>NC_060141.1:477616606-487616606 GCF_021461385.2 Schistocerca piceifrons | reverse complement strand
GCCAGTATTTATCTTTGTGCCTGTAAAACATGCCTGTCTAGCACTACCTATATTCGACGGCAGAAGTTAGTTGTGGCGGCCTTACCAACATTTTTCAGAACTTCCACTTACTTTGCACTCAATTCTAAGCCGCAGGCGGTTTTTTGGATTACAAAAACCGGAAAAAAAGTGCAGCTTAGATTCGAGTAAATACAGTATTAGTAAATGCAAGGAAGTATATGGAGAAGGCAATACCTAAGCAATTCGATAAAACTAAAATTCAACCCAACTCTCCTATTGAAATTAGGAAAATGATAAATTCACTCAAAAGTAAAAGCTTTCAAGGAATTGATGGCATTTACAGCAGAGTACTAAAAGCTTGTTCCCAAGAGATAAGTAAGATTCTCAGCCATGTATGTAGTAGCTCACTGTTATAGGCCATTTTTCCAGATAGACTGAAATATGCTATTGTTAAATTATTGCATAAAAAGGGGGATAGGTTTGATGCTAACAACTACTGCCCAATACACCTCTGTCCGCAGCTCGTGGTCTAGTGGCTAGCGTTGCTATCTCAGGATCATGGGGTCCCGAGTTCGATGTGTGGCCGGGTTGGGGATTTTCTCTGCCCGGGGACTGGGTGTTTGTGTCATCATCATCATCATCATCATCGTCATCATCATCATCCGTGCAGTGGCTAAATTGGATTGTGTAAAAATTGGGTCTTTGTGTCAGTGCCGATGACCGCGCAGTTGAGCTCCCTAGAAACCAAACATCAGCACCAATACACTTCTGACAGCTTTATTCAAAATTCTTGAAAGAGTGGTGTATTTAAGAGTTGCTTCATATATCTATAAAATAAAGCACCAACAAAATGTCAATTTGATTTTCAGAAAGGCTTTTCAACAGAAAATGCTAGGTTTTTTTCACTGATAAAATATTAAATTCTCTGAATAACTGATCATCATTCATTGAGATTTTTGTGATATCTCGAGGGTTTTGAATGTGTGAAACACGAAATTCTTCTAGATAAGCTTCGGTATGTGAGTAGAGCAGTTCACAAATCATTCAATACATAATTAACTGGAAGAATGCAGAAGGTTGAAATTAACAGTGCAGATAGGCTTCAAACTGGGGATGATATCAAGAACAGTGACAAACAAGGTTCAGTCGTGGGTCCCTTATTGTTCTTAAGATATATTACCAACTTGCCATTCTATATTCATGAAGATGCAAAGCTACTTCTTTTGCTGAAAATACAAGCATAGTAATTGCACCCAACAAACAAGAATTAGCTGAGGAAATTGCTAAAATGCTAATAGAAATGATGAGTTTCACTGTTCTGGGTTAAATCTGACTTTGGCACAGAAAGGGGAGAATTATACTGCCACAAAAATGAACTGGGTGAATTTTGCTGCCACAATAGTCTTTGGTTATTTATGAAACAGCATTAAAAGTCTGACAGATAGCCTACCAGCATTTAAAAATAAGGAACAAGTATTAATGTAATATAATGTGGCGTATTAACAGCGATCTCTAGTACCAAAGATCATTTCATATAAGTTACCACAGCCAAAGATATTACAAGATGACATCATAACATGAAGTCAGGTCTAGTGAGAAACAAACTATACACAAACACTAGCCTTGACTAAAAATAACAAATAGTCACCTGGAAAATAAACAGTCGCCTTGTACTCCAAAACAGTCGCATGTTCAGTACTTTCTATTAAAAATAGTCATAGTGGTCTTAAGTAAAAAAAAAAATTAGCATTTTAATTACATGTGGCAGCCCTGCCCAGTAATGGAGGAAAGTGCAGGAGCTATAAATTGTAGAGAGAGATCAAAGCTTGACTACAGTAAACATGTTCAAGGCTACACAGTTTGCAGCAGTTACACAAAGATGATGAGACTTGTACAGAATAGATTAGCATGAAGTGCAGCATTAGTCATCATCAGACTGAAGACCACAACAAGATCACACTAATACTAATTCCCACAATTATTAAGTTGAGAAGATTAGCACCAAATGTAATTAATTATTAGTGTACTTTACAGAAGTAGCCTTCAGTGGCTGCTCCTGCCAGTTACTGTATAATCTGATGCATTCTCATCCTTGAAAACACTCTTTCATGATGGGCTATGCACGATGAAATGTGAATGAATAATCTAATTAACAAATCGTCCTGAAATGATCAAGAACATTACAGAAAATTTCAGTAAAAGCAGCAGAATAGTTTTTGAAGAGTTCAATGAGTTATTTTTGGACTGCATCTTTAGCTGTAGTATAAATGAAAAATATATTTAAAGAACAATGTTTCAAAAAACTAAATATTCATTATTTTGTCAAATCTACATCACTGTTTGTTATTCAAGAAGATAAAGCATACAAATTTCACATCAAAATAAAAAATATATAAAACCTTTATTCATCATTGTACAGATTTATAATCTTACTCAGTAGTTCACTGGACACACCACTTTTTATATTCACATCAAACATCAAATTTATCAATACAAACATTCATCCCTTCTTCCTCATATTCATCTCTCATTACAAGTGTAGTATTAAATTCTGGATCCTTTGTCAGCAGTGTGCCACCATACCATGCATACGTGACAGGACTACAAAAGAAAATAAAAGGTAACTTTAGTAATGCTTCAGAAATTATTATCAGCATACAGTCATTGCCTGAAAATATACGAAACATTCACCATTAATGAAACAAAGAGAGAAATGAATATATAAATAAATAAATCTGAACATTTTTTTATATTACATATCCCTTCCAGATATCTAAAACATTTGTTTCTCAAATATTGTTTGTGTTTCACTACAAGCTGCTAGTAAAGTGAATGGGAAACTCATTAACTCAAGGCGAACAAAGTCAGTGGTTCACTTTCATTCGGGCAATGGTTCAGAAAATGTTTAACAGTTTTGAACATAACGGATCACGTGTGTAAGAGTGTGAAATCAATGGCAAACAAGTGAAGTGAAAAAGTGTACCATGTCTATATGGACATCATATAATCAGACATAAAAAAAGGTAAATGTAGGTCAGGCAGCATCTAAACAAATTTCTACTACTACAACTACTATTTTGGTTGGATCTAGAAAGAAGGAAGATTAGGCTAGCTCAGTTGGCAAAGCAAGGGGAAAGAGATCAGAAATCACATCTTCCAAAGGACTGTCTCAACATTCATCTTAAACGTGTTAGTGAAAAAGATGGAAAAAAAATAAATCAGAATTACCAGGCAGGAATTTGGACCCCACTCAACCTGAGAGAAAGTCCAGAACTTCAATGGTTGTGCAACTCCACTCACTACTTTGAAACTTGTGATGATCAGTGGAATTTATTTGATTAGATGTGCTGCTTGTGAAGTTACAATGTACAAACCCTGGGAGGAAGACTCCAAATCTCATGTGTAGTGAAAGTCACATCAAGATCATGGTTATTGTAAGTAGTATACAGTCTCATTGTGAAAGTGAGACTGTGTACTACACATTATATTCTGACCACTGCTGCTGTTCCATGTCACTATGGCAAATATTACCCTAGTTATTGCGCTGCTGAATATAAAACAAGCTCTGGAACACAGTTCTGCCAATTACAAGCATAGATCGGAGCCTACACACATTCACCCTTACTCAAGGCAGCTGGAAGGAATGAACCATATAACAAGAAAACTTGTTGAAGAGAAACATATGAAAGAACAATTATTTTTGAGATCAAAAAGACAACAAAAAGTTTTTACTGTTATATGAGGAGAACAGCAGGATCTATCATTACATAAGTAAACTGCCATCCTGATAGCAGTGAGCAATGTTAGCAGACACATTCCACATCAGATGAAGAAATGCCAAATCTTAAATCTAGTAGTTCTTTTAGTTTCGTATTAGTGTATTGCTGTTATCTCATAAATGCAAGGTCTCTGCAGTGCAGTTGTAAAGATCGCTGTTCTGGTTTCCACATGAGTTTTGAATATAGTCTGACAATGTTACAAGGGAGACAGAAATGGAGAAATAATTTCTTGGTATAAGTTTTTTTTATTACTGCCCATTTACACATCTGCCAGGACAATAAAATTAATAGTGTCAGGACACTTAAGCTTTGCAAGATGATTCAATAAAATTACAAAAAGTCTCATGTAACTGGTTATGCTGTGGTTTACATCATCATCTTACTGACTGAAAGCCTGGAATGTCATCACAATGCCAGCTCCCCCCCCCCCCCCCCCCATACACACACATTGCTTTCAATACAATCAAGGTCTTCATAAAAAAATAAGCAGCGATAAAAGTTTTTTTAGACTTAACATATGTAAAATAAATAAACAAAACAGTAAATGATTTTTGCTGGAAATGCAGCTTCAAAACAAACTGAAGAAAAAGTGGAATTTCAAATTTTTCAACTTACTCTGAAGGAAGTGTGACTTTGACATCGTAGTCAATAGGAGCTAGACAACGAACTTCCTGCTCCACACGTTCCCGAAATCCTGGGAACAGTGTACATCCACCGGTCAGCAGAATGTTGTTGTAAAGATGGGGATGTGTTTCTGGTGGGCAAGAAGATATACTATGCACAATAGCTTCTGGAATACCCATCTGGGTTATACCAACATCAGATGGGTGGAATAGAAGCTCAGGCACAGCAAATCGTTCATTGGTTAAACGGAGACATTGCTGTTGGAAATAAATGAATAATTGTGAATATCCAGAAAAACATTTTCATTAATACCAATATTAATTTCAATAGCAGATAAATTACAGCATTAAATGCGGAATGCAAATAACAAATTTAAGTTGATCTATTTTTACAATTGATTTCAACAGGAAAATGAGTGTGCTCATCTATTTTTAATTAATAATAAACAATGTGGCAACAATTCTGTTGCCTAATAAGCTTATCTATCTTTTCAGTCCATCTTACTACATCACCCCAAACAAGTGAAAATGTCTGACACACATGCACCAACTTCTGTAAGGGTATATCACTATAAATATGTCAGCCAAAAATTTCTTTAAGTATTAGTGACACATCTCCTTGTCTCAAGTCTAATTTCACCTCCTTTGCCTCCACATACACTTTCTTGCCTGGACCACCATCATGTGGCAATGTCACAAGGTGCATAGATATTCTGTCAGCTCTTGTGGCACACCACATGGCAAATAAATTTTAGCCAACATTTTATATAAAGAAATATGTACAACAGATACATAAGACAAAAATGTTGTTTTATCAACATAGCATTTTCTTATCATGTACATCAGGATAGCTCTTACATGGTACCTTAAGAAAAATAATTTGACTCTCTCCCCTTCCTCCCCTCACTTTGATTCCATTTCATGATAAAATCAGTTTGTGTGGAATTTAGGCTGAGTAGGATACAAGGTAGGGGTGCCAATGCGTCTTCAAAATTGGGAAAACCAGAAAAATAAAAATCATCAAATTCATAAAATATTAATTCTGCCAGACAAATTCATTACCTATTACAAGTGGGCTATTTACTTTACTCTTCTGAAGTGGATGTGTTTTCATATCATAGGTCACATCGGTCAAGTACGTGATGGGTCACAGACAGAGTGTGCTAATGTGACACAAGGCACTCTTTTTCAGAATCCAACCCAGATCATCTGTCATCTTTTGCTCTTGAGGAAAGGTAGTAGCCATACCAAATACAATGCCCTTGAAATAACTAGAAGCAATCTGCCATCTGACACAAAAAAATGTTAACAGATTTCTTTTACAATTTCTGGGCATGTAAATTTTAACAGTGTGTTAAGACATTAAGTTAGCTGTCACAGAAATGATGATTTGTTGGTAAAAGCGTGAATTCCAGAGTAGAAAGTGAGAAACTGCATTCCAAAATTAGAAAAGTTGTAACACCACTGGAAACAATGAAAAAAAAACATGGTGAATTGTTAAAATTAACTGTGATCTTTCTTGGAAAAGCACCACCTTGTGGAGCATCTTTCCATACTCCAGACACAATCCACCATGTAAAAAGTGAATGGATAAAGCTGTAAGGCTTTGTGCCGATCTTCCAGCCAAAGCAAACTATCTGGATTTCACCATTTTTTCAAAATTTCATATACTGTATATCAGACTGTTGATTATGCTGTTTCTTGTCTGGCTTCAAATTGACTAAAAAAATCATGTATGTTATCTGTCACCTGAACCTACTGTCCTGGCATCAGCTCATTCTAATTTGTCATCCGAATCAAAACTGAAAACAGACAATGCATTCAATAGTGAGGCAAGAATATCACACAAAAATATTAAAAGAATTCAAGTAAGAACTGATTACATCCTAGAAATTTTTGATAAAAGGTTTGAACTTTTTGTTTTCAACAAAACAAGACTAAATTTTGCCAGAATTGACTTGAGTGGCATACTCCTTATGACAGTAGCCACATGCAAAATTGTACGAAAATTAAATGCCAGGCTGAGACTCATTGGAAGAATCTTAGGCAATGTAATTCATCTAAAATTAAATAGCTTACAAAACAATCTATCAACCAATTCTTGAGTACTGTTCATTTGTCTGAGACCCTTAACAAGTAGGATTAACAGGAGAGGTAGAGAAAATCCAATGACAAGTGATACACTTCATCATGGCATCGTTTAATAGGTGTGAGAACATTACAGAGAGCCTTAAAAAAAACTCCAGTGGCATTTGTTACAAAGGTAATGTTGTTTGTCATGAGAGAGTTACTTTTGAAATTATAAGGATGTACATTCGAAGAATAGTCAGATACATTACTTCCTCCCACATCTCTTGAGAAATTACCACAATGAGAAAATCTGAGAAATTAGAGCTCATATGGAAGCTTATTGACAGTCATTCTTCCTTCACACCATTTGTGAATGCAAAAGGAAGGGAGAAAGTGATAGTGGTACCAGCAATTCCCTCTGCACACACGATAAGGAAACTAAACTCTGGCTGAACATGCCATGAAGGCCCAACAGTACCGACCAGCTGCAATGTTATCTTCCACCCACAGGTGTCACTGGATGCAAATATGGAGGTGCATGTGGTTAGCACACAGCTCTCACAGTCATATATCACATTACGAGACCACACACCTTAAGGAGGCTTGAGAAATATAGATGCACATGTAGAAAATGAATACTTCATCAATAATCTACACCTAGTTAATAAATTAATAAACCATAAGTTGTAAATGATCTAGCTAGAGAGGTACCAAGCTAATGGAGGACCACAATAAGTTATTTAAAAAAAAAAAAAACTAGGAAAAGAAGCAGTATATGCTTGAGGTAGTACTGAAGTGTCACCATGTGTTTCCAGAACATAAAAAAAAACTTTACTGACAAATAAGCATTTTACCAAAAAACGTGATTTCTTCATATTTATCTCTCAAATTTTGCATCTAGTAGTGTCATAGATTTTATTATTACAGCTAATGCAGCATATTAATAATTAAGTTTAAAGTAACTTAATAAAGTTCTTGATTAATAAATTACTTCTGACATTAAAAAGTGATATTTTTAGTTTTTCCCCTAATATAGATAATGACACAACAATTTTTTCATGCAGCACAACCAAACAAGGGGTAGTGCAAAGAAACAAATAACCCTTTACACCCCTACCCCCACGATCAGGAGGGTCTGGTACGACTTCATACTTTTTGTTCCCTGGAGCTAGAATGTAATTGCAGCCTGAAACGAACGATCGTGAGGGCTACTTTGGTTCATGTAGTACTGCCGAATGCCACTAGATCGCAGCTCCGTCCACTCTGCTGTTTTGGCGGGCTTCTTTGTCTTCTAGTGTCGTTGCGTGACGTGTAGCGGGTTTGTCTTGCCTGCAGCAGTTGTGTTTGCGTGTGATTCTGAGGAATTGTTTGGATTCAGTCTGTTTCTAGACATCTCAAAGAATTTGTGTATTATCGAAACATGCATTTTGCATGATTATTGTGGCTGTGGTGCTCGAAAGTGTCTCCACCATCACAATCGTGAGGGTTAGGCGTTGCTGCAGTTTTCACTTATTGAGGTTAGTTTTACTCAACTACTTTTTGTCGCATTCTTGCATGCTGATTAATGCAATGTATATGATGTAATGTATTGGAACATTTTTAGATAATGAAGAGACTTACTGAGGAAGATATTTTGAAGTTGCTGGATGCATCAGACTTAGAAGTAAGTGATGAAGACGATTCTAAAGATTTGTTTGTATCAGAAAATATTGGTGCATCGAGTTCTGATTCTGCTACAGATGAAATACCAGTTCAAACTCCATCAGAATCGTCAAGAAATAATAATCAACTGGAAGCAGACACTCTCAGTACTCCACAAGTTATAAAGAAGAAAAACCTATCAGGCGGAAAATATCTGTGGAAGAAGAAATTATTTAAAGCTAAGCATCACCCAAGACCACTGGACTTTTCTAGACTGCAGGTAAAATATATGCCTTCTCTCTGAATTACTGTAATATATTTTGTTCTGTAAATGAAAATTGGGTCCATTGTAAGCTGTTTGTTCTGCTTTCAAATCAATTTTCTTTTCAGTTTACAGATCCATTGCGTACTCCTCTCCAGTGTTTTACCACATATTTTACAGATTAATTCTTTAAGATTGCTGAAGAACATACAAATCTGTATACTCTGCGGAAGCATGGAAAAAGCATTAAAACAGATGCAACAGAACTTAAGAAATTTATAGCTGTCAACCTGATTGTGGGTTGCATCAAACTTCCTCAATTCAGATTATACTGGAGCACTGAGTATGGCTATACTCCAATTTCGAGCATCAGGTAAAGAGACGGGTTTGTGGCACTCAGAAATGCTTTTCACGTGGTTGATGCTTCCTCTGCCCCAGATAATAGTAATAAAGTGTGGAAAGTACAGCCAGTTCTTGATGCAGTAAGAAATGTGTGCCTGAGTCTTCCACGGGATCATGTTACTTATTCAGATGACGAACAAATGATACCATTTACGGGTCGCTGCCCACTGAGGCAGTTTGTAAAAAACAAACCTCGACCAGTTGGATTAAAGAACTTTGTACTTACTACATCAGCAGGTCTTGTATTAGACTTTGAAATATATCAAGGTGATTCAACTCCTCTACAGACTAAGGAGTTTGGATTAGACCCTTCTGTGATATTAAGATTGGCACAAACTTTACCTCAAGAAAGCTTCATCTACTCTAATAGATATTTTACATCATTGCCTTTACTGGAGAAACTGACTGAAATGAAGCTCTATGGAAGTGGAACAATAATGGCCAACAGACTAAAGGGCTTGCCTCTCACTGATGCAAGCAAGATGGTTCATGGACAGAGTATAGAACATGTTGCTGAAAACTGTGATTTAGTAGTTGTAGAGTGGAAAGACAGCAGCAAAGTAATCATGGCTTCAAACTGCTGTGGCTCCACACCGACTGAGCCTGTGCAACGTTGGTCCAAAATTAATTACAAACACATTGAAGTCGATTGTCCTTCTGTGGTGCACAAATATAATCAAAACATGGGTGGAGTTGACGTTTGTGACCAGCAGATGGAATGCTACAGAACCTGGTTCAGAAGAATGAAATGGACATGGAAAGTAATTTTGCACATTGTGGACCTTGTTGTGGTAAATGCATGGAACCAATACATGAGAAGCATCAAAGGGAATAATATTCCAAGAAAAGAACAGAAAGATTTGCTACACTTCAAATTAGAGGTAATGGATAATTTGCAATACTACATTATTTTATGTTTACATTAATGTTATTTGATATTGTGTTATTTGATATAGATATTTGAAATTATGTTATTTGATATTATTATATGTTTCTAGGTAGCAGAAGGACTGCTCGCAGTTCCACCTGGGGATAGAAGGGTATTAAGTGACAGTGAGACTGAACAAGAAGGAGATGCACTTCCTGCGGCCAAAAGGTCTAAATTCTTTAATCAACCTGCAAAGCTTCGATGCAGTGACAAGCGCTATGATGGATATGAACATTTTCCAATTTCTGATGATATTCCAGCACCACGCACTTGCAGATACGAGTCATGCAAAAGTCGCAGCAAAAAGCAGTGCGAAAAGTGTAATGTATACTTGTGCCTGTTGAAGGACAAGACATGTTTTAAGGACTTTCATGTTCCTCCCAAATAGAAACAAAGAAGACAAACATTCATTTAAAACAGCTACAACAAGAGTTTTGTACATTTTTGTATAGTTTTACAAGCACAATAAATGTTGCGTTCTCTAAAGCATTTTGTATTAGTATTTACCTGACCCTCACGATCGTGGATCGTGACAGTACGCCGCCGCCCCCCCCCCCCCCCCTCCCCCCAAAATTTTGAACTCCAGAATTTTTTTCTTATTTTTCTAGTAACATTTAAAGCTAAACAAATATGGAAAAGCATTGGGAAATGAAATCCCTTTTTAAAAAATCTTCAGGTCATAAAGGGATAAAAGTTGAAAAAATATGAGCCAGTATAATGTATGTAACCATGAGTTCTACCGTAGCAACATTAAGATGAATTAACTAACTGCCGCTACATATAGAAAATGTGCGCTTTCTTGGTTAACATTCAAGGCAGTTTCAATGAAGAAAAATATTCCAAATGTATCTTCTCATTCTAATAAAGGATCCTGACTTCTTGTCACAGGCTACTACATTTCTCACTTCAGTGTTGCAATAAATCCTCTCTACATTTAACTGACCTTGCGCCGAGAAAACACCATATAAGTGGGTGTGCCCAGAACAACATACTGCTAAAGCAAGAACAAACACAATTTATGAAACATAGTAATTTATAGAAAAACACTTAAGATACAATCGAGTGCAGGTTGTGCACAGCAATGAATACGTTAATTGGACTAACACGTGGACAAAAACCTCACCCTCACTCGTCACCAAGTTTACTATAGCAAGAAAAAAATGTGACTTATGGAATGTAGTAGTTTACAGAGAAACATGTAAGACACAATGAAGTACAAGTTGTGCATAGCACTGACCATACACTGATCACACTGACTGGACTACAGTGATACAGGTTACAGAATTGGCTGAACACTTGTTTGTGTTCATTCACTTAAATAATACTTTTTCTTTGGCAGCTCACCAGAGGAGAGCAGGGGGCTGACCTTGGTGGTCTCAATAAGGCTGCATTCACAGTGGCACCGACAACAGTTTCACACTCAGTCGCCAGAGGTTGACTGATAAGATCAGCCAACAGCATGGTCATAGTGCATCATTTCTCCTTTGGCAGTTTTTGACAGGATCAATGAGGTTAGATTAGGTCTGAATATATTCTATGTATGAAGGACGTTAGATTTTAAACTCTTGGGGGAGGGGGGATTTCACGCTGCTTCTGTGCTTGGATGTGAGTGCTGCATAGTGGCTTCTGCTATTAAAGAGAAACTGAATTCATTTGAATGAGCTTTCCTGTCTTGTAAAGAACATGGCAAGTACTATACAGTCTGTCATCAGTTATCATAATAACCAGGCAAGTTTTATGAATATATAAGAAGACAGGAGAAATACTCAAGATAATTTGTGGTGACCTTGAAAAGGAGGTTATAAACTCTTCCATTTCACTGCATTTATTCAAAGTTGTGCAGACGTATATGAACTAACCTTCAATGACTATCATTTAGCACATGAGTGATAAACAAGCATATAATGTAGCATAAGACAGCCCAAAAACTTAAAGCATTTAAAGTGGAAATACATATCATAAACATCATCTGCAAACCACTTCATATCAACAGAATCACTACCCTACTGACATAAAATGCCAGTAAGCAGTAATAATAATTTGTAGACAACCAATGATAAACTACCGCAAAAAAGATCCATTGCAGTAGCTATAAGCATATAAGATACACCAGCCTTTTCACTTGAACAAATTAATTGCCTATGCCTATGCCTAAAATATCCAATAAAGATTTTGCCTATTTGAGGTTTCAAATAAACCTGTGATTTGAGTTCACAGATTCCTTACTATATCCCGATTATGATATTTTCATTCTCAGATGCCACAAAGTCACTCTTTCTTAGACTAACTTATCAGTTTCTTATGATTCATATTTTGCGTGCAAAAACATTGGTCAATTTGACCAAAGAAAACAAACTGATTTGAATTTCACCAATTGTTGTCCATAGTGTGTACGTTCAGGAGATAAGATCAGTCATAGTGTGACCGCACACATAGTGTCACATTGATTTGAAAACATCAGTCGTCTATGGCCAATGTCGGTCGTCGGTGGTATCTACCGATATCAGAGCCAGTGCGACCACAGCATAAGTGAAGCTATGAACTACACAGATGCACAATCTCTGAAATTGCATGTGTCATCAATGAAGGTACATCACTCCTCTTTTACAGGAGTGGGAAAACTACATATGCACATTATAGAAAAAATGCACTCGTACAAAATAAGTGCTGGTACTCTGGAGGGGGGAAAAAAGGGTTCCGAGGCGTGGCCCCAGGGTTTTTCCAGCTAACCGTGCTGCACAAAAGAGATCCAACTAAGTACACGATCTGCAGTGACAGTCAATGCTATCACGGCACTAGTGGTGGGAAAACCACTGACTGCATTATGGTTCTCAATATCTAAATAGAAACAAAGCAACTTATCCTGATCAAATGCCAGGTCCGGCCCGATCGGAAGATGAGATAAGGCATTGGCATTGGTATCTTGCGCCGTCAACTGGTAATGGGTTTGATGATGATAACGAGAGAGGAAGAGAGCCCACTGCTGCAAACGATGTGCTGCCTTGTCCAGCACAGATATTGAAGGGTTAAAAAGAGCAAAGACCAGCTTGTGATCCGTGACTGAATGGGTCTTAGAACCATACAAGAAGACATGAAATTTTTTGAGGGCGAACACAGTCACTAAGCCTCGTTTTCAATCTGATAATACTGCTCCTGAGCAGGAGTTAAGTCTTAGGAGTGTAAGCAATGGGTTGTTCAGAGCTGTCCACGTATTTGCGCCCCAACACCATGCCAAGACCAATCTAAGACGGCTCTGTAGCCAACATGAGATGCTGACCTGGCTGAAAAGTGGCCAGGCACATGGCAGATTGAGGCAAAGTGAATGCTTGGTCATAAGCTGGGGACCAAACAAAAGGCACATTTTTACACAAATGCACATGCAGGGGCAGAGCAACAATGGATGTGTCCAGTAAAAACTTATGGTAGTACACAACTTTATCTACAAATGCCTGCAGATCCTTAACGGAGGAACAAAGTTTCACTTGCGTCAACATGGTCACACAGTGGCTTGATCCCTGTGTGAGAAACCTCAAAACCTAGAAACCAAGTTGACAGCTGAAAAAGTGGAGACTTGGCAAGATAGCACTTGAGACCCACAGACTGCAAAATAAAAAATAACCATCAGAGATTGCTAAGCTGGTCTTTGGTGGAAAAACTCAAAACAACAGTATCATCGAGGCAATTGATGCAGCTGGGTACAGAGGCTGTCAGCTGTCCTAAAAAACACTGAAAAATTGTGGGCGCACTAGCAAGGCCCAAAGGCAAGCATTGATACTGGAAAAGGCCAAAAGGTGTATTGACAAACATTAGGTGCCTAGTGGCCTCATCCAAGAGGAGCTGGAAGTATGCTTCCATCAAATCAACCTTGGAAAAGTAGTGGCTGCCTGTCAATTTTGTGAGCAAATTATCAGACTGTGCATTAATCGTGAAACTGAAGTCGCCGCAGATGTGAAGCTTAACCACTGGCTTTGCAACGATGACCAGGGGTGCAGCCCAGTCACCGGAAGAAACAGGTTGAATGACATCAAGAGATGGCAAACAGTCCAATTTGACCTCGTCATGCCACAAAACAACTAGGGCAGGTGGACTCTCATGGTAAGGTCAGCCTGAAACGTAATAGCTCAACCAAAGCTAGGGGAAAACAAAGATGGAAGCTCAGAGCAGAGGGATTCCAGTTGCTGATACGGAACTTCATCTGATACAAAATTTACCTCATTGGCAATGGAGAAACCGGAAGCTTTAAACACATCTAACCCAAATAGGTTTGCAGTATGGGAATGACCCATAACAAGGAAGGTGAGAGGCTCAAATGGTTCAAATAGCTCTGAGCACTATGGGACTTCACATCTACAGTCATCAGTCCCCTAGAACTTAGAACTACTTAAACCTAACTAACCTAAGGACATCGCACAACACCCAGTCATCACGAGGTAGAGAAAATCCCTGACCCCGACGGGAATCGAACCCGGGAACCTGGGCGCGGGAAGCGAGAACGCTACCGCACGACCACAAGCTGTGGACAGAAGGTGAGAGGGTGAACAACATATTTTAGGAGACAGGAGTGGAGAACCAACCTAGGATTGAAATCTGCAGCTTATTGTAGCTAACCAACTTCCATGAAAACTGTGTGAAAGGACTGGAGATCAAGTGCATGTATATTTGTGCGTTTACTTAAGTCACGGCAGCTCCTGTATCCACTTGCATTTTTAGCAGTTTATTAAACACACACCAGTCAATAAACAATTTTTTTTGGGAAATAGTCATTGCAGAGATACTGTTTATGTCCAACAGTACTACTGTGTGAGCCACATTTGACGAGGAGTTACACACCAATGCAATGTGGCCTTTCTTTTGACACCTGTTGCAAACTGCCCATTGCTTAGGGCACACAGCAGGCTCGTGTTGGACAAATCAGTAAGGGTAAGATGAAAGAGGGGCATGCTGCCACTGCTGTGATGCATCCTGTTACTGCTGTGGCCATAATAATCGACAGGGCCCCATGTGACACTGAGTCGAAAGTTGTACTGCTCCAACTTCCCTGTCATCCTGAACACATGCCACGTGCCTAACAGGGACTGACTGAGCAACTTTTAATATCTCCCCTCACACAGCAATCTGATCACATGAGTCCCATGACACTTCAAAGGACTGTGCTATATTGAGCACATCTGTAGGTATTAGATTCTCACATTGAGTGCTTTTCCACTGACTTCCCTGTCTGGGGCCAGACGAAAAACAATATCACGCTCCATGTCATCAGCGTACAACTCATGGTGGGAACTTGTGACAAATTTATGACAACACGTCAACCCATGTAATTCTGTAGCCTGAGCTTTGTAAGATTTTTTTGGGCATTTCTGACAATGGTAGCACATGTTGCAATGACATGTGTTGTGGCAAAGTAATACGTTGAGAGCAGCTTGCACATTTCATCGAATTATAAGCTGGCTGGTTCTTGCAAAGGTGCAAGTTGGCACAATAACTGAAAAATGCATGATGAAGGCCACGAAAGAAAGAAAGCCCAACACAGATTTGCATTGTCCATGTGAAAAACCCAGAAATTTTGATGTAACCGTGTCTCGTAGGAGTCCCAATCTACAGCTGATCCATCATATGGTGGAAAGGGCACAGCTGCCCTGATAGGAGAGTAACCTGCCATGAACACAACACAGATGTTACTTGATTTAGGACGGTGGTGAGAGCCTGCTGTTGTTTCGCAAAACCTTGCTGTTGGGTAATGATACATTGGAGTATTTCTTCCGTGTCGATGTTCATAGGGTGACTTAGCACTGACAAACACCTGGAGAAAACCTAGCTCCCATTCATCGACAGGCTTACTATAGCAAGAAAAAATGTGATTCATGGAACACAGAAACATGTAAGATACAATGAAGTACAGGTTATGCATAGCACTGAACACACACTGAATGCATTTCTTGGACAACAAGAACACAGGTTACAGAATAGGTCGGGTGCTCGTTTGCAATCACTTTAATAATACTGTTTCTGTGGCAGCTCACCAGAGCATGCCAAGGGGCCGACCCAGGTGGCCTCTACAAGCAGGCGTTTGTACTACAGGGTGTATCAAAAAGAATTATCCAATAAAAAAAAAATCATAACTATTATGTTATTTCAGATGGGGTGCATGAACAACATTCTGTTGGAAAGAGCAAACTCTCGAGTTTTATATGGTTCCTGCTACGTAGCAGCAATGTGTGCCCACTTCAGTTCTAATAAAAATAATATCAGGGCAAAACAGAGCATTTTGTGTTTTACGTTTCGTGCAGTCCAGGTCAGTATAAACTGTTCAGCATGACTTTCTTACTAGGCATGGTGTGGATACTCCTACAGCACAGAGCATTAGACAATGGCATGAACAATTCTGATAAACAGGTTGTTTGTGTAAAGGCAAATCCCTGGGTCATCCTGAGTGTGTGATACAGATGTCGAATGCATCTGGCATAATTTCACAAGGAGTCTACACAGATCCATTCGCCCTGCAGCTCAACAGCTCAATATGCCTCCAGTGTTCATCTGGCGTGTGTTGCGCCAACATTTACAAACAAAACCACACAAAATTCAGCTACTGCAAGCTCTTCGTGAAGTCGACAAACAACAATGTGTAGAGCTCTATAATTTTGTTCTTGGCAAGATGGAGGATGACAGTTTTCTACCATGCTTAGTGTTTAGTGACAAGGCAAAATACCATTTAAATGGAAAGGTGAACCATCACAATGGAGAATATGGATTACGGAACAACTACATGAAGTTGTACAACATGAGAGGGAGACTCCAAAATTTAATGTGTTTTGAGCAGTTTCACAAGAAAAGGTGTATGGTCCATTTCTCTTTGCTGAGAACAGTGTTACAGGAAGCTCTTATTTTGATACAGTATGTAATCAAAAGTATCCGGACACCTGGCTGAAAATGACAAGTTCATGGCGCCCTCCATTGGTAATGCTGGAATTCAATATGGTGTTGGCCCACCCTTAGTCTTGATGACAGCTCCTGCTCTCACAGGCATACGTGCAGTCAGGTGCTGGAAGGTTTCTTGGGGAATGGCAGCCCATTCTTCATGGAGTGCTGCACTGAGGAGAGGTATCGATGTCAGTCAGTGAGGCCTGGCATGAAGTCGGTGTTCCAAAACATCCCAAGGGTGTTCTATAGTATTCAGGTCAGGACTCTGTGCAGGCCAGTCCATTACAGGGATGTTATTGTCATGTAACCACTCTGTCACAGGCCGTGCATTATGTACAGGCACTTGATCATGTTGAAAGATGCAGTCACCATCCCCGAATTGCTCTCCAACAGTGGGAAGCAAGAACGTGTTTAAAACATCAATGTAGACCTTTGCTGTGATAGTGCCATGCAAAACAACAAGGAATGCAAGCCCCCTCCATGAAAATCACAACCACATCATAACACCACCACTACCGAATTTTACTGTTGGCACTACACACCACTACACGTGCTGGCAGCTGACATTTACCGGGCATTTGCCATAACCACACCCTGCCATCGGTTCGCCACGTTGTGTACCGTCATTCGTCACGCCAAATAACATTTTTCCACTGTTCAATCATCCAATGTTTACACTCTTTACACTAAGTAAGGTGTCCTTTGGCATTTACTGACGTGATGTCTGGCTTATGAGCAGCCGCTTGACCATGAAATCAAAGTTTTCTCACCTCCCAATTAATTGCCATAGTACTTGCAGTGGATCCTGATGCAATCTGGAATTCCTGTGTGATGGTCTAGATAGACGTCTGCCATTACACATAAGGACCCTCTTCAACTGTCGGCGGTCTCTGTCAATCAACAGACGAGGTCGGTCTGCATGCTTTTGTGCTGCACGTATCCCTTCACGTTTCCACTTCACTATCAGTGGACCTAGGGATGTTTAGGTGTGTGGAAATCACACATACAGACGTATGACACAAGTGACACCCAATCACCTGACCACGTTTGAAGTCCGTGAGTTCCGAAGGGGGGGGGGGGGGGGGGGGGAGGGAGAGAGGGAGAGAGGGGGGGGGGAGAGAGAGAGAGAGAGAGAGAGAGAGAGAGAGAGAGAGAGAGAGAGAGAGAGAGTTTGTAATCTCAGTTGTTGCAAATATCTGTCTGTTTTTTCGGAAACATTACAATTTCTGAGTTGGTAGTTACGGGGTAGACCTATAGTTCAGATTGGCTGCGAATGAAATGAAATACCAACTACTTTGATTTATGAATGAGCAATGTGACTGGCTACCCACATCCGCCTTATCTCCATTCCCCCTTTTGATTCATCCTGTTCAATCCTTATTTTTCATAATATGAACCATTAACAGCAGCAGGGCATAGTGGGAAACACAGAGATAACATTAGTGGAATTTTATCAGACCTCAAGTTGAACTGTAGATCTCCATATTTGACTAACAGGAACCAGTGAAAGAAGGTAAAGAGTATGCTACACCTGAAGAAATACAGCCTCTGTCTTACAACTCCTGGAATTTAAATCATTCTTCATTAGTGTGACATCTATTGTATTGGATAGACCATACATACATTCGCAGGAGAGCTTCTGTAAAGTTTGGAAGGTAGGAGACAAGATACTGGCAGAAGTAAGGCTGTGAGGACTGGGCGCGAGTCATACTTCGGTAGCTCAGATGGTAGAGCACTTGCCCGCGAAAGGCAAAGGTCCCGAGTTCGAGTCTCGGTCGGGCATACAGTTTTAATCTGCCAGGAAGTTTCATATCAGCACACACTCCGCTGCAGAGTGAAAATCTCATTCTGCGTACATACATTGTCAGGATGTTGCATGTAACACCAATGCCACATTAAACACGGAGATTTTGAAAAATCAGCAGCTGTTGAGTACTTCCTCATTTACGAGCATACAATTATGTTTAACAATATTCTACACACGAAGACACCAATGAGACCTGATTATGTGATAGTACCTTTACCTAATACAGCAGTTACACCCATTTTGGTGCATGGAAGTGGAGACTTGATCCTCCGAGAAATATTCAAAGTGCTTTACTTTCCAACCCAAAAGACGTGAAGAGCAGAACATTCTTAAGTCTGTTTACAGTAGCCAGTTGGTGAATCCTATGGTAGTGATCCACAAACCAAATCATTAACTGCTCATATGTGTATAACTGGAAATTAACATTAGAGGAATGATTTTTTAAAATCAAGCTTGTTGTCATGCATGACCTGTTGAAACAGCTTTGTCAAAAACTTTGATATTTGCTGTGGTTATAGGTAACTCAAAACTGTCATTGTCAGTAAATAGTTTAAACAAAAATGATCATGACAAATTATTACTAAATATACATGATAATCCCATCATCAAAACACAGGAACATCAAGAAAAAAGTAAAAAGTAAGAATACATTTTCACTTACGTACAGCATATGTCTCAATATTTCAAACAAAGCCAGGGATGTTCAAAGACAGACCCTCAAATTTGGCCTATAAATTTCATGTAACAGGAAAGTTATCAGCTGAAAATTAAAGGGGAGACTTCACAACTACTGAAGATAAGGAAGTTACAAAAGCTGTGAAGAAGGATATAAAAACACGCAGGTGTAAAGAGTGCCACAATTCAAGGATAAAGTCCAAAAGATGATATTTACCATTCAAGCTGAACACAATCAAACTGGAAAAATGCTGCCAAAAAAAGAAGACATTCTTTCACCCACTGAATACTATGACATCACCAAGATACTAAATAAAGATTTGGAAGTAAAGAATCACCCATCGGATGCACTAAAAGTTCTAAGATCTAAGATGCCTTTCAAAGTAACTGTTCAACAAATGATTGCTTATGAAAAGTCAAAGAAAAATGTATTGTCATCAGTTTAAGAAACTTATAATGGAAGTCCTGTAGAGGTTGAAGTACAGAAATCCAGAACTTGGGAACCTGGACATGAGGAAAGCAGCCACCTGAGGAAAGAATAATATCGTCAGCAAGGAGAAGAAAAACAATGGTTCAAAACACACAAGGCATTTTAATAGAGATGCCAGAAGGAGCAGAAGAGTTTTAGAAAGACATTATTCAATGTGATGAATAGATCTACTGTTTAGTATTGGTGTAGCCAATATTTTGTGTTGTATTTCAGTAATGTTTATTGTTACTTTGCACTTTTGATTATCAAACATTTATAGAAAAATTATGATACTAAAGTGTTATATTGTAGTAGATTTGTACTTCTCCACTAAATGAAGAATAAAGTAGCCTTCTTTGTAACTAATGTAAAGATAAAAAAGAAACAGAAAAAAATCACTCTGAATGTGTATATAATAGAGGTAAACATTCCACGTAGGAAAAATATATCTAAAAACAAAGATGATGTGACTTGCCACACACACACATATCCATCCACACATATACAGACACAAGCAGACATATTTAATATGTCTGCTTGTGTCTGTATATGTGTGGATGGATATGTGTGTGTGTGCGCGCGAGTGTATACCCGTCCTTTTTTCCCCCTAAGGTAAGTCTTTCCGCTCCCGGGATTGGAATGACTCCTTACCCTCTCCCTTAAAACCCACATCCTTTCGTCTTTCCCTCTCCTTCCCTCTTTCCTGATGAAGCAACCGTTTGTTGCGAAAGCTTGAATTTTGTGTGTATGTTTGTGTTTGTTTGTGTGTCTGTCGACCTGCCAGCACTTTCATTTGGTAAGTCACATCATCTTTGTTTTTAGATATATATATATAAAGGAAAAGCTTAAAGAAGGCAAACATACAATGAGAATCATGCCCACAAAAACAGTGTAAATGTAAAATTACCTCATTTATGTAATTAGTATTTTGGTATGAGATGTAAAAAAATAATATCCTAAACTATTTACTTTTCTCTGTTTATCGACTTCCCAAAAATGCTCGTTTATTCTTAAAACACACCCTACTTCTTGACCAGAGGGAATAGCCACCACGGAACAACATTTACAGAATTCATGTCTACTCTCTGAAACATTACAGTCCAATGGACTAAAATGCAACCTGAGTAATGTGGACTAAAATGCAACCTGTGTAATGTAGATTAAAGTGCAGCCTGTGCAGATGTGCATTTTTTCAACCACAGGTTAAATACTTCAGCCACTATCTAAGCTGAGAGGGTTTAAATTCCACTCGATAGCATGATGAGGCTATAACCAAGTTATCTAAACATATCAAACAATGGAAACTCCAGGATGGAATGTAACAATAGTATGAAATGGATAGTTGCTACTCGCCATATAGCAGAGATTCTGAGTCAGTTAGGCACAACAAAATTGTCAGAAAGTGAACTTTCGGCCAACACGGATTTCGTCAAGTACACACACACACACACACACACACACACACACACACACACACACACACACACACACACACACATCACGTCTGGCCTCAGGGGACAGGAACTGTGGCTGTGGTCTTTTGTGTGTGTGTGTGTGTGTGTGTGTGTGTGTGTGTGTGACAAAGTCCTTGTTGGCTGAAAGCTCACTTTTTGACAGTCTTTTTGTGTGCCTATCTGTGACTCAGCATCTCCGTTATATGGTGAGTAGCGACTATCCTTTTCATAATATTGTTATCTAAACCTATTAACCTCAAAGTACAACAGTCTAATAAGCGAAAGTTCCAATCCAACATGTCAAAACTTGCCCTGAAATTTTTTATTCAGTAAGAATGCACCAAAAGAATCACAATTTCAAAATTTTAGCTGCTCAGACATGCTGCAAGTCTTTTTTTTTTATGTTGAAAAGTGCCAAATTTGTATCTCACCAGGCCGTTGGAGTAGTGTACCCTCCTACCATAGCTGCAGCAGACAGCGCATGCATAACATGGCAGCACATATCCTTGATGACAGTACATAAGTAAAATAGATAACAAAGCACAACACGATCATAATTTGCAAAGTAAATTTCAGTTTCCATTGATAATTTCACTGACAGTTGTTCACAGTTACAATTTGTTCTAATTTGCAGCTCATTTAATATCCACAATAACTGACAGCTGCCTTTGCAGTATCGCTAAATGTTACCAATGAAAGTAAAACTAAATTAATTTTCTTCGTGTTTCCTTTGTATATGCTTGCTAACAGCATCTGTCTTTGTGCAGGTTCCAGAGTTTCACAATAATTTGGTATCCAATTAACGTTTTCAACTTCACAAAGCTAAGAATGTGGTACACCATCGAATCACATACTTCTCCTAAAGACATGCATACATGTTATTTATTAGTTCATTTCTTGAGCATTCATTCAAATTATGATGACACTTCATTTGAAATTGTGAAAATATTAGAATAAAAGTAAACAACTCTGATGATTCCGTGAATTGGGATTCAAACAATGATTGTTGTGCTAACTAAAGTCTGCAGCAAAAAATAGTACCTTCCTAGCCCAAAGTAAAAAGGCTTAAATGTTTTGGTTAAACAAGGAGAGGGAAAACACAAAGTTAAGCTGACTGCAAAGCTGGTTTTGCTTCGTAGAATCTGAATGTGAATTTTTAAATGGAAGATAGATTTACACGCAGTACAAAACACTCACCAAAATGAAACTCACAAAAATACAAAAGAAAAACTATTCAAAAAGTTTAGAACTGCTCATGAGAGTCAATGAATTGTTGCCAAGGGAGATCTTGAGAAATGGCCCTCTGAATTGCAAGTGAGATGAATGCTATTGATTTCCAGACTTCTTCAACATGGTTAAACAAATTCAGAAAATTATACAGAAAGGAAAGTCGCAAAATTACGAAGTTTACTTCAAGTAAATGTGTAAACAAGATTATGATAATAGATAATACTACAGACAAATACACAGCCCCTCATTATCCCCTGAAATCCTGCGTGTAAAGACAATCATTCAGGTTTTGCAGATCTTGTGCAAGAACAACATGCAAGCTGCACTTTACCATTTTGAGTGAATAAAAAACAGAGTTGATTGTGTGGTTGAGCAATACTGTGATATATTCATATTTGAGAATGGAAGTGATAAGTATCTATGGATTACTGTTTCCGAAGTTTTATATCTGTCTTTTGGGACCTCAAGACAAATTAAGCAATAAAGAGGAGAAGAGGGAGGGAGGGAGGGAGGGAGGGAGGGAGGGAGGCAGGGAGGGAGAGAGAGAGAGAGAGAGAGAGAGAGAGAGAGAGAGAGAGAGAGAGAGAGAAGACTGTTTAGTTGCAAACATCTTGTAACTGATGTAGCAAAATCTGAAAAAATGTCAGAATATTTTTCAATACTACATCTGAAACGACTTCTTACCAGCTGTAGAAAATAATTCACTGCTTTTGTTGGATTCCTGGGCTGGATATAATGACACTGCTGTCTTCAGGAGGAGGCCGAAAAGACTGTTAATATAATTCAAATTCCACCCAGAACTAATGGTGAGAGTTAGACCCACAATACAGAAATTTTTAGACAATGTAAAGAATTTTTCAAGAGTTACCAATAACTCTTTTGTCATATCAAGTTTTATCAGTGCAACATTATTGTTAAACTTCAATCATTTGTGCACTGTCAGCGTCTGTCATCATGTTTTACGAATTTGATCAAGAACGTCCAGTATGCAGCACAATGTGCAGAACACCGGCTGTGACCATTTCTTACTCCACCCCTATTATGTCTAATAAAACTAGTAATTACTGTGATGTGCCTGAATGCACTGATCTTTCTTTTACCAGGTGTACCTTCTGTAAGAATACACCCTTCGCATTTTTGTGACAATAATAAACATGGAACTGTTTCATTGTTAGTAAAATATACATTATTCAAAATGTATCACAAGAACTGTGGTACTGGAATTTTTGTACAGTATTTCATGCCAATAAATAAAAGTCCTGCCTGATGGAAATCATTTTAGTGTAACATAAGGCACCGCCAGTCATTTGCGTAACAATTTTATCTGCAGCAGGACAGCTGTCAATATGAACAACAAGTGTCCACTTGGCTAATTCTCAAAACAACCTTCAAAAACTGACATCCAAAGTCAATGGACATCCCATTGTCAACAAGCCTTTCACCATTTAACATGATCCCTTAAATCAGCAGCTAGCATGGGTATTTAGGATTCAGGTAAATACATCAGTAACTGATTTATCAGAACATGAAATACTTGCTATCTTGTTACATAAAAATACTGTTGGTTAAGGGAGGCCTGATGCTTACAAATAAAAAAAAACACAACTTTTTCACAACTAAATTACAGACAAACAAAAACCGGGGGGGGGGGGCCTCTCTTAAGATATTTCACATCCACCTCCAACACTGGGCTCTTCGTCTATGCAGTTATCACCGTCACCTCTGCAACCATCCATCATAATAGCATGCACATGTGGATACCACGTCCTACCTGCCTAAGGCCCACAAATAGAGGTTCCACAGTCGGAGCACAGTGTTTTTACACCAATAAGGATAATTTTCAAACCCTGAATGGATTCCCATTCACAGCAAAGGATATGGCTGAGTCAAACGCAGCGGATGCAGTTCTCAGAGCAATCATCTCTAGTGACCAACAAGGGGTGCCTTCAGACTTTCGAAACACTCAGTACTTATTTTATTTACTTGGATAGATAAAAAATCTACTCACCAAGCGGCATAACAACACACACATAAAAGATGGTTGTAATTGACAAGCTTTTGGAGCCAGTGGCTTCTTCTACAGGCAGAAGGGTTGAAGAGGAAGGAAGAGGGATGAAGGAAAAGGACTGGAGATGTCTAGGAAAAGGGGTCAATTCCAGGAAAGTCACCCAAAACTGCGTGTCAAGGGAGACTTACCATACGGGATCAGAAGGAAAGACTGATTGTTGGGGACTGCATCGGATGTGATTTTATTTGATTTGATTTGAAAACCTGAGAGCTTAAAGTATTTATTTTACCATCCCAACAGTGAAACTGTGATTGAGGTGTTCTTAGGACAATATACATCTGATAATGTTGTAGACCATTTTCCCAGTTCTACACAAACGCATCTTCAAGTTACTGCATCAAGACTACTAGAGGATAACCCGCGTGAAAGAGCTGGCCCTTCATCATGACTACTGACAAAGAAAACATCTAGCAAGTAATACGAACTTGCCAGTATGCAGCTTGCTAAACTTTGGCTCCATGCTGCAGACACCCCAGCACCCATTGGTAATTGATTATACAAGCCATTTCCCAGCAAAATGTGGCTGGTGAATGTTGATGTATTCTCCAAGAGCTTACATATAGTTCACAACATATCTTCAACAACACAAGCAACACTCAAACTTATTAAGAAATTTATTTCCCCTGATAAGGACTCCATAAAGCCCAGGTATAGAATGGTGTCAACTTTACACAGACCCATTGTAATTCTTTTACATCAGAAATGGGATAAACGTATCTGTGCACCGCCATTCCTCACTATTCACTACCTCAAATAGGGAATCAGAACGTGTTAACACCTTCAAAAATCAAATCAAAAATATCCTCACACCAACGCCTCCACATAAAGAAGATAGCAAAACACCTGGTATGGTGCTAGTGAATGGGCCTATGCAAATGGACCACATAAACAGGGGCTAGGATGGATACTGAGCATCATCACAGCTTGCAGGAGCCACTACGTGGAGACCAATTAGATGAAGCAACTGTGGCATGCCAAGCATCTTCACCCCTGCAGCAGCTACATTCAAAGGACAATTTCTGTTACCCATGCCAAGCAGTTCTCCATAATAATCTTCAGCTATGTCTCAACATTTCATGTGAGCCTTCAAAACAAACATTGGAAGCCAATGGAGGTGAACCTCTGACAACCAGTCTCCAGCCAAGCCACTAGGCCTCATCAGCTTCTGCACAATAACATGCCTCAACGAGAGTAATCTTTTACTTCTCAGGTTTTCAGTCACATGGCTTCATCCAGACGGCGTGATATTTCAGCAAGCTAACTTCTTATCACGATTAGACATTCCTGATGACTGACTGTTTTCTGTTGGACATTGCCTTTATATACCCCCTACCTGCTAACAGCCTCCAGCTATGCAGACCTGGTGTGATGGTGAGGGAAATGCAACATCAGGGCTCAATTCGAGATCATCAGCCATGCCGTAGTCATCGCCAGTTGTAGATCTCTGCGGTGCAGTGACAATGTGGCCATGTCTTCTTCCGCTGCAATGACGGAAGTGGATTTCCATATAGATTGCCACCATGCATTGCCCGGGCTTGGATCTCTACAGTCGCTTTTAGAATACAATCACAGGTGTTGGATTGTTGCAACAACTTGGTGCCATAGCAATTCATGGCATATCTGTGAGAGATGCGGTGCTCTGCCACAGTGGACTTGGTCAGTGCATCTCTCCTTTACCATCCAGATAGCCTACAGCCTATATACATTTTACCACACAGGCATGGGATGCAGTAGCCTCCCAGTTTTCTCAGTCCTACGTCTCCTTGACTGATCCCAACAAGGCTTTCATCATGGCTGGTGAGCAGAACACGCATTCAATATTATATTTCCAGGGTATTTTTGCTATTTTTGCTGATGTGTTTCTAATGTATGGGATAATCCATCACAACAGGTTTCTCTTTGTCCTCAGTGGGCTGTGATCTCTGCTTCTTTGGTCTTAAAAGCCCACTGTATCTGGCAGTTGCTGTAACCATTCATACAGCCCATAGGTGCTGCAACTTGACTGCTATACTCTTATGGTCTGAGATTTCACATGCTGTGTGCACTAGTGCACTTAGAACACCTTCTCACTGTCAAGGGGCATGACGCTTGAGGCATTCAAGTACAAATCTGTTAGTGTCGATATATGATAGACGCTGTGATCTAGAGTGTCATCTGGTTTTTACCTCACAAATATATCCATAAAATAGAAGTTTATTACTTTCTTCTGTCTCCATCGTGACTTTGATGTTCTGGTGCAGTAAATTCAGGTGTTACGGGAAGTTTTTCAGGTGATGATGTCCAAGCAGGCACATCACGAATGTATCATATATGTACTGAAAAAGGAACGAAGGCTTGTAGATTGCCAAATCGGGGGTTTCTTTTTCAAATTCCTCTACAAACATGTTGGCCACTAATGGTGAGAGAGAGAGCAACCTGTCGCTACTATATTGTCAGTTTGCAGTAATTTCTGTTGAACAGAAAGTATTTTGACAAGAGCACAACTTCAAACAATTTTGTTAGTGCTGACCCAAATTATTCTCCTAAGGAGTCTCTTACGGGTGATTTTGTAAAGAGGAGACCACATAAAAGCTCAACAAGAGGACTTCTTGGCCCAGCTGGAAGTTTGGAGGTACTGGATGAAATGGATGGAATTTCATATTTGGTACTGGCATTTTCTGCACAGAGTGGTGTACCAATGTTGCTGGCAACGGGGCAGAATGGCACTTCGGATAGACCATAAAATGTATGTGGTACAGCTGCTTGTGGATGAAGTCTCTTCATCATTGTCTTACCTGGCAATGTGTGTGTGTTGGAGAAGCTCTATGGTCTTCCTCTTCACTTGGTTGGTAGATTCATCTTCAGTTCTCCTGTAGGTATCATACTCCTTTCCCAGTACCGACAAAATTCATGACGGCGATACAAAAAAATAATCAACTTCAATTATGCATGTGCTCATGACCAGACCAGATGGTACACTACAACACAGCATCTACCATAACCTGACACATACAGATTTGTACTTACACACCTCCAACTGTCAAGCCCCTTCACAATGACAAGGTGCTGTAAGTACAACAGTGCAAAGAGCATGCAAAATCTTGGACCCCAACAGTCTAGCAGCTGATGATGATGATAATGATGATGATGATGATGATGCTTGGTTTGTGGGACACTCAACTGCATGGTTATCAGCACCCGTACAAATTCCCAGTCTTTACAGAGTCCAGTCTCACCAATTTCATGAATGATGATGACACCACAAACACCCAGTTCCCAGGTGGAGAAAATCCCCAATGCGGCCGGGAATCGAACCTGGGGCCATGTAATCCAGAGTCAGCAATGCTAGCCACTACTCTAGAAGCTGAATTGCAGTTCCTACAGGCCTTTTTTCATATGAATTGTTACAGCAACTGCTAGACAGAATGGTCCTTAAGACCAAGGAAGCCTGCTGAGGATGAAGATGATGATGATGATGATGATGATGATGATATGATGATGTTTGGTTTGCAGGGCACTCAACTGCGCGGTTATCAGTGCCCGTACAAATTCCCAACCTTTGCTCAGCCCAATCTCGCCACTTTCATGAATGATGATGAAATGATGAGGACAACACAAACACCCAGTCATCTCAAGGCGGGTGAATATCCCTGACACCACCGGGAATCGAACCTGGGACCCTGTGCTCGGGAAGCGAGGGAAGAAGAGGAAAATGTGTCAGGAACACATCAGCAAAAGTTCGAAGAATACTCCAGAAACATAACATTAAGTATGTGTTATGCCCACCAGTCAAGTTTAAAGCCTTTTTGCGATCAATTGAGGGTGATCTAGGACTCCATAAACCAGAAGGAAAATGTAAGTAGGCCAGACTATTCAGATGATACAGAAGAGATGCACTGAGCATTAACATCACACAGACAACGGACAGCTGACAAAGTCTGATCTGGCAGAGGACTGCACTCCCATGTGCATGTTACGGATTACGATGGGACCAAGTGTTGCAACAAACCAAGACCTTCTTGGGTTTATTCTAAAAGAGGATGTATAGATTTGACTAAATGCTGAATTAATAAATAAAGACAGCTGCTTTCAGTTAAGTATGTCCTGGGACTCAGTGTTGAGGATGGTCAAAGCACAGGGACAATCTATAAGGAAATCTGCTTCCATCACAGCAAATGAGGAAGACGAGGATCCAACTTAACCACAATGGCAGAGGTCTGCATCCAGCACTGGCTGCGACACTGGACTGAGCCCCAGTGTCACACTTCCCCATCACCATACCAGGATTGTACCCAGAGCCAGCCAGCTGGGAGCTGTGGGCAGGGGGAAGGGGATATAGAAGCAGCACCCAGCAGAAAACCATCAGTCATCAGGATCGCCTGAAGATGACAAAAAGTTGGCTTGCTGAAATATTGTGCCTTTTGGATAATGTCACTCAGCTGAATATCTGAGAAATATCCTATATTTTTCTAGGCTGCATAAACCTGAAAGTACACAAAGAGTAAGCTTACCCAAAGTCAGAACCAGAGTTTCTGCCTCTTCTATCATTTGATTTCACATTGGAGGAGCTACACATACCAGAGCCACTAGCCTTCATCCTCTCGCCAGTTCACCATCATTGTTACTTGACAGGACACTTCCGGTCATACAGGGACCTTCTATACCGGCTGGAGTAAAGCAGTGGCACAAACACAGATGTTAATACAGACAAGAAAGCCTCATGTCATGCCACTGTCAACACTAGGCAGTGAGCACTCAATCACAAGGGCATGATTTGCCTGCCACCTCAGAAGTGTTCCACTCATATGCTATTATGACCATGTTGCCACTGTTAAATTCCAAGAGAGTATATGCCAAAAAGTGGTGGGTAATATATTACTTCACTCCCAGATATGAATCACAAAGGGATCAAAATGAGTGTGGTATCATCAGCGATCAATAACATGCAGGAGGTACCATTCCACTATGCAGAGTTGGCAATGGCAGTTATGCAGATTACTGTGAGAGGCAGCCATGACTGAGCACTTCTTCCAACTGTCGGCTGCCTGAAAGACATGCCCTTGGATCAGGGGTGCCAGCGTCATGTACCACGCCATATGAAGCTGCCGCAAAAAGTGTTCGGGCTCCAGCATTGTCAGATTTCAGTCTACATCTGAAGTCAGTTTAATTGAGATAGTGTTGCAAGTGCAAGTGAAACAGACTCAGGCCTCTACTCGTTATCAGACAGCAATTAAAGTTCAAGTAGGACTTCTTCTTAGTAGTAATACCAGGACATACTTCACACTATTATCTGGATTTATGTAAGAACATTCAGTGCAATCACTGTACCAAACAAAAAGACTGTATTAAACTTTTACCAGTATAATTGTTTTTTCAATCTACATTTTCTGCTAAAGAACCCAATGTCATTCCTATGCAAACAACAATGAGAAAATTGCAGAAATTTGAGATAATATAGAGGCTTGCCTATGTTCATTCTTCCAAGTAACATTTATGAGTGTAGGTGGGATTAGGGTGAAGTGAAAGTGGTACCAGAAATGCCTTCTGTCACAGGCTGTAAGGTGGCTTTTAGTCTGCCGGTGTAGCTGTTGATACCTCTCTGGGCTTTAATGATAAATGATTTACTGTTTGAATCAAATGCTTCTCTGATTAGAACACCAAGGCCACAATTCATGAACTCTTCTCTCTCTCTCTCTCTCTCTCTCTCTCTCTCTCTCTCTCTCTCTCTCTGAAGACACCAGAGAGCTGTGTAAGGAGTTGACAAATGTTAACTATAATGTAATAGTTTTAATCTGGTCTGTTTATTACAACACAAAGAATTAATATTTCTGCATACTACAACTTGCCTCTGACAGATCACTATTTAGTACTTGGATATCCTCTCCCCTATTTGGGAATAGTGTTCTGGTCTTACCTTCATGGTTCACCTGGCATGCGCCATGAGAATAATCCTGTTGTGTCCCCAATGAGTCTGTAAAGCAATCACCGACATCATCGACAACAGCGAAGAGACCAAGAGGGTGCAGGATGATCTCCTATTCACTGCACTGGAGCAATGCTCTGATGTGTAACTATGAAGACTCCCCCCCACCCCCCACCCACTTTCCAGCTGTTGAACCTCATTAGAGATTTCCTCTTCCTCCATGGTTATTTTGACAATTTTACACACGACTCCTACATTAATCCATATTTACAGTGCTCTATATGACCCCTAGGTACCTTACGCTTTGAAGCTGGAAGTGTGGACAGCAAAGATGAGATACAGTTCTCTCTTACTCGTTGCAATTAAGTTACCAACACTGCAACAAGTTCTCTTTTTGCATATGTAACACAGGATAATCAGTTTGCAGTTCCGACTTTGGTCACACGTTCTGAAATGTGCAATGTCTTGCAAATCAAGAAAAAGAAACAAAAAAAATATTGTGGAAATTCAGTGAAACTACTTAGAGAAATTGCTTTATTTTCCCCATAGCTTGAAGAATCATGGACTTTGGAATTTCCAAGTGCTGAGTGGCGCTGTATCCTGCCGAAAGACAAAGACAGAGAAATGAAATTCCAAAATTGGTGGCTGCAAAAGAAGAATGTAGCACAATTCTCTATCAGGCTGGTGAACAGTGACTCTACAGGGTGCCTTGTTACAACTAATTTATTCAGTTCTTCAAAGTTTGTCAGTATCCAAGCCAATTCCCAGATATGACACTGCAATGTTTTGTGAAATGTATCCATTCCTGGAATGCAGTGAACTGAAAATAGAATCTCAAACACACGCAAGTAATTTCAAACTCTTAAGTCTCTGTTTTATTTCTGCAATTCTTGGTGAAAAATAATTGGGGGTCACTTTTAATGACAAAATTAAACTTCCGAATGTGATTCTTATGATAACAATTACATCTGAAGTAGATGAATTTTTCTCTGTTCTGAAGACAACAAAAACTTTTATGCAAAACTAGTGAACACAGCAATGCTTCCCAATCGATAAAAAATGCATGGAAATTGGATAACCGTCCTAATTCCCTTCTACCCCCCTCCCCCCTTGCCCCTCTGTTCATCTCCATTTGCTGTTCCTTCCCCCTATCTCTGTTCCCTGTACATTTCTTATCACACACTCATTCTATCCATAACCTCCTTCCCATTCTTTATACCCATTTCCTACCCCCTTTACTGTCCATCTGCTCCTCCCCCCTTTCTCTGACCTAATTTTTTGGTATTTCAAACGGATCCATGCTTGGGAATAGAAGTCATAATGAATGGGTAAATCGGTTGGAATCATTACTACATGGGGTATCAGAGAGCCCACCCAGCAGCTGGATCTGTGAGGATAGTAGCTTTAATGGTGGCACTTTGCATGGTTTTAATCTATAAACAGGTAGGTTTACAAAGTTAGCCATAAACATTTCTTATTCGATTTGCCTCCAAATGCTGTCTATGCTCTTCGTCAGTCTCATTGAATCGATGATCATGTAGTTGGCCTGCACTGGGCGTAAGCTGACCAACATTTCGATGCCTACCTGGTGGCATTTTTCCCAAATAAATAAACCACAAACTGAAATCAGTTAAATGTTTTCAAGACACCAAATTACCACCAACTGAGATCAATTCAATCATTGCAACACACCAGAGGTATGACCACCACTGACAACACACTGAAATATTGTTTTCATTTGTACTCTCTTTCGCAAAATATCAATATTCAATGCAGAATTTGTTGTTACGAAAACATGCGACAGCAGAACTGTCCACACACACACACACACACACACACACACACACACACACACACACACACAAAATCAGCCAAACTGGTTGAGCTGTTCTCAAGTGATGGTCTTGTATGCATGCTACAATTGACTTTTATTTATGTAGATACACTATCTGACAAAATAGTGAAACACCCAGAAGGGGAGGAGGTAAAGAAATGAAACTACATGGACTGAAAAGGTACATGATGTTATTTTAGTGACTACAAAAGAGTAAAATTTATGAACAACTTGGTAGTACATGCACACTTATCTACATGATGTTGCACTCCCTCTAGCTTGAATGTATGCATTGATTTGACTGGGAAGGATGTCATACAGCCATTACATCATCTACTGGGACAAGATGATCCACAACTTCTGTAAACTGGCTCTTGATATCTTCGATTTACCACAAGGATAGAGTTGGATTTCTGGTCATGAGAGTTCTTCAACGTCACACAGAAGGTTCAAGGAGAAATGTGCACTGTGTGAACAAACACTGTCCTGTTGAAAACTGGCACCACAATATTGACACATGGAGGTAACACATGTGGACGTAGGCTGCTGTGACAATCTAATGTGCCGTTGGAATTCCGTCAATCACTACCAGCTGTGACCTGCTGCTCCTTACACCAATTACACCAGGGGTAACACCAATGTGCCTCTCCAAGACACTGGAAGAATGAGATCTCCCATCAGCTCACCACTATACTCATCAATGACTGTCTTCCAGAGTAGTGCAGGACCACGATTCGTCACTGGACATAATGGAATGCCATTCATCAGGGGTTCACGCTTTCTGTTTATGTAACCACCCGAAAGGCAACTATTTGTGTTGTATTAAGAGCAGCCTAGTCCCTGGTCCATCTGCTGCTAGCCTCAGACAGATGGTATGGAATGAAACAGAACATTGCAGGGAGTCCATTACTTGATTTCGAATGGCATGATCATGTGTGAAGAAATTATGATGTGTTTTGTCCACAGTATGACAACTGGTCTGTCTTGGTCAACCAGAACCTTGACGACAAATATTCCAGCCCTCATGTTCCTGTGCTGTCAAACATACGGGCCACTGTCACATCCAAATGTCACACAAATCTGGATACTCCACAGTCTGATGAGACGGCCAACTGGAAATCCACAATGACTGCCCCCCCCCCTCTCCCCCCCCCCCCCCCCCCCACACACACACACGTGCAAATGCAAACACAAATGCAACTCACAAACACCACTGCAGCCCCTGGCAGCTGAAGCCCGGGCTGGGTAGGGTATATAAAGGGCACGAACAGCATCAGTGGTCACTGTGGAGATGGAGGTAAGGCACTTTCATGTGGGACACCATTATCAGCACCTAGCAGAATGCAGCACACAGAATACCGGACTTTGATCCAGGAACAGAAACATGGCAAGCTAATGATACTAAAGGCCATGTTTCAAGACCTTTGTAACCTTGAACTTGAGCAGGAGATAGATCACACTCATGGCAGAACTAATGACTGGCCATGGGAACTTTAAGAAACACCTACACACAATAGGTATAGAGGAAGAGGTCCCTAAAAGTACGCTGCCTTCCACTGTGAAGCTCTGGCACAGATTATTTGGGTCCTACAAGGGAGCACTTAGGCATAAAATACTGAAAGTACATATCTGATCATAGCTTCAATTCTATGACACAACTCAAAACACAACAAAAATACCTAAACCCAAGAACTGCAATGCCAGACAAACGCAACAGATGTCCTGACACAAGGGAAAGCAAAACCCCATAAAAGGAGGAGGAGAAACACTTCAGATAAAAAGTGGAACACTCCCACAACACAACAATCAAACAAAAACAGAACAGCCAAATACAGGCGCACAGCTCAGACAGTGAAACTACTACACACGCCCCTCACAATAGCTGCCTCACAGATGTCAACAGATACAAATTGCACACCAAACACACAAGGCTGCCCACAGAGTGGATCTACACAAGAAAAAACAACCGAACAGCACACACCCAGCAACTAACAAGCAGACACCAGCAAATCATTACTTCTTCAGAGTATTAGTGGCAACACTACTGCCCATCCTCAAGTTGGAAACACTTCTTAGCAAGATCATTGCCTTCGACATGCAGCTACTCATGGCCAGGAGTGGGCTGCTGCAAGGGACTACCTCAGAACATTTGTACCACTTGTAAGTGGACAATACACTCCCCGCCCACGCAAACAGTACAACACAGCCACAGATCCTTTTCTGGAACAAAAATGGGATCTATCAAGAAGGACTGAACTAGTGACATTCATGGAGCAGAAGGGTATCCGGATCACTCTTGTGGACAAGACACTGCTCAACCCCCCACAAACAACTTCCATCTACGGCTATTGCATCTATCATACTGACCAACCAGGTGACAGAGCAGGAGGTGGGACAGCAATCACAATACACAAAGAAAATAAACACACACACATCGAGCTCCCTGAAGTCTAAAGGTTAGAGGCCACTGCCCTCAGGGTTAAGTTTAGCGGAGCCTAGACAACACTGATGTTGCTGTACAATCTGTTAAATAACATCATAATGAAAGATATCAGCACCATACTCATTGTAGCACCACAAGTCATTACTGCTGGAGATCTTAACTCAAAACACCCTGACTAGAACTCACAAATATGTATCTCCAATGGCAAAAAACTGTATGAAGATTCTACAAACTGGAACTACATCATACTTGGGCCGAATTTACCCACACACGTGCCCAACCACAGGCAACAGAGGCCACACATGATAAACATAGACCCCATCAAAGGTATCACACAAACACTCAATGCTGCAGTTGAAAACAATTTGGCCTTCAACCACACGACAGTAATACTACACACGAAAGAGACACTGCAGAACACAGAACCATGCCAGACACTAAACTAAAAGCGAGCGAACTGGGAAATGCTTGATACTCATATCCCAGAAACGCACAAAATTACTGAAATGACACAAATTGATGAAGCTGTTGGAGCACTTAACACAGCAGTTCAGAGCATAATAGCTGACGCCATTCCACTTTTCACACCATAACAACAGCCCCAAGACCAGGAGTGTAGGAGCTAGCTTGACCCTTCACCAGGGAGCGACATTATACACCCACTCTCCAAGGACCAAACAGGCTGACTTACTCCACAGAGGAGTAAGCGGAACTACGGCCAGGAAATTAGCAACATTCATTTCTCCAACTGAATCTGGTGCCTCACAGCCAATATTCACACTAGAAACAGACCAGGAGGTTACACGACTTGTAACCCAGACAAATCAGATGTGTTAGTGCACATGAAATCACTCCTCAGATAGGGAAGCTCCTGCTCTCATGAAGGCATTCAAAACTATGTCCTCAAGTGGTTCACAGATATAGCCATAGGATACTTAACACATATCGTGAACGCCATCCTATGAAACCAACAATCCTCTGCCTTTTGGAAAGCAGCTGAGGTCCTGATGTTCAGGAAGCCAGTGGAAAACCAGTCCCTTCCACAAAATTACCGACCCATAAGCCTGCTGAACACGCTTAATATGATTGTTGAGATGGTGATTCTAGAACAACTCACTAGGCACTGCATCAACAATGACATTCTGATGCCAAAGCAATTCACCTTCAGGAATTACCTCTATACAATGCAACAGCAATTCCTTGTAGTAGAATATACAACAAATTGTTGCAACACAAGCAAAGCAAAAGGGGCTGTGGTCCTGGACACTGGAAAAGTCTTCAATGATGTTGGTTTTCCTGACTGACTCATCTCTCATACACCTATATTATTTCACTAACAAAACTCCCCCCTCCTCGTCTTCTGGCACTAACAATCAACAAGACACATTATTCAAGCCAGAGTATCCCAAAGCAGTATTGTAGGGATATTCCAACAACATGTAACATGATAGTTGCCATCTACACAGATGATACTACCATCCTAGTACAAGACAGGAAACCATCAAATATTAACTTATGACTATAGACAGCACACAGAACCATCGAGCCTTGGATGGAGAAATGGTACATTGAGGTAAATGTCAACAAAAATGAGGCAATTCTGTTTACACGTAGATTGAAACAACTGCACAAACAGCAATAATGTAGACAAATAACTCCACACACATGCCATGAAAAAGTCAGATACTACAGTGTTTGGATGGACTGGAAACTCACATGAGGGGACGACACACAACACATCATCAACAAGGCACACACAAGGCTCAAACAACTGTACTCAGGCACCGTACACTGAATATGGGGGTATTGAGGTCCTTATACATTACACTTATTAGGCCTGTGATGACATACATAGCTCCAGTCTGGAGTTACGCAAGTCCAACACGTCTGTGACACCTGCAGGTCATACAGACCAAGGTATTATATACCATAAGCAGTGTTCCAAGCTACAAATGCAGCATGGGTTTACATAATGAATTCCGCCTTGATATCCTGAATCTGGGAAATTACAGGTGGAAGCATAACCACGCAAAAACACTTTTCCTCAGAGAAAATTAACCACCTATGAAAGGTTTAATTTGAGCACACAAACAATGCTATATCAGTGTATCCACGTATTACAGCAAATGTGACTGGCACTTGTCGCTGTACTCCCAAAACAAACCACTCAGGTTAAGTAGGGAAGCCAAACACACAAGATGCAAACAAACTCCACACAATGAGTGGCCAATTTTACTTACCACTCAGATGATGATTGGTATGTTACAGGTACGCTGATGCTGCAGCTGGCCCAGTAGATTTCATTGGAGGCCAGCTGCAACAGTAATACTTTTCCACTAACATTTCGTAACACCCAAGCATGAGCTGTCATTACTGGCACAAATCCCCCAGTACCCCCACCAACCGACCAGATTAACAAAGATTTTTGTCCCCACAGGGCTTGCTGTGGCACCTTTTTTTTTTCTCCTCTGCCCTTAAAACCACTACCTTTTAATTACTTTCTGTGAACTATCTCCTCAATGGGAGTGGGTGATCATGTCCAGGCATATGGATATCATCACAAACCCACATCCTGTGACTACTCAATTGGAATGCTAACCATATTGATGAGGTCACAATAGGAATTTTTGTGATGGTCACTACGCTAGTGTGGACATGGAGGAGCTCTCCACTACCTATTGAAAAAAACTGATCATTAAAGCCTGAAGAAATCGTACCTAATAAGGAACTATACTATTTTTTAAGGGTACTGATCATCTTTACTAGAATCACAGGAAGCAAAATAACACAATAAAATTAGTTTTGGTGTGGACAACAGTAGGGTAAGACCACTGTTGTTTTCATCTCCTTGCATTAATCAAAACAAATCAACGCTCTCTCTGTCACAAGCAGAACTTGAGAGACTCCATATTGTATGTGTAGTTTTCAGTTGTATTTATTTATTTATTTATTTATTTATTTATTTATTTGTTTGTTAACTTATTTATGACTTATTTAACTTGACCAGATTAAGACCTCAAGGCCGTGTCTTACATCTGGCGGGTTTTATAATATAACATACACCCTATGAATATACGTTATTTCTAACCATTAGCACACTTAGGATCTCTAGAAAAAATGCATCACAATTTGTACAATTTTTGTAGTAAAGTTATGGGAAACATCATACTGGTGGTTAATGAATCATGTATTTTGTTATTTTTTGTTACAATTTGCATGTTATGAAAGTGTGCCAGTTTAAGGCAATGGCACATTGAACATTCATCAAATGCATTGTTCTTGGGAGAATTTGTTATTTTAACTGTGAGTTAATTACATTACCAGCAATTAAAACCTTCAGAAGATAGTAACTAAAACACTGGCTATTTGTCATAAAAGTTCAGCAAAGCACCGTTGCTCAAGGTGCCAAGTTACGGAACAAATTTTAGTGTTTTTGTGTCTTGCTGTATCGAAACCTATTTTCCAACCTTCACATTTTCTAAAAGGATGTGGGACCTTCTTATTAAATTAATAGAAATACTTTCTGTAGCATTCAATGTTATGTAATAAATATAAGTGCAATCTCTCTCAGGAGTGAATTTGTCTGCTTTTGTGAAGTTTCGTAAGCTAATTTCTTTGTTGACTGGATATGGGACTTTCCTTTTGTCTTATAATATGTTAATGTATATTGAAAATTTTATTTACATAAATTAAAAACAGGATATGTCTAGCATATGGAGCATTTTAGCCAATGTAGGAATTTTACACGCATCCATTTTCGTTAATAAATTGTGTGGCTTGGGAGCCAGATACAGCTGACAGCTGCCACTGGAGAGTGCTACAGTTGGAAATCACATAACTAGCACTGCAAATCACATAACTAGCCCATATAACTAGCACATCCCATGTGCTGCTGGCACTGTGTTTCATGAGACTGGATATTCCATCCGTGTCCATATTAATATTAGATGCCTCATCCTGTGTGAGGATGGCGAGATTCCTCGAAGTTACTAAATATGATTTTATAAAAAGATTTATTTCCTTTAATATAGTTCAAAATCCTCATTTCCCATGCCTTTTCACAATACGCACTTCTGACCAAATAATCTAATTAGAGCACAAGGACATCTATGAATATCTTTGGTCTCTCAATTACTGTAAACATGCTCTACATCAAGTGGCACAAAAACTGTGTATACTGTCTCCTTTCCCCACATCCCTACAATAAATTTAAATCTTCCACCTGGCTCCTCCATAGTTAATTTTCTGTTCACTGAATTTCATATAGAGTACCTATCATCTGGTCACTGTAACTGACTACGGAGGAAGGTCAGTGAAGCCTCAATACAATATTAATACTTTTTAATCTGTTTATACAGGGCATTCATTTTAACTGAAGACATTGAAATGGCTCGAAAACTATCCAACACACCAAAAAAGTTCGAAATGCAATCCGTATGTATTGGAGGGAGACATCCAATAAAACCATTAAACCCATTACCCCATCCCACACATGGGTGGTGGGGGGGGGGGGGGGGGCCTGAAATCTTGAAAGGGAACTCTCATCTTTTATTGCAGATTATGATTCTATGCCAATATCTACATACATTTTCTCTAAAGCACTTTCTTTGTTTTGTCACAGATTGTACTGTAATTAGAAGAATAGAAATTTATGACATGCTGCTCAATGGTCTTGAATATCCAATTGCATGTGGTACCACACTTCCATGTTGCGAGATTACAACAGGCCAGTATTTCGCAACTTCTACTTGGAAATCCCATTTGCAGTGTTGTATTCCTCCAACATATCAAACAGGGGACTATTTGACATGCCACTATGGCCATGTAGCAAACTACAACTTGTCATAGCAGGCAGTACACTGCAACTGGAACTCACGTATTGTGCAGACATAGAACAGATAGCGGCTCTAAACATTTCAATTCTTGTGCAATGTTTATTACCAGCACACCTACCTGTCATTTGGGTAGCAGACTTGCAATTGGACAATGGATATTGCAACCACAGAAGAAAAAATTGAAATGATCCTGATTTACAGAGAATGTAGGGGAAATGTTGTGGCTGCTGTCGCCTTGTATGTCAAGCATTTTCCAGAGAAAGCTCGCTCTCGTTCGTTCTTCTACAAGGTTGTGAACGTCTTTATGTTTGATGGCAGCGTACAGACCAGCAGAAGGAAATGAATTAAATGTGTTACAGGAGAAGATAATGAAATAGTTGTACTAGTGGCAGTGCACCACAACCCACAGATAAGCACCCAGCAAGTACACCATGATTCCAGTATGTCCTAGGTAGTATTGCCACAATACTGAATCATCATAAATATTATCCATACCACGTGTCACTGCATCAAGAACTGCGTTGTGCCGATCTCCATAATCCGGTAATGTTGTGTGAATGAGCACATCAACAAATGGAAATGACTCCCCATTCTTCACTGAGGTACTATTTTCTGATGCATCTATATTCACAAAGACTGGTAGCATTAACTGGAATAACACACATTACTGGAGTGTAGATAATCCCCACTGGTTACGGCAAGTTGACCATCAACATCCTTGGTTGGTTAACGCCTTGTGTGGCATCATGGGGAACAAACTCAATGGTCCATATTTTATCGATGGCATGTTGAATGGATACAAATATCAAATATTTTTGAATCGGAAGTACCAGTACTACTGCATGATGTTGCCCCGGACATTTGACAATGTATGTGGTTTCTGCAAGACGGCTGTCCAACATATTATGCAATTGAAGCAGGAGAGGTATTAGACCGTGTTTACATTGGTCTGTGGATCAGCAGAGGTGGCCCTATTAATTGGCTCACTAGGTTGCCAGATTTGATGATGCCGGATTTCTTCCTGTTGGGATATTTAAAAGGTAAGGTGTACCAGTAAGGGTGAATAGGCCATGAAGACATGGTCAACCCTATAAGGAATGCCTGTGCTGACATTCCCATAGATATGCTTCTGTCTTGTGTATGGTCAATTGAAAAGTGAATCATTAAGTTGGCTGGCTGGCTGGCTGGGTGAGTGGGTCAGTGGGTGGGTGGCTGGTAGGTTGATTTGGAAGAGGGGACCAAACAGTGATGTCATCAGTTCCAGGATCTAGGATGGCAGAAATCAAGGGAGGAACAACACAAACCGCACAGTAGAGTCAAGGGGAAACAAAGAGGGAAAAAAGGGACGTCAGGGCAGCAGGAAGAGAACAAGAGGGGATGGATGGGAACAGGAAGAGAAGAAGTGGTCCAGAAACGCTGATCCGTCCCGACATCCACACAATACCATTATCGCAATACAAATGGGACAACACCAGTTAAAGAAGACACAAGAAAAGAGGAAGCAAAACAGCACAACACATCAGACAAAATGTAGGGAAAAAGTGTGTGTGTGTGTGTGTGTGTGTGTGTGTGTGTGTGTGTGTGTTAGGGTTTACGGGTGCTCAAATTCGAGGTCATCAGCGCCCTGACACACATTAAAAGAAATGAATGTGGACAGACTTAGCAAAACCTAAGCAAACACGCAAAGAAAACAGGAAAAGAAGGAAAATGCCGCAGAAGAAAGTAAAACGCAAGGAAAACGAAAACAGAGCATCAAGAATGTCACAAGAAATTGTCATTGGCTGGGCGAGCGTCTCACCCAGTGAGCAAATTAAGACCCTCTCCATAAAATATTTGCAAAAACATTTGACAAGTCACAGAACTTGAAAACTTTAACCACATTCATTCGAGTGTTTCCTAAAAGCGATGGCAGATCCACTGGCAAGTGAGCCACAGCCCACTGGTCAGAAAATAAAACACAATCCAATAAAATGTGGTGCACAGTGACCTGGACACCACAAGTACCACACATTGGAGGGTCCTCTCGTCGGAGGGAAAAGGCGGGAAGAACCTGGCAGGTGTGAAGGCAAGGTCAAGGCCTGCATAACCAATGTCTACAATAACTGAGGGACTCAAATGCCAGAGGAAAATTCAAGGACTTATACCTGTAAGTACAAACCACTTTCACGAAATAAATTGAGGACAGACGTAACCAAGCAAGGGTCGTCCTCCAGCACCCAGGCCAAGGAATGTGGGAGGCAAAATTTAGTGTGTAGGGCCAAAAGGCGGGGGCCATCTAGAAAAATATGGATCACCATGAGCGGAGCCCCACAACTACAGAGAGGGGTGGGGAGGTAGGGGTGGCCTCAATGCAGAGTTAAAAACCATGAGTCAACCTAGTATGGCAAATTTGAAGACAGCAGAGGATGGTACATTCCTAGTGGGAGAGGCAGAGGGAAGAACAACACATCATGGTAGTATCCTTCATTGTGCAAAATTTGTTGAATGGGGTAGCTTCCCAAGAGTCAGCCCATGATTGAGCAAAAAGTGATTTGATGTCAAGCTCCACGAAAAGGTCTTGGGAGGACGGGGGTAGGTGGTTGCCCACCCCAGCCAAATGATCAGCAAGTTCATTATCAGGAATACATACATGGCCAGGAACCTAAAGGAAATCATCCAAACAGCATCATCACCAAGCTCAGTGAGAGGGTTGTGGATAGCAGAGACCAACGGGTAGCGGCAAAAACTCCGAGCGATAGACTGAAGGCCATTCATTGAGTCTGTACATAACAAAATTTAGGTGAGGGAAAACCATTTAATAAAATGGAGAGCCCAATAGGCGGCCATCATTCCTGCAGTAAACGCTCCACACTTGGCAGGCAAGAGGTGGTATTACATGCCAACAGAAGACATGAAGGCATATCCCATATGATCAGTGGATTCAGAGCCATCAGTGTAAAAAACAATGGCATCCTCGAACTCCTGTGGGAGTGTTCGGAACAAACAACGGAACACCATTGGAGTAATTGTCCCCAGAAGAGACCCATCCAAACCCATGGTCAAGGAACTAACAAAAGCAGGATGGTCAGGAGAGAATGTGGGAAAGAGAACAAGGAGCAGAGATGGAAGCCATGGTGGAGCGAAGTGAGACAGAACCCAACTGGTAGACCCACCCAATGGTCAGAGATGGCCCAAAGCCGCGAAAGAAGTAGAACAGGAAGGGTGAGCAGGGGAAGAGCAGGGTATTAATGGCATAAGAAAATAGGAGCTGGACTGCCAAATCTACAGGGGACGGATCCCAGCGTCAACAAGAAGACTATCAACATGGCTAGTGTGAAAGGTACCATTGGCTAAATGGATACCACGATGTGAACCATGTCCAAGAGGAGCAGCATGGAAGGGGCAGCTGATTCATAAGCTTGACAACCATCGTCCAGATGGGACAGAACTAATGCCTGGTAAAGGCGGAGAAGGGTCTGCACCTGCAGAGGTGTGGGCAAGAAAGTGGACAACATTGAGTTTATGAAGACAGCCAAACTTCAGATGGCGGATAAGGGACAACCAAGTAAGAATGTTGTCAAAAAGAAGACCCAAGAAACAGAACTGAGGGACCACGGTCAGGTGTTGAGCATCAAGGTAGAGCTTCAGATCAGGATGGACCGCCGTAAGGTAACAGAAATGCACCACCCTTGACTTAAAGGGAGAGAACTGAAAATCGTGCAAGAGTGTCCATGTGGAAATGCACAGGATGGCACCCTGGAGCTGTCATTCCACAGAGGCCACCATGTGGGAGCTAGTGAACATACAGAAATCATCCATATAAAGAGCAAGGGGTGACCAACAGTCTGGCAAAGCCCACAAGACCATTAACAGTGATTAGAAAAAAAAAAGGACACTTAATACAGAGCCCTGTGGAACGCCATTCTCCTGGATCCATGGGGAGCTGAGATCAGTGCCAACCCACACTCTGGGCAACTCTTGTGACTGGAACCTGTGAATAAAAATTGGGAGGGAGCCCCAAAGACCCCACTCATGGAGCGTAAGGAGGATGTGATGGTGCCAAGCTGTGTTGTACCTTATGAAGATCGAAGAAAACTGTGACAAGATGGCAGTGCTGGGAAAAGGCCTGCTGAACTGTGGTTCCCAACTGAAGCAGATGATCAATCAGAGACTATTCCTCCCAAAAGCCACACTGATAAGGAGATTAAAGGTCTCAAGATTCAAGGACCCAATAGAGCCGACAAGCCACCATTCGTCCTAGTAACTTGCATGGGACATCTGTCAGGCTGAAGGGCCAGTAATTATCACGGGACGACAGTTCCTTGCCAGGCTTAAGGACAGGAACCACAATAGTGTCTCTCCATTGAGGGTCGAAAATGCCTTGGGGCTAAATACGGTTAAAACCTTGCAGGAGATATTGCCATTGTGGAGGTTTGAGGTGTTTAAACCATTGGTTATGGATGAAGTCTAGGACAGGTGCTGAATCGTGAGAAGAGAGGACCAGAAGAAGCTCCCATTCAGTAAAAGGTTCAGTGTAGATTCTGCCTGACATGGGGTAAAACATAAGTGGAAAGCTTCAGTCTGCTATTTCCAGTGGAGGAAGACAGCTGTGCAGGAGGCTGTCACCAATGCCGCTGCTAAATGGGTCACGAGGTGTTCCATGAGAACTGATGGATCTGTGCAAAGGCCAATTGAAAGGGCAAGGCCAGGACTGGAAGACTGCCACTGATAACCTTGGAGGATACAGAGTGTAGCCAATACCCATGACAAAGGGACAAAAGAACTGGAGAGGAGACAAAGCATTCCCAAAAGACACATCTGCTCTGTTCGATTAAGTAATGGGCTTTGGCACGAAGACATCTACAGGTACTAAGACCGGTGAAGAACAGGTGCCTCTTAAGATGTTGCAAAGCATGATAACGATCATGCTCCACCATGGAACTGGCCAACAGTGAACAGGGCCTGTCAAGCAGGGAATGGAAATTCTAGCCATGCAGATTATCTTATTGGACAGATCACAGATGACCTCATCAATACAATCTGACAAAGAAGGTGAAAACATGACCTGGAAGCATGATGGAAAGCCCAGTGGGAAAACCTGGTCATTGGGAGGCAGGAAGGGAACGAGAGAATCAACCAGAAGTGGTCACTATCACAGAGGTCATCATGTGGCGACCAGTGTAAGGAAGGAAGAAAGCGAGGGGAAGATAGCAAAAGATCAATGGCAGAGAAAGTCCATATGCAGCACTAAAAAGAGTATGGGAATCATTATCAAGAAGGCACAGGTCATGGCCCACAAAAAATTATCAATGAGGAGCCTCCAGTAGATGAACAAACACCGCCCCACAAATGCCGATGGGCATTAAAATCCCTAAGGAGTAGGAAGGGAGGGGGATGCTGCTGAAGGAGGGCAGTTAAGGCAGTAGATGTAGGTGGCCTGTCAGGAGAAAAAGAGAGACTGCAAACCATGACGGCAGATTCCATGTGGATCTGAAGAGCAAATGCTTCCAATGTGATGTACACTGCTTCCCACCGTAAATGCAACACCCTGAAGGAAGCATCCGAATCAAGTGAAATTTACACCACGAGTTTGCAGCGATGAGATATGCAACTGATTAGAATTTCAGCGCAGACGCACATCACGCACGCCTGTGGCGCCACCTCATAGAGCCATTTAAGGCTTGGCGATTTCGACGAGTGAACGTTGGGCACGTGTGTTTACCTTGTGGTTGTTTCACAAGACGATCAGTTATGCCTCGTAGACAAAAGCGAACATCTTTTGATCAAGTATCGGAGTTCGACAGAGGAAGGATAGTGGCTTACCGAGATTGTGGATTATCATACAGAGAAATCGCTAGTCGTGTTGGACGAAACCAAACAACTGTAATGCGGATATGTGACCGTTGGATGCAGGAGGGTACGACGGATCGACGTGGTCGATCGCATTCATCTCGGTGCACCACTGCACGTGCTGATAGGCAAATTGTGCGCATGGCAGTGACGGATCGCCTGGTGACATCCCGAACCATAGCACAGCACATTGCGTCTGTAACGCATCATCCAGTGTCTGCGCGTACCATTCGAGGCCGTTTACAGCAGAGTGGTCTGTCCGCAAGACGTCCATTGCTTCGTCTACCATTGACGCAGAACCATAGACGTCTCCGTCGCCAATGGTGTGATGACAGACGGATGTGGACGGCAGAATGGAATGACGTTGTCTTCACTGACTAGGCACGCTTCTGTCTGCAGCACCACGATGGTCGGATTCGAGTGTGGAGACACCGTGGAGAGAGGATGCTGGACAGCTGCATTATGCACCGCCACACTGGTCTTGCACCGGGTATTATGGTATGGGGCGGTAAATAGCCGGCGCTAGATATCCGAGGTGCTGGAGCCAGTTGTCCTTCCTTACCTTCAGGGCTCGGCCACAGCCATATTTCAACAGGATAATGCGCGACCACACGTGGCACGCATTGTCCAAAGGTTCTTCGTCAATAACCAGATTGAATTGCTTCCCTGGCCGGCTCGCTCTCCGGATCTTTCGCCGATAGAAAACATGTGGTCCATGGTTGCTCAACGAGTGACCCATATTACATCCCCAGCTGCCACACCAGATGATCTTTGGCAACGTGTGGAAGCTGCTTGGGCTGCTGTACCCCAGGAACACATCCAACGTCTCTTTGACTCAATGCCGAGACGTGTGGCAGCGGTGATCTCCAACAATGGCGGCTACTCTGGCTACTGATTCTGGCAGGAACCACATGTCACAGACGTCTGTAAACGTAATCATTTGATACTTGGTCAACATGTTATCTACAAAATAAATTTTGTTGTGCTACCTCTTGTCTTTCTTGGTGTTGCATTTACGGTGGCCAGCAGTGTAAAATGGGAGACGTGCTCACAACATCTGTACAGGCCAATGTGCAGATGCCACTGGAAGCCCTCAAAGAGCTGAATGGTTCTGACAGAAAGCACAGAACCCATAAAGGGTCAAAGAGTAAAACGAGTTCCTGGGAAACAACACAAGCTACCAAGTAAAAGGCAATAACGGATTGCAACTCTGGGAGGTGACAGTAGTACCCATTACAGTTTCATTGAATAATCATGGAGCGGGTATCCAGATGGGAGGCGAACAGGCTGGAGCCAATCTTGCCACCAGAACACCGTCCATCACCAACGACAATGGGGTAACATCCACAAATAAGATGTCACACTCCGGTTGTGACACGGGAGATGGCGCATCTGGGGACACTGGGCAGCCCTATCCTGGGACTTTTGTTTCTGCTTTCTCTCTTTCAAAGGTTCAGGAGGGCAGGGCACAGAGGGAGAGCAAGCATCTGCAAGATCTGGAACCGAAAGAAAGTGGGCAACCTCGGGGTGCACAGACTGTGTGTCCCATGGCTCCAAGGCTGAGTTCTGGTAGCAGGCCTCTGGCCTGAGAGACACTGGGGAGGGGGGGGGGGGGGGTCGGGAGGGAGCCCCATCATCATCAGGTGCAGAAGAATGGGGGCACTTCTTCAACCAGAGAGGGAGATCGACAATCGGAGGGGAGATTGTGGGAACCGCAGGAGAGGGAGGGAGGGGAGAGGGATGGAACTGGGGTAAGGAAGAGGGAGGAGGGGAAAGGATGTAACAGAGTCAAAAGTACAAATCATGACATGGAGTCTGTCAGTGAAAAATAGATGATCCAAGGACTTATATTCTTGAGTCTTCTTTTCTTTCTTGTAATCTGGTGATTGTGACGATTTACACACATTAGTAGTGGAACACAGAGGCTCCCCTCATGCAATGGGTGACCACAGTCATCACACGGAGGGTCCGCCATACATCGGGAAGACATTTGCCCGAAATGCTGGCAGTGAAAGCACCTCATGGATGGTGGGATGTACGGCTTCAAGTCACACCAATAATACATAACCTTTGCCTTCTCTGGGAGGGTATCTCCCTCAAAAGCCAGAATAAAGGCACTGGTATTGGCATGGTTTTCCTTACGAGTTTTCTGCACACGTCGAACAAAATGAACACCCAGTGGGAAGTTCCTCATCAGTTTGAGCGATGAAGTCCCAGTAAAAAATGACTCCCTGGACCAGATTCAGAGATTGGTGAGGTGCAATAGACACTGGGGCATAACCAAGATGATCATAAGCGTAAAGAGCTGCAGACTGGGCCGCAGAAGCAGCTTTGATCAGCAGGAAATCCGATTGCATCTTACTGAGCAACTCCACTCCACTGAACTTGTCTTTCATATTTTCCACAAAAAATAGCGACTTCGTGGAGGTGAATGTGTCCCAATCTGTCCTAGTACAGACCAGATGGCAGGGAAGTGCTTAACTCCAACCTGGTGAACCTGGACCTCCTTCCAGGGTGTAACCAAGGAAGGGAAGGCTGTAGGTCATAAGAAGCAGAGTTCAATGATCTGTTACCACCCGAAGAGATGGCCGTAGGACAATGGCCAGATTTTTTGAGCTAGACACGCTTCATGTGCAAAGCATCCACCCTGATACCACTCACTCCAATCAGGGGCTCACTCCATGGGTGCCACCCGGCCACACCAAAGGCCATGTGGCACAGCAGCTGTTGCTGGGAATTCAATGCTCCAGAATGACAAGTAACCACTTCTAGGAACACATGGGGAGACAACAGTTCCGGTATCAGAAGTGCGATCCTTGTGTTGTCAGGGGGTAATCCAAATGGGTACATAGCAGCCCCACAACACGAACTGGCTGCATGTGCTAGTGACCTAGTGGGGTAGAAGAGGGCTATGGCAGGGAAGAAAGTGGGGAAGGAAGGGAGGAGAGGAATCCACACTGAAGATATCAGGGAGGGAGTTCTTCACCAAATGGCTCACACTACAGACAGAATATTTAGAAGCAGATGTCAAATCCCAAAGAGGACAAAAATGATGAAAGAGAAAAGGCAAGGGAAGCAAAACTGCAAAGAATACAGGAAATCAGGTGGATAACCAAGTCGATATAAGAAAACCGAGAGAGAGGTAGAAGGGGGCAGTGGGGAAGGAGCAGCAAGGATAGGGACAGGAGGGGAGAACACTAAGTGTATTGAAGTTGGTGGTACTACGTTTGAGCACTTACTCTAAATGGAAAAGAAGAGTAGTGTTTGTCTCAAGCCATAACCACAGTAGCACGTTGAGTCATCTCCTGCTCAATATGTTGGAGGAAAATAATGTTGTGAATGGGGTTTCCAATTACAAGTTATGAAATACTGACCTGTCCCACCCTCACAGCATGGAGGTGGGTTCCATGTGTCCTTGGATATTCAAAGGCCATTGAGAAGCATGTCATAAATTACAATTGTGTACCAATTTCTATTCCTTTGATAACAGCGCCATCCGTGGTGGAACGAAGAAAATGCTTCAGACAAAACGTACACACATTTTGTGTAGAATCATAATGTGTAATAAAAAATGCACAGGTTGGAGTGGGGGTCGAATGTGGTATCATTGGATGGCCCCCCTTCGAGACAAACAAATTGGAATTATAATTTTTTTTTCATCCAATGTTTAGTTTTCAAGATATTTCAATGTCTTCAGTTAAAATGAACATCCTATATACAAACATAAAGGTAATTAGAAATAGAATTCTAAGTAATTTCCCATCTTGTAAAACAAATACCATCAAAATGTTTCTGCATACCTGCTCTCCGTCATCGAGATTTTCACTTGGGGGCTTCAAGTAACCTCTTCGTAAAGTTGTGTAATCAGGAAGCACATAGTCACGAATTATTGTGTTCTCTGGACCTCTTTTGCTTGCTATTTCCATATCTTTATAAAAATTTTGTGAGACAAAACATGAATCCTCTTTAACTTGATTCACAACATAAGTCTCATCCATAACATGAAGCTGTCTGTTGAAATAATAAGCAAAGGGATAATAACAAGTCAGAAATAAGGCCTTGCATGGAAATAAAAACCACATTCTGTATTTACTTACCTGTAAGAAATTATTTCCTTCAAATGATTTGTCAATACTTTTCCACCCACATCAATTCTTCTTATACCCTGCTTCAGTTTTTTACCCTTTATGTAAGGTACAACATGGGTAAAACTATAACCAGAATCTACAAGCAGGCAGCAAAGAGCAGCAGGGTTTTCTTTGCTGTAGTGATAACTGCTCAGGTCACCAGCTGTAATACATGAATCAGTTCTTATCCAAGTAATCATAAACAAGTTGTATGCATTAAATAACCTAATCACTAAGTAGGAAACTTAAAACTAAATCTTTATCAAGGTGTTACCTAATTAAATGGTGTGTACCTCAAGGGTCAGTGATGATGCACCTCCACTTCATTTCATATGTTAATGATCTGTGATCTTAAACACAGATGTTTATAAAAAGCAAGGAAAAATTAACACTGCCACAAATCAACTGCACAAATGGGCACAGTGGAAAATAACATCCCCCCCCCCCAATACATACATAAAAATTCACCAACGTACAAAACAGAGATCTCATTTATTTCTAACAATGATCAACCAAATAGCAACAGTAGAGAAGCTAAAGTCTCAAGCTTATGCCCATCAAGCTGTTAAAATCAGAATGATATATAGACTATTGGAAAACAAAATAAAGCAAAAACTGTGATTTGCTGTCTATCTGGAACCCTGTAGTAATGGGAAAATGGTAATGGGTGCTTATTATGCTTACTTTCATACTCCGCTTAAATAGGGGTCATATTTTGTAGAAAGCAGCTACCAGCATTTCAAATTGTATGCGTTCACCATAGTCAAAAATTTTCAATCCCTCTTTCCAGCCACTGTGAAAACAGCTAAAAGTTTCATCACTGATAGAAAAAAAAGTTGTTCTGATATAATATCAAACTACCAATCTGTGTCATGGGGAGTTTGTTTTAAGAAACTCTAGTAAAACTTCTTTATGGACGGCTCATAAACTCCATAAACAAGAATTCACCTCTTACCATACAACAACATGGCTTTAAAAAGTCTCAATCTATACACACAGCAATTTTTAGGTTCACAGAGGGAACCTTAAAAGCCCTCAATCAGCATAAAACAGCTGTAGGTATTTTCCTAGACCACCAATGTCCTGGAATTTAAAATACTGCTTGAAAAACCAGAAAGACAGATACGAGCTGTAGCACACTACTAGTTGTGTTCATAACTAAAAAAACAGCAGGCGCAAGGGATCAATTCAGTAGGAGTTTGACACTCTGGATAAAACAAGAAACAACACTTTTCTTTCAGAGTGAATTAGCAGTAATACATGGTGTACCCCAGGGCTCAAACCTACAACCACTACTCTTCTTGATTTATGTGCACACCTTTCTTGAAACAGGCACCCAAAGAACTATCTCATTTGCGTACGACAACAACATATTGGTCACTGGATCCAGCCCAACAAACACAAACTCATCCAAAATACTGGGAAAACTGTATGTGTTATTTTTCATTTACTTCCACTGTCTAACCAAATTTCTATTGAAACAAGATTAAAAAATGAACCTCTAGAAAACGTAAGTATATGAAAATTTTGATTCTGTGGGTTCAGCAGGACTTAAACTGGGTCACATGTGTAAATAACTAGTCCAAGAAACCATAGTATGTTTGATATGCTCTAAGAATATTAGAGTCTACAACAAGCAAAACAATAGCACTGCAGGCATACTATGTCCAATTCCAGTCATTGCTCCAATACGGGATCATTTTTGGGGGACAATTTATGTACTAAAATTGTTATGTACCCAATATTTAAAACTAAACTGGAAACATTCCTCACAAAGCACTGTTTATATTCTGTTAGGAATTTCTGAAAAGGCATACAAAAAAGTTACTTAAGCAATTAGATTGCACACATAACAAAAATGAAAATTCCTAAAAGGAATAATATGTAAACTAAAGGAAAGGTAAACACTGACTTGTAGCTGCCTTGATGTGTGGCACATAGAAACACAAAACATAAAACAGTATTTACACTAGCTTTCAAACTCTCACTCTTTCTCTAGCAAACACACACACACACACACACACACACACACACACACACACACACACACACAGAGAGAGAGAGAGAGACAGAGAGAGAGAGAGAGAGAGAGAGAGAGAGAGAGACTGCATGGTTGGGTTGGAGGGTGGAAAGAAGGAAAAAGAGTGGTAGGAGAAAGCAGTACACAATGTGGACAGGGGAGGAGTGTTGTGCAGAGAAGGGAGAAGGTAATGTGAGGCTGCAGGAAACTGTCCCTGTCTCTCCTTTCTTTTCCTCCTCCCCCCCCCCCCCCATTCTCTCTTTGTCCTATATTTTCTATACTCTGAACTACTTTCATCTTCTTGTGCAACTAATGAGACATCTGTCGAAACACCTGCCCCACGCAATCCTGCTACCTCCTCCTCACTTCACGCATCCTTCCCTAGCCCCCATCTCCCCCTACCAAGGCAACAGCTCTCAATAACTATTAATCTACAGTCAGCCTCACCATGGCTGCTGGTGTGTATGTTTGGGTTGGTTGGTTGGTTTTGGGGGAAGGAGACCAGACAGCGAGGTCATCGGTCTCATCGGATTAGGGAAGGACGGGGAAGGAAGTCGGCCGTGCCCTTTGAAAGGAACCATCCCGGCATTTGCCTGGAGCGATTTAGGGAAATCACGGAAAACCTAAATCAGGATGGCCGGACGCGGGATTGAACCGTCGCCCTCCTGAATGCGAGTCCAGTGTCTAACCACTGCGCCACCTCGCTCGGTGTGTATGTTTGGGCATCTGTGCAATTGTGTCTACTTTTGCTACAGAAAGAGTAAGAGCTCGAGAGCCAGTTTAAATACTGTTTTCTGTTATGTGTTTCTTACACCAATACACCAGACATCAGTCAGCTACAGACTTCAAGGATAGATATCTAATTTTAATCTGCCTACTAATTTAGGAGATATTGTGTATTACCATGACCTTACTTTGACACCTTCTAAACAGTTACTGATAAACTTAGATTACAAAAATATCCCACCTACATTCTTATTCTTTTTTTCTGATGTTGAATGTTAAAATTGGAAAAATAAAAAAGTCAATCACAAAACAGCCACTTTATAAGATCTAAGTTAACCATCTTTAAACATGTATCTACATTAATGAAAAAAAATTCTTTTAATTGAATGAATTACACAAGGACAATAGTTCTATAAAATGTATTGTAATATTACTCCTGAGCTACTCTTTAATATATCTCTTTTTTATTGCTACTGGTTTTGAGCATGAAAATGAGCAATGCTTGAAACCAGTAGCATTAATTAAAAGAGACATACAAAAAAAAAACAGCTGTGGTGGAATATTATTATACTGCATTTTATACGATTTTTAGCTAAGGGATAACATACACAAGATATGTATGGGTTAGAGACTTGGGACTCTTAACCTCACAGTCAACAGAGGCAGACAGAAGTAGCAGACATGACACTCTTAAAACTGATGCCTGATTACAAATCAATAGATCAGAATAAGAATAGTAAAATTTGAAATGAATTGGGCATCAAAAGCATATTTCGGAAAACAGATGAGTGTGGAAGAAAAAGACATGAACACATTCAAACCATGTCAAATGAATGAATAACTAAATTAATAAACGAATATGAACCTAACTCTACATCTGTATTCCACAAGCCACCTCATGTTGTGTGGCTGAGGGTACTCTGCATATCCATGTCACTTCTCCATTTTCCTGCGCCAGTCACAAATTGTTCATGGGAAGAACAACTGCTGGTAAGCCTCCGTGCGGGATCAGATTTCTCCAATTTTATATCCTATGCCTTTTCGTGAGATGTAAGTATGAGTAAGCAATATATTGGCAGACTCTTTCTCTAAGAACACACACTCTCAGATCTTTAACAGTAAACCGCACCATGAGGCAGAATGCCTCACTTGCAGCATCTGCCACCAGATATGGGAAAGCATATCTAAAGGCTTCTGCACTTGTTATATGAACCTGCAATGAAATGAAATGTTATTCTTTGCAACTTATCTATTTCCTCTATACATTCTACCTCATAATGATCCCAGACTAACAATATTCAAGTATGGTCAAATGAGTGTTTTGTAACATACTTCCATTGTCAATGGATTACGTTTCCCAATGAATTTCAGTCTGGCATCTGCTTTATTCAGGATTAATTTTGTGGTTCTTCCACTTCAAATAACTCCACACACACACACACACACACACACACACACACACACAAATATTTCATGGAAGTAACTGCTAAAAGTCTGTTCTGCAATCATGTAATCAAACAGTAATGGGTCTTTCTATATATGTATACATAGTAAATTATGTTTGTTAATTTTGAGATTCAATTGCCGCTTCCTGCACCAAGCATCAATCCTCCATAAGTCTTCCTGCCTTTTGCTACAATCCTCCACAGCCGCGAATTCTTTGTATAAAACAGTATTACCTGTAAAACGCCTTAAGGAACGTCCAGTGTTATTCACTAGGTTGTTTACATATACTGTGAAAAACAATGCTCCTACAGAGATCCCTCAGCACATGCCCAAGGTTAATTTCATGACTGAAGACCTCTCTCCGTTGAGAATGGCATGTTGTGTTCCGTATGCTACAAACTGTTCAATCAAGTCACACAGTTGGTCTGACATTCCACATGTTTGTATTTTGTTCATTAGCTGGCAGTGCAAAGCAGCATCAAATGCCTTCTGGAAGTCAAGGAACACAGAATCTACATGTGTACCTGTTCCTACTTTGTTTTAGTCTCGTGGACAAACAGAGCGAGATGGGTTTCACACAATCATTGTTTTCAGAACCCATGTTGATTCCAACAGAGGAGATTTCTTGTCTCCAGCAATGCCATAATCTGTAGTTCTGTGTGTCTACCCAATGACCTTGCTTGAAAATGGAAATGACCTGTGGTTTTTTTTCCAATCAATAGGAATGTTTTGCTCCTCAAGAGACCTATGGTACATTGCTGCTAGGAGATGGGCAAGTTGTTTCACATACCTTCTGTAGAGTCAAACTGGCATCCCATCAGGTCCAGCGGCCTTTTCTCTGTTGAGGTATTTCCTTTGCTTTCCTGTTCCATGGTCACTTATTTCAGTGTCTGTCAATCTGTCACGCATGCAATGATTTAAAGGAGAAACTACAGTGTGATTGTCCTCTGCAAAACTGTTTTAGAGAAAGATGTTTAGTATTTTTCCCTTTTCTTTGTCATACCATTATAGTCACAGAGCATCTGGACAGATGACTTCAATCCATTTACTGAATTAACGTAAGACCAAATCTTTCTAGGATTTTGTGTCAACTCAGTATATAGAACCTTACTTTCGAATTCCTTGAACACTGCATGCATGGCTCTCCTTACACTAATTTTGATTTTTTGTTTTGTTTCTGATCGTCTCTGAGGCTTTTCCTATGTTTAAATTTGCAGTGAAGCTCTCTTTGACTTCGTAACAGCTTTCTAACAGTTTAGCCATGAGACGTCTTTTCTATCCCTCATAACTTTGCTTGGCACATGCCTATCTAAAGCATATAGTAGAATGTTCTTGAATTTTGTCCACTGATAATCAACATTTTCAGTCCTGGAGATGAAGTTTTCATGTTGGCAGGTCAAGTAATCTGAAATCTATTTCTTGTAACTCTTGCTAAACAGAAAGATCTTCCTAACTTTCTTCCTATTCCTAGTTACTGCCATATTCACTGATGCTGTAACAGCTTTATGGTCACCGATACCCTGTTCTATGCTAAATGAGTTGGAAAGTTCAAGTCCATTTGTCACCAGTAGGTCTAAGACGCTAACTTCACAAGTCGGTCCTCTGATAACTGCTCAAGGTAATTTCTGGATAAGACATTTTTATATTTCACATGACTTCCTGTCCATATTTCCCACTCGAATCACTTGAGTTTTCCAGCCTATAGCTGGTAAATTGATATCTCCAACTAAAACTATAACATGATTATGAAATTTTTGCAAAGCATTCTTCAAGTTTTTCCTCAAATGTTTCACTTCTGCACCTGCTGAGGCAGGGGTTTATAAAAGCATATGTTGATCATGTTTTTTTATCTCATTTTGTTTGACACTGTTCATTGCATTAGTTCGAGGCAGATGTCCCATGACACTCGTATAAGTTCAGTGTTGAGCCATTGACTCAGTTTTTTATTTCAGAGGGTAGCTATCCCTCTGATCAAACACACTGAGCTACTATGTTTGATCAACCTTTAACATGGCTTCACCCAAATTATTTTGCATCCTGAATCTATACCCGTCTTATTAGATATTATTGTATTTTTTATGGCTATAAACACAACACCACCACTAACGTTCACTCTCTTTTGTGATACACATTCCAGTTGGAGTTTAGACTTTCATTGCTGTTACATCTGGTTTCATCCAGCTTTCGGTTCCTAGTATTACACTAGTATTCTGTGGGCACTGTTATCATTGGGGCCTCTTCAAAGATGCTTCTGCATTTAACTAATGCTATATTAACATTTTATTTCTCTGATCTGCTATGATGAATGTTACTCTTCTGGAATTGGAACACATCTAATCAGGCCTGAGGAGGGATTTTTCTATTCTAAGAAGGTCACACATGAATGCCACACCAACTCCACTACTCTAGTAACTACTACATGTAGTATATGCCTGACCAATAAGGGGAGGTCCTACATTTCTACATCCAATATTGGAAGTCAAGAAATCTGCATTCAAAATCATCACAGAGTCTTCAGAGCCTCTGGTTTAAGCCTTCTACTCAGCTCCATACCAAAGGACCAAGAACGGTTCTGGGAAATATGCTACAAAACGATAGCTCTGTTTCCACCCAGTAAGCAACACTAAATGTCTTCATGCAGCAGGTGTCATTCACGCCTAAACGAGCCACGAGCTGTAGCCAAGTGCACCCAGTGCACTCAATCGCTACCGGCAATGCCTTGAATAGATATGTGTGGAAATGTAAATGGATTAATAATTGCTTGAATAACTGGAAAAATTTCAAAGGTAATTTATGAATCTGTGCACAATCTTGGCTGAACTTTAACTGATACCAATATCAACAGACCTTTAATGTCATTACATTCAAGGTCAATAAACATAATATGCATTACATACTGCTGCACCACCGCAACCATTGAAATAGTCAATCTGTTACAAGATGCACAATATTTTTAGTATAATTAAACAAGTTCAATAGGTGTCTATCAAGTCTGATTCATTACCTTCACATTAATTCCACTGTGTTTAGTCTTGATTGTGACTGTGTAGATGCGGATACAGCGTAAATTAGTCTTGTCTGCACCAAACCTCTCAATGTCAGTAGTTTTAGCAATACTGCCTCGTAACCTCTCCTCTTCTCTTCTTCCTTTAAACCTGAGTCTATTTTAGCTGGAAATTGACTTTCTTTCTCTTTTAGAGCTTGCTCCACTGTGTCTGCACAAATCCTGCACTCCAACACCACGCCTTCAGCAAGGGTGCTGCCCCTATCCAGCATCCCGGCTCCAGCTGTTTTGTTATTTCCTTTACATCTGCACATCTCTTATCTCTCTGTTTTTTGGTAAATTTTGACTCTGAACTTAACTGGACCACTCTTAGACATAACTTTTGTAATTCTGTAGGCAAGTTTTTCCACACATCTTGCAGCGCACTGACTGCGTCTGTCACACTTTTTATCAACGCATCCACTTGGGATTGCATCTCCTGAGGTTTTGTAACTCATCTGCAAGCTGCTCTTGTTTATCGTCCAAGAATGATACTCTTTCCATTAACGTATTTATATTGTGGGATATATTGCTAATTATTTCTTGTTTTAGTTGTTTACATGGCTCTGTCAACTTCCCGGATAGTACATCAGATAATTCAGTGTGTATAGTTTTGCTCACCATACTTGAAATCGTTAAATGCCTGATTTTGCTGTGTACACCCATCTGATATTTTCCTGTTGTTTTGAGAACTGCTGTGTCATACCCTTAAGTAGTTGTGTCATTTATTGCACCAGTTGTTTCAAGTTGTGTAGCTCACTAGTATTTACATTGTTTTTACGAACTGTTCCCTGTTCTTGTATTCTTAATGTTGTGAGCAAATAATTAAAGGAATTTTCTATGTTGCGCCCTTCAGTTTCACTATTTGGAAAAATGTTTCCTGGTGAGAACTGAGAAACTGTCTCATCGAGTATCATAAAAGTGACATCATGATTAGTTATATTACCACTGTCATCATTTATTGATAGTGAAACACCAACCGTGTCGTTTAGGTTGCCATTGGCCAGTTCACAAGTTGGCGCATTATCTTCAACTGCCGCCAAGCTCAGATTTCCGAAATCTTGGCATATTGCATTTTTTAATGAATTTTCAACCATGGCCATTTTGTGAACAGTTTTTAACAAAATTATGAATAATGTTTTTCAAAAATTAAATTTCGTCTGTATTGGTACTTTTCAATTAAAGTAGGTTTAGCTGTGTATTCACAAATGAACCTTATTATTATCTGACACAGTCTTACAGAATATGAATGACTTGCACTTTAATGCTAACTTAGTACACATTTTCATCTTTTCTGTAGAAATGCACTTTCCGTAAAGGATATTAACTGGAAGGAAAAGAGATTATCTACTGCCAGAGAGACGGTGCCAAGCACGGCCGTATAAGCATACAGCATAGCAGCTTTCTACCTTTACTGCTGAAATCGGCATTCCCAGCTCGTCTTGTTTGTACGCAGAATTTAATTTTAATTCACTCCTTCAATGTTTTTATCATTCCCAATCTGGTGGTTATGTAACAAATACAACATACATTTGTACCTTGCAACAACTATATGAATCATTTATCTCAAACATTTTATTTCAACAATTGAAAGATCTGTTCATATTTTGCTTGGCGCCGTCACTGAATAGGTATGTGGAAATGCAAATGGATTCATAATGCTTGAATAACTGGAAAAATTTTGTAGGTAATTTATGAATCTGTGCACAATCTTGGCTGAACTTTAACTGATACCAATATCAAGAGACTTTTAATACCATTACATTCAAGGTCAATAAACGTAATTTGTATTACGTACTGCCGCTTCCAGTAGAGTGCAGTACCAAATAATCACCACAACCAATGGAACTGTCAATCTGTCACACAAAGCACAGTATTGTTTGTATAATTAAACCAAGTTCAATAGGTGTCTCAAGTCTGATTCATTACCTTCACCAATTCCACTGTGTTTAGTCTTGGCTGTGAAAATGTCGATGCGGAATGGTCTTCCGGATAACGCATAAACTATTCTTGTCTGCAACCAACTCCTCGATGCAGGATCTCAGCAGCGAGTGAAATGATGAACAGATAGGAGTTGACCTTCTAAACATTTTACAATACTTTGAATGAATGGTTAAAATACACATTTTTAGCAATGCTGGTATCACGGATCCAAGCATACGTCCGTACGCTACCACTCAACGAAACAAGGGTGAAGATACATGAATTAATAAATTGAAGAGCATATTTCTCCCTTTGTTTCATACAGATATTTAACAATGTATCAAAACATTATCCTGGCCACAAAACAACTCATTAATTTAGCTTTGGTGGGGGGTCTATAACTCATTCGTTTTACATATAGCTTATCCATAAGAAAAGAAAAGAATGAAAAAGTAATATGATTCAATACAGCCTCCTCCACACACTGAATGAGTCGCACCTGCAAGCAGAGTGGCCACTGGACTCCTTTCCCAACCTGCTCACAATTTCCCTGAGGGACACAATCACAACACTGGAGCTCTGAATGACAAGCAATCCCACCCTCTCTTCCTCACAAGGAAATGCATGTTGGGAATCTTAAGAAGAGATTGACAAATCAGTTGTAGTCTAACATGAAACTTGAACGCAAAGCTGTATAAACCAAAACTGGACCTGACGATGATGGTAAGATCACCTGATTGCTAAACAATCTATGGTGTTGATTCAATGGGCTTAGTATCAAACATACCAAAAACTTGTATTTGGAATTTACAATGTAAAACAGCTTAACTCTCATTTCCACATGGGAGTTAAGCTGTATAACAAACTTCCCAAACAAATAAAATTAACTACTAGAGTAATAATCTTTAGTGTCATATATATTTCATGATTGCTGTTTATCTATTGACGAGTACTTGACTGTATCATTACAGCGCAGAAGCGCTGTAACAAATATATATGGAAAGGCCGCGTGCTGAATCGCGGCGGTTTTGGTTCTGGGCGGAAGGGGGGGGGGGGGGGGGGTCTTGGTGTTCAGTCTCTATTTGAACTAGAAAAACGGGATAAAAAGTTCCTGGTTTACCCCAGACCAGTGGCCATTTCTATAGTCATTTGAGCATCTGTCTTACTGTACCTATGTTACAGTATATTAAGTAAGGTTTAACTGTAGAACCCGAGTTGCCGCAATGCCAAAATGTGCAAGCTGGTTATCTCCTTTTGCAAAAGATTTTAACTAGGCTAAAATTAATGCTCAGCCAGTTGGACCATTTGTATGTGCACTGTTTGATTTTATATGCAAAAACAGATCCCCTTGTTTGGATTTTATGTGCAAAAACAGTTATCCTTAAATAAGCATGGAATGGAGTGAGACCAACGGTTCAAATTTGGTCTACTGATGTATCAGACCTTGGTCTACAGCAAGTTTTAACCATTTGAAAAATCTTGATTTGTTTAGAGTTTACGTGCAAAAAAGGAGATATATATTTTCTTTTTTTTTTTTTTTTTTTGGGAAGTTTTTGAAGCAAATTACACTTGTATGAATCAGTTCAAACTTTGCATAAAGTAGATGAATGTTAAGCTGAACCAAATTTTTTTCGTCCAATGATCTTCATTTGTTGTCAAGCTACAATGGTTCAAACTAAAGCTAAATGTTGCACGTAAAATTCATTCTTATGAGAACTGAATACGCAGTAATGGTTCAAGTAAATCAAATAAATGAAAAATACATTCTTATGATAAAACTGAAAACTTGCTTTCAGATATCTAGCTTTGTCTAAGATAAGTTTCAATCATTTGAAAAAACCTTGCTTCATTTAGATTTTATATACAAAAACACATTTTCCTGGGAGGTTTTTGAAGCATGTCATTTCTGTAATTTATAATTATATTTTTCCCTGAGACATTTAAGTCTCTTCTTTATCTGCGATATTGATTGAAGCAAAAGAAATGGATTGAAGTTTGTGTTGGGGAGGGCTCTTAACTTGGGTAGTTCGTGCAGCAATATTAATCTTCGTGCTGTGGTGGTGTAATGGTTAGCATTTCTGCCAAGCAAGAAGACCCGAGTTGAAGTCCCAGCCACAGCACAAATTTTAATCCATTTCTTTCTGCTTCAATCAATATCTGTAATTTATGCTTGTATGAATTGGTTAAAACGTATTGTGGAGGTAGTTAAATGGATAAAGTCAAAATGAATTTTTTTAATCCCATAACCTTTATCCGTTGTCAAGATACAATGCCTTAAAGTCGAGCTAAATGTAGTACATAAAATTCATTTTTACATGAAACATTAACTGAATGCACAGAAATGGTTTAAAGTGAATCAAATCAATAAAAACATGCATTCTTACAGTAAAACTGCAAAACTTGCTTTCAAATACCTAGCTTCGTTTGGATTTATGTGGGATTTTTTTTTTAGTTGTTTTAAGTGCACTGCTTTTATGTTTCAAAGTTCTGCAAATCAGTTCAAATTCTGTAAGAAGGTAGATAAATACATGGAATTAATTGTCATAATGTTGTTTTTTGAGAGCTTTATTCATTGCTACGATCCATGATTTAGCTATCATAAGTAGGACATAAAATTCAGCTTTTCATGAATTGCACTTGCTGAGAGGATTTAAAGTCCTACAGGTGATAAAAAAAATATATTCTCACAGTAATCATAAGAAACATTTACAAAAATCTTTCATCATTTGGGTTTTGTGTGTGAAAAATCACACGTTTGCACACAAAATTGTGCTTTGTACAAATGTGATTCACTGTAAGTGCTGCATTTGGATATAATTAAAAACTAGTTATTATGGGTATCACTTCATTGTTTACACGTTTAAGATTGTATTTCCCAGTGGCTTAGAATCATTGAAAAATCTTTGGACAAGCAAAACAATGCATGTACTAAACAAGACTTACATCCAGCCCTGTACAAAATGATGTACTGTTTGATCAAGCATTTACAACTTTATCAATGCCCATGCAGAAAAACTAACCTGAAATTTGCTACAAAAATAATTGTCAGAAAAAAGGTCACCTTAATTCTAACCAGTAGAGAACGTTTTCTGTATTTTCTTCAAAAACTACTTGCTATCTTGTAGACATCCTATTTTCAGGCAAATCAAGCTTTAGTTCAATTTTTGTACAGCACTGAGAAGTTGAGTCATATTTTGTTGCGCACACATTGTTTTGTAGTTTCTCTCTTTATTTCAGCCAACCATATTCATACTTAATTCTGACTTGTTTTTGCAACAAAATGTTTGTACCGAAATTATGCACAAGACATTTTCTAGTGGCAGTTTCTTAATTTTCAATTTTTATTAGTGCATAATTTAAATAATCAATGGCAAGACTTTTAAGACAAGAGATAATAATTAAATGTATGCTTTTCAGTAGTTTATTACTTGTTGTGGGAATCATTCAGCTTGCAGTATAGCAAGTTTTTAAGGAAGTTCTCTAAGTAATACGCTCGTACCATAAGTTTATCCAGGTGATAGAGAAACAGTTGACATATGTTTACCATAATCTTCACATTATATTTAATATTTGATCAAATACCATATTCATGTTTACTGTTATTTTGCACATGGCATTAAGAATTTATGGTTATTTTTCATATGCATATATGAATAAAAATGTGTGTAACTATAAAACAAATTAAATTAAAACAAATTAAATTAAAACAAAAATTAAAAAACAATAAAAAATTAAAAAATGAAATAAAAGAGCAAAATAATAAAAATAAAAATTATGAAAAACAAACTAAAAAATTTTAAAAAAGGCCTCTTGCAGTTATGCGATCTGGACGTGATGATGAGGCTTGCTCATGTGCTCCGAGTACTCAATAGGCTATACTGGACAGGTTCAATCATACCAGTCGGGTAACTGTAGAGGAGCCAGACTAACAATGCCTAACCCAAGCAACACAGTTCAAAAAACAGTAAAAAGACCTACATCAGATCAGCCATCACCCGGGCCACCAAAAATCTACATCTGTTACCAAGCTATGGCAGTCTAATGTCAAAATTATGGCAGAGTAAAAACTGGGAACTACAATGAAAGCTCCTATCACAGTGCAAGAAAAGGTGAATATGTCCTGGACGGAGTTAGGGATGTAAAAGATGTGAACTAGCTTTTCGATTTATCTAGCACCTTCAAAGACACTTAAATAAAAACATCTAAACATTTTCACACCTTTTCATGAGTCAACACTACTTCCCTAGTACAGTGCGTCCTATTAGCTGCCAAGTGTTGGCACACCTGCATCTTGCAATGCACAGACAGGGTGTATACGAGGACAAGGAAAAAAAAAACACTTTCTCCCGGATTGAAAACACAGTTTTTCTGTGTTATTAAGTAACAGTATATTTTCCCTAGGAACTGTAAAATTTATCAATCCTTTGAATGGTTATGTTTTTATACACGGGCGTAGAATTTCCCGGCACTTTATAAAACGAAACTCAGGGAAGAAAACCCCTTTTGGAAAGATTTTTGATGTGCAGCAACATGTACGCTGCATATTTCTGTATTACGAAAGTATTTCGAATTCCACCAAACACCGCATGTTACTTTCCGAACCATTGTAATCGAGATTGCGATGCGTTTTTGTAAGCCAGTCATAGCTCACATCACGTGATCCCGCCACCCGATGACAGCGGATATTCAGACCACAGGACAAGTGGTGTCAGTTAATAGTAACATCACTGTTAAGTAGCGCGGATACACAAACTGGAAAGGTTAAGTAGCGCGGATACACAAACTGGAAAGGTAATGTTTTTAATTAATATACGTTGTGTTGCAAAGCTTTCACACACAATATTGGTCTCTAAGGTTAATAAGCTGCATAAGAAGCTAAGCTTTCACATGTAATGTTGATCTTTTTGCGCGTGTTGCTCTTTAAGAAATATCACACAAATGTGCCACTAAAATTTTTAGCCGAGCCCAATGACTTGCCCTGAAAGTTTTCCACAAATTCTCTACCGCAGAAGAGAGAGAGCTTCCCGTAGCACTACATCAATTTGCTCACGATGACGACATGAATGTCTGGGCAAAAAATATTTCTAAATGGCTCGTCATCAAATGCTCTGTGATTTAAGTTCATCGTACATTGTCGCACATGGTTCAACTTGCGTATAAGGAAATTTACTTTGAAAATAACTTTTTCAAACCACTATTCGCAAAATTTTCCCGTGACCTGTTGAAATAGGTTTCAGTAGTCGTCAGAGACCGCCAGATGACTGGCGCCGCCGCGCTTTGGCAGCTACTGTGACGCAGGAAGCCCGTATGTTCGTACGTGTAAAACATTAAAAGATCTTACATTATGTCATAAAAAAAGACGTAAGAGTATACTCCAAGAGCATCGGAATTTCGTGAATAGTACTAAAATGGCACATTTAAAGTGCATACTTAAAGAGCGCATTCGTAGGTCCAGATTTCCAATGAAGTAGGCCTCGACCTGAATTTTCGGTGTGGGTTCCGGGATGTTAATTTTCTTAGAGTACCAGTACTGTACTAACTCATTTTTGATTCTATATTATGGCATAATGCCATACGTGCTAGAAGATGAAAACGTGCACTTGAAATGCAGCGAGCTGTTTAAATCAGCCAAGAGTGTGGAACTAAACACTTTGTTTCAAACACATTGACTGCCTCAGCGTAAAATATTAATAAAAACCAAATTTCTTTAGCAAACCGACAAAAATAACTTCATTGTTCTACAAGGCGATTTATGCACGACTGTCAGAAAAGTGGGAATAAAATAAAATCTGAAACTAATAACGAATATTTGCCTTCCGTGATTATGTGGATGTCTTAATTCACTTGATAGCTCCCAGCCACAGAAATCCGTTTAGTTTTCATTTGATGTGAGCAGTAAACTAAGAGGAAACAGCAAACTTACTAAAGTGTAAACACGGGTCACGTGGAGACTACACACTTCCCCACTACAACTCAGACTGCTCTGCGCATCAGTCCCGGATCTACGATAATTCCGAACCGGGGCAATACTACGATAATGGCGCCCCTCCTCCCAGCCCCTTCCCTCGAGCGTTTGAGATATGAAGTCAAAAATTTTAAAAAATTGAATTTTCAAAAATGTTCATTTTGTACACACATCTATTTGAAGAGTCTGATACATAAAACACAGATGTTCGAGGAAATGTAAGAAATGTTATTTGGTATTAAGTGTGCCAGAGTGCAGTGCCACCCTTCTCCACACAGCATTCTTCTATCGCACGTCACTGTATTTCGCTCCGTGGAATTGTAAAGTGTATATTTTGTACTGGATGCCATCAAACTATATTCAGGACAGTGGAAGTTCAAATGCCCTGTGGTGCCTCTCCTGCTCCCAGTCGGACGGTTTGACAGCCTGACCCTCCTAAAAAAATATCTCGCAATTAATACTGGATGGGATTATTTGTAATCGTGAGAACGAGAACTCTTCAGAAAATTTGCACTCTGTATTGCCTATTAGCTAATAACTTTCTGTTTTGGGTGACATACAGTTAAATACGGGATACATAAAACCAGTAAAGACAAGAGACAAACAAGACAGTAAACAGTTCTTCAATCCTTAGTTCCTAGCATTATTTTTTTCTCTAATCTGCTACAGCTTTACATGGCGCGCTTTCCTTTCTGCGAAAGAATTTATTACCTCAAAGTTCGTGAAACGTTTTGCTGCATGAAAAATCGAAATATTGTTGTCTAATACTGCGTAAGCTATTAATACAAATAGTACCCAAGACTGGTGTGGTTTCTCGATCTGATTACGGCTATTTTGTCACTGTCTGCTAGATAAAATAAAATAGGCCTTTCTAACGCTTGTAATTTTATAACACGACAGAATATAATTCACGAAGACCAATATAAAATGCCTATTAGGCCTACATCAAGCAAAAAGCTTTATGTTAGAAAATAGTTCCACATTTCATTCATAAGCTCCTGTTTCTCGAGCATGAGATCGAAAAGCAGTAGCACGAGATTTTTATATAAATCTGGAATCGTCATATTCTTCCCTAATTTGTTTGATGTTCCCGTTTCTTTTCCTTCCTCGTTCTAACAATCAATCTTGTCATGACTAATTCTGGAACTATGCCAGCCTTTGTCAAAACTTATTCACCGGTTAACTTCACTAACCCTGCCAGAATCACCGGTTTAGTTATCTCTGATTATTCTCCGGTTAGGTGTTATGTTCGTACAAACCATTTTCCGCGCTACTTCCAAAATAGAACTTCAGCGGTTGCTAGACGGGGACTGTACAAGTGCTAGTGTAGCGATCTGGGCAAAAATTTCCTGACAGTTTAATTTTCCTGAATACACCGAGAAGATAACACGTAATCTTTCTTACCTGTTGTTCCTGTTAGTCGTTTATTTCCACTCTGGAAGTCTGAATCTATGGAGGTCTGAATCTATGGAATTCCATAGTACGTACAACAACGCTGATCATTCGCAAACCCAATCAAGAACATAACATACAGCGATTGCGTTCACTCGTTCGGCTTTACTCCGCACAGCTCTTATAGCCCGGTCTCCTTTTGCCTGCAGGAAAGTTTATTTCTAGATGCAACGAGGGTTCCCCTGACAGAGACATCACGTACCCTATGCACGCATTCAAAAATCAACTTATGACTCACTCAGAAATCAACTTACAGAGTGTGTCCGAAAACTAACAGGGATGCGTTTCAAAATCATATGAGTAATCGATAGACCAACGTGCGCTGGGTGCTAAGCGCTTTGTGAACAAGGTTTTTCCTCCTCAATAATATGAATTTGGGACCCCTCCCCCTTCCTCATAGATTCGGGCCTGCTGTGCATGCGTGAATCTGGCAGCTTGGGCGCGGCAGTAAAATTTTTCCCGGTTGCATCTAGCAGCTTGCTGCGACTGTTTACACAGCCAACAGCCACATTTCTGTAGCCAGAAGCGGGAGAAGGTACTACTCATACGCCACTCAACTGCGCATGCGCATGAGCCCGCTCGTAACTGCTAAAACGAATCTAATGTACACAGTTGTGACGTCACGTTCATCGGAGGCAATTTGTTGTTATGAAACATTGCATAGTCTTCCTAAAGCACACAATTTGCTGTTGGCAAACGCTTATATGAGCACTGTGTTTTGTTGTATATGGCACATTTCCTTTGCAATTAATGTTTTATTTTCGTTTTTTTTTCTCGTTCACGTTTTATTGTTGCAGTATTATTCTGCAATAGCGCGTTACAGTAATAACCTTTGTTAGAGTATCGATTCTTACCAGTCAAAATTACAACGAAAAATTCCCGGAATTCTAAAAAATTCCCGGTTTTCTCCCGGATGAAAAAATTCCCAGGTTTTTCCTGGATCTCCTGGTTGTCCCGGGTCGTATACGCCCTGACAGACTAAAGTCCCTGATCCTGTACCCAAATTCCAGAAGCTTCACAAGCTATAGTAGACAAAATATAATGCCATATGGCTGAAGAGCATACACATAGTAGCTAAAAGTTTTTATGGTGGTGAAATTGTTCTTGGGGGGGGGGGGGGGGGGGGGGGGACGAATGCTGAAACTTTTTTTTTTATTCCTGAGTGGGGAGGGTTGATTTTTCCCCTATATGACCATTTCTTTCCCAAACCCACCCCATTACATGGTATGGTAGGGATGTAAGAACAAATGGACATAAACTTATGTGCTTCTAAAGAGTGGGAGGCACCTACGATAGGAAGAATCCAAATGTGGGGGTGCATCTGTAACAGGAAGTGTACCTCAGAAAGGGGATGTATGCATCCTAAACTTTAATGACACATTTTGTTATATTGCACCATAAGACAAATGATACACTGGTTAACATTATGGTGTGTGTCATGTTACAGGATATGACACCATGTATCATGTTACTTTACTTGACATGACATATAATATTACAGGGCATGGGTATTAATACTAACAAGTAAAAATGTGCGCATATGTCAGATGTTTTGATTAAAATGTCTTTGAAGTTACAAGCAAAATCCATAGTAGGCACTGTAACATAAACATGGATTCATAAAAATATAATTATATGAGTAATTCATTGCATGTGTCAATAACTCACCTTTAGCTCTATTTGTGCATCTACCTTGTGTATAAATTAATTTGTCCAATATTTGATGCACAAGCTACTTATGTAAAGAATAGGACCAGTAACATAAAACAAAATATTAAAACAAAGCATTCACTCCAACCACATTTATTTGGAGACCAAGTAGAATGAGCCAGAATTAAAACATTCCACTATTGTTGGTTCACATTTCATGTTAAGCAAAGGATCTCCTCACAACTGACTAGATAGGCCAGTTATTAGGCTAGAGAAGCCAAGGGCATAGCAAACTGCAAACAGATCCATGTCTAGTAGTGTTGAAAACTAACTATATGTAGCTGACTGCTTGCTTTTACTGTAAAGTGGAAGGATATTCAATTCTGAAGAGACAAAGTCTATGAATAAACAAAAGTAAAAGGAGTGGCAGTATCGAATTTTGTCAGCTACTGACAAAGGGAGAGATTAAGAAAGGAAAAGGATAAAAAGTGAACATCAGCTATGAAGAACTAGATAAAAGCACTTACAATTATGATCTCTGGTGAATGGCTCTACATGACTCAACAACATTTTTTTTTTTTTTAAATGTAGCCCCTTATGGCCAGCTGTTCATTCTTGGAACAGTTTAAAACTCATCAACTACCTTTTATTAACACAAAACTTCAAAAAGAGTATGTATTTAGAAACAGCAGCAGCTAAGGATTTGCACTAAATCTGTTACAAGGTATCAAATTCAAGCTGGACTCTTACATAACACAAGCCCTGCATAATTGGGAATTATTCTTCTAAATTCTTAGTTGTTTATACTGATGAGATCCTAAACTGGAAGTCATATGTTACATACCTTATTCAATGCCTAAGCTCTACAATTACTGCACTACAGATAATGTAAGATGTCAAAAAGTTAACTCACTTTTCCTGTTTTTGCTCACTAACATCTCATAACTTCATGTATGGGGTAAATTGACATTGAGGAAAGAAGTGTTCATTGCACACAAACATGCAATAAGGGTGATATGTGGTGTCCATTCTAGAACCTCTTGCAGACAGCTCTTTAAATAGTTGGGCATACTGACAACAGCCTAACAGTAAATTTAATATCTTACAAAGTTTGTTGTCAATAATTAATTGACAACAATAATTAATTGTCAATAATTAATTAATTGTTGTCAATTAATTAATTTAATTGAAAATAACAACAACATTCATTAAGATAATACTAGTAGAAGAAATGACTTCCACTATTCATCAATCAGCCTTAGAGTGGCCAAAAAGGGTCAGGTATTCAGACATAAAAATGTTGTCCACCTACCAAGTGATCTAAAGAATTTAATGGATAATAAAATAGACTTCAAATACAAACTGAAATCATATTGAATACTGTATGTCCAATGCATACAGCACAATGTCAAAACCACTTTGCCCACGACCACTGTCAATGTGCACTGTGCATGTTGCAAATCTCACGTTTCCATACTTTTCCACTACAGTATAGTCTGCACTGTACCATGTTTCACAGTGGACCCCAAAGATACTGTGATGGTGCAAAAAATCCTGTGGCGACACCAATGATCCTGTGATGGCATAGTTGTCAATTGCTCCTTAAGAATCTCTCATACTATACACTTGCACAATACGATACATACACTTTCAAAGAAAATTAGTAATCTGGTGCTGTAAGTAACATAGCATTCACAGTGCCTGAAGGGTTACTGTTACCTCAGAGCATGCGCAGTCGAAAACAGACAGTTGTGTAGCTTCTCAAAGTTAATTGTAGTGGAGCTGACCATTTTGATGCTGGTTGCTTAATATAAGAGAGAGGGTGCTGCAAAAATATGTTTTTGTCTGTTTTATTTGCATGCAAGCACACATTTGAAGAGAAATGGAATAATTTTAATGTGTTTTATCCATAATTTTAGTAACATTTACAATGTGCTGTAGCACATTAGCACATGATAACTGATCACCATTGATGATAAATATATTCAAAATCTATAACCAACCTCAGTGTTCCCTCGCTCTGCACACAACCCTCTCCACTCCCTCACTCCAACCAACCAAATGCAATAATTTTTATGTTGCACACTTTGTGCATACATGCTAATAACAAAACTCTCAACACTCCTACATCACACGCAGCAAACCACAAAATAATAAGAAATTTCAAATCAGAACAGCAGCAGCAATGTCACAAACACCTTATCTTATTACAAACCAACAGTTACCATCAACATGTAACCTACTAACTAAACAGTTCTTACACTTTTACATACCATTAATTCTCAAGAGAGCCTGGCACTCATATTCTTCAAAGAATATTTCAGTCATTGCTTCCTGGATGGAGCTAAAGTTCAGGTATGGTTCTGTAACTACCAAAGGTGTTTCACTAAAATTCACTGGGCAGCACTCATTACTGAAAATGTAATCCCACACATTCTTTTGTACATCCCAGTTGATTAAATATCCCTAAAAGATAAATAGCCAATGAAATCTACAAGCTAAAATTAAATGTAGACTATGGAATATCACATGTACACGCAAATACTCACATACCTTTTGGAAAGGCAAAATATAAAAAAGTCCAGAAGCATCTCTGCATTCTTCAACTTGGGCACCAATAAAAGGCCTCCTTCGTTCACTTTTAGCCTTCATTATACAGTTTGGAACAATTCTGCAGATAGTAAATTTTCAAAAATTCATAAAATAATAGTGACAATGGCGCACAAAATTTAAAGTTTTAATTATACCCCACCCCCACTGCCCCCTTCTCTCTCTCTCTCTCTCTCTCTCTCTCTCTCTCTCTCTCTCTCTCTCTCTCTCTGTGTGTGTGTGTGTGTGTGTGTGTGTGTGTGTGTGTGTGTGTGTGTGTCCATCTTCTGCTAAACTGTTTGAGAAAAATTGGTTAAACATGAAAACCCTTACACATGTAAAATATCTTATTCAAACAAAACTCTCACTTACTCACTCTCATTATCATTCACATTTCTCTATACATTCACAATATCATTCAAAATGTATAAACTACAACTATAATCATTGTTTTTAAAACAAACCAGAAACCCAGATACAAGGGACGTCTTTTAAAGTTTTGTACATACAACCTCTATGTGGTGCTATTGAGATGTGATATTACTGCTGTTTTGCACTTTTGTCATTTGTATTATTAAAGTAATAGTATCTAAAAATATTGGCCAAATAGTTTGCTTATAGTGAGCATCTAAAGAAACAGGCTGTGGAAAAGTGAAAACTTCACATGAAGAATTTCATCAGATGATTTTTTTACAATTTCATAAAGAACTCTGTCAACATCAATGCCTCAAACAACTTTGATCCATTTTTGATTCTCAGTCACCTTCGGGAAAGATAATTTACAATTAGTTTTCGAAAATTGTTGTGCCCGTGTTCTGCAAGTGGTGAATTTTCATAAAAGTCGACAAAAATCGGTTGTTCTTGAGAAATAAAAAAAATAAAACCCAATCAATGCTTCCTCAGGCACATTGAAGACTGCAGTACCTTCTTTATTCCCTGAACATTTAGCTATGGATTATTTCTGTTCCCAAAGGACTCCACATAATTTGATCTAAGCTCAAAACAAGCTCATGTTAGTTAAGTAAAAGTTAAAAAAATTAAAGGAACAAAATGCAAAATCCATATACAATATTACACCAGGAGACAAAATTAGGATATAATTATACAATCCTGAAAGTACGCAGCAACCAAATGTTTCGATGTTCAAAAATCAGGAAAACCCATCAAAAATACATGTATCAAATAGTTTTTCAGTATAGTAATATCAGCTGACACATAGCACATCAAACAAGTGATTATATGACTGCGAAAGACATCAAATTAGTCTCCCCCTGCTTGTGTACCCACTAAATGACTTATTTGCTCTTATATTCAGAATGTGTTGAAACATACCAAAAGTGTGGAATTTCAAAGATGAATATTTTGAGAAAAAATAAATACCAATGAAATGTTTTTCTTTCATCGTTCTTGTAAAAAAAATTGAAAGGCTGCCCTCATGGAACAACAAACTGAAAGCAATGTGACAGTCTGGTCATTTATATATGAAAAAAAATCCAGAATGAGCCCTAGTAGTTTAGCAGTAAGGGTGGACATTTCACAAAATATTAAGTTATACAACATACTTCTTTTCATCTTTGCACTTGTATCAACAAATGACACACAACTGTTAAAATTGGCATATTTAAATCTGTACACCACAAGTGGAAGATACTGGTGAGTCCTATCACTGGAGCATGAAGCCATGCATCATAATTTTAGGCACTATTCATAACTGAGGAAGTAGGACCATCTTGTCTGAGGAGCAGTGATGAGGTATGCCATGGCCAACTTGGTTCAGCCAGCCACAGCTTAATGTCTGTCCACTTCCAACCAGCCATTGTTCCTCCCAATGCCATATGATTCTGTACTGCAACTGCAAGGTGATAGCACATACAGGACAGGAAACTGGGTCACAAGATTTTCAAATACATTTTTTCTTGGCCACCACATCCCAAATGATCATGCAGACTGGTACCTAGCAAAATAACACCACCTCCCTCAACCTTTGTAAACAGGGCCACCTCCATATGAAACCTCTGTGCTAAGGCTGGGGAGCTGCTACGCTAAGGCTGGTGAGCTGCTACTTGTCCTCATCAACAAATTCTCAAGATGTGGATCTGTTTATGTTTCTGACTAATCTAGACCCACCACCATAGCAAGTCACTGCCTGTGCAGCTGTGAAATTGATTTTCACTACATTCTCCACAAGCAATGAGGGTGGCTGACAATTGTGTACAGCACACTCTAGTAATGGAGTAAGACCAATATCAATCCTAACCCATGGGTGGAGCAGATTGCTGCCATTCTTACTGAATTAGGCCCAGAGTTATTTGAGATTTATACAACCATTGAATGTTGCAGATATATGAACATTACAAATGTAAGATATTTCAAGAACCTTCCAGAAATAATAAATATGAAATACATAACTGCCGATAGTCTGGTTTGAACCAGCAACCCACAGTGCGCCAGCAACCAACACTAACTATTACCCCACACTGCATTCACCAGAGCTCATGACATTGCTCCCTCTCCTGCACAAGCAATGACCCACTGTTTCAGAAGTCCACATTGCAACTGACTACAACACACTGGATCTAGATATTGTAAGTGATCCTTTGTATGGTAGCCCTGGAAGAGCTTTGTGTTCTTGTTCTATTGTTACATCCTCTTCACTATGATGATCATCAAAGGTAGGTGAAGTCTGACATGCAATGAAGGATAAGATAGAGCCCAAAGGTGCCACTTTTTGCACAGGCATAAAAATCCATACAAAGTCTGATGTGCTGTATTTTACTGGCCAATGCATTACAGTACCTTTGATCTTCCTACCGGGAAAATATATTTTTTAAGTGCAGCAATCTATATCATTTCTAATGTCCCTATCAGTTGTTTAGCACCTCCTCTAAATGCTATTGGAATCTTTCTTCTTAACTTTTTTTTTAACTAGCTTCCAGCATTATAAATTTTCTTAAGAATAAAACGCAGCATACAAATAGAGCTGTATTATCATCAAGCTGGCAGAAGTAAAACCATCCTCTTTAAATGATTATATTTTATCGGTTCCTCCATAACTTATGTATAATAATTAATGCAGAATTACTGTACATGATTATGGAATCACATGTCATGGACACCAATACAATATTTTGCTTGCTGTTTTGGTAAGCAACAGTGCAGCGCATCGTTCAGGAATAGGAAATACGGAAGCGTCCGATCCCACCCGTCAGCTTTGACCCATGACGTCACAAATATGGCGGAAACAAAAACAAACACACACACTTCCCACAAGAAGCCTAATGACACTAACGGGACAAGCGCGGGAAATGGGGTGTTTTGGGTGGGGGGCAAACTAAATATAAACAAAGATGAGGTGACTTACCGAACGAAAGCGCTGGCAGGTCGATAGACACACAAACAAACACAAACATACACACAAAATTGAAGCTTTCGCAACAAACTGTTGCCTCATCAGGAAAGAGGGAAGGAGAGGGGAAGACCTTTAAATATGTCTGCTTGTGTCTGTATGTGTGGATGGATATGTGCGTGTGTGCGAGTGTATACCTGTCCTTTTTTCCCCCTAAGGTAAGTCTTTCCGCTCCCGGGATTGGAATGACTCCTTACCCTCTCCCTTAAAACCCACTTCCTTTCGTCTTCCCCTCTCCTTCCCTCTTTCCTGATGAGGCAACAGTTTGTTGCGAAAGCTTGAATTTTGTGTGTATGTTTGTGTTTGTTTGTGTGTCTATCGACCTGCCAGCGCTTTCGTTCGGTAAGTCACCTCATCTTTGTTTTTATATATAATTTTTCCCACGTGGAATGTTTCCTTCATTATATAAATATAAACAAATTTAGACGCCTTGCGTAGCTACAACGTGTAAGTGAAGACAGCCATGCATGAATACCCACCCACCTCCCCAGGGGTCGTAACCCCTGCAACCCATAGAAGATAAAAGATGCTTCAGTAGCTGATTAGTGTTTTTCGTCTTTTAAAAAAAAAAAATCTCACGGGATAGAACGAACAGATCAGAAAGATAAATATAATAAACTAAAACAGAAATTCTAGGAAACAGATAATTAAAATAAGTAATAAGTGTTTTTAAATTTTAAAAAAAATCTCACGAGATAGAACGAACAGATCAGAAAAGTAAATAAAATAAGATAAAACAGATCTGGAGACAGCCACACTCAAACCAAACTCCGCGCCGTCGTGACGTCACACACGACAACACCCTTAAGTCACGGGTCAAAGCTGACGCGTGGGATTGGACGCTTCTGTCGACCCCAGGAATATACATTGTTTTAGGTTAAATCAAACAATGGAAAGTCTAGGATGGAATAACAACCTCCTCCATGCACTGAGTAACAACCTATCTTTATACAGAAAGGACAGATTATTACTCAATGTACAAAGGTGGTATGCCTGACTGCAATTCAATGCCTACACTATGTGATGAGTAGTGATCAATCCTTTTCATATGGTTATTGTTTCAGTTTAATGTATAACTGTATGTCTTTATCTGTGGGGTAAATGCAAACTGAATTGAAATGTGCATGAAGAAGCTTATCAAGCATAAACAGAAGATGAAAATTAAAGTAAATTTTTGTTTACTTTCTCTAAGTATTAGAGGGAGCAAAAGGTTATAAACAACTTGTAAGGAAATCAGACTGTGGTTATATGAATCAAAGGGCGCAAGAAGAAAGCCCTGGTTGAGGAGGGAGGGTGACAGGACCTTAGCCTATCCCTGATGTTATTCAACCTGCAGATTGAGCAAGCAAATGGGAAATGGAGGTGGTGTACTTGTTGCAGTAGACAGGAAACTCAAACACACTGAGACAGAAATTGAGTTCGCATGCAAGATTGTTTGGACAAGACTTTGTTTGGAGAAGACTTGGTATCAGGGTGGATATAAAACGATAGTTGAATCCTTCTATTGGTCACCAGATACATCTCCTGATGTAACCGAAAACTTAGAGAAAACTTGTACACAAGTTCCCCCATCATACTGTAATCATCAGTGAAAACTTTAATCATCCAACAATCAAGATGGAAAATTAGTTTTTCTAGTGGTGAGCATCACAAGAAATGCTGTGAAACTTTATTAAATGCCTTCTCTGAAAAAAAATCTAGAACAGATAGTTAGGAATCCCACTTATGTTGGAAATATATCAGCTCTAATGGCAACAAATATGCCTGACCTCTATGAAGATGTCCAAATTGAAACTGTGACCATGACACAGTTGTGGCAACAATGATAACCAAAGTACAAAAGACAACTAAAACAAGCAGAAAGATATATACATGCAATAAACTATATAAAAAATCAGTAGTGCCATATGTCAATGAGGAACTTGAAACTTTCAGCACAGTGCAAAAGCATGTACAGGAACTCTGGCTCAAAAAACTTACAATATTAGCTGACAACGCATTGGGTAAATATGTACCCAGTAGAACAGTTCATAATGGTAGGGAACCACCATGGTATATAGTCACTGTAAAGAAACTTCTTAAAAAAACAGAGATTACTGCACAATAATTTTAAAACAATGAGTAGGGCTGTAGATAGAGAGATGCTGAATGAAACACATTTGGCTGTCAAGAGAGCAATGTGTTATGCCTTCAATGACTGAAGTAGCAGAATATTGTCAAGTAATCTATCACAGAACCCAAAGAAATTCTGGCCGTATGTAAAGGCCGTTAATGGCACCAAAATTAGTGTCCAGTCCCTAGTGAAAGAGACAGGAACTGAAATTGAGGGTAGCAAAGCAAAAGCTGAAAAGCTTATCTCAATTTTCAAATGTTCCTTACGATGGAAAAACCAAGAGAATTGACCCCATTTAATCCTCACACCACTGAAAAGATGAATGAAATATATATTAGTGTCAATGGTGTTGAGAAGCAGCTGAAGTCTATAAAACTGAAAAAAGCTCCTAGTCCTGATGGAATCCCTGTCAGATTCTGTACTGGAATTTGCGACCGAGTTTGTCCCTTTTCTAACTATAATCTATCACTAACAAAAAACCATGCCTATTCTTGGAAAAAGGAACAGTTCAAACCTGTCTGCAAGAAGGGTAGTAGAAATGATCCACAAAATTACAGTCCAGCATCCTTGACATCGGTTTGTTGTGAAATCTTAGCACATGTTCTGAGCTCAAAAATAATGAGACCTCCTCAATGTCAACCAGCATGGATTCCGAAAACATTGATCATGTGAAACTCAACTTGTATTTTTTTCACATGACATAATGAAAGCTTTGGATCAAGACAATTAGGAAGATGCAGTATTTCCCGATTTTCGAAAAGCATTTGACTCCGTACCAAATCCACGCTTATCGTCAAAGGTGCAATCATATGGAGTATCAAGCGGAATTTGTGGCTCGATTGAGGACTTTTTGCGTGGAAGGACGCAGCATGTTATCTTGAATGGAGAGTCATCGTCAAAGGTAGAAGTAACTTCGGGTGTGCCCCAGGAAGTGTGATGAGACCCTTGCTGTTCATGTATTATATTAATGACCTTGCAGACAGTATTAACAATAAAATGAAGCTTTTTACAGATGATGCAGTTATCTATAATGAAGCACTATTTGAAAGAAGCTGCATATATGTTCAGTCAGATCTTCATATGATTTAAAAGTGGTGCAGGGATTGGCAACTTGCTCTAAATGTTCAGGAATGTAAAATTTTGCACTTAACAAAATGAAAAAAAAAAAAAATTGTATCCCACAACAATACTATCAATGAGTCACTGTTGGAATCGGCCAACTCATACAAATACCCAAGTGTAACACTTTGTTGGGATATGAAATGGAATGATCACACAGGTTCAGTCATGGGTAAAGCTAGTGGTAGACTTCACTTTATTAGTAAAATACTGGGGAAGTGAAAACAGTCTACAAGGTAGATTGCTTACAAATCATTCATGTGACCAGTTCTAGAATATTGCTCAAGTGTGTGGGACTCATACCAGACAGGACTAAAGGGGTTAGTGAACCAATACAGAGAAGGGCAGCATGAATGGTCACAGGTTTGTTTTATCCGTAGGAAAGTGGCAAGAGATACTGAAGTAACTGAACTGGAACACTCTTAAAGACAGGCATAAACTATCTCGAGAAAGTCTGATAACAAAGTTTCTAGAACTAGTTTCAAATTATTGCTCTAGGAATATACTACAACCCCCTATGTATCGCTCACATAGGGATTGTAAAGATAAGATTAGAATGATTACTGCACACACACAAAGGCGTTCAAACAATCATTCTTCCCGCACTCCATACATGAATGAAACAGGAAAAAAACATACTAATTGGTATAATGGGATGAACCCTCTGCCATGCACCTCACGGTGGTTTGCAGAGTATAGATGCAGATGGAAATGTACACTAAAGGAAACCAGAGGAAAATATGAAGAAGAAATTAAAGTTCAAGGAGAAGAAATAAAAACTTTGAGGTTTGCCAGTGACATTTTAATTCTGCCAGAGACAGGAAAGAAGTTGGAAGAGCGGCTGAATTTAACGGACACTGTCTTCAAAAGAGTTTATAAGATGAACATAAAGAAATGCAGGGGATCAGATTAGAAACTGAAACACTAAGCATACTAGATGAATTTTACTGTTTGGGCAGTAAAATAAGTGATGATGGCCAAAGTAGAGAGAATATAAAATGTAGACTAGCAACGCCAAGAAAAGCAATTCTGAAGAAGAGAAGTTTAACATCGAATCATAGATCATTTCTAAAATGAAGCAAACACAAAAAAAAAACTGAATCAGCAGTGTTATTTATTCAAAACACAATGAAAGAGATCTGAATAATCTAAAAGCAGTAGCCACTGAAGTACAATAATTTCTCTTCAATGCAGCTGAAAATGTGGGGACAAGTAATTACACCCACACGAAAGCCATAAATGTTATCCAGACAGATAAACCAAACACGCAAATATTACTGTAGTTCTAACATAAAACTCCAAAATAAAATTACTGTATTGAACTCATCAAATTGTGAAAGTCCTCAATTCTACTGGATTTTATGGTGCGCCATGCAAAATTATACAATTTCATGCATACCATGTTTTAAGGACTGTAAGACGCTATGGAATTTAAGACACACATTAATTTTTAAGCATTTTTTAATAAAATTTTTATTATTAGATTTCAAAGCCAGACTACAAGGAAATTCTTTGCTTAAAATACTGGACTGCCCTTAAAATTCCTGAATATCGTCATCTGAACTTCCTACTACTTCCACATTGTCATCATTGCTGTCCTCTTCACATATAAGACGGTCTTCACTGCTGTCAAGAACATTACTTATGCTGCACTTCTTGAAAGATTTAACAATAAAGTTTTCTCTCACTCTAGATCATGACTCTCTTATCCACTGACATACTTGTTTGATTGCAGGTCATTTTAAAGCTCCCTTTGTGTGGATTGATGTTGGATTTCATCCATTGCCCATTTGTCATATTCCTCTCTCATGTACATGTTAAATGGGTTATTTATCAACACATCACGAGGTTGCACTCGTGAAGCAAGTCCTCCCAAAATAACAGCATGCTATCTATTTCCCTGACTCAGTTTCTCTTTCTCAGAATTTTTCAAATGACTACTAAAATTATCTGGCACAAGAAGAGAACTTTTCTTCATTCAATAGAGCACTTTTCCTTCCCTCCCACACACTGTTACTCCACAATTTTATACCGGCCTCATCTATCCAACTATTTGTCATGTACGTGAACACCACCACCTGATGGTATTCCAGAAGGTTTTACATTTGAAAATGATCATTGGATTAAGTTTAACACCATCAGTACAACATGAAAGAACAACAGCATAGTGCATTTTTTCACGTCCATTTGTTTTTATAGTTACAGTTTTAGCACTGTTCACGGCGACATTTCTGTTACTCAGTACATCAAATGTCAGAGGAGTTTCATTCACATTGGCTATTTGGCTTGGTTTCACACCGGTTTTCGTTCGATGTTGACTGATAAAGTGAGGGATAGATATCTTCTCTTCATACTCTTATGGCATTTTGTGAGGTGTTTTGGTTCGCATGCTACCAAGTCCATGATGCTTCATAAACGTGTAGCACCAACCAACTCCACCCTTAAAGTCTGTTAAGTTCCACTGACCACTAGCTAGCTTAAATGTATGTATTTGAATTATTTGTGTATTAATTCCAGTGCCACTTTAATGGTGTCCTTGACTCCATTTCAGTATGTTGTTACCTACTTTCGGCCATTTTGCATTCGGCCTTCTATTTGCACATTTAGTCTTCCTTTTTTATTCTGTTAGCGGAGGGCCGAAATACCGCTCAACTGCTCTGCTTCCATAGAGTTCTGCATACGCTATTATGCATAGCCCATATCATATGAATAAGTTATTTTTTTCCATTACGAAACTAGCTACTAACAAAAGTATTGTATTGTTACCGGTAACATTAATCACTTTCAGTTCAAGTTCATTAGCACTGTAGACTACAATGACACATCATAGGCGAGAAAATGTTCAGAGTTTGTGATGACAGGGCAGTAGGAAGGCAGCGTTAGCAAGCTTGTGGATCCCTGCAATTCATGTTCATCGCATCGGTGCACTGCTGCTGCCAGTTGAATCCAATGTTGCCAGACGGAGAAGGGTTTTTCTGCAGCATTGAATATGTGACCATTTTTAAGACTGGTAGAAATTTTACATCATAAACTGTACATTTTTGTATTAATTTTGAGTATGAGACACCTGAATTTTGGAGGCATTTTTTAGAAGAAAAAATGTGCCTTATATAATCTGTAAAAAATGGTAATGTTACCTCCTTTAACATTAAATGAAAACTAGTATATTTTCTGATAGATTTTTCTGTGCACCAAGCAATTCATTGGCATATTGTTTGAAGTATAACATCATTTGTTATGTAGAAGGCATCTGCAATATTTCTATTAGTGTTTTTCAGTGGCAAGTGTATCTGCCCATTTTGTTTTCAATATGTCATTTAGTACCTTTGTTTGTGCGCTAGTCCTTTGATTACATGATTGGTTCGTATTTGAATTATCACTTGCACTGGTTGTGTGTATAAGCCATAGAGGTGAGGGGGCGGGGGGGGGGGGGACTGTACTGTGGATGTGGCAATCCTCCTAAGCATTATTTTGATGACTTCTGAGTATGCAGAATATGGTGAATTGCAAGTTTTTGTTTATTCCTGCCCAAAACTCGCTATTACAATGGAGGTTTCATTTGTTTATACATGGTTGTTTTGAAAATATGTTTCTCAAAGCTATCGGCCACAGGTTGTTACTCAGGGCCATGTTGAGGGCTTCCTTGATATGTCGGAGCAGTGTAGTGTTGGTTACCAAGATATAATGTAGTATTCACAACACTCAAAAGTTGAAAAAAAGCATTAAGGATCCATTCAGTCATTAATTCACAGTTGTCATCACGTAGGACCTTTAAGGTTGTGAAATTGACTATTTAAGGGTTCACAGGCAACATTTGATGGCAGAAACTAAACTGTATGCAGTGCATTAACAATTAACCCACCTAATAAGATTAAAATGATGAAGACAATGAGTTACGGTTCAAATGGCTCTAAGCACTATGGGACTTAACATCTGAGGTCATCAGTCCCCTAGAACTTAGAACTACTTAAACCCAACTAACCTAAGGACATCACACACACCCATGCCCGAGGCAAGATTCGAACCTGCGACCGTAGTGGTCGCGCGGTTCCAGGCTGAAGCGCCTAGAACCGCTCGGCCCCACCGGCCGGCGACAATGAGTTATGCTGATGTCCAGCAGAACTCTCAACATCTCAAGATATCAAGATCAAAATTTGTTACACATTCGATGACATTAAAAGACAATGTGCAGCTTCGTATTTAGATGATAACAATAACAATTAATTACTTCAGTGTCTACCCTTATCAAATATTAATAATAATTTAGTGTACTTTACTCCAAGTTTGACAATACTCCAATTTATGCGAAACTACAGGAGAGAAGGAGTAGTTAAGCCATATTTTCACTTTTAATTATTTTAATGTTTTTGCTATATGCTGAAAACAAAACCAAAACTGTCATGATAAACCTTGCTTTTTCCCATTACATTATGTGTTTAAAAATATGAATACGAAAATATGTAGCCACAAAGAAATTGTTGACAAAAATGCTTTGCACAATAGCACAAGGTTCTCCATAGTGGAGATACTTGATCCAGGTAGTGCGGATACCTGAGCGGGAAATAACACATGTAAACCATTATTTGTTTAGGACTTACACTCTCACATTTAAACATTATAATATTTAAAAAAAAAATAAGAAACAGGAAGTACTTCAGAAGTAGTTATAAAAGTGAAAGTAGTCACACGGTCATTTTTGATATTGATATTACGAGGCTAGAGAATCATTTCTGTTTTATCTTTGTCAACAACAGTGGAGTCTTCAATTGGAGGCTACTTAAACAGTCTGCAGTTCTTCTTACAAACTTAAACTTTCACTCCTTTTCTGGCCTATACTAATAACATTTCCAACAAACTGCTTATTACTTTACTGCCCTCTAAACTTACCAAAAACCAATCACTGATGCTTGGCTTCCTGTCCACAAGCACTCTTCACTGCCCCTTTGATTACTCTGTGCCACTGAAGAGTTCGAGCATTTTGTGAAATAATTGTTAGCTTATATATCAGATGAAGTTTTCATTTTGGTTTTGTGTGGGGCACACTTCATTTTGACTTTTTTCTGTTCATGTGTAGACAGAAGTTTTTTCATTGACTTTTCCTGTTTCTCTTTTTTTCCCCTGCTCAATTTGTAGCCTTTCTGGAATAGAAGTCAAACTGACAATTTAGATCTTTCCACAAAGCCTTTCATCAACTGAGGTAAGGCTTTCGGGTAAGGTCTCAATTTCTGGCGAAAAAATGTTTCACATCCTGAGGGCTCATCAATGTACAACTTAACAGCAACAAAGGGCTTAGGCCCACCCACCCACCCATTGGCATCAATTTCCTCAGAATCTTTTTGGTTATTTGAAGAGACCTCAATACTTTCCACAGGGACATGTGAATGTCAGTGCCCTATCAGTTACATATGAGCTCAGAAATTTATAAGTGAAAGTATTTCAATTCAGGACAAAAATATCATCTAACTTGTAAGCCTTTGCAAACATTCACATGCACGAAAACTAGTGGATAAACCTTAGCTAATAACAAATTATGCAATTAAATTATTTATAATTGCCTAAATGATTGTAGGAAATGTGGTAGCAGTGGGAGCGCATACGTAATAAAGGTACACGGAGTGTGGCAGACAAATCGTTGTATTATTTTGCTGGACAGAATTACATCATGGTCTATACTGCTCAGAGGTTAAACACCTAATAAACTGTCACAGGTATTATTGTTCACTGTACTGAACAGAGCAGCAATGTTTATTTTGTCAATCAGAGGCAATGTAAAGTCTCTTCATCACCACGGGGCACCCCCCTCTACCCCCCCCCCCCCCACTGCCACTGTACGGAGCACAGGAGAAGGGAAAGTAATGCAAGGAGGTGGTGTGCCAGTGTTGTTATGTGGTGGAGTGACGATCAGAGTGATGCCAGAGATCTTGTAGTCTGAGGTGAGCAGGAGGCTGGAGGGCACATCCATAGCAGGAAGTAGCCGGTACCAGTGTGCTGTCGTTGGCAGCAACCTCAGTTGTGGGCATTGAGGGCGGAGTGGTCAATGTTGTAGTTCTATTGCCTGCTGTAGCTAGGTCGAAAGCGCAGTAAACCGGGGCAGTTATGATGTGGGAGTCCATGGTATTGAGTTGGGACATCAATTCCACTGTGTCCACATTGGCTTGTATAGGCGAGGTGTGGTAGTAACAATGCAATATTGTACTGGGTCTGGATCTCACCTTTGTGTTGGGCGAAGATGTCCAGGTTTTCATCAACAAGTGCCACAGACATATTCTCAGTGAGAAAGTCAGAGAGGTGGAGCTGCAGTGTGAAAGGATTAGAAGATGATTGGTCAGATGTAGGGCTAGATGGTGGCTGCGGATTCCATTCTGCAATGGTCCAAGCTGACTTCAGTCTACTAACAGATACTGTAAATTGTTTGTCTCTGATCATGGTGTCAAATGTGTTTGTGCAGCGAGTAATTACTTTGTGAGGGCAGGTACAGCACTGGCCTCACAGTGTCAATGTATAGCATCACATGCGAGCTGGTGGAAGGTCCTTGTGGACAAAGACCCATGACATTGCATGGTGTGATTAGGGGTGGGTGGGGCAGGGGCAGTCGTGATGGTGTGGGAGATAGCCTATACGACAAAATCGGTTGGAAGAGATGATGTGCCACTGTACAGGATCTCGGTTAAAGATGCATCACGGTCTTCCTTATGGACAATGCGGATACCATGCAATACCCAGGGAAGGGCTTCAGTCCATGACTCAGGATGGCACATGAGCACCGTTTTTATTGTGTGGTGCCATCTTTCAACAAGACTGTTCAACTGCAGATGATACGCAGTAGTATGGAAACAGCGACAGCCACAAAGATGACACAGTTCATTGAAGAGAGAGGACTCAAACTGCCTGCCCTGGTTGGTAGTGAGGAACACAGGGCAGCCAAAAGGTGTGATCCATGTGTTGATGAAAACTTTGACAACAGTCTCAGTGGATATATAAGCGGTATGTGTGGCCTCAACCACCACGTAACTCTATCAGTCAGTGATGGAATGTAACACTGTCCGTCTGAGACTGGAAGTGGCCTTATTATGTCCATGTGCGCATGCTGGAATGTGCCCTTGGGGATCAGGAATTTGCCAAAGGGTAGGAGGGTGGGGGGACTGAGCGTGGCAGCCTGTTTTACTATATTAGCATGGGATGTACATTCTCGCCCATGTGGCACAGTCTTTCTGGATGTGTACCCAGATGAAACATTTTGACACTAAATGTGCAAGATTGTGGCTGAGATTGAAGATGTGTTCACAAAAAGGTTCTAGGACGACTGGTTGGACCTGATCATCGCCAAATTAGTTTGGTGAAGCCAGGGAAGATATGTTGCTCAAGTTTGAGGCCTGTGTCGGGGTCATGAGGGAGGTTTTGGAAATCTTGATCCAAGTCTTGCACCTCAGCGCTCTGGTCATAACAAAGCCAGGCGAAAGAAGAGGTGATGCATGACAAATAGTTCCGACAATGTTTTCAGCAGCTTTGACATAGGCTCAGATGGGTTGTGTAATGCATCAGCCAGGGGATGGTGGTCTGGGTAAACAGTAAGAGGTCTGCCCTCTACCTCTTCTTGAAAGTAATAGATGGCGAGTAGCTCACAGTCAAAGAGTGAGCACTTAACTACGTGTCTTAAAGTTTACAAGAGAAAAACTTCGAGGGCTGGGGAACACTGGCTATCTATTGTTGTAACGTGGCACCAATAGCGAAGTCACGGGTGTCCACTGTTATAGTAAGGCTGGCATTGGGAGCCAGATGAGCCAGTGCAGTCACTTGCAGTAAGTCATCCTTGATTTTATCAAAGGTGGATTGCATAAGATGTGTCCACTCGAGGTGGCGTTTTCACAGAATATTCTTCCCGCACGGACTTTGGTCAGAGAAAGGAGAGTCTCAGCTGCATGTAGGATGTGTCTCCTGTAGAAATGTGACACCTAAAAATTTGGGTAACTCTTGGTAGGTGGAAGGAGGTGGCAAGAGTCTTATCTGATCGGTCTTCTCTGGTGTTGGGCAAATGCCTGAGGCATCTACATGCTGGCTGACTAATGTCATGTGGCTTGCCATAACCGACATTTGTCTTCATTAATGACGACCCCTTGGGCAGCTAGTCTGTCAAGGACTTGTGGTACAAGGTGTACAACTTTGCTTCCACCATTTTTGCACCCAAAGTTTGAGACTTTAGTGAATCAAATTGGTTACACATGTATCATTCAAAGTATTTTCCATCACTGGCCACTACTTTCTCCCATGTTTTGGGCAGTGTACGAATCCCACAAAAAATTGTTCATCTTTTGAAGCCATCCACAAATTGATCCAATTTGTGACTTCTTCATGAGATTGGAAGTGTTTGTCAGCCAGGCCATGTGCCATTGATCTAAACAGGTGATAGTCAAAGGGAGCAATGTCTGGAGAACATGGTGGATGGGGTAGGACTTCCCATTTTAATGTTTCCATGTACGTTTTGACCTCTTCTGCAACATGGGGTTGAGTGTTGTCGTGCTGCAAAATCACTTTATCCTGCCTCTCGCTGTATTTTGGCCATTTGTCTTTTAATGGTCTGCCCAAACACATAAATTGTATTCAATAACAAGCACCTGTGATTGTTTCACTTGGTTTTAACACATCATAGTACACACGCCGAGCTGGTCCCACCAAATGCAGAGCATGATCTGAGCTGTAAATATTCAGTTTGGCCGTCGACGTGGAAGCATGGCCGGGATATCCCCATGACTTTGCATTTAGGGTTCTCATAATGAACCCATTTTTCATCCCTGGTCACAATGTGATGCAGAAATCCCTTCCGTTTTTGCCTCTGAAGCAACTGTTCACAAACACACAAATGCCGTTCAACGTCTCTTGGTTTCAGCTCACGCGAGACCCAAATTCCTTTTTTCTGAATCATGCCCATAGCCTTGATATGTTTTGAAGTATGGCTTGCTGTGTCACTCCCACTAAACGTGCCAATTCTTCTTAAGTTTGACGCGAGACTTCACTAAGCAATGTCTCCAATTCTGCATCTTGGAAAACATTCTCTTTTCCACCACTATGCCGGTCTACAATGTTAAAATCACCGTTCTTGAAGCGTTGAAACCACTCACGACACGGACTTTCACTAATAGTGTCCTTACCATATATACTTGAGAGCATTTGATGAAACTCGGCCACGGTTTTCTTCATAATGAAACAAAACAGTAACACCTCCCACAAATGACAAGAATTAGGCTCGTAAACTGACATTTTCAAACAAGAACAACTTTATGATGCAAACACAAATTGACTAATATTTGAATGAGATTATGTTGACCAAGGTCCAAGCTAACTGCCTGATGCCTACAATTTGCTTCTTTCGCCACCTATCAGCAAATGGCGGAAGCAAAGTTGTACACCTTGTACGTGAGCCTCTTGCTCTTCCACTGACAGTGAGAATATAAGGATGTCATCTGTGTAGGCATGAAAGAATGGTACTCTGAACAAAACTTTGTCAATAAAACATTGCCACTTTTGCGCAACATTTTTAAATCCATAAGGCATATACAAAAACTCAAGAGTCCAAAAGGTGTAGTGATCACTGTCTTCAGTATGTCTTCTTCCGCCATGGGAATCTGGAGGTACACTGTTTTACAGACAATAACGCTGAATATTTTGGCGCTGGTTAACATTTGAATGAAGTCTTGTACATTACAGACTGGATAACTGTCTATAATACTTCGAACATTGGGCCTTCAGTAGTTGCCACACAGGCACCACGATTTGTCTTTCTTTAAAACGAGCTTTCTAGGGGATGTCCAGGGACTGTCTGACTGGCAGACAATGCCTGCCTCCATTGGTTTGCTCATGGCTGCCTTCACCCCTCTATATTTGTGGGCACGGAGGCTTCAAGGTCTAAGATGGACAGGTAGGAGGAGTGTAGTGTTTATAAGATGAACAGTACCATTGTGAAGAGCACAAACTGCATGTGGCCTCATAGTATGGTGCACACCTGTAGCCGAAAAATGCCGCATTGTAGAGCAGGGTCAATGGGCAGAGCAGGGCAATGCTGCATTGTCGGCAATACACTGCCAGAGATCCACATTTTTGCATCTCATGATGTCATTTGCAGTGAGTCGCAAAAAAAAGTTGGACACTAGAGAGCAAAGTTTGCTGAAGAGCATTGAGCACTTGATGAGGAAGTCCAGTGGTGTATCTCAATTTGATGAAGAGGTGGACTGGAATGTTCAGGAAGAGCTTCACTGATAACTCCAATTATTGGTTGCTGACCATCACAGTGTAATAACAAACCACAGATGAGGTCACAAAGCGTATGATCGTGACACAGAAAGTAAGCTCCCAGGACCAGCTCAACCGTTTTGGTGACTAGGAGAGGTCCAGTGCACGACTCTGCTTATAAATCCAAAGTGATTGAGGCAGTGCCAGCAACTGCAATGACAGTGTTGATTGTGGCAAATAATTGGAGCAATGATGGTAAGGAAATAGGTTCGCATCAGATGGTTGTAAACAAATAAGCACAAGGTGCCGGAGAAGGGGGGCAGGCCGCAGGGGGGAGGGGCCTTAGGTGGCAGAACTGCGCAGGCTGACTAAGGCATCTTGTGGTTGTACAGCTGCCAGGTGTTACTACAACAGGGAGCTATGGTTGTTTGGGTAAGCACAAGGCACTCTGCAACTGCCCCCCAGGAGATCCACAACTCTTTTGTGGATACGTGTGTAGCGAGCACGGGACCCCGAGCTAATGTGGCCTTCCTTCTTTTCCGGGCTGCATACCCCCCCTTTCCGTATCCTTCCCCATCCCCCATCTTCGACCCCCCCCCCTCACCTCTGGCTCTTTCCTTCCCTTTCTCCCCCTCTGGGAGTATGGTTTGTGCCTACGTCCGGAGACGGACGCTTGTAAATGTACCGCACTCTTCGCCTTCCTTGCTTGTATGTCTTCATCTTTCTTCGTCCTTCTCTTTTCCTTACCTCTTCTCTTTACCTCTTCTCTTTACCCTTTTCTCCGCTGCGGCGTTTGAGACCTCTCTTCTTTCCTTTCCCTGTTTCTTTCTTCCTCCCTGTGCGTGTCTGAAGGCCGACCCACGCACTTCCATGCGTAGCCGGTGACGGGGTAACGCGTAATTCCCCGCCCCGGGTAGACAGGTAGGACACGTACGTACCCCCTGGTAACGGCCAGGCCCAGGGAGGGGTGATTACCCGAGCTGATACCTTCCGAAAGTGCCGATTGGTCCCTCCGTCCGTTTGTCGGGAGGTGTGACCTGAGGTGTGAACAATCACCTAAGGCGGGTGTGCCCTCGGTGAGGGCCCCCACAAGGAAGGAGCGCGCCATCGGAGACGCCGGTAATCATGGGGGATTCTTCCGCAATGGTTTCCTCACCTTCCACTATGTCTGCTCACAAACGTAAGTTCACTGAGTCTCAGCCACAGACGGTTCTTCCATCGTTGCCACAGTTTCTTGTTGTTTCTCAGTCTGACGAAGGTCACGACTTTTCCACGGTCAACCCTTTCATTATTCAGAAAGGTGTCGACGCAATTGCGGGTCCTGTAAAGTCTTGTTCCAGATTACGGAATGGCACCCTGTTGTTGGAAACACACAGTGCCCTCCAGGCTCAAAAATTGCTGCGTACTTCTCTGCTCCACACCTTCCCTGTCCGGGTGGAACCGCACCGTACCTTAAATTCCTCGCGTGGAGTCGTTTATACACGCTCCCTCGATGGATTGTCTGACGAAGAAATTCAGCACTACCTGTCTGACCAGGGCGTCACGGCTGTTCATCGGGTTATGAAAAGGGTTGACTCGAACATCATTCCAACCCGCACTGTCTTCTTGACATTTGACAAAGTTCAACTCCCATCAAAAATCAAAGCAGGCTATGAGATAATTTCCGTTCGCCCTTATGTCCCAAACCCCACGCGTTGCTATCGATGTCAGCGGTTCAATCACACCAGCCAGTCCTGTTCCAATCCGGCCAAATGTGTTACGTGTGGCAAGGATGCCCATGAGGGTGCTTGTCCACCTCCATCCCCTCGCTGCATCAACTGTATGGGTGACCACGCTGCTTCCTCTCGAGATTGCCCCGTTTTTAAGGACGAAAACCTCATCCAGGAAATAAGAGTGAAGGAAAAGGTGTCGACCTTTGCTGCTCGAAAGTTACTCGCCAGTCGACAGCCCACTGTGCCTCAGAAAGGAAAATACAGCGCTGTCCTTGCTTCTCCTCGGCCAACAAAGGAGGCGGCCACGCAGACTTGCGACCTCACCTTTAGTACCACGGTCGTCAGATCGGCCAGCGCAAAGATCGCCCGTTCAACCTCACCACTTTCGCCTGCCCACTCAATGGCTCATCCTTCGTCGGGTTCTGTTAAATCTCGAGCCCAAAAGTCAGACGCCAAGTCTTCGAAAAAAGAGCATTCTCGTGAAGAGTTTTTACGTACCGCAAATTCACAACCATCGGTTCCTCCTTCATCTAAATATCATACTTCCAAGAAGGCTACGAAGAAACACAGTTCCTCTCCTTCTCCGCCAAGGCGTGTCCCATCTACAGCACCACCTGGCGGAAATCGCCCTCGGCCGTCTTCTGTGTCGCCGAGGCGCACTGCTGGTGGCCGGTCAACTGGCCGATCGTTGGTGGCTGGAGCTGCTCCTGACCAACCTATGGATCAGGATCTTCTGCCTTCGACTGAATGCCATTCCATGCTGTCGGTCGCAAGCTCTGAGCAGTCGTTGAGTTGACAGCACCCTTGGTCACGTTCCTCCATTTTCTGTTCACCCTATGTCCATTATCCACTGGAATATCCGCGGCATTCGAGCCAATCGGGATGAATTGTCGATCCTCTTACGATCCTACTCGCCGGTCATCTTCTGTCTTCAGGAAACAAAGCTGCGTTCCCATGACCGCTTTGTTCTCCCTCATTTTCAGTCCGTCCGATATGACCTCCCCTCTGTTGAAGGCACTCCAGCCCATGGAGGACTCATGATTCTGCTCCACGATACTCTCCATTATCACCAAATCCCCTTAAACAGTTCCTTCCAAGCTGTCGCCGTCCGTCTTTCCCTTTCTGGATATACGTTCTCTCTTTGTACGGTATACATTCCATCGTCCACACCAATGGCACGACCTGATCTCCTTCATCTTCTTGGTCAGCTTCCACCCCCCTATTTGCTGGTTGGGGACTTCAATGCCCACCACCCACTTTGGGGATCTCCACATCCTTGTCCACGTGGCTCACTATTGCTAGACGTCTTCCATAAGCGGATCTAGTCTGCCTCAACACTGGGGTCCCCACATTTTTGTCTGCCTCCACGACAAATTTATCTCATTTGGACCTTGCGGTCGGTACTGTTCCGCTAGCTCGGCGCTTCGAATGGTTCGCCCTTGATGATACACACTCGAGTGACCACTTTCCATGTGTTCTTAGACTGCAGCCTCAACTGCCATATATGCGCTCGCGACGCTGGAAGTTTGCCCAGGCCGATTGGACACTTTTTTCGTCTCTAGCGACATTCGATGACCGTCGCTTTCCCAGCGTCGACGATGAGGTCACACATATTACCGACGTTATTCTCACAGCTGCGGAACGTTCAATACCACGCACCTCCGAATTGCCCCGGCGCCCCCCAGTTCCTTGGTGGAACGAGGCATGCCGTGACGCAATACGTGAGCGGCGACGTGCTCTTCGCATTTTCCGTCACCATCCAACTTTGGCAAACTGTATCCGATATAAGCAGCTCCGTGCGCGATGCCGTCGCGTCATCCGCGATAGCAAGAAGGCAAGCTGGAAATTCTTTATTAGCTCATTTAACACCTTCACTCCCTCCTCGGAAGTTTGGAGTCGGCTTCGACGGTTCTCAGGCGCGCCTAGTTTCTCCCCGGTCTCTGGGCTCACTGTCGCGCATGATCCCTTAGTGGACCCCGTCGCAATTTCTAACTCATTGGGTCAGCACTTTGCTGAGATTTCGAGCTCTTCAAATCACCCGCCAGCGTTTCTCCCGAAGAAACGTGCAGCGGAAGTGCGACATCTTGCTTTCTCCTCTCAAAATCGCGAAAGCTACAATACTGTTTTCTCCATGCGGGAACTCCAACATGCCCTCTCTTCTTCTTGCTTCTCCGCCCCAGGACCGGATGGTATCCATGTCCAAATGTTGCTGCATTTATCAACCCATAGCCTGCGTTACCTCCTTCGCCTTTACAATCGAATTTGGACCGACAGTACCTTTCCCAGGCGATGGCGGGAAGCTATTGTCGTTCCCGTTCCGAAACCTGGAAAGGACAAACATCTCCCCTCTAGCTATCGCCCCATTTCTCTCACGAGTAGTGTCTGTAAGGTTTTGGAGCGTATGGTGAATTACCGTTTAGCTTGGTGGCTGGAATCCCGCAGTCTTTTAACACCAGCCCAATGCGGATTCCGAAAGCATCGTTCTGCCATTGACCATCTTGTTGCTCTCTCCACTTATATCATGAACAATTTTCTCCGGAAACGCCAAACGGTAGCAATATTTTTTGATCTGGAGAGAGCATACGATACCTGTTGGAGGACAGGCATCCTCCGCACACTGTTCTCTTGGGGCTTTCGAGGCCGGCTGCCCCTTTTTCTTCACGAATTTATGGCAGAGCGCACATTTAGGGTGCGGGTGAACACTACTCTCTCCCATACTTTCTCCCAAGAAAACGGGGTATCCCAGGGCTCCGTGCTGAGTGTTGTACTGTTTGCCATCGCCATTAATCCAATTATGGATTGTCTCCTTCCTGATGTCTCGGGCTCCCTCTTTGTGGACGATTTTGCGATCTACTACAGCTCTCAACGGACCAGCCTGCTTGAAAGACGTCTTCAAGGATGTCTCGATCGCCTCCACTCGTGGAGCATCGAAACCGGCTTCCGTTTCTCACCCAGTAAGACCGTTTGTGTTAAATTTTGGCGACGTAAGGAGTTTCTTCCGCCCTCCTTACATCTAGGTCCTGTCAACCTTCCGTTATCCGACGTTGCTAAATTCTTGGGTCTTATGTTTGACAGAAAACTGTGCTGGTCCTCCCACGTTTCCTATCTTTCGGCTCGCTGTCTGCGTTCCCTTAACACCCTTCGTGTCCTGAATGGTACCTCCTGGGGAGCGGACCGAGTGGTCCTTCTCCGCCTCTATCGCGCCTTAGTGCGCTCGAAATTGGATTATGGAAGCATCGTCTACTCCTCTGCTCGGCCGTCTATTCTTCGGCGTCTCGACTCTATCCACCACCGTGGATTACGTATAGTGTCTGGAGCTTTTTACACCAGCCCTGTGGAAAGCCTTTATGCTGAGACTGCTGAACCTCCGCTGTCCCATCGGCAGGCAGTCCTTCTGAGTCGTTATGCTAGCCATCTGTCTTCCATGCCTGCTAATCCAGCCCATGACCTTTTTTTCGACGCCTCCTTTGATGTCGGGTATGCAGGCCGCTCCTCCTCCCTACTACCCCTGGGAGTCCGCTTCCGTCAACTGCTCCATTCTCTCTCCTTCCGCTTTCCATAAACCTTCTTGACAACTTGGGGTACAGCGCCGCCTTGGCTCCGTCCCCGGATCGACTTGCTCAGAGACCTATGTCAATTTCCCAAGGATGGTACCCCTACACTTGTCTACCGTCGGGCATTTGCTGCTCTATGTGCACAAATGACAGAAGCCACATTTATTTACACCGACGGCTCGAAAACATCGTTAGGTGTAGGGAGTGCCTATATTGTTGGCGACACCCCAAATCACTTTCGGCTTCCCGACCAGTGTTCGGTTTATACTGCGGAGCTTTACGCTGTTCTCCAGGCTGTCCACTACATCCGCCGCCATCAGCGGATACAGTACGTAATCTGCTCAGATTCTCTCAGCTCTCTCCTAAGTCTCCAAGCTCTTTACCCTGTGCACCCTCTGGTCCACCGGATTCAGGACTGTCTGCGCTTGCTCCACCTGGGGGGCGTCTCAGTGGCGTTCCTCTGGCTCCCGGGACACGCTGGTATCTGTGGGAATGAGGCGGCCGATATAGCGGCCAAGGCTGCAGTCTCTCTTCCTCGGCCAGCTATTCAGTCTCTTCCGTTTACCGATCTACGGAGCGGTTTATGTCGCCAAGTTGCTCATTTATGGCATGCGCATTGGTCAACACTTCCCCACAATAAATTGCGGGAAGTGAAAGCCCTTCCTTGCGCTTGGACCTCTTCCTCCCGAACGCGTCGTCGGGAGGAGGTAATTTTAGCTAGACTCCGGATAGGGCACTGTCTTTTTAGCCATCGACATGTTTTAAGCGGTGATCCTCCCCCACTCTGTCCCCACTGCTCTCAGCTGTGGACGGTCAGACACCTTTTAATTGAATGCCCCTATTTTAATCCGTTACGCTCCCGTCTACAGCTATCGCCTGATCTATCGTTGATTTTAGCAGATGACACGTGCTCAGCTGACCGCGTTCTACAGTTTATTAGTGACAGTGAAATGACGTCAGTCATTTGATTTTTTTTTTTGTGGACAACCAACCCCTTTCTATAGTGGATTTTTAAGCATTCCTTCTGCCTTTAGTTTCTCAAATTTTATGACTTTGTTCCCCTTGCTGCTGATTTTAAATTTCGTTTTTTTCCTGTTTCCTACGTCACGGGCTGGGCGCTAATGACCATAGAAGTTTTGCGCCCTAAAACCACAAAAAAAACAACTCTGCAACTGCTACCCTCCTGAACAAATCTGCATGGAACCAACAGTATCACTTAGACATCGAAGGGGCAGTGGTGGGCAGCATTGTTCTCTGAAGTGGCATCTGTTAGTAAACAGTGCAGTGCCTTAGGGAGGGGGTGGATGTGAGCATATTCGTTGTGCCATTTAGAGCATATTCGCTGTGCCATTCAGAGCATATTCGCTGTCATTCAGAGCATATTTGCTGTGTCATTCAGCAATTAATGTCCATCAGCAGCGAACAGTGTGGCAGTGGGAGGGGGTCCAGGCTGGACTGACCAGAGTTGGCTGACCTCACACATGTTGTAGCTGTATGGAACAGAGGCAGTGATGGCAGCCTGCGGCAAGTAGGGGAGCTCGGGCCGGCTCGGCAGTAGTCAATCAGCCTCGGTCGCATTGTAGCCAAGCGGGGCAATGGCCTTGCTGACTTCAAAGTAGCTGTTGATGAGAGTACAAGGCTGCTCCAGGGAAGGAACTCGATTCACGAGGTGAAGTGTGGCATCAAGGGGGTCATCCTCATGCAACAGCATTGCAGTCTGGAGGTTTGCGGGAAGTTTCAATAGCCACAGTGTCCAGACCATGCCAGGCATCAGTATTGGGTCAATCTGCACCTACAAGCATTGCCAGAGTGAGGATTGTGGGTTGTCTCCAAGAGTTTCTTTCTGCATAACTATGTATAGCTGCTATTCTGGGGAGTACGAGAGGCACTGGAGCAGCAGAGCCTTAGTTGTCCCATATTTGTTGTGAGTGGGTGCTGCCAGAAATAGGTCACTGATTATGTCTGTGTCATCCCCAAGTTGGCTGAGTAAGATCATAAATCTTGCGTCGTCATTGACAATCCCACTGGCGGACATCAAACACTCACTTAGTCAACCATACTGCCGGAAGGTTGGTATGGCATGACGTCAGTTTAAAACGAGGCTGGGTGGTATGGAGACTCACCGTGGGTTGTACATGCAAGACCAACCCAAGCACGCCATTGACTGACGCAGCCGTGACATCTAATGATGCAAAAGTTCAAGCCTGCAAGGCATGTTCGCACTGTACATTAAATGCACCCAAGACCCAAGGTGTGTGACGCTGGTTAGGTTATGCGCGGTATGCACCGCAAGAGGTGCGACTGGAATGAGCGTGACATCACTGTTCAATGCACCGAGACCACTTTTGAGCAGAATGAACAGTGCAGAAATAGTTGTCACATAAAATTCAGACAATGTGGCGGGACTGGCCATCATAATTTAGAGTCCATACATTGGAGCAGACAGCGGCAGTATTATTTGACAGTCCATTGTCAATGCGCTGGAAATGCACCATTAGGAGCATCCGTACAGCAATGTGGCTGGAGAATATCACTTGAAAAGTTGTGGAAAGTTCCAGAAGTCTGCGGACAGGCACAGGAGCCATAATAGAGGAAAATCTAGGAACATGTGAGATAACAGCTGCAGGATACCCTAAACAGTGCGCCATTGTTTGTTGTTCCCCTTGTCAGTTTTTTTATCTAAAACACTGCCTGAAGTTCCTCTAGTCCAGATCAAACATTACATTGTACATTGTCACACAGTATGGGTGTATCACATCGTGGCTAAATATCCTTGGTGGCATTGCTGATGCGGAGAGATGATGCAGTGAACAATGGCAGCATTGTTGAATACCCAACCAGCATGACAGATTTGCACAATATCACAGCACAGTGCTGTAAATGGGGGCACCAATACAGGAAGTGCAGTACCAGTGGGAGAGCCTAAGTAACAACGGTACACATGGTGTGGCAGACAAGTCCTAAATTAATTTTGCTGGACAGAATTACATCGTGGTCTACACTGGCCAGAGGTTCGTCACCTAAAGTGTCACAGATATTATTGTTCAATCTACTGCACAGAGCAGCGATGTTCATTTTGTCAGTCAGAGGCGACACACAGTCCCTATGTTGCTACAGGATTTTACAAACGTGTTTAGGCCCACAAAATGTACCCTTGAATGTAATTTTGTCATAGAGATAGTTGAGCCATAGCTTAACTATCTCCATCCTGAGAGTCACAAGTGTCACTTTCACCATTTAATTCAAAGTGTTTCTTTCTAGGTTATGTATGCAACTAAGCAAACTGCTACAGAACAAAAATAAGGTTCCAACTGCAAGTCTCTCCTTCTCATCCTCTCCCATAAGTCTCCCAGGATTCTGAATGACTTTTCTAAACTGTAACTTGTTCCCTAAACTTCTTTAGTCCTTTCCCTTCACCCGTCTTCCTTCACCTTCAACTCTTCTGCCAGAAGGAGGAGCCACTGGCTCAAAATGCTTGTGAAAGTTAAATCCTTCAGTGTGTCTGTTCCCCTACTGCCACTTGGGGAGTAGATTTTTTTCTGTCCATTTATATTATATTATAATTAGTTGATTATTTTCATTGTTGAATATTTATGCAGCTTTTTTCAGATAGTACTTCGTTATAGATAACTGCATCACCTGCAAGAAGCCTCATTTTACTATTAATATTGCCTGTGAGGTCATTAATATAATACATAACAAGCAAGAGTCCCAACACACTTCCTGAAGCACACCCGTAGCTTTTTCTACATCTGATAATGGCTCTGTGGGAGTCGCCAGCAGAACATCCGTAGACGCACAGTGAAGGATAGCATTATTCTGTGGCGGTGCGCACAAGGGACAGATTGTTTATTCTTTGATTATATATAATAGTTCTGTTATTGATTCAATGTTAATATGAGCTTTTTGATGCAATAAAAAAATAAAATATTATAGCCTAACTACTTCGTGAGTCTTTCTGAAGATTGTAATAAGTAGTATGTGGCTAAAGTGGTGACCCCCGTATAAAGAATTTCGTTGTAGACGAACAAATGTAGCCCAGTTCAATTTTGTCTACCAGGAGATCGGCAAGTCCGCGTGGCACAGAGTGTTAAGGATCGGCACGAAGTTTTGCTAAAGAACATTAAGGAATTACGACGCGAGATTCAAGACAAGAAAACGCTGTGTTGAATTTTTCTGCACCATCAAGTAATGGCCTTTCAACAGAGAACAGTAGCAAGATAAAATTACACCCACCGCAGTTCATACCTGATAAACCTGAACTGTGGCTTGCAATGCTTGATCTGACTTTCCACCATCATGGCATTGTAAATGAAGAGACAAAATTTATGATCGCCGTTAGTGCGCTTGACAATAAAACAGCAACAATCAGTGCAGATATAATACTTCAGCCGCCTGCCATGCAAAAGTATATGCGTTTTAAGCAGTTACTCATTGAGCGACTACGTCGGTCGGTGGAACAATGTATCCAGCAAGTATTGCACGGTGAAGAGAGAGGAGATAAGTCACCTTCGGAATTTTGGCGGCACCTGCGAAGTTTAGTCAAAGACACCGAGTTGTCAGATACGACACTGAAACATGTATGGCATGTGCAGTTGCCAGAGGCAGTTAGAACAGCTGTGGCGCTCTGACGCACAAGATATCTCGTCGTTGATCTCATTAGCCGACAAGGTCTACACCTCGTTAGATGCAGTGCATACGTCGACAGTGATGTTCGGACAACAGTACAGACTCACAGGAAACGGTGGCAATACGATGACGCCAACAGCCGGACATTTCTCAACAACTGGATGACCTACAAAAACAAGTTGAGGGATTGAAGCAGCAGATATCGACGTTGCACGGAGGCAAGACAGGCACAAACAAGAAGAGCAAGGATGACGACACTGTGTCTAAGGAGCGTATCTGCTGGTACCATCGACGATTCGGAAGCAAAGCGACATGCTGCACATCACCCTGCAATCACCCAAATGGTGACAGCGGCCAGCGTTAGGTGCCGCCGGTCGCGAGTTCGAGCACCAGTGCCTACTGTTAAGAGTTGAGATCGACAAGGGGCAGCTACGGGTGAGTAACCTTTCTTCTTTACCTTCACTGTCCCATCGGCTGTTTGTTACAGACGTTAAGTCCAGCCATGCTTATCTACTCGACTCAGGTTTGGACGTTAGTGCATTTCTTGTTAGAAACTGTGATGTGAAGCTCCCTCCATCTCAGTCGAAACTCACAGCAGCAAACCAGACGTCGATAGCAGCTTATGGAAAACGTCAGATACAGGTAGACCTCGGGTTCCATGAATGTTTACCATGGACTTTCGTAACTGCCGATGTGTCAGACGCAATATTGGGTGCAGATTTCTTGTTTCATTGTGCACTTGAGGTATCTATTAGCTCAGTGAGCATTCGATGGGGGACACAGTGCATTAGATGCATCCTAGGATGAATCCATATGTCCACATCTGACTGCAGACAAGTAGCAAACTGTGAATCCATGTCTGGTGGGCAGACAATAAAGCACAATATGGTACATCACATCAGGACTACACCCAGTCAAGAAGTGTCTCAACGCCCACGCCGGTTAGCTCCGGATCGTTTCGCTACAGCGAAGGCAGAGTTCGAAGAATTATTACGCTCGGGAATTGTCAGTAGATCCGACAGTCCGTGGTCATCGCCACTTCACCTCGTAAAGAAGAACGATGGGTCTTGGAGACTATGCGGAGATTACAGGGCACTAAATACTCGTACCATCCCCAATCGTTATCAGATACCAAATACCAGGGATTTTACGCACACAATTGCAGGCGCGACCATTTTTAGTGTCACTGATTTGCAAAAAAGCGTATCACCAGATACCGGTTGCACCTGCTGATATACTGAAGATGGCTGTCACAACACCATTCGGTTTATTCAAATACCTTCGCATGCCGTTCGGGTTAAAAAAATGAGGCACAAACTTGGCAGCGTTTCACTGACGAAGTCCTCAAAGATTTACGATATTGCTTCACGTACCTTGATGACATCTTGGTTTTTTCGTTGTCTGAGGAATTGCACGAACTACATCTAAGGACTGTTTACTAATGTATTGAGGCATATGGCATTTCGGTCAATGAATCAAAGTGTTTACTTCGACGACGTCAGGTGCCATTCTTGGGCTACTCAGTGACAGCAGCCGGTATCAGCCCACTGCAAGGCAAACTCGACCTTATCGAAGAGATGACTCGCCCCATCGACTATCGCCAACTATGCCGGTTTCTTGGAGCAGTTAACTTCTACAGACAACATCTGCCTAATGCGGTGGCCATTCAAGCACCTTTGATGTCAGCACTAGTCGGCAATGATGCAGTAGGCAAACGACCTTTACAGTAGACATCAGAGATACATATAGCATTCGACAAGATCAAAACCTGTCTACATCAGGCAATAATGTTGGCACATCCGGTTCCTCAAGCTCGACTGGCAATTGTTGTGGATGTGAGCCAGCAGGCAATAGGTGCAGCTCTATACCAGAAGGTGGGAAACAATTGGCAGCTCCTAGGTTTCTCCTCCCGCAAGCTTACATCATCAAAAGTAAAATGGAGTGCCTATGATAGGGAGCTACTGGCAATTTATGAAGCCATCAGACATTTCCGACCACAAGTAGAAGGCAAACCATTCACTGTTTTCACAGACCACTAGCCAATTACCTTCACCTTCAGTAAGAACAAGGATGGTTGCTCACCACGACAATTTAGACAACTCGAGTTTATCGCACAGTTTACGACAGACCTGCAGCACATAAAAGGAGTTGAGAATGTTATGGCAGATTTCCCGTCTAGGTTGGAAACAATCTCTCAGACTATTGAATACAAGGAAATAGCTGCAGCACAGGAAACAGACCAGCAACTTGCTAAATTCTCTCGTGATAGTACGTCCGGGCTACGCTTGCAACAAATACAACCTACGGGTGAACACTTCACAGTTTGGTGTGACGTATCGCAAGAAAAACAGAGACCGTTCGTACCTGAGAGACTGCAACAACAATTATTTGATACCATCCATCAACTGGCTCACCCGGGAATAAACATCAGCATCAAACTAATGACACAGATTCGTGTGGCCCGGTATAAATAGAGACTGCCGTAATTGGGCAAAAACGTGCCTGGACTGTCAGAGGGCCAAGGTGGTACGACATGTGCACAAAGCGGCAGGAAACTTCCCACTTACCACACAATGCTTCACACATGTGCACCTGGACATCGTGGGTCCACTTTTGCTGTCAGAAGGATACCGTTATCTCTTCACTGCGGTGGACCGCTTCACCAGATGGGCAGAGGCGATTCCGTTATCGGATATTTCAGCAGAAACGGTGGCACGCGTATTGCTTTCATCTTGGATCGCACGTTTTGGCTGCCCTTTACATGTCACCACAGACCAGGGGTGTCAGTTTGAATCGACGTTGTTCTCAGAATTGGCCAACCTCTGCAGGTTCCAACATCATCGCACTGCAGTGTACCACCCAGCAAGCAATGGGATGGTGGAACAATGGCATAGAACATTAAAAGCTGCATTAATGTGCCATGCACAATCTTGGTCGTCAGTGTTACCACTAGTTTTGTTGGGCCTACACACAGCATTGAAAACGGATTTAGGGACATCCACCGCAGAATTGGTTTATGGTGAATCTTTATGGCTGCCTGCAGAATTCTTCACCGATAAAGAAGGGGCACGACAGACCGAATTGCCATTTACATTGCAAATGGTACGCAAGCATATGGCCAGACTTTGCCCATCTCCTGTCTCGAGACATCGAGCGGTAAATACGTTCGTGCACAAAGATCTACGCTCATGTGCACATGTGATGCTATGGACGGACGCTGTCAAGTCACCGCTGCAGCCTCCATATTCAGAAGGATACCGTTATCTCCTCACTGCGGTGGACCGCTTCACCAGATGGGCAGAGGCGATTCCGTTATCAGATATTTCAGCAGAGAAGCCAAAGATAAATTCTGCCGAAATTTTTACAAAGGCACAGGTGGTGTTTAGAAAGGATAGATTGCATGCGACCCGTGGTGGCATGTTTGTCGCTGTTAGTAGTACTTTATCCTGTAGTGCAGTAGAAGTGGATAGTTCCTGTGAATTATTATGGGTGGAGGTTACACCCAACAACCGAGATAGGTTAATAATTGGCTCCTTTTACTGACCTCCCAACTCAGCAGCATTAGTGGCAGAACAACTGAGAGAAAATCTGGCATACATTTCACGTAAATTTTCTCAGTATGTTATAGTCTTAGGTGGAGATTTCAATTTACCAGATATAGACTGGGACACTCAGATGTTTAGGACGGGTGGTAGGGACAGAGCATCGAGTGACATTATACTGAGTGCACTATCCGAAAATTACCTCGAGCAATTAAACAGAGAACCGACTCGTGGAGATAACCTCTTGGACCTACTGATAACAAACAGACCCGAACTTTTCGACTCTGTAAGTGCAGAACAGGGAATCAGTGATCATAAGGCCATTGCAGCATCTCTGAATATGGAAGTTAATAGGAATATAAAAAAAAAGGGAGGAAGGTTTATCTGTTTAGCAAGAGTAATAGAAGGCAGATTTCAGACTACCTAACAGATCAAAACGAAAATTTCTGTTCTGACACTGACAATGTTGAGTGTTTATGGAAAAAGTTCAAGGCAATCGTAAAATGTGTTTTAGACAGGTACGTGCCGAGTAAAACTGTGAGGGACGGGAAAAACCCACCGTGGTTCAACAACAAAGTTAGGAAACTACTGCGAAAGCAAAGAGAGCTTCACTGCAAGTTTAAACACAGCCAAAACCTCTGACAAACAGAAGCTAAACGATGTCAAAGTTAGCGTAAGGAGGGCTATGCGTGAAGCGTTCAGTGAATTCGAAAGTAAAATTCTATGTACCGACTTGACAGAAAATCCTAGGAAGTTCTGGTCTTACGTTAAATCAGTAAGTGGCTCAAAACAGCATATCCAGACACTCCGGGATGATGATGGCATTGAAACAGAGGATGACACGTGTAAAGCTGAAATAGTAAACACATTTTTCCAAAGCTGTTTCACAGAGGAAGACCGCACTGCAATTCCTTCTCTAAATCCTCGCACAAACGAAAAAATGGCTGACATCAAAATAAGTGTACAAGGAATAGAAAAGCAACTGGAATCACTCAACAGAGGAAAGTCCACTGGACCTGACGGGATACCAATTTGGTTCTACACAGAGTACGCGAAAGAACTTGCCCCCCTTCTAACAGCCGTGTACAGCAAGTCTCTAGAGGAGCGGAAGGTTCCAAATGATTGGAAAAGAGCACAGGTAGTCCCAGTCTTCAAGAAGGGTCGTCGAGCAGATGCGCAAAACTATGACCTATATCTCTGACGTCGATCTGTTGTAGAATTTTAGAACATGTTTTTTGCTCGAGTATCATGTCGTTTTTGGAAACCCAGAATCTACTCTGTAGGAATCAACATGGATTCCGGAAACAGCGATCGTGTGAGACCCAACTCACTTTATTTGTTCATGAGACCCAGAAAATATTAGATACAGGCTCCCAGGTAGATGCTATTTTCCTTGACTTCCGGAAGGCGTTAGATACAGTTCCGCACTGTCGTCTGATAAACAAAGTAAGAGCCTACGGAATATCAGACCAGCTGTGTGGCTGGATTGAAGAGTTTTTAGCAAACAGAACACAGCATGTTGTTATCAATGGAGAGACGTCTACAGACAAAGTAACCTCTGGCGTGCCACAGGGGAGTGTTATGGGACCATCGCTTTTCACAATATATATAAATGACCTAGTAGATAGTGTCGGAAGTTCCATGCGGCTTTTCGCGGATGATGCTGTAGTATACAGAGAAGTTGCAGCATTAGAAAATTGTAGCGAAATGCAGGAAGATCTGCAGCGGATAGGCACTTGGTGCAGGGAGTGGCAACTGACCCTTAACATAGACAAATGTAATGTATTGCGAATACATAGAAAGAAGGATCCTTCATTGTATGATTATATGATAGCGGAACAAACACTGGTAGCAGTTACTTCTGTAAAATATCTGGGAGTATGCGTGCGGAACGATTTGAAGTGGAATGATCATATAAAATTAATTGTTGGTAAGGCGGGTACCAGGTTGAGATTCATTGGGAGAGTCCTTAGAAAATGTAGTCCATCAACAAAGGAGGTGGCTTACAAAACACTCGTTCGGCCTATGCTTTAATATTGCTCATCAGTGTGGGATCCGTACCAGTTCGGGTCGACGGAAGAGATAGAGAAGATCCAAAGAAGAGCGGCGTGTATCGTCACAGGGTTATTTGGTAAGCGTGATAGCGTTACGGAGATGTTCCAGCAAACTCAAGTGGCAGACTCTGCAAGAGAGGCGCTCTGCATCGCGGTGTAGCTCGCTCGCCAGGTTTCGAGAGGGTGCGTTTCTGGATGAGGTATTGAATATATTGCTTCCCCCTACTTATACCTCCCGAGGAGATCACGAATGTAAAATTAGAGAGATTCAAGCACGCACGGAGGCTTTCAGACAGTCGTTCTTCCTGCAAACCTTACGCGACTGGAACAGAAAAGGGCGGTAATGACAGTGGCACGTAAAGTGCCCTCCGCCACCCACCGTTGGGTGGCTTGCGGAGTATAAATGTAGATGTAGATTCTGGACCTTACAGAGTGCTCTCACAGGATGAAGATACCATGCAGATAGATCTAAATGGAAAGAGTCAAGTGGTATCATTGGAATGGCTCAAACCTGCATGTATGTTACCGACTGAAGAGGGCACAGAGGTCAGGCACCAAGCGCCACCTTCCACACCACTGGACCAGGATGACACCACCTCACCACCACAACAGGAGTACCGTCACTACCAGCAACAGAAGCTGAAGAAGTTCAACCAATGCCTTCAGTACACACAAGAGCTGGGCATCGGGTGAAATATAAATACCCCTACATTCCCGGAGCTCCGCTCTATCGGAGGGGGGCTGTGTGGGAGTCGCCAGCAGAACATCCGTACATGCACAGTGAAGAATAGCATTATTCCGTGGCGGTGCGCACAAGGGACAGATTGTTTATTCTTTGATTATATATAATAGTTCTGTTGTTATTGATTCAATGTTAATATGAGCTTTTCGTTGCAATTAAAAAACAAATTATAGCCTAACGACTTCATGAGTCTTTCTGAAGATTGTAATAAGTAGTACGTGGCTAAAACTCTCCATCCAAGATAACATGCTGTGTCCTCCGTACCTAAAAGTCATCAACCCAGTCACAAATTTCACTTGATACCCCTTATGATTGTACTTTTGACAATAAGCATAGGTATGGTACTTAGTCAAATGCTTTTCAGAAATCAAGAAATACTGCATCTACCTCAAAGTCTTAATCCAAAGCTTTAAGTATGTCACATGAGAAATATGCAAGTTGGGTTTCATATGATCGGTGTCTTTGGAATCCATGTTGGTTGACATTTAGGTCATTCTGTTCAAGATACCTCATTATGTTTGAACTCAGAATAAAGATTTCACAGTAATCAATGTCAAGGATACTGGATGGTAGTTTTGTGGATCACTTCTACTAACCTTCTTGTAGCCAGGTGTTACGTGTGCTTCTTTTTAAAAACTGGGCATGGTTTTTTGTTCGAGGGATGTATGATAGATAATAGTTAGAAGTAGGGCTAACTCAGCCGCGACTTCAGTATAGAATCAGACAGGGACTCCATTGGTTCTTGGAGCCTTATTCAGTTTTAACAATTTCAGCTGTTTCTCAACACCACTGACACAAATACTTGTCATTCATCTTTTCAGTGGTACAAGGTTTAAACTGGAACAGTTCTCCAGGGTTTCCCTTTGTAAAGGAACATTTGAAACTGGAGTTAAGCATTTCTGTACCATAACAGTTCTCCAAACATTATCATCATGGTAATAGCGTGCTGAAGTTTGGAGGATGTAGGTTCAAATCCTATTTTAGCACCCTGTTTCAGATCTGAAAAGTTTATAAAGAAGGGCTCTAAGTTTTGTCCGAGAAAATTTTGAGCAATGTAATAGTATCACTGCCATCATAACGAAACTGACATGGAACTCGCTGGAAAGCCACAGAAAAATTTAAAGATTAGTTAACGTGTATTAGGTGGTTGTAGACTGTAGTGTGTGGGCTAATATGAAGAAGTAGTTGAATATGGGGTATGACAGAGGTTTGACCATTCCCATTAAACTAATGGGCAATTCCATGTCAAATCAACAAGTGCTACAACCTGACCCTCTCAGATTTTTTGAAATTAAGTATGCATATATTACTCTTAAATCATGACACAAATTAATTTTTTCACATTTTTCTGACGAAAAGTTACCAAGTAATGGACCTTCAAAAATTGAAAAGACGACAAATTTTTGACTCGCGGAACAATGTTGTTTCCTTTACAACTCGTGTTCTAATTAAGCTAGAATAATAAAATTTAGTTAATTGGAAAGCTCTTTTGAAGAGCTTTTGTATGATACCAAACATCATTAGTTTAATATATGTACACAAATTGTTAAAAAAAATTGTTGAATTTACCGAATTTTGAAAAACTGTATTTTTAAAATCTCAAAAAAATCTATATGAAAGATACACTTTGTTGTTGTTGTGGTCTTCAGTCCTGAGACTGGTTTGATGCAGCTCTCCATGCTACTCTATCCTGTGCAATCTTTTTCATCTCCCAGTACCTACTGCAACCTACATCCTTCTGAATCTGCTTAGTGTATTCATCTCTTGGTCTCCCTCTACGATTTTTACCCTCCTCGCTGCCCTCCAATACTAAATTGGGGATCCCTTGATGCCTTAGAACATGTCCTACCAACCGATCCCTTCGTCTGGTCAAGTTGTGCCACAAACTTCTCTTCTCCCCAATCCTATTCAATACTTCCTCATTAGTTACGTGATCTACCCATCTAATCTTCAGCATTCTTCTGTAGCACCACATTTCGAAAGCTTCTATTCTCTTCTTGTCCAAACTATTTATCGTCCATGTTTCACTTCCATACATGGCTACACTCCATACAAATACTTTCAGAAATGACTTCCTGACACTTAAATCTATACTCGATGTTAACAAATTTCTCTTCTTCAGAAACGCTTTCCTTGCCATTGCCAGTCTACATTTTATATCCTCTCTACTTCGTCCATCATCAGTTATTTTGCTCCCCAAATAGCAAAACTCCTTTACTACTTTAAGTGTCTCATTTTCTAATCTAATTCCCTCAGCATCACCCGACTTAATTAGACTACATTCCATTATCCTTGTTTTGCTTTTGTTGATGTTCATCTTATATCCTCCTTTCAAGACACTGTCCATTCCATTCAACTGCTCTTCCAAGTCCTTTGCTGTCTCTGACAGAATTACAATGTCATTGGCGAACCTCAAAGTTTTTATTTCTTCTCCATGAATTTTAATACCTACTCCGAATTTTTCTTTTGTTTCCTTTACTGCTTGCTCAATATACAGATTGAACAACATCGGGGAGAGGCTACAACCCTGTCTCACTCCCGTCCCAACCACTGCTTCCCTTTCATACCCCTCGGCTCTTATAACTGCCATCTGGTTTCTGTACAAATTGTAAATAGCCTTTCCCTCCCTGTATTTTACCCCTGCCACCTTTAGAATTTGAAAGAGAGTATTCCAGTCAACATTGTCAAAAGCTTTCTCTAAGTCTACAAATGCAAGAAACGTAGGTTTGCCTTTCCTTAATCTTTCTTCTAAGATAAGTCGTAAGGTCAGTATTGCCTCACGTGTTCCAGTGTTTCTACGGAATCCAAACTGATCTTCCCCGAGGTCGGCTTCTACTAGTTTTTCCATTCGTCTGTAAAGAATTCGTGTTGGTATTTTACAGCTGTGACTTATTAAACTGACAGTTCGGTAATTTTCACATCTGTCAACACTTGCTTTCTTTGGGATTGGAATTATTATATTCTTCTTGAAGTCTGAGGGTATTTCGCCCGTTTCATACATCTTGCTCACCAGATGGTAGAGTTTTGTGAGGACTGGCTCTCCCAGGGCCGTCAGTAGTTCCAATGGAATGTTGTCTACTCCGGGGGCCTTGTTTCGACTCAGGTCTTTCAGTGCTCTGTCAAACTCTTCACGCAGTATCGTATCTCCCATTTCATCTTCATCTACATCCTCTTCCATTTCCACAATATTGTCCTCAAGTACATCGCCCTTGTATAGACCCTCTATATACTCCTTCCACCTTTCTGCTTTCCCTTCTTTGCTTAGAACTGGATTTCCATCTGAGCTCTTGATATTCATACAAGTCGTTCTCTTATCTCCAAAGGTCTCTTTAATTTTCCTGTAGGCAGTATCTATCTTACCCCTAGTGAGATAGGCCTCTACATTCTTACATTTGTCCTGTAGCCATCCCTGCTTAGCCATTTTGCACTTCCTGTCGATCTCATTTTTGAGACGTTTGTATTCCTTTTTGCCTGCTTCATTTACTGCATTTTTATATTTTCTCCTTTCATCAATTAAATTCAATATTTCTTCTGTTACCCAAGGATTTCTACTAGCCCTCGTCTTTTTACCTACTTGATCCTCTGCTGCCTTCGCTACTTGATCCCTCAAAGCTACCCATTCTTCTTCTACTGTATTTCTTTCCCCCATTCCTGTCAATTGTTCCCTTATGCTCTCCCTGAAACTCTCTACAACCTCTGGTTCTTTCAGTTTATCCAGGTCCCATCTCCTTAAATTCCCACCTTTTTGCAGTTTCTTCAGTTTTAATCTACAGGTCATAACCAATAGATTGTGGTCAGAGTCCACATCTGCCCCTGGAAATGTCTTACAATTTAAAACCTGGTTCCTAAATCTCTGTCTTACCATTATATAATCTATCTGATACCTTTTAGTATCTCCAGGGTTCTTCCATGTATACAACCTTCTTTCATGATTCTTAAACCAAGTGTTAGCTATGATTATGTTGTGCTCTGTGCAAAATTCTACCAGGCGGCTTCCTCTTTCATTTCTTAGCCCCAATCCATATTCACCTACTATGTTTCCTTCTCTCCCTTTTCCTACACTCGAATTCCAGTCACCCATGACTATTAAATTTTCGTCTCCCTTCACAATCTGAATAATTTCTTTTATTTCATCATACATTTCTTCAATTTCTTCATCATCTGCAGAGCTAGTTGGCATATAAACTTGTACTACTGTAGTAGGTGTGGGCTTCGTATCTATCTTGGCCACAATAATGTGTTCACTATGCTGTTTGTAGTAGCTTACCCGCATTCCTATTTTCCTATTCATTATTAAACCTACTCCTGCATTACCCCTATTTGATTTTGTGTTTATAACCCTGTAGTCACCTGACCAGAAGTCTTGTTCCTCCTGCCACTGAACTTCACTAAACCCCACTATATCTAACTTCAACCTATCCATTTCCCTTTTTAAATTTTCTAACCTACCTGCCCGATTAAGGGATCTGACATTCCACGCTCCGATCCGTAGAACGCCAGTTTTCTTTCTCCTGATAACGACATCCTCTTGAGTAGTCCCCGCCCGGAGATCCGAATGGGGGACTATTTTACCTCCGGAATATTTTACCCAAGAGGACGCCATCATCTTTTAATCATACAGTAAAGCTGCATGCCCTCGGGAAAAATTACAGCTGTAGTTTCCCCTTGCTTTCAGCCGTAAGCAGTACCAGCACAGCAAGGCCGTTTTGGTTATTGTTACAAGGCCAGATCAGTCAATCATCCAGACTGTTGCCCTTGCAACTACTGAAAAGGCTGCTGCCCCTCTTCAGGAACCACACGTTTGTCTGGCCTCTCAACAGATACCCCTCCGTTGTGGTTGCACCTACAGTACGGCTATCTGTATCGCTGAGGCACGCAAGCCTCCCCACCAACGGCAAGGTCCATGGTTCATACATCTACATATTCTGAAAGTTTCAACTTGGGATGAGCATGGGATCACTATCAAAAGCAATTTTACGTTAAGGGTGGTGCTTTAAAAATTTGTAAAAACTAATTTATTTTAGATATTAGGCCTACTTCTCACCAGCTGTATGTTGTTGTAAAATATGGAAATTAAAAATAACTTATAATTGACAAAAGAAGATGTTTTATGCTTCTGTAATTAATAAATACAAAATGAAAAGTTTAAAAAAAAATAAATAAAAAATAAGAAAAGACACAGGAAGATGAGTGCCTGAGATCAGACCTAAATTCAGTTAGTAATTACTATTATTTACAAATAGGCATCCTATTAGTGCACTTCTTCATACTTCGAGCTAATCAGTCTGTTGCACATAAACATTTCTGCACTGGATAACTTAGTCCTATATGTTCACCCTGTAGCAGTTTGAGGGCTCACGACTGCCACTACTTCCTTACTGCTTATGGAAAGAATGTCTGGATGACTCTGACTGTCCACAACTTTTACATTTCCATGTGGATGTAAGAAACTAAGTGTGATTTCATCCTTCTCCTGATTTTTTTCAAGTACACAGGTTAACCATCAGTGTCCATTATAATCACAAGCAACATATCCTCTTATGCCTTTGAACTGTATTGTATCACTGTCAGAAACTATCACCAGTTCAATTTTACTATCACCAGAGTCTGAATACACTTTTGTTATTATTTTGTCCTTGCTAAAAGGAATAAAAGTGTGAAGTTTCTGTGTCCCTACAATTTTGCAGCATTTCTCAAATCTCTCCATAAGTTTCATTTCTTCATTTTTGTAATCTTCTTTTGTAGCATACTTGAAGTTCATTGCTTCTATGTTATTCTTGGCAAACATATAAAGTTGTTATGGTGTCATTATTTGATCACTGTATGGCCTTTGCAGACTTGCTCGAGCTGCAAGTCGTTTAACTGTTCCACCAACACCATCACTAGTTCCCTTCCCATGCGAGGTGGCTGAAATATGCCATTCAGCTTCAGTTTGGAAATCTTCTTCATGATGGCACAGGTTGATAATTTTCTTCCTATTTTTATAATGAGCTGCTGCTCCATCAGAGAAATAATATATTTTTCTTGGTTTTCTACCGAATTTAACAGTCAGGAAGTCCATCAAGTACGATAGGGACAAATGCACAGCAACAGTGTCACGTGTTAGACATTCTGATATGATTACAAGACATGTGTGCTCGAGTTTGTTCCCATCCTTGTAATAAGAAACAATGGGATGCATCATTGCTTGCATGTTTGTCCGGTAATAGCCTTGAACTTCATCCTGGATGACAAAAGAGTAATTCTCAGAAAAGTTACAGATCACTAAGACCTCGCCTTCTTTAAGTTCATTTCTCAGTCTCTTTTGGAAGGTTGATTGTTGACTAGCAACAAATGAATGTCGTGTAAGCGATTTTAATTTATCAAAAAACCAATCAATAAAGTTGTCAGATGATTTTATGATTGTTTCTAGAGATGTGTGATCAATGGAAACCCATTGCTGATAAGTTATATTATCAATATCATTAGTATTCAACAAATCTTGTAATATGTCTTAAATGTTTCTGGGCCGGGTCAGAATTTACATCCACCAAAATTACAAGCAGGTAATGACGGATTACATACAACTCTTGCAATGCAGTCTTTGTAAGTTTTTATTGGATTATCTTCATACTTTTTCAGTTGAGGAATGTTAATTCAGTCAGCATGAATTTGAAGTTTTGATGGGCAGTACACACACACACACACACACACACACACACACACACACACACACACACACACACTCTCTCTCTCTCTCTCTCTCTCTCTCTCTCTCTCTCTCTCTCTCTCTCTCTCTCTGTGTGTGTGTGTACCACTACTTCCAGCTAAAACACTATTTTTGGGCTGTAGGTCTGCAAACTTCGAAAATACAATGTGGAGCTCTGGGTGGTTGTCTTTAAAGTTCACATAAATTTCTTTCAAATTACTTAAAACTAGCCATTTTTGTACTTGCAGTTTTTCTCCGTTATCTCTCACAAGCACAAAATCTTTTTTCCCAGGCATTGCCCTGCTTATCTCATCAGAACAATGAAAGTTTCTAACAAAATTAGCAGTTGTTTGATGAAGAGTCTTGCCAGGCTTTGGGTTTGGTGAAGACAAAATTCCCTTGGCCTTCACCAAATCTTTTACTCTTTGACCCATGTAATTTGTTACATTAAATTCATCTTGAAGCTTCTTAACACTCCAGCTTTTAGGTAAAATGGTAAGAATTTCCATCTGTTTACTTCGAGATGTACATGTACGAAATTTATCTTTTAGCTGACTGATCATCTCAGATTCTGCATGATCATGTACTACTTCTTCTTTTCCGGAAGGAAGCAATAATAGCTTTGTTTGAATTGTTGAAGTTAATTTAATTAGTTTCTCCTTCGGATATTTTGCTTCAGAGTCATTTCTTCTTAATTGGTGATCCACCAACGGACTGCAAAGAAGCATTCAACCTTACTAAGGCCCCACTTGCTGCAATGTCTTGTATGTCACTATCACATAAAACCTTTTCACTTTCTTGTTTCACCACAGAATACAGTAGATCATCATCATTTTCTGTGCTAGACGTATCACAAATTTCTACATGTGCAATTCTTTTAAGGAAGTTGTCACACACTTTTTGATTTAAAGTTAAGGAAGGTTTTCTTGCTATCATACATTGTGAAACAGGTCATAAGTTCCAGAATGAGATTTTCACTCTGCAGCGGAGTGTGCGCTGATATGAAACTTCCTGGCAGATTATAACTGTGTGCCCGACCGAGACTCGAACTCGGGACCTTTGCCTTTCGCGGGCAAGTGCTCTACCAACTGAGCTACCGAAGCACGACTCACGCCCGGTACTCACAGCTTTACTTCTGCCAGTACCTCGTCTCCTACCTTCCAAACTTTACAGAAGGTAGGAGACGAGGTACTGGCAGAAGTAAAGCTGTGAGTACCGGGCGTGAGTCGTGCTTCGGTAGCTCAGTTGGTAGAGCACATGCCCGCGAAAGGCAAAGGTCCCGAGTTCGAGTCTCGGTCGGGCACACAGTTTTAATCTGCCAGGAAGTTTCATATCAGCGCACACTCCGCTGCAGAGTGAAAATCTCATTCTGGAAACATCCCCCAGGCTGTGGCTAAGCCATGTCTCCGCAATATCCTTTCTTTCAGGAGTGCTAGTTCTGCTAGTTTCGCAGGAGAGCTTCTGTAAAGTTTGGAAGGTAGGAGACGAGGTACTGGCAGAAGTAAAGCTGTGAGTACCGGGCGTGAGTCGTGCTTCGGTAGCTCAGTTGGTAGAGCACTTGCCCGCGAAAGGCAAAGGTCCCGAGTTCGAGTCTCGGTCGGGCACACAGTTATAATCTGCCAGGAGGTCATAAGTTTTTCTTGTGGTTTTCGTGACCCTTTTCATTAAATGTATTACAGCACAAAGCTGAAATTTTGGGCACTTTATATTTCTCAAGTGAACAAACTAATTAAAAAAAATGTTTTTGAAGTTGAATGCCCCAGCTTTCTATATTCAATACTCCACAATATTACTTCTCTATTCCTGCACTTCCTGAAAAAAAAAATTTTCATTATATTAATAGTATGCAAACATTAACTGGTTGTAGGCACACAAACTTAGTCTCTTATGAGGTTTGTACAGAAGTACCTTTACGCTAGATTCAAAACACATTTCAGAGTTAACCACATAATTTCACTACAGCTGCCTCACAACAAAAGAATGTGTGGGTCACTTTCAACAATAGGTGAAAATTACATACAATATTAACCAGAGATAAAATACTGAATAGATTGCAGATAGTAAAACCAAAGAATCATTTTACATGTTCTCTTTAAAATGAGAAATAGTTTCCTTTTTTTCCCCCGTGGTTTTACAACTATCAATAAGTAGTTAGCACCAAAGTTTAATAACCAGTTATTCGTTTCAAAAGTACAATTTGTGGGCCATGTAACAAAATCTGACACTGTAATATTTTTATGTGTCGCAAAATAATAGAAATTCACCTAGGCCTATCTGACTGTGATTTTGGAGAATCGTGGTAAACGTAAAATTGCTTTTGATAGTGATCCCATGCTCATCCAAAGTTGAAACTTTCAGAATATATAGATGTAAAGTATCTTTCACATATATTTTTTTGAGAATTTTAAAAATACATTTTTTCAAAATTCGATAAATTCAACAATGTTGTTTTTATAAACAATATATATATTAAACTAAAAGAGCTTTCTAATTAAGTAAATTTTATTGTTCTAGCTTAATTAGAACACGAGTTATAAAGAAAAAAAACATTGTTTCGCGAGTCGAAAATTTGTCATTTTTTCAATTTTTGAAAGTCCATTACTCGATAAATTTTTATCAGAAAAAGGTGAAAAAATTAATTTGTGATACTATTTATGAGTACTATAGGCATTCTTAATTTCATTTAAATCCAAGAGGGTAAGGTTGAAAACGATGGTTTCATTTGTTGATTTGACGTGGAATGACCCTAATATACAACGCTGCGACAATTCTGCGGACAAATTTTCAACAGTGCATGACGGGGAATGGGAATGAAAGTAAAGTAGTAGTTCATTGCAATTGTTGTTGTTTTTGTTGTAACACGGAGAAACAATTTTCAGCGGTAATTTACATTCAATCCAGATATAATTTTGCTGAAATTTAGAAGTTTCACCGTTATTAATTCTTCATAACGGATCTGCGTAATTAAATCGACGTTGACAAAAATTATGAACCGAAAACTAGTACTAAATCACATGAATTCAGACACCACTCTCACATGACAAACTCTGCAGTGCAAAAACGCTACGCACATGTCTACATCACAATTGAGAATATACAAACACTGAACAACCTAGTACCTTGGTTTCTCGCTATCCGAGAATTCTACTTTCGCGCTACATGCTCCATTATCCAATATATAAACACGATTTAACATTTTCCCCTACTCTCATCCAATCACTCGTTTATAATCGCACACCGCTCGCGCTCACACTCAAGTGTCACCAACTCACAATTGTTTCCAGTCGCAGCGCTCCTTTGCTGTAGAAGTGGAACTAGTGGACGACAAAATACTGTCTGATGTTTTGATGCGTGGAAGGCGGAAGCTGTAGCCGGGAGAAGTACTGACTTATGAATATGGTTTCTGTTATTAAAGAACCAACAACCGGCAGTGCGGGTGATAGTCATAATGAATCGGACAAGGCTGTAAATAATTTATTAGCAAGACGTTTATCTAAAATTTTAGATACTCGCTTGGAAAATGACAAAGATACACTCGAAGCATTGAAAGAACTGTCATCGTTCTTCACTGAGAATACTCTTAAAGCTAGGCGTAATTTAAGAAGTAAAATAGAAAAGAGGAGCTTGGCCATAAACGAAGTAAGTACTTAATTTTATTTGATTATCGCGTATGGAAATTATTTCACTATCGAACATAATGGAGTGTTGATATTGCTGAGAATTATTTAGCGAATCAGTTAACCCACGCCAGCAACATGTGATGTAAAAACTGATTCAGGTATTTTGACATTTCTTTGTAGGACAAATGTCGAAACTGGCTTTGTTAAACGAAAGTAAAATTATAGAGGCAATTGTTGTTGCAATCAAATAATCACTACCCAATCTGACCTAGACGTCACACTAGGCCACAGATCAGTGTCTTACTACAGCCAAGACTTGAGGACACACACGTTCTAGCCCTTTTGTCAATTTGACACTTGATTTTATTTTCATGTCAACAGAAAGTTCCAGCAGATTTTGTAAATTCTTTGGTTTGTTAATTATTTAGTATGTACATTTCGGAAAATATGAATTTGTAGAGAGTATGTATCTCTACCAACATACATATTCCACAAGCCACTCTATGGTGCATGGCAGAGGGTTTCTCGTACCACTACTCATTTCCTTTCCTTTTCCATTCACGAATGGACTGAGGGAAAAACTACTGTCTGTATGCCTGCATACAAGGTCTAATGTCTCTTATTTTTGTGGTTGGTTGGTTGTCATTGATTTGGGGGGAAGGGACCAAACAGTGAGAACATCAGATTAGGGGAGGATGGAGAAGGAAGTAGGCCTTGCCCTTTTAAAGAATCCGTCCCAGCATTTGTGTGAAGCGCTTTAGAGAAATCACGTAAAATGTAAATCAGGATGGCTAGACACGGTTTGAATCGTCGCCCTCCCAAATGTGAGTTCAGTGTGCTAAACACTGCACTATCTCACTTAGTATCTTTGTGGTCCTTACGTGAAATGTTTGTTGACAGCGGTAGAATCGTCCTGCCGTCAGCTGCAAATGCCATTTCTCAAAATTTTGTCAATAGTGTTTTGTGAAAACAACCTCCAATGACCTTCCTTGGGTTCCCATGGTGGGGATGCCAAACATTTGAGCAGTACTCGAGAATAGGTTGCACCAGTGTTCTATATGTGGTCTCGCTGGTAGGTGAGCCTCACTTTCCTAATCTTTTGCCAATAAATTGAAGCTGACAAGTCGCCTTCCGTACTGCTACTTGTAGGTGCTCGTTCCATTTCATATTGCTTTGCAGTATAAGGCCCAGATATTTAAACAACATGACTGTGTCAAGTAGCAAACTGCTAATACTGTATTCGAACATTACAGAATTGTTTTTCCTCCTCATGTTCATCAACATTAATGTTGCTACATTAAAAGAAAGCTGCCATTCATCACAACAAATGGAAATTCTTAGTCATCCTATGTATGATGATGTAATGGGAATCAGGACCTAATTTCTCCCATAATTGAGAGATGCCATATCACGGATTGCATGGCCCCTCCTGCCAGAGGTTTGAGTCCTCCTCCTGGCGTGGATGTGTGTTTTGTTCTTAGCATAAGTTACTTTAAGTAGTTTGTAAGCCAAGGGCTGGTGACCTTGGCAGTTCAGTCCCTTAGGAATTCACAGGGTCAACATAAAGGTGCTGTTGTTGGGGGGGGGGGGGGGGGGGAGATTGGGCTGGCCGACCTAGTTTGCAGCGCCAGAATTTGTTGGCAGTGAATTATTATTATTTTATTCTTCTTGAATTGTGATGTTTTGTGTATTTATGGTGTACTGAATGTGTTTTAATTTGTATAGGGGTGTTTGATTTGCAGATATTTGAGGTTGTGGTTTTCTTTTTCGTAGTTCTAGGTGTTGGTGTTTTGCTATCAATAGTTGTGGTTGACCTACATAGGTCATCAGAAATGAGTGATTCTCGTTTTCGTGGTTGTTGGTGTTGGTATTTTGGTATCGTAATCTGTGGTTCATCTGAATTGGTCAAGGGAAATGTCAGATTCCAATTTTCATAGTTTTAATTGTAGGTATTGGTGTTTTGGTATTGTCACCTGTGGTTGACCTATATAGGTCAAGGGAAGTGTCAAATTCCTGCAGATTATATTGGTGTAGTGGACTATTGTAATTTTTTTTTTCTTTTTGTTCATCATTTTGTGTTTTGGGATTGTGGTGTGGTTTTTTTTCTGTTATATTTAGCCTGTCCTCACCCTAAAACCCCCAATTTTCCGTGGTTGCCCCGTTAGTTTGATTGTATTTTTGGAGGGAGATGTTATTGTCATACTTATATGTATTTTCGTGTTCGTTGCCGTGTGTATGTAGTGATGTCATAGGCGCCATATTGGAGATGCTTAGAATAACTTACAGCACACCCTGCCACAAACTCAAGATGCTACTATTGTCACAAAGATGGAGAGCAAATCAGTCAAAAAAAGTTATATGAATAGTGTGTATATTAGTGATCTTACATTCAATGGGAATGAAGCATCATGGTATAGAAAGAGCATTATAAACATTACATTGTACTCAAATTATAATTTCGATAATATTTAGTCATCTCCTAATACCATTTTAGTCTCTCAAAAGACTTCTTGTGCAGGACAATAAGAAAGACACCATTTGTGGGAAAGTGATTGTAGAGAATTATTTGGTTGCGATCAGAGCAATAACTATACTGAAATTGTCGAAATAAATACAGTTGTATATGTAACTGAGAATAATATGCAAATGTCAACACATCACTGATTAAGCTACAGCTCCATATATCCAGTTCATTCCTGCTGTTTGAGGTTCAGCTGGGGGTATTGTACAAAACTTGGAGAAATGCAACTATTTTAATGAAGATCAGTGCAGAATATTGTAGTTTTTAGATAAAACCATTTGCTAATACATAATATGCATTGAAATATATATCATGCAAGGCCCCCATCTAATAGTGCCAGAAGGGTGCAGCAGATTTAAGCCTGAAAGGGTTAAAGTGCACTTAAGGTGTCAGTGGCTCTTCCGCAGTGTGCTGCTGTTGGCGATTTGTTTCCATTGGCCATAGCCAATCGAGTGATCAGATACAGTGGCCACTGAGAATCACTGAATCAATTACTTATTTTGGCAGAAGGTATGAATTGATTACTTTTGTTTTTGACATGAGTGGGATGAGATTTGCAATTATTGATTTGATTATTATAGATTATAAAGTCGGTTATTCGTTTTCATATATATTGCTTGTATTACAAGTTAACTGGAATATGATAGGATTCCTTGAGGTATACTTTCATATTATAATGTTATAATTTGGTTGTGTGTTGGCGGCGCCAACAAACGTGGCTGGCTGTGATAACTGACTGATCTATAGCATCACAATGAGAAAATGACTTGTGGAAAACAGACAGAAGTAATGACCCAGAAACACTTTCTTATTGTAAACAGAACTTTAATGCATTAGGAAAAGTTACAAATAATTTCAGGAATATGCACATCTTAAATGAATTTGAGAAATCAGACAACAAAATAAAATCAGTGTGGAATATTGTTAAATGACAGGCAAAGCAGTCATAGAAGTTGACATTATTTCTATTAAAGAGAATGGAAACATTATATAAGACAGTTGATGTGTAATAAATATTTTTAATAATTATTTTTTAAAAATAGGTGAAAAATGTGTGCATATAGTCAGAGAAGAAAGAAAATGTACAGTGAAGAAGTAATTCAGAGGACATCATTTCCTCAAATTTTTGAGAAGTTAATTACTCCAGGGTTGTCACCCACCTGTCTAGTTATGGCATACATAGACAAACACAGTTTGGCTTTCAAAATGGTTATTCTACTGAATCAGCTATTTATATATTTACTGAACAATAATATTGTATTACAGAAGTTTAACTTTTATGGAATACGTACTTTAGCAAATGCCTTGTTTAGTTCTTATTTAAGAAACAGAATGCAGGAACCTACTCTAGGCTGTTCAAATAATGCAGAGAGGGACACCACATCATCTGCATCGGGAAAAATACAGTGGGAGTCCCACAGTTTGTCATAGGGCTACTAGTGTCCTTGCTTTTTGTTAATGATCTGCCATTTTATTTGAATCAATAGGTAGAATTAATTCGTTTTTTTTATTTATTTATTTTTAAAGTTATACAATCCTTGTTGTAAAGGGGAGCAAAGAAGCTTCAACAGAGAAAATTGTAAATGATGTATCTGTGAAAGGTACTGAATGGTTTTACACAAATAAGCCAGTTTTAAAGTTTGAAGAAACGCAGTTCGTCCAGTTTTAAACAAAAAAAGGTATACCACCACCTATTAACTTAGTACCAACAAGAAGTAATTAATAGGGCAGCAAATTGTAAGTTATTGGGTGTGCATTTTGATGAAAACTGCATTGGGATATAGAAGTTAGCATATTCAAAATGGTGTACCCTGGGCAACTTCCTTCAAGAAAAGGACAGCGAAAAGTCTACCCAAACAACGACCATACTGGATCAGCGATCTCCCACGGTCCCCACCGGCAGCTGCAAAAGCAAGACAAAAATTGCATTTTTAAATGCCAACTGACAAGGCACTTTAGTTCCAAATTAAATATCTTACAAGTCAATGTAGAAGGAATCTCCAGAGACAAATGCAGATACCTAAGCAGATTGGCAACTGATAATACCATCGACATAATAGCTCTTCAAAAAACTCGCCAACCACCAGAAGCTCCTGAGGCAAGAATTTATATTACAGGATATAAGCTGGTAGCACACATACCATATGCTAACCATGGGTCAGCTATATATAATAGGAACACCCTGTCACCATAGAAAAATTACAGAACAGCATCATGACATTGAAACAATAGCCATCGAAGTTATGGTATAACTATCACGGCTACTTACAAACCACCCAAACAACCTGAGTAAATTCTGTACTTTCCACCTTCCCTCACCCTTGCATATGTATAGGGGACTTTAACAGCCATCACACAAATTGGGGCTACAGCAACACTGATGAAAATGGTGAAAAACTAGCCCAGTGGATAGAAAAAGATGATCTATATGTGAGATATGATTCCAAGGACCTGAAAACTTTCCAATCTGCCAGATGGAATACAAACATCAACCCAGACTTGTGTATGGTTAGCAAGGACACTAATAACATCCCTGTACCCGATACATAGAAAGTACTAAAGAACTTCCCAAACAGTCAGCACAGGCTTACACTAGTGACATGGGGATAGAATTCCCCCTAGTAAACACCATCAGGAATCCACGATGGAATTTTAACAAAGCAAATTGGCCATTATATACCAAAGAAATTGAAGACAATATTCAATGCATCAAACCTGAAGTAGAAAACTTTAAATGATTTATCAGGATGATTATCACTGCTGCTAAGAGAAACATACCCCGAGGCTATCATAAGGAATATATACCTTGCTGGGATGAAGTCACTGAAAAGCTATACCAAGAGCACAGCGAGAGGAGTGATAACAAAAAGGGAAAACAAATACTAAAATCATTAAACCAAAAATGGAAACAAATATAGAAAACATTAAAATCAGAGCTGAATTTTACTCACCCAGCAGAAAGGCATGGTCACTACTATGGAAATTGGGCTCTGCTTCTACTAAAATCATCAATGAATCAACCTTAAGGGCCTCACAGATAGCACAGCACATTAAACAATGAGCTGAAAATGTTCCTCTCGACTGAACAGCTACAGCTGAAGTAAAGAAAGGGTTAAACGAAATGGCTAGAAATCTGTAACCTCACCCCTGTTACTCAAACACTTTCACAGAGTTAGAAATAAAGCCATTAGGAGCCTCAAAAATAGGAGAACCGCTGGCATGGACAAGATCTTCCCAGAATTCATCAAACACCTAGGGAAGAACGGCACCACTTAGCTAAGAGATTTTCACAACAACTTTCTCAACACCGGGATGATCCCACAGCAGTTTAAAGTAACTCACACTATAGCAGTACTCAAACCAGGTAAATCACCCAAAGATCCAGCAAGCTATCACCCAGTAGCATTACTGAGCATAAGCTACAAATTGCTGGAATGACTCATACACAACCGTATCTATATTGCTGTAGATGAAGTGATAGCACCATTCCAGGTAGGCTTCCACAATAACCGTAGCTGCTGCGAGCAAGTACTGGCTTTGACATCATACATAGAAGCTGGCTTCCAAAGAGGACTGAAACCATCAGTGGCATTCATAGGCTTAACAGCTGCCTATGATACTGTTTGGCTGGATGGGCTCATGCTGAAACTGAAGAAATCGATCCCATGCCTTCGGCTCACGACTCTCCTGAAGAACACGCTCACCAGTCGCCACTTTAAAGTGATGAGTGGAATGGTCGTAATTAACTTTTTAAAAAATCAAGAATGGACTACCTCAAGGCTTAGTTCTAGCACCACTACTATTCAATCTTTATATCAACAATATGCCTAACACAGTGAGCATAAAATTCAGATACACTGACAACCTGACCATAGCACTGCAAAGAAAATGTGTTGAACAAGGGGCAAAGACTTTAACAGGTGACCTTGAAGTTCTTAGCAAATACTACGTAAGGTGGCATCTGCATCCAAACCCTTCTAAGACAGAAGTCTGCGCTTTTCACCTCGACAATAAAGCCGCCAAAGAAAGTCTGACCATGTTATATGACCAACAGAGGGCGAAACACAACTTCCGTTCTAAATATTTGGTCGTAACACTGGACAGGATCCTGACCTACAAAGGACACCATAAAAATGTTGGTCAGAAGCTCAAAGCACAGAATATTACTAGGAAATTGGCGGGTAGTTCAGGGGGTCCAGATGCATCAACTGTGCAAACAGCAGCGACATGAATAGTCTACACCACTGCAGAATACTGTGCTCCTGTCTGGAAGAAAAGTCACCATACCAACATGGTAGATATGCAGCTCCACAATACCATGCCTATTATCACTGGGACATTAAAATCTACCCCAGTACCATGGCTCTCCGCCATCTTCAACATAGCACTGCCAAAACTAAATGGCAAAAAATATCTGTTAAAGAATGGGAAAAAATTAACACAAGTAGATGACACAAAATACCTACCTATTCAAGACGTCATTAGAAATTTACCAAATCACTGATTGAAGACCCGAAACCCAATGTGAAATAACCACTACATAAGAGGAAAGGATAGCTTCAACCTTACAGATGCTTGGAAAAAGGAGTGGACGAACTCAGTCAGTAATTATCACTTTATAGTTCACCCCTCAAAAGCACTAAAAGGGTTCGACTTTGCGAGGAAAGACTGGGTTAAGCTCAACTGTATCCGAAGTGGCCACACTAGATGCAAGGCCACTTTCTATAAATGGGGATTCGTAGATAACCCAAGCTGTCACTGTGGAGCACCTGAACAAACTCTGGACCACATCACAAGAGTGTACTCTACTACGAAATTCAGTGGATCAGAAGAGGGCTTCATAGAATCCATACCTCAAGTTATGAAGTGGCTCCAAGACCTGTACATCAATGTGTAACCAATAGCTTCTTGTCTCGCATGATACGTGTCACGTACCTGTAATCATATCACATTGACCATTTGCATGTATAAGAAATATTCTATTTACTAGTTCATTATTTTAAATATATTTGTGTATATATTCCTTTGCATTGTAATGACAATTTGTGCATATATGCTGCTGGCATGTCATACAATAAATAGATCTTGCACATTGAAGTCTTATGGAATAATATTCTGGGGTTACTCCTCACATGAGGAAACAGTATTCACCACACAAAAGAAAGTAATTATAATCATGGGCGGAGTTCACATGTGTACAGCTTACAGGTACCTCATTAATAAGCTGTGAATATTAACCGTGGGCGTAGACTACATTTATTCTCTTATGAAATTTGTTATCAAGAATCCATTTAAGTTTGAGAATAATAGACATTCACAAGTACAACACTAGAAGGAAAAATAATCTGCATTACCCTTTTAGTGACTCTAACATAAATTGGTGAAAGATGCAATTATAAAACTCTTTAGCAATCTACCCATGGATATAAAATATCTCACAGATTGCAAAAATGTTTTCAACTGTAGAAGAAAGATATTTCTCCTTAAGAACTCCTTCTATATCATAGAGAAATTCATGAGTACAGATAATGAGTCATTAAAAACTCTAAATGGCCAGCACATAGCTATATAAATATTATTTTTTATATATTTTTAAATTGTGTAAAAGTGTTTGATGTTTGTCCTGTTGATATTTTCCAAATCATAATATTTATCATCCACCCCCATGAACCATGGACCTTGCCGCTGGTGGGGAGGCTTGCGTGCCTCAGCGATACAGATGGCCGTACCATAGGTGCAACCACAACGGAGGGGTATCTGTTGAGAGGCCAGACAAACATGTGGTTTCTGAAGAGGGGCAGCAGCCTTTTCAGTAGTTGCAGGGGCAACAGTCTGGATGATTGACTGATCTGGCCTTGTAACATTACCCAAAACAGCCTTGCTGTACTGGTACTGCGAACGGCTGAATGCAAGGGGAAACTACAGCCATAATTTTTCCCGAGGACATGCAGCTTTACTGTATGATTAAATGATGATGGCGTCCTCTTGGGTAAAATATTCCGGAGGTAAAATAGTCCCCCATTCGGATCTCCGGGCGGGGACTACTCAAGAGGACGTTGTCATCAGGAGAAAGAAAACTGGCGTTCTACGGATCGGAGCGTGGAATGTCAGATCCCTTAATCGGGCAGGTAGGTTAGAAAATTTAAAAAGGGAAATGGATAGGTTGAAGTTAGATATAGTGGGAATTAGTGAAGTTCGGTGGCAGGAGGAACAAGACTTTTGGTCAGGTGATTACAGGGTTATAAATACAAAATCAAATAGATGTAATGCAGGAGTAGGTTTAATAATGAATAAAAAAATAGAAGTGAGGGTTAGCTACTACAAACAGCGTAGTGAACGCATTATTGTGACGAAGATAGACACAAAGCCCACTCCTACTACAGTAGTACAAGTTTATATGCCAACTAGCTCTGCAGATGATGAAGAAATTGATGAAATGTATGACGAGATAAAAGAAATTATTGAGGTAGTGAAGGGAGACGAAAATTTAATAGTCATGGGTGACTGGAATTCGTCAGTAGGAAAAGGGAGAGAAGGAAACATAGTAGGTGAATATGGATTGGGGGGGAAGAAATGAAAGAGGAAGCCGCCTGATAGAATTTTGCACAGAGCATAACTTAAACATTGCTAACACTTGGTTCAAGAATCATAAAAGAAGGTTGTATACCTGGAAGAATCCTGGAGATACTAAAAGGTATCAGATAGATTACATAATGGTAAGACAGAGATTTAGGAACCAGGTTTTAAATTGTAAGACATTTCCGGGGGCAGATATGGATTCTGACCACAATCTCTTGGTTATGAACTGCAGATTGAAACTGAAGAAACTGCAAAAAGGTGGGAATTTAAGGAGATGGGACCTGAATAAACTGAAAGAACCAGAGGTTGTAGAGAGTTTCAGGGAGAGCATAAGGGAACAATTGACAGGAATGGGGGAAAGAAATACAGTAGAAGAAGAATGGGTAGCTCTGAGAGATGAAGTAGTGAAAGCAGCAGACGATCAAGTAGGTAAAAAGACGAGGGCTAATAGAAATCCTTGGGTAACAGAAGAAATATTGAATTTAATTGATGAAAGGAGAAAATATAAAAATGCAGTAAATGAAGCAGGCAAAAAGGAATACAAACGTCTCAAAAATGAGATCGACAGGAAGTGCAAAATGGCTAAGCAGGGATGGCTAGAGGACAAATGTAAGGATGTAGAGGCTTGTCTCACTAGGGGTAAGATAGATACTGCCTACAGGAAAATTAGAGAGACCTTTGGAGAGAAGAGAACCACTTGTATGAATATCAAGAGCTCAGACGGCAACCCAGTTCTAAGCAAAGAAGGGAAGGCAGAAAGGTGGAAGGAGTATATAGAGGGTTTATATAAGGGCGATGTACTTGAGGACAATATTGTGGAAATGGAAGAGGATGTAGATGAAGATGAAATGGGAGATACGATACTGCGTGAAGAGTTTGACAGAGCACTGAAAGACCTGAGTTGAAACAAGGCCCCCGGAGTAGACAACATTCGATTAGAACTACTGACGGCCTTGGGAGAGCCAGTCCTGACAAAACTCTACCATCTGGTGAGCAAGATGTATGATACAGGTGAAATACCCTCAGACTTCAAGAAAAATATAATAATTCCAATCCCAAAAAAGTAGGTGTTGACAGATGTGAAAATTACCGAACTATCAGTTTAATAAGTCACAGCTGCAAAATACTAACGCGAATTCTTTACAGACGAATGGAAAAACTGGTAGAAGCGGACCTCGGGGAAGATCAGTTTGGATTCCGTAGAAATGTTGGAACACGTGAGGCAATACTAACCTTACGACTTATCTTAGAAGAAAGATTAAGGAAAGGTAAACCTACGTTTCTAGCATTTGTAGACTTAGAGAAAGCTTTTGACAATGTTGACTGGAATACTCTCTTTCACATTCTAAAGGTGGCAGGGGTAAAATACAGGGAGCGAAAGGCTATTTACAATTTGTACAGAAACCAGATGGCAGTTATAAGAGTCGAGGGGCATGAAAGGGAAGCAGTGGTTGGGAAAGGAGTGAGACAGGGTTGTAGCCTCTCCCCGATGTTATTCAATCTGTATATTGAGCAAGCAGTAAAGGAAACAAAAGAAAAATTCGGAGTAGGTATTAAAATTCATGGAGAAGAAGTAAAAACTTTGAGGTTTGCCGATGACATTGTAATTCTGTCAGAGACAGCAAAGGACTTGGAAGAGCAGTTGAACGGAATGGACAGTGTCTTGAAAGGAGGATATAAGATGAACATCAACAAAAGCAAAACGAGGCTAATGGAATGTTGTCAAATTAAATCGGGTGATGCTGAGGGAATTAGATTAGGAAATGAGACACTTAAAGTAGTAAAGGAGTTTTGCTATTTAGGGAGTAAAATAACTGATGATGGTCGAAGTAGAGGATATAAAATGTAGACTGGCAATGGCAAGGAAAGTGTTTCTGAAGAAGAGAAATTTGTTAACATCGAGTATAGATTTAAGTGTCAGGAAGTCGTTTCTGAAAGTATTTGTATGGAGAGTAGCCATGTATGGAGGTGAAACATGGACGATAAATAGTTTGGACAAGAAGAGAATAGAAGCTTTCAAAATGTGGTGCTACAGAAGAATGCTGAAGATAAGGTGGGTAGATCACGTAACTAATGAGGAGGTATTGAATAGGATTGGGGAGAAGAGAAGTTTGTGGCGCAACTTGACTAGAAGAAGGGATCGGTTGGTAGGACATCTTTTGAGGCACCAAGGGATCACAAATTTAGCATTGGAGGGCAGCGTGGAGGGTAAAAATCGTAGAGGAAGACCAAGAGATGAATACACTAAGCAGATTCAGAAGGATGTAGGTTGCAGTAGGTACTGGGAGATGAAGAAGCTTGCACAGGATAGAGTAGCATGGAGAGCTGCATCAAACCAGTCTCAGGACTGAAGACCACAACAACAACAATATTTATCATGAATATTAAGTATTTGACAGGGTACTAACTACATGATCTATGCTACATTTGCCCAGTTTTAGTGTTTCTTAGGACCTTTATACTCTTTAACCCTAAATAAACAGATAGAAAGATGAAAATAAAATACTGGCACTTGGTGATTAGTATTAGAGAGACTGGAGTAAAGTAGGGTGTTAGTAATTGTTTTGCGTATTTCATCTGTTGTAATTTTTTGTCGCTTGAAAGGGTGAAGTTTTCAGTTTGGATTGCCACCATTGCATAAAAAGGTCTCATGAACACTTTACACCAAAAAGCAGTTCCATCTGTTTTCTATATTTAGAGCTGAAGGTTGAATATGTGTCATACTTGTTAAAGAATTCTCAATAATAGCGCGAGTTGTTGACTTGCTTCTGAATGTGGGTTCCTTTTTTTTTTTTTTTTTTTTACAGGACTTCCTTTCATCATTTAGGGAAGTGAAAGAAGCATTAGATGCAATCCATAATGATGTTTCGGCTATGAATGATGCCGTTCAGAACATGACAGACCGTCTAAAAGCCACCAAAACAAGAACCCAACAGCTAATTGACCAGACTACAAAACTGCAGTCAGATAGGTAAGCATGTTCTGTATTCACCTCAAATTATTCACTGTAAAAGTAATGATACTCCAAAGATATAAATGTAGCTATTTAGATTAAGATCTCTTTAACGTGTTTTTCTTGAGGTTTTGTTCCAGTAATGTTGGGCAGATGGGAAGTCTTTTTACAACATATCCTTCGTTCCCGTAACCCCCCTAGCCTCAACTTTCTGTATGTGGTGGACCAGCATTCTGAATGAGACGAGATTAATTTTTCAATAGAATATTTAGATTTTCAATTTTTGTTCTTGGTACAGAGTATTTGCAGTACACTAAAGAGTCATGACAAGAATTTGGCTTGTGCATTGCTGAATAACACTGCCAACCCACACCTGGTTCACATGCTCACCGTTCTCACAATCAGTTATGCTGATTTGGTAATGCATTGGTGAGGCATTGCTGATTTCAGTACACTTCCAGAGTACCCTCAAATAATAAATCAGAGAGTTGTAAATGGTAACGGGTGGCCGCAGGGTGGCCTGATGAGAGTTAGCAGGGACAGATCTTGGCCCCTCTTAGCACTTAGTCCTCGACCTACTCAGATATTCCTTCCCATCCCTTCACAGTCTCTTGGCAGCCTCCCTGGTGTCTCACTTCGTACCCCTAGTGGAAGATTTTTCTGAATAAATGTAGCACACAGCCAATATCTGAAAAGTATCCTATCATTCGTATTTAGTAATTTTATACACTCATAGAAGATGCCCACTTCCTGCAGTATCATTGCCCTTGCCCAGTGCTGGACAATCTGGTATCAGACTGTGGGATCCAAATGCACTGTTCGATCTGGTATAAAATGTATTTTCCATTGCAGTTGATTGCCGCACTAGAAACTCCCTCGGAGAGAGCTGATTTCACATCGTTGAGCCCGTAGCATCACCTACTTGCTGTAGACAGTGTGGAAAGCTGGGCCACACTATGCTGAAGATGTTTTCCTCTTTTGTGTGGCAGTTAGATGCACCTATATATGCTGTGCTGCATGAAGATGTGTGCAGGTTACAACATCCTTTGGCCGCAGATAGCCCTTTTATCACACCAGCAGATTCTTTTGTCAGCCAGACAGTGCCATGCTGTATATGCCATTTCCACCCAAGCCAGTGCCGCAGCTACCATGCCTGAAATCAAAGACAGTTGGAACCATTGCCGTGGGTCAACACCAGACACTGTATTACGACCAAATCTATGAGAGTCCTGGCTGTTGAACCTGCTGTTAGTGCACCATCGTCAACTACCAATGCTGATGCAGTGCGTCAAGCATAAACACCGTTGCTGTTCTCTTCGTCAAAAATTAAAGTAAATCTTGCTGACCATAAGTATTTGCACTTTCCACTGCTTCACTGCAAGCCATTGTTGGACATCATTGTGGTTAGGGTGTGGCTTTTGTTTGAGTACCATGATCTTTGCTGAAGTTTTGTGGTCTGTAAGTAACAGTTAATCCCATATTTTGTAACTATGCCTGACTTACGTCCTTAGCTGCAAAAGAAGCCAGAAGCTTCTGCTAAAAGTTTCAACACATACCCTGTTGATACTTTAAATGAACAAAGTAACAAACTTGCCCTCCAGAAACTGGGGTTACAAGAATTGCGTTACAGATTGGAACAAAGGCACAAAACCAGACATAAAGCTAGCCAGACTAAAAGTTCCCCAGGGGCCTCTTCAGCTACTTCTGCAATATCTGTACCAACCATTGTAAGGAGCTTTCCTGCTGTGACTTTTATCCCTACTTTTTCAGGAAAACTGAATGACATTGTCACTATTTTCATACAGCGTTAAAGACATAAAGCATAATTGCTCTTTGACATAGGGCGTAATTGCTCTTTGGCAGATGGGTTTCTGCGAAACATAACGAGGTTAAAGTTTTCGAGTGACACATGCTCCTATGTCGAATCTACTGATGCATTAAGAGATGCAGAAACATTTGAAGCCTTCATGCTCAGTTTAGCAGAGCACTCTTCACTCAGAAGAGAAGTCGGTTACTATAGAGACTGTTTATCTACACTATAGCAAAAGCCGAATGAAGATTTTGCCACGTCTTATCACACGCATGTACTGAGATAGGGGGCTACTTGGGATCAGCTGACAATTGAGTCAGCGTCTTCATACACAGACTAAACCCATAGATATGTAGAGGGTGGCCTCACATACTTCACTGCACAAAGCTCTAAGGTTAGCTAAGCGATGCGAGGAGGCAGGACAGTTTGTTTCTGCTCCATCACAAAGCAATGAACCACACTCTGTTTTTGTAAATGGCATTATCTGCAAACATTTTGGAAAACCTAATCATTCAACCAAATATTGTTGACACTATGTTGTACTATAAGGGGCATTCAAAAAGAAATGGGCTGGAGTGCACAAACCTGTGACAGGAGAGTAATATCGTGGCGTGTGGAATGAGGTGTGGTTCCGACCAGAGCATGGAAGTTGACAGCCTGTCCATAGAGGGCACACTTGCACATTACTTGACTATATAGAGCAGCTAGCAACAACATGCATCAATCATCCAAGCTGCATTGCAAACTGTGATGTGGAGGCATAAAAAGAAGAGCAAAGAGGTGTTGTTCATTTTCTGACAGCGAAAGTAGGTGGAGGAACGGACATTCATCAACAAATGTCACAAGTGTACGACAAACACTGCCTGTCCCTTGCTAGGGTCAAGGCGTGACACAAGCGCTTCAGGGAAGGACGGGTGTCATTAGCCGATGATGCACTGTCTGGAACACCACACTGCCTTACCGATGACACCACCCAGCTGGTGGATGCACTCGTTACCCAGGACCACCGAGTGACAGTGAAAGCCATAGCCGCCGTGGTTAGATTGAGCATCAGAAGTGTTCACACCATCGTGAAGGAACAACTGCACATGTGCAAAGTGTGTGCCCAATGGGTGCTCCATAGTCTTCAACCACACCAGGAAGCTTGTTTAATGGCCCACTGTCTTGCTCATCTGCAGCACTATACTCGGGAAAGGAATGCATTCCTGGCACAAGTGGTGGGCTTGGGATGTGTCATGGCGTCATTACCAGAATCAAAACGACAAAGTCTCCAGTGGAAGCATCCAGGATCACCACATCAAATAAAGCCAAGGCCATCCACATGAGTGAAGGAAAGGTTATTCTGACATCCTTCTTTGACCAAGATGGCCCCCTTCTGTTTCACTTTGCAGCGGTTCTGCCTGCTTTCTTTATTTCATTATGTTGTCCCCAGTGTCGATGTACTGCATTGCTACACTGGTTGAAATGTGGGTTGTGGAAGTAGAACATAGGCTACTTTAAATAATGTAGCCGATAGATGCACAGTTGCGTTTCACTGTCTTTTACTTTCACTTTTCACAACCCCCCAGTAATAAACAGTTATATGTGGCCAGTGCAGTATTGTTCTAACTTCCCATAAACCTCATTAATAGTTTGCAGGCAAATGCCCACATACTGCTACAATAGTTTACTGTTGAACATCTACGAGCAGTAAAAGCATAACCACATAATTCACAGTTCTTTCGGAATAATCAGGTACGTATGGAACAGACACTGTCATTGCTTTAACACATGGCCTATTGTTGTAACACTTATTTCACTGTTAAGCTGATGCATTGTTGTTTTAACCAACACAGGCTCCTCGTCTGAAACTCAGCCGTGGACTGACTGTCTCTTGATCAAAAATCAGGCCCTTATATATCATCACAATAATAGGTACTGAAACTACACATTGTTCGAAGTTAAATTTACAGAAATGGCAATTAAAACGTAACTCATTAAATTAACTGAATACAACGAAAAATTTATTCTTTTTAACACTTTCTTCTACTACAAGAGTTAGCCCAAATTATTTGTTTAAATCATGAAATTAACAAATATAGTTATGCAAACAATACTTTTGACAAAACTGTTAATTACTTTGGAATTAAGGTTTTGCTAACATGTTTCCAACTAGAACCAAATAGATTCTTTAAGAATACTAGCACTTCGTCTTCCAAATGTTTACAGTTATTACAGAATTTATATTTGTTTATATATCAACAGTAGAATTTAAGTTACAAAACAATTACTGATTTCACCGTATAATGAAAGACACTAACTAGGAATAGTCAAAGTAAATTAGAAAATCAATTACATACATAAAACTAAGCACAGAACTAGATCTGGTGCTCAATTATTCAAAACTGAGGGCCTACCTTTCTCTTATACGAAAAGGCAGATCACACTCGTGTATGTTAGTGGTAATTAGTTCAAATTAAAATAATTAATTTAAGGAGGCAGATGGTAAAACAAGAGGGGAAGTAAAAATATCCCAGCTTGCTTCATCACAACTTCCTGCAGCACGGGACAACAGTGAATGCCCAGCATTACTCACAAACCTTGACCACCCTTCGCCAAGCAATCAAATCAAAACGATCAGGCAATCTCACCCGTGGAGTCATTCTGCTCTACAACAATTCAAAGCCTCATACAGCTAGCATAGTCGCAGCACTCCTGCAGAAATTCAAATGGGACATTCTTGGCCACCCTCCATATAGTCCGGACCTCTCTCCCTGTGATTACGCCATCTTTGGTCCCCTTAAAAAGGCTCTAAGGGGGGCAAACAATTCACATCAGATGACGATGTCCACCTATATGTGGAGAACTGGTTAACATCACAACCTCGGGAGTTTTTTGAGACAGCCATTTACTGCCTAGTGTAACAGTGGGACAAGTGTCTTTAAGAGCCAGGGTCAATACTTCTAACATATGGATACTGGTTTCTGTAATTATGCCTCCGGCTTGTTTCTTTCTTTAAAAAAAATTTTTTTAACAGCTGCTCACAGAATTAGCAACAGTGGAATTTTCTGCAAAACAACACACAAAATGCAGGTGCCAGAATGAAATTTTCACTCTGCAGGGGAGTGTGCGCTGATATGAAACTTCCTGGCAGATTAAAACTGTGTGTTGGACTGAGACTCGAACTCGGGACCTTTACCTTTCGCGGGCAAGTGCTCTACCAACTGAGCTACCCAAGCACGACTCGCGCCCCTCTCCTCACAGCTTTACTTCTGCCAGTACCTTGTCTCCTACCTTCCAAACTTTACAGAAGCTCTCTTGGAAACCCTGCAGAACTAGCACTCCTGAAAGAAAGAATATTGCGGAGACATAGCTTAGCCACAGCCTAGGGGATGTTTCCAGAATGAAATTTTCACTCTGCAGCGGAGTGCGCTGATATGAAACATCCTGGCAGATTAAAACTGTGTGCCGGACCGAGACTCGAACTCGGGACCTTTGCCTGTAGGGTTCACAGGAGAGCTTCTGTAAAGTTTGGAAGGTAGGAGACGAGGTACTGGCTGAAGTAAATCTGTGAGGACGGGGTGTGAGTCGTGCTTGGGTAGCTCAGTCGGTAGAGCACTTGCCTGCGAAAGGCAAAGGTCCCGAGTTCGAGTCTTGGTCCAGCACACAGTTTTAATCTGCCAGGAAGTTTCAAAATGCAGGTGATTTTTGAAACTGGAGATATCAGTGATCCAAATATAATATTTGAAAGTAATAATAACAGTATAGGTCACAAGGCATGTTTATTGAAGGGTGACCTGTTTCAAACCACATGATCATCATCAGACCTACGGCTGTAATATAATACAGGATATAAATTAGATGGATACATTATAAGAATTTAAAATTAGCTATAAAATTACAAAATGTAGATATACCCATCTGATGGACAGCAGTTGTGTATGAAGCAGGAACCACTGAATGACGATAGTAAACTGCTGGAGAGAGCCGTACAGCTATTTCTTAAATACTGTAGGCTCCACCTACAGCTTACAGCATGATGTGGGTGTTAGCCAATCAGGTATAATTCAAGAGAATTATGTGCAAAAAATGTACTTATTAGTAAATAAAACACCAAAATTATGTAAAATAATTTTACATTAAAGCAGAAACAGTTCGTTAACATAGCTATTGTAAGGAAATATACCAAAAACTTTAAAAAGGAAACAAACTAACCACATTTGCTGTCTATAGGCTGCCCTCTAGGGGCACGCTGGAAAATAACAATGTTGTTGATTTCTATGGAGATCATGGATACCACACCAAAGATCACTGTGAATTCCAAAACTTTTTCACAGTAGAGCATGAAAATAAAAAGAATATCTATTTTCTAGTGCTTACAATTTCAAATCAAAACAGAAAACACTGTTTTGCTATTTGCAGAAAACCAGCATCAACAGATATACTAATTAATGCTACTTCATGTCATATTACTGAAAATAAAAAGCATCCTTCAAAACAATGATACATAGGTTATTAAAATTCTCTCTTCAACCTGATGCAGTCCAAAAAGAAACTGATACTTCAAAACAATTTCTGTTGTCAATAACCGTAGTGCTAGTCAAGTCAGCTTTTTATGTCAAAAATTACAACAAACAAATAGCATTGTTACAAGTTCCAATAGGAAATATACTAAAATGACTTACATGGGACTTTATTGGGGCGAATCAAATAAATATCAAAATTCTGACATCTGTAAAATACAGTGCAATGACTGCAATAAGCAATATATTGGAAAAACTGGTTGTAACATTTTAATATATTTTAGATAGCATACTACTGGTACTGCACTTATCAAATCCTTGTTTGGACAGTGTCTTGATGAACAATATCACTCTGAAGGTTGCATTTCTAGCAATTTGAAAATTCTACATAATCTACCTAAACAGAAACTTTGTAATATGTTAGAAGAAACCAAAATTACTTTCTTACATCTTAGTACATCGTTATTACAATTAAAAATAATTGGCATATTAGGTCAGTCATGGCAACGCATTTTTCATTTATATTTGTTCTTCCAGAAATCATTGTAATTTATTTATTTTCGACATCACTCAATTTCACCAGGTTATTTTAGAAATATAGGCATATATTTTTCCTGTAGTGTTGGTAGCCTCTCATACCACTCTTGTTACTATTTGCTACAATATTACAATGTACAGGTATTAATATAGATTGATTCGCACATTAATGGCTACTGCTTATTTATATCCTGGGCCAGCATCTTTGGAGCATTATCTACTTCATTTATCAATGTTTATGGCTGCTCTAGTGGAAACCGCCTATCAGCATCCTCCGTCTCCATAGTAACTAACTGCTGCGTATATCTATGGAAAGTCATCTACTGGACGTCACCTATCGATATTCACAGCCATCTCTTTAGAAATTTCCCTGATGCTACATCTTTGGTATGGCGTCCATCATCTCCATACAAACCAACAACATCGTAATTATTTTCCAGCGTACCTCTCGAGGGCAACCTATAGACAACAAATGTGATATTTGTTTGTTTCGTTTTTGAAGCTTTTAGTATATTTATTTGACAATAGCTGTGTTAACAAACTGTTTCTTCTTTAATATAAAATTATTTTACATAATTTTGATGTTTTATTTATTAATAAGTACATCTTTTTGTACATAATTCGAATCATACCTGATTGGCTAACACATCATGCTGTCAGCTGTAGGTGGAGCCTCCAGCATTTAAGAAATAGCTACACTGCTCTCTCCAGCAGTTGACTATCGTCATTCAGCAGTCCCTGCTTCCTAAACAACCATTGTTCATTAAAATGGGTATATCTATGTTTTGTAAGGTTATAGCTAATTTTATTACATTACAGCTCTAGGTCTGAAGACAATCATGTGATGATTGAAACTGGTCACCTTTTAGCAAATGTGCCTTGCGATCTAGACTGTTATAATTATTTTTGAAAATGCAGCTCCACTGTGGGGAAACATTAGTGGAGCAGGCCTCGCCAGCTATCCTTGCCTCTCATCAAGAGTACGAGGTGGCAAATGTCATTTTAAAAGGTAGGATGAGGAGAAGGCCTGTCAAAGTGTTTAGTAGGCACAGGGCTCAAATTATAATATTGTTTTCTTATAGTGACAAGTGTGCGCACCGGCTGCTTCTGTGGGCCACTTGAGAACACTGGTTCGTACCGATTCGGAATAGTATACTGTACTTGGTACCATAACCTACTGTGGTTACGCTTTCTGCTATAATCGTACATTTCTCTCAAAATTATCAAGTTACTTTAATTGACAGCAGACTTCTATTCGACAATTCTTCCACACCCACTATTAGGTTCATTTTACTTACATACGTAATAAAAATTTTAAATCTTTTCTTCTGTATTTGCCTGAAATGCCTTTTGTGCTGCCATAATCGACAGCTTGCCTACGCTGCCTAATAAACAAAAGCTTGCCTTCTGCAATCAATTGATAAATTATTAGTTCCAGAGCAAGGCCAAATTACTCTTAATCATGCCTCTGTGCACATCGCCAATTGGAATACACAAGAATACATGCATGGAGTGATTATACCCAGTTTCATATCTGTCCCATCAACTCTTGTATTCTGTGGACTGTCCATATGGATCACATATAACACGGGATATTGTTAAGCGATTCAAATCACCAAAACCAGCTGTACCCAAGCAGCAGTCATTAGGTGACTCTCATAACTAAAGACATTTTGAAATATGTTGCCGCACCAGGCATCGTCTCCATGCCACCACACCATCCATCAGCACACCACTTCAATTGACCACATATTACCATTGTTGTTAACTAAAATTGCCCAGTTCAGATATCAAAATTTATTGTAATATTACTTGTAAAGAAGATAGAATTACTAACTTTGTACACTTGCCCCTTGTTTTCTAACTTCAGAAATTATAATGTTTTTTAGTAAACACCAAGGGAGCACTTTCCATATATTTAATCATTCCAATCATTTGAATAGTTCAACCATTTTATTTGCAGTCTCGAAAGGAAGTAAACTGCTCCTATGGAAAGGGATGGAAATATACATGGTTAGCTAATAGGCTGAATGGAAGCAGCTTAATTTTTCATACAATATTTCAATTTTTGTTTTTCTGTTTTTATACTCTGTACAGAGTAACTGCATTTTACTGAAGAGTCATGACCAGTCTCGGACTGGTATGGTACCAGATACATCTGCCAACCCATGCTTTATTCACATGCACACCATTCTTATAGTCAGTAATGTTGATGGAGTGAAGTCTTGTTTAGTCATTGCTGATGGAGGTACACTTCCAAATTACCCTCCAGTAACAAATCAGAGGGCTGCAAATAGTCACGTGAGGGCCCGCGAGATATACTAATGAGAGTGGCCTGGTACAGACTTGTCTTCCCACCCCTCTCTCGGCAATATGCATCTCAGTCTGTTGGTGGGTCCTTCCATAGTAACTCACGTTACATATTGATGTTTATATTATAAGTTTTGGACAACTAACAGAAGGAAATGTTTCTATTGAACATTTTATATGCCTCAAAACAGAGTTTATACAGAATGCTCTATAAACCTTTATCACAATAATTGTTACGTTACTATATTTATAAAACCAAATCTTATAATTATTGTTGGTAACTGACGTTACATTTCCAAGAAATGGCTTTTGCATATGATAAAGAAAATAAAAACAATCTGCTCTGTTTTATGTGAACATCAGATCTAATAAGTACTTTAACAAAGTTCCAAACATTTAATCTCCAATAGAATAAATATTAAAACATTGTCACAGATCACAGTCAAACTTGAAATAACCATGGGAATTTACAACACATGGAGGGTTAACTTTTCTGACAAGCTTGTCTTTAGTGTAGTATCTCATCTTCAATTTCAGGCCACTTCCAAAACTTGCCATCTTCCATCATAACATCAACTTTAAACTCACCGTTTTCAATTTTAGTAACATTACCAGGAAAATGTGAATTGTCATATTTTACCACCACCCAGTCATCTACTTGTATATCTAGTGATTTTTCTGTTCTTTTAGTGTTTTCCTCTGCAGCTGATGAAGTGGTGTGTCCCACAACTTCATTATTATAGAGTTCCAAGTGATTAATTTTAGAAATGTTCAAGAAAGGCTTGCAGTTCTTGATTAAGGCCGAGAGATGCAGTTTTTTGCTTCTTTAGCTAAAGTCTTCTTCACCCATAAGAATTACTCTCGTGTTAGAAGAAGAATTCAACAATGCTTTTACAAAATCTATTGCATTGTTTACTACACATTTCTGGCTTTTCACAAGAGACCAAACTTTGCGTTTGACAGCCCCACCAATTCCATCCACTGGCGCCTTCCCATAAGAAGCTGCAAAGTACTTCCATGTAATTCTTTTGGCATGACTCTTACTTAGAACTTTTATAGCCTGTGCAATATATCTGTTTTTAAACTGGGAAGCAGGACCATCTGACCAGATTGTAAACTCTCTAATATTTTTTGGTAGTTCTTCAAGAAGTCTATCAACATAGAGAACGATAGTGTTATTTGTGTGTGGTCCAGATTATCAGATACCAACACATAGGGGTGAGAAGTACCTGAATGCCAAATAATGGCAGTAAAAATACTAATTTGATTCTGCTGCCAATGTGATTTCTTCTTGACTTACACATGTAAAATTTTCAGAAAAATCAATTTGCATCATGGCAGTTAGCATCACAGAAGACAGTGATTCCTTATCACTCTGATAGTTCTTTGATTGTTCTCTCTTAAAGTAGCAGTGCTCTAAAAATTTCGGTCCCATGGTAAGAATATGATCAATAAGATTCTATAATGTACCTTCTTCCTCTGCTTTCAAAATTCTGCCATTACTCTCCTGCCACACATACCATTTCACGCCCTACTCTTGTACACCAGTACATAAATCAAGAAGTTTAACTGTCAATAAATCTTTACATTTCATGCACTTTCCCAACCAACAATTGGCTGTAGGCTCTGCACATAGAAAAAATTCTGTCCAGTTACTGGTGTACTTAGTTGTTTGAGGTACTGTGCTATGAAGAGAGTTAACAGCACAGATGAAATTCTTGTGATATCTGCAGACACACATGTTGTGTGGAAGTTTATTGGCAAGTGTGACATGTTTGGGTCTTAATTCTGCAAATTTGCTTTTACCGGTCACTTTGCCATTTTCTTCACAAAACATGACATGGGCTTCTTTCAAAGAAAACATAAAGTGTCGTACTTGCAACTTACCTTACCTTTCTCATCTTTTACAGTCACAATGTCTTTGCGTCCAGGGGCCTGTCCGCTAATGTCATCCCTTTCATAGAATTTGGTCACTGTGCTTATTATTTCATCACTTACTTTTTGTTTAGAGACTCTTTCTACTACTAAAGGTTCAACATATGTATGATACAACCTTCTAATAGCACATTTTTGTTTTATGGGTGATGCTGGAAGTATGTGTTTCACTTTTGATACAGCTTCTCCCAATGAAGACCTGTTTTTATATGGTGGAGAAGCAGAACTACTTGGTGTAGCTGAAAGAGCTTCCTTTAGCCACTTCCTGTACTTGGCAATGCTTTCTTTAACATTCCGTTTCCTGTCTGCAGCAATCTTTTCTTGTTCTCTTTTACTAAAACAGTTTTCCTGTTCCTGCTTCTTTTTCCTGAATTTTTGTGTAGTTTCCTTGTGTTTGATATTTTATACTCTTTGTACCTGCCTTCATCTTTCATTTTCTGCCATCTTCGTCTCATCTTTTCAGCTGCACTTAGTCATTCTGCAAAAATTGCGAATTGTTGTAAAATAGAAATAGCTATTCCCTATGGGATTTTATGTGGCATATGGAGATATTTGTTGCAATATATTGTTAGTTGTGTTGTATGTAATTCAGAACCAATGTGACTGCTCAAAATTATAACTAATCCTACAAAAATTATGGTAACTCACATTACATACATAAAGGTAACTCACGTTACCAGGAGAAGGCTTCCAGGAGGAAATTTATTTGAGATACCAAATTGAGGTACACTTATGTGAAGGACAGCATGGCATATAAGCTTCTGTACTTTAATGTATTTTTTGAAAATCTTTAAAAAATTGGCATTTGATAACTCTTGTTATACATTTTGGGTTAGGTTATATAAATGTTTTTGTATTTATTATGCTTAAATTGTTTTCTTCTAGAAATATACCAAAAAGAAGACGAAGTTACACACTTTAAAGTGATGTACAAACCATAAAGAATTATCATAAATTTCATGATTTTTTTCTTACCTTGAAATCGATCAAATCTTCTGCTTGAACAAACTCAACAATCTAATCTTCAAAACAATGGCTCCCACAAGTAAACAATAGGTTTTGGAGGGAAAAATCAATCTTGCCAACAAAATTCAATGCCCCACCTACATAAGTAACAGGGGAAAAAATTCCCACAAAAAAATTATTTTTTTTTATAATGATTCCTCGTTTACATTGAATGACCCTGGTGCCTCCCTAGTGCTACACTTTGTACGTCATCCTGGTAGTTTTTTCTAAATAAACGTGGCACACCAGCCAGTTTCTCAGAAGTACACTGCTGTTCTTATTCAGTAATTTCGTGCACTCTCTGGCACCCACTTCCTGCAGTAGCAGTATCCTCATCTGGTCCTGGATAATCTGGTGTCAGATCACAGGGTCTGAATGTACCGTTGGATCAGGTACAAGGTCTGTTCATAACATTCTGGAACTATGGCCACAAAATTTTTCTCCCCTTACCTTTTACTTATTGTGCACGATCTCCTTTGAAATACTCTCCTACACAATTGATACACTGTGCCCAACACCATTTCCACTTCTAGAAACAGTCTTGGTACTCTTTTTGCTGGATTGTGTGAAGCGCCATCTACGAATTTTCTTTTATCTCATATTGCAAATCTTCGTCCTTTCAACAAGGTTTTCAACTTTGGAAATAAAAGAAAGTCTGCAGGCGCCAGGTCTGGAGAGTACGAAGGATGAGGCAGCGCAATGATTTTGTTTTTTGTGCAGTAGTCATGCACCAGCAGGGATGAATATACATAGTGTGAAGTGTCACAGAGGTACACAGTAAAAAAAAATGGATGACCAGATGATGAGAGCATGATTCCCAAAATATGTAGACAAATGTTAAAATTTCTTTATTGTGCAACTGTTATTCACTAATCTTTGATAACAAGTAAACCTTTTGCATCAGTGAATATGTGTGGTTGTGAGTACACAGAGATGAAGCTCACAGCTCTGATTATTTTCTGATGATATATTAAGAGAATACTGAAATATTTGTAATACTATGAAAAGGTTACATTGCTACTCACCATATAGTGGAGATGCCGAGTCATAGACAAGCACAACAAAAAGACTGCTAAACAAGTAAGTTTTCAGCCAAAAGACCTTCTTCTGTATTTGATAAAAAAACACACACACACACAACCACTGTATCTGGCTGCCAGAGCCAGACAGAAGGAGGCCTTTTAGCTGAAAGCTTACTTGTTTAGCAGTCTTTTTGTTGTGCCTATCTGCGACTCAACTTCTTTACTATATGGTGAGTAGCAATATATCCTTTTTGTAATATTTTCATTATTCCATTCTGAATTTTCCATTGTTTGAAATATTTTTAGTTGTAGATAACAAGTAAGTGAGAGGTGGTCAGTGTAGCTATCACCTTCAAGATGAAATGATTGGTAGAGAAGCACTCACAGTGTGTTACAACTGTTAGGTTTATAAGCATTTCCTTTTCTCTAGAGTGGAAGAAGACACTATATATATGTAGATATCCGGGGTGATAACTATATATAGGGTCCATCAAAAATATTTGCATACATGTGAATGGTAACAGAAAATTTATTTTTGTACCTACAAGTGTACTTTCTAGTTAAACTAAATGTTCCGTATCGTGGCTAATAGAAATATTCATAACCATTGACCTTCAGCACTGATACATTTCTGAGTATGAGTCACAACAGATACCTTAATTCACACTAAAGTGTCCAATGGAACATCTGTACATGTTGCTTGAATCTCATTCAAAAGTGTGTAGAGGCTACAACATTTGACAGTATTCCTCCTCTTTTAACTGTGCCCCATTAGGAATAAATTGAGTAGTGTAAGGTCTAGGGAGCATGCAGGAAACTCAATTTATCTCCTGTATCCTACAGACAGGGTTGGCAAATTTTGACTCAGATACTCACTCTGCTTCAGTGTCTAAGACGATGATGACAACAACAACAACAACAACAACACAGATTCTATTAAACACAATATACATACAAATGAATCACAGAAAGTAACAGTTCCTGACTCTTCTCAAAACACACAAAACAAAAGCTTTCTGGTGGAGGATATCTTTTAGTCAACACAGTACTCTGGAAGTTTTTTGGCTAACTCACACAATAGTGCAGAACACTGTAGATGCAGCTGGGAAGCTCTCAAATACAAACCACACTCTCTATGTTCTCACTTGACTTGGGTTCATTCACTGAAAACACAACAGTTGATTGAGTGGTGCGTGAAGACAATACCGAATTAGGTAGACAGGCAAGTCTGTGTGCTAGCCAAACTTTACAGTATGTAACAACAAAATCCAAATCGCAGCCTAGCAGAAAATCACGTAGGGCTAGGATGACATCAGTACCCGCACCATAGGGCTCGCTGTGAACATTGGCTGGTTGTGACTTATGGATGTGTGCATAACTGTATCTGCTGATCAATTAGTGTGTCCCAGTATGATTAAAAGACACACATATCATATGTCATTAAACAAATAAAGGAGAAAATGTAATCTGCAAGCATTGTTAGGTACCTTCTTCCAGTTACAGCACCTTCTTAAAGGAAAACCCCAACAAGTCATCTAGGAGCTAAGCCGCACTAAATCTCTGCTCGAGACAAATTCACAGCATTTTCAACTGTGGTCTTGGCTTGTTGATAGTATTTCATCTGACCAACCGCCCCCTACTACCCATAATACGTAGTTCACTTGTAACCATCCCTGAACCCATCCACAAAATTATACCCTGGAATCTGGTTCATCTTCACTTAGCTGTTGCACTAGTCTTGAAATGAAATAATGTGATCTGCTTCTATTTAGAATGCGTCATGTACTGTTAAAGCTTACATCACTTTCATGTGACCCTTGCCGTGAACATTTTTGTGATGAAAAGCTGAAACCATTTCAGTATTATATTTGAGAATTAATCATTTGTAAACATGTTGGGTCACCTTGGTGGGCCTTACTGCACATCACACACTGTTTGATCCACCTTGTTTTAGTCTCCTAGACACACACTTATTAACTTAGCAATCGCTAATCTTGACTTGTTCTACATTCCGGAAGGTACCCCTAAGTGGGATCTAAAGAACATGATGACTGGATGGTTGGATCAGCCCCTTATCAACTTCTCCTCTCTCTCTGAATTGCATCATCAGTTTCAAACTTCCAGTACTACTTAATAACCTCCTTCCACTCTACAAAGCTTAAACAGACATCTGCCATATTGATGTTAAAAAAATGTAATGTTGTCAGTAGGAAAATTAAATTTCTGTGACACTTAAAAGTTTGGTTATATTTTTCCACATGCCCCTTATGTATTTTGATATTGAGCTGAATTCATACTGTGTCAAAGACTTTCCATTATCATGATGTAGAGTAAAAAAGTACATTATTGTAATGTCAGTTATTTATTAGTGGATGTTCCAAACTCATTCACCAGGTGTCATTGTTCTTGTTATCATCATCATCATTATTTTAATTATGACTTGTGTTTATTTTAGTACCTTGAAATGTCGGTGTCATTCTGCTTTCAGCCAGAAGTTGACTCTTCAGCAGAAAATGGCAGATGCATTTCTGAGAAGTTTCCAACTGTCATCTTCAGAGCAAACTGTACTGAGAGATGGTGCAATTACTGAAGAATTTTTTAGTGCTTTGGAGCGCGTGCAGTCTATTCATGGCAGTTGCCGTACTCTGATGCAGAGTGGCCACCAGACTGCAGCACTTCAGATTATGGAACAAATGGCTTTATATCAGGTGCTGTTCCATCCTTTTCAAACATTTTTATATACAGTAACAACACTGGCAAAAAAGGTCACACGTGCAGCAAGAATGACCCGGTCACAGGATAATATTGTCCAGTTGCATATCAGGAATAACTGATCAATTTTTTATAAAATAATTTAAATGGATACATAAAAATCTACTCACAGAGTGGCAGCAGAACAGACACATAAAAGAAGGTTTTAATTAGAATCTTCTTTTAAGTATCTGTTCTGCCACCACTTGGTGAGAAGATTTTTTTTAATGTATCCAAGTAAATTATATAAATGATCAAGATTACTACACTCTGCACTTACTGACAAACATCAGAGAACACTAGTGGCTCCTAATAACATTCTTAGTAAGATTTGTGCAGATTCACAAAGTCAGCAAACACAGCTAGGGAATACATAATGTGGCTCATAGACATGTAAATACCAAAAAATGTCAAAATGCTCTCTCAGAAGTAACCTGAAATCATATTAATGCCTTCCCAAATCATTATAGCAGGTCCGGCTGTGGCTCTCAAACTTCATAATTTCCTGGAATTACTTTGTATATTATGTACAGAATGCAACCTTACTGCTTACCATTCCAAGACAATATCCTAGTGCAGCCTTAGAACAATACATTTTCAGTTCGTACAATGACAGATGTGATTTCATGCTCTGGCGTAGGTAAGTAGTTGGTAAACTTTTGGCATGAAAGAGCTGTTACTGTCCATTGTAACAACTTCTCAGCTATTTTGAGAGCCATAAATAAATATCTCCAAATAAAGAGGTAATTAAATAACTTTTTATAAAGTAGTGGTAATAATTATATCATTATTAAAGTGAAAGTTTGTTTAAATATATGCTGACATATATTTTAACCAATGTGAACAATAGTTTTTCATTTACTTGGAAAGTTTCTGTATGTCCAGTTTGTAAAATGCCATTCTTAATTTTAGGAGTGGTCCTAAATAGGCATCAATAATTTAGTTCCTCAATTTGTATTTAATGTAATCACATTAGAAAAAAATACATAAATGCCTAGATCTCACGAAATTTCAGACAGAATGGGAAGATTTCTTTTAATTGGAAATGTTCTCATTAGGAGGTAGAGGACCTCTACAAAAACCAACAGAAACTAAGAAATTACAGTAAATTAATAACATGCTTCCAAGTGTTCTGCCAAGCTGTTGTTTCCTGTTCATGCAAAATATTTCAACAACCAACCAAACCATCTTCTTCAGGTCCCTGAAAGTTTTGCTATTAAATGTACTGCCTGGATTCCAACTTGGATTGTGAATTATTGTTTGTCTCACTCCACTGTTTACAGCCGAGTTTGATTTCCGATGCCCAGTTCACCCTTTGACATTCTTTTGGTTTTCAGAGCTCACACTAATATTCCGTGAAACGCAAATTCTCTCCATGTTTTTCAACACTGGTGGATGTGATGTCAAACAGGTTTTTGATAAATTGAGTGCCTGACCCCAAGTATTATTAAAACTGAAACCAACCCTGTTTATTAGGTTTTCTGATATCTTTATTTCGATACACTTATTAATTATGCTGTCCCAGAAACTTTGCGTGTGCCCAGTGACATTGGTCTCATCATAATTCATTTCATGATTATATTCAAGACAGTGCTCGGTGACAGCTGATTTGCTTGGTTGTTTTATTGAGGTATGTTGCTGATGTTCCCTGGCTCTCTCGACTCTTCTGATGACATGACACATTCACATGGAATGCAATACCCATCTGGCATAAAATGGAAACATCAACTTGGCAGAATGAAGGCACACTATTGATCACTCTCATTGAGAAAACCTGAGAGAGTTCCTCTACAAAATGGGAATGGGGAGTGTTAAAACAGAAGTAGGGGACAAAAATAACACTATACTTAAGTGGGGGAAATTTTGTGGATGACTGCAGAAATAAGAAGACATTCATTAGTAGATAATGCTGAGAATAAAATATTTACCTCCTGCCTTCTTTCAGAACACAACAGTCAAAAATTGACTTGGCAGGGAACAAATGGAACTAAAACTAGAGCTGATTACATTTTATCAAATGCTAATAAATTGCACCTGATATTACAAAGTAGCCAGTATCTAACTTCAGAAGGCCCTGTCCCAGTATTGTGATAGAAGCACTTGAAAGAGAAAATAGTCCTTCTAGGTTTCAAAACTATACTTTCCTTCTACAGGAAGGGAATAGGGACTAAGTAGAGGAGGTTGAAAGTTGGAGCAGGTCACTTGGATGATAGATTGAGAGGAACCCTTCTGGTCTGAGGATGTGAGTAGGAAGAGAGGCAAAGATAAAGATGTCGTCAAGTGGTTGTACGTCCATGAGCTTTCATCATTGTGGTCCTTGCCATTATTAAATGGTAACTGACAGCCATGCGATTGCTGCCCTGATCCTCACAGCTACTTGAATAGACTGTAGGAATCACAAGGCATGTGTGCAGTAGCAAGCTCTGTCGGTGAGACCACAGCCAATGCTGCCACCACTCTGTAGCCCACCACTGCCATAACCAATTGTGTTTGGAGTAAATACAAGGTTGTTTGCATAAGTTCTCGTTGGTGATAAATGATTAAGAGCAGAGTTATACTATGTTATCAAAGTATTGAGGGGCTCTGAGAGTATGTTCTAAATTGTTTTTGGTTAAAAATAACGGTTCACTGTGTAGTTATCACTGCAGACAAGGAAAAAAGATGGAAATTATGTTTCGTATGATTCCCTGGAATAATGATACGAAACAAGAGCAAATAAATGTTGTTAAATGCTCTGATTAATTTTTGATTGCTAATGCTTGTGTGTGTGACCAATACATTTTGCTAATTCGGATTATGAAAGGAATCTGAAAAGTTTAATCTTTTTCTGAAACACAAACTGAAGCCTGCGACTGTTCCAGCTCCATATTCCCATCCTCCTGAGTTGATTCACATGGTAGTACTGTGCATAACAGTGATAGAGAAATCATTAATTATGAATACAAACATTGCTGCAAATGCAATAGTGCTTATTTGTGTCAACAATTAGAACTTAGGAAAAAGATGTAGAAGAACTAAGACAGAAGTATACAGATGTAAAGGATCGTCTCTCTTCACATACGCCGAGTTACTTAAAATAAAACATTTTCAAAAAGTAGTTGAGGATTCTTTTTCTTACTATCAACAGCTGATATGAATGGACATAGTCCATTGTGCTTATCTGAAGGTATTCTACATCTACATTGATATTCCGAAATCCACCATACAGTGCATTGTGGAGGGTACTCTGTACCACAACTAGTCATTTCCTTTCCTGTTCCACTTGCAAAAAGAGTAAGCGAAAAATGGCTGCCTATATACCTCTGTACGAGCCCACATTTCTCTTATCTTCATGGTCCTTATACGCAATGTATGTTGGCAGCAGTAGAATTGTTCGGCAACCAGCTTCTGTTGCCAGTTCTCTAAATTTTCTCAACAGTGTTTCTCTAAAAGAACATCACCTTCCCTCCAGGGATTACCATTTGAGCTCCTGAAGCATGTCTATAACTTGCTCATTGTTCAAACCTACCTGTAACAAATCTGTGAGGATCTCACACTTGCAGTACTCAAGAACAGGTCGCACCAACGTCCTGTATGCGATCTCCTTTGCGGGTGAACCACCCGTTCCTAAAATTCTCCCAATAAACCAAAGTCAACCATTCGCCTTCCCTTCCACAGTTCTCACATGCTTGTTCCACCTCATATCCCTTTGCAACTTTTCACCCAGACATTTAAATGACTTCACTTAAAGCAGGACACTAGTAATACTGTATCTGAACATTGAACCTGCATCAACTTATACATTTTTCCACATTTAGGGCTAGCAGCCTTTCATGACACCAACTGGAAATTTTGTTCCAGTCATCTTGTATCTTCCTACTTCCTACAATCACTCAACTTTGACACCTTACTGTACACCATGGCATCATCAGCAAATGACTGGAGCTTGCTACCCACTCTCTGCTAAATCATTATGTATGTAGAGAACAACAGTGGTCCTATCACTCTTTCCTGGGGCAGTCCTGACGATAGCCCTGTCCCTGATGTACACTCGCTGTCAAGCACAACTTGCTGGATTCTATTACTTAAGAAGTCTTTGAGCCACTCGCATATCTGATTTTATTCCGTATGCTCGAACATTCATTAAAAGCCTACAATGAGGCACCATGTCAAATGCTCTCCAGAAACCTAGAAATATGGAATCTGCGTGTTGCCCTTCATATTTCTCAGTATATCATGTGACGAAAGGGCAAGCTGAGTTTTGCATGAGCGGTGCCTTCTAAAACCATGCTGACTTGTGCACATAAGCTTCTCAGTCTCAAGAAAGTTTATTATATTCGAACTGAGAATATGTTCAAGGATTCTGCAGCAAACAGAAGGTTGGGATATTGGTCTGTAATTTTGCAGGTCCTTTCTTTTACCCTTCTTACATCTTGGGGTCAACTGCACCTTTATCCAGTCACTTGGGTCTTTGTGCTGGGCAAGAGATTAGCAATAAGTGCAAGGTAGGTAAGGGGCCAATGACATAGAGCACTCTTTGTAAATTCAAACTGGAAATCCATCCAGACCTGGTGATTTATTTACTTTCAAATCTTTCAGTTGTTTCTCTATGCCAGGGATGCTTATTACTATGTTGTCCATTCTGGATTCTGCCTGATGATCAGATGACTGTATGTTTGTATGATTTTTCCAGTATGAACGAGTTCTTGAATGTTAAATTTAAAATCTCTGGCTTCCATTCTGCTGTGTTCACCTGCCACACTAAACTGGTCAACAAGGGACTGAATGGAAGCCTTGGACCCACTTAGCGATTTTACGTAAGACCAGAATTTCCTTGGGTTCTCTGCCAGATCTTTTACTAAGGTGTGACGGTGGTAGTTGTTATATGCTTCATGCACAGATCTTTTCACAGACGTACGAATCTCTACTAACCTTCGCTTGTCATCATTTGCGTGTTCCCTTTTGAACCGAAAGTGCAACAGCCTCTGCTTCCTCAGCATCCTCCAAATTGTTTTATGAAACCACTAGGATCTTTTCCATCCTTTATCCACTAGGCACACAAGTCTCCAGACCATGAGTTAGAATCTGCGTAAACTTTGCCAATAATTCCTCTACATCCATCTTACTGGAAGTAAGTTATGCGAATTCACTGTCCAAGTGAGATGGTAATAACTGCTTATCTGCTCTATCTAGTAGAAACACACTCCTAGCCTTCTTGACTTGTTTATTAACTTTCGTAATCAAAGTTGCTGTAATGACATCATGTTCGCTAATTCCCATTTCTATATCGACATTGTCGATAAGGTCTGACCTATTTGTAGATAAGGTCTGGCCTGTTTGTCGCTACAAGGTCTAAGATATTTCTGTGTTGTGTGTAATGCTGAGCTAGCTACTCAAGACATGTTTTCAGAAAACATTTTCAAAGTATTTCAGACAACTGTCTCTCTGTACCCCCTGCAATGAATCCATAGGCATCCCTGTCAGTTGGTTAAAGTAGCTTCCAACTAGTATTGCATGATCTGGGTATTTACGCGCCATTGACCATAGACTTTCTTTTAATAACTTTAGAATTGTCACAGCAGAATCAAGTGGCTGATAAAGCATCCAACAATTAACTTGGTTTCACCCACACCTCTGTCACATGCAACTTTGACTTCACTAGAGATAATATTTTTGTCACCTGCCATGAACACTCCCCATCCTATAGCCTCTAATCTGTCATTCCAATATACGTTCAATGACTCAAAATATGTCAGAGCTTTCCAGTTCAGGTTTCAGCCTGCACTCGGTCCCAAGAATAATTTGAGCATCTTTACACTGCATGTCTTATAAAGCGTTACGTTTTTAAAGACAAATTTATTTGTTTATAAACTAATAAATAAGTTGATACTAATAATATACTGTGATATTAAAATGGTTGATTGCACACTCAACATTATGTGTGCGCGATGTGTCTATAAGCTTCCATGTGGTGTGGTGAGGAGAGACTGTCGGTGGTGACAGCACATTGGCATGTGGTACTACTGTGCATTCTGGTAACAATGCTCATCTTTATATAGCCCTGGTAGTGGTGTGATGTTACCAGTGCTCAGTCCATTGGTATATAAGACAGTGTTTTCATCCCGTGTCTGCTGCACTATCATGGACATCACAATTCCTACTTGCTCTGTTATGCTGTGCTCAGCTGCAAACTGCTGTCTGTATTGATGGTGTCATCATAAATTTTGCTTTTTTAGTCATATGAAGTGAAAAGTGGGTGCAGCAGACATAGGGTGGAAACATCGTTTTATATGGCTATGATTCCAAAAACAGGGAGTGGGCAGAATTGTACTTTTACTTGCTGCAGCCAGTAATAGTTCAATGACCTGCCATCAATGCCAGAAAAAATTATGCTTGTGCGCTGCACTATTTGAACACTGCGGGTGACTGACAGTTTGTGATGGCGCATTGGCAACACTGGACAGTTGGCATGTGAAGTTGAGAACTGTGATAGGAGAAATTAAGCCCCAAAGTATGAAATGCGAACCAACAGGTAATATAAACCAAATTTTAGTGTGAAATCCTTCAACAACGAACTGAAGTATTTAATAGAACAAGTTTATAAGCAGGTCTAAAAACCAGTGTTAGGCTTAAAACAACATATAATCAAAATATTTTAACAAAATAAATAATTAAAGAGTGAAATTAATCATGAGTGCATTTGGTAAGATATATACATTGCTTGTTTTCCAAATCCAAGCTTCTGTTGTATCTGATATAAGAAATGTACTACCAGCTTTTAGTTGTATCTGCACAGCATAGGCTTTTAATACAAAAACCACCAAATATTATATGGATTGATCAACCATTGGTGAAATCCTTTTTGGAAATTGCTAGAAACAATAGGCAAACAAATAAATAGTGAACAAACTGGAGTGGAAGACATATTTATGACTGTAATGAAACCAAACAGAAGGTGGGCAAGACCTGTTGCCATGTGAAGGGGTGGTTGATGGACCAATGAAGTTCTTCTTTGGATTCCAAGAGATAAGGAAAGACCAAAGTGATGGCCTAATGGAAAAAAGAGTAAATGACATTAGAAAACATGCAGAATCAATACAGATAAATTTTGTTGCAGTGCGTAATGTATGGAGAAGCCTGGAAAAGGTGATTATCAAGCAGTTATTGTCAGCTGGCTGGTAATGATGATTCGAACATATCTGATATGGGTACAAGGCATTTAAACTTAAATAACAGTTTGGAAGGCTGTAGTAACAATCTAAAAAATTTGGCTGTTATCTGTGGGTGTTTACAGCAGTCTGGCTACAGTGTAAAAATGAGACTGCTTTCTTTCCTCTCTACTTTTTTATAGAGCTCCATACCTCAGTCAGTAAAAATGGAACCTTTACAGGATCACTTTGTTGTCTGTCTGTGTGTCTGTTCAACTATTAAAAACCCTTTTTTGCAGGAACAGGTAGCTATATCAAATTGAACTTTTCCATACATTACAGTCTACAGTCCCTTGGTGGTGTAAAAAAATTGAAGCTTCTAAGTCAGTGCACTCAGAAGATATGGTCATTTATGTCTTGTATTTTGATACTTGCAAACTCGCTCATGAAAATCTATAGGCTACTTCCTATTGACCTAGAATCATGATATTTAGCAAGAAGCATGGTTTCACAGTATGAGAAAAGGAAAAAATCCGAAAATAGTTAATTTGTGACTATATAACACAATTCTTTTCTGCCCTTAAGACCCATCTTGCCTATGTTGGCACTGATAACAGGCAAAAATCATTGATATTCTTAATTGCTGGGGTGGATGAGCAATCTTTACACATAGTTAAATTTGTATGGAAACCCCAGTGCTCGAGCTCTACTTGCACTTACCCAGATTCTTGTACAAGTGCTAATATTTTGGAATTTGGGGATCCATAATTGTGTGTGTGTTCAGCCTAGCAACTGTGTTTCACAATTACCTCTTTCAATATGAAATGGACAACAATTCAGCTCTTTCTCATTGATAAGTGCTGTACTAAAAATTAGCTACTGCATACATTATGAATTTTTAAATACTTTAAGAAAATAGTTGCTCCAGTTTTGAATTACTATATTGGAACAATGTTAGTGTTATAAGATAGTCATTTTATTGGTGATATTCATCCACTTTTGGGGATTAAAGTATGATTCCACTCTCTTAATCATCGTCAGACAAAATCAGTTTCTTGTCATGATCAAATATCTTCTTACATTCGCAAGTATTATATGAAATAATGTGTTTTGAGATTGGAAGTTCCATTCAGATGTTTATAGTAATGAATGAATATACGCTGTCTGTGCTGGAATTGAAACAGATTCTTATTATGCTTATAGGAAGCAGCATTAGAGAGGCTGTATCGGTGGGCACAAAACAATTGTCGAAGTATCGAGTCTCCAGAAATCAGTCTTTTGCTAATGCAGGCCATGACACGTTTGCAAGACAGACCTGTTTTATTCAAGTAAGTGTTTTAGTCTAAATTAAAACTGTTACTCCATTATTATAGTTTTGAGCTTAAAAAATTACTTCCATTTTTAATTAAGTGATAGGCTTTGGTAACTACAGCTTACAGACTAATGTAGTAGATGAAAAGAAGTATTACATGAGAAGGAAAGAGTTCAGTATTGCCTGAAGAATGCCATTGAAAATAAGGGTTAAGAGGTAGCATACACACCTTCACTGGCATGAAAAGCTGTGACAGTGTGAGAAAAGGTGAATATGTTGAACAGCAGTGTCTTCATAGGTCTTCATATATAGGATTTGCATCATAGTAATTTGATATACTGTTAAAACAGCAATCACCATTGCTAATCATTCAGAGCTATTTGATCTTTACTGCCACTGTTATCATTTCCATTGCTCACACTAACAGACACGCTTTATCTGTACATCTCTTCAGTTTAATGTGGTTTCTAACTCCAGTGTCATTCATTTGTATACTGAATACTACTATTGTTGGGAAATGATTGAGGCAACAGTTAATATTGTAGTATTATTGAATAAGAAAATGTTCTTTGAAACTTCTTTCCTTTCATTATTTATGTATCTCATAATGACAGGAATTAGAAATTTGAAACCTACAGCAATTTCTATTAAAATTGTCTTGTAATATTGCAGTATTGTGAAAAGGAAAGTTGCTACTCACCATACAGTGCCCCCCCCCCCCCCCCCCACACACACACACACACACACACACACACACACACACACACACACACACACACACCTAGACACATTGTGAGAGTCCTTTTCCCTCCCCTCCCTCACCCCCCCTCCCCCCTGACCCCCCTCCCCTCGCTCCCCTCCCTCCCTCTTGAGTAGCAACTTTCCTTTTCATAATATTTTTACATTCCATCCTGGATTTTCCATTGTTTTATTTGATGTCGATAGTATTGTGACGATGTAGGCTGTTATGTAATTCTTTCGTTTGTAATTTTGTACCAGTGTTCTGTATATAAACCTGCAGAGTTCATTAAATATATGCTGAATGAAAAAGATTGTTTTACTCAGAAGTTCTGTAAATTGAATTTGGAATTTGCAGATATATTATTGATGAGTACTGCACAGCTCGTCGATCAGTGTTAGTCCGCGCCTTTCTTGATGCTCTTACGCAAGGAGGTCCAGGAGGAACTCCAAAACCAATAGAAATGCATGCACATGATCCACGCCGATATGTAGGTGACATGCTTGCATGGCTGCATCAAATGATACCATCAGAGAAGGAGAATATGCTATCCCTGCTTAGAGGTTGTGACAAGATAGGTATGAATAGGTTCTACTATTGTAATCTTAGCTTTGATTTATAATTTGAAATGTATTACCATGTACTATGGATAACTATACAACAGTTCATGGTTTCTTCAGAAATATATCATGGTTCGGCTACTTACTGCACCTTGTGCTGCCCATCTTTGGACAGTAGTGAGCAAAGTGTTGAACATACGTTTGATGCACAGTTTATCTTGTTTGTGGTGTTCTTCTGTATATCTGACATTGCATTTAACTTTTACTTTGTATTCATCAAGACCTTAACCTCAAATTTCTTGTATATTGTTTGGAACAGTACCCGTTCTTAGTTCATTAATATTAATTACTTTATCATCATCATTGAAGTTCGCCCCCGGTAGCTGAGTGGTCAGCGCAACAGAATGGTAATCCTAAGGGCCTGGATTTGTTTTCCGGTTGGGTCAGAGATTTTCTCTGCTGAGGGACTGGGTGTTGTGTTGTCCTAATCATCATCGTTTCATCCCCATCGACACGCAAGTCGCCAAAGTGACTTCAAATCTAAAGACTTGCACCCGGCGAATTGTCTACCCGACGGGAGGCCCTAGTCAAATGACATTTACATTTATCATCATTGAGCTTTTGTTATGAAGGTCAATCTAAGGAACCACTCTTAGGATTTTGATTTGGTTTTTACTAATAAATAGATTCCCTCACAAGAAAGGTTTGTTTATGTAAAGCAAAAATATTTCATGCTAATTGGTTGAATTATGATTATTAAAGTCTGTATGTGAAGGTTAATCTCAGGAACTACTATATGGATTTTGATATTGTTTTCACGAATGGGTATCAACACATGAAATATTTTAAAATATTATACATGTTTTTGTTGTTGTTGTTGTCTTCGGTCCTGAGACTGGTTTGATGCAGCTCTCGATGCTACTCTATCCTGTGCAAGCTTCATCATATCCCAGTACTTACTGCAACCTACATCCTTCTGAATCTGCTTAGTGTATTCATCTCTTGGTCTCTATGATTTTTACCCTCCACACTGCCCTCCAATGCTAAATTGGTGATCCCTTGATGCCTTGGAATATGCCCTACCAACCGATCCCTTCTTCTGGTCAAGTTGTGCCACAAATTTCTCTTTTCCCCAATTTTATTCAATACTTCCTCATTAGTTATGTGATCTACCCATCTAATCTTCAGCATTCTTCTGTAGCACCACATTTCGAAAGCTTCTATTCTCTTCTTGTCCAAACTATTTATCGTCGATGTTTCACTTCCATACATGGCTACACTCAATACAAATACTTTCAGAAACGTCTTCCTGACACTTAAATCAATAATCGATGTTAACAAATTTCTCTTCTTCAGAAACTTTTTCCTTGCCATTGCCAGTCTACATTTTATATCCTCTCTACTTCGACCATCATCAGTTATTTTGCTCCCCAAATAGCAAAACTCCTTTACTACTTTAAGTGTCTCATTTCCTAATCTGATTCCCTCACCATCACCCGACTTAATTCGACTACATTCCATTATCCTTGTTTTGCTTTTGTTGATTTCATCTTATATTGTCCTTTCAAGACACTGTCCATTCCGTTCAACTGCTCTTCCAAGTCCTTTGCTGTCTGACAGAATTACAATGTCATCGGCGAACCTCAAAGTTTTTATTTCTTCTCCATGGACTTTAATACCTACTCCGAATTTTTCTTTTGTTTCCTTTACTGCTTGCTCAATATACAGATTGAATAACATCGGGGAGAGCCTACAACCCTGTCTCACTCCCTTCCCAACCACTGCTTGCCTTTTATGTCCCTCGACTCTTATAACTGCCATCTGGTTTCTGTACGAATTGTAAATAGCCTTTCGCTCCCTGTATTTTACCCGTGCCACCTTTAGAATTTGAAAGAGAGTATGCCAGTCAACATTGTCAAAAGCTTTCTCTAAGTCTACAAATGCTAGAAATGTAGGTTTGCCTTTCCTTAATCTATTTTCTAAGATAAGTCGTAGGGTCAGTATTGCCTCACGTGTTCCAACATTTCTGCGGAATCCAAACTGATCTTCGCCGAGGTTGGCTTCTACCAGCTTTTCCATTCGTCTGTAAAGAAGTCGCATTAGTATTTTGCAGCTGTGACTTATTAAACTGATAGTTTGGTAATTTTTACATGTGTCAACACCTGCTTTCTTTGGGATTGGAATTATATTCTTCTTGAAGTCTGAGGGTATTTCACCTGTCTCATACATCTTGCTCACCAGATGGTAGAATTTTGTCAGGAATGGCTCGCCCAAGGCCGTCAGTAGTTCCAATGGAATGTTGTGTACTCCTGGGGCCTTGTTTTGACTCAGGTCTTTCAGTGCTCTGTCAAACTCTTCACGCAGTATTGTATCTCCCCTTTCATCTTCATCTACATCCTCTTCGATTTCCATAATATTGTCCTCGAGTACATCGCCCTTGTATAGACCCTCTATATACTCCTTCCACCTTTCTGCTTTCCGTTATACATATGATCTGAATTTTCTCAGAGTTTCTTCCTAGGTTCATTCGTAACTTTTTTAAATTGTGTATGAATTAGCAGTAGGACTTTATTTTAAAATTTTTAGTTTCATTTAATGAACACTGTTCATTAGTGTATTGCTTTTGTTTCCATTTCAGATGTGATGGAACATGTACAGCTGGCACTTTCAAATATAACAGAAGGTGTATGCTACCCTCTTAGAGTTCGTATAGAACAGATTTTAGCAACGGACTCAAAGGCAACTGTTTTGTATGCTGTCTATTGCTTAATCTGTTTCTACCACCATATAATTGAGCAGGTAAGAAAATAGTTCAGTTTTCGTGCAACTAACTAAAGATATAGCCATTTAAAAATTTTATTTTGAATAGAGCTTAGCTGATTAAGATGGAAATTACCCATTGGACTGATGAAAATCTGAAGTTTTGCATGTATTGTGGGAGTATGTGCTTTTGTCTGGGCACCATGTTTAACACAAAAAATGTGACATTATGTCAAGAAAACTAGTAAATTATGAGAGAAAATTTCTGATCAGTACTTGCTTTAGTACTGCCTGTAGGGGCATTTAAAAGTAAAAATGATGACACGGTCCTGCCTTTCGAAATTATTGGTTCCTTCTGAGGTAGGAGACAAAAGTAGGTGTGGAAGTTTAAAAAGAAAGGATAAGTCACTCAGACTCCAGAATAAGAGGGCTCCTGTTGTAGTAAGGACAAGGGAGACAAAGATGATCTGCAGTGGTGCAGCAGTCATTCTCATAATGGCACTGAGCCATTGTTGAGGAGTTGAATGTTGAGATGGCGCAACTAGCATTATTGTAGAAGACCATGCTATTTTTACAATAACAAATGAGGAAAATAGATAATGCCTTGCTACAAGAGATGAGATCAGTGTCAAAGGCCTCACAAAGAATGGAGTAAAAGAAATTTTGAGAAGAGATTTTTAAATTGGATTCTCGAGTGCTAAAAGTCAGTATTGAGCTTCTGGAGTTGGAGAATTCCAGAGTGACTGAAAAATACACTGCACCCATGCCCTTGTACTTAGCTTCATAAAAACAAGCTGATTGTAAGAGACAAGAATATCAACACACTTGTAGCTATCTTGCATGACACTACATGCACGAAATTAATCAGTCACACTACTGCACTACAATAACTTTATTCTCTCTTCAGTAATTTACAACTGTCAAAGCTGAACAAAAAAATAATTACGGTATATTGATAAAAAAAAATAATTGGCCGACAGAATAGAGACCACTCAAGATTAAGCATCTGGGACATATATGTGAATAATTGGGCTGAAAGCAATGGAAAGGAAATGGAAGAGGAAAGAGATAGGAAGAAAATAATGTCTTCAAGCTGCACAGGGCATTGCGGCAATGCAACAACAAGACAAAAAATTTGTGCTGGACTGAGACTCGAAACCAGATGCTCTGCTTCCTTAACCGCCTTGGCCATCGGGACACATTTTCCATCAGTTACCAACTTCCTGCTCTCTGTACCACCACAACACCCACACATTAATCTCCTACTTGCAGATTTCTAATTCCAGTAATAGCTCAGACATTGCTTGTGCGTCTGTACTGAAACTTTTCCTCAAACAGCTGTCACGCCCATAGAATTAAACAAACAAAAATCACTTTGCAGTTTACTTTTCTGCTGACAATTTCTGCTCAGACCCTGTGCAGTAGAACAGAGCTTCAGCAGTGTGCAGGCATTTGAAACACTCATTGTCCTGCTCTGGTGTAAATTGCTGGAGTCTTAGGTGTCACCTCTTGGCTTGTCTGGAGCGGTTGTAGATGAAGCACCTCTGTGTGCTCCTTGTCTTATGAAACCTGTTTGGACATGGTAGATGCTAGTTTTTTATGGTTCTTTTGAACTATTTCATTGTCTGATGCTTCCTGTTACATTGTATGCACATAGTGTGTTTTTCCTGTCGTTAACTCTTTGTATGGCTGTTGCAGAGGGAGGCATACCACATCGGTCCTTAGCACTACATGTGAGCATGTTCACAAGTCCTTGTGTATGAAAATCTTGTTATCCTTGTGCTGTAATATTAGATTTGCGCATAAGTTTTTAATTTAGCATTCCATTTTCTGAAGCAAATGTGGTAGTTTTGCAGCTTCTGGTCCGGGCCATGTGAAAGAAAACTGATGGGAGGCATAAAGCCTCTCCATACACCATCACCACTGTGGAAGTACTGATGTCTGACTTGCATACGGTTTGGATGCCCAACTAAACCAGTGGCTGCATAGAGGTTTTCTGTTTTGCTGTTTTCATTTCTACTAAAAGCAAAAGTAATCAATTTGCAGCCCAAATATATGGTGAACAGTTTGGCTTCACGTATGGTCGAAAGTTCATAAATAGCTAGAAGCTTGTGGTCATACATGCTCTGTATGACCTGCGCCTCTGTGACCTTGCTTGAGGAAAACCCAAATGGTTGCCCTTTTGCACCAGCCGATGGAATGCAGCTGCAGTTGCTTGTTGGTTGGCATCTACCACCAGTTGGAGCGTTGCATCATGAATGGGATTGGCCAAAATAACTGCTTTTTGCAAGCTGGACTTTGCCTGGTCACAAGATCATTGCATTTTTGATGTCAATACCAACAGTTGTCTTGCCTGCTAGCACAGTCGTCAGTAGTGCTAGCACCTTGGCTGTTCCCAGTAGGTGTCAACAATAGAAGTTGAGGACCCCAGGAATCCTCTCAATTGATGATAATCCATTGGTTGAGAAATGTTCTTTAAGACATTGATATTGCCTATTAGATGTCACATGCTGGCCAGTGACACTGAGTGACCTGGGAACATCACTTTTTTTTGCCAAAAATTACATTTTGCCTTGTTGATTACTATGCCATATTTGCCTATCTGGTCAGATACCACCTTGAGATGTTCCTCAAGTACCATCAGGTTAGTGAAGAATACCATTATATCTTTGAGGTATACAAAACAAGAAGCTAGCCTTTAGAAGACATGACGTACGAAATGCTGTCATGTTTGTGCTGCTGTTTTCAGCATAACAGCATTTGTAACTGTTCAGATGACCCAAATGGAATTGTTAAAGTGGTCTTCGGCACATCTTCTTCTGCCACTGGTATTTCATTGCAAAACTTTTAGCAATCTAGGACACTAAAAATCATGGCTTCTGCTAGCACACTGGGGAAATCTCTAACATTCAACACTAGATACCTGTCTGGAATTGCATATGCATTCAAATTGTTGTAATCCACGCAGATCCTCCAGATGCATCTTTTTGTGTGACAAGATGCAGTGATGACACCCACTGGCTGTCTAACCTGTGTGCAATCCCTGGTTGCATCTTATTCTGAAATCTCCTCTTTGCTGTGGCAAAATGGTCATGTGCTAACCTTTGTGGCCACTGTGAAACCAGTTCCCAGTACAGTCCTAATGTGGTAGACTGTTTTTTCCCCCGCACTCTTACTTCGACTCTAGCTACTGTGGTCCTCCGCCTGTTTATCCACACTGCAGCTTCGTCTCATGGTGCTCACAGTGCTCTGTCCTAATGAACCTGTCTTGACCCCTCTATCCATCATAATGTGCCCTCCACTGAGGTCCGTCTTGAGCTGCTGGTGACTGTCGGAATCTGCACCTAATATGGGTTCCACCACATCCACTAGCACAAACTTCCACTGGCACTTTCTACTAAACCCGAAATCCACTTCTTTCTTGCACTCTCTATAAGTTGCTATGGATGAACTGTTGGCCACCTTGAGATGGGCAAGACTGGTTGGTGTTTTGCTCATTTCATGAGTGGCTAGTGGGACAGTGCTAACATCTCACCCAGTGTCGACCAGAAAGCAACAACCTGTCCTACTGTCTCTCATGTACAACCTCCATGACCATGTTAACAAATTGGATTGGTTTCTCACTTGGGTGGCAGCTGTAGCATCCTCGATTCTCTCTTTGTGTTACTCCCATTTGCTCCTTTGAGCCACCACACCTATTGTTGGCCACATGCCATTTAGATAAGTACACGGGGACTCACATCTTGTGGCCCATTCGCCAAAACATAGGTGGTGACAATCAACTGATTCTTGTTGCTTCTTTTGAATAATGTTATCTCTGTTCTTAATGTCTTGCTTGGGTGTAGCCTCCTTATCCCACACCATCATTGTTCTCTCTTTCTATAGTGCATCTACCTGCTCTTTCAGACTGCGTAATTGCTTGATGATGTCTGTTTTTTGTTCTTTATTTATTACTGCAGTCTGTTGGGCATTGCCTTCCCTGGTCATTTTCATCACACTCAATGTGGTCGCTAAGTCCAGCACTGCATACACCTTGCGTGTGAATAGGATTGTGATTTTCCTTTCCCTTTTTGTATATATATATCGAATTGTCACTTGCACTCAGCATAACATAATACTTGCAAATCTATCATGACTCAAAAATCGGCTTGGAAATCTTGTTTATAAAAATGGGTCATTTTACCAATAGTCAGTAAGTTTTGGCAATACCACAACACACATGAGCAGAACTGTTAAAAAATAATGTACTTGTACATGAGACCATTTCTGCTACATAGTTCTTTCTAGTTGATGCTGCATTACATTTCCGCAATTTTTTATGAGCATATCGGTTTCTCTCAGACTTTATGCTTCAAATAACACTATCAGTAAAGCAGTTCAAGAAGAAATCCTAAATGTTTCTTCCTTTTACTAAACAAGTGGTTCCAGAGACAGACTGAAATACTGGATGCTGAGGTTGTTCAGTGTGTTCTTGCCAGTCACCTGTATTAATTGGTGTAACACTTCAGTTATACATGTTGCCGCAATACTTGTTGCTTGCTGCAGCTAGTCATTTAATGAAAACTCATGAAACAAATTGGACAATTCTAATGTGTTTATTTTGTGTATTCTATGTCTAGATTTGTAACAAAGCTGAAAATTAAAGTGGAAATTGTTACTATATTCATTAGTTGAAACACTTTCTGGCTCATAGTTACTTCAATAGCAGAATCATTTTCCCAAAATAAAATGTCAAGAACTTAGCTTTCTTGAAAGCTTCTAATCATCATTTTTACTTACCAAGCTCTTGGAGAATTAATGAGGTTATAGTGCATGCCAATTAAAAATGTGGTCAGAGATTCTACATCTACATCTATACTCTGCAATATGCTATGAGGTGCATGGCAGATGGTATGTCCCACTATACCAGTTTTTCGGGTTTCTTCCCTTTCCATTCATGTATGGAGCACAGAAAGTTGAATGCCTCTTGGGTACAATAATTGTTTGAATCTTATCTTCGTGATCCCTATGTGACAGATACATAGGGGATTGTAGTATATTCCTAGAGTCATCATTTAAAACTGGTTCTCGAAACTTTGTTAATAGACTTTCTCGGGATAGTTTACGTCTATCATCAAGAGTCTGCCAGGTCAGTTCCTTAATTATCTCTGTGACGTTCTCCCATGTATCAAACAAACCTGTGGCCATTCGTGTCACACTTCTCTGTACACAATCAATATCTCCTGTTAGTCCTATGTGGTAAGAGTCCCATACACTTGAGCAATATTCTAGAACCCGTCACAGGAGTGATTTGTAAACTATCTCCTTTGTAGACTGTTTGCACTTTCCAATATTGTACCAATAAACTGAAGTCTTCCACCTGCTTTCTCCATGACTAAGCTTGTGTGATCATTCCATTTCTTATCCCTACAAAAAGTTACACCCAGATGTTTGTATGAAGTGGCCAGTTCTAACAGTGACTCATTGTTATTATGGTTGTAGGATATTACTTTTTTTTTTAAGTACACAATTTTACATTTCTTAACATTTAAAGCAAGTTTCCAATTTTGCACCACTTTGAAATCTTATCAAGATATGACTGAATATTTTTGCAGCTTCTTTCAGATAGTGCTTCATTATAGATAACTGTATCATCTGCAAAAAGTCTGAGGTTAGTATTAATATTGTCTACAAGGTCATTAATACACAAATGAACAGCAAGAGTCCCAACAAACTTCCCTGGGGCACACCTGAAGTTACTCTATATCTGATAGTGACTCTCCATCCAAGACAACATGTTGCATCATCTCTACCAAAATGTCCTCAATCCAGTCACAAATTTCACTTGATACCCCATATGATTGTACTTTTGACAATAAGTGTAGATGTGGTACTGAGTCAAATGCTTTCTATAAATCAGGAAATACAGCATCTACCTGCCTGCCTTGTTTCAAAGCTTTCAGTATCTCATGTGAGAAAAGTGCAAGCTGGGTTTCACATGATCGATGTTTTGGAAACCATGCTGACATTGAGGAGTCATTCTGTTCAAGATACCTCATTATTTTTGATCTCAGAATATGTTCTAAGATTCCACAACAAATCAGTGTCAAAGATATTGGATGGTAGTTTTGTGGATCCCTTATACTATCCTCCTTGTAGACAGGTGTGACCTGTGCTTTTTTCCAAGAACTGGCAGGGTTTTTGGTTCGAGGGATCTTTGATTGAGTGTAGTTGGAAGAGGGGCTAACTGAGCTGCAAATTCAGTGTAGAATCTGACGGGTATTCTGTTGGACCCTGGAGCTTTGTTCAGTTTTAACAATTTCAGCTGTTTCTCAACACCACCGACACTAGTACTTATTTCATTCATCTTTTCAGTGGTACGAGGTTTAAACTGGTGCAATTCTCCTGGATTTTCCATTGTAAAGGAACATTTAAAAAGAGAGTTAAGCATTTCGGCTTTTGCTTTGCTACCCTTGATTTCAGTTCCTGTCTTATTCACTATGGATTGGACACTAACTTGGGTGCCACTAACAGCCTTTACATACAACCAGCATTTCTTTGGGTTTTGTGAAATATCATTTGACAGTATTCTGCTATGGCAGTCATTGAAGGCATCATGCATCACTCTCTTGATAACCAGATGTATTTCATTTAGCATCTCGCTATCTATCAAAGTTCATCCCCACAATTCACTTAGCACTTCAGTAGCCTCAGAGAAGTTAGACATTCAAATAAACTGACCTGTAATGGAGAGTAAAAAAGGTGTAAAGTAACTTCGTAACTTAGCAGTTGACACTTATGGTTTGGTTGGTGAAAATTGTACATTCCTGTGTAATGATACAGCCAAGAGTGTCTGATAGACTCTGAATGCTGCACATAAAAGGTGATGTTGAACAGTGGAAGGTAGTGGGTAGATGAGTGAAAATATTATTTACTGTGTTACCATCCCTATCTACTCTTCCAGTTGGCTGTTCCAAAAAGCACACTGATAAATTTTAATTGTGATGTCCTCTGTCCCAAACATTCCGGCACAGGCATAATAAATTAACATGTCCTTATTAGTTGACCGTATTCAACTCATCAGCTTCCATTTGGGAATAGCACTAATTGTAGTTGTACTGTTGTAACTGCTTGTTAATTTGAAGTTATTTTGTGTATGGCTGATCTCTCATTTTACCAGTGTTATTTATTCTAAAGTATGGAGCTGTGAAGTAAATATATACACAAAATTAATGCAGCTTTTGATAACAACAACAACAACAACACTGACAGTGCAGTGACAAAAGTCAGAATCTGTGACTACCAGTAATAATTTTTTCTCAAATACTTTATTCCCTACTTTTAACTTATTAGAAATATGAAGAATCCAAGCTATTGGTGTTTTGTCCTCTGACTATTGTCACTCTTAGAGATCGAGCAAATATATATGTTTTGGGAATCAATACATAATTTGTAGCAATCAGAACTACTATTGAACATGACAATAAGGCAATTTCAGTTACTTCAAACAGTTAATACCTCTGTGTGTGACTTGAGTTTTCAAGGATACTGTGGTATAATGACTGTACTGCTTGAGCAGATGTTTTGTCCCAGCAGTGTAACCCCAGAGTTTCATTTTCCCAGCACAAACCCCCTCCTAACACAGACACATACACCCCATCCACCTCAACCCATGTTAGCACCAACAAAAGTTCACAGATAGTGTCCATCTCCTTTTGCTTTTTAGTAAAAGCACTACTAGTAACGGTAATGGCTTGTGCCTTGCAATCAAATTTTGGGCCTTTAGTTTAGTGACAGATCCACCATATTGGGGACAGTTTTGTGAAAAACATTTATGAAGGAATTGATGCTTTCTTTGAAGTGGAATGGCTTGCAATTAAATATCTGGCATTTAAAAAGCAATAGTATTGATCTCTTATGAACAACTTGGTTTGAACTTCACTCTGAAAACTGTTATTGTCAGGTGGCTCTGAAACTGAGTTTTATTTTAGTACAAACTACTGTTAGGGAAACTCATCCAGAGATTAAAATACCTATATTATTTTTTGTTTCAGGTTGTCCAAAAGTGTACACTTGAGGGAACGTTGAAAGAGCTGCAGGAGCAGAGCCAGCAGGTGTTTCTGAGAACATTACAGAATAACATTCAGAGCCATGTGAGGGAGGGTGTGGAGAGCCCACCATCTGATTTAACACCTAGCCCTGGAGTAAAGCAGATACTTGGTTTACTGAAGGAAGTCCTCTCTGTGGCAAGTGTTACAGAGACTGAAGAACGTCAACAAGACATGGCCAAAGTATGTGAAATGTGTCTGTGATACTGTGCCATATCAATTCTTTGTGTTATTAATTTCCTTTAAAATGACAATGAATAGTGCTAGAATGATTATGACTGTATTATACAGAACAACGGGGTTTTCATTTGTTTCTCAACTGATTCTGATTAATTGAGAGTAGAATTACCAGATGTGCATTTGCATTCTCCATTTATGACATCACATTATTTTTGACAAGTCTTTTTCTTTCCTTCAAGATTTCTGTTATATGTTTATTAGTTAATATTGACAATGGAATAACAGTGACAACTTTAATTGGAGTAGATTGTTACCATATGCAGGATGCATTGAGCAAATGATAGGTTACATTTGAAAGTAGTTTGTTTGATACTGGTCAACTTTTGGACAGTCCTCCACACAATCAGCAACAATTAAATTATTTTTAAGTTTTGGGTTAATGTACTTAGAAGCAAATACACTATGTGATCAAACGTATCCGGACACCGCTAAAATCATAAGTTTTTCATATTAGGTGCATTGTGCTGCCACCTACTGCCAGGTAATCCATATCAGTGACCTCAGTAGACATTAGACGTAGTAAGAGAGCAGAATGGGCCACTCCACGGTACTCGCTGACTTCGAATGTGGTCAGGTGATAGGGTATCACTTGTGTCATACGTCTGTACATGAGATTTCCACACTCCTAAACATCCCTAGGTTCACTGTTTCTGATGCGATAGTGCAGTGGAAATATTGATGGGACACATTCAGCACAAAAGCATACAGGCCAACCTCAAATGTTGACTGACAGACTGCCCCAGTTTACGAGGGTCATAATGTGTAATAGGCAGACATTTATCCAGACCATCACACAAGAATTCCGAACAGCATCATGATCCACTGCAAGTACTATGATGGTTAGGCAGGAGGTGAAAAAACTTGGATTTCATGCTTGAGTGGTTGCTCATAAGCCACACATCACGCCAGTAAATGCCAAATGATGCCTAGCTTGGCGTAAGGAGTGTAAACATTGGAAGATTGAACAGTGGAAAAACGTTGTGTGGAGTGACGAATCATGGTACACGATATGACAATGTGGTGACAGGGTTTGGGTGTGGCGAATGCCCGCTGAACGTCATCTGCAAGCATGTGTAGTGCCAAAAGTAAAATTCGGAGGTGGTGGTGTTATGGTGTGGTCATATTTTTCACAAAGGGGGCTTGCATCCCTTGTTGTTTTGCATGGCCCTATCATAGCAAAGGCCTACATTGATGTTTTAAGCACTTTCTTGCTTCCCACTGTTGAAGACCAGTTCTAGGATGTCAACTTCATCTTTCAACATGATCGAGCACCTGTTCATAATGTACGGCCTGTGGTAGAGTGGTTACACGACAATAATATCCCTGTAATGGCCTGGCCTGCGCAGAGTGCTGACCTGAATCCTATAGAACACCTTTGGGATGTTTTGAAATACTGACTTTGTGCCAGGCCTCACCAACTGACATCGATACCTGTCTTCAGTGCAGCACTCTGTGAAGAATGGGCTGCCATTCCCCAAGAAACCTTCCAGCACCTGATTGAATGTATGCCTGCGAGAGTGGAAGCTGTCGTCAAGTCTAAGGGTGGACCAACACCCTATTGAATTCTAGCATTGCCGATGGAGGTCACCACAAACTTGTAAGTCATTTTCAGCCAGGTGTCTGGATACTTTTGATCACATAGTGTAACTAACAAAAACATTCATATTCACATACACTCCTGGAAAATGGAAAACAAATCCATTGATGCAAATGAATAATACCTGCCGTACTTGCACTGGACACTACGAGAGAGCAGTGCATGGGATGATCAAATACGCAGCACTGCAGACACACCAGGAACCACATTATAGGTCATGGAATGTTGCTAACTGCGCCGCAGCTGTTCTCTGCCAAAGCCAGTGGCAGCCAGTTTGCTCTGGTATACAGAGCTCTGTCTGTGTCTGCAGCATTGTTGCATGCTGCGACATCATGTACATGAACCGTGTGTGTAGTTGATGGAGTTTGAGCGAGAGCGTGTAGTGGGCCTGCGGAAGGCTGGGTGGACATACTACAGAATTGCGAAACACATGGGGCACGAGTTCTCCACCGTACATCAACATTGTCGCCAGTAGTCAGCAGAAGGTGCACATGCTTCTCAACCTGGCTCCAGATGGCAGCAACATACAGCTGCATGCCAAGACCATCACATCCTACAAAGTACCATACTGGACAGCACCATAACTTCACAAAACTTAGGGATATTGTTGCTCCAGGTGTATCAGCGAGAACCATTCAAAACCGTCTTCATGAAGCAGGGCTACGGTCCCATGTACTGTTAGGGTGTCTTCTCCTCACGCTGCAACATTGTTCATCCTGTCTCCAGTGGTGTCACGATAGGCATAATGGAAGGATGAATGGAGACGTCTCGTCTTCAGTGAGGAGTCACTTCTGCCTTGGGACCAATGATGATTGTATGCATGTGTAGTGTTGTGCAGGTGAGTGCCAGTGCCAGGAGTGTATACAACAGAGGCACAAAGGGCCAGGATCCGACATAATGATGTGGAGAGCAATATGCTACGCTGCCCGTACTCCTCTGGTGATTGTCGAGGGAACATTGAAAAGTGCACAGTACATTAAAACCATCATCCAACCCATCATGTACACTGTTCATGGACCAGCAAGGTGATGTACTTTTACAATAGGAGAATTCAGTTCATGTGTATCCTGTGCCAACTAGCATGCTCTTGAAAGTGTATGTCAAGTACCCTGGCCGGCACGATCCCTGGGTCCGTCCCCCATTAAGCATATTTGGGACCGGATGAAATATCATCTTGAGCAGTCTGCACGTCCGGCACAAACTCTGGCCCAACTGAGGCACCAAGTGGAAATTGCATGGCAGGCCATTCCACAAGACTACATTCAGCAGCTCCACGATCGTCTCGATGGGAGAATTGCAGCCTGCACTGCTGCAGAAGGAAGGTGTACATAGTACTAGCAGTGACATTGTACACACTCTGTTGACTGTACTTACGTGCATATGGCTCTGTCTGTGTGGTTGTTCTATACATCATCAAGAATGTGTCACTAAAATTTCTCCCTGTTGGGATGACAAATTCATGGTGTTCATTTTTCATTTTCCAGGAGTGTACATTGCTACATGTTCTCAGATGGCTACATTGTCCCAGCACAGCAGCCTGAGTAGGCTGCAGGAATGTGTCATATGGAGTGGACGAAAGGAACAAGTTGGAGGGGTCTAACAGCTGAAAGGTTGGGGTACCAAGGGAGTGGGCTATGAATGTGGCACTGACTAGCCTACTCTAGTGCAGGCATTGGAAGTTGCTTGTGACACAGGAAGTGGAGGACTAAGCTGAGAAAGTGACTGGCATGAGGAGGGGGCACATAACAGAAGAAAAGGCAGATCATAGGAAGAATACTGAGTGTGTATATAGATGGAGAGAAGTAGGAAGCAAAACATGGGTTGATATGGATGGCACTAGTTAAAACTGGAGTCAGGTGAATTGGGGATCAAAGGATGTGGTTTAAGGATGTGTGTTGTCTGTTCTTTCGGAACTGTCCAGAAGAACAGACACCACTCAGTATCTATAGCTGTGAAAAATTGTATGTAAATTGAAAGGGACCACTGCTGTTAGCTGCAGTGGGACATTACGCGGAATTAGCAGTGCTGAGCGAAAATCTGTACCGGACCAGGATTCGATCCTGGGATCTCCTGCTTACTAGGCAGGTGTGTTAGCCACCGTGCCAGATGGGATACGGCATTATCGCAACTGCACATGCTATCTTGACACGCCTCAAAGCCGATCCACATTCCCACTGAGCGCTACATTCCACAACCCCTGTCCAGTAACTCGCTGTTCTCTATTCTTAAATTCCCACAGGAGGTTGGACGTATTTGTGCATCTGTACTGAAGACAGTGGATCCATAGCCCAACTAGGCATATCAGTTATATGAATGTGTGGTATCTGTACTTTAGGACATGTCCAAAAGAACAGACACCACACTTTCATATAGCTGATATGCCTAGCTGGGCAATGGATCAACGTTCTCTTCAGTGCAGATGCACAAATACATCTGACCTCCTGAGGGACTCTCATAGTAGTGAAAGGTAAATTAATTTGCAGGGTCTACAGATAAGTGGTACTCAGTGGGAATGTGGATTGGTTGTGAGGCATGCTGTGATAGTCCACGCAGTTGCTGTGTCCTGGATAGTGCAGTGGTTAACACACCTGCCTAGTAAGTAGAAGATTCCGGGTTCGAATCCCAATCCGGTAGACATTTTCCCTTGTTGCCGCTGATTCCACATAATTTCCCCTGCAGCTGATAGCAGTGATTCACTTAAATTTACATATAATACAGATAAGTTGGTATAAGGAGATAGTACAGAGATGGCAGGTATTATGGAGCAGCCATCGAAGTTCACCATGTTGTGTTCAGCTGCAAGTTATGCCATTCTGGTCATTATTTCTCTTGCCTATAGTTAGACAGTGGCCCTTAATTCGGGTGGGCAACTTCTTAGTGGTCTTCCCTGCATAGAAAGTAACATAAGTCACAGCAGAGTTTAAGCAGTAGAAAGTCCAGTATGGAATAACAACAATACAGAAAGGATAGTTTGCTGGTCACCAAAATTGGTTGTTGAGATGAAGATAGGTACAGTGAAAAAGAATGCTAGAAATATTTCAGCTTTTGAACAAAATCTTTCTTCAGAAGTAGAAAACTCAGACACAGGCACACTTCACACACATGGCCGCTGTCACTGGACACTAAGCCCCGACTGCAACAACATCTGAAGTGACCAGCACTCTAGCTGAGGTGGATAGTGGGGTAAGGAAGAGGCACAAGATGAGGAGGGGCAGGGATAACAGGAGTAAGATGCAAGTGCTGCCTGTAGGAGCCTGCAGGGACATTGTAGGAGCAAGATAGGGCTGCTAGGTGCAGCATCAGAAGATTGTGCTGGAGGGTGGAGGGGGACAGGGATAGGAGAGAAGTTGAGAGGGGAAAAAGGAGCATGTAGATGTATTGGTGGGATGAAGGCTTATGTAGTACTGGAGTGGGAGCAGGTAAGGGGAAGGGGATAAGGAGGTGGAGTACAGCAGGGACTCGTGAAGTATGAGGGGGGGGGGGGGGGGGCTGTTCGGAAGCAAAAGATATGCAATAGGCAGAGTTGCCAGAAGCACATTGTCCACATTGTCACACAGCATGTTCAGCAACTGGGTGGTTCAACTGTCTGGGGCACAGTTTGGCAGTTTGGTTTTTGTGCCCAGGTACAATGTGACACCGTGGTTGCAACTAAGTTAGTAGATCGCATGGCTCCTTATAGAGGTGACCCTGCTCAAAATAAGAAATGTCTGACAGAACTCTGGAGTAGATAGTAGTGGGAGGACATATGGAACAGGTCTTGCATCTAGGTCTCTTGTAGGGGAATGAGCCATGAGGCAGGTGGTTGGAAAATGGATGGAATAGATATGGACGAGGATACTGCATGATTGGGTGGCAGCAGAATACAACTGAGGGAGGGGTCGGGAGAATAGTATGGAGGATACTTCTGATTTCAGGGCACGATGAGTGGTAGTCAAAATCCTGGCAGAGAATGTGACTCAGTTGTCCACCTCAGAGATGGCTACATCAGTACCTCCATCCATATCAAACCTACTAACCACCAGTAATACCTCCACTTTGACAGCTGCCACCCGTTTCATACCAAGAAGTCCCTTCCGTACAGCCTAGCCACCCGTGGTTGTTGCAATTATCCTGCCATCCTTGTACAAAAACAAATCTCCCGTGCCTTATCTTCCCAGTCTCCCACCACCTCCCAAAGTCCCTCAGTCCGGCCACAGAGGAACATTCCCCTCGTATCTCAGTACCATACAAGACTGGAGCAACTGAATTACATTCTCCGCCAGGGTTTCGATTACCTCTCGTCATGCCCTGAAATGAGAAATGTGCTACCCACTATCCTTCTTACCTCTCCTACCGTGGTATTCCACCATCCACCAAACCTACACAAAATGCTCGTCCATCCTTACACAACCCCTGCTCCCAATCCCTTACTTCATGGCTCATACCCCTGTAATAGAAATAGATGCAAGACCTGTCCCATACATCCTCCTACCACCACCTACTCCAGTCCGGTCACTAACATCACCTATCCCATCAAAGGCAGGGCTACTTGTGAAACAGTCATGTGATTTACGAGCCAAGCTGCAACCACTGTGCTGCATTCTATGTAGGCATGACAACCAACAAGCTGTCTGTCCGCATGAACGGCCACCGACGTGCACGTGCACACGTGCGCCCACACACACACACACACACACACACACACACACACACACACACACACGCACACGACGTAGAACAGCTGTTTAGTGGGGAGCGAATATAAAAAACCTTGTCCTTAGGTCATCGCTTTGTAATGTAACACACTTTATAATTTGTGTCAGATCTCTGAATAATATTGAACAATGATTGTTGATTACAAAATTATTACTGAATGTATTAAACATCTTGCATGTGTTTCTTTTTGATAAATGTATTGTTAAATGTTAAACTGTTTTCAGTGAAAAAGTGCTTCATTGTCAGATGTAGCAACTTTTGAGACAGACGATAGTTTCCTATCCCGCTGCATTCTTTACCTGCTTTCATATGCACTGCTGTGAAAATAAAATGACATAAAAAAGATTTAATAACAAAGAATCAGTGCCCAAGATGCTGGAATTATTAGATTCAGATACTAGTCGATTCCTAGAGAATTGGTGGTTCTTGAAATTGTGGAATCAGAATCAGAACACGACCCATCCCTAATTAAAATCTTTATGGATAAACCTTTTTACTCTAATTTTTTGCAATAGTACAGTATAAATAAAAATACTACCTACACACTAGCTATTTCATATAAAATATATTTCAAAAATAACTTTTAAACTTGGATGTTGTTTTCTTTTTTTTAGTATGTACTACCCCGAGAATTGACATCATTAAAGATGTAAAAAGCTACATTTACAGACCAGTTTATTTCCCTTAGTAAGTCTCCCCTAAACCTCAAGCATCTTTTTCAAATCTGTTACCCAACCACCAGAAAAGCAGTGTTGCAAAACATATTTTCCAATACAAAATATCCGCTTAATTTATTTTTTATAAGCATGGCTTATCAGTTAATCTTTGAAATTCATAGATGCCTGGTCAGTTATTAATTTTGGGAATTTGCCGAGGCATGTATCCTGGGCATTTGTCGCAACTTAAGTGCCCAGTCATTTTACACCACTAGTGAGGATAAGTTGGGCATAATGACCAGAAAGGAGTTTGTAGGTTTGGAGTTAGTCAGGCATTGGGAAAGTTAGTGTTGAATAGTAAAAGGGCCAGATAGGTGACCATGGCCATACCTCAAATTGATTTGTGTATCTTGCTGTCAAAGAAGTAGTATGTATGGTAGGATATAGTGGGTTAGCAGTATAACGAATGAGGAGGTGGGTTTGGTGATGGTAGGTTGTTGAGAAAGGGTAGTGTTTGACAGTGACGAGCATGGGAGCTTGGTGTATAATAAGGTGGTGGCGGCAATAGTGGCCTCCATAATGGGGTAGGGATGATTGAGAAGCGATGGAGAAAGGAATTTATGCACTTTATGTGGAAAGATAGGCTGGGGGCCGTGGATTGAAGGTGTTGTTCAACAAGGACAAGATTCTTTCCATGGAATCACAATAACCAGCTACAGTGTGTCACCCAGAATATAGGTTTATGGATTTTAGGACAACTCCATCTGTGGAAGAGGGATGTGTTTGTTTTAGTTTATGAAGTAGAAATTTGGAGACTACACAATCAGTGGTAAAGTCAGTTGGTATACAAATAGGATAATTCCTTCTAATTCAGCTCTCCCAGGACATCATTTGTATTGTCTCATAAAGCTGTCTCACTGGAGAATCTTTTATGAAAGCCACACTGAGAAGCAGTTGACAAATTCTTTTCAGTAAAATGAATCTGTATTTTGTCAGTCTACTTTGTCTGAAACTTTTGAAAAGACTGGATGGATTGGAATCAGTCTACAAGGTGGTCTGCTTTTGTCCAGTTTTATAGACAGGTGTTACTACATCATATTTAAGTCTAGCAAGAAATATGCCCTGAGCCATTGATTAATTACAAAGATGGCTTGAGGGTAGCTCTATGAAATCAGCACAGGATTTTAACATTTCACTAGAAACACCATCGTAGCCAGTAGAATTACTACTTTTTAATGATCTGATGAATTTTGTAACTTCGGTAGGAGTCATATGTATTAAGCCAGTGTCTGTTGATGGTCCATGCAAGGTCTGCACAAGTAAATCTAATCCATCTCTTTTGATTAACTATTAGTGTATACAATTTTTGTCACCATTGTGAGTATGTTATTGGATTTGGTGCCCTATGATTTCACTGTGACATCATTTCTACCAAATTTATTTTTGGGAACTCAGTGTCATTTTCATTGCTATTCTTAATTTTCCAGGGATCAGTATGTGTGATAGAATACATTCTAAAATTCTTCATATGCTGCATATTGATTGGCAACATGTTTTACTCAAGTTCACTGCTGCTCATGTGTTATATGCACGGTATAATTTTTCAGTGATATTCTGAATGTATGAATAGCAACTCTGAACTTTTTCACGAAATCAACTAGCTGAAAATGTTTATGTGGCTGAATTCTTTAAAGTCATCTCATAAGATTTTAGTAACAATGTCCATATAAGGGGCAGTCAAATGAAAATGAGACCAATGAAATAAAGTAAGTAAACTACTTATTATTTTGAAACTTTCCTGGCAGATTAAAACTGTGTGCCGGACTGAGACTCGAACTCGGGACCTTTGCCTTTTGTGGGCAAGTGCTCTACCAACTGAGCTACCCAAGCACGACTCACGCCCTATCCTCACAGCTTTACTTCTGCCAGTACCTCGTCTACTACCTTCCAAACTTAACAGAAGCTCTCCTGCGAACCTTGCAGAACTAGCACTCCTGAAAGAAAGGATATTGTGGAGACTTGGCTTAGCCACAGCCTGGGGGATGTTTCCAGAATGAGAACTTGCCAAGTCTCGGTCCGGCACACAGTCTTAATCTGCCAGGAAAGTTTCATATCAGCGCACACTCTGCTGCAGAGTGAAAATCTCATTCTACTTATTATTTTGTCAGTAGCTGTAGTATATATTTCAGAATAAAATTCAGTCATCAGTTGCACATATATTTTTATTTCACTTTACTGGTTTTGGCAAATTAATTTGTGATCTTCAGAAGCCTACAAAATTAGAGATATAAATTTTTAGAGAATTTATAAATTTATGTAAAATGTAAGAAGTGCATTACAAAAACTTACTTGGTATTTGTTTAGCAAATATCAGTACCTTCTTCACACAAGTGTATGCCATGATGTGTCCAAAAATGTACATATTATATGTGATTACTGTAAAAACTGATTGAAAATTTACAGTAGAAAAAATCACAGCCATTTACATGTCAAGCTGTGGTGCCAGCAGCAAGAAACGCATATAAAAGCATATAAAATGTATAATTGAGGTATGAGAAAGGTATACATAATACATCTGAGAAAACATTACACACAGTTCTAATGTATAAAAGTAATGGGCAAATTTTCGTATTTTATAATAGATACTATACAATCAAAATAGTGTCTGTTTTCAGTGCAAGCTGATCATATCTTTTGAATTTAGATGGGAATGTCAATATATTTCAGATTCTTCTAAACATTTAATTTTGTAGCCCTTCACAAGTATTTCCAAAATTTCCATGCTAAGCAAGGATGGAGGAGGAAGAATGTGTTTCCCAATTTTGAGATGTTCTACAAAATTAGGCTTAAATAAATTCTCACTATCTTTGTTGAACAAGTGCTCACTAAATACCATGGATATGAGAAACTAGTCAGTTAGTGTTTTCTCGTTATGTATAAAGAGCAACTTGGTGACATTATTGGTGGTAAAGGACACAGTGATGTCAAATTAGTTAAACAATATGACGTTTCACCTAGAAATGGGATTGCTGTGGATCTCTTAATTGTAGTAGATCTCTTAATAGTAAAGCCATTTTTATTGAGTGTAGAGGAATATATGCTCTTGTTGGTTTTATTTTTATAAGACTTTTGTACAAAGCTTGCTTGATATCCAATTTTGATCACTGTATACTTTAGAGTATCAATAGTAAAAAGGGTGAGGAACACCTCAATATTAGGCTCAATCGTAGTATGTAAGAATCCCAGTTTGTGCATAAAGGGATGACAAGAAGAGACATGAATGATGTTATCTCTTGTGGTGGGTTTCCTGTAAATGTAGAAGTTAATTTTACCATCTACAAAATACTTTACATAAATGCATAGCGAAGGTCTAAAGACTTACCATAACCCTAATTTTGTAGGCTTAGTGAAATGAAAATATCTGTGCAACTGACAACTGAATTTTATTTTGAAATATTTATTATTTCAAAAGTAATCATCATAACTGTTAATACATTTATCCCACTGATACAAGATTGTCAGTGCCTTCTTGCAAAAATGTTTTCAATTGCTTACAGAACCATGATTGTAACCAGGTGTGCACCTCTTCATCCGAAACAAATTGATGGTTACGCTTGTCCTCCTTCAGGGCTCCAAAAATACAGAAATTGCATGGGGAGAGAGCGACACTGTATGGAGGGTGTGTAAGGTCTTCCCAGCGGCGCAGTCAAAACAACCTGCCAATGTAGTGCTCGTCCACATGTTGTCAAATTTGTTTTAAATACGCTGCAGAAGTTTCAGAGGGAATCCTTTAAACATCCTTCATACAGTCGCAATCTCTTCCCATGCAATTTCCGTATTTTTGGAGCCCTGAAGAAAGGCATTCATGGCCGTTGATTTGCTTTCTGATTAAGAGATGCATTGCAATGAAGACATTGCCTATCTCAACACATAGTGTAATAAATGTATGAACAGCTATTTTGATTAATTTTGAATTAATAAACAGTTTACTTACTATTTTACATCTGTCTGATTTTCATTTGACAGCCCCTTGTACAACAACACACACTATGATTGTCTTTTACTGCTGCACTTACATCCTTGTTTCCAAAATTTGCATCTGTAGTCAGTATACAAGCCCTTATGCGAGCTGTTGGGGATATACTTCCCACTAAATGTATTTGCTTACTGTGTTTAAGGGAATATGTGTTACCACTTCTGTACACTCCTGGTATATAGTGGCAGTCGGCTGCACTAACTGTAGTTTGTGTTTGTTATGAAATATAGCTTTCAGGACTGTGGGAAGTAGATATCCCACAAAACAATGGTGTTTTAATGGTTATTGGGAACTATGGTTACAACCAAAGTAGTTTCTGGAATTGGCTTGGGATATTACAAAATTAATCTGCCATTTGTGGTCCTTGGGAAGCATACTTACACCAACTTAGGGGTATCCCAAAGCTTTTGGGAATATGTCTTACCACTTCTGTCTATGGCTGACATCTTGTGGTAGTGCACTGCACCAAGTGTGTGAAAACTGCTACATCAATCAGTTTCTGTTTGTCGTGGGATTCCGCCTTCCTTCTGCAATATACATTACTGTGATCTTTATCAGCTAATATCTTTATTGCATGATAAAGTTTCAAGGATTGTTTTCACATTGTGGTTAGTAAGCTTTAATACCAGTAACAAATATTTTTTAAATGAAGTAAAAGAAAACAAAGTAAAACCAGAAAACACTTTTCATCATGGCAACACATAACAACTCACAAGAGGGAAGTGGGAAATCCATTTACCACCATAGCTTTAATACCTGACAAAGGTGCTGTGGTGACATGTGCACCACCATTGTATTGTACTGTATAGAACTGAGGACCAAGTAACGACGGAGCGGCTTCATCCCCACTGTAGCCCTCAGTGGTTCACAACCCCACAATAGGCTACAGCAGCCCACTCGCTCCACCACTGCCCCACATCGAACCCAGGGTTATCGTGCGGTTTGGCCCCCAGTGGACCCCTCGGGAATGTCTCACACCAGACGAGTGTAACTCCAGTGTTTGCGTGTTACAGTAACTATGGTGTACGCGTACGTGGAGATTGTTTGCGCAGCAATCGCCATCATAGTGTAACTGAGGCGGAATAAGGAGAACCAGCCTGCATTCGCCGAGGCAGATGGAAAACCGCCTTAAAACCATCCACAGACTGGCCATCACACCGGACCTCGACACTAATCCACCAGGTGGATTCGTTCTGGGGACCAACACACCTTCCCTCCCAGAAAACAGTGTGTTAGATTGCACGGCTAACTGGGCAGGGTATGTAACACCATAAATCACAAAAATAAAATTATCAAAAAATAAATATAGTCAGTTGATCACAATTCTAATAGGATAGCAAACAAATTATCTTCGCTGAGTTGCAACAGAAAATGTGCCCACCAAAGGGTTAAAGTATCTTTGACAGTTTTATCCAGTACTGAATCTTTAAATCTAAATTACTAAGTTGCTTCCCATTCATTTCAATTTGCTGGTACTGTATTGATATGCCATATTTAATTTCTAGTCTTCAAGAAGAATATAATAATTCCAATCCCAAAGAAAGCAGTTGTTGACAGAATGATGTGAAAATTGCCGAACTATCAGTTTAATAAGTCACGGCTGCAAAATACCAACGTGAATTCTTTACAGACGAATGGAAAAACTGGTAGAAGCCGACCTTGGGGAGGATCAGTTTGGATTGTGTAGAAATGTTAGAACACGTGAGGCAATACTGACCCTACGACTTATTTTAGAAGAAAGATTAAGGAAAGGCAAACCAACGTTTCTAGCATTTGTAGACTTAGAGAAAGCTTTTGACAATGTTGATTGGAATACTCCCTTTCAAATTCTGAAGGTGGCAGGGGTAAAATACAGGGAGCGAAAGGCTATTTACAATTTGTACAGAAACCAGATGACAGTTATAAGAGTCGAGGGACATGAAAGGGAAGCAGCGGTTGGGAAGGGAGTGAGACAGGGTTGTAGCCTGTCCCCGATGTTATTCAATCTGCATATTAAGCAAGCAGTAAAGGAAACAAAAGAAAAGTTCGGAGTAGGTATTAAACTCCATGGAGAAGAAATAAAAACTTTGAGGTTTGCCGATGACATTGTAATTCTGTCAGAGACAGCAAGGGACTTGGAAGAGCAGTCGAACGGAATGGACAGTGTCTTGAAAGGAGGATATAAGATGAACATCAACAAAAGCAAAACAAGGATAATGGAATGTAGTCGAGTTAACTCGGGTGATGCTGAGGGAATTAGATTAGGAAATGAGACACTTAAAGTAGTAAAGGAGTTTTACTATTTGGGGAGAAAACAACTGACAATGGTCGAAGTAAAGAGGATATAAAATGTAGACTGGCAATGGCAAGGAAAGCGTTTCTGAAGAAGAGAAATTTGTTAACATCAAGTATAGATTTAAGGGTCAGGAAGTCGTTTCTGAAAGTATTTGTATGGAGTGTAGCCATGTATGGAAGTGAAACATGGACGATAAATAGTTTAGTCAAGAAGAGAATAGAAGCTTTCGAAATGTGGTGCTACAGGAGAATGCTGAAGATTAGATGGGTAGATCTTGCTTAAGAAACATGGACGATAAATAGTTTAGTCAAGAAGAGAATAGAAGCTTTCGAAATGTGGTGCTACAGGAGAATGCTGAAGATTAGATGGGTAGATCTTGCTTATTGATAGCTTTAAAGTATAAATTCGTGGAGTCATTAGTCAGTTGTTTGTTTTGGATAGCCAGTGCTTTCTGTTTATTTCGTAGAGTCAGTTAGCAGCAGGCAGAGGCCAGTGCAGTTTCATCTGTGCTTGCAGAGTGACGTGTGCGAGCAGCAGTAGCAGAAACTTGTCGTATATTCAGTTTTTTGTATTAGTTCTGCATGTTTAATTCAAATTACTTTGTGTGTTTGTGTGCTTGCGTTGTGAAATCTTTGGATCTTTGCGTATTTTCGAATTAGAAAGGGGTAGTATCAAATTTTAATAATGGTAGAGTGTAACGTCGCATAGGCGGTTGTCATTTGTACTAAAACAGGGGTAGGATCACATTGTAATATCTGTATAGCGGCGTAGTCGTGGTCATTTAATTGCTTAGTTCGTAAGTAATTGTTCATATATCGCAGCTCAATCTGGCACTGGTGACGCAACTGTGCAGTCGCATAGTGCTCTTTTATTTGTCGCATCTCTATATGCCTAAATATTAGCAGTAGGATGGATAGGGTGTGTGCGTGCAAGCGCAGGAGGAACTGGCCGCGGTTGGCGAGCAGCTGAGCGTGCTGTTGGCCACGGTCAGCCGCCTTCAGGCTGCTGCCTTGAGGTGCAGCAACAGCGGAGGGTCTGGCGGGTCACTTGAGACAACCCAGGTGTCGCTTGCTGCGTCCGCTGACTTGGCCACTGAGGCACCTTCTAGTGTACCCGGCGCATTGGAGCCGTCCTCACCTCAGGGTGAGTGGCAGACTGAAACGCGTTCACGTCGCTCGAGGCGGAGGGTCAATGTGGAGGCTGGCTGGCTGGCCTCACCCGTTCATCCTGTCAGTGGGCAGGTGGCCGCTCCTTCAGCAGGGCTCGAGCAGGCACATGGGGGCTAAGGCTTGCTGGTTATTGGGAGCTCCAAGGTTTGGCGGGTGATGGAGCCCCTTAGGGAAATAGCGTACAGGGCTGGAAAGAATTCCGATGTGCACTCGGTTTGTCTGCCGGGGGGCCTCATCCAAGATGTGGAGGCGGCCTTGCCTGCGGCTATCGAGCGTACGGGGTGCAGTTGTCAGCAAGTAGTTGCTCACGCCGGCACCAATAATGCCTGTCGCTTGGATTCTGAGGCTGTCCTCAGTTCGTACGGGCGGCTGGCACATTTGGTGAAGACCGCTGGCCTCGCACGCGGTGTGCAAGCAGAGCTCTCTATTTGCAGCATTGTTTCCAGAGTGGATCGGTGTCCTTTGGTTTGCAGCCGAGTGGAGGGTCTCAACCAGAGGCCTCATCGGCTCTGTGACGGTCTTGGCTGCAGATTTCTAGACTTGCGCTATTGGTTGGGGAATTGTAGGACATCCCTAGATAGGTCAAGGGTGCACTACACAAAGGAAGTGGCTACTCGGGTAGCAGAGTACTTGTGGCATGCACATCGGGGGTTTTTTAGGCTAGGCAGTAGTGCGAGGTGTCCTGATGAACACTCACCAGTTGACGTGCAGGCAGGGAAATCAGGACGCGCTCAGTGTAAAGACACTTAAGCTATCCAGATATTAGCAGTAAATTTTCAGAGTGTTCCTGAATTTACTGCCCTCCAGGAAGTGTGTGGCGCGCAAATTATTGTAAGGGTTGAGACCTGGCTGAACCCTGAGATGGGAAGTTCTGAAATATTTAGTGAGGGTTGGAACGTGTATCGGAAAGACAGATTAGACACCATAGGAGGTGGTGTCTTCATTGCAGTTGACAAAAATATTGTGTCTACTGAGGTCGAAGTAGAGTGTGATTGTGAAGTTATCTGGACACGTTTAACAGGGCGAGGAGAAATAAAATTAATTGTTGGGTGTTATTACCAGCCACCAGGTTCCACCATGACAGTTCTAGAATCATTCAAAGGGAGTCTACACTTTGTATCGCAGAAGTACCTGGATCATGCTATATTAGTCGTAAGTGACTTCACCCTACCTAGTATAGACTGGGATGTCTATGGATTCATTACAGGTGGTACAGACAAGCCGTCGTGTGAATTACTTTTGAACACATCATGCGAAAACTGTCTTGAGCAGCTAAATCGACAGTCAATGCGTAATGGAAATATTTTAGATATGGTAGCCACGAACAGACCAGACCTCATCGACGGTGGCAGTGTTGAGACAGGGATTAGTGATCATGATGTTGTCATTACGACTATGGTTACAAAAATTAAAAAGTCGGTCAAGAAGGCTAGGAGAGTAGTCTTACTAGAAAGAGCAGATAAGCAGTTGTTAGCATCCCATTTAGTAAATGAATCGACTTCATTTACTTCCGGTACGATGGTCGTGGAAGAATTATGGGCAAATTTTAAACACATTGTAAACCACGCATTGGACAAGTATGTGCCGAAAAAGTGGGTTACGGACAGAAAAGACCCACCGTGGTTTAACAGCGCAATTCGGAGAATACTCAGAAAGCAAAGACAGTTGCACTCACGGTACAAGAAAGATCGGGAGAATGAGGACAGGCAATAGTTAGTAGAGATTCATGCTGCTGTAAAAAGAGCGATGCGCGAAGCATACAACCACTACCACCATCATACCTTAGCAAAAGATCTTGCTGAAAACCCAAGGAAATTCTGGTCTTATGTAAAATCGGTAAGCGGGTCGAAGGCTTTCATCCAGTCACTCACTGATCAGTCTGGCCTGGCAGCGGGAGACAGCAAAACGAAAGCTGAAATTTTAAATTTAGCATTTGAGAAATCTTTCATGCAGGAGGATCGTACAAACATACCGCCATTTGAGTCTCGTACAGATTCCCGTATGGAGGATATAGTGACAGACATCCCTGGGGTTGTGAAGTAGCTGAATGGGTTGAAAATAAATAAATCGCCAGGTCCTGATGGGATTCCAATTTGGTTTTACAGAGAGTACTCTACTGCATTGGCTCCTTACTTAGCTTGCATTTATTGCGAATCTCTTGCCCAACATAAAGTCCCAAGCAACTGGAAAAAAGCATAGGTGATGCCTGTATATAAGAAGGGGAGGAGGACGTATCCTCAAAATTACAGACCAATATCCTTAACATCGGTTTGTTGCAGGAACATATTCTCAGTTCGAATATAATGAATTTCCTTGAGACAGAGAAGTTGCTGTCCATGCATCAGCACGGCTTTAGACAGCATCGCTCCTGCGAAACGCAACTCGCTCTTTTTTCACATGATATATTGCGAACTGTGGATGAAGGGTATCAGATGGACACTATATTCCTTGACTTCGGGAAAGCGTTTGACTCGGTGCCCCACTGCAGACTCCTAACGAGCATAAGGGATTGGTTCCCAAATATGTGAGTGGCTCGAAGACTTCTTAAGTAATAGAACCCAGTACATTGTCCTCGATGGTGAGTGTTGATCAGAGGTGAGGGTATCATCTGGAGTGCCCCAGGGAAGTGTGGTAGGTCCGCTGTTGTTTTCTATCTACATAAATGATCTTTTGGATAGGGTGGATAGCAATGTGCGGCTGTTTGCTGATGATGCTGTGGTGTACGGGAAGGTGTCGTCGTTGAGTGACTGTAGGAGGATACAAGATGACTTGGACAGGATTTGTGATTGGTGTAAAGAATGGCAGCTAACTCTAAATATAGATAAATGTAAATTAATGCAGATGAATAGGAAAAAGAATCCTGTAATGTTTGAATACTCCATTAGTATTGTAGCGCTTGACACAGTCACATCGATTAAACATTTGGGCGTAACATTGCAGAGCGATATGAAGTGGGACAAGCATGTAATGGCAGTTGTGGGGAAGGCGGATAGTCATCTTCGGTTCATTGGTAGAATTTTGGGAAGATGTGGTTCATCTGTAAAGGAGACTGCTTATAAAGCATTAATACGACCTATTCTTGAGTACTGCTAGAGCGTTTGGGATCCCTATCAGGTCGGATTGAGGGAGGACATAGAAGCAATTCAGGGGCGGGCTGCTAGATTTGTTACTGGTAGGTTTGATCATCATGCGAGTGTTACGGAAATACTTCAGGAACTCAGGTGGGAGTCTCTGGAGGAAAGGAGGCATTTTTCTTGTGAATCGCTACTGAGGAAATTTAGAGAACCAGCATTTTGAGGCTGACTGCAGTACAATTTTACTGCCGCCAACTTATATTTTGCGGAAAGATCACAAAGATAAGAGAGATTAGGGCTCGTACAGAGGCATATAGGCAGTCATTTTTCCCTCGTTCTGTTTGGGAGTGGAACAGGGAGAGAAGATGCTAGTTGTGGTACGAGGTACCCTCCGCCACGCACCGTATGGTGGATTGTGGAGTATGTATGTAGATGTAGAAGAAGGGATCATTTGGTAGGACATGTTCTGAGGCATCAAGGGATCACCAATTTAGTATTGGAGGGCAGCGTGGAGGGTAAAAATCGTAGAGGGAGACCAAGAGATGAATACACTAAGCAGATTCAGAAGAATGTAGGTTGCAGTAGGTTTATTTTATTTAGCGTATGGCTATACATGCAACATTAAAAATCAAGTGTCAGACATTAAAATCTTATAACAATCATAAATATAATTTATGTTTATGTTGGTGAGTTAAAAGGTTATATCGAAGTTTGAGATCCATTCTAGCGCCGATGGGGATGCCTCCAGGAAGTCGGACCAGTTCCCTGCATATGCTCGCAAGGAGCATTCACCATGGATGTGTTGGATCATCTGTCTAGGGGCACCGCAGTCGCATTCTGGTGACATCGCTCTTCCCCATTTGTGTAGTGAATCCGCACACCTGCCATGTCCAGTACATATTCGATTTAATGCGGACCATGTTTTCCGTGTTAGTTCCATTCCAGAGACGTTGCAGTTATAGCTCTCAAACCAGGTCTGTAGTTGGTCATTTGTCTATTGGTTCCAATCTAGTCTCCATTGTTTCATGTGCTCATAGTTATTATTTTGAAGCTGCTCAGCTGTGCGTATGGGTTGCTTTCTTGATTTCAATCGAGTGTGTCGCAGTTGTCAGAATTCTTCTTTAATTGGTAGTTCTGGTTTTGTCTCGATCTTCCTGAATTCGTGCAGTAGGGCCGCTTTTCTACGCAGGTCCGGGGCAGGATATTACATAGCACCGGTAACCAGTACGTGGGCGTTGATTTAACAGTTCTAGAAATCAACCTCATTGTGTTATTTAATTGCCTGTCAATAAGTTTGGTGTGACAGCTGTTAATCCAGACTGGAGCGCAGTACTCAGCCACAGAGAACACTAAGGCGATAGATGAGGTGCGTAACGTTTTTGCGTTAGCTCCCCAACTAGTACCGCTAAGTTTTTGGATGATGTTATTCCGTGTTCCAATTTTTGCAGTGGTGTTCTCCAGATGTTTTCGGTAAGAAAGAGTGCGATCCAATGTTATACCTAAGTACTTTGGAAACTTATTATGTTTGAGGTTGGTGTTTCCGAGTTTTATGTTAATAATTTCATTTGCCATTTTGTTATTAAGATGGAATGTAGATACTTCAGTTTTGTTAGGGTTTGGCTTGAGTCTCCATTTCTTGAAATAATTGTATAGTATTTCAACGTCATTATTAAGGACTTCCTCTGTATTGAAGAGATACTTGTCTCTGGTAGCCAGTGCTATGTCATCCGCATATCAAAATTTTCTTGAATTTGTGTTTGGGAGATCTGCTATATAGAGGTTAAACAGAAGAGGGGCCAATATGGAGCTTTGCAGAAGCCCGTTGTTAATAAGTTTTGTTTTGCTTGTCTTTCCGTTTAGGGTGACCGGGAAGGTTCTGTTACTCAGCGTATTATGTATTAAGGATGTTAGAATCTGGCAAGGAATCACTCTTAAGAGTTTGTAAATTATTCCATCTCTCCAAACAGTATCATATGCAGATGTTAAGTCTAGAAATACAGCACTTGTTTTCAATTTCTGTTGAAAGCCAGCCTCTATGTAGGATGTTAATGCCAGAACTTGGTCACAGCAACTACGGCCAGGTCTGAAGCCTGCCTGTTCTATAGGTAAGTTTTCCGTAATAATGCCGCTAATTCGATTATGGACAAGTCGTTGGAGAAGTTTGTATGTACAGCTAAGAAGTGCTATTGGTCTGTAGCTTAGCGGTTGGTCTGCTGGTTTCCTTGGTTTCAGCAAAGCTATTATTCTTGCCTTTTTGAATTCTCTAGGGAGATGGTTTGTAGTCATAATGTTCGAAAAGAAATTTGCCAGCCATTTGACTACGTTCTTTCCAGCGTAGGTTAGAAATTCTGGATGTATGTTGTCAAAACCTGGGGCTTGCCCGGTTTCATATTCTTGAGGGCAGTAATGACATCATCCTCAGTGAATGGTCTGGAAAGCTCTGATATATTTGGAGTATTCTTTTTTAGTGTTCTGAGTTCGCGCTTAATCATCCTGGTATGTGGTTTGTCTCTCGGAGCTCTTGACATTTCGACAATGTTATTTGCAATTTTCTCTGGTGTTATGGTTGGATTTTTCTGGGCTGGTCTTGTCGTACCTCCGAGTTTACGTAACAAACTCCATGCCTTCCTCTTGATTGAGTGAAATTCATTCTTTCAGTTGCTTCAGTCCATCGTTGTCTTCTTGCAGAATCTAGATTGTGGAGGAGGTCATCAGCTATTTCGTGGTCACCACTACTAGTAAAATCCTCATATAGCTGATGACATTTTGCATCCCATCCTGGGATGTATTCTTTTCGAAACCCCCTAGGGATGTGTTTTTTAGCTGTGGTAATTATAGCTTTCCTGAAACGATCGTAGCATTTAGGTAGTGACGGTATAAACCGGATGCATTTATCAAGGTCCGCTGAATACTTCTCCTAGTCAGCTTTTTGGAAATTCCATCTAGGTCGAGGGAAGGACCGTATCAGGGGTATAGTGACACCGATGTCTAAAATAACAGGCCTATGCTGGCTGTGTGGGAAATCTGTGGCAACCCTTCTATGTATAGGCACTGGTTTTCCCTCGTTATCGGTAGTGACAAAGCAGAGGTCCGGATTGTAGCCCCTGTGCCAGGCGGCCGAGTGGAATGTGCCCCTCTCCTTGGCATCGAATATAAGATGTAGATTGTTCTCGTCAGCCCATTCCACCAGCGCTTCTCCACGTTCATTATTTTGGGTGTATCGCCACATTTCATGATGGCTATTAAAATCACCTTTAGAATTTGAAAGAGAGTATTCCAGTCAACATTGTCAAAAGCTTTCTCTAAGTCTACAAATGCTAGAAATGTAGGTTTGCCTTTCCTTAATCTTTCTTCTAAGATAAGTCGTAAGGTCAGTATTGCCTCACGTGTTCCAGTATTTCTACGGAATCCAAACTGATCTTCCCCGAGGTCGGCTTCTACTAGTTTTTCCATTCGTCTGTAAAGAATTCGTGTTAGTATTTTGCAGCTGTGGCTTATTAAGCTGATTGTTCGGTAATTCTCACATCTGTCAACACCTGCTTTCTTTGGGATTGGAATTGTTATATTCTTCTTGAAGTCTGAGGGTATTTCGCCTGTTTCATACATCTTGCTCACCAGATGGTAGAGTTTTGTCAAGACTGGCTCTCCCAAGGCCGTCAGTAGTTCCAATGGAATGTTGTCTACTCCGGGGGCCTTGTTTCGACTCAGGTCTTTCAGTGCTCTGTCAAACTCTTCACGCAGTATCGTATCTCCCATTTCATCTTCATCTACATTCTTTTCCATTTCCATAATATTGTCCTCAAGTACATCGCCCTTGTATAGACCCTCTATATACTCCTTCCACCTTTCTGCTTTCCCTTCTGTGCTTAGAACTGGGTTTCCATCAGAGCTCTTGATGTTCATACAAGTGGTTCTCTTATCTCCAAAGGTCTCTTTAATTTTCCTGTAGGCAGTATCTGTCTTACCCCTAGTGAGATAAGCCTCTACATCCTTACATTTGCCCTCTAGCCATCCCTGCTTAGCCATTTTGCACTTCCTGTCGATCTCATTTTTGAGACGTTTGTATTCCTTTTTGCATGCTTCATTTACTGCATTTTTATATTTTCTCCTTTCATCAATTAAATTCAATATTTCTTCTGTTACCCAAGGATTTCCACTAGCCCCCATCTTTTTACCTACTTGATCCTCTGCTGCCTTCACTACTTCATCCCTCAAAGCTACCCATTCTTCTTCTACTGTATTTCTTTCCCCCATTCCTGTCAATTGTTCCCTTATGCTCTCCCTGAAACTCTGTACAGGTGGCAGGGGTAAAATACAGGGAGCGAAAGGCTATTTACAATTTGTACAGAAACCAGATGGCAGTTAAAAGAGTCGAGGGACATGAAAGGGAAGCAGTGGTTGGGAAGGGAGTGAGACAGGGTTGTAGGCTCTCCCCGATGCTATTCAATCTGTATATTGAGCAAGCAGTAAAGGAAACAAAAGAAAAATTCGGAGTAGGTATTAAAATTCATGGAGAAGAAATAAAAACTTTGAGGTTCGCCGATGACATTGTAATTCTGTCAGAGACAGCAAAGGACTTGGAAGAGCAGTTGAACGGAATGGATGGTGTCTTGAAGGGAGGATATAAGATGAACATCAACAAAGGTAAAACGAGGATAATGGAATGTAGTCGAATTAAGTCGGGTGATGTTGAGGGTATTAGATTAGGAAATGAGACACTTAAAATAATAAAGGAGTTTTGCTATTTGGGGAGCAAAATAACTGATGATGGTCGAAGTAGAGAGGATATAAAATGTAGACTGGCAATGGCAAGGAAAGTGTTTCTGAAGAAGAGAAATTTGTTAACATCGAGTATAGATTTAAGTGTCAGGAAGTCGTTTGTGAAAGTATTTGTATGGAGTGTAGCCATGTATGGAAGTGAAACATGGATGGTAAATAGTTTGGACAAGAAGAGAATAGAAGCTTTCGAAATGTGGTGCTACAGAAGAATGCTGAAGATTAGATGGGTAGATCACATAACTAATGAGGAGATACTGAATAGGATTGGGGAGAAGAGGAGTTTGTGGCACAACTTGACCAGAAGAAGGGATCGGTTGGTAGGACATGTTCTGAGGCATCAAGGGATCACCAATTCAGTATTGGAGGGCAGCGTGGAGGGTAAAAATCGTAGGGGGAGACCAAGAGATGAATACACTAAGCAGATTCAGAAGGACGTAGGTTGCAGTAGGTACTGGGAGATGAAGAAGCTTGCACAGGATAGAATAGCATGGAGAGCTGCATCAAACCAGTCTCAGGACTGAAGACCACAACAACAACAACAACAACAACAACAACAACAACATTAAAATCACCGTCATATATCGTTGGGTGTTCATGTACGGGTAGTATAATACTTGGCCAGATTTGGTTTGGTGGTTTGTGGACATTTATAAGTCTTATGTTGCCTACTTTTATATCAACAACATAGATGTTGTTTTCTGTGCTTGTGGACAGCAGGTGTGCATGTTCAATATCGGATCGGGCATATGTGGCGGTGCCATAGGCGTGATGATATGTTGCGCCTATTTGTTGGAAGCCTTGAATACATTCTCTTCTTTGTAAGTCTTCCTGCGAGTCGGTATGTTTTTCCTGAAGGAGTACCACATCGATGCTATTGTCCAATAGAAACTTTGAAAGATATTCAGATTTGGATCAACTAATTCCCTCAATATTTAGCTGGCAGATCCGGACTGATGGTCCCAATCTTCTAGTCGGATGGTTCCCAAAGGAATCGTTCGTTTGGTCACTTCATTTGCAGTAGGTACTGGGCGATGATGAAGCTTGCACAGGATAGAGTAGTATGGAGAGCTGCATCAAATCAGTCTCAGGACTGAAGACAACAACAACAACAACAACATTTAATTGCTGTAACTCTTGAATATGAGCCTCTTAATTTTTGGTTATCTGAATTCCTTCCCTCATTGGCTGATATTATCACTTCATCACTACACTCAATTGTAGCAGAAGCTGTATTATTGCTGTCCCCAAAACCAAATCTTGTGCCTACATAATGGGATAGATTCATTTGCAAACATATTATTAATGGTTGGTAGTTCATTAATGTACAGTGTGTTCACATTTGGGTCACTTACGCTAATAGTTATGCTAGCTCTGCCATTAGCGTCAGGTATTTTTGCCTCATAACTACACACACACACACACACACACACACACACACACACACACACACACACACACACACACACACACACTCACTCACAGAAACAAATAAATATAACTTAATTCATAATAATGTATTATTCACTCCAATGCAATGTTGTACTTCTTTATTACAATGTGCCACTGAAAGTTACACTCCAGAAGATACATACCATCAGATGAGACTTCCTAACGCTTAAGTTGATATTGAGTGTTAACAAATTCCTCTTTTCCAGAAATGATTCTCATGCTATTGCCAGTCTACATTGTATATCCTCTCTACTTTGGCCATCATCAGTTCTTTTGATGCCCAACTAGCAGAATTTATGCACTATTTTTAATGTCTGATTTCCTAATTTAATTTCCTCTGCACTGTCTGATTTAATTAGACCACATTCCATTGCCTTTTTTTTATGTTCATCTTGTAATCTCTCTTCAAGACTACCCATCTTGTTAAACTGCTGTTGTAGTACTCTGGTGTGTCTGACGTGTCATTGACAAACCTCGAAGTTTTTATTCCTTCCCTTTCCATATTTCTCCTTGGTTTCCTCCACGGTTTGTCCTTAGGCTCTTATAGCTGCAGTCTGGTTTATGTGCAAGTTGTAAATAACCTTCACTCCCTGTATTTTATCCTTGCTACCTTCAAAATATCAAATAGTGTACTCCCGTCAACATTGTCAAAAGCTTTCTCTAAATCTGCAAATGCTATAAATGTAGGATTGCCTTTCTTCCACATATGTTCTAGCATAAGTTGTAGGTCAGTATTGCCTCACGTGTTCCCATATTCCTCTGGAACTCAAACTGATCTTCCCCAAGAATGCCTTCTAAGAGTTTTTCCATTCTTCTGTGAATGATTCATGTCAGTATTTTGCAACCATCACATATTAAGCCAATGGTTCAGTAGTATTCCTATCTGTCCACATCTCCTTCATTTCTCTGTCTTATCATTATAAACTCAGTCTGAAATCTTCTAACATTTCCAGTCCCTTCCTCATATACAACTTTCTTTCACAGTTCTTGAACCAAGTGTTAGTGACAATTGATTTATGCTCTGTGCAAAATTTTACTGGGTGGCTTCCTATTTCATTCCTTTTCCCTAGTACACATTCTACTGTTTCCCTTCTCTCCTTTGTTTTTACTACTGAATTTGTCACCCATGACAAATAAATTTTCATCACCTGTAACCATCTGAATAATTTCCACTATCTCATCATATATTCTTTCACTCTCTTCACAGTCTGCAGGGTTAGTTGGTATATAAATTCTTGTACTACTGTGGATTGTATTGGCTTCATGTCTGTCTTGGCTATGTAGTGCATTCACTGTGCTGTTCGTAGAAGCTATCCTGCATTCAAAATTTCTTATTCATTATTACTTCTGCATTGCCTTTAGTTGATTTTGTGTTAATAACCCTATACAGACCAGACCAGAAGTCCTGTTCTTCCTGCCAACACACTTCACAATTCCCACTATATATAACTTCAACTTATCCATTTCCCATTTTTAATTCTGTAACCTTCATACCTAATTAAGCATTCTAACACTCCGCATTCCAACCTGTAGAGAGGCAGTTGTGTTTTTCCTGTTGATGACGTCTTTCTTAGTATTCCCCAACCTGAGATTTGAAGGAAGGAAGATTGAGGCTTAATGGCCCTTCGTCAACTAGGTCATTAGAGACATAGCACAGGGTCGGATTGGTTCAAGGAAAGGTATGGAAATCAACTGTGCCCATTCAAAGGAACCTTCCTGATGTTTTCCTGGAGTGATTTGGGAAAATCACAGAAAACCTAAATCAGATTGGTAGGACACGGTTTTGAACCATCGTCCTCCAAAATGAGAGTCCAGTGTGTGAACTACTGCACCACCTCACTCGGTTCCAGAGATTTGAATGAGAGGACTATTTTACCTCCAGAATATTGTACCTAAGAACATGCCATCATCATAAAGCCATATAGTCACTGGGAAAAAAATAAACAGCTGTGATTTTTCCCCTTGCTTTCAGCTGTTTGCATTACTAGCATTGGAGATTAATATCAGACTTGCAGTTCAGAAAAACCAATCTAAAAATAAGCATCAGAATATACAACAAATTGTGATCACAAATTTGTTGTAGCATAGGATGGTCTTGTAAAATTTGCCCATTCAGGTATGTATAAGATAAAGTGTAATAACTGTGAGAAAATTTACATAGGACAGACTGGGGAAAAAATTCAAAAGAAGATTTAAAGAACATCTGAATCTCACTGGCACAATATCTTGATTTAATTCACATTTAAAAGAACAAAATCACATGGTTAGTGATGTGACACAATGCTTGACAGCTCTACACATTGCTGAAAAATGTGGCTTACTAAATATTTTGGAGGAAATAGAACTTTTCACATCTTTGATGAAACATCCTGACATTACTTGGAAGGGAAGGATCGTTATAAAAAAAGGTTGTAAGAATTTCACCAGTATTCTTTAGCATACAACACATTTCTTTTTCTGTTAAAATATGTAATTCAAATTAAAAGTAGCATTGTATGTAGTCTATGGTATACAAAAGATTATCTTTGCCACTGACAAATATATAATCTCATAAAAATTTCTTATTGTTGATTGCATATGTATGCATGTATAAATCATATAATCACATTATTATAGATTTTTACAAAACATCATTCTTGGCATATGCTAAAAAGTGGTACAAAGGAGGCAGATCACATTACGATAATGTAAAATAAGCACATACTTATTAAACACTATATACTGGGAGTATTATAAGAAATATTTGTCTTCTGTAATACATACATTGCCAGTGGCGGAAGAATATCTAAAACTAGTCTGATAAAATAAACTGTCACCACAAAAAGCAGCTTATTTCAAATAAATAAACAAATATTAATAATTAATACGCAATATTTGTAATGTTGCAAAGCCAGATCAGTAATTCAGACTGCTGCCCCTCATTGGGAACCACATATTAGTCTGACCTCTCCACAGATACCACTCTGCTGTTTTTGTAGTTGTAGCAGTGGTATGGGTATCTGTATTGTCACCTCACCTCACACCTGCCATCTAGGGCCATGGTCTCTCTCTGTGTGAGGCGGGGGATACAGTCACTGATACTTCTTTGTGGCAATCCAGCTGCTCCTCTGAAGTCTGATACAAGGTGTATGTCCTTGCCACAGGTTTGCCATGTACAATGTCTCTGTTGTGACACAGTGGTGTTCCTTCTGCTGTCCCATGGCAGGTCAGTGAGTTTTCTGTGATGACTTGGATATTGAAGGTTTAGCTACAAGAACTTTTTAACATTTGGAGTCTGCAACTTTTTCTTAATTGATTTATCATCATGGGCCATATAAAGATTCAAAACAAATCCCAAGAACATCATGAGATACTATAAAGATTTTTCACACTGAAATTCTAGATTGTGTGTCAGTTCTCATTATGGAAGCATAACTTCATTTTGCAATATGGTTTTCGCACGATCTGTTCAGAGAAATAATCATATCAACAGCAGAGAAATAATCGAACCATTACTTCTGTATGGTAAGACAAATGTCCTCCATGAATGTACAGTACTGCAACCCACAATGAAGTGCTATAAATGTGGGCAGCTTTTTACACTGCTTCTGTATGTCTTGTTGTTGGCTGTTACTGATAAGCTTCCAGTAGCTAGAATTTATTTAACTGCTATTGCATACCTGCCAGTGATAACCAGCTAGATTGCATGTTAAATAAAAAAGAAACAAAAAAAAAAAAAAAAAGGCTGTGAGTACCGGGCGTGAGTCATGCTTCGGTAGCTCAGTTGGTAGAGCACTGCCCGCGAAAGGCAAAGGTCCCGAGTTCGAGTCTCGGTCGGGCACACAGTTTTAATCTGCCAGGTAGTTTCATATCAGCGCACACTCCGCTGCAGAGTGAAAATCTCATTCGGGAAACATCCCCCAGGCTGTGGCTTAGCCATGTCTCCGCAATATCCTTTCTTTCAGGAGTGCTAGTTCTACAAGGAGAGCTTCTGTAAAGTTTGGAAGGTAGGAGACGAGGTACTGGCAGAAGTAAAGCTGTGAGAACCGGGCGTGAGTCGTGCTTCGGTAGCTCAGTTGGTAGAGTACTTGCCCGCGAAAGGCAGAGGTCCCGAGTTCGAGTCTCTGTCGGGCACACAGTTTTAATCTGCCAGGAAGTTTCATATCAGCACACACTCCGCTGCGGAGTGAAAATCTCATTCAAGAAACACAAAAATTGATAGCACAGCCAAAGAAGAGCACCAGGTTACATCTCGAAGCATGACTGAAGTAGGCTACCTTAGTTGTAATCCTGCTGAGGCTTATGAATCGACCTCCAGTAAAGATAATTTGATTCAGCATGTGGCAAGTTCGATCTTGGAGAGGTGGTAACCAATCTGCCAATGTCAAAGGTGATGTCAGTGAGCCACTCCAATGGATCCTGGGACACTCTCACCAACTGCAAGAGACTGAAAATTAAGGAAGGTCGTACTTTGCTATCTTCAACATTAAATCTGTCCACAAAGATAGAAACTTAAAATACACTACAGATACCATTGCCAAATCATTATCATATTCCTAAAAGCCATCAGATACATGGATGAAGCAGCATTTGAATCAGAAGGATATCGGATTCTGAAAGGAGAGACAGACAGGAGTAATGAAGAATGTACCTTACCTCGGCACAGGTTTTAATCAATAACAGTATCCTGGGAACCATCACTGATTTTTATCTCCAAGAACAGTAGCCTCTTCACACTTACATTTAGGGCATCAGTGTAGTCAATTCACATGCCCCTACAAATGAGATTAACAGAACAGGTCCAGAGGAAGTAGAAGAATTTTGGGAAGACCTGGAGCAGACATTATCCAAGATCCCTACCATAGATGCTATCATACTTCTTGGAGACTACAATGCTCAACTGAGGAAAGAAAAAAAATCAAGATCATCCAGAAGTACCCAGCCTACAACAGGAATCAGAATGCCGAATGACTTGTAGAAATTTGTAAGAGTTTTGATCTGATAATGAAACTGCCAGCATTTCAAATCTTCCAGAAAAACAAAACTTGTGGGTATCTCTGAAAACTCTACTAGAAGGCTTCCAGAGTGATCATGTATCGATATTGAGATATGCAGAGAAGGAAATTCAAAATGTCAGGGTCCTTAAACTAAAAGACATGACCCATATCATAACATTTGATACAGAGAAACTTAGAATTAGCACAGATTTTAAGATGAGCCAGAATCAGAAGAACTATCATGGATGAGATGCAGTTAAAAGATGTTCTGATTGACAGTGTTCAAACTGGAGAAAAGGAGACGACAAACATGGTGGTCTTCGAAAGAGATATGGCAGTCAGTGTTTGAAAGTGTGATTTGATTGGTGTTCTCAGAAACACAAGGGAACGTAAAGAACTTACAAAAACTAAGGAAAAGTACTACCAAAATTATCAGGTATCTCAAAATAAAATATGACTAGGAACACTTAACTCAAACTGAAGAAAACTTCCGTAAAAACTTACTTTAGGATTTTATAGAAAATTCAAGGTTAACTTAAGTAGATATAATCCCCCAAACCTTAGCTTTGAGAACAAAGAAGGAAATTTAGTGTATAGTGACATGGAAAACAGTCAGATCTTTGCCAAGCACTTTGAAGAGCTCATAAACTACGAAGCACCATATGAGACATTCAGCTACAACCAGAAGAACCGTATCCCAACTCATAATCCCCAACTGTAGACAAGGTTAGGAGCATCATATATATCTCAAAGGACAGTAAAGCTATTTGAGCAGGTGGGATTATTTTAGGACTCTTGAAGTATGCTAACAAGAAAATGCTTATTGAGCTGAAACACATTAAATGTAAAATTTGAGAATAAAAGCATCTTCCAGAAGGGCTGACTTCATCACAGATATATCCCATGCACAGTAAGAGATAAGTTGAAGCCTGGGAACTACAGGGGAAATTTGTTAATACCAGTGACCTATATGCGCAAAAGCTCTGCTGAGCGGAGTGTAAAAGCAACTAAGTCCATAAATTATTGAGTACCAAGGAGACTTCAGAAACATCAGATCATGTGCAGAGCAAATCTTGAATCTGGAACTAGTAATAATTTATCAACTTATCAAAAACAGAGGACCAAGAATTTCATTCTGTCATTTGATGACTTACAGAAAATCTGTGATTCAGTACATGGATGAACACTGTTTCAAATTTTTGGGGAGATTAGTTCAGATAAAAATCCAATGAACTGATTAAATGGACCTTAAGCATCAAGACAACCTAGATTACATTCAGTGGAAAACTTTCAGAGCCTTCAGTATCAAAACGAGTTAGACGTGGAGGTGGACTCCCTCCTTTGCCATTTAACTTGATCAGACAAGCAGAGTTTTAAATACCTAAGAAAATGGATAGAAACTAGTCTGACAGAAAAAGAAGCAATGGGCTGATGAATAAACAAAATTGCTTTAGCATACAAGCTAACTATGAACATCTACGAAGGTTCAGTGGAATTGGCATTAGTAGCAACATAGGCTGTAGAGTGGAAGTGGCTGTGAAGACATAATGAGAGTTTAGCAGTGATTTCATTTATTTTTAACACTACTATCCAACGCAATCACTAAACTATCAAGTAAAATTCTTCTAAAATAATTATTTTAAAAGAGCACAATAATGTAAGCAAAATTTCACTGGTGCAAAATCAATAGTAATAATAATAATAATAATAATAATATTACAGCAAGCATATTATTGAAGATCCCAATACCACAACAGATAAATGCAGACTTTGCAAACAACAGATAAATGCAGACTTTGCAAACAACAGATAAATGCAGACTTTGCAAACAACAGATAAATGCAGACTTTGCAAACAACAGATAAATGCAGACTTTGCAAACAACAGATAAATGCAGACTTTGCAAACAACAGATAAATGCAGACTTTGCAAACAACAGATAAATGCAGACTTTGCAAACAACAGATAAATGCAGACTTTGCAAACAACAGATAAATGCAGACTTTGCAAACAACAAATAAATGCAGACTTTGCAAACAACAAATAAATGCAGACTTTGCAAACAACAAATAAATGCAGACTTTGCAAACAACAAATAAATGCAGACTTTGCAAACAACAAATAAATGCAGACTTTGCAAACAACAAATAAATGCAGACTTTGCAAACAACAAATAAATGCAGACTTTGCAAACAACAAATAAATGCAGACTTTGCAAACAACAAATAAATGCAGACTTTGCAAACAACAAATAAATGCAGACTTTGCAAACAACAAATAAATGCAGACTTTGCAAACAACAAATAAATGCAGACTTTGCAAACAACAAATAAATGCAGACTTTGCAAACAACAAATAAATGCAGACTTTGCAAACAACAAATAAATGCAGACTTTGCAAACAACAAATAAATGCAGACTTTGCAAACAACAAATAAATGCAGACTTTGCAAACAACAAATAAATGCAGACTTTGCAAACAACAAATAAATGCAGACTTTGCAAACAACAAATAAATGCAGACTTTGCAAACAACAAATAAATGCAGACTTTGCAAACAACAAATAAATGCAGACTTTGCAAACAACAAATAAATGCAGACTTTGCAAACAACAAATAAATGCAGACTTTGCAAACAACAAATAAATGCAGACTTTGCAAACAACAAATAGAAACAGTAGATCACATCACAAGTGGATGTACAATACTAGCAAATACAGAATACCCCAGAAGACATGACAATGTAGCAAAAATAATACATCAACAACTTGCCATAAAACATAAACTAATAAAACAACACGTTCCCACGTACAAGTATGCACCACAAAATGTACTGGAGAATGATGAATACAAATTATACTGGAACAGAACCATTATAACAGATAAAACAATACCACATAACAAACCTGACATCATACTCACCAATAAAATGAAGAAATTAACACAACTAATCGAAATATCCATACCCAATACAACAAATATACAGAAGAAAACTGGAGAAAAAATTGAAAAATACATCCAACTGGCTGAGGAAGTCAAGGACATGTGGCATCAGGATAAAGTTGACGTTATACCGATTATACTATCAACTACAGGAGTCATACCACACAATATCCACCAGTACATCAATGCAATACAGCTACATCCAAACGTATATGTACAACTACAGAAATCCATAATTATTGATACGTGTTCAATAACCCGAAAGTTCCTAAATACAATGTAACATATACCATACAGTTAAAAGGAAGTCACGCTTGATGAAGGTCCGCGTCACTTTCCATTTTTAACCAGACCTAATTCCCAAAACAATAATACAGACGTGTTCAGTGAGATAATGTACAATTAAAACTTAAATTACACACAATAAATATGACCTAATGAACCATGTACATTGCAATGTTGGCTTAAGCCAAAATATTACACTAATTGGAAGCCTTTGTTGCTTACCCATGTTATCTGACAATAAGAGTAACATAGATGTTACAAATAGAACAAGCTCTTAAAGAGCTAAACCTTAATCCTGAAATGTATCAAGATACCAAACTCATACTTAAGAACTTGATCAGTATAGACATGATTGTGCCCTAAGCCTTCTCACAAAAAAAATAACAATGAGGCTGAATAAGAAAGGTGAGGTCACTGTGCTAATGATATTGATTCTGCCTGTAGTAGATAATGAGCCAATCAGCCGTACAGTTTCAAAAATACAGGAAGCGTACAACTAATCCATTCTTCTGTGGTAAACCATGAAATCAATAACAAGTACCAAAAATTGCTAATCGCAAACTGCAAAGCTTGAAAGCTTCCTGGAGCAATCCTGTGTACAGGGTACACAGCACTAATCACAGCCATTTCTGTGCACTTAAGGCACAGACTTTCCATGAACCAATAAAATACTGTGCAGCCCACTGTTCCTGTTTCGGTGCTACTCTCTCAAGGTCAACAACTGCCATCTGCCAGTCAGTTCCGCACATTTCCATACTAGGCTGAGCTGCTTCCCCACAACCAACTCCCTTCCAGTCACTGTGACCTATCACTCTGTCCTCCTCTGTGTGCAGGGCTGCTACCACAAGTTGCCCGCAGCCAACCGCCACTTGTCTCCAATGTGCACACTCCAAGACTTTGAGGTTTGGATGCTCCTCAATGTATTGCTGGACAGCAAGACAGTAACAGCTGGCCCAAGCTCCTTGCATATGGCACCACTCACTTTGCGCGTTCTATGCTCATATAAATAGCTGTGTTCTACAGATAGTGGGTCAGTTCTCTTCTGGGTATACACTGGTGTCAGTAATAAACATGCTTTCTGTTCTAAGTGTTGTACTTCTTTGATGGCCCTGCATCCTGTTTTGCACTAGAGTGTGGTTTCGACTTTATAATATAGAAGGTGAGCAAACCAAGAAGTGTGTATCCAGATTGAGAGAATCTTTCACATAATCAGGAAAAGGTGCATGTTCTTTGGACACATCATTATAATGGTCCAGTGGAGACTGGTACAGCAAATAATACCGTTTCTTGTGAACAAGAGAATCAAAGTAGGCCCGATCAAAGAGATACAAAGGGATCTGAAAGAAATGGGAATACAGATACAGGAACTGGAGATATACAATAGGGTCATTTTCAGAAAAAAAGTTCAGGCATTTCCAGGTTTCCAAGTCAGAATTTGATCAGGGCAAAATTGTCATGGGCAGAAGAGTAAAGAAGATTGCAACGTATGAGTATGAAAGAATATTGGACAAGGATAAATAAATCTGTCCTGAATTAACATGGTCTTCAGTTGGCCAAAAGGAAGAAGAAGAAGAAGAAGAAGAAGAAGAAGATCACATAGAAATATTATGCATAAGGGTACATAAGACTGTCCTTGGCTCCAGAAAGTTGTAGGGATGGATGGGTATTAAAGAAGGAGCATGAGCAGATGATTTTATGCTAAGGGAGTTATGGCTGCCTTGCTGAAGGCAGCCGTCGCACAAGAAATGATAGAAGTTGATGGTATTGGTATTCTGCAAATTGTGGATGAAGAACAGATTTTTAAAAACAATGATGTAAACATTCATTAGGAAATGAGAGATCGATGTTATTAAAATGTAATGTAAAGGTATTGATATTGAAATGGTGGTGGGAGACACATGGAGGAAGTTAAAACAGGTAATATAATTAATGTAAACCCATGTAAGTAAGCTGTGTGTTTGTTTCAGTCATAGAATTTTGAATACTTGTGCTGTATGTGGCGGCTGATGAGCTTCTGCTCTGTAAAGTATTTTAAGATCTAATCTGGAAAAAATTACACAAGCCCATGAAAACAAAAAAATTTCAAAATACTTTTTTTACTTTGTAGGCGGATCTTTATAGATTTTTATGAGCTGAATCCAAATCTTGCCTTAGTTTTTTTGTACCACCCATAGTTTTTGAGCAATATGCTTTTTATTATACAGTATAAAAATCCTATGCTATACCGTATACAGGGAAATTAATGAAACGCTTTGTTACAACATAAGCATGATTTGTATTTACAGTGAGCTACTTACAACAATGATAGGTGTTAATAGAAGCTCCACTTGTCAGCTGGAATTGATTTGTATTTTCTTTCTCTTTTTTCTTCGAAGCTACTTGTGTAGCTTTTTCTACGACGAGTCGTTTACTACGATGAGTCGCTTGCTGAACTTCTTGGTAGTTGCTTGCTGAACTTCTCGGTGAAATGAGCAACAGTAGTCCCCCATCATGTTGGTGTTCCAGCGGCCTTGGTAGTGTTTTTCCATCACTAGTTTCGGAAGGCTCAATAAACAACCTCCAGTCTTCCTTTTGGTATTCAATACCAAACTCATTCATCAGACCAGGAATGTCCAAGCAGTTCACTAAACCACCACCTTGTTGAAAAAACATGGAAAATTGCTGCTCTCTCTTTCTATACATGTACACGCTGGTTACAACTGCCAATAAGTTCTTTTCTTTTAATCTAGAGCCAAGCAAATCAGCTTTTTCTTTTGTTAAGCCCAGATCCCTAACCAAATCGTTAAGCTCGGTCTGAGTAAACAATTTGGGCTCTAGACTTTCTGTATTAGATGGAATTCTTCATCATCTGGTTCATCTAAACCAGATTGTACATCAGAAAATACTTCTGTTGGAATAGAATTTAAATCATCTGGTGGTTCAGGAACCGGCAAATCTACACCATGCCCTATTGGTCGGATGGCAGACAGAAGGTTACGGTAGCTGATTACCTTCCTGTTTTTCGAATTAAGACCAGTATTATCAACACTGCAAAAGTAGCAATCATCGCAATGATTTCTTGGCTCCCTCCGTATAAAAAGAACAAAAAAACTAAAGGCTTCTTTCTCCTTTTTGGACCATTTTCTCAGATCTACAACACTCACCAACTTTAGATCCAAAGTATGCCAGATAAACATTTTTCACAAAATCTGTAATGTTTCTTTGGTGTTTTTTAATCACAAATTCACCACAAATATAACAACTGTCAGCAGAGATTTTACAACCACAATTAGACATTGTACTGAGCACATGTATACGAAACTGGAAAGTGAGGTTAGGTTGACAGTAAACAAAACACCATCTGTTAACACAAAAATAGAATCGACCTTTTTATGCCAGCAAATGTTTTTCAGCAGTGCTACCAATGTCATCTACATTTATTACGCTTCCTTTTTAAATTATTTTAACTGTAAAATATGAAGAAATGGTGGGTGATATAGTTTTAAAACTATCATATGTGGATTTCCCACCCTAAAAACATAAGAATAAGGTATTTTCAGCAAAGACGTTTTTCCATCATTGGGCTGTGTTATTGTTAGTGAGAATTTGTAACATTGAATGAGACAGGAAGGATATCAAAAGGTGGTGTTACACTTAAGTGCTTTGTGCATAGAGATTGTAATTTTGTGCAGTTTGTGATGGACATATCAGGAGGATTATCATGAATGGTAACTTTAGCTGTAGAAGTAACTTATCAGATTAGAAAGATTTAAGTGTCCCATGATAAAACAGTACTGGATCATAAAGTGAGCTCCAACTTGAACATTTCAATTTGTATTAGATGTAGAGGTCATGTGAAATAGTGGTTTCTGGATGATGAGATTTATGTAGCTTCAGTTTTAGAAAGCACCAATAATATTATTACACTAAACCAAGTACATCACAGACAGGAAAGTAGACTGATTGTAGAACATATCCCTCAAAGAGCTATGACCAACATTAACTCATGTACATTTGGTATAATTTTTTTTTACTTGTGACTACAGTCAAAGTAGATATGCTACTGTTGCTGACAGCCATCATTAGCAGTGTCCAGCAGTTCTGCTATTCCATTCATTAGATGTCAGCCAAATTTTTGTTACAACTTACAGCAATAAGATAGTTGTTAAATGAAAGTGCCAAAAACTAAAAAACATGAACCTCATCCAAGAAAGCCATAAATGTTGATATATGGGAAGAGTTTGTTATTTCAGTGTGTGATCATCATATACTAGCCAGTTTCATTAGAAAGTATAGTTAAAAATGTCAGAGTATGATATAGAAGTATGCCATTACTTCTGTGTACATTTGTCAAGCATCATTTTATTTGAATGCCATGGGTAAATTGGACTGCATAATCCAAGGAGACCTGCTACTCATCTTAACCACACCTACTTCCTCTGGAGTTCTTTCTCTTTTTTGGCTTCCTTTCTTCTTGTGTTTCAACATATCAGCTGAGAACATAGAAAGAAGTAAATTTTGCATGTGTTTTATTTTAAAGGTGGAATTCTGTGGTGGTATGTCACAAATATGCAAATTTTGTAAAATTTCAAACGTATCAGCATTCCATGCAAGTAAACATTTGCATGTAAATACTGACTTGGGCAAATTGTTCTGGCAGTGTATGTACCATGTTAGAGGCAGACAAAAAGATGTTAAAATAATGTATGAATTTCTAACAATACTAATGTGTTGCTTTATGGTATTTTAGATTGTTACATGTGTTGTGGATCCACTCCTTCAGGCTGTGAATGAAAGTGCAGCAAGATTGCCAACATGTGATATGGCAGTTTATCTTCTGAACTGTCTATACCAAATGCAGTCTACACTCTCTCTGTATGAATTCATGGATGAAAAGCTAGAAAAGTTACAGGTGAGTGTTAATGATATAGGATTACTTCTACCATAACATTTGTCTAGGTAATCCCGAGAACATTTCAAGTGTCCAGTGGCATTGTTATTCCACCCATACTAATATATGGGTCCCAAAGTGCTTTCTGCAGTGATAAAAATATGGGACAGTGGCTTCCTTACTCATAGTGAGGAAGTGATTCCGGATAATATGGCAACTCAAAAGATTGTTGTGCAAATTAAAACTGATATGTATAATTTTCTGCAACTGTGATCCTCCTACCAACAATTATAGCCTTCAGTGCAGTCAACAGTAGCTCTAATCATCATATGGAAGTTAACACTGATGGCAACTGTTTTCCCCATCTTGAAATCATTTCAGGCAATTGCCGGGATGGTTCCTTTGAAAGGGCACGGCCGATTTCCTTCCCAATCCTTCCCTCACCCGAGCTTGCACTCCGTCTCTAATGACCTCATTGTCGACGGGACGTTAAACACTAACCACCAACCAACCTACCTACCTTATCCCATCTTGAGATTCTTGCAGTTCGCCATTGACATTGTGGCAGGTAAAGAAACCCGATGTCTGTGCAACCTTTTGCATGAAGTGGCTTAAGTATTGGGCATCTGTGATCCGACTGCAATCACATGTGCTGACATCACATGACTTGGCCATCTTCCTGTGCTTGACTGTAATATCAGCAACCAGTACAAAGTGTAACAGTACCCCAGTCACACAACAGACCAAACTACTCCATTTGCTGTGAAAAAGGAGTGCTTACTCCAACACAGCAGCTATAAATTCTATTGTCAGCTTACGAAACAAAAAGTAAGAGTCTTTAAATCAGAGAAGAACTATAGTGAAAGTTCTTGAAAATATTAATACTATTCACTGCTAGTTTCTGAAAACCAGGTAGAATTTTTATTATTGGAAAGCCAAAATAGATACTAATCTGCTGTCATTGAGAAAAAGTTTCTAAAATATCATTCGTTCACTGTGTTCTATATATTTCAACAAAAAGAACCACATTCAAGAATCTAGAATGAGTCAAGGAATTAATTAACAAAAGACAAACAGTAATAAACACTTAACTTTTACTTGGCTGAAACAGTGAAATATCCATATATAACAAATATTATTGTGAGAAAGCAGCTAAATGTAATCTAGTATATTAGAGAGAATGTAAAAGTCTGCTGCTTCCCCAGTTTTATTAAGGAGCTGCTGTGTATCTTCTGTTAATTGCTTACCATTGACTTGTTTGCATTGGTATTTTTCAAATAAAACATTTACCTACATCTGTAACAATAAAGGCCTATTTACAATACACTACAACTTGTTATGCATCTTTATAATGAAAACTTCTGTGAAACTTGAGCTTCTCCATGTATCTAACGTTAAAATAAATTATGGATATGTAGCTGCTTAGTGTTCTGGAAAGCCACTCATTTTTCAACATGTGAGCGATAATGTGTGATGTACCTTTGGTAGTGTGTGTTATCTTTCAGCATATACCATCTTTTGGCCGCATGGTTGGTGCAGTCGTGTTCACAGATGGTTTAAGTTACCATGCACAGTGCGCTCTCATTTCCTTTGTACCTTGAATGTGATAGAATATTCACCTATCAAAATGTCGGTAGTTGTCAGTCTTGTTACCAGCTGCATTCCATTAGTTATTTGAACACTGCTACTTGCCATTTAGCTGACAGGAATTTTCAACTCAGGAATCTTAGATACCATGTTCACACAACTATAATAACTTCTTTCCGTGAAGAGGCTCATTGAAATTTTTACTTTCAACATATTCTGTCTAATCAAAGTTACAAATTGTTTTATTGATCTCAAGTACACTCCTGGAAATGGAAAAAAGAACACATTGACACCGGTGTGTCAGACCCACCATACTTGCTCCGGACACTGCGAGAGGGCTGTACAAGCAATGATCACACGCACGGCACAGCGGACACACCAGGAACCGCGGTGTTGGCCGTCGAATGGCGCTAGCTGCGCAGCATTTGTGCACCGCCGCCGTCAGTGTCAGCCAGTTTGCCGTGGCATACGGAGCTCCATCGCAGTCTTTAACACTGGTAGCATGCCGCGACAGCGTGGACGTGAACCGTATGTGCAGTTGACGGACTTTGAGCGAGGGCGTATAGTGGGCATGCGGGAGGCCGGGTGGACGTACCGCCGAATTGCTCAACACGTGGGGCGTGAGGTCTCCACAGTACATCGATGTTGTCGCCAGTGGTCGGCGGAAGGTGCACGTGCCCGTCGACCTGGGACCGGACCGCAGCGACGCACGGATGCACGCCAAGACCGTAGGATCCTACGCAGTGCCGTAGGGGACCGCACCACCACTTCCCAGCAAATTAGGGACACTGTTGCTCCTGGGGTATCGGCGAGGACCATTCGCAACCGTCTCCATGAAGCTGGGCTACGGTCCCGCACACCGTTAGGCCGTCTTCCGCTCACGCCCCAACATCGTGCAGCCCGCCTCCAGTGGTGTCGCGACAGGCGTGAATGGAGGGACGAATGGAGACGTGTCGTCTTCAGCGATGAGAGTCGCTTCTGCCTTGGTGCCAATGATGGTCGTATGCGTGTTTGGCGCCGTGCAGGTGAGCGCCACAATCAGGACTGCATACGACCGAGGCACACAGGGCCAACACCCGGCATCATGGTGTGGGGAGCGATCTCCTACACTGGCCGTACACCACTGGTGATCGTCGAGGGGACACTGAATAGTGCACGGTACATCCAAACCGTCATCGAACCCATCGTTCTACCATTCCTAGACCGGCAAGGGAACTTGCTGTTCCAACAGGACAATGCACGTCCGCATGTATCCCGTGCCACCCAACGTGCTCTAGAAGGTGTAATTCAACTACCCTGGCCAGCAAGATCTCCGGATCTGTCCCCCATTGAGCATGTTTGGGACTGGATGAAGCGTCGTCTCACGCGGTCTGCACGCCCAGCACGAACGCTGGTCCAACTGAGGCGCCAGGTGGAAATGGCATGGCAAGCCGTTCCACAGGACTACATCCAGCATCTCTACGATCGTCTCCATGGGAGAATAGTAGCCTGCATTGCTGCGAAAGGTGGATATACACTGTACTAGTGCCGACATTGTGCATGCTCTGTTGCCTGTGTCTATGTGCCTGTGGTTCTGTCAGTGTGATCATGTGATGTATCTGACCCCAGGAATGTGTCGATAAAGTTTCCCCTTCCTGGGACAATGAATTCACGGTGTTCTTATTTCAATTTCCAGGAGTGTATATGCTCAAAATAGTTAACACTGAATCCTTTGTAGACTTATGCTGTTTATTGATTGTTCATATTTTGACAGTACAAGGAGGAAAAAAGATGAAAAAAGGTTTAGATTGATTTTTATCTGTACTCCCTTTTTTTAATATCTAAACCAGTAGTCAGTGGAACTATGAAGTTTTAATCATCACTGCCATGGGCGTCATCATCTTCATTTGTAAGCCAGTTGCAATTTCTTTCTTCCTAGCAAGCATCTCGTATTATGTCATCTTCTGAGCCATCTGTGGCAATTGGTATGCAGCACCTTCTTGATCACTTCCATTATAAATTCACTTGAGATTCTCCAGAAGGTAGTAAGGATTAAGTGGCCCAGCATGGGTATTGAGGATTATTTTAGGTCACCCCTAGGAGTGAAAGTGTATTCTCTTTGAAGAAGCCAGTCACTATAAAGTTTTTGCAGGTGAACCTTTGAAGGTCTTTCACTTTCCACAACTTCTTGCATTAATCGAAACTGTGAGGTCATTTTACAGGATTTCTGTGTTGTTCTTTGATATTAGATCAATAACTTCTGCTGTGAGAAAAATCTTGGTGATAGTTTCTTTTTGGGGAAAAAAATGCTATCACCAAGATTTTCCTTCAGATAAGCAGATAACCTGGTATTCTGTTCCAAACAACCTGCAACCACTCTAGCATCAGGTCATTAACCATCCATCTCTTTTCTGTATAACTAAATCAGCACTAAATATAGGTCATTCAGGCAATTTCTCTTTTGGCAAAGCTTTCCTGTGAAGAGTCTCGCATGAGGGCAGTTTCCTTCCATCTGTCAGCACATTCAGCATTACTGTATTGCCAGAACTTCTTATAGAAACACTTTTTCTTTGTAGAGAATTCATTACAAAAGACAGTGTGGGAAATTAGTTAAATCTGTCTTAGAGAAATAAGTAATTCTGTAAATAAGTAATTCTGTTGAATGCTAATTTCTCTAAAATTATGAAGAGTCTGGAAGAAGTGACATAGATTTGTAATTAGAAATGGATTTCTTATCTCCAGTTTTGTAATGAGTGTTAAGATAGCATATTTAAGTCTGTCAATTTCTTTCCTGATTGAAAGGATAGAGTAGTTTTATGGAACTAATGTTTGTTGGCAGTGTATGCAGTGCCATCTGAAGTAAATCTAATACCACCAATTTTGTGTTTTCTGTCATTCCTTACATGCTTATAAATTATCGTCATTTGTGTGATCCACCTATGCAACTAAATAAGAGTTTGTTTTTATGTCATATACATTTTGCTTCCTTTCATTTATGAAGCTTCATCAGTGATTGTAATAATTGTTTGTTATATGTATATAATAAACATGTTGTGTAATGTTTACACATATGTTTTTTTTTCTTTTTTTTTTTTTTCTTTTTCATCTGCATCTCTTATTCTTAGGTAAGAAAGAACTATCTGGATACTTGCACTCCAAATCATGTTCTGTAATATCCATAACTCTGTCCAAGCTGTAGTAGTTTGATTTGATAGTTGATGTTTTCAACTGTGCCCATATTTATTGTGCAGCTCTGTCTTTCAGATGAATTTGCACTAAAAAGACCTGCAGTATGCATTGGAAATCACTAGGATGTGATGGATGCTTCTGGCAGTCAGCTGTGCAATTAACCACTTCTTGTTTTATCAACATAATAGCACTCATTTAGAGAGTTGAAATGGTTGGAGCAAGGGAAGTATGAGGGGGAGAGCCAGAAATAACCATAAATTCTTTATAAAAAGCATGTACTTTAATGTTTTCCCAAGCACAACTTGAATCTTCTTCAAAGTTCTCTCCATTATCACTAATGCACTTGTCCAAATGTTCATTCTTGCGTTAAAAGATCTTTTAATTTCATTTCTTTCATACCTGCTAATGCTCTTGTGGCGTTGCATTTTACATCATCAGCAGCAGCAGTAGCAGCAAAACACTTTCCTTTAGATTCCCTTTTCATCCTAGGTAACATGAAGAAGTCAGAGGGACAAATAGGGTACATGAATCAAGGTATTCAACTTCGTAGATGCCAAAAATGGATGGAACACTAAGATCCATATGCATGGGAGTGTTTTTATGATGCTGATACCATTCAGCAGATTTCTACAAAGTAGGACGTTTCTGTGCAAAATTTGTGCATAGCCTTTTCATTACCTCCAAATAGAAATTGTTTACTGTCCGTTTTTGAGGGGTGAATTCTGAATGTAAAATCCCTGTGATGCCCTCCTCTCCCCCCCCCCCCTCCCCCCTTTCAAAAAAAAAAAAAAAAAAAAAAAAAAAAGGGGGAGAGGGAGAATAACTAAATCAGCACTGCATTTACATTTGATTTTACTAACAAACTGGGGTGTACATCTAGCTCACATCTGCAGTAAATACTGCACCACAGGTTACGCTAAATGACCTAGAGAATCACAGCAGCCATACTTTTATTCGACTCACTGGCTACGAGCATGTATACTAATTTAGGCAACCAAACCCTAGCAAAAGACCCTTCTCAGGATCAAATGACTAAAAAACTGGGATTTTCAGTCAGTTTGCCAACAAAATATAGAAGGAATTAGCCGAGTTAAGTGATTATTTGTCAAAATTGCTTTTATGTAATGATATTGATGTGGTTTCAAGCCAGGAAATCCATGCATAAAACAAAGACGATCATAAAAGAGGAAAGAGATGTGGCTATGAGTTTATTGGTGCAATTTACCACAATTTTTATGGTATTGCTACCTACATTAGAGCTGACGTTGATTATGCTCACCTGATCTCAGCAAATACAGCTGACAGAATTCATAACATTTCAATAAAGCTTGAAGAGCTTACTATCTGTAATATCTACAGACCACATAATATAGAGTGGCTACCAAATGTTCTACCAATTACTGTCCATCCCTCAATATATGCTGGTAATTTTAAGAACCACCACGAGCAGTGGATGTATGCACGGAACGATGACTATGGTAATGCACTTTTTTATTTGGGTGAAAATAACAATCTTTACCTAGTTTTTTATGCCAATGAGTTGGATACATTTAGATCAGCTACATGGCAGAGACACTATAGCCCATACCTCTGTTTTGTCTCCCATGATCATAAAGACCAATCAATTCCTACATCAAGAAATGTCCTTTCACACTTCCCACATAGCCAACACAGACCTGTTATTGATGGAATTATAGAAAAGCAAACTGGCAGTGTTTCTCGGACCATCTGGAAAATACAGGGTGTATCAAAAAGAATCACCCAATTTTTTTTAAAAAAAACATAACTATTATTTTATTTGAGACGTGCATGAACAGTGTACTGTTGGAAAGAACAAACTCTTTAGTTTTACCTGGTTTCCGCTAGGTAGCATCAGTGTGCATCCACTTTAGTTCTAGTCAGGACAACAAGAAGTGTTTTGTGTTCTACATCTTGCACAGTGTGGTTCAGCAATAACTGTTCGGATAACTTTCATACTAGATATGGTGTGGCTCCTCCTACAGGACAGAGCATTAGACGATGGCATGAACAGTCCTGAGAAATAGGTTATTTGTTGTAAAGACAAATCGCTGGGCCGTCCCAGAGTGTCTGACACAGACATCGGACGCATCCACCATAGTATCACAAGGAGTCTGCAAAAATCCATTCGCCATGCAGCTCAACATGCCTCCGATGTCCATGTGGCATGTGTTGCGTTGATCTTTACACACAAAACCATACCAAATTCAGCTACTGCAAGTTCTTCGTGAAGGTGACAAACAACAATATGTGGAGTTCTGTAATTTCATTCCTGGCAAGATGGAGGATGACAGTTTTCTTCCATGCTTGGTGTTTAGTGACGAGACAACATTCCATTTAAGTGAAAATGTAAACCATCATAATGTGAGAATATGAAGAGTACAAAACAACCACCCGAAGCTGTACAACATGAGAGGAACTTTCCAAAATTTAATTTGTTTTTGCAGTTTCATGGGAAAAGGCGTACGGTCCATTTCTCTTTGCCGAGAACACTTTTACAGGAAGTACATGTCTTGATATGCTTGAGAACTTTATTTTCCCACTGATTTGAACAACTTCATTTACCAACAGGTCACCAGACTTGACTGTGTGTGATTATTTCTTGTGGTGGTTTATAAAAGACTCTGTTTATGTGCCTCCACTACCAACAACAATGAACTGAGACATCGACATATGCCTTGTCTCTCAAGGGGGGAGCGGGGCAGCATATTAAACACCTATGAAAAGGTATGAAAACAAAATTTGTGAGTTTCCATTTCATCAAAAAACTAAATTCATTGTATATGTTTGTTAGTTTCAGAAATATAGATGTGCTAAATTGGATGATTCTTTCTGATACGCCCTACGTATTCGCTTCATTACACCACAATGAGCTTTTCTTGTATCTTGTAAGACCCACCAATTCCTATATCAAGAAAAGTCTTGTCACACTTCCCACATAACCAACATAGACCTTTTATTCTCAGTATTGACTTTTCCATCCCACTGGTTAAGTCAGTGCCACAACCTAAATAGAATTTTATAAAGACCAACTGGCACAGTTTCTCGGACCACCTGGAAAAATGTATTTGCTTTGTTCCATTGGATCCTCAGAGTTACAGCTGTTTTATTGAAGCTTTTGTTGTATCTGCTAAGAAACATATTCCTCATGGATATAGGAGAGAATACACCTCTGGGTGGGACAAGAGATGTGAACACCTATATGAACAATTTAACAGAAATGGGGACAGTGCCACTACAGATGAACTTTGTCATAATCTTGATAATGAAAGGAAAGTGCGCTGGTCTGGGAGAGTAGAAAACTTGCATTTGAAACGTTCAGTTAGGAAGGCTTGGTCCTTGCTCCAGAAATTGGGTGGCTTCTTATGGTATTTCAACCGGTCATATTCCTAACTATATAGTAAAAACGTCCAGATTGTCCAGTAATAAACAGCACACCCCCAGGATCGAGAAAGAGCTATCAAATCTAAAAGCTCAGTCTGCAAGAGATTGAAAATTCTCTTTCCCATCCATCCTAAATGAAATAGACATGGTCTTAGCAGAGGCTAAAATTTGTAACGCTCTGGGGTTTAATAATATACATCCAGACTTTTTATCCATCTTGGGAATAATGTCAAACACTGACAGACTCACTTATTCTGTTATTTTGAAGACAGAAACATTTTGTAAAGAACTGAAAAATACAAAAAGTATGGTAATCTTAAAATCTAACAAATCACCTGGTCTCCCCCAGAACTTTTGGCAAATTTCCATGCTTAGTTGCTTGTATAAGCTCTTGGGGAGACCTATTGACAATAGAATTAGTTGGTGTATTTTAGAACACATTCTAATATAACAAATGGCATTTAGGCCTCACCAAAGCTCCAACAACCAGGTACTAGCTACGACAGCTTTCATAGAGAATGGTTTCCAGGAAAAATTAAAAACACCTGTGGTTTTATCGACCTTATGGCAGCATATTACACCGTCTGAAGGGAAGGAATGATTTACAAATCACTGAAGATAATTAAATGCCGAATAACAGCATCTCTTATTAAAAAATGATAAGCAATCGATACTTTCAGGTTTGCTTGGGTGAAAATAGCTCAATAAGGAAACTAAATAATGGCCTGCCACTGAGCTTAGTTCTCGCTCCTCTCCTGCTCAGCCTTTATATTTCTTATCTTCCAAAAACATCTTCAGTGAATTGTACTACAGACACTCTCACTCTGGCTCATCAATCAATAGAGCTCGGTCAGTCAGTGAGAACATTAACTCATATTTCAAAAAATGGAGACTGGAGCTCAGTACCAATAAGAGTGAGGTTTGTGCATCTCAGCTTAACAGCAAACAGGCTAACACTGAGCTCAAGGTACAATTTGATGACAACATTCTCCATCACAGGTACCCCAAGTATCTTGGCATCACACTCGACCACACTCTACTTTATAAAAAACATCTGGAAAACACATCACCCGAGATAAAAACTCACAACAACATCATTCAGAGGCTGTGTGGTGCAACCTAGGGGCCTTCAGTGTGGAGACATTTCATACATCGCCTCTTGCACTGGTTTTTCAGCTGCAGAATATTGTGCTTCAGTGTGGTGTAATAGTTATCACACCAGCCTCATCAATACCTAGCTCAACAGCACACTGTGCATGATTACTGGTACAATCAGACAAACTCCTGTCTACTGGCTTCTGCTGCTAAGCAATATCTACGTACCACAGTTCCACAGAAACAAGACCCTGCTTAGAGATTTTCGCAATATACAAGAGAATAAGGAACTATCTATTCATCATGACATAACTATCTTATGAAGAAATAGGCTTCATTCAAGACACCTGCCACTTCTGTATGCTGAACAGTTAGCTACAAGTAACACCAAAGTAAGAGATTTTGGGAACAAGAACTGTCAACACACTGGATATTACCAGCAGCAGGAATGGTTCAAGAAATATAACTGATACTGTGTGTGTCTAATCTGACAGGAAACTGAGGGTAAAATTAAACATAATTCACACTGGATGCGGTCAGTACTCTGACTCACTCTATAAATGAGGTATTGTGTAGTCTCTTTAAGTTGTGACTGTGGTGCACTGAAACAATCTTATCAGACACACAAGAGATGAGTGTGTTCTACAATACTGTAAGGGCACTTGGAATGTTGTTATGAATGCCAATGCCACAGCAATGGAATGGATTAGAAACCTCAACATTAATATGTAGTAGATTTATTTTTGTTTTATGCAGTGACACTCATTACATGTAAATGTACTGCATCCATGTACCATATGGATGCTGATGATGATGATGATGATGATGATGATGATGACCTGACAAGTTTATTTTGGAGGATGTGAGCCAGGTGACTTCCATCGACTAATTGTTGTTTACTTTTTGGATTGTACCAATAACACCATCACTCGTTGTGTGTGATGATTCTTTGAAGGAATTAAGATTGTCCTTGAGCGTGTCCTACATTTCATGATGATAGGCTTGAATGTGCTAGTCCCTTTAATCACCAGTGAGAAGTCTGGATACAAATATTGTTGCTGCTCTTCAGATCCCCAAATCCCCAGATGCAAAATGTGTTGAATTGTGCTCCTGGACAATCCATATAAGCTTTAGAGTTGGTCAGTTGTCCTGCATCAGTCTTCACTGATGAGGTTGCAGACTTTGCCAATGTGTTCCTCAGTTCAAGCTTTTGGAAGGAAAACCATCTCCAGTAGCTGGTCCTCCCTTTTTTAACCGAGAAAACTATTCTTATACTTGATATTTACTAGGAGAATGTTAATTTATGCTGGTCGTGTCATAATGACTGTTTCTGCTACATTCTTGCCACATAAAAAAAAACTTAAGATGAATGTTGTTCGTGTGAATCACATATGCACTACAGGCACACATAAAGAACTGCCACAGCAGTCTGATGCAGCACAGCTACAACAACAGTTCCCTAGCAGCTCAGCCTGTTACTACAAATATATGATGTGCAGCATTATGAGTGTGGTTACTTTTGGTTTCCACCTTATAGTTGTATTTAAATGTAGGCAATTCCTTTTAGTTTCACAAATACAATCTCCAAGCAAATGATTGAACTACACTGGATTCCTGTCCACTTTACAATCGGAAAACTATTCAGAGGAAAACAAGTTCACACATTATGTGTGCTGTCAGATATAAGATTTAATAGGCCATCAATAATTTCACAGAAGTCATATTAAATATTAGGAATGAGTACTTTAAATGACAATAATAAATTCTTCTTTTATGTTCTAAATGTTTTGTTAGCATAGATTTTAGATCTAAGAACTCAACTTTATGATGTGCAGATTCCATGTAGAACCCTTCATTTTTATTTTGCAGGCTCATTCAGATGCTCAGATTGATACTCTCACTTCGGAACAAGCAAGCTGTTTTGTTGCAAATTTGAATCTTGGACCGATATACACCATTCTTCAGGAACAAACCAAGGGTCCATTGTCATCAGTGCCAGGAATGGAACAATCCAGTCTGAAAAATTTTTTGGTATGAGTAAACAACATATTTATTTAGTCAATATTATGAAAAGGATAGACTGCCACTCACCATGTAGCAGAGTTGCAGGTAGGCACAACAAAAAGAGTGTCAAACAAGTAAGGTTTTGGCCAAAAAGGCCTTCATCGTAATTAGACAACACACACGTGTGCACACAACTCTCACACTTAACAATAGTCTCTTGCTGCTTAGGCTAGACTGCTCGCAATCTGTCCTTTTCATAATATTTCATTATTCTAACCTGGAATTTCCATTGTTATATTTATTTAGTCATTTAAAGTTCAGGCAATTTTCTGCATTTGTGTTATGTTAATGAATGAATTTCTGAACATAATAAGTAAAAGCTGTGTGGATTAATAGAAAACAGTAGTCATGTTGTTAATTGTTAAGTAATATTCTATCTTGAATGTTTACATTAAGATTGACAAAGCAGCTGTGATACTACAGTAACTTTGACAGGAACAGTTATCACAATTACATGTACTGAAACAGCTGCAGACCCTCCTAAGCATGTAATGCACCATCGTTACTATTAAATTACCACAATCAGTAAACTGTTGTGTAGAAATTCATTCTTTCACTGGACAAAGTAAATGAATTGTTAACTGTTATTAAGTAAGTTAAAGTATGATGACACTCAAACCACCATAGCTGCTACATCTATTTCATCATTAGCTTCTTCTTCTTCTTCTTCTTCTTCTACTACTACTACTACTACTACTACTACTACTACTACTACTACTACTCAGTCCAGTCACATTCATGTGACCACCATGTATGAAGACGTCACATGCAATAACCACTCATGGGCAGCACTAGCAGTGGAGGCACTTGTATTGAAGTTCAGTGAGTGAACAGACCAACGAAAGTTACTGCGGAATTACAAGCATACGTCTCACATCAAGTTCCCCCTATAATTTTCTAACAAAGTTTTTAATCTGTCTCCCTTGGGGGGGGGGGGGGGGGGGGGGCCGCGCGCGTGCGCATGTGTATATCTGTCCTTTTTTCCCCCTAAGGTAAGTCATTCTGCTCCCGGGATTGGAATGACTCCTTACCCTCTCCCTTTAAACCCACATCCTTTAGTCTTTCCCTCTCCTTCCTTCTTTCCTGATGAAGCAACCGTTGGTTGCGAAAGCTTGAATTTTGTGTGTATGTTTGTGTGTCTATCAACACGCCAGCACTTTAGTTTGGTAAGTCACATCATCTTTGTTTTTAGATATATTTTTCCCACGTGGAATGTTTCCCTCTATTATATATATATATTTGGTTTCACATGTTTTACTCCCATAAATGTCAGGCCCTTCCCTGACTTAGTTTTGGCCAATTGTGTCTAAATTACATAATTAAAGTCTCATTTGCACATGCGGCACCTTCTAATTATACAACAATAGTCATTTTGCAGTATAACCTAACCAACTAGCAACAGTCTCACTCAGATGAACAATCATGTGACACTTTTATATTAAATCAGAAATCATTGTTAACTGTCCTACTTCACTGTCCATCTTCTCATTCACAGCAACACATCATCTCACCATTACATTATTACGGTTCAGACTAACAGGGGTTCCACGCTTGGAATATAGGCTTTGACTGTCTTTCATATTCAAGTTAATCTGCGCATGCATATGGTTTCATATTAAGTCACACACATTACTGCACAAGTGCATTGTGGGTATTTTGACTGACATGGCTTCCACGCTCGGAATCCTGAACAGACTGACTGAAAATGGCTTCAGTCCCAGTGCTTGTATAGCTTTGCAAAAATGGCTACTAAAGTTTCACATTGTTAAATATGTAATTTCAATCATTTACAAAATTAGAATTTTACGTCTCAAATTAATTGAATGGTGCAGAAAAATTGGTTTTGGTCTGAACTTTGTTACAATAAGAGTTCCGACTGAAATAAGCCTTCTTGATGAAGAAATGCAAGAACACCTAAATAAACAATACCATAAATAAAAGTGTTAATTACCCAGAAACTGATTAAGTGCTGATGTTCCTACCATGTTTTGGAAATTAGCTACAAGAATACTTTAAGGATTTCTGCAGTTTATTTTCCTAACATTATCAGTAATATATTAATTACTTCTGTTTACAAGTCAACAGTATGACTGGAATAGGAAATAATTACTATTAGTTAATTGAACAGAGCTTCCAAAAAAACTAGTCACGTGAAAGGGTTCAAGTTAATTAGGAAATTATTCTGACTAACATAATTTTGCAAAGTTGGGCCTGGTCTTATACTCAGAATTACAGAATGGCAGCTTTATCTTATGGCACATCTCTCACTAACACTAATGACACTAACACTAAAAAAAATGTAAGGAACCAAATAACAAAACAAAATGGGAATGGTTCCCAGCTTGCTTTGCTACAAGTAAATGAATGAGTGGCATAGCCCGGCTTTACGTGTCTTAAAGAAGAAACCAAGTATATTAAAAATTACCCACGTCTTGGTGACCTAGAACACAGAATATTGCTTTCTGATTAGTCTTTCATTCTCACCGCATGACGAAAAGAAAATGCAAATAGCTGTAATTTGATGTGAAAATGCTGTGTCAGTCTTTAATTAACTAGTAATTCAGACTTTCATGTGTGAGGCATGAATCTGTATAAAGTAGTTTATGAATAAGACAAGCGGAGGCATAAACTTAATTAATACAGTCTGAATAATTAATTATGTTGTGCACATTTAAGACCTTTGATGGAAGGCAATGTAGTGTTGGACAGTAGTAGACAGTTTTTCAAATAACTTCCGGGAATTCGGCCAGGTAACACTTTCAGCGACCACAGATATTTCGGCGGCAGAACACCCCGTCATTTTCAAGGCAAACTGCAACGGACAGGCGGCGTACATGCGAATTTAAAACCTCGGTTCTTGGACTGAAGCAGGAAAGATAACACATACACTGAACACTAGTGCCACCAAAGATGACCAAAGTCAAGAGCTATCAATAGTGAGACTATGAATTCATATGTGAGGTAGCATTGACTCTGTCCCTCTGTTTTTTGACAAGGGAGAGAGCCGGATTCCAAACAGAATTTAAACAGAAACCTCCATCCCTGCTAACCTAATAACACTGTCCCAATAGCTGGACATTCATGCCAATATCTCGGTGTTATTATATAACATGGGGTGACCTGTATCCAAGCAATGTTCGGCAATAGCAGATCTACTTGGCTGCTGTAATCTCGTGTGCTGTTTATGCTCAGTATGCTCCAACTACAAAGAATACAATATACACCCGCTTACGCAGTCCAATATCATCCTTAACGGAACTCAAAAGTGCTCTAATACTAGATGGAGGTCGGAAATCACATTTCACATTGTATTTCTGTAAAATACGACCGATCTTGTTGGACGTGTTTCCTACATAAGGCAAAAAGGCAGTAGACTTAGGTGTTGTCTCAGAATTATCATCAATCACCCGATGTACAGTCGGTTGATAGCGCAACGCACGTTTAATCTGTCTATCACTATAACCATTTTGATGAAATGATTGATTGATTGATTTCTTTATTAATCCACGTAACAATTTACATTGTGTGGATTTCGTCAGCAACATCATATACAATACAATATACCTACAATTTATACACATAATATTAATATTTACACACATTTTTAAGGTATCTTACATTAGTTTTATATCCTAATGTAATTTTCTTATAGTACTGAACAATTCTGGATTTCATATTATAATTTTTCCTTGTGTATTACAATGCAAGCGTAATTACATTATGTGTTTTAATTCAGATAGTCCATTACTGTGTAATAACTTTTATTGAATAAAAATTTTTTAGTTTTGTTTTGAACCTTCCAATTGTGTCAATATATTTTATATTTTGTGGTAATTTATTATATAATTTAACGGCATTGTACAACAAGCTCTACTGAGTTTTAAATTTTTTTTTTTCCTCTCTAAGAGCAGATTGTATTGGTTTCTAGTTTCATAACTGTGTACTAAAGAATTTTTAACATAGCAGTCAATTTTTTTTTTACATGCACAATACTTTGAAAAAAGTATTTACAGGGGACAGTTAGGATTTCCAGCTTTTGGAAATGTTCAAGGCAGTGAGCCCTACTACCGCTCTTGGTTATTATACGAATTGCTCTTTTCTGTAATTTGAAAACTATTTGAATATTTTTACAGTTGGCTCCCCAAAATATTATTCCATAGGTAATGACAGAGTGGATATAAGAAAAATATACATATCTGACACATGTAGTATCACACACTGCAGTCAGAATTCTAAGAGCATAGCATGCAGTAGCGACTCTTGTTATTAAGTATTTTAATATGTTCTTCCCACTTTAACTGACAGTCAACATGCATACCAAGAAATTTTATGTAGTCCACACATTCTGTAGTTTCATCATTTAACTTAAGGTTGTTATAGTGTGGTTTTTTGCAGACATAGAAGTTAACAGCATATATATATATATATATATATATATATATATATATATATATATATATATATAATGGAAGGAAACATTCCACGTGGGAAAAATTATATATAAAAACAAAGATGAGGTGACTTACCGAACAAAAGCGCTGGCAGGTCGATAGACACACAAACAAACACAAACATACACACAAAATTCAAGCTTTCGCAACAAACTGTTGCCTCATCAGGAAAGAGGGAAGGAGAGGGGAAGACAAAAGGAAGTGGGTTTTAAGGGAGAGGGTAAGGAGTCATTCCAATCCCGGGAGCGGAAAGACTTACCTTAGGGGGAAAAAAGGACAGGTATACACTCGCACACACGCACATATCCATCCACACATACAGACACAAGCAGACATATTTCAATGTCTGCTTGTGTCTGTATGTGTGGATGGATATGTGCGTGTGTGCGAGTGTATACCTGTCCTTTTTTCCCCCTAAGGTAAGTCTTTCCGCTCCCGGGATTGGAATGACTCCTTACCCTCTCCCTTAAAACCCACTTCCTTTCGTCTTCCCCTCTCCTTCCCTCTTTCCTGATGAGGCAACAGTTTGTTGCGAAAGCTTGAATTTTGTGTGTATGTTTGTGTTTGTTTGTGTGTCTATCGACCTGCCAGCGCTTTTGTTCGGTAAGTCACCTCATCTTTGTTTTTTTTTATATATATATATATATATATATATATATATAATTTTTTTTTTTTTTTTTAGTGGATGCCCACTCACGTACACTGTTTAGTGTTTGTTCGGCTTTTTCTTTCAGTGCATCTGGTGATTTGTCACTGATTAGAACATTTGAGTCATCTGCAAACAATATTGTTTGTCCATGCTTGAAGCTCTGAGGGAAGTCATTTATGTAAATGAGGAATAGTATTGGGACAAGGACACTACCCTGTGGGACACCTATATTTACATAATTTGGGTCTGAAGTATACTTTACGATATAGTTTGAGCAACTTGAAATACATGAGATTTCAGTTATCTGTCTTCTATTTTTTAGATATGACTGGAACCACTTTTTCACAAGTCCCCTTATTCCCAGTTCATCGAACTTATTTAACAATATGTTGTGGTCTACTGTATCAAACGCCTTAGTTAGATCAAGAAATATACCCGTTGTGTAGTTTCCTTTATCTAATGCTTCTAGAATGTGTATTATGAGGTGTGCTGTTGCTGATTCTGTGCTTTTCCCTGATCTAAATCCAAACTGGTCAACAGACAGTAAGTTGTATTTATTTAAATAATTCATTAGCCTATCTTTCATAATAGTTTCTAATATTTTTGCAAAGCATGAGAGTAGAGAAGTTGGCCTATAATTTTAAACTTCAAGATGGGACAGCTCAGCTGGCAAAGTCTCAGCGTCAGAAATGACATGTGCCCTGTGTACCAAGGTACAAAGTACCCCTTCACGCTGAGCTGGATGGTGACAACTATTAGCCTGTAAGTACAGGTCGGTGTGAGTACGTTTCCTGTAGACTGCATGTCCCAATGATCCATCATCTTTCCTCCTAACCAACACGTCAAGAAAGGGAAGGCAACCATCCTCTTCCACCTCCATCGTGAAACGAATGTTCGGGTGATCGAGTTCAGATGTTCTAGAAAGACATTCAAATTCTCCCTACCAAACAACGAAGGTATTGTCAACGTAGCTAAAGAAACAAGCGGGTTTCAAAGGTGCCGACTCCAATGCACGCTCCTCGAAGTCTTCCATAAACAAATTTGCGATCACAGGAGGCAACGAACTACCCATCGCAACTCCATCTGTCTGCTCGTAATAGTGGTCATTAAATAAAAAGTAAGTGGATGTCAACACATGCTGAAAGAGATTAGTTAATTCAGCACCAAACCTGGCCTCAATTAACCACAACGAATCAGACAGAGGAACACTAGTGAATAGAGAGACCACTTCGAAACTCACTAAAATATTAGTCATTCAACCACAGTCCCCCCCAAATGATGTAAAAAATCAGCTGAGTTTCTGATATGATGTTCACACCAACCTACTTGTGGACTCAACAGAGAAGCAAGATGCTTGGCTACATGATACGTCAGAGCGCCGATGATACTCACTATAGGACGGAAAGGAACCCCTCCCTTGTGAACCTTCGGAAGGCAGTATAACCTAGGGGGAATAGCACTATAGGTGTTCAGACTCTTGATAGTGTCCTGCGACAAACCACTTTACTTCAGGAGTCCACAAGTAGGTCGGTGTGAACATCATATCAGGAACTCAGCTGATTTTTTTACGTCGTTTGGGGGGACTGCGGTTGAATGACTCAGATATTTTAGTGAGTTTTGATGTGGTCTCTCTCTTCACTCATGTTCCTCTGTCTGATTCGTTGCGGTTAATTGAGGCCAGATTTGGTGCTGAATTAACTAATCGCTTTCGGCATGTGTTGACATCCACTTACTTTTTATTTAATGACCAGTATTACGAGCAGACAGATGAGTTGCGATGGGTAGTTCATTATCTCCTGTGATCACAAATTTGTTTATGGAAGACTTCGAAGAGTGTGCATTGGAGTCAGCACCTTTGAAACCCGCTTGTTTCTTTTGATACGTTGACGACACCTTCGTTGTTTGGCCTCATGGTAGGGAGAACTTGAATGTCTTTCTAGAACATCTGAACTCGATCCACCCGAACATTCGTTTTACGATGGAGGTGGAAGAGGATGGTTGCCTTCCCTTTCTTGACGTGTCGGTTAGGAGGAAGGATGATGGATCATTGGGACATGCAGTCTACAGGAAACGTACTCACACCGACCTGTACTTACAGGCTAATTGTTGTCACCATCCGGCTCAGCGTGAAGGGGTACTTCGTACCTTGGTACACAGGGCACATGTCGTTTCTGACGTTGAGAATTTGCCAGCTGAGCTGTCCCATCTTGAAGTTACATTTCGTCAAAATGGTTATAGTGATAGGCAGATTGAATGTGCATTGCACTATCGATCAACTGTACATCGGGTGATTGATGATAATTCTTAGCCAACACCTAAATCGACTGCCGTTTTGCCTTACGTAGGAAACACGTCCAACAAGATCGGTCGTATTTTACCGAAATACAATGTGAAATGTGTTTTCCGACCTCCATCTAAAATTAGAGCACTTTTGAGTTCTGTTAAGGATGATCTTGGACTGCGTAAGCGGGTGTATATCATATTCCTTGTAGCTGCGGCCTGGCATATATTGGTAGAACTATCAGGACCGTGGAGGACCGATGTACTGAGCATAAATGGCACACACGATTACAGCAGCCAAGTAGATCTGCTATTGCCAAACATTGCTTGGATACTAGTCACCCCATGTTATTATATAACACTGAGATATTGGCATGAATGTCCAGCTATTGCTACAGTGTTATTAGGGAGGCAGTTGAGATTAAATTAGCAAGCAACCTCGTTAGCAGGGATGGAGGTTTCTGTTTAAATTCTGTTAGGAATCCGGCTCTCTCCCTTGTCAAAAAACAGAGGGACAGAGTCAATGCTACCTCACCTGCGAATTCATAGTCTCACTATTGATAGCTCTGACTTTGGTCATCTGTGGTGGCACTAGTGTTCAGTGTGTGTGTTATCTTTCCTGCTTCACTCAGAGAACCGAGGTTTTAAATTTGCATGTACACCGCCTGTCCATTGCAGTTTGCCTTGAAAATGGCGGGGTGTTCTCCAGCCTAAATATCGGCAGTCGCTGAAAGTGTTACCTGGCTGAATTCCCAGAAGTTATTTGAAAGTTGTATACGCCAGGAGAAACTCGGGTCTCAGTAGTAGGTAGTGATGCAAGAAGACCTGTGCCATCTACTAAAAAAGAAATTAATAGACAATGGAAATATGTTTCACTCACCAGCACTGGAAATGTTGTGAAGACAGATACTGGATTCACAAAAGACCTTCATTTCTTCCAGACAAGTGCACCAACAGTTACAAAATTGCTTGTCAAGGACACACACTTGGAATATTACAGACATGACACAACATGACGTGAACACTGACTATTTACTTAATGGCCAACATGAAATTGTTACACAACCAAAACCTGGTGTTGTCTAGATCAGATTGTTGTTGGCATCATGTTATGAATACCTGCATTCTTAGTGTTTGATGAACTTATACAACGTGTTTAGAACTTGTCAAAATGATATGCAGACACACTAGGTGCTGTGCTTGTGAGTAACTGTTTTCAGAGTGATCCCAAATGAATAAAGCCAATATGAATACTACATGTGAGTCTATTATAGATAAATTACATTAAGATTAAAGTTGTCATAGTTATGAAAGAAAAGTACAGACTCACATAAAACTCGTGAGAATTCTAAATGAATTTTAAGTAAAATAATAATTATTTGTATTAATATTAATGGATAACTGCCTGAGACTCCATTTTATCAATGAGCTACCCGTTTTTCCATCTAGCACTGTGCTGTGATGGTGAGGTGCGAGGATTTCAATGTGTACCAGAACTACAGCCACGTACTCTGCCTGTCCAGAGATTTCTGGGACGTATTTCATTCCTGGTGCACAAGTGACATCAGCGCGACATCAGCGCAGAACTACCACAATAGCTTTAACTAACAACTAATGTAAAACAACTGCTGTGCATACATCCAGTCAGTTGGGAGCGGGGGGTGTTAAGCAGTCGATGTGTGGCTGTAACGTGTCACTTGCTGTCACAAAACGGAATGGAGCAACAAAGTGAACATTTCTCAATCAAGGGTTCAGGCATTCATCAGAATGCTTTGAAGAAAAGAAAAGTGTGTGCAAAGTTGTCCCAAGCACCTTGACTCCTGAACAGAAACAGTGATGCACGGATGCCTGCCATTACTTAATTGAAATGTAAAACATGGGCAGTTCCTTTTTAGAAAAAATAATTTCTGGTTATGAGACTTCATGTTAACTGTATGGGTGCAGAAGTGGTAGCCTGGTCCAAATGGTCGAAGATGGACATCAGAAGGAAGTGGTTTCGAAATGAAAGAATGAAATTAACTGAATTTTGGTTATATTCTGAAAGTACGAGTTACAGATGGGCTCACATGTGGTGGGAGTAGAGGATGACAGCCAATCTGGGTGGTCAAGTAAAATAGAGGGAATAATAAGTGTGAGAAGAGGTGGTCCATGTTCAAGTTAGCTGGTGACCGTTTCTGAAGAACAGAGTCAGAGATGGGTGACATAAGCCATCCACTCTGTAGATGACTAAATACTAGGAGAGACAAGAGGCAGACAGCATAAAGTTGTCTGCACTGTAAAAAGGATCAAACACAAGAGAGCACCTAAGCTGTGCCCTACCCTCACAGCCAGTAACCACACACGAGTTGTTTCCCACGTATCCTGTTGATAACGTGGGTGGTATGTGTAGCTGGTTTTGTCAGCAAAGAATGAAAGGGTTGTATAATGCCAATGCCTCAGGCACTGTACAGGAGCAAGAAGTGGAGCTGGGAGAGTGTTTGGAAGACACAGCTGACACATTCAAATTAAATTTTTGTGTAAAAATCCTAAAATATGCTCAGACTTGCTAGTAGTCTTGTACATCCTTGCCTCCTTTGCCACAGGGATCTGTGGTTCCTCACAATTTCGTGGATAGACTTGCCCAGGAAGGATACCTACAGCTCTAGAGGGTAAATTTTTATTGATACTTCAGATTTGTCAAAAGGGTTTGTTACAATAACACTCTTATTGTTGGGGCAGTTCAAAAATGAAATAATTTTTACATGTTAACAGAATCTTCTGTCGGTTCTTGGTAGAACAGCATTATAGTAAATGAAGAGCACCATTTTGGTTTTGTTCTACAAACAAAGGCAAACTGGTGCTCTTCATTTATTAATTTTTACATTGTATGCTTCACATAAAACTTCCTGAAAAACTTAATAGTAACACTTCAGTTATTAAAGATTAAACTAGTGGGTGTTTTCACTGGAAATATCTGCTAATTGTAAATGCTCTCAGAGATACTGGTAAAAATAGCCTTAAACACACTGGCACTTCGTTAATCATAAACAAAATCTACACCATATTTCCATTAATAAAATTACTGTTTGCTAAATATTGTAGTGCTTGCTAAAAGAAAACATATATCCTATAAAAGGACACAACTATTCACAATGCACTAGTCACCCTACAAAGTCTCTTCATCGTTCACTTACATTCACATCTTCATAGTGCACTGCTTATGTACAAATCCTATACCCTAGATTTACATAAACTAATGTCTAATCCTAAAATTTCTGGTAAAGTAACAAACATAAAGATAAGAGTGACCTAATACCCGTAACTTAGGCAATGGAATAATAACATGCAATAAAAGATGATGCATATCTAAAAGCAGAGTCATGGCATTAGTATTGCAAGAAAAAAGAGGGAGGGGAAGCTCAATGCTTTAAATTTATGTTGCTGGAAAAATGTGATAGAAAAATCAGTACTTCCAGAAGGATTCACCATAATCTATCAGTCATCAACAGTAGACACATCAATACAGAAGCACTAATGGTATGCAGAAAGATAAGAATGAACAGGGGCAGGCGAAAATTAACAGGACAGTGCCAGATGTCAATTGCCCACCAATGTAAAATCACAATGCACACCAGCAATACAGTTTACAGTAGGAAGCTTCATCATCTTACCTGCTGACAAAGGAAATGCTACTGTGCTTCTCTCACGCACAGAATATGATAGCAAGATATACAAACTGCTCGACGATCCTGTATACAGTAAATTAAAAAGAGATCCAACCGATAGGATACAGAGAGAGTCTTTGCAACTCATCAGGAAGAGCTTGATTCTAATGCAAGTCACCAATGCTTTGTGTTAATAGGAGTACCTACTTATTTTGTTGGCGAATATTTGACATCACTATAGGGACGTCTCGTAGGCAAGTGCAACATCATATTCGAAACTCTGAAGATTTCATAGGTCATCTGAAAACTCTTAGACAGCAATTGTTGCATCTCTTAGTAAGTTTTGATGTTGTCCTTATTTACAAAGGTGCCCTTGCAGGAGTCTTTAGAACTCATTAGCAACAAGTTTGAGGAGCACATAGTGGCATTATTTAAACACGTGCTTACTTCAACATACTTTTTATTTCATGACCAATATTTTGAACAAGTGGATGGTGTCAGAATGGAAAGCCCTCTCTCCTGTGGTGGCCAATTATTTTATGGAGGACTTTGAAGAAAAAGCTCTACAGTCAGCCACTCTCAAACCTTCTTGTTTTCTGTGGTTTGTAGATGATACATTTGTGGTGTGACCACATGGACTTGATGCCTACGTTTCTTCAGAATTTAAATTCGCTACATCCAAATATAAACTTCACAGTGGGAGTGGAAAAAGATGATACTTTAACTTTTCTTAATGTTTTGGTACAAAGGAAAGCAGATGGAACCTTGGGACACAGTGTCTACTGCAAGCCAATGCATACAGATCTATATTTGCAGGCCACAAGCTACCATCATCCTGCACAATGCAGGAGTGCATTACGTACGTTAGTTCATGGAGTGCATGTGGTATGTATTCCAGAAAGCCTGCCAAATGACATCCAACATTTGAACACACTGTTCTGACAAAAAGATCTTTTTGAGAGACAGTTATGTAATTCATTTAGGCCCAGGGGCATTCAATCCATGGAGCAGAATGAAGATACGAAGACACTCACCACTTTGGTCTTTTTGCCATATTTTGGTGCCATGTCAAGAATCATTGGAGTTCTCAGAAGATGTGACATTAACTGTGTTTTTTGACCAACTGCAAATCTGAGGAACCTGTTGGGTTTGGTTAAGGATGATCTTGGGTGAGGAAACGTGGAGTGTAAAAGATTCCTTGTCGGTGTGGGGTGGCATATATGGGCCAGACATGTCGCACAATACAAGAATGCTGCAATGAACATCAGCGTCTTTCATGCCTACGTCAACCAGAAAAGTCAGCAATTGCAGAACACTGTCTGAATACAGGACGTTGCATGATTTTTGAAAAGACAGAAGTTTTATCCCCAGCATAGTCTTTCTGGGATTGTGTCATTAAGGAAGCAATACATATCTGTACAGCTGATAATCTCATCAACAGCGATGTGGGATTTTAGCTGAGCATAGCCTGGAACCCTAAGTTGGCTGCTATTAAATCATGACAAGATGACCAAGATTTTTTTCGATTACAGACCCGTCATAATATTGGTGTAGTATAGCTTTGTAGTGAGTGATGTCTGGCCACACAGTTGGTAAACATAGCATACAGCGTACGTGCATGAGGGCCTCTCTGCGATTGTCAGCAGCGGGCATTTGAGTATAGCGCCATCTATCTGCAAATCCAGAATGAAATTTTCACTCTGCAGCGGAGTGTGCGCTGATATGAAACTTCCTGGCAGATTAAAACTGTGTGCCCAACCGAGACTCACTCGGGACCTTTGCCTTTCGCGGGCAAGTGCTCTACCATCTGAGCTACCGAAGCATGACTCACGCCCGGTCCTCAAAGCGCACACTCCACTGCAGAGTGAAAATTTCATTCTGGAAACATCCCCCAGGCTGTGGCTAAGCCATGTCTCCGCAATATCCTTTCTTTCAGGAGTGCTAGTTCTGCAGGGATCGCAGGAGAGCTTCTGTAAAGTTTGGAAGGTAGGAGACGAGGTACTGGCAGAAGTAAAGCTGTGAGTACCGGACGTGAGTCGTGCTTCGGTAGCTCAGATGGTAGAGCACTTGCCTGCGAAAGGCAAAGGTCCCGAGTTCGAGTCTCGGTCGGGCACACAGTTTTAATCTGTCAGGAAGTTTCATATCTGCAAATCGTTGCACATGCATGATTTTCACACCTGCACTTTCTTTGCACATGTGTTCTATACACAGGGTTGTTGAAGTCCAGATACTGTGAGTCACACCTAGCCACCAGCTAGGTTAACCACATGAAGATGTCGGACAGTTGCTGAGGAAGTATTTTGGAATTTGCACATCATCATTTAATGGCAAACTTTTGAAGAATATTCCTGAGGTTACTTTATGATTGTGTTATCTTAGGTGTTCTGCAAATGTACGAGGGCGGTTCAGAAAGTAACCTCCGATTGGTCACAGTGCGGGTTGTGGGGGGAGTAGCGACGCCATCTGTGCGTTCACGCACTCAACAGGTCAGTCGGCATCAAGCCGTGGTCGAGTGAACGTCGTACCTGCGCTAGTTTAGTTTTTGTGGCAGTTTGAAATGTGTGCTGCAATAGAAAACCCCGCCAAATGTGAAGTGCGTGCTGTCATAAGGTTTTTTACAGCCAAAGGATATTCTGCAGCAGCTATTCATCGTGAGCTTTGTGCCGTGTACGGACCAAGAGTTATAAGTGAAGGAGTTGTCCGTGAATGGGTACGTTTATTTAAAAGTGGACGAGAAAACGTTCATGATGAAGAGAGGAGTGGTAGACCATCATTGGTGACTGACGAACTCGTTCAGACAGTTGATGCAAAAGTTCGTGAAAATCGACGTTTCTCAATGTCGGAGTTGTCTACTGGTTTTCCACAGATTTCTAAGACTCTAGATAGTGACAGCAAAATTGGGTTACCGTAAGTTCTGTGCACGATGGGTGCCCAAAATTCTTACCAACCACCACAAAACTCAAAGAATGGCCTCTGCATTACACTTTCTGTCACGTTATGAGGACGAAGGAGAACCATTGTTAAACAGAATCGTGACCAGTGACGAAACCTGGATTAAGTACGTGAACCCTGAGACAAAAGAACAATCAAAGATGTGGGCACATTCAAATTCGCCTACCAAACCAAGAAAAGCCTCGCAAGATTTTTCTGCCAGAAAACTGATGGCAACGGTGTTTTGGGATGCCAAAGGGGTGTTGTTGGTTGAATTCATGGAACGTGGTACGACCATTAATCAAGACGTGTACTGTGAAACAATAAAAAAGTTACGACGGGCTATACAGAACAAACGCCGTGGTATGCTGACTTCCGGTATCGTTTTTTTGCACGATAACGCCCGTCCTCACTCTGCTCGCAGAACAACGGCCCTTCTTGAGTCCTTCAAGTGGGACGTTATCAACCATCCACCTTACAGCCCAGACCTGGCGCCAAGTGATTATCACCTCTTCATGCATTTGAAGAAATGGCTCGGGTCACAGCGGTTTGATGACGACGAAGAGCTCAAAGATGCGGTCACAGGCTGGCTCCAGGCACAAGCGGGTGATTTTTATGCAGAAGGAATTTCAAAGCTTGTGAAGAGATACGATAAGTGCCTCAATCGCTACGGAGACTATGTAGAAAAATAGTGCAAAGATGTAGTTGTAAGATGTATATATTAAAATCTTTTTATTTAACTTGGTGTATTTTTTTAAATCAACCGGAGGTTACTTTCTGAACGGCCCTCGTAGATTGGTTTGGTCCATACTTTCAGGCTCTTATATGTTCTTTGTATCTGACATGAAACATTTTGCCTGTTTGTCCTGTGTATCTGCCATCACAAGTATTACACTGTAATTAATATACAACTCCTTTCTGGTATATGACTATGAGAGCCAGCAAGTATGGGACAAACCACTCCACATTTGCAGAACACAATCACAACCCATCCCCTAGAGAAGACGACATGTAAATAATTAGAATCAACAATAAAAAAAACACCTTCTAACTATACAAGAAAATTACCACTACAAAAAATCAAAGCAGAAAAAAATACCTGCTTGAATGATGAAGTACATATGACAAACAACTCACTGTTTATAGTAACAGATAAAATAATGGAGTAAAACTCCAACAGAGGATTATTATCACAATAATACCACCCAAAAACTTTCTACTCACTTGTCCCTTGAAACCCTCCACAAAACATTTAAACCAAACCTCAAATCAGCTGAACATCAAAACTTTCAACCAGTCTCTGACAGCTATTACATTTGCGTTCAGCTATATGTAACTTGCCCGAAAATAAACACACACACACACACACACACACACACACACACACACACACACACACACACACACACACACACACACACACACAGAGAGAGAGAGAGAGAGAGAGAGAGAGAGAGAGAGAGAGAGAGAGAGAGAATGCAGCTATTCATTGATTTAGCCACAATTCTGTTCAGTGCCCTTTGTCCACCATTTTCTAGTGAGTAAATTCCATCTCTGAAGTGCAGTTCTGGAATGTCTGGTAACAGCCCTTGTTTAACTACCATAACTTCTTCATTGGACTCAAAATGTTTTTCAACTGCAAACAGCTTCAGGTGTGAGAGAGCATAAACCTGTTGAATAAGGTTGACGTAATATTGTTTTGCACATGCCATTGCCTTCCAATCTCTCTTGAGTATAGGTAGATTGTTGTTTTGCTATCTAGAGCTTATGTTTTTACAATCAGTCTCTCTGTATCTCCTCCATGTCCAAACAACATTGCTTAGGTTCACTCCGAGACACCTGGATACTTTTACAATCCAGAGCTTATGTATTTTTATGATCCGGAATCAACAATCCTACTGTCCATATTTAGCTTCCCACAGCTTCATCTTGTTCCCTCGGATCAAAAGATACCTATGAGGACACTGTTTCAGGTCAGTTCAGGTGATAAGTGACTTTTACATGCTGCTTCAATAGCCTTTGCATTCCAGGGGGTATATGAAGACAGGAAAAAGTGCTTGCAACAGTGTGTTGATGCAGAAGGTTTCTGTGTTGAAGAATATAACTCACTGTACATTTATCCTTATTTATTTTTTTACTCATTTCAGTACTTACTTGACAAATATAGTGTGCACCACCATTCATCCTTTTTATATTTTAAAAAAAGTGTTAATTATGTCAGATTTACACTCTCTTAGTATAGTTATATATTGATGTAATTTTTAAAATTATTATTCCACATTTCATGTAAAACCTTTCTTTTTTTTCCTTGCAGAGCAAGCTGGAGAACTTTGTCAACCTGCCAGATGTGTTTGTTTTACCACAGGTCAACATGCTTCTTAGCAGCAGTCATCGAACAGCTGTACAAAGACGAGCATATGAAGTAATAGCTGCTATTTATCGCCAATTATATGAAGCTGTTCATAATCCAGCTAATGAGTACCAAAATCCAGATGCTTTAATGTCCATTCCACCAGAGAAGATACTTGAAAAACTTCTGGGGTGAAAACACTACACAATTTTCATATTGTCATTTGTAAACAGATTTGTATAAACATATTTTGTGTGCCACTGTATATAAATAAAGTGTTTATTGTAGCAACTGATTTGTTTTCTACTTGAGTTGAAGTGTGGGTCTTTTCCTCAAGTAGGTTTTGATCATTGTTGACAGCAGTGAAAAATTAGAAATGAATCTAATGCCAAGGGTGATGCATGGTGCCCACTGTTGCCTCTAGCGCTGCGTATGGGATAGTTACTCCATTACTGTGGCAGACACAGAGTTAGAAGTGCAAGGGTGATTTGTACTTCATTTATTGACCAATTGTTCCAAATATCAGTACAGTGAGAGGTCCTTTCCTATCCTGAAATCATGTTACAGCATCTGTCTCTAATGGTATCACAGTGCCTATGGCTTTCACTAACTTCTTAGGGAACTCTGTCTGTATCATTCTTGAAACATCAGGTGGCAGCTCTCTTAAAAATGCAGCTGGTGCCTTCTGTGCTGCCTCTTGTAAGAAGACCCTGTTGATATTATTGTTGTCCATAAACTGATATGTGCTGATGTTTAGCTTCCTAATTCTGTCTGCAAAGTTATCAGTGAACTTATTTTTGCAGCACATTGTTCAATTGCTCTATGTAATATGTAGAACTATTTTTCCTCCTGTAGCACTGTATCAAATGTCTGCACATTCCTAAATTTGTGATACACTTTATTGTCTCCCACTAAATGTAACTTGTCTGTGTATAATATTCGCTCTTCTGACCAATACCCTAGCTCTTTGGCTGTTAACAGATTGTTTATGTATGCCATCATGCCCCTTCCTGCATTACCTGAAAAAGGAGAGACCAGTATTGTTTTTTCTAGAGTCTTGGAGAGGTATGAACATACTATATAAGGATTTTTCCCTCCTATCTTCCTTTAATCCATCCAATCGCTTGTTTTGCTCTGTAGGGTCTGCCTGCATTTGCATCTTCTGATTCAATAAGGTCTGAATCACCTGTATGGTGTTACCCTTCTTAACCTCCAATTCATATGCTGCAAAGCCTATGTTTAGGGAAAAGAGAAAATTTAACAATGAAGGAACCAATTACCAATACAAGTCATGTTTCCTGCCACTGATCACATCTGAAACACTTACTATTTAGTGCCACTCTTGGTTAGCTCTGAGTACACTTAACCGGGCATAAACCTCCATCCTGTGGTGTAAGCTCTGGGCAGTTAAACTGTGTGTGCCCAACCCTATCGTATGGAAAACAGTTAATCTTCACTCACAACACTGAGATGATGCTGGAGAATTTTGCTCCACAATGTCCCTCAATGGTATTGGCACTTGTGACCCCAATGATACGTGCTAGGCACTGTTGCATATAGTGCAACCTGTGGGGTGGATCCTCAAGTGCTGTGATGAATATGGAGTTAGGAATGCAAGAACAGTTTGTACTTTGACTCCAACCATCAGTACAGTACTCACCACCATGGTGTGACCAGTCTCCAACAGGAACTGTGTGACATCCATACAGTGGAGTGCTGAGGCAGCAGTTGGCTTCTTCACATCCTTGCTGACCACATAGTGTGTCTACTCTGCTATGATAAGACAGGATTTGGTGTATGACACCTGCAGCCTGTGGTGGCTGGCAGAAATAGGCAGGTACCAAGAGTTGACCTCAGGACCCTCGGATGCTGCCTGGCATGTCAGACAATGGCAGCCACCAAGCGGCCTCGCCCAGTGGCTCCTTTTCGAAGGCCAGAACTGTCAATCTGGCTTGTAGCTCCAGCTTGTAGAGCTCTTGCTGAGGGCCAGTGTGGACTAGCAGTGCTTTCAACTGATGACAGCATCAGTAGAATACAGGGTGCCGAAGTATAATTTTGGCACCTGAGCTGGCGGTATGTTGTCACAGGAGGCAGTTTCCCTTCATGTATTGAGCTGTGAAAACACAGTGCTGAGCTACACCACATAGCAATATGGGGTGCCCCCAATGGCAGAAAACAGCATTGTTGGTTTTGTGGTGACCTAGTGACACCTATATCCACCATTAGTATAACAGCAAGCTCCAGAATTGTGACAGTGGATGACCTGCATGTAATTAGACTGGTTGCAAAGGCAAGGACAGTATAAAAAGGCAGGTGCAAGCTACCTATTTACAGCAGATGCTCATAGAATTAGTCGTAAGGAACATTTGTGTTGTGTGTTGGCAGATACCTTTGAAATTGCTGAACCTGTTTTGACGAAGAGAAATTTACCACAGATATTTATGAATATTTTAAAAGTGAGCACTGAGAGACCTGTTGAAGAAATTTTTCAATGGTTTGTTTGGAATAACCAATGGGTGTAATTTGGATATTCTGCCATGTAAATTGCATAGTTATGTTTTGTTGTACGTCATTGAGAGTGATGCAGAGCCTCTGACCAGTTGTAATGAAAATGCATTGTCATTTATTATTCATTTGTATTGGTGGTCAAAATGTCCCAAGAAGATTGATAATATGTTCCCTTGCCAGGTTAACAAGTGGAATCACATTTGGTTTATTGAAAAATATTTTGAGTCATATTAGCTATGTATACAGACTGTTGCACGATTGTGTAGGTGTGATTTGTTTTATTCTGGTTAGGCAAAAGCAGTTCTTGATTGATATCGTGGGGTCTTTCAGTCTAAACACGTAAGAAAACAGAAACTGTATTTGTATATGTTGATAAGAGTATCGGGAAGTCCACACTGAGAAAATGATTTCACAAAAGCAACATGTTCATGTGAGGTCTGTTCAAAAAATTCTGGAACATTCGTAATTCTGCACCAATGGTGTGTTGGAGTGAAATCGGGTTGGTATCCTTGCACATGCCTGTATTCAATGTGTAACAGTCAGAAGTTTCATTTTTGTATATCTGTTAGTTACTGTTCAGTGCTGTATTGAGTAGAAGTTGTGTCGCACAGTTTGCAAATTTTGAGATGGAAGAGGTGGAGGAGCAATGTGTGTGCATGAAACCTTTACAGATACATGCCAAATGATGCAGGAAGCCTACTGTGATGCGTGCTTGAGCTGTACTTGGTGTTATAAATGGTTGAAATGATTTGAAAATGGCCCGATGTAGATAAGATGACCCTAGTTCAGGACACTCTTCGACATGTACCAACAATACTCATGTCAGGAATGTCAATGAAATTGTGCGTGCCAATCAAAGATTGACTGTCCAAGAGATTGCAGAAAAATATAACCTTTCAGTTGGATCATGTCATGAACTGCTGACATTGCATCTTGGAATGCATTGTGTTGCTGCCAAGTTCATCCCATGGCTCACGAGCCAAGACCAGAAAGACCTCCACTTCACAATCTGTGAAGAACTTTCGGCTCGCACAAATGAGAAAGAGATGTTGCTTAAGAGAATCATAACTGGTGACAGGATGTGGGTTTACAGCTATGATTTTGAGGATGTGGGTTTACAGCTATGATTTTGAGACCAAAGTTCAACCTTAACATTGGTTTGGGAAGGTTCTCCAAGACCAAATAAATGCTGGTATGGTCGGGTCAAATTTCAAAGCCATGCAGAAAGTTTTCTTTGACTTCGAAGGATTAGTTCACCATAAGTTTGTGCCACAGGGACAAACTGTTAATCAGTCGTACTAGTGGGACATGTTGCATGCCTGAGAAGGAAACGGCCTGAAATGTGGTGAAACAGTTCATGGCTCTTGCATCATGAACAGCACCTGCAGACTCATTGTTGTCGGTGCATGTCTGTTGCACAGAAAACGAAATCACTGAGCTGCCTCACCCTCCAGACCTGGCCCATGTGGACTTTTTTTGTTTCCAAAGTTGAAAATCCTGTTGAAAGGACAAAGATTTACAATAGACGAGGTAAAAGAAAATTCGTAGATGACGCTTCATGCGATCCAGCAAGAGGTATACCAAGACTGCTTCCATAAGTGGAAACGACATTGAGAGCTGTGTACCAGTTGTAGAGGAGAGAATTTCGAAGGAGACCATGCACAATAAATAAAAGGTAAGAGTAGAAAAATTTTCCGGACTAAGTTCTGGAATTTTGTGAACAGACCTCATATGTCGTATCTTAGTGAGTTCGGTTTTGATGGTTATAATAATAGATTATATAATGTTATACTATTTGAAGAATTTGATTGGAACTAATGGAAACTATTTTTGTATGTCTTGTACAACTGAGACATATCCAATGAGATGATGAACTGTTAAATGGTTTAAATATTGTTGACTAATAGTCCCTCCCAGAAGACTCGCAACTCTTTCATGAGTAAGTGCTTGGCTATCATGGGGCCCCAGCCTTTACAGCATTACTTCCTTTCTGTACTGCAAGTTTACTTACACAAGCCCTTTCCCTCTCTGGCTCTCCATCAGATGGTTTTCGTGGTGCAGACCCAGCTATAACCTGGTTTACGATTTGGGATTCGGGCTTCCAATTCTGGCATTTTCTACAACTTTGTGCACGGGGCTCTGAGCAATGGATTACTGGCCACATTGCCTTTGCTGAGGCTGGCTGCCCCCCATGGGGAGAGCCCCCATTCGGAGTGGTTGGCAGCATGGTGCATGAGCCGCAAATGAGATGGATGAAGTTATCTCCCATTGGTGGCCATACAGTCCCAGCAGTCTCGATGGAATGAAAGCCCTCGTTTAATGCAGGGAGGTATGTCCCTAAAATGGTCTCATCCCTGGCTATGCCATGGGAGCAATGTAGAGATAAGTGGCAAGCAGAGCAATACTTGCACAAGGACTGATTCTTTGTGGAGAAGATAGGAAACAAGTTTGGGGAAGTGCCAGCCATCTCTAAAATGAAAAGTGGGTCACTTTTGATCAATACAGCATCCCCTGCCCAGTTACGGGTGCTGCTCACTTGTAACAAGGTGAGTGTCATACTCGGATTCTCTCTCCAAAATAATCTAAATATGGTTCAGGGCATCATTTTCCATCAAGATCTGCGCTTGCAAATCTGATAATGACTCAACTTGGAGTGGCAGGACATATACTTTATCAGTCATAACGAGAGGGGTAGTGCAGTGGGTAGCACATTGGACTCCCATTGAAGACGACAACAGTTCAAACCTCCATCCAGATTTAAGTTTCCCATGATTTCCCTAAATTCCTGAAGGTAAAGACTGGGATGGTTACTTCAAAAGGGCACAGGTGATTTCCTTCTCCATCCATCCCTAATCTGAGCTTGTGCTCCATCTCCAATGACCTAGTTGCTGACAGGCCGTTAAACACTAATCTCCTCTACTTTGTCCACTGTGTCCATAGTGGGCTAAAGGACGATAATGTTGCTACCAGTGCCTTCATCTTAGCCCTTGAGAGCGACTCATTGCCTGAAAAGATCAAGTTAGTGGTATACCGATGCGATGTGAAATCGTATGTAATACCTCTCTCCACCCATGTAGAGACCGTGGATGCCTGCTGCATGCAAACACTCCTTGTAACCACCCGTCCCCCTTTCTGTGTCAACTGTAGAAAGCACCATTTTACCCACTTTCCAGATTGCACTGTTTTCTGGAGAGAGAAGAAAATAGAAGAATGTAAGACTCTGGACAAGTTAACTTATTTACTTTCCTAGAGGCCAAGAAGAAGTACGAGCAGTTGCATGCAGCATGTATAAAAGTGTCATATACTGTGTTCGTTACCCAAATGCAAATGTCTTGTGACTAGGACCTCCCATTGCGTAGACTGTTTGCCATGTGCAAGTCTTTCAATTTGATGCCCTTCGGCAACTTGCGCATCGATGGGGATGAAATGATGATTAGGACAACACAACACCCAGTCCCTGAGTGGGGAAAATCTCTGACCCAGCCGGGAATCCAACTCAGGCCCTTAGGATTGACATTCTGTCGCACTGACCACTCAGCTACTGAAGGCGGACATTACCCAAATCCAACATTGGTGACCCCGATGTGATCCAATGTAGGATTTGGGTAACAAATATGATCTTCATGATATATAACGACTGTCAACTTTACCTATTCACGTACACAATATTTACTTATACGCATTATACAGAGACATAAAACTTAAACACTTGGTGTCTCAGAACACACTGCCCAAGGCCCAGAGATACTGTTTTTGGATTGATATTCTCGGGGACAGAAGTCCCATACAGCTTGTGTCCCCACACACTTCCTACAGTGGCTACTCAACCATGCCTGTTTCCCCTTCATGGTTCGGGCTCTCCTCGTGCTGCTTCCCCCATACACACTCTTGGATCATTGGCTTTCCACCTTCCAGGGCATTGGTTCCCATCTCCCAGCTGATGATTACCTTCCCCCAGCCTGTCACCGGGAAGAAGTCCCTCGGGACATTTCCTTCCAAAGTTTCTGCCATCTGGAACCAGACACCAGCCAGTGGCTGAAGAAGCCACAAGCTGCTGTAACCCTTTGCGAGGTGGAACAATGATCACTGGTCATGGTAAAGACCTTAAAAACTTACTGGCACAACTTGACCTTTGCCTCTTGAATAATGGTGCCCCCACACACTTCAGAGTGACACTTGGAACTTTCTCTGCCATTGACCTTTCCATTTGCAGCCCTTGTCTCCTCTCATCCATCCACTGGAGACTCCATGATAACCTGTGTGCCAGGGACCATATCCCGATCTTCCTGCCCCCCCCCCCCCCCCAAATCGCTCCAGATGAGCCCACGCATATTCCTGGCAATGCGGACATAAATTCTGATGTATTAGATATTTTTGTCGCGAAAAACTTGGATCTCGATGCGGCGGCCACAGTGCACTACAAGCTGGAATCCGATCACAGTCCTGTCGTGTTGGATCTCGCCAGTGTCGAAGATGATACCAGGAGGATGGCAAACACACAAATAATCAGAAACTGGGACTGATACACATAACTGGTGGGAGAGCACATGGAGGAAAATCCCCCACTCCAGACAGGAGGATACGTGGACGAAGTCATTGAGAAATTCACTGGCATCCTCCACGCCTGTGCTTGTGCAACTAGCATCAGGATAACCAATGATCCCGTCGCCAGGGACCTGCCCCTGACATGTGGGACCTCATAGTCGCCAAACGCAGGAGGCGTAGGCTGTGGCAATGCTACCGTGACCCAGCTGACCACCGCCTGCTGCAGAGTCTAGAGGATTAGGTGAGACAATGACTACAAGAGCACATGAGCCGCTGCTGGGAGGAGAAACTAAGATCCACCAAAGCAGACATACCCACGCGCAAAATGTGGAAAGTAACGCGGCAGCAGGAAGATCCCACCAGAGAAAACAAGCCACTCTACGGCGAGAACGGTCTTGCTTAGGACCAACAAGAAAAGGCGGAAATAATGGCAAAATTATTGGAGTCACAATTTCGAACTCACATCATCCACGATGATGTGACCGGTAGGCAGGAGAGACTAGTTACTGAACGAGTGACTCGGATAAAAAATACGTGCCCAATGACAGAATTCGTGCCCGTTAATGAGCTGACAATATGTGCACTCATTAAGCAGCAGGGTAACCACAATGCAATATCGCACCTATCAAGCATTTATAATGCCTGTTTGAAACACACACACTTCCCCTCAGCGTGGGAAACTGCAAAGGTCATCACCCTACCCAAACCCAATAAAAACCTGCTCCTTCCTGAAAGCCACAGGCCCATTTCTCTCCTAAATGGCCTGAGTAAAATCCTGGAAATAATAATCCTTTCACCGTTCTGTCAGTTCCTGACAGAAAACAACATCCTTCCTGAAAGCCACAGGCCCATTTCTCTCCTAAATGGCCTGAGTAAAATCCTTGAAATAATAATCCTTTCACCGTTCTGTCAGTTCCTGACAGAAAACAACATCCTTCCTGAAAGCCACAGGCCCATTTCTCTCCTAAATGGCCTGAGTAAAATCCTGGAAATAATAATCCTTTCACCGTTCTGTCAGTTCCTGACAGAAAACAACATCCTTATGCCTGAACCGTTTGGTTACCGTGCTGAGCACTCCACTATTCAACAATCCCTTCGCTTGTTAGAACACATTTGTCTGGCCAGGGCAAGGAGAGAAGCAACAGGAGCAATGTCCTAGACATAGACAAAGCATTTGACCGCGTGTGGCACGATGGCATAATCTACAAACTAGACCTGATAGGGTGCCCAGTTCATATAACCTGGATCATTGACTCCTTCCTTACAGGATGTCAGTTCTTCATAAGGAATGGAGTCAAGTCCAGCCAGACACGACAGATTGCGGCAGGAGTCCCGTAGGGCTTGGATTTAGGTCCTGTCCTCTATACCATGTATACGAATGACATCCCTAGGCAGACTGGCAGAGAGATTGCTCACTATGCGTATGACACCGCCATATACAGAAGCAGTCGCAGCCGTCTCCTCACACACCGCCACCTCCAGCAACATCTCGATAAAATAACCCAGTGGTCCAACCATTGGAAAATAAAAATCAACCCTAAAAAGTGCCAAGTGATCTATTTCACCCCTAAAATCAAACTCCCAGATCAACAACTCACAACTGATGACCGAGAGCTAACATGGAGAAATTCAGTAATTTACCTGGGGGTCGAAATAGTTCACCGACCAACATGAAACAAGCACCTCACTATCGCAGCAGACAAGGGTTGCGCCCTCTTCTGTAGGCTGTATCCACTCTTGAAAGGTGATGGTATAACCATCCAGTGCAAACTCCTTCCCTAGCGCCAGCTCATACTTCCAGTCATCCTGTATTGCCCGGAGATATGGTCTGTTGTGTCAGACACAGCACCATCCTGACTGCATTTTCTGTGTCATCTCTGGTGCTGGCAGATACATCCCCAACACAAAGATAAGAGACTTCCTAGGCCAGCCCACCACTTACACACTTATTCAAGAAAAATCTACAAAATTTTATGAAACAACACAAACTTCGTCCCACTTTCTCACACAAAATTTAGGAAATGAACCACCAGAAGCTTCTCACAAACACCCAAAATTAACCCTTACACGCCTCTTTAGAGACCAGTAACACATATATAAAACACCAAACACAAGCTTACACACAGAAAACATGCACACAACCCCAATCCCTCAGCTTCACAAAAACCCCTAGCACATTCCGAAGTCAGACGGACACAGCCCAGTGGAACTTAATGTACAACCAGAACACCCATGGTCGCATCGTCCCTCCCTCAGCATCGTTTCCCCTGGGTGCCTGCCCAGATGGACTCTCAACAGTGTTGACTGGGATACTTTCACCTCTGCTGTCGCCCTTGGTTCCCCGCCACATGAGGATATCAGTGAGGTAGTCCAGAATACAACAGCAGCCATTCTTTTGGTAGCTGGTTTAGTGATCCCCAGTTGGGACCACCCGAACAGAAGACAGTACCTTGGTGGTCATCAGCAATCACATAGGGCATTAGAGGTCATAGATGGGCTCTTCAACACCATAAGTGACATCTGTCGATGTAGTGTGTAACACCTATATTGATTAGAAGTAGGTTTATACTATATAACTGTGTATCTGTGATTATGAAGTGTTTGTTCTTTGTTACTTAAGGTCATTGATGTGTAACAGGAAATTTAAAGTTTGTAATGTATGTATGTATGTATGATGATGATGATGATGATGATGAAGTCCCATGCTCCGTGACAGCGCGTAGGGGAACGATGCGGGAGACCCACACCGCCATACTAGGCAAGGTCCTAGTGGAGGTGGTTTGCCATTGCCTTCCTCCAACCGTAATGGGGATGGATGATGATGATGATGATGATGATGAAGACGACACAACACCCAGTCATCTTGAGGCAGGAAAAATCCAAAAAACTAAATAATGTTTAAAATAATGAAATTTTATAATATATGTATGTTTATAAAGAAAACATTCTATATTGGGAGCTGGTTCATGCTTAAGGAACTTGTATTGTATAACATAAAAGATATAGGAAACTCTCTCTGTGACGGAAGTGGCTTGGAGCGATGTAAAATGTGGTTTTGGCAGTCAAACTGGGCTGCTCCTTGGTGGGAATGGTATGCAGTCGGTGGCTAGCCATTGCACGGTACACATCGAGGGTGCCAAGGGAGACATTTGGAAGCCATTTTGCAAGGAATTTTGGCTCAGATGTGGATTTGGCTGTTGCATGGTACTCTTAGCAATAAGGAATGGCTCTAACCTGTTAAAAATCCATCGCCAAGAAGAAATTGTAAAGAGCATTTGAACATCAAGAGCCGTGAGTACAGTTAGCTGCCATGTCGCTTGCCACTACTACTTCGCCACTGCTTCACCAACTTCAAGCATACAGAAATGTATTACAGCATGGACCAGTTAAGTTGTGTGAGTGTTTGCAATAATAATCCAACTGCTATAAACCTGTGTTTAGAGCCATAACTTTTATTCTAATCATGAACCTATGCAGGATCCCCTCCTAAGTGTTCAGAAAACTAAGTATCTGGTTTCAAACAAGCTAGTGATTTATTTCTATGTATTACATGTGCAAAAATTCAGCGTCAGACTGTGTAAATGTTACTGTCTAAAATACCTGCTTCACAGGCGATGAAAAAGGCACCCAAGTTAAACTTATTTGAAACATAATTTAGCCATAACTACTATCATGAACAATGTTTTTGAAGTTCATCTAGCTCAGTGTTGAATAATTATAGAGTTTGACTTGATACAGTATCAGTTTATGGGTCCCCACCATATTCTTCTCATATTAGAATAATAATTGGAATATTATTGCTACTAAAGAAATCTGATACATTTCTATAAATGAGAGTATAAATAGTGTAACTTTAGTACTATTTTATTTTATTTGTGGTATTTATATGTCATTTAAGTCAGTAAACCCCCCCCCCCATGAACCATGGACCTTGCCGTTGGTGGGGAGGCTTGCGTGCCTCAACGATACAGATGGCTGTACCGTAGGTGCAACCACAGTGGAGGGGTATCTGTTGAGAGGCCAGACAAATGTGTGGTTCCTTAAGAGGGGCATCAGCCTTTTCAGTAGTTGCGGGGCAACGGTCTGGACGATTGACTAATCTGGCCTTGTAACACTAACCAAAATGGCCTTGCTGTGCTGGTACTGTGAGTGGCTGAAAGCAAGTGGAAACTACAGCTGTAACTTTGTACGAGGCCATGCAGCTTTACTGTATGGTTAAATGATGATGGCGTCCTCTTGGGTAAAATATTCCAGAGATTAAATAGTCCCCCATTCGGATCTCTGTGCGGGGACTACTCAAGAGGACGTCATTATCAGGAGAAAGAAAACTAGCATTCTACTAATTGGAGCATGGAATGTCAGATCCCTTAATCGGGCAGGTAGGTTAGAAAATTTAAAAAGGGAAGTGGATAGGTTAAAGTTAGATATAGTGGGAATTAGTGAAGTTCGGTGGCAGGAGGAACAAGACTTATGGTCAGGTGAATACAGGGTTATAAATACAAAATCAAATAGGGGTAATGCAGGAGTAGGTTTAATAATGAATAAAAAATAGGAGTGCGGGTAAGCTACTACAAACAGCATGTGAACGCATTATTGTGGCCAAGATAGATACGAAGCCCACGCCTACTACAGTAGCACAAGTTTATATGCCAACTAGCTCTGCAGATGACGAAGAAATTGAAGAAATGTATGATGAAATAAAAGAAATTATTCAGATTGTGAAGGGAGACGAAAATTTAATAGTCATGGGTGACTGGAATTCGAGTGTAGGAAAAGGGAGAGAAGGAAACATAGTAGGTGAATATGGATTGGGGGACAGAAATGAAAGAGGAAGCCGCCTGGTCGAATTTTGCACAGAGCACAACATAATCATAACTAACACTTGGTTTAAGAATCATGAAAGAAGGTTGTATACATGGAAGAACCCTGGAGATACTAAAAGGTATCAGATAGATTATATAATGGTAAGACAGAGATTTAGGAACCAGGTTTTAAATTGTAAGACATTTCCAGCGGCAGATGTGGACCACAATCTATTGGTTATGAACTGTAGATTAAAACTGAAGAAACTGCAAAAAGGTGGGAATTTATGGAGATGGGACCTGAATAAACTGAAAGAACCAGAGGTTGTACAGAGTTTCAGGGAGAGCATAGGGGAACAATTGACAGGAATGGGGGAAAGAAATACAGTAGAAGAAGAATGGGTAGCTCTGAGGGATGAAGTAGTGAAGGCAGCAGAGGATCAAGTAGGTAAAAAGACGAGGGCTAGTAGAAATCCTTGGGTAATTGATGAAAGGAGAAAATACAAAAATGCAGTAAGTGAAAAAGGCAAAAAGGAATACAAACGTCTCAAAAATGAGATCGACAGGAAGTGCAAAATGGATAAGCAGGGATGGCTAGAGGACAAATGTAAGGATGTGGAGGCGTATCTCACTAGGGTAAGATAGATATTGCCTACAGGAAAATTACAGAGATCTTTGGAGAAAAGAGAACCACTTGCATGAATATCAAGAGCTCAGATGGAAACCCAGTTCTGAGCAAAGAAGAGAAAGCAGAAAGGTGGAAGGAGTATATAGAGGGTCTATACAGGGGCGATGTACTTGAGGACAATATTGTGGAAATGGAAGAGGAGATAGATGAAGACGAAATGGGAGATACGATACCGCGTGAAGAGTTTGACAGAGCACTGAAAGACCTGAGTCGAAACAAGGCCCCAGGAGTAGACAACATTCGATCGGAACTACTGATGGCCTTGGGAGAGCCAGTCCTGACAAAACTCTACCATCTGGTGAGCAAGATGTATGAGACAGGCGAAATACCCTCAGATTTCAAGAAGAATATAGTAATCCCAATCCCAAAGAAAGCAGGTGTTGACAGATGTGAAAATTACCGAACTATCAGATTAATGAGCCACAGCTGCAAAAACCTAACACGAATTCTTTACAGACGAATGGAAAAACTGGTAGAAGCAGACCTCAGGGAAGATCAGTTTGGATTCCATAGAAATGTTGGAACACGTGAGGCAATAGTGACCCTACAACTTATCGTAGAAAATAGATTAAGGAAAGGCAAACCTACGTTTCTAGCATTTGTAGACTTAGAGAAAGCTTTTGACAATGTTGACTGGAATACTCTCTTTCAAATTCTAAAGATGGCAGGGGTAAAATACAGGGAGCAAAAGGCTATTTACAATTTGTATAGAAACCAGATGGCAGTTATAAGAGCCGAGGGGTATGAAAGGGAAGCAGTGGTTGGGAAGGGAGTGAGACAGGGTTGTAGCCTATCCCCGATGTTATTCAATCTGTATATTGAGCAACAAGCAGTAAAGGAAACAAAAGAGAAATTTGGACTAGGTATTAAAATCCATGGAGAAGAAATAAAATCGTTGTGGTTCGCCGATGACATTGTAATTCTGTCAGACAGCAAAGGACTTGGAAGAGCAGTTGAACGGAATGGACAGTGTCTTGAAAGGAGGATATAAGATGAACATCAACAAAGGCAAAACAAGAATAATGGAATGTAGTAGAGTTAACTCGGGTGATGCTGAGGGAATTAGATTAGGAAATGAGACACTTAAAGTAGCAAATGAGTTTTGGTATTTGGGGAGCAAAATAAGTGATGATGGTAGAAGTAGAGTGGATATAAAATGTAGACTGGTAATGGCAAGGAAAGCATTTCTGAAGAAGAGAAATTTGTTAACATCGATTATTGATTTAAGTGTCAGGAAGTCGTTTCTGAAAGTATTTGTATGGAGTGTAGCTATGTATGGAAGTGAAACATGGAGGATAAATAGTTTGGACAAGAAGAGACTAGAAGCTTTCAAAATGTGGTGCTACAGAAGAATGCTGAAGATTATATGGGTAGATCACATAACTAATGAGGAGGTATTGAATAAAATTGGGGAGAAGAGGAGTTTGTGGCACAACTTGACAAGAAGAAGGGACCGGTTGGTAGGACATGTTTTGAGGCATCAAGGGAACCCAAATTTAGCATTGGAGGGCAGCGTGGAGGGTAAAAATCGTAGAGGGAGACCAAGAGATGAATACACTAAGCAGATTCAGAAGCATGTAGGTTGCAGTAAGTACTGGGAGATGAAGAAGCTTGCACAGGATAGAGTAGCATGGAGAGCTGCATCAAACCAGTCTCAGGACTGAAGACCACAACAAGAAGTCAGAAACCTTTCCATGTCTAACTTTAGTTCAGTGCTTCCTGCAGTAACATCGCAATACTGAGTCACGTAATGATCATGATGTAACTGTTGTTATTATGTGTTGGGTACAATTTTGCTTTCTATGATTACTGCTTTGTGCATTAATGGTAACTACTGCTACCCACAGCTTAGATCACCCTGTATTCATGTGTATCCAATGTGCTATTCAAAGGGAGTCTTAATGAAAGTCACTACAAACAACTAATATTCAGTTTTCTTGAACATAATATTTCAAATTAATGTGCCTAATTGGGCTGCTGACCATTCGATTTTTCATTCATGTATGAACTTTACTACTTTCATTATCCCCAAAGTAAAAGCCTGTTTAGTTTTTCTATTAATTACAATCTATTCAAAATTACAGTCCAATACCTTCATCCATTAGACAGATGCTCAGTCAAAATTAAAAATCCTCCCAGAGGGAAACACTGGTTTGTGTCACGACAGGTGAGTGTTATAAGCGGTTCATTGCATTTAAGCAAATCCTTGCCAAAGTCTGCCACGTAGTAAAACTACAGAAGTGAGAGTTCTGGAAACAGTATGTGTCAACTGTGAACTATATACATCTCCGTTGCTGTTTTGGGCAAAGATGAGACGTCTCTATGAATACCAGACATGTTCAGGTATACTTGGTATTACCTTGAATGGCACTGTGTATACTGACGCAGATGCCTTAGCCAAACATTTTGCTCTGCATTATGCTTGAGTCTGTATGTCCTAGAGTTATCAACCTGGTTTTTGTTTCCTAAAACAGTGGATGGAGTGAAAGCAGTTATCTATTATTACGTCCCATGTGGAGCCATGTAATGCTCCATTCAGCTAGTGGGAATTCAGTATCTGCCCTGATACAACCCCAGATACAGGCTGCATCCACAACCAAGTGTTCAAGCACCTATCAGTGGACTGTCACCATCACATCCTTACCTTCTGTAATCACATCTGGAGCAAGGGCGAGTTCCCATCACTGTGGCGAGAAAGCATAATCGTCACAGTACTGAAACCAGGTAAGCATCCTCAAGAGATGGACAGTTATCACCCAATTAGTGTCACCAATGTTCTCTGTAAGTTGCTCGAACACATGGTGAGCCGGCAGCTGTGTTGAGTCCTTGAGTCTCGGAGTCTTCTGGCTCCGTCCCAGGGTGGTTTCTGCCAAGGCCATTCCACTAGTGACAATCTTGTTCAGCTGGAGTCTGCTACCTGAACGGCTTTTGTCCAACATCAACACTTTATAGCTCTCTTCTTCGATCTGCAAAAGGCTTTTGTCACCACTTGGCAACACCATGTCCTCACTATCTTACATGAATGGAGTCTCCGGGGTCTGCTCCCAACTTTTATCAAGAACTTTTTGTCTCATTGTATTTTCTGGGTTCAAGTTGGCACCTTGCGCAGTTCCCCCCATATCCAAGAGAATGGAGTCGAGCAGGGCTTTGTGCTGAGTGTCCGTCTCTTTCCAGCAGCCATCTGTGTTCTAGCAGCAGCTGTGGATTCCTCAGAATCGCCCCCTTATCCTGATGACTTTGCCTCTACTGTTGCTCCTCTAGTGTGGGTGTCACTGAATATCAACTGCAAAGCACCATACGAAAAGTGCAGGGATGATCCCTCCCCCATGGGTTTCAGTTTTCAGCCACCAAGACTCACTTCATGTACTACTCCCGACACCGTACCGCTCACCCACAACCAGAACTTTACCTCTACAACCCACTACTCAATGAGGTGGAGACTTATCACTTTCTACTACTGGCCTTTGATGCATGGTTGATGTGGATTCAGTATTTTCACAAGCTTAAGCAAAAGTGCTGGCTGCACATTATTACGCTTCACCGCCCGAGTAACACCAACTGGAGTGCCAATCACACTGCCCATCTGCAGCTTTACAAAGCTCTGATACAATCCTGTCTTGATTATGAGAGTCTGGCATACGGTTCCTCATTGCCCATGAGTGTTGCAGATACTGGATCTGTTATACCACTATGAGGTTCAACCGGTGACAGGAGCCTTGTGAACTAGCCCTGTGAACAGTTATTCAGAGAGGGTGGAGACACTCCATTGTGAAACACGTGCCAGCAACAGCTTGTCAATTACGCTACACATTTTCACAGCTCCCCTAAGCATCCAAACTATCATTTCTTCTTTCCAAACATGGAAATCCATCTCCCACAATGATGGCCCAGATCAAGGATTAGGATCGCAATCCCTGTCTGGTCCTTCCTCTATGAACGCCTTTTGTTTCCCCAGCCACCTCTCCTCCGGACCCAATCACGTACACCTCCATGGTGCATCCCTTCGCTACAGCTTCATCTTGACCTGTTACAAGGCTCGAGAGACTCGGTTCATCCCAAGGCCCTCAGCCACCAATTGTTCTCCATCCTTGGCACATCCTGGGGTTCAGAAGTAGTCTATAATGAAGGCGTGGTGGTTGCTGTTCACAAAAGTTTTTCTTAGTCTCAGGGGGGGCTTACTGAATTGCACTCCTTGCCTCACAGCCATAGTGTTTTCACTGCAGAGTTGGTAACCGTCTCTCATGCACTGGCGCATATCCTTTCTTGCACCAATGAGTTCTTTCTCACCTACAGTGACTCCTTGAGTAGTTTGCAAGCTCTTGGCCAATGTTACCCTCACCATCGCTTTGTCTTGTCTATCCAGGATTCTCTGTATGCCTTTGAATAATGTGGACACTCTGTGACCTTTGCCTGGACCACCTTGTGATTCCGGGGAATGAACTTGCTGATAGCCTTGACAAACTGGTTAACAATAAGTTGACTCTTGAGATCAGTATTCTGGAAACAGACCTCCAGTCAGTATTACACCATCAAGTTTTAGGGAATAGCTCAATCTGACTTCAACGAACTAACAACAGGTGATAAAGTAGACTATGAATGTACAGGCCTGTCACGAGGACTCTACCGTCATTTGCCAGCTCCATATTGGCCGTACTTGGCTGACTCATGGTCACCTCCTCCATCATGAAGACTCAACCCACTGTTATTGTGGTTCCCGTTTGACAGTGGCCCACATTTTGCTAAACTGTCCCAACCTAGCCACCCTGCAGTGCACTCTTAATCTCCCTGATGTGTTATTCCTGGTGTTAGGAGACAATACCTCAATGGCTGACTTAAACATTTTATTTGTGAATGGGTTTTTTACCACTCTCTGTTAGGGAGGGCCACTTAACCTTATTGGCCCATCGAGGGGTTGGCAGAACACCCTGTTGCCTCTTCTGCCCGGGACAGGCTGCAGCTTTCTGGGCTTTGTGTTCCATCCCAGCCCTCACCCTATCTGATCTTTTACTCTTCCTCCCCCCCTCAAGCATGGTCTGTTTGACTCGTTCATATTTTGTCCATCTGTGCTTCTCTTGCCCTGTCCATGTTGCTAGTCTTTCCTAGGCAATTTCTGAGTGAGGTACCTTGGGGATTTCTCCCTCTGGGTTTTGTGCAGTGGGCTATCTCTGATGTATGGGCTAATAGACCTATCGGTTCAAGAAAAATGGGACTGATGACATAGGACTTTGGTCCCTTTAATCATCCAACCAACCAACAGATCTAATTGTCATATTGAACATTGTTGTACTTCCAAGGTGGAGGATATGGATATGGAAGGGGCTGACAGTTCAATGTCCATTATTTATGTCTCCTCTATGATGAATAATGATGATGCAGGAGCATGATAATCATGCAAGATGTTGCTGGTTTACTTGACGCAAGCAGAGTGCAACATTTATTCTCTGTTTTTGTGCCATGATGAAATGGAGTACTTTATATACTAATATATACATTATGTTTTAGTATGGACATGATAACCAATTTGATACAAATGCCTTGAATTGTCACATTATTAATTGGATGACAAGATGATCCTCAGAAATGTGTATAGTTATTAATGGCAAAGAAAAGATGTATCGTAGTTATTTTCATATAAAGAGTGACTAACAATATTTTAAGGACAAAGTCCAATTATAAAACTAAAAATAGCCTGAGACTGTGACAGAGCAAATGGAATACAAATTCAGGTAGGATGACAATCCAAATCTTATTCTTTTTATTGTGCCTTTGGCCTGTATCATCACATGGCCAGCATTGTCATTAATTCATTTGGCATGAGGGGTGCCTGGATTCCTTTCCTGCCACCACCCTGTTAGCTCCCGGGACAGAATATGTGTAACCCAACTGTCTGTGTGTAAAGTTATTCATGTAGGAGTGAGTGAAAGTTTTTGAAAATTTTTGTAAATCATGTAACTGAGGTTGGACTGGCGTACCATCCTGGTATTTACCTAGTGGATTGTGGAAAATGATGATGACTAGAATGAAATTTTGTTAAAGTACCATTGCAAAAAAATCATGAATTGGCAATGAATATTAGTGTATACAAAGTGAAGCTGAAAGAACGGGCTTCAAGTTCTCAATTTGTTATTAATGAGTATCTTAAAACTTCAAGAGGAAAAAGATTGAGAAATTATCAAAGCAAATCGCAGCAAACTTTTCCATAAGGTAGTTAAACAACTCAGAAACTTGGATGAAAGTGCCATACAAAAACAGCAGGCATGTCCTGAAAACCACTTAAGTGTAGTATACAAAAATTTAATAAATGATAGTAGTTTTCAAGAACTTTCTAATATGGACTGCACAAAAGCAGTGAACAGTGTGTAACCACTTGGGATGATCGATGCCAACACAAAAAAGGTGAGACAGGAAAGATTTTACACATATAAAAATAATCAACATAACATAAATGGGAACCATAGTCATTTACCAACTATCAACATTTTTTCTGATGTATCGTCACCTTTCACTGACAAAAAGAACAAAGCAGAAAATTTAAATCAAGATTCCACAAGCACCAGTAGTGATCATAGATGTAATGACACTGATCTTCCTGCAACAAAGCTATGTGAAATTGACATTAATGCTTATAGCCAAGGCCAAGGAAAAGACAATGAAGAGTGAAGTATATATAAACATGAGATAAAGTGCACTTAAAACCAGGCACAAATTTCAAGCGCATAAGCTGCAGCCAGCCACGAAAAATTTCAGTGCTGAACAGTAACATTTTTTGTCTGCCTGGTGGGGACAAATGACAGAGCGAAGATTGATGCAAAAGAATTTGTGCTTTCCCTTAAAGAGATGCTACATGAATTCAGAAATACTAATTGATGTTATTATTATTATTAGTATTATTATTTTCGATTATTCCCATTTAAGAGAGCGTTTGAACTTGAATTCCTTTATGATGATTGTTTATGTTTCTTCTGAGCCCAAATTTTCTTCATGTGTTCACTGTGTTGTTTCTTTTGCTCTGCTGTCCATTTGCATCCTGGTCTCTTCTGTGTTGTGGTGTCAAATTTATGTTTTTTGATGATGTTCCTGAATTCAGTTCTATTTTCTGCATCGTTTACTGTTAAGTGTGCTTGTCTGAGGTCCTCTTCAGCTTCTCTTATCCATTTTGTTATTCCCCTGCCTGAGTTGATGACTTTAAGAATTCGCTTTGAAATTCTGTTTTCATTCATCCTGTGGATATGTCCGTAGAACTGCATTCTTCTTTTCCTTATTGTATCAGTAATCTTGTCTGTGTATTTATATAATTCTGATGTTGGTCTCTTCTTCCAGATTCCTTGCTCTTGTATCGGGCCAAAAATTTTCCTGAGAATTTTCCTTTCTTGTTTCTCTATTTCTTTGATTTTAGTTTGCCCACCTATTTGTGTTGTTTCAGATGCATACAGTGCCTCCGGAAGTATGACAGTGTCGTAGTGCCTCAATTTTGCGTTAATGGATATGGACTTTTTGTTATAATAGTTCCATGTGAGTTTATATGCTTTCTGTAGTTTTTTTATTCTTTCCTCATTGGCCTTTAGGTTGATCCCTGATGGCTGGATGATTTCTCCCAGGTACTTAAAATGTGGTACTTGTACGATTTTTCCATGGGTTGTCACAATAAGCAATTTGTCTTGTGGCACTCTTTCTATGTACTGGGTTTTCTCATATAAGATTTGCAGGCCAGTTCTTTGTGCAATTTTGAGTAACTTCTCTATGGCGTTAGTGGCTTATTTTCTATTATTTGTGAGGATTGCAAGGTCATCCACAAAAGCTAAACACTTCACATTGGATCTATTATCTTTTCTAATGCCAATTTGGGCTTCTTTGACTTCTTTTTCCCATGTCCTGATAATTTTTTCAAGAATGATATTAAAGAGTAATGGTGAAAGTCCGTCACGCTGTCGCGCTCCAGTTTGGATTTCAAATGGTTCTGAGATATCCCCCGTAAATTTAACCTTGGAGACCATGTCAGTTAATGTTTCCCGAATGATTGCTCTTGTCTTTCTGTCAATGCTGAATTCTTCCAGCGTCTTGCAGAGCACTACTCTGTCTATTGAGTCGTAGGCCTTTTTAAAATCTACAAAAGTGACCATTGTGTTTCAGGTGTTTCTCATCTGAAAAATCATTTTCAGATTCCATATCTGCTCTATGCATGATCGTCCCTTGCGAAAACCAGCCTGGTATTCTCCTATTTGTGGGTCAGCTTGTTATTCTAATCTATCCATGAGAACTTTTGATAGGATTTTACATGTGACCGGTACGAGTGAGATACCCCTGTAATTATTTGGTTCAGTTTTGTCCCCTTTTTTGTGGAGTGGATGGATGAGTGCGCATTTCCATTCAGAAGGGATCTGTTCTGTTTCCCAAATGTTTAATATGATTTTGTGAATTTTTCTTGTTAATCTTTCATCATTTAGTTTCCATAGTTCTGCAATAATTCCATCTTCTCCTGGGGCTCTATTGTTTTTCAGTGTCTTGATAATTTCTACTATTTCGTTGATGGTTGGCGGTTTAGCATCAGGATTTGGTGTAGACGTCTCGTAGTGAATATCCTCTGTAGGTCTTTCGCAGTTGAGAAGATTGTTGAAATAGTCTGCGAGGATTTGGCAGTTATTCTTCGTGTTAGTTTCTAGTGAACCATCCGGTTTCTTGAAGCAAAGATTGGGTGGCTGGTATCCTGCAATATGTTCTTTAAACGTCTTATAAAAATTCCTGGTGGTGTTCTTCTTAATTGATCTAATTGATGTTATTATTATTATTATTATTATTATTATTATTATTAATAATGCTGTTTTACCCCATCATCACACCCTTTATAATGTGAGTCAGGAAGTAGAAAAGACAAATAAAAATATGCACAATGTACGCAGGGAATTTAAAAATGCAACATACATTGATGTCAGCACACCAGAGAAAAGTTCTTGTACAGTTCATAGTTTCCACATCAGCAGACTGAAAAACCATTCACTTGAAATCAAATATATAACAAGATATTTAGCAAACAATGGAAAATGCAGGAAGGTGTACACACACACACACACACACACACACACACACACACACACACACACACACACACACAAAACCACTGCCTCTGGCTGCTGATGCCATCTGGGTTTGCGTGTATGTTGTCTCTTTCCAATGAAGGCCTTAACGGCCAAAATCTTATTTGTTTGACAGTCTTTTTGTTGTGCCTATCTCCAACTAAGCACCTACACTGTATGGTGAGTAGTAATCTATCTTTTCACAATATTGTCAAGATATTAAGCAAGTCATACCTCTGAAAGTCAAAAGTGATTGGTCTTTAGAATTTAGCATGCAGTGTGACAAAAGAATATTGATTCTTCCAAGACTGAGAGCACTGATTGAAAATAATTTTTTTAGGGGATGTAAACTTTTCAGCAGTTGTAACTTAGACTTTTTTGAGTCATCAATTCTTCTAGCTGATTTGATGCAGCCCGCCACAAATTCCTCTTTTGCCAGCCTCTTGCTCTCAGCATAACACTTATACCTTACATCCTCAGTTGTTTGTTTGGATGTATTCCAATCTCTGTCTTCCTCTACAGTTTTTGCCCTGTACAGTTCCCTCTAATGCCATGGAAGTTATTCCATGATGTCTTAACAAATGTTCTTTCATCATGTCCCTTCTTCTTGTCAGTATTTTCCATATGTTCCTTTCTTTGCTGATTGTGCAAAGAACCTCCTTCCTTATTTATCAGTCCACCTAATTTCCAACATTCTTCTTCACCTTCACTGAGGATAGCAATATCACCGGCAAGTCCTATCACTGATATCCTTTTAATCCAATTCTTGAACCTTTCTTTTATTTCCACCATTGCTTCTTCAATGTATAGATTGTGAACAGCACATTCAAAAAGACTGCATCCCTGCCTTACACCGTTTTCAACCTGAGAACTCTGTTCATGGTCATCCAGTCCTATTGTTCTCTCTTAATTCTTGTACATACTGTATATTGCCCGTCTTCTCCTATATCATACTGCTATTTTCCTCAGAATTTTGAACATCTTGCATCATTTGACATTGGTGAACACTTTTCCCGACTCACAAATCTTATGAACATGACCTCGATTATTCTTGTTTCCATTATCAAGTGCAATTTTAGGTCTCTCTCAGGCAGTGCCTTTATCTTTCCTAAATCCATACTGATTATCATCTAACAGGTCCTCAACTTTCTCTTTCATTATTCTATATATTATCCTTGTCAGCAACTTGGATGAATGAGCTGTTAGCTGATTTTTTGATAATTCTTGCTCTTTTCTGCCCTTCTGTCTTCGAAACTGTGTAGGTGGTATTTTTCCAGAGGTCTGATAGATTGTACACATTAGCTTTGAATAGTCATTTGGTTGGTATTTTCCCAATGAATTTAGAAATCCTTATGGAATGTTGTCTAATCTTTCTGCCTTGTTTGATCTCAGTTCTACCAAAGTTCCTTTAAATTGTGGTTCTGTACTGGATCCCCTATCTCTTCCATATCAATTCCAACTATATTAGATTAGATTAGTGCTTGTCCCATAGATTATGAATACGACACTTCGTAATGATGTGGAACGTGTCGAGTTAATAAAAAGTGTCTACACAAGATATTACATTAGACAAAATATTACATGACACTCAATATTTTTAAATTTTTTTATTATAATTTTTTTTTATTTATTTTTTTTATTTGTACAGGTTGGGAAATTACCCACTTACTATATCCAAAAATTCATCTAATGAGTAGGAGGAGTTGCCATTTAGAAATTCTTTTAATTTCCTTTTAAATGCTGCTGCTTCTTCTGTCACATCAGAAGACAACTCATTCCCCTCACAGAGGCCTTCAATGTACTCTTTCCGCCTTCGTCTTTGCATTCAGCATTGTAGTTCCTATTGCACTCTTAATATTGCCTCCTTTGCTTTTAATTTCACTGAAAGTTTGTTCTGACTTTTCTTCTTTTTGACACCGATTTCTTTTTTGACTCTTCCCTTTTTTCTGCCCATTTCACTTTGGCTTCTGCAGACTTCCTATTTATTTCATTTCTAGGCGATTTGTATTACTGTCTTAGCCTGAACGTTTCTGTTCTTCTTTCTTTCATTGATCACCTGAAGTATTTCTTGTAGAACCCAATATTTCTTTGCAATTACCGTCCCTGTACCTGTGTTCATCTGTGATTGCTGTTTTTAGATGTCCAAGATTCTGCAACTGAAATGCCTAGTGCAATATTCTGTATTGCAGTATCCACATCTTCAGCAAATTTTAAACACGTCATCATTTTTTAGTGTTTAAGTATACAATTTCCTTCCGCAATGGTTCTTGCAGACATTTGTCTTAAATTTCAGTTTGCTCTTCATCATCTCTAAATTGTGATCTGAGTCTATATCTACCTCTGGATATGCCTTACTATCCAATATCTGATTCTGAAATTTTTGACTGACCATGATGTAATCTAGCTGGCATCTTCCTGTGTGTCTGTGCCTTTTGCAAGTGTCTCTCCTCCTTCTCTTACTATTCTTGAACAGACTATTGTAATCCTATATTTCCACTATAGCCACTTCCCAGTCTCCATGACTATTAGATTTTCATCTCCCTTTATGTACTGAATTACCCATGTAGTAAGCTTGTATACCTTCTCTCTCTCTCTCTCTCTCTCTCTCTCTCTCTCTCTCTCTCTCGCTCGCTCGCTCCCTGCCATCTTCTACTTGCAACATCGGCATTTGTACTGAACTATGCTTTTTGACACTGGTTTGGAGGTTTGGAATCAGTTCTGATGAGAACTACACTATCACTGAACTACTTGTAGTAATTCACTCTCTATCCTACTTTCCTATTCATAACAAATCCTGTTCTTTTTGTACCATTTTCTACTGATGTCAATGTGGCTATATTTGTCTAATTGGAAATCCAGATTTTTTTTTTTCCATTTCACAATACAGACGCCCCCCCCCCCCCCCCCCCCCCCCACACACACACACACACACACACACATCTAGATTGAGCCTTAGAATTTCCCTTTTGAGGTTTTCTAGTTTCCTTACCATGTTCAATCTTCCGACATCCCAGACCATGATTTGTAGAATGTTTCCCTTTAGTTCGTTATGCAGTCTGTTTCTCATGGCTGCCTCCCCCTTGGCAGTTCCCTCTCGGAGCTCCCAATGCTGGACTAGTCTGGAATTTTTTGCCACTTGAGGAATCATCATCATCATCATACTTTCTCAGTTACAAGCCACATGCCCTGTGGATATGTGTTGTGTCTTTAATACAGTGATTTCCATTGCCTTCTGCAGCCTCATGCCATTGATCATTGCTGATTCTTCCATCTTTTGAGGGGAAGTTTCCCACACCAATGGTAAGAGTGTGTGCAGAACCTCTATATGCTCCTCGTCAGCATTGATGGCAGAACAGGATGGAACACTGGAAGTCTTCGGCTACTATTGCTGATAATTGTTGTTTAAAATTTAAGCTTTAGCTAGGTTTGAACCCTGGATCCATGGCATTTTGATTACTAGTCATAGATGCTACTTCTAGACTATTAAAATTTTCAAAACTGGATATGGCACCATCCTGTTGAGAGGCAGATGCATGACACCAAACAGTTTATAAACAGGTGCAGAGCTTGGTTGTGTTAAGACTGTTACGAAATAATATAATCATCTTTAGCTCGTATAGGTGTCCAAATAGTGATATAAATGTCTTGTTGATCAATTTGAATTGGTAGTTAAGAAACTATTTAAGATAGGTCTTGGTTTCTGTATGTATTTTTAAATTGAGATAGGAGATTCAGAGCAACAATGTTTAAGAATTTTTAATAATATGAGCAGGTGATCTACAATTAATGATACACTTTCAGATATCGTTGTTAATTTACATAGAGATGAATATTGGCTTATCAGGATGGTGGAGATCTTAGATCTTGCAGACCATAAAAACAGTAATAAACAACACATTTATCAAACAAACAACAACAAAGTATATCTAAGGCCAGGTTAGCTACAGTAATAGTATGTGTCAAAATGGGCATATGCCACTACATTACCAGAATATATAGATTTTAGAGCTTATACTTGACAGAACATTGAAAGACCCAAGTCAAAACAAGGCTCTCAGAGTAGACAACATTCCATTAGCACTATTGATAGACTTGGGAGAGCCAGCCATGACAAAATTATTCTTTCTGGTGAGCAAGATATATGAGAAAGTTGAAATACCGTCAGACTTCAAGAAGAATATAATAATTCCAATCCCAAAGAAAGCAGGTGTTGGCAGATGTGAAAATTACCGAACTATCAGTTTAATATGTCACAGCTGCAAAATACTAACACGAATTCTTTACAGATGAATGGAAAAACTGGTAGAAGCAGACCTCAGGGAAGATCAGTTTGGATTCCGTAGAAATGTTGGAACACGTGAGGCAATACTGACCCTATGACCTATCTTAGAAGATAGGTTAATGAAAGGCAAACCCATGTTTCTAGCATTTGTAGACTTAGAGAAACCTATTGACCATATTGAATGGAATACTCTCTTCCAAATTCTGAATGTAGGAGGGGTAAAATACAGAGAGTAAAAGGCTATTTACAATTTGTACAGAAACCAGATGGCTGTTAGAAGAGTTGAGGGACATGAAAAGGAAGCAGTGGTTGAGAAAGGAGTGACAGGGTTGTAGCCTATCACCGATGTTATTTAATCTGAATATTGAGCATGCAGCAAAGGAGAAAAAAGTCAAATTTGGAGTGGGAATTAAAATCCATGGAGAAGAAATAAAAACTTTGAGGTTTGCCGACGACATTGTAATTCTGTCAGAGACAGCAAAGGACCTGGAAGAGCAGCTGAACGGAATGGACAGTGTCTTGAAAGAAGGATATAAGATGAGCACCAACAAAAGCAAAATGAGGATAATGGAATGTATTCGAATTAAATCAGGTGATACTGAGGGAGTTAGATTAGGAAATGAGACACTTAAAGTAGTAAATGAGTTCTGCTATTTGGGGAGCAAAATAACTGATGATGGTCAGAGTTGAGAGGATATAAAACGTAGATCGGCAATGGCAAGGAAAGCGATTCTGAAGAAGAGAAATTTGTTAACATCGAGTATAGATTTAAGTGTCGGGAAGTTGTTTCTGAAAGTATTTGTATGGAGTGTAGCCATGTATGGAAGTGAAACATGGACGATAAATAGTTTGGACAAGAAGAGAATAGAAGCTTTCGAAATGTGGTGCTACAGAAGAATGCTGAAGATTATATGGGTAGATCACATAACTAATGAGGAGGTATTGAATAGAATTGGGGAGAAGAGGAGTTTGTGGCACAACTTGACTAGGAGAAGGGATCGGTTGGTACATGTTTTGAGGCATCAAGGGATCACCAATTTAGTATTGGAGGGCAGCATGGAGGGTAAAAATCATAGAGGGAGACCAATAGATGAATACATTAAGCAGATTCAGAAGGATGTAGGTTGCAGTAGGTACTGGGAGATGAAGAAGCTTGCACAGGATAGAGTAGCATGGAGAGCTGCATCAAACCAGTCTCAGGACTGAAGACTCCAACAACAACAACAACAACAACAAGAAAGGTAATGCAAACAACAGACAATCTGCCAGATCTTTAAATGAGTACAGGGACATACAGGCCACCACTCTGTCTGCGCCTTGCCACAGACAAGTGATTCCTGTTAGTTCCAGCAAAAATCAGACCGAAAATGACTTCGTAATAGGTGCTGTAAATCATTTGAGAAACACCTAGCTGCTTATTGACACAGGAGCACAGACGTCATTGATGTGGTGTTGCATAAATAAATGGGATAAACTGAAACCGCCGCTATTAAAAGTGCGAGGGTTAAACGGAGGAAAGCTACATAACTATGGAAAAGTTGACGTAGAATTAATTCTTGGTCAAGGCCAAGATGAAGGTGAAAATAAAGATAAATACACAGCAAGGGTGCAAGTAGTTTGAAATAACAAAATGTGTTATGATGGTGTACTTGGATTTGATTTCTTGTCCGCTAACAAGGTAGAGATATTTGTTGCAGAAAGAAGCATCAGACTAGGCCATAGTAACTACAACCTAGGAAACTGTTCTTCAAATCATACTCAAAGGAGCAGCAATACTGATGACGTGGGAATGGACTGCCCAAACGATGCATCAGTTCAAACGGTCCGAGTTGATGTTCAAATTGATCAGTCTCAGCAAATTCCCAAGGGAGCAGGAAAGACAATCTATGTTGAAGTTAAGTCACCCTGATGCAAGGACGGAACTTTCTTATTAATTGAGTGATCCGAGAAAAGTGAGTTATTGGATTCCATGCGTTGTTATGTTCCTAAAAGTGTAGTTGTTGCTACAATGGTGAGACAGAATGTCGCAAAAGTCCCAGTTACAATAACGAATGTGAGCGATGAGGATGTTGTTTTGCCACGAGGAATGAAAGTTGCTGAAGTGTCGAGCGTAAGTAAAAATGATGTAATACAGATTCCAGATGAGGTAACAAATGCTGCAGTTATAAACACAGATTTTTGTAACAGTACTGCAAAATTGCAACGAGGAGACAAAGTTAATAATGAACTGAAGCACAAGATTTGGGAAAAGATATAAATATTTGACAGTCGATGAACAGAAGATTTTAGCACCTGTTTTGCTGGAGTATGCAGATTTATTCCGAGAATGTGCAAACTTACCTGTCACTCATTTAGTTCAGCATCGTATTCATACAGGGAATGCTGCCCCAGTCACACAGAACCCCTCCAAATACCATTTTGTCAAAGAGAATTGGTAGAAGACATGGTTAAAGAACAATTAGAAGCCAGAATTGTAAAACTAAGAGATCCTTCACACCCACCATGGTGTTCACCTGTGGTAATTGTAAAGAAGAAATCAATTTCAGGAGAACCACAGTTCCATTTTTGTGTTGATTACTGATCTTCGAATGCTGTGGTCACACCCGACATTTACCCCCTACCAAATTTAGAGGAAACCTTGGATTACTTGGGCAGATGTCAAATTTTTTCAGTATGTGATTTAACAAGTGGTTATCACCAGTTAACAGTGCATCCAGATAATCAAGCAAAAACTTCATTTGTAACAGGAACAGGAGTATACAAGTATCTTCGTATGCTGTTTGGACTTCATAATGCTCCAGCTACATTTCAACGCCTGATGGATTCAGTTTTATGAGAGCTCACCCCCAACACAAGCACTTGTTTACCTTGATGATGTAATAATTTTTGGTGAAAACATGAAGCAGCATACTGAGAGACTACAAGCTGTTTGAGTGTATAAGAAGTGCAAACCTGTCTTTATCAATAGATAAGTAACATTTTGCACAAAGTAAAGTTAACTACCTTGGTCATGTTATAACAAATGAAGGTGTTTGACCTGATCCAAAATTAATTGAAGATGTAAAGAATTTTCCTGAACCACAGAATTTGAAAGAACTACAATCATTCTTGGGATTGTCAAATTTCTGCAGACAATTCATAGCTGGTTATGTGAATATAGCATGTCCAATGACACAGCTACTGAAGAAAGGAGCCACATTTAATTGGTCAACAGAATGCAAAAAGGCAATGGAAGGACTTAAAACTGCTCTAACCACAGCCCCAATGTTAGTCTATCCGGATTTCAGTAAACCTTTTATTCTTTCAACCGATGCATCCAGTTTTGCCATACGTGCAATCTTGTCTCAAGAAGCTGATGGTCATGAACATCCAATCTCATTTGCTTCCAGACAATTAAAAAAAGCAGAATGTAATTATACTACTACTGAGAAGGAGCTTTGTGCTTTGGTTTTTGGTATAACACATAACAGATTTTTCTTAACAGGAAGAGAATTTACAGTTATTACAGATCATGCCGCACTTAAATGGTTATTGAACTTAAAGGATCCAAGTTCCAGATTAACAAGGTGGGCATTAAGATTGAGTGAGTACCAATTTAAGGTTATTCACCAACCTGGTAAACAACATGTGAATGCTGATGCAGTGAGTCGAAAAGTCAATGTTTGTGTTACAATAAGTCGAGAAGAAGAGTTAAAGGCAGCTCAAGAAGAAGATCCACATTGCAAATTATGGAAAAATGACCACTGTTTTGTCGAAATAGATGGATTATTGTACAAAATCACTAATAAAGGAAACCGCCTAGTTATTCCAGAAAGCATGAAAGAGCAAATCATGAGAGAGCAACACAATTCTTTATTATCAGGTCATTGTGCTAAAAAGACAACAAACATTAAAATAGCTCAAATGTTTTGGTGGCCCAGTCGCAAAGCTGATGTTTTCGAGTTTGTTTCTCAATGTGATTCCTGTAACAGATGGAACAATGTAGGAAAAAGTAAAGCACCATTGCAAGAAGTGCCACAAACAAGTGAACCATTTGAACGAGTAGGACTAGATATCGTAGGACCGTTGCCTAAGACTAAAGATGGAAACAAATTCGTATTGACAATGTTAGATAATTTCTCTAGATACCTTCTCATGATACCAATACCTGATCAGAGTGCTGAGACTATAGCTAAAGTTTTTGTAAAAGAATGGATTCTTATGTTTGGATCACCATTAAGTGTAATTAGTGATCAAGGAACAAATTTAATGAGTGAATTACTTAAACAGGATTGTAAGCTCATGCAAATAACTTAGTTAAGGACTACACCAGCACACCCTGAAGTAAATTGAAGAGTCGAGCGAGTCCACAGAACAATTATTAAAATGGTTAGCCGTTATGTGAGCAGCAAACACGACAGTTGGGATGTGTGTTTACCGTACTTGGTAAGTTGTTACTGTGCCAAAATGCAGAGCTCAACTGGCCTAAGTCCATATGAGATCGTCTATGGAAGAAGAATGCATTCACCCTTGGACTTTGCACAATTGACTGCCGGAATCAGCAATGAACGCATAAGGGATCTAGCACGCAAGCTAAAGGAAGCATGGGGGGGGGAGTGAAACAGCAGAATCATCAATCCTTTCATCAGCAAGCAACACAATATGACTGCGAAGCAGCAGCGCCACAGTATCAAGTTGGAGATCTTGTGTATCTGAGCAACGTGGTGTTAAAGAAGAGTCAAGTCAAAAAGTTTAAGAAGTTTTGGAAAGGACCATATTCAATCTTGGAGGTGTAGTTGCCAGTCACTCCTAAGCTCCAACTGCCCTTTCGTTCGATTGTCGTTCATGTCAGTCATGTAAAGTCATTTCTGAGTAGATTTCCTGTAGTATCGGAAGACGACGAGGACTGACCGAGAGGCAGATCTGCCTTTCTCAAACCCAGGAAGTGAGAATCGTGAGGTCGCAGTCCAGACTTCAAGGCCGAGGCATCGTCACGTTCCAAGCGATCCTGTTCCAGACACCCCTACAATCTGCGTAAATGTGTGTAGTGTGTGAGAATGCAATGCGTGTGTTTATTTCAGCCATATGCTTATGTGAATGTGTTGTGAAAATTTAGTATTGAAGCTATTGCACGAGTGCAAAAATGAAACTAAACCTTTTATTCCACAGGTTACCATAAGAAACTAATTTATTTTATGTTCATTGTTAACTCTAGTATTTAGAGCTAATTAACCATGTTCATTTTTATTCTAATACTTGCTATGATAGCATATTCTACTAATGCTGTAGTAATGGTACCACAGAGTAGAGGTGTTTTGTTTGAACCATGATCAGACATGATAGTTTCAACAAGTAATACAAAACTTGTCCTCAAGTACAATCTGAGTGAAATCCAGCAACAGTTCAATTCTGTAAAGAAGCAAACTGCCCTAATTCTTTCTGTTAAGGGTAATGATACAATTTTGGAAATGGGTACATCTTGGTATAATAACTGGATCACAGGCAAAATGCAGGTAGAGTCTACATTTGCTAATTATGAACAAGAGATTTACTTTTTTTAAAGATTTTGCCACCCTGGTTTGATTTTGGAGGGAGTATCCTTCGTACTGTATTTGGTACTTTAACTAGTCGAGATCTACTGGAAGTTAAAGGCAAAATATTAGTTCTTGAACGACAGTCCAGTACAGATTCAACTAACCTCTCTAATGAAATTATTGTATTAAAGAATATGCAAAGAACCATTACTAACCACACAGTTTTCGTTGAACAGATTAGAAAGCAATTTATCTCACATTTCCACGTACTTTATAATGAAGCTATTCCAATGATTAAATGCTGTGAGTGCACACTTAGATTTAAACACTGTTTTGTTAAGGATTACTGATAGTTTATCAAATGCTACAATTGATGCCCTTAACTTAAGAACAGCCTCAGAAAGTAGTTCAAATGATTGTCTGAGCAGCATACTACTACATCCAGAACAATTTTTACAGATCCTACTATCAATTGAACAAAAGCTAGAAGCAACTTATACCATGATTTACCCTGTTAACTCTTACAATTTATATGCTTACTATAAGGTAACCACCACACACTCCTTAATGATTGAAGATGAATTAACTGTTATTGTTTCTATTCCCATTGCTTGATCAAAGCATAATTTTGAAATATATAAGATTTATACTTACTCTGTGAAATAGAGACAGGCAGGTATTCATGTAAAGTATGTACTGAAAGATTATCTCCTGATAAGCAAGGATTGAAGATATTTGGTGTCCCTAAATGAAAATGATTTGCATATGTGTAAACGTAGTCATAAGTTAATTTGCCCTGAATCGGCAGTATTCTTAGACAGAAGAGTGTACAGATGTGAGAAAGAATTGTTTACGAATCATCCCCCAGGAGATGATTGCCCTAGAATTTTAACACATCTTTATCAATCATTTCTTAAACGATGTTCTGAAGGTATAAATTTCCCATTTAACTCCACCCTTGATGTCACATTTACATGTAAAAACTATGATACACCTGAGCTACCTTTTACACTAAAATTGAACAATAGTGGATTAATCTTGAATGCTGCACATTGTGATTTATCATGTGATCTATTTGATATGCCTAGTGTGTTGCCAACTACATTTCATGCAACTAGACATTAACTAGAATGTTATCTGTTTATTACAATGATTCATACACGTTAACATATGGAAAGCATTCCTTATCAAGTTTTTCTGAAGACAATAATTTGATTAACGACATCCAAGAAAATGTAATCTCTTCAAATAATGGGTTAAATTTCATTGAAGTAGCAAATATAATTCTGTCCTTTGATTCCTCCAGTAATGTTAATGCTTACTTGATTGTCAATATTCTGTTTTTATTGCTTTTATTAATTTGTCGTTCGTCAACATCATTTGTCATATATGAAATTGCCATCTTGAAGGCACGCTTCTCTGTACCGAACATTACTGCATCTGCAAATGAAATACATGTTGCAATGCCTTCTGATGCCACAAATGGTGAAATAGACTCACAATGCCCAGGAGGTCGTTTTGAGCCACCTATGGTTGCTCTTTTTCTCTGGGGAGAGGGATGTAAGGGTCTACAGGTTGCACACAGCTGTGGGGTACGTTAACACGTGCTCACCAGCTGACCTGTCTGGAATGCTGACGATTCGCTTGGTCAGTAGACGCACGTCCGGTCGCACTGCAATGGGGAGTACGCGACTGGGCGCCGTCCACAGTGGACAGAATTAACTAGCACAGCCACAGGCGCGAATATGTCTCTTTTCTTAGCTCACCATGGAGCCTTTCGATACGACCGTAATTAGCCAGTGTTAGGATGTCAGACACAGTGATGATGGGTGTGCGTATTGTGCATGTTTTATAATCTGCCTTTGTTAATGAAACTGTTTAAACTTACTTCTCGTGTTAGCGTATTGCCGTACCTCAAGGACCCACCGCTTACAAATCCTGAGAAAATATTTGTGTAATCATCATCCAAGGCAACAACACAGAGTAACCCCCTTTATATTAGTCTACTTTGTGTATCTCCATCTTTTTTACTTCACACCCTGTGTGCTGCAAGAAATTGTCCTTTAATGATCAGTCTTTCTATATAGCAAGATATCACTTTAATATATACATGTGTATCATGTCACTTTATTTATGGTTTGTATATTTATTTATTCATTCATTCATTCATTCATTCATTCATTTAGCAATGCATTGCCTTCAAGCCAGTAAACTTGGGAGTTTCTTGTTTACTTCTTGTATATGTACATAATGAGTTACCTTTTATTCTTTCTCACATTATTATTACCTGAGAAATTGCTTGTCAGGTATATACCTACTGTTCAGTTTCTAGAGTCAAATATCTGTACAGGCTCTAGTCAACAAGTGTGGAACATTCATGCTTCAACCATTTACGTCTCTACTATCAGCTAAGTCTATTCAGTTATAGATCTCGTTTGGAGAAAACTTTCATATCATGACAACTAGTCATTATACACTACACTTACACTCCTTCTAAGGACAGTCACTGTGTCTAACTTCTATTCCATTATAGATGTGGGTGTACCCTTACTTCCCTAAACAAATATGGTACAGCCCATTCCCTCGATTGATTCATCTGACCAAGGTATAAACCATCTCTTCTATGGGTCTATCTAACCTTACTCCTCCTACCGACAGACTTATCGTTAAAAGTTCTGACACTTTTTTTGTGCCTGTTTCTTATTTGTGTCACTTTCTTATTTGTGCCACTTTCTTATTTGTGCCACTTTCTTATTTGTGCCACTTTCTTATTTGTGCCACTTTCTTATTTGTGCCACTTTCTTATTTGTGCCACTTTCTTATTTGTGCCACTTTCTTATTCGTGCCACTTTCTTATTCGTGCCACTTTCTTATTCGTGCCACTTTCTTATTCGTGCCACTTTCTTATTCGTGCCACTTTCTTATTCGTGCCACTTTCTTATTCGTGCCACTTTCTTATTCGTGCCACTTTCTTATTCGTGCCACTTTCTTATTCGTGCCACTTTCTTATTCGTGCCACTTTCTTATTCGTGCCACTTTCTTATTCGTGCCACTTTCTTATTCGTGCCACTTTCTTATTCGTGCCACTTTCTTATTTGTTGAACCTACTTTGTCAAATAATTTCTTAAAATTAAAATTTGTTTCATCATACAGTTGTTGTCATAAGCATTTAGACCATTCTGGAGCCTCTGGAGCCATTTTTCTAGTTATGGCTGACATACAGTGCAGATATTCTGTATTAAGTACCCTCTAATAATGCAACAGTTTTCATAAACATGATAACCATGAAACACTGTGTCATTGTCTAGACAAAAAATAGATTTCACAGTGGATTTCTGTGTTTTCTCTCTTGTTGTGTAGCAGATGCAACCGTGTACATGTGGTGATGTACCACAATGGTTTGCACTGCCTGGTGCATCTGATATCTTGAACACAGCAAGAGGTGGACTGCACTGCGTCATGCAGCAGCACTCCTGCAGCATTGTCCAGATACTACTGTGTTCCCATTGCTGCCAAGAATCGAAATCTTTTCATCCAAAGCAGCTGAGAAATTACTCTGTTGTAGTTAAACAGTCTTTTATTCATGTGTTGACATTGTTTACTTGACAGGTAAATTTGATTGAAGTTGCTGTAACACTTACATCACAATTGTGTAAGTATACTTTGTCTTCAGTTTTCATGAACTGTTCTGATATTTTCTTTCACATTCTTCTTAAAGGATAGTACTGAGTTTGGACAGTATAGTTATGTCCATTCACTTCTAGTTCCCCCTTTTGTTTATTTCTAGTTGCTCTTAGCAATGCCACACACACACACACACACACACACATTGAATTTCAAGATTTTGGAAATTTATAATTCTTTATTTTCTTCTTTTGCTCCACTGCTCCGCATCCTGTACAGTGGCAGCCAAACAAAATGTTTTTCTTGTTTGTTTAGAGTTTTATGTAGCTGCTGATTCACTCCCTGTAGCTGAAGCTGAGTCAGAACACTTAATGAGATTTGTCACCTGACATAACCTCTGACATATTTACCTCTTTCTTTCAATCTGGTCACTGTGGTTGATTCTCTTGAAGTAGAGGTCCTACTAATCAGTGCCTCTGAAATCCTGTATGTAGCTGAGGAAAGGCTTGTAGGAAATATAGGAAATATGGTACCTGTGGAGGTGCATATGCAATAAATGGTACATGGGGTGTGGTAGACAAATCCTTGCTTTATTTGCTAGACAGAATTACATTGTGGTCTACACTGGTCAGAGATTCGACATATACTAAACTGTCACAGATGTTACTGTTCACATTACGGCACAGGGCAGTGATGTTTATTTTGTTAGTCAGAGGTGACATATAGTTGCTGTATCGCCACAGAGACACCCCCCTCCCCTCCTCCCCAGAGGTTAGGTATCAGCATTGATCTGTGGTGGGGCAAAGGCCACATTGGTGCCAGAGATCTCTTAGTCTCTGATGTGGGCAGGGGGCCAGAGGATGAGTCCATAGTGGGAAGTAGCTCGTACTAGTGTGCTGTTGAGCACTGGGGTGGAGTGGTGGCAATGGTGTTGTAGTTGTATTGTCAGCTGTAGATGGGACAGCCATGCCATAAACTGGTGTTGGTTATGATGAGGGAGTCCTCGGTAGTGAGTTGGGGTGTCAGTTCTGCTGTGTCCACATAGGCTGGTACAGGCAAGATGTAGTGATAATAGTGCAAAACCGTGATGGCCCCCTGTATCATGTCTTCGTACTGCACAAAGACAATAAGGTTTTTGTTGACAAGCATGACATACATCCAGGGTGAGAAAGTTGGAAAGGTTGAGCTGTGATGTGAAAGGGGTAGAAGGTGGCCGGTTGGGTGCAGCACTAGAGGGCAGTTGCAGAAACTGTTCTGCGATGGTCTAAGCTGGCTTCAGTCTAGTAACAGACACTGTTGATCATTTGCCTCCTACCATGATGTCGAATGTGTTCGTGCCACAAGTAGATGCTTTGTGAAGGCCTGTATACAGTGGGTACAGGGTGTGTCTCACAGTGTTGATGTGTAGCAGCATCACATGCGAGCAGATGGACAGGTACTTGTGGAAGAAGACCCCCAGCATTGCCTGGTGTGATTTTGGAGTGGGGGTATATGCAGGTTCCGCATGTGGCATCTGCTACAGGCAACGAGATCTGGCAGGTCTCGATCAGTAAGGGCCTGTACAATGAAATCGATGGGAAGATATAATGTCTCGCTGTACAGAATTTCAGCTGTAGATGCATCAAAGTCTTCGATATGGGCGGTGTAGACACCAAGCAATACCTGGGGAAGGGCTTCTGTCCATGATTCAGGATGGTACATTAGCGCCACTTTTAACATGTGGTGCCATCTTTTGGTGAGACTGTTCAACTGTAGATGATACTTGGTGGTAACGAAACAGTGGCAGCTACAAAGATGACACAGTTCACCGAATAGACAGGACTCAGATTGTCTGTACTGGTTGGTAGTGAGCAACACAGGACATCCAAAACGAATGAGCCATGCAATGACAAAAACTTTGGTAACAGTCTCTGTGGATATACCAGCAGAAGGTGTGGACTAGACCCACCGCATAACTGCATCAATCAGTGATATAACATAATGCTTCCCATTCTAGACTGGAAGTGGCTCTATTATGTCCATGTGCACATATTGGAACCTTCCTTTGGGGACCAGGAATTTATCATGGGGGTGCTGAGTATGACAGCCTGGTTTGCTCTGTTGGCAGAGGATGCACGATTTGGTCCATGTGGCTCAGTCTTTCCGGATGTGGGCCACACGAAATGTTCTGTCACTAAAGATACGAGGGCTGTACTCCAAGGCATGGGAGATTGTAGGTGAGATTGAAGATTTGTTTACAAAAAGGTTTTGGGATATCTGGTTGGACCCAGTCATGGGACACATCACACTAAACTGGTTTGATGAAGCCAGCGAAGGGAGGTTGCTGCTCACATTTGAGGCCTAAGTTCAGGTCCCAAAGGAAGCTCTATAAGTCTTGATCTGAGACTTGCACCTTAGCGATCTGGTTGTTATCTAGCTGGGTGGAGGATGTGATGTGTGACAAATAGTCATGACAATGTTATCAACACCTTTGACGTAGCATGCATTGGTTGTGAACTGTGAAATGAAATCAAGGTGTCAAAAACACCTGGGGGAGGGTCGTCAGATGAGTTGCATAATCCATCAGCCAGTGAATGATGATCCGTGTACAGTAAGAAGTGTGTCCACTATCTCTTCTCTAAAGTAGCAGACTGCCTCACAGATGGCAAATAACTCAGGGTCAAAGGTTGATCACTTACACTGCATGTCTGAAAGTTTAGGAGCGAAAAACCACAGAGGCTGGAACACCAGCTATCTCCCGTTGTAACATGGCACCAATAGCAAGGTCACTCATGTCCACTGTTATGGTAACATGGGTATCTGGAGGTGAATGAGTCAGTGTAGTCACATGTAGTAAGCATCATTGATTTTATGAAAGGTGGATTGCATATGATGTGTCCACTCAAGGCACCATTTCCACATAGTATTCTCACTACAAAGAACTTTGGTCAGAGTCTCAGCTGTATGTGGGATATTTCTCCTGTAGAAATTTACGATGCCTAAAAGTCTGCATAGCTATTGTTAGGTGTAGGGAGGTGTCAAGAGTCATATCTAGTTGGCCTTCTCTGGTGTCGGGCAGATGCCTGAGGTATCTACATGTTGGCCGACGAATGTCACGCGGTCTTGCCATAACTGACATTTGTCTTCATTAATGACAACACCACAGGCAGCTAATCTGTTGAGGACTTGTTGTAAGCGAGCCTCGTGCTCTGCCACTAACAGTGAGAATATAAGGACATCATTTTGGTAGGTATAACAACACGATAGACTGAATAAAACTTTTTCAATGAAGCATTGCCACATTTGCAAGGCATTTTTGAAATCATAAGGCATATACAAAAACTCAAAGAGTCTGAAAGGTGTAGTGACTGCTGTCTTCAGTAGTCCTCCTGGAAATCTGGAGGCACACTGTTTTACAGTCAGTAATGCTGAATATTTTGAGCGAAGTCCTGTAAGTTAGAGACTAGATAACCATCAATAATATTTCAGTTATTGAGCCAGTGGCAGTCACCATGTAGCCACCACACTTTGTCTTTCTTTAAAATGAGCTTTATAGGGGATTCCCAAGGAGTGTCAGATGGATGGACAACACCCACCTCCATTACTTTGTCCACGGCAGCCTTCACTGCTGTAAGTTTGTGGGGAGAAATGCATCAAGGTCTACGTTGGACAGGCGGGCAGGGTGTAGTGTTGATACGATGAATTTCAGTAACAGCATTTTCAAATGAAAAACTCGGGTCCAATCAAGGAGGAAAATGCAGCTGTTTATGTCATTATTTTTTACATAAGGGGAAAAAATGGATAAGGTAAACAGGCTCTGTATTAACAAGTTTGTGAAACAAGTAAAAAGTGTTTCATTTAATTACTACAACATTCAGTGTTTCACCAAGAACCCACAGTTAAATCATTAAAATAAACAGCCTCTCTTTATTCCCTAATAAATATTGTTTGAGGTGTTCATATGTACATATTTTCACTAGCAAATAAATGTCGATGTTGGGAAATCTTGTTTCACTTCTCAGTACTTCATCACACAGAGCTGATGAAGATCGTACATTAAAAAGTTTGCTTTGGCCATTAGTAATCTTTACTGTTGATAGTTCGTCAGTTTTCAAACTATATGCTGGGAGAGGTATGAAGTCCAGGATATTTACCAAATTATATAAACAGTTATTTCATAAGTGCAACAATTTCATTAAGCTCTAAATTTACAAAACAAGAAAAACCAGAAATTTCCAAACCTGTTTGTAGCATGAGGGTAGAACCAACAAACAAACATGACATGTTAAAAATGATAAAAAGCTTGAAACCTAAAATGTCAACTAGTAATAGTATCACAATGACAGGTGCACAGATTGCAAGGCCCTTGGCATACATCACTAACTTATATTTAGTGAGTGAGTGTTTCTGGGAAGACGAAAATCTCAAAAATGAAGCCATTATTTAAAAATGGTGACAAGTGTAAGATAGAAAAATTCTCTCTTCCAAAATACTAGAAAAATTGATAAGCACAAAATCAACAAATATCTAAATGACTATAAGTTGCTAAACAGAAACAGCAGTGATGTACTACACTGAATAAATAATCAAAAATCTATAAGAAGAAAGCAACATAGTAGGTGTAAATTTAGATCTCTCCAATGCATCCGATACTGTCAGTCAGGATGTGTCAGGTTTTCAAGAGACAGGTAAAAAGTGGTTTGAATCATATGTAAAAAAAAAGACACAGATTGTAGAACTGATGTCAACTTACTCCAACCACAAAACAAATTTTGTATTAGATGCAATAACAAAGTGAAAATGGGAGTACCACAAGGCAGTAATCTAGGTGCCATCTTGTTTCATGTCTATACAAATGACGTCCACACATCTGATGGTGCAGCAAATTCCATACTTTTCACAGCTGGTAGTAGTGTCATAATACATGCATCAAAGGAACTGCTGCAAGCAATTACTGATAAAGTCCTAAAAAATGTCCACTCTTGGTTCATGCAAAGAGGTTGACCCTAAATGCAAATAATAGAAGTTTTATTTAACTTGGGAAAATAAGCCAAAATGTAAATCTTGATCTGGTGTTGGGTGACAAGGCTGCACACAGAGTGACATCTACAAAATTGGTGGGGATTTGTATTGATAAAAACTTAAATTTAAATGGCCACGTAATAAAACTTTCACAGAAACAAAATCAGCCTGTTTTGCTCTTAGAATTGTCATATATTTCAGTACCTCAGAGGGTGCTAGGCTGGCACATTTTGGCTATTTTCAGTCTCTTGCAACATATTGAGTAATATTTTGGGGTTCCACCACCTGCCACGTAAAACAACTTTTTTTTGTTACAGACAAGGACTGTACAAATAACAACACAGCTATCCATACACTGTAAACCCACATCCAGAAAGGTTCAAATAATAAAAATACCTTCATTATATATACACATATGTGGTTCATATGCAGGGTCAATCTGGCAGATTTTCAAACAAATGTCGACGACTTCCATAACTACCATACTTGAAATAGCACAGCATTCTATATTCAGTAAATGAAAAGAACAAACACTCAAAGCCATGTGAACCAGATGGATACAAACTTTTACAAAAGATTGCCAGTCAGCATCAGAAAGTTAGAAGATGAAAACAAATTTAAAGCAGGATTTAAAAAATTATATTCAAACAATGTTTCTGCGCAGTAAATGACTATGTAAGCCAATAAACATTTTCATATAATATTAAGGCAAAAATGAAAATACTCTCTTTTGCCCCTAAACTTTCAATTATATTTGCATATCTAATGGGCAGCTGCTGCATGATGTAAAACTTCTACCTAATTATTTTAGTGTATATAAGGACTTGCTGTATAAGGAGGACAACAGTAAAGCCCAATGGAAAACAGACTATGCAATTGTAATACTATAAGCATACATGTACATAAAGTAGTATTGCTATGTACTGTTTGATCTTTTATTCTGTGTTACAATGTATTGTATGATCTTGTATTATTCTGTGTTACTATGTATTGTATGGCCTTGTATTATTTTGTTTGTACTTTTTGTATGTTCCATTTCCTTCAAATGGTTTCCCGTAAATTTACAGGTGGATTTGGACAAAATCCATACAATATTTGTCTATGGTTGGATCTTCTTCTTCTTCTTCTTCTTCTTCTTCTTCTTCATGGTGCCATAAACTTGTAGTGCGTTGGCTGCTCTCAGGTGGCATTCCCTTGCTTCTTTAACCACCTCTTCAAAGTTGTTGATGATAGTCCTTTGTCTTGATATTCTATGACCACAATTGCTTCCTTCTACCTGGTGGGTGCTTTCCTTCTATTCTGCCTTCTAGAATTAATTGCAGAAGTTCATATTTCTTTCCTCTCATAATGTGTATGTTCGGATAACAAAATAAAATAAATCTCATATCCTCGCTTTCACCATTGGCACTGGGCTTAAACTGACGTAATGCCCAGTGTTAATAACCCTGATGTGACAGTCCTATGACATCTGGTGTGAATTGCCCTTTATTTTTCTCAACTCTCATGAATGTAGACTGGTCAAGGTCATCTCGCCTTCTAACAGCATTACCATTTTAGTGATTTTTTTTTTTTAAGGCTGGTACCATCCTTTGCATCATTTACATGATACGAAAATTGTCATAATACTGTACAGCATATGCACAGCACAGTTTTACAAATTAATATAATAAATATAAAACTAACATTTGTAAAATGTATTTAAAAACTTATAGAATGAACTAATGCATTGCCCTTAGATCTGCTCTCTGAACAAGTAAATAAAGAGTTGATATACATGCAGTGCACTGTAGGAAACACATTTATTGCATCATTTAGAGCAAATAGAGTATACAAACAAACTATAAATTTTACAGTGATAACAGGGTGATTCAAATGACAATAAAGAGAAGAAAATTATTTGTTAGTGTTTAGAGGATCAAAATATTCCTGTATGTCATAGAACCAATTATTTAACAGGTAATTTTTGAATTATGACTTAAATTTTTCCTCATCTTTGATTCACTTGATGCAAATTGGCAGAGCATTGTACAGTTTTATTTCATAATGGCTCAAATGTTTTAGAGTTTTTGTTTTCCTTGCTCTTTCTACATGCAGATGTAATGTGGAAATCTGAAATTATATGTTAACTACTCAAGTGTATTCTTGTATACCGTGCACTTTTGAATATGTACAAAGGAGGTACTATAAGTATTTTCAACTGCATGAATAAGGGCCTACAGTGTGTTTGTTGAGAGCAATGTGTAATAACTCTGAGGGCCCTTTTCTATAATTTAAAAACGTCTTGTGTGAGTTTCTGTTAAACCCCAGAACATTATTCCATAAGATGTAATAGAATGGAAATGAGCAAAATACGCTATCTTGCACCCTCTGTGTTGCAAACTAGAAATTATTCTCAGTGCAAAACAAGCAAAACTGAGTTTTTGGGATATGTATATGACATGATGCATTTCAAATGTTAGTAAAAATGTTTTAAAAAATGTTAAACCTCTCTATTATTTTTTTACTTAATCCTGTGGAAAAAAACAGAAGCACCAACACATTTGGATTGAAAAAATATATGAACATTCTCAGAGTTTATGTATCTGTGAATGTGATACATATTTTATTGTGAAAAGATACAAGTAGTTCAAGATAAAAATAAAATTGTAAATAAGAGGAATGAAACTGTTTCGCCTGTGTAACGAAAAATGTCTTCACTGATGAATTTTCAATATGTTGTACCTTGTCGAAACTCCAAACAAGCAAGTTGTTACAAAAACTAAAATTCAGTTTTGTAGTATCTGCTGTGTCATTTTTCTGCTGTGTCACCTATGAATGCATTTTATTTATAAGACACTACTGCACAGCAGCATGTGTGTACTTGTATGGTGGCACAAGTATTTTTGCTCCGACTTCCAATAGGTCACTGTAATAAGACCAAGAAAGTTCCCTACCTCCCAAACTGTTGTATTTGCAGCTGTTACAGACCCTTCAGCACAACACTCATCCTTCAAAACCTGATACACGCTGTAGAAAAGTAGTTGACCAAAATATATTTGTTTGTATGGTTTTGTGAAAGCCAAGTTTTATTTAAGTATGGTACTAGCATCTCTACCAAGTTTCGCACAGGTAGCTGTAAGTATCTACAGCCAGATGACTTGTGTGGTGTTACATATTTTGTTTACAGGCCACCTTGTAGTGTTATTAAAGTTTCAGAGAACAACTTTATGTAATTGAATTTCATCATTTTCATATTACGTATCCAATGTAAGCAGTGCACGGAAGGAAAGTTGTCTGGAGGCATGAGTATTGTGTAGTCATAGTCCACATTGAACTGACGTTTGGAGTGACATCTCATGGCAACAATGGTAGCATATTGTATTGTAAGCACCAATAATAGGTTTGCCACCAGGCACCCAAGTAAATATTTTGTGTGTGGTGTGTGGTGTGCAGCATAAAGATTAAAATGTCACATATTTTGGATTCACATATTTTTTGCTGTACAATTGTTCTCACACAATTGCAGGAAAATTATTGGTTTAAAATATTTGATTGTTTCAAATTTTAAGTCCAATAACACAGCCACATGATGACAAAGTCGTTGTTGTTGTCACTGTCATCGCCGTTGTGCTCAGTTTGAAGACTGGTTTGATGCACCTCTCCATGCTACTTTTTTCTGTGCACGCCCCATGAGATGGTTTTATTTTCATTTTTGGCCATATCTGTCGTGACTGTCGATAGTCCAGCAAGCCTGTGTGAAGATGAATACAAAGATATTTGGACTTATGTTATGTGCTACGCTGTTCAGATTTATATTTGTGCTCTCGCATATACAATTTATTCAGACAGTTAAGTCCACATTGTTTCTTATTGTTGGGCTACTTCTCTTATCTCCAGGTAGTATATGGATACATATCCACATTGGTGATCAAGAATTCTTTTTTGTTTGCAACTTACTATTTTTGTGTGTTACTAGTATTCAGTGTCAGCCTACACAGACCTGACCTACTTCCTTGCATGGCATTCTCAATTAAGATTTCATGACCACTGTTTTGGAGGTACCATCACAAACAGACACATCACTGCCCCTCTTCCATCATAGACTGAGCCAACCAATTTGTATTCAGCATATCCCAGTGGGCGGAGTCCCCAGGTTACCACAGCTATGGAAGGAAAATCTGAAGACATGGTTTGCCCCAGTGGATAACATTCTTGACATACACGGCATCCTAAATGATGACATTGATTCATATGCTTTGCTAGCCGCCTTCATGACCATACTGGCCCCATTAGCGACCTGATTTTGATCCCTTCTGCACAATCCATGAATGCTACCACAAAATTGATTATCATTGAATGCCTAACATGTCCCCCCCCCTCTCCCTCCAGGAAACTCAACACCCATACCATTATGGACAATTACCCCATCCCCCAAATCAGGCCTTTGCCCAACTACTTCAGTGAAAAGATAATATCCCTAGAACAGCAATTATTATGCTGTTCAGCTTATTTGAGTACTGCTTTATGTCTTACAATTTCAAGAACTTGGTTCAAACTTGGCAAAGGTTCATTGACTGTTTTCTTTAACCTACCTTGTTCCTTAACAATATCCTAATCTACCCCCCCCCCCCCCAAACCTCTATCTAAACTTCCCACCCCCCACCCTCATCTGGCAAGTAGATGATCCAGAAATTCAAAACCTGCAACAGCACTCTAATTCAGCTCTGACCTTGGTGTCCCACCCCCTTCCTCATTCCTCCTGTCTGATACTGTGTGAAATCTCGACTGGTAATATCTATCCCCTTGTTTCAGCTCCTCTAAAAAGGACAGTTTTCTCAGCTACTGATGATCTCGTACACCCAGGCATTAAGGCGACAGCAGATCTCGTCACAGAGCAATATCTGTGCTTCAGAAATATATGTACATAGACAACTGCACTAAAGAATAATTTCATTATATCTTTCGAAACAATGAAAAAAACTTTATCTTGCATTTTTAAATAGATACACATCTGAACTTTCTGTAAAAGCTTGACTGATTCTTGTTTTTTAATGACTGAAAAATTAGAACCTGTATAGAAGTATTTAAAGAGCATGTGTCATTGTGACAGGCACATTAATCAATAAGCTGCTGGCAATAAATAGAGTGAACAATGAGACAGAGTGAGCTGAAAGGACACCTTCTCAGAATCGCCAGTGAACCAAGTGCCACATGGGCACTAGCACTGCCTGCAAATCCATTGTAATGTCACTCCATGCATATGAAGTTGGTCTTGTGCATGCCCTCCAGTCCAGAGACTGGATGCGGTGGATTCAGATCCAATGCTCAACCCAAAGAACACCACTACACCATCTGGCACCTAGACGGAGTTTTCTGCCAGTGAAATAGAAGGTAAGGACCACAGTGCAGGATTCAGCATTGTCTTCCATTGCGCATTGTTGTTCGGCGGCCCTCACACATCAGTTACTGATTATATGGATTTCTTCTGATTTCTACATCGCACGTGCATCACAATCACTGTATTCACTTCACTAGGCTGTAGCATTTACTCTTATCATGACTCAGCCAATATTTTCATCATTATCAGGCCTTACTAATTTTGTATCACTTCACACATGCGACTATTTCACTCATCCGTCACATTGCATTACACTTACATACATAAATGGTTCTCCTTCAAGAATAAAGCTTCACATAAAATTGACAATAGTACAGACATTCTATGTAGTCATTGACAATAATAAAGTTGACAAATGAATGTACAATTCACATTCATATTTCATATATGGACTCCATGATAGGCACCATCTTAGACACTAATATGTAAATTAGAAGGAATCTTGCATTTATTTTGAATATTTGTATTTTTCTTTTCTTGTCATGTAGAACTGACCTCCTGTGCATTTTTGCCTTCACAACTACCCATAGAAAATACATTCCAGCACTACTCACTACACGGAAGAAAATAGGATTTGCTAGAATCTCCTTCAGAGATCAAGCTACTTCAAGGATTGCACTTATAGTGCATCATAAATGTACTTATTCTACCCTTGGTGTTTGCTGAACCTTCATACTATATACAATGTTTATGAGTGCTTGTTTGTGAGCAAGTATGGGGAATGTTTCATCCCTTGACAATCCTGACTTCGTACTGCTTGTTAATCATCGTAATACGAAGGCGGTTCAGAAAGTAACCTCCGATTGGTCACAGTGCGGGTTGTGGGGGGAGTAGCGACGCCATCTGTGCGTTCACGCACGCAACAGGTCAGTCGGCATCAAGCCGTGGTTGAGTGAACGTCGTACCTGCGCTAGTTTAGTTTTTGTGGCAGTTTGAAATGTGTGCTGCAATAGAAAACCCCGCCAAATGTGAAGTGCGTGCTGTCATAAGGTTTTTTACAGCCAAAGGATATTCTGCAGCAGCTATTCATCGTGAGCTTTGTGCCGTGTACGGACCAAGAGTTATGAGTGAAGGAGTTGTCCGTGAATGGGTACGTTTATTTAAAAGTGGACGAGAAAACGTTCATGATGAAGAGAGGAGTGGTAGACCATCATTGGTGACTGACGAACTCGTTCAGACAGTTGATGCAAAAGTTCGTGAAAATCGACGTTTCTCAATGTCGGAGTTGTCTACTGGTTTTCCACAGATTTCTAAGACTCTCTTGTACGAGATAGTGACAGCAAGATTGGGTTACCGTAAGTTCTGTGCACGATGGGTGCCCAAAATTCTTACCGACCACCACAAAACTCAAAGAATGGCCACTGCATTAGACTTTCTGTCACGTTATGAGGACGAAGGAGAACCATTGTTAAACAGAATCGTGACCGGTGACGAAACCTGGATTAAGTACGTGAACCCTGAGACAAAAGAACAATCAAAGATGTGGGCACATTCAAATTCGCCTACCAAACCAAGAAAAGCCTCGCAAGATTTTTCTGCCAGAAAACTGATGGCAACGGTGTTTTGGGATGCCAAAGGGGTGTTGTTGGTTGAATTCATGGAACGTGGTACGACCATTAATCAAGACGTGTACTGTGAAACAATAAAAAAGTTACGACGGGCTATACAGAACAAACGCCGTGGTATGCTGACTTCCGGTATCGTTTTTTTGTACGATAACGCCCGTCCTCACTCTGCTTGCAGAACAACAGCCCTTCTTGAGTCCTTCAAGTGTGACGTTATCAACCATCCACCTTACAGCCCAGACCTGGCGCCAAGTGATTATCACCTCTTCATGCATTTGAAGAAATGGCTCGGGTCACAGCGGTTTGATGACGACGAAGAGCTCAAAGATGCGGTCACAGGCTGGCTCCAGGCACAAGCGGGTGATTTTTTATGCAGAAGGAATTTCAAAGCTTGTGAAGAGATACGATAAGTGCCTCAATCGCTATGGAGACTATGTAGAAAAATAGTGCAAATATGTAGTTGTAAGATGTATATATTAAAATATTTTTATTTAACTTGGTGTATTTTTTTAAATCAACCGGAGGTTACTTTCTGAATGGCCCTCGTATTTCACATTCATGTACACATATTTCAAGCTGTATATCTGTGTTTTTGGTGCAATGACATATACATGTTTACCTTCACAATGTGTGACCAGTAATTTTACTGTATTTTTGTCATGTGTAATTCCACTCTTAATTCATTCCCACTAAAGAAGAAGGTGCTTATGTTAAATGTACTGCTTTTGCTTCTGCATGTGTAGAAAATATTGTTTCGCTACATTTTGCGTTCATCCCTTGTTGTTGTTGTGGTCTTCAGTCCTGAGACTGGTTTGATGCAGCTCTCCATGCTACTCTATCCTGTGCAAGCTTCTTCATCTCCCAGTACCTACTGCAGCCTACATCCTTTGAATCTGCTTAATGTATTCATCTCTTGGTATCCCTCTACAATTTTTACCCTCAATGCTGCCCTCCAATACTAAATTGGTGATCCCTTAATGCCTCCTAGTCAAGTTGTGCCACAAACTCCTCTTCTCCCCAATTCCAGTCAGTACCTCCTCATTAGTTATGTGATCTACCCATCTAATCTTCAGCATTCTTATGTAGCACCACATTTTGAAAGCTTCTATTCTCTTCTTATCTAAACTATTTACTGTCCATGTTTCACTTTCGTACATGGCTACACTCCATACAAATACTTTCAGAAACGACTTCCTGACACTTAAACCTATACTTGATGTTAACAAATTTCTCTTCTTCAGAAACGCTTTCCTTGCCATTGCCAGTCTACATTTTATATCCTCTCTACTTTGACCATCATCAGTTATTTTGCTCCCCAAACAGCAAAACTCCTTTACTACTTTAAGTGTCTCATTTCCTAATCTAATTGCCTCAACATCACCCGACTTAATTCGACTACATTCCATTATCCTTGTTTTGCTTTTGTTGATGTTCATCTTATATCCTCCTTTCAAGACACTGTCCATTCCATTCAACTGCTCTTCCAAGTCCTTTGCTGTCTCTGACAGAATTACAATGTCATTGGCGAACCTCAAAGTTTTTATTTCTTCTCCATGGATTTTAATACCTATTCCGAACTTTCCTTTTGTTTCCTTTACTGCTTGCTCAATATACAGATTGAATAGCATCGGGGAGAGCCTACAACCCTGTCTCACTCCCTTCTCAACCACTGCTTCCCTTTTATGTCCCTCGACTCTTATAACTGCCATCTGGTTTCTGTACAAATTGTAAATAGCCTTTCGCTCCCTGTATTTTACCCCTGCCACCTTTAGAATTTGAAAGAGAGTATTCCAGTCAACATTGTCAAAAGCTTTCTCTAAGTCTACAAATGCTAGAAACATAGGTTTGCCTTTCCTTAATCTTTCTTCTAAGATAAGTCGTAGGGTCAGTATTGCCTCACGTGTTCCAACATTTCTACGGAATCCAAACTGATCTTCCCCGAGGTCGGCTTCTACCAGTTTTTCCATTTATCTGTAAAGAATTCATGTTAGTATTTTGCAGCTGTGACTGATAGTTCAGTAATTTTCTTATCTGTCAACACCTGCTTTCTTTGGGTATTTCGCCTGTCTCATACATCTTGCTCACCAGATGGTAGAATTTTTTCAGGACTGGCTCCCACAAGGCTGTCAGTAGTTCTAATGGAATGTTTTCTACTCCCGGGGCCTTGTTTCAACTTAGGTCTTTCAGTGGTTTGTCAAACTCTTCACCCAGTATCATATCTCCCATTTCATCTTCATCTACCTCCTCTTCCATTTCCATAAGATTGTCCTCAAGAACATCACCCCTGTATAGACCCTCTATATACTCCTTCCACCTTTCTTCTTTCTCTTCTTTGCTTAGAACTGGGTTTCCAACTGAGCTCTTGATTTCATGCAAGAGGTTCTCTTTTCTCCGGTGAGATAAGCCTCTACATCCTTACATTTGTCCTCTAGCCATCCCTGCTTAGCCATTTTGCACTTCCTGTCGATCTCATTTCTGAGACATTTGTATTCCTTTTTTCCTGCGTCACTTACTGCAGTTTTGTACTTTCTCCTTTCATCAATGAAATTCAGTATCTCTTCTGTTAACCAAGGATTTCTACTAGCCCTCGTATTTTTACCTTCTTGATTCTCTGCTGCCTTCACTACTTCATCCATCAGAGCTACCCATTCTTCTTCTACTGCATTTCTTTCCCCCATTCCTGTCAGTTGTTCCCTTGTGCTCTCTCCCTGAAACTCTGACAACCTCTGGTTCTCTCAGTTTATCCAGGTCCCATCTCCTTAAATTCCCACCTTTTTGCAGTTTCTTCAGTTTTAATCTACAGTTCATAACCAATAGATTGTGGTCAGAGTCCACATCTGCCGTTGGAAATGTCTTACAATTTAAAATCTGGTTCCTAAATCTCTGTCTTATCATTATATAATCTATCTGAAACCTTTTAGTATCTCCAGGATTTTTCCATGTATACAACCTTCTTTCATGATTCTTGAAGCAAGTGTTAGCTATGATTAAGTTATGCTCTGTGCAAAATTCTACCAGGTGGCTTCCTCTTGCATTTCTTAGCCCCAATCCATATTCACCTACTACATTTCCTTATCTCCCTTTTCCTGCTATCGAATTACAGTCACCCATGACTATTAAATTTTCGTCTCCCTTCACTACCTGAATAATGTCTTTTATCTCATCATAGATTTCGTCAATTTCTTCATCATCTGCAGAGCTAGTTGGCATATAAACTTGTACTACTATAGTAGGCGTGGGCTTCGTGTCTGTCTTGGCCACAATAATGCGTTCACTATGCTGTTTGTAGTAGCTTACCCGCACTCCTATTTTTTTTATTCATTATTAAACCTACTCCTACATACTCCTATTTGATTTTGTATTTATAACCCTGTATTCACCGGACCAAAAGTCTTGTTCCTCCTGCTACCAAACTACACTAATTCCCACTTTATCCAACTTTAACATATCCATTTCCCTTTTTAAATTTTCTACCCTACCTGCCCGATTATGGGATCTGACATTCCAAGCTCCGATCCGTAGAACGCCAATTTTCTTTCTCCTGATAACAACGTCCTCTTGAGTAGTCCCCGCCCGGAGATCCAAATGGGGGACTATTTTACTCCCAGAATATTTTACCCAGGAGGACGCCATCATCATTTAATCATACAGTACAGCTGCATGCTCTCGGGAAAAATTACGGCTGTAGTTTCCCCTTGCTTTCAGCCATTTGCAGTACCAGCACAGCAAGGCCATTTTGGTTAGTGTTACAAGGCCAGGTCAGTCAATGATCCAGACTGTTGCCCCTGCAACTCCTGAAAAGGCTGCTGCCCGTCTTCAGGAACCACACATTTGTCTGGCCTCTCAACAGATACCGCTCCGTTGTGGTTGCACCTATGGTACGGCTATCTGTATCATTGAGGCACACAGGCCTCCCCAGCAACAGCAAGGTCCATGGTTCATGGGGGGGGGGGGGGGGGTCATCATCCCTTGTATGAACTGTATATCATATTTTAATTTATATTCACCTTGTGGTTGCTCAAGCTGTGACAGTTGGTCGCTAAGGAAATAGTTTTCATATTAAGTTGTTTTTCATTCTGATATATGTGTGCAAATTACTGTACTGCATTTTACATTAAATATACCATGTTCCTTTGTACTATTGGCTTCACTGTTTCTTCTTCACTCTTCACTGCTTCTTCAAGATGTTCATTTTCACAATTATTTACCGTACGTGTATCATCATACTTCGCTTTCCACACTCATACAATCATTCATTCTAAGACTTAAAACTATATAATCTATTCTTTCTTACGTCACTTTCATGGCACTTTCCCAGATACCCCTGTAATATTCACCTTCATGTTCATCGCCATATACCCACATAATTATTCATTAAAAATCTTCCACATAAATCTTCATTTATATCCATATACTACCTGTGGGGTGCTCACAATGGCACCACCACCCTATTTATTTCTTCCCACAGCTATAAATAAACTCTTATTCCTCTAATACACTTTCAGTCTCTTCCTAGTTTCGCTCCATGTGTGATATATCACCACAAACATAGATTAACTAATTAATACCTCCAGTTGAATCTACAATCTTTCACACTCTCTCTACTTCCAAATATTATCCAGCAGTGAAATTTCATTTATTTCTCCATATTGTTTTTAAACATACAATACTTCCCTCAATTATTGTGTCAAAGTTCATGTAATTACGTTGTGTGTCTATTGGTTTGTGTTTCATATTTACTTAGCTTATCTCCAGTGTGATGTACGATTCATGTCTACAGTTTTATTTTGCTGCTTATGCTTTTCCTATAAGGTACTGTGTAATTAATAGCAACTAACATAAGTGAGTTCTGTAATAACAAATTTGTGGGTATGTATTCTCCATGTACATTAAGCTCACTACTTCTATTGTTGTCTGTAAGGAAGTGTAGTTCTATAAGTGCACAACTGCTCCTCTCACTAAATCTTGTATGATATGTTATTTTATAGTTTACATCTATGTGTGTATTTCATTCTACCTTTCTCATCATCAATTACTTGTGTGCTATATGTAAGTCACTTAGTTCTTAACTTCTGTGCTAATTGCCTTCTTTTAAGTGTACATGTTATTACTTCTCTTTCAAACTTGTCTTGATCCTTTTGTATACATTGGGATAGGCCATTTCTTGCATATATTCTTTTCTACTTTGAATTTTTGTACTTATTTCTAACTATGTACATTCAGTAGCCTATGTTAAGTTCAAAAAATTAGCATATTCTACGCTCCTAATGGTTTACTTGCATCAGTGCCCTCCTTTTCTTAAAACTACGTATTCTGAACCTAATGATATACACTTAAAATTAGTGCTCTTTACAGTACAGTCTCCAACTTGGACGTAAATGTCTATACTCGTTTTGTCTGTGTAGCTGATTTACATTATAGTAATCGGCTGACAGTACTCCATTTCATATCACTTCTATTTTGTCCAGTTGGCTGCACACCATGGATGCCAATTCGCTTAAATTCCAAAATGGTTTCCCTAGCAGTGCGTGGTGTGTCTTTGTACATCTTGGCTGTAGCCGGCTGTTCTTAAAGGGACACTGTCCTTGACTTTGCATTATGCCTACTCTGCCCCTACAATCATATAGTTGTTGCTGTACACTCAGCTTTAGGCACAGCTGTACATCTCAATACATTTCACCGCTCGTGGGTCTCGCTTAAATCTCATGTGCTGAGAATTCCTTCCTTTTCCATCACTCATATTCAAGTTTTTTTGCATGAGGTAGTATGACTACATCATTTAATGCTTTGCACTCGTTCAGTATTATGTGTAGTTGTTTTAGTTCTTGTCGTATATTCCGTGCTTCCTTAAGAAATATCAAAAGGTTTCCTTTGCTTCTATAGATGTTTAAGCCTTAAGAAAGGATTATATCAAAATACAAGGAAAATTTCTATTCACTAGGTTGCATGTCATTCTTTGCACATTAGATAGTAGAAGAAAATTTAACATTCCTTATTGGTTAAACAGGGTAGTTGAAGATGTAGAGGGTACCAGAAATATAAGTATTGTACCTGCAGCTGGAGAGGAACCGAGTGCCAATCAGTTTATTTGTCAAAGGGTGACAGACCTCCTGCCTTCATGTGTTTTATTGATATGACAGATAAGGAAAGAATGAGACTTGAATTTTCATTTAACAAATTTCTGCAAATCTTTATGTGTATACATGTCTTTTATTTTACCATTTTTTTATATTTCCTATCAGTTAGCACCCAGGACATGGCTTGTCAACAATGATATATGGACCAACATATAACAATTGCTATTTTTTATTCAATGCTTTTAACTTCAATGATTTTGGATGAGTTCTTAGTAGTACCTCTTGTCCAATCCACAATGCTGTCACTTTTTCAATTTCCTATCATAAATTCCTTTCATTATTTGAGATAGCTCATCCAATATTAGCGCTCATCATACTTTCTCATCTAAGGCTACATCTTTGTGCCCTAATTTAGGTATCGGTTTTGCCCATTCATCTAGTTCCACTTTTTCAAACATAAGTTCGGCCAGTGTGTACCCTGCTGATGTGTGTGGTAGGTAATTTACTATACACTGAAACAGACCCAGGTATTCTATCCATTTCTTTTGATTCTGTGGCATATATGTCTGCATAAATCTATTAAATTCATGAAAGTGTCATTCAACTGGACTTGCTTCCAGATGGAATTTGGATACTAAAATATGATGTATGTTTTATGATTTCAAAAATGATTTCCGTTGGTCACTTGTAAAATTTTATGTGTGTTATGTAATCTTCTACAATCTGCCTTATAATTGGTACAGACCTAAGTGTTTTGACTGTGTCTAGCTGGAGATACTTACTAAAAACATAATACAGGACTACGATGTATTTGACCCCACTGCGGGCTTGGGAATAAGGTCCTGCGATGTCAATAGATACAAGATCCCTTGGTTGCTTTGGTATTACTGGGTGTAGTACATTAAGACATGTCCTATTCTGTTGCATGACCTTTTGACAAATCACACAGCTTGCTCTATACATCGACTCATATCAGGAAAATCACAATACGTAGAAATTTTGGCAGCACGCTTTAGCACACCATAGTGTCCCCATGTGCGGTGCGTGTGTTGAACTACATTGTCCTCATATTCCTGAGGTATGCTCACACACCACTTATCCATTTGTCAGTCTCTTTTATGAAAAAGTTCACCATTATGTATAATGTAATACAGCTCTAAATGTTCGTGTTTTCTAGAGTGCAAATTTTTTATTACCTTGGTCCACCTAGGGTCTTCTTCCTGCAAGCGTTACATGTTTTTGCACATTTTGATATAATATGTTTTAAAAGTTCTGTCATTTATTAAAAGTGTCCTGAAATTTGATGTTTGTTCTTCTAACTCATGGAAATCGATGAGGCCTTGGGGTAACTGTGAAGTGCATCTGCCAAAACATTCTGTTGCTCTTTTATGTACACTATTTCAAAGTCAAACTCTTGAACATACATGCACCACCTCACCTTTATCTTATGTAACAACTTGCACGTAAGAAGAAAGGACAAAACTTGATGGTCACGGTAAACTTTAGTATGTTTTCCCCAAAGGTAACATTGAAATTTGCGAAACGCCCGAACTACCACTAACACTTCTAACTCAGTTACAGAATAAGATCTTTCACATTCTGTGAGGGTTCTACTAACAAAACTGATCATATCGACTTCTTCTTTACCGTTCTTTGTTATTATTTGAAACAGGCATGCACTGAGCCCCTAAAAGCAAGCATCAGTGCTTAAACAGAAATCCAACTCTATATCTGGATGTTTAAGGATAGATGTGGTAATAAGCACCTGCTTAATCTGTTGAAAATCATTTTCAAATTCTTTAGTGCACAACCAAGTGTGGTTTTTACGCAGTAAGTTTAATAGTGAACTACTGTTCAACAATTGCTGTGGCAGAAATTTCTTAAAAAATGAGCAAGTCCCAGGAAACCTTTTAATTGTTTCCTTGTGTAGGGTGTTGGGAAATTGAGTATCGCATTTAATTTGCTGGGGTCAGGTACAATTCCTACTGGTGAAATGATATGCCCTAAGAATTTTATTTTGTATTTTCCGAATTTGGACTTTTTAAAGTTAACTGTTACATCGTATTCATCAAATTTTTGAAAAACCTTTTCCAAAACACTTACATGTTCATCACATGTTTGGGTTGCAAGTAATAGGTCATCAACATAGAGTGTAATTCTGGTCCAAGTACTCTGTCTAATGCTTCAATAAATACACCAGCACTTACGTTTTATCCAAAAGGTAACAACCTAAAATGGTTACTCCTTCCGGGATTTATGAAAGCTGTATACTTTCTACTCTCTTCATATAATAAAATTTGTCAGTTTGAAGTCTTTAAATTCAGATACATTAAGTACCTAACACCATTAAACTTTAATAACTGATCTTCTAAATTCTCTGGTCTTGTTCTTATAGGAATGGTGATTTTTTTTATTTCTCTTGATCTAACACCAACCACACTGTTCTGTCAGTTTTACCAACTGTGAGAATCAGACTGCAATAAGGTGAGAGCAATGTTTCAATAACATTCCATCTAATCAAACACTCTATTTCTTGTCTTACTGCCTCTTTCTTTGCCCAAAGAATTTCATATGACGTTCTACAATAAGTTTCATATGGGTACACTTCCATTTTATATTCATATCCCTTAATAATACTGTGTTGCTTATGAAAAATGCTATGATACTTAAAAAGTGATTTTGTAAGTTCACATCACTGTTCATTGTTAAGACCAGTGGATTTACTTATTTTACTGTGTACTGTTTGCTCATCGTGGAACTCTCTGTCAACATCATCTTCTATTTCATTTATCATTCAGATTTGAGGGTAGATAAGTTTAACATAAATGTCAGGTGTCTGTCTAGTCTGACTTATTGTTGTAGTTCTTATTAAGTTTACTGTCAGTATGCATTCTCCTACATGAAATTGACATTCCCCACTGCCGATGTCTATTTTTACACCATACTCTCTGAACACATCCATAAAGTATACAGTTCACTATAAGTTTGTCTACCAACCAGAAAGTACACTGCAAAATTACACCACATATGCTAATGGGTATGCTGGCCTGTAATTTTATAACTTTACATTTACTTCCCATTGCCGTTATGATCTTACAGTTCTCTACTGGTAGTGTAGGTACATTTACTTCCCGCGCTCTCTTTAAACAAGCTGGTTGACATCAGGCTTGTTGAAGTGCCAGTATCCAAAACAACCAGTATATCTACGTTTCCCACCTTTACCTCTATTGTTGCTTGAATAATTTCACTTACCTTGTGTATTGTTTCTTTCTCTTCAGTGAACAAATCTTCTTTAATTTCTGCTTTCTTACCTTAAAAACAGATTATGGATATGCTGTTTGTGTAAGCTTGTTTCAGTGTCTACTTCCTCTTTCCTATTTCTGTTCATGTTAGTATTTAAGTTGCTAATATTATTACTGTGGCACACTGGCATTTCATTTCCTTCTTCCTCTAGTCATGCCCGATTACTGTTATTTCCTGGTGATGGTAATGGTATTGCTCATTTTCTGCTGTCATGTCTACTATGTTCACCGTATGTTCGTGTGCTCACCAGTTCATGTTCTGGTTATTTCAGTTCAACTGTATGGGCTGCCGGTTCTCTCTTTGATCCCTGTGTTCCATATTCCGTTCCTGGTAATTTGCATTTCCTTGTCGCCGAGTATCAAAATTTTCCCTCAAATTTCTGCTATCGCAGCCATTGCCGTACCAGTTGGGCTGATATTTATTTTCATACCTTTAGTCACCCTGTGGCTGACAGGTACACCAAAGCCATTGCCATTACCAAAGTTCTTTCTTCCATTTGGGCTGTGTTCATTACCATTACAATATCTAGGTATGGCTTGCCCATCCTCATGAATTAGATCTATTGAACCGAGCACTGAGACAAAATACTTGACGTCATATTCGGGAATGGTGACTAATTTTTCCCTAACATTTGCAGGCAATTTGTTCTTTAAGATTTTCAATACATCGACATGAGATATCAGATTATTCCAGTAGCGCATCTTGTTTAGATATGTTTCAAAATAGTTTTTTAGCCCCCCAAATTTTAGATGATATGATAATGGATTGAATACCTCTCGTCTCACTCTCTCCTGGATAGCTGATGACCAGTATTTATCTAAAAATGCCTTCCCAAATTATTAATAGTCTTGCAGTGTTCCAACATCTCTGTAGCCTACAAAAGGGCACTGCCTTCTGTGTGTCCTACCACATATCTGATCTTTTGAGGTCTGTCCAAGTCCTCAGCAGTACATTCCTAAAGGCTTGGACAAACACTACCAGATATGTTTGATTTGTTTCATTTGAAAATACAGGAAACTGTCAGTATTTTATTATACTCATATTCATTAACAATACTGGCCAGCAGGATGGAACAGCATTTACATATGGTGATGACATGTATGTCTGTCTCAAAGAGTTTTTTCCATTGCTCGCGGCCGGCCGCGGTGGCCAAGCGGTTCTAGGCACTTGGTTTGAATCCTGCCTCGGGCACGGATGTGTGTCCTGTCCTTAAGTTAGTTAGGTTTAAGTAGTTCTAAGTTCTAGGGGACTGATGACCACAGATGTTAAGTCCCATAGTTTCTCAGAGCCATTGGCAATTGCTCGCGTCGCGCATCAGCATGCGCTCACACGGCATGGGTTGGCCATTGTTGTCTGTGCCACTGTTTTCTTTCATCAGTGGGCGTCTGTTTATAGCTCTGCTTACCACCACTCATGATGATATTACCATATTTTGTCCATTAATCTTTTTTCTACCTGTTTGACATCATGTTATATGCATTTTAAAATTTCTTCTTTCTTGTCCCCCATTACTTCCATTACCGCTTCCACATAAGAACGTTGTTCACGATCACATTTGTATTATCCTTTACTCTTTTGTAAAGTTTCACAATATCTGAGTTGATTCTTTCATGTTCTAACTTAAGTAATCCTACTTCCACTATGATTTTTTTCTATATTTTCTGGTAAGTTGTCACAGAATGAACGAAGCATCGCTACCTCTGATTGCACATTAAGTATGTTGACCTGCATATTCTTTTGCATGACCTTTAAATTATCCTGAGTTTCTCTGATTCTGTATAGGTGCTGTCCATATGTGCATATGAGTGTTTCAGATTTTTATTCCACTGTGCGTTTTTATTTCTTACCCATATCGTGAACTGAAGTTTATACTTGTTCATTAATTTTCCTATTCACCTCCGTAGAGATTTGCAAAATCTGCTGCGTGAATTTTGTATCCAAATTATTGAGTTCCGTGCGGAAATTTTTTACTTCGCATGATATGTGTGTCATTTTTGTATTTGCCTTCCCGATCTTGGACTTTACTGTGGTCATGTTTGCTTTCATATTAGTCATGGCTGCTTGTATTGTTTCTAAACTCGACATTTTTTAATTTATTGGTCTCTGAACTCAACATTTTTAAATTTATGTCTGTTTTCATTGTAGTTCATGTCTGTTTGTATTGTTTCTGTTAAGGCTCGAAATAAGGCTTGCATATCTTCCCTAGTCACTTCTGGCCTATGCCTGTCAGCATCGGCGTCTGTAATATGCATACTACTTCCATTTAAAATATTCCTTTGCCTAGAGGTGCCATTCATTTTGTCTACTGTAATCAATGTATTGCTTGTAATGAAATGTTCAGTATTCATAGGCGTGGAATGCAACAATGGTATGTCGCATCCAGCATCCAAAAAATGATCACTTGATGATTCCAAACCACTCAGTGTTACATTTTGCAAATGCAAGTCTACTACACTGGCATTTTGATTTTGAAATGACATTTCACTCTCATTTTTTCCATCCATTATGAAAATCTTTACATCTCTGCAGTTACCAAAATTAATATTTTCTCTGTTTGGATATTACTTCCGCACTATTTCTCGCATGACAGAATGTATGCACAGCTATATGTAATTATAATCTCAGTTGTTGTTTGCTCAATACGCTTTTTGTACTGATAAAGAGACATCATTCTCTCTACTTGATTGCAATTGCGTTAGCATCAGAAGCTTCAGGTTCTGGATTTTAGGAAGTAGGTGCTTGGATTTTCTAATAGGTCTACTAGGAACACGTTCTCTACATGCATTGCACAGTCCTAACTTATCGTTGTCTCGTAACTGGTACTTCCCTCTATTGTACTTTTAGTTGTTCTCTCATTGACTCTTGGTATTGTTGTCTTCTGCCTTCCAATTTATTTATTACTATTTTTTTCTCAGTTAGTATTTTTCCAGTATTACATTATTGTCTCTGTCATGTCATCAGAGTACATGGAATGTAAAGAAATTAACATACATGTATATTCATTGTCTTAACAATACTAGTACTCACTGTTTTGCCCACTAAATATAGTGCCTGTCACTTGTCACGACTTTATAATAATAATAGTTTAGATGTATGGAAATCATCATTATAAGTCATTGTGCTCATTGCTGAGCGTTGTGACCCTATGAACCAATGGTCTTCATCCCAGACGTTTTCCAGCTCCTCTTAGTGCCTGCTAATGAGGTAGACTGGAGATCATCTTGATTTGCTGTATCAATCTGCTCGCTGCTCTTCCTCTTGGTCTCATGCCCTCGATCTTTCCTTGCAAAATTATTTTCTCTAGATTTTCTCCATCTCTTCTCACAATATGGCCAAAGAATTGGAGAATTTTTTCGGTGACTCGAAAAGAAAGGTGTCTGGAGATACTGAGTTGTTCAATAATGGACACATTTGTTCTTCTTCAGTCCATTTTAGGCGTAGCATCCTATGCCACCACCAAAGCTCAATTGCATCAATGCACTGTTTTCTCTGGCCTTGAGTGTCCATGTTTCACAACCATAAAAGAAGACAGAAAACACGAGTGTTTCAACTAGCCGGATCTTTGTGCTATTTGTTATTGCTCTGCTCTGCTAGCTCTTGGAGAGCTTCTTCATAGCCACTCACCCTAGCATGATCTATCTTCTTATCTCATCTTCACAACTTCCCGTGCTGCAGATGGTTGACCCAAGATAGGTGAAGGACTGCACGACTTCCAGTTCCTTTAATTGACCTGTGAGCTGAGACTGTTCCTCTCCATCAACTATCATGAGTTTGGAGTTGCTGAAGTTGATGTCTAATCCACATCCTACACTAATGTCCTTTATTCTTGTTAGTAGCTCAGCAACTTCATCTTCGCTGTTGGCTAAAAGCACAGTTTCATCAGAAAAACGAAGGTTGTTGATAGTTCTCCCACCAATTGAGATGCCTTTGGTCCAACCATCAAGAGCTTACCTAATGACATGTTCTGCATAGATGTTGTACAGTTGTAGGGATAGGACACAACCCTGACACAGAACTCTCACGATTTACCTGTTATTTGTCTTATGTTGAGGATCTGTTCAAAAGTTCCTCTAGATTCATGGGCCATCTAGAGGAATCAGATATGGCTACATCAGTACCTCCGTCCATATCAAACCTACTAACCACCAGCAATACCTCCAATTCAACAGCTGCCACCCGTTTCATACCAAGAAGTCCCTTCCGTACAGCCTAGCCACCCATGGTCATCGCATCTGCAGTGATGAGCAGTCCCTCTCTAAATATACTGAGGGTCTCACTGAAGCCTTCACTGACCGTAATTATCCTCCCATCCTTGTACAAAAACAAATCTCCCGTGCCTTATCTTTCCGGTCTCCCACCACCTCCCTAAGTCCCACTGTCCGGCCACAGAGGAGCATTCCCCTCATAACTCAGCACCATCCGGGACTGGAGCAACTGAATTACGTTCTCCGCCTGCCTGCTTCAATACGTGGTAGCATGTGGATGTATGCTCCGATCCATTGTACAAAAATTGTTCAACCGTACATTAAAAGTGTTATAAAAAATTATTAGAAAGGCAAAGTTTATTTACACATATATGACGTCCACACCTGCTGCTGCCAAGATCCTGCATCAAAAGGTTTGGAGCAGACAAGAAAAATTTACGCTGTATTGGGAGGAGCAATCCTGCATCGAGATTGTCACTATCATAACTAGACACAATGGAATTGCTATGAAGCAGTACGTAATGAAAATTATGAATATTGGCCTTGAATGTATTGATATTGAAGGTCTTCAGTTAAAGTTCAGCCAGGATTGTGTACAGATTCATAAGTTACCTTCAAATTCCTTTCAACAATTTTTCCAATTATTCAAACAATTATTATTCATTCAATTTTCACCCCTCCCACATATATACCTAGTCACAGTTTGGAAAGAAGGGCACACTTCATAAAGCTATAAATTATCTCTCAAATGAGGACCTGACAGAGCTAAGCAACAAAAACTGTCATGGTATTCATTCTGTGATCTTTTAAAGTATCTGAGTGTGTGGTCGATAAATATTCTAATTGGAAACTTTTTATGTGATGATGTGAAATGTGACGTGAGATCACTAGGATTGTCTTGCACCAGTACTCATGTAGAACCACCCCACATACAGCCCGAGGTATGCTGTGGCCATGAGTAAGTAACAGACTTTGTTCCTGTCATCCACCTGTACAAGGTGTAAAATTTTTGATGGACAATGTGTAACAATAAGGACTGATGGACAGAAATACGGCAGAACAGGGCTATCCCACAACTTAAAGATGCCCTGCATCTTGTCCAGGCTGCCATGTTTTGAAGAGCACTGCAACATCTAGTCTATGCTTAACAGAAAATAGTGGAAGGCATGCTGACTCAACCCGCAAATGCAGATTAACAACATTGTCCACCTGTGATTGAGGTAGAACAGTGCTATCCCAGAACTTAAGATGCCCTGCATAGAGTGGAAGACATGCTGACTCAATCCACAAGTGAGAATTAACATCGTCCACATATCATTGAGATGTAAAATGATACACTGTTCAGCATATCATACATGCGTCCCCAAAAAAAATATTTTCTGGTTACCTGGAGGAGTTTTGATTTTAACAAAGATATCAGTTGAATACACTCAGCAGCTGGATACATGCCCATGACTTTCTGTGTTTGTAAATACGAGGGTTATCCACAAAGTACATTATGTTTCGGAATTAAAAATAAATAAAGTATTGGAAATTTTTTTTATTATATGCAGATGAAAGCCACACTTAAATACTACATTTCCATATAGTTGCCATTTAAATTAAGGCACTTATCATAGCGATGGACGAGCTTGGAAATTCCTTCGGCGTATAATTCGGCCGCCTGCGCCTTCAACCACGTAATGACTGTCTTTTGGGACAGAAAAGGTGTGATTTTTGTGGATTTCCTGGAAAGAGGCACTACAATAAACTTTCAAAGGTATTGCCAAACTCTGCACAACCTCAGAAGAGCAATACAAAACAAGCGCATTGGAAAGTTGGGCTCAAAGATCTTGGTGATTCGCGACATCACCCGGGCCCACACAGCAAATGCCACTCGTGAAGTTTTCGAATCTTTTAAGTGGGAGTTGTTTCCTCATCCACCATACAGTCCCGACCTGGCACCGAGCGACTTCCACTTATTCCCAGCAATGAAGAAGTGGTTGGCTATGCAGCGTTTTGATGATGACGCACAGCTTCAAGAAGAGGTAACCACGTGGTTGAAGGCACAGGCGGCCGAATTTTACGACGAAGAAATTTCCAAGCTTGTCCATCGCTACGATAAGTGCCTTAATTTAAGTGTGGCTTTCATCTGTATATAATAAAAAAAAATTCCAATATTTTATTTATTTTTAATTCCAAAACGTAATGTACTTCGTGGATAGCCCTCGTACTATAAATTTAATTAACTTATAGCCACAATTTTTTTTGTGTGCCAAAAGAAGTTTTCTTGTGTGACGTGATACTAGTCAGACGTAAAATAAATAAATACTTGGGAAACTGAAATTTCATTCCAGTAATTGCATACCTCTTGCATCCATAGTCTTACCCTCATAACATAAAAGTAGGTTCTCGCATTAATGAACTGCACCACGAGAATAAGAAAAAACTCAGAATGTGGAAATATAAATGGTATTGGGTGTTTGTTGTTGTGGTCTTCAGTCCTGAGACTGGTTTGATGCAGCTCTCCATGCTACTCTATCCTGTGCAAGCTTTTTCATCTCCCAGTACCTACTGCAACCTACATCCTTCTGAATCTGCTTAGTGTATTCATCTCTTGGTCTCCCTCTACGATATTTACCTTCCACGCTGCCCTCCAATACTAAATTGGTGATCCCTTGATGCCTCAGAACATGTCCTACCAACCGATCCCTTCTTCTGGTCAAGTTGTGCCACAAACTTCTCTTCTCCCCAATCCTATTCAATACTTCCTCATTAGTTATGTGATCTACCCATCTAATCTTCAGCATTCTTCTGTAGCACCACATTTCGAAAGCTTCTATTCTCTTCTTGTCCAAACTATTTATCGTCCATGTTTCACTTCCATACATGGCTACACTCCATACGAATACTTTCAGAAATGACTTCCTGACACTTAAATCAATACTCGATGTTAACAAATTTCTCTTCTTCAGAAACGCTTTCCTTGCCATTGCCAGCCTACATTTTATATCCTCTCTACTTCGACCATCATCAGTTATTTTGCTCCCCAAATAGCAAAACTCCTTTACTACTTTAAGTGCCTCATTTCCTAATCTAATTCCATCAGCATCACCCGACTTAATTAGACTACATTCCATTATCCTTGTTTTGCTTTTGTTGATGTTCATCTTATATCCTCCTTTCAAGACACTGTCCATTCCGTTCAACTGCTCTTCCAAGTCCTTTGCTGTCTCTGACAGAATTACAATGTCATCGGCGAACCTCAAAGTTTTTATTTCTTCTCCATGAATTTTAATACCTACTCCGAATTTTTCTTTTGTTTCCTTTACTGCTTGCTCAATATACAGATTGAACAACATCGGGGAGAGGCTACAACCCTGTCTTACTCCCTTCCCAACCACTGCTTCCCTTTCATGTCCCTCGACTCTTATAACTGCCATCTGCTTTCTGTACAAATTGTAAATAGCTTTTCGCTCCCTGTATTTTACCCCTGCCACCTTTAGAATTTGAAAGAGAGTATTCCAGTCAACATTGTCAAAAGCTTTCTCTAAGTCTACAAATGCTAGAAACGTAGGTTTGCCTTTCCTTAATCTTTCTTCTAAGATAAGTCGTAAGGTCAGTATTGCCTCACGTGTTCCAGTGTTTCTACGGAATCCAAACTGATCTTCCCCGAGGTTGGCTTCTACTAGTTTTTCCATTCGTCTGTAAAGAATTGTTGTTAGTATTTTGCAGCTGTGACTTATTAAGCTGATAGTTCGGTAATTTTCACATCTGTCAACACCTGCTTTCTTTGGGATTGGAATTATTATATTCTTCTTGAAGTCTGAGGGTATTTCGCCTGTTTCATACATCTTGCTCACCAGATGGTAGAGTTTTGTCAGGACTGGCTCTCCCACGGCCGTCAGTAGTTCCAATGGAATATTGTCTACTCCGGGGGCCTTGTTTCGACTCAGGTCTTTCAGTGCTCTGTCAAACTCTTCACGCAGTATCATATCTCCCATTTCATTTTCATCTACATCCTCTTCCATTTCCATAATATTGTCCTGAAGTACATCGCCCTTGTATAGACCCTCTATATACTCCTTCCACCTTTCTGCTTTCCCTTCTTTGCTTAGAACTGGGTTTCCATCTGAGCTCTTGATATTCATACAAGTCGTTCTCCTATCTCCAAAGGTCTCTTTAATTTTCCTGTAGGCGGTATCTATCTTACCCCTAGTGAGATAGGCCTCTACATTCTTACATTTGTCCTCTAGCCATCCCTGCTTAGCCATTTTGCACTTCCTGACGATCTCATTTTTGAGACGTTTGTATTCCTTTTTGCCTGTTTCACTTACTGCATTTTTATATTTTCTCCTTTCATCAATTAAATTCAATATTTCTTCTGTTACCCAAGGATTTCTACTAGCCCTCGTCTTTTTACCTACTTGATCCTCTGCTGCCTTCACTACTTCATCCCTCAAAGCTACCCATTCTTCTTCTACTGTATTTATTTCTCCCATTCCTGTCAATTGCTCCCTTATGCTCTCCCTGAATCTCTGTACAACCTCTGGTTCTTTTAGTTTATCCAGGTCCCATCTCCTTAAATTCCCACCTTTTTGCAGTTTCTTCAGTTTTAATCTACAGGTCATAACCAATAGATTGTGGTCAGAGTCCACATCTGCCCCTGGAAATGTCTTACAATTTAAAACCTGGTTCCTAAATCTCTGTCTTACCATTATATAATCTATCTGATACCTTTTAGTATCTCCAGGGTTCTTCCATGTATACAACCTTCTTTCATGATTCTTAAACCAAGTGTTAGTTATGATTATATTGTGCTCTGTGCAAAATTCGACCAGGCGGCTTCCTCTTTCATTTCTGTCCCCCAATCCATATTCACCTACTATGTTTCCTTCTCTCCCTTTTCCTACACTTGAATTCCAGTCACCCATGACTATTAAATTTTCGTCTCCCTTCACAATCTGAATAATTTCTTTTATTTCATCATACATTTCTTCAATTTCTTCATCATCTGCAGAGCTAGTTGGCATATAAACTTGTACTACTGTAGTAGGCGTGGGCTTCGTATCTATCTTGGCCACAATAATGCGTTCACTATGCTGTTTGTAGTAGCTTACCCGCATTCCTATTTTCCTATTCATTATTAAATCTACTCCTGCATTACCCCTATTTGATTTTGTGTTTATAACCCTGTAGTCACCTGACCAGAAGTCTTGTTCCTCCTGCCACCGAACTTCACTAATTCCCACTATATCTAACTTCAACCTATCCATTTCCCTTTTTAAATTTTCTAACCTACCTGCCCGATTAAGGGATCTGACATTCCACGCTCCGATCCGTAGAACGCCAGTTTTCTTTCTCCTGATAACGACGTCCTCTTGAGTAGTCCCCGCCCGGAGATCCGAATGGGGGACTATTTTACCTCCGGAATATTTTACCCCAGAGGACGCTATCATCATGTAATCATACAGTAAAGCTGCATGCCCTCGGGAAAAATTACGGCTGTAGTTTCCCCTTGCTTTCAGCCGTTCGCAGTACCAGCACAGCAAGGCCGTTTTGGTTATTGTTACAAGGCCAGATCAGTCAATCATCCAGACTGTTGCCCTTGCAACTACTGAAAAGGCTGCTGCCCCTCTTCAGGAACCACACGTTTGTCTGGCCTCTCAACAGATACCCCTCCGTTGTGGTTGCACCTACGGTACGGCTATCTGTATCGCTGAGGCACGCAAGCCTCCCCACCAACGGCAAGGTCCATGGTTCATGGGGGGGTATTGGGTGTATACTGTTCTTAACTACTTTGATGGACTCACCAAAAACTATAAAGGCTGCTGATGAGAAGCATAGTGATTGAGGGTTATACTCAGCCCTATCAGGCATAGTCTAGACTGATAGCTGAACTGATGTACACTGACTCAAAGCATACAGCTTGTCTTAGTCTCAAAACTGTTAATAGAAATATAATATACAGTCAAATTGAGCATCAACAATACTGTGTAAAGTAGATAACTACACATCTTGAAAAGACCTAGTCAAAAATCTTGGAATTCTTAAAGTTACTTCCCAATACATGTACACCCCAATGGTATATGCTGCTAATAATTAAAAAAATACAGTGACAAGTAATAACATAATGGCCATTGCCTACTGTGAGATTGAATGCCGTCTGGTGGCACTGCAGGCATGTGATGTGGTAAGGAAAATATATAAGCAGAGCAGAGTTAAACGAGGAATTGTTCTAGCAATTACAGAGATCACAAATGATTCTGACAAACAACAGACTCTTATAGCATGGCTCCTGCCAAGCAATGAGCACCTTGGGAATGACAAAGCTGGTTCACTGTTTTTGGGCTATTGGTACAAGCATGTATGAAAAGTGTCTGAAGGATGACACGACACAAGTAGCTGATAAGGTGCTGGACATTCACATCTCATCACAGAACGTTGAGGTCAGAGGCTTTTTCACTCTGTAAAACAGGATGTGTGGCTAACTATGACAGATTTGAGGATGCTCGTGCAAGCACAATTGTTTCAGGGTGCACCATTCGGCACATGTTGTTGAATATGGAGCTCTACAGCAGGTGATCCCTACATGTGCTCATATTGACCCGAACACAAGGTCAACTATGACTAAAATGGACAAGAGTCATTAAGATGAATCACATTTCTTGTTACACCGGAATCACAGTCATGTGCAAATATGATGTCATTAAGGCAGACAGCTACTCGAGATGTGCACCACTCAATGGACGACAGCCGCTGGGGGAGCAGTATCATGCTACAGGTGACATTCACTTGGGCTTCTATGGGACCTGTGGCAGTGGTCAGAGGCAGCTGCGGACTACCTGAACATTATTGTGGACCACTTGCCTCTGTTCATGCTCAATAGCTTCTCCAGTAGCAATGGCATCTTCCAGCAGGATAACTGTCACTGTCACAAGGCTCAAATACTACTACAGGGATCTGGAGCACGACAGTGAACTCACACTGACATTTTTACCATCTGGTTGCCCAATCTGAACCTGGTGGTAACTATCTGGGACGCTCTCAGGTGCCAGGGTGCTCCTCACCACACAGGGAGGCACTTACTCACAGACATGCACAATGAAAAAGAATTCTTACATATTTTAGCATTCTTTTTCATTGAACCTTTCTGCGACTAACTGCCTCCTCTATGTGGTGGGCAGCAATCTATCTCTTTCTTATTATTGTTCTTCCATCCTGGACTTTCCATCATTTGAGCTGTTTATCTTTTAGACATCCTTTCACAGTGGGACCTAAAACTCCATGGAATTCTTAGCATATATTGCATGTAATGCCCCCTCTTATAAAGAAAACAGTTTCTCTATTATTTTACAATGTAAATGAATTTCTGTATTTGATGTGTGTAATTTTCTCAATTAGTGTATCATTCCTGGCATAGTTGGGTATTACTACATTTTTCTTAAATTTATATCACTGCTTCATGCTAAAGAGAATCTGTAACTTGCATTACATTACAAATTTCAATAATAATGCTCGTAGAAGACAGAGCTGGAAAAATAAGAAGAGACAGCATGACATGTACTACTCGCACAATCCAGTGCATCATTTAGGTAAACTACACATAGCATTTCACTTATATACGAGATAACACTGTAAATGAGAAATGTCTGTGTGACTTTTGAGTCTCTTTTAGAGCATACCTGGTGATTTATTTCAAATTAAAATATAAATCTGCTGGCTCTCCTTTACTGCATCTCATAAATTCAGCTGAAAACAATAAAGTGTCACTGTAGTTTCAATTTAAAAATTTCTGAAAAAATGCAGCCTACGTAACTGACTACAGTCAGTAAAAGGAAAACATTTGCTCCCTATAACTGAATGGAATCCAATGACAAAATTTCAGAGTGAAAAAGATTTATACTACTGACAGGAAAAATAGGAAAAGTACAAAACAATGTTATGTATTGTCACATATTTATTTATACACATTTGCTGACATATACAAAGCAGGCCATTATTTTATGATTTATGAGTGCAAACTGATGTAATTCTCTTATCTCATGCATATAAACTTCAGTACTGAAAATAGTGTTTGCTTCTATATAATTCATTAATTTGAGCAACAGCTGCCATCGTGTGGAGAAGGGTGCCCAAAAAGACTAAGTGGGCACATTCATAAGATATGTGGTGAAAGAAGGCCACCAATTACATGCTCAGACCATTTACACATTGTAAAAATTTAAAACTTTTTAAAAAGATAATATAACATTCTCTCTTTGTATTACAAAATGTTTAGTTACAAAAACTACATGTTTGGTCTCAGTTCAGGTTTAAATGACTTAACAGCACCACAGAAAATCAGACATTTTATTATTCAACAGATATAAATTTATATAAAAAATTTCATTTTTGAATAAAATGCAAATTGTATTTATAGTATATGTAAATAGTATTTACAATAAATTTACTTTTTAAGTAAACTCCATTCTTTACTTTTATACACAAATTATTTACATGTCAGTGACTATGAACACTCTTCATTCTGCAAAATATAATCTGAATAATTAGGCAGCATAGGTAACAAAATATCTCTCTCTAGTATACTGGCATAATCTGCCAACCATATAACTGTTGTCTGCACTCTCCACATTCACAGACATGCAAGTTGGCAGCTGGCAAATAATTTTCAAGGGATCTTGCATTCCAGATGTTTATAAAATAAATTATAATGAATATGGAAATATCACATTTGTTAAGAAAATCTGAACACACAACTAATCATATATTAAACAGAAACAATTCTTTTAACTTGCAGTAAACAACAAAATTATAATTACAAATAAAGAAATCTCAACAGTTTCTCCACAGGAGAATTACAATCGTATTACTTCTTCCATCCTGCACACATCTGCAGTAAGTTACAGAAGTGGGACAAGAAATATTCTAAGCTGCACTACAATTGCTACATATACTTGGCACAAAATTTCTGACCAAGTTTAGGCATTACTATGCAAAAACTAAGAAGTTCGTTATTAACTTCCAGGTTCAACACACATGGCAAGTGAGAGTCACCACATTACTAAACAGGTTATTGTCACACAGAAATAATAGGATTTCAAAGGAAGACTTGTGGTACACAACAACATCAGCACCAGTCTGCCATATATGCGAAGTCCTTGAAGAGCATCTGCTCTTCATCTGTTAGAGGCCGTGGATCTTTTGGGGGTGTGAGCTGAGGTTTCTCAGAAGTAAATTCTTCATCAAAGTTGCTTACATCCTCTACTGAAGTCTGTAAAACAAAAGAAAATTAAAAATTTGGGTTTCAAAGTTCCGTAACATTGCCATTTATTTCATATTCCTTGGTAGAATAACACTATGAAGGCTCTGAATGGTCCCTGTTATTCAATTCACAATTACATATATAAAAAACACTTGCTCATTATTTCCACAACGAAAACAGACTGATCTGACATATAAACTGCTGTCACTTCCACCCCATGCACCCTATTTGACACCTTTGAATTCTACTTTCTTCCCATATCTACACAAAATGATGGCTAGAAAATATTTTGAGTGCTATGAGGTTCCATTAGTAGGTATTTTCCAGACCTTCCAGAACTGTAGTTAGAGCTAGGAATCCATTCATTGTAAAAATGGTGAACAAATGCCACCGGCTTAAAGGTAACTGTGTTATAAATAATTGCAATCCTGACCTGGAAAACACAGCCTTTCATTGTTAGGTGAGAAATTTTTTCTTCTGCTCATTATAAATTGCAGCTACAATGAATCTTTCAACAAGCCTCTGTGTAACTACACTACTGAAATAACTCGTCACATATCTGTCTGAAGGAAGGAAGAAAGAAAGAAAGAAATAAGTGGGAAGTGGCTGTAGCATTATTACTAACACAGTAGACAAACTGCAAATTCTGGAATAATTTTAGGTGTAATGCAAGACCCTTAGAATTGCCTTTGCAGGCACATGGTAAAGTTACTGAATATTATTATTGGGGGGGGGGGGGGGGGGGGGCACACTTCAATAAAAACCAAGCAATAAATCGATCAAATCAGCCACTGCTGACTGATATTCAGAATGTACTAGTTTAAAGCAGAACAAAGCTTCAACAAGAATATTAAGTGATGCTTTCTTTGGCTTCTCAATTAGCAAATATATTTTTCACAATCAAAGATAAGAAAGTAGCAAACGTACAACTTTGCTAAGCACGTACAATTACTGTTGTGTAATGCCATGTAAATGCAACTACTGGTTTTGTTCAGTGCTCTCTTCCATTTCACAAAGAAGAGCATCAAATGTACATAGACTTTATCATACTTACAACTGTAGGTATGAATGGAGGTTTCACCCTACGAAGCAAGAGATCATCCCATTGAATGTTTCGGAAGAAAGCTTGTTTTTTGACATCCTCTGCATCTTTTTCACTTGAGCCCAATCGCCTTTCTGGATTTTTGCGGAGAAGCTGTAAGTAAAAAGACATTACATATAACTATACTTGATGACAGGTAATGGTATAACAGAGTAAAGAGTACAACATGAGATCAAAACAAACCAGGAAGTGCTACTGAGGGAATTCTCAATAAAGCTGAAGATATGCACAAAGACAGCAAGGACATTCTCCAGAGATGGGAAGATTATTTTAAGAGATGTAAGACACATAACAAACCAAGACCTTTGGTACTTGACTCCTTGAACAGTGTGGATGATGATGAAAAGATCACCAATCCTAATGTAAGAAGTAAAGTTTAAAACAGCTGCAATGAAAAATGGAAAAGCATTCAGTACAGATATGATACCAGGAGAAATAGCAAAATGTCTGAACCAAGAAGGAGTAAGAGAAATATTGAGATTATGTCACAAAATAGATAACAGTACTGAATTAACAGTAATGATTACAATATCAACAAAACAGGGAATCAGGAAATGCACTGCACACAGAAAAATTAGCCTTATTTCACATGCCACCTAAGATATGTTAAGAATAATTAATAAAAGACTGAAAAAGGCAATGGAGGAGAATTTGGCTGAAGAGAAATTTCACTTTAGAGTAAACACAGGCAAAAGATATGCAACAGGACTCTTGTAAATTATGGGAGAGAAGTTTACTGAAAAGAGAAGACAGCAGTAAAAGGCATTTTAAAACATGGCTTCAGGTAAGCTTGTAACTATAGCGTAGGAAAAGACAATAGAGAGGAGAGACCACCAACTGCACAGAACTAGGAAAAGGAGTAAGAAAAGGCTGATGTCCTATCTCCTACACTTTTCAATCTGTACTTAATAAATATGACTGCCCACTGCCAACTAGATTACAAGGGGGTAAAAACTGGAGGAAGAATAATATGGTGTTTGAGGTTTGCAGATGACACAGAACTACTTATAACAGAGTGAAAAGAATTACAGGCTATAGTGGATACCACTGAATTTAAAGGAAAGAGTTATAGTACAAAAATTAATACAAAGAAAACAAAAGCAATGGCAAAAGAAGAAAAATAAAGGGTAAAGACAATGCTGAACGAAGAAATATTAGAACACAAATAAAGATTTAAATATCTAGGAAAGAGGACAGAAAAGACTTGATAATTTTTGACAAAGATTTGAGGAAAAGACCAAGAAAATGGTTTTTATAGCAGCATTGCTTCCTGTATGGTGCTGAAATGTAGACAGCGAGGAAGAAATAAAGAGCAAAGCTGGAGGCTTTTGACATGCGGACATGGGAGAGGATGAAAAGAATAAGTTGGATGAATGAAAAATGAGGAGGAACTGAGAAGATAGTGAGAGCAAAGACAGTTAATGAATGTAATTAAAAGGAGGAAAAGAAAATGGTTTGCACATCTATTAAGAAAGCATGAGGGGGCTTATAAAAACAGAGTTAGAAGAAACAATGGAGGAAGAGATTTCAGATCTTGGATAGTGTGTTGGAAGGCATCACATACTACAACATTAAAAGGAGGCAATGGATCACAGGAAATGGTGCATCAAAGGTTCTGCTAAAGTAGGAGAAAACAAATTATGATAATTACTATAGATGTGTGATGCTTATATGGCTCCACACCTTCACATCTAGAAATGTTGCTAAGAATTGGTGGTTCCCTTTCAGCACTCCCAGACATAAAAGAAGTGGTCAGCATTTTAGTTCAGCCACTTGAATTTAATATATAATACAGTAACTAACAAGTTATAATTTAGTCTTATTCATGTATTGTGTTTTGTGATTTAAATGCACTCCGTCTAAAAGTTTGAAAAAACTAACTTCACATTATCCAACACAGTTCCTGAGTTGTTTGTTAAGATTAAACATGTCAACACCTTCCAATAAACAACAACTGCACCACTACAATGTGGCGGCCATGATGTTAATGACCTCAGAAAGAAAAAAAAGGGTGAGAAAAATTCATCTTTTGTTTATTTTAAATAAACTGTGGATTAAATGGAAGTGTTCTAAACAATGATATAAAGCAAGACAATAGCTGCATTCATCATTTTTAAAACACTACATGCTGCTATGAAATGAAACATCAAACACTTCCAAAATGAAATATTGATACATTATGGTTGCATCTGGAAAATGTCTCATGAATGAAGTGAGATTGTCCAATTAAGTCTGCTTCTACCCTTATACCTGAGTACAACATACCATAGTGGGAAAAAATCGGTGTAGGTTTATTTGTCTAGTTCCCAGTCAGATGCTAAAATCAATCTGAAAAGTGATTTTGGAATTCCAACTGGCCACCATTCTCAGATGCTAAAGCTGAGCGATGAGAGACCAGAGCTTTGTCTTGTCACTACTATATACGCTACAGAACCCCCACCGCGCATGCGCCAGAAGCCACCAGTGCTGCCTCTCAGCAAAGTTGCAGAGAGCACCATTGGAGATGACTGCAGGGAGGAACAATATATTGCAATATAGCCAACTGACACTAAATCTGTTGCCAACTGTACCACAAACCTTGTGGGGCAGCACAAGGTAAAACAGGGCTCCACATCTTGCTGATCTGGAAGCCATTGTCTCAGTTAATGAGAATATCCAATAATTTAATCTCTGTCACTCATCTAAGGACACTGTCGCAGTAAAGAGACACTGTCTGTGTGTCCTCATTAGTCATCCAGCACCCCTCAGCTGAACAGTGCTCCACCATGTCAGACTTTTCTGGATAGTGAAGTCTTGTGTAGTGACGATGTTCCATACAAGTGCCTTGGGCTATAAAAATTGTCTAATCTATTGCTGCAGGAATACACAATGTTATGCACACTTGGATTTCTGTTTCAAACTATTCTAACAGAGCCAAAAATCGCTGGAGTCTTGAATGGCAGATGGAACATAGTCTTGACAAGTCTTTTTAAGGATCTCACATTTTTGAGGACACACTACTAGCACAAGGAAGAAAAGCAGTTATTATACATCTATCTTCCTCTTGCAGCGATACATACCACTTCATAGGAGACACACATCCTTACGTATTCTTAACGATAAATGATAATCGCAATGTAAGTTATGTATATATTAAGGAAATAGAAACACAGAATAATATTCTTCCAATTAGTCAACCACATTATTACTGCACATGGGCGTGAGGTCAGCTTATCATCAGCTTTTCTCATGATATCTCATGAAGACACACTGACCCATTTGATAGTCTATGTGCAACTGTCTTGAAATCATTTATGGTGTGATGTGTTTTCCTTAGTCACCACTGTACTTGCTTACTGTAATGTACATTTCTGACAATGATACACTGCGAACTATGGATGAAGGGCAACAGGCACAGTCCATATTTCTAGATTTCTGTAAAGCATTTGACACATTGCCCCAGTGCAGGCTGTTAACGAAGGTACGAGCACATGGAATAAGTTCACAGATACAAGAGTGGCTCAAAGACTTCTTAAGTAATATAACCCAGTATGCTGTTCTTGATGGGGAATGTTCATCAGAGATAAGCGTTTCGTTAGTAGTGCCCCAGGAACTACGATGGGACCGTTTTTCTTCTCTATACACATACATGATTTGGCGGACAGGGTGGGCAGCAATCTGCAGTTATTTGCTGATGATACTGTGGTGTACGGTAAAGTGTTGAAGTTGAGTGACTACAGGAAGATACAAGGTGATGTAGACAAAATTTCTAGTTGGTGTGGTGAATAGCAGCTAGCTCTGAATGTGGAAAAATGTAAGTTAATGTGGATGGGTAGGAAGAACAAACCTGTACTGTTTAGTTGGTGTGGTGAATAGCAGCTAGCTCTGAATGTGGAAAAATGTAAGTTAATGTGGATGGGTAGGAAGAACAAACCTGTACTGTTTAGTTATAGTGTTACTAGTGCCCTGCTTGACACTGCAAACCAATATGAAATGGAACGAGCACGAGAGGAATGTGGTACGGAAGGCAAATGGTCAAGTTTGATTTATTGGGAGAATTTTAGGAAAGCGTGGTTCACCTGTAAGGATACCACATATAGAATGCTGGAGCAACCTATTCTTGAGTACTGCTCGAGTGTTTGGAATTCGTACCAGGTCGGATTGAAAGAAGACATCGAAGCAATTCAGAGGTGGGCTGGTAGATTTGTTAGCAGTAGGTTCAAACAACGTGAAGTGTTATGCAGATGCATCAGGAACTCAAATGGGAATCTCTATAGCAAAGGTGATGTTCTTTTCGAGAAATTCTTCTGAGAAAATTTAGAGAACCATCACTTGAAGCTGACTGCCAAACGATTCTACTGCCTCGCCAACATACTTTGCAAGTAAGGACCATGAAGATAAGATTTGTGAAATTGGGGCTCATATGGAGGCATGTATACAGTCATTTTCACTCTCTCTGTTTGCGAGTGGAAAAGAGGAGGAAATTACTTGTAGTATCACAGTCTACACTCCACCACACACAGTACAGTGGCACGCGGAGATCTATGTAGATGCAGATGTGGATGCAGAGGTAGATGGCCACAAGAGGACAAGTGCAATTATATAATGATCCACTAATATAAATGTACAGATAGTGTGTGTTGGTTCTATTTTTATTGTGTGTGTGTGGTGAGCCATATTGAGGGAAAATCAGCACCTCCATCATGCGACGGTGGTTACAGCAATTTAGCGTGAGGAAATACATGCTCAAATAAGTATTCCGTGGCTTGTCAATCCTGCCCTTGAGATGTGCGGGCTTCTGAAGGATTCAGAAAAACAGAAAAAATATATATATACACTCCTGGAAATGGAAAAAAGAACACATTGACACTGGTGTGTCAGACCCACCACACTTGCTCCGGACACTGCGAGAGGGCTGTACAAGCAATGATCACACGCACGGCACAGCGGACACACCAGGAACCGCGGTGTTGGCCGTCGAATGGCGCTAGCTGCGCAGCATTTGTGCACCGCCGCCGTCAGTGTCAGCCAGTTTGCCGTGGCACACGGAGCTCCATCGCAGTCTTTAACACTGGTAGCATGCCGCGACAGCGTGGACGTGAACCGTATGTGCAGTTGACGGACTTTGAGCGAGGGCGTATAGTGGGCATGCGGGAGGCCGGGTGGACGTACCGCCGAATTGCTCAACACGTGGGGCGTGAGGTCTCCACAGTACATCGATGTCGCCAGTGGTCGGCGGAAGGTGCACGTGCCTGTCGACCTGGGACCGGACCGCAGCGACGCACGGATGCACGCCAAGACCGTAGGATCCTACGCAGTGCCGTAGGGGACCGCACCGCCACTTCCCAGCAAATTAGGGACACTGTTGCTCCTGGGGTATCGGCGAGGACCATTCGCAACCGTCTCCATGAAGCTGGGCTACGGTCCCGCACACCGTTAGGCCGTCTTCCGCTCACGCCCCAACATCGTGCAGCCCGCCTCCAGTGGTGTCGCGACAGGCGTGAATGGAGGGACGAATGGAGACGTGTCGTCTTCAGCGATGAGAGTCGCTTCTGCCTTGGTGCCAATGATGGTCGTATGCGTGTTTGGCGCCGTGCAGGTGAGCGCCACAATCAGGACTGCATACGACCGAGGCACACAGGGCCAACACCCGGCATCATGGTGTGGGGAGCGATCTCTTACACTGGCCGTACACCACTGGTGATCGTCGAGGGGACACTGAATAGTGCACGGTACATCCAAACCGTCATCGAACCCATCGTTCTACCATTCCTAGACCGGCAAGGGAACTTGCTGTTCCAACAGGACAATGCACGTCCGCATGTATCCCGTGCCACCCAACGTGCTCTAGATGGTGTAAGTCAACTACCCTGGCCAGCAAGATCTCCGGATCTGTCCCCCATTGAGCATGTTTGGGACTGGATGAAGCGTCATCTCACGCGGTCTGCACGTCCAGCACAAACGCTGGTCCAACTGAGGCGCCAGGTGGAAATGGCATGGCAAGCCGTTCCACAGGACTACATCCAGCATCTCTACGATCGTCTCCATGGGAGAATAGCAGCTTGCATTGCTGCGAAAGGTGGATATACACTGTACTAGTGCCGACATTGTGCATGCTCTGTTGCCTGTGTCTATGTGCCTGTGGTTCTGTCAGTGTGATCATGTAATGTATCTGACCCCAGGAATGTGTCAATAAAGTTTCCCCTACCTGGGACAATGAATTCACGGTGTTCTTATTTCAATTTCCAGGAGTGTATATTACTGAAGAGAGATGAGCTTTTGAGTTGGATACTGATCTTGCAAGTGGAAACATGATCGTGTCGAACTAGTATGAACTGTCACTATATTTAAAGCAGAAGAAAATAGGTTACTCCTGCAATGTGGGATAAATGATATAACATTTTTCGAATTGAAAGCAGTTATTACAACTTTGGTGCTGAAGTTCGGAAGATCAGTGCATGATGTACAAGGGTCACTGTGAGAAGTCTCCTGTCAAGTGTTTTTGTTTTACATGTTTGTGTTCCATTTGCCATGAGTTTATTTATCATTTTTTATCTGCAATTCACTGTTGTTATTAGGGTTTACACATTCTCATTTTGTCATTTGGAGACAGTGAGTGGAGCTGCTGATTATAGAAAATGGAGTTCCAACGGGAGAAATCAGAACATTTCCAACGTATTCTTCTGTTCCGAGTTCAATAGAGGGGTGATGCAGCAGAAGCAACCAGAAACGTTTGTGCCATGTACGGGGTTAATGCCACGTGACAGAGCACAGCAAGAAAATGGATTTTTCGTTTTAAGGAGGAACAGTTTGGTATCAGTAACTTTCACACATTGAGGAAGACCTATGGTGTTTGATCAAGATCGTTTAAACACATCAAGCCACAATGATCCATGTCAGTGTACTTGAGAACTGTCAAACGTGATGATGAACTATGATCATTCCACTCCATCATGCGACATTTTCATACAGTGGGGAAGGTTCAAAAATAAGGTGTATGTGTGCCACATGCTCTAAGCCAAAATCACAAAAATCAGTGGGTGGTCATAGGTGCATCTCCACCTGCTCATTATCAATTGGCTTGTGAACAACACCGACCATTCCTATCCTGTATCATAATTGGTGACGAGGATTGGTGTCTTTATGCTTACGTAAGGAAAAGAAATGAATGGTTGAGTCCAAACAAAGCAGAAACTCCCTGTACACAGACCTGTGTGCATCCACAAAAGATTATGTTATGCATCTGGTGGAACAGTGACAGTGTGGTGTACTATGAATTGATTCCCTGAGGTGCAAGTAATCAAGCAATTGAAATGTCTTGCAAACACAATCCAAGAACAATGACCAGGAAAACTGTGGAGGGGTGGGGGGCATGGGGGGGGGGGGGGGGACTCTATACAGGAGTTGGGTTGTGCAGTCATTCCGCTCCCACCTTATTCATCTGATCTTGTGCCCCCAGGTTTAATTCAACAAGCTCCGAGGAACTTCCTTTCTAGAAGAAAATGCACTCAACAAGTTCTTCGCCTCAAAACCATGTTATTTCTACAGCTGCAGAATCGAAAAGTTACCCCTCCATTGGCAGACTGTTGTGCTTATGAATCTTATGGAAAAACACTACGAACTTATGCTGCAACCCTCACACTTCAAGCAGCAGTAACACTGCGATTTTGGCGCCCCAGTACAGAATGTGAATTACAGATTAAGTGAAAGATTTCAGAACCAAATTCTACGAAAAAAGTAAATATGATGATAAATATTTGGAAACAATAACAGGGTGTATACGTGGACAAGGAAAAAAAATTCCCGGATTTTTCCCGGGTCTCCCGGTTCAAAATACATTTTCTCCCGGGTGAAAATACACTTTTTTCGTGTTAAGTGACAGTATTCTTTCTCTCAGAACTGTAAAACTTATCCTTTAAATGGATATGGTTTTATACAGCAGCATAGAATTTCCCAGCACTTTAGAAAGCAAAACTCAGGGGGAAAAAAACTCACGTTTTGGAAAGATCTTAGATGCGCAGTAAAATGTACGCTACATCTTTTCGTATTACGAAAGTATAAATTCGAATTCCACTAACAGTAAAAGTTGATGGTTTGAATAAATATACATAGTGTTGCTACAAGAAAAGCAAAGCTTTCACATATAACATTTGTCTCTATGATTAATAAGCTACAAGAGAAGCTAAGCTTTCACATATAATATTGATATGTTCAGCGCATGTTATTCTTTAAGATACATCACACAAATGCGCCAGTAAAATTTTTAATACCAACATAAATCTCTGATCTTCTGGGCTCGAAATTCCTCTAAATGGATCATCATCAAAGAGTTGAATTTTAAAAGAGAGCAAACACTTTGTGATTTAAGAAATTCATCATACATTCTTGCACATAATTCATCTTGCGTAAAAGACAAATTTACTTTGATAATAACACTTTTCAAACAACAGTTCAAAATATTTTCCCGCGACATGTTAGAAATAGATTCATCTCAGCAGTTGCCAGAGAGCGCTAGATAAGAGGAGTCACAACGCTTGCGCAGCTACGGTGACGTAGGAAGCCCATATGCTCGTACGCATAAAACATTAAAAGATCTTACATTATGTCATAAAAGAAACAAGACATCAGAGGATACTCCAAGAGCGTTGGAATTTCGAATGCCAAAACGCGTAGTTCGCCTTCAGTGCACATTCGTACATCCAGATTCCCAATGACGTACGCCTAGACCTGTTATGAAGCTTTTCAGCGTGGTTTTCAGGACATAAATTTTCTTGGAGTACCAGTACTGTGTTATCTCATGTTTGGTTCTTTATTATTGCATAATGCCATATGTGCTAGAAGATGAAAATGTGCACTTGAAATGCAGCGAACAGTTGAAACTAGCCAATAGTATGGAGTTAAACACTTCGTTCCAAATAATTGAGTGCCGCAGCACGAAAGCTTAAGAAAAGCCAAATTTCATTAGCAAACCAACAAAAATAACTCTATTGTTCTGCAAGGCGATTAATGCTTGACTGTCAGGAAGGTGGAAATAAAATAAAATCTAAAACTAGTAACATATTTTATCCTTCCGTAATTATGTGAATGTATTTTAATTCACTTGATAGCTCTCAGCCACAGAAATCCGTCTTGTTTTCATTTGATGTGAGAGCAGTAAACGAAGAGGAAACAGAAAAATCACTAAAAGTAAACACGGGTCGCGTGGGAGACTACCTCTCTCCCCACCCCACCACTATAACTCACACAGCTCTGCGCATTTAAAAAAAAAAAAAAAAAGAAAAAAACTTTTTGAAAAATAAGTTCATTTTGTAGGGCACATCTTTCTGAAGAGTCTGATACATAAAACATATCTCTTCGAGGAAATGTAAGACACTTTATTTTGTCTCAAGAGTGCAGTGCAGTGCCACGCTTCTTCAAACATTCTTATACTGCACGTCACTGTATTTCACTCTGTGGAACTCAAATGTGTATTTTTGGTAAAGGATGCCATCAAACTATTTCAGGACAGTGGAAATTAAAATGTCCTGTAGTATCTTTCCTGCTCCCACTCGGCCGGTTTGACATCCTGCCCACTTTTATTTTTTAAAAAACACCTCGCAATTAGTACTGGGTAGGATTATTTGTAACAAGGAGAACAAGAATTCTTCAGAAAATCTGGACTCTTTATCACCTATTAGGTAATAACTTGCTCTTCTGTGTGACATAAAATTAAACATAGGATACCTAAATCAGTAAAGACAAGATACAGGCAAGACAGTACACTTTTCTTCAATCCTTAGGCCCTAGCGATTTTTCTCTCTAATCTTACTACAGCTTTACATGGTGTGCTTTCCTTTCTGCGAAAGAACTATTACCTTATCAAAGTTCGCCATGTTTTGCTACATGAAAAATAGAAATGTCGTTGTCTAATACTGAAAAGCTGTTAATACAAATAGTACCCAAGACTGGTGTGGTTTCTCGATCTGATTACGTCTATTTGGTCACTGTGTGCAGGACAAAACAAAATATGCCTTTCTAATATTGCATCAATTGTAACACACACCAAATAAGAGAGACTGTTTTGGCAATAACGATCATTTTTATAATACGACAGAATATAATTCACGAAGTACCAATACAAAATACCTATTTGGCCTACTACAAGCAAAAGGCTTTACGTTAGGAAATAGTTTCACATTTCATTCATATGCTCCAGTTTCTCATGCACAAGACCGAAAAGCAGTAGGGCGAAATTTTTGTATAAATTTGGAATCGTCACATTCTTCCATAATTTGTGACGTAGAGATCAGAACTGAGCTCTGCATACTAGCTTTAAACTTGCTAGTGAGTCCTATGACATCATCTCTTAACAAATATAGTCTTGTTGCTACTCCTACATAGACATATCCCTGGACAAAGAATCCAGTCCTCACTAACTACAATGAATCCTATTTAATTACAGGATATATATACACCCACATCGGTTGCACAAAATTTTTGTCAATTGACCATGGTTTCGACTGCACTAGGGCAATCTTCGTCAGACTAAAAAATTACATGGAATATTTAAAAAATATAATGACATGTCTTCAAATAAAATACACTTAATAGGATTACTTCCATAATTTATGTACTAACAGAATGTACTTACGTGTAATCACACCATGGTTAAAAACATCTGAGCAAAAGTGCTCTCATCAAACAGAAATGTCACAGGGATAAAAACTAAAATGTAAAAGTATAACACGATTGTCAAATAGATACAATACTCAATGGAATAATAACAGCCGCAAGGTTGCTCAGGGCCAAGAGTGGCATAACACAGCTGCTACTGTCAGACTAAATGGCTAACAGGCCGAGGCAGCCACAAAGTGGACACGAAAACAGATTTGTGCCATCTAGCAGGAAGTAATCGAATTACAGACAACTTAAGAGCAAATGAGGCATTGCAAGGACAATTTTAAACATTACTGGTAACAAACAGGAACCAGTTTATGAAAGCTACAACATAACTTAACACTCTTTTTTTACAAAAGAAAATACTGTTCAGGTAATATACAGAGAAAACTTAAAATTGGAAGGGAAAGCGATATGTAGGAGACTACAATGAGGACAGTATCGCCATTCAGACAATTTTAATTAGCAGCTCTATAGCTTGAAAAAAGTTTTTGTTGCGTAACTGCAACTGTTCATTAAGAATGAGACTGTCCTTCAGAGATGGGCATTTAAAAATTTCTAGCCCTTCTAAGATGTTAAGCCTAAAGCCTTTTTTCTCTGAGTGCAAGATCTGGACATCTTTTATATCTTTTAGGATTATGCCTTGTGATTAATAAATGGTCAGTGAAAGTTGAATTGTGAACACTGGTGCCTTTTTTGCCTAGAAGGTGTTCCTTGAATCTTATTGAAACAGCTCGGCCTGTTTGCCCTATGTAATAGGCGGAACAATTCTCGCAAATAATTTTACAAGCACCAGAATTTTACATAGGGGAAAGCACTGGTTTCAAGTTATATATGACGTTATTTTTTAAAGAATTACCTTTGTGGAGAAGCTACTCTACAGTTATAGTTATTTTGAAGCAGACACTGTATTTCGTAAGAAACTGGACCCAGAAATAGTATAGAGAAAATTTTTCTCTTTTCATTAGATTCATTATTAGGAATATCTAGGGTGGTGATTCTCTTATTGGTTTTACTACTAAAAATATTTACTATGGAAGAGTCATAGCCATTACTGATTGCAAGTAGTTTTAATCAGATTGATTTCAGAATTGATATTTTCACTAGAAATGGAGGTGGAGGTGGCTCTACGGATAGCTGAATGAAAAAAGGCTTTCTTATGCGAATACAGGTGTGCCGAAGTGAAAGGTATAATTTCATAAGAACTAGTTTCTTTACAAGAGATATTGAAACTAATTCTGTTGTACACTATCATAAGAGTGAGATCTACAAAGTTTAACTGCCAGAACTCATTTTCACGTTCATAAGTGAAAGAAATATTTTTGTGAAAACCATTAAACATATTGAAAACTCGATCAATACTGTCCTTAGGCCCTTTGTAAATAATCAAGATGTCGTCGACGTATCTAGCGTATGAAAGAATGACTACAGTTGATGCTGAGAAATTATTGAAAATTTTCACTTTAAGGAATTAATGAACACATCTGCATGGATTCCTGCTAAGGGGTTCCCCATTGCAAGGCCAGCTAGTTGTTGATATAGTTTTCTATTAAACTCAAAATAATTATATTTCACTACAATACGAAGTAAAGTCACAAGATCGGTGATTTGCTGATCAGATAAGTCTTTTTTGAACAAATGTAATTTTTTCTCTACTATGTCTAAGGTTGCATGTATTGGCACATTTGTGTAAAGATTTTTAATGTCAAAAGAAAGTAATTTCGTATCCCTATCACAGTGAATGTCTTTAATTTTACTAACTAAATCTTCATAATCAGAAACAGAATAATCATTATGGAAAACAAACGATTTTTTCAAAATGTCTTGCAGAAATTTGGCTAAGTCGTGATAGGCACTATTCATACTGTTGGAAAATGGGCAGATCAGATGGTCTTTTTAACAGACTTTAAACTGAGCTTGTAACTTACGCGGTTGAGGATTCATGTTGATTAGCTACTTTTTTTGAAAAGGTTTAAGAAGAGATCTGGCATTGTTAATTTGGGTTCTAACTTCTTTCTGCAAAGTTTGCGTGGGGTCCTCATCTAGCTCAAAAACATCGTTTCCCTCAAAGAACTGTAAAGTTTTTGTAACATATTCTTATTTACTAGCAATGACAATGGTATTACCCTTACCAGCCTTCATTACCAAAGGATCTTTTTCTACAAGCTTGGTATTTATGGTTTTAATTAGTTTTTTGTCAGAGTTAACAAAATTATGAGATTTAGTTAGGTTTTTGCTGACAATATTACAAATGTCGTGTACTCTAGTCTGATGGAAACTGTCAATTTTTTACACTGTCTAGGCCTGATGTTAAATCAACAAGAAAATTTTCTGGTACATTTCGGTTGGATATCTGAGGCATGACACTATAATTTAAGCCTTTCTCCAGTAGCGACATCTCAGCTTTTGTACAATTAATGTCCGTTTTATTTAAAATCCTGTCATAGAATTTATGTTCACTTTTTCTAAAACGAGGTGGATTACATGATTTTACAGGTAGAAGGCATTGCAGTTTGCTTAATTTCTTTTCATGTCTAATGAGAATGTTTTGTCTACAGTTGGCTAAGCTTTCATTAATGTGGAACCCAAAAATCATCAATTTCAATATTATAATCAACCTTAAAAATGTTTGTTAATTCTAAGTACAAATAATAAGTTTTTTTCATTTAATGCATCCTTCTTAGTATACATGACATTTATTTTTCAGACATGACTTTTTGCACTGAATGTTTGAAAATATTTGGTTCTTATTGCTTAAAGTTGAGATAACACTTCACATAATTAGGTTTAAGTTCCCTCACTTCGCACTGTTTATTGAAATTAACTGCCATACCTGTTTTCAGTGTTCATGGCTGTGATCTAGCAATCGTATGCTATTTAATGACAGGATGTATACACAGCCACATCAGTTGTCACTTGACCATAGTTTCGACTGCTCTAGGGCAATCTTCATCAGAATAAAAATTGCATGGAATACCTAAAAAATACATTGATATGGCCTGACATAAAATACACTTAATAGAATTACTTGGATAAATTACATACAAACAGAATGTACTTACATGTAATCACACCATGGTTAAAAAGGTCTGAGCGAAAGTGCTCTCATCAAATAGAAATATCACAGGAATAAAAACTAAAATGAACAAGTATAACATGACTGTCAAATAGATAGATCTTAAAAGAGCTAGAAATTTTTAAACACCTATCTCTGAAGGACGGTCTCATTCTTAACGAACAGTTGAAATTACGCAACTAAAACTTTTTTCACGTATAGAGCCGCTAGTTAAAATTGTCTGAATGGCAATATCTCCTCAATTTAGTCTCCTAAATATCGTTTTCCCTTTCAATTTTAAGTTTTCTCTGTATACTACCTGAACTGTATTCTCTTTTGTAAAAAAGACTGTTACGTTATGTTGTAACTTTCATACACTGGTTCCTGTTTGTTACCAGTAATGTTTTAAAATTGTCCTTGCAATGCCTCATTTACTCTTAAGTTGTCTGTAATTCGATTACTTCCTGATAGATGGCGCGAATCTCTTTTCGTGGCTGCCTCGGCCTGTTAGTCGTTTAGTCTGACGGTAGTGGCTGTGTTATGCCGCACTTGGTCCTAAGCAACCTTGCAGCTGTCATTATTCCATTGAGTATTTTATCAATTTGACAATCATGTTATACTTTTACATTTTAGTTTTTATTCCTGTAACATTTCTGTTTGACGAGAGCACTTTTTTCTTAGAGTTTTTAACCATGGTGTGATTACATGTAAGTACATTCTATTTGTACATAAATTATGGAAGTAATCCTATTAAGTGTATTTTATTTCAAGCCATGTCATTATATTTTTTAAGTATTACATGTAATTTTTCTATTCTCATGAAGATTGCCCTAGTACAATCAAAACCGTGGTCAAGTGACAAAAATTTTGTGCAACCGATGTGGCTGTATATACATCCTGTAATTAAATAGCATACCGTCACTGGATCACCGCCAATCAAAATGGTTAGAATTTTAAAATGAATCCTTTCTGTAAATACGTTTGCAGTTAGGTAAGATAAAGGACCTCCCATAGCCACATTGATCGTTTGTTCAAAAACCTTGGCAGCACAAAGAGGAGAACAAAAGTGCTGCATCACAATGTAAAACCAGAAGAGGAAAACATTTACTCCCTCTTTATGTAATAAAGCCGATTTCGGCAACTGATCTTTGACCTAACCACATCATCTACGCCATTCACTTTATTTTTGCCTCACTTCCCCCCCCCCCCCCCCCCCCCCCCCCCCAATTACCTCACTGTTCCTGAATGACGCCATCCTACCCGTTCTCGCCAACACTATCTCCTTTTTCCCTCACCATAATGAAGGAAACTTTGTCGAACCTTTGTAGTGGAATTGTGGGCGTAGATGCTGCATTCACTCTGACTGCCAGAACATGTTTGCGAAGTTTCTTCTTATTAAGTGCCAATGCTGGTTCTCAAGCCTCTTTGAGATTATAGCTGCAGTCCTGACTGATGAGACTGTCCCTGATGCATATTTTCATGGTTTCTTTAACAAACCTATCCAGTATTTGGAAGCGTCTGCTATTCATCATCATCATCATCGTTTAAGACTGATTATGCCTTTCAGCGTTCAGTCTGGAGCATAGCCCCCCTTATAAAATTCCTCCATGATCCCCTATTCAGTGCTAACATTGGTGCCTCTTCTGATGTTACACCTATTACTTCAAAATCATTCTTAACCGAATCCAGGTACCTTCTCCTTGGTCTGCCCCGACTCCTCCTACCCTCTACTGCTGAACCCATGAGTCTCTTGGGTAACCTTGCTTCTCCCATGCGTGTAACATGACCCCACCATCTAAGCCTGTTCGCCCTGACTGCTACATCTATAGAGTTCATTCCCAGTTTTTCTTTGATTTCCTCATTGTGGACACCATCCTGCCATTGTTCCCATCTACTAGTACCTGCAATCATCCTAGCTACTTTCATATCCGTAACCTCAACCTTATTGATAAGGTAACCTGAATCCACCCATCTTTCGCTCCCATACAACAAAGTTGGTCGAAAGATTGAAAGGTGCACAGATAACTTAGTCTTGGTACTGACTTCCTTCTTGCAGAAGAGAGTAGATCGTAGCTGAGCGCTCACTGCATTAGCCTTGCTACACCTCGCTTCCAGTTCTTTCACTATGTTGCCATCCTGTGAGAATATGCATCCTAAGTACTTGAAACCGTCCACCTGTTCTAACTTTGTTCCTCCTATTTGGCACTCAATCCGTTTATATTTCTTCCCCACTGACATTACTTTCGTTTTGGAGATGCTAATCTTCATACCATAGTCCTTACATTTCTGATCTAGCTCTGAAATATTACTTTGCAAACTTTCAATCGAATCTGCAATCACAACTAAGTCATCCGCATATGCAAGACTGCTTATTTTGTGTTCACATATCTTAATCTCACCCAGCCAATCTATTGTTTTCAACATATGATCCATAAATAATATGAACAACAGTGGAGACAGGTTGCAGCCTTGTCTTACCCCTGAAACTACTCTGAACCATGAACTCAGTTTACCGTCAACTCTAACTGCTGCCTGACTATCCATGTAAAGACCTTTAATTGCTTGCAAAAGTTTGCCTCCTATTCCATAATCTCGTAGAACAGACAATAACTTCCTCCTAGGAACCCGGTCATATGCCTTTTCTAGATCTATAAAGCATAGATACAATTCCCTGTTCCACACATAACACTTCTCCATTATTTGTCGTAAGCTAAAGATCTGGTCCTGACAACCTCTAAGAGGCCTAAACCCACACTGATTTTCATCCAATTGCTCCTCAACTAATACTCGCACTTTCCTTTCAACAATACCTGAGAAGATTTTACCCACAACGCTGATTAAAGAGATACCTCTGTAGTTGTTACAATCTTTTCTGTTTCCATGTTTAAAGATTGGTGTGATTACTGCTTTTGTTCAGTCTGATGGAACCTGTCCCGACTCCCAGGCCATTTCAATTATCCTGTGTAGCCATTTAAGACCTGACATTCCACTGTATTTGATGAGTTCCGACTTAATTTCATCCACCCCAGCTGCTTTATTGCACTGCAATCTATTGACCATTTTCTCCACTTCCTCAAACGTGATCCTATTTCCATCATCATTCCTATCCCATTCTACCTCGAAATCTGAAACATTACTGATCGTATTTTCACCTACATTGAGCAACTCTTCAAAATATTCCCTCCATCTGCCCAAGGCATCCACAGGATTCACCAGCAGTTTTCCTGACCTGTCCATAATACTTGTCATTTCCTTCTTACCTCCCCTTCGAAGACTGCTAATTACACTCCAGAATGGTTTTCCAGCAGCTTGACCCAATGTCTCCAACCTGTTTCCAAAGTCTTCCCAAGATTTCTTCTTGGATGCTGCAATTATCTGTTTGGCTTTGTTTCTTTCTTCAACATAACTTTCTCTGTCTACCTGAGTTCTAGTATGTAGCCATTTTTTATACGCCTTCTTTTTCCTTTTACAGGTTGCCTTGACTGTGTCACTTCACCAAGCTGTTTGCTTCCTCCTACTTTTACACACTACTGTTCCAAGACATTCTTTAGCCACTTCTAGTACTGTGTCCCTGTACCTTGTCCATTCCTTTTCCAATGACTGTAATTGACTACATTCAACTAACTGGTACCTTTCTGAGATCGCTGTTATGTACTTGTGCTTGATTTCCTTATCCTGAAGTTTCTCCACTCTTATCCTCCTACATATGGACCTGACCTCCTGCTATTGTATGTTCATATTCCACTGCATGAGTCTCGGGCAAATACTGGACTGCAACCGCTGACTTGTTGGTATACATATGTCAAACGTGCAACTGGTGTTCTCAGTTTTGCTCATCAATGATGCACACTGTTTGCCCAATATATATCTTGCCATGTTGGTATAGTATCCGATATACGCGGCCTTCTGTAAACCGAGGTCAGCTTTCATGTTCCTCAATAATATTCATGTTTTACTGGGCAAACAAAAAACAGTTCTCACTTAGTGATTTTTCAGTATGTACCACATTTCCCAATGCACAGTTTTATGGTAAGGTACTGGCTGCTTCTTTCTCAGTGACTTTGCCCATCTCCACAGGTAGTGAAATGGACAGGTGCAGAGTGAACACTATTTACCATTTCAAGCAATGTTTTTTTCTGAACACAGTACCCAGAGAAGACATTCTGATCAGAGATGATGTGCATCCTGCGTGCTAAAGTTTTTATAGAGGTGTGCAGGTAAGAAGGTGGTTGATGGGGCGATGCAAAGTAGCAAGGGACAGTGTGCCATGTGATGCTCCAGCCAAACGCATCATTTCACTGTTTCAATCTGCTTCACGCAGTGGCTGAATGTAGTTTGAGCATGTAGTGGTGGTCTCTTCAACGGAGTATGTGGCCATATTGATTGCAAAGTGTTTGTTATGGCTGATGGATGAGAAAAGCCAAGTGTTACACAAACAAGCAAGAGTTTTAATGTTCTGCAAGTACAAATTCTTCAAAAGAGAGTCTGAAGCACACGACTCATCACTGAATTGTGCTTGCCCCGATGTTTCCAACAGCCAGGAGAGAACAGCTTAGGTATGTGGTGTGGGACTGAGAAGTGCGCATTGCGTCTCCAACAAAACAAATGTGTGTACCATATCGAGTGGGTCAGCATCTTTTAAATAGCCACAGAAATGACACAATTGTAAGAAGTATTCAATCCAGATTAATTTTCTATGTCCTACAATATTTAAAATGTATTCAAGAGATGAATACACACAGCAGGCAATTTAGCTTTGGTAACAAAAGAGAACTTTAATTTTAATTACAGTCTATGGACAATGTTAACATTATTAAAGGACATTGGCTTTTGATACCATAAGATGTATGATGGGAGAAAATTTCTTATAGAGAGAAGTAATATTGTGGCTATAAGGACTGTATTTTTAAAAGTAATACAGGAGATTCGAGACAGAAGGGCATTTTACATTTATTATTTCCATGAAATGAATGTGACCAAAACCATGCAATGTCAATGTGCTGGAAAATGATTGATGGGCTTGGTGATCTTAAATTTCCAGTAAGGACCCGTTGTCACGTTATTATTGTACATGCAGGATCAGTGGACACAGAGTTTATTCCTGAGAGAAAACTAATAGTTGACCACAGTGAGATGACATACAGTTTATTTAAACAATGGTTTACAAAACAATTATTGTCATATCTTCATCCAAATTAAGATAATTGTAATGACAATGCCAGCGACCATGCAATGCAACTGAACGAAGTCCCTACCACCCTAAATGGAAATCTGATACAGTCACTTTGTTATTGAGCAATAGCATGGCTCACAATCTGTCATGAATCAGAGTTAACTGATTCTGCTTGTCAATGCCATGTACCAGCATATTGTACCTATGAGACGGGTGAGATTACTAAACAGCAAGGGCATCAAGCAATTAGATTTCCACCATACCACTGCCATTACAATCCCATCAAGATAACATGGGCACAATTAAAAGCTTACATCATAGAGATGAATATGAATAATACTTTTAAAATTGAAGAGGCCTGCGCATGCAGCAATCGAGAGCACCACAATTTACGCATGGGAAAAGTATGTAAGGTATGCAGAAAAATTGCAAGCTGAAGACTATCAACAAGAGACTGTATTATGGAGCCTTTCATAATAAACCTTCGCAAGTCAGATTTATCACAGTCGGACAGTGAAGATGATGGCTTCAACTTATTGTCCTGCACTTGGTAAAAAGTCCTAAATTCATCATTACTTTGTCTGTGTGACTCTTGATTCCAAGATCGTATTAAATATTATTAACAGCTATGAGTCCCTCTCTGAAATAGTGATTATGCAATTTTATATTTTATTTGTATAGAGGCAAGTAGTGATCACCAGATACTATCATACAGCATACATGAAAATAATTTCTCACATCTCACAAAACTGGTCTTTTTTGGGTTCCATACCTCAATTGGTAAAAACAGAACCATTATCGGATCACTTTTTTATCTGCCTGCCTTGTCTTTCTGACTGTAAAAACCCTCTTCTAATGAACAGGTAGACGTATAGAGTTGAAATGTACCTCACATAGTGAGGCCTATGAAAATTTCACAGTTAAAGCAAAAGGGGGGGGGGGTGAATAAAAATAACTATATCACATGAAAAATATATTTTTCTTGTGATTTCTTATCAGACTTCAAACTTGAAATTATAAAATTCTTGGATGTCCTGGAATCCATGGGACTGATATCTTAGTATCTATGTTGATAACAGGGAAAAATCGTCGGGATTCCCAGAATGTATGAACATAATTAAGTCTGTGTGGAACCATCAGCACTTGAGACCTTCTTACATCCGACAATATTATTATTCACTTTTGAATACATCGTGGGAGCAGACAGTGATCAATGTTATTACTAATACTTACTATTAAAATCAGTCTTGATCACAAATTTATTTATTCTGGTAACTTTCATACACTGGTTCCTCTTTGTTACCAGTAATGTTTTAAAATTGTCCTTGCAATGCCTCATTTACTCTTAAGCTGTCTGTAATTCAATTACTTTCTGCTAAATAAATTTGTGATCAAGACTGATTTTAATAGTAACTCTTAATATTATTATTATTATTATTATTACTATTAATGATTTGACAAACTGAGCAATTACAAGACTGTTTACATAAGTAGTTCATAAGATTGACTTGAATGTATTAAGCGGAAGTATTGATGAACAGGTAACATTGTTTCAATGAACAATAATGTCACTGTTGAGAAACGCAAAGTATTTCGTTCATATTTTCACTCAGATATATTTCAGTTCCCTTGCTCAGTTCTACATATATTCTTTACACGAGTGCCTGGTTTGGCTGCTTCAGGTATACTTCGCTAGAAAGTGCAGTTTTTGTAGAGACAAGTTCCTATTAAAATTCATTCTCATTGCTGTCATATTTGCTAGAACACAAATTTTCACTTTTACAATCAAGATCATGTCAATATCTGCCAGTTTTGTTGCTGCCTGATCATTCTGAAATGGTGGCAGACAATTGTGATGTCTACAATATCAATAGCATATTTTCATTTATGTGGCTATGATACTAGAATTCCTTTCTACATAAGTTAATCTATGCAGGAAGTAAATGTTCATGGCAATATAAACGAAGAATTTACTGACAATTTGTCAAACACTTCCATATGGTTTCTACTACAAGGTGAAGAGGGTGCTTGTTAACTTAGGAAACCACTCATGCTATTTCATCTCAATAAGATGAATCACATACAAGAATGAAAAAACACATTATTTTTGTTGTCGCACAGATCAGTAGATCAGTAAATCAAAAATAGTTTGAAACAGTTTGGAATCCATGAAAATAGCAAGACAAACTGCTCACAATGTCTGGCTGAAATGTTAAATTAAAATGAAAGTAAAATATTCCTTACTAGGTGCACAGCATATCCATTAGAATAGCGAAACTTTCATGACTAACAATATTGCTAGGTGCAGGTGAGCACTAGTGCCCAGCCAGCTGACAAAGCAGTACTGGCAACATAAAAAGGGCAAATTGGCAACATCTCAAGCACTTCCCCCCTCTGTCCGCACAGAACACTTCACCCATCTGCCTTTCCATATGCACCCCACTATAGTACATCATTCCTCTGTGCATGTCAGTGCCTGCTTTGTGTGTGTGCAAGTACAGGTCACTATGTGTTTTCTTCTGTTACACACTGTGGCCCAGGGTCCATCAGCTTGTCTCTTGACCGTGTCATCAAGGAATGGTAGTCGTCTTTCTTCTTCCTCAGTCTTCTTAGTCAATTTGACTTTGGGATGAATGGAGTCCAGATGTGCGAGGGAGTCATGTAGTTTGTCCCTTCCATGGTGCCAGATGATGAATGTGTCATCTACATAATGGAAAAAGCACACGAGCTTCCATTTGGACAACTTCTGAGCTTTTCCCTAGAAGTGCTCCATCTATAAATTCACAATCTCAAGCAAGAGGAGGTTGCCCACTGCGACTTCCGCTTTTTGTTCACAATGTTGTCCATTACATAAAAAATGTGTAGAGTTCAGGACCTACCTGAAAAAGTTGTTCTTCCTGACAAATTTTTGGCCAATAAGTGAATGTTGTCAAAACTCACCAGAATATCTGGGTCCTTCGGCCTGAAATTGTTGAGACATTTAAAAAATCCACATAACTGCGGACATGATGGGGGCAATTCCCCACATAAGATGCTAGTATGTCTTTCAGAAACTTTGCTTGCAAACGTGTAGAAGACCTGATGATGTTGACAACTGAGTATGGCAGAACCCCATCTCTGTGGACCTTGGGGACTCCATGAAGTCCTGGCAGTACAGGTCCTTGTTGTGACAAATTCTTGATGTCTCCCTCTGGTCAATCCAAGCCCTTGAGAAGAACGCTAGTTTTGTTTCCCACTTTCTTAGTGGAGGTCAGCATTGATCTCCCTGTATGAGTCATCATCTAGCAGGCTCTGCATCTTCTCAATGTAGTCCTTGCGGGGGAGAACAACAGTTGCGTTGTCTTTTTCAGCAGGTAATATGACAATCTCAGGGCACACTCTCAGGCCACGAATGGCCGCTCTCTCTCTGCTGGTAATGTTTGACTTGGTAGGCCTAGTTATCATCAGAGCATAACACAATTCGCAATGTACCTGCTTCAGGCTTTAGTCGTGCTGCAACTTGCTCAACTGTTTTGATGACGTACACTACCCATGTGAACTTAGGGATGGGAGCAAAGTTGAGTCTCCTATCCAGAACTGAAGTTGCATGGTCACTCAACTGCATCTCAGCCAGAATGATGACAGACATGCAGAGGGCTTCCAGTGACGGTTTATCAACAAGATGTAAAAATTTCTATGTTTGATGTCCTGTAGCCCTCCTACGTGTGGATCAGTGCAACCCAGGTAACACCATCAATTCAGTCCCAGCTCCAGGTATTAAAGTGAGCATAAGTTTAAATAGTTCCTGGGAGTTAGCCTCACAGCTCCAGCAGACAAATTGTATCCTCTCATGTACTAAGGCATGGCTGGCCCGCTTCTCGATTCTCCTGGCTGCTACTGAATCGAAGTGATGGGTGAACTTTGGCACATCATCTCTTCTGAAATGTAAGAGAACTTGGCAAACAGCATCTCCGGTGGCGCAGCTTGTCAAATTTATTGATGCTGTGATACATTTCCTCCTTGTAAAGGTATGTGATGTGATTCCTCAGATTCACGGTGTATCTGTCGACTGAACAGTCCACAATGCACAAACTTCCTAATACTGCGACGCTGTCATTAGAGGCGTTGATGTATGCACCGGGGGACAATGTCATCATCCAGGGCGGCAGCTATAGTCTCAGCAAAGTTTGGTAATCTGTGCTGCATCTAATGAAGCAGGCACTGATCAAACACAACATTTCGACTGCCCGCTCCATCACAACTGAGGCACCCTTCAAGGTGTCACCAGCCATATTTGCCGATGTGATCACCTCCTCTGCGCCCTCGGGTGCAACTGCTTATCAGACAGCCGGCAGGAAAAGCGAACATAAATCTGCTGTCTGCATGCAGGTAGTCAATTTGGCAATGCATCTGATGGTGGAGACATGTCTGACTGCTGAAACATTGTGCTCGTTGGACATTACGCACCAGTATCACACTTTGAACTCTTTGATTAACAAATATGTCTGTACAACTGAAGAATCATAACCAGAAATTATTATGCTGTAATATGTTTTCGGAAGATTTTTGGAAGAGTCCATGTGATGCCACTAAAGCTGAATCTGCATGAGATGACAATATGCCAGCTAAAGAGGTGCACATGGTAAAGACACACCCAAAGAACTATCATTTGATACTGCAAACTATGGCTACAACAGAAACAGATAATAAATGCACTCATCACACTAATCAACTCTTTACATTATGATTAGAGAATAAGAATGAAGGAAAAAGGAAATCAGAAAATAATCTTACACGTCTCATGATGGCAATTGCTTCCAACGATAGGAACCTGGGATATCTCACTTCATCATTCACAATTGAATCAAAAACTTCTTCTTCATCATCTCCTGGGAATGGCGACTGTAAGACAAAACAATATAAAAACACTGTGTCCTACTGTGGTCTTGTGTGCCACAGTCACATATAATATACACAACAGAAGGTAAAACACATGGTACAATTTTTCAGACATATGAAATGTAAGAAAATTAAATGATTTGAATATTTTATTTACTTTGTTCAAACATGGCAGACACATGAGTAATATATAAAGAAACAAATAAATTATCTGATACTGAAAAATACATTGCAGATTTCTTAGTGTTTCTCAAACTTTAATTTAAATAAAATGTTAGGCAAGAAAAAACAGCTAAATTTTGTAAATAAGTTACAACACAAGAATGCAGTGTAGTAGATAGCAATCTGACATGCAATGTCCATTTTTCTGTTACATTTCATGCATTTTTTTCATTCTTTCATCACGTTAAGATGTGTGAACTTCTGTTACAGAAATCATCTGATGTCTCCACTACCGCATAAAGCCTCCGTGGTGTCGGCTGTATGTAAAGCATTATTAATGAACTTGTGAAAACATTGCAGCAAAAAGATTGAAAAATACGGGAACATTTGTCAATGGACTTTTTGAGGGAGAGAGAGAGAGAGAGAGAGAGAGAGAGAGAGAGAGAGAGAGAGAGAGAGCACATGTTTCTCAAAGCCAATGGTCAACCATATCAAATGCTATTTGCAGGCATACTTGTTAAAGACTGTATTAGTTATTCCTGGCACTAAAATCCAACATATGGCAAATTGCCAAAATAATTTCTTACCTCTGGCATTATGTACACAAAATGTGTGTATTTTTTTACATATGTGTAATCTAATAAATAGTAATATCTAAAACTTCCTGGTAGATTAAAAGTGTGTGCTGGACCAGGACTGGAACCTTTGGCTTTGCGTGCAAATGCTGTACTGAGTCACCCAAGCAAGATTCACGACCTGTTTCTACTTTACTTCCACCAGTAATTCACCATGTGGCCACAAATAAGGACAGGGAAAAATGTGATGAAGCTGTAAAAGATCTTGAACCATCTCTGTCAAGTAACAACAAATCAGGCATCGAATCATTCCCTAAACTAAAAGCCTACAAATGATATCCATCAGAAATCAAAATAAAAGATTTTTCAAAAGAACTAGAAAAACAAAGGTGGGATGAAGTGTATCAGGAAACCAATGTGAATATGAAATTCTCTAAATTCTCCACATTGTTTAAATTGAACTTTGAAAAGGCATTTCCAAAAGTGTGCATGTCTGTATCAACGTCTCACAAAAACAGATGGACAACAGAATGTATTAAGAAGTCCTCCCAAACACTTAAACACTTCAGTTCCATGAAAAATATTCGCAATGATCCAGAATTCTTAAATTTCTATCATAGATACAAAACAATCTATAGGAAGGTGCTGATTGCTGCAAAAAGTTATTTAATGGCAAAATAATATATAATGCAGAGAATAAAAGCAAATCAGTCTGGGATGTTATAAAAAAGGAAACGGAGAGAGGCAAACAAACGCAGAATAACATACTGCTAAGGGAGCGGAATAAGGTAATAAATGATCCACAACACTTAGCAAACTATGTAAAAGTGCATTTTTCAAGTATTGCAGAGAAATTACAGCAAAAATTCCCCCAAACAAACATAACACCTGTAAATACTGTTGCACTCTATACAATGATGTTGCTTTCAACCATAGAGAATGAAGTCAATGAAAATGTTCAAAAACTAAAAAATAAAAAGTCACTAGGCTTAGATGAAGTACCAATGTGTGTACTGAAACAACGCATAGGGATTATACAAGGCCACTTAACAATTATAATAAATGAATCCTTCACTTCAGGGACATTTCCAGAGCAGTTAAAACAGGCAAGAGTTGTACCTTTGCTTAAGAAATGTAATGGAGAAGACATAGAAAATTACTGGCCCATTTCCCTGCTGTCATCATTCTCAAAAATAATAAAAGCAATTTTGAAAGACAGATTAATGAATTACCTGAATAAATACAATCTTTTAAGTGAATCACAGTTTGGTTTCTGAATTGGCCAAAATACAGAGTCAGCCATAGTAGAATTCACAAAAGTTGTACTTGATGCTCTTGATAAAGATGAGTGTGTCACAGGCATATTTTTGGATCTTTCTATGGCGTTTGATACTGTCGACAACAAGATTCTATTAAATAAATTAGAAGCATTAGGAATAAGAGGGGTAGCTAATGACAGGTTTCCATCATACCTAACAGATAGGGTACAAAGAGTAGAGATAACACATACTTCATATACATCCAAACATTTCGTAAAACACTTATCAGAACCAAAATACATTAATATAGGGGTTCCGCAAGGTAGCATATTAGGACCAATAATGTTCCTGACATACATCAATGACTTTCCCAGTAGTGTTACTCATGGTGAAAAAATTCTCTTCGCTGATGACAACAACATTATAGTCACTGAGAAAACAAGAGAACTCCTTGCCGAGAAAGCAAATGAAATTCTCAAGGAAGTTTATGATTGGTCAATAAGCAATAAAGTGACATTGAACATAAAGAAAACTAATGTCAAGAATTTCAGTTTGAAGAGGAAAAATGACAATGTTGAATTAAACGTAGATGGCACCTCTATAGACTGTGTAACAAATGCAAAATTTCTAGGAATGAATATTGATTCTCAGTTGAAGTGGTGTGATCACACAAAGGTACTTGCAAACAGAATATCATCAGCATGTTATGCCCTTAGAATCCTATCAGCGTGTAACATGCAGTGACTTTTTGTTACATATTATTCATATGTACACTCAATTCTTAGCTATGGGCATTTTTTTTTTTGGGGGGGGGGGGAACAAATGCACAAAATATGAACACAATTTTCAAACTCCAAACAGACATATTCAAAGGCAAAGAGTTTGGGCAGAGATGTCAGTCGAGGCGGAAGTGCAGAGGCAAAGATGTTGTTTGAATGACAGGTGAGGTACGAGTGGCGGCAACTTGAAATTAGCGGAGATTGAGGCCTGGTGGATAACGACCTGCCTACACTGTGATGCATTCTATGTGGGAATGACCAGCAACAAACTGTCCATTCACATGAATGGACACAGGCAGACAGTGTTTGTTGGTAATGAGGATCACCCTGTGGCTAAACATGCCTTGGTGCATGGCCAGCACATCTTGGCACAGTGTTACACCGTCCGGGTTATCTGGATACTTCCCACTAACACCAACCTATCCAAACTCCGGAGATGGGAACTTGCTCTTCAATATATCCTCTCTTCCCATTATCCACAAGGCCTCAATCTCCGCTAATTTCAAGTTGCCGCCACTCATACCTCACCTGTCATTCAACAACATCTTTGCCTCTGCACTTCCGCCTCGACTGACATCTCTGCCCAAACTCTTTGCCTTTGAATATGTCTGCTTGTGTCTGTATATGTGTGGATGGATATGTGTGTGTGTGCGAGTGTATACCCGTCCATTTTTCCCCCAAGGTAAGTCTTTCCGCTCCCGGGATTGGAATGACTCCTTACCCTCTCCGTTAAAACCCACATCCTTTCGTCTTTCCCTCTCCTTCCCTCTTTCCTGATGAGGCAACAGTTTGTTGCGAAAGCTTGAATTTTGTGTGTATGTTTGTGTGTCTGTCGACCTGCCGGTGCTTTCGTTTGGTGGGTCACATCATCTTTGTTTTTGGAGATATATATATATATATATATATATATATATATATACACGAGGGCCGTTCAGAAAGTAACCTCCGGTTGATTTAAAAAAATACACCAAGTTAAATAAAAATATTTTAATATATACATCTTACAACTACATCTTTGCAATATATATATATATATATATATATATATATATATATATATATATACGAGGGCCGTTCAGAAAGTAACCTCCGGTTGATTTAAAAAAATACACCAAGTTAAATAAAAATATTTTAATATATACATCTTACAACTACATCTTTGCACTATTTTTCTACATAGTCTCCATAGCAATTGAGGCACTTATCGTATCTCTTCACAAGCTTTGAAATTCCTTCTGCATAAAAATCACCCGCTTGTGCCTGGAGCCAGCCTGTGACCGCATCTTTGAGCTCTTCGTCGTCATCAAACCGCTGTGACCCGAGCCATTTCTTCAAATGCATGAAGAGGTGATAATCACTTGGCGCCAGGTCTGGGCTGTAAGGTGGATGGTTGATAACGTCACACTTGAAGGACTCAAGAAGGGCCGTTGTTCTGCGAGCAGAGTGAGGACGGGCGTTATCGTGCAAAAAAACGATACCGGAAGTCAGCATACCATGGCGTTTGTTCTGTATAGCCCGTCGTAACTTTCTTATTGTTTCACAGTACACGTCTTGATTAATGGTCGTACCACGTTCCATGAATTCAACCAACAACACCCCTATGGCATCCCAAAACACCGTTGCCATCAGTTTTCTGGCAGAAAAATCTTGCGAGGCTTTTCTTGGTTTGGTAGGCGAATTTGAATGTGCCCACATCTTTGATTGTTCTTTTGTCTCAGGGTTCACGTACTTAATCCAGGTTTCGTCACCGGTCACGATTCTGTTTAACAATGGTTCTCCTTCGTCCTCATAACGTGACAGAAAGTCTAATGCAGAGGCCATTCTTTGAGTTTTGTGGTGGTCGGTAAGAATTTTGGGCACCCATCGTGCACAGAACTTACGGTAACCCAATTTTGCTGTCACTATCTAGAGTCTTAGAAATCTGTGGAAAACCAGTAGACAACTCCGACATTGAGAAACGTCGATTTTCACGAACTTTTGCATCAACTGTCTGAACGAGTTCGTCAGTCACCAATGATGGTCTACCACTCCTCTCTTCATCATGAACGTTTTCTCGTCCACTTTTAAATAAACGTACCCATTCACGGACAACTCCTTCACTCATAACTCTTGGTCCGTACACGGCACAAAGCTCACGATGAATAGCTGCTGCAGAATATCCTTTGGCTGTAAAAAACCTTATGACAGCACGCACTTCACATTTGGCGGGGTTTTCTATTGCAGCACACATTTCAAACTGCCACAAAAACTAAACTAGCGCAGGTACGACGTTCACTCGACCACGGCTTGATGCCGACTGACCTGTTGAGTGTGTGAATGCACAGATGGCGTCGCTACTCCCCCCACAACCCGCACTGTGACCAATCGGAGGTTACTTTCTGAACCGCCCTCGTATATATTTGGTAAGTTACAGCATCTTTGTTTTTTATATATATTTTTCTGACGTGGAATGTTTCCCTCTATTACAAAGATGCTGTGACTTACCAAACAAGAAAGTGCTGGTAGATAGACACAATAAAAAACACACATACAAATTTCAATCTTTCGCAACCCAAGGTTGCTTCTTCAGGAAAGAGGGAAGGAGAGAGAAAGCCGAAAGGATGTGGGTTTTAAGGGAGAGGGTAAGGAGTCATTCCAATCCCGGAAGCAGAAAGACTTACCTCAGGGGGAAAAAAGGACAGGTATACACTCGCGTGCACGCACACACACACACACACACACACACACACACACACACACACATATCCATCCTACATATACAGACACAGGCAGACATATGTAAATTCAAAGAGGTTGGGCAGAGATGTCAGTCGAGGCAGAAGTACAGAGGCAAAGATGTTGTTGAATGACAGGTGATGTACGAGGGGCGGCAACTTGAAATTAGCGGAGGTTGAGGCCTGGTGGGTAACGGGAAGAGAGAATATATTAAAGGGCAAGTTCCCATCTCCGGAGTTCTGATAGGTTGGTGTCAGTGGGAAGTGTCCAGATAACCCGGATGGTGTAACACTGTGCCAAGATGTGCTGGCCGTGCACCAGGGCATGTTTGGCCGCAGGGTGATCCTCATTACCAACAAACACTGTCTGCCTGTGTCCGTTCATGCGAATGGACAGTTTGTTGCTGGTGATTCCCACATAGAAGGCTTCACAGTGTAGGCATGTCAGTTGGTAAATCACTTGGGTGCTCTCACACGTGGCTCTTCCTCTAATCATGTACACCTTCCGGGTTACAGGACTGGAATAGGCGGTGGTGGGATGGTGCATGGGACAGGCTTTACACCGGAGCCGGTTACAAGGGTAGGATCCAGAGGGTAGGGAAGATGGTTTGGGGATTTCATAGGTATGAATCAAGGGGTAACAAAGGTTTGGTGGACGGCGGAAAGACACTCTTGGTGGAGTGGGGAGGATTTCAGGTAGGATGGATCTCATTTCAGGGCAGGATTTGAGGAAGTTGTATCCCTGCTGGGGAGCCACATTCAGAGTATGATCCAGTCCCAGAAAGTATCCTGTCACAAGTGGGGCACTTTTGGGGTTCTTCTGTGGGAGGTTCTAGGTTCGAGGGGATGAGGAAGTGGCTATGGTTATTTGCTTCTGTACCAGGTCAGTAGGGTAGTTGCAGGATGCGAAAGCTGTCTTCAGGTTAATGGTGTAATGGTTCAGGGATTCAGGTTTGGAGCAGATTCGTTTGCCACAGGTATACATTTTCATGTATCCCTACACCTTAGGCCTTCGTGGCAAACGAATCTGCTGCAGCACAGTAACAAGCACTTTTGTCAGTTGACTGCTCTACGGAAGTATTTCTGGTGAACTATAATTGTAAATTAACTATGAAGCACAACATCTCTCACATAATGTCTGTCACAGGAGTTCAATGAACGTCTCCATGACACTTCCACACTTCACAAATAAACCTGCAATCAAACACACTGCTCTTCTTTGGACTGTGTCTGTTTTCTCTATCAATCCTTTCTTGTATGGGTCCTACACTAAGGAGCAAAATTTAAGTATTGGTCAAAAGAGGGTTTTGTAAGGTACCTGCTTCATAAGTGGCCAAGATTCTTTTGGAGATTCACAGAGTCTGCTATCTGCCTTTCTTGCAATTAAGTTTTCTGGTTTAAATAGCTCAGCACAGCTTTTCCCAGATATGCAAAGGTTGTGACTGCTTTCAGTGACTCTTCAGAAATGTGTAAATAAACCATAATGGCTCCTATGAACTACTTATGCACAATACATTACATTTGTTTACATTACGGGTCAATGGGGGCAAATCCCTGCAATGTGTTAAAAATAAATAACTTACACTTTACTCTCATCTTAAAATGGCCAGAAGTGTCATTTAAACAAAAGTGTATACAACTTATATAATTTCTCCTGTTGGAAACATGCTTATAAGTGTGTCATTGTAACTTCAACAATAATACTGTGCTGTCAAACATACCTCACCAACAAGCATTTCAAAAATTAATACTCCAAGTCCCCACCAGTCCACAGCACGAGTGTAAGATGTCTCCGTTAATACTTCAGGTGCAAGAAATTCGGGGGTACCACAAAATGTTCCAGTCCGATCTCCATATGCCATTCCTTCCTTACATAATCCAAAATCAGCAATTTTTACATAACCTTCTGTATCCAGCAATAAATTATCCAGTTTCAGGTCTCTGAAACATAAGCAAAGTTAGACACTGATATAGTCTTGAAATGCAAACTGCAGCATAATTCAGTAATAATGTTTCCCAGAATTATACACTTTATTAATTGCTGCCAAACATACCTATATATTATTTTGCTTTCATGAAGATACTGCAGGCCAAGAACAACGCAAGCTGCATAAAACACTGCTCGAGGCTCAGTGAAAACATCCGCATGTATATGCATCATTAAGTCTCCACCAGCAGCATACTCCATTACAAAGCACACATGAGCCTTCAACAAGAACAGATATTTAGTTCAGTAACATACTTACTCGGAAACACTGTAAGTGATATGAATATCAAACAATCGCGAGAATATAAATTGATGTAGATGATTCCACAGCAATCAATGGCATGCCAAGACATGAGAGGCAGACGCGAGGAAGTGAAACACACAGCATAAGATACTGAAAGATTCACTGACATTTTTAACTAATATGAGTTGTGCTGTTGCAATGCTTCCACACTTATTACAACCCATACATTTACAATATTGAAATTCACTATAGTTACAACAGCTGTAACAAAATTTTACTATGAATAAAAGAAACACATAGACACTGTAAACTACTACAAATATGACAGAAGACCTTGAGGCACTTAACAATATCATACCCATATTTAAAACTCCCTATAATGCAGTAAAAATTTGAGCAGGTTAACACACAGTGTCTACAGAAGAAAGAGTATTAAGTATGTAAATATTGGCAAATTAAGATCAGCAGGGAAAGAACATACTCCTTTATAGGAGCAAGCCAATATAAAAAAAAACCAAAAGGGTAAAAAGAGTGGAGTTTGATGGACACATCAGTACACCATTTCAGCTTTGTCACTGATGGTTATGCAGGTGAAAAGTGGAAATAGGGTGTGAGGGGTGTGGTGGGAAGGGACTTGTTCAGGTTTTCTTTCACTCACTCTATGACTTTCTCTAAGCTTAAAGAAGGCTTTCATACATCACTAAAACTGATGTCACATGTGTCTCTGGTATGGCAAGAAGTTCATCAAAATGACATTCAGAAGCTGTTTGTTTCCCTGACAAAAAAAATACAAGAAGTATTTTGTGATGCCTCCTACTGCTGCCTATTCGCACTTCCACAAACAGCAAAAGTGTAAAGTCCTTTCTCTAAGCCCAGCCAGTATTCTTCACCTTGTTGAATATGTGGAAGTGAGCGACACAACACTATCTGTCCTTGCAGTCAATATTACACAGAAAACCTACAGGTTGACAACTCAGCTACAGGGATGACCAACAAATATTACCTTGTTACATATCTACAAGGGCTATTCAAAAAGTATCCAATTTTATTTTTTATTATAGAAACCAAGAATTGCTTCAGGGCACATGCATTCTATATGTCTGTAGGCATATGCCTGATTTTTTCATGACTACGTAAACAACCCATCACTGGCTAGCCGTTGGTGAGTGAACACTTGTAAGTCGTAGTTGTCAGACTTTGACTTGTTGGCAAAATGGCAGAAAAAGTGAAATAATGTTATTGCATTAAATTTTATTTTAATCTTGGCAGTTCTAAAGTTGAAACAATTCACAAGATTCAACAAGTGTTTGGGGATGGAGCAACTGGTACCACACAGATAAAGAAGAGGTACAACTGTTTCAAAGATGGCCACTCATCAGTGAAGAGGGAAACATGTTCAGGTAGGACCACAATATCTGAAAATGAGGTGGTGGTTGTTGTTGAACAAATAAGGGATCTGGTGATGCAGGATAGACAAATCACAGTCTGAGAACTCACACACAAGGTTAAATTTAGCATTTGACCTATTCATTCCATTTTAACGGAATGTATGGACTTCAAGAGAATCTCAGCAAAATAGTAGCAAAGCAGCTAACAACTGAGCAAAAGCAACTTTGTACAGAGATTGCAAAGGCCATGTTGGATACTGTCAAAAGTAATCCCAACTTCCTTTACAGTGATCACTGGTGATGAGTGCCTGTTTTATGAGTACAGCTCACAAAGAATCATCACAATAGAAGCATCCATCATCCTTGAGACCCCAAAAAGGGAGGCATGTCCGCAGCAAAGTGAAAGTCACGCTGATGATCTTTTTTGCCTCAAATGGCATAGTCCATCACGAGTGCGCCCCAGAAAGTACTAATGTCAAAAGGAGTACTACCAAGGGGTTCTGGATCACCTTTGTGAAGCCACGATATCTAAATGGCCAGACTTATGGGCAGCAGGCAGTTGGCACCTTCACCAAAAGTATCATTCTCAATTAATTCAGAGTTTTTTTGGCCAAACACAATACGGCTGTGGTTTGTTGGCCTCCCTATTCGCCCTTACCTAGCACTGAGTGAGTTCTGGCTTTTACCTAAACTAAAAAGATTCTGAAACGGACCAGATTTCAGAATAGGGAAGACATTATGCAGACTTAGAAGAAGCAGCTCCACACCATAACAAAAGAGGCTTTCCGCCGATTCTTCCAGCAACGGCAGTAATGTTAGGATAAGTATGTAGAAGCTGAAGGGAACTACTTTGAAAGTGACTAGTGTCAAATAATCCTCTATGAATAAATATTTATTCTATATATATTTTTGGACAGCCCTTGAACGTACTTTATCTACAGCAAATAACACGTTTTATTTACAGAAAAGCTTTTGTGACTTCTTGGTATAAGTTTATAATACAGTCATCATCATTTTTGCGTAACATTTGAATTAATAATTTCTCTTCTACACGTTTGCAACATAATCTGGAAAACTGACATACTGCATCTCATTTGTGTCAGCGCAGTACCAAACTTTTAGTCTGGCTGTGATTTTCTGCCATCATTTCTGTGCTGTCAAATGTACATACTCGCATACTGCAAACATACTGATTAGCAATAATCTGAGTGCTACACATCAAATACAATTATGCCACACTCTCTGAAAGAAACACACCTGTTATCCCAAATCCACACATGAAGACAACTAAATGACTTCAGTTTTGAGCTAATTGTTTGAGGAAACTATTGGGGTGTTACAGTTACAGTGAATGCTACCATGGTAATTGCATTTTGAATGAGTGAATGGAAGAAATTACAACACTGGGAAAGAAACAGAATTATGACAGCATAATATAAACAAAATTAAAACAACGGAATTCAGATTAGCATAATTTTGGTCACTTATCTACTGACTGCAGTAAAAGTTTATTGTTGGAGTATCCTAATTAATTTATTACATTTGCTTTGATGGGTACTATGAGAGAGCAATTCAAATATAGTTCTTTGTTTCTATATCCAGTCCCCATTTAAGTAACACTATAATCCTCCATTCTAACAACAGAATATGATAAATGAATTAATTAAATGATCAAAAAGAATGGGACTCAAAACAAGATAGAATGATTTTAAAAAATTCTGAATAAAAATGTTGTTAAATTTGCTGAACAAGTTGAAGAATGTACGTTTTTTCATATTTTTGAGAAAAGGAAAAAAAGGACTCTATGTACACCCCATCCTCCAAACATGAAATAATATCAATAATTACTAACATTTATGCAAAACTTTCAGTTGTCTCTCAAGCCCCATCTTCCCTGTGAAATATTTTTTAGTTCAATGACTGATTATTTGAATTTCAATACTTACTTCTGTTTGAAAGCAAGCAAAAAGGTTCACCAAAAAGGGATGTCGTATTGTGTTTGCTACTTCAAAGATTCTTTTTTCTGAAAGAAGAGATTCTACTTCATCTCTGGCAATGATGTCACCTTTTTTCAAAGCTTTGATTGCAAAATATTCTCCTGTGTTACGATACTGTGCCAGGATAACCTGAAAAAAATAGAAAAAAATTGAAAACAAACTGTAGAGAGTGAGAAATTATGAACAATAAAGGATAGTTCTATTTCAATGAACTGTGAAAGCAATGTACCATACATAATAGTGTTTAAGAACCACCCTCCTACAAGGTACATGACATACTTACATCTAAATCAATTCTCTACAAACCACTGTGAAGAGCATACTAGTTATTTGGGCTTCTTCCTCTGTCTAATTTTATGTTTGTGAGCAATATGAAGGGGAGCAATAGGTAGGGCTTGTTGTATATTCCTAGATTTATTATGTTGTGACCTTCTTTGCAGACATTCAATATTCCCTGTTAGTCCTATCAGGTACGGGTACCACACACATTAGCAATATTCTATAATAGGTCACGTAATCAATCTACTTTGCTGACTGATTGCATTACCCTAGATATTCTGCCAATAAATTGGTCTACCACCTGCCGTACTTATGACTGACCATATATTTCATCTCTCTACAAACTTTTACACCCTGATATTTGTATGAGCTGACCAACTGCAATTATCCCTCATTGACTTTGTAGTCATAGGACACTAAATATTTCCCATTTTGTAGAGAGCAAAATTTTATATTTCTGAACATTTAAAACAAGTTGTCGATCTTTACATTTCTTTAAAATACTATCAACATCCTACTGAATATTTTTTACCTTTTCCAGACAGCAGTTCATTATAGATAAATGCATCATCGACAATAAGTCTGAGGTTATTATTAATATCATCTGTAAGATCATTTATGTACATCATGAAAAGTGTGTCCCAACATACTTCTCTAGAGCACACCTCAACTTACTTCTACATCTGTTGGCGACTTTCCAGCATACTCCCTACCAAGAAATTCTGAATCCAGTCACAAATTTCACTTTATACTTCATACGCTCGTACTTTCAATAGTAAGTGGAGCTGTAGTACAATGACAAATGCCTTTTGGAAGTAAAGAAATACTGCATCTGCTCAACGGCCCTGATCCATAGTTTTCAGGAAGTCATGAGAGAAAAACATGAGTTGGGTTTTGTAGGACTGATGTTTTCAGAATTCAAGCTGGTTGGCATGGAGGAGGTCATTCTGTTTGAAATACTCCACCACATTTGAGTTCATAATACATTCTAAGATTCTACAACAAATAGACATCAAGGATATCAGACGGTAGTTGTGTAGATTGCTCCTGCCACCCTTCTTGCAGACTTGTGTGACTTACGCTTTCTTAAAACATGGGCCACAGCTTTTTATCATGGTTAAAAAAAGAACTAACTCTGCTGTAAATCTGGCATGGATTCCTCCTGGCTCTGGAGCTTTGTTCAATTTTAACGACTTCCGTTGTTTGTCAACTCTACTGACACTAATATCAACTTCATTCATTTTGCAATGGTGTGAGAATTTAATTGGTAGAATATTCCTGGATTTTCCCCTCGTAAAGGAAACATTTGAAAACAGAATTCAGCATTTCTTCTTTTGCTTTGTTGCCCTCAGTTTCAGTTCCTGACTCATCCACAACTATTTGGACACTGACTATGGTGTCACTAATAGTTTTCATGCATGACTAGAATTTCTTTGGGTTTTCTCAAAATAACTATCTAATGCAAGGTCAGTTATGGTTTTAAACTTGTGCCACATCTTTTCTACATACTCCTGCCCAAAGGTTAATGTTTCAAGTTCATAATTCAGATATGGCCTTACTGCCTCTTTACATCTTTTCTACATACTCCTGCCCAAAGGTTAATGTTTCAAGTTCATAATTCAGATATGGCCTTACTGCCTCTTTATCTAATTTGTTGACCACGCAAATCTTTCTACTTGGTTTAGTTGCCATTTTTACTTTAGTTACCAAGGTTGCTATAACTGTCTCATGGTCACCAAGACCAGTTTGAATGTAGACATAAAAAAAGGTTCAAATGGCTCTGAGCACTATGGGACTTAACATCTTAGGTCATCAGTCCCCTAGAACGTAGAACTACTTAAACCTAACTAACCTAAGGGCATCACACACATCCATGCCCGAGGCATGATTCGAACCTGCGACTGTAGCAGCCCCGCGGTTCCGGACTGCAGCACCTAGAACCGCACGGCCACTGCGACCGGTTGTAGACATCATCACAGAGGTTCGGTCTATTTGCTGTCTTTAGACCCAACACGTTTCCGTTATGGGTGGGCTAGCAAACAATCTGTTCTACAGCTACATGATTATTCTGCAATTCACAATTTAGTGCCCAGCAGAGGTTCTAGGTAGTTTTAAAGGAATGAATTTAGTAATATTTTAATTCTTGTGACACTTACAAAACTGTAATTATCCTAGTTGATAGTTGGATGACTGAAATCTCCACACAAGTATATAATGAAACTATTCAGTTTAGCTTCATTTCTGGAAGAAAGCCCTAGTCCTTCATTAAAAATAAACAAAACATAAACAAAATTTTCAGGAAAAAGACCTAACTGATTTCAATCTTTGAAAAACCACAGGATACACAACACATATTCCACTTATTAGTTGTCACCTCACAATCCATAACATGCTCTTTGTTTTCATGTGCCTATTTTTAATTATTTTGTGTTTTGAGAAATGTAAACACTATTTTGCTAGCAAAGAACTGTGAAGACTACAACCAAACAATACAGGCAGTAATTGGGCATATTATCACAAACCACCACAAATCTAAGACAGTGGTCAGAATTTCTACCAACAGGAATTTAATTTAAATAAGTTACCAAAACTTAAAATTGAAGATGGCTTCTCTGTATGAAAGTGGATTTAGTCAAAATTTTACAAATCCGCAAAACTAATTTTAAAAACAGTTTGCATTTACAGATAATTTTGACAAGCTCTGATTTTCATTAAACTCAAATGTTCATGTCTTCAGTGTTTACATGTTATTTATTGACTAATCGTTAATGTACTGACATATTCAATAACAAATACAGCTAAAAATCGCCTAAAAGTTGTAACAATACCAATGAAAATACCATATACACCCTGCATTAAATTGTGAACTGAAATAAAAACGGTACCTTCCCAAAGTGGCCGCGTCCAAGTACACTAAGGAGGCGGAAATTTTCTATAGACATTCCAGTGAACTGTGAATGACGACGGGATTCATAGGCGCTGTCTCTGTACTCTAATGTTCGTGCCATTGGTCTTCTCACAACATCTGGTTGCTCGTAGGGTACCTGTGAATGGTATCAGTTACACAATTCACATACTTGCAAACTATATATTGGAAGAACTAAACTTCTGGTGTCTATAACAATTCAGCTGAAATTATGTGAATTTTTTTTTTATCTTAATATGATTCACTATTAGTAGTTACAGCACACTGGACAGAAATATGAGCGAGTGGAGTGGATGTAAACAGGGACAGATGGGACTGACAAATTGCAGATCTGAAGGTACAAGAATCTTGCAGAATCTTGAAAAAAGAAAAAAAAAAAATGAAATTTCAATGACACATTTGGAGCTGAAAGAGCCCGATGTTGCTGTTTTTAATACAATGCTGCCATAAATACATCTGCAAAGGTCACTGAATGTTTAGAGGACATTAAGTGAGATTTAATGTGTTACTTATGGCTACATGTACTACATCATTCAGATGTTCACAATCGTTTCTTATTTATTTAAATCTGTATCTATGAAAGACAGTAACTTTGTTCTTCCATTTTCAAAGTCACTGTGTGCCAATACAGAAGCCTTTTAACATAAAACTGGAACTTCCAGATTCTTATTTTTTTAATTACTATTTATGAAAGAGCGCATAAAGTTACACTTAAAGAATCTTTGAAATGAAATTACAACTGATTAAAGATAGAAAAAATTCTACAGCAACTGACAGCTGGCTGACACATAAAAACAAATGCCAGTTAATCTACCAAGCAAAATAAGGAAATATGTTGGAAAACTGAGGAGTTAATGGCCAATTAGTAACAAGGTCATTAGAGGTACAGCATGTGTCCTGACTGCACAAGGGAATGGAAGGAAATCAACCATGTCCTTTCCAATATCAGTCATATGTCTTAATCAGTTTAAGGAATCCATGACAAACTAACTGACAATCACATGGTGATCTGAACATCACTCTTCTTAAATACAAGTCCAGTGCCTGTATCTCTACAGCACCTAATTTGTTCAAGGAGTGGGCATTTGACAACAAATTCGATCAAGAATGAACGTAGGACAAAATGGGAATTCAACTAACAATAAAAGAAACAAACAATCTTTGGCAGGTTGGGGTTGGGGGAGAAGGTAATAGGGGGGTGGGGGGGGGCAAAGGAAAACAAGGATGAGAGAGGGGGCAGTTTTGTCATTGTTCTCTCTTCATTCAGATCTTGATAACTTTGCTGCTTAATCATTAAAATTTCAGTTGCCTCTGGTCTTTTCTCCCTTCCACTAGCCAAAAATAATCCCTAGTTCGTAAGTAACTGTTCCTACTAGATTTTGTTGCTGTGTATTCCGCCTTCATTGCTTTAAAATACATGTACAGACATTTAAAACATCTTTGGATGAATTTATTTTTAAAGACAATGGTATCAAATGAAAATTCAACCGAAAAAACTGATAAATTATGTGATAGAATTGTTCGTCAATTCTTGCCTTCACAAGGAAAAAATGTGCAGTGCTGCCAATAGACACAGATAAAAGTGATACACTCTCTAGCTTTCAAAACTAACAGTTCCTTCCTTGGGGATGAGAAAGGGATCAGTTGTGGAAGTATAAAAGATAGAGCAGGTCAATCAGTCTCAGGATGAGAGGGACCTACATGTAGTAAGGACAACAGTAGCCAAATATTTACAGTATTTACCCGAGTATGAGACGACCCTGAATATAAAACGACTCTCCTTCTTTCTTTCTTTCTTTCTTTCAATTATCTAACAAAACTATGAACTTTATATATCTAAAAACAAAGATGATGTGACTTACCAAATGAAAGTGCTGGCAGGTCGAAAGTTCAAGCTTTCGCAACAAACTGTTGCCTCATCAGGAAAGAGGGAAGGAGAGGGAAAGACGAAAGGATGTGGGTTTTAAGGGAGAGGGTAAGGAGTCATCCCAATCCCAGGAGCGGAAAGACTTACCTTAGGGGGAAAAAAGGACGGGTATACACTCGCACACACACACATATCCATCCACACACATATACAGACACAAGCAGTCATATTTAAAGACAAAGAGTTTGGGCAGAGATGTCAGTCGACGCAGAAGTGCAGAGGCAAAGATGTTGTTGAATGACAGATGAGGTATGAGTGGCGGCAACTCGAAATTAGCGGAGATTGAGGCCTGGTGGATAACGGGAAGAGAGGATATATTGAAGAGCAAGTTCCCATCTCCGGAGTTTGGATAGGTTGGTGTTAGTGGGAAGTATCCAGATAACCCGGACGGTGTAACACTGTGCCAACATGTGCTGGCCGTGCACCAAGGCATGTTTAGCCACAGGGTGATCCTCATTACCAACAAACAATGTCTGCCTGTGTCCATTCATGCGAATGGACAGTTTGTTGCTGGTCATTCCCACATAGAATGCGTCACAGTGTAGGCAGGTCAGTTGGCCACCAACAAGCAACAGTACCTCCATTACGACAGCTGCCACCCATTCCACATCAAACGGTCCCTTCCCTACAGCCTAGGTCTTCGTGGCAAACGAATCTGCTCCAGTCCGGAATCCCTGAACCATTACACCAACAACCTGACAACAGCTTTCGGATCCCGCAACTACCCTCCCGACCTCGTACAGAAGCAAATAACCAGAGCCACTTCCTCATACTCTCAAACCCAGAACCTCCCACAGAAGAACCACAAAAGTGCCCCACTTGTGACAGGATACTTTCCGGGACTGGATCAGATTCTGAATGTGGCTCTCCAGCAGGGATATGACTTCCTCAAATCCTGCCCTGAAATGAGATCCATCCTTCATGAAATCCTCCCCATTCCACCAAGAGTGTCTTTCCGCCGTCCACCTAACCTTCGTAACCTCTTAGGTCATCCCTATGAAATCCCCAAACCACCTTCCCTACCCTCTGGCTCCTACCCTTGTAACCACCCCCGGTGTAAAACCTGTCCCATGCACCCTCCCACCACCACCTACTCCAGTCCTGTAACCCGGAAGGTGTACACGATCAAAGGCAGAGCCACGTGTGAAAGTACCCACGTGATATACCAACTGACCTGCCTACACTGTGACGCATTCTATGTGGGAATGACCAGCAACAAACTGTCCATTCGCACGAATGGACACAGGCAGACAGTGTTTGTTGGTAATGAGGATCACCCTGTGGCTAAACATGCCTTGGTGCACGGCCAGCACATCTTGGCACAGTGTTACACCGTCCGGGTTATCTGGATACTTCCCACTAACACCAACCTATCCAAACTCCGGAGATGGGAACTTGCTCTTCAATATATCCTCTCTTCCTGTTATCCACCAGGCCTCAATCTCCGCTAATTTCAAGTTGCCGCCACTCATACCTCATCTGTCATTCAACAACACCTTTGCCTCTGCACTTCTGCGTCGACTGACATCTCTGCCCAAACTCTTTGTCCTTAAGTATGTCTGCTTGTGTCTGTATATGTGTGGATGGATATGTGTGTGTGTGTGTGTGTGCGCGAGTGTATACCCGTCCTTTTTTTCCCCCTAAGGTAAGTCTTTCCGCTCCCGGGATTGGAATGACTCCTTACCCTCTCCCTTAAAACCCACATCCTTTCGTCTTTCCCTCTCCTTCCCTCTTTCCTGATGAGGCAACAGTTTGTTGCGAAAGCTTGAATTTTGTGTGTATGTTTCTGGTTGTTTATGTGTCTGTCGACCTGCCAGCACTTTCATTTGGTAAGTCACATCATCTTTGTTCTTAGATATATATTTCCTATGTGGAATGTTTCCCTCTATTATAATCAAAACTATGAACTTTTATTGACATAAAGTATCTGCCTGAAAAGTTAACATTACACTTGTTTTAAACTTATGCCATTTATTCACCGTCTACATTTTGATAATATAAGGAGAAGGAAAATAAACAAAAAGCATTGTTTACATTAATTTTTATCTTCACTGCCTTTTTTTTATTCAGCCCATCGTCTGAAGTATCACTATTTTTAATCTTCATCATCATCCAATCAGGACAGCTGTGAATATTATATCTTTGGTTTCATAAATATTTATCTATTTATTCTGAATATATTTCGATTTCTGATGTTGTGGTTACAAGGAGACCTGAAAATACAACTGTTTTCTTTCCTCAACACATAGAAAATGTCACTTCTATATTGACCTGATTATCTTACCAATGTCTCTTGCTTTCAAACTTCTGCCCGCTATCTCACTGGCTGTGTAGAACCAGCAGCTGACACACCCTATATTGTTCCCATCTTACCTCACAGTGATTGTCGACAACTTTGCTGCATGAAATATAGAAGTATGCCACTGGCCTCAAACTAGACTTCTAGCATCTCCTGCAGAAATGTATTCTATTGTTTAGTATTTGTCCAATTTTAACACCAGTTAGATTCCGAGTACGTATGGATTCTGGGAAACTCCAGTTTAAACATGGTAGAAGCCAAAGTATGCAGTATACATTCCCATGATTGGTAGCATGACAAAATTTGCTGCTTGTTCACCACTCCCCTCCCCACAATCATCAGAGATCTCAGCCAAGCTGAGCAAGAGGGAGGCACGAACAGTAATATCTTCTAGGTGCAGGTCACATGTAAAAACAGCAACTAAAATATAAATAAAAGATCGCAATCATGATTCAGTCCAATTCTTGAACTTTTGCTTGTCCCACGATCTAGTGACATCTGTTGGTGCTACCACCACAACAGGTCTTTCCACTGTAATTTATTCTTGCAATAACAATTGCAGAGTAATTTATTTTATTTTTTATACATTTAATTTTGGATTAATTTTGTTTCTCTTTTCATCTTAATTGTCACCACCTTGTTCTAAAAGCTGATGATGTTTCTCTGCAGTACTTTAATACCTGTGCTAATCTGCTGAACAGCAACCCAATTTTTCATTTGCAACCCACTTAGTAAATCATTACTGTTTCTCATAAACAAATAATATACTGAGTTGGGTTTGGAGTCAAGCCATGGTGTTTGAGGGGCAATATTTTCACCTTTGAATTTTACCTGTACTTAAAAAGCAGCATAAATGTATGTATATGGTATCCATAGATATAAGAGAACTTTTATTACAAATCTGTTCAAATACAACAAAAGTTTTTAAGTCAATGGAATTTAATGCTACAGTATTTCCTCTAATGGTTCACAAAATTGTCAATTTTTAACCAGAGCATTATACTGTCGTAGTGCCTAGTTCACAGTTTCTCGTGTATCCCTTGCACTAGCACCTCATGTCAAATATCACACAATTCAGTAAGGTCAATACCATATCGAGCGCTGCTACATATAGGGCAATCTCAAGCCTATTTAAATGAAAGCATTGTTTGCTCAATCCTACTCTTCCAAATTCTTCAAAATAAATTTATTCAAAACCTCAACAGCCCAAGTTACATCTCTAAATATAAGATGACCCCTACATTAATCCATTAAACAATGTAAAAACACTGACCTCGGCAGCAATCGTTTAATCTGCGAATATGATATGACCTAATAGTTTTCAAACGACTTATTTGGGAAAAAAGACCGTCTTATAATCAGGTACATACGGTAGGGCAGTGGCCACTTTTATTTGGGTCTATCAGCAGTACTATGTCTACATACAGGCCAGAAACTATATATCTTTTTCAAGATATTTAGTCTTCTTCTGATCATACTGCAGCTCACTATTACTGTGAAATAACTTATAAATGATACCTGTATAAAATACTTATAAATGATACCTGTATACAACATAAATTCTGTCCGTATTTCCCCCTTTCGAGCCCTTCTTAACGGTTCAAAAATTTCATTGTATGGTTTGCCTCCTTTGTTATTCTTTTCATCAGTATGTTAAAGCAATTAGTAGACCACTGAGCAATTTCTAGTTATTAAATATATAACAGTAGTATGGAACACAGAATCATTTTGATGTATGGAAGAGAGGAGAGGAGAGGAGAGGAGAGGAGAGGAGAGGAAAGAAATCCAACAATAAAATCTAAATCTTTACTCATTGTTTCATATTATTATTATAGATGTTTCTATAAAAACAACTATTTGTTTTTTTCTTTTCCATTATTACATTAATACTTCTATATCAATTGGAACAAAAAGAATGATGCATAGAGCAGCAACAAGTAAAATTTTTAAAGTGTACTTCTTTTAACAAAAACTAACTTTCTAAGTATACGAAATAATATGATACAGCTGGCATCTTGTCACAGTCATATACTAAAAATAATTATTTATTTTCTAGCCATTTTCACGGGCAACCTTTAAATATGCATGCTGTTTTAGTTACAGTTGTATACACTAAACACTAAAACAGATACAAAAAATCAAAACACATGTTAGTGGTTTATCACAATGCAGAGATTTTAGAAGGCAATCCAACAGAAGCACACTAGCTATAAAAATCTTTAACTGAAACTGACACTCAGCTGAATGTGCGTGAAGGTATTTATTGTCATGAATTATTCTATATAGTTGGGGCTATAGCATTCTTGAAAATAAGAAAATTTAATTATGGAGAATACATCCACTAGCTCAAATAGCAGGTTTTTTTGGTGTAGTAAATTGTTTTATGATAGAAAACAATTCGTTCACATTCATTACAAAACACAGCATTACTAAAACACACTTTGTTAATTCTGTGGAACAGGTAAAAAACAACAAAAATTGAAACCATAAAAACTGGAAAATAAGAATCATGAAAAAATACAACACTGATCAATATATAGGCCTAGTTGTGTGTTTGTGAATGCTGCTGTATTTGTTCTCATACACTTGGCAGCTTAGGCACATCAAAAAGCATGAAGTTTAATGTTTTCATTGGTGGGTATTTCTTACCACCACCATGAAAACAATTATGTTCTGATGTTATTATTGTTATATCCCCAACTGAAACTTGATGAAGACATAATGCATCAAAAATGTCACAGTGTTAAACTTTTTCTTTGTGCAGTGGTACATTTTCGTTCCCTTTATATAATCCAAGAATTCCAAGTTTACAGTAAACAGAATACCTGAACACAGGTAACTACTTTTGTCACTACATTTTGTTTTAGAAGATGTTCCCAGATATATTTAATAATATACTCAAAGTAATGATATATGTATATACATAGAGTATTAAGTTCATACCCGAAGTGTTTCTAATATAGGCACACTATATATTAACACTTTTTTCAAAATTTCAATGACAGCAGAATGTCAAAGCATTTCTAACCTCGGGTAACCTGAACAAATAAGCAAACACACACAGATACGTACATACACAGATATTACCATGCATACGGAGACAGTATGATAACAACATTAAATAGTTTAGCATTATATCAATAATTAAAAGGGACAAATCAATTAAAAATGGTTTTTTTTATGTGGTTACTTTTGTTAAGAAATGTGAAAGCCAGTAGCTGATATCTTACCTTTTTACAAAGAATAAATAGCACATTATAAAATTTTGTTAGGAACTGTTTAAAAATTACACACAAAGATTGGGTTATATTTACATGCACAAGCCAAAGCTGCCATGTTCTTAGCCAAAGAGGTTTTGTACAAATGTTATATCTGTAAATATTTACACACCAAATCACCTAGGTAGAACAGAAGAGCAATTGCTGCAGCTCTTGAATGAGCTACAGGTGACAGCCCCATGCAGGAATGACACATTTGTTAATAAGGGGAAAATAACATGAACCATCAATGAGGGAAGAGGTAGGACCGTGTACCTCATCGTCTGGAAACTGGATGACTGGTTGGGGCGAGGGAGAGCGCTGAGGCTCTGCCACACTTGCAGAGCTTAAGTCCCGTTCCTCCGCGTGCAGGAAGTCAAACTCTCGCAATGCACTCTGTAACATGATGGGGCTCTACTTTTGGGGTGCTAAGAGGTGCAAAAAATTTCCAAGGGATTTGTGCCGCAGTGCTTTAAATTCTGAAAGCTAAATTTTCAAGCGCTACATTAAGTGTGCTGAGTATTATTGGATTATCAGAACTTTTCATCTAGCATATATGTAGAAGCAATATAAAACTTGAGCAGCAGTATTATTAATTTCCTGCAGAACATTCAAAAACTTTATACAGAAATCAAAACTTAAAAGAGCGCACCCCAAAACAATGTGTTTAATTTAAGTAGCTTTATGACTACAATATGATTAAAACATACAACAATACTTCAAATATTTAACATTATGGAAGGTAAAGTAAGTAGGCATGCATGGAATAGACAAAACTTTAAGAAGTCACAAAGGAAGCTACTGTTTAACACACTATGAAAAATGAAGTGTTCAATGTAGTCTACATAAAAATATGTCAACAGTTTAATCCCATATCATCACTTCACAAAGTGACTAGAATGATTTCCATGAAAAACTGCTCAAAAGAAGTTTTTGCACCACACTGATGACTTACACAGTTTGTAATGCTCAATTCTCAATTACTTTGCTTCCTGTTCTCCACTTCCCATGATATGAACATTTATTTCCTCTTTAAGTAGCCAACTTTACCTTGGTCTGCCATTCATTGGAAGCATTTTTAAAATAATTTTCTGTAGGCATTCAACCCATCTCTTACAATATTCTTACCAGGTTACTGCACAGAGTTCTGTCTAATCTAAACAAGTATGATTCAGTCTTTCTTACTCCATACTTTTAACATCTCTACACTTCCTGTTTAAAACCTAAGAGTTACTTTGATTCAGCAATGTAGCAATAGGAATCATTTTACTAACATTTAATATATATTTTCAGGTTTCTTTTATTCTGATTTACTCATTCTTGTCTTTAAGTACTAACTTGAGTTTTATTCCATTACATCTTACAGTCATCGAGCGAAACTACTGGCACTTTGTAAATACATTGTAGCTGTCGATCGGGCACACAGTTTTAATCTGCCAGGAAGTTTCAAATCAGCGCACACTACACTGCGGAGTGAAAATCTCATTCTGGAAACATCCCCCAGGCTGTGGCTAAGCCATGTCTCCGCAGGATCCTTTCTTTCAGGAGTGCTAGTTCTGCAAGGTTCGCAGGAGAGCTTCTGTAAAGTTTGGAAGGTAGGAGACAAGGTACTGGCAGAAGTAAAGCTGTGAGGACTGGGCGTGAGTTGTGCTTCGGTAGCTTAGACGGTAGAGCACTTGCCCGCGAAAGGCAAAGGTCCCGAGTTCGAGTCTCGGTCGGGCACACAGTTTTAATCTGCCAGGAAGTTTCATATCAGCGCACACTCCGCTGCAGAGTGAAAATCTCATTCTATATGAAATTATTTATTTTCTTTTGTTTGCTTTTCTTTTATCCCCCCAAAATCAATTAAGAGTGATAATCACAAACAAATAACTTCACCAACAGAAAATCAATCATTTCTTACGTTACTTATATGGTATAATTTACGCAGTCTCATCAATGTATAAATTAAGTCGGGCTGGTCCAACACTGACACATTGGGCAAGGGTGTTCCTCCCCACATCTTATCACAGTCACAGGTACGCACAGGTAGTGCAGCCTACCCATCAGAAAGCCCTCTAACACACATTCTGCACATGTGCAAGTTGCTTGGCCACACCTGCTCCCATATGATCATCCAGTGGAGTACAGTCATGTACACTACAGCCTGGCAGCTAGACAACCCACGAGTCAGCTGTCACCTACTACTGTTGACCTGTGCCTGTACCTGCCCAGCTGCCCCTCTGCAGGCACACAAGCTGGAACAGCCTGTATTAAGTAATGGGTTCTATCTCTTAACATATATCAAGTCCATTAGTTTCACCATCAACATTAATCACAAACATACTATTTTCATAAAAACTTTTCAATGATAAAATGAGATGAAGTGAGTATCCTCTATGTTTCATTAGATTCCATAGTTTTTTTTTTCTTTAAGCACTTGAAAATCATCCTCGAAATCAATAATAGCTAAATGTGTTTCTTGATCAAATCCACTTTGGTTTCTACAATTTGCAAAAGCCACTTTATAGTCAGCGCCAACTTGTGTCTTATATCTTATACACTAAGGTGACAAAAAGTCATGGGACAGTGAAATGCACATATACAAATGGCGGTAATATTGTGTACACACTTTATACAATGGTGGTAAATTGGCGGAGCTGTCATTCGTACTCAAGTGATTCATGTGAAAAAGTTCCCGATGTGATTATGGCTGCACAACAGGAATTAACAGACTTTGAATGTAGAATGGTGGTTGGAGCTAGACACATGGGGCATTTCATTTTGGAAATTGTTACGTAATTCAGTATTCCAAGATACACAATGTCAAGAATTTGCCGAGAATACGAAGTTTCAGGCATTGCCTGTCACCACAGACAATAGCCTACATTTAACAACCGAGAGCAGTGGTGTATGCATAGAGCAGTCAATACTATCAGAAAAGCAACAATGCTTGAAATAACCGTAGAACTAAATGTAAGATGTACGACGAACACACCGTTATCAAAGTGTGGCGAAATTTGGCGTTAATGGGCTAATCGGTTGGCATGAATCCATGGACCAGTCATCAACAATGCACTATGCAAGCTGGTGGTGGCCCCATAATGCTGTGGGCTGTGTTTACATGGGGTGGAGTAGGTCCTCTGGTCCAATTGAACCAATCATTGCCTGAAAATTGTTATGTTAGGCTACTTGGAGACCATTTGCAGCCATTGATGGACTTCACGTTCCCAAACAATGATGGAATTATTTTGGATGACAATGTGCTATGTCACTGGGCCACAATTGTTTGTAACTGGTTTAAAGAACATTCTGGACAATTCGAGTGAATGATATGACCACCAGACCACCTGACATGAATCTCACTGAACATTTATGGGACATAATCAATAGGTCAGTTCATGCACAAAATCCGGCACTGGTAACACTTTTGAAATTGTGGCGGCTACAGAGGCAGCATGGCTCAATATTTCTGTAGGGGACTTCCAATGACTTGTTGAGTCCATGCCATATCGAGTTGCTGCACTATGCACTACACTGGGCAAAAGGAGTATCCAATGGCCTTTGTCACCTTAGCGTATGTATTAAGTTGGTGCACAAGTTTTTAGCCTTTTTGTTTTGCACGTTGGTATTTCAGATGTTATGGGTTTACTTACCAACTGTCATTTTCATTTGTATTTCACTGTTGCTATTTGAGTGTCATGTGATCAAGTGAGTGGAGTTGTGGATGCTAGAAAATGGAGCAGCAAGTGAACATATTCTTCTGCCTGAGTGACACATAGTAGGTAGACAGAAACACTTGCGCCGTGTATGGGGACCATGGCATTGGACAGAGCATGAGAAGAAAACAGTTTTCTCATTTTAAGGAGACTCATTTTGACATTAGTGACTCTTCTTATTCATGATCCACACCAGTGTACTCAAGAACTGTGATAATTCCACAATCACACTTCATTTGCATGCAATCGGGAAGATTCAAAAATCAAGTGTATGGGTATCGCATGCTCTAGGCCCAAACCAAAAAAATCAGGGGGTGGCCATATGTCCCATCCTGTATCATTACTGGTAACAAGAAAAAGTGTCTTTATGCTAACATAAGAAAAAGAAATGAATGGTGGAGCGCAAAAAAAGCAGCAACTCCTCACACAAAAACCTGCATGCATCCACAAAAGATAATGTTATGCATCTGGTGGAACAGCGATGGTGGTGTGTACTATAAATTGCTTCCCAAAGGTAAAATCATCATTGCAGACATTTATAGTCAGCAACGGAGATATCTTGCAGACACAATCCAGGAACAAAGACCAGGAAGACTGCATGAAGTGACGCTGCTCCATGAAAACGACTGCCTGCATCCTGCCTACACTGACAAAAAACTCTACAGGAGTTGGGTTGGAAAATCATTCCATACCCACCTTATTCATCCTATCTTGAGCCCTCAGATTATCATCTTTTCTGCTCCTGTACTGAACAACTTTCGAGAATCTTACTTTTCAGATGAAAAAGCACTCCAAACAAGGCTCGAGTTCTTTACGCTAAAACCACGCGATTCCCATACACGTGGAACCGAAAAGTTACCCCAGCTCTGGTAGACTGTTGTAAATAGTGAAGGAGAATACATTATTGATGACTAAAGTCTCTGTTATGTGAATCTGTTGTGTTTATGGAAAAACACTACGAATTTCTGCACCAACCCAATAGAAATGTCTAGCTGTTCTACAATTGCTGGTGATTGTTTCAAACAGTAAAGCAGTAGCAGCTTAGAAAAAATAAATGTACCTCAGTATTCAAGTAATCTCTCGTAAAAACTCTGTAAGTTTGTTGCTTTACCATTTTTAAGTGGTTTCCAGCATTTTTGTAAGATCTTTAATAGGAATATCACTCAAACTATTTACAAGGTGTTTCGACAAGTAAATAAAAACCACACACACACAAACACACACACACACACACACACACACACACACACACACACACACACACACACAGAGAGAGAGAGAGGGAGGGGGAGAGAGAGAGAGAGAGAGAGAGAGAGAGAGAGAGAGAGAGAGAGAGAATTCTGTACGACAATCAGTAAAAATGGAAGTTTGACCCAAATCAAAAAATACAAAACAACATTACAAAAGGCTACACCATCAACATCAAGTTACAAAACAGAGTGATCACAGCAACTGGCAAACTTACAAACTACAAAGTTGCATGACAGAATCAACTGAAGCATACCAATGATCAAACATTTCAAAAATATAACTGACCTGAGATACTGACAAAAATATATAAAGGGAATAGAACACAGTGATCATCCATTGCATGAAGAAGGTGATACATAGTAAAATTATGCACCTAAGGATTCGGGAACTTGACAAAGTCCTTATAGATTACTAAAAAGGACTTCAGGCAAGCAAAAGTTGTCTTGGGGAATTGGAGAGAGGGGCACTCTTGATTGCAGAAATTCAGGCATAAATGGAAAATGAAATGAAAACCAAACATCAACACTGATAAGGAAAGCCCAGTGTGGAATGTACATAATGGAGACAGTACAAATAATAATTCACTGTATCGCTGAGACACTGAGTAGCTGATAAACACATAATCCGGACTGAAAACATAGAGCTAAGATTTCAGGAAACAAGACTTTGACTAAACAATAAACAAATTAAGGTTGTAAATACAAGGGGTAGTCAAACTTTTCATTATCATCTTGAAAAAACAAAAATCTGTTAGTTTGTTTACTTGCAGACACATGTCTGCAGCCATGGCACACACTGATATTGCAGTGCTACAGTATGCTACTAGAGCTATTAGAGAAGCCAAAAACCAAAGTGGCACAGTCCCATGATGAAGAGGAGTATTGTGCAGTAATTTGCTTTCAGAAGCAGCAGAATTATTGCAGCTGTGTCAGACCAACCCAGATGGCTACCAGGATTGTCCTGACATAGTTGCAACACTTCTGCTGTTGCCACAAGTGAATTATCATAGGAAACTTCACTTTACAATAGTCTATGCCAGTTGTTTGGCTCCTCTACTGGAGTGCTATAATACTATGGTGCAGGGATTTCAATGTGTGGTGGGAGGCATGCACCTGCAAACATACAATTGATTAATTATGTAACTTCATTATTTCAAGGTAATAGTTAAAACTTTATGAATACCTGTTCTAGATTAAAACATCCTGAAAAAATAATAATTTGGAACTTAAAAAAAAAGAGGAGGAAGATCAATTGGATACAGGATAACAAAACAAGAAAGCATAACAAATCACTTGGCCAATATATAAGAATAAATCTCTCTAGATGAACACCAACAGCACAACCTCCTTAATTAAACATGAAGCAACTTATGGTAGCTACATACTATTTAACAATGAAAACAAACAATAATACACAAAATTATTTTATTGGATGGATGAAAAATCTATTCACCAAGCAGCAGCAGAACACACATGAAAGATGGTGGTTGTAATTGGCAAGCTAGTGGCTCCTTCATCAGGCAGAAGGGTTGAAGGGGAAGGAAGAGGGGTGAAGGAAAAGGACTAGATATCTAGGAGAAGGGTAGATTTTGGGAAAGTCACCCAGAACCACGGGTCAGGGGAGACTTACCGTGCAGGATGAGAAGGAAAGACTGATTATTGGGGACTGCATCGGACGAGATTTGAAAACCTGAAAGCTTAAAGGTTGAAGTCAGGGTAATATGCCTACAGAGATTACTGCTTAAAGATCATGCATGAGTTAATAAAAGTGGAACTCTTATTAACTTCAATCTTGTTAACTCATGCATGACCTTTAAGCAGTAATCTATGTCTGCATATTACCCTGTCTTCAACCTTTAAGCTCTCAGAGTCTTTCCTTTTCACCTTGTATACTAAGTCTTCCCTGACCCATAGTTCTGGGCGACTTTCCCAAAATCTATCCCTTTTCTTAGACCTCTCTAGTCCTTTTGCTTCACCCATCTTTCTTCCCCTTCAACTCTTCTGACTGAAGAAGGAGCCACTGGCTCCGAGAGTTGGCCAATTACAACTGTCTTTTATGTGTTCTGCTGCCACTTGGGGAGTAGATTTTTTATCTATCCAATTAAATAATTTCTACATACTATTTAGATTGAAAAGCAGGGTATCAACAGATAAATTACAAAGATGGATAGAAGCATCCTCACAGCTATTATCAAAGAGAAGGACAATATTGTGGTCTAATAAAGTGACACATTTGGGGGGAGGGGGATGAGACAATATTAGATACAATAAGAAAGAGGGGATTTTTTTTCCTGTCACTTATAAAAAGGCAGGCTAGTCAACACTTTTGAAAAAATAAAATGAAGAATAATTGGTTCGAAGAAGGGCAGAATGGTTTCAGAGTTAAATATGACAATGCAATAAAACAAAGACAGAGAACAAAACAGGAGTCTCAGGAGCAGTGATACACGACTTAAAACTAAAAATTTTTGAAAGAAAACAATACTCCATACTGAAGAAGAAAGTGCAGCCAGGTCAGAAAGAAAGCGAAACTTTTGTGAACGGAAGACTGCAGTTATATGGATTAATTCAAATGCTCCAATGTGGACTTAAACTATATACAAACAATAATTATGCATTACTCACAACTACTTCCTTCCAGTCATAAGAAAAAATATCTGACACGCAGGCACGTGCCCCCCCCCCCCCCCCCCCCCCCTGCGTGCGTGCGCACGCGCACACACGCGCACACACACACACACACACACACACACACACACACACACACACACACACAGTATATATATAAAGCACAAATAAGTAATTACGTAGTATTAACTGTACTCTTTAGTCTATAACTACAATGTATTACAAATGCATAACACTGGTGAAGGGCATATAAAACTTCAGAAAATTAAATCATACAACAGATTAAAAGAAACTGTTTCCTCTGTTGGAACAGTGTATCTATACACAGCATTTTTAGTATTCCACCTTCAACCAACCTACTTTTACGTAATTATTATACTCCTTTTCAAAACATTTCTGCTTTCATCCAATTTTCTCTGTTTGTCTTTATCCAATGCAACCTTCATTTCATGCTAAGCATCAGGCAAAATCTCATTGTCAAAGTTGCATGGTATTAGTAAAAAAAAATATGTACACAACAACAGGCTTAACCATAAGTCCAGTAATGGTTAAACAGTGTTAACACAGTAAAGCCAACTCTATGTACATAGTGAGATCTTTGAACCCGCCAGAGGTTTTTTCTTCCTTTTTCTTTTTCAAAAATAAAAAAGATAAATTATTTCAAACAGTGCATGAAAAACAAATGATGCCAAATAAACAGTTAAGCAAAATGAAGCTATTCAAAGTATTTGAACAATGAATTATTACCTCAACATCAAGTCGAGGCGGTGGCTGTGGAGTTTGTGGTGTTTGTGGAGCTGAAGGCAGTGAAGATTTCCTCTTTCCGGCAACTGTTGATGGCAATATTGGACTAGGAGTAGCATCAGGAGGTAGAGGAGGAAGAGGAGGTAAAACTGCAACCCCGAGTCCCAATGGCCGAGTGCCAGAAAGTCCAGCAGTCTGTACATCTGGACTCTCACCAGGAGCTTGAGGTTTATCTTCAGGAAAATCAAATGATAGTTGAAGAGGTTGTACGCCACCTACAAGAAAATACAAGGGTCATTTAGAATTACTAATAAAATGCAAAGAGTAATTCTGAAAATTACATTTTGTGGCTTTAAGTAACTATAAAAAATAAATTTTATAGTGGAAAAGAAAAATGTTATCTAAAAAAATACTGTAGTTTGCTGCATTTGACTTCCTAATGAACATTTTGTAGAACTCCAGTCTAATATAACTGTTTGTATGTCAAGGAATTTCAATGAACTTCATCTGATTGAGTCAAGTATGAAAATGTGTGGATTGTCACAGCAAGTATTTTGTTACTCTTCCTGTGTTGCCTTTAGTCTGATTCAAATGCTCAGTTTGTTTCACTAAAAGACACACATCAAATTAAAGGAACATTTCTGATCCACAAAACAGATGGAATGATGTAACTTATTTTTACTATCCACCTCTTACCTGAAGACTGGTTTTCTGTAGAACGGATGTGATTGTTCTGTATAGAAGGTGCTGATCGCTTTAGAAAACGAGCCCATGTTGCTACATTGATATTCATCTGATTTGCACGTGGGAAATTCTTAGCTTGTTGCTTGAAAATCTTACGCTGACGCTGAAGCTTTGGTTTCCTCGTTATCATTGGATTCAAAAATTTAATCTGTAAAAACAAACAATGCAGATTTTGGAAAATAAATCACATTCTGTTTAAGGAGATTAGTGATTGATTTATTATAAAGTTTTCTTCACTTTTGACACACTTTTTATGGCACAATCCTTGGGGGTTTTGCCCAATAATGACCATCTTCAGATGCTATGGCTGGATAACGAAAGTTTGCCAGTACCATTTGCTTTTCGTAATATCTGAAGGTGTCTACTGTGGGGCCAAAACTAGTTATGATTGTGTCACAAAGAGTAATTGTGTCAAAAATAAACAAAACTTTATGATTCATATTAAAGCTGTAGTATAAGAGATGTTGGGTAAAATCAAAATATTTATACATAACAAAAGAATAAAGGGTAAGAATCTCATCATTTTTCACTATACAGGGTGATTCGTATTATTGTTATAGAAACCCCAAAGCGACATACATAACACTAAGCAAGTATAAGACACATGTGACCACAAACGTCGAGAAATACCCAAAAAGTGGATGATGAACATTGAACATGTGACATCTTCAGATGACGAACCTGGCGCTCAGACAGACAGACATTCAGATATCAATACCAGTACCACACGTGAGGAGGTATTGAATAAAATTGGGGAGAAGAGGAGTTTGCGGCATAACTTCACAAGAAGAAGGGACCGGTTGGTAGAACATGTTCTGAGGCATCAAGGGATCACCAGTTTAGCATTGGAGGGCAGCGTGGAGGGTAAAAATCGTAGAGGGAGACCAAGAGATGAATACACTAAGCAGATTCAGAAGGATGTAGGCTGCAGTAAGTACTGGGAGATGAAGAAGCTTGCACAGGATAGAGTAGCATGGAGAGCTGCATCAAACCAGTCTCAGGACTGAAGACCACAACAACAACAACAACAACCACACATTTGGCCATGCAGCGGTTGGGCTTGTTGATCCTACCCTCGTCAATAGGTGTCAGTGTTGCATATCTCTCCATTAGGCTACTCTTTTTTCAAACACATTATGTAAATATGATGTGTTGTAAACATAGAAGTTATGAAGTTATTTTCCTCTCTGTAACCAAGCATAAGCTACTCTTATTTTGTGTCCCTTTCTTTTTGTTCTTTCTTTCTTTTGTGGACCTTATTCGGTGCAGAAAACTTATTTCATTGACTAGTAGTGACACAGTTCATAAGCTTATACTCATTTCCCTGTGATGCAATATGCTAGTTTATTGTTGTACTGTACTTTGTGATAAACCAACAGGGATCAAGAGACTGGTAAATGAAATAATAAACATTACTTCAATGTAAACACATAAAAGTGTAACCCAATGGGGAAAAAAAATACTTGCTGCCGCATGCAAGATTTGAAACCCGAGCATCAAGCATTGTAGTCGGGCACATAGGTCTACAGCCGCATGTGAATATTTAACTTGGGTTAGGATGATCAGATGTGACACACCAATAAGCTCAACTATTTCAGGTGCAGCGAGGGTCATCATCTGGTGCTGTCACATGTTCAAGATCTGTCATCCACTTTTGGGATGTTTCCCAACATTTGTGGTCCCATGTATCTTAAAATAAATTACTTATCCTGGTGTTTTTAAATGTTAATAAGAATCTGAGAGGCAACTAAGTTACAGCAATTTCCCCGAAAATGTCTACCTCTAACTACCAGAAACATTCATAAAATAAACATAACTATTCACTATACAGTTGAGTCATGAAGAGATCAATAGGCACATAAACAAGTCCTGCAAATGACGCTCTTCCGAGCCATTTAAAACAACCACTACCCCCACATACCCAAGTTCAGCTACATTCTCTGGTGTTGCAGCCTCAATCGGGTGATAGGTTGTGGCAGTTGGAATATGTGTGTGGAAAATGCGAGCAAGGGAGAGGTGGAGGGAAGTGTGGTTGATGGCTGGGAGGGAGGGATCGAAAGGAAGCGAGATGGGAATGTAGCTCACCCTGGAGGAGGCAGGTTAAGTTGTGTATACACAAAGTGGAGGAAGAAGAAGAAGAAGAAGAAGAAGAAGAAGAAGAAGACCATGGAGAGAACAGTAAGTGGAAGGTGTGAAGAGAGGAATGGAGGTAGGTGTCAGACAGTTGCAGCACAGATTAATGCACAATTTGTATAATTCAAACAAGCTGGTAATGACCACATGGTAAACAACATTTGCACAGCTTTAATTACTTCTTGACAGCATCCACACAAAGATGAGATTTAATTTGAAGAGCCAAGGCGATGATTTCCTTTTCTTCTTCAGGGCTTCAGAGGCCACATGCTCCATGAGCAGGAAGTGAATATTGGCCTGCAAACTGCAAGTACTGTACCCTTCCACCATCATAGAGAACAGGGTGAGGAACCATGAGAGAAATGATTGGATAAATCTGGGCTGTTCATATATTCTCTGTCACACTGCAGATCAGTTATTTCAAGCTGTAGATCAGTGCAAATTGGATAATGAAAGCTTTTCATTTTCCTATTCACTTAAGCTACAACTCCTGATGTATCTGTGAACATGACAGGCGCTCTGCCTGTAGGTATATAAACCAATAAATTCCAAGACAAACCTATTCTTTCTACAATTTCTTCAATGCTGCTAAGAATGTCACATCCAGCTGTATGCTTGTGATATATACACTTTCATGGAGGGCCAAAGAACATGAAACAAACACTTTATACATATTTTGAAAGCTGACTTTGAATGTTGTCTGATATAACCTACATGGAACGGAGGATTGTCCTATTTGGTAATGCCACTATGTGTAACTGAAGTGAACATAGATGTTCAGCTGCAATTACTAAGTTTCTTTTATTAAATCGCCATCTGTGAAAGGGTGCTGGGACTTTGTCAAAACTAGTCCAATTTTGCAGGCTCATCCACATGACCCACACTTTTTATTTTTCCTCCTCTTCAACAGAGAGTCTCCTTTTAAGTTTTTAAAATCTCTTGTTCTGCTCAGGTCCTTCATATTTTCTGTTTCTGTAATCTTTGACATGATAAGGCGTGTAGTGTCTTCGAAAAATTGAACTTCCTGAAAGTAATCAGTGTCTAATGGTACAGTAAATATTTTGTGAACTCATTTTTTCCTGTAAAAATGTACAAATGTTCACAATGTGAACTGAAATACCAAGACACTGTGGGTATTACAATATGTTGACTTTCCACTGCTGTTGTTAGATGGCACCACTGTCACACCTGGCGCTGACTTATTTCACAGTTGGCACTCCTCATGACATTGCAATCACATGGTCCATGCACATTTTCCTCACTCCACACCACCTCGCAACTGCTCTGCTGACGAGCAAGAATGCAAGCAGACGCAAGTGTTCACGCTCAAAATCAGCAACTCATTAAGCCTTGTTCTAGAGCATATGAAATAACTGATAACAGCAGCCCAAAAATGAAGCCAAAATAATAAAAATTGTAATGGAAGGGAAAGGAAAAATGTTTTGCAGAAACAAAATTAAATACGTCTATAGATGGGATAAACAATGCAATGAATTCACTTGAGCCCATTCCAAATCAATATGTTTATCTGTAAAAATTTTGATATGATTTGCTTGTGTGAAAAAGTCAGCACACACAAGCATGCACATGGAGGGGGGGGGGGGGTTGGACCAGCCACAGCAAAGAACCACAATAATCATGCTACAGGTGCTGGATGAAGATATCGTCATTTATAGGAGGCACCAGTGTTAGGGGCCATACAAATCTCAACAAGTAATCTCCATTTCAACAAGGATGTTTTTGTGGCTTCCCCCCCCCCCCCCCTCCCACATCCCCACCCACCCACCACTGACGACATTGCTATCCTGGAGAGTCACATGGCAAATATAAATAACTCTCTAAGAACCACCTTGGTGGAATATTAAACAAAAATATTTTGATATACAATTGTTTAAATCATTCCTTTGCTGTGCCGTGTCAGCTTACTATTAAGGGGCATGACATATACTATATACTAATTTAGTGTTGGTGATGATCTTTTCATGCAGGAACACAACAATATCGTTTTTGAACTAAACAAGTTTACTGTTAACCGGTCACTGTTTAATTTATTTACACAACACACTGCAAAGGTTTAAACCTTCCATCATCAGGTAGATTTATTTGAATTAGTACAACGTGTGTGTTGTGCAACAACACTGGGTAATCTGTGGCACTGTCTCCAGTCACCACAGGCTCTTTTCTTTGTCGTAATACATCACATATAAATTGTCGCACTTCGTGAAAAATGATGGTGTTTAGAAATGCATTGTGGAAATAAATGTAACACTGATAGGTAACAGTAATCATGTTCTTTCATTCAAGATCAGCAACAGTCATGATAAAGCCTAACCTGAAATGTTTGTATTTAAAATACCTTCCTGAGGAAGATATCAGCAGTGGTACTGAAACAATACGTATTGAAGACATTTTATTCTTGAAATGAAAGTAGGCTTCTACTAATTGCAGAACAACTTGCATGTTTCTGAAGAATCATATAACTGTTCTCAATACCCCCTTGCTCAATTTTTAAGTAATTTCAATTTATAATATATCTAGATTACAACATAATTGGGCAATCGCAAATAAAAATTCTTATGCATATCCCACTCTCTTCCCTTTTAATATTCTTTTTAGTTTTATTAGCGGTCTGTATGACTGGGACTCATTTCCTCTAGAAAATAAGTAATGTAATGTCATTTGACTTACCTCTGCAAAAAGTAATCCTTGTGGCTCCAACTGCAAAGCCATTCCATGACGAATGTCATCAACAAAATCTTCCAACCGCAAAAATTTTACAGCACATAATGAACGCCAATCACGCCAATAAATCCCTATCTCGAGCTCTCGAGATTTATCCAGATCAATGGAAAACCTGCAATCATGAAAGCATGGCACTACAATTACGTCATATTGTCATTTATACATATTTTGGAAGCAACTAGTTTTAAGAATCAATCAGTGCCCATGCAATCAAATGTTCAGAGAAATAGTTTCCAAAATCCATAATAAATAATAAAGATGGCCAGACAATGGATGCATCAAATATCACAATGTAGTGTGAGGATGCAATTCCTCTACACAAAACATCTGCTGTCTGCATTAATTGAATGGCTAATATGAACAAGAGACAACTACCATGTCACATGCAATCACATTTTATTCCTACTTAAAAATATACTGGAACAAATAAAAGAAAGTGACATAATGGTACAACGAACAGATGGTAACAGATATAAAAAATAAAGTACACTTTATTTTATCTGTGATGCACAATTGCCTCAGACCGATGACAGCAGTAAAATAAAGGTTCTTAAAAATATCTGTGGCTAGTTGCATTCTTCAACAATCTGTAAATAAATTAAATGACTCTCTGAAGGAGAGAGAAATGCACAGTGATAAATTAGTTAGCAAATAAACAAAAAAAATCTGGAAACACTAATAAAATGAGTTCTTAAATACACAGAGAGGGCCCTATGGTGCTATCTGAATATTATAAAAAATATCAACACAATATACAATGAAAGATAGTAGGAGTATATTTGGCAAGATATAGAATGAGCTAAGACAACCGACTGCGTGCTGGTCACGTACTGATGTTGTGCCGTGGAGGAAGGGGCTGGATCAGTGATATGATGACTGCCTCACTTGTCTGACTCAATTTCGAAAACATCAAATGAACCGTATATTAAGTTCATGAGCCAAGTTGCTGAAATAGATCACCCTAATCATTTAAAAACTGTTGAACCACATGTTGCAGATGCTGTGTGTATATATGTGCATACCTTGAAATGCAATGTGATGAGTTGACGAGACAGCCAATTATTTACAAATATGAAATGTACTAAGAAGAAGCTTGCAATGTAACAAACAGATCACGATTGTGGTTTTGTAGTACATAATACACCAGTTTAGCATACAACTCAATCCAGTTCAATTTCATCTATCATATGCATGATCCATTACCAGTAGATGGATGTTGCAAGAGGACAGAAATATTTAACAGAAAACAGTTAACTCTAACTTTTGAGCTCTTGCTCTTTTTCTCCTAAGAACACACACAAGTGTGCATGTGATAACACACCTCTCTCCCCATCCCCACACACACCTGAGGCAATGGTGAGTCTCGCCGCCACCACCACAGGTGTGTACGTTCTGGTGAATGTGTGTATTTTTCAGTAAAAAGAGCCAGTGCTCAAAAGCTAGTGTCACTTGTTTTCTTATTAAGTGCTTCTGTGTGCCACACACCAGTTTATACTTTGCGGCTAACCCCACCAAATTAGTATAATGCAGACCAACACAGTGTAATGTGCCCCCAAGTTAGTTCACTTTCAATGATGTGGCATTGCAAAATTTTTCACAACACTGTGAAGGTGAAAGTTGTATTTTCTAGAAATAATAACATGTTCTGAAGTTATTTGGTGAATCAACAATGAAAAGAAATTTGAAGTGGAGTCTGAGTGATTATTTTTAGAAGAAGTTACTATGCTCAAACTGTGGCCTATAGACGCCTAAAAATCTTCAAAAAATCAAGCAGAATAGTGGTTAAGTATCAATTAAAAACGTAGCATTACCTGTTATAAAACATTTATATCACAAATGTGCTTCATTAACTATTCGAAGCACTTGAAATTAACTAACTTAAAATTTTAGAACTTCATCACATTATTTGTATTGGCAATATAATTAGAATGGGGGTTTACAAGATGTAACAGAACTGATAAATGTGTCGTTCACTGGACAATATATTATTTCCACAGTTTGAATGGTAAACACTCAATGATGGAAAGGATGCACCAAGTTTTGAAAAAAGGAACTTTTTGGGTTAGCTGTTGAGTTTCACAAAAAAGTAGCAATTATTTAAGTTTTTGATGGAAAAATGACAAAAAATACCTGAAATTATTATTAGAAAGAAAAATACTCATAAAGGTTAGCTGAAATATTTCTGAGCTACTGAAAAGTAGACTAATAACTGGAGTTCTATTATATACACCAATGACACATTTGTGGATTTTTTATGCGGTACTTATTTTTGGAGTTGTGATAAGAATAAGTCTTGCTCTAATTTCTAAGGGAAAATCATTGTGATGTTGGTGGTGAAAATGGAGTTATGATAAATACATTATAAATATTTAAATTTGGGACGAAATATTATGAGACACTGCTTATCATAACAATAAAGGTAACTCATCATCCGCCTTTTCTTTGCGGAGTGTTATAATAATTAATTTCCTTTCACAAAAAGTATTTTGTTTCATAAAGCTAGGTAAAAACAGAACTGTACTCTCTTATTAAAATTAACATGAAATAATTTGAAATATTTAAAATTACTGCTAACCCCACCATACGAGGGGGGAGGGAGAGGGAGGGGGGGAAGAGTTAAAAAAAAATTAAATTAAAAAAGATAACGCTGCTGTAGATGGAACTTGTGTAGAATGTATGTCTGTCACTAATCGTGTATTGTTTCTTTTTTTTATGATGGCAAGTTTACTCAAACAACATGTAACTGTGAAATTTTGTTTTCTACTTGGTAAAAATATTGCTGAAACTGCTTTGATGTTTAAAACAACTTACCAAGGGAAAAACTCAAGTATATGAGTGGTTTGCTCAGTTTCAAAATGGCGACATGTCGATTGATGACAAACCTCATTCTGGACGTCCATCAACTGCCCAAATTGAAGATTAATGGGTTATATTGAAGCTCGGTGTACGTCAAAAAAGGCCTGATTTATGGCAGACAGGAGAATGGGTCTTCCAACAAACAGCCATGTCTGTTACACAGATTTTGGCTAAAAATAGCACCATTCCGCTGCTCCACGCACCTTACTTGCCTGATCTGGCTCTGTGCAACTTTCCCTTATTTCCACACAAGAAAAGGGGCATTGAAAGGACACCAATTTGACAACATTCAAGAAATCAAGGAGCTGTCAGCCATTTCTAAAGATGACTACAAGTGTTTCGAACAGTGGACAAATGTATTAGTTGTAATGGAGAGTATTTTGAAGGGGATAAGGTTGTTTTGCAAACAGTCTGAAAATATATAGCTTTTAAAAAATAATTCCAGATTTTTTGGGTACCCCCTCATATATGCGCAATCGGTTCTTAGACAACTTAATTACTTAAAACATTATTTAAACAGAAGTGATTTAATTAGCTCTGTAATAAAACTATATTTGCAACAGACGAAGGTTACATCCACTTGAAAAGTAAAAGAACAGTTGATATTAAAACATCAAGTAGGCTTCTTGTTACAATTATATTTTTAAAGTTATAGAGGAATAACTACAAACACAATGGCACAACAATTCACCATCAGTGTAGTGGCCGGAAGAAGTATTGGCAGTGACAGTAATAAAGTAAACAGCAATGATATCTCCTACGACACCAACAACACCTGTCAACAGCAGCATAGTTTACATGAGTGACACTAAGTAGCACCTTACAGGTTTAGTATGTGCCATTTGATGCACGAATATTTTTAAGGTGTATAGCAGAAAGGGCACTCACTCTCCTGCAAATCATGCTACACCTTATGGACTATGACAATGAAACTGAATTGATAACAGAGAGAGAGAGAGAGAGAGAGAGAGAGAGAGAGAGAGAGAGAGAATAAAATCTAAGACCAAGTGTTTAAAATAATGGTTTCCATAATGGAATTAACAGTGGCAATAATGAGAAAATTTAAAAGAGTATAATCTTTTATCATCATCGCTGTTGTTGTTGTAGTTGTTGTCATCAATGGTGTAAAAGGGAAGAATGGCCATGGTCAGACAGAGCTGAGGAAGTCTTGGAAAACCAACATCAGGACAGATTTGAGATTTCTTGGTTTGAAGCAGAGTTAATACTTTTTGTTAAATGATGAGAGAAATTCAAATACAAACTCCAAAATCTGTGGCTTATCAATTTTACTGAAAAAGTTGAAGAAGACTGATGAATAAGGGTGGTTTCATGAGTACTTGAACTTCTCTTCCCCCCAAATAAAATAATAATAATAATAATACAGCATTTTATATAAAGGGTGACACACAATAACGGGACTGTTTGAAATTAGTGGGAGCCATGAGATGGTGGTAGCTCTGTGGGTTCATGACAGTTTCCTAGTCAACAGTCTGCCATTTCAGTAATCATGGATCGGTGGAACTGACAACAGTGTGTGTTAGCCATAAAAATGTTTTATAAAAACAATGATAGTTTGGTAGAGGCACAGCCGGAGTTTCAACGTTTTTATAATTTAGGACATCATGATGCCGTTCCCTTGAAACAAACTATTAAATGTTGGATTAATAACTTTGAAGAGACTGGATCTGCCCTCAAGAAGAAACCAACAGGACAACCAAGAAGAGTGCATTCTCCGGCAAAAACTGATGTTGTACGGGAGTCTGTCTTATGGAGCCCATGGCGTTCAATTCATAATCATGCAGCAATGGTTGGAATGTCCTGTGAATGTGTTCACAGAATTTTTCATCTTGATTTAAAATTTCATCTGTTCAAACTAAAGATGGTGAAACAATTTAAGGACAATGAATATTGGTTACGATTAGGATTCTGTCAACAAATGATAACAAAAATAAACAATGACGGTGAATTTCTAAACAAGTTACGAATGTCAGATGAGGCACATTTTCATCTCATAGGTTATGTGAATGAACAGAACTACTGTTAGGTAAACACAACTCCTAATGATGTTCCTGAGTGCCCTTTACATGCTAGTGTGATGATCAATCACATGGGATTATTGGACTGTATTTTTTTGCAAATGAACATGGAATCACAATAGCTGTCAATGCCAATCGTTAAGTGGAGATGTTACGAACTTTTGTTACACCTGCATTGACAACTTTCCAAATGTTCAAGATGCCTGGTTTCAACAGAACGGAACGACATCACACACTGCATGGCAATAAATGGCATATGTGCAAGAGCTGTTTGCCAACTGTGTGATCTCATGATTCAGTAACATGCCCTGGTCCCCTAGATCGCCATATTTATCCGTTTGTGATTTTTTCTTGTGGGGCTACATCAAGAGCAAACTCTACGCGACTCGACCAAGAACCCTGGATGAGTTAAAACAGAGAATTCGGGAAGCTGAGATGTTGCAGCAGTCAATGAGGAATCTCAACAGTGGATTTCACGAATGTATTCGTACCGAAGGAAGTCATCTAAAGGACGTAATTTTTAAAAAATGATAAATGCAATCAATGTTCTGTAAAGGGTAAAGCTGTAAGGTTTCAATTACTATGAATGCAATTTCTTTCCTTCATCAGTTCTAGTTTTATTGAATTGTAGAAATGTTCCCATTTTTCTGTGTCACCCTGTATTAGACTGAAAGTACATGCAGAAGGATGAGAAAGAAATATCAATATGAAACAAAAGGAGGAGAACATGAAAGTATCTGGACACTCAAAAGCAAATAAACATCAAGGTCATTTGTGCAGTAAAATTAGGAAGCAAAAGACAGATTTTCAATCCCTGTTTCTATCATCTGCATTTCTTTCTCGATTTATATTGCATTATATAATTTAAAGTAGAAGAAGAAAACTAGGTTTATATTTTTATCAATATTGCAGTACATAAAGGTTTTACTGTGTGTCTATGAGAAAACACTGATCTTATTTTATAATTTTAGGAAAAAACACCATCTAGGCCACATATTTATGTTGTAATACCATTTTCAAGCAAATTAAGTCATCTTCCTATCTGTAATATGGAGAAATTAGTTGTTACTACTGGCATCAACAAATCATCAGAACTTATGATAACTATAACTCAAAGATGGCTTAACTAGCTCAAACTGGTCATTACACGTTTCTCGACACCACTTTTGTTTCCAATGGAGTATGCACTGAAATGAAACTTCACTACTGACTTAAAAATCTGCAAATATGTTTCTAATTTTTATCAAAATTCATAGTCCTCCACTGTACTTGGCTGGACTACTACCAGGAGGTACAAAGGATACGGCAAAGAAAGGCTCAGTCACAGCCCAGTGGTTGGATTCAACCTGTTTGGATGGTAATGCTTCAGCCAAAGAGGAAACTTTGCAGCAGTGAGTACCAATTCAGTCAGTAATCACATTTCTGATTATGATCTCTAACCATTCTGAAATAGGTGCACTTTCCAAGCTCTGAGATTGTGTGTGATCAATTCTCTTCTTTACCACCTTTAGGTATATGTTTTAAAAGTGGTTTGGCCTTCTAAGAACCACATTAAATAACTTACATCTTCTTTTCTTTTCCTTTCTTTCTTTGTGTTCTCTTGGAAGTGCTTGAAACCTTTTACTTTTGCTCTGACCACCTATATTTTTCCTATTTCTTCCTCTGTTATTTCTGTTTCTCTCAGATCTGCTTTTACTTCTTTGATCCATATCACTGATGTTTTTGGGTTTCTGTCAAAAAAGTTAAAAATTTCTTTCTGTTATCCTCTTTTCGTCTATCAATTTTAGATGTCCACAGAATACAGCTCTTCTCTTCCTCACCCTGTCTGATAATGGTTCTATTTTTTCATAAATGTCTTTATTACATTTTCCATTCTCATTCTCATATTTTGGCCCCAGGAGTTTGATTATTTTGCTTTCCTTCTTTTCTATTTCACCTAACTGTTTAGCTGTATTTAATGAAAGGCACTCTGAAGTGTAAAGAAATTTGGATTTAATTACAGTGTTGTAGTGTAGGAGGGACTAAATGACAGTGTTGTGGTGCAGGAGTTTTGCATTTATGGAACTAGATTTCTTGTTAAACATGTCTTTTGTTAATTGAAAAGTGATCTTCATTTTCCTTGTCCTTCTTAAGTTAGCTTGTCCAAAGCATTTGGCTGTATTATTTCACTCAGGTACCTTTAAACTCTGTAGTTTTTTCTTGATCAGTTTCCATGTATTTCTGTTTTTTTTTCCAAAAGACATACATTTACTGGCTTTTGAAGCTGTCTCTTGTAGGAGATTCATCTGCATTAATGCATCTTCTTTATGTACTACTGCATCTTCTACAGATTCACCTAAGACAGCAAGATCATCTGCAAAAAGCCAAACAATCTCGACCTATATTATCCCCTTTCTTCCCACGTGATTTATAAAATTCTATCTTCTCCTTTTCTCTTTCCCCCATTACCTGATTATCTCTTCTAGTACACGATTGAACAGCAGTGGGGACAATCCATCTCCTTGTCTTACTCCAGTTTTGACTTCAAAAGCCTTGGAGGTTTAACATCAAAATTTTATTTTGCTTTCTGTACTTGTCAATATGTCTTTTATGATTGCCACTGATTTGTTGTCAGTTCCAGATTTTTAAGGTGTTTAATGTTTTCCTACTAATCAAACCATATGCTTTTTTTTTTTTTTTTTTTTTTTTTTTTTTTTTTTTTTTTTTTTTTTTTTTTGGAAGTCTTTAAATGTTACATAAATGCTTTTTTGATATCGTTCTTCTATACCTGATTATAAATTTCAGAGTATTCTATTCTAAACCCTCCTTGGTACTCTCCTAATTGCTGATCCAGTTGACAGCCTGTTTTGTAATACTTTCTATAAAATTTTGCAAGTCACTGACCAGCGGGAAACACTTCTATAGTTGTTGGGCCTGGTTTTATCTTCTTTTTTGTGGGCCAAGTAAATTAATGCTGCTCTCCAATCTTCTGGTATAGTTTCTGCTTCATAGTCTTTTTGAGACACTCCATGTAGCTCCTTGACTGTTCTAGCAACTGCCATTTTCGACATTTCAGCTGTTACTGTATCTTACCTGGGAGCATTATCATTCTCCATATCTTTAATGATATTTTCGATTTCATCCATGCTGGGAGGGGGAGGGCGGGGGGATTCAGAGTCTGTATTAGTCCATCCTGGATTTTGTTTTAGACATTTTTATTATTTTTTTACTTTCTGCAATGCTGTAAGAATAAATTTTAAATTTACATTTGATTTATTAATATCACATCAATATCCATGTTTGAAAACCATGTGTACGGTATTCTTTAAATACTGTCATAGTTCCCATGGAAATTTTCATTGGTAAGAAGTAGGTTTAGGTCACTATTCTTCACTATTTCTACACACTATGGTTATAATTTTTTTTTGGGGGGGGGGGGGGGGGAGGAGGAGGAGGGAGAAGGGGATGCAACCTGATGTTTTCAGTGAGTGTCATGACTGAAGTTACACTGACAAGACAGGAGATGAAACAAAACAAGTGGCAAGCGTGTAATGTTTTAAATACATCTTCTCAAGAAACCCACTATTTACACAGCTAACAGTCACCTGACAATGCATGCATAACTAGCCACACAGTTGCATTACTACATTAAATAATGAAAATGTAATAAGATCTATGGTAAATGAACATTAGATGCTCACTCAAATCAGGTAACAAAATAGTAGTACATGACAATTTGCATATGTGAGGTGAAAATTTTTTGTATATTGCACTAAAATTTAAACAACATTACCAATTGGCTGTTTCAGGAATGTGTTCTAAAAATGAAAAGATAACAGCAACAACAATGACAGTAAACAATAGGGGATAATTAAGAATGAAACTTCACGAACCATGAACAAGGTGCTAAAGTAACCATATACGGACAAAGGAAGCACTTTTCAGTGAAGAGTTCTAATAATAAAGTAAAAAAAGATGAAGTATCAAGGGGAAGGACCAAACGGTTACAATACACATGTCAACAGCCTAAAAGATATACACCAAATAGAGAACCAATAGAGGGTGCATGTGGTAGAGTGGCAGCAAGAAGTAAAATAGTATGGCAACAGAATACCAAAGAAAGAGTGAAGTAATGATCCAGAACACAAAACAAAAATTTCTCAGAGATGTGGTTGGGCTTAAAGAGATTTTCCACTATGCGTATTTGTACCTTAGAAAAGGTACCAATTTGCCTGAATTTTTGTTATATTATTCAATGACATCCCAAGGAGAAAAGCAACATACATGATACTTGAAATATTTTCTGTCATCATCCATCTGCACTTAATAGAATAAGTAGCAATGTAAAAACCTCAAACTCCACATTTGTATAGATACAAATTCTCTATTTTTTGAAAAAAGTCTTGAATGACTGAAACAATCTACAATTTGTGTTCTTACAACAGCTTGTGTTACGGAAATATGGTTATTTAATGCCAGATTTGACATAATGTCTATATCTGTATCCTGCAAATTACTGGAGAGTGTGCAGCAGTCAGTTAAATTTTCTGAATTTACATTTCATCATTCATGGATGCATCATAGAAAAACAAGTGCTATGCTTTATAGCAGATAATACCGCAGAACATTTTCACAAGGAAGCAATTTATCCTTATACAGGGTGTCTCACGAAAGACGCTTGCCTACTGCTGCCGCTGCATCTGTCCGTTGTTGCTACATGTAGTTCTCGGACACCAATACTTTGTGCGTGTCCCCTATACTGTGCAACCGAGTGTACTAGTGTTTTCCTTTGAGTTTTTTTGTCAAGTTGAATGGCCTCAAATATTTTTGTTAGATGTCATTATTGCAACTATGCTGAGTCTGAAGCTTTCCTTGCCCATATATCGCTGAGTGTTCAGGTGTTTTGTTTTGAGTTTCCTGTCGAGTTTCTATTCAGAAGGGCATACACGATGGATCAACAAATGTTTCCTGTGTTGAACTGTGCAAAAATAAATGAATAAATAAATAAGTAAAATTAAAAAAAAAATAAAATAATAATAATAATAATAATAATAATAATAATAATAATAATAATAATAATAATAATTGTATGTAGAAGTTTGTTTAAATTCATATGAAAATTTCCCTGTGTGCGTGTTCCCAATGATTCAAAGATAAGCATAGTAGTGAAAAATTTTTGAGAGACCGAATCTGCATTACACAAATGAAGGCACAGAGAACCTAGTGTTTTAAATGAAAATAAATTAGACAAGATAGAGAAGGCCTCGGAAAGAAGCCCGAATAAATCTCTGTGCCATTTGGCACTTCAGACTGGCATGTCAGGAGCATCTGCTCACAGAGCTGTGGGCAAAATGAAATTGCAACCATATAAAATAATAGTATTGTATCAACTGAGGAACTGTTGCTTGACATTGTTATTGCAACTGGCTGTTACAGTCTGTGCAGACTGGGGAAGTTAATCCTCCGATGATTTTTTTTTTTTTAATCTGATGAAGGCAAGGTGCATTTGTCAAGATACATAAATTCTGAGAAGAATTGATATTGGAGCTCCAAAAATCCCCACAAATTACCTCAACAACTTCTGCATGATGTGAAAACAGGAGTGTGGTGTGCAATTAGTGCAAGAAGAATTACTGGAGCAATCTTTTTCCACGAAACAATACATTCTAACAGGCATGTGAACAATATACAGCTTTTCATGTAGGGCAATGCACGAGCAAACATCCCCAATATTTGAAAGACAGCAATACAAAGTGTTTTTGATGATAGTTGACTGGCCTCCTTGTTCTCCAGATCTAAATCCATGTGATTTTTATCTTTCGGGAATGTTAAAACAGAAGGTGTATGCAACCAATCCCCACATGCTCAAGGAGTTGGAAGATGGTTCAGATACTCATTTCACAGATTTCGGCAGCCAAAATTTGTTGAGTGTTCATTATTGTGTTCAGGAGATGTCAGGCAACTCTTGCCACAGAGGGATATCATTTTGAACACCTATTGTCAATAAAGGTAAGCTTAAGTAAATCAGATGGCAACACTGTTTATGCTTAACTTAGGGGAAACACACGAAGCCGACTACTGGCAGATTAGTGTCTACATGTCAGGCTCAGTTGGCGCCCATTGTAAGTGGTGGTGGCAGCCGGTGGCCGTGCTGCACGAGCCGCAGACTCCTCCCAAGTGTCTTTTGTGAGACACCCTGTACTTTCATTGAAAAAAGGGAAATTTCTCATATTATTTATTCAATTCCCTTCCGTTATTCTCACCAAATAAGGTGCCCTGATACAGAAAATTGAAATGGACACGAATTCAGGAAGTGAATCGCATGGAAAACTTTTAACTTCAAATAATTCCCCAACAAAATTCATTCCTTCCACCAAAAACTATTTACTTTGTGCTACCTTTTTTGATACAGAATTAGAGCTTATATCAACTTGTGCATCATATTATATTTTGTTACAATGTCATATTATATTTTGTTACAATGGGACTCAGCTGAGAGCCATTGCACTGAGAACTGAACACTCAAAGTAATTCTGATTCCTACAGCACTTATTGACAAGCAAGAATATAACTGATCAATGGTCTTACAGCACTTCTCATAATTCCGGCTATCATCTACCTACAACAGGAAGGAAGACAATTCTTTCATAATTTCCATATTACTTCATGTCATCGAGAGGGGGGGGGGGGGACAAAAAAACCCTTGATCCTTCATGCATTGCTCTAGATAAACGTTAAAAATTGCAACTGAATGTATACTATAACCTGAAGTAAAGACTATAAACTAGGAAGACGCCCACAACACTATCATTAAAACAGCTGCTACAAGCCTAACACCACACTGACAACTTTTTTCCATGATATCAGACAGCAATCTGTTATAACAAACAACGAATTTTAGTCTAACATGCACAGTGGAGGTTGAACAACACTTACAGTAACTGAACAACTTGATTCCACAAACTTTAAGAATACATCATCCTACTGCACTTTAAAAGTGCATGCAATCAAAAATCCATAATTCATACGCGTTGTGCAGAGACATAAGAGACTGCAAGATAGCATATGTCACTATAGTCTGCTACATTAAAGAGTAGCTAAACACTGTTTAAAAAAAAAAGGGGGGGGAGGGGGAATTTGAACATAAGCATTATACAGACCTCAAAATTCTCACTTAAAATGCACAGTCTCCTCGTTTATCAGCTTTTTTCCCGTACTTATGCACTAGACATCATATTTTTAATGAATAGGAAATTAATAATAACAGTAATAACAGGAAAATGTTTTGGTATAATGGCATGGTGTAGATTTTCTTCTCTTCCTTTTCAATGTGTGTCTCATGTGGCATCTTCATCCCAAGCTTTCTTGTGCTCTTTCTCTTGGTGCCAATGACTTGATGCACTTGAATACACAAAAAGCTTTGAGAACAGTCTCCCTGCGATATTAAGTGAGCTATGATATTGTGAACTCTAACCGTGGCCTTTTTTTTCCCCTATGGGCACTCTGAAGAACAAAACATGAGTTTCACTGGAATATGATTTTAATACTGTATGAGACAGGAGAAGAGAGTGTACTTAGCAACTGCTAGCATGAAGAATTCAAGCAGGGTGTACAAAAACAGAAATAAAAAGTTAGTCACAAAGGTTTCTACTTTTTGGTATTTTTAAGGTATTTACTAACCCTGTAGAAAGAGAAGACACAAAATGACAAAATACAAAAGGAAGATTTGGTGGGAAGAAGACACACTCCGTATCTTGAACCAGGAATGATGCAGCATGGTGCAAGTGAGTTTTAAGTAACTACAGAGTAGAAACTAACATTCAGTTTCCTGAAGCAACAATTGTCAGTTGACAGTGAAATTTTAAGAAATACAGAAAAGGATGTGGGAAGGAGAGATTTCTTTATCAACCAACGGGAAGAAAGACCAGAAAGTGTGGGGGCAAGAGAAGTTCCTATCATAAATATTTTTATTTCCTAACAGCCCATACAGATCCACAGGCTTCACATATTACATAAGTATACAATGAGCAGCACAATTAAATCCAAAATAAAGGTCAACAGAAACATAAGAAGACAAGGAATTTAATGCATCATTTTACACAGAGGTCAATGAACGTAAAATGTGTCAGAATCAAGAACAAACTATCAGATCAGAAGTACACGTGGGCTGTGACTAACAGCTCTTGAAATTAATCTATTTTGGGCAAAAGTACAATTAATTATAGACTTACTCCATACAAATTCAATTCCCATCTTGTCAATTAATTTATTTCCATGATTGCCACAGGGTTGATTGTTGGAATGCTTTCTTTGAAAGGCAAACACCTGATTTCTCTCCTCAATCTTATCCAATATGAATTAGTGTTGCGTGACCTCATCAATACCAGGAACAACTGTTTTCACTACCTCTCTAACAATGATGATCAATAAAGCACTAACAGCTTTCATGGTATGTCACAACTGTTGTTTCTTTGAAAGGAGGAAAAAAATTGCAACATACATATTATTCATAAATAACAGTGTATATAAATTTCCTTGTATTGTTTAGTTTTCACCATCTTTCAAAATGAAAGAAGAATCTTTCCAAATGTGATAGTTGCAGCTCACACCCCCTGTATAAAATTAGCATTTAATTTTAAATGTTTTGATGAAAGTTCTCAGTCTTCTAATTAACCTGACATTGCAGTTTCATATTGAATAAGAAAAAGTCTGTACCTTCTACGATCAAGTATCCACATTTGCCCGATTAACTATTTCAATACTGGATCAATATTTCTGAAAGCAGTCATAATCTAAACAGAATACAAACTGACTGCAGGAAGACAAATGCTTCCTCACCTACATTTCTGTTTGACACTCTTGAGACCAGTAACAACTGAATCATAAACATTACAAAACAATGGTGATGACTAATCAGTTTGTTCATTCTGTTTCACGGTGCATGCAAATAACTAACATGTGTGCATGATTTTATTTTACAGTCAGCATAAACAAGACTTACAGGATAACAACAAGACCTTCAATAATAAAATCGAAAAGAGAAGCAGAAAGATTGGCAGTTGTATTCATAACACATTCTAGGGTACATCATAGTGCTCAACTAGTAATTAGATCAAATATGTATATCAGTATATCAATTTTACAAATACAAATTAAACAGATGACACCACAGAGCAAATCTAAGAAGAAATATAAGTCCCTACAATCTGTTGCTGAAGTGCCCTTTCTTTTTACCTAACAAGTGCACAAGTTAAAACATGAAACTGGTTGTGAAACTGAAAGGTTAACGGGAAATACAAACAATAGGTGTTAGCCCAATACCACATGATGATAAATCAAACCTTGAGCTAAATACTGGTATGGGTTACATAACATGTCAACTCTCAAGACATTTTGGGAAATGTCAACATGCCACGGTTTTTCTTTTGTTCTTTTTTTACCCACCTTCACTGCAGTCAAAACTGTCTTCAATATCCATGGTTTAACAGTCTGCTATGGAAGATAGTGAAACAAACAAAAGAAAAAAAAACTAATGATCAAAATCACAAATTACACTAAAAGTTCTCAATTATGGGGACTGTTTCCCAACAGAAGTAACCATTAAGACAGAATGTTGAGTGAGGGACAGTATGTAATAAAGAGCTTTCATTCTGATGTAGAGCAGCGAGGAAGTTTTACACGTACAATTGAACTTCTGGCAGTATTATTGCAGGATCAGGAAGGTAGGTGGAAAGATATATATATATATATACTGCGTAGGATCAGACTGTAAAACAACTTCACTGCTCCAAGCAAGAACAAAAGTTTAAAAGTTAAGGAGTAATTACTTTTAAGTTTTCTCAACATGGTTAATGGCATGCTTTCAAGAGTTCTGTCAAGTTGTTGTTTCCATTTTATGTACAATACTTCTATGAATAAACCAGCCATCATCTTCAGGTGCTGTGAGTTTTGCTGTTAAGTGTACTTGCTGCTTGGACTCCAACAAGCCTGTGAACAACTGTTACTCCTTCATGATTATTTATAGTCAAGTTCAGTTACCAATACCCACTAATCCCTTTTTTTCAATTTATTAAGATGTCACTGGCCATCATATCCACCAGATCTGAGAAATGCTGGATGGGAGAATCTGCACTTCATGGAATATAAGTGTGCACTCTGAAAAACAAAAGAGCATCAAAGGGCACAGTGGCATCATCGGGAGTCGTACTCAGCTATAAACAATGGTGCAAGACCAACAATAGCTCACATTGTGATTGGAGGCCACACAGCAAGCACATGTCAGCAAAACTCGTGGCACCTGAAGATGATGACTAGTTTGGTCATCGAAATATTGTGCGTACGATAGAAATAACAAAATTCAGACCCAGAAACATAACTTTAAATAACTACTTCTTTTTTATGTACTTCTCATTTGCTCATACCTTCATCTTTTCTTCTTTTTTAAAACAATTCCTTATCACATTTACATCTGTCAACCATTATTTTCATCTGTATTATAACGAAATTAAAACATTTTGCCATTATCTAATACAGCGTTCCCTCTACAACAATAATACAAATAATAATAATAACAACAATAATAATGTAACTAATAATAATAATAATAATAGTAAAGTAATTTAAACCACACTTAAAATAGAAAAACGAATGTTTGGAAGAACAGTATATCGGAAACTGATCACTAGTGTCTCACGTCACAACATAAAGAAGGATCAATTCTGGAAAAATAATTCGCTGTGATATTTAAACAAGGCCTTACGTTCAATATTATCTTCCACATAGTGAAAACCAAACTTGACAGTAAAGAGCCAAAATGTGTAAAAAAACTGTATCTCTCATAATTAATGATGTCAAACAGATGCAGCAATCCGTGTTATTTCGCACTTGTAATCACCATCACCATCATCATCATCATCATCATCATCATCATCTAAGACTGATTATGCCTTTCAGCGTTCAGTCTGGAGCATAGCCCCCTTATAAAATTCAGCGCTAACATTTGTAATAAGCAGATAAATCCCATGCTTCTAATGAATGGCATCTTCAGTGTGTGTGTGTGTGTGTGTGTGTGTGTGTGTGTGTGTGTGTGTGTGTGTGTGTGTGTGTATGGGCGCGCGCGCGTGTAAGCACGCACGCACATTCGCATGCAAAACAAGCAGCCACACGCATACTTGAGATGGGAACTGCAAGGGTGACCTATCAACACAAGCCTCAGCAATTCGACTTCCTAATGGTCAAATGTGTTACCACAGAAGGCAGATTACAACACTATTTCAACACTGTGTTCACATAATTATACTCATCTCGTAATCTGTACCAATTTTTATAGAAGCTGGAGTCAAAAATAATGTCTGCCATCAACTGCGCATTCTTGGCACTAGTGGATGAGTTACAGCTGTCATGTGCGGTTCAGTAAGAATGGTGGTTGCAATTACTGTTCTGATATAAATTTCAAGTTTGCTTGCATTTTCAAACAGTTCTTCATGAAGGGACCAACATAGGCTTTAAAATTAATAACAGAACACATTAAAAACAAAATAAAGTAGTGAAACTTTCACATGATGGAAAAATTCTTCTCAAAGACATCACTTACACCCAGATGGAAGTGCATATGATTGCAGCAATAGCTGAAATAGGGGCTAGTGTTCATAGTGAGGCAAATTGTTCTTATGTTCAGATAACTAACAGCTTCTTAAAAATACATATATTAACTAGATCATACTCTTTTGAAGAATAAACAGTTGCACTAAAAATGACTCACGAATGACAATAATTTCTCTATGCAACATGATCATTTTTCCTAGAAACATCCCTGAATTCATAATAATGATCTTAATTTAATTAATATTTTGAGACTCAAAATCTACATACACTTACTTAAATAAAATAAGATGTAATGTAATTAGAAGCTTCATTGCTTTGATAGTTTATAATTACTAAAAAAAAGTTAAATTATTCTGTCCCTCACACACTCCTTTTTCTGTAATTCATGATATAACCATGTTATAAATTAGCTATACACATCACGCATGATTACGTCGAATAAGTGATTCATGTTCCCAAAAATACTTGTTTAACATACAATAGAAGTTCATGTTCATCTGGGAAGTATCTGTGTCAATATAAAATATTCAACCTATTAAGTGAATCAAACAATGGAAACTCCAGGTAGGAATATCAACAATATAGGAAAAGATAGACTGCTACTTACCGTAAAGAAAATGCATTAAGTTACAGGCAGGCACGAAAAATACACTCACATATAGCTTTTGGCCACAGCTTTTGTCAGTAAAGAGACACATACATGCAACATTCACACATAAACACAAGCAAGCACATCTCACGCAAACACGACTGCCAACTCCAGCATCTCGGGCTATATGTGAGTGTCTTTTAATCATGCCTGCCTGTAACTTGATGCATCTTCTTTACGGTAAGTAGCAATCTATCTTTCCCTACATTGTCAACCCATTAAGTGAGGTAATAACAGAATTGAACATTTTTTTCTGGTGAAAAAAGGACAACCACAACATATGTGTGTGTGTCCTATTGGCACTATGTAAGTAAGTTGTTGTTGTTGTTGTTGTTGTGGTCTTCAGTCCTGAGACTGGTTTGATGCAGCTCTCCATGCTACTCTATCCTGTGCAAGCTTCTTCATCTCCCAGTACCTACTGTAACCTACATCCTTCTGAATCTGCTTAGTGTATTCATCTCTTGGTCTCCCCCTATCATTTTTACCCTCCACGCTGCCCTCCTATACTAAATTGGTGATCCCTTGATGCCTCAGAACATGTCCTACCAACCGATCCCTTCTTCTGGTCAAGTTGTGCCACAAACTTCTCTTCTCCCCAATCCTATTCAATACTTCCTCATTAGTTATGTGATCTACCCATCTAATCTTCAGCATTCTTCTGTAGCACCACATTTCAAAAGCTTCTATTCTTTTCTTGTCCAAACTATTTACCGTCCATGTTTCACTTCCATACATGGCTACACTCCATACAAATACTTTCAGAAATAACTTCCTGACACTTAAATCTATACTCGATGTTAACAAATTTCTCTTCTTCAGAAACGCTTTCCTTGCCATTGCCAGTCTACATTTTATATCCTCTCTACTTCGTCCATCATCAGTTATTTTGCTCCCCAAATAGCAAAACTCCTTTACTACTTTAAGTGTCTCATTTCCTAATCTAATACCCTCAGCATCACCCGACTTAACTCGACTACATTCCATTATCCTCGTTTTGCTTTTGTTGATGTTCATCTTATATCCTCCCTTCAAGACACCATCCATTCCGTTAAACTGCTCTTCCAAGTCCTTTGCTGTCTCTGACAGAATTACAATGTCATCGGCGAACCTCAAAGTTTTTATTTCTTCTCCATGGATTTTAATACCTACTCCAAATTTTTCTTTTGTTTCCTTTACTGCTTGCTCAATATACAGATTGAATAACATCGGGGAGAGGCTACAACCCTGTCTTACTCCCTTCCCAACCACTGCTTCCCTTTCATGTCCCTCAACTCTTATAACTGCCATCTGGTTTCTGTACAAGTTGTAAATAGCCTTTCGCTCCCTGTATTTTACCCCTGCCACCTTTAGAATTTGAAAGAGAGTATTCCAGTTAACATTGTCAAAAGCTTTCTCTAAGTCTACAAATGCTAGAAACGTAGGTTTGCCTTTCCTTAATCTTTCTTCTAAGATAAGTCGTAAGGCCAGTATTGCCTCACGTGTTCCAGTATTTCTACGGAATCCAAACTGATCTTCCCCGAGGTCGGCTTCTATTAGTTTTTCCATTCGTCTGTAAAGAATTCGTGTTAGTACTTTGCAGCTGTGGCTTATTAAACTGATTGTTCGGTATTTTTCACATCTGTCAACACCTGCTTTCTTTGGGATTGGAATTATTATATTCTTCTTGAAGTCTGAGGGTATTTCGCCTGTTTCATACATCTTGCTCACCAGATGGTAGAGTTTTGTCAGGACTGGCTCTCCCAAGGCCGTCAGTAGTTCCAATGGAATGTTGTCTACTCCGGGGGCCTTGTTTCGACTCAGGTCCTTCAGTGCTCTGTCAAACTCTTCACGCAGTATCATACCTCCCATTTCATCTTCATCTACATCCTCTTCCATTTCCATAATATTGTCCTCAAGTGCATCGCCCTTGTATAGACCCTCTATATACTCCTTCCACCTTTCTGCTTTCCCTTCTTTGCTTAGAACTGGGTTTCCATCTGAGCTCTTGATGTTCATACATGTGGTTCTCTTATCTCCAAAGGTCTCTTTAACTTTCCTGTAGGCAGTATCTATCTTACCCCTAGTGAGATAAGCCTCTACATCCTTACATTTGTCCTCTAGCCATCCCTGCTTAGCCATTTTGCACTTCCTGTCGATCTCATTTTTGAGACGTTTGTATTCCTTTATGCCTGCTTCATTTACTGCATTTTTATATTTTCTCCTTTCATCAATTAAATTCAATATTTCTTCTGTTACCCAAGGATTTCTACTAACCCTCGTCTTTTTACCTACTTGATCGTCTGCTGCCTTCACTACTTCATCCCTCAGAGCTACCCATTCGTCTTCTACTGTATTTATTTCCCCACTTCCTGTCAATTGTTCCCTTATGCTCTCCCTGAAACTCTGTACAACCTCTGGTTCTTTCAGTTTATCCAGGTCCCATCTCCTTAAATTCCCACCTTTTTGCAGTTTCTTCAGTTTTAATCTACAGGTCATAACCAATAGATTGTGGTCAGAGTCCACATCTGCCCCTGGAAATGTCTTACAATTTAAAACCTGGTTCCTAAATCTCTGTCTTACCATTGTATAATCTATCTGATACCTTTTAGTATCTCCAGGGTTCTTCCATGTATACAACCTTATGTCATGATTCTTAAACCAAGTGTTAGCTATGATTAAGTTGTGCTCTGTGCAAAATTCTATCAGGCGGCTTCCTCTTTCATTTCTTAGCCCCAGTCCATATTCACCTACTACGTTTCCTTCTCTCCCTTTTCCTACACTCGAATTCCAGTCACCCATGACTATTAAATTTTCGTCTTCCTTCACTATCTGAATAATTTCTTTTATTTCATCATACATTTCTTCAATTTCTTCGTCATCTGCAGAGCTAGTTGGCATATAAACTTGTACTACTGTAGTAGGTGTGGGCTTCGTATCTATCTTGGCCACAATAATGCGTTCACTATGCTGTTTGTAGTAGCTTACCCGCATTCCTATTTTCCTATTCATTATTAAACCTACTCCTGCATTACCCCTATTTGATTTTGTGTTTATAACCCTGTAGTCACCTGACCAGAAGTCTTGTTCCTCCTGCCACTGAACTTCACTAAACCCCACAATATCTAACTTTAACCTATCCATTTCCCTTTTTAAATTTTCTAACCTACCTGCCCGATTAAGGGATCTGACATTCCATGCTCCGATCCGTAGAACGCCAGTTTTCTTTCTCCTGATAACGACATCCTCTTGAGTAGTCCCCGCCCGGAGATCCGAATGGGGGACTATTTTACCTCCGGAATATTTTACCCAAGAGGACGCCATCATCATTTAATCATACAGTAAAGCTGCATGCCCTCGGGAAAAATTACGGCCGTAGTTTCCCCTTGCTTTCAGCCATTCGCAGTACCAGCACAGCAAGGCCGTTTTGGTTATTGTTACAAGGCCAGATCAGTCAATCATCCAGACTGTTGCCCTTGCAACTACTGAAAAGGCTGCTGCCCCTCTTCAGGAACCACACGTTTGTCTGGCCTCTCAACAGATACCCCTCCGTTGTGGTTGTACCTACAGTACGGCTATCTGTATCGCTGAGGCACGCAAGCCTCCCCACCAACGGCAAGGTCCATGGTTCATGTAAGTAAGTTACCACATCAAATTATGCATTATAAGTAATTTTGATCACTAAGCAGTACACTAGACTACTATTCAGCAGCCATGATGATGATAGTTCTTTGGAGATCTTCACACTTCCTGTTAATTTTTTTAGTTTGTGGCTTGCTTAATATATAGATTGGACAACATCGGGGATAGGTTACAAATCTGTCTCACTCCATTCTCAATTACGGTTTCCCTTTGATGTTGTTCAGTTCTTATAGATGTAGTTTGGTTTCTGTACAAGATGTAAACAATCTTTCGAGCCTTGCATTTTATCCCTGCTATCTTCAGAATTTCAAAGACTGCATTCCAGTCAACACTGTTAAAAGCTTTCCCATTTCTATAACTGCTACAAACATAGGTTTGCCTTTCTTTAACCCATCTTCTAAGACAATCCTTAGGGTCAGTATCATCTTGCACGTTTCTACATTCCTCTACAATTTAGTCTTCCCTGAGTTCAGCTTCTAACTGTTTCTCCATTCTCGTGTAAATAATATGTGTCAGTATTTTGCAAGCATTACTTATTAAACTACCTGTTCAGTAATATTCACACCTGCTTTGTTTGGAATTGGAATTATTACATTCTTCTTGAAGTCTGAACGTATTTCACCTGTCTTGTATATCTTGTGTCACATGGACTAATTTTGTCGCAACAGCCCCCCTAAAGGATTCAGCAGTTGCAAGGGAATGTAATCCATTCCAGAAGCCTTGTTTCAACATATGTCTTTAGAGTTCTGTCAAATTATTCTCGCAGGATCATACCTGGCAATTCATCTTCAGCTACTTCCTCTTCCATTTCTATAATATCATCTTCAAGTTCATTTATCTTGTACACCCCTTCTACATACTCCTTCCATCTTTTAGCTTTCCCTTCTTTGCTCAGTACCAGCATGCCATCTGAGCTCTTGATATTGATACAGCTGCTTCTCTTTTTTTAAATGTCCTCCTAATTTTTGTACGAGCAGCATCTATATTTCCCCTGGTTATGCATGTTTCTTGTTAAGGTATTCCTGCTTTGCCATTTTGCACTTCACATCAACCTCCATTTTTAGATGTCTGTATTCTCTTTTGCACACCTCATCTGCCTCATTTTTGTATTAGTTAATTAGATTCAATGTAGCATGCACTAAAAGGATTTCTACTCATTTTATATTTTTGCGTATTTGTTCCTCTACTGTCTACCTATTTCATCTTTCAAGGCTATCCTTTGTATCTTCTATTGCTGTACTTACTCCTGTTTCAGTCAGTCATCGCTTAATGCTCTCTTTGAAACTCTTAACTACCTCTCATGCCTTCATGGAAGGCGCCATAATGGCTGTACAATATGTAAATGCCATCCCCCGACTGATTGTGCAACCATATCGACAGCATATTGGCGAGGCATTCATCTTCATGGACAACAATTCGCTCCCCCATTGTGCACATCTCGTGGATGACTTCCTTCAGGACTAGAGTGGCCAGCATGTTCTCCACACATGAACCCTATCAAACTTGCCTGGTATAGATTGAAAAGTGCCGTTTACAGACAACGTGACCCACCAACCACTCTGAGGGATCCACGCCGAATCGCCATTGAGGAGTGGGACAATCTGGACCAACAGTGCCCTGATGAACTTGTGGATAGTGTACCATGACAAACACAAGCATGTGTCAATGCAAGAGGATGTGCTACTGGGTATTAGAGGTACCGGTGTGTACAGCAATATGGACCACCACCTCTGAAGGTCTCACTGTATGGTAGTACAACACACAATGTGTGGTTTTCATGAGCAATAAAAACAGTGGAAATGATGTTTACGTTGATGTCTATTCCAATTTTCTGTACAGGTTCCGAAACTCTTGGAACCAAGGTGATGCAAAACTTTTTTTGATGAGTGTATTTTACCCAAAAGGATGCCACCATCATTTAACCTTAAAGTATTGCAGCATGCCCTTGGAAAATAACAGCTTTAGTTTCTGACTGCTTTCAGTTATTCACATTACCAGTGTAACATTGCTTTTTCTCATGTGTGTGTGTGTGTGTGTGTGTGTGTGTGTGAGAGAGAGAGAGAGAGAGAGAGAGAGAGAGAGAGAGAGAGAGAGAGATCACTGACAGCCACAAACGCTGATCTTCAGGACTGCAAAAATTAGTTAACTGCATGGTGAGAGTTTAGGCAGCCCATCCAGATGCTGCCAAGAACCTACCATTTTACAGGACAGAATATGCCTATATACCAAGCTGTAAGTAGACAGTTACATTTGCTGGATTTTTTTTTTCATTTGTTCATTTTTTTTAACTTTATTTTGATGCTGACTGGGTCAATCAGAGCTCTACTTTAATCAAAGAGGCACATAATGAGATACTCAAATCAACAGATCTTTTTGTCACTGGAGGCTATGTGCACCCTTCTTCAAGTGAACAGAATTCAGCACCGAAAGTAAACTCATTAGGGAATGATAAATTATCTAACGGTAAGTTGTACTTCCTGCACAATACATCTGCTGTTGGAAGGTCTCAGCTTCTGAAAAATTTCAGTGCTGTCTTATCAGCATCGAGTCTCAGTCATTTACGCTTGTCTAAACATGCAAAAAATGTTATGTATTCTGATGTGGGGGTCGAAAACTTGAGCAGAAAAACACTATTTATCATAGACAAAATTTAGTCTGGACTACACATTCTCTCTCTCAAATACTCTACTCTCACTTTTGCAGCAAATTTGAACTGCGTTCGAACATCTTATTATTTACAAGGTTAGAAACTGAAGTATTTTGCTGTCTATCTAGATTTACCAGAATCTCATTTTCAGCATCATAATTCCGCTTCCTATGGGTGCATACAGCCATTTCAAAGACTATTATGTATGTTTTGTGGGGTATTTAATAGCCTGTGAACTTGTAATAGCTGTAACAGTGTCTCTATACTTGCTGCAGTACAATAACTTGACTTTTTTACTCATGTCACAAATAACTGTGTAACTATCAACTTCATTTGAGCTTCAACTCATTTGAATGTCTACATTATTTTGTCTGTACAGCCAATCTGGATTACTGATTCATGCACAAAATGTTCCTGTAACTTTTTAACTGTTGTTGTTGTTATTGTTGCTGCTGTTGCTGTGGTCTTAAGTCCAGAGACTGGGATGATGCAGCTCTCCATGTTACTCTATCCTGTACAAGCCTCTTCATCTCCAAATAACGACCACAACTTACATCCTTCTGAATCTGCTTAGTGTATTCATCTCTTGGTCTCCCTCAATAATTTTTACCCTTCACGCTTCCCTCCAATACTAAATTGGTGATCCATTGATACTTCAGAACATGTCCTACCAACCAATCAATCCCTTCTTATAGTAGTTAAGATGTGCCACAAATACCTCTTCTCCCCAATTCTATCCAGTACCTCCTCATTAGTTATGTGATCTGCCCATTGATCTTCAGTATTCTTCTATAGCACCACATTTCTATTCTCCTCTTGTCTATACTGTTTATTGTCCATGTTTCACTTCCATACAAGACTACACCCCATACAAATGTTTTCAGGAAAGACTTCCTGTCACTTAAATCTATACCCAATGTGAACAAATTTCTCTTCTTGAGAAATTCTTTCTTTTCAATAGCCATTTGACATTTTATATCCTCTGCACTTCGACTCTCATCAGTTACATTGCTCGCCAAATAGCAAAACTCTTCTACTACTTTGTGTGTCACATTTCCTAATCCAATTTCCTCATCATCACCTGATTTAATTCAACTACATTCCATTAACCTCATTTTATTTTTGTTGATGTTCATCTTATATCATCCTTTCAAGACACTGTCCATTCCGTTAAGCTGCTCTTTCAGATCCTTTGCTGTCTCTGGCAGCATGACAATGTTGTCAGCAAACCTCAACTTTTTTAGTTCTTCTCCATGGATTTTAATTCCTGCTCCAAATTTTTCTTTGGTTTCCTTTATTGCTTGTTAAATGTACAGATTGAATAATATTGGGGATAAGCTACAACCCTGTCTCACTCCTTTCTCAATCACTGCTTCCCTTTCATGCCCCTCGACTCATAACTGCCATCTGGTTTGTGTACAAATTGTAAATAGCCTTTCACTCCCTGCATTTTACACTTACCATCTTCAAAATTTGAAAGAGAGAACTCCAGTCAACATTGTCAGAAGTTTTTTATAAGTCCACAAATGCTAGAAACGTAGGTTTGCTTTTTCTTAACCTGTCTTCTACGATAAGTCGTAGGGTCGCATGTTCCAATATTTCTATGGAATCGAAACTGATCTTCCCTGAGGTCAGCTTCTACCAGTTTTTCCATTCACCATTAAAGCATTTGTGTTAGTATTTTGCAACCGTAACTTATTAAACTGATAGTTCGGTAATTTTCACACCTGCTTTCAAATGGTTCGAATGGCTCTGAACACTATGGGACTTAACATCTGAGGTCATCAGTCCCCTAGAACTTAGAACTACTTAAATCTAACTAACCTAAGGACATTACACACATCCATACCCGAGGCAGGATTCGAACCCGCGAGCGTAGCAGTCGCGCAGTTCCGGACTGAAGTGCCTAGAATCACTTGGCCACTACGGTCAGCATTCAACACGTGCTTTCTTAGGGATTGGAATTAGTATATTCTTCTTGAAGTCTCAAAGTATTTCGCCTGTCTCATACATCTTGCTCACCAGATGAAAGAGTTTTGTCATGGCTGACTCTCCCAAGGCTACCAGTAGTTCTAATGGAATATTGTCTACTCCTGGGGCCTTGTTTTGACTTCGGTCTTTCAGTGCTTCTCCACACAGTGTCATGTATGTCATTTCACCTTCATCTCCATCCTCTTCAATTTCCATAATATTGTCCTCAAGTACATGGCCCTTGTATATACCCTCTACAGACTCCTTCCACCTTTCTGCTTTCCCTTCTTTGCTTAGGACTGGTTTTCCATCTGAGCTCTTGATATTCATTCTTTTCTTCAAAGGTCTCTTTAATTTTCCTGTTGGCAGTGTCTGTCTTGCCCTGCTGATATAAGCTTCTATATCCTTACGTTCGTCCTCTAGCTATTCCTGCTTAGCCATTTTGCATTTCCTGTTGATCCCATTTTTGAGACATTTGTATTCCTTTTCGTCTGCTTCATTTACTGCATTTTTATATTTTCTCCTTTCATCAATTAAATTCGATCTCCCTTCTGTTACCCAAGGATTTCCACTAGCCCTCATCTTTGTACCTACTTCATCCTCTGCTACCTTCACTACTTCATCTCTCAAAGCTATTCTTCTTCTACTGTATTTCTTTCCCCTGTTCTTGTCAACCAGCCCCCAATGTTCTCCCTGAAACTCTCTACAACCTCTGGTTCTTTCAGTTTATCCAGGTCCCACCTCCTTAAATGACTACCTTTTTGCAATTTCTTTAGTTTTAATCTACAATTCATAACCAATAAATTATGGCCAGAGTCCACATCTGGCCCAGGAAATGTCTTACAGTTATATAATCTATCTTAAACTTTCCAGTGTCTCCAGGCCACCTCCACAAATAAATCTTCTTTGATTATTCTTAAACCAAGTGTTAGCCATGATAAAGTTATGCTCTGTGCAAAATTCTACCAGGCAGCATCCTCTTTCATTCCTTACCCCCAGTACATATTTAACTACTATTTTTCCTTCTCTTCCTTTTCCTACTATCAAATACTATTTATAATTTCTTTTATCGCATCATACATTTCTTCAATTTCTTCAACATCGGCAGAGCTAGTTGGTTTATAATCTTGTACTGCTGTGGTGGGCATGGGCTCCATGTCTATCTTGGCTATAATACTGCGCTCAATATGCTGTTCACGGTAGGTTACTGCATCCCTATTTTTTTAATTCATTATTAAACCTACTCCTGCATTTACCGTTATTTGATTTTGTATTTATAACTCTGTATTCACCTGACCAGAAGTCTTGTTCCACCTGCCACAAAACATCACCAATTCCCTCTACATCTAACTTTAACATATACATTTACCTTTTTAAATTTTTTAACCTACCTGCACCATTAAAGGATCCAACATTCCACACTCCAATCCTTAGAATGCCAGTTTTGTTTCTCCCGATAACAAAACCCTCCTGAGTAGTCCCCGCACGAAGATCCGAATGGGAGACTATTTTAACTCTGGAATATTTTACCCCAAAGGATGCCATCATCTTTTAACCATACAGTAAAGCTGTATGCCCTCGGGAAAAATTACGGCTGTAGTTTCCCCTTGCTTTCAGCCATTCACAGTACCAGTACAGCAAGGCCGTTTTGGTTGATGTTACAAGGCCACATCAGTCAACCCCCCAGACTGTTGCCTCTGCAACTACTGAAAAGGCTGCTGCCCCTCTTCAGGAACCACATATTTGTCTGGCCTCTCAACAGATACCACTCAGTTGTGATTGCACCTATGGTACAGCTAACTGCTTAGCTGAGGCATGCGAGACTCCCCATCAACAGCAAGGTCCATGGTCATTGTGGGGGGGGGACTTTAAATATCAAACTATTTTTTTACACTGCAGTGAAAGTTTGTCAAATATATATGTTTTTTTTTTTAATTTACTGAATTATTTTGCATGATTTTTCATGAGCTTGTTGAAAATAGTCACCAAAGTAGAAAAAAAGAAGCGAGTGAAAGATATTCTATAGCATGTATCTACTGATACTCCAACTATGTAACAGACAACTTGCAATAATGATCAATAAAACAATTACATACAACTGTGATGTTTTAACATAGGTGTAACTAAAAACATACATTTTTAGCCAACTCAGCTTGCAATAAGGCAACTTACATTATCACACAAGTTTAGACTCAGGGAATGGTAAAGCAAGATCAACTGAGTGCAATTGTTAGGACAGGCATGGCATTTTGCGTTTTTTAGTTAAGTCGAAAGATATAACACAGATATAACATTCCACTTATTTCCTTTTATTTTAAAATACTTAACATACCTCTGATCCCATGCTTGTTGTGAACAAGGCCGCCAATTGGTTTGAGCAACTGTTTGATTATCCAGTTTAATGACTGCCATGATTTCATCTGAAACATGATGTAATATTATTTATCGAGAAAGAAGACCTTTTCACTGAGCAGTTAGGACATAACACAGTACACTAACACAGAAATTCGTATGAAATGCTTAAAAATTAGATCAAACTTGTGTGATTAGATTAGATTAGATTTACTTTCATTCCAACTGATCTGTAGTGAGGAGGTCCTCCAGGATGTGGAACATGCCAGAAAAACAACAATACATGACAAATATTTACAACTAAAACAAATAAGCTAATGTACCATTCCAAAGGTCCCAAGTGGAATGATCGTCATTTTTTAATGAACACTATATGAAAGAGTCATTTTACAAATACTAATGCACTGAATTTAAAATTTAAAAGTTTATTTATTTATTTATTTGTTTATAAGGTAATAAACATGTAATACAACTACTATAATACTTATTTACAATGAACACATTACTACACTGAAATGGTGCAGTATATATATATAATAGAGGGAAACATTCCACGCGGGAAAAATTATATATAAAAACAAAGATGAGGTGACTTACCGAACGAAAGCGCTGGCAGGTCGATAGACATACAAACAAACATAAACATACACACAAAATTCAAGCTTTCGCAACAAACTGTTGCCTCATCAGGAAAGAGGGAAGGAGAGGGAAAGACGAAAGGAAGTGGGTTTTAAGGGAGAGGGTAAGGAGTCATTCCAATACCGGGAGCGGAAAGACTTACCTTAGGGGGAAAAAAGGACAGGTATACACTCGCACACACACACATATCCATCCACACATACAGACACAAGCAGACATATTTAAAGACCCTTAAATATGTCTGCTTGTGTCACACACACACACACACACAAATCAGTTGGTTTTACTGAGGAATTCATCAATGGAGTAGAAGGAGTTGGCCACCAATAAATCCTTTAGGTTTCTCTTAAAGTGAATTTCATTGGTTGTTAAGCTTTTTATGGCTGCTGGCAAGTTATTGAAAATGTGTATTCCTGAATAGTGCACACCTTTTTGTACAAGACTAAGTGACTTTAAATCCTTGTGAAGATTATTCTTATTTCTAATATTGATTCCATGAATTGAGCTGTTGGTTTAAAAATTGATATATTTTAAACGGGCTTCTGCAGGATGTTCTCGAGTTCACACCACATATAACTCTTACTGCACGTTTTTGTGCCCGGAAAACTTTAGCTTGGCTTGATGAATTACCCCAAAAAATAATCCCATATGACATGGAATGAAAGTAAGCATAGTATGTCAGCTTTTTCATTTTTATATCTCCTACGTCTGACAAAATTCGCATTGCAAACAGAGATTTGTTAAGACGCTTCAGCAGTTCTGTGGTGTGCTCCTCCCAGTTGAATTTATTATCTAGCTGCAATTCCAAGAATTTAGCACTGCCCACTTCTTCTATCTTCTTGTTATCGTATGTTAGACGTATACTCGTGGGACACCCCTTACAAGTTCTGAACTGTATGTAGTGTGTTTTTTCAAAGTTAAGTGACAAAGAATTGGCTAGGAACCAGTGATTAATGTCCACAAATATTTTATTAGCTGATCTTTCTAAGACTACACTTGTTTTGTTATTTATTGCAATGTTTGTATCATCGGCAAACAAAACGAACTTGGCAGCTGGTAATGTTACTGATGAAAGGTCATTGATATACACAAGAAAAAGTGAGGGCCCCAAAATGGAACCTTGTGGGACCCCCACATGTAATTAGTTCCCAGTTGGATGATGCCTGATAGCTTGATGCATGTCTCTTTCCTAATAACACCCTTTGTTTCCTGCCAGAGATACAAGATTTGAACCATTTTGCAGCATTTCCTGTTACACTATAATATTCTAATTTACTTAATAGGATATTGTGATTTACACAGTCAAATGCCTTTGACAGATCACAAAATATACCAGTTGCCTGCAATTTTTTGTCTAATGAATTAAGCACATTTTCACTGTAAGTGTAGATAGCCTTCTCAATATCAGAATCTTTTAGAAATCCAAACTGTGACTTTGACAGTATGTTATTTGAGATAAGATGGTTATAAAGCCGACTGTACATTACTTTTTCTAAAATTTTTGAGATGCTGGCAACAGTGAAATTGGACGGAAATTTGATGCTATTTCTTTATCTACCTTCTTAAACAGTGGCTTAACTTCAGCTTATTTCAACCATTCAGGAAATATTCCACTGATAAACGACTGGTTACACAGATAGCTTAATATGTTACTTAGCTCAGAATCACATTCTTTAATTAACTTTGTTGATATTTCATCATACCCACTAGATGTTTTTGATTTTAAAGATTTTATGATGGACATTATTTCGGTTGGGGTAGTGAGGGTCAAATTCATATTATGGAAGTTACTTGAAATGTCTGGTCTGAGGTATTCCATAGCAGCATCTACCGAACCTGACAACCCCATCTTTTCAGTAACAGTTATAAAATGTTTGTTAAAAAGCTCTGCAACACTATACACATCTGTCATCAATGTATCATTCACTCTTAATGCTATTTGTTCCTCTTCATGTCTGGTTCTACCAGTCTCCTCCTTCACTATATCCCGTATTGTCTTTATTTTGTTATCTGATATGACTATCTTTTCCTTGTAATATATTTGCTTTGATGTCCGTATTACAGTCTTTAATATTTTGCAGTATTTCTTGTGTGTGTTGGGCACTTTTAAAGTACCAAATTATTTCCAGGTTCATATGCAAAGATTCATCAGCTCCACATTATTTCTAACACAACCAGTGGTGAAGCTTTTTCAATGCAATATTCCTGTTTCAAATGTATTTTCCATAATAGCATTATTAAATCATCTTGCTCAGGTTGGAAGCTCTTCCTGGTGTTTTTCCATGTCCGTGACTTGACATTTGTCCCTCCCCCCCCCCCCCCCCCTCCCCCACAAAATGCTATTTATTTCTTCTTATTGAAGTCAAAATATGACAGGACGAAAAAAAAAAAAGACAACCAACCAAATCATTATTAATAAATCATATCACTACTTTAAATTGTTATCATGTGAAGAAGACTGTTCAATCTTCACATACTTCTTAAAATATTTCCTTATGAGCAATAAACTACTTGTTGTGATGTCAAATGCTCCTCCAATAAGCTACACATCACTTTTCATGTTCCGATAACGTTCTCAACACTGTCACCAAGCATGGAATCATCAATATCTGAAGTTTCTTTCCAAAATTATTATTAATACTAATATTACACATTACTGTGCATGGTGTTGTTACTCAAATGGACCTACTAATTGTTTATTGTTACAGGAGATGCCATTTTTGATGCAAACTAAATATGCTTGATGAGAAGAGGAAGGCTGTTGGTGTAATAGGGGTTCACTTAACAGAGATGACCACGACATTTAATACTAACACCACCGTGACCACTACCGCCACCAAAATCACCCCTTTCTTTTGGGCACAATATCTGTTATTTACTGCCTCCTGTGATATTGAAATATCATACGGGCCCCTACTGAATTACAGTTCTTGCATTTTGTTTCCATACTTTTCATTAAAAGCTTGCGCTATCATAGAAACAATTGTGGTCCAGGAACAGTAACAAGTTTCAACATGGCAATAGGCATCAGCTACATGAACAAGAGAACCAAAGTACGATGTATACAAGTGGTACACAATGATTTGGAATAAATAAGAATAAAGGAAAAAGAGAGACAGGGTGACAAAAAATTCTGGCTGTCATAGGTTTTCAGAACAGAATTAGACCAAGGAGAAAAACCTCTTGGACAGTAAGAGCAAAGATATTTGCCATGTATGAGAATGAAGGAATACTGGACAAGAATAAAGACTAGAAGGAATGAAGCTTATCAAATTAATGTGATCCTCACAAGACCAAAACAAAATGAAATAGCGGTAACACAAATTATTTTCAATCTTTCTTTCTGAGGGAAGAGACAGTGCCATATCAACAACAAGATAATTGCAAACAAATTAAAACCAAACAAAAAGCAGTGGTCTTGTACTATGATTATAAACATGTAGAAAAGTTCTGGTGCAATGCAAATAACTTAGGAGGAATGGAAACCAGTCACCAAATAGCAGAAGCTTTGAGATGCCAACAGACACACACAAAAGAGAGAAAACTTTTGCTAGCTTTTGGAATAAATCCTTTGTCAAGCTACAGTGCGCGTGCACACACCTTGTTGGGACTGAATTTCTGCAGGTGGACTAGGACGGGGTGGGGATTCTGTTGAGAGGGGTGGATAGGGGAGGTGAGAATAGGAGTTGGGATGGGTAGCTACCAGATTGGATGGAGGCAGCAGGTTTCCGGGCTACGAATGAAGAAGCGACAGGTGGCAGATGGGCAGGCTAGGCATCTGTTCTTAGACACAGTTTGGTTGTGGCCATTCTTTCTGATGGACAACTGATTGGTTGTCATACCAACATAAACAACTGTGCAGCTATTACAGCAGAGCTGGTATATGACATGGGACAGGAACAGGGATTGCATAGGGATGACCAGGATGTCATTTAGATTGGGCGGGCAACGGAATGGCACTATAGGAGGGATCTTGGGCAGTCTGTCCCTCATTTCCCATATAATGATCGATAATCAAAGCTCTGGCAAAGGATATGGTTCAGATGTTCAAATCCAGGTGACACTGGCTGACGACGGGGGCAGTCCTTTGTAGTTGGAACCTTGAGAGTGGTGGGAGAATTAGGGGGTGTGTGAGAATATGACTTGAGAAATGTGTTTACAAACTAGGTTTGGTGATGAGGTGGAGTGGCAGGCAGGGGGAGGGGGTTGGTAGGTCTGTCTGTGAAGAACCTGATGAAACCATCAGCATACTGGGCAAGAGAGTTCTTGTCACTGAAGATATACCATGCACAGGTGGCCAGACTGTATGGGAGTGATTTTTTCGAATGGATGGGATGACAGTTGTCGTAATACAGTTAATGTTAGAGGTTAGTGGATTTAATGTGGACAGTGGTGTGGATAGAGCCATCAGAGGGGTAGAAAGCAACATCCAAGAAGGTGGCATGTTGGGCTGGGGAGGATCAGATGAAGCAGACTGGAGGGGTGGTGGTGGTGTTGTTGTTGAGGAATGAGGATTGAGTGTCTTGTTCCAGAGTCCAGATCATGAAGACATTATCAATGAAACTGAACCAGACAACAGGTTTGGTGATTTGGCAGGCTATACAAAGGTCGACATAGGAGGGTGCAATACGGGTGTCCATGGCTGTGCTGCAGGTTTGTTTACATGTTTTCTCCTCTAAGGAGAAGTAGTTGTGTGCCAGGATATAGTTAGTAAGGTGTATGATGAATGAGGTAGTGGGTTTGAAATCTGAAGGACTTGTGCAATAGTGGCAAGGACATGGACATAAGAGATGTTGGTGTACATGGAGGTTACGTAAACAGTAACACACACAGATCTAAGGTGAAGGAAGTTAGTATCTTTGATGTACGAGGCCAGGTTTAGGGCAAAAGGTTGGAGGTGTTGGTCAATGAGAGTGGAATTTCCTTCAGTAGGAGCACAATAATCAACTCGATGGTGTGTAGGAGCACAATAATCAACTCAATTGGGTGCCCAGGATTGTTGGTTCCTATATTCTGGGAATCATGTAGAAAGTAGTTGTGCAAGGTGTCGTATCTTTGAGAAGGGAGATAGACTCAGGAAAGAGGTTTTGGGGTGGGCCTAGGATTTCAGTAGGGATAGGAGATTATGTTTAAGCTCTCGTACCTGGAGGAGTCAAGACAGTTTTGTGGAAGCCTTCCGTCTTTATCTACAGGTAGTGAATGGCTGTTCTTTCTTCTGCTGAGAGCTTATTGTTCTTAGGAAGGAACCTGGGGAATGGTGCTGAGGTCAAGTTAGCGGTACAGAATTCCTGGAGTATGATCTCCATAAGGTTTGTCAGGTGCGAGAGGAGGGTGGGAGGGAGGGGGAGGGGTTGCAGTTGGATGGTGGTATGAAGTGGGAGAAGCAAAGTTCTATGTTGGGATTAGGTCAAGTTTGATTTGAGGGATTGGTAACAAAGAAACCTTCCCACTGTAGGAATTGGGAGAAGATGAGTAGGTCTTTGATAAGTTCAATACAGTTGAACTTAAGCTTGAGGTTGAAGGTGAGGCCTCTGGATAGGAATGAACTTTCTGTGGGGTTGAGGCTTTTGGTGGAAAGGTCAACAACGATGTTTTGGGTTAGTTTGGGCTCTGTATTTCATGGAGTGTTGGGAGAGAGTTAGCAAACTGTTATGAGAGGTTGACATGGGGGTTCACCGTAGGTAGAAAGCATGGTGATGGGTGCTCCAGGCCAGGAGTAGGACGTCAACAGTTTGGACAATTTATGGAGGTGATGTCTGAAATGCTCTTCCAGGTGTTGGAGATTAAATGTTTCAATTTTGGAGATGTGCTGTATATAGTTAGGATTTCACATTAGCAATATATCGCAGACGGAGCACAGATGGTTCAGGGATGTCTACGCCCTGGAGATGTGTTTCTCAGGATGTATATGTGGACAAGAAAAAAAAAATTTCCCGGATTTCTCGGTTAAAAACACACTTCCTCCCAGGTGAAAACACACTTTTTGTTGTTAAGTGACAGTACATTTTCCCTCAGAACTGCAAAACTTATCAGTCCTTTGAATAGTTTTGGTTTTATACACGGGCAAAGAATTTCCCAGCACTTTAGAAAACAAAACTCAGGGAAAAAGACAGATTTTGGAAGTATCTTTGATGTACAGCAACATATACACTGAAAGTATACATTAGAATTCCATTAAACGCCGCATATTCAGAGCATAGGACACGTGACGTAGTCAGCCAACAGCAACATTACTGTTAAGTAGCACGAACAAACAAACAGGGAAAGTTAATAGTTTAAATTAATATACATAATGTTGCTACAAGAAAAGCAAAGCTTTCACATATAATAATGGTCTCTAAGGTTAATAAGGTGCAAGAGAAGCTAAGCTTTGCATATAATGTTGATCTTTTTTGCGTGTGTTACACTTTAAGATATATCACACAAATGTACCAGTAAAATCTTTAATAATGACATAAATGTCTGATCTTCAGGGTTCGAAATTCTTCTAACTGGCTCATTATGAAAGAGTTGACTTTTAAATGAGAGTCAAACGCTCTGTTATTTAAGAAATCCATGGAACACTCTCGCACATAGTTCAACTTATGTAAAAGGATATTTACTTTGAAATAAACACTTTTCAAACCACCATTTGCAATATTTTCCCGTGCCTGTTAGAAATACGTTCGTTTCTGCAGTTGCCAGAGAGCGCAGATAACAAGCTACACCATGCTAGCACAGCTACCAAGATGTAGGAATCCTGTATGTATGTATGTGTATGTAAAACATTGAACGGAGCATCCGAATTTCATGAACCATACTAAAACGTGCACATTTAAAGTGCACATTTGTACGTCTAGATTCCCAATGAAGTAGACCTTGACCTGTTGTTAATCTTTTCAGTGTGATTTTCAGAATGTTAATTTTCTTGGAGCATCAGTACTGTATTATACGAGGTGCATTCAAGTTCTAAGGCCTCCGATTTTTTTTCTCTGGACTGGAAAGAGAGAGAAACATGCGCATTGTTTTGAAATGAGGCCGCGTTCATTGTCAATACGTCCCAGAGATGGCAGCACCGTACGGCAGATGGAATTTTACCGCCAGCGGCGAGAATGAGAACTGTTTTAAATACTTAAAATGGCGACTTTTTCCTTACTTGAACAGTGTGCAATCATTCATTTTCTGAATTTTAGTGGTGTGAAACCAATTGAAATTCATCGACAGTTGAAGGAGACATGTGGTGATGGAGTTATGGATGTGTCGAAAGTGCGACAGTTTAATGAAGGCGGAACATCGTGTGACAACAAACCGAAACAACCTCGGGCTCGCACAAGCTGGTCTGACGACATGATCGAGAAAGTGTAGAGAATTGTTTTGGGGGATCGCCGAATGACTGTTGAACAGATCGCCTCCAGAGTTGGCATTTCTGTGGGTTCTGTGCACACAATCCTGCATGACGACCTGAAAATGCGAAAAGTGTCATCCAGGGGGGTGGCACAAATGCTGACGGATGACCACATGGCTGCCCATGTGGCATGTTGCCAAGCAATGTCGACGCGCAACGACAGCATGAATGGGACTTTCTTTTTGTCGGTTGTGACAATGGATGAGATGTGGATGCCATTTTTCAATCCAGAAACAAAGCGCCAGTCAGCTCAATGGAAGCACACAGATTCACCGCCACCAAAAAAATTTCGGGTAACCGCCAGTGCTGAAAAAATGATGGTGTCCATGTTCTGGGACAACGAGGGCGTAATCCTTACCCATTGCGTTCCAAAGGGCACTACGGTAACAGGTGCATCCTACGAAAATGTTTTGAAGAACAAATTCCTTCCTGCACTGCAACAAAAACGTCCGGGAAGGGCTGCGCGTGTGCTGTTTCACCAAGACAACGCACCCGCACATCGAGCTAACGTTACGCAACAGTTTCTTTGTGATAACAACTTTGAAGTGATTCCTCATGCTCCCTACTCACCTGACCTGGCTCCTAGTGACTTTTGGCTTTTTCCAACAATGAAAGACACTCTCCGTGGCCGCACATCCACCAGCCGTGCTGCTATTGCCTCAGCGATTTTCCAGTGGTCAAAACAGACTCCTAAAGAAGCCTTCGCCGCTGCCATGGAATCATGGCATCAGCGTTGTGAAAAATGTGTACGTCTGCAGGGCGATTACGTTGAGAAGTAACGCCAGTTTCATCGATTTCGGGTGAGTAGATAATTAGAAAAAAAAAATCGGAGGCCTTAGAACTTGAATGCACCTCGTATCATGTTTGGTTCTCTATTATGGCATAATGCCGTATGTGCTAGAAGATGAAAACATGCACTTGAAATGCAGCGAACAGTTGAAACTAGCCAGTACTGAGGAATTAAACATTTCGTTTCAAATACATTGACTCCTTCTGAGGAAAAAGTTAATAAAAGTCAAAGTTCTTTAGCAAACAGACAAAAATAACTTCATTGTTCTGCAAGGTGATTAATGCTTGACTGTCAGAAAGGTGGAAATAAAATAAAATCTGAAACTAAAAATATATTTTAGCCTTCCATAATTACGTGAATGTATTTTAATTCACTTGATAGCTCCCGGTCACAGATATCCATTTTGTTTTCATTTGATGTGAGAGTAAACGAAGGGTAAACAGCAAAATCACTAAATGTAAACATGGGTCACGTGGAGACTCCCCACTATACCTCAGACTGCTCTGCGCTTCAGCCCCTGATCTACGATATTTGCTAACCGAGTCAATGCTAAAAAAAATCGAATTTTCAAAAATATGTTCACTGTGGGATTGAAACGTGTATATTTTGTAATGGATGGCATCAAACTATATTCAGGACAGTAGAAATTGAAATGTCCTGTGGTGCCTCTCCTGCTCCCAATCGGCCGGTTTGACAGCCTGCCCCTCCTTAAAAAACAATCTCACAGTTAATCGCGGATAGGATGATTTGTCATCGGGAGAACAAGAACTCTTCAGAAAATTTGCACTCTTTATTGCCTATTAGTTAATAAGTTGCTGATTTGTGTGACGTAAAATTAAATATACGATACATAAAACCAATAGAGAGACAAGCAAGTAAGTACACATTTCTTCAATCCTTAGCTTCTAGCATTTTTTTCTCTCTAATCTTGCTAAAGCTTTACACTGGGTGCTTTCCTTTCTGCGAAAGAATCTATTACCTCATCAGAATTCAGCAAACATTTTACTACATGAAAAATCAAAATGTCGTTATCTAATACTGAAAAACATGTTAATACAAATAATACCCAAGACTGCTGTGGTTTCTCGATCTGATTACATCTATTTTGTCACTATCTGCTAGATAAAACAAAATAGGCCTTTCTAATATTGCAGTAATTTTATAACACACACCAAATAAATTAGACTCTTTTCACACAAATGGTCATTTTTATAACACGACAGAATATAATTCACAAAGTTCCAACATCAAATGTCCTTATTAGGCCTACTACAAGCTAAAAGCTTTATGTTAGGAAACAGTTTCACATTTCGTTCATATGCACCAGTTTCTCAAGTATGAGATCGAAAAGTAGTACTACGAAATTTTGATATAAATTTTGAATCGTCTTATTCTTCCATAATTCGTGTGACGTCCCCATTTCTTCTCCTTCCTCATTCTAACAAACAATCTTGTTATCACCAATTCTGTAGCTGTTCCTGCCATTGTCAAAATTTTTCACCGATCAACTTCACTAACCCTGCCAGAACCTCAGGTTTAGTTATCTCACGATTATTCTCCAGTTATATATAAAAACAAAGATGAGGTGACTTACCGAACGAAAGCGCTGGAAGATCGATAGACACACAAACAAACACAAACATACACACAAAATTCAAGCTTTCGCAACAAACTGTTGCCTCATCAGGAAAGAGGGAAGGAGAGGGGAAGACGAAAGGAAGTGGGTTTTAAGGGAGAGGGTAAGGAGTCATTCCAATCCCGGGAGCGGAAAGACTTACCTTAGGGGGAAAAAAGGACAGGTATACACTCGCACACACGCACATATCCATCCACACATACAGACACAAGCAGACAGATATATGTCTGCTTGTGTCTGTATGTGTGGATGGATATGTGCGTGTGTGCGAGTGTATACCTGTCCTTTTTTTCCCCTAAGGTAAGTCTTTCCGCTCCCGGGATTGGAATGACTCCTTACCCTCTCCCTTAAAACCCACTTCCTTTCGTCTTCCCCTCTCATTCCCTCTTTCCTGATGAGGCAACAGTTTGTTGCGAAAGCTTGAATTTTGTGTGTATGTTTGTGTTTGTTTGTGTGTCTATCGATCTTCCAGCGCTTTCGTTCGGTAAGTCACCTCATCTTTGTTTTTATATATAATTTTTCCCACGTGGAATGTTTCCTTCTATTATATTGATATCATTATTCTCCAGTTAGGCGTTGTTACATGTTCATACAACACATTTTCCACGTTACTTCCAGAATACAACTTAAGCAGCTGCTAGCCGGGGACTGTACAACTGATCCTTATTAGTGTAGCGATCTGGCAAAAAATTTCTGTCAAAATTTCATTTGCTTGGGTACACCGAGAAGATTATATGTAATCTTTCTCACCTGTTATTCCTGTTAATCATTTATTTCCTTTCTGGTAGTCTGAATCTATGGATTTCACTAGTAATTACAACAATGCTGATCATTTGCAAACCCAATCAACCACATAATCAGACAGCAATTGGCATTCATCCATTCGGCTTGACTCCGCTCAGCTCGTATAGTCCTGTCCCCTTTTGTCTGCGGAGAGTTTATTTCTTGATGCGATAAAGATTCTCCTGACAGAGACATCAAGTACACTATGCACGCATTCAAAAATCAACTTATGATTCATTCTTAAATCAACTTAAAATGTGTTCAAGAATGTTCAAAAACCAACAGAGATGTGTTTCAAAATCATATGAATAATTGACAGACCAACGTGCATTGGATGCTAGGCGCTTTGTGAAACAAAGTTCCCCCCCCCCAAGATTATGAATTTGGTGCCCCCTTTTCCCAGTAGCATTTAGCGGCTTGCTGTGACTGCTTGCACAGTCAACAGCCACATTCCTGTAGCCAGAAGCGGGAGAATCTACTACTCAAACGTGACTCAACTACACATGCGCAAGAGCTCGCTCATAACTGCTAAAACAAATCTAATGTAAATAGTTGTGACTTCACACTCACCGGAGGCAGTTTGTTGTTATGAAGCATTGCATAGTCTTTCTAAAGCCTTAGACATATTTTGCTGTTGGCAGACATTTGCATGAGCACTGTGTGTCGTCATTGTATATGGCACATTTCCTTTGTAATTTAAGTTATTTTTGTTTTTTTCTCTCGTTTATGTTTTATTCTTGAAGTATTATTCTGCAGTAGTGGGAATCAGTAATATCCTTTGTTAGAGTATTGGTTCTTACCAGTCAAAATTACAAAATTTTAACAGAAAATTAAAACAATGAAAAATTCCCAGAAGTCTAAAAAATTCCTGGTTTTTTCACGGTTTTCTCCCGGATGAAAAAATTCCAGGGTTTATCCCAGATCTCCTGGGTCATATACACCCTAATTTCTGCAGTATGAGGTTACTGAGGGATAGGGACTGGCAGAATCTGAAAAGATGAAGGTCGTCGTGAAAAGAGAAGTGGTATCCAGAAAAGGGATTTTTTTTTTAAACTGTTTGGGGGGGGGGGGGGGGGGGGGGGCTCTACAGTTAGACAGTACTTAAGGAACAGGACGTGGGACTGGGTTTTAACTATGGAAAGGAAAGGTCCTCGAACTGATGGAGTAGGGATTAATTTGGGTTGAAATGGTGCAAGGAAAACGTGAAATGTTGCAGGAAATGGATCAGGATGTCAGATGGCTGTAAATGGAACTGGATAACAAAGTATGAGTTTATGGTGTGAAAAATATGGAAGAAATAGTACTAAGAACAATGGATAGCTCTGTGGATGATGCATAAATTATCATTACACATGGGGCAGAAAAAGGAGAGATGTAAAATTCTGATAGGAGTAATAACACACACACACACACACACACACACACACACACACACACACACACAACCTTTTCCGTACATTATCCAGGCTGGACACACAATGACAGGATTGCATTTCAGTAGGTGGACTAGGATGAGGTGGGCATAGTGTCAGGAGGGGCTTTTAGAGGGAGAGAGCCACTGAAATCATATATGTTGGCTCAGCTGCATGTTGCGCCACTACGTTATCAATTCTGTTCCTGGCCAAAGTTCAGCACTGGCCATTCACTCTGGTTGACAGCCAGTGATTACCGCAGAGTTGGTATATGACGTGACTACTCTCACGGGTGACCATGCATGTGATGGGATGGGACAGGTGTGTGAAAGGACCGGAATAGAGAGATCTGGGTGGGTGGAAAGGACAGGTATTGCAACTGAGTCTTCTACAGGGACTGGATCCCTGTAGCAATGAGTTGGGAGTGGCAGTCGCATATGGATGCACCCATGATATTGTGTAGGTTGCATGGGTGATGGAATATCACTTTAGGATGGATAGTTATGATCTTGGGTAGGATGTCTGTGATTCTTGGGCATGATGATTGATGATAAATAATCAAAGCCTTGGCGAAGGATATTTAGCAATTGTTCCAGGCCAGGGGTGACGGGGGGGGGGGGGGGGGGGGGGGGGGGGGGGGGGGGGTGATCATTTGTAGCTTGTTCCTGGGTGTGGGGGGAGGATTAGGGATGAGTGAGGATGTTGTTGTTGTTGTCGTCTTCAGTCCTGAGACTGGTTTGATGCAGCTCTCCATGCTACTCTATCCTGTGCAAGCTTCTTCATCTCCCAGTACCTACTGCAACCTAGATCCTTCTGAATTTGCTTAGTGTATTCATCTCTTGGTCTCCCTCTACGATTTTTACCCTCCACGCTGCCCTCCAATGCTAAATTTGTGATCCCTTGATGCCTCAAAACGTGTCCTACCAACCGATCCCTTCTTCTAGTCAAGTTGTGCCACAAACTTCTCTTCTCCCCAATCCTATTCAATAGCTCCTCATTAGTTACGTGATCTACCCACCTTATCTTCAGCATTCTTCTGTAGCACCACATTTCGAAAGCTTCTATTCTCTTCTTGTCCAAACTATTTACCGTCCATGTTTCACTTCCATACATGGCTACACTCCATACAAATACTTTCAGAAACGACTTCCTGACACTTAAATCTATACTCGATGTTAACAAATTTCTCTTCTTCAGAAACGATTTCCTTGCCATTGCCAGTCTACATTTTATATCCTCTCTACTTCGACCATCATCAGTTATTTTACTCCCTAAATAGCAAAACTCCTTTACTACTTTAAGTGTCTCATTTCCTAATCTAATTCCCTCAGCATCACCCGATTTAATTTGACTACATTCCATTATCCTCGTTTTTCTTTTGTTGATGTTCATCTTATATCCTCCTTTCAAGACACTGTCCATTCCGTTCAACTGCTCTTCCAAGTCCTTTGCTGTCTCTGACAGAATTACAATGTCATCGGCGAACCTCAAAGTTTTTACTTGTTCTCCATGGATTTTAATACCTACTCCGAATTTTTCTTTTGTTTCCTTTACTGCTTGCTCAATATACAGATTGAATAACATCGGGGAGAGGCTACAACCCTGTCTCACTCCTTTCCAAACCACTGCTTCCCTTTCATGCCCCTCGACTCTTATAACTGGCATCTGGTTTCTGTACAAATTGTAAATAGCCTTTCGCTCCCTGTATTTTACCCTTGCCACCTTCAGAATTTGAAAGAGAGTATTTCAGTTAACATTGTCAAAAGCTTTCTCTAAGTCTACAAATGCTAGAAACGTAGGTTTGCCTTTTCTTAATCTTTCTTCTAAGATAAGTCGTAAGGTTAGTATTGCATCACGTGTTCCAACATTTCTACGGAATCCAAACTGATCTTTCCCGAGATCCGCTTCTACCAGTTTTTCCATTCGTCTGTAAAGAATTCGCATTAGTATTTTGCAGCTGTGACTTATTAAACTGATAGTTCGGTAATTTTCACATCTGTCAACACCTGCTTTCTTTGGGATTGGAATTATTATATTCTTCTTGAAGTCTGAGGGTATTTCGCCTGTCTCATACATCTTGCTCACCAGATGGTAGAGTTTTGTCATGACTGGCTCTCCCAAGGCCATCAGTAGTTCTAATGGAATGTTGTCTACTCCCGTGGCCTTGTTTCGACTCAGGTCTTTCAGTGCCCTGTCAAACTCTTCATGCAGTATCGTATCTCCCATTTCATCTTCATCTACAGCCTCTTCCATTTCCATAATATTGTCCTCAAGTGCATCGCCCTTGTATAGACCCTCTATATACTCCTTCCACCTTTCTGCTTTCCCTTCTTTGCTTAGAACTGGGTTTCCATCTGAGCTCTTGATGTTCATACATGTGGTTCTCTTATCTCCAAAGGTCTCTTTAATTTTCCTGTAGGCAGTATCTATCTTACCCCTAGAGAGACAAGCCTCTACATCCTTACATTTGTCCTCTAGCCATCCCTGCTTAGCCATTTTGCACTTCCTGTCGATCTCATTTTTGAGACGTTTGTATTCCTTTTTGCCTGCTTCATTTACTGCATTTTTATATTTTCTCCTTTCATCAATTAAATTCAATATTTCTTCTGTTACCCAAGGATTTCTACTAGCCCTCGTCTTTTTACCTACTTGATCGTCTGCTGCCTTCACTACTTCATCCCTCAGAGCTACCCATTCTTCTTCTACTATATTTCTTTCCCCCATTCCTGTCAATTGTTCCCTTATGCTCTCCCTGAAACTCTCTACAACCTCTGGTTCCTTCAGTTTATCCAGGTCCCATCTCCTTAAATTCCCACCTTTTTGCAGCTTCTTCAGTTTCAATCTGCAGTTCATAACCAATAGTGAGTGAGGATATGAAACCGAAAATCTGTCTGTGGGAGTCCTCATGAGATCTTCAGCATAACGGCCAACAGAGTTCTCATCACTGCAAACATGTTGTCCATAGGTGGCCAGGCTGTATGGAAGCGATTTTTTGGTGCGGAACAGGTAATAGCTGTCAAAATGCACGTATTGTTGGTGTTTGGTGTGTTTAATACGGTCAGAGACTTGTACGGAGCCATCAGAGAGGTGGAACTCAACATCCTGGAACCACTCCCCACCCCTTTCCACAAGGATATGGCACCTGTTGTGTGCGGATATGACAACCCACTAGATGTGCACCAGAAGGAATGGCTAAAGCCAAACTTCAGCTTAGAACAAAGCTCGCCATCAAGTGGCATAAAATGCTCAATTTCAATAGTTGCTTCACAACCTGGGACATTTGGATCCTTTCCTCGATCACTACCTTTCTGGGCTAGATGGGACTTATCCCTGCAACACTTCCTTTACCCTCGTAACCGTCCTGGTCTGAATCTCTGCTAATCCACTGTTCTCACATCTTCCATCCAATGGTTTTCCCTCTTTCTGTCCTATCATCCTTTCCCAATCAAAATCTCAATGTCACCTTCATCATGTTTCAACGCCCCTGCATCACATGCCTAACCCATACACCTGCCAACCCTCCTTCCTGCATTTCTAGGCAGCAAACCTACTGTATCCCTCCAAGCAGGTAGCTCATCCACACCCAACCACTCTGCCTGCATCCTGCCTCTCCCCCCCTCTATCCATCTACTGAAATGCAATCCTAATATTTGTGTGTGTGTCCAGCTGGCACAGGTGTGTGTGTGTCCAGCTGGCACAGGTGTGTGTGTGTCCAGCTGGCACAGGTGTGTGTGTGTCCAGCTGGCACAGGTGATTTTGTGTGTGTGTGTGTGTGTGTGTGTGTGTGTGTGTGTGTCTGTGTGTATGTGTGTGGGGGGGGGGGGGGTCATTGTACTAAAATTCAATATTCCACCACTTTCAATGAAAATATTCCATGTAATTGTAATTATTACAGTATATTGTATGTATATGTGTGTGTGTGTGTGTGTATGTATATATGCATAAACTTACTACTTGTTTCATCTTTCACACTATAGGACTTGCTAGAACTGCGTCCTGTAACCCCTTTTACGAAGGAACGTAAGTCAGCAGGGCCAGAGATGGAATCTTTGTCTCGACGAGAACGTCCCGGAACCTCTTCTAGCAAGTCTTGACAACCCATTAACCTTCAAATAAAGAAAACAAATACAAATTAAATTCAATAACACAACAGTGCAAGTAAATCACAAGGAACTACACTGACATCAAACATCTGCCTTTAAATTTCTGTGTGACTCATTATATCTTAACAGCCACATTACTGGTGTTGTCACTTTCATAGTAAACAAAAATTTCTAAAATAGCTGATACAACACACAGAAGACTCCAAATAGCTGCAGATATAAAAGCCTGTCATCAAACACAGCACTTTTATTACCTATCATTTACGTTGCCTGTCATGCACCCACCATTTGAAAAACAGGAAAGAACCCATGTAACTTTACACAAATATTGACTAACTTTTAGATATTATTAGAATAACTACTCTATAAATTTGAGGATTTGTCTATGGTAGGCTATATTCTGGAGGGGGGGGGGGGTCTTAAAATTCTTCAATTGTAGCTCTCTCACCATTTTTTTGTTCCCCATCTGTCCTACTAATTCCCAAACTAAATCTCTTCATCACCCAGCTTTTGAATGGCTTTTACATTGAAAGTTCATATATCACTGACGTAAGCTGGAATGGTAACACAGACTTATTATAAACTTTCTGTTTCAGGCACATCACACAATTAGTTTTGAAAACTATTTAGTTTACCACAAGTACTCCATATTCTCCTTGCCATTATGTTCCATTTCTTTGTCTGTGCCTCTTCAGCTGCCCTTGATATAAGATTATCAGTGATTTCACTGTAAACTCTTTTTAAATTGATGATTAATTATTACTTTAATATTATTCTAAATGATTTTCATACTAATAAGCTCCCTCTACTAAGTTCTTCCATTAGATGTTAAGTTTGGTGCACTAGGGAGGCAAACAGTACTAGCTCAAAAGCAAAAGAATGTGATTTAATTGTCTTACATTAACATGAAGTTGTCCTTTTTTTCAGCTGAAGAATCTGAAGACCTCCAGAATATAACCAACTAGAGACAAGTCATCCCATTTTTTGTAGTATCTGATAACTGGTCATGCTACACAATATTAGTATTTTGTGAAGAACAGTAAAACAATTAAATAGAATCTCTTGTTGGCAGAGAAACCAAAACAGAACTAAAAAAGATTGCAGAAATATTGTACACTGGATGAACGAGTTTCCACATGAAAATGTCCAGTGAAACCATATGCAAATAATAGTTAGCAAATGTTAATTACATTTTATGAATAAATGCATTGTGACATTGCAGAAACATTGTACCTGACTTCCAGTTTTCCAGTGACTGCAGCACAGCGCCCAAAAGATGGAGGAGAGGAAAATGATGCTGCTGGTGAAGCTGGAGACATTGGCTGACTCAGGCTAGGTCCTGGAGAAGGGCCTGGTCGCAGTGGTTGTAGGCTGGTGTAAGTTACAGGGACAGGTGAAGCTGCCTGTGCTGTCTGTAGTTCATGTTTCAGTTGTGCTGCTGCTGGAGAGTCAGGTGGCAATTCCTGTCTTCGCAGTTCCAGAGATTTTCGAAGCAAGTCCAATTTCCGTGAACTCTCCCATAAGCTTGCTTGTGCCTGGAAGTTACGACAAACATTTCCAAAGGTGTAAATGTGATGCTCAACTGCCACATAGTAAAACATTTATTTGGATTAAATGCAACAGTAGAATTAAATGCAACAGTAGGAAGCACTACCAGACAAATGGCATAAATAATATTCACATAGGTTATCAAAATTACCCATTAACTCAAACAACCAATGTTCTGAAGTGGCAGTTTCAATTTGGTAAAATTATTATACACATAACTGTTAATCCTAGGTATCGGGTTCCTAAATCAATATCAAACTGTTGCATTGCTTACTGATGTAGTTTCATTCTGGAAACTGCAATATATTTCCATCACAGCCTTAATTCTGCAAGAAAGTATGAATTAAAGTAGTTACCAGGAGTAATGATACAACAAAAATAAGCAGAAGAAAAGGAAAGGGGTGTGTGTGTGTGTGTGTGTGTGTGTGTGTGTGTGTGTGTGTGTGTGTGTGTGTGTGCGCGTGGGTGTGGGTGTGGGGTGGCGGGTAGGGGGTGGAGGGTGGGGAGGGGGGGGGGTAGATGGCTGAGAGTTTGTATTCATTTTGCTTCCTAACAAATTTAAATTTGATTATTTTGATTTCAAGGATTTTGCAATGACACCTGGTATGTCTATTCTGCTACTACTCAAACTGCTCAATTTAAAATCTTGGTTGTAATACTACTAACGTATAATAATTTTAATCAAGTTTAATTTGCTAAAAGCCTTCCTTTACAGAAGATAGATGAACCCCTACACATAGTCACAGAAATGGGTATGAATATTGAGCACCTTTATATAGCATACATAACTTTTCCCATAGAAACTGGACAGAACCCAACATCACACATTACCCTATTATCTAATATCTGCCATCTTCCGTGATTGTGGCAAGGAGAAGCCTGGTCACAGTTAATTATTTGCCACTTCAAATCACACAGTGTTCCAGGAAAATAAAATATCTGTACTTGACAGTGACAGAAGCTGTGATTCTGGACCTGCTTTCACCACAATTTTCTTTTAAATCCTACACATTTGACACTCAGCATAATTCCATCTGCTACACTGGATTTGTATTTACAAAGGAGTGCATACATATTCCACATTATTCTCTCTGGAGGACACTGATTAAATCAGAGTAACTAAGGACTATCTCTTTATTATAATCTCACTGTACTGACCACAGTTCTGCATCAAATTAACTCACCAGTAAGGTGACATGAGCAGCAAAATAACAGGGCAACTAAAACTATCCCCTATCTAGACCCATCAATGTATGTAAGATGGAAACTAATGCAATATCAAAATCAAATAAAGTGTATTTTTACAAATGGGGTTAAAATCAATCTGGGCTTCTTAATGAGAAAACTAGGAGTCTGCTGCACTAACTCATGATTGGTAACTGCACCTGCCATTTCTAAACATACTTTACATGTCTATCTCCACATTCCATATCGTTTTCTTATATAAATAATCACTTTGTAAATAAAGAAGCAGCAGTAGTATCTTGCCTGAATGGAACATGTTTTGTATCGAAAGGGGATACTAAACCTCACCACACAACAGTAAATACAGCACTAATTTCACATAAACTGGTCGCTGATCTTGTCCCTTTGTGCTGACCACACCATCTAATGTTACAGAACTACATCTGCATCTGTATTGTGTAACTCTAAGTAACCTGTGTCACAGAGGTAACTTTTTTTTATAGAACTGTACACTAATGCTCATTTACATTCATAAATATTTCGAAAAATTATATTGATTATAAGCCTCTGTCACAGCTATTATCAGTCCAGAGGATTATTTCAGGAGATTTTTCACAGTACTGCAGATATATTTCTTTCTTTGAGTGTACACAACTTCAGAATTCTCAGCGTCTCTTGAGAATCTCTCCACTGTGTCACAGTTCTTCTATGCAACGCTGAATCTCACTTTTTTTTTTTTTTTTTTTTTTTTTTTTTTTTTTTTTTTTTTTATAGTACGATCTGACATGCATCCAACATCATTATTAATACAAGATATATATTTCATTCTGGAGTGAAGTGTACATTGCTGGAAAAACTTCTTACAGATTTAAATGACATGTCGGAGAAGGATTCAGATGCAGACCTTAGTCTCTTACCTCGTCCATAGACTTTGCTTGGCTTTTACCCCTGGAATAAGGAAATTTCAGTTCAACATCTCCACAACACAAAATCACTTGGTGCTGATAACAAGCCCTGACTGGGCACGGCTGACGGAAGAAATTGGTGACGAAAGTTCAAAGAAACCGTTTTTACAAATGACCACTAGATGGTACTGTTCAGATTGCAACTGGTTTTGAAAATTTTTGTTTGTTACTGTTAAAACAATGGTGGCTGGAAACAGTACTCAGTTTAAATATAATGGACTAACATAACACCACCATCTACCTTTCCTTTGTTCAACTGTTGCTAATTGATCATGTACACACATCAAAAAAAAGTTTTGCATCACCCAAGTACCCAGAACTTCTGAAAATAGACGTTGACTGTGGATATTGTATCACAGACACAGTCCCTTTGACTGTTCAGAGATGTCACTAAACCCGCCCAAAGATGTAAACAACCATGCATGACCAGCACCTATTGGACAAACGGGGTCCGACAGCCGATCTGTTCCCATCATTCCAGCAGCAGGAAGGAGGTACACGGCTTGTGTTGTCTGTAGTTCAACCATGCCTAGATGGTCAATACCACAGTTCAATTGCGTCCATATTTTTACTTTGTGCCAGGAAAGGCTCACAACAAGGAAGTGTCCAGGCGTCTTGGAGTAAACAAAAGCAATGTTGTTCGGACATGGAGGAGATACAGAGAGACAGGAACTGTCGATAACATGCCTCACTCAGGCCGCCCAAGGGCTACTGGAGTGGATGACTGCTACCTACGGATTATGACTCAGAAGAACCGTGACGGCAATTCCATCATGTTGAATCATGCTTTTTGTGCAGCCACAGGACATCATGTTACAACTCAAATTGTGCGCAATAGGCTGCACGATATGCAACTTCAGTCCCAACGTAAATGGCGAGGTCCATCTTTGCAACCACGACATCATGCAGCGCAGTACAGATATGCCCAACAAATTGCTGAATGGACCACATAGAATTGGCATCACTTTCTCTTCACTGACAAGTGTCGCATATTCATTCAACCAGACAATCGTCGGAGACGTGTTTGGAGGCAACCCGGTCAGGCTGAACGCCTTAGACACACTGTCCTATGAGTGCAGGAAGGTGGAGGTTCCCTGCTGTTTTGGGGTGGCATTACATTTGGGGTGGCATACGCCGCTGGTGGTCATGGAAGGCGCCGTAATGGCTGTACAATATGTGGATGCCATCCTCCGACTGATAGTGAAACCATATTGGTAGCATATTGGCGAGGCATTCGTCTTCGTAGACGACAATTGGCGCTATCATCATGCACATTTTGTGAATGACTTCCTTCAGGATAACGACATTGCTCGACTAGAGTGGCCAGCATGTTCTCCACAAATGAACCCTATCAAACATGTCTGGGATAGATTGAAAAAGGTCGTTTATGGACGTGTGACTCACCAACCACTCTGAGGGATCTATGCCAAATCGCCGTTGAGGAATGGGACACTCTGGACCAACAGTGCCTTGATGAACTTGTGGGTAATATGCGACGACGAATGCAGTCATGCATCAACACAAGAGGATGTGCTACTGGGTTTTGGAGGTACTGGTGTGTACAGCAATCTGGACCACCACCTCTGAGGGTTTCGCTTATGGTAGTACAACATTCATTGTGTGGTTTTCATGAGCAATAAAAACAGTGGAAATGACGTTTATGTTGATCTCTTTTCCAATTTTCTGTACAGGTTCCGGAACTCTCAGAATCAACGTGATGCAAAACCTTTTTCGATGTGTGTATTTGCTACGTGTAATTTTGTTACAGTCATCATTCCATCAGTGATAAATTTCATGAAGTCAGCCAAAATCAGTTTTTGTTTCAAAGAACTTCAGTTCTGTGGCAGTATGACTGAAGAGCATAGGCCTGTGACTCACAGTTGTACAGACACGTCCTCAGACATATCGAAGACTGCAATACATTTGATTTCACAAGAACATTTAGCTGCAAAGAATATGTTCCCAATGGATCCTGGATCATGCACAATTTGACTGCAGCTCAAAAACAGGCTACTGTCAACTGGCATACAGAAACATTCAATAAATGCAACTGAGTAAATGTGTGTTCCCAGATGAACTACAACAACAAAAAAGGGCTCCTAAATGAAGCATTTCACAGAAAATATTCGCTTGTTCCTTTAGCTACACTGGAAATAGTCAACTCTGTTGTAAGTTACCCACAAAATCGAGGAAACTACTGAAAATATTGCATCATTCTTCATTATGAAAATGCCACCTTTCACAAACAATGCCACATGATTTATTACTTTACAAGTACAAACACTGAACTTATATTTCATTGCCCGTGTTCACCTGATTTATCATCTAATGATTTCTGTATGTTCTCTTATGTCAAAAAAATTTGTGTGAATAGCAATATTCATCACCTAAGAAGCTGTTGAATCTTTTCAAAACTTTTTTTGGTGTACCAACATCAGAGAAGAATTTGTTCAAATGCTTGTAAAAACTTAAAACTTGATGATCATAATCTTAAATAACTTCTAGCAGAATATGTGAAAGGAGATTGCAGTCTCAGGAGTCTGGATGACAAAAGAGTGTTACTGAGACGTGCAACCTATGCGGCAAATCTTGAATCTTGCCTGCAGCTCTGTCGGAAAGAACATTGCCCATAAAAGACAACACTGTGAGCCTGAGTCCTCAAGTGGCACACAATTTGAATCAGTAAGTCATATGCTTCTCCTCATTATTGAACTTTCAACTGTAGATGTAGCTCATTACAAATAATTTTATTATAATGTAACTAGCATGCACTGAAATTATCTGAAATTTGCCCTTCTCAATTTTTCTCCAAGATTTAATTAATTCACAGTGCAAACTGTATCTAAATCCCTTTACTATGATTCTAATTTCTGTTTTTGTAAATATAATACTAGTTTTATTTACTCATCTTTCATAATGTGTATGTTCTGATTTAACACTTAAGTAGTTGCTATTACACTGATTATACAGCTGACATTATTCTGCCCTAGCTGTAGGAAAAGTTAATTTTATTTTTATGCTTACTGATCAAATAATCACGTTTTTTCACTATTTCCTCTTATTATTATGTCTGAGCACCACTCAGGAAACTCATAAAGAATTCTGATGTTATATTTTTTGTTGGCCTAAGCACAGCAGACAAACTGTGCTGATTTCAGTGAATCTGTAATGTATACTCAGAAAACGTGTCATTTTTTTGTCATCTGCAAATATATCTACTGGTATTGTCACTCATCATCTTGTTTCATTCCTGTACTGGATATGTATTTCTGAAGTTAGATTTTTACATGTAAGTGACAGAAGCTTACCGGCACCTGCTAAGTCTTCTAGTATAACGGTATTTATATCTTCTTGAGGTTTATCTTTACTCATGAATAACAGCTCCATTTAGTAAGGATCACATGTTACATGTTCTGGTCCCTCTTACCGGCTTCCAACATCCAAGAAGCATTATCTACCAATCTGACACATTTTTATGTTGTTATAAGTAAATGAAACAACTTTTTTTTCTTTTGTGGCATCCATCCCACACTAATTAAATATGATATCTGGTTCTATTATACAGGGTGACTCATACCTTCTGGATCAAATTGAAACAGGTGATATGAGTCCAAAACCGATGATATTAAGATAGGGAACCAATGGTCAGAAACGCATATTTCATTTGTTATGGACACATACAGTGTACACTGTATAACAAGAATGTAGATCATAGTAGTTGTTTAAACCACTGAACACCAGTCTCAGTGCTTGCATGCAATGGTGCAATGAAGTTCTGCTGCACTGTCTCCAAGATCCCTGGAGTCTTTTGTACCAGGAGACTGGCAGTTTGGAACCAAGCAAGTGGATCTTCATTAGTTTCTAGAGGTTTTTCATACACCAATGTCTTGATGTTAAGCCCAGAGGAAAACGTCCAGAGGTGCAAGACCCAGTGATCACACTGGCCATAGCTCAGGTCATCTCTTTCCAATCCAATGATGAGGTGTTCGTTGTCATTAACATCAAAGTGGGTTGGTGTTCTACCCTGTTGAAATCACATCCTTTCACAGACAAGAGGTACAGTCTCAAAGCACATCTTGCAGGAACATCAGGTAACCTGAAAAAGTTGAATGTGGAGGCAGCAAATAAAGTTTTATTACATGATATTGGAAAATGCTCATATATTGACAGAGAATCACTGCTAGTGGCCACCTATGTGGCTGGCATGGGGATGGTCCTCACTCCAGCTGCAGGTGTTTAAAACATCATCAGCGAATGAGGACTCATCCATGAACAAAACAAACTGTACAAAGTTTGGCATTACAGCACTGTGATACAGGGCTAAAAATTCATTGGTTCAGTACTTGCATACATTCTTTATTATATGGGTTTAATACAAGTTCTACCAGTACCCTCCATGCTACATCCTATAAGTGTGCATTTCACAGGCAAACTGACAGGTGTTTATTGCTGGGTGATGGCCACACGATCCAATACCATCTCCTCAAAGAATGGTGTTGGGCGTGTCTTTGGTGGGAACCTTGCCCAACGACCTGTGACAGGAATAATCTCATCTCTTGTAAGTTGGTATCCACAGAGATAAATTTCTTCCAATTAGGATTATGCACATTGGGAAAGCATTACCTGTACATTTAAGCTGCTTTACAGGTACTACATACTGCCACATTCTACATTAAATGCATGTCTGCCAACTCTTGCGATGAGCAATGTTCGATCTTTGACTATGTGTCAAGCACTGTACACAGTAACACACCTCACCATTGTACACCACTGTACACAGTAACACACATCACAAGCTGTCTGATGCAATGGACCAATGACGCAAGGGATAGTGGTGTTCATGCAGCACAGGTTAATGCACTGGTGTGAAGGATGGATTTGTCACCTAACACATGTGCTATGAGCTAAGTTGTTTTCAGTATGTTTGGTTGTCGAGAGAGTATGCTGTTTATCATTTTCAGCCTGTTCCAGTGCACAAATGACACCTGGGATCTTTGCGACAGTGCAGCAGAACCACATTAACCACTGCAATACATGTGTTGAGATTGACAGTCATTGCTTTCAACAATTACCATGAGTTATAATGTTGTCGTTGTTATGTGGTGCATGCTGTGTATCTCCATAACAAAATAAATATGCATTTCTGACAACTAGCTCCCTATCTCAACATAATCATCTGTGGATCCGCTACCATCTGTTTCAATTTGACCTAAAAGGTTTGATACAACCTGTAGTTTCCATTTAAAAATTTTGTACAATACTAGGCACTCCCAAGGAGTCACTATGGTACGACCCTCTGCTACTGACACAAACAGGTAGTATCTGGTTATATAAGCAGTCAGTATTTTTTTCCCTAAACAGAAATGATTGTTTTGACATTATGTTTGTGCCTGTGTTAAGCACAAACCATTCCTCTTCCTGTTTTGTTTCTTTGCCTTTACAGTTAACTTTGACTAAATATAATTATTGTAATCATAATATAGGTACAATATTTCGTGGTGAACACCTGTAGATAATTACACATTAATAGAAATCAGATGTACACTATTTGTGCAGCTTGAAACTCCTTTTTGATTAATTTACATTTCTTGGATGCCTGCTCATTGCATGGCAATCTAGGAGAACCAAAACAATAAGAAACTAGATTAGAGGATGCTGCAACCAAAATAACACTAACAACCCAACCTATTTACTATCTGTTCATATAAATAAATGGCATGAACACTAAAGCAACCACGTGAAACTAATTTGGAAGGAGAATGGACAGCTCTCAGTGAAGATATCAGTGGATCAAGTAAAAAAAAGCCAGTCACATTCGTGAAGTTTTAAAGATCACTGCATGTGCATCTATTGGCGACTCCACTTAGAGCCAAAGGTATTCATGTCAATATGACAGTTTTATTCAATTGCAGATGTGTCAACATAATTTTTGAGAATAAACTTTTCTTTGGAAGCAAAGGGGTAGCAGGAATAACACAAAACAATGTTGTCAAAAAAAAAGCCTGTGGTGTTTTCTGTATTATAAACACTTCAGTGTATGCTATTTTCCTCACTGCTCAGAGTCTTTGTACCATCATTCCTTTAAAAATAAATTTCATACAGCAATCACCAGAAAAAGTTAGGTATTTATACAGTGATATGTGCACAGGTTTTTTCTTCTTTTTTTCACATTGCCCTTTCACTTCAATGTAGCATAAAACAACATACAGCAGAGTCTTAATAGAGCATCAAGTTCAATACATAGAAGGTTCCAAAATTTATGTTTCCACTCTTTGAATTTTAGTGATGCAACACATCATCACAGCCATAAATGTGCAAAATGACTTACTGGCAACAACAACAGCACCTCTACAGCACCACAAAGCATATTGTCAAATAAGCAGTAATTTCAACTGCAACAGGACTATATTTACAGGCAATCACAACCACATCTCTCTCTGTATCCAGTGTCTATGGCTTTGTGACATACACAATGTCATTCTAATTGCAAAATACAAAGACCTAATGTGATTAATTGTTGATATGTGGATATACTGGTGTGTACGCACGGCTTCAAGATCTTTCATGCTCGCACTAAAATGTTATGAGGCGAGTGTGAATAATGGGTGCAAAATTGTTAAAAACTTAACAAGGTCAAAACATAACTAACATCCTAAAACACAGGTGTGCAAGCACACATGCATGCACACAACTACAAAAATCAAGTGCATTGCCAGACTGAAAACTTACTGGGGAAAAAAAGGTGATGGGGGGGATTAAAATCATACAGCAGACAGCAGTAGCTGCCCAATAGTTGGGCTGGAATGAAAAGGAAGAGTCAGCCATTTCGCAATACACTAACACTTCCATCATAAAAGATTATGCTGAAGTCCAGACAATTCACAAAACTTCAAAACCTGTACCTCGCTTGTCTCATCGTCAGCTAAAATAAACGGAAGATTCCCACTGAAATTCCATTTAATGGTATGAAATCTAGATGCATAGGTGGACACACAATTAGCTAAATATTAGTTTGACAAATGTTTCACCTGTGAGGGACTCTATAGCTTGGTGATAAGATGGAGTGCCCTTTCTTACTGTTAAAAGCAGTTTTCATTTCAGCTGGTTGGGCAAACTATTAGTATTGTTCACCTATATCACAAGGATGTCTGTTTGCAACTCCATATGGTTAAACTATGAAAATTAAACATTTGCTCAACCACACTACACACCATTAGAATTCTACTTTTGTGTCAAACAGAATGGACACAGAGTACACTACCAAACTGAAGGTTACAGATGCCATGAAATAAGTGGTTATACATATTAGCTGATTCCATTCTCTTCAACATCATAAATGCTCTTTAAAAATTTATTATACATTGGGTAGTGCTGTGTCTTTTAATAAGTTCATGCTTTTTATATTTGACTACCTATGTTCAAAATCATACAAAATTTATTTTTGTATGGGCTTAAAAGTTCAGGGAGCAGTCAGTCTTGTAACCTGCTGGAAAGAGGATATTTCTATGAGACCTATCTTTTAACGAAAAATTCTTGAACTCCATAGTACACAGAATCTTGCTTAATGATACTGGAATACATTCTAATACACTATTTTTGTAGTTGTCTATTATAGCTCTTTCGTTCCAAAGCTGTCTCATCAAATGACCTACTATCACAGTTTATCTTGAGTACTTGGGTGTTAGTGATTGCAGGCAGCCCAGCCAAATCACTAACATGTTTTCTGGTTATTAGAGTCAGGAGACAAAAGAAGTTATAGCTCATCAACTGCAGTTCTCGCATGTGTATGTACATAAATACAATTATGGTGTGGTAAGTGTACTAGAAACATATGTTTCATCTCAATGATCACTTACCTTCCTGAAGCACTGAGCTTCTTGAGGCCCTGGTGACTTTTCCTAGAGATATGTACTTCATCATGTATATGCAGTCTTGTCAAAATGCCCTCACATTATCACAAGTAACTCCATCAATGTGTTCAATAGTAGTTGCGTAACTATACTTCTGACATATTGCAATAGGTAACTGGTGGCTCTGATCACCATCTTTATCATACGCATGTGCCTAGCAGAGCTCACCAATGTGTCCAATGATTTAAGGAATGAAAATAATGTGAGCACTGTTACATTCTGAGAATTATTCTCCCCCCACCCCTCCCCAACATAACTAACAATTTCATATGATAATTAATTTAGAAGAGCTCTAGGTAATACTACTAAGAAATGTTTTCTACTTTGATGTAGTGGATAGTGTTGTTGTTAATTTATTAATACGAGTTCAATTAAAAGTAAACATTAATGTACTACACTGTTAGACGTCCTGCAGAATTCTCAATGACGAATACGACAATAATAACGTTTCAAAAAGCAACAAAACTTGTTTATGGGTAAAATATCATGGTTCTGTACCAAATTTTATTGCACTTGCATACTATGATTCTGTGTGTATCAGTTACAAACAATAGCTTATAATTTCTTTGTTCTGAAAAAACAAACATGACTCTCACTTGGCATAGTTTATCTACTCATATGAATACACCCATATAATCAGTAAATATACAGTCGCTTAAAACTTCAAAACATGTCAGTCAAATGCAGCATAAGCATATATTGTTCACAAGTCAACAATGTGAATAAAATTCACAGTATCATGAGAGAAGGCCATACCGATATAATTTGTAAGTACATAAACACCTAATATGAAAAATTACATATTATCCTGAATTAATTTTTACATACAGAGAAACTTGAGCAGAGTGGATACTGAATTTATTGAACTCAGACAGTAAATACAGTAAATACACAAGACATGACATTTCAAAATTTTGTTGAAATAATGAAGCACAGTATGTTAACAGCTGGCAGAATTATGTAAATTTAGATTACATTAGAGTCTGGAGACCAAACTGCAGTCCAAACATTGGACTGTCAAAGGTGAAAGTGCACAGAAACAAGAAGAAACATGTTTCTTGTGGGAAAAAGACATGGTAAGTGTGTCTGAAACTTTCAATGTAATCAACTTCATTGACTACATCAAAAGTCTATAGTAATGACTGGCTGTTATATGGAGCATTGGTGAACTGTTTCCATGACGCTTAAGATCACTGAGCACAACAACATTATCACACTGGGACAATGTGCCTAATAACACATAGGACATTGTGATTGTAAATGAGCACAAGCTGAGTTTCAAAACAATTCCACCACTAACTGTTATCACCTGACTTGATCCCATGTACCTTTCTCTGTTTCCTACTTACTAGCAATGACGACTGATGATGATGATGATGATGATGATGATGATGTTGATAAAGGAAAGACTTTTTATTGAATTAAGTCAGTATCTGTCCTACTAACAAGTACTAATCAGAGTTCAAAAGCCCCTTTTTTTCCTTGAGAAAATTAAAAAGCTGTAAACTTGTTGGTCCAAACGCATTGGGCACCAGAAGGATTACAATAAAAAAATGAATAGCCATAAAGTCTACTTATTAACTACATAACAAGTGACAGGCAAATCCAGACCAAGAAACATCGAAAATTTAACACCTACACACCATGTGCATTAATAAATCATAACATACCAGTACTGGTCCCTACTCAACAACTAACAAGTTGATGGTTGAAATGACCTCATAAAAAGCATATAAAAATAGGAAAAATACAACAGACACATGGGAAAACAACTAATGACAAATGAAATAACCTGTTGTTAATACTTTTTTTGAGAGGGGGTGGGGGGTACTCAGAACAGCTTTTACGGAAATTGACAAAAGGCAAACAGCTAACAGTAATGAAACAGTACAATTTACACAGACTCCTATAACAATTGTAACATGATATCACAAGGAAAGTTGAGAGGAATTACTTTTGAGTGTAGTAGATGTTGTGATTAGTCAACTATTTACACAATGTAACAGACTGGTTGATCTTATAAGAACAGCATAAGTAGAATTCTGAGACTTGCCACTGAAATGAAAGTGGGGCACATATTTGAGCCCTAAAACTATAGTTCACAGTCTGAAAGACTACATTTCCTCCAAACATCTTCATGCAATTCAAAGTATACATTAAGGAATTTAAATGCAACACTAAGACAAGAGCAGAATTAGAAAAATGATCTGCCAGCTGTATAATACAGGTATAGAGGGGAAAAAATGTATAGATGAACTTCATGAAAAATGTAGCAGATTATAGTTCCGAAATCACAGATAACTGTGACAGGAAATAACACCTCATGCACAAATGATAAACGAAGTTGGAAGTCATAACGTCAATTGCACTGTCAGCACCATAGCAGCATTAACTGGCAATGAACAAAATCATGTAGGACAAGTATGTTATGTAAAATCAATTACTGGGGTATAAATGTGTGGAAAAGGAGTCACTAAGAAAAATGTAAAGCTGACCACCATTCACTGGCTGGTTTGCTGAAGTGTCTAATAAGCTGAAAGACGCATTTTTTGTATTCAGAAATGCGTTTAATAATCAACTATAAAAATGAAAAATACAACAAGGAAGATCATCAGTGAGAAACAACTGGCAATGCTTCTTTTTGTGCAGTGGTAAAATTCATTAGCACCTACATTTCCAGCACAAGTTTCTTGAGAGAATGTGATAGTTCAGCAAAGACAAAACTGCAAAATTTCAAACAAGAAATTGAGCCAGAATGAATTCTGTCAGCAATGACAGAAGAGAATAAAAAGTATCTCCTCAAATGTTTTCTTGCTTAAAAGTTGCCTATAAATAAAATGTTCTTCAATTTGAATCCACTCAGTATTAACAGAATTTTAGCAGCAACAAGGTATATTCAATTATTTCTGCACTACATCAATGATACATGTACCTGATAGATTTAATAGAGAACATATCAGACTATGAGCAAACAGTGCAAACACAGGGCAATAGTACCTTCCTCACATAAACATATTTGTGGTTTTCAGTTTATCAATACTTCCCATTCTTTATCTACAAATTTTCTAGTTCGCAGTTCACTGATACACGATTCAACAGAACCAGATGTTGAAATATATTTTCACAGCACAAATTTTGAAACCAAAAATTTGCCATTTTTTCCATTTATCATATTTCCAGGCCTCATACATGAAGTAACATTCCAGTTTCTTATTATTAGACATAATTACGTGGAGTGTTCTTGGCTCTGTAAGTGTGATCTTTTTTACATACAATGAGACTCAATAAAGCCTAAATCTGTGTACAACATAAATGCAAAATACCACATAATGTGAAACAAATATACAGTTATTCTAACAAATTTTGTCATTTTCTCAAATTTCAATTACCCTTCAATATCATAAGAATAACAAGCAGCTGATAATGCACATAATTTTTTCACTCACACTGCCACAGTTTAATAAAACTATGTATCCATTTCATAAATACAATTAAAATTATAACAACCTAATTGCTTCACTTACTACATCAAACAGGTGTACCGTCTGATTCACTAGCGTCAGCGATAGTATTCGACTTGACACTTTCAGTCTCTGAGTACTTTTTATTGTCAGTTGCAAACTTTGTATCATGCATATTTTGAGCATTACACTCATTGGGCTGTCCTGTCTCTGGATGAAAGTTTATATCACCCACAGACCTTGCCCTCCCACAGTGTAAAGTGGCTTCATAAAAGCTACGGCAATGTGCACAAGAACAGTAAGGGTTTTTTGAAGGCCCTATATGATTGCCTGGTTTCTTTAGTGTACCAACAATAGTACCAAATTTCTGAGCTTTTGACAACTGATCAGTACCTGTACCTTGAACAGAAGTGAAAGGTGACACAACACTAGACTCAACTTTTAATGGAGGAGGTGAAGGAGGCTTGGACCCAAATGGACCTATTGCAATACGACGGGCAAACCTGTTTACAGATGGAGGGCCAGAATCACTTAAACTCCCAGCATCACAAATCAGGTGATTAATCCTCAATGGCAAAGTAAGTGATTTAATATCTGCACCTTCACTAGGTGTTGTAGATTTTGCTACTTTTTTAACTGTATTTTCTCTTCGGAGAGATGTTCCAGAACAGCCTCTTCCAATAAAGCTCCATGCATCACCAGTGTCATCATCATCGTCATCATCATCATTGTCTTCATCTTCTTCTGAATCATCCGAATGCTGTGATTTCCACAAGGGAAATGTCCCTTTTCCTAAATGTCTGTATAAGAACTCCTTAAATTTTTGTTGTTGATGCAGACGTTTCTTTTCAATATCAGGTGGTTGCTGAGCACTGCCTTCATCTGCCCATGCCATGGCCTTCTCCTTTATGCGAATTCGATCTGTCATATCAGCATATTCAAAACTATCACTCTGTGTCAAATAGGGGTCAAATTTGTTTACAAAACTTGAGCTGCTCACAGCTGCAGAATCAAGTTCAGTAGAAACGTCCTTCCAGGAAGTTGACATAACTGAGTCCTTGTCATCACACGAAATAGCACAACTCGATATTGTTGACCATGATGGGTCTCTTACTGTACTAGATTGCTCACTTACCAAACCAGATGCACTCTCTTTTAGAGAAGTGTATGAGCTAAGCCTGGATGGGTACTGACTACTGAGAACATCATCACTCTCATAACCCTTTGGTTCCAAACAATAGTTGACGTTGGACTTTTCTTTTAGACTTTCACTTCTTCTGGGTACCTGCTTCAAACCTTTTGGTAAAGAGAATTTACCCATTTTTGTGTGCATCACTCGAAGTTGTTCTGACTCAAAAACTGTCTGTGGTGACGATTCATCTGTTGTGTCAGCTTCTGATGATGCACTGGCATCAGCGTCTTCTGATCCAGTACAGTACACATCAATGTGCACAGTACGAGGTTTCCCTTGGCACTGCTTATTACAGTCAACATCTGGTGTGGAAGACCGGCTGCTTGTTCCTTGAGAAACTTCAGAGTATCTTCTTTGCAGCAAAGGAGATTTTCCACTTAGTCTTGCAGGTGACCTTGACAACCTCTTTGACAGCTGTTCAAAACATATCATTATATATCATTTCAAATCAAAAAATTACAAAAACCATATAAAAATCATATCATATCAAGGAATGTTAATTACCTTTTTCTTCTGTAGTGGCACGCCTGGAACTTGAAGATTTTCAGGTACAACATTATGTCCTGTGTCAGTCTGTGAAGCAGCATCTTGACGTTCCTTATTAGCAGACCGTTCTGGTACTCTTGTGCAAAAATGTGTAGTAAATGTACTACTTTTTCTGTTATGACAATCTGGCACCTGATTAATGTTGCATATTTCACAATTTTCTGGTATTGTGGAGAACCCTGACGTGTATGGTGGTCTCGCATGGTAACAAGCACGATCACCACAATGATAATGAAAAGATTGCAATTTCTCCCCTGGATTTGCCAATACAATGCTACAAGTGCTTTTACAGCGTCTGTCATATGGATGCTGAGATGCTTTTGCTGACTGGGATCCACCACTATACTGTCTGCTAACATCATGTTGTGATGACCGTGGTGGTGTAGTTGTGAATAAAATGTTTCCACGCTGAAATCCATAGCAAGGACGCAAAGTTGTAGATGCACTGCTCGTAGTGGTTGGTTTTTGCCATGAACAGTCCATAGACACATTGCTTCCAGAGAGCTGAGCAGTTGGAGTTTGTGCTCCATGAGAAAATGTGACTTCAGCATGAACTGACCACTCTTGCAGTACTTTGGGTGTACTCTGCATATTGAATGAGATCCATTACACTACACTTTTGACTGTTTCAATGAATTTTGCATTACTACATCATGATCAAATGGACATTTTCTCCAATTTCTTTCACCAGACATTTAACTGCAACATTTGCAGCAATATTTTTCTGGTAACAAAGTAAGAAAATAAATTACAGAAAAATGTCAACTCCCACTAGTATGTATAAAAACTGGTGTTAAGCTTATTGCTCCCTCATTTTATAACTGAGAAGGTGCAGAAATAGTGTGATGAATACACTATTCTCTGAGCTGGCTGACTGTGTTCAGTTTAAAAAAAAAAAATTTTCAACAAACAAGGTCAATGAATGTGACAGCTGTGCCTCCAGAAAATTTTCAAGATGGGCAAAGATGAAGTGTTGTTTTGAAACAGTTGGAGTCAATAAGATTGCACATACACCTATCAAAAATTGCCTTAGATGAAACACATACACTGTAGAACACTCATCAGTTTCACATATGAGAGCCGCCAATAGTAAGGATTGCAATCACAACACAACATACTTTCATTATCTTCAAACAGAAATATTTAACTGTTCACGATCACTAGCAACAAAAATGTATCACAATAACCGTCACAACATAATAACACAAAGAGAGTGCAACAGCATCAGAGATCCTGATAGCCAACAGAGTTAAATATCGTCCTCTGACATATCCTCATTCAGAAATCACACTGCAATGGCCACAGAAAACATTATTATACACGAAGTATGCTTTAATGGCGACCATGCGGAAGAGTTCAAGTTTGTTTTGATGTGTTGCGCGGTGGCATGACCAGAGGAAGCAGCTGGCCGTATCCCTGCATCTGTGTGCAAGTCCCCCACGACAGTGCCAGCTGGCGCCATGTCAAAAACTCCAAGCTGTAAGCCAACTACCGTAGTTTACGATTTGAGTATCTGCCTCCGGCTATATCAGCAGCGATGTTTTAAAAGAATACCAACGAAAAATGTAGAAACGGCTTCCTCATTTTTCGAGGCTACAGCGTAAAGGTGTCGGGCCGCGGCTTGGGTGCGAGCGTCGATACTACGGGAGATTGAGGGCGGCAGCCCCCTCGACTTTTGGCTGGTTACTGCCGCTACCGCCTGCCGCTATTTCTAGACTGCCGCCCGCCCACAGACAGCCTCCAGGCACTGGCAAGTCTGCCCGCACAAGCGCAGTTACAAAACCGCATGCGCTTCGCTAGCACGCGCGCCCCTCTTCCACTGTAAAGAGCGGTGGCGACGACCAAATTTGGCCAGATATTAAAAACGCGCCGTCACCCTCGTTCATATTAATGATTTTTCTTCATCCTCTAGGCCAGGTGACGCTAATCAGTTTTCGGATTGGTGCTTTTAACAAGACTTCTCACCGGCAAAAAATCTCTCTTGAAATCGCGATGGTTGCCTACGACTGGCCAGCAACTTAGTAATTCCATTACTGATGAGGCGAACAAGCCAAGGGCCATCACCCGAGTTAACTTCGCTTAGTAGAAGACGGGTCAAAATAAGCGAACACGTGTCTCGGCCTACCTGTAGATACTCGAACGTTTCTGGAAAAAAAAAAAAAAAAAAAAAAAAAAACGAAGGTCAAAGTTTTCGAGGTACTATCTATGCATTTTTCGGTGCGATATCGTCAGAAGTTATGGTGCCTCAGTGGTTAGCATCGCCGCTTCTTAATTTTGAGCACAGTGTTCGAAACCTCGTTTTTTTAACTTTATTTCTATTGTTTTCATTTATCTTTCATTTATCTGCCCATGTTCGTAGGAGGTTACTACCCGAACATTTCTTATCAAATTAAGAGGGTACAAGAGTGTTGTATTAACTGTAAAATTAGAAATGGTTTCACACGAAGTGTCAAAAATTTATTACATAATATATGTGTGTATGGCATGTTGAGAGGTTACAATCGCTTTAAATTCTCATATCAATTCTTATATTTTATTCATATGTTTATTCTTCAGGAAGATTTGGTGCTTCCCCTTGGATGATACCGAGCGTAGAAACATTCAAAACATACACATTCCTAACACCACGAGCATCGCACGAAGGTAAATTTGCCACGGGGACATATGTTCGTATGGATCTCATTCGGAAAACGTCTTTAACACTACTGAAGATTTCGCGCCTTGGCAATGATTTCGTGGCAAACCATGCATGACGGATCACATTGCTGATCGTGAATCAGGATACGCTACAGGAATTTCACCGAAAACAATTTCAAATAATTTTCTTTTTAAATTCATTCATCTAACATACAATTACTAGACGAATAAGGACAACTTTATACCGACATATACTGGAAAACATTCGTGCAGTAATCTTCTACAGACATGAGTACATAAATGAAAAACAAAAATAAAATCAATAATCGGGTTTCGAACTATGTGCCACCATTCTGTTCGAGGACACAGCGCGGTACAAGGTACATGAAGTACCCGGAAAGTATCTCGAAAACTTTGAGTGTCTTTTTTCCAGAAACGATCGACTACCTATGTATAAGCCGAGACCTCTCTTCCACTGAGCGAAGTTGCTGGGAAATCGGGTTGTGGCACTTGCCGAGTTCCCTCGTAAGTTACATTAGTCTGGGTGTCACATATTTACATCACAATAAATCGTGAGGAAGGTGCATAGATCTTCAAAAAACGGACCACTTCTCATGCTCTTGTATTTCAATCACTACATCACTAAGACCACAACAGTTTCACTACCTCTTACGCCAGAAAGTTTCAAAATACATCGCTTGCACACTTCCATTGTTTGTATCTGCATCTTAATGGAAAGTAAAGGTTTTCACCCGTTTATGATAAGGCGGCATAAAAGCGGTCACAATTTCGGACCAGATTAGTGTGGACAGGAAGAACGCCTTCCGGAGGAAATGTCATGGCATGTTCTTGTGAGACTTATGACAATCTGAATCTGGATGGTACGGTGGAATTTGAACCTCGAACCCTCCTGAATTAACAGTCTACTGTGCCACTTTGCTTAACAGGGGCACGAATATCATCCTAGATATTAAATGAAGAAGTTGGTTGTCAAGTGTTCCTGTTGCTGGAGAGAGATATACTAAATTTTGAGGAACAGCGGAAATTATCAAAATGTATAGCTGGCCACTAAGTTTTGATACATGGAAATGCAAAACTGCGGAATTATAAAGCAAACAGGTGAAGAACTATGACTTTTCAATACTAGTCAGACATGAAGGAGGAAAAAGAAAACAGAGTATCTCCAATAAACAGAAGCAACAACAATAAACAATATCGACACGGGAACCATACAGTTGCATAATGAAAATAGTAGTACACTTGGTTGTCCTGGGAACTACGGTACATATGCAAAGAAACTGCATGCGAAGTAATTGTTTGTTACTGGTCCTAAGAAGAAATATTTACTTCTTTGTCATATTCAGTTCGGTAGAGCCACGTAGCAATATGGATGTAACATCATTCAGTAAAACTATACTATTTGGTGCGATGAGGTCGTTCAGTCAGGGCAAGTGAAGTTCTTTCGTTTTGCTCAAAATTATCGACCGAATGCTGGCAAGAGTAATTAACTGATCATCCAAAGTAAGAGAGTAATCAACAAGAGTACAAAGTAATATACTTCCATGTATGAGAAAGTAGCAAACAGGCAAGCATGACATACATAATGTGTACAGACTTATTACTCCGTAGTCGCAATTAATGTGTCAGCAGCAGAAACTTGCGATGCACATGTCCGACTGATCAATGGTCACTTTAATCTGTAGCCCGGCTTTCGGGATTTATTAGTAGCAACATCTACGATAAGTAGCAGGAATAAATGACTCTCACTTTCGTTTCCATAAAGTTGAATACTACTTTACCACACACAACTATTTCCACGTGTGTCCTTAACAATCAGCAAAACGACTATTACAGCAGGCGATCATCGGCTGAGAGATAGGTTCCATCGTTCACGAGAGCGCTGCACAGAGAAATCACGCTCAGTATTCTGCAATGACCCGAATTCTATAGTGAATAAATTTCTTAGATTCACGACTCATAAGTGGATACAAAACAGACAGGCATAATTTTCACTGCACAACTGAATCTCAAGACTTTCCTGCTTCATGGCTACTTACTATCAGTGAATCGGCGGAAGAAAGTGTTATCTTGGTAGAGTATTTTGCGTTATTGCGTGCTATATGTTATTACATTCAAATCGAAGAACATAAGTAAGATAAAGCAATTTATATAGCAGGCATCGCTTTCTAGCGGCACGTAGGAAACTACTCGTTGCCAGCAAGTGTTGAATTCTAAAACACAACAGATTATGTGACAAGACTAATCCTCACTTAGCTGAGGGTTAGGCATTCCTTCCGTAGCTGCATCAATTACTTCGGCTAAAAAGCACAGCATGTGACTTTTAAATATGTCATTTGTTCTCTGCATCACCGCGAAGCTGTTAACCGTGACGCTGTCAAATATTTTAAAAAATGAAATAAATTACACACATACTTGAGTTACGATTCCTAAGAAACTGGTTTTTCTGTGGACGACCAGAGAGGGAGAAAGGCGTTTTGCATCAACAGTCTATTTGACTAGAATTCACTTATATTTTTCCTTAATTTCTTTTAGGCTTCTAGTTTGAAGGTACAATAACATCAATCAGTTTCAATTAAATTTATTTTGTCCTAAACTGCTCCGATAATGCAGGGAACAGATGACTAATTAAATGAGTACAGCCAGTGCAATGTTGTTTTATGGATAACTGTATTTCAGCACAATACTTATTTACATGAATAAAAATGCCAAAATCATCTCGATAACGGAAACGCCATTAGCCTGTTTTATAAACAACAGAATTTCATGCCCAATTTTCAAACGACTTGGAAAAGTCAGAATTTCTGAAGGTAGCCGAGGGTTTCTTATCCTGCTGTTCTATGTGCTCTCCAATGAGGAACTTCAGACTTAGGCAGTAATCGTTTAAATTTCGAATACGTACCTTTAATTGGAAAATAAGGATTATGTTTTGTACTTTCTCAAGCCTCTAGTGCATAACAGTTTAAGAAACCAGGCACGAGATCTCTTATGAAGTCTGTCGTTAATTACTGCCTAGGATAGGATAGCAGTGGAGATCATAAACCTAAGGCTTGAGATAATAATGACAACTATTTACGCAAGAAAGCGGCAGCTTATGTACATAAAAATATTCAGCTACCTCCCTAATGAACACAAGTACTCGAAGAATCTGGGCTTGGATGAGGGGAAGAGGCAAGTAGTGTTACTTTCGCGTTGAATGACGAAATAATTTTGGGGTTCACGACAAACGGCTCTGGGTGCACTTCCATTTGGTCAATATAGTTACAGCACAGAAACGCTATGAGAAATATGTCTGAAAAGGCAGCGCGCACAATAACGGTTGGGGGGGGGGGGGGTCTTGGTGCATGGTTCCTATTTGAGTTAGGAACATGGGGTGAGAAGTTTTTGGTTTAGCCTGGACAAGCGCCTATTCCTATAGCCAGTCGAACATCTTTCTTACTTTAGTTATGTTGCAGTACATTAAACAAGGTTTGATGATGATGATGATGATGATGATGATTGGTTAGTGGGATGTTCAACTGCGCGGTCATCATCAGCGCCCGTACAAAGTCTCAATTTGTTCACGGTCCAATTTTTACACATTTGTAGCCACTGTCACGAATAATGGCGATGAGGATGAAGGGATGAGGCCATCCTCGTCACAAACACCCAGTACCCGGGCAGAGAGAATCGAACGCGTAATCCAGAGGCAGCAACGCCTGCCACTAGGCCACGAGCTGCGGACTAAACAAGATTTTAACGACGAATCGGTGATTGTGCCCGGGCAAATTTTGCAAATCTATTAATTTCTTTTGCAAAAGATTTCAATTGGGCTAAAATTAATATTAAGCTTTTACGAGCAAAAAAAGAACACGTTTTTCTGGGAGCTTTTTGAAGAGAGCCACTTCTGTAATTTAAACTTTTACGAATCGGTACAAACTTTGCAAGAAGGTAGATAAATGGATAAGTCAAAACGAATTTTTATCCAATAATTTTTATCCGATGTCTAAGTCGAGCTAACTGTGAACGGAACGCTCGGAAACTTTTAAAATGGGTCAAGTAAGTAAAAAATGCGTCCCTGCGGTTAAACCGAAACATATCTTGCTTCGTTCGGATTTTACGGGGGGAGGGAGGATAGGGTTTCCTGGGATGATTTTGTATACTTCAAACTTGTACTAATCGCTTTAAATTTTGTAAGAAGACAGACAAATACAAGTAATTAATGATCGTCATTTTTTTGTGAAAGCTTTACGCGTTAACCCTGCTTCCCCAGTGCGGGTTGATTTCTTCCCCTAGGGGACCATTTCTCCTCCAAACACGCCACCTGTTACTTGTGTGCTCCTACAGGGTGGGATAACGTCTGCAACAGAAAGTATCCGAGGGTGTTGATGCTTCCATCCTAAACTTTAATGACATGTTGTGTCATACTGCACGACATGACAAAAACCACGCTGGTTGACACGATGGCACGTGTCATGTTATACAACATAACACCATATATTACATGATATGAGTACCAAGTACTAACAAGAAAAAAACGCGAATATATCAAGATGTTTTGAGTAAAATGTCTTTGAAGCTGCCAGATACGTCGTAAAGCTTGTTCCCTTTTTTTACATCCCTAACTCCGTCCAGGACATATTCGCCTTTTTGTGCTTTGATTGAAACATTTTTTTTATTTGCTCTATGTGTGTTCTAACTTTCTCTAAATCGATACTAAATTCGTACAATTTCGGCATATGGGTATTTTATTTCCTTAATACGCAAATTCTTTATTATTTGTGAGAACGTTCCAACCTCTGTACGAGATTTATGTAGTTCTTACAGCCTCTTTAAATGGGGGAAACTACACCATAAGGGTTTATATTATCACCAATAATTTCTTCAGTTGGCGATTCACTGGTTGACATTAACGCTTACATTACAAACGGTTGTCAAAGCTGTTCCAGAATCACTCGTGAGCAACTGAATTAGACACTACCCCCACTCGTCCTGACGACAACGGCGACACATCGTGGTGTAGAATCGAGCGTATATGAGACAGAATGGGTCAGTCTGAACTTTCAGGTGGGTAATTTATTGCAGCACACTCGCGTTAAGATTAATGAAGGCGTAAGTGATGATATTAAAGAAACGACAATGAGTGCCTTTAATCGAGTTCGAACAGGTGGTTGCATTATTTACACTACTGATCGCAGATGAACTGTTGTTGATGAGCCCAAAAATATTCGAAGTCGAGAAGTGAACGAAAATAAATGAGATGTGTGAGATCGGCTGGTAACTTCGGGGGACGAGTCTGATTGTTAAGAGAAAAGAAATTCCTGTCTAAAGATTAGCATGCTTTGTTGTGTACGAGTAAACATGATCAGAAAAGGTGTGCCGATGAATAAAGCTGTAAAGGCGCCCGCCACCGATGTTGTTTACCGAGTTTCTGAGAAGTAGAGCAACACGTGTCCCAGTTTACTGTAAGACACACAACGCTTCGTCCTCTACAAATATCCAACCGCTACAAGAACCATTCCTACACTTGAAAGCTACCTACTAAGCAGCGACAATAATTTTTGGATAGAAGTAGGTTGCAATACGGGTTCACCATCCACAAGCTGTCTGAAAAGGGTAACTACGAGAAGCGTACCAAGAGTCATATCCAGTTCCCAGTTAAGTACTGGAAACACCTTCCACTGCTGAAGCGATGCAGTGAGCGGTTTAATAGTACCATCTAACATTTTACCTGCAATCTTTAAAATGTAGTTTAATGCAAGGGACTTTCGGGTACGATCACGCGGTCAAGGAAGTATTTATACAGACATTTGTCATTTACGTCCCTACATGTTAATCATTGTAAGAATAGATGCATTTTTACTACTAAGACAGACACAATAACAGCGAGAGTAAAACCGCACTGAATGCATATTCTTAAGCGCACAAGCATGTAACATTATGTATTCCGTAGGGCAAGAGTTTGCACGTTGAATTCTTCAGAACTGGTCACAGAAACAACATCCTACACCTTAACTGTATAGTTTTTATGCTGTCATTCTTTTACATTTGTCACACTGTGTCCAGCCATCTTAAAAATAACGTCTGCACCCTGAGAAAATACTTTTTTTTTTCCTCTTCATAATCAGTTTTCTGAGGAGCTATGAGCAATTTTCATTTGTCAGACTGATGTTTTCCTTGGCCAAGAAGAGCCAGTTTTCTGTTTCTCTCTCCCCTCCGATTTTCCTCCTCCTCCTTATCCTCTAGTTTGTGCTCGAGAGCACTTTTCTACGGTGATGGGCACAGGAATTTAGTTTTTTTTTTTTTTTGTCCTCTTCTGTCTGTCAACCGATCATAATTTGGGCATATATCAGAAATAGGAGCGGGCGCATGCAGCACTGACTTCTAACACTCTTGTAGAAGTTCCACACTTTAGGTGTGTACTCCAGGCGACGCGTACTCATCACCGAACTTATCTTACACATACCGTCCGCACTGACGGAATGTTACGTACTTATATGTTTGTACCACGTACTTATACGTTTGTGACTATTACAGCGCCATCTATCACAAAGCGAAAAAGTGGCCCAACTAAAACATTCATATTTCTTTACGTACTACACGAATATGAAATAAAAATGGGAGTTCCTATTTAAAAAAAAAAAAAAAAAAAAAAAAAAAAAAAAAAAAAAAAAAAAAAAAAACGCAATTTATATCCGTTTGACCTATGGCAGCGCCATCTAGCGGGTCAACCATAGCGCCATCTGGCTTCCCCCTTCAAGCTAGACGAGTTTCGTTCTTTGTAGTTTTTTCGTTAGATGCTTATTTCGTGAGATATTTGGCCCAGTCACTATCAATGGACCATATATACACCTTAACTGGAAAGAATAGCTTGTTAAAATGAAAACCAAGTGCACAGAAGAGCCAAAGAAACTGGTACACCTGGCAAATATCGTGTAGGGCCCCCGCGAGTACGCAGAAGTGCTGCAACACGATATAGCATGAACTCGACTAATGTCTGAAGTAGTGCTGGAGGGAATTGACACCATGAATCCTGCAGGGCAGTCTATAAATCCGTTAAGGGTATGAGGAGCATGTTGCAAAGGATCCCAGTTATGCTCAATAATAATGTTTATGTCTGAGGAGTTTGGTGGCCAGCGGAAGTGTTTAAACTCAGAAGGGAGTTCCGGGAGCCACTCTGTAGCAATTCTGGACGTGTGGAGTGTCGCATTGTCCTGCTGGAATTGCGCAAGTCGGTCAGAATGCACAATGGACATGAATGGATGCAGGTGACCAGGAAGTGTGCTTACGTACGTGTCACCAGTGAGAAACATATGTAGACGTATCAGGGGTCCCATATGACTCCAACTGCACACGCCTCACACCATTACAGAGCCTCCACCAGCTTGAACAGTCCCCTGCTGACATGCAGGGTCCATGGATTCATGAGGTTGTCTCCATAGCCGTAAACGTCCACATGCTCGATAAAATTTAAAACGAGACTCATCCGACCAGGCAATATGTTTCCAGTCATCAACAGTCCAATGTTGGTGCTGACGGGCCCAGGCGAGGCATTTAAAGCTTTGTGTCGCGCAGTCATCAAGAGTACACAATTGGGCCTTCGGCTCCAAAAGCCCGTATCGATGATGTTTCATTAAATGGTTCACCTGCTGGCACTTGTTGATGGCCCAGCATTGAAATATGCAGTGATTTGCAGAAGAGTTGCACTTCTGTCCCATTGAACGATTCTCTTTAGTTGTCGTTGGTCCCAGTCTTGCGGGATCTTTTGCCAGCCACAGCGATTTCAGAAATTAGATGTTTCACCAGATTTCTGATGTTCACAGTACACTCATGGAATGTGCGAATGGGAAAATCCCCAATCATCGCTACCTCAGAGATGCTGCATGCGGTCGCTCATGCACCGACTATAACACCACGTTCAAACTCACTTAAATCTTGATGACCTGCAATTGTGGCAGCAGTATCCGATCTAACAACTGCGCCACACACTTGTCTTCTACAGGTGTTGCCGAACGCAGCGCTGTATTCTGCCTTTTTACATATCTCTGTGTTTGAATATGCATGCCTATACTAGTTTCTTTGGTGCTTCAGTGTATTTACATATGAGCAATAAAAAATTGTACAATTGAACAAATAAAAGGGCATGACAAAATTTAAAAAAAAGTTTAAATATCAGAGATTAACATTTAATCAAATTTCCATTTCACCGATGTCATTCGGGAGACTGGTCCAGCATACTATCTTCAGGATCCACTGCGACACCATCACCAACTTCCTCGGCCTGTAAAATTTCTTCTATCTCTTTCTCATCCCTGTCGAGCTGAATGTCTGTGGCTTTCTCGCAAGAGAAACCACAACAGTGTTTGCATGTTGAGCAGCAGTTCAGTCCTCTTATGCGACATCCACATACTGCTGTGCATTCTGTTTTGCATATGCAAGAAACCATCTTCAATAGCATGTATGGTGCCGCAGCTTTCGTCATCATCATGGATAACAAGCCCGGTAAGTTTTTCTTCCAGCCCAATTGGCATGGATCAGTTTTCTTCCCCAACCAAGATTGCACTTGATGGTAGGATCACAATAATTGGCACCATGGCGCATCCGATGTTGGCAATAGCCTTTCATGTCTGAAAGATTTTCTCGGGGCAGACTTACAAAAAAGCACGTACTTGAGCTTGTCCAAAGTCACGCAGTTGGAATTCCAATACAGTGCTAACGTCCGCTCTTCTCCTGCCTGTGCTATTAAGTCTTGAGAGACTGAATGTTTAACAAATTCAGTACCTTGCACTTTGAACTGTGGTTGTTGCTCCAAAAGGTTTAGTAATTTTCCTTTCCCTTGACCAAAAAAAGGAGGATGTGGTATCTCATCCTTTGAAAGCATTGTTGAAAAGGGCAAATGCAGGATCGACTGTGACAGAATTACTGGAGTACCACACACTTGCTGATTTCCCTCTTCCTGGTTAATGGATAGACAAGTAGTTGTTTCCTCGACCCGTTAGGAAAACAAACATGCCAATTTCCTCGTTTGCAATTGACACGTTGTCAGACTCAGTAACTTAGGAAATAGCTGTTTCTACAATTAATGACTCTCCATCGTCTTCAGTTTGTAGCACTTGAATACCTCCATCCTCAAATTTCCTCACGAGCATCAAAAGCAAGTGGTTCTTGTTGCTCTTATTTGCAAGAAACGTCTCCTGTGCGACTGCAGAATTTGTATCTTCATCGTGTAAATGATGTCTGATGAAGAACCTTGTATCTTTAAATGAGGAGATCTTTCAGAGCACTTCATTCCCCTTTGCGAAGCGTCATTTGGGTAGGCAAAACTTCAGAAATTGAACGTCTTCTTTCCAGATAAACGTTCTTGTCAGAATCTACAGTGCAAATGTTAAAATTGGCATTATCAGAGATGAGTTGGATGAATCCTTCACTGGTTATGTTAGGATGCTCAGGTCGTGCAATCGAGGACGTCTCAAATATGGAAGATTCCATAGATGAAGATGCGAATGCAATTGCACTACGAGCATCGATAATAGTCTTGACCCGAACCTTTTAAATACAAATGTACTGAGCCTAATCAATAGTGAAGATAGAAATGACCGTAACCTTTCTGTAGAAATCAATGCAGCTAACAAAGCAACATACTTTTTTTTCCATTTATCTAGAGTTCATAGTTCGTTTTTCAAAGTAAACTACTCAAAGACATGGTGGCATATTCAGATATCGCTGATTTGACATCTGGCAAGAAATAATCAGGTATGTGGGCATTGCAATGTATCATACTCCTCACGAAACATATCTGCAGCAGGGCGTACAATTCTCAGTCGCTCTTCTCATGGATGTGATGGCTTGCTGTGATACAAATTATCAGACAGTATATTATAGCCTGTGCTTTTGAAACACACTACTGTGCTCTTTTTATATCTGTCAACAATCATTATTTCTTCTCCATACTTCCGGAAGAGACAACTTTTTATGGTCCTTACATCTGTCTCCCAGCCATACATTACTTGGTCTTTTAACTCCTGCAAAGTAAACTGACACTCTTCCGATTGTTGGGTAAAGGAAGAAATCATTTCCATTGCTTGATATACGTTTGTAGATCGAGGACTCCCTCGTTTTCCTCCACTCCTGATTAGTCAGGAAAAATCTCTCTGACACAAACTATGATACTGAGTATCTTTAGCACAAAAGTCCTCATTACTGGTGTGTTCCAACACTTCATAAGCCCAGTCACCACCTCGCCTTTCAGCAACCTCAACAACAGTATCTGTTAATTGAAGTTTCATTGCTTTATGAACAATATTTTGCTTTGCATATCTAAGGCTGCTAAGTTACCCCAAACTAGCATCAATTTCCACGCCACAACAAAAGCAGTGTTTATTAAAATCAAATACTTTCTTGTATGATCGAAGATTTGACGTTGACGATGCAGAGCCTTTAGTCAAAGGCGATCTTATCAGTTTTGGGTTATTGTACTACTTCTGACAAGCACTGTGCACTTCAACTTCAGCCAGACCAGTTAATAACTTACGATGTGCTGCAATTTTCTTAACCATACTGGATGGTAGTAGCGATTCCAATCCTTTCCCTTTCACTGTAACCACATCACCAATTGCCTAATTGCCATCACATATAAGACACCCTCGATACGATCCAGAGCACTCATTTTAAATGCACTGACTGCGCAACGGAAGTAAATTCAAATGAGGACAAGAATTTTGCAAAACACAAGAAGTTCTGAACCCCAGCCTTGAGGGGATGGCAACCTCGGCTGTTTGCAGAATCGAGCGAGACCTATAGATACCTCTACACCCGAAGGTGTGGCACATTTGCGTGTTCCTATTAGAAATTTCATTTCATTGGACAGCTTGGATTTACAAAAAGAGCAGCAAAATGGAATTACTTTGGTTTAAAGTGTATGAACGCTTAATAATGTCTAAAACTGAAAAACTAGATGATTCTGTAACAGGAAATTTCATGCTCTACAGCTTTGGTAACTGGACATTTTTCATTTTGAGTGGGTGTTTTTGAATTACAGACATTGGAGCCGACTTTTTAGCCAAGTTGGTATAAATAGCGAACTTTGACAACTGCTGCACCAATTTTGACATTTTAAGTAGGCTATTCGATGCAAAATTCATTCTGCTATGTGTAACATTTTCAATAGGATACATAGCTTCCCAGCAATGGGCAAAAACCTGAAAAAAGTGCCAAAATTTCTTTGTTTCTTTTGGCTGTCAAAATCTTGGAATCAACATATGCTCAACTATATACAAATGATAAAAAAAGCTTCTACCTCAATTTCTGCAAGCAAAGGGCCTTTTTTTGTGATGCTGTTACTAGACAACAAGAGCATCGGCGTTTGCATACAGTTGTCAGTGCTAACACCCAAGCAACAACGTATCAAATAACTGCAGAAATTAATTTGGGACGTACGACGAACATATCCTATAGACCTATGCGGCGAAATGTAGTGCTAATGGACTATGGCAGCAGGTGATCGACACAAGTCCTTTGCTAATAGCACGACATCGCCTGCAGCACCTTTCCTGGGCTTGTGATCATATCGGCTGGACTCTAGACAACTGCAAAACTGTGGTCTAGATATTTGGGTTATGATTTTAGTTGGTAAGAGCTGGTCGTAGGTTTCGGGTGTGAAGCAGAGACCTCATGAAACCATGGATCCAGGTTGTCAACAAGGCACTGTGCAAGCTGTTGGTGGCTTGGTAATGTAGTGGGCTGTGTTTACATGAAATGGACTGGGTCCTCTGGTCTAACTGAACCAATCGTTGGCTGGAAATGTCTATGTTCGATTACTTGGAGACCATTTGTAGCCATTCACGGACTTCTTTTTCTGATGACAAGACGCCATGTCACTGGGACAATTGTTTGCACTTGGTTTGAGGACTATTTTGGACAATTCGAGCAAATGATTTTTAGCCACCCAGATCGCCAGATACGAGTCCCGTCGTATGCGACATAACTGAAAAGTCAATCAGCAGCACATTCACAATTATGGATGGCTACAGAAGCATCATGGCTATATATATTTCTGCATGGGACTTTTGGTGACTTGTTCAATCCCTGTCACGTTGAGTTACTACACTAGACTGGGCAAAAGGAGGTCCAACGTTACATTAAATGGTATCCCATGACTTTTGTCATCTGGGTGTAGTGCGAATGGCTCCTTATATTCACAGCAAGAAGCCAGCACTCCACCTGAAGGAAAAGATGAAACAGCACCGGAAGGATAGGTGATATTCACCAGAAGTTAGACAGTCATATCGCAGACATAGAACACCAGTTATTGTTTAAAAATGTATGCCCTACAGAAACCCAATGTCCGTACAGTAATGCAATCAATCACTTCTACCCAAAACTTTGACCTAGTGGTATCTCAGTTTAAAGCAATTCTGGTGGTTACATACACAGTTTCAGCTGTTAATCAACTTAAACCTTTGTTCCCTACATTGAAGCATGTGACATGCTTGGTCCACACCTTTCACTGGGCTTGTGAATCTCTACGGAAAGAATAAGACGTGAATCTTCTGCCCTGTAGAAGATTCTACTAAAAGCTCTGTGTCGTGTTGTTGTAGTCTTCAGAAGAATCCGGATATTGAGGAATTTGCAACATCTGTAGAATTGTCATTCTGAGTGAATACAAAGTTTGACTTATCGGTTTCTGCTGATGTCAAAAAACAAGCTTCAGCATCTACAGAGACATTTTATCTCTTAAAGAAAGATTTATTTTTAAAAATGTAGAGATGCTTAACCTCTTGAAGTATAACAGCTTCATGTTTTTTTCCCCCCTCTTCTGATGAGTGATAATTTGATGTACTTGTTTTTAATTTAATAAACTAGAATAAGAGAATGTGTCCAACCAACTTATCACTTCTTCTGAGCAGGTTGTGCCACAAATTTCTCTTGCCGCCCGTTCCATTCAGTACCTCCTCACTACTCACATAATCTACCCACCTAATCTTCAGCATTCTTCTGTTGCATCACATTTCAAAAGCTCCTATTTTCGTCTTTTCTAAACTTATCATTGTCCAAGTTTCACTTCCGTATGTGGCTAGACTTCAAATAACACTTTCAGGGAAGACTTCCTGACACTTAAAACTCTATATTTGATGTTAACAAATTTCTCTTCTTCAGAAACACTTTTCTTGCTGTTGTCAGTCTACATTTTATATCCTCTCTACTTTCACCATCATCAGTTATTTTGATGCCCAAATAGCAAAACTCATCTACTACTTTAAGTGTCTCGATTCCTAATCTAATTCCCTCAACATCACCTGATTTAATTCAACTACATTTCACTAGCCTTATTCTGCTTTAATTGATGTTCATCTTATATCCTTCTTTCAAGGCACTGTCCATTCTGTTCAACTACTCTTCCAAGTACTTTGCTGCCTCTGACAGGATTACAATGTCATTGTCTAATCTCACGAAGTTTTTATTTCTTCTCCCTTGACTTGAATTCTACTCCAAATTTTTCTTTGGTTTTCTTTACAGCTTGCTCAATGTACAAATTGAATAACATAATGGATAGGCTACAACACTGTCTCACTCCCTTCTCAACCACTACTTCCCTTTCATGCCCCTCAACTCCCACAGCTGCCCCGTGACTTCTGTACAAGTTGTAAATAGCCTTTCACTCCACGTATCTTACAACTGTTACCTTCAGAATTCCAGAGAGAGTATTCCTGTCAACAAGATAGGTAGTGAAAAAATAGTATATTCAACTGATGCTGCAAATTCAACATAATATCATTGAAATCATAGCTCACAGCACTGTCTGTAATTTTCATCAGAAATTTGCAGCGCACAACAGGTCATGAAAAAGAAATATCTTGTACTGATGCAATGTGTCTTCTTATGGCATTTTAGTACAGCTCATTTTCAATCAACACTTTTTGTTTTAGTATGCTCATACTTATCAGACAACAATGTTTACGTTTTGGTGCAAAGATACATAATTTTCTGAGCTATGGTTAGCAATATGTGATCTTAATCATCTGAACATCAGCAAATCAATAAGAAAGCAGTTAAAAAACTTTCATAAAGTTTGGCTTATAAGCATAATATTGTTATGCGAATTTCTTAGGGTCATGTACGGCGAAATTTACATTTGGATCTGAATTCCTCCTTTGCAGAAAGAGCATGTTAACCACAAACTAACACAAATGTTCTTGGCCTACTTTGTTGTTGTTTTGCTCACCAAATAATCAAGTTTGCTTTCATTTGTCACATCATGTGAACATCAGCGTTTTCCATATAAGGCAGCAAATGATACTGGGCAGCATTAATGACCTCTTCATGATGAACATGATTCTGTTTGGCCACCTGCAGCTTAGTTTCTTATCATACATTTCAACTGTTTTGAAGAAAAGAGTACAGAACAGTCTTATTTTGCACAGCAGCTACTCGATTACTATGATGAGTACATACACTCATAAATTCTGTAGAATACAATGAATAAAGAAATATTTGTAGTGTCAAAGTACTGGCTGTTGCTGCCCCACATCCAGCCTTCAAACTATTACTTACAAATAGAATTTGACTTCCTAGAGATATGAGGAACTGATGAAAAGAGCACATTTTATATCTTCACCATAGCAAACAGTCTGTATTCATTTATCCAAAGGTGTTGACTTTTTTAAAATTTCCTTCAGTTATCCCTGAAAGCACTATTCTCAGTTTTAATAATTCTGTGCAGTTCCTACAATTCACACCTGATGATAAATTAAAACTGCTCCCACTTTAGGAAAATCTCATGGTAAGACTCTTCAATACGTCATAGGGCTTTATTAGAACTACTGAGAGAACCTATCTACTACCTTCAACGTTATTGGTAACATGTCAGCAAAACATTTATTCAGCAACTGGCGACAAACACTGAGCTCACGGCAGTCCACGGTGTAGTTTGTCACAGAAATGGAACAAGCTCATGCGATCAACTCAATATCCATTAAGGATGATCGTGAGTTGTGGGATTTGTAAATGATCCAGAGGAAATGGAGCTGAAGAGTTACTGAGCTACCCAGGCACGACTCATGACCCATCCTCACAGCATGACCCGTCCTCACAGCTTCAATTCTGCCAGTACCTCGTCTCCTACCCTGGGAAACTTCACAGAAGCTCTTCTGTGAACCTTGCAGAACTAGCATTCCTGGAAGAAAGGATATTGCGGAGACATGGCTCAGCCACAGTCTAGAGGATGTTTCCACAACATGACTTTCTTCTCTACTGAACTTTATGAGGAGTGTCTTGTTTCAGTGGCCTGTATTTTAACATAATGGTTTTATATTGCAGTAAGAGCTCAGCTTCAGCAAAATCAAGAAATATGAAATCTCTTTTAGTTGGCAATGAGAAATGTGATATATAGTGTTTTGAGCTGTCTGAGCTTCACCTTCAGAGAAGACAAGTGGTTTCCTAACCCTGTGTCTTTGAAAGTGATCAGTAAGCTGTGCATACATGATGGTTTGTTTTTTAACTTTATATTGAACTTTTTTCCTTACAGTTTTATAATATGGTTTTGGCTGAGGTGATATTCAACAGATTACATTATATGTGATTGAGTGGAAACCTGCAAATGCCTGCAACTGAATAATGGTGAAACAGGTGGAAGAGAGAGAAGACAAGAGGGAGAAAGATTTTACAATTTACTGATTTTAACTTTGGTTCACACTTAATCTTGTCGAGAGCAGCAATGACCATATTTTTGAACATAACAATACTGTAACCAACCAGCTTTCAAAAACACAGTATTGCCATCGTTAAACAATAAGTTAAACTACTCTGATTTTCTTGGGCAGTTGAAAGGCAGTCTTCATCGCATATCTAATACGCAAAGAATCTGGCTTGAACAAACGTGTTCCAACCAATATTTCATAATACTGGAATGCAACCATGAATGAACTGTGTAAATTACTCATAAAAAGTGCATCAAGAGTTTTAATACACACTCAGCAACGAGTCATAGATGTCACTTGATCCTAAAAGACTACACAGGAATATGTCCTGTATTATATACCATGATGGAAACAAAGACACTGCATAATATGCATCATTTGTGGTGCTGATGTTATCTCTCGCTGCATTGTGCTCTGCTATATCATTTACTCCCATGTGACTGCATTACTTCTATGACAGGCGGTTGTTTTCCGTATGAACACAATGGCAGATATTGTCAAATGCTCAGAATTTTAGGGAGAATTAATGCGAAAAGTGCACAAAGAATATTTAATAACACTCTCAGTCTATTTCCTAAAGTTATGTTAGGCAATTAATACTATTACCGCACAGATATTCTTCAATAAGTTCGAACATCAGAACCATAAAGATCACGAGTACACCCATGTTGGTTTTCCACGACAGTGTCAGACCTCACACCGATTAAGTGACTTTAAACACATCCACAAACATATTTGTTAAATGCATTAAAAAACTTTATCCAAAGTAAAAGTCAAAGGATTAGAATGGAGAATTATTTAAAATAAGTGTAGTTTTAAATTCACAGGCCTAATCAAATATTACCAGTATTGACTCATTTGTACTATGACAATTTTTACAGCTACTGGTGACTTACGGTCTTATAAATATTGACGCTTTTTAATTTATTCTCACAAGGGAACCTCCCCATCGCACCCCCCTCAGATTTAGTTATAAGTTGGCACAGTGGATAGGGCTTGAAAAACTGAACACAGATCAATCGAGAAAACAGGAAGAAGTTGTCGAACTATGGAAAAATAAGCAAAATATACAAACTGAGTAGTCCATCCGCAAGATAGGCAACATCAAGGACAGCGTAAGCTGAGCAGTGCTGTGGTCCCGTGCTTAGCGAGAGCAGCTGCGGAACAGAAGGTCCTTGGTTCAAGTCTTCCCTCCAGTGAAAAATTTATTTTCTTTATTTTCGCAAAGCTATGATCTGTCCGTTCATTCACTGACGTCTCTGTTCACTGTAATAAGTTTAGTGTCTGTGTTTTGCGACCGCACCGCAAAACCGTGCGATTAGTAGACGAAAGGACGTGCCTCTCCAATGGGAACCGAAAACAGTTGATCGCAAGGCCATAGTCAACCGATTCCTCCACAGGAAAACACGTCTGACATATTCTATACGACACTGGTGATGGCATGTGCGTCACATGACAGGAATATGTTGTGGACCCACCTAACTTGTACAATTGGTGAATGGGTAGAAAGATTCTTCTACCTTGCCCTGTTTAGGTTTCCTTGTGGATGTGATAATCACTCCCAAAAAAGTGATGAAAACATAAGAGTTTGTGACATAAACTGAAAATAAAAAATTAAATTTTTCACTTGAGGGAAGGCTTGAACCAAGGACCTTGCGCTCCGCCGCTGCTCACATTAACCACGGGACCACGGCACTGCTGGGCTGACATCGTCCTTGATGTTGCCTGTCTTGCACATGGACTACTCAGTTTGTATATTCTGCTTATTTTTTCATAGTTACATACAACTTCTTCCTGTTTTCTCGATTGATCTGTGTTCAGTTTTTCAAGGCCTATCCACTGTGCCAACTTATAACTAAATCTGAGGGGGGTGCGATGGGGAGGTCCCCTTGTCAGTGAAAATATGTGCAAAATCAACCCTAACTTTTTTCATGGTCTTCAAAATTTCCATTAACCTTCTACTGTCAATATCTTTTATTTGCACCATGCCCATTATTGTATGCAATTTCTGTTTGTTTGTAGTGTCATTAGTTTATCCAATTTATAAATCATTACTTAGTATTAACAAGTATTTAATCTCTCCAGTCTACTCGACAAATTTTGTGTACTGAAGTGAGCACAGGTAGAAGGTGGCCCTGTGGAGCACAGGTAGAAGGTGGCCCTGTGCTGCTCCTCTGAAGCATTGTAAGTCACTTCACGAAGAACTTACAAAGAGTCTTTAACAGTTACCACCTGCAGAGTGATGAGAAGCTAGTGTCTGCCAGTGTAAACCCTCTGTCTACGTCCATTCATTCTGACTGATAAACTGGTGGAAGTCATACCAATGTAAAAGGCCGGCAGTGCTTATATAACAACTAGTACACGACATGTGTCTTTTCACAGGTAGCTCTCCCTTCGATAGCATACATTTTGCCTGTTACAGTGCTTGTGTAGGTGGTATTAGAAGGTTGCATAGCGCAAGTATTACTGTGGGGACAGTCACAACAGTAGAAACCATAAGGTAGGGAAATGGGTACAGGAGGAGCATAGGGTCTAACCAGGATATTGTAGAGATTCAGTTGGGGAGTGGTGGTGGTGGTGGTGGTGGTGGTGGTGGTGGTGGTGGGGGGGGGGGGGGGGGGGAGTGACAATGACAAAAAGCTATTTTAATCTAGGTGGTGGGCAAAATATCAGGCAGATCTCATATCAGGAAATCACAGCGTTTTTAAGTAACTGACTAGTACATCCAAGACCTGGATAATGCTGAGTGACAAAAGTTGTGCTCCTAAGTTGTTGTTTGGTGGGATCAGCAGTACCAGGATTGGATGTGATGACCCAGGAAATCTGCTTCTGAACTAGGCTGGTAGGTTAATTATGTTCAGTGAAGGCTGAGCTGAAAATGGTGATACATTGCTGTAAAAGTGTCTGCATCTGAAGCAGTCTGTATCTGAAGAAATACTTTTGCCTCAAATACCGAGGCAGTATTTAGTTCTCAGCCTCTTACGTAAGTAATTCTTCCCTCCTGAATTATCTCCCCTGACCCATGGTTATAGGCAGCTTTTTCAAATTCTCCCCCATGTACTAAACCTCACCAGTCCTTTTTCTTCATCCCTTTCCCTTTTGCTGTAACCCTTCTGCCAGAAGAAAGTGCCACTTGCTACAAAAGCTTGCAAATTTCGTTAACCTTTATGTGTGTGTGTGTTCTCCTACTGACACTTTGTGAGTAAATTTTTTTATCTACATAAAAAAAATATTTTCATCAATATATTGTTTTTGTTAATATGTCGAGATTCACTTAATTATTTCCTGCACTGTTTTTATTTTATTTTATTAATTTCTCCTCTCTATCAACAGCAGATATTTTCAAGCCATTGACTTAAAGACTGTTACAAGGTAATGCATGAATTCTTGACAGAAAATTCTTTTCTTCTCTTTTTTAACACAAAATCCTACACGCAGTTTCACTTTTTCTGAATGAAAACCATTACTGTTTGTAATTTTTTAAAGGATTATTTCCATAACCATGCACCAGCTTTCAAGAACAAAAAAATAATTATGCCAGCAAGCCGCACACTCTCATACAACAGATTTAAAATTCATTACTTCTTTGTATTTTTTACAGAGGGCACAATGGCCATAAATTTACTGAAAGTTAACAAAATTGTTTTCACCAAATTCGTTCCCAACTCTACAAAATTATGTACGTGGATAACAGAACTGGCCAGTTTCAATTCTTTAATATAGTCTAAAATTTCTAAGTATATGCCAGAGTATGAAGATCAAAATGCTTTCAAAATATTAGTTCATTTAAACCAACAGGGAGACTGCATGCATAGAGTGTCGGGATGACACGAAACACAGCCACAGTTGGTTGTTGAGCCTAAATAATGAGAAACTTGACGTCATCCACCATCCACAAGAGTGCTAAAAAGAAGCCGTTAAACTTCAGTTATATGATAAATCAGTCATATCTAAAGGCCATAAATTCAACTTAATACCTACTAGCAACTTAAATTGGAAAGAACACATAGAACATGTTGTGGAGAAGGTGAACCAAAGACTATCTTTAATTGGCAGAACACTTAGAAAAATATTTTGTTGATGCTAGCCAAAGTAGAGAGAAACGATCATCATAACAAAATAAGGGAAATTAGAGCTCGCATGGCAAGACACAGGTGTTCATTTCTTTTGTGTGCCATTTGGGAGTGAAATAATGGAGAATTATTATGGAGGTGGTTCGGTGAACTCTCCACCAAGCACCTAAGTGTAATTTGCAGAGTAGCCATGTAGATACAAATGTAGATGTAGTAGTGTCCTAAATCATACTGTCATGTCATTTAAATATCTGTGTATAATGGTGCAAAGCAATATGAAATGGAATGAGCATCTCAGGATTGTTGTAGGAAAGGTGAAAGACATCAAAGCAACTCAGAGGCACGCTGCTAGATTTGTGACTTCCCTCCACTGATTCCCATCTGAGTGCCCTAAGCATCCCCATAACAATTCACTTGATTTGTTATGGAGATATTTTGGGCACTCAAATGGGAATCAGTGGAGGGAAATCAACATTCTTTTCGAGAAACACTATTGAAAAAATTTAGAGAATAAGTTTTTGAAGCTGACTGCTGAATGATCCACTGCTGCCAACACAAATTGCGCACAAGAACCACGAAGATAAGATATGAGAAATTAGGGCTCATACAGAGGCATATAGACATTTGTTTTTTCCTCACACTATCTGTGAGTGACACAGGAGAGGAAACAAGTAGTAATGGTACAGGGTACCCTCTGCCATGCACCACACTGTCAGTTGCAGTGTGTGTTTGTAGATATAAATGTAGCTTACTAAATACTAGTTACTTTCACGAGACAGGAGGCATCTTATCTTCAACCCTGTGTCAGTTCAGGTTTTACCCCTATCTGGTACAATGACTAGAAATGAATAAAAAATTAGCAGTTAGTGTTCAGTGTAACCAATTTTTTTGTACCAAAGCTTTATTTGTGTTTCTCAGGCTAACCAATTTCACATACTTACACTTAGGCCCAACTGTTGTCAGAGCAAGATGTATTGTAAGCAGTATTCTAGTACTGTCTGCAAGAAAGTTTTGGTAGCTATTTCCTTTATAAACTGTGATTCACTATGACTTTTTAGTTTTGTGAACAGCATAATTTTACATTTCTCAACATTTAAAGCTTGCTGGCAATTTTTGAAAACCTCTGAAATCTTGCAAGGACCTAACTGAATATTTGTGCACCTTTTATAAGATAAAGCTTCATAACTGCACCATCAGTATACTGTTTAACAGTTCTATTGATGTTGTCTGACTGGTCACTAAAGTAAACAACATGAACAGTAATGTTTCCCTCAGACACACTTGAAGTTATTTTCATGTCTGTTGATGACTGTCCATCCATGGTAACACGCTGTGTTCTCTCTCTCAAAAAATCCTTAATCTAGACACAAATTTCGTTTGACACCCTATATGACTTGTCATTAGAAGGCTTTGAATTGTAACACGTAAGGTGGCAGTGTGTAATGTAACTATGTTGGTGCCTGAGAAACAGCATGCTGTAATCCTTCATAGAACTGAAAGCATAAACTCAAAAGACTTCATCCACTCTTGGATCCTTCAGCATGATAATGCCAGGCCACAGACAAGTGCTGTGAAGGTAACGTATGTTGAGAAATAAACATGTAGACATCAAGAATAAAGATGTAGAATGTTAATACAGTTTGTTTCATTTAAAAAGCTTTAAGAGTTTTCACATAAAAAAAATCAGAGAAATTACTTTTCAGCACGCTCCATATATTATTACTAACACGACTATTCCGGAAACAGGTAGCAGTTGCAGGTTGGGCATATGATGACTCCCAGGTTTCAACAAAAATTTTGCTTTCAATATTTCATGCAATTATTGAGAAAACTTTAAAAGAATTAAAATGCTGTCTTAATTTAATCATTAAAAGCTACAATCTTAAGTAAAAAGTTTAACACAATAAGACAAGTATTACTGTATGTTTGTCTTGAGATAACGCGACTGACAGCACAAATACATTGACTTTCTCCATCCACTATTTGAAAATGAGAGCACTTAGCGACGCCCAACAAAATTTATACATAATTCAAAACCCTTCCTCACTGCACCCCCCCCCCCCCCCCATACACACACTATGATGAAACAAAAAAAATACATTTTCACTGTTCATGGAGTAAAATGTCAGCAACAGGTACAATGTTTTAATTTATTATTTCTTTATTATTAACTCATTGGCAAAAACATTTTGCAGGCAGTATCTACATGTATCACTGAATTACACCGAGACAACAAAAGTCATGGGATACCTCCTTATATCACGTCAGACCACCTTTTGCCAGGCATAGCACAGCAACTCGACGAAGCATGGACTCAACAAGTCATTAGAAGTCCCCTGCAGAAATATTTAACCAAGCCGTCTCTATGGCCATCCATAATTGTGGAGGTGTTGCTGGTACAGGATTTTATTTGACCTCTCAATTACATCCCATAAATGTTTTATGGGAGTCTTGTCGGATGGATCTGGGCAGACAAATCAGTTACCTGAATTGTCCAAAATGCTCTTCAAAACAACTGTGAACAGTTGTGGCCTTGTGACATGGTTCATTGTCATCCACAAAAATGAAGTCCATGAATGGCTGCAAATGGTCTCCAAGTAGTCAAACATAACTAATTCCAGTCAATGATTGGTTCAGTTGGACCAGAGGACCCAGTCCATTTCATGTAAACACAGCCCATACCATTATGGAGCCACCGCCAACTTGCACAGTGCCTTACTGACAACATGGCTCCACGGCTTCACGGGGTTTGCACCGCACCTGAAACCTGCTATCAGTCCTTACCAAATGAAATCAAGACACATCTAGCCAGTCCACAGTTGTCTAGGGTCCAATCAATATGGTCACAAGCCCACGAGAAGCACTGCTGGCATTGTCATATTGTTAGCAAAGGCACTCGCATAGGTCATCTGCTGCCATAATCCATTAACACCAAATTTCATCGCACTGTCCTAACAGGTACGTCTATTATACAATCCACACTGATTTCTGCAGCGGCCACTGTGTTGTCCATGGTGAGAGGTAATACCTGATCTTTGGAATTCTTCACACACTCTTGACACTGGGGATCTCGGAATATTAAATTCTCTAAAGGTTTCTGAAATGGTAAGTCCCATATGTTTAGCTCCAACTACCATTCCACGTTCAGTCTGTTAATTCCCATTGTGCAGCCATTATCACATAAGATGACCTGAGTACAAACGATGGCTGTGCCAATGCACTGCCCTCTTATAGCTTGAATATGCAATACAACTGCCACCTGTAGGTTTGCATATTGCTATCGTTAGACTTTTGTCACCTCAGCATATGTTAACTGTACAGGGGATATACGTCATAAATGTTTAGTAGCCTGAAAAACTAGTTTCACTTAAAATGGCATATAGCAAATTTTTGCATCAGACATGATGTTTTAGTTTATTATTTCTTTACTACTAACTCTATTCGCAACATTCTTTGCAGATAGTATCTACGTATACCGTATACCACTGAATGTACCAGCAAAGAATTATATCTCTGTATTATACGCAGTCCAGGAGAAATGGTGTCATAAACATTTATTATATGTGAAAAACTAGCTTCTGCTTAATATGAAGTGTAAATTATCCAGACTATATTCACCCAAGGGTTTGATAATGAGAGCACTTAGCGACTTTCAACAAACTTCAAGCACATTTTTTTCTCGCTTACAAGCTTAAAGTCAAATATTTAACATACTGACTTATTTCCGAAGTAACCAGTTGTTTGAAGCTGTTTTATACATGAGAGTTCAATTCTTTAAAGAATTGGGGGCTTACTGGTATTTTCAACAATTCCACAACAAATGGAAGTCAGAAGTTTTGAGGATCACTTTGGCTAACTTTCCTGTAAGTGGGTGTGATCTGGCTTTCTTTCACCTACTGGGCACGTATTATTGTTCAAAGGATCTACAGTATATCAATGTTAAAAGAAGGGCTAACTCTGCTGCAAATTTGGTATAGAATCTGACAGGAATTCCATTGGAGCCTGGAGCTTTGTTCAGTTTGAACAATTTCTTCTGTTTCTCAATGTAACTATGTGTATTGTAATGGTGGGAGAAAAATTGGGACAATGTTCTTGGATTTCCCTTTGTAAAAATACATTTGAAAATGGATTTCAGCACTTCCGATGTAACTTTTCTACTCTAAATTTCAGTTCCTGATTTGTACTCGAGTGTCTGGACACTAACTTTGGTGCCACTGACAGCCTTTACATATGACCAGAATTTCCTTGGGTTTTTTTAAAGATATTTTGATAAGATTCTACTATGTTAAGTCACTGAAGGCCTCGTACATCACCCTTTTGGCTGTCAAATTTGTGTCATTCAGTATTTAAGGACCTATGCTTTGTTTTATAAATATTATGCAGAAGTCACTGTTACATACCTACCCAGAGTGTGGTCAACTATTCTTTTAAACTTCAGCCACAGCTCTTAACACATGCTCCAGCCCAGAGGTACATGTTTTTTAGTTCCCCTTCGAGATGTGATACTATAGTGTGTTTAAAATTAGTTGTGAGTTTTGACGTTTGGCTCACCGGAGGGGACAGAACGCTGTTGCCCAGGTAACACCAATGGCAAGAAGGCTTTCCCTACCACGCTGCCAGAGGTTTGGTCGGTAAAGCGCCCCTGTTGCCTCGCTGAAGGCAAGCCGTACCAAATGGTATCATGCTTCAATTGTTTGTGCATTCATTGCCTCTGTTTGTGAAGCGTTATTTTTTCTCCTTGAAGTGTTCTGCTGTGCTCAGGTGTTGTGAATGAGTGTTTTTGTGTTGGTGTTGCATTGATAATAACTGTGCAGCATGTCTGAATACGAGATTCACAATAAAAGAGATCATCCCAGAAGGTATTCACCAACTGCGAAGATAACGAACTGTGGAAAGGGAATTCTGATCCGTGGCCAAGGTCGTGAATTTGTGTACACTGTGTGCAGTTATTTTGAACTCGAGTGCAATAATGGCGGTCCAATTTTAGATGTTACAAGGGTGATGGACAGAACATCTGCTGCACTTAACATTCATCGATCAATGGTGCTGAGAATTGGCAAGGAGAAGGAAAGAAAGGAAAGCGCGAGTGAAGAAGCAACACCAGGTCATTCTTTATTAGAAACTCCAGGCCAGAAAAGATGTTATGACAGACGGGTAACAAGTATGGACGTATTCCAGCACAATGCAACTCGGAGACATGTGTACGCTCGTTACCAGCACAAGGAATATCCTACCTTCAATAAACTTCTTTCCAGCCTCAAAGAAGCAGAGTTGTACAATGGGAGTAGGTCATCACTTCAAAACTGTTTACTTGAACTTGATTTCCAGCATGAAAAGTTTTCGTCTCGGACATTTAACGTTGAAAGAAGCGACATAGCAGCATGGAGAGGCAGATATCTGCGTGCAGTGAGGAACGTTTCATTGGAAAACATTGTGTGGTTGGATGAGACGTGGGTTAATGCATGTCATACACTGACAAAGGAGTAGACGGATCGCACAACACAATGAATGACGAAAGAACCGATAGGCAAGGGTGGCAGAATAATCATCCTCCATGCTGGCTCTGCTCATGGTTTCATTCCAAACTGTTTATTGCTGTTCTGTTCCAGGAAGCAAGGCAAATATCATGAGGAAATCAATACCAAAGTTTTCATGGGGTGGATTTCTGATGTTCTGCTGTGAGTATTTCTCCAAATATGACAATAGTAACGGACAACACACCATACCACTCTATAGTGATAGATAAAGCTCCAACAATGCAGCGCAAAGAAATTTTTCATTGGATAAAGTTGAACCTGGCGTGAATAAGGCAGAGTTAATGGAACTTGTAGCACTTTACAAGCCAAAAACTCCCCACTATCAGGTCGACGAACTGGCTAATGATAAAGGGCATAATGTAATCAGGCTTCCTCCATATTACACCACATTTAAATCCTATTAAGAACATATGGGCGCAGGTGAAAAGTAGTGTGGCAAAAAACAACATGAAGTTTATGCTCAGTGAGGTTGAAATGCTGACAAAAGAAGCCATTGCAAATGTTATCCCTCAGGATCGGTTTCAAGTTGTCAGTCATGTGAAAAAGGTAGTCGAGGAGACATCAATTCGTAAGGACTGCTGGAAGAATAGATTGAAGAGATGTTAATTTCAGTGGGTGCCAGTACCAGTTCCAAGCAAGGGGACATTGATGCTTCTTCCCTTGGGATCGCTTCACTTACACCATAACTGTGAGTTATGTATAAAAGATGATAGATTTAACTGTTCTGTTCATTTATGGCATTTCTTTACCACCAAAGAATGTTTGCCTGGCGGCCACTAACGTTCGTGATGTAAGGTAGGCAAGGCTTTATGGTCGGCCGATGACGTGCTCGGCACACACAGACAACTATGCTTCCCCTACTCGCCCTGTGCAGAACTGTCAAAAGATGCAACTAATTTTAAACGCACTACAATGTCTCTTTGTCTAACTAACTGAACATCTACAACTTCCTACTCGGTTGCTGAACTGCCTGATGGCCACAGATACCACTTGCAATATAGACTTTTTCAAATAGGTTTGGTTTATATGTTGTCATTAAATCTAATATATTTCCAGTTCTGAACTATCTGGTCTAGGCAGTTTTCCGAGAACACGTGTAATACTGTTGTACAAATGATGCTGTCATGCCCATCATTTACAAAACTGCAACTATCACAAGTTATTGTAGGATGACTGGAGTATCCTCCAACAATGACAATATGATTGAGATACATACATACGAGTTAGCTGAAGTTTTTCTCCAAATTTTACAGTTACATAAGGGAGTTAAGTCTCGTAGTAGATATAAAGATCCATTTATATGTTTATGACCAACCTGAATACTGAGTCTTGCATATATTACAGTCCTGCATGTAGTTTCAATTTCTGTCCCTACAGATATGAGTTTCTTTTCTAATTTCATCATTACATGAACATTTAAAGCAATTCAATTCAAAGAAATAGACTTCAGTGTCCATTAACTACAATAACTTATATCTGCATCATTGAACAATTCATTTGAAAGGCATGACTGTTTATGAAAAACAACAAAATGAACATTAGGAAATTATGTCAGGAATAATAACGGACTTGTTGATATTCTTCGGGAAGAGGAGGGGGGGAAAAGACTGCCTGCACCTGTGTGTAGCTTGATCTCTATTACCCAATTTTTAGTACCCTACATGAGATCTATGACAGCGATGGCAGCAGCAGTATGGACAACAGTCCTCTTCGGCTAAAGATGTGAAAGAAAAGAACTAGAGATAGAATCTGATAAAATTTTATCATTCAAGTACTAGAAAAAGAATGAATCATGAAAAGAAAAAGGACACAGTATACAGTAACACCATGGCTTATGTAGTTAAAAAAGCAAAGGCCAAATTTACAGCCTGGCTTGGGTATGTGGTTTTATTGAGCATAACCAGGCAATTATTCATGCACAACGATCAAATTTCACCTTTTGTTTATAAATCTTTCTCAACAAACATAATTACAATGATTGCATGGTACATTCGGGGTCTTTGAGTTATAGCTCATAATGGTACTTTACCTTATAATAATAATAATAATAATAATAATAATAATAATAATAATAATAATAATAATAATAATATTTTCACACTAATGTGCAATCTGGTGACATTATGAAGTAATAATAATTATTATTATTTTTAATTTACACGCACTCAAGAGCAAACTGATAAGGATCAGGCTGTAAGAAAATTTCAACTTCAGGGTGGCAAGTTTAACTAGATGAAAATAAAAAAGTGAGGATACTTCCTGAACACAAGTCTAGTTTCTTATGAATACATCACCTTACTTAGTTATCATGACTCGTTCTTGATGTACAGGAACCGGTGAAACACAAAATAAGGAGGGACAAGGAACTGCAGCAGCAGGGAGTGATGCTGTTACCAAAATGTGACCAATCATTTTCATTATCATATAGTGAAGAGTGTTTGAAAATTGGTAACTGTATGTGGAAACAGGAAAGGGGGGCGGGGGGGAGGGAGGGAGGGAGAGATCATTCTGACATACCATTCTATCACAATCACAGAAGAAAACTTCCATTATCTTCAATATGGAATGAATATCAAAGGGGTAAAAATATCTAAAATACCAGATAGCAAGGGGAAAGAGACAACTGTCCAGTTAGTGAAGAAAAATTAGGCAAAAATAGTGTAATTGCTAATTTTTGTACAGTGGCAGGAGGGAGTGTCATAAACAACATACCAAAAATCCCCACCAGTGGGGTATGGGGGAAGGAACATTTAAAGATAATTTTTACACTTTTCTTTAATAACTCGAAAACTATATTAAATTTCATACAAAAAACATCCAATTTATTTTTCTCTGGGACTAATAGTTTCAGTGTTCCAGAGGAGGGAAAAATCACAGATTACTAAAAATAGTGTTTTAATGGCATAAAATTACTGTTAAATGAAGTGGGTAAAAAACAAATACTACACCTGTACTATGTTTAAGTGCAGTAGAGTGGTATTTAGGGATAAATTGTGTTTTGTGGCTGTAACAGGGTGGAGAGGGGACTGGTGGGAGCAGCAGTGTGAGGGACGGTAGGTCACCGGACTGTGGTCACACCTTTCCCCCTTCATAGGTGTGCTAGCTGAAGAATGAGCAGGTGAATCTGCCTTCTGTCTGCAAAATCAAAAGCAAGTAGCACCTGGGATGAGAGGTCACCTTTCCCAGAAGAACACCTCAGGTGCTGGACAGTGTGATTAAGAAACTATTTTTCCAATACAAGTATAGAATAGTGGGCAGAGATTTACGCAGATTCCATCCCTATGCATTTCTTGCATTAGTTTTATTAGTAGCTCAAATCATTATCCTAGTGTTACACTCCCTCTCTGGGCACTTCTGTGCACCACATCACCAGGGGTCATGAGTTGCGCTGCAGAACGTCGGTATAACTTTGTGAAACAACCTGTAGTTGTTTTTGTGATGTAGTGGGGTAGACAGAGTGGGGAATCATCTGCTCGCTGTTGTAGTTTGCAGACCTATGGAGGAGGGAAGTGTATGACCACAATCCGGTGACCAAATGTCCCTTGCACTTCTACTCTCCACCCTGCTCCACACACCCTGTTACATCCCCACTACACAATTCATCTATTATTATGGCTCTACTGCACTAAAGACATTGTACGCATATTCGATATCTGTTCTTAACACAATCCATTTAACAGTAAACAGTAGTTTTATACCATTAAAACAATATTTTTAGTAATCTGTGACCTTTCCATCACCTGGAATGCGGGGTTATTAGTCCTAGAGAAAAAGTGAATAGAACTTTCTTTGCAGGAAATCTAATTTTGTACTGGGAAACATTTTTGCTAGTCGCCACAGTTTTAGAGTTATATAAGAAAAACATAAAAAAGTAACATTTAAGGCCCCACCATCCTGCTCATACACCACCAGTGTGTATTTTTCGTATGTTGTTCATGACATCCTTTCATGTAAGTAGACAAAAATTTTCAAGTACACAATTTTCCCCCTTATTCAAACTTTTTTTTTGCCTTTGGTGACAGGGCTACAACGTTATAGTCGCTTTGTTGAGATATTCCAGAAGCCACATAACTACAGAAACTCAAGGATTTAAACATCCCCCTAGATATTATAAGATCATTCATCATCTAAGTTGATACCCTCAGAATTGTGAGAATCCATGACCTCACTAATATTAACCCTGCAGAGAAACCCCCATTTTGCTAAGATCATAAACAGTTACAGAAACATCACTTGGACCAGTAAAACTAGTAATGTTATTTTATTTTATTCTGAAGGTACTATGATCACAATGGTGATGAAAAAAAATCAGATATCCAGCAGGGTAGATGATTCAATTTTTCTGTGAAGTTACCAACTGACATCAATTTTTATTTATTAAGCTATGTTTATTAAACAAAAGTTTATATGTTGAAGAAGTCAGCATCAAGACAGACACAGACTTATCTTTAGAAAATACAGGCTAGCAAAGGAAAACATGATTTCACTGAATAATTACACAGGCCGTGGGCCCAGGTTCAAAGAAATTATTTTCGGAGAGTATCACAACTCAACTAGTTCCCTTCATGCAGTGCTACTAATACTAATAGAGAAAACTAAGTCAATTGTAACATTGTGTACCAAGTGGAATTATCAGTCCACCTTGACACACAAAAACATGTCTCCTAATATATTACTTATTCAACAAATGTAAACACATAAGTGACTTATTCGTGATTTCTACATCACTTGTGTGTGTACGTTTAATAGGAAGGCAAGTCTGCAGGAAATCAAAATGGAGAAAATTATTCGGTTACTGAATTTTATAGTGCTGTTTTCAGCTGACAGCTTTGTCGTGATGACTCTCTCTTTCAAATATAAATCAAAATAAAATACAACCTTCTCATACAAAAATGTGGTGAGTCAAGTGAAAAATTGTATGTTGAAATGCTACTTACTTCCTGAAGGGCTCTTTTATCTACAACTTTGGAACTCTGCAGCATTTTTATAACATTTTTTGCACCTTCTACAACAGCTGCCTCAATCCTCAGTCTGTGCCTCAATTCTTCCACTCTCTCTTCAAGTGGTGTTTCAAATTTGTCTGTTAAAGAAAGCAAATATGCAATAAATATATAATTATAACTGATAGTAATTATAAACTTTAATTAATGGGGAGGTATCTTGATGAAAAGACAGTACGAAGGGAAAAAATACAACTCCATCATCCTAAAATTCTTCTGAAATGTTTCATCGAAATATTTTTATTGCTTAACTGAGCTGTAATTGTACACAGTAAAAAAGCTATTTAAGTGAAAGTACAATAATGATATATTATTTTCTTGTTGTAACAGTAGGCACTAATGACTGCTAGATAAAAAAGCTGATACTGCAAAATTTGTTAGAACTAGTGCATTACAAAGAAAAACTTATATATTGTAAACCGGTCTGGTTGGCATAAATTGCAGAAAACTCGCAAAATGGCAATAAATAAAAAGAATTACCTCTACTGAGATGAAAGTTGAGAATGTTGTTCTCATGAAAATACTACACAAGACTAACACATATAAACCACTGGCACTGAAATCCACTTGGATAATCTGTACAACACTAGAAGGAAAGTGATTTGCATTACACTTTACTGAATTACCTTTGGCACTTTAAGGGGCGCTATACAACTCTGACACTCTAGTCATGGAAACAAACTGTCTGACAGCCAGCAGAAGTGTTTCCGGATGTTAAGTTAAAGGTGTTTCTTCTCAATAACTCATTATACACCAAAGACAAATTATTGAACAGAAATAATTATTCATGTATACAAAAACCTTTAATTGCCCAGCAAGTAGCCATAAAAATACATATATTTTTTAAATGTATGTTCTGTGTTTGTTGTTCAGTTGAAACATTCTAAGTCATAATGTTTTTCATGATCTATGGAACACATATCTAGCTAGCAGACAACTACATGTTTAGGAGAAGGATGGCAATTAGTGCTCTAAACATGATGAAAAAACTGGGATAGGTAACATGGTTGAAAGGCAGGGCATCATTCACTGGATTAAATGCAATGAAGGGACAATGGTGGCAGACTCAGGGTAAGTCACGCAGGGACAATCCGGTGGTCAAGAGAGAGTTGTTCTGAGTAAAATCTTTCAGTTTTCAAGGCGCATCAATTCAAATAAAATACTCAAGCTTTTGATGGCTATTTCTGCCATTGTGACAGGAGTAAAAACAACTAACTGCCAAGACTGGTATGGTTATCTCCTTGTACAGACGTGACTGCAGCCTATGGTACCAAATGGAGAAGGCCGAAATGAGGCAGATGTGGAAACATATTGGGCATATCATAGCAGCTTCAGCCTGCCATGGGACCCAGTGATGTCAAGCGGCATGAGGAGTCTGAGGCACACTTGAAACTGCTGTTCCCACCTCCCTATGAGCATCATGTATCTGTCTTTGCTTTCTTTCAATATCCAATGCCCACACCCATGCCCTACTAATTGTGTACCCTTGGTCTCAGTTAAAAATGCTGCTGTTTATTTTCATCTCAGCTGCCTCCTTTATAATAGAATCCCAATATGATGATGCATGAGCCAAGACTCTTGTCTTTTCAAACCATATTTTGTGACCGTTTTCCAGGCTCAGTTATGACTGAGTTGCCAAGCTCCCTTTTTTTAATATGTCACTTGTGCTCAGTACAAAGCTCTGCAACTGTGCAAATAGTTTGACCTATATACGTGCTACTGTTTTCGCAAGGGACACCACACACATCGGGCACCTGAAAAACAATGTTTTCCTTAACAGGGCACAGCATGTCTCATATCTTGGGGTTGTGCCAGAATACTGGTCTCAGTTCATGTCTCTGCAGCACACATCCTAACTTGTGGCTCATTGCTCCACAGTACAGCAGGAAAGCAGCCAACTTGGCCTCTTCTGCCGATTCAAAAGGTGCCCTTCATTGCACATGAACATGTTTTTAATGTTTCCTTTGCTATAAGAATTCTCTCTGAAAACGTGTCTCAAATGTTCCAGTTCAGACTGTAAGTGGTCATCATCATCAGAAATAATCTTTGCTCTATGCATTAGCATGTTACGGACCCACATTCTTGCACACAAACTATCTGCATCCAAGTATCGATTAGTGTGCATTGGCTTTCTCTACACTGAATGACTGAGCTGGGCTCCTGCATATTGTCACAGGAACAAGTGTCGGATCTATGACGGCAGCATTAAGACAGGCTCATATCAAATTGGTATTCACAGGTTTTTTCCCCAATGTTAATGAGTTTGTGCTTGTTGAATGTTTGCCTCAATGACAAAATGTGAACTTTCATTATTGTACTGTGCCTTGCCCACAAAGATAGGCAATTTATGACTTTTCTGCCAAAAATCAGTTTAATGTCCAACTGCGGTCATGCTACTACCCACACTTTGCTCCATGCAACTTTCTTGTTTCCAAAATTAAAATCTATGCTTAAATGACATAATTTTGACACCACTGATGACATTAAAGAGAATTTGTCATGGACACTAAAGGATATCCGAAAACATGCTTTCCAGGACTGTGCAGCAAAGTGGGGAGGTTCCTGGGACAACGGTATGAGCTGACAACAGAGCACTTTGAAAGAAACGGGTACTAACACTATGCTAGTCAAACACTAATTTTATTTTAGAAAAATACCTTATATTTGGCTCATCATATTGAGTCAGCATGAGGGTATAAAAATAATATTGACTAAAAGTCAAATACGGAAACTAACCAAAGATATGAATCAATCCTCACAGAACAAAAGGTATCGATCAAAAGAAAAGATTCATATATTAATGGCTGACTCCTTGCCGATGATATGTAGAGGTGGAAGTGAATATCTTGGCACAAAGAAGGTACAATTTTTAAATCATTTTATCATGTGGTACATCATTTATTTTCAGATGAATCTAGTATTTATACTGCCACAGTTTCAAAGTAGCACCATGACACCAACTAAGACTGGTCTTCATACAAAAGAAATGAAATTTCTGTTCTTGTACCCAAAATACAAAACAGACAGAATATAGGATGAAAATATTTTTCAATAATATGGGCTATAAAGGGGTCAACTGAAGATCCTTGAACTGGCTGCAGTGGTATGACAAAGTAAAGTCTCCCCACATTACTTTTTTGCCTAATTTTGACTAGCACATCCCCAGGGGTAAGGTATTTGCAGCTTTTTAAAGGCACCAAGATACCAACTGTGATAAGACTTATCATCAACAGCTGTAAGTGGACCATCCAAACTGCAGAAGGCTCACATACCATATAAACGCACCTGGTTCACTGGTGTGCAGAAATAATTTTTACGGTTGTGAAACTGAGTATGGAAGTTGACATATGACATACCAAACACACAAAAGTTCTTAATGCTAACATGTCTTTGTTTCATAATAGCATGGTAAAATGAAGGTAGATAAGTATTTCCATAATTAGTTACAATTTGTGCAACAATTAACTTACTCTAAAACACATGATGTATAACCTGAATACTTACCTATACGAACTTTATTAATAATTACCATTTACAAAAATTCCCCCAGGTAAGCATTGGATTATCAGTTACAATTTACCTTTGGTTTGATTCATTTCGCCACTCCCATTACTACTGGTGCTGTTAGGTACTGAACTAGGATCCACACTGCTATGTCGTAGCTGCTTTACTTTCAAAATGCGCATTTTCAGGAACTCTATTTTAGCTCTTGAGTCGGCCAACATCTGATGAGCTTCAGCTAAAAGCTTTTTATCTCTAGAGTGACTGGCTGTCAAACTTGCTATCATATTTTCAGCTCCCTGTTTCACCTGTACAGAGAAACAAATTTACAATTAGTTCTGGCTAGCCTTTTCAAAGTCACAAAGTCTATACAACAGTTCAGTTCTTCTACCAAAAGAGTTGTATAAGAATGTAGGTAGCTGTACAGTATAAGCTTCACACAAAAAATACAAAATTTAAAGATAAGTAAGAAATTAAATTGCAAATTAAAATGAAAGGAAAAACGTTGCTCACCAACCAGCCTACTGGAAAGACAGGATACATGAACACTTAGAAAGAACAAATATGTTTTCAAAACTTAAAATTCCTTCATCCAATTTACAGAAATAAAGGGAGAAAGAAGGAATAGGTAGAAACTACTACCACAGAATAAGAGAGGTTACACGGGAAATCAGAACTGGAGTTAAAAGAAATATTTAAATTCCTAATAACCTAATACGGTTTGTTGGTTCACAAATCTTTTTACAACAGAGACACTGCATAAAACTGCACTGCACATCAGAGGCTGCTACCCAGGTATCTGACTGTGGGTGCACACGGGTTTTTTTTTTTTTTTTTAGATTAGGTGGTTCTCCAGCTAATCCAGATAACAACAGCTGTAGGAAACCCAAAATATCAGTACATGATTGAAAGAAATGCCTCACACACATGAGAGTATTAAAACCCTAGTGGTTAACTGCCACAGCTTTTGCAGCAAAGTGCCAGAGTTCAAAGCACTCCTGAAAAGCAGTGAAGCTCACGTAAAATTAGGTACAAAAAGCTGGTTGAAACTTGAAATTGATAGTAGTAAGATTTGTGGGGAAAATTCAATTGTATATTGAAAGGATTGGCTACTAGAAAATGGAGATGTAGCCAAGAAACTTACTGCTGAAAAGATGAGTGAAATCAGTATTTGTCTCAGTGGTGTTGAGAAACAGTCGAAATTATTAATATTGAACACAGCTCTCGGGCCCAATGAAATCCCTATCAGGTTCTGTATGAGTTAGCCCCTCTTCTAACTAAAATCTATTGTAGATCCCTTGAACAAAAAACTGTGCAAGTGTTTCAAAGAAAGCACAGGTAACACATATCTACAAGAAGGATAGAAGAAGTGATCCACAAAACTACCATCCAATATCTTGACATCAATTTGTTATAGAATCTCAGAACAAATTCTGGGGTCAAACATAATGAGGTATCTTGAAGAAAATGACCTCTTCCACACCAAACAGCAAGGATTCCAAAAACGTCGATCAAGTGAAATCCAACTTCCACTTTTCTCACTTGGCGTACTGAAACCTTTGGATCAAAGGCAGTCAGGTACATGCAGTATTTTTTGATTTCTGAAAAACATTTGACTCAGTACCACACCTACACTTATTGCCAAAAGTTCGATTGTGTGAGTTTCAAGTGAAATTTGTGGTTGGATGAGGACTTTTTGGTTGGGAGAACACAGCATGTTATATTGAATGATTTTTCAGTGTCACATGTCTCAGACTTTTTGCAGATGATGCAGTTATCTATAATGACATACCGTCTGAAAGAAGCTGCATAAATAATCAGTCAGATCATGATAAGATTTCAAAGTGGTGCAGAGATTGGCAATTTGCATTAAATGTTCAGAAATGTAAAACTGTGCACTTCACAAAATGAAAAAAATGTTGTATCCTATGACTATAATATCATCAGTCATAGTTGGAATGAGCTAACTTGTACAAATACCTGGGTGCAACGATTCATAGGGATATGATATGGAATGATCACTTAGGCTCAGCTGTGGATCAAGCAGGTAATAGACTTCAGTTTATTGGTAGAATACTGGGGAAGTGCAAGGATATTGCTTGCAAACTATTCATGTTCACCAGTCTAGAATACTGCTCAAGTATCTGGGATCCGTGCCAAATAGGACTAACAAGGAATACTGAATGTATACAGAGAAGGGCAGGTCTTGTAACCATCCAATTTAGGCAATTCTGACATTACGAATGCCTTCTGGACATTGGGAAACTGTTTATTTTAACACACCAATGTTAAATTAGCTGTATGTATACACCTGAGGATGTGATTAAATCACTGCGAAACCGGTTATGTTTGATCCTGTAATAAAGGACCTACTAACAACTAAGCTGCTACTGAAAGTTTTTTAGATTTTAAAAGTTTCTGAAAATATTTCTATTAGCATGGAGGACCAGAAAGAGCGGTCATTCCACCAGGGTATGAGGTACTGTTCATGTATAAGGCTCTGCAACAACAATATGGGAATGGAGCTTTACACACACACACACACACACACACACACACACACACACACACACACACACATACAACAACAACAACAACAACAACAATAAAACTTATCAGTTTGTCTGGTATGGCCAATGCATAAGCAACACAGGATGGCGGACTACTTCTGGGAGAAGCAGTACTCTCCTCGACTGATAGTGCACAGTTTATTAGAGGGGGGTTAGTAGTCTGCCAGATGCTTTTCCATCTCTGATGGAGCAGAGATCTTGTTTACACTTGCAAATCCGCACCTGGGATCGTCAAAGTAAATGGGGGACAAGTAATAGCTCCTCTAGCTAAACAATTGGCCACTTCATTCCCGGGGATATCCACATAACTTGGGACCCACATGAAGACAATCGAGCAGGCAGTATGATGAAGTTTAGCAAGGTCATGAATAGCAGATACCATAGGGCAACAAGAGTAACATCAGTCAACGGCCTGGAGTATGCTCATTGAGTCATTACATATCAAAACGTGGTCAAGGAAGGCCTTTTTAATACGTTGGAAAGTTCTGTCAACAGCTATCTGTTCCGTCATAAAAACACTACACCCGTTCTTGGCAATGAATGGCATTCCCGACCAGCAGGAGATGTTAAAGCATATCGCGTCTTATTGAAATTCTTCCAATCCTTATGTGGCATACAGCAAACCAGTGCTTAACAGTATTGGTTAAAAATAGTCTTGGGTGCAATTGCATTTTGTGGTGGCAAAGAACTGACAGGATTATTGAAAATGGTCACTGCCACAAAGATTGTTATGTAGTGACCACAAGTAGTGAAGCCATGAGATTGTGGGAAGATATAGCTGAAAGGTGCCACGGGCAAGTACTGAGGGAACATGGATCATGGTTGGTAAGAAGCTGGTGTAACAGAAGGCTCCTATCCGACGAAGTGGTACTTCCCCAAAGGGGGAGTGCACACTGAAATCCCCACGTACGAGAAAAGGGTGGAGAATTGTTGGATTCAACTGGTCAACTCAGTGAAAGTAAGTGGCCTTCCTGGAGATAGGTAAATGTTGCAAATAATGATCGCTGAGTTAGTTTCAACCATACTGCTTCCATTGTGTTATGAAGGGGAATCCACTCACAGGTGATGTCTATGCTCCGTAACATACAGATCCCTCCAGATGCCCTTTTGGAGCCAGCTCGGTTCTGACACAATGCATGATAACTGCATAGTATTGGGGCATGGACAACAGTGAAATGCATTTCTTGTAGAGCAATGCAAATTACAGAAGAGGAGGAAATAAAGTGCTGTAATTCCAGCAGCTGACGGTAATATCTATTACAGTTCCAATGAATAATCATCTTACGAGTGTCCAGGTTAGGCAAAAGGGGCCAGGAGGGCCAGCCATCCTCCCAGACCACTGCTTGTCACTAACAGGGATGGAAGCACACCAATGAGCATTGGCTCAAAATCCAAAGGCATGGGAGGCTTTGGCTCCTCCACGGTCATGTGACTAGCCTTATCCCAATTGTTTTCACATAATTTGTCATCATAGCAACAGGATATGGGCGTTGTTATTATTTTAGTACTTCAGTATAGGACAGCCAATCAACAGACTTACATTCCTGTATTTTCTTTTCTTTCTTTAAGACTGCGCGAACTGGTGAACATAAAGGATACTGTTCAGTGCAATTAACACACAAACGTCGTTGGTCACATGGACTACCTTCATGGAGTGATGATCAGCAGTTACCACATTTTGGGTCCACTGCGCAGCAGGATGACATATGACCAAAGCGTAAGCATCAGAAGCACCTCATTGGTGGTGGGACTTAAAAGTTTCACGTCACACCTGCACACTGTAACTAACTGTTTCCGGGAGGAAATTTCCTTCAAAAGCTAAGATACAAGCACATGTATTTGTTCAATCATCCTTAGGACTTTTCTGGGCACGTCAGATAAAATGTACACCTCATCTTTCAAGATTAACCCATAGCTCATCTGTATGGAGTGTGACATACCTGTGTAAGACAATTCCTTGGACCATTTTCAAATGTTTATGTGGAGCAATGTTCATGGGTGTGTCATACAATCGTTCGCCTGAAGAGCTGTAGACTGTGCAGCAGAGGTGACTTTAAGTGCAAAATGTCCTCCCTCAGGCCACCCACTCCCTACAGGTACCACCCAACTGCAGCAAAGGTCATTTGGTATGACAGCCATTGCCAGGGGCCCTGATGCCCCACGATGGGCATTCACCCCTTGGTATGCTCAAGCATCAGTAACGTGATCCCTTTGTTGTCTGGAGGCTCTACTGAAAGGCTACATAATGACCCCACCATGTCAGACTGACTATTGCGTTGGCTTTTAAATGCGTACATGAGATCATGCAGATATTGTGTGAAAGTTATCTTGCACTAGTGATCTTGAACAAGCATACAAAGGTAAGCCAAAACGGCTACCTGGAGTTTCCACTGTTTTAAGTTAGGTTCAAGATTTATAAATTTTGTGGTGAGGACTAAGTTGCTACTGGCCAAACAAATAATGTAGTCAAAACAATACCTTAACCTTAATACATTTTAGACTTGGACAGCTTCATCTGATTATCATGTAATTCAGGAATGAATTACTGAATACTTCTGTGTGTTATGAAAACAGCTCTGTCAAATAACTGTTGAAACTGTGATTTATTACATTAACAGTTTACTGAAGAGCTGTTTGTGTTTGCTATATAACTCACAATTTACATGTTTTGGCACTTCAAAAGTGGTTCATAGCAGACACCTAGTTTCTAACCAAAATAAACAATAAAATTTACTGAAAATACTAAACTGGACTCAAATTTTAACATGGTAAGAACACAATTTCATTTTCCTCCTACAGCTAAAGATAAACTGCTATCAAGGAAAGAGCTTAAGGGAGGAAACTGAAAGCAATAGGGAAAAAATAAGTATGAAAAGTTTTAAAAAAGGAAAGGCTACAATACATTAAATAACTATCTGAATCCACTCCTGTCACTATTTTGACTGTCTTCTCTGAGCCATTAGCTTAGTATCTAATTTTCTGCATCTTCTGCTGCAATGCGGAACTGTAACTTAAAAGAACAGGTATATATGTTTTACCTTCTGTTCTATGTTCAGCTGTTTTTCAAGTGAAAGAAGTCTTAAGTCATTAATCAGTCCATCTCCATTGCTCGAGTTTGCTTTTCCATGTTGTGGAGAAAGAGCAGCATCTGTAAACAAATTATTCAATGAGAAATCTTAACCATGACAACAGCAGGATCACATCACGATATCTCACAAAACAACATTATTGCAAGGAAATAAGCAAGTATTTTACAGCTCTCTGAAATATTTACTGTTTTTTGCCTAACAATTGAAAGTAAAGGACTCTGATACAACCAAGAATGTTTTGTGCAGATTACAAGCTTCACCTACAGTTATGCCAATTGTTTGTTTGTGTGTGTGGGGGGGGGTTTCTTTAATTTTAAAAAAAAAAAAAAAAAAAAAAAAAAAAAAAAAAAAAAAAAAAAAAAAAAACAAACAACCATGCACTTTTCATTCTGCACCGTTCCCTTCTTCACAGAATCTCAAAAACTGTTATGCACTTGATGTCTTCATTCAATATATTTACATTCTTAGATTTTCTTTCTATTTTTCAAATTTGATTATTTTTGTTTTTATTTTTATTGTAGAATGTTTGACTTGTTTCGATAGTCTTTTCCAGTTGTATCTAGGAGAGTCAAGTTTTTTTGCAAAGTATGATTTTGGCCTTTATGTGTGGGAATGGTCTTTTACTGTAACTGGAGACTTATTATGGAGTCTCACGATTTCTCATTGGACTGTATTTAGTTAATCCAATGCTTTGAATAATTTCTCACTGGTTTGAATCTTTTGTTAACTTCTCCAAGATATTTACATTTTTAGACTTCAAAGACTTATCCAAAGTCAGATTACAGTGATTTCTATAAACAAAAAAATTAAGAAAAGTTCAATTTATCTCTACACCAAAAACAGGTAAGTTTTTATTTTCAATTTCAGGTATTACTTGGCTACTTTTGTCTGTTTCTTTTTGTTCTTTTTTTACATTCTTAAATGGTGCTTTTTTCTCAGAATACTGAAGTGTGCAGATCTAACTCCAGTCTCCTTGCAAAAGTCTGGTTTGAATTTCAAATTATTACAAAATATGCTGAAAATCTTAACTTCCAATTTGGTATTTTCAGGCATGCTCTGACCAAATTTGTCTGTCTGTTATTTACTTTTAATTCCGCAAATGTTAAGAATGGGGCTCATATCCCCACGAATCATTTCCTTTATAGAAATTGACTAAAGTGATGATATATTATTATTTAGTCATGAAGTAATGTTAGATAACTGAGTTGAAGTGTGACCTAATTTTTGGAATGGCCTTAATATTACCCTTTTTTTTATCAATATTCTATCTGCCTAATATTGCACTAGACAAAATTTTAACAGTACTAGGAAATCGATTGTGCCTGTTTTCTTTTTCTTTTTTTGAAGTACACAGACTCTTGCACCTTCCAATAGTCTGGTATTTCTTCGATTTCTCATTTTTTAAAATTAAGTTTAGGATATTTTTTAAGCCTCAATCACTAAGGTCACACTTACTGCCACCTTCTACATGCACTTCATTTTTTTTAAATTTGTTCATTAGATAATTATTATTAAAGCCCAGTTGCAGGTTGCCTATCTAACAGGTTCCAGAGGCAATAACTATTTAATTTTCAGTACTTCATATAATTATTGAGTAAATTTAAAAAAATTAAAATGCTGTCATAATATACTCTCTAAGAGGCATATCTTACATTAAAAGCTTAGCACAGGAAGTCAAGTATTTCAGTTAGAAACTTTGTATATGTCTTGAGGCAGCATAACTCGTAGCACAAAAATTACCCAGACCACATACAACTCGTATTTGAGAATGCAAGCACTTCATGACTTGTATCACTTACTACATTTTCGCTGTTCATGCAGCAAAACTTCATCATCAGGCATGACATTTTAATGCATTACTTCTTTATTACTTACACTATTCGGAATACATTTTGAGACAATATCCAGGTATAGCACAGAGTGTACCTGTAAACTGATATCACTGGACGACACTTAAGTTCAGGAGATATGACATCATAAACACTGAGCTGCGTGAAAAACTAGCTTTTTGTTGGGGAGCGGGGTTAGCTTGCTCAACTATAAAGGTTTTACATACTTAACACCAAATATTTGACAAATGTCTGAAGCTGTTTTATACAACAAACCAGCATGTGCTGAAGCTCACACTGCAATTCTCAAATTGTTGGAAGTCTTTGTGTTCTTCGAATATAAGAATATTTTCAAACAAAGTAGCCAGTAGTGCACAAAAATGGTGTTTTGTATGGCACTGTTCACTGGGAGGTCCCAAGGAGTAGGTTCAGCCCCATAATCAGAAGTGTTTTCTTACTTCACGGACAATGGCCCCGTGCAGTGTGTGAGAGATAAGTGAATGTCATAATGTGACTTCAATGGATGTGTATATCCTATGGTGTTGTATGATGGTGATATGTGGAAGAGTGTGAAACCCAATGCCAACACAGGGGCTACTCCTCTCTAACAGCATGAAGGGTACTCCCGAGTTTAGCATGCAGCCCATCTGACAGATGGAATTTCATGCAGTGTCAAAAACATTCACTCCAGAAGATGGTGTGGAGAGATTTAGAACTGAATCCAGAATTTATGTACCAAGTCTGGTGATTATGAATTTTACACCACCACCTCTCCTCCTCTTATTGGCCAAATACTGTATTCTACAGCATAGAGTTTGAGATCAATACTACTATAGCTCCTTCCTGGACCATTTCGAGCATTTTTTATTTATTTTTTTAAGTGAATTTTTAATTGACTCAAGTCAAAATGGTTACTAAAATTTAATCAATTGAGATACAATTTCAATTGATTTCAGAAGGAAATTATAAAGCCTTAAGACATAAGAGCATAAACATATTAGTGATGACAAGAGAAATTATGTATCACTTGCACACAAGTCTCAGCATCAGTGATGTAATAGAGATTTCTCTCATTCTGGACCTCTTCTCACAATACCAGCCAGCCTGTTGATGGCTGAAGGACAACAGGCCGGTTTAGGCCAGGGTGAATTGAAGTGAGCATAACGGAATAAGCATTCTACATCTACATCTATACTCACCAAGCTGCCTTGTGTCGTGTGACAGAGGGTACTTCGTGTACCAGTCCGCCGCCCCCCCCCCCCCCCTCAATTCCTGCTCCAGTTTGATTTTCGGGATGAACAAATGCGGGTATATACCTCTTCGAACTGGAATATTGACATTTCCCTTCTGCAGCAGAGTGTGTGCTGATTTGAAACTTCCTGGCAGACTAAACAGTGTGCAGCACCAAGACTCAAACTCAGAACTTTGCCTCGCGCAGGCAAGTGCTCTACTGACTGAATCATCCAAGTATGACCCATGACCCATCTTCACAGCTTTACTTTTGCCAGTACCTCGCCTTCTACCTTCCAAACTTCACAGAAGATCTCCCGCAAAACTTGCAATACTAGCACTCCTGGGAGAAAGGATACTGCAGAGGTATGTCTTGGTCACAGCCTGGGGGTTGTTTACCCAGAATGAAGCTTTCACTCTGCAGTCGAGGGTGCACTGATATGAAAATTCCTGGCAGATTAAAACTATGTGCCAGACCAAGACACTAACTTGGGACCTCTGCCTTTCACTTGCAAATGTTCCATCTACTGAGCTACCCAAGCACGACTCATGACCTGTCCTTACAGCTTTACTTGCGACAGGATCTCGTCTTCTACCTTCCAAACTTCACAGTTCTCCAGCAAAACTTGCAGAACTAGAGCTCCTGGAAGAAAGGATACTGCAGAGACATGACTTAGCCAGAGGAGTGCTAGTCTTGCAGCTTCACACGAGAGCTTCTGTGAAGGTTGGAAGTTAGGAGATGAGGTACTGGCAGATTCAAATAAACAAAACATCTGCATTCAATTCTTCTTTACTTTCTTGGTAGCAGACTCTATACAAAAATATTCTAACATAGTTACATTGTTTTTTCTTTGTATTTTTGTTTTTCTCATATATTTTCAATGAGCAATAGTTGTGTCATTTAGTTTATTTTGTGCTGTTCTCACACTGGCCTAATCACTTGACTTTTAGGGCATTTTTAATTCTCTTATTTGCCTCAGATAAAAGTTTGTTGTAGGCATGTAATTCTGATTAGATACACTTTTCCTCTCTTTCCAATTTTTTTTCTTTCCTTTAAGTTTTTTTTTACTTTGCTAAAATATTTTTTTCCCTGTTTTTCTTCTTCTACTACTTCTCTTTCCCTCTTTTCATATCATTCTTTCCTCTTCGTTGCACACTCTTCCTCAGGTCTAGCTAAGTAACACTGACGAACCGTACAATCTCTTTTCAAAAATTATTTTATAGAAACTTTTATTTCATAGCTGTATTGTTTCAATCCATCTTTCATAGATTCAACTGCGCTCTATGCAATTCTGGGGAAGGTGTGTTCTAGTTTCTGTGAGAAAATTGTTAACACTGGGAAATCTGCTTTCTGCATCTGCATTGCTATCTACCACTACTAATACAGAAGGTGGCTACTCACACATTCAGGGGTCAAAAATTCCTGATAAATTAATGGTGAGCAGAGGGAGCGGATACCACAATAATGACTTCTTTCCTCTCAAGTGAGATACACCATAAGCATTAGTTTACATGCAGCTTCTAAACATTGATAATTTATACAGAATAATATTCATATAACTAACACATTTGACATATTATTTTGAACTATGTGATATATGACACTCAATTAAATTAAATTTCAAAGCTAGGTTAAAAACACAGAATTCCCTAAGATTTAATGAAATTTATGAAATTCCCTAAGATTTCCCTGATTTTTCCAGGCAAAATGTAATTGCCTGAGAATACCAGGCTTTCCAGAAGAATCGCAACCCTGACTCAGTTTTCACCAACCTCTTCATGTTTGGGAACACATCACTAGCTGCAAAACTTTTTATGAAAAATATTTTTTGCAAATAATGGTCAATAATCAACTTCTGCATGTTTCTGTCAATGTCCTTTGCAATATACACATCACCTGGTATTGTATGACACTGAAGAATCTTCCACTCATGAGAGATGATTTCAATAGATATTGGAGAAGTTAATATAACATTTTCTGCGATTTTTTTGATGGAGTTCACAGCCCATGATTTACATCTATTTTCAAGTTGAAGGCATCTACTCTATTGCACAATTACAGTGTTGGCCGGTAATTTTTAAGATGATGGTGTGCTACTTTTCATAAAATTCTCTCATACAAAGAAAAAGTAACTTCTGCACTTGGGCAGTATTTTTTTTTTTTTAACGATTTTCCTTGTTTCACATCCAATTTCCATTTCATCAGCACACCACTGACTTAATAGTCTTTCAATGCACTACATTAAAAGTGTCAGAGAAATTTCAACTTGGGAAGCATGCAGAATTTTCTTGAATTCATCTATTCTTATTGGAGGAAGTATTAAAAAAATTGTGTCTGTGTCATTACATCCGCCCTTTCCTGACCATAAACTGTGAACCCTTTCTGACCCTTTCCCAAAAACATCATGTGCAATATGTATAGAGCAGGTGCCAATGTCAGTTAGTTCCAGATACTTTAAAAACATCTTTTGTTCATCACATGTCTTTTACTGTAGCATGAGACATCAGGCAGGGTCTGCACAGGATATGGTGGGCTATGCGCAGTGACCAACTTTCATAAAAAGTGCTGGGCAAGTTCATTCATTTGTTCAGAAGGGGAGGCCAACCCTGTCTGCCGCCTTTCAGTCTGTCATTGATGACAGAATCGAGGCTCATGGTTATTATGCAAAACCTCATTATCTACCGTGTTATTCCACTAACTATAGACTTTTTCAATGAGAGAATGCAATTTTTAAGGGCCATGAACAGCTGCTGGCTGTAGGTTTTGGAACAACATAAGTGAAGACATTAAATGTTTATTTTGTAGAGAGAATGTGCTTCTTCTTAAGATACGATTTATTTTTCCTGAGTTCTTCACTTAATAAACCACTACTTCACAATTCTCTCGCAATTGCATCTGCCCAACATGTTAGCGAGGTGAGACTGTGTAAACACCACTGTGTTTTAGCAAAAGAAGCAAATTTTAACATGGCAACAAGAGAAATTTGTAGGTACTCGAAATCTGCCACTCGTGACAAATGGCTCTGAGTACTATGGAACTTAACTGCTCAAGTCATCAGTCCCCTAGAACTTAGAACTACTTAAACCTACCTAACCTAAGGACATCACACACATCCATGCCCGAGGCAGGATTCGAACCTGCGACTGTAGAGGTCACGCGGTTCCAGACTGTAGCGCCAAGAGCCACTCGGTGCCACTCGTGACACTTCTCTGAAAGTTACAGATGGTTAACAAGTCAGGAGAAAATAAACTGCTAAATTTTTGGCGAAATTCTTTTTAGGTACTAATCAAAGCATCTACATTATTTATAATTTTATATTCTATGGCTGCTGCACAGAAAGGGAACCTTATGGAGCCCAACATTCAAAAGGTGACAGCTATTTCTGAATGGTCACCATGCAAGTGTGGTCGTGAAGGGGCCCCACCTAATATTTACAACAAATTTGAGTGTAGGCTTCAGTTCAGAATGGCATTTCCCCTACAAGCATCCCTCTCCAGCTCCACCACTACCGCTCTCCCAATGCGTGCCCTGCTGTCTGTGCATCTACCGCCCACGATTTTCTGCACAGACTTTTTGTAAGTGTTGAAGTGATGAACTGACTCCATCGCTGACATGTGGCCAGTACCTTATTTTGATATCAAGCTGCTTTTATATTTCTCTGTTTATTAATTCATCATCTACGAATGTACAAGGACCTGATTTTTATAGGTCATCTAATATCAGCACATGGAAATGGGGCCCTCTAGCATTCGATATAAAACAGGATAATTTTGATGCAGTTCATGATATTTTTCCAGCATTGGTACTATTGGGGAACATTGTCATAAATAGTTCCTGAAACTTAGCAATGGATTTTAAGCTAAAATTATTGTACACTACTTTCATGGCCCAAAGGACTTTGCCTTTGTTGAATTGTCCGTACAGAACTGGCAGGCTATCAATTGTTTACTGCTTTCGTTAGCATCAGGAAAAGATACTTGCATAACAAGCTGACTTCCTGCCATCACATCTTCAATATTCATTTTATGCATTGCCGTTCCAGCATACCTAAGCTGAGGACCAAGTACACCGTTGATAACTCTAACAGTTTTCTTGCAAAATTTACACAGCACACTACATTTCATATCACAAGTATTAAATCAATCTCAAAGAAAATGTTCATCACAGTCCTTGATCTGAACTATGCTTCACTAAATGAGGTTTCATGCTGAACATAAACACATTCAAAAACAACACTAGTTTCACAAGCTAAGAATTGTAACTCCTGTGTTTCATGAGCCCATTTGTTTGAGAAGGCTTTTTATACTAAATGGGTATGCAATTTAAGTACATACAAGACCGTAACATATGACAATCGCATTGCGATTTAATAATTACATCATTGCTCAACCAATGTCTAAGAGTGTATGTCCCTGGGACGAAAAAAAAAGGGGGGGGGAGTTAGTAGACAAGTCATTTTGAGCCCACCGAAACAAATCAATCTGAGGAGTCCAACAGTGCTTGCCGCCTTTCGGCCGGTCGGTGGTAACAGAATCGAGGCGCACACCCTGCAGTCCTTATCAAATTATTTTACAGAAACTATTCCATAAAAAAAATTTCATTTTTGCGTTACTTGTAGCTTTATATGTCAGGTTCATGATGATGTGACAGTTATTGTTATATTTACGTGGAAATAATATACTGTGCAAAATTCGAAAAAGTTTGCAATGAAAAATAGGGGTCGCTAAGATTTTTCGATTGTTGCATATAACGTAATGCGTTAGTGTGCGTGAAAACTAGTTAACGTATCAGACGTTTCTTTAATCTTGGGTAGAGGTCTCTAATCCTCACCAATCTCGAGGAAATTGATGTGATGTAGCACACTCATTTGCGATCGCGGCGCACCATCGATAAAGCCAGTGTGAAATATCCACAACATTCTTCATATTCCATAAACGGTTTGAGATATCCAAGTGAGTCCGCCCCCGGTAGCTGAGTGGTCAACACGACAGAATGTCATAGGGCCCAGGTTCGATTCCCAGCCGGATTGGAGATTTTCTCCACTCAGGGAGTGCGTGTTGTGTTGTCCTAATCATCATCTCATCCCCAACGACGTGCAAGTCGCCGAAGTGTTGTCAAATCTAAAGACTTGCACCCGGCGAACGGTCTACCCAACGGGAGGCCCTTGTCACACGACATTTATTTATCCAAGTGAGATTTTTGCAAATGATAGCACATAAAGAGGAGAGAATTTTGTCGTAAGGTTATTATCTATAGCGTTATTCCACCAACTACTTTTTTTTCTGATGAAAGAATCTAATTTTAGGAGCCATCGATAGCTGGTGAAATAAGAAATGCTACAAGTTTTGGAACAACATAAATGGAGAAATTACAGAACCCAGAAACGCCCTCAGGCTGTGGCTAAGCCATGTCTCCACAATATCCTTTCTTCCAGGAGTGCTAATTCTTCAAGGTTTGCAGAGGAGCTTCTGTGAAACATGAGGTACTGGCAGAATTGAAACTGAGAGAGCGGGGCGGGAGTCATGCTTGGGTAGCTCAGATGGTAGAGCACTTGCCCGTGAAAGGCAATGGTCCCGAGTTCGTGTCTCGGTCCAGCACACAGTTTTAATTTGCCAGGAAGTTTCAAAAAATTACAGGTTTATTTTGTACAGAGGACATGCTTTTTCATAATCTACTGACTTACTTTTCCCCTGTTCCTCACTTCATAAACTTAACAAACCAATGTGTCAGAATTCTCTCGCAACTGTGTTTCCACATGTTAGTGAGATGACACTGTGTAAACTACGCTGTGTTTTGGCAGAACAAGATAATTTTAATATGGCAACCAGAGAAATGTGTTGGTTTTACTCAAAATTCGCCACTCATGGCGCTTCTCTGAAAGTAACGGTTAACAAGCCAAGCAAAAATAAAGAGCTGGATTTTCAGTGGATACTAAACAAAGCAGAGTGACAAAGCTTTTTGAATGGTCACCAAGCAACTCTGGGCGTGGAGGGGCTCCACTTACTATTTACCAAAACTTGAGCGTATGCTTCGGTTCTGAGCGGCGTTTCTCTACAGCGTCTCCCCATAACCCTCACCACTACCGCCCTCCCTCCACGTTCCCTGCCGACTGCGCGTCTACCGGCCAAGGTATTCTGCGCGGACTGTGCGGGCTTATAGTGACGCCATGCGCATGAGAACTAATCAGTCCAGTATACATATTTCTGCAGTGTGTTCACAATTCACAACTTTTCGTTTGTTGTACTTTAACTGATGTTACCATTTAGCAATAATAATGGGCAATACATTACGCCAAACATCTTGAAATGCGCGTTTTTTTTTAAAATCTATACTGGAAAAGTATTACATATAAATAAAACAGTGGAAGCATTCCTACGTTAGTACAAACATGTCTGAAATGTAGAAGGAATATGATGCCTGCCTGCACCTGCGCTTTCGAGAATGGCAAAACAGTTTTCATTCCAGTTTTCACTCTTTGTTGGAATTGGTTCGCCCTAACATTTACATTTTTGTGAGTAACTTGAGAGGTGTAATGATTCTTATATTCGACAAAATAGTGTCAGCTTTATTTCCGTACCGAAAATTGACACGAAACCCACAGAAATACATATATTCATTTGGAACAAAATTGTGCAAAGCCAAACTCGTGTCGGGCTGGTAAATAGTTCGAATGGCTCTGAGCACTGTGGGACTTAACAGCTGAGGTCATCAGTCCCCTAGAACTTAGAACTACTTAAACCTAACTAACCTAAGGACATCACACACATCCATGCCCGAGGAAGGATTCGAACCTGCGACCGTAGCGGTCGCGCGGTTCCAGACTGAAGCGCCTAGAACCGCTCGGCCACTCCGACCTGCGGCTGGTAAATGTTAGCGGAGTTGGTGTGAGCCGCTGCCTTGGGCGCCCCTAGAGCCGGAGTTCTAGTACAGTGCATCTCTGGGTAGGGCCGCTTCTGTTTTCCTCGTAACTGTCCTCCATAGCACACTCTACTACGCAGTACCACAGGGAACTGAGAAACTCTCACCAGAGAATAGGAATCCGTGAGTAAAACTCGTCATTCTTGCACACCATTGTTTGCCGACGCAGCTACTTTCACCGGTAGCGTGGATCTGATGCAATTCCAGAAGTGATGTACCCACGTCTTGCAAGAAAATGTTTTCCCACTTGCACGTTACGTCTGCAAGACGGCGTTTTAGTCATGATGCACGTGATATCCGTCAGGATTTCTTCTATGTACAAGATTTTGCTAATATAAAGATGACCGGGACATGCTACTATAGTATACTACTTCGCAGGGAAGGATTGCACCCTGATATCGGCAAACCAGAAAGTAATAGCTATTTTTTCACCTTGTAAAATATTGCAATAGAGTAAGAAATAATACTTCGGCGCCGACGTTCTTAGCTCCATCTGCACTCTTGAGAAACGTACACATGTTCTGTAACAGGCGGCAGTACTATTGGCGTTTAAAGAAATGGACGACGTTAACACCCATATTAGGCGACGGGCTGAGGATTAACACTGATTTCTATGCATGAAAGGCTAGAGAAAGTTCTGGTGATGTCACAGTGGATATCAGGATCATACTTCGAACGATTGTACTGAACAGTTTAGAATCGTCGTTGGATGATCACGGGCAGCATTTGGACGGATTCAGATAGAAAAAGATGTCAAGTCGTTTGAAGGGGCTAGCAATACAGATTACGAAGGAAAACCAGTTTTGTGTTTAGAGAATTGATGTTAACGTTCACTGCAATCGACAACTGTATCAGCTGCCGTCTCTAAAATATCACGGAGAAGCTTAACGTCAGGAAGCTTTGCAGTCAGCGAATAACGGATGAAAGGAAGGCAATTCGAAGTCCTATCAGCGAAGCAGTGATTTATTACACCTGGCAGGTGAAAAACAGTCTTGAAAATCGTAGCTGATAACAAGTAAAGTTACTTGAGCATTGGTTCAAATGGCTCTGAGTACTATGGGACAACTGCTGTGGTCATAAGTCCCATAGAACTTAGAACTACTTAAACCTAACTAACCTAAGGACATCACACACATCCATGCCCGAGGCAGGATTCGAACCTGCGACCGTAGCGGTCGTGCGGTTCCAGACTGTAGCGCCTTTAACCGCTCGGCCACTTCGGCCGGCTTTAGCATTGGTAACATGATGTAATTGCACCAGTCTAACAAAAGAAGTAGTTGTAATCATGTGTGGAGATCTTTCCCCTTGCTTGTTCAACAGAAATGACCAAGGAGAATGGCGTGCCATTTTTGCGCTACAAGAAGAAACTTTGCCACAACTGTGCTTGGAGAAGATTTCACATAGGATTTTTGCGCTGTAAGAGGTCATGCAGTCACAATTGCGCTTGGAGAAGACTGCACTCCAGTCTCAGGTTTCCTGTTAGCAAGAGCACACCCTTGTCTTGAGCAGTCCGAATCCAGACACTTAAACACAGTACAGGCCTGATTTTGTCCCATCTATACTCAATGTGGCCGTGTCTTAACTACAAAACTATCTGAAACTAACAACAGAACCATCTGTTCCATGGATTTGTATCGTCTTCTTGGTCTGAGGGGGTACGGTGACGCGTATAATTAGCCAAAGAGTGATTTAAGAACGGGTATCCTGATATTTGGTGAAGGCAAACTTCTGCGACTAAGTAGGAGTTAGTAACAAAAATGCTTTGAAGCACTGTCTGTGAAATAGCACGATATGTTATTCATTTAATGCTATCGTTGCGTAATTTCACACTACTTCCCTTGATGATTATAATATTCCTTGTAAGAATTTTTTTCACACTGAAATAATTTTATTAGCTCTCAAAGTTTCACAGAATGTAAAGGATCAGTTTTATGAAAACACGAATAATCCTGACTAGCGTAGGGATTACATTAGGTGTTGGAAAAATGTCGTGATTATCGTCCTGCAATGCCAAAAAAAAATCTTTATTTACACAAGCAGTTTCGGTGGACTGACAACCGTAAGGTTTTTAAAAGCATTCACAGCATCATATTAGGCGAAAATAAATTCAGGTGAGGTGTGCAGTCGGCTCTATGTGGTATGCATCCGTTCAATGCCTTAACGCCGATTGCTGACGTAACACGAAAGAATGTCCTGCCTAACACGGTTTACACATTGACAGTGTAATTCACATTACGGTGTGACAACGATGACTAATTCATGATTTTATTATCTGACATCATCAATGATTTTATTTTCATCTAATATAATGCTGTAAATGCTTTTAAGAAGCCGATGGTCAATCGAAGGAAACCGATTGTTTAACTAAAGATTTTATCAGCTCCTCAAGGCGGTAATCATGACATTTTTCAAATATCTTGGAGCTGTCAGCATCACCACCTGAAAATAAATTAGGTGTCTTTTGATGAAGCCCTTATGATTACTGTAGTGGAAATACGAAGTATAAAAGTACAGAATAAAACAAAGTCCAACGTTCGAGCTTTAATGGGATACATATGTGACCACCAATAAAATTATCATTCTGAGAAATGTCTTGATTCCAGAGGAGAGGATGTTAAGAAAAGACAAGCAAGTCACGGAAATGTAATGTCTAATCCGCATTTTCAGTAAGTTATCATTATACCGTAGAAAATTGTGTGCGCTTACGCCAGCTAAATGTAACATAGTAAAAGTGAAACGAAGGCGCTACTTTGAGAAAAACTGTTGCTTCTGCATATACACCAAATAGCTGCTGTTTATCTCCTATTGGTGGCTTGATAACGTGGCACTTCTACAAGGAAATTGTTACCCATGTGTAAATACATTAGTATTTTCACAATACACGACTAGTCGTCGTGAAGATTTAAAATGAACACTTCAACTTATCACGTAGCAAACAAATTTTCGACCACTGAATCCAGACAATCAAGAGTAATTAAATGAGGAATGTCTTTCACTGTTTTTTGAATTAGCGGAGATTCCCAATTTCTTATTGCATGTTAGGTGGGAAATCGCTGAACACCGTTCCACTTTTACTTAATCCCCCTCTGGACACTAGACAAATAGGCAAAGTCTACACGAAATCATTTTTGTGTCTTGTCTTTATTATCAGCAACAAGAAACATAAAGAAGTAAATGTACTTGTCATTAAAGAGACCTGTGCAAGATGTGCAATTATCTACTGTACATATAAAATTATCCTTGCAGCTCACTTCTGCTTAATGTATGCTTTATTCATTTTAGGTGCATTGCCCCAGATGGTAACTCCGTACGTCAACGCAACGCGAAAACATGCCAAAAGACTTGTTTTTTGGCCAACACGATAAGATACTTATACAAGCAAATCACGTTAAATGAGCTTCTTGATTTGTTTAGCTAAGCAGTGATTATTTTAAATTACACTTAAGAAGAAGGGGATTGGGGGGGGGGGGGGGGGGACGCACTACCAAGGAATTATCCGAATGGGACGGAACTCGATAGATATGATGTACATGTACAGACAAACAAATGATTACAATTTCGAGAAAAACTGGATAATTTATTCAATAGAAACAGCTTTACAAACTGAGCCAAGTCAATAACGCGTTGGTCCACCTCTGGTCCTTATGCAAGCAGTTATTCGGCTTGTCACTGACTGATGCGAGTTATTAGATGTCCTCCTGTAGAATATCATGCCAGATCCTGTCCAACTGACGCGTTAGATCGTCAAAATCCCGAGCTAGTTGAAGGGCCCTGTCAATAATGCTCCACACATTCTCAATATTGTGGAGAGATCCGTCGATCTAACTGGCCATGGTAGGGTATGGCAAGCACGAAGACAAGCAGCAGGAATCTCGCCGTGTACGGGCGGGCAATATCTTTCTGAAATGTAAGCCTAGGTTGCCATGAAGGATAACGAAACGGGGCGTAGAATATCGCCGACGTTCCGCTGTGCTGTAAGGTTGCGTAGATGACAACCAAAGAGGTCCTGCAATGAAAAGAAATGGCACCCCAGACCATCGGGTCGTGTGCCGGGCGACAGATTGGTCTGGGACGTCTTCAGACACGCCTTCGCTGGTCATCGGTGCTCAATTCGAAGCGGGACTCACCAATGAAGCCAATTCTACTCCAGTTAACGATATTCGAGACCAAATGTGCCCCTCATCAGCGCAATACTTAAGAATGTATTATCTGGGAGGACTCAAACGATTTTTAACACGCTTTTTCATTTAGTATATCACCATTAATGTCCACTTACGGTGCTAGGAGACCCGTCTCGCTTGTTTGAAACTGCATGATTGATTTAATCTTTTTGGTTATCAGCCGACACGAGGTGTCGTATTGTCGCAACGTTTCGACGAGTTTCCTATTCTTCACATACGCAAAGATGACGAGTGGATACGTTGCGACAATATGACGTCGCGATTTGGTTGATATCCCGAGAAGATTTCATCAATGAAATTAGTTACGAAAGCCTGCATTCTCATGTTGCATAAGATGATTGTTTCTGAGATTAATACTCAATGTGGGCTTTGAACCGGTTGTAGGTCCGTTCAGCCATCACCTGCCTCTCGTACCGTTGAATTCGGCCCCTTCATTAGTATACTCCTACTTGATCAGTCAACATCACACTTGGATGTCATAACACTTTAGTGCGCTAAGTAGAATTTTGAGCGCCACACGTTCACAGGATATGTCTGAGTCACATGGTACAGAGGTAACTGAAATATAATGTGCGTCTGAAAAGTTCTGTTAATGGCCTCGGAAAATAAAGGAAACAAAGAGTTACAAACGAAATGCCTTTACTGGCCGTCAAATCAATCACTATTAGCTACGTCCAACACACTTCCGACATCGGTTGTAACGTTCTGAAATAGGATAAACGCTTTTTGGGAATCGCTCGAAGCACCGTGGCCATGCGTTGTTGGGAGATCCATAACGTCTGCGAAGTGGAAGCCTTTCAGGGCTAATTATTTACGGCGGAAAAACAAGAAGTCTGCCGTGCCAAATCTGGAGAATAAGGTGGGCGCTGAACAGTCAGCTCTACAACGTCCGTCTGCATACTGCGATCAGCGTGCTCAACTTTCTCGCTCAACGCAAGGTGACTATTCAATCCCCCCCCCTATTCTCCAGATTTGGCGTCGATATTTTTGTTTCCCCGCCTTAAATTACTACTGAGAAGCTTCATCTTCGCAGACGTCGCGGATATTCAACAAAGCGTGGCCAAGGAGCTCCGAGTGATTCCACACAAAGTTTTGTTGACGGTTTTACAATTCATGGTAAAAATGTTGTTGCTAATGGTGGATACTCTGAAGGTCAGTGAGGGTAATTTGCTTATAACTCTAGTTTTCTTTTCTCAGGCGCACCCTGTAAACCTAATGTATTGGCGTTTGCTTGTTTATTACTAAGTGCAACGTTTGATGCCATCGTGAGGAAAAGACTACTGAATTTGGTGGTCAGTGATTTCAATGCGTCAGCATTTCCACTACAGTTATTTTCAGGGGATTCAGTTTAAGTTATACTGCTTTTTTGTATTCTTGAAAAGTTTTATGTGCACAGCGCAAATGTTTCCATTATATAATACTGGTGCCACTGGAGTTTCAACACTTGACTACGGCTGGTTCTCTGAAGTAACCAGGCCTACAACAGAGTGCTTCAGCTAGACGAATTACCAATCATTTCCATTTGCTTCTGTTCATTTTTACACTTGTTTCTTTTAGGAAAAAAATTAGGTTATAAGAGCTGTGGGGATATGTTTAACAAAAAGTGAAATATTCCATCTACACTGCCTGCTTGGTAAGTCTTACTCAGTATTCTTTCCATAATTTCTCCCAAAAAACCACGAAGAAATTCATTTATAGCGATTCTATGACCTGAATATAACTGGTCGGCGTATTTTATTGTTAACATTTGACAATATGCCTTCAAAAATAATTGACTGTCATTTTTACATGCAAGTAACTGGAAGTTGTTTGGTCTAATAACTAACAGTTAATGAGTGTTCAGTATGTCTTCAATGCCTCCCAGGGAACTTGACTGAGGCAAATAATCCAAAGTTGGACAGCAACTACTCTTGGTTCTGATATTACTATCTGGCAGAAAAACAACATTAAGGTTTGTGCAAACAACAATTATCCATATAGTTTTATTAAAAATATTTCTAGCTGTTAAGTTAAAGACATTTCGTGCTGTTGGCCTTTTAAACTATATCCACTATTAGAGGGTGTCCAGCGAAGGAGTCCGGGATTTAAAAGAAGTATCTCAAAAACTAAGATCGATAGACGAGTTCAACAAATTGTATGTTTATTGGGAAAGCTGGAAGCATTTTATACAGATGTTATAAAGAAGTTTCGAAATAGTCCGAAAAGCTGGTAACATGGGACTGTAAACGCAATAAGTAGCACCCATATACTACGGCGCAGCTAGAAGCGATCCATTTCCCCGTTGAAACGAGAAAGGAAGAGGTTGAAATCATGTATTTCACTGAAGAATGTGTTTCTTTGGCACTACAATGCCACAAGTTCCTACGCAGTCCTAGGGCAACTAGGTGCAGAGTTTGAACAATATTTAATATTCCAAAGGGACCCGATGCGAAAATCATCCGCAAGCTCTTCGCCAAATTCCACCGGACAAGCAGCGTGGAATTTCCAGGCAAACTGTAGTTACTCCTAAAAATGTCGCCACCATTTCCTGAATTAATCCGCAAAATCCAAGGAAATTCGTCCAAATAACTGCTGCAGAGTTGCTTGAAATGTTCCAGCACGCAGAAACTACTAAGATAGAGCCTACACATGTTTCCATTCAAAATCCAAAGCCACCGGACCACATCTGTACGAACTGTGAGGCAGAAGGCTAATCTACGAAACAGATTATCGCAGTGATTGATAATGAAGATCAGATGTTGGCTGCACGAAACACACTTCCACATGAATAGAATCGTGAATAAACAAAATAGGCGATTTTGGGTTTCTGAAAAATCCCCATTTGTGTGAACCTAAACCACTGTATTCTCCAAAAGTTACAGTTTGGAGTGGGATATGCAGCACATGTATTACGGGCCCTTTTTTCATGCGAGAAACAACACGAGTGCAGGTTACGTTTCAGTTTTAGAACAACTTGTCGCCACACTAGTAGCGTTGACGGATCGGCCAGGCACCAGACCAAATTCTGTCTAACAGGTGCTCCGCTTTCTTGATGAATTCTTCGGGAATAGAGTCGCTGCATTGGATTATCACAAATTTACTGGTGCGTGGATGTATTGGCCTCCATATTCGCACGATATGACTCCTTGCGATTATTTTTTGTGGGTCACATTGCAAGACACTGTCTACTGGAACCATCCCACAACGCTGGACGAGCTTGAATTGACGAACTGTGTGTGACATCTGAATCCATTTCCGTTGAGATACTACAGGATGCGATGGCACATTTCATTGTTCGTTTGCGCCATCTCCTCACAGCTAGTCGTGGAAAATCGGAAAAGGTTGTGAAGTGATTGCAAAGACTGCTTGCGGAGGACGGATTTAATTACGCACGCATATATTGTCGAGTTGCACAGGGCCATTTGTTAGCTGTTTTTCGAGTTATTTCGCAACTTCTGTTATAAGTTCTGTATAAAATTCTTATAGTTTTCACAATAAACATACATTTTGTTGCTCTCGTCCACTGATCTGCATACACAGACACTCACCCTTACTCTTACCGATTATACCGTAGTAAGATTATCGCTTGTCAGCAAAAATTGTCATGTCAATGACCAGTCATTACTGTAACAGATTTACTTCCTCAAAATATATTTCACACAGTCACTTACAAAGATTTCATTGCAGAGCTGATTTGAGCTTAATCGCCGTGTGTATATTCCCCCCTCCCTCCTTCATCGCCCTATTCCTAACCAGTGGCACACAAGCGGAAGTAAGAGAATGACTGCAGTCACGGCACCGCCCGAGCTGCATTTCAACTAAAGCTGCTCCTACGTCCTCTGCGACCTGAGCGTTTCCGTTGTTGGGTCTCTCTACTGTTACATTTTCGATGTACAATACTTTATTTTTCAATTTATTGTAGTTATATTCTGAATAAACGTTACGTTTCAATTACGAGGATGTTGATCGCTACGTTTCACCCGCTGTTCCAAAAGGTTCAGATATTTTCTGTGGAGTTAAAATCAAGTAATCTAGCCTGACAGTAGACGTGTGATTAGGATAGCCTAGGATAGCCAGGAACGATTGAATGCAGCACTGCGAATAAGACTGTTGTAATCTTGGAAGACGGAAGTTTCTAAAACACGCTCGTCAGAAGATTTGGAAGGAAGAATAACGCTCGGTCAACGATAATGTTGAAATGAACATTCTGATCGTGTTCAGGGTAACCTGAATTAGCGAGCCCAAAGACAAGGTACGAAAAACGCGCCCAAAACATCACACGGTCATATCCGGCTTCCTTGATTGGTCCGTGAAGACACGCAGCTTCATATGTTTCTGTGAGCAATGGCCTTTTAAGAGGGCACCAAATGTCCATTGCATGTAGCTCCCTCGCAATTTTCGCGCGGAAATGTTGGCCAGCCTGCACAGACAGCAGCAATTCCTGTCGGGTTTGAAACAGTGTGTCACTGACAATGCGTGACACTGTCGGTTAGCACCTGCTTACGACCATTGTTCTTACGCCGTGCTACACTGCTGCGAGTGGTACATACACTATTCCTTGCAGACACATTATATAGAATGTGTTGATACACGAGCAAATCGGGCAAGTAGTCCAATTTCGGAAAAAAGTTCTCGCATCACACCACGGATTTTGCTGAAATTTGGTGTGAACGTCGCACATGCTTCCATCCAATACTGGTAAAGTTTTACTTTCGCCAATTTAATACTTGCAGGCATCTGGTCATTTGTTTGATCCCATAGAGCAGCTAACAATAGTGCACCCGTGAGTTTTCGGCCACTTTGAGACATAATATCTCCGCCAACATTTCTTGAAAGAAAAAAGCTATGCCATCTCGTACAATTGTTTTGCGCTTTCTTAAGCGCAATAATAACATAAGTTTTTCTGAGCGATTTGCGTATGGACAATCTGAAGTAAAATCGGTCGAAAAAATTGATGCTTGGAAAAAACCTTAAGTTTCGCTTTTCATAGCTTCAGAAGTAATTGCTGGGTATACTTGAAACCTTGCCTGCAATAATTTTCCAATAGTTTCCAAAGCAGTAGGAGATGGAAATTTTATATTCTAAGACCTTTTATTAGTAAGTTATTATGTGCAATGTTTCAGGTTTAGCCGCAGTTCCTTTCGGAGATAAAAAAAGAAAAATTCACTTTCTTTTTCAAGCGTCTATTTTTTCGGCCGACTTTGCTTCACCTACTTTTAGTACCTTATAATGCTCGCAGTGCAAAACCAAATAAAGTTTTTAGGTGGTTTGGAATATGGTCTTCCTAATGAAAATGGATTTACTGAGTTTGTGAAAGACACTTCTTTGTAGAAGTGGGCCAAAAATAGCCATTTTTGACATTTTCTTTAAGAAAACTCATCACTTTGATCCTCAATTTGTCCGCAACCCCTAGACCACTTGGCACAGAATGACCCCACTTCATCCACGGTGTGATAACGATCTCGTAGAAACACGATACACATGTCTGCCATTGTGTCACGTCTCAACACAAGAGCCATCTTAATGCGCCGATTCCATACAACAGATGGTGGCGAGCGCGCACTCGCACCACTTTACTGCCGTGATTTACTAGCCCGTGGAGTATCACATGACCGCCTGATATCAGTTCTACATCACTCACAGCGGTCTAAAGCGACCGGTGTGCTTATTGGTGGGGGTAACTAATATTTTGTCTGGTGATCTTATGCAAAATGAAGGGTGTATGATAAGCAGACGATGGCAAAACTGCTTTAAAACGGTACTGCAGGTATTTTCAGCAATGCGTGCAAAATCTCAAGGTATATACTGACTGCCAATTATGTTTCTACACCTACAACGCAGCTCACAAACTATGGTTTTATGCACATTTTCAGAGACACTACAAGTATGAGACAATTAAACAAAATTTTAAGGAGAGAGGGATAGTTCGGGTACTGATCTTTCAAAGAAACGAGGTAATGTAGTTGTTGTGGTCATCAGTCCTGAGACTGGTTTGATGCAGCTCTCCAAGCTACTCTATCCTGTGCAAGCTTCTTCATCTCCCAGTACCTACTACAGCCTACATCCTTCTGAATCTGCTTAGTGTATTCATCTCTTGGTCTCCCTCTACGATTTTTACCCTCCTCGCTGCCCTCCAATACTATATTGGTAATCCCTTGATGCCTCAGAACATGTCCTACCAACCAATTCCTTCTTCTGGTCAAGTTGCGCCACAATGGACACGTTATATGTAAACACGGTTTGTTGCTGTTTCTATGTGTATATTCTCATCCGAGAAGTGAAATTAAAGAAAAAATATCACATTGCGTTGTATTTCGTCAAGAGCGCCATATTTTTTTCATGTTAATGTTTACTCACGTTTTGTACCATACCTGATTTTTTTCGGTGATGATGCAAGCAGAGAAAATCTCATCATCAGTCTAGAAGCGTTACACATGCTGCGTTTTGAATGAAATACGATGACGCAAAACACGACGGAAAATTATTTAGCCGTGCGGGATTCAGAACAGTACCAGACTCATTGGCGCCTCAAGAATAGGCGGATATTGAGTCGACATTTTAATAATTAGTATGAAAAAGTTGCCACATGACTTGACTATTACAAAATCGCTAGACGAATTTATTGCAGTCGAGAATGCCGTATGTACAACGTTTATTTTGACAGGCGGATATTTGCTGGAGCTAGTTCGGAGCTCAAAAGATCGCAGTAATGAACACGATGCGAACACCGTGAGAAGTAGCGCATTTTTATTGTATTTTACACGTCTAGTTCCGTAGGACAAAATTGAGCAGCAAATCTCCAAGGTCATGGAATAAATCTCCAAGGTCATGGAACGTCTCGTACATGAAATTACAACATAAAAGAAATAACAGGTAAAATAAAATGTTTGTTGTTGTTGTTGTTGTTGTGGTCTTCAGTCCTGAGACTGGTTTGATGCAGCTCTCCATGCTACTCTATCCTGTGCAAGCTTTTTCATCTCCCAGTACCTACTGCAACCTACATCCTTCTGAATCTGCTTAGTGTATTCATCTCTTGGTCTCCCTCTACGATTTTTACCCTCCACGCTGCCCTCCAATACTAAATTGGTGATCCCTTGATGCCTCAGAACATGTCCTACCAACCGATCCCTTCTTCTGGTCAAGTTGTGCCACAAACTTCTCTTCTCCCCAATCCTATTCAATACTTCCTCATTAGTTATGTGATCTACCCATCTAATCTTCAGCATTCTTCTGTAGCACCACATTTCGAAAGCTTCTATTCTCTTCTTGTCCAAACTATTTATCGTCCATGTTACACTTCCATACATGGCTACACTCCATACGAATACTTTCAGAAATGACTTCCTGACACTTAAATCAATACTGGATGTTAACAAATTTCTCTTCTTCAGAAACGCTTTCCTTGCCATTGCCAGCCTACATTTTATATCCTCTCTACTTCGACCATCATCAGTTATTTTGCTTCCCAAATAGCAAAACTCCTTTACTACTTTAAGTGCCTCATTTCCTAATCTAATTCCCTCAGCATCACCCGACTTAATTAGACTACATTCCATTATCCTTGTTTTGCTTTTGTTGATGTTCATCTTATATCCTCCTTTCAAGACACTGTCCATTCCATTCAACTGCTCTTCCAAGTCCTTTGCTGTCTCTGACAGAATTACAATGTCATCGGCGAACCTCAAAGTTTTTATTTCTTCTCCATGAATTTTAATACCTACTCCGAATTTTTCTTTTGTTTCCTTTACTGCTTGCTCAATATACAGATTGAACAACATCGGGGAGAGGCTACAACCCTGTCTTACTCCCTTCCCAACCACTGCTTCCCTTTCATGTCCCTCGACTCTTATAACTGCCATCTGGTTTCTGTACAAATTGTAAATAGCCTTTCGCTCCCTGTATTTTACCCCTACCACCTTTAGAATTTGAAAGAGAGTATTCCAGTTAACATTGTCAAAAGCTTTCTCTAAGTCTACAAATGCTAGAAACGTAGGTTTGCCTTTCCTTAATCTTTCTTCTAAGATAAGTCGTAAGGTCAGCATTGCCTCAAGTGTTCCAGTGTTTCTACGGAATCCAAACTGATCTTCCCCGAGGTTGGCTTCTACTAGTTTTTCCATTCGTCTGTAAAGAATTCGTGTTAGTATTTTGCAGCTGTGACTTATTAAACTGACAGTTCGGTAATTTTCACATCTGTCAACACCTGCTTTCTTTGGGATTGGAATTATTATATTCTTCTTGAAGTCTGAGGGTATTTCGCCTGTTTCATACATCTTGCTCACCAGATGGTAGAGTTTTGTCAGGACTGGCTCTCCCACGGCCGTCAGTAGTTCCAATGGAATATTGTCTACTCCGGGGGCCTTGTTTCGACTCAGGTCTTTCAGTGCTGTGTCAAACTCTTCACGCAGTATCATATCTCCCATTTCATCTTCATCTACATCCTCTTCCATTTCCATAATATTGTCCTCAAGTACATCGCCCTTGTATAGACCCTCTATATACTCCTTCCACCTTTCTGCTTTCCCTTCTTTGCTTAGAACTGGGTTTCCATCTGAGCTCTTGATATTCATACAAGTCGTTCTCTTATCTCCAAAGGTGTCTCTAATTTTCCTGTAGGCGGTATCTATCTTACCCCTAGTGAGATAGGCCTCTACATCCTTACATTTGTCCTCTAGCCATCCCTGCTTAGCCATTTTGCACTTCCTGTCGATCTCATTTTTGAGACGTTTGTATTCCTTTTTGCCTGTTTCACTTACTGCATTTTTATATTTTCTCCTTTCATCAATTAAATTCAATATTTCTTCTGTTACCCAAGGATTTCTACTAGCCCTCGTCTTTTTACCTACTTAATCCTCTGCTGCCTTCACTACTTCATCCCTCAAAGCTACCCATTCTTCTTCTACTGTATTTATTTCCCCCATTCCTGTCAATTGCTCCCTTATGCTCTCCCTGAATCTCTGTACAACCTCTGGTTCTTTTAGTTTATCCATGTCCCATCTCCTTAAATTCCCACCTTTTTGCAGTTTCTTCAGTTTTAATCTACAGGTCATAACCAATAGATTGTGGTCAGAGTCCACATCTGCCCCTGGAAATGTCTTACAATTTAAAACCTGGTTCCTAAATCTCTGTCTTACCATTATATAATCTATCTGATACCTTTTAGTATCTCCAGGGTTCTTCCATGTATACAACCTTCTTTCATGATTCTTAAACCAAGTGTTAGTTATGATTATGTTGTGCTCTGAGCAAAATTCGACCAGGCGGCTTCCTCTTTCATTTCTGTCCCCCAATCCATATTCACCTACTATGTTTCCTTCTCTCCCTTTTCCTACACTCGAATTCCAGTCACCCATGACTATTAAATTTTCGTCTCCCTTCACAATCTGAATAATTTCTTTTATTTCATCATACATTTCTTCAATTTCTTCGTCATCTGCAGAGCTAGTTGGCATATAAACTTGTACTACTGTAGTAGGCGTGGGCTTCGTATCTATCTTGGCCACAATAATGCGTTCACTATGCTGTTTGTAGTAGCTTACCCGCATTCCTATTTTCCTATTCATTATTAAACCTACTCCTGCATTACCCCTATTTGATTTTGTGTTTATAACCCTGTAGTCGCCTGACCAGAAGTCTTGTTCCTCCTGCCACCGAACTTCACTAATTCCCACTATATCTAACTTCAACCTATCCATTTCCCTTTTTAAATTTTCTAACCTACCTGCCCGATTAAGGGATCTGACATTCCACGCTCCGATCCGTAGAACGCCAGTTTTCTTTCTCCTGATAACGACATCCTCTTGAGTAGTCCCCGCCCGGAGATCCGAATGGGGGACTATTTTACCTCCGGAATATTTTACCCAAGAGGACGCCATCATCATGTAATCATACAGTAAAGCTGCATGCCCTCGGGAAAAATTACGGCTGTAGTTTCCCCTTGCTTTCAGCCGTTCGCAGTACCAGCACAGCAAGGACGTTTTGGTTATTGTTACAAGGCCAGATCAGTCAATCATCCAGACTGTTGCCCTTGCAACTACTGAAAAGGCTGCTGCCCCTCTTCAGGAACCACACGTTTGTCTGGCCTCTCAACAGATACCCCTCCGTTGTGGTTGCACCTACGGTACGGCTATCTGTATCGCTGAGGCACGCAAACCTCCCCACCAACGGCAAGGTCCATGGTTCATGGGGGGATAAAATGTTTATGAACCCGAAAAAAGACAAGCCATACGTTTAAGTAAACGCAATCGATGATATAACATAGAAATCAGCTTAATTTTTCAAGGAACTCCTCGACAAAATAGTAGGAATGACCCATGAGGAAACTCTTCAGTTTCGATTTCAAAGTGTGTGGACAACTGCTAAGATTTTTGAATTCTTTTGGTTGCTTATTGAAAATGGATGCAGCAGTTTACTGCACACCTTTCTGCACAAGAGTCAACGAAATGCGAACCAAATGCAGATTGGATTTCTGCCTAGTATTAACTAAGTGAAAGCTGCTAATTCTTGAGAGTAAACTGACATTGTTAACAAGAAACTAGAGTAAAGAAAATATGTATATTGAGAGGCCAATGTCAGAATACCCAGACTAGTGAACAGGGGTCGTCAAAAGGTTCGCGAGCTTACATCACATGTTGCCCCAATTGCGGGTTTCTGAGCCAAAAATATCCTTTGAGAATGGGGAGAGTTACCCCATGAATAGGCGAAAGAAAACAAACAAAATAGACTAATTTTCGTGTCGAACGATCACTTATTTCAGATACCATTCGAACAGTAAAACTGGCAGTATTAAGACTTTGAACAAGATCTGAACGTGGGCTTTCCACAACAGTTTACTGTCTATTTGAACACCTAGAAATTTGAACTATTCAGTTTCGCTAATCCATATGACCATTCTGCGAGAGTAAAACGTACGGTTTTGTTGAACTGTGTGTTAGGAAGACTAAATAAAAACTAAGTCCTACTGTGATTTAGCGTGAGATTATTTTCGACAAGCCATGAACTTATGTCATGGAGTGCACTATTTTAAACAGAGCCAAGGTTGCACGTAGCATCCGTTACTACCAAGCTAGTGTCATCAACAAACAGAAATAATTTAGAATTACCTATTATACTGGAGGGAATTATAAAAAAATAAATGGTTCAAATGGCTCTGAGCACTACGGGACTTAACATCTGAGGTCATCAGTCCCGTAGAACTTAGAACTACTTAAACCTAACCAACCTAAGGACATCACACAAATCCATGCCAGAGGTAGGATTCGAACCTGCGACCGTCGCAGTCGCGCGGTTCCGGACTAAAGTGCATAGAACCGCTCGGCCACACCGGCCGGCGAGCATTATCATTTATATAAATAAGGAACAGGAGCGGCGCCAACACTGATGTCTGGGGCACCCACCATTTGACCGTGCCCCACTCAGACCCCACGTTCAGCCATTCTCTACACTGTGAATAACGACCTTTGGCTTTGTCTTGTTAAAGTAAGAGGTGAACAAATTGTGAGCCGCTACTCGTATATTCAGTCTCTCTCTCTCTTCCCCCCCCCGCTCAAAAAATAGCTTTATGTGGACTTTCGACGTCCAGCACGTACGCAAAAAGTAAATTTTTGAAAAAATCGAATTAATGTATTCAAATAAAATTTGACGCTATCGAAAAATCATTTTTTTCGTGCATCGTTTAACACTCGCAAAAAATATTTGGGCCCCCTCAGTTCTTTTACACTATATAATATATAAGCACCTATGGAAAATGGTTGAAGGACGAGGGGGGGGAGAGGGAGGGAGGGAGGGAGGGAGGGAGGGAGGGAGGGAGAGAGGGAGAGAGAGAGAGAGAGAGAGAGAGAGAGAGAGAGAGGCGATAAGGTGTTGGGCGTCCACACCTCATCACAAAACCAGAGATGCCAAGTCCTGAAACAAGGTATCAGTAATTGGGACAGGAGAATTTCGTGTAGTTCGGTCTGTATTTCCGAATCACACTTTTTCTGACCGTTTTCACCACTACAGGCTTCTGAATACTGCACTAGGCTTTCGACTATCAAAAATTCTCTTCGCTTTTAATTACTGAATTCAGAGAATATTGTATAACAGATAGATATTGTATATTTTACTTGAACGTATTTCAGTAAAACGAAACACTCTCTTCAAGCAGCAGGACTAACCACATAACATAAAATGTTCAAATGTTTGTGAATTCCTAAGGGACCAAACTGTTGACGTTATTGGTCTCTAGACTTACACACTACTTAAAGTAGCTTATGCTAAGAACAAAACACACACACACACACACACACACACACACACACACACACACACACACATGTCCGAGGGAGGACTCGAACCTCCGGCGGGAGGAGCCGCGCAATCCATGACCCGACGCCTTAGACAGCGCGGCCACATAACATAATCGAAAATGTTATTAAAGACAAAATAATGACTTCAAACCATCGTTATATACACACAAACAACTGAATATACTTTGTAAAGGATAAAAAGTGTAATGCTGTGCAAACATAGACAAGAGGAATGGATATGTAGCTAGTCGCTAACGATGTGTTCAAAAGACTTGTGACGTAATTGTGAAGACACAAGAAAGACGCCTACTAAAAAATGTCTGGCAGAGTATTCGTAATTTTAAAAGAAACAAATACATTAAACTTTAAGTTCGTTTACCTATGCACGAAAAACACTTGAGAAAGTGCGAGAGTTAATTTAAATGCTACTCAATTGTTTTACACTTGACAGTGACGTCATACCGCGATTATCAGTACGCCAAATCGTAACAAAACTACAAGTTTAAGCACCCCCAATAGTGCAGTTAAGGAGACACACTGTAGCTGAAAAGTGTCTCTATATATTTACATAGACTGCGCTAAACAAATGCTAGAAGGGTATCGCGTTACTTCTGAATCAATACGAAAAGCACTGTGTTGTCAACTACTAAAATAAATAAAATAGTGAATTATATAATTTTTGCGGGGTCTCCTATAATATAGTGATTTACGGAAAAATCGGAATACTTGGCGTGTCTACAGCAAGTGGGTGTCTGACGCCTGTATAGTTATGTAAAGCAACAAGTGGCTACATGTGGCAGATCTGATGCCAGGCACAAACGTTTTGGAGTACACCGTTAAGCGAACACTGCTGAACACGAGGCTCCGCAGCAATAGATCCCTACGTGTTCTTATGTTGTCCTTATGGCATCGCTAATTAGATTGCAGTGGGAACAGCATCATCGAGATTCGTGAATCAATGGAAACGTGTAGCTGATCGGATGACTCGTATTTCTTTTACACCAAGTCGGTGGTCGTATCCGGATACCCTTTCACGCGAACTATTGTTCGAAACATTCATGGCACTACGAATGCATGCCGATCGCGACAGTATTACACTCTAAGGAGAACATTCACCTGAGTTTCAATGGGACCTATGAAAGTAATCGAAGGCACCATGATTCCTGTGAACTATGAGAACATTATTGCGGATCACCTGGATCTCTTCATGTTTGATGTCTTTGCCGACGGCGATGGCAGTCTCCAATAGGATTAACTGCAAGTGTCACAACGCCAGAATCGAGCTACAGTGGTTTAGGAGCATTTTACCACCAAATTCGCCGAACCTGAAGCCGATGGAGCACTTCCGTAGATTCGGGCGTCAGCCCCGGGCTCCAAACCACCGGCCGTAATTTAAGAGGACTTAGAATCGCTGTGTATTTTGTCCCAGAGGTGAACCAACACGGTGCTAAGCATGTGGTTATCATTTTTTTTGGCTCATTCGTGTATAAATAGCTTGCCAGTGACTAACAGAAATTGTTTTTGATGACGAATCAATGTTATGTGATAATATCGTTAAGTATGGTAAACCATATAATTATGATGATGATGTATAACTCAACGGCCGGGGGCTTGTCTTTCAACTGGGCGCCACTTCGGCGACATGGCATGTCACTGAGCCAACGGCACATGGTGTTCCCATAGATCACCCATTCCAAGTACTAAGCGCGTCCGACGTTGATTAACTTCGGTAATCGGGCGAGAACCGGTTTATCCAACCTGGCAAGGCTGTTGGCTGGATGATGATGATGATGAATGCTTAAGGAGATTTAAGTCTCTCCTCGTAAGCAATCTTCCTGGGACAACGGACATTGTAAATACTATCTAGCTATGTTAACACAGAGAGTAGTGGCTTATCAATCTGTTATAATGAATAATAAAAATTGTGCTTGGTAGCACGTCTACATTAACTTCCATGCCCATTCTTTACGCATGAATAATAGTATACACAATCATAACAAAAAACACTAAATAAAATGATAATTAGCTGAAAAGGGTGCTACAAAAACAAACTTGTTAACATCGAATGTAAGTAGGCATATGATAACTCAACGTTTTGTTTACCTTGCAGGTGATCCAATTTTTACGCAAAACAGAACTTGAAAACCTGATAAAATGTGAACGCCACTGGAGAAAGATCAATGTGTGGCCCGGTTCATACAGACGACGTCCTACGCCCAAGAGCAACGAAACTTTCCAACACGGTAATGAGGGCAACCACTGTCCCGATCAACAATTCGAGGCTGGCATACGTCATTTATGTAAACAGACTTTTTTTTAATACAAAAAAGGTGCGGGTCGCCCATCTGTTTCAGACGTCAACGTGGGGCAACGTACGTCAGCCGTTTGCAAGAAAATCGGTGCGTACAGCGGCCAGAGTTGGAAATGAGACGACCAACACTGCACATTGCCTTGTATACGAGGTTACGGCTATACCACTACAACGTGCAGGTACTTCAGGCATTAAAGCCCACTGGCACGAACAATTACTTTTTGGAAAAGATTTGTTTCTTCAGTGAGAAAACGTTTCAAGTTTTCGGCAAACTGAATCGTCTTAACGTTCGTATATGGGGTTCACAGCATCCTCATGTCATACGGGAAATGGAAAGAGGCACTCCTCAGGACAATGTTTGGTGCGAACTGATGCACAATTGCATCATTGGTCAACTCTTTTCTTTGGGTCTGGCGTCAACCGTGGTGATCAGCTGGATATGCAACAAGAGTTTACGATAATTCTCATTTATTGTTCCGTCATGAGATTGCATGTTTCTATCACTCTGGATCATCTTCAGATCTAAGTAGTTAAGTCATCAACCCGTCTTGTCTACTCAGAACAACATATCAGAGCAATGAGGGTTCGCTGTGCCACAACTGAAAGACCTGCAACCTGAAGTCATATTCCAGCAGGATGGGGCAACATGCCACTGGTTCCTAAATGATCGTCAACTTTGGGATAGGTGGACTGGACAACATGGTCCAAATCGATGGCCGCCACGATCCCTTGACCTCACACCAAAAGACTTCTTCATGTGGGGTTTTGTACAGGATCTGGTGTACCGAACCGAACCACAGGGCTCGAAGGTAGCATTTGCAATGCAGTTGAACATTTCACCGAGGAAATTTTGAATCGTATGTGGAGAGAAATGTAATTCCGACTAGACATTGCCTGTGCCACTAAGAGCGCACACATTGATGTGTACGAATGAAGAAACAAAACTTTATGAATTATCAAATGTTGAAAATCATTTGTTAATGTCTAGTATAGTTTTAAAAGTATCAGAGTCTTACACTGTAAAGATAATTTATGCACATCCTGTATTTTCTGAAAGTAATTGTTTGGAGTGTGGCCGTATTTTGAAGTAAAACGTGGACCACAAACAATAGAGAGAAGGAAGAATAGAAGCTTTCGAGAAGTAGAGCTATAGATGAAGTCTGGAGATAATACACTCATATGGGCAGATTGAATAACAAATGAAAAGCTACTGAATCAAATTGGGGAAAACAACATAGTAGGCCAACTTGACTAAAAGAAGGTCTGAATTCTGGTTACTAAGCTGCGTCATTAAGTGACACTAGAACAACTATGAAACTGACCTTTCTACGTTTCTTGTATCGGTCCTCATCAGGGGAGGTAAATGTTAAAGAGTAGCAGAGGCAATAGCCTCCTGTACGATCACCTCATCACTAGCATCTTAGTTTTGGTCTGTCCAACAAGATCCCAGAGGAGTTACTTCGGTCGTCACGTGACAACCTAAATAGGACTGTATAATGGGAAAGACCAACACCAGAAACCAACACTTTCATCGCCCTACAGTCCACCTCCGTAGCGCAGCGGTAGCGTTACCGCCTACGACGCAAGGGGGACCGGGTTAGATTCCCGGCATGGGACTGGGTGTTGTGTGTCCTTCACATCATTTTCATCTTCACTGACACGCAAGTCGCCAAAGTGGCGTCAACTAAAAAGACTTGCAATACGGCGGCCGAATCCCGAAGGGGATATCCCGGTCAATAAATGCCATACGATCATTTCATTTCATCGCCCTAAAGATAACCGCCGCGAACACTGTCGAAAATCCAGGTTTAGTGATTCAAAACGACATAGTATAATTACTCAAGAGGACTTTGTTTAGTCTTCTGGCTGATAACAACAAGGCTGGTTCCTAATATTATGATTTAGTAGAGGATTTAAGTAACAGACAAACCAGGAACCAGGAAAACAGGAATCAGCCACTGTCTTTCTTTGTTTGACTGGTTTCTCGCAGCTATTTTAACTGCCTTTACTTGGGTCTTTCAGTGAGTAAGAACAGCATCAAGAGTCAACCTAGTTGCTTCTGCTGCGTCAAAAGTAATACCGTAATGTAATGCGTACTGCGCGTCTTGTCGTAAGAGTGCTTTTGACACAAACAGGGGGAAAATGTGCCAATCAAGAAAACGTAGCCTCTGTGTCTGATCAACATGCAAAGCCAGCTGGTCAACTGTGTATTTAGATCATCCCCTCCTACTCTCCCTCAAGATTCTGATCGGCCAAGAAGGAAATCCTATATTCAACACGCGCTGTCACCCAGAAAGCAAACGCTAAGGGTTTTGAAATCGCAAGCAGTTACATGGCGGTCACTGTAAGCTGCTCGCTGCTACGACACTGCTTTCTAAAAAGTCTCGGATTATTAAGATACCAGCGACGCCGTGGGCTCACGGGAGACCCGCAGCCCACGACCCACCAACGGTTACTAACTGGCTCCAATACCAAGGGCACGACGAGCAAGTTGCCATTTGAAGGCAACACCACTGCGGCTGGTGAAAAACCGGTTTGAGGCGAGCGGGCGTCAACGTGTCCGCACAACTGTGCTCTTGTTACTCGCGCTGTTCATTCGGACTTGTTCGGCAAGGAAAACCCGAAAGTCATCTTTTTCTTTGGTGAAGTCTGAACCGATGGTCTAGAATCGACTATTGGCTGGGATCGACATTAAACTTATTTTCACCGCCGACATTTTAGTGGTCACAGATGCGAACAATTAGCACTCATCTGGCATATATTACGCACGAGACTTGCACGATTAGCTTTCACATCAAACTCAGAAGCGTTTTCGGCAGCAGCAGAAGCACCAACACCGTTCCAGCTCAGGGGGAACACACACTTCTCGCAAGTATACAGTGTCAAGCAGTGAAATTCCAAAATGAAGCACTTGAAATAACGCGCCTGACAAAGGAATTCAAGCAACAAACAATTACTGCAGTCTATGGAAGTTCAGATTTATCGCAATACATAAAGATGAATAATTATTAACTGCTAGTGATAAAAAAATACGAACTTGTTTACAGCCACGCTTTATTCTGACGGATAAAAATTGCTCACAATACAATAATGCTGAATATCTAGAGAGAAAAAAGTTTCTTTTTTCGTAATGAAAAACGTGTTTTCAAAATAGGAAAGTGGACTTAACCGATTTCACAAATTAGGAATAACAACGGAGTCGTTGTCCTCTCCCCTCTCATCCCGATTATGGCTGAGGCGCCACAGAAAATGTGTGCACTGATTTTTTTAAAACCTACTGAGTGTCGAGTAAAAGACGAAACAGGCGTATTTTCTTCTCAATTATGAACGCCTGTGCGAAATTTCATCAAAATCTGTGGCCTACAACTGCCGGCCTGAGCAATGCCCACAGCTCCTCCCGAATACGAGTCCTACGCATTAGCAGCTACGCAGCCTCGCTTTGATATTAAACGAACAGAGGTAGTACCCATCCCAAATAGGTGGAGCAACGATGATTTGTTCGGGCCTCTCGTACACTTTCATACTACCAATCGTAAAGAGATTTCTAGGTACTTTTTGGACAGCTGAATTCAATGTAAGGAGTCTATTTTAAAGCGAACAAGATAGAATTTCAGTACAATTTTAGTCTTCATTTACATCCCCACAACTGCTCTTCCTCAAAACAAAACTTGAATCGGTCCCATTCAAGTCACTTCTAACGACCATCAAGCGTACCACAAGAAAAAAAAAAGGGTCACTCAAAAAGCTGTACATACATTTATGCATTTCCTGAACAACAGACATCGCGCTTAAAATTTTTTGGTCTTCAGTATTCAGCAAGTTTATAAAATGTTTTCATTCTGCCCTCCTTAGAACACGTGGAAAGTACTTCAGCCATGCCAAATCACTGATACTAAAGGCAATGTCTCATCAAATAGCTTTATCGATTTCTTAAACTAAGGTACTGAATGAAATGCCCCATTACCCAGTAACAGAGGTAGCTGTCCTACTTATCTTATTATCATACTCACAAATACAGAAGGAAATTTGAAATCAGAATGTGCCCGTGTACGAGTATTTAGTTTTGAATCGAAGCGAAAATCGTAACCTGGTCTTCGCCTTTCCCGTGCCATTCTCTACCAGCTGGGCCACTGAGTAGGAATTGCTGCCCGACTCGAAGCTGCAATCTACAAATATCTCAAGTCGTGGTCGGATATGTCAAAATGGTACATAATGTCACTCTATAAACCTGTCCCGTAAACGGAACCAATTATCATTCCAGCGCATTTCTGTCAAGAATACAACGAGACCTACATTCCAATAGCCAAAGTCAAAGTTAGCACATGTAATGGTTAGTTCTTCTTCGCAATGAATTTCTGAGACGTGAACACTATCAGTACAGCTCTGTTCGCAGCTGCAGAATAGTTGACCGCGTGCATCCGTACGTAAGTTATGCTCGCAGCAAATGGGAGTTATGGAATTGATGTACAAACTTGTCAATCCAATCTGAAGGACACAAGTTTTTATGTTTACCGTCTCGTCAAAGTCGAGGTGATTAAGGGACGTAGAAAACTGGAGAAACAGAGGATAGGAAACAGGCCTAGGCCTTACCAACAGAACCTGTCACTTTGAAAACAACGAAAAATCAAAAGCGAGATAGGCGGTTGGAGAAATGGATTCCGCTTTTCTCAAATGCGAGTGCATTACCTTAACCATTGCATTATCTTGCTCGGTATCACGACGGTCTAGTTTTGAACGTCTGTAAGTATGGTGGCTTGCCGAGTAGGCTACGTACGTAGATTTAGAACAGAAAGTTTAAAATTTCGTAATTTTTCTCCTCGTTGATCACGAATGCCACATCCATATACCACACACGCAGACACTTGTACAATTACCAACACAGCCACAGAGAAATGCTTTAACGTTTCAAATCGCGAGCCGGTAACTGAGACAGACAGTGTCAGAATATCTTTACGTAATGAATTAAGATGTCAATTCGCCTTCTGCAGTAATTAAGCATTGAAAGCTGATAAAAAATTATTAATCAAAATCTCAGAGAGGATTGCTGAAACGCTATTTAAGTTGCTTCAAGTCAAGTTGTGAACCACCCTACAGTGGAGCAATTACGATTCGTAGGTTCTAACCGACGACCCAGCTCAAACTGAGTACCTGTGAGGCTACTGTTACGGCGTCCGAAAATTACCCTTTATCTTTGTGCTAATAGATGTCTCATGCTGAGAACTTCCTGTACAAACGTTCTGGTTCTTTGCCGTGTGCCATCACTCTACCCTCCCCGAGAATGAAATTAATTCCAATACTTCAAAACTCACTAGGGGCAGTGAAAGAAACAAAAGAAAAATTTTGTGTAGGTATTAAAACCCATGGAGAAGAAATAAAAACTTTGAGGTTTGCCGATGACATTGTAATTCTGTCAGAGACAGCAAAGGACTTGGAAGAGCAGTTGAACGGAATGGACAGTGTCTTGAAAGGACAATATAAGATGAACATCAACAAAAGCAAAACGAGGATAATGGAATTTAGTCGAATTAAGTCGGGTGATGCTGAGGGAATGAGATTAGGAAATGAGACTCTTAAAGTAGTAAAGGAGTTTTGCTATTTGGGGAGCAAAATAACTGATGATGGTCGAAGTAGAGAGGATATAAAATGTGGACCGGCAATGGCAAGGAAAGCGTTTCTGAAGAAGAGGAACTTGTTAACATCGAGTATAGATTTAAGTGTCAGGAAGTCGTTTCTAAAAGTATTTGTATGGAGTGTAGCCATGTATGGAAGTGAAACATGGACGATAAATAGTTTGGACAAGAAGAGAATAGAAGCTTTCGAAATGTGGTGCTACAGAAGAATGCTGAAGATTAGATGGGTAGATCACATAACTAATGAGGAGGTATTGCATAGAATTGGGGAGAAGAGGAGTTTGTGGCACAACTTGACAAGAAGAAGGGACCAGTTGGTAGGACATGTTCTGAGGCATCAGGGGATCACAAATTTAGCATTGGAGGGCAGTGTGGAGGGTAAAAATCGTAGAGCGAGACCAAGAGATGAATACACTAAGCGTATTCAGAAGGCTGTAGGTTGCAGTAAGTACTGGGAGATGAAGAAGCTTGCACAGGATAGAGTAGCATGGAGAGCTGCATCAAACCAGTCTCAGGACTGAAGACCACAACAACAACAACAACAACAACAACTTCAAAACACGGAAAGAAAGGGGGCAGGGAGGGGGAGGGGAGGGGGGAGAGAGAGAGAGAGAGAGCGAGAGAGAGAGAGAGAGAGAGAATCTGTATTAAACGTAACTTTTTTCAAGGAAGGTGGCGCACAGATGAGAGAATAAAACTTGATATCTTCTGCTCTCGTCGCTCTTATACTAACGGTCTCGTAATCTACTTCAAAGATGCTATGTACTCTGACGTTTGAGCCTGCTTCTTATTAAAAGCTAGATTTTGCCTACAGAATCAAAATATTCAATAGTGATACAAGTTATCAAAGAATACTCTATTTTTCGAGAACAACGGCGCAGCATTGGTTGTTATTCCTTCTTTTACACACTCCTAACTTCCTTATGTGCAAGACTAACAGCGATGTGTTATCTTTATGTGGATCCATTTCGTAGTGTGAAAAGACGGAGTTCTAGGCGCGCAGTCGGGAACCACGGGACTGCTACGGTCGCAGGTTCGAATCCTGCCTCGGGCATGGATGTGTGTGATGTCCTTAGGTTAGTTAGGTTTAAGTAGTTCCAAGTTCTAGGGAACTGATGATCACAGATGTTAAGTCCCATAGTGCTCAGAGCCATTCGAACCATTTGAAAAGACGGAGTAGCAGCGCGAATGAAGGACGTCCGTGAAAGTCGAAAGATATGGCAGCAGTGGGCTCTACATCCGGACCCTTACAACATACTCGCAACGCATTCTGTTGCTAATTGAAAGGGCAATCTGGAAACGACGGTGGTACAAAGCTCTTTTAGCGAAGCATTCCTACTGGACTGTACCTCCCTTTGGCGGCGGAAAGCGCAAAAAGAAATTAGCTATTTCAGATTTTCCCTCCCGAGGAGCCCAAAGAGAGTACAGCCAGGGATGACCCTGCCCCACTCTCGTTGCACCCAGGGCGATGGCTGGCACAGATCTGCGCGGTATTAATACCACGCGGAGCGCAGTTGCCGACATCCGTAGCGGCGCCAACCTCCCGTGTCTTCGTCGTGCATTCTTCGTGTCACCTACATGTCGTTTTACTCACGCAAGACGACACGGGGCTCCCTACTAAACCATGACCATGTTTGTGTACAATCACAAACGTGTGGCGCTGGCAAACTCTCCAATTCAGCAGTGTGTGTGTGTGTGTGTGTGTGTGTGTGTGTGTGTGTGTGTGTGTGAGAGAGTGTGAGAGAGAGAGAACATTTCTGTGACGCTCTCGCGATAAACAAACGAACTCACACAGCTCTTCTTTGAATCTTGTCACTCTCGTCCCTATCTCATCACGCAGAACGGACGTTGGGTGCTATACATTTTTCATGTAATTATCAAATCTCGAGAAACACCATTAATAGGTGTAGACGTTACGCCGTCGTTCTTCTCCGGAAGATGTAATTAATTATATTTCTCGAGATTTAATTACTACGTGAAAAATGTATAGCATCTAACGGCCGTTCTGCGTGATGAGCCAAGGATTGTACCATGGAGAACTTTACTGGAAAAATTCTGAACGCTTCCGTACCAACAGCAGTCATGAAATATGTGATATTCAAAATTTTCCCGCCGTGTAGACGGTTCCATAAATTTCAGAATGACCGCATCAAATGGTTCAAATGGCTCTGAGCACTATGGGACTTAACATCTGTGGTCATCAGTCCCCTAGAACTTAGAACTACTTAAACCTAACTAACCTAAGGACATCACACACATCCATGCCCGAGGCTGGATTCGAACCTGCGACCGTAGTGGTCACGCGGTTCCAGACTGAAGCGCCTAGAACCGAATGGCCACACTGGCCGGCAATGACCGCATCAAGTTATCGACATATTACTTCCATTTCCGTCTTATTCCTACACGAATATTAACCACGGTGATAAAATTTAATGGATTCAATCGAATCCTGGGCACTACCGACAATTTTACATCGCGTACCATCCAAGACGAATGGAATAGCGGCTCCGGATGGAGAAAAGGCGAGGTGGGGAGGGAGAAGAGATGACTGTTACCCATTGTACACGCAGTATGGTGGCTTGGGAAGAACAGGTGCAGATTCGATCTTTTAGGGTCGGAAGTGAGAGATCTTGTCCAAAACAACAGTACGAGTGGCTCAAATAAGAACGCACACGTACACACACAAACACGTCCGGTTCAACTGACGAGACGAAAGCTGACAACGTAAGTACCTGAACAACAGATACCCTCCTCATTGAATTGGAAGGATAGGTCCTGTCACATTACCAGCGCTACTGCACATCTCACCCCTATTCATTTTTTTCCTATGGGATTACATGCAGGTAGTGACGTATTAAAATAAAGAGGAAGTGGTTGGCTCGGTGCTAGTTGTTTGTCTCGTTGTACAACAGTTATCAGAAATAGTTCAAATAATGTGGCGAAAGGCTTTTATATGTTAAATGTACAGGGCTATAAATTAAGAGCCCCCGATAACACCAACAATACGATGAGAGGGAAAAACGGACAAACTCAAATCTACTCACAAAAATTATTTTTTTTAATTTTTATTTGTTTATTTTTATGTACACTTCATAGAAATCAGTAATACACTCTAGTGCCAGTTTGAACTATGATGATGAAAGAAATTTTCAACGCCAGATTTGGGCCAGTGTCCTGGGATTAGGTTCCTAACTTTTGTAGTTCCGTGTATCACATAGTGATGAAGTAGGCTACGAGCGTTTCACTTTCTGCCTTCTACCCTTCGTGTGATTGCTGATGTTTGTAATTCCACTGTCAGAAGGATTTACGTTTATGCGTGCTTGCAGAAATTAAAAATTGCTGGTCAGCCCGTTTTTGTAACAAAGATTTTGAACAATAAAAGAAGTTACTTCAAAACAATGGCCCAGATGATTACGCGTTTTGCGAAAATTATGACATCTGAATTTGAAAACGCTTCTTAAATTTTTCAGAGGCTGCCACTATGTTACGATGGTGTTTTTAAGAACGCAGCGGAAGACAGAGCAACTTAACTGTATTAATTACAGATCTAGTTGGCGGGATACGAAGACCAGCAAATGGTTCGTGCACTAGGCCAGGGCCTTGCGCCCTGTAGAGAGCGGCCTGAGGAGAGCCGGCGAGGCCGCTGGCAGGGCAGGGCGTGTAGCATCAACGGTCGACACCCACTCTGCCTGCTGCCAGCCGAGCGTCGACCTCCCAAGGTCAGCAGGAGCAGCAGCCGCCGCTACGTCTGCGCAGCCCTGTCGTGCCCAGGGCTGGCAATGCACCACCGAATTCAGCAATAGTCAAGCGTGCTTACCACCACCCTCGAAAAGATCCAAAGCTAAGGCCCGTGTAAGTTCTCTGATAAATCTTTTATAAAAACTATGACCATGGTCTGACTTTTATAAAAGATGAAAGTACCCAGAACGTCGTTAATTATTTTTATAAAAGATATTTGACAAAGATCTTGTATAGCGCAAGACGTGCCTAACGCAAATTTTCTTTTCCTGGCTCAAAGCGAACCGTTCCCCATAAATAGCCATGTGCTAAAACCTGATGGGAGTATATATAGTCACCCTTCATAAAAACTGGGTAACAAATTTTGAAAGTTACAGGCTCTCCGGTCGGTTCTAGAATTATTGTGTCATTTATTTCTTTCTCCTCTGGCAGTGTTCGTTAATGTGAAATTCGTCGAGCTGCACTGTGGTTCGAAGTCCACGTTAAACTGTAGGTCTAGCTATAACTGGTTCCGTGAATAAGTTCTCACGTTGGAGGAAGGCCTCCAACAGGACCAAGCCTAATAAAACAGGGTGATGTTCAAACCAAACTTCGGTATCTAATTTGCGGCATTTTCTTGGACCAATAACATTGTAATTATCAAGATGGATTCGAATGATGCCCTTCACAAAAAAATTATGCATACACCAGGTAAAACTATTATTATTTATAGTATGGAATCAATACTAGAAATAAGAATAATCTTCACAAGGGTTTAAAGTCGCTTGGCCTTGTACAAAAAGGTGTGCATTATTCAGGAACACACATTTTCAATAACTTGCCAGCAGCCATAAAAAGCTTAACAACCAATGAAATTCAGTTTAAGAGAAGCCTAAAGGATTTATTGGTGGCCAACTCCTTCTACTCCATTGATGAATTTCTCAGTAGAACCAACTGATTTGTATATATATAACTTCTGCACAATTTCAGTGCAGTAATGTGTTGATTGTAAGTGTGAAGGTGGAGTACTATTAGGTTAAAAACAACGTTCGGATTGTGTGTGTGTGTGTGTGTGTGTGTGTGTGTGTGTGTGTGTGTGTGTGTGTGTGTGTGTGTGTGTAGGTACAATCTAACTTCTGCACCAGTTCAGTGCAGTAATGTGTTCATTGTAAAGAAGTATTTAGTAATTGTATTACACGTTTAGTACCTTATAAACAAATAAAAAACTTTTTTATTTTAAATTCAGTGCATTAGTATTTGTAAAATGATTCTTTCATATAGCGTTCACTAAAAAATGACGACCATGCCACTTGGGATCTGTGGAATGGTACATTAGCTTATTTGTTTGAGTTGTAAATATGTCATGTATTCTTGTTTTTCTGACATGTTCTACATCCTGGAGGACCTCCTCACTACGGATCAATTGGAATGAAAGTAAATCTGATCTATTCTATTATTATTATTATTTGTCACTGTCGTCTTAGAAGTCGCTGGCCACACAGGTGTCTTTAGCCAAATCTGAAAGCTTCAAGACGATCTCACCTTGTTATGTACGTAAAATAAAGCTTTAAACAACGAGGAGGTTAGTTTGAGCACCAGCGTATGTCAGTCATCTATATAGATCAACACTCTCGACCATTGCCGAAGGACGAATATGTCAAAATTTTAATTCAGTGCCGTACTTGATTCCTCCCCCCCCCCCCCCCCCCACGCGTCGCTAATCACTGTGCTCTCTGATACGCAGAGAGTAAATGTACACTTGTGAGGTGGTGGCTTCTGCGCGCAAGAATGTGTAGATGGTTCTGGATGGTATGGCTGTTCACTGGTTCACATTACCAATCACTGAACTCAAGAATGATTTTCAACACTTGGACCCAACCATCCTATGAGACTATCCACGAAAGCCAACGCCGACCCGTCCCATCTGCTAGTTGTTGTTAATGGTTCCTGACTCTGACAGCGCTCGCGAATATTTCAGTGCCTACTAGACCACAGACGAGTAGTGACCCAAGCATCTGGGGATACATGATCTGGCTGCACTCAAAACATTGACATCGCACGTCTCGTCCATCTTGTGTTCGACTGTCACGCTGATGTGATGGCCAGTACAAGGTCTGACAACATTCCAGTTCTGACACTTTCACTTCTGAAACTATCAATTATTCCACTCGCCAGAGAGACAACTGCTCGACAATTAAATTGTTCACAAGTAATAAACGTTTGTAGGTCAATGTGGAACACCATTTGCCACCGAGTAACACACAAATTATTATTACGACGTTATCACAACAGAATAACTTTTTTTAAAAACAGAATTACGATTTAAAAATGTCCGGAATTATTTCAAAATCTTCTTTCTTTAAAAAAAATTTGCAAAGCAGATAATCTGGATTCAGTGCAGGACGAGTTACTACACACTACCACTTTACGTTTAGTAGGTAAGTCCGAAACACGCCTCAAGTCCGGACATGAACCATCGCAGAATTTTTTTTTGGGTTTATTATACAACTGATCTCTTCGCAACTAGAAACAAAACACTAGCTCAGTTCTGACACCAGAAAAATGAGTCATCGTGCAAGACCTTACAACTATCCCCTCCACCTCCGTAAAATATAGAAATTAGAGGGCCCGACGGCAACTTATATACACTCCTGGAAATTGAAATAAGAACACCGTGAATTCATTGTCCCAGGAAGGGGAAACTTTATTGACACATTCCTGGGGTCAGATACATCACATGATCACACTGACAGAACCACAGGCACATAGACACAGGCAACAGAGCATGCACAATGTCGGCACTAGTACAGTGTATATCCACCTTTCGCAGCAATGCAGGCTGCTATTCTCCCATGGAGACGATCGTAGAGATGCTGGGTGTAGTCCTGTGGAACGGCTTGCCATGCCATTTCCACCTGGCGCCTCAGTTGGACCAGCGTTCGTGCTGGACGTGCAGACCGCGTGAGACGACGCTTCATCCAGTCCCAAACATGCTCAATGGGGGACAGATCCGGAGATCTTGCTGGCCAGGGTAGTTGACTTACACCTTCTAGAACACGTTGGGTGGCACGGGATACATGCGGACGTGCATTGTCCTGTTGGAACAGCAAGTTCCCTTGCCGGTCTAGGAATGGTAGAACGATGGGTTCGATGACGGTTTGGATGTACCGTGCACTATTCAGTGTCCCCTCGACGATCACCAGTGGTGTACGGCCAGTGTAGGAGATCGCTCCCCACACCATGATGCCGGGTGTTGGCCCTGTGTGCCTCGGTCGTATGCAGTCCTGATTGTGGCGCTCACCTGCACGGCGCCAAACACTCATACGACCATCATTGGCACCAAGGCAGAAGCGACTCTCATCGCTGAAGACGACACGTCTCCATTCGTCCCTCCATTCACGCCTGTCGCGACACCACTGGAGGCGGGCTGCACGATGTTGGGGCGTGAGCGGAAGACGGCCTAACGGTGTGCGGAACCGTAGCCCAGCTTCAAGGAGACGGTTGCGAATGGTCCTCGCCGATACCCCACTAGCAACAGTGTCCCTAATTTGCTGGGAAGTGGCGGTGCGGTCCCCTACGGCACTGCGTAGGATCCTACGGTCTTGGCGTGCATCCGTGCGTCGCTGCGGTCCGGTCCCAGGTCGACGGGCACGTGCACCTTCCGCCGACCACTGGCGACAACATCGATGTACTGTGGAGACCTCACGCCCCACGTGTTGAGCAATTCGGCGGTACGTCCACCCGGCCTCCCGCATGCCCACTGTACGCCCTCGCTCAAAGTCCGTCAACTGCACATACGGTTCACGTCCACGCTGTCGCGGCATGCTACCAGTGTTAAAGACTGCGATGGAGCTCCGTATGCCACGGCAAACTGGCTGACACTGACGGCGGCGGTGCACAAATGCTGCGCAGCTAGCGCCATTCGACGGCCAACACCGCGGTTCCTGGTGTGTCCGCTGTGCCGTGCGTGTGATCATTGCTTGTACAGCCCTCTCGCAGTGTCCGGAGCAAGTATGGTGGGTCTGACACACCGGTGTCAATGTGTTCTTTTTTCCATTTCCAGGAGTGTACATTCCTGCCACGAGGCTTCCGTTTCACCATTGTACCACATCATTCAGTGCAAACGCGAAAAAACAAAAATTAATCTTGCAACGTGCAAATTGCAAGAAAAGAATGTAGCTTAGAGGCTACTGTACCACTTCTTTCGGCTATGGCGATCGCATGTTAAAGTGGAAAATGCCACTGTGCACAATGCTTCGGAGTTCAAGTTAAGCTTGTAACTCCGCCCTATTACTGGCTGGATAACTAAGTTCGAAGGTGGAGTACTATTAGGTTAAAAACAACGTTCGGATTGTTGGTGGACATATTTACCTTTGCTCAGTGAACGCAAAAAAATTACAAGACATCTCTACTCCAGCGGTCCCAATTTTTTTTAATCAGTTATCAAACCTTGGGAACTCACTTGTACCTCTGAGAATCCTAGTTACACCGTATCCCACAGCAACCTTTAACGAAGCAAATGAAACATTACTAGAGTCCGTCGTAAATAAGCGTAGGCTTATTCGAGAACTATTTTTTTGTGTAAATACTCTACTTCTAAACACCATCACCGTTGGGATAAAAAAAGTTATGAACACATCTAAGGTCGAAACGATCTTTTGCTACAGAAGAGTAAATTTTTCGCTCGCTACGCCTGAAAATGATTTTCACTATTTTCACATACTTTCACTTTGTTGTCGAATCACTTATTTACCCTTACCAAGTGATAAAAATTGTCACAACTATCAGACACATGAGTTACGGAAGCCACAAAAATGAAAAAAACAACATTCGTCTTTAATTTTGTATTCGAGGAAGAATGGAGAGGCAGTGCTATTCCCGTATTTGTGCTGTTCAGTACTTCCGCTACGGCACTCCCACGTGGCAGATAACGTTTATCAGTGGGATACTGGTATCACCAAATATTATAGCACTTGCGTCATGTTCGTCGTTCACACTGTTTCTGGAAGTGATATTTATCTGACGCGTCACGAACTTCTGGGATCTACCAAGGTGAAACTGCTAAAACTGTGGGTTAATGAATGAGCCAGAACGGATAGAATGCAGCGAAACCAAATTTCGTCCGCCATATATCTGCAAGCATACATCTTTTCAGTGTTCCTATGCATGTCTAGTTATATGTCTCTTCAATTCCAGTCAGGAAAGCAGAAGTGTGTTAATGCTAGTTAGTGCTAAAAATACATGCGCGTGGAGGGTCGGGGACTAAAAAACACACTTCTGACCAACACATCATAAAGCAATCCCCACTGCTAAAAATGAAGCAGTCTGTGGAAGAGCGCAATGTTTCAAAGGACAGTAAGTTGTACATCATTCCTTTCCTTTAAAATCACAATTAACTTCAAGCACTAATACAGAAATGTAAATTATTAAATCAGATCATATTAAAGCACACCGTAATATAAAATAGTAATCTATAGGTTCGCAGTTCGATTCAAATTTGACTCTTCTTCAGACAGACGCCTTCACAAGACGGTGCACTATTATCTGGATTACATCCAGGCGTGACAGATTGGGTAAGCGGAAAGAGGAAGGCAACACAATATTATGGACAGCATGAACTGTGGTAGTAAAGCACTGTGGTGCTCAATTTAATCTCCAGGTTGAAAGCATTTATCTTTCTCAGAAACTGAACACGAAAAGGGTCATCAACATGATACAATGCCAGAAACATACGCCTTAGAGAGAGAGAGAGAGAGAGAGAGAGAGAGAGAGAGAGAGAGAGAGAGAGAAAACATTTGCCATGCCGTCATTCTATTGAGTGAATAGGTACGCACAATCAAGACAGCACGGATTCGGATGGGCAGTTCATAATCTTGCCATTACGATTGTTGTTGTTGTTGTCTTCAGTCCTGAGACTGGTTTGATGCAGCTCTCCATGCTACTCTATCCTGTGCAAGCTTCTTTATCTCCCAGTACATACTGCAGCCTACATCCTTCTGAGTCTGCTTAGTGTATTCATCTCTTGGTCTCCCTCTACGATTTTTACCCTCCACGCTGCCCTCCAGTACCACATTGGTGATCCTTGATGCCTCAGAACATGTCCTACCGACCTATCCCTTCTTCTAGTCAAGTTGTGCCACAAACTCCTCCCCAATTCTATTCAATACCTCCTCATTAGTTATGTGATCTACCCATCTAATCTTCAGCATTCTTCTGTACCACCACATTTCAAAAGCTTCTATTCTCTTCTTGTCCAAACTATTTATCGTCCACGTTTCACTTCCATACATGGCTACACTCCATACAAATACTTTCAGAAACGACTTCCTGACACTTAAATCAAGACTCGATGTTAACAAATTTCTCTTCTTCAGAAACGCTTTCCTTGCCATTGCCAGCCTACATTTTATATCCTCTCTACTTCGACCATCATCTGTTATTTTGCTCCCCAATTAGCAAAACTCCTTTTCTACTTTAAGTGTCTCATTTCCTAATCTAATTCCCTCAGCATCACCCGATTTAATTCGACTACATTCCATTATCCTCGTTTTGCTTTTGTTGATGTTCATCTTATACCCGCCTTTCACGACACTGTCCATTCCGCTCAACTGCTCTTCCAAGTCCTTTGCTGTCTCTGACAGAATTACAATGTCATCGGCAAACCTCATTATGATTGCGTATGCTTAATTGCGAAATGGTTAATTTCCGATGCGATGTCACCAATGCAACAGTAGCACTCGTTACAGAAAATATGGACATATCATTTAACGAGCAGCTGGGAACAACGGGCTAGCTTTGGTGCTAATAGGTTGTTATCCTTTTAATTCATATCGTCACTGAGTTTTATTCTAAACACACGCTAGAAATTAAATTCACACTAGAAATTAAATTCATCTTACTAGATGTAACAACTCCTTTTAACGCCCTCTTGTGCCTTCCTCTGAGTTTTTCTTGCGCTGTCGCATTAGGGGCGTGAAATATTCCCATGATATTTCTGTGCTATCATGATACTAGATACAGCAGCTGCTAATAAGTTTGCGACAGTTGTACCGGATATGCAAACTCTGCGGTCGCCCTTAAATTGCCCACGCTGGGTGTCTGTAAGCCATTGGAAAAAAAGTTTAATCAATGGTGAACAGCTCTGAACTTAGTGGAAATTATTTATGAAAAAAGAAAAAAAAGATTGTCTAAAAAACTTTCGTGGTTTCCAGTGTACAAATGATAATCACAGGGACGAGTACGCGAAGACGCATGGCCAATATGGTCATTGTGGATCAGCCCTATTGTTACAAATCGTTGAAATATGGGTGCACGAAACTATTGAATCATCAGTGTTGCCATTTCATGAAAATTCTCTATTTCGGAACGTAAGCTGGTTCATTATGTTGTTGATAATTTGTGTACAGCGAGCAGAAATAACTTGCAAACACATTCGGCAAAGGGAGCCTCCAAAACAATGACATCGGTACCATAGAGCGGAGACTGGTACGAACAAGAATTATGTTATTTGCCGTTTATCAGAATGATGGGGAAGGGGGGGGGATAGAGAGAGAGAGGGAATGGATTCCTAGAGTCATATGTATAGGGTTTCCTACGAAGAACACGAGACACTGGTAGGTCGACTAGAAAAAAATTATCGCCAGAGCGCTATACGTTTGTAGAGGCTAGTCAGTGGGCAGATGACGCTGGGAGTGTCGGTTACCGGTTGTATTTAAGGACCGTGACGTTGAGTTGCACTCTCAAGTGGTCGTCAGACGCTGAAAATGTACACACGTGCTTAAACTGTTGCGAATTTGGATTTTGTTTTTCGTTTATTGCTGTTGAAAGACCGCACTGAATAGTGCTTACATTTGCATGTCAGCTTGTTAGTTATTGTAGAAATGTCACGCCCTTCTCACTGCGTAGTGCTTAACACTGGTGCGGCAGTTAGCTGTAGTGGAGTAGAAATTGGTTCTGGTGTATAGCTGAGCGCGATCCCTGGCTTAACTGAAAGTATCTCTACCGTTGCTGTGAAATTAGATCCAATAATTAATAACTTGCATACATGTCTGTCTGCTGTATAGGGAGAGGCCCTCCGAAAACTGTCCAAGTCTGCATCTAAGAATATACAACCTTAAGGGGATACGGAATCACCTATCCCCGCAATGTTAATATATGCCTACTATAGGGAACATTTTCTCACAAACTACTGGAGACAGAGAGGTAAAAATTTTACTGTATGTGCATTCATATGTTACAACAATACTGAAACAACAGTTTATTGTCAAAGTATTTTCTTACAGAGATATTGTACATTTATTTTTAAGTAAATTTTTTCCATCGCTTTTTACTAGACTATCACCCCTAAGTCTTTTGTAAATCAAGTAATTAAAAAATCGTTGTTTCAGTATGTAATAGGGACCTATGTCACTACGTCATAAAAATTTCAGACTTCTAGGTTGACCAGTACCTGAGATAATGTTCCTAGATGAAGTAAAAAGTAAACTTACGGGAAACGGAGAAAGAAGATTAAAACATTCCTGATCCGTAGCTAATACCCCCTTCACAGTCTTCATAATCATCTTCAAGTCTTCTTTTGGCACCCCTCTGCACCTGTCTTGCTTTTTTCACTAATGTCTTGATTATATTATCAGCATGCCTTAGTCTGTGCTGATCTAAAAAGAACATAGCACGTACCGTACGGGAACCAACACACATACCCAACTTTTGAAGGACCTGGCATTTAGTTATATTTCCAAGATTGAAGGCTGCCACAGCATCATACACACCAAAATGTAGTGTATTAATTCCGACAAACACTGTTTTTGGGAGACGATGCCATATCACACTATTCAAGCACTCGTTGGGGTTCTGCGTTTTTCCGTGAAGACATTTCATCAGAAGACTTCTGTCAGCCAGATCTCTGAAAATGGGCTTTATTTCTGCCATGATGGCTGATGGTAGACTGTGGTGGTGAATGTATTTCTCTCCTGTTGTTAGTCCCCTATCGTATTTACACCAGCTGTTTTCACCTTTGGGGCACAAACCATGTTGTGGATGCTCATCAGTGGATGCGGTGTGGAAATATAAAGCCCATATAGCTCTCCTCATTTCTTCAAGATTGCCTGTATTTTGCCTGATTGCAAGGCCATAGCAGTTCTGAATGTGGTCTATTATGGAATCAGTCAATCTTCCTCTGCCATCCAAGGTTTTCCCATCATCTAGTTTTTTCCCTTTCATATCTGATTTTAACCTTCTCAGCCTGGCACCCATTCTCTTCTGCACATGTCCTATACATTCAAGTTTGCTTATATTTACACTGTTCCCATATGGTTTGCTTTCCAAAACTTCTTTGAATACTTTAGAGTCACCATCTCCCAGATATTTGACATAGCGAACATTATACCACTGTGAAGAGCGATGAAAAATTTTCTTCACCCCAGCAACCTCCATGCCACCACTACTACCATAATAATTAGCAATACAGTCATCACTGTGTTCATTTTTCAGCCTGCCTGTGCACCTACAGTATTTAGACATTATTGCAACATCAATAACCTTGCCAGTATCAACACTAGTTGCTGTTACAACACCATTGTTGGAGGTGTGGCCCCTTTTCTGCCACGTGCCATCAAACGCCACTGTGAGGTCACGACTGCCGTCATTTTCTTCCACTGCTTCTTCCACAGCAACCTGCATTGACTTCTGTGCTGCATCTTCAACTGCAGATCCTAGTGCATAATTGTAAGCTTCAAACTTTGAAGGTGCACTTGGAAGATTTAGAACACCACATAGCATATCACCAGCTGCTTTGCCCTTACCAATTGCTCGCAATCCATAAACTAACCTAATATTTACACTATAAAGTTGAGTTTTCTTGTATCCATTATTTACAGTTACTGAAACCGAACTTGGAAACTTACAGCTGTATTTACAAACACTGCATATTAAATTAAACTGGGCAGCCAGGCCAACATGGGATTCTACTTTCAGAGAAACGTTTCCATGACATTTTTTGCAGCACAAACTGTTTTCAAGAGCTTCACACAATATATTCGTATCAATGAGTTCAAAAACTTCATTCCCTCTATCAAGTAAATTATATTTCTCTTCCAAATCTCTTAGTTTTTTATGAGAAGCACTGTTTTCATTTGGTGTAAGTTCGTTCGGCAAATCAGTAATAAGTGGATTCACATTTTCCAACAGTGATGATGATGAACTGCTTTGCTTTGCTAATGAATCATTATTTCTTTTCTTTTGCCAGTTCACACGCTTTTTAAATACTTTTGCTTTAGCTTTAGGCATTTTCACTGCGAAAAATGAAGCACTAAATACGAAATAACTCAACAACAACTACTTTCTTATATCACACTGTTTACAAAACAGTCCCGCCACAAAGTCAAAGAGTAACTTGAGGAAACCAGAGAGAAACATTTTCGGGCAACTAGTGTATAAATAGTCGCTGGAAACCGGGATATTTGAATTCATGTCACTTTAAAGGTACTGCCAAAAAGTTCATGGTCAGCCACGAGAGACGTGTATAACTAAAGCGCAATACCCGATCTCACAAATATATAAAAATAAAATAGTTATAATTGTAGTAGAGCTATGTATGATACGTCATTTTAAAGAGGAAACATGGCAGAATATAATACGCCAATAAAAAAAAAATTCGATTTTTTAACCCAAAATCCGATTCCGTATCCCCTTAAGTCCGCTACCAGCGGTACAGTTAATGAAAGACGACACTTCAAACATACATTAGTCATGTGAACCAATATTAGTCATGCATTTCTTGTACTATTCTACATGTGCAGTCAGGAGAAAAATAACTATCTGTAATCCTCCGTACGAACCAAGATGATTCATATCTCAATATCATGAGTTCTATGCGAGATGAAGGTAGAGGAATCATTCCCCAATCTATATCTACTAACTGGTTCTCCAGCCCTCTGCCGCTAGAGGGCTCCCAATTGTAACGTGTGACATGGCGGTTTATAACTTAACTAGTCGGTGCCGGAGAAATAGAAAAAAAAACCGAAATCACAAATTCGAAGAGTTCGTCCACACATAGATCATCGTCTTCTTCAGCACGACAACGCCATACCACACACGAGAGCTCCGTCACCTACAACAATCCGACGCCTTGGGTTCATTCACTGTCATTGATCATCCTCCATTCAGTGCCGACTTGGTCCCATTCGATTTTCATCTATTTCCAAAACTTTGACAACCCTTTCGAGGACTTCATTTTGATAGTGATGAAGCTGTGCAAATAGAGATGAGTTTGTGACCCTATCAACAAAGTCAAACATTCTATAGTGATGGCATCAACAAACTGGTCTCTCGTTGGGTTGGATGGTTGGTAGTTTTGGGAGAAGGGACAATACAGCGAGGTCATTGGTCCCATTGGATTAGGGCAGGATGAGGAAGAAAGTAGTCCATGCCCTTTCAAAGGAACCATCCCGGCATTTGCCTGAAGCTATTTAGGGAAATTACGGAAAACCTAAATCAGGATGGCCGGATGCGGGTTCGAACTGTCATCCTCTCGAATATGAGTCCAGTATGCTAACCACTGCGCCACCTAGATCGTTCCAGCTTCTACTCCTTGGGAAGTCTTCATACGGGTCATGAACGTAAACGTGGTCGTAAACACGGATGTGTTTTCTGTCATGGTTTGTCAGCGCTCATTAACGATCTATTGAGACGAACTCCCCAACGTCATCAGCGTTCACAACGTTTCCCATCTGATATATGTGGCATATTTCGCTTTAGAAAACTGGCACGTTTGAAACAGCTGCGTTAATTTCAATACCAATTCTGAAGGATGTGCAGAAAATATCCTAAAACACTAAAGCGGCGCCGAGGATTCAAGGAGCTGAACACGTAGAAAAGAGAGCTTTCCGATTTCCTCCTAAAAAAGGCTCTGAGCACTATGGGACTTAACTTCTGAGGTCATCAGTCCTCTAGAACTTAGAACTACTTAAACCTAACTAACCTAAGGACATCACACGCATCCATGCCCGAGACAGGTTTCAAACCTGCGACCCTAGTGGTCACGCGGTTCCAGACTGTAGCGCATAGAACCGCTCGGCCACCCCGGCCGGCTTTCTTTCTACACATAATAACATTTATAACATCTCTGAACAAGAAAATAAAATCTCGAAAGTCTGTGACGAATTCAAAATTTTATTTTCGATTGGAAACTGAACGTAGATCTCCAAAACAGTAAGCTACAGACAGGTTATGTGTGATGTAACACAACTATCATCAAAGTTTATTTCTCATTTGTTTGTCTCCATGTATTCACAGTACGAAGGCGTGCTGAAAAGTAATACCATCGATTTTTTTTATGTGAAAGCTCTTAATGCTTTTTGAAACTTTATTAACATTCTACATATTTATTCTTCGTTTCGACACATTTATTTGTCGCCGGCCGAAGTGGCCGTGTGGTTAAAGGCGCTGCAGTCTGGAACCGCAAGACCGCTACGGTCGCAGGTTCGAATCCTGCTTCGGGCATGGATGTTTGTGATGTCCTTAGGTTAGTTAGGTTTAACTAGTTCTAAGTTCTAGGGGACTAATGACCTCAGCAGTTGAATCCCATAGTGCTCAGAGCCATTTGAACATTTATTTGTCAACACAGTCAGCCTGGCTACGAACACATTTCTCCCACTGAGAGGCACACTGGACTCGCATGCGAGAGGACGACAGTTCTAACCCGCGTCCGGCCATCCTGATTTAGGTTTTCCGTAATTTCCCTCAATCGCTTCAGGTAAATACCGGGATGATTCTTTAGAAAGGGCACGGCCGACTTCCTTCCTCATCCTTCCATAATCCAATGGGACCCATGACCTCGCTGTATGGTCCCTTCACCCAAAACTACCAACCAACCAACCCAACGAGAGACCAGTTTGTTGATGATATCACTATAGAATGTTTGACTTTGTTGATAGGGACACAAACTCACCTCTGTTTGCACCACTTCATCACTATCAAAATGAAGTCCTCGAAGGGGTTCTTTAAAGCCTAGTTTACGCGACGACATTGGGTTGCACCACTCGTTGCGTAGAATGAGTTGCACGCAAATGGTTTCATATTTGGCTGTAGACACGGTGGAATCAGTATAACTTCTGTTTCGTCATTTTGTGCGTCCCTGAGTAGTGTTTGAAATGTTTTGGCAGCTGCACGTCGCACGAGTTGTGATGGAGTTAAAGCTTGTTGCGTGGAATGCTGCATAAGAAAAAAAATAAGAAGAGTGTTTCGATTCGTGATTGGATGAAGAAAAGACGTCAGCACGGTTGCTCAGCATCCTTGCTGAAATAATTTACAATGAAAGACCCAATAAGTTCTTTCAATTATCTTAGAATGTCACCAGAACTGTTTACGTTTCTTCTAAATAGAGTTAATCATGCGATACGTAACGCATGACGCACTGTCGCCAGAACTGAAATTACATATCACATTGCGTGCATTACAGTCGAGAAGACTCGGCATGCTATAAGACGCGGTTTTAGTGGTGATGGCGCTTTTTCATTAACACCGAGAAATATTAACATTAACAGTAATAATTATTAACATTAACAGCAGTAATTATTCGAAGCAGACCGCATTAAGTAGAAAATGGTTTGCAAACTACTCTCTTGAAGATAGATCTGTACAGTGGCAGTATTTCAAAATTCAAACATATGTGAATGGGGAGCACTGCTGCGACGTTTTAAATAGACGAGTACTGAATAAAGAATGCAGCTTATTGATTTGTGTAGACTTCCCTCCTGTCAACAATACTCCTTAACAAAGTTGGCCAATTCGAACGATGGGATTTTAATCTTGTAGACAAGAGCATTACCACAGCTAGAATTACATTTTGCTTGTATTTCTCTTAATTCAGTTGTATATGTGCTCCTAATTCAATAAAGTTTGCCCTGCAGTTCGGATATTGTCAAACTATCTATGCGCACATAGCACGCGAAGGTCTCAGGAGATCCCACAAACACCTATGCAAAGCATAGATATCCAAAAAGCGAACATTATTCTCCGTTCCCCACGTCATATTTCGGTTTGTCTACACTCTACGAACACACATAACCTCAAAACCCATGCAACTAGTGTCGACAAAGGTGGAACACGCCGAAAGTGTTTAATTTCACCAGCAAGTTGGGCATGCGCAGTGGCCTGCAACCTAGTGTCGTGTAAACTAGGCTTTGGTTTTGGAAATCGATAAAAATCGGATGAGACCAAGTCGGCACTGAATGGAGGATGATCAATGACAGTGAATCCAAGGCGTCGGATTGTTGTAGACTACGCAGCGCTCCTTTGTGGTCTGGCGTTGTAACGCTGAAGAAGAGGGTGACCCATGCGCGGACGAACTCTTCGAATTCGTGCTTCGGTTTTCTGAGGTATTACATCATGCTATTCTCCGGCACCGACTAGTTATTTCACAAACCGCCATGTTACACGTTACAATTGGGAGCCCTCTAGCGGTAGAGGGCTGCAGCTTGGGTCAGCAAAGCGGGAAAGTCGACCGCGCAATATGCATTATATGTAATACCATACCGGATATTAAGAACACAATAAAACATTAGGGAGCATTACTTTTCAGCATTTCTACGTGACCAGCACAGATATAAAGAGGCAGTGGTTGAGTAAAGATCCGGATAAATTTAAAGTCCCCTTCGTAACTTTGCACTATGGCCTTCAAGAGACATTTGTGCGTCGGCGCTAGACACACGGGCAGCCATACACGATTTTGCCAACGGGGAGGTGGTAACGTAAAATTCCGTATCATCAGACTGCATCAGAGTCGTAGGTAAAAATCCAAACGCCTATACAGACTCTCACGAAGTAACATGTGACACTACTGTCTGTCGGACTGAAGCGCTATTCTCGTTGGCTCTCCTGATGCTATTAGAAGTATAGTAGATGTTTCTGTCTTTCCCTCCCCTAATTACGACAATCATTAAAGCGAATACGACACTACACTCTACATGCGCTCATCAAGATTACTTCCATGAGGCAAAGTTCAGACAGCTGCAAAGCAAAACGCCCAACTTGCGTTAACTGGATGGGTAGCATCAAGTTGTGACACACCTTGGCGGTGTAGGCTTTCTACACACACACTCGGATGGAAGGAATGTTAATAACCGAAGTTCCCGTCGATAACGACGATATTATGGACAAAATTAAGCTTAGCTAGACGATAAAAAGTCGGCTCTGGGTGTTGAGTGTGTATGTGTGTGGTGGCAGTGAAGCAAGGGAGAGGGAGGAGGAGAAGATATTGGGGTCACCATCTATTTAAATGTAAAAAAATTATTCATAACAAGAATGCTGTTGTCTGAATTGCAAAAATACATTAAAATGCACAAGAGTCACGAATTCCGACGGAGTCATAACATCTGAAGGCTAAGCAAGCAGACTTCAAATGCCTTTACTGGAACCCGAGTTGTTTTGCCGTCCGTGGCTGGTACAGTGAGTCACATAGTTCCAAGCGTTTACGCGCCTTGTTGACAGTTCAACTGAGTCCTACACATACTAAAAGGTCGGTACAAGATTGCCGGTTAGTCGGAGAAACAGTTGATGAGCGCATTACCTATCAACCGCAATTAAGATGACAACTTATAATTATGATCTCACCCTCTACGCTGCTGTTAAGGTAATCTGGCACGTTCTACTGCCACGTGCCATCATTAGGCAGTATCTCTCTAGCTCGCCCTCAAATATGTATTCCATTTCTTCATTTTTTATGGTCCTCTGATTTACGGTGTTTGTTGTTTTTCTTGAGTGATCGAGTGTTGTCTCCCAGTCCAGTAATAACTATCTAGTGTCCAGGCACTTTCGTCGCTATTTCAGTGGCCTTCTTTTATCTTGTTTAACCGTCTGAGGTTCATAACTAATACGTTCGTAGATCTTATACTAAAATACAGTTACATAATTGGGTATGTACTCGATTCTTATTTAGTAGAGTTGTGCTATGCTCCCTTTCTGTCATCAATCTATCACAATGCCTGATTTATTCCACTGTAACTGCGAAAAGAAGGTGGAATCATGTCTTGTACGGAAGGGGAATACAGCCAGGGCAGCAAGTGGGGTAGTGAGCGTTCGTTCCCAATTCGGTGGATTCCACAAGTGACAAATATTATTGTAACACAAATTATTCGGCAAAACATTATTTAGCCATAAGATGGAAACGGGGAAATACTCAAATTTCGAAGTTACCACACGTTTAAGTTTACCAGAAGAATCCAGTAAATACAACTAAATTTTCACCAAACCATGGTTATTGAGTGAAGTTTGGCAATTACACATTTTGAATCTACATATCATAAGGTATCACACCAATATTTTTCTACACACTTACATAGTATCCACCTTTCTGTACTTGGGGAGGCAATGTGGCCAGTGCCTGGCCACTTTTCCTTATAGGATATTGGGTATAAAAATGCGGTATTTTGTTCCGCTCTTCCAACTGGAATGTTACCTTCGTAAGTCATTCACTGTACATCCATAAGATCGCTTTGCTATGTAAAAAATTTAAGTATGATTTTTTGTTCCTTACTGAACACACTACTTAAGTTTCCTATGAACTGTTTGCTGCCTAGTGCATCTCTTTATTTTTCTAGAAATCATCTTTTCAGCGTTTACATGGAAAATTAAATTGCTTTGCTGCTGGAGAAAAGGCATCTAATCATTCTTTACCGCCTCAGTCACATTTTCCATCGCAACAGAATCCCATGCTTGTTGTTCTGGGCGGTCGTTGTGGCCGAGCGGTTCTAGGCGCTTCAGTCTGGAACCGCACGACCCCTACGGTCGCAGGTTCGAATCCTGCCTCGGGCATGGATGTGTATGATGTCCTTAGGTTAGTTAGTTTTAAGTAGTTATAAGTTGTAGGGGACTGATGGCCTCAGAAGTTAAGTCCCATAGTGCTCAGACCCATTTGAACCATTTGTTGTTCTGATTTGCAAACATACGAGGTATGATGAAAAAGTAATGAGAGTTTTTTTTAATTTCGTGGGCTTTATACATCCGATTTCCAAAAACCTTTTATCTTCTTGGTACACACGTTCCTGACGTACGTTTGCATTTTCAGCTGTTTTCATTATTTAGTTTATTGTCGACAGTCGGAAAGGTTAAACTTATTGTTTTACTTTTGAAAAAGATGGATCAAAGAACTTGTATAAAATTTTGGTTGAAAATTGAATAAAGTGCATCAAGACATTTGAAATGTTGAGTGTGGCTTTTGGCGAATCTACTGCGAGGACAGGAGTTTACGAGTGGTATAAAACAGTAGGTAGAAGATCGACTTAAGGTAAAAACAAATTGCTCAAGGATCTGAACACCGCAACGAAAGGTGAATTCCAGACGAAAAGTGAGTTCCACAAGTGCTTCCAAGATGAAAAAAAAAAAATCACTGACACAAGTGTATTAAATCTGAGTGGGATTATTTTGAAGGGGACGAATGAACAAAGATGTTGACGAGTGAATAAATAAACACTCTTTAAGAAAAACAAAAATTCCCGTTACTTTTTGAATACAGCTCGTATTCGGAAGCGGTTGCAAACAGGGCGCTTTCAATCGGATTCCTGCTTTAGGCTAAATACAACAGAGACGTTTTTAAATATCATTAATTCAAAACCATAGCAAATGGGCAGAATGACGATTAATGGCTTTGTATGTAAAAGAATTTAGAAGTTAATCTGTAGATTTAAAGATGATACACTGAGGTGACAAAAGTCATGGGACAGCGATATGCATGTATACAGATGGCGGTAGTATCGCATACACGAGGTACAAAAGGGCAGTGAATTTGCGGAGCTGTCATTTCTGCTCAGGTGATTCATGAGGAAAGGTTTCCGACGTGCTTATGGCCGCACGATGGGTTTTAACAGATTTCGAACGCGGAGTGGTAGTTGAGCTAGACGCTTGGGGCATTCCATTTTGGAAATTGTTATGGAATTCAATATTCCGAGATACACAGTGTCAAGTGTGCACCGAGAATACCAAATTTCGGGTATCACCTCTCACCACGGACGGACAACGCTGTGGCCGATTGCTTACACGTAACGACTGAGAACAACAGCATTTGCTTAGAGGTGTCAGTGCTAACAGACAAGCAACACTGCGTGAAATAACCGCAGAAATCAGTATGGGACGTACGACGAACGGATCCTTTAGGTCAGTGCGGCGAAATTTGGCGTTAATGGGCTATGGCAGCAAAGTCGACGGGAGTGCATTTGCTAACAGCACGACATTGCCTGCAGTGCCTTTCCTGGGGTCGTGACCATATCGGTTGAACCCTAGACGAATGGAAAACGGTGACCTGGTCAGATGAGTCACGATTTTAGTTGGTAAGAGCAGATGATAAGGCTCGAGTGTGGCGCAGACCCCACGTAGCCATGGGCCCAGGTTTAAACAAGGCACTATTCAATCTGGTGATGGCTCCATAATGGTGTGGGCTGGCCATTTTCAGCAATTCATGGATTTCCATGATGGCAACGTGCCACGTCACTGCGCCATAATTGTTCGCTATTGGTTTGAAGAACATTGTCGAAAATTCGTGCGAATGATTAGGCCATGTATATCGTCCGACAATGAATGCAATCGAACATTTCTGGGACACTAACTTTTGCCCACGACATCGTATGCGCGGACCTTGAACAAGGATGAATTTTGAAAAATCTTGAAGCTTATTATGGATGAGAACTCGGACATAAAAAACAGAAGTGAAGCTGCCGAATAGGCGAAATGGTGTGTTTGTAAGCACAGCTACAGATGAAATATTGATAAACCTGTGGGGGGGGGGGGGGAACAACATAATAGTATTTGCATTATAAACAAATCATCTGAGCTAATGGCCCGTGAGCAAGATACATAGAGTTGTCCATGTGAGAAACAGTTTGTCCTGAGGCCGATGTCGGAGGCTCGAATCGTCTGTCCTTGCGATTTCTTGATGGTCATGGCCGAGCATGTGCTCACAGGAAACCGCACGCATTTGAATTGGAAAGGGGAATTGTTGGGAGTGAGGAGTATGCGAGGCATGAAAACTACGTCACCAGCTCCGCAGTCCTTGAGAATTTCACAATGAAATAAGTTAAACGAAGACACTAGTACGAAACCACAACAATTGTATCACTTTACTTAAATCGATAAGACACGATGAAAACCTGTGAAGAAATGCACGAAAACGATTTCTGTTTCAACTCGACAAATTTACCAACGATAATGTTAGCAGCAACTAGACAAACTTATCAACGATAATAGCTACACCGTTTCAAGAATGAGTTCAACAACGTTTATGGATGACAGGATTAAACTGTTAACACTATTAGTATGATGATGAAACGTTCTAAAATACTACTTTTTTGCATTCTATCTTTTCTATCCTGATTTACTTACTTTTATTGTATAGAACTTCTGCTGCTCAGGTTTCTTTCCTTCCATTGTAATGAAATGATCCTTACACGAAACTGAGCTGACCCACATACAAAAAATTTGCCCATTTTATTTATTTTCATGGACAACTCATGCTCGACGAAAAACTTTATCACGGAAAAATCGTTTTCACATAAAAGCACCTAATGGATTCATATTTCCCCTTACTGATCCAGTTAAAGAAACCACATTGTGTACACAGATATCTCAGCTTCTAGGCGGCGTATCAAAATGAAACACGTACCAGATTTTAAGTCAGAATTCCAACAAACTAACTGTGGGAACCGCATCCAATTTCGTACAATAGTTTATGAGTGATGCCCGTACAAACATACGGAAAGACGGCCGGACCGACAGAAAGACAGACAAGAATTTTAAAAATGATTTTTTTGGCTTTAATTGCTGTTTTAAAGACCCCCATATTAAGTTTTTTAAATATCTCCTACATACAGACATTGGGCAATTAAAATTTTATTATATATGTACAGATAATAGAGAGGTTAGTTCGTGCACAACATCCTGTACCGGCAACACTTTCGTAATTACAGACGACTACAGAGGCAGCATGGCTCAATATTTCTGCAGGGGACTCCCAACGACTTGCTGTCTCCACGTCACGTCGACTTGCTGCACTATGCCGGGCAAAAGGAGTCCGACACGATATCAGGAGGTATCCCATGACTTTTGTCAGCTCGCTCTATGAGGAAGAAACTCTATCGTTGGAACACCTTGGTCACTTATCCCGGCGAATAGTGTGGTCACTTTTTCTGATGGTTCACAGATAAAACCATCAAACTCAAAGAAACAATAAGTAACTACTCTGGAAGCCAAAATATGTTCTTTTAACACTGATACTGTAATAATAATAATAATAATAATAACACATTATTACTCTACATGTAAAGGAGGTAACCTTACGTCAGGTGACTGCCAAACAGAAAAAATTTTACTACAAAAAAACGGAACAGCCATCCTCCGTCAAACTCGCTGACAACAATGATGGTGAATATTAGAACTGGTTTAACTACTTCTCCGCAGCAGAGCAAAAAATATGCGATGGCCACATTTCCCGCCCTGGTTACTTCACCCCACCTTCCTCCGCACACTAAAATTGCTTGTTTCTATCCTTTTTAAAAGCATAATTCAATAATTCCAGAAAGAGAGAAATACTAAACCGAAGTGAACCGAACAAAATGTAACTCTGACTGATATTTGTATTCTAGTACAGGACATTCCTTTCATCCTATCTCATTTCAAAACCTGCAAATGAATATGCTAACTACAGAGCTCCTCTGCCTAGCTGCCTTCACTGTGTTATCCATTTAATGAGCAAGCGCAACCCCAACTACAGTCAGCACTAGTAATATGCTACACATAAGTTTCGCAGCCATCTGCCGCTTCCTGTATCAAACGGCCAGCCAGGATGTTATTTGCGTAGCGTCCGCGTTACACGGCTGCAGTAAAAATAACTACGACCGCGGCCAAATTCCCGTCCCAGTCGCCCACGGCATCCTCCCTATCCGGTCGGCAGTGCAGTCCCTTCTGTTTGGCTTTTGTATGAGTTATGAATCTAGTGGACCTCTAAGAAAACGTCATTTACTTAATAAACACAGAATAACGGATCAGTCACTACTGATATCGTGTATCACGAGCCTGCGTAATTCGAAATACACGAACATTCAGTTTATAGCTGATTTAGGAGAAATACGGCTCAATAACGCTCACAATAGATCAAGTCTTCTAATTCAGTACACTGTAGCAGTTCAGAAAAATGACCCGACATTTCGTGGGTTTCTGTCGTAGTCGCTGGCTGAGTCACTGAGATGATATCTACAGCGTGACAATTATTGTACTACATGAAGTCAAATCGGCGTTAACTTCTGAACGGTTTCCTTTAGGACCTTCAAACCGCACGGTTGGTCGCACAGCATGAACGAAATTAGTATACGCATGCGCACGTGCCTTATTATCGGCCATTCGCACGTGAAAACGTAGCGGTACAGGGTGCCTGAGAGTATAGCGCTTGTGAAGGCCTACTGTTGTTGTTGTTGTCTTCAGTCCAGAGACTGGTTTGATGCAGCTCTCCACGCCACTCTATCCTGTGCAAGCTTCTTCATCTCCCAGTACCTACTGCAACCTACATCCTTCTGAATCTGTTTAGGGTATTCATCTCTTGGCCTCCCTCTACGATTATGACCCTGTCTTGGTGATCCCTTGATGCCTCAGAATATGCCCTACCAACCGATCCCTTCTTCTAGTCAAGTTGTGCCACAAATTTCTCTTCTCTCCAACTCTATTCAATACCTCCTCATTAGTTATGTGATCTAACCATCTAATCTTCAGCATTCTTCTGTAGCACCACATTTCGAAAGCTTCTATTCTCTTCTTGTCTAAGCTATTTATCGCCCACGTTTCACTTCCATACATGGCTACACTCCATACAAATACTTTCAGAAACGACTTCCTGACATTTAAATCTATACTCGATGTTAACAAATTTCTCTTCTTCAGAAACGATTTCCTTGCCATTGCCAGTCTACGTTTTATATCCTCTCTACTTCGACCATCATCAGTTATTTTGCTTCCTAAATAGCAAAACTCATTTACTACTTTAGGCCTCTCATTTCCTAATCTAATTCCCGCAGCATCACCCGATTTAATTCGACTACATTCCATTATCCTCGTTTTGCTTTTGTTGATGTTCATCTTATATCCTCCTTTCAAGACACTGTCCATTCCGTTCAACTGCTCTTCCAAGTCCTTTGCTGTCTCTGACAGAATTACAATGTCATCGGCGAACCTCAAAGTTTTTATTTCTTCTCCATGGATTTTAATACCTACTCCGAATTTTTATTTTGTTTCCTTTACTGCTTGCTCAATATACAGATTGAATAACGTTGGGGAGAGGCTACAACCCTGTCTCACTCCCGTCCCAACCACTGCTTCCCTTTCATACCCCTCGGCTCTTATAACTGCCATCTGGTTTCTGTACAAATTGTAAATAGCCGTTTGCTCCCTGTATTTTACCCCTGCCACCTTCAGAATTTGAAAGAGTATGCCCGGCAACATTGTCAAAAGCTTTATCTAAGTCTACAAATGCTAGAAACGTAGGTTTGCCTTTCCTTAGTCTATTTTCTAAGATAAGTCGTAGGGTCAGTATTGCCTCACGCGTTCCAACATTTCTACGGAATCCAAACTGATCTTCCCCGAGGTCGGCTTCTACCAGTTTTTCCATTCGTCTGTAAAGAATTCGTGTTAGTATTTTGCAGCCGAGGCTTATTAAACTGATAGTTCGGTAATTTTCACATCTTTCAGCACCTGCTTTCTTTGGGATTGGAATTACTATATTCTTCTTGAAGTCTGAGGGTATTCCGCCTGTTTCATACATCTTGCTCACTAGATGGTAGAGTTTTGTTAGGCCTGGCTCTCTCAAGACTGTCATTAGTTCTAATGGGATGTTGTCTACTCCCGGGGCCTTGTTTCTACTTAGGTCTTTCAGTGTTCTGTCAAACTCTTCACGCAGTATCGTATCTCCTATTTCATTTAAATTCTCTTCCATTTCTACAATATTCTCCTCAAGAACATCGCCCTTGTATAGACCTTTATATACTCCTTCCACCTTTCTGCTTTCCCTTCTCTGCCTATTACTGGATTTCCATCTGAGCTCTTGATATTCGTGCAAGTCGTTCTCTTTTCTCCAAAGGTCTCTTTAATTTTTCTGTAGGCAGTACCTATCTTACCCCTAGTGATATATGCCTCTATCTCGTTACATTTGTCCTCTAGCCATCCCTGCTTAGCTATTTTGTACTTCCTGTCGATCTCATTTTTGAGATGTTTGTATTCTTTTTTGCCTGCTTCATTTACTGCATTTTTGTATCTTCTCCTTTCATCAATTAAATTCAATATCTCTTCTGTTACCCAAGAATTTCTATTAGCCATCGTCTTTTTACCTACTTGATCCTCTGCTACCTTCACTATTTCGTCTCTCAAAGCTACCCATTCTTCTTCTACTGTATTTCTTTCCCCCATTCTTGTCAAACGTTCCCTAATGCTCTCCCTGAAGCTCTCTACAACCTCTGGTTCTTTCAGTTTATCCAGGTCCCATCTCCTCAATTTCCCACCTTTTTGCAGTTTCTTCCGTTTTTAAATGTACAGTTCATAACCAATAGATTGTGGTCAAAGTCCACATCTGCGCGAGCAATAACAGCCCAACTGCGGCTCAATGGAAGTTTGCGACCGAGTTCAAACTGAAGGCAAACGGTCCAAGTGCGCCAACAATCAAGAATTTGATTAGCAAGTTTGAGAGACCGGGTAGTGTTCGTGATGACAGTGTTGGCAACGTCGATCGTCCAAAAAGGGTGAAAATTCCTGAAAACATCGAGAAGGCACGCGCTGTGTTTCAAACCAGCCCCAGAAAATCGATCAGACGATCTGCGAAACAGGTGGGAATCAACCTGGAGACACTGCGACAAATTGTTATTGAGGACCTGCATCTCTTCCCATACAAAATTCAAACCCATCAGCCATTAAGCCCCAGGGCCATGGAACAACGGTTGCGTTTCGCATGCACTATTGTCCACAGAACTGACGAACAGGACTTCGAGGTGAGTATGATTTGTTTTAGCGACAAAGCCGACTTTCATCAGGATGGGTTCGTCAATAAGCAAAATTGGCAAATTTGGGGGATTGAGAATTTGCATTTTGCGATCGAGAAGGCTCTTCATCTCAACAGGTGACTGTGTAGTGTGCAATGTACGGTCACGGAATAATCGGCACAATATTCCTTGATGACACGGTGAGTTACGAACCGTACGTGAAGGTTTTGGAAGATGATATCATCCCCGTTATCCAAAGTAACTCCGATTTCGACAATATGTAGTTCATGGAATGGAGCTAGATTCTATCGAAGCAGGAGAGTGTTTGATATCCTGGAGGAGCACCCTGGAGACCGCATTCTGGCTCTGGGGTACCCAAAGGCCACTGGCATGTGCCTCGAACGGTCGCCATATTCTCTGGATCTGAACATACGTGACTCCATTTTTCTGGCGCTATATTAAAAGACAAGGTGTATAGCAATAGCGCCTACACCATTGCTGAGCTGAAAACAGCCATGCAGGAGGTCATCAACAGCAATGATGTTCAGACAATTCAGCGGGGCAGGCAGAATTTCGCTATTCGTCTGCGCCACAGCATCGCCAATGATGGCATGCATATCGAACATGTCACCCTAAATCCGAATATCTGTAGTGACATTTACATGTTGAATCAAGTGTGTGCACGCCGTAGTTTGTAACTAATTTATGCTTCTTTCATATAGTTCAATAATTGTCACCCTGTTTTTATGGAGTGGTGAAAGTTAATAACGCATACTGAAGTGCTTTTTTGGTTTGCAATTTACATGAAGAATGAACTATTCCGCGCGTGAGTCAGTCTCCGTTCGAAGTATAATTCGCGCTTCCATACCTGTTTCCGTATATATCCTCTGTCAAAGCCGTTGTGGTAGATTTGAGTTTGGATTATTCCTCTTATAAAAAATACCCAACGCGAAGATATTATAAGAAAACTACAGTGGTTAGGAGCTTAATGTGTCCATTTCAAAGCAGTGTTGAAGTATGGTTCGGGCCGTCCGACTGATAACCGCTTCCTAAGTATTCGAGTGTTGCTCTTAGTTAGACGTTCACGTTTAGGAGAAGTAACATCCGTCTAATCACGCGCGGTAGGTTGGGGATGGTGGTTGTGATTGCTGGGATGGTGAAAAGTGCAACCCTCAGAAAGAAGGCCAGATTTAATCGCAACCCAAAAGGTACCGGTAACAGTGTACACCAACACGAGGTTATGAAGATTCATGGCATACACACATGTAAACAGTGCAGTGTTCTCTCTGGCGTTAAGTTCGACATTGTGCCAAAGTCAGCCTTTAAAGAGGATTCGTCATACAAAGAGGACGCTTAAAAGTTAAGACCCAGTATTCTTCGTCGCCATCAAAGAGCACAAACACTATGTGGCGTTGAAAAGTTTCCGAATCAGAATTCTGCACGCAAATATAAACGAGTACATTGAAATACCGCTAAGTTTCCCTCCATATATCATTCTTGAATCCACGTGGCAAGTGACTGTGAGCTTAGTGGTTTGGAAAGTTGATGACCATATTGCCGACGTCGTATTTCCGTGAGTTTGCAGTTTTGCGATGGCTGACTTGAAAAAGCAGCATTTCTGTGTAAAATTTTGTTTTTAACTTAAGGAACCCGGTGGGACTAAATTTCAAATAAAACATTTGAAGACAAATATTTAGGTAGGAGACAAATTACGATTGGTGTAAGAGCTTAAAAAAGGTGCGAACATCGACTGACGTTGACCGTTCTGGTCGGTAGTGAACTGGCATCACGGCAGAACACGTGACAGTAAGGGATCTGATACTTCAAGAACGTACACCATTCAAGACCTCCACACCACATTGGGGATATGGTACGGGACACGTGAAAATATTCCGTCAACAGAAAAGAACTTGAGAAGCATTGCAGCGAAGATTGTACCATTCAAGATTGTACCATTAAAGATGATCAGAAGCATATCGCGTAGAGAACTTTAACGACCACGTCAAGACGATCCAAACTCCCTTTCAAATGCCGTGGCTGCGAGCCTCAAGCTGAGTAGCAATCGACGCCATGACAGAATCTTCCTTCACAGCGGCAAAGGAACGGTTAGTTTGGTTGTTTGGGAGAGGAGACCAAACAGCGAGGTCATCGGTCTCATCGGATTAGGGAAGGGACGGGGAAGGAAGTCGGCCGTGCCCTTTCAAAGGCACTATCCCGGCATTTGCCTGGAGCAATTTAGGGAACTCAAGGAAAATCTTAATCAGGATGGCCGGACGCGGGATTGAACCGTCGTCCTCCTGAATGCGAGTCCAGTGTGCTAGCCACTGCACCACTTCGCCCGGTGGACAAAGGAAAGCTTTACAGGTACAGTACACTATTAAGGCCTTGTTGGTTTTCTTTAAATTATTTAGAGTACTTATAAACAGTTGTATCGCAATGTCCAACGACGTTTGAAGAAGGACACGGGGAGAAAACTTCCGCATAGGCGTTGCACGAACGACTGGACACTCCACCACAAGGCACGACCGCATGCGCCTATTTCAATCAGGAACTTTTTGCTAACATCATTGACCCGCAAGTCGCGGAAGTGGAGTCAACTAAAAAGAACTTGCAATACGGCGGCCGAACTCCCCCGCATGGGGCCTCCCAGCCAACAATACCATATTATCATTTCATTTCATGCTAAAAAATATTATTCAGAAAGTTCTTTTTACAAGTAGCAGTTGCTCCACACCCACTGCACTCACCAGACATAGCTCCGTGTAACTTTTGCCTCTAGCTCAACATGAAAATCAAGCTGAAAGTGCGAGGATTTCATACAGTGGAGGAGATTCAAGTGGAATCTCACAGTGTACTGAAGACCACAAAACATATTCTCAGTTCGAATATATTGAGACTAAGAAATTTGTGTCCACGAATCAGCATAGTTTTAGAAAGCATCGTTCATGCGAATCTCAGATTGCCCTTTTCTCACATGATATACTATAGATGAAAAACTACAGGCAGATTCTATGTTTCCAGATTTCCGGAAAGCATCTGACACGGTGCCCACTGCAGGCTGTGAGTGGCTCGAAGACTTCTTAAGTAATAGAACGCAGTATGCTGTCCTCGACGGCAAGTGCTCATCAAAGAAAGGGTATCGCTAGGAGTGCTCCCAGGGAAGTGTGATAGGACCGCTGTTGTTCTCCATATACATAAACGATTTGGCGGATAGGGTATGCAGTAATCAGCGGTTATTTGCTGATGCTGCGGTGTACGGTAAGGTGTCGATGTTGAGTGACTGTAGGAAGATAAGGATGATACAAGACGACTCAACGAAATTTCTTGTTGGTGCGATGAATGGAAAATAGCTCTAAATGTGGAAAATTTAATGTTACTGCGGATGATAGGAAGAACAAATCTTTAATGTTTGGATATAGTATTACTAGTGCCCAGCTTGACACAGTCAAGTCTTTATATATCTTGGCATAACGTTGCAAAGCAATATGAAATGCAACGAGCATGTGAGAACAGTGGCAGGGAGGGGGGCGAATGATCGTCTTCGGTTTATTGGGAGAATTTTAGGAAAGAGTGGTTCACCTGTACGGGATACCGCATATGGGACGCTGGAGCGACCTTTCCTTGAATACTGCTCGAGTGTTTGAGATGCGTGCCAGGTCGGATTGAAGGAAGACATCGAAGCAATTCAGAAGCGGGCTGCTAGATTTGTTACCGATACGTTCGAAAAACACGAAGTGTTACGGAGATGTTTCGCGAACTCAAATGGGAATCCCTGGAGGGAAGGCGACGATCTTTTCAAGTAATACTATTGAGAAAATTTTGATACCCGGCATTTGAAGCCGACTGCCGAACGATTCTACTGCCGCCAACGTACAATACGCGAATGGACCACGAAGACAAGATACGAGAAATTTGGGCTCATGCGGAGGCGTACAGGCGGTCGTTTTTCCCTCGCTCTATTTGCGAATGGAACAGGAAAGGAAAAGTAACGGTACAGGGTACCCTCGCCCATGCACCGTACGGAGGCTTGCGGAGTATCTATGTCCATGTAGATGTAGAAAGACTTACAGAATGAATTTCAATAGTAACTTTGGAATCTGTGTATTCATTCACAACGGGAAAACTCTGAAAGTGATAGTGCAGAACAATATGTAGGTACAACAACGTAATAAATTTAAACGTTTTTCAAGAACTTTCACATAACGCCTCGTATCAGCAATTGAGTCTAAAGGGACACAATAACTAGTCTCCAGAAAATGGGTATACCAAAACCATGACATTTCAGCGCGTTGAGGGCACTAATCATGCGTGTAGGGTCACAGCGACTAGCGGGTACCGGAAAACGTAGTGTGATGACAATGCTGGACGACCGCTATCTTGTAAGCATAGCGATAACGAACCCATCGTCGATGCTATAACACAGCAGCGGGTGTGGACCTGAATGTGTTGGCGATTCGACACCATCTGCTGACCGATGGGGACTCATATCACTGAATCTGTTTCGACTCTCGAAAAGCCACATTTAACCTCAGACTGCAATGGACACTAAACACACCGTCGACGACATCGAAGGGTGTATCGTCAACGGTGTGTTGCGTGACAAAATGCAATGTTTCCGGACAAATACTGCTTCAGTCTCTCAACCGCATTCGCTGCAGACGCTACCGTGGAGACCGCAAACATGCAGACTATCTTGCGAGTGGCGCAGTAAACAAAAGCCAAACAGGGTCGATAGGGGAGCCACTAATAACTTCAGGCGATCTTAGCGGTTATTGGTTGACGCTAATGTCACCAACAAACGCTACATGAAGGATGCCCCAACATGAGAGGATTGTGCAGGGGTTTTTCGAAAAACGATGAGACCAATGTTGTACTAGTCTGCACATTCATGTGGTATGTAGCTTATAGAACATGTCTGGGATATCTTTGGGCGGCACTTGTTAGTCGCGTTACTGTAGAAAACAATTTTGATGATTTGAGGGCTCATCTATGAATGGCGTTTCTCTTTAAATCCGTGCCTGATAGCAGCGAGAGAAGGCGGCGCACCACACTGAACTCTGACCTTAGAAATCACGTATACTTCTGTATTCCCCATTGCCATATATATCATTTTTGGTAGTATAAAGTTAATTTGCTACACGCATAGGTGGCGACAGAAAACCGTGATTCAAATGCCTCCGAATAGATTATCCTTCCGTAGCAAAAAGACAACTCGCCCTTTCCACTGTTCTGAGTAACGAAAAACGCATTACATTGTTGTTTTTCATCAATACTACAACCAATTCAGAATACTGGCGTGGTCACTGGTTCGTGTCCTTACTTGAATGTTGTCTACGAGTAGGCAGAAATCAACGAAGATATTTCCAAATGTCCACAAAGATTGACGTTTCCACTATGGCGTAGAGTATTTTTGAGAACGCTCAAAGCCAGTTTTCATCAGGAGCTGCGTGCTATGGTTCAAGACATACTGGCTCTCTCGATTCCAACCTCAGAATGCATATATTTCTATAGATTGTAATAAGGTGGGTATTCCCAAAAATGTTCAGGTAATTGCAGTTACCTTGACCAGAGCAACTTGTCTATATAATGTACACATCACATTTCGACCAATTTACTCATCAAGATGATGAACAGTTTGCTACCGACGGGATCACTTTCAGGCTCGAGGCGTACCTTGTATACAAGACGTTCCACGTGACCCTTTCAGAAGAAATCAACTCGGATTAGATCAGCCGAACGAGGTGATCACGAAACATTACCTCCTCTTCCTGACCACCTTTCAGAGAATGTTCATCGTAGAATGCTCACTGCCTGTGACCCAGGAGTTGTTCGAACTACTGCGGCAGACGTTTGTACCGACATGTCATGCCTTCATACCTAGCGGACATACGTTTGAGCAAGTACTGTGAAACCACTTTGCACAAGTTGCGCAGATAAATAAAATAACTAGCCAACAGACATTTTTTATCGCCAGTCGCAGGCCAACGGTAAATATGAAATGTTCTCTTTTCCTCCGGTTTGATTCCATAGGTGAGTATTTCCGCTTATGGCGTCCGACCTAAAATTGATACACATGCCCCTCTATATGATGGCTCTGAGCACTATGGGACTTAACATCTATGGTCATCAGTCCCCTAGAACTTAGAACTACTTAAACCTAACTAACCTAAGGACATCACACTACAACCAGCCATCACGAGGCAGAGAAAATCCCTGACCCGCCGGGAATCGAACCCGGGCGTGGGAAGCGAGAACGCTACCGCACGACCAAGAGATGCGGGCCCCTCTATATGATCATGAAAAGTTTGTATCACTATCACGGGCACTCTCCGCGTCTTATTACTTGCCAATTTGATGTTACTTTCTGAATTACTGTTACACAACTTTTCATCAAAGAAAACTTAGCATGGTCAAGGGGCGTTAACATGATCCAGCATACCTACAATAGAAGTGGCAATGGAGAACACGCAGAGTTACGGGGCTCACCTTGTCCGTTGTTGAGCAGTATCTGCGAGTCGAGCTCGTGCAGCTCGGCGTGCAGTTCGGACAGGCGGCTGTTGGACTTCTTGACGAGCAGCGCGACGTCGGCCAGTGAGCGTCGGTCCGTGGCTACCTCGCGCAGCTTCTCGGCGCCAGCCTTTAACTTCAATTCCTTGCGAATCTCACGCCGTATGAGTTCCTTGAGTTCCTCCAATCGGCACGGCAAAGCCGCCTCGTTCTCATCCGTCTGTAGGCCATACTTGTGGCTCAGTTCGTACAGCACTGGGTGCCGGATGTAGTCGCCCTGTGGACAAGAGAGTGGAGAAGGTCATCTCTATCACATAACGAATTATTGCCTTCATTTCAAGAGATACATGAGATATCAGCTGGATATTTTGAAGAACCAGCTCACAGAACGATTTAACGAAACCTGCATTGGACCTGCCATCCAGGCTTGTCTCAGATTACATGGTAAATTACAAGGTATAGCTTGAGATTCACATATCAAATAAACTGTAATGATCGACTTGCAGGATTCTATCTGAGGACGTTCACAATGGAAGTGGGGTACTCCATCGCTTAAAAATCTATGTATTTCCATTTCAATATCCGGTTTCAAAATTATGAAGTGTGTAAAGAAAATTTATTATAATCCATGTGTTACGATACCTAGTCTTCAAAGGTGAAGGCAAGCACCGTAACAAAAAGCATTTCACACATTACGGTACAGAATGTCAGCTCGTCATAAAGAAATTAGTATATCATATATTAAGAAACTCAACGCAAACAGAAAACTTCAGATGCATTATTCTTAAATATACACTTATGTTCGTTTCTCTGTTCCAGACGACTCAGCAAGACTGTTAACCAGTTAACGGAAAAACAACGCACGCAGGTTCATGAAACAACATATTATAGTACTAATTCGACTAATGCTCACATTGTATCTCAGGCATATTTCACTCTTGCAAAGTTCCCGGTGAAGATGTGGAACGCACAAAGCATTTTCGGATCTATGTCGACATGATTAATCATATGTACCCAATTCTGGCATTAAAACAGAGCTTGAAGTTCGCTTTTAAAGCGCAGATAAACAATTTCGTACCGGATGTTCCGATCTCCCCTCTGTCCAAAGGTCAAATTAATTTTATTTGGGGATTTTCTCAAATACTGTAGCGATAAATTTACCCAGCAATCCATGTTCACATTGTAAATATTCAAATACATCACGTCACGGTACTACACCCACGCGTGATGCACATTAGCATCTTTGACGCCATACTTCAACACGCAACTTATTCGTAACCATGACTCACATCAACAGCAAAAATAATTATTTTTAAAATGAACTGCTGCGCAGCTTATGGTCACTGAGATACTATCTCCGTTATCAATGGTGCAGGGACAGACAATATTGACTTCGGTGACGCAGAGTTAAGATAAGTTACTAACACAAACTTACGACCAGTCGTGTTAAGCGTAGCACACGCCTGACAACAGTTTTACTGGAGCCCCTACTTGCTGCATTGCTATACATATGAACACTTTCGTTGTTAAACTACGTGAATTATTAGCTGACTTCTAACCGTAGAACATGCTATGTAACAAAACAAACTTGATTTTATATTTACAAGCAATTTCATTGAATTCACCCCATAAAACAGCATCGTCTCTCATCACTACCAGAAACTAATAGTATCAGTCAACGTGAATTCAGTAGTTTCGTAGCGCTGCATGACATTTGTCCGTACATTTCACAAGATACTGCCAGATTATAATAAATTCATTAAATCTTCAGCTTAATAAATCACAAAGTCGTTTTTATGGCCTCTGGATGTCATTCACACAGCCAGTTTCTTACACACTGCCACTCAAATTTATGTGACCACTTGTGAAACGCCTGAATAACCATCTTTTGCAGCGGGGACCGCTGCGAGAGGTGCACGAGGGGAGTCAGTAATGTTCTGGAAGGTACAGACATGGATTTGCTGCCATGACGACTCCAGTGTCGTGGCCGGCTAAGCTAGGTTTCTCAGCTGAGGGCAGTCCGATCGAGGCGGTAACACAAACTCTCGACTGAGTTTAAATCCGGGGGAGTTTGGTGGCCAGGGGAGTACGCTAAACTGGTGCTCTTCGAGCCAGGCACGTACACTGCGAGCTGCGCGGCACGCTGCATTGTGCTGCAGGCGGATGCCATCGTGCCCAGGAAAAACAAACTGCACGTGGGGGGTGAAGATGATCCCCCAAGGACACATGCATATTTGTGTTGATCCACTGTACCTTCCAGAATGACGAGATCACCCAGGGAATGCCACGAAAACATTTCCCCTCCTCTTTGCTTTCAGATGTTTCACGCCGTACACGCCAACGGCCATCTTTCAATGGAGCATAAAACGTGATTTATCCGAAAAGGCCACCTGTCACCACTCAGTGGACGCCTATTAGCCGTACTGGCGTGCAAATTCTAGCCTTCGTAGCCGATGAACAGCAGTGGGCTGGGTGCATCGACCACGCGCCTGCTGCGAAGGCCAATATGCAGCAACGTTCGTTGAACAGTCGTTGAGGAGACACTGTTGGTAGCCCCTTGGTTCATAATAAGCGGTCCGTTGCTCAACAGTTACACTTCTATTCGCCCGGGCACAATCTCCGCAAGCGTCGTTCACCCCTCTCATCTATTGCCCGTGACGCAGAACAGCTGTCTCGGCGCCAGTTTTGGATTGCGTCATTTTGTCATGAACGGTATACTTTCACCATGGCGGCACACGAACAGTTTACAGACTTAGCCATTTCGGAAATGCTTCCACCCTTGGCCCGAAAGCGCTTTTGGATCTCATATAAATCGCTCCGTTCCCGCATTACGAAAACGACTGCACTGCTTGCCGCACCCTCCCTACACGCTTTACATATCCTCCATTGCTAGTGTTTCCACCTGCCGTCTGTGAATGGTTATTGTACATTGATGTCGAACATAGACGGTGGTAACATTGTAATAATACTTAGAAAACGTATTTTTTGTGCAAACATACACTTTTTAACTGGAGCAACGCCTATCGATATTAACAAATTAAAATTAGCGTGCATTAGAATGTCAGTGGTGTTTGTTGCATGGTTTTAGAGCGAGTCGTTCACGAGATACTGACTTTCGGAAAGTCTCCACACCGACACTTTTACGTGCCATTCAATCTGCGTAGTTGCAAGGTACAATGTTGGTAAGTAGTATCACGGCGAATGACGAAATAATTTGGAGTGTTTAGGACAAATTGTTTTGGGAATATCTGAAAAGGAAGGAAGATTAGTGCTTAACGGTCCATCGACAACGAGGACATTACAGACGGAGCACAAGCTCGGACGGAGAAGGAAATCGGCCGTACCATTTCAGAAGAACCATCCCGGCCTTTGCCTTAAGTGATTTGGGTAAATCAAGGAAAACTAAAACAGGATGCCCAGACGAGAGACTGTCGTTCTCCTGAATACGTGCTTAGTATACTTGCTACACGTGAATATCCAATACACGGTCCAACTTTCTTCAAAACTTTACTTAATTAATACGTCTGTCTGGCGTGGCAGGATGCGAAATTTTTTTATAGGAGCGGAGAGAGGGGGGGACGGGGAAACAGCTGTCCTCCCCTGACCCTACCTGGTTACGCCTTTGTACGTTTTTCAAATTAATCCAGGAAGTAACGGATTTTTTTTATTTTCGAAAAAATATTTGGCGAACTTTAAGAATCAAAGCTGCGTGTGTAGAGAACGTACCAATTTCAGAAAACGAGAATTTAAAAATACACAGTACGTTCTGCTGCTCAAAGATATTTGTTACTAATAAGGGACTAGAGAAGCTTCCTCTGGGTTCAAAGCACACGGAGAAAAATTGATACCGATTCAATAGCAATAAAAGAGGAAAATTACGACATAAAATTTGGAGCGTCTGCACAACGCGATGTCCAAATTAACACGGAAAGTTCTCAGTCTACCACAGAGTACCCCTTACCAATAAAATCACACGGAGACGCACTAATGTGTACATGTATATGTTAGAACATATTGAAAAATAGCCGAGACTTACATGATACGGTAATTAAAGCAATATCGGTTGCACAAAATAAAAGTGGGAAAAACTACTTTTCTAAGAACAGACTGAGTTCTCGAGGCCAGGTTGAACAGGTTGAAAGGAGGCACAACATTGCCCAAAAAGGTGACAGCGTTCAGTTTGAGAAAGCGCTTTGTAACAGTGAAAGAATCATTTAAGACAAATTCAACGTGTCTGTCTTACTGATTCTTTCACTGTCACAAAGCGCTTTCTCAAATTGAACACTATCACCTTTTTGGGTAATGTTGTGCCTCCCTTCAACCTGACCTCGAGAACTCTGTCTATTTCTAAAAAAGTACCTGCAGAAGAATAGCATTAATTAACAAAGAAGTGTGTGATATAGCCTCGCTGCACACACTACTATGAAGAAATAATCAACTCCAATTGCACCATACTTATTTCAACACCGAACACCCGAGAAACTAAGGCGCTGAATCCACGGCTCTCACGAACAGACAGTAGCCGCTTAAAGGAAGAACAGGAACCAGTGCAGCACATTTGTAGTGAAATGAATGACTGCAATTACCGATTCGAGAGCGCACGCTCAATTTCACTTCCTCGTTCAATACAAGCCTGTGGCTCAGTTCAAAATATAAAAGTGGTGTTCTGGACAACGGGGCGTGAATCACATATTATAAACACTGGCATTAAGAACGAGATAATAATACGAGAAAAATCAAATGCTCTTGAAAGAACCGTGTAACATGTTCAATGCTCTACCGGTGCGGTATAATGTAATTACGATGAGGTGGTAACTAATTAACGGACGACAATGAGCATTTGTTAATAATGGCAAACAAAGCATGGTTTTAAACAAAGCATTTTCATACAATCAGCTTTAAGTGGTGCGCGGAAGGGCCCCCCCCCCCCCACGTCTTTTTTTTTCAGATCTTACTTTTGAAAAGATCATCCATTTACTCGATAAGCAGATAAAAGTAACACCTGAACATGAAATAACTTACACAAGATCCTTGGTCCGTAATGCTTGCACACTTAAAATTCAGGTTTGTATGTCATGGCTTACCACTTGTCGGAGTATTACGCGTCCACTTCACTGACAATGTGTTTTTAAAGAATCGAAGTAGCGACTGCCCTCTGCATATAGGAAAGAGTAGGATACGTAACAACGCCTTTACACCACAGACAAATCGTATTCACAATTTGCATTACATGTCCAACATAAGCGAGCTGATGAACGATGCTCTCACTGTAACACAGACATTGCACTACGACATTACATAAACGTAATATTTCTGACCCTTTAGTTAAAAGGCAATGAGGCGAGATGCATCCTTAGGTAGCAAATAATTTTCAAATGTTCACTCACGGCCCTCTCAAACTATAGTCAATTCGACAAGAATATAACTAAACTACGCTGTCAGCATACAATCGGATCCTGAGGATACATATAGAGTGCGCTCAACGCATTGTAAATTATATTTACATTCAATCGTATGTTTATCATCTCAATCGCTTAATTCTACTGGCATCAAAACACACTATAAACAGCAATTATAATAGTATGACTGCTGTTGGGAAACGTGTAAATAAATGGCGACAGTATCATCTGGAGAGGAAAAAAAAACCGCAGCAGTGAGGAAGGTTCTGATCGGAAATACCACGGTTCAAAACCGATTGATGTTAACCGTGGATTTTCCGATCATTTCGTAATAACAGCATCTCTTCACGCTTTACCCAATTAAAAAACGAAAGATTAAATTGCTGCGACTGAATGTCGCAGCACTGACATTTGTGTTCTTGTTTGTCACAAACATTTGGCATTTTTTAAAATATATCGCGATTTCCGAGAATGTGGTTGGGTAGGAAACAAGGAGCACTTCTTAAATTGCTGCGAACAGCAATGGGGTTTATCTTCGTGATTGCCTCAAATATTTGACTGCTTATTTCTGAACATGTCGCGTATTTCCGAGGGCTTGGTTAGGCAGGGCAGGAACCTAAGAGCACTGGAATTGCTGCTGTACACTGGACAAGCAATAAAAGAAATCAAAGAGAAATTTGGGAAGGGGATTCAAGTTCTGGGAGGAGAAATAACAACTTTTAAGTTTTCCCGATTGCACTATAATTTTGTGAGAGACGACAGAGAACTTAGAAGAGCAGTTGAACGGAATAGAGAGCGTTTTTGAAACTATAAGATGAAAACAAATGTAAACAAAGGGTAATGGAATGTAGGAGTATTAAAATCAGGCGATGCTGTGGGAATTAGGACCAGCAAGTAAGTCACCAAAAGTAGTGAATCAGCTTTGCTTCTGGGCAGTAAAATAATTAATGATGACCGAAGTAGAGAATATATAAAACGCAGATTGGTTATAGAAAGAAACGCATTTCTGAAAAAGAGGAATTTGATAACATCCAAAATAAATTTGGTCGTTAGAAAGTATTTTCTGAGAGTATTTGTAAGGAAAAGGAACGTGGATTATAAACTGTTCTAATAAGGAGATAAAAGCAGCTTTTGAAAGGTGCTACAGAAGAATGCTGAAAATCAGATGGATAGGTCAACTAATGTAGAGATTCGGAATGGAACTGAGGAAAAAAGAAATTTATAACACAACTTTACTAAAAGAAGAGGCATAATGGAATCAACAATTTGGAAGGGAGTGCGGGGGGGGGGGGGGGGGGGGGGGGGTAGGGGGAAGGGGGGGCTGTAAAAATTATAGAAGCAGACCAAGGGATGAATACAGTAAGCAGCTTCAAATAGATGTAGGTTGCAGTATTTATTCAGAGACTAAGAGGTTTGCACAGGATGGACTAGTGTGGTGAGCTGCATCAAATCCGTCTTCCGACTGAAGACCTCAACAACAAAATTCATACCGTGCACACTGACCGAAAGCACCCACGACGAAAGAAGTTCGGCATGTCATCAAAAGCGTAAGTACAGCAAGTAAATGGTGCAAACGATCGAGTTACCTGACTGACCGGCCGCGCGCAGTGCATCGTTCCACGTCACTGAAGCGTTTATCTCTGCTGGTGGCGCTTATCGCAAAACTCAGTGAGTAAGCCTTGTGTAGCTGCGAACACTTTGTTAACAAATGCCACAATATGAGGAAGAAGGTGATTCTTCTTTCATCTCAAATGCCTATCTTTCAGCAGGTGAAGCGTATCCAAAGAAGACAATCGCATAAATAAAAAAATAAAAATAAATAAAAAAATAAAAAATTGGCTCAATGAGAGGCAAAAGCGGATATAATTCTCGTTTAACTATTTCTTAAATCACTGATTTCAATCGTAGTAGATATATGTTGTATGTTTTCATTTCTTACGTAACAAGATTTTAGCGAGGTCCTGCTTTGCAAGAAAATCAAGGTTACTCGAGAGTTATAAGAAAGTCATTGACGAAGAAGTACTGGCCCTGCAATCAGCAGTAGAAATGTACGTGTTTTGAGGTTAATTTTTACAAAGCACATGTGACATTTTATTATGGTGCTATCCATTGCTACTGTTAGAGTTTTTTGCTCTACTTTGATATTTCGCATGGATAATTTGAAACTTCCTTCACAAACAAAACGATTTTATATATTTAATAAGTTGATCGAAATAATCGTAGAAATATATGAACACCACAGCGTAATTAAAATGAAGTCACAGACAGAGCGAACCTGGTCCTACTGTCAATCCGTGGCCATTTGTTGCGATGGAGGATACTCTCAAAGACAAAAACAAACAACGCTCCACGAAGGATTTGTACAAATTGGTAGCAAATTGACATTCATACAGCTATCGACGGGAAATGGAGAACTAGATACTTTGGCCGCTGATGGATAAATGTGGACGCTGCAAGACAATTTCACAGCGCAGCTAGCAAGGATAGTAAACAAGGGACATGTCGACACCACGGCAAAACACCATTACGTAATTCATTGCCTGTACTCAGTTCGACAGTAACTATGCCTCGCAGACAGGTGTGTGACCAATATACGCAAAAGTCAGTATTTGAGAGAGGACGTGTAGTTGGGATCAAAGAAGTCGGCTGGAGTAATCAGCGAATCGTCCACCATTTGAACAGGGATGGCACTATTTCACTATGTTGGAAAGAATGAGTGAACCATGGCCGAACACAGCGTCGAGAAGGAAGCGGTCAACATACAGAGACGACATATGGTGATAACCGAGCAATCGTCAGAGGTACTCAGACCTCCGGATTCATCATTATCATCGATTCCACGTGGAACTGGTGTTCCATTAACCACGAGGTCCATTAATAGGCGGCTCGCAGAAAGGAGGCTGAGCTCACAGCGCCCCTTGCGCTGACTACCGTTCACCTCAGTACACCAACAACCCCGTCTGAAGTGATGCCGAGCACATACGGCCTGAATATCACTCACTGGAGAAGAATTGTCTTCGGTGACGAATATACCGCTTCGAACTGGGTCCCGATTACTAGCGAAGACATGGCTGGAGATGTTCTGGAAAGCAGTGGGATTTCAACTTGACTGTCGCCCGCTATACGGCCCGTAAACCACGAGTATGGTCTCGAGCGATATTTTTTTTTTCCCTCCATAGCAGGACCCCTTTGGTTTTCACCCGCGGCATTCTTACAGCACAGCGGTACGTCGACGATATTTTACGCCCTGTTTTGTTGCTCTTAGTGGCGAGCCATTTGGGCTTATATTTCAGTAAGATAACGCACGCCCACATACGGCGATTGTTTCTATTACTTGTCTTCATGCTTGCCAAACCCTACCTTGGCTTTTCGGGAATTACGTCAGTTACATTATTAACAAGAAAGCAGATGACAGCCTACTAGAGTTCCAAACGTATATCGGAAAAAGAGTATTTTCGAACACTCTCATTCAAAGATCACAAAGTACAATTTGGAAATATGCTAAACATGGGATAGCTGCTAAGGGCGAAGTACGGTGGGGACTTTTTTTGTGGGCCCTGAGGCTGCTACGGTAGCCGTGACGGCCTCAGCGGAACCCTGAAATGTCATTCCCCACATGCTGGTCAGGTGACACTGCACATAATTACTAACGAAAATGGCAAAGTACTAAGAAAGGAATTAAAACGCAAACTAAAGACATGAAGAGTTTAGGTTTACTGTAGAGGTTCTGTAAGCAGAAATCCATAGGTCGCCGGTTCGAATCCGGCCCGGAGGAAACATTTTTATAGCTGTAGCTCGGAAAGACAACTGACACACAAGTTGACGGTTGTTCCTGCCGCGGCACGGGAACTCTCCTTCACCGGATTGAATCTTCACCTGGGCGACAGTCATTAGCGCTAGGAGCAGCCCGAAGCCTTGACGTGCCATGAGACGATTATGATTATGCATAGAGACAAATGAGTCATATATATGAATGACTGAGTATTAATACTGTAATCAGTTATATTCTGACAACGATACAGTTTATATGTGTGTTTTGCACTGCTGGAAGTCTTATATGGTTCACATGGCTCTAAGCACTATGGTACTTAACATTTGAGGTCCTCAGTGCCCTAGAACTTAGAACTACTTAAACCTAACTAACCTAAGGACAACACACGTATCCACGCCCGAGGCAGGATTCGAACCTGCGACCGTAGCGGTCGCGCGGTTCCAGACTGAAGCGCCTAGAACCGCTCAGCCACAGCGGCCGGCTGAAAGTTTTATAACACGTGGCATTATCTTGTACTCTGTGGTGACAAATAAACCAACTTGACGAGTAAAAAATGTTGGTAGCGCACGTGCCCACGAAAACGAAGGTCCCGAGTTTGAATCTCGGTCCAACACGCAATTTTAATCTGTCAGGAAGTTTCATATCAGCGCACACTCCGCTGTAGACTGAAAATTCGTTCTAAAAACGTGTTGCACCCACATTTACTATTGAATGAGCAGACTCAGTTCAGTTATTCACACCTTTCAGATACTGTTGTTACATAGGAGGGGAACTTTGGTGTCTTCATCCAGAAGTTGGTAATCAAACAAATACCCATTCCTGCGTTCGTAGCTTTACCCCCCCCCCCCCCTCCCTCTATTTTGAGTCATCAGTCTTCTGAATGATTTGATGCGGCCTGCCACGAATTCTGGAACCTACGTCCTCAATTACTTGGCGTATGTATTCCATTCTCTGTCTTCATCTACAGTTTTTACCGTCTACAGCTCCCTCTAGTACCATGGAAGTTATTCCATGGTACTGTTTCAACATTCTTCTGTAGCACCACATCTCAAATTCTTCCATTCTCTTCTGTTCAGGTTTTCCCACAGTCCATGTTTCACTACCATACTGTAATTGTGCTTCAAACACACTTTCTCAGAAATTCTTTTCGCAACTTACGGTTTGCGTATGACACTAGTAGACATCTCTGGGGCAGGAATGTGGTTTTCGCCAGAGCGGTTCATTCGTAGTTAAGAGTAAATTCTACCGTAATGAATGTCCTAAAGTTGTACGGTATACGTGTAACTGTATCAACATAGCCTTTATGTTTAAAGTTGGGAAATGACAGATTAAGAAATTGACGTTTTTATCTTTGCTTGATTGCTATCTTTGGTGTTGGTTTTGTACTGGAAAATGACCTTACGACCGGAAACCTAGGGCGTACAAAAATAAGTTTTGCGAAAACTAGGTAAATAATGTGTCGTTTTATTAACGCGGTAATCAAGGATCTCAACAAACTTCCCTGGGGCTCACCTTAAGTTATCTCTACATCTATCGATGACTTCCCATCCAAGATAAATTGCTGCCTTTCTTGTCTTCCTACCAAGAAATCCCACATGATATTAACTTTCTATTGTAAGCGTGGATATGGTACTGAGACAAAAGCTTCTCGGATGTCAGGAAGTACTGCATATACCTGAATACATTGATCCGTGGCCTTCAGGATGTCATGTGAGAAACGTGTGGGGTTTCACATGACCGATGTTTTCGACACATGACTGATGTTTACGAAATCTTTACAGGTTGGTACGGAGAAGGTCAGTCTGTTCGACGTATGTCATAACGTTCGAGCTCATATGTTCTAAGATTCAACAACAAATGCGTGTCAAGGCTACTGGACGGTTAAGATCCTACAGTAAATGCGTGTCAAGAGTATTGGATGGTTTTTGTGGATAACTTCTGCTACCCTTCTTGTAAATAGGTATGAGCTATGCTTTCTACCAACTAATTGACACTTTTTTTTTGTTCGAGGGCACTACGGTAGTAACTCCTTTTGATAATTAGTATATTCTCTTATTAGTTCTTCACGAATGTATCAAGGCATCTGCAGTTCCAAGACACGATGGTCATAGGCTCAGAATACAGCACGTGGGGCCATGAAAGCACTTCCGTTTTTATAATCTTAGATAACGAACTTTATCCGTCGTATAAAATTAATATAGTTACATGTACCATTGGTGGTCTTACACTTTTAACAAACATTGTTGCAGAAAATGATAAGATCATACGACCACACTTCAAAAATAATCGTTTGGCTAGTTTTGTTTATGATCTCTTTCTGTGCGCGCCCCTATGTAAAGTCGCGTGTTGGCCTGGCCATGTCGTAGAACTCCTGTTTGGTACAGCTTACGTTTTTCGGCAGTCAGGATCGTCTTGAAGTAATTGATCAAAAACAGTGATACGATATGCGCTTTACGATGCGCAGTGTTGAGCTAGAATTCCGAAGTTGCATCACATACGTTCTCTTACGACATGCATTAAATGGAAGCATCTGTTTATGAACGGCAATTTTTGGGCTTTGTACATAAATGGAGGCAGCTGTCATGTTTACGCTTAAGCAGTGAGTAAATTTATGCTTCCATAACGACAACGTTTTGATATGCTTTAAGCGGCAACACCAAATAAGTTTAAACAAAGAGACATTTTACATTTTACTGAATAATCGCAATGCCAGGAGCTAAAGCGATCTAGGCGAACCCATCTTTAATTTGAATTTTTTAAACTTTCTTTTACTTGCCACAAGAAACCCCAATAAATCTGTAGGAGCTCTAAAGGGAACGAAACTTTTCATGTGTTTTAATTATGCAGGAATCAATATATTTTTAATAGACACTTTCGAAAAGCCCCATTATGGTGTTGTTTTTCATTTGGGGATAAGCTACCTGCTATGGAAACAAAACGTCGGAGATTTCAGCATATTTACTACCAGTTCGTTTTACCAAAGCGATTTTTCTTTTGATGTCCTTCCATATTTATAAATAGCGACCGCATGTAAATCTGCGTGAGAGCGTCTCAGCAAGTAGGCATTTTTGACATAGTTTTGTGTCACATAAACTACTAGCATAAAGTCTCTCATTTGTACTTGACGATTCTGTACCAGGAGTCATTCACTTCATTTGATAAAACATTTGTGGCGAGATTTTTCCAGACTATCTTCCCATTCTTATCTGGATATCTATGTTCAATTTTGTTCCGTTTCACATTTTGCTTTATCACTTCTACGATCGAACGGTTGTTTGCCCTCGATTCGATGTAACTGAATTCGATGTAAAATTGTCGTACATGTTTTCGTTTAGGATTGACCGAGTGGAACGAGGCTCTTGGAATATGCCGCTTTCAGAAGTGCAGCAGTGACGGTGTTCGGATGGTTTTCAATGCACTCTTTAAAAACAAAGCTGTTATTTTTTGTGAATATCTATGAGATCTAGTCTAGGACTCCTTCTCTCATCTTCAGTGTTAAAGCACTACATACGACGCGGAATAGGTGTCCTTGGCATATATAACCACATACTTCAGTCATTACCGATTTCGCAAACCTTTTGCGGATCGGCAAACATAGTCCTAAATAAAGCGCTGTTGCCAGAATAGTTATATTAACAAGTTGAACTTTCTGCATGACGCTCTGGTCTCTGAATCTGTTTTCTCTTTTGGTGGATCAATATTACGTAGTACTGCCTTCCAATTTATGGCATTCATTTTAATTGGGCACTTACGGAAGACGATGCCTGGGGGGGGGATTGTTCCATCTTTCTGCCCAGTCTAATTTCATCTGGGCAAAACCTCTTACGTTTAGCAAAGAACTTTTGGTCTCGCTTATCACTGCTCCTGAGGCTTGACTGTATTGGTCCAGTACATTTTCCAATACACTCTGATCTTCTCTGCTCCTTATGAACACACCTAAGTCGTCAGCATAGGCGTTTGTTACTTTTTTTAATGCCCATAACGGTGATGCCTTCCAAGTCACAGTGTAACTTCCTTAATAATGGGTCTAACGCTGTCACAAAGAGCAACATTGATGGGGGACCTTCCTTGTGAAACACCTCTTTTAATGTCGAACAGTTTTGTGCGCTGGCCATTAATAACTATTTTCACCGAAACCCCTCTTACCATATTCCCCATTACTTACAGGAATCTGTTTGAAAACCCCATTTTAAACAATGTCTTCAACAGGTATTCATAACACACATGGTCAACCCTTTCGCGAAATCGATAAAAACTAGGGTTCCTTTTAAGTTGATAATAGAGAAAATAATATACTCTACACTCGCTTAAGGTAACAGGGAAGCAAAATGGAATTATCATATAGACTCAGTCGCAGGTAAAGCTGGAGGCAAACTCTAGTTCTTTGGCAGAATAGTTGGGAAGTACAACCAGTTTGAACAGAAAACACTCGTGCGACAAATTCTAGAATATTGCTCACATGTGTGGAACACATACCAAGGGATACTGAAGGTGCACAAATAATGACAGTACAAATGGTTATAGGTTTGCTTGATCCATGGAAGAGTGACACGGAGATGCCGACGAAACTGAACTAGTACACGTCTGAAGATAGACGCAAACTATCCCGAGAAAACGTACTTCGGAATATACTACAATCCCCAACGTACTGTTCCCATACGGATCGCGAAGAGAAGAGTGGACAAATCACAGCGCGCGCAGAGGAATTTAAGCAATCATTCTGCACGCTGTTCACAGGTGAATGGAACGGTAAGAAGCCCTAAACACTGGTACAATACGAAATACCCTCTACCATGCACTTCCTATTGGTTTGCTGAGTATGGGTGTAAATATAGATGCCACAGACACGTACAACGGGCGACAACTCACGCAAAAATGTTAGCCTATGACGCAGCGGTACCCGACAGTCTTCGAAGAGAAAAGCACGATTCTCACACGATTTGGGCCTCGATTTGGAAAATGGAGTTACCAGAAAACTGCAGTAAGTAGGATTCGAGCTCTCAAACCTTCCTCATACAGCAGTAGTTGTACTGATTGCCCATAACACATGAGAATCGAGATCGTATGGCTCTCTAAACCATTTATTCACTACATTGTTCTAAAACGCTGGTTAGCAAATACTGATCACGAAAGCTTCAAGCGCGATTCGGCAGAAAACAAATTTTGTCATTCCACAAGTTATGGCCGGCGTTCCCGTACCGACTGCTGTCTGTGCTTTCTGAATAATTGTATGCTTGCCAGTAGCCCAGTCCGCAGCATACAGCGTCGACGCAAACAGTTATGAGATCAAAAGTATCCGGACAACCCCAAAAACATACGTTTTTCACATTAGGTGCATTGTGCTGCCACCTACTGCCAGGTGACCTCAGTAGTCATTAGACATCGTGGGAGAGCAGAATGGGGCGCTCCGCGGAACTCACGGACTTCGAACGTGGTCAGGTGATGGGTGTCACTTGTGTCATATGTCTGTAGCAGAGATTTCCACTCTCCTAAACATTCCTAGGTCCACTGTTTCCGATGTAATAGTGAAGTGGAAATGTGAAGGGATATGTACTGCACAAAAGCGAACAGGCCGACCTCGTCTGTTGACTGACAGAGACTGCCGACAGTTGAAGAGGGCCGTAATGTGTAATAGGCAGACATCTATCCAGACCATCACACAGGAATTCCAAACTGCATCAGGATCCACTGCAAGTAGTAAGACAGTTAGACGGAGGTGAGAAAACTTGTGATTTCATGGTCGAGCGGCTGCTCATAAGCCACACACCACGTCGATAAATGCCAAACGACGCCTAGTTTGGTGAGAGTAAACTTTGGGCGATTGAACAGTGAGAAAACGTTGTGCGCGGTGAGGAAGTACGGTACACAATGTGGCGATCCGATGGCAGGGTGTGGCGAATGCCCGGTGAACGTCATCTGCCAGCGTGTGTCGTGCCAACAGTAAAATTCGGAGGCGGTGGTGTTATGGTGTGGTCGTGTTTTTCATGGACGGGGGCTTATTGTTTTGCGTGGCGCTATCACAGCACAGGCCTCCATTTGTGTTTTAAGCACCTTCTTGCGTCCCACTGTTGAAGAGCAATTCGGGGAAGGCGATTGCATCTTTCAACAGATCGAGCACCTGTTCATAATGCACTGCCTGTGGCGAAGTGGTTACACGACAATAACATCCCTGTAATGGACTGGACTGCACAGAGTCCTGACCTGAATCGTATAGAACACCTCTGGGATGTTTTGCAACGCCGACTTCGTGCCATGCCTCATCGATACCTCTCCTCAGTGCCGCACTCCGTGAAGAATAGGCTGCCATTCACCAAGAAACTTTCCAGCACCTGATTGAACGTATGCCTGCAAGTGTGGAAGCTGTCATCAAGGCTAAGGGTGGGCCAACACCATATTGAATTCCAGCATTAGCGATGGAGGGCGCCACGAACTTGTAAGTCATTTTCAGCAAGGTATCCGAATACTTTTGATCACACAGTGTACATATAAGTTGCAATGCTCTTGCTCGACTCAACTCTGTGTGCAATGCTATACGTTTCGTTATAGCCCTGCAGATCAAATGGCGAATACTGAGTGCAATAATCGCATCGCGTGCTCCAGAATCCCCCACTGTCGCTACGCGATACTGTTTTGTATCCATTAGTTTCACACAGAAGTCACTGTCGCATAAGATGCCCTGGGCACTGATCATTCTGACTTGTTCGAACTGGCTCGTTAATACTGCACCCTTTAACGCCAATGAAGAACGGTTACTTCATTTCACGTTTGCACTATGACTGAAAGCTTTCCCTAACTTTGCCTTTATTGTCACGTAAGGCAGGTTTCGGATGGATCTACGAATGCGGTATCTCTCTGCAGTCTACATAATTTATTTATGGTACAATACTCTTAACATCCTCCGCGTTTGATTTCAACACGGGCCAGATTTTCTGGGTGTTGCAGGCAATTTTTACAAGCGTTATCATACAACAAGCGTTGAAGTACATACTGGTCGGAAATTTCTACTATTTTAGTCTATATACTAATAGCCGCATTCGCTCTTGTTAATGTTAAGTGTAAAGCAAAAAGTATTGTCAATTCTAACGTCACCAAATAAAATTCAGTACCATATCTACAGGTCTATCTCGGCTGCAATCTCAATCCTTCTCCCTAAGCGAATAATACGACGACTCAGCTTGAAGTTGAGATGACACTCTCAAGGTTATCTAGACTAGAGGAAGTTAGCGCACTTAAGACAGAGTTTCTTCAATCAGATGCAGAAATAGGTGTTGAGAGGTAAAAGACATTTGCGCGAAGAAAAACCATTACACAAAGCAAATGCTTAAAAAATAATTTGAATCTAGTACGAAAATGGCAACAGTGAAAACATCAAAGGCATGTCTTATGAACCATACGAAGAATGTTATCTAAACTGATGTCCAAATCAAAGCAACAAACGGATATTTTTCCAAGATTATACTATTTTGTGGCAAAATAAACGTAAACAGCTGATAGTAGAGCAGAAACAATGCAAAGAATAAAAAACGTAATCAACTGCAAAAAAACATAACGGTAGACATAAATGTTCCTCGTTTTTTTTTTCAGCTTAACAGATTTGCACATACGTTCCGACAAATGGGTAATATGCTCAGTATGGCGTGTGACCACCTCTGGCACCAATATAGACCTGACAACGACGGGACATACTGTGAACTATGCTGAGACAATTACGCCCATTCTATCTGCTGAGCTGCTCAGAAGTCTTGGAGAGTGCTTGGTGGATGCTGACGGGATACAACCCATCTCCCGAGTGCATCCCAGACATGCTCTATGGGAGTCAAATCGGGTGAATGAGCAGGCCACGCTATGCGTGCAATATCTTCCGTTTCCCAGAAAACAACAACCACCCGTGCTCTGTGAGGTCGAGCATTATCGTCCATCAATTGATTACGAAGTCTGGGCCCACAGCACTTCGCAACAATCGCGCATGAAATCCTAAGATCTCCCCCACGGTACCTGAAAGCAGTAAAACACTGCTGATTCGCCCGTAAAATTTCGAGTGGTCAACATAATCCCTGCCTGCACCATTAGGGATCCTCCTCTATATCTGTCTCTTTCCACAATATTTGGGTCCCGAAATCGTGTTCCACGTGCCCTCCAGATGCGAATTCTTCGAGAATCACTCTCCATATCAAATCAGAACTAATCTGTGAAAAGAACATTGGTCCACCGTTCGACAATCCAGGTGACATGTTGATGGCTCCACTGTAGGCCAGAGGTAAACCGACAAAGGTCTCAAAAAAAAAAAAAAAAAAAAAAAAAAAAAAAAAAAAAAAAAAAAAAGGCCACTCTGCTGAAGCCTTCTGTACACCGCTTGCCTCGGTACAACACGTCCAGGGGTGCTGCGAGGTCACATGCCAGTTGCAGTCCCAGTAACAAGGCGGTACCGTCGTGCCCTTGCAGCCAAATAACGGCCCACTCTGTCTGATGTCACACGTGGTTGGCCCTGTCCTGGTCTCCGGGAAACAGTTTCGGTCTCTATAAACTGTCACCTCATACAACAAACAACAGAGCGATTCACATTATGCCCTCAGGCCACATCAGTTTGGGGTTCTCCTGCTTCCATTCTTCCTAGGGCCATTCACAGCAGAGGACCTGTAGGCGTCTTCTCTGTGGCATACTGCACCGTCTGTGACTGTGTACGCAGCGATTATGGATGTGGAACTATGCTGCAAATGCTACCCCCCCTTGATAGCTGCTCTGGCGCCATTGTTGGCGTGGTTGTCAGTTGATCGGAATGCCATCTTCCGCCCAGAACACGACCGTAACGGGAGCTGTTGACAGTTCGTATAATTATATAGTGAATTAGACACAGTTTGTTGCTTTAATTTTGGACACCAGTGTATTATCAACAAGCTATTCCGATCAAAACCAGACATTCGAGAACGTTTTCGTTCCGCGGTAAACGGGAAAACATACAGAGTGAATCAGAAATCACCAAAAAACTTTCAGAGGTAATGGTATGTCTAGTAAACATAGGTTCTAAAATGCATACCTTAGGATCTGGGAGGACTAGTTCATCTTCAATACCGTCAAACGCATCTCTTCTTCTGCAAGGTCTTTGATTTCCATTATTTGGAAGGAGGTAGTATGCACCAAACCAAGAAAAAAAGTATCCAGGAAACATGGGCACTTGTTAATTACAAGAGATGTGTTTCGCAGTAGCTAAGATGAATCAGTGCTCATATCTCTTAACGTCTGCACTCTAGAACCCATGTTTACTACACTATTTTTCTTATTTTGGTTCATCCTGCAGTTAGCACTCTATTCGATTTCTGGGTAAAATGCTACAAAGCTAACTACAAAATACATTCAAAGACTGTTTGTTGAGCGTGTCGTCACTGTGAATATTTTAAGTACACCCCAAGATTTAAAAAAAAAAAAATCGACGCACCGCATAGGAATTATCAAAGTGGAGCAGAAGTCGGTAGATGCGATATACATCTACAAAGAAATTATTACAATTTCAGAAAAAAATTGGATGATTTATTCAAGAAAAAAAGTTTTACGAATCCCACTGCTGTCCGGGCCGTCTCCAGATAAGTCTTCCCTGGTCATCGGGGCTCAGTTCGAAGCGGGACTCATCACTGGCGACAGTTCTACCACAGTCAATGAGATACCAGGTCTAAGGCGTGTCCGAAGAAGCCCCGTAAAGTGGCGAGACACCAACCTCACTATCGCACGCCACACGGTCCGATAATCAGGAGTGACTGTCTGGGACGCCATTTCATTCCATAGCAGGACCCCTTTGGTTGTCATCCGCGACACAGCACGATATGCTCTACGCCACGTTTTGTTGCCCCTCATGACAAGCCATCCTTAGCTTACATTTCACACGGCGAGAGTTTCCACTGCTTGTCTTCGTGCTTGCCAAACCCCGCCTTAGCTAGCAAGATCGCCGGATCTGTCCCCAGTTGTGAACGCTTAGAGCGTTATGGGTAGGATCCTACAACCAGATGCAGATGTTGTTGATCTAACGCGCCGACTGGACAGAATGTGGCACGATATCTCTAAGAAGTACATCCAATAACTCTATCAATCAATGGCAAGCCCAATAACTGCTTGCATAAAGGCTAGACGTGGCCCAACACGTTACTGACTTGCTCAATTTGTTATGTCTCTTTCTCTGGAATAAATAATCCATATTTTTCTGAAATTGTAATCATTTGTTTGTCTGTACACGTACATCACATCTACCGAATTCGGCCCCATTCGGATAATTCCTACGTGGTGCGTCTATCGTTCACCGACGAAGAACTATGATTCAAAGAGGGGTAAGTTGAATGACAAAAATCCTTTGAATATTGATTCCACTTTACATGCTTCTTTTTACTGTTTCACAACTAATTTTCAAATGTGTTATAATAAAACTTTCACTGAAAACCGTAACTTTAATACGAATACAATAATTGTTAATTCAGGTTAATCTACACCCTAGGTGAAAACATTAAAAACAGTTTGAACATAAACATGAATTTAGTTTCGTTTCTTTTTTTTCCAAGTAACAGATTAAATTACATTTATCTGCTGACAGGTGTGAGCGCAATAACGATATGCAGTGTATTACAGAAAGATGCAACTTTGCGTAGCGATAATTGTGGCTTTTGACTGCTGAATTACAAAATACGAATTCTTCGTGGCGGCAGTTGGTCACTCAGAAGAAAATCTGCGACAATGACAGCAATCTCATATGAAAATATACACTCCTGGAAATTGAAATAAGAACACCGTGAATTCATTGTCCCAGGAAGGGGAAACTTTATTGACACATTCCTGGGGTCAGATACATCACATGATCACACTGACAGAACCACAGGCACATAGACACAGGCAACAGAGCATGCGCAATGTCGGCACTAGTACAGTGTATATCCACCTTTCGCAGCAATGCAGGCTGCTATTCTCCCATGGAGACGATCGTAGAGATGCTGGATGTAGTCCTGTGGAACGGCTTGCCATGCCATTTCCACCTGGCGCCTCAGTTGGACCAGCGTTCGTGCTGGACGTGCAGACCGCGTGAGACGACGCTTCATCCAGTCCCAAACATGCTCAATGGGGGACAGATCCGGAGATCTTGCTGGCCAGGGTAGTTGACTTACACCTTCTAGAGCACGTTGGGTGGCACGGGATACATGCGGACGTGCATTGTCCTGTTGGAACAGCAAGTTCCCTTGCCGGTCTAGGAATGGTAGAACGATGGGTTCGATGACGGTTTGGATGTACCGTGCACTATTCAGTGTCCCCTCGACGATCACCAGTGGTGTACGGCCAGTGTAGGAGATCGCTCCCCACACCATGATGCCGGGTGTTGGCCCTGTGTGCCTCGGTCGTAAGCAGTCCTGATTGTGGCGCTCACCTGCACGGCGCCAAACACGCATACGACCATCATTGGCACCAAGGCAGAAGCGACTCTCATCGCTGAAGACGACACGTCTCCATTCGTCCCTCCATTCACGCCTGTTGCGACACCACTGGAGGCGGGCTGCACGATGTTGGGGCGTGAGCGGAAGACGGCCTAACGGTGTGCGGGACCGTAGCCCAGCTTCATGGAGACGGTTGCGAATGGTCCTCGCCGATACCCCACTAGCAACAGTGTCCCTAATTTGCTGGGAAGTGGCGGTGCGGTCCCCTACGGCACTGCGTAGGATCCTACGGTCTTGGCGTGCATCCGTGCGTCGCTGCGGTCCGGTCCCAGGTCGACGGGCACGTGCACCTTCCGCCGACCACTGGCGACAACATCGATGTACTGTGGAGACCTCACGCCCCACGTGTTGAGCAATTCGGCGGTACGTCCACCCGGCCTCCCGCATGCCCACTATACGCCCTCGCTCAAAGTCCGTCAACTGCACATACGGTTCACGTCCACGCTGTCGCGGCATGCTACCAGTGTTAAAGACTGCGATGGAGCTCCGTATGCCACGGCAAACTGGCTGACACTGACGGCGGCGGTGCACAAATGCTGCGCAGCTAGCGCCATTCGACGGCCAACACCGCGGTTCCTGGTGTGTCCGCTGTGCCGTGCGTGTGATCATTGCTTGTACAGCCCTCTCGCAGTGTCCGGAGCAAGTATGGTGGGTCTGACACACCGGTGTCAATGTGTTCTTTTTTCCATTTCCAGGAGTGTAGTATGAAAGAGATTATGACACAGACTCTGTGATCGGCACAAGTCATTTCGTCATACGGAAATATTAAACAGCTTTCCTGAAAAGAAAACGTGTCGTTATTGTGTATGAGCTCTATAGCTAGAAGCGTTAACATTTATTTGATGAATGCAAATTGAGTAAGAAAACTGCATTGAAACGAATAAGCTGGCTGTGTGGCCTAGCAGCCAAACAAATAAAAAGCTTCGCCAATGTATGGTAACTGACTAAGTTACTGGGCCAGAAAAGCACTACGATGTAATTACCCTGATAACGGAATTTATACGTGAACTGCATCAGCGTGATGAAGTGAGGCGTAACACTCCACATACACGAAAGCTTTGGGGACCTATTTCAGCTTGTAGCACACACGTTCTCACAAGGTTCACCACACAGTCAACTGCGTTAACCCAGAGATATTACGAGTTGAAAATCATTTAATCAATATATTCTCAGGCCAAATAGGTTATTACAATTCTGCATCCGACAGACAATTACTTTTTTCAGCATTCTCTGGCTCATCTGCCAACATTTGTGCATCTTACTTGGTACAAAATACCACTTGTCCCTCAGCTTCACAGGACTGTAAGATGCATGTGTTCTCCTCTTGGCGACCCCGACCCCTTCCTCTGCGTTCTTACGTTCATTGTGGAGGTTAACTGGCCCACTGTGCCGCGACAATTGCTGTGCTCTTTTCTCCAGCGTCGTCGTCTCCTTCTGGCGTCTCTGGTCTGTAGGGCACCACCGTTACTTCGTTATAAAGTTCCTAATGTGCCAACAGTCCGTTCTCGACACACGTCCCCATCCGAGTCTAGAGCATCCTGCTAACTGAGAAGCTTGCTGGTATTACTCATCTGTATCCGTTGCCTTGTCGTATTTGCATTCAGTTCAATACGCATTTTATAGTACTGCTCGCTGCTTTGAATTCCGATACAATTGCAATGTGTGTTCGTATATTTATACTAACTGCAAATAGTGTCGTGGCGGAATCTACGATGTTCGGAGCTGAGTGATCCCACGGTAGTACTGCTAAAATGACTGAGCAGCATCATGTGCAATGGAGGTACCGTGATTGAACGTACAAATTTTGTTAAGCAGGTCGATCGTCAGATAAAAATATCATGCAGGTCATGCAATTAACGGAACCAACCGGATTCAGGATATAATATGTCGCTTACAGATATTATGACATATTACCTTCTGAGTGCTGCTTAGAAAATAGCTTAGGTTGTTTTGTTAAGCATTAGGGAAAACAAAACGAAATTACAACAAAAACCTGAACTGATCTCTTATTACTGGTTGGCATTCAGAAGCCATATGACGAACTCACAAACTCTACATGGTATCTGTAAAAAGAATGGGGTTGGGGGGGGGGGGGTTCTGCTTACCCCCCCCCCCTCAACAGTTACACGCCCAGGAGATTTCTAGTGTATACCGAAGGCAATTCCGGTTTACGGGCAGAAAAGTAAATTATGGCACGACGAAAGAAGCCCACAAGTAATCTGAAACTTGTAGGAAACTACTATCAGGGTATGACACGCAAATCACTAGAGCGATAGGGCCTCGATTGAGCAATCACTTCGGAAAGCCCGTGTTTACGTAGTATCTTAAGCTATCATCAACCCGAAGGTCGGTTTGAACACCACAGTACTTTACTAGCCATGATCGCGTTAGAGGTGGTATACCGTTGCCTTTGAACTGACTTACAACGCCAGTTATAGGCGGATCTACAGTTTAACAGGGAATCCCAGCCACTGTGCAATTCGATGTTTTTCATACTATTAAATATTCCTAGAGGTGAAAGAAATCATAAGTGACAGACTAAAATAACAGGAATGATCAGCGATCGAATCGGTGGCCTTTGCATTTTCCTGGTCTGCCACTTTACCAAGGAGACACACCATCTGAAAGAGTTAAATACGTGCTTAAATCTTTCTGTACTTTATCTCTTCTCGTTTTTGTTCTATGACAGAAGGAAAAACCACTAAAAGATTCGTGGGTCTCAGTTTTTCCCTCTGAATAAAATAGATATTTTTAAATGATGTGCGTCGCTGGCTGTCAGTGATAAACGTTGTCAGAGAGATCACTACGCCTTGTCGACGTCTAAGCTCGACACATGAACACCAATAAATGATCATCCACCAAGAATAGGCGCCCACACATACGCACTCCTAGAAGCGCGGTTTATGACAAGCCACTCAGATCCGCGTGCAAGAATGCCCGTGTGAACGCAGTGTCATTCAAGGCGCAGGTGTGCGGTTCAACCGCCCTGGCGTCAGTGGCGATTAATGTGTGGCCTCCTGGTGAATGCTGTTGCTCGCTCTGTCGCAGATGCTTTAACTGCCTACAGAACACGACGCGATTGTTGTGCACTCTTTCGCAGATTCTTGTCACTACAGTGCGCAACGAAATCATGGCGGAATTCCGTTAGTGAACCAGAGGTTTTTTGGCGGAAAAGTATTCATACACTGTTGTTCATGTAGAATAACTTTATTTACCAAAACTGAAGATCACAACCAAAGACGTTATTTGGTGAACTAAAAGTAATGGGGTTCCCTTCCTGAACTTTACATACAAAAGGATTAGATAAATTAACCTTCTGCAAAAAGTAAATATAAATTCTGCACCAGCTGTCTTCACACATTAGTCTCTGTGGTAATATTTTGCCATTCTTGTTGCAGACATTACTTCGTATTTCACGTTTTCTGACCAATCTATCCAGCATAGTCCAAAGATGTTCATTTGGAGGTCTGCGCTCTGCGGAGTATAAATGTAGATGTAGATGTAGGAGAGTAAATATACGGGCAGTCACATTAATGTTCGGCGACAACGTGCAATACCCACTCACAGACGGCAGGTGGCAGCACTAGCAGTGGAGGTTACACAAAGCGTGCCGGGGACACGCGAAAAACAGAGCCGTCGTTGCCATAACGCGCAACCGGAGTGATTTATCTGACGTCAAAAGTGCATGATCATCGGCTTTCAGGCCAAGGGTGGAAGCATTTCATTTCATAAAGTGCTATGTTTGTAAACTATTCGCATGCCGTCGTGATTAAAGCATACCGTGCTTGGCAAAATGACGCTGTCGAGGCAACTGTGGTGCACCACAAGCCAGGGATAACAACGGAGAACAATGGCTGCAAAAATGTAGGCGGTAGCAAAGACGCGTAACTGTTGAAGCAACTGGCAGCCCAGAGGAACCAAGGGGCTACCAACAGTGTCTCCTCAACAACCGTTCAGTGAATGTCGGTGCGTACGGGCCTCCGCAGCAGACGCCCGGCTCATGCACCCATGCTGACTGCCGTTCATCGGCGACGAAGACTGGAATTTGCACGTCACTGCTGCAACCAGACGTCCACTGAGTGGCGATAGGTAATCTTATTAAATGAATAGGTGACACAATTTATGCTCCATCGGACTAATGACCACTGGCGTGTAACAATAGTCGGAAGGGTCCAGGCCGGAAGAGGGATCGTTATGGCCCGGGAATGTTTTTGTGCAATTCCCTGCATGATCTAGTCAATCTGGAAGGTACAATGGACCAACACAAGTTCGCATCTATTCTTGAGGTCCACGTACAGCCCTATTTGCAGCTTCTTTTTCCTCGGCACGGTGGTATCTACCAGCAGGGCAACGCAACCTGTCACACAGCTTGCAGTGTACGTAAGTCGTTGGAGGAGCAACCAGGTGAGTTTACCGTACGTGCTGCCCTGGCCACCAAATTCCCCGGATTTAAACACAACCGAGAAAGCGTGGGATCACCTCGATCCGGCTGTTCGCACCACAGATCCTCAACTGAGAAACTCGGCGCAGCTGGCCACGGCACTTCAGTCGAAATGGCTCCGCATCCCTGTCGGTACCTTGTAGAACTTCACCGACTCTCTTACCGCATGTCTCGCAGCAGTCCGCGTTGCAAAAGCTGTTATTCAGGCGCCGGCCAGAGTGGCCGAGCGGTTCTAGGCGCTTCACTCTGGAACCGCGCGACCAGTACGGTCGCAGGTTCGAATCCTGCCTCGGGCATGGATGTGTATGATGTCCTTAGGTTAGTTAGGTTTAAGTAGTTCTAAGTTCTAGGGGACTGATGACCTCAGAAGTTAAGTCCCATAGTGCTCAGAGCCATTTGAACCATTTTGTTATTCAGGCTTTTGACAGGTGGTCATATCAATGTCACTGGATAGTGTACAATTGTATCAACATGTCTGACAATGTAACCAATTCAACTACCACCGTAACAGATGTCACATTTCACACAACCAAAGCGAAAATAAAATCTCAATCTACAGACTTAACAGATGGAGACTAGCAATGTCACGTCGAGAATCCCAAAGGATATTACCAACAAATAAAACGGATATTCTAAAAGACCCTTCTTCTCCGAGCAATCTACGAAAAATTCATAAGTCTGTCAGAATACATTAACAATCCAGTTATGCAAATGAACTAGCCACAGAAATCCGGGCACGGGTAAGTCATCGTGCGATGCTGAAAACTCAACTGGTCGCTAGAGTTGAAGAACTGGAAAATAAAATGCAGAATAGGATCCAATAAGGATCAGGCGATATAAAACACCACGGTGAAAAATAATATGCACACAGATCCAAAGCATGCCTTGCTTAATCCCCTACAATAACAATGACAAGAAATAACATACGCAATATGTTCTCTTCCACAAAAATTGATGATACCAGCAAGAATGACGTACAGTGATGTGATAAATGTCATGGAATACCTCCTAGCATCATGCTGGACCACCTCCTCCCCGGCGTATTGCAGCAACTCGACGTAGCATGGTCTCAACAAGTCGCTGGAAGACCCCTGAAGAAATACTGAGCCGTACTGCCTCTATGGAGTCCATAATTGTGAAAGTGTTGCCGGTGCGGAATGTTGTGCCCGAACTGACCTCTCGATTATGTCCCATGAACGTTCGATGGGATTCATTTCGGGCGATCTGGGTGGCCAAATCATTCGATCGAATTGTCCGGAACGTTCTTCAAACCAATCGTCAACACATGTAGCCCAGTGACATGAAATTGTTGTTCGGGAACATGAAGTCTATGTATGGCTGCAAGTAGTCTCCAAGTAGTCCGACATAACCATTTCTAGTCAATGATCACTTCAGTTGGTCCAGAGGGTCCAGTCCATTCCATGTAAACACAGCCCACACCATTATGCAGCCACCGCCAGCTTTCACAGTGCCCTGTTGACAACTTGGGTCCGTGGCTTCATGGGGTCTGCGCCACACTCGAACCCTATCATCGCCTCTTACCAACTGGAATCGGGAGTCATCTAACCATGCCACGGTTTTTCATTTGTCCAAGGTCCAACCGATATGAACAAGAGCCCTGGAGAGGCGCTGCAGGCCATATCGTGCTGTTAGCAAAGGCACTCGCGCCGGTGGTCTGTTGCCCTAGCCCATTAACGACAAATTTCGCCGCACTCTCCTGACGGATACGTTCGTCGTACGTCCCTGATTTCTGCTGTCTATACAATGAGGTGACAGAAGTCATGGGATAGCGTTAGGCACATTCACAGATGGCGGTAGTATCGCGTACACAAGGTACAAAAGGGTGGTGCATTGGCAGAGTTGTACTCAGGTGATTCAGGTGAAAAAGTTTCCGACGTGATTACGACAGCACGACGGGAATTAACAGACTTTGCAGGCGGGATGGTAGTTGGAGCTAGATCCATCGGGCATTCTGTTTCTGAAATCGTTAAAGGAACTCAACATTCCGAGGACCCACAGTGTCGAGAAACAAGAATACAAAATTTCAGTATTACCTCTCAAGCAGCAACATTGCATGAAATAACCATAGAAATCAATGTGGAATGGACTATGCCAAGAAACGACCGACCTGAGTGTCTTTACTAACAGTACATCGCCTGCAGTGCCTCTCCTGGGTTTGCGACCATATCAGTTGGACCAAACACGACTGGGAAACCATGGCCCGGTCAGACGAGTCCCGATTTCAGTTCAAAAAATGGCTCTGAGCACTATGGGATTCAACTGCTGAGGTCATTAGTCCCCTAGAACTTAGAACTACTTAAACCTAACTAACCTAAGGACACCATACACATCCATGCCCGAGGCAGGATTCGAACCTGCGACCGTAGCGGTCACGCGGTTCCAGACTGAAGCGCCTAAACCGCACGGCCACACCGGCCGGCCGATTTCAGTTAGTAAGAAGTGGTGACAGGGTTCGATTGTGGCGCAGACCCCACGAAGCCTTGGACCTAAGTTGTCAACAACGCACTGTGCAAACTGTTGGTGACTCCATAATGGTATGGGCTGTGTTTACATGGAATGGACCGGGCTTCTGGTTAAACTGAACCGAACGTTGACTGTAAATGGTTATGTTCGTACACTTGGTGACTTTTTGCAGCCATTTATGGATTTCATGTTACCAAAAAACGATAGAATTTTTATGCATGACAGTGTGCCATGTCACCGAGCCACAACTGTTTGTGATAAGCCGCAGGGAGTGGCCGCGCTGTTTGAGGCACCATGTCACGGACTGCGCGGTCTCTCCCGCCGGAGGTCCGAGTCCTCCCTCGGTCATGGGTGTGTGTTTTGTTCTTAGCATAAGTTAGTTTAAGTGGTGTGTAAGTCTAGAGACCGATGACCTCAGTAGTTTGGTCCATTAGGAATTCACACACATTTGAACATTTTTGTTCGTGATTGGTTTAACGAACATTCTGGCCAATTCGAGCGAATTATTTGGCCACTCAGATCACCGGACATGAAAAGAGGCATTTAATCACCTTCCCTTCAACTGGAGCAGAAGAGATTAATACTGAACACCGATATTAAAGAATTATGTGAACTGCCAGGTATAGTCTACACAAAAAGAACGGAGTCTCCAGTTCAGCGGTCGGCAACTGGCCGACCGCGATCCAGATCCGGACCGCAGAAGGTAGAAAACTAGTCCGCCAAAAATATTTTAAAGAATAAATTACGCACTCAAATTATTTAAAAAATATTTTTCTGTAGATCACAAATCTTTTGGGCGCCACCCTTATAATTTTTTCTAGTAGTGTACAATTAATTGCTGAATAATTAGAAGTCTTAATGGTTAATTATAGGTAGATTAAGCAAATAACTGCTGTGCTGTGAAGCGAAGGAGAGTGCGCCGAAGAGAAGAGCGGGGCGGAAGGGAGCAAGCTGGCTCGCCGGGCGGCGCAGCGTGTTGTGTCGATCCACATAGCTCAGTACGCATGAGTGCAACCCCGGAATTCTATTTAATGTAGAAAGAAATTTTGTAAATCGATTTCAGGCTCTGGCAACCTCTCAAACTCCTGTTAAATCGGCGAAGGAATATTCATTTAAACACCATTTTTTGTGCTCGTAACTCGAATGATAACCGCTTTGTGTGCCACTTTATGAAACTTCGGGGAGTTCAGTCGGCGGCGGCGATTTTTGATAACGAAGCGCCTCCTCTATCAGAGCGGCTCCTTTGGTGTGCGGCAGCATACATTTTGATACGGAAGTATCTCCTTTGCGGTGCATCGGCATGTGCTGTGTGCCGGGCGCTGGTATTTTTTACAGAGAGGGAATCAAAAATTGTATCGCCAGTTCGTCAGTAATTTCTACGATCTCGTACAGAGCGTTTCTTTATTACCGAGGCTTATAAAGTTTCTTTCGTATCGATATGGATCCTAAAAAACGTAAAGCTGATAGTGAAAATAGTATTTTTTTTTACTGAGTGGACTGAACAATCTCGTTTTACGTTGCCTGGTAGGCCTGGAGCTGTTCCAGTTTGCCTCTTGTGCAACGGAACCGTCACTCTTATTAAAAGTGCCAATTTGAAGTGACACTACGGAACAACTCATCAGCAGTTCCAAAAAAATTTTCGTCTGGGTAGTGAAGCTAGTCAAGAGAAGCTCCAGACATATCTACCTTCTTACAAAAAAAAAGCACAGCCTTCCTTAAAAAAACCACCAGAAACCATTTTCAGGCTCTGCAATAGCGAAAAAATGTATGTTGGAAGAGGCCCTGGCACATTTTGAAGAGAAGAAGGATGTTGTTGCCGCAATTAAAAGTATCCATTGTCGGCAAGAAACAATACAAGAAGAACCTAAATTTTGGCTACTTATAAAAGAAGTAGTTTGTTCGAACTTCCGCAAAAGGCGCCTAGCTACACTATAGCACTAGATGAATCATGCGACGTTGATGAGATACAAATGTCCATTTTCGTGCATTTTTTTGGATACTGAAAATAAAGACTTTAGGGAAGAATTACTAACAGTATTGCCGTTGAAAGGCAAAGCTCGCGGAGAAGACTTAAGTCTTACGATGAGTTCATGACAAAGTCAAACATCAGTTATCACAAAATGACGTTCTAACGTTTTTGACGACTAAAAGTGTGTGAAGTGTTATGTGCAAACTTCCCACTTCTCTTATACGAGTCGATTTACTTGGTGTATACAGACGATCTTCTTCTCTGGATAGCCGGCTTCAGGAATCTCTATAAACTACTTCTCCGAAGAATGATGATAGTTACAGAAACCTTAAAGACCCTCTCATCACTTGCGAAATAATTCGGTACTCCAAGAATACTTTTCAATAACTATTGGTATATTTGAGCTTCATAAGAACAACATTCACATTTCGCACATAAACATTTAACTTCTCGTAAGTAACTCGTATCGTCTCACATTAGAAACAGATTTTAGTCCCTATAGAAAAGAGTTAGCTTAACAACCATGTCTCTACTACAAACATATCGTAAAATACGTCTTGCCTCCAGCAAGTCCAAGACAAGAGTTTTTTCACAATTCAGAATATCAATTGTTCTTTTGTCACTAGCAATAGTCACAATTACAAACACCACAGAATAACACATATGTTCCTTGGTTCTTCCGTGTGCTTTCACTATGACTTCCATGGATAGCCCAACAAGTATTTGTCGGTGCCGATCAACCACTGCGTCGACCTTTTGGTCGCGACCGATTTCACATCTGCACACACACACACAAGACAGATGACGCGCAGTAGGTAGGGTTCCTTTCTCCCACTCATATCTAAAATATCGGTGTGTTCGAGGCGGTGGAAGGCCGAGTGGTTCTAGAATTTATGCGGAAATTCTCGAAACACTACAATGTCTCTTTCAACCGACGGGTCTCCAGCGATGATCGGCGAAGAAAATGGACTAGCAAAGAGAATCAAAGATAAGAATGCTGAGCTACACTATTGTATCAGTGCAGAATTCACCAGACAACCCTTTGCAGAAAACTTATTGTGACTCTGAAAGACGTAATGGACAGATTGATCAAGGTGATTAATTTTTTGAGGTCTCGTTTTGTTCTTCAGCACACACAGTTCAAAGAGAGTCTTTCTGAGTGTGAATCGGCGCATTCTGACATACTGCAGTGAAACAATTATCGTTGGATAAGTAAAGATCGAGTGAATGACATTTTTGGCAAATAAAAGAAGAATCCTTCTTAGAAAACTTGGAATCACAAGACGCAAGAAACCACTTGGAATTCTAACCAATGAGCGCAGTATGCTAGATGTGGCTTTCTTGGAAAACAGTCTGAAACATTTAAAGAGCTCAATACGGAGCTATAAGGAAGTTGGAAATTAATACGTGATCTGATACCAAATGTCGCAAGCTTGAAATCTTTGGAAAAAAAAAAATGCAAGTCAAGACTTTTTCACTTTTCACCAATTTTTGGATATAAAAATAATTCTGAAACAGACACTTCAGTTTTATCAAATTTTATGTCAGATTCTAAGAAGGAAATTGCAACAAGATTCCGAGAGTTTTCAGAGATACAGAAGCTGCCGTGATACTTAAAATCGCCTTTTGAAGTTTCGCCAGTGGCAGCACGGACGGATGTTGCTGCGAAGTTGTTATGCCTTTGCTGCGAAGTTGTTATGCCTTTACTCCAAATGGAGATACTAGAATTGTAGGAAGACATTTCGTTGGAAGCGAATAAAATTACATACGCTGAAGAATTCTGGAGTAAAAATATCACGGAAATACATGAAAATTGCAAAAATTTAGCCGTATACCTGGTCACTATGTTGGGCTCCACATATATTTGTGAAATTTCATTTTTTAAAATAACTTTTTCTGAAGAACAAGTATCGCTCAAGATAAACGGCTGCCCATCCTGAAGACACCACCTGCATTAGCTGCTGCTCAAGATAACGTAACTTTAAGAAAATGGTTCAAGAGCGCAAATGTAATTTCTCCCATTGATTATTACTACGATTTGCCTATCTATTGTGTTTCATATTTTTTGTGACTTAAAAATGAAATAAAAAGTAGTATAGCACCGAACATAAGCGTTTTCTGGATTTTTTAATACAAATATTCCTCTCTATTGAGTTTCGGCCGGCCAGTGTGGCCGAGCGTTTCTAGGCGCTACAGTCTGGCACCGCGCGACCGCTACGGTCGCAGGTTCGAATCCTGCCTCGGGCTTGGATGTGTGTGATGTCCTTAGGTTAGTTAGGTTTAAGTAGTTCTAAGTTCTAGGGGACTGATGACCTCAGATGTTAAGTCCCATACTGCTCAGAGCCATTTGAACCATTTTTGAATTTCATATTATTTTGCGAGTGAAAATTAAAATTAAAAATTGGTGAGGAATATGAAGTGTTTATTCTGGATTTCGATAACAATTTTTAAAAGTGTCCGGACTCGTTACAAAATTACCTTCTGACCCCTGCTCTAGATCTATACAACGGATGCAGCGGCCTTGTAGGAGCCCAAGGGCCAGATGAACTCTAGACATGACTCCCAACCCCCCAGTGCTACATTCGAACATACTTCCCCGAATCACCTTTAAGGATCTAGATCAATGCAATGGGTCCCTTTGTAACGAACAAAGCTAGAAAGAAGGGCATAACTGGGAGCTGATCTGTTGTGTATCCACGAGCAACATCTGAAAAATGGAAGTGTTCCACTAGACGAAGGATCAGTAAAAGCGAAAGCAGTAGTTGCAATTACAGACAGATTATAACGAACAACAAAATTTAGGAAATGTGTGGCGAACATTTGGTTTCTATTGCATTTCGATACAAAAACAACAAATGGATTCTTATAAATATAAACGCACGATATTCTGACCCCATACAGCCACATATAGAAAAAAAAATCAGAGCAACAGACAACTACGATCATGGGAAAAATCTGTTAATAACAGCAGACAGAAATGTGAAGAGTTCACTGCACTTTATCAGGTACACAGATGATTGGGGTAATCTGTCTGTAATTGCAACTACTGCTTTCGCTTTTACTGATCCATCGTCTAGTGGAACACTTCCATTTTTCAGATGTTGCTCGTGGATACACAACAGATCAGCTCCCAGTTATGCCCTTCTTTCTAGCTTTGTTCGTTACAAAGGGACCCATTGCATTGATCTAGATCCTTAAAGGTGATTCGGGGAAGTATGTTCGAATGTAGCACTGGGGGGCTGGGAGTCATGTCTCGAGTTCATCTGGCCCTTGGGCTCCTACAAGGCCGCTGCATCCGTTGTATAGATCTAGAGCAGGGGTCAGAAGGTAATTTTGTAACGAGTCCGGACACTTTTAAAAATTGTTATCGAAATCCAGATTAAACACTTCATATTCCTCACCAATTTTTAATTTTAATTTTCACTCGCAAAATAATATGAAATTCAAAAATGGTTCAAATGGCTCTGAGCAGTATGGGACTTAACATCTGAGGTCATCAGTCTCCTAGAACTTTGAACTACTTAAACCTAACTAACTTAAGGGCATCACACACATCCATGCCCGAGGCAGGATTCGAACTTGCGACCGTAGGCGTCGCGCTTTTCCAGACTGTAGCGCGTAGAACCGCTCGGCCAGTCAGGCCGGCCGAAACTTTTCAAAGGCACAAAAAATAAAAATAATAAATAAAAATGAATCGAATGACGTCAGAACACTTCACCGTTCTCTCAGCCGTAATAATCACTTTTCATTTACTTTTCATTTTTTATTTATTTTATTTTTATTTTTTATTTATTTTTTTTTGCTCGTTTGAAAAGACTCTCGGGAAAGCGCTGAGACTGATTACGGCACAGTATTACACTTAATGTGTTGTGTACCTCCCTCCGACGCGCATATCGTCTTTATTGTCTCCGCGATGGAACTATATGCTGTGCCGACGTTGTGTTAAAAGGTACTGCCGACTCTGCCTTGTATGGCACTGTTATCTTGGCTGCACATGCATTCATGTTTTCCATAAACTAGATGCAATCGATAACAATTCTGTGGTGACGCTGCGCGGGATAGGAAGGATTTTATGATTTCTGTGCCTTAGCAGATTTGCTGGACGTATGAATTAAAAAACGCCTTCAGTCACAACTTTTCATGTTTTATTAGCAGATTTGTCTTTTTCGCGCCGAGAAATGTTGTTGGCGACACTGTCCATCACTGTCAACCATTTGTAATTTATTACAAGTTTTTAGGCCTATATTCACGAGCTGCAAGCTTACCACTAGTTTACCGTACCCTAGAAACTTTTTACCTGTTGGGTCAGGAGTATCAAGATGCAAAAATAACCTCCGAAAATTAGGATATGAGTGAATAAAACGACGAAGACAGGGAAAAACGTCTGCCACAAAATGAGTGAAACATGTAGCTGAACTGGTAAATGAAGGTGCTATCCACAGAACTCTTCGCTGAACTACTACTATTTAGTTAGTGATATAAATTACAGCGATCACCGTAACCACGTTACTTGCACAAAAAACTACTGCGTCACCCCACAATGAACAGCTTCTACTGACACCGAGTGATGGTAGGGGGGCTAATAATGTCAGACCACAGAGTTTACAAAAATTACTGCTGAAAAGGCTTTGCCTGAAAAGACTTTGACTTTTCAGTCAGAGAACTTGCAGCGAACAAGATGATCTTCCAACTGCGGCATTCCGGTCAAGCGCCTGGACGTTGCCCCTTTGAACATGGAGGTGGTCAGTGTGCTGAATGGAGATGAAAGTCGGACTCGAAAGCTCGTTATTGGTCACTCCTGAGAGTATAAAGATATCACTAACACGCCGAGTGCCGTGTTATAAAGTAAGTGCTGCAACGTGACATGTGTACGTTTGCCAGCATTATTTCACGAAAGCAATCTCAACCATTACGAAAAGCAATGTGTCATCAAAACTCTACCTTATTTGGATTTATTTACCATGGCCCGACGTGACACACACACACACACACACACACGCACGCACGCACGCACGCACACGCACACGCACGCGCGCGCGCGAGCGCGCGCGCGCACGAGAGAGGTAGAGTAAGGTTAACACACAGGCCTTCCATTCGGTAGGACGCTAATTAAAATCAATGTCTGTCTGTCTGTCTGCCCATTCTGACATAAGTTTTTCTTGGTCTCCCTAAATTGCTTATGGCTTCTCAGCGGATATTTTGCTGCATACATCATCAGACGCTGTCCAATCACGATACCAAGTAACGTTGCAACTGTTGTGCTCCTTCGTCTACCACCTATGGAAAAGTTAGCAATCGGATGATGGCAGAGTTCGTTCCCCTCTGCCGAAATTTTCTTGTCGTCCGCTTCTCCTGCGTTCACTCTTTCCATCACAATTCCAACAATAGTGTTGTAATGTAATACTTGGTGCGGATGGCAACGTCGCAACGCTACAAACCTGCTACAAGCTGTTGCATTACTCATCCAATTCAAGCAATCTAATTCACTTAAATTTTATGGCGCCCTTTGACGCCCTGGAGGAATCAGTCTATACTTCTTTACACAGTGTTCTTTCACTACCATAGGTTATATTCGTTCCTATTGCACATCTCACTATGAGCGGACTTCAGGGACTTCAAGACACACTCCTCTACACTTTTGCACTATAGGAAGTAACAGTCAGTCTCTAGGTGAACCAGGTGTTTGCACAGAAATTGAAGAACTTCAATTCCCCACTTTCACTTTTACCGTGGCTTGTGATCACTTACTTGAAGAGCGGTTGCAATGAGAAAAAAAAGGGAAGAATGACTTGCAGTTTCTAAGACAACATTTCTTTAGGAATTAGTATGAGTGAGTTCCGAAAAAAAGTCATGCAATTAGAAATTCATTTCAAATCTCTCTTCCATATAAAATTAGTTCAGAGGGTTATGTTCTTTATCGATGGCATTCCCTTGTAAAGTCGCGCGCGCGCGCGCGCGCGCATTCAGCAACACTGGTGCGCGTATTCAGCAAAACTGGTATAGTGCAGAGAAATTGCTTTGCCATACACTCCGATAGTGGATAGATTTATCTCCATAAGTCAGTGGTTTTCAAACTTTTTGGATCCAGGCGGCTCCCTAGACCTCAACATAAACATCAACGGCTCTTTTCGCACACGACTTTCGGCTCCCAGTGTGGGGTAAATAACGTTCTTTTTGTTATTTTTTCATTAACTGTTGACATGACTCATTTTAATCAACTTTTAATGTTCATATATCTTATTCTTACAATGAAAGCAATGGGAAGAATTACCTTGCTAGAACACTTACTCCGCAAGCCACCGTTCATCATAAGAATAAACCTGAGGTAAACATTGTACTATGTATTCTTCCGCGTTTGCTGGAACCTCATTGGATTTCAATTTCACGTGGGACTGCAGCCAACATGTTGTGAGTACTGTCAAGTACGATATTAAGGCTACGTTTTGTGCTGTGCGTTACGCGTACACCGACTTAGTGATAATACGGGACAACAGCTTTACCGGCACATTTAACTTAGCACTGGCCGGTCACCTGAAACAGCTAGCCTGCAGTGACGCGGCCAGCTGCAGTTCACACGTAAAACGAGACGAGCGGAGGAGCAATACAGTTTAGAATGTCATTTAATTTTCAAGCACCATGAAATAATACACTGCAAATCATCCACAATACGCTCCTTAAGCCCAGTTTACACGACACTAGGTAGCAGGCAACTGCGCTACCAGCCAAGGCGCACGCGCGCCGCGCGTTTGCGCAACTCGTTGGTGAAACTAAACACTTTCGGCGTGTTCCAACTATGGCGACACTAGTTGCATGAGTTTTGAGGTTATGAGTGTTCGTAGAGTTTAGACAAACTGAAATATGATGTGGGGAATGGAGAATAATGTTCGCTTTTTGGATATCTATGCTTTGCATACGTGTTTGTGGGATTTCAGTGATGTTATTACAAAAATACGCAACATATTGCTACCGCTGAGACCACGTAGATGGTTTGACAATATCTGAGCTGCAGGGCAAAATTTATTGGGTTAGGAGCACACAGACAACTGAATTAAGAAAAATACAAGCAAATGTAATTCTAGCTGTGGCAATGCTCTCGTCTACAACACTAAAATCCCATCGTTCGAGTTGGCCAACTCTGTTAAGGAATATTGTTGACAGGAGGGAAGGCTATACAAATTCAAGAAGCTGCATTCTTTATTCAGTATTCATCTATTTAAAACGTCGCCGTAGTGCTCCCCATCCACATATGTTAGAATTTTGAAATATTGCCGCTGTAAAGATCTATCTTCAAGAGAGTAGTTTGCAAGCCTCTCTCTTCTTAATGCGGCCTGCTTCGAGTAATTATTGTTGCTAATGTTAATAATCACTGGTGTTAATTAAATAGCGTCATCACCAACTAAATCCGTATCTCATAGCATGCCAAGTGTTCTCGATTGTAATGCACGCAATATATGTAATTTCAGTTCTGGCAACAGTGCTTCATGCATTACAGTACCTTTATTCCTTATTGCATACCTAATTCTATTTAGAAGAAACGTAAACACTTCTGGTGACATTCTAAGATAATTGAAAGAACTTCTTGGATCTTCCGCTATAAATTATTTCAGCAAGGATGCTGAGCAACCGAGCTGACGTCTTTTCTTCATCCAGTCACGAATCGAAACACATTTCTTAATTTTTTTCTTATGCAGCGATTCCATACAAACAAGCATTAACTTCATCACAACTCGTGCGACGTGCAGCTGTCAAAACTTTCATTTCAGACACGACTCAGGGACCCACAAAATGACGAAACTGAAGTGTATACATGCGTCGCCGTGTCTACAGTCATATATGAAACCACTTGCGGTCAACTCATTCCACGCAACGAGTGGCGCAATCCAATGTCGTCGAGTAAACTAGGCTTTAGTCGACTAAACGAAAACCGCAACACGTTATCGTTTTTTAGCTAACGTACTATTGTAACTAAACACAAGAATGATGACAATTCCTGACTTAACCACAGCGTAATTTTTCTGCATAAGCTGTGTGTGTAATGTAAGGGAGTATTCAAGGATTTCGCCATACAGTTAAATACTGAAGCCACTGAAGGTATTACAGTCAGTCGTCTGGTAATCTTTTAGCTCCTTCCTTATCCGAATCCGAGAAATACATTTCAATTCTGGAAAAGTCACCTGCTACGTGGTTAACGAGCCTATCAACAAGAGAATCCACGAAGCCAACCAGGCGCAGCATTTTCTCTTCTTCTTTTATGATGAGCCGTTTATATACCGCCAGCGTTCGGCAGTGACGTGTGTAAAAGCTTCGTGCGTTAGCTCCAATACGTCTGGCAGCTTAATAGTCTTGTTACTCCTCGAGCCAAATCCCGCACCTTGGCTCCAGATCAGTACTGTTGGGTTCATATTGTAATGGTACAGAAGCAAATGTAAACATATAGAATTTGTGTGATGTGCTCGATGCTGTAAAAATAATTGTTTTTCATGGTTCTACGGTACCTATCTACCTCTGTATTATAAAACGATAGACATAGTCCAAAATGAAGAGTATTTGGTTTTTCATTTTTGCCATAAAAATTAAATTATGTTTTCTTAAGTTAACAACTTTTATGAACAATCTTTCATAAAACGTCAATAATTAAGAATTTGTATTTGAAATGGAAAAAGGAATTTCGCGTCCAATATGTAATTAGAAACAAGAAAACGTGCGTTATTCATAAAAAATGATGATGAGTTTCATAATTGCGAGATGTAGGTATTTCAAATTGAACGAGAAGAAAAAAATGACACTGGGGAAATCTGAACAAAAGCACGAATAACCGCCTCTGCTTTACATTCCATTACGCTACAATATCTGAGCTGCAGGGCAAAATTTATTGAGTTAGGAGCACACGAAATAAGCGTCAAACGAAAAAACTACAAAGGACGAAACTTGTTTAGCTTGAAGGGGGAAACCAAATGGCGCTATGGTTGGCCCGCTAGATAGCGCTGCCATAGGTCAGATATCAACTGCGTTTTTTTAAATAGGAACCCCCATTTTTATTACATATTCGTGTAGTACGTAAAGAAATATGAATGTTTTAGTTGGACCACTTTTTTTACTCTGTGATAGATGGCGCTGTAATAGTCACAAACATATGTCTCACAATTTTAGACGAGCAATTTGTAACAGGTAGGTTTCTGAAATTAAAATACAGAAAGTAGGAACGTTTGAACATTTTATTTCGGTTGTTCCAATGTGATACATGTACCTTTGTGAACTTACCACTTCTGAGAACGCATGCTGTTACAGCGTGATTACCTGTAAATACCACATTAATGCAATAAATGCTCAAAATGATGTCCGTGAACCTCAATGCATTTGGCAATACGTGTAACGACATTCCTCTCAACACCGAGTAGTTCGCCTTCCGTAATGTTCGCACATGAATTAACAATGCACTTACGCCTGTTGTCAGGCGTTGTCGGTGGATCACGATAGCAAATATCCTTCAACTTTCCCCACAGAAAGAAATCCGGGGACGTCAGATCCGGTGAACGTGCGGGCCATGGTATGGTGCTTCGACGACCAATCCACCTGTCATGAAATATGCTATTCTATACCCCTTCAACCGCACGCAAGCTATGTGCCGGACATCCATCATGTTGGAAGTACATCGCCATTCTGTCATGCATTGAAACATCTTGTAGTAACATCGGTAGAACATTAAGTAGGAAATCAGCATACATTGCACCAATTAGATTGCTATCGATAAAATGGAGGCCAATTATCCTTCCTCTCATAATGCCGCACCATACATCAACTCGCCAAGGTCGCTGATATTCCACCTGTCGCAACCATCGTGGATTTTCCGTTGGCCAATAGTGCGTATTAGGCCTGTTTACGTTACCGCTGTTGGTGAACGACGCTTCTTCGCTAAATAGAACGCGTGCAAAAAATCTGTCATCTTCCAGGAATTTCTCTTGTGCCCGATGGCAGAACTGTACACGACGTTCAAAGTCGTCGCCATGCAATTCCTGGTGCATAGAAATATGGTATGGGTGCAATCGATGTTGATGTAGCATTCTCAGCACCGACGTTTTTGAGATTCCCGATTCTCGCGCAATTTGTCTGCTACTGATGTGCGGATTAGCCGCGACAGCAGTTAAAACACCTACTTGGCCATCATCATTTGTTGCAGGTCGTGGTTGACGTTTCACATGTGGCTGAACACTTCCTGTTTCGTTAAATAACATAACTATCCAGCGAACGGTCCGGACACTTTGATGTCGTCGTCCAGGATACCGAGCAGCATACATAGCACACCCCCGTTGGGCATTTTGATCACAATAGCCATACATTAGCACGATATCGACCTTTTCCGCAGTTGGTAAACGGTCCGTTTTAACAGGGGTAATGTATCACGAAGCAAATACCGTCCGCACTGGAGGAATGTTACGTGATACCACGTACTTATACGTTTGTGACTATTACAGCGCCATCTCTCACAAAGCGAAAAAAGTGGACCAACTAAAACATTCATATTTCTTTACGTACTACACGAATATGTAATAAGAAATGGGAGTTCCTATTTTAACAAAAACGCAGTTGATAATCCGTTTGACCTATGGCAGCGCCATCTAGCGGGCCAACCATAGCGCCATCGGGTTTTCCCCTTCAAGCTAGACGAGTTTCGTTCTTATAGTTTTTTCGTTTGATGCTTATTTCGTGAGATATTTGGCCCGCTCACTATCAGCGGACCACCCTGTATACAACGCTCGGAAAACTTCAAAGCCAAATATCTCCTTAAATTCATGAAAAAACATTAAGAAAGCCTATTTCTTGGAACTTTTTAACAGTGTTCCACGTCCGTGTTTCACTACGGAACAGAAAGCAGCCTCAGCCATTTTCACATTGCGCACATAACAGCTCAATCAGAGCACAACGCTGCAGAGGCTGTGAGTGTACACGATTTTTGAAATAAAAACTACGTGGCTAAATCAAGATTAAGAAAAACGTTGATGGCTGTAAATACATTTGAATATCTTAAAGTTTCATTTAACGTAACTCATTTAACTTACATAAATAGGAACTACTTCAAAGAGCGTAACAACACCAGGTACGTGTGCTTCTGACCAATCATTGCGTTTGTGTTTGTTTACAACAGGTTTATTCTTATGATGAAAGGATTATAGTCATTTCCTTTAACGTTCCACTCGTAAATAGAGCGAGGGGAAAACGACTATCTATACACCTCCGTACGAGCCCTGATTTCTGGTATCTTATCTTCGTAGTCCCTAAGCAAAATGTACGTTGGCGGTAGTAGAATCGTTCTGCAGCCAGCTTCAAACGCACGTTCTCTAAATTTTATCAACATTGTTCCTCCAAAAGAACGTCACCTTCCTTTCAGGGATTCCAATTTGAGTTCCCGAGGATCTCTGTAATATATGCATGTTAGTCGAACCTAGTGGTAACTAATCTAGCAGCCTACTCTTAACTGCTTCCGTGTCTCACTTTAATCCAACTCGGTGGGCACCCCAAACAACCGAGCAATACTCGAGAACGGTTCGCACTCTCGACCATTCGCCTTCCCTAACGCTATCCTTAAATACTCGTTCCATCGCTTTGCAGCGTTACAGTCTGATATTTAATCGTCATGACTGTGTCACGCAGTATACTACCAATGTTGTATTCGATTATTTCCTTCTCATCTGCATTAACTTACAATTCTCTACATTTAGAGCTAGCTGTTGGTTGGCTGATTTCGGGGAGGGGACCAAAGAGCGAGGTCATTGGTCCCATTGCAAGGATGGGTGGAAGGAAGTCGGCCGTGCCCTTCCAAAGGAACCGTCCCGGCATTTGCCTGAAGTGATTTAGGGAAATCACGGAAAACCGACGTCAGGAGGGCCGGACGCGGGTCTGAACTGCCGTCCTCCCGAATGCGAGTCCAGAGTGCTAACCACTGCGCCACCTCGATCGTTAGCTAGCTTTCATTCATCACGCCAACTAGGAATTTTGTCTAAGTCATCTTGTGTCCCCTTATAGTCACTCAATAATGTCTTCCCATACACCGCAACATACAGCCGCAGATTACTGCTCACCCTGTCTGTCATATCATTTATATGTATACAGGGTGATTCAAAAAGAATACCACAAATTTAGGAATTTAAAACTCTGCAACGACAAAAGACAGAGCTAAGCACTATCTGTCGGTGAATTAAGGGAGCTATAAAGTTTCATTTAGTTGTACATTTGTTCGCTTGAGGCGCTTTTGACTAGGCGTCAGCGTCAGTTGATGCTAAGATGGCGACCGCTCAACAGAAAGCTTTTTGTGTTATTGAGTACGGCAGAAGTGAATCGACGACAGTTGTTCAGCGTGCATTTCGAACGAAGTATGGTGTTAAACCTCCTGATAGGTGGTGTATTAAACGTTGGTATAAACAGTTTACAGAGAATGGGTGTTTGTGCCAAGGGAAAAGTTCTGGACGGCCGAGAACGAGGGATGAAAATGTAGCACGCATCCAGCAAGCATTTGTTCGCAGCCCAGGAAAATCGACTCGCAGAGCTAGCAGAGAGCTGCAAATTCCACAATCAACTGTATGGAGAGTCCTACGAAAAAGGTTAGTTATGAAACCTTATCGTCTGAAATTGGTTCAAGCACTGTCTGCAGCTGATAAGATTAAAAGAATCGATTTCTGTGATTTTATCCTTGCTCAAATGGAAACAGATGAATCTTTCGTTTCAAAGATTGTGTTTAGTGATGAAGCAACTTTCCACACTAACGGGAAAGTCAACCGTCACAATGTCTGTATATGGGGCACTGAGAATCCGCGGGAAACAACTCAGTATGAACGTGACTCGCCTAAGGTGAACGTTTTCTGTGCCATTTCAGCCAATAAAGTTTTTGGTCCCTTTTTCTTCGAAGGTGCTACTGTAACTGGACTACAGTATCTGGAGATGTTAGAGAATTGGCTGTTCCCTCAGCTCCAACAAGAAGCACAACAATTCATATTTCAGCAGGATGGAGCGCCACCACATTGGCACTTATCTGTCCGTAACTACCTGAACGTCAACTACCCGAGGCGATGGATCGGCCGCCAGGCAGCCCGTGACAGAGCACTTCATCACTGGCCTCCAAGAAGCCCTGATCTTACCCCCTGCGATTTTTTCTTATGGGGGTATGTTAAGGATATGGTGTTTCGGCACCTTTCCCAGCCATCATTGATGATTTGAAACGAGAAATAACAGCAGCTATCCAAACTGTTACGCCTGATATGCTACAGAGAGTGTGGAACGAGTTGGAGTATCGGGTTGATATTGCTCGAGTGTCTGGAGGGGGCCATATTGAACATCTCTGAACTTGTTTTTGAGTGAAAAAAAAAACCTTTCTAATTACTCTTTGTAATGATGTATAACAGAAGGTTATATTATGTTTCTTTCATTAAATACACATTTTTAAAGTTGTTGTATTCTTTTTGAATCACCCTTTATTATAGAGAGTAATAGCGGTTCTATCACACTTCCCAAGTGCACTCGTGATGATACCCTTGCCTCTGATGAACACTCGCCGTCGAGGACACAGGACTAGTTTTCATTACTGAAGAAGTCTTCGAACATTTCACTTAACTGGGAACCTATGCTGTATGCTCGTAACTTCCTTAAGAGCCTGCAATGGGGAACTGCGACCGCAAGATTTCGTGTGTGAAAAGGGCAAGCTAAGTTTAGCACAACAAATGCTTTCTAAACCAGTGCTAATTTGTAGACAGAAGCTCTTACGTCGCAACGAAATTATTACATTCGAAATAAGGATAGCCGCCCGCGGTGGCCGAGCGGTTCTAGGCGCTTCAGTCAGGAACCGCGCGACTGCTACAGTCGCAGGTTTGAATCCTGCCTCGGGCATCGATGCGTGTGATATCCTTAGGTTAGTTAGGTTTTAGTAGTTCTAAGTTCTAGGGGACTGATGGCCTCAGATGTTAAGTCCCATAGTGCTCAGAGCCAAATAAGAATATACTCAAGAATTCTGCATTATTTTTCCAGTTTCTTGGGAATTCGTGCTGGACGAGAGATTCGCGATAAATGGAAACTAAGCAGCAAGGGCCTAAGGTCACAGAATACTCTTCGTAAAACCGAATTGGCATTCCATCCGGACCTGGTAACTTATCTGTTTTCAGCTGCTTCTCTACGCCAGAGAGGATCCTTCATCCAACTGTGTTGATCAACTTCGTCTGGCAAGTACTTCAAAAATTAATCACTGAGTTCAATTAAATGATCCAGATTCACTTCTTCACTCAACTGAAAGTCATTGTCTTCTAAGCTTCTTCTCCCAGAATAGTACTTTCTTTCTGAAGGATGAAATTTATCTGACATCTGCAGAATGTTGATCTCATTACCTTGAAGCGATACATTAAATGAAATGAGTTATCCAAAGATGTTACAATGTTTCTGTCGAAAAATGTGAGTGTGAAGTTTGTTCCTGAGTTCATACTCTTTTTTTTTCTCAGGTGAAAGCGAGCGAGAGTTACTGTAATAAATTTGAGAAATGTCCTCTGCACTCATATCAATTCAATGCACATCTGTTGAACACATCTTGACTTAAGTGGCAGATTTTTAATGACGTTTACCACCTCGATCACTGACTGAAGAACTTCGTGAAGGACACCGCTCATGCCTTTTGATGTCGGTGTTTCTTGGCGCATAAAAAAGTGTTTCCAAATACCATGAGAAGCTTCTTTGTGCATCTTAGCTTGCAGTCTGACGTAACAGCCAGCAACACTACGATCTCTATCTGTACACACACCAACAAAACTTTTCCAATTAATGTTATTTTATTTTATAAAAGACAGTAGTATTTCAAAGATGTCTCTTACTTTCCTTTCAAGTGTTATTTCTTTGCAGAAAAGAAGATCTTCATGAAATTTCTTGTCATACATTACCACACGTAACAAATTAGATGCGAGTCATTGTCGTTGTCTGTAGCTTCATCCAACTAAATGGCAAAATCATCATTACCTTTGAGTTTTTCAACAACTGATCATTATTGTCGGCAGCGAAATAGAGTATTCGACGGCTAATACTACATGTGCAGATTGAATTGACATTCGGCGCTGTGGATGGTGGGAGCAACCCTAATGGTGTTTCTCATTTATAGTCGCTCCCATCAGCCACCGCGCCGAGTGTAAACTTAGTTTGAGCGTACAGCAGTGTTGTCTGACAAAGATACACTTGCCAATGGCTTGGCGGTTGACTTACCTATCATAATAGATACCGTGTCCACTGTTGCTGGTAACAATTATATGGTCTTCCATTATTCTGTCAGGTTCTTTGCTCTTCTCTATACAGTAGGCAACTTTGTATTACGAAAGAAGAGCTTTTATAGGAATCGTAGCTTGTTTACGAAAGTTTTTACTTTGTTCTGTCATTTCTTTTAACTTGTGGGAAAAGTATCATCGTGGTTTGCTTATCAAACTACAGTGATTTCGCTCCAAATGTTGTTTCATTTAATTAGAAGCGTGCCTGCAGCAGTTAGGACTTCTAAACAAGTGACACACCATGGTGATTATCTATTTCCAACAGTACTACATGTAAAACCGAAATTCAAGTAACTGTCCTCACACTTCCTACATTTTCGTCTATTCATGTCTTTAGAAATGCGTGATATATTTGAAAAATCGCGTTTTGCATTTACATTTAAAAATTTGTTCAAACTAACTAATCGGTCCACTCGATATCACTACAACCGTGTTGTTCCTTAACTCGCATCAGAAAGCAAATTCACCCAACCCTTATTTTTATGAGAACACCGCGACGCCCTTATTGTAGAGCCATCACTACGACCGCACACGTTGTTCAACTCACGTCGGAAAGCAAAGTCACCCAACCATTATTTTTTATGAGAACACCGCGTACCCTTATTGTAGAGCCGCGACATCCCTGGGACCCACGACGCATTCGATATAAGCAATTCACACAGTTCCCAATGACCATATCGAAGCCAAGAAGTTCTCTCTCCTGGACTGAAAAGAAGAACAGGTGGTATAACCTGCCTTTGGTGCAATCAGTTTTTTTTAATTAAATGAGCTTCGTATCTTTAAGCAAATAAAACTGTTACGAACGATTAAATCTTGTTTTATTAATTCGAGTACAACGTACCCACGTCACAGAACAAGTCGTTGTTGCGTTTTATGGTTCGAGAATCTCTACCTCCAAGAGAGTAGTTGTTTTGCCTCACTTTATAGGCAGCGTTTCAATATTACTGATGATTGACGACGTTTCACTGCTCACTGCGAGAGATACTGCGACTATATGTTTCACCACAAGTTTATTTTCTTCGCTGTCTCAGTTAAGAATATTACAAATGACGCCTAGTTCTCGGCCATTTAATGATCAATCTTCACATTTACAAATCAAAAATAAAAATAGCAATATGTACTATTTCAGTAAATAAACGTGAGGTGAAAAAGCTTAAAAAACTTTGAAATCATAATTTACCTAAGTCACTTTCCATTTATCTACTTACTGTTAGTTTTCATTTGCAAACATGAAAAAGGTCACTGAATGATCGACACAAGTCATCAATGTCATACATGCAATTGCGACTGTGAAATTTTATAGTGGACGAAGTTTGCCTCGACTGAAAAGTTTCTTTCATTAAAATGTTCTACCATATCGGTGAAAGGAACTGCCTGAGGCGAAACACATTTTGAAGTCTTTATCATTCCCGACGTCACAGTGCTTTATTTCTATAAAACGAAGACTATCTGAAAGACAGCGATTTTCTGCAGGTGATCTGCAGGTTTTAACGTTGTCCAGATGCCAACTGGAAAGTATAAAAACAGTTGCAACGAAAATGTTTCTCTGTGTAAGCTATTTGTGGGTTGTTTACAGACGAACGATAACAATTAAATAATGACCTGACTTCTTAGGAGATACGTACAACAAATTTTTGACACTTGCAAAACTATGAAGTATGCATGTGCCCGTATGAATTTTATACCATATGTATATCTCTGCCCGTATGAATTTTATACCATATGTATATCTCTCTAAGACATTTCCGAACGTTTTGAAGATATAATGAAAATTTGATTAGAGAAGCGATTGAGAACAATAACACAACAAGGAAAAAAATCTGAAATCTATTTTGGGAAGACATCACACACATCTCATCAATTCAGACGCTACAATAAAAATTGGCACAAGCTTTCCAAGATATTTTTCTAAATGACCCTATAATTCAATATATGGATAAAAAAACCAGATAGTTAATAAATAAAACAATGGCTTTCTGGAAAGTCATTCGAGGTTTGATGAAAGGAAAGGTGCCAAGAGGTGCCACAGATTTTAAACCTGTAATTGATCAGAAAATTAACAGCTTCAGATAATGTTGCTCTGCTCTTATACTGTACAATGTAAGACAACCACTTTATAATCACGTTTTCTCAAAACTGTAAATTCCACGGCAGTGTGATAAATTCGTTATACTGACGAGAGACATTTTGTCATGGGATTGAATCTTTCATGTGTGCTGAACAAGGAATCTTCAGATAATCTTGTATGTGTCGGATCGGGATTAGGATTCTTTTAAGTATAGTTCTCCAACACAGGTAATTTGCCAACCTGAGCGACACAATAGCATATTAAGCACACGGTCGATTTTTGTTTAAACGTCAGTTCAACGAAATAAATCGATGTAATAAAATTAAGCTTCCCTTGTTAAGACAAATCAGGTCACCACCTTTGTACAAGGCTATGACATTAACAGGAATATAGCTCCACAGCACACGTGCGACCTGAGTGAGTGAAACTTCTGCTCTGCTGTCTGAGGGGACGCGAAAACGGCAGGAGATGGGCCGGAAGCCCATTCTTTCCCCTTATGGCGTTGTCAGAACTCCTTGAAAAGTTACGTGTAACGATGATACCAAGAGGACATACTTTTCTTCTCAGCGGAGATCGCGTTACGATGGTCATCTGTGACAAGCTACAACTATGTGCCGAAAGATGTAACGAACTCTGCTACAAAGGGTTTATAAGCTGTGGACGAGCGCTACTGACAAGTTGAATCTTGTAATCGGTTCGTGAGACGTGCCCGGTCCTCGCAGGAAATATTTCGTTGGCTCCGAGTGTGCCTGGATGACGTCATCGGCAGGGTATTGCCTGCAAACATCCGCGTTCTAATCTCTGTGGTACACAGTTTTAATTTTCCACAAACATTCTAACGATGATTCCTATGAATGTCACAACACGACGTCCTTAGGGCATAATGTTCCATTAATAAGAAGGTTACTTTTTACTGTGGTACACACAACGCTAGGTGTTTTTCGTAATATGTCGGCATTATCTATTGCTATGCGACAGAAGTACAGGCAGATAACATCTCACGTTTGTTGTAGGCCTGTAAACTGCACCCCAGTGGCAACAACAGAATAAGGAAATCACACTGGTTCCTGTCCACTTCGCAACGCATGAGTCAGAAGATTAATGAATGGGTGCTAACATCGCAGCTACTCTGCGGGCACGCTAGTGAAGTTGGCGAGGCTAACGTCACCTCTACTGCTCTGGAAAAAGCCGAATTTGATGTAATGCGAACAGCTGACCTGTTAAAACTGATAGAAAGTGTAACGGTATTAATTCGATGCAAAGTAAACTACCAGTACTTTTAGTGGCATGCATTTTGGGAAGTGTCAGGTGAAAACAGTACGTCATTATATCTTATCTAATTGTTGAACTCCAGGAAACAATACAGGACCTTAATCCTTCATAATTTTACCAGAAATGTGTTGCCTGTGCCTCATAAAACACAACATGAGAAAGCAATTTTACAGGGTAACATATAATTAAAACTTAGTTTCAGTTTATATTGAGATATGTGTAAACTGCATATACTTATATAACTTTATTACTTTCAAAAATATAACTACGCTCAAAGTTACAAATGATTCTCGGTGTCAGTGCCCTACTTTGGGAAACTATGTCAATGCCATTTACTCGTGGGGAAAAGTATCCAACAAGTATATCGAGACTCATTCTAAACCACAGAAATTCGAAGTGCATTCGTACTACTTCATCCATTATACTATACTGATCAAAGTTAGGTACTTTTTTTTAGCTTAACTATCAAAGCTACCTCCCCCCCCCCCCCCCCCCAAATCCAGCTTCCCATATTTAAATTCCAAATTAAATGTACCAGTAAATTCTGTCTTCCATCTACACCTATCTTCAGAGAAATCGCCAATACGCCGTGTCGCCAGTTCTAGTAGTATTTCATACCTCGTTTGTTTTGAATGCACACCAATCACTGGAAGAATAAAAGGGAGACTTGTCATAGAAAATACGCATTTCACAATCGGATCCACTCTCTGGAAATACAGCAAACACGTCGTTACTCGTACTATTTTTCACATTCCTGTAAAAATTCCACTAGCCAGAGAAAACTTCTTGCCTTACAATACGTAACAAGCTTAATTACTACTTAATTACTACAGAGATTATTTAGAAAATCACAGCACCCAGCCACTTTGTTTATGGGTTTATTTATGCCGAGAAGTGTTTTGGGGTTACGTCGACCTTCAAACGGCGTAATATATATTCGTCAATATAACATTGTTATCGACTGCATTTTTAATGACGTATCTGCCTTTTGTTCTGGAATCTGTAGCTCCTTTTGCTGCTTTTATAAGCATGCACAAACAGTTTTAGATTCACTGATGCACTGAAGCAGCGCAACATACTTGAAAGTTATATAACGGTCCATACCGCTCTTATACCACACAGACATTTAGATCGTAACTGGCACTACTCGCACTAATTTCAAGCCCCAATTTGTCAGTATTTGGCACTAAAGTGTTCAGAATGGAGGAGGCCGAAACGGCATGCACGATCGAACAGGCTAAAGCTACTACTTATAAGGGACAACAGGAACGGTAGGATTCAATTTTGGATGGCTACTACGCAAACCAGAAAACAGACAGGTCTACTTTGCAAATAACTGACGGGTTATGTGTCGCACTTTAGTAAACTTTGCCAAAGTAAGTTACAAGTGAAAAAAAGACCTTCTCAATAATTATGTAAGGAGATTTTCTTCACTTACAAATCTAAATCACAGTAATCAAGAACGCATTCACACTGTTCCCGCAAATGTCCAACAGATGTCGGATACAACACCCTTCTTCAAAGAAATCCCTCACACGCAAGATTTGTCGTTCGTTGAAGTTACTTTTCGTACTGCAACATTTTAACACACGCACACTCGTCACTGGAAGAAACAAGGGAGACTCATTATCGACACTGTATATACTGAAACTGGGCTCTCTGCAAGTAACTGCCAACGTATCCCACCTCGAACTGTTTTTCACATTTCCGTCAGAGTTTAAACGAAACTCCACGCTCGATACTGTCTTCCGAACGTAAGCCCATAACAGATGTTCGAAAGTTATCAAAATCCGAACACAACTTCGATAACATAAACGATGAGATCGTGTCTTGTCACTCCTCACACAAATTTTACGCCACACTTCGTATTTTACGCTACAGGGTTTGAATGAAGGTATGATCGAATAGTGCGGAACAACTACTTGTGAAGGACAACGAGGATGGCAGCATTTGGTGTCAGCTGGTCACCGGCAGAGCACCCCGCAGCTGGCGCGTCACTTACGGCGACAGCCCGCTCCCTCCCCGCGGAGGCGCGCCCAGTGGGGGCAGTCCGGCGCAGACGGCGGCCGTCGCTCCCGCCGAACACCATCGCCGCGACTGCCACCGCACCGGGTCCGCCTCTCCTCTCCCCACGTCGTCAAGCCTTCAGTCTTCCGCGGAACTACCACCGGCTTGTGGGAGCCTCCCACGGCACGAAACCTGTGCGCGACGCGCAAGACTCGCGAAGCCGTATTATGCAACGCGACGAGAAGTCACGGCAGGAAGCTCGCTAGTCCTTCAGTTCTCTGAAAACCGACAGGGAAGCCGCCAAGGCGAAATAACACTCTCTACGAGAAATGGCTGACACGCCTGGGGCGCAGCATAGGAACGCGTCCACTGTTCAGAGCGGCTCGGCAGTTTTTAAAAAAACAGCCTCTTCAAATCACTGTGCGGTAGAGGATGCTTCCCACTGTAACACTTGCTAGATTTTCTTCCTGATCCAATTGCGAATAGAGCGCGAGAAGAATGACTGGTTCAGTGCCTCCGCGAGTGATATGATATATTAGTCAATTCTCGTCTTCGCGGTAAATATGGAAACAGTTGAAGCCGAAGAATACCTCTAAAATCTTAATTACTATGGGATCTTGAGGCACAGTCAGTAGGCATTAAGGACATAATTGGTGTCTATCTTCAAGAGGCTGCCAATTCACATTTTTCACTTCCGTGACGCTCGAGTCAAAACAAATCTGTGGCCATTTGCGCCGCCCCTCTTTGTATACGTTCGAATCTTCTGTTAGTCCTATCTGGTATGGTTCCCATACATTTGAGCGACACTCTAGGACAGTTTTTCCTAGTATCCTGCCAACTAAACGAACTCGGGCACCTGCTTTATCTACGACTGAGCGTACGTTATCATCTCACATCCCTGCAAATTGTTACAGCCAGATATTTGTACGAGTCGATTGATTCCAATCGTGCACTTTTCTGCATTTTTTGAAGCGCACAATTTTATGTTTCTGAAGATTTAAAACAAGTCGATGATCTTTGTAACACTGAAACCTTATCAAGATCTAACTGCATGTTTATGCAGGTTTTTTTCAGAAGTACTTTATTACAGACAGTTGTGAAAAAAAAGTCTGAGGTTATAATTAATACAGTCTGGGACGTCATTAACATACGACAGGAACAACGAGGGCTTTAAACACACTTCGCTGGGGCTTCTTCCACTCCTGTAGACGACTATCCATCCAAAATAATTTGCTGCGCCCTTCCTTCCAAGAAATCCAATCCAGTCGCATATTTTGTTTAATATCTGATACTTTTAAAAAATAAATGTTGGTGTGGTACCAAGTCAAAAGCTTTTCAAAAGTCAAGAAGTACTACATTCACCTGATAGCCTCAATCCTCGTCTTTGAGGATCAACTCTGAAAAACGCGTGAGTTACCTTCCGCATTATCATTGTTGTCGTAATCTATGTTGGCTGGCATGGAGCACGTCATTCTGTTCAAGATACATTACTATGTTTGGGCACATAATATTTTATGGATTCTACAACAGATTGAGGTCAATGAGAATGGACGGTAATTTTGAGGATCACTTTTACCATCCTTCTTGTTAACTGGTATCACCTGCGATTTCTTCCATTCACTGGGCGCATGTTGTTTCTTCCACACGCCATGACTTTGTAACGCACCTACAGTTATTCACTGTCCTATTCTCGTCAATCGCTCATTTACTGTCTTGTCGTTAAATAGGGGTGGTAAACGAGGCGGATCTAGCAGTCAAGAAGACTTGCACAATGCCTACGTCTTCTTTAGCTCACAGTTGAATCAGAGGGTGATTTTCTATATTCAAATGCAACACTGTGCACCTACTTTTCTATGTAGTTCTGTGGGTAAGTTCCAGATTCCAAGTCCAAATCTTGTATCTTCTACAGTGATGGAAGATGGTGGGGAGGTGGAAACGTTTGCTGCTATGACTTAAGCAGTGGAAAATAAACGTTATATTTTACCTTTTTATTTATGTACCCAAAAAGCTGTACCTTCTGTTTCCCAATTTAACTGAGCTATCAATTTCGAAACTGTAAGGCTCCATCCTCAGATAAAACAATGCCAGAATTCACCAACAGCATATTCACAACAAATCTATCTGAACATGAGGAAACTTTCATCCACCCATCAATCAACAGGTATGAAAACATCTCACCTGATATTACAATCAATATTTGCAGAAATAAAGTCTGTTCATGCAAAATATTAATCTTGGGAGCATGCTATGGATATTCTGATGCTGCAGGCACATTTCAAATGCTCCAGTTAAAAGAGAATGCTTCACGAGTTAAGAATCGAGGGTAATACTGAATAACGTTAGCATTCAAATGCATGTTTGAGGGACCTGATAACTGAATACTAGTTTCCACTAAATGGTGATTCTCAAAACATACTGAAATGGAAAGAACTATACAGATATCCTCATCCATTACATACTACTAGGACTAAAAAGAACTGCTGCTGGGGCTCTCTGGAATTCACATGGAAGATTCATAGAACACTATTCCTACACCAGGACATGGCTACTAACAGACACAGTGATGGCATCTTATCATGTTAGATAGGTCACATAAGACGATTGATTTGAAAACACCATTCTTTACAATACAAAGCAATGTGTGCTGGAGGTGGAATGTCCTTGCATTTGTCAAACATATGGAGTGAAATTCCTAGCCATTATACGATGATTTAGAAACTATAACTTGACTCGGAATCCCAGTGCAAATTAAACTTTCTCACATACACGAAGTGTTAGCAGAGATGACAGGAATGACAGAAAACACGAAAAAATCAAAGGACCAATTGGGGGTTAAATCTTAAACCTCTGGATTTTTAATCTGATGCATTTTTGTTACTGAATGACAACTTTTTAACAGCTATAAACTGTGCACCAAATTTAATCAATACCTGATGGAACACAATGCTCAAAGAATAAAGTTACAAACAATATCCATATACACTGATTTTACTGATTACATGCTGTCTGTCCCCTGACAAAATCTGACTAATCACAATTAGGCTTTAGAAATTACATACCCTCTAAATAAAATAGACATAAATATAAATCAAGCTGCTTTACATGAACTGAAAAAAAGAGTTTTGTAGGGTATATACTACATTTACTGTTTATCAGGTACCTTTTTTGTAACAAAATTGTATTACACAACAACTATATGTTAGTGAATTTCTTTCTTCCTGCCCAAAAGTTCAGCACTAGTTCTGCTTTTCTTCTTTAATGAAGCCTTTAAAGGTCTCAGTACTGTACTTGCACAATGATCTGTGGGAGATATTGATTTTCTAATTGCTTTCGTAAACCATTCACTATTCTAGTACAATTCTTTTTAGCATTACAGTTGCAATGGCCACCTACAACCTCTCGGTATCATTATTTTGCAACGTCCTCCCAAATTGTTCTGGTTGTTTTTTAATCTCTTTCCTTCCACTGAGGGGGTTCCACTGACGTACAGATACACTATTTTAAAGACTGCATCATAGTGACTAGGTTTAGTTTGTCTCAAGATGAGTTTCTTCACATAGAGATGGTACATTCTCCCACATGCAACACAACTATTGCCTTATATGATGTTTATTTAGCTTTTTTATAACTATAGAACCACTCAAAAAGTATTTAACATTCTTTCAATACTACCATATGTTGCCGTCCTTTGAAATGCGACTGATTTGACAATTGCATAAATGTATTTCTTTTTATTAAATGTAATATCCAGCTTTTTCTGCCTGTTCTTTTACTAGCTTTACCTGTTCAACTGGCATTTCATGTTTCGTGACAGAATTGTCAAATCACAAACCCCATTCTTTGTGCCTCTAATATGGACTTAATTCGGTAATCAACTCGTGCAAAGTTCATTTTACCATTCACAGATTATCTTTTCTAATATACAATTAAATACAATTGGTGATTGTCCCCTGCCCGCATGGAGTCTACGTTTCAATTAAAATCCTTCAGAGATTTCTCTCATTAATCTGATCTTGGAATAAATGTGTTAGGTACTGTATAATTATATTGCTTTGCCAAAATTTCAAGCAAAACTACCTACCATCACTCCTTGACATTTATGCTGTGATCAAATCTTAGCCAGCATTTTCATTATTCGTAGGTTGAGTGACAAACCAAGCTCTTCCCATATTCGTGGCAAAGTCTTTGTCTGTCAATTCAAAAGGATGTCATGACCATTTGTTACTGGTTTCCTCATAGCCAAAAAGCTCTTTGAAGTAATTAGCTGGGACAAAACAGACCTTTTTATTACCCTATGATTTCTTACTTTGTGGCTGATAGCCATTAAAGTGCTTCTTGAATGTGCTGTAGGTTTTTCTTCAGTGTGTGCAACATCTAGTTACTGAGCACGTCACAACATACTTTGTACTGTTCTTAATGCCTTTAATTTAGTTAGAGACTTGGTTTATTTTGATGTGGCGAAGACTTGTTTTTGTTGAATTTTGTTGTGCTTCCTCATAAAATTCCAGTTTACCAGCTGCTTTATCAACATACCAAGCTTTCTACAAGCTTGTGATCATCTGAATATCATTTCAAGTATCCTTCTCTCTCTCTCTCTCTCTCTCTCTCTCTCTCTCTCTCTCTCTCTCTCTCTCTCTCTCTCTCTCTCTGACAAAAACGGCACTGAAAATAGGCTTAATCTTGTAAATGTTAATTCAGATACACTTGCATCTCAGCATCCATTTCTTATTCCATGGAAGAAGCTCCTTCATGCACTTCGGCATTAATAACAGCGTTCGTGTTCCGCTTCAAGATCAAAATTGAAATTCACTTAGGCCTAAGTCTACATTTTTCCTTGGATGCCTTTAAATACATGTACATATGCTTAATATCAAAAGTTTCACATTATCCTACAAGACTTTTTACCAATCACATGTGCTATTGTGTGCCCGATGGTAGCAAACTATTTTTCAATACACACAATGCTATCAGCAAAAATATATTCGATATTACAGTTATGGGTTTTTTAGGTTCACTTTCTATCCAGTCCCAGACCAATCAAATCAACTTCTTTAAGGACTTGGTCTTTTCTATTTATGGGTTCATGTGTACTGGAGTGTATCTTTTGTTGGTCTCCTTCAGAATCTCAAAGGAGTTCCCTCTCATGAGGAACTGAAATCTGCAGTAGAATAAGTTATGACCGGTAATCATAAAGTTTTAATTATCACTTTAAAAATATAAAGTTATATCATTATTTTTTGTTTGCTGGAGCTCCATGTCTGCCCTGGTACACCTAGAAAGCCACATGCCACAGTACCACAGCCAACTGCCCAATAATAATAATAATAATAATAATAATAATAATAATAAGTCACATCCTACTGAAAAGGTGGAGTATTGAGCAGTAATTTGATTCTTGCATCTGAAGGGGACAACTATCCATGCTGAGTTGATGGAAGTATACAGCAGTAATGCACTGTCATATGTTATAATGGTTAGGTGGTCCAGGAACTTCCAGTGTGGTCAAACATGCCTGAATGATGAAAAACATAGAAGCAAATCGAATCTCTGTGAAGAACTAGGAATCTGTAGTGTAGGTCCTGGTGCTCAAATGCGGAGAATCACAATAGATGCAAAACTGGGAAAAGCGAAAGTCAGTCGTGGATCACTTTTCAACACATGGCACTACAGGGTTCCCAAATTGCTTGCACCCATTCAAACAGCATGCCAAATTGAGGCAGCAATGGAAATGTTGCAACTATGTCAGACCAATCTAGATGATTTCTTTCGTGGCCTAATCACCATGGATGAATTCTGAGTGTATCACTATGATCTCAAGGCACAGGAGCAAAGCAATCAGTAGAAACATGTCAATTCACCATCACTAATACAGGCAAATCCCAGCCACTGGGCAAAGCGATGTTGAGTATTTTTTAGGACCACCATGGTGTGACACTAACAGATTATGCCTGTAAGGAGCTAAGTGTCACAGAAATAAACTAACAAAATCTTCTGATGAGGTTACAGAATGCCATCAAGACAAAACACCATGGGAAGTTGTCCAAGGACGTTTTCTAGCTCCATAACAGCACCCTAGCTCATTCTGCACAAGACCCAGTCACTTGCTGCTGCTTCTTTGCCCTATTAAATTTTGCCTAGTCTTTCGCACTCTTCTGATATGCCACTCAATGTAAAAAAAGAGAAAAAAAGAGCCGAGCTGTTGCAGATTTATTCAAATTTTCTACCTGGGCATACCTTTATGTATTCTGTAGCTATTTATCTAACCAGTCAAAACATTCACATATGTACTGCCTAACAAAATGTATTTTAGATTTCATGACAATAAAACTCTGTAAAAGCTTATCACTCACTGTGAGTCTGACTACCTGGATCAATGCAAAAAGACAATGCCTTACAAGCGGAATGAAATCACCAATATGGTGAGACAAGACTCTGCAACAATATTTTATGAATCCTAGGTATGTGTTCTCACCATCATGCAGCTAACTTGATTGGAAGGATCACATGTGAAATCACAAATTTCCTCTTAGACACAATTTATTTTGATACGACTTTCACTGTCATCTGTCTCAAGTCAATCTAACAACATGACAATTATCATCATTTCAATTTTGGAGTAAATGTGGTACAAACAATGTGCTACTAAGCTGTGTAAGGTCAGTAATGATTAATAAAGCACAACAATAATAATTTTTTGAATGCGCGGTGATGCAAGTCACAGGTACGTAACAATATCATCACTACACGATCGTACACAGGTGCAAAGCAGGGTTTCTGTGTACAATGGGCACAATGTTTCATCATACAGCCTCACTGCCATTATCAGGTGAGCTTATGAACTTGGCCAGGCACGTAGTATAATCCTTCAACCCCCACCCATTATGACTGCGCAGTGGAGATGTATTACACTCTTCTTAACAGTACAATGCATGAATTCCCATGCCTACTTAATGTCAACACCACAGTCATAGCTAATCAGATAGTCCCTTGTTAATATCTACAAGAATTCTGTAATGAAAAGGTCTCAGTAGTTTGATGTCTGTGTCAAAATCTTAGAGTGGTTCTTATCCACCATGCTGGGAAAAAATTAAGAGCCACAATATTGTCATAATTTCTAAATTATTTTCCAAAAAATTGTCCTGATGACCTATTAGGATGTCATTGTACTGCTAATATAGCCACTCAATATCTATGTATTGACAGTAAAGTCAAATTTTCCTCCTGTATCATAACAATAAATTAGAGGTCAATGATTACTGATGTCTGCAGACATTTGAAAATTTGAATATTTGCTGGTGACATGATAATATGCTTTTCAAATAAGATCACCTTTTAGCAATAGTGTATGTGATTAATACCATAAAAACAAAATGTCTGCTTCGGATGATGTAACAGGGGCAGGCACAGCCAATATAGCTATGAGAGACCTTCAAAAGGGATAAGAATTTTGATTGAGTTCAGTGTCAGTTTACACTGAAACATTTTGACGATCAATTATTTGTGATAGCAATTTTGCTGTCTAACTATGCTGCTGACACTGATTTTGAAAATTTCCACGGTCTGACAGAAGGTGCTAAGTGAAAATGACTGTGCAACTCATATGGCCAATAGCAGATTCCATGCCTAGAAGGAAAGGAGAAATCCAATTAAAAATCTACCCAACAGTTGATGATTGGATGTTGGGTAACACAGAAGGGTCACTGCAGCTGCTAACAAATGTTCAACTGAGGCAAGCCCTGTACATGCCCAGCTCCTACAGGCTACCTGACATAGCTGGTAATCCACATCACCATGCCATTGTTGACTGTAATAGCACTGATCTAACTTGCCATTACAGTGTGTCCAAGGCTTCTCCTCCCCCCCCCCACCCCCCCCCCCAACACACACACACAACAGTTATCAACATATAACAATTTTATTTCAGCTAGGAGACCTCATCAAAATTCCTCCCTTCACAAAGTGAACAAGTTATGTGAAGTCGACATTAACAAAAAAGTAAAACTCATGGCAACACAGAGAAATGAAACATAGTGATTTCGAAGCAGTCCTGCTGAAATTTGTCCTGCAATGATGACTGCAGGCATAAATAGTGACTGTTGTGATTGCTTTTTGCCAGTCTCACTGTTGGTTGATATAAAGGAAAAAAATCATTACAGTATGAAAGAGCTGTAACAAATGTGTGTGAAGAGGCTGCATGCAGATCTGCGATTTGTGGGGTAAAAAGTATTTTGTTTAGCCCGGACCAGAGGCCATTTCTTAACGTCTTTGTCAACAACAACACCACACACACACACACACACACACACACACACACACCTGCAGTCTTAGGCAACTGAAACCACACTGCAAGCAGCAACACCAGTGCATAATGGGACCAGTGCATAATGGGAATGGCAACTGGGTGGGGGTAAGGAGGAGGCTGGGGTGGGGAGGTGGAGAGATACTATAGTAGGAGTGGTGGACAGTGAAGTGCTGCAGGTTAGATGGAGGGCAGGGCAGAGGTGGGAAAGGGGGAAGTAGTGCAAAGAAGAGAAATAAAGAGACTGGGTGTGGTGGTGGAATGACAGCTGTGTAGTGCTGGAATGGAAACAGGGAAGGGGCTGAATGGGTGAGGACAGTGACTAACGAGGGTTGAGGCCAGGAGGGTTACAGGAACATAGGATGTATTGCAGGGAAAGTTTCCACCTGCACAATTCGGAAAAGCTGGTGTTGGTGGGAAGGATCCATATCCACCAACACAAGCTTTTCTGAATTGAGCAGGTGGGAACTTTCCATGCAATACCTTCATTAGTCACTGTCATCAACCATCCAGGCACTTCCCTGTACCCATTCCAGCACTACACAGCTGTCATTCCACCACCATACCCAGTCTTTTTATTTCTCTCCTTTCCACCCCCCTCCACCTTTCCCACCTCTCCCCTGCCCTCCGTCTAACCTATACTTCACTGTCCGCCACCCCCACCATACTATCCCTACACCTCCATACCCCAGCCTCCTCCTTACCCCCACCCAGCCACCACTCCCATCATGCATTGGTGCTGCTGCTCGCAGAGTGTTTTCAGTTGCTTGAGACTGCAGTCTTGTGTGTGAGTTGCAGTTGCAGTTGCACGTGTGTGTGTGTGTGTGTGTGTGTGTGTGTGTGTGTGTGTGTGTGTGTGTGTCTGTCTGTCTTTGCATGCACACATGTGTGTATCTACTGCTGACAAAGGTGTTTATCGCCAAAAGTTTTAATGGTGAGTAGTAACTTTTCTTCTCATAATATTGTTACATTCTATCCTGGATTTCCCATTGTTTGAAACTGGGGATGGAGGAGATTAGTGTTTAACATTCCAACAAAAACAAGGTCTTTAGAGATAGAGCACAAGCTTGTATTAGGGATGGATGGAGAAGTAAATTGACCATGCCCTTTCAAAGGGCCATCCTGGCATTTGTCTTAAACAATTTAGGGAAATCACGGAAAACCTAAATCTAGATGGCTGGAAACGGTTTAAACCATCCCCTCAAAACCACTGAGCTACCTCACTTGGTGACAAACTGGAGCTGGTGTCCAGGAAAATTGTGCAAATCGATTAATTCTTTTTACAAAAGATTCTAACTGGGCTGAAATTAATGCTCTGTTAATGGCGTCATTTGTATGTGCACTATTCACTTTTTACATACAAAAACAATCACCTTTAAATAACTCTTGAATGGATCAAGACTGGTGGTTCAAATTTGGTCCACCAGTGTATTGGACCTTTGTCTAAGATAATTTTTAACCATTTGAAGGATAAAAAATTCTTGCTTGGTTTGGATTTTGTGTGCAAAAAAATACATTTTTCTTGGTAGTTTCTAAAGTGTGCCAGTTCTATGTTTTAAACTTGCATGAATCGGTTCAGACTTCGCATGAAGGTGGATAAATGGATAAAGTCAAAACAAAATTTTGTTATCGAACAAGTTGTATCCATTACCAAGTTAAGGTAGTTTAAAGTTGAGCTAAATGTAGCATGTAAAATATATTCTTACATGAACTTAATGCAAGGAAATGGTTTTAAATGAATTAAATAAATAAAAAATGCATTCTTTGAATAAAATTGAAAACTTGCTTTCAGAAATCTAGCTTCATTTGAATTTTACATGGAAAAATGTGTTTTTCTGAGAGGTTTTTATGCGTGCCACATCTATGTTTCAAACTTGTGTGAACTGGTTCAAATTTTAGCCGAGCTATGGCAGACTACCGTCAAAATTATGGGAGAGTGACAGTTGGGAACCAAAAAAATGCTGCTGTCACTGCACAAGAAAAGGCAAATATGTTTTCGGCAATGTTAGGGATGTAAAAGAAAGTAACTAGCTTTTAAACTTATCTGACAGCTTAAAAGGCAGCTAAATCAAAACAACTTAGTTGCACTTTTTTACGAGTTAATTCTACTTCCCCAGCGGAATGAGCCCTCTTCGCTGCAAGATATTGACATGGCTGCATCTTGGAATTTATAGGTTGAAGTCCCTGGTCTTGTGCCCAAAATCCAGAAGATTCACCAATGATATATAATAGCATATGGCCACATGGCTGATGAGCATACATGTAATAGCTAAAAAAGTTTTTCTGGGCATGTATTAAAAGTGTGAATATGTCAAGATGTTTTGATTTAAATGTCTTTGAAGCTGCCAGATAAGTCGAAAAGCTAGTACCCTCCTTTTACATCCCTATCTCTGCCCAGGACATATTCACCCTTCTTATCAACGATAGGAGCACTTCATTCTGGCTGCAAATGTGACTACTTGCGGTGCAGTTAGGTACAAAACGTGATCTTCATTTCAACAAAATGATGGAAATGTGAAAAGAAACAAGTACATTAGGACAGTTTTAAAACTTTAGGTGTTGATACTACTTCAGGTTATATTCCAACAAGGTTTTGGCTTTGTTGCTTCACTAGAAAGCATGTCTGCCTGCCAGTTTGACCATGAACTGGACTGTAGTTGGTTGGTAAAAACTGTTCCTTGTGATCCTCTGACTGTAATTTTTAACAGCATCTGGGGGGCTTAACCAAGGTACACAGAAACAGCATACTGAATTCTCACGAGTCATGAACCATGAACAGTTTTCTGACCTTAAACACACAGGTACTGCAGAAGTGCATAATGCATAATATGAAGTTCATTAGAGTCATAGGCAACTTTCTTACAGCTCCCATTTCCACGAACTAGTACTGACGCTGTATTTGCCAGCATTAATGGTTTATTTGCACACAGTTTATCAAAGCTTAATGTTTCACTTTGGACAAAGTTGTTGGCTATCATGATATCACATACAAAATAAAATTAACATGCTGTGCTGCAAACCTTGATAGGCAATGAATGGGTCACTTGGCACATACAATAAATCCAGCATTAGTCAACAGCTACTCTGACATTTGAGGGACCTGTGGTATAGGGGTAGTAGTAATCGCAATGTCCTCAGTCCTGTGATTGAATCCTGCTATGGGGTAATGCAGTACATAAAGGGAGAGGGAGATCAAAATCAAATAGTCATGGTAGATTGAAACACAGTGGTACTAAGAATGAGAGAGAAGAAAGACTAATTGAATTCTGCGATAGATTTCAGCAAGTAATAGTGAATGCTCTGTTCAAAAATCACAAAAGGAGGAGGTATACTTGGAAAAGGCCAGGAGACACGTAAAATTTCCGTTAGATTACATCGTGGGTCAAGCACAGATTTTAAATCAAATACTAGATTGTAACATGTACCCAGGAACAGATAGATCACAATTTAGAGTGGGGGTCGGTCCTAGAAACAACCGATGGTCTGGTTCTTTACATCTCAGATTTTGATATTTTTTTACACCTATAATAGTTTGCATGAAAAATCCCGAATTAATTTTTTTATCTGTCATTCTTGATTATTAATTTTTAAATCTTTCAAAGTTATGAAATTCTTGTTGCATTCTGAAACCTCAAAATCAACATATCTCAAAAACTGTTTGACTTATAGACTTAAAATTTGTACCATTTTATTCAGTTTCTCAAAAACTTTGTTGCTTGTACATTAACTGTTAATGTGTGTATTAAATTTCATGATGGGGTGTTCGAGTGGGAAAATATTTTCATTAATTTTATTTTACTAGTAAGTGCAGCACCTTGTGCATAGTCTCCTAGGGCTGTGGACTTGTTATTACGATGTAATATGTCAGAAACCAGCTAACGCTATTAAATCATTATTTTGTACTTCGTGACAATAAATTTATTACATTATTAAAATTAAACACTTAAATTTCAATTCACATCTGGCTTTCCCAAGTTAACTGTGAAGATATTTTAACCGACACCATAACAATGTGCATTCAAAATATACTATGAATAATTTACTTAATAATACCTTCATTCTAAAACTAAACACCACCCCAACAGGCCATGAAGGGCCAATGGTATTGACCGGCTGTCTTGTCATCCTCAGCCCACAGGTGTCACTGGATGCGTGTATGGAAGGGCATGCAGTCAGCACACTGCTCTCCCAGCTGTATGTCAGTTTGCGAGACCAATACCTTCATTCTACAGATACATTTATATAAACCAACATTATTAATTAAACAATGATTAACTGTTATTATTTAACAATGAGTTATTTCAGTGTCTTGCAAAGCAAAATTTTTGAATGATCTTCAACAAGAAAGATGTTATGGTGATCCACTAACAATCCTATTTGAGTCTAAAATTACGTACTGCACTTTTCCTTTTAATTAATAACAAAGCCTAATTTTTAAGCAATAATGACATAATTGATGTAAAAATTTATTCTTTTCCAGCAGGTTTACTTGTCCTTTTTTCATTTATAGCTAGCACGAAGCCATACACGATTTGTTGTCATACGTGCAAGCAACATGTCCTGTAATCTGTTCAAAAGCATGCAGTATATGGAACCATTTACTTTTACGGGCATCAAAATCCTTAAAATAACAAACAATTTTTGCTTTACATTTGGCTTTGCTCATAGAAATGATACTTTTGTGAGCCTGTGACTACTATGGATTTATAAAACTTTTTGCTAAACTCCTTTTTTAGGCTACATGCTCATGCTCATCATTTGTCACACAAAAGTGATTGATGACATATATGCTTTACACCACTCAAACAACTGGAATGAAGCTATTATTTGATCACGCTGTGCTTCCACAACTGATTAATATGAATATTTAAAAAAAAAAAAAAAACCCTCTATTACATTACTTGGATTTATTAAGCCACTCTTTTCTCTTTATTCAAACATCCTCAGGTGCCAAAGTGGCACAAATGTGTCAGTGTCACGGTTTTACCAAGAACCTTATAAATGTTCAATGTGAGCACCATTTGTCACACAGCACACATCAAATCTATAACTGAGTTCTTCCCATATGTTGATAAGTGCGTCTTCAGTGATTGTAGCAACAGCTGCTTCAATCCGGTTTCTTAATTCAGGGAGGTCTGCTGGTAGCGGAGGCATGTACACACGATCCTTGATGAAGAACCAAAGGAAAAAATCGCATGGCGTTAGGTTGGGTGAACGTGGAGGCCATGCAAAGCAAGCCCTGTCATTGGGCCCCTTGCAGCCTATCCAGACTTGACGTGTGCCATGTGACAAATGGAGCTCACATTGAACATTTATAAGGTTCTTTGTAAAACTGTGAGTTGCTCTTTCATTTGACATATCATTTATAACTGTAACTTTACTGTAATAAATATTATAAAGCGTTAAAACTACGATATTCATTTATAAACACCCTGAATATATTAAGCAGAAAGTGCTTGCCTGCAACAGAAAAGGAGCTGCAACATCTGAATGTGGATGGCAGCTGGCCCTGGGGCAGAGGACCGGGATGAACTGAGAGCATGATGTAGCTTCCTCATAGTAAAGGCAGCATTGTAGCACTCATGATTTGGAGAAGAGAAGGGTATCGCCCGAGCCTCCGCTTCTTTCCAATGAAGGTAGGCAGGGTGATAGTAGGACGAGCTAAAACTTGGAGATAGCAATAGGGTCCATGATGACATCGTGTGTTACTGTCAGGCAGGAAATTGGGGAATGGATCTTGGTCCCAGAGAGCTGTCAGATGATGGCCCACAAGACAGGGGAAGGGGTGGAGCTGTTAAAAGAACTAGTAAATGAAATCCAGCTAGCTCTTTTTACCACAAAGAATGCGAAGAAACTCTGCATGTCTCTGTTTATAATGAATGCAGTTTGCCAACGTAGGATGACTGTTAAAAATGCGGAGAGCACGTCACCGTGCGCGAACTGTGTCGCTGCATGCCTCAGCCCACCAAGGGAGTGGGACACAGTGTGGTAAAGGGGAAGTACGAGAAATGGAATGTTCTGCAGAAGTAAGGATAATTTCCATGAGATATTCCACCTGGTCGCCACAACTGGGAAATCTTGTTCTTCGAAAGTCGCCAGGGAGGAGTAAAGCTGACAGTCAGCCTTAGTAAGCTGCCATTTGGGAGTGCACACAGATGGGGTAGCAGTCAGGATGGGGTAGCAGTCTGAAAACGGATAGCACACGCAAAATGGTAACTCAAGCAGGTGTCAGAAAGAACGGACCACTCAAGATAATTGGCAAGCTATGCAGTGCAGGATAGGTCCAAATGGGAATAATGGGAATAGGTGTGTGAGTAGTCGGAAATGATAGTGGGTGCTCCAGTGTTAAGGCAAAAGAGGTTAAGTTGGTTAAGAATGTCAGCCAAGAGGGCACCTCTCTGATAGGTGGTGGGAGAACCCCAAAATGGATTATGAGCATTAAAGTAACCGAGGAGCAAAAATGGGGGAGGTAGTTACCCAATAAGCTGAAGGAAGTCTGCCCTGGTGACATCGAATGACAGAGGGACATAAATGGTACAGAAGGAAAAAGTCAGGAGGGGAAGGAAAAGGCGAACTGCAACAGCTTGAAGATGGGTAGTCAGGGAGATGGGCTGACTATGAATGTCATCCCGTATGAGCAGCATGACGCCCCCATGAGATGGAATGCCAACCTCAGGGGAAGGTCAAATGAACCAGTAAGAAATGTGAAAGCTCAAACCGGTCTTGAGGGCGCAATTTCGTTTCCTGAAGACACAGTACAAGGGGACGGTGCGATGCTAAAAGCACCCATAAATCCTCTTTGTAGGACCGAAGGCCACGAATGTTTCACTGGAGGAGAGTCTTGATGAAAAAGAGATGTAGGGGTGTCACCTCGGCAGCTGCCGAGTGACAGCCTGTGAAGGGTCGCTACTACAGGGCACAGAACTTTGTGTTTTAGTTTTCAGTTGACGTTTCTTATTGTTTCTAGTGAATATTTCAGTCAAATCTTTATTCGTTGTTTCCACTTCATTGAGTGTTACAGTGTCCACTTGAATTTTTGGTTTTAGCAAATAATTTTGCAAAGTTTTGTTGGTATTGGTATTAGCTGTCGTGTAGTAGTATTAATACCAGTAGTTGCTTTCTTAGAAGGCAGAGAATATTGAGACTGCTATTGTTAGTTCTGTAAGTAGTTCTACTGGTGTAACTGAACTTAGGTAATGTAGGTGTATAGTTTTCTTTTTCATTAACTGTAAAATTTTACCATTGGTGAGAAGTGTGGGCTCTGTTGTAGGTTTGTGAGTAGTGGCTTACAGTGTGGGAGTTGTTCGAAGTATTTTCATTTGGGGGGGGGGGGGGGGGGGGCGAATGCTGTGGGGAAGCCTGTGGGCATTCTAGTGAGATCCTCTCCTGGGAATGCAGAATCTGTAGTAGAAGTAAGTTCATAGGGGAGCAAGAGCGTAAGATCTGTGCCCTTCAGGTGCAGTTACAACGAGCCAAAGGAGGAATTAGATAGGTTAATGAGGCTGAAGGGTGGTGGGGAATGGGAACTGGCAGTTGGCAAGAAGGCAGCAAGGAGTAGGTGGTATTCAGACAGTTATACTTCGTGTATATGCAATAGTTTTGACCAACTACCAGAGTTGAGTGGAGAGGAGCTTCTTGTAGCTGTAGATTAGGGAACATGCAGCAGTCTTCAGCAGTTCAGAGGCCTAGGTCAGTTGAAAAGTCTAACAGAAAGAAGGTTCTGCTGCTAGGTAGTTCACACGGTAGAGGTGTGGGCTCGCAGTTGCAGGAAGTGTTGGGGAGTGAGTACCAGGTCACCAGCATTGTGAAACCTAGTGCAGGATTGGCTCAGGCGACTGACAGCATACAGGAGTTATATACGAATTTTACAAAGGACGATCAGGTAGTGATAGTGGGTGGAGCAGGGAACAGTCTTGATGGGGACAGGGAATATGCTGTAGGTGGTGGCCTGTTAAAGATAGCAACTCAAACTAGTGGCACTAATGTGCATTTTGTGGAACTGTTTCAGTGTCATGATCATCCTCATTTTAATGCAGCTGTTAGGCTTGTTAACATGGGACTGGGGAGGGTGCTGATGGCAGAGGGCATGGGTCACATTTCAGTGGCGCCAGTTGGGTCCATCAGCAGATCGGGTTTCACTAGGTACGGCATGCACCTAAATAGGTATGGGACAGGGGTGACTGGCAAAGCTTATAGGTGTCAGTGTAGTGGGTGGTAGTGAGATCACTCGGAAAAATTCCTGTAATAATTGGTGTTAGAGCTGCATCTTTTTCGATTGATGTCAGCTGATACGTATACCTGCTTAAAGGAAGTCCCTCTAACTGAGGGCTAACCTTCAGAGGATGTCATGTTTCCAAGCAGAGAAGGAATTAGCATATTTCATCAAAATATAAGAGGTATTAGAGATAATGATAGTGAACTGCTTATAGACGTTGACTCAGAAATTATTGGTATGTTGGAGCACCACATAAATAATTTGACAATCCAGAGGCTTCCTTTACCAGGATACAGATTAACTGGCTGTTTTCGAGGAGTTCCTTGTGGGTGGAGGAGTGGCTATGTACGTAAAAAAACAGAATTTCCATTTTGAGGAGTTCCTTGTGGGTGGGGGAGTGGCTACGTACGTAAAAAACAGAATTTCCATAGATGTATCACGGCACTGCACTGAACAGACATTTGAATGTTGTGCAGGGGCAGTTGAATTTAGTGAAACTAAACTTCTAATTGTTGTTTATAGGTCCCCTAACTCTGACTTCAGAGCATTTCTGCTCAAGCAAGAGAGGATTCTTGATTCACTTTGCAAGAAGTACCGGAAATTAGTTATATGTGGTGACTTCAACATAAATTTTGTATCTGATGGTGCAAGAAAAAAGGACGTTGGTAGATCTCCTAAATTCGTATTATCTGATGCAGACTGTGTTTTTTTCAACTAGGGTGCAGGGTAACATTAGTACAGCCATAGACAATATTTGTATTCATTCTTCATTACTGGATGGGCATTCTGCTAATTCTGTTAGTAGAAGGGTGAATGGCCTTTCAGACCATGATGCACAAACACTAAAAGGCTTTTGTAGTCAAACAAATATCACATATAATTACAAATTATATAGGAAAGTTAATTCAATAGCAATAGAAAAAATTTTATACCTTGTCAAGGAAGAAAAGTGGCAGGATGTTTATAGTGCCGGGAACATAGATGATAAATGTAATGCTTTCCTTGTCACATTTCTCATGCTCTTTGAGAATTGCTTTCCATTAGAACGTTCTAAATGGGATACTAGCAGTAATAGGCAGCCTGGGTGGCTGACTAGTTGGATAAGGATATCTTGTAGAACAAAGTGCGAATTATATCAAAATGTTAGAAGTAGTCACACTCAAGCTACAGTAGCCCATTACAAACAGTATTGTAAGGTGCTTAAAAATGTTATTAGGAAGGCAAATAGTATGCGGTATGCAAATAGAATAGCTAATTCACAGGATAAAATTAAAACCATATGGTCAGTTGTGAAGGAACACAAGGTCGATGACATAAAGTCAATTCGTAGTAGCCTAAATATATTTCTGTTACTGATAAATCAGATATATGTAAAGTATTTAACAATTATTTTCTGAGCATTGCTTGTGAATTAAATAAAAATTTAGTTTCTGCAGGGAATTATATAACTTCCTTGGCAAATGCCTCTCTGAGATTGATGTCTGAAATACTCACTCCTCTGTGATACAGACAAGGGGGAGATTGAGACAATAATTAAATCACTGAAGACTAAGGACTCTCAAGGTGCCTAGCAGAATATTAAAGAAGTGTGCTGCACATGTTAGCCCTTTATTTAGCTATATTTGTAATTTTTGTTGCTTTCCTGAACGATTAAAGTACTCAGTTGTAAAGCCACTTTATACAAAGGGAGATAGGGATAATGCAGATAATTTTAGACCTATTTCTATGCCATCAGTGTTTGCTAAAACTATTGAAAAGCCTGTGTATGTAAGGATAATTGATCATTTAATATCACACGATTTGCTATCAAATGTAAAGTTCGGATTTAGAAGTCGTTTGACACCTGAATATGCTATATTTCCTTTTCTCTGTAAGATACTGGATGGGTTAAACAAAAGGTTTCAAATGCCCGACATATTTTTTGATTTAACTAAGGCATTTGATTGTGTTGGACACAAAATACTGCTCCAGAAGTTGGACCATTAGGGAATATGGGGGGGGGGGGGGGGGGGGGGGCGGGGCAGCTCACAATCAGTTCTCCTCTTACTTTAGCAACAGACAGCAAAAGGTCATTATTCACGAGGTTGAGAATGGCTCTGATTTGGGGCCTGAGTGGGGTACGGTCAAGTGGGGAGTACCCCAGGGATCAGTGTTGGGAGCACTCCTGTTCCTTATTTATATAAATGATATGCCCACTAGTATTACTAGTAACTCCAAAACATTTCTGTTTGCTGATCACACTAGCTTTGTAGTAAAGGATGTTGTGTGCAACACTGGCTCGCTTTCAAATAATGCAGTTCATGACATAACTTCATGGCTCATAGAAAATAAACAAACGCTAAATCAAGAAAATAAACAAACGCTAAATCACAGTAATACTCAGTTTTTATGGTTTCTAACACAGAATTCACAAAACCTGACGTTTTAATTTCGCAGAATGGGCATATGATTAGTGAAACTGAACAGTTCAAATTTCTGTGTGTTCAGATAAATAGTTAACTGTCGTGGAAAGCTCACGTTCAGGATCTTGTTCAAAGACTTAATACTGCCATTTTTACTATTCAAACAGTATCCGAAGTAAGTGATCGTTCATCAACACGAAAATTAGTCTACTTTGCTTATTTTCATTCGCTTATGTCGTATGGTATTATATTTTGGGGTAACTCTTCCCATTCTAAAAGGATATTTTTGGCTCAGGAATGGGTGGTTCGGGCAGTAACTGGTGTAAGTTCACGAACCTCTTGTCGACCCCTGTTCAATAGTCTGGGTATTTTGACATTGGCCTCTCAATATATATATTCTTTATTATCATTTCTTGTTAACACTACCAGCTTATTCCCAAGAATTAACAGCTTTAAGTCAGTTAATACTAGGCAGAAATCCAATCTGCATTTGGATTGCATTTCATTGACTGTTGTGCAGAAAGGTGTGCAGTATATTGCTGCATCCATTTTCAATAAGCTACTACTCGAATTCAAAAATCTTGGCAGTAATACATGTGCTTTCAAATCTAAACTGAAGAGTTTCCTTATGGGTCACTCCTTCTATTCTGTTGAGGAGTTCCTTGAAAAATTAAGCTAATTCTTCTTGTATTGTTGATTGCATTTACTTAAAATTATGGATTGACTTTTTTCAGGTTATGAACATTTTATCTGTTATTACTTTTATGTTGTAATTTCATGTACTCACATGTTTCATGACCTTGGAGATTTGCTCCTCAATTTGGTCCTATGGAACTTGACATGTAAATAAATAAGAATAAAAGCAGGGGGACCCTGCCCCATGGGGTCCATAGATGCATCGGCTTGCTTGTGCAGTCAGGTCTGTGGAGTCCAACGCTGAAAAACAATTGGTGGTGCACACCGGTGACACAGATGCTGGCCAGGTTAAGGTATCATGTGGCAACACCATCGAAGAGGATCTTCGAGTCGGTTAAGGAGAAGACCATTTTCCTTTGGTGGACTTCTTCAAGCCTTTCCGGTTAGAGGAAGACTCGAGTGTTGTTTGACTGGAGGGACATAGGAAGTCTTCACGGGAGTACTCCTTCTGTCCTTACCGGCCTACCACTTGAGGCAAGAGTCTGATGGCTTATTGTACAGCTGGATGCGGGGATGGCGATGCTACCATGACACTGAGCAATTTCATAACCTTGGAGCTGAACTGTCTGCGTGGCCGTGTCCTTCATGGAGAGAGGGGGAACAAGAACAGTACTATATGTGCCAGACGGAAGAATGCAGGGTTTGTGACTAGCCAATAATGTGCAAGCGTCTGGGTAAGGTAATTTTTCCTTCACCGGATCTCTTGGACTGCCTGCTCATAGAGATACACGGGAAAATACCGAGATGAGGCAACATGGCCACCACTGCAGTTGATACAGCAGGTAGAAGGAGACAGACAATCGCACTCGTGCGCATCCATACCACATGTTACACATTTGGCTGGGTGTCAACAAAACGTTTTAGTGTAGTTGAATCAATGACACTGGTAGCAGCGCATCATGTTCGGAATGTACAGCCAGACTGTGATAATTTCATAGCCTGCTTTGATCTTGAATGGAACTACCACTCTATTGAAGATGAACAAAGAGTAGGGGTGGGCACTAAGGAGGAATCTACCTTTTTCATTACACGATGGAAGGCAATGACACCTTAATCAGAGAGGTAAGCTGGGATTTCGGCCTGTGTTAGACTGCCAAGCAGCCTGGTGTAAATAAAACCTTGGGAAGAAGTTCTATGGGCCTTAACATGAACAAGGTAGCCATGGAGAAGTGAGGCGGCAAGCAGTTGTTGTGCTTGAGAATTCATATACGAGAGCAGGAGTCACAGGGCCAGCAGTTGCATCTACACCTTTCTGAATAATAAACAGATTTACTGTGGTCAAGGGCTGACTGTCTTCAGTATGTGAGACCAAGAAGAACTGTGGTGCAGCGGGAAGGGTCTTTGAATTGCGTTTACGTTTCGTAGACGCTGATTGTGAAGATGAGTGACACATTGCGAGAAAATCGTCCATTATTGCCAGCATCTCCGATGGCGTGCTCCTTCCAACTGGAGGCCCCCTTCACAAGAGGGCACACTCGCCTTAGGCGTCTGTTCACACCTCCCGAACACCTGACGGAGGGACCAATCGGCAATTTGGGAAGGTTGCAGCTCAGGCAATCACCCCTCCCTGGGCCTGGCCCGTACCAGGGGCTACATGCGAACCCTACCTGTCGACCTGGGGCTGGGAATTACGCGTCACCCAGTCACCTGTTGTGCGTCAGACACATGGGCCGGCCTTCAGGAGTGCACAGGGAGAAAGAAGAAAAAGAGGAACCTCAAACATCGAAGTGGAGGAACGAGAGGAGAAGGGAAAGAAAGAAAGGAAAAGGCAGAGGAAAACAATGGTTACACTGTTCTTACGTCAGCGACAGACAATGCAGAACATTCCCAGTAACACCCTAGACATGTTCGCCATGGGAGGGGAAAAAGAATAGCGAGAGGATAGACATGCAGCACAGAAGTGGAAAAATGCTGCAAAGGCTGGGGCTCCGTGGTAGCTGTTAAGTCATGTTATGGCCATTGCCGTACTGCTCGCATGTATAATTCTTGTTTGCTGCATAAATACTTGAACACTTACTGTTTTGTTTACAAATGCATAACAAACCAAATACCTCATCAAGACTTTTGGGCATTCAATGTCTTTATATTAGTGAATTAAAAAGCAAATTGTACCCCACCAGTAACTTAATGTATTGGCTCACTGCTTGAAAAATTATAAAGGAATATACCAATCAAGTCAATTGCCAGAGCAATTATTTTCTAGTTACTGGAGAAATAACACCCTTTCTGCATTTACTCAACATCTTTGTTAGATATAACTAACATACCCCATTTTATATTTGAATAAATAATTTAAACTAAGACTCTTATTCCAAGTATGGTACTCCAGCATTTCCTTTACTCCAAACAATGGTAAATTACAAATGCAATCAAGAAGAGCTTCCCATGAGACAACTCAAATTACACTGATTTTTTCGGTCACTAATTACTTCTGAGAACGATAGGCCACGACACACAGCATCTAATAGGGTCTCTGGTTTTTAAGTAAGACTTTACATGATTCTGTATGGGTAACACAACAATATGTTCTTATCATAGCATACACGGTGATTCTCAAAGATATGCAGATATTTTAATATGTTATTCTACAAGCAAAACTAAAGAAAAAAGTTCATATAAACATAGCTCCGCAATTGTTTGTTGACGGAGTTACAGCTAATAAAAGATTTTGCCTGAAATTTAGCAACTTCACTAATATGACGCCATTGCAAAATTGTATGAGGTGAAAGTAAAGCACGATTTCCATTTATTTTGTTGTTATTGGTCGTGTGAATCTAATAAAACATATCCCAGACATGTACCTGCAATAGTTTTCCAGAACATTATGAATGCAATAGATGAAATTAAAAGCAACCCTGTGAATCTGAAATGAGCAACAAAATCTGTTCATATATGTGAATCTAAATGCATTGAACTCAGTGGAGACATTTTTGAACATTTATTATGAATGTACTGTGAGATTGCAAGCGTAGGCTTCCCTGGCTGTTGTCTTCTTCAATAAAATTCTTCAGGGTACCAGACCGCATCGTCATAATTTAAAATGCGCCAATGTTTCGGCCAGCGTTGCAGCTAGCCTTCATCAGGGCCTTACGTTAACTGCTAAATGCACACACTTGGTTGCTTAAATAGCTGCACGAGAAAACCGTGTCGTTACTTGATTGGCTGTAAAAGGAGGAGGAGGAGGAGGGGTGAAAGGTATGCTTTATTGGTGTTTCTTTTATTATCTGTCATTGGCTGAAATAGCTGTTTTCTATTGGTCTTTATATTAATCCACCCCATTGGAGGAGACGGACGAATAGTGAACAGGTGATGGCTGTGACGTCACACTGTTTCCATGCTGTCCAGAAGCCGGCTGCGGCGTGCCATTGCTTTGTGTGCTCGCGACCACTACTGCGGCTACTGTGAGATTGTACATACATTGTACAACTTCCTTAACACTGAGTTTTGTTTTTTTCCAGTTTAACATGAATTCACGTGTGATATGGTATTAACAAAACGCATAGTCCATATCAATTCAGGCATGCTAGGGAAGAATCTTACCTTCATAGTCTCGCGTGTTACTGAATTTGGCATGTGTTAAAATGAAGGACTAAGTAAGGAACACGTATGTTTTTTGTTTTCTTCAAAAAAATATCTGCTCCGAGATACAGCCCTCCAAAGTTGACACTGCGCATACCATTTGGAAGATGTGAATTTTGGAAAAAAAAAATAAATAAAATGCTTTATCTCTGGAACAGTTCTAGATATTTTGTTGGAGATTTTTTATTTGGAAGATAATTGCTTTATGATTACATAGAAATTCTCCATTTGGACTTCCCTGTCAAAGTTCTTTTACTATAGTGTTGTGAACGTTTATATAATTTAAGGAAAAAAATTTTTTTCTTCAAAAATGCCACTCCATAAAATTTTGATTTTTTTCTGTTGATTAGTACCATAGTGTTCTACATTTCCTGAAAACGAGAGCTTCCACATTTAAGTTGAACAGATGTTATAAACAATTGAAATTTTTGCCATAGGCCTACATAAAACCTAATTTATTAACACATTATCACATACAGACTCATAAAAATCGAAACCTAGCCTTATTTAACGTAATTTTAGTTTTGAAAGATGAGTAAGAGACTCGTTTTCAAGCATTTTAAATGGTTCCAAAATGTATGTGAAAGATCCATTGACTTAAAGATTTCAATTTATACAACTTCTGTGCACTCTGTTCTATACTGAAATTAGCCAGTCTATGAACTAAAAATGTGTCCCATTGCTTCAGTATCTTCCTTTGATATAGAGTGATGTCTTCCTGTTGAACCAATAGGAACTGGAGCACTTACAATCATCAAAATATTGTGAACAAGAAGTGAGCACTCATGGCATTGTAGCTGTCCTTCAGCTGGAAACATACATCCAGCAGCTGGTTCATGTGGTAGCATGAGGTTCACTACAATTTCGTTTCACTCAAAACTGGTGTCTATAATCTCTGCAATCCACCAGTCAGTTACCTACACAAGCTACAAATGTCCCCCTTCTCAGGTTGTGAATCTGAATATTATCCTGCTATTTCTCAGGTATTGGCCAAACAAACAAAATTTCTTCTTTCTTGCTCTTTAAAGTGTGTGCAATACGAGTTCGCCAATCTCGAGTCTAAAAATGTGTCTTCTGAATTCCTTTCACAGGAGTAGTTTGTTTAGATCATTCTTCTTTTCTCTGTTCAGAATTTTTTGATTTCCTCTTTGGACAAAAGAATGAGGGCTGTGGATGTGTAAGATTTCATGACTCATAAAATCCTCAGCATTCTGAATTGCAGCTGTATTTGTTCTGGAAAGATTATGTTTTGTAGCATGGTGCTTCAGCAGGCTTCCTACACCACCACAAGGCCCCTTTCCATGACCAGTAGCACCGAATAACCAGTGAGTTGGCACAAGTGACTTACTCAATTACAGCTGGTTACGACTTTTAAAATGACTAAGAGCACCATCAGAAATGATGATGATCTTCTCTGGCCCTGTTTGCAGTTGAAGAATTTTGTGCATTGCTAGCAAAGCATGTGCTGAGTCATGTCCTGTGCCATCACTTATAACTGTAACAATTCTGGTCTTGTTTTGAAAATATGTCACTCCTGGAAAAATTGAAACCTGGTCATTACCCCAATGATACCCTTGTATTTCTTGTGGGATGATTACAGACCATTTCTCAGCAAAATCACAGTGAAGCACTAAACATAGTTCTTCAGCCTGTACACTCCCTTTCACTTCTGCAATGTGTTGTTGTTGCAATTTCTTCAGATGCTGGGGTGTTACGCTTTCATTGACCATTTATCAAGCTCATCAATGACACTGCCAAGGCAACAGTTTTCTTAATTAGTTTATTTTCCTCCCATGTCGCCTTTGCATATGTCATTTCTGCAGAGTTATCTACTATGTCTTCCAGACCAAGTGTCTGTAAAGACAGTGCTCCCTTTCCAGGGCAGTCACCACATTCTTGAAACAAACAAGACTCTGGCTTTACATCACAGACTACTGACGACTTCACATGCCCAACCAAGGAGTCATATGTCACATGCTCCAATAAGTTCTTCAAAGTTTCCATACAAAGTTCAAAATTCACACAGTACACACATAAACCGACATCTCTAGGTGCGTGTAGAACTGCCCACTTAGGTCATAGTGCATAAAATTTGGATTGTCTAATGTGTGACGTTGTATAGTTGCTTTTATAAATTGCAAAAGTTTCTTTAATACCATGACTCATGTAACTCTTCACTTTCACAACTTTTTGACCTTCAACTGTTACAGTTGTAGTGTCTTTTTTTCTTGGTACTCTAGTAAGAACAGTCCCATTTATCTTCCAGACAAAATGACTGTACTATTTCAACTTGAGCTTCTTCTACAGGATGACCGTAATAGAGATCTGGTCTTCCAAAGCCTCCTTTTACAGACCTCACATTTCTTGATTTGTCAACCAAGTAATTTGATACTGATAGAACATGGTTCAAAATTGTTTTCTTTGAAAATGTCTCTGGAATAATAGTTAAAACTTGCACCTTTTCACTGTAAGATGTACAGTATTCAACAGCTGAACAGATACATGGCACGAGGTGCAAGATTGCTTTGGTTCATTTTCTTCTGAAGATGGAATTTCTACTTTGAAGATTGTGGACAGTTTTGCTGTCATGTACTCATCCACAGCTTTATTAATTTCTATGCGCTTTCTTGGTGCATAGAGCTTATGACTCAACTTCACTGACCACAGTTTCTTCACAGGACTAATACCTACCTCTGTAGTTGACAGATTCAGGGTACTGAATTTTTCCTCTATTGATGCAAAATCTGCATCATCCACACCTTGTTCAGATACTATCATTGTTATTATTCTGTCAAAACATTTAGAACACAAAAAGTTGTCACTGGAAACACCTTCACTTTGAAACAGAGTATTCAAATTAGAACACTTATTCCCAACCTGAACAAAGTCTGTTTTTTTTGTTTGTTTTATATATTACTCTTTTATGGATATGAAAAATAGAAAAGTGGAAGCTCATCTTTACAGAAAATTTAGCACTACATGGTACCAACAAGCACAAAAAAAGGCTAGCTTTTCTGGATTGGCATTTTGAAAGAAAATAAAATCCACAAATTATCTAAAAGGTTCAGAACACTGCAGTAAAATAACTTTGACAGGTAAGTCCAAATGGAGGATTTCTTTGTAATCATAAAGCAATTATCTTTCAAATAAAAAAAAATTAAAAAAAAAACACAAATATCTAGAACTGTTTCAGAGATACAGCATTTTAAAAATTTTTCCAAAATTCGCATCTTCAAAAATGGTGTTCGCCAGTGTCATCTTTGGAGGCCTGCATCTCAGGGCAGGATTTTTTTTTTTTTTTTTTTTGGGGGGGGGGGGGGGGGGGGGGGGCGGGTTTCTTTATTACTCCTGAATTTTAACATATGCTAAATTCAATAACATCCGAGAATATGAATGTAACCCCCTTCCCTAAAGTGATATGGATTATGCCAAAAGCAGATTATCTAACACATTTATTCTGTTTCAGTTAACATCATTAAATTCTCTACAACTTTTGTTGAAAACTATGTGCAAATTGGTCTGGATTAAAAAAAAAAAAAAAAAAAAAAAAAAAAAAAAAAAAAAAAAAAAAAAAATTGGGCAAGTAGGTAATAAATTAAAAATTTTATGAAATTATGTCTTTGCTTCTCCGGATGTTCTCGAAAACTACTGCAGGTACACATCTGGGACATGTTTCACTAGATTCACCAGATCAAGAACAACAAAATAAATGGAAATCTTGCTTTACTTTCACCCTCATATAGTTTTGCAATGGTGTCATATTAGCGAAGTTACTAAATTTCAGGCAAAATCATTTATTAGCTGTAACTCCAGAAATAAAACATTTGCGGACCTATGTTCCTATGAACTTTTTTCCTTTAGTTTTACTTGTAGAATAACATATTAAAATATTTGCATATCTTTGTGAATCGCCCTGTATATGTACTTACTGCTTTTTACGGAAATCTGCATTTCTTCTACATCCCCACCCCTCCTCCTGCACCACAGGTGGAACACACACCTCATGTCATAGGTGGAAATCTGTTCTGTAACTTGTGATTACTTTCTACACCCATCCAAAGTACATTTCCTCTACAAGACCTCAGCTGAATTCGCTTTCATCATCCTTTCCTCCACAAGTGCAAGTATCTCAAGGTATCCAGTACTTCTGAGAAGTTAGAAACATAGGAGAGAGGTACTTGCAAGAGTAAAGCTGATGGGTTAGATCGTAAGTCATGCTTAAACAGCTCAATTAGTACAGCAACTGACTGTGAAAGAAACGGTCCCCACATTAGCCTCCCTATGTGCCACACTGTTTCAATCTGCCAGGAAGTTTCATCCAGGTTTAGGTTTTCCATGGTCCCCCTAAACTGGTTAAGGCAAATGCTGAGACAGTTTCTTGACTCTGAGGCATGATCCTTCTCCCACACTTTCCTTCGTTTTATCTCATTTAAATTTAGTTCTTTCTGATAATGTCTTTTCCATTCTCCAAATGTCAAAATGATGTTCAGTTTTTAATTATGAGCTTACTCCCAGCCTGTTTCCCACTGTATCTCTGGCTTACTAGCTCTTCTCTTCCATTTTCCCTTGTTAAATGTTGTTAACTGTAGGCTTTTTCAATCTTGGTTTCCAGCCTTCTTCCATGAAGTGCAACTTCCATGAAGGTTCTCGTAGAAGTACACACAATTTATTTCCTAAATATCCAGCTAAATGATTTCTTGGCTTCCACCTCATGGATTCTCGTTAGTCATCACAAATTTCTTAGGTTTATTCAATGGTTTCCAAAATACACTGCTGAACAATAGCAATATGTCACAGGACAAGACAGTGATGTTTGTTTATTTTATGAACCAAACAATCTAGATCACATTTGAACACTAAGGCCAGTTTTGGCTGAATAAGGCCACCTTCAGATTTAAAACAAAAGTACGGGGCTACCATCGCCATCAGCTGGTGTTCAACATTAAAACTGTTTTAACAAAACACACCAACTGATGCTGCTGCTAGCAGCTGTCTCCTACTCTTCAAGTTGAATCACCCCCCCCCCCCCGCCCCCCCCGGTTCTTGAATCTTACTTTTCATTTCACTTCTCCTCCTTGCAACCCATCTTTACTTTTCAGCCTGCCTTCATCATCTCTCAACTTAAATTTGCACAGTGCTCACCAATGTAGGTTTACTATCTGTGACCTCCTCCTCACTCTGATGCTTTCCCCTTCATTTTAATCTCCCCTTATCCTCATGAGAGATGGGTTCACCTCAACCTCAATCTATCGCTTTCAACAGTCCCCAATTATTCCTTTCTCCTCTGTGAGGAAGAAACTATTAGTTTTAAAATGTAGAATGTTGTATGTACTTTACATGTGACTATCGGCAGGCGTTAAATTTCACATCCTGAAAGAAAGTACTGGCAGCAATTCTATTTAACAATTTTACTGAATACACTACTGACAACTTTTAAATCAAGTGTGGTCTTTCACATCCTGAAAGAAAGTACTGGCAGCAATTCTATTTCACAATTTTACTGAATACACTACTGACAACTTTTAAATCAAGTGTGGTCTTCATGTTACAGCTGAATATCTAGATATTTGCGGCCCTAGTAATAACATATAATAAAACAATACTGAAACCAAAGTAATAATAATTTCTAATGAAAGACGGACTTTGACATATTGACCTAGTTGATTTGTGTATAAAGACAAAATCTGACCACTGAGAGCTGGGAAAAAGGGCACACAACATGTATGGTAACTTAAAAGTTCTTACAGGATGTTAACTTGGCAGTTAAGTGAGCCACTCCAAGAGAGGTGAGGTAGCATGTGAGAATACAGAGGAATATTTGATACGAATTGTTGCCTTTGACCAGTGACGTAGGAAACATATGACAAACATTGTACACAACTTGGCAACCATAATGTGATACCAACGGCCACTTATTTCAAATGGGCTAAGCTACAGATCAGATTGTCGCCATGTCTTTTGCTTTCACATTTGTGGGCTTTGGCTACTCAAACAGAAGTGTCACCTTCCAACCTAATCAACTTCAGCTTCAGCTCAGTCTACCACCACAACCAGTCCCCCCCCCCCCCCCTCCACCACACACACAAATTTGTTGGCTTTGCAACTCACACCCACACTGTCACCTTCCACCTACCTTAGACCTTAGGCCAAGTTATTGATCAGTCTGACATCACAATCACGTTTTTCACTTTCACATTCCCTGGCTTCACCAACTAACAACCAAATTGTGAGAAAATGCACCAAAAGGTGATGTCACACCGGCCATTATCATTACATCGGTGCTTAAAGCCAACAACTAATATCAAATATTCGCCCTGCCCCACATATGGCCCCATGGAATACAGTACTGCTGTGCTACATGCTACAAGAAGGGTCGTCGAGCAGATGCGCAAAACTATAGACCTATCTCTCTTACGTCGATCTCTTGTAGAATTTTAGAACATGTTTTTTGCTCGCGTATCATGTCATTTCTGGAAACCCAGAATCTACTATGTGGGAATCAACATGGATTCCGGAAACAGCGATCGTGTGAGACCCAACTCGCCTTATTTGTTCATGAGACCCAGAAAATATTAGATACAGGCTCCCAGGTAGATGCTATTTTTCTTGACTTCCGGAAGGCGTTCGATACAGTTCCGCACTGTCGCCTGATAAACAAAGTAAGAGCCTACGGAATATCAGACCAGCTGTGTGGCTGGATTGAAGAGTTTTTAGCAAACAGAACACAGCATGTTGTTATCAATGGAGAGACGTCTACAGACGTTAAAGTAACCTCTGGCGTCCCACAGGGGAGTGTTATGGGACCATTGCTTTTCACAATATATATAAATGACTTAGTAGATAGTGTCGGAAGTTCCATGCGGCTTTTCGCGGATGATGCTGTAGTATACAGAGAAGTTGCTGCATTAGAAAATTGTAGCGAAATGCAGGAAGATCTGCAGCGGATAGGCACTTGGTGCAGGGAGTGGCAACTGACCCTTAACATAGACAAATGTAATGTATTGCGAATACATAGAAAGAAGGATCCTTTATTGTATGATTATATGATAGCGGAACAAACACTGGTAGCAGTTACTTCTGTAAAATATCTGGGAGTATGCGTACGGAACGATTTGAAGTGGAATGATCATATAAAACTAATTGTTGGTAAGGCGGGTACCAGGTTGAGATTCATTGGGAGAGTGCTTAGAAAATGTAGTCCATCAACAAAGGAGGTGGCTTACAAAACACTCGTTCGACCTATACTTGAGTATTGCTCATCAGTGTGGGATCCGTACCAGGTCGGGTTGACGGAGGAGATAGAGAAGATCCAAAGAAGAGCGGCGCGTTTCGTCACTGGGTTATTTGGTAACCGTGATAGCGTTACGGAGATGTTTAATAAACTCAAGTGGCAGACTCTGCAAGAGAGGCGCTCTGCATCGCGGTGTAGCTTGCTCGCCAGGTTTCGAGAGGGTGCGTTTCTGGATGAGGTATCGAATATATTGCTTCCCCCTACTTATACTTCCCGAGGAGATCACGAAAGTAAAATTAGAGAGATTAGAGCGCGCACGGAGGCTTTCAGACAGTCGTTCTTCCCGCGAACCATACGCGACTGGAACAGGAAAGGGAGGTAATGACAGTGGCACGTAAAGTGCCCTCCGCCACACACCGTTGGGTGGCTTGCGGAGTATCAATGTAGATGTAGATGTAGATGTATTCAAAATTTTCTATCTCGTCACACTGTGAGTTGCACATTGCTAACTTGCGATACAGCCACAAAATAAAAATATGTTGCTAACAAAGTGCTCTATAACTCCTGTATAGTTCTCTCAGAAACCAACAATATTTCTTGTTTCCTTTCAATCATTATCAATATCAGATTTAACAATAGGCTCCAGACAAGTGTGGAATGTAGCTCCAGATGCAATCTGCAACCCAGTAAAGGCAACACATGGCACATAGCAATACATAGCACTGACTAGCTACTTTACAATAACCAAAAAATTATTCACCATAAGTTGCATCTGTGTTCCAAGTGACATTAGAGAATGCTTGCCTGATACTGAGTGCACACTCAGAAATAAGGATGATCATCTAAGAAACAGAAACTACTTATAAACTAAAAATTAGGTTGTCCGAGTCACGGTAAGGAAGAAAAGAACAACATAAGCAGTTTATACTGAATATGTGAGACATCCTTGGTAAGAAACTTCCTGGCAGATTAAAACTGTGTGCCCGACTGAGACTCAAACTCGGGATCCTTGCCTTTTGCGGGCAAGTGCTCTACCAACTGAGCCACCGAAGCACGCCTCACGCCCAGTACTCACAGCTTTACTTCTGCCAGTACCTCGTCTCCTACCTTCCAAACTTTACAGAAGCTCTCCTGCGAACCCTGCAGAACTAGCACTCCTGAAAGAAAGGATATTGCGGAGACATGGCTTAGCCACAGCCTGGGGGATGTTTCCAGAATGATATTTTCACTGTGCAGTGGAGTGTGCGCTGATATGAAACTTCCTGGCAGATTAAAACTGTGTGCCCGACCGAGACTCGAACACGGGACCCTTGCCTTTCGCGGGCAAGTGCTTAGAAGGTAGGAGACGAGGTACTGGCAGAAGTAAAGCTGTGAGTACCGGGTGTGAGTCGTGCTTCGGTGGCTCAGTTGGTAGAGCACTTGCCCATGAAAGGCAAGGGTCCCGAGTTCGAGTCTCAGTCGGGCACACAGTTTTAATCTGCCAGGAAGTTTCATATCAGCGCACACACTGCTGCAGAGTGAAAATCTCATTCTGGAAACATCCTTGGTAACTTATAATTTTGTGCACCTGCACGAACTGTTTTCCAGTCACTGAGGATTAAATTCACTGACTTTTCCTACATATAAAACAACACATAACACCAAGCCGCTCTTTATTATATGATTTTTTGGGTTTATTATGGGACTATCTTCAGTGGGAAACAAAATGTCAAAATAAACAGAAATGCGTAAACATGGCTTTTGCATCACACACTGACGTTACGATGCCACAAAGCTACCGTTTTCTCTCTCTCTCTCTCTCTCTCTCTCACACACACACACACACACACACACACACACACACAGGTTAATTTTTAAGGCGTGGAGTTCGACTTCTTACATTTGAATTCACGACGAATCTTGTCATAATTGTAAACAGGTGGTCGCAATACTTCGAAAATGTAATTTATGTATTTAAACAGTCAGTGGGTGTTACTTGTTGAAAGTGATGGTCACTACATCAACAAACATACCATCTACGTGTATAGTCCATGAAGTTTTCGAATATTACTAGCTATGGGTGCCCTACCGAACAGAACTCTTATCATCTCGACGCTTAAGCAAGTTGGAAAAGTAATGCTGGTAACCGCCTTTTCAGTAAGTCGTGTCCGTTGTAGTAGGCCTATATTACCAAAGCGCAAAACACGAATGATACATGCATACTACACGTGAAGACTGAATAATAAATGTGAAAATGCGAATATTGTCCACGTAAACTCGCACTGAATACAGACCGCATCCTAAAACACTGCTCTATTTAGGAAACGATTGTTCTACAAATCAGCCCAGCCATTGGGCCTTGAAAACATGTTAGAAAAAAAGGGTCAATAATTATGACGATTCATACATATACACTTGTTAACATAGCACATAACCTACACAAATACACAGTTACAATGACATTCTTGTACGTTGTATCTCGATCATAGTTGTGAAGCGCAGAAGAGACGACTGGTATAATTTTCTCACCTGGTAGTAACTGGAGTCCGCCATCTTGTTTCGCGTTAGACTTTCCTATGTTTCGGATACAGGTAAAAAAGTCAACTATGCTATATCAGTCTCATCTTACAGAGCTGCACATAATTTCCGCACTGCACTACGCCACAGTGTACACAAAACACATTGATATTTTGACACGCACATAAATAAACAACACGCTGTTGACAGACTTCACTCCCCCTTCCGCACCGCACCAAATCTTCTTAGTTTCCTACGGTCCAATCAAATTACCTCGCCACTTACTACCGCTGGAACTGTCATCTGATTCGCTGCAATGTTGGCGGCCTCGTTCAGCATCACATCTGTGGACCTTCACACGTCTCAGTTCATATTGCGTCCTCCAACTGGCTGATCGATGGAATGTCTATAGTTTGCCCAGACGCGCATAAACATAGGTTTGTCATGTTGCCAAGTATCACTGAATGTTGTCAGGAGATGCACAGCGTAAATATATGTTTTCACATTGACATGAAAAAGAACGCAGAACACACCTGCGTATTTAAAACACTCTCACTAAGAATTACACATTTCTTTTTACTGACAGATGTGGTCAAGCATGTAAAAAAAATCAAAATTGGCACAGTGATGAAAACATAAGTATAAAGAGGATTCGGGTACCTATATTTTTCCCTTTCGCAGTTCCTTTGTGAATTGTGCGAACAACAATCTCATATCGACACCTACATCTGTAGCCGACAACCTGTCATATCCTAGTAAAAGCATATTTATATATTGTGTGTATACTCATGTTTTGAGTTATTTTTTTTCCACTGTAGTATGACGACAAATGCTATATCATTGGATATGTGTTGTTGTGGTCTTCAGTCCTGAGACTGGTTTGATGCAGCTCTCCATGCTAATCTTTCCTGTGCAAGCTTCTTCATCTCCCAGTACTTACTGCAACCTACAGCCTTCTGTATCTGCTTAGTGTATTCATCTCTTGGTCTCCCTCTACGATTTTTTGCCCTCCACGCTGCCCTCTAATGCTAAATTTGTGAGCCCCTGATGCTTCAGGACATGCCCCACCAACCGATCCCTTCTTCTAGTCAAGTTGTGCCACAAACTTCTCTTCCCCTCAATCCTATTCAATACCTCCTCATTAGTTATGTGATCTACCCACCTTATCTTCAACATTTTTCTGTAGCACCACATTTCGAAAACTTATATTCTCTTCTTGTCCAAACTATGTATTGTCCGTGTTTCACTTCCATACATGGCTACAGTCCATACAAATACTTTCAGAAACGACTTCCTGACACTTAAATCTATACTCGATGTTAACAAATTTCTCTTCTTCAGAAACGCTTTCCTTGCCATTGCCAGTCTACCTTTTATATCCTCTCTACTTCGACCATCATCAGTTATTTTGCTCCCCAAATAGCAAAACTCCTTTACTACTTTAAGTGTCTCATTTCCTAATCTAATTCCCTCAGCATGACCCGACTTAATTCGACTACATTCCATTATCCTCGTTTTACTTTTGTTGATGTTCATCTTATATTGTCCTTTCAAGACACTGTCCATTCTGTTCAACTGCTCTTCCAAGTCCTTTGCTGTCTCTGATAGAATTACAATGTCATCGGCGAACCTCAAAGTTTTTATTTCTTCTCCATTGATTCTAATACCTACTCCAAATTTTTCTTTTGTTTCCTTTACTGCTTGCTCAATATACAGATTGAATAACATCGGGGAGAGGCTACAACCCTGTCTCACTCCCTTCCCAACCACTGCTTCCCTTTCATGCCCCTCGACTCTCATAACTGCCATCTGGTTTCTGTAAAAATTGTAAATAGCCTTTCGCTCCCTGTATTTTACCCCTGCCACCTTTAGAATTTGAAAGAGAGTATTCCAGTCAACATTGCCAAAAGCTTTCTCTAAGTCTACAAATGCTAGAAACGTAGGTTTGCCTTTCCTTAATCTTTCTTCTAAGGTAAGTCGTAAGGTCAGTATTGCCTCACGTGTTCCAATATTTCTACGGAATACAAACTGATCTTCCCCGAGGCCAGCTTCTACCAGGTTTTCCATTCGTCTGTAAAGAATTCGCATTAGTATTTTGCAGCTGTGGCTTATTAAACTGATAGTTCGGTAATTTTCACATCTGTACACATGCTTTCTTCGGGATTGGAATTATTTTATTCTTCTTGAAGTCTGAGGGTATTTTGCCTGTCTCGTACATCTTGCTCACCAGATGGTAGAGTTTTGTCAGGACTGGCTCTCCCAAGGCCGTCAGTAGTTCTAATGGAATGTTGTCTACTCCCGGGGCCTTGTTTTGACTCAGGTCTTTCAGTGCTCTGTCAAACTCTTCATACAGTATCGTATCTCCCATTTCATCTTCATCTACATCCTCTTCCATTTCCATTATATTTTCCTCAAGTACATCGCCCTTGTATAGACCCTCTATATACTCCTTCCACCTTTCTGCTTTCCCCTCTTTGCTTAGATCTGGGTTTCCATCTGTGCTCTTGATATTCATACAAGTGGCTCTCCTTTCTCCAAAGGTCTCTTTAATTTTCCTGTAGGCTGTATCTATCTTACCCTTAGTGAGATAAGCCTCTACATCCTTACATTTGTCCTCTAGCCATGCCTGCTTAGCCATATTGCACTTCCTGTCGATCTCATTTTTGAGACGTTTGTATGCCATTTTGCCTGCTTCATTTACTGCATTTTTATATTTTCTCCTTTCATCAATTAAATTCAATATTTCTTCTGTTACCCAAGGATTTCTAGTTGCCCTCCTCTTTTTACCTACTTGGTCCTCTGCTGCCTTCACTACTTCATCCCTCAGAACTACCCATTCGTCTTCTACTGTATTTCTTTCCCCATTCCTGTCAATTGTTCCCTTATGGTGTCCCTGAAACTCTGGACAACCTCTGGTTTAGTCAGTTTATCCAGGTCTTATCTCCTTAAATTCCCACCTTTTTGCAACTTCTTCAGTTTTAATCTACCATTGGATATGATCGCTAGACAATTAAATACATAAAAATAAACCTGAGCATAAGTTTCTGTGGCGTACTAAACGCGATTACTTGATAAACTTACTGGAAAAAAACGCTCGCCAAGCCTGTAAACCCCAAAACCCTAATGAAGCGAATGAATGGCGAATTAGGAAAGACAGTTACAATATTATGAGAACGAAAGTTGCTACTCACCATGTAGTGGAGATGCTGAGTCTCAGATAAGCAAAACAAAAAGACTTTCACAATTAAAGCTTTTGGCCATTGGCCTTTGTCAACAACAGACAAACATACGCAGACACACACACTCATGCAGACGCTACTCACACACACGATTACAGTCTCTGGCAACTGAAGCCACACCATTTTGGATTTTCCGTTGTTTGAAAAGACAATTACATTTATTTTGACCTTCAGTTCTTCATTTTTGCCTAAGAACATTGCTGTAGGATTAATTTGCCTGAAAGTTAGCTCATGTGTTTCTAGCTCAAAGCATTGTTTCAAGTGTCAGCACTACATACACACCACCATGACACGCAAAGCAAGGGTAACTTGAAGAAATTGTGGTTAGGTTGTACAAAAGCTGGGAACGCTTGTTCATCTCCTCTATTGGGTCAGAACTGCAAAAGCTACCACACTATATGCTGCACTGGTTGCAGATAGCGAGGGGCATGTGGTCAGCACACCACCCTTTCAGCAATTAATAGTTTTCGTGACCAGAGCCAATACTTGTCAGTCAAGTAGATCCTCAATTGGTCTCAAAGGGGCTGGGCGCCCCCCCCCCCCCCCCTCCACTTGCGAACAGCGCTCAGCAGACCCAGATTGTCACCCATCCAAGTACTAGCCAAGCTCAACAGCATTTAACTTTGGTGATCTGTCGGAAACCGGTGTTACTACTGTGGCAACACTGTTAGTGTGGGCACATAAGGCCCAAAAAAATAAGGAAATTATTGGTTTACATGATTTGTTTCAAAATGTTAATTTTATCAAACAAATATTATAATAACAACATATTTTTACAGAAACATTATTTACATGTTGTTGTGCAAGTGCGTAAGCTCAAAAATATCATGTTGTGAAACACAGATAACAGGACAGCCTGTCTGTGATCAAGTGAAATACATAACTCTGCAAACAGGGCAAGATATACAGCCCTACTTTGCTCAAGCACAGCCTATCCATCACAAACATCACGGCATTTTCGGTTGTGAAAGAAATATGCCTTCATACTGTGAAAGAGAGCAAGAAAATATCTTGTCCAGCATTCCTAAACTTGATAAACTGTTTAACTAACGCCATCAGCATATGAGACAAGGCAGCTAACGTTAACATGCATGCACACGGGGTATCCAACATCATGAGACACAGTGTCATCAGCATGTGACAAGAGTTGGGTTACATGATTTTGCGATCTCAGCGCTCTCCAACAGCAGTAGTCGGCTTTACTTGGCTCACAAAGCATTCAGTTTGTCCATGAAAATGGACACACCTAGAATTCCTACATTAGCTCTATTAAAATGCACAATTCCTTTCTTGGCCATATGCTAGTCATGTTGTTCTGTCTTCAATGTCCATGAATGTGTAATAAGATGGAAAAGAAAGAAATGGTGTCAGCTTTTAAAAGTTTACCGAAGTGAACAAATAGAAATCTGACAGAGAGAACAATTATGTTTAAATAACATCAACTATTAAAGAAATTATTTTCATTAGTTTCATAGGAAACTCCGACAACGTTTTAGGAAACGTGAAAGTGGAAAAAGAAATTGGATACTGCAGTACACAAACAGTCTTGCGACCCAACCTCAACTCTGACTCATGGTGCTTCGATCAACTAAATGCTGAAAACAAGTTTCTGTTGGCCTCATCTTCTATGTTACAGTCTTCTAAAGGCTTTAATCACCGATATGTTATAGACATTTTAATCTAAAAAATCCTAACAAGAACGACACTTTTTCATGAATCTCCAATGGGTCATTGCCTTAAAATGGCTTACACTTATAACATGCAAGCTATAACACAAAAACTAGTAAATCATGTGCGCCAACCATGTGGGTGCGTTGGGGATTGAGCACCCACATACACAATCTTGTGGGTGTGCCAAATGCATAAAATTTGTAGTTTCACAAAAACAAAATAATATTAATATTTCTCACTTGCCTTCATCAAAAAGTAATGAACTAATAAAATACTAAGATGTAAGTTACAATTTGTGACCTCTAAAACATATCTATTTGTTTCAGGTGTATTTCTGCAAAGGCAATCAAGCAACACACTCCCCCATTTCTTGTCGTTCTCTGGCCAAGTCAGAGGCACTCCCCAGAATAACAGTTGCACTATACTATGAATGGAATCACTTCTTTTTGGCTTGATTTCTTGTTTCCTTACAAGTGACAAGGTTCAGTACGCCCACTCCACTCGTCAACAATTGTTTTCAAATATCTGCTTGACAATACTGAAAAAGAATAATCCGAGATACAAGGAAGCCATTGTTACAGACTACCTCAATAGTTATTTTTTGCACATATAACAGCATTGTGGTTTAAGATTTCTGCGAAATTGTTTTCACGTAATCTGGATTGTTATAGTTTTGTTTGTTCAGACAATGGCTTTGAAAAAAGTAACTGAAGGAGTGTTGCCGCATAAATAACTAGTACAAAGAAGAGGATCTATTGATGGGATATGTGAGGTAAAAGCTCTTCGCTGGGCAAAAATTTTCGCAGTTTTCAAACTTTGTGAGATTAAAGGACTCATTACGAAAGCTGAAACAAATTATTGAGTATTCCTTCCATACATGCTTTCGAATTCGAACAGTTTCCTAGTCGCTATGGATAAATTCGTCATACATTTCTCATCATCATCACAGGTGGATATTATTTACACCAACAATAGTGAAAAGCATGTTCAACCAAGAAATAAGGAACCCGAGAATGTGTTTTCTGTCAGTTTCTGTAGTACATGAGCAAGAAGTGTCAAGAAACCATCAGGCAGATCATACCATAAAGGATGGAAATACGCTTTTCCTTGGAATTATTACGATAAACATTTGGACAAAGTGTTCTGCAGTGTGTGTAAAAACACTTTTGATTCCAGTACAGGGCTGCTGCTGCTTCTGCAGACATGAATTTATGTAATTCATTTGTTAGAAATGTATTTTCCCTGTTGCAAAAGGCAACTGATTTTTCGGAGTTCATGAAAAACGTACCCTTCACGGTTCATCCATGACTGCTCTGGCAACTGGGTAAGAAGGTACCAATGTGCCATCCATTATCTCAATACATAAATTAGAACATATGAAAAATGCACGCAAGACTATTTTAAAGATAATAACGGCCCTCTAGTTTTTAAGTCAGCGAGAATAGCAGTTCTTCGTCACAGTGATGAAGCATCAAATATTCATCAGTTGTTGTGGCTTACAGCAGAAGATGTTCCTGACTTGAAATCTTGGCTGCAGCAAACTTCATATAAGTGGGTTTTTCACGATGTATTCAGTGAAAGTGTCTCGTTATTAATCAGCGATAAACAGCAAAACATTAGTAATTATCATTTATAAGACATTTGCCAAAGAGGCTAGCTATGTTTCAATCGCTACAAGAAGACAACATTCACAGACTGACTTTGCGACCATTCTGTCATATTAGGTGGTGTGTCAGGCTACAATCGTTAAAATCACTGGAAAGTAAGTTTTATGTTCTCTTGGAAATATTGAAAGACCTGTCAGAAGAGAAACCTGCAAGTCGATGGAAAGGCTAGTGGATATTTTTCAAACCTGCATCAATTCAGATTTCTTGGTTTCCTGAAAATGTCAATTTAAGTTTTTGGCAGGATTGAGCAACTTCATTAATTTTTTTAGTAGAAATCATTGACATACCGAGAAATCAAAATATTGATGGAAACTTTGGCTCCGAGTTTAGCTTCACAAAGGGGTAAACGGTTTGACTTGTGGAATGAAAAGAAATATTTGTACAATAAACAGTAGAGTCAAACATATAGAAATGGTCTGGTCTACATGTTTTTGTAGAATCAGTCAATGCTAAATTGAGTTCAGTGCAGAGTACATAAACAATGCTTGTCCTTGGCATCTCTCGCAAAGCTCTGATTGCAGCATGTTCCTCGGACCTCACAAAAGTGCGGCGCAGATTAGTTATTACAAGACAATCACATCAATGAAAATGTACACCAAAATATCACATTTAGGTAGAAAATTATCCATTGTTGATGTTTAATGTACCCAAGACTGTATAATGCATACTTTACTGAACATTTAGCAATTGTCATATCTTTATTCGGCATCACTGTCAGTCACACAACAAGAAGTAATGCTGTAATCACAGGCAGTCTACTCAGTTAAGCAATATGCTTACAGAAGTTTGCAGTGTCACAAGTGAGTGCATTTCTTAAGCTAAAAACTATAACAGCAATTATTAAGGCGAAAAAAAAGATGGTAGCAAAATCACCATAAATGTAATTAGGCTGTTGATAGCGCAGACTATTCAAATGATCATGCAGATTATCAGTTGAATGTAAATGATGAAACTAAAAACTTCTTTGTTTGACAACAACCTTCAGCTTGGAAGAAAGTGGGTCGAGACTGGAGGTGGCTAACCGAAAGAATAGTGTGACATGGAACTATATGCACATCTGAAGGCATGCATTGTGTTCAATTCATGGTGTAACAGAACACAGTTGACGCCAGTATGTATTCATAATAAAGGAAAAGTGACGACATGTGAAAATACATGCTTGAGCTTGCTGTGAATATGACGATAACACTGAAATCCAGTAATACAGTTTTTCGGGGACACAGGGAGATAATAGGAATATCAAACAGTGAAAACTTTTTTGCAACCATCAAACTTCTCACAAATTACAACCTTCAATTCAAACGTACTATCCTGTGCAGTTGAAAAATGAATTATTAATGATATTAACACTGTATCATTATTTTCTAGTATTACACGTGCAATAAAGCACATTACAAAAAGAGATCAGGTCTTTAAGAACAGAAAAGGAAATACTAAGTGCAACAGATGAAAAGGGACCTTTTAACTAAATGCTGTGGTCAGGGTTATGACGATTGTGCCAATATGTCAGGCATACACAAAGCTATTAGAACCAGAATTCAACAAAGACAAAAGATTACTTTAAGTCTACACTTGACCATGCTACATGTGGAATTCAAGAAGTCAAGTCCTTTTATGACACAGTAGAAAGGTTGTATCTTTTTATCAGTCATAGAATTAAAAGATGGGTACTTTTGGCATCTTCTTGAACCATAGAAATGTTTGGCCCATCATGTACAGCTTCAATGTACCACTTTGTAAAAGCCCTTCGTTATACTTATAAGTAAAGGGAAGAAAGACAAGAAGCTATTGTTTGGAAAAACCGATCAGAGAAACGTGGATTCAATTTTCAGAGAGCGCTGCAATTTGAGCTTCGGAGTTTAGCATCTCAAATTAGGCAATTGGAAGATGCAGAGCTTGATTAAGTGTGTTTTCTTGCTCAGATGCAACTGATAATTTAACTTGCTATTGACACAGTTTTTAAGAAGCAACATCATTGTATTCATCTTTCATAAAGAAATGGGATATTTCAATGGCTGCGTGTACATCATTGTAGCCAAGTAAAAGAGCAAGTTTGAGGAAATGCCTAATGCTAACCATTTCTTCAAAATTATTTCTCCCAAAATTAATAAATCCTGCTTCTAATGAAGAGATTCACAATGCAGTAGTAATTCTTCAAAATCAATATGAGAAGGATTTATCCAGTATATTCCCAGACCACAAAAGCTGTGAAAAAGAAATAGCCTCATTAACCTTGGTAGTTGATTAACAAACCTATTAGTAACCAAGAATTATATCACAGCTATAGCATTCCAGATCAATGCACAACGTTTTACCTGTTTTTAACTATTCCTGTTGCTGTTTTTACATCTGACTGCTTATCTTTGAAGCTCATACTCATAAAGAACTATTTGTCAATTCTATGACCCAAGACAGAGTTGATGAACTCAGCCTCCACAGTATCGAAAGTGATCCTTTGATATCAATCAAACAACAGATAGAACTATAAGTCTTTGCTTATTGACAATGGCTGTCAATCACTACAATGTGTTTAATTTTTAATAACATTTATCGGTATTAATAACTTTTGTTTAGTACTTTTGATATAGTGAACAGATGATCTCTTTCTTTATATTTTTTGGGACTTTAACACAACCAATTAAATATTTGTTTCTACCTACTGTAATGAAATTTATTTTAGTTAATGATACATTATACATTTTGTATTAGCGGATCAGGAAATTTATTTTTGCAGGTGGGCCCGTTACATATGTTATGCCTCTGTGTTTGTAGGTTTGTCCAAGCACATTTCAACCCATGTTTGATCTCACTCCTGTTGCTTTATAGTCAGCTATGGCAGTCTCAACATTTGCTTATAGTACCAGTATATGTTACTTTATCACAACACAGATCTTTATGACGCAAACAGTGTTCATAAAATATTATAAATGCAAGGCAATCATTTTAGAAAATATTGTGACTCACCAGAAAACAAATACTACATTGTGCCATTGATATGCACCCACAGAAATTTTAGACAGTCGACGCCCTTAAACTAAAATCATTTAACAAACAATATTACATTTCCTGTCATTTTATTACAACAAATCGTACCAATAATTATTCGCTCTCAAGACATTCAATGTGTTGGCGGTGTGGAAACAGCTTATGTCCATAACGTGTAATGTATAGCATAAAACGCACTGAATGTGGGCCACATGATGTATACAGTATGGCGTCTTGCTTTCTGCTTGTGATGTAGGGAGAATTCTTGATTCTTATTGATACTACTTTACGTGGAACGTTGCCGAAATATCCCAGAACTTATTTTGTGTTTCACGTGACATAATGGCTCCTCAACAACGAGAAATAGCAGGAAGTGACGTCATAAAACCCGTAGAGTGCCGCGTCAGCGTTAGCAGTGTCATTAAAAATACAAGACCCTGTTTATCTTAAATTGACAATTCAAATAATAAAATAAAAGCTATTTGGAAGATGGTTAAAAGAGAGACAGGAAAAGTTACAGAAGCATAGTAGATGCAGGTTCTTTAGTTGCCAAATATCTTCAATAACCAGTTTTTGATGGTATTAGATCAAATTGTTTATAAAGCGTCTAGAGTTGAAACCATGAGTCTTATACAAAAAACAGAGCAGAACAAAATTAGTCAGTGTGTGCACTCTATATTACAACCAAAGACATTGAAAAGGTAATAAGGCAAATAAAATACAAAAATTATACTGGTGTGAAAAATATATCTATCAAAGTACTGAAGCACTGCTGCAAATTTATCTTGAAGTTGTCTGTCTAACATTTAATGAGTCCATAAATCAAGATACTGTCACTAACAGACTCAAATATGCAATTGTGAAACTACCGTTCAAGAAAGATGATGAACTACTAGTCACATTCATTGTTAACAAGTCTCTCTAAAATCCTAGAGAAACCAGTGTTCAAGAGAATCATGGATTATCTTATTAAAAATAAAATCCTTAACAAAAGTCAGTTAAGGTTCCAGAAGGGTACTTCAACTGAACATGGCATTTTCTCATTTGTCAACCAACTCCTTGAATCCATAAACAATAAAATGGAACCAATTGGAATCTTCTGTGATCTGTCTAAACCATTCGACTGTGTAAATCACAAAATTCTACTTATGAAGGCTGAACACTATGGATCAAATGGTAAAGTATACACTCCTGGAAATTGAAATAAGAACACCGTGAATTCATTGTCCCAGGAAGGGGAAACTTTATTGACACATTCCTGGGGTCAGATACATCACATGATCACACTGACAGAACCACAGGCACATAGACACAGGCAACAGAGCATGCACAATGTCGGCACTAGTACAGTGTATATCCACCTTTCGCAGCAATGCAGGCTGCTATTCTCCCATGGAGACGATCGTAGAGATGCTGGATGTAGTCCTGTGGAACGGCTTGCCATGCCATTTCCACCTGGCGCCTCAGTTGGACCAGCGTTCGTGCTGGACGTGCAGACCGCGTGAGACGACGCTTCATCCAGTCCCAAACATGCTCAATGAGGGACAGATCCGGAGATCTTGCTGGCCAGGGTAGTTGACCTACACCTTCTAGAGCACGTTAGGTGGCACGGGATACATGCGGACGTGCATTGTCCTGTTGGAACAGCAAGTTCCCTTGCCGGTCTAGGAATGGTAGAACGATGGGTTCGATGACGGTTTGGATGTACCGTGCACTATTCAGTGTCCCCTCGACGATCACCAGTGGTGTACGGCCAGTGTAGGAGATCGCTCCCCACTCCATGATGCCGGGTGTTGGCCCTGTGTGCCTTGGTCGTATGCAGTCCTGATTGTGGCGCTCACCTGCACGGCGCCAAACACGCATACGACCATCATTGGCACCAAGGTAGAAGCGACTCCCATCGCTGAAGACGACACGTCGCCATTCGTCCCTCCATTCACGCCTGTCTCGACACCACTGGAGGCGGGCTGCACGATGTTGGGGCGTGAGCGGAAGACGGCCTAACGGTGTGCGGGACCGTAGCCCAGCTTCATGGAGACGGTTGCGAATGGTCCTCGCCGATACCCCAGGAGCAACAGTGTCCCCAATTTGCTGGGAAGTGGCGGTGCGGTCTCCTACGGCACTGCGTAGGATCCTACGGACTTGGCGTGCATCCGTGCGTCGCTGCGGTCCGGTCCCAGGTCGACAGGCACGTGCACCTTCCGCCGACCACTGGCGACAACATCGATGTACTGTGGAGACCTCACGCCCCACGTGTTGAGCAATTCGGCGGTACGTCCACCCGACCTCCCGCATGCCCACTATACGCCCTCGCTCAAAGTCCGTCAACTGCACATACGGTTCACGTCCACACTGTCGCGGCATGCTACCAGTGTTAAAGACTGCGATGGAGCTCCGTATGCCACGGCAAACTGGCTGACACTGACGGCGGCGGTGCACAAATGCTGCGCAGCTAGCGCCATTCGACGGCCAACACCGCGGTTCCTGGTGTGTCCGCTGTGCCGTGCGTGTGATCATTGCTTGTACAGCCCTCTCGCAGTGTCCGGAGCAAGTATGGTGGGTCTGACACACCGGTGTCAATGTGTTCTTTTTTCCATTTCCAGGAGTGTAGATGTGGCTCGAGACATAGCTAGACGAGAGAAGGCAAAAGGTAGTATTGAACAATTCTGCAATGGCGTCAGCCTGCTCTGACTGGGGTACGGTTAAATGTGGAGTGGTGCAGGATTCAATGCTTGACCTCTTAATTTTCCTCATTTTATCAATGACCTGCCATGCTGTATGACATAAAAAGCACACTTCGCCCTGTTTGCTGATGCCACAACCATTGTTATTGGCGAAATACCTCACTGCAGTCTAGACAACACTGTGACCACTATAAAAAGCAGGAAAATACTGAAATAATATTTGGTGACAAAGAAATACTGAGAATAGAGTCTTCCTTACTCCTTCGATTCCACATAAATAACAATCTAAAATGGGTTTTCACTCCAACAAACTATGTATTCAGCAGCATTTGCCATTCTGTCCATTGTTTGCGGTTTGGAAACCATTAGAGCTGCATACCTAGGATATTTCCATTCACTTATGACATATGGCATCATATTTGGGTAACCAGTCACGAGAAAACATATTCTTTATAGCACAGAAATGAGTCATGAGAATTATAGCTAGAGTGCACCCCATATACTCTTGCAGAAACTTACTCAAACAGCTTGGGATCCTCACCATGCCATCTCAGTACATTTTATCACTGATGTGCTTTGTGAACAATAATCACACAATCCCCAACACAAACAGTGAATATCATGCTCATGATACAAGATGGTAACATGATTTTCAGAAAGATATAAAAAATCTCAGTGTGCTACAGAAAGGAGCACATTATTGAAGCATAAAAGTTCTACATCCTGGCAATGCACTTGCAGCAAGGATCTATGGAACACGAAAATAAATAAAATAACTAAATAAAACCTAACTTGAGAGAATGCTTTTTGTATGTATTAGAATGTAAGACTTACAATTTGTTTGTTTAATCATTACTACTACTATAATTTATTAAATTCTATTTCATGTTAAATCAGTCATTGGGGATATGACTAAATTTAAAAAAAGCTGAAACTTTATCTTTTGCATAGTTCCTTGTATTCTTTACAGGGATTTTTTGACAGTGTGTAACAATTAGTGCAATATGTTCAATTTTATGCATTCCTATAAGAACAGACTATGTAGCGCTGGCATATCAATTGATGACACAATGCTTTTTATATGTATTAGAATGTAAGACTTATAATTTGTTTGTGTAATCATTACAACACTCTGTGTTGTTGTTTAAACACTTGAACTTCATATATCTGTTTATATATGGTTTAGTTTGTAAGCCTCATGACCACTTAGATATAGTCATTACTGTAATAATCTGACATGTTATGCATCCTAGCGATGCACTCGCAATGAAGATGAAAAATAAATAAATGAAACCTAACTTGTCCCTTGTGCCGATGGCTTAAGTTATAGATTATATGGGAGGCATTCTCGAGTATTTCAGGCAAAGATATAAGGTTCATAATTACTGCTGCAGTAAAGAAATTCTCCAGATCAACAAAGGATGGCAGAACATTTTATTCACAGAACAATTATCACCAGACACAACCTAGTTGGTTAAAAGGAGTCTTTGATATGCGTTGTCGGTTTCGGGAGTGACGAAAAAACATGCGACAAACGTCGTAAACATTATGTCCAGTCTGACACCATAGCTAAGTGAATTTCTTCAACGTAGTAGGCAAAACCAGTAAGTAAAAAAAAAAACGGAAAAAATTAACAATGTCGCAGAACAAACACTTTGGGTTACCAATAATGTAATTAAAGAAAAGCTTTTAGAACGAAAAAGGAATCGAGTAGGTGCTATAATAAAAGCACGCTAAACCGCTATAGCAGTAATGGAAGTTGGAACATAAAATACGAAGTGGAAATAAATGATTCCGATAAAAATGGAATTTCATGACCAACTAACGAAACAGTCAAAACTATCATACAAAAATGTAAACTAGAAATACACTTAGAGGCTCAACTACTTATCCTAAGTCTGCTACTGTTGCCAATTGCTCCCACGAGTGTCGGCAATAATATTTGCTTCCCGAGTAACCATAGCTCATATTATACTGTGATATATTTCTAATAAATAATTCCTCGTAAGTAGAATCATATGCAGAACTAAGCCAAATAAACAGCACAACGAACAAATTGATAACATTAAACCGTTACTGTGTTGTCAGGAATTGGTAATAGCACTCATTCGTAGATAATACCAGCTGCAGTTTGCTACCAATAACTCGTAACTGAACCACAGTCCCAAAATTCGGCAAAGTCGTAAATACAAGAAGGATATTGCAGAGAGCATCATACATCAAGACATACAATACAGATCAACGAGCGCCGTAAATTCGTGCTGGCATTCGTTTCCATCGACATCTCAACGAATTTTTCACATTGCACCTAATACAGATCTCATGCTGCACATGCTGCACTACGGGTGAGTCAGTTACCGCACTATGTTTTCTTGGCTTTAACGAGAAAACTGTTGAATAGTAACCTAACATAGGCCTCGGGCTATGCTATAGACAAGCCTGTCACCAAACAACGCTTTTAAGCTGTCATATTCATTGGCTTCACCATTTCATAACCATACTGTTGCATTTCCAGCTAACCTTAACCTTGGGATAATCTACTATCCTGTTTCTCACAACACTGAAAGCTTTTCCGCTGTCAGATGTGCTGGCTTCGCCAACTCACAGGTAAACTACTACTACTACTAATCTAGACCTTGGGCAATGTTACAGATCGGCATCTTATATGCTGTCAGATCCGTTTGCTTCGTCAACTCAGAACCAAACTGTTGCATTCCATCCTAACTAAATCTCGGGCTGTGCTACAAATCAGTGCCTCACCACAGAAACCTTTTCCGCTGTCATATTCGTTGGCTTTGTCATTTCAAAACCAAATTACTGTTTCTAACCTAACCTAGACCTCAGGTTACAGTACAGGTCAGTGTGTCATCACAGACACCTTTTCCACTGTAATTATCACGTTTCATCCTAACCTAGAGCCCTGGGTAAACCATCCCATTATCGTGGCATTAACCTGTTCTACTGACTCACAATGAAACCACTCTCGGAAATTCGAAACATCCTCAATAATTCCAAAAAATACATCTCTCCTTTCACTCTGACTCCTTCTTGACTGGTATTCAAATGCTATCTACAAATTCACTAACACCAACGCCAAACAGTTGCTAACATCAGCACAATACGGCTAGTATCGAACATTCCTTTAGACCCAACCCAGTTAATTTTCAATAATGAGTGAGCACTGAATCACTGAGAGTGCTGGTATTAACTTCAGTTGTACCAACAATAAAGTTTACAACTGTGTGTTTCCTGGTCTCTCCGACAGTGGTGCTTGGATTTATGTCATGTGAAATACTTTGCTCCTGAGAGTTTCTTTTATTTCATGCTTTTACTCTATGAAGTTTATGTTGCTATATGTCGTCTTTTTAGATGTGAAAGGAAGGAGATCACTGTTCCTAAAAGCGTTGTGTTCTTGCTGTAAAATTATATCTAAATTCACCAAAACAGGTTATGGGCCCAGGTTTGAATGCTTTAGGTTGTGAGAGTTATAATATTCGTTCGCTAGACTATTTCTCTATTTACTAGGATACTCGTGAAACAGCAAGACTTGTGGTATGGTAGACACAACGCTTCAGTTGAGTGATGACAGTAATCGTGCAAAAATTCGCAAGTTGTTAAGTGAAGATCAGCGGGAAACATGGAAATGACAGATCCAACTTTGTTTAAAGGAACATTCTCTTTATTCGATTATAGGTGGTACACGCCCAGATCACGTAAGAAACAGATTGACCGTCCTTACGGCGGAACAGGCAACCGTAAAAATAGTTTTCCCGGTGGTCAACAGATGTCACAGGTGACGCTACAATGCTAACTGACCTGTCCATGTCGCAGAATTGGCAACGCTGTATCTTCGGTGACGTGAATGACGCTCATTTGCGTTCGGCTAGAGCGCTGCGCGCGAAATGCATTCGTCACACTGCTGACTGTAGCTCATTATCGGCTGTAGTTTTTCCCGAGTTTTCAATCTAAGAATGTAGATTAGCTCCTGTAATTCTACAAACCAAGTTTATTTCTCACATTCATATGCGAAATGAAATAAATGAAAAGTAACACACAAACATTTCTCGCGAGTTACTGTTTAAATGCAGACTGTATTGCAGTCGCAAGGGATTTACACTCGCCTTCCATGCCGTCGATTTCCTCTTTGCTATACAGTTCTTCTGATACGGATTATGGTCGTAAAAAAGATCTCCACGTGCAGGTCCACACTAGAAAGTTTTCAAAATGCGCACTCGGTTATGATGCGAATTAAGGCTGGACATATTTCAGTGACAGTCATTTCAAATTTAAATTCTTTTACTTTGCAAGTAACTTATTGTAAATGATATAAGAGTGGCACAAAACGATGAATTTTGGATTGTTGTTGAAAGGGGGCTGCAAACGCGGTAATATACAAGTGAAAGCGTGTTTTTCGAGTATATTTTGGCGGTGTCAACTTTGAAGAGCCACAGACGGCAAACCATAATTATGTTAAAAATTAACTTTGTGCAGTTTAAAGATAACCCGCAAATATTCGCAACAGACACAGTTATTACTGGGGATATCCGCACTCGCGCAGACCTGTTACTATAAGTACTAGTGTTTTCAAGTGAAAGCTGTGAGAGGATTATTAGCTCAGAGATTAAAAAAAATTAAAATAGGCAGCGTCTATAGTTTGCATGTTATGCTCGTCCTCTTCTATTCTCCTCCATTCATTCCAGTATAAACGCTTGTTCACAAGTATAAACGAATGACAGTGAACATTGGCGAATTATCTATGAATACTCGTTTGCAGCAGTGTAAACGATGTTTTACACTCGTTCGCTTTAGTATATACGAGGATTTAGAGGGACCGATGATCTAGCACTTAGATGACGGCTATTATTCATTTATTTCACTGTTGCGATTTCAGCTCTAGAGCCATTTTCAAGTACCAAGGGAAAGGTCTTGTAAGATAATGCTTCTTAAATTGTTTACCAAATGTTACCACACTATGCTTTGCATTTTGTTATCCATATGTTATATTGGTTTCAGTTTTCACATTGCACACAAAAATGCCTCTACACCCAAACTTACGATAGTGAAGTGAATAAACAGTTTTAAAAAGTCCAAATCGCTGCAAAGATTTCATTTAAAAATTATATGATGTGATTCTTGTACAGGGAGGGCTGCCACGTTATATCGAATATAACATCGACAAAATTTAAATAGGATCGAATGCATATGGCTCTTTATTAATTCTTACTCGTAACTGATTTCTTGATTTACCTGAATTTAAAATCCACTCGCATAACCTTTCTTTATCTTTGACGGGAAATCTGAACATTTTTAGTTGAGGATTTGTTCGTCTACTCCTTCCACAGTTGATATACTTGTAGGTCCTCGGTATGACGACTCGATCCACTACCACTGGTATGTCACAAACAGCTGTACTTCACAGACGCCAAATAGTGGAAAGCTGCACACATTTGGCCAATGTTGCCACATATTTCACAGAACGGAGTGCCATCTAGTGGTTGATTCCAAAAGTAAGGGTGTGACGCTGTTGCCGCCTGGTGGCCGTTCCCTGACAAGGGTTGCCTGCTAGACCAAGCGATCGGGCAATCTGTTTCTTACGTGATCTGGGGTACACGTCTGCGTCCGTCATTAGCGGAAGGAGACAAACCGTCTGACGCATATCGGCGTTGGCAACGAGACAATGCTCGGGAAGCTCATATCATTTAGAACTACACTTGAAGAGGAATCTGCTATTCATGTAAGACAGAAGACTGATCTAAAAGAAATTTGGGACACCTTTACGTCAGTGTATGAACAATCTTCGTTGCAGCAGGTATACACGTTGTTCGATTGTTTCTTTGAAACATGTCGTCACGTCTGTAACAAAACACACGTCGCTACTTGCAACATTTTCCATGAGTTATGTAGTGAACTGAACAAAATTAATCCAAATGCTACTTTGCCCCTTTCGCCACTCAATCATCGCATTTTCGAAATATTAGAATCCGAATATATTTGCAGGTCGCACTGATATCGTGTTAATGAATCTGAGCAGATGACAAAGCTTTTTATTGAGAATTTGCGCTCGATTGAGAATTCGCTAGCTTTGCAGGCAACTGGTGCTTTCTACGTAAAATCAAAATCGGACGATCAACATCAAAAACAGAAGAAATTTTCAGCAGAGTAAGTCAAAGATGGAAGTCGTATACATCTGTATTCCTAGAAAGTTGGACATATTATCGCAACCTATTGGAAGCACATGGCCTCAGAAGAAGTAAAAGCGACAGCTAACAACAATAATAATTCGAGTTCCAATTTAAAAGTGAGCAGCAATCCAAATACTTTTCTTGCCACTGACTTGTTGTTTAATGTTAATTTTGATAGTGCAGATTCTTGGACTCTGGCACGACACATCATATTTCACAAAATAAACGGCAGTTCACAACATTCGAAAAGTGTACTATTTCACAGTGTGTACAGACAGCTGGCAAAGTAGTTATTTTTGGACATGGGACTAGCAGTAGTCATACTGAAATAATCTCAAACAAAAGGTGGACACGGGCTTTGCTTGAAAATGTCTGGTATGTACCCGATGCCAGGCACCAACTTTTCTCTGTCCACCAAACTGCACAACGTGGATATAATGTGACTTATGATAACAAAGGTGTTATATAGTGAAATAGTCGGGACAGGAAGACTGGCTGGTTCAGTATATACTATGAACAGGAGAGTCTGCCCTCCAGATCCAGAAGTAATGATTAACTTAGCAACTTCAGAAGAACAAGTACAATGTTGGCATGAGAGACTCTGTTGTCAAGAGAAACGTCATGTACGAGATGTTCCCTCTCGTTTTGGTATATCGGTTAAGTGCCATGATACCATATCATTATGTGATGGATGCATTCTTGGCAAATCCCACTGCAACTGTCGGTGAATTGGTCAATGCAGATGTTAATGGACCAATGTCTTTTGATTTTCAAAGATGATTATTTTCTTTTCGTTCGGATGTATTTAATGCGAAATAAATCTGAAGTGGCTGACAGTTTGAAAACACTTTTGAAGGAGCGTGAGGCCGTTGGTCATAAGGTAAAGGTATTTCAGCTGATGGTGGAGGAGGGTTTAATTGTAACGTCGTAGCTTCAGTGCTACAAGACCGTGGTATTGAGTTTCGTCTTACTTGTCCAGACACTCCTGAGCAAAATGGTGTTGCTGAAGAAGCAAATCGTCGTAGCTCGCTCAATGGTCTAGCAAGTTACCTAAATCAATTTGGGTTCATGCATATGACAGGCATTTTTCTACTCAGTCTTACTGTTGAAGGTAAAACATCTTTCGAATTGTGCACTGGCAAAGTGTTTAACAGTTTCAGCTATTTAAGCATTTTTGGATCAAAATGCTTTGTTTATTTGCCAAAGAAATTTCATTCTAAGTTGGAATGTAATTCCATACATGAAGAAACAGGAGCAAAGTGAATCTACTGTTGATCAGAGTTAGACTAATGGCCAAGAATATTTGGATGCGTTACCAAACCGATGTCCAGTTCGTGAAATACGTCCCTCAGTGAAAATTATTAACTGCAAATTAGCAAACCATCCTTACCAGTCTCAAGAAGTAAACACATTAATTTGCCTGACAAAAGTAATCCATGAAGAGCCTGCACCAACAAACTTCAATGAAGCTATGGAAAACAGTAATTCCAATAAATGGTCTAATGCAATGAAAGAAGAAATGAAGGCATTTGAAGAAAATGATATCTAGGCCTTTGTAGAATTTCTCAAAGGAAAACGTGTTATCGATAATCGAAGGACACTTTGTATTAAATACAGACCTGATGCATCGATTGATAGATACCGAGTTCTGTTGGTTGTGCGCGGTATATTTCAATGTGTCGGAATTGATTATGATGAAACTTTTAGCCTAGTTGCTCGTTATGTCGCTATTCATGCTGCAACAGCGATTGCAGCAGAATAAAGTTTTAAACTTGGTCAATTAGACGTTAGGACTGCATTTTTGTATGGTAACTTGAATACAGAAATATACAGGGTGGAGAAAAATTGTGTCACGAAATTTTAATCCTGGATAGCTGATGCCAGCAGGAATCAAAATTAATAATGTTGTGTAGGTCGACAACGCACCATTTTCAAACTACATAAGCTTGGCACCATGCGCTCCGACTGGCCGTGTCATTGCTCTGTTGCCGTTCGTCGGTTGACGGGCAGCGCTATGGCTGTCGGTTCACACATACAAACGTCCTCGCCCTGTCACTGCCCCAACGGGATACGCACACGCGGCTTGGATACATCGCGATTTCCGGCAGGCAAAGCATTCATGGTCTTGTGTTGTTCAGAGCATCCGGCAACAGGGCAACCCCATGACCAATCGGAGCGCGTGGTGCCAAGTTTCCATAGTTTAAAAATTGTGTATTGTCGACCTACACAACATTAGTAATTTTGGTCCCTACTGGCATCAGTTATCCAGGGTTAAAATTTAGTGACACAATTTTTCTCCATTCTGCACTGGACTCATCAAAAGGTTTCTATGACAGGTCAGGTCGTGTTTGTCACTTCAAGAAATCGTTATATGGACTTAAGCAGTCACCTCGTTGCTGGAATAATGACTTTCATTCATTCACGAAAAAAATGGCTATATTAGTTCTACAGTAGATCCTTGCATTTACATTCGACAAAGCAAAACAGAAAATTTGCTGAGTGCTACTTATGTTGGTGATGGATTTATCGCAGGAACAACTCAACGTGCAGTTAATTCATTTTTAGATATGTTAAAGTCAGAATTCAAAATAACAGTGGGATCTTTATACCCATTTTTAGGCACACAAATAGAGCAACGAGAGCCTGGCTTGTTTATTTCTTAGCGATCTTATGTACAGCAGATTTTACATCCTTGTAACATGGATGTTTCGAACCCATTAAACACTCCCAGTGATGAGGTACAATTTAACAACAACATTCCTTCTTGTCCAGCTGTGGGATTATTAATGTACCTGGAATTCTCTGATCATCCAGATCTCACCTACGCTGTTTCAAGCTGTTCAGCTGTTCAGCTGTTTCAGCTGTTCGAGCTGGTTAGCTCGATCTATGGCTAAACCCATTTCCTCTTATTGGAACGCTGTAAAACACATTTTCAGATATCTTTGTGGTACGTCGGACTTGGTTTCTTCTGTATTTCATCTGGCGGTATACTTTGTGCCTATGCTGATTCTGACGTTACTGTCGACGCTAAAATGAGACAATCAACAAATGGTTTTCTTTCAATGATTGGCAATATAGCTGTATCGTGGACATCTCAACTGCAGAAATCAGTTGCACTATCCACCACTGAAGCGGAGTTCGTTGCTGCAAGTGAAGGAGTCTAGGAATTAGTATGGTTTAACAGACTGCTTTTGTAGATCAGTGGAAAAAGAAACATGCTTGTATTGTTCACTGACATTGCAAGTACCATTAAATTAGTGAAAAATCCAGAGTTCCATCTCTAAGCACAGCAAAGTACGTTATTATATTACATATATATTAGTGGGAACTCTATCAGAATAGGGGTATCAATGTGGAATATATGTATTTTTGAAAATCAACTTGGTGACAGGTTTCCAAAGCCTTTAAAATCAAGCAAATTTAAAGCAATGTGTAGTGAAATAGGAATTTGTAACTAATGTGTTTTAGCCTCTTATTTTTTATTTAAAAGTTGTTTGGTGCACCACAGATTGATTTTGGGAGAAATGTTAAAGAAAATAAATCAGAACTGTGTGTTTCCTGTCCTCTCCTATAATGATGCTTGGTTTTGTGTTGTGTGAAATTCTTTGCTTCTAAGAGTTTCTTTTTTTTCATTCTTTTACTCTATGAAGTTTTTGTTGCTATGTGTCATCTTTTTAGATAGTAAAGTAAGAAGAAAGATTATTGTTCCAAGAACTGTTGTGCTATAGTTATAAAATTATATCCTAAGTTCACCACATCACAATACTGTCCTGAAGTACTTGATACGTCACCAGAGCTTGATATATGTATGCCTTTGGTGCCTAGTTCAAATTTCTGACACTAGTCGGCACTGGTGTCAAAGCACTACAGTCGTTGGCAGTGATGGGAAGTCAAATAATTCAATATGGTGGCAGCTAATGTATCACATAACAAGCCTTGCCCTCCTTACCACTCACATGGCATGTCATACCCATAGCCTCCAATTAGCCCTCTCCCATGGCCTTCCTTTCCACTGTTCCACCAACATCAGATAGTATTACAATGAAACACCCAATCAAATCACAGCATTTCAGCGAGAATTAAAATGAAGACACAGTGTAGCCCAAGATTAGCCACTTTGGTGGTATACAAAAGTATCCAAACAATCTGATTTTTTTGTTTAATGTTCATAAATATTTATCTAAAAAATGTGTAAAGGATGTAACTTGCAGTATTTACACATCTAAAAATTGTCAGCAAAACACACACACAATGCTTGTGCAGAATTGGTGGGAATTTCAAAAATATGAAACAGAGTTATGGGAAATTTTAAAAAATGCAAGATTGTGGGTGTGTCAGTGCTAGCCTAGCTGTGCTTTGTACCTGCACCCTCTGTCCCCTCCTTTCCCCATTTCGCTGTCCTCCTACCCATCCAGCAGATCAGCAGATCTCAGCGTAGTAGGTGAGGTAGACAATAACTTGAATTGTGTAAAAATGGTACTAAGAAGATATGTGGTATTGTCAGAAAAAATATGCAAGTTTCACCTGAATTGGGGTCAAGTTGAAAGGTATTTGCCTCTAAGTGATATAAAATTTCATTACATTCAAATATATTTGCCTCTGAATTGCATAAACTGGTGCCCCCTCACAACCCACCCAACTACCTACACACCCACACCCACACACACAAAAAAAAACACACACAGACACACACACACAGACTCAGAAACACACTTCATTATGTTATAACATTCCACTTCTGTAAATACTGTACAGCCTCACATATGTTGACATAACATAAAAAATTAAGAAAATTATTTCCACATCTGCTTCATCATCATCATCATCCTCATCTCTCTGATTTACACACCAGAATAAATTTCCTCCAACTATATCCGCCCCTGTAATGCTTACATTAATAGGGTTCAACATTATAATATACAGGGTGATCAATATTTAATGCAAATACTTTTGTAACCTGGCAAAGCTGGCTGCAGTATTCTTGGCATGAGTGACAGTGACATTTGTAACATAAGCACTTAAACACAAAAGTATATTACTCATTTATATTAACAAAGGAAATGTTGGAACTATCTCCCTTCATTGTTCAAGCATTTATGGCAACTGTTTATGAAATTGCTTATTACACTCTGCAGTTTGTAATACTGCTAGTATGCAGCTTCAGCATATATTTAATGGCAGAAGTGGATGCAAACTCACGAGTTCTCTATGAGAAATGACAACAATTTCTAGACGAACGTTAGTTTTAAGTTCATCTAAAGTGTGTGGATTTGATATGTTGACTTTCTCTTTTAATGCCCCCCGGAGAAAAAAAAATCGTAGTGAGTTTAACTGGGGGGGGGGGGGGGGCAAGGAGACCACATGCTGTTAGTGATAATTCTATCTTGAAGCAGGTAATGAGTTTCCTGTTATGGGAAGTGGGCTACTTGTGCCGTTGCAGAGTACTGCTGAAAAGTCGCAAAAGCACATTCTCTCTCAGTAAATTAGCCAAGAAAAAGGTTGCAAACTTTTCTCAACATATTTCCCGCTGTTAACCGTCTCAGCGGAAAAAATAGGGTCCGTTATTCTCTCACAGCTAATTAGTGCACCACAATCCTATTTTTTGACGCCAGGATGCCTCATATACTACATTAGCCCGTTCACAACATCCTTCCAAGATGGCCGCCGAGTAAGTGACGCCAGAAACCATTTCCAGAAAGTTAAGTGATTTAGACAGGAATATAATTTAGTTTAACGCCGACAACAAATTAAATACGTGCATTAGTGTATCGTTTAGTCTTGCCGTTAAAGGTTTGACTTTTCTTTGCGTATTTTTTCAGAAAACACGAAAAGATCGTAACTTCGCGTAGTCGCTCTTAGGCTTAAATTTTGTAAACGTGTTTGTTTCTTATTTCACGGTAATTTAACTCGTTTCTCGATAACAAATAAGTAAACTACCGTAAATAGCGTATAACTTCATTATTTTAATACAGATTTCAGAAAAACAGCGTAACTTTATATCAAAAACTTGCCTATATACATTTGTTTATAGGCCTAATTCTCGTAACGTTTTTGGAGAATCAAAGTTAAAGTATCTCGTTTAATTGTCCTTTTCTTCATTCCATCGAGTGAAATATATAATAAATAGCGTATACCTTCGTTGTTTTATACAGATCTCAGAAAAACAGCGGAATTTTAAATCAGAAACTTGCTTATATACATTTGTGAATAGGCTTAATTCTTGTAACGTCTTTTTTGATTTTCGGTAATTTAATTGATTTATTCTAGCTAAAGTATTATTTTTGCCATGAGTGAGAAGTGCCTGACTTGCCGCAGAATTGTTAGTTCCGGGGTTTGGTGTGATGGATGCAGTAGTTTTTTTCACTGGGGGGACTGCAGTGGCGTGGGTGTTGGGAAAGTGGATCAGGCTCATCAGTGGTTATGTAGGATTTGCAGCAGAGATAGGAAGATAGTGGAACAGGAGGGGAAAATTGCTGCCCTTCAGGCTGAGCTAGATCAGGCTAGGGAAGATCTGGACAGGTTAAGGAGGGAGAAGGGCAAAGAGAGGTGGGAAGTGGCAACAGGTAGCAGAAGGAACAGGCCTAGAACTAAGTCTGACAGTTTTGTGGTGAATGTCAAAAATAAGTTTGACCTGTTGCTTCAGTTAGAAACTGATGAGCCTCAAGCAGAGGTAGGTGTAGACAGGACACAACAAACTTTCAATAGGAAATTGAAAAAGAATGTAGGAAAGTCATCGAAAAGGAAGAAAGTTTTGTTGTTAGGCAGTTCTCATGCCAGAGGTGTAGGCCAACTTCTGCAGGAGGAATTAGGACCAGAATACCAGGTCACAAATTTTTTCAAACCAAGTGCCAGTCTGGATCAGGTGACAGAGGATTTAGGTTCACTCTGTAAAGGATTTACCAGGGAAGACACCGTGGTTATTGTGGGAGGGCCAGGGAACAGCATTGACAGAGATCCTGGGTACAGTATAGAGTGTGACCTGGTAAAGATTGCGTCGGCATAGAGACACACCAATGTTGAATTTGTATCTGTCCTGAGACGCCATGACCGGCCTCATTTGAACTCTTCTGTTGGGAGAGTTAATTTGGAGTTGGAACGGCTGCTTGGGTCGGGTGCGGGGGCTCATATTGGTGTGGTTCCTGTTGATTATCTCAGTAGGTGGGACTATACCAGGCACGGCCTACATCTCAACAGGAAAGGGAAGGGGAAACTGGCTGGGGTAATAGCAGGAAATTTAAGGGGGGGAGGCACTGCCATGAATGGCATAATACCAGTGGTTACAGGTGTTGGAGCAGCACCTTTTTTAGGATAGGTAAGACAGAAAGATGTCAAGTTCTACGAGAGGTCAGGATTGAAACAAATCTTCAGTTTAGGAAAGAAATTAAACAGCACAATTCTAGCACATTGGATCACCAATCACAGCTACCAATTATAAATTTTCACCAATCACCAGAAATTTTATCTCCACCAAGTTGTATCTCAGTCCTAGGTAATTGCATTGATGAATTAAAGTCACCCAACCCAGTTGACATAATCTGCCTCTCTGAACACCATGTGACCACTGGTATAGGAACTAGGCCTAAGCACAATGAGAAACTCAGACAGGAGAGTACTGCAAATGTTAGAATAAGGAAAGGTTCTCATAAAAGTATAATTAAAAATAATGTAAGTATATTTCATCAAAATATTGGGAGTTTAAAGAATAAAGTAGATGAGCTTCTGGTTTGTTTAGAAGATTTAGAAGCTGAGAATGAAATAGATATACTATGCCTGTCTGAGCATCACATTTTTACCGATATGGATAAGGTAAATGTAAGTGGTTATAAGCTCTCTGCACATGTAATGAGAGAAAATATGGAGAAAGGAGGAGTTGCCATATATTGAAACACGTATGTAACATAGCAGCGATGGCGAGGCATTGTAGCATCTGTGACCAGAGAGTATGCGCTTGACCGCGCGAGTGTTGCGAGTGGTTCTCAGTCTGTCAGTCAGTCGTTACGAGTCGGTCAGTCAGTCGTTGCGAGTCTGTCTGTAGTCGTTGTGAGTCTGTAGCTGTGTCTAGTTGAGAGCAATACTCTAGTAGTAGTCGTGCAGTGCAGTACGCCAATAGTCGTCATGGAGAGCGGTCGGCAACACTGGTCAAGATGGTGAATAAGGTATACTGTTAATTAATATAATCATTAGATAATGAAAAATTTTATTTATTGTAACTATTCTCCAACAAGTCCCCAATAATAATTTTTATTTCAAAAGCAATTTTTTTCAAAAATTTAATTTTTATTGAACTAAAGATTTCGTTGCACTTCCCATTTCACTCCACTTCTTTAAAAGAAAATTTTTAGTAAAATCACAAAAAAAGAGAATATTATTATTTGCAATGCAGTTCCTCCAAGCGGTGCGCAACAACAAGAGCAGAAATGTGACATCCATTTATTCTGAGGTAAGACTTTAATTCTGATTGTTTTGCACAGGGCCAAAGACCGATATTTCGGTTTAATTGAATTTCCTTATCACTGAATGGACTTTAATTTTTTTTGAAGGATTTACATTCGAGTCAGATTGCGTATTTCACATTTTTGTTGCCATTGTCAGTACATTTCTTTGTGGGCAGGTTACAATTAGCGCAATGTCCATTAGCATTCATAATTAAATATCGTCATGTTTCTTTCTTTCAAATTTTTGTGGGGAGGTTACACTCGGCTCCCATTTGTATTAAGTATTGTCTTTTTCCTTTTAAAAATTACGGTGGGGAGGTTACAATATGTCAAAAGTTATCATTGTGCAAAAAGTATAGAAACAAAAAAGTTTTGTGTAGAGAAACATATAGAAGCATGTGCCTGTGAGCTTAAATTAAATAAAGGCACATTTATAATTGTAACTGTATATAGGTCCCCATCAGGAAATTTTCATCTATTTCTGAAAAATTTGGACTCCTTGTTGTGCTATCTGTCAGACAGGGGGAAGCAAATTATTATTTGTGGGGACTTCAATGTAGATTCTCTGAAAGAGGGTAATAGGAAAAATGACCTTGAAGTATTACTCGGTTCTTTCAATTTGACACCCGTTATTGATTTTCCTACTCGGGTGGTAAAGGATAGCAGCTCACTGATAGATAACTTCTTTATAGACCAACATAAGTTTAACCAGATAAATGCTCAGCCTGTTGAGAATGGTCTTTCTGATCATGGTGCACAGCTAGTTACAATATATGACATAGCTCCATTCAGCAACACTAAACAGTCCTCCAAAGTAGTACGTTCAGTCAACGATTTAACAATTGCAAATTTCAGGGAAAGCCTACAGCAGTTAGACTGGGATGAGGTGTACCGTGAACCTGATGCCAATTTAAAATATAATTTATTTCATGACATTTTTGTAAATGCATTTGAAAACTGCTTCCCCAAGAAAATAGTTAAATATACTCGTAAGAAACCTTGTAACAAACCATGGCTTACTAAGGGTATAAAAATATCTTGTAACCGGAAAAGGGAAATGTATCTGACAGCAAGAAAGAGTAGTGACCCAGAAACTATCAAAAATTATAAAAACTACTGTGTTATATTAAGAAAAGTTATTAAAAAATCCAGGAGTATGTGTATCATGTCTGAAATCAGCAACTCTGATAATAAAATTAAAACAATTTGGAATATTATTAAAAGAGAAACAGGTCAACCAAGAGCAGAGGAAGACAGTATTACCATCAAATTGAATGAAAGCTTTACGAACAAAAAGTCAGAAGTTGAAAATATGTTTAATAATCATTTTCTAAATGTTGTGGATATAGTAGGATCCAGGTGTTCATTAGAAGATGCTAGGCTGTTAATGGAAGAGGCCATACCTATGCAATTTGATACAATTGAAATCTCACCCACTTCTCCCTCTGAAATTAGGAAAATAATAAACTTGCTTAAAAGCAAAAACTCACATGGAATTGATGGCATTTCCAGCAAAATACTAAAAGCTTGTTCTCAACAGATAAGTAAGATTCTCAGCCACGTGTGTAATAGCTCTCTGGAACAGGGCATTTTCCCTGATAGACTGAAATATGCTATTGTTATACCTTTGCATAAAAAGGGGGATAGATCTGATGTCAACAATTACTGTCCAATCTCCCTTCTAACAGCTTTATCCAAAATTTTTGAGAAAGTAATGTATTCAAGAGTAGCTTCACATATCTGTAAAAATGAAGTACTAACAAAATGTCAGTTTGGCTTCCAGAAAGGTTTTTCAACAGAAAATGCCATATATGCTTTCACCAGTCAAATTTTGAATGATCTGAATAACCGAACACCACCCATTGGGATTTTTTGTGATCTCTCAAAGGCTTTTGATTGTGTAAATCATGAAATTCTGCTAGACAAGCTCAAGTATTGTGGCATGAGTGGGACAGTGCACAAATGGTTTAATTCGTACCTAACTGGAAGAGTGCAGAAAGTTGAAATAAGTAGTTCTCGTAACATGCAAAGATCAGCACATTCCTCAAACTGGGGAACTATCAAGAATGGGGTTCCACAAGGGTCAGTCTTGGGTCCTTTGTTGTTCTTATTATATATTAATGACTTGCCATTCTATATTCATGAAGAGGCAAAGTTAGTTCTCTTTGCTGATGATACAAGTATAGTAATCACACCAGAGAAACAAGAATTAACTGATGAAATTGTCAATACTGTCTTTCAGAAAATTACTAAGTGGTTCCTTGTAAACGGACTCTCACTGAATTTTGATAAGACACAGTACATACAGTTCCGTACAGTGAATGGTATGACGCCATTAATAAATATAGACCTTAATCAGAAGCATATAGCTAAGGTAGAATATTCCAAATTTTTAGGTATGTCCATTGATGAGAGATTAAATTGGAAGAAACACATTGATGATCTGCTGAAACGTTTGAGTTCAGCTACTTATGCAAAAGGGTCATTGCAAATTTTGGTGATAAACATATTAGTAAATTAGCTTACTACGCCTATTTTCATTCATTGCTTTCATATGGCATCATATTTTGGGGTAATTCATCACTGAGGAATAAAGTATTTATTGCACAAAAGCGTGTAATCAGAATAATAGCTGGAGTCCACCCAAGATCATCCTGCAGACATTTATTTAAGGATCTAGGGATATTCACAGTAGCTTCTCAGTATATATACTCTCTTATGAAATTTGTTATTAACAACCAAACCCAATTCAAAAGTAATAGCAGTGTGCATAACTACAATACTAGGAGAAAGGACGATCTTCACTATTCAAGATTAAATCTAACTTTGGCACAGAAAGGGGTGAATTATACTGGCACTAAAGTCTTTGGTCACTTACCAAATAGTATCAAAAGTCTGACAGATAACCAACAAGTATTTAAGAAGAAATTAAAAGAATTTCTGAATGACAACTCCTTCTACTCCATAGAGGAATTTTTAGATATAAATTAAGAAAAAAAGAAAAAAAACAAAACAAAAATATAAAAAATAAAAATAAAAAATAAAGAAAAAAACACAAAAAAATAAAGTTGTTATATTAACTTAAGTATGTTGTTAAATTAACCTAATTATGTCATGTATTGGAAAATTCGACTCGTTCCACATCATTACGAAATATCGTATTCATGATCCATGCAACTAGTATTAATCTAATCTAATCTAATCTAACAGTTATTTTGTGAATTAATGTATCCACTTTGCTGGAACCTTGATAGTTACAAAGGAAAGTCAAGTGAGTGTCAATTTTCCCATCATGTACCCTATTCAAAATCCATTCACAGAACAGCAACCATTTTGCAGGATCACCTGTTTCAAGTTACTTCTTCCACAATTATTTTATAGGGATGTACTTAAGTAACTTTCTAGCTGCTCGAACAGAGGCATAGGAAATTCCCATTTTCTGAGAATGAAGTTGCACTGATTTTCTCAGAAATTTTTCTAGAGTATGCCCAATATTATCTTGAATTGCTTCTGTGGGTACTGCACGTTGTTTCAGTTGTCTATATTTCCTGTCAAGAACATTTCCTGTGTCACGAAATTTATTTATCAATCGATGCATTGTACTCCAGTTAGGAAATGGAACATTGGGATATTACCCTTGAAATAATCTCTTTATGGCATGCACTGATACTGTACACATGTATGAATAATACATGAATTCTCTCTGGCGAATAAAATATAGGCAGTACAGTGGAGGAGAAATATAGTGCTCACGAGTACAACCTCCAACTGGCTGATAGCAGGGCATAAACATGCCTGCCATGTTATTTGGTTATGGGCTGATCACCATGTATTACAGAGGGAATGAAGGGAATACAGTTTTCCAAGTATCTGACATTCCCAGCAGCTAACACCATTCATACCCAGTGGTTGACATACGCTGTACTGTGGGAACAAGTCTTGACTTGATAAGTCTCAACTAGCCGACTAATTGCTTTTGCTTGTTGGAACTGAACCATGCACATGTTCGAATCGACTTCTGATGCTCATACTACTTTGTTGTTCAGCATTGTAAAGTAACAGGTAAGTTGGCATCTCAAGACAGTGTGTGGAGTCACTCACTAAGCTCAGTTAACCACATATGTGCTCTTCCCTGTGTGGGACGTTTGTCTGGCATTTAGCTTAGTAACTGGGGTCGCTCGCTGAGAACAGATCCGATTCATCATGTTGTTAGTGGTTATAGAAATAGTATGGTATGCATACAGCAGTTGAAGAATTATTGCTTCCCTCTTTCTTTGCATGGGTTTTCGTCTTTGGAGTTGGCACATTCTATAGCGACAATATTTACTTGTAGGCAAGGGTTGCTTTCCTCTGTCTTTATGCTCGCAAGTTTGTGTCTTCATTGTCAGCACATTTCTCATTTCTGGTGACTAGATTGTCGATGGTATGGTGATGGTATTTACTTGCAGCCAAACTCAGGCATTTCGAGGAAGCGATGAGCATCTTTTCACTTGTAATTATAGGGTCTAATGGGCTGTTTTCACTTGCGAAATTCCTTTTTGTTGAGCTAAGTTTAGTTTCGATTCTTGCAGATAACTCTGCTTAGATTCCTTCAGAGACTGCTATATTTTTCTTTGGCCTCTCTCTGGATTAGCATTCCATGTTAATAGTACAATGCTGAGTTATTTAAGCCTACTTGTAAAAGGCAAACAGGAGTTATATTTTAATGTAGCATAGAAGTCTGAGTTCTGTATTCAATATTTACAACAATTTTTTTCTTGAATTATGTACTTTCATGTACTGGTCCATGTGTTAAAACCAGCAAACACTTTGCATTGTTTGTCTTCCCTTTAATTGCTACAGTAACTTTTTCTTAATTTCAAGATTGCTGTGCAGAGGTATGAAAATCTGTATTGTTTAGTTAAACTTGACAAGTCCTTGTAAAATCTTCTGGTGTGTGTGTTTTAGGTCTGAAGAGAGAGGGTGATGCCTGAGCTAGCTTACGCTGGCACCCTTGTGTTAAAGCATCATTTATTATCAAGTGCATTTCTTTTCAGCTCTTTTGTGAATTTTTGTCTGTGAAGTTGTAAAATTGTAAATACTAATTCTCTTATAGTTTATCATGTCTGCAAGTCATGAGTACAAGCTTTAAAGTTTTTGGTAATGATGTAATTTCTATGGCTGGAATTATTAATTTTTGTAGTGGTTGTTATAAGGCTTCTAACTGTATCTTGTGAATTTTAAAGTGCTGTTGAAGTAAATAAAAAGGATTAACAGTTTTTTTAAAATTTTGGCTCAAAACTTCATCACTCCCAGATTCAAGTTCCCTGCCATTTCAGGAACAAGTTGCAATTTGCCTTAACAAGTCACAATTCACTTACTTTTGTCATGATTAGAATTACTGGCATCTGCACATACACATTGACACAATCTCCAAGCAGTTCATATTTTTATAAGAAAATAAATACATGAGCATGGGTAATGACAGCCACTATGACCATCACTGCCCCATTCAGTAGTATCTGGGGATAACGACAGTCATCTAATTGCAGGGGCAGGGTAACAACAGTCACCACATCAGTTGATGATCATCACCCACCCCAACAGTAACCAGGAGTGATGGCAGTAACTCATAATTCTGCTATAACATGCAAATGTTACTTGTTTGAGCTGGTCAGAAGTAGTTGGAATTACTGCAAACTATTTGGGACTAGCTGAATGATGTGGGGCAGGCCATGTTAAGATTTGTATGATTCCTTGTCCAGGGTAATGACAGCCATCCTGCAAACTGATCATCATTGTCCCCAGTGTGTAAAGTGAATATCATCAACACCATAGTAGTAACCATACATTTGGAGTAATGGTGGTCACCATGATTGAGATAATGAAAGTTCATTATGCTATTTCATTGCAGAGTCATGTAATTCCAACTGTGAAAACAGGAGATGATAATATTTTGACCTGTAAGATGTGATTCATACCCAAATATGGGGTCACTATAATGTTTGGATGCATTTGCAATCGGTCTTAAACACCAGTTACTGACGAATTTAGATGTGGTAGTAAAATTGTTTACTTTGATAATCCTTGTAGGCAAGTGCACTTTAAGGTGTAAGTTGGATCAGCAGTAGTGCTTATGCATTTTGCAATATTATAGAACAAATTTCATGTATTTTGATGAATGTATTGCCTGCTATTAATGGATGGTAACAACACTGAACTACACACATCTAATAACCTACATTTTGTATGAGTAGTGCCAATAGGTGAGCAATGTGTCTTTTAATAAGTGCTAGAGACAATTTAGACACAAAAATATTTAATTTGAAGATCAATTGTGCTTGTAATGTGTGGCACAACAATCAAACTTTGATCACCAACAAATGATGCTTAATCCATAAATTTTATCGATAGTAGCAATATGCAAACAATGAATAATTTTAAAAATGTAGAACAATTAAACCACAACAGTAGTATCATGTTTGTTCTGTGTTCAAAATCTAATCTATTTTGAGAAATAATACAATTTTATTTTGGTGCAAAGTTTGAATTTTCATTCATGATCAGAGATGTGGAACTATACATCTACATTATGATGAGCAACTGCTTGTGTTTTATGGCCAAAATTGTTACTTGTTATGATAAATAGTGTTATTTTTGTGACAAATATTGTATTTCCGAGAGATCAGCCGCTGATTTCTTTCTTCTTACATCATTTTCTAAGAAATTGCTTCATCTCTGTCTCGTTCCAGCACCATCTTTGGAGCGTAACCAACAGGGGTTAACTTCAGTTCACAAGACTTTCTGCAAACATTACATCATTTTGACGTCACACACACTTATCGAAGACTGCAGGAACTGCTATCGCCTTTCGTGTACATTCGATGCTAGGTGGTTGGGAAACATCATGCTGGTTCCCACAGAGGCTAGTTGACGCAGGCTGTCATGCCACATCACGTCCTGTCCTGTCAAAACATTTTACAATGCATTTCTAACGGTGGCCTCCTGTCACATCACGTCACAGAACGGTCGAGGTTTCTTAGGAAGAAGGTTTTGATGATTGACATCATACATCTGTTGTTGATCACATGACACCCAAGCTCATTTCCACCTGATATACAGCCATGTGCAAAAATCTGCATTTCGTTTTGTCGTAGTTTTTATGTTGGATATCACTCATTTATTGTTCTTTATTTGTTATAAATTGTTTAGTTTTGACATTCATTTTGTTAAAATTTATAATAAATGACGAAATATGAATTGACGCAGTGAGGCAGCAGTCTAAATTGCATGACATGAATGTACTAAATTGTATGCACTCTACTACATTTATAAAGTGGATTTTTATACATACTGGTACTGTATTTATTATTTTATAAATATATGGGTAGAATCAGATTGATTAGTAGATGGAATTTATTTGTGTGTTGTCAGGCATTTGTAGGATTTCATAAAGAAGTGGACTGAAACCTACAGACACTGAAAGTCGTTTATTTAAATATATGTTTGTGGCTGGATTATTTTTTCTAAGTAGCTTTCTGGATTGTGTGTTAAGCAGTTTGCAAGCATCAGTGATCAATTATTTATGTGGTTTCACTCGCTAACACGAGTACAAATGAGGCACTTGAACTACACTGAAGAGCCAAAGAAATGGATACAGTGGCCTAATATCGTGTAGGACCCCCAAGTATGCAGAAGTGCTGCAACGTGATGTGGCATGGACTCGACTATTGTCTGAAGTAGTGCTGGAGGGAACTGACACCATGAATCCTGCAGGGCTGTCTAAAAATCCGTAAGAGTATGAGGAAGTGGAGTTCTCTTCTGAACACACATTGTAGGCCATCCCAGATATGCTCAATCATGTTCATGTCTGGGGAGTTTGGTGACCACCAGAAGAGCGTTCCTGGAGCCACTCTGTACAGTTCTGGATGTATGGGGTGTCACGTTGTACTGCTGGAATTGCTCAAGTCCGTCGTAATGAAGAATGGACATGAATGGATGTAGGCGACCAGACAGGGGGCTTACGTTCGTATCACCTCTCAGAGTTGTATCCAGAGGTATCATGGGCCCCATATCACTCCAACTGCACATGATCTACGCCATTACAGAGCCTTCACCAGCCTGAACAGCCCCCTGCTGACATGCGTAGTCCATAGACTCATCTCCAACCCCTACACACCCATCCTCTCGATACAATTCGTAACGAGACTCGTCCGACCATGCAACACGTTTGCAGTCATCAATACTGCAGTGTCGGTGTAGATGGATCCAGGCGAGGTGTAGAGTATTGTGTCGTGGAATCATCAAGGGTATATAAGTGGGCCATCAGCTTTGAAAGTACGTATCGATCAAGTTTCGTTGAATGGTTTGCACGCTGACACTTGCTGATGGCTCAACATTGAAATCTGCAGCAATTTGCGGAAGGGGTGCACTTCTGTCATGCTGAATGATTCTCTTCAGTCGTCGTTGGTCCCGTTCTTGCAGGATCTTTTTCCAGCCCCAGCGATGTCGGAGGCTTTTTGTTCTACAGATTGGTGATATTCACAGAATACTCGTGAAATGGTCGTATGGGAAAACCCCAATTCTTCAATACCTCAGAGATGCTGCATCCCATTGCTTGTGCATTCAGACTCACTTAAATCTCAATAACCTACCATTGTAGCAGCAGTAACCGATCTAGAAACTGCACCAGACACTTGTCTTATACAGGCAGCACTGTAGTCTGCCTGTTCACAAATCTCTGTATTTGAATACATATGCCTATAGCAGTTTCTTTGACGCTTTAGTGTATTAAGAGCCAAATATGTGATGCAGAGAAAACTTTAAATCTTGAAGGGAAAAGTACTGAAGATATGACTATTGTATAAAAATTTGCGCTGGACTAGCCACTAAACTTAACTTTAAAAAAAACAGTGTCCCACAGGATGTTAGGGCAGCTCATAACACTATGTCTCTTTTAGTATTTCTGAGCGTAATATAATGAAACAAATGAAGAACCAGATGCTTCGGCATTCTAAAGTATAAAATATAGATTTCTCTTCCTGAAGCTACTTGTATAGTGTCTAAAACTCTCATAATGACATTTTTCAGATCCAAACTTTTTCGTGTTGTTTTGCACTTCTGTCTTCCTTCTCTAATATAGATACAATAGCTACAAGCTGCAAATCATTTGAGTCCAATACATGTGATTTTCATACAAATGTGGACTCCAGCATCCACGTACATAACCTATCACATGATATACACGCACTTCTTGGGTAAAAACAGTTGAAAATCAGATTTCGAAGGTCGCATTCTCATGAAAAAACAGTTCAGGGCAGCCATATGAGTTGTGATCATGTGACTTGAATTGACGTGATGTGCCATGCTGTGACATGATAATCAGTGTGAATACACCTCGACATGGTGGTGTTGTGTTGGGACACTGCCATGACAGCCAGTGTGAACTGGCATACTTTCATAACACACAAGCTATGATATGTAATTAAACATATCATAGCTTGTGTGTTATGAAAGTATGCCGTTTCAGGGCAATGATACACTGAAGTTTTTTAATAACACATCATTTTTGGTGTGATTTGTTACAATTAAGCATCATTGATGGTTAAAGCCTTCACGAGATCTAAGTTACAGTACAGAAGACATGCACTAGGTCGTTGTCATGGGTTTGTGCGTTTGGTTATGAAGTGTAGGGTAGCCTTATAATTGGTCTGTTTCCTGCTGTAGCCGATCTTTCTTTCACTTTCACGTATCTAAAAAGTTCTGGGATTACCCTATTAAGTTAATAGCAGTACGCTCAGTAATATCTGATGTTATATAAATATAGGAGTACACTCAGTAATATCTGATGTTATATAAATATAAGAGTGCTTTCTGTCACTCTTTCTCTCCCCTGGGTGTATTGTCATTATCAGTAATGTGCAGACGGGAATAAATATTCAAAACACGTTGATCATCTGGTAAAACAAACTATCACTCAGAATAAAAAGCACAGACAAGACTAGCACATATGTGAAAGAATTAAAAGGTAACTTAGGCCCCTATAAAGTATAAAGGAAAATTTACAAGCTAGTTCTTCCAGGGCACTTCTTTGCCAAACAAAAAGTCTTCAGTTAGACACCAATACGACTTTTTTCTTGATTTTGTTACAACAAATTTCATCAACTTCTTGGAAATATCCTAAATATTTTGGTGTTTTTAAACAGCATTTATTCATTGTACTTAAGCTAAATAAGCTACTAATTTAATTCGACTGTTAGAAAGGCTAACCATACAGACTAAATCCTTAAACTAATTTTCACAGTTTCCAAAAATAAGCTTATTTTATTGAGACACGTCACTGAACTCTGTTGAATATATAAATTATTGGATTTAAGCCTGGCTTCGGGTTTTTTGTTCTTCTAAATCAGAAAATCTTTTGACTTTTGGGGTACAGATCTTTCAGTAACTTTTGGAGTAAATTATTGCCAAAACTTTAATTTCTCTCTTAACCACAACTCAGTACAGATGAATGCAGAACTTTACATATTTATAAACGACGTAACTTCGAGGTTAATGTTGCCTGCAGTAAAGAAAACGAGTAATTTTCACCCCTCTTTCTACTTAAGGTGAATGTGACCCCAGTCCTCGATTGCGTTGTTACTGTTTTGGATGTTGTGTTCATCTCACATGTTGTGAATGGAATGATAACCGAAGTCAATAGACGTCACACACCATTTTTGTATTTCTGTATTCATCCTGTAAATAGTGATTAAGTACATAGTTTGTACCAATTGTATAGGATAAGTCGGATTTGATATAGTATATACAAGTTTATACATACTGTGATTTAGAAAACAATGTTCAGCATGGTACTTGATCAATATTGATAACATAATTATGAAAACAATAAGATGATTGTATGAATAGTGCTAAGAATAATTATGTGATAAGTATCATTATATTTTCTTGCTGCTTCAAAAACGCAGAAACAGAACAGAAGCATTGGTTGACCAAGTAATCTTTAAAGTTTCACTTTAAAATTAGGTATGTTTTGTATCTGTTTCAGGCACAATGGCATATGGTTATACAACACAATGCCTGTATGATACACTTCTCCCCTATAAATGTTTGTACTTACTATATTGAGATGCAGGTAATGCTTCCGCCTAGTATCATGACAGTGGAAATCACTATTATGCTTGAAAACATTTACTTTTATGAAAATAAGTACTTTGTATATATATAAACAAGGAACAGACAGTATACTGAGACTATTAAACATTAGTCTATAAGCTTCTCTGTATTTAGTATATGTTATTATTGTAACAACGTTTTTTTAGTTTGAATGTCTTTCTGCAATATATAGAATTTCCCCCCAAGAAATATAATCCGATATATCAGTATGAAATTGATTCTGCAGTGGTACACTGTGATCACTGATGCATGGATTATATTTTCTGAGAGGATTCTTACAGCATATGTGAGTGTATTTAACTTGTTATTTACATTATCCAAGTGTGTCTCCCATATCTGGTTATCCTGGATATGCATATCGAAAAATTTTGTCAATTCATAGATAAGAGAGTTTCTGTGAAGTGTGGCAATTGGGAGACAAATTTTTTTCAGAATTTATTATCAGCTTATTTGTTATGAACCATGGTGTTAAATTTTGAATTATATCTGCAGCTGTTTATTTGTTGCATTTCTTCAGCACATGACTTAATTACGATATCTGGTCCATCTGTAATAAGTACTGTTGTCCTCCAAGTTAATTTTTCTGCTATATCATTAACATAAAGAATGATAAGAATGTGCTGAAGGATTGACCCTTGAGAGCTCCATATCTGATTTATTTGTGGATTACTATAAAAATTAAAAATTTTATGCACTTTTTTGTCTTTGTATTTTATTTGAGTGATCTGCTGACGATCATGTGGGTAAGAATGGACCCATCTGTTCGGTAGGCCTTGTGTTCAATAGTTAACTTAACTTCTGCGATGAGATGTCATGATAAACTAGGCCGCATGGGATTAACCAAGCAATCTAAGGCGCTGCAGTCATGGACCATGCGGCAGGTCCCGGCTGTGTGTAAGCTTAGGGACTGATGACCTTAGGAGTTAAGTCCCATAAGATTTCACACACATTTGAACATTTGATCAACTACACTGAAAGCTTTACTAAGGTCAAAGAATCCTCCAGAAACATGTTGCTTATTATCTGCTGCAGTTAGAATTTCATCTAGGAAGGTAAAAATAGCTGACTGTGTTGGGCTGCCAGTTCTGAATAAATGTTGTGAATCAGTAACTTTCGATTCTTTATTTAGGAAGGCAGTTAGTCTCCTAAGAAACAGTTATTTCAAGAATCTTGTCAAAGCCTGACAATACCTGTACAGTCCTATAGTTTTGAGCCCCACAGTTGTCTCCTTTCTTGTACAATAATGCTACTTTTGCCATTTTCAGATTTTTCAGGAATACACCAATCATGAATGATGACTTGAACATTTCTACTAATGATTCAGTGATAAATACTGAACTTGTTTTGATGATAATATCTGGTATTTCATCAGCAGTTGCTGAATACTTATTGGATAACCTTTTTATAATCATTAATAATTTCGCAAGTGTTGTAGGAGGCATGAATAGACGTCCTATATAAATATTCCAATCTGAATGTAATGTGTTATTGTCTGTTTGTGAGCTGTAATGTTTGATAATCAGGTGTTGTTGTATATATTGAAGATTACAGTAACTGCTATCGGCTTTTGTTAGTGTTCGATGCCTGATGCATGAGACATAACATATTGGTAATTCTGAAGTTAATGGTTTTCTTGTTGTACCTTGTTTACTATGAATGTATGTTATTTTAAGGCAATGACACACTGGAAGTTTCTAAAAGCATGCCGTTCTTGCTATGGTTTGTTATAATAAATCACATAATGAATATGTGCAGCTGAACCTTTCATAAGGTTTAAGCTATAGTATATAGGCCAACATTTCGACAATACAGTGTGGCATAATGGTTATGGGCATGGAGCTATGAAGTAAAGTAATGAAGTGACAATTTAGCATCCTATCATGGGCAATTATTTTTTTCTCTCTTTTTTGGTCTTAGGGCTTCTAAACGGATCTAGGATTTAACAGAAATATGTTCTGTAAATTTCAATGTCAAATAAGAGTGCTCTCTCTCTCTCTCTCTCTCTCTCTCTCGCTCGCTCGCTCTCTCGCTCTCTTCTCTCTCTCTCTCTCCCAAGTAAGTGAGTTATGGTGGGTTGCCATCGTCAATAACATGAAAATTAAACTCTCTCTTTCAGGAGTAAGTAATTTACAAATTAAGCACATAAATCCGAAATTTGAAAGGATATTCGAAACACATTGCTTGTCTGGTAAAACAAACTACCACTCAGAATAAAAAGCTGGAAAATTTGCAAAATTATTGAAAGGTAACTTAGTCTCAGCCATCTATAAGCTATAAAGGAAAATTTACAAACCAGTTCTTTCAGAATACTTCTTTTTCCAAATAAGTCCCCCCACTTAGCTGTGTTATAGCATGTTTTCCTAGCATGCAGAAGGCCCAGGTTCGAGTCTTGGCTGGGTTAGAGATTTTCTCCGCTCGTGGATTGGGTGTTGTGTTGTCCTCATCATCATCAACACGCAAATTGCCCAATGTGGAGTCGCCTGACATAAGACTTGCAACCCAGCAGCTGAACTTTCTCGGATGGGGCTTCCCGGTCATCAGTGCCACATGATAATTTCAGTTCATTTTTCCACACAAGAATGTAATCAATTAAATTACATCTTTGGCCACCAATATTACGTTTTTCGTCATTTTACAACAACAAACTTAACAAATACAGAAGCATATTCAAGAGATTTTTAATGTACTGTTGTTCTGAAACAACATTTATTTTTAGGACAGTATTTATAGGACCGAAGGAAAATGAAGTTCCGCTTTAGTTCATCTGATCCTCAAATAGCTGCCCACCATTTCTAATTACAGATCACCTCCTGAAAATAGTTTAAAGATTTATGTTGTTAAGATATCTGAATGAACGCTGTTGACTATAGAACTTACTGGATTCAGTGCTGGCTGTCCTCAGATTGTTTCTTGTTTGTATATCAGCAAGTTGTCTCATTTTTGGGGGTGTTGAAGAAGAACTTGGAAGAATAGCTGTTACAGTTTTTCAGTAAGTTTTAAAATTTATTCATGCTAACGTTCCTGTTCTCTAGTTGAGATGAATGTATTATTTGAAAATCGTGTTCACCTATAATGTTGCGAACTGAACGATGAAGAGAGTCAGCTCTTTTTGTGTTCAATACAGCATGTGACATCAACAGTATTGCCAACTCTACAGTCTGGATCAGACATATACGATAATTTATGATGGTGTATGAAGATATGATCTACACTTTGGATCGCACATCTATTGTACTACCTCTTGAAATGCTTACTATAGTTCAAATTTCATCTTTTTATTGTTTTAATTTTTATGATTTATATAAATTTTGACAATTTATTTCACAAATACGATTTTGAGCGCCTACATGCCAATCTGTCCAGCTGTGGGATTCCACAATTACATAATGCTGCAGCTGCACAAGCCAAGTTAGGTTATCCCCAAGATGGATCCGCTGGGGAATTCATCATATTGACTGCTTTGCATCCTGCACATAAGTGAAAATGATTGCAGTTGACTTAGGAAGACAGTGAGTGGTTTATAAGGTGTTAAGTGGAAACAATGATAGTTGTCCTAGTACTCCCAAGCAGGTGCATTTAAATGTAAGACGCCAATGAAAAAAAAAAAATACAGAGAAGTCTGAAAAAATATTCCTCGGTTTAAAGGTTGATTGTGCACTGATGATTCGCACTCTGGAAGTGCTAGATGTACAATCTGTAACGTAACTGTTGTATCTGGATTGGGATGTGTTAAAAAAAACCTGAAAGTGAAAAGCATGTCAAAAAAGTAAAGGAAGTGTCATCTAAAAGCCAGATAATTTTGAACACATTTGTCTCTAAATAATGAGGTTCGCATTGCTGAAATCAAATAGGCAGGACTGTAGCAGAACACAGTCTTTCTTTTTTTTAATGTTGTAGATGACCCAGAGGATGTAGTTAAGAGATACTTTCCTGATTCTAAAATCGCCGACGCTATACATTTGCACTGCACTAAATGTTCTCAGATCTTGAAGAATGTGATAGGCAAAAATCATAACAGGGAACTTGCAGAAAAACTGCGGCATACAAAATTCAGTGTTCTTAATGATGAGTTCACAGATGTAGAATCTGTTAAAACGTCGTCATGGTTAGATATTTTGATAAAGACACAAATAAAACTGAAAGTAAATTTTGAAATCTTTGTGAATTTTTAAGCTGGGTGAACCTAATAAGGCTAACGAAGGTGTAAAACTACAAACGTTTATTCTAATCTAATGTTTTCATTTTCTGAGTACAATGTTTCTGAAAACAATAATATCGGATTTGCTTCTGAAGTTTGTGATTCTATAATTGGGTCAAGAAACTCGGTTGCTACTCGATTAACTGAGAAATGTCCTAGACTAATTATTCTCAAAAGCATATGTCACTCGCTTTACATGTGAGCCAGTCAAGCTTTTAAATATCTTCCTAGACCAGAATGAGATTTTCACTCTGCAGCGGAGAGTGCGCTGATCTTCCTAGACATTGTGAAGAACTAGCTAGGACCATTCATAACAGGCACAACTGGATGAATTTCGAAAGTTTTTAGATGTCAAAACTAGTAAGTTCTTGCATTCACCACAGACAAGATCGCTATCTATCCAGACCATTATAGTGAGAGTCTTAGAAGAATGGAAAGTTTTGCATCTCTATTTTAAATTCTAAATATCTAGAGAAGAAGTTGGTTGTGGCAGAAGAAATTCACAGTTTCTTAAATGACAATTTTTCAAAATTATTTTATTTTATTTACATTTGGTCTATATTTTATCGAAATTTACAGATTTAAATAAGTATTTCCTGAGTGGTAAAGTTGTTATTATTGGTTTACATGAAAAGATGATAGAAGGGTGCAAGGAACCGTTGCTTCGCTACATGAACTGGCAGTATGTCATAAGCAATAAACTGTTGACATTGACTCCAACAACAGGCCAAAGTTTCTTCCTGACAACCAAATAAATTTAGGAGTTGAAGTTCTGAAGGCAGTTAGAAACCAGAAACATATAATGAATGGGATGCTGTGAAAAACGTTTTCCACAAATGCAGGGATTTCACGTAGACGCATGCTCATAAATTAAGGGTAATGCTGATACATGGAGAAACAACGCTCTGGTGGTCGGTTTGCGGGTTTAAATCACGTCGAGGTATGACCATGCGGTGCATTTGACCTGCGGTCGTCGCACGGTGACGATGGCAGCAGTCCACATATACAGAGGTGTGTTGGTGCATGTCAGAGTACACTGCAGCGAGTAAGTGTGCAGACGTTTTCAGACGTGCTAATGGTGACTGCGTGTTGAAAATGGCTCAAAGAACACATATTGATGACGTTAAGAGGGGTAGAATACTAGAGCGAGCGGGGGCCCAGTCAGACACAGCAGGTCATAACACAGGCCCTCCGTGTGCCACAAAGTGTGATCTCAAGGTTATGGCAATGATTCTAGCAGACAGGAAACGTGTCCAGGCGCTATAGTACAGGCTGTCCACAATGTACAACACCACAAGAAGACCAATATCTCACCATCAGTGCCCACAGATGGCCATGGAGTACTGCAGGTAGCCTTGCTCGGAACCTTACCGCAGCCACTGGAACAGTTGTCTCCAGACACACAATCTACAGACGACTGAACAGACACGGTTTATTTGTCCAGCGACCTGCAAGGTGCATTCCACTGACCCCTGGTCACAGGAGATCCCGTAAAGCCTGGTGTCAAGAAGACTGTACATGGCCATTGGAGCAGTGGTCCCATGTTATGTTCACGGGCGAGTCCAGATATAGTCTGAACAGTGATTCTCGCTGGGTTTTCATCTGGCACGAACCAGGAACCAGATACCAACCCCTAAATGTCCTTGAAAGGTACCTGTATGGAGGTTGTGGTTTGATGGTGTGGGATGGGATTATGATTGGTACACGTACACCGCTGCATATCTTTAACAGAGGAACTATAATGGGTCAGGTGTATCGGAACATCATTTTGCTCCAGTATGTCCGCCTTTTCAAGAGTGCAGTGCGTCCCACCTTCCTCTTAATGGATGATAACGGATGGCCCCACCGAGCTGCCATCGTGGAAGAGTACCTTGAAACAGAAGATATCAGGTGAATGGAGTGGCCTGCCTGTTCTCCAGACCTAAAACCCATCGAGCACGTCTGGGATGCTCTCAGTCAACGTCTTCAAACCCCTAGGATACTTCAGGAGCTCCGACAGGCACTGGTGCAAGAATGGGAGGCTATACTCCAGCAGCTGCTTGACCACCTGATCTAGAGTATGCCAACCCATTGTGCGGCCTGTGTACGTGTGTATGGTGATTGTGTCCCATATTGATGTCGGGGTACATGCGCAGGAAACAGTGGCGTTTTGTAGCACATGTGTTTCGGGATGGTTTTCTCAACTTATCACCAATTCTGTCGACTTACAGATCTGTGTCTTGTGTGTTCCCTATGTGCCCATGCTATTAGCGCCAGTTTTGTGTAGTGCCACGTTGTGTGACACCACATTCTGCAATTATCCTTAATTTATGAGCATGATGTAGATGGAATGTTCAGAACTGAAAAAGAGATGGAGCTTTGATGATGATTTCTGGCCATTGCTTGCAGGTTTGACGACTAAAAGGAATCTTTCAAACAACAGAAGAGAAAAAGCCTCCCTGTCTTATACCTCTTACGTCGAAATTACCAAGAATAGTCTCTCCAGATGATAAGCATCTACAACAAATCGACGATGACTGGAGGAAACTTCCTATCGTAACAATAGACGAAAATATTAAGTACTTTTCAGAAGCGAATGTATTTTGGGGGAAATGTTCAACATAAAAACTTTATTTGGCGAAAGGGAATTCCTAGCCCCACCAGAGTTTGCACTCTCATGTTTATCCATTCTACACTCAAATGCTGACTGTGAAAGTGTTTTTGGTAAGACGAATTTCATAAAAGTGAAAAATAGGAATAGGCCCGTTACTTCCATGGTGAATGCATGTTTGCTTGCCAGTCAGTGTATGAAGGACAGCAACTCATGCCAAAATTTTGTGCCTACAAGAAATATGCTCAGTAGCATGAACAAAACACGGTTATATTCATGGACATCCACTTCCAGTTCTTCTGTTCCTGACGCTCCAGGGGAGGGAAATGCTGATGATAATGATGATGATGATGATGATGATGATGACGATGATGATGCATTCCATTTTCAAGTATTCTATTAAGGTAAGGAAATAACGAAGTAATTTTTATAATCCTATTTAATTTTGTAAATTGTTTCCTAGTAAAAAAAAATTAAAAGTCAGTAGCATTAAAATATCGATAAGTTAAAGTGAAATAATCAAATATAGCTATTTTTATGTGGTACTAGTATAAATCCCTGGCTGAAGCTGGGCATGAGCTCTTCCCAATGCAATGCAACAATCATAACAACACTCTAATTCCATTTTTCTTGATGATAATCATGCAAGTTAGGGAAAGTTTAGAAAGGAATGAATTATTCTTAAAGTTTGTTGGAAGTCGCTAAGTGCTTTCATTACGAAATATTGGATGATTATAGGATAGGTAATTTGCGCTCCATTTTAGTTAGAAGCGCGTTTTTGACGGATCTCATTAGTTCTGGCGTTATATCTCTTGAAGTATTTACTGTACAGTGATATTATGCTGCAGGTACATTCAGTGCTATATGCAGATATATGAAAAATGTGTTGCGAATAGCATTAGCAGTAAACATGTAAAAAATTAAAACGTCTTGGCAGATGCTAAAGTTTGACCCCACAAACAGCGAAAATGTAGTTCCAGCAAGAGATCAACTTTTCCCCTTCCATCATTTTGTGGGATCTGTCAGCGAGAAAAAGTTTCATAAGGGTTCGAAGCTATATGTGAAGTTTGTTGGAAGTCGCTAAGTGTTATCATTTTCGAGTAATGGATGAACAAAGGTGGAATATTTAAACATCATCAGCTTCAAGACAAATAGTTCCTAATTGTAATTCTTATGTTAACGAGTTAAATTTAACTCAGACTTAATGAGTAGATTATGATTTGTGAATGTAGACTTTCCTGGCATATACAGTTGATGAAAAGCTCTCGGAGTACCAACTGGGTGACAATATTATAAACCCGCTTTACGACAAGTGATATACTCAACATCTGACCAATTGTCGCGATATTATGGATTCCACCCTACTTATGTCTGTGGTTTGCTCCCCTCTACCTGATTCCAAGGGGTCTGGGTAGATGAAGGCCGGAGGGTGGGGGGTGAAGTAGCGGTGGTTGGACAACAGGCGCGCCGTTCGCATCTTTGTCAGAGCGTTCCGGCACTGACTCGCGAGGATTCCATTTCACACTCAGTTGGTATCCTTCGTCTCTGTTTACAGGATTCTCGTGAATCCGAACTTCGATGCAGTCTTTTATGACGCTGTCCCAATAACCGGTGGCTCAGCAGAGCACCTTGGTGCTCTTGAAGTAAAATGTGTGGTCATCTTTGATGTTGTGTTCTGCAGTCGCCGATTTCCCCATCTGTCCCAGCCACACATGCCTGATACGTTCCTCGCAGCATTTAGAAATACATCGATGCGTTTGTCCAATGTACTGTTGATGGCGTAAGAGGCGACGCTGTAAGTTCCTGCTATGTTGAGCTCAAGTGGATCTCTCGCAGAACCAAGCCATTCTTTTGGCTCCGGCGATGGTTGAAAGACGGTTTCTATATTCGATTTTTTCAGAAGGCTTTCAATTACGGCTGACATAGGTCCCAAATACGGAAGAAAGACTAGTTTTTTGTCTTCTTATCCCCCTTCCAGATTTTTCCTAATCTGTGCTTTGCTGTACCCATTTTTGCAAAATAACTCCTTCAGTTCTTCTGATATACTGAATGGCTTAATGTGCCATCTGCCTCCTTCCTTATTAGTAATCCAGGAATGGGAGACAGAAACTCACCCAGTGCCTGCCTGCAATGGTCCCAAACCACAAAAACATCGTCAACATAGCGTAGAAATACTTTGGCTTTTGGCAAGCAGTTTGGAGGGCCCGCTCCTCAAAGTGTTACGTATATAGATTTGTCATCCCTGGAACAAGAGGGGATCCCATGACCACTCCATCTGTCTGTTCATAAAACTCTCGAATTCATTTAAAGTTGATGGTCTTTAGTGCCTGTTCAAAGACTTTCACTATTTGAGGCTCGAAATGTTGATTCAGCAGAGCAGATGCCAATGCCGCATCTGCAACCCCAACCACGGTGACTTCTACCCTTACCCTACCCACGGGCCTCCCAAAACCATTAGGAGAAGAGCACACTGCAGATAGAAGTAGGACGACATTCGCAAAATCTCAACACTTCGCCAGAAGATGATAAGTATGTCACTCGTTGAAATGTCGTGGTTTTTATAAGACTGCCACCCAGGTGGAAACCTGAGAGCTATTGACCAACTTTATTCGCCAGGAAAGTCTACATTCACATATGCACCACCTCTGCAGGGAGGAGATACCCAGCAGCTTCAAACAACTACAGAAAGAATGCACCAAGAAAGTCAAACTTATCAACAAGTTGGCTTTCCTTCAGTGATGCCGAGATGAGAATATCTTGCCAGGTTTGTGGAACTACGACACCCAATGAAATAAAAAAAATAGATGGATCAAGTTTTATGAACAGCAGGCATTATCATAGTGAGGGGGAACATTCACTTTACATGGAAAGAGCTGGACAAGAATACACGTATCCTGCTGACATGCCACCTACATATGGCAAAGACATTACCAGCACATTCCAGTGACTAGATGGACTTCAGCTCTTACACCAACAACAAGATACAGAAACGACGTGTTGCCACAAAACAGCTCGGTAAGTTTGACAGGCTGTTAAGAGTGTAGGCGACCAACAAAATGGCGAATAACACCATAGCCCTTGTCCATCTGATGGATAAAGTACTGGATGCAGCTACAACTTCTGCCCTCGCACAATGGTTTAAATTTGCACCTATCTCGAGGTCGATATCGAAATGGGACATTATTAGCAGTGTGGATCAGGCAATTCGGAGCCTTCCAAAGATAGAACCAGAGGAGATCGGGAGGGAAACCTGCAGGGTCATCGACAAGACCCGACTTCCGAAAGCAAATATGACTGCAGCAGAGTGGGAGGCTATCTACGCACTGAGGGATGACGCTGACACGTTGCTTCTTCCAACAGACAAGGGAAATGCAACAATGCTGTTACTCTTGGATGGTTACCACAATCAAATCAGTTCGATACTACACGACCTGGCCTACAGGAAACTCGAGAAGGACCCAACCTCGACAATAACCAGAAAAACTGTGGCGCTGCTGGAAAACTCAGATCTGCCGAGGTAGTGAGGAAATGGCTGCATCCCAGAGCGTCAATGACACGTCGCCTATATCGAATGCACAAGATACACAAAAAAGGAGGGCCTCTATTGTCAATACTAGACACCATCAATTTCCACAACTACAGATTGCTCAAACATTTGGCGACACTCCTAAAACCCCTCATGGGACACTGTTGTCATCATGTGAAGAACTCGGCAGATTTCGTGAGAATACTTAAGTACATGCGATTACAAAAAGATGACCTTCTAGTGAGCTTCAATGTTACTTCACTCTTCATGAAAACACCTGCAAGGTTCCTTGGCTCTACTGAGGCAACATTTTGAGCCTCAAATAGTGAAACTCTTTGAACATGCACTAAAAACCACCTACTTTAAGTGAATTGCATACAGGAATGCACATCCATTATATCCTTGAAACCACCAAGCTGCCTAACATGACTGAAAAACAACTCAGTGTCACCACTCAAAAATCCCCTTGTTGACATATAATGGAATCCAATTTTCAATAGATATCATACACTCAGTTCTGTTCGTTCTGTTCTGACGACAAAGGCATTAAACAGGGTATATCAAAAAGAATCATCTAGTTTAAAAAAATCATAACTACACTCCTGGAAATGGAAAAAAGAACACATTGACACCGGTGTGTCAGACCCATCATACTTGCTCCGGACACTGCGAGAGGGCTGTACAAGCAATGATCACACGCACGGCACAGCGGACACACCAGGAACCGCGGTGTTGGCCGTCGAATGGCGCTAGCTGCGCAGCATTTGTGCACCGCCGCCGTCAGTGTCAGCCAGTTTGCCGTGGCATACGGAGCTCCATCGCAGTCTTTAACACTGGTAGCATGCCGCGACAGCGTGGACGTGAACCGTATGTGCAGTTGACGGACCTTGAGCGAGGGCGTATAGTGGGCATGCGGGAGGCCGGGTGGACGTACCGCCGAATTGCTCAACACGTGGGGCGTGAGGTCTCCACAGTACATCGATGTTGTCGCCAGTGGTCGGCGGAAGGTGCACGTGCCCGTCGACCTGGGACCAGACCGCAGCGACGCACGGATGCACGCCAAGACCGTAGGATCCTACGCAGTGCCGTAGGGGACTGCACCGCCACTTCCCAGCAAATTAGGGACACTGTTGCTCCTGGGGTATCGGCGAGGACCATTCGCAACCGTCTCCATGAAGCTGGGCTACGGTCCCGCACACCGTTAGGCCGTCTTCCGCTCACACCCCAACATCGTGCAGCCCGCCTCCAGTGGTGTCGCGACAGGCGTGAACGGAGGGACGAATGGAGACGTGTCGTCTTCAGCGATGAGAGTCGCTTCTGCCTTGGTGCCAATGATGGTCGTATGCGTGTTTGGCGCCGTGCAGGTGAGCGCCACAATCAGGACTGCTTACGACCGAGGCACACTGGGCCAACACCCGGCATCATGGTGTGGGGAGCGATCTCCTACACTGGCCGTACACCACTGGTGATCGTCGAGGGGACACTGAATAGTGCACGGTACATCCAAACCGTCATCGAACCCATCGTTCTACCATTCCTAGACCGGCAAGGGAACTTGCTGTTCCAACAGGACAATGCACGTCCGCATGTATCCCGTGCCACCCAACGTGCTCTAGAAGGTGTAAGTCAACTACCCTGGCCAGCAAGATCTCCGGATCTGTCCCCCATTGAGCATGTTTGGGACTGGATGAAGCGTCGTCTCACGCGGTCTGCACGTCCAGCACGAACGCTGGTCCAACTGAGGCGCCAGGTGGAAATGGCATGGCAAGCCGTTCCACAGGACTACATCCAGCATCTCTACGATCGTCTCCATGGGAGAATAGCAGCCTGCATTGCTGCGAAAGGTGGATATACACTGTACTAGTACCGACATTGCGCATGCTCTGTTGCCTGTGTCTACGTGCCTGTGGTTCTGTCAGTGTGGTCATGTGATGTATCTGACCCCAGGAATGTGTCAATAAAGTTTCCCCTTCCTGGGACAATGAATTCACGGTGTTCTTATTTCAATTTACAGGAGTGTATTATGTTATTTGAGATATGTGTGTGAACAACATACTGTTAGAGAGACCAAACTCTCGATTTTTACATGGTTCCCACTAGGCAGCAGCAGTGTGCACCCTCTTCAATTCTAGTAAAAATGGTGTCAGGCCAACAGAAAGCGCTGTGTGTTCTACATTCTCGCAGTGTGGGTTAGTAATGACTGTTCAGCATGACTTTCGTACTAGGTATGGTGTGGATCCTACTACAGCACTGAGCATTAGATGATGGCATTTCGAGAAACAGGTTGTTTGTGTAAAGGCAAAACGCCAGGCCATTCCCGAGTGTCTGACACAGACGTCGAACGCATCCGCCATAGTTTCACAAGGAGTCCGCAGAAATCCATTCGCCATGCAGCTTGACATGCCCCCATGACCGTCTGGCGTGTGTTGCGTCGACGTTTACACATGAAACCATACAAAATGCAGCTACTGCAAGCTCTTCATGGAAGTGACAAACAACAATGTGTAGATTTCTGTAATTTCGTTCTTGGCAAGATGGAGGATAACAGTTTTCTTCTACACTCAGTGTTTAGTGACGAGACAACATTTCAGTTAAATGGAAAGGTGTACCGTCGTAATGTGAGAATATGGGGTACAGAACAATCACATGAGGTTGTACAGCGTGAGAGGAACTCTCCAAAATTTAATTTTTTTTTGTGCTGTTTCAGAAGAAAATGTGTATGGCCCTTTTTTTTCTGCTGAGAACACCGTTACAGGAAGTACAAATTTCGATATGCTTGAGAACTTTTTTTTCCTCACAGATGAAGACTGATTCGAATGACTTCATTTACCGGCGGGATGGGATGCTGGCTCACTAGCATCTGGAAGCGTGGGAATTTTTAAATAAAAGGATTATTCAACGATAGATACTGGACCAAATGATTCAGTCTTATGTTACTGGCCTTCAAGGTCACTGGACCTGGCTGTATGTGATTATTTCTTGTGGATGTTTATACGAGGGTCACTCCAAAAGAAATGCACACTATTTTTGTAAAACTACAGTTTTCATTCTGCATATGTGATAGTTTTACGGTGTATAGATAGATGCATCCTTCCCACTTGTTTTCAAACTTAGTTCAACCTGTTCTCATGAGTGGCGTCGCCACAGCATGACTTCAAGATGGCTGCTACACTTGACGTTCGTCGGAAGCAACGTGATGTCATAGAATTCCTGTGCTGTGAAAACGAGACAGTGGAAAACATCCACGAGAGGTTGAAAAAGGTGTATGGAGATGCTGCTGTCGATTGCAGTACAGTTAGTCAGTGGACAAGCAGGTTACATGATGAAAGTAGTCACGTCAATATTGAGGATTGTCCTCACAGCGGCATGCCTCGTACTGCACACACTCCAGACGATGTGCAGAGAGTTAACGAATTGGTGACTGCTGACAAACGCATCACAGTGAACGAATTATCACACTATGTTGGGATAGGGGAAGGAAGTGTTTGCAGAATACTGAAAGTGTTGGCGTTAAAAAAGGCTTTCCCAGGTGGGTTCCCAGGATATTGACAGTGGCTCACAAAGAAACAAGAAAAAGGATATGCAGCGAACTTTTAGAACAGTACAAGAATGGTGGAGATGAATTTCTTGGAAGAATTATGACAGGTGATGAAACATGGCTCCATCATTTTTCACCAGAGACGAAGAGGCAATCAATGGAGTGGCATCATGCAAATTCACCCAAGAAAAAAAAAAATTCAAAACCACACCACCTGCTCGAAAAGTTATGGTTACGGTGTTTTTCGATTCCGAAGGACCCTTGCTAGTGGACATCATGCCAAGTGGAACCACCATAAATTCTGATGCATATGTGATTACACTGAAGAAACTTCAAGCTCGACTGAGTCGTGTTCAGCCACATAGGCAAAAGCAGGATGTTTTGCTGTTGCACGACAATTCACAGCCACATTTCAGTCAAAAAAGCATAGAAGCGATCACAAAACTCGGATGGACAACACTGAAACATCCGCTTTACAGTCCTGAGATGGCTCCATATGACTATAATCTCTTTGGGAAACTGAAAGACTCTCTTCGTGAAACAAGATTTGAAGATGATGACTCCCTTGTGCACGCTGCCAAACAGTGGCTCCAATAGGTTGGTCCAGAATTTTACCGTGCAGTTACACACACATACTGCTGCAGAAAATCAGTCAGTTCTTGCAATTCCAGAAGCTGCAAGTACTGCCACCAGGGAGCAGCGGTGGAAGGAAGATGGTGCAACAAAGATGAATAGTTAGAGGCGTGACAAAAGCTGCGTTTCAGAAGTTGTGCAACTATTAAAAGACACATACAACAGGTAAAAGGCGCAAAGCCCCCCCCCCCCCCCCCACACACACACACAAAAGCAAAACGCCACCGCCATCTATAGACACACAAAGAAACCAAACACATCAACACACGCAGACAAGACTTGGGTTAAACCAAGACCCGACACTCTGAGGGCAACATACACTGAAGTGGTTTTTCCACAAAAAAGCCACGAAAGCGAAGCCCAATCACCACAACATCAACCACAAACACAACACTGGGGAAGACAAAACGACAATGACCAGGTCCTCAACAGAGAAAGCTCTAGGGAACCAGTAACACAAGCTGCAACAGAGTGTGCAAACCTCTCCTCAGCAGTTCCCCAACCCTCCTCCCCTCAGATCAGCTGTTAGGCATGATGGTCCACCCCATGAACCTTGTCATGGAGATGATGAACGAGTTCAGGGAGGCCCGGAGGCAAAGTACACAGATCCTCATTGTCCTTCAGGTAGCAGTCCAGCAGTCGCTCCTCTGTGCGACTTCACCAGTAGCAGAAAAACCCTATCATGGATAGATGACCAAATATTCAAGTCCTGATAATGTGCGTCTTTAACACAGATGGTATTGTTAATTAAGTGGTCGAATTCAGAGAATTCATGAAGGAATTCTCAATAGATATATGCATGACGGCAGAAACCCACCTAAAGCTGGAAATCAAAGTGACAGTTCCCAATTACAATAGTTACCGTGTAGACAGGCCAACCCAAGGCGGAGGAGTGGCCATATATTTAAAAAATAGGGATCCCCCAACACCAGGTATACACCTCCTACCAATAAAATCGAAGCAGTGGCAGTGGAAGTAACCTAAAAGTAGTTGCAATCTACAGACCCCCAAATGATGAGGGATATATAGCAGTTTTAGGCCAAATTGAGGGCAAACTCCTAATCGGAGGTGACTTCAATGCCAAGCATAAAGTTTGGAACATTAGGATAACCTCCAGAGCAGGTGCTAAACTGTAACTAGTGCGCAACTACCAATTTGAAACATGGGGTCCAGTCAAGCCCACTCACTTTTCAAAAAACAGAGGTAGGCCCAATGTATTAGTCACAGCTCTCACTAGGAGGATCACAGGGTTTGTGGCCGCGAGGACAGTCAACAGAATGTCCTCCAACCACAATCTTGTCATCTTCAAGGTTGATGTGGGAGAATGGGTAGCATACCCGTGGTACCAGTCATCACACAAACGCACAGACTGAGAGCGATCCAACAAACTGTCACCTTGGATATCGCTCGTACTCTGCCACCTACAGCCAAAACAGTAGAACAAGCAATACAAGACCTAACAGGCACCATCCTGCAGGTAGCAGAAGAGGCCACCCCCCACAAAGGGGCGTCCGTCCCTGCCAATACAGATCCCGGAACATTTGTTAGCTCATATTCGACACAAAAATAGAGTAGCAAAGCAGTGGAAGGTCACAAAAGATGAGGCCACCAGGAGGCTGCTGAATCGTCCACAGAGAGAGCTGAAGGCAGGGCTCAATGAGCACAGAAACCAGCAATGACAAAATCACCTCTCAGCCATCAAAATAGACGAACACGCACTCTGGAAAGCTACCAGACAATTCACTAAAAGATGCTGCAGGATGCCGCCTTTGCACAATGAGCAGGGGTTGGTCTACAGCCATGCTGATAAGGCCAACGCCCTTGCCCATACCTTCGAGAGGGAATTCAAGGCGGCAGAACGCCAAGACGTTGAGCATGAGGAGGTAGTTCACCATCAGTTGGCTGTCTTCCTCAATGCTGATGAAGACCAAGATGATGAACTCCCACTTTTCGCCCCCGAAGATGTTGCAAAAGTAATTAGGGCCCTCCCAACAAAAAAGGCGCCAGGACACAACAGTGTCACCAATCAGTCAGTTAAAAACCTCCTGCCCTCGGCAATCACACACCTTGCGAATATCTTCAACAAGATTACTCGTTCCCAGCTTGTTGGAAACACTTGAAAGTGGTCGTGATACACACACCAGGGAAAGACCCTCAATTCCCACAGCACTAAAGGCTGATTAGCCTCTTGCCAACTCTCAGCAAGATCTATGATCGCCTCCTGCTAATCCCCATACAGGAACATATTACCAGAGAGCAACTCACATCAGATTTCCAATTTGGATTCCAGCAGAACCACTCTGCCCCACAACAGATCATGAGAGTGGTTGAAGCAACCACAGATGACTGCAACCACAGAGGCTACTGCGTGGTAGTTCTACTATTTGTAGTCAAAGCCTTCGACTCAGTATGGCATAGAGGGCTACTCTACAAGTTATACACACAAGGGTTCCCCAGGAGCATAGTTAGGCAGATTAAAAACTTTCTCTGTTAAAGTAGACACAGTTACCTCCACCAAAAGACGTATTCGAGCTGGGGTGCCACAGGGATTAGATCTGGGGCCCGTATTGTACAGCTTGTACACTGCGGACACACTAACGCCCCCCCCCCCCCCCTTCCCGGTGCACACCTAACAGTATGCAGATGACACAGCTTTCTACACACGTAATGGGAACATGGACCTGGCCATCCTTAGGCAACAAAGGGTACACAGGCTACACAGAAACTTGGGCCCACCACTGGCACATCACCATCAACTCTGAGAAGACGCAGGCTATGCTGATCACCCGGAGGTTCGAACATCCTCAACGCCACCCCTCCCCCCCAGCTTCACCTAAACGGAACCCAACTCCCCTGGCACAGAACCACCAAGTATATTGGCGTAATCTTGGACTCTCGTCCTACATGGAAACCCCAGTAACAGAGTATGCATGCCCTGTCTGGGGATACGCGGCAAAGTAGCATCTGGACAAACTACAGAGGCTGCAGAACTGCACCCTCAGGATCTACCCCTGGGATTCGCCACCGACTATTTGCATGTCGCAGCTGGAATTCCACTCCTGAAAGAGCGTTTCCAAAAACTGGAGAGGGCCTTCTATGAGAGTTCTTACAGATCAGGAAATGACCTCATCCGCTCCCTAGGTCAGTATGACATGTCCCACGACTAGCACAAATGCCCAATGACGATCTTCGATGACTAAATCGAAGGCTAAATCCCTAAATTCAATCCCTAATCCTGTTCCGACCCCCATAAAATCTATCGTCTCGCCAATCTCAGGCAAGTACCAGACACAGCAGAACATTCATCACGTTATGCACACACCCAAAAATCACAGAAATAAACACATACACAACTAAAGACATGAAGTAAAAGCCAAAAGGCTACAAACTCCCCAACGCACTTCCCCAAAGAGAGGAAGGTAACAGATGAGAGTGAGTAGTAGGGTAGAGTGCAACTACAATATGCAACTAGCTGTTGTGACACTTGTTTTGCGTGTGTGTGAACCTGACTCAGTTAACTGTAGGTTACCTGTCCTTGAATGTATTGCTTTGAACGTAAACATTGGATAAGTTCTCCTTGTAAATAAATAGTCTGAGTGATAGATTGCAATAAGAAATCTCGTCAAACACCGTCTCCTCCCTTCATTCCTGAAATCGTGTTTGGTCAGTTCATTAATCTTTTGGCAATGTTGTTTTTTCCCTTTGCATATTTCGATTAAATTTTGGTGTTATTTAGCAGTGGACTGCAGAAAATACAGCCTGTAATCTTTTTTGAGTGCCTTGGTACCATAGTTCCAGTCTGCAGATATTGCAGCATTCCTCGAAAGTTCATTTTGTACATAAACTCTAGTTGGTCTACTTCAAATGCAAATAAAGGCTTAGCATACTATTTTGTCCAAGGTGTGTTTTGTGTAGTTATAAGCTTCATCAGGTTAACTTTACTGTATTGTCCAAAGTAGGCCTCAACATGAAGTTCACCTGCCTGTTTGACATGATATTTTTAGCCTCGTGTTGAGGCGTGAAAACAGCAGTGGTACATGGAACATGAGAGATGCCTTAGGCATCCGTTTTGTGTGTCTGTGGACAATAACCAGTGCTGTTTTTCTGGGGGAACGCTGGGGGATGCGTACCCCTAAATTTTTCATCAACAAAATAATTTTTTTACGATGTTGAGAACTTGGAAGAATGCCAAAGATTTATTTCATGGACGTAAATTTGTTATTTCATTTTTTCTTGTTTGTAAATGCAATACGAATGATACCAGTGCAGTTTGTAGTTGGAAAAGCGATGTCATTGACTGTTTCAAGCATTTCGAAGCTGCGGCAACTGTTCTCGACAACTGAACTGCTGACAGCCAGTTCAACAAGCGAGTAGTGCCTTCGCCCACTAATAGGTAGTGCTAAACGATATGTACGCTCACGCCGAGCTACCGATAGATGTCTGTATGGTCCCGCTACATGATGATATTGATGACATCATGGCTAAAAGCAGACAGGTGGTATCCCATGCTTCAGATATAAGTAATTTTCGCTGCGTTATATCCAATGCTGGAGTACCCTCAAACTTTTTTTTTAAAAAAAAAAAGCACTGACAATAACAATGACACTTACCGTAAACAATGCAGTTTTATGTTGCTGACATATTTTTGCAGATGTTTTAGATATGGAAATGACTGTGTGGCGTGACAAGCAACCTGAGACAACTAAGACTGGAAAATATTTAAATTGAGGGAAATTAAATTTGACATAAGGACTGGTGAAGTATTTTTGGAGACATTTTATATTTGGAATGAACACTGTAACAGTTTAGAATTAACAAAGAAAAATTTAGATGTGTAAAATAATTAAATAATAAAATAATGCATAGTACAGAAATAGACCTTTGCGTGTTTAAACTTCTCTTAACCCGGTCCTGTATTTTTAAATTTCCTACCAATGCAAATAAACATTGCACATGTGTGTGTGTTGCTGATGTATTAGAGATGTAAATGTCATAACTTAAACCCTTCATACAATTTTTTGCATAAATACTTTGGAAAATGACATAAAAAAATTCAGATACTTTTGGGCACGGCCAAGATGGCTGCTGTGTGGCTACATTGTGATATCACTTTAATGCCCTTTAAAATATTATGATGTGACTGGCTATTTCATTTTTATACTACACTGATATTGGGAAGAGGGTGGAGTGGGAGGTGATGTTTAATGTGACTGATAAGGAGGGCATGACTTGTCATGTGATATATAAGGGGCCGTGGCTGCTGCCATCTAGGATTTTTGAATTTCCTGCCACTGCCAGCAACTGCAGCGTCATACCAGTGTCGCTGTCTAGTGGCAGAAACATGAACTGTGCAGCAAAGGCCCCAAAAATATACTACTTACTTGTTTTAAGCAGTACAGTTTCTCAGTCCATGGAAGGAAGCTGTTTTAAAGCCCTTCTCAAACCTGTAAAAGATCATACCAGCCTTAGTAATTACCATATTATTGTCTTCACAAGCTGCATGGGAAAGATCTTGGGGGAGGGGTTAATGATGAACTTTTTCTTGTCTCGATGTTGGAATCCAGACAGCTCCTTAGCCTCTCTTAGTGTTGGTTCATACCATTGGCGGTACTATACAACAAGCTACCATAGGCGACATCACTTAAAAGGGCCTCCTCTTACGCCTCGAGGGCCTACAATTATACTTGGAAGTATAATATCCTCCAACAACTTCACATGTGGGGATTATGGAGTCATCTTCCAGCTTTTCTGCAGTTCTTCCTGAACCCACATTACTTAAATATAGAGTCAGCAATATTGTATGAAACTATTTTATACAAGGTAATGTTTTAAGTGTGACCCCCTTTTTAATAGGTACACTAATAAATGGTATTGCATTCACAGTAGGATGTTACGTGCAGTGCTACTAATTTGCAGGCAATTTTTCCATTTTTGCCTCTACGTCTAGCCTCCCAGCAACAATATTGTAGCTAACTGTTAAAAGACTAGAGAGATAGAATTACAATACTGGTTTTAAATTTCTTACTGAAAAATTACTGTGCATTCATTTTAATTGTTATAGAAATGCTCTTAATCTCACATAAATTAAGATGGGGTATAAGATTTTAAAGTTGTAGTGAGTTTCTGTGCCCTCATATTTGATAAAAAAAAATTTAAAAAAAAAGAAAAAAGAAAAAGAAACTATGTTGATTGTCACACCTCAGGGGTCTGAAAGCCCTGTCTCTCAGTGGACTTTGTGTTTTAAAATGCATAAGCTACTTGACATGGCTAGGGCACAGAACACGCCTGCTCCAATTTTATAGACCTTTGCATGATCCTGCCTCAATTATGGTTGTGCAGCATATGGGTGAGCTCGGCCATCACATCTGAAGACTCTCAGTGTGGTTCAACATAAGGGAACTGGGCTGGTCATGGGCATTTAGAACCAGCCCAATTACCAAGATATGCTCTGAGGCTTGGGAACAACCAGTTAATACCAGATAATGCTTCTCATGGCACGCCAGTTTATAAGATCTATTTCCCATCGCCCATCACTCGTTTACTACAATGTTTCTCAGCAGCAATTTTATAATAATTATCTGAGGGCAATCTGGCCTTTAAGTATTTGTGCAAAGAGCTAAATATTTTCTCCCAAGGTTGCACCAAATAGGCCTCCCCTTGGTTTCTTAAGAGGCTTGGGGTTATTTTAGATATGACAAATTTTGAAAAAGATAGCACAAGTCTAAGATCACTTTTAAATTCTTTTTATGAATGTTTTGGACATCCATTTTGTTTTCAATGTACATTCATAGTCTAACAACAGGGTTCCTCATGACTGTTCAATGGATTTCCCAAACTGTGTCATAAAGATGTGTCATAAAGATTCGCCGTGAGAGAAGGAAGACTTTTCTCATTTGTTCCAATTCCCTCAGTACTCCCCAAGAGATTTTACAAATGCTTCTTATGATTCAGGACTGCCTGATGCATCTCCCTGGCTACTGATAGAAAGTAGTATTACGGTGTGTACCAGGAATTGTCAGAATCCACGAAAATGAAGCTTATCAAAGACAATTCAGCTTTGAATCTCACTGACAGAAGTAGAACGTTTTTAGTAGGTTGGGTTAGGTTAGTGTTTTTTAATGTCCCGTAGACAACGAGGTCATTAGAGACGGAGTGCAAGCTCGGGTTAGGGAAGGATGGGGAAGGAAATCGGCCGTGCCCTTTCAAAGGAACCATCCCGGCATTTGCCTGAAACGATTTAGGGAAATCACGGAAAACCTAAATCAAGATGGCTGGAGACGGGATTGAACTGTTGTCCTCCTGAATCGTTTTTAGTATGAACCCTGCTCTGAACTGAGGGCCAATGACCAGCGAAGATGTATCTGGGAATGCCCTGAACAGCAGAGGGATACCAACTTGATTCCTATCTGCCATATGGGCCGACAACCAGGAGTGATGGTCTGGAATGCTATTTCTTTTCATAGCAGGGCACCCTTTGGTTGTCACCCTTGGCACCCTTTCAGCACAGTGGCACGTCGAGAACATAGAAGAGAGTCACTTGACTGAAGTATTGGTATGGATGTTACCTTACCATGTAACGAAAGAAAGATGATATCATAGGTGGACATCATTTGCTAGCATTTATTGAAGGTCTTGATATGCTCAACTAAGAAGAGTAGATTATACGCAAGGCGAAAATTGTCAACTAGGGAACGATGAGGAGAACCATTATTCATACAGATTTCAAAGGAAAGAGTGAAAGTACTTTTTGTAAGATAAGGTAGCAAAATAATAATAGGAGAAACAATCAAGGGAGTAACCAGTAAAAGACATTTAATTAAAGTAAGATAAATAATACAGGTACTTATACCCTAGCAGTCTGGACATTTTTGAATTAGTTTTCAGTAAAGTATGAATATTCTGGGGCAGGGGCCAGGCTTCAGGATGTAACAATGAAACTGTCAGCATTCATGCAGAAAAGGTAATATAGTAGAACATGCCCCCAAACGCCCATGCGGGAATGGCTACTTGAAAAAGAAAGTACTGATAAGGAAGGGGGGGGGGGATTAGTTATGGGGAAAATTTTTGTGAGGTATGTGAATATTCACCTAGATTCTGGTAGTGATACATCCATAATATCACAGGAACAAATGTTAACTATTTGAAATAGATATGTGTGTCCAATACTTCCAATAACTGGAGTTTATATAAGGTAAGCAGGTAGTAAACATGAGCAAATGGGGCTACCTATAGTAATAAATACTTTTACTTTCCATTAAAAGTTGTTAATTGTGTTAAATTTAAACTTAGATGTACTTCTAGGTTTAGACTGACTACTGGACAGTAAATCATCCCAAGACTTCAATGCAAATACAGTACTGCGGAAAAGTGAAAATGCTGCCAATAGAATGTCTTTCAGAAATTAGTTGCAGTGAAACAGGAATTGCAAAAGGTGAAACATGCTCATCTGTTGGCTACAGCTAATATATTAATATATATGATCAGGAAAGAATGAGTAAAAAAGTATAAAGATGAAATCGCAGGAATCTAATGTACTTACAGTGAAATCTAATGCACACACAGTGTAAAGAAGTATTTTCAGACAAGCCAGTACTAACTGGTGAATACATGTGTAAATTAAATAAAATGGATAAAGAGCCTGTGTTTCACAGATCATACCCTACACTGATTAGTCTTCAAATTTCTGTCCACACAGCGAGACAAAAGCTGATTGACAGTGGTATTACTGAATGCAGCTTATGTTTATACAACAATCTTTTGTCAGCAGTGAAAAAACCTGCAGGAAGTATTAGGTTGGCATTAGATGTGAAAATGTTAAATAAACATATTGAAACAAAGTGGGACAGGCTGCATGGACTTAATAATTGGTTACTGGCAGCAATCGCAAGAGTTCTGTGTTCCTGTTTTCATCTGCTTCCTTGACTATAGGAAAGCCTTTGACTGTGTTGTCTTGTAAAAGTTGTGGCAAGTGCTTGCAGAGTTCAATGTCTCACCCCATTTGATAGCACTGATCAAAAGTCTATACAATAATCACTTCGCAGTTGTAGAGACAAGTGCTGGCAAGTCTGATTCCTTCAGAGTATCAAAAGGTGTGAGATCAAACTTGGTGAAAATTATTAGCAGGCTCTTTCATCATTCTGAAACCATATAAAATAATAGGTATATCTTATGTCAATGCAGTACTTTCTGTAGATACATCCAACAGTATGGAAAACAGATTATATAACACAGACATGATGAAAAGATACATGACCAAATATCAAGGTCACAGGGAATTTGATGACCTGCATAAATTATGTGGACTGGTGCCTGCAAGGCTCCAGTTGTCTGTTATATTTTTCCCTGTTTGAATTTCTGTGTAACAGTCTCTTCCTCTTATCCTATGCTATCATCGGTTAAACAACATTTTTCTTCGGCTGTTCTATCATAACTTATCACTAAAATAAATAAATAAACAAATAAATACATAACAACATGTATCAGACACCTCCATACTTGGTGTGAATGTATTTTGTGTTTATGGACTCTTAAGAGGCGTTTATGAAGTTATCTAGATGTGGAATGATTAAACCAATGGCATAAAAATATCATCTATACTAATGATACGTTAAATGAGTGTGTGTGTGATTTTGCTATCATAGTATATTATACTTACATAACAAGATGCTAAGTAATGTTACAGTAACAATGTAGTTGTTCCCTCTTTAAGTATGATTAACTTAATATGAGTACATAGGATGAATACTAACCCACAAGGATTTTGACATTATTGCAGTAAGATATTGATTAAAGTTTATGTAATACTACACATGTAAGTAGTGGGCATGAGGTCTTAAAAAACAAACAAACAACAGCATATGTTTCCTAAACAAAAACATTGCATAGTACACCTTTACAAATTGAGAGTACTACAAAACCATAGAAAATGTAAATAAACAAGAAACCAGATAAGGAAGAACGGCCATCAATTACGGATTCTAAGTGCAAGAGGTGTAAGTCTTTCAAGATTACCAGGAAAGAATATAATAGAGTAGTATGTAACATTAAATAGGGTGCTGTACCCTTCCACATAACCTTGTGTAACTTTTAGGGTAGGTGTATCAGTGACAGGATGCCCCACACCAAAACGGGAGTTGTGAAATTTATAGGGTAGTATAGGGTCCTTCTATGAAAGGAGGGGTATTTGACAGTTCCTACAGACACAGGAGATCATTGATTTTGATGCTTATTATAAAATTGCAAAGTAGATGAACCTACCTGGGTATTGTTTACACAGATTTAATACACGAATAATGAGGATGCAAGTGTCTGAGCTTTGTAGGGTATTCACGATGCTGAGAACAATATGGGAATAATTATAGTTTGCAAGACGATGAAAGGTGGATAGTTGTTCTAAAGTATTACTTAAACACTGTAATGCATCCTGGAGAAGTCTGGTAAAACAGGTTAAAATAATAGATATTTAAGTATCCTATGACACCTATGTAGTAGGTGTAGTTCGCAAATATACCTTAGTAAGTTTTGTTATAATAGAAGGAAACATTCCACGTGGGAAAAATTATATATAAAAACAAAGATGAGGTGACTTACCGAACGAAAGCGCTGGCAGGTCGATAGACACACAAACAAACACAAACATACACACAAAATTCAAGCTTTCGCAACAAACTGTTGCCTCATCAGGAAAGAGGGAAGGAGAGGGGAAGACGAAAGGAAGTGGGTTTTAAGGGAGAGGGTAAGGAGTCATTCCAATCCCGGGAGCGGAAAGACTTACCTTAGGGGGAAAAAAGGACAGGTATACACTCGCACACACGCACATATCCATCCACACATACAGACACAAGCAGACATTGAAATATGTCTGCTTGTGTCTGTATGTGTGGATGGATATGTGCGTGTGTGCGAGTGTATACCTGTCCTTTTTTCCCCCTAAGGTAAGTCTTTCCGCTCCCGGGATTGGAATGACTCCTTACCCTCTCCCTTAAAACCCACTTCCTTTCGTCTTCCCCTCTCCTTCCCTCTTTCCTGATGAGGCAACAGTTTGTTGCGAAAGCTTGAATTTTGTGTGTATGTTTGTGTTTGTTTGTGTGTCTATCGACCTGCCAGCGCTTTCGTTCGGTAAGTCACCTCATCTTTGTTTTTATATATAATTAGTAAGTTTTGTAGTAGAGGAATTTATACCCTTTTTGGTATGCTAAGCCACATGGTTGCATCTATATAAATTTGCAGAAGAGGTTAGCTGACAGGTGTAATTTAACCTGATTTTCCTACTTTGTTTTACTAAAGAGAGATAGAACCCAAATTAGAGGCATGGTTAATAAGTTACTTTGGAAGTTTTATTTATTAACCATCAGAAATTAAAGTAACACTGAAATGATAATGGGATGGGATAATTACTTCATATCCAACGAGCATGATGATGAGATGAACTTGTGCAACTGAAAAACTAAAAAAAAAACTAAACTCCATCTAAACAAGCCGCCATTTCATCCTCAGTCGACAGGAGCCACTTATGCGGAAACGGAGGGGTATGTGGTCAGCACACCACTCTCCCATCCGTGTGTCAGTTTATGAGACCGGAGCCGCTACTTCCCAATCAAGAAGCTCCTCAGTTTGCCTCAGAAGGGCTAAGAGCACCCCACTTGCCAACAGGACTCAGCAGATCGGATGGTTACCAATACAAGTGCTAGTCCAGCCCAACAGTGCTTAACTTTGGTGACTGTCGGGAACCGGAGTTACCATTGCGGCAAGGCCATTGGCCTTGTGCAACTGAAGAACTGATAATAAAAACTCCAGGTGTACTGGTTAGCCAGTCCTCTATGTGGCTTGTCTATGCGTATAAAGAAATAGTAGATAATCTCTACAATTTATGACTACATCTTATTTTGAGAACTCAAATGCATATCAAATGAGAAATAACCATGCAGAGATGTTTATGTAACAACCAGGTAGAGGGGTTTATGTAACATGACAAAAATAATTCTTGGTCAGTTAAATGGCAATTTTCAGTCATTAATGGTGCTTTGTGGGTAATCCATATGCAAGGAAGAAGAAATTAAATGACTATCTAATGATTCAAAATTTTAAACCAGAAAAATATGAAATAATACTTAGTGCAAATGGCATATGTTTACCTAAAATTTGGAAGATTATAATGTTACAAGGACTCCCCTCCCCCGTCCAACGAAGGTCCAGTCCGTCACAAAATTGAAACAACAGTGAAAATCCAATGAAGCATTACACAGACATGTGCACAGGGTCTCTAGTATGCCTATTGATCTCATCATGTTACAGTTGTCAGTTCTGAAAGCACTGTGAGCATGGAAACATGCCTAAACAATAAGAGTACCCTGCCAAGAGTGAAGTGCATGCTGTCACTCAATTTTGTCATGATGAGGAGTGCAATGCAGCCAAAATTCAACAAAGAATGAGTAATGTGTACAGTGAAACTTTTATGAGTGACAGTAAAGTGTAGCAATGGTGCAAAAACTTTGAAGCTGGACATACAGACATCTATGCTGTAGGCAGTCAGGGAAGGAAGTGAGTATCAACAGTTGATCAAGTTCAGCGAGTGGCTCAAGCAACTCGAGAAACTCATTGACTCACAGCTTCTGTGTTGAGTGATATGTTTTCCAAAATTTCAATGTCAGCTCTCTCTACTCATGAGTGAGAGACTTCAGTGCTGCAAACTTGGTGCGAACTGGTCTCTAGGATGCTTTTTGACCATCATAAAACAGCCTTAATGTTTCTCCAGTGCTATCATGATCAAAGGGAAGATTTTTTGAACAAAACTGTTACAGGGGGAGAGACTTGGGTTCATTTCAAAAATGAAGGTACAAAAGAGTAATTCAAATAGTGAATGCCATCTCATTCACTGAGTAAACCAAAGGAGTACAAGTGAACTTTTTCCATCAGAAAGTGTGTGGTTATTGTGATCTGGGATCCAAAAAATGAGTTTTGTTGGTGGCATGACCATCACTGCAGTCTCATACAGGGCGAATCTTCAATGTCTACGAAAGGCATCTAAGAACAAGGAAAGAGGAATATTGTCATCAGGCATTGTCCTTCTTCATGAAAATACTCAGTTGCACACTGTAGGTGCAACAAAGAAGCCCCTGCAGCATTTTCAATAGGAAGTGTTTGATCACCCACCATACAGCCCAGATTTGGCTACATGCACCATGCGTGTGCTTGACTAGCAGTCATTCTCCGCCAGGTGGATGGCCACCCCTCATTACAAATGTCCAATGTCGTAGGCCGGGCAGACTAGTAAAACATGATAGGCGGCAGACTTTGGCACAACTAACATCAGACTTTGATTCTGGGCAGAGTACATGTATGTCTCAACAAATAGGGCACCAAACACTCCTAACGATGGGCCTCTGCAGCCGACGACTGGGCCTCCACGGTCGACGACCCTTGCTTGTGCCAATGTTAACACTACAACATTGATATCTATGACTGAAAAGGGCATGTGACCATTAGCACTGGATACTGGCACAGAAGCAAAGCAATGTATGGTCTAATGATTCCCAATATCTTCTTCATCATGCTGATGAGAAGGCATGAATATGTCAACTTCCAGGGGAACAGCTCCTTAACACTTGTACGACAGGGTGGAGACAAGCTGGCGGCAGCTCCATTGTGCTCTGAGGAACTTTTACATGAGTATCCATGGGTCCCGTGGAGCTCATGCAAGGCGGACCACATTCACCCCTCGATGTGAATCATATTTCCTGATGGCAATGGCATTTTTCAATAAGATAATGTAGTATGTCACAAGACCATGCATGCGATGGAGTGGTTCAAGGAACACAATGGCGAATTCCAATTAATGTACAGGCCCCCAAACTCGCAAGACCTGAACCCGATTGAACACATCAAGGATGTAATTGAACATGGTGTCAAAGCTCATTGCCTCCCTCCCTGGAATGTACAGGAATTAAGTGACTTGGTGTGCAGTTATGGCGTCGGCTCCCTCCAGTGACCTGCCAAGGCTTCATTGGTTCCATGCCACAATGTGTCACCACTGTTATCCGTGACAAAAGTGGACATACCGGCTATTAGGTGGCTGTATATTCACCACTAACTGATCAGTTGATGGCAGAGTTAGAGGAGCAATGTCTCTGCTTAAGAATTTGTGTGGAACTCAAGAAATCCTTTACAGAGACACACCAAATGAGCAGGAAGTCCTCGGTGATGAGTGCTTAACCTGTACTTGGTGTTACTAATGATTCACATGGCTGGGCTTAAGTTATAGATGACCATCATTTGAGACGCTCTTCGACGTCTACCAACAACGTCAATGAAATTGTGCACGACAATTGAAGACTGACTGTGAGAGAGATTGCAGAAGAATATAACATTTCAGTTGGACCATGCCAGGAAATTCTGACACAGCATCTTGGCACGCATTGTGTTGCCACCATGTTCGTCCCATGGCTCAAGAGTCAAGACCAGAAGACCTTCACCCCACTACCTGTGTAGAGCTTTTGGATCAAGCAAATGAGCACAAAATGTTCCTTAAGAGAACCGTAACTGGTGATGAGAAATGGGTCTGTGGTTATGATATTGAGACCAAGGTTCAGTCTTCACAATGGGCTGGAAGAGGTTCTCCAAGACCAAAAAAAGCTTGTCAGGTCAGGTAAAATGTCAAAGCCATATTGACAGTTTTCTTTGACTTTGAAGGGTTAGTTCATCACGAATTCATGCCAAAGGGCATCAATGGTACTATTAGGACGTGTTGCGACACCTGCAAGGAAACATGAGAAGGAAACAGCCTGAAATGTGGTGAGGCAATTCATGGCTCTTGCATCACGATAAAGCACCCACACATTCATTCCTGTTGGTGTGAGGCTACAGCTCAAAACACCAAATCACTGTGCTGCCTCATTCCTCCATACTCTCCAGACATGGCCCCTGAAGATTTCTTTTTTATTTCCAATGTTTGAAAACCCTGTTGAAAGGATGAAGATTTGCAATGACAGTCAAGATAAGAGAAAATTCGCTGACAGCATTTCACATGATCCAGCAAGAGGCATACCAAGACTGCTTCTGGAAGTGGAAACGGTGTATCAATTACGTAGAAGAGTATTTCAAATAAGCCCATGCACAATAAGTAAAAAATAAGTGCAGAAAAATTTTGTGGGCAACGTTCTGGAATTTTTTGAACAGACCTCATATTAGTGTACTGACTCTCTGCACTACAATGATATACTCCACCTGTACCTGACAACAGACTCAAGTGACAAGTTCTCAGTTAAATGGGTAGCAGTGAAGACTCGCAAGCTGAGTCTCCGAGTATACAGAGATGGCAAGTTTGGAGATGATGTCATTGAACCTGCTGCCAAGTTTAAAGCAAGTATACAGGGCTCATTCTTGATACCGAGTAGCTGTGATCAGGATCCATAAGCTCTTTGTGATGTGTAGGGCATGATACCAACTTTGTAATTTCTGCTGTGTGACTTTAATCATAAATGTATACTAATGGATTAATTCTCTCTACCGCTACATTTGTAAATAATTTTAAGTAAGTGTTGGCAGCCTCACTTTGACCCACCAGACAAGGTTAAACTTCTCACAACTCCGAAGTCAATAATCAAAAACTCTGCAGCTATCTAACTATTTTCAGGTAAGATTCCAATACCTGACCACTGGAATGGAATGTGATCGCCACTAACAGTTCAGTGCACCACTTCCAGTCGTTTACTAGCAACTCTTGGCCTAAATCACAGCATCAAAACAAGAATACAGTTTAAAATCAATATGGAGAAAGTACAAAAACAACACTTTCAAATTTGCATGGAAACAAATGAAATTTATTGGTACCAATGAACCCTAGCCAAGTCTGTTTATAAACTACAAACTTCACAGTTAGTGTAAAAGATGTTCATTTCCACGGTAAACCTCCAAATGTTTGCGCATCTCCAACAGAGAAGCATTCAATACCACTTCACTATCTAATGGCTCCACACTTGATTCTGAGGCCTGTTTGTACTGGACAATTCCATGCTCACCAATACGTAAGACTCCCTGAGAAAAACAGTAAAGAGCCTAAACTGATTTTACAGCCTGCACATGGGAATGTACTCCTAATTCTTTGTAGGCTTGATCATGAAAGACCACAAACTTCAGATATCCAAACTGATAAACAGTTTAAAATACCGACTATGCTGCAGAGAACCCAAGGCTTGCACCACAACTGCACAAAGGCTACTGGATGATTCATCAATTTCATCAAGCTCCAAATTGCTCCACGAAATTATTTTACATACACGCCTTTTGGCCAATCAGGATTTGGAGCAGAATGTAAGCATTCGGATTGGACATTTCCTGCTCTGGCTTACCTTGCTTCTGTAAAGAGCTACCTTCTGTCAAGATTCTCAGAACTTTTTCTGCAACAGGTGTTAGAAACACTGACCACTGTGTGAAAACTACTTGCCCTTAAAGGACTAGTCAGCTCTGAGCACCACCCATTAAGAGAATCAGGGCGAACAAAAATTCCCTTTCTCTGCAAGTGGAAACTAGCTGATACTAAAACAATAACAAAGAGTTGCCAGGAAATGAAATGTTACAATGTGCCAACAGATTGTTTGGTTGGTTCTGGGAATGGAACCAAACAGTGAGATCATCAGTCCCATAGGATCAGGAAAGGACGGGGAAGGATGTTGGCTGTGCCCTTTCAAAGGTACCATTCCGGCATTTACCTAAGCGATTTAGGGAAATCACGGAAAACCTAAATCGGGATGGCTGGACACAGATTTGAACCGTCATCCTCCTGAATGTGAGTCCAGTGTCCTAACCACTGCTCCACCTCGCTCAATCAATAGATTGTTTTCTTTGAGATATTTCATAATGCTGGAACACACTATATGTTCCAAAATCCTGCTACAAACCAGTGTTCACTGCCATGCATCTATGTTTCAGCATATTACTTCTATTTCTTTCCTTGTACATTGTTATGAGAAGTGCAACATTCCAGACTTTTTTGGTGACCTTTCATCGATCAAGAGTTTGTGTATGGTTGCTAAAAACTGAGCTATTTCTTTAGCATACTCTGAAAGAAACCTAATTAATTTGTAGCTTGGATAGACAAATTTGCTTTCATTAAATGACCTAAGTTGTTTTGCTGTGTTGAGGGTATCTACTTCCAAATAACTTGTATTAACAACTACTCATGATTCAAATTGTAGAATACTTACTCCATTTGCTTAAGTGGAAGAATTTCAGAAAACCTCTTTAGTGGTGCTGTCATTACTACCTTAACCATCGGTCTCAAGCAGTGAAGGAATTGCTTGTGACTTGCAGTTGCTATATTTTACATACAACCAAAGCCTCTTTCGATTTTCTACCAGATTTTGAGACAGAGTTTCAGTGTGTAAACTATTAAAAGTATCTCACACTGAAGTTCACATGGTCTGTAATTCTTTATCAATGTTTGGATTCTTGTGTTATTTTAAATCTGGCATGTCTTTTCTTATTAATTGTGCAAATACTATAGGGGAAATGTTCCATCTCTTATTAATTTGGTTGTTATAAAACTCTCATTCACCATCAGCACTACTTCTTTGAATATGACCAACATTTGGTTCTTCACTCTGATAGTTAATGTTCATGAAAAACTAAGATGTTTCCACTAGAATAGGTAGAGTACTCAGGAAATAACACATTCAAGTAATCCTCTGTCCTCCAGATAATACAAGGATTGAATGAAAAGTAATGCCTGCACCTTTGTTAATTGGGTTTGGATAGGAATCTTTTAATAAATCAAACACAGAAATACTCCTTAGAAGTTGATCTTTAATTACCAATATTCACTTTTCCGTATAATCACCAGCCAATTGGATACATTTCTGCCAACGATGAACCAGTTTTCTGAAGTCGTCACAGAAGAGTCGACACTCTGTTTCCTCAACCACAGTCTCACATTTCTCTCAAGGTTTTCATAGAAGCATAATGATGTCTCCACAGATCGTATTTCATTATTGGGAAAAGTTGGAAGTCAGACGGTGCTAAATCTGGACTGTATGGAGGATACCATATGGTGGGGAGATTCAGTCTCTGAAGTTCTGCTACAGTGGCACATGAAGTGTGTGGTTTGGCATTGTCATGCTGCAGGAAAACATTTCCCTTTTCCTTTCAGACCCTTGTTAGCCGCCATTTCAGAGTTTGCAGCGTTGTGATGTAACACTCTGAATTTATTGTTGTTCCACGATCAAGGAAATCAACATGGATAAGACCATCTGCTTCCCAGAACACTGTGGCCATGATTTTTCCAGATGATGGCTGTCTTTAATTTCTTTTTCTGGCCGAGTCTTTGTGTTGATGTTCCATAGACTGATGTTTCGTCTCCGGGTCACAATGGTGTATGCACATTTCGTCTCCTGTCACAGTTGAATGAAGAAAGGCATCACCTTCATTCTCGTAATGTGAGAGAAGTTCCTGGCAAATTTAAAGTCTGTGTGCTTTCATTTCAGGAGTCAGCATCTGGGGTATCCATCCTGCACAGATCTTCCGATAGCCAAGCAAAGCAATAATGTGACCCACATGTTCTTGTGAAATGCCGACTGTGCTTGAAATTTCTCTCTGAGTGACACAATGATCATCCTGAATCAATCTGTCAACATTTTGCTTGTGAAACTCAGTGGTTGTTGTCACAGGACGTCAAACTCTTTGTCATGCAGGTCAGATGTTCCTGCCTCAACTTACTCACCCAGTTATGCACAGAACTCAATTCAACACAATCACCATAAACTGCTTTCACTCTCTGATGAATCTCCTTTGGTGTGACACCTTCTGCTGTCAAGAATTCAATGACTGCATGTTGCTTAAATCGCACTGACCGACCGTCTGTGCAGGGTTCCACACTTTGCACTGTTACAACACAACTGTTCAATGCTAAGGCTCCCTACCCACTGGAGTGTAGAGAAGAGGCTACAGAACAAGTCAGTATCTGTCGCATACCAATGCTGCCAACCGTTGAAGAGTTATGAAGGTGGAGGCATTATTTTTCAGTCACCCCTCATACTTCAGCCCTTCTAGGCACAATCATACGCTCTGGTGTAAGTTATGGACATCCAGCAGTGTTCACAAATTTTTACTGAATAGAACAATGGTTATTTTATTCTTGTCTACATGTACGAGACAATAAAGTATTAATACAGAGTTTTTGATACATGGTGCATACATAAAGGATAATTTTTTATGCAAATTTGGGGAAATACTTTCGATTATAATTCACCTTCATTAATCACTAAAAATTATTTTGTAATGAGTATTATATACTCAATATTATGGCTTCATATTACTGTATGTATTATCCAATATCACATAATCTCTACTGCAACAAAGATATTACAGAATACTGCGAGTGTATGAGAACCAGGACAGAATGACCAATGTGGGCCACTATGCAACAGATTACCAAAAGTGAATACGCAATACAGAACAATGAAGAAGTTATAGACTGCATGACTGATCAACAATATCCAACAAGTAACCTGAAGAGACAAAACCAGAAATGCAACAGAGCCAAGATCAAGAGCCAGTAGTGTATTATGAAAATTAGAGAATAGTGAAATGAATACACAACTGCCTCCCATTCCAAGCAGCAGTACAGCCATAGGAAGTACTGATTGCCCAGCATGGAGGCCCATGGTGCCACTACATATGACACTAGTGCTTGAAAGCTATTGCTGCTCCATAATTCCAGTGGGCTTTCAAATGTTCAGGATGGAGATATTACATCTTCCCACCCCCACCCCATCTCCAAAGATGGGTGCACATGGCCACAGGTGCATGGGATGCTATTTGGTTTTGGGCTGGTGGTATATTTGGTTTCCTGGCACATAAGCCTGCTGGCTGGTGTGTGGAATGGATAATAGGTATCATGGTTGGTTGCTGTGATGTGGGCACTGTTGGCCACGACTGTAGATTGTAACAAACCTCTTTTAAGAGTGCTTCAGATAATTTACAAAGTCTTTTACAAATTTCAAAAAACTGTAACAGAATATTATGTAATGTGTACTTCTCTTTTGATTATTAAGCTGACAATGGGGCGATGAAAATCTGTTTGCTGTAAATATAAAATGCCCCAGGTTTCTCACATACAAGAATTGCTTCATGCACCCCACTAAATAGTGAACAGGAATTTTTAACCATTGCAACACTTCAATTTAATAAATCACAGGTTCTGTATTACAAAAATCCATAAACAAATACCTAACTCGAACAGACTGACTCACAAAAATTTGCTACAATGGATAGGGACTGGACTAAAAACAACTATATATTGGACACACAGTTAAAAGATATCCAGCTTTTGTGGCTATGTTTCTAGTTTTAACTTCTTAATGACTGATGATCTTGAATGAGGAGTGTATCTGTTCACTGCATTAGTCTCCACCCGTAGGGATGTCTGGGTTCTTCTAACGCAAGTCAGGAGCTCCACACCAAGTTAATCAAATCAAAATTATGTGTCCAAAAGAGTTAAATGCTTGGAAAACTTACTTATTGTACCACAAATCGCCAGAGGTTTTGTGTCTGGAAGATGACATAACTCAGAAAAAGTGTGAGTGCTAATGTTGTAGTGGCAGTTGTCTATAACCACGCTCTCTGCTTCTCTGCATATGTTTAAGGTTTAACAAGGATTAAATAAATTTTTGAAACATGAGATTACTAAACAGTTGTTACCAAATGACATAAAACTACTTTCTTATTACATAATTATTGTCAGTGCTTGAATGAAATCTGAATAAACTATTGTAGTGCATCCTATATGTTTTTATGATAGTTACATGTTATCATGTTACCTTCCAAAGCATTTTGAGTACCAGTTTTACATAAATAACAAAGCTGTGATATCCAGTAACACTACTTTTTAAGTATAATAATATTTGTAAAACCATGTGACGTTGACATTTCACAAAACAAAGCATTAACCGCAGTTATATAATATTATTATACTCACGACAGTGGATCGTCTACTTCACTAATCTTAAGTACCAAGTTGTATACTAGACGAGTCTCAGTCTGGTAACTGCAGGATGTTGCAAGGAGAACATCTCCATCTTCATGTCTGCGCCTTCTGGTATTCCTGCTGGTTGTCTTGGGCACAGGCCATATAAGTGTGCTGCGGTACTGCCAATGGGGGTGTTTGGTTCTGGATGTACCACTGGTGGTGGCGCTATTGTGGTTGGTAGGCGTGGACGTAGATGGTTTGATTGGTGACACTCCAACCTCCCTGATGTGTCTACCGAGGTGATGGGCTGTGTGTGGGTGTCTATCACTGTTACTGGTGTCCATGTGCTTTTGCACCTTAAGAGCATGCCCACACTGCTAATCCTTGTTGGTAGTGACTTGAGTGCTGTGGCCATGGTTTTTGAGGCTATTGGTTCAGGATATGGAGGAGCATTCATGGTTGTCTCCCATGGAGAAGTTCCACTCAGCTGCTGTCCTAGATGGGTGTAGTCCTGTACCAGCTCAAGAAAAGTGTGAGCACTTCTGTTATGGTGGTGGTTCCCATTTTTTCCAAATTTGTTGCTTAAATGTCTGCAACCATGCCTCTGCTTCTCTGTTGGAGATGCGCAAACATTTGGAGGTTTACCGTGGAAATGAACATCTTTTACTCTAACTGTGAAGTTTTTAGTTTATAAACAGCTGGCTTGCTAAGGGATCACCCAGGGGAACTGTTGCCCGGGGCTGGATTCAGCTGTAATGACAGTTTACAACTGACTGTTCGAAGATGATTGTTTTTTCCACCAGGGGCCCAGAGTACCAGCAGTCCTGTCACTCTGCATGTGAGCGTGTTGTGTAGCAGTCTTCACATGACAGTAGCCCCATTGCATACACCCAAGGGGTACAACTGGCTGTTCAGAGGTTACTGACACATCTGATACTGACTAATCAAGACCCTAAGGTGTTACAGCTATTTCACATCAGCGGGACACACTGTGGCAACTAGACTGTTGCTGCTTGAAAGCATTTTCCAATGATGGGTTATCTCATCTGAGTACTGTCCAACATACTTCTGCATTGGGAGTCCACTGGATTACTACATTTTGAAGTATTAGCATATGGCTTCTTGCATGCTAAGTTCATGCAAGTGAAATAGAATTGATGAGTTAACCCTTGTAAATCTGTGACCCAGGAGTGATATGACCAACCAGGCTGTCTCTGGTATTGATAAAATCAGAGCAGTGATGTGACCACAGGGAAAATTTGCAAATAATAATTCAACAGTAATGAACAAATTCCCTTGAATTTGAGGGTGAAAGGATTTGAGAATCAAGTGAACTTCTTGAGCAAAAATAACATCTATGGAGAAGCCCAAGACAAGAAGAGCGACTACCGGGTACTCGCTGGTGACTTGAAAGACATGAAGTGTTGTTTCTGGCAGAGTAAACATGTCTCCTAATCCTCTTAGGCATCATTAAAGGGCAAGAGCAATGGTGAGCAGTTCTCTTTGTGAGTAGTAACCAAAGCCTATATTGAGTTGGTACCCTGTATCTGAATTCGTTGCACTGTTCTCCCAAACCATTCAGTTGCGCAGTATGATTTGTGTGATGATTTGATTTAGAGTTGTAACTGTTATTGTTATTAAATTTTATGTGGTTTGTCACTGCTTTCATGCCTTCTTGAATCAGATCAATGGCGTCAAGTATAAACATGAATTCCTAAAGATTTGATTTGGGTACAATTATTAGCTTCTGTAAGCAGTTTTGTCTTTAATGATCCCAGAACATTGTGATGAGACATGGGTTTATTGCAGTTCTTTGTTTCATTAATGTATTTTTTGAGGTCAGGCTTGAAATGGTTCCCAGTTGAAAATCTCCTTGCAGAGCCATACTGGTATTCTCGTAGGCCAGAACTTCGATAGGAAAGTTTTCTCAAACTCATCGTATGTGTGACAATACTCAGCTGCACTGTTGATGTGAGCATAGCTTACCCCTGAATGTAGTCACTCACTAACTGAGCATCAGGCCACAACCATGGAGAAACTCTGCAAAATGTTCACATGAATGTAACTGGATGAATATTTCTTCTGTCAGGCAAAAGCAACTGGAACAGCCGATGTCTGACCAAATTTTCTGTCAGCAGCAAAGAAGTAAAGAGCAGCACAGCCTCCATATCACTTGGTGAATCCTGTCACAACTGAGCCATCGGCCAACAATGCACTCACTGCGGTTCGCTCGACACTGGTTCGGGAGTGAGAATATTTTGCAAACACCGTGCGACTGATTTGCTATCGTGCATTATGTCCTTTTCCTCCAGTAGCACCGAAGCAAGGAGTGATGCAGCCTCCATACTATATGGTGAATCATGCTACAATTGAGCCACTGGCTCACAATGCACTCACTGTGGTCTGCTTGACATTGTTTCAGAAGTGTGAATATCTTACAAATCCTGTGCAACTGATTTGTTATCATGCAGTATGTCCTTCACCTCAGATATTTCTTATTTCACAGTTTCAAAATGTTTACTGACAGCACTATGCCACAGTAATAAACCTCGATCTAATTTCTGTATTACATATCACAATTTGATTTCTACCTGAATAGTATAACTTGCAACTTCATCTCTATTATGCCAGTGTACTTTGTGTCCTTCTCGGATAGCCAAGAAGTTAATTCATCTACAATTTTTTTTTGTCATTGTAACTCAAACTGTTCATGTATTGCTTTTTCAGGCTACACAGCAATATTGATTATTCCATCTGAAAGCTGTCCTTTTTCAGTATTCAAGTCTAAGAATAGGTAGTTACAATATTTTTTAAAATTTTACGGGCTTCAGTGCAAGACACAGGTTTGGCCACCTTCAGCTACTGGATTTTTACTCTTTCAGAAATACTGAATAACCTCTTCTCTAGACTGCCCAAGTCCCACAACAGTCCAAACAGTCTTATGTGGTTGAATATATTCGTTTCTAAATCCTACCTAAGTATGTTCAAGTAGGGATGATAAGCTGAACAGTATTACAACCAAGCTTCTTCATTTTTCGTTTTGAGCATCTAACAAACTACATCCTCAGATCTCCATTGAGAATACAAATGAACAACTCTGTGCTACAGTAACATTTCCAGGCATATTTATGAGCTTATCCACTAGTCAATATCTCAACTATATGTTGAGATATTGTAGTGATTTCTATTTGTGAAATCATGGAATGTTACCCTAGTAATGAAGTGATGCTTTTCATGAATGGTAATTATTGGTTACTGATACTCTTTCTCCACAGCAAAAGTGGTTCAGTTTCTACAAATATTTAACATTCTGTCTAATGAAAATTTATGTGCATGATAAATGACTCATGCTTTGCCATCATTTACATGATTTTCATAATACTGTTGATATTTCTACCTGGACTTTCCAGTGTATCATTCAGATGATTTGATAAGACACGTAATTAGTAGCTGCCACAATGTGATAATTTCTGATTTGTTTTTGTAAACTTATCACACTGACCCACAATTCAAAAGAGGGCACTTGTTACATCATTATAACTGACTAGTCGTAAAGGGAATATTGGTGGTAATTTATTTTGAAATATCACAATCACATTCTTAATCCAGAACACTTATTGTGAGTCATTATTACTTCCATATTCCTTCCTTCTACATCTCTAAAATTCATCCAGCATATTTGAAAGGTTTCTATTCCACCTTAATTTAAATAAATTTCACATGGACACTAACATAGAAAGAGACTTTGATAAAAAATATTACTGTATTTCTACTATCTTCTTTCAGCAACAGAATCTTTGAGAATAGAGACATATTCATCAGTTCTTAAAAATGCTTGTTAGTCCTATATTCTTATTTATGGTTTCACGAAAATCGAATGCATGCGCATTTGCATTGCTACAGTACTTTGCAAAAGAAAATTATTTGGAGACAATAAACTCCAGACAAATCTTCCACAAGATCCATTACAATGTTTGCAATATCATTCAAGAGGATAAGATATTGTACAGGAGCCCTTCACAATTTGTTTCATAGCACAGTCTCAAGATTTAATGTGATAACATAGAAGCAAACTGTCATGAGCTTTTCACATGGCTTCTTAAAAACTGTATCACTTCAGGTGACTGCAAAAATTCCTGAAAAAAAAAAAAAAAAAAAAAAAAAAAAAAAAAAAAAAAAAAAAAAAAAAAAAAGTCTTGTTCAGGTAATTCATTTAGCATTTATACAAAATACAGCATACTAGCTACTTTCTAAATGGCGGATTTCCAATAAATGTTAATACTTTAAAGCTAATATTTTTACAGTTCTTGCAAGTCAACATGTCTACACCCAGATTCACTCCTCTTCCATATTTTTTTTTTAAATTTTTATGTCAATTTATTAGAAGAGAGAACAACCTTGACAGATAGGAAACACAAAGATATGGCGTACTTAGAATTTGTGACACTCATGCAACAGGTGATATTCACGCAAAACTTGGAAACAATATTACTCGTGAAAAACATAAAAAGTAATGAAATCTTTCTCTCCTCTCAGGTAACACATAGGTTTCTCTTGTCCTGTGATTCAAGTGACCTGCCCCTCCTTTCTAAACTTCCTCAACTTATTTCTCTACCATCTGTAAGGTAGGAACTAAATATACTAAGGTAGGAACTAATAGTTTCAAATGTTGGCTAGTTTTTCTGTACTTTTGTATAGGTCAATCAGGTGCACCTCAAATTTTGCTTCCTGCGGTACCAGTAATTACTAGTCACCCATTCTGTCTGTTTGTAATTCCATCTAATCAGCTTATTTAGAATGAAAGTGAAAAGAATGAATATTAAAAATACCCATGAGTAAAAGAGGTGTCTACTTATTAGCCACTACGTCAGGAGAAACTGGAGAAAAAATAATACCCATTTCTGTTTGTTTCAAACAAGTGAGTTAGCTGTAAATAACAGTATACAGGATCCCCTTCGCTCTAAAAATGGTTATATTTGAAAAAGGCTTTTACATTTACAATGCGGTAAAATCAATATGAATTTTTTATCATTGTGCCAGAAGCATGGAGAATAGTTCTTACTTTGATTTTATGCAAATTGATGTAGCACATTACCAATGCTCTAGTTCACCTCAAACGATGCTGTTGCTTTGAACAAGTCAGTCTATAAAATTCACAGGATTTGCTTCAGACCAAAATACAAAGGTCCTTGCTCTACGGGAAGGAACTCTCTCATGACGATACAGCAAATTCTCAAGTTTAATCACAGTGTGGAAAGCATGCTGCTACCTCAGATATTCTCACAGATCCCCTCCAGTGGCCAAAACTAATGAATAATTACTGCAGATCATCATATTACTTCCTATGAATTTTGCTGTTGTAACAACACATTCCTGTAAATAGCATCTATCATGACCAAACACAACATCCTTATAACTACATACAAGTTTTTTCAGTTACTGAATTTGGCATCAGCAACTTCGATACACCAGCACAAGCATGAGAAAGTTAGGTCACATATCGTCATTCTGTCACTGAACTCCATCACTTGCAATAGCTCGCACTGATGACTGATGTGTATGGTGAGAGCTAGGCACATGTGTGCTCTGTGGAAATTGTATAAAAGAATATCTTTACAAATGCAATTCTAAAGAAAATGATGTATGAACAATCGGATCATTACAGCAGTCAATATAATTATCAGTGTTAATCATTATTTCTATTTTTACTTTTTTAAATTAATTAATTTGTTTTGGTGATAGCCATCACCAGTATCTGTTGGATAAACAGAACAAATGAGAAGTAATACTTCTAAAAATATTATAAAACACATTTATAGAATAAAATGAAAAAATACCACACACAATTATTTCACGTCATTTACAGACATGTGTACAATTGGGGTGAACAGTTGTCTTGTATGTAGCAAATGAAGGAAAGGAAGGGCATGGAAGATGCTAGGTGAATGATGGGGCGAGAGAAAGGGAAGATCCAGGGATTAGGGAGGAACAGGAATGAAGGAGTAGATGTAGTTCAGATGTTTCACTTTGTGTTAAGAAAGATACTATTTTGTAGATGGTTAACAAGTGTGATTTGAGTATTACCAGTAAAGGTGGATATGATATGGTCCACTAAATTCAATGAATTCTTCCTAACAGCAGATGAAAACATAAGGCCAAAAAACTGGTCCACCAGGAGAAAGTGTGACTATTACTGGAAGATCGCACATACTAAATACTTAAAAGAGATCCCTCATTGGCACTTAGCAGGAAGATAGGGGAGTCACAGCAGAACTCTGGTCTCTCTGATGAACTTGTGGAGAATTTAAGACAAAGAACATTTAGGTCACCCAGGTTGTATGGTCTCCCTAAAATTAACAAATATGGCGTATCACTGAGACCAACTGTTAGCACTATCAGCTCTCCTACATACAGACTGGCAAAATATTTAACTAAACTATTGGCACCTATAGTCAGCCACTGTAGATATTAGCAACTCACAAATGTTTGTAGATATCAGAAAGTGGATGAGAATAGGCCCTAGTGAAGTCACGCTCAGCCTTGGTGCCATCTTCCTTTTTAAGAATAGCCCAATAGGAGACATGTTAAAACTGTTAGCTGCTTATTTATGCCATGTCATTTTAAATTTTTTCTAATAGATCTTGATGACTAAATATTTTTTGTAAATGGAAAACAATTATGACATGACTGATGGAATAGCTATGGGTTCACCACTGTCATCAGCCATAGCTAATTTTTGTCATGGAAGATTTTGAAGAATGGGCACTGGATAGTGCCCTCCTCCATCCACCCTGCTTCTTCAGATGTGGTGATGACACATTTTTAATCTGGTTGCATGGCTGTGAGGTGGGGGAAAAAAAAGCAAATGAATGACTTGGAAATTCTGGATATGAAAACCTTATACATATGGACTTACACCTCAATAGGCATAGTTTTACTGTCCAGCTCAGAAGCAACCTATTGTGAACACCATAACACACAGAGCCAGGACTACTTCAGAGAAGGACCGCCTCAGCTCCAAGATTAACCATCTGATGATTGTTTTAACAAAGAATGGGTATTCTGTCCTCAATATTAGGTCAATCTAGTCAAGGAAACCAAGACGTGATGCTGTTCAACCAACCCAAGAGTACCAACACACAGTGCATCTTCCATTCTGCAGTGCAACAACTAGTAGTGTAGGTACAGCCTTAAATAGGCAAGGAATCAGACCAGTCTTTTGGCCAGGAAAAGAAAAGAAATGTCGTGAACTATTAAAGATAATCTCAGCCTGAGAATATCATGGATTTACAATATCCCTTGTGAGTGTGGTAACAGTTACATAGGGCAATTTATATGAACTATGGCCAATCACTGTGGTGAACATCAATGTCACCATTATATAGGAATTTTGAAAAATCAACAGTGACTGAGCACAGCGTGTTAAATCAGGACAAAGTCATGTTTGATCGTATGAGAATTCTGGCTCACCAATTGAAGTATTGGGACTAACCGATCAGGGAAGCAATGGGGTAGACTATGTGATAAATTTAATAGACAGACCAGCTGTGCACTTACTAGGGCACAGAAACGTCCAGTCGATAACGAAAGAGAACAGAGGAAGACCATCTGATGTAAACAGTGACACTGCAAACAATGCAAGATATTGAGCACAAAAGTAATACTTTGACATAGGGTGCGTCACCTGAGAATGCACCACCTCTGTGAGATGGTCTAGCCAATCAGATGCTGTCTTCTGGGCATAAAAGTGATAGCCTTCCCAGTTTCTGACAGTGACAACTAGACCCCAGCAATGACAATGAAGTCAGTCATCAAAAGCTTGGGATTTTATCCAAATTTGATGGGGAGTATTAACCAAGAACTTTTTATCCCAAGACTTTATCACCAAAGACTTTGCAGTCACACTCTTCTTCATCTCATATTATCCTGATATCTTCCAAGAGTGCTTAATCCAGCAAGATACATGAAAGCTGACAAGATGACTGGCAGAATATGTGAGAGTGCAGGTTGTGAGCTGTGCCTAGACAGCTCAGTTGATAAGAGCATCATCCTCAAAAAGCAAGCTTTCAGGTTGAGTCACAGTCCAGCATACAATTTTAATGTCAAAAGTTTCAAGAGTTCTTATAGACCATAAAATGCAGAAATATATCAGAAGAACCAGTGAACACAGTAGGTCTGGCACCCAGTATACAATAGTATTTTCCATCTGTACACCCCTTGTACCGCTCTGCTTCAATGTCTTCTTTTTGTAATACCCATTTCCCTGGAGAAAAACAACGCCAATTGAAAAGCATGAATTCTGCAAGTTACCTCCATCTACAGTTTTATGAGCTCTACTGCAGTCGTTTTCCATTTTTTTTAATTTAACAATAAAAATTACTCCTTGTTACTACAACTAACATCAGAAACTGTAAAAATTAATTTAATTTACATAGGACTATTTGGTTGCAGAAAATTATACTACAGTTCTTCCTTTCAATGATCGCATGAATGTTGCAATGACGAAGTTGAGATACATAATGTAGGATACAAAATTAAGTGAAATTGCTTAAAAGAGGATAATCCCCAATGGGATATATTGTTATTCTATATAGATTGTGAGGTGACAGAACTTATAGTAACTTTATTACCACATGGCATATAAACAAACACACCTTAAATTACAGGAATTACTCATGATTATTCACTAATGTCATCATTACTGGTATCCTTGGAGAAGTGCACATCAGAAACAGATTCATTTCTTCTTTCCCTATCATTGTTGGTGTCATTCCAGAGCACATCACCTACAATGCCATCCAGAGTATCTGAAGTACAGCATTTTACGATCATTGGTGACTTTATGCTTTTCCAGAGAGCCAAAACCCAATGCGCAATAATGCGGGTTGCAGCAAGCTTAATTTTTCCTGTTGGAATCAGTTCACAGTTTGACAGACAAAACCATCTCTTGAACTGTATCTGAACGTAACCTTTGAAAGTTTTATTTATACTAACATCCAAACGTTGCGATATGGAAGTCATTCCTTCAGGAATAACAACAGGGTCACTGGATAGGCTGTGGATCTTCTTTTTTGGACTGTCAGTGAGATGACCACGAAATGCATTGAAACAAAGTAATGATGGTAGTTTGGGAAGCCCATCAGGATGGAATTCCTATATGTTTCAAAGCAAGTCAAGCATTAAAGTTTCAGTAATCCATCTCATCTCTCGATTGCAAAAAATGAAATCATCAGGGAACAGCTTCCCTTTATGCGCCATTTGAATACTGCATATCATAAAAAAGCATGCATTAGATTTGCATAAATAAGGGAATCTAGTAAATTTTACTGTAGGTAAGTAGAGGAGCAGGAAAGCTTTCCAAGTTATTGGAAAAAGATGCATGTCATTCCTATGTGAAGAAGGGTCACTGTACAATTTCACAAATTCACAAAACTATACAGTTACACCACAAACATCAACCTGTTGTAGAATTATAGAAAATGTTTTATGTCTGTGTATGTATTATGATTTTGTAGAGAACAAAAATGTCATCATAAAAAATTCCTCCATTGGAATCAACATGAATTCCGCAAAAAATGGTCTTGTGAAACTCAGCTCACTCAGTCTGCCAATGACATCCAGACTGCAGTACACACTGGCACCCAGACTGAAGTCGTGTTCCTTGACATCCAGAAAGGCATTTGATACGGTTCCACACTGTCACCTAACAAACAAAATATGAGCTTAAGCATGGAATTGTATGCTTGGAGTTACTTTTACTTCTATGTGTGTGAAAGTAACATCACATACACACCAAGTGAGTGAGTTGTGAAAGAAACTTTAGGCGTATCTCGAGTTAGTTAGTTAGTTAGTTAATTTGTGTGTGTGTGTGTGTGTGTGTGTGTGTGTGTGTGTGTGTGTGTGTGTAATCTAAGGATAATGTCACAAGCACAGTGAGAGTGTTTGGAAATGAAACTGTTATACAAAGGCAAGTTACAATGTCACAGAACTATAGTGAAACAAAGGAAGCCCTACAGGGGATTGATACTCTGTTCCGAGACCGTAAGTCGAGTCTTACTATAAACAAATGTAACATATTGTGCTTAAATAAGTGGAAAGCCTGATTACTGTCTGATGTGATTGACAAATGATCAATGAAAACAATATCAAAATGTCCAGGAGTAGGCATCCAGTATGGCCTAAAATAGAAGGATTGTGTAAAACTGATTGCTGGCATATTTTGTCAACAATTCAGTTAGTAAGCAAGAGAGAATCACAGAGAAGATGTCATAAGAGAGATGTTCTGCATCGAGACAGCTAAAATTCTGAGCAAGACTGTCTTATGAAGAAGAAAGGAACAAATTAATTCCTCACAGACACTGCTTTTGAAATGACGATTATGGTACCATCAGACAAATTTGAGCTCATACGGGGTATACCAACTATATGTCTTCCAGTAGATTAGTATTTACATTTTGTTGCTTGGTAAGCAGGCACCCTTCTTCAGTCTCAGGAATACAAGTCTCTAAGAAACTAAATACTGTTCTTATACTTCACTGTTTCGAATTTTTGAAAATGTGATGTGTTACGCTCTAGCTGTAAATGATTTGTAATTTGCTTCTGCTATGGCTGATTTTACAGGAATCAAGGGATTATACTTCTAATACTATCATGTTTTACTTGATATTTCTTACTTCTTACAGTAGAAGTGTTAGCAAATAAAAATAAATTATAATCAGAGTACATATTTCAACAAAACTAATTAGTACCAATACAAACATAATATATATAGTAGTAGTTACTAATATTCTAAAAACTCTTGTGACCACTAAATTACTGATCACATGCAGTTCAATTGTGTAGAAAATTTTGATTACTAATATGTTTGTATAACTAATATAAATTAGCAAACCTCTGGTCTCTATTGCAGTAAACACATCATGTGAAGGCAATCTTTTGTGAAATAATTCCAATGAATAAACTATTCGCATAAAATAATTATGTACGCGAGCACAGCTCACCACTCACCAAAGAGGTGGTAAGAGGGAGTCATGTAGGAAAGAGCAAAACTTGCTAAGCTTTTCAACAAAAGTTCATCAGTGCCAATAAACAAACAAGTGCATGAACTGACACAGCACTAGCAGATCAATATGTTAACCATACTCTAAGTTCTGTCTGCTCAGCACTTAGAAATCATTTGACCTGTGAATGAGTTTGCTAGCATAGTCCATTGCATACTGTCATATGGCATAATCATCTCGAGCAATGCAGCTCAGGTTACAAAAGTGTATAAGTGTTTTGCAGAAGTGACATGTATAGGTGCTTCATTCAAAGTATTAGATAACAGCTGACTCACTGCTAATATTACATTAAAATATTTATTTAATATAAATTCTAACAGTTATCAGTGTGAGTAAATTAGCTAATTGTTAGCATACTTCAGGGAGGTAGCCTATAGTGGATACCTTTGACAATTAATATTTAATTTAACTCATTCCACATCCCTCACTCTTTGTAGGATTTATGGAACACACCGTGAGAAGTTGAAATTTCAACAACACTGTCTGCTTTGTAAATTTTTTCCCAATGTAATTTTTAGCTCATACAATCTGAACAAGTCATGAGGTATGTTTATATTGTGCAATAACAAAACTACTTAATTAGTATATTTAATTGTAAATATCTGACCATCAAGGTCTCAAACCATTTATTATCCTCTTTGCATGTAAATCAAACAATAATCGGAGTGTGGCAAACATAGAGATTGTAATGATTTATGCATATATGATCAGGTTGCTGGGATTTTTGTCACTGTTATTTTATCTGCATTTTATTTATCATCCACTTTTAAGCATTTCAGTGTAATCAATTTCATGATTTTATACACATAAACATACAAATTCAATGAAAAGGATATGGAAAGTAACACATATTAATAGCCCACTTCTATTATTGATCAAAATACAATTTATCCACCACAAAAAGTCCAATAGAGCTCAAATCACTAGCACTTTATGACAAAAACTAAATTCTTCAATTGCATAATGTACCTTTCGTCTAAGCTGTTTGTATGTGGTATATCAAACACACTCAGTACCCTGTGCTGTTTGGGGTTTATAAGTGCTCAACAGCATGGTTACCAGTGCCCTTACAAAGGTTAAAAAAAAACGAGTGTGGGTAAAAGGGTTAAAAATGTTGGCACACTCACTCACTCAATCCCTCACCGACTACTACTCCTACCCACTCGCAATGATCCCCACAATCGTTCCACACCATATGCTATAAAACAAATAAGTAGTAGTGGAAGTTGCTACATCTGGGAAGAAACAGAAGGAAAATGACACAAGAGCTAAAACAACAGCATAAGAATATGTGACTGGTTGACTACTTACACAAAACATGGGTGAGCTGATTGCACTAACACATTAAAAATATCTCCCTAAAATCTTTGGAAACAAGTTGGACAAATCACAAAACCTTAAAAGTCTCACCACATTTATTTGAATGTCACTTAAAATAGAGGGCAGATCTGCCAGTTACCCTGCCGGTGTCCTCTTGTCGGAAAATAACAGACAGTCTACTAAAATGTGGTGCACATTGACCTGTATGCCACAACATCACACATTGGGCGGTTGTCATGCCACAGCAAGTAGCCATGCATCAGAGTAAGGTGGACCTCATCCCATCTTTGTGGCTGAAAGGAAGTGTGCCATGTCCACGTAGTAGGCTTTACTAGATACTTCTTATTGTCTGTCACTTCCAGCCACAGATCCTCAACACAAGACTATGTATCTCAACAGGGAGGCGAGTTCATGCAGGAGGATGGTAAACTGAGTTCACTGAGGATTGCGACACTATTCTTTGGCTGCTACATCTGCCCATTTATTCCCCAGGCACATACCCATGTGCCCAGCCACCCAGCAGAAAGACATCTCCTCCCCAGCTACTGTAGTTGGACGAAGGCATCCTTGGAATTTTAGACTACTTTACTGATTCCACATTGAAGACAGTAAAGTCTTGAGGAAGTTGAACCTTGAGGTCATGATCAGGGGAAATAAGGACATGATCAAGGGAGACAGCAGAGCAAACAATGTGGTCCCCCTGTTTCGACCAATCCATGAAGATAGCTATAGAGTTGTGGTGTTTGGTTGAAATGACATAAAGCATATTAAAAACATAAGCAGGAGTGCAATTTTTCCTGTACTGACTGGGCGAGGTGGTGCACTGGTTAGCATACTACACTCGCATTCAGGAGGACGAGGGTTCAAACACGTGTCCGGGCATCCAGGTTTGGGTTTTCCGTAATTTTCCTAAATTGCTTCAGGCAAATGCTGGGATGGTTCCTTTCAAAGGCCATGGCCAATTTCCTTCCCTGTCCCTCCCTAATCTGAACTTGTGCTCCATCTCTAATGACCTCGTTGTTGACAGGATGTTAAACACTAATCTCCTCCCTCCTCTCCTGAATTGCACCAAATCTAAAATTACTTGGGAACTCCACAGTAACCATTGCGGCTGGAGGTTAAAACCCAGGACTTGGGGTCGTATGTGCTCCACACCAAGTGACTCGCACACACTGCACCAAGGTCCCAAACAGCATTGTTGCTTGTGGACAATTGGAGAAAAGGCATTCCAGAGGTGAAGAAGCAACAGTATGGTATGTAGGTGATGTCAGAGTTGTGAGGAACTTACATGCTTGACACACATGAGGAGCTGCCACTGGATGGTGAGTGGCGATTCCCAGCCTCAGCACAGAGACTGGGTATGAGACTGGTGTTGTAAGTACCTGTGGCCAGCTGAATCCCTTAATGATGGATAGCACCAATAATCTTCAGGTAAGAAGGCCTCGCTGACCCATAGCTGTGCATCCATAGTCTACCCACGAATGCACAAAAGCTCTATAAAACTGGGGCAGATATACCCTGACTGCTCCCCAAGACCTGTCACTAAGGCACTTTATGATATTCAGTGCCGTCCGGGTTCTGGTTTTCTGGTCTCTCATGTGTTGTAACCACTACAGTTTGGAGAGAAAAATGGGGCCGTGGAACCTTACTGAGTCTTTAAAATGTAGAATAGTGTCCCAAAACTGCAAGTCAGGTTTATTAAAATTATAATGAGAACAATTAAAATGAACACACACACATTTATCTGCAGAAAACTGAAAACACATGTTTGCAGCCCAGTCCTCTAACCTCTGCAACTGCCAGCAAAATTGTCTACAAATAAGGAGCACTGTACAGGACTCCTTACCACAGACATGATGATGTTTATAGGCATGGCAAAGAGAGTAACAATTAAAACACTGCCCTGAGAAATACTATTCTCCTGCTAAAAATGATCTGACAGCATGACACCAACTCGGGACCAAAAAAGCTCTTAGGCAGGAAGGATTGGTACGAAGATGGGGAGATGACACAAAAGCCCCATTGATGGAGTTGCATGAGAATACTGTCCCTCCAAGCAGTGCCCTATGCGGTTCTGATATCAAAGAATATATGAAGATAGTGATGTTTATGAAGGAAAACCTCTAGTAGGGCCAGTTTCTCGACAGTGGACTAAAATCTTCAGAGTCCACACTGAGAGTAGTGATTTGCTGGTCTCTAACAATCAGACCAGACCAGACAATGGTTAACCATTCATTCCACTGTTTTTCCTACAACAGCTCATTAAGGCGACACTCCGCTAACTACGGGGTGTATGCAGTCCTTTCCTGGTCTGAGGAGAGGCATCAAAATTGCCTCTCCCCACGAGCTGGGAAATTGAGCTGTCAGCCATATCAAATTAAAACATTCAAGTAGGATTTCCTTTGATGCTGCTGGTAAATGTTGAAGCATGCCGTACAGGATTTAGTTGTGACCGGATGCAGTATTACAAAATTTGGATAGTGCCAATTATAGCTGCCACATGGAGAAAGGGTAGTTATAGAACTCAAAGTTGTGGGATCTGAAGCCAAACTTGCCACTCTATGCAGTTGCACAGTAGTGGCGAAAAACCGGATCCTGGCTGGCACTGACAATAGTCACTGTAAAATGCTCTGTCATTGTCCGAGCAATGACTCCAGGTGTTGTTTGGAGGCACCCCTGTTTCATAACCGCTGCTGCTGGTAAAAGACTGTCTACTGGAAATCATCCTGATGGCTTCCCATACTTTTGTGGAACAAGTGGAATCGTTGATCTTTTCTTGCTCTCATTAATTAAGTGTCGAGCCTTGGCTCTAACAACCTGAAAGGCTATGAGGTTGCTTGCTGTTGTGTGGTACTTGAACCATAAAAAAGCCTCATGCCTGTCCGAGATTCCTGAATGGCATTCATCAGTCCACCAAGGTACAGGTTGTCTTCTAATACTCCTGAGAACTTTGATAAGTCGGCAGCATGATGGATCGTTCGAGTTATGTGATCCACCCATTCCTGGATGCTATCATGGTGTTCTCTATTCCAGAGAAGAATATCGAGTAAGAAATGGTTACTGGAATGAAAGGTGTCAATGAGTTTCCACTGAAAAGAGTGTGCGAGAGCTGGAGTGCAGAAAGAGAGGTCGATGGCTGAGAATGAGCCTCTAGCAGCACAGAAATGAGTGGGAGCGCCTGTGTTGAGAATGCACAACTTGTGAGACATCATGAGGTTCTCCAAAACCCAACCTCGAGGGCAGGCAGAGGTTGAACACAAGAATATGTAATGGGCATTGAAGTCTCCCAGTAGTCAGGGGAGTTGTTCCATAAGATCTGTGAGAGCCTCAGAGTCCGGAGGTAAATACAGCAATCAGAGAGTGATCCTTTGACACACAAATTTCAGCTGCAACTGCTTGCAGGTCAGTAGCCAGGGGGACAGCAGAGAGGAATGGTGCGCATTATTGACAAACACAGCGACCCCTCTTTTGGTGCTTTCTCCGGTCATGTTATCCATTTGATAGAGCATATAGCCTCTTGGCATGGGGGCATCAGATGCTTTAAAACACATTTCCTGTAAGTACAAGCACGGAGGGTGTTCCTGCGCAAGGAATTTCAGTTTCTCCATGTGTCCTGAACCCATTAATGTTCCACTGATTGATGGTAGGCATCTATCATGGGGGTAGCACTTTCATCCTAACTTTTTTTTTTTTTGGTTTGAGGGTGCAAAACTGCTATGGTCATTAGCGCCCGGTCCGTGACTTAGGAAACAGTAAAAACTGAAAATGGAAACCAGCAGAAATGGGAAAGAAACTCAAAAAATTGGAGAAACTAAAAGCAGAAGGAAGGCTTAAAAATCCACTACAGAAAGGGGTTGGTGGTCTCCAAAAAAAGCTTCAAATGACTGACGTCATTTCACTGGCACTAATAAACTCGAGAACGCGATCAGCCGAGCGCATGTCATCTGCTAAAATTGACGATATATCAGGCGACAGCTGTAGACGGGCGCGTAATGGAGTACAATAGGAGCACTCAATTAAAAGGTGTCTTACCGTCCACACCTGACAGCAGTGGGGACAGAGTGGGGGAGGATCGCCACTGAAATGATGTCGATGGCTAAAAAGACAGTGCCCTATCCGGAGTCTAGTTAAAATTACCTCCTCCCGACGACGCGTTCGGGAGGAAGAGGTCCAAGCACAAGGAAGAGCTTTCACGTCCTGCAATTTATTGTGGGGAAGTGTCGACCAATGTGCGTGCCATAAAAGAACAACTCGATGACATAAAACGCTCCGTAGATCGGTGAAAGGAATCGACTGAATAGCTGGCCGAAGAAGAGAGACTGCAGCCTTGGCCGCTATATCGGCCGCCTCATTTCCACAGATACCAACGTGTCCCGGGAGCCAGAGGAACGCCACTGAGACACCCCCCAGGTGGAGCAAGCGCAGACAGTCCCGAATCCGGTGGACCAGAGGGTGGACAGGGTAAAGAGCTTGGAGACTGAGGAGAGAGCTGAGAGAATCTGAGCAGATAACATACTGTATCTGCTGATGGCGGCAGATGTAGTGGACAGCCTGGAGAACAGCATAAAGCTCCGCAGTATAAACCGAACACTGGTCGGGAAGCCGAAATTGATTTGGGGTGTCGCCAACAATATAAGCACTCCCTACACCTAACGATGTTTTCGAGCCATCAGTGTAAATAAATGTGGCTTCCTTCATTTGTGCACATAGAGCAGCAAATGCCCGACGACAAACAAGTGAAGAGGTACCATCCTTGGGAAATTGACAAAGGTCACGGAGCAGGCAGATCCAGGGACGGAGCCAAGGCGGTGCTGTACCCCAAGTTGTCAAGAAGGTTTTAGGAAAGCGGAAGGAAAAAGACTGGAGCAGTTGACGGAAGCAGACTCCCGGTGGTAGTGGGGAGGAGGGGCGGCCTGCATACCCTACATCCAAGGAGGCGTCGAAAAAAAATGTCATGGGCTGGATTAGCAGGCATGGAAGACAGATGGCTAGCATAACGACTCGGAAGAACAGCTCGCCGATTGGACAGCGGAGGTTCAGCAGTCTCAGCATAAAGGCTTTCCACAGGGCTGGTGTAAAAAGCTCCACACACTAAACGTAATCCACGGTGGTGGATAGAGTCGAGACACCGAAGAATAGACGGCCGAGCAGAGGAGTAAACTATGCTTCCATAGTCCAATTTCGAGCGCACTAAGGCGCAATAGAGGCGGAGAAGGACCACTCGGTCCGCTCCCCAGGAGGTACCATTCAGGACACGGAGGGTGTTGAGGGATCGCAGACAGCGAGCCGAAAGATAGGAAATGTGGGAGGACCAGCACAGTTTTCTGTCAAACATAAGACCCAAGAATTTAGCGACGTCCGAAAACGGAAGGTTGACAGGTCCTAGATGTCAGGAGGGTGGAAGAAACTCCGTACAACGCCAAAAATTAGCACAAACTATCTTACTGGGGGAAAAGCGGAAGCCTGTTTCGATGCTCCAAGAGTGGAGGCGATCGAGACAGCCTTGAAGACGTCGTTCAAGAAGGCTGGTCCGTTGAGAGCTGTAGTAGATCGCAAAATCGTCCACAAAGAGGGAGCCTGACACATCGGGAAGGAGACAGTCCATAATTGGATTTATGGCAATGGCAAACAGTACAACACTTAGCACAGAGCCCTGGGGTACCCCGTTTTCTTGGGAGAAAGTACGGGAGAGAGTAGTGTTCACCCGCACTCTAAATGTGCGCTCTGCCATAAAATCGCGAAGAAATAGTGGCAGCCGACCTCAAAAGCCCCAAGAGAACAGTGTGCGGAGGATGCCGGTCCTCCAACAGGTATCGTATGCTCTCTCCAGATCAAAAAATATTGCTACTGTTTGGCGTTTCCGGAGAAAACTGTTCATGATATAAGTGGAGAGAGAAACAAGATGGTCAACTGCAGAACGATGCTTTCGGAAACCGCATTGGGCAGGTGTTAAAAGACTGTGGGACTCCTCCCACCAAGCTAAATGGCAATTCACCATACGCTCCAAAACCTTACATACACTACTCGTGAGAGAAATGGGGTGATAGCTAGAGGGGAGATGTTTGTCTTTTCCAGGTTTCGGAACGGGAACGACGATAGCTTCCCTCCATCGTCTGGGAAAAGTACTGTCGGTCCAAATTCGATTATAAACGTGAAGGAGGTAACGCAGACTATGGGTTGATAAATGCAGCAACATTTGGATGTGGATACCATGCGGTCCTGGGGCGGAGGAGCGAGAAGAATAGAGTGCATGTTGGAGTTCCCGCATGGAGAAAACAGTATTATAGCTTTCGCGATTTTGAGAGAAGAAAGCAACAGGTTGCACTTCTGCTGCACTTTTCTTCGGGAGAAATGCTGGCGGGTAATTTGAAGAGCTCGAAATCTCAGCAAAGTGTTTACCCAAGGAGTTAGAAATTGCGATGGGGGTCCACTAACGTATCACTCACGACAGTGAGCCCAGAGACCGGGGAGAAACTAGGCGCGCCAGACAACCGTCGAATTCGACTCCAAACTTCCGAGGAGGGAGTGAAGTTGTTAAATGAGCTAGTAAAGAATTTCCAGCTCGCCTTCTTGCTATTGCGGATGACGCGACGACATCGCGCACGGAACTGCTTATAGCGGATACAGTTGGCCAAAGTAGGATGGTGGCGGAAAACGCGAAGAGCACGTCGCCGCTCACGTATTGCATCACGGCATGCCTTGTTCCACCAAGGAACTGGGTGGCGCCAGGGCAATTCGGAGGTGCATGGTATTGAACGTTCCGCAGCTGTAAGAATAATGTCGGTAAGATGTGTGACCTCATCGTCGACGCTAGGAAAGTGACGGTCATCAAATGTCGCTAGAGACGAAAAAAGTGTCCAATCGGCTTGGGCAAACTTCCAGCATCGCGGGCGCATATATGGCAGTTGAGGCTGCAGTCTAAGGACACATGGAAAGTGGTCACTCGAGTGTGTATCATCAAGGGCAAACCATTCGAAGCGCCGAGCTAGCGGAACAGTACCGACCGAAAGGTCCAAATGAGAGAAATTTGTCGTGGAGGCAGACAAAAATGTAGGGACCCCAGAGTTGAGGCAAACTAGATCCGCTTGGTGGAAGACGTCTAGCAATAGTGAGCCACATGGACAAGGATGTGGAGATCCCCAAAGCGGGTGGTGGGCATTGAAGCCCCAACCAGCAAATAGGGGGATGGAAGCTGAGCAAGAAGATGAAGGAGATCAGCTCGTGCCATTGATGTGGACGATGGAATGTATACAGTACAAAGAGAAAAGGCATATCCAGAAAGGGAAAGATGGACAGTGACAGCTTGGAAGGAGGTGGTTAAGGGGATTGGGTGATAATGGAGAGTATCATGGAGAAGAATCATGAGTCCACCATGGGCTGGAGTGCCTTCAACAGAGAGGAGATCAAATCGGACGGACTGAAAATGGGGGAGAACAAAGCGGTCATGGGGACGCAGCTTATTTCTTGAAGACAGAAGATGACCGGCGAGTAGGATCGTAAGAGGATCGACAATTCATCCCGATTGGCTTGAATGCCGCGGATATTCCAGTGGATAATGGACATAGGGTAAACAGAAAATGGAGGAATGTGACCAAGGTTGCCGTCAACTCAACGACTGCTCAGAGCTTGCGACCGACAGCATGGAATGGCATTCAGCCGAAGGCAGAAGATCCTGATCCATAGGTTGTTCAGGAGCAGCTGCTGCCACCAGCGATCGTCCGGTTGATCGGCCGCCAGCAGTGCGCCTCGGCGACACAGTAGACGGCCGAGGGCGATTTCCGCCATGTGGTGCTGTAGATGGGAAACGCCTTGGCGGAGAAGGAGATGAACTGGGCTTTTTATTAGCCTTCTTGGAAATATGATGTTTAGATGGAGGAGGAACCGATGGTTGTGAAGTTGGGGTACGTAAAAAATCTTCACGAGTATGCTCTTTTTTCGAAGTCTTGGTGTTTGACTTTTGGGCTCGAGATTTAGCAGAACCCGGTGACGGCTGAGCCATAGAGTGGGCAGGCGAAAGTGGTGAGGTTGAACGGGCGATTTTTGCGCTGGCCGATCTGACGACTGTGGTACTAAAGGTGAGGTTGCAAGTCTGCATGGCCGCCTCCTTTGTTGGCCGAGGAGAAGCAAGCACAGTGCTGTATTTTCCTGTCTGAGGCACGGTGGGCTGGCGACTGGCGAATAATTTTCGAGCAGCAAAGGTCGACACCTTTTCCTTCACTCTGATTTCCTGGATGAGCTTTTCGTCTTTAAAAATGGGGCAATCTCGAGAGGAAGCAGCGTGGTCACCCATACAGTTGATGCAGCGAGGGGATGGAGGTGGACAAGCACCCTCATGGGCATCCTTGCCACATATAACACATTTGGCCGGATTGGAACAGGACTGGCTGGTGTGATTGAACCACTGACACCGATAGCAACACGTAGGGTTTGAGACGCAAGGGCGAACGGAAATTATCTCATAGCCTGCTTTGATTTTCGATGGGAGTTGAAATTTGTCAAATGTCAAGAAGACAGTGCGGGTTGGAATGATGTTTGTGCCAACCCTTTTCATAACACTATGAACAGCCGTTACGCCCTGGTCAGACAAGTAGTGCTGAATTTCTTTGTCAGACAATCCATCGAGGGAGCATGTATAAACGACTCCATGCGAGGAATTTAAAGTGCGGTGTGCTTCAACCCGGACAGGGAAGTACGCAGCAATTTTTGTGCCTGGAGGGCACTGACTGTTTCTAACAACAAGGTGCCATTCCGTAATCTGGAACAAGACTTTACAGGACCTGCAATTGCGTTGACACCTTTCTGAATAATGAAAGGGTTGACCGTGGAGAAGTTGTGACCTTCGTCAGACCGAGAAACAACAAGGAACTGTGGCAATGATGGAAGAACTGTCTGTGGCTGAGACTCAGTGAACTTACGCTTGTGAGCGGACATAGTGGAAGGTGAGGAAACCATTGCGGAAGAACCCCCATGATTACCGGTGTCTCCAATGGCACGCTCCTCCCTTGTGGGGGCACTCTCGCCTTAGGTGATTGTTCACACCTCAGGTCACACCTCCCGACAAACGGACGGAGGGACCAATCGGCACTTTCGGAAGGTATCAGCTCAGGTAATCACCCCTCCTTGGGCCTGGCCGTTACCAGCGGGTACGTACGTGTCCTACCTGTCTATCCGGGGCGGGGAATTACGCGTTACCCCGTCACTGGCTACGCATGGAAATGCGTGGGTCGGCCTTCAGACACGCACAGGGAGGAAAAAAGAGAAAAGGAAAGGAAAGAAGAGGGGTCTCAAACGCCGCAGTGGAGAAAAGGGCAAAGAGAAGAGTAAGGAAAAGAGAAGGACAGAAGAAGAACGAAGACTTGCAAGCGGAGAAAGCAAAGAAATTGTTACTGTTTCGAGCGTCCGTCTCCAGACGTAGGCACAAACCATACTCCCAGAGGGGGAGAAAGGGAAGGAAAGAGCCAGAGGTGGGGGGGGGGGGGGCAAGATGGGAGATGGGGAAGGATGTGGAAAGGGAAGGTATGCAGCCCGGAAAGGAAGAAAGGCCACATTAGCTCGGGGTCCTGTGCTCGCTACGCACGTATCCACAAAAGAGTTGTGGACCCCCTGAGGGGATCCTGACTTTCTGCTGGGGAGGGGAGCCTGCAATGGGTGAAGGCTCAGTCTTGAAGTGAGATAATTGTCCCACTCAGACATCAAGGTCCATCCCCTCTGAAGAAGATTCAAGAGAGATGTCAGACAGGGATGATGTTGACATCTCCATCAGTGGGCAATTCTTCACCTACAACTTTGATTTTTTGGTCTGTGTAGGCTTCAGAGTCAAAACCACAGAAGTGTTAGTGGTAGCTCTGCAGGTTGGACATGACTGGACCTTTGGAGGGGCAGAGAGTTCAGCAACATTAGAAACCATGACTTTTTCTTAAGTTCTGGTGGTAGGGGCAGGCTTTGAAGTAACTGCAGCAGCACAAGTGCATTACAAACATAGGTACTAGTTTTGACACTAGCAACCACCATTTGTGTAGCAGCATCACTTTTCTGGACTGACTGATTGAGAATAGAAGCAAAGAAAACAGTGAATGGGGGTGGCTGCATGGCCTTGTATATGTTTTTAGTTTCATCATACAGGATGCATTTTGTCATTTCTATCACCTGGGTCTTCCAATCTTCAAGGCAGACACAACAGTCCATACTCCAGACAGGGTGATCCTCAGAGCAGTTGACACACTTTGGAGGAGATGAACAACAACTCTATCATGGGCCGTTTTACCACATTTGCCACAAGTGGCTTCTCTTTTACAACCAATAGAAGCGTGCCCAAATTGCTGGCGTTTAAAACATCACACTTGGTTTGGGGAAATAAGGCCACACGATTAGGTGAAGGAAACCTGACTTGACACACTGTGGAAGTTTCGTTCTGCTAAGTGTGAGTGTAAAAAGAGTCCGATTTGACGAGATTACCATCCACTTTTTTCACAATGTTTTGCACATCAATAATACCTCTCTGGGACCACTCAGCTTTCAGTTCCCAGATCCCTGTAAGTCACAACATCTTTGCTATAGTTCAAGGTGTTGTGCAGTTCAGTTTCAGTTGTATAATCCCAATGGCATTGAGCTTTCTGGAGCTTCTACACTTGTTGGGAACTAGATGTTTTGACCAACACAGTCCCATTTCGCAAGTGCTTGACAGATTTGAAGGTTCCAGCAATGCCCTCTAAACCTTTTTGTATGTAAAATGGTGAAACTTTATCGAAGCTGCTCTTTTTCCTCTTAACTATTAAAAACATGTTCTGACAACCAGCTTGCATTCTGTTACTATTAACTGAATCTGGAGGACTAGCTACCTGAGCCTTCTTGTTCAACTGGGTGTTGGTGCCTACCAGTGGCTCACCCATTCTGCTGGGAGGAGGAAGAGAAAATATAAGATATTAACAGAATCTTCCATCGTTTCTTGGTAGAACAACATTATAATAAGTGAAAAGCACTAGTTTGCTTTTGTTCTACCATATATATTGTAGAACAAAAGAAAATTTAAGCCTTATACAACTGAAGTGTGGAGGGTTCCCCAAGACTGCCCACTGATGATTGTTCCACTTCAACAGCCATGCATCTCATCAGCACACAACACACTTTAAGACTGAGGATTTTTTTTTTTTTTACATTTTTTACAAACCTCACAATCAGAGCCAAAATGCCCGGTCCCTGTGACACACAACCACCACTGTGCCATTAACAGTGGTCACTGAAGCATTTTCAGAGTTCACGGTGACAGGAGACTGGTGGTGCTAATCAGCTCCCAGCTCAGGAACCCTGGGATTGGCAAGCCCATACCTAGCAAGCGAATGCTGAGCCCTTGAAGGACACTTACCTTGTGCCTGTGCTGGCAATGTGTTAAATAACTGTACATGCATGCTTGTGTAATTGTTTTTAGTTTCACTACTGCAAATGTATTTGTAATGAAAGATCCTGCAACTGTATTGAAATTAAAATTTATCCTTCATTTCACTGTCTAAGTTGCATATTTAATTTTATGGTGACTAGCTTCTATCAACACTTGGTGATCTTCAGCTCTATGTAGTTGTGTATGCAACCCATTATGTCCATGTGGAACTGGATGCAAAAATGCAGTGTAGTTGGGAAGTATGTGTCACAGTGTAATTTGTAGTTCAGTATGGATACCACAGGCTGCTTATGCAACTACACAGATCTGAAGATGATCAAATATTGATACAGACAAGTCATGAGATAAATAAATGTGTGACTGAGGTGGTCAACTAAAAATTTTTTTTTAAATGTCTTAAGTTTTCTTAACTTTGGCAAAATGGGTTGTAAATTTGCTGTTTTGGCAAGTGTCACTTTAATGAACAAATTGTTGCAGTTTAGGGTTCTGTTGGTTTTCCAACATGCTAATATTCTCTTTGCTTTTTCATTTTACTTTTCATTGGTATTAATAACATACAGCTCTCTTGTCCTCACTGCTGTGTAAATTTTGCAATATTTCCTCAAGATAACTGCTCAACATCATAAGGTGGATGCTGCTAGCAAGCTGCAACTGTGACAGTCGTTACCTTCCAGCAATGCCCATCTGACAATGTTCGGAAGTGTTCTCCAAGAGAAATTTTGGAATTTATGCAACATAGTCTGATGACATTCCTCCAGGACCATATATTCAACAGATTAACCAGTAAAATTAGAAGGGGTCAGCTGAATGTACCAATGCCAGATGTTGGTTTTGGCCCATGACATCTTGTACATGCAAACAGAACACTGACATTATTTATTTTAATCAAAAGAATAGCAACATTAACTACGAATGGGCACTGAAATACATCAATGATGAAAGTTGAAAATTTGTGTCAGCCTGGGGCTCTAAACTGGATTTTTCTGTTTCTCATGAGTAGTTGCCTTGGCCATCCAGACACAGTTCCTACCAACCAAAATTTGCAACTTATCCACACACTATTGACATAGTGCCCATGCCCATTACTCTCACTACTTCCAGTGATCGCCGATTGCTGCAGGAGTTTAGGCTTGCTTGAGCATCTGCACAGAAGGGATCATTGGGTGTCTTGTCTTAGTTATGTATGTGTGCTGTCTGTTCTCTCTGATATGTCTGAAAGAACATGGGCATGTCCAAAAGAACAAACACCATAGTTGATCCTGCGGACTTATATGACAGTTAATCAAAGGAATAATGGCATTAGCTGCTAGTGAGCACTGAAATAAATCAATGGGGATTTTGCTGTTTCTCTTGAATGGTCATTGCAGCATCAACGAGTTAAGAGTGAAGTTCAGCAGTGATGGTATCTGATCTTCTGGACACGTCTGACACCACATGTAACAAGGGCAAGACGGCCAATGATCTCTTCCATGTAAATGCATGAACACACCCAAACTCCTACGGGAATCAGCAAACACTAGCAGTAATTAGGGTAATGTGCACAGGCACTACGCCAGTAGTGTGTGGATGAGTTGGAAATTAATGTCAGCCAGGGACTGTCTGCAGGTTGCTGAGGTGGTTAAAGCAACATTTGAGAGAAACAGAAAAATCTGTGTTTGAGTCCTGGTGAGGCCTAAATTTTCAACTTTCCCCACTGAGTTGTTTCAATGCCCACTAGCAGCTAATGACGTTATTCCTTTGAATAACCGACTTGTAAGGCTGCAGGATCAACAATGGTATATGTTCTTCCGCACATGTTCAAAAAAACAGACACCACATAAATAATATTAGTTTTGTTTCTACGAGGGTAGTTTGGAAAACTTGCAGAATAACCAGCAGATGTCACTGATAGCACACGAGGTTTCTGTGTAATAACAGGTCTTTTGAAATGGTAAAGAGCAACAAGCAGTTGTTGTTTTCGTTCTAGCTTTATTAGAGCAGATCCAGATTTTGACTAGAAACTAGCCATTATCAGTGCAATATTTTGGAGTTGTATTACAGGTACTGCACTGGTAATGGCTAATTACTAGCTGAAATCTGGATCTGCTCTAATAAAGCTAGAACAGAAATGATGACTGAATGCTGCTCTTTACCATGTTGAAAGTTGTATCACAGTCATGGAGCGCATTCTACTTTCCTAATGGAGGTAATCTGATAATGATACATAATCCTTTAAGAATAAACAGGTGATGCATCTGTGCTCTGAGCAGATACCTGTGGTGTGGTCATTTCTCTGTTGATGTTCCTGGGTAGTGTTTTTTGTGTGTGTATGCAGGACGAAGGGGGGGGGGCAGGTGGGGGGGGGGGGGGGGAGGGCGGCGGAGATAGCAAGATTTGAGCAGTGATTACAGTGATTAAGTACTTCGTAAAGAAAGGTATTAAAGCAAAGGAAATTCATGCCAATTTTCAGAACACACTGAGGGCGGGAGCAACTGTTCCTTCATATTCAAGTGTTGCCAAGTGGACAAATGAGTCAGGACAGCCTATACGATGATCTATGTAGTGGTCAGGTGCTACCCCAGAAATTACAGCAGAAGCGCATAAAATGGTCATGAAGGATCAGGATCACCGACTGAAGGTGTGAGGAATTGCTGAAGCTGTAGGGATTTCATCTGAACGGGCACTTCACATTTTAACAGTGGAATTGGATACGAGAAAATTATTTGCTAGATGGGTGCTATGACATCGCAGAATTAAAAACACATCACAATGGAAATGTCCAAATAATGTTTGACCTGTTTTTAGAGCAACAAACACAATATTTTGTACCAGTTTGTGACCACAAATGAAACATGGGTCCAATACTATTCCCACAGATAAAACAACAGTCCACACAGTAGAAACATGTTGATTCATCACCATCAAAGGAAGCAAAGGCAACATGGATAGCTGGAAAGGTCTTGGCATCACTTTTCAGGAACGCGAAAGGGATTCAGCTGATACATTATCTTCCCACTGGGATAATACAACACTAATCTGGACCAATTACAGCAAAAGATACACGAAAAGAAGCCAAGTTTGGCATGGAAGAAAGTCATTTTTCATCAAGACAATGTGTGTCCACACACAAGTGTCATTGCCATGGCAATGCCAACTTATTTGCCTGGTGTATCTTTGTAAGACTTGTTCCAAAACTCAAAATTTTTCTTGTGGATGGAGATTCTTGTCAAAAAAAGAATTGATAGTTGAAGTTGTCTAGTATTTTGCAAGTCTGGAGCAATCTAACATTTACGATGGGATCAAGGCATTGGAGCATCACTGGACCAAGTGCATTTGTGTACAGGAAGATTACATTGAAAAATAACAAAGTTTCACTGAGGTAAGTCATTTTTTTCCTACTCAATTCAGAGAACTTTGCAACCTACCCTCATATATAAAAATTCTGGAATGTAGCATGTGGTGGCAGACAAATCTGCACCACAGTGCAAGGTCTAGGATAGGTTGGGAGGAATTTGATTTTGAATTGGTGAATTCAACAAATGTCAGTATGAAATCTTATTTGTGGTGAAGTATTGGTACTGATTTATAGGGTACCCTTAAGTCTAGATTAGGTTGAAAGGTATAGTTTGGTTGTGAACAGGGGAAACTGACAAATGTGATTTCATGAGAATAATCATAATTATTTTTATAGTGAGCACTTTAAACATATTGTCTACCACTTTGATAACATCATGAGTCAAAGCAAACGGGCAGTATCGGAAAATTCATTTCCTCCTGAAGATTTGCATTTCCTGTTAGAAGTTCGGTTTCTTCTTTATACACAAGCTGTCTTATGTTTTAATGGCATGCAGTACATCTGTGTTCTCTTATAGCTGTGATTACGTTCATACACCTCGCTAGTAACTGTTACAGTGGCAAATATATCTACTCTTTAGATCTGTCTACCAGACTCTATAAACCAAAAGTGACTCAGAAAAATGATTTGCAATCACCAGTATAGAGCTCTTTTAGAAATTTTTGACAACAGCACATTTAACAAGTATATTTCTGAAAATCTTTGTAAGCTATGAATGTTGTGGATAACTTATTACATGGCAAATCCACCTCAGTGATTTACTCATCCCGAATTTCAGTACGTATCAACATGAATAAACGTACATTTCTCAGATGTTTTATAATTATTACTATCATGTACATAAACTATTTCACAGTAAATCGGCATTTGTGTTAGTTACTGTAGCATACTTTATAACTAACATATTGTGTTATACCTAGCATCCCTTTCAAGAAGGATATATATTAATTGCATTTATCAAACAACGGAAATGTAGACCAACATCTTCAACCTATTACCAGGTACATACCCTCCTATATAAAAGATATCAACCATTTCCTCCACCGACACTCCACAGGTCCTGTCCCTTTACCACACAGTGCTCTGCTCATCACTATTGATGCCATCTCCCTGTACACTAACATCCCTAATGCCCATGACTTTACTGCTATTGAACACTACCTTTCCCAACACCCGACAGACTCCAAACCAACAACCTCCTTCTTAGTTGTCATGCCCAACTATATCCTCACCCACAATTACTTCTCCTTTGAAGGCATTACCTACAAATAAATCCAGGATACGGCTATAGGTACCCACACGGCACCATACTATGCCAACCTATTCGTGAGTTATCTAGAGGAATCCTTCCTAAAAACCCAGAATCCTAAACCCCTCATCTGGTACAGATTCACTGATGATATCTTTGCTATCTGGATCGAAGGTGAGGACACCATATCAACATTCCTCCAGAACTTCAACAACTTCTCTCCCAATTACTTCACCTGGTCCCTGATCATACTCAACCCAACAAGTAGCCTTCCTAGATGTTGAGCTCCACCTTAAAGATGGCTACATCAGTATCTCTGTCCATATCAAACCTACTAACACCAGCATACCTCCGCTTCGACAGCTGCCAACCATTCCATAAGAAGAAGTCCCTTCTGTACAGCCTAGCCATCCGTGGTTATCGCATCTGCAGTGATGAGCAGCCTCTCTCAAAATATACCGAGGGTCTCACTGAAGCCTTCACTAACCATAAATATCCCACAACCTTGCACAAATACAAATATCCCGTGCCTTATCTTTCAAGCCTTCCCCCAACTACCAAAGCCCCACTGTCTGGCTGCAGAGAAGCATTCCCCTCGTACTCTATCGCTCACGACAGGAGCAGCTGAATTATATTCTCCGCCAGGGTTTCGATTACCTTTTATCATGCCATGAAATGAGAAATCTCCTGCCCACTATCTTTCCCACCCCTCCCACAGTGGTATTCTGCCATCCAACGAAGCTAGACAATATACTCATCCATTGTTACACAACACCTGCTCCCAATCCCTCGCCTCATAGCTCACATCCCTGTAACAGACCTAGATGCAAGACCTGTCCCATACACCATCCCACCACCACCTACTCCAGTCTGGTCACTAACATCACATATCCCATCAAAGGGAGGGCTACTTGTGAAAGCAGTCATGTTGTCTACAAGTTAAGCTGCAACTACTGTGCTGCATTCTATGTAGGCATGACAACCAACAAGCTGTCCGTTAGCATGAATGGCTACCAACAAACTGTGGTGAAGAAACAAGTGGACCACCCTGTTGCTAAACATGCTGCCAAACAAGACAACCTTCATTTCAATGACTGCTTCACAGCTTGTGTCACATGGATCCTTCCCACAAACACCAGCTTTTCTGAACTGTGCACGTAGGAACTTTCCCTGCAATACATCCTATGTTACCGTAACCCTCCTGGGCTCAACCTTCGTTAGTCACTGTCCTCACCCATCCAGCCCCTTCCCTATTCCCATTCCAGCACTACATAGCTGACATTCCACCACCACACCCAGTCTTTTTATTTCTCTCCTTTTCTGCTACTTCCGTTTCCTACCTCTCCCCTGCCCTCAGCCTGACCTGCAGCACTTCGCTATCTGCCACCTCCACCATACTATGCCTCCCCCTCCCCGCTCCAGCCTCCTCCTTACTCCCACTCACTTGCCACTCCCATCATCCACTGGTGCTGCTACTCGCAGTGTGGTTTCAGTTGCCTTAGACTGCAGTTGTGTGTGTGTGTGTGTGTGTATTGTTGACGAAGGCTTTAACGGCCGAAAGCTATTATTGTGAGAGGTTTTTGTTGTGCATTGTTGACGAAGGCTTTAATGGCCGAAAGCTACTATTGTGAGAGGTTTTTTGTTGTGCCTATATGCAACTCGGCATCTTCGCTATATGGTGAGTAGCAACTTTCCTTCTCATAATATTGTTACTTACATTTATTGTACATTAATACTACTTTTGAATTTGTTAGTGACTATAGTCTCAAAACTTGAAAGCTGTGCATCACAGCAGTCAGGTAGATGCAGTATTTTTGATTCTCGAAAAGCATTTGACTCAGTACCACACCTATGCTTTTTATCAAAAGTACAATCATATGGTGTATCAAGCGAAATTTGTGACTGGATTGAAGACTTTTGATAGGAGGGACACAGCACGTTATCTTTGATGGAGAGTCATCGTTAAAGTAGAAGGAAAATGTGTGTTGGGACTCTTGCTGTTCATGTTGTATATTAGCCACCTTGTGGACAATATTAACAGTAACTTCGGAATTTTTGCAGATGATGCTGTTATCTACAATGAAATACTGTCGGAAAGAAGATGCATAAATATTTAGTCAAATCCTGATAAGATTTCAAAGTGGTGCAAAGGTTAGCAACTTGCTTTAGATGTTCAGAAATGTAAACTTGTGCACTTCACAAAACGAAAAATGCAGTATCCTATGACTATAATATTAAAGAGCCACAGTTGGAATTGGCCAACTCATACAAATACCTGGTGTAACATTTTGTAGGGATATGAAATGGAATTATTATATAGGCTCAGTTGTGGGTAAAGCAGGTGGCAGACTTCGGTTTATTGGTAGAATACTGGGGAACTGCAATCAGTCTACAAAGGGGATTGCTTACAAATCAAATCACTTGTGTGACCCATTCTAGAATACTGATCAAGTGTGTGGAACCTGTACCAAATATGACTAACATGGGATATTGAACATATACAGAGAAAGGCGACACAAATAGTCACATGTTTGTTTGACCCATGGGTGAGTGGTACTGAAGAAACTGAAATAGCAGACTCTTGAAGATAGAAGTAAACTATCCCAAGAAAGTTTGTTAAAAATGTTTCAGGAACCGGCTTTAAATGATGAATCTATGTATATCCTACAACCCCCTAAGTATCACTCACACAGATATCATGAGGACACAATTAGAATAATTACAGCACATGCAGGGGCATTCAGACAACTATTCTTCCTCCACTCCATATAGAATGGAACTGGAAGAAACCTTAACAACTGGTACAAAGGAGTGCACCCTCAGTCATGCTCTTTGCGGTATTTTGCAGAGTATGGATGTTGATGAAGATATAGAAAAAGTTACAAAACTAGTAATTTTTACCACAGGTTAACCTTCTGCCTTAGTAGATATATCATTTTGCATACTAACACTTCAGTTATTAAAGTGAATTAGTAATGTTTTTAGCACAACAGATTCAAAGACAATCAGCAGGTTTAGTTTAAAGTTATTTGTTTACTGCCATGTAAAACACTGCAGCAGCCACAATGCAGCCCAACTGTGAATGCTGTTCTCAAACATGGGATGAGTTAGTAGATGTTCATATGCAGCTGGAAATTGCCCTGACTACTGTCAAATGACTGGCAGCTGTTGTGAATTGTTGTGTTGGGAGAGCTCCCACAAGCCAAAGTTATCTCAGGTACTATCCTCCCTGTGAATCCTTTCTCGTGTGCAGGAAATAATGGGATCTGGCACTACCTGTCCACTTAACTGTCAGTGGCATACCAGTGGTACTATAGGCATTCTGTTCAGGATAGACATGGACCAGGGAGGACTCAGGTTGTCCCTCTAACCAACAGATTCATGGTGCTGTGTTCCACTGAAACTGAGCCAGTTGGACTAACTTCACCTGTTGAAGAAACCTGCTTGTCCTGTGTCGAGAGGAAGAAAACACAAAAGGGTCCAGCACCAAGGATGCGGGAAGGAACACCAGGTGCCTCATTCATAATGCTGAAGAGGCTATTCTGTCAGACACTGAGGAAACAATGTGCAATCAACTGCAGATTGTGGCATATGTTGGCAAAGGGAGGTGGTGTATTTGTCGCAGTACACAAGAAACTCAAATCTTCAGACAGAAACTGAAAGTGTATTATGTGAGATTGTTTGGGCAAGATTCCGTATCAGCATTAAAGTGTAATTGGATCCTTCTGTCAACCACCAGCCTCATGTCCTGATGTAACCAGAAACTTCAGATAACCTGAGTTTGCTTGTACGTAAGTTCCCACATCATACTGAGAATATCAGTAGATACTTTAATCATCCAATAATCAATTGGAAAAATTACAGTTTTGTTAGCAGTGGGTGTGACAAGACATCCTGTGAAAAATTATTAAATGCCTAATCTGAAAACTACGCAGAACATGTAGTTCTACGCATTGACGATACAACTATATTAGGTCCAATGGCAACAAATAGACCTGACCTCTTTGATTATGTTCACATCGAAACTGGTATCAGTGACCGTGATACAGCTGTGGCAACAATGATTACCAAAATGCAAAGGACAACTAAAACAAGTAAAAAAATCTACATGTTCAACAAACTAAACAAAAAAGCAGTTGTGAAATATCCCAATGAACTTTAGCACAGGACAGGAACACGAAGAGGAGCTATGCATCAAGATTAGAAGAGTAGTTGACCATGCACTGGTAAATATGTACCCAGTCTTGTAAAGCAACAGAGACTACTGCATAGTAGGTGTAAAATAAAGCATAGGACTGTAGATAGCAAGAGGCTAAATGAAATACGTTTGGCTGTCAAGAGAGCAATGCGTGAAGCCTTCAATGACTACAATATTCTGAAATGAACTTTCATGAAACCCAGAGATATTCTGGACATATGTCAAGCCTGTTAGTGGCACCAAAATTCACATCCCTTCATTTGTGGATGAGACAGAAATTAAAATTGAGGGGTAGCGAAACAAAATCTGAAATGCTTAACTCTACTTTCAAATATTACTTTAAGAAGGAAAGCCCAGGAGAACTGCCCCAATTTAATTCTCATACAACTGAAAAATAAGTGAAACAAGCATTAGCATAAGTGGCATTGACAAACAGGGTCAATCCATACCATCTCAGAAAAATTTTATATTTGCTGAGTGAATTCTCCCGATGTTTAGTAGTCAGAAAAATATTTTTTTTTTTTAAATTATTGGTTATTATTTTGAAATGGCATCCACATTTGTTCCAGGTCGCATGCATTTTTTCATATTTGCAAGCATATACATTTTTTACAATTATTCAGTAGTGGATTGTCCTAAGCCTTTCAGATAATATGCATTTAGTTCAACACACTCTGGGTTACAAATTAACTTCATTATCACTTAGCTGAATGTACTCTTTAATACATTTTTAATAGTTCAAAGTTATCAGCCAATAAATTAAAGAAAAGGTCAATTTTTGAACAGTAGTTTTCCAAAGAAAGATTAATTTCTCAGCTTTAATATTTTTTCTGATATTACACTGTATAGTACAGTTACTTTTTATATAGAATCAATGGTGAGCAGCTTACACTTAAAAAATACACTATTATAAAAAAATAGATTTTTTTAATATTCCATTTTGTGGCCTGCAATAGCTTTGTTGGAGGACCAGACCAAATTCTGAAAATTTCACAGTTAATAGTCCTTTATGATATCAAACTTCAGTACAAATTTCAACTTTGAGATTCAATTGGAAGTTATGGAAAAAAGATTACAAACACGAGTAAAAAATATGTTTTTTAACATCTGCAATATCTGGTAGGCTAATCAAATAAAGTATACCAATTGCATAATGTAACCCACCACATTACACTAGCTAATGATTATTTGTCAAAACAATGCTGTGGTAATTGTTTCAGCAGGCTAACAATTGCATCTGCAAGCCTATACAAGTCTGATGGTTGTCTTCCCCCTTACACCAACAATTGTCTACCCACACTTATTTAGCTAGAAGTTCTTGAAGTGTGCAGTTGAAAAATGGCGTCTCAGTGTTCTGTTGGTGTTATTTTTAATGAACCAGGCCATAAATGTGTGTATGGAGTGTATCCTAAAGACATTACTTTACTCAAAGGTTAAAGTGAAGAAGAAAAAGTGTTGTTTTACTTACGAGTCGGCCCAGAGGTCAAATCAACATGCAAGTACCATGGAATGAAATACTTAAAAAAATTTCATCACCTTTTTGGACAGTGTTGCATGGACCCTTTTCAGAAACATAAGAAACCTATAACACAAGGTCTACGAGAAATAACATTTGATCATTATTCTAAAAATAAAAGCCCTTTTGTAAATCTCATACCAGGAAAATCATTGGCTCCACCATGTTATTTTGTCAATTTCATACCAAGAAAATCTTGTGTCCAACATGTTATTCTAAGATATTTGTAATTCACAAGAGAAAGGATAGTGAAACCTCAGATACAGAATGTTGTGACTTATCAGCAACCATTGAAAAAGTAGATACAGCTTGTGAAATCCTGGGTATATCGCCTGCTAGTAAAATTAGAAGACCAAGTGGCTTGAATATAAAAATTGAGAAAGTGGCAGCTACATCAAAAAGAATTTGTAAGTTTCATTTCAAAATACAATATGTACTAAAATAGGTGGAAGTTCTAAAACTTCACCAATCAAATATGATGATTTGATAGAAAAACTAAAAATTAAATGCAGTACTTCAAACAAAGAGGATAAAATTAAGATTATCCATTAACTGTTGAATTTTTGTAGTTGTGCAAAAGTTAGTGATGAATTTAATGTGTCAGAATGTCTTGTTAAGTTAACAAGGCAATTAGTAAAAGGGCAGGGAATTTTACCAGCATTACAAAAGAAGAGTGCATCTAATTTGGTAGGTGAAAACAAAATCAATAAAGTTATTAAGTATTATGATGATGACAGCAAAGGACTTGGAAGAGCAGTTGAACAGAATGGACAGTGTCATGAAAGGAGGGTGTAAGATGAACATCAACAAAAGCAAAACGAGGATAATGGAATGTAGTCAAATTAAGTCAGATGATGCTGAGGGAATTAGATTAGGAAATGAGACACTTAAAGTTGTAAAGGGGTTTTGCTATCTGGGGAGCAAAATAACAGATGATGGTCAAAGTAGAGACGATATATAATGTAGACTGGCAATGGCAATGAAAGCGTTTCTGAAGAAGAGAAATTTGTTAACATCGAGTATAGATTTAAATGCCAGGAAGTCGTTTCTGAAAGTATTTGTATGGAGTGTAGCCATGTATGGAAGTGAAACATGGACGATAACTAGTTTGGACAAGAAGAGAATAGAAGCTTTCGAAATGTGGAGCTACAGAAGAATGCTGAAGATTAGATGGGTAGATCATATAACTAATGAGGAAGTATTGAATAGGACTGGGGAGAAGAGAAGTTTGTGGCACAACCTGACTAGAAGAAGGGATCGGTTGGTAGGACATGTTCTGAGGCATCAAGGGATCACCAATTTAGTATTGGAGGGCAGAGTGGAGGGTAAAAATCGTAGAGGGAGTCCAAGAGATGAATACACTAAACAGATTCAGAAGGATATAGGTTGCAGTAGGTACTGGGAGATGAAGAAGCTTGCACAGGATAGAGTAGCATGGAGAACTGCATCAAACAAGTCTCAGGACTGAAGACCACAACAACAACATGATGATGACGATAACAGCCATTTGATGTCTGGCAAAAAAGACTGTGTTTCTGTGAAAATAAATGGTTCTAAATGAACTATTCACTGAATTTAAAAAACAAAATCCTGACATTCAAATTGGAAGATCAAAGTTTTGCGAGTTGAGACCAAGACAGTGTATTGTTGCAGGGGCATCTGGCGCCCATAATATTTGTGTTAGTTTGTATCATCAGAACATAAAGTTGATGACAGATGGGGCCAATCTTAAGAGTTGACTATAAAGACCTTTTGGAAGTTATGGTATGCAATGTTGACAGTTACAATTGTATGATCAAGGGAAAATGTGGAGATTGTCCAGGCAAACAAGCCTCACTTGACATGTTTGAAGAATCCGAAGAAGATGATTTGATGCCTGACAATATAAAATACAAACAATGGGTGACACAAGACAGAACTGAATGGTGACAGTCATAAAATCACAAGAAGAGTTTTTTGAAGTGTTGGAGGCTATCCTTGAAAATCTGAAAATGCATCATTTTATTGCAAAAGCTCAGCGTAAATTTTTGAAAGACAAAAAGCAAACCTTGGCAGCTGAAGAATGCTTAGTTCTTGCTGACTTTTCAGAAAATTATTCCTTTGTTGTTCAAGATGAAGTACAAGGGCACCACAGGGTAAACAAACAGGCCACAGTTCATCCATTTGTATTCTATTATAAAGATGAAGATCAACTAATGAGCCACAAATTTTGTGTCATAACTGACTACCTTGAACACAACACTAGAGCAGTGCACATTTTTTCAACTAAAATTAACAAACCACATTAAAACAAAACAATTTTTTTTATTAACCTCTTCTTCCATAAAGAAGATTTTGGGTTTAATGTATAATGGCACTTTTTCACTTTATTCCATGGAAAGAATGCTTCTGATGGTGTCGAGGGTACAACAAAGCAAGATGTCACAAAAGGAAGTCTGCAGTGGATCGATGACCATCATATCATAACACCTCAAGAAATGTTTGAAATAAGTAAAAAACATATCAAAGGAATTACCTAGGTTTTTGTACAACGTGAGGAAATACAAGAAGTCTATGACAGTGTCTGGAAGGAAAGGTACAGCACTTGTCAGAAGATTAAAGGCACTATGTCTTTTCATTGCTATGTACCCCATTCACAAAACTTACTGAAGTGTGAGATCACATCAACTTCACCTGATAGTGAACTTCTTCAGTGTGGAAAACTTGTGCAACTGGTTCTTCAAAATAAGGACATAGTGGCTTGTGTTTATGATGAACAGTGGTGGATTGGTAATATTGACTGTCAAAACCAAGATGTACATGTTGTATTTTATCCCTCTCCTGGACCAAGGACATCTTTTAAAAAAACGGAGAAGAATCAAGTTTGGATGCTACTTAAAAATGTACTAAGGAAGCTGTCTCCCATGGAATTTACAACTGTGACTGGGCAAACTTATAACCTAACACCCAAACTGAGTGAACAAATTTCTCAAATGTTCAATGAGCAATGTCCTAAAAACAAATAACAAGAGAACAATATAATGTAATTAGTAGGCTTATTTTCAATAAAAAAGTAGGTAATCATAGATATGATTAATCTATAAACTGTAATTGATATATTTTATTCCATAAGCCTAGATATCACAAATGTTAAAAAACGTATTTTTTACTTGTGTTTGTAATTTGTTTTCCATGACGACCAATTGAATCTCAAAGTTGAAATTTATACTGAAGTTTGATATCATAAAGGTCTATTAATTGTCAAATTTTCGGATTTTTATCTGTTCCCTCAATAAAGATATTGCAGGCCACAAAATGGAAAAATTAAAAAAAATCCATTTTTAAAAAATAGTGTATTTTTTTAAGTGTAAGCTGCTCACCATTGATACTCTATAAAAAGTAACTGTACTATACAGTGTAATATCAGAAAAAATATTAAAGCTGAGAAATTAATCTTTCTTTGGAAAACTACTGTTCAAAAATTGAGTTTTTTTTAATTTGTGGCTGATAACTTTGAACTATTGAAAATATATTAAAGAATACATTCAGCTAAGTGATAATGATGTTAATTTGTAACCCAGATTGTGTTGAACTAAATGCATTTTATCTGAAAGGCTTAGGACAATCCACTACTGAATAATTGTAAAAAATGTAGATGCTTGCAAATACGAAAAAACGCATGCAGCCTGGAACAAATATGGTCACCACTTCAAAATAATGAACAATAAATAAAAAAAAAAAAAAATATTTTTGCGATTACTAAACATTGGGGAATTCACCTAGCAAATACAAAATTTTTCTGAGGTGGTCAAGCAACCTATTATTATTATTATTATTATTATTTTGGACCACTTGGTATGGATTGATCCAACAGCTGAAATCATTCATACCTGACAAAGCTCCAGTGCCCAATGGAATCACTGTCAGATTCCACACTGAATTTGTGGCTGAGCTAACCCCTCTTTAACTATAATCTATCACAGATCTCTTGGGGGGAAAATAAAAAAAAAACAGCATGCTCAGTAGTTGGAAGAAGGCACAGGTCAGACTGATATACAAGAAAGGTAGCAGAAGTGATCCACAAAACTACCATCCAGTATCCTCAGCACAGACTTATTGTAAAACCTTAGAACATGTTCTGAACTTAAACATAATGAGGTACCTCAAACATAATGACTGTCTCCGTGCCAACCAGCATGGATTCCAAAAACACTGATCATGTGAAAACCAACTCGCAAATTTATCACGTGACATATTGAAATCAAGGCAGTCAAGCGGACACAGTATTTCTTGATTTCTGAAAAGCATTTGACTCAACACCGCATTTAGCTTATTATCAAAACTACAGTTATAAGGGGTATCAAAGCAAAATTTTTTGGTATGAAGAATCCAGCAAGTTATCTTGGATGAAGAGTCATCACCAAATGTAGAAGTAACGTCGAGTGTGCCTCAAGGAAGTGTGTTGGGATCCTTGCTGTTCATATTGTATATTAATGATCGGGTCAACAGAAGCATCCGATCCCACGCGTCAGCTTTGACCCGTGACGTAAGGGTGTTGTCGTGTGTGACGTCATGACGGCGCGGAGTTTGGTTTGAGTGTGGCTGTCTCCAGTTCTGTTTTATCTTATTTTATTTACTTTTCTGATCTGTTCGTTCTATCTTGTGAGATTTTTTTTAAATTTAAAAACACTTATTACTTATTTTAATTATGTTTCCTCGAATTTCTGTTTTAGTTTATTATACTTACCTTTCTGATCTGTTCGTTCTATCCCGTGAGATTTTTTTTTTAAAAAGACAAAAAACACTAATCAGCTACTGAAGCATCTTTATCTTCTATGGGTTGCAGGGGTTACGACCCCTGGGGAGGTGGGTGGGTATTCATGCATGGCTGTCTTCACTTACACATTGTAGCTACGCAAGGCGTCTAAATTTGTTTATATTTAGTTTGCCCCCCACCCAAAACACCCCATTTCCCGCGCTTGTCCCGTTAGTGTCATTAGGCTTCTTTTGGAAAGTGTGTGTGTTTGTTTTTGTTTCCGCCATATTTGTGACGTCATGGGTCAAAGCAGATGGGTGGGATCGGACGCTTCCGTATTTCCTAATGATCTTGCAGACTATCTTAAAGAAGCTTCATAAATATTCAGTCAGATCTTGATAAGATTTCAAAGTGGTGCACAGACTGGTAACTTCCTTTAAATGTTTAGAAATGTAAAATTGTGCACTTCACAAGATGTAAAAAATGTAGTATCCTATGACTATAATATCAATGAGTCACAGAAGGAATTGGTTAACTCATATGAATACCTGGGTGTAATAACATTCTGCAGGGATATGAAATGTAATAAGCACATAGCCTCAGTTGTGGGTAAAGAAGGTGGTAGACTATAGTTTATTGGTGGAATACCGGGGAAGTGCAATTCATTTACAAAGGGGATTTCTTACAAATCACTCAAGTTACCCAGCCTAGAATATTGCTCAAGTATGTGGTACCCATACCAAATAGGACTACAGCAGATATTGAATTCGTAAACAGAAGGAGAGTACAAATGGTCACAGGTTTGTTTGATCCATGTGACAGTGTCATAAAAATGCTGAATTACAGATGTAAAAGATCTCACAAAGTCTCGAACTAGCTTTAAATGATGACTATAGGATATGCTATAACCCCCTATATATTGCCCCCTTATGCATCATGAGGACAGGATAAGATTAATTACAGCACACATGTAGGCATTTAAACAATCATCCTCCCACACTCCACAAGTGGATGGCATGCATTATGTGTTTTGCAGAGTGTAGATGTATTGGGTGATAAGGGTCTAAGCAAGATGAATGGTTGATAGCTACAAATCACAAATGCATAAAATAGTATTGTATTTACATCTTCATTCATTATCTGCAAACCACTGTCAATTATGTAAGGTTTCTTCCAGACGCTAGCAAGTTTTCACTCTTCCTTTGTGTGTGCCTTTCGCTGGCTCTACACTTCTGTCATTCAGAGAGTGGTCACCTGTATTCCTAAATTATTTACAACATTCACCCAGAACTTTCTTGACTATAACTGTGGTTTGTAGAATTTTTAGTAGCTTTTCTCAGGGTAGTTAGCATCTGTCTTCTTGGGTCTGCAGCATTTCTGTGATGCTCTGTTGTGAACAAACCAACCTGTGAGCGATAGGGCTGCCCATATTTGTATACTAATATGCCCTGTTAGTCCCATCTACACTCCCGGAAATTGAAATAAGAACACCGTGAATTCATTGTCCCAGGAAGGGGAAACTTTATTGACACATTCCTGGGGTCAGATACATCACATGATCACACTGACAGAACCACAGGCACATAGACACAGGCAACAGAGCATGCACAATGTCGGCACTAGTACAGTGTATATCCACCTTTCGCAGCAATGCAGGCTGCTATTCTCCCATGGAGACGATCGTAGAGATGCTGGATGTAGTCCTGTGGAACGGCTTGCCATGCCATTTCCACCTGGCGCCTCAGTTGGACCAGCGTTCGTGCTGGACGTGCAGACCGCGTGAGACGACGCTTCATCCAGTCCCAAACATGCTCAATGGGGGACAGATCCGGAGATCTTGCTGGCCAGGGTAGTTGACTTACACCTTCTAGAGCACGTTGGGTGGCACGGGATACATGCGGACGTGCATTGTCCTGTTGGAACAGCAAGTTCCCTTGCCGGTCTAGGAATGGTAGAACGATGGGTTCGATGACGGTTTGGATGTACCGTGCACTATTCAGTGTCCCCTCGACGATCACCAGTGGTGTACGGCCAGTGTAGGAGATCGCTCCCCACACCATGATGCTGGTTGTTGGCCCTGTGTGCCTCGGTCGTATGCAGTCCTGATTGTGGCGCTCACCTGCACGGCGCCAAACACGCATACGACCATCATTGGCACCAAGGCAGAAGCGACTCTCATCGCTGAAGACGACACGTCTCCATTCGTCCCTCCATTCACGCCTGTCGCGACACCACTGGAGGCGGGCTGCACGATGTTGGGGCGTGAGCGGAAGACGGCCTAACGGTGTGCGGGACCGTAGCCCAGCTTCATGGAGACGGTTGCGAATGGTCCTCGCCGATACCCCAGGAGCAACAGTGTCCCTAATTTGCTGGGAAGTGGCGGTGCGGTCCCCTACGGCACTGCGTAGGATCCTACGGTCTTGGCGTGCATCCGTGCGTCGCTGCGGTCCGGTCCCAGGTCGACGGGCACGTGCACCTTCCGCCGACCACTGGCGACAACATCGATGTACTGTGGAGACCTCACGCCCCACGTGTTGAGCAATTCGACGGTACGTCCACCCGGCCTCCCGCATGCCCACTATATGCCCTCGCTCAAAGTCCGTCAACTGCACATACGGTTCACGTCCACGCTGTCGCGGCATGCTACCAGTGTTAAAGACTGCGATGGAGCTCCGTATGCCACGGCAAACTGGCTGACACTGACGGCGGCGGTGCACAAATGCTGCGCAGCTAGCGCCTTTCGACGGCCAACACCGCGGTTCCTGGTGTGTCCGCTGTGCCGTGCGTGTGATCATTGCTTGTACAGCCCTCTCGCAGTGTCCGGAGCAAGTATGGTGGGTCTGACACACCGGTGTCAATGTGTTCTTTTTTCCATTTCCAGGAGTGTAGTATTGGTCACACACACTTCAGCAATAATCTAGGATGGGTCACACATGTTTTGAAGGCAATCTTCTTAGTAGAATAATTGCTTTTTTATTGTCCTACCAATGGTCCAAGACCTGCTCTACCTATCACTGATCAGTCCATTTCACATTCCCCAAAATTGCTACACCCAGATATTTGTAAGAGTTGACTAATCCAATTGTGACTCATTTATTTTATAGTCACTGGATACTGTTTTTCTGTATTTTTTGAAAAGCACATATTTACTTTTATAAAATTTAGAGCAAGCTGCCAACCTTTGTACCACTTTGAAATCTTACTGAGACCAAAGAGATTGTTTGTGAACCTTTTTTTTCTCCAGAACTTCATTATAGATAACTGCATCATCTGCATTGATTACTATGTATGTTGTTCATCAATGCATCATTCAACCTGAATGATGATCATGTTGCTTCTGTACATTTTCCTGAGACATGCCTGAAACTACTATTACATCTGTCAATGACTATCTGTCACTTCACAAACATAAAAAAATTTCCTTTCAAGCTTAAAAATAAGCTTATAGACACACTAATACTCCCCCTCCTTGACTATCTATTACTCCACTGAGTGAACAGTACAACAGATATACTCATTCTCAACAAAGTAAAACTCTCTCTGTACCATCACATAGCACTGCCATGTTTACTAAACCGTTTTGCATACCAGGAACTCGACTTTGAAACAATCTTCCTCAAAATCTCTGAGTAATTAAATACCTTCCAAGCAAAGAGAGACAGTTAATGATATTCATCTTCTGCCACAGCAGCCATCTCTCCTACACTCTGTGCAGCTCATTCTTGTCAGTCCCATACCCCAACACTTTTCCCTACCCCTTGTTGGCTGATTTCTCTATTTACATTCTGTACTTTCCCCCCCATGAACCATGGACCTTGCCGTTGGTGGGGAGGCTTGCGTGCCTCAGCGATACAGATAGCCGTACCGTAGGTGCAACCACAACGGAGGGGTATCTGTTGAGAGGCCAGACAAACGTGTGGTTCCTAGAGGGGCAGCAGCCTTTTCAGTAGTTGCAAGGGCAACAGTCTGGATGACTGACTGATCTGGCCTTGTAACAATAACCAAAACGGCCTTGCTGTGCGGGTACTGCGAACGGCTGAAAGCAAGGGGAAACTACAGCCGTAATTTTTCCCGAGGGCATGCAGCTTTACTGTATGATTACATGATGATGGCGTCCTCTTGGGTAAAATATTCCGGAGGTAAAATAGTCCCCCATTCGGATCTCCGGGCGGGGACTACTCAAGAGGATGTCGTTATCAGGAGAAAGAAAACTGGCGTTCTACGGATCGGAGCGTGGAATGTCAGATCCCTTAATCGGGCAGGTAGGTTAGAAAATTTAAAAAGGGAAATGGATAGGTTGAAGTTAGATATAGTGGGAATTAGTGAAGTTCGGTGGCAGGAGGAACAAGACTTCTGGTCAGGTGACTACAGGGTTATAAACACAAAGTCAAATAGGGGTAATGCAGGAGTAGGTTTAATAATGAATAGGAAAATAGGAATGCGGATAAGCTACTACAAACAGCATAGTGAACGCATTATTGTGGCCAAGATAGATACGAAGCCCACACCTACTACAGTAGTACAAGTTTATATGCCAACTAGCTCTGCAGATGACGAAGAAATTGAAGAAATGTATGATGAAATAAAAGAAATTATTCAGATTGTGAAGGGAGACGAAAATTTAATAGTCATGGGTGACTGGAATTCGAGTGTAGGAAAAGGGAGAGAAGGGAACATAGTAGGTGAATATGGATTGGGGAACAGAAATGAAAGAGGAAGCCGCCTGGTCGAATTTTGCACAGAGCACAACATAATCATAACTAACTCTTGGTTTAAGAATCATGAAAGAAGGTTGTATACATGGAAGAACCCTGGAGATACTAAAAGGTATCAAATAGATTATATAATGGTAAGACAGAGATTTAGGAACCAGGTTTTAAACTGTAAGACATTTCCAGGGGCAGATGTGGACCCTGACCACAATCTATTGGTTATGACCTGTAGATTAAAACTGAAGAAACTGCAAAAAGGTGGGAATTTAAGGAGATGGGACCTGGATAAACTAAAAGAACCAGAGGTAGTACAGAGATTCAGGGAGAGCATAAGAGAGCAATTGACAGGAATGGGGGAAATAAATACAGTAGAAGAAGAATGGGTAGCTTTGAGGGATGAAGTAGTGAAGGCAGCAGAGGATCAAGTAGGTAAAAAGACGAGGGCTAGTAGAAATCCTTGGGTAACAGAAGAAATATTGAATTTAATTGATGAAAGGAGAAAATATAAAAATGCAGTAAGTGAAACAGGCAAAAAGGAATACAAACGTCTCAAAAATGAGATCGACAGGAAGTGCAAAATGGCTAAGCAGGGATGGCTAGAGGACAAATGTAAGGATGTAGAGGCCTATCTCACTAGGGGTAAGATAGATACCGAATACAGGAAAATTAAAGAGACCTTTGGAGATAAGAGAACGACTTGTATGAATATCAAGAGCTCAGATGGAAACCCAGTTCTAAGCAAAGAAGGGAAAGCAGAAAGGTGGAAGGAGTATATAGAGGGTCTATACAAGGGTGATGTACTTGAGGACAATATTATGGAAATGGAAGAGGATGTAGATGAAGATGAAATGGGAGATATGATACTGCGTGAAGAGTTTGACAGAGCACTGAAAGACCTGAGTCGAAACAAGGCCCCCGGAGTAGACAATATTCCATTGGAACTACTGACGGCCGTGGGAGAGCCAGTCCTGACAAAACTCTACCATCTGGTGAGCAAGATGTATGAAACAGGCGAAATACCCTCAGACTTCAAGAAGAATATAATAATTCCAATCCCAAAGAAAGCAGGTGTTGACAGATGTGAAAATTACCGAACTATCAGCTTAATAAGTCACAGCTGCAAAATACTAACACGAATTCTTTACAGACGAATGGAAAAACTAGTAGAAGCCAACCTCGGGGAAGATCAGTTTGGATTCCGTAGAAACACTGGAACACGTGAGGCAATCCTGACCTTACGACTTATCTTAGAAGAAAGATTAAGGAAAGGCAAACCTACGTTTCTAGCATTTGTAGACTTAGAGAAAGCTTTTGACAGTGTTGACTGGAATACTCTCTTTCAAATTCTAAAGGTGGCAGGGGTAAAATACAGGGAGCGAAAGGCTATTTACAATTTGTACAGAAACCAGATGGCAGTTATAAGAGTCAAGGGGCATGAAAGGGAAGCAGTGGTTGGGAAGGGAGTGAGACAGGGTTGTAGCCTATCCCCGATGTTGTTCAATCTGTATATTGAGCAAGCAGTAAAGGAAACAAAAGAAAAATTCGGAGTAGGTATTAAAATTCATGGAGAAGAAATAAAAACTTTGAGGTTCGCCGATGACATTGTAATTCTGTCAGAGACAGCAAAGGACTTGCAAGAGCAGTTGAATGGAATGGACAGTGTCTTGAAAGGAGGATATAAGATGAACATCAACAAAAGCAAAACAAGGATAATGGAATGTAGTCTAATTAAGTCGGGTGATGCTGAGGGAATTAGATTAGGAAATGAGGCACTTAAAGTAGTAAAGGAGTTTTGCTATTTGGGGAGCAAAATAACTGATGATGGTCGAAGTAGAGAGGATATAAAATGTAGGCTGGCAATGGCAAGGAAAGTGTTTCTGAAGAAGAGAAATTTGTTAACATCCAGTATTGATTTAAGTGTCAGGATGTCATTTCTGAAAGTATTCGTATGGAGTGTAGCCATGTATGGAAGTGAAACATGGACGATAAATAGTTTGGACAAGAAGAGAATAGAAGCTTTCGAAATGTGGTGCTACAGAAGAATGCTGAAGATTAGATGGGTAGATCACATAACTAATGAGGAAGTATTGAATAGGATTGGGGAGCAGAGAAGTTTGTGGCACAACTTGACCAGAAGAAGGGATCGGTTGGTAGGACATGTTCTGAGGCATCAAGGGATCACCAATTTAGTACTGGAGGGCAGCGTGGAGGGTAAAAATCGTAGAGGGAGACCACGAGATGAATACGCTAAGCAGATTCAGAAGGATGTAGGTTGCAGTAGGTACTGGGAGATGAAAAAGCTTGCACAGGATAGAGTAGCATGGAGAGCTGCATCAAACCAGTCTCAGGACTGAAGACCACAACAACAACAACTTTCCCGAAAGCCACTGTCACTATCATTTCAATATTCTCCTCCTCCTTTATCCTTTCTGCTTCTGATAACACTAAACATGGCTTCAAATGTGCTAAGCTAATCTGTAGCATTCAAAATGCCCTTCATTATTATTATTATTAGTGTCAGTTGTTATTGATAATATTATTACTAGTAGTGGTAGCAATCATCATCATCATTCATAATATGGTCAGGCTACATAAGCAATAAATAAATAAACAACATAACAGCTTCACAATCTGAACACAGGGATTGTATTACATGTACTTTCTATGTACACGTGTAGCTGTAACTTAGAAATGTAAAATATGATGTAAACTTTTGTATCTCTCTTAAAAAAGTGAAAAAGATTCTTTTGTAAACCTTGACATGTCTCCTGTATATCAAATCAAATGATTTGAAAATTGTGCGTAACAGGATGAATAATCACATATCTGTGTCCTCCTTACCAAGACATCCTCAATCTGGCTATTAATTTTGATTGATACTCTATATGATCACACTTTTGTTAATAAGTTTTGATGTGGTGCTCAATGAAATGCTTTCTAGATGTCAAGAAATACATCTACCCAACTGCATTGATCCACAGCATTCAGGATCCCATGTGGGAAGAGCACAAATTTAGCTCTGCACATCCAATGTTGTAAGACTCTGTGCTGGTTAGCATGTCTCATTATGTTTGAGCTCAGAACATGTACTAAGATTCTAAAGTGGGCGGGCATCAAGTTCAAAAGTAAGTTTGTTGATCACTTCTGCTACCCTTCTTGTACACAGGTGTGACCTGTGCTTTCTTTAAACTACTAGAGACAGTTTTTTGTGTGTAGAATCTCTATATTTTATGTTCCAATGTGGGGCTAACTCAGAACGTAAAGCCATACAACAAAACACCAATTAGTAATGGTCACACATGTCTACAATTACCCATTAATGTGGCATGGTTTGTTTGGAGCCACAACAATGAAAATATTATTCTGCAGCTCGCTGGAGCACATTTGCAAACATTGGTGCACGGTGCTGTGGTTCTTTGGCATCTTTTTAGCAAGTTTATTTTATCAGTAACTGTAAACCTGGACTGACAGTCCAGGGAAATCTATTAACTTTATTCTAGCACCTGTTGGTACTTCACAGTGCGTTAAAAGAGAGGTAGATGTACCGTAACATCATGTAGATTTAAAAAAAAATTAACATGAAACGTAGAGTCACAATACTCCTACCTTTTTTTTCTCACTCAAGACGTCGTATAGAATGTTATTATTGTAAAACTGTTCGCCGGTAGAACTGGAACTCAAATTCGTTGTCTCTGTGATGTTTATTGTCTGACATTCATCCTCAGGAGCTTTTTGCTTAGTAGACGCTGCTGTTCCATCGTCTGCTTTCTGCTTCTCTTTACCTTGCCTAATTCCAGAAGTTGATCGTTTCCGTTTAGCTTTTTTAATCGACTTTTTAGGTTCCCTCTCTTCTAGGGAAACTGTTTCGTTGTCCAAATTATGTGTCACGCTATCCATTTTAATATATCAGGCAAATTAACATCAGAAAACACTTCGTCAATTACTGCAAGGTTCTGCCCAAATAACACACAATAATTTTTTACATTTGGCCGTAACAAATTTAGGATTTACCCTAGGAAGCAGTTTATGATTTCAGAAATAACAAATTCCAAATCTCTCGACGTCTGAATTCCGAAAATCTGAAAACAACGTACCGCTGCTGTGTGTGTGTGTCCCAAACTTCTAAGCAAACAATATTGTGTGTAGCAGCAATCACTGTCAAAAGCTGTGTCTATTTAAGTATGTTTAAGCTAGGTTTAATGATGAAACAATTCCTGAACCAGCGCAGGCGTAATAAGCGACCTTTGACCCTTCTAAAAAAAATTGCACTACACACGGTACATGTTAATAGGCGTTGGCGAACCTGAGGAAGGTGCGGCTTTCTGTTTGCACACACCCCCACACAACCAGTTGTACACGTGCTAGGTGACTGGTGAGTGTTGTGTTTAGGGTAGTTGTTTAGTTGATGCTAAAAAGGCCATTGACACGCGTAGTGATTTAAAGTAGAGTCGAATTGATTTAAAAAAAGGTTCAGGTGCCAAAAAATATTTATTTTGATTCTGGAATAAACGAAACGTAGGATAGAACACACCATTGCTGTATTTAAAGATTTCGAACAACATTACAACTAAGAAATGGAAGCAACGGCAACGACTGCCCGAAAAATTCATCCGGTCGTAAGCATTGTATCTCGATTTTAAAGATCTTTTAAGACTGTTTTGAGGCGACTTATTTCTCTCTTTCTTGCCCGTATTCACTAATGGTAAATACATATTTGTTTGTAGTTGCAGAAAATGATTCAGAGTGGATGCCAGAATCAACAAAAAATTGCAGTAGCTTTTCAGGTTTATATGGAGCTGTGTGAAGGTATATGTCGAAAAATCTGAAATTTCGTGATTTAGATTGAGTTTATTGTAACCTACGCGTATAATTTTCAGTGGAAAAGCTGTGGAACGTTCGTCATCATTACAACGAATTACACGATTTTTTCTATCTTACTGGCAAACATTCTGCATCCTCTGAAAGGGACAAAATATTTATCCCATTGTCAATCACATCAGACATCTCTCCAGCATGGGTTGAAAATATTCAAAACGAAGTGTGCCGTAACACCTCACCAAAAAGGTCAGTATGATCATCCTTTCATCACATTATTTGATGAGATTAGATACACTTTTTGTTCCATGTATTCATAGAGATTTCCTCAGCGATGTAGAACATGCCCTAAAGCAAGTTTATCGCCGATTTACAAAGAAAAATGTATGTTGTTGTCCTTTTAGGTCATAATCGAAACGGCCCTCACGGATATGAAATAGCTCAAAAAACTTGAACCATATTTTAATTTAAGAGATGATGGCAAATTTTTTCCTGTACATATACTTGTACAATACAGTGTGATGCATATAGGCCTAATTCTTAAATTATTGTAACCATGCATAATCAAACAGAAAAATCAATTCACAACATGCACTTAACATTAATCACATTACTGCACAAAACATGCAGAAACCCGATTTTATATATCACTCACACCATTTGATATTATTAATAGTATACACATCAAGCAGTTCAACCGAGAAATCTGTCAGTGGTGTAGGTAAAGCTGGCCATCAATAAACATTTTAGGCTCCTCTTAAACTAAACTTTACTATAGCTAAAATATTTATTCAAATTAGATGATTCATTCACCTTTGAACATCAGTAAATACAACCAGTGACTGGGTTATAAAATAAAGTCTGTTTATTTATTTTGTATTCTCAAGGCATAATCAGTATAACTTAAGGGAGGGGGCTACCTTCATAGTCTCAAATGTTATTGAAGTTACCATATTCAGGAGTAAGTAACAAACATGTATTTTTTTTGTTTACTCCAAAAACATTCCTGCCCTGAGATACAGGCATCCAAAGATGACACTGTGAACACCATTTTGAAAATGCGAATTTCGGAAATTTTTTTTAAATGCTGTATCTCTGTAACAGTTCTAGATATTTTGTTAGTTTTTTTTGTTTGTTTGGAAGACAACTGCTTTATGATTCTGATGGTATCCTCCATTTCGACATATCTGTCAAAGTTCTTTTACTGTCGCCCTTTGAATTTTAAACTGCCAATACAGAAAAGTTAGATTATTTTCTGTTGATTAGTACTATATTCTCCATAAAGTAGAGAGGATGTAAAATATAGACTGGCAATGGCAAGGAAAGCGTTTCTGAAAAAGAGAAATTTGTTAACATCGAGTATAGATTTAAGTGTCGGGAAGTCGTTTCTGAAAGTATTTGTATGGAGTGTAGCCATGTATGGACGTGAAACATGGATGATAAATAGTTTGGACGAGAAGAGAATAGAAGCTTTCGAAATGTGGTGCTACAGAAGAATACTGAAGATTAGATGGGTAGATCACATAACTAATGAGGAGGTATTGAATAGGCTTAGGGACAAGAGGTGTTTGTGGCACAACTTGACTAGAAGAAGGGATCGGTTGGTAGGACATGTTCTGAGGCATCAAGGGATCACCAATTTAATATTGGAGGGCAGCGTGGAGGGTAAAAATCGTAGAGGGAGACCAAGAAATGAATACACTAAGCAGATTCAAAAGGATGTAGGTTGCAGTAGGTACTGGGTGATGAAGAAGCTTCCACAGGATAGAGTAGCATGGAGAGCTGCATGAAACCAGTCTCAGGACTGAAGACCACAACAACAACAAACATAGGTGATGACACAGGACATGACTCGGCACATAAGTGATGACACAGGACATGACTCGGCACATAAGAGATGACACAGGACATGACTCGGCACATTCTTCAACTGCAAATAGGGCCAGAGAAGATCATCATCATTTCTAATGGTGCTCCTAGTCATTTTAAAAGTCGTAACCAGCTGTTTTAAATTGAGTAAGTCGCTTGTGCCACCTAACTGGGTATACAGTGCTTCAGGTCACGGGAAGGTTCCATGTGATGGAGTAGGGGGCCTGCTGAAGCACCATGCTACAAAACATAATCTTTCCAGACCAAATGCAGCTGCAGTTCAGAAGGCTGAGGATTTTCCGAGAGTCGTGAAATCTTACACATCCGCAACTCTCATTGTTTTGTCCAAAGAGGAAATCAAAGAATTCTGTGAGCAGAAAAAAGAATGATCTGAACAAACTACTAATTTGAAAGGAATTCAGAAGACACATTTTTGGACTCGAGAGTGATTGGCGAACTCATATTGCACACACTTTAAAGAGCAAGGAAGAAGAAATTTCATTCATTAGGCCATCACCTCAGAAACATCAGGATAATATTCAGATTCACAACCTGAGAAGGTAGATGTTTGTGGTGTGTGTGTATGACTGTGACTGGTGGATTGCAGAGATTATAGGCACCAGTTATGAGTTAAATGAAATTGTAGTGAACTTTATGCTACCACATGGACCAGCTGCTAAATATGGGTTTCCAGCTGAAGGACAGCAACAATGCCATGAGTGCTCACTTCTTGTACACAATGTTTTGAAGATTGTAAGTGTTCCAGTTCCTATTAGTTCAACAGGAAGGCATCACACTATATCAAAGGAAGATACTGAAGCCGTGGGACACATTTTTAGTTCATTGACTGGCTAATTTCAGCACAAAACGGAGTGCGCAGAAGTTGTGTAAATTGAAACCTTTAAATCATTGGGTCTTTCACATACATTTTTGAACCATTTAAAATGCTTGAAGAATGAGTCTCCTACTCATGTTTCAAAACTAAAATTGTGATAAATAAGGCTAGGTTTTGATTTTTATGAGCCTGTTATGTGATACTGTAACAGTTTTTCGACAAAATATGTAGAACTGTTCCAAAATTCGCACATTCAAAATAGTATGCACATCGTCATCTTTGGAGGGCTGTATCTTGGGGCAGAATTTTTTTTTTTGTTGTTGTTGTTGAGAAAACAAAAAAAATACATGTTCCTTAATTAGTCCTTCATTTTAACATAGGCTAAATTCAATAACATCTGAGACTATGAAGGTAAGATTTTTCCCTGGCGTGCCTGAACGGATATGGACTATGCCTCATAAGAAATTTGGATCATTTGTGACACAGTCAAGTTAGCAGACCAAAATCCGCTACTTTTCATCCATTTCACAATTTATTATCTTTAAATTTATTTATTGGCACTTTTATGTGTTTTTAGGTAGTTTGTTGTTGTAGACAATAGCAAGGTATTTGTAGCTGTCACGCGTCTTTTCCAATGCAGCGCATGGTGCTTTAATTGTATGTAAACTTCTTACGTTGCAGTCGTCAGTTGTCCTCCTTAGGTCAGACTTATTTAGATTTTCTTTAACAAATGTAGACAGTTCTAGTTATGTTGGCTAGGTTCTGTCATTTAGTCGTTTGAAATAATCTCTACATGATTCACGTGGGCTATGTCATGCAATGCACCTGAAAGCATTCTTTTGCCATTTAAACCATAATTTTAAGCATGTGGAATTTCCTCGTAGAAGTACTTGATGTTTTGGATGGGAGTACAAGAATGCAAAATATCCGCATACTAGACATTATTTACTGACATCGCTCCTCACCTTGTACCATGTGCACATTTGCCAAATGACTTTCTTGTTTGGTAATCTCAGCTGAGCTTGTGGCCAATGTGAGATCCTGATGGTTCAATGGTTTTGTTATAATGACTGGGAGGATTCAGATAGAGTACAATGTCTCAGTTCAGTGTCATTTTCAAGCAGTACATTGTCCTCTACCAAGTAGTGTGAATCTCTCCATTTCTGCTGCCATACTGTGTTTCACATTTTCAAGGTTGCTATCACATATGACCAGAGCCAGTTAGAGAACATTTTTCCACACAAGCACCTTTTCATTTAACACCCCCTCTCCTCACCATCTTCACTTGTATACTTTCACCTTTGTCAGTTTTTGCTCCTAATTGTGTTATGCTCTGTATACAAATCTTGCACTTTGAATCCCCTGGTGCCCCCCTCAGCTTGGTGTCCCAAGTGGCAAATGGGGTTATGTGGACCTTAAACTAGACCTGCATGTGATCATTGTTGTCATCTGTGTATAGCACTGCATCAAGTGGCAGAGTTGTGGGTAAATAATTAATATACACTGATCAACCTGATCATTATGACTACCGGCCTAGTAGCCATTATACCCACCTTTGGCATGGATAACCGTGGTGAAACATCATGGTTTGAAGCAGTGAGACCTTGGTAGGTCACTGGAGGGAGCTGGCATCAGATCTACACACACAGGTCACCTAATTCCTGCAAATTCAGGGGAAGGGGGACTGTGAGCTCTTGACGCTACAGTCAGTCATATCCCAGGTGTGTTTGATTAGGTTCAGATATGGCAAGTTGGGGGGCCTCCACATCAGTTGAAACTCACCACTATGTTCCTCGAACCACTCCATCACACTTTTGACCTTGTGACATGGCACATTATCTTGTTGAAAAATACCACTGCCTTCGGGAAACACGATCGTCATGAAAGGGTTTCTGTAGTTTGCAACCAGTGTACGATATGCCTTAGCTGTCATGGTGCTTTGTGTGAGCTCCACTGGACCCATGGATGCCCACATGAATGTTCACCAGAGCATAATGGAGCTGCAACCAGTTGTCTCTGTCCCACAGTACAGGTGTCACGGATCTGTTTCCCTGGAAGATGACTGAGTTGCGCCCTCCCGTCAGCACAATGAAAAAGGTATCTGGATTCATTGGACCATGTAATGCTCTGCCAATGTCCATTGCCCATAGTCATTTGCCCATTTCAGTCATAGTTGCTGATATCATGGTGTTAACATTGGCATGTACATTGCTCATCTGATGCAGAGCTCCATCATTAGGAGTGTTTGGTGTACTGTGTGTTCAGACACACTTGTACTCTGTCCAGCATTAAAGTCTGAGGTTAGTTCTGCCACAGTTCACTGCCTGTCCCATGTTACCAGTCTGCCCAGGCTATGATTTCCATCATCTGTAATGGTGGGATGGCCTCCCAACCTCACGATGTCTGAATGTGGTTTCCCATTGGTTGTTTGAATGTAACTTCTCCTTGGTTTCACCACATGTTGAAGACAGTCACCACAGCCCTCCTCGGACACTCGACAAGTCATGCAGTATCCAAGATACTCATGCTGAGCCTCCGGGCCATCACAATCTCCCCTCAGTGAAACTCGGATAGATCACGCACCTTCCTCGTTCTACACGTGGCAGCACGCTCACTGATGCTATTAGATGCACCATGTGTGTGTCTGACTAGCAGTCATTCCTCGTCAGTTGATGCTGCTATTGTGTGGGTGGGTTTAGATTGATAGTATGTCAGTGATAATAATGTTCTGATTGATCAGTATAAATAGTGAAAAGGAAAGATCGAGCTACAGATCCCTGAGGTACACCCTTTACAACTGGAAGACATTCACCGAGACCTTGGTGGCCAGAGACAGTGAGCATGTGTGTGCGAGTTGTGCTTGTATGAATGTGTGTGGGTTTTCTGCTTTAGAAAAAGGCCATTTGGCCGGAGGCTTACATGTCTGTCAGGCTTTTGTTGTGCCTGTCTGTGACACAGTACCTCTTCTAAATGGTGAGTAACAATCTATCTTTATCATAATATTGTCATTATTCTACTCTGGATTTTCCATCGTTTGATTTTTAACAGATATTTTCAAAGTGTAGGCAGTTGCAGAGAGAAATGTAACATAGACTATTTAAGCCCATATGGGTTATTAATCATTTGATTCAAAAGTATTATAATGGTATGCTACCAAAAATGATACATAGATCCACTGTAGTTCCAGCCCAGCCATGTAGTATTGCAAAGCAGTCTCATCTACCGTATGTTGTCGTTACAGATATTTGTTGTTTCATTGGTCACTCAGATGCCTACTGGAAAACATCAATTATTTGTTTAAAAAAAGGATAGGGAGCAGTAACACACTATGTTAATGTTCAATTTGAAAAACCATATGTACACACCAACAATGTTAAAAATGAAGGTAACTCTTAGAAACATCAGTTTATTTGTACTTAAATGACAAGTTTTCTTAAGATCTTTTGGTTTAAGTTAAGGTACAGTGCTGACCAATAGGGGGGTAGATGGTTCAAATTAATCTCCAGCAATCCAGGTTTGGATTTTCCACGATTTCTCAAAATCGCCTCAGGCAAAAGCTGGAGGGTTCGTTTGAATGGGCAGTTTACTTTCTCCATTTTGTAATCTGAGCTTGTGCTCCATTTCTAATGACCACGTTAAATTCTAACTGTCCTGCCTTTCTTCCTTTTGGAAAGAGCGTAATTGATAAACCAGTGAAACCATTTTATGTAACACAGTGTAACCTACCAGGTCATATGGTTCCACACATGAAATCACATGACATGGTATGTCGGGTATACCGGTAAAGAGGGCATTACACCAGGCAGCGTAAGGAGAATATGTGTTTGAAGGGGATCAGGGAAGTTTTGGTGAATACAGATACTAGGTGATTGAAGCCTTAGTTTATAGTGGTGTTACGTGAATTATGAATTCAGGTGTCCTCCAGGAATCAAATGGTTCAAATGGCTCTGAGCACTATGGGACTTAACATCTGTGGTCATCAGTCCCCTAGAACTTAGAACTACTTAAACCTAACTAACCTAAGGACAGCACACAACACCCAGCCATCACGAGGCAGAGAAAATCCCTGACCCCGCCGGGAATCGAACCCAGGAACTCGGGCATGGGAAGCGAGAACGCTACCGCACGACCACGAGATGCGGGCCCCAGGAATCAACACTTCTGGATTTGTGGTTTGACATCCACAGAGTGCCTGAGCTGTGTGCGGAGGTTTTCTCTTCGTTTTCATTTCTGTGGAAGCAAGATGGGTCATTGGTCATGATGTCATCCTCTCCAGTCTCCATCAAAAATACAATCAGCATGATAGCTGAGAATTGACCAAAGATAACTGTCGGAAGCAGTGTGAGGCACAATGGGAGAATGTATCGGGTATTAGGGAATTATGGTGAGGAGAAAGTATTAGGAAATGTTATAAAGTTTAATTAAGAGATCAAACGTGGCTTGTCTAATGGTTGTATATTTACTTATTACTCATAAATTAATAAAATTTTAAATATTTCTGTTATATGTTATGTGTAATACTAAAATGTCAGTGTAACCTCTTGAATGTCTCAGTATCCTTCATGAGGTCAGAGTTTACCTAGCAAGTTTTGAAAGTATTTCTACATTACTTGAATTTCCACAGCCGCCATAATCTGAAAGATAATTGTGCTGGTACATTGCAGGTGTCTTCTGCTCCACACAGCTGATGTTTCTAGACTGCGTCATTCTCTGAAACATTCTATATTTATGCAGCTTCACTGTACACAGATGTGACAAGGGGGTGGGTGCAGTAGCACACTCCGATATTCTTGAATGCTGGCTTCAGATTTGGGGAAAACTACTGATAAAATTAAAACAATTCTGATGAAAGGAGACTTACTCTGATGGAACTGGACTGTTTGCAAGCTCGAGCCAGCACTTGGTTGGTTGATTTGGAGGAGGGGACCAAATAGTGAGGTCATCGGTCACATCGGACTAGGGAAGGATGGAGAGGGAAGTAGGCCGTGCCCTTTCAAAGGAGCCATCCCAGCATTCGCCTGAAGCGATTTAGGGAAATCATGGAAAACCTAAATCAGGATGGCTGGATGCAGGTTTGAACTGTCATATTTCTGAAAGCGAGTGCAGTGTGCTACTATTTACATTTAAGCTAGCTTTTATGCACCTTAGCACTTAAAGTTCTATCTTAAAAAAAATATCACAGTGGCGCTGGTAAACAACATACCTATTCTCAGCATCCTCTAAAGACAAAAGTTACAATCTGTTAACATCTCTTTTCCTCACCCTAATAACATCTCAGAATACTCCACATTGCATAGAGCTTCTTTCTCACAGTTGATAATGTTTCTCTGACAGTTATGTTAATATCATGATCTTTGCCCATGCGCTCAGCACTCAATTCGTTTATCGGTAGTTCTTACAAAAATATTTGATAAAATCGATGCAGTTTAATATTTCATAAGAGTTTTACTTCTCATTGTCAACATACAGATGTGTTATTACACTTGTTTTGGTTTGAGCACTGCAGCATTTCTGCATGTTACACTGCTGTTGCTGGCCAGCATGCGGCTCCAACACTTGACAGTTTGGCCAGCATGCGGCTCTGACACTTGACAGGAGGGTTAGGTAGGCATGGAGTCTGCGTAAGATGGCTGCGGCCAGTGCACTTGGAACTGTCAGGATTGCTGAGGTTAAAAGTGATTTAACGAGGCCATTGCAGTTAGCACAGATGGTAGCTAGTAATTGTACAAGTTTGTGCATTTCAAGCATAAAACGCAAAACTTACAGCAGAGTATGATACACCAACTTCAAGAACTCAGGGAGGTGGTTCTTTGTATTTACAAATTGACTGTGGAAATTATGCATTTAATTACATATTGTGCCAATAAAAAATGTATAATGACTATTTACACTACCTGCAATAACAGTTTTACTTATTAAGACCTAGAGAAGACTCCCCCTATGCGACCCGCAGCTCTTTTGTGGGTAAGTGTGTGACATGCATAAATCCCTGAGCTATTGCAGCCTTTCGTATTTTTTGGGCTGCTTTACCTTCGCCTTCCTTCTCCCTCCTCCCTCCCTGCCCTTATTGCTTTCCCTTTGCCCCTTCCTCTCCCTCTCTTGGTGTTCTTATTTATGTCAGCCTGGCTATCCTCCTGACTTCATTTTGTCTTGCAGTTTTGGTTTGATTGCCTTTCCCCCACCTTTTTGGCTTTTCTTTTTTGGTCCCCCTCAGGGGTTTGACCTCCATCTCTATATTTGAAATCTGTAGTGTGAGCCAAATGGGAAAGAACTCCTTCCCTAGTGTCTTTGGCATGGGTTCCTCCCCCTCTACCTCCCCTCCCTTTCCCCCCTTCCCATCTCCCTCTCTCCCCATCTCCCTGTCTCCCCGTCCCATCTCCCCCTCTCCCCGTGATGGGGCTGTTATTTTCTCATCTGGCTTAGCCCCCTGACATCACAGGGATAACACTGCTGGTACCTGCATTGCAAATGCCTTGTGGAAGTGTAGAAATGGTTGTCTTCCTTTTCGGGACGTCGAAACTCCTGGCAGTGACTGTCATGCCAGGCAGCCTTTGCTATGGCCATGCCCGCCGGCTTGGGGTGAAACCCTTTCCACAGTTCCTGGTCTGTACCAGGACTGATGGGGGGATTTTTCCACCACCATACCCCTTTGAGATCTAGCTCCCTTCTTATAAAGGCAATACAGTCAGTTGGCTTCCCTATGTGCCTGCGACCACTTATGAGACATCCCAGTACATATCACTCCTCACAGGTCTCTCAGTATGACACAGGGTGTAAATTTCCATGGGGACCGTCTCCTCCAGTCTGATGATGAACTTGAGGCTAATCTGGAATCACGTGGCTTTCATTTTGTCCAGCATGTCAAGAGAGGCCTTAAAGACCATCGTGTAGACACGTGCTTTCGTCTTGACCTTTGAGGGTGGGGTATCTTGCTCGAGAAGATCAAGGTAATGGTATACAGATGTTTTGTCAAACCATACATTCCATCTCCCATGTATTGCTTCCTTGCCTCAAGGTCAAACACGTGTCCTGCGATGCGATGCCATTCCCGTCTATGGTGACTGTTGCTGCCCTCTTTAGTTGGGGAGCCCTTGCACCCTACTGCCTAGCTGTGTAAACGACTCTGGTCTACATTCTCCCCATTCACCAGAGTGTCCAGTGTATTTTTTATTATTATTTTGAGCTTTTCCTCATTACAGAGGCTTACCTCCAACATAATAATTTACTTGGAAATTACAATGTATACAAAGGAAAAAAATACAAGAAATAAAGATCCTTGACAGTCTCAGCTACTTTGGGGCCCGGAAGAAGTTTGAGAAACTTCATCCTGTGAATCTCTCATCTGCCTTTGCCTCAGTTATGTGTTCCCATACCGCTCCCTCCTCCTCCTTACTCCCATTCTGCACTTCTTCCCTTTCAACCCCCCCCCCCCCCCCTCTCGGGGGTGACTCCCATCCCTTCCCCTCAAGGAACTCCTCCTCCGCCTCTTCTTCTTCTTCTTCTTCTTCTTCTTCTTCCTCCTCCGCCTCCTCCTCCTCCTCCTCCTCCTCGGCCAGAGAAGAAATCCTGTTCGCTGGCTCCTCCTAGTGATGAGGTTCCCTCTCGGAACACCCCTCTTTGGGATTCTCAAGATTGTAAGTGTGCAACCTTGGGTCGGATGAGGGACCCACTTTCCAAGGGCCCCAAAGCTGCTCGCTCTCTGTCCAATCCAGACATCGCTGCCACCTGTTCCCTTGCTGGTAACACCTCCTCCCTCCCTCCTTCCAAGGAAGGAGAAGAAGAAGAAGAAGAAGAAGAAGCAGTGCAAGTCCAAGTACGAGGCTTCCCCAGCATTCTGGGGAGCTTCGCTCACTCCTTCTCACTCCGAATTAAACCTAGTTTTATGGATGTCATTCCATTTCCATCGGTGATATGGCTTCCCCTCAGCTTCTTTATGTCTAACCTGGACTCCTGCCACATGATAATCCAGTGGAATTGCAATGGATATTACCGTCACCTATTGGAAATACAACTACTTGGTTCGTATTGCAAATACAACTACTTGGTTTGTCTTATTCTGCATTTTGTCTCACTCTTCAAGAAACACACTTCCCTGATGACCACTTTCAAAAGTTTCATGGTTATCGGGTGTTTTTTTGCCATCACTCCCACAGTCTACTCCCCAGCTCTCGTGGCTCCACCACACTGGTCACCTCATGATGATCTTTGTGACATTGACCACTTTCTGGTGATTCCACCATTCCTCTGTCACTGCCAGGCAGACAGCCCCCCATGTTGGGCATCCTGCAGAGCTAGTTAGCCTTTATACACGTCTGCTGTGCACTTCTACATCTCTCTATCTCTCATATTGCATTGATCTAGTCGTGCAAGACATCTCTGACACTGTTCTTCATGCTGCTGGCACTGCTATCCCCCTATTCACAGGTCCGTTACTGTGGTGGACGAAGGACATAACAGTCACTATCCAGGACTGCTAGCAAGTGTTGCAATGATTTGCACGACACCCTTCACAGACTAACCTTATTTGCTTTTAAGTGTCTCTGTGCTAAAGCTCACTACCTTATTAAACAAAGCAAAAAGGAGTACTGGAAGCACTATGTTTCCTATGTGGGAGCCCATGCCTCTTCCTTCCAGATTTGCTCCAAGTTCTGTATCCCTGTGGGCCACCAGCGATAATCAACTGTCCAGGGTCTTATCCTACAGGGTGCCCTGTGTACTGATCCCTCGGTTCTTGCGGAACACCACGTGACATATGTTGTTGCAGCACCGGCATCCTCTTCCTATTTTGTTACCTGTTTCCAGTAGAAATGACAAGTTGAAGAAACTCCCCTTTCTTTCAACACCCACCAAGCTGAAGCCTATAATAGACCTTTAACTGGATGGGAATTCTTGCAGGCTTTTACCTCTTCACATGGCTCCAACCACAGCCAGACGATCCGACAGAGGCCAGATCTACTCAGGGTTTTCAACCGCATGTGGCTCAATGAGTTTCTTTCCCCTCACAATTGTGAGACAGTATAGTTATCCCCATACTTAAGCCCAGGAAGAACCCAACATCTCTCGACAGCTACTGACTTATTAGCCTGACCAACTTCAATGCTCAAGAGGATGGTTAGCTTCTGATTATATTGGGTACTCCAGTCTGAGGCCCTTTTGTCCCCGTATCAGTGTGGCTTCCGGGATGGGCGATCTGCAGCTGACCATTTACTCAGATTGGAAACAGTAATCTGACAGGCCTTTGCCCTAAATGCAAACACCTTGTCGCAGTCTTCTTTGACCTACATAAGGCATTCAACATGGCTTGCACCATCACATTTTAATTACTCTCCATGACTGAGGCTTTTGCGGCCCCCTTCCAGCTTTTATCTTCGAGTTTTTATCCCGTCAGCTCCTCAGGGGAATTGACACTTCACTCAGCCCCCCACCCCAGAGGTCCAGGAGAACAGTATCCCACAGGGTTCTGAATTAAGTGTCACACTCTTCCTCATCACCATCAACAGGCTTGTAACCTCTGTTGGGCCTCTGATTACCCCAGCACTGTGTTGGCAATTTTTGCATCCAGTGCAACCCCCTCTCGGTAATATCCGTTGAACGCTAGCCATCGGATGGGCCTCTGTGTGAGCCCTTTCACATGTCTTCCAATTTTCTCTCTCCAAAATGCATGTTATACATTTTTGTCATCGATCCACAGTACACCCCAATCCAGAACTTTATTTAGGCAACCAGCACCTAGATGTTGTACCACAGTCCCATTTTTTGGGCCTCCTTCTTGATAAAATGCTGATGTGGCTACCCCATATTCGCAACCTAATTACTACCTGCATTTCCTTGCAGAAGCGGGGATTCCATCTCTACAAATGTGATGGAGCCAACTCCTGGTTTATTATGCAGTTGCCATTTGATGGTTCCTGGACCGCCTTGTTTACCCTGCCCTCTTCGCAAACAAAGGCCATCTCCCTCCTGACACCCACCCTCGGGTGGGATTGCTGGTTGGAATGCATCTCGCTTCCCTCTGTTGGGATCTCCATCTCCACTCACTGGAATGTGCTCCCCCTTCCTCCGTATGGTGCCTAGACCATGGATTAGGACCGACCTATTCCAGAGTGGTAAGGTATCTGTCACCCCTGTGATATTCCGACATTGTATATAGGTAAGGTAAGATGTGATGCAATTTTGTCTCTCATAATGGCATGGAACACCATTTACTGCCAGGATAATGTAGTGTGTTCACAGCACAGATTCTGGCTATTAACAGGGCCTTACATTTTGTTCAGATCTCCCTCCACAGTGTTTTAATATGTAATGACTCAATAGCCAGCCTTCAGGCTATAGACCTATGCCTTTGCTATCTGCTATCCACGACCTTCTCTCTGCCCTTGGCTGTGCTGCCTACTGGGTTGTCTTTCTCTGGGTCCCAAGTCATGTGGGCATCCCAGGGAGTGAACTAGCTGACTGTTTGGCTAGAGAGGCCAATACTTGCTCCCCTCCACCCATTACCTTTCATGGTTCCATGTGCAGATATGCAGATACACATAAAGCCTCTCTTTTTGCCCAAAAGTGGAATGACATCTGGTGTGTTACTGTTCTCAGTAATAAATTCTACACAATCAAGAGACTACTGCAGTTTGGCACCCTTTCTTCCACTCCTGTCGGAAGGAGTCCAGTGTATTATGTCGTCTACACATCTGTCTTACTAGCCTCACATATTAAAAGACTGTCACAAATAAAGCTTTTGGCCAGTAAGGTCTTTGTCAAACACACACACACACACACACACACACACACACACACACACACACACACACGACTGCAGTCTCAGGCAACTGAAGTCACACTGCGAGCAGCGGCACCAGTGCATGATGGGAGTGGCAACTGGGTGGGGTTAAGGAGGAGGCTTTGTCGGGGAGAGGGATAGTAGAGTAGGGGTGAACTGTGTGTCGCCGAATCTCTTATCTGCCGAGAGAGCTGCATTCATGCTGCCCTCCTGCCTGTACATGTTAGCAGCTACTGGTGTGCTGGCTGCCTCTTGTTGGGAGGATAGGGCATATGCCTACAAGGCCACCATCTTCCTGTGTGAAAGTGTTGGCTAGTGACCAGGGCACAAACTATGACGTCCATGAGACTGCCTTGGTGGAATGGCTCGCCATGCTGTTAGCAACTTGGCTGCATGGGCAACACCTGCAGACTGCAGTGGTGGATTCCTGTACAACGGCACCTTTGTGAGAGTGCGGTTCCTGACCTCGCCATGCAAAGTAGATGCTGACTGAGCCGGACATATCAGCAATTCCTGGCCATGCATGGCACTCTTCCTGAATCTGTCCAATGCCTTGGAGGAGCTATTTTCAGTGTGGAAATAGTGACAATAAATGCATTCACAGCCAACACTGTCTCGCTGATACGTTTGGGTGTGTCACCGGACCACACTTTGACACCCCAAGGTTACCATCATGTACACATAGAGACCACAGCTCCCTGGGTCTCCAGTTGTTGTCAGAACTGGCCATAACCTCAGGGTTTCAGTCTGCAGCATCAGCTGTCATCACCTGTTTGGACTTGCAGTCAGGTGCAGTGCAGTAAATGAACATTTTTCTGTTGGCCTTCTTTTATTGTTCACTCTGTGTGGCCACAAGTCATAAGGACACCCATAGCACTTTAAAAGTGTCCTTTTTTAAACCACAGGAGTCTGCAGACCTGTTGTGGTTTAGAGGAAATTGCTGGGAAATGTATTCAACACCAGAGAGATGTAAATTCTGTAATTTATCAGGGCATGAGTTGCCATGTACTATTGTATTCCCAGCTGCATGTGTCGTTTATAGGTGATTTGGTCATTTGCACAGGATGAGTCCTGTTGGGCCATGATATGCCATAAAAACAATTTTTTTTGTGTGTATTGTAAGTGTAGTTTTTTCCCATTTTTTTCCTTTTGTAGGAATGACACTTGTAGAATTCACAAACTGTCAGATACACGTGCAGCTACTACTGGTGAGACTATTGCCTTATTTATGGATGTGTTGTTGGCAATTAATTCTCAGCAAAAAGAGTACAGTGAGAAATTACTTAGTCAAGTTGAAGTATTGCAAGCCATTCAACAGAAGATACAGTCAGTGGCCAGTGGGAGCAGAATCAAAGTTGAGTGTGGCCCCCTCCTTCTGTGGATCAATTAGCAGTGAACTTGATAAGGCCTTTGTCTGGGAAAACAATGAAGGATGTAACTTTGGGCATGTCTGCGCATGGCTGATTTATGGTTAACAGGTGAGTTATGTATTGTGAAACATGTAGTAAGGCACAAGCATTCAAGCGGTTAGCTAACGGTCTGCATCATTGTTACTGAAAAAAGAATAATGCACAATCCTTTAGGGAAAAACTTAGTAGTTTGGCACAGAAGCACAAAGAATCGGTGGTGTCCTTGAAGGCTGATGAGTCATCCTGCATGAAGTTGAAAATAGCTCAGTGTCTTTTCACATGTCGCACTGAGTCAGCATGGAGCATCTGTCTGCAGCCTTTAGAATTATTACTACTAAAGGGCATCATGACCATCAGGATTTCACCTCCGAAATAAAATGTTACAGATGTGGACATAAGGTCCATCTGTAAATGCAGTGTTGTCACCGAGAGTCATACGATTGTGGATGAATTGAGCATAAACCACACGAATGTAGAAATGAGAAGCAGGGAAAACAATATCAGTAGAAGCATGCATTAAATGCAAATGGGAATGCATTGCTTGTCGGAAAACATTCCCACTAGGGCATAATATTGCACCAACGTATGCAGACACAGGATGGTGCTTGTTAGGCTTAATACAGAGCAAGGAATATATAATTTTTGTTTAGACACAGTCAGTCACGTGTCAGTCATTAGTCTGGACTTCGTAGGTGGGAAAGGGTAAGTGGGGTCATTAGGGACAACCGTGCTCTACTTGAACATTGGAGCTAAAGTACACATAGGAGTGCTTCTGCTTCTTGTTGATGGATATTCTGTAATTCTCAGATTGGACTTCATTGATAAACGCTATGCTAAAATCGATGTTTTGTGGTATGTGCCGGGAACAACTGCAAGCAAGGCAGTGTCATAAGGTGCACTGATCATGAAGGCATTACCAACATGTATGTTAAAGATTGTTTTGCAGGATAACATACCATTGGATACAGTGAGGTTAGCGTGGGTTACTGTAGGTACTAGAAATGTGTTATGGAACCACTAGAGAGTAATGAAGAATTGGATAAATGCATTGTTTTGTGTGCAGAAGCATAGCAAGGATTAGTAATACTGATAGTTTGTTTATAGTTCCTATTAGCCTAAACAATTTAGGCATGGATGACCATCTGCATTACATAGAAAGGTGAATCATGGAGAAGATAGTGATCAACAAGTGCTGGAAGCTTTACTGCTACAATTCATGAATTTGTTTGATATGAATTGTACATTACCAGCAACACCTGTTATACATCATATAACCACAGGCAACAATAATCTATAGGTACCTTATATCAAGGCGTCAGGAACCATTGATGGAAGAATTCAGTGATCAGAAACTGGCAGAGGGATTAATAGAACATAATGGTAGTCCATGGGCTACAGCTGTTGTTTTCATTCTGAAAAAATCTCCAGATGATAGTAAAAAAATATAGATTCTGTTGTGACTCCCAATGTCCAAACTTGAAAACTGTCACTGATGCATGTCCCATCACAAATGGTTCTGAGATGGGACAAAGTAAGACAGTGCAAGTCTTTTTCAACAATGTACATAAGGAGTGGATGTCACCAGCTAGTAGCAGTCCCAGAAGATAGGTTGCAAACTACACCGTGGGCCCATTATCAGTATCACAGAATACCATTTTGACTCAAGAATGCTCGTTTCAGAGACTGTTAGATGGAGTACGTCAGGGATTAAAGCCTAAGGACATCATAGTATTACAGAGAGCTGAGTGGAGACACCTCTGGGTGAAGTCAAGATAGCTTTGGGGGCAACCTGTGAAGTGTCAATGACACTAGTCAAACATCATTAGAGTTCAGTCTTTTATTCTAAACGATTACAAGTTGCTGTTCTTCTGCACCAGTCTCAGCTGTCTCATTCAGCTATGTGTTGGATTCTGGCTGATGTCCATCAAGTTAGCTCAGAGGTTGCATGCCAAGAAGCAGATGTCAGCAACCCTGGTGCTGCAGCAGACTGTCAGGGAGCAGGTGCGGCCATTGCCCAGTGGAAGGCGGTTCTCGCACTGGCTGCTGGAGTGTACTCGGTCCCACTCCGAACTCTACAATGACCCTTGATGACCCATCTGTGATGTACCTGTGGTTTGGAGTTGTGTGGTTGGTTGATCTCCTCCCTACCTCTGGCAGGTGTCAGCACCGGGAGGCAGCTGAATGTTGAACAGGATCATGGACACATCCTGACTGGAAGTCCAGTACTGGCAGCACCCTGCAATGTGGTGTTTGTGATGAGGTGTTGTCAGAAGACAGTCAGTTTCACCATCAATAGATGGTAGGTGGTGAGCAGCATGATGTTGGTAGGGTGAAGCCCATCATCTCAAGTGCACCTTCGGCTAGTTCATAGACTGTGCTGGAGCATCTAGGACGTAGATTCACTACAGTATCGTAATCATGTAATCGAGTGCTGCTATTGTGAATGCCATCGATCCCAATGATCAATTCATGTCAAGAGCTGGAGTATTTAAATGGAGCCAGCGTGAGGCTGGGATGCAAGGCACAGTTTGTAATGACTGCATGTGTCCTCCTTATTCTGCTGTATTCATTTAATTGGCTGTTAACTGCTGTGTCAGTTCATCTGTTTGCGGTTATGGAAGAGAATGAGTTTCTTGCAACATGTCTTACAAGGTAACGAATATGCTTGTCTCACTTCCTTTGGTTTTCTGTGACAGTCTCCTTTCAGCTGAATGCGTATCTTCATTCAGCAGGCAGTGCTGTAATGTATGGACAACCTGAACCACTTGCGACATACTGGTTCACTTTCTGCTTCTGCCTCCACTTCTGTCTCTGGCATGGCCTGAGTTTGGCTATGGCACTGTGATTGAATCTTAATAAAAAAAAATTCTAATTTCTACCCCTTACTATTCTGCTCCATAACAGTATTCTCAAAAGATATAGAACAACACTTTAGAAGTAGTATCCAGCAGACTACAAACAGACCATCTGATGCTTAGCATGGATAAATGCCATTTTGAACAGACATAAGTGCACTACCTTGGACACATAATTACTGGAAAAGATGTAAAAATTGATTCCCAGTTAGTACCAGCAGTCTGTGATTTCATGACATTGCAAACAACAAAGCAACTACAATCACCTCTAGGCTTAGGTAACTGTTAAATAAAATTCATCAAACATTTTGCAGAAATCTCAGAACAATTAAATCATTTATTAAGAAAAGGTGTAAAATTTGTTTAGTTGATGGAGTGTCAAACGGCATTTAAGGCATTGAAAAAAGTGATATCGGTTCCAGTACTGATATTTCTTTATTTTGAGAGAGAGTTCATCTTGTACTATGCCAGCAAAAAACATAAAATTATGTTTAAGTATGAGTGCAGAAAAGTACATGATATGCTGTTAAACAATACATGAGGACTAGAAAGCTGGCTGTCAGTAAGGTTTTTGCTTACATGACATTTTTGCAAGTTGTGCTTGTAAGCTGATTGATATGTTGTGCTTGTAAGCTGATTGATATGTGCAAGACTATATTTGTAACTTTCAACATGAGTGCAGAAAAGTACATGGTATGCTGTTAAAGAATACATGAGGACTGGTAAGCTGGCTGTCAGTAAGATTTTTGCTTACATGATGTTTTTGCAAGTTGTGCTTGTAAACTGATATGTGGAAGGCTATATTTGTAACATTCAACATATATATGTACGGCAAAGTGCCCATCCCCATATAACATTAAACAAATTTTTTAAATGTGACGCACGCACACAGCCAATGTCATACATTTTGAAAATGTCCTGCCACTGAAACTGGCCAGTAATGTAATTTATATGTATGGTGCATTAAAGGAATAAAACTGACAGCCTATGGTGTTTAAAATTGTTCCATCATTTAGACAGTACATCGAGGCTGTCGACCCCTACTTGAAGAAATTATAGACAGTAGTGTCATAGGACTGAGGAGTAAAACATAAACCTTGTGGTTCAGTTCTCTTGAACATCCAAATAACATTGCTGTCAATTTGAAATGTGTGTAATGTGATTGTTTCAGAAGTAATCTGAGAAAAATTTGGGGCAGATTTACCAAAGGGGAGGAGAGTGTTGCACTGCAGAATAGAATTCTGGGGGTACATAAAATTTTCTCCCCAGAAATCACAGAGCCAAGTCAAGACAGGCCCAAGCATAGTCCCCCCAGGGGATCCACAACTTTTGTGGATACGTGCATGGCGAGCACGGGGCCTCGAGCTATTGCAGCCTTCCTTCTTTCCAGGGCTGCATTTCCTTGCCCTTTCCCTCCTTTCCTCCCCTTGCTTCTTCCCCTTCGCCCTCTTCTCTCCCCCTCTTGGTGTCCTTGCTTATGTTGGCCCTGCTATCCTGGTTATGTTGGTTTTGTAATTTAGTTTTGTTGCGTAATCACCTCATCCTTTTGGCACTCCCTGGTCCCCCTCTGGGGTTTGACCTCCATTGCTAAATTTCTCTTCCATAGTGCGAGCATTTGCGGAAGAGCACCTTACCTAGTGTCTCCGACGTGTGCCCTCCTAGTTCATTCCACCTTTTCTTTCACATCGTTGTCTGATGCTAGGGTGCATAGCCAGCACGGTAGCCAGCCTGTGTGGTGGGGTTGCTATGTACCCTTTTGGTTGAGCCCCCTGAACACACAGGGATCACACTTCTGATACCTGAGCTGTGACCACCTCATGTAAGCCTAGGAGTGGTTGCTTGTCATCCTGGAGCATCGGAACTCCCGGCAATGGCCGACGTGCCAGACGGCCCTTGCTGTGGCGCCTGTGAGGAGAGCCCCTGATCGGAGTCGGTGGTATCAGGGTGGACACTATGCAAACGAAATGCGTACGGGTCTAGAACTCTGGCCATTCTTCTGCGGCCGTCTCTCTGCGTGGAACTGATTCTTCTAGTGCTGCTTCTCCTGCCCCTTCGGCCTTCCCTTCCATGGCTACCCCTTGGGAGGAGGGTCAGGCCCGTCGGCTAGGGGCGAAACCTTTCCCCCGCTATCTGGTTTGCACCAGGACTGATGGGGATACTTTCACCAATACCAAACCTTTATTCTTTGTGGAACATATTGAAGACAAGTTTGGCGAAGTGGACTCCTTGAGTAAGATGTGGTCGGGTTTGTTGTTGATCACAACTGCTGCAGCTGCCCAGTCTTCAGCCCTTCGTGCCTGTAACCATCTTGGCACAATTCCTGTGTCCATTACCCCCCACCAGTCTCTAAATATGGTTCAAGGTGTGATTTTTCACAGGGACCTCATCCTTCAAACTGATGAGGAGCTTTGGGACAATCTCGGACGGTGGGGTGTTCACTTTGCTCGGCATGTTCAGAAGGGTCCAAAAAACAATTGCATTGATACTGGTGCCTTTATCCTGGCCTTTGAAGGGGATACCCTCCCTGAGAAAGTAAAAATTATGGTTTATTGATGTGATGTGAAGCTGTACATCCCACCTCCTATGAGATGTTTTAAGTGCTTGCATTTTGGACACGTCTTCCCGCTGTTTGCAGGCCTCTCTCTGTGGTGGCTGTGGACATCCACTCCTTGAGGGAAGTTCCTGTGTTCCCCTCCTGTGTGTGTAAATTGTCATGGCAATCATTCTCCACGTTCACCAGATTGCCCAGTATATAAGAAGGAAAAGAAGATACAGGAGTATAAGTCCCTTGATTGTCTAACCTACACTGAGGCTCGTAAGAAGTATGCACATCTTCACTCCATGTCCATCACGTCTAGTTGAGCTTTAGTTACATCTTCAACCCTTCCTCCCCCTTCCTTACCCCAGTCCCGGACCCCTCTCCTCCCCCCCTCCCCTGTGGCTCCCACACTTTCTCCTCTGGGTGCTGCTCCACCTCCCCATCCGGAGAAGTGTCCCACTTCTTCAGCATCTGCCGGTCAAAGGCGTCCCTCCTGGGATACCCCTTCCCGGCACCTTCCAGGCCCAAGGTCTGCTGCCACACGACCACCATGAGAACCACGGTCTGTTGGCCCCCAGGTCGCCCGATCTCTTTCTGTTCCCGATCTTGCTGCAGCTGGCTCCTTTATGCCACACAGCCCTCCTCGATCTCAAACAGAAAAGAAGAAGAAACTTAAGTCCCGGGACGAGGAGCCTCTGGTGTCACCAGAGGTCCCATCCCCGGCTTCACAACCAGATTCTGATCTGTTGTTCATGGATGTTGCCCCCTCCTTGTCGGTGATGGGTGGTGACCCGGCGGTATGACTGGCTTTAAACTGTTCAACTCCTATTTTAATCATCATTCTGTGGTCATCCAATGGAATTGTAATGGATATTACAGTCACCTTCCAGAATTGAAATCCCTTATTTCACCTTACTCTGCAGCTTGTATGGTTCTACAAGAATCTCATTTTACTGATGATCACTCACCAACTCTCTGTGGGTTCCGTGTTTTCTGTCAAAATCGGGTCGGCCCCCTGCGGGCTTCTGGCGGCTTTTGTACGTTAGTCCATTCAGACCTTGCTAGCATGTGGATTCCTCTTCAAGCTACATTGGAAGCGGTGGGTGTTAGGGTCCACCTGGACGCTAAGGTCACGGTTTGCAATCTTTATCTCCTTCCTGACAGGACTCTTACACATGCTGCCTTAACTGCCCTTCTTCAGCAACTTCCTCCTCCGTTCCTCCTTCTCGGGGATTTTAATGCTCATCATCCCTTGTGGGGCAGTGCATTTCCAACTAGACGAGGTCTTCTCATAGACCAGTTTATTACAGACCACGACTTGTGCCTTCTTAATGATGGCTCCCCTACTCATTTCTGTACCGGTCATGGTATCTTTTCTGCCATTGATCTTTCTCTTTCTTCTCCCTCCCTCCTCCCTTCATTACACTGGTCACCACATGACGACCTTTGTGATAGTGACCATTTTTCATTGATTCTCTCGCTCCCTTCCCGCTGCCCGATGGACAGGTTACCTCGTTGGTCTTTCCAACGCACCGATTGCACGGGTCGTGTTTTCTCCCTCTTTGTCAGGTTGTATTGATGATGTCCTACGTGACGTGTCTGACGCAATTGTTCGCGCTGCTAGCCTTCCTGTACTTCGCTCATCTGGACCATTTCGACGCCGGCAAGTCCTATGGTGGAGTACGGCCATTGCCATTGCCATCTGTGATTGCCGTCGAGCTTTGTAACACCTTAAGAGGCACCCATCCATTGCCAACCTTATTACCTTTAAACACCTTCAGGCGAAAGCCCATTATTTAATCAAACAGAGCAAACAGATATGATGGGAACACTTTGTTTCTTCTCTCGGTTCTACTGTCCCTAAGTCACGGGTATGGGCTACACTTCGCTCTCTCCAAGGTTGCCATTGGCAGTCCACCCTCCCAGGCCTTCACCTCCCAGATGACCTTCGTACGGACCTGTTGATTCTTGCAGAACATCTTGTGACCCATTTTGCAATGGCATCAGCATCAGCCTCCTATCCGGCTGCTTTCCTTCACCGGAAACAGCGGGCTGAAGCTTTCGCCTCATGTTTTACCCCTTGTCAGTCAGAATCTTATAATGAACCTTTTACTGAATGGAAATTTCTTTCCACACTTTCTTCTTCTCATGATACGGCCCCTGGCCCAGACTCCATTCATAACCAACTGCTTCAACATCTCAGTGCTCCACAACGGCAACATCTTCTCCAGGTGTTTAACCATATTTGGCTCCAGGGTGACTTCCCTTCTCAATGGAGGGATAGCATCGTGGTTCCTGTCCTTAAGCCTGGTAAGAACCCCCTATTTGTTGAAAGCTATCGGCCAATTAGTCTGACAAATGTTGTTTGCAAGTTACTTGAACGGATGGTAGCCTGTCGGCTCAGTTGGGTTCTCGAATCTCGGGATCTAATGTCACCTTTCCAGTGTGGCTTCCGAGAGGGTCGGTCTCCGATCGATCATTTACTTCGCTTGGAATCTGTAGTTCGGCAGGCTTTTTCCCAGCGTTACCATTTGGTTGCAGTATTTTTTGACCTTCGCAAGGGCTATGACATGGCTTGGCGTGATCACATCTTACTTATACTTCATCAGTGGGGTCTGCGGGGCCCACTCCCGATTTTTATCCGCCAGTTCCTGTTGCATCGGTCGTTCAGGTTTCGGGTTGGTACTGTTTTCAGCTCTCCACGGACCCAGGAGACGGGCATCCCACAGGGTTCTGTACTGAGTGTACTTCTTTTCCTCATTGCTATCGATGGACTTGTGGCCTCTCTACGTCCTTTGGTCGCCCCTGCTCTGTATGTGGATGATTTCTGCATTTGGGTTAGTTCCTCTTTGATGGCCTCTGCAGAGCGACAGCTCCAGTGAGCTATACAGCGTGCCTCTGCATGGACCCTCTCACACGGGTTTCAATTCTCTCCTTTCAAATCGCGGGTGGTCCACTTCTGTCGCCGTACTGCGACCCCCTGATCCAGAGCTCTATCTCGATGCACAACGATTGCCTGTGGTCCCACAATTTCGTTTCCTGGGTCTTCTTTTTGACAACAAGCTCACTTGGCCGCCCCATATCAGACTTCTGAAGGTAGGATGTTTCCGAAAACTTAATGTTCTTCGCTTCCTTGCCCACACCTATTGGGGTGTATGGTCTCAATGAGTGGCCTTCTGGCTATTGACCGGTGTTTTTCGCGTCATCCCTTGGTCTCTACCATCTATGACCATCTCGCTGATCTTCACCGTGCTGCTTGTGCCATTGACTTCCTTTGGGTCCCTGGCCATGTGGGTATCCCAGGTAATGAGCTTGCTGATCGTTCGACTGGGGGAGCAGTCACTTACCCCCCCGTTTTCTATAACCCCTCCTGCAGTGGATTTATGGCTTCACGTCAAATCCCTCTTCGCACAATCGTGGGCCAACTCATGGGAGGCTACCTCCCTGTCTAATAAACTTCGTGCGATTAAGGTGACACCAGGCCCGTGGCGTTCTTCCTTTCGCCTCTCCCGAAAAGGACTCGACCACACTGTGTCGTCTCCGCGTCGGCCATACCAGGCTGACCCATGGTTTTCTTTTTCTTGATGAGCCATCCCCACTTTGTGGTTGTGGAGCTTTCCAGTCAGTAGCCCACATTTTGGTTGACGGCCCCCTTCTTTTGGCTCTGCGTGCTAAGTACAGATTCCCCCTCACTTTACCTTTGATTTTGGCTGACGATTCCTGGATGGTTGAACTGGTTCTCAGTTTCCTCGGGGAAAGTGGTATTTATTCTCAGTTTTAAGGTTTTTACCCTCACTCTGGTGATGGGGCAGGACAGAGAGCTTTGGTGTATCTCCCATTGTAAGCTGTGTTTGGAGATTCCCGACTCCCCTCCATGGCCGAGATCCTCTTTTCTTCCCCTTTTACTCTGTTTTTGTCACTTTTTAGGATTGTTTAGTCTCCTTTTCCCATATGCACTTCTACATTCTAGCGGTTGCACGGTTTTAAGTCGCAGGTGGTCTTGCCTCTACTGCTTCAGAGGTGGGATATTTTCTGCCTCTAGCATAGCGTTGGGGTCGCTCTCTTGCTGACTTACCTCATTTTGGTTTTACCATTGACGACATGACTGCACTTTTACTTTTTTTAGCCTTTTCCCTTTTATCGTTCTGACTTCTCTGAGATGTCACACTATCTGAATGGACCACATTTGAAGCAAGGGACTGATGACCTTGCTTTTTGGTCCCTTTAACCCCAACTAACCAACCAACCAACCAACCAACCAAGCATAGTGTTTCAATCATAGTGTAAACCAGGCAGGAGAACAGATACTGCAAATAGCAAGGAACGCGACAGGGCCATTGCTACACAACACTCAAGCAGAGAGCAAAGATGCGAAGCCACAGTTGGGACACCACGATGTGGTATAGAGCGCTGACAAGCATTGAAAACATGGCCAAATTCATGCATTGCCACAGCTTGATAACAGTATAGACATTAGCTAACCAGCATAAATACTTGGACCTTTGTTCAGTCATCAGTAGAGACTGGATTATATGCATTTGCATGTTGCATATGCGGCTCCTTTTCACCAGTTATTGCATATTTTAACTAAAACTAGTGACAATGCGTATTTTCTCTGTATGTTTACAATATTTCAAAAATTTAGATGGGCAGTCTCTAGCTCGATCTAGTTTTGATATCTCACAGACTGACCCCAACGTAGAACTGCGTGCAGTTGCAAACTGAGAGGCCACTGCCTAGCGAAATCATTGCAGAAGAGGAACAGGAACAGGAAGATAGAGTCAATGCCCCTGTGCTCACACACTCTGGTTAATCCCCTCCACTGTCATACCGTATGCGTTGGCAACATTTATGTTAAACTACACAAGCATTTAGTTGCATGTCCATTGTTTCAGTTTAGCTTTCTGTTTACTTGTACACAGTTGATCATATTTAAAATGTGTAGTGCGTAACGTGTTGTGCACAATGCCGCCCAAAAAAAGAAATGTCATGCTGTGGATAGCTGACCATCCTGGATCATTTACATGTGAGGGAATTGTTTTATATTGTCGAGTTTGTGAGAAAAACGTTTTGTTCAAAAAAAGTTTCAAATAAACCAGTATATCAAGACTAGTCTTCATATCTCAGGAATGCAGAAGAAAGGACCATGACAACAACTCTTGACAACAGCAAGTTGCAGCAGCAGGGATTTGTCCAAAGGTAACCAAAAAAGTCTGTTTTGCCACAGATCTATGTGAAGAATTCATTGCAAGCAATATTCCTCTTCACAAACTCACAAACCCTATTCTCAAAGGCTTCCTGCACAAATATTGCTTAAATCAAAATATACCAGATGAATCAACATTGTGTAAAAATTACATACCAACAGTTTACGTAAATGTTCTGGAAGAAATATGCAATGAACTAAAGGACAGCATTATCTGGATTTCAGTTGATGAAATTACAGACACTTGTGGTTGTTCAGTTGTAAATTTAATTGTTAGTGCTTTAAAAGAAGAGCCTTCTTCTTCCTATTCTGCAGCCTCTAAAGAACTTGAAAACGTAAATCATTATATGAGCACCAGATTTGTGAATGAAGGTGGTAGAAAAATATTTCCAGAATATTCTGCAAATGAAAGGGTGTTTATATTTATTTCAGATGCTGCTCTCTATATGATGCAAGCAGGAAAAGCCCTCTGAGTATTTTATCCCAATTTGATTCATGTGATGTGCTTTGCTCATGGAGCGCATCACTTTGCTGAAAAAGTACGTTCCACATTTGTGAATGTAAATAAACTGATTTCATCCACAAAGAAAGTGTTTCTAAAGGCTCCTGCTCACATGAAGACCTACAAAGAAAAACTACCAATTGTGCCTTTACCTCCCGAACCAGTGGTAACTCATTGGGGTATGTGGATCAAAGCTGTGTCGTTTTACAGCGAACATTTCAAGGCCATTACAGGGGTAGTAAATGGCTTCGATAGTGTAGAGGCCGTGGCAGCTTTCCAGTGCAAGGAAGCTTTTAATGATTCTGTTATTAAAAAAGACATAGCTGTGATTAGCACTAATGTTTCCCATATAACTGTGAGTATCAAAAAGCCAGAAACTCAAGGTTTGGTGTTGAATGAATTATTCTAGTGAACTCATTGCCGGAGGCATTCCCAAGAAAACTTGAAGAAAAGTTTGAAAACATTTTAAATAATAACTCAGGCTTTGAAACCATATGCGAAATTGATAGTTTCATTAATGGGATGGGTGAACTTTTACTAGAAACAATAGGTGCTATCATAGCACCCAGATTCAAATACTGCCCAATTATCTCAGTTGATGTAAAATGGTCCTTTTCTGTTTACAAAAATGTTTTGAGTGATCGAAGATACAATCTTGCTACGAAACATTTCGGCCTGCTCGGTTGGCCGTGCGGTCTAACGCAGGGCTTTTCGGAGTGGGAAGGAGAGCCTGGTCCCCGGCACGAATCCACCCGGCGGACTTGTTTCGAGGTCCGGTGAGCCGGCCAGTCTGTGGATGGTTTATAGGCGGTTTTCCATCTGCCACGGCGAATGTGGGCTGGTTCCCCTTATTCCACCTCAGCTACACTATGTCGGTGATTGCTGCGCAAACAAGTTCTCCACGTACGCGTACACCACCATTACTCTACCATGCGAACATAGGGGTTACACTCGTTTGGTGTGAGACATTCCCTAGGACGGGGGGGTCCACTGGGGGCCGATCTGGGGCGGTGGAGGGGTGAAGTGGACTGCGGTAGCCATTGTAGGGTTGTGGACCACTGTGGCTGCGGCGAGCCTCTCCGCCATTTCTAGGCCCCCGGTTAACATACAATACAATACAATACAAAACATTTGGAAGAGAACTTGGTTGTTTATGTTTACAAAAGTGGAAACATGTGAAATAAATTGTAAATGATGCGTTGGTCCAATAGTATTAATTAAAAGTTAATGCTGTCAAAAAAATTCATGATTGATTTTTCTTAAATAAAATATTACGAGCGTGCCCTTCGGCATGCAGTATGTCTCGAAGTTGGTCTTGTACATACTGATTGTTTCAGTGCGACTCACTTGCATCGCTTTCACTTGTTGCTGCCAACAATAGCAAAGAAGAAACACTTCTTGAAACACAGTGTGTGTCCCCATTTTCCAAATTTTTAGAAAATAATCCCTGAAAGAACTCCTTCCTAACCTGTACCAGAAAGTATTCAGAGAATATCAGCATTCTAAATGTAACGATTTTTCATGTGGCCGGCGCTTTTCCTCGTAATTGATATGCACAGGTTTGACTCTGAGATATAATGGATGCAGTAACTACCATGTTTTTTTATTATTGGATCTTTCTTATTTTGACTCTTTTCATCCATTTTTAAGCATTTTTCATGCATATATGTATGCATATTTTAAGGTCTCTAGTGATTAGTAATCAGTCAAGAGTTGTGAGTCGGTATGGCAGTCTTGTAAGTTGCCATGTCAGACTGGAAGATTGTTGTGGACACCTCAGTGAGACAACATGACGAATGCTGCAAGGAGCAGCATAGAAAGTTGATCAATGTGGAATCAGGCATGTATAAAATGAACAAAAGGTGAAGTGTGGCAACACATCTCAGCTATACTGGTACTTAATGGGTCTAGTGTTAGTTATCAAGGACAGCTAGTGACTGAAACCTTGTAAACTGTAGAAAGAATTTAACTGTATCTGGGCATCTTGTTTTAACTGTTTAATTGTTACAGTTGGACTTCTGTAGATGTTTTGAGTCAGAGACTAACAGAATTTATCTGAAATGAACTATAAAGAATTTAGTTCCAAGTGCAGCAGCAGAGAGAAGAAGGTTGAGAAGAGAAGAGATGTATAATGACATGAGCCTGAGCAAGAGGGCTAGACACCATAAAGAGGGCCACTTGCAGCAGTATGCTGGCACATCGTTGTGTCATTGGACACACTGGTGGTTTTGACCAGCCACTGGCCGTCTAGAAACTAATGTCACATGCAGCAAGCAGTTTCCATTGTGTTGTCAACAATACTGTTAACACAATAGACACCATTTGCAGCATGTGCCTGTAGTCTGAAGATGACCTCCCACCTGTTGAAAACCAGTTAAGACATTGTGGAATGATCATGTGATTGTGCCTTAAAAAATAAAAATTTATGAAAGACTGAATATCAATCACTTAATTTCCAAGAATGTATGTCACTTTCTCCTTCTTTTCTGTACTGCCATTCTTACGTACTTCTATTCTATTCTCTCTCTCTCTCTCTCTCTCTCTCTCTCTCTCTCTCTCTCTCTGTGTGTGTGTGTGTGTGTGTGTGTGTGTGTGTGTGTGTGTGTGTGTGTCCAGAGAATCAAGGAAATCAAGAAATATGTAGAGAGAAGAAATTTGTCTGCCTATCTAGGGAATCAAGGAAATCAAGAAATATGTATGTTACAGAAGAAATTAAGAACTCCAGCAATAAAATCAAACCAATATGGAATGTTGTTAGAAGGGAGACAGGGAAAGTAACCACTGGGGTAGGTAGTATTACTGTTAAAGAGAATGAAACCATCTTAACCAACAGTACACAGGTAGCCATTGTATTTAACAATCACTTCTTAAGTGTAGGAGAAAAAATTGGTGAGATAAGTTCACACGAAAAAGCCAGGCAGTACATGGAAGAGTCAGTTTTGAAAAATTTTAGTCCGATTAAGTTTCATCTAACAACCTCTTGTGAAATACGGAAAATTATTAAATCTTTGAAAAATAAATGTTCTGTTGGAGTATATGACTTCTCTAAGAAGTTATTAAAACAATGTGGAGTAATTACAGCTGATGTTTTGAGTCACATATGTAACGCATCACTGATCCAGGGTATTTTTCCAGACAGGTTAAAATATGCCATTGTCAGGCCTCTCTACAAAAAGGGGGAAACGACAGACGTCGATAATTACCAGCCAGTATCCTTGCTTACAGAATTTTCAAAAATCTTTGAGAAAGTAATGTACTCAAGAGTGGTTAGCCATCTCAACAGTAATGGGATACTTAGTAAATCACAGTTCGAATTTCAGAAATGCTGTTCCACTGAGACAGCTGTATAGAATTTCACTGTCCACATAATAGAGTCTTTAAATAGTAAAATGTCACCAGTAGGAATATTCTGTGTCTTATCCAAAGCATTTGATTATGTGAACCATGACATTATGTTAGAGAATTTACAATTCTGTGGTGTAAATGGAACAGCATATGAGTCGTTTAAGTCATATCTACAGAACAGGAAGCAAAAAGTCTCTTTATATGCTTCAAGTGATTCAAACGAGTTTGCCACTTCATCTAACTGGGGTGAAATTACATTAGGTGTTCCACAAGGTTCGATCATGGGCCCCCTCCTGTTCTTGATATATGTGAAACAAGATGCTGAACTGACACTGTTTGCTGGTGATACAAGCATAATTATTAATTCAGTAAAAGAAAGTGCGATAAAAATGATACAAATAAGGTCTTTGGAAAAGTTATTAATTGGTTTTCTGCAAATGGGCTTGCTCTGAACTTTGAAAAAACGCAGTACATCCAATTTTCTGCTGCAAAAAGTATAATTCCTTCAATAAACATAACACATCAAAAGAAGTCAGCAGCCAGGGTAGAGCATACTAAGTTTTTGGGTGTACATATAGATGAGAATTTTAATTGGAAAATTCATATTTTGGATCTCCTAAAGCGACTAGGTTTAGCAGCTATTGCAATCAGAATAATTGCCAATTTTGAGGATGTAGAAATTAGTAAGCTAACATACTTTGCATACTTCCACTCTCTGATGTCATGCGGAATAATATTCTGGGGCAACTCAACACTTAGGCAAAAGGTATTCACTACTCAAAAGAAAGTAGTTAGAATAATGTGTGGGGTTCATAGTCGCACATCTTGTAGACATCTGTTTAAAAAGGTTAGGAATTCTTACAACTGCTTCACAGTACTTTTACTCAGTAATGAAATTTTTTCTCAACAACATGGACCAGTTTAAAATCAACAGCGACATTCATGATTACAATACCAGAAAAAAGAAAGACCTGCACTATCCTTTACTTAACCTATCTTTGGCACAGAAAGGGGTAAAATATGCTGCTACAAAACTTTTTGATAAATTACCAGATAAAATAAAATGTCTGACAGACAGCAGTAATAGTTTCAAAAACGAATTGAAATCATACCTGCTTGACAACTCCTTCTATACCATAGATGAATTCTTGAATACGAGTAAATAAAACTGGAGATACATTATATATGCATTTTGTGCCACTTAAGGGAATGGGATAGATAATAGAAATATTTAGGTATAGCACTATAACTTGTTTCCTGTGCACATTTCTTGTGCATTAGACATGTTCCACATCATAACGGTTTTTCCGTGCTATTGATCAATGGAACACGTAACTAACTAACTCCACTCTTCTGATGACAACCTGGCTCTCACCAAGGTCTTACCATGTCACATGCTTGTGACTGTTACATTTCTTATCTTCTTTTACTTCCTACCCAGATTTTGCAGGGTTCACACTACTACTTTCTGAGCCACAAACCCTCCACATTTACCAAGAAGAAGGTGCCCATCCCTATTGGGGCACTGGGACTTTGAGCAACACTCACCATGACCGTTGCCATGGCTGGGGGGGGCAGCTGTGGAGAGAGCCCTATTTGAAATGGATGACGCCAGGATGGACATCCTGCCATGAAGTGACTCTCTCTTAAACTGGCAGTTGCAGGAGCCAGGCAGTTTCTTCAGATTAGAACTCTCACTGTGATGCCCAACAGTACAACCCGAAAGTGTTTCCACACTTCGCTGTGCCATGGGAGGAGGAGCAACAGGGCATCAATATCGAGAGCCTTGCTCACTACACTACCTAGTGTGCAGAAGAGCATATGGCGAGTCATTTCTACGACCGACTCTGTTCGGTCTTAAACCATACTTTCATGTACTTTGGATGACATTCCAGTTTCTTTCACTCCCCATATACGTTTAAATAAAACACAAGGCCTTATTTTTCACCCAGACTTGATACAAAAATCATATGAAGCAGAGTGTGCCAACCCAGAATGGCCAGGGGTAAAGTTGGTTTGCCATATCCAGAAGGGGCCGAAGAATAATAGAGTTGATGTGGGAGCATTTACTCTAGCATTCAACAGGACAACACTTCCATAAAAGGTGAAGAATATGGTTTACCACTGTGTCATCAAGCTTTACCTACCATCACCTGTGCGGATTGCCTTTGTTTTGTATGTGTGTATCTCATTGTCCCAATAAACCCTCCTGTGGCAATTGTGGTCATACTGAGCATGAGTAAACTTGACAGTTTGTGCCAACGTGTCAGGACAGGCATCCTACCCATTCACCAGTGTGTCCCATTTGCAAGAACGAATGGACAATTAAAAAATACAAATCCTTTTATTGATTATCATACTTCAGCGGTAAAAAGAAGTACGAACATCAACTTGTTATTGTGGTGAGTGGTTTCACAACCACCATGGGAAAACTTTGCTACCCATACAGTTGACACCTACCTGTAATCACATGCTACAAAACCACATCTATCTGAGACAGAGGCAACCTTTCTATCATCCATTTTCTTACAACATTGGGGATTGACTCCCAGTCCTCAGCTGGAATAGCATGAGCCATGCAGACTCGTAGCCCAGTGCTGGCCTGCGGCCGAAGTAATTTAAGGCTATGAGCTGTAGAGCTGCCATTCTTCCATTTCCAATCTTAAATTAGACAAATCTTCACTGTCTTTGAAAACCTCAAAAGTTTCAAAAGACATGTCAACAAGAGAGTCAAAGATGGAAGTGATTCTGGTGATGTCGGAACCTATGTTGCTGGACATTTTAACAGTGAAATTGATGGTGAATGGGGACTTTGGGGCATGATTCGCTACTCCAGCCTCGTCATCCCTCTACCCCACCTGAGTGGAATTATAAGGAGTACTATATTTTTGAACTAAAACTGGCGTTTTCATTCTGTCTTGCAATCTATATTTTCATGCAAGAAACCTATATTTGTGGTAACTGCTGAAGTCCTACCAGTACCAAGCTTTCTATAGGAAATGTGACTACACTGAGACAATGTACAAAGGGATCTGCACAGTTGTTCCAGACAATCTCATATATAGGTCTCCTCATCGAACAGTTGCATTTCAGTGCAGCAAATGGTTCTTCTTGGCCACTGATCTTACTAGTTGCGCACCAAAGTTAGTCACCTTATTACCTTTGGGTGTATGTAACTCTGCGACAAGGACCACTTCTCAGTTGTCCTGCCGCTCTCATTGCATCTACCACCAAACTAACAGGCATTCCAGAGGATAAACTGCCAGACCTACACTTCAAATGTCACTTTCTTGTCCTCCAGTCTATACCTGTTGATGATGTTTTTATAGTTGTAACAACTGCATTTACCAATGCTAGTGATGTAGTGATCCCATTATCCAATGGGCCTTGTCACCATTGGCTGGTCCTTTAGTGGACTGAGGAAACCGCAGTAATAAACAGAGACTAACAAGTGAGCTATTCAATTATTCAAACGATGCCCCAGAAAATCATTGAACAGTTGTGCACAAGGGCCTGTTTATTACTTAAACATTGAAAGAATGAATGCTAGGAAACATACATCGCCTTCTTGGAAGAGCACACAAAGTCCTGCGTGTCCTTCGTGCCCATGACTTGTCCCCCAACACAACTCTAGGTTGTCCCATGATCCATAATCAAATGATCCAACACCCACAGGCAGATCACAAATAGTACCTTCTCCACCTTCTTAATCATATCTGGCTCAGAGGTGAATTTCCTTTGCATTGATGCTATAGTATCATTATCCTGATGCTTATGACAGGACAGGACCCAACTTCCAGTCAGCCTTACTTGTGTGCTATGTAGATTACTTGTGAGGATTACAGACTGTTGATTGTGCTGGGCCCTCGAATTAGAATTTGTTTTCATTGTCAGCACCTTAACGCCTCTGTGTGGTGAGGGTTGTGATTCTTAGGGATTTAAGTAAAGTCAGGGAATTTCACAAAATCTCTGGGAATTCTGCAGTTTTAACCTATCATTGAAATTGAATTTTATTGAGTTTATTAAATCACTAATACTTTGTATCTCAAAGTGTGTTAATTATATGAATATTATTCCATATAAATTATTGATGTTTAAAAATAGCAGTGAAACTACTGGTTATGGCTAGTTTAGAACTCAGCTGAGAGGAAAGGAAATATACCATTGATGTATCAGGAGATCCTGGACACCATCTTCCTCCTCACACCTGGAATATTCAGGGAATTTTTTTTTCCAAGTTTGAGTAGCTGCCTTTGAGTAGCAATTTGCCCTTTCCATCCATTTTTTTAAAGTACATAAGTCTATGTTTCTCAGAAGTTGGGATATGGACATGCTTCAATTTTATTCAGACATGCAGTTGTTTATTTTTTTTCTCACCCCATCAGATAGAAGTACATACCATACGAGATCAGACTCAACATCCGGTTAAACAAAATTAACAGTGAATTCATTCATGCTGAATAGCAAACTGTACAAGCCTATAAAGCCATCTCAAACAATATTATATACACCTTTATTCCTAAGTTCTGTACAATATACCAATCCATAATTTAATTATCTTCTCGTAGGCCAGAAATGAGACCTCTATTTTTAAAAAGTTTGTGCTTGATGTAGTCGTTATCACTGAAATTGTTGATTTCCTTAAGGAATTTGGCATACCTAATTTGGTATGATGTGAAATTACTTCAAATAGGTCTCTGCATGACCTGTCCATCAGAGTGCAAGAAGTGCCTATATGTTTAATTTTTGTAAGTAAAATTAGTAATGATACCCAATTATCTAATTCCATGCCCAGCACTCAAGAGTTGCTTGTCCACATTTTGTCAACTTCTGTTACAAATTTGTTTATAGAATTCTATGTTCACATATTACATAGGAAAGTTTTGTTGACACAACATATTTTATCTCTACAACTTGTAATATTATTGTTATGGTATTGCTTCTAAATATGTTGGAAACATTTTGTGGGTTAGAGGATGAATCCTGTGGTATCATTAAAGTCTGACCCCCTATTAGCTGTAAAGACTCATAAATAATAAGAACCATTCATAGAAATTTACTGTTGTTTTCAGCATAACATTAGCAATAAAGGAACAAGATTCTACAATTGTCTATTATAATGTGGAAAGAGAACTAGCCAGCCCAGACTCCCCAGAAACAACACAAAAGAGAAAGAAGAAACAAGAGACACGCAATTTGATTGAATCAGAACTGCATCGACAACGATTAGACATTTATGAGTCAGCACTTAATACATAGATTGGTACAGTTGTGCTAAATACTATGTGGAAATTGACAGAAACATTCCTTGGTTATATCTATTACAATTTTGTTTTACATGCCAAAAGTAGGATAAGGACCATTGCTCTGACTGAATTTTTTTGACAAGATCTGAAAGAAAGTAATCTCCTCTTAAAGTATATTTATTGTACCTCTCATCATAATGTTGAAATGCAGAACTTGGAAACCAACTTGTTCTGTGCAAAAAATTGTTCATATGTATATAAACAGTGGATGTACCTTGGACTGCTGAAATCTTGTTTTGCATGTATATAGTCTGTGAGACAGAAAATACAATTGTTGTGCAGCAGCTTTTTTAGATTAACAAATGACAGTGTCTGTAAGGTTGACAAATATGACTAAAATATGAGTGAAATATATGCATGCATCTTATCTTTCTTACTTGTTTTTATTACCTCTTACAAACAGCTTGTAGATAAAATAAATTCAGCAGCCGGGAAGGTGTGCAGCTTATGCAATCTTCTTTCAAGCATACATCGATCTTTGTATAAATTAAATATATACTTACTGTGCTGTTTCAGCCCAGCTTAGAATTTATACAGATATATAATCATGTAATAATATTATTTTCCATTTTATGTATTCATAATTTTAATACTTTTTATTCAGTTTCTAATTGTGAAAACCTGTAGAAAATTCTAGTAGAATGCATTAGTGTTGAATGCTTCTGATCACCAATAGAAAGATATGAAGGGGATGTTGTCATCATTAATATGATGAAACATTAAACCTAAATCCTTCCTCCTTACTTGTGTGTAAATGTGTGTGCGTGTTGTGCAATAGATGACATTCAGATTTGTAACAAACACATTGTTAAACAGGGACTGGTCATTGTTCCAGGAACCACCAGTTACATGTAGCTGTAAGGAATGAGAGGCAATATACAAAAGGGGTATAATGGGAATAATAAAGTAAATAGAGGGCAGCTATGGAAATACTTGTAAAATGTTGTAAGGAACAGCAGAAAGAATTTAAAGGGTGATTTACACGCAGTGAAACTACTAAAGAAAATTACAGTATGTGATCTGAGAATAAGCGTATAAGCTTCATCAAAAAATTTTCAGTAGTGTGGGCAGAGTAGGGAATTTCATCCAACTTGGCAAATGGCCTACCAGATGTTCAATTCCACATTATTGATTTGGTGTGTGTACTGTATTCAAAGTGCCCAAAAGCCAAAACAATAGCCAACCCTTTGTGGTGGGACATCAAGCACCTGCACAGCTGTGGCTCTCTGACCACACTGAGATTGCACTGTTGGTGCATGTGCTGTCCCATGTATGCCTAGGCACATGTGTTTGTAGATCTGGGACATGGAGAATCAATGCAACAGTGATATATACATTGTGGCTGTAGTTTGTTGGCAGCCATGGGAAAAACTGCTGCTCAAAACGGCTGGCACCAAGGCAGACTACTCACAGTAAAGATACCGAAACTATCCTGGGCTGGTGGTCATACACCTCAAGCAATCTCACCTGAAAGATCAGAAAGTTACAGTGCTGAAAGGTACAATTCCAAGAAATTTCCTGTCTTAGCTATATCTTGGTAGAAAAAGCAGTTCAACAAGCAAGGTGAAAAGTATACTCCAGAGTACTTGATATGTTCCATAACAGTGGTGAATCATTCTATAAAATGAGAGTTCAATGCAGAACAAATTGAAAGTAAGGTCAGTGAAGGCACCTCATTAAAATGAGTAGCAGATCAGTATTAATTCAAACATCATCTCTTTCCCAATCACCGGTCCTTTTCTTGTGTAACAAACTGGATGATATCCCAGTGACTTTTATTGCTCATAAGAATCTCAGAATGGTGCAAGGGATAATTTTTCATTGTGACTTTACACGACAAACAGATGAAGATCTACAGGCAAAGTTAGACAAATGTTGAGTCCAGTGTGGCCGTGAATCATGTTCGGATAGCCTAATGGTAAGGGGATTGCTCATGATATGTGGGAAATCTGGGTTCATATCCCAGTCCAACACAAATTTTCATTGTCATCATTTCATTATACAGCTGATAGTTGCTCACAATCACAACTGTGAATATGTCTTGTGTATTCTGCCAGTTACCGCTGCAGTTGGCTTGTTCTAGGAGGACATTCCCTGTTTTGTACTTTCCACCTCTGTTAAAAATTGATGCACACATTTTGATGGGCGAGGTGAACCAAAGGTTACAAGTGCTAGAACTGGAGATGGTGATAGCACCTCCTTAACACGTTCACTGCCATCGGCGCACCAGCACGCGCGGCCGATACTGGTGCGTATGCCGTGGACGCACCTGCGCAGCAAGAAACTCAGCTGTAGCAAGACACCACAGTTTAGTCGGGCACAGCCGTTCAGTGTGGTTTATTGTGCAGGCACTCTAAGAACATATGGCTTTCAATTCTTATGGGTGCGGTTCATGTCTTTTCCCTACAGTTTTTCTCTGTTGTGGGACTGAAAATGGAAAACAATTGCGGGCCCTTCAGAACCTAAGAAATATAAAATACGGGACACAATAAACATACAAAAACTAATGGATGCAGAATTATTATGAATATTAGAAGAAAGCGATTCAGAAACAGAATTGGCCAGTGGGGAGGACGGGTGGGAATCCAGTGAAGAGTTTGACAGAGCCGAGTTTACTTTAGTAGAAATGGCTGTGAATCCAAGTGAAAGGGAAAGGGCAGGAGTGGTAACAAGTGTTGCATGGGAAAGCAAGCCAGTTGGAATGGTAAAGAGGGACTGCTAATTCAACCAGTGGGAAACACTCCCTGAGATTATTTTCGTCTTTTGTTGATGGACCATTTCCTATTGAAAGTTGTAGAAGGAACAATCGAAACGCAATTGAATTATTCCTTTCTGTGGGAACCAAAGAACAATCATGAATAAATTGTTGGGAAGATGTGACAGTTGGCGTATTGTTAGTGTTTGTAACAGAACTGAATTGATGGTAGGCTGCCAGTAATTTGGAGCCCGCGCGTCGGAAACGGGCGCGCTGGTGTGAGACTGCCAGGGAGCACACCCTGATGCCATCTATTGGCGAAACTGGGAATTAGTGCGAGCTGACACCGGCGGGAACTAGCGAAAGGCACCACCACGCTATATGTCAGACAATGCACTAAGCTCTCGGACTCAAATGTATTATTTTTCTTGTTGATTATAAGTTATTACTGTATAATTTAATGTTGTTAAGTGCTAGTAGTAAATCATTATGACTGGTATGAACTCCAGGGTAATAAATATAAAATTTCTTAAACACTAAATGATTTCGATAAAAATGTGGTAGGGGAAGGCCCCACTCTTGGTGATACGAGCGTCGCTTGTGGTAGCTGGAGACACAGGGACTGAACAATAGAATGGCCTGGGTAGTGTTGACGTGATCGAATGTGTGTAACTGTGCTCACACAAAAGTGATTGTGCAACGGCGAAGAGGCGAATACCGTCGTCGTTTGTGGAGTAAAACGCGACAAATGGTTATCGAAGTCACCTCTGTGCCACGGGGGTTGTTTGTAAGAGTTCCTCCGCCCAGATTTTATGGCGAACGTGCAGTAGCTCACAAGTACACGACTCTAAGGAGCTCTTCCAACACACTGATTCACAGCAGCTTCCATTATCGTTTGATAGTAGTCAGGGCAATTTCCAACTTCTTATGAATGACAACCAAGGTCACTGATTGTGTGAGGCTTGCCCACCTCTTTATTTCAAGTAGCCCCACAAAAAAGAGTCACATATCGATAGATCGGGTGAGTGTGGGGGCCAAGGAACATCACCATATTGTGAAATGCCATGTCCTGGGAACATATGTTGAACCACTTCCATGGATGCTTTTGCTGTGTGAGCCGTGGCACCATTGTGTTGGAATCACACATCTATCATGTTCACTTTGCGGCTTTCAAGGAATGTACACAGAAAGTTGTTTAAACATTTTGCCGCAGCAAGCTGGTTTCACAATAACTGTGGTACATTTTTCTTCAGAAAAGTAAAATCCAACAATCCCTATCTTGGAGGTACCACACCACAATGACTTTTGAGCTGTGGAGAGGTTTTTGGTGTAGTTCATGCAGGTTCTCCGACACCCGGTACTGACAGTTCTGTACACTAACATAACCATTTAGGTGAAAATGGGCTTCATCACTCATGAATACTGGGACATCAGCATCTTCCATAAGAATAGCATCCATTATGCAACAAAGTCTATGTACTGCACAAAATCTGTTTCACACAGCTGCTAGGCAATCAGTATTTTGTATGGGTTAGATCTGAAATCAACATGTAAGATGCGATGAAGTGACATACCCAGCAAGACAGCCTGTCACCCAGTGGATCATTTTCGACTAACAATAACTGCCATTCTCATTCTGTCTACATTTTCTGGATTTCATACTGTATGGCGAAGACCAGGTGGTTTCTTTTTCATCACACATCCAGTACTTCTAAATGCTGCAACCCATTGGAATACAGTATTCTGATTAGGAACAGCATCTTGACATACAATATTAAACTTTCAATGGAAAAGACTTTGAACTTTGACCACAGAATCATTGTTTCTAAAGAACTGCTCAACAGCGAACACACGATGCTCTGTGCTGCCTAGCAACTGAAATTGCATAGTCCGAGCTGGCTGCCAATGACTGCCCATGATCAATATCTACACTCATTGGTGGCTACTAGTTTTTAAAAAACGTGTTCCCCCTACTCCACCCCATATATTGTGGTTACATGTATGTCTGTCTCACATTTACGTAAGAGGATAACAAAAAAGTGTAAAAGAGACATTTTGTTCAGGGATATCTTAAAGGAACTGTCGGATGACAGTTCTGTTTGCACTGTTGATGATAACAGTACAAACTTAGTGTGTCTGGTAGGAAACATTGATGTTACATAGTGCAATATGTGAATTATTTTTTGGAGTGTAATTTATGTAGAAGTAGTTGTGCAAACATGTAAGAGAAGTAAGTTGTCAGTGCGTGTTGCAAATAGCAAAGAGTGTACCAGGAATTAGTTCCTAGGTGTTATGTAGATGATAAGGTAAATGTTAAGAGTTGTACAGGGGTGACCAAAGAGAACATGAATAAATGATGCAACAGCCTGTAATGCATTTCCTATTTTTGCATCATGTAGTACCGATTCAAAGCAGCTATTGCTGCTTTACCATACAAATGCAGGACAATTGTTCGATGTTACGTCATTATTAAACTACTCCAGGTCCCTCGAGATAAACTGAGTACGACAGCAAAAACTTCACTGAAGATATCTGTCCTAGCTAGGGAAATGACATCATGGGAGAACATGTTGAGTGGTAGGGGAAGTTTTACTAAGTATAATATGTGTACTAAGGGCACAGGAGATTAACTGAAAAGTTACTGTGACTTAGGAAGTAAGTCAGTGATACTGAAAGCCCCGGAGTGTGATACAATAGCTAGTCTCTCAAGATGAGAGGTAATTGTGAGTTAGGATATTGAGACATATTGTGAAGTATTGTGGATTTATTGTGAAAATGATGCAGTATTGCATGTATTATTCAGGTATTGTGAGTACAATGATGAAGATAGTCAATGGAATTGTGGTAGTTTTCAAGCCATTGTGACTAAAAATGCAATCACACCCATGGTACCACTGATTCCCTTCTTCTGTAAATAGCTTTCTTCATGTCAGAGTGATAAGGCAGCGGGGTAGTGTGCGTATAGATAGGTAAGTTCGTACAGGTCAAGAACTGCCTAGTATTTGATTCTGAGTTCATGATGTTGTTTGTGTAGGATAATGCAGGGTGTGGCCCTACAGTATATGTGAGAATTTTATTTGGGCTTTTCATGTATATTAGATAAATGTGTATCTGAAGCATTTATGGGAAGTTAATAGCATTAATGTCTTAGTGTATGAGTATTGTGAGGTGGGAAAGACTAGCAGGGTGGCTACTCAAACTTAAAAACTGAGAATTCCAAATGTTAGTAGGACCAGTAATTTACATGGAATTATATTCATATAGTTAACACACTTTGAAACATTAAGTATTTTAAAATTTGTCATTTACAAAACTCAATAAAATTGAATTTTAGTGATATGTTACAAAAAAAAAAAAAAAATCCCTTAAATTCTTCAGATTTTAAGAAATTCCCTGAGATTTTCCTGATTTTTCCTGCTAAAATTTAATTCCCTAAGAATTCCAGGTTTCCCACAAGAATTGCCAGCCTGACTAGGGTGCCTCCTGTATTTCTATACCCTTATTCTTATGAGATGGTTTTGTACTGTTGCCAAAATGGACAACTCAATAGTCACAGACTACAAGAGGGTGACAGCTTGGGGTGTACTGCAGGGATCAGCGAATGGATCATGAAAAGGAATTTAGGCTTGAAGAATTGAAGTGAGATAGTGCAGGAATCAAGAATTAAAGATTCAGTAACTGAGTCCCAGGAATGTAGAATGGCATAAATATAAATGAAAATGAAGAGTATAGGCATAAGGCTGCTAATCTAAAATTTGTATTCTGGAGTTGTGTTATGACTGGGAGTTTGAAAGCTGCATACTGTAAAGGTAACAGCATCTCTATTTCATGCAGACTTTATTCAATCAGTAATTCAGTGGTTTAAATTATTCCAAGAGGGGAAGAGAGGAACAGTGTGGGCTCAAGCCAAGGTTCAATTCCTAAATCCAGGTACTTAACTATGCTCACTAGCTCAATATTTACGCCATGCCATCAACTCTGCAACTACGACATGGGTGCTGCAGCAGCAGTCGGTGTTTTGAAACATTTCTTCAGCATTTGGCAAGCCACATACGTGACCCCAGCTGCAACAGGACTGCCCTGTTGTATATAAGAGCAGACTATCCTACCAAGCTGGGCATGTTGTGACAGTTGGGTTTTGAACTGTCATCCACTGCATTCTGTCTGCTGCCACAAGGCCACCAACATTCTCCTGCCATCCCAGTGGGACTGCCAGCTGGGGTTTTGTTGTTTCCGGATGGGCTGAAAGTCAAACTGGCAACCTCCTAGTCACTGAGCCACTCGGTGCCTGTCAGTACCAGATACTTGCCTCAGCTGAGTGGGCCAAAGATACCTTGCCAGTAGTGTAACAACATTGGGCTGCCTCTGGTGTAGTGCTGCTGAGGTATGCTGATTGTGCAAAACCTCAGCACTGCTGGAGCAGCAGCTCCTGCTATCCTTGAGACATCATTTGCCAACACTGTGGGCTGTGAGAATGACATCTGACTGTACCACAGAATCAGGGTGGGATGGATCGATGGTAGGCCATGTCACTGGACAATAGCACACACCTCTAACTGCTGTAGCTTTTTGGAGTAATTGTGTGTATATGCATGCAGTCTGTCTTGCTGCAACTATCTTTTTCTTGTGCCTGCCTCTCATAGCCTTTGTCAACCCACAATGCCCAGTGCGGAAGAGACCCCACCGTATCTCAACTGTAAGAAAGCTCTTCATCCCCTCTCACCCTTCCCTGTAGTGGTCATTATTGCAGTCCTGACCTCCACATCATAGATGAACTAAAAAGAAGAGAGAGTTGAGTTATATATTCAAATAAGCTGCTTAAGCAGAGTGCTAACAGAATTTAAAAAAACTGAAATATTAACCGGAGGTAGAGTGTAGTCTGTTAATGTTTTCTTGGTTGGTAGGTTGATATGGGGGGAGGGGACCAAACATCAAGGTCATTAGTTCCATCAGATTAGGGAAGGAAATAAGCCATGCCCTTTGACAGGAACGATCTTGGCATTTGCCAAAAGCAAATTAGGGAAATCACGGAAAACCTAAATCAGGACGGCCGGATGCGGGTTTGAACTGCCGTCCTCCCAAATGCGAATCCAGTGTTGTAACCACTGTGCCACCTCACTTGGTAATGTGTTCTTGTCACGTTTATAGAAGATGCTGACTGACAGCTTAAACATGTTTTTAATCTTGTTTACGTCCCTGTTGATTGCCCAGTGCCATAACTATATGGTAAATGGTTACCTTTAGTCCTTTTACAATTTGTATGCCACCCAAGATCAGCAGATAATATCACAGTTGCAATGTTCCTCTTAAATTTAATGTAGTTTTAATAAGCCCAAATAGCTTTCAGCAGTTAGTGTTAGTTAATTATTAATGGATTTCCTAACAGATGCCTCACTTCACTAATATCTGTCAAGACAGTTGTCTGTCAGTAGCGTGCTAATGCTTAATAACAAAAGTGTAATCATATGGGTTATCAAGTAAAATTTGTGACTGGATTGAAGTTTTCTTGTAAAGGAGGATGCAGCATGTTATCTTTGATGGAGTGTAATCATATGGGTTATCAAACAAAATTTGTGACTGGATTGAAGTTTACTTGTAAGGGAGGATGCAGCCTGTTATCTTTGATGGAGAGATATTAATAGATGTAAAAGTAACATCGTGCATGCCCAGGAAAGTTTGTTGAGATCCTTGCTGTGGAAAATCAGTGAAATGACACTTCTGTATTGTATTATATACCTGAATTGTTATGACATGTTATGTAATCTCAGTGATATAGACACACTGTGCAAATGAAGTTACCTGTGATTGACATTTAAATTCACTTTCTAATTCTTCCCCAACATTTTCTGTTGCTGAAACGCAGGAGACAGTAACACTGACAGGAATGTTCAGAATCACAGGGGCATCAAAGACACATCAAGTCAGTGCACACTGATTTTGAGTGACCATGCAACAACTACATGGCATGCCCACAGATAAAGCAGTTGTCCACTAGGGCATACTGTTTCAGTATTCATTACTGAAACATACTACATCACTGTCCTTATGCTAGTAGTTGAAGTACTAGTTGAGTAGAACATCGGAGGATAATTGATTCTATAACAAGCATAGTGGATCCTAGTAAGAAAATCAATTCAGAAGCTTATAGAATACTGTCATGGATCATGAGCGTGAATATTAAAACAGCACATTAACTCTCTTCATCAACCAAATAAATCATTTTAATGACTCTACAGCCAGAAATGAGGTTGAACATGTTAGCACTTGTCTGCAGAAGACTTTTAGCTAATGTGATAGGTAATCATGGATACACCACACAAGAACTTACTTAATGACATGAGTACAAAGCTGCAGCATGCAAAGAATACACAGAGTCAGTGAAAAGAACAGTCTGAAGGCAAAACACAATACTGAGACTTCACAGACTTCAGGACAAAGTTTCTATACATTTGTGAACCAGTGTTTGACTACTGCAGATTAAGCTAGAGTCATTTCCCAGTAACATCAAGCACTGTACTTGCTTCTGGGAACAGTCTTGAATCTTCCATTGACCCAGATCCAAACTTGCCAGTCTCTACATAGTACAAAGCAGAATGTGGGCGTTTGTGTCTGGGGATCTCCCCCCCCAATGCCTGGATCAATTTCAACCAAATTTGGCCAGAGACAGAAGACTTCAAGAGTATCAGCACTGTGGGATTTAAAAACTCCTAGCTCTTGCAGGAGCAGAGGTACAGGCAAACCCTTGTTTTTTCAGCCCTTGGTGTGTAGGTTGTCCTGCACGACAGGCAGATTGTGTGGGAATAATATCGGCCTGCGTTATCACCTTACTTTGCAGCACGGCCTACACAACAGCGGGAAGAAACAGTTTTCCAGCCCCCAACATGTAGGCTGTCCAGCATGACAGGCATGTTGTGTGGGAGTAGTATCAGCCTGTGTTATCGACCTGCTTTGCAGGGGCTACATGTGCAGATGGGCATGGCTGAATGGCTGAGCATAAAGATTGGGGGGGGGGGGGGTGGATAGTGAGAGATGGGGAGAATTAGGTGGCTAGAGAAAAGAGGGTGTGAAAGATGGACAGAGAAAGGGTGGATGGGATGGATAGAGACACGTGGAGGATGAGATGGTTAGAAAGTGTGGGGAAGAGGAAACAGACACAGAGATAGGGGAGAAAGCATGTTGTGCGGGTAGCAATGGCATGCTTTGCAGGCGTCACACCTGTGGATGGGCTGGGCTGAACAGAGAGAGGGGAGAAAGAGATGGACAGAGAAACGGGAAAGGAGGAGCGAACAGGGAGAAAGTGCAGAGGAGACGGACAGAGAGCTGGACAAGGTGGGGATGGACAGAGAGAAGCAGTGAGGAAATATATATTGGGAGGGAGGAGATGGAGAAGGCAGGAGGAAGGGGTAGCGGGCATGTGGAAAAGAAAGAGGGACAGGAGGATATGGACTGAGGAGTGGGGAAGAAGGCATATTTGGAGAGGGGTTGAGTAGATGTACAAAGAGAGAGAGAGAGAGGGGAAATGGAGAGACATAGTGGGAAAAAGGAGATGGACAAGCAGAGTTGGGAGGATGAACTGGGCAGAGAGATGGGAAGAAGGAAGAGGTGAACACAGAGAAGGAGGAGGAGGAGGAGATGTATGCAGTATATGTGTTGAACACACATTTGAGCAACACTGCTGGGAGAAGGCTGGTTGTCAATAAACAAATGTTTCCTAGAGCCTGCCAGGAGAGGAAATCCAAGGGTTTGGTAGAAGGAACTGCTGTAACTGCAGCACCCTACAAGCACACTAAAGAAATTTTACGTACACGTTTTGGTGACCAGGGCAGAATTATTCGGGTGCATCATGATTATCTGGGAACCACCTTGCACGTTGCATTAACATTTATTGAATGAACATTCGTTGCTGACAATGGAATCATTTTCCTGCCAGCTGAAGGAATGTAAAGTGCGGGTTTTCAGATGTGTTGTGCATAAATTACAGCAGGTTACAAGAAAGTAAGCACAGTGATAACAAGCACACCCAGGCTCTACAGGTGCTAGGAGAGAACACGGAATTTTATGGTGGAGTGTTAATTCGTAAAATATTTCACACTTTCCTAAAGATATGTCAGTTCTGGATAATCAATACCAAAAGGGTACTATTGTCAGCAGGAAACATTTTGAAATTAATAGAATTATTGTCAGAAGAGATAGATGGGATGCTGGTGACACAATGCAAATGTTGCAGATTAATTAGCATTATATTGTCTACGGCAGCTCTCAATGTTTGCTCTAAGCCAGGGCATATAGTTTGTAAGTCAGAAGCCTACTGTACATTTTGCAAGCAGTGTGGTCCTTGGACACAAGGTTGCAAGACAATAAAGAATGCTCAGGACCTCCTCAAGATTTTGAGATCAAGTAACAGGCGCTTTCTTTGCCGTAACTAGGGCTGTAGAGCAACAGACTGCAGCAAGAAAGGAAAATAATTGTGTCTCTTTTGAAAGAAACGTCATCATAATTCAGCCTGCACAAATTTGGAAGATTCTACTTCATCAGTTACTCTTGCCGAACACAGTTCCATTGGAAATGTGAGCACCGTACATCTAGGATATACACATTTCAGATGGTCTATGTGTGTGTAATAGAGCCCACCAGTGTAAGTAGTCTCACATACTGCATTCTACATGGTGGCAGTCAATCTAGTTTTATCAGGGACCATTGAATGATAACGTAAAACTAGAAGCCATTGCAAATCATCTACTAACTATTGATGCATTTGAGTCTTCATTCACTGCATTATGCTCCCAACTTCTTGTCTAACTGACGCTGAGGAAGAACAAACTGTGATCTTCTGATGTACATGAAGTGCAACTGCAACCACTTGCTGATCAGTAGCTAGGAGGAGAGCAGAGGAGCAGCACGTTATTGACAAACAAAATACCCCTCATTTGACCCTTTCCCCAGTCAAGTCATCCTTGTGATAGATTTTGTAGCCCCACAGTACAGTGGCATCAGGCACTTTAAAATGCATTTCCGCCAAACACAAGGACAGAGGACATTCCTGTGGTAGCAGTTTCAATTCTTCCACATGTGTCCTAAACCCATTAATGTTCCACTATAGGATGCAAACCATCTATCATGGGTGTAGCGCTTTCATCCTGACTTGCTGCTGGGGAGGGGAGCTCGCAATAGGTGGGGCTCACTCTTTGGGTGAGATGATTGACCTAGTCTGACCTCAAAGTCCATCACCTTTAAAGACAAATCGAGAGAGACATCTGAGCGGATGATGTCAACATCATCTGACTATTTACTTCCTGATTCCATCAGTTGTAGATGCTTTGCCTTTGTTTTTTTGCCCTGTGTAGGCTTCGGAGCCACAAATGTGGCTGTGGTTGTGGCAGCACTGGATGGCATCCTAGGAGAGGGGCAGGGATCTCTGCAACATTGGCAATTTCTGAAGTTGTGGAGGGAAGTACAGGTGTCAAAATAACTGCAACAACACAAGTGCATTGACAAATACCGGTACTAATGTTGACACTAAAAGCCTCCATTTGTGTAGTAGAATTGTCTTTCTGCACAGGCTGCTTAAGAACTGAAGCAAAAGAGGTGAATTTTGGCGGCAGCATGGCTTTATACATCTTTTTGTTGTCACCATATGGGATTTGCTTCATTGTCTTAAGTTCCTATATCTTCCATTCTTCAGATGTACGCTGCAGTCCTGACTGAAAACAGGGTGAGCTCCAGAGCAATTCACACACTTCAATGGAGATAAACAAGGCACTCCTTTGTGGATGGCCTTACTACATTTTGGCACAAGTAGCTTCTCCGTGACACCCAAGAGTAGTATGCCCATAGCACTGGCATTTAAAATAATGCATTGGGTTGGGGACATAAGGCCGTACTTTTAGGCAAAGGAGATCTTCCTTAACATGCTTAGGAAGTCTGGGGTTATCAAATGTCAGGATAAAGGCATCAGACTTTAAAAGATTACCATCCACCCTCTTCATGATATTTTGCTCATCAACTATATGTTCTGGAGCTCACTCACCATTCAATTCCTCCATGGGAATGTCCACCAAATCCCTGCATGTCACAACACCTTTGCTGTAGTTCAAGGTAGTGTGCAGCTCAGTTTTGATGGCATATTCCCCAAGGCACTGAGCTCTCTGGGGTTATTAACATGTTGGGAACTAGATTTTTCCACCAACAGTGTCTCATTGCGCCAGGGTTAACTGATTTTTAACTGCTGTTTATGATGACTTCTAACCCTTTTTTCATGCAGAAAGGTAAAACCTGCTCAAAGCAGCCCTCTTCCCTTTTTACAATTAAAAACATATTCTGGCTGCCAGCATGTGTTCTGTTACTAGACCCAAAACTTTTAGAATTTACTCCTGAGTCAGGAGGACTGGCTTCATGAGTCTTCTTATTTGATTGGGTGTTAGTACCTACCAGCAGCACACCCTTTCCACTGGGAGGAGGAGGAGATAATTGTGAGTGTTCAACCAGGTATTTGTATGAGTTGGCTGATTCCAACAGTGATTCCTTGTTACTATAATCATAGGTTACTACACTCCTGGAAATGGAAAAAAGAACACATTGACACCGGTGTGTCAGACCCACCATACTTGCTCCAGACACTGCGAGAGGGCTGTACAAGCAATGATCACACGCACGGCACAGCGGACACACCAGGAACCGCGGTGCTGGCCGTCGAATGGCGCTAGCTGCGCAGCATTTGTGCACCGCCGCCGTCAGTGTCAGCCAGTTTGCCGTGGCATACGGAGCTCCATCGCAGTCTTTAACACTGGTAGCATGCCGCGACAGCGTGGACGTGAACCGTATGTGCAGTTGACGGACTTTGAGCGAGGGCGTATAGTGGGCATGCGGGAGGCCGGGTGGACGTACCGCCGAATTGCTCAACACGTGGGGCGTGAGGTCTCCACAGTACATCGATGTTGTCACCAGTGGTCGGCGGAAGGTGCACGTGCCCGTCGACCTGGGACCGGACCGCAGCGACGCACGGATGCACGCCAAGACCGTAGGATCCTACGCAGTGCCGTAGGGGACCGCACCGCCACTTCCCAGCAAATTAGGGACACTGTTGCTCCTGGGGTATCGGCGAGGACCATTCGCAACCGTCTCCATGAAGCTGGGCTACGGTCCCGCACACCGTTAGGCCGTCTTCCACTCACGCCCCAACATCGTGCAGCCCGCCTCCAGTGGTGTCGCGACAGGCGTAATGGAGGGACGAATGGAGACGTGTCGTCTTCAGCGATGAGAGTCGCTTCTGCCTTGGTGCCAATGATGGTCGTATGCGTGTTTGCCACCGTGCAGGTGAGCGCCACAATCAGGACTGCATATGACCGAGGCACACAGGGCCAACACCCGGCATCATGGTGTGGGGAGCGATCTCCTACACTGGCCGTACACCACTGGTGATCGTCGAGGGGACACTGTATAGTGCACGGTACATCCAAACCGTCATCGAACCCATCGTTCTACCATTCCTAGACCGGCAAGGGAACTTGCTGTTCCAACAGGACAATGCACGTCCGCATGTATCCCGTGCCACCCAACGTGCTCTAGAAGGTGTAAGTCAACTACCCTGGCCATCAAGATCTCCGGATCTGTCCCCCATTGAGCATGTTTGGGATTGGATGAAGCGTCGTCTCACGCGGTCTGCACGTCCAGCACGAACGCTGGTCCAACTGAGGCGCCAGGTGGAAATGGCATGGCAAGCCGTTCCACAGGACTACATCCAGCATCTCTACGATCGTCTCCATGGGAGAATAGCAGCCTGCATTGCTGCGAAAGGTGGATATACACTGTACTAGTGCCGACATTGTGCATGCTCTGTTGCCTGTGTCTATGTGCCTGTGGTTCTGTCAGTGTGATCATGTGATGTATCTGACCCCAGGAATGTGTCAATAAAGTTTCCCCTTCCTGGGACAATGAATTCACGGTGTTCTTATTTCAATTTCCAGGAGTGTATGTTTTTTGTTTTGTGAAGTGCAAAGTTTTATACTTTTGAACATTTAAGGCAACTTGCCAACCTTTGCACCACTTTGAAATCTTATCAAGATGTGACTGAATATTTATGCAGATTCTTTCAGATAGTACATCATTTTAGTTACTGCATCATCTGCAAAGATTCTGAGGTTACTATTGATATTGTCTGCGAGGTCATTAATATGCAATATGAACAGCAAGGATCCCAACACACTTCCCTGGGACACACCCAAAGTTACTTCTACATCTGATGACGACTCTCAAGATAACTTGCTGCGTCCTCTCTACCAGAAACTCCCCATTCCAATCACAAATTTCACTTTCTACCCCTTATGACCTTACTTTTGACGATAAATGTAGGTGTGGTACTGAGTCAAATGCTTTTCAGAAATCAAAAAATACTGCCTCTACCTGCCATTTTTGATCCAAAGCTTTCATATGTCATGTGAGAAAAGTGCAAGTTGACTTTCACATGATTGAAGTTTTTGCAGACTATGCTGGTTGGCATTGAGGAGGTCATTCTGTTTGAGATACCTCATTATGTTTGAGTTCAGAATATGTTCTAAGATTATGCAACAAATGAATGTCAAGGATACTAGACAGTAGTTTTGTGGATCACTTCTACTACATCACTTCTACTACCCTTGTTATAGACAGGTGTGACCTGTGCTTTTTTCCAAGAACTGGGCACAGTTTTTTGTTTGAGGGCTCTACAATTATTATCCATGAAGTAGTTATAAAATTTTATTGTAATCAAATAGGAAACTTACAAGAACATCAATTTTCGACATAGTCTCCTTGCGTTTCAACACACTTGGTCCATCATTGTACAAGCTTCCTGATGCCCTCATAAAAGGAGGTTCTCTATTGAGTTGTGAACTAGGAATGCATCGTTCATTTCACTGCTTTGTCCGAGGAAAATCAGTGGCCCCTTAATGCCTGTTTGAGTAGATCAAACAAGTGATAGTCAGAAGGGACAAGATCAGGACTATATGGAGGATGATCCAGTACTTCAAATTTGAGTTTCGGAGCGTTTCAGCAGTGTGGGCAGTAGTATGTGGACAGGCATTGTTGTGCAACAGCACAACACCTTTTGACAGCAATCCTCGGCGTTTGCTTTGAATTGAAGGATTTTGCCTGGAAGTAAGCATCTCACTGTAACATACATGGTTTATCGTTGTGCCCCTTTCCCCCTAATGTTCCAGTACTGGACCTTGTGTGTCCCAAAAAACTGTAAGCATCAGTTTTCCTGCAGACAGTTGGGTCCTTAACTTTTTCTTGCATGGCAAATTTGGATGTTTCCATTCTATACTCTGCTGTTTACTCTCCGGCTTGTAATGATGTATCCATGTTTTGTCAACAGTAATGATCCTGTCCAAGAAGTTGTCCCCTGCGTTATCATAGCGATCCAAATGTTTTTTGCAGATGTCCAAGTGTGTTTGTTCATGCAACTGTGTGAGTTGTTTTGGGACCCATCTTGCACAAACTTTATGCAACCCAAGTCTGTTATGGATGATTTCATAGCCAGGACCATGACTAATTTGCAGACGATGTGCCTGTTCGTCTATCTAAGAGAATGATTTCATGTGAATGCTCAATGGTTTCTTCATTTATGGCGGTAAACGATCGTCTGGCTCCTTCATTGTGCGTAACACTTGTGCGACCATTTTGGAATTTTTCTATCCATTCGTAGACACTCTGTTGTGGCAAAACACTGTTCCTGTTCTGTACCGAAAGTCTTTGATGAATTTTGGTCCCTGATACACCTTCCAACCACAAAAAATGGATCACTGAACGTTGCTCTTCTTTGGTGCAAATAGACAGTGGAGCAGCCATGATTAACAGCATGGCAGTGATAATGAAACTAACCTAGCAGCTTGAAAATTGCAAAGATATAATAACAAATAAACAAAAATATAACTAAATTGCGGATAATAACTAACTTACCCTCGTAGTTAGAAGAGAGGCTACCTTGGCCACAAATTTAGTATAGAATCTGACAGGCATTCCATTGGGGCCTGGAGCTGTGTTCAATTTTAATGATTTCAGCTGTTTCTCAACACCACTAACACTAATACTAATTCATCTTTTCAGTGGTACAGGCATTCAATTGGGGCAGTTCTACTGGGTTTTCCTTTGTAAATGAGCATTTGAAAACAAAGTTAGGCATTTCAGCTTTTGCTTTGCTACACTCAATTCCAGTTCCTGTCTCATTCACTAGAGACCGGACACAACTTTTGCACCACTAACAGCTTTTGCATACTACCAGAGTTTCTTTGGGTTGTATGAAATGTCATTTGACAATATTCTGCTATGATAGTCACTGATGGCTTCATGCATTGCTCTCTTGACAGCCAAAAATGTTTCATTCAGCGTCTCTCTATCTACAGCCCTACACTTTGTTTACACCTATATTGCAGTAATCTCTGTTTCTTTAAAAGATCCTTTACAGTGACTGAATACCATGCAAATTCCCTCCCATTATGAACTGTTCTACTGGGTACATATCTATCCAGTGGATAGTCAATTGTTCCTTTAAACTTAAGCCATAGTTCCTCCACATACTCTTGCCCTGTGCTGAAAGTTTCAAGTTCCTCATTGAGATATCGCATTACTGATTTTTCATCTAGTTTACTGAACATATATTTTTCTGCTTGTTTTAGTTGTCCTTTGTACTATGATAATCATTGTTGCCACAACCATGATACTAGTTTTGATGTGGACATCATCAAAGAGGTGAGGTCTATTTGTTGCCATTAAATCGAATATATTGCCATCACGAGAGGGGTTCCTAACTAGCTGTTTGTTTTTGGAGAAGGCATTTAGTAATGTTTCATAGGATGTCTTATCATGCCCACCATTAACAAAACTGTAATTTTCTGAATTAATTGTGTGAGTAAAGTCTCCAGCAATGATTACAGTACGATTGGGGAACTTAGGTATAAATGAACTGTAGTTTTCTCTAAAGTTTTCGGTTACTCTGGTGAGTGACAGAAGGATCCAATTATCATTTTATGCCCAACCCTGATACTAGTCTTGCCCAAACAGTCTCACATGGCAACTTAAATTTCTATCTCAGTGGATTTGTTTTTCTTGTGTACTGCAACAGATACACAACTTCCATTACTCATTTGCCTATCCTTTCGATATATACTTAAATTTTCCCCAAAAATCTCACTGCTATTAATTTCAGGTTTCAACCAGCTTTCTGTACCTAGCACTATGTGAGCTTCACTGCTTTTTAGGAGTGTTTCAAACTCTGGCACTTTACTGTGACCGATTTGGCAGTTAACTATTAGGGTTATAATAATCTCAGAGACATTTCTTTTGTTCTTAGACTGATACTTCAGGGTTTCCTACAGCTAATGTTATCTGGACTGGATGGAGAGGATCAGCAAAGAGTAGTCCGTCTTCCACAAAAAATGGAGGTCATTCTTCGAAATAACCTCGGTAATACTGAAAAATCTTTCCTTATGCTGCGGAAATGTCTAGAGAAGAATGAAGCCCTGCATGTGCATATTAGTGCCACATGCCAAACTACATGCAAAACGAACACATTGAACTGGGCCCACCACATAATTCTGCCTACACCTTTTGTTTGCTTCATCAAATAGTAATGATGGAGAAAATGGTAAATTGTATTCAATGCATCTTCACACAAAAGGGAGTCTTCTTCACTTATGCATCATCACACAAAATGAAGTCTTCTTCACTTAATGATGTCTTAGAAACTCAACCTACCATGCATCCGAAGTAACTGCTGTACTCACATGTGTTTGACTGCGACCTTTTGCCATTGTTGCACATATTATCCTAGCATTTTTACAGTTAGTTCTCCACCTGGACAACAGAAATCTGTCTAGATAAGCACAAAGTTAATGAAGCAAGCGGCAATCAAAGGGTGACTAAATAACAATTTAAGAGTGTACCCTTTGAGCGTAAACATAATTCATTCTTACTTTCAGTGGCTCTGAGAGAATTGCATGCATGTATTCATTGCAGTTTTCTACCACAAGCCACTTGTTAGATCACAACACTTATATGGATGATTTTACAGCAGGTGCTGCAGAAGAGAATGGAATGATAACACTTTTTACAACTGACCATTCTTATGAGTCAAATTAAACTACCCATGTAGAAGTGGGCAACAAACTCTCAGCAGGTAGTTGCAGTACAGAAATCAGAATGATGAGAGCTCTCAAAAATTTTGCATGTGTTGGGAGTTCACAAGAACACAGAAGATGATACATTTTGCACAGATCAACAGCAAGTGGTTGACAACATATCTCAGACTGTGGCCCCAAAAGGAACTAACTATAAGCAACCTCTAGTTTCTATGACCCCCTGGAATTAATAACCCCATATCCATAATACAAATCATTTTATTTCAGGATACTTGGGCTAGAGTGGTATGAACATATACCTTAGCGTCTTGCTACTTGATGGCATACTTGGATCTCAGCTCCTCTAAAACCATCACACACTTATGTAAATAGGTGGCTACATGTCTCCGTAGGTCTCACATTGAATTAAAGTGTCTTAAAAGTAGACTAGAATCCATAAAGGAGGTTACATTGGCACAACTGGAACTGTTGGCACCATTAATAGGAATCAGGCTTCAATGTTACTACTGCAAGGCTATCAACACAGATATGACTTTAGACAGATTGCATGGTGACACTTGCTTGGATTAAAGGTAATCCTAGTACTTGGAAAATCTTGGTGTGCAACAGATTTGGTTCTTACTGGTTACTAACAAATCACAGTGCACAGTTTTTGATTGAAAATAAAACCCATTGACAAGATGAACTTTTACAGAGAATTTACCACAGAAAAAATCACAACAGCTCAACTCTATAGGATTAAGACTACACAACACCATTTCTTTTTTCAAGAAATCCAGGCTCTGAAGGTAAATGTGCCACTTCAGACGAGATCAACAATAGAAAGTATCAACCCATTTTTGGAAAAAAATTTGTTAAATCTTGGTGGTTGTTTACAGTATGCCAATTTAATCACAGAAAAAAGGAGGTCACTTATTCTAAACAGAAACCATGATTCCACAAAGCTTTTAATCTGTCATACACACATTCACTTGCACCACTTGGAGTTAGAATTGTACTTTTGGAGCTTTGCACTTCCCTTTGGATATTACATGCCAATGCACAATAAAGAAGATTATTCACTGCTGCCTCCCATGTAAAATAGTGCATTGGAACAACAAGGCACAATTTGGAAATTTATAGCTCTGTGTGCAGCTTGGTGTGGAGGAATTGAAGTTGTGCCGAACTCGAGGACCATTTCTCAAATTGGGGACGAAGTACTCCCTCCAACACACTTCCTTGTGAGGGAGAGACTTATGATGCTGCCAACCAGGGCTGAGCCACTGACTGCAGCAGACTTGACAAGAGATAATAATAATAATTTTATTGTCTTTAAGCCATTACAGCAATAGACAAAGTCATACACATAATACAGTGCAGTACAGTACATGCTATAAAAGAACAGAATTGTTAATAATGTTACAGTTTAATATCACAGGTCATGAAATCCTTTATATTGTAGAATGGGTTTACAACTAACCAGTCATAAAGTGTTTGTTTGTATTGTTGCTCTGGTAAATTTTGTATAGCTTGTGGAAGTTTGTTAAATAATTTGAGGCCCATAAGTTCATAACTGTTAACTGATTTTGACAGTCTGTGGTAGGGCGTATAGATAGAGCTGTTTGTCCTTGTGTTGTAACAATGTATATTTGCCCTGCATTTTACTTTAGGTAAGTTCTTTTTTGTGTAGATTAAAACATAATAAATATATAGGTTTATTACTGTCATGATTTTTTTGTTGAGTAAACAAAGGTTTACAATGAGCCTTGTACGGTGAGCCTGTAATTATCCTAATAGCTTTCTTTTGCAGCAATAGTATATCATGCACACAGGTGGAGTTTCCCCATAAAATAATACCATAGGATATGATGCTTTGGAAAAATGAGTAGTAAGATACTCTAACATAATTTTTAGGTACACAATGCATTAATTGCCTTAACAAATAGATTACCCTAGACAATTTACCACTAATATACTTAATATGTGGATTCCAATAAAGTTTATCATCCAAATATACCCCCAAAAATTTAACACAACTAGGATCATCTGATGGAAACTTGTCTTTTAAACTAAGTACCATCTGCTGGGTTTTCCTTTCATTAAGCAAGAACCCATTTGCTTTAAACCAGAGTGAAGCTTGCTCAATTGTCTCTGTAACACATGTTTTAAGGCTATTAAGATCATTACTGCTGTTCAGAAAAATTGTATCACCAGCATAGAGTACTGTTCTGGATTTAATAAATGATGGCAGGTCATTTATCATTATTAGGAAAAGGAAAGGGCCCAGCACGGATCCCTGCGGAACACCTACCTTAACTTGTTCTATACTGGACATTTCTTTCCCAACACAGACGGCTTGCTTACGGTTTTGTAAATATGATCTTAATAGTTTAAGGCTGTTACCTTTAACACCATAAAAGTTCATTTTTTCGGGTAGTAGTGTATGTTCTACACAGTCAAAGGCTTTGCTTAGGTCACAAAAAGTCACTTGAGCAAAGCATTTATCTTCAAATACTTGATGGATGTATTTAACAACATTGTCTATGGCTTCAATGGTTGACAGGTTTTTCCTAAAGCCATACTGTGATCCACTTATTGATCCTATGTTATCAAAGTAAACAGATAATTGTTGGTAAATTATGCATTCTAGAACTTTTGAAAAACTGGGACTATGGATATTGGCCTGTACCTTGAGACGGAATTTTTAGCTCCTTTTTTATGTACTGGAACTACCCTAGACAGTTTAAGCTCATCGGGGAAAAAACCCTCCAGTATACACTTGTTTATACAATATGTTAGGGGGTACACTATACAGTCTATTACTTTCTTCAGCATGTTACAAGACAGGTCATATATGTCTACACTGTCTGATGATTTTAACTGCTTCACGATTCCTAACACAAAACCAGGTGAGACCTCAGAAAAATTGAAGGTACTTGTGTTTGTTGATGACCTCGCGATATTTTTTGACAGTAACTGTGATGAGCTGATTTCAGGTTTAATTATAGCACTTCCTACTTCCTCAACTGATTTAATAAAAAAGTCATTAAATTCCTGGGAATAATTTTGTCACTTCTTTTAACTTTGGTGACACTATTTATTAGTGTCCATGCTGCTTTGCACTTATTGGTGGATTTCTCAATACTTCTGAGATTGTGTGCTTGTTTGGCTTCCACAATTGCTTTTTTGTACTCATTCCTAGATCTAACATAGGCTAATTTGGCATGGTTGGTTTTCAGATTTTTATAAATCTGTACAATTGTACAACAACATAACTTGATTTTCCATAGTAGACAGCTGTTGTTTTGTATGCCATGTATTTTGTCTCTTTGGAGCTTTTGCTTTTAGGACTCTGTCAGTTACTTTGCATTTCTTTATTGGAATGCAGTCATTAAAGTGTCCCAAAAATGCTTTAAGAAACCTATCAAATAGTACCTTTGCTGGCAGATAATTGCTTAGAGTATAATGTGTCTCATCATAACACAGGCCAAACCAATTTCTGTTAGAAAGGGACGTACGAAACCTGTCAATTTTCTCATCTGTGACTGGTCTAGTGACCACAACTTCTGGGACAAGCTTATTTACATTACTCTTATCAAGAGGGAACCTACTTGTATAATTTAAAGATACTGAATCATGATCAGAATATGGAAATACTGTCACAAAACATGATTCTTCTGTTGTTTTAAAATTTACAAAAATATTGTCAAGACATGCATGTTCTCTTGTAGGCTTGTTATTGACTGAATGTAAGTTGCACTGTCTTAGTAGGTTTTGGAGTTCAGTGACAGTACGTTTTTGTGTTGTAACATCCCGAGGGCATGCAGCTTTACTGTATGATTACATGATGATGGCGTCCTCTTGGGTAAAATATTCCGGAGGTAAAATAGTCCCCCATTCGGATCTCCGGGCGGGGACTACTCAAGAGGATGTCGTTATCAGGAGAAAGAAAACTGGCGTTCTACGGATTGGAGCGTGGAATGTCAGATCCCTTTATCGGGCAGGTAGGTTAGAAAATTTAAAAAGGGAAATGGATAGGTTGAAGTTAGATATTGTGGGAATTAGTGAAGTTCGGTGGCAGGAGGAACAAGACTTCTGGTCAGGTGACTACAGGGTTATAAACACAAAATCAAATAGGGGTAATGCAGGAGTAGGTTTAATAATGAATAGGAAAATAGGAATGCGGGTAAGCTACTACAAACAGCATAGTGAACGCATTATTGTGGCCAAGATAGATACGAAGCCCACACCTACTACAGTAGTACAAGTTTATATGCCAACTAGCTCTGCAGATGACGAAGAAATTGAAGAAATGTATGATGAAATAAAAGAAATTATTCAGATTGTGAAGGGAGATGAAAATTTAATAGTCATGGGTGACTGGAATTCGAGTGTAGGAAAAGGGAGAGAAGGAAACATAGTAGGTGAATATGGATTGGGGGACAGAAATGAAAGAGGAAGCCGCCTGGTAGAATTTTGCACAGAGCACAACATAATCATAACTAACACTTGGTTTAAGAATCATGAAAGAAGGTTGTATACATGGAAGAACCCTGGAGATACTAAAAGGTATCAGATAGATTATATAATGGTAAGACAGAGATTTAGGAACCAGGTTTTAAATTGTAAGACATTTCCAGGGGCAGATGTGGACTCTGACCACAATCTATTGGTTATGACCTGTAGATTAAAACTGAAGAAACTGCAAAAAGGTGGGAATTTAAGGAGATGGGACCTGGATAAACTGAAAGAACCAGAGGTTGTACAGAGATTCAGGGAGAGCATAAGGGAGCAATTGACAGGAATGGGGGAAATAAATACAGTAGAAGAAGAATGGGTAGCTTTGAGGGATGAAGTAGTGAAGGCAGCAGAGGATCAAGTAGGTAAAAAGACGAGGGCTAGTAGAAATCCTTGGGTAACAGAAGAAATATTGAATTTAATTGATGAAAGGAGAAAATATAAAAATGCAGTAAGTGAAACAGGCAAAAAGGAATACAAACGTCTCAAAAATGAGATCGACAGGAAGTGCAAAATGGCTAAGCAGAGATGGCTAGAGGACAAATGTAAGGATGTAGAGGCCTATCTCACTAGGGGTAAGATAGATACCGCCTACAGGAAAATTAAAGAGACCTTTGGAGATAAGAGAACGACTTGTATGAATATCAAGAGCTCAGATGGAAACCCAGTTCTAAGCAAAGAAGGGAAAGCAGAAAGGTGGAAGGAGTATATAGAGGGTCTATACAAGGGCGATGTACTTGAGGACAATATTATGGAAATGGAAGAGGATGTAGATGAAGATGAAATGGGAGGTATGATACTGCGTGAAGAGTTTGACAGAGCACTGAAAGACCTGAGTCGAAACAAAGCCCCCGGAGTAGACAATATTCCATTGGAACTACTGACGACCGTGGGAGAGCCAGTCCTGACAAAACTCTACCATCTGGTGAGGAAGATGTATGAGACAGGCGAAATACCCTCAGACTTCAAGAAGAATATAATAATTCCAATCCCAAAGAAAGCAGGTGTTGACAGATGTGAAAATTACCGAACTATCAGCTTAATAAGTCACAGCTGCAAAATACTAACACGAATTCTTTACAGACGAATGGAAAAACTAGTAGAAGCCAACCTCGGGGAAGATCAGTTTGGATTCCGTAGAAACACTGGAACACGTGAGGCAATACTGACCTTACGACTTATCTTAGAAGAAAGATTAAGGAAAGGCAAACCTACGTTTCTAGCATTTGTAGACTTAGAGAAAGCTTTTGACAATGTTGACTGGAATACTCTCTTTCAAATTCTAAAGGTGGCAGGGGTAAAATACAGGGAGCGAAAGGCTATTTACAATTTGTACAGAAACCAGATGGCAGTTATAAGAGTCGAGGGACATGAAAGGGAAGCAGTGGTTGGGAAGGGAGTAAGACAGGGTTGTAGCCTCTCCCCGATGTTGTTCAATCTGTATATTGAGCAAGCAGTAAAGGAAACAAAAGAAAAATTCGGAGTAGGTATTAAAATTCATGGAGAAGAAATAAAAACTTTGAGGTTCGCCGATGACATTGTAATTCTGTCCGAGACAGCAAAGGACTTGGAAGAGCAGTTGAATGGAATGGACAGTGTCTTGAAAGGAGGATATAAGATGAACATCAACAAAAGCAAAACAAGGATAATGGACTGTAGCCTAATTAAGTCGGGTGATGCTGAGGGAATTAGATTAGGAAATGAGGCACTTAAAGTAGTAAAGGAGTTTTGCTATTTGGGGAGCAAAATAACTGATGATGGTCGAAGTAGAGAGGATATAAAATGTAGGCTGGCAATGGCAAGGAAAGCGTTTCTGAAGAAGAGAAATTTGTTAACATCCAGTATTGATTTAAGTGTTAGGAAGTCATTTCTGAAAGTATTCGTATGGAGTGTAGCCATGTATGGAAGTGAAACATGGACGATAAATAGTTTGGACAAGAAGAGAATAGAAGCTTTCGAAATGTGGTGCTACAGAAGAATGCTGAAGATTAGATGGGTAGATCACATAACTAATGAGGAAGTATTGAATAGGATTGGGGAGAAGAGAAGTTTGTGGCACAACTTGACCAGAAGAAGGGATCGGTTGGTAGGACATGTTCTGAGGCATCAAGGGATCACCAATTTAGTATTGGAGGGCAGCGTGGAGGGTAAAAATCGTAGAGGGAGACCAAGAGATGAATACACTAAGCAGATTCAGAAGGATGTAGGTTGCAGTAGGTACTGGGAGATGAAAAGGTTGCACAGGATAGAGTAGCATGGAGAGCTGCATCAAACCAGTCTCAGGACTGAAGACCACAACAACACATCGAATTCAGCATTCACATCACCACCTATCACAATATCATTTTATTTATTTATTTATTTCTTGTTCCGTAGATCCAGTTAGCGAGTCAATCACAAGGATATGGAACGTGTCAAATTGTACAGGTTTCAATTTAAACTTACAATAAATACAAGGGCATTTCAATGGCAAATTGTACATAGTTTAAGTAAGACATACTATAAATACAGTAACAGATACAATGTCAGCTAGATAACATAACTACCATTTGACAGAAAAAGGAGTTTCAAATAAAGGTTAAAGATAAGAGCACAAAGTTAAATCAGATATTAGGCCTACAAGAGTAAATACATGTACAGCCAATCTGTTGTTACAAAAAGTGTGCTAATGCCCAAATGCACAATAAAATCAATTGAACTACTTCTAGACATAATACGTTTAGTGATGGTATACATTTTCTTTCAGGTATTCATCCACAGTATAATAAGATTTCTCTGTCAGGTAATCTTTGAGAACTTGTTTAAATTTTGGCAGTTCTGTATGAACACATTTGATATGTAGTGGTAGAGCATTGAACAGCTTAATGCTGGAGTAGTAAACTCCTTTCTGTACCAGAGTGAGACGTTTCATTTCTAAATGTAGATTGTTTTTGTTTCTGGTGTTACAACCATGGAATTTACTGTTGTCTTGGTAGATGGAATAATTTTTGCACACAAAGGTGAGCAAGGAAAAAATATACTGTGAGGCAGTTGTTAGGATACCTATCTTCAGAAACAAGTGCCTGCAAGAGTGTCTTTGATGGACCCCACACATTATTCTGATTGCTTTTTTTTGGATGGTGAAAACTTTTTTTGCAAGTGGTTGGTTCCCCCAGAATATGATAGCATATGACATCAATGAGTGGAAGTAGCCAAAGTAGGCAACCTTAATAGTGTCAACTTCAGCCACTGAAGAAATTACCCGTAATGCAAATGTTGCCGAGCTAAGTTTTTTACATAGATGAAGAATGTGAACTGACCAATTACATTTACTGTCTATGTAAGCACCCAGGAATTTTGTGTCTTCAACTTTCTGTATTGGTTGATCTCTACATTTTATGTTAATTTCATCGGGATTACTTTGTGATGTATGGAACCTCATATAATGAGTTTTATCTGCATTGAGCGAGAGACCATTTGAGGAGAACCAGTTTAAGATGTCATTAAAAACAGTATTTGTAGTTTTTTCAAGATCATGATCAATCAAATCGTCAGTTAGAATTGTGGTATCATCGGCAAACAGGGTAAATTTGCTGTTTGTCTCAGAACAAAGAGGAAGATCATTAATAAAGATGAGGAAAAGCAGTGGGCCCAAAACGGAGCCTTGAGGCACACCACACGTTATCGTGCCCCATTCAGACGAGGCAGGTTCTCCAGAAGAGCCATTTAGCATTACAGTCTGCTTCCGATCCTGTAGATATGATTGCAGCCACAAGCCAACAGTACCACCTAAACCATAGTATTCTGCCTTTTTCCAAAGAGTTTGGTGGTTTACACAGTCGAAGGCTTTCGTAAGATCACAAAAAATACCCACTGGAGACATTTTTTTGTTAATGGCTTCCAAAACTTGGTTGCTGAAAGAGAATATTGCCTGTTCAGTACAAAGACCAGCACGAAAACCAAACTGATTTTTGCTTAAGATACTGTGGAAGTTGAGATGGTCTACAATCCTCCTGTGCATGAGTTTTTCTAGAATTTTCGAGAAGGTAATTAATAGGGATATTGGGCGATAGTTTGTAACAATGCTTTTATCCCCTTTTTTAAAGAGAGGAATCACTACAGCCAACTTAAGTCTTTCAGGGACAATCCCATCTTGTAGGGATGCATTGTATATGTTGCATAAGACGGGACTAACAAATTTATAACAGTGTTTCAGTATTTTACTAGAAATATTGTCCACACCAGCAGAATTTTTATTTTTTAATGATCTAATTACTCTTATGACTTCGCTTACAGTAACTGGAGGTAAGGATATCTGTGGGATTCTGTTACTAATAGCTTTCTGTAGGAGGGACAATGATTCTTCCATAGAACCATTACAGCCTATCTTCTCTGCTGCTCTCAAAAAGTGGTTATTAAATATTTCTGCAACCAACTCAGGTTTCTTTATGATACTGTCCCCTGTATTAATCTCTACCTGAGACATGTTCCCTGTTGTCCTGCCAGTTTCCCTCTTTATTACATTCCATATAGTTTTAATTTTATTTTCTGAGCTTTCAATTTCTGATTTTATGCACATACTTTTAGATTTATTTATAACCTTCTTGAGAATGCTACAGTAAAGTTTGTAGTGTTGTCGTTTCTTTGGATCATTACAAGTCCTGAGAGAACTTTATAACATCCTCTTTGTTCTACAAGATGTTATTATCCCTGTAGTGATCCAAGACTTCTTGGCATTGCCTATATGACTATTTCTAACTACTTTTTTGGGAAAGATGGACTCAAATACAGACATGAATTCATTTAAAAATGAATTGTACTTTTTGTTTACATCTGTTTCCCTATGAACTCGGCTCCAGTCTATCTCTTTTAGGCTATCATTGAATTTTTTTAAGGCCCTGTTCATTTATTATCCTAAAAGATTTCCAAGAATGCTCGGAACTGTTGCGCACACCGATGTAATTGAGCCTAAGCAATTGACCACCATGATCAGAAAGGCCAAGGATTGGATGTACAGTGATCTCATTGCATTTAGACTTATCTATAAATATATTATCTATCAGACTTTTACTGTTAACAGTAATCCTAGTTGGGAAATCTACTATTGCCATCAGATTATAAGACTCCATTAAATGTACTAAATCAGCTTTACTATTGCTCTCATTTAGGAAATCAACATTAAAGTCACCAGTAATTATCAAGTTCTTGGACTTTGAGTACAGTATGGATAATAAAGAATCTAAGTGCTTAAGAAATACATTCAAATTCCCTGAGGGAGATCTATACAGTGCTAACACTACAGCCGTGAAGTCATTTACAGTAATCTCAACACCACATACTTCAATTTGTTGCTCTATACAATGGCTCTTTAAATCTAATGCATTGTAAGATATGTTGTTTTTTACATAAATTACCACTCCACCTTTTTCCATTATGGTTCTAGAGTAATGTGCTGCCTGACAGTAACCACTTAGCTGTAACCTTTCAATATCTTTCACATGATGTTCACTAAAACATAATACATCAGTATCTTTTATTCCTTGTGGTTCCTCTAACAGAACAGTAATGTCATTTACTTTATTACCAAGTCCTCCCACATTTTGGTGAAAAATCGTCATTTCTTTGGAATTAGAGACAGATCTAAACTTTTGCCTAAAAAATTATCGGTAGCTACAGACACAGTACGTTCATTACTAACAATTTCCTGAAACATTTGAGTTTGAAACCGAGTCTGACTTGATGGTTGGAGCCATTCAAGTGCGATTGGTTCCAACTTTTGGGTACATTTGTGGACTTCTTCCAATATTTTTGTTTTTAAGAGGGTACCTAATGCTTTTTTTCCTGATCTGTTCAGGTGCATACCGTGTCTTGTAAATAATTCTCGTCCAAAACTGCTTACATCTACAACACAAGTATTTTTAAAATGCTTACACAACTTTGCCAACTTAGAGTTCGTTTGTGAGATAGCCTCTTTTACACAGGACTGTGGAATTAAGTCATGTCTCTTTGGAATGTTCACAACAAGTACCTTAGACTGATGAAGCGCCGATATTTTCTTCCTGAGCGACTGTATGGCATCTGTAAGTACATGTAACAGCAAGTCCAGTTTTTCTAAAAATACATTGGTTATACCCTTAGGTGACCCGTACAGGGAAATTACAACTAACTTAAAACTGTCAATTACTATACCAACAGCTTCAAAGTTTTGTTCATCACACAGAAAATCTAGATCTAATCTACTGACTGTACCGCTAAGTGACTTTTTAACATATATTGCCACACCACCTCTTAAATGCAATTTTCTGCAGTATCTACGGGCTAGATTATAATTATCAAATTTAATAAATGTAAGTTCACTCTCACTAGCCCAGTGTTCACTTAAACAAAAGATATCAAACTTATTTTCTAATCCAAAGTCATTGACAATAAATTCTTTATCCCTTACTCCTTCAATGTTAAGATAACAGATTATAAAATCAAACCTGTCTCTCTTTACAGATGCACTATTTTGCTGAGAGGCTATTAAATCTCTGGCACTATTTATCTTATGGGCTTCTTCCCCTTGCTGCCTTCTCCTAAAAAATCATTTAGACGTAATGGAGGTACAGTTTTCCGTTTGCCCGCTACACTTGATACTGCTTCTACTCTTGGAGGTCTCTTCTCTTCTTCTTGTTCATGACATGATCTAAGTGGCTGGGTTGCCACTGTAGGTAGTTCAAATGTTGCTGCAGAATGGACAGCTGGATCACCTGTTGGTACACTTGTTGCTGAATATGCTGCCACCTTTGCTGTTTCTATTATCTTAGTTCCTGAATGGGGTATTCTACCTGTTGTAACTGTAGTTACAGCTTCTTCTCTCCCAGCACATTCTTTTGTAATCAGTGATACCTGATGTTGTGTTACTGCTGGAACTGGAGTACATGGTAGGGAAGATACTTTGCAGGCATCCTTTACCAGTGGTAGTGGAATAGGATCACTTTTCTTACATCTAGGAGAAACACTATCCACTAACATTTTGATCTTTTGACTGAGCAGCGATCTGCCTCATTTATTTAAATGCATTCCATGTGTTGTGAAGTGCTGTCTTTCAAGATCGTCAAGAGTTCAAATTCTGTCAAATAACAGCAGAAGATTTCTCAGAGAACTGGAATAAGGAGTACTTTATGTTCCTGCATAACTTTCACCAAGTTAAATGCCCAAATGGAGGAGCGGCGAGGATCCAAGCCTGTGACATCATACCCCTAGAAGAAGTAGTTCTTCCACAGCACTTGTGGCTGATTGCAAGAGTACAAGAGCTAACAGAAGACAGAGACATAATCCTGCCCGTGGCCATCCTTGTGACTGCAGGTGCAAGACACATCACTAGACCTGTCCAGCTGATCATACTTCTGGAGGTAGACCAACATGGAGAGGATGTGGAGAATCACTGAAATAACACTTCCGCATTGTATTGTGTCTGTGAATTGTTAATGGCATGTAATCTATGTGACACTGATACTCTGTACAAATAAAGTTACTTGCATTTGACATTTAAAATTCACTTTATAATTGTTCCCCAAAGATTTGCTGATCATGTTGTAAATTAATGACTTGGCAGACAATATTAATGATCACCTAAACTGATTGCAAGTTACGCTGTTATCTATAGTGAAATACTGTCTAAAAAAAGCTCCATAAATATAAAGTCAGATCTTATTAAACTTTGAGATTATTGCGAAGATTGGTATCTTGTTTTAAATATTCAGCAATGTGAAATGCTTGATTTCTTAAAATTCAAAAAATGTTGTATCCTATAGCAGCAGTATTGATGAGTCGCACTTGGAAACAGTCAACTCATACAAATACCTGGGTGCAATAATTTGCAGTGATATGAAATGGAATAATTACACACACTTGGTCATAAGTAAAACGGGTGGCTTTGTTTCATTGGTAGAATACTGGGAGATGCAATCAGTCCACAGTGGGGAATGCTTACAAAACACTTCTGCCACTCAGCCTGCAAATTTGCTCAAGTGTGTGGCATTCCTGCCAAAAGGAACTACAGGGGATATTGAATGTATACAAAGAAGGGTGGCATGAATGGTCAGAGGTTTGTTTGTTTCACAAGACAGATTAACTGAGATTTTGAGAAATGTGAAATGGTAGATGCTTGAAGATAGATGCCAACAACTCTGCAAAAGCCTACTTATCAAGATTCAAGAATGAGTTCTGTTGTTTTTCAGACCAAAGTACACTTTGGTCTGAAAAACAACAGTACTCATTCTTGAATCTTGATAAGTAGGCTTTTGCACGGTGTACGGTATAAATATTATGATAAATAGAGAGGCAATTAAAGAAGTAAGTGGCACATTTTTAGGAATTATTGCAGATAAGCATTTGGTGTGGGAAGAGTATGTACACTTAGTGTGGAAAAAGATAACACACAGGTTTTCTTTCTCAAACAGAAAACAGCAAACATCGTGAATGATAAAGTTATCAAGATAATGGACTATGGAGTTGTGTTTCTACAGCTATCCAAATTGGAAACATGTTCAAAATCTGATGGCATATACTGTTATACACCTTCTGTAACACCACTGATGATGGACACGTAATCCTGTTTTCTTTTATTGCATATACTTTGCATTTATGCCTTGATGTAATGTAACATGGTAAACTCAATGAAATGTTACATATGTCGTAGTGTGGCTGAATACAAAATTTTGTGACGCATCCAATACTCTCAGTTGAAAATTATCAGCTACAGCCTGTGAGCAAAGAATAAATAAGTAAATAAAAGTATTAAGTGAGGGACCTATGAATTACTACTACCCCCTACATGTACCAGTTCCTTAGAGGCTACAAAGGCAAGATTCAACCAATTACAGTGCACACTGAGGCATTTAAGCAGTCATTCTGCTTGTGCTATATATGAGAATGGAACAGGAGGAAATCCTAACACGTAGCAAAATAGGAAACGTCCTCTGCAGTGCACTTTACAGTGGCAGCAGAGTGTAGACAGATACAGATCCCCAGGATATTAGACTTCTCTACAGGGTCTACGTAGCGCCATGGGTGAATAAATAAGAAATAATAATAATAAAAAAAGGACCTGAAGTGAATCCGTTGGGTGATGAAAATGGCCCTAGAACAACATGAAATGAATGAATGATGATGATGAAGAAGAAATTGCGTCTTTTGTCATCAACGCAGATTTTTTTTTTTTTTTTTTAAACTGGAACAGTGTTGTCAAACAGTGACTATGGGTTAGCAAACCATTTGTGTATTGTAGGTATACGGGTTCTACGAAGCCAAGTCTACTATTTCACCAACATTTAAAAGAGTTTCTCATTTAGCGCCTTGTCACATGATTGGCATGCTCCTCAGAGTTATTTTTCCACGGTCATCGAAGCATCGAAGTCTCTGCGCATTAGTGTATGCGATAAGCGGAAAGCTGAAGCACAAGAAGGATCAAAATGACTGGCAATTTTATAGCATTATATTTGATACAACGGACTACTCTTTATTTTCTGTCTGCATAGTTCTTTCATATATTGTGTTTATTGGCTGTACATCCAAACTGAAATGAGAGGGCGAAGAAACATCAAGCAAAAATGAGTCATTCCATAGCGACGAACATTACGCAAATGTGAAGGAAAATGGACGGTCGCAACATTTTATACCATGAAGATACTATTAAAATAAAAAAAACTGGTCGTAGTACTTGAATTTGACTTCGTCTAACGTTCCTGTGTTTTCTATTGTTATTTACTAAATTTTTTGTGTGCTTTTTTTTTTTGTAACAAAACCGCGGTATGTTTTGAAAACAAACCTCAGTTAACTGCGGAGTAGCGTCTCTTCTGTTTTCAGCGTGATGCGCACGCATCTCACTGAACGAGACAGCAACAGAAGTGGAGCTTTTGTTGTTCCTTGAAACTGTGTTGGTATACGACTTTAAGAACCACTATGTAGGTAGAATGACATTTCATCGAGTACCCTTTCATCCCAAATGATATTTCGGCTCCTTTTAAATTGTGGTTTAGTCAAGTTTATTATCCGGAAAAAAGAAAAGCGTGATGGACGGCATCTCAAGTAGTGTCAGAAAACCAGCTGTGAGCGTGAACACTAGGGTGAATTATACAAATTCAGGATTAACGCCATCAAACTTAAGTATCTGTTATACCGATGAGAATTTAATTCTTCCGAGGAACCCAAATGTCGCCAGTGTAGTTTTTCATGGGAGTGTTGCATATACGGACACACGAGTGAAAGCGCAGGATGTGTCATGTAAGATATTTGCAGTTTTCGGCATGTTCATTAAAATTATCGCAGTAGAACACAGTTGATAGAAAACGTAGCATTTTTGTGAAAAGTTCTGTATAAGTGGTGGTAGCATCATCATTTTATCTTACTGGATTATGTTTTTTAAATCAGCCTGTTTACATTGTGTAGTTGAACATGTTACAGAAAAAATTGTAGGTTTATTAAACAGTTGGTATGTGTGTGTTTATTTTTATACTGAAGCTGCGGGTGTAGACGCATGCAATTTCGTAGCAATTTCAGTGGTAGTGTATTTGACGTATTTGTATTAAAGTAACATATTTGTTTTATGGGATTCGCATATTTATTTAGAAGGTGTAAACACCACTGGTTAAAGACTTTTAGTTTCACATATGCCAGACATTGAAATACTGGCAATCAATAATTTAAATTTGGGGCTAGAAAGCTGTCAGGTAGTGAAATACTTGGCTGTTGTATCAGTTTCCACATTTGCATGCACAATTTGATTTTCATGATGCACTCTTACTTCGTGTTCTTTGTTGAAAATAAATAAATAATATAAACAAATGGAGTATGGGCAGTAGTGCTTAGGATATTTTCCTAGCTGTTCAGCAAGTGCCTAAGTTTCTTGTATATTGCTTATTAATTTAGGACTGAATAACAGCAGCCAAAAAAATTATATATGTAATAGAAAACCATTTGCTTCAATAAGTAAGACTTTGTCAGTGTGATGTTAACTTGGTGGAGTAATCAGGATTGGGAATATGTTGGGTAGGTAGAGTATGACTTGAAATACAAAAAGGAATACCTGTATGTTGTCTGCTGACAAAAAGTCGTAGAAAATTGCTGTTCCATTCAAAATTATGAAAACTTTTAGCATATGAATTTTGTGTGGAATTTGGAGAGATTTTTGGCCTAAATTCTTATGTTTGAGTACTGCCAAACAGCTGAAGGACCCATAAGCATGTCCAAAAACAACTATCAGGTATATACCAAAATATGAAAAAAAGCTTCTAGAAATAAGGATGAAGTGCAAGGGGGTTGGAAGAACTAGCCAAGAATTAAGTATGACGGTCATCTGAGAAAGGGAGGGGATAACACAGGATGAAATGAAAATCAGTATGAAAGACTACAAGAGTCTGACAGCTAGTGATTTTGTTTCTGGGAATATCTCATGCCACATAAGAGACTGAAGCTATTTATCTTACCCCCCGTTCTTTGTGTTTGAGGAAATACTTTGATTTAGAATGAGGAGGAAAGTGAAGAAAAGGAGGATAAATGATAATAATGAAACAATAGCAGATATAGGTTTTAAATTGCTAGGAAATCATGAGTTATATGTACAGTTGAAAGATGTCCCCCACCCCGAAAAGGCTTGTGGTTGTAGTGCATATGTGGTAAGGACAGATACAAAATGTAGGCAGGATATGATTTCCTTTTTTTGAACAAAGCTGTATATCCATAGAAACTGCTGGGATAACTTGAACTTAAAGCAGAAAGATTACAAATATTGTCTTAATAATAAATCCCTTGTTTTAAGTTTCTGATTATGGGTGACAGTTAGGTAATAGCTGGAACTTCAAATGCCTGGCGACAAATTTTCACCTTCTGAATGGGTGATTTTGTGCATGAACAATACTAGTTAGTTTGTAATTAGTTGCTGTATAATTTTGTCCAAAGGAAGGAAAGTATGTATCCTTATTTCTCTTGTGTAATACTGTTTGGTATCTCGTCTCACAGGTTAAACTCAATAGTTTGGGGAAAAACAATTCTTATATACATTTTAAGTTCATTTTCTCACACATTCCAGTAACTTAAAAACTATCCTGTTTCTGTAAATGTTTCAGAATAAAATAAGCTCTTGATTTAAAAATACTTATTTCATAATATTTCAGATACATCGTGTGACGAAAGGCTGGATTCTTCATTGTTTTTGTCATACTCACAGGCAAATGGTGTGCCACAAGAGTCGAAGTTAGCCACATACATGGTAAAGTGTGTTATACAACATTATTTATTTCGAATATAGCTTGTGTTTGATTACTTGTCATATTTGTCACTGATCCACTAAAAGAAGCAGTGGTCAGTATTATGTTGCCCAACAGCTAAAATGTCAGAAGAATTTAGTTTTGAGATCATATTGTTACCTTTTACTACAGCGAATGTATCAAATAAAGGTAGGAAAGATAATACACCATGTATCTGCTGTGAAGTATGTTGTAGTAGAGAAGAATTGAAGTAGAATGTTAAAGGCATTTGTTAAAAATACTGAGAGGTTTGACCTATTCGAAGTTTAATATAGAGAATTTTGAGCACAAAAGGAAATATGTGTGACTCACGGGGGACATGGCATCAAATAAGGTCAAAATACTCTACAATAAAAATTCTTGAAGGTTCAGCAGAAAGGTGGAAGAGGGACCCTTTTTTAGTAGGCTTATCCACTCCACGCCATTCCCAAACTAAATTCAGGGAGGTCATATTTGTAAGGAAGAGACTAACAAAATATAGTGCAACTAAGGAACACATAATTTAGTTAAGGAACAATAGTATAGAAAGTTCTCAGGTCCTGATGCAAATTTGCATTTATGGGCAACCGTAACATTCTTTTGTAGCAGTAAATAAGCTTTCATTTCTAACAATTGTATCTTTAAATATGTCTGCTTGTGTCTGTATATGTGTGAATGGATGTGTGTGTGTGTGCGAGTGTATACCCGTCCTTTTTTCCCCCTAAGGTAAGTCTTTCCGCTCCCGGGATTGGAATGACTCCTTACCCTTTGAATTTTGTGTGTATGTTTGTGTTTGTTTGTGTGTCTGTCGACCTGCTAGCACTTTCATTTGGTAAGTCACATCATCTTTGTTTTTAGATATAATTGTACAGGAGTGTTACTCAAGAAGTGTGTTTCTGTGCAGTTAATTGTGGCCAATTCATTTGGACGACATGAGGTCATGAAAATGCAGATTTTGTATCTCACCGTGTGATGTATGTATGGTGTAACTCAATTTACTTACCTGAATCCAAAGAATTGATAAAAACTGAATGACACTGACCAGAGTTAACTGTTTTCTGGTCATCACCAACTGTAGCTAGTCATTACACACACACACACACACACACACACACACACACACACACACACGCGCGATTCTGTTGTTTCAGCTCCTTTAGCTTTACCATCTGTTCACTTAGCACTGCACTGCACTGCACAGTGCTGATGTCAACACAGTCATTCCATACACTGCTTTCAGCCTTCAATAAATTTCAAGTGAGGCAACACATCCTGCTGTTAGGCATTCGATTACAACATATTGCTTCCTTTGCAGTGATTAGCTATCCTGAAGCAGCCCTTTCCATCCGCAATAACTACATAATTATTCACAGCAGTATTTTGTGACTAATTGAGGTTGTTGCAGAGATTCCATGGAAAGTGTTGCAAGCTGGCACTTGCAATGCTGTCGTTTATGTGTGGTACATTACTTATCATCCAGCCCTCACATATTTTATATTTTTGGATGCAGTATCAGCATGTTATAGGTGACTGCAAATATCTGAGGAAATTGTCTGGTTCTGTACTCTGCAAATCCAGATCATGAAATGTACAATGGCCAGAAGAGCAGTGTGCTGACCTCCGCCCCTCCATACCACATCCAGTGACTCCATTGGCAGAGGATGACATGGCAGTCAGCCATCACTGACGGTCCTGCCAGGGCCTGTGGACAGAGCTAATGTTTATACTCCACAAGTCACTGTGAAGTGCATGGCAGACGATACTTCCATGGCTCTACATAGTAATTTCTTCCCATACCATTCATGTATGGAGCAGGGGAAGAACGATTAATCAGATGCCTCTGTGTGCACTGTAATTAATCTAATCTTGTTTTTGTGATCTCTACAAAGGAATGTGTAGGGGATTGTAATATATTCCTTGCTTACTTCTGGTTCTTGAAACTTTGCAAGTTGGATTTTGCAGGTGTAAGTTGGATTTTGCAGGATGTTTGGTGTCTTATTTCCAAGCATCTGCCAATTCACGTTTTTCTTCATCCTTGTGATTGTATTCCTTGGGTCAGTCAAACTTGTGACCATTACTGCTGCTTTTCTTTGTATATATGCAATATCCCCCATTAGTCATATTTGGTATGAATCCTACATATTTGACCAGTATTATATGATTGGTGCCACGAGTGGTTTATTAGCAGTTTCCTTTGTAACCTGGTTACCTGTGATTGTCATGCCTGTGAATCAAATTCTGCCTCCTGCTTTACCTGTGACTGAGCCTTTGTGATGATTCCATTTCATATCCCAAAAAATTGTTACACTCAGATGTTAGTACAAGTTGACTGATTCCATTTGCAGCCTTTTGTTATTGTAGTTATACAATACTACGTTTTTTTATGTTGTGTGTAGAGCAGGGTTTTATATTTCTGGATACTTAAAGTTGTTCTTCTGTGCACCACTTTAAAATCTTATCAGTATCTAACTGAATATTTGTGCATCTGTTTATAAACAGTGCCTCATTATAGGTAACTGCATAATGATAAAAAGTTTAAGGTTCCTAGTAATATTGTCTACTAGTTTATTAATATGCTTCATGAACAGCAAGGGGTCCAACACACTTCTCTGGCGCAGGTGAAGTTACTCTTACATCTGTTCATGACTCTTCATCCAAGATAGCATACTTCAGCCTTATATTGTACTTTCATTTGTGTGTGTGTGTGTGTGTGTGTGTGTGTGTGTGTGTGTGTGTGTGTGTGTGTGTGTGTGTTTGTTTGTTTTTCTCAGGCAAATGCATTTTGGAAGTCAAGAAATACTGCAATTACCTCATTACATTATCACTTTCAAAATTTTATGAAATAAAATTGTCAGTCGGGCTTGGAATGATCCATATTTTTGGAATCTGCACCAAGTGACATGAAGATCATTCTGTTCAGTAGTCTTCTTTACATTTGTGCTCAGAATATTCTACAACAGATGGATTGCAAAATGTTTTAATAAGTCTGGTAGACAGTGCTTTCTTCTAACAACTGGGCACAATTTTTTGTTCGAGGGATCTGCAGTAGATTATAATTACAATAAGGCTTAACCCAGTCTCAGTTTCTGCATAGGATCTGATACAGATTATATTTGGCCCTGGAAATTTATTCAGTTTTATCATTTTTAGCAGTATGTCAATGCTGCCAAAACTAATATATGTGTCACTCATCTTTGCAGTTCTGTAAGAATAAAGGAGGGACAGAACTGTGGTGTCCTCCTTTGTAAAGACACATTTGAAAACAGAATTAAATGTTTATGCTTTTGCTTTGCAATCCACAATTTCAGTTCGTTTCATCTATGGGTGTCTCAACACTACTGGCAACTTTTACGCAATTCTGTTTACAGGTCCAGATGATTGATTCTTGAGCGTTGAATACTTCACAAGATGCAATATTTTGGTGCAAGGACTGTGTGCACAGTCATTAAATACATACAGAAAGTTCTTTTTATTAATGTTCATGAGTGTGCTAAAAGATTGTGCACAAAAAAGAACACCTGTTTGTTGACTTGCAGTATGAGGAAAATCATCAGACTTGTTCCAGTGGCTTCCAATTATTTGTGACTATTGGGAATCCCAGCAACAACTACTGTGTAATTCACTGTTGTTATGGAATTGGTGTAATCAATGTTCATACAACACTTTTGTTCTGTTTTGACTGTGGCTGTTACTGACTGCTGCTCCAACAAAGACCATTGTCTCCAGACAAAAAGTTTCAAAAACTTGTTGCTTTCCACTTCATAATATGCTAAAGCCTTTGTAAATTCCATTGTTTGCAGTTATGTGACTGTTGCTCTTCAGTTTATGTACACAGTGAACATTTTTTCTTGTGGGTTCGAAATTTGGTCTTATAGTAAATGATAGGCTGCATACTCCTATAACGAGCATCATTTCTACTAATGTCAGGTGAACCTTCCTCCTCATCTTACCAGTTTGATGTGTGATATGGTGGAGTTTCTAGGATGTCAGTGATGGCACTTTTCACAGCACCTCATTTCTTCACAAAAGATTTTATAACGAAGTATGACTAAGATTTTCTACACATTATGTGCAATGATGTAAAATTTTGTGAGTACATGTTTCACAACTGCACATAGCATCTCCCCCCCCCCCCCCCCCCTTTTTCATGCGCTTAGTCACTAACCAAATGCAATTTCACACAAAATGTAATTGTTTGGTCGAGCTCCACACTCCACCCATCTTACCGTGGAAGCCTTAGCCTGACTGCAGATCATTACTTGTCCCAGCATAGCTACTTTTTAGCATATGGCATTTCTTACACTAGTGTATTTGCTAATAGAATTGAACTTCCATTATAGATGTATTCTAGGGGTCATTCATCTTCATGTCAGTAGCATAGAGCAAGAGGCCAGTCTCTGGAACAGTGATGTTCCAGTGCCATGACTTAGAGTTAATATAATCTTTGATTTATTACAATGTAATAAGATTAGAACTACAGAACCTTTGTTATATAGCTGAAGAAAGTATATCCAAAGTGAATGTAAAAATAGAAAAATTTCCTGCTCACAAAGTTGCATTGTAAATACACATAAGAGCTTATTTTTCTGTACAAACTTTTCCTTCAACAGACAACAATGCGTAAATATTGGAGGAAATATAAATACCCAGTCATTAATGATCGGATCTCCCTGGACTCTTGGGTAAGGAAGAAATTGGCAGATAGGAAAAGAAGAAAATTTTCAAATAAATGTCAGCTGCATAGATTATACAAAAAAGTGAAAAGTGGCAGAGAAAGACCCTCCAAGTTAGAGTATGGATCAACTTGGAAATATGAACATAGTTGAGATAAAAGATGGGCAGTGTTAGAAGAGGAGGAAAGAAGCAGCAGTCAGAGAAAAGAACAGACAACAAAACTGCTAAGACTGCTACAAAGGTCAAAATAAAATAACTAAATTTAAAGGAATGGAAAGATATTGATAGAAATGAGAGTGTAGGATAAAAAAAGAGGTAGGAAATAATAAGAAAGATTATATTGGCCAACATCAAGCATGTGCTGCAGTACAAGCTTTTACTTCTAAAGTTCAGTTATCAGTGCAGGGAGGAATAATGTGAATGATTCCCACAATTAAGAGAGCACTAATGTCATGCTCTATAATAAATTTGCATTTTTCTCTGGTATGCTTATGTCATTGCAGGTGAATTTTAAGATGGTCCCTCCGAGTGGGGCAGAGCCACCTTTCCTGTACACCCAACCCATATAATGCTACGTATATGTTAGAAAACTTTTTATTCCCAATCATCTTAATTTTTTTCTCTTTACTTTTTAGCCATTAAAGAGGAATCTGCTCTTGCACTTTTAAATAACCCACAATTCCTTAAAGTGCAAGGAGTACACATCCTGCCCATTCCCTCCCACCCAGCATCCATGCATTCCATTTTTAATATATGCTTTGATTTGGTCAATGTATGTAATGTAGTGTGAGAAATGTGAGGTGTGATCAAAAAGAAACAGGAATTTTTAAATTTCTCATACTGTATAAATGAGATTTTATAATTGTTTACCTTGTAAACACGTGTTCCTGATGTATGTTTACATTTTCAGCTGCTTTGATTGTTTAGTTTATGCTTGATAGTTAAAAAGGTTATACTTGTTTTCGAGTGCTTGGCAGATTTTTACTTTTGAAAAGATGGAACAAAGAATTTGCATTAAATTTTGCTTGAAAAATGGAAAAAGTGCAGCACAGCCATGGTTTTCGGCAATTCTACAATGAGTAAGACAAGTGCTTACGACTAGTACAAACATTTCAAAGAGGTTCTAAGAAGACATTGAGGACAATGACTGCCCTGGACACCCTATCACATCAGTTACTGATGACAATATGGAAAAAGGAGCTGAAGACCATAACAAAAAGTGAGTTCCAGAAGTAGTTCCAAGATTAGAAAAGTGCTGGCACAAGTTTATTATATGGGGATTACTTTGAAGGGGACAATGACGATGTTGATGAATAAATAAAGATTCTTTAAGAACAACGAAAATTCTCGTTACTTCTTGATCACACCTCCTATAAAATATGAAATAGTCACAAGTACACAAAACACGGACATTTTGTAATTGGTGACTTTTGTAACCATTCAAGAAATATTATTAGATTTTGTCAAGTTGTTGCTTCTCATTTTATAAGTGTTTTTTTTTTCCGTTCCTATTTTAGTTATAGAAGAGATCTTATATTTTTTGTTACAAATCTCTTTCTCTTCTGATGGTACTCAGTTATTTTCCTATTTTTGTTGAAATACTGTTTGTTATGTTCCATTGTTTCTCATTGGACTTCTTTAAATTGACTTGTCTACAGAATCGCCAAAGTGCAAGCACACCTACAATTGCCACAGCCCATGCCATTACTAAAGGCTTAGCTGGACTTACGATAGAGCAAACTGTCTCTACAAAGAAGGTTAGTGTGTTTGATATTTTCCACGTGAGAGATAATTAGTGTATAGTGATTTTTATTTTTCTGCTGTGCTGGCATTGAATAGGAATATGAAAGTATGACATTGAAATGTTATGTTAGTTCAAGTAACACTGTTATATTGCAAACATTAGAATCAGTAAAGTTAACCACAATCTCAATTCTGAGAGTTTTGAATAGTCGACAGGCACATACACATGGACAGGGACATAGTAGCTCAGTTTACAAATTTATGATTTTCTCCCTCTCCCCCACTCTGCTACTCTCATCTTCACATCCCCATCCCCCTCCCACCCTACTACCACGCCCCCCTCCTGCCTGTCCCTCCCACTCCTGCCTGTCCCTCCCGCTCCTGCCCCCCCCCCCCACTCCTGCCTCTCCCTCCCGCTCCTGCCCCCCCCCACTCCTGTCTCTCCCTCCCGCTCCTGCCCCCCCCTGCTCCTGCCTCCCCCCCCCCCGCTCCTATCTCTCTCCCCCACTCCTACCCTCCTCCACCACTCCAACCACAACCCCGTCTCTGCTGCCCCCACCACACCACTCCCCCCCTCCCCTGCTGCCCCCTCCCACCGATCTCAACCCCACCCCCAGATCTTTGCCCCTCACCCCTCACCCACTCCTCGCCCCCACCCCTTCCCCCCAGCATCATAGTGAGCTGACTTAATTTACTCTGACCTCCACTTTACTGATGTCTCTATGCAATCCTCCATCCACACCATATCTTGCAACGATCAACAATACTAACACAGTAATTACCATACTTTCCATGCCAAAAAGTGTATTTTTCAGAGTTTTGCCACAATCAGATGTCTCGTGTTCTGTGACAATTGATTATGCCCCTAGTGTGTTGAATGCCTTCCCAAGGCCTTCACAGGCAGTCACTACTCCTGCTTCATAACCTCATACACAAAAACATCCCTCACATCATATCCACACAAACTTCCAGCCTTCCAGCTGCGGTCATTGAGCACACTTCTAAATAACATGTGTCTTCTTAAACTGAACTGTTGAACCACATGTAGTCTAGGTCTTCAACTAGCTTAAATTGTACCCTTAAATGTGAATTTATTATCCATCCCCGCGAAAACAGGACTACCCTCAGTGCATTGATTGTACTACTTGTACATACTCTCACCATTTGATCAAATTTTTGACTGATGTCACTAGCTCCAGGTGGACTAACCTAATGGCCTCACTATTAAGTCCCTTAACCCCACCATCCTCACACCCAAAGCAGAACATTGGTGCTTTGTGAAATATCACGGTTTGTCCTTAGGCTACTTCGACCATCAACCATTTGCCACATGGCTCACATTCGTGTCAAAGGCTCAAGTGCAGTACCTCTCTTGCATCCACACAGCACATGGTACTTCAGTTGTCACTTTTCTGTCCCATCCCATTATAGGCAAGTCACTTGTAGAAGCAGTCTCCCAGCTTCTCCTAATTGCATGTGTGGAAACTGACCCTCTGACTTGACAATGCTGGACTGACCATTCAGTCCAGCATTATCTTTGCTCTGTAGCCCATTAGACTGTTTACTATAACAAGTTTTTTTCCCTTTGCACAACTGGTTCCAGTTACTTGGTCTTTGACGACCCTCCATACAGCCCGTCCTTCCCCCAACTTCTTACACATCACTATAGTTCAATTCTTTTATCTTGGCGGTTCGAGCATGCCTGCCCAGATGCGAGAGATTGCTGCGTTGCCAGTTGTATGCGCCAAGAGAAGCAGCGCCATAGTATAGTTCGCAAACTTACGTTTAGGGGGGAGTGCACAGTTTATGAAGTAAAGCCACCACGGCCGCATTAACCCTTTCGCTGCTACAGAGACATGCTCCCCGCATTCCACGATGTGCGCGATTTTGTCATCATTGCACTGCTCGTCTGCGCAGACACATGGTGTTACGACTGCTTTGACACACTTTATCATTCGATTTCATAAAAACTATTTGGCCCAAAAATTTGATTTTTACACATCTTCTTGACTGATACCTTTCCCCCATAAATGACTTAATTTTGTTTTGATGTTCAACGCAGTTATTGTGCAGCATTAAATGTAGTAAACCATTGCACGAAATTTTGAAGAGTTTGCAGAGGTAAAAGTCTGTAGTGTATACTTTCCGTATGGTTGATTTTAGTTGCCACTAGAAATTTCAAAAAATTACATTCAAACGAATAAAATTCATGAAGTAAGACACTTCAATATTGTTTTTAAAATAAAGAAAATATTAAGCACCAATCAAGGTTTGAACTCAGAACCTTTCGCTTAGCAGCCATACACTTCAACCATTATGATAACGCAGCTCGTCATTCAATATATCTTCCGGAGAACTTTAAAATATCACGCAAAATACCGACAAACACTGTTGGTATGGTTATGAATTACTCACGTTTCGTCGAAGTACAACAGTAAATAAACAATTACCACTGTTCTTTATTGCGAAAAAGCGGTTAGTGAGAATGATACAAACACCTTTCCTTGTTATCGCCTGAATTAGGAGGCTTATTGCTTGTTTGGTTTAATTAATTAATAGAATATGAAGCAATTGGTATAAAGAATGCTTTTTCCAAACTTTCTGTAAAAGAAAGTCTGCTATCAAGACATTGCTTTTGTTCAATTACTTTATTTATGACTGAATGTTTCTAAACGTGAAGACACTCGTCCGTGCTCTGCACTGCAGTCGCGCTCTGGCAACGTCATTCTCTGTTCATTGGCTGACTGTGTTTTGTGACGTCAGATGCACAGAGTGAACCTAAACTCGGCCACCGTCATAAATGACGTGCACTTTATTTCAATCTGGTCCCCTCAGCTTAATCTGCTTTCTGTTTCTTTGAGTCTGTGAACTTCATCCACTCTGGTCTGTGATTTCCATCTCCTTCTTTTCATATTTAGTTAAAACATCTACTACTATAGAGTGAATGGCTATAGAAATGTGGCTCAGTTAATGTGATAGGATCCCTATTACTGACTGAATTATCAGTTGTTTAAGGTTATCAGAATGTTTTTATATTAGAAAATAATCGGGCAGGGTGCAACTTACTGGTTGGATAAAAAGCGTATGTTGTACAGTTAGTGCATATGAGACAAATGGTTATCAGAAAAATGCATGAAATGTTTGAAGAATAACAACATAAAATAGATCAGAATGAAAATATAAACAGAGAGATCATGTTCATATAAACAAAGAGATCATGTTCTGGAAAATAAGGAGATATAATGTTTGACACACACACACACACACACACACACACACACACACACACACACACACAAACACACACACACACACAGAGAGAGAGAGAGAGAGAGAGAGAGAGAGAGAGAGAGAGAGAGAGAGAGAGAGAGAGAGAGAAGGGGAGGGGGGATGGGGATAGGTAGTCATGTGTGTGCATGACTGTATTGGCACTGGTGGAGGAGGAGGAGGAGGAGGAAGAAGAAGAGGAGAGGAAGAGGGGAAGTGAGGTTTCTTTATCTTTTACTTAAATCTTAAATACGTGTGTAGAGACAAGAAGGAATCTTTTCCATTTTTTACAGGTAACTCCGCAGGCCCCAGAGTTCATTCCTGCAGCCAGCACTGGAGGGACTGTTTCGCCGAATTTCCTCCGTGCATTTAGTAGTCCAGTAAACAATTTTGTTCGGCGTACAAGTGTTGAAAGCCCATTGCCACTAACTCCTCATTTAACACCACAGCCGTCACCACCACTAAGCAACTGTTCACCTACATCTAGTCTTGAGAAGACATCAGTAACTCCAGTTTCTGCCTACCAGGTAACATCTCTTTTACATTATACGATTTGTAAACAGATATGGTTAATTTATAATATATGGTAGAATCAAAGGTAAAAGATGAAAGTTGTTTTGCCATATTCTATACTGCAGTAGAGATTGCAACAAAATGTAGTTTTCATTTACTTTTGTTTATATTCAAAATGTGAAACTCCGATGAAGACAGAATTGACTCCAGTGCTGGTGATCTTTGAGGGCTAGTCATCATCATCGTTAGTGTTCTGCCAAAAGGCAGGTTTTTACATGGTATTCTCCAGGCTGTCCGATCTTCTGCCATCGTCTTCAGGTCTGCATAATTTCCTCTTCCTTTTATGTTGTGTATCATCTTATATCTCCTTCTTCCTCTCAGTCTTCTCCCACAAACAGCGAGATTTGAGAACATTGCTAAGACTGACTTTTGGCTTTCTCCATTTTTGCAGTTATGTGTAATGAGGAGAAGGTAAGTAATGGTCAGGATTTGGGCTTTTAGGATGAAGGATAATGTAAGTGGCAATTCACATTAAAGCAGAGGTATGGAAAATATTTTGTGGTAAGTTAACATCATGATGTTCAGTCTACTTTGAATGGAAATTGGAAAACTAAGAGAAATTTGAATAGGAAATTTATTTGAAGTTATGGAATCATATGAAATTTCTTGTCGTGAAAAGACGATAATTCAGTGAAACAGTCTAATTTTGATTAAAGAAGAGTTATACTCTTGCATTATGGAAACATCTCTGCTTCAGGATTCAGATACAGCTACGTCTGATCTATGACATCCTCATCTCTCTGTAATTTTGACTACCGATACATGATGTTCTGTTTTGAAAGTCAGTCTTATTTTTAAACGCACCAATGTAAACACAATCTAAAGCTTGCATTCATTATCACAGAAAGCCATGTTCTTAACTTTCTTTTTCACAGCACTATCTGCAATCTCCAGTGTGTCCACCATCCACTATGCAGTCAAAGGCAGAATATAATAGATAACAGCACAGCCACAAAGAATCACTTTAGAACAGTAATTAGAATGAACTAATGCTACTTTACGGAGTCAAGGTAGACATACAGTTTGGTTATAATTAAACTTCTCCTTCTTGATGTGGTCCCCATGAAAAACAAATGAGCATAAGACAGCGAAACTTTGTTGAAAAATTTTGTAAGGACAGCTGAAAGAGAAATAATGAATAAGGCACTGAAAAAAATACACGTTTTAATTTCCACATGAGAGGGAAACATTTGTTAATTGTGTACACTGTTTACATTCCAGCTTACAAACATTGCTCACTGTAATGACCATCTGGATCCACAACAGCTGGAACTGCACTAGAAATTGCTTTACTGCTCCCAGAAACAACAGCGGACCATGCAATGTTCAGATGTCATGGCACAACTCGTGCATTGCTTGAAGGTTGCACATAGCATCCAGCATTCTCGGTCATGGCAACAGTAACTTTTTTAAGACTCTGTGGTGCAATTGGCTGCTAGCCATTACTAGGAGCAATTCTCAAATAGCCAGTTAATTCAAACCTCTGAATCATTTTCCTCAACCCCAGTGTGGAAAGAAGACCACTCCATATTACTTTAATGCATTGGTACTCACGAAGAGCAGCAGCACTATTGCTGTTGTTTGGGTAAAACAACTTTTGAGTAAAGCCCTGCTCACCTTGCCCACCCTCATGTTGACTGGCTACAACTGTAATGCACCCTGTGTCACCGTACCAGTACCAGTACCAGCACCTAGCACTACTAACAACACACATCTCAGCGCACAGTCTGATCATTATTCCTATACAGTTGGATATCCATATGGTAAACAGTTTTCCATTTACACAGGTCATATTGTTCAAGTACACTTGTACTGAGAGTCCATTCTCCATTTCACAGGTTAAGTGATTCAGCCTCTATAACAATTACCAAATGTCAGTTTAATAGATTTAATAAGCTGTTGATGGTCTGAAATCAGTCAGTTGTTTGAGCATTAGTAATTCAAAAATTGTGGACTCAGAAAATTTCATGACTACAAGATTCCTTAATTTGTTTAGATTTTCCGCTCATATTTAGAAAATCGTGACAGCATTAGCATACTGTTCCCATTCCCTGCAAAATAACTGCACTTGCAGAGCTATTTGACCAAGTGAAGTGGCGCATTGGTTAGCACCCTGAAATCTCATTCGGGAGGATGATGGTCCAAACAAATATCTGGCCATCCTGATTCAGCTTTTCTGTGATTTCCGTAAATCACCCCAGACAAATGCTGGGATGGTTCCATTGAAAAGGGCATGGCTGACTCCTTTTCCCATACTTCCCTAAGCCGATGGGACTGATGACTGCACTGTTTGGCCCGCCTCTGCTAAGTCAACCAACCAGAACTATTTGCCAGTTATAAAAATGTACTGCATGCTCATCATTTGGTTTCAGAAGGGCATATATCCATGTGAAATTCATATACACACACATTATTAACAACAACAACAACAACAATAATAATAATGATAATAATAATAATAATAATAATAATAATAATTGTATGGCAATTACACATCACTTTTGGAATACAATTACAATACAACACAAAATGCACATAAGTTACAATTTACAGACATATTATTTATATAATTTATCACATCTGGTGTAGTGTCCAAGAAGTCCGAGAGGTTTCCAGGGTGCGAATTTTGAAGGCACTCTTCCATAATGTGTCTGACAGTCTGTTTTGGAAAGCCACAGATGGACTCTGCAGTGGTATTCTTTCCAAATCTGTAAAGTAAGTCACTGCATCTCCTGTGGTTGGTTCAAATCCTGTGTACTTCACATCCTCCAGAGCAGACAAAGTTCCCATGTTTTGTTGTTAGCATGGAGAAAGCTGTGGTAGAATGTTGTTACTACTCTTCCATCCAAGCTTCAGGGAGGTTGAAGTTACAGTCCGCAAGGTTGCTAGCTGTTTTAAGTGGCGGATGTCTGGAGCAGAGCCTGTTGATTTGGACAGCAGGTATGTCCCCATGAACTGACAGCACCTGGTTGTTGCAGATTTTCTTATATTCCCTGAGAGGATTATTATTTCTTCTCAGGTTAGTTGGTGGAATGCGGCTCAGGGCAGACAGCCAGAACTCTGGAATGGACTTGATTGTACCAGTAACAATCTGCATTATTTGATTTAGATGTGTATCTATTAGTGTCACGTGGCTTGTGTTTATTCATACAGAGCTGCAGTAATCTGCCGCAGAGTAGGCAAGGCCGAGGGTGAGTGATCGTAAGGTCGAAGCTGCTGAACCCTAACGGCGAACCACATAATTTTTGCAGAATATTAATTCTTGATGTCAGTTTAGCTGCAGGGTTTGTTAGATAGTTTATAACTCCAAGCTCGTGTGGATATTTGCTACAGGCCAGGCTGTTGCTCTTTAAAAATACATCCTTTCTCGGTTGGCAAGAATATTACTCTGGCGAAAGCAAGTGGATTCAGTTTTGTTAGGGTCTGATTGAAGTCGTCATTTAGGAAAGTATTGTTGTACTTTACTTAGGTCTTTTATTAATAAGTCATTGGTGACAATTGGTTTGTCCTGAGTTACTGTCACCCAGTCTTCTGCATAACTAACCTGCATGGGTTGAGTGGCTTGCATATCTGCAATGTAAAAGTTAAATACTAGCAGAGCCAGTACTGAGTTTTGAGGTAGGTGTATGGTTGAGGATCTTCTGATCACTAACGGTGTTGCCTACAAATTACCTGCAGTGGTCTGTCAGCCAGCGTATTGTTGAGAAGTTGGGCTATTCTTCTGCAGTATATTACACAGAGCAGCTGATACACAACATCCTGCCTCCGTCAGTATCGTAAGCTGCGGACAGGTCAATAAGTACAGTAGAAGTCTTTTGTTTTTTTCTGGAGGCCAGCTTCTGTGTAAGTTGTTAATGAAAATACGAGGGTAATCCCAACAGTAAGGTCTCCTATCTTTATATAAGTACATAGACCTGTTTATTTCTACAATGGTTTACATCAGTTTACAGCTTGAACATTTAGCTATTTTTCAACATATTCACCATTTCTGTCGATGCATTTTTGTAGATGCTGTGGCAGTTTTTGTATGCCCATGTCATACCAGCTCGCCGGCATGCTGTTCAGAAAGTTATGAAGCTCTTCTTTCACCTCGTTGTCGGAGATGAATCGCCGGGACCACAATTAACACTGACAGGTACTGTGAGACTCTGAATAAACACAAATGGACAATTCAGAACCGGAGAAGAGGAATGTTGAGCAAGGGCATACACATTCTCCATGACAAAATTCTCGCCCACACATCGCTCAGCAAACCGTTGCTCCCCTACAACAGTTTCAGTGGAACATAATCACCTACCCACCCTATAGTCCTGACTTGGTGCCCAGTGACTATCACCTGTTCCCTAGATTAAAAGAACATTTGGCCAGAAAGCGATTCAGCTCCGACGACGAGGTGAAAGAAGACGTTCATAATTTTCTGAACAGCATGGCGGCGAGCTGGTATGACATGGGCATACAAAAACTGCCACAGCGTCTACAAAAATGAATAGACAGAAATGGTGATTAAGTCGAAAAATAGCTAAATGTTCAAGCTGTAAACTGACGTAAACTATTGCAGAAATAAACAGGTCTATGTACTTATAAAGAAATGGGAGATCTTACTTTTGGGATTACCCTCGTACTTGAACCACACAGCTTCAGTTCGGTCGAAATCCAGTCTGTTGAACAGGAATCTCTCCAAGTATCTCAGTATGTGTTTTGCTACACGTTGTACTCAGAAGGGCAATAGGACAAGAACTTGGATATTTGTGGTTGGGTTTACCTGGTTTTAAGATACCACTGACCTTTGTCCGTTTTCTAAGTTGGGGAATGGATCCTGTTTGCAGAATCTTGGAGAAGAGTTGGGCTAGCCATATTTTAGCATATATACCACAGTGCAAGAGGATCTATTGAAACCTGGAGCTTTACCTGATGATGTGTGCAGCAACTTTATTCAGTTTTATGAGGTTGTTGTTGCTTGTTATTCGATTAGCACCTCCCACATTGTTTAAGAGTGACTCTACTCTTGTGCTAGATTGTTCGAAGTCAGGTTTTTCAACGATGTCCAGCCATTGCTGGTGGTGCTTGTCCTCAAGACTATGCAGCAGTTAATTTGCCACTTCTTGCTCTCAGTGTCCCACGTAACCTTTGGGAATAAACTTTCTTGTTCTGTTCAGTACTTCCATAGTTATTGTTCAGGACAGGGATCTATCCCACAGTCTTATCAAGGTTTTAGAGAAGTCAGACCATTTGCTTTCTGAAAATTTCAGCATGGGTGAGGAATGGATTTTACCAGCGAAATTTGTAAGTTTTCTGCCGGTATTACTGGGTAGTGGGAAGTCATACAGAATTCTCTGTGTGATTGCTAATGGCTCGAGGTTATCATTTGAAGATACAAAACGTAATTCAGGATTGTACTCTTGCCTCCATGCTGCTTATCTAAATGTGAACTAATCCTTGGCCTCAAAAATTAGGCTGAGACTGTGTTCTTCTGCCTATGAAATTAAAGCTTTTCCGTTGGAGTCATTAGAGCTTTACTTCCATTGGTCATTCTGGCTGTTGAACTCCCATGTAAATAGCTGGGTGGATATGTGTGTGAGGACTTGAGATGGCCATTGAACTGCTGGAGGATTGTCGATGTTTACAGTAAGTAACTATCCAGGTTTTTTATAACAACTTCTTGCATTTCGTTACAGGTTAAGAAGGCACGCACTATTGTATTGCATACATATCCTGTAGGCTGGATGGTAACTTGCGTAGAGGAACTCAAACACTTGTGTTTCTGTGTGAATATTGGCATTTAGATCTGTTAATGCTCTCCGTGTTGATCTGTAAGATTCTAGTGCTGGGTCTAAAATATCTAGGTCCTTTGGTCCTTAAAAGAACTGTTATTGATATTGGCAGCCATAGTGACGTGCCGTACTAAGAGATCATGAGTATTGTCTAGCACTGAGTGATTTTGCTTGCTTAGTGCCATCCAGGTCATGTGTTGAGTCCAGTGTAATGATACCTCATGGAAACAGGTGTACACGGACTTCAGTTGTAGAGAAACAAATGTGTGTGATGAACAGTGATTTTATCAGCCAAGTATGTCCCCCAGTGCCAACAATCATGTGTCCACTAACTTACTACAGTTTTATGCAAAGTTAATTTACAGGGAGGCAGAGGCCACTGTGATTGACATGCCTATTCTGTACATGATGATGTTTGTTGATATATGTATTGTGCACTCAGTGCCTCAGTAAGGGGCTGCTGTTCCTGTCTTTTGTTATTATGGAAGATTAGCAACAGCATGTGATGCCAAAATCGGAAACCATTAGTATGGGAACACACATTATCCCCACTACCCAAAATGGCTCAACCGGTAAAGCAAGTCTTGTCATTTCTGGTGCCCACATAGATTTGCTTGTTTTGATCACTGGATGAGAGCACAGGCACTGACTCCATGGGGCCTGAGGGGGCCCGAGCCCCCTCAAAAATTTAAGAAAATTATTAGTTATATGCTTTGTAAAATCACAAAATTATGTTGGAATTTTTTATTTCCCTTGTTTGACGGTAATTATCTTTCAAAATACATTCAGTAATGAGTTAAAACAAATAATTATTACAATAGTAAGCAGGTTAACTGAAAAAAGTGGTGTGAATCGTGATAGTGTTACGGTGCTGCAGGCACACTTAGAATGTGTTCTGGTGCGCAAACCTTCGTGTAAAGGCTGGTGCCAGCAGGCCAGCGCTGCAGCTGCAGCAACATCAAAAGGATTGGAGCAGAAGCACTTGGAACCCTCTGCCTCGCGTCGCCTTGACGCTTTGAGACATTACGACGCCACAGCTATATAAAGCCTACCCTGCTGTCGCAGTCATTCGGTGTGGATAGTTTCGTTCAGTGCGTGTTGCAGACATTTTTAGTCTTCCAACTTTAGTGACAAGTGGACTATTTTATATGACTATATTTTTATTCATTTACCTTAGTATCTCAGTGATTAACTTTGCAATGGATTAATTGGTTACCAAAAAGGCATGCTTGGAAGTTGATGATACTGCAAGTCAATCTCCAACAATCATTGCGTCATCAGTTTCGTCATCTTCGGGTGAGAACTGTTCACAGCCGAAACCTGGACAATCCAGTAAGGGAAGATCATTTCAGAAGTCTTGGTTGATCAAATATACATGGATAGAATATGAAGCACCTACCGAAAAAGTTTTTTGCAAAACCTGCAAAGAGGCAGATGCTAAAAATCTATTACAATTTGCTTCAAAAAAAGATTATGCGTTTACTTCCATTGGGTTTTCTAACTGGAAAAAGGCTTTGGAAAAATTCCATCCTCATGAAAATACGTTCATCCATAAAAAAGGTGTTCTGAAACTAAGTCTATCTCTAACTGAAGTGTGGCCTCCCAAATGAATGAAAAGTTAGTAATATGAAGAAAGGCCGTTTGGCTCTTGTGATTTTCTGCAGAGGACAAAACAGAGGCAGGTTACAAATGTTCAGGCTGGCTACCTTGAGTCAGTATTACAATTCAAGACAATTCTTTTTATGTCTTTACTGCCATGCAGTGAACCCAGTAGAAGATGTCAATGAAAGTATTCAATGCCCTCATCTAAGTGTTGCTGATCTGGAAAAAATATATGTGGGCTTGATTTGTATATTGAATGGAAGGCATGATAGTTTTGAAGACTTTTGGGAATTGTGTTTAAAAGAAAAACCTTTACAAGTTGATGATCCTTCGCTTCCTCGGAATCAAAGTATACCAAAGAAGTATGAAAACAATGAAGACAGCTCACTGCACACTTACAAAACCCCTAAGAGATGCTACAAAGCTAAAAACTACAAAGCTATTTACATTGAAGTTTGTAAAACGGTGCAGTCTTGCATTACTGAGAGGTTTGCTTCAACTGGACTCACACAAGTCATTACAGTTGAAGAAGAGTGCTTGCTTTTAGTAAACTTGGGAAAATCAACTGAGTTTTTCAAAAATGACCTAGACTTTGAGAGACTGCGCTTACACTTGAATATGTTAGCCGATATCGCTAATAAAAAACAACTGATCTTAAAAAACATGCGTGATGTAAGCAAGTACATAACCCAAGAGCCTGCAGTTGGGGAAATGTTATGTGAAGTAGTCAAGTGCATTAAGCTTCTCCAAGTAGTTCCAATCACGACAGCAACAGCAGAATGGTCATTTAGCACCCTTAGACGTCTGAATTCGTATCTCCGATCAACAATGGTACAGAAGTGATAGAATAACTTGGCTGATCTTCATGCCCACCAAGATGTTTTGGATGAATTGGATATCTGACCAGTCATCAGTGACTTCATATTCAGTAATCCAGTCGGGCAGTCGACATTTGCATGTTTCTAAAGACACTCTAGCCCTAATAATGGCATTTAGAAGAATATTAAAAATATTTATAAAATAGAGAATTAAATACAAACATAATGTTAAATTTTCAGGTTCAAAATATTAGTACTAGTTTAGTACTGGTATTACTATCTTACTGTATTAGTTATTTTCAAATTCTTAAGTATTTTTAGGGTGTAAAAACCAATTAAAACCCGCTATTTATATACTTTTGATTGAAAGTATTAGGCATACTGTATTAACTATATTAAAGCATTAACTTTGAGATATTGTTTTTATTTAATGAACCCTGAGCCTTATTCAGAGTAAGCTTAAATTAGCTATTTCACTTATTAATGAAAGTGCTATTACTGTGTGACAGCAATATTTTATGTTTTATTCTTTTAATGATAGTTTAGGATTTATTTAAATATAATTTAAGTCTTTTCAGAGCTATATATTTCACTGTTCTATAATAGTCTATAAGCATGATTATTACTGTAAATTAAATTAGCTTTTTACGAAAATACCATGTGTGTTTATGTCTTGTTTCTTTTTTCAAAGCCAAAAAATTTGTGTGAGGCTTGTCGAGTTTCCCGGAGTGTCGAGTTATCGAGAGCCAGTTTTCGGGGTTCTAATGTTGATCATATGACTCTAAAATGCTTAAAAAAAATTTAGAACTCACTATTTTTCATCTAAAATTTAGAAAATTTCCCAGGGCAAGACCCCCAGTATGCCCCCCACCCCCAATATTTTTTATAAGTCAGTGCCCCTGGATGAGAGACAGTTAATGATGCTGTTGGTGACTTGTGGAGAAAATTCTCAAATTGAGTTAACCTCTCTCAGCAGCCATAATGTTGCTTGATGTTAATAGGAAGCCACACCTGATCATCTGCATGTGTTCATTGTTGTTATATTTTGGAAGCATCTCTTAGTCTCAATTGAACAAATGTCCAGCACACTGACACTACATTGTTACAGGGGCTTGACACAGATACCTTCTGTGCATGCATCAATACTTACTATACTGACTGAATAAATGCCCAAACCAGAATGTTAATCCATTGAAAATTATCAATTGTGTTACTGTTCCGCAGTGTATCAATGTACCAGGCTGTGAGATGACGTTTGTCTGTGACAGTTCTTGTTGCTTATTTTTTGAACAGGGCATAACTTGTCATTATAGTCCAATAAATATATGGTTTAGATGTGAGATGTTACAGTACTTATGGAAGCTGTTTGTTACTGTTATTGTTCACAATAAATGTAATCCCTTTACTACCGTGTCATGTCGACACACTTGGTGCAAGATAATAAGTTCCCTTTGCCACTTAGTGTAGTGCTGTTTTGTGTTTTGTATAGTGAGTAGTTTTTTTTGTGTGTGATTCTTAACTGATCATTTACAGTTTTGAAATAAGAGCTTTATGGAATTTCATTCTATTGCCATTACAGGAAAATGTTGGAGGAACAACATATTTTTATCCTGCATCGGGTGGGGAAAACAGCAGCTTAAACAGCAGTGGTCTGAGTTTGAATTCAAACACTTCAGTTTCTTCAGTGGTTCTGCCTAGTTTTCATATGTATCCAGGGACTCCAACCCATTTGCACCCTGTTCCACAAAGCAAGGCTGGTAGTGGATTTTATATAGCAGAAGAACTGCGTCTAGAAGCCCTGCATAGAAATGCTCTTGTACTTTCTCAGCCTGATCCAGACCAGTATCCAGGTAACATTCCATATAATTGTAGGCGGTACTATAATTTCGTGTATAGCTTTATGTGCTTCTAGTGCTCTGCATATAACTGTTATTACTTGGTATACCAATTAATTTATTATTATTAATAATCAACATCATATTCATTATGTTTATTGCATTAATAACAAATGATGACAAATGTGCCAATTGTGAAATTTCATTTGTATATAAGCCCTGAGCCTTTTGGAGTACCAGTATTCATCTTCAAATGCCTACATTCACATATTACATATTGCATGATGTCAGCGTTGTTTCGTTTGCTGTTGTGTTGCATGAGAAATATTTTGTGGTTGGCACTGCTTTTGACCTATGTATGTGGATGAAACAGATTAGCAAGCCTTTTGTGTGATAAACATGTAGGGTTATTTATTAGCAAGGTAAAAAAGTTAAGGGGTATGCTGACTTATATGGGCTGCAGTTTCAGCTTCTGTAATCCTTTTATTGTAAAGATTTTTTTTTTCCAAAAAACTCAAATGCTTCACACCGTAAAACAGTGTGGAATATGTCACTAATGCCATTCACTGTGTAATATATTACACGAAACTGTACATGAATATGTACAAATTTTCCAGATTTTATTTTATTTATTTATTTTTTACAATTGCAGCCCATTATCAAGGAGTCAAATTTTTTGTGGAAGTTAATAATTGTATGTATTAATTATTTATTCCTAGTACTTATATACATTTTGGCCCAGAAATGCTAATTTAAAAAAAAAGAAGTTACCACTCCCGTTGCTACTACTAGTACAGCAACTAGTTACTACTATTTCACAGCTACAACAGAAACTCCATAACCAATTACCCAGCTACTAATACTACCGTTAGTGCGAAAGATTCAGTTCTGTTTATGTTATTTATTAGGGTCATCCAAACTGTTGACATTTGTTTCCACTGCCTCATACTACCTCGGTCAACAGCCATTGTCTGCGGGATTCCTTGTTTGTAAGTCCAGTGGGCATATTTCTAGAATTGCTAACAGTGCATCATTTGAGGTAATGAAGTAGGCACCCATTAATCTTAGTAATATTCCTCGTTGAAATCTTCTGACTGATGCAGCTGGCATCACAAGGTGCAATCGATGAGCTCAAATGCTCGCAACATATCCTGCAACTGATGCTAGTATATACTGGTGGTTACTCTGATTGTTTTCAAGGAAAACTGAAATAGCCCATGTGCAGTAGCTATGATTTTGTGCATCAGGTGTGTGCTTTTTCTGCCTGCCTTCTCTATATGATGTGCAAAATTAATCTTGTTACTACTCTTTTTCTAATCATTACATCAGTTAATTTTATTTTAGGATTTCTTGCTAGATTCCCTTTCAGCATAAGATACAAAGTTTGGGGAGGTGTGTGTGACGGTTTGACACTTCAACACCATCCTCCAAGTACTATCCTTTAAGGTCATGGAGTGCTGCATTACATTTTTTTCTACAATATTTCTGGACTCAGCACTTATGATGAACAACAAGTCATATGCAAATGTTACCAGTCTGCTTACATTACCACTGTCATGTAAAACTTCTGTTATATGGGCTCCAATTTTGCACCCAAAACTCTGGGCTTCACACTAATACCTGTGGAAAGCGTTTTGTTATGTTCATCAATTTCTGTCCTGGGCATATCAGAGGTGCACATCTCCTGAGGTGGTAGTCTCTAAGGATGTTGTACAGCACATTAGGACACTCTAGCTCCCAAAGAAAGACAGCCACCAAAGGTTATCGAAAGCACCAGTTATATCAGTCATCACTACTAGAGCGTACATAGAATGATTATCTGTTGCTAGTGACACTGCCTTATTAATTGGGTCTTCAGTTGACTTGCTGCTTCTATACCTGTACTGTTGAGAGTTCATCCCATGTAGCAGTCTGTGATCTTGCAATCTTTTGTGTTATTGATTTTCCAATAACTTACCAGAACATTCAGAAGACAGATTGGTCTGTAGGGTATTGGTATAATTGGATCCTCTTGTCTTGCCTTTTATTGGTAATCACCACCTTAGCATTCTTCTATGATGCAAGGGCCCTTCCTTTCAAGAACCACTTCTACATTTCACACAAGTAGATATCTAATTGTCATTTAAAGCTTGTATTACTTCGGCAGGGATCCTATCTGGTTCTGGAGATGTTTCTTTTTCAGTTTTACAATTATTTACCTAGTTTCTTCATGTGAAAAGGAGTTCACAAGCTTATTGTTTCTATAGTCTTCCCATAACATTGTTTGTAAACTATGACGTTAGGGAGCAGTTATGTAAATAAGTAGAAGTGTTATATATACATACTAAGGCTAGGCACAAATTGAGATGCCCATAGCACGAGTGGCGCAACACACATTTTTCTAACTTCACAGGTTCAAGTGGGCTATGCAGATTGGGTCATGACAAGATGGTTAGATGACTCTTGTGTATACCTGGTAAAGTGGTATGGTTGTGGCACAGTTTGTTACACCACATTAGTGATGTGAGAGATGTGAGATGGGGAGTGGGAAAGCAGTCTTCCCATATGGACAGTAGTAGTATTGGCCATGTGAAAAATATTACCGTACTATTGGCCATTGTCATTGAGTATTGTTTTGTTTTTCATCATTTAAGCTATTGATCTTTTTTCATTAGTACATTATATTTTTCAGTTATTTATATCTGTGTAGTTTTGCTATTTTGTTTTGTTATTTTCTTCTTTTGTCAAGAACAATTCACAGTTCAATGACTGATGAGCCATTAGACACTGGGATTATATCTTCTGCCTTGACAATGTCTTCAGATCCCAAAATCAATAGCCCATTCATTGTTGGAGTTGTGAAATAGGTATACTATAAAATCACTTGATCAAGAAGCAAAAAAATTTGAAATATATAGTGAAACAAGGTTGCCTGTGTGCTGCATAATATGCTGTTGTATCTGTATGATCTATTACAAACATTTGAGAAGTGGGAGTTTCCACAAGTTTATTTTCTCTGTGCTACTGATAAAAGGATCCAAGATAAGAAATATGCAAGATTCACTGTGATTACTTGGGTATGGATGTAATTAGAGGTATCATACTACATGCATGTGGACATCAAATTTTCACTGTATGCTAGAAACAGTCAAGAAGCTCCAATGAATGACAGTGTTCATTTCAGTGGTTGCATACACAGTATCAGCATTAATGAACTGATTGCGCAACAGGCTAAACAAATGAGGAAGGTGGTCACTATTATTCTGAAAGTACCAATAAACTGAAACAGTGTGGTGATTTGATATATTTAATTTGCTTAAATGTATTGCTGATGAAGGTGGGCTTGTGTTTATGGCAGTGTTTTTGAAAGATGTGATGCAAAATATCCATTCATAAACTGCACATTCCCAGTTTGGCAAGATGTAGGTGTGTAATTAGTATCCGGAATGTGCTTGTCACTCCATTTGAAGGGCGCACTTGTCGTACATGTCTCAATATGTGCCGGTTCTGCATTGTACGTGTGGAATATGCACATTATGCTGTTAATGTCATGTCATTTCACACATGCTGTACACATCTCCATTTGCATTTACCATAAATGAAGGTAAAAATAAGGGATGTTGTTAATGAGTATGATTTGCAGTACCTGTGTTGTTAAGAAGAATGTTGCAATGTTCCTTATACATTTCCTGTATTGTTAAGAAGAGTGATAGAGAGGGTGGGGCCACTGTTGTGTCCATAGCCATCTACTTGTAATGATATATTGAATGGTACATTGTTAACAGATTACATATTTTGAGGAACTACCAAAAAGTCCAATTTGAGAGTGAAAAAGTGCTGTAGAATAATTTTTGACTTCATTGTGGAGCAACTGCAAACATAATTAATATTTTATTGAAAAGCAGTCCAGGTTTTAATAGATATTTTTTTTATTTTTAATTCCGTTAACTGGATTCAGTCTATAAGACCTTCCTCAGACCACAGTTCAACATGACATGAGGAGCCAATGCACAAATCTGGTTTGTAGTACCGACTGGTGCTGTCATGAGTCTACAGTATGTGGCATGTACCAGTCGCTACTGCACAGCAGCCCTATGCATCAGCCCCTCACGTCATCTGGAAACATGGCCTGAGGATAGTTTTATAGACCAAACCTGCTTAACAGAATTAAAAATAAAAAAGTATTGTGATCTGAACTGCTTTTTATTAAAATTGCTGTGTATTTAAGCAATAGTGTATTTTTGCACTATTTGAAATGAGTTTTATAGCAAGGCAGCTGTAAGTTGTAAATTTTCCCATGTCATTCTTTTACTCATCATGCTCCACTGATTCATTCAGCCACTCTTTGTGAACATACACACCTTTTTGTTTGTCCATCAACTGTCACTTTTATCTAAATTCTTTTGGTACCACATCTTGCCTTTTCCTGCTTCTATCCCCTTACCCCTCATGCAGCCCATTTCTTTGCGATATATCATCTCGTTCAGCGATTTTCTTTCTTTTATATGCCCTTAAGATTCTGCTTGCAAGCAATCTCATATTTCAAGATTTTAAATGTAATTCAATGTCTTACTGTGTTTTGGGCAGGTTTCTGTCCTTTGTTCTATCTTTGCCAACTTTAACATTTAAAAAAGGTTGGAAGGCACTGAGTATTCTCTGCAAAGAATTATAGAGAAGCTTCCTTGTTGTATCTTGATTCTGTCGTGCCTGTCCTTTGTAATTAAGAAAAATACTTTTACTAATTGTGTTTTTGTGGTTCCATTATTTGGACATCCCATTCTTTGTTATCAGTTTAAACAAATACCTCTTATTTTAAACTTATTTCTCATGTATTTGGCATGTTGTGTACCACATGTTGGCTGTTGGCTCTAGTTAACTTTAGTGTATTAAAACCTTTCCTGTTGTTCAGAATTTTGAAGTTTTGTCTATTTGATTTTGATTTCAAAGGTAGTAAAGCCATGCTTATCAGATCATTTGAATTGTTAGTTTTGTTTTCCAACTTATAGTAGAATATACTACTTTTACTTCTTAATACTTTTTTCTCAATACTTTTTTTTTAACAGAAATAAAAATTTTTGTAGTAGTTTCTCATTTAGTACTTCTTTTACTAACCAGTTTCTCTTTTTGCTGTTGTTTGATTGATCTTCTATTTTTGAAATTTGCCACATTGTTTACCAATTATATCATAAACATTGCTCATTGCACTGATGTATTGTCCACAATCACAGCTGTTGGCGGCCAGTAAATACTGGTGTGCAAAACTTAATGACAAGAATAACTTTTGCATAATGTGTCATTGTTAAGTAACATAGCTCGATGAAACTTGGGTGATATGTAGAGAGGATTGCTATGGTATAATAAAGAAGGTAATCGAAAGAAATTACCAATGAGACAAGCAGAAATGACACTTTTATTCAAAGACAGTAATTACACTTAAGTTACAGCAGTTTGTGATGCTCCTTTGGACTTATACAAAAAGTGGGACATGGTTCTTCATAGGGTGTGTGATCACCACAGACAGAAATACATGCTCTGCATTGCGCTCCCATGCTGGCCATAGGATTGGTAAGAAGTTCTTGTGGTAGGGTATTCCATTGCTCCACCAGCACATTTGACAATTGCTGGATGGTTGTTGGTGCCTGTGGACATGCTGCAATGTGGGTTCCTGTCACATCGGTCTGACAGGAAATAAGACCACCGACGCAGCTGCCAGGGCTGCAGTCCTCTTACCTCAGCTCGCTAATTTTTACATTCCCTCTGATGATCTCTGCGTTGCCATCTGTCAGCAGGTGGTTTCACTTCGGCATCACCACTGCTCCTCCCTTCATGGGAACAAGCTCCAGGTTATTAAGCCTCTTCCAGTGGCTTGGATAACCTCCTCTCGGCCGTCTCGTGGTTAGGAGATCATTTTAGCTAGGTTGTGTATTGGGTACTGTCTTTTAGCCATCGCCATTTGTTAAGGGGTGCTCTCCCACCACTTTGTACTCATTGCACTCAAACTTTGACAGTCTGCCTGTTCTTGATGGAATGCCCCCCCCCCCCCCCCCCCTGTGGCACAATATATAGCTGAACATAACATGCTTGCTTCACTACCCAAGCTTCACTACCCAAGCCATCTGGATCCTCCCTTCCACCACCAGCTTTTCTGAACTGCTCAGATAGGAGTTATCCTTCCAACACATTTTCCACTCTTGCAATTATCCCAACCTCACTCTACGGTAACATACAGTCCCCACACCCTCCATCCAACATTTTCCACCTCCAGGTTGTACCATCAGGTAGTACCAACTCCCACTCACCAAAGAGAGCTCGGTCGGTCGGTCGGTCGGTCGGTCCGCACGGAAAGAAGTCTCAGAATCACAGTAACAGGGCATTAGTGTGCCATAACACTTTCATTGTAACCAAACAAACAGGGAGAACCTTTGAGAAGGTCTCCCCTGTCTAAATTCACAAGGCATTGGAAGGTATTGCTGGGTCCATAAAAAGTGTCGAAGGACTTCATAATGGAACACTTCCAGTTGAAACTCCTAATTCAAACCAAGTACTTAAGCTTCTGGGATGTTAGGCCTTAGGTGACTACCCAGTCAAGGCTGAGTTTCACAACACCCTTAACTTTAATAGGGATGTGGTTACCTGCTCCAATATAATGGAAGTGGACCCCATGGGCTTACATGAAGAATGAAAAAATATGGGCATCACAGAAGTGCAGAACTATATGAGGAGAGTCAAATTGAACAAATCGGCAACATTTCTTCTAATGTTTAGTACTCTAACACTTTGGATGACAATTTAAGTGTGAAGTAGATCACAAACTTCCACTTCTTTTACGTGATGACTTACTTGAGATGCTCGGCCGGCCTTCTTTGCTGGCTAGCCTGCTGCTGCAAACTCTCTTTCTCCTCTTCTCCAAAGTATGCTGCTAGGTAGAGGAATTTCTTAATACTCTTTCTACTTACAAAAAGAAGTTGATATACTATTTTTCATTTGCTTCAGTTATCAATGTATATTTAAACTTCAGACATGTTACAAATCCCACTCTTCATGTAAATACATACTGTTTAGTAAGTCTCTCGTGTCTCCAAATGTCAGAAACAAACTAAATTACATACACGAGAAAGTTGGCTTAAACACCATGTCCATTCTCAACGTAAATCAGAAGCACGTCTTCCCTTCAACAAGGCTAAGACAAGAGTTTTTCTCAAGAGTACCTTCTCAACTGTTTTCATTATTATAACACTGGTCACTGACACAATTAGCACAGAATAACATAGAAGCTCCATGGTTCTTCCGTACAGCTTCACTAAAACGTCCACGGATCGCCTGATAACTACTTGTCGTTGTTGCTCGACTGCCGCGTCTACATTCTTCTCGTGACTGAATTTCAAACCTGCAACACAAACATGTTGCAAACAGTAGGTAGGATTCTATCATCCTACACTCACTTCTAATATATCATGTGTTCGAGATGGTAGAAGGCTGAGTAGTTGTAGAATTTATGGAGAAATTCTCAAAACACTACATATTCACCACTCAGATCGGACTCGCAATCTTTTATACACAATCATTATGTAAATAATGTCACTCATAACAACATTTCATATCATAACAATATATTTTTCTTATACATGTGTATGCATACATCTTTCACTTGAACAACAATCTTTTTCTGCTCTAGAACAATCTGAGTGTTTCTTTATTCTGCTCTTACTTTACTTTGAGATCCGGACATGAGCATTTATTCATGGTTCAGACAGTTTCCTAGTATTCAGGAATTGTAAGGACTATTTCCTTATTTTCAATCGTAAACTTCAGGTGTTCATGACACTTGAGTAAACTACTTTCAGTTCTTATTTTTTGTACTACTTTTCCTCAGTATATACTATTTTTACTATTTTTTGTAGTGTGGAGGAACTCTGGCAAAATGAAGCTGTTCTTTTTGACACTCGTAAACTTACCTGAAACTTAACAAAGCTAGTTGTGCATAGAATTCAAGCTTTCCAGAATAATCCCTATAAAATTTGTGACTTTTGTCAATATACTGTCCCCTTCTCCTAGGATCGGTACCTATACCTTGCTTGTGGGTTGACCTTATAAGAGCACTACTCCTTTCCATTCTGGTAGGTACCCCCCTTTATAAAACATGCCTATTTTTTAGGCCACAGGTCATCATATCTCCATGTAGGTATGCCTGTCCTATATACTTAGCAAATGCCGGGTATGGCCCCCTTATCCTTTCTGAGTAGGCCTCATGATTCATTACCCTAGTATGCAGTCCGGTGTCTACTTTAATTGAGTATTCTTTGGTAAAAATAAAAATATACTTTGCATTCACTTTTTTACTCCCTAGAGTCCTCTACTTCTCAACTTCTATAATCTTAGTAGATACTATGTCTATATATACTATTCAAATGATCAGCATGGCTAATGCCACTCTTGCTTTCTTTCTTTCTGTTTCTTTCTTTGCGTACATCTCTTCCTTGTCTATCTCCTGCTCATTATTGCTTAGTTATTCCACAACTCACATGCTTTTGTTTCCCTCTTTGGGTATGAGGACATTGCCACTATTCCTTCTTTATATACACCTCTTCATATGTGTGTGTGTGTGTGTGTGTGTGTGTGTGTGTGTGTGTGTGTGTGTGTGTGTGTGCGCGCGCGCTCATATTCTTTCCCCTACAATACCTGGTGATTCTCACATTGTGGTGACAGGCTTTTCAGTCTGTACTTTCAATGTTTGTGTCTAAATGTATTTTTGTGTGTATGCAGATGTGTGTTCATGTAGTCTGATTCTTCAGCCTTCTTATCTAAAGATAAGATGTAGGTTATTAGAAACCACGGAAACGGGGAAGGACTTCAGTGATAGCAGTTTGTGAATATGGAAAGAGGGAAAAAGCGGATAGGTCCTCAAATGAGAAGGAAGAAAAGAAAAAAATAGATATAGTTTCTAAGATCTAAGAAGAGAAAGAAGATAGCCCCAAAGACAGGAAACCCTTTCCACCCCCTTTCCCCAGGATCTCTACCCCTCAGGTACTTCAGTGAGACACTGGAGGAAGTTTGGTGTTGAATCGTCTCCTACAGAACGAACATTCCCACCTTCACCCTTAAGGTTCCCGAAGGAAACCTTAGAAACCCTATGGAAACGGCAAATGGTGAAGAATCGGGCACACTTGTTTGTGAGGGTTGTCTGAAAGGTGTGATCTGTGTTTTGTGTTAGCAATGATTTATTTGCTCGTGTAAACCATGCTTTTATTTACAATACCCACCCCTTTCAAAACCTATACAAACCCTCCCATTTACATCACATCTCATAAAAGTTATAAAATACTCTAAACAAAATAGAAAATTTATACACTATGGTATCACAATTGTTTATTATTCACCTCATATTATCCATAAATATAATACTCTATTCATTTTATTTTATGTCGATATCTCTTTCTGTCTTATTCTTTGATTCTCCTAAGGTTTCTTTATCTTATAGTCATATCCAGTTTTCTAAGCACTATGATTATAGGATAGTTTAAGATGTTGGGAATAGATGACAGAATAGTTTAAGATTTTAAAGGAATACGGCGCAGGAAAACTATTTTGGAAGAAACAACGAAAACAACTCGGGATCCGACGGTCATCACTCTGCCCGTTAACTCAGAATGTTAACATCCCTGGGGGAATATACAACTTTACATCTTTTACATTGTACTTCCCTTTCTCTGATACAGCTGTAGAATCTACTAAAGATAACGTCTTAGGATGGATCACCGTTTGTACCAGGTATGGTCCTTCATATTTTTTGAAAAATTTATGAGTCTCGTTCTTTAGCGTCGTGCTTTGAAGATGTTGTTTTATAAGAACCAAGTCATCGACTTGGTATTGAGGTTCCTTAGCCTTTTCATTATGCTTGCTTACTCTTTGTTGTGCTTTTTCAACTACTAAGTTCTTAGAAACTATTTCCTAATTCACTTCGTAATCAATACTCGGCTGTTCAGGCCAGTTAAAACATTTAATTAGAGGTTCTCCTATAAATGGCTTACCTACAACTTCTAAAGGTGTCAACCCACTCGACAAAGGTGGTAATTCATTTAGGATGAGTTCAAAGTCTTTTAATTTTTGTTGCCCACAGAGTATGTTTCTCACAACAGTAAGTACGACATAATTTTCCAATTTCCTTCATTACTTGTTCACACAGGTTTGATGATGGGTTATAATTGGATATTAACACCTGACGAATACTTTCCCATGCTAGGAATTCCCTAAAGTTGTTACTTACATACTGTGGTCCATTATCTGTAAGAAACAGTTTTGATTTAACCCCACATGAACCATGGACCTTGCCGTTGGTGGGGAGGCTTGCGTGCCTCAGCGATACAGATGACCGTACTGTAGGTGCAACCTCAACGGAGGGATATCTGTTGAGAGGCCAGACAAATGTATGGTTCCTGAAGAGGGGCAGCAATCTTTTCAGTAGTTGCAGAGGCAACAGTCTAGATGATTGACTGATCTGGCCTTGTAACACTAACCAAAACGGCCTTGCTGTGCTGGTACTGCAAACGGCTGAAAGCAAGGGGAAACTACATCGGTAATTTTTCCTGAGGGCATGCAGCTTTACTGTATGGTTAAATGATGATGGCGTCCTCTTGGGTAAAATATTCCGGAGGTAAAATAGTCCACCAATCGGATCTCCGGGCGGGGACTACTCAAGAGGACGTTGTTATCAGGAGAAAGAAAACTGGTGTTCTACGGATGGGAGCATGGAATGTCAGATCCCTTAATCAGGCAGGTAGGTTAGAAAATTTAAAAAGGGAAATGGATAGGTTAAAGTTAGATATACTGTGACTTATTGAAGTTCGGTGGCAGGAGGAACAGGACTTCTGGTCAGGTGAATACAGGGTTATAAATACAAAATAAAATTGGGGTAATGCAGGAGTAGGTTTAATAATGAATAAAAAATAGTAATGCGGGTAAGCTACTATAAACAGCATAGGGAACGCATTATTGTGGCCAAGATAGATACGAAGCCCACGCCTACCACAGTAGTACAAGTTTATATGCCGAATAGCTCCACAAATGATGAAGAGATAGATCAAATGTATGATGAGATAAAAGAAATTATTCAGGTAGTGAAGGGAGACAAAAATTTAATAGTCATGGGTGACTGGAATTCGAGAGTAGGAAAAGGGAGAGAAGGAAACATAGTAGGTGAATATGGATTGGGGATAAGAAAAGAAAGAGGAAGCCACCTGGTAGAATTTTTCACAGATCGTAACTTAATCATAGCTAACACTTGGTTCAAGATTCATAAAAGAAGGTTGTATACATGGAAGAACCCTGGAGATACTAGAATGTATCGGATAGATTATATAACGGTAAGACAGAGATTTAGGAACCAGATTTTAAATTGTAAGACATTTCCAGCGGCAGATGTGGACTCTGACCACAATCTATTGGTTATGAACTGTAGATTAAAACTGAAGAAACTGCAAAAAGGTGGGAATTTAAGGAGATGGGACCCGGATAAACTGACTAAACCAGAGGTTGCACAGGGTTTCAGGGAGAGCATAAGGGAACAATTGACAGGAATGGGGGAAAGAAATACAGTAGGAGAAGAATGGGTAGCTCTGAGGGATGAAGTAGTGAAGGCAGCAGAGGATCAAGTAGGTAAAAAGACGAGTGCTAGTAGAAATCCTTGGGTAACAGAAGAAATATTGAATGTAATTGATGAAAGGAGAAAACATAAAAATGCAGTAAATGAAGCAGGCATAAAGGAATACAAACGTCTCAAAAATGAGATTGACAGGAAGTGCAAAATGGCTAAGCAGGGATGGCTAGAGGGCAAATGTTAGGATGTAGAGGCTTATCTCACTAAGGTAAGATAGATAGTGCCTACAGGAAAATTAAAGAGACCTTTGGAGAAAAGAGAACCACTTGTATGAATATCAAGATCTCAGGTGGAAACCCAGTTCTAAGCAAAGAAGGGAAAGCAGAAAGGTGGAAGGAGTATACAAGGGCCATGTGCTTGAGGACAATATTATGGAAATGGAAGAGGATGTAGATGAAAACGAAATGGGAGATATGATACTATGTGAAGAATTTGACAGAGCGCTGAAAGACCTGAGTCGAAACTAGGCCCCAGGAGTAGACAGCATTCCATTAGAACTACTGACAGCCTTGGGAGAGCCAGTCCTGACAAAACTCTACCATCTGGTGAGCAAGATGTATGAGACAGGCGAAATACCCTCAGACTTCAAGAAGAATATAATAATTCCAATCCCAAAGAAGCATGTGTACAGATGTGAAAATTACCGAACTATCAGTTTAATAAGTCACAGCTGCAAAATACTAACACGAATTTTTTACAAATGGAAAAACTGGTAGAAGCCGACCTCGGGGAAGATCAGTTTGGATTCCATAGAAATATTGCAACACGTGAGGCAATACTGACCTTACGACTTATCTTAGAAGAAAGATTAAGGCCAGGCAATCCTACATTTCTAGCATTTGTAGACTTAGAGAAAGCTTTTGACAATGTTGACTGGAATACTCTCTTTCAAATTCTAAAGGTGGCAGGGATAAAATACAGGGAGCGAAAGGCTATTTACAATTTGTACAGAAACCAGATGGCAGTTAAGAGTCGAGGGACATGAAAGGGAAGCAGTGGTTGGGAAGGGAGTGAGACAGGGTTGTAGCCTATCCCCGATGTTATTCAATCTGTATATTGAGCGAGCAGTAAAGGAAACAAAAGAAAAATTTGGAGTAGGTATTAAAATCCATGGAGAAGAAATAAAAACTTTGAGGTTCGCCGATGACATTGTAATTCTGTCAGAGACAGCAAAGGACTAGGAAGAGCAGTTGAACAGAATGGACAGTGTCTTGAAAGGAGGATATAAGATGAACATCAACAAAAGCAAAACAAGGATAATGGAATGCAGTCGAATTAAATCGGGTGATTAGATTAGGAAATGAGACACTTAAAGTAGTAAAGGAGTCTTGCTATTTGGGGAGCAAAATAACTGATGATGGTCGAAGTAGAGAGGATATAAAATGTAGACTGGCAATGGCAGGGAAAGCATTTCTGAAAATGAGAAATTTGTTAACATCTAGTATACGAGGGCAGTTCAATAAGTAATGCAACACTTTTTTTCTGAAACAGGGGTTGTTTTATTCAGCATTGAAATACACCAGGTTATTCCCCAATCTTTTAGCTACACAACACTATTTTTCAACGTAATCTCCATTCAATGCTACGGCCTTACGCCACCTTGAAATGAGGGCCTGTATGCCTGCACGGTACCATTCCACTGGTCGATGTCAGAGCCAACGTCGTACTGCATCAATAACTTCTTCATCATCCACGTAGTGCCTCCCACGGATTGCGTCCTTCATTGGGCCAAACATACGGAAATCCAACGGTGCGAGATCGGGGCTGTAGGGTGCATGAGGAAGAACAGTCCACTGAAGTTGTGTGAGCTCCTCTCGGGTGTGAAGACCTGTGTGAGGTCTTGCGTTGTCATGAAGAAGGAGAAGTTCATTCAGATTTTTGTGCCTACGAACACGCTGAAGTCGTTTCTTCAATTTCTGAAGAGTAGCACAATACACTTCAGAGTTGATCGTTTGACCATGGGGAAGGACATCGAACAGAATAACCCCTTCAGCGTCCCAGAAGACTGTAACCATGACTTTACCGGCTGAGGGTATGGCTTTAAACTTTTTCTTGGTAGGGGAGTGGGTGTGGCGCCACTCCATTGATTGCCGTTTTGTTTCAGGTTCGAAGTGATGAACCCATGTTTCATCACCTGTAACAATCTTTGACAAGAAATTGTCACCCTCAGCCACATGATGACCAAGCAATTCCGCACAGATGGTTCTCCTTTGCTCTTTATGGTGTTCGGTTAGACAATGAGGGACCCAGCGGGAACAAACCTTTGAATATCCCAACTGGTGAACAATGGTGACAGCGCTACCAACAGAGATGTCAAGTTGAGCACTGAGTTGTTTGATGGTGATCCGTCGATCATCTCGAACGAGTGTGTTCACACGCTCCGCCATTGCAGGAGTCACAGCTGTGCACGGCCGGCCCGCACGCGGGAGATCAGACAGTCTTGCTTGACTTTGCGGCGATGATGACACATGCTTTGCCCAACGACTCACCGTGCTTTTGTCCACTGCCAGATGACCGTAGACATTCTGCAAGCGCCTATGAATATCTGAGATACCCTGGTATTCCGCCAAAAGAAACTTGATCAATGCCCGTTGTTTGCAACGCACATCCGTTACAGACACCATTTTAACAGCTCCGTACAGTGCTGCCACCTGTCGGAAGTCAATGAAACTATTCGAGACGAAGCGGGAATGTTTGAAAATATTCCACAAGAAATTTCCGGTTTTTTCAACCAAAATTGGCCGAGAAAAAAAATGTGTTGCATTACTTATTGAACTGCCCTCGTAGATTTAAGTGGCAAGAAGTCGTTTCTGAAAGTATTTGAATGGAATGTAGCCATGTATGGAAGTGAAACATGGACGATGAATAGTTTGGACAAGAAGCTTTCGAAATGTGGTGCTGCAGAAGAATGCTGAAGATTAGATTGTTAGATCACATAACTAATGAGGATGTATTGAATAGAATTGGGGAGAAGAGGAGTTTGTGGCACAACTTGACAAGAAGAAGGGACCGGTTGGTAGGACATGTTCTGAGGCATCAAGGGTTCACAAATTTAGTGTTGGAGGGCAGCATGGAGGGTAAAAATCGTAGAGGGAGACCGAAAGATGAATACACTAAGCAGATTCAGAAGGATGTAGGCTGCAGTAGGTACTGGGAGATGAAGAAGCTTGCGCGGGATAGAGTAGCATGGAGAGCTGCATCAAACCATTCTGTGGACTGAAGACCACAACAACAACAACAACAACAACAGCTTCTTAAAATAATAAAACTTATGCATATGGGCTATACACTTTTGATTCCGAAGTGTCCATATCCTGTATGAACATAGCCACACAAATGCGTCTTCCATTACCTTCGGAATACATAAGCACCAACGCTGTGATGTTACGCTGTCCCTCCAAAACAAGTTATGACTTATAATTTTCCATTTTCATAATTGGTTAGGATGTAAGGAGTTTTGGGCACACATAGAAAATATTTCTGTGAAATAGGAATCGTGCTGTATATTTTCTGTTATTCTTTGAGTCATTTCCTTTACTCTGATGTTCGGATATTCTGCTGACATAAAATTAATCGCAAAAATAATGCCGGATTCTTCTGTACATTTTAATTCTTCCATTCCTATGGGTAGCCTAGACAAAGCATGAGGTACTATATTTTTGGAACCTTTTACATATTGTATTCTAATATCATATTCCTGTAGGAAAAGCATCCATCGCATTAACCTACTGTGTAATAATTGACTAGTCATTAGAAAGAATAAAGCTTGATGATCTGTATAAACATGGATTGCAGGTCCCCATACTAGTGTTTGAAATTTTTGAATACTACATACAATTGCCAATAATTCCTTTTTGGTAGCCGTGTTATTTAATTCATGCTTACTTAGGCTACGGCTTGCAAAAGCTGTGGCTCTGTGTTTTACACTATTTGCATCCCACTCCCCTTGAAAAAGTTCGGCAGCAATACCATAATCAGATGCATCTGTCGAAATTTTAAACGGTTCGCCCATAACGAACTGATGTAGTCTGGGTGATTCAACAACACTCTTTTTAACGTTTTAAACGCAAATCCTTGGTACTCCCTTTATTAATAAACGTAAATTTCTTGGGTCATTTAGTTCTTGCCCTCGTTCGTACCATCTATAGTATCCGGCCGTACCTATAAAACCTTTTAATTGTCTTAAGTTTTTGGGTTGTGGACATTCTTTGATAGCTTTTAAGCATTCCAGGTCTGGTCTAATTCCTTCTACCCTTACAATATGACCTAAGAACTTAACTTCTTGACGCGCAAAGTGCGATTTAGATATTTTCACCCTAATACCTTTGTCTTTAAATCTTTTCAAAGTCTTGCACAAACAGTTAAACTATGTTCTTCCCAAGTAGCTGATATTATTAGGATTAGCGTTTACATATATTATCAAATCCTTCAATAACTGTCTTCCTAGTGCCTCATCCAGCACATGTATAAATACAGATACTGAGATATTCAGTCCAAATGGTAATACACTGAAATGATATGATTTACCATCAAACAAAAATGCCATATACTTTGTGAATTCTGGATGTAATTTTATTTGCCAATATCTCTGTCAAATCCATCGTGCTAAAACAACCATTGCTTTTTCAAATTTGGATAACAGTTCATCAATATTAATCGGCCTCCCTCTCTCTGTCTCTGTATGTCCATTCAATGTATGAGCATCTAACACTAATCAACCCCCCTCCCCGTAGCTTTTTTCACTACAACCAGAGGCTTATTCATTATGCTGGAACTTTGTTCCATAATATTGTCATCAATCATTTTGTTGGTTTCTTCCCTAGCTGCTTCTTTCAAACTTACTGGTGTTGGATATGGTTTGCAAAAGAATGGACTGTCATCTTTGATTTTGAACTTACAGATGTAGTCGCTGATATTACATGGATGATCGGAAAATACTACTTCATACTCCATTAAAATTTTATATAAATGTCGTTTTTGCCGTTCGGTTAATATTTGGGATTCATTAACTTTGTCTTGTATATCCGTTCGATGTGTTCCTGGATCTACATTATCGATCTTTGGTGATGATTGCACTGTAGCTGTTAATTGCAGACACTGACATTCCGTTGTTTGTTTTCCAATGCAGCTATATGTCACAAATGGTGTCCAACATCTATTATCCCCTTTACCAAAACAAAGGAGATTTTCATCAAAGTTTAAGATAACTTCAAACTCTAATAACCAATCTAAACCAAACAATACATCTCTGTTAATATTCTCTACTATCAACAGTGTGTGACAAAATAATATATTTCTAGTACAACAGTTCACTTTAATTTCGTATTTCACAATTTTACTTTTCATTCCTGTTATCTCGACTGTATTTTGGCGATAATGGTAGGTGTTGTTTATCCTGTAATGAATTAAATAATGCGCTGGAGATGAGTGATACCTCATTCCCTGAGTCTATAGATATGTTAACCTCCGAAGTTTCCACTGTCCCTGCTATTATAGGTTGTGGGTTATTAGTAAATAAGCTTGGTTCTTCAAGCAGTAACCATTCCCTTGTAGGTATTCTGTGAGTAAAATTAACATAATTATAATGAACTAGGCTTCCTGGTGTATCTCCACGAGCTGTGCCCCGGTCCTGGATCCAGATCGAAGCATGTTGTCTGATTACGACTCATTATGGGTAGATTACCGAAACGAGATACTACATTTCCATTCAGTGTTTTCTGGTTACTCAGTACGAATTCTTGAAAAGTTACAGGATGTATATTTGAATGTGGATGCTTCTTTTGGTAATTGTCATTACAATTTTGCTTATTGTACTAGTGTACTTTTGCGAGGTTTACTTCATGCTTTTTAAAATTATTTCCACTATTTCTTTTATAGTTCGAATTTTCCCCTTGGTGTAAAGTTTCATTACGGTTCTTATTTATGCCATCTAGTGCGTCAACAAAAGACAACAACTCTTCTACCGTTTTCCAACCACTACATAAGATGTCTTTTCTTGCATAGATGGGTAATTGTCTGATTAAAATTCGAACCAATCCCTCTTCTTCGACCGGCGTATCTAAATACTTCGTCCCTGTTAGATGCCAGTCAGAATACTTCCTCATAGTACCCCAAGTATTATTGTAATATTTTGGCTCCCAAAGATCTAATATTAATTTTTCTTGGGCACTAGCAGACCTGTATTTCTCTTTAGATTTATTTTGGAAGACTCCCCAAGAAGAAAAATTCTCAGTATTCACAGTTCCCCATTCTGAGGCTGCTTCTCCTAGAAGGTAATGCACAGCAGATTCAATCATTTTAGAGTCTTCCCAATTTTTCGGCAAAGCTTTTCAAGAACTGTGTCAGATGTACTTCTCCATCGGGCTTAAATTTGGGGAATTGCTTGGATAACCCTGAATTAGCCACCCATTGCACATCAGTCATCACTTCATTAGTTAATACCACATTAGGCAAAGTTACCCGTTTGTCTACTTTATCCTGGATAAGCTTGAATTCTTTCCACAGATTATCTATAACTTTCTTGGTTTCAGTAAGTTCATAAAATAGAGTTGGAGATACATTTTCGGATGTTACTCTCTCGGCAACTTTTCGATCTATAATTTCTTCAACCTGTTCCTCCAAACTACACATATTTATGATATTAGAGTTCACCAATTTCTCTTTGAAGTTCCTTTCCACATTATATACTCGTTTATTAACACCTGTGATTAGTGATTGAATCATTGGCATTAAATTATTCTGCTTATCGACACTCTCTTTCAAAGTACTCAACCCTTGCTTTACATCATTAAATCTAACATTACACACATTTTCAAAGATTCTTAACTTTTCATTAAGCTCTGATTCTACACTATTACATTTGTCTTCAATATTCAATTCTAATCTTTTTGTCAAATTCTGAAAATTATCATTCCGTTTCTGGTGAAGTCAGTAAACATTTGATTTACATGAATTGTCAAGGAACTAGTCTATTCATTCTTTAAATCGAATTTCAAATTTTCTACTTTAGTATTTAAGGCGTCAAATTCAGTCTTTAAAGCATCCATGCCTTTACATAGATTACTGAATTCTTTGCTATGTGAGTCGACTTTGGCATTTAACAATTTGTTGTTTTGGCATTTAATTGAGAATGTACTGAGTCTAGTTTTTCACTTAAAGTCTCATTTTGAGCATTTAATTGAATATTCAGTCACATCTTGAGTTTTGATTAAATTTACTAACTCAGACCACTCAGGCAATTTTTACTAACTCTCATAACCATAGCTGGTTCTTGAGTTTCCTCAACTTGTCATATGTTATCCATATTCTTGCAAGCTTTTGATCTTGTAAGCATTTAACTAACTTTAAGTATGGTAACTACACTTATGAGGATCACTGAACAGTTTGTGCCACTTTGTACTAAAACAATAAAGTTCTGTTTTACGCTCACTCGGCGGAGAATTTGTGCTATGTCGGTGAGCAGATGTGGAGGCAGGGCAGCACTGGTGAACAGCAACTGGTGCCGGTGGCGTCGGATGTTGGTTTACGTATCTGCGTCCGCGCAATGCATAAGAGACCTCAACACTCCCCACACCGGATCTTATTAGTCATAGTGTTCTAGGCGTATTTCTTCTTAGAGAAACTGGAATCTTCTTCTCTGTTTCTCAATTCAAAATTTTGCTCCTTTAAATACTTGATCATGTTCCGTTGTCTCGGAGTAATTCTTTGTCGTATTTGGTTTAGTTGCTGTGGTACCACACAACAGCTTATTCGCTCGTTTTTTGCTCTTAGAATTCCTGTTTTTTCAGTCCTTTCTCACTGATCGCCACATTCTAACGCTTTGGACGACAATTTAAGTGTGAAGTAGATACACAAACTTCCACTTCTTTTACGTGATGACTTACTTGAGATGCTTGGCCGACCTTATTTGCTTGCTAGCCTGCTGCTGCAAACTCTCTTTCTCTTCTTCTCTGAAGTATGCTGCTAGGTAGAGCAATTTCTTAAGACTCTTTCTACTTTTAAATATAAGTAGACATACTAATTTTCATTTGCCTCAATTATGAACGTGTATTTAAACTTCAGACATGTTACAAAACCCACTCTTCACATAAATACGTGTTGTTTAGTAAGTCTCTCGTGTCTCTAAATGTCAGAAACAAACTAAATTACATATACGAGAAAGTTGGCTTAAACACCATGTCCATTCTCAACATAAATCAGAAGCACTTCTTCCTTTCAACATGGCTAAGAGAAGCGTTTTTCTCAAGAGTACCGTCTCAACTGTTTTCATTATTATAACAATGGTCACTGACACAATTAGCACAGAATAACATAGAAGCTCCATGGTTCTTCCGAACAGTTTCACTAAAACTGCCATGGATCACCCGAAAAGTACTTGTCGTTGCTGCTTGACCGCCACATCTACATTCTTCTCGTGACTGAATTTCAAACCCGCACACACAAACATGTGGCGCACAGTAGGTAGGATTCTATCATCCTACACTCACTTCTAAAATATCATGTGTTCGAGATGGTAGAAGGCTGAGTGGTTCTAGAATTTACGCAGAAATTCCCGAAACACTACAGTACTCCAGAATTACCTGAACATACCCTTGCAGACTATATCCATTTTAAGGTTTGCCCGTTTATTCCTAAACCAATGTGATGCTTCAAATGTCAAAGATTTGGCCATACCACTGTGGGATGTAATGGGAGGGATGTGTGTAGCAGTTGTGGAGGCTCAGTTCACAAATCAGGCAATTCTTGTGCCCTTCCTTCAAAATGTGTAAACTGTTGCATGGATCACCCAGTGTGGAGCAAAAAGTGTGAGGTTTACAATGAGGAAAGGAAATTTCAGGACTTGGAAGTCAAGAGATGCATACCCAATGGTGAAGCTAAAAAAGCTTTCAAAGCTATGTGACCTCTGGTTTTTGCTACTTCTTTTGCATTAGCCCTTAAGGTGCCAGCTGCCAAGTGTCATGCCTCCACAAAAACTCAGACCACAGATTCAATTGTGAGCACACACACTTGTTGGTGTACCTGTGGGAGAAACTTCACAGTTGAAACGGAAGCCGTTCGCAGTGGGTTTTTCCACCTAAGCAACATACCACTGCTCACCATCACAAGCCCACTAAGCCATCCCCTCAACCCAAGCAACTGCCTCCTCCCACGAATAAAGAAAAACTTTGCCCTCTCCACCATGCACATGAGATTGGCATCCCCCCCTCCCACACGCACGTGCATGAGATTGGCATGCTGACTTTTCATCAGGGTGCTGATGACCATGATTTTGAGTGCTCCTATCATCTCATCTCCATTCTCGTCTCCCGCCCTCTTTTTTGCCACCCTCTGTTAATGAACCTGCCCATCTTTTCCCACTCCTCTCCTTCTTCCCTCTCCCCCCTTTTTTTCCCACTCCCCTGCCTCACAACCTCCTGTCACTGCACCAGATGGCGTTGTAGTCACTGCGCACTCTACCAGAATGTGCTCATCTCTTCCACCAACCATACATTACTACCCCTTCCTCACTCCCTCTAGATTGCTGCTTGCATCCCAAGTGAAAGTTACAATCTGGAGTTAGTGATCATGAGTGTGTCGGGTGCGCTTCCTTGTGTGTATGAATATTTTGTGTTTCTCTGTTGCTAATGAAGCCTGTAGCCGAAAGCTTTATGTAAGTGTCTTTTAGCTGTGCCTGTCTGCAACTTAATGTGTCTTTATGGTAAGTAGCAATCCTATCTTTTTCTACATTGTTGATATTCATAGCTGATATTTCAATTGTTTGAAACAATACTGTGAAAAATAATAAACTCCTGTGCTATAATCATCACACTCATCCTTCTTCCAGTATCCCAATGATTCTTTCCCTATGTGAAATGGTCCAAATGTTGTGACCTGGCCATTCTATAATGAACGACAACACTGCAGTGCACTGTTAATTGCTCATTGATTGATGCACACTGTCTTTTGCCATTCCTTCAACAGCCTCATGTCATGGAGCCCGTCTCATTGGGCACTATAGTCACACTGATCTCACACAATGTTTCATCCATCTTTCTGTGCATGGCTGGGGAGACTTCTGACAGTTTGATCCTTCACTTTTATTCATTGTCACAAAATTTTTCATGTGTTATGTTACTTTATCCATCTCATTCTTAAGTTTTGCAGGGTAGTGTACATAAGGGTGTCCATAAAGTCTGGGTACAAAAGGAATTCTAATATGTAATAATAAAGCACATTTAGTCACTTTAATGTTAATAAATGTTTTCAACATGATCTCCATGCTTTTCAATGCATTATTTGATGTGCCTTGCAAGATTAAGGTGAACTCAATGGAATAGGTCTGAATTCCATCGATTTTAGCACACTTGATTGGTAATGCGTTCTGTCAGGTGGTTTAAATTTGCTATCTTCATCTAGTAAACTTTCTCTTTCGGCACACTCCAGAAAAATAAATCCAGGGTAGAAAGGTCTGGCAAATGATGGAACCACTCCACACGTCTTCTGCCAATCCAGTGAGGAAAACTGTCATTCAACCAGTCTCTAATAGTGGCAGCAAAATTCCCTATGTACTCAGACTTTGTGGACACCATGTAGTGACATGGATTTGGGAGAATTAAAAGGGAAGTTAGTTGGTGGTTTGGGGAGGGAATGTGATCATTAGGTTTGCTGATTATAAGAGCGGGGAAAAAGAAAGTCAATAGTGAGATATCCATAGAATAAGCAGTTTTCTAAATTTGCTTATAACATTACCTTCTATTTTAATTCAGATGTGGCTAGGAGAGTAGATAAATAATTAACTGTTGTTACTTGCTCTACTGCTCCTACACCTGAAAGAAATAATCATCTGAAGTAAGTAAATGTGAAGTTAACTAATATGCAAGCTCCTTGAAATTACATTATTTTGTGAGAGGGGAGGTCTCATTAAAGTTCCATTGATTTATTATGTATTCAGAGAAAATACAGATTCCCTTCATTGTCTGGAATACTCTTGGTTAGACTCCATCCTGTATGTCACTGAAAATTCAGTAGCCCTGCTGTGAATTGTAAGACAGTAATTAATGGTGCTCAATGATCTTGTCTTGTAGGAGCATCTGCAGATCTCCACCTGTTGCCTGTAAATTGCTGGTCATATTTAGGGCTTTGTATAGAAGCTTTGGAAACTGATCTAGTGTAATTCAGTTATCATTTGGCTCGACAATGCTTAGCCGCACAGCAGATCACTACAGTCATAGGCAAAGCAACTCCTGGTGCATCCTAAGACTTTGATGCAGATTGATCAGCAAACATCCGAAGGTCTTACAGACACCTTGCACATACGTTCACTCTTGGAAATGCACTGTTCATAAAGTGAAACTTGTTTAAATACCTTTTCAGCATTTTATTACATCCTTGAGGAAAATTGCAGTCTAGTACTTTTAACACATTCGTAACAGTAGGAGAGTAAAATAAATGTGGCATTAATGGCAGACAGCAATGAATTGCAGAGTTCTGTTCAGGATTCGTTCACATCTGTTAGTGATCACTTACCATAACAGTGTGTGTCATCTATCTGCTTTTTGCTTTAAATTTAGCTTTCCAAGGATCTACTACAATCCAAAGAGTAGAGTCATCTCTCGTGCAGGCAGAATGTGGTACATAGCCATATTTCAGAGTTTGCTATTAAAACAATAGAGTGTTTGTTGAATATCAGCTGATCTGGTTTTTAAGCAGATATTAAATAAAACATTGTACTCTAGCACAGTGTTGGGAGGTGGGATATTACTGGTTCACACTGAAATTGGTTTCTGTAATGATTTCTGTAATGTAATTGGTTTCTGTGTCCACAGGGACACAGAAAAGCATAAAATAGTGGTGAGGATGATACATTTATTGGTGGTAAACTCTATCAGAGTGTGGGAAATTATAATTCATTTTTATCATACGAGGTGCTTTACAAAATTTTCAGGACTGTTGCTGCCATCTGTTGAAAACTTTACCTTTGTACTAACAGTCACCATCACCCTCGAAGTAGTTCCCATCCACAACTACACACCGGTCCCAGCGCTTCTGCCACTGGTCAAACGTTTTCTGAAAGTCTTGTTCTTTGAGGGTGTTTATCACTGCCAGCAATGCTTCTTGAATTCTATCTAGAGTGGCAAACTGACGGCCTTTCAACTTGCGTTTCAGTTTTGGGAATAGCGTTAAGTTACAAGGTGCCATATCTGGCGAGTATGGTGGGTGGGGTACAACCGCCATGTTGTTTTTTGCCAAAAAGGTCCTGGTGAGCAAGGATGTGTGACAGGGCACGTTGTCGTGATGCAGCAGCCAGTTCCCATGACGCTAAAGTTTGGGCTGTCGCCGCCACATGTTTTCACGGAGCCAGTAATATGCGGAATTCACTGTTTGGTTGGGTGGAACAAATTCTTTGTGCACAATTCCCTTGGTATCAAAGAAAACAATTATCGTGCTCTTCACTTTGCTCTTCACGTCTCTCGCTTTTTTGGGTCTTGGAGAGCCCGGGCTCTTCCACTGGGTCGATTGTTGCTTTGTCTCCGGTTCATAACCGTAAATCCAGCTCTCATCGCCGTTGATAACCCGTAACAAGAAGATTGGATCACCAGATGCGGTCTGACGAAGGTCTGTGCGCACTTAAACGTGCTGTACCTTCTGATCGGCAGTCAAGATCCTGGGCACAAATTTTTGTGTAATACACCAAAGTTCTTTAACGCAAGAAGAAACTCACTTGATTGATTAATTTTGTTTCCTCTGTGGAATATTACAAAAATTTTATAGATTTTATGCACACATCATGCTGAAATGACAAACTGATTAAAACATGTTTTGTGTCGCGCCAACAGTACTTCTTCTCAGCTATGTTTCCCACCCTTTTTTTTCTATTTTATAGCTCGAAGCGCATAAGATTAGAAAGTGTTTAGAAATACTGTAAGTAACTATACTGAGGGCAAAAAGTGAACTGAGCTTTTGTTTGAAAAACCAGTACCCATTTTTCATCTTTCCATATATGACAATATTTACACAATGTAATATGTACTGTAATATTTAAGAGATGTGTCATATATATATGGGAAAAAAATATCTAAAAACAAAGATGATGTGACTTACCAAACGAAAGCGCTGGCACGTCGATAGACACACAAACATACACACAAAATTCAAGCTTTCGCAACAAACTGTTGCCTCATCAGGATAGAGGGAAGGAAAGGGAAGGACGAAAGGATGTGGGTTTTAAGGGAGAGGGTAAGGAGTCATTCCAATCCCGGGAGCGGAAAGACTTACCTTAGGGGGAAAAAGGACGGGTATACACTCGCGCGCGCGCACACACACACATATCAATCCACACATATACAGACACAAGCAGACATATTTAAAGGTCTTTAAATATGTCTGCTTGTATCTGTATATGTGTGGATTGATATGTGTGTGTGTGTGTGTGTGTGTGTGTGTGTGTGTGTGTGTGTGTGAGCGTATACCCGTCTTTTTTTCCCCCTAAGGTAAGTCTTTCCGCTCCCGGGATTGGAATGACTCCTTACCCTCTCCCTTAAAACCCACATCCTTTCGTCTTTCCCTCTCCTTCCCTCTTTCCTGATGAGGCAACAGTTGGTTGCGAAAGCTTGAATTTTGTGTGTATGTTTGTGTGTCTTTCGACCTGCCAGCGCTTTCGTTTGGTAAGTCACATCATCTTTGTTTTTTGATAAATTTTTCCCACGGTGAATGTTTCCCTCTATATATATATAAGTGTTGACTATATAATTTACAAAAGCAACAGTAGCAAAAATAACTGGAAAAGATTTCAGGGCACCAGCTTTGAAAAATAAATGTGAGGATGTATAAAGGTGAAGAGAAAGGAAGCAAGGGCATTAATTACCTTTCTTAGAATAGGAAAGTTAGCAGGGTGTGTGACTTGTGCTTCAGAAAACATTAACTACACTAGCATTACCTGAAGTGCTGTGATAGAAGCCTATAACTTGCACCACTAAGTTACATCTTGTCAAGATCCTGGGCACAAATTTTTCAGCGACACAATGCATGCCCAGTTCATCAGTCAACATTCATTGACATGTCCCATAACCAATATCCACTTCATCCGTGAAGTCTTGAATGGTTCGAACCAATTGTTGAAGTTTGGTAACAATATCTGGCATTGTGCGGCTAACGGGCCTTCCAGTGTGAGCATCGTCTTCGACGTCTGTACGGCTGGCTGTGGCCGAGCATGCCACTCGAACACATGCATACGGCGCATGCTCTGTCCCCCAAACACTTGTTGAATCATTGCAAGGGTCTCCGTAGCACTTTTCCCGAGATTTACACACACACACACACACACACACACACACACACACACACACACACACACACTGTTCTGGTTGCGGATCCATCATAAAATCGCCACACACCAAACACAGAGTATTATGGAAATCACTGTGGACACGCAACATGTCCTCCAAGCTGAATGCCACTCTGCACACCGACTCATCAGATATTCAGCTTTCACCACTTAGCGGTGCAAAGATCTAGTACTCCAGCTGGCAGCACCAATCCCGAAAATTTTGGATTCCACTTCGTGTGTGATAAATGGGTACTGGATTTATCCAGTTACATACATTTACATCCCTACTCTGCAAGTACCCCTATTTCACCATGTGATTCGTGCATATGAGTCTAGCCGATCTGTGACTATTCAAGCTCCCCTTCTTTGTGTACATCCAGTATCTCCTGTTCATCCTATTTGTTGTGATTCCCGTACAGTTGAGCAATATTTTAGAAAGGCTTGCACAATTGTTTTGTAGATGAACTCCCGTGGAGACCAGTTTTATTTTCGCAGTATCCTACCAATGATCCAAAGTATGCTATCTGCTTTAGTTATGGCTTCAGTGCATGTGGTCATTCTTTTTCATGTAATGATATATTCTTACACCCAGGTATTTTATGAGTTCATTGATTCCAGTTGTAACTCATTGATGTATTAGTAATAGGATACTGCATTTCTGTGTTTGGTAAAGCACTCACTCTTACATTTGTGGACATTAAAAGCAAATTCCCTCATTTGTGCCACTTTGAAATCTTACCAAGATCTGCCTGGATAATTGTTGTAGTTTTCTTTAGATAGTATTTCCTTATAGTTAACTGCTTCATCTGCAGAAAGTCTGAGGTTGTTATTTAATACTGTCTGCCAAGACTATCACGCACAAGAGCAGTAAGGAGCCCGACAGACTTTCCCATGGCATGCATAAAGTTACTTCTCCATCTCTCAATCTCTCTCCATTGAAGATAATAGACTGAGAGTTTCATTTAGGTTCACAATAGATAATTTTTATTTTCTTTAACAACATCTTGTGAAACAAAAAATAGGTATTGAGGAAAAGACAGGTGGTGGTGAGGAGAATGGGGAAGATAAATACTTAGAAACATATTTAATCCTTGTAATGTAATGCACAGTTGCAGTGGCATCTCCAAGATTTGATTGTTGGAACATTTTGTCTTCACCTTTAGACTTTTATAACTGCCTTTGTCATACATTTGTGTTGTATACTCAAGTAAACATAATGTTGCACAGTATTCAGTTTCATATATGTTTATAGTTTCAATTTAAACAATGGGAAGTCCAGGATGGAATAATAACAACATGAAAAGGATAGAATGCTACTTGCAACATAGAGGTGGTGTTGAGTTGCAGACAGATACCATGAAAAAAACACACACAACCACATTTTAAAATTTAGTATGAATAAAAACTTAGAAATACCACAAAAAAGGTGGGGTCATGATTATCAACTGGTCAAGGGGGCGGAGGAGGGGGTGAATCTTAAAATGCTTGTGGCTATCTGATGTTGAGTATACTTGTACTTCTGTTCTTCTTTATTGTAATTTCTCCCTAAATGAGAATTACAAACACAACAATATGTGTTAAAATTTTTTTGTTACTCTGGTTTATCTTGCAAATCTCAGAGTAAGTACTAAATAAAATGTCATGCTGGAATTAAACACGATATTACATGAAGTGTACCACGATAAAAAATACTCTTGTCTCTGTTGATGACAAGCACTAAGAGAAATAAAACTACATGCTACAAACAAAATGTAAGTGTTGGCCATAAAACTAGAACAATTTCTCTTGAGGAAATTACTCTGTGGTTGTTACCCATTTTCATCTGCCAATGCATATACAGTGTGTGCGATATTTAATTGATTTACAATGGAGTATAAGAAAAAATTTATCTTGTTTGTAGATCTGCCCAATGAGATAGACAACTACCATGATCTCTGTCCTCTGCAATCTGCGACTGGAAATACTTTGCGAAAGTCTCAGCTATTGGGCTACCCCATATCAACATATAAAGCCACAAACACAAAAACGGGTGTACGTTACTGTCTGAGAAGAGTGCATGGTAAGTATTAAATTATTTTTAATGAAGGTCTTTGTGCAGTGTGCTGCTGCCATATAAAGTGCCATTATCGATGTTTGAACTGGATGTTTTCCCTAGTTATACTCAACACAGTTGGTTCTGGCTTCTTGTAAAAACATTGGTAAACCTTGACCTATCTTAGCATTTGCTTAGGAGCCATTTGTTTTATCTGCTACTGACTTGAAAACATGAAACCCATTTAATTTTTATTTCTCTATCCTTCATATTTTCTTTTTCTTTCCTTTTGTGCATTGTAATACACCAAAGTTCTTTAACGCAAGAAGAAACTCACTTGATTGATTAATTTTGTTTCCTCTGTGGAATATTACAAAATTTTTATAGATTTTATGCACACATCATGCTGAAATGACAAACTGATTAAACATGTTTTGTGTCGCGCCAACAGTACTTGTTCTCAGCTATGTTTCCCACCCTTTTTTTTCTATTTTATAGCTCGAAGCGCATAAGATTAGAAAGTGTTTAGAAATACTGTAAGTAACTATACTGAGGGCAAAAAGTGAACTGAGCTTTTGTTTGAAAAACCAGTACCCATTTTTCATCTTTCCATATATGACAATATTTACACAATGTAATATGTACTGTAACATTGAAGAGATGTGTCATCCTTATTTTATATATATATATATGTATACACACACACACACACACACACACACACACACACACACACACACACACACACACACACACCGAAGTCTTTATTTGCATTTTCAGTAACATGATATGTCCGGTAGGCTATAATATCTCTGTCTACGAAACTTTCCAGTCCCGATACATTGGGTACGCCTGTACCACCTCGTACAACAGCGACAGTTAACCAGCCATTACCATGCGAAAATGTATCATTCAGATCAATACTAAAATTGAGTCTACATCCACAGAAGACAGCAGGTCCATCTAGTAGTGCGTGTGCAGCGACAGATTTTATGGTATTCTTCTTCTTGTCAGCAGCAGATGTTGTCATTTCCACGTCTTCAATAGTTTTATATATTGTCTGTCTTGCATGACGACGGTATCTTCCGTAAGGCATCTTGGCGGCGTTCAATGCAGTTGCCTGTGCAGCAGCAGCAGCGCAAATGATCCGCTCCGCGGGCTGCGCTTGCTTTTATAGACGCGCGATAGCGCGTGACCTTGATTCGGACTTGGAATATTTCAGAGTGCCAGCCGCGCGTTACCCCGGACGAATCACATGGTAAAATAGGGGTACTTGCAGAGTAGGGATGTAAATGTATGTAACTGGATAAATCCAGTACCCATTTATCACATATGAAGTGGAATCCAAAATATATATATATATATATATATATATATATATATATATATATATATATATATATATATATATATATATATCTGATGATGAAACTTACCAAACAAAAGCGCTGGCAGGTCGATAGACACACAAACAAACACAAACATACACACAAAATTCTAGCTTTCGCAACCAATGGTTGCCTCGTCAGGAAAGAGGGAAGGAGAAGGAAAGACAAAAGGATATGGGTTTTAGGGAGAGGGTAAGGAGTCATTCCAATCCCGGGAGCGGAAAGACTTACCTTAGGGGGAAAAAAGGACAGGTATACACTCGCACACACACACATATCCATCCACACATACACAGACACAAGCAGACATAGATATATTTTTCCCACGTGGAATGTTTCCCTCTATTATATATATATATATATATATATATATATATATATATATATATATATATATATATATATATATATATATATATGCAACAGTAGCAAAAATAACTGGAAAAGATTTCAGGGCACCAGCTTTGAAAAATAAATGTTAGGATGTATAAAGGTGAAGAGAAAGGAAGAAAGGGCATTAATTACCTTTCTTAGAATAGGAAAGTTAGCAGGGTGTGTGACTTGTGCTTCAGGAAACATGAACTACACTAGCATTACCTGAAGTGCTGTGATAGAGGCCTATAACTTGCACCACTAAGTTACATGTTGTGTATGAATAGATACGTGGTTGAAAAGGTCTGCATGTAAAGCTGAAAAACAAAATAGATTGTTGTCAATGCAAATTCAATCAAGAGAACTAATAAACCATGAAACAAAATTGTCAGCCAGTACTTAACTTCAGTATGTGAAACATTTGGTACTGCTAATAGACACACAAAAGTAAAAGTAACATCTCTCTCTCTCTCTCTCTCTCTCTCTCTTTCTCTCTTTTTCTTTCTCTCTCAGAGAAAACCAGCCATTTATGCCATTATTTAAAAATTACAGGCACATTAGTGATTGATGTATCTTAAAGAGATACTAAAAAAGGATCAACTTCAAAATCTATTTCTCATATTTATTTTAGTTCTGTGATAGATAACAAATTTTATAATAATGGTAGAAACTATAGCTGTCTTCCAAAAAGCTGCATGGTGAGTTCTTAAGCAGTTTCACACATAATTGGCTTTTGTATAGAAAAGTCTGAAATATTCAGAGAGGCATGTTGTAATCAGAGCAATACTAGTTTGTTTCTTTTATGCTTGTATTGCAATAGTTGGTTTCGTATTCTCTGAACAAAACTTGGAAATTCGTGTTGGATGCTACTGCTTTATGAGATTCAAACGTATAATAGAGGAGATGAAGAAAAACATAACAGAACTAAATTTTAATTACATCAGTAGTGTCTGCAGCAACAGACCAAGTAGACTGCCGCTTACCTGAGTATGAGTCATCTTCAAACTGATCCCACTCAGTCGTCCCTCCTCCTGATCCAGAATCAGTGAATCTTTCTGTAGAGCACCCAAAATTTCTTGCTCGCTCAAACAAACATGACATATTTGAAGCAGAACTACAACAAATTGCAAAATCTAATGAATGCCCCTCGCCTCCCACAAACGCGCACACACACGACAATGCAACCACACAACTACACAGTAGCAGGGTCAGTCACGGCAACAGCTCTTAGGTTCGCTACTATTTTATTTCAACGTAATTCTAGAAATTGGAAACAGAATGAAGCACCTTTCAGGAACACGTATTGAGAGGTTCGTGCTTTGCTCTCATACAACGAAACTAGTCCATATATTGGGTAATAAATTGGCACACATGCTTTAGTTGCTTAAAGTCAATGAGAATGATGCCCTCTGACCCAAAACACTTTGATTAAATGTCTTGCTTGCCACACTCCCCATGCCCACCTCACCATGACCTCTCCACCCTCAAATGGCCTATTGCCACACTCCCTAAACACCCCATCACTGCTCCCCCAAATGCCCCATTGTCAAAACCACCCAAACATCCCACCTTGTCCCTACCCAACACCCCCTCACTATCATGCTGCCCCTCCAACACCAGCTCACTTCTGCACTCGTCCACCAATGCCCCCATCACTTCAGACCTGCAACAACTGATGCCGTCCCCTCAGCACCCCCTCTCAGTGCCGTTCCTCACCATATTCCATTATCCCCCCCACCATGCTCTCCAATCCTGCCCCTCCCCCCACCGCCAAGTTCTCCAATCCCCCCTCTCAACCATGCCCTCCAGTCCCCTCGCACCATGCTTTCCAATCCGCTTTCACCATGCTCTCCCATCTCCTCTTGCCATGCTGCCCAGTCCCCTGTCACAATGCACCGTGGCCTTCATCTGCCCTGGTGGCCTTCATCTGCCCTGGCCACTCCTCCACCCAAACTCCCACACATTTGCCTTCCTGTGCCCTTCCTCAGCTGCACCCCCCTCTCACTCAGCTTTCCACTCACCCCCCCCCCTCCTCCATTCCAAGTCCCCATCACCATTCCCCCTCCCCCTCCCCATCACTTTCTGTTGCTCCCTTATTCACTCAACCCTCACCCTCTGTCCAGCTGTCGACCTCACCCATGCCATCATTCTCACCCCAACTGCTTCATACCCTGGGCCTGGTGCCCACCGCCAGGCTTTCTCCCCACCACCTGCCCTTCACCCCTTCTTCCCCCTCGGGCCACCTTTGTGGCTCCCCTTTGTGCCAACTTCGTACCCTTGCATGCCATCTTTGTCACTGCTTCCCTACCACCCCGACCACCTCCCCCACATGTCAGACCACCATACCCCTCAACTTCATTTCTGTCACTTCGACCCATCCACCCTCACCCAGTTCCCTTCATGCCCCCACCCCACCACTCCATGCCCCCAGCATCACCATCCTGGCCCCCACCTACACCACCGCCACTCGCTGCCACACCACCGCCACTCGCCGCCACACCACCACCACCACCACCACCACTTGCCGCCACACTAACGCCCCTCGCCCCCACACCCCCACTCCTCGCTACCAAACACCACTACTCGGCACCACACACCTACCTCTTGCCTCTATATTCCTGTCGTGGATATATAACCCTTATACCCTCCCTTTTCAACATACATTCCCTCAACGCCAAACATATCAACCACCATCAAAAAAACTCCTGCCCAGTACGTCCTCCATCGCCTCAATACACCCCAACCACTCTCATCACCCTTTTTGGACCCAATACACTCAATCATCCCAATATACACTCATTCACCCTAGTACATTCTCCTTCTCCTCAGTACATTCTCCTTCTCCTCGGTACACTCTCCTTCTCCTCGGTACACTCTCCTTCTCCTCGGTACACTCTCCTTCTCCTCAGTACACTCTCCTTCGCCCCAGTACACTCTCCTTCGCCCCAGTACACTCTCCTTCGCCCCAGTACACTCTCCTTCGCCCCAGTACACTCTCCTTCGCCCCAGTATGGCGTCCTTCACACCAGTACCCTCTCCTCCTCGCCCCAGAACATTAATCTTCATGTGAATATAGCCACCTTTGCCCCAATGGGTCCCACCTTCATCCCAATACACCTGTACACACCCTTGTTCACTTCAATACACACTCTCCCTTGCCCCGTACACCCCTCCCCGCCCTATGCTCTGGCTGTATATCTTCACTCATCCCTGTACACTATCTATACACCCTCCCTCACTCTCATACTCCCTCCCTCACACCTGTACACCCTCCCTCACCCCATATATGCCCCCCCCCCCCCCTTCCCCACACATACTCCCCAAGTAAGTTGTCAAAAAGAGAGAACTATAAGTTAATTAGGAGTAGTAGCCAATTGGCATTTTGAAACAGATGCCAACCAGTGGAATTAGTTATTTAATGTAGAGTATCTCCTACGAGCTATTAAAATAGGATATGATTCAGATTGAAAAGCTGTTTAATGTGATGAACAGTTGGTAGTACTACAAACACAGTTTTTGTGAAACAGTTATTCATCAGTAAACATTAATAATATAAAGAATGTATCTGTGTTTCCTAAACCAAAAATAAATAACTGTGCTGAAACAAAAGTGGATTGGCATCAGTGAGAATATGTTAATTATTCGATGCATGTCAGCAAAACTACTATACTCTTCACTTCATCGTTATTCTAGTGTAGTGCTGCCCGTTTTTAAAGTCACTGTTCTTTTAGTTACGCAGTTATGCATACTTGAAGTAAAATTTTGTTTCATATTTCAGGATTTCGACTGTTAAATACGAAGAGCATGGTGATGATTGATATGTGGAAAAGACTGCAACATTCCAACATTGTCCAGTTGAGGGAAGTGTTTACAACGAAAGCATTTGGAGATTATTGTAAGATCAGTACTCATTTTAGGCTGTTTACTCTAAATTATGTTAATTTGTTGCACATACTTCTAATCACTGAAAGACTAACTTTAGTTTTTGTCTTCTGTTACGTGTAATACATGTACGTGTAATACATGTAGCAGAAATATTTTGTTTGCTACTGGGAAGTTCTTGATTGTTATATCTATATTTTGATCTTTTAATTATTTGACTTTTCATCTCCCAAGTGTCTTACAGTACGGATAAAATGTGTGTGTGTGTGTGTGTGTGTGTGTGTGTGTGTGTGTACACGAACACATAGGAAAAAGCTTGTTAGGTACCTATGGATTCCTACACATGTGTGAATATACATAATCCCTAATGGTATTTTTGGTTAATAACAATAGTGAGTATGGGTTGAGCTGGGGGTGAGATGTTTAAAACACAATGTGGAATGAATGAATGCAGCAGGTACTGAAAAATGAACCTGAAAAGCCATATAGTAAACACAGAAAATAGAGATTAACAAGGGAGAAATGGTATTTTTCACTCTGTGTGGAACTACACTCGTCAAATAGCAAACATATCAAATCTCTAACGCAACTTGGAAATGAACCGCTTACACCAGCTGATGGATCTCCATTAAAGTTGCCGATTAGCCATGCTGTGTCCATGACTAGTGGAACAGTTGAAATGACATCATCTTCTGTCTTGCAGATTGGTGTAAACAGAGACACTGTATTTTTTGATGTCCATAAGGCTAGCTGTTTTAGGATATTGGAAGTTAATCAGACTTCCACCAGACAGTCATTCATCAGACTATACAATATTTCCATGACACTCGAAAAGACACAAAGGGTTTGTTCAAAAACATTAATAAAACTTGATGCTGCCACTGTCTTCCCTTACAAACATCAGTATTTATATTAAACTCAGTTTAAGGTAAACACAAGAAGACATAATGTTATAATTTACCACCAATACCCATCAAAAATTTGGCTATTTATACAGGTGGCTCAGTAATTTAAAAAAAAAAGGGGGGGGGGAACTGAAGATGTTGGAATGTATAGAGAAATACACTCCTGGAAATGGAAAAAAGAACACATTGACACCGGTGTGTCAGACCCACCATACTTGCTCCGGACACTGCGAGAGGGCTGTACAAGCAATGATCACACGCACGGCACAGCGGACACACCAGGAACCGCGGTGTTGGCCGTCGAATGGCGCTAGCTGCGCAGCATTTGTGCACCGCCGCCGTCAGTGTCACCCAGTTTGCCGTGGCATACGGTGCTCCATCGCAGTCTTTAACACTGGTAGCATGCCGCGACAGCGTGGACGTGAACCGTATGTGCAGTTGACGGACTTTGAGCGAGGGCGTATAGTGGGCATGCGGGAGGCCGGGTGGACGTACCGCCGAATTGCTCAACACGTGGGGCGTGAGGTCTCCACAGTACATCGATGTTGTCGCCAGTGGTCGGCGGAAGGTGCACGTGCCCGTCGACCTGGGACCGGACCGCAGCGACGCACGGATGCACGCCAAGACCGTAGGATCCTACGCAGTGCCGTAGGGGACCGCACCGCCACTTCCCAGCAAATTAGGGACACTGTTGCTCCTGGTGTATCGGCGAGGACCATTCGCAACCGTCTCCATGAAGCTGGGCTACGGTCCCGCACACCGTTAGGCCGTCTTCCGCTCACGCCCCAACATCGTGCAGCCCGCCTCCAGTGGTGTCGCGACAGGCGTGAATGGAGGGACGAATGGAGACGTGTCGTCTTCAGCGATGAGAGTCGCTTCTGCCTTGGTGCCAATGATGGTCGTATGCGTGTTTGGCGCCGTGCAGGTGAGCGCCACAATCAGGACTGCATATGACCGAGGCACACAGGGCCAACACCCGGCATCATGGTGTGGGGAGCGATCTCCTACACTGGCCGTACACCACTGGTGATCGTCGAGGGGATACTGAATAGTGCACGGTACATCCAAACCGTCATCGAACCCATCGTTCTACCATTCCTAGACCGGCAAGGGAACTTGCTGTTCCAACAGGACAATGCACGTCCGCATGTATCCCGTGCCACTCAACGTGCTCTAGAAGGTGTAAGTCAACTACCCTGGCCAGCAAGATCTCCGGATCTGTCCCCCATTGAGCATGTTTGGGACTGGATGAAGCGTCGTCTCATGCGGTCTGCACGTCCAGCACGAACGCTGGTCCAACTGAGGCGCCAGGTGGAAATGGCATGGCAAGCCGTTCTACAGGACTACATCCAGCATCTGTACGATCGTCTCCATGGGAGAATAGCAGCCTGCATTGCTGCGAAAGGTGGATATACACTGTACTAGTGCCGACATTGTGCATGCTCTGTTGCCTGTGTCTATGTGCCTGTGGTTCTGTCAGTGTGATCATGTGATGTATCTGACCCCAGGAATGTGTCAATAAAGTTTCCCCTTCCTGGGACAATGAATTCACGGTGTTCTTATTTCAATTTCCAGGAGTGTATTTTGCTTTTACCGCAACCTTTGTAATGTTAGAGTGGCTTGGACGCTGATGTTCAATCCATAGATGTTGCATATTCATATTCGGACAAAGGCTGTTCAGTGCAGATACTGCAAATACAGGCAGTGCATCAGAAAGAAAGAGTTACTCAACATCTGCCCTTCAAGCAGTATCTTCACACAACACACAAAATGTTAGTTGCTTTCAGTTAATATCTAGTTAATATCCTTAACAAAGGAAGGAGAAAAGTAATCTTCTAACCTTCTGAGTGCTGTGAATGTTCTTGCTATTCCTGTGTTGACTGTTTCATTATCACCGGCAGTCTGGCTACGTTCATTAAGTGGCTCATTCTCTGTCTGCTATCGGGGAGTGAGTAACCTGCTAGTTCTGCCTCACTCTCTGATGAATATTTTCTGGAGCACGTAATGATAATTCTGTCTGCTGTCGCTCTGAGACTGTTCAATGTAGATACTACAAATATAGGACAGTACATTAGTTATAGCTATTTGGAGAATTAGTTTTTGACTTTGAAGATTCTCTGCATTTGGTTTACTGCACAAACTCACTCTAAAATTGTTTTCTCAGTTAAGAATTACGTATTTTTAGTAATATTCAGTAAGATATTATGGCTTATGAAGGAAGCAATGTGCTTCTTCAGATTCAACAAAGTAGTTCGGTTTTCGTTCTTACATGTGATCCTTGGCACCTGTTCTTTTTTCAAGGATTGTTCACAGTATTAACTTAAGAAAGAAAGAATAAAAACTAGCACAGCTTACTTTAAGGTGTTCTTGTAGGTCCAATCATCATGTTAGGGAGTTTATAGGAATAAGAGATCCACTGGCCCTCTGTCATCCTACTCTGTTACATCAGTCTTTACTGTAAATCACAGTACAAACTTCTTCACTCCACTTCGTTGAATATTTTGATGAAAGTTGTTTGGTAACTTTGTAGAAATTGGTCCTTGGGCTACTGCGTACTGAGAACTTAGTCAGGGACAGGTAGGTTGTCTACTTATGATAATACACTATGCTAGCAGTTCTAATAAGGCACTTGTGTAATCATCCTGTGTGGTAGCTAATCATAGTGTTTCTTTAATTTTGAATCATTTCTTTTGAATTGAAAATGGTTGACTGTCAAAAACTGAGCTTCCTTTGGTGCAACAAAGCATGATTTTTAGTTTTTAGTATGTAACTTAGGAAATAAACACTCTAGAATACTACTGCAAGTTGTGCTGCATACAGTGTGGTGAAGCAGTAAGAATCTGGTATGCCGTGGGCCGCCAGTTCAAACCCGAGCACCCATATTTATTTGTCATTTAGTATTTATTGATTCTGGAAGCTTCTTGAAATTTCTAATGTTTACAATATTTATATACTCTTACAATGTTCTGTGTTTCTATAAATACATGTACACTCTGTCCAAGAGTTCAATTGTGTTTTGGCTGTACATTGGTTTTTGTAATACATATGATTTCAGTGATACACATTGTACTTCATTGACAGTCCTGCTTTTGGATTTGCTCTATATTCTTGTTACTGCAGTGCAATACAAAATGGCCAACCAACTCGGTTTATCTGGGCTTGCTTAATAACTCTTTCGTAAACTGTTTTGTACGAAAGACTGCGTGCTGGGAAACTCATTATGAGTTTACCATTATAGTTCAAGCTCATGGCCCTGATTAAATTTCTGTAGCTTCCTTCTAAGTGAAATAATCAGTGTTGACAAGTAATTTTCATTGGTGTCCAAATAATTGTTGAGCGTCAGAAATAGACTATTGTGTACGATTCTTTTTCAGTAACTCACTGTGCACTGTTTTTTTAATTTTTGAGCTGCATATGCTCAATAGATATTCATATGCAGTCAGTGACGGTTAATTTTTTTCTCGTTTTCCCATAATCCCCGATTTTTGGCACAGTACACATTGATATATTGCGTGTTTTGCATTTGTACATGGCTTCTCAGTACACTTTTTTTTTAAAGCAAACTATGCTTCTGCTCATTGGGTACCTTCAAGGGTTCACTCTTTAAGAACATTTGGAAAATGCATCCCAGTAAATGATAGAGGATTCTCATCACCAGAGCTACTTCCTCTGCTAACTTTCCTCTTATCTGCGGCATGTTCTCTTACCAAAGATAGATGAAAATCTGAAATTGGCATTTTTTTGTCTTGTTACTGTTTCATGAAGAGCATGCTGTTTAAAATTCAAATGCACATTATGTAGGAAAAGAACGTTCTAAGCCATATAGTGGAGATGTTGAGTCACACACAGACACAACAAAAGACTGAAGCAAATAAGCTTTCAGCCAAAAGTGGAGTTTGGACTTGGCAGCCAGAGACAGTAGTCACTGTGAGTTGCATAAGTCCATGTCCGTGTGTGTGTGTGTGTGTGTGTGCGTGCACACACACACACACACACACACACACACACACACACACACACACCCCCATCCGCACATATACAGACACAGGCAGGCATATGTAAATGCAAAGAGGTTGGGCAGAGATGTCAGTCGAGGCGGAAGTACAGAGGCAAAGATGTTGTTGTATGACAGGTGAGGTATGAGCTGCGGCAACTTGAAATTAGCAGAGGTTCAGGCCAGGTGGGTAACGGGAAGAGAGGATATATTGAAGGCCAAGTTCCCGTCTCCGGAGTTCTGATAGGTTGGTGTCAGTGGGAAGTATCCAGATAACCCGGATGGTGTAACACTGTGCCAAGATGTGCTGGCCACGCACCAAGGCATGTTTAGCCACAGGGTGATTCTCATTACCAACAAACACTGTCTGCCTGTGTCCGTTCATGCAAATGGACAGTTTGTTGCTGGTCATTCCCACATAGAAAGCTTCACAGTGTAGGCATGTCAATTGGTAAATCACATGGGTGCTTTCACACATGGCTCTGCCTTTGATCGTGTACACCTTCTGGGTTACAGGACTGTAGTAGGTGGTGGTGGGAGGGTGCATGGGACAGGTCTAACACTGGGGGCGGTTACGAGGGTAGGGAAGGTGGTTTGGGGATTTCATAGGGATGAACCAAGAGGTTACGAAGGTTAGGTGGACGGCGGAAAGACACTCTTGGTGGAGTGGGGAGGATTTCATGAAGGATGGATCTCATTTCAGGGCAGGATTTGAGGAAGTCGTATCCCTGCTGGGATCAGAGTATGATCCAGTCCCAGAAAGTATCCTGTCACAAGTGGGGCACTTTTGTGGTTCTTCTGTGGGAGGTTCTGGGTTTGAGGGGATGAGGAAGTGGCTCTGGTTATTTGCTTCTGTACCAGGTCGGGAGGATAATTGCGGGATGCGAAAGCTGTTGTCAGGTTGTTGGTGCAATGGTTCAGGGATTCGGGGTTACAGCAGATTCATTTGCCATGAAGACCTAAGCTGTAGGGAAGGGACCGTTTGATATGGAATGGGTGGCAGCTGTCATACTGGAGGTACTGTTGCTTGTTGGTGGGTTTGATGTGAACGGATGTGTGAAGCTGGCCATTGGACAGATGGAGGTCAACGCCGAGGAAAGTGGCATGGGATGTGGAGTAGGACCAGGTGAATCTGATGGAACCAAAGGAGTTGAGGTTGGAAAGGAAATTCTGGAGTTGTTCTTCACTGTGAGTCCAGATCATGAAGATATCATCAATAAATCTGTACCAAACTTTGGGTTGGCAGGCCTGGGTAACCAAGAAGGCTTTCTCTAAGTGACCCATAAATAGGTTGGCGTATGAGGGGGCCATCCTGGTACCCATGGCTGTTCCCTTTAATGGTTGGTATGTCTGGCCTTCAAAAGAGAAGAAGTTGTGAGTTAGGATGAAGCTGGCTAAGGTGATGAGGAAAGAGGTTTTTGGGAGGGTGGCAGGTGATTGGCGTGAAAGGAAGTGCTCCAACGCAGCGAGGCCCTGGACGTGCGGGATATTTGTGTATAGGGAAGTGGCATCAATGGTTACAAGGATGGTTTCTGGGGGTAACAGATTGTGTAAGGATTCCAGGCGTTCGAGAAAGTGGTTGTTGTCATTGATGAGGGATGGGAGACTGCATGTAATGGGTTGAAGGTGTTGATCTACGTAGGCAGAGATACGTTCTGTGGGGGCTTGGTAACCAGCTACAATGAGGCGGCCGGGATGTTTGGGTTTGTGAATTTTAGGAAGTAGGTAGAAGGTAGGGGTGCGGGATGTCGGTGGGGTCAGGAGGTTGAAGGAGTCAGGTGAAAGGTTTTGTAGGGGGCCTAAGGTTCTGAGGATTCCTTGAAGCTCCGCCTGGACATCAGAAATGGGATTACCTTGGCAAACTTTGTATGTAGTGTTGTCTGAAAGCTGACACAGTCCCTCAGCCACATACTCCAGATGATCAAGTACCACGGTCTTGGAACCCTTGTCAGCCGGAAGAATGACGATGGATCGGTCAGCTTTCAGATCACGGATAGCTTGGGCTTCAGCTGTGGTAATGTTGGGAGTAGGATTAAGGTTTTTCAAGAAAGATTGAGAGGCAAGGCTGGAAGTGAGAAATTCCTGGAAGGTTTGGAGAGGGTGATTTTGAGGAAGAGGAGGTGGGTCCCGCTGTGATGGAGGACGGAACTGTTCCAGGTAGGGTTCAATTTGGATAGTGTCTTGGGGAGTTGGATCATTGGGAGTAGGATTAGGATTATTTTTCTTCGTGGCAAAGTGATATTTCCAGCAGAGAGTACGAGTGTAGGACAGTAAATCTTTGACGAGGGCTGTGTGGTTGAATCTGGTAGTAGGGCTGAAGGTGAGGCCTTTGGATAGGACAGAGGTTTCGGATTGGGAGAGAGGTTTGGAGGAAAGGTTAACTACTGAATTAGGGTGTTGTGGTTCCAGATTGTGTTGATTAGAATTTTGGGGGGAGTGGAGCTGGAAGTGGGAGATTGAGTAGATGGGAGAGATTGGGTCTGTGTGCAATGAGAGAAGGTTGAGGTTTGCTGGAAAGGTTGTGGAGGGTGAGTGAGTTGCCTTTCTGGAGGTGGGAAACCAGGAGATTGGATATTTTTTGAGGTGTAGGGTGGCATGCTGTTCTAATTTGCGGTTGGCCTGTAGGAGGATGCTCTGAACAGCCGGTGTGGATGTGGGAGAGGAAAGATTGAGGACTTTTATTAAGGATAATAGTTGATGGGTGTGTTCATTGGCTGAGTTGATGTGTAGGTGAAGGATTAGGCGGGCGTAATCTGGCTAGGGCGAAGGCATGTTTGCGGAGGGAATGTAAATAAAACTTAATGGGGTCGTTGTGGGGATGTTGTGAGGGTGACATGGTATTAGAAGGTGGAAAGTGTAACATGAGGCTGAAATGAAAATGAAAATAAAAATATATGGGGAGAGATAAAGGTGAACTAGAAAGCAACTGGAGATCTGGTGTGAAAAAAGTCGAAAAAGTGTTGGTTAAAGCTGAGCTGTGTTGATTCTGTGGTGAACTTGGGTTGGTAAACAACGATGTGCACAAAGGTTAGGTGGTTGTGTTGCCGCCAAAACATGTTAAAGGGTGGAGAAATTTGGGAAAATTTCGAAAAAACTGTGTGTAAATGTATTAAAAGGAGTGCTTTTGTGGTGGCAGATTATGAAAATGAGGCTAACAATTGTCTGACGAAGAAATAATCACGCTAAAACCTGTGGGGAGCAGCTAAAAATGATTAGTGATGTGGGAAAAACGGAAATGGAAATAAAGCAAAAGTTGTGAAACTACCCGAAATGATTGTTTGATAGGTGAAAGGAACTGTTTGTGAACTGGGAAAGGTGCATTTTATAGCAGCGGTAGTGTTGAAAGCGGAAAAAAAATTTTTTGGTTATGGTTTGGAAGTGGGTTACGTATTATTGAGTATATATAGGGAGGATAAAATTGTATGGTAGATTACGGTAAAAAGAAGGTGAATACAAAGTGAAACTACTTGCACAAACAGAAAGAGAAAGTAAGATGACAGAAAATATTTTTTTTGTGTGTGTGTGTGTGTGTGTGTGTGTGTGTGTGTGTGTGTGTGTGTGTGTGTCTTGTTCGTAGCTAACATAGTATCAGTGAACATAAACTGGATTTCTCCTTGTTTCAATTTGTGCTATACTTTTTGGCATGTTGTGCCTGTTCTTATGAACAGCGCCACATGATAATGATCCATGGTTAGGAAGCCAGAGGAACAGTCTTGGCTTGAATACCAGTTGCCAGGATAGTGTGTCCCCATTCTAAATGTGGTTTATTGATTGTTTCATCTATGTTACCAGTTTTTCCCAAATTGATGAAGCCAATTTTCATTATTTGTCCTAATCAGTCCTACAGCTGCATAGCACAGTTTTTTTTATGCCAGACCTACTTTATTGGAACAGAATATGCTGTTTTGAAAGATAATTTCCCATTTAACAACAATGGGCTTTCATCAGTGCAGAACTTTCCATGTTGTTGAAATGCACTCTGGAATGCTGTATGAATTTTGTAGAGTTTTCGTAGTTTTGGATAACCAGTTTCCTTAGTTACTGCTAGAGCTGTCACTAAACTGAAGCATTTTCATAATTGACCAAAAATGGTGTGTGGATATAATTTTGCCAAGAACTGAAGTGTTCAGGAGCATGTCTCTAGATCAGTAGTCACTAATTTTCAACATTTTAACTTAGCCTTGAGCAGACACAAATATTAATGAAGGAACACAGTTCCTAGGATATCATTCTTTTCCATCTGGACATTTGAGAATACACTGATGTAGGTGTATTTGCCTTGGAGTATACATAAATTCTATTGGTTTCGTCTGCTACAGCTTTAATCAGATTTTTTGTTATAGTTATCAGGAAAAATGCCCCAATCTCAACTTGCATGCTGAAGCTGGTTTGGCAAGTGCCTACAGAAAGTGCTGAAATACAGATGCTCTAGGTCAGAACTTTTACTCTGAGATTCTTCCAAAGAGTCACGACTATTAGTGCTGTCAGTGACTTCATTCTCACAATCATATCTATTTAGAGTCTCCCAAAGTCTATGATTTCTTCCTATATACAACCACAGTGGCATGCGTTTTACTTTACAGAAGAGAATCTTGGTCAACAACCAGTAACCAAAAATGAAGATCAAAACAGCACCACTAGGTCAGAGCATCAAACTGAGCTTCAGAGTCGAAACTAAGATGATGAGTAGGTGATTTTCAATATGTAACTTTTCCAAAATTTCAAAACCAGCAGCCACATTACTATCCATCAAAGTCGAAAATCTTCTCCTTTTTTGTATTTTTCTAATTGATGCAACTTGGGTTTTCACCATTTCCAGTAGTGAAATCCACAGCAATAGTGATTTACTGCTTACATATTTTGCTGACTTTCATCAAGTAAAACAGTTTTTTTGTTTCTGAATGTCAGTGTACTTTTATTACACACACATGTGTACAAACATCTTGCTTGGAGGGTAGCTAAGCTCATACTAACTGCCTTACATAAATTTTTATCCTTTCCTTTGTGAACATTATCATCTTGCATGTCCACGGAAGTAAATCATAATGGAATACTTTGAGACCTTCCTTGGGACTACATACGGCACTAGTGGCTCCAACAGGACCTGCTGTGACGCAGGGATGTCCACTGTTGAGTTCCAACAGCCGCACGCCATCCAAGGAGTACCTCAAATAAATAGTAAAAATACAAAACAAACATCTGAATATATATGGGATGTCATCTACATGCAAATAACAGTTTTAAGGACTACTTTCATTCCACTTGATTATTATTCCGTTCGGCATATGAACCAGACTAGAAAGTGGACTGTTGTGCATATATGCAACTCAGCATCTCCGCTATATGGTGAGTGGCAACTTTCTCAAAGTATTGTTACATTCCATCCTGGATTTTCCATTGTATAATTAAGCTAACCACACTTAGAAAGGTATACAAACCAAATCATATTATTATTCGGAAAATTCCAAACTATACAAATGCCCGTGGTACAAAATCTGTACCATATTAATGTTACCACATAGAAAACAATACGAACTCTTACCAGCTGTCAACATTTAGTAAATCAAGCCTACAAAATCCCTCTGCAAGAATGAAGAAAATCATGCATAAGTCACCTTAATCTGAAAACATGAGGGCACGGACACAGTCATTAATTTAGAGCATGGCTCTCATAGGAGAAGACTCCCAGAGAATGTTCACCTGCAGCATTTCTAGTACTAACGTTACATTTCTAGTAATTCTTCTGCATGAACTAAATTCCAACAAGCGAATTGGTGCTTCCATGCAACAAGGAAAAAGATACTTCGCCACAAAGAGGGAATAAAGTACTAAGACCATGGTAATTATATGCAGTCTCTCCAAGAGTCTCTATTCCTGTACACTTCACCAATATATACCACTATTGGTCCTTGCCCATTAAAGGTGGTTCCAAGGCCACAATTCTCTCTCTCTCTCTCTCTCCCCCCCCCCCTTTCAGTAAATAATTCTTAATATTTGTTTTCTGTATCAGCTTCATCCAAAGGCCAGTGTACTCATTTTAGAAGTGGTAGTCCCTCAGGCTGCCATCCTACTACCTTTGTAGGCATGAGTTTTGTAACTGAATTGGGCAAATCATTCAGCCACCTCTCAAATTTCTCAATCATTTCTACTCACTAGGAATGCTTAATTAGACAATAGGGTCTGCAGTCATCCAAGTTCACTTACTGGATTTCCCTGTAATCTTAAGATATTGATCCTTCAATTTGTCTATTACAATATTTGCATAGCACTTTTTGAAAGGATATACACTACCTGTCAAAAATGTGATGCACCCAGAAGACATTTCAGTGTAACTTCATAAACATGTATACCATCAGTGGATATCTCAGTGACTAGAGTTGTAATTTTCTGTGACACGTAGAATGGCCAAACAGTGCTTTAGTGTTTCTTGTGTGCAGTTTTGTTACCAGGCTCGTCAAGGTACATAAGGGGTGTAAACAGTGTCAGATGCCAAGTGATCACTGTGAAGGAGATGGAGCTGCTGCATACTTGACTGAGACAGCATTTTCAGTACCTAATGGACTTTCAAAAGAACCTCTTTGTGCTGTCCATGTAGCTGGATAATCGAATTGTGCAATATCCAGATTTGTGGGACATTTGAATGTGAGAGCGGCCTAGTATTGGACTGCGAAGGAGCGTTAGGGAAAGCATAATCATTGACAAGTTTACAGTTTACACATAAGAACACCACAAGTGAGGGTCATCATGTTGTGCACCAAACACAGTGCAGCCCTATCACATTCACACTTGCCCTCCGAGAACTCCCTACAACATTCTGTGTCATTCTGCATTATTGGTCAGAGACTGACAAGGAGGAGGAGGACTGTGCAGTTACTGTCCCATTCTTAGGCTGCCATTAACATAACACAAATGACTGTGTTTGAAGTGGTGTCATGGCCGGAAAGTATAAACTACTGATGAGTGATATAACATAGTATCACAAGAGAATCACGATTCTGCTCTAACCTGGATAACAAATATCGGCGAGTGTGGTGGTGACCGGGGAAGAGGTCCCATTCTTCCAGTGTTTTGAAGAGGCAGGGTAGTGTTATTGCTTTTGTCATGGTAAGGAGAACCATCGGGAATGACTTCAGGGAGCAGTTGGTAGTGATTGAAGAAACTATGATGGTATAATGGTGTCTCTCAGACGTGATCCATCATTGCGTGTTACTTCTCGTGGGGCAGTATTGTGGCACCATTTTTCAACATGATAATGCTTGTACACATATGGCATGTGTATCTATGAGCTGTCTGTGTGGCGCGCAATCCTCTAAGATCAGTATCTGATAGAACATACTTGAGACTAGCTCACTCATCAAGCCCCTCTCAGTGCCAGTATCCAGGATACTAAGAAAGAGTTACAACAGTTGTGGGTCAGCTTGCCTCAGGAGAAAATACAACAGCTTTAGGACACAACTGAATCGGTATATACATCCAGAACACAGGTGGTGCAACATCATACTGATAAGTAGGCTTATACTGGAAAGTTCTTTGTAAATTTGATACAATACCATAATCACTGATGTAACATCACTTACGCTGTCAACCTGTGAAGCTTAATTTAATTTCCTCTTCCCCTTTTTGACAGGCACATAGTTCCATGAATGTAAACCAGCTTTCAACTATTGTGAAAACATGCCATTCCTCGCCGGGCATGAGACAGTGGACACAGTGTGTCCACAGCCACAAGATCTCAAAGACCTTCTGGTATTATTGGATCTAAAATAGTATGTAAAATGTGAAGTAACTACTTTCACTTTTTGAAGTTGCTCCAGGTTCTCAGTATTTTGTTTACTATTCCAGAAGTATTCATACAGTAATAATGTTTTGTCATATGCAGTGCAATAGTTAACAGAAATGTAGTTTATCCTCTACCAAATCTCTGTTGCAATCAGTCAGTCATGACTAGGTCTGAATTACCCCCTGTTGCTCTTAATTTTTTTCTAATTGCACTGTGTTCCCTAGAATGTCCTGTCCTGATTTAATTGTATGTAAATGCTCAACTTTGCTTTCTAACCATTCTATCACCAAGCTGAGACAATCAACTAAATCTTGCCCATGTTTTAATCCTGTTGCCACCATGTTTTCTAATCTGTCCATCATCACATTTTCTTGAGAACTCAAATCAAGCAGTTTATCATCTATGTTCCAACTATTTGAGAAAATCTTTTGACCATTTTAGATCATCTGTTGTCTATCGAGAAAATCAATGTCTGTATCTGTTGTTAGGTGTGAAAACAAATGCATAATTGTTTTGAATGCTTCATTTCCCTTAATGAGAGCCACAGTCGCCAATCTACTCACAAGTCACAATTAGAAAGAGTTGCGGAAATGGCATTGACAGTAGTTAAGAAGGTACTAACAGTAAATGATACATACATCTTTTATCTAAATTTCACATAAACCAATTAAATTCATTTAGCAAACTCTGTATAAATTGTAATTCTCCTAACGTGCTCACCATGAATTGAACGGCAAATTAATAAAACACTGCACACTTTTGAAACCGAACTCACTGGATTTTGATGAGGCGAACCCCAATTAGATTTCACGTAGACCATGCACACTGCTTGCTTGTGGAAGTTGTGTTAGCTCGACTGTTGCTGGATATCCACTGTTCCGGCTGTCCCCACTGTTTCCAACGGTTGGGTGCAAAGTGGCGCTACACACAGGTATAGCGCACTAACTACACTCTCTGTTGTCACTTTCCAGAAAATGAGCTACTCACTTGTCAAACAGGTAGTCCATATGAAGCTTCTGTATGTAGCTCTGACGTTCACCTTTTAATTCTTCGTAGGTCAAGACCATTCCAAATTGTATTAATTTCCCATAAAATCTTCTTTATAGTTAGTATTGGCCAATAAATATGTAGAAACAGTGGTTATTAATTTTTGCTCTAACTGTTGAATGTCTTTGACTACTACTTATTGTTTGCTTTCACTATGAAAAATTCACACTTATACGTTGTGTGAAAGCAATAATAATTTTTTTAGGAATGTTTAAAGTTCAAAACATGTAACATTAGTTAACTTACTGATGCTTCAGTTAAGTGTTAGTTTGGCTTCCACTAAGATGTCAGTGAATGACAGAATTCCAATATCCTGTTAAATAACCCACCAACTCACGTTTGTAAGGAAACTATTTGTCCAGTATTCACTTTTATAATAAAATTCAAAATGGTCATGAGTCTTCAGTTCTTTATATGTTGTAGAGTTGCTCAACTTCAAACACTGTACAATAGTGCTTCCATGCATAACATTGTAGTCTGAATTATTCTGCTTGTTACAGCTTCAATTTTCTTCACCATTTTTGTGATATGAAAGGTGATTCTGTGCCTCAGATAGAAACTAAAATGATTATTATTTTATTTTCAGCATGCCACTTCTCCTTTCTGAAGTTTCGAAACTATCAGCCATATAGTATCCATCAAATTCCTACTACTTCCCTTTTTGTAACTTTGTTTCACTGGTTGCTGCAGCTATTCTGTCAAACTTTCCAATAAAAAGTGAGTGAAATAATTCGTCTGTTTCCGAATATTGAACTTTTACTACAGAAATGTGAGTGCAAACATCCTGTCTGGGTAGTGACTAGGCTCATACTAATAGCTTTACACATTTTTTTTCCATTAACATTGTTACCCTGCACAGCCACGGTAATACATAGTAGTGGAGTGGAGTACTTCACTTTGAGGTCTTACTTGCCACTCCATATGATGATAGTAGTTCCATGCAGCATCTGCAGTGATGTAGAGATTTCTGCTGTCGAATTCCATATGCCAAACCCCACCCAAGGAGTCCTTCAATCAAATAATAAAAATACAAAAAATATCTGAACATCTATAAAATCATCTGTGTCCCATTTAATTATTGTTAAAATTGTGATGAGAATACAGAACATGCTCATTTATAGATGAAGAGGGTACAGAAATTTTCACACCTTTAATGCTTATGAGAAAATTCTTGAATTTAATTCTATACCCTCCCAAAATGCAAACAGGGAATCTGATTGAACTGTCCTAAAGTTGAACAGCTGGTAGGCTCTTCAGGAGCAAATTTGGCTCTGCATGTAATTATGTCCAGAGCACAAAGGGATTGGCGAGGTAATGTGCCTAAACACAACTAAAGCAAATCGGAACAGGAGCAGCAGTTTAACATGTCCAGAGTCATCAGAGGGTTAACGGATAACATGCCATGTTGGATTTCATGTTAATTGGGTGGCTGATTAGCTGGCCAATAAATGTATTTCACCATAGGAAGCAAAATGTCACCACCATCTTGCTCCTCTATAAGAAAACTAATATGAGTTATGTTAAAAAAATTCTGGAATTTTGTCCACAAAATTTTTCTACACTTACCTTGTGCATGATCTCCTTTGAAATACTCTCCTTCACTATTGATACACTGCTCCCAATGCTGTTTCCACTTCCGCAAGTAGTCTTTGTGTGTTGCTTTCTGGATCGTGCTAAGTGCCATCTGCACATTTTCTTTTATCTCGTATATTGTTGCAAGTCTTCAACCTTTCAACAGGTTTTTCAACTTTGTAAATAAAAAAGTCTGCAGGGGCCAGTTCTGGAGGATACGGAGGATGAGGAAGCACAGTGAATTCATTTTTTGTCCAATAGTCATGCACCAACTGGGATGAATGTGCGGGTGCATTATTGTGATCTAAGAGCCATGAATTGTCTTGCCACATTGCAGGCTGTTTGCTTTTCACCTATTCTTGCAGGTGTCGCAACATGTCCAGATAGTATCATCAATTAATAGTGTGTTCCTGTGGCACGAATTCATGATGAACTAAGCCTTCAAAGTCAAAGAAAACTGTCAGTATGGCTTTGACATTTGACCTGATCTGACGAGCCGTTTTTGATCTTGGAGAAACTTTCCTGACTCATTGTGAAGACTGAACCTTGGTCTCAACATCATAACCGTGGAACCACATCTCACCACCAGTTATGATTCTGTTAAGAAACATCTCATTCTCATTTGCGCGATCCAAAAGCACTTTACAGATTGCGAGGCAAAGGTCTTTCTGGTCTTGACTCGTGAGCCATGGGACAAACTTGGCAGCAACCAGATGCATTCAGAGATACTGTATCACGATTTCATGATATGACCCAGCTGAAATGTTACATTCTTCTGCAATCTCTCAGACAGTTAGTCTTTGATTGGCATGCACAGTTTCGTTGAAATTCCTGATATGAGTGTTGTCGGTAGATGTTGAAGGGTATCTTGAACGAGGGTCATCTTTAACTTCCATCCAGCCATTTTAAAACTGTGTGAACTGTTCATAACACCAAGTGTGGCTTGAGCACTCATCACAGCAGGTTTCTTGCATCATTTGGTGTGTCTATTTAAAGGTTTTTTTTGCAGACATGTTGCTCCTCTAACTCTGCCATCTCGAAATTCACAAACTGTGTCACACAACATTCTACACAATACAGCCGTGAACAAAAACTAACATACATACAACAATGAAACTTCAAGCAGTTGTACATTTTACACAGGCTTGTGCAGGGATGCTACCCACATGATGCTCCAACACATCATTGGCTCGAAATTACAAATCTTCTGGAATTTTTTGATCATACCTCGTAAATGAAAAATTTTTGAAAGGATTGCGTAGAATATCTTACATAGAATGTCTTACAATGCAGATTTAAAGTCACGGTTACTTTCCTTGCTGAAGAATTTGCATCCGATATCTGTGTCCATCATCCAGATAAGTATGTTGTAATAAATAAGACTTCATTATGAACTTGCAAGATTTTCTAAGTTTATTACATCATAGAATACATAAATTAGGTCACTGTGTTGGGAGACAAAAAAATGAATTTCTCTGTACTAGTGTTAGTACATGTTAACTAAATCTTAATACTGATATGACTTATGTGACTCATGCTGTAGATAAATATTCCATTGAACATCTGATGGTCTTTCCTCATTGAGCCATAGATAACACTGGAACAATATAAGTGCAACATAAACTTCGTTTGTGGTAGTGACTGACTTGATACACTGTATGTGAAAGAGAGACACAAAACTCTTGCTTGAATTCAGCATAGTGGGCAAGGATGGATTTAAGTGCAACAAAGGGAGCTGCACTGTAACTTTATGAAATTTATGAATCTCAGGCTGGAGTTTTATATGGCTCCTCTTCCAGCTTTAAACACAGTTTTGTGTACAGCACTATATATGACCTGAAGTGCACTGAATGTGAAGTACTAAGTGACTACATTTTTCGCTGCAAATGTAGTTGTTGAGTAATTTCAGAGTACCATAATATCTATGTACCTTATTGAGAAGATATTCCAGCTATGGTGTGGTATTATAAGATGCCGGTGACCTTTTTTTACTCAAATAATTTCCTCAGAAATTCTTGATAAGGGCTCGGTAATGAATAAAATGTAAAACCAAGAGTAGTTAATTTCAATCTATTGTGCACAAAGTAATGTCTACCAAGAAACTAACTTTAGAAACTGATGTATCTTTGCTTTATTTAAATAAAAATATTTCTTAGAAAGATGATTATAGATAAGAAGTTGTCGCATCTCCAGAATGGAACACATCTGAAATGGAAGAATATGGGAAATTATAGGAGATAGAGACACTGTTCTCAATGCCATAGAAAGCAAAATATAAACTTGGTTTGGCTGCCTCCAACGAATGGATGATAACCAATGGCCAAAAGACTCTAAGTGAACTTAGCTGAATGAGAAGAATGTGGAAGACAACCTAGAAGATGAATGCAAGATGTTAATGATGATAGAAATTTAAGGGGTCTTCATGATGAAGATTGCACAGATGGGAAACTGAAATCTGACAATTGGAAGACAATGATCACTGTAAAAGAGTTGCATATATCGTGAAGCCACAAGAAACATCATGTAATCCCATAGTTTTTAGTTCTTGCTTCTGTACATGTGTAAATTGTGTGGCCTGTCAGGCTGTGCATGTACTTACTAAATAAGAATGTGATGTCAGAGAAACAAGTGCAGTGCACTTGTGGTTATTTCTACAAATTAATATAGTGAAGTAGTGACACTGAAAAATACTGTTTTCTCACGTGACATTATTCCTTGAAATTTCTGAGATCACCAGATATATCACACTCTGAAAGTGAAAAAATAAATGTGTGCCAGTAATTATTGTTTATATAGTTGTAATCCATCAGTCACAATGCAGCAATTGAAAATTTTCTTCCTTTGTTGTGATGAGGCTAGTTTGAAAACTCAGTTCTGCCTGACAGATAGGATGATTTTTTAACCATACATATTTACCACAGTTGAAAATGGAACTGTTTGAGCACTGTTTTACTTGTAAAATACTGGTACTCATTTGCCTGTGCCCAAAGTCAATATTAATGTCATTGGACAATCAATTTACTTGGTTTATGGTTCATTGTAGTTTATCGTACAAATTCAAACACATTTTAGAGACTAAGATAACAATGTAATGAATGTTAGGGTCATCTGGACTACTTATTACATTAGTAATGTTCTACTAATTATCAATCTTGACATGGTTTGCTTGCATGAAATGTAACAAAACGTTGTGTCCACGCAAGAGTTTTTTTTTTATGTGAACAATACTTCTTACTAATTCCTACATAGCAAGTTTCTATGCAGCACCATTAATTATGAAATGCTGGACAGATCAACAGGCTCAAATCTTAAAAAGTTCTGATGAGTGTCTAAATGCTAGAAACCATTAATAACAGGCATGCTTATGACAGTTTGAGAACCCAAAGGTTGTTTTTCATTTTTAGGTAGCAAACAAGTAGAAAATAGTGGCAAGAAGTTGGAATATGTACAGAAACAGGATGTTAAATGGTAATTAATGTGGTGAGTGAAATGCATGAGACAATATGCATATGATTTGAGTTAAGGTTTCATTAACATCACTTCTTCTTTCTGCCAGTTTCTTCTGGTTTGCTCCTGGGGAAAAACTGTACAAACCAAAATTTTTCTGTCACAATTCCCACTTTTCATAGTAGGGACTGTTTATCTGTCTGTACCTCTGTGACACTCATTTTTTTATGTATATAATGTGGAAAAAGCTCTTCACTGAAACATTTCCTCTTATAATTTTTCAGCAATGATATTCGTTTATGATTACCATCCTGGTGCAGAGACAATGATGGTAAAGCATTTCACACAAGTGGAACCGGTGAATGGTTACTGTGATCCCTTCTCAGCAGACCCATCAGCACCACGACCATACAGTCATCAGAAGAATGCTTTATTACGCCAACAACTTCCTGAAAATGTAATCTGGAATTATATCATGCAGTTAACATCAGCTTTGAGAGTGATACACTCTGCAGGACTGGCTTGTCGAACACTTGATCCTACAAAGATTTTGTTAACAGGCAGATCAAGGCTTCGTCTTAGCTGTCTTGCCATTGCTGATGTATTGTCATTTGACCCTACAGCTACAAACCCACTGCATCTCATACCACATTATCAGGTACATTTCAGTTACACTTTCTTTCTCTATAGGTCACATTTGTACCACCACTGTTGGCATGTTACGTTTTAGTAATGTAACAATCCACACCAATAACAGTGTGAGTAGTAATGCTTTGCATGTAATTATGTTGTATCCTAGATTTAATAAGTTTATTATTTTTTATTTTTGAAAAATACATTAGAAACTTAATACATTTAGTCAACGATACTATTAATGATTTTCCAGTTCATAATTTTCTGGCACCTCCACCTCTGAGAGATTCGCAAAGTGTTGAAGTAGTTGTAGATTTGATGCCCAGGCAATGGAAACCAGCAATTCACACAAGAGGGTTCTCTTATCTAAAGCCTCTTCCTTGTCATGGGACAATGCACATCCCAACACTGCCAGCCTAACTTTTGAAATACTTTCAGAACTTGGATTTGCAGTATTGAAATATTTTGCATGAAGTCCTGAAATTGCTCTTGATTACCATCTCTTTCATATGCTTTGAATGTGTGTTAAAGAGGTCAGTGAGTTTACACTGACGCGCATATTCAGAGTGTTGCGCTATAATTATAGAGGAATAAGCAAGCTCATGAGACACTTGAATGATTGTGACAAAGCGTAGTGATCACATAAAAATGCTGTAATTATGATCTTCTATGTTTGTATGATTAAATCTGATTTGGATTTGGGCTAAAGACTTAAACCGAAGGCCCTGTCCATACACGGGTGATCTTGGGTGTAGATTTCTTGACATTATGGGGAGCTGTAGGGAACTGTAGGATCCTTCTGAATAGGTAATATAGTCCTAAGTAGCTGCTCAGGTAGCAAGAGTATGTGCAGTGTGCACACGATAGTTTTCAGGGTTTCTGTATATTGGGCAAGCAGTTAAATATAGTACTTAAGGAACCATGTGTAGTTCATTTAGGTTTTAAAAAGATGAACAAGCATTATTGTATGCCAGACAATAAATTTTAAGTCAGATATTAATTAGGTGCAGAAGCATTCAGAGCAAGTTTCCAGAGGTACTGTTGCTCACTAATGATGATAACACAAATAAACACAATCAACAGTAGTGAAATAATCAGTTCAGACTGGAATATCTACCTAAAGACTGAGCAAGTCCCCAACAGTGACAGCACATTTATCACCATAAAAACTCCATAATGTCTAATGAAATCAATACTGAGGCAGAATGCAAGATAATCTGGCCGAAGATAAGGGCAAACCTGAAATAGTAGTTGGATGTTACTATCATCCATTCACATCACAATCTAAGTTGTGGAACACTTCAGAGAAAATGTGGAAAATATTGCATGTTAATCTTCCGGCCATGCAGGGGCAATATGGGGAGGTTTCAGTCTACCTTCTATATAGACTAGGAGATGCACATACATATGTTTATAGAGTTATAGGCAGGGACGAAGAATCTTCTGACACAGTACTCAAAATATTTTTCAGAAATATCTATGATGTTCAGTTAAAAGTTAAGAAAGGTATACATATATTTCTGCTACCCTAGTGCAGGAGGAGGATTATCAGAAACTACCTGAACATTCACCTACAAACATTTAGTTGCTTGGAGAAGAAATTGGAGGATCAGTGGCAGAAATTCAGATTTTTGCAGTCCATGTGATAGATAAGTTGGTCCCATTGAAGATAATGAGTGATGGGAAAGACACATCACTTCAGTAATAATTCGAGAAAGTTTATACAAAAACAGAGAGAGCTGCAAAGAAGATTCCAATGAAACAAAACCCTTTTTGGCAAATAAAAGCTGTACAAAATCAAAACACATGGAAAGACAGCTTGTGAGAAGCATTGAATTAGATTGGAAGCAAGGTCTTACCTCTTGAGATCTCAAAAAAAACTGGTAAGTTAAGGTCTTGTGTTTAAATCAGTTAGTGGAACATAGTCTGTCCACATGGTTTTGACCATGGAGGTACTGAAATGAAAGATGATAAAATGGATGAATTAGTATTCTTCTCCAAAGATGTTCATAACTCAGTTCCTGTGTTAGATCATTGCATGGATGGGAAGTTGATAGATACAGAAATAAATGAGCACAAAACTGGATAACTGCTCAAATTGCTTGATAGAGGAAAGGGCACAGAATATGATGGAATACGCATTAGATTTTATTCTAAATATCTGAAGGAACTGGCTTCTCTGCTAATGCAAGTTTACCGTAGGTCAGTGGAACAACAGTGTGTATGATGTGACTGGACTAATTCACATGTCTATCCAATATATAAGAAGGTTCGAAAGATATATGAGCAAATTTATAGACGTACATCATCAACTTCAACTTTTTTATTTTTTAGAATTATGGAACATATACTAATCTCATGTGTGAGGGAGTCTGGGGACCAGACAACTGCTATCCTCATGGCTTCTGCCGGCATCAGTGATGTAAAAGCCATCTTGTTCAGAAGGGTGTAGATAGAACAACTCAGGTTATCGTTTCTTGACTTGGAGAATGCTTTAAGTAGAGTTCCACATTGTTCCCTAGTATACAGAATAAGTGCATTTGGTATATGTGTTGTGATCAAAAAGTAATTAGATTTTTTTTTAATTTTGGGCCTTTACATATCCAGTTTTCAATTTTTTTAAGCATTTTCAATTGTTTTGAATATTAGTTTATTGTTGACAGTCGGAAAGATTATATGTGTTTTTGAATGCTTGGCTAACTTTGCTTAAAAAAAAAAGATGGATCTAAGTAATTGCATTGAATTTTGCTTGAAAAATCGAATAAAGTGCAGCACTGCATTCAAAATGTTGACTCTGGATTTGGCAAATCTACTGTGAGGAAGATGAGAGTTTACAATGTTTCAGAGAAGTTCGAGAAGATGTTGAAGATGACAACTACCCCGAATGCCCTAGCAAATCAGTTACTGACAACAGTATGGAAGAAGTAAAGAAAATGGTTCTGGGAAATCACGGTCAGAGAGGTTGCTGATGATATCTGCTTATTCTTTGACTTATACAAAATGATTTGTGCACGTTTTGGGCATGAAATGTATAATAGCGAAGTTCGTTCTGATATAGTTGAACTTTGACCAAAATTGATATTGTGTAGACTTCCTCAGCAATTTCTGAATGAAGATGACAGCAATTCACAACTTATAATGAAGGTAATACCAGGTGTTGAAACATGGGTATACCGGTATGATGTCAAAACGAAGGCCCAGTCGTCCCCGTGGATACCATTGAAGAGCCTATACCGAAAAAAATTCGACAAGTTCGATCACATGTGAAGCTTCTTCTCATTGTTTTCTTTGATTAAAATGCTTCACAAGTTTCCACGTCATGGTCATATGGTCAATCAGGAATACTACCTGGAAGTTATGCGCTGTTTGTGTGAAGCAGTCTGAAGAAAACAACCTAAATTTTGACATTGCATCATGATAATGCTCCCCTCACACCTCAATGCTAGTTCATAATTTTTTGGCAAAAAAAAAAAAAAAACAAAACCATTATGTTGCTTCAGCCACTAAATTCACCAAACATGGCTCCCTGTGACCTCTTTCCATTCCTAAGACTGAAGAGAACCATGAAAGGACGTTGTTTTGCCACTACTGATTCAATAAAAAAGAGAGTTGCTGAACACCATAATGAAAAGTGAGTTGCAGACTGCTTATAAGATTGGAAAAAGCACTGTATTATATCTGAGGGGGATTACTTTGAAGGAGACAAGGTTGGTGGTGATGAATTAAAAAAAAAAAAAAGATTCTTTAAGAAAAACAAAAATTCCAGTTACTTTTTGATCACTCCTTGTACTTCAACAGAACACAGAAAATTTGTTATATATAGGTAAACTGAAGACAGATTTGTTGGAAAATTTGTGTCAAAGTGCACTGCATTCATAAAGGAAACCACAATGAGACCTAGTGTGATCAGTTCTAGAGTACTGGTTCAGCGTTTGAAGTGTTCATCAACTGTAGGCAAGATGGCAGACATGAATAAATCCCAAGGCGCATGCCTAGGATCATTAATGGTTGGTTGAGCCCATGGAAAATGTAACTGAGCCCTGGCTCAGAGTGGTTGCTTCTGGCAGTCTTGGAACTTTTAGGTCCTGGGTATTTTATGAGATCAGGGCTTTAAGAGCACATACATGGGTCCCATTAGCAGTATATAAGGTATTCTTGCTGCTAGGTGTACAAAAAGTTTGATTAGTCTTGACAGATCTGTAATAGCTTTGATTCTGACTCTAGCAGGGAGATTATTAGTTTGTCAGCTTTTGTAAACTGATTGAAAATACATTTATGGATTGGAGTGATTTTGCAAGAAAATCCGTGGTGTAGGTGATAAGTACCGGAATCGGTCATCCGAGATTGGTATAAGTGAATTGGCCATGATGACAAATATGAATACCTACCGAATTTCTTGCAGTGGTATAAGTTTGCAATGACCAGTTCTTTTTTAAGGGCTTGCTCCTAAGTCAATCAAGATCGTTAAAAATTTGGACACCCCCATTGTACTAATTAATTTTGATCCTGTTGGGTTGATTGAATTTTTGTCATTTGCTGCCAGGCTTTTCTTCTTGAATCTCATCTGATAATTGTTTACTAATCAGAATTTTTGTTTTTGTACACTGTTTTGTGAAGCAGTTGGCTATCTGTGTAGTTTTAATAGTGTTATTCAGAACATTCTGCACAGAGCACATCTACAAAATGATTATGGAATCATTTTTGTTTTATTTTTTTAAATTTGTAGCAGCATGAATAAATTTTGGTAAATTGTTGATTCTCCTGAGCACTGGTACCTTATTGTTAATACAGTCAGTTCTTTGTCCGAGGATAAATAGCTGAAAACGAGATTGCACTGACGAGAGCTATATTGTGGCCATGAGGGTACCTTATTTTAGCTGATGAGAGGGACTGGACACTTTTTATGGATAGAGGACCCTTTACTCTACAGCATATGTAGTGCATTATTTTGTGAATGGTGTGATAGTATTTAATTTTCTTTAAGAAAGTTATTTTGTTGTATGTTACACCATTCAGTGAGTAAACTGTTTCCATTTTATGATGTTGTTGACATCAGATATAAACAAACATTTATTTCTGCATCTAACACATACAGAACAGTTACAAGTATGAGAAAGTAAGAGTCACTTTGATGAGAAGCATGGAATAATGTAGAACTCTCAAGTCGAAGAGAAACTAGGATAACACACTGGAATTTGCAGTTACATGGAATGTTTACGTATCACTGTACACAGGTGCTTGCCGGGACAGAATGACACACTACATGAGTGCCCTCCCTATTGCTAACGATATCGTAGATTAAACTTCGTTTGTTGTTACAACTGCTTTTTGAAAGCTGACGTTATGCTGCTTGAGTCAGTGACCCCAACAGTTGTGATGTACAATCTTTGGCATTGTTTTCTTTTTCAAGGCACCTGTGTCCATCATATCACCTGGTGATTGTGCTGTACTGGAACATTACCTGGCACTGTATTGTCATATTTTGCTTGTGTGGATCCTGAGGTGTTTGCAGTATCCAATGCGTTGAAAAATGTGGGTTTGATTGGTCCATCATGACGTGACGGTGGCAGGCACATCATTGATTCTGATTCAGAATTTGTCATTGCCTCTGCTAATCACTGCCTACAGTCCATCATATGGTGCCTGTAATGGTTAGCATATTGCATCATTATGTAAGAAAATGTGTTTGCAATTGTCGAGATCTATGAACACAAAATGAGTGTCTTCTAAACTGACTTCTGTTCTGGGTGCTGTTGGTCTGAGCTGGTGTATATGCTCCCGTAATCTGGTAGTAAAGTCTGATACAGCGATTGTATCGTCTGCTGTGCTGTGCAAGAATTCTTCAGCCAGATGTAGCATTTGCCCATATACTAGTTCTGCTGCCAAAGACTTCACATCACTTTTGAGTAATGCCCATAGACCGAGGAGTACAGTAGGTTGTGCCTCCATACAATTCAGCATTGCTTGACATTGCAGAGTTGCTTTTAGTTGTAAATGCAGACACCTGATTCTGGTATTTGATGCAGGATAGCCTGTGGTGCCTGAACACTTTGTGCATAATAATGTAGCTAATGCTTTAAAAAGATAAGCCTGAAATTGCCACCCTTGGTCAATGGTTATTCGCAGTGGCACACCAAATCTGTTGCTCGATCCACAAAAAATATGTTTGCACTATGGTTTCAACTGTGATATCTTTCATGGGGAATGATTCTGGCCACCTGGTGAATTGGTCCACAACTGTGAGACAATAACTATTGTCTTCCGAGACTGTGAGCGGGCCTATGGCATTCACATGTTCGGAACGTTGATTCAGAAGTAGAAATGCACCTAACGGTGCCCTGATATGCTGCGTGAACTTGCTAATCTGACACGCTGTGCATCGCTTGGCAAATGTTCAGCAATCTGCATGCAGTCCAAGCCAGAGAAAACTTTGCTTGACCAGTCTGAGAGTGCCTCCTACTCCTGGATGTGCCAGATTGTGTACTGATGCAATTGCTTGTGTTCAAAATTCTTGCTGCACAGATGGATGTGTGTTCACCTCAGATATGTCACAATATAATACATTTGCTTAAGGTGTCGCAGTGTGTTGCAACTTCAATCCTCCCGGTTGCTTCAATTAATTGCAGAACTCTTCGTCATGTTGGTTCGCCCATGCGAGGGCATCAAAATCAGTGGCAGCTGCTACAGCTTTGACACATGAGCATGTGTCTGCTGTAACCTTCACAACCTTCGCACATGAGAGTGTGACCGCTGGCACATTCAGCTTCTTTTGTACATACACAATTCAGATAATGAATTGGCTAATGTAATCTAGATGGCGTAGCTGCCTCTGCAATTCTTCCTTCTGTTTTACAGTGAAAGCACAAATTAATAGCTTGTGATCCGTATAAATAATGAACCATCAGCCATAAAAGGATAAGAAATCGGCGCCAGTGACAGATTGTGATATATCAGCTACTGTGAACTGCTGCTCAAATGTATGGCATAATCCGAGTTTAAACAATAATATGACCTGACCATAGCTCTGACGTGGTAGACGAGTTGCCAGGTATACTGACACTTCTGTCCCATTTCTACTAGATATTGTAACTTTGTGTTGTGGTCTGTAACAAAAAGTCAATGTGTACTACTGACAGATGTATCTGTTGTTGCTATGGTTTCCACTTCATGTTTTCACTTGCATGGTGGTGTACAGTTCCATGTGTGGTTGCCGAACATCTTGTGATACCAGTAGATACTTGGTGCCAATGGTGAGTGGGTGTGAAGTCATGATGTCTGGCGGTGCAGTCACTGGCTGGTGTGTACTGTTTGTAATGTGGCTACCTGCATGGTAAGTTCTGCTAATTGTGACTGTAGCAATGCTAGTGCCACTGCAGGCAAGTTCTGTCATAGCGTCAGTGTTTATATGTTCTGCAGGATACATCTCAGCGATCCTGTCCGCTGTCTGCGCCAGTGCATTTAGTCACCTGCGCACATTGTCAAATTTTTTGAGTGTCTGAGAGTAATTGGGCAACCAAATACTGTGCAGCATGTCGCCGCTCACTGCATTGCTTGCCAGTGCACGCAAATGACATAAGAGTTGTGATGGTGTGCAGTCACTGAGCTCCTCGGTCCACAAAAGCTTCTCTAATTGCTTCACCTCTGACTGTCAGAAGCATGTCACCACTGCATTCTTGATTGACACATTGATTCGTGTCTGGCAGTGCAGCTAGAATATCCTGCACTTATGTGGCTAGGTCCTCTGTAACTGATGTGACCAGTTAACTATACTTCATTTCATCTGTTGGGATCTGCACAAGGACGAACTGGCTTTCAAGCTGCGCGAACTACAATACTTGGGCAGAACAGCGAAGGCTTAATACTAACCCTTGTAATTGCACTGCTCACAGCTGGTTCTGTGGTGACCAGTGAGTTGTCCATTTTCATGTGAGAACGAGTGTGGGATGGCTAGCGTGGAAGTGACAGACGTTCATGTTGCGATACATTGCAGAATGCTGAAACTGGCCCAATTGTGCTGTAGTGCTATCATGTCAGGGTCACCAAATATGTGGACATAAGATAGAACCACACATTTATTTCCACATATAACACATACAGATCAACTTAAAAATATGAGAATGTAATAGTCGTGGTGATTAGAAGCATGGGATAATCTAGATCTCAAAAGTCAAAGAATAACTAGGATAATACATCGGAATTGCTGTTACATGTAATGTTTATGTGTAACTAAACACATTTGTGGGGACAAAATGAGACACTATAATGTAATGCCTGTAGTATAATGATGGAGGAGGGATCCTTTTGTGTGGAATATTTGGCAAGATATGTAGCTGTACTGAGGACTTTTGACAGAAAAAAGTCTGTACATAATCGTGTACATTCACAGTAGTAATTTGATATGTGCCCTAAGAAGTGTGATGACCACTGCTATTAATGTTACATATTGTATTACTTTACAGACAATTCATTACAACCACAGTAGCTTTGTTAATGACACAGCTGTATACACTATGTGATCAAAAGTATCTGGACACCTTCAAAAACATAAGTTTTTCACATTAGGTGCATTGTGCTGCCTCCTTCTGCCAGGTACTCCATATCAGCAACCTCAGTAGTCATTAGATTTTGTGAGAGAGCAGAATGGGGCACTCCACAGAACTCTTGGACTTCAAACGTGGTCAGGTGATAGGGTGTCGCTTGTGTCATACGTCTGTACGCGAGATTTCCACGTCCCTGAACACCCCTAGGTCCACTGTTTCCAATATGATAGTGAAGTGGAAATGTAAAGGGACACTTACAGCTCAAAAGCATACAGGCTGACCTCGTCTGTTGACTGACAGAGACTGCTGACAGTTGAAGAGGGACATAATGTGTAATAGGTAGACATCTATCCAGAATATCACACAGGAATTCCAAACTGCATCAGGATCCACTGCAAGTACTATTACAGTTAGGTGGGAGGTGAGAAAACTTGGATTTCATGGCCGAACGGCTGCTCATAAGCCACACATCACGATGGTAAATGCTAAACGACGCCTCACTTGGTGTAAGGAGCGTAAACATTGGATGAAATTCGGAGACTTTTTTTAAAAAAAAGCAAATATATTAAAACAAAATACAAATACAAATAAAAATGAAAGTCTTTTTATATATAAGTGGTGGTATCTTTCAAGAGTATATTTTTTGATGTAATTCCCTTCAGCCATGATGACTGCCTCCAATCCTGTCCATATTCACGAATGCTGCTTCAATAACAGTGCATAGAGATGCGACATAGGGTGAGTCAACTATGCTCCAAACATAGTAATTGAAGGGCTCAAATTTGGGCTATTCGAGGGCAAGAACTCCTCCGATCTGAACATGTCAATCTAATCTGAGAGCCAGTTTCGGACTAAATGGCTTGTATGAGCTCCTCCTCTGCCTTCTGACGCATTGTCCGCTTGCTGACATTCATTACTGACACCAATTTCCTCAGCGATAACCTCGGATCCCCTGAAATCAGTGCCTAAGCCTTTTCGATGAGTGCCGCAGTTTGTGACACACGTTTCTTCGAATGAGGTTTCCATGCCGGGTTAGTGGAACCATCCCCAGACTTCTCCAAAGCATTGTACTTTGTCACAATATCGTAAACAGTTTATCTCAGGTACCCAAAGAATTGTCACAATATCGTAAACAGTTTATCTCAGGTACCCAAAGAATCGTACTATTTCCTTGGGTGAACACTCGGCATGAAGACTTTCAATAATTGTGGCTCTTCAGTTTTACTCCGCACTTCTTCATAGCTTCTTGGCTGTTTTGAGGTTCTGACTTTACTAGATGCGTATGGCTTTCAAGAATGCCAATTGCACTTCCGGCAGATCTGCAATATGGCGGGAAATTCAAATTGAAATTTGTCCGTATTTAAGTGCCGCACCCTTTACATTTTATTTATGTTTGTTGTGTCTTGCAAATGTCAAAATAATATTTATACATTGTGATATTTATTGTTACCAGTAAACATGTTGATTGAAACTTAATGGTCAAATCTCTCCTTACTGCTTCCAAACCCAATGTCACAAGAAATACTATATGCTTAATAATAATGTAAGAAATGCAGGCTGGAAGCTATTTGTGACACTTACTGAGAGAAGATATAGTTGATCTCCTTACATACCTGCTTTTAACAAGATACCTTTAATCCTGCATATTTACATTTTTGGTTTACTTATGTGTGTTTATGTTGCTCTTTCTATGATGTTTACACCAAGTGTAAATGGTGCTGCCAATATTGGGAATGGAGCTAGTCTCAGAATGAGGGAGCAGAACATGTGCGGTCCCACAAGAAGCAGTACTGAATCCACTTTCATTTTTAACTTGGATATATGATCTAGCAAAACACAGGTCACATCAGTTTCATAGCAAACAGTTTTAAGTCCCACACAACACAGTTTCAGACAAGCAAAAGGCATGCCAGAATTTGAAGTAGACATGAATGGTCACATGCTAAATGAAACACTACAGATATCTGGATAGCAAGTGAAAATAGATCAGCTCACAGAAAAATTAGCTAAGTAGCGCAGTTCAGCATCTTTTGTTTATAAAAGCCTTTCTCATTGTGCTGAACTAAAGATAAAGATTTTGACTTATTTTGCATATTTTCACTCCTTGTTTTATAGAACAGTGTTCTGGGGGCAGTGAATTGAAAGTAAATGTAGTGTTTATTCAGCAGAAGTGGGTTGTGAGAATATTGCACAAATTAGATAACCATATATCTTGCAGAGATCTCTTAATGATCTTCTAGTTCTTACACTCACTTTTCCATATCTTTATTCCATAATGTTTTTGTTGCTTGTAAGGAAAATAAGTTTTAATTAAAAATATAATTTGCACAATCACAGTACAAAGTAATACCATCTTGTAGACTTTGTCTTCTTATTTAGGGTACAGGGTGGAGTTACATGCTCTGCTGCAAGGGCATTCAAGAATCTCACATATAACACAAAGCCAGAAATTGGTATATTCTATTTGTTGATGTAGATAATTTTTCTAAAAGGATACCAATGCAAGCAAGTAAATGTTAAACCATCAGTAGGTGATAAGCAGCTAACATTTAATAAAACTTCAGCAGTAGCAGCTTTTGTCAATGTAGTACCTTTCTTTCTGATATAGTAGGCTAATTTTTTCTGATATAAGCACTAATCAATATAACAATACTTTATTGCTAATGCAGCGTACAGGTTAAGTCTCTGTGGTCAACTTGTCTTTTGTTGATGTTCACCTTAATTTGGTCCACATCCCTGAAGATTCTGTCTTCTGTTAAGACCTATTTTATGTAATCAGCAAATGAATATGTTCTCCAAATAAGATACTTCCAAATTCTTGTTTGTATCATAGTAAAGGTAACAGTTAGAAGATTTGCTCTATTTTTGAGAACAGGGGCTTATTCTGCAAGTAGAAGAAAATTCCTAAATCCAGTATGTAAGTTTAATGTATCATCATCATCATCATCATCATCATCTTCTTCTTCTTCTTCTTCTTCTTCTTCTTCTTCTTCTTCTTCTTCTTCATTTTCTTCTTATTCTTTCATACATTTAAAGGGTAATGAGTATCAGAGATAGTCACTATATAAATGAGAACTCTGACTTACTGTACATAGTTTCTTGTAAATATAACGATACACTCCGCAAGCATTCCTACGTAAAAGTTAACAATATTTGTGCCAAGATGAGCTGTGTGTGTACTCATATTTAGTCCAGTTCACAACACTATGGCTTTAAACTTTTAAATCAAATCTATTAACTGCATTTCATTAGGGAAAAACATTGTTATTGGTCAGTAGAAGTGAAAAATGTGCTGTTTTGTCATAAAAATACATGAGACTGCCCATATACTAAGGAACATTTATTCTGGTATGTTAAAAGCCAGGCATTACTGTTCTTTGAACCCACAACTGTATCCTTATACAATGGCAGGATTCAGCAAAAAACTTGCTGTGGCAATGAACAAGCAATTTACAAGAGGCACTTTCCTATGCTTCACTGAAAAATGTAATGTAAGAGTTCTGACACACAAGAGTCAAGGTTCATGCAGCAAATCTGTGTAGTTATCAGCTATATTGTTAGTGAGATTGCATTTAAAATAAAACCTATTGCAAGTGAGATTGCATTTAAAATAAAACCTATTGCGAGCTGAGGACACAGTTTAGAGATTACTGTTGTTGTTGTTGTTGTTGTGGTGGTGGTGGTGGTGGTGGTGGTGGTCTTCAGTCCAGAGACTGATTTGATGCAGCTCTCCATGCTACTCTATTCTGTGCAAGCTTCTTCATCTCTCAGTACCTACTGCATCCTACATCCTTCTGAATCTGCTTAGTGTATTCATCTCTTGGTCTCCCTCTACGATTTTTATCCTCCACGCTGCCCTCCAATGCTAAATTTGTGATCTCTTGATGCCTCAGAACATGTCCTACCGACCAATCCCTTCTTCTATTCAAGTTGTGCCAGAAGCTCCTCTTCTCCCCAATTCTATTCAGTACCTCCTCATTAGTTATGTCATCTACCCATCTAATCTTCAGCATTCTTCTGTAGCACCACATTTCGAAAACTTCTGTTCTCTTCTTGTCTAAACTATTTATCGTCCATGTTTCACTTCCATACATTGCTACACTCCATACAAATACTTTTAGAAACGACTTCCTGACATTTAAATCTATACTCGATGTTAACAAATTTCTCTTCTTCAGAAACACTTTCCTTGCCATTGCCAGTCTACATTTTATATCCTCTCTACTTCGACCATCATCAGTTATTTTGCTCCCCAAATAGCAAAGCTCATTTGCTACTTTAAGCGTCTCATTTCCCAATCTAATTCTCTCAGAATCACCCGATTTAATTCGACTAGTCCATTATCCTCGTTTTGCTTTTGTTGATGTTCATCTTATATCCTCCTTTCAAGACACTGTCCATTCCGTTCAGGAGCTCTTCCAGGTCCTTTGCTGTCTCTGACAGAATTACAATGTCATCGGCGAACCTCAAAGTTTTTATTTCTTCTCCATGGATTTTAATTCCTACTCCGAATTTTTCTTTTGTTTTCTTTACTGCTTGCTCAATATACAGATTGAATAACATCGGGGATAGGCTACAACCCTGTCTCACTCCCTTCCCAACCACTGCTTCCCTTTCATCCCCCTCGACTCTTATAACTGCCATCTGGTTTGTGTACAAATTGTAAATAACCTTTCGCTCCCTGTATTTTGCCACTGATTCAGAATTACTATTATTATTATTATTATTATTATTATTATTAAAAGAAACACCAGTACACAGTTTGTCCCAGTGCTGTTAGGAGTGCTTGTGTCAAATTCATAACTGCTGTGCTGTCTCACGGCAAGTTGTGGCATTCGATCCTTGAAGTTTCAACAACAGCTTTGTAGGAAATCAAAAGTGCTAGCATTGTAGCAGCATGTATCCTGGCTGCAAATGTAACAGTATATCCCTTGCACGCTTCCCGTGTGACATCCCCAACTGTCCACAATTCTACATATGTATTGTACCTTGTAGACATTTGCCCACCCACTCATTACTCGCGCACGCTTTGGCGATTCCTGTAAGAGTTTGGGCAACCTGTGCGCATTCGCACAGACGAAGGTCTATGGCTGGGTAGCCTTTGACTATATATACGTAGGCAGTAACTTGTTCTCGAAAGAACAGTAACTGTTGATGACCGTGCAGCTTTTCCCTGGAATAAATGATGACTAACTGACAACCTCAGCTGCCGACAGGTGTTGTTGATATACCTCGATGTGGACAGCTGAAAATGTGTGCCCCGACCGGGACTCGAACCCGGGATCTCCTGCTTACATGGCAGACACTCTATCCATTTGAGTTGGGAATGTGAGTCTCACGGGAAGCGTGCAAGGGATAAGTCCGTGCAGTTGCGCTATTCATCTGTGTGCTCAGATGGATAGAGCGTCTGCCATGTAAGCACGAGATCCCGGGTTCGAGTTCCGGTCGGGACACACATTTTCAACTGTCCACATCGAGATATATCAACAACAGCTGTCGGCAGCTGAGGTTGTCAGTTAGTCTTCATTATTTCCAGGGAAAAGCTGCACGGTCATCAACAGTAACTGTTCTTTCGAGAACAAGTTACTGTCTTCGTATATATAGTAACAGTATATGTCTGACACTCATCGGACACTGACGGTGGAGCGGTGGGACATTGTCAAGCTTTTTGAGTCTTCTATTGCTTGTAGATCACAATTCGTCGAATTCATCCCGAATACCGAGATATGGGTTCCCAGTTGATTCTCAGCAACGATGCCCCACTCACAAATTGTTTTAAAGTTTTTGGCCAGCAAACAGATCATAGTCCTGGCTCCCCCGCCATATTCATTGGATTTGGCCCTAGTCAACTTCTGGTTATTCCCCAAATTGAAGCTGGCATTGAAAGGACACTGTTACAATGCACTTAAAGACAACTGAGAACATTTTACTGCAGTACCAAATGCAGTACTAAAAAAAAGAATTACATTTCATTATCAGTGGGTATTTCATTTAAAGCTAAAACAGATTAACAGCACACAAAAATGAAGTCAACTGAAAAGGAAAGGGTAGACTATTGAGAAACCAGGAAAGAGAGATACATATAGAATACAACAGATCATAAAATGTAGCAATGCAGCTGAACATCTGAAATCATATGTCTGGATTATTATGTTACATAACATTCATGTGAGAGATTAGAATTTGTAGGTAACAGTAATTATGGAGAAATAGTTTTTATGTCCTGTTATAACTAGGGATCTTTCTTTGTAAAACACACAGAAGTACTGTATTAGGAGGTTGAAAAGAGAAGTTGATTGATTATGTCCAGACATATGGGGAAAAAAAGAAAAAAAAGAAAAAAATGGTAGATTGGGGGGAGGAAAATGCCACTGAGGCAGTGCAGTCAGAGGGATTGGTGGAAGCTGTGTTTACTAAAGTACTGGTGATACTTTTAGGTTTCATATTATTTTCTTGTGTTATTAGCTTCATTTTGATTGCCATCTAAAAACAGAAGAAAAATGTAAAATTAAAAGAACAAACTACAAAGATTTGAAGTTAACCTTAACATAGCAGGCAAAACAATAAATTATGTTTGCATTCTATTATGCCATTACATTTGAGTCAATGATACTGTATAAAAATGAGTAACATGAAGACTTCAATACATTTAATGTCTAATTTATATTTCGTACTAATTTGTCCAAACCGAAGGCAGCTTACCAAGGCATTAAGAAAGGAAAAGCAAACTCCTTCACCCCCTCCCCTCCTCCTAATCACCCCCATCCTTTCTTCCCTTGCAATGCACTAATTTACTCATTATGATAGATTGCGTTATAGATTTGGAACATTTTGTGGTTGCGTAAAACCGATCAAACAAATTTAATACTGGATTTTCATTGTTGTAGAATGTAAAATCTAAAGATCTCTGTAACAGCATAATGCATTCTGTTTTATGGTTTGACAGCAAGAAGATCTAACTGCCTTGGGAAAACTAGTGCTTGCACTGGGATGCAGATCTCTCATGGCAATACAACGAGAGAATATTCAGACATCATTGGATCTTGTAACTCGTACCTATTCATCAGATCTCCGTAATCTCATCATGTGAGCAGCAGATAAGTTTTTTTTTTTCTATTTTCTCATTTAGTGTATGATGAAGAGGTTAGGGAAATTGCTTTTGTATGGAAAATAATCAAGTTTAATATTGTGGAATGGATGGATTGCTACTCACCATATTGAGGAGATGTTGAGTTGTAGAAAGGCACAACAAAGAGACTGCTGTACATTTGAACTTTCAGCCACAAGGCTTCCTTTCCAGTGGAGAAAGTAGTGTGTGTGTGTGTGTGTGTGTGTGTGTGTGTGTGTGTGTGAGAGAGAGAGAGAGAGAGAGAGAGAGAGAGAGAGAGAGTTGTTCTTGTGTGAATGTGTGTGTATGTCTTCTGCTTTAAAAAAAGGCCTTGTGACTGAAAGCTCAGTTGTATAAAAGACTTTTTGTTGTGGCTGTCTGCAGCTCAATGTGTCCTCAACTTTAACTATCATTGCCAAAAAAGTTACAGTGTCTGTAAATAACATTGGAAACAATGTTACATATGTAGATTGAGACACAGACGGACAGTAAATGTCATCTTTGACAGTGTTGTGGTAATGTAATTTAGAAGATAAAAAGTTGAACCATAAATATGATGGAAGCAAACAAGAAAGACATTAACACTAAATTCAAAAACTGTACCTTCATAACAGTATACATTAATAAACAAACACAATAAAATCAGTACTTTAAGAGTTATCAAATGTGGAAAGTGATACAGAAACCAATTAAAAGAAAGAATTAACATTTGTAACAACAGAATATGTGAAGTACATAGGCAATCTCAATAAGATAAAAAGGACTGAATAAATACAGGAAAACTGAGGAATATGAAGAGACAGACAGTGTGGAATGTAGTGGAAAACTGTGAGGATTATGTGAAGTTTAGAAGAGGGGCAATATTAAGCTGTGTTTGGTCATTTAATATTAATTAAAGACTGTGAGCTAGATTTGTGTTGATTTTAGGGCTTCCAACAGATTGAGTTTTTGGCCTGTGTTAGCTAAATGAAGGACATGGGACTGTGGCTGCTAGTTGTGGTCCTCACTCAGTACCTGCTCAGCAAACGTGGATTCATAATTCTGCAACCTCCAGCTGTATTCGTGTTCAGCCAGCTTAATCGCTTTATCTGTGCCTGACTGACCAGTATAAAACGTATCACAGACAGGACAAGTTATTTTGTATACCACACTATTTGCTGGTGATTGGGTCTTATCTTTGCTATTGAAAATACACTGGGCTGTGGTGTTCTTCACATAGTAGGAAATACTATGGTTGCAGGATTGCAGTGTATTTGCTACAGTCTGTGATACCTGTCCTTGGTGTGTTAATGTACACATTTTGCAGACAGTGGAAGGGGCAGCATATGGATCATAATTGTTTTCTTTTAGTTTATTTCTGTATAACTTTCCATGTTTAATACCTCTTAAAGTAATCTCATCATGTACCAGTTTTATTTTACTTGGTTTGTTTATTTAATGTAAATTTGTATATAGCTACAGTTTTTTAATATAGTGTTAATATTTTTCCTTTTTGTTCCCTTTGCATTTATTTATTGTTAAACATTTTACCTTTTAAGTTGTTTTACCACCACACTGTGTGTTTTTGCCTCAGTCTAGATGGGTAAAATATTTTCCAAAGTTGTTTACAAACATTGTATCTCCTTCGGAGATGGATAGTCTGATGATGGACTTGTAACCTGAAAACCAGCTGACTCAATACATTAATCCTGTAGAATATAAGCTTAGTAATGATTTCCATTTATTATAATGTTGGTCCACCAATGACTGACAGAAGAATTAGTTAACATTTATTTTTTAGTGATGGTAGTTTATTAATGTTGTTTGGATCAATAAATAATTACTTCTGTGTTCTACAATGATTTGCAGAAGAGCTTGAACTACTGTATCTCTTCCACCGGTAATTTGACTATATGCCTTCTGGCTATTTTTGTAGTAGACCAACCAACAGTTGGTCAGTTCACTCTGAAGATGGCCGGAAAATATGCCACATGAATATCGGTGGTGGAAATGTAATTTGTATGGCTGAACACTTGAGATTTAATGGATCAGTCAATTTACTGGAAGAAACATGAAGATACACTACAGTATTGCAGTTATGAAGTAATTGTGTATCTTTTAAAGATGGTGCACTATTTAGTGTTATGACCTCTAGCATTTTCTTCTAAGCAAAAAAATGCTTCCTTACTGTTGGTGAAAGCATTTCACACATTGCATTCTCCCAGAATTTATGCTTAATTTTTGTATAACCTATAAATGTTCATACATGGCCTTTCAGTTCACATTTAGATTTCTTTTAGTTTCCTTAGGTTTCATCATTTCAATTTCTTTCTCATTTTCCAAAAACGATCATGCATAAAAAATACCAAGAAACTGGAACCTGTACCCTCTACTCAATGCTTCTGTTGCATTAGAATTAGCTTCTTCTTCTTCCTCTTCTTTCTTTGTTTCTTTCTTGTTTTCTTCGTCTTCCCCCTTATATTTGACTATATTTTTGCCAACAACATTTTGTTCATTGAGTTCATTCATCATTCATGCTTTTACTGTGAAAATATGTTTTTATTTAAGAATATGCACCTCAAGTCATTATCTGATGTGTGTGGAGGTGGATATTCATAACTATTTGGGAAGAAAAGAGTATTAGGCTGCAACCTGACTAAAACAAAGGTTTAGTCAATAGGAGACATCCTGATGTATCAAGAAATAGTAAATTTTGGTTATGGGGGGGGGGAATAAAGTGGAACCAAGGTCTGACAACAGCATGTATTGCCAAGTGGATGTAGCTTAGAATAATTGATATGAAGAGGCACACAGAGGACAGATTAGCATGGAGAGCTGCATCAAATAGGTCTTTGGACTGAAAGACAATACCACCACCTCAAGTTTTTGTTGGAATGCAAGATACACTTTGTTTTTTCCACCTTGGGCAAACTATAATACTACCTAACTTTTAATGAATCATTTTTAAATTAATTGTAGGAATGGTAAATATATAAGTGAAAATAAGCCAAATCTCTGATAGAAAACAGAAAAAAAGAAAAGGGACATAAAAAAGAAGCCAAAAAAGTAGTAGTGTGAAACACAAGATAAACGTCTTGCTTCCTCATCTTCTACTGAAGATTTGTGTTTCCATTGTGCTCCCTCTTGTTCTATTTCAGTGTTGTCTTACATCGTTACTATTTTTTTGTTGTTGTATATTGTAATTTTTGCTCATTGTCTACTCTCCTTAATGTAAAAATATGCTTCACTTTGCGCTAGTGTCCACTAAGGTCTACTTTGTGTTGAACTGTGATAAGTTTTTTGACATCTAACCATCTAAAATTATTTCTTGAGCTTAGTGATGGTAATAGGAGGAAGGAGCATTTACATGTTTTCTCGTGTGTTTGCTTTATCTGTGTTTATGCTAAAGTTCAAGTAGAAATCTAAATCTGGTTGTAAGAAGTGGCCATATACTTGTATTTTTATCATTTCCTGCTAGGTACCTGCTGAGTAGCCAGCAGCAACAGCAGCAACCTCGGAACGTAACAGACTTGATGCCAATGATTGGGGCACGTTTTTACACCCAACTAGATGCGGCACAAATGAGGGCAGATATACTGGAGAATGAACTGGCAAAGGAAATGGAAAATGGCCGCTTGTGCCGGTTACTCGTCAAGTTGGGCACCGTAAATGAACGTCCAGAGTAAGTTGTATCAGGTTTTTGGTATGCAGGAATTTTCTAGGCTGTGTTGAATAGAGAAATAAATACTAGTTAAATCAATTTTTTTCTTCATCCAGAGTGCATGCAGATTTGAAACTTCCTGGCTAATTAAAACTGTGTTCCAGACCTCAACTCTAACCTCAGACCTATACCTTTAGCTAGCAAGTGCTCTACCTAATGAGCTATTCAAGCATGACCTGCCCTCATGGATTCATTTCCACCAACACCACTTCTCTTAACCATCCAAATTAGGATGACATTTCAACTCTGTCAGAGAGAGCAAAGGGCTTGGGAGATCAGTTGAATGGCATTAATAGTGCCTTGAAAAGAGGTTATAAGATCCCTTAGGGGGAGTCACATCGCCTGCATCTTCTACTGTAGATTTGTGTTTCCATTGTGCTCCCTCTTGTTCTGTTTCAGTGTTGTCTTACATCTGGGCCCGGCTCTTGCAGCGCTACTTCTCTTTCTGTGCTGCAAGTCTGTCCTTGTAGTATTCTTTTTCCCCTCTGCCTCTCCATTGAGTGGTCTTCTTGGTGCTGATCCTGCTGGATGTAGTTTTTGGTTTTGGATGCTCATGTTTCCTGAGCTGGAGAATGGTGGGCATCGCCAGTCCTTCGTAACCATAAGCCCTGGGCATGCTTCAGCAAACTCCACGTCGCACGGTGGTGGAACGTTGCGTGTCACAGGGAATGGGGCTCTTGCCTTAGCCACCCAGATCACGAGGATGGTAGAAACCTCTATAAAAAATCGCTCAATGTCAAGGTGTGATGCACACCAATGAACTGTATGGCTGCTGAAGTGGAAAAATCATTATTAGGCAACCTCTGGGCAACCTGCTGCACTTCAGTTGTACAAGTGGGGCTCTATCTGGATGGGCATTCAGAACCTAGCTGTTCATGGGAACACAATGAAGAATCTCAAACTTCTTCTCCTGGCGGCTACAAGGCCCCAGCACCCTCTTCAGATGGAAAAGGTTATTGCAGTGCAGAGAGATATGACCCCACACTTCTTTCCCTGTCTATGTAGTGGGAAGAGTGACAACCCAGTCGTTTGGGAGCAAAACTCTTCATCCAGTGCTTGATATGTACTTGGACTGATGGGGATACCTTTCCTGCAGCAAAACCATTATTTTTTGTTGAAAACATCAAAGACAAATTTGGTGAAGTTGGGTCTGGGAAAAATGCAGAATGGTTCGTTTTTAGTAATAACTTCCTCTGCTGCCCAATCTATAGCCCTTCAGGCATGTGACTGTCTAGGTGACATACTTATAACTATTTCCTCACACAAAGTGTTGAACATGGCCCAAGGAATCATCTTCCACAGAAACCTCACTCTCCAAACAGATTAACTCCAGATTAATCTCCAGTGGTGAGGCATACACTTTATCAGGCATACACTTTATCAGATTGGTACAAAAAGGGCACAAGGAGAAATGTACAGATACAGGTACCTTTATCTTAGCCTTTGAAGGGTATGTCCTCCTGGGGAAAGTTAAGGTCATAGTGTACAGGTGTGATGTGAAATCGTTTGTCCCACCACCTACGCTGGGCTTCAGATGTTTATTTTGGGCACAAATCATCCCACAGCATGGCAGGACCCAAAATGCAGCAACTGTGGATGATCACTCAATGAAGGTACTGCTTGTTAATATCCACATTTGTTTGTCACCATCCTCCTCCACATTTACCAGTTTTCCCAGTTTTCAAGAAAGAAGATCCTGGTTTACAAATCTCTGGACCACCTGTCTTCTACTGAGATGCTGAATCGCAGAAAGGCACAATGAAAAGACTGTCAGAAAGTTAGCTTTTGGCCAACAAGACTTTTGTCAAAAGTTGACAACATACACAAGCGCGCACACTCACGTAAATGCAACTTGCACACACTTGACCAAAGTCTCTGGCAGCTGGAGTCAGATGTCTGGCTCACCATACACATACGCACACTCTCGCGCAACGCCATACATCTGGCTTCTGCTGCCAGAGACTGTCGTCATGTGTGAGTGAGTTGCATTTGCGAGAGTGTGTGTGTGTGCGCTTATGTTGTCTATTTCTGACAAAGGCCTTGACTGATAGCTAACATTCTGATAGTCTTTGTGTTGTGCCTTTCTGCAACTCAGCACCTCTACTATATGGTGAGTAGAAACTATCCTTTTCATTATTTTGTTACATTCCATCCTGGATTTTGCATTGTTTGAGTTTGTCTTGTACCGAGGTACATCTTGTGGAAATTATTTTCAGTTATGTAAAAATCATGACCATCACCCCTCTGTACCTCATCCGTACCGAGTCAGATCTCTTAGCACCCTCTGCTCTCATGGTTCCTGCAGCACCTTCTTCGGGAACCACTAACCTGCACTCGACCAAAGAAGTGTTCTCCTTCTTTCGTGTCTACTGGTGACAAGGCTCTTTCTCTTGGGATCCCTCTCTTGAGCAACCTGCAGACCAGAGGCATGATGCCAAACAATGGCTGAAGGAGCCATGACCTCTTGGTCCCAGGACTTCTCGCTCTTCATCTGTCCATGTGCTCACTACAGATAGCCTCTTGAACAAATCTTACCCATCAGAGGTTAGAAAGGAAAAGAACGAGAAGAAGAAGAAGAAGAATTGGGACAAGACTCCTATGATGCCCCCTCCAGGTCCAGATTCCCCCACTCCGTTGGATTCTGAGTTGATGATTTTGGATGTGGTTCCATCCCCACTGGTGACAGACAGTGATTGTGTGGCATGACCAGTTCTCCTGGACCGTTTATACCTCTCTCAGCCACTACGATCATTCAGTGGAATTGTGATCGGTATTGCTGTCATCTGCCAGTACTACAGCACCTTACTTCCTCTCTTCTGCAGTTTGCTTTGCTTTCCAAAATATGCCTTCACTGATGGCAATTCGCCAACACTTGGTGGTTATTGTACATTCTGTTGGAACCATACTGTCCCCAAGAGCCATCTGGAAGAATCAGTACATTGGTTTACACAGAAGTCTTCAGTGAATGGATTCCACTTTGTGCCATGTTTGAAACAATAGCCGTATGGGTGAAAACAATCTCAGGAATCACCATTTGCAATGTTTACCCATTTCCAGGCAGGTCACTTACTTATGTTGAACTGACCCCCTTAATCCAACAGCTTCCACCACTCCTTTTCTCCTACTGCTGTGGGACTTCAATACCCATCACCCCCTGTGGGGGAGTTCCACTTTGTATGGTAGGGGCTTTCTAGTTGACCAGCTTCTTGCAGATCATGATCTGTGCCTCTTCAGTGCCACTCATGGCACCATTTCAGCGATCTTTTCCCCTAATATTGTGGCTTCAGTATTTTGGTCACTACATGATGACCTTTGTGAGAGTGACCACTTTCCATTGATTTTGTTGTTTCTTTGCCACCATGAGACTGACTATCTACCATGCTGTGCACTTCAAAGATCCAGCTTACCTTTGTATACCTCTGCTGTTACATTCAGCGCCTCCCTGGCAGATCATCCACACCACTGGTACTATTATCTCTCTTTCTACAGGTCCCCTCCATGGTCGACCATTGCTGTGGTAGACCATAGACATTACAATAGCTATTCTTGATCTCTGATGAGCCCTGAAATGATTCAAATGACATACTTTGCAGACCAACCTTATCACTTTTAAGCAACTCCATGCTAAGGCTCGCTATGTAATCACACGCAGTAAGAAGGCTTGCTGGGAACGCTAGGTCTCCACCCTCGGGATGTATGCCTATTCTTCTCAGATGTGGGCCAAGCTCCATAGTCTTCTGGACTGCCAATGATCCAGTTTTCTCTAAGCGTCAGCACCTTGTTGCAGCCTTTTCCTACATACTTAAAGTGTACAACACCACTTGGCAATGAAAGCGCTGGCACGTCGATAGACACACAAACAAACACAAATATACACACAAAATTCTAGCTTTCGCAACCAACGGTTGCTTCGTCAGGAAAGAGGGAAGGAGAGGGAAAGACGAAAGGATGTGGGTTTTAAAGGAGAGGGTAAGGAGTCATTCCAATCCCGGGAGCGGAAAGACTTACCTTAGGGGGGAAAAAGGACGGGTATACACTCGCACACACACACACACACACATATCCATCCACACATATACAGATACAAGCAGACATATTAAAAGGCCTATTAGCACACAAGCAGGCCTTAGCCAGCTTCATCCTGACCCACAACTTCTTCACTTTTGAAGACCAGACATACCAACAATAAAAGGGAACAGCCATGGGTACCAGGATGGCCCCTTCGTACGCCAACCTATTCATGGGTCGCTTAGAGGAAGCCTTCTTGGTTACCCAGGCCTGCTAACCCAAAGTTTGGTACAGATTTATTGATGACATCTTCATGATCTGGACTCACAGTGAAGAAGAACTCCAGAATTTCCTCTCCAACCTCAACTCCTTTGGTTCCATCAGATTCACCTGGTCCTACTCCAAATCCCATGCCAGTTTCCTTGATGTTGACCTCCACCTGTCCAATGACCAGCTTCACACGTCCGTCCACATCAAACCCACCAACAAGCAACAGTACCTCCATTATGACAGCTGCCACCCATTCCACATCAAACGGTCCCTTCCCTACAGCCTAGGTCTTCGTGGCAAACGAATCTGCTCCAGTCCAGAATCCCTGAAGCATTACGCCAACAACCTGACAACAGCTTTCGCATCCCGCAACTACCCTCCCGACCTGGTACAGAAGCAAATAACCAGAGCCACTTCCTCATCCTCTCAAACCCAGAACCTCCCACAGAAGAACCACAAAAGTGCCCCACTTGTGACAGGATACTTTCCGGGACTGGATCAGATTCTGAATGTGGCTCTCCAGCAGGGATACGACTTCCTCAAATCCTGCCCTGAAATGAGATCCATCCTTCATGAAATCCTCCCCACTCCACCAAGAGTGTCTTTCCGCCGTCCACCTAACCTTCGTAACCTCTTAGTTCATCCCTATGAAATCCCCAAACCACCTTCCCTACCCTCTGGCTCCTACCCTTGTAACCGCCCACGGTGTAAAACCTGTCCCATGCACCCTCCTACCACCACCTACTCCAGTCCTGTAACCCGGAAGGTGTACACGATCAAAGGCAGAGCCACGTGTGAAAGCACCCACCTGATCTACCAACTGACCTGCCTACACTGTGATGCGTTCTATGTGGGAATGACCAGCAACAAACTGTCCATTCGCATGAATGAACACAGGCAGACAGTGTTTGTTGGTAATGAGGATCACCCTGTGGCTAAACATGCCTTGGTGCACGGCCAGCACATCTTGGCGCAGTGTTATACCGTCTGGGTTATCTGGATACTTCCCACTAACACCAACCTATCTGAACTCCAGAGATGGGAACTTGCTCTTCAATATATCCTCTCTTCCCGTTATCCACCAGGCCTCAATCTCCGCTAATTTCAAGTTGCCGCCACTCATACCTCACCTGTCATTCAACAACATCTTTGCCTCTGCACTTCTGCCTCGACTGACATCTCTGCCCAAACTCTTTGTCTTTAAATATGTCTGTTTGTGTCTGTATATGTGTGGATTGATGTGTGTGTGTATGCGAGTGTATACCCGTCCTTTTTTCCCCCTAAGGCAAGTCTTTCCGCTCCCGGGATTGGAATGACTCCTTACCCTCTCCCTTAAAACCCACATCCTTTCGTCTTTCCCTCTCCTTCCCTCTTTCCTGATGAGGCAACAGTTTGTTGCGAAAGCTTGAATTTTGTGTGCTTGTTTGTGTTTGTATGTGTGTCTGTCGACCTGCCAGCACTTTCATTTGGTAAGTCACATCATCTTTATTTTATATATATATATATATATATATATATATATATATATATATATATATATAATGTAAATGGTTATGTTGGGATGTCCTTTTCTGAAGGTATTTGTCTGGAGTGTAGCCTTGTAGTGAAATGTGGACAATGAACTTGAAAAAGGTGGGAATGTGTGTTTGAAATGTGGCGCTACAGTTGTGCATTGAAGATTAGATGGGTGAATCGAATAGTCAATGAGTAGCTACTGAATCAGATTGTAAAGAGAAGAAATTTATGGTGCAACTTTGTAAAAGGAGGGATTGGTTGATAAGACACATTCTGGGACCTCAAGCACTTATCAGTTTGGTCATGGAGGGAAGTATACAGGGTAAAAATGTTTAGAGTAAGAACTAGGCTTGAATAAAGTAAGCAGATTCCAATGGATGTGTGTTGCAGTGGATGAAGAGGCTTTGAAGGGATAGACTAGTGTGGAGGACTGCATCAAACCAGTCTCTGGATTGAAAGCTACCACAACAAGCATATAAGCTTCATGTACCAGTGAGCACTGATTATTTTTGCTTTTCCATGCAAGTGCAGCTCTGTTTCACAATATGTATTTTTACTCTATTCCAATTTTTCTCATCCGTACAGAAGCATTTGGTTTATTTCCTTTTTATTTCTTCCTCTGTAATTGTTATTCTCCCCCCCCCCCCCCCCCCCCCCCAACTGTGTAGCATTGTAAATGTAGAAGCCCATCCATTTTGTCTTTACATATTTCCTCCATCTTTATGTCTGTAGTCCATATGTTACCTCATGGTATAAGGCGTAGGGTACTTATTGTAGGTTATAGATTCCCAGTGTCATGTTCTGTACATGAATAGTGCTCAGGAAGAACAGCTGCCAGTAAGCCTTTATATGAAAATACGATCTCAGAATTTTAACAGTAAAATTTTCTATGGTGAACACCACCTCTTTTGTAGTATTTGTTTTGATGAGATCTCCAATTTTGTGCTTACTGAAATTAACAAGTTAAAAAACTCACAGGTCGTCTTTGGATTCATTTCTGCTGCTTCTGTTGGTCTGATCCACTAATGGCTCAAAACTGATGAATACTATGTAATTATTGATTGAAATAGGATTTGCTAAGCTGCATGCTTTCTTTGTGACTTGCATTTCTTTTAGTATTCTTCTAATGAATTTCAGAATGTCATTTGCGTTTCGTACAACTTGCCCTATATTGTTGCTTCTTTATAATGTTACACACATACTGCTTGTTATTTAACAGTTTGGAATATGGTTGATTGTAAATTGTGAAATAAGAGTACCAGATCTTTTGACCTGTGTACAAGCAATAAAGTAAAGTACATTTGTTTAAACAAGTTACGGGAGTGCAGCTGGGTGATGTCTCCAACAATGACAGATATTTCAATGGTTGAACGCCACTTTGTTTATGTAGAGGCTCAATTACAAGCATTGACCCTCTGCAGGTCTTCCTATGTTTTCATACAGTAAATCATCTGGAAACAGGCCTGTGTCATTTATGTATACCACGTACATGCCTGTTGTTAGTTTCACATCTAACAATTTCTGCCAATGTTCTTCTTCTTCTTCTTCTTCTTCTTCTGTAGTGGTCAATCCAAGGATTGGTTTGCAACAGCTACAATGGCAGCTTGTCTCCATTCTGTGCGTCTTTCAGCTTTTCATTTCTTTATAGGTGTTACATCCCACATCTTTCACGATTTGATCCATGTACCTCAGTCGTGGTCTTCCTCTTGGTCTTTTTCCCTCGACATATCTCTCTATGATTGTGTTCAGGAGTCCTTTATGTCTTAAAAGATGGCCTGTAAATTGCACTGCCCAGATAAGTAAATTTATCAACTTGTTCAAGCAGTTCATTGCCTACATGAGCTTGGACTTTCACTTGATCTTCTTTGTCGCATGCCATTACTTTTGTTTTTGCTTTATTAATTCTCATATTATATTCTTCACCCATAACTTTATCCATTCTATTCAGTAGGACTACAAGATCTTCTTCACTTTCAGCCAGGACAGCTATATCATCGGCATATCTTATCATATCTATTCGTTGGCCATGAATTACTACACCTGTCCGTGAATTTTCCCTTACTTTTTTCAGCGCCTCTTCAATGTATACGTTAAAGATAACATTCTGATTCTGCCAATTAAGAATGATAAATTGTTTTCTCTCAGTTGGAAACATTCTCTGCAGTCACAAAACTGGTCAAATATTCAATAATCAGAGGCTGAGGGAGCAGAGTTTGTGATGATCGCTCATTGTGAAAACTGTGTTGAGTCCTACATAGGAGATTTATTGTAATCGTATATTGTTTAGGGGCACTGTACTACTATCTGCTATGAACTGCAGCCTATTTTATACTGCCCCTTGTGTCCAGCCTATTCCCATTCCATGTAAAGTGCCCTTGGTTTTGAGGAGACGAAGCAGAATACTGAACTAGAACAATTGTAACACTTATTTATATTTTCTTCTTCTTCTTCTTCTTCTTCTTCTACTACTACTACTACTACTACTACTACTACTAGCTTCCTAGGTCAGGTTTGTAAATCAGGGACCTCCATTGTTTTTGTCTGTTGTTTTCTGTGCTAAATAAATTGTAGCGTACTCTCCCCTTTAAGTTTGTAACTGAAAGAACTGTCTGTAAACTTTAGTTATTATATATTTGTAATATATTGTAATTTTTTAGAGGCCTGAACTTGAAAAACTTTTGGCTTTACAGGAAAATATTGTATTGCAATTAGTATATTTTGTATGAATGTAGCTAACAAAACATTTCCTTCTTGTTCTTTAAGGCTTAATATGGATCCCACTTGGGCTGAAACAGGGGATCGTTACATGCTGAAGCTTTTCCGTGATTACTTATACCACCAAGTAACTGAAGATGGACGTCCATGGATAGACATGGCCCATGTCGTCCATTGTCTCAATAAATTGGATGCTGGAGTCCATGACAAGGTGAGTTTAAAAATAAGTGTGGAACAATAATGGGAGCTAACAAGAAAAGTGCCCCAGCTAAAACTGAATAAAATGACTTTAAAGTATGGAGATCTGTCTCTCCTACGGCCCACAGTTGTTATTTGTCTGCATCAGTTCTTGAACATTGCCAAATCTGGAGACTACAGAAGCACAGGTCCCTGAAGAAACAGTGCTGTGAAACAGACAGTTATGACCAACATTTGCAGTCATATTTCTCAAAACAGAAGTTGCAGTGTTGTTATACAGTTTCCTCTTATTAGACAACAAAGTGTAAATGAGGAGTTTCAGTGAAATGATTATAATGCCTTGGAATGGGACAATAAGCACACTTGATAGTGGGTAAGATGTGGACATTCCACATCATTTTTTAAGTATCCACACTGCAGTAGTCTTGCATCAAAAGCCATGGTGATCACATTATCAACTTTACAACAGGTATATCCATTTTGTGACCAGCTCTTTACCACACATACCTTAAAGTAGCTATTTATCTTGCTGCATAAAGTTGGTGGTAGAGAAGAGTGAAGACTGACGATTAAATATCAGTCATGTAACATGACCTGTAGTTTATCAGTTCTTGTACAGATCCAACACAGTGGCTGGCAGGCAGCTTACACTATGTAAAAAACAAAAATGTATCCATATACTGACAGTATACAGTGTGTCTGAGAAGTCCCCGTACACCCTAGTTGAAAATAGTATACTGTTTGTTGAAGTTCTTATGTATAGCAGGTATAAATTCTTACATATAACAAGTATGCATCCAGAAGATAAATGCATCCACCATTATGCCTTGTACACAGAGGCCTGTGTGTTTCCATGTCATCATTGACTCTGCAGAACAGTTCATGAGCTATGCCCTAAAGGGCTTCCTCAGCACTTTTGTACAATTCTTCTGTAATCTTATACTTTCACCGAGCCACATGGGATTTGATTATTGCCTGTAATGAATTGTCTGCCATGCTAAGGTCCCGGGAGGTATCGTGATTACACCCCAGCTCATATCATAACATAAGGTGGAGTGCTGGCCTCAACAGCCAGAGAAAGTTGTCATATGTGTGTTCGAGATGCCTTTTGGTGCGCGCACACGTGTGTGTGACAGTCTTCTTGTCATGCCTATCTGTGACTGTACATCTCTACTGCAGAGTAAGTAGCAATTCATCCTTTTCATAATGTTGTCTTTATTCCATCTTGGATTTTCCATTGTTTTGCTTACATTTTCAATTTTTTTAAAATGTAGTCTTTCTTTGTTGACTGCAATACTTGAATTTCAAGTGCCCAGGTAGTGGAGTGTCAGGGGCACATTCCCATGTATATTTTCTTAAGGGGTATTGTGACTTCTCAGAGACCCTTTATTGTTATCTTTGGTGGCAATATCTTTAACGTAATATCGTTGTTTGGTAAACATTCTTCAGGGGGCGCGACATGGTGGCAGCGGTCTGCACGCAAGCAAAATGTTGCAGCAGCTAGCCCACCTCACTGTAGCAACCAAGGCCACAGCAGCAGCAGCAGCACAGCAAGCATGGTAGTGAACAACAATGCGAGTTTTCAATGCTTCCATCTTATCCGTTGTGTTTTGTCACCCATGATAGGCTGTATTGTCCAAGGCAGTGCTCCATTTGCTGCCAGTGGAACAAAACAGGCCACATTGCTCCTGTTTGCAATGCAAAATTCCAACAGTCTGTTGCAGATGATGACATGAATTTCAGTTATGTATCGGACGTGCCTGTTGCATCCAATGATCTTTTTACTGATGTCAAGATTTATCAGAAGGTTTTGCACAAGCAAGTCGACATTGGTGCTGCCGTATCACTACGCAACTTGCAAACGTACATGGACTTTAGTGCCAGTGTTACATACATTAGTCAGCTACCATAAACAAAGCATTCTGACCTTAGGTAGTGTCTCGGTCCAGTCACATATAAATCTGTGGTTCGTTCACTGGCTTTTCTGGTCTTGTTTTCTGCAGGTTTGGTTGTGCCAATAATTTCAAAGCCCATATCCCCATGAAACCTCCGGCCAGACCCCATTTCTTCCAGGTTTGCCTGGTGTCAATGGTGCTCTCTCACCGAGTCAAGGCAGAGCTCAAGGCACAGGCAGAGGCAGAGCCTCTGGGGCCATCCAACAAATCACACCCATGGAATGGGCTACTCCCTTAATCATTGTGAAGAAGCTATCAGGACAGTTATATCTGTGCAGCGATTTCAAAGTTTTTGTCAATCCACAGTCTATGATTGACACGTATCCGTCGCCACACTCTGACGAACTTTTTGCTAGGCTCACTGGTGGTCAATATTTTTCCAAGATCGACCTCTCTGATGCAGATCTCCAGTTTCCCATTGATGCTGTCTCTCAACAGCTCGTGATTGTTTACACGCCTTTTGGATTGTATCAGTACTTGCAGTTACCATTTGGCATGGCCACTGCCTTGGCAATTTTCCAGCAGTTTCTTGAACAACTCGTGAGGTCTGTGCCAACTACCTTGAATATGTTGTGGTCTCTAGCTCCTCCAGTGCTGAACATCTCGACAATGTGTGTGTGTGTGTGTGTGTGTGTGTGTGTGTGTGTGTGTGTGGGTGGGTGGTGGTGGGGGGGGTTGTCTTTTTAAAAACTCTGGCTGCCAGGCTGAAATGCAATTTGAAAAAGTGCCACTTCTTTCAGCCTTGTGTTGTTTTTCTTGGGTTCAAGCTTTCTGGTGCTGGTATCAAACCCCTTGGTCAGAATGTCTCTGCTGTTGTGGCTCTTCCGCATCCTACACGAGTCAAAGAACTCTTTTTTTTCCCCTGTAAGATTGCTTATTATCACAAGTTTTTTCCGGGGACGGCGTCAGTTGCCCAACTGTTACATACCTTGCTGCATAAGGGAACGTCTCTCCACTGGTTGCAGGTGTGCGAAACAGAGTTTTCCAAACTGAAGTCTGTCTCACAATCTGCTCCTTGTCTCGCAACATACCAACTGGGTCAACAACCATCTTTTGGTCCAGACCCAGTTTTTGATTGGGAGGAGTTAGTCTGTTTCCACATTGATGAATGCATTCATCAGACTATTGATGGTTTTCTAATCTGGTGCTCAGGTCGTGCAGGCTAATGTTACTGATCCGATTTTACAGAATGTGACACATTGCGTACAATGTGGCTGGCGAGAGGTGCCTCCACTGCGGGTGTGGGCATCCAGCCGCCTCCATAACTACTGTGTGTCTTGACATTGTTTCTCTGTCATTGATGATGTTCTGCTCCTTGATTTGGACTATTCAGCTCCTCTCATAGTGGTTCCCTTGGCTTTCAATTCAGAGATCATTCAATTGCTACATGCTGATCAGTGGGGGTGTCACACACAAAGGTTTTAGCCTGCCCTCATGTTTTTTTGGCCTGGTTTGGATGGTGACATCACTAGTCATGTTTACAGCATGTTCTCAATGTGCATCACTGCAAGCTGCCCCGCAGGTGGTGATCTCCTCGTGGCCGCAGCCTTCGCAGGCCTGGGACCGTTGCCACATCAATTTTGTTGGCTCTTTCCTAAATATGTACTGCCTAATACTTATTGAAGCATTCTCTCAGTTCCTATATGTTGTATGTTACCCATCAACTTTGGCCTCTGGCTCGGTGGCAGCCCCCTCAAAAATTTTTTCCATAGGACAACTTCCGGCAATGTTGGGCTCCAGTAACAGCCCTCAGTTTGTGTCACAGGAGCTTGCCTGCTTTGCATCACCCACAGGATTCACCACATTTTTGCCCCGCCCTTACACCTGCAGTCCAACAGTGAAGCTGAAAGGTTATTTAGAACATTCAGAACACAAATAAAAAAGTGAACAACTCAGTCCCTGTCTGATGTTGCCTTGGATCAGTTTCTGTCTTCCTATCAGTTCACGCCATTCGACAACAACAGACCCCTTGAACTACTCCACAGGCATCAACCCCGGACGCTCCTGCCGGTCGTGCAGCCCATGTCAGGGACGCCAACCCGTGCAGCCGTCGTCCCATTTCCGGCCTGCCCAAACTGAATTCCCACTGTCATCCCCTGATGCCATGGTCACCGTCTCTGACATCTGAATGGAGGAGGGCCTCAGTGCACATCATTACGACCAGTCGCACATGCACGTGGATGACCAAACAACCCAGGCTGGGACACCGATGTCACCACACCAGTCTGTGTTACTCGATGGATCCCCTGATGCGACTGGATCCCTGCCACAACATACAAGGGGACCCCCATCACCAGTGGATGAACCTGGCACAGCTTCTTCAATAATGCTGCCAGTAATGATTCAGCTGCTATTCATACTGGAGCTGTCTCCTCCACCTCGGATGCGACTTGTGGGGGCACCACCACCACCACCACCACCACCACCAACAGGCTTTGGACCTGATGTGGACATGGAGCTTGTGCTGACGTGACCCATCTTACTGTATGGTTTGACTCAAGAAGGCGGACTGTGATGCTGCCTGTGCCCCAAGTACTTCCGACCATATTTCCCAGTATCAGCACGTCATCTCAGTCAGAACCTCGCAGAGGAAGACTCCATGGACACCTTGTGAATCCGAGCGTTTCCTCAAGAGTAGACGAATGAAGTAATGTGCATACACTTGAAAGCCGAGCGCATGAGCAGTGTGTTGTCATACACAAAAGTGGGTCGCAAAAGATTAACACTGTAAACTTCCGACAGAGCCCGAGACAGGCGAGTGCCTATTTAAACCCTGCTGCACTAAACTCACATTCAGTTATCATGTTATTACTGTTTGCATACACTTGCTGGATCTTATTATTGTGTTCAGCTTGTATTATGGTGATTAGTGCACATGCCACGGTCTAATAAAGTTGTTCTAACATTCTTGGTTATGTGTCCACATACAACAATCTGTTTCTCTAATTTTTCTCACTTCAACGTGGTTGTTAGCTACTTTCTGTGCAAGTTGTCAACCTGTGTTTCCTGCAAACGAATGTAAACCTTGTTCGCTAACCTCCTTCCTGGATGTACCTTCATTTTTAATGAATATGTTAATATCTGCCACAGCTGTTTCTACATAAAAATGTGGTCTTCCTCAGTCTTGCTGCGAGTCATGCCCATTGTGATACTCATACCAAAAACGTTATATTCTTCACTGAAATGCGAAGATGATGGAAGTTGTCCAGAGCAACTATGCTGTCACACACCTTTACGATTTTTACCCTCCACAATCCCTTCCAGTACTAAATTGGTGATCCTCTGATGCCTCGGAATGTGTCCTATCAACCGGTCCCTTCTTTTAGTCAGGTTGTGCCACAATTTCCTCTTCTCCCCAATACTATTCAGTACCTCCTCATTAATTATGTGATCTACCCGTCTAATCTTCAGCATTCTTCTCTAGCCCCACATTTCGAAAGCTTCTATCCTCTTCTTGTCTAAACTGATTATTGTCCAAGTTTCACTTCCATACATGGCTACACTCCTTACAAATACTTTCAGATAAGACTTCCTGACACTTAAATCCATACTAAAAGTTAACAAATTTCTCTTCTTCAGAAACGCTTTCCTACATTTTATGTCCTCCCTATTTTGACCATCATCAGTTATTTTGCTCCCCAAATAGCAAAACTCATCTACTACCATATGTGTCTCATTTCGTAATCATATTTCCTCAGCATCACCAGGCTTCATTCGACTACATTCCAGTATCCTTCTTTTGATTTTATTGATGTTCATCTTATATCCTCCTTTCAAGACACCGTCCATTCTGTTCAACTGCTCTTCCAGGTCCTTTGCTGTCTCTGACAGAATTACAATGTCATTGGCAAACCTCAATGTTTTTATTTCTTCCCCTTGGTTTTTAATTCCTACTCCAAATTTTTGTTTTGTTTCCTTTACGGCTTGCTCAATATACAGATTGAATAACATAGAGGATAGACTACAACCCTGCCTCACTCCCTTCTCAACCACTGCTTCCCTTTCATGCCCATCTACTCTTATAACTGCCATCTGATTGTAAATTGTAAATAGCCTTTCGCTCCCTGTATTTTACCACTGCCACCTTTAGAATTTGAAAGAGAGTATTCCAGTCAACATTGTCAACAGCTTTCTCCAAGTCTACAATTGCTAGAAACATAGGTTTGCCTTTCCTTAATCTGTCTTCTAAGGTAAGTCGTAGGGTCAGTATTGCCTCGCGTGTTCCAACATTTCTACGGAATTCAAACTCATCTTCCTCAAGTTTGGCTTCTACCAGTTCTTCGATTCATCTGTAAAGAATTTGTGTTACTATTTTGCATCTATGACTTATTGAACTGATAGTTCGATAATTTTCATACCTGTCGGCACCTGATTTCTTTGGGATTGGAATTATTATATTCTTCTTGAAATCTGAGGGTATTTAACCTGTCTCGTATATCTTGCTCACCATGACAGTTTTGTCATGGCTGTCTCTCCCAAGGCTATCAGTAGCTCTAATGGAATGTTGTCTATTCCTGAGGTCTTTTTTTGACTTAGGTCTTTCAGTGCTCTGTCAAATTCATCACACAGTATCATATCTCCCATCTCATCTTCAACTACGTCCTCTTCCATTTCCATAATATTGCCCGGAGGACATCACTCTTATATAGACCTTTTATACAAGGGGGGCCCAAAAGTAACCGGAATCGTAATGCTGCACATCGTGTACTTGTAGTAGCAGGTTGCGCCGCCAGACGGTTGTAGTAGGAGCTCTGCTGAGTCATTCTGCCACGCGGCGTCACCCAACAGTGAGAAGTGTGGTTTCCTTGGCAGTTCTTTGAGTGTGCGTACAGTGCCGACGTGACACAAGGAAATGGCTAGTTCTTATGAACACTGTGCGGCAGTGAAGATTTGTTTCTTGTTCAGCAAGAACACAGCAGAAACTGTTGTGATGATTCCGACAGCCTACAAAGACCATGCTCTTAGTAAAGCGCAAGTGTACGAATGGTTTTCTTGGTTTAAAAAGGGAGAACTGGTGGTTGAAGATCAGCCCCGTTTCGGTCGACCTTCAACTGCTCAAAGTGAAGACAACATCGACAAAATCTGTGATCTCATCAGTGAAGATCACCGCAGAACAATCGACCAACTCGAGAACTTGTCCGGGTTGTCCTGGAGCTCAATTCAGCGCATCTTTACCATCGATTTGGGGATGCAAAGAGTGGCAGCAAAATTCGTGCCGAAGCTTCTTACCCGAGATCAAAGGGATCATCGCGTTCAAGCCTGTCTCGAAATGAAGGACGTGTTCAAAGATGATCCACTTTTTTTCAACAAAATCATTACAGTTGGTGAGTCATGGTGCTATGGGTACGATCCAGAAAGTAAACAACAGTCATCACGATGGAAGTCACCTGACTCACCTCGACCAAAAAAAGCTCCACAAGTGAAATTGAATGTGAAAATGATGTTGATCTGTTTTTTTTGACATCAAAGGGATCGTACACTCTGAATTTGCCCCTGAAAACCAGACAGTAAACCAACAATTCTATTTGGAGGTTATGAAACGGCTTCGCAGAAGTTTTTCGCGAAAACCTCCGGCTTTGTGGGATTCTGGCATGTGGTTCCTGCATCACGACAACGCTCCCGCCCACACGGCTCGCAGTGTTCGCCAGTTTTTGGCCTCAACGAAGACAACTACCTTGACCCACATGCCCTATTCACCGAATTTAGCACCCTCGGACATCTTCCTATTCCCGAGGATGAAAAGAGACTTGAGAGGGAAGCGTTTTGCGAATGTGGAAGACGTAAACTGCTATGTCATATGCCCTATTCACCGAATTTAGCACCCTTGGACTTCTTCCTATTCCCGAGGATGAAAAGAGACTTGAGAGGGAAGCGTTTTGCGAATGTGGAAGACGTAAAATGCTATGTCATGAAAGTGATAGCAGGCGTCAAAGAGGACGTATTTAAAAGGTGCTTCGAACACTGGACTGGACGTTTGGACAAGTGTATTAAAGCTAATGGAGAGTACTTTGAAGGAGATTAAGATTGTATTTGAAAACAATAAAGTATATGCTTTCTAGAAAGAAATTCCAGTTACTTTTAGGTCCCCCCTCGTGTACTCCATCCATGTTTCTGCTTTCCCATCTTTGCTTAGGACTGGTTTTCCATCTGAGCTTTTGATATTCGTACAGGTGGTTGTCTTTTCTCCAAAGGTCTCTTTAATTTTTCTGTAGGCAGTATCTATCTTACCCCTAGTGATAATATGCCTGTACCTCCTTACAACTGTCCTCTAGCCATCCTTGCTTACCCATTTTGTACTCCTTGTCAGTCTCGTTTTTGAGATGTTTGTATTCCTTTTCACTTGCTTAATTTACTGCATTTTTATATTTTCTCCTTTCATCAAATAAATTCAATATCTCTCCTGTTACCCAAGGATTTTTGCTGGCCCTCATCTTTTTACTTACTTGGTTCTCTGCGACCTTCACTATTTCATCTCTCAAAGCTACCCATTCTTCTTCTACTGTGTTTCTTTCTGCTGTATTTGTCAATCGTTCCCTAATGCTCTCTCTGAAACTCTCTACAACCTCTGGTTCTTTCAGTTTATCCAGGTCCCATCTCCTTAAATTACTACATTTTTGCAGTTTTTTCAATTTCGCTCTACAGTTCATAACCAGTAAATAGTGGTCAGAGTCCACATCTTCCCCTGGAAATGTCTTACAATTTAAAACCTGGTTCCTAGATTTCTGTCTTACCATTATATAATCTGTCTGAAATCTTCGAGTGTCTCCAGGCCTCTTCCACGTATATAACCTTCTTTCATGATTCTTGAACCAAGTGTTACCTATGTGAATAAAATCTGCAGCAGTTGTAATTTTAAGTTCCTTTATTTGAATAAAGGCATGTACACTACCCGGGTTTCAGGACACTAATCTCATCTTCAGGTGCTACTTAATTGTGGATGACAAGTCATGTAGAAAAATTACCATATGTATCCAGCAATATGAGAGAGACTGTGCAGGTAAAGCATGAAAAATGTGGGGTCATCCAGTAAGACCTGAGGCAAAAACGGCCTAACCGAAAAAACAGGACTAAATCTATAAAATATAATAGGTCATCAGATTATATTTTTCCATCTGAGTGTGCATACTTATGGATTTAGTTCTGTTTTGTCTGTTACGCCCTATTCGTCTAGAGTCTTACTGGATGATCCCACATTTCTCATGTCTCCTCACACGTTCTCTCATACTACTATTGAATTTTTCAGTTTTGGTACGTGACTTGTGCAGTAGTGTCGTAGACAATTAAATAGCACCTGAAGATGGGATTAGTGTCCTGAAACCCTTATAATGTACATGCATTTATCCAAATAAAGGAACTCTGAAATTTCAGTTGCAGTGGTTTTTATTCTGTATGAACAATCCAAGTAACAGTTATGGATGTCCCACTAAGAATAAATTAGTTGCCTTGTTCCACTGGTTCTTTACCACGATATCGGATAGTGAAGTAACGTCTGATCAGGATCTAGGACTTCCTATTATCCAGTCTTACTCACCTATGTATTTCTGTACACTTTCCAACCCCTTCTTATCAAATTTTGTTTCTCAAAGTACTGTAGTTACTATTGGAAATTAATAGTGCAAGTCCAAGAGCCAGTTGTGAAATTAGTACGATGCTTCTGATAAACAGTGTATTTTATGTTGTACTCTTGTTTACAGTAGCCATGCAGGACAAAAGTACTTCATCATTCAGAACATCACAAGTGCACTGAAAAAGCCGAAATCCACAAACAGTCTGTGTCATTTAACAGATTACAATAGTGTGATTGTATAATAAGTTGTATCTTGCCCCCATGACGTCATTGGCATTGTCACTGTGACTGTTACTGTATTGCTCACACCATATCTCCAGTCCACACATGACCACTGACCCCGATAGCTAGAGCCAGACTGGGAGCAGCAGGGTATTACGAGAGAGGCATCCAGGTGGGGGTAAGAGGAGGCTAGGGCAGGGAGGGGGAAGGATAGCAGGTTAGGGGGTGGGGATGGTAAAGTGCTGCTACAAGCGTGCAGGGAAGAGGTGGTGTGAGGCAGCCAGGTGCATTCGGAATGTTAGACAGAGGGCGGGGCAGGGGAGGGAGGTCGGGGGGGGGGGGGGGGGGGCCTTAGCAGGAAAGGAGAGAAGTAAAAGACTGGGTGCTTTGGTGGAATGAGTGCTGTGTTGTGGAGGAATGGGAAAGGGGAACGGGGTTGGATGGGTAAGGACAATGACTAACAAAGGTTGAGGCTAGGAGGGTTACGGGAATGTAGGATATATTGCAGGGGGTGTTTCCACCTGCGCAGTTCAGAGAAGCTGGTGTTGGTGGGAAGAATACAGATGGCACAGGCTGTGAAGCAGCACTGAAGTGAAGGACATTCTGTTGTGTGACGTACTCAGCAGCAGGGTGGTCCAGTTGATTCTTGGCCACATTTGTCAGTGGCCAATCATGCTGTCATGCTGGCAAACAGGTTGTTGGATGTTATGTCCTCGTAGAATGCAGCACAGTGGTTGCAGCTTAGCTAGTAGATCACATGGCTGGTTTCGCAGGTAGCCCTGCCTTTGATGGAATAGGTGATATTTGTGACAGGACTGGAGTAGATGGTGGTGGAAGGATGTATGGGACAGATCTTGCATCTAGGTCTTGTTACAGGGATATGGGCTGTGAGGTAAGGGGCTGGAAGCAGTGGTTGTGTAAGGATGATGAGGATATTGTGTACACTTGGTGGGCAGCAGAATACAATTGGTGGAGGAGTGGTAAGGATGGTGGGTAGGGAATTTCCTATTTCAGGGTATGGCGAGAGGCACTCGAAACCCTGGTGGAGATTGTAATTCAGTTGCTCCAGTCCTGGGTAGTACCGAGTCACAAGGGGAAAGCTTCTCTGTGGTCGGGCGGTGGGACTTTGGGACTTTGGGAGGTGTTCGGTGACTGGAAAGATAAGATGTGGGAGATTTGTTTTTGTGTAAGGTTGGGAGGATAATTACAATCTCTAAAGGCCTCAGTGAGACCCTGGACATATTTTGAAAGGGATCGCTTGTCACTACAGATGCGATGGCCACAGGTGGCTACACTGTATGGAAGGTATTTCTTGGTATGGAATGTGTGGCAGCTGTCGAAGTGGAGGTATTGCTGGTGGCTGGTAGATTTGATTTGGACAGAGGTACTGATATAACCATCTTTGAGGTGGTCAGCATCGAGGAAGGTGGCTTGATGGGTTGAGTAGGAGCAGGTGAAGCGAGTGGGGGAGAAGGTGTTGAGTCGCTGGAGGAATGTGGATAGGGTGTCCTCACCATCAATCCAGATCATGAAGATGTCATCAATAAATGTTAACCAGGTGAGGGATTTAGGATTCTGTGTGTTTAGGAAGGATTCCTCTAGGAAGCCCATGGGTACGTTGGCACAAGTTGCTGCTATGTGTGTGGCATAAACCCAGGTCATTTCTGCAGGTATCTGTAATGGATCGGGCCTTCCAATCTGAAGCCCATCATTTCCCATTAATGTGCAGGCCCTGCCCATAGAATGTAGTCTCACCATTCTGACTGCAGACCAGGTCTGTTTTTGTGTGGCACAATACGGCGGAATTTCATGGTTTATATATAGACCCAGGACAGATGTGATCCTTGGCAGGCCAGAGGCCTGAGAATTGTGACTGTCTCACCGCAAGTATGTTGTACAGTGCAGCATTTTATAGACATTTTATTTATCGTAATACATTTTGGCACTTCGGAAGTAGTTTATATATTAGAAAGCGTGGACAGTAGAAGAAGAAAATTGTGCCAGTCGCTGGCAGTTTGTATGCTATGTGCTCATATATTTCTCAAAAGAAAATCACGCAATACCTGTAAAATAATAGACATTCCACAAAGGGTAATAACCAACAATAATGAACAAAGTAGAACCAAAATTTTATTGGCGGTCACATATAGTATTGGTTTACACAAGTTTTCCCTGCCTTATACAATTCTTTCAAGGGGACTATTTTTTTCTGAGGTTATTTCTGAAATGAGTGAAGGTATTTTAAATCTGTCTTGTGACTCCGAGAAAATGCATATTTTTGTAACGAAATGTTTCGTCTTATTGAAATAAAATAAGTCTTTTTACTTCTTTCCTTTTCCGATAACCCCCATCTCCCCCCACCCTCTGTCTAACCTCCCGACTGCACCTATCTGCTCTGCTGTCCCTCCTCCCCCCCCCCCCCCCTGCCCCAGCCTCCTCCTTAACCCCACCCGGTTGCCTCTCCCACAACACCCTGCTGCTTGCAGTGCGTCTCCAGCTACCAGTGATTGTGGTCACGTGTACGTTAGTTGCGTTTGTGGTGAGTGTGTACATCTGTGTGTGGTGTCTACTTTTGACAAAGGCCGTGTTGGCTGAAACCTAACTTTCTGACAGTCTTTTTGTTGTGCCTTTTTGCAGCTCAGAATCTTCGCTGTATGGTGAGCAGCAATTATCCTTTTCATATCCAATTACATCTTCGTTACCCATAGTGGAAAATCAATGTACCTTTTCATGCTACAGCTTAAAAATGTTTACAAGGCTAATTGCCTTCCACTTTCTTATGTCTATGACAGTCTTACTAACAGTGTGTGTCTGACTGCAATACAGTAAGGGTAGGACACTGATTTCCCAGTTACTGTAGTGGTCGCACTGTTTTCCATATGAATGGCATTGATAGTTATCCAAAATTAGATTTTAAGCAAGTTTCTAGTCATTTACAGCCATTTGACTACATACCTTGTAAATTTATTTATTTTTTTTTAAGTGTCCCATACTATGTTTCTTCACTCAGACTAATTTACTTTGCTCATTTATACATACCTATTATTTAATATGTGCCACGCATACATTCACTGTACATTACCAAATTTAATGCATGAGAGATTTTTCTGTGAATAGCTGAGAGGAGTTGACTAAGTAAATCATAAATTTCATATCAGTAAGTAGAGATTTGACTACAGTTAAAGATTTTCAGGGAACATAATCAAATAATTTCAAACAAATAGTTTATTGATACCTGCACGAATGATAATTAATTGAGCCTCATCCAGAGAGTGATATCAAATGCAGTGTAAAAAGAATTGTGGTTGATGTACATTTGCTGTGTGAGCAGTTCTTGCATTGATGTTGGTTGTAGTCAGTCAGGTGATAGTATGCACTAGTTATTGAGAGTTGCCGAATCCAGCGATCTTCTTTGACAGAATGTACAAGTTGATTACATTTGTTTTTGGTATTGAAAATGCTAGTAGTAGTTTTACTTACCTGGTAATTATAATTTCAAGGTTTCTTGCTTATTTTCATATTTGATAACTGGGAAAAAACTAAACTACCTATAGTGTAGTCTGAGGTGTAAGCTAGGACGGACTGTGATAATTTGCCTGAGAATTGGCGAAGCCAGTGAATCTCGACACAAAAATACAATTGCCATAATTGATTTATGTGTAATGTAGTCCGAGATATACATTCACCATTGCAATAACCTACTTGTACATTTCATTTCTGAGTTTGCCAAAAATTTCGACATTGTGGTTACAGCGTAGCCTAACAGAACAAAATACCAGCTGACTTTATTTACTAACCACAGGAAATTATGAATGAGCATTTTGATTGGCAACCAACAACTGACTCAAGGTTTGTCTTATTTAATTCCCATTGTTCAACAAGTGAGCTGTTACCATCAGCACGCAGCACAGCAGCTGCAGATACCATAAGTGCACGTTTACCAGAACTGTTTACTGTACATCGAAATATGTACCTTCCTACATAAGTGATTCCATTGCTAAAAGAGGTATTATTTGTTGCACAGACTCAGTTTGGAAATACTTAAGGTGACTCACTGGTGACATTTGTTTTAGTCAGTCATTGTCATCTTAATCTTCATGAAAGTCAGTTCACACTTCATAGATAATTTTCTCTAATCCTGCAATCATGTCCACTCATCAGTCATTGATTCACTCATTATTGAGACTCCCATAAACTTGGCAAATTTAATGTATGTTTGTGTAATGTATGTTTCAAATTAAAAGTAAATAATCACTTCTTAGATGCTAAATTTAGTGGCCATTCTACTTTTCTTCTTCTTTTCTTGTAATTGCTGAATTTAAATGGTGTATATTCCTAGCACAAATAACATCCTTTGCATGAGGCTTTTGTAAAATGGCTGCCAAACAACTGTGTTGCAAGGATAAATTTGTGGAACATACATTCAGAGTGGTCTGCTCTAATATGTGAACAGGAATCCACTCAACCAACCAAACAGTTTATTAATATATTCTTCTTGTTTCAAATTAGTAATGATTAGTTATGTAATTTTCTGCATTTATCCGCTATGACTAGACATTTATATTGACCTTAAGGCTTATTAACTCTGTCTTCATTGTATGTGCTCATGATGATTGCCTTAAATAATACAGCTTGGTTTGAAACAGTTATAAAATCATGCATCCGAACTGACACATTAAATCTTTATAAATGGCAGAGAGTAGTGGAGTGTGTGGTACATATAGAAGGATAACATGTTGTCTCACCGTTTTCTTGTTGAAATTTTTACAGTGACTGCCCCAGTCTCACATTAAAGTAACAGGATGTTTTCTGCAAATTCAACCGGCCGGTGTGGCCGAGCGGTTCTAGGTGCTTCGGTCTGGAACCGCACTGCTGCTACGGTCGCAGGTTCGAATCCTGCCTTGGGCATGGATGTGTGTGATGTCCTTAGGTTAGTTAGGTTTAAGGAACGAGAGACGAGTTAGGTTAGGAACGAGAGACATATAACAGGCATTTCGTCGTAAAATACATACCAACAACAAATTCCACAAACCGACTGAACTTCAGACAGATAAGTAACAAATACCATTATAATGTGTGCAAAGAGAATGAAAACTGTGACAGACTATAGCAAAAACTAAAACCTGTGTAAACTTGCCTATTAATGCTCAATCTCAGTGCACTTTTCCAATTAATAAATAATATGTTTTACGCACTTCTTATTGTTTCACTTGAAAACGTCACACATTCCAAACTTATGATTGTGAAATAAATAAATCCAGAAAGAGTTCAGATTGAAAACGTTGTTGTATTTAAAATACTGTAGGACCACATGTTGTAACCCTCACTTCTTGCCACAACATTTATTGACATAAACATACTTCTTCAACAAGCAACTAACATGAAACAAGCAGAAACAGTTCTTGAAGGAATGTTTATCAGATTCACAATACAAATTATCTGGAGATAGCTCCTGAGTAGAGAGGATATAAAATGTAGCATAGCTATGGCAAGAAAGTGTTTCTGGAGAAGAGAAATTTGGTGCTGTCTACCTCTCTGTGGTAATATGATTCGCTGCCCATTTACTGTCTTTCTCCCCAAAAGTCATACTTTTGTGCATTCTACGTGTAGTTAGTGGGGACAATAACTAGAGTACAGTAATGGAATTCATGTTAGTGCTGTAATTATCATTCACTGCACAAATAAGGAAAGTTTAAATGTTGTTGAAATTGGTGAGCTATATTTTATTAAAAGATTGAAGCTGCTCCATCCCCTATAGTTAAACAGTGTAACAGTAGTAATGCCAGTGCAAAATGAACGTCAATTTCTGAATACTCCAGTAAAACTTTAGCTTAACTTAACATAACAGTTATCATGCTCTCATAGCTTTCGGCCATTAAGACCTTTGTCAGCAGTAGACATACATACACACACGCATACACACACTCATGCAAACGCAACTTGCACACACGTCTGCAGTCTCAGAGAGCTGGTAGTTTCAGCTCTCTGAGACTGCAGTCGTGTGTGCAAGTTGTGCGTGCGTGTGCGTGTGCGTGTGCGTGTGTGTGTGTGTGTGTGTGTGTGTGTGTGTGTGTGTGTGCTAATGCTGACAAAGGCCTTAACGGCTGAAAGCTATGTGTGTGTGAATCTTTTTATTGTGCCTATTGCAACTCAGCATCTCCACTATATGGTGAGTAGCAACTTTCCTTCTCTGTTATTGTTACATTCCGTCCTGGATTTTCCATTGTTTGAGTTATCATGCTCTCGCATACTTATCAAGCTAACAGTAGTAATCTGTGATTGAAATAAAGAAATTCTATTAGTCATTTGAAAAGTAACTAACTGAATTAGAAATTAATATATAGTATTAAATTATAGCAAGTGTCCCCCCCCCCCCAACCCCCCTCTTAATTTTTATTCCCATATAGAGGATTGTGGTTTTCTGTTTCTCCCTTTTATTACTACTTCCTGCTTTCCCCTCCTCCCCCTCCCCCCCCCTCCCCCCCCCCCCTCCCTTCAGCTGCCCGTATAACCTCTGGCCTTCCGGTTATGGATAGTGTATGCTTGTCAAGCTTTCTACATTACGCAAAATTGTTACCAACCTTTCAGTAGCTTTAGTTTGAATTTAAAAATTTTGATACACTCTTCACCATTTTGCAATAGTCTTATGAGGCAAAGAAAATATTTGAAAATTTGCTTAAGAGAGATTTCTTGTTGCAGATATGCCTGATGTCACGTGATGAGCAGAGTGTACTAGTTGTCAGCTATGCTGAGCTTAAGCATTGCTTAGAGCAGTCATTTGATGAAATTCTAGCAGCTGCTGCTACTGTTCCCACTTCAGCCACAGTTGCCACTGCTGCTAAACCAGATCCAGTGTCATAAAAATAAAAAAAAGTAAAAAAGAAACATATTCAGCATATCTCCTTTGATCAGTTTTGTTTCAGTCCCCTTTCAGTGGTTCTGAATGTATTTATGAGGAACTGCAACATCACCATTATTATTATTTGAACCAGTATATTTATATCTTGTTGCAGGAAAATGCCTAAAATTCTATGAATTTTGACAGTTTATATCCTCTATTGTTTTTCCTTTTTGACCCTTAACTTACAGTGCAACAGAACATAGCATTGGTCAAGAATGCTCTTCAGTTTTTATAATTTTTTTGTGGAAGTTTATGGCAAGATTTTTATTTATGTATTATGAAAAAAAATTATTTTGGCATTTTTACTTACATTTTTTTAGTGAAATCATAGGACACAAAATGCCCCAAAATTAAATTGGAGAGATTGCCAGAAACTTTGTCCTCACCAGTTTACTCATTCAAACATTGGGGGACAAAGTGACTGTGCATTTAATGGGCAATTATGTAGCAAACAGGAACACAGTATTTGTGTTTGATTCTGATATTGATGTACCTTGTTACATTTTTTGTGTTATTTTGAAATTAGTTTCAGCCTATGCACAAGAGTAGTAATTATGTGTCTCTTCTACATGTAAATTGTATTGTGGCCATGTTGTTCAGATAGAAGTTCTGTTCCTGCCTTGCATTAAAACTCTACATGAACAATCATGTTCCATAATAAACAATTTGGAATGATTTTCAGAATAGTTTCAAAAGTTCTGAGTAAGAAAAAATATTATTTTGCGTGTTTTTACATCTTTAATTAAAGTGAGAAAGGAGAAGTCTTCCGAGACAAAAATACTTTGCTGTTAATTACATTCCCACATAATACGCCAGTGTTCAATTTCTTCTTTAAATTTTTAAGAGAGAAAGTTGTTCTGTCATGCATATATTCACTTCTTTGCCAGCTGGTGTTCCCCTGTGAGTTTATTTTTCTAAATATATATTTTTTTGTAAATAGGGCCAGAAAAAGTGATTGTATACATGACAGAGAAAATTTGAAAACGAGAGCAAGTAACAGCTGATTTTATGTTACTTGATCTGCCAGAAGTGCAAACCAGGGTGCAAGAGCGATATTGTGTGCTTTATTTGAATGCAGTGTTGATGTTGTAAATATTTTATTACAGGAATGTATGTGGTTTTGTACGAGTGTTTAAAAGTGTTTAAGAACACAGTGTAAAAATATGTTGTTCAGGAGGCTTATTTTGAAGTCCTATTGCAATAAAGAAAAGGCTGTTTTGAGTATAGTAAAGCTCCTGAAGCACAAGTTCTTGCAACCTTGACACGCACAAAAGAGATCTGCAGTCTTTGATTCCTTGTTGAGGTTTGCTTATACTGATTTGAAATTTTCTTTGAAATTTCATACATGATCTGGAATAATAGTATCATGTGTCAATAACTGCTGTAATATATCTTATATTGTACAAGGAAACATCAGTGTCCAAAAATGTTTGCAACTTAAAAGGAAAATACAGCAAAAGGAGGATATGGTAGACTGTAGTTGTCTGATCAGACATTTTGTAGAATTTATTTAAAGCAGTAATTTTGGCATACAACAGTAATTTAAAAACAAAATAAAGGAAGGTTTCAGTTTTTTCCATGTATTCACAAGTCCATCTCCAGGGCAAACATGAGAAGGAATGTGTTGATGAAAAGATATTATGTGCTTCAGGATCATGTGTATCTTACATTAATTTTTCAAATGAAAAGTGAACATAAAAATTGTATATATAGCTGATCTCTTTGCATACATATCATGAATTTTCTCGTCAGTTCATTCATTTATGAACAGTTGATTTGAACTAAAAAAAAGTGAAAAGTAAATGTGTTGTGTTGCAATGTGACTGATTGCTGCAGTATTATTGAGACTGTAAGTTCAGAGTTTAAAAGTTTATGTTGCCTACATTCAGTACTTGTTATTAAACAAGCTGTGAGAGATATGTTCTGATGAAAAATGTTTGTCTACTTTTCAAACTCCTAATCTGTACTTAAAAATAAAGAAGAGATTTTACAAGTAAATACATTAAAATAATTTCTTTCATGGCTTCCGTATATATTCCCTTACATAGTATGCTTTTCATTTGCTAACTAAAAAGTTGGTGAATAAGAAGATCAGTAATTCAATATGTGAGGATAAATTGGAAGATGATAATAATAGTAATAATTATATTAATAATAATAATTATTATTATTACTATTACATTTGTTTTGAGTAATGATGTCAGCTGTTCACCCATAGTTCAGTTAATGATATCTGTCATGCCATCTTAATATGTACAAAGATATAAACAAATATTAGTGTTAGGTAGATAGAGTGAATCGACAATGCTGGTGCACTATTCATTCATTTTGTCTCATTGGCCAATTTTCACTCACGCACTCACTCAATTGCCTTTGGCTGACTTGAAGACTATAATCAGACTTCTGCCTTTGTATTAAGTACTTCATGCTTTTTCATCTCTCTGTTGCTAAAACTGACTCAGCATCTATGTATATGTGAACAGGGTGATGAACTCCAGCAAATGGCGGGAGATTAATATATCATTTGTCAAAGATCTTGAGCGTACTATTGTATGGTAAGACTCACTGTATTTTGACTCTGTAAAATGGCAGAGATGTTATAAAATTACAAGAATACACAATGGCTGGCCAGTACTTACCTTCAGTAAATGATGTGCAACTACTGCCAATAAAAACATATAAAAGTACAAAACACTATCCAAGCTCTCAGAGCTGAGTGCCTTTCCCAGGGAGGAAAGAGGATTAGGTTTAGGAAGATTAAAAAGGATTGACGGGTCATTACCTGAAGACGAGAGATACCAGCCTGTTGTGTGAACATGAGGAAAACAGATGGAGAGGATCAAAAATGACCCGTTGCTAAGCACTGTGCCAGCTTCACTACAGGGCTGACACAAAGACAAAGTGAATGGTGAAGATGAACTGAGAGAAACAGCAAAGAGTAGTGGAATGGATACTGTAATTAAGAACCTTGAGTAAAGTGGAAAAGGAGATGAGGAAAAACTAGAAAGAGGGGGAGGAGGGAAGATGAATAGAAAGATATAATGGTGTGAATAATTTGCTAATAATTCAGTTCCACCCTGGAAAAAAAAGAGAGATAGGGATTGTTAACAGAGGTTAAATTCAAGGTGGTGTGCAGGATGAGAGAGACTTTTTCTGATCTCCACTATTAAGGAAAACAAATGCGGGTTGGGAGGATCCAAATGGCCTATGTGGTATACCAAGCACATAAGTCCCATGATTTGTGCTACTGAATATGGTCTACATTTGGGTAATGGGTGTTCCTGAGGAGGACAGTTCTTTGCGTCCATTCATTCACTCATCCTACTTAGTGGTGATCATTCCTGTATAAAATGACATTGGCTCCCTTTGTACTCACAACAAGCAGCTCCCTCTCATTCTGGATTCAAGTGACCTTTCTAACTTTGTTTTATTGAATTCCAGAAATCTTATATTGTGTTTCCACAAAGATATGGGACAGGTGACAACAAAATGTTAAATATACAGAAAAAAATTGCATACAAATGGGACACTTTCAACAAAGAAAAATGTTTGGTATTTCCAACAGTAAAGTATCATTTACTTTAAACACTTAATAAGCAAAAATAGACAGCAAAATTCTGCACTCATGTTGTGCCAAGAAACAAAAGCAGTTATGAAAAATACAAATGGCAAAATGTGCAGTGGCTATATTAACATACAAAAATATAAAGTCATACTAAAATATAGACTTTGATACTTAGAAATAGGTACATTATATTTATTTTGTCTATGCTTCTGGTGATGAAATGCTGTACAAGGTATAGAACAACTAGAATTATTTATTTATTTGGTTTGTTGCAATCCTTTAGGATCACAGGTGACTTTCAGAAAGTCTTCTTTCTTCCCAAGACCTCTTCATTCTCTTGTCCATCCTTGGGTGTGTGTGCTTCTGTAATCTTAATTTTGATTCTGGTATCAGTCCACTTATGATGTTCCATTGTACTCCTCTAGCTATACCTATCTTGCACTGCTGCATATGGATTTTTACATTTTTTCCAATCCCCCCCCCCCCCCGACCTCTTTCGTTCAGCAGCTGTTCCTTGTTAATCATCTTGTGTTCCATATCTTCGTAGTCAACATGCTTTTTTTCACCCTCATGACAAGCTACAGTTTGTTTTGACACTCTTATACTTCTCCTGCCTTGATCTTTGTATCAAGACTTCACATTGTTTATTGCATCCCAGGTGTTTCTCAGGATCTTTTGTTCCTCTTCTTCCATCTGGATATAGTTTCTCTTCCCCCGAGTGGTTGTCTCCATTGCGTGTGATGCAGTATTTTTAATTGTTGACATATAATGACTCATTTGGGCATTCGTGGACAGGTCTTTGCAACATATTGTAGCTTATGCAGCATTTGGGACCTCTCTACTATGATTTTGCTAGTCTGTAACTTGTTTTTTATGTTTTCCATCAGGTAACAAAAACTATTTGGACTCTCCACCACATGAACTTCAACCTTCCAGTTGATCTCTGTGTGCAGGACCTAAGTCTTATTGTATGCCGTCTGGAGGCCAGCTTTTGCTGTAACTACAGAATTAATTTCCATTGTATTTTTTCCAAGTTCTTAATTGTCATGTAGCAATGTCATATCTTCAGCAAAAGCTAGGCAGTCCACTGTTGGGCTAAGTGTTATTTTGTATCCCACCTGTACACCTTCAATAGTCACAATTTTGTTCACCTGTTTGCACTGTTGGAACACTTCATCCAGCCATAAGTTGAATAAAATCAGTGACAAACCATATCACTGACAACGCCTGTTTCTGTTTCGAAGCTTTCCGACACAGAGTATCGGTACTTGACCCTTGCAGTTGTACCTTTGAAGGTGTCCTGTACTAATTAGTGTGTTGCTGTTTCCAGTCCTCTGGCTTGAAAGACATCCAGCAACACATTTCTGCCTATTCATAAGGTTTGGTAATGTCCAGATAGGGCTCTGCAGAGCTTTTAACTTACCTGTGACAGTGTTCTAATATCATTTTGAGTCCAGAAGTGTGTTCAGTACAGTTACTCCCTTTTCAGAAACCACCCTGATAGTCTTCAGTGCGTGACACAACGTGCTCATCCACCCAGTTCAACAACAATCTAGGGAGTATCTTGCACCTGATATTCAGTAATGAGATGCCTCTGTGATTATCAATGTACCTTTCTGTCACCTCTCTTATGTATACGAATAACGACAACTTATTTCCAGTCTTTCAGTACCTTTCTATTCATCCAGAAGTCCATTATTGTTTTGGCGCCAAACCACCCCATTTAACTTTCTCTGTACATGTGCCATCATTACCTGCAGCCTTATTATTCTGAAGAGTCTTCAGTGCTTTTACTGCTTCCATGATCTTTATTGTTTTCCCTGTTGTACTGCAGCGTTAACATTTTTGCAGGTGTTACAGATCATTGAAATTTTTTGAGATTTCCTCAAACACTTCTTTCTCTCCTATTTTTAGTTCACCATCATGCCCTTTTGAAAGGGCCCTGTCACTTCATAGCCCTTTATCCTTTTCTTCATCCTTTCAAGGAAGGCTTTTTTTCCGTGACTGCATCATCTGCTTTTTCCAACTGGTAGGAATTCCTTCACAATCTCAGCGAAGGATAGTCGTGGTTCAGGCATTTAGTGACCCTGCCTAGGTGAGTTTTTGGTTTGTCCTATCTCCTTATCCAGGATGAACCATGACCTAACCACTTCTACTTAGTCCTTCCTGTTTTCCTTTGTATTTCCAACTGACAGCAGAAGGCAACGGGAAACCACACCAGTGATGTGTTCCAAAGAAAACCCATCATGGATTTGCCTGCTGTTAAACAGCCTGGATAATATGAACATTCCCCTAGTTGGATTTCTGGGGGGGACAGCCGCAAGCAAAACTATGAACATCCAAAGCAATATACACAAGATCGCAGCTTGGAATGTACAAGGATTATGCCATATTGGAAAATTACAGATTATGGAAAGGGAATATCCGCAAACTAAAATCGGAATGTTGGGATTGGGTGAGACTCACTGGATTGACACAGGGCACTTTGAAACAGCTAATGGCAATATAGTATATTTTTCTGGTAGATCAGATAACACCTTCAATGGTGTTTCCTTGTTAGTTCACAAGAGATAGAATGCTGCAGTCATTGAGTACAAGTACAGTGACTGAATAATACTAGTGAAATTCAACATTAGACCTTGGAAGCTAAATGCAATACAGGCATATGCACCAACTTCAACAGCTGATGAGTAGTAGTTAGAAGAATTTTATGAGTCTCTTTCCAACTGCCCAAAAAGGAAGTTAACATAGTTCAAAGAGATTTTAATGCTGGGGTAGGGAAGTGGGATTCATCACATGAAGTACTTGGCTGTCATGGTTTAGGCAAAAGAAATGATCATGGAGATTGACTGATTCACTTTGTTATGAGCATCCACAAAGACTTTACACCTGGGCCTCACCAGGTGGAACATACGATAATCAGATAGGCTATTCACTGACCCACTTAAGATTGAGATCATCAGTTAAGAATATGAAGACACTTCCTGGTGGTGACTGTGGTTCTGAGCATCAGAGAATGAAACTGTCAAAATGTAAAGGGACACCTCCAAAAACAAGAAGATTACTGCAAAAGGCTGAAATCAAAATTTTTAGGAATCGACTCCAAGAAACCCTTTCGATGGATCAGTCGGGTACTATGACATCTGCAGAGAAAGGGAAATTGCTGAAGTAGACATTAGTCAAGGGTAGCAAAAAAAAAAAGTGAAGAATAAAAATAACTGGCTTACTAATGAAACCATACAAATCATTGAGGACTGAAAAGTACTGAAGATGAGAGGATTGCAGGTAACTCAGCAGTGCCGCAAGTTATCGGCATTAGCACAGAGAAGCTGCCGAAAAAACAAAAATAATTACATCAACAAAACTTGTGAGAGAATTGAGAAGCTCTGGGATTGCAACAAGATCAGGAGCGTGTTCAATGAAATAAAGAAACTAACAAGATCTTTCAAACTTTGAACCTGGGTTATAGAAGATGAAGGTGGCACATCGAACTAGCTGCTAATCAGTGGAGAATGCACTTCCACAAGTTGTACATGAATAAAAATGGAAAACTTGGTTGTGCAAACATTTCAGCAAAGAAGGAACCTAATATATTAAAAGTAGTTGTCTGAAAATATATAGCTAAATTGAAAAATAACGAAGCACTTGGACCTGAGCTCATTACTGCTGAAATGATCAAGGCATCTGGTGATTTTGGTTTGAAAGTCATGAATGAAAAATGTAATAGCATATGGAATAATGGAACATGGATAGAGGACTGGACCATGTCAGTAATGATTCGATTTCATAAGTAAGGAAAAACACAGTGTTGTGTGAACTACAGAACCATTTCATTAATTTCACAGCCACCAAGATTCTTCTAAATGTCAACCAAGAACTCCTGAGAACCTACGTAGATAAAGAAATAGCGACAGAGGATCTTGGTTTGTGCATAATAAAGGAACATGAGAGAGATTCTCAGTGTCAGACAGCTAATTGAAAAATGTAGGGAATTCAGTACCCCATTAGTTTTTCTTTCTTGCACTATGGCAAGGCATTTGACTGTGTCTGATGGAAAGAACTGTGGAGCGTACTAGCAGAAATGGACGTTCCTGATCATCTTATTATGCTTATCAAAAATTTCTACTCTGATAGTAAGGCAATAATCAGAGTAGATAAAACTATTTCAAGCCCTCTGGACCATGTAAGGAGCAAGACAAGGGTGCAGTCTATCATCGGTTCTACTTAACATGTATGGAGAATATGTTATGAGAAAAAGTCTTCAGGGCTGGACTCGTGGGATTCGAATTAGAAGATGAAGAATCAGTAATTTAAAATTTGCTGATGACACTACAATGTGTGCATAAGCACAAATGGAAGTGAAGGAAGTACCGGATAGAGTTAAGAGAGAAAGTGAGAAACTTGGATTGTCAATTAATAAGGAAAAGACCAAGGTCATGATAACTGACAGAGGTGAGTCACTACCCGCTACTGATCTACTATCAGTATATGAAGAAGTGGATCACTTTGCTTACCTGGGCTCAGTGGTTCAGAAAGAGGGTGCCTGTACACAGGAAATACGACATAGGATTATTCTGGGTAGGGAAACTGCATCGAAGCTGTCAGTCACTTGGAAAGACCAAGCCCTAACCAGGCTTACTAAATTCAAAGTGCTGAAATCTATGGTGTTTCCTATGTTCCTTTATGGCACAGAAACGTGGACAATAACTAAAAGGGACTGCAAAAGAATTGACGCTTTTGAGATGTGGACATATAGGAGGTTGCTGAGAATATCACGGATGGACAAACGGACCAACAAAAGCGATCTTTCATGAACTCAGGGTGGAGAAGAGGTTGTCCAGTATTTGTTTCCAATGAAGCCTGCAGTTCCAGTTGGTCACATAATTTGATGACAGGAGGATAACTTGGGAAAGATGATCATCCAAAGCAAAGTCGAAGGGAAAAAAATGCAGGGAAGACTGTTGAGACACAAATGGACCAGATAAAGGAGCAGACACACCAAAGATGGGGCCATCTACTTAGAGATGCAGAAAACCAGAAAAATAGAGACAGGCTGGAAACTCTTTCTGTGGGCAGTAGTGTCCTTTGACAGGATGTGTAATGACACGGAACATAGCGGGCAAGTGCCGTTGTCAGAAAGCGTCATGGCTTGCAGTTGGCGGACTTCTGAGGACATTGGTACCTCCACGTGGAGCTTGAAAGACGGAGTGTTATCATGACATTTCATTTGCTTCTCCTGGTGTTCCGTATTATTTTAGGAGCTGTTCTTGTGAATCCATAGATTTTCTAGTCATTTTGTTTCTTAGCTGTGTGCCAAAACCACCACATTTTTTTGTCTACATTAAACAGCTTCTTCTCGTTCATCTTCCACTCATGTTTTCTTCTCTTTCACTTGGGGCCAGTCATTGTGATTGCATTTTTATTGTGTTGCTCACTTTTTCTCCTCCTTTGTCAATCCTGAGTGTGTTCATTCCTTTCTGTTTTCTATTTCTGTTTGGCAACCATCTGCATTTAATTTTGGTAATGATCAGATTCCATTCTAATGTTTTTCAAACTCTTGTGTTTGTCATCTCCCTGTGGGTTTTCTCTTGAATCATTACATAGTCTAGTTGTCTTTCTCCAGTTCACTACCAGGAATCACCCATATTGTTTTATTAGTCACCTTGGGTGTTAGAGTAAGTAATCATGACTTTCATATTGTGCCTCCGGTACAGATCTACTAGTCTCTCTCCGTTCTTGTTGGTTCTCTTGTGTGCCGTCTATTTTCCTAAAGGGCCTTCAAATCTCTTCTCAGTACCAAAGAGTGCATTGAAGACACCCAACAGGGCTGCTGCTTTGCTTTTAACTGCTTCTGTCACTACTCTGTTCAATGTGCTCTAGAATAATTCTGCTCCTGCATTTTCTGTTCTGTTTATATCATTTTTGGGTGCATGTGCATTTATCAGGGTGTAGGTTTTATTTCCTATCTTCGTCATTATGTATGAGAACCAGTCATTCACACCCTTCCCTACAGTAATTCCAGCCAAGTAGTGTCTTCCTACCAGAAATACAGTTCCAAACATAAAAGGCTTAACCCTGTGACTTCTCTTCAATATTGTCAAATTGTAATCAAAATCAAGCCCAAATCCGAAAGCAGCATTGTTAGTAAAATACGAAACCTACAACTGAAAGCAAGTTTATTACAAATGCCAACATACAGTCAATGCAGAGCTGACTTCCTAGATGGAGAGTGTAACTATTTATACAAACCTTGAATATTCCAGAATGCTGGTATTTATGCATATAATGAATACGCCAGAACATACTGGGTGGTTACAATTAAACTGATGATGTTTCGAGTGCTGCAGTGCAGGCTGTGTACATCACGGGATGCTGAAACATCGTAGCAGTCTTCATTAATTGGTGCACTCATGGAGTATGGTAAAAAATAATAGTTTCACTTTGTGGTACCAGGTGAAAATATGATGCTATAAGCAGTCAGAATGTGGTGTGGTTGCAGGAAAAGGGAAGGAACAATCAAATACATGATAACAGTGGCTCTGGCATGGTTAAACATTACAAAGTGTGTTCAATATGGTCTCCTGACTCGGCAACATGCTGCATCCATAACACGGCATGGTCAACAGTTGCTCACAGATCCTGGGGTAATTACAGCGATAAGTCATTGTATGCTATACTTAAGATCAGGAAGTAACTGGGTACATACCTGATAGGCATGGTCTTTCAGATATCCCCACAACTATAAGTCATGGATTTAGGTCAGAGGATCTTGAAGGCCGCAGATCAAGAAACTGCTTAGAGATGATGCAGTTGGTACTGAAGGTTTCTCGAAGCAAAACTTTTACAAGCGGCATTTGGTGTTTCCCCATCTTGCATGAAAATAGTGGTCTGGAAACAGTTGCATTGTTGCAAAACTGGAATCACATATTGCATAGGGAGAGTCTCATAATGTGCAGATGTCACTGTACACCTAACAGGCCAGTGAGGTGTCGCCTCCTCGAAAAATGGACTGATAATGCAGGAGCTTGTGAAACCACACCATACAATCACATAAGCTGAGTGCAGTGGACGCTCCTGCATAAAATGTGGCAGAGTAGAACCCTGTATGCGACAGTTCTGTGTATTCATGGCACCATGCAGAGTAAAATGTGACCTGGCCATGTCATCCATTTTCATGCATGCTGAAAAATGAAGGGCAAAGTCCTGGTGTTGTAGCTTATCTTGGACTTTCATTTGGTGCACAATCTGAATATTGTGCATCTTCGTGTTTTTGCAGTGCAATGACTGCTCCATTAAATTTTGGATGTGCAGGTGCATAAATTCAGATTCTTCTAATATCTTGGTTGTGTATTGTTCACCCTTTTTCAGAGTAAGCAAAAGACTAAAAGACTGACACTCCAGAAATCTCTCTGTTCTTTTAAATTCACAGACTGCACCATTGCACAAGCGGTCACAGATACGCAGGCTCCAGAGACATTGATCAGTGGCAAAGATGTACAATGTGCATCAATTATATCTGCAACTGCACAGTCAATCTACACTAGGATGTCACTGTTTCACTCTGAGCTGCGTGTCATGATATCTTTGTCAGTTTATTACAGAGAGTGCTGTATTCCATGACTTGACCAAGCTGAAGTCGCTCTCTCCATTAATTAAATAGGTCACCAAGCAAATTTCAATCACCTCTTTCACCACTTAGTCCCAGAAAGATGATGTAGACGCTAAAATTTTTATATTTAAGTACAACATAGTGACCAGTATCAACACAGCATTCTGCCACAGCCAATTTATTTGGCTGTAAGAGGTGGGTGTATCTGTAGTGTTCCGTACATCTTGCATGGACTGTATAAATCATCTGTCCGATGTATGAGAGGCCACATTCACATATGATGTAAACCCCAGCCTTCAGGAGCATTAAATCATCTTTAATAGATCCAAAGAGTGCTGTTGTCTTCGGTGAAGGATAAAAAAATCACTTTTACTTTATACTTTCTGAGTATCTGTCCAATCTTTGATAATAGGCTTCCCATATGACAGGAAAGCCATAGATTTAAATCTTTCTGTATCTTCTTCTGCATTGCTTGTGGCCTCCTTTGGTTTCATTCATGGTGCCTTACATATTTACTGTGGAGTATACCCACTGGCTTCAAAAACTCTTTAAATGTAGGAGTTTATCCTGCAGACTGCTCTCATCCACAATTATGTGTGCTTTGTAAACTAAGGTTCTGAGAACACTCGTCTGCAAAGGATGGTAGCAGTGTATCAGTTTCTCATGTATTGTATGTCCCAGGGTGCCATTACCTTCGTGCCTAACTGAAACATCCAGAAATGGAAGGCATCCCTCCTTTTAGGTTTCCATTGTAACTGGATTTGTACATGGAGGGAATTCAGATGGTTTGGAAATTCTTGTAATTTATCTTCACCATGAGGCTACACTATAAATGTGTCATTAATATACCTCCAAAACGCTGTGGACTTTAAGATAGTTGATTCCAGTGCCTTTTCCTTGAAGCCTTCCATAAATAAATTGGCCACCAAGGGTGACAAGGGACTACCCTTGGTGACACCACCAGTCTGTACAATAAATTTGATATTAAATGAAACATATGTCGAGATCATCATATGTTTGAACAAAGCTGGAATCTATGTGTCAAAACTTCTACCTGTATCTGATGAGGCTTCTGAAAGCCAAACATTTGTGAATAAAGACACCACATTCTTCTTCTTTAGCCTCATCAACAAGTTTCCTCCATTCTGCTCTCTCCAGCACGGTTCTCCACCATCCTTGGACTCTTACAGGTTTTATATTTTCTTCCACATCATCTACTCACCATTTTCACGGCCTTCCTCTCTGTCTTCTTCCAGTTGGTCTCCATTCAAAAATCTCTTTAACTGTTCTTCCAGTATCCGTCCTGAGGACATGTCCAAGCCAGGCTATTCTTCTACTTTTTTTAATTCTTACAATGTCAGCTCCTTGTATGAGACGGTCCAGCTTGGTATTTATCCTAGATCTCCAGAAACAATTATTATCCTGAATTTCCCTATAGGTCTTGCGCAGCACTCTATGTTCAAATATCCTAAGTTGCTGCTCATCAACACTCGTTAGCGTCCATGTTTCACATCCATAGGTTACAACTGACCTGATCACGACCTTATATAGTTGCAGCTTCAGCTGCCTATTTAACAACCTAGAGGCCAACAATGTCTTAAATGTGTGAAAGCATCTGTTACCACTTAGGATGCACAGTTTTATTTGAGTTGACATGAATTTTGTGCTGTTGATGTTAGAGCCCAAATAGTCAAAGTTATGCACATGTTCAAAATTGAAACCGTCTGCTGATAGTCTATCCAAGTTACTGTTTTCTTTCCTGGTGAAATTCATGTACTTAGTCTTTGTTTTATTTATAGAAATGCCTCTAGGTTCTGAAGCTTCTTTCAGCTCACATATTGTCCTCTCCTCTAGTGATACCCTTCTTGTACTAATAACTGCTACATCATCAGCATATGCGCAAATCTCAGTCGACTTTGGGCCCATGTAACCAAATATCTGAAGCTTCCACATGGCTGCTTCAAGAGTTAGATTGAAAAGTATTGTAGACAGTGCGTCCCCTTGTCTGACTCCTTAACTAATGTCAAACCAATTGATCAGTTCTACATCCATTCGCACTGCAGCCTTGGAACCAGCCAATGTTGCTTGAATAAGTGAGACATACTTCAGTGGCATACCAAGCAGCAGCAAATCATTTAGTTTTTGTGCTCTATCGTGACTACCAAAGGCCTGCTTGAAGTCTACGTATAGATTATGAAGGTCAATGTTATACTCATGTGCCTTTCATGTATTCACCTCAAAACAAATATCTAGTCTGTTGTTGACCTATTTAGCCAAAATCCACACTGATACTCTACCAGAGCCTCTTCTGCATATGCTGCTAACCTGTTGTAGATAATACTAGAGAAGATCTTATAGGCTACATTCAGCGGGGTAATTCCCCAGTAATATGAACAGAAGGTCTTCCACCCTTTCTTGTGTACTGGTTGAATTACACCTAAGGTCCATTCCTTTGGGATTCTTTCCTGATACCATATCAACTTAATAAGTTTGTGGATCCGCTAATGAAAATCTTTTCCCCCATTTTTTCGCAGTTCTGCAATTATTTCATCAGCTCCTGGTGCTTTGTAATTTTTTAGAAAATACACTACCTTCTGCATTTCCTGTAATGTTGGTTCCTCTATTTCTGGATCTGCAGTATAATAGAGTGGGTGCTCATTCCTAGTAGGATTGCCCTCCAAAATTCCCTTGAAGTATTCTCTCCATCTGTCCAGAACACCTGGTTTATCTGTCAGCGGATTTCCCCCCGTCTCCCTACAAGCTGTTATTTTAAGTCTATTTTCTTGAGGGCCTTCTTCAATTTTCTTGTAGAATTTTCTGTTTTTATTCTTTTGGTAGTGCTTTTCCATCTCCCTATCTTTCTATTTATGGCTTCCCCTCTTTTTTCCTTCTACATACCCTTGTTCATATTCAATTTCGTGCTAAACCACCATCACCACAGAACATTCGACAGTGATATAAACAGTTTGAAGAAACAGGGTGCCTCTGTAAAGGCAAATGTTGTGGCTGGCCACACGTTCCTGAACAAACAGTGGAACAAATCCGATGGGCATTTGAGCTGAGCCTCCGCAAGTCTAAGCGTTGTGCTAGCCGAGAACTTGCGTTACTGCGCATGACAGTGTGGCTTATGTTACGGTGTCGTTTAGCCCTCAAACCATACCAATTACAACTGGTACAAGCTCTTCGAGATAGTGACAAAGTGAAGCGAGTGGACTTTAGCAAAGCTATTCTAGAGGACATGGAAAATGACACTTTCATGTCATGGTTGATATTCAATGATGAGCAACTTTCCATATTAGTGGTAAGGTTCACCATCATAATGTGCATATATGCGGGCTCAAAAATCCTCATGAAACAATTTAACATGAACGTGATTCACCAAAAGTGAATTTTTTTTGTGCTGTTTTGCAAAGTAAGGTTTATGGACCCTACTTTTTTGTGGAAGAAACCGTAACAGGACACTCATATCTTTCAATGCTACAGAACTAGTTATTCCCACAACTTGACTCTGACAATTTCATCTATCAGCAAGATGGAGGACCACCGCACTGGCACAACAACGTGCCTCAACATTGGATAGGGCGTACAGGACTGTGAGATCAGGCTTTACACTCTTGACCTCCTAGGTCCCCTGACTTACCAACATGTGATTTCTTCCTGCGGGGATATGTTAAACAATGTGTTTACGTTCTTCCCTTACCTCGTGACATTGATGAACTAAAAACCAGAATATCAGCTGCTGTAGCTTCAGTGACAGAAGACACCTTACGCTCAGTTTGGGATGAATTCGGCTATCAGCTAGATGTCGTCTGTGCAGCCAATGGAGGACATATTGAACATTTATGATGGACTTTTATAAACTTCTGTCTTTTCTGAGTAATTTAGTATGCAATTTGTTGATTTTAAGCCCTTCTTCCTAATAAATAATTCTATTTAAAATGGGGTCATTCTTTTTGGGACACCCTTTATAATGCCTGATTTGATACAGTATTCCGCTGCAAGCATTTTAGCCTTGCTTCCTTTTTCTGTTCCACTGCCTTTCTTCATTCACCATAATACCAGTATTCATTGCTAAGTCTCCTGGTTTCCCCCAGTATTTCATGTGCCAGCTGTATCAAGTTTCTGTCTCATTTTGGCTCCTACTAGGTAATGGTCATAATCAGAATTAGTTCCTAAGAAAGTGCACACATTTTCCTTATCGGAAGCCCACCTCTTTCATGTCAATGTGTGGTCTATTTGGTTTGCTTCATTTCTTCCTGGTATTTTCCATGTCCCTTTGTAGATATTTTTCCTTGTAGAACAGGTACTTACTGCCTTCAACTTCTGAAGCAAATTGGACAACCCTCATACCATTATTATTAGTTTCATCATGCAGACTTTCCTTACCAAACACACTTCTGAATGCTTCTTCCTTTTCCAGTTTTGCTTTATAGCACCAAGAACTATTTTGAAATTGTATCTGGGTATTCTGTCACAAACCACCTGTAGTTGATCGTAGAAGATGCCCACAGCATCTTCATCTGATTCTTCCGTTAGTGCGTATATATTCACAAAGCTCACGTTGTGAAATCTGCCTTTCATACGCAGAGTACATCTTTTTTCATTATGTGGGATGAAAGCAATAACAGATCTAGACATATCCTTGGACACTATAAACCCAACTCCATACTTCCTTTGTCTTTCATCTTTTCCTGAATAGTACAGGGAGAATTTCTGCTAATAAATCTCTCTTCTTCCCTTCCACCTGATTCCTGCAGAGCAACAACTCCCATTCCATACCTTAGCACCTCTTCTGGAACAATATTCATCACTCCTATTCGCAACAGTGTACGCATGTTCCATGTTCCAAATTTAAACACTTACAAATCCACTTTCCTGTTTCCTAGAGTAGTTTGTCTTCGTAGGGCGGTCCGGCATTCCTTGTTGAATTGTTTGCAATAATAGATGTTTTACAAGGCAGGGGTATCAATTCTGTGCTGAACCTCCAACTTCGACGACCGGGCTTTCATTTTGGGGTTATCTCTCCTAGAGGGGTTGACAACCAAGCCTATAGAGTCCCCTGCACCCTGTGATGTGGGACATGCTTCGTCTGGCTCCTCAGTCGAGACCACTCCAGCTTGGATGACCCTGCCGGCACAGCTCTCGACCTCATCAAAGCACACAATCCCTCCTGCCCAGTACTGAAGGTGCTACGATAAGGCGTGTCCCCTGGGAGGGAAAGACACCACATTGAAGCTGAGTAATAGATCAGAACTGTTCAGTTTCAGTGATTTTAGCTTGCCAGTGAATGCTCTGCAGGCTAAGACAAAAAAATTTAAATCCTTGCCTCTCCTGTCATATAAGGGAAACCTGTCATGAAAAATAGGACAGATCCTCAGCAAGCAGAAAGTAAAAGTTATTTTTCATCCTCCACTGATGACAGCAGCACTCTTGGTTCCCGTTAAAGATGATTTGATACTCCAGAAGGCTAGTGTCTACAGTATACCCTGCGAATGTGGCCTCTCATATATGGGACAGACAATTTGTGCGGTCCATGAAATATCTGTGGAACACCGCAGATGCAACTGCCTCTTAAATTTGAATAAATCAGCTGTAGCAGAACACGGTATTGATACTGGCCATTCTTTGTTGTTGAAAGTGTTGAAATTTTAGCATCTACATCATCTTTCTTGGACTCGGGGGTGAAAGAGGCAATTGAAATTCGCTCAGTGATGAATTTAATTAATAGAGATAGCAGTTTTGGCTGGGATAAGTCATGGAAACCAGCACTTTTGTGTAATAAACTTACAAATACATTGCAACAGTTCAGTTCAGAGTGATACATCGACATCCTAGTGTAGTCTGCCTGTTTAGCTGAGTGGTAACGTGTTAGCCTACCAAGCAGTGGGCCCGGGTTTGATTCCCATCAGGGTCAGAGTTTTGCTTCACCCATGGACTGGGTGTTGTGTTGTCCCCATCATTACCAATACTCAAGTTGCCCAATGTGGTGTCACCTGAAATACGACTTGCAACCTGGTGGCCGAACTTTGCCGGATCGAGCCTCCCAGCCAATGATGCCACATGGATCATTTCATTTTTTCATCATAGTGTAGATCAACTGGGCAGTGACAGATATAATTCATGTACACTATACATCTTTTCAGCCCATGAACATCTTAGACACCTATGTATCTGTGCCCACATGTATTGTAGTGTGGCTCAGAAGTTTAAGAGGACAGAGCAACTGCTGGAGCATCAGCCTTTTGGCTCACACTGGAGATGGGTGAATGATATGCAAGTGAAATTTTAGAATAAGTTCAATTTATGCTGCTGCTTAAGGATACACCAAAGTGCACCAATTAATAAACATAGCTATGATGTTTCAGCGTCCTGTGATGTATACAATCCGCACTGCAGCACTCGGAACACCGTCAGTTTAATTATAACCACCAGGTACAAACATAACAAATGTGAGAGATTTCAAGAACCTTCCAGAACTTATAACTACTAGGTAAAAAGTAACTGATAGTGGTCAGGTTTGAGGTGGTGACCTGCAGCATGTCAGCCATTGGTGCTAACCACTACACTAGAGTGCACCCACCACAGCTTGTGGCAGTGTCCCTCACCTGGAGAAACGGCAACCCACTCTTTCAGAAGTTCTTACTGGAACCGACTACATCATCCTAGAACTAGATCTTGTCAATGGTCATCTGTGTGGTGGCACTGGTACATCCTCATATTCAGCTTCTGTTGTTACATCCTCTTTACATGGTGAGCATTGAAGGTAGCCCCTCCTGTTGATGCTTTGCAATGATTGAGTGGATCTCCAGATTCCTTGAACCTCCCACTGACTATCTGCACCTCTGGACTGTGGTAGTGTTTCATACAAAAGACATGGACAACATATCTGCACTTTTTTTTTCTTAGTCAAGGATCATAATCCTACACAACATATACGACATCCAACATGCGATGAAGGATACAGTACGTACCAAAGCATCACATTACAATATAAATGGATAGATAAAAAATCTACTCACCAAGTGGCGGCAGGAGAACACATACACAAAAAGGTTTAACTTTTACAAGCATTTGGGAATGAGATTTTCACTCTGCAGCGAAGTGTGCGCTGATATGAAACTTCCTGGCAGGTTAAAACTGTGTGCCGGACCGAGACTCGAACTCGGGACCCGAATTCGAGTCTCGGTCCGGCACACAGTTTTAATCTGCCAGGAAGTTTCAAGCATTTGGGGTCAATGGCTCCTTCTTCTGGCAGAATAGTTGAAGAGGAAGGAAGAGGGGTGAAGGAAAAATACTGGAGAGTTTTAGGGAAAGGGCTACAGTTCACAAAAGTCAGCCAGAGCTCTGGGTTATGGAAGGCTTACCAAACAGTCACGGTTGCCAGTTGTGCAAATTTATATATATAAAAATATATAATTAAACCTACTAATAAACAACAGTATGTACATTCTAACAGCTGCCATCCTTTCCATGTCAAATGTTCCCTTCCATACAGCCTTGGCAATCGAGGCAATTATATTTGTTCAGATGCAGACTCTTTACAGTAATACCCCACCTTTCTCACCTCAGCCTTCAGCGGATGTAATTATTCCAACAGCCTAGTTCAAAAGCAGATTTCCTGGGCCATCACATCCAATCCTGGTATTGCTAATCCCTTCAAAAAAACAACTTCAGAGCACACCATTTTTCATCTTGAATGTATTAATTAGCTACTGCAAGAAGAAGATAAATTCCTAAAATCATACACTGAAATGAGATCCATTCTGTCTGAGATTTTGCCTACCACACCTAGAATAGCTTTTCATTGCCCTCCCAATCTCCGCAATATCCTTGTCAGAACCTATGCTCCTTCTGCACCCATCTCACTACCCTATGGCTCCCACCCCTGTGCCCATCCCCACTGCAAGACTTGCCCTATGCTCATACCATCACCTATTTCAACCCTGTAACTGGCAAAACATGTATTACCAAAGGGAGAGCCACCTGTGAAATAACACATGTCATGTACCAGCTGTTATGTAAATGCTGTACAGCCTCTTACATTGGCATGACTACCATCAGTTATTAGTCAGGATTAATGGGCATAGGCAGACAGTGTATACTGGCAACATACAATATCCTGTTGCAGAGCATACTCTACAACATGACAGTCATGATCTCGGTGCCTATTTCACCATACATGCCATCTGGATTCTTCCCCCAGACACCAGTTTCTCTGAACTCCGCAGGTGGGAACTAGCGCTACAATATGTCCTTTGTTCTCGCCATCCAGCTGGCCTTAATTTACATTAATTCCTTCTGTCTCAGGATTTATTCACAGTAACTAATCCTTTTATCACTCAGTTTAATTTTCATTTTCTGACCAGTCTTTTTTTCACCACATGGAATGGCATGCTGCAGATGGGATTAGTACCAAATGCCCTGGACATATCTGCAATACATGCTTCCATCATTGGCATTCCTTACAGAGGCTCGTGTGGTGTCTAATGGATCAGTAGAGAAATGCAAGCAATACCTACATATGATTCTGGCTGAAGTCTTCTTGGGTCATGTCCAAGTGAGCAGATGTTGGAGCATCATAGAAATACTTCAACATAGGTGGTCATGGATGACATGGGATGACAAGCAGCTATTTCCACTGCATTGTAGCATTGTTCCTCTTATACAGTTTTCCTTATGTTAACTAGAATCCTCATTTGATTGATTCCTCTTCCTTGAATGCTTCTATTGTTTACAGCGGTGCTGAATATTCCCTCTGTTTAGCCATTTAATGTGGTAATGACTGAGTTTTCATCCACACTGCCGTTTTCCACTAAGGGGTTGCTTGAAAGGCAGTCAGCATCCTTGTGTTTATGTCTACTTTTGTATACCTCTGTAACATGCTCCTGAAGCTTCAGTTCCCCAGCAGTATGAACGCATTCTGAGAATACTTCTTATGTCACAAATGTTTTGAGGATTCGATAAATCTGTGACTGCTCTTATTTTCTCTGGATGCCCCGAGATTTTTACACTTTGGGTGATTAAGAGGCACTTTTTTTAATTCATGCAGAGGCCTGCAGTCTGATACACGTCAAAACAGTTGTCAAGTAGCTTCAATGATCTCCAGATGCCCTTCAAAAAAACATTCTCATCATCATCATCATCATCATCATCCTCATCATCATTCAGATAACAAAGACGTACTGGCTATGTAAGGTGTCACAGCAGGTTGTCCATCATGCACTGGAAGGTAGCTGGAGCATTACACAGTCCAAACGGCGTAACTTCTGCAGGCCATTATCCTTTTTGGAGGAGCTGGTTGTTTCGACATTGGCCAGATGCTAGGACATTCGACAATGATGACGGGGGGTAGGCATGAGCTGGCCAAGTTTATTCTTCAAGGGGTCTTCGACTGGTGTTGGATGTTAGAGCCATAGATCGATACACCTTTCCTTCAACATTCTTTATAATCTTTTGATGTATAAGGTCAACATTCGTGGTCATTGCTGCTTGTGTCTTCTCTTATGACAGGCAAGTTCAGAGTGGTCTTCCACAGCTGCCACAGAGACCACATTTGGGAGTTGATCATACCTCTTTAGTCCACCTCTTTTTATCTTGCATTTCCTCATTAGGCAGATACTTAATGAATACTTCTGTTGTAGTGACAGCTTTACCAGAAGAGCTGGGCACATGTCATCTGCAACTCCTTTCATCAAATGTGAGATCTTGTTGGCTTCTGTCATTTCAGATTCAGAAAGCTACAAAAAGCCAAAACATTCTATACATAAGACAGTGTTGTTTTGCCATGCCATTGGTCTCTAATCATGAATTGTTCTTCTGCTAAGTGGACTTGCTGTTGGTTGTCACCAAATTTTTTCTTCATATCAGCCTGGAATATACACTGAAGTGCCAAGGAAACTGGTATAGGCATGAGATATGCAAACAGGCAGAATACAGAAAGACAACAAGCATCTGGTGCAGTTGTTAGATCAGTTACTGCTGCTATAACGGCAGGTTTTCAAGATTTAAGTGAGTTTCAATGTGGTGTTATAGTTGGCACATGAGCAGTGGGTCACAGCATCTCTGAGGTAGCGATGAAGTGGGGATTTTCCTGTACAGCCATTTCACAAGTGTACCTTGAATATCAGGAATCCGTTAAGACGTGAAATCTCCGACATTGCTGCAGCTGGAGAAAGATTCTGCTAAAACAGGACCAATGACAACTGAAGAAAATCATTCAACATGACTGAACTGCAACCCTTCTGGAAATTCCTGCAGGTTTCAATGCTGGGCCATCAACAAGTGTCAGCGTGTGAACTGTTCAACGAAATATCATCAATATGGCTTTCGGAGCCAGAGGCCCACTCGTGTACCCTTTCTGACTGCACAACACAAAGTTTTATGCCTTGCCTGGGCCCGTCAACACTGACGTTGGACTGTTGATAACGAGAAACACATTGCCTGGTCGGATGAGTCTCGTTTCAAATTGTATCGAGTGGATGGACATGTATGGGTATGTAGACAGCTTCATGAGTCCATGGACCATGCTTGTTGGCAGGGGACTATTCAATTCAGTGTTGAGCAAGTGCAATTGGAGTGATATGGGACCCCTGATATGTATAGATATGACTCTGACAGGTGACATATATGTAAGCATCCTGTCCAATCACCTGCATCCATTCCTGTCCATTGTGCATTCCGACAGACTTGTGCAATTCTGACAGGACAATGTGACACCCCACGCATCCAGAATTGCTACAGAGTGGCTCCAGGAACACTCTTCTGAGCCTAAACACTTCTGATGGCTACCAAACTCCTCAGACATGAACATTATTGAGCGTATCTGGGATGCCTTGCAACATTCTGTTCAGAAGAGATCTCCACCCCCCTCATACTCTTACGAATTTATGGACAGCCCTGCAGGATTCGTGGTGTCAATTCCCTCCAGCACTACTTCAGACATTACTCAAGTCTATGCCACGTCGCGTTGCTGCACTTACGTGTGCTCGCGGGGGGCCTGCACGACATTAGGCAGGTGTAACAGTTTCTTTGGTTCTTCAGTGTATCCCAGTTATTGAACTTCTCTTTATTGTTCTCAAATCACTGCTGAGCTGTGCCATCCAAGTAGAAATATAAATTTGCCAAGCACATCATATCTTCGCATCTGTTGTATTTGGTGACTCTGTTGAATCCTTTCAGCCATTTTGTTGGATCCTGGCCACAGTTTCTGGAAAACACTGATGGATGCCTCATGTGCAGACTGACTGCTGGCCTGGCAGCCAATTTAAAGTTCCTCTTTGGGCTTAACTTTAAGAACTGAAGCATTTTGAAGCTGGTCCCTTGGAGATGCTACATGTTTGGTCCTAATGTGATTTGCCACTACTGCCAAAGCAGCGGCACTGCCGCAACTGCCACCGACATTTGCACTGGTGTTTATAAAATATAGAAAATACATTACAGGAATTACGTATTCAGTGTCAGCATTTTACCGCAGCTTTGAAATCATAGGTGCTGTGTCTGCATCAAGTGTTCATACTGGAAAAAGTTCCTCTGTCTTCTCTGCCACTGAGATTCTCACCGTCTTCCACCATCAAAACTGTTGATTTCCTTCGTTTGTCACCTCAGACAGGGAGCCTTAGTGGGTATTATTGTCCTGAACCAGACAAGCCCAGATGTGTTAATCCTCTGCTCCTCCTTTTTCAACCGGGGCTTGAACCAGCTACTGTGGAGTTGGACAACTTAGAATATTTATGGACAGAGCAAGTACTATATTCACCAGTTAAGTTTGGTGTCCAACATAAAAGGTATCTAGAAGCAAGTGTCCTACCACAAAATGTAGCTATTGTATTAGGTGGCAGGTTTGCACACTTGCAACTAGTTTCATCACAGGACAATTAATACTAAAACATGAAGAATTTAAGCAACACCATAAGTAACAAATACCAATCATTTTTAAAATAATATGTGAGATTGAACACATGTAGCAGTTCTGAGCTCAGTCTCAGTAATGGCTGTCTAATATAATAGTTGTGTGTAGACTTCTGTAGAAAATTTGTAGTTTAGGCTCAAATAATAATAAATGCTTTAACACTCAGCATTAACTGTTTGATGATTCCTTGTTGGTAATAGCTGTGGTTAATTGCAGCAACTGTTGATAACTGTTTGGCAACTGGCCAGTAATGGTCACAACTTATTGGTTACTGTTCAACTGAAGGTGTGCTCGTTTCTGCAAACAGTGGAATAATCTGCATCTATGAAGTATTTGGCAGGTAAAGGAAGTAGTGGTTAGTTTCAGTGCTCTCTGTGACATCAGACGTAACTATCGGCAGATAGGCAGGACTATTTTAATGTCTAGAGGTGAAAGCATAATCAGGTTCCTGTCATGTGCGCCATCTGTGTGGCACCCTGTCTGTGGAATGCTTGTGTAGTGGCACCCTCTGTTGTTATAGCTGTGTACCATGTGTGGTGTTGTAACCAACAGCATGATTTATAAATAAAAAGAAGTTGTATGCACTATTGACAATGGTGTATGTAGCACACAATGTTCTTAAGATTTAAACTACGTGGGTGAGAATATGAGGTCATATAGCTAATGCAAGTTTGCTTTCAGCTACTCATCAATAAAATGAAAAGTTTGTTGCATTAGCATTTCCTTTACTCTCTTCCTAAATTGTTGCTTTTATTTGTAATTGATATAGGTAGTTTGCTGAAGAGTAGGCTCCCCATATTTTTCACATCATCATGTCTTCTGTTCAGTCTTTGGTTCATGTATCATGGTTGTGCATGTAGTGGCCAAGCCGATGACTTAAAGAAAGACTGCCCAAATGCTAAAGTGCCACCACAGTGCATACCCTTTGCAATTAGATTTAAGAAGTGTTAGAGGCCTGGCACTGAATGTGCCACATACAAGATGCTGCTGCAAATGGACATCACAAAAACTGACTATTGTCAGTAACCATCTTGCAGTTAGTTTAAGAGACTGACATTCAATTCTGGAGACTAAGCAGAATGTAGGAAGAGGTTACCATAGGGACAAAAGAAGTAACTTCCTTTGATGTGCCTTCAATATTGGATGCATGCATTAAAGTTGTGGGAAAACCAAATTGATCACATGAGAATGAAGAATAATGAAGGCCTGGAAGAGTACATTTTTAACACATACCTAATTAGGGTGCTCTTGTAGTATTCATCTATAACCATTATGAACAGAATGTGTGCTACATCAAAGCTGGTGCTGCACAAACAAAAACACCAATGTGTGTAAGAGATACTGCCAAAACTAGACAAATTAGGCAAAATTCTAGTGATCTGGTAGCTCAAGGTGTAAATTGTAGTTGAGGGATTCAATTTGCTAGGGAACAACTGTATTCTGTAAAAATCAAGTATATGCTGATGAATGTGGTGTATGAATGCAAAAAGTAATTGATGAATTAAAACTCCATGTGCTGACCAGAGGGGGCTGTTCAGCCACATGTGAAAACAGTGCTGTTGCTGCAGCAACATTGATGTCACCTTGCTATATCAGACTGCAACTCACAAATAAACTCCTGGAGAATCTGTCGACATGCTATTGGTAGTAACCACACTGCGATTATGATAGTTCAGTTGAATCCTGGCTTATGATGAAGGAATTTGGGGGGTTGGGGGGGGGGGGGGGCAGGAACACAATATTTGCTATAATTTTAAAAATCTAAGTTGGAAAAATTAAGTGTAGAAATTGTCCTTCCAATACCAGAAGATTCTGACTACATGGCACAGACACTTATAACTGTCTTACAAAATGTAGCCAGTCCAGTACAGGCATTATGATGGTACGCTATGGGGTGCAGAGCTTACAAATCTGAAAAAAATGCATACATTATCTTGATAAATTTTATCAAAGAGCTTTAGACCATGGGGTGAGAGACACTAGATTATTGTTGTGTACATAGAAAAAGCTGAATATCAAGCAAGGGAAGAAAGGGCCATAGGAACAATATGTTAAAAGTCAACTAGTAACAGACACATGGAGTACTCCCTGTAGAAAGTAAAAACACCAAATGTGCTACCTACATTGCATAGACAGGAGGGGACTATTACTAGAGTGTGGAGAGACTCTACTTAAGTTGCTCCTTCCATAAGGTAACAGTGAATATTATGATGATCATCAAAGAGAGATACGAGAAAGTAGGTATGACCCATATGAAAGCCAAAGTGTCATTCTACGATTTGCACAATAAGAAGTTGCAGCTGCTATTACTCAGGTAAGGAGTGGGAAAGCTACCAGTCCAGGTTCTGTTCACAACAAAACAGAGAAAACAGCAAACAATGAAATTGTATCAATGTAAAAAACAGCAAAGAACAAAATCATTCCATTCTCCACACACCTATTAAGACAAGGACTAATTCCTGTACTCTGGAAGCCTGCACAAGTTATGATAATTCAGAAAAGCATGGATGGGGATCCAGTGGTTCCTAAGAGCTCCAGACCAATCTCCCTTCTTAAGACCTTGGGCAAAGTACAGGAACAATTTCTATGCAGTAACCACTGTCCTACAGGGAGCTACATGGCCTCAGTCAGAGGCATCTCAACTTCAGGAAAGATAGATTCGTGGACAACCTAATTAACTGTACTTTAAGCAACTGTAGTAGGATGTATGTCATAGATATCATGGTTGACATTGAGGGGACATTTGACAATCTGTGATGGTGCCCACCTTAGTCAATAGTGGTCCCAAAATGTTTGTACCAGAGCGTCATAGATTATTTTGAAGGGTACACTGTGGAGTGGAAAATAACATCCAGTAAAGTAATAGGCAAGTCACTAAGGTTGTCTACAGGAATCTACAGGGCTTAGACAAATATTCAGAAACACCAGTAACACATTTCCATGTCTCATAAAGGGTAGGAAACCCGTTGGCATTCATGAACAGCTTCCAGTCATTGTGGAATGGATAAATACAGGTCCTGTGTGGTTTTCAAGGGAAGTCTGTCCCACATTAGCACTGGGTCGGCATAGTGACGAATTTATTTGGCATGGTTAATTTAAGGAGTGATTAAATGCCCTTTAGTTGCCACCCCTTTACCCTCCAGGATGGAATGTGTGTACCTCAACTGGCTGCTTTTAGAATTTCACTTGAAAGTGAGCAAAAGTTCTCTAAATGTTTGCAAATTGTGTAATTGAGCCGGGAATTTGGTACTAGCAGGATATTCACCTAGTGAGATGTGGGAAATTCCTTAAAAACAACATCGAGGCTGGCCAGCTAAAAACCACATGCAGGCTGGCTGGCACACTGACCTTCACCAGTGCTGGATTAGCCCACATAGCAGGAGTTAGCAAATGCTATGGGCCCTACACATTGAGAAGGGGGGGAGGGGGTTGCCTTTTCCCAAAAACTCTTGTACAGTATTTATTTGTTGCAAGTAAACTTGTGAAAAAGGTGAATTATCTCACCATTCAGTTAAGTTCACAACATTCTGACAACTGATTAATAATGTTTCTGGCATCACAATGAAGAACAGGGTAATCGGTGTGTCGAAGATAACCTCGAAGGCAAGCAATAGCTTCTTAGTGACATTTAGTTCACGCAACAAACCCCTTGCATGCAACCAACACCACACAGCACAACAATTAGAAATGTAAAAGCGCAGCAATGTTGACGTTTGCAACAGTGATCCAAAAAGGGCAGTCGACACAAGTCCCGAGAGGTACAGACATCTAACAATCGGTGCTTGGAGGCCAATTGGAAATATGTGATAAGTTCTTACAGGACCAAACTGCTGAGGTCATCAGCCCCTAGACTTACACACTACTTAACCTGACTTAAACCAACTTACGCTAAGGACAACACACACATGCATGTCCGAGGGAGGACTCGAACCTCCGAGGGGGGCAGCCGCACGAACTGTGAAAAGGCGCCTCAGACCGCACGGCTACCCCACGCGTCTGGAGGCCAATTGTCAACTTCTTATACAAAGTTGAAGATTGTTAAGTGGGTGACGTCGATTTTATATAGTGATTCCAAAGTTGCTGGCTGAAAAAAAGGCAACCACTGAAGCATAAGGTAGGGTTCATGTCTGTTCATGTATACCCCGAAGTTTAAACAACAGAAAAGTGTGTTGGTTCTCAGTATGTACCTATCTAGGAATCAGCTATTTGTGTTTGATATCATCATAAAACACTGTAGTTTTTATTTGGATGATTTTGAATACAGTAGACATTTATTGGGTCGACAGAAATGTCCAATCCCATGCGTCGGCTTTGACCTGTGACGTAAAGGTGTTGTCGTGTGTGACGTCATGACGGCGCGGAGTTTGGTTTGTGAGTGTGGCGTATTTGTAGATGTCGTTGTGTTGTGGTTTGTTGTGCTCTCTGGTGGTATGTTCAGGGTTTTTGTTTGTGTGGTGTAATGGGCACAGTTTGCTTTTGCTCATTTTCCAGAACTGTTTGAGTGTCGGCTGTGTTTGTAGTGGAATTCATTTCAGTGAGTTAACGATTTTGTGTGAAGGTTAATTTAGTGTTGTTCGCTGTACATCATGTGGTAATTTTAGTAAAATTAATCTGTTGTTGTTTATGTTCAGGAATGGATATGACAGATAAAATTAACAGTGCGCAGGTCAAGGGAAGTGTTCGATCCCAATGTATGTCTGTGTATGTTGATATTGTTTTTGAGCTATATAGACCAAGGGAAGTGTTTGATCCTAATTTATGGGATCGGGAGCTGCTGTTGAGCTATATAGGTCAAGGGAAGTGTCCGATTCCAGATGATATTGTGTTTAGTAGTATTTGGGGAGTTTTGTGATGTCGTTTTTTTTTGTCGTTTTGTATGGGGGTGGGTGTCTAAATTTGTTTATATTTAGTTTTCCCCCACCCAAAAACACCCGATTTCCCGTGCTTGTCTGATTAGTGTCATTAGGCTTTTTGGGAAAGTGTGGGTGTTTGTTTTTCGATGTATTTTCGTCGTCATAATGTGTACGTACTGACTTTATATGCGCCATATTGGAATCGTGGTTTATGGTCGTTTCCACCATATTTGTGACGTCATGGGTCAAAGCAGACGGGCGGGATCGGACGCCTCCATATTTCCCATTTATTTAGAGCTCAGAATTTGTTCGCCCTTAGTACTGATATATACTTGAGAGATTTTAATACCACATTGGTACATCATCGACTTGAAGTCGTATTTTAAAGAGGAAAACAGAACACCGGTGAAATAACAATCTTCAAATCGATTTTTTGCCAAAATTTGAGCAATAATTTTGATAGGTTGCAGCTTTGACCATCTATGATATACATTTTAAGCATTAGCACGTTGCAGTACTCCATTCCACTGTATCCTCCTAATGGTAAAGTGTGAAGCACGAACACAGCTAATTGGTTGAACAACTATTTTAATAACAGGTTAATTTTCAATGTACAAAGAAAAGTATAGCTCTTGAATCTGTACTTCACATTTGTCAGCTTTACAATTCAAAGCAAGTGTTCCCTTAGCGATACCTCTTAACAATTTTTCAAAGGATGGTGATCTGGAGTGATGTCCACACAGCTACTCAAGACATTGGCAGTGAAAATCATTCAATGTTGGACATAGCTTTGCTGCATATAAGCCGGTGTGGTACTCTTCACCTGATGCGCTCAGTGGTTTCCACTGCACTGTGAATTTACACATATAATAAAATTGTAACTTAAAGATGCTGTATGTAGGAGATGGCTCAGATGGCTCTGAGCACTATGGGACTTAACATCTTAGGTCATCAGTCCCCTAGAACTTAGAACTACTTAAACCTAACTAACCTAAGGACATCACACACATCCATGCCCGAGGCAGGATTCGAACCTTCGACCGTAGCGGTCGCACGGTTCCAGACTGAAGCGCCAAGAACTGCTCGGCCACACCGGCCAGTGGTATGTAGGAGATATTTAAGAAAACTAAAGATGAGGGTGTTTTTTATAACAGCAAAGCGAAAAAATTATTTTTAGAATTTTTGTGTGTATATATATGTACGCGCACCACGCAAAAACTAATGCACAGAATTTGATGCGATTTTCAGTTGTGTTTTTGCAGGCCTAACTTAAAATGTGATACAGCTTTCATTTTGGCATGCTGGGTAGAATCAAAGTTATCGCAGTTTTACCACAAAAGCTTGTGATTGTCGCGTGCTGCAAAAAATCGAATGTGCCAGCAGGACTGCAAAGCTTTGTGAGCCGCCACCTGTGCCAGCGTCTTTTATGCGTGGACATAGTCACGGGTAAATGTTAATCACAATATAAAAGTGTACAAAGCAAAGATGTCTCTGGTACCAGTTACAGACTAATAAAGCACGTGAACAGTATCAGAACTACATTTCGCAGGAAGTGGCATAAAAAATATGTGTACAGGAGAGCGGTTAAGTGTGCGTGGCACTGGCTTTTTTAAATGTCAGTTGAGCGAAACTACACACAGAACTGTCACCATTTAGTAAATTTTTAGCAAAGAGTGTTGTTTTCAATCATTCTAATTTCACCGACAACAGAAACAAGACCGGACTTATCTCAGACAGCCCCTCCCCGCAATGAACAGCCTTGGATGCAGTCAATGTGAAGATAAATCCGGAAAAAGCCAGACTTGTGACAACTCTAAACCAGTAGGCAATCTTCTCCCACCTGGTTTTATCGACAATGAAGAAACGGCAGACTCTTTAGTTCCATGCTCCTCATTCATTGACAAGATTGTGTGAACTGAAAACTATTACGGAATGAAAACTAATCTACTGTAATCTTGTATAATTTTGAATCTGTCAGTTTTGCTTCTGGATAAAATCTGCTAGAATATGATCCCTATAAAACAATTGTTGCTCATCTCGTGCCCCTAGTATGCACGTCGCTTCTTATAAAAGTAGAAACAGAGGCGACAGCAAGTGTCAATCTGTAGATACCGTTGGCATGTTGTGCAGCTTTATATAGCATTACTGACACACAGACTGCACGAGAGTGTCGTCTTTCGTCCCTTTTTGACAGGACGACGACCATAGGTCGTCAAGATTCTGCAGAAAATCGTTTTTCACATATAAAAATAAACTAACAAATAAGACTAACATGAGAGATTGGTTGTACTATTCAGAAAGCAAAGGGTGACTGTTCTGTTTTGTTTGCAAAGTGGCAGATTCTGATGGCTTGCCACAGTTTACGAAAGACTGATTACATGACTGGAAGAATGCAAAATATTTTGCTGAAGAGACATGAAGAATCAATTTTTCACGGAAAAGTGATAATTTCCTATTAGTTCTAAAAAACAAGGATTCACGTGTCAATTCTCAACTAGTAAGCCAAATTGAGAGTGAACAAAAGTATTGGCGAACGCTCTTAGAATGAATTGTTGCAGTTATACGTTTGTTAGCTGAGCTGACATTTCTAGGTAGTGATGTAATTGCTGGTTCACCCCACAATCGAAATCATTTATGGTTATTAGCATTACTATCCAAATTTGATGTGTTTCTGGCGTAATATATACGTATTCAAGCAAATAAAGGAAGGGACATATGGTACGTCATATTTGTCAAAAACAATGTTGAAGAATTTATCCATCTAATTGCATCAGCCATTCTGGACCATATTATTTGTGATATTATGAGATTCAAATACTATTCAGTCTCATGTGATTCTACTCCTTATATATCTCACGTAGATCGACTGACTCTGATAGTGCGCTATGTTCTACCATCAGGACCAGTGGAAAGGTTTGTGAAGTTTTTGGATATGGAAGGTCATACTGCTGAACAACTCTCCCAAAGCTTACTATCTTTCTTAATAGAGAATGGCATTAATATCAAAGATTGTTGTGGCTACGCAGGATTAGCCGAGCGGTCTAGGCGCTGCAGTCATGGACTGTGCGGCTGGTCCTGGCGGAGGTTCGAGTCCTCCCTTGGGCATCAGTGTGTGTGTTTGTCCTTAGGATAGTTTAGGTTAAGTAGTGTGTAAGCTTAGGGACTGACGACCTTTGCAGTTAAGTCCCATATGATTTCATACAAAGATTGTCGTGGGCAAAGCTTTGACAATGCCAGTAACATGAGTGGCAGGTACACCAGCTTAGAAGCACGAATTAAGATATAAACAAGTACACTGAATATATTCCCTGTTTTTCACATTCGCCAAATTTGGTCGCCAAGTGTGCTGCAGAATGTTGTACAGAAGCATCTATTTTCTTTGATTTCCTTGAAAGACTCTATGATTTTGAAAAGGTTATCAGATACCAGTTCGTCGGCAAGAGCTGATGCTACAAAGGCCCTTTTATTTGATTTTCATATGATCAAACAAGTTTTGAGTGGCATATCTACTAATATGCATCAAAATATATCTAAAAACAAAGATGATGTGACTTACCAAATGAAAGTGCTGGCAGGTCAACAGACACACAAACAAACACAAACATACACACAAAATTCAAGCTTTCGCAACAAACTGTTGCCTCATCAGGAAAGAGGGAAGGAGAGGGAAAGACGAAAGGATGTGGGTTTTAAGGGAGAGGGTAAGGAGTCATTCCAATCCTGGGAGTGGAAAGACTTACCTTAGGGGGAAAAAAGGACGGGTATACACTCGCACACACACACATATCCATCCACACATATACAGACACAAACAGACATATTTAAAGACAAAGAGTTTGGGCAGAGATGTCAGTCGAGGCAGAAGTGCAGAGGCAAAGATGTTCTTGAATGACAGGTGAGGTATGAGTGACGGCAACTTGAAATTAGTGGAGATTGAGGCCTGGTGGATAACGGAAGAGAGGATATATTGAAGAGCAAGTTCCCATCTCTGGAGTTCGGAAAGGTTGGTGTTAGTGGGAAGTATCCAGATAACCCGGACGGTGTAACACAGTGCCAAGATGTGCTGGCCGTGCACCAAGGCATGTTTAGCCACAGGGTGATCCTCATTACCAACAAACACTGTCTGCCTGTGTCCATTCATGCGAATGGACAGTTTGTTGCTGGTCATTCCCACATAGAATGCGTCACAGTGTAGGCAGGTCAGTTGGTAGATCACGTGGGTGCTTTCACACGTGGCTCTGCCTTTGATCGTGTACACCTTCCGGGTTACAGGACTGGAGTAGGTGGTGGTAGGAGGGTGCATGGGACAGGTTTTACACCGGGGGCGGTTACAAGGGTAGGAGCCAGAGGGTAGGGAAGGTGGTTTGGGGATTTCATAGGGATGAACTAAGAGGTTACGAAGGTTAGGTGGACGGCGGAAAGACACTCTTGGTGGAGTGGGGAGGATTTCATGAAGGATGGATCTCATTTCAGGGCAGGATTTGAGGAAGTCGTATCCCTGCTGGAGAGCCACATTCAGAATCTGATCCAGTCCCGGAAAGTATCCTGTCACAAGTGGGGCACTGTTGTGGTTCTTCTGTGGGAGGTTCTGGGTTTGAGAGGATGAGGAAGTGGCTCTAGTTATTTGCTTCTGTACGAGGTCGGGAGGGTAGTTGTGGGATGCGAAAGCTGTTGTCAGGTTGTTGGTGTAATGCTTCAGGGATTCTGGACTGGAGCAGATTCGTTTGCCACGAAGACCTAGGCTGTAGGGAAGGGACCGTTTGATGTGGAATGGGTGGCAGCTGTCGTAATGGAGGTACTGTTGCTTGTTGGTGGGTTTGATGTGGACAGACGTGTGAAGCTGGCCATTGGACAGGTGGAGGTCAACGTCAAGGAAAGTGACATGGGATTTGGAGTAGGACCAGGTGAATATGATGGAACCAAAGGAGTTGAGGTTGGAGAGGAAATTCTGGAGTTCTTCTTCACTGTGAGTCCAGATCATGAAGATGTCATCAATAAATCTATACCAAACTTTGGGTTGGCAGGCCTGGGTAACCAAGAATGCTTCCTCTAAGCGACCCACGAATAGGTTGGCGTACGAAGGGGCCATCCTGGTACCCATGGCTGCTCCCTTTAATTGTTGGTATGTCTGGCCTTCAAAAGTGAAGAAGTTGTGGGTCAGGGTGAAGCTGGCTAAGGTAATGAGGAAAGAGGTTTTAGGTAGGGTGGCAGGTGATCGGCGTGAAAGGAAGTGCTCCATCGCAGCGAGGCCCTGGACGTGCGGGATATTTGTGTATAAGGAAGTGGCATCAATGGTTACAAGGATGGTTTCTGGGGGTAACGGATTGTGTAAGGATTCCAGGCGTTCGAGAAAGTGGTTGGTGTCTTTGATGAAGGATGGGAGACTGCACGTAATGGGTTGAAGGTGTTGGTCTACGTAGGCAGAGATACATTCTGTGGGGGCTTGGTAACCAGCTACAATGGGGCGGCCGGGATGATTGGGTTTGTGAATTTTAGGAAGAAGGTAGAAGGTAGGGGTGCGGGGTGTCGGTGGGGTCGGGAGGTTGATGGAGTCAGGTGAAAGGTTTTGTAGGGGCCCTAGTTTCTGAGGATTCCTTGAAGCTCCGCCTGGACATCAGGAATGAGATTACCTTGGCAAACTTTGTATGTGGTGTTGCCTGAAAGCTGACGCAGTCCCTCTGCCACATACTCCCGACGATCAAGTACCACGGTCGTGGAACCCTTGTCCGCCGGAAGAATGACGATGGACCGGTCAGCCTTCAGATCACGGATAGCCTGGGCTTCAGCAGTGGTGATGTTGGGAGTAGGATTAAGGTTTTTTAAGAAGGATTGAGAGGCAAGGCTGGAAGTCAGAAATTCCTGGAAGGTTTGGAGAGGGTGATTTTGAGGAAGAGGAGGTGGGTCCCGCTGTGACGGAGGACGGAACTGTTCCAGGCAGGGTTCAATTTGGATAGCGTCTTGGGGTGTTGGATCATTAGGGGTAGGATTAGGATCATTTTTCTTCGTGGCAAAGTGATACTTCCAGCAGAGAGTACGAGTGTAGGACAGTAAATCTTTGACGAGGGCTGTTTGGTTGAATCTGGGAGTGGGACTGAAGGTGAGGCCTTTGGATAGGACAGAGGTTTCGGATTGGGAGAGAGGTTTGGAGGAAAGGTTAACTACTGAGTTAGGGTGTTGTGGTGCCAGATTGTGTTGATTGTAATTTTGAGGTTTTGGAGGGAGTGGAGCTGGAAGTGGGAGACTGAGTAGATGGGAGAGACTGGGTTTGTGTGCAATGAGAGGTGGACGAGGTTTGCTGGAAAGGTTGTGAAGGGTGAGTGAGTTGCCTTTCCGGAGGTGGGAAACCAGAAGATTGGATAGTTTTGTGAGGTGAAGGGTGGCATGCTGTTCTAATTTGCGGTTGGCCTGTAGGAGGATGCTCTGAATAACCGGTGTGGATGTGGGAGAGGAGAGATTGAGAACTTTTATTAAGGATAGGAGTTGATGGGTGTGTTCATTGGCTGAGTTGATGTGTAGGTGAAGGATTAGGTGGGTGAGGGCAATGGATTGTTCAGTTTGGAACTGGTATAGGGAGTGATGGAAAGAAGGGTTGCAGCCAGAGATGGGAACTTTAAGTGTGAGGCCTTTGGGGGTTATGCCAAATGTCAGACAAGCAGACAACGAAGGTAGAGTGTCACAGGTTTTACAGACTGGTTTTGAAAGGTAGTAAGTTGGAAATGGGAATAATGCATGTCACATAGAACAGAATCCTAGAACACTTGCAAGTGACTAGCGTTTTGCTGCAGTCGTCTGATCATGATCTGAGCACCAGATATGCACTTTATAAATCCTTGCACGAATATATCCAAGCAATGAGGTTCATGTTTTCAGAAACTGAGGCAAAAGCCAAATCCCTGATTAGCAGTGAAGAATATCAGCAAAAAACTTCAAGGCGACACAAGCAAAATACAAAGTATGACCATTTTAGTAGTCAATTACACTTGGTGAAGCTGTAGAAAATCAAACACCTGGAGAACGTTTTGAATTTCAGCTGTTTATTGTGATAATTGATAATGTATTGGCTGCATTAGCTAAACACATGCAAAAATACCATCACCTCACTAATGTTTTTGGAATATTACGGGACTTTAAATCTCTTGCAACACAAGAGATCTTGAAAAGAACTCCTAACATCGTGAATGCTTACCCAGATGATTTAGAAGAGTCACTAGGCGATGAACTGGTACAGTTCGCTGAGCTGCTGGAAACGGATATCGCTGCTGCCTTTGAAAGAAAACAGAACGAAGCTTTGAAACCACAAATTTACAAATTTTTAATGGAAAATTTATTAGGATCATGTTTTTTGAATGTAGAAGTGACCTTGCACATTTACTTATGTTTAATAATCACCAACTTCAGTGGAGAACGTTCTTGTGTTCACAAAACCAGTCCTGGATCATGAAGGCTGTCCAAAGAAGGCTTTCTGTCATCTTGAAAAACAGCATAACCATTAAGGAACCAACATTGTACCATAGGTTGGACCTGATCGGCCAAAATTATCACATTTGTCCGCAGCTTGTGGTCTGGTGGCTAGCGTTGCTGCCTCTGGATCACGGGGTCCCGGCTTCAATTCCCGGCCGGGTTGGAGATTTTCTCTGCCTGGGGACCGGGTGTTTGTGTTGTCCTCATCATACCATCATACCATCATCATCATCATCATCATCATCATCACCATCATTCCTGATAATGGCTAGATTGGACTGTGAACAAAAAATTGGACTGTGTGAAAACTGGGACTTTGTATGAGCGCCGAAGACCACGCAGTTGAATGCCCCACAAACCAGACATCATAATCATCATCATCATCATCAAAATTATCACATAATCATTGGCCATAATGCATCCTTAATAGAGTAATTGTAGGGCCCATGGAATACCACGATATGTCTGCCCAAATCATCACTAAACCCTTGCCTCATTTCATTCCTGGGTTCATAAACTCAGCCAGAAATTGGAAGCAGTGTGAAACAAGACTCATCTGACAAAATGACTTTCTTCCACTGAGGATTCACTGATAGCAGAATTTAATAATTTAATTTCTACATGGAGGAAACCAGAAGCTAACAACACAACAGCTATGGCAGAACCAGCAGAATGAATGAGATGTGGTATAGGACTTACAGGAGTTGGAACAAATATATGGAAATGCATACAATTCATGCTTCAACATTGATGCAGGTGCTAGCCAGGATTTCTGGTTGTACTGTTCTATCTGACCATAAACAACTCCTGGGCAATGTCCTCAATACATTGCAGGTGTCAGTCAGGGTCAGAACGGTGTTCTGTCTAATTGTGAGTACATTTTTCCAGAAACAACTGAATTCAAATTTGGGTAAATTTTTGGTGCTTGCACAGTGGCTGCTTCCATAATCAAGTTGTTTGGTATTTCAAGTAGAACCACATTGAAGATTTATACCGCATACAGGGAAAATGGAGAAACATCACACACTAAGTCACAACACACACGAAAGTGTGTGTATAGTGATTGTGATGGACGGTCATTGAAGAGGCCCATGACAAAAAATAACAGAACAACAGTTGCAAAAGTCACTGCAAAACTCAATGTCATACTCACAGACCCCGTACGCACTAAAACAACACAAAGAATGTTACATAAACAGGGAATTGCAGGATGAGCTGCAATTCCAAGACCACTCATCAGTGATGCAAATTCCCATAATAGGAAAACATGATGCTGAAAGTATAAAACGGGCACCATGGAACAATGGAAGGAAGTCATTTGGTCAGATGAGCCTTCTCCCATATTGTTTACAGCTTCTGACTGAGTTTACGTCCCAGGAGTGAAACATGACAGGGGTTTGGCTATGATATGAGCAGCCATATTGTGGTATTCCAGTAGCCCAGTGGTTACTCTGTGAGGTCACATTACAGCCAAAGATTATGTGACCATTTTGCCTGATCAGGTGCATACCATGGTACAATGTTTATTTCTCAGTGATGATGCTGTGTTCCTAGATGATAGGACCTCTGTCCACACAGCTTACGTCATCCAGGACAGGTGTTGTGAGTATGACAACAAATTGTCTAATCTCCTAATCTCCCCTGACCACCACATTATTGAGCCTTTGTGATGTACTTTGGAGAGAAGGGTGTGTGATCGCTATCCATCTCCACCATTGTTACCTGAAATTTCCACTGTTTTGCAGGAAGAATGGTTTAAGACTCCCTTGAAAACCCCATGCAGGACCTATATTTATCCATTCTGAGAAGACTGGAAGCCATTTTGAATGTCAACAGTTTCCCTAGACCATTTGAGGTAAGGTATTGTATGTTCTCGGTGTTTCCATATTTTTGTCCACCCCTTGTATGTGGGTCTCCTCACAAGAGCTAGCTGCAGAGGGACACAACTGGGACTGTGGTCAACAATGCTAACTCACATGTGGCCTCATCTCAGGGCTGATGTGCTGTGGGTTTCCTTGAAATCTGGTTCTAGTGATAAAATGTTGTCCCCAGCAATTGAGAGGTCATAGATGGAAATAATGTTTGCATAGATCATATATGTAGAATCTGCAACATGAGTTTTGTGAGGAAAATAACTTCCTTAACCCTGAGATGTCCCAGAGGTTAAGACTAAGACTTCTAGTATGTCCTGTGGTGTATCAGTAATGTAGATGATTACCAAGTGCAGTGCCATGGGGTAGGGGTTTTGGTACTTTTCCTTTTTTATTTTATATTTAATTTCACTCCCCAGTGTTTAAAGAGCTTTTATTTCACATGGTTGTCCAAGGATTCCAAAATATGTAGCAGAGACTACACAGCTTTTTTTAATAGTTTGTCTCTGTGGTGGTCCCACTTGGGTGAACTGACAATCCATAGAACTACTTATCCAATTTCTTTCCCATCCTGTTCCTCTTCCTTCTGTTTGGAATAAACTAATGTTTAAGACAGTTAAGGACAGATGTTGGGCAAATGCATTCTTGTACTTAAACATATATATTTCCAAAAATATTACAGCTAAAATAGAAAACTTGAGACTATTACTTACAACATAATGCTTGAAATTCTAGGCAATTTTTGTCCAAAAATGCACATCACATTAATTTTGTAAGGATTTGAAATTCTAATTGCCATTGTTTCTGTAATGAACCTTTTCTCATAAACTAACCAAGCAATAAAACTGGAATTTCATAGTTTACATCTGCATAAGAGGCTAATGAAATGTGTGGAACAGATGTTTGTTTATGGTCACAGTTGATTTGAAATTAATTTTTCAGTTTTGTTTTACCCAGAACTGCTCTACTTTTCTCAAATTTTAAAGGAAAACTTCCCTCAGAGAAAAGATAACAGAAAAGTGCTGCACAGGATTATTCAGAAAGTAATTCTTAAGAACAATGCCAAATTTCAATTTCAATTTTATAGTTCCTGAGAAAAGATACATTATAGCTCAAAAAAGTCAGTTTACAACAATTCACATTTAAAGTTTTTATTTCAATTTTTGATAATATTGCCAGTGGTGGTTGCCATGTAAGAGCACAAGAGCATGTGAACACCCTGACTTTCAACACCTTGCAGATTTATTGGCTATTTTTCTCTGAGTGCTCTTAAACGTAACATAGATGCTGGACTCTGAAAGATACTGCACTTAAATTTACCACACTACTGCTTTTATTTTTATTTTTTATTTGAGATACATATTCCATAGATCCAGTATGGCGTAATTACACATGGATGTGGAATGAGTCAGAGCACGTACAATATAGATATCATACAATACAATACATACTGGTATATTACACATGGTAGATGAATGATTCAAAACTGGTACAATACAATAATATAATTGAGATAATAAACATACAATACAAAAACACAATAGTGATAAAACCAATACAGATACAATGACAAAGGAAATAATCTGAATTACTACTCAAATTATTTATCTCTGCTGAAGAATTCATCTAAAGAGTAGAAACATTTTTCCAGTAGGAATTCCTTTAGCTCTTTCTTTTTTTTTTTAAATAGCATTTGATTTTCTTTTAGACACTTTATATTACTCGGGAGTGTGTTAAAGATTTTTGTACTTGTGTATTGTGAATACTCCTTTTTGTACCAGAGAGAGATTTTTCCATTCACAGTGCCTATCACCTTTCTGCCTTGTGTTATAATGATGGTATGCCTCATTTGTTTAATATTCAAAGGAATTGAGAAGTGTGAAAGCCATGAGTGAGAGGAGATATTGTGAGGAAGTGGTTAATATACCTAACTGTTTAAAAAGATTGCAACATGAGGTTCTTGGAGGAACACTACATATAATTTGGACTACTTTTTTCTGGCTCTCAAAATTTTTTTTTCAAGTGGTGAGTTGCTCCAAAAGATTATTCCATAGCACATCACTGAATGGAAGTGGCCAAAATATGGAGACTTTGATACGTTGATGTCTCCAATTTTGGAGATTATTCGGATGACAAACGTTGCTGAGCTAAGCTTTTTTAGTGTTTGCTGTATGTGGGATTCCCAGTTGAGCCAGTTATCTATGTGAACGCCTAGGAACTTTGTGCACTGAACGCTCTGTAACTGTTGGCTCTCGTGTGCAATATTAATCTCTTCTGGGCTTATGTAACTGGATTGGAACTGCATGTAATTTGTTTTACTGCGGTTTATTGCTACAGAATTTGCTGTGAACCAGTTCAGAACAGTTGCAAGTGCTTGGTTGACATTTAACTCTATGTCAGTGGAGGTTTTGCTGGCTGTGTCATCTGAAAACATTGTGATATTGCTAGCACTGTTTGAGGACAGGGGTAGGTCATTAATATATATATAATAAATAGGAGGGGACCAAGGACTGACCCTTGTGGAACTCCATGGTGTACTGTTCCTCAGTCAGACTCCACCTCTGCTACTTGTAGATTGTTAACACCTAATAGTATTTTTTGTTGTCTGTCTTCTAGATATGATCTGAGCCAGTTACCCATTTGTCCATGGATTCCATATTGGGCAGCTTTTCCTAAAAGTATTCTGTGATCAACACAATTGAAAGCCTTAGTCAGATCACAGAATATGCCAACGGGTAATTTTTTCTTGTCAAGGCATTCTAAAACATTATTTGTAAGTGCGTAAATTGCTTTGGTTGTAGATATACTTGATCTGAAACCAAATTGTTGTTTACTAATTAGTGCAAATTTTTCAGGGTGATTGACAATCCTGTTGTTGTGACAGTGCCATGACATTTAACAGTGCCGCCATGACAGTACACGCAAACGGCGATAGAGGCGCTCCGCAACTCGGCTGAGTGCGGGAGCGCCACCTAGCTACGAACGGTGCCAGCCGCATGTCATGGCACGGCAGTTGAATAAGAGATACTGAGTTGTTATCATGTAACCAGCTATTGTTTCTAAGTGAGTGTGTTTGAATATCCACACAATTATTGGTGATTAAAGATTATAACACTTTTTGGCGACGAGGATGGGATATTTTCACTGCGTTGTGGATTTGTGTGTTCGTGACGGGGCAGACATGGAACAGCTTATGCAAGCACTCATTGAACAACAAACACAGCTGACGGCTGCTATTCAGGCACAACAAACACAGCTGACGGCTGCTATTCAGGCGTTGTCGACGTCGCTTACTCATCGTCTGTCTTCCTCTTCTCCGCCTCCATTCCCTCCTTACGACGAGGCCGCTGAAGACTGGGAGGATTATGAGAAGCGTTTGTGGCAACACTTCTTGGCTTTCGGCATTGTCGATGCTCCTATGTGTAAGTCGTTATTTCTATCTTGGATTTCCCCATGGATCTATCAGCTGCTATCTCAGTTAGCCCCTCTGCAGGAACCTGCCTCTCTGTCCTTCCATGAAATGTGTGACTTATTGCCTAACTATTACCGAAAAACACCCACGTTGTTGCTGCCTGCGTGGCGTTCTACCGGTGTCGTAAACAGCCCCATCAATCTTACCGGGCTTGGGCGGCGGAACTACACGGTCTGAGTAGGAAATGTCAGTTTGTCACGGACACCCATCATGAGTCTTATGCTGATTCAATGGTGAGAGATGCTATTCTACGGCTTGCTCCTGATGAAGAAGTTCGGCAACGTGCCCTACAACTGCCAAACCCGTCGTTGTCGGACGTCCTAAGCATCGCTCAATCCTTTGAAGTGTCTCACGCTGCTGGCGTGCAAATAGATGCGTGGTGTGATATAGGCACTGTACAGTCAACTTTCGACATGGACAATTTGCCTGTTTCACAGGAGAACGAAGATGTGGTGGCGGTTCACTCATGTAAACAATGTCGCGTTGGGCCGCAGCGCTCACAGCAAAAACAGCAACCACAGAAGCAGGTTTGTTCCGCACTTCCTTCTTGTCCAAAATGTTGGGCCACGTGTAATTCATGTAGGAAAAAAGGCCACATTGCTTCTGTGTGTCAGTTCCCTAAAGTTCCTGTCGACAAGGATGAGGCATCGGACATGGTTGTTAACTGTGTGCTTTCTCAAACAAATAAGTTGTTTGTTACTGTTTGTGTTCTGGATACAGACATTCGCATGCAAGTAGACACTGGCTCTGCAGTAACTCTCATTAATTCTCGCACGTATTTGGAGTTGGGCTCCCCTCCCTTGTCCCCAGTTACGCGAAATCTGAGAACTTATAATAAACAGAAAACTCCTATTATTGGCCAGTTTGATGCTTCCACTTCCTGCAAGTCTGTTGTTAGGCTCCTCAAGTTTTATGTGGTGGATCATGCGGGCACTGAAAACTTGTTCGGTTATGATGCTTTCCAGTTGTTCGGGTTCTCCATTGATGATGATGTGCACCTCATATCTGAGGATATTCTGTATCAACAGCTGGATGGATTGTGTTCTGAATTTTCATCCGTGTTCTCTGCTGGTCTGGGTCGTGCCAAGGATTTTGAGGCCACATTACTCTTAAACCTACAGCTCGCCCAAAGTTTTTCCGGGCATGCCCTATTCCGGTGGTGTTGCGTGCACCTGTCAAGGCTGAGATAGACAGGTTAACAGCTTCAGGGATTCTCCTTCCTGTTACCTCCAGCGAATGGGCATCGCTAATTGTGGTGGTTTCTAAACCAAATGGGAGTCTGCGATTGTGTGGTGATTTTAAAGCCACTGTCAACGCTCAGAGCCTCATTGACACTTATCCTCTTCCCTGTCCTGAGGAGTTATTTACCAAGCTCGCTGGGGGCCAGTTCTTTTCCAAACTTGACTTATCAGAGGCGTACCATCAGTTGCCGGTGGATGCTTCTTCCAAGGAATTTCTCGTCATTAACACTCCTTGTGGGTTGTGTCAGTACCAGCGGTTACCATTTGGCGTCGCTAGCGCGCCGGCCATTTTTCAGTGTTTTTGGAACAGCTCATGGCTTCCGTTCCTGGCTGCATCAACTATCTGGATGACATTGTTGTTGTAGTGTTGGCAGAACAGCCAACACTGTGTTTCTAGAGGAGGCTGAAATGCACGCGTTTAATTACACGCTGACTGGCGTGAGGTCTGGAACAGGACAATATCTTGAGAAGTGCAAATAAAGTACGTAGATGAAGTAATACTTAACTTTAATCCACAATTGTAGAACATCTCTCGTTACGGTACATGCTTCATAATATTAATTATCAACTGCTATGGCGCCTTGCTAGGTTGTAGCAAATGACGTAGCTGAAGGCTATGCTAACTATCGTCTCGGCAAATGAGAGCATATCGGTCAGTGTAGCTTCGCTAGCAAAGTCGGCTGTACAACTGGGGCGAGTGACAGTACGTCTCTCTAGACCTGCCGTGTGGTGGCGCTTGGTCTGCTATCACTGACAGTGGCGACACACGGGTCCGACGTATACTAATGGACCGCGGCCGATTTAAAGGCTACCACCTAGCAAGTGTGGTGACACCACAGTTGTCATGGGGGCCTCCACTGAGGAGCACCTTCGCAATTTGCGTTCACTGTTTCGGGTTTTGCATTCGGCTGGGTTGAGGTGCAATCTGGACAAGTCACAGTTCTTCCAACCCTTCATTGTGTATCTTGGTTTCCACTTGTCCTGTGAGGGTATACGTCCTCTGCGTCAGCACGTTGCGGTCATTAATGCTCTACCCCGGCCGTCTACAGTCAAAGACCTTCAGGGGTTTCTAGGCAAGATTGCTTATTATCACAAATTCATTCCATCCATGGCGGCGGTAGCTCATCCTCTGCATCAGGTGTTATGCAAAAACGTCCCTTTCTGTTGGTCCGACGAGTGTGAGCAGGCTTTTGTCCGCCTGAAGGCTCATTTGCAGTCAGTGCCTTGTCTTGCCACATTCCATCCGGGTCAGCACTTGGTTCTGGCGACTGACGCGTCACAGTATGGCCTAGGGGCTGTTCTCGCCCATCGGTATGAGGATGGGTCGGAATGACCCATCGCCTATGCTTCCAAGACTCTCAACAATGCGCAACAGCATTACTCTCAAATCGAAAAGGAGGCGCTCGCTATCATTTATGCTCTAAAAAAGTTCAGCGTTTTTTGATATGGTTCTAAGTTTCACCTCATCACCGACCACAAGCCGCTGGTCTCTCTGTTCAGCCCATCGGTGTCGCTTCTGGATAAGGCAGCTCACCACCTGCAACGTTGGGCCTTATACTTGTCTCGTTTTCACTATGAGATTCACTATCGCCCCACGGCGCAGCACGCCAACCCTGACGCATTGTCGCGACTGCCGATGGGCCCCGACCAGGTTTTCGATCATGATGAACTACTTTGTTTCCACATTGATGAGGAAGAACGTCGTGCGGTCGAGGGTTCTCCACTTACAGGTTCACAGGTCGCGTCGGCTACTGCGCGGGACCCGATCCTGCGTCAGGTGATCGGTTTTGTTCAACGGGGTTGGCCGGACAGGACCAAGGGCCAGGCATCAAATCCTCTTCACAACTACCATGCCTTGCACCTTCGTCTGTCTGTTTGTGATGGTGTTGTTCTTCTGGCCACGGATGGCGCATCTCCACAGGTCGTGGTGCCAGCCTCTCTTCACAAAGATGTTCTCAAACTGTTGCATGAAGGCCATTGGGGTATTTCTCGGACTAAGTCCCTGGCCCGCAGGCACGTTTATTGGCCCGGTATTGATTCGGACATTGCCCACATAGTTGCTGCGTGTGGTCAGTGTGCTCAACAACTGGCTGCACCTCGTACAATGCCCTCTCCGTGGCCTGATCCAGCGCAGCCATGGGAACGGGTGCATGCTGACTTTGCCGTCCCCTTCCTCGGTACTTATTGGCTACTGTTGATTGATGCCTTCTCGAAGTTTCCATTTGTTGTTCGATGTCTGTCGCCCACCACTGCGGTGACGACGCTGGCTTTGTCCAAAATCTTTGCGCTAGAAGGTCTTCCATCCATGATTGTCACGGACAATGGCCCTCAGTTCTCTTCGCAGGCCTTCCATGATTTTTGTACTGGACACGGGATTCATCATGTTACAGCACCGCCCTTCCATCCGCAATCAAATGGGGAGGTCGAGCGCCTTGTCCGCACTTTCAAAAGCCAAATGAAAAAATTCCTTAGTGATTTTTCCACAGATGACGCTCTGCTGCAATTTCTGAGTTCTTATCGCTTCACGCCTCTGGGTGATCGCAGCCCTGCTGAACTCTTGCATGGCCGCCAACCGCGCACTCTACTGCACCTGCTTCACCCTGTCAAGCCTTGTGCTGTGTCCCCTAGTGTGGGAAAATACTCGGTGGGCGCCGACATGTGGGCACGAGGGTATGGATCTCGCCCTAAATGGATTCCAGGGGTGGTCAAGGCTCTTCGCGGCCGCCGGCTTTGTGAAATACGTACGGACGATGGCATGGTTGTTCGCCATTACGACCAGATGCGCCCATGAGTGGTGGCCACGCTGGTGCCACCGCCCCTTCCTTTCCCTCCACCAGCCCGAGAAGCCAGTCCTGTGGCTGCTGCTGATCTACCGTCCGTGTTGATGCAGCCGACATTGCTATCGCTTCCGCGTACGCCAGAACCGGCCCCAGTCGCAACGCCGCCTTCTCTGGGACCCATCTCGCTGGAGCACACCCGCAGGTCCACGACACCTATGGATGCTGCTCCGGAGTTTTCACCCATCATCTCGTCCAGGAGGCACGTTCCACGCATGAGCTTCCGTCCTGAACATTTTCAACCATACTCTCGTGTCTCTCCGCGGGATTTTCTCAGGGCCTCACAAGAGGACATGGATGTCTCCACACTGTCCATGTCTCCAAGGAAGTGAGTGTTTTTTTTTCAAGGGGGGAAAAGTGTTGTGACAGTGCCACGACATTTAACAGTGCCGCCACGACAGTACGTGCAAACGGCGATAGAGGCGCTCCGCAACTCGGCTGAGCGCAGGAGCGCCACCTAGCTACGAACGGCGCTGGCCACATGTCACGGCACGGCAGTTTAATAAGAGATACTGAGTTGTTATCATGTAACCAGCTATTGTTTCTAAGTGAGTGTGTTTGAATATCCACCTGTCATATATTAATTTTTCAAAGACTTTAGGAAATGCTGTTACAAGAGAGATAGGACAATAGTTGGAAACATCTGTGGCATCACTTTTTTTGTAGAGGGGCTTCATAGTAACATACTTCATTCTGTTCTTCTAGCCTCCTTGAAACTTGGAATCAGGGTCGCGAGCACACCCTCAGTTGTGTACATTTTAAGGAGATTCTATGCATGCACAGCTTGCATGATGTAATTGCCTTACAGGCCAAATACATACAGATTTGATAAACAACATGCACAATTCATGACGTGCTCAGCTAGCCCTTGCCACACAACTAGAAGTTCATGTCTGTGCTCCCAGGCAGCAGACTTTTATCCCGTTTGCTTGGCATTAATCCAGCTAGATGATAGCACACTCCTCAGATATGCTAATTCCCTCACTATATATTGTGGTAAAATTAGATCAGACATCAGTATATATTCAAGTTTTACTGTCAGTAAACCTATTTTTTTGGTTTCGGAATGAGTTATAGCGTGCTAAGTTATGAATTTTATCATACAGTAATCCATTTGAGGCACTGAAAATCATAAGGCCTAAAGCACATCACTGTCAATTGGGAGACTGTAGCATTTATTCATGGTTCTGAGATATGTTGATCTAATGGCGAGTCAGGTTCCTCTGTAGTGTGGGCCCATATTGTATATATGAATATTCACAAAAAGCTGTTTCACTGATTTCTCTGATATTCACTTAAATGTGGGGTTGATGGTGGTGTGCTTTGGGCCCCTAAGGATCTCAGCGCCTCATTTGTATTCTAGTCAAGTGACCATATTGGTATTGATTACTACTTGTGTTTAATCGTTTCCACAAACTACCCTTTGTGTTTGGAGTTGGTTGTTTACTGTGTGGGAATCAGCTTTCATTTGCAGTGCAAACATGAACTATGTTCAATCTGTTTTAAATACTAACAGAAAAGTAAAGCTGTGAGGATGGGGGCTGAGTTGTGCTTGGGTAGCTCAGTTGGTAGAGTACTTGGCTGCAAAAGGCAAAGGTCCCGATTTCAAGTCTTCATCTGGCACACAACTTTAATTTGCCAGGAAGTTTCATATCAGAGCACACACTGTTACAGAGTCAAAATCTCATTCTCAGAACAGAAAATAAACTAACAGGAAAAGTTAGCCACAAAGGAACTAGGGGAGAACATATCCATTGCTTGAGATTTAACAAGGAAGTGTATAGTTAGCACAGTTGTCGTGTGGGTGCAGTGTAAGAATACCTGATTTTCAATCTGGAAGTAATTCATGAACTAATATGTCTGTTAGAGATCTTGTACATTTGTCTGAAAAAATGGAAAAAGCATGAAAACTTCCATTTACACAAAAATGCAAAATGGAGAGTTACAAAAGCTTACACATTATTTTGTTATTGCCTTAAACTGAACTTTATTAAGTACAAAACAACAAAATTCCACAAAAACAATTCTTTATTTTGTCAAATATTATTATTATTACTGTTGTTGCTATTATTGGCAGTGGCTGTAGCTGTATAAACTTATTGATAAGCATGACTTTTACAAAGCAGATGCTATTAATTTCACATCCTCAAATTTATCTGAATCTAAAAATTTGTGAAGACTCAGAATGTATATTAGAGCCACCACTGAATATTCCTATACCTCTCGTGACTAATGCTGTCGATATCCATAATCTTCCTCGTGTTTCTGGAGTAATCTCTTCCCCTGCCTCCTTTGCCTAGCTAACTTTTGCATTTTGCTTCTATTGCCTGAACTTTGTCCAGTCATGTTTCATCGATGTTTCTGAGTATCTTCAGTGTGAATGCATCTGAATGGAAGCCTAGTCTCTGCAAGTACTTAATCCTGTCTACATTTCCAGTATTGAACGCTAGACAGGCATCACAAGCAGCAGCTATCTTCACAACAATTGAGGACACAAATACTGTTTTTGGACAACACATGCATATAAGGTGATTGTAGCTTACATTTGTATTCTGTGTTTTCCCATGTACACATTTTTTCAGCAATTCAGGATTGGCTAGGCACCTAAAAGTTGGTTTTATCAGCAAGTGGCAAATCATGTTTGTTGATGTATGGCTTTCCACTGGCTTCTGCCTGAAGATGTTTGCACCACAATATGTCACAAAGGGAATGTTGAGGATTATCATCTGTGTAAAGTTCGTGAAAGAATATTACCCACACAGATTGCTGCATTGTTTTCATACTATGTAAGTTATCCCTGATAGCTTTTCCATAATATATTTGTAAAGTGTGAATTTCCTTGTCTGTCAGTCTGTTAACATCTCCCAGTGGCTTTCCATCTTCTAGTTTGTTGCCTTTCTTTTCTTTCTTCAATCTGAGAAGTCTACCTCCCATTTGCTTTTGAACATGATCCATACATTCCAGTTTTTCAATTTTACTTTGTGAGCCGTAATGACTGTTCTGTAAAACAGTCTTAAAAGCACTGTAATCACCATCACCTAGGTCCTTCACATACCTAATACCACATTGTTCAACTGACTTTTAGAATATTAGTTTCATTCCAGCTGCTTCCATCCCACCACTTGACACCTGGTAATTCTTGCTACCCACTTTTTTGTGCTCCTGCTGTGACCTGTCTTCTTCATTGCCATCATTGTTCTTTCTAGTGTCACACTGAGAGCAATATTTGCTCATTACTTGGAAGTCTAAAATTTTCCCTGTGTCCATGCTAATGACAGATGATACATCATGAAGTGATGTGTGGTCCCTCTTCATCCAAGTTCCATAACAAGCGATACACAGATCTGTCTTCACTACATAGTGTCCTTCTTCCCCTTCATTGTTAATATCTACACCTTCCTCAACAGCTGCTTTCAAGTCCTCCTTAAACTCAATGTCAAGAGTACTGAGAAGTGTTCTGTTGTCGTCACTGAATCTAGTCACTGGTGCAGGCATGTTTACTAAGCCACAAAGCAAATTTGTGCCTTCTCTGCCTGCACTTAAGCATCTTCTAGCAGAACACAATCTTGTATTTGCCTCTTACATCTCTCACAGAAAGCAAAAGTCTTGATCTAAACATCTTTTTTATAAACTTTACACAAAATATGTATATTACTTACAATGCCAATTCTGTCTCCAAGCATCATACAGCCCAAGGCCCTTTAACCCACAATTACCACATGCACATGAAACTTTTATCATATGGGCAAGTATTTCTAAGTCAATTAACCTAAATCCACTGGAAAACTCATCTTTGGGATGAAACTTTACGAAGGTCCATCAGGGAAATATACGATGGCGGAACTGCTGAAATGTGACTCAGTGTTTCATGTGATTTTTTAAAAAATTAAATCATTGGGCTAGGGAGGTGGATGGGTAAAGATGAGTGATCAGTTTTTATTGTCAAAAGTAATAACACATTTGAATTATATGCACACAGGCATTGTCAGCATCTGCATGTGGGCAGCCCACTATAAACTTAACCTTTCTTTGGCAGTGGACACAGCATCATCAGTTACTTTACTAATTTTCTTCTTTGATAAACTCAGTGACTTTGTTGAAATTTGTCCTTCATACTTAGGAGCAGCATCTGTAACACTGTTATTTAAATTCCTGTACGTTTTACATGTGAAATTTGACATTTCCTCACCCTTTTGAAAATGTGTCCACTGTTACAACCCATTTTGAACAAAACAGGTTGATACGAGGGTTGGAACATAAATAGTGGCAACTATTTATTCACAACTGATACAAAAGAATTACATGTTTGCACCTGTTACTGTCCTTCAAAGTAGTGGAGGAGGAGGAGGAGGAGATTAGTGTTTAACATCCCATCGACAACGAGGTCATTAGAGACGGAGCACAAGCTCGGGTGAGGGAAGGATGGGGAAGGAAATCGGCCGTGCCCTTTCAGAGGAACCATCCCGGCATTTGCCTGAAGCGATTTAGGGAAATCACGGAAAACCTAAATCAGGATGGCCGGAGACGGGATTGAACCGTCGTCCTCCCCAATGCGAGTCCAGTGTGCTAACCACTGCGCCACCTCGCTCGGTTCCAAAGTAGTCACCAGCATTGTGTAGAATCTGTTGCCAGTGATGTGGAAGGCATAGTATACCGTTAGCAGAGCCTGTTCTGTTGATGGTGTGAATGGAGTGGTCTACTGCCTGTGAAATCTCTGGAACAGTTCTGAAGCGAATGCCATGAAGTTGTTCCTTCATCTTTGGAATCAAATCAAAGTCACAAGGATTTAAATCCGGGCAGTGTGGTGGATGGTACAGTACATCCCAGTCCCATCGACCAAACAGATCAGACACACCTTGCGCTGTATGTGTCTGTACATTGTCATGCTAAATGATGGGTGGGTTGCACAGAAAGTGTCGCTGCTTCTTTTGAAAAGCTGGTCACAGGTGATGCTCTAAAAAGGAACAGTAATACTGTTCATTGATGGTCTGCTGTGGAGGTACACAATGCATTAGGATAACATCATCACAGTAATACACGAGAATCACCGTAACTTTCGCCATACTGAGGCTCTGATGCAATTTTGACATTCATGGTGACCCATAATGACACCATTCATTGGACTGGTGTTTCAGTTTTGGCTCATATGATGTGGCCCATGTCTCATCCAGTGTTATGATTCAGCATAAGGAAGCATCTCCTTCATACTCATTGTGCTCCAAGAGTGTCTGAGCAGCTTCGTAATGCATCTATTTCTGCATTTCCGCCAATCCATGCAGAACCCACTGTGATGCAATTTTTCACATGCCCGGGTGTTCCTTCAGGATGCGAAGCACAGTCATATGTGCTAATCTGGTTTTGTGAGTGAGCTAACAAATGTATGGCATTGATCACTGTCCACTGATGTGGCAACAGCATGTACTTCTTCTTCAGAGACACTAGAATGACCTGTCCGATGCATCTGCCATAGTTTGCTGACTTTTGTTGAAAGCTTTTACCCAACGTGTCACTGTTCTGTACAGCAATGATGATTCCCTGAATGCCTCTTGAAGACCTTGATGACACCGTTGTGCTTTATGACCTCTGGCACATTCAATCTTGACACCGTTATGTTCAACCACTCACTCACAAGTGACTGTGTTTCTGTCGATTGTGCACACACTGGTGACGTGGGGTGGGTGAGTCCATTTGCCTGGAGATAAGGTAGGTATGTCAACAACATGTGCTGTCAGCAACAATAGTAGATTCCATTGCCTAGTGTCTCTGAAGCAGTGTTGCCACTATTTCAGTTCCAACCTACGTATATGCAAAACTAAAAACTGAAATAAGTTTGTAGCACACACTATCCACAAAAATCACATTGTAAACAGGGAACAAGCACAGAAAATCTTTCTCGCAGCCTTCTCGACTCATTTGCAGTTCATTTTGATTGCGTGAACAAAAAATTATTGCACAAAAAGTTTCTAACATAAAGAAGATGTGTGTCATAGAAAGAGGGGGTGTGCAGACACAGACACCCAAATAAACTTTTTTGAAACATTTTTCTGGCCAGAATTTGGTTAAGAAACTTTGCAATGTTATTCTTAAAGAATCAGTCTAAAAATTACGAAATAAAAAGTTTCAAATTTTTTTGACAATTTTGCCCTACATCTCCCCTTAAGATTTTTGTTTTTACTTTTTGTGTATGTCTATTGGCAGCACTGGAATTTTGCCTCCTGAAGATAAGACTCCTGTGTGGAGGATACAGAAGTAGGCATCCCAGGAATTGAGAAGCATTTGAAGGAATTGAAAACAAATAAGTCATCAGGTCTGGATGTAAGCCCAATTACGTTCTACAGAGAGTACTCTATAGCATTGGCCCCTTACCTAGCTTGCACTTGTTGTAAATCTCTCACCCAGCACTAAAGTTCCAAGTGACTGTAAAAAAGTGCAAGTGATCCCTGTTTATAAAGGTAAAAGAATGGACTCACAAAATTGCGGACCCATATCCCAAACATTGACATGGGGCAGAATCGTTGAACATTTTCTCAGTTTGAATACAATAAATTTCCTTGAGACAGAAAAGTTTCTGTCCACAAATCAGCAAGAATGTAGAAAGTATTGCTTATGCATAACACAGCTTGCCCTTTCGTCACTTGGAATCCTGTGAACCACGGATGAAGGGCAGCAGGCAGGGTCAATATTCCTAGATTTCCAGAAAGCGTTTGAGATGGTGCCCCACTGCAGATTGTTAATGAAGGTCCAAGCTTTTGGAACAGGTTCCCAGCTGTGTGAGTGGCTCAAAAACGTCTTAGCTAACGGAACTCAGCTGATAAAATAGCTCCATATTTAGCAATTATATACAACCACTCGCTCACAGAAAGATACGTACCTAAAGACTGGAAAATTGCTCAAGTCACACCAATACCCAAAAAGGTAAGTAGGAGTAATCCGCTGAATTATAGATCTATATTAATAACGTCAATTTGCAGTAGGGTTTTAGAACATATACTGTATTTGAACATTATGAAGTACCTCGAAGAAAACGATTTGTTGACATATAGTCAGCACGGATTCAGAAAATATCATTCTTGTGAAACACAACTAGCTCTTTATACTCATGAAGTAATAAGTGCTATCGAAAGGGGATGTCAAATTGACTCCATATTTTTAGATTTCCAGAAGGCTTTCGACACCGTTCCTCACAAGTGTCTTCTAATCAAACTGCGTGCCTATGGAGTATCACCTCAGTTGTGCGACTGGATTCATGATTTCCTGTCAGAAAGGTCACAGTTCATAGTAATAGACAGAAAGTCATAGAGTAAAACAGAAGTAATATCCAGCGTTCCCCAAGGAAGTGTTATAGGCCCTCTATTCTTCCTGATCTATATCAACGACATAGGAGACAATCTGAGTAGCTGTCTTAGATTGTTTGCAGCTGATGCTGTCATTTACAGGCTTGTAAAGTCATCAGATGATCAAAACGACTTGAAAAATTGTTTAGATAAGATATCTGTATGGTGTGAAAAGTGGCAATTGACCCTGAACAAAGAAAAGTGCCAAGTTATTCACATGAATACTAAAAGAAATCAGCTAAATTTTGATTACGTGATAAGTCACACAAATCTGAGGGCTGTAAATTCAAGTAAATACTTAGGGATTACAATTACAAATAACCTAAATTGGAACAATCAAACAGATAATATTGTGGGTAGAGCAAACCAAAGACAGCGATTCATTGGCAGAACACTTAGAAGGTGCAACAGGTCTACCAAAGTGACTGCTTACACTACGCTTGTCTGCCCTATTCTGGAGTACTGCTGTGCAGTGTGGGATCCGCATCAGGTGGGACTGATGGATGGTATCAAAAAAGTACAAAGAAGGGCAGCTCGTTTTGTATTATCGCAAAATAGGGGAGATAGTGTCACAGAGATGATATGTGAATTGGAGTGGCAATCATTAAAACAAAAGCATTTTTCGTTGCAATGGGATCTTCTCATGAAATTTCAATCACCAGTTTTCTCCTCTGATTGCAAAAACATTCTGTTGGCACCCACCAACATAGGGAGAAATGATCATCACTATAAAATAAGAGAAATCAGAGCTCGCACAGAAAAATTTAAGTGTTCGTTTTTCCCGCGTTCCGTTCGAGAGTAGAACGGTAGAGAGACAGCATGAAGGTGGTTCATTGAACCCTCTGCCAGACACTTTATTGTGAATAGCAGAGTTATCATGTAGATGTAGATGTCCATGACACCATGTATTCATCAGAGACAAGGATATTGTCAGGAGTGCCCCAGGAAAATATGACAGATCTGACAGCTAGGGTGAGCAGCAATCTGTAACTGTCCGCTGATTACACTGTAGTATATGGAAAAGTATGGTCATTGAATGACAGTAGAAGGCTACAGGATGACTTACACATAATTTCTATTTGGTGTGATGAATGACAGGTTGCTCTAAATGAAGGAAAATGTAAGTTAATGCAGATGAGTAAGAGTGGTGTGCTGCTTGACAAAGTGACATCAATTAAATGTCTAGGTGTCTTATTGCAAAGCAATATTAAATTGAACAATCACATAAACATGGTATCAGGGGAGGCAAATGTTTGATTTCCATTTATTGGGAGAGCTTAGCTCATCTCTAGATGAGACCATGTAAAGAACACTTGTGCAACCCCTTCTTGCATATTCTTAGTGTTTAGGATCCGCATCATCATACGTTAAAAAAAAAAAAAAAATCATTGAAGCAATTCAGAAGTGTGCCACCAGATTTTTTCCCAGTAGATCTGATCAACATGTGAGAGTTTATGGAGATGCTGATCAACATGTGAGAGTTTATGGAGATGCTTTGTGAAATCAAATGGGAATGTCTGGAGAGAAGACATGTTCTTTTCACAGAACACTACTGTGAAAATTTAAAGGATGGGCATTTGAAGCTGACTGCAGAATGATTCTACTGCTGACAATGTACATTTCATGTAAGGACCACAAAGATTAGATGAGATGAAATTAGGGCTTTTACGGAGGGATATAGACAGTCGTTTTTCCCTTGTTCCGTTATCAAGTGGAATAGGAAAGGAAATTATTAATGGCTTGCAGAGTATGCATGCAGACATAGATAACCTGGATAGGTGGGTTCTTATTGGTGTGTAACTCTTCAGTAAATTGTCTAAATTTGGCCAAGTTTGTTGGGAGCTATCCATTCTAGCCATCTATGTGGTGCTTTCCTCCATTTTGAAGCAATAACAGCGCCCTTTCTTCTACCACACTTACAAGTAATTAAACAATGTCAACCATTGTGTTCACACTTACAAGTAATTAAACAATGTCAACCATTGTGTTCTAATGCATTTCCACAACCTGTTTAATTGTATTACCAAAGTTTTTACTCAGACCAGTCTTATTTAAGCGTGCTGTAAGGCTTCTACACGTTTTCAGCAGATCTGAGAAAACTTGTGCACTCTTTTTTAAAATAATTTTCTTATTCTGAGTGAATAAAAAACTAATAATAGGTGCAATACCTGATAAATGTCTAAACTTCTATAGCACAAGTCTCACAATTATTTGCTGCTTGATCTTTAGCATAAACAACTTGGATCTAAAGAGAGAGTCATAAAGCTTGGAGACTCCTGAGACATTTAAGTAATGATCCATCTATGACCACTGTAGACCATAACATTACAGCCAATAAAATAGCATGTCAGTTACTTCTGAACAGGAAGGCAACCCACAAATCCAAAAATCCAAAATTGCAAAGAGAAGAGCAAGAGGAGACCAATCTGCTTACAACATCATTCACCATGGAAGGATTAGATAAGACTATCAAACAAAGTAAAGAATGGAAAATCAGCTGTCTTAAATGATATATGAACAGAGCAAATTAAGCATTTGACATAACAACAAAGAAATGGATTTTGCAGCTCTTTAATAATAGAGTGAGCAGATGTCAAATCCCAAAGATGTGCCAGAAGAGCTGAGTGATAGTTTTGCTGAAGCCTGGTAAAGAAGGGATCAACACAAAGAATTTTAGATCAATTTCATTACTCTGCCATCTATACAGGCTGCTGGAAAACATGATCTTAAATCATCTCCTACCTGTAGTTGACCCCCTGCTAATACCTCAAGAAGCTGGTTTCATCCTGGTAAAAGCTGCGCCATGTGCAGTGGTTGTGTGGTTAGAGATGCCATGTCACTGAGTGCATGGCCCCTTCCGCTGGAGGTTCGAGTCCTCCCTCGGGCATGGGTGTGTGTGTTGTTCTTAGCATAAGTTAGGACAAGTTAGTTTAAGTAGTGTGTAAGTTTAGGGACCGATGTCCTCAGCAGTTTGGTCCCTTAGAAATTCACACATTTGAACACTTTTTAAAAGCTGCACTGGAAAATTGCTGAATCTTACATAGTTCACAGAAGATGGGTTTGTAGCTTGTAAGGTGACGGGAGGTATTTGTCAACTTATCAGCGGTCTATGACACTATTAGCCACCAGCTGCTACTACTCAAGGTATACAATATGACAAAGGATTTTAGCCTAACTAGGTTCAGTTCTACAAAACTGCAGTTTCTTCGTTGACTTTCAAGGGCAGTGCAGTCAATACAGATTACAGAAAAATGGTCTTGCTCAGGGAAGCATGTTGGCTCAAATCCTATTCAACATATATACAAATGATGTTGATGACCTTGCTCTTTCCACTCAGAGCTCCATCTTTGAATCAGTGGAGAACATCCTCATAAATTCCCTTGAATATCTATCAAGATACTATAGCACAAATCGGCTTAAACTAAACCCCTCAATGTTTTTCATTTGAGAAATAGAGAAGCTACTCATAAGTTGATGATAGTATGCTCAGGAGTTGAGTTACAACATTGCTACACTTCAAAATACCTAGGAGTGACACTGGACAGATCTCTTACTTTCAAGAGATACTGCATGAATTGCAAATTGAAAATTTCCACCAGGAACAATCTGTTAAGAAAATTGGCCGGATCACAGTGGAGCAGTCAACCTGAAACCATCCGAGCCTCTGCACTTTCATTAGCCTACACTGCAGCAGGGTATGCCTGTCCAGTTTGGTATAATTCATCACATGCCAAGCAGGTAGACATAGCTCTCAGCAACACCTGCTGAATTATAACAAATTGTTTGAAATCTACTCCTATCGAATCGATTTACCACATTGCAGGAATAGGACCAAATCCCATTTGAAGAGAAATTACAGTGAATAAGGAATGAATGAAAGTAGTACAAGAACCAACTCATCCCCCGTATGGGCATAAACTGCATTCAAAGCTATTGAAGTCAAGGAAGAGTTTTCTTAAAACATCAAAGGTAGTTGCTACCACTGCTCAAAATGCCAAGGTGCAACTTTGGAGGGCTAAGACTTCCCTTCTATCTAGCTGGAAAAGAGTTTTGAATTCTGCCTCCAGTATATGATGAGGAATGGATGACCTGGAAATCGTTAAATAGGCTGAGGTCAGGAGTGGGTAGATCAAGGTTTAATCTGGCATGATAAATAAATAAATAAAAACATAAATACAGAAAACAATATTAAGTGTGATTATGGAGAAATCCAGACTGTCCATCACATGCTTCAGTGTCAGCTATGTCCAGCCTCCTGTATTGCAGAAGACCTTCATCAAGAGAGAGAAAATGGATTGGAAGTGTCCAAAATTTGGTCAAAGAGTATCTGACATGTTGAATGTGCACCTACGTGTATTTCTGACTTGATAATAAAGAAATAAAATATAAAAATCATTTTGTAATTTGTCAGTAGTAATATGGTACTGCTCTGTGATGCAAGAATTTATCTTTTCTTTATTCAGTACTGCTTGTGACCACTCACAATAAAGTCTGAAATATAAAACTGTTCTTCACTTCCACATGTTAGGTTAATATACTGGCTGTTTACAATCAAGTAATTGCTTTTAGTAATTTTTATTGTCCGTAAGTCTGCTTTGGAAGCACAAGCTCCATCAGCAAGATACTGTGTAGGCTACAGTCTAATTTTTGTCCCCAACTTCTTAGAAAATTCAGAAATACTTCAACATATATGTGAGAAATCAGGTAGAGGGCCCTTGACATACACATGGTGAATTGCCCTCTCTGTTTATTGATTGGATAGCCACTGAATTGCTATTTATTTATTCAATGGGATAATAATAATTATTAAAAGGTGGCAATCTTATTTAAGCACTGTTTTTACTCCTTCGATTGTTGCGAGTCAGCGATAGTGCAATGCTGCTTGCTTTGGAGAATACACATTTTATAAGAATTATTTGGTCCAGGAAACACTTTTGCGATCACGGTTGCGATTTAGATGGTATTCGCGTAATTGTACCGATTAAAAGTTATCGTTTCCGAAAGACGCAGGTTCGATTAAAGCTGTGTGCACTTTTGCACGTATAATGAAAATATTCAGAACACGTCGCGTAACAAAAAGAAACATGCGAATCACAACCGTGATCAAACGAAGAAAATAAATGATAACATAAATGTTCTTCGCTGTTATTCAGGATAGGCTCAGATTAGACCTTGCAATTTTTAGTTATAGGAAATCACAAGACGTTACACTTTAGAGATATTTGTTTTGAATAACTTGTATTTACCTTCTCTCTCTCTCCTTTTTACAGCCTTTATACCTTCACATCGATTAAGGAACTTTTCCTTCTCTACCAACCAGTACGAGAACAAAATTCAGACTCAACAAAATGTCTTACATCAAATTATTACATGCTTAACCCTTAACAATCATATATCGTTTCGTAGTACAAACAATGTTAATTTATTCCGTGCACGAGGAAGTCTTTGATACACTGAGCACAAAAAGGAAAATAATAAAATTATAATTACATTTTTAATATCATGAATACTTCTTTAAATCATGAAAATAAGGTTTGACATCGTCGTAATATTAATTTTCATCGTTGTAGCACTACAATGGTCTCACCTTGAAGACTAGGCACCAACATCAATGAACTGGCAAGCCTAGCTTGGCAGTGGGAATCTGCCTCAATAACATTGATAAATGGACATAGAACCCTAGTGCACCACTACCTTTGTCTCTGAACTAGTGGCCTGTAAATAGTTTTTGCTTGTCTGTCTCACCAGTGTGGAGCTTGAAAGCCCATTTTTGGATAAGTAGATGAATTCAACATTATTATGTAACACAAATCCGATGAACTCCTTAGTCTCTGCATGGTGGAAAGTGAAAGAGGATTTACATAGTATTGAACTCCAGGTGCTCAGATAATACAATGAATGATTTTATTTCAAACTTTGTCTGACATATTACATGAAGAATTTGAATGACAAACATATAAGGCAAAACAATTGACACCTACTTGTTTCAGCATTCTGCTGAATCTTGACAAGTAATACTCCTCAAATGGACTTTGCTAACTAGCAACATACCAGTGGTATGAGTTCCATTACAGCTACTTGTAGTGATACTATCACCAATAGTTATTTGAGACACTGCTATTTGTGTAAGTGTTTCAAGTGATCCCTTTCTCATGATGAGCTTTACAAATCTGACTGAGAGCACAGATTATTCATTGTAAGAATTCCAAAGAAAACCACATGGATTTTTTGTGATCAGTTTTTATATGCTTTCTTCTCACTTCCAAACAGTATCAGTCACTCTGTGGTGCATGTTATGGGTCATCCAACAAGTTGGAGTTTATGGCTCTGTGGGCTAGAATGCCTCTCAGCAAGTTCAATCTTGGCAATGGTACATAAGCAATTGACAGTCCACTAGGCCAGCCTGGGGTAGAGTAATGATTTGAAACAACAGGCAGGATGGACCCCATATGGTCTACATATACCAGCCTGTTAGAGATGGGCATGCAGTATGCAATGCACACCTCTGGTCGTAGAAAATGTAGAACTTGCCAGAATTGTCTGACTGAGAAGATGATTAGCCATTACTTTGTCGACCTGTAAGCAAAATTAAGGTTTGCATAAACAAGATCAAAATATCCTCTTGGCAGACTCTTATGATTACACAACAAGAGAGATCTGTCTGAAATTGTTTGAACACCCAGAATTTAATTTTGGCTTTATGTATTTTATATTGCACATATTGTACAATCAGTTATAAAAGTTCCATATAAGATATTTGAAGTTGCATCAATGGCAAATTTTCTGCTTGCTGAGAGGTGCTAATCTGCCAAGAAAAAGAAAGAGAAATGTAATAAAAAAAACTGTTGCAATGGAAATGTGTAACACAATTATTGTTGGGGTTGGTGAATAGTTTGAGTTTTAAAGAGAAAGTTGTTTCTTTCAACTTTGAAACATGTAGTTATACTTCTGCAGTTCCTACTTGAAAATAATTTACAGGAGACTTTTAGGAAAAAAATTGAACTTCCAAAAGTGATTGTTATGATACCAGTAACTGACATGGACTGATGTTTGTCTACCCTGAAGAGAATTAAAACTTTTCTGTGAAGTACCATGACTCCAAAGTAGCTAACAGCACTAGCATTGAGAAATACTTCATACAGGGCACCAAGGCCTTGAACAAATGTGCCATAGACAGATTTCCTGCACTTACAGAGGAGGTGGATATCTTGTACAAGCATCAGCCTTAAGTTACATGCATTTGATGTATTTGAACAACAGAGAATTTGGGGCAGAGTAGCGACAATATGAAGCAGGATGACTGCTACTCATGACGTAGAGGAAGTATCGCACGAGAAACAGACATATTGAAAGAAAGCTGTTGGACAACCATTGCCTTTGGGAACAAAAGAGATGACAGTGGCCCTGTGTATGTATGAATGCATGTGTGCTTTTGAATGGCTCAAGAAGGACTTTGATAGCTTACTATATCTAACAGTCTTCTTCTAATGCCCCTGTCATCCACTCATTGCCTCCTATGTTTGGTGAGTGGTAATCTATCTTATTTCATATTATTAACACTTGGTATGGTTCTCGTTTTTAGCTATTTCACGTTCGTTACATATTACTGTGAACCCCTAGATAAAATTCCGTAAAATGCTACTGCTGTGGGGTAGCTAGAGATACATGTGAAATGAATAGATATTATAATAAATGAAAAGCACCAGTTTGCTTTTGTTCTATAATATTACTTTTATTTTATTTTATTTATTTTATACAATAAAAGTAATATTGTAGAACAAAAGCAAACAGGTGCTTTTCATTTGTTGTAATGTTCTACCAAGAACCAACAGAAGATTCTGTTAACATGAATAGATATTGTTTTAAACATTGGAAAGTCCACACTGGAGCACCCACAATATTATCAGAAGGATAGATTGCTACTTATATAGATGACATTTTATGTTGCAGATAGGCACAACGAAAAGACTGTTACATGTTGTGCTTTTTGCCAAAGCCTTCTTCAAAAAAGAAAAAACACACTCATTCACACAAGAAGGCTCACCTCACACTTGCATGATCACTGTCTTCTGGCCACTATCGTCAGAATGCAATTCTAGTGTTGAACAAAAGCAGCAATCTCAAGTGGAGCGTGGGGAGGAAACAGTGCTGTCTGGTGGAGTGTGCAGGAACTAGGTGGCATTAGGATAAGGCTGACAGGTGCAGCATTGGGAGGCTGTGGGGGAAAGGGGGTTGGAGGTGAGGAAGATTAGTGGGTGTGTCAGCAGAGACTGGTGCGCAAAGAGGGTGAAGGGATGTGAAGTGGAAGGAGGTAATAGGATGTGGAAGAAACTGTTGGGTGGAGCGTGTGGGAAGAGTAGGTTACTGTAGGTTGAGGCTGGCATAATTTCAGGAGTGGAGAATGTGTTGGAAGGGTAACTCGTATCTGCACAGTTCAGAAAAGCTGGTGGTTGAAGGAAGCATCAGTTACCCCCGGGCTGTGAAGCAGCCACTCAAATCAAGCATGTTATGTTCAGCCTGCATGTTATACCACAGGGTGGTCCATTTTCTCTTGGCCATAATTTGACAGTGGCCATTCATCCAGGAGGACAACTGGTTGATAGTCATACCAATATAAAAAGTCCTGTCACAGGCTTATACTACCCCATCATAAGCTGGCCACTTGTGAAAGCAGCCACATAATATAGCAGCTCTGCTGCAATCATTGCACACCTGGACCACCTGTGAAAGGAACCATGTAATGTACCAGCTCTACTGCAATCATTGCACAGCTTTTTATGTTGGCGTGACTACCAACCAGCAGTCCCCCAGGATGAATAGCCACCACCGAACTGTGGAAAAGAGCAAAGTACACCACTCTGTGACATAATATTCTCAATTTCATCGCTGCTTCACAACCTGAGCCATCTGGATCCTCCTCTCCACCGTCGGCTTTTCTGAATTGCGCAGATGGCAGTTACCCTGTTATCCTTACAACTCATTCTCTGCTCCCAAAATTATCCCAGCCCCAACCTACAATAACCTACTATCCCTCATACCCTCCATCCAACAGTTTTCACCTCTTCTGTCTTATCATCTCCTTCCTATTTACGTTCCCTCACCCTCATTGTGCACCACTCTCTGCCAAAGCATTTTTCTACTTCACTTCTGTTCTCTTGTTCAGCTCCCCATTTCCAAAGTTTGGACCATTAAGGGGAGGGCCCTTTACCATCTTGGGATTATGACTATCTAATGTGCCAGTTGGACAGAATTTGGCACAATATCCCTCAGGAGGACATCCAATAACTCTCTCAATGAATGCCAAGATGAATAACTGCTTTCATAAGGGCCAGAGGTGGACCTGTTTACTGACATGTTCAATTTGTGAAGATCTTTCTCTTGAATAAATCATCCATTTTTTCTGAAATTGTAGTCATTGTTTGTCTGTACGTGTACATCATATCTACTGATTTCCATTTCATTAGGATAATGCCTTCAGGGTGCATCTTTTTTTTGTCTTAAGAGTGCTTGTATTAATGTGATTTCCTCCCTTCTTTTGAAGTTAGTACAGTTGTTCATACTGCCTCTAAAATTGCTCTTTTATTGTTATCAGGTCGTCAGGTATATGAGGTAGTCCAAAAACTTAAGCCACTCCTGACCCAGTACTATCCTCTTCTTGACCAAATATTATAGTTGTCAAACTCACGTATTTTAACCATTGTGATTAAAAATTTTCTGTTAATTAATTGCTTCATGGGTTGAAGACCTCTAACATCTCAGTTGCAAATGTATTCTTTTTTCTAATGAATGTAAGGTGTTGTGTGAGGTCTGTTCACAAAATTGTAGAACATATGTAAATTTACACCAATGGTGTGTTGGAGCAAAATGTGGTTGGCATCCCAACACATGCCTATGTTTAATGTTTACCTGTCAGAAATTTCATTGTTGTATATCTGTTAGTTATTGTTCAGTGCTGTATTGAGTAGAACATTGTGTCTCACAGTTTGTGAGTTTCAAGTTGGCAGAGTTAGAGGGGCAACGCATCTGCATTAAATTTTGTGTGAAATTCGAGAAAATCTTTACAGAGACACACCAAATGATGCAGGAAGCCTACAGTGATGAGTGCTTAAGCCACACTCGGTGTTACAAATGGTTCTCACAGTTTAAAAATGGCTAGACGGAAGTTAAAGATAACCCTAATTCGGAATGCCCTTTGACGTCTACGACGATGCTCATGTCAGGAACGTCAACAAAATTGTGCATGCCAATCAAGAACTGACTGACTGAGAGATTGCAGAAGAGTGTAACATTTCAGTTGGATCATGTCATGAAATCCTAACACAGCACCTTGGAATGCATTGTGATGCCACCAAATTTGCCCCACAGCTAATGAGTCCAGGCCAGAAAGACCTTTGCCTCACAATCTGTGAAGAGCTTTTGGATTGCGTGAATGAGAATGAGATGTTCCTTGAGAGAACCATAACTGGTGATGAGACATGAGTCTGTGGTCACAATATTCAGACCAAGGTGTAGTCTCCACAGTGGGCCGGGAGAGGTTCTCAAAGACCAAAAAAGCTCGCCAGGTCAGGTCAAATGTCAAAGCCATGCTGATAATTTTCTTTGACTTTGAGGGATTAGTTCCTCATGAATTTGTGCCACAGGGACAAACTGTTAATCAATGGACTATCGGAACATTTTGGGATGCCTGCGAGAAAATGTGAGAAGGAAATGGCCTGAAATGTGGCAATACAATTCATGGCTATTGCATCACAATAATGCACCCACACATTCATCCCTGTTGGTGCATGACTATTGCACAAAAAACGAAATCACTGTGCTGCCTCATCCTTCATACTCTCCAAACCTGGCCCCTGTGGACTTTTTTTTTTATTTCCAAGGTTGAAAACCCTGTTGAAAGGATGCAGATTTGCAATGATAAACAAGATAAAAGAAAACTCACAGACAGTGCATCGCACAATCGTGTGAGAGGTGTACCAAGACAACTTCTGGAGGTGGAAACAATGCTGGGAGCAATGAATCAATTGTGGAGGAGAGTATTTTGAAGGAAACCATGCACAATAAGAAAACGGTAAGCGTAGAAAAATTTTGTGGGCAAAGTTCTGAATTTTTTGAACAGACCTCGTATATGAACTCTCTCATCAAAGATGTTGTGGTTTGTCTCATGACCAACTGTAAAGTTTCACCCAAGGTTGTCACCTCATCAGATTTAATCCTCCATGATGTTGTCCATGTTGTGCAATCATCTGAAGTAGCATCATCGCTGAAGAAGGATTTTTGACAATACAGAAACAGTAACAATCAGTGGTCAGCACTGAGTATGTTCATAATTGGAGGAGAGCAATGTCTCATCCCCTCACTACAAGAAATAGTCATAGAGGGCAATTTGCTATCATGTAGGTAGTAGTAATTACTAAGCATTTACAGTGATAGGTGCCCATGTCTCGAGGGATGTAGGCTGCTCTTGTTCCTTTTCAGTGCAATTGGCATCAGTAATGGGCTGTCATTCCTCAGTGTTGTTTCCAGCAGAGTACTGAAGTAACAAAAACTTAGTAGCATCATGAAAATCATGTCCATAGTGCTAAAGCAAGCGTAGCCAGTGGCACTGCTCGCTGAGCAACACAGTAGACAATGCTTGCTCTAGGAAAGGACTCCTGCCTGCTGCATGTCTCGGCCATCCCTTGTCAATGCTGTAATAATATGATGCCACTGCATAGCATCTTTCCAGTATCCACAGCACTCACCTTAATTCCCAGCAAACTGATGACTATACTTGGAATCAGTATTTGCCAAGTGAAGTTTCAGGTGTTGGCATAGGCGTCACTTATCAACTTGGACACATACTGACATCTGGGCTCCCTGCTATCCCAAGCTCCACAGTAGTACCTGACAACCAGTCGATTCTAGTCAAGCCAACTACCAGAATGTTCATGAAACATTTAACGTTATTAGTCGTGGCTTCACGACTATCACCTAATGTTTCTTGGCACAATGCATTTTCATTGTTTGGTTTCCAGATCTGTGATCAATTTAATTTAATTCCAAGGTATGAACACATTATAACAAACGTATGGCCAGTTGTCCAAATCCATGCTGAGCTTTGTAAATTATTTTTTCACTCACCTGTGTCTAAAAACCATCATCCCAGTCACATTTCGTCCAGTGAGTGGGTGATTCCTATGGTAGTTATTAAAAAATGTAATACGACAAAACACATACATGGAAGCACCAAATTCAACACATAATCTAGTATAGGTCTATATTCCATTTTGAGTTCTGAAAGATTGCTGGCTAAATCACCCAGGGTTGAGTATTTCTCCTGTACTGGCTTAGCAGGGCATAGGGCCACTATTTATCCTGTATTGACTCAGCAGATGCACATTTACAGTTGTCTGGGGGTGCAGACACAGAACAGATACTAGTATACTCACTATATGTGATGTACAGATACAACAGATTACAATATGGAGCCACAAACGATCCCAGTTTTCAAAAAATACTTATAGGAACTAATCCACTGGATACTACAGTTAGCTGTATTTGGACAATATTATAGTGATGGAGGCCATGTGGCACAATCACTTGCAAAATCTAGAGGCTCCAATCAAATGATCTCCATTGCTGACTTGATAAATGACATTTCAGCTTACAAGGGAACATTCTTGAATGTCAGTAATCAACCTTGATAAAACTAGGTGGGTGTGTAGAGGGGCCAAAATAATGCAGTACATATCGTTTTGTTTGTGGCCAATTTTCCTTTTAAGGGGTAAAACACACCTGAAAAAGTAATTTGGCATATTAGGTTTTGAGAGGTATCTTCAAAACAACAATATATAAAAAATGTTTCTCATACAAAAGCTGATATGTAATCAACATTCTTGAAAACTGCATAAACAAATTTTGTAACAATTTGAAATTTTGCAAAATACTCCACCACAATTAATTTTGAAAAATGAAAACTTTTGTTAGAACATAAATTAAAGGATCTTTCAAGCTACATACATCCACTAGTAATAAAGCTGGTTTCTGAAATACCATTTTTGGAAAATAAGCAATACACCCCCCCCCCCCCCCCTCCCCATGAACCATGCACCTTGCCGCTGGTGGGGAGACTTGCATGCCTCAGCAATACAGATAGCCGTACCGTAGGTGCAACCACAATGGAGGGGTATCCATTGAGAGGCGAGACAAATGTGTGGTTCCTGAAGAGGGGCAGCAACCTTTTCAGTAGTTGCAGGGGCAACAGTCTGGATGATTGACTGATCTGGCCTTGTAACACTAACCAAAACGGCCTTGATGTGCTGGTACTGCAAACGGCTGAAAGCAAGGGGAAACTACAGCTGTAATTTTTCCCGAGGGCATGCAGCTTTACTGTATGGTTAAATGATGATGGTGTCCTCTTGGGTAAAATATTCTGGAGCTAAAATAGTCCCCCATTCGGATCTCCGGGCAGGGACTACTCAGGAGGACGTTGTTATCAGGAGAAAGAAAACTGCCGTTCTACGGATGGGAGCGTGGGATGTCAGATCCCTTAATCGGGCAGGTAGGTTAGAAAATTTAAAAAGGGAAATGGATAGGTTAAAGTTAGATATAGTGGGACTTATTGAAGTTCGGTGGCAGGAGGAACAAGACTTCTGGTCAGGTGAATACAGGGTTATAAATACAAAATCAAATAGGGGTAGTGCAGGAGCAGGTTTAATAATGAATAGGAAAATAGGAATGCGGGTAATCTACTACAAACAGCATAGTGAACGCATTATTGTGGCCAAGATAGATACGAAGCCCACGCCTACCACAGTAGTACAAGTTTATATGCCAACTAGCTCGGCAGATCACGAAGAGATTGATAAAATGTATGATGAGATAAAAGAAATTATTCAGATAGTGAAGGGAGATGAAAATTTAATAGTCATGGGTGACAGGACTTTGATAGTAGGAAAAGGGAGAGAAGAAAATGTAGTAGGTGAATATGGATTGGGGGGAAGAAATGAAAGAGGAAGGTGCCTGATAGAATTTTGCACAGAGTATAACTTAATCATAGCTAACACTTGGTTCAAGAATCATAAAAGAAGGTTGTATACATGGAAGAAGCCTGGAGATACTGACAGGTTTCAGATAGATTATATAATGGTAAGGCAGAGATTCAGGAACCAGGTTTTAAATTGTAAGACTTTTCCAGGGGCAGATGTGGACTCCGACCACAATCTATTGGTTATGAACTGTAGTTTAAAACTGAAGAAACTACAAAAAGGTGGGAATCTGAGGAGATGGGACCTGGATAAACTCAAAGAACCAGAGGTTGTAGAGAGATTCAGGGAGGGCAATAGGGAATGGGGGAAAGTAGAAGAAGAATGGGTAGCTTTGAGGGATGAAATAGTGAAGGTAGCAGAGGATCAAGTAGGTAAAAAGACGAGAGCTAATAGAAATCCTTGACTCCTTGGGTAACAGAAGAGATATTGAATTTAATTGATAAAAGGAGAAAATATAAAAATGCAGCAAATGAAGTGGGCAAAATGCAATACAAACGTCTCAAAAATGAGATCGACAGTAAGTACAACATGGCTAAGCAGGGATGGCTAGAGGACAAATGTAAGGATGTAGAGGCTTGTCTCACTATGGGTAAGATAGATACTGCCTACAGGAAAATTAAAGAAACCTTTGCAGAAAAGAACCACTTGCATGAATATCAAGAGCTCAGATGGAAACCCAGTTCTAAGCAAAGAAGGGAAAGCAAAAAGGTGGAGGGAGTATATAGAGGTCTATACAAGGGCGATGTTCTTAAGGACAATATTATGGAGATGGCAGAGGATGTAGATGAAGATGAAATGGGTGATATGATACTGCATGAAGAGTTTGACAGAGCACTGAAAGACCCAAGTCGAAACAAGGGCCCAGGAGTAGACAACATTCCATTAGAACTACTGACAGCCTTGGGAGAGCCAGTCATGACAAAACTCTACCATCTGGTGAGCAAGATGTATGAGACAGGCGAAATATCCTCAGACTTCAAGAAGAATATAATAATTCCAATCCCAAAGAAAGCAGGTGTTGACAGATGTGAAAATTACCGAACTATCAGTCACAGCTGCATTGTGAGGAGAATTGATTATGTACTAGTGACTGCAGCTGGATTACATTGTTTCTCAAGTGGAGATTGATATCATAATCATTCAACTGAACTAGATCTGAAAATCTTCTCACAATGTTCTTGCAACTTTCAAAGCTGTTTACGTATCACATCTATACCTGTGCTGTCAAATCCTTTGGGATCACCAGATGAACAAGTTCCTTGCCCCAGGTATGATGGTCAAAATGGTTTTTCCACAGATCACCTGTCTTTTCATAGTTGTAAAAAAAACTAATAGTGAGTTTGGACCAAGAATTCGAAATCTCTTTTTGAAGCCCCAAATGTCGAAATATGTTTTCTTCCCCAGTGACGGAGAAAAATCTCTATTGTTGTTAGATTCTTTGGGGTGTCAGTGTGAAAGAACTGCACAAAGCATCATACCTGAGGACAGGGAACTTGTTCATCCGGTGATCCCAAAGGGCTTGATTGCACAGGTTACAGTCATGAGATGTATATAGTTTTTGATGTTGGAAGAACTTTGTGAGAAAATTTTCAGGACTAGTTCTGTTGAATGATTATGATAGCAATCTGCACTTGAGATACAATATAACGAACCTGCAGTCACTCGTACATAATCAATTCTCTTTGCCAAGACTTACCAATGAACTGAAATATGCCTGATACAAATTGGGATACTTAGAGGGTCACCTGTGATGATTTGAAATCCTGCTGAATTTTGTTTTATATTGTGTTCTCTGTCGTGTATATTACATGAAGAAATTTCATTCATTTTATGCACATAGTGTAAGAAAACTTTATGTTTTATGCATTTCTTTACAGATTATCATTATTTTCAATTAACAAAATTCATGTATGTGAAATGGTCAACAAAAAGGCATTTAAATAACTGAAGCAGCATCTCAAATCTGTTACATTCCTGGTTACATTTACATATGCCGCTATTATGGATGAGTCACAATGTGGCACTGGTGTGCTTCTGTTCCACAAAAATGCTGGCAGTACAGGCTAACCAATCTTATATTCCTCTAAATATTATTGGCAATGCTACACACACAAGTTTATAAGTAGGAAATGGGCGTTATTTATGGAATTAACAAATTTTATTTGTAGATGTAAGGTGTGAAATTTCACTTCCTCTGGTCCAAGCTTCCTGGAAAGAAGGCACAATATTTGCAGTGATGAGTTCTGTGCCCTTCTGCCTGACCATGGGCCAAGATACAGATTTCAGTCAGCAGGAAGTAGTATGCTTTCATATCGATGACCATATGTGCTGTGTGTTGTGCTGATTCCCCATCATTTCACAAAAGGTAATCCAACCCAAACAAGATCTGATGTCTCAGTAGATATTGTGATTGCCACAATATTGGTGGCCAAAGTTCCTGTTTACAATAGAATACCCTCACTTCTGCACATAATTTTCCTTGTGCCATCACTTGACTGCTACATCTTACTACTATTGACTATAGAAGAAGAGAACAGGAGGCCAGTCTGCCCATGCTCTAGCTCAGTATCCTCTAGTAGCTCCACTGCACTTGGTGACATGCCACATGACAGCACATTACATTTACTTAGCACACACATGCAATGACATTGTGCAACTGATCAGTACTTGTGACACCTGTGGCCAGAATCAGTTAACACCCATGTACCACTTCTCCCCATGGTCTAAGCCAGAGCACCCCTGGGAATGGGAGCACACAGACCACACCACATCAGTCCTGTGAACAATGTGGCTGTTGGCAGTGGATGCAGTCTCCAATTTTCAGTATGTGGCTCAGATTTCACCAACTACAATTTATGATCTGGGTCCTCTCCTCTATTTTTACTATTGGAGGAGCTCCACAAATCTTAGTGTGGGACAATGGTCCTCAGTTCTTGTCATTTTGTCAGGATAACACTATTCAGCACATGGCCATCACACCATTCCACTTTGCAACCAGTTCCACAAAGGAGCAATTGATCAAAGCATTATTCAGAATAAGACGATATGGGCAACAATGACCAAGGAAGACTGATAAGCTTCCTCATCACCTATTGGCCCACGCTGGTCAGTGGATGCAATCGACATAGCTACTACATGACATCTTGGATATTCGGGAATCCAGCCGGATGTTCGCGTCGTTCTCGCACGATATTTCAACAGCGTGCCTCGCTGTCTTCTTCAGGTGCTACCTGAGACTGGTCCTTGGGTCGATCGAGTCCAGTATTTATGCCTGGGAGGAGCTGGGCGTTCCCTAATCGGTCTGCACCGGGTTGAGTGTTCCACCTGTGGTCCGCGCCCGCCAGACTCGCTTCAATGGACCCCTCCAGTCGCGGATGTTCTGATTGCCGTCGGCGCCCGTTCTGGCCATCCTCAACGGATGTGGTTGTCATCTGAGATGTGTCAGACCTGATCTGAGATGTTGGGTACTCTATCTCCTGACTGTTACTATGATTTCCACTTCTGTTTCATGCTGGGTGCTTCCTAATCGGTCCACGCCGCGTCGTGTGTTCCGTCTGAGGTCCGCGCCCGCCAGACGTGGCTACATTGTCCCTCTCTGGTCGCCGGTGTTCCCTCCGCCGTCCGCGCCCGGCCTGGCCGTCTTCTGAAGTTGAGTTAATGATCTGGGGTGTGTCAGATCTAGTCTCTAATGTCCGACACCTTGTCTCACGGCTGTTCTCTCAGTCTCCACTTCTATTTCTTGTAGAATCCCGGAGTGTCCTGCATTGAGTTTTCACAAGCTCAAGTGCTGGATTCCAGGCAGTGCTGATTTGGTATCCCGAGTCACGGTTGATTAGATTGTCTGTGACCTTAATCTCAATGTCTTCTTTAACAACACTGTCACAAAATCTTGAGGTCTGTGTCACAATCTTGGTGTCATTGTAATCCATTGAATGACCAAGTTTCAGACAATGCTCTGCTATGGCTGATTTAGTTGCCTGCCTGAGTCTGGTATGTCTCTGGTTTTCTTTACACCTGATGTCCACAGTTCTGGTGGTCTGGCCAATGAATGACATCCCACACTGGCATGGTATGTTGTAAATACCTGGCTTGCATAGCCCCAGGTCATCTTTTACATTGCCCAGCATAGCCCCAATTTTGGTAGGTGGGCAAAATATGCTCTTGATGTCATATTTCTGGAGAATCCTGCTGATCTTGGCAGAGATAGGTCCAGCGTATGGCAGGTATGCCATCTTCTTTGCCTCTTCTGGTTCTTCTTCTGGATCCTTTGGCCGGTTGAAGTGCCTTCTGGATATCTCTAGAGGAGTACCCATTCCTGCTGAACACTGATCGTAAGTGTTCTATTTCTGTGGCCAAACTATCAGGATCTGACAGAGTTTGTGCTCTGTGGACCAGTGTTTTGAGCACTCCATTCTTTTGTGCCAGATGGTGGCAACTGCTGGCTTGTAGGTATAAGTCAGTGTGCGTAGATTTGCGGTACACACTGTGTCAAAATGTGCAATCTGCCTTTCTCTTCACCAGAACATCCAAGAACGGAAGTAGTCCATCCTTCTCCATTTCCATTGTGAACTGAATGTTCGGATGGCAAGAGTTCAGATGTAGCAGGAACTCATCTAACTTTGCTCTACCATGGGACCAGATGACAAAGGTATCATCCACATACCTAAAAAAGCACTTGGGTTGGTATGTGGCTGAAGAGAGTGCCTCCTCTTCAAACCTTTACATAAATAGGTTGGCCACCACTGGTGATAGAGGGCTGCCCATTGCCACCCCTTCTGTTTGTTCGTAAAATTGACCCCCATATAGGAAGTAGGTCGAGGTGAGTACATGCCTGAATAGGTCAAGGAGAGCCCCATCGAACTTCTCTCCAATAAGCTCAAGTGCCTCCTTCAGTGGTACCTGTGTGAAGAGAGACACCACATCAAAACTAACCATGATGTCCGTGTCTGTGATGTGTTGCTGGCCCAGTCGTTGCAGGAAATCCTCTGAGTTCCGGATGTGATGTGCACATTTACCCACATGTGGTGTCAACATCATCTTCAGGTATTTCGCAGTAGGGTAAGTTGCTGCGCCAATATTGCTGACAGTAGGTCGTAGTGGAACCCCATCCTTATGAACCTTGGGGAGTCCATGAAGTCTAGGTGGTGCTGGCGCTTTGGGACGCAGCTTTTTGATGACTTGTTCAGGCAGGCCCATCTCCTTCAACAGAGCCCTGGTCTTTTTGTCCACTTTCTCTGTAGGGTCCCTTGCTATTGACCTATATGCAGGATCTCCAGAAGTTGTTGCACCTTTCTGTCATATTCTGTTTTCTTTAGGATGACTGTGGAGTTCCCCTTGTCTGCAGGCAACACCACAACGCTGTCATTCTCCCGGAGACGCCTCAGTGCCACCCTTTCATCACCTGAAATGTTGGATTTGGGTGGCTTGGTCTTGGTGAGCGCCCTGCAGGTCTCTCTTCGGATCTCTTCGGCCACACTAGAAGGTAGCGTGTTGGCCACTTGCTCAACTGCACTGATGAAGGCTGTGACAGGCACATTTCTAGGGGTCACTGCGAAATTGAGGCCCTTGCTAAGTATTTTTAAGGTGGTCTCATCGAGCTGCTTGTCACTTAGACTGACCACCGTGCGTGTGTCCCCGTGAGTGTGGCACTCAAACTTGGCTAGCTGGCGTGCCATTGACTTCTTGGTGGTGCATTCTGCTAGAGACCAGGAGGCACTGTCAACCTGGTCCCAGTCTTGAGTGGTCAAGGCAGCTGCTATAGTTAGGTAAAGATACAGCAACTCCCTGGACGTAACATCCAGTCGGTGGCGCAGGTCTCTAACCAGAGCGAGACTAGCTCGGTGTTTGATCCTGTTTGCTGCTCTCGAGTTAACGTGATGCTTGATCCTGACGAAAACTGGAACTACCTCCCCCTCTCGGCATCTCAGCAGGAAACTGAGAGAACACAGCATCCTCCCTTTCCTTTGTCGAAGCTTGTCCAGCTTCTTGATGTTACGGTACATCTCCTCCCCGTAGAGTCTTCTGATGTAATTCTTCATGCTTTCCTGGCGATCTGTTGACATCTTGGATATTCGGGACTCCAGCCGGATGTTCGCGTCGTTCTCGCACGATATTTCAACAGCGTGCCTCGCTGTCTTCTTCAGGTGCTACCTGAGACTGATCCTTGGGTCGATCGAGTCCAGTATTTATGCCTGGGAGGAGCTGGGCGTTCCCTAATCGGTCCACGCCGGGTCGAGTGTTCCATCTGTGGTCCGCTCCCGCCAGACTCGGCTTCAATGGACCCCTCCAGTCGCGGATGTTCTGACTGCGGTCGGTGCCCGTTCTACTACATGTTTGCAGGCACCACATGCTGCTCAGTCTCTTGCGTCCAGCCCACTGGGCCCAGAATGCCCCTGTCCACCAGCCCATATTACTGTGTGGGTTTCTATGCTGGGGTCCCATATATGACCGTATCCCTGGGTGAACATAGAGTGACATAGTCAGAAACAGTGTTCAAAATCATTGCTGACCACTACCACCTGTTTCACCACTGGAATCATATGTGGCCACACCAATGCAAGGAACATACTCTGCTGACGAACTGGAATGCAGCACACGTCCAGCAACTGGCTATGACTACTGCCATCTATTCCTCAATGTAACATCTGGGATAGTACATTCCCTTTGCTACCAGCCTCCACCCCATATTGATATGACTTTTTTTCAAATCATTGTTATGCAGCATGGTGTCATGTGGAGGCCGCTATCGAGGTGGAATATTGTCCTCTGAGCTCTTTTCAGCAGATTCAATCTGAGCTTCCCGTGATATCCTCCTGCTTGGGATGGTGCCACTTCTCCTCCCCATTTGTTGCCAGTCCAGGAATTACTGGCCCTAAGTATCACATAACCATTTGAGTACCAGTGATTTCTGACTGAAACAATCATTTTATTAATTTTTTTCAGTGCCTTTCATGGGAATCAACAATACTATCGCAAGCGAGAGACATTTAGTGGTGCACCGAGGTATTTCTACAAATGTAGTGCATTATAACAGTTTATTACAGTGTTCAAAGCAATAGTCAGTGTGAAGATTGTGCTACGTGATTGTAGGAGCTTATGACATGTCTTTCTTTTATAGAGATAGTACTGAGGTGGTCGCTGACAGTGAAAGTAAGTATATCTAAAGTTATTGTAAAGTAAAAATGAGTTTGTACAAATGCTGTTATGAGTGGTTTCGAAATGATGCCATTGGAGCAGTATGTGCATTTGATATAAATTTATTAAATTTTAGGCTCATTTTTGGTCATTATTTAGCACTATAAATTGTTTTAGGCATTATGAGTTCATGGAAATTTCAAGATGTGAGATTGCGTCTAGAAAAAATGAGAAACTGCAAATACAGGGTTATTCTAAATTTTTCAAAACTTCGTATTTATTCAAGTACAAATCCAAAATGAACAAGCTTCATACCAATGAAAAGAGTAAGTTTTTTCATAATGCTTGATATCAGTTTAATCAATTTAATAATAATATGTAATTAATTAGTTTTTAATAATTATTTAATAATTAGAAATGTGATAAATGTTCAATGTGGGCAATGTTGGCTGCACAGCAAACATCGACACGGTAGCCAAACTCATCCCACACACGCAAAAGCGTATCTGCTGTTACTGAGCGCATGTCAGAGTGATCTGGTTCAGCAGATCATTCACAATGGTTGGTAGTGATGGAATGTAAACTGCTTCCTTCACATAATCCCATAAGAAATAGACGCAGGGTGTGCAATCAGGAGATACCAGTGGCCAGAAGTGCAGAGCTGGGTCCTCAACTCACCTGCAACCGATCCAACACTGAGGAAGGGAGTTACTCAAAATGCATTGTACATCATGTTGCCAATGGGGCGGATCTACATCCTGTTGGAAAATGAAGTCCTGGGAATCTTCCATAACTTGAGGGAACAGCCATTGTTCCAACATATCCAGGTACATGATTCCCGTTACAGTTCTTTCCACAAAGAAAATGGTCCATAAACCTTTGTAGGAGATACAGCATAGAATACATTGATCTTTGGTAAGTCTCTTTTGTGTTGCAATAGTCAATGTGATTTTCCAAACCCCATATGCGAACATTGTGTCTGTTGACTCTTTCACTAAGGTGGAACATCGCTTCATCGCTAAAATTACATGCTGTACAAATGCGTCATCCTTCATCTTTGCTAGCATATAACCACAAAATATGAGACACTTCTCTTTGTCATTGGGGTTGAGCGCCTGCACAAGTTGTAATTGGTAGGGCTTGTACAACAAATGCTATCTCAGAACTTTCCATACAGTTGGTTGGGATATTCCAAGTTCTCGACTGGCTCTATTGGTAGACTTACTGAGACTGCACACAAATTTCTTGAATCTGTTGGACATCATCCTCTGACACACATGGTTGGCCTGTGCTTCTTCCTTTGCACACACTCCCAGTCTGTTTAAATTGCTTAAACCAATGGCTAATACTTTTGCGAGTTTGGTGGTTGAATACCAAATTTGGTACAAAATGTCCTCTGCACTGCAATCTGCGACTTGCTTTTCGCAAACTCAAGAATGCAGAAAACTCTGTGCTCCACAGTCGCCATCCCACAACAGAATGACAGCCTTATTGCCATGCGAACTCTACTGGCCGCTTCTGAAACTATCACTGCCCGCCTGCCGAAAACTTTGAAACTTCCTCTTTTCATTGGTACAAAGCTTGTTCATTCTAGATTCGAACTTGAATACATATTAATTTTTGAAAATGGGTCCATCATTTACACTACTGGCCATTAAAATTGCTACACCAAGAAGAAATGCAGATGATAAATGGGTATTCATTGGACAAATATATTATACTAGAACTGACATGTGAATACATTTTCACGCAATTTGGGTGCATAGATCCTGAGAAATCAGTACCCATAACAACCACCTCTAGCCATAATAATGGCCTTGATACGCCTGGGCACTGAATCAAACAGAGCTTGGATGGTGTGTACAGGTACAGCTGCCCACGCAGCTTCAACACGATACCACAGTTCGTAAAGAGTAGTGACTGGCATATTGTGACGAGCCAGTTGCTCGGCCACCATTGACCAGACGTTTTCAATTGGTGAGGAATGTGGAGATTGTGCTGGCCAGGGCAGCAGTCAAACATTTTCTGTATCCAGAAAGGCCTGTACAGGACCTGCAACATGCGGTCATGAATTATCCTGCTGAAATGTAGGGTTTTGCAGGGACTGAATGAAGGGTAGAGCCATGGGTCGTAACACATCTGAAATGTAACGTCCACTGTTCAAAGTGCCATCAATGCGAACAAGAGTTGACCGAGACGTGTAACCAATGACACCCCATACCATAACACCAGATGATATGCCAGTATGGCGATGACGAATACATGCCTCCAATGTGCGTTCACCGCAATGTCGCCAAACATGAATGCGACCATCATGATGCTGTAAACAGAACCTGGATTCATCTGAAAAAATGATGTTTTGCCATTTGTGCACACAGGTTCGTCGTTGAGTACACCATCGCAGGCACTCCTGTCTGTGATGTAGCGTCAAGGGTAACTGCAGCCATGGTCTCCGAGCTGATAGTCCATGCTGCTGCAAACGTCATCGAACTGTTTGTGCAGATGGTGGTTGTCTTGCAAATGTCCCCATCTATTGACTCAGGGATCGAGACGTGGCTGCACGATCCGTTATAGCCATGCGGATAAGATGCCTGACGGCATTCCGTATTACCCTCCCGAACCCACCGATTCCATATTCTGCTAATAGTCATTGTATCTCGACCAACATGAGCAGCAATGTCGCAATACGATAAACCGCAATCGTGATAGGCTACAATCCGACCTTTATCAAAGTCGGAAATGTGATGGTACGCATTTCTCCTCCTTACACGAGGCATCACAACGACGTTTCACTGGGCAACACCGGTCAACTGCTGTTTGTGTATGAGCAATCGGTTGGAAACTTTCCTCATGTCAGCACGTTGTAGGTGTCGCCAATCTTGTGTGAATGCTCTGAAAAGCTAATTATTTGCATATCACAGCATCTTCTTCCTGTCGGTCAAATTTTGCATCTGTAGCACGTCATCTTCATGGTGTAGCAATTTTAAGGGTCAGTAGTGTAGAATAACGCTGTATATCTCATGAAATGATGAGTAGTTGAAAACTGCATGTCACAGTGGTTCCAAAGTGAAACAACCACTTTAAAACAATTTACTGTTTACTTTTTTCCCAAATTTCTTATCATATTTGTTGGTTACCATGATGATAAAAGTCAATTTTGTGATTTTTTTTTTTTTGTATATATATTGTTGGTTCTCAAAGGATTAAAGGGCGGATGTGACTTGTATTCCCACAGCTCTGGATAGTGATATAAATGTGCAGTCTGTGGATGGCAAAATATGGTACAATAATAATAATTTCATGTTTCCAGAATAAGATTTTCATCTGCAGCGGAGTGTGTGCTTATATGAAACTTCCTGGCAGATTAAAACTGTGTGCCAGACCGAGACCCAAACTTGGGACCTCTGCCTTTTGCAGGCAAGAGCTTCTGTGAAGTTTTGAAGGTATGAGATGAGGTGGCAGATGTAAAGCTGCAAGGACGGGTCATGAGTCATGCTTGGGTAGTTCAGTTGGTAGAGCTCTTGCCCACGAAAGGCAAAGGACCTGAGTTCGAGTCTCGGTCCAGCACACAGTTTTAATATGCCAGGAAGTTTCATAATTTCATGTAATAATAATAATTTCATGTGTCTCAACTGTCTGTTGCAAGTTTACTGTATGCCATTTTGCCTACTTGCGTGTCCCTAAGCACCCCAGGAATTCTGCTGGGGAAAGGAAAAATACAGTTTAATGTGAAATCTGAACCACATGTAGTTACTGGGGAATCTCCACTTCAGTGAGAATACAGGATAGGTTAAAGATGGACTGAGAAATTTTTGTGGACCAATCAGAATTTCGTCCTGTGACATTTCAGTTTCCAGGCAAGTGCTTTACCAATAGACCATCAGGTCAAGCCATATCATCGTAAACTAACACTAGTAGCAACCATTCCACCTACCAGAGTGATATTAATATGGGCTTGATAGTCATTCTATTCACTGATTAGATTAGATTAGTTTTTCGTTCCATAGATCCATGCTGAGGAGATCCTTGTGGATGTGGAAAATGTATTTTTTTTGTTTGTTTTTTAAGCTGAAATATCAATACTAATAATGTGAGTATATACAATACATCATTTTTTTAAAGCTGAAATAATAATACTAATAGTATGAGTATATACAACACATCATTTGTTTCTATTAAAAATTTGTCAATGGAGTAGAAGGATTTGTCCACTAGTAAGTCTTTTAGGCTCCTTTTAAACTGATCTTATTTGTAACTAAATTTTTTATGTTTGCTGGCAAATTATTGAAGATGAGTGTTCCTGAGTAGTGGACCCCTTTTTGAACTAAAGTAAGTGCTTTTAAGTCCTTGTGCAGATAATTTTGTTCCTGGTATTGTATGTATGAACTGAGCTGTTTGTTGGAACAGGACGTCCATGAATTTACTCCACAAATAATACGTATTACATGCTTTTGGACTCTGAAAACTTTTGTTTGACTTGAAGAGTTACCCCAAAATATTATACCATGTGACATTATGGAATGAAAGTAGGCAAAGTATGCAAGCTTTTTCATTTTTATGTCGCCTATGTCTGCTAACACGAACTGCAAATACAGATTTGTTAAGGCATTTCTGCAGTTCTGTGGTGTGCTCCTCCCAACTGAATTTATTATCAAGTTGTAACCCCACGAATTTAAGACTGTCAACCTCTTCTATCAGCTCTTCTTCATACTTTATGCATATGCTGGGTGGAAATCTCTTACAGGTTCTGAATTGCATATAGTGAGTCTTTTCGAAGTTTAATGTCAGTGAGTTGGCTTTAAACCATTTATTAATATCCATGAAAATATCGTTAGCAGATCTTTCTAGAACTACACTCAACATACTATTTATCGCAATACTTGTGTCATCTGCAAACAAAACGAACTCTGCTTCTGGCAGTGTAACTGAGGAGAGATCATTAATGTACACAAGAAAAGGCCCTAAGATGGATCCTTGTGGGACACCACATGTAATTTCTTCCCATTCTGATGAATTCACTAGTCCCTTGCACGGACACCCTTTGTTTCCTGTTAGTGAGGTATGACTTGAACCATTTTGCAGCACTGCCCGTGACTCCAGCGAATTCTAATTTATTTAAAAGGATGTTGTGAGTCACACAATCAAATGCCTTTGACAAATCACAGAAAATACCTGCTGCTTGTAATTTGTTATTTAATGAATTAAGTACATTTTCACTGTAGGTGTAAATAGCCTTCTTGATATCTGAACCCTTCAGAAATTCAAACTGTGTTCTTGATAATATGTTATTTGTGATCAGATGGTTGAGAAGCTGCCTGTACATTACTTTTTCTAAAATTTTTGAGAATGCTAGCAAAAGTGAAATCGGTCTGTAGTTTGATGGTATCTCTTTATCCCATTTCTTGAATAGAGGCTTAACATCTGCATATTTTAGCCAGTCAGGAAATGTCCCAGTTATAATTGACTGGTTACACAAGTAACTTAGAATTGTACTAAACTCACAAGAACATGCCTTAATTAACTTTGTTGATATTTCATCGTAACCACTAGAATGCTTTGTTTTTAAAGATTTTATTATGGAAGTTATTTCTTTTGGTGAAGTGAGTGACATTTTCATGTACCTGAAGCTATTTGTAAAGGCTAGTTTCAGATATTCAAGGGCATTATTTACTGATCCTGACAATCCTATTCTATCAGTAATGGATACAAAGCACTTGTTAAATAGATTTGCCACACTATGCCCATCGGTTACTAATGTGTCATCTACCCTTAATGCTATTTGCTCCTGTTCCTTTCTGGTTCTACCAGTCTCCTCTTTCACTATATCCCATATTGTTACTGAGACCACGGCAGACAAGTGACTGAGTGAAGTTACTACTGTTAAATATGTGAGCACTGAGCCGATCATGCCCCATTGCTGCCATTTATGAAGCCTAACTGTCTGCTGATAACAGTACTGTTGTGCATTTGTATTTTGCATTGGTTATTAATGGTGCATTTACATTAGCTCATGACAACCTTGGCATTCTCACACTTTCAAAGAAAGTTTGACCTCTGCTGCTCTGGGATCTGAGTGACCTGCCTCTCAATTTCTAACCTTCTTCAACTTTCTCTCCTCCTTGAGGAAAGAAGCAATAATTCTGAATGCTAATATTTGTTTTGACAACCTTTAAATTTTTCCATTCACAGTAATGGAATTTTGCCTCCTGAGGCTAAGTGATGGAGATATAATGAAATCCCAGTTTTTTTCTCTTTGACACTAGGAAAGAGGAGTGTACTGGCAGGATGGAAAATGTGAGGGCAGGTCACAAGTTGCACCTGAGTAGTTCAGCCAGTAAGAATATTGTACACAGAAGGCAAGGCCTAGGTTCAAGTCCCAATCTGGTACACTGGAAGCTACAAAACAGCACTCAACCTGGTGTAGTGTGGAATGTTTATTCGTAGTCTCCTTATGTCTGGTATAAAAATTGTAAATGTAATGCACTCGTATTTGCTTGTTAATTAGTGGATGCATTGTTTGATGAAACTGTTATGAAATAATCATTCGATTCAATGCCAATATTTCTTACACAAATATTATATAAGAAACCAACTTCATTTGCTGCACTGGGTTTATGCTTTTTGCTCCCTTTTTTCCCCTGGAGTGTTTTGCTTCTTGTGTATAGTATGTGTATTTCATATTTTTTTTTAAATATAGTAGTAGTTTATAGAATTTGACACATTACTCTCTTAGTCAACATACTTGAGACCTGAAGATAGCTCAAGGGAACTGAAACTGGTCATTAACTGTAGAAATATGATACATTAGAGACGGACAATGAAATTTGTTGTACAACCATTGATTGCAGATTTTCTCCAAAAAAGACAATATCAAATTTGCATCTCAAAACCTTTTCATATTCTTGGTTTCAGCCAAGACACCTTCAACTTTCCTAGAACACTATTTTTCTTTCTTTAAACCCCTAGTACATTCTATGTAGCCAGTAACACAATTTCCATACAAAGTTTTACTGTCAAAAGTACTCTAAAGTATTCTGAGGCAACTGACTGATCTTGAGCTATGCAAATCTTTTTTCCAATGTTGAAGAGCAGGCACAATGGATTGGCTCCTTTCCTGATGACAGTAATACCATGGGTTGCTGCTTCCTACTCGGATTGCATTCAATGGGCTAAGGGCTGTCTTTATATTACAGGAAAATTAAAGAGAAATGTGGAAACCCAAATACTTATGACTACCAGTGGTTGTTGTTTCCAAATTATAATCCTTCTAATTGTACCACATCCAAATTTGTTCAATATTTCCGTTCTTGAAGAAGAGATCTCATCAGTGCAGTTTCTATTGGTCTCCCTCTCTCTATGTATGATAAAGCAAGAGATCAGTGTTCCAGCAATTCTTTTGTGGTATAACAGTAATGTTTTTATCATAATCTCCCGCTGCAATGACATGTCAGCACAAGGCCTTTGTTATTGAGATTATTACACTGAATTTGGAAAATGTCTTTTTCGGATTTTTTCATCGAGTATCTCACTAAAATTTCATGGCCAACTCTATCACTGTGTACTTTAAAAATTGTATTTGAATTCAGCAAAAATGTAAAAGCTTGTTTATACCATTCAAGGGCCTTTCAAGTGCATCCTGTTGCACATAGTATCTTACTGCCAATGATTCACAGCACCCAGCATGTATTTTGGTTTGCAGTCAGTTTTGTTTGTTGGTGCCAATTCAGCAATGTGACGAGCTATGAATACACACACACACATCGATCTTCACGCCAGTTCAAGATTAAAATCACATTTCCTCTCTGTCACTACATAAAATTTTTGGCATTCACGCAAAATATTCTTACTGCACTTGTGAGAGATCAGGTTGAAAACCTGAATGTGAGAACACTTTCGCATGGAGTGAAATGTTTAAGTATACTACATATGCCAACAACTGCTTCACAATGAATTTGCACCTTTCTGTCATTGTGCCACCATTACAGATGTAACATGGTACCTCAACACTTCTTATACAATCACCTGGTATCCCTCCCCCAATAATGTCTAGGCTTATTGCCACATACACTATGTGATCAAAAGTATCTGGACACCTGGCTGAAAATGACTTACAAGTTAGTGGCATCCTCCACTGGTAATGCCAGTATCCAGTATGGTGTTGGCCCACATTTAGCCTTAATGACAGCTTCCACTCTCGCAGACGTACGTTCAATCAGGTGCTGGAAGGTTTCTTGGGGAATGGCAGCCCATTCTTCACGGAGTGCTGCACTGAGGAGAAGTATCGAAGTCAGTCTGTGAGGCCTGGCACGAAGTTGGGGTTCCAAAACATCCCAAAGGTGTTCTATAGGATTCAGGTCAGGACTCTGTGCACTGTCAGTACAGGGATATTATTGTCCTGTAACCACTCCGCCACAGGTCGTACATTATGAACAGGTGCTCGATCGTGTTGAAAGATACAATCACCATCCGCGAATTGCTCTTAAACAGTGGGAAGCAAGAAGGTGCTCAACACACCAATGTAGGCCTGTGCTGTGATAGTGCCACAAGGGGTGTAAGTCCCCCTCCATGAAATACATGACCACAGCATAACATCACTGCCTCCAAATTTTACTGTTGGCACTACACACACTGGAAGATGACGTTCTCTGGGCATTTGCCGTATTCACACCCTGCCATTGGATTGCCACATTGTGTACTGTGGTTCGTCACTCCACACAACATTTTTCCACTGTTCAATCATCCAATGTTTACGCTCCTTACATAAAGTAAGGTGTCGTTTGGCATTTACCGGAGTGATGTGTGGCTTATGAGTAGCCGCTTGATCATGAAATCAAAGTTTTCTCATATTACTTGCAGTGGATCCTGATGCAGTTTGGATTCCTGCTTGATGGTCTGGATACGTCTGCGTATTACAAATTACAACCCTCTTCAACTGTCGGCAGTCTCTGTCAGTCAACAGACAAGGTGGTCAGCCTGTACGCTTTTGTGCTGTATGTGTCCCTTCATTATCACATCGGAAACAGTGGACCTAGGAATGGTTAAGTGTGTGGAAATCTCATGTACAGACATATGACACAAGTGACCCCAATCACCTGACCACGTTCGAAGTGCATGAGCTCCACGGAGTGCCCCTATTCTGCTCTCTCATGATGTCTAATGACTACTGAGGTCGCTGATATGGAGTACCTGGCAGTAGGTGGCAGCACAATGCACCTAATATAAAAAGCGTATATTTTTGGAGGTGTCCGGATACTTTCGATCACATAGTGTAGTAAACAAAAGTAATAAATTTTTAAAATGATTCTATGTTTATTACCTGCAAATGAAGAACCCAAAAACAGTGTAACAAATTTGTCAAAATTCTAATTGAATTCATTTACTAGAGAGAACATATCATCATATACATGATTTCTATTATGATTTCAGATACATTACAGATTTTTAAAAAGTGTGTTCTCCTGCCACCGCTTGGTGAGTAGATTTTTTTACTTTTTTGTATTAAGGTGGCAGTTTGTTAATAAATTACTCTTATTTTAAATGCTTGTGAAGTCTTTGTGATTATTCTTTTATTATCTATTATACTTCTATATGACCTGCTACTGCACGTACCTAGTAACAAATTTGCTTGCATTATCATTTTAATTTCTACCACAATTTTTGCCCTAATTTGAATGTCTGATTTATTTAGGTCTTTTTGGTATTTATATTCAGTTTGTGGTTATCCAAGTTTCTTATCCATTTCTGTCCTTTTCAGAATCTTCTAAAATTAAATCATCACCAACTTGAATACAATGTACATTTTTACTGTTTTAATGTTGAATCTGTTGGTGCTGGTTTCCATTGTTTGTGTTCTACTTTCTATAAGTAAATTACTTGAGGCAAAGAGGGAGGGGAGAGGGGGGTAGGAGAGATGGGAAGAGAGATGGGGGGGGGGGAGCAGTATTAACAGACATCCTCCTATTTTACTCTTTCTTAGTGCCACCTATTTCTGTATAGTCTCAGAATCAATCTTTACTCTCTCCAATCTATTACAATTATATTCCATTTTCCAAACAGTATCTTACAGTCCACTCTATCAACCAACTTCTCTAGACAAATGAATTTGGCATATAATTTCTTGTTTCTTTTGCTTTCCTAAATCCAAATTGGTCTTCTCCTATATGTTGGTTAATTTCGGATTTTAATCTTTCCTTTACAATAGTGAGTACGATTTTTGAGGCACGGCTTACTGACATTAAGGTTCTATAATTGTAACAGTCATTGGACTTTCCTTTCTTACACTGATAACTGTTTGACTTTTTATATATTCCAATGGTAGCATTTCCTCCACAAAACAAACACAAATTTGTACAATTGTTCTTTCACCTCTGCAACATTCTTTAATAATTCAAGAGCTATGTTACACGTTCCAATCACTTGGTTGTTGTTCAAGTTGTTTGAAGTGTAATTTTGACCTGGTAATTAGTGGCCCTACAAATTCATTTTCCACTTATATAATCTGAATTATCTCCATCTTATCCATCATATATTTCTTCACTGCATTCTTTCCATCTTCCTGCCACTTTTCACATTCATATAGACTGTATACTTTCTCGTATGATCTGTAAATATAATGGAAAAATAGGTATCTTAAATTCAGCTTTTGAGGTAGGAGTTGGGAGCGCATCAGCACGGTAGTAACAACAGTAATTATACAAGAAGTACAAACATCTAGGTATATTTCTTGTTTACAGAAAGATACAAAAACTTTCATATAAATGTATAAAATGGACGGAATTGTTACATAACCTTGTACATAAAAGCTTTACTAGTTCAGCAGCTATTACCTAACAACAACATTACAAAATACCTTAATTTTCCATTAGGAACAGGATTACTAAATACATCGATTTTCAGAAAAGTAACATCTTCCAGAGAATTTTAACCAATATATTTCAGCATCCTGAAGGCACATCTTATAACTTTTTAAAATAAATGAAATTTAGCTGACACACTTAAAGGAGAAACAAAAGAACCAATATTTACTCTAATTTCATTTCATGGTTCTTCCTTATCCTGCACTTTCCAAATGACAAGCAATTCTTGTTACAACTATTCATCCCTGGGAATAAGATTCATTTGTTTTTCCTTTATTTCAAATATCTGATTAGAATTGTGCATCCAAAAGCAGGTTCATATAAAAAAAATCTCTGGTGCTTTCCCTAATACACAGAAAATTGTCAATATTACTTTCATACTTGTCACTGTGGCCCCAAGTACAAAAATTTGATTTACCATTAAAGGTAAGAGTACAATAATACTGCAAAAGAATATAGTGTACTGACACAGGAATTTTCAATAAACATGTAAATCAAGAATATAATTATTTTAATGATGATAAAGATGTCTAAAGTTTCTCAGATATCAATATCAAATGTTACTTTTTGTTCCATGTAATGATTTCGTATCTGTTGGACAGACAACCAACAATTTGTGCTAATATTAAACAAACATGAGCAGAACCCCTTGTAGTTTTGCATCATGTGATGATTCCTATCCAGTTTGCTGAAACATGTCGTCATCAGCATAAGTGAAGTGACGGTTTGGCACTAGTATCACAAAGCAGAATGAGAATGTTGTAGTGATTACTTCTTGGCCAGTTAATCTCAATAGTGTTTCTTTCTTTTTAAGATGTAACTTCTATTTATAAAACAGAATAATAAAAATTATAAGTAAGTGAAAACATATGAAAAAATATAGCTTTTACACTTTATTATTCTGTGAACCCTGTTCAACTTAAGGCTGAGATTCTGTGTGAAAAAAAAAATTGTGTATCAAATAACACAATGAAACATAACATTTTCACAAAAATGGTGTGGTCCTTCTAAAATATAGAAATTGTAGTGTACATTCCTGCCATTTGAATTTTACTACTGTGAGTTGATTACATATTTTTCTGAACACTACACCTACTGTATTAGAGGCACTTGCATTTCTTCTTTACAGAATGTTAGTAATGGCAGTATCTCTGTGCAATAGATACCAGAATGAAACTATCACTCTGCAGAGGAGTGTGCGGCAGGAAGTTCCAATAGATACCAGTTTCACTACAGCGATACTTAACAATACGCTGTTTCAGATCAATTGTCAATACAAAATTAACTATGCCAAGCATATTTGCTTCTTGAGTTTGTGTTAACTCTACTGTAAGAAAAGATGTAATGAATGGCAAGACAATACCAAGTATGTTAAAGTAATACGAACAGAGAGTTGCCGCTGTCAGGCGTAAGAAAGGTAAAAATGAATATATTGAAAATTACCAAGTAATTCTTCCTATATCAGGAATTTCTCAGTTTGGCCACCAGAGCTGAACTGTTCCTACATTGACACTACTGTCTACTTATGAACCATAAATGATAACTTCTGAAATCTCATTTATCACTGTAGTAAGCACATCAATTATTATCCTGTAACTGAAATACATGTTTTCTACTGTAACTGGATCACGTCAAAAGTCTCCAAATTCAGTTAATATTATGGTGAATTAATCACTATTTTCGTAGTCAAAGAATCAAAATTTATTTTCTTCAAGTACTTAATTCAAATACTATGAAAATATGACACTAGACATATAAAGTTTTCATGGGCAATGAGGATAAAAGAAAGCTGAATTCAACCCACCAATTACCTTTCTTCTACACGAGAAATTATCAAGAAAAATACACAACTTTGATAAAATTCTACCTGAAATGAATTATTCTCAAAACTATGCATACGATACTTTCTGTTCATATGTTTTGTCTTCCCATTCATACTCTGTTGGTTTTGCTGTGTGTCGTGTTTTGCATATTCTGGGACCATATTTAAGCATGACAATAATAATCCCCAGAATAAACAAGGTAAATACTGTCAGAGCTGGCCAGTAGATATGGAAAGCCATTGCAGATTAGAGATCACTCTCACGCTTTTGAAGTTCCAAATACTCCTGAGGATATTCGGCAGCAATCGGTTTTGAGGGTATATAACACTCCTCAAGTTCTGTAAGGTCAAGTGGTGGCTGATGATGTGGAGTTTTCGTCCAAATTGACACAAGCCAACGATTGCCTGGAAAAACAGCAAACAGTACGTTAGAATTTCACGTACAATGCAACAGTAATTATTAATGCTACACAAAAGTGGACTGAAAGTGGTGAATTACTTAAGACATAAAAAAGTTGCAAATTGACAAAACTGCTACATAGAATACTGTGAAGAGATACCTGGCTATCCATTCCCTCCAATTTGACACCATGGAAGTAAATAAAAGAATGAGCAATGATAACCACTCACTGTCAAATCATTTACTTTAACTACCATGTCCAGGAAGAAATCACACTTTTCTTCTTCTGAACTGCACAACTTTTATGCCCTTTGCAAAACAGGATTTTTCTGTAATTTCACTTATCAGTAGGTGATTCGTGTCTGGACTGCTCTGCAGATGCACATACTATCCTCCTCATACCCTCTTGTGACCAAATTATTCTGCACCTTGGGACTCCTGTTCTTAATCTATTACAGGTTCTTCAATTAGTGTAACTGTCTATTACAGGTTCTTCAATTAGTGTAACTGCAGTTAATTTCTTCCCCTTGGACTGAAGCCCTTCTTGCTTTCTAGCACTTTCTTATGACAATAAAATGCGTGCAACATCTGGGTTGACATGTAATGGTAACATTCGGTACAAAAGACCTTTTTTATACACCAAGTGTCTTGAATTCTCAATCTAGTTGTTCTGTTTCATTTCTCCCACCACTCTGCATGGTTTTAGTGGGGGTGCACTGCCAGTCAAAGGGCAAATCTTTGGGAGTGTAACCAAGTGGACTAACTCATTTAAGGTCACATCCACATGCATGGTGTGAACCAACGGTCCCTAAACTGGTGCCCCATTTTCTCTTATAGAAAAACAGGATCCTAAGACGAATGACTTTGAAGATGGGGATTTTCTCCCCAAGTAGAACTTGTCAGCTTTCTCAAGATGTTTCTAGTGCAGATTTTTCCTTTCAAACCCATTCAAGTATGTTCTAAACCACAGGGCTTGGTCCAGAGTAATTCTCAGATATTTCGGGATGTTACAATGCTGAATTTCCAATTCTCTCCACTTGATATTAAGTTTTCTTTTATTGTCTCCGTTTCTTATGCAGAAAGCACTTACTTGAATCTTTCCTGACTTGACCTTAAGAAGGTTTAGGTCATAATATTCTCCCAAACATTCAAGTCTATTGCTTATTTTGGTTTCAATTTCCTCAAATGTCCTCCCTTGGGCAATCGTGCAGCTGTGTCATTCTCACAGGTAAAACACCTTGGATCTGGAAGAAATGTCTGACTACTCACACAAATATTGTAAGGAACTGGGGGAAACACATTGCCTTGGGATAATCCATTCTTCTGGTTTCTTCAGTGACACCTCTTATCTTGCAGTGTTACGCAGAATCTGCTGCTATGGAGCGAACCTCTGACTACATTTGTTAGCCTGAAACCTTGTTACCTCATACAGCTTTTGGATATTTTTTTGATTCACACTGTCATATGGAGCACTGAGGAATACAAAAGCTGCACCAGTGACTAGTTTTTTCTCATATCCACCTCAGATGTGTTGGATAAGGAGGGTGATTTCATCTCAAATCATATAAGTCATGTCAACTCGTGGTCATGAATTTCTTCAGAAAAAAATATATATTAGATCTCTATATCACAAGTGTTAAGAAATAAAGTATTTTCATTTTATCTTAATTTTTGTAAATGGTACAGCTCTTTGAAAAATGTATATCTTGTAAATAGCTCTTTAAACAACACGGGGGGTGGGGGGTGGGGGGAGGAATATAAAAGTACGGGACACCTGGTATATGTTTTGCGTTAAAGCTCCCTCTTAGTGTCCTGGAATTTAGTTCACACCCGCACACTCATGGGGCTCGTTTAACTTACAAATTTAAGACAAAAATACAAAATTTAAGATAATTTTTCCACTTAATTGTTTTTCTTTTTAGTTTGGAAAGTCACAGAATGCTATCTTTACTGTCATATTACCAGATACTACTGATGTGATTATAAACATATCTTCTCTGCTCCAGATATCTGTATTATGTAAATACTTATTACTAAAAATGTATAAAATTGCATTTTTCTGAATTTACCCAAAAACCCCCATCCGAAAACTTTTGAGAATTACACAAAATACTGTTTGATTAATATGTTAGTAGTCAGTGCAAACACAGTGGGCAATATTTTTGTGTGTAAAGTGTTAAAATTTGTTTGACATTCAGCATATTTCGCATCACTGAATGTTTAGTGTAAAATATACATGTTGGCAAAACTGTTTTCAGTACTCTTCTGTTTATAACAAACGAGTGAGCAATTGCATGTAAACCATTCTGAATCAAGTTTTGTATTTGGTTTGAACTTTTTGTTAGATACAGTGTCAGTTAGGAAGTACAGTAGTGACAGAGGGAGGTGTGTGGACTATTAAAAGAAGACACAAGTAGGTGGTGTTTAAGAAAAGAGAAAAATACTTCACAGTTGTTGAAAATCTGTCACAGGGTGTTTCAGAAGTATCTTGGACCTCAAGTAATGGTATTAGCATCACATCCATTGTGCAGGAATTGCTACACTCACAACAAGAATTAATTTAATGACACCCCACCCGAAAGATCACCTTCACCCGAATGTGAAACTGAAGAAGACAGTTCAGGTGTTTATATTCCTGGGTGTGAAATTGTTGATGTGTTGAATGTTAGCATTTCTGATAAAGCCCCTACTATATCCTCACTTAAACAACCAGCAAAGTTAAGAAGCACTAGAAGAAAACAGTATGTAAAAGAAAAGTAAAAGAAACTGAAACAAGTTTTACACAAGCAACATCTCCAAAACCTTATGAAGTGTATAATGTAGATGTATTTGGCATAGAACCTGAAGATAGTGATATGAGCATGAAATGTGATGTGTGGTTTCCAAACCTAAATACTGCAGCCTCAGCAGCCACCTATACAGTAGTTACTGACACTGATACCAGGTAGCTACTCTAGGCAGCAGATACAGAAATACATACCCACTTCCTAACATTATTTACTTTCAAAAGCTCATAAAATAAAGAATAAGAAAGGTATTTGGGCATGTCCAGATTCTTACTGTGGGCATTTGTTGGAAGATGATAAGCATACTGTTGCTCTGGAAGACTACCTAAGTGATGACAAACATTGCAGCAGGCAAAGTCCTAACCAGGCTGATGTTATCTCTGTTAGTGAAAAAAGATACATGACAAGATCAATAAGAGAAGCATGTCTCCTAATTAAAAAGGAGTGCCCGAATTTAAAAATTGGTCTCACAAAATTCTACTCCTTACCAACAAAATGGGTAAAATGTCAGCCAGTGAAGTAAGTATGCACAAGTATTTAATTTGAAACTTGTTTGTTTCTGCATAAGTAGTGTCACAGGAAAGAAGTACACAGAGATGGACCTGATGTTTTGTGTGTATTTCAAGAGCAGCAAGATAAACGTTGGTTGCAGGAGTGTGCGATGTGTATTGGTGCTGATGTGATGACTGTTGAAGCATTACACCATCAGGATACTGACAATGACATAACCTGTCTATTGTGGGAGGGTGTAGAGGTGGTGAAAAAGCCAGTAAAGGCAAAGAAGTTTGTTACAGAGGTTACACATTGGGACATGAAAGGAATAGCTCACCATCATAGTCAGAGACAGCCCATAGCAGAAGTATTATTGGGCACATCCCAGAATACTGACACATTAGTTCATTTCAACATAGCTGCGAACTAGTCTGTTGCTTTGCAGAACAAAATTGAAAGTTACTACTGGAATGCATCATAGGTATCAATATTCACATGTGTTGCTCACTTCCATGGAACATCACAGTGTTTTGCTGTTGTCAGCAATGACCTCATTCATGACAGTGCACATGCATGCTATGCTGTTAGCATGATAGCTGATGACATAGCATCCAGATGCCATGCATTTCCTAAATGTGTATGTGACTGATGGTGCAGCATCTCATTTTAAAATCTGCTTTAAGCTTTATGAGCTTGGTCCACTCTGTAGTACAGAAATTAAGGCAAAAAAATGGATATTTTCAGCAATAGGTAATGGAAAAAGTGCATGTGGTGGGGTAGTAGGTCTCTGTAAACATCTTGCAACAAGATTTAATACCAGCATGAAGCTCTTGATGCTACAAGAGATGCTACTGTATTTGTACATACCATACCAGCATTAGTAACAAACACGACACTCTTAATTCTAAATGAAAGTACATTAAGGGAATTCTATTAAGAAAGAGAGAAGAGTGGTCTACTATGAAACCAGTGGCAGGAATTCAATCAAACCATTACTGGGTTGCATCCCAGAGTGGCACATATGCTGCAGGAACGGTTCTCCAAGAAATGCAGCCTGTTGTTGTGGTCTTCAGTCCAGCGACTAGTTTGATGCAGCTCTCCATGCTACTCTAACCTGGGCAAGCCTCTTCGTCTTCGAGTAACTACTGCAACCTACATCCGTCTGAATCTGCTGACTGTATTCATCTCTTGGTCTCCCTCTATGATTTTTACCCTCCACATTTCCCTCCAATACTAAACTGGTGATCCCTTGAAGCCTCAGAACATGTCCTACCACCCGATCCCTTCTTCTAGTCAAGTTGTGCCACGAATTCCTCTTCTCCCCAATTCTATTCAGTACCTCCTCATCAGTAATGTGATCTACCCATCTAATCTTCAACATTCTTCTGTAGCTCCATGTTTTGAAAGCTTCAATTCTCTTCTTGTCTAATCTATTCATTGTCCACGTTTCACTTCCATACATGGCTACACTCCATGAAAACTCTTTCAGAAAGGACTTCCTTACAATTAAATCTATATTCCATGTTAACAAATTTCTCTTCTTAAGAAACACTTTCCTTGGCATAGCCAGTCTACATTTTATATCCTCTGTACTTCGACCATAATCAGTTATTTTGCTTCCCAGATAGCAGAACTTAGCTACTACTTTAAGTGTCTTATTTACTAATCTAATTCCCTCGGCATCACCTGATTTAATTCAACTACATTCCATTATCCTTATTTTGCTTTTATTGATGTCAATTGTTACTGTGTGTGAAATGCAGAGACCACAGGATAAATTAGAAGACTTTGTAATGAGCCACTTCATTTCTTGTGTGTATAACAATCAGTGGTGGTTGGGACAGTTAATGTGTGTCTCCCATAAGCTGCAAGATATAACCGTGTGCAAATTCAGCTCGGCTATACAAGTTCAATGAGAAGCAGAAGAAAAAAACAAATGAACTCTTTTCAACGGTGCACTGTTGCTTGTTACATTGTAGGCAATTTTAATTCATGGAAAGTGAGAAAGAAGTACAGTCATGACAGAAGACAATAATAATTTGTGAATAATATCTTAAAAAGAAAAATGGGTATACATATATTCCATATCTCATTTTTTTATAAAATGCTTTCACACAAAATTATGAATTGTTTTCCCACTCATAATGTTGTAAAGTAATTATTTTGATTCAGAAATACCAGTTCTGCATAACATTTACTTAAAACCAGATCAATTTAAAATATTTAAATGTCCATGATTTTTTGACTTGGAGAGTAAAGCTAGGTCTACCTAAAAAAATTTTCACACTTTGTACAGACAAGTATTAACTACTCTGATTGTACATTCCCAAAGTACAATGACCCACTAATGTACCACGAAATTTTTAGAAGATTTAGGAAGGGAGTTTTGGAGAAAATAATTTGTAAATAACCAAAAAATATTTCAGATTCTTTCATGTTTATGTACAAATATTTTGACAGTTCAAGAATTTCTTGCATTAATGTCATAAATGACAGTTAGCAGTCCTTCCACTTGATCATTTCTCAAGACAGTTAACATCCTGTGACTATCTATATTTTCAAAACATAATTTTTAAATTCACAAAAAGTTACAAATTTTCATAGTTTATTAAAAGAAAAAGAAGCTCAGAAGTGTGTATGTATTAATCATGTCTCATAGTATTTGTGTTTGTTTGTGTGTCTATTGACCTGCCAGCGCTTTCGTTCGGTAAGTCACCTCATCTTTGTTTTTATATATAATTTTTCCCACATGGAATGTTTCCTTCTATTATATTGATATCAGTATTGGGAACAAAGTATTTATTGAAAATAAATTCTGATCTCTATCACTTTCAGTTTCTTTATTACAATTTTTCAGTTTTCCCTTTCGTTACGACATTTTCACAAATACCCTTATTTGGAGGGGTCTGTAGCGTTTTAACAAATCACCAGAAAATCAAAATATTGTAATTTTGGATGGGTATCATGTGGAACATACTTTTTTTCAGCAAACTATGAAATAGTGGTGTGACACACTCACTCTTGACCTGTATGGTTTGAGATGAAATCACCCAGGACCTAGCCAGAGCATGACTTCCCTGGCCTAAAACCAACTTGCTCTGAAACAATATTTTCATCTCCATTCGATCAATTCCTGCATTACCTGACAAAAAAAGTGAAGCACCTAGAATGAGAGGAGGAAACGAAATGAGTTTATGGGGTGAGACAGGGGGTGGGTGAGAGAGCGGATATGTGATGATATTTAAGTGATTACAAAATTATGTCAAATTTACAAAAAACTTGGCAGTATGAGCTCACTTAGCAGAATGACTTTACTTCCCCTACAGACTGGATACATGCACTGATTTGACTGAAAAGGGTGTCGTAAGGCCAGCTTCACACTTGTTAGCTTGTCCTCGATACCTGCATACTGGCACTGGGATAGTGTGAGACTGAGTTGGTCCCACACAAGTTCTATCAGATCTGGAGGTCTTGCTATACATATAAGTATCTGAATGGCTAGCAGCAGTTCACAGGTGTGCATGTCGTGTGGGCGAGCATTGTCCTGTTGAACAATGGCACCACGATACTGTCACGAGAGGTAACACATAGATACAGATAGTCTGATGTACAATTGTGTTGTCAGAGTTCCTTCAATCAATACGTCATTACCTGATGGCTCTCCACACCATGAAGTCAGGAGTGATACTGCTGCATCTCTCCAAAACGTTAGAAGAAGGGATCCTCTCAGCAGAGTGCCACAATAGTTACCAAAGGTAGTCACCTGGGGTAGAGCAGAACTGCAATTCATTGCTGAACACCATGTGACACCATTCATCTGCAGCCCTTGCTTCCCAGTCATTGCACCACTCCACACACAGATGTTTCTGTTGTGACATTAGCAACATTCTATGCACGGGACAGGAAATCCATAGTCTGTCTGCTGCTAGTCTTCTACCAATGGTGCAGGATGACACACAATGTAGCAGATAGTCCACTTCTTGTTCTGAGATGGCAGTCACAGACGTGAAAGGGTTAAGATGTGTTTGGTGCATAATAAGGTGATCCAGCCTCATTGTGATCAGACAGGGTCGACGGGAATCTTGCCGACCAGTACGAATTTCAATACTGGGCCACTGTCATGTCACATCCAAATGCCCCACAATTCTGGACATTTTTGCAACTCAAGCCGTATGATGAGGCCACTTTCAAACTCTTTCAGGTGCTGATAACACTGTCTCACACAAGTATGTGGCATCTCTATGATCTTCAGTGTGTTCAGTCAAAATCTGACACTGTTCATGCCACTTATAATGTGCCATGCCTGGAGCAACACATATGCACCCTGGTGGCCATTGTAGTTATCACAGATAATTGCAGCTTTAATAATTAACAAGCCCAGTAATTGAGTGTAAGTGTACAAAATTATGCTGACATTTGAACATGTCTTCTGGCTGCTTCACTCTTTGTCAGGCAGTGTAATCAATATCATTCAAAACAGGCACACAAGGAAGACGTCTTCCTTTAGAACTAACAAACAAAATGGATGCAGTGACAAGCTATCTTTACTCATTCCCCTGTTTGTATTCCAGTACCATACTATTTTGAAATAAACAATATCAACACAAAAAAATATGTGTACTCTTACCTGTATTACTGTCCTTCCAATATTCTTTGTACTTTGAACAGCAGCAAAACACTATATTCAGCAAGAAGAGGAATGCCCCAAAAACAGTGCAAATACCTATTGCAATATAAAATGCCGTGTAATCACCAAACTCTTTCTTGAAAACCACTGGTTCTTTCATGTAATCCTTTGGCTCTTCTAAAATGGACATTTTTCAAACCACTGTTGCATATTCTAAAACAAAAACAAAGCCAATAATGGAGCACAAGAACAATCCTCTGAAGCAACGATAGTTATGTCTCTTAATAGGGTTCTGATTCCGATTTTAAAGAAAAGTGTGAATATAGTGTTTCAGGAAATTAATTATACTCATCTAAATTAAGTATAATACATAGTATCCCATAATAAAAGTACGACAATAATTACTATATTTATTTTACTCATTATGAGATTATTTCTTGCCTCTCAGCTTGTAGCAAAATGAATGGCTTTACTTCATTTCACACTGCCACACTGTTCTCGTTACAGGACTGCAGGTCTCATTTTAATAAAAGTTATGTTCCAAGTTTTTCTAACTAATGCATCATCTTGACTTTGAAATTTATACATTCTGCTATCACATAGTTTAGATGAATATTAGGTAGAGAAATTAATCAATAATCTGCAATGGTCAACTTTTACAATATGCCTACTATTATTGAAAACTGGTCTCTCAGCAAAGCAATGGGTCAAATCAGACAGGGACAACTGTCAATTTGGAGCAAAATGTCATTAACACTTTTACTAAAATTGCCAACATTCAGTTAAACTCCCACTGACACACTAGAGATTTTTTTATCCACAAATTTAATTTCATCAAACATAAAACTGGAGACAACTTCTTCTAAAAACTGCTGTCTAACCAATTTGGAGCAAAATGTCATTAACACTTTTACTAAAATTGCCAACATTCAGTTAAACTCCCACTGACACACTAGAGATTTTTTTATCCACAAATTTAATTTTATCAAACATAAAACTGGAGACAACTTCTTCTAAAAACGGCTGTCTAACCAAACAGATTAACATAGTGAAGGATAAGTATTCAGCGAAGTGTGGTTGGCTGATTATTTATGAAAGATACGTGTATGCTAGTCACCCAATCAACACATTCAAATCTTCTCCCTAATAATGCAGGAAGCTAATTTAAATTGTACCACATTTAATTTAAACCATACCACATTAATGTCCATCCACAGTAAAGCATTGTGGTGCTCAAACACACCCTCTGATTGACAGCTTTACCTTTTATTTTACTTGTCACACATCCACAAGGGAAGGTGTTCTCACCAGAGAAAGATTCCATGTGTCTGGATATTGTGTCCAATAGAGAAGCACAGTAATATCACTCCAAAATTATGAGAAAGCATTGCTGACAGGAACTTACCTTCAGGAGGTGAAATAACAGTAAAGTCAATATACATATCTAAAAGGATATCCAATATCCCAGCTTTAAGAAGTAATAATTCCATCATCAGGGAGGAGAGCGGGAGGGATTGTGGGTGGATAAGAGGTATCCATGTATTGTGAGGCTGAGGGCAAATGGAGCTACCTCATTCACAGCTTTTATGCCATCAGAGCCACTGCTGTTGCTTCACTGTTCTTCCCTTGCTGCTTAACTAGTCTGAAATAAGGAGACTCTGGCTGCAGTCTTTGAGTACAGGAAGTAAAGTTCTGGTGTCACAGCCAGACACTAATTGTTCCGTTTTCATGCTGTAAGTGATGGAAAAAGCCTTACCATCTGCAGTGCTGCAGTCATCTGCAACGGGCAATCTGTTTGATTCAGGTGTGCATATCAGGATACACAACAAGGGTTAGGTCATATTATTACTGACTAGCTTTTTACCCACAGGCTCACCCACATATGCGTATGTCATTTGTATATTGCCCCCCCCCCCCCCCCCCACCCAATGGCAGTGCTGCTTTAAGGCCCATAAGCATTATGTGTAACAAGTTTTGTTGAAATTGATCCAGTTGTGTAAGTGAAGATGTGGAACACACACATACTTTATATGACACAGATTTCTCACTCAATCTCATCCCCCCCCCCCCCCCCCCCGAACCAATTGGCACTGTCGCTTTGACTTCAATTGGGTGCTTACTTATCGACGTAGTACACTTCTTTTGCCCAGATGCCAATGACAAAAGTAATGTGATTCTTCACCACCAGGTCTTGGCTGGTGCTTGTGCCCTCAATGCTTTGCCAACTTGAAAAAAGGTTCTTGGGCCTTCCACCAACAGTGAACACTATCACTTGAATACAGTATGGAGCACTATGATCAAACATAGGCGCCCCCCCCCCCCCCTCCGACTATCCAACACAATCTACTGGAGCCTCAGCAAGAGGCAAATACATGTTGAAACACACATCAACACCTGCTTCGATTCTGTCACAATGATGGGAATGTAGTAATAAGGAATGGGAGATGAATATATAACTCAGATAGGAATATGTTCATTCATGGCTAACAAGCTGCAAACACATAAGGGAAAAAGCAACATACATCCTATAGATGAAAACAACTGAAGACAAAAACAACTATCACTGGAAGATCAGAACCAAGAACAGGTTACACCAATGAGAAACTCATGAAAATTACATAATCGTCAGTCTGAATGAAAATGATGTGAAACTGTTCAACATAATCTATATTCTTGTTTTGTCTCTTTTGTTTCAAATGGAAATAAATTATGTTCTTCTCTCACTGTATTCTGCTTAACTTCCATTTTAAAAGGTGTATGCACAAGGTTAAACACCAATGAAAGAAACAATCTGAAACTATGGTTGCGATGACAGAGTCATCTGTGACGTAACCGGAGTTCTAGGTTTGACTGGATGGTCACAATTTGACTGGGAACTGATGAACTCAATATGAAATAAAGGTTGTGGTAACCAGTTGGTGTGTAGTGTAACCATTATTATACCTTCATTGGTGGCAACAATCACTCTATATTTAATACACAGTTATAATAAAATGTGAACTTTACTTAGTGATTGGTTCAGCCATTAACCCTCGCAATACCATTGCGGAGAGGGCGGGGGGAGGGGGGGGGGGGTAGCTTATGCCCACCTTTAGAAAAAAGTAGCCTATTATAATTCTATCAGTTTTCTCATTCTTTTAAAATTCTGAAAAAAGTTTGTTGTTTTAATGAATTATTCTGCCAGATTCCATATGTGTATTAAATTTTTCAATTAAATTTAACCCAAAAATTTAAGTCTCAGTAGCAGATTCACTTCCTGCAATGAAAGTTGTATTCATTATTTCCAGTTTCAGGGTCTTACTTTCACGCCAGTATCTCTTTAAAAAGTATGTTGAGAGTAATAGTAAACAACAATCAAAATTTACATTTTTTATGGTGGTCAAACTTGGTTCTACACATTACTGAAAATCTGTTGATATTGCTATGAATGTTTTAACCGGTATTTTCAGTTTCTGGACCCTGATTACATATCAGAAACTCTTTAAAAAGTATTTTGTTAATGTAATTCAACAACAATTAATGAATTTGGTTTGTTTTAGTGTTGGCACAAAGTACTCCTCCTGGGTAATGCAGGTTATGGAAGTCTTGGCATTTCTAGGGTTAATAATTACAGAACAAATCTGTTACTGTCATCAGTCCAAGATAAACTGAGGAACATTGTATTACATAAGAGAGAAATGCTAGTTTTGATCTATATTATACACATGTACAAGTCTGCCTCAGTGTGTGTGTGTAAAGCTAAACTTGTATGGCACTCTTTTCATGGTGTCTGCTGGCAACTCAACATCTCCTCTATATGGTGAGTAGCACTATTTCTTTTTCATAATATTCTACATAAATTATGATAAATACAAAGTGGGGCTTACACAAGTAATGTGACAGAAAGAAAGCAAAATATGAGTATCTTTGTGTGCAATTCCATATGGCATTAATTAAGAAAGGAAATAGTGTGACTGACAAAGTTGTTAATTGCAACAACTCGCATATGTGATTACAGTGTCTGGTAAGCATCACTGTATCATTGGTCTACAAATTTTAAGTGCCTCCCATTCTATTAATACTCTTTAATACAAAATACTCAAAACTTTTAATGTCTTGCTACAAATTCCAGCTTATGATACCATACTCTGCTACCAAACTAGTGAAACTGGAGCTTAATTAATAAACTTAAATTACCAATCTGCCATCAATATTTTGCAATATGTGCTACAGTACTTTCTAAACAGCCACGTCACGGAGACTGTTTTCTAATGAAATTGATTTAAACTATAGAATGTCATGTGTCTGCATGAAATCTACTCAACAATTTGGAAGAACTTAGTATTTCAGGGATCTATGAAATTGTAACTGCGGTGGGGTGGCGGGATTGGTGTGTTCGCATGTGTGTATATTATTGTTCTTACAGCGCTTGAGGGTTATACAGCCGGGACACAAGCATAATCCATATTCCATTTCAATAACTGTAAATTTGTTGGAGACATCCATAGTGTATTAACGATGCACTGTGCTTAAAATTGTAATCAATCATCGACTATAAAATTCATTAATTTATTTAACAGTCCAGTTTTCGTATATTAATTGGCGGTAGATTCCACATCACTAATATAGAAAATTTAAAAACTTAAGAGTTCGACGCACAGTCATCCGTCCACTTTCTTTCATGTTACGTTTTATTTACATTTTGATGGCATACCAATGAGCAAACGTCTTACCAGCTCTTAGCAAACAATTTCTATGCATAGAGTGAATCGCTAGCGTGACGAAAACAAATTCATGTAAAACTTACAAAACATTTCCACCAAAATTCGTAATAACAAACTCCACCACGACCTACATCTCAATAAGCATCAACCACCGCCCTAACAAGTAACAACGCCCAACAGTAGAGTGACCAACCTACGGAAAAAATACATTAGTCATTAATATCTATAAACATGCTAATGGGAAACACCGGAATCTGAGGCTCTTAGTTTTAAAAATTACAGTCCTTCCGCATTTCTATTTGTTTATTTTCTATCAGAATTACTATGTAATCTGGTTCGACTCACACTACACGGAAGACAAGGAAACGTCAAAACTGGCGGCATTCAACGAAACGGAACGTTAACGTTATTGGGGAAAAAAGACTTGACGCTGACGGGGGAGGGGGGTAGCGTCGTCTACATATCGAATGTTAACCCATTTTTGTGTTCTCGCTCACTCAATTCATAATATGAACCAGAACCACACTAACATAAACAGTCTGACAGTCACTACTGTGAAAATTGTTGCCACCTGACGGTTGGTGGGACCATGGGCGCCGACTTATAAAAAATATTAGGGGGTCCATACTGGGGTCTTGTCCCGGGAAATTTTCTAAATTTTAGATGAAAAATAGTGAGTTTTAAAGCTTAAGCATTATAGATTCATATGATCAACATTAGAACCCTGCAAACTGGACTCTCGATAACTCGACAAGCCGACACATTTTTTGACTTTGAAAGAAGAAACAAAACATAAACACGCACGGAATTTTCGTAAAAAGCTAATTTAATTTACAGTAATAATAATGTGTATAGACTTTTACAGAGCAGTGACCATATAGCTCGCGATTAAAGAATCCTTAACTATCATTAAACATAAAATATTGCTGTCACACAGTAATAGCACTTTGATTAATGAGTGAAACAGCTGATTTAAGCTTCCTTTGAATAAGGCTCAGTGTTCATTAAATAGAAACAATACTCAAAGTTAATGCTTTAACACAATTAATAAAGTTAATACAGTATGCCTAATACTTTCAGTCAAAAAGTATGTAAACAGCAGGTTTTAATTGGGTCTTACACCCTAAAAATGTTTAAGTCTTTGAAAATATCTAATGCAGTACTATAGTAATACAGTACTAAATTAGTAATATTATTTCGAAAATGAAAATTTAACATTATGTATGTATTTAATTCTCTATTTTATAAAGATTTTTAATATTGCTCTAAATGCCATTATTAGGGCTAGTGTGTGTTTGGAAAGATGCAAATGTCGACCGTCTGACTGGATTACTGAATGTGAAGTCGTTGATGACTGGTCAGATATCCAAAACATCTCGGTGGGCATAAAGAACAGCCAAGTTGTTCAATTGCTTCTGTACCATTGTTGATCGGAGATATGAATTCAGATGTCTAAGGGTGCTAAATGACCTTTCTGCTGTTGCTGCCTTGATTGGAACTACTTTGAAAAGCTTAATGCACTTCACTACTTCAAATAACATTTCTCCAACTACAGCACTTGTGTAGTGTCCTTTCTTACATCACACATGATTTCTAAGATCAGTTGTTTTTTATTAGCGATATCGGGTAACATATTCAAGTGTAAGTGCAGTCTCTCAATGTCTAGGTCATTTTTGAAAAACTCAGTTGATTTTTACAAATTTGTTTCACCTCTTTTTACTAAAAGCAAGCAGTCTTCTTCAACTGCAATGACCTGTGTGAGTCCAGTTGAAGCAAACCTCTCAGTAATGCAAGATTGCACCGTTTTACAAACTTCAGTGTAAATAGCTTTGTAGTTTTTAGCTTTGTAGTATCTCTTCGGGGTTTTGTAAGTGTGCAGTGAACTGGCTTCACTGTTTTCATACTTCTTTGGTGTACTTTGATTCCGAGGAAGCGAAGGATCATCAACTTGTGAAGGTTTTTCTTTTAAACACTGTTCCCAAACATCTTCAAAACTATCATGCCTTCCAGTCAATATACAAATCAAGCCCACATATATTTTTTCCAGATCAGCAACATTTAGATGAGGCCATTGAATATTTTCATTGACATCTTCTACTGGGTTCATTGCATGGCAATAAAGACGTAAAAAGAATTAAGTCTTGAATTGTAACATTGACTCAAGGTAGCCTGCACAATTGTAACCTGCCTCTGTTTTGTTCTCTGCAGAAAATGTTTCAAAAACTCTAGAAGTTCTTCAAAGTTTTTCAATATTCTCAAGATACTAGAAGCTCGCATAGTCCATCAAGTCGGGCAAAGGGGTCGTAGACCAGCTTGGTCGTTGGCACTCTCACAGCTTGTGCTTCTGGAAAGTCCCATGCTTTTATTGGATTCCCTTACGGTGTTTAATAAGTCCTTGGCTAAAGCTATTATATCCCTCGTAGACTTAGGATGGTGGAGACTGTCTACAAGTGGCAAGTCTAAACTGTGAGCAGTGCAGTGCACATAACATTCTTTTGGTTGTATATCCAAAACTAACTTTTTTAGTCCTTTGAACTTAACTCTCATATTCGAGGCACCATCATAGCACTGTCCTAACTTATCCATTGACAAATCAAGACGAGCAAAAACGTCTTTTAAAATACTAAACAGAGTTTGTGATTCAGTGTTGGGAGTCTCGTGTAAGCCAATAAAGTCTTCATTGATGATTATGGAATCATCGACAGTACGAACAACACTTTGTGAATTGAACAATCACTTGTTTCGACAACCATAATAGAAAAATGTTCAGTCTTCTTAATTGATGCCAATACCTTTCTCAATGCAGACTTTCTTAGTACATCTACATCAACATACATACTCCGCAATCCAATGTACGGTGCGTGGCGGAGGGTACCTTTTGTTGGATCAGATCAATGATCTGGTTTTCAATATCATGGGATGTCCACTTATACCTTGAATGTCCTAACAAATCTTTAAACTCAGGTATGTCATTCCTTCAGAGTTCCAACAACTGAAAAAAAATTGAGTTTACATCTTCATGCCCTCTAATTGCTAGTCCTTGTCGGCATAGAAATTGCACAGCAGTAAAAATTGTCTCAAGAGATAAACGGCCTTTCCTCATATCACCATCTAACAGTTCATTTAATTGGGAGGCCACACTTCGGTTAGTGAAAGAATTTAGTTTCTGAACGCTTTCTTCATGTGTAAACATATTTTCATGAAGACAGAATTTTTCCAGTTAGAAAACCCTACAGAAGTAAATACATCTTCTTTTTTTTTGAAGTAAATTGTAATAGATTTTTAGCATCTGCCTCTTTGCAGGTTTTGCAAAAAACTTTTTTGGTTCAAATGGCTCTGAGCACTATGGGACTTAACATCTGAGGTCATCAGTCCCCTAAAACTTGTTGTTGTTGTTGTTGTTGTTGTGGTCAGTCCTGAGACTGGTTTGATGCAGCTCTCCATGCTACTCTATCCTGTGCAAGCTTCTTCATCTCCCAGTACCTACTGCAGCCTACACCCATCCTCCTGAATCTGCTTAGCGTATTCATCTCTTGGTCTCCCTCTGAGATTTTTACCCTCCATGCTGTCCTCCAGTACCAAATTGGTGATCCCTTGATGCCTCAGAACATGTCCTACCAACCGATCCCTTCTTCTGGTCAAGTTGTGCCACAAACTCCTCTTCTCCCCAATTCTATTCAATACCTCCTCATTAGTTATGTGATCTACCCATCTAATCTTCAGCATTCTTCTGTAGCACCACATTTCGAAAGCTTCTATTCTCTTCTTGTCTAAACTATTTATCGTCCATTTTTAACTTCCATATATGGCTACACTCCATACAAATACTTTCAGAAACGACTTCCTGACATTTAAATCAATACTCGATGTTAACAAATTTCTCTTCTTCAGAAACACTTTCCTTGCCATTGCCAGTCTACATTTTATATCCTCTCTACTTCGACCATCATCACTTATTTTGCTCCCCAAATAGCAAAACTCCTTTACTACTTTAAGTGTCTCATTTCCTAATCTAATTCCCTCAGCATCACCCGACTTAATTCGACTACATTCCATTATCCTCGTTTTGCTTTTGTTGGTTTTCATCTTATATCCTCCTTTCAAGACACTGTCCATTCTTTTCAGCTGCTGTTCCAGGTCCTTTGCTGTTTCTGACAGAATTACAATGTCATCGGCGAACCTCAAAGTTTTTATTTCTTCTCCATGGATTTTAATTCCTAATCCAAATTTTTCTTTTATTTCCTTTACTGCTTGCTCAATATACAGATTGAATAACATCATGGAGAGGCTACAACCCTGTCTCACTCCCTTCCCAACCACTGCTTCCCTTTCGTGTCCCTCGACTCTTATAACTGCCATCTGATTTCTGTACAATTTGTAAATAGTCTTTTGCTCCCTGTATTTTACCCCTGCCACCTTCAGAAATTGAAAGAGAGTATTCCAGTCAACATTGTCAAAAGCTTTCTCTATGTTTACAAATGGTGGAAACGTAGGTTTGCCTTTCCTTAATCTTTCATCTAAGATAAGTGGTAGGGTCAGTATTGCCTCACGTGTTCCAACATTTCTACGGAGTCCAAAATGATCTTCCCTGAGGTCAGCTTCTACCAGTTTTTCCATTCGTCTGTAAAGAATTCGTGTTAGTATTTTGCAGCTGTGACTTATTAAACTGATAGTTCGGTAATTTTCACATCTGTCAACACCTGCTTCACCTAAAACTTAGAACTACTTAAACCTAACTAACCTAAGGACATCACACACATCCATGCCCGAGGCAGGATTCGAACCTGCGTCCATAGCAGCAGCGCGGTTCCGGACTGAAGCGCCTAGAACCGCTCGGTCACAACGGTCGGCAAACGTTTTCGGTAGATGCTTCATAGTCTAGCCATGTATATTTGATCAACGAAGACTTCTGAAATGGTCTTCCCTTACCGGATTCTCCAGGTTTTGGCTGTGAACTGTTCTCACTTGAAGACAATGAAGCAATCGATGACACAATAATTGTTGGAGGTTGATTTGCGGTATCACCAACTTCCAAGCATGCCTTTTTGGTAACAAATTTATCCATTTCAAACTTAATTCACAATACACTAAGAGACTAAGGTAAACGAATAAAATGTAGTCATATAAAACAGTCCACTAAAGTCATAACTCTAAATAAGTCTGCAGCATGCAATGAACGAAACTATCCACACTGAATGACTGCAAGAGCAAGGTAGGCTTTATATAGCCGCGGCGTCCTGACGTCTCGAAGTGTCAAGGCGATGCAGAACAGAGTGTTCTGCTCCAGTCCTTTCGACGTCGCTGTGGCCACAGCGCTGGCATGCCGGCGCCAGACTTTATCCAAAGGTTCGTGCACTGGGACAAATTCTAAGCGTGCCCATAGCACTGTAACACTATCATGATTCACACCATTTGTTTTCAGTTAACCTGCTTACTACTGTAATAATTATTTGTCTTAACTTATTACTGAATATATTTTAAAAGGTGACTATCGTCAAACAAGGAAAATAAAAAATTCCAGCACAATTTTGTGATTTTACAAAGCATAATATAACTAATAATTTTCTTAAATTATTGGGACCCTCCCCCCCCCCCCCCCCCAAATGAATTTTTCAGGGGGCTCGGGCCCCCTCACGCCCAATGGAATCAGTGCCTGTGGATGCGACACTAGTGCCCCAAGCGGCGAGAAAGCATCCATAAAATTAAAGACTGTTTTTAATCATTTTTCTAGTTAATTAATGAAATAGTTATTAAATTTTTGTCTTCCAAACATTATTAAATTATCAAGAGACAAGAATGATCATAAAATACATATAAAAACAGCCAAATCGCCCAATCGCCTTTATTCAGTGACATAAACTACACATTAATGATGAAGGGGTACTTTCGAATATGTGTATATGCCATAAAATTTCCGTCGTGCAGTCTTTACGCCGCAAAAACATGAAGATGCACATATAAATACATATTTCATGCATGAAACGAATATATTTCTTTTGTTGTCTGTTATTATGATAGGCACTTTGATTGACACGTAACAACTGTTAAGAGAGTCTAATGTTCTGCACCATCAGGGTACCATAGCATCACGCCAGGTCATGTGATCTCAACTTGCATTGCTGTTCTCAACTGTTCTTTGTGTGGGAATTACGATCTTCGCGAGATGATTTTCAACTGTTTTTACACGCGAAGTGCACATACACAATGCGGTAGCTTATAGGCGTGGATTCTAGACTCCACATTTGTCCCAAAATGGTGTTTATTGAACTGAAATAATTCGCAGCTTGCAGGGATAGTTTGTATATTAGATGATGATGAGGTGCCATACTCCGAGGAGCGTAGGGAACGATGTGGGAGACCCACACTGTCGAGCAGACAAGGTCGCAACGGAGGTGGTTTGCCATTGCCTTCCTCCAACTGTAATGAGGATGAGTAATAATGATGAAGACAACACAACAACACCCGGTCATCTCGAGGCAGGGAAAATCCCCGACCCCGCCGGAATTGAACCCAGGAGAACACTGCCGCAAGACTGTATATTAGAGAAAGGAGACAGAAGTGCAAAACAACACAAAAAAGTGTATGGATCTGAAAAAATTAAGTGGTACAACAGAATTTCACATGTTACACAACGAGCTTGAGTAAAAGGAATATGCATTTTGTATTTTGGATAGGGGAAGCATCAGTTTTTTTCATTTGTTAAGTCAAATTGCACACAGAATTATTAAAAGGAACACAAGTGTTATGAGCTGCCATCACATCTTTGGACCTTATAAGGTTGTAAGACAGTTGTCTGATGTTACTTATGAAGTTGAAGATTTCGACCCCGACACAAGACGACAAAAGATCAGAGATACAATCCACGACCTTCTAATGAAGCCCTACAAGAATCCTGCAACCCACAGTAAATCTGAAGCTCCAGCGACAGGTAACAAGCGGAAAGGTGATGAAGAGCATAGCGGCTAAAGAAGTTCTAAGATCACCGCCAGGGCGAGCATCAGTCATTGGTAGTCTGAGTATGCGGGACTGATGACTCATTCCCAGACTAGGAGGACATAACACGGAGACGCTGTTCTCTTAAGGAGAGAGCAATGTTGCAGAAGTAGCTGAGTAGCACAGTCACTGAAGTGTAGTGGTTATGATACTAGACTGTTGCATCGAGGGTTCTGAGTTCGAAACTCACCTGAACTGTAAAATTTTAAATTCTATATTCAGTTCGAGTACATTCTAGAAGTATCCACAAATGTCAAGAGTCATTGAACTGGAATGTTGTCTAACTGTATATATACCATATGTGTTCTGGCCAGAAGCAGTTCGCTTCACGCTCTTGTATGTGCAAGAGCTGAATAAACCTTCGTTAAGCGAAGTTAGTAGAGATGGGTAGTTTGCGAACGAACGGGTGCAAAGGAACGGTTCACCAAGATGAAAGAAAGGACCGAGGAACGAATTCCAAGGAATGATCGGTTCATAGTTCACTTCAGTCGCAGCGGTCTACTTATAGTTCCCGCGAACGAGGAACGATCGGTTCATAGTTCACTAGTTCACTTCGGTCACTTCGGCAGTTCTCGTTCCAGCCTTGGTCCCGTGCTCATCTCAGTCTCGGTCTCCCTTGGCCGCACTCGTCGTTCTTCGCATGACCGCCTGTCTCAGTTCCACTGCCGACTGCTCCTAGTTAGTTCAGTATCCAGTTGTTCGTTTCGTTCACTGCGCTCGCCCATTTTACATGTGTTCCAAACTGTTCTTGCACTTGGGTCTGTCTATTCAGCGTCCACGGCCGGTATTCAAAACGTATTTTATAGTTATGTAAATTACATAAAAATTATGTTGTATGTAATAGGTACGTCTTTTCAGGTAACAAAAGGGCATATCAGCTCACTTCATTACATCAATGAACAGCAGAAGACAGACTTATAACAAGGCAAGTTTTTTTTGTTATTCATATATTTTTTGGTTTCATTGACTTGATTAAGCAACTAACTTTCAATAATAACGATTTTTGTGTATCTTTCATATACAAAACATTACATTTAGGAAGGCTCTACTTATTTTTAAGTTTGGTTGTTTCCAATTTGCATTACCTGCTAGTTTGGTTTCTTTGAGAAAAAAAAAAGGAAAAAGTGGGTTGTGGGACATTTTGGCTCAGTAGGAAAAGCAGTGCCTTTCCATTTGAAAAGACGTAGATTGCCATAAAATCGTATTCACTTATTATCTCAAAAACATTTGTTCAGAAGGAGCTTTAAAATCAAAAACTTTATTACTGCGAACTTAATTATTATTATTATTATTGCTGCATTAACTTTAATAATGCAACATGAAACAAATGAATGGTGAAAGTAAAAATGAACGGTTCCCAAAAAAGAATGATCAGCAGTGAACTAGTTCCCAAGGATGAACGAGTTTGCCCATCTCTAGAAGTTAGTGTTTGTCATTCATCTAATTACACCTTCTTCTACATGGCAATATTATGGACTCCCACAAAGAAAACACAGAAGTAAATAATAGAATATCTGAATTAGGGTTCACTATCATAAATATAACAAGGGAGTTATATTTTGGCTAGCTGTAGTCTGATTTAGTTATAAATCCATTAACTACATGTTGGGTTGATTTAAATACAGAGTCAAATGATATTTCAGAAATTAGTGTCAATTTGAATATTTTAGAGCAAAGTACAGATTTAAGTAAGGTTGACATTTTATGTTCCACTTCGTCAACTTTGAAGGAGTGCAGTAGTGAAGCATTTGAACTTGGTTTAACAAGGTTTTGACATGACTATCAACACACCGCATTTGTGAGATGACATAGCTAAGCAATCTATTTTGGAAAGATTAATTGATTGTAGTGTAAACAAGTAGTTAAACTGGTTGATCACGTATGTGACAGATTAGTCAACAATTTTGAAATAGTTTTATAGATTTTAGCTGTCTATTAGCATTTCATGTTAATTTATATGACACATTATATTTTCATAAAATTAAGTAGAAATGATTTAGTGTTAACATTTAGTGAAGTGATTACTCGTGAAAAGCACAGTGTTGGCCTCAGTTACATATTTATATTTTTATTTTAACCCTTTCGTCCCTGAATTAATATATTTTGCCATATGGCATATAGTTAGTACTCACGAAATGATTGCCAGAATTTGATAAAATAGTTTATTTTTAAGAATTGAATACAAATACAAGATATGCTTGTGATACAGGGAAGAATATCAATGCAACAAGGAGAATATACCTTTATATGGATGACATGACCATTTCTAAGTTTTTCTTATACAACATAATATAAACATGCTGTCAAGGTAAGTTACAGAAAACTTCATTTATTACTTGGTGTGGAAAGACATAAATCAATTTTTTTCACTTGGTAGACATAGGAACACTTTACATTTTATGCATGACACACTGCTGAATCCTTTAGGGCATAGCATGCATCGGCCTTTCTGGTGGCTCTGTTGTGGCCAGTGACCAACTTCATCATATCTGACATCTGCAATTGGCCTGGAGGCTGAGAACCTCTTCTTTGGAGCTTATATATCTTTTGTAGATGGTCTTCCTCTTTTGCAATGAACAACATTTCCTGCCATAGTAAGACCAGAAGCAATATGAGTCTGGAAATCCAGAAAAGAAAGATGAGATGTTGCGTCTCGCTTATTCAAGTGATGTCTGTAAAGCAACCACAAATTTACAACTGCAACATTGAAGCACCAATAAACTATTTGCGTATACTACTTTTTCGAATGGACATTTATCCTATAAAGTTCTATGAGCATGTCTGCTAAAGTCACTCCTCCCATGTGTTCATTATATTCCTTCACAATCAGTGGTCAATTTATCTGAATTGACTGATTATCCTTTTTATTCCACCTCTTGCATCTATCCCGTGGATTAATACGTGCATATGTGTAAACCAGCTGCACAGCTTTATTGTCATACCACCTTACTGCTATGATGTTGGATGATTCATCAATGCTATAATCCAGTGCCCTTCATCCTTTCTTTCTCAGCTCCTTTTCTTCTGCTATGGGGCTGAGTGACACTCTGTCTGAATGAATAGTCACAACACATAAAATAACTTCCTGTTTGAGAAAGTGTACAAGTTCTAAAGAGCTGAACCAATTATCAAAAAATATTTTGTAGTTCTTGCCCTCTCGTAAATTGCAAAGTCATATATTAGGCCTTATACTCAATCTTGAGTACACACTTTATATCCCCATTTATGAGGTTTGTTTTTGAGATACTGAACTAAAGAACTTCTTCCCTTGGAAGGGATTATCTGTTCATCAATGCTCTGTTTCTCTTCTGGAGGGAGTTGCAACATATTGTTCCGTAAAGAATCTATCAGGGGCCTCACTTTGAACAACTTGTCATGCTTCGGATCACCATTTGGTTTCTGGTTGTTGTTATTGTTTAGATGGAAATATGACTTTAAAGTTTCAAATCTATTCCTACTCATAACATATGCAACTGGAGGAAAGCAACACTGTTGTGAACAGTACATTTTATATTGTGGCATTGGAACTGCACCCATAAATAGTAAAATACCAATATATTGTTTTATTTCATTACAAGAAACATCAATGACAACCTCATCTTTGATGTGTACGTAATGATTTGTTGCAAGGGCAATGGATTTACATATTTCATCATCAATGAACATCTGAAAATAATTCATTGCAGTCAGGTCTTCATTAGATGGTGGTGGAGGTACGTTGTGTTTCCATTTGGTATTTGGCGGAATGAAATCACCTTTGAGGGTTGACCTGCTTCCTGTAGCATAATGTATGCATAAACAATCAGTTTTGTGCATTTTGAGGTAACACTATGTAATAATTTTTCATCCTGAAAAGATATAACACTTACCTTACTGGTGGTAGGTTATACACCACTACTCTCTATGTTTGTTGCTTGCAGTTTAGAGATGTCCTCATGATCAATACTATAATCCTTCCCTTGCATATGTATTTCAGTATAATTACTTTGTGGATATTCTAGGACACTGTCGGAGCCTTGTTGGATAAAGTCAGACTCATTATTTTCTTCATCTGACGAAAAGCTAAATTCTGAAATATGGAATATGGAGCAGCTCTAATATTTCCTTATCAGTTAGACTTTTCTGGGGGAATGACAATCTCAGAAAACTGTGAAACAGGAAGCAGTTTCTGAGATTACGTAAACGCAAGACATGAATTCCCATAGTTGCCAAATGGCAGCAGTCACATTTCAGTAAGTGTTCTGAGTATAAATCGTTACAAATGTGTTATTATTTTACAGTTAGTGATACAATGCAGTTTTAACAATATTATGCAAAACTTACCTTATAAATATTCATGAAGAGACGAGTACCAAAGCACAACAACTAATAGCACACAACAGCTGATTGAAACATCAAAATGGTAGCTCATACCAAAGATTACTTTTAAGACCCATATGTGGGCATTCCGCTGCCATCTGTTGCTGTTTTCTCAAAACACATATGTGTGGCCACATGGCAACTGCAGGATAAAGATTTGAGGTGGAAACATCCAAGAATGGCCCATAAGAAAGTAGTGTTGCCACATGGCTACACTGGGGATGAAAGGGTTAAGTTATGTTATTAGTGATTTTAAATGCTTATGGAAGATCAAAATGAAATGAAAAGGGAGATTTGAAATGGAATGTCGACTGCTTGTAGTGTTCTGTGAGCAGATCAGGATGGGAGCTGAAGCTATCTCCAATTGTGAAGTGGTTTGTCCAACTTGTAGACCTGGTGTCTGAGAATACAAGCTGGAATATTTTTAGATAAGGAAACTTGGTGGTTAAAGGACAAGGAACTCAGAATAATAACTCAGACTGGACAACAAAGTAGGATTGGACATTATTGTTGAATCCTACAAGGCACTATCACATTGATCTTATTCTTCACACAGATTTTCCTACAACGATATTCACCCATTGTTTTACACATGAACTGAAAACACAATTTACAACATTTACAATGTTTACAAATTCAAAATACTACAATCAAGATTACAATGCTTGACACTACATAACTCCAAGCAGGCATGTTGCTTAATGAAAATCCACTAAAAGCACTCCTTTGGAAATACAAAATTTCGTTTTCCAACTCATCCAGTTTATGCCCTGCTGCATTTAAATCTTCCAACTATCTCATTACATGTTCAACAGACAGATTCAAAGTAAGTACTGTTATATTCTTCTTTTCCTGATTGACAATGCAACACTCTATGTCCATATTCAAATTCAGGATTGGATTGATTTGGTGGAAGAGACCATACAGCAAAGTCATCGATCTCATCGGATTAGGGAAGGATGGGGAAGGACGTCAGCCGTATCCTTTGAAAGGAACCATCCCAGCATTTGCCTGAAGTGATTTAGGGAAATCATGGAAAACATAAATCAGGATGCCTGGATGCAGGATTGAACTGTTGTCCTCCCAAGTGTGAGTCCTGTGTGCTAACCACTGCACCACCTCGCTCGTTATTCAAATTCAGGACTACATAATTATTTGTTACAGTCTTCTAATAATATGTTCAGACTGCATTAATACGAGGGTGAGTCAAATGAAAACCTTAAATATTTTTTAAAATATTGTTTATTGTGCATAAGTGGTACAAAGCTGTATCACTTTTCAACATAATCTCCCCCACGCTGAATGCAAGTCCTCCAGCACTTACAAAGTGCATAAATTCCTTTAGAAAAAAATTCTTTTGGTAGTCCACGCAACCACTCATTCACCGAGTGGTGTACCTCCTCATCAGAATGGAACTTCTTTCCTCCCATTGCGTCTTTGAGTGGTCCAAACATATGGAAATCACTTGGAGCGAGGTCCGGTGGATGAGGAAGATGCTCAAAATGCAGGTCTGTGATTGTTGGAACTGTTGTATGTGCAGTGCAGGGCCTTGCATTGTCATGTTGCAAAAGGACACCTGCTGACAGGAATCCACGTCACTTTGATTTGATTGCAGGCCGCAGATGATTTTTTAGGAGACCTGTGTATGATGCACTGGTGACAGTTGTCCCTCTAGGCATGTAATGCTCCAAAATGACGCCTTTTTCATCCCAAAAAAGAGTCAGCATAGCCTTCCCTCGTGATGGTTCTGTTCGAAACTTCTTTGTTTTTGGTGATGAGGAATGGCGCCATTCCTTGCTCGCTCTCTTTGTTTCCGATTGGTGGAGTTAACCCAGGTTTCGTCTGCAGTAACGATTCTTGCAAGGAAGTCATCACCTTCTCATTCAAAGCACTGAAGAATTTCTTCACAAGCATCAACATTTCGTTCTCTCATTTCAGGAGTCAGCTGCCGTGGCACACATCTTGCAGACACTTTGTGAAACATGAGCACATCATGAACAATGTGGTGTGCTGACCCATGACTAATCTGTAAACATGCTGCAATGTCATTCAGTGTCACTCGGCGGTTCGCTTTCACTACAACTTCAGCTGCTGCAATGTTCTGTGGAGTCACAGCTCGTTGTGCCTGACCTGGACGAGGAGCATCTTCCACTGAAATCACACCATTTGCAAACTTCCTACTCCATTCATAGACTTGCTGCTGTAACAGACATGCATCATCGTACTGAACCTTCATTCGTCGATGAATTTCAATAGGTTTCACACCTTCACTATGCAAAAACCGAATAACAGAATGCTGTTCTTCCCTGGTGCAAGTCGCAAGTAGGGCAGCCATCTTTATACAGATACTGCGACGGTATGTGCACATCTGCACTATTCTGCCACCTACAGGCGATTCTGCATGCTATTTGTAGCACACTTCCCAACTTACAGGATAATGGCACGAAATTTCGAATTGTTATTACAAACTTAAGGTTTTCATTTGACTCGCCCTCATATTTGAACACCATATCCTCTACATTTGCACAGAAAAATTTCAATTTTCATGTGCCATGAATAACGACAACAGTAGGTTTATTATTGCGACATCATATTGCTGTATAACACTATAAGGCCTTCATCATTTAGTGTTACAAATAACGATTCATTACCTCTTATTTGTGTCCAAACACTTTCATTTAACACTATGTACTTTTGGGTACAATCTTTAGGTATTTTAGTTACAGGCTGTAACATCCCAGCTTCAAGCATTTCATGGTCATAGATAGGTAAAAGGAGTAACGTCTGATTACATATTCTATGACTCTGATCTAATTTTTTACATAACAACCAATAATGACTTAACTTCACATACTGTCTTTTTGCTTCATCAATTAACAGTATTTCCTCCTCAGGCCCTAAAAATGTAAACAACCGTTTCTTTACATCTACCTCGACAGGAAATGGCCAGATTTTATACGTGTTAAAGACACTATGTCTACAAGGGACTTAAAACATTGCCAGCTATGAACACATCAAGGTCTGTTACTTTGAGCTACTGATAATGATTGTCCCCTGCAAATGCTATTGGGAATCTCTTATCTTTAATGTAATCTTTTATCAGTTCTAAATATTTTTCTACCTGCACGGGAGTAATAAGATATGGTTCTAAAACACGCTTTTGTGCATTTACAATTGCAGTAATTACCAAATCATATTCCCATTCTAACTCACTAAAGATAGATGTCTGCTGAATTAGCTGCTAATAAATGGTTATCAGTATAACAGCTCTCTGCAACCTTCTATTAGTGCTATTTTCAAACTGTATTATGTACTGAATAAGCCTCTTCATTCCCTGTATGACAATCTGTCCATTTCTTGCTAAGGAGATAAGTGTTTGGTTAAAACTCATTAGTATTGCTTTTACTATGGTAACTTGGTCTCTTATTAACTTGTTAACTGTAACAGCTCTTTTGGCTCTCCTTCCAATACATCAATTTTTGCCCTAACATATGATGCACCATCTTCATCCAGAGTTCCAAATAATATTTTTCTTATTTCCCCAATAAAATTTAGAACTTCACATTTTTTAAAATTATTCTTTCATGGTGCTAACTGTTCGATTAGGCTTTGTGATTCCTCTATTTTACTTAAATGAAACTGTAATGCCTGCTTTGCACTGGCACTTTCTGAAGCACTCGTGTTAAGCAAAGTGAGTCTTCCCCAATAGAATTCCACAGCTCTAGTAGCTAATACTTCAGTGTTTTCAAACTCATTCTTTAATTCTACTGAGTTGAAATAACTTACAATTTTCCATGTGACACTATAAAGACTGACTTTCCCCATGTTGTCATACTACAATCCTGAGGATGAGTGGAACTTGGATGATGTGCCATCCTTTGAACCACAGTAATTCTGAAGGACAGTATGGCAGTTGCCACTCCCAAACATGTTGTGGCCGTACTGTATTAATTACAGTACTCTGTGCCCATTGTTTCACTAATAAAGTTACCACTCATATCAGTCAGTAGTATGGATGGTATACCAAGTTTTAAAAGAATATTTATACTAAAGTGCTTGCTGCCTTTTTGATATCTTGCCTTTCAACAGGTTCAGCAACTAGGAACTTTGTTAGTGAATCCTGAAAGGTTAGGATGTACTTATAACGTTTATCTGCATGTAGAAGAGGCCAACAAGGTCGACATCACATCTTTCAAAAACACACTCAAGAGTTGTCATTATTTTCATAGGCATTTTAGTTTTATTTTCGGTAATCTTATTCTTTTGGCAGCTTTCACACTGGCGAATATACTGATCTATATCTGCTTTCACACATTGCCAAATACAATATTTCTTTATCCTGTCATAAGTTCTAACTATTCTCTGATGGCCACCAATTTGTGAACCATGGAACTCTTTTAGAATCGCTTTCTTTTCCTCTGGACTCGGTCTAACAGCTGGTTCCTTCAGCATGCCATGACCTGTGTATGTTTATTTTCCACAAGGCCTGGGTTGCTGGCCCTGCTTATCTCCCCTTCTTCAGATGGCCCATTAATGTCACCACTTACAGCCTCAGGAATGGCTTTTAAACTCCCATCCCCTACAGCTGCCTCAGCTGTTCCAATTGCCATTTCCAAGTTGCTTTTATTGTCTTCTTTCTCATCAGTCACAATTCTCAGATTTCTAATTCTAGAGAGGGAATCTTCAACCTGATTTTGCTTGCCACTTTTGTACAGCATTGGATATTTACACTCTTCCAGTTTTAATCCAAACTTTAACAATCAAGATGACTGATTTGAAATATTACTTATCCCTGTTAATGGCTTGTGATTCAAGCATACTCAGAATTTTTGGCCAAATAAATAGGTCGAAAATGTTTAACTGCCCCATATTGGCTAATATTGCCCTCTCTACAGAGCTGTAAGACTGTTATACCTTATTCAATGTTTTGGATGTATAGGCAACAGGTAGGTCACTATTCAGTTTTCCCTGGCGCAGTACAGCCCTAATACAGCACAAGCTAGCACCAGTTATAACAGTGAACTCTTGACTAAAATCAGATCCTGCTATATTGTAGGACTTAACAGTTTTTCCTTCAACTGTTGAATTGCTTCCTCCTGTTTCATGCTCCAGTTGTATGTTACTCCTTTCTTCAGCATATCATATAGGGGTTCTGCAATTTACTATACAGTAATTACTTATAAAATGAGGTAGTATCCACTTAACCCTAAAAAGATTTTAAACTGTGAAGTCTTTGTTGGGAGGTTCTGCTTTACTGCCTCAACCTTCTTTGGATCACGCTTTAACTCCTCCGCTGTAGGAAAATGTCCCAAGAAAATAACATCTTTGTGCAAAAATTCACATTTATCTACTTGTAACTTTAAATTGTAAAGACCCAATCTTTCAAAGATCTCTTCCAGTGACTCTTAAGCCCTTCTAGTGAAGCACTAAATATTACGACATCATCTACATAAATGAATACCTTTTCTCCTTTCAATCCCATTAGAATGGAATTCATTAACTTTTGGAATGAACTTCGAGCTGTTTTCAAACCCACTGCCATTCTCTTCTATTTATAATGCCCATATGCCATACTAAACACTGTTTTCTCCTGGACTTCCTCAATCTAACACCACTTGATAGTACCCCTTGGCTAAATCAAGAGTTGAGAAATACTTGGCTTTTTCTAGCTCATTTAAAATCTCATCCACCCTAGGTAGAGGATATACATTATTAACAGATATCTTCTTCAGACAGCAATAGTCTGCTACAATCTACCATTTTTGTTTCCTGCTAGAATCCATGTTCTTTGGAATCATTATAAATGGAAAATTCCACCTATTGCTACTTGGAACTATGATACTGCCTTGCAACATTTCACCAGCTTCCTCTTGCAAGACCTCTTTTGCACCTGTGGTATTCTATATGGCTTTGAACATACCGCCCAACCTCCTGCTTGTGGTATTAACTTTATTTCATGCCTTAACAGATCTGTGTGCATCAGATGGTCTCCTGGAAAGTGAAATATATCGTTATATGCCATACATATTTTCATTATGGCATTTCTTTCTCCATCATTTCAGTGCTCAATCTGAGTTTCTCTTTTAACTTACTTGCCGTGGATTTTATCTTTGGCCTTACTTTTTTCACCTGCCTTTCTCTAGATGCCTGTTCAGGTGGCACTTCTGCAGCCACAAATACTGAACACTTCATTGGCAGACACTCTTCAGTCGTGTTTAGCATACTCATTATGTATGTGGCATTTGTTACTCATACCAGTGCTTATGGAACATATATTTCTGGTCCAATTTCTTGCTTAGGAATGATCGATTCTGACACATTCCTTAAGTCTACATGCACTTCAAAAATTCGCTATTCTTTGGACCATTATTATTCTTTGACTTTTTTAATCTCTATTATTGCTCTTGCACTGACATTTCCCTACATTCGCTGCTCCAACTGCAAGTGAATCATCATCTTGTTTAACAGCTTCTGCTGTTATCGACCCAGCTCCAACTCCATTTGATAACACTGCCTCTGTCTTGTGTTTCCAACACAATTGAACCAACACATTGCTCTATAGTGGCTCCAACTGCTTCTATGTTAAGCTTTTGTTTTTCTGTGGCTCCTACCGCCATCAGACCGGCACCTACCATACCTTTTCCTCATCCTATGACTCTACCCACAAATGAACAAACAAATGGCTTTCTTGTGGTTCCTACTGTCATCAAAATGCCACCTACTGTATTCAATATAGTTTTTTCTGGTTCTGTGGCTCTGACCGCAAACGGGCAAACACACCGCTGTCTCGCGGTTCCTACCACACCTCCACTAGAGTAACTGTTTCTTGTGGCTTCTGCCACTCTATTGTTTACATTTTTCATTTGAAATTCTCTTTGGGAACTGTCATTCCCTTGCAGTTCACAACTCAATTCGTTTCCAACGAGTCCATACACTTTTTGTACCACAATTTATTACAGGATTCTGTCTGATTAGCAAATATCTTCCTAATAGAACCTCAAATGACAGATCTACTTCTGCCCCTGCAGCGTGAACGTGTGCCTTACTAACAGATCTCTTATGACCAGTAATTCAGTGTCTATAGTACCTCCCATCTTAGCAACAGTATTAGCGATCCCTCTGATCTTGGTGCCTGTCTCTGTTCCAACATTCCATAAACTTTCCTTTTTAATTAAACTACTCTGTGTGCTTTATTTATTAAAAACCTCATCGGATGCCAGTTTCCTTTTGTACAAGTTATACAAAATCATTCTTATTTCTGCCGTTGATAGCAAATATCTTGCCTCATAAGGCACAATGCGACTGCGTCATTAAGCTTTGTTTTATTTTTCGAGCACTTGTTCTTTCATTTTGCTAACCACACCCACTCATTGCACTGTCTGGCATAATGGCCTCTCTGGTTACACTTAAAGCATATTACGTTACATGATACTGAACATGGAGCACTTTGTCCTAATAATTTGCACTGGGAGAACTTCATTGGCTTTAGATAGTCTGTTTCTCTACAATGCTCTGTCCCCTAATAATCTGCACTGGGAACACTTCATTGGCTTTAGCTAGTCTGTTTATCTACAATGCCTTTTGAATTCTCATTTTATTTCTGCCAGCCTTTCCACAGTTTCTTATTCTAATTTCGCTAGTCTTTCTGCCTTTTCTTTTCCTCCTTGGATTTTCTTTCTGCTTCTGTCTCAATTATTCTTACTCATTTTTGCTGATGATAATCTTTTGCCAAGTGTCCTGGCTCATCACAGTTGAAGTAAGTTAGTTTTTTAGGTCTGCCTGTCCTCAGTATTCTAACAACAGTTCTCCCTGTCAGCTTTTCCTTTGCCAACACAATAGCATTTTCCTCTTTACAGGCAACATCGACGACCTTACAGTGTTTTACTGTTTCTCCTCTAACCCTTACTATTGTTTTAATTCTGTCATCATAAAGTCCTTTCATGAGTACTGCCCTGCCCAACTTCTGAACCTGAGCAATACTGCCAGCTAACTCTGCTTCAGTCATTGCACCTCTAATAGCCTCTCTAAAATGATGCTGCAAGGCATCAATGTGTGAACCCTACTGTGCAATGCTTTCACTATGTTCTTGTCTACTTGTAAACATTTTGCAGGCATAGTAATCTAAAGTCCATTTGCAACTGCAGTTTTCCACCAAAATAGCATGTAAAGTTGGCCTAGTAGTTGTCAGGGATCTGACTAATAATTTACTCCTAGTAGCACCAATTATTTGTGCCTTAACAATCTTGAGTAACACATCATGCTGATATTAGGAGCCACTAACTCCAATGCACTGCCACAGTTATCTAGAAATTCATTTAAGTGTGCTTTATTACCATCAAAAGATTGTGGCAGTAAATTCACAGCATCACTTAAACAATGTACTGTCTAACTGGTGATGATTGCCCAACATTACTATCACTTACTTCTGCCTGCTTATGTGTTTGCACCAACAATTTTTCTTACCTTATTTGAGTTCCTCTGTAGTATGAGTTGGCCTTCTCCTGTCGCATCGCCTCCCAGCCATGCCGTTAATCTTGCCAGCCCCGACCCAGCTGCCACCAGTCTTCGGTTACATCATCTCGTTTATTGGTGCTGGCGGACCCCTCTGGAGCGTCTGCTGAGAGATGTCACTGCGTCCATCTCTGGAACGGTGTTTTCCCACATCTGGTGCTGACTCACCTCCCATGAAGTTGAACCCATGCTGTGGGGGACCTCATTGGCCCACGTGAAGATCTCGCGCCACTACCTCTCAAGACTGGCGTGCTGTCACACCTCCTCGTCAACCCACCTCTCATGCCATCGAACTAGTGCTGTAATGGACCTCCCTGGTCCACCAGAATAGTTTTCTTCTTTCTTCTCTCTTCTACTTTCGCCTCAAGACACCTATTACACCACTCTCAGATTTATTTCTCAATGCCATCAGTCCTTTCCTGACTTTGGGCTGAGTATCATTACAAGTTAATAACATCCTACACCTATTTCTCAGATCTGTGACCTGGTTAACTACAGTACTGTGCAACACAGTAAAGCTGTGGCAACCTGTAACCAAAACCTGACAGAAGCGATACCTAATATGTGCTAACAGGATGGGAGCTGACGCTATCTCCAGTTGTGAAATGGCTCGTCCTGTTCTTAGACCTAGTGCTTGAGAATACAAGCTGGAATATTTTTACATAAGGAAACTTGGCGGGAAAAGGATGAGGGGCTCTGAATAATAACTGAGACTGAAAAACAAAGTAGGATTGAAACTACTGTCGAAGCCTACGAGGCACTAACACACTGACTATATTCTGCAATCCTGGGTAACATGTGCAGCTAAGTGCCATGAGAAACTAAGTCTCATCCTGGGGGCAGAGTAGCACAGGTCCAGCATCTGAGGCAGACTGAGATCAGAATACCCAGCAGTGCCAGTAGCACCACTTACATAGGCTCTCGTGATGCTCCTCCCATGCGATTACGCACTGTCCCCCTGACCTCAGCTCCTCCACAAGCTTCTATGCTGCTGATTACATACTCCACATTATCTTTTATCACAAAAACACAGTTTCTCCTGCTCCCTAGCGTCCTTCTAGTGTTAGGTTACTCCTTTAATGGCACACCTTGTACAACATTATACGCTTAGCTATACACTCACAATTATTCATGATACTCATTCGCGACATGTACATGAGATGCCTCATACCTATATTAAGCAAACTGAGTAACATCGGTTGACTAGCGCATCCAGAAAAGTGTCGTGCAGGGGCAGGTCTTTCTTAAGGACTATAGGTGCCCAGCCCAACTAGAAATTTTGTGATATAAAGTTATTCTGTGTATTTTTTCGGTATTTCATCAAACATTTTGAGTATGGCATGATTCTGGTGTGGTACAAGTGACAGAGACCAGAGATATATAGGTCTAGTTTCCATAGCTCTGCTGCAGAGACACAATTACTCCGAGCTGCCAGCAGCCGGGTCAGGGTCTTGCTGCTACCCCTTCCCTCACCACAATCTTCCACAGTGTCAAACCCGTTTTCCTTTCCCTACCGCAAACATCCAACAGCAGGACCAGTGTCAGGTGGCTCCCACTCCTTTCACACCCCTGGTGCCTAAACTGCAGTCACAGTTATGTGACCACAGTGTTTCCCTTTCTCTATCTCAGCCCCTTGCCATAGCATAGCTTAGGGCCATCTGGGGCCGGCCTGATGGATGGACCAGTGGACTCCCCTTCGCCTTTCTCTGCACCTCAGCAAATCCCTGCATTCTGTCTCTCTCACCTCCATGCCCACCTGTCTATGTAATATTTGCGGCCAAATGGTTTGGGCTCTTAGTCAGAACCACACCAAGCTGATCCTGTACCCCTGGTAGAACTGCCAAAGCTGCATAACCGCCCCCCCCCCCCCCCCCCCTCCAAAAAATGATCTTCCTGCAATGAAGTTTACTGAAAAATATTACATAAATGAGTCATATAGCTGAAAAATATTGCACACAACAAATTTAATGTATCTTGGTAATAAATAAATTACATATTGTACAAACTTTATAAAACAATTGTTGAAAGTAAAACAAATTATGACTTAATGTTCATGGCAGCTAATGCATTTTGATTTTATCATTGTGTATAATAAAGAACAGATTTTATTTGTTCCTATTAAATTATTACCAGTGTACAAATCATTAACAGGAAATAAAAGAAAAGAGGCTACATTTAAGTGTTGAGAACACATTCCTTTCCAAGAAATATGTTGTTATTATTAAAATTTTGTTTTCCATTTCATGCTTTGAATGTCGAAAGCTCATTGATAATGTCAATGAAGTCAAAGTTATCAGCTGTGTGTCATATTCTTTTGAAATGATAGCTGAATTGGACAGTCTGCTTCATATTAATTGACCTTAGATAGTTTATATAAACTTTAAATTGCTGAAAGTATGTTGAAATTGTCATAAATATCCTCAATGCTATCTCAGTGTTTGGACAAGCGTCTCGTACCTCGTGTCCATGCTCTTCATGAGCTCTTTCTATTGCAATTTGAAAGTGCCTACTTCACTGACTACCTTTGCTATATACATATTTCTTTTGTATTTGGCAACAAAATCTGCTGCATATTTTTTCAAAATAAGATACTGAGCTCTCATGTAACACTTCCCTGACAGAAAATTGTGTTACATGTGATATCTGTTTCCCGTTTCACTTATTATTCTACCAAATATTTTGAAGCAGTCTAACATAAAACACTTTCACTCCAATCTTCAGTTGGCAGAAATCGGCAAACATAGGCAGCCTTCAGGTAAACAGCATCTTATGTGAAGGCTCAGTGGCTAATCTTTGAAGCCCTACAATACTGTTGCAAAGTAGCAGCAAAAGCTCCATTGTTGAACATTTGCTAGCTGTGTCGGCAGCAGCTGTATGAACCAAGTGCACTGTTGACAAATAACCCAAGTGAAACCTGTTGGTAGTAGTCATTTATTTATGTGCTACTTGGATGAAAAAATGACACTATGACAACAATGTGCATTTTCAGACTCATGCTAAGAGAGGGGCTTTTCCTGCAGGCTAAAGATAGGAACACACTTGGGGCAGAACTCACATGCCTCCCAGTTAATTATTAAATTGCTGTTCTCACTTTTTCTTACCTGGTCAGTTTTTGCACCCCCTCTGTGCCTGCAACCTTGGCAGGAGCCATGACCTTGGTATGGCCCTGCCTGTGGTCTGAATTTTCACTTGCACCATCTTCCATATTCTGAAGCTGTGTCATTGAAACTTGAGAATTCTTACAGTGATTTTAAAATGACTAAAGTAAATTGTTTGCTAAAAATGCTCCTTATTAAGTATGGAGGAGATGTTAAAAATCAAGCATTTAGGTGCACATGAACACCAGCTGCTACTGGTGTCTTTGGATACAGTTTTAGTTACATGCTATAGTGGCATGGGCACAAACTGCAGCATAATGCCAAAACCCGAATGTTTGCCGACACCCACAAGCTCAGCAGTTACACCATGCCAGCAGGTCCGCAACAAAGACCCAAGTGCTGGGGGCAATAACCTGTGTTTTGAGACATTTTAAGGGCACTTGGTAGGCTGCATATATGACCTCAACTGAAAAAAGATCTCTCTTGTCTTGCATAAAAGCTGGCCATCTGGCGTATTGACACAGCTGGGTTTCAAATAGGCATCCACTCTGTGTTGGCTTCCGCTGTCAGGCCACCAATGTTATTTCCGGTGCAGGCTGTCATTGGACGTGGCGAGAATCAAACCAGTACTTTTCTGGTTGTCAAGATGCTGAGTGCCTGTCAGTGCCCAACATTCACTTCAGCTCATTGGGACACAGCTGCCCTGCCAGCAATGTTACAACATAATGCTGCCACACCTGACTGACACTACCGAGGTATGCCAACCATGTAAGGCTTTGGAACTTCTGGAATAGCAGCTACGACTGCTTCTCAGCACCTTTTGCCATGACACTGATGCCTGACCATGCTCTTGAAATGTGGACAGTGGGCTTCACCACTGAATGAGGGTACATAATTGCTGTAGCTTGTAATAAACAGTTTTCATGCATACCATCCATCTTGATGTAGCCAGCTTCACCTCTGATGGACTCCCGTAGCCCTTGCCAACCCATGGAACCCACAATGCCTAGATGGGGTAAACTTCGCCATCTTGAACTCTAGAACTACAACTCTTCCATCTCTCTACAGCAGTCATTTCACTGACAGCCTGCAACCACTTTGGTGGCCAATATGAGGCCATCCAACACTCCTGCACTACTATAGTGAGTCCAAATAGTATTCGTCTAGCTGTATATTTTTTTAAAAAAGGTATGTCTGTGGCATGTGAAAAGAAGCAAATACAGAATCAGAAGCGCCCATCTTGTGGAAAGTACCACAGTAAATCATTTTTATTGAAAAACAAGGAATAAGTTACATTAATAATGCTAATAAGGTTAACAAAATAGGAAATTTCATATAAAGCTACTTCATAAAGTATTCGGCCACCGTGTGAATATGCCTAAAATTCGCACCCAGGGATAAAACTTTACTGCTGACTCCTGGCACACTCTAGCATCAATTGTTTACTACCAATGTCTGCCACTTGTTATTGTTTTGAGTGGTGCCAGTACAGTACATTTGCAACATGGACCGCATTTGGTATTGAGATGACCATAATTGAAAGAAACCAGTAGTGGGATTGGCAAAGGTGCTATAGCATTAGCAATGCAAGTAAGTAGCAGCATGTGTTTGGTAACTTCTCAAGGGTGCCTTGTTTCCACTTTTCCTGGTTTTGTGTCTGTGTGTTTTTTCCTTTTCTAAGACAAATATGTCAGGAACTAATATGAGTGTATATTGGGAAAGTATAGGCAAGTTGTAAATAGGAGATGATTGTATAGATAGCACGCAAGTGTAGACACTATTTATTGTCATCACATAGGTTATAAAGTGAGAGTTCTCCAAGGGTCTACGCTAGTAGATTCATTTGACATCTACAGACTGCCCAACTGATGCAGCATTTCATCTTTCCTTCCCATTTCTGCTACGCACTTCTACCACTTATTCTATTTTCTAGCATGGTAATTGTAAACCATGGGACAGTGTTGACGAGATGAAGCATACATCATTATGCAAAGTTATCTTATGGTTTGGGTCTTTTGTCTATGTATCATGCAGCATTGAGCAGCAATATGCTGAAGGTACCACACGGATGCAATTTTTTTTTTAATCTTTTTTATTTTATCTACAAATTCCATAGATCCTGTTATGCGTATGACGCTAGGATGTAGAATGACTTGAGTAATATATGTTCACAGACCATGGTATCAATTAGTTTACAAGAGCAGAACTAGACATAAATTACATAAGACTTGCAAAAATAATAATGAACTAAAATAAAGTCGTAGGAATAATACATTATGCAAAGTTTATCACATTGCAAAAGCCTATTTGTCACAGTAAGTACGTGGTTACAAATAGGAACAAAAAGAACATAAACAAACAACAGTAAATATAAATACATACAAAGACTACTTTTCTCTGTTGAAGTATTCATCAAGTGAGTAAAACGTTTTCTCGATTAAATATGTCTTTAGATTATTTTTGAATGATGCACTGTTACTACGTAGACTTTTTATATAGCTCGGTAATAAGTTAAATATTTTGACACTGGAGTAATGCACTCCTTTCTGTACTCGAGTTAAACTTTTTAGTTCAAAGTGGAGGTCAGCCTTCTTTCTTGCATTATGATAATGGAAGCTTTCATTGGTTTCATAGTGGGCAGGATTGTCAACCAAGAAACTCATTAGGGAAAAAATATACTGGCAGGTTGTGGAAAGTATTCCAAGTTTTTTAAAGAGCGTACGGCAGTAGGTTCTCGGGGGTACTCTGCACATTATACGGACTACTTTTTTCTGCATGAGGAAGATTTTTTTAGATGAGGGTGAATTGCCCCAGAAGATAATGCCATAACTCATAATGGAATGGAAGTATGCAAAGTGTGTGGACTTCGTGACATTTATGTCTCCAAATTGTGAGATTGTCCTAATGGCAAAAATTGCTGAGGACAGCCTTTTTACAGTCTCAAGGACATGGTGGTCCCAGTTGAGCCTACTGTCTATGTGGAGGCCTAAGAATTTGGTGCAGTGTACCCTTTCTATCTGATTATTGTTATTTAAAACAGTAATCTCCTGGGGGAGTTTGTGGTCAAGGCTGAAATGGATATAATTTGTTTTGCTCAGGTTTACTGTGAGCAAGTTCACTTGGAACCAGGTTAATAGTACTGTAAGTAATTTGTTGGCATCAACCTCTATATCAGTGAGCTGTTTGTTACTAATCAAAATGCTGGGGTCGTCAGCAAACATGGTGAACTTGCATGTATTGCATGAAAAAGGTAGGTCATTTATGTATATCAGAAACAGCAATGGACCAAGGATGGATCCCTGGGGTACTTCATGAAGTACAGTGCCCCAGCCTGACTCTACTACCTCTCCCTCTTTATTGCTCCCATTGAGAATTACCTTCTGCTTCCTGTTTTGGAGGTAGGATTTTAGCCAGCTTCCCAGTGCCCCAGTGATCCCCTAGTGGTGTGCTTTGTTGAGGAGTATTTTGTGGTCCACACAGTAGAAGGCTTTGGACAGATCACAAAATTTTCCAACTGCCTTCATTTTATTTTTTAGGGATTCCAGTATATCATTTGTGAAAGAAAATATGGCCTCAGTTGTGGACATACTTTTCCGGAAACCGAACTGTCTATCACTTATGATGGCAAAGTTTTCTAGGTGCCTTACAATTCTAGAGTCCAGTAGTTTCTCAAGGAATTTAGTGAAAGTGGACAGGAAGGAGACTGGATGATAGTTTGAGACTTGCGTTGTGTCTCCCTTCTTGTGGAGAGGCTTCACTATAGCAAGTTTCATGCCCTCTGGGAAAACACCCTGGTACACAGAGGCATTAAATATATGGGCTAATACTTTGCTTAATTGGTCAGAGCAGGTTTTTAGCAGCTTACTGGAGATATTATCTACACCAGATGATCCCTTACATTTTAATGAGGCAATGGTTTTTTTAAATCTCAAATCTGGTTATGGGGGATGTCCTTATCTCGCTCACTGGAATGGGAAAACTGTGCTTCAGTAGATCCATGGCACTTTCTAAGGATCCATTGCAACCTATTTGCTCTGCAGCACTTATGAAGTAGTCATTGAATGCATTCGCAATAGTCTCTTGGTTGCTTACAGTATTGTCATCAATGTTTAGTACAATGTCTACTGGTTTACTGGCGCTGTTCGTACCAGTCTCGCTCATTATTATGTCCCAGATTGCTTTAATTTTATTACTGGATTGGTTGATTTTGGATCTAAAATATATGCTTTTTGAAAGTTTGATTACCTTACTCAAAGTTTTACAATACTTTTTATAATGATTTATTTGATTGGGGTTTCCTGATTCTTTTGCTGTTATGTACAAAATTCTTTTTTGCTTGCAAGATGTCCTAATCCCATTTGTTAACCATGGTTTTTTTGTGTTTTCTTTTGGTACATTCCTATAAACTTTTTTTGGGAAGGAGGTTTCAAATATTGATGCAATTTCTGTACTAAACAGGTTATACTTGGAATTTACATCTGTTTCAGAATATATGTGACTCCAATTTACATTATGGAGGCATGATTTGAATGTTTTGATTGTTAGTACAAGACAATTCATTGGCCCTGATATCATTTAAACCACTCAATGTCTGATGAGAGACAGTGTACGTGATAGCAGGAAATCTGCCTGGGATAACTGTCAGAATCAGTGTAAGGGAGGAATATTTAAGTCTACCAACGGGCACATGTTGTACCAGGGAAAGTGGCTGTGCTTGAATAAATCAGTGATATCAAGGAGCTGAAGCAGCATGATTCACTGGAGGAGCCTCTTGGGGTGACAGGTATAGTTTAATGTTTAGGTGATAGTTCTCTGGTTCTTATGGGAATTATAATGTGACTGAAGTGACTCTACCTTGAATTAATTACTTTTGGTGTTTGTGAATACTTTAGGTTAAGCTCTTCTTCTGAAAATATGTGTCACATGTTATGGCTGTCTCTATGTTTGAATGCATTTAGGAATGATGAGATTCAAATTGGAGAAGGTGCTGTATTCACACATGAGCCTTGCATAGTAGCATAAAGGAGACATTTTGCTGTAGTTAAAATATGTGATTAGATAATATTTTAAAGGAACTTTTAAGTGATATTTGCATTTTTGAGGAATGCTTAATGTTGTAATGTGTATAATGGAAACTTAGCAAGTTTTGTTTAATCTGGCAACATGCTGACCATTTTCTGTAGTGTGATAACTAGGTCAGGTTAAGTAATGTGTTTTCAGAGTTGAGTAGAAGAGTCAAGAAGGACAGCACAAATGAAAGACAGGGCACATAAATCTGTAATGTTGTAAGATGCCTTCCAGAACCCCAGAAGATTCTTCCTATGAGGTGGTTTAACAATGCTGCCAAATTGACAAGTGAGTAACATGGACTGTGTTTTATGGACTATCTTTGCCTAGAGGTTCAGTGAGACATCATAGGAAAGTTTGGAAGGAGCAGTGAGTGGACTCTGAAAAGTGGTCTGAAGTGTGAATGGTGTAGACATCAGTAGCCAATGGAGTTAAATGTAGTAACATATTAGGTATATTAATGTCTATGTCACAATACTTGAGCATAGTTTGCAGAACCAGCCGGTGACTAGAAGAGTATGAACTGTAGATAGACTTGTCTTCATAACTGCATATGAGCCCAAGAAGGCAGAACAGTGAAAATAGCGTAAATACAGAGGGGTCCAAAAAAATGTATCCACTGTTTAAAAGTCCATAACTGACAAACTAATTGGCGCAGTTGTCTCATCTTTAGTAGTGAAATAGTTTGTAGTTCTGGCAATCGCCACAGAAGCATTGTATTGTGTTGTTTTGTTTTGTCAGATGACAGTCGCCAGATAGTCAGTGTGTTGTTCTTAGTTGCACCTCGTTCCTCGAGTAAACATGGCTGGCGCAAGGCTTACATTTGATGAAAGGAAGTAAGTTTTGAAGTGGTATTTTAAGTACAACAGCATTAATGAGGTTCAACGGTAATGGCAATCCTGACGACCTGTAACAGTAACAAGTCCAGCTAACTCCCGTCCTGTGTTACAGCAATTCACTCGCTCACCACAGAAGTCTGTGAGACAGTGCACCCATGACACTGGAGTGAGTTGTTCAAGTGTTCGGCGAATTTTTAAGACAGCAAAGTGGAAGTGCTTCATCCCACGATTGCTACACGCAATGAACGAGGACGACCCAGATCGTAGAATGGAGTACTGTGAGTGGTTTACTAACATGGTGTGCAACGATGAAGAGTTTGCAGAGATTATTGTGTGGTCTGGTGAGGCACAGTTCAAACTCAATGGTACAATAAAGCGCCACAATTGCATCTACTGGGCCGCCGAAAATCCGAACATCCATGTAGACAAAGCTGTGAATTTGCCAGGAGTAAATGTGTGGTGTGGGTTGTCTTACCGGGGCTTGATTGCGCCATTCTTCTTTGACAGCACAGCTACCAGTTAGGTGTACCTTTAGAAGCTTCAGACATCCAATTTACCTTCCATCTGAGACTTTTATGGAGATGGAAGAGTTTACTTTCAACAAGATGGTGCCCCAGCCCACTTCTAAAATTGTGTTAGGGTGTATCTCGACAAAAATCTACCAGGAAGATGGATAGGCCGTGGAGGTGCTGTGGAGTATCCACCACGTTCCCCCAGACCTAACTCCTCTGGACTTTTACCAGTGGGGAACACTAATGGACGTCATTTATCAACAAAAGCCACGCACATTGGATGAACTTCGAGAATCCATCCTACATTCATATGCAAATATCCAACAGAACACGTTGCAACCAGTAGTTCGTGCTGCAATTCGGCGGTATAGTTTGTGTGTGGATGTTAATGGTAACCATATTGAACACCTACAGTGATATCTTCAAGTTGGACTTTAAGCTACAATTTCACCCAAAATGAGACAACTCTGTAAATTAGTTTGCAAGTTATGGACTTTTAAACAGTGGATACATTTTTTTGGACCCCTCTGTATAAATAGGGGAATGAAGAGTACAGACATATGTCAGCTAACTTAGAGTCTTGTAAAATATGAACAGTAGAAGCAGTTCCTTTGTTGCCACCAGACGTTAGCCACTCAGGAATCTGCTGGGAGGAATTACTCCAGGATGGGAGGAGTACTTGTATAGGGGTGTGAACACAAGCTGGGGTCCAATGCTGAAATCCTAATGCTTGCCAACACCTGCAACCTCAGCACTTATGCTGTGCCAGCAGCTCTGCAACCACATCCCAGACACTAATAGCAATATCTGGCATTTTGACAGCACTTGGGTGCTGTGTGCTTGGCCTCAAACACAATAAGACTTGCATTGTCCTGTGTAATAGCTGGCTGTCTGTTCACGATGGGCATGTCATCATAGCTGGGCTTCGAATCAGCATTTATTGTGGATCAGCTTCCGCCATGAGGTTGCCAATGTTTTTCCTGCTGCAGGCCACTGCCAGATGGGGCAAGGATCGAACTGACATTCTCTTAGTTAATGAGACGTTGGGCACCTGCCAGTGCTCAACACTCACTTCAGCTGGGCTGAACACAGCTGTACCTCCAGCAGTGTGAGAACAAAATAAGACTGCTGCATCTGATGCAGCACTACCAAGGTTTGCCACCATCCAAGGTTGTGGCAGTTGCAGGTACCATCATCCTCATGACACTGCATCTCACCACCATGGACTGAGAAAGCAATGCCTGTCAATGCACATGGAACATGGACACTATGGGTTTGGCACTGGGCCACACCACTGGGTGAGAGGAAGCACCTATAACTGCTGTAGCCTGTTGGAGCAATAGAGATTTTACATGCAAGCTACCTGTCTTGCTGTAGCCCTCTTCACCTCTGACGGACTCCCATAGCTCTTGTCAACCCATCAAACCCACAATACCTAGGTAGGAGAGCCACCACCGTACTGACCTTTAGAAGAACGGGTTGTCCACCCCTTCATAGTGGTCACTGTACCCCTGACATGTGCAGTTGAACTCAGAAGCTTTACAATCTTTACGAATTATGTACAGTGATGCTTACAAGGCCTTACTTAATAATTATATTACTTCATATTTTGTTTTCTGCATGACAATCCTATCCACTTTAAATTATAATTTCTTCTACTATTCCTATTTATTTCTTTGAAAATAATGGAACACTAGCAGGTGATTTAGTTACAGCGGAGATGTTGCCTTTCTCTCACAGGAATTATTCATGATTTTTCAGTACAAATAATAAAGTGGAGCAGCCTGAGTCTGCAATGTTTGTAGAATCCAAATTCTGACAGGAAAATTGGAGATATGGAAGTGTATTATAAATGTGTGTTGCTGGTGTATAACAAAATATACTTATTATAGCCGCATGATGGAAGTGAACAATTCAGTTACAACACAAAGATTGTATCTGAGTGAGATGAGTGTATGATGAACTTGTAGAAGACTGATGTTACTATAAAGCCAGAGAAAAGGTACTTTACCTACACATTTTTAAATACAAACCCAACATTCTAAAAAGGTGATGTTAGTGACATTACATTGTAGAGGGGAAGAGAGGAAGGATGGAAAGTACTTAATTTAGCTTAAGCCAAAGGAGATGCTAACATCCAGATTAGGGCCTAAAGAGGCCATTGAGGCTCATATCAGCACACATTGATATCAGTTTTTTAACTCACTAGAAGTCCTATATAAGTAACATGTTTTGGTCACTGTTAGGGTCATAAGTGGAATGCTCAGTAGTCAGAAAGTGCAGAAACTAGGCAATCAGATATGAGTTCACAATAAAATGAAAGTAAGTTATCTCAAATACAGAAGAAAAAAAGTGGGGGAGGTATATACTTATAAACATGATGCTGTTTCCTTGTATATTTAAATCATGGAATGTAAAACAAAGATAGACTGCTACTTACCCTAAAGATGACAAGTTCAGTTGCAGATAAACATAATTAATTGTGCCTGTCCGCAGCTTATCTTGTCATCTTTACGGTAAGTAGAAATCTATATTTTCCTTACATTGTTGATATTCCAACCCAGAGTTTCCATTGTTTAAATTACAGAATGCATAGGGTAAGTGTACTGGGGATGAACACCTTAGTGACAAAAGGGAGATATAGAATGTTTCTGTAAGAGTGTGCAAAAATTTAACAGGACGCAGAGGATGCTGCACTGAACAATTTGAGGTAGGGAACTTGCGGTTGGAGAAGCCAGCTTAAGGAGACAATCGGAATAAAATCACATTACTGTGTACTTTTTAATTTACTTTAGTTGCAGTTAACTGCTAATACCATCACTGACACAATGAACATACCATTTATATTGTATCTTACAAAATGTGCTCAACCTGACACCCATCAATCTCAATGAAGCATGACATCAGTGAACAAGATTCTGATGTACCCTGACAAAAATCCCTGATGTGTTTTGAATCACATCACAGGCAGCTACAATTTGGCAACTAATTCCATATCCAAATCCATTGTGGTCTCAAACACAAGTGACTTTACACACCCCTGAATAGCACTGAGTAATTAATGGGTCTGTCAAGGGGATTCAGGTTAGGTGACATCGCAGGCCCTGGAATACAACCTCTCCTTCCAATCCGGTGACCAGGAAATACGGCATTGAGATGGTTGTGGACAGCCAAAAGTATGTTCTCCAAAAACTCAGGTAGAACACTTTGCTCGAACCTCAACCAAGGGGACCATTAAGACAGCCATGTAGAAGATATGGCCCAGTGAGATTGTCGCCTGCAATACCAGCCGAGATATTCACAGCAAAATGTACTTGATGGTGTGACTCTACTGCAGTGTGAGGGTTTTCCTCATCCCATATGTGGCTATTCCTGCTCTTCGAAATACCATCATGATCAAATAAGGCCTTTCAGTAAACAGCACAATTTGGAGGAAATCTGCTCAATCAATCCATTATTGGAGCAACCACTGACACAATGCAACCCTCAGTGCAAAGTCAGTCACAACCATTGATTGGACTCATTGTGGGTGATGTGTAATTGTTGTTCGTGGAGTAATTGCCACACGCTAGTATGTGCAGTGCCCATTTCATGTGCAGTATGTCAAGTACTTATAGTGGGGTCCGCTGTAACACGTTCCAGCACCACCTCTTCAAAATCGGGTGTGCAAGTGGTCCTCATGTTGCCAGATCTCTCATTCTTCTTTCCAATGTTCCAGTCTCCTGCATTCGTCAATTGAGAGAAATAAATACTCGTGATGGATGATGCCTCTCAGGAAATTGTTCCCTGTACAGCCTATCAGCAGCGAGTACATTGCAGTGTACTTCACCATACACAAGGTGCACGTCAGTGAGTTCTGCGAGACTGTACCAGTACTGCTCCATCGTATTGTACTGTACGTCTCTGAATAGCATTGAGTAATTAATGAGTCTGTCATTGATTCATGGCACATTCTGTCATGGGACAATGTAAATGTGGTACAATAGAGCCACCTTATGGACAAGTAAAGTAAACAAAACCTGCATTGTGACTTCCTAGTAACCAGGCTCACCCTCCTTGTTTCCTTGCTGGAAAATAAGAATATACATGTAAATAAGCAGCACAGTACATGTAAACTTTAATGCATGTTAGTTGTAAATCAGCTAGATAACAGTAACGCAAGACAAGTTCACTTCTGGACCTCCTTAAGCTGGCTTCTCCAACCCAAGTTTCCCAACCTCAGTGGAGCACTCTCTATGTCCTGTCGCCATTTTTGCACACTCTTACAGAAACACTCTGTGTATAGGGACACAATCACTGTGTGAATGGTTATATGCTGTGTGAATATCCCTCTGAAGAAGGAGATGTTATTGATAGTTTCTACAGAGCTAGAGTACCATAGGTCTGAGACTTAACCAAAAGTTGCAAATTAGAGGCATCTACCTGAGCTGTAACAGTCTAACAGATACACTGGTTCAGGAAATGATTAATAAGGAGACAAGTATCTGAGTTTTGCATGCTGACCATAACATAAGTTGTAGTGATTAATGGACTGTAGTATATAAAGCTATTAGTAGTTGCTCAAATGTAACTCCATCTGCTTAAATGCAGTGAGCAAATAGAAATAAAAACATTACAAAATAGGTGTTGTAAGGTACAAAAATCAAGCCATTACAGATTATGTGTATCAAGCCATTACAGAATAAGTGCTGTTGTAAGGGATACAATATCAGTAAATAACATTACATAACAAACTGATGGAGCCCATCTATTGACTCATTATCAACACATATTGTTGGAAGTATATGTTACTGTATTTTATGAGAGATTTTGTACATTTAATTTATTTAATAACAAAATCTAGTGATAGTATGTGCAGTTTTCTACTGGGTGGCAGTAAAAATAATTGCCATGGATTTTGGAATATTTTGAACATGCTGAATAATATTATTAGTTTTGAATAATTTTCTAAATGTAAGTAATGGGCAAGTTTAAAAGCTTATGCAGATATGGCTAGCATAACTGTAGTATGGATAGCCAATCTTTTTAGAGAATTCAAGAATAAGCTACGAGTTTAGCTAAATAAAACCAAGGTACAGATAATTTATCATTAAGATAAATTGCATTTTTACCACATAAAGAACTTAAGAATAAATTTCACAAGTGGTTACTTTGGAGCAATATCCAAGTAGCTTCTGGATGAAGTTATCTGACGTTAAGATCATAAAATAAACTAATGTTTTTTAATTTAAATTTGACACAAATTAACAATGCAACCCTATATGAAAGATATAAGATCAATATAGTTATTCAAAAGTGATAAATTTAAAAATACAGATATCACTGCATAGTTATTTAATTATGTTTCGCATGTTGCTGTGACATCATTCATATAAGCAGTGGAATATGTGGTGTAACATATCCCCCCAATACAGTAATGTGTAACCCTAAGTTAACCTAGCTAATGAATCATAGTCACTATAGTTGAAAACATTTGTTCGTTAAATAGTTAAAAATAGAAAACTCTTTGAGGTTTCTGTAATTTGATTTAGCGTGTGATGCAATACGGATTGACTTCAAGATGGGATGGCATTTGCATTATTACTGGCTCATAGTAGGGAGATACACCACAGAGTACGGAACGCGCCATGAAAATGTTGCCACCATCACAACAAAAGAACTGTCAAATCATTGACTCATTCATGTAATGTCAGTGTCAGTGTCAAATGTATAGAGAGAACTGTACATATAGGCAGCATTTCTCTACAGTAAGTAATTGTACATGGAGATGTGCTATAACTGTTATTAGAAGATGTACGGTGTATTCCTTTCTAGCAATTAAAATTTGCTTGAAGATCCTAAGTTTCCTGCATAGTTAAAACTGCAGCAGAAATGAAGTCCAGATGACTGATGTATGCATGGCCCGTGAAGAAGATTTATTCACAGGTACAGCAGTTCAAAATTTCAGGACGACAGTAAATCTAAACACATGTGTAAGGCAACATTGCACAGTTTATTTATGATCACTTGGTAAAGATTGTGAATCTGACATAGTTCTTTTCAATATTTCTGTGCAGAAACTAACACGTTTATCAAAGTAATAACTTCAGCAGTATATATAGTTTTGCTTTATTAATATAAAAATATTTTTATAGAGGTGCAACATGACATGAAAAAAATCACTACGTATTTGGCAATCCTTCCCCTCCCCTTGTGACCTGTCCCACCTAATCTCTTCCCAAACCCTGCAGGCCCCATCACCTGGCATAGAACAGGCAATACATCTAGCAAGTGTTGCTCAAGAAACAGCAGTGATGGTTGACACATGGTATCTACCAGCCATCTTACTGGAATGTCAATCACAAAGTAATTTTAATCAAAATATAGGACTGCTGCAGCTACTGGCTTGGCTTGGGGTCTATGCAAATGGCAAATTTTTAATATTTGAGTAATAAATCATGATGGACACAGGAAGGCATGGATTTAATCTTAAGGGCAGTTACACTGAGAAATTCAGAAATTAAAAGCAGATGCAGAAAATAGGAGATATTAGGGTCAAATGTAAACAGCTCTTCGACTTTAACCAATGAAAGTGCAATGGACCGAAAGGTAGTTGGAACTTTTATTTGATCCCTACTGTTCTGGCCGAAAGATGTCCATTAGTTTGCTTTTATTTTCCACTCAACAGTCAGACAGTTACACATACTCTTTGCTGAACCACAACCTCTACAGTAGGTCTTTGGAGACTGGGTTGGTCATCAGGCAATAGGATTTGCTAACGACTAGTAAGCGGTGTGAGCATTTTGTTCAAAGCAAGTAGCCATTATTCTACTTGCAGTTATCTTGCTGTACAGTACTCTGAAGTGTTAACATGAGTCTGGTTCAGGGACTTTTTGAGGACGCATGCTGTTCTGACGAAGTTCCTTTCGTTTGATGGAGAACCATATTATTGAACAATCTGGAAGACGTCTAATTGGATCAGTCCAATTTATATTCTGTATTGAAGTGGAATTTGCCATGTGAGTTTGCGTATGTTTGTCAGTATTACTCTACATGCTGGTATCCTTCTGCATGCTTTCACACAGTCGTTTAGGTTCAGAGGGGTTAGTCCTTGGAGGCTGGTAATAGCATCATTTATAACTTCATTTCATTCTGTAGTCTTAAATCCCATGATGTAAACTGTTCAAAGAGTGTAAGGTTACTATTGTAAGTATGATTTTGGATTATGTGCTCAACACTATTGTCTTGATTTGTAATGAGAAGTGTGGATTACCCCGCAGCCTGTACAAAAATGTCTCTAATGCACTCTGTCCAGATTTGAACAATTTTTCCTCACTGTGCAAATTGTTCTCTCTGAACTCATACACATTGGCATTTTCCAAATGCTGTCTACAAAATGCTCCATGTGCTCTCCATCCAAGTTACGTGTGCTGTGGAGCTGCAACGTGCAAGACAAGCTTATATTTTTCCTCTTAAGCTTTTGGAGAGCTAATGGTTTTATCCTTACAAAGAGGACTTTTTATCTTTATTGACTGGTCTGAACTAAACTGAATGCCGTGCTTCCGTAGAAGTCTAATGGTCTTTCCAGATATTGGGTCAGCATAAGACAGGCAAGTGATTATTGGCTTCTCTTTTTCTATGTCTGTCTCAGTTTCTTTCTCAGGCATTCTTGAGAATGGTAATGCCCAGTCAATTTTGAAAATCGGAGTACCCACTCCTGAAGAACACTAATTGCCTGTGTTTTTGTTATTAAAACACATTTCTTTATTGTGAAAATAAAGTCCCTCTATATTGAGCTTCCTCTGAGAGTAAGAGCTGTTTAGCCAATATTCAGGCTTTTCAAAACTGTATCTTTCTGCCGCACTCATCCTGGTGTTCTGCCACTGCTAACTTGTAGTGTTGTCTTAGTCAGATATATATTTCATATTCAGACATGTGTGTGGTACTTGGTCACCCCATTTCACCAACATACACCAGTCTACACCTGCACCCAAATTCATAACTCCAGCCGCATGTAGCTTGTTAACTGCATCTTTTGCTGAGCCAAGGACATCCATTATTTTGTTGTTGCTTTGAAAAATCAGCTTGATACCTGCTCAGCAGATAATTTTGCCCACATGTTCAAATGACCCCTTGAACATTGTGTAGTACGGTGATGTTTTGTGTTTTATGCTGTACTTCCCTACTGCCTTCATCCTTTGTAACCATAGTTTTATTTGTCATTTTCACCCCACAACCATTGGATCCAATTTCATCCCAGACTTTGTATAGTCTTTAGATTTTCTTCAGTGGTAATCCTGTGGGCAATCTTGGTTAAAGTGCATGGGATGGATATCTTTAGTGTAGGGTGACGGTGGGAGGAGGCGTGTAGGTACCTACCTGTGCTGGTGGGCTTTCTATATAATCTGTGGCACAGTTTATCATTGGGCTTTCGGTAAACTTCCATACTGAGGAAAGGCAGCAACCCATTCTTTTCTATGTCCATAGGGAATTGGATTTTGCAATGTTGCTGACTGAGGTGTTGCTGGAAGTTCTATAGCTCTTCCTCTCCAAGTGCCAAATAATGAAGGTGTCATCAACATATTGGAGGCAGCATTCTGGGCATAACATCCCTCCTCCTCATCCTCAGTACCCCATCAAAATTATGATAACAGCCTCTTCTGCCAGTACACGACAACCAAAACTTCTCTCATTCAGGTAACAGTTGCCGGGGGGGGGGGGCACCTTGAGGAATTTGCAACAGTGGCTGAAACATCAGAGAATTTTACGCACTGAAAATGTGGTCACATCAACAGAAGAACTTTATTGACTGTGGTAACGGGCATGGAAGCCTATGGCCTGCAGAATAAACTAGTCTATTTTTAAATTGCTTATAGCAGCAGTCATGTGTACTGCTGACATAGATGAACAAATGAAACCAGTAGTGAAATAATGAAATGTTGTTCATCTGAAGTTAGGAATATATTCAGCTACTTATGTTATGAATATGTAGCACATTGCTATAAAGACTTAAAAGATACTGTTGACAAGCTGTTTATCATAAAAGGAGACAAAACACTGGTCTAATGAAATACTGGTCCATCTTGTAGTGGCTTGGAAAGCAGCCCAGAACTGTAACCAGGCTGCTGCCACAGCATGCCAGTCAGTTATTACTCCTTCCAATATAGCAATTCAGCAGACACCACTACTTCAGTATGGCCACTCCGGTGTACCAATGACCTGGGAACTGAACTGACCTCGTGAAAGTTCTGCATTCTGACTAACTGCTGCATGACAACACCCATTCCCAGGTCACTGGGCTCTGTGCCAAAGGTTTCCAAGTGATACAGGAACATGTCCCTCCTGCAAACACAGCCCTGAGTAGTGGTGTTTAAGCCTCATGTCCAGCTTGTCACAAATGGCACTGCTGGACCCTACTATGGGGTACAGCCTGTGCCAGTCATCATCATACTTATAACTCAGCTACCTTTGCTGTCTCTGCGCTATGAAGCAACAACCGCTGTCTGCCTGAGCTTGGGCTGCCAGCCAGCTGTCACCACTCCACAGCCCAGTGGTCCGGGCCACTCAGTGAGTTTCATGCTGGCCACCGCACCTCTCCAGGCTGCAGTTCCGTGTTCATAGCCTGGGTAGTCCTACTGGGCTCCCATGACTAGCCCTGGTTATACCTCAATTGATGCTGCCAACTGTCTATGGTCTGCTTACTGCATGTACCCTGTTCTACATTTCTGAATGATAGTTAATACAGTGTCTTGACAACAGACTGTCTGCCTACATCGTCTGTATTTCCACCCACCTACAGCATGCAACTGCTCGCCCACACCATCCTGAAGCAACAGCCCATCGCACTTGGTATCAGGACAACTGTTGGAGGCTTAATGGTGAACCAACGGATGGCAGAAATGAAGAAGATTCAGCTGCAGTGGCAACCAGTACAGGTCCATATCAGGTCGTGTTCCTTCCTTTTCTTTTCTGTTAGTGGAAAAGTGACAGAGTGAGTCAGCATTTTCTGGATGAGGTAAGTCTGGGGAAGATGTTTTTGTCTTTTTTATAGTTTGCATAAAGCTGCGAAGTTGGGGAACTGAAGTAGCGAGTGGTTAAGTGTGGTTTATTTAATATTAGTAGGGGCACTAGAACATATGTAATGTGCAATTAGAAACTGCAGGATGCTCAGTCCTTTGTGGGCTTTGAGGAAGGGTTAGTAGGTAATTGCAGAAGAAAGAATGCCTCTGTGTTTTACCGTGAATGACTCAATGGTATAGTGTAAAAACCAGGAGAATCAGTCGAAATATTTGTAAACCATATCAGGAAAATCAATATTAATGCTTATAAACTGACAGATGATGATCATGCCAATAAGTCATTCTGCAGGGAGCAAAGCAACAAGCACTTGAAGCGTTTTTATGGGACCTAGCAGCTGCCATGTAAAAAGTACACACCGAATGCCCCAGAACCTTGGACGAAACAGTAGCAACTGCAGGAGCTTTGTCTGAAATTGACTCAGTAACTAGGACAAGGGAAAAGCAAGTAGTTTTTAACACAGAGGTCAAATGTTATAGACTTGGCTCACTGGGCAGCAGGAAGCCACCATGTCAAAGGTGCAAACAGCTGGGACATCCTGTTCAGAAATATCCGCAGACAGATGGAAGGTGGAATTGGGGTAGCACTTACAACCCTCCATTAGGGGGGACAGGGCGGTGTGGCCACTGACACCCCTGTCTGAAATCAGTAGGATACTTTTGACTATCCAGCTGTGTAAAAGGAAGGTTGCATAAGATTTTGTTGGATACACAATCACAGGTATCTATTGCTAGCCAGAGTGTATTTGGTGCAGTGAATTTGAACCCAACACATTGGAGACTAAGTGGTGCAAGTGGTAATAGCGTACACTTGCTCAGTTCGGCATTGTTGGGTTTCAAAGTGGTTTCAAGGTGCGTGTGGAAGTTCTCCCTAACATAGGCATATGCTATCACACCATTCTTGGGATAGACTTCCTAGTGAAACATCACACCAAAGTCAATCTCCAATAGCACGTAGTAGAGCTGGATGGGCCATTGTTCCACTGTTGAAAGAACTGAACTGTCACAAGGAACACCCGAGACAGTGGATCAGCCAATTAAACTGCGGCCACAGCCTCTTAGGCTCAACCTGCAGGATACAATAATGAAAACTACAGGAAGGCTGCTCTGAATGAGTGTGGGAGACGATCTTACAATTAACACTTAGTGCGTAGTAGAGGAACTGGATCAGGCACAATGTTTCACACGATGTAGTTTATCTTCTGTGCAGGAAATTGACAGAATTTGGATACTGCCCTTCAGCATAGAAAATTTTGGTTAGGAAGGGGTGAGGCTACAGAAAGGTGCACCAGTAGCTTACTTACAAGGGAAACTCCCCATGGCACCCCTCACAGATTTGTCAGTAAGATGGCCCAGTGGATAGTCCGCCAAAAACTGAACAGAGATAAAGCATGAAAACAGGAAGGAGGTGTAATGAACTGTGGAAAAAGAAGCAAAGTAGAAACAGTGAATAATCCATGCTCAAGCTGTGCAACACTGAGCAAATTGGAACAGCCATGGATCAGCAGTATGTGGTCACTGCACTGGACTGAACAGTCAGAGGCGTGTGTTCAAATCTCACTCATGCCCACTCCCCCCTTTTTTTCACAAAATTATGAACTGTCCATCCAGTCACTGATGTGTCTCTTACTTGTACTCAAATTTGGATCTGTGTTGTGGTGTAATGTCTTTTTGCAATAGCAAGGTGCAAGGTGCAAGGTGCAAGGAAGGTACCTATACTGAAAGCTGATTCTGTAGAGCTACTCCGTTAGCAGCTGGAGGGAAGTGGCTCTCAAATGGGAACTGCAAACATTTAATGACAAGGTGACAAGTCAACCATATTTTCCACCAGAAAACACATCTGGCATGTCATACATGACATTAATGCTTCTTTGACTGTCTTAAGTGTTCACATGAATGTGAAGGTGACACTCCCAAAGAAATGATGAAAACATAATAGTTTGTCACATATGCTGGAACAAATGAATGCAACAGGTTCCCTATCACACAGTTTTCCCTGTGCTCTATTAAAACTTATGTTTTTAACGTTTTTTAAGTTTTCCACATGTACACCATCAAATCCTGCATATGTCTACATCTACATCTACATCCATACTCCGCAAGCCACCTGACGGTGTGTGGCGGAGGGTACCTTGAGTACCTCTATCGGTTCTCCCTTCTATTCCAGTCTCGTATTGTTCGTGGAAAGAAGGATTGTCGCTATGCTTCTGTGTGGGCTCTAATCTCTGATTTTATCCTCATGGTCTCTTCGCGAGATATACATAGGAGGGAGCAATATACTGCTTGACTCCTCGGTGAAGGTATGTTCTCAAAACTTCAACAAAAGCCCGTAGCGAGCTACTGAGCGTCTCTCCTGCAGAGTCTTCCACTGGAGTTTATCTATCATCTCCGTAACGCTTTCGCGATTACTAAATGATCCTGTAACGAAGCGCGCTGCTCTCCATTGGATCTTCTCTATCTCTTCTATCAACCCTATCTGGTACGTATCCCACACCGGTGAGCAGTATTCAAGCAGTGGGCGAACAAGCATACTGTAACCTCTTCCTTTGTTTTCGGATTGCATTTACTTAGGATTCTTCCAATGAATCTCAGTCTGGCATCTGCTTTACCGATGATCAAATTTATATGATCATTCCATTTTAAATCATTCCTAATGCCTACTCCCAGATAATTTATGGAATTAACTGCTTCCAGTTGCTGACCTGCTATTTTGTAGCTAAATGATAAGGGATCTATCTTTCTATGTATTCGCAGCACATTACACTTCTCTACATTGAGATTCAATTGCCATTCCCTGCACCATGCATCAATTCGCTGCAGATCCTCCTGCATTTCAGTATAATTGTCCATTGTTACAACCTCTCGATACACCACAGCATCATCTGCAAAAAGCCTCAGTAAACTTCCGATGTCATCCACAAGGTCATTTATGTATATTGTGAATGGCAACTGTCCTATGACACTCCCCAGCGGCACACCTGAAATGACTCTTACTTCGGAAGACTTCTCTCCATTGAGAATGACATGCTGCATTCTGTTATCTAGGAACTCTTCAATCCAATCACACAATTGGTCTTATAGTCCATATGCTCTTACTTTGTTCATTAAACGACTGTGGGGAACTGTATTGAACGCCTTGCGGAAGTCAAGAAACACGGCATCTACCTGTGAACCTGTGTCTATGGCCCTCTGAGTCTCGCGGCCGAATAGCGCGAGCTGGGTTTCACACGACCGTCTTTTTCCAAACCCATGCTGATTCCTACAGAGTACATTTCTAGTCTCCAGAAAAGTCATTATACTCGAACATAATACGTGTTCCAAAATTCTACAACTGATCAACGTTAGAGATCTAGGTCTATAGTTCTGAACATCTGTTCGACGTCCCTTCTTGAAAACGGGGATGACCTGTGCCCTTTTCCAATCCTTTGGAACGCTACGCTCTTCTAGAGACCTGCGGTACACCGCTGCAAGAAGGGGGGCAAGTTCCTTCGTGTACTGTGTGTAAAATCGAACTGGTATCCCATCAGGTCCAGCGGCCTTTCCTCTTTTGAGCGATTTTAATTGTTTCTCTATCCCTCTGTCGTCTATTTCGATACCCACCATTTTGTCATTTGTGCGACAATCTAGAGAAGGAACTACAGTGCAGTCATCCTCTGTGAAACAGCTTCGGAAAAAGACATTTAGTATTTCTGCCTTTAGTCTGTCATCCTCTGTTTCAGTACCATTTTGGTCACTGAGTGTCTGGACATTTTGTTTTGATCCACCTACCACTTTGACATAAGACCAAAATTTCTTAGGATTTTCTGCCAAGTCAGTACATAGAACTTTACTTTCGAATTCATTGAACGCCTCTCACATAGCCCTCCTCACACTACATTTCGCTTCACGTAATTTTTGTTTGTCTGCAAGGCTTTGGCTATGTTTATGTTTGCTGTGAAGTTCTCTTTGCTTCCGCAGCAGTTTTCTAACTCAGTTGTTGTACCACGGTGGCTCTTTTCCATCTCTTACGATCTTGCTTGGCACATACTCATTTAACGCATATTGTACGATGGTTTTGAACTTTGTCCACTGATCCTCAACACTATCTGTACTAGAGACAAAACTTTTGTGTTGAGCCGTCAGGTACTCTGTAATCTGCTTTTTGTCACTTTTGCTAAACAGAAAAATATTCCAACCTTTTTTAATACTTCTATTTACGGCTGAAATCATCGATGCAGTAACCGCTTTATGAGCTGATTCCCTGTTCTGCGTTAACTGTTTCAAATAGTTCGGGTCTGTTTGTCACCAGAAGGTCTAATATGTTATCGCCACGAGTCGGTTCTCTGTTTAACTGCTCAAGATAGTTTTCAGATAAAGCACTTTAAAAAATTTCACTGGATTCTTTGTCCCTGCCACCCATTATGAACGTTTGAGTCTCCCAGTCTATATTCGGCAAATTAAAATCTCCACCCAGAACTATAACATGGTGGGGAAATCTACTCGAAATATTTTCCAAATTATCCTTCAGGTGCTCAGCCACAACAGCTGCTGAGCCAGGGGGCCTATAGAGATATCCAATACCATGTCTGAGCCTGCTTTAACCGTGACCTTCACCCAAATTATTTCACATTTCGGATCTCCGTCAATTTCCTTCGATATTATTGCACTTCTTATCGCTATAAATACGCCTCCCCCTTTACTGTCCAGCCTGTCTCTGCGGTATACATTCCAAGTAAATCTGAACACATCTTGGAATTTCGGAGAGTGAAGTTGATTATGTGTCACTGCTTGGACTTTGATAATACAGTGTAGACACATGATCATTTAAACAATATTGCTCAGTGCATCTGTGCAGCTTCAAAAAACTGTAGAATTTTTTTACATATTATTTCACTTCTCTACAGCCAAACACATATAACAGTTGCACAATAAGTGTACAACCTGGAGGAACAGTAATCAAATCTACTCCAACACCAAAATTGTACAATGCCTCATCCTTCAATCCTGTATAGCCGTCAAGGAATAGAGTAAAATCTTTGTTCGAGTACAGAGCAATCACATGTTCATTAGAATCTTTCACTAGTCTTTTCTCCAATTTGCCTGATGCACAACAATTCATAATGAAACTGTGGGTTTACGCAAGCACCCTATTCACCTGTTGCTGAACTTGTGGTCCAAATACATCCTTTTTTTCTTTCAAACATAAGTCAAACGTAGATAAAAGAAATCCTGCTTTGTTAAGGGCATATCATATGGTGTAACTGTGGGAAGTGGCATGCAGCTGGTCTACATTACATTTAGTGTTATCTTTTCCAACTAATGATAACGTGTCAATTTTATTTCATAGTTAAAACTGGACTGATCCTTGTCTACTACATTATGCATCTTCATACTGTTGGAATATCATGTTAGTTGCTGTAACCAACTTCTTGGAACAGTTTACAAGGTCTTCCTGTTCTGGTCACAATTTTGTGTTTCCTTTTGAAAGTTAACAGCCAGTGAGGTGAGCTTTAAAATCCAGACCAATTTGCTTAGCATAATGCAGTCCCCAAATCTGTAAGTCTGTATCATGCACTGCACTTATTCCATTTCTGGCTTGAATAAATTGTTGGTAGACATAGTCTACTAATTCACTGAAATTCCACCTTCAGGCTCCAGGTCATTCCATGACTCCTTAACAGTACTTAACTGGGCCTTTTCCCTCCATTTGTTTGTCCCTTAATAATCCATGTTTGTGCCTTTTTATTGGTTTGGGCACTACTCTATATTGGAGCGTTTCCATCATGTGACCCAACAAAATGCCATCAGTTCTTTGTACAGATCATCAACATTCTCATCGTATGGTATACACACTCCTGCAGCAATCAGCACTGTATCTTCATCAGCACACTTACTATTTATCATCAAATGCAGGTAATAAACATACAAATACTGTCAATCATCTGATCCCTTAAGGATAGACCTCGTTATGCAATTCATGCGCTAAATTTGCTGGATTCATGTTGCCCACAGAATATAGCTCATGTATTTAACACGCCCACATCCAAAGGCACAAACAATCTGCTGCCAGCCAGGCAGCTATGTCAACAGGAGTCCCCTCTCCTCGGAGCACTGTAGTCAACTGACATCCTCCGTGTATTTGTTTTTATGTTTGTTTGTTTAGGCGTAGTGTTCTCATACTACAGTGCGGTTATCTCGTATAATACCTATGCTTACAGCGGGGTCTGAACCACTAGCAGATTTATATCTGAGATCTTGTGTGTTTTCACCAGCGCTCAACACTGGGATCCCATGATTAAAGGCGATGTGCAGATGTAAGTACCTCCTATTTGTTCTACAAAAGTACCAAATGTTATTAATCTTGCATTCTGTTTTGACACTTCAATCACTTTGTTATAACATAGTTCACACCGATTTGTTATTTTCTTTTCTGTGAGAGATGACTATGTGGCATCTTGCTTGCTCTCACTTCATTACATTTACTTGCGACCGTAATTTCTTACCACATGACTAATATTCTGGGACCAATGTATGGTAGGACAACTGCCAAGACTACAGAAAGAAAACAAACACATCAATGACCAAATGGACAGTTCATAATTTTGTAGAGGGGAAAAAAAAGGAAGAAGAAATGAGGCACGAGTGAGATTTGAACATGGCTCACCCACTTCGCAGCCGAACAGCATGCACAAACAACCATGATGCCATGGCTCTTCCAACTGACTCGATGTTGCACATCTTGAGCTTAGACTGTTCACTGTTTCTATTTTGCTTCTTTTTTCTCAGTTTGGTACACTTTCTACCTGTTTTTATGGTTGATCTGTGTTCAGTTTTTGCTGCACTATCTACTAGGTCACCTTACCACTAAATCTGAGGGGAGTGCAATAGAGAGTTTCCCTTGCTAGAATTGTTAGAGGAAGACGAGATGAATACACATTTTGGTGTAGAGTACACAATTCTAGGACAGTTTGTCGATTTAACCGCACTGGAGAGGAAAGGTGTTGCATCTGACAGGATGCGATGGAGTGTACACGGAGAGATTATTAGAGGAACACACAGATATATTTAACCTGTCTGGAAATTCTTGGCTATGCCACTAGTGCAGCACAGAGTTCCCACTGGGAATGATCCACCTGTACAGGAAAAAACACTATTGGGTCCCACACCATGTACGACCAGTGATGGAGGAGTTTATTGATCAACAACTGCAGGACAGAATTATAGAAGAAAGCAGCAGCCCTGTCATCATCATTCCAAAGAAGTGCTCAGACGGTAAGAATGCTTATAGATTCTGCTGCAGCTATAGATATCTAGACTAACAGACAACAACTGACGCGTACCCCCATCCCGAACATTACAGAGACTTTAGACAATCTGGGGCAACTCCATTATTTTACCACCATGGCTTTACAAATAGGGTACCACCAATTACAAGAAGCACTGGATGATCGACCTTAAATGGTGTTTTCGGTTTCATTTGGTCATTACCAGTATTGTCGGATCCAATTCGATCTGAGAAAGGCACCGGCAACCTTTGGGATTTCAAAAAGGTCTGCCAACTTCATAGGCCATATTTACCTCAAGACATGATCTACTAAAATAAATAAGTCAGAACGTACTACCACTGGGAATATTTTGTGACCTGGCTATGGCTTTTGATAGTGTGAACCACAATATTTTTCTCTATAAAAGCTAAAATCATAGTGAATAGTAAACACAGGAGGTTCATGGTTTTTTTCCTTCTAATGTGTATGGCAGAAAGCAGTGTTAACAATTCCGTGTCTATCAAAGTTTTGTCATTTTTGCAGATGATACAAGTATAGGAATAAACAGTTGCACCTGGCCCTTACTGAAAAGCATCTAATGAAATATTTGTAAACATCAATGGATGGTTCAAAGCAAATGGATCATCACTGAATTTTGCTAAGACTAAACAAGGAAATTACGCCCATTTTTGTCATTTTGGATTTTTTCCAGTTTTAAGTACTATTTATGAAGCTGCTTTCAGAGCATAAAAGATGTATGTCCAAATATTGTAAATAACTGTTACTGGATTGGTGACACTGATGAACATGGAGGAGGTAGTCTCCTGTTAGGAGCAAAATGGGAATGTATCCATTGTCACAGTTTACATGGTCGGTTTTGTCAATGTGTGAACTCAAGTAATGTTGACTGATGATTATGAGTGACCTGTCTGAAGATATAGAAGCCAACACATTGAAATATCAATGTTCTAGCTCAGGTAAGCTAATAATTCCTATGTGAATCTGATGAGTAAGAATAAACTAATGAGTTAATAATTGCACTGGGCTTCTGAACTTAAATGTATGATTATAGTATTCTTATATTTTACAATGTTTTGGGCCTAAAATGTAAGACATGTATAGTATTAGAAGGCCCTTTCACAGTCACTGTATGTTATATTAGCACCTTTTTCTTTTAATGCAGGAGAGGAAAAAGCTGCTGAGCAAGCAGCAGCTGACAATGTCTGCAGTCAAGATGGAGCAGAGAACGAAAATGTTTTCTATGTCCTGAGAAGAGGAGGTAGCAAAACTGTGGGCAAGAGTGTACTGTAAATGAGGGCATAAGAGTTGCAGCTACAAGCCTTCCTGCTTACATTCCTGATGGCACTAGCAAACTGAAGGAGAAGAAGAAGATTATGGCATCAACTGGCTAACCATTATATTATTAAAGGGGCAATCAAAACCTTTCTGTTTGAAGACCACACAATTCAGAATCAGTATGCCAATCAAGCAAAATCACCATGAGTATGAGGCAATAATCCCACCAAAGCACCAGGTTGAAAATACTTATTTGGTAAAACACTGTGTTCTGCTGCATGGAGTCTTAACTGCCTGTTGCACATCCTGCAGACCTTCTGAGTTATGAAATTTGAGATATGGGGATGGATGTTATCATGAAGCAGCAGCATCCATTGTTACAGTTGGTTTTTGACAGACGTACTGTCCCATACACATTCTTCATCCTCTGATGAATGTCTCCTGGTGTTTGTCCTTCAGCAGCAAGAAAATAACAACATGCTGGTCCTGTTTGGGTGTATTTGGTGACAATGTCACCATAGTTCATGTTTCTGCATTTACTGCTCGCACGTTGGAAAGACACAAATGCCATACTAATCCCTTGCCTACATGTCGGTGGTTATATATCCACATTGGAGTTGCACTACAATGCATATCCGCTGAGGCAACACCCTCAAATTGATACTTTTCAACTGCCCCTTATAAATAGAATCTCCTTCTACCTTGATATTTAAGCAAACTCTGATGAACCCTGGTGTACAATTTGATAAAAAGAAGCACGGCCATCCCATGACATACCTTGGTGACATCCAGCAGGACCCTCTTTATACCTAATGTTGACTAATACCATAAGCGAAGAAGAGGGACACCGAAGATTTTCTGCTATATATTCAGGTTGTGCATCACCATTTTTTCAAGAGTTTACCATGTGACAATGCTACCAGAGCTTCCTCAGCTTTGCAAGAGCAAGCAGACAAAAGTGAATACATTTTTCTTTGTGTAATTTCTTGTTTGGAAGTATTTGTTGCAAACAGACACAGGGAATAAAATCATAATTACATATTACAGGAATGTCTTTGCTTTATAGTTTCCTTCATAAAACCTGAAGACTAGAAGAAAGAGGAAGAAACAAGTAAAATACATTAACTGCACAAAAGAATCAAGTCCAGAATTTTACCTTTCAACGTAGCATTTTTTTTTTTTTTTTTACTCAATTTGATTCATTGCCACCTCACTTGTTATGCAGCCTACCCATCTAATCGTCAGCACTCTTGTGTAGCACCACATTTCAAAAGTTTCTATTTTCTTCTTGCCTAAACCGTGTATCATCCACGTTTCACTTCCATACATGGCTACACACTATACAAATGCCTTCAGAAAATACTTCCTAACAATTAAATTGGTATTAGATGTTAACTATTCGCTATTCCAAGCCTGGGTTTTATATCCTACTTCAGCCATCATCAGTTATTTTGCTGCCAAAACAACACACCTATTACTTTTAGTGTCTCATTTCCTTACCTAATTCCCTCAGCATCACCTGATTTGATTCAACTACATTGTATTACAACAGTTTTACTTTTGATGATGTTCATTTTATAATTTATTTTCAATACACTATCCATTCCATCCAATTGCTCTTCCAAGTCCTTTTCATGTCTCTGACACAATTACAATTTCATCGGCAAATCTTAAATTTTATATTTTTTGTCCAAGAACTTCAATTCCCTTTCTGAATTTCTCCTTGGTTTGCTTAACAGCTTGCTTAATGTACGGATTGAGTAACATCAGGGATAGGCTACAGCCCTGTCTCATTCCCTTCTCAACCACAGCTTCCCTTTCATGTTGTTTGACTCTTAAAGCTGTAGTCTGGTTTTGGTACAAGTTGCAAATAACATTTTGCTCCCTGCATTTTATCCCTATTACTTTCAAAATTTCATGTTGTATAGTCTAGTTAACACTGTCAGAAACTTCATCTAACACTATACATGTAGGTCTGCTTTTCTCCAACAACCTCCTAGGTTAAGTTGTAAGGTGCCTTGCCTTACATGTTTCTACATTTCTCCAGAACCAGGACTGATCTTACAGAATTCAGCTTCTACCAGTTTCTCCAATCTTCTGTAAATAATTTGAGCCAATAATCTGCAACTGATGGTCCAATATTATTCATACCAGTGGAGTGTTATAGGTGAATGGTTTTGGTAAGTTCAACTTGTAATCTAACCCTCCCTACTTTGTCATCGCTACTGTCTTTATGGTTAAGTCTCTTCATAAGATTCGAGAGGAGTAACATTTACAATAAACGTTTCTGATTCCTGGAGCTGAAATTTTCACATTTTTGGTTCTCATGTTCCAATTGATGTAAATAAATTTGAAGAATGCCTATGCTGACTTTTTGTTTTTACGTTGTTTATTTGCATCATATTTTACTATATCACACTGCATTTAGATTATTCATCTTTTTTTCATGTCAGTTAAGGTAAAAGCCTCTCACGTCCAAATTTAGTTCTGCACTTCCTGCAGTAACATTTCAGTATTTGATTAAATAATGAACTTGAGTGTAGCTGTCATTAGTATGAGCTTGGTGTAAATTTGCTTCCTATAATTCACTGGTGTGTGTGTGTGTTATTGGTAACTGCTGCTATATAAAGTTGAGTGCACTGTGTCAGTTTGTATTCTGTGTGCTATTCAAAGAGAAATATCAACAAAAGTAACTTCAATAACCAATATTCAATTTCCTTTAACATATATTTCCAAATTAATGTGCCTAATTGAGCTGGTGACTGTTCTTTTTTTTTTCATTCACTTATGATTTTACCACTTTCATTGACTCCCAATGTTAAAGTCCGTTTAGTTTTTCTGTTAATTTCACTATATTCAGAATTATAGTCTGACACCCTTTGTCCATTAAATACACAAGCGGTCAAAATTCAAAAGCCTCTTTGAGGGTAACATCAGTGTGTTTCACGGCACATTAGTGTTATAACCGTTCTTGAAGTTAAATGCTGTAGTGGACCTACTATATTGTGAGACTTCACCTCATGCAGTTAGGACAAGTGCTGAAAGAGAGTTCTGATCTATTCAAGCTACTGAATGATAAACTATTTTGTGACAATTCTTCTCTATTGTAATTGCAAAGTCTCCAATGCAGTCACTTTTAAAAATACAAGTGATACAGATCTCATAAATTTGTAGGTGTACTGCCCTAGCATTTGAGAGACACCAAGAGAATGGCAATTCTCATTTATTCTTCATTTGTTCTCACATTTGCATTATAGTCAGCATCCTTTACCATATGACTGCCAAGGCACCACCAAATTCCACAACAGCTGCAGATATGCATCTGCCGTCATGCCTTGTCGATATGCTGAGGTGCCTTCTTTTGCATCAAAATGCACATACAGCAAACCAAACTGTGCATCGTAGTATGTCCCACGCTTAATAACAACCTAAACAACATTTTTGGTTTCCAGGAACATCTTTCGTCAGTCTAAGTGGGACAAGCTATTCCATAGAATTGCCATATTATAACACAAATGCCCTCACTGAGACAAAGATGTTGTGTAAGCAAACTTATTTAACTAATTACATCATCAAATAACATTAAAAAGTACTCACTAAATACAACAGGTTTCACTTTCATTCAATTATTATTACAATGTGCACGTAATATCCCGTAAGACAAAATTAATTTTTATTTTTGAAAAATATCCATCACTTAATTCAGCTTGCTTTGGATAAAACATAACATCTTACATTTAATATACTTCATTCAAAATACTAGTACACGTGTACATTCTATAATCCAGTAAATTACTTTCCAAATTCGCATTTTACTACTCTATTTGTATGAGAGTTCCTTTTATACTACCATCCAACAATTTTACAAGGACATTGTTTCCTTTTTCATGGATACGAAAATGTGAGATACCTGCACTCTTTGATCGAGCTATATGACTACTATTTTACTTTTATTCAAGGGTAACTATTTACTTTGTTTTCAAATCAGTGATCACAAAAGTATAAATTTTTCAAATTTATTGAAAAAACTGCTTAGTTCATCTTTACCATGAGATGTGTAATAAGTCCAATGTGTGCAGAAATGTAAATGCAAACAATCATAAATGTCCAGATAAGTCTATTATCAGGATATGTATGTGGACAGGCGAAATCAGCCCAAATTTGACGCAAAGCATGTTCTTCCGCAACAGCAACTGCCTCAAAGGCAGTGCAGAGCATACGCCTGGTGTCCCAGAACTGACTGCCAAATTAGCGGACATGCCCCCACAGGTGTGACACACAACTGCTCGGCGCAGTGCCTGTCACCCACTTGGTGTGTCCGGCCTCCGATACTTGCGGAGTGCGAATCTTGTTCCCATTGTCTGCTGGAGGGATTACACATGGCTGAGCAGTGTATGACCTAGACGCTGTCTGGGATAGGTGACAGTCTTGTGCTTGAAAGCGCCACTATTGACAGTGTAAGCTTCCTCACCTCATGCACACCATACAGCACACTTCAACATATTTGCGTAATTTATGATTTCCAGTAACTCTTTCACACCTATATCCTCCCTCTTTCACACCTATATCCTCCCTTCCCGTTCCGTCCCAACTTTTCATGGCACAAAAAGAGTCGAAGTCCCAGAAATACGCTTTTTCTTTAGTAAAAACACACAACAGCCCCGTTGAAAGTACATTATGTGAATGTTTGAAAGAATGGACACGACACAGAATCTGCAGCTGTGATGCATTAAAAGTAAGTTGAAGGTGGAGGGGGGGAGAAAGGAAAGGGACCATTGATGTCAGTTGCACCAGGACTTGGTGCAGTATCAGTGATGACGAGTGAGAATGTATGCTGGACTGGGATTCAAAACTGGGATCTCCAGCTTACTACGCAGTTGCATTAATCACTGTATCACCTGGACACAGAGTTTATCGCAACTGCATGGACTATCTCAGCACGCCTCCCAGCTGACACACACTCCCACCAAGTGCCACCCATCCGCAGTCCTTGTCCATGTCCTCCATGCTCGTTACTTGGAAATTCCCACAGGATGTCAGACATAATTGTGTATCCACACTGAAGTAGGTGGATTCATTGCCCATTGAGGTGAATAAATTATATGAATGCATGGTGTCGGTTCTTTTGGACATTTACTTCGAAAGTAACACTTCTCTAACTGTCATTTGCAATATTTTCCCACAACCTGTTAGAAACTTAAACAGTTGTGACATCACGCTCATTGAAAGCAGTTTATTGTTATGAAATATTGCACATTTCAGTGGTTGGGCCTTTGCACATTTTGCTGCTGGCGGACACTTCTGTGTGCACAGTGTTATGGTGTTGTGTGTGCACAGTGTTATGGTGTTGCATACAGCGCATTTTCTTTCCAACTAGTTTTATTTTGGTATTATTCTCTAATTTGTGTTCTATTCCTGCAGTTTTATTCTGCAGTAGATGGTCAAAGTAAAATTCTTTGTTATAATGTCATTTCTTACAAGTCAAAATTACAAAAATTTAACTGAAAACTGCAACAACGAAAATTCCGAGAATTCTAAAAAATTTCCCACATTTCTCCTAGGGCTTATCCACCATGATTATCTTTTAACTACTCATTTCATCAGTAAAGTTCCAGGACAGGGTTTTCAAAAATAGAAAACTGCACTTACCAAGTAATGATCCTAGCTCCTATCAAAGTAATCCCCTTGTATATATACACACAGTTATCAATGTTTCTGGAGGTCTTGGAAGCAAGCAGGGAAATTTTCAACTGTGATGCTTGTAAGCTCATTTGTCACAGCCTGTTGGATGTCTGCAATATCCTGATGGAGCTTTCCTTTCAGTTGCCTTTTCACTTGCGAAAACTAAAAAATCACAAGGGGAGAGGTCGGGCAAATACAGCAGATGTGGAATGGCAACAGGAGTGTGTCTGGCCAGATACCTTGTAACATATAAAGTAATATGGGGGTCTTACATTTGTCATACAGTAAGAACTGGTCCTGAGAATGCCGCAACGTCAAATTGCCTGTCGTAAATGTTTCGAGAATTCGATGTAAAGATTTTGGTTCACTGTTTGATCTGGAGGAACATACTCATGGTTAACTAATTCTCAAAATTCTCCGTTGTTTAAATTGAACTTTGAAAAGGCATTTCCAAAACTATGCATGTCTGTATCAACATCTCACAAAAACAGATAGATAACAACAGGTATTAAGAAATCCTCCCAAACACTTAAACACCTCATTTCCATGAAAAAGATTCACAATGATCCAGAATTCCTAAATTTCTATCATAGATACAAAAAGATCTATAGGAAGGTGCTGATTGCTGCAAAAAAGTCATTTAATGACAAAATAATATATAATGCATAGAATAAAAGCAAAGCAGTCTGGGATGTTATTAAAAAGGAAACGGGGAGAGGCAAACAAACGCAGAATAACTTACTGCTAAGGGAGGGGGATAAGGTAATAACTGATCCACAACACTTAGCAAACTATGTAAATGAGCATTTTTCAAGTACTGCAGAGAAGTTACAGCAAAAATTCCCCAAAACTAATATAACACCTGAAAATAACGTTGCACTAAATACAACGATGTTACATCCAACCACAGAGAATGAAGTCAATAAAACTATTCAAAAACTAAAAAATACAAAGTCAGTAGGCTTAGATGAAGTACCAATGTGTGTACCGAAACAATGCATAGGAATTATACAAGGCCCTTAACAAATATAATAAAATAATCCTACACATCAGGGATATTTCCAGAGCAGTTAATACAGGCAAGAGTTGTACTTTTGCTTAAGAAAGGTAGTGCAGAAGACATAGAAAATTACCAGCCCATTTCCCTGCTGTAAGCATCCTCAAAAATAATAGAAGCAATTATGAAAGACAGATTAATGAATTACCTGAACAGATACAATCTTTTACGCGAATCACAGTTTGGTTTCCGAAGTGGCAAAAGATATAGAGTCAGCCATAGTAGAATTCACAAAAGTTGTACTTGATGCTCTTGATAAAGACAAGTGTGTGGCAGACATATTTTTGGATCTTTCTAAGGCGTTTGACACAGTCAACCACAAGATTCTATTAAATAAATTAGAAGCATTAGGAATAAGAGGGGTAGCTAATGACTGGTTTGATCATACCTAACAGATAGGGTACAAAGAGTAGAGATAACACATACTTCAAATAGATCAAAACATTTAGTACAACACTTATCAGAATCAAAATACATTAATATAGGTGTTCTGCAAGGTAGCATATTAGGACCAATACTGTTCCTGATATACATCAATGACTTTCCCAGTGATGTTACTAATGGTGAAAAAATTCTCTTTGCTGATGACAGCAATATTATAGTCACTGAGAAAACAAGAGAACTCCTTGCTGAGAAAGCAAATGAAACTCTCAAGCAAGTTTATGATTGGTCAAAAAGCAATAAAGTGACACTGAATGTAAAGAAAACTAATGCCACGAATTTCAGTTTGAAGAGGAAAAATGACAATGTTGAATTAAACGTAGATGGCACGTCTATGGACTGTGTAACAAATGCAAAATTTCTAGGAATGAATATTGATTCTCAGTTGAAGTGGTGTGAACACACAAAGGTACTTGCAAACAGAATGTCATCAGCATGTTATGCCCTTAGAATCCTATCATCAGTGTGTAACATGCAGTGTCTTCTAGTTACATACTATTCATATGTACACTCAATTGTTAGCTGTTCAAAACACTGGAGATTTTAACTGCTCCATGTGAATACATTTACCAGTCAGTTGCACACATCAAAAACAACATTGGTAATTACTCCACGAACAGCTCTGACTATGACCGTGCAACAAGAGATAGACTCAACTTACATTTACCAAGAAAAAATAAACATAAAATTCAAAACAGCATTTTCTACCAAGGAATAAAACTGTACAATAAATTACCAAAAGAGATTAAAGAAATTGCAGAAATACACTTATTTAAAAAGGTAGATAAAAAGTACCTGTTATGCAATACATTTTATACATTGAAGGATTACTTAGATAAAACAGAGTAGGGGTTTGATAAAAAAATGTTATACAAATAAATAATAATAATAATGACAATAAAACATCCAGCATTCCACATAAAACTTTCACTTTATGTTTTTTTTTCCTTCTAGAAATACTTACCCCCAAGCTATGCATAGCACAATACTAACACCTCTTCCTCTTTCTGAGCTCAACATCTCACTCATTATGGAGGGATGCTGACTCAGTTTTTTAGGATAGCAAATGGGAAGTTGTGGTACAGAAAATGGCCCAGAGATCGCCAGTGTGTGTGTGTGTGTGTGTGTGTGTGTGTGTGTGTGTGTGTGTGTGTGTGTTTTGAAACACTGTGTGTATAGTGTGTGTGTGCAGTGACTGATAGTGAGATATGAGTGAACGGTGTGGCATTACATTATTTAATAAGTAATTTGTATATATATATCAGGAGTAAATCTATGATTTTGTCTAACTAGAAGTCTGTAAATATATGTGTATACGAATTAGCTTATTTTAAATTGGTCTAAACTTGTAAATACTTTGACATGTCCTATATCCTTGTAAAAAGAGATCTACGTATGAATAAAGCTACTACTACTACTACTACTACTAATCCTTTACCATCAAAGAATGTGATCAACATTGTCTTTGTTCTTGATGATGATTGACTGACATTTTTGAAGGTGGTGATTCAGGACTCTGCCATTCAGCACTTTGACGCCTCATATGAGGGTCATACTGGTAGCAACACAGATCATCCCCAGCAATAATCTGTCAGAAATGTGCAATCAAGTCTGGCGCTATCTAGTAGTTCAGCAGAAATTCTTTGTCTTTCCTCTTTCTGTTTGTCTATTAGTGTGTGAGGGATGCGTTTTGTATTAAGTTTCTGTTTTCCTAAATCTTCACCTAAAATCCTATAACACACATCACGATTCAGATTAAGTTCTTCTGATATTGGACACATAGTTACATTACAGTCTCCTTGCAATAACTGCCTTACATGCTCCACATCTCCACTGGTATGTGCTGTAGACGGGCGATCAGCTCTGGTATCGTCTTGCACTAAATCTCTGTCTTCATGAAACCACCTGGGCCACTCAAAATCATGACTTCTTGAAAGTCTGCTTAATCATTGTCCACATTTCACTAAGGGTTTCCCCGAGCTTAATGAATGACTTAATGTTCACCCTTTGTGCTCCAGCATAACGACTGCGCCGGCACGACGACGAATGGAAGAGCAGAGAGGACTGTGAGACAATGTCCGCCAATAGCACGCTGGCTAGGATGACACCAAGACAGGAGCGGTATCTATATAAAGAGAACAAAAGTGCTACTCCGCCTAGTCATGGGCAGTGCAAGACGAGTCATCACACAACACAACAGCAGTGGCTTATGAACTCTTTTGTTTAGCTTGCATTGAAACTGTATATACCAAAGGACATTAATTACTGACACTGATTATTTGCATGTCGCTATTTGCTTGTGACTCACCTTTGTGAGTACACAAAATTAAGTATTACTGTAATAAACTCCATTAATATGATTTGCTTGAATTGTTGCCTAACGATCCGAGAAAACAGCTTCCTAGGCACCCTATATTAGACAAATGGGTAGGACAACACATTGATGACGGGAATTCAGAGAAAAAACCCGTACCTTGCGGCCATTGAATTTTCTTTTGTGTTTCGCTGGTGCCTTAATTCTCTTGTTTTTTACTTTGCAGGGGTGTTTACTTACTTTAACAGTCTCTTATCATGTTTTTGCTAATCAGTGTAGTTGGGTGTTACAGAAATTTTCTTTGCTTTTGTACTTACTTCTCTTGCTTGCTTTGTCTGTTTGTTGCATTTCTCTTTTCCAACATGCCCACCCCACCTATCCCACCCCTGCTCGGGCACCACAGGTGCCAGCATTAGATGCAACACAGCTAATGCACATGTTTCAGTTCCCAGACCAGCAAATATCTACAATGCTCAATATGGTTCAGCAGCTACTGGCCAACACTGCGTGCCTGATGGAACAAGTACCACCTCATGCAGCTCAAAGTGTTATACTGCCTTTTGTGCTAGTTTCATGAAGAACAAAGGAATGGCTCGAGGGGTTTCAACAGTTTGAAGCCCACATAGTTTCTCACAACATACCAGGTACTGTGAAAAGCCATTACTTTCTCTCAACAGTAAGAAGTTCAGTGTTTAGGCTAATACAAAAACTGTTCCCTAATGCCACTCTGAGTAAACTTTCTTATGATAAGGTTGTAGATCTGCTAACTATTATGACCAACAAGTGAATGTAGTAGCAGCTAGGTATCAGTTCTGTAATTGCAAAAAACAGTCAAACAAACTTATTGTGAGTGGGTTAACAAATTTGCAGGGTATGATAAGGAAATGCAAATTCAAATGTGCTTGTGGTGCTTTATATTCTAATGTTATGTTGCGTGATGCCACTGTGCACAATGCAACTGATGTCAGACTCAGAGAACAGATTCTGAAACAGTCCAATCCATCACTTCTGCAAGTAGTGCAAATCCTATACCAGCATGATTCAGATGGCCTGTTGGCTGGTAAATTTGAGCATCCAGCAATTTGTCGGGTTGAGTCCCTTGTTTGTGACCAGCCCATTCAGCAGCGGCAGCTTGTGCTCACCATGCCGTGTAAACAACTCTCCACGCCGCATAAGCAGCTCACTACACAGGTGAACAGAATTAAGTCATGCCCTCAGCGTTATTCGTGGCACAAATACCAAGACTGTCCCTTCCGACAAGCACTGTGTTACACTTGTGGCAAGAAAGGACATGTACAATCCGTATGTTTACAACGGAACAAACATAAGAATTTGGCCCACTCACAAAAATCTAGTCACAAGGCCCATGTCATTAATGCAGTATATTCGAAGTCTGCAACATGCATTAGCAAAACTAGCAAGTGAGCAGTTTCTTCATTGCTATGCCAGTCCAACAAACTTTTGTTCATTTGCTTCTTTGTGGATTGTGTGTGAAATTTCAGTTGGACACATGTCAGGTTCCCCATGCCTGCCTAAAATTAGCACACACTTGACGACTTATAATTTCTCTTTCTATCACAGATGAAGTAAACTACTGCATTACCGTCACTACCACAGTGATAATGTTTAACTGACTTATTGTAACAGCTGATCTGTAACAGTTGAAAGTAAGACTCATTTTGTGATTTAAGCCAAAACATCACCACCGCAATCTTTTAAGATTAAATAATTGCTTTTAGAAGGTGGCTGGGTTACCTCAGGGAATTAAATAAAATTGAACAAATATAAATAAAATGCTTCTATAGAGCTCATAAAATAACTAAATTACACACATCAGTATACCCAGTTGAAATTGCATCCCTAATGATCAATGGTGTCTCTTAGAATAATTTCTACAGCCCCCCTCCAATGGTGAGAGATTCGATACACCTTAGGTTTTTATATTCTACCTTTCTGTTAAATAGTACTTTTTTTTCTAGTAAATACAATGCATCTCCATAATGTAAGCTGCCTTACAAAGCACAGAGTCCACTACTAACAAACTTTGCTCTCTCAACTGACACTAAATGATATGACAACTTACATAACATGTATTCATACTCCAAATCATGTATTCGTTCATATTCACACGCTTTCTACAATAAAACTTAAAATCAGTACTTACTTTGGTATCTCTGCTTGTAGTCCAACTTTCCTGACATACACTGCGTTCAAAACTGAAATATTTTTATGAATACTTATTATAGATTAAATGTTTTTCATAGCTATGGTTACAATAGGACACAGAAATTCTTTTTGGTCTTCTGCTCTGTTGCCCACAACATTAGGTGTAGCACTGGCAGACTCAACTTTCTCTTCTACTTCTTGTTCAAACAACTCCTGTAGGTGTTCCTCCAACCCAGTCAAAATGTTTGATGCACGAATTACTTCACCAAATTGTTTGCTTTGCCCTAACACCTCTACTCAGCCGTGCATACCTGAGATTTGATTAGGTATATCCTTGATTCAATGATTTGACAATTCCTCTATTTGTTTATCTCATCATTTACCTATTTAAACTGTTCTCTAACCTCATTCTTGACTAACTCACATTCTTTAATTGTTCCTGTTTGTAAATCCTTGGATAGAGATGATATGTTTGTTTGTAAACTTTTCAGCGGTTGCTCTTGAGTTGTAATACTATTAGATAACTCGCATTAAAAAATCTCCCCTCCAGGCTTAACAATAGCCACTTATTCTTCCACCTTCCAACTCAATTGGTATACCCTTGTTCGTACTTAAACATCATTTGATTCTGTGCTCACTACTCAAAGCCATCAAAATGTGTCTTCACCATCTATGTGACGATGCTATGCTGATTATATTTATATGTTTTGATGATGCCATTATGGCCGTATCACTTTAGGACATGGTGTAAAATAGATCTGAAGATGGTCATTACAGACTGAAACAGGTCATTGTCTAAAGAATTCATTTGTGATCAGAGACTGGAATAAAAAAGCATTTTAGCATTAGTGGGGTAAGTTACTAGTTGCAAAAAACTCAGATTGGTGCTGTTTACAGCTCATTTAATCAGGTGTACTGCTAGCTCCACAGTTCTGCCTATGAGCAAGTGACATAGCAAAGAGCCACTATGTAATCATTATGTTGTCAGCTGGTCAGCCACTGCAATGCAAACCAATGCTGCGCTTCTGTTGTGCTGGTTGTCTGGTGCAGGGATGCTGTCCGAGATTGCTGCCGCAACGCTATTCTAGAAATCACCAGGTGGAATTCTTCCATGTCATCCATGAATTTCTTCTCAACAATGTGCTAAAGGTTACTTCAGCAAGCAAATCTTTCACTGTTGACCTCACTGCTAAGGTCAACTAGTATTCTTTTCTAAACTCTGGGTGGATATCAATTAGCAACGTCGTATCCTTCATTTTTGTTGAAATTCTTGAAAATTCTCATTATTATTATTATATCATCATCATCATCATCATCAAAGCTCTCTTCTTTCAGCATCTATAATTCACTTCTTGCAGCAGGGCACCAAAATGGAGTGTTAAATGTGAATGGTTTTGGTGTGTTCCACTCCATGTATGATCTGTCACCTTGTTGATGTGTGCCAATTTTACTTTACAAATATTTTGTGGTCACCTTTCTCAAAGTTAACTGCTGTGATAGAACAGCTTTGCAGTACTACTAGACTGTGCTGTGCGACTTTTTCACCTTATGCAGGTCGAGCGGATGCTGAAAGACAGCTCCAATCTATTCAAGCTACTAAATGGTGTAAACCATTTCACAAAAACTCTTGTATCGTAATCACAATGTCTTCACTGTAAAATCACTTTTACAAATATGGGTGGTGCAGATCTCTCATAAAGTGGTAGCTCACAATAGATCATAACAAGTGTTACTGTATAGCTTCGACATTCGAGACAGGCCAAGAGAGAATGACAGCTCTCATTTGTGCATTTGCTCTCACATCTACATTATCAGTAGTGCCCTTTTCTCTGTGACTTCCAAGGCATTGCCAAGGTACCCCTGAGGCGTGGCACCAAAGCATAAGAGGGCCTCCACAGCAGGTGGAGACGCACATTTACTGTTGCACCTTGCTGATACGCTGAAGTGACTTCTCTTTCATCAATCTGCACATACAGCAAACGAGAGTGTGCACTATGGGATGTCCCACACTTAATAACTACCTAAATGACATTTTCAATTTCGATGAACATCTTTCATCAGCCTAAGTGCTTTGAAGTAGAACAAGTTATTGTGCAAAATTGCCATGTTACACCACCCAGCCTGCACCTGCCTTATTTCAAATCAAAATTATCTTCTTTGTTAAGTCCGAGGGTATTTCGCCTGACTTGATTACCTTGCACACCAGGTGGAATAATTTTGCCACGGCTATCACAAGCATCTAAATAAGTCTGAAGTAATGTCATTTACTCGAGGGGCTTTGTTTCCATTTAAATCTTCCAGTGCTCTGTTAAATTCTTCACCTCATATTTGTCTTCTCTTTCTATATATCCTGAAGTATGTTGAGTCTCTATATATTCTTATCACTTTTCAGCTTTCCATACATTGTTTAGTACTGGCTTCCCACCTGAGTTTTTGGTATTCATTCAGATGCTTTTCTTTTCTCCAAAGGTCTCTGTCTTTTCCTTAGTCACGCATGCCTTTTTTTGTTAATCTCATTTTTTAGACATCTGTCTTCCAGGCCAAGAGAAGTCTACTAGTATCAAATGTAGGCCTTAATTTGAGGAAGAATTTTTTTGAGAATGTACTTTTGGAGCACAGCACTTTAGGGTAGTGAAACGTGGACTGTGGGAAAACCTGAACAGAAGAAACTTGAGGCATTTGAGATGTATGCTACTAAATAATGTTGAAAATTAGGTACATTGATAAGATAAGGAATAAGGAGGTTCTCCACAGAATTGGCAAGGAAATGAATATATGGAAAACACTGACAAGAAGGGACAGGATGGTAGGATATGTGTTACGACAGCTATTGTGACATCAGGGTATAACCTCCATGGTGCTAGAGGGAGCCGTAGAGCACAAAAGCAATAAAGAAAGGCATATATTGGAATACATCCAGTAAATAACTGAGGACGTATATTGCAACTGCTGCTCTGAGATGAAAAGTTTGGCACAGGAGAGGAATGTGTGGCAGGCTGCTTCAAACCAATTAGAAGACTGACGACTTCAGTGCCTGCTTCATTTTTATATTTTCTCCTTTCATCAATCAAATTCAATCTTTCTTGTGTTATTTGGGGATTTCTACTGGACTTTGCCATTTTACCTGTATGACCCTCAGCTGTGTTTACTATTTCACCTCTCAAAGCAACCAATTTGTCTTCTATTGTATTCCTTTGCTCCCATTGTAGTCCAACATTGTCTAATGCTCCCTCTGAAACTTTGAACAACATACATTTCTTTCAACTTGTTCAGATCCCATCTCCTTCAATATCTGTCTTTTTGTATTTTTTTTCAGTTTTAACCTGCTTCTTAATCAATAAATTATGGGAGTCCACAACTGTTCTTGGAAATGTTATACTATTTAACATGCATTTAAAAATCTACGTTTTACCATTATATAGTCAATCTCACACCTACTGGGGTCCCCAGGTCACTTTCATATAAATAATCTTGTTTTATGGTTCTTAGAACAAGTGTTAGCAATGATTGAATTGTGTGCTGAACAAGGTTCTACCAGGTGTCTTCATCTTTCTTTCCCTTCCCCTATGCAAACTCAAAAAAAAAAAAAAAAAAACTTTCATCCAACTGAGACATGACAGTCAATGCATCCATAGAAAAGGGTTTGATGTTGCCCAAGGAACAATGATTGTACCCACAAGTGCACTTCTTTGTCCAAAGCAAATAGACAACCATGAATGTCTTTCTTCAGGGCTCCAAATGTACGGAAATTACATGGGGAGAGATCTGGACTGTATGGAGGGTGTTTAATGTCTTCCCAGCAAAACTAGGGCAGAGTAGCTGAAACAACCTCGGCAACATGTGGGCTGACACTTACCTTTTTCTATCAGTAGCAGATAATTTAGGTTTGAACACCTCATAATTAGGTAGCCTCACAAAACACATTTAATAAAGTTGTTCTTAAAAACAGAAGTTCAAGTGATCACATTGCATTTTTACATTCCATTGGTTGTATTCCATGAATGCCATAAAAAGTGGTATCTCGAATGTGAAAATAAGTTAAACATGTACAATTAAGTGCAGTACAGTGAAATGACTTGACTTTACACTGCTATTTGTAATTATAAACTAATTTAAAACATTAAATTTAAGAATTTCTGTGAGTATCTTCAAAGGAGTAGTAGTTTCATAAGAAAATTCTTTAATTCAATCTTAAACTTCATCACACTACCTACATTACAATAAATGCGGTCTGGTAGGTTGTTGAAACATTGTAGTGCTTCGAGAATTTCTGCATAAATTCTAGAATCACTCAGCCTTCTACCGCCTCGAACATACGATATTTTATATATAAGTGAGAGAGAGCCTATTTACTGCACATCACCTGTCTGTGTGTGCAGGTTTGAAGTTTATCGAGAGACGACTATAGACGGTCGAATGGCACCCACAAGTGTTTTCCGGTTGCGCCATGGAAGCCGTAGTTAAAGAACAAGGCGTGTTTATGTATTCCATGCTGCTTTATAACTTTGATGATTGTAGCGGAAAAAAAAGAAAGAACAGTTGAGAAATTGTTAATTAACGCTCATTTTGGACTTGGAAAGGATAAGAAACGTATTCAGATTCATATTGGAAAATGACATGATTATCAAGCCAACGTTATCTTATATGTAAATCTACTTTGTTTCTACGCTTTGGAGATGTGAAGAGACTTACTTGATAGTATTTGTTTACGTGGAGACTGAAATTTGTGAAAGTTTGATGTTCAAATACACATCGTCAAGTGAAGAAAGAGTCTTGAGAGATTCCTGGACCTAGCAAATATACTTCAGAGAAGAAGAAAAAAGGATGTTGCAGCAGCAAGCTAACCAGCAAGGAAAGTCAGTTGGCAATTTCAAGTAAGTTGTATCGTTAAAGAACTGGGAGTTTATACACATACTTCACTACTCTAAGTTGTCCTAAGCGTTAGAATGTGGCGACCTGTGTGAAAGGACAGAAGACAACAGGAATTTTGAGACGAGAACGAGATAAGATGATGGTATGTATTGCCATAGCAACCGAGCATAACAAGACAAAAGAACCAGTTCAAAGAATTGGATTCTGCCTAAAAATTCAATGGTGAAAATTAGTAAATGTGACAAAAGGGAAGACGTAAGAAAGTCATAATGTTAAAAGAAAAGAGAGAAGATCTCGACATATTAGACTAAGAAGAGATAAGCCGAGAACAATTTGACTAAGAAGATCCGGTGTGGGGAGTGACATGGAAAACAACATCCGATGCTGCCGGCACCAGTTGCTGTTCATTAGTGCTGACCTGCTTCCACGTCTGCTCACCAATGTCGATGCAGAAACCTACATCCAACACCACTGGCACCAGTTGTTGCTCACCAGTGCTGATTCCACATCCGCCTAAACTCTACACCGGTTGGGTGTAAAACAGTACTTTACTGTTTGAGTGTAAAGGTGGATAAACTGTTGAGCGAAGCGTACTCGTGTAGTTGTTATACTTAGAGAGTAGTTTTTAAATGTTTACCAGATCCAAAGTGCAAAAGAATATGGATAACGTGAAACAAGTAGAGGAAACTCAAGAACCACCCTATGGGTATGAGAATCAGTAGAGAAATGCCAGAGTCTGAAGTTAGATTTAGTAAATGTTCAGTTAAATTCTAAACTAGAAGCCCAGAGTTTACAATTAAATGAAACTTGAAATTCTAGATTAAATGCTGAAAATGAAACTCTAAGGAAAAAAATAGGTTTGGTACATTCTAGTTTAAATGCTCAAAATGACCAGAGTGAAACCTTGAATAGTCAAGCAACCAATGTAGGTTTATTGAGTGCCAAGGTTGATGCACAGAGTAGAGAATTTGGTAATCTATGCGAAGGCATGGATACTTTAAAGACTGAATTTACGCTAAATGGTAAAGTTGAAAATTTGAAGTTAGATTTAAAGGAGGAACTGAGTAACCCTTTAAGCACTCAGGTAAACCAAATTTTTGCTGAATTCAACCAAAAACAGACTAATCATTTGCAGAATTTCACAAAAAAGTTAGAATTAAATACTGAGGAAAAATATAATAGTGTAGAATTAGAGATTAATGAAAAGTTAGAATCATTGGAGGATGTATGTAATGCTCTGTTTAATGCTGTGAAGCAAGGATGGCATGCTTTGAAAGAGAACATTGATAAGCATAGCAAATTAATGCCCATCATTCAATCACAAATTACAGGTGTAAGTAAACAGTATAGCAAGAAGCTTCAAAGAGAAGGTAGAAAACTCTGATATCATAAATGTAAGTAGTCTGGAGGAACAGGCAGAAGAAATTATAGATCGGAAAGTCACTGAGAGAATAACATTCGGGAATGTATCGCCTATGGCTTCTTACGAATTTGCTGATACCACCAGGAAGAGCATAGATGAACTCTGGAGAGAAGTCAAACTTATGCAGAAACAAGTAGAAAAAAAGAGTATCTTCACCTAATGTTGTGTTAACTAGTGAAGTGGTGACCGATTTGCAGAGGGGAGACTTTCAAAAGAAGTTTAAAGAAAAATACTCGTCTACCAGTGCACACGGAAAGTTAATATCAGATCCATGGGACCCAGGTGGAGTCATATATCCCCTAGGGACGTTAACATTCTGAGTAAACGGGCAGAGTGACGACCATTGGACCCTGAGTTGTTTTTGGTGTTTCTTCCAAAATAGTTTTCCTGCACCGAATTCCCTTCAAATCTTAAACTATTCTGTCATCTATTTCTGAATTCTTAAACTATCCTATAATCTGGTTATCTAGGAAACTGGATATGACTATAACCTAAGAACTGGCTTAAGAGAATCACAGATAAAAGGTGATCTCTAGACGAAATAAACTGAATGGGATATTATGTTTCTGGAAAAATATAATATCAGGTGAATATCTGAACAACTGTTATACCATAGTATATAGATTTTCTATTTTGTATAGCATATTCTATTCCTTTTATAAGATGTGATGTAGATGGGAGGGTTTGTATCAGTTTTGGAAAGGTGTGGGTATTGTGGATAACAGCATGGTTTACAAGGACACACAAATCATGACTAACACAAAACACACATACTTTTCAAACAACCCTCGCAAACAAGTGTGCCTGATTCTCCACCATTTGCCGTTTCCATAGGGTTGCTAAGACTTCCTTCAGTGACCTCAAGGGTGAAGGTGAGGATGTCCGTTCTGTAGGAGACAGTTTAACACTAAACCTTCTCCGGCTTCTCACTCAAGAACCTGCGAGGTAGGGATCCTGGGGAAGGGGTGTGGGAAGGGTTTCCTGTATATGGGGCTATCTTCTTTCTCTTCTTTGATCTTAGCAACCATTCCTATTTATTTCCTTTCTTACTTCTCACTTGAGGAGCTATCTATTTTTTCCCTCTTTCCATATTCATCTACTTCTATCGCAGAAGTCCTTCCTAGTTTCCAATAACCTACATCTTATCTTCAGATAAGAACTATTAATTATGATGATTCTATAATAAGTGTACATAAGAAGGAGGCATGAGTAATGAAAGAGAAAATAAGCCAAAGAGGAGTAAATTGTGATAGTCATTAAGGAATATTAGTCTAACAAATATGCTGATGAATTTTAGGAATTTTGGGACTCGTATAGCCTAAGTAAACATATTATCTACTGAATAGTACATCCAGACAGGGTATCTATTACGGGTGTAGAAGTTGATGAGTAGAGGGGGGCTCTAGGGAGTTGATGAGGTATTAAGAAGTGAATGCGAAGTGTAGAATAGATTTATAGCTTTACCTGAAAATACTTAACTACAGTATACATAGGAATGTATATTGGGGGTAATGTACCATGAGGCCTACTCAGAAAGGATAAGGAGGGGGCGTACCTGGAATTTGCTAAATATACAGGACAGGCATTCCTACATGGATATAGGACGACCTGTAGCCTAATGAATAGGGAAGTTTTCTAAAGAGGCGTACCTACCAGAATGGAAAGAGGAAGTGAACTCATATGGTCAACCCACAAGTAAAGTATAGGTACTGACCCTAGCAGGAGGGACGCGCCAGAAGTGACATGTTTTTATAGGATTATTCTGTGTAACACTAACATTATCACATTTCAGGTAAGTTTAGGAGTGTCAAAAGGAATACTTATTTTGCCCAGAGTTCCTGCAAACTACAGTCTATAAATAATGAGACTATCCCGTACTAAAGAAGTAGTACAAAGAATTAGAATAAAGTACTCAAGTGTCATGAACACCTGAAGTTTGTGATTGGAGTTAAAGAAAGAGTCCTCAGAATTCCTAAGCAATAATGAGGAGGAATGAAATCATAAATAAATGCTTAAGTTCTAAAAAACAAGGTAGAGTAAGGAATCAGCAAAAAGACAACAAGCGGAAGCTTGCTCTATAGAGTGCAAATATTTATTGGGGGGGGGGGGGGGAGGGGGTAGAAGAAGAAGAAGAAGAAGAAGAAGAAGAAGAAGAAAACATGCATATAAAACTATGTAATAAATGAATACTTTTAAAACGTGAATTATTATTATTATTATTATTATTATTATTATAGAAGGAAACATTCCACGTGGGAAAAATTATATATAAAAACAAAGATGAGGTGACTTACCGAACGAAAGCGCTGGCAGGTCGATAGACACACAAACAAACACAAACATACACACAAAATTCAAGCTTTCACAACAAACTGTTGCCTCATCAGGAAAGAGGGAAGGAGAGGGGAAGACGAAAGGAAGTGAGTTTTAAGGGAGAGGGTAAGGAGTCATTCCAATCCCGGGAGCGGAAAGACTTACCTTAGGGGGAAAAAAAGGACAGGTATACACTCGCACACACCCACATATCCGTAGGTGGATGGATATGTGGGTGTGTGCGAGTGTATACCTGTCCTTTTTTCCCCCTAAGGTAAGTCTTTCCGCTCCCGGGATTGGAATGACTCCTTACCCTCTCCCTTAAAACCCACTTCCTTTCGTCTTCCCCTCTCCTTCCCTCTTTCCCGATGAGGCAACAGTTTGTTGCGAAAGCTTCAATTTTGTGTGTATGTTTGTGTTTGTTTGTGTGTCTATCGACCTGCCAGCGCTTTCGTTCGGTAAGTCACCTCATCTTTGTTTTTATATATAATTATTATTATTATTATTATGTATGATATTAATGTACATAATGATTATGTATAAAATATCGCGTGTTTGATCTGAGGAGGGGGATATGCAGCGTTTCGAGAATTTCCGCGTAAATTCTAGAACCACTTGGCCTTCTACCGTCTTGAACAAATGATATTTTAAATATAAGTGAGAGAGAGCCTATTTACTGTGCATCAACTGTCTGTGTGTGCAGGTTTGAAGTTTATCGTGAGACAACTATAGACGTGGCGATCGAACGGCACCCACACGTGTTTGCCAGTCGCGCCATGGAAGCCGTAGTGAAAGAACAAGGACTGTTTGTGTATTCTGTGCTGTTTTATAACTTTGACGATTGTCGTGGAAAAAAAGAACAGTTGGGATATTGTTAATTAATGCTCGTTTTGGACTTTGAAAGGATAAGAAATGTATTCAGATTCACATTGAAAAAAGACCTGGTTGTCAATACAACCTTACCTTATGTGTATATCTACTTTGTTTCTGCGCTTTGGAGACATGAAGAGACTTACTTGATAGTATTTGTTTATGCATTAGGATGGATGCTGTACTGTCAAGACTTATTAGTTGTCATGTGAAGTAAACAAACACTGTGACTGGTATACTTACAAATTTGTGCCAGCATTCAGAATGTATTAATAGCATACAACAAAACTACAGCAAAAACATAGTAGGAACAAAATACTATTAGATAATATTGAAGTAATTAAAATTTTCATCTGAAGCATTGTTTGAACAAATAAGACATCAAATTTTTGCAAGTTAGTAAATGTATTTCTGTTAAATTATCATCGCACGTGGAAGTCCATACAAAAACAAATCTGGAATTATTTATCAGCTGTCCAGGAATGTGAAACTATACTTATAATTTATGAAATGTCCTCAAATAAAAATGCATGAACTTGACCTTCATTATAGTAACTATATATAAGTATCAGTGGTGGTATCCACACATGTTTGCATCAGATTATGCGATGTCAAGACCGAGTTTCGTTATGCTGAAATTTCTGTAATAAATATTTTGAAGTTAAATTTTTTATTTCACATAAATCTTTTTGTAGTTAGCATGTCACAAATTGCTTGACATTGCAACGAAGGGAACCTTAGTGGAGGAGCTACAAGATAAAACAATTTACATCATTCACTGTTTCGACGACAGGTACCCAGATAAGTATTTGATTGTTCCCTTAAACCTGCAAGTATTTTGAGTCTCCTGATGTCAACCTAGTGAATCCAGTGTTCAATAAATAGTTCACGAATAATACATATGTACATTCAAATGTGTTTGGCTGTTAACACTGACAAAATATATAACAAACACTTTGTGAAATTTACTATCATACATGTTTGCAAGGGAACACCAGAATTACATCACAATTTTATGTTGGAAATTATTTGGTGTGATTTCAGGACTGTTAAGAGTGTGTGTGTGTGTGTGTGTGTGTGTGTGTGTGTGTGTGTAATTATCCTGGTTAAAATACATCAAGAGCAGAGAAATTCTTCATAGTTTGTGTGTCCATCATTTATTTCACAGAGAATAATTTAAATTTCCTTCACACAGCTCTGGGGAATTCTAAAGAGGGAAGTGAAGAACTTTGGGTTTCAGTGTACCAGAAGCTGACAGCCGGTCAGATATGTGACAGGAGCAGCCAAACAATACCATTGCTGGATAAGCAGTGCTAACGTTGCAGATGCTCAGTTACACAGCCGCTGAGCCAAGTTAAGACCAGGTGGTACATGGGTCGAACTTCTTGATGTCGAAGACTGTTGGCACCAGCCAGGGAGGCCATATTCCTCTTGACAAACACAGTGAGCGAGTCCCACTGTTGCTCCCAAAGCCTCACCAACACCAGACAGTTCCATGAAAATGTATTTGCCACATATATACATTTACATTTCTCTACAGCAACTTAATAAGCTACCAGTATACACAAATCGAAGATTCAACATGAAAATGTGGAGTCAACCACCCTTCACAATGCAAAAGCACTAACTATGGCACATTTTGAAGGAGAAAGACTTTGCCAACAGAAACATTCCACAAGAATCTCACAGAAGTTATAAAGATGAAAACATAAATAAAAATATAAAAAATAATAAAAATTAATGGTAACTTCCCTCATAACCAGGTTTCCTTAAAATGTGCTTATCATTTATTCATTCAATGATGGCCCACAGACCTCCAGGAAAGACACAGCTACAAACACACAAGCAGCGTGAGTGATCACTTCATATGCACAAAAAAGGGATCACAGAGACACCAACGAACATAGATCATTTGCATCCCCACAAATCTCATTGCAAAAAGACTGGCGACAGTATTACTATAATTAAAGTAGCTAACTGAAGACTGATATTATAACACATCTACAATTTTTTTTAAAAAGTTGTTTGCATCTCGTAAGATCTATTCATTTAATTTTCATTTCTCCCGCTATGCACTGTAATCTCTAATAGATCCAATTTTCTACCCCTATCCTATTTGTGTGAAATTGAGAGGCCTTTTTCAGTTCCCAACATAGGGTGGCCAGTTTCATGGCTGTGTATGGCTACGGTGGACATTTCTATACTGTGAAGCTGAGAAGTGTCTGTGTAATCCTTGTGCCTTGACTAAGTACCTATCCGCCTGACCGATTAACATCGCATTACAACTGTTAAAGATGTACAGCATTTATCAACATACTATTCTAAATTATTCCTTATTCATTATGTTTTCATGGCTTCTGTTAGCTCTGGCTAGTTGTCTGATAATATTCAGCTCAGTCACTGTCTCCTGTTTAACCACCAGGACTTTAAATGTTCTATCTACTATGCCCTGAAGGGTGGAAAGTTTTTTGGTCATTTGGATGACATGAGTTATCATATAATAAAATATCCATTGTCATCGGGTCCTTTAGACTTTGAAGGCAATCCTACCATTTGATGTTTAGATCAAGAAATGCATGTCATCATTTTTTTATTGTTCAACAGTGAGTTAATTTTCTTGTGGAAATCATTAAACTCATTTACAATTAGCACTTTTATTTTTACAGTCCGTCTTGATCACATAGATTTCTTTACACTTTATGACCGGTTTCGACTTATCGCCATCTTCAGATCTGTTGTAAATATAAATATTGTTTAAGCGACCAGGTTCAATTAATTAAGATTAAATCTATACAAGTCTTAGTGATGCATGAAATATAAAATAGGTATAGCCATGTATGGCAGTCATACATACCGTTAAAATATTCTGATCTAAATCATCGTCAAGGTAAACATGTGCGTGCTAATACTCAGATCGTGTCAGTATTTATACAAAAACCTACTGGCAGCAGAGGGCACTTTAGCCAGAGTACATAGTAAACCAGTGTCGCCAACATAAAGATTAAAATGCGGTAAGCATTGTCTGTTAGTAGGAATTGTTTTTGTGGTCAGATTCATGTGGGGGAACAAAACTGTAATATAAAAAAGGTTTTAATCTTAAAAGCAATTCTAGAAGAGCATAGTTCTTTGGAGGCAACTACACTGAAATATCTTATCTCAGGCCATTCTTTTTTGCCTAATGATAGTGACTTTGGTGATGTAGAATGTGCTCTGAAGATGCAGGATAGATTCTATATTCCAGAAGATTACATCTGTGTAATGCAGAGAGCAAGCAAAAAGAATCCCCTACAGGTCCATAGGATGCAAAAACTTGACTTCAAAGGAACCACACAACTTAAAGAGTATTGTTAATAGGAAACAAGACATACATCAGAACAAAGTAAGCTGGCTGCAACTCCATCAGATTAGAATCTTAAAGAGCACACCCTTCTCTGTATTTATGAATACAGAATTAGATAGAATTTTGTTGAAGTTGATGTCAAGAAAAGAAGAGCTGGTCGCTCAAAGACTGGAGTAAACTTCTCATCGCTCCTTTTACCTTTTTGGCCTAATGGAAAGCCTATATCACAGCCATCTCTTATGCATCTCATTCCGAGTGACGCTACCATGTTTACAGTAATCTTTCAGTAGATTATGATATTGATGGGGTTGATGGGGAGCTGGACTTCATCTTGGAAAAACATCAGATTCATTGTGCAAAATGTATTATTTTTCTTGCCATTGCATTGTATTATGTTCATATTGTTTGGTATATAATTGAAGTTTAAAACATCACTACTGCCAGGTTTTTCAAGCTCCTGATGCACAATACCCAGTCCCTCAAAATACAACACAGAAGATCCAAGTGCCATTTTAACTTATTGAGGCGAGGGTCAATCAAAACCAAGTTTGTCCAGCACTGGTTGCTTGACAATCTCAGAAAATTTTTATATTTGATGGGTGAATCACCCAATGTTTAGTAGTCACAAAAATATTTTTTTACAAAAATTATTGTTTATTATTTTGAAATGGTGGCCATATTTGTTCCAGGCCGCTTGCATTTTTCTATATTTGCAAGCATCTACGTTTTTTACAATTATTCAGTAGTGGATTGTCCTAAGCCTTTCAGATAAAATGCATTTAGTTCAACACACTCTGGGCTTCAAATTAACATCATTATCACTCAGCTGAATGTTTTCTTTAATACATTTTTAATAGTTCAAAGTTGTCAGCCACAAATTAAAAAAACTCAATTGCTGAACAGCAGTTTTCCAAAGAAAGATTAATTTATCAGCTTTAATACATTGTATAGTACAATTACTTTTTATAGAGTATCAATAGTGAGCAGCTTATAGTTTTAAAAAATACACTATTTTAAAAAAGGGATTTTTTTTTGCAATTTTTCCATTTTGTGGCCTGCAACATCTTTTTTGGGGGACAAGTTAAAAATCTGAAAATTTCACAGTTAATAGACCTTTATGATATCAAACTTTAGTATAAATTTGTGTTTTGCCAGGATAACACGGCGAGAGAACCACTATGAGAAACTGGACTAAGCCTAACAATCAAATGGCGAAAATCAGTAAATGTAACAAAAGGAGACATAAGAAAGTCATAACATTAAAAGAAAAGAGAGAAGATCTTGACACATTAGGCTAAGAAGAGATAAGCCGAGAACAATTTGACTAAGAAGATCCGGTGTGGGGAGTAGACAGCTCTCACACGCATTGCGAGGGCACAGACGTGGAAAACAACATCCGACGCCGCCGGCACCAGTTGCTGTTCATCGGCGCTAACCTGCTTCCACATCCGCTCACTGACGTTGATGCGGAAACCTACATCCAACGCTACCGGCACCACTTGTTGCTCACCGGTGCTGATTCCACATCCGCTCGGCGACGCAGCCTAAACTCTAAGCCGGGTGAGTGTAAAACAGTACTTTATTGTCTGAGTGTAAAGTTGGATAAACAGTTGAGTGAATCATATAGGTGTAGGTATTATACTCAGAGTGAAGTTTTTAAATGCCTGCTAGATCTAAAGCTCATAATAATATGGATAACGTGAAACAAATCAAAGAAACTAAAGAACCAGCTATGGCTATGTGAGTCAGTAGAGAAATGCAAGACTGATATGAATTAGTAAGTTTAATCAAAACTCAGAGGGCAGATTCAGAAACTTTAAGGAAAGAATTAGGCTTAATAAGTTCTCATTTAAATGAAAACTAGAAGCCCAGAGGTTACAATTAAATGAAACCTTAAATTCTCGATTGAATGCTTAGAATGAAACTCTAAGGAAAGAAATAACTTTGGAACATTCTAGTTTAAATGACCAGAGTGAAATTTTGAATAGTCAAGCAACAAATATAGGTTCACTAAAGACTGAATTTGACACACTAAATAGTAAAGTTGAAAATTTGACATTAGATTTAAAGAAAGAATTAACAAGTTCCTTGAACATTCATATAAACCAACTGTTCACTGACCTTAGTAACAAGCAGAATGATACTTTCCAAGATTTAGCAAAACGGCTACAAGATTTAGATTTTCTACTTTGTATAGAATATTTTATACTATTTATGAGATGTGATGTAGATGGGAGGGTTTGTATCAGTTTTTAAAGGAGTGGGTATTTTGGATAAAAGCATGGTTTACAAAAACACACAAATCATGACTAACACGAGACACACACCATACCCTTCAGATGACCCTCACGAACAAGTGTGCCTGGTTCTCCACCATTTGCCATTTCCATAGGGTTGCTTCGGGGGATCTCAAGGGTGAAGGTAGGAATGTCCGTTCTGTAGGAGACGATTTAACACCAAACCTCCGCCGGCTTCTCACTCAATACTTGTGAGGTAGGGGTCCTGGTAAAAGGGGGTGGGAAGGGTTTCCTCTTTTGGGGCTATCTTCTTTCTCTTCTTCGATCTTGGTATCCATTTTTATTTATTTCCTTTCTTACTTTTCATTTGAGTACGTATCTATCTTTCCTTCTTTCCATATTCATCTAATTCTATCGCAGAAGTCCTTCCTGGTTTCCAATAACCTACATAAGAAGGCCGAAGAATCAGACTATACGAACACACATCTACATACACACTAAGAGAGACGGATACACAAACAATGAGGTAACAAATGAGAAAGCTGTGAAAACCGCCAAGTGTTGTAGGGGGAAAGATATGTGTACATCAGGAAATATGCACACATCTTTTTTTTTGTATGCTGGTTCTACATCGCCTATTTATATAAAAAAACCATCTCTCTCTCTCTCTCTCTCTCTCTCTCTCTCTCTCTCTATGACAATTTCATATAGCCTATATACCGCACACACACATAAAAACACCTGTGACGATTTCACATTGAGCGAGTATACATAAGAAGGAGGCATGAGTAAGGAATGAGAACACAAGGAAGATTGAAGTACTCACGACGTTTATTTAAGAAAAGTCAGTGTAGCAAATATTCTGATAAATTGAGGAGTTGTAGGGTAGTGGGACTTGAATAGCGTATGGAAACATATTGCCTACTGAATAGTATAGAGATATGGAATCTGTTAAGCATATAGAAGTTGAAAAGTAGTGGAGGACTCCAGGGATTAGATGAAGTATTAAGAAGTAAATGCGAAGTGTAGAATAGATTTTTTATCTTTACTAGAAAATATTTAATTACAGTGTACATAGAAATGTATACGGGGCTTAATGAACCATGAGGCCTACTCAGAAATAAGAAGGGGGCGTACCCGGCACTTACTGAATATAAAGGGCAGGCGTAACTGCATGGAGATGGGACGACTTGTGGCCTAATAAATAGGGATGTTGTAAAAAGGGGAGTACCTACCAGAATAGATAGAGGAAGTACACTCATATGGTCAACCCACAGGCAAGGTATAGGTACTGATGCTAGGGGAAAAGGACAGTATCATGACAGAAGTCACACATTTTATAGGGATTATTCTGATAAGTTTGAATTCTATACACAACAAGCATTATTACGCGCTATGTAAGTTTACAAGTGTCAGAAGGAATGCTTTTATGTTGCCCAGAGTTGCTCCAAACTACATAAAAAATTAGAAGTAATACATACTTAGAAAAGGTAGTATTAAAGATTACTCAAGTGTCACAAACACCTTAAGTTTACAATTGAAAATAAAAATAAAGTCTCATGTTTCCTAAATGCTAGTCAGGCTTACTGGATCACTAATGAATACTCCGGTCTGGATAACAAAGAATCACTCAATGTATACTGTTAAAATGTGAATTATTATTATGTGTGATATTAATGTACATGATGATTATGTATAAAATATCATGTGTTCGATCTGAGGAGGGGGATATGCAGCATTTCGAGGATTTCCATGTAAATTCTAGAACCACTCGGCCTTCTACTGTCTCAAACACGATATTTTCAATATAAGTGTGAGAGAGCCTACCTACCGCGTGTCGCCTGTGTGTGTGTGTGTGTGTGTGTGTGTGTGTGTGTGTGTGTAGGTCCGAAGTGTGTAGTAAGAAGACTGTAGACGCAGTGGTTGAATGGCACCGACAAGTGTTTGCCGGTCGTGTCATGGAAGTTTAATGAAAGAACACGGCAGAGTCAAGGAACTTCTGTGTTATTCCATACTGTTTTACAACTTTGACTATGTAGAGAAAAAAGGAAGAATGGTTGGAACATTGTTAAATGGATGCTCGTTTTGGACTTGGAGAGGATAAGACGCAATTCAGATTTAGAATGAGAATGGGCTTGGTTTTTCAGCCAACTTTCTCTTAGGTGTACATGAACTTTGTTTCTAACCTTTGGATACACGAGAAGACTTACTTGACAATGTTTGGTTATGTGGAGAATGAGATTTGTAAAAGTTTGATGTTTAAATATACATCATTAAGTGAAGCAAAAGAAACTGTGTACATCTACTTATTTTTATAAGTAGAAAGAGTCTTGAGAAATTCCTGTTCCTGGTAAATATACTTTGGAGAAGAAGAGACAAGGAGTTTGCTGCAGCAAGCTAACCAGCAAGGATAGTCGGCTGACAATCTCAAGTAAGTCATATCGTTAAAGAAGTCAGAGTTTAGATACATACTTCACTACTTTTAAGTCATCCAAAGCGTTAGAGTGATTGCACCTGCTCTTTTCAATCTATATATCTCTGACTTGCCTCAAACACGATCCAAGAAAAATGGTTATGCTGACGACCTAGCACTAACTGCCTGCAGTAAAACCACAGACGAGGCCAGCAATACACTCACAGAGGACCTCTCCATGGTGGGCTAATACTTCGCTGACAGGAGACTTACTCCTAACATGAATAAAGCTGTAGTGTCCAGTTTCCACCTCAACAACTGACAAGCAAATAAGCAGCCAGTAGTATATTTTAACAACCACCTCCTCCGCTACAATCCATACCTGAAATACCTGGGCATCACACTGGATAGAACGTTGTCGTGTAAAAGGCACTTTGAGAACACCGCAGCCAAGTTTATACTAGGAACAACATAATCCACAAATTATGTGGCACAACCCGGGGTGCAAATGCATCCACACTTAGAACTTCAGCTCTTAGCCTGGTGAATTCTGTTGGTGAATACTGCTCCCAAGCTTGACTAAGTAGTTGCCACACAAAGAAAGTCGACATCAAGCTGAATGAAACCCTGAGAATAACCAGTGGTGGCTACTTAATAAATAAATAAAAATAATAATAATAATAATTCTTGAAATTATATAAACTATATAGCCGAGGGATGATGCTACTTCATACCCCACTTAGCAGTTAAGCTTTGATAGCTGATTTTTATATATTTTTATTAGCTGAATCCAAATCTAGCCTTAGTTTTTTTTGCATCACCCATATTTTTCGAGTAATATGCTTTTTATCACATAGTATAAAAATCCTATGCTACATGGTAAACGGGGAAATTAATGAAATGCTTTGTTACAACATAAGCATGGTTTGTATTTACAGTAAGCTACTCAAAACAATGATATGTGTTAATAGAGGTTTCACTTGTCAGCTGGAATTGGTTTGTATTTTCTTTCTCTTTTTTCATTGAAGCTTCTTGTGTAGCTTTTCTATGATGAGTCATTCGCTGAACTTCTCGGTGAAGTGACTGACAGTATTCCACCATCATGTTAGTGTTCCAGTGGCCTTTTTATCGTTTTTCCATCACTTTAATGGTCTGGTGAAAACACTCTCCTTGCTTCTCACTAACATCTCCCATATTGTCCAGGAAGTAATCAAGGTGACTGTTCAAAAAGTGAACTTTTAGGCTCATTAAACATCCTAAAGTTGTAAACTTCTTTAACAGTGTAACTATAATAGAAACTATTCTGGGTCTTTTCCATGTCCTAAGAACTTTGTAACAACTTGCTAGAATGATACCCATACTTCTTTCTCATTTAAGATTATTGTGGATTCAAAGTTAACATCAAACATCAATTCTCTAATGTCAGGTCTGACAAAGATGCCTTCTTTTAGTTTAACTTCCGAAAGGTGTGGAAACGTGTGGCAGAGATACTTAAAACATGGTTCATCCTTAGGCAAAGCCTTTACAAACTGTTTCATTAGGCTTAACTTTATATGTAGAGGTGGTACGAGTACGTTATTTTGGATCTACAAGGTTTTTGCGTAGAATGTTCTTCTCACCAGGTTTTAAAGACTCCCTCACAGGCCAGTTCTTTCTGCACCAATGTTGATCCCTAGCCCTACTGTCCCATTCACACAAGAAATATGGAAATTTGGTAAAGCCACCTCACTGACCAAGGAGCATGCATGTTACTTTTAGATCACCACATATCATCCAATCATGAGCAGAATAGCCTATTTTATTTAGCACTACGTCTAGGTTTTCATAGCTTTCTTTCATATGCACAGAATGTCCAACAGGTATAGATGCATACATGTTACCATTGTGTAATAAAACAGCCTTTAAACTAGTTTTGGATGAATCAATAAACAGCCTCCAGTTTTCCTTTTTGTATTCAATACCAAACTCATTCATCAGATCGGGAATGTCTGAGCAGTACTCTAAATCACGTTCTAGTTGAAAAAACTTTAAAAATTGCTGCTCGTTCTTTTTATACATGTATATGCTGGTTCCAACTGCCAATAAGTTCTTTTCTTTTAATCTAGAGCCAAGCAATTCAGCTTTTTCTTTCGTTAAGCCCAGATCCCTAACCAAATCGTTACGCTCGGTCTGAAAAGACAATTTGGGCTCTAGACTTTCTCTATTACAATGGAATTGATCATTATCTGGTTTGTCTAAATCAGATTGTACATCAGAAAATACTTCTGTTGGAATAGAATTTAAATCATCTGGTGGTTCAGGAACTGGCAAATCTTCACCATGCCCTACTGGTCGGATGGTGAGAAGGTTAGGGTAGCTTATTACCTTCCTTGTTTTTCGAATTATGACCAGTAATATCAACACTGCAAAAGTAGCAATCATCGGAATGATTTCTTGGCTATCATAGGAACAGCAAATCTAAAGGCTTTTTTGTCCTTTTTGGACCATTTTCTCAGATCTTCAACACACACATAACACACCTTATGTGGCACCCAAGATTTATCTTGATCACCAAATTTAGATCCAAGGTATGATAGATACCACTTTTTCACAAAGTGTTTTTTAATCACAAATTCACTACAAATATAACAATAACTGTCAGCAGAGTTTTTACAATCACGATTAGACATTCTAATGAGCACATGTACAGGGAACAGGGAAGTGTGGTTAAGTTGACAGTAAACAAAACGCCATCTGTTAACACAAAAACAGAATCAACCTCTTTTTGCCAGTAAATGTTTTTCAACAGTGCTACCAATGTCATCGACATTCATTACACCTCCTTTCTAAATTATTTTAACTATGTAAAAGCTATTAAATTCTTTAAAAAAGTCTCTTACTTTAATAAATCTAACTGTAAAATGTCAAGAAATAGTGGGTGATAGAGTTTTTCAAGTATCATATTTGGATTTCCTGCCCTAAAAAACTTAAAAATAAGGTATTTTCAGCAAAAACGTTTTTCCAACGTTGGCCTATGTTATAAATTTGTATGAAAATTGTAGTATAAAACTTGGATGGTGCTCAGAAGTACAGCAACTACATTGACTCCAGTGGTGCTCATGTGACCAAGTTTACAAGCAAGCATGCTCAGGAGGGCATGAGGTCATTGGTCACTGGTCCTTGTTTTGGTGGGTTGTTGTTTGGGCGACATGTGCCGCAAATTCAACAAATTTCGGACTGTGACTTTGTGAACTTAGAGATATGGGTAACAAGAGGACTTGTCTAGATTTTCAGACTTTCGATATTGATATGATTTAATTAGTTCAATGATATTGTGCTATAAATAATCGCTATTTTAGTGAATATTATAACTAAGAAATTGGGAGTGCTGCTAAAACTATCTGTTAGTATGTATGAGGCCACCATTCTAAAATGTAAATAAAGCTGCTATAATTCAGTGGACATTTTATCCATTTGCTAACTTGTCTCTCTACCTACAAAAGGTAGCCAACACCTTTTGATGGAGCCATGTGATCTGTTAACAGCTGCACATTGCTCTTACTCACTGGGATGTGCTACACGGAATAGCAAGTACCAGCAAGTAATGTTGTAATGCTATCATCCCCTTCCAATTCACGCCATGTTCATGTTCATTGGGTGCTGCAGTGCGTCTGCTTTGGCACCCATGCATCAGGTGCTGCCTCTTCCTCCAGCATTCCTGTTCTGCACACCTATTATCTCCCTCGAGTCATTAGCTACCCAACTCTAGCCCCTTCTTTTACTTCTCACCTTTTTCTCCCTCTACCCACCCCACCCCCACACAGAACAATCGCATCCCGGTCCACTTCCCGAACTGCAAGCCCAGTACTGCGCGTTCAGCAGGTACAATGAAATCAAGCTCAGCACTGTGTGTTCAGCAGGCACAGTTAAGAGTGAGTGTGTGTGTGTGTGTGTGTGTGTGTGTGTGTGTGTGTGTGTGTGTTTACTCTAGCTCATCCAAGGATTTCATCTGAAAGCTGGCAAAGTTTTCATTCTCTTTTGTGTATGCCTCTAGCGGTCTCCTTAACTCCTAAATATTTACATTCTGCCAGAACCCTCCTTACCATATGTCAACATTATGTGCATGACAGGATTCGAACTCCCAAATATCTTGATAGGGATGTGCATTAACTTTGATCACTGGTGTCTCTTTCATTTCTCATTTGCGTACATGAAGTACTCAATTGCATCACTTATGTGTTTATATTTGTATGTGCCTTTCCTGGAGCTGTACAGATTGTGCAAGTGAAAAACTGTTGATGTGACGCTACCTTTACTTACAGACTGTGTACACCAATTCATTTTATTTTATTTTATAGACTGAATGGATGATGTTAAACATACTTTAAGGAGAGACGGTTACAAGGGTACTGACTACAAATTTTTTATATCTTTATTTATATTTTATCTTTATCACTTTGTACAATTACTGTAGAAAATTTTTTAAAAGTGTTTTTGCTGTTTGAAAGGTGGTTCAGCCTACATTTAAACACTGATTTTACTGACCTGTCTCATATCCATTATGGATAAAGTAAAAATCAAAGAACAGTGGTGCAGAATCTTTTTGTAACACTGCATTTGTTTCACATGGCTAGTTCAGCTGCAGGAAATTTTAAACTTTCTTCAATCCATTTAGCAGTGCGAAACAACGTATCTTCTTTGAACATGGGTGCCATTAACTGCAAACTGAGTGGTAGACCATTTTTGGATAGCTTCACTGGAACACTGATGGCAGGTAAACCTGAAACAGCAGAGGGAAGTAAGTTTGTTTCTTGATACTCATCACACAGTCCATGTTCATTACTTAAATTACATTGCGAAGGACAGATACAGTGACATGCTGAATGTGCTTATCGCATGAGACTCATCTGTTACTTACCGGTACTTCCTCTATAGTGGTTACATACAAACGGTAACTCTGATTTTTTTGCCTGCTGTGTATGAGATTTGGCCTGTGACGGCATTTTAAAGTATATATAATGAGGTGTTGATCAAAAACCATCATCAGCTCTGTCCAGTTATGAGCCTGACAACCTGGAGTGCAGATTCTGCATTGTTAATCTACATCTACACCCATAATCCGCAAACCATAGCGAGCTTTCAAAAAAAACTATGCATCCTCCGACTCAGAGTTGTGATATTAAAAATTTTGGCTGGTTTCATTGTCTAGGGGCTGAGATACATAGCTGCCGCATTACAGGCCAAATACTGCTTAGTCTACAGTATACGATAAGAATACACATATGAATCGAATGGTCGAAAGTTTCTATCACTAGGTGATTGCGAATTACGAATGTAACATATAAATTCATATACGAAAGATTGCAATTAAATAAAATCTGCAGGTACTATCTTAACGATTTTAAATGATGAGTACGATAGTAGAAGTATTTTTGAGAATGCAGTATATTTCTCAAAACGCTTATTGGTGTCGATGGTCCAGCATTTAAATAAAATAGAAATTGAATAACAGGGAAACAATAGATTCCTACTTCACGTAATTAGTTATACAACATAGCTCGCTAGATATTCACTTCTGAATGCATACTACGACTTCACTGCAGACACAGCAGAAATCACACAAGAGCACAAGTCAGCATTCCGAAATATTTCTATCATCCGCAACCACGCGCAAACTGCTCCACTGTCCAAGTTTTTCCGCCGACTCCATGTCCGCCGCGCCGTCGAGTACAGCACTTCCCATGTCCTGCCCAGTCCTGTCCATCACTCCTGCCCTGCCAGAACTTCGGTAGTAGCCTCCCTTAGTAACGAGCGCTGTGATTGGCTAGAGCGCTTCCTCCACGTCTCCAAGCTAACGTACACTCACAAACATAAAACACTTTCGAAATACTGGATTTACATTTAAATAACTTGAAATTAAATAAATATTCCTACGGCTGGACCATAAACATGCTCTAATACACCTTATTAAATACATAAATTAAATAAACATATATGAAAGGAATAGTAACAAAAGGTAGACCAGTAGCCTAATGTCTCTGTGCTTTCTAAAACACACTAAATATTTAACCAATTTATTCATTAATAGTATATATTGGATATAATCAAAGACACAGATGAATAAGTATATTTATAAGCATGCTGCTACCGTTTTTTCGTGTAACTGTGGAGTACTTATGGCCTGACGTGATCGATAGTAATCGGCCACTTTGACCTCCAATAACTCATGGGCCTCCAATAACTCATGTACTATTTAAGTTACATGCCTGTAATTCACACCAATTGAGGTTTATACTAATAGCTTTCTAAAGACATGGTGATTGACAAAACCGGATGAAGTGTTTATATTTTGGAAATTCATTGCTGGGTGTTACTTGCATAATTTACCATCAGATACTAAACTTTAAACTAATAAAGATATTGAAAATCTGATTACACCATAAGAATCTTCGTGCAAATGATAGTAATGTACTTGTTTCTTTTTGAGGTATCATGATTAATCTGGTTACTATTAATTTCCATACGAACTGTGAAATGTCTCCAATTAAGGCTTCACAAAGTCCGCCATCTTTGGCACTCCCAGCATAGGCATCTCCTTCATTGACACAAAACACCATCCTCGGCACAGCGGAATTCCCAGCCACGTGGCTGGACCATGCGCTGGGGCTACCCCTCTTGTCCGGCTAACGTTTTGCACCATGTGGTACCAGCTATTGGGCGGCATCATGCGGTTGTTAACAAGCTGCGGCTTTGACGAGCATCCTGAGTGGCCGCCTCAACTTCAAACATAGAATATTTCCAGGGCGCCACAGCTTGTCCGTTACCTCACACCACTGAGAAGTACCTGACAAACGATATATTTCACAGATAATCATTATTGTTCCATCCTGTTCAGTTCACATATGAAGGGTAGGAAAATGATTGTTTAAATGTCTACACTCAAGTCTAATCGTGTATTCGTGGTCTTGATGGGTGCTTGTCATTAGCCATTTTTCAGATATGAAGTAGAGGATGCTATATTTTATAAATAATAAATGATAGTGTTTTATCACTTTAATCGTATGTAACGAAACAAGATGTTTCAAGAGAAGCTGATCTCATTGTCAGGCTGTCAAAAGTGACTCTTAACAATACATCTGATACATTCATGATAAGAAATAAACACACATTGGACTACGACACCTCATCTTACTTTAAGATTGTCCCTTTCTGTCCTTAACCATCCTATCACACCCCACAACCATGCACCACCTTGTGTGCTCATTATCTGGCTGCAACACGAGTGTCCAGCTGACATTTCTTCTAGTGCCTGGGTGCAGTTACGAACTGCAACATTTGAGGTATTACCGTATGCACAGCTAACAGCGAAAGTATCAACTGGACACACTTGATGCAGGGAGCTGATAAGGACATGGTTTGGTGTGCGATTGTCAAGTGGGATGGGACAGTTAGGAAAAAATGGACAGTCCTAAATTAAGATGAGAATCCGTAGTCCAATGTGTTTTTTATGTTATTTTATTTCATGAAAGCCACAAATGTGTGGCTGGAGTTTAAGTGATTTAGCTATATGTGTCTAGTGTTGACAACCTGATGAGAGCAGTGTGTCTCAAAACTTATTGTTGATTTGTCTTAAGTATGCCTTAAATAGGTGAATGTTACCAATCGTTATTAGTTCTTTGGGAGCAATACATAGGAAGCTGACGTATATTTCTAGATTATTCAATGTATAGTTCTTTACACTTTGTGAAAAGGCAAAACAGAATAGTTGAGGCATGTTTTAATGCACCTGCCAGTTTAGGTTTTTCAACATTTGCAGAATACTCATCTGTAAGTTGTACAAGCCTGTGACCATTCCCGCTGTCCTCCATTCAATATTTCTTGTTAGTCCTACTTGGTATTGCCAGACACATTTGGGCCAGTAGCATGTGTGTTTTGTATGGCCACTGCCTTTCACTTTTCTTGTAGGACTCCACACACACACACACACACACACACACACACACACACACACACACACACACACACAAACGTGGCATACCCATTTTTTGAAAGACATCCTGTAGATTTTGTAATTATGAGGCAATGCTCAGCTTCTGGTATACACTGGGACGAAGTGAATCATCTGACATTCACTTCACAACAATGTCTAAGAATGATAATTGCTCATTCATCTCTAAAATTTTCCAACAATAAGCAAAAAATTTTGTGTACACCCAATTTTTATCTCGGTCAATGTGAAATGCAAGCTATCCTTATTGCATCATAATATTTGAGGACTAAGAAGTAAAATTAACTGACGAATTAGAATGATCAAAGTCATTTGAAAATCTGCCTCTCTGAACATCATGTGACTACTGGCATAGATATGTTAAGTATTATGGGGATATAGGTTCGTATTTCACGTTTGTACAGCACAAATGGTGAAACAAGTAGCCATATTCCTCAGAAATGGTCATAAATTTAAAAACACAGAAATACAAAAATTTTGCCTAGAGCAGTACATGGAAGTATGTGCAACAGAGGTAGAATTTCACAATAAATCCTTCATGATAGATGGTATGTATTGAGCACCTGCAGGCTGAAGGTAAATCAAAGAAATAGTGGTTGCTGGTGATTTTAATGTAGATTTTCCTACAAACTCTTCCAGTAAGAATTTATCACAGTCAGTAACACTAACAGTCAACTTAAATCCTACTGTAAACTTCCCAACTACGTTAGATAATGACTCATAAACAGCCAGTCATAATATCTTTCTAAAACAGTCAAATGAACAAAATTAAATTGCAAAAGATAGGTCAATAGTCTCTTAGACCACGACATACAGTTCCTTTTGTTAAATGTTAATACTGAAAATAATATAAAAGCCACTAAATCTGAAATCAAGAGGATTGTGAGTATGCCAAAAACTGATTATTTTTAGGATATGTATACAGTGATCATGGCATGAATGAAAAATACAACTTTTTATTAATACAGTCCTTATCTTATATGAATACTGTTTTCCCCACAAACTAACCCAAACTAGACTGAAGTCTACAATAAAGCCATGGATTACTCAAGAAAAAAGGTATGCTGTAACACAAAAAGGAAACTGTCGTCTGTCAGCCAGAAACAGCACTGATTTTGAAGTAAAAGCTAATTACAAGACATATTGCAAATTATTAAAGGTAATAATGTGGACATCAAAGCAGATGCATCATAAGAAAAAGATAATCACATAAAATAACAAAATAAAGCCAGTATGGGATATAGTGAATGAGAAGACTGGCAGAACCAGACATGAATAGGAGCAGATAACACTAAGAGTAAATGATACATTAGTAACAGACTTGAGTGGCGTTGCAAAACCTTTTAATAAGCCAAAAACTTTCAATGATCATTTCATAACTGTTACTGAAAAGGCAGGGTTGTTAGGTTCAGTAGATGCTGCTGTGTACTATCTCTCGCCAGTTGTCAGAAGTAGTTTCAGTAATATAAATATGTCGATTATAATAACAATATTAAGAAAAGGATAGTTGGTACTCATCATATAGTGGAGATGCTGATCACAAACAGGCATAACAAAAAGACTGTCAAAGATTTTGGCCAGACAGGCCTTCAGCAGAATTCAGACTTCAGTTTGGCCTTGGTAGCCAAACAATGTGGTCATGTGTACATTTGCCTTGTCTAATTCTGATGAAGGCCTGTTTGCTGAAAGCTTTGTTGTACTTATCTGTAACTCAGCATTTCCTCTATATGGTGAGTAGCAACTACTTTATTTTATGGACTCTAATAAGCACTCTTTCCTTCGAAAACTCGCCTCCAAAATTCAGAGATGCACCTTATACTCAAAATGTCCAGTATTTTTATTTAAAATTCCCACCAGTCTTAAAAAATGGCCACATTCAATACCATGGGAAATCTACCCCTATATGGCAACAATGGATTCAACTGGCAGCAGCAGTGCACCCATGCAATGAACATGAGTTGCAAGGATTCACAAGCTTGCTAACACTGCCTCTCTCCTTCCCCGCTATCACAAATGCAAAACACTTTCTAGCCTATTGTGCATCATTGTAGTGTGAACTTGAATTGAAAGTAATCAAAATATCCACGGGTGTACTGCCGGTCTACAGTGTCCAACGGGCACAATATTTTGGCGATCATACATGTCGCCATCATCAGGTGAACTGACGGACTGAGCTCCTGTGAACGTGCCGGCACGGAGATCCGTACACTATGGCTGCTCAGAGGGAACTGGGTTCGGTCGCGGCGGCGGCCGATTTAAATACCCTCCGCCCGCGGCGCGCTCCCTCCACTGTCTGCGCCCCGCGCCATGGTCGCGCGGTGGAATAGATTGCGCCGGCGTCTGAGATGACGTCGGTGTGATGGCTCTGTCCGCCGTGGTCGTCACAACTATACGTTTGCTCAATTTACTTTTGATTAACCCAATCGCTGGTTCCCAAGCCTTGCTAAGATTATAGCCACAGTCACGGTTTATGAGGTCGTCATTGGTGCGAATTTTGATGGCCTCTCTAAATACGCTGTCCCAGTATCTCGACGTCTGTACCAGAATCCTCGTGCGTTCATACTCCATAGCATGATTTTCCGACAAACAATATTCAGCGACTGCTGACTTGCTCGGATACATCAGTCGAGTGTGCCTCTGGTGTTCACGGCATCGATCCTCGATGGTACGCATCATCTGACCAATATACGACTTGCCACATTGACACGAAATCTGGTAAATGCCAGCCTTCTTCAAACCGAGATCATCTTTGGCGCTCCCCACCAATGCACAAGTTTTATTCGGAGGACAAAACACAGTTCCGACCCGGTGTTTCTTCAAAATGCGGGCGATTTTCCCCGAGAGTGCGCCTGCATATGGAATAAACGCAGTGCCTACCTCCTCCCTCGTGCTTTCATCCATCTCCACAGGTTGTGCTGTAGTGGTTGGGTGGAGAACACGTTGAATCTGCCACTCTGAGTACCCATTTTTTCGAAATACAGTTCTCAGATGTTCCAATTCCTGGGGTAGACTCTCTGCGTCAGAGATAGTGCGCGCCCTATGTACTAGAGTTTTAAGTACCCCATTCCTCTGTGGAGGGTGGTGGCAGCTGTCTGCGTTCAAATACAGATCAGTGTGCGTTGTCTTCCGATAAACCCCATGACCTAGGGTGCCGTCAGCCCTTCTCTTGACCAAGACGTCAAGGGAAGGTAATTTACCCTCTGTTTCAGTCTCCATAGTAATTTGATGTTGGGGTGTATGAAGTTTAGATGTGTAAGGAAGTCAAGGAGTTTATCCATACCATGTGGCCAGATGACGAACGTGTCGTCCACGTAACGGAAAAAGCAAGTAGGTTTCCATTCGGATGACGACAGGGCTTCCTCCTTGAAGTTCTCCATGTACAAATTCGCTACCACCGGTGAGAGTGGGCTACCCATGGCGACTCCCTCCCTTTGTTCGTAGCATTCTCCATTAAAAAGAAAATACGTGGAAGTCAAGACATGCCTAAATTGAAAGTGATTTGTGCTATCAGTAAAAGTACAATATTTTTGTTAACAGCTAGTTATGTAATGGAAAAGAATAAAAGATATTCATATGATGTGGGCTGTAAACTGAAAGTAGTAGCATATGCAGAACAACATGGAGACAGAAGAGCTGAGTGGCATTTCAACTCTCCACCAATAGAAAAAAAAGCCATTCATGATTCATGGGCTAGTCAAAAAGAACTGAAAAAAATGAGTACGAATAAATGTGCAAATAGTGGACTGAATGCAAAATGGCCAAAATTAGAAGATGAGATATTGAAATGCATTCAAGGACACCCTCAAAATGGCATTGGAATTACTGCAAAAATGATTCAAATACACCCTCATAAGCTAGTGCTACAGTGGAACTTAACATCCTTTAAGGGTGGAGCTGGTTCGTGCTAGAGGTTTATGAAGCATCATGAGGTTAGAATTTGAACCAAAACCAAAATATCTCAGAAAATGGAGAGAAAATATTATCTTTCCATCACTTTATTATTCAACATCAAAAGAAAACCAGAGCAGAACTAAGCCTAACAGCAAATATAAGTGAAACTCCTCCGACATTTGGTGTGCCGACTAACAGAACTGTTGCCACGAAAACTGTAACTATAAAAACAAGTGGACATGAAAAACACGCAACATTGTTATCCTTTCATGTTGTGCTATGGTATTAAATCCAATGATCATTTTCAAGTGCAAAACAATGCCAAAACCTTCTGAAATACCACCAGGTGGTGTTCTTCACATATATGACAAGGGTTGGAAGGTATGAAATTATGGATTAACAGAGTATGGGAGGGAGGGAAGGTGCTTTATTTAAGAGAGATCTCTTCTTGTGCTAGATCAGTTTAGCAGTCATTTGAAAAATTCTGTGAAAGAGAAATTGAGACAGAAAAATAAGAACTTCTTGTTATTCTTGGAGGACTTACTCCATAAAACAACCTCTTGATGTCTCGATAAATAAACCCTTTAATGTGTATATGAGAGAGGAGTGGAACAAATGGATGATGGACAAAACCCAACATGAATTAATGCCAAAGGAAGCTTTAAAATGATCTACAGTCAAACATGTGTGTCAGTGCACAAAACAGTCATGGTCTAGAGTGAGAGAAGACATTACTGTTAAATCTTTCAAGAAGTGCCGCATAAGTAATTCTCTTGATGACTATGAGGACCATCCTATATACGAAGAGTCCAATGAAGACAAGGAGGAAGAAGAAGGAAAAGAAGAAGAAGAAGAAGAAGAAGAAGAAAGTTTAGACGACAATTTTCAATTTTCAGGGATTTTAAAGGTCAGTTCAGTTTTATAAACAAGTTTTTTTTTTTTAATCTGGCTTTGCAATCTAATAATAAAAATGGAAATTTTTTTTAACTGCTTGAAAATTATAGTGCATAAGATAAGGTACCCTTTTCATAATATTGTCATTATTCCATCCTGGATATGTCCACTATAAATTCTTTAAAATCAAAAATTCTAGTGATTATGATAAAATATCAACCAAGTTAATGAAATAGTGTGCTTCTGAGTTTAGTAACATATTAAGATGTCTGTGCAGACAGCCATTTACCCAGTGAGGAATATTTCCTGAATGGATGAAAATGACGAAATTATGCCTTTGTTTAAGAAAGGAGATACAGAAATACTGCTAAATTACCATCCAATTTCACTTTTGCCAACATTCTGAAAAATATCAGAAAAGGCAATAGATGTACAACAGTCTTCTTAACCAACTGACAACAAATTATATATTGTCAAAGTTGCAGTTCAGATTTCTAAAAGGTTCTGGTATAGAGAAGGGTATCTACACATACAGTGAGAATGGACTTACTTAATTAGACAATAAATTACAGGCTACTGGTACAGTTTGTGATCCATCAGAGGCATCTTACTACGTAAATCACCTTATACTTGTAAGTCAATTACAATATTACAGTGTAGCAAGAAATGCTGAAAAATGGTTCAAATCCTGTAGCTCTGACATGAAACAAAGGGTGTCATTAGGAAAGAAACTTTTATTAAGCTACTGGGATTTATTTACATATTTTGTATCCCACTAGTTTCCATATTACCACCCTTACTTTGTGTGTATCAATGACCCTTAATTTGCCACATCACCAGATGTCAAGCTTATTTTGTATGCAGATGATACAAACATCGCAACAAGTAGCAAATCAAGTGTAATCTTAGGAAGATCTGGTATGGAATTTTCATGGACATGAATAAATGGTTCCTAGCAAATTCTATGAAAAGGAAAGTTGCTACTCACTATATATACACAAGGTGGTCAGAAAAATGTGTGAAATGCTTGTAGGGATGTTACAGGGCAGGTTGTACTGAGACATAAATGTTAAGAAAGAAATTGCTCCATTTCCGAGTTATTTAGCATTGAAGTTAGCCAATCGGGGCATACATTTTAGCGGCCTGCCAGGGGTGGTGTTGCCCAACGAGTGCTTTGACTCGTTAGCTGAAACTTGATTTTACGCGCGCGACGCCCAGATTGGCTAATTTCAATGGTAAATAACTTGGAAACGGAGCAACGTATCGAATTTCTTTCTTAACATTTATGTCTCAGTACAACCTGCCCTGTAACATCCCTACAAGCATTTCACACTTTTTCTGACCACCCTGTGTGCGAGTTGCATTTGTGTGCATTTTCTGTTTTTGACAATGGCCTAATTGGCAGCAATCTTACTCTGTGACAGCCTCTTCCTTGTGCCTATCTGCAACTCAGCATCTCCACTACACGGTGAGTAGCAACTTTCTTTTTCATAATATTGTTACATTCCATCCTGGATTTTCCATTGTTTAATCCTACCAAATTCTTTGTCACTAAAATTTGAAAAAACATACTACCTGCTACTTAGAACTTGTAAGAAGTTTCCTGTCAGAATATGCCTAAAATACTGGGTGAGCCAGCACTAAAAAATTAGTGTGGTGAGAAATCGTGTTTCTTACCAGTGGTAACATCTATGCTAGTAATGGATAACCTTGGCAGAGATGCATAGTACGTGATGTCCAAGCAGTTTCATGCCCTTTTGATGTCAGTGTTGAATGAATTGTGTACGCCACAAATACGCACTAGTCCCAGACTGAACATGTGTTTATTCTTGAAAGTTACTTCAAAGCACAATGTTTCTTAAAATGTTATGAAGACTTTCAGGTAGCTGTTCCTGATACAATGGTACCTAAAAAATCAATGATTTCACACTTAGTCGCTCGTTTCAGAAAACCCGCAAGTGTGAATGAATATGAGTGTCTTGTCCGACCTTCAGCGTCGAGAGATACCTCATTGGAATATATCTGCACACCCTTGCCACATTCACCAAAAATGTCGAAACAAAAGCTGTGTCAGCAAATTGGAATGTGTTAAGGAGTGCTTACAGAGCCACAAACAGGCTGAAACTGCATCTGTATTGCATTCATATTGTGCATGAGCTTTGTGAACCTGATAGAGGAAAAGGACTACATTACTGTCAATGGTTTTTGTATTTTATTTGGTATAATGTTCAGGTGTTTGATTTTGTATTCTTCTCCGATGATGATAGTTTCACCTAAGGGGCTATGTAAACAGCCAGAACAACAGATATTGGAGTTCAGAAAACCCTCACTTTTTCAACAGATTCCATTACATTCACAGAAGGTTGGAATTTGGTATGCAATTTCACACAGAGTATTGTAGGCCCAATTTTTTTCTTGGGAACAACAGCAACTGAACATCACCAGGACATAGTCATGCAACTCACAGCATGATTAGAGGCCAATGGATGACATTACTGGCTGCAGCACACAGCACAATGATAATGATGAGCAAGCCAGATTTACCTCCCCTCGACTTTTTCCTCTGGTGAAATCTGAAAGCTAATGTCTATAAGAACAGCCCTCACACTATCGACTCACTGAAGCACATCATCAAAGAGTACATATACAACATAGGTGTAGCTACCATTTAAAAAGTAACAGCTAAAATTAAGAACTGTGTCGAGGTGAGTGTTGCAGCATGAGAGACATTTCTAACATCTGTTATGAGAAAATACACACTGAATCTGCAAAGAAACTGGTAAAGGCACACATATTCAAATAGAGACGTATGTAAACAGGCAGGATACGGCGCCATGGTTGGCAATGCCTATATAAGACAAAAAGTGTCTGGCACAGTTGTTAGATCAGTTACTGCTGCTGCTACAGTGGCAGGTTATCAAGATTGAAGTGCGTTTGAACGTGGTGTTACAGTTGGGCATGAGCTATGGGACACAGTATGTCCGAGGTAGTGATGAAGTGGGAATTTTCCTGCACGACCATTCCACGACTGTACTGTGAACATCAGAAACCTGGTAAAATATGTAATCTCCGACATCACTGCGGTTGGACAAGATCCTGCAAGAATGGGACCAATGAGACTGAAGAGAATCATTCAACGTGACAGAAGTGCATCCCTTCTGCAAATTGCTGCACATTTCAATGATGGGCCATCAAAAGTGTCAGCCTATGAACCATTCAATGAAACATCTTTGATACGTGCTTTTGGAGCTGAAGGTCCACTCGTGTACCTCTGATGACTGCATGACACACAGCTTTACACCTCTCCTGGGCCTATCAACACTGAAATTGGACTGTTGATGACTGGAAACAGCCTCATGAATCCATGGACGCTGCACGTCAGTGGGGGACAGTTCAAGCTGGTGGAGGCTCTGTAATGGTGTGGGGCATGTGCAGTTTGAGTGATATGGGACCCGTGATATGTCTAGATACGACTCTGACATGTGACAAGTACATAAGCATCCTGTCTGACACCTGCATTCATGTCCATTGTGCATTTCAACGGACTTGGGAAATTTCAGCTGGACAATGTGACACCCCACACATCCAGAATTGCTCCAGGAACACTTCCTAGACATGAACATTAGTGAGCATATCTGGGATGCTTTGCAACATGCTGATCAGAAGAGATTTCCATCCCTTGTACTCTTATGGATTTATGGACGGCTCTGCAGGATTCATGGTGCCAATTCTCTTCAGCACTACTTCAGACATTAGTCAAGTTCATGCCACGTCATGTTGTGGCACTTCTGCGTGTTCCCAGGGGCCCTACACGATATTAGGCAGGTGTACCAGTTTCTTTGCATAGCTTCTGGCTCACCCTGTATGACAACAAACAGATAGAAGAAGTTGACTGTATTAAATTCTTGAAATTACTGCTTGATAATAAATTCGACTGGGACGAGCTTAGCACAGAACTTCTGAAGAGTCTAAACAAATCTCTCATTTGCAATGCAAATGTCAGACATGAGAGATACAAAAATAAAAAAATCTAGCATACAGTGGTTACTTTCATTTCATAATGTTGTACGGAATTATTCTTTGTGCTAATTTATCAAGCCGAGCTTCAGTTTTCTGGGTCTACAAATGTGTAATAAGAATTATTTGTAGTATGAATTCAAGACTATCCTAAGAAGGCCTGTTTAGGGAACTACATTAAAAACTGATATCTTTTTCAAACCAACAGCTCAGTTCATGGAATAAATACTGGAAATAAGTGTAATTTTAACAAAGATTTTAAGTCCTTTACTTTTTTCCAGAAAAGTGTCCGTTATTCAGGGACACACATTTTCTATAACTTGCCAGCAACCATAAAAAGTTTAACTACTAACAAAGTTCAGTTTAAGAGGGCATAAAGGATTCGCTGATGGCCAGCTCCCACTCCTCCTCCATTGATAAATTTCTTAGTAAAGACAAGTGATGTGTGTGTATGTATGTTACTAATAATACCAAGAATTATCACATACACCTCAGTGTATTGAACCTTTACTTGTATTTATTACTGTTTAAATGAAAAAATGTTTACGATTTTTTGGCTTATTCCACATTCATGAGGACAGTATCCCTTGGGATCTGTGGAAGGTACATTAACATATTTCTTTGTAATTATGTATTGTATGTTTTTATTTTTTTGACATGTTCTTCATCTTGGAGGAATTCCTTAATATGGATCTACTGGAATGAAAAGTACATGTAATCTGCTCCATGGTAAACTTGATACTGCAGTGTTAGGAGTGAGGTTCTGCAAGAAGTCATTGAGCCACATCATACCATCCATTTGTATGATAAATATGTCATCCAGAAATCAGAAGAAACAGGTGGGTTTATATGTGGATTCTTTCTTTTGAATGTTCTTCTTAGAAATGACCCACAAACAGCTCACGCTAACCACGGGACCACGGCGCTCCAGAGCTCACACTGCCCTTGATGTTGCCTATCTTGCGAATGGATTACTCAGTTTGTATATTTTCCTTATTTTTTTCATAGTTCCACACAACTTCTTCCTGTTTTCTCGATTGATCTGTGTTCAGTTTTTCAAGGTCTATCCACTGTGCCAACTTATAACTAAATCTGAGAGGGGTGCAATGAGGAGGTTCCCTTGTGAGCAAGGAGAAAAGTAACTAAAAGAAAAATTTGGAGCAAGAATTAAGATCCATGGAGAATTAGATTAGGAAATAAGACACTGAAAGCAGTAGATGAGTGATGGTCGAAGTAGAGAGGATATCAAATGTAGATTGCCTATGCCAAGGAAAGCATTTCTGAGGAATGGAAATTTGTTAACATAGAGTACAGATTTAAGTGACAGGAAGACTTTTCTGAAAGTGTTTGCATGACTAGAAGAAGAGGTCCGTTGATAGACACATTTTGAAGCATCAAGGGATCACCAATTTGTACTGGAGGGAAGTGCGGAGGGTAAAAATCATAGAAAGAGATCAGCATATGAATACACTAAGCAGATTCAGAAGGATGTAGGTTGTAGTAGTTATTTGGAGATGAAGAAGCTCGCACAGGATAGAGTAGCATGGAGAGTCTCTGGACTGAAGAGCACAACAACAAGAGCCACAACAACAACACAATGTGTCTTAACAAGTCCATCATGGCAGAATCAAACTTTCCACAATAATTTCTAATGAATTCTTTAAAGGAACTTTATCAAAACTGATCATGATATAAGTGTCTGTGATTCATAATTCTTTGGGACATTCAGTGTAGTCTGGTGACTTGTGTACGTTATCTACATCCACACACACAACACACACACACACACACACACACACACACACACACACACACACACACACACACTCACTGCAAGCCACCTTGAACTACTGCTAGTGATTCGTTTTCCTTTTCCAAATGCAAATGAAGTGGAGGAAAAATGAGTATCTATATGCCTCAGTACACGCCATAATTTATCTTGTCTTCTTGGTCCTTACATGAGATTTATGTTGGTGTTAGTAGGATCATTCTGCAGTCTGTCTCCAATGCTGGTTCTCTAAACTTTCTCAACAGTTTCATGAATAGAACACGATTTTCCCTCCAGGGATTATATTTTAGTTCAGGACCATTCCCATAATACTCTCATACTGATTGAACCTACCAGTAACAAACCTAGCAGTATGCTACAAGTGCTTCGATCATTTCCATTACTCAGACTTGGTGAGAATCCCAAACACTTGTGCAAAACACAGGAATGGGTCGCACAAGCATTCCGTATGTGGTCTCCTTTACAGATGAGCTACTGAAGTCTATCATTAGCCTTCTCTGCTACCGATCTAATATGCTCATTCTACTTCGTATTACTATGCAACAATGAGTCTAGCTATTTTAATCAACGTCACTGTGTCAGGTGCCACACCAATAATACGATATTCGAACATTACAAGATTATATTTCATACTTATCCGCATTAACTTGCATTTTTCCACAATTAGAGCACGCTGTCATTCATCATTTCAAACAGAAATTCCAACCAAGGCATCTTATATCTTCCTACAGTATGCAACATTTTCCTATAAATTACAGAATCATCAACAAATAGTCGCAGATTGCTGCCTACCCTTTTAATCAGATTACTTATGTATACAGGGTGTTCCAAAAAGGTGTGGCCAAACTTTAAGGAAACATTCCTCACACACAAATAAAGAAAAGATGTTATGTGGACATGTGACTGGAAAAGCTTAATTTCCATGTTAGAGCTCATTTTAGTTTCGTCAGTATGTACTGTACTTCTTCGATTCACCGCCATGATTTCACACGGGATACTCTACCTGTGCTTCTAGAAAAAGTACGACACAACATGTGGTGCATGCACGATGGAGCTCCTGCACATTTCAGTCGAAGTGCTTGTATGCTTCTCAACAACAGAATCGGTGATCTGGATTGGTAGAGGCGGACCAATTCCATGGCCTCCATGCTCTCCTGACCTCAACCCTCTTGACTTTTATTTATGGGGGCATTTGAAAGCTCTTGTCTACGCAACCCCGGTACCAGATGTAGAGACTCTTTGTGCTCTTGTTGTGGATGGCTGTGATACAATACGCCATTCTCCAGGGCTGCATCAGCGCATCAGGGATTCCATGCGACGGAGGATGGATGCATGTATCCTCGCTAACGGAGGACATTTTGAACATTTCCTGTAACAAAGTGTTTGGAGTCACGCTGGTATGTTCTGTTGCTGTGTGTTTCCATTCCATGATTAATGTGATTCGAAGAGAAGTAATAAAATGAGCTCTAACATGGAAAGTAAGCATTTCCGGACACATTTCCACATAACATATTTTCTTTCTTTGTGTGTAAGGAATGTTTCCTGAAAGTTTGCGCGTACCTTTTTGTAACACCCTGTATAGAGAGCAAGAGTGGTCCTATGACACTTCCTTGGACCACTCCTTATAACTTTTTTGTCTCAGCTGAACACCCATATCTGAGACAACTTACTGGGTTCTATCAGTCTTGGAGGCACTCACTTATCTGAGAACCTATTACGTATCCTTGGACCTTTGCTAACAGTCTGTAGTGTTGCAATGTGTCAAACACTTTCTGAAAATCTATGATTATGGAATCTGCTTGTTGCCTTTTATTCATGGTTCACAGGATATAGTGTGTAACAAGGGCAAGCTGAGTTTCACACAAGCGATGTCTTCTCAATTCATGTTTGATATGTGGACAGAAGCTTCTCTCTCCAACGAAAATATATTATATTAGAACTTAGAGTATGCTATAGAATTATGTTGGAAACTGACATTAAGTATATTGGCCTGTAATTCTGCTACTGAAAACAACAATATCAATTACAACAATTTAGCTGCAGTATAATCATTTAGATACTTGTTATGATGTCGTAATCTAAATTGGTACACTGCCATTTAGAAATCGTTTCATAACTTTCAACAGATGAACAGCTGTTTAAACCTCTCTGCGTACATTAAGGGGAAACATTTTATAAGGATACTGACTTGCTCTTGATCATTCTAAATACATTAATGCAAACTTATGTCCTGTTACTCTCATTAATATGACTCTTTCAAATTATTTTCAATTACAGACTTCCCATCTGCACAGTTTTTGTTGGCTAGGTGTTAGTGTTACCAGTCATCAGGAATCTGAGAGGTGAAAACTATTGTGTTGTCATGAGTACCTACCAAATCAGAGTCACCTGACAGTGCTCTCCTTATTTAATTGTTATCTTATTTATTGGACCTAAGACCTGAAACAGAGTTCTGGGCATTTATTTCTTTCACTATTACAATTGAATATATTTGGCATAAAACAAAAATCTGAAGCTGTAGAACTCACATCTGGCTTTAAGAAGTGGGTTTCGTTAGAAATCATATTCAGCTGGGATCTCACGTGAGTTAATAATGAAAGTTGCCCACAACACTAAAAATAAGGAAAATTTAAGATGTAGTTTGCAGAATAATTACACCAGAACCAGCTCTGTAAGTACCACAATAAATTTATATACAGCTGCAAAATGAAATGGTCCTTGTAGTTGCTATTCTGATAAAAATTTCATTTTACATAAGTAAATAATTTATTTTATGTTAATAATCGATGTTATGATGTGAAAAAGAAATTGTGCTGAAATTCACAAGGTATATAGTGGTAATCTGAATTAAATTGAAATTAGCACAGCAACTTGCTACAAAGATATCTTCCTTAATTCTACAAAAATTTCTCACCTGCGAGGTTGGCAGGCTGTGTGCAATAGTCTTGACTACTGCATTGTTGTCTATTGTCCAGCTTGACAAATTCTGAGTGCCTTGGAGCATCAGTCATAGTTACTGGTGTCAGCAGCACATCAACACCCAAAGACCACACCTGTTCAAAATCCTGAGCTATCAGTCTTCGCAGTTTCAATGCTTGTACAAAGTACTTGTTGTAATTCCTGTAAAACGACATCCTTATCAGCACTACAAGCTGTCAGCAGTATACGAAATGTCACTTTTGCAAAGCTGCACACATGCATACTGCACATATACACATTGCACATAAATGCATGCAGACAAAGTCTACATCCAACTATGTCTACCACTGTACTCTGAAAACCAGTGAAGTGAACAGCAGAGGATCTTATGAGATTAAATACATTTATCATGAATTGTTCATATAATCTTTGTGTTGATTTTTAAATGGCCTACACAAGTACGCAAATATTCACGCTGTCCCTGGTGTGGCAAAGATATTGTAGGAGGATTTGATTATGTCTATGCTGACAGAAAATTGAAAAACAAAACTATCCATTTTTTATGTATTTTTTTTTTTCTTTCACCAATTTCAGTGTCTGTTGGGTCTTTTGAGCTGGTGCTATGAAAAGTACATAGTTGCACTCTTTGAGTATTTCCTTCACTAAAAGTTTCCATTCTACTACTGAGCTATGTCCTAATTTCCTTCTCCCAATGCGGTAAGGGCTTGCCTTTTTAAATGGACCTTTCTTGAGACAATGTCAACACAGAGAGAGAATAGCCACCATAGCCACACCAGCATTGTTGTAAATTGTTGGGGAGGAAAGGTAAATACCGAGCCGCATGCCAAAACTAAAGGAATTAACACTGAATAAATGTTCCAGAACTGCCACAACATTCTTAAAACACATGCATCTATACCTGCGCATGTTTCCGGATGGACAATTTTTGGTGCGGATAATGGACAATTATTTCAGCTCTGGACAATTCACATTATTTCTCTCCCCAACCACTATATCTGGCGACCGACACTAGAACATGGCATCGGGAGAGTGTTAGCACATTTGTAATAATTTTAAAAAAATTATATAACTTTGTAAATTTTCTATTATGCTAACTGGTGTCTTCCTCTGTTTCATGAATGGGATACTATGTTATCTCAACAAGGATGGAAAGTACATGATGTGCAAAAGCTGAAACATGATCAATTGGAGAATTACTTGTGGAAGGAGTGAAAAAGCCATCAAAAAGGTAGAAAAATTCATGATCCACTGTGTGCATATCTGTGCTTAGTAGCGTCTCTGCCAATAGTGATGATTGTTGGTTTGTGAGGCGCTCAACTGCGCTGTCATCAGCGCCCGTACAAAGTCCCAACTTTTACGCAGTCCAATTTTATTCACAGCTCAATTTAACCACTGTCACAAATAATGATGATGATGATGATGAACACAACACAAACACCCAGTCCCTGGGCAGAGAAAATCTCCAACCTGTCTGGGAATCGAACCCGAGACTCCATGATCCAGAGGCAACAACGCTAGCCACTAGACCCTGAGCTGCGGACGCTCTGCCAATAGTGATCACAATACTTTCCTAATCCTATTCCCAAATTGAAACATTCTTGTAAAACACGAGACGAGTAATTTTATGGAGAGAAATTTGAGCATACAATTGAGTTATGCAGACAATGTATTTTGGTTCATATAAGTGAGGCACCACTGAATAGGTTTTGTAGTGGTGTCCTCACAATTACAAATATAAAATTTCATTTTCAAAAGTATTCATTTACTTTGTTATTTTGTAAAACTTTCAAAAAATGAGTATACAAAATAGGCACATTGTTGCCAGTCCATTGCAGGATAGCCAAGCACAAGATGTTGCTGAAATGGAAGTTGCAACAAATGAAATCTAAACTGAAAATGTTGTTCGCAGTGACAACTAATTACATTTTTCAATTAACATGGACACAGATAATAGGAACATTATCATTCGAAATTATACAATGATGACAGTAGATGAGACAGAGTCATTGTTTCCTCCAGGGAGTATTTTTTCCTTTGGAGAAAATGTAACACACGGCATTGCAGACTTATTAAATCATTCTTTGCCTGCCACACTTATGCCTAATGCAAAACGTGATTGGACAGGGTGCATTGCGCACACTGGAAACTCCGATCATGGAGCAAATGTTACAACAGTTATTTAAACAAAGCTTCAATGATTTCAGGTCTAATGAACTCGTGTCCGGAAATGCGTGGTTTCCATGCCAGAGACCATGTATTCAATCATATGTTGTTACAGATGCTGCACTCTAATACGCATTGTACCATGCAGCCACAGTTACATACGTGTTGAAATAGTTTTCATTTGCCTCAACGCATGTGTGTAAGCAGTGTAGCATGTTCTGTCTCTCATGTTAACATCAGCCTGGCTGCATCCAAACAGCGTCAAAGGCAGAAAGAATATGCTGCTCCAGTGTCTCCACATCTGGAATGGGCTCTGCATACATGATAAATTTGAGATGGCCCCATAACCAGAAACTGTGCAGGTTGAGATCTGGTGGATGAGATGGTCATGCAACTGGACTCCCTCATCCGATCCATCGATCAGGAAAGACATGACTGAGAAGCATCCAGACGTTAACAGCGAAGTAGACTGGAGCACCATCATGTATCAGCCACATAACCCTTTGAATCATCAATGGCACTTCTTCCAGCAGGGGATGCAAAGTCACCTGCAAGAAATGCTGATAGTTCCAGCCTGTTAGGCAACGTGAATGGAAATACAGTCGCCAATTATCCTGGCCTACACCTTCAAGCTGCACCGATGCTGATGATATGATGTCACCATTACCATGGAGGTTCTGCATACTATCCACAGATGACTTATGAAAGTTCAAGATACCATTCCGCGTAAAGGCGGCCTCATCTGTGAATAGGATGGATGACAAATCCTGGAATCGGAGTTGCCTGGTGTAGAAACCAGTGACAAAACTGCTCCCGATGTGGAAAGTCTGTTGCTAGTAAGGCCTGTACACACAGTAAGTGATAAGGGTAGTAACAGTTGTCATGGAGAATGTTCCATATGGTTATCTGGCTAACGCTGTAGTGGCAGTTCAACTGTCTGGTACTGACATGGCGGTTGTCTTCCATAGTTTTCATCACATTTTCCTCCAAGTCTGGTGCCCGAACATTATGGGTGCGTGCGTCCTTCATAATTTCCTGCTTCCTGAAATGATCCTGTGTCAGACAAACAGTGAAACACTGTTGTAAAGATTGAATGCTGTGGTTGTTGTCAGTGGGGATAGGTACCCTGTTACAACCTTGCTGCCCGCTGCCTGTTGTCATTTACCTTTCGGTACATAAACACCATGTTGGCAAGCTCTCAATTCGAATATGGATCCATTATGTACAACACTGTATCTCATCCACAACATGGTGAGTCAGCAAGAGAAGTGAATCACACACAACATTACCAATTAATACAGCAGGAGAGAGTATGAGGAACAGTTCCACCCTCTAGGAGCAAACCATGCATACAGTAACTGTGGCCGCATAGTAAGTACCTATTAGTCCACAGTCTCTGTAACACAGTATGACTGAATAAACGGTCTCTAGCATGGAAACCATGCATTTCTGGACGTAAGTTCATTAGACCTTTTTTTGTCCTGTATCCTCTCACTGATCAATCCCTTAAGTTTGTACATGGTGGCAAATCACCTTGTATATACAGGGTGTAAATAAAGTCTGGGAACACTTTCAATTACTTATTTCACAAGAACTAAACATTGTGCAGGGGTCATACGAGGTGCGACAATAAAGTAATGAGAGTGATGTGAAAAAATTGTTGCTTACAGTTTTAGTCAAGTTTAGTGTTGTCTCCTTCAAAGTAGATCCCTTCTGATTGCACATACTTTTTCCAGCACTTCTGCCATTGATGGTAACTTTTCTGGAACTCATCTTCTGTAATATTCTCCAAGACCCTCGTCACAGCTTTATGGACATCTTGTGTTGTTTGAAAATGGTGTCCCTTGACCGCTATTTTGACTCTTGGAAATAGAAAAAAGTCACACAGAGCGATATCTGGTGAATAAGGTGGCTGTGGTAGTACTGAAATTTGTTTTGAGGTTAAAAATTGCTGTACTGACAGAGCAGTATGGGATAGTGTATTATCGTGATGCAGAATCCAATTAACAGCAATGTTGACAAAGAGACGAAGAACTCTTTTACAAAGTTCAGTTCTTCTGCAATCATTTTTACGGATAATCTTCGATCAGACTGTACAAAGTCATGCACCCTGGCCATGTAGACATCTGTCCATGAGGTTGATGGTCGTCTACTGCAGTCTTCATCTTCAACATTCGTTCTGCCTTCACTAAACATTTTATGCCAACAAAAACCTTGAGCTCTTGACATAACCTCCCCTCCAAAAGCCTTCTGATGCTTACCGTAAGTTGTCATCTTGTTTTCACCCAATTTAAAGAAGCTAGTAGGTTGCTGTTGGATCCAGGCCTGGACCCAGTCACACATTTTGCCATCCACTGTGAATTGATGTCCACGAATAGTTTGTTTTAGAGGTCCAAACACATGAAAGTCACACGGTGGATGTTGCAGCAGTTTCAGTGGGAAACTGCTGGAATGTCATCCTTACCGCACTGGCCATGTGTGGGAGGGCATTATTGTGCAAGAGGATAACGCCATTGGACAACATGCCTCAGTGTTTCGACTCGATGGCTCATCTAAGGTTCTGTAAAGTGGCTTGAAAAACGCTGGGCATTGATGGTGGTTCCCTGCTCCAGGAACTTGACAAGCAGTGGGCCTTTGTGGTCAAAAAAGGAGGGCATCATGACCTTAGTGTTGTGCAAAGCCTTTGATTTCTTTGGAGATGGTGAAGTCGCATGTTTCCACTGCTTGCTCTGATGCTTGCTTTCCGGTTCAGAATGGTGACACCATGTTTTGTTGCCTGTGACAATGCGCAACAGAAAGGTGTATTCCTCCACATGATAACATCGCAGATGACTCAAAGACAGCGCCATTCAAGTATTGCACTGTTCAGCGATCAGTTGGTGGGGAACCCACTGCGCATAGATTTTTCAAAAGTTCAAGTGTTGATGCATTATGATGTTGGTGGTGCTCTTGCTAATACCCAGTAACTGATGGATCATATCCACAGTGATTCTGCAATTGTCCAGGACTACAGCATTCACTTCTGGAACCATTTCTGGTGTGATGACAGGGTGAGCCTGTCCAGGACGAGGCTTGTCTTCCAGTGACTCGCACCTCTAAAGGAATTGTTTGCGCCATTCCACAACACTTGAACGACTCAGACTGTACTCACCATACACAGCCTTCATCCGTCGATACATTTCACAGCCTCCAACTCCCTCCACTGCTAAAAATCAAATCACTCCTTGTCATTCCTGCTTACATGCCTGCATGTTCAAGAGTGGACGATAATTTGAGACACCATCCTCTCTTCGGTGTGAAACCATTCTGGTGCTATGCAACATCAAACAGTGCACATGCATCAGTCTCTCTACCAATAGATGGCGCTACCATACCCGCAGTTACATGGTGCCACCTTATGTGTAAGGCAAAGGTAGATGCACTGACACACACATTTGAATGAACCTCATACTTCCATACTGAGCAGCTACACATGAGAGTCAGCTCATTAAATGGTAGGAGGTATAAATTGTCAGTAACCAGAGATCAACTGCTAAGGCATTTAAGTACTTTTTGACTTCAAGTTATTGAAATATGGCAGTGAACTCCATTTGCCTTCTTTAAAACAACAACAACAACAACAACAACAACAACAGGAAGATGAAGATTTTCAAGTGCTGTTGTGCTGAGGTTGAAGGAAGAATAGGAAGTTGAGAAAGCATCAAAAGACAAAGAGCATTTGGTTTGGATCTTTACTGTGAGCACAACACTATTCAGACAAATGCCAAAAAGACAACTATCATTACATTTCCTCAGGGCACCCTGTCCTCTTGCAGAACATTTCCGAGACTTCAATGAAAATAGTATTCATTTGAAGATTAATGTATTAGAAGAGAAAGACATTCTTGTACTCCCCATTCACAACCTAGTTCGCAATCTTGTTTTAACAAACATCATTATAGTCTTTCTGGTTGTCGTATAAGAGTACTATGAGGTTCACTCATTCATTTGTTGGCTTCCACAGATCTTAGTGGTAATTTAATATTTGCTGAATTACAATGGTATTTTTCAAAGGAAATAAATAGTGGTGTGGGCACAGGAACACCTCCTGTATTGCTGCTACCAGTATAGGGAAATTATCAAGTTCAAAGTGGTATCTGCTGAACCTAAAATTGGAGTTACTTGTTTTTTGGACTCAAGAACTCAAACAGGTTGACGGTTAAGGAGTTGTTTGAGAGTCTTTCGCACATGAAATCTTATGTCAATACAACAGCTCGCAGAGGAGGTAATTTGTTGTCACTGAACAACAGTTGCATGTCTGACCAAAACAAACTATTTTTACCACCTACAATAACCATTTTACAGTTTTTGTTTACACAGCACAAAAAGATAAATATAACTTTACTCACTACTGTTTTCTGGTCTCTTTGTCAATTCTGATAATGAAATTTCAATTTTTTTACTGCCAATTTTCCTCTAAATTGTATAAAAACACAAAGTTTGATTACTTCTTTAAGCTCGCCATCCGCATCATCCTTGTCTTGCATCGTCTATGTCTTGCTCTCTGTCTAACAACAGCTTCTACTGCTCATGCCGATGACATCTGCATCTATTTTCACTGCTGTTTCTGAATTAAAGACTGGAATTAATTGACAACATTCTTCAATGCAACATGCTGTCATTCAATCATTTAGTGTTTGAAAATATGTGTATAGTATAACTGAGGCAGTAATTGAGAATGAACCAATCACCCAGCTCAATGAATATTATCTGTTAGGAATGTTAGCTGATATTCCACAAGAGAGGTTTAAAATAAACTTAGCCCACCAGCGATTAATGGGCTAATGTTCATTAATTCATCATAATATATGCATCATGTCATAAAGGAGAACCTTTTGAGGGTATTTCTTTGGTTCTGTTAATAACTGATGTTTGTCTCCCACTGCTAGCTTAATATTTACATGACAACATTATCGAAGTGTAGCAGTAATCTGCACAATATAAGAAACTCTCCCAACTACTACGGGCACTACTACTTGTCATGCTGCCAACAAAAATCTTCAAACTGGATCTTTAAATATTTTCCATCAATAAACCTGATTTATCAGCTAGCAAGATTATTTACAAGTCAACTTGTGAGCCAATATGTGGCTGAACATTTTTCAGAACTTTTCTAATTACGTGTTTTTTACATTACTGTATGAACCGTATCTCGTGATTAAGTTTTACCTTTCCTATAACTTTCTGCATTTTCTAGATTATACATAACTTTTACATTGAAGTATAATATAAAGCTGCATACTGATAATAGTCATACAATACAGATCTCACCTTCTCAGGAGGAAATAGTTCCCAGAGAGAATTCGGCTGCGAACAACCTCACCAAAGCCAGATCTGCGAGAAGCAGCGAAGAGTGCTTCAGCTGAATTGCTTTCATTTGCCCGGTATCCATATTCGATGCCATCATAGCGAGCCATGTTGCTAGCAACTTCAGTGTGATTCAGAACCGAATAACATGCTATTGACAGCTGTGTATGTGGTAAGGATACCTGTGAAATAAAATAACAAATGGTTCTTTATCCATTTGTACACAAGATGTAAATAAAAAGTGTTTTACAACACAAATTACATCACTTGTGACCAATATGTACATCAAACAGTAGAAGCCCTAAAATCAGCAGGTGGAAACTGGCATGTTCCTTCAGTTAAACTGATAACACATGTACTGGCATGTGGTAATTATTGTAAAGTTCATCCCTCAAAATGGCTCTGAGCACTATGGGACTGAACAGCTGAGGTCATCAGTACCCTAGAATTTAGAACTACTTAAACCTATCTAACCTAAGGACATCACATACATCCATGCCCGAGACAGGATGTGAACCTGCGACCGTAGTGGTCGCGTGGTTCCAGACTGAAGTGCCCAAAACCACTCTGCCACTCCGGCCAGCAAAGTTCATCCCTGTCACAAACATCTTCCTACAGTTGAGTCAGTGTAGGTTGATCCCTGACAGCAAGCAGCCCTGCTGCCAGCAATCAACTACACAGCGCAAACAGCTGCAGGCAAAAACAGTAGCCACCTATAAAAGCTCCAACAACACTGAGGCGTTGCTATAGAGATGTTTACAAAATTGCTTAAGATGATTGGTTGTAGTAGGCACCAAAACTGCTGCACCCAGCCCACTATACCCATCAGGGATCATCTTACAGTGACTCAACTATAGGTGTTGCAACTTTGACAAACATTACGAGTAGTGCAGCTTATGTTAAAAATTTATTGTTGGAAATTTATTTCCTGCCAATGATATTAAAATTACTAAACTTCAAGAAAGTCAGTAAAATAACACACTCCTGACCATAAACCAAGGAATCCTTTAAACCAAGAAAAAATTTGAGCTTCAGTGACATACAGGTACATTGCATATTTTTGCAACACTGCATGCAGTACCTGTAGTAGTCCACAAAATGAGTGCATAGATATTTTGTGTAATGGTCATGAAAGAGTGACTCGCAGACAAAGTTTGAACCAAGGGAGCAGAGTGGCATAGTAAGCAGACTTTGCATGTGGCCAGATCAGAGGCAAGTGAAATGTTGTCCACAGCATCACTTCATACTTGTGGGAAAGATTCCAAAACTGAGGAAATATCTGATGGTAAACAGGATGAGTTCAAGATCGTGTTCATCACTTAATGACGGAATTGTTAATTTAGGTTCAGGCCAAGTCCTGTGTAAGTGACAGAACTGAGCAGCATCATGTGGCCTCAGCATAACGAACTTTAAAGCAATAAGTAGTAGTGTCGGTTGACACACTCCAGTGTCCCGTGTCGACATACTACTTCTATAACTTCACCTACCAACATAATGGCATCAAAATACAAATACGGTGATAAAATTACTCTCAGTTACAAAAATTACATGACACCTTGTACTGTGTGTTTTTCCTTTATCGTACTAGTAAAAGAGCCTTCGCACGTTACTGCCAGTGCTGGAATCTTACCATCACAACGAAATATGCTGAGCACTTCATTGCAGTCACTGATCCATCTATCTGTCAAAAGGACCTAGGAAAAGAAAAATATTTCTCTTAAGTCATTGCTGGGATCTTACCATCATAATGAAACGTGACGAGCACTTCACTGCAATTGCCGGTCCACCTGCTTGATGATACAGATGGAACAATTACCACTGTCAAAAGAACACAGGAGAAGAGAAAAATATTCCTCTAAAGTTACTATATTGCATTTTCAGATGCTGTGGATGCAGAGTAGTCCAGGAATAAACTTTTAGTGTACTCCAGAGTGGGATGCGGCAAGAAGTAGTGAAGGTGTTTCTCTTTAATTTTACTGAAATTGTATCATTTGTTTGTCTGTACATGCACATCACATATACTGATTTCCACCCGATTTGGGTAATTCCTTCATGGTGCACTGTATTTTTTGTCTTTGAGGGTATTTATATTTTCTCATTTGATTTAAATTTTTTTTACTTTGTGATCAAATTTAATTGATAAAATTCCCACTACACATTTTGCAAAGAGAGAATATTGCAAAGAGATGCAGCAGCGATCCACTTAAGACTTTACAGGATCATACAGTGATCCCTACTCTTATGAATCTTAAATTTCATGAACAGCTGCAGATGGTGCTAGAGCTACCTACTGATCAAAAAGCATATCTTTATGAATCAGTTACACATGCAGCAAACATTTCTGTCATATTGTCTGCCAGTAAAGTGAATAGTTTTCCTGCTGTTAACCTCAGTTCAAATGGTTCAAGTGGTTCTAAGCACTATGGGACTTAACATCTGAGGTCATCAGACTCCTAGACTTAGAACTGCTTAAACCTAACAAACCTAAGAACATCACACACATCCATGCCCGAGGCAGGATTTGAACCTGCGACCATAGCAGGAGCGCAGTCCCGGACTGAAGCGCCTAGAACCGCTCGGCCACAGCTGCCGCCTAACTTCAGTTAACTTAACTCCGTTTCAGGAAAGATCACAGGAAATGTCATCAGATTTTTACAAAATGTGTACCACATCAAATGAATATTCTTGACCTCATGAGTCACATTTAAACATTTTGTGCCTAAAATTGAGTGGCATGCAAGGTTCTATATGGATTCTATTGAATAACTGAGAAATGTCAACACTTTTAAAGTGGTAGCCTAAGGACTTTCTGTCTGGTACTCTGACAAAAATAGTAAGAGTTTCTACTGCAATGAGCTATCTATCCTATGCCAGTATGCAGGAGAAAAATTTGTAACACTTGCCGACTGCATTAAATCAGTTCCTGGGCCCACTCTGTAATAGCATACCACCCTGGCAGTGATATAACACATTCCATTTAGCTTCACAGTTTTAAAAGTCGTGTTAATCTTTTTTGTTCATATCTTTTGTAAGTTGACAAGGTGCTCACTTGAGCAAAATATATCTCTGCTCCTGAATAATTTTCACTTGTCACCAATGAAGGTTGAACATAAATGACAAGATTTATTCTCTCTCTCTCTCTCTCTCTCTCTCACACACACACACACACACACACACACACACACACACACACACTCTAAGTACCAGTTGTACAGGGTGCAGATAAGGTGAGAAATACATAAACATTTGTACAAGATTTAAGAGAGGTGTTCCATAACTAATGCAACTAGTTTTTTTTCTTGGCCACTATCAGTTCAAAAATGCAGAATTTGTTGTAGGACATTGTGGAATATTCCCACTTCAACTGAAGAGCAGCACTATAGGATCCTCACATTTTGGCTGTGTTTGATCTTCTCCATTATCATGAGCATTGAAGGGAGGCCTCCCATCAAAGCTTCACTACTGTTGAGTCTATCTTTAGTGTCCTGGAGAAAGAACCCCTATCATTGATTTGCACCTAAGGACTATAGTAAGACTTCATTTGAAGGGCATGGAAGTGTCTGTGCTTTTGTCCTCATGATGACAGGGTATAATCCTTGACTCTGTCTGTGACATTCGACTAGCAAAAGACTACGAGATACAGCTTAATGTAGCACTTAAGTAACTTTTCCAATAGTTCCACTTTCTGCAAAGGCTTAAAAATCCATACACAACTTCCCAGGCTCTAACTCGTTGGTCGATGCTTGGTATTATGGTACTCTCAGTCCTTCTCCTAGGCATGCAGGCTCTGTGTGCCATATGCAAGCCAGCTGCCTTGTTTCTTTGGTCCTGATGACACATTTGCATGGTCATTCTAAGTACTGCCTGGTTTAAACAAGAACAGTGTATACATTGGTGTTTCGGATACACGATAGTGAAGCAGAAAGTACAGAGTGAAGGCTGTAGTATCTTGCTTCACTGTGTTACATGTGAGTGTCACGACAGCTGGTATTATATCCCAATTCCTGTGTTTGACATCAGTATACATCGAGAGCATAGCAGTCAACATCTTACTAGCATTCTGTGTGGCCATTTGTCTATGTATGGTAGAATGTTGTTATCCTGGGGATGACAGTGCAACGTGAAATTACCTCTGATGCTTGTCTCATCTGGAAAACTTTTCTATCATTAGAGATTATGACACGAGGTGCTCCATGCTTCAAAATGATGTCTTCTACAATGAACTTTGCAATTTCTTGGGGTTCGGCAGTTGGCACAGCTTTGGTCACTGCGCAGCATGTGAAGCAGTCAGTGCAGACTACTACTTAGTTTCCCATTGTCAATTTCAGGAACCTCCCGAGAATTGGTATCAGATGCCCGAAGGTAATTAAAGCATGTGGTTCCATTGTTAACATTTCTACAATGGCTGAAACAGTGTCTCAGGGATTCGTAGAGGCCTGTCGTATTCACGAATCTCAGGTGACCAGTTGGCATGTCATGGAAACCAAGATAGCTGGTTGTAGATGAGATGGGATTACAAGCAAACATTTCCACCCCAGCAGATCATAATTCCTTTTACACAATGTTCTATTTATTAATCAGAATTCTCCTTTGGTTGGTTCCTCCTGCTTCATGGTGTCTATGGTTTCCAGCAATGCTGGACCTTCCCTCTGTTCAGCAGCAATGTTACTGAATGCAGTGATGACTGAGATTTCATCCAAGCTACTGTGTTCTGCCAAAGAATTCCCTGAAAGGGAGTCAGCTCTAATGTTTCCGACTTAAAGTGTGAGTTTGAAACTGGATTATTTCAGTTTATTCCCCCAAACCACCCTCCACTTCTTTATGAGGTGACTTGCTTGGAATTTGCAGCCACTCTTCTTTACTGGATAGCCGGCTGCTGGAAACCCTCTTGACTTCTTCTCCGGCAAATAACGCTAGGTACAGGAATTTTTAGACTCTCTCTACTTATAAAACAAGTAGACATACAAACTTTGCCTTTCGTCAATTAACGATGTATTTGACTTTCATACACAATAAAACTCACTTTCAACATAAATATATAACTTCCGGTAAGTCCCTCGTACAGTCGAACGTCACAAATTAAATTACAATTAAAAGAAAGTTGGCTTTGATACCATAACTTTTCTTAACATAAATCAGCAAATAAGTCTTGCCTATAGCAAGGTTAGGTTTGGTTTGGTTTGTGGGATTAAAGGGACCAGACTGCGATGGTCATCGGTCCCTTTTTCCAAAAAATTAAAACCACCCAAAGAGAATAAAAAACGAACAGCAGGAAAGACATCAGACGACACAGGACGAGAAAGACTCCGACAGAGATCAGACAAAACAAATTAAAACACACAGAGAGTGACGGTGGTCGGCCAACCATAGAGAAAAAAATGAGGAAAAGCCAACCACCAAGAACACATTAAAAACTCAGTTTAAAATCAGAGGCTAAAAGCCAGAATCAACACTAAAAAACATAAACACTCAGATTAAACTATAAAAACCCCCTGCCCGAATAAAACGCAAAACTAAGTCCACCATGGCAGAGTCATCTAGTAAAAGGGCAGGGAGCGTATCAGGCAGCGCAAATGTCTGCCTGAGCACAGTTAAAAGCGGACAAGTTAATAAAATGTGCACCACCGTCAAAACCGCCCCACAGCGACAGAGAGGCGAGTCCTCACGACGCAATAAATAACTGTGAGACAGTCGGGTGTGGCCAATGCGGAGCCGACAAAGAACAACTGAATCTCTGCGAGTGGCTCGCATGGATGACTGCCACACATGCGTCGCCGCCTTGAGAGAACGGAGTTTGTTGGGCGTGGGCAGACTGCGCCATTCAGTGTCCCAAAGCGAGAGAACTTCGCGGCGGAACACTGCCCGCAAATCAGTCTCCAGGAGGCCAATGTCCAGGAGGGGTTCACTGGTGGCCTGTTTGGCCAGGCGGTCAACACGTTCATTGCCCGGGATACCGACGTGACCGGGGGTCCACACAAAGACCACAGAGCGGCTGCAAAGCGCAAGAGTATGCAGGGACTCATGGACAGCCATCACCAGATGAGAACGAGGAAAACACTGGTCGAGAGCTCGTAAACCGCTCAGGGAATCGCTACAGATAACGAAGGACTCACCTGAGCAGGAGCAGATATACTCTAGGGCTCGAAAGATGGCGACCAGCTCAGCAGTGTAAACGCTGCACGGCAAGGAACGTTGTTCGGAATGGTCCCCTAGAGTGAGCGCATAACCGACTCGACCAGCAACCATCGAGCCTTCAGTGTAAACAATGCCAGAGCCCTGATACGTGGCCAGGATGGAATAAAAGCGGCGGCGGAAGGCCTCTGGAGGGACTGAGTCCTTTGGGCCCTGTGCCAAGTCGAGCCGAAGGCAAGGGCGAGGCACACACCATGGGGGTGTGCGCAGAGGCGCCCGGAAAGGAGGTGGAACAGGGAAAAACCTAAGCCCAGAGAGGAGCTCTTTGACGCATACGGCGATCGGACAACCCGACCGGGGCCGACGTTCTGGCAGATGGACGACTGATTGCGGGAACAGGACACAGTAATTTGGATGCCCGGGCAAGCTAAAAACATGGGCAGCGTAAGCAGCCAGTAATTGTTGGCATCGTAACCGCAGTGGAGGGACACCTGCCTCCACTAGTATGCTGTCCACAGGGCTGGTGCGGAAAGCACCAGTGGCAAGGCGTATCCCGCTGTGGAGAATTGGGTCCAGCACCCGCAACGCAGATGGGGATGCTGAGCCATAAGCCAGGCTCTCATAATCCAGACGGGACTGGATTAACGCCTGGTAGAGCCGCAACAGGGTAGATCGGTCGGCGCCCCAGCAGGTGTGGCTCAAGCATCTCAGAGCGTTTAGATGCCGCCAACACGCCTGTTTAAGCTGCCGGATATGAGGCAGCCAAGTCAACCGGGCATCGAAAACCACCCCCAAAAACCTGTGTGATTCCACCACTGAAAGAAGTTCGCTGGCAATATAAAGCCGCAGCTCCGGGTGGACAGTACATCGCCGGTAGAAATGCATAACGCAGGTCTTGGCTGCCGAAAACTGAAAACCACGCGCTACAGCCCAAGACTGCGCCTTGCGGATTGCGCCCTGTAGCTGACGTTCAGCAGCTGCAATGCCAATAGAGCTATAGTAAAGGCAGAAGTCGTCAGCATACAGGGAAGCGGAGACAGAATCGCCCACGGCCGCAGAGAGCCCGTTAATGGCTATTAAAAACAGGCAGACACTTAAAACAGAACCCTGTGGCACACCGTTCTCCTGGACGTGGGAGGAACTATATGAGGCCGCGACTTGCACGCGGAAGGTACGATACGACAGAAAATAGCGGATAAAAAGCGACAGAGGACCCCGAAGACCCCATCCATGAAGCGTAGAAAGGATGTGATGACGCCATGTCGTATCGTACGCCTTCCGCATGTCGAAAAAGACAGCGACCAGGTGCTGACGGCAGGCAAAGGCAGTACGGATGGCCAACTCCAGGCTCACCAGATTGTCGGTAGCGGAGCGGCCTTTACGGAACCCACCCTGAGACGGAGCCAGAAGGCCCTGAGACTCCAGTACCCAATTCAAGTGGCGGCTCATCATCCGTTCAAGCAACTTGCAAAGAACGTTGGTGAGGCTAATGGGATGGTAGCTGTCCACCTCCAGAGGGTTCTTTCCAGGTTTCAAAACGGGGATGACAACGCTTTCCCGCCATTGCGACGGAAACTCCCCCTCAACCCAAAGACGGTTGTAAAGATCGAGGAGGCGCCGCTGGCAGTCCACTGAAAGGTGTTTCAGCATCTGACAGTGGATGCCATCTGGCCCAGGAGCGGTATCAGGGCAAGTGGCTAGGGCACTGCGAAATTCCCACTCACTGAATGGAGCATTGTAAGATTCTGGGTGGTGGGTGCAAAACGAAAGGCTCCGACGTTCCATCCGCTCTTTAATGGAGCAGAAGGCCAGTGGGTAATTGGAAAAAGCGGAACTAAAAGCAAAATGCTCTGCCAAGTGGTTGGCAATTTCGTCGGAGTCTGTACAAACTGCTCCATTCAGTGAGAGTGCAGGGACGCTGACAGGGGTCCGATAGCCATAGAGGCATCGGATCTTGGCCCAGACCTGCGATGGAGAGACATGGAGGCCAATGGTGGACACATACCACTCCCAGCACTCCTGCTTGCTTTGGTGGATAAGGCGGCAGGCCCACGCACGCAGCCGTTTGAAGGTGATGAGGTGTTCAATGCAGGGATGTCGCTTGTGACGCTGTAGTGCCCGCCGGCGATCTTTAATCGCTGCAGCGATCTCAGGCGACCACCAAGGCACAGTCCACCGCCAAGGGGACCCAGAGGAACGGGGAATGGCAGGTTCGGCGGCAGTAAAGATGCCGGTGGTGACCGATTGAACCACCGCATCAATGTCATCATTAGGGAGAGGCTCAAAAGCGGCAGTGGAGGAGAACAAGTCACAGTCAGCCTTATTCATAGCCCATCTGCTAGGGCGCCCAGAAGAGTGACGCTGTGGTAGTGACAGAAAGATCGGAAAGTGGTCACTACCACACAGGTCATCATGCACACTCCATTGGACAGACGGTAATAGGCTAGGGCTGCAGATGGAATGGTCAATGGCGGAGTACGTGCCATGCGCCACGCTAAAGTGTGTGGAGGAACCATCATTTAAAAGCGAAAGATCGAGCTCTGCTAATAAATGCTCAATGGTGGCACCTCGATGTGTCGCCACTGAACCACCCCACAGAGGGTTATGGGCGTTGAAGTCGCCCATTAGCAAGAAAGGTGGCGGCAATTGGGCTATCAGAGCAGCCAGGACATGCTGCGCGACAGCACCATCCGGTGGAAGGTAAAGACTGCAGACGGTAACAGCCTGTGGCGTCCACACCCGAACAGCGACAGCCTCTAAAGCTGTTTGCAGAGGTACGAACTCACTGTGAAGAGAGTTAAGGACATATATGCAGACGCCACCAGACACCCTTTCATAAGCTGCCCGGTTCTTATAACAACCCCGATAGCTACGGAGGGCGGGGGTTCGCATTGCTGGAAACCAAGTTTCCTGAAGTGCAATGCAGAAGAAAGGGTGAAGGCTGATAAGTTGGCAGAGCTCAGCTAGATGGTGGAAGAAACCACTGCAGTTCCACTGGAGGATGGTAGTGTCCATGGATGGGAAAGGCATGAAGGGACTGGGGAGGCAGATTACGCCTCCTGGGCCCCTGCTGCTACTGAGTCGCCACCTGTACAACAGCCATCCATTGCGTCCGAGGGACTGGCAAGATCCAGGTCCTCAGCGGACGCCAGAATCTCCACCTCATCTTTGGATGCAGAGTGAGAAGGTTGCGGTGGGACAGGTGCCACTGCAATGTCAGCATGCGTGGGAGCCTTTTTCTTGGACTGCTTTGCGCTCTGTGCCTTAGGTGGTTCTGGCTGGGAGGGCCTCACTGGGTCAGTCTCAGGGACGGAAGACGACAGTGACGCCCTACGACCAGCGACCGGTGGTTGTTTGAGATACTTGCGGGTGTCCGCTTTGGCACTGAGCAAAGCCTGGGATGGGAGGGCCCCAAGGGACCCCTTCCGGGCGAGAGGAGCCGAAGAAGGCTCACGCTTCTCCGGCTGGGAAGGGGGAACAGATGTCCCCGGTGGTTGGGGTGGTGTTGCTCCTGAAGTAGATGGAGCAGGAGCAACAGGGAGTGAAGTACCCCCCACAACCAAGGGGGCCGGTGAATTCTGACAGAGCTGAGATCGAACTGTAGGTGACGACACTGTAGAGGTTCGAACCGGTGTTGCAGCAGCGGCATAGGCAGACGTCATGGGCACAGGATGTAGCCGCTCATATTTCCGCCTTGCCTCAGTGTAGGTCAGGCGGTCCAGGGTCTTATATTCCATTATCTTCCTTTCCTTCTGGAAGATCCAACAGTCCGGTGAGCAGGGTGAATGGTGTTCTCCGCAGTTAACACAGATGGAAGGTGGAGCACATGGAGTATTGGGATGCGAAGGACGTCCACAATCTCGACATGTGATGCCGGAAGTACAGCGAGATGACATGTGCCCGAACTTCCAGCATTTAAAACACCGCATCGGAGGAGGGATATATGGCTTCACATCACAACGGTAAACCATCACCTTGACCTTTTCGGGTAAAACATCACCGTCAAAGGCCAAGATGAAGGCACCGGTGGCTACCTGATTATCCCTAGGACCCCGATGGACGCGCCGGACGAAGTGAACACCTCGTCATTCTAGGTTGGCACGTAGTTCATCGTCGGACTGCAGAAGAAGATCCCTGTGAAATATAATAACCTGGACCATGTTGAGACTCTTATGCGGCGTGATGCTAACGGAAACATCCCCCAACTTGTCACAATTGAGCAACCTCCGTGACTGGGTAGAGGATGCTGTTTTGATGAGTACTGAATAGAGCGCATTTTGGACAAGCCCTCCACCTCCCCGAACTTGTCCTCTAAATGCTCCACAAAAAACTGGGGCTTGGTTGACATAAACGATTCCCCATCAACTCGCGTACACACAAGGAACCGGGGTGAATATTCTCCACTGCCGTCTTTTGCCATACGTTCCTCCCATGGAGTGGCCAGGGAGGGAAATGATCGTGGTTCGTATTTCCTGCCGTTGAGGTTAGACCTCGATCGCTTAGAGAGACTGCTGGTGGAGGCCCACCAGCGAGAGAAGATGTACCACGACCAGGGGCTCTCCCCACGGGCGCCACCCAGCCACAGCAAAGACCACCTGGCAGGATGGCCTTTGCTGGGAGTCCCGATGCCCCAGAGAGATAGGCATCTACTCCTCGGCATACATGGGGAGGTAGCAGCTCAGGCATCAGCAGTGCGATCCCTGTGCAATCAGGGGGCTACCACCAAGAGGGTACATGACGACCCCACCACAACGGACTGGCTACCGTGCTGGATGTCGGGTGTCAAGTATCCATATGTGTCAGGAGGGCAAAGATGGAAGTTCATAATGGAGGGCATGTATGCTGCCCGGAACACACAGCAGCTGATGTGGCTGGAAGCACGGTGTAAGGCCAACTCCATGACAATATCGGTTGTGCCAGATCTTAGGGCAAGAGGGATATATAATACACCACGTAAGGCGTCCTTCCCCAGATGGTACGCACTAACAGAAAATTTTGAAAGATAGGGGTCAAACCCCGTAGGGGACCATCACATTAAGGCCGAAACGTTTGAGACTCCTTTTAGTCGCCTCTTACGACAGGCAGGAATACCGCGGGCCTATTCTGGCCCCGAACCCGCAGGGGGGTATAGCAAGGTTACATCAAGAGTTTTGAAGAGTTCTTTTTCAACTGTCTTTGTTTTAATAGCAATGACTCAATAAGCACAGAGCTGCATATAAACTCCATGATTCTTCCTTACACACCCACTAAAACACCTATGGATTGCCCGACAGGCACTTGTCAGTGCCGTACGCCTGCAGCATCTACTTTCTTCCTGCGAGTGATTTTAAACCTGCACACTCAAACATGTGACAAGCAGTAGACAGGATTCTACCAACCCACACTCATACCAGAATATTGCGTGTTCAAGATGGTAGAAGGCTGAGTGGTTGTAGAACTTACACAGAAATTCTCGAATCACTACACAGCATCCAAGTGTTTGCATCCTTTTTGTATACCACAGTGATGTCATCAGTGCTCATCTCACCAGTACACTTGATGGATTCCTCAGGCTAGTCAGCCAGCATAGCAAATGGTGGTCCATCACAACAGTGAATGGTTTGTGATACAAATATGACAGAAACTTGATGATGGCCCAAACAACTGCAAGGCACTCTTTCTCAGTTGTAGAATAGTTCCTCTCTGACTTTGAGAGTATTGTGGAGCACCTTCCTGAATTTGCACTGGAACTGCACTTATCCTATAACCACTAGCATCAGTATGAAATTCTGTCTCAGCATTCTTGTCATAAAATGCTAGGACTTCTTTGCCAGCATTTCCATAACGACAAGGACAGATATTTCTTGCATTAAATTCCAGGAAAATTTGGCACCTCACTCCAGTAGTTCTTGAAAGTTATGTGCCTTGGTAATGAAATCCTTTATGAATTGCTAGTTGTGTATTCACATTCTGAGCAAATTTTTCAGATCATGAAAGTGCCAAGGAATCAGAAAATCTGTGATAGCTCTCATTTTCTCTGATGGAAACATACTACAGTGCCATACACTAGATGCTCCCAGATTTTTATTTGACTAAGCACTTTTTCATATTCAGGTGGAGGCCTGCTGACTGAACACACTTCAACATGACTGACATGTGGCTTAGATATTCTTCAAATGTCTTTGGAAAAATAATGTTATCCACATAGCAATGATGTGTAGTTCATTTAAAGTATTGAAGCAGGCTGTTTATCAGACATTCAAAAGTGACTGCAGATGTAGAAAGTTAGTAAAGTTTGTTTTACAAGCTGCAACATAGTCGCAAATACAAACAGTGATCCAGGTACTGTCAAATGTTTTTTATTCGGGTCTTTGATCACAATATTGTGATCAAAGATTAGAATAAAAAACATCTGAAAGTTTATTTTATTTAAAAAGCTTTACGAACTTTCACATAAAAAATTCGGAGACATTACTTTACAGCACACCTTTGTATTTAATTAGCACAATGCATTTCAGCAACATGTCACTATAATCCAGAGCATTCCAGTTTCATGTGCATTACATTAATCTGAAGTGTGATTAGTTTCACTGGTTATATGTGTCAGTGAGATTGGGCATCAAAATAGCATCCTGTGCATAAAGATACATGTATTTTAGTGTTTACATTAAGTGATGTGCATGTTTAGATCATTTCATTAGTGCATTTACTTAATTTTTGTTGGAAATTTAGTTGTCTAGCACACAGAGCACAGTGACAAGCGCAGCACAGCATGACCCTCACTCCAAAAGTCTTAGCTGCTAAGATAAACTAGTTCCAATTGGCAAGACTGTAATATACAGCGAAGATGAAACCTTTTCTATAAAGACAAACATTTCTGAAAATACAATATAATTGGATGGACACAAAAATCTACTTGCCGAGCAGCAGCTAGAGAAAAGGCATAAAAGTTGACAAAATGTGCAAACACTTGTACAAACAATCCTACTAACAAAGAGTACTTACATTTTGACAGTTGTCATTCTTTCCGTGTCAAACATTCCCTCCCATACAGCTGTGGCACTCGAGGCAAACGTATTGTTCAGATACAGACTCTTACAGCAATACACCTCCGCTCTCACCTCACCCTTCACTGGATTTCATCATCCCATCAGCCTAATTGAAAAGCTGATTTTCTGAGCCAGCAATCCAATCCTGGTACTGCTGATCCTTCCCAGAAACAACTTAGGGGTACACCTCTTGTCATTAAGTATTATCTTGAATGTATTAATCAGCTACTTCAACAAGGCTACAACTTCCTACAATCTTGCTCTGAAATGAGGTCCATTCTGTCTGAGAATTTGCCCACCACACCTAGAACAGCTTTCTGCCCCCCCCCCCCCCCCCTTTCCCGTCTTTGTGATATCCTGGTCAGACCGTTCCTACTTCCCTACCCCATGGTTCCTATCCCGTGACTGTCTGTACAGTAAGACTTGCCCTATGCACCCTCCTACCACCACCTATACCAGTCTTGCAAGTAGCAAAATATATACTATCAAAGGGAAAGCCACCTGAAAAATGACATGGCATGTACCCGCTGTTTTGTAAAAAATTTGGCCTTCTACATCGGTATGACTACCAATAAGTTATCAGTCAGAATGAATTGGTTTAGACAGAGTGTACACTGACTACACACAATATCCTGTTCCAAAGCATGCTCTACAAAACAACAGTCCTGACCTCAGTGCCTCTTTCAGCAAACACATCATCTGGACTCTTCCCCCAGACACAAGTTTCTCAGAAATCCATAGGCGGCAACCTGCCTTGCAATGTGTTTTTGGTTTTTGCCATCCACCTGGCCTTAATTTATGTTAATTTCTTCTGTCTCAGCATTCCTTCTCAGTGTCCTGTGTCAAATGCCTCTGCCATCTAAAAGTGGTTTAGTTGTTGCAAAGTCATGTGAGGAAACTTAAACAGAAGGAATTTTGAAGGGAAATATGTAAATCTGTAATTAAATAATTGTTCAATTAATTTGAGTAATGGTGTTGTAGAAATCAAGCTCATGGATGGCTGAACATTGGCAGTGATGCAGTAAAACAGAGAAAGTGCAGCAGGTACAGCAGATTCCAAAGATCGCACACCAACATCATGGCCTGGCTGCTACATGAAGCTGTGACAGCCATCATCTACAATGATTTTATTATTGTAAAATTACAAAATTGATGCACGTTTTGTCTCTAAATATGGTTCATGTTACAATTAACATGGAGAAATGGGCAGTTCCCTTTTTGTCATGAACCAAGGTAGACCGGCTTGCAGGGAAGACAATGGTTAAGTGTTACTTATCTCGCTTCGTAAGTCTAACTGTGCATAGTGTATGCAGATAGTAAATTTAGAAGGATATCACTAGCTGGAATTTTGGTGTGTTTGAAGAAATTTAGTTCTGGTTACCAGTTTGTAGGGAAGTTAGTACAGAAGTGCTTTTGCAACCACTAGGGACATCAATTAATTAAGTGATGATGGTGGTAAGTGAATCGGAAGGAACGAGTTAACTTGCGCAGCACCTCCAAGTTTATTTGATGGAGCATGGGTACGATAGTTCAATTTTGTCAAATGGTGTATCTGACTGTTTCCTGTGGGTAAAATAGTTGAACTGTTGTCCTACTCTAAGATACTCGAGTCTGATCAATATTTTATTTGATGATTGATGGGGATTTGTTATACCTGAGCAAGGTGAAGTCTCAAGGTATAGTGATTACGGTTATCGTGGCAGTCCCTAGAGAAAAATATTCAGAAAACAGTACTATTTTACGCTGCGAGCGAAGAGTGCCTGGTATCTGAAAGCTGAGATGTACCCTAGCATACAGAAAGGTTTAGGCAAAAACTTTAGAACCATACTGAAACATGAGACGCGGCAATTTTGTAATTCTCAGAATTCACTGTGACAAGTGACCATTATAAAATTAGATTTTATAAGAGGGTTTGAGAATTGTCATGCCTGAAGAGCCAGAGCTTTGATTTTCATTGTGTTTTTGTTGATTAAATGTACTGATGACACACAGAATTTTTGCTTTGTTTTCACTGCATGATTCAGTTCCGATGAGGGGGATCAGTTTTTTGCTGGCACTCTATCTAATTCATTGTAAGAGGTATAGTGTTGCCAGACGAATAACCAACAAAGTATAAAAACATGGTATGCCCAGATTGAAATCAAAGATGAATATAGAGAGATCATTTTCTGATTTTGTAGCTACAGTCATTGTATCTATTACATGAAAGAAGAGGGTTGATAAAATTCAGTGTATTCAACCGTAATTAATCAAAGACAAACACAAAAACTGAATTGTCTCTGACGACATGACCAGCATGTACTAGGAGTGGCAATGAATATTTAAAGTGAAGGCAAAAGATAGACAGAAACATTTTATAGTACTTGCAATCGAAATTTAATAAAAGAAGAAAGATGAAAAATGAAAGAAAAAATTATTTTTCACTATGCATTTGTTGTGAAGTACAATATTTAAAGAAAGTTGAAATCTTTTATACATATACCACTAAGGGACAGAGGAAGTAAACACAAAGAGAAAAGGAGAGATTAAGAAAATTCCAATGACAAAAATTAATTCAAATTAAGACAAAAAGCCTAACTTTATGTAAATTATTTAAAGTTGCATTTAGAGATCACAGATGAGGTCGACAGACTACCATATATTGTAAGCTGCAATAATAGTATCACAGGGATAAACAAAGTCAGAGAAGTATTTTCCATTGAAATAATTAGAGACTTTCGATACACATAGCACTATCTTAAACTATGTACGTTATTTAAATTGTCAAAGTAAGAGAGATTTCCACACGGTAAATAACTGAAAGAAAAGAAAGACTATTTACTAATTGGTATACAGCTGAAAATTTCTGACTACTGGCAACACCATCCCAAAGCATACAGGTATTCTAATCTTACATGTTTAAAGAGGATTATCATTAAGGTTCCGCTTGTAATACTTACTGTGTAATATTAATTATTAGACTAAATACTGAGGTGATAATAATGGTTAGTTCTTGGTGTAAATGTTGTTTTGTATTGTTGTTGTGGTGGTCTTGAGTTTTCTGAGACTAGTTTGATGCAGCTCTCCATGCTACTCTAATCCTGTGCAAGCTGCTTCATCTCCCAGTATGTACTGCACCCAACATCCTTCTGAATCTGCGTAGTGTATTCATCTCTTGGTCTCCCTCTATTATTTTTACCCTCCACACTGGCCTCCAATACTAAATTGGTGATACCTTGATGCCTCAGAACATGTCCTACCAACCAATCCCTTCTTCTAGTCAAGTTGTGCCACAAACTCCTCTTCTCCCCAATTCTATTCAACACCTCCTCATTAGTTATGTGATCTACCCATCTAATTTTCAGCATTCTTCTGTAGCACCACATTTCGAAAGCTTCTATTCTCTTCTTGTCCAAACTATTTATCGTCCATGTTTCACTGCCATATATGGCTACACTCCATACAAATACTTTCAGAAACGACTTCCTGACACTTAAATCAATACTCTATGTTAACAAATTTCTCTTCTTCAGAAACACTTTCCTTGCCATTGCCAGTCTACATTTTATATCCTCTCTACTTTGACCATCATCAGTTATTTTGCTCCCCAAATACCAAAACTCCTTTACTACTTTAAGTGTCTCATTTCCTAATTTAATTCCCTCAGAATCACCCGACTTAATTTGACTACATTCCATTATCCTTGTTTTGCTTTTGTTGATGTTCATCTTATATCCTCCTTTCAAGACACTGTCCATTCCGTTCAACTGCTTATCCAGGTCCTTTGCTGTCTCTCACAGAATTACAATGTCATCGGCGAACCTCAAAGTTTTTATTTCTTCTCCATGGATTTTAATCCCTATTTCAAATTTTTCTTTTGTTTCCTTTACTGCTTGCTCAATATACAGATTGAATAACATCGGAGAGAGGCTACAACCCTGTCTCACTCTCTTCCCAACCACTGCTTCCCTTTCATGTCCCTCAACTCCTCATAACTGCCATCTGATTTGTGTACAAATTGTAAATAGCCTTTCGCTCCCTGTATTTTACCTCCGCCACCTTTAGAATTTGAAAGAGAGTATTCCAGTCAACCTTGTCAAAAGCTTTCTCTAAGTCTACAAATGCTAGAAAAGTAGGTTTGTCTTTCCTTAATCTTTCTTCTAGGATAAGTCGTTAGGTCAGTATTGCCTCACGTGTTCCAATGTTTCTACAGAATCCAAACTGATCTTCCACGAGGTCGGCTTCTACCAGTTTTTCCATTCATCTGTAAAGAATTCGCGTTAGTATTTTGCAGCTGTGACTTATTAAACCGATAGTTCGGTAATTTTCACATCTGTCAACACCTGCTTTCTTTGGGATTAGAATTATTATATTATTCTTGAAGTCTGAGGGTATTTCGCCTGTCTCTTAGATCTTGCTCACCAGATGGTAGAGTTTTGTCAGGACTGGCTCTCCCAAGGCCGTCAGTAGCTCTAATGGAATGTTGTCTACTCCCGGGGCCTTGTTTCGACTTGGATCTTTCAGTGCTCTGTCAAACTCTGCACGCAGTATCATATCTCCTATTTCATCTTCATCTACATCCTCTTCCATTTCTATAATATTGTCCTCAAGTACATGACCCTCTATATACTCCTTCCACCTTTCTGCTTTCCCTCCTTTGCTTAGAACTGGTTTTCCATCTGAGCTCTTGATATTCATACAAGTGGTTCTCTTTTCTCCAAAGGTCTCTTTAATTTTCCAGTAGGCAGACGTTTGTCCTCTAGCCATCCCTGCTTAGCCATTTTGCACTTCCTGTCGATCTCATTTTTGAGACGTTTGTATTCCTTTTTGCCTGCTTCATTTACTGCACTTTTATACTTTTTTCTTTCCTCAATTAAATTCAATACTTCTTCTGTTACCCAAGGATTTCTACTAGCCCTCGTTGTTTTACCTACTTGTTCCTCTGCTGCCTTCACTACTTCATCCCTCAGAGTGCCCCTGGAAATGTCTTACAATTTAAAACCTGGTTTCTGAATCTCTGTCTTACCATTATATAATCTATCTGATACCTTTCAGTACGAGTGTTATCCACAAAGTACATTACGTTTTGGAATTAAAAATAAATAAAGTATTGGATTTTTTTTTTTATTATATACAGATGAAAGCCACACTTAAATACTACTTTTCTACATAGTTGCCATTTAAATTAAGGCACTTATCGTAGCGTTGGACGAGCTTGGAAATTCCTTCGTCGTAAAATTCGGCCGCCTGCGCCTTCAACCACGTGGCGACTGTCTTTTGGGACAGAAAAGGTGTGATTTTTGTGGATTTCCTGGAAAGAGGCACAACAATAAACTCTCAAAGGTATTGCCAAACTCTGCACAACCTCAGAAGAGCAATACAAAACAAGCACAGGGGAAAGTTGGGCTCAAATATCTTGCTGATTCACGACAACACCCGGGCCCACACGGCAAATGCCACTCGTGAAGTTCTCGAATCTTTTAAGTGGGAGTTGTTTCCTCATCCGCCATACATTCCCGACCTGGCACCGAGCAACTTCCACTTATTCCCAGCAATGAAGAAGTGGTTGGCTATGCAGTGTTTTGATGACGATACACAGCTTCAAGAAGAGGTAACCACGTGGTTGAAGGTGCAGGCGGCCGAATTTTACGACGAAGGATTTCCAAGCTCGTCCATCGCTACGATAAGTGCCTTAATTTAAATGGCAACTATGTAGAAAAGTAGTATTTAAGTGTGGCTTTCATCTGTATATAATAAAAAAGAATTCCAATACTTTATTTATTTTTAGTTCCAAAACGTAATGTACTTTGTGGATAGCCCTCATATCTCCAGGATTCTTCCATGTACACAGCCTTGTTTTATGATTCTTGAACCAAGTGTTAACTATGATTAAGTTATGCTCTGTACAAAATTCTACCAGTGGGTTCCTCTTTCATTTCTTACCCCCAATCCATATTCACCTACTATGTTTCCTTCTCTCCCTTTTCCTACTCTCGAATTACAGTCACCCATGACTATTAAATTTTCGTCTCCCTTCAATACCTGATAATTTCTTTTATCTCGTCATACATTTTATCAATTTCTTCATCACCTGCAGAGCTAGTTGGCATATAAACTTGTACTACTGTAGCAGGCGTGGGCTTTGTGTCTATCTTGGCCACAATAATGTGTTCACTATGCTGTTTGTAGTAGCTTACCCGCACCCCTATTTTTTTATTCATTATTAAAACTACTCCTGCCCCTTGTATTAAGGTTCTAATTTATAGAAGAATTTGACATTCAGAAATACCTGAGATTGACAAGTGTCACGCCTCGTATAGATACATCAATGTTAATGCATATTAATTCACATAAGAAGGTAAGATATTGAATTGCTTCACTAAGTACTGGTGCTGTGAAATAGGTCAAACATGCATGCAAAAATTAGCTGTTGAAGAACTCTCTTCTTCTTCTTTTGTCACATCACATTGAGTGTTTGATAATCACTGTATAGTAACACTGGCATTAAAATCAAAGTACGGTATGTCATATGATCACACTAAAATTAAGCAGGATATAAACACAGCACTCAATACACAGGCACATAACATCAGTGACTATTCCTTTCTTCAGTCTCTTTTAGTTTTCTAGCTCTTATTTTCTGCCCTGCCCGGACACTCCAAGTCTTCCACAGTCTATGACAGGTTTTGATGCCTGCAAGAAGTTCCATCCAAGTATAACATTATGAATACATTCTGTTAAAATGACAAATTTGAAGGGCTGTGCTCCATACTGATAGTTACTCTTTTATTCCTTTTGGCTGGATGTATTTCCCATTTGTGACATTTAGCACAATCACTTTCACATAACAGAACACAGTCTTCTTTAGCTGGTAACAATAAGCATTCTGCGTTAAAGAAAAAGAAGCCCCTTATTTGTCTAGTGGCCGGACAAGATAGCCAGTGAGGAGCTTTTTGGCACCTTAGAAACTGTTGTCCTGGAGGATTTCCACATGTGGGGGCCTCGCTTAGTTTTCATGGTTATGGTTTTGGTGACTAGGTGAGCAGCTGGTACCTCTGTACACAATGTGTAATGGCTACAATATGTTGGGGAGTGACCTCGTCCAGCGTATGGAAATGTTGTTAAGGCGCCTGCAACCCCTTTTCAACCTCAGTGAACAAAGAAAAATTATACTTCCCCTCTTCTCTCCCCATAACTAGAAACACACTTTATCCATGACTTATTGAATCTTTTGTAATCTTATCCGAATGTAAGGAAAAATCCCTATGTCATTTTGCTGAGTTGGCATGAATACAACTAGACAGTACACTTTTTCCATTGGGAATGATGTTTAGTGGATTCACCATGGTGTTCCCATGAGTAGCCAGCGACAGAGCTCCACACACCTGGAGACTGATGGTTTCTGACTTTCTTTTTACCACCCTCGAGATCAGGGTGGTTAAGTGAAATCCCCATTCCTTGCAATGTACAGAGTTCCAGTGCAGTTACACATGTGGTTTCAAAAATACAAGAGCTTACAGAATATTGGCAGTGCTCACCAGACTCCAGCTTAGGACATCCATATTCGCCAAACCTGTACACAGATGATGATGGCTACAGTCATTCTCATATGGGATGTGCTTCTCATCATTAAGCCCACTAGATGTGGATTACATTGTGGTTGGTCCATGCTTACAGACGAGCTTCATACCAAGAACAAAGAATTTTTGATGAATCTTCAATGTACCATTGACAAGTTATAATATGAAAATAGCCAAATGCATAAATTCTACACACACACACACACACACACACACACACACACACTTACAAGTTCCTAATGGGTTCATAGCTTTAAGTCCAGGTTGGAAGTCCCGTCAGAAGCTTCCACACAGGAACTGTGTAGGCCTTCCACAGTCCCTTTGAATACTCTGAGAGAACATTCAAATGCTATATGATGTACTGTCTGCTGTTCTTCATAGCAATCATATTCAGGGCCATCTCCCATGATGCAGCAATGCTCCACATCTGTCCCAGTCAGTTCTGAATTGATTCATTATGTACTACTATCATTGGCATAGATGAAAACCTGCTGGTTGCTCCCATGCAGTTTTGATTAATTGGAGATGCTTAATTAAAGATTGCTCCTGCCATTGATTGTTCCAGCCTTCTTGCATGTTTGAGTTAGTATCCAGCAAGCTGATTGCTGTGCGTCACGATGGCTTTCTATACCTCAGTCACTGGGGTTCTGACGATGAAATTTCTGAATGAATTGGTTATTCTGTTTTATTATTATTATTATTTCTGTCCACAAATGTGAGTGGTGTATTCTGTGACTCAGTAAGAAAGAGCTAGAGTTGCTGATCTGTGGGCTGTTGCGGTGACACCGCAGGTGGTTCCGGTTAACACTAGAATGGTGGAGGGTCTGACATTCCTAAAATGACGGAAAGGGGTAATTTTGACCCCACATGAAATATTTTCATGTTTGACTTATACAAGGATTTTTTTAGTATTTGTTAATCCATACTTTCTTTCTAGTAATCACAACAATTATTTACAATTATAAATAATAATTACTAATTTATTTGAACAATAATGTATCATACATATTTATTGTTGCTATGCATACAACCTTCTACACATATTTAGTATATTTGGTCCATTTTACTCTCACAAGTATTTTACAAACAGCTCTGTATTACTTTTCACTAAAGTCATTTGAAGCTGCTAGACGTACTTAGCACAGGCGATTTCTGTTTTACGCACACATTTTCCGCACACGGCTTTGTGGTACTTTACACAGTTTTCACTGGTGGTGTTGCCTTTACAGAGACTGATTTGGCATTCCGCTTTCTAGGTGATTTCTGTCCCATATCCTCTAACTTTGCCTGACGTTCTTGCTCTTTCCTTCCCTTGAGTTAATTTGCCAGTTGAAGTACGAACTTTTTCCTTTCCATTTTCTTGTCCGTTATGATATTATAGATGACACATGCATTTATTACCGCCATTTCCAGAATGTTGTAGAAGACATCTCCTACATGCAACCTTCGTAGAATATTTATGGGTCATCTGATCAACCACGTCCACCCCGTACTCTGTCGCATTGTAGAACATTACGGTTTCAGGTTTTCTTTCCTTCCTTGCTTATCAGTACTTCAGCATGCAGCGTATTCAGAAGAATAAAATTTTTAATCTTCTTTCCTTGCTATACAGTCAAGGTGCAGTCTGCGTTGTCACTATTGTGCAGTATGTGGCGCAGTGTATTTCAGCATTCGGCTTCGTTATTTCTTCGGGGATTTCATAGATCTTGTTGATTGTACCAACAAATGAAGTTTAAGACATGTAAAGAAGTTGTCTGTGGTCACTTTTCTTCCTCGATTTACAAATGGCTCCATGGGACACACAACGTCGTACTCTCTAAGTGGTTGTTTCTCTCTATGCGTATCCTCTTTGCCACAGGAAAGCATTACATATATACTTTGTCATTACATCAACAGCCAATCGGAATTTGAGACCATATTTGTCTAGTTTGTTGGACATGAATTGAGTAAACCTGCATCTTGCTTTGCTCGTGAATGGTTCTATTTTCTCCAGGGCAGTAAGTGTGAATACTGTTTTCAACTAACTTTCCCCAAATTTCAGATTGCTGCCAGGCATTCAGCCTGGGTTGACTTTTCATCAAGGCATAATGTCCTTGATAAAAGCAGGCCCCCAAGAGTGTGACCAGAGATCATCCACAGACATATCTTTTGTGCACAATACACCCCGAAGATACATGATGGCTATCAGTTTCTCCAGTTCCTCAAGTGACACAGTCCAATAATTGTTTTTTAGTACTTTTTGAACATTTAATTCTATGTATTTCTTCATGAAACGTAGCACTGCTTCATCAAAAACAAGGCGGAAGGCACCGATGACAGAGCTGTCTACTCGTTGACAAGCATTAGCAGTGGGACCTCTCTCCTTCAGAATATTCACAGCTAACTGCCTTCCAGATGATAAATAATTTCCGATCTCCCACACGGATTCATCCCTTGCAATCATCTTGATAGGTGCTTCCAACTGTACCTGCCGTGGTGAAAGAGGTAATGATTGACATATATCGGCAACTGAATCCTCTTCCACTTATCGCCCCTCGTTCAAAATGTCTTCATCTTCACTTGTGTCAGGTACATAATCATCATCATCATCATCATCATCATCATCATCATCGAACTCAATTTTCGATTCAACTTCGGAATTCTCTAAGAGATGTAACACTTCTTCATCAGAAAGTCCACACTGACGATAAATGTTCGAAAACGTGTTACACGGACAAAGACTGCCTGAGTGACATGACATAAGCTGTAACGGACTGGAATGTATATGTGTCAATTTGCAACAATGAGGAGCAACTGCTCTGTGTTACTGCTCACTGTTGCCACTGTATTGTTGGATAATTTACTTATATTCAGAAGAGAAATTATGGTGGGGTCAAGTTGACCCCTTCTGCCGTTCCAGGTATACTGAATGAAATGGTGAAGAAAATTAAAAAACCATAAAAAGTCGTATAATTTCATTAATGAAGTAAATAAACTAGATATGACAATGAATGAAAAGCATTTCACAAGGTTCATTTTGACCCCTTCTGCCATTCTAGTGTTAACTCCTGGAGTATATTGTTCCAAGTTTTGATTTTAGCTGCCATATTCCAGAGATCGATTTTGTACGTCAAAAACCTAGGAATTTTGGAGTATGCAATAGTGTCGAGTCTGATCTCTAAGTGTGAGTGTAGATTTGAAGTTTGCTTATCGATTTCACAGGTAGAAAGTTGAGACAATGGTCTTTTGACTGTTTGGTTGCAGAGAATTGTGTTTTAAGTATTTGTCCAATGTCCTTCTGTCTGATGTTAGTGTTCCTTCATCTTCCCTAAAGCTTTGATCCTGAATGATCAGAGCAATATCATTAGCATAAACAAAACTTCCTAGCCTTTGTTTCTGGAAGCTCATATTTACACAAATTAGCTCATATTTACACAAATTAAAAAAGAGTTGGGCCAAAACAGAACCTAGTGGAATACTATCATTTATTTTGTAAACTCTGCTTTTGGATTTCTCTGAGAACACCTGGAAGTATCTATTGATCAGCATGTTGCCAATTACAGTGGTTAGTTTGCAATATAGAATAACACATAAATGTGAGCTGGAGTTTGTCATGCCAAACAATACCATAGGCAACAGTTAGATGATTTAGCTTCCCAACAGTTAGATGATTTAGCTTCCCATGATTATCTTCTGCTTCTCAAAGCCATTTCGATATGAGTTGTTTTTGCTAGCACCTGTTCCTCATACCCTCCTACTTGCTCTACTGGGACATGTTTGCTTATGGCTGAACAGATTCTCTTATGAATGAGCCTCTCCAGAAGCTCGAAAGAAAACTAAAGAGAGCAGTGGGGTAGTAGTTTAAAACTTTGGATGGTTCTTTGTTTGAATTTAGTACAGCAATGATCTCAGTTTTCTTGAAGAGAGTTGGCAAATGACCTGTCTAAGGTATTTGAAAAGAAGGTGTTCATCCATTTGAAGTAGGCCCACAGTGCAATAGAAACTCAGGGTAAATACCACCCACACCTGCTGCCTTCCTAGGTTTCATGTTCTTTGTAGCTTCTATGGTCTCTTTCAACTGAAGTGGAGGGGAGAACTCAGATGTTTGAGGAGCTGACCTTATCTTTATATTTAAGAGTTGTCTACTTCCTGTTTTGATGTGTTTATCTCTTGTTGACATGGAAGTGGTGATCATGTCATTGGCCACATCATCTTTTACTTTACATTTCTGTCAGGTGATTATAATATAAAACCTACCAAATAACTGGAAATGATGAAAGCCAGTGTGCCATCTCCCAATTTCCGCTTGTGATGTAGAGTGCAATCTTTTATCTCACCGGCCATATTCCTCTACACGAAGCAAATGTTTGACATAGTAAAACAAGTTCTTCATCCTATAGAATGCTGTGGAACACAAAATTTCACACTATAACATCACACAACCAAACCACTTCCCTATCCATGAACATTTTCTTGTGCCATGTGAGGACAGCATAAGATCACTAAGGTCCTCACCATTTGGTACAAAACAGGCACAGGTGGTATACTGTTTATGGACATGGCAAGTATTTAACTTCAGCCGGCCCCCAATGCCCCCTTCCATGTTTTGATCTGTAGAACTACTAAAAATAACAATGTAATTTCACTTTGTGATATGCTGGTTACACTTGAAGATAGTTTACACATTGGGAGAAACAGATGACACAAAAATTAAAATGTGCAGTACTTTTGAAAGGTAAGAGAGATGAGCCATTAGCAAACAGCATACCTGTGAAACAACTGCTCCATTATGTTCCAGTAAATCTGCAACCTCAGTCCACGCTGCCAGCACCTCTGTGGACAGCCCAGGGCAATGGTACTCTGCAGGCACACCCACTCTCAGACCCTTAACATCTAGATCCTTAGGAAGAAAAATTGGCGAAAATGGTTTACGCACTGTAGTTGAGTCCATTGGGTCGTGGCCAGCTAGAATGTCTGGAATAATGAAAATTAACTTGAATATTTCTTAATGTACATCACAAGTAGATCCTTCACAAACAATTACACTTGCAGCCATAAAATTACAAATGACCAAGCAATTTAGATGCTGGTGAAGTAAAACAAGTGGCATACAAATAATCATCTTCTTAATGCTGGATCTCTTGTTTTTAGCTGTATTTCCAAAATATTTTTTCCAAATCCACAATCCTGAAAGCACAGAACGCATTTCTTTCTTTTGGTTACTCATTTTTGAGCCATGTTCGGCCAATTTCACTTTCTGTAGAAATAATGAACAGTTTTGAGTAATGCTTGAGTAATGTTGTTTTAGACCTAAATTATTACATTTACTCTTATTTTTGTTTTAGTGCCAGTGAAAAGATTGATTTGTTGCTCAAAAAGTAATAACTTTTACAAAAGAGCAATGGAATAAAATGGAGGTACAACATAACCAATACAATTACTCTCGTAGCAGTCCCTCGTGATGATTGAGATACTGTCCATCTCGAGCTGAGTGGTCAACATGGCTGAACGCCGTGCAAAGGAGCCCAGGTTTGATTCCCAGCTGGGTCGGAGATTATCTCCGCTCAGGGACTGGGTGTTGTGTTATCTTCATCATCATCATATCATCTCCATTGTCACACAAGTCACCGAAGCAGTGTAAACTCAAAAGACTTGCACCAGAACTCGACGGGAGGCCCTAGCCAAACATTTCATTGAGATACTGAGCTTAAGTAGATGGTGAGATATTAGTATTATACACTATAGATCTAGGCTGAATTACCTATTATAACATGACACAGGTGTTTCAGATGTCACTATTTTCTTTCAGCAACTCCTACTCTCAGTTTTCTAAGCAATCCATAATTGTGTAGTATGAATTATTTAAGAGATATATTCTGACTGCCTTTTTGAAGATATATTTTAGTACTCTTGCATCTCCCTGGACAAAATACTGTAGAATTTCAATTATGATAAACTCAAAACATTTTTAATCAGGAATTGAAATGTTAGTTTGGGCTTATCCGTAATTGTGTAGTATGAATTATTTAAGAGATACATTCTGACTGCCTTTTTGAAGATATTTTAGTACTCTTACTCTTGCATCTCCCTGGACAAAATACTGTATAATTTCAATTATGATAAACTCAAAACATTTTTAATCAGGAATTGAAATTATACAGCATTTTGTCCAGGGAGATGCAAGAGTAAGAGTACTAAAATATATCTTCAAAAAGGCAGTCAGAATGTATCTCTTAAATAATTCATACTACACAATTACGGATAAGCCCAAACTAACATGGGATTCTTAGGAATAACATGTTCCATTTTTATCCCCTTAGGCCACCGAAAGATGTTTGTGAGGAGTGAAAACGTAGTTTGAATAGTTGGTAAGTGTAGAACATCCCACAGTGCACACGTCCTTTTGTTTTATGTATGTGCAAATGAAGTGCAAGTCACATCTTTTTCAGACATCAGCAAGGTGCGATGGCGAATAAACCTCGCCACCTGCTGTGGCAGGGCACTTGTTCTTTGGGTGTAATGGCTTGGCAGTGCCTTGGAGTCAAGGAGCAAAGAGACGCATGCAAGAATGTAAATGAAAAAACATCTGAAGAGTCCTTAGAAGAACTTTCATTCTCTCAATTGATAATGTCAAAGCAATACACATACATGCGTTGTAACCTGTCATGAGTTACAAAATAAGACAAATCTGTTCATTCATTATTGTAACTAAAGTTGTATAAGAAAAACATTGTGCATATAACACAGAAGAGTTCATACAAAACTGCTAACGTCATTTAGTAGTTTTGACAGACTGAAGCTCGACAGACTGAAGCTCTCTTCTAGCAGCCGCAACAAGATAAAAAGAGTCCAACTGCTTGGAAACATGGCACAGCATAGCAAGACCACAAAAGTAATTAACACTGAGAACAGCGACCAGAAAGTATCTACAAGGTAAAGGTGACACACATGCAACAGGATGTCACAAATTCACCATGTAACTATCTAGTTTTGCTCTCTTGTGCAGGGCGCAAATTAGGGATGTGAAAAGGAGGTAGCATTTTTGGGTTTTCAAGAAGTTTGAAGAGAATAACAGAAGAAAATACAATGCTGTTCAGGGCAACCTGAGTCAACAACTAAAGATGTATAAGGAGGCACAACACTGTGTTGTTGTCTAAAATAACAAAGAAAAACTAAATGTAATGTGGTTGTGACTGAAGAATTGATAATTGGTTTCAAAAGTGAGAAAAGAATAATAGTTGACTGTAGCAAAGGTATGAACAGCAACAGGTACCCACATGCTTACATAACCTTTGGCACTTGCCTGATTATATCATATATGAAATGAAGAATTCTGTTGTGCAAAACTACAATGGCCGCAATGATCTCCAAGGGCATCTCTGCAGCAGCTGACCAGCGTAACGACAGAACAGCTCCACTTTGCAGCGCTGTGCCCAGTCAGTGGCTACGCAACGACTGTGCAGTAGCTCATACCTGTGTCACTGGGCCCAAACAAAACACATCGGCAGCACAATGTGTGGCGGGGCGGGGCAGGGCGGGTAATGATATTGCAGCGTAAATGTTTGTTCACTGTCTTTCATCATAATGTTCACTACAAAAGTTCCACCTACCTCAGTATGGTGTCTGATCACCAGCATGTTTCTCTGCATACGTAGGTACTGTTCAGACGGCATTAAAAGCAGCGTTGATGAAAAACGTTGTCGATACTCACATTGAAAAGTCTGCGTAAACTCTAGTAGCAAGCTATCCTGTAATATCTTATAACAATTTTCGGGTGGAGGGCAATTGCTTCTTATCTTTAGTAAAAGGTCAAAATTCTGAAACTAGTGTTTTTATTTCCTTAGTTCAACAAAAAATATCTGCTATCAACCCAAATTTAATTAACTAACAAGATCATTGTTCTCAGTTCACAGTCATGCAACACATTTCACACGCAAAGCAGCCAGAAATGCACTTAAGTCTGACCCAAATTATTACATGATCTACAGTCAAATACTCTGCTACTATGTATGAGTTTCACATTCAGTCCTTTTCAGTGGATTTCTATTAAAGAAACTGCTTGCCAAACATTCCATAAATGAAACATGCCACGCGGAATTTTTACTAAGGCCGAAAGTTGAAGTGCGGTTCTCTCTCCAACAAAACAATCCAAAAACTTCCAAACTTCACAAAACTGTCTGTAAATGCAACTCCTATTATGGCCACACAATCTGGACATGAGAAGCCAATTATTTCATTTTACACATAATAAAAACGGAAGCGTTCAACATGACCTGCACGTCCGATAGCTGACTCCTGTTCAGTCTGCTTCTCTCCCTGTACAACTACCTAGCAGTGCGCGGGAACTGCTTAACTCTGACTGGTTGATCAAAATGATCAGCCAATCAGAACTATCCTTCAAGATTATTCTCGCACCAAAACTGTCCTACGCCAACCTCTATTCACAGATGCATTTACGTCATTTCAAAATGCAAATATTAATATAATGTTTAACAAAACCAAACGAATAGAAAACTAATCTTGAAATAAATTTAGAAACTTATTACTCTGCAAAGGGCTATTCTGGCTGATTTCTTACAAAAGCAAGTACACTTAGACATACGACATCAGTCATGTGGGTAAAACATAACTTTCCCACGACACAGTTACGTAATGGTGTATACAATATAATATTCAAATTTTACGTATGTCCCACGTACACACTCTCACTCATTCTCACTCATTCCACAACAACAAAACAAATAGTTATTATTTTTTTTAATTTTTATCTTACAAAAATAAAAAGTAGTTAAAGTTTTTAAATGTGGAAATCCTGATTAAATAGTGCTGTCCAGTGAGAGTCCTGGAAATGTTTTCTAATGATACCAAAATATAAACTATTATAGATCCTAATTGAATTTAATCTTATAAGTGTCAGTTTTTGATTTAAGTAAATTTCTCTAACTCTGAAACTATGATAGATAGGAAGCTGAAATTTTTATACAATATTGTCTTGAATAACAAAAGGTAGTGTACTAATTTTAACTAGATTGAATTAAATTTAATATAGTTTATTTACATTCTTAAAGGCTTGAATATACAGTTGCTCAAAGTGACACGGATACCGCTTCTCATGGCTAGCATAGCGACAGGTGCCAATGACTCATTGCTAAGACACAATTGGCAGTCTCCTTCACAGCCAATGGCTCCAATGCTACGGGCTGTTCTGCAAAGTAGCTTACTGCAATAAAGTTATCTCGCACTGATTCGCAACGTTACAAGTGCAACTTGCTGTGCAGCCAATTACATGTGCTGTAAACAGTCCCGAGCTGAAATTATCTTTAGTAATCTGCTGTAAAAAGTTGTAGAAATACAGTTCTGTGCTACACACACACGACACACAGCGTGTCCATAATTAAAATTCCAGTTTCAAAACACTGTAGAAATAGACCCACTGCTCAGAGTTATGTCAAATGTGAACAGCATATTACTGATGCAGGGGAAATAATGCAGAACCAAAAAATTTAACAAAAATTTTATCAAAAGGTGGTGCTGTAAGCACCTTAGTGTAAATTGGTTGGCTACAAATGACAGATGTACTGCAATATGATGACTATGGTTTGAGTTAAACATTACACTACCCTTACTCTTCACTGTGCCTGAATGCACAAGTTCAGCAGTCAACAGTTGTGGCATTGTTAGATTGGGAAGCCCATCCACGATGGCAAGGGACAAATTAGTTTTTAACTGTCCCAAGGCCATGAACCACAATAAAGGCAAAATTTCATGCAACTTGGCCAAGACATGATCAGTATGCTGTCCACCATTTTCTGTCACAAGTTGAAATCAAGAAACAGCAAGTCCCACAACAGATTCCAGTGTCTCAGGAGTCACGTTCACGTTCAGAACATGTTGCACAATGTGTGCCTTCAATTCAACTTTATTCACAACGAGAGCATTGAACACAAAGTATTTCAGATAACCCCATAGCCAGAAGTCACAGGCATTAAGATCAGGTGATCTGCATGGCCAGGCTGTCACCAAATGACAGCTAAAGATTCTAGTATTTCCCAAATGCCTCTGCAGCAGCCATTTCACTGGCTAAGCAATGTGTGCAGGAGCACAATCTTGCATAAAAATTATCCTACCCACACATCCACGCTGTTGAAGGGTTGGAGTGACGTTAGTGCACTAAAGGCTCTCACAGAGTTTACCATTTATAGTACAGGTAACAGGATCTCCTGAAAAAAAATACGGCAATATGATTAACAATGGCCTCAACACGCACCCACTGTTGCCTTTGCAGAATGAAGTGGTACTGGTTGATGTGCGTGTGGATTTTGTTAGATTAGATTAGATTAGCACTTGTTCCATAGATCATGAATACGACACTTCGTAATGATGTGGAACGTGTCAGGTAAAAAGGTGTCTATACAAGATATTACATTACACAAAATATTACATGACACTTAATATTTTTTTTATTTTTATTTATTTATTTTTTTTGGGTGGGGTTGTGGAAATTACCCACTTGCTATATCCAAAGATTCATCTAATGAGTAGAAGGAGTTGTCATTACAAAATTCTTTTAATTTCCCTTTAAATGCAACATGGCTATCCGTCAGACTTTGTATGCTATTAGGTAAGTGACCAAAGACTTTTGTGGCAGCGTAATTTACCCCGTTCTGAGCCAAAGTTAGAGTTAACCTCGAGTAATGAAGATCATCCTTTCTCCTAGTGTTGTAGCCGTGTACACTGCTATTACTTTTGAACTTGTTCGGATTGTTAATAACAAATTTCGTAAGTGAATATATATATTATATATATTGTGAGGCTACAGTGAAGATCTCTAGCTCTTTCAATAAGTGTCTGCAGGATGATCTCGTGTTGCCCACATTCTGCAATTCTGGGCATTGACATGATTGACATGCCCTTGGAGATGGAAATGGGCTTCATTGTCCACAGAATGTTCCATGGCCATTCATTGTCCACTTACATTTGATCACGAAATTCCAGAGCAAATATCTGTCTTGTTGGCATGTCAGCATGAAGCAAACTCCTGAACATGCGTGATTTTGTATGAAGAGCAGTGTAGGATGTTTCACATGATTTTATGCACCTTGTTTGCAGGCACGCTCAATGTTCAGGCAATTCCCCAGCACTACATTTTTGCACACCATCACTCAACCACTAATGCAATGCTGTGGCCACTATATCCGACACACACTGAATCAACTGTTTTCCTCCCTCTGTCACACTGCACTCCAAAAAGAATCCGTCTTTCTGAATTTTGTAATCATTTTCTCCAGACCCTCAGCAGACACTGGACCAATGCCTTTTTCCATACCCTTGAGTGTCCACAACTTCTGAAGGGCTACTGATGTACAGTCAGCACACCTGTAAAATAGCTTTAGCAGTGTGCAATCCTTCATGGAGACAGTCATGTTGGGCATCTTGGACGCAACTGGAGGAACAGCTGTGTGCTGTGCATCAGTTGGTGTATTTTCTGACGCTTACAGCACCATTTATTAGTCTAATTTTTGTTGTTATTTTTTTCCCCAAGAGGTTTCCACCATATCTGTGAGAAAGTAATGTTATGTTTCTTTAACAGGTGGCAGCAGTGGCAAGGAAGTAACTGCAACATGGCGGACGTGCGTTTGAGCTTTGAAGCACGGAAGCAGATAATTAAGTGGTACTGGAAGTTTGAGAATGTAGCTGTGGTTCGAAGACAGTGGAGAAGTGATGGTACAGAACCACCTTCAAGGTTAACAATTACACGTCTACGAGACAAATTCAAAATTCATGGAACAATGTGTGATGTGCATACAGGTTGATCAGGGCGACCTCGTACAGCTACAAGTGATGATTCCACAACTGCGGTCTTGGAACTGTTTCAGCATTCGCCTCAAAAATCTTCAAGGCAAGCGGCACGAGAGAGTAATGTAAGTGCTAGTAGTGTGCTACGCATTCTGAAGAAAGGCAAGTTTCGTGTGTACATTCCAAGGCTGGTGAAGCAGCTAAGTGACAACAATCCAGATCGAAGGTTAGAATTTTGTGAATGGGTTCAGGAGATGGTGAGACGTGACCTGGGATTTATGGGTAGCATAATTTGGTCGGATGAAGCCCAATTCAAACTCAATGGAACTGTAAATAGGCACAATTGTGTGTACTGCGCTGAAGATAATTCTCACATTACAGTTAAAAAGGCTGTGAATTTGCCTGGTTTAAATGTGTGGTATGGCTTGTCTGCAAGGGGATTCATTGGGCCTTTCCGCTTTGAAGGTACTGTTACTGTAGAAACTTACCTAACAATAATTGCTGACTCCATATTCCCTGCCATTCGTGCATTATACAGTAATGATGAGTTTTATTTCCAACAAGATGGCGCCCCGCCGCACTATCATAGGGACGTACGAGCATACCTGGATCACAATGTGCCAGGCCAGTGGATAGGACACAGGTGACCAATCGAGTTTCTTGCACACTCTCCAGACCTCACGCCACTGGATTTCTTCTTATGGGGCACAGTAAAAGATGAGGTGTACAAACGTAAACCACGCAACCTGGACACACTTTGAATGAGATTAAGGCGGTGGGTGCACAAATCTCATTGGACACTTTGGTACGATGTACGGAGTCAGTGGTGACTAGTACTCAGAAATGTATTGACGCTGAAGGCCACCAGTTTGAACATTAACCACATTTTCAAAGTACATTTATTTTTCCAATTGGAGTTTAAGCTTTCCATTTCCAGAAATTTAACATTGCAGAACAGGAAATAAATTTTCTATGACACTTCAAAGTGTATATACATTTTTTTGACGCACCCTGTATATTGATATTCACATATCAATATACAGATAGACTACAAGCCTGTCTCACTCCCTTCCCAACCACTGCTTCCCTTTAGTGCCCCTCGACTCTTATAACTGCCATCTGGTTTCTGTACAAATTGTAAATAGCCTTTAACTCCCTGTATTTCACCCCTGCCACCTTCACAATTTGAAAGAGAATATTCCAGTCAACACTGTCAAAAGCTTTCTCTAAGTCTACAAATGCTAGAAACGTAGATGTGCCTTTCCTTAATCTATTTTCTAAGATAAGTTGTAGGGTCAGAATTGCCTCAGATGTTCCAACATTTCTATGGAATCCAAATTGATCTTCCCCGAGATCGGCTTCTACCAGTTTTTCCATTTGTCTGTAAAGAATTCCGTGTTAGTATTTTGCAGCTGTGGCTTATTAAACTGATAGTTCGGTAATTTTCACATGTGTCAACACCTGCTTTCTTTCGGATTCGAATTATTATATTCTTCTTGAAGTCTGAGGGTTTTTCGCCTGTCTCATACATCTTGCTCACTAGATGGTAGAGTTTTATTAAGCCTGGCTCTCCTAAGGCTGTTAGTAGTTCTAATGGAATGTTGTCTACTCCTGGGGCCTTGTTTCTACTTAGGTCTTTCAGTGCTCTGTCAAACTCTTCACGCAGTATCATATCTCCTATTTCATCTTCATCAACATTCTCTTCCATTTCCTCAAGAACATCGCCCTTGTATAGACTCTCTATATACTCCTCCCATCTTTCCGTTTTCCCTTCTTTGCTTAGAACTGGGTTACCATCTGAGGTCTTGATATTCTTGCAAGTGGTTCTCTTTTCTCCAAAGGTCTCTTTAATTTTCCTGTAGGCAGTATCCATCTTACCCCAAGTGCTATGTGCCCCTACATTCTTACACCTGTCCTCGAACCATCCCTGCTTAGCCATTTTGCACTTTCTGTGGATCTCAGTTTTGAGATGTTTGTATTCCTTTTTGCCTGCTTCATTTACTGCATTTTTATATTTTCTCCTTTCATCAATTAAATTCAATATCTCTTCTGTTACCCAAAGATTTCTATTAGCCCTCGTCTTTTTACCTACTTGATCCTCTGCTACCTTCACTATTTCATCTCTCAAAGCTACCCATTCTTCTTCTTCTGTATTTCTTTCCCCTATTCTTGTCAATTGTTCCCTAATGCTCTCCCTGAAGCTCTCTACAACCTCTGGTTCTTTCATTTTATCCAGGTACCATCTCTTCAAATTCCCACGTTTTTGCAGTTTCTTCAGTTTTAATCTACAGTTCATAACCAATAGATTGTGGTCAGAGTCCATATCTGCCCCTGGAAATGTCTTACAATTTAAAACCTGGTTCCTGAATCTCTGCCTTACCATTGTATAATGTATCTGACACCTTCCAGTATCTCCAGGCTTCTTCCATGTATACAACCTTCTTTTATCATTCTTGAACCATGTGTTAGCTGTGATTAAGTTAGGCTCTGTGTAAAATTCTACCAGGTGGCTTCCTCTTTCATTCCTTACCCCCATTCCATATTCACCTACTACGTTTCCTTCTTTTCCTTTTCCTACTATCGAGTTCCAGTAGCCCATGACTATTAAATTTTCGTCTCCCTTCACTATGTGAATAATTTCTTCTATCTCATCATAATTTCATCAATCTCTATGTGATCTGCGGAGCTAGTTGGCATATAAACTTGTACTACTGTGGTAGGCATGGGCTTTGTATCTATCTTGGCCACAATAATGCGTTCACTATGGTGTCTGTAGTAGCTTACCCGCATTCCTATTTTCCTATTCATTATTAAACCTACTCCTGCACTACCCCTATTTGATTTTGTATTTATAACCCTGTATTCACCTGACCAGAAGTCTTGTTCCTCCTGCTACCGAACTTCGCTAATTCCCACTATATCCAACTTAAACCTATCCATTTCCCTTTTTAAATTTTCTAACCTACCTACCCGATTAAGGGATCTGACATTCCCTGCTCCGATCCGTAGAATGCCAGTTTTCTTTCTCCTGATAACAACGTCCTCCTGAGTAGTCCCCGCCCGGAGATCCGAATGGGGGACTATGTTACCTCCGGAATATTTTACCCAAGAGGACGCCATCATCATTTAACCATACAGTAAAGCTGCATGCCCTTGGGAAAAATTACGGCTGTAGTTTCCCCTTGCTTTCAGCCGTTTGCAGTACCAGCACATCAAGGCCGTTTTGGTTAGTGTTACAAGGCCAGATCAGTCAATCATCCAGACTGTTGCCCCTGCAACTACTGAAAAGGCTGCTGCCCCTCTTCGGGAACCACACATTTGTCTGTCCTCTCAACAGATACCCCTCCGTTGTGGTTGCACCTACGGCACAGCCATCTGTATCACTGAGGCACGCAAGCCTCCCCACCAACAGCAAGGTCCATGGTTCATGGGGGGGGGGAGATATTACATTATGAAAGTTTCATTTTGACAGACAGCACCTATAGGTCTTAGGATATATGGTACCAGTACATGGCATTAAACCAGATCCTGAAAGGATAAGAGCCAGAAAACATCAGCCTGAATCTGATCACATGAAACAATTATGCTCGTTCCCCAGACTAACCAGATTTTATCATTGGTAAATGCAGCATCACGAAATTAATGATCTTCAACTGTTGTGATATAAATAAATATGGGATGAAGGGGCATCAGAAACTTTTAAGAATATAAAAGGAACACTAGTGAAAGCACCTATACTGAATAACTATGTGATGTATGAACCATTTAAGTTAGCAACTGCCATGTCAGAATACAGTGTCACTTTGGAATTATTTAAAGGAGAATGGAATCTTGAAAGTGGTGAATATAAGACTACTGCTTTCACAAGTTGAAGCCTTAACTACCATGAATTAAATTACACAGCTACAACAAGGATATGCTAGCTATTGCTGGGAGCATACAAAAATTCCAAAAGTTAATTTGGGGATCCACTATCATTATCTGTATTGACCATAAAGCTTTAGCATTCCTGATGGAAAGCACACTATCACATATCCGTCTAATGAGAAGGGCCTTGTTTTTATGAGAATTCCAAGAAGAAATAAATTCCATAAAGGGTTCTCATAACCAAGTATTGAGGGACGTGGTATCATTTTTGCGATTAATTTTTTTTAACCTCAAGTTTTACACCAATAAAGAGGTGAGGACATTAGCAATCAGAAATAAGGCATATGAAGAAGTGCTCCTTAGTCGCCCAGTATTACCCCAGACTTTAACAGTTGACCCACATCCTTTATCATGGCTTTGATTACCTATCATCATGCACCGAAGTAAGGGACATTCTACCCAAGATTCTTCCCACTCCCCCTAAAATAGTGTTCTCTGCCCACCAAACCCCTCCAAAACATCATAATCCATCCCTATGCCACTCCCAAGCACAAATGCTTGCCACAGGGATCATATCCCTGTGCAAGACCCAGGTCCAAGACCTGTCCAATACCCTTCCTATTCCAGCCCTGTCACAGGCGTATCCTAACTCAACAGAGGCTGGGCCACCAGTGTAAGCAGCTGTGTCATATACCAGCTCTGCTGCAATCATTACGCAGCCCTTTTACATTGGTATGACTACCAACCAGCTGTCCAACAGGATGAACGGCCATCGCCAAACTGCAGCAGAGAGCATAGTAGACCACCCTGTGGCACAACATGCAGCTAAACATAACATGGTTTATTTCACTGGCTGCTTCCCAAACTGGGCCATCTAAATCCTCTTCACCAACAGCTTTTCTGAACTGTGCAGGTGGAAGTTATCTTTAAAACTTTTTCTCCATTCTTGAAACTACACACCTGCCCGTTTTTCCCCTTCCCTGTTCCTCACCTCCTACCTCCTCCCCCCCCTCCCCAAGCAACACTCCCTGCCCCCCAGCCTACTGATGCTGTGCCAGCCAGTCTTGTCATGTCTCAATCTAGTCCCTGCACACTCTGCCAAGCAGCGTTCGTCTCCCCACCCATACTCTGCTATCACTCCCCCTTTCCTGCCCCACTTCAGATTGATGCTCAAGATAACAGTTGCAGCCTGGTCTGGGCTGCATGTGATAGTGATCAAGTGTGCACAGGTGTGCTTGCTTGTGTGAATGTTTGTGTTTTCTTTTCTGAAGAAGCCTTTGGCTGAAAGCTAGACGTGTAACAGATCTTTCATTGTGCCTGTCATCAGCTCAACAAGTCATTGTTATTGTGAGTAGCACTCTATCAATGCCTCAGGATGTATTGCCTCAATAGAACTTGTTTTAGCCAAGTTATATCATAAATTTCTTTTGTCATTGACTCAATTTAGTAACTCTTCATTACTTAAACCATTTGCCCATATAATATTCACCGCAAATTCTTTGCTGCTCAGTCTGCATTCCAAGCGAACTATGTACAGGACTTTATGCGTATCCCCACTAGTGTTTATTTCATACATCATTAGACGATCAGCCAAAGGGAATCTTAAATCACCACAGGAAAATGTCAAAACGTAAAGCTCGTCACTAAAATGTCTTGAAGGCACTGATATCGAAGCTGTGTGTGTGTGTGTGTGTGTGTGTGTGTGTGTGTGTGTGTGTGTGTGTGAGAGAGAGAGAGAGAGAGAGAGAGAGAGAGAGAGAGAGAGAGAGAGAGAGAGAGAAGTTTTTGTATGTGATTTATGTAAAGTGAGAGCTGAATCCACGCTTTACTCAATCTCAAGTTTCTGCCAGTTTTGATTAAATTATCCAGACACAAATTCCGATTGCATCCTTTACTACACTATTTCTGAAATTTGCCACTTGTACCATGAGACTGGTACCTTCACTTTTCATTTCATGCTCACAACTGAATTAGTGTTCGGCTACAGCTGATTGCACTGACAGCTTGAATCTTAACACTAGGCTTCTTTACCCCTCTGTTTAGTAGTGATCCAACACTCCTCTTTGATCTTCCCCAGCCAATACCTCTCTTCCTTCCCTTACTACCGCATCTTCTTCTCATCGCCATCCACTTCCTCTTCCCTTTCTACAATACTGTCTTGAAGTCTCTCCTTTCTACAGTTATTCTGTAATTTCCTTCCATCTTCCAAGCCTTCCCTTCTTTGCTTAGTACTGGCCTCTCATCTAAAATCTTTAAATGTTCACACAGTTACTGATTTTTCCTCCAAAGGTTTTTTACTTTCCCTACAGTCAGGCTTGCACCTACAGTTTCACATTTCTCCTCTAGCCATTCCAATTTCATAATTCTGCTCCTCATGTCAATCTTATTTTTTTAGACATCTGCATAATATTTTGCCTGTTTCATTTACTGTATGTCTACCACTCCCCTTTCATAAATTAAATTTAATATCTCATGCATTACTCAAGGATTCTAGTGAGACTTGTCTTTTTTTCCTAGTTGTTCCTAGGCAGGTTTCAGTAAATTGTCGCTCAAAGCTACCCATTCACCTTCTGTTTATTTGTTTTGCCTATGTAAGTCAATTATTGCCTAATAGTTCCTTTGAAACTCTTAACAACCTCTGACTGTATCAGTGTATTCAGACACCATTTTCATAATTTCTGAGCTTCCTGCAAATTCTTTAGCTAAAACTGACATTTCATAACTAATGAACTATGGCCACACTCCACAACTGCTCCTGGAAAGTTTCTTCAGTTTAAAATTATATCGGAAGCCTTCAGGTGTCTACAGATCTCTTCCTCATATAAATCCACCTTCAACCACATATAAAACCACCTTCACGAGTCCTAAATCCAGTCTTTGCAATGACTGAATTGCAATCTGTCCAAACACTACTAAAGCACTTCTGGATTATTCCATGAAAAGTGAAGGTTTTGTTAAGTCCGTAACACGTCCTATTCTTTTGTTTAGTGGCAAATCAACACACTTGTATCATCAAACCTTTGCTGTATATTGTTCAGGTTCAGGACTGTGTGTTTTTTATGGCAATACTTCAATGTCAATTGTTCAGCTGTTACATCTGTTACAATGAAATAACACTTTCCATTTCATTCCAACCCCCCCCCCCCCCCAGTCCATCTGCTACTATTTTTATTTCTCTTATTTGTCCTAGTATCGAATACTCGTATTCAATTACTATTAAATTTTTGTCTCTATACAGTCATTTCAGAATTATTTTCTCTTCGCAGATTAATAAAGAATTCTAAGCAGAAGCAACAAGCCATCATTTATATGTTAGCATGGGTACAGTGTCATCTTTCTGACATCTAAGAAGACTACAGAGTGTGAACAAAGATGATGCAGTTGACAAGAAAAATTTGTGCAGGTGGGTGAAGAAGTTTACAGATGAGGCAACTACAATTAAAGGAAAGAAGCACAGTGGCTGTGATGGAGGAGGTATGAAGTATAATAAAAGTATACATGGAGGGTGACTGATGATATGGGAGTGAATGAATAACTTACATCTGCTGATGAAGTGACAAATACTTTCGCTTTGCTTCAACAAAGACCTCATATGCTACTGAAATCAACATACCTCAGCCAGATATTATGTGAAGGCCCAACAGAAGTACTCAACTGACACACACACACACACACACACACACACACACACACACACACACACACACCAGACATGGATCACTAGTACCTTAGCTATAAATGCTAGTAAATATATACAGAAAATCATATTACACTTACTAAACATTGTTACTGCATCATCAACTGTTCTGGTAAGTATGCCTGGCACATCCATTGAATTTACAAGAGGTATGAGACCATACCTCGACAGCAAACCATACGTAGGTTTAAAACCTACAATGCCACAGTATGCCGCAGGATTGCGCACAGAGCCACCTGTATCTGAGCCCAGTGCCCTGCAACAAAAAGACAGATCACAGAAAGGATCCATAGTAGATTCCTTATCCAGCTTGTTATTTTTGCACAAATCTATTTACAATGTCCTTATTTGTGCCTGAGTTCCTCCTAATTACAATAGCTATATTATACACATAGCCTCACAGGTAAATATTCCTTTTCTTAATCACTCTTTAACTACGTAGTTTTTATTTTAAAAACAGTGCAGTCACAGCCTCGCCCTGATTGTAGTGCTGTTAATGCGCAGAATGAAAATGGCTGAGGCTGCTTTATGATTCATAGTGAAACACACGTGTGGAATACAGTTAAAAAGCGCCGAGAAATAGGCTGTTCTTAATGTTTTCCGTAAATTTATGGAGATAATCGGCTTTGAAGTTTTCCTAGTCACTGTGTGTATTTCAGTTGATACATACACAACAATCATATGTATAGCGCAGTCAGTAGTGTAGTGGAATGTTAACTAAATACAGTTTTTTCTCATTCAATTTTAAATACCTACATATCGTAATTATAGAACTCATCATTTTTTTTTATGAATAATGCACGTCTTCTTGTTTTTAATTAAATATTGGATGCGAAATTCCTGTTTCCATTTCAAATACAAATTCTTAATTATCGATGTTTCATGAAAGACTTTTCATAAAAGTTACTTAAATTAAGAAAACATAACAATTTAATTTTTAAGGCAAAAATGAAAAACCAAATCCTCTTTATTTGGACTATGACCATTTTTTTATACCACAGAGGTGCGTGAGTATGTAGAAACATGAATAACAATCATTTTCACAGCATCGAGCACATCATACAAATTCTATATTTTTTCTTTTGATACTGTACCATTACAATATGAACCCAACAGAACTGATCTGGAGCCAAGTTGCGGGATTTGGCCTGGGAAGTAACAAGACTATTAAGTTGCCAGATGTACTGGAACTAACGTGTGCAGCTTTTTCACATGTCACTGCCGAATGCTGGCGGTATATAGAACGGCTCATCATAAAAGAAGAGAAAATGCAGCGCCTGGTAGGTTTGTGGATTTTGTTGTTGATAGGCTCGTTATTAATATAGCAAGTGTGACATCCAGAACCGAAATGGATTTCCCGAATCCGTATAAGGAAGGAGCTAAGAGATTACCAGACGACTGACTGTAATTAATACCTTCAGTGGCTTCAGTATTCAACTATATGGTGAAATCCCTGCAGTATGCTTTTGCATTACATACAGCTCACTCAGAAAAATTACCTTATGTTTATGTTAGAAATTTCATCACTCTTGTTTGTAATTAGAGTACTATGTTAAGAAGCATCTGGTAGTGTTGGAGTTTATCCTAATATCATTTCACTCTCTTTAAAAATTAAAAGACATTCAAAGCTATATTGCTTCTTTGCTCGTCTCTTTTTATGTCTGAACTGCAACTGCTCACATCATTGCAGGTTAGCTGGACCAGTGTTGTCCAAATTTAATGTTTCGGTAAAAGTGCTGTCCTGCATTATTGCTCAGTCTATGTGAACAAAATCCAATGAGATTCAAGCAAACACGGAGGAAAACATGATGTAATGTTTACATCAGGTTTATTCTTATGATGAACAGAATACAGTACCAATTCTGATATATATATTTACTTGTCTCAATGTTCTTCAGAAAAAGAATTCTTGGTCAGCAGCTAATAAGCGGAACATTAGTGGCAATAAACACGATTCTTTTCATTCTAACGTTAAGTATTACTACAGAAGTGACACCACTGGCGAAGCAGAAGTGAAACATGGGATCAATGTTTGACTGCAAGGAAGGCACAGTCATATTCATGACCTCATGGAGAAGCTGAAGTTTATGGGACATGAAGTTTATGAGAGGGCAAAGTATGGCACCAATCACATATCAAAAAAGCCTTAGTTTACAAAGGAACCAGAATATCATGCATAAGAAAAAGGATATTGTCTGAAATGGTTATAACAAAGGGAGAAGCAGAACTGATTTTATATTACAAGTAGTATTATGGTGTCTTAGCTTTCATGAGGTTGATAACTCTCAAGTAATTACTAAAATCCTGTTCTTCACATACTTGCAACATGTGAAGAGACTAAATGAATAATGTATAAATTTTCTGGTTATAAAGTCCACTTAGAACTGTACATTAAGTGTAACTGAATGAGGTAATGTATCTGTTAAGAATAATGAAGAAGAATTGCTATTAAAACGGTCTGCTTGACATGCAGCTCTTATTACTTACAAAAACTAAAAGTTAAGATCAAACAATGGTTAATTCTATAATTTTTTCAGTCAGTCAATCAGTACTGCTCTAGGTTGTTGCCAAATTTAAAAAAAAAAATCAAATCTGACTGTACATATCTACACAGCACAAGATAATCTTACGGCAATGTGTTCAATTGAACTTATGATTTAGTTTCATTAATTAATTTTACAAAAAAAAGTCAGATTATGAGGATTACATCAAAATAGGAGATAAAGGGTGTGTTTCCAGTTGACCACATCCATTAAAAGAACTGCATTAAGAACAGAGGGAATATTTCATTGGCATGACAGTGTTTTGTCTGAGTCACTGGACTGTGTTAATGTTGGTCTTTATAAGAGTTTAAATTGCATCCAATTCTTCATTTGTAATTTTGTTGAAAATTGAGTGGCCCAGTGAAACACAATGATAAGTACTACTGCCATGTATTTTGAGTTATAGGGCAATCAGCACTACCTATTAGCAGCAGAAGATAATAAAGCAGGAAAAAGTTCTAATATCACTCAAGAGGTGTCAGGCAATACTTCATTGTTAACAGCAGCCAGCCATGGGAACATAATGGCAAGCAACAGGTAAAATGGCTGGCACCAAGAGGGACCTGTGTACATTTTCAGAGATTTCACTAACATTTGATGTGTCATAAGAAAACAAAGATGTTTTTAGTAATTGTGTTGCCTCTCATCAGGATCCTGAGTACATTCCCAATCACTCAGAGTTACGCAAATTTGGAAATCTGTTGTATTTAATATGTTTCACGAACATAATGGTAAGTCCATGTACATACCATTATTTTCCTGAATGCATGAAATATGAGGTTGTTACTGAATGTGTAATGGGACACCCTCCTCAAACATTACCTTTTTTTATATATATATACAGAAACAGTCGATAGTAGGGATATTTTCGAATCTTGTATAGGTGAACATTATCTCAGCTGTTTCACTAAAAGAATTTCATATGCATTATATTTAAGGCTAAAATGTATAAAAAGAAATTAATTTGTTACAATTGATATGTACTAACTCTGTATGTGTGGTTAAAATTACTCTTAACTTAGAAACACTGGAAATTATGAAATATCTAGCATACTTAAAATTCCTATTATTAATTCCACAACCTGACAATATTTATTAAATTTATTTCTGGACTCATTTACAAAATAATGATATAACTTGGTGAAGATTCTTCTTTAGTTAAGAAAGTTTGTAAACTCTCTGGAATATTGTTAGCATGGCAGAATGAGTTAGTAGTAGTGGGCGTGCCTCTGATGGAATCGGATTGGCAATAACAATGTGAATATATGTTCTAAAGTGGAGATTGTAAAGACAGTTTGACATAGGAGAATGGGTAAAATAAAAGAGTCATTGAAACAGACGTTACTTCATCAATTATCATGCAAACTGGAACCCACAAAGTCAATATTTCAACCAAAGTCAAAATTTCAACCTCAAGAAACTATCCCTTGGCGCAACGAACTGCAGCCAACAACGAGAAAATGAAGATAAGTAACAAAATTATTTGTACATCTTACTCCTCTCGAAGCATTTGAAACAAAGCAATTAATTTTTTTGAAGAGACTGAAACACTACTGGTGATGTGTGGGAAGGTAATACTACAAATGGATGCTGTTGAACGCTTGATGACGTGTATATGCATATTTCTTCATTTATCTTCATACAAGTAACAACAACAGCAACAACAAAAGTAATTCTGTCTGTAGCAATTACTGGGTTGACTGAATAGCTCGGTGGTTGTGGTGCCCACCCCAAGCCTGAATAAAGCAGGATAAAAAACTAGAACACCAAGAGACATCTGTCAATAACAGCAAAACATCAGCTGCCACATGGGCTAACTACCCTTAAAACGAGGGCGATTTAAATCCAATGTGTGACTCACTGTACCTGGGCTCAGACCCACCAACTGGAATCAGCCGCAAACTCGACATCAGGAAACACATGCAACAATGTAGCTACCCTCGCCCCAAGCTGACAAGAGCGAAGGCAAACCTGTTCTTTCAGTTGCTGGGGGACCACGACTTCTTGCTGGGTCAGAACTTGCCAGAACTCCTCAAACCCAAAAGAAAGCATTTCATTGGTACCCCAATGTACAAACACTGACCAAAACAGGAGAACTGAAGATGCTGATGGACTCCTGCTACAAATTCAGAATCCACATACATACTTTACAAGAAACACGAGAAAAAACTACAACCTCACTTTAAAATAGTAATTTACAATACATTGGGATCTGCTTTTCTAGTGCACAACAGTATCAATCATTCTGTGATACATTTCACCTCACCCTCAGAACGTCTCTGTTTGCACCATGGAATATGACAACCTGGAAATCACATAGGGGAATATCAAATTGGTCATATGGAGGTAACCAGAAAATTCTATCCGGAAATCATGAATATGAAGGTACATCAAGTGTTTTGTGGAGTCTGACCATTATCTCTCTCAGATCAAAATCTCTTTCATACAAAACAGAAAGAGTTGCCAAAAGTCTAAGCTCTTCCATAAAAAGCCCCGGAATACCTAAAATAAGATGCAGAGGAGTTTGTACAATCACTCTAGCCCAACATACAAACATGGAATGAATGTCTTTAAACCCTGCATCAGCAAGAAAACTTGTTCAACCACCACAGAAACGGAAACACAGATGGTGGACCTCAGATAGCAACAGAGCCATACAATCTCTTATCTGAGCCTCAAAGACTTGTCATAAGCACAAAACTCCAGAGAACTGGCTTTTTTTAAACAGAGAAACCAATCAGGTTTATTAAATGGGTACATCATCTCAAAAGATTAGGGGAAATTGATAATAATTTCGAAAGGAACACCACACATTTTTTTTTTTCTTTTTACAAGACACTGAGGGAAGAACTAAGCTACAAGACACCTAGTCTTTCTTTTTGATGCCCTGATGGGACACTTGAGACAAATACACGGACCAACTGTGAAATCCTGGAGCAGTACTTCAAGAAACTGCACAACTGTGAGCAACCTACAGAAGACCCCAATTTCATTTAACTGCACCAAATCGAAACACTTTTCTACCGATACATGAGGAAATATGAACCATCATCTTACATCTCAAAAACAACAAAGCGCCAGGGAAGATGGTAATATCACAGAAATGCTCAAGATCGGCAGTAAAGTCTTGATTGACAAACTAAAAGCAATTGTTGCCAATTAATGGGAAAATGCATCACACCAGCAGATTGGAAAAATGCTTTGATCCATCCAGTACACAAAAACGGGGGTGAGATGGATCCAAACAACTGCCAAGGTATTTCACTTCTACCAATTGCCTACAAAATTTTCTCATGTACCCTGCTTACCAGATTGGGGCAACAGACACATCATTTGATACGTGAATATCAGGCAGGCTTCCAGAACAGATCTGGAACATTAGAATCATACTGCAACAATGAAAGTCAAACTACACAGTTGTCACTTTTGCAAACTTCAAAAAAGCCTACAACTTGGTTGACTGCATCACCTCGTATAATGTACTTCAAGAATACAGAGTGGGTAACTAAACAACTATATTAATCAAACAGATCTTGACAAACACATTCTCTAAAGTAAAATTTATGGGTGAAATCCCCCCCCCCCCCATGAACCATGGACCTTGCCGTTGGTGGGGAGGCTTGCGTGCCTCAGCGATACAGATAGCCGTACCGTAGGTGCAACCACAACGGAGGGGTATCTGTTGAGAGGCCAGACAAACGTGTGGTTCCTGAAGAGTGGCAGCAGCCTTTTCAGTAGTTGCAAGGGCAACAGTCTGGATGATTGACTGATCTGGCCTTGTAACAATAACCAAAACGGCCTTGCTGTGCTGGTACTGCGAACGGCTGAAAGCAAGGGGAAACTACAGCCGTAATTTTTCCCGAGGGCATGCAGCTTTACTGTATGATTACATGATGATGGCGTCCTCTTGGGTAAAATATTCCGGAGGTAAAATAGTCCCCCATTCGGATCTCCGGGCGGGGACTACTCAAGAGGATGTCGTTATCAGGAGAAAGAAAACTGGCGTTCTACGGATCGGAGCGTGGAATGTCAGATCCCTTAATCGGGCAGGTAGGTTAGAAAATTTAAAAAGGGAAATGGATAGGTTGAAGTTAGATATAGTGGGAATTAGTGAAGTTCGGTGGCAGGAGGAACAAGACTTCTGGTCAGGTGACTACAGCGTTATAAACACAAAATCAAATAGGGGTAATGCAGGAGTAGGTGTAATAATGAATAGGAAAATAGGAATGCGGGTAAGCTACTACAAACAGCATAGTGAACGCATTATTGTGGCCAAGATAGATACGAAGCCCACGCCTACTACAGTAGTACAACTTTATATGCCAACTAGCTCTGCGGATGACGAAGAAATTGAAGAAATGTATGATGAAATAAAAGAAATTATTCAGATTGTGAAGGGAGACAAAAATTTAATAGTCATGGGTGACTGGAATTCGAGTGTAGGAAAAGGGAGAGAAGGAAACATAGTAGGTGAATATGGATTGGGGGACAGAAATGAAAGAGGAAGCCGCCTGGTCGAATTTTGCACAGAGCACAACATAATCATAACTAACACTTGGTTTAAGAATCATGAAAGAAGGCTGTATACATGGAAGAACCCTGGAGATACTAAAAGGTTTCAGATAGATTATATAATGGTAAGACAGAGATTTAGGAACCAGGTTTTAAATTGTAAGACATTTCCAGGGGCAGATGTGGACTCTGACCACAATCTATTGGTTATGACCTGTAGATTAAAACTGAAGAAACTGCAAAAAGGTGGTAATTTAAGGAGATGGGACCTGGATAAACTAAAAGAACCAGAGGTTGTACAGAGATTCAGGGAGAGCATAAGGGAGCAATTGACAGGAATGGGGGAAATAAATACAGTAGAAGAAGAATGGGTAGCTTTGAGGGATGAAGTAGTGAAGGCAGCTGAGGATCAAGTAGGTAAAAAGATGAGGGCTAGTAGAAATCCTTGGGTAACAGAAGAAATATTGAATTTAATTGATGAAAGGAGAAAATATAAAAATGCAGTAAGTGAAACAGGCAAAAAGGAATACAAACGTCTCAAAAATGAGATCGACAGGAAGTGCAAAATGGCTAAGCAGAGATGGCTAGAGGACAAATGTAAGGATGTAGAGGCCTATCTCACTAGGGGTAAGATAGATACCGCCTACAGGAAAATTAAAGAGACCTTTGGAGATAAGAGAACGACTAGTATGAATATCAAGAGCTCAGATAGAAACCCAGTTCTAAGCAAAGAAGGGAAAGCAGAAAGGTGGAAGGAGTATATAGAGGGTCTATACAAGGGCGATGTACTTGAGGACAATATTATGGAAATGGAAGAGGATGTAGATGAAGATGAAATGGGAGATATGATACTGTGTGAAGAGTTTGACAGAGCACTGAAAGACCTGAGTCGAAACAAGGCCCCCGGAGTAGACAATATTCCATTGGAACTACTGACGGCCGTGGGAGAGCCAGTCCTGACAAAACTCTACCATCTGGTGAGCAAGATGTATGAAATAGGCGAAATACCCTCAGACTTCAAGAAGAATATAATAATTCCAATCCCAAAGAAAGCAGGTGTTGACAGATGTGAAAATTACCGAACTATCAGCTTAATAAGTCACAGCTGCAAAATACTAACACGAATTCTTTACAGACGAATGGAAAACCTAGTAGAAGCCAACCTCGGGGAAGATCAGTTTGGATTCCGTAGAAACACTGGAACACGTGAGGCAATACTGACCTTACGACTTATCTTAGAAGAAAGATTAAGGAAAGGCAAACCTACGTTTCTAGCATTTGTAGACTTAGAGAAAGCTTTTGACAATGTTGACTGGAATACTCTCTTTCAAATTCTAAAGGTGGCAGGGGTAAAATACAGGGAGCGAAAGGCTATTTACAATTTGTACAGAAACCAGATGGCAGTTATAAGAGCCGAGGGGTATGAAAGGGAAGCAGTGGTTGGGACGGGAGTGAGACAGGGTTGTAGTCTCTCCCCGATGTTATTCTACCTGTATATTGAGCAAGCAGTGAAGGAAACAAAAGAAAATTCGAAGTAGGTATTAAAATTCATGGAGAAGAAATAAAAACTTTGAGGTTCGCCGACGACATTGTAATTCTGTCAGAGACAGCAAAGGACTTGCAAGAGCAGTTGAATGGAATGGACAGTGTCTTGAAAGGAGGATATAAGATGAACATCAACAAAAGCAAAACAAGGATAATGGAATGTAGTCTAATTAAGTCGGGTGATGCTGAGGGAATTAGATTAGGAAATGAGGCACTTAAAGTAGTAAAGGAGTTTTGCTATTTGGGGAGCAAAATAACTGATGATGGTCGAAGTAGAGAGGATATAAAATGTAGGCTGGCAATGGCAAGGAAAGCGTTTCTGAAGAAGAGAAATTTGTTAACATCCAGTATTGATTTAAGTGTCAGGAAGTCATTTCTGAAAGTATTCGTATGGAGTGTAGCCATGTATGGAAGTGAAACATGGACGATAAATAGTTTGGACAAGAAGAGAATAGAAGCTTTCGAAATGTGGTGCTACAGAAGAATGCTGAAGATTAGATGGGTAGATCACATAACTAATGAGGAAGTATTGAATAGGATTGGGGAGAAGAGAAGTTTGTGGAACAACTTGACCAGAAGAAGGGATCGGTTGGTAGGACATGTTCTGAGGCATCAAGGGATCACCAATTTAGTATTGGAGGGCAGCGTGGAGGGTAAAAATCGTAGAGGGAGACCAAGAGACGAATACACTAAGCAGATTCAGAAGGATGTAGGTTGCAGTAGGTACTGGGAGATGAAAAAGCTTGCACAGTATAGAGTAGCATGGAGAGCTGCATCAAACCAGTCTCAGGACTGAAGACCACAACAACAACAACAACAACAACATGGGTGAAATCTCTGAAGCTTTTCAAATTAGAACTGGGGTACGAAAGAGTGATGAGCTGTCTTCACTCCTGTTCCCTCTAGTACTCAAGATGATCATCAACACTTGGGAGAAACAAATGCTTGGAGTAAGTACGGCAACAAAAGATAAACCAATAAAGATGAAAATCCTTGTCTTTGCTGACGACCCAGCAATAATTTCCCGTACTCCCAAGGAAACCAGACACACCATTGTGAAGCTTTATGAGATTGCCACGAGACCAGACTCCAAATCTCTTTTTAAAAAAAAAACAACACACACACACACACACACACACACACACACACACACACACACACACACAATGCATAGACTCCATGAGCCAAACTTGGCAATCATGTAACAAAGTACGGCAAAATCACACTGATGAAGGACTTCAGGTATCTAAGTGAAATTATTGGCAGCACTAGCAACAGAAGAGTAGATCGTAAGAAAGTTCAGAAAAATTGCATAAAGCCTAGACAGTTCTCCAGAATATGTACAACAAGAAATTGATGTCCATCAAAGTCAAACTACATCACTACTACACAGTCATTCTTACATAAGCATTCAATGCTACAGAGATATCATTAATTACCAACATCAAAGAAAAATACCAAGAAAAATATTTTGATGCCAAATTCAAGATAGTATCTGGATGCATAATGGCTCAGAGGAACTGTATTTCCTGACTGAGCAGTTCACCTAATTTGCAAGGAACAGGCATATGAAATTCTATGGTCGTATAGCACAAATGGAAGACTCTCACTTGACCAAGAAAACCTTGCACATCATCGATGGGACCCGACAACCCCAAAATATGTTCACTGGTAGATACACAGAGCGACCTCACAGAGATGTCACTAACTTGGATACCTGTCGTGAAGGGGTGAAGAACAGATGACGAGGTCTTCTCACAAAATGATGAGATACACCCCACAGCAGAAGTTTTAATGGAAGAGGTGTAATACACTCAAAGAATATGAAGCTTGTTCTGGAGGAACTGAGGATAAAAAGAATGTAGGACCTGACTGCCACTGTACTCTTAAATGTTTTGACAAAATAGGTGAACAATGTGAGGCACATGTTCAAAGCATTGTGGGAAATTTGTGACTGATGTTCCGAATGCATCTGGTTGTCAACCTGAGGAATGTATGCAGTTGGACGGTCACTTCTGACAACCCACAATCTTTATTCGTCTGCTAGATGTTAAATCCTAACACCTGGCAAAAAATAAGTCTCAGGAAATGAGGGCGTCAAAACCCAGTTCTTATTCTGCAATTAAAATACAATGGACTCACACTCATTGAAAAGAAGAAAGATGCTGATGTTCTGTCCCTCTTAGGTTACGTCCCTCCTGTTCATTACTGATCTTTCTTGCCATTAAAACCAACATGTTTCTACATCTACATATATACTCCCTCTCCTTCCCTCTTTCCTGATGAGGCAACAGTTTGTTGCGAAAGCTTGAATTTTGTGTGTATGTTTGTGTTTGTGTTTGTTTGTGTGTCTGTCGACCTGCCAGCACTTTCATTTGGTAAGTCACATCATCTTTGTTTTTAGATATATATTTTCTACGTGGAATGTTTCCCTCTATTATATACATATATACTCCGCAATCCACCGTACGGTGCGTGGCGGAAGATACCTCGTACCACAACTAGCATTTTCTCTGCCTGTACCATTCCCGAACAGAATGAGGGAAAAATTACTGCCTATATTCCTCTGTACGAGCCCTAATCTCTCTTATCTCATCTTTGTGGTCTTTCCGCAAAATGTAAGTTGGCGGCAGTAAAATTGTACTGCAGTCAGCCTCAAATGCTGGTTCTCTAAATTTCCTCAGTAGCGATTCATGAAAAGAACGCCTCCTTTCCTCCAGAGACTCCCACCAGAGTTCCTGAAGCATTTCCATAACACTCGCGTGATGATCAAACCTACCAGTAACAAATCTAGCAGCCCACCTCTGAATTGCTTCTATGTCCTCGCTCAATCCGACCTGATAGGGATCCCAAATGCTCAAGCAGTACTTAAGAATAGGTCGTGATAGTGTTTTATAAGCGGTCTCCTTTACAGATGAACCACATCTTCCCAAAATTCAACCAATGAACCGAAGACGACTATCCGCCTTCCCCACAACTGCCATTACATGCTTGTCCCACTTCATATCGCTCTGCAATGTTACGCCCACATATTTAATCGACGTGACTGTGTCAAGCGCTACACTACTAATGGAGTATTCAAACATTACAGGATTCTTTTTCCTATTCATCTGCATTAATTTACATTTATCTATATTTAGAGTTAGCTGCCATTCTTTACACCAATCACAAATCCTGTCCAAGTCATCTTGTATCCTCCTACAGTCACTCAACGGCGACACCTTCCCGTACACTACAGCATCATCAGCAAACAGCCGCACATTGCTATCCACCCTATCCAAAAGATCATTTATGTAGATAGAAAACTACAGTGGACCTACCACATTTCCCTGGGGCACTCCAGATGACACCCTCACCTCCGATGAACACTCACCATTGAGGACAACATACTGGGTTCTATTACTTAAGAAGTCTTCGAGCCACTCACATACTTGGGAACCAATCCCATATGCTCGTACCTTAGTTAGGAGTCTGCAGTGGGGCACCGCGTCAAACGCTTTCCGGAAGTCAAGGAATATGGCATCCGTCTCGTACCCTTCATCCACGGTTCGCAAGATATCATGTGAAAAAAGGGCGAGTTGCGTTTCGCAGGAGCGATGCTTTCTAAAGCTGTGCTGATGCATGGACAGCAACTTCTCTGTCTCGAGGAAATCCATTATATTCGAACTGAGAATATGTTCGAGAATCCTGCAACAAACCGATGTTAAGGATATTGGTCTGTAATTTGAGGATCCGTCCTTCTACCTTTCTTATATACAGGCGTCACCTGCGCTTTGTTCCAGTTGCTCAGGACTTTACGTTGGGCAAGAGATTCACGATAAATGCAAGCTAAGTAAGGAGCCAATGCAGTAGAGTACTCTCTGTAAAACCAAATTGGAATCCCATCAGGACCTGGTGATTTATTTATTGTCAACCCATTCAGCTGCTTCACAACCCCAGGGATGTCTATCACTATGTCCTCCATACAGAAATCTGTATGAGATTCAAACGGTGGTATGTTTGTACGATCCTCCTGCGTGAAAGATTTCTCAAATGCTAAATTTAAAATTTCAGCTTTCATTTTGCTGTCTTCCGTTGCCAGGCCAAACTGGTCAGTGAGCGACTGGATGGAAGCCTTCGACCCGCTTACCAATTTAAAATTTCAGCTTTCATTTTGCTGTCTTCCGTTGCCAGGCCAGACTGGTCAGTGAGTGACTGGATGGAAGCCTTCGACCCGCTTACCAATTTATGTAAGACCAGAATTTCCTTGGGTTTTCAGCAAGACCTTTTGCTAAGGTATGACAGTGGTAATGGTTGAATGCTTCATGCATCGCTCTTTTCACAGCAGCACGAATCTCTACTAACTTTTGCCTGTCCTCATTCTCCCGATCTTTCTTGTATCGCGGGTGCAACTGTCTTTGCTTCCTGAGCATCCTCCAAATTGCGCTGTTAAACCGCTGTGGGTCTTTTCCATCCGTAACCCACTTTTTCAGCACATACTTGTCCAATGCGTGATTTACAATGTGTTTAAATTTTGCCCATAACTCTTCCACGTCCATCGTACTGGAAGGAAATGAAGTCGATTCATTTACTAAATGGGATGCTAACAACTGCTTATCCACTCTTTCTAGTAAGAATACTCTCCTAGCCTTCTTGACCGAATTTTTAACATTTGTAACCACAGTCGTAATGACAACATCATGATCACTAATCCCTGTCTCAACACTGACACCGTCGATGAGGTCTGGTCTGTTCGTGGCTACCAGATCTAAAATATTTCCATTACACATTGGCTGTCGGTTTAGCTGCTCAAGACAGTTTTCAGATAATGTGTTCAAAAGTAATTCACATGACAGTTTGTCTGTACCACCTGTAATGAATCCATAGACATCCCAGTCTATACTAGGTAGGTTGAAGTCGCCTCCGACTAATATAGCATGATCCAGGTACTTCTGCGATACAGAGTGTAGACTCCCTTTGAATGATTCTAGAACTGTCATGGTGGAACCTGGTGGCCAGTAATAACACCCAACAATTAACTTTATTTCTCCTAGCCCCGTTAAACGTGTCCACATAACTTCACAATCACACTGTACTTCGACCTCAGTAGACACAATATTTTTGTCAACTGAAATGAAGACACCACTTCCTACGGTGTCTAATCTGTCTTTCCGATACATGTTCCAACTCTCACTAAATATTTCAGAACTTCCTATCTCAGGGTTCAGCCAGGTCTCAGTTCAGAGAATAATTTGCGCGCCACACACTTCCTGGAGGGCAGTACATTCAGGAACTTTATTCTGAACACTCTGAAAATTTACTGCTAATATCTTGATAGAAAGACCTGAATTGAAACAAGTCCCCGGGAGTAGACAACATTCCATTAGAACTACTGACGCCCTTGGGAGAGCCAGTCCTGACAAAACTCTACCATCTGGTGAGCAAGATGTACGAGATAGGCGAAATACCCTCAGACTTCAAGAAGAATATAATAATTCCAATCCCAAAGAAACCAGGTGTTGACACATGTGAAAATTACCAACTATCAGTTTAATAAGTCACAGCTGCAAAATACTAACGCAAATTTTTTAAAGACGAATGGGAAAACTAGTAGAAGCTGGCCTCAGGGAAGATCAGTTTGGATTCCGTAGAAATGTTGGAACACGTGAGGCAATACTGACCTTATGACTTATCTTAGAAAATAGATTAAGGAAAGCCAAACCTACATTTCTAGCATTTGTAGACTTAGAGAAAGCTTTTGACAATGTTGACTGGAATACTCTCTTTCAAATTCTAAAGATGGCAGAGGTAAAATATAGGGAGCGAAAGGCTATTTACAATTTGTACAGAAACCAGATGGCAGTTATAAGAGTCGAGGGGCACTAAAGGGAAGCAGTGGTTCGGAAGGAAGTGAGACAGGATTGTAGCTTATCCCCGATGTTATTCAATCTGCATATTGAGCAAGCAGTAAAGGAAACAAAAGAGAAATTCATAGTAGGTATTAAAATCCATGGAGAAGAAATAAAAACTTTGATGTTCGCCGATGACATTGTAATTCTGTCAGAGACAGCAAAGGACCTGGAAGAGCAGCTGAACGAAATGGACAGTGTCTTGAAAGGCGGATAAAAAATGAACATCAACAAAAGCAAAATGAGGCTAATGGAATGTAGTCGAATTACGTCTGATGATGCTGAGGGAATTAGATGAGGAATTGAGACACTTAAAGTAGTAAATGAGTATTGCTATTTGGGGAGCAAAATAACTGATGATGATAGAAGTAGAGAGGATATAAAATGTAGACTGGCAATGGCACAGAAAGCGTTTCTGAAGAAGAGAAATTTGTTAACATCTTGTATAGATTTAAGTGTCAGGAAGTCGTTTCTGAAAGTATTTGTATGGGGTGTAGCCATGTATGGAAGTGAAACATGGACAATAAATAGTTTGGACAAGAAGAGAATAGAAGCTTTCGAAATGTGGTGCTACAGAAGAATACTGAAGATTAGATGGGTAGATCACATAACTAATGAGGAGGTATTGAATAGAATTGGGGAGAAGAGGAGTTTGTGGCACAACTTGACAAGAAGAAGGGATCGGTTGGTAGGACATGTTCTGAGGCATCAGGGGATCACAAATTTAACATTGGAGGGCAGTGTGGAGGGTAAAAATCGTAGAGGGAGACCAAGAGATGAATACACTAAGCAGATTCAGAAGGATGTAGGTTGCAGTAAGTACTGGGCAATGATGAAGCTTGCACAGGATAGAGTAGCATGGAGAGCTGCATCAAACCAGTCTCTGGACTGAAGACGACGACAACAACAACAACAACAACAACAACAACAACATCTTGACAGCTGAAGTGTCTTTACACTGAGCGTGTCCTGATTTCCCTGCCTGCATGTCGACTGGTGAGTTTTCATCAGGACACCTCGCACTACTGCCTAGCATAAAAAAAAACCCATGTGCACGCCACAAGTACTCTGCTATCCGAGTAGCCGCTTCCTTTGTGTAGTGCACCCCTGACCTATCTAGGGGCATCCTACAATTCCCCACCCAATAGCACAAGTCTAGAAATCTGCAGCCAAGACCGTCACAGAGTCGACGAAGCCTCTGGTTTAGATCCTCCACTCGGCTCCAAACCAAAGGACCCCGATCCACTCTGGAAATGATGCTACAAATAGAGAGCTCTGCTTGCACCCCGCGGGCTTGGCCAGCGGTATTCACCAAATCCACCAGCCGCCTGTACGAACTGAGGATCGCCTCAGAACCCAAGCGACAGGCATCATTGGTGCCAACGCCAGCAACTACTTACAGACGACTGCACCCCGTACACTCGATAGCCGCAGGCAAGGCCACCTCCACATCTTGGATGAGACCCCCCCGGCAGACAAACCGAGTGCACGTTGGAATTCTTTCTAGCCCTGTATGCTATTTCCCTAAGGAGCTCCATCACCCGCCTAACGTTGGAGCTCCCAATAACCAGCAAGCCTTTGCCCCCATGTGCCTGCTCAGGCCCTGCTGAAGGAGTGGCCACCAGCCCACTGACAGGCTGAACGGGCAAGGCCAGCCGGACAGCCTCCACATTGACCCTCCGCCTCGAGCGACGCGAACGCATTGCAGTCTGCCACTCACCCTGAGGTGAGGGCAGCCCCAACGCGCTGGGTACACTAGAAAGTGCCTCGGTGGCTGAGTCAGCGGACGCAGCAAGCGACACCACGGGCGTCTCAAGTGGCGCGCTAGACCCTCCGCCGTCGCTGCACCTCGAGGCAGCAGCCTGAAGGCAGCTGACCATGGCCAACAGCATGCTCAGCTGCTCGCGGCCGCGGCCAGTTCCTCCTGCACCCGCACACAGCGTGTGCGTGTGCGCGCCCACACACACACACACACACACACACCACACACACACACACACACACACACACACACACACACACACTATCCATCCTACTGCTAATATCTAATGACTCTGCAAATTTATACTCTACAGCTATCAATTAGCAATATAACTCCTCTCAAATGCGAGAATACGCAAGGATTTTATGTAATTAAATATGCAAGCGCACAAACACTCAGAAATAAATTAAGAATCAAACTACAAAACAAATATGAAAGCTAAATATGCGACTCGCTACTGCACTGATGCTGCACTGCCACTGCACTGATACCCCCAGGATGAGAGTGATGACTAAGTATTTTCAAGCAATGAGCTGTACAGTTAAGTCTTCTAATAACTCCATATAAATGTTCTCATATGATTATCTATCATTATAATTTAACAATGTAAAGAAAACAGAGATTGCTACTTACCATACTGATGACACATTAGGTTGCAGACAGGCACAATTAAAAGACACTTACACATTAGCATTCAACCAAAAAACCACTCACCGACCCCCACACATACATTCACACAAGCAAGCATGTCTCATACACACATGAGTGCCATCTCTGGCAGCTGGGACCAGATTGCCATTCTGGGGTGTGTGTGTGTGTGTGTGTGTGTGTGTGTGTTTTATGATGAAGGCTGTGACCAAAAGCTAATGTGCAAGTGTCTTAATGTTGCCTGTCTGCAACTTAAAGTGTCATTTTTTACAGTAAGTAGCAATCTACACTGATCAGGCAGAACATTATGACCACCTTCCTAATAGCCAGTATCTCCACCTTTGGCATGGATAACAGTAGTGAAATGTTGTGGCACAGAAGCAAAAAGGCCTTGGTAGATCGCTGGATGGAGTTTCCACCACATCTGCACACTAGTCACCTAATTCCCATAAATTCCAGGAAGGGGAGGCAACGAGCTCTGAAGCCACGTTCAATCACATCCCAGATGTGTTTGATCAGGTTCAGATCTGGCGAGTATCAGTCTATTCCAATGATCTCACCTCTTGCCCTACTGCCAAATTAAATTGTTCTAGACTTGTTAAAGATGTTCTCTCTTTCTTGCAGTCCATACAGTGGAAATATTTGTTCACTATCAAAGCTACCAATCGCACTCAACCTAAAACCAGTACTGGTCCCTGCCTGAATCGGTTCACTCCTTCACCCAACTGTGATCCATCCCTGCTGCCTACAAATCACCTTTCAGAATTTCTTACCCTCAAATCTTGCCCACCATCATTCCCCAAATCCCTCAACATAGAAACCAGCCTTACATCTGCATAAAAGAACTGCAATCCATCATCCACAAACTGCTGACAAAGGCTTGACCACCATGGTTCTGAACCACAGGGATTTCCTGGCAGAGGGATTAGCCAGCTGTCAGATTCATCCACCTACAAAAACTACCACAGTAAGCCCAATTCAGAAATCCAACAGGATCTCTAGTCCCTCCTCAAATCCCTAGATCCATCCTACAACCTTTCCCCTGAGACTACCTCTCTCCTCACCCCCACACTCCTACCATCTATATGCTTCCTTATGTGCATAAAACCAGCCACCCAAGACGCTCCATTGTGGCTAGTTACCGTGCCCCCATTGAGTGAACTTCTGCACTCGTGGACCAACTCCTTGAACCTATTACCCGTAACCTAACCTCTTAGTAAAAGACACCTACGATTCCCTCCACAGTTCTTGTTCCTTTAACATACGGCACCCTGCTCATCCCTGTTGATACCATCCCCCTCTACACTGACATCCCCAATGTCCATGGCCTTGCTGCTATTGAACATTACCTTTCCCAAGGCCCGACTGACTCCAAACCTGCAACCTTCTTGCTGGTCACCATGACCAACTATATACTCGCCCACAATTCCTTCTTCTTTGAAAGGATCATCTACAAACAACTCCCTGGTACAGCAACCGGCATGCAAACACCATACTACACCAAACTGTTTATGGTTTTTAGATTCTGGTGGTTAGCAAGGATTCCTCTAAATGGCCCCACACCTGGCTCAGATCCACTGATGACATCTTCATGATCTCTACCGAGGTTGAGGACACCCTATCCACACTTTTCCTGAACCTCAGCACCTTCTACCCCATTTGCTTCACTTAGGCCTCCTCAAACCAACAACTGATCTTCCTCAACGCTGACCTCCACCTCACGAATGGCTACATCAGCATCTCTATCCATATCAAATCTACCAGCTACCAGCAACACCTTCACTTCGACAGCTGTTGCCCGTTCCATACCAAGAAGTCCCTTCCACATAGCCTATCCACCTATGGTTGTCGCACCTGTAGTGATGAGCAGTTCTCTCCATATTACCAAATTACCCTCCCTATAATGGACAGAAACAGATTTCTGGTACCTTGTCTCTCCAGTCATCTACAACCTCCCACATATTCATCATCCAGTCACAAAGCAGCACTCCTCTCCTGACTCAACACCACCCATAACTGAAGCAACTTAAATCATATTCTCCATCATGTTTTTCACCACCTCTCGTGCCACCCTGAAATGAGGAATGTCCTGCCCACTATACATCCCACCCCGCACCCCACATAATGATATTCTGACATCCACCAAAACTATGCATTACTTTTGTCCATCCCTACTCCACCTGGCTTCATGGATCATATCCCTTTAATAGATATACATGCAAGACCCATCCCATTGAAGGCAGGACTACCTGTGGAAGAAGCCATGCGATCTACAAATGAGCTGCAACCACTGTGCTACTTTCAATGTGACCTTGACAATTAAGAATCCATCTGTCCGCACAAATGGCGACCGATAAACTGCGGCTGAGACACAGTTGGACCACCCAGTTACTGAACATATTGCCCAACACAACATACTTCACTTCAATGGCTGATTCACAGCCTGGGCCATCTGGACCCTTCTTACCAACATCGCCTTTTCTGAACTGTGCAGGTGGAAGCTCTCCCTGCACTATATCCCACATTCCCATAAACTATCTGGCCTCATACTTTGCTAGAACCTGTCCTTCACCTTCCTATCCCTTCCCTGTTTCTACTCAAACAATATACAGCCTTCTACTCCGCCATCATGCCCACAGACTTTCTCCCTTTTCTACTTCTCTCCTTTTCGATTCCACTCCCCTTTCCATCCCCTATCCTCAAAAGCACCCAACTGCACCTAGAAGCCCTGCCCTGTCCATCACTGCATGCTCCCACAAGCAGCACTACACCTTCTCCCACCTCTACCCTGTTATCCCTGCCCCTCCCCACGTCATGCCTCTTCTTTACCACAACAAACCACACCACACTGTTGCTCCAGTTTTATATATATATATATATATATATATATAAAAACAAAGATGAGGTGACTTACCGAACAAAAGCGCTGGCAGGTCGATAGGCACACAAACAAACACAAACACACACACAAAATTCAAGCTTTCGCAACAAACTGTTGCCTCATCAGGAAAGAGGTAAGGAGAGGGGAAGACGAAAGGAAGTGGGTTTTAAAGGAGAGGGTAAGGAGTCATTCCAATCCCGGGAGCGGAAAGACTTACCTTAGGGGGAAAAAAGGACAGGTATACACTCGCACACACGCACATATCCATCCACACATACAGACACAAGCAGACATATATATATATATATATGCTTTAATTTACCAAACTAAAGCGTTGGTGTGCTGATAGAGGCAAAAAACACACAAACACACACACAAATTTTCAGCTTTCGCAACCCACGGTTCCTTCATCAGAAAAGAGGGAAGGAGAGGGAAAGACAAAAGGATGTGGGTTTTAAGTGAGAGGGTAAGGAGTCATTCCAATCCCGGGAGCGGAAAGACTTACCTTAGGGGGAAAAAGAACGGGTATACACTCGCGCGCACGCGCGCGCACACACGCACACACACACACACACACACACACACACACACACACACACACACACACACACACAAGCAGACATATTTAAAGACAAAGAGTTTGGGCAGAGATGTCAGTCGAGGCGGAAGTGCAGAGGCAAAGATGATGTTGAATGACAGGTGAGGTACGAGTGGCGGCAACTTGAAATTAGCGGAGATTGAGGCCTGGTGGGTAACGGGAAGAGAGGATATATTGAAGAGCAAGTTCCCATCTCCGGAGTTCGGATAGGTTGGTGTTGGTGGGAAGTATCCAGATAACCCGGACGGTGTAACACTGAGCCAAGATGTGCTGGCCGTGCACCAAGGCATGTTTAGCCACAGGGTGATCCTCATTACCAACAAACACTGTCTGCCTGTGTCCATTCATGCGAATGGACAGTTTGTTGCTGGTCATTCCCACATAGAATGCATCACAGTGTAGGCAGGTCAGTTGGTAAATCACGTGGGTGCTTTCACATGTGGCTCTGCCTTTGATCGTGTACACCTTCCGGGTTACAGGACTGGAGTAGGTGGTGGTAGGAGGGTGCATGGGACAGGTTTCACACCGGGGGCGGTTACAAGGATAGGAGCCAGAGGGTAGGGAAGGTGGTTTGGGGATTTCATAGGGATGAACTAAGAGGTTACGAAGGTTAGGTGGACGGCGGAAAGACACTCTTGGTGGAGTGGGGAGGATTTCATGAAGGATGGATCTCATTTCAGGGCAGGATTTGAGGAAGTTGTATCCCTGCTGGAGAGCCACAATCAGAGTCTGGTCCAGTCCCGGAAAGTATCCTGTCACAAGTGTCCAAATTGAACCCTGCCTGGAACAGTTCCGTCCACCGTCGCAGCGGGACCCTCCTCCTCTTCCTCAAAATCACCCTCTCCTAACCTTCCAGGAATTTCTGACTTCCAGCCTTGCATCTCAGTCCTTCTTAAAAAACCTTAATCCTACTCCCAACATCACAACTGCTGAAGCCCAGGCTATCCGTGATCTGAAGGCTGACCGATCCATTGTCATTCTTCCGGCGGACAAGGGTTCCACGACCGTGGTACTTGATCGTCGGGAGTATGTGGCTGAGGGACTGCGTCAGCTTTCAGACAACACCACATACAAAGTTTGCCAAGGTAACCCCATTCCCGATGTCCAGGCAGAGCTTCAAGGAATCCTCAGAACGTTAGGCCCCCTGCAAAACCTTTCACCTGACTCCATCAACCTCCTGACCCCACCGACACCCCGCACCCCTACCTTCTTCCTAAAATCCACAAACCCAATCATCCCGGCCGCCCCATTGTAGCGGGTTACCAAGCCCCCACGGAACGTATTTCTGCCTACGTAGATCAACACCTTCAACCCATTACATGCAGTCTCCCATCCTTCATCAAAGACACCAACCACTTTCTCGAACGCCTGGAATCCTTACCCAATGTGTTACCCCCAGAAACCATCCTTGTAACCATTGATGCCACTTCCTTATACACAAATATTCCGCATGTCCAGGACCTCACTGCGATGGAGCATTTCCTTTCATGCCGATCACCTGCCACCCTACCTAAAACCTCTTTCCTCATTACCTTAGCCAGCTTCATCCTGACCCACAACTTCTTCACTTTTGAATGCCAGACACACCAACAATTAAAGGGAACAGCCATGGGTACCAGGATGGCCCCCTCATACGCCAACCTATTCATGGGTTGCTTAGAGGAAGCCTTCTTGGTTACCCAGGCCTGCCAACCCAAAGTTTGGTACAGATTTATTGATGACATCTTCATGATCTGGACTCACAGTGAAGAAGAACTCCAGAATTTCCTCTCCAACCTCAACTTCTTTGGTTCCATCAGATTCACCTGGTCCTACTCCAAATCCCATGCCACTTTCCTTGACATTGACTGCCACCTGTCCAATGGCCAGCTTCACACGTCCGTCCACATCAAACCCACCAACAAGCAACAGTACCTGCATTATGACAGCTGCCACCCATTCCACATCAAACGGTCCCTTCCCTACAGCCAAGGTCTTCGTGGCAAACGAATCTGCTCCAGTCCGGAATCCCTGAACCATTGCACCAACAACCTGACAACAGCTTTCGCATCCCGCAATTACCCTCCTGACCTGGTACAGGAGCAAACAACCAGAGCCACTTCCTCATCCCCTCAAACCCAGAATCCCCCACAGAAGAACCACAAAAGTGCCCCACTTGTGACAGGATACTTTCCGGGACTGGACCAGACTCTGAATGTGGCTCTCCAGCAGGGATACGACTTCCTCAAATCCTACCCTGAAATGAGATCCATCCTTCATGAAATCCTCCCCACTCCACCAAGAGTGTCTTTCCGCCGTCCACCTAACCTTCGTAACCTCTTAGTTCATCCCTATGAAATCCCCAAACCACCTTCCCTACCCTCTGGCTCCTATCCTTGTAACCGCCCCCGGTGTAAAACCTGTCCCATGCACCCTCCTACCACCACCTACTCCAGTCCTGTAACCCGGAAGGTGTACACGATCAAAGGCAGAGCCACATGTGAAAGCACCCACGTGATTTACCAACTGACCTGCCTACACTGTGATGCATTCTATGTGGGAATGACCAGCAACAAACTGTCCATTCGCATGAATGGACACAGGCAGACAGTGTTTGTTGGTAATGAGGATCACCCTGTGGCTAAACATGCCTTGGTGCACGGCCAGCACATCTTGGCACAGTGTTACACCGTCCGGGTTATCTGGATACTTCCCACTAACACCAACCTTTCCGAACTCCAGAGATGGGAACTTGCTCTTCAATATATCCTCTCTTCCCATTACCCACCAGGCCTCAATCTCCGCTAATTTCAAGTTGCCGCCACTCGTACCTCACCTGTCATTCAACATCATCTTTGCCTCTGCACTTCCGCCTCGACTGACATCTCTGCCCAAACTCTTTGTCTTTAAATATATCTGCTTGTGTCTGTATATGTGTGGATGGATATATGTGTGTGTGTGTGTGTGTGTGTGTGTGTGTGTGTGTGTGTGTGTGTGCGCGCGCGCTGCGCGCGCGCTCGGCGCGAGTGTATACCCGTTCTTTTTCCTAAAGTAAGTCTTTCCGCTCCCGGGATTGGAATGACTCCTTACCCTCTCCCTTAAAGCCCACTTCCTTTCGTCTTTCCCTCTCCTTCCCTCTTTCCTGATGAGGCAACAGTTTGTTGCGAAAGCTTGAATTTTGTGTGTATGTATGTGTCTGTTTGTGTTTCTATCGACCTGCCAGCGCTTTCGTATGGTAAGTCACATCATCTTTGTTTTTAAATATATTTTCCCGCATGGAATGTTTCCCTCTGTTATATTAATTAATAGAGGGAAACATTCCATGTGGGAAAAATATATCTAAAAACAAAGATGATGTGACTTACCAAACGAAAGCGCTGGCACGTCGATAGACACACACAAACAAACACGAACATACACACAAAATTCAAGCTTTCGCAACAAACTGTTGCCTCATCAGGAAAGAGGGAAGGAGAGGGAAAGACGAAAGGATATGGGTTTTAAGGGAGAGGGTAAGGAGTCATTCCAATCCCGGCAGCGGAAAGACTTACCTTAGGGGGAAAAAAGGACGGGTATACACTCGCACACACACACACACACACACACACACACACATATCCATCCACACATATACAGACACAAGCAGACATCCTTTCGTCTTTCCCTCTCCTTCCCTCTTTCCTGATGAAGCAGCCGTTGGTTGTGAAAGCAGAATTTTGTGTGTATGTTTGTTTGTGTTTGTTTGTGTGTCTATCAACCTGCCAGCGCTTTCGTTTGGTAAGTCACATCTTCTCTGTTCTGTTTTAACAACTGTCTGGTCAGTCAAATGTGTTTTCATTCAGTTGGTTTTTTCATCAAATGAAACAACTGAATGGCACTAATCTCTACAAGTATATCAGCTATATGTATGTTTTCACTCAGTCAACATGTTTAAGTGGTTTCACTCAAAGCAAGACAGCCAACGAAAACAAGTCTCCATCAGTTGTGGCCATGATATGAATGTTTTCACTCAATCACCAGATTTGAGTGGTTTCATTCAATGCGAGACAATCAACTGACAAGTCTGCCAGTTGTGGCAATTATGTGAATGTTTTCACTCACTTTCCAGCTTTTGAGTGATTTTAATTACATACTGTTTCACCCTTTTCAGTTATACATGAACCATGACTAGGGTTTACAACTTTTTGGAAGGCAAACTACCATATTTCAAAGGGGTGAAAATAAATAAAAATGAAGTACTTTCAAACTGTATGTATTTACATAAACTGAAGGGGAATCACCGCTGTCAGCTGCAATGGGACATTAAGCAGAACCAGCTGTGATGAACGAAAATGTGTACCAGACCACAATTCGAACCCGGGATTCCTGCTTTCTTGGCAGGTGTGGTAATCGCTGTGCCATCTGGGACATAGCAACTGTGCAGACCATCTCGGTACGCCTCACAGCTGATCCACACTCACCTAACCCCACCTATCCACAGTCCCTGTCCATTATACTCCCGTTCGCTACTTAGAGATTCCCACAGGAGATCAGATGTATTTGTGCATTCCCACTGAAAGTGGATCCATTGCCCAGACAGGTTTACCAACTATTTGAATGCTCAGTGTCTGTTCCTTCGAAAGAACAGACACCATGCAGATCCTGCAGCTGTGAAATACTGTGTAAATTGAAGGGGGATCGCTGCTGTCAACTGCAGTGGGATATTAAGTGGAAATGTGTACTGGATCAGGACTCAAACTTGGGATCTCCTGCTTAATAGGGAATTGTGGTAACCACTGCACCATCCAGGACACAGCGTTGTCACAACTACACAGACTATCTCTGACACACACACACACACACACACACACACACACACACACACACTGCAGCTTCTTACAATAATTGCAACACAATAATCTTGACAATGCAACCAAAAGTTACCTCTAAAGGTATCTTATGTGTGTTAAAATGTGTTTGCGTAATAGTGTTAATGTGCAGATATATTTTTGTCCAAATGGCCAAATGGCTCTGAGCACTATGCGACTTAACTTCTGCGGTCATCAGTCGCCTAGAACTTAGAACTAATTAAACCTAACTAACCTAAGGACATCACACACATCCATGCTCGAGGCAGGATTCGAACCTGCGACCGTAGCGGTGGCTCGGTTCCAGACTGCAGCGCCTAGAACCGCACTATATTTTTGTGCTGTACGCTTTTGTGTATCATATAAATGAGGCTGAAGTGGTTAACCAGCCCAGAATTCACTTAGACAACAGTGGAGAAACCGTGTGAAAAAACCATATTGAGGCTGGCTGGCAAAAGTGGCTCGAAGTAACAGTGAATCAAACTCATACATCTTTTGCCTTCCTAAGTCTGGCAAGTAGTGAGCAAACACACTTTTAAAATAATACCTTAAAATTACTCATTTGAATTAGATTATAACATCTTGACCATTGTTCTAACGAGATGTGAGCATATTTGCTTAATGTTACTACGAGCACAAATATTTATTGGTTTAGGGCTGGGCTATAATTTTACAATATTGTCTTTTTATGTACTTTTGAATGATTTCATAAAGCATAAAAAGCATAGGCATGTACTGATTTTTAATGAAAGCATAAAATAGTTAAATACATTTCAGCTAGGAGCGAGATCTTAACAAGTCAGATGGTGCTACTGCAGAGTGTCAATTTAACAGTGTACTTTTGATCAGCATTTAAAAAAACATCATCTTGTGCAAGTTCTTTAATTTCAGCCAGTTCCTCTTCTCTGTACAAATGTGTCCAGCCTTTGAAAAAGCTCACTCTCAGGAGGTTGTAGTGGCCGGAACACACAAATACTTTAAGGCAGCATCAGACAAAGATGGCATGGACTCGTGGTGTACCTTCAAAAAAATTAGTGGATCAGGTTTCTCTTCTATGTCTAGAAGCTTTTTGGACAAACAGAGCCACATGTCCTCTTGTACATATTTAAGTTCTGCTGACACTGATTCATTTTTTGTTTTTCTGTTTCATAAAAGGTGCCCAGATCACCATCATCATCATCATCATCGACACCAATGCTGTCTTCTTCATAAGGCGTCATCCTTTTTGACACAGTGGTGCCTACATTAGTTGTTGCGGTTGTATCTGTCACTGTTCTTTGGCATCCTTGGACAAATGGAACTACAATGGAGGCTGTTGTGAACTGTTCTCCCGGCAGTTCTTCTGTTAATTCAAACAGAGATTCCAGTAGATGAAGGCAGCCTTCCAAAATGTCCATTCTACTGCCATCAAAACTTCACATTAACATAAGAAAACATTGTTATGGGGGTATCTTTTACCAACACTAGATGCTGCATGATTAGAAACGAAGTTCCACTTGCTGAGCGTTTCCTGTTTCAGTTTTACGTGTTTTTTGTTCAGCTGAACTTGGCAACCTACCAGTTTTGCAGCGGCTACTGTGCTGTTTTTGAAAAATCTGACAATTTTGTGACATTTCTGTCTGAGGGAGCTAGTGATGCTAATTCATGATCGTTGAATACATCTGACACTATTAAATTAAGTGTGTGAGCAGCTCATCCCAACATTCATTTTTCTTGCTACATCCACAACACCACTAACGTTGACAGTGACAAGGGAAAACACTTCGTCACCTCTTCCCCATTCAGAAATAATTGTTTCAATGCTCGTGGTAATGTTTTCGAAAGTGTGCCAATGAGCAATGTGCACAATGGGCAGGACATCAGGCTGCAGCTTGTACTACTCAATAAAATGTGCAGTTACTGTCAAAAGTCCTTGTGTGTTTATGTTGGTCCACATGTCTGCAGTCAGTGGGGCACATTTGGTTTCAGCCAAGCTATTTCCAGTAACTTCCCCAATTTTGAGACAACGGTCATTTAACTGTTTGTTTGTCAGGGTCTTACTGGAAGGCAAAGAATACCACGGATCTAATGTCTTAACTAGTTTCATATATTTGATATTATAATAAAAAAATAAAAAAATAAAAAAAAGAGAGAGAAAAGAAAATGGAAGGTAACACTCAGCCACAGCAACAACAAGAAGGTTGCCAGTCTCTCTAATTTTACTACTAAACAGTTCTTTTACCTTCATGGTACCAAAAATTGTTGCCTGTCTTGATATTTTTCTCGGCACTTGAGACCATTAGAGGGTTAGTTTACAAAAGTTGTTTAAGTCATAATACTTCTTGTGAAATCAGATTGCATACTTGACATATTAGCTAGATTCATGAACATAGCAGTGCCAACACAGCAAGAGGCAGCGCACACGATGGAGCAGAGATGGAAGAGGTAGACATAGTGCCAGCAGCAGAAGGGATGAGCTGACGGCCCGTTGTATCTTCCAACAAATTTTTAAGACCCACAATGTTTAAGAACTGATGGTGCTTCTTTTTCAGGTGGCCCATCAGATTACTGGATGAACCATGAAAACTTATTTCCTTTTTACGTATTGTTTCCACCAAGAATTGAATGCATATCAGTGGTCAGGCAAGTCCAATTGTCACTCCCAGGGTGCTCAAGGCGTGTGAACTTGGTTACACTTTTACAGAATATTTACAATGCTGTCTTGAGATAGGCTCAACTGTGTAACTGAAGTAGCAATGTATGAATCTGAGTAGTACTACTTCATTCCCATGAAGTATTACACAAGCTACTTTTCACGGACTGTGAAATGTAAACAGCATTTGTAATGACACAAGTATACATCATACAGTGTAGGAATTGTTCCATTTCATTTCAAAGTTATTTTGTTATTCTCTGTAATAACTTAAAAAATACGATCAGTAGTAGAGCAGTTGTAAAAACTTGTATAAAGCAAGCAGTGAGGTGATAGAGCACTGATGGCGCACACGCCATTTAATGGCAGCAGGGTAAAGAAAGGCAGCTAGCCACAGTATGGTGCTGCCACAAGCCTGCAAAGTATGCAGCCAATAATCTGTAACTGTGTTTTAAATGTGTAGCTGTAAATGATGTTTTTTGTATTAATCTCTATATAGTGTTAAATAGATCTTAGTTTTAAAAGTATAATGAATCTTTAATTAAAGCTGTAACGAATCATGACTTCAGGCTCCAGTTAAAATCTAAAGGGACTTCCACACTGAAGGGTAAGGAGGGAGAAACACTGTGACAGTATGTTACAGAACAGTTCTCTTTATGAGTCTGAAGCGTTGTGAAGTAGTGTGTGGTACAATGCCCACGTACTTCATCGAGTGGTGATTAAAATGAGCACAATCATTGCTAACGGCCTCAGATGTATGGGAAATTATTGCTACACGCAATTCTACAGTATTAAGCAGCTATCTGTCAACTCAGCAGAAGTGGCAATGATGTTACGAGGGCCAGAGGGAAGTCGTTTGCTGTGAATGAGGCAGTCATTTTGTTGCAGCATTACCCACTGTACTGGCCAAATTTTACAATGGGAACTACGATTTGGAAGCCACTATTTAAAAAAGGGTTGCCACAAGTTCCCCAAGTGAAATTTCCTGATATTTTCCTGATTTCCAGACAAGTTTTAGCATTTTTCCCTGACAAATTTTGAGATTCAAGGGCAACTAAAGACATAAGTTGACAAAAAATGTAAGGGCTTCTGTATTTCTAAACGTATGAGCAAAAAACTGAAGTACTAACATCAACATCTTTTGTAATGAACTGTTCTTAGATGGAGAAAGCAAGCCAAATGATATATATGTTTCATTAAGATCACTGATATTATTTTATTTCAAGAAAGTGAAACACGTCTGGTGACAAAAATACACATTTTGTTGGAGTCACAAGATAGATTTTAAATGCTTCCACTGTTTCCAGAAATAACCTCTGAAAAAAGTAGGCCTCTTGCAGAAACGTATAAGGTGGGGAAGAGCTGTACAAACCAACACTGTAGGTGACCGCCAATAAAATGTTGGTTCTACTATGTTCATTATTGTTGGTTACTACCCATTGTGTTATGTCTATTATTCTAGAGGTATTGTGTGATTTTTCTTTCAAGAAATACACGAGTACATAGCGTACAAACTGCCAGTGACTGCCATAATTTTCTTCTTATTGTCCATACTTTCTAATATATAAACTACTTTCAAAGTGCCAAAATGTACTGGAATAAATAAAATGTCTATAAGATGCTCCACTGTACAAGGCACTTGTGGTGAGACAGTCGCAATTCCTGAAATCCATTGCCCACGACCTCTGGCCTGCCAAGGACCACCACAGTCCTGGGTCCACGGATAAACCATGAAAATCCACCGCATTATGCCACACACATACACACCCGGCCTGCAGACAGATCAGTGAGACTAGATCTGACAAGCAGGGCCCACACGTTAGTGGGAAACTATGGGCCTCAGAACAGAAGGCCCAATCCATTAGATATACCCACAGAAATGGCCTGCGGTTTTTGCCCGCCATAGAAGTCCACTCATGTGGCCAGCTATTCATGAGTCATAAACACCACGCTGATGAAATGAGACTGCAGTGATCACCCACGCAACAGATAAATTATGCAAATACTCTGAGAATTGATACTTATGAAGATGGGTAGCAACTTATCATACAGACGATCGCTGAGCCACAGACAGGCACATAGAAAAGACAATAGCACTCTCACAACTAAATTTTTTGCCACAGACTTTGTCAGAAAACGAGAGTGCATACACATTCACAGTCACTCAGACACAACTTATGCACACATGACCGTTGTCTCCACTCGCTGCATCAACATCTCTGACAATCAGATCCAAACAAACCACTCCTCACACCTCCCTGTCTCTCATTAGGAGCTGCTCGGCTAGCAACAAGTAGTGAAGGCAGCACTGACTGCAAGCTGAGGGGAGGGGTGGGAAGGGGAGAGGCAGTAAGAATGAGAGAGCAGGGAAGCGTACTCAGCTGCGCCCAGCCAGTGATAAAGCATGACGTCTCAATAAACAAACAATTTCATGCTACTGAGACAAAAACGAGATTTTTCAAATTTTTTTCCCCCAAATTTCCCTGGTCCATTTGAAATTCCCTGATATTCCCTATTTTCCAGAACTTGTGGCAACCCATTAAAAGCTATTAAACCATCCATCGGTAGCAAATTCTTGTCAGATGCTGCAATACGTTGCTCAATACCACAAAAGAACTGAAATATTTATTTCCATGGTGAAGTTCAGTGTATTCTATTTTTCATACTGACTGACATACACTATATGATCAAAAGTATCTTGACAACCCAAAACATACAATTTTCATATTAGGTGCACTGTGCTACCAACTACTGCTTCGTTCTCCATATCAGCGACCTCAGTAGTCATTAGACATCGTGAGAGAGCAGAGTGGGGAACTCCGTGGAACTCACGAACTTCGAACGTGGTCGGGTGATTGGGTGTCACTTGTGTCATATGTCTGTATGCGAGATTTCCACACTCTTAAACATCCCTAGGTCTACTGTTTCCGATGTGATAGTGAAGTGGAAACACGAAAGGACATGTACAGCACAAAAGCATACAGGCCGACCTCGTCTGTTGACTGACAGAGAAGGCCGACAGTTGAAGGGGGTCATAATGTGTAATAAACAGACATCTATCCAGACCATCACACAGGAATTCCAAACTGCATCAGGTTCCACTGCAAGTACTATGACAGTTAGGTGGGAGGTGAGAAAACTTGGATTACACGGTCGAGTGACTGCTCATAAGCCACACATCACGCTGGTAAATGCCAAACAACATCTCGCTTTGTGTAAGGAGCGTAGACATTGGATGATTGAACAGTGGAAAAACGTTGTGTCGAGTGACGAATCACAGTACACAATGTGGCAATCCGATGGCAGGGTGTGTGTATGGCGAATGCTCGGTGAACGTCACCTGCCAGCGTGTGTAGTGCCAACAGTAAAATTTGGAGGCAGTGGTGTTATTGTGTGGTTGTGTTTTTCATGGAGAGGGCTTGCACCCCTTGTTGTTTTGCACGGCACTATCACAGCACAGGCCTACAATGATGTTTTAAATACCTTCTTGCTTCCCACTGTTGAAGAGCAATTCAGGAATGGTGATTGCATCTTTCAACACGATCGAGCACCTGTTCATAATGCACAGCCTATCGTGGAGGGGTTACACAACAATAACATCCCTGTAATGGACTGGCCTGCACAAAGTCCTGATCTGAATCCTATATAACACCTTTGGGATGTGTTGAAACACCAACTTCGTGCCAGGCCTCACCGACCAACATTAATACCTCTCCTCAGTGCAGCACTCGGTGAAGAATGGGCTGCCATTCCCCAAGAAACCTTCCAGCATCTGATTGAACGTATGGCTGCAAGAGTGGAAGCTTTCATCAAGGCTAAGGGTGGGCCAACACCATATTGAATTACAGCATTACCTATGGAGGGCGCCAAGAACTTTTAAGTCATTTTCAGCTAGGTGTCCGGATACTTTTGATCACATAGTGCATTGTAAAAGTCATGAGTCGTCATCCTCTTGCACAAGTTAAGTAATACAACTTAAGTGTTTAAAAAGCAACTAGCTTTATCACAGTGTTGTTATTTCAGTAGATGTTTAGTGCGACCTTTACACATACTATGATATTTAATCAGCAACATTTTCATTTTCACATCATAAGCTGATTATATGTAGGCCTATATAAGTTGCTTCAAATTATTATTGCCATATTAAGAAAAGCATCAAATTGTGTACAAAGTACCAACTATTTTACTACATTGGCATAATAAAAGCAGTTGCAGAAGAAAAAAAAGACAAACTACATTAATGTATCAACAAAAGTGCAGGAAAGTGTTTCTGTTACATTGCATTGAAGTACTATCAGTTCAAAAATTCTGCACATTGAAAATTATCATGAAACTTCGGTGTAAAAACTCATTTACAGTCAGTGGTCAATTCTGTATAAAGGTAATGTTAAAGAATGATGTTTCTTAGTTACAAAAATTACAAATGACACCACCACAGTCGCTACGCATCTTCAATGCTTAGCAGGATATATTCACTCAACATTTCAGTGTTATTTTACATAAAAAAGTTAAGTTTGAAATATTCATTCTGTACTGATGAAACTGTCTTTTGCTGCGGTAACAAAAGTAATACATGTATAGGATCTATATTGTCCATATGCAGTGTATGTCACTATTTCAAAGTGGTTATGGCATTCTACGGATCGGAGCGAGGAATGTCAGATACTTTAATCAGGTAGGTAGGTAGGTTAGAAAATTTAAAAAGGGAAACGGATAGGTTAAAGTTAGATATAGTGGGAATTAGTGAAGTTCGGTGGCAGGAGGAACAAGACTTCAGGTCAGGTGAATACAGGGTTATAAATACAAAATCAAATAGGGGTAATGCAAGAGTAGGTTTAATATTGAATATGAAAATGGGAATGCAGGTAAGCTACCACAAACAGCATAGTGAACACATTATTGTGGCAAAGATAGATACGAAGCCCACACCTACCACAGTAGTGAAAGTTTATATGCCAACTAGCTCCACAGATGACGAAGACATTGATGAAATGTATGATGAGATAAAAGAAATTATTCACATAGTGAAGGGAGACGAAAATTTAATAGTCATGGGTGACTGGAACTTGATAGTGTGACAAGGAAACATAGTAGGTGAAATGGAATGGGAGTAAGGAATGAAAGAGGAAGCCGCCTGATAGAATTTTGCACAGAGCATAACTTAATCATAGCCAACACTTGGTTCAAGAATCGTAAAAGAAGATTGTATACATGGAAGAAGCCTGGAGATACTGGAAGGTTTCAGATAGAGTATATAATGGCAAGGCAGAGATTCAGGAATCAGGTTTTAAATTGTAAGACATTTCCAGGGGCAGATGTGGACTCTGACCACAATCTATTGGTTAAGAACTGTAGATTCAAACTGAAGAAACTGCAAAAAGGTGGGAATTTGAGGAGATGGGCCCTGGATAAACTGAAAGAACCAGAGGTTGTAGAGAACTTCAGGGAGAGCATTAGGGAATGATGGACAAGAATGGGGGAAAGAAATACAGTAGAAGAAGAATGGGTAGCTTTGAGAGATGAAATAGTGAAGGTAGGTAAAAAGACAAGTGTTAATAGAAATCCTTGGGTAACAGAAGAGATATTGAATTTAATTGATGAAAGGAGAAAATAAAAAAATACAGTAAATGAAGAAGGCAAAAAGGAATACAAACGTCTCAAAAATGAGATTGACAGGAAGTGCAAAATGGCTAAGCATGGATGGCTAGTGGACAAGTGTAAGGATGTAGAGGCGCATATCACTAGGGGTAAGATAGATACTGCCTACAGGAAAATTAAAGAGACCTTTGGAGAAAAGAGAACCACTTGTATGAGTATCAAGAGCTCAGATGGAAAACCAGTTCTAAGCAAAGAAGGGAAAGCATAAAGATGGAAGGAGTATATAGAGGATCTATACAAGGGCGATGTTCTTGAAGACAATATTATGGAAATGGAAGAGAATGCAGATGAAGATGAAATAGGAGATATGATACTGCGTGAAGAGTCTGACAGAGCACTGAAAGACCTAAGTAGAAACAAGGTCCCGGGAGTAGACAACATTCCATTAGAACTATTGACAGCCTTGGGAGAGCCAGGCCCAACAAAACTCTACCATCTGGTGAGTAAGACATATGAGACAGGCGAAATATCCTCAGACTTCAAGAAGAATATAATAATTCCAATCCCAGAGAAGACAAGTGTTGACAGATGTGAAAATTACCGAACTATCAGTTTAATAAGTCACAGCTGCAAAATACTAACACGAATTCTTTACAGACGAATGGAAAAACTGGTAGAAGCCAACCTCGAGGAAGATGAGTTTGGATTCCGTAGAAATGTTGGAACACGTGAGGCAATACTGACCCTATGACTTATCTTAGAAAATAGATTAAGGAAAGGCAAACCTACGTTTCTAGCATTTGTAGACTTAGAGAAAGCTTTTGACAATGTTGGCTGGAATACTCTCTTTCAAATTCTGAAGGTGACAGGGGTAAAATACAGGGAGTGAAAGGCTATTTACAATTTGTACAAAAACCAGATGGTACTTATAAGAGTCGAGGAGCATGAAAGGGAGGCAGTGGTTGGGAAGGGAGTGAGACAGGGTTGTAGCCTCTCCCCGATGTTGTTCAATCATATATTGAGCAAGCAGTAAAGGAAACAGAAGAAAAATTCGGAGTAGGTATTAAAATCCATGGAGAAGAAATAAAAACTTTGAGGTTCGCCAATGACATTGTAATTCTGCCAGAGACAGCAACGGACTTGGAAGAGCAGTTGAACGGAATGGACAGTGTCTTGAAAGGAGGATATAAGATGAACATCAACAAAAGCTAAACGAGGATAATGGAATGTAGTCAAATTAAATCGGGTGATGCTGCGGGAATTAGATTAGGAAATGAGAGGTTTAGAGTAGTAAATGAGTTTTGCTATTTGTGGAGCAAAATAACTGATGATGGTCGAAGTAGAGAGGATATAAAATGTAGACTGGCAATGGCAAGGAAAGAGTTTCTGAAGAAGAGAAATTTGTTAACATCGAGTATACATTTAAGTTGTAGGAAATCATTTCTGAAAGTATTTGTATGGAGTGTAGCCATGTATGGGAGTGAAATGTGGACGATAAATAGTTTATACAAGAAGACAGTAGAAGCATCTGAAATGTGGTGCAACAGAAGAATGCTGAAGGTTAGAGGGGTAGATCACATAACTAATGAGGAGGTATTGAACAGAATTGGAGAGAAGAGAAATTTGTGGCACAACTTGACTAGAAGAAGGAATCGCTTGGTAGGGCATGTTCTGAGGCACCAAGGGATCACCAATTTAGTATTGGATGGCAGCGTGGAGAGTAAAAATCAAAGAGGGAGACCAAGAGGTGAATACACTAAACAGATCCAGAAGGATGTAGGTTGCAGTAGGTACTGGGAGATGAAGCAGCTTGCACACAATAGAGTAGCATGGAGGGCTGCATCAAACCAGTCTCTGGACTGAAGACCACAACAACAACAGATAAAGGTCCAATTTTTTGTCCCAAGACAGCCAGTCCATGCCCAATTTTCAGACGATCAACCCGTCCTGGTTAGGTCAACATCAATGCATCAACTTAACTGTGAAATAAGTGTAATACGTACTGGCCATGTGTTAAAACAATGACAGTGTGTGTTCAATATGTACCCTATTATTCTGCAAGAACTGTGAACTGTGTGTTCAGGGTTTTACTGCTCATAGATATTCAACAATAAACTATTGTAGCAGTATGCTGATGTTTTCCTGCAACCTATTAATGAGGCTTATCAAAATTTGCCAATAGTGAACTGGCCATATTAACAGTGTATATTGGGGGGTTGTGAACAGTGAAAGTAAAGAACTTTGAAACGTAACTGTATATCAAGCCATTGTCAGTTTCCATGACCAAAGCTGCTACTTCTTAATGAAATATTTCTCAAATGGTCTCACAATGGCTGAGTGCACCCCACGCACCAACAGCACTCTGAAGACCTGGATGACCACCCATCCAAGTGCTAGCAATGCCTGACAGCACTTATTTTCAGTGAACTGATGGGAACTGGTGTTACCGCAATGGCAAGGCCATTGGCGCACAGAAGCCGAATCGCCCAAGTGGAATAGTAGTGGCTTTTAGCAAAATAGCACACAAAAACATCAAGAATTTTGCTAGCTTTCAGATGGAACCGTCTGCAAAGCTGTAGACTACACATGCACAGACATAAATACACACTTGTAAATTATAGAGGTGAGTGGGGATTCGAGTTGGGGGAGTTTTGTGTGTACTTCATAGTGCTGCAAATGCATTTATCCGAAAGTAAGCAAAGCTCTCACTCTTACTTATGTGCCTTTCAACAACCCAGCATCTCTACTTATCGATGTGTTAATAGTTTTACTCTTTAAATTAGCTACATTCCACCAAAGCTTTCCATTACTTGTGTTGGCAGATACTATAATTAGCAGGTTGTCTGCTAGGCAAAGCAGTCTCTAGTGTTTATTATACTGTGACGCTGGTTCCAGTAATGGCTCTACACTAACATCTCAGAACTGGAGCACAGAGCTCTGCGGCCAGCCTTTGGTGATGTTTCTAACAATTTTCTTTCCGGGACATTCTAATTGCACCTGGCTGTCTGTGCACCAATTTCATAGGTTGTTATGACATATGTGGAACAGTTATCTGTTTCATTGTTTCCAACAGGGCAGGCTACCACAAATTAGCAAATGCTCCAGATATATCAATCATTATGCCTATAACGAACTTCTTGTCTGAAGTGTTTACAATATTCATTGTGTAGTTTACCACATCCTCAGTGAATTTCCCTTTCCTCAAACAGTACTGCACAAGGCTTGAACCTATTACTTGTTGTGGTCCTATTCTTTGGCTAGAGCATTTACCTAACAAATCTGCCCGTAAGATTTCAGTTATCTTGAGTCTTTGTCTTCCCCTTTTTTAGTGTAATGATCTTCATAATTTTCCAGATTCTGGGCACCTGTCCCAGCAAGACAATCATTTAATAACACTATTATATGTGGCACAATTTGGCCTAATAGCTGATGCAGCCGCTTCTGCAATAATTTTATCAGGGCCTGGTGCCTTCTTCTTCTTTAACTTCACTATTGTAACAATAGTGAAGTTAAAGAAGAAGAAAAGATACTACCAGAGATCCTCCTGTGTAAATGGAATCAATACTATTACTCACAAGCTGCTGTAATAATTCAGAGCAAAGATGCTGATGGTACTCTGTGTCTTCCATTGTAGTACCATCAGGAAACAGAGTTCTGAGCAGGTACTGCACTGATGTCTCCCAGTCTGTTGTCATCGTGCCAACGGATTGTCTCAGAGTTTGTAATACAGTGGGTGATCGAACCTTGTTTGTTGCAAGTTTTAATAAAAACTCCTAACATTTGTTATCATTTGGTCCTTTATGTATGCCTTCCATTTTTCAACTCTTGTTTGTTGTAATAGTTCTTTATGTTGTTGTTTGACTGTTCAATAGGAACTCAGTCTTCTCTGTCATTACGTTTCTCCTAAGGATCTCTGGTAGTATCTTTTCAGCTGCTTTGTTCTGCATCTTAAAGACTGTAGGATGGGACTCCATGGAATTTAAAACCCTTTCGACTTCCTAACAAATGTTGGGATTGCCTTCTCTTGTGCTGTCTGCAATGCTTCCACCAATTCATCGGCTTTAGTGACAACATCAAATCTGCTTCAACGCAGTAGTTGTGCCTTGAATCCTGTCTTTAAAAGTTCCCAATTTGCTTTGCGTCGATCGTATAGTCACTCAAGGGGATGGTGGTGTCTAAATCATTATATGTGCCCTTAATTTTGAAATAAGCAGGTTGAGAGGCCTATTCATGATATGAAGGCTAAGTTCTTGTACATCATCCTGAAGGCAGAGTCCTCTCATTAGTTACTCTGCTAAGCTACAATGTTCATTTTGCATTTGCATCAATTACGAAAATGTATGTGGTGTCAAACCAGTATTGCTGCTGTTTTTAACTTTTCTATGTGTTGGTGTATCTCCTGACTGTATTGATTGGTTATGTAATATTTTTCTTAGGCAGTCATTATTTGTATTTTAACTGACATTTACATTACTGCACAACTGTCATCTGCATGCTAATGGTTGTCTAACATGCTTAAAACAAGCACTTTTTTTACAAATAACTGCTGTAGTTTCAGCCAAATGGGCAACCAGCTCTTCTTGGAGCAAGTGTCAGCTTCTTGTACACTAAATTCTTTATCTCCACACTCACAAAAGGAAATCCATAGATCAGCGACAGTTCTGAAACACTTACACATAGCAGTATTCATGTATTTTCCCTCTCATCTCAGTGTCTGAGTGGCCCCTCTTTTACTTCTAATGTTCCCCAACCAATTCCTCTTTTACACCATAAGAAGAAGGAACTAATACTTCTGACAGCTAGGTCAATTTCTTGCCCTTTTACAGGTGTCTATCATCAGTACAAAGAATTTCACTTCCTGAGAATGTTAGTAGATTAACACTGGTCATAATTTGTTATTAATATACTTCACAGAAGTTGCCAGCAGCGGTTGCTTCTACTTGTTAATATATTAAGTTGGTTTGTTCCATACCCCTAAAGGTTCTCCATCACTGCATTTGCTCAACATAGTGTACAAATGACTGAACAGCAGGTTGACTCTGTGACTGACAATGTCTTTGAATAGTGTGTGAAGGATTCTGGGAAGAGTATTCCTCATTTCACACACACTAAGGCACTGAGCGTATTACATTGACAAAGGGAGTGCTACTTCTGGGCTGGTCAGGTTAGCGATGAGTGGAGATAGGATGCAAGATACCTGTCTCCGTAGTTTTGAGTTGCATAGCTTTCAGAAAGAGCTTTAGTGTACCAGGAGCAAAGGCATGGGGACTGGGGAGGGGCTGGGGGCAGGAGGAGGGTGAAGACAGTAAAAATAATGCATCAGAAATGGGAAGGACTTTTTGGTGCAGAAAGTGGAATGGGTGGTTGCTGCTAAACAGGCTATATATGCAGTAATTAGGCTGACATGGACAGAGTGCAATATTTACAGGGGTACAAGAGTTATTTTCATAGGGTATTAGTCTCTTCATTAGTCGCCGCAATGCAGTATTGATAAATTCATTTTGTCATTTTTCTCATTTAAGATTCAGTTCTATTATTATAGAATCCTTTTAAAGGAATAGTTACTTAACAGTGGGCCATCTGGCGGTCTAGCAATGAAGTGCTTGACTGAAAATCAACAGGTCATGGGATCGAATCCTGGTCAGACCTTGGATTTTTTCAGCCTGCGTTTTAACCTATCTTCACCTCTCAATGATGTGAGGAGTGGCCAGAAATTACACATTAATATTTTTTACCTTTTCTGATCACAATTCAAAATTGTAGCACCAAAAAAACTGTTCAATTTTATTTATGTGCATCTGAATGCATGTCATTAATATATGAAAATTTGAAATGTAAATAAATCATTTGAAGATTAAAGTTTATAATATTTGATGTAAAATATTTAAATTGTCTTTGGTGAACACATGTGCCTTGAGTAAGTTACAAGTCAGATCTGTCATTAGCCTAAGTTGGTTGTGACTGGAAAACAATTTACCATAAACGTTAAATAAATGTGATGTCTGATTATAAATAAAAAAATTTGAAATTATTCATTTATTTCTGGTAATACGGAACCAATTAACAGTACATTAAACTCCAAACTGAATCTAAAGCCTATCTGAGGGGAAGCAGTCTGACAGTGGTTGCTAGAAGATTGTTCAGAGAAGTAAAAATTTTTACTAGTATTGTTTGTTCTCAATTTTATATGTACATGGAAAATATTCATTATTTTGGAATAGTGTGCATTCAACTGTTAATATTTTATATAATTAGGTGAGAATGAGTAGCTTAAAAGATCACCTGTGAAGCAGATGTGAAAACTGACCAAGGTTTATACGTTATGAATAGAAATCTATGTCAGGGCCAGGATAAGAAACTGTAATTCCTGGTCTTCACAACCAATCATTATGCCCCTGGACTGCCTAATTCCTGTTACTAAATAATTACCTGTGATTCTTTAACTTTATGCACAAAGATTCTCCCATTGTGAGAATCACACTGTACAAAATAATTCTTCTCTCTTAGTTGGCTTGCTACAAATTCTGTTTTGTGTACTTTCCAAGATGAAAAAGTAATTTCATTTAATGTCTCCATAAGGCCTATTTTTTATTTATTTTATTTTATTTTATTTTATTTTATTTATTTATTTATTTCTTCTACAATTATAATGACTCAGTTAATAGCCTGCCAAATACTTACGCAAACACAGCTCCACTTGCTACAGCGACAGCGCTCCCTCCTGAGCTTCCACCTGCTATGTGCCAATCATCACCACCACCTGCAGCATGCGTCAAGGTGCTCACTGTATGAAACTCACGAATCCTTTGTTTTTTGAAAGAGGCATGATCGCCACTGTCAAACTCTTCATGCTGCAAAGGATTGTCTTGAGTATTTTTTACACCTTGGAATCTTGAAAGCCAGATATTTTTAGTAGGACCATAGAGTGAATCTACAGTGCCACACCTGAAAGACAACCGAAATTATGTAAAAGTGTCTAGTAAAACAATCATATTTGATAATCAATAAATTAAGATGTTTTGGGACATTCTGAGCAAAATTATGTGTACTTTAAAAATTTATTGATGTAGGTCATCCAAACTTCACATGCCATTAAAATGCACAGGTGCCCTGTAAGCTTTATTTTCCTTGCAGGTGAATCATGGGCTCCAAATATTAAAATGTGTTGTCAATGATTGCTTGGCAAAAGAGGATGTACAAGTTGCATGAATAACACAGAATCTACGGATTGTGAACAGAGATGGAACCTCTGGCAACAGCAATGTGCATAGATGAATTGATACTTTTACAGAAGGGAAAACCAGCACTAAACAGTTCAGTGTGAAACTCTTAACTGCGGCCGCTGATGAGAGAAGTCACCAAATAGGTGATTTAATTCGCATCGTAACTGTGTCATGATCCATGAACTTTTTGCACAACTGAAATGCAGTTACAATGCGAAGCAGAATACAGTGAAGAGTTTGAAGTTCCTTATAAGAAAGTGTATACTTCTGAATTTGACCCTCGATTTTAGCGAGTAACAATTTGAAGTCTGCTTTTACCTGTCTGTACTATATGAAGAAAATAATTACCTCTTTTCATCAAAGATGTTTCTTCATCTGCAAGAATGAAGAACTGGTAGGTCGAATGGTGTCCCACTTCTCTTTAAGAGACAGCGATCAGCACAAAGTCACATTACATCTTTGGAGATCAAGAGGGTATCCGTCATTCTACCCAATTTCCAGGAGCGCAGTCATACCGTTGACAGTGTATTGAAATACACCACAACCTTAGATAAGATATTGGGAGGAAGAGTAATAGGATCTGAAAGTGACAAAGATGTCATGACAACTCACAGTCACACACCTTTTTGGCAATAAACATGGTAACAGCCAAATGTTTTTTGGTTAGTATTGGGTTTGCCACTCACAATACAGCATGCGTTTAATGTCTGGTCCAATTGCGCAGACTTTTTGAGGGTAACAATTTGATGATAGATGTAGTAAAAGTGGCTCTTAAGAAATGGATATGTCAGTGCACACCTGTTGTTGTTGTTGTGGTCTTCAGTCCTGAGAATGGTTTGATACAGCTCTCCGTGCTACCTTATCTTGTGCAAGTTTCTTCATCTCCCAGTACTTACTGCAACCTACATTTTCTGATTCTGCTTAGTGTATTCATCTCTTGGTCTCCCTCTACGATTTTTACCCTCCACACTGCCCTCCAATGCTACATTTGTGATCCCTTGATGCCTCAGAACATGTCCTACCAACTGGTCCCTTCTTCTTGTCAAGTTGTGAAACAAACTCCTCTTCGCCCCAATTCTATTCAATACCTCCTCATTAGTTATGTGATCTACCCATCTAATCTTCAGCATTCTTCTATAGCACCACATTTCGAAGGCTTCTATTCTCTTCTTGTCCAAACTATTTATCGTCCATGTTTCACTTCCACACATGGCTACACTCCATACAAATACTTCCAGAAACGACTTCCTGACACTTCAGAAACGCTTTCCTTGCCATTGCCAGCCTACATTTTATATCCTCTCTACTTCGACCATCATCAGTTATTTTGCTCCCCAAATAGCAAAACTTCTTTACTACTTAAGTGTCTCATTTCCTAATCTAATTCCCTCAGCATCACTACATAGTTAGTTGGTTGGTTTAAAAGATGGGGAAGGGACCAAACTGCTACGTCATCGGTCCCTTGCTCCGAATAAAAAAATGCCGTGAAGGTGAGAATAAAACAAGCAAGACTGACAACAAAAAACGGAGAGAAAGGAAAAACCACAAGAACAATGGAAGGGCAACAAACATTTAAATGGACAAAAGGGGAGGAGAAAACCACAGAAACACAAGAAACAGGTAGAAGAGTTTAAAATGACAAAACAGATTACCATGGCTGGCTGATCATGAGAATAAAAAGGAGAAGCCAGCCACTCTGCAACACATTAAAACCTCCATCATAAATACACTAGGGTGGAGGACACAGAGGGATAAAGGATATGCACTTAAACTTAGATCAAATGATAAAACCCACCCTCACAAATAAAATGTAAAACTTAAACAGCTGATGAGGTGTTGTAAGATAAAATTAGTGGCAACGAGTCCTGTAACCGAAGATTACATCGCAGGGCAGTCAAAGTGGGGCAGTGCACCAGAATATGAGCCACTGTCAACCGGGTGCCGCATCAACATTGAGGCAGGTATTCACAGTGCAGGAGGTAGCCATGGGTCGCCCAAGCATGGCCAATGACGAGCCAGCAGAGAACCACAGAGTCCCTGCGAGAGGCCTACATGGTTGACTGCCACACATTCGTAGTCTCCTTAATGGCACGCAGTTTGTTGTGCGTACTGAGACTATGCCATTCCATCTTCCAAAGCCGAAAAACCTGGCGGTGTAAAAACGAACACAGGTCAGTTTTTGGAATGCCAATCTCCATAAGCGGTTTCTGTGTATCCTGTTTTGCCAGCCCGTCAGTAAGTTCGTTGCCTGGGTTTCCGATGTGCCCTGGGGTCCAGACAAACACCACTGTATGACCAGACCATTCCAGGACATAGATGGGCTCCTAGATGGTCGCTACCAAAGGATGACGAGGGTAGCACTGGTCGATAGCTTGTAGGCTGCTCAAGGAGTCAGTACACAGAAGAAACGACTCGCCAGAGCATGAACAGATGTGCTCAAGAGTGCGAGATATAGCCACCAGCTCTGCAGTAAAAACACTGCAGTCATCAGTCAAGGAATGCTGTCCAATATGTCCTTCATGGAAACACGCGAAGCTGACGTAACCATGAGCCATCGAGCCGTCAGTGTAAACTACTTCATGGCCTCATTACATGTCAAGAATCGAGAGGAAGTGACAGTGGAGAGCCGTGGGATGAACTGAGTCCTTTGGGCCATGAGAACTACGAACGTGTGCAACTTAACTGGCCAGCAGTTGTGCACGCCTGACCTGCAATGGAGGGACTCTAGCCTCTGCCAGGATGCTGGTCACCGGACTAAAAGCTCCTGTCGCTAGTCTAATGCCACAGTGGTGCACTAGGTCGAGTGAATGCAATGCTGAGGGCACCGCCGAACCATAATCCAGATTCCCATAGTCAAGGCAGGATTGAACGAGGGCTCTGTAGAGCTGCAGCACTGTAGAGGGGTCTACACCCCAGTTGGTGTTGCTCAGGCTGTGGAGGGTATTGAAGTGCTGCCATCACTTTCACTTAAGCTGACGAAGGTGTGGAAGCCAAGTCAATCAGACATCGAAAACCGGTCCTTAAAAACTGATATGTCTCCACTGCAGTGAGGGGATCGTCAGTAAGGTAGTTCTGTTTTGGATGAACGGTATGACGGTGACGGAAGTGCATAACACATGACTTTGCAGCCGAAAACTGGAAGCTGTGGGCCAGAGTCCATGGCTGCACCTTGTGGATGGCTCCCCGTAGGTGCCACTCAGCACTGCTGGAGCAGATACGAAATGCAGAAGTCATCTGCATACAGAGAGGGTGAGACAGACAGCCCTACAGCTGCTGCTAGACCGTCAACGGCCACTAAAAATAGAGATACACTCAATACAGAGCCTTGCGAGACCCCATTCGACTGGATATGGGGGGAACTATGGGAGGCACCAACTTGAACACGGACAGTATGAAGCGACAGGAAATTCTGGATAAAAATTGGGAGTGGGCCTCTGAGACCCCACTCGTATAATGTGGCAAGGATATGATGTCACCAGGTGGTGTCATACACTTTTCGTAAATCAAAAAGGATGGCAACAAGGTCATGGTGTCTGGAAAAGGCTGTTCAGATGGCAGACTTGGAGGACACAAGATTATCAGTGGTAGAGTGACCCAGACAGAAACTGCCCTTGCAGTGAGCCAGTAGGCCACGTGACTGGGACCCAACCCAATTGTCGACACACCATATGTTCCAGCAGCTTACAAAGAATGTTGGTGAGGCTGATGAGCCGATAGCTATCCACATCAAGCGGGTTTTCGCCGGGTCTGAGAACTGGTATGATGGTGTTCTCCCCCCAGTGTGATGGAAAGACACCATTACACCAGCTCCGGTTGAAGATAACGAGGAGATGTCGCTTCTAGTCAGATGAGAGATGTTTAATCATCTGACTGTGTATCCGATCTGGCCCAGGAGCTGTGTCAGGGCAATGTGCAAGGGCACTGAGGAGCTCCCACTCTGTAAATGGGCGTTATAGGGTTCACTGTCGTGTGTACTGAACGAGAGGACTTTCTCTTCCATCCACCGTTTGAAAGTGTTAAAGGCTGGGGGTAATTCTCCAATGCAGTGGCGTGAGCATAGTGCTCAGCAAAGTGCTTGGCAATTGCATTTGCGTCGGAAGATAACACGCCATTTATGTCAACACTGGTAACATCTGTTGGGGTCTGATACCCAAGAACTCGTTTGATATTTGGCTAGACTTGGGAAGGTGACGTATGGCACCCAATGGTCGAGACGTATCTCTCCAAACACTTCTGTTTCCGTCGTTTGATAATCTGTCGAACACGGGCACGCAGCCGTTTAAAGGCTATGAGATGCTCCATGCAAGGATGCCGGTTATGCCGCTGTAGAGCTCACCGACGCTCCTTAATTGCCTCAGTGACTTCTGGAGACCACCAAAGGACTGTATTTCACAGGGGGCTCCCTAAAGAACAAGGGATCGCATTTTCTGCCGCAGAAACGATCGTTGTAGTTACCTGCTCAACCACCACATCAATGTTACCATGTGGGGGAGATTCAACGGTGACAGCAGAGGTGAAGGCTTCCTAGTCCGCCTTGTTTAAAGCCCATCTGGGAAGGTGTCCATGGGTCTGACACTGGGGCAGTGACAGGAAGATGGGGAAGTGGTCACTACCACACAGGTCATCATGTGCTCTCCAGTGGATAGATGGGAGAAGGCCAGGACTGCGAACCAAGAGATCAATGGCTGAATATGTGCCATATGCCACACTGAAATGTGTGGGGGCACCTTTATTTAAGAGGCAAAGGTCGAGTTGTGACAGTAAATTTTCGACATCTCTGCCTCAGCCAGTAAGCATGGTGCCATACCAAAATGGGTTAGGAATGTTAAAATCTCCCAAAAGTACGAAAGGTTTAGGGAGTTGATCAATCAGTGCAGCCAATGCATTCAGGGGTACTGCACCATCTGGAAGAAGATACACGTTGCAGACAGTTATTCCCTGCATCAACCTTATCCTGAGAGCCACAGCTTCAAAAGGGGTTTGAAGGGGCACAGGTTCACTGCATACTGAGTTCAGGACGTAGACACAAACTCCACCTGACACACTACAGTTCTAGTAGTATCCCCTATAGCCATGGAGGGCAGGGGTCCGCATTTCCGGGAACCAGGTTTCCTGAAGGGAAATGCAGAAAGCGTAACTGCATAGTTCTGACACACGTCATGTGCACCGCCAGCTGAATTTGACAGATCTTCTGCATAAATATGAATTTTGGTGTACTTGTTTTCTATTCCTAGATACACTCCCTCCCAAACTATGCATTTCGATATAAACAACACATACAGTTTCACTATTACACAAACATTTTCCTTATACTCAAGACCTGACAGACAACAATATTGTTTATATTATAAATCTGACATGTAACAGCCCAAGACCACTATCAAGTTTTTTAATGTGTTGCTAATAATCATGACATCTGCCTCATACATACATCACACTACTCTGACTGGTCTTTCAAACTACAGTATCCACTAACTGATCTGCTAGGTTGCCCACAGTTAAGCAAGACCCAAAGAATTAGTCAGAAAAGTGAGTTTAAAATCAAGTATAATGAATATTTTCATAAATACAAAGATGAGGTGACTTACCGAACAGAAACGCTGGCAGGTCGATAGACACACAAACAAACACAAACATACACACAAAATTCAAGCTTTCGCAACAAATTGTTGCCTCATCAGGAAAGAGGGAAGGAGAGGGGAAGACGAAAGGAAGTGGGTTTTAAAGGAGAGGGTAAGGAGTCATTCCAATCCCGGGAGCGGAAAGACTTACCTTAGGGGGAAAAAAGGACAGGTATACACTCGCACACACGCACATATCCATCCACACATACAGACACAAGCAGAAATATGTCTGCTTGTGTCTGTATGTGTGGATGGATATGTGCGTGTGTGCGAGTGTATACCTGTCCTTTTTTCCCCCTAAGGTAAGTCTTTCCGCTCCCGGGATTGGAATGACTCCTTACCCTCTCCTTTAAAACCCACTTCCTTTCGTCTTCCCCTCTCCTTCCCTCTTTCCTGATGAGGCAACAATTTGTTGCGAAAGCTTGAATTTTGTGTGTATGTTTGTGTTTGTTTGTGTGTCTATCGACCTGCCAGCGTTTTTGTTCGGTAAGTCACCTCATCTTTGTATTTATATATAATTTTTCCCACGTGGAATGTTTCCTTCCATTATATTGAATATTTTCATAAAAATGACATGACCGCACCATTTCATTACCTGTGACATTTTACCTGTTGTAATGCTGGAATCATAATTTGAAACACTTGTTAAGTTGGCTCCAAAGTAATTCAAAATGGCACACAGACTTCTTTAATTTTAAAAACTCTAATATAATTTGTGGTGTCAAACCACTTGGGAAAAAGTACAACACATTCTGTGCCCTTTACATATCAGTACAGCCAAAACACAATCATAGTAAAGGACAACTCTCTGATTTAAAAGCACATTACTATGGAATAAATCATAAGTGTAATTCGAATAGGTGGGACTTTGCATTTGACTGTATTTGCAATAGTCCATAGTTGTCTGTTAAAATATAGTAACAAATGAGATGGTCAACCCAATGTAACTGAGATGAATGTATGGGATGTGTATAAATTTAGTATTTTTTTTTTTTTTTGAGTAATTAAAGATAAGTTTGTGGAATAAATATGCTGCGGTCCTGTCAAACTATATTGTTCTAACCCAAGAACACTGTAATTTATTCCTCTAACCGTACACACACACACACACACACACACACACACACACAGAAGGTACATTAAAATGAGCAACACACAAGCGACTTGTGGAGCTTTGCATTCTGGCCTATATAGCATCTAGTGCCAACAGGGGGTGCAGCCAGCAGGTGGTGTGCACAACTACTGTCGTATTAGCAAGCCAGGTGGCCTATAGTGGCTGAATCAAGGACAAACTTCATGAGCAAACCATGAAGCGGTGCACACACAGAATTGATATGGTAATTATAGCATTTCTTTTTTCTCGAAATTACTAGTAGTTTCACGCCTAAAATAAAAAACTGTGTTGAAGAATGGCTACAAAGAGTCAGAAGGGTAATTATGATTGTGGAAGGTCAGTAGCTCAGCACAAGTCATGTTAGAGTGTCACCACTTGAGGGAGTGTGACAGGAGTGTAAAGAGAGCACTGGAAAGAAAGGTCATTACCAGCAAAACCACTGCATGAACAAAAGAGCCCAGCTGATTCCCTCCCAACTGATTATTATTATTATTATTTTGGATGTGAAGTGCTCAACAGCACAGTCATAAGCAACCTTACAAAGAGTCAGCATGTCATTCTCATAGAGGGACGAAGGCTGTCCCCAATTGGGAAGTTGTTTACAATGCACCGAAGTTCATCGCCCCTGCCCAGCACTTTAAGGATGAAGCCCGACAGTTCACAAACATTTAAAACACATGGTGGGAAGAGCTCCAGTCAAACCAAGAGTTGCCTCGATGTCAGTATGTAAGGAGCGGTCAAATGGAAACAAGACAGACTAGAGCTTGTGCGCTGCAGACGTCAGTAATGCCAATAGGTGGATGTATAGAAGTGCCCTGTTAAGAGGAATCTGGAAGGACTAGTGCAACTGTACCACCCCACAAACGATTAAGGGCATTGAAGCCGCCCAAGACTAGGAAAGATGGGAGAAACAGAGAGAGTAATGCTGACAGTACATCCTCGGATGTGACACCATCGAGAGGGAGATAAAAACTGCAGATCATAAAATCTTGATGTGCCCTTACCTGAACAGCCACAGCCTCCAACAGTGTATCAAGAGGCACAAGGTCACTTTATGCAGAATGCAACACATATGTACAAAGTCCACCCAATACTCTCTCATAGTTGGTACAATGCTTAAAAAAACTTTAGTAGCCATGAAGGGCAGGGGCCTGAGTTGCTGGAAGCTACATTTCCTGGATGGCAATACAGAATGCAGGGTAAGTGCTTAGAAGCTGCCATAGCTCAGCCAGGTGGTGGAAAATTCCGTTACAATTCCAGTGGAGGATCAGACTGTGTGACTACTGTGGGGCAAGGAAGTGACGGGAGGGGGGGGGGGGGGCAGTTCATGATCCAATGATCCAGGGTCATGTGCTGTCACCAGTTTGAGACGTCAGGGGATCAACTGACATTAGTTCTGCAGCACACTGTCTGGGGAGATCTGGTGCTTCAGGGGCCACCGAGATCTCCACCTTGGGCACAGAAGGAGTACATCCAGAGTACAGTGGGGCATGGGGGCCACTGAGTTGCCTTCATCTTGGAGAACATATTTTTTTCCTTCTTGTCCTGCTCCTCCTTAGAAGAAGAGGACTGAGAAGGTTTCTCTGAACTGGTTTCAGCAGCAGAGGAGGAACGAGAAGTCCGATGGCCAGGAGCCTGTGGTTTCTTCAGCCACCGGCTGGTGTCTGGCTTTTGACCAGCAGCAACCGTGAAAGGAAGAGTCCTGAGGGACCTCCTCTTAGCTAGAGAAGACAGAGGAGGATGAGGTACCTCCAGTGAGGGGATGGGAACCGGTGTCCCTGGCAGGTAGGGAGCATATGCCCTTGAAGTGGTTGCAGTCGAGGCAACAGAAGGACTCCCAACTGCCTGTAAGACAGTCATTAGCAGGTGGCACCAAGGGCTCACTGTAAGAGGCGCAACAGAGGAAAGCACTGTCAACTAAGAAGGCAATGATATTGTGGCTGTAGATCAACACAGCGTCATTTGTATGTGATTAAGAGGATCACACTTTTTTCTCGCCTATTGATAAGCGAGTGTTTGTCCAGGTTCTTATACTTCTCTATTTTCTTCTCACACTTAAAACTCAAGCACTCTGGTGAGCAGCAAGAGTGGAGCTTGCTGCCGTTTACACAGATGGGGGGAGGGGCACAATGAACGTTTGCGTGCAGAGGACGTCCACAATCCCTGCAGACAGAGGTAGCAGTGTAACAAGAAGACATATGTCCAAACTTCATACATCTGAAACATCTCATAAGAGGAAGAACACAGAATCTCACATCACACCTGTATACTATCACCTTGACCTTCTCAGGCAACATATCGCCCTCTAAAGCCAACTGAGGGGCCCAGTAGCAATTGTTTTCCTTTGGTCTCCTATAGATATGACAGATGAAGTGTACATCCTGTCGCTCTACATTTGCCTGTAGCTCATTGTCAGATATCTAGACCACATTGAGACTCTTGTGTGGTATGACAGTCACAGGAATGTCACCGAGCTTTTCACAAGAAAGCACATCTACATAGATACTATGCAATCCACCATAGTGTGTGGTGGATAGTACCCTGTACCACTACTTGTCATTTCCTTTCCTGTTCTGCTCGCAAATAGAGCAAATGGAAAACAACTGCCTATATGCCTCCATATGAGCCACAATTTCTTGAGTCTTATATTTGTGGTCCTTATGCGCAATGTATTTTGGTGGCAGTAGAATCGTTCGGCAGTCAGCTTCAAATGCCTATTCTGTAAATTTTCTCAGAAAGAACGTCATCTTCCCTCCAGGGATTCTAATTTGAGATCCCGAAGCATCTCCGTAAAACTTACATGTTGTTCGAACCTACTGGTAACAAATCTAGCAGCCTGCCTCTGAACTGCTTTGATGTCTTCCTTCAATCCGACCTGGCACAGGTCCCAGACACTCAAGCAGTACTTGAGAATAGGCCACACCAGCACCCTATAAGTATTTTCCTTTGCAGGTGAACACTTTCCTAAAATTCTCCCAATAAACTGAAGTCTGCCATTTGCCTTCCCTACCACAGTTCTCATGTGCTCGTTCCACCTCAAATCGCTTTGCAACGTCACGCCCAGATATTTAAATGACTTGACCGAGTCAAGCAGGGCACTAGTAATACTGTATCCGAACAGGCAGTGCCTGTGATTGAGCAGGAGACAATGTAACCACAAGGGACCTGATCATCTTAGAGATGGCTGCAACTTCCCCATATTTATTCTCAATGTGTTCAATAAAAAATAAAGGCTCTGTGGCAGAAAAGGTTTTCTCATTGGTCCTGGTACAGATCAGGTATTGAGGGCGGGGGAGGGGGGGGGATTTTGCTCCTTGTCATCCAGGCCTGTGTTACTCCCACAGCATGGCCAGGGAAGTGAATGCATTGGATTGTACTTAGCTGCATCATATGAGGCCTTTCCATGTAAAGGGAAAATCACTTGAAGTTCGAACTATCCCACCCACTCTGAACAGGGGCTCTCCCCATGGGCATCACCTAGCCACAGCAACGGCTACCTGGTCAGTAAGCCATTGCTGAGAATCTCTGTGCCCCAGTCATAATGGGCACATGCTCCATGGTGTACAAGCGGAGTATGCAGCACAGGCACCAGCAGTGTGATCCGTGCGTGGTCAGAGAGCTACCACTGTGCAGGTACTTGACGAAACCCCCACCCCAACGGTATGGCCTTTGTGCTGGGTTATGGGTATACGACAACAGGAAGGAAGTGTGGCAGAGTGGAAGGGCACAGAGGCGGAGCATACACCACAGTGGGTGACCTTCCCTGAACGACGTGCACTTCTGTACAACATAGAAAAGATGGCAGGTCAAACCCAATAATGGGGACCATGTAATTGTTAACAGAAGGCGAAGACATTGCCAGGAGTGAAACTAGGAGTCAAGACCAAAATCATGAACCAAGTCCAGGCAGGGCCTGCACCAAAAGGACCATCTGACAGAAAGTCAGAGGAGCTAAGACGTAGACAAGTGTAGGTTTGCAGTACAGGATGAGGAGGTAATGCTGCCAAGGCTAGGGTCCTAAGGTAGCCAAGTACGTACTCGCTAAAAAGTGGTGAGCCCCCTGGAAGTTCACAGAGTGGTGGATTCTCCTACTAGAGGAGGAAACCATATGTTAAAGGACAATGTCCTATGTGCAGTCTGGTGAGCAGCACCACCTTCCATTGGTATGCTTGACATGAATCCACCATGCCTTTGTGGTCAGTTTCATGGAGTATAGTCTTTTGTTCGTGACCTCCAATCATTCAGTCTCCTACAGATACATGTTTCTTCTGTCACATAATGAGAGATGGCGTGCAAGGGGGGATAGCATATCAATATGCACCAATGGCTGATTTGTTGGCTATGATGTTTCCCTGTATCCCGATGTGTCCAGGTACCCAGCAGAAGATCACATCCTTACCTCAGTACTGGAGCCCCCATAAGGTATCATGGATGAGCTGAATCAACTAGTCTACCGTGTAAACTAGTGGAACACACGTAGTGCACTGGGCGAGTTAGAACAGATGAGGAAACTTGCACTGTGATGCCTTTGAATCCACTCCCGGGCCGTCAAAGTAATATAATTCCGCACCATAATAGGTAAATTGGTCCAGTAGGTGTACTTCAAAAACACTATCACAGAAAACAGCTGAACAACAGAGGCCATTCTCTTGCTGGAATGCATCTATAGAAACAACAATAAAACTGCCGTACATATTTAAAATTGAAGAAAACAGAGTTGTAAAAATGTAATCTGGAGTACAAGCTTCCGTGTACTGTGTCAAGGCTTAAAATCACTTTGGACCTCAAAAGACACTAAGGTGGCAATTTGTTCCATCCCTGGCTGTTTTTTTTAGCTCTAACATATCTAGATACGTGAGACATTCAATAACCTATATCCCCAATGGCATGGTTACATGGGGTGGTTCCTGAACAGCCTCTCAAAGTTGTGGTGGACTGTCGCAATAAATGCCATTGACTGAGGCAATGCTGAAATTCTCAGGACATGTTAAGCCAGGATGAGGCATAACTGAATCAAGAGTGGTTGTTCACCTTCCTCTGCACACAGACTCTAAACTGAGATGACCCAAAAAGCTTCAGTCAGTATCCAAATGCCCTTACGGTGGACAGCGTCTAACATCTTGAGGTTGGAAATATATAATTCCCAACTGTTGCTCTGCTGTAATCTAACCAGTTCCCTATAAAAGTGCAGGAGATGGAACCTGTCAGCTCCCCATGCCTTTCCGCTGAGGCTTTTCAAATATTTAATGTTCTGAAGCCCTTTGTTGGCAGATCTTTCAGGAGTCAGTTACTTTTGAGTCAAACAGTACATTCTAAAAGTACAATTGTCCTTAAAATTTAAAATAGTATACTTCATCATGAGCTCCGGTGAGTGAAAGCTATGATAAGCATGGTTAAAGTTGACACAAGTAGTCTTCCCATATGAGAAACAAAAATTAGCTTTATTAGTCCAAGTTGCCAGCCTCCTTATAGTCGGCTGAAGTTGTTTCATCACAGTAAGATCAGAGGAAGGCTAGAAGATCATTTTCTGGTCTTGTTTTGCTTTGGGGCGCAAAAAAACAACTGGGGTCATACGCACCCAAGTCAAAACTATCGAACACGAAGACAGAGAAGAGATAAAAAACGACTATACGTCAGACCCAATTGACATAAGACAGCTAAAAACAGGCATGTGGAGAAAGGGCTAAACAAGACACCACACAGAAACAGAGGTCCAAAACTAAAAAGTTAAATGGCCTTCACCATATTGCTTTGGTGGATAAAAAGTAAAATGCGGTCAACAACCCACCCATCATTTGCTAAAATGGTTGATAACTCAGACAGCAAACCCAAGTGGGAACATAAACGGTTAAAGAAATGGGCATTCCGTCAAGAAGCTGTGGACAGTTAAAACTTGGGTGTAATGTGGACAAAGTGGTGGGGTAGTGCCACTTATCAAATGATGACGGTTAAAAAGGCAGTGGCCAATACGCAGCCTAGTTAAAATGACCTCCTCCCGCTGGGTGCACCGAGAGGTGGTCATCCAAGCCACTGGGCGAGGCTAAATAAGCCAGAGCTTATTCCCGTGAAGGGAGGACCATTGGCGATGCCAAATGGACACCTCCTCCTGACAGACGGCAACACAGAGATCATCAGAGGGAATATAGGAACTAGCTGGCTGACATACGAGGACTGCAGCCTTGGCAGCAGCCTCATTTTCTGGCAGACCGACATGACCAGGAACCCACAGAAACATCACATTGGCTCCACCAAGAGTGATCAAGTGACAGTTTCTCTGGAACCGCTGCACTAAGGGATGGGCAGTGTACAGAGCACATAGACTTCAAAAGGTGCTGAGTGAGTCTGAGCAGACGACACAATTGAAAAGGTTGTGTCACCAGATGTACAATATCTAAAGACACGGGTGCCAATGACGATGGCACACCTGACCCCATAGTCAGTCCGAGAGCCATCAGTGTATACAAAGGTATTATTGTGAAGTCTCATGCAGGAAGTGAACGAAGGCCAAGGTTAACATGGGCTGCTTCATGAGTGGAACTGTTAAAATAACTAGTGAATGAAATCACTTTGCACGCATCTGTTTATAATGAATGCAGTTTGCCATCGTAGGATGACGGTTAAAAATGCAGAGAGCACATCTCCATACACGAATTGCATCGTGGGACACAATGTGGTAAAGAGGGAGTGCGAGGAATGGAACATTCTGCAGCAGTGAGGATAATTTTTGTGAGATATTCCACCTCGTCATCACAACTGGGGAAATCTTGGTCTTCAAAGGTTGCCAGGGAGGATGCTACCTTGACACTGGGCAATTTCACAACCTCAGAGCTGAATTGGAGGTCACATGTCTGCATGGCCATGTCCTTCATGGAGCGAGGGGTAACAAGAACAGAACTATAGGTGCCTGACGGGAGGACGCAAGGTTTGCGACTAGCCAATAACTTGCGAGCAACTGGGTAAGGCACTTTTTCCTTTTGTAGCATGAGGCAGAGGTGATCTGCCAACGACCTCCCCTACCCAGGAGAGCCTGGAAGTGGGGACTAGTCACAAGCAGTACCATCTTTGGGGGCATAACCAGAAACAAGTCATTGCAGTGAGAGCAGGAATGCCGGAACTGATTACAATAAGAAAGGCAGCAGAGTACTGGAGGCAGAGGTCACAGTGCTTTTAAATTCAGAAATGTCAAGGCTCATTTGCTGCCACACTCCCGGGGCTGACAGGTGCACTTAGTACAGCAACATAATGTCATAACTGCAACAGCTCTGGCTAGGAGCTAGTGTTTCTGGAGGACCCCTAGTTGTGAGGTTCTGAATATCAGAACAATCTCCCAAATTACTTCAAAAAAAATCCCAAAACACCTATCAACCAATGAATATAGATGAAAAAATACTTAAACATATCCCAGAGACTGATAAAAGACATTCCTGTTACTGCTCCACAAGAAGAGCAATGAAATGTGATGATAAAAATTAAATACATAAATAAAAATGAAGAACACTTGAAAATATTTGAGAGGAGTAAGTATTTGAAAGCAATAACTATACAAACACTCTAATTATGGTAGATGTTAAATAAGGCATATTAATTCATAATTATACTGTTGGTAAATCTCTCTCTCTCTCTCTCTCTCTCTCTCTCTCTCTCTCTCCACTCTCCAGTTCCTACCCCTGCCCTCAATTCCCAGGATTTTCTTTCTTCGCTAGTTCCAAACACAAAACCTTATATTTTAAGAATAATGCATACACATAAGAAATAGGCTGATACACATATACAAAAACCTCATCACTTACCCCATAGCAAATTCATCCATATTGCACTTCCCCAATAAGATTGCACCACTTTCCTTCAGCTTCCGCACCACAGTTGCATCATATGAAGGGCAAAAGTCTTGCAACATCCTTGAAGCACAAGTTGTTTTTATATTCTTCGTACAGAAATTGTCTTTTACTGCTACAGGGACACCATCAAGTGAGCCCTGTGGACAACCTATAAAATTATGCAAAAATTTTAGCTTTGTTTTTGGTTGAGTACACAATTTTTTGTCTCCCAACTCGGAGTTTCTGAAAAAGCTAACCTTACTGCTATTATCAGAAACTAACAAATCAGTATTTCAACATATTTCCACTCTCTGTCTTATAGTATAATATCCTGGAAAGAAAGCATTTATTGAACAAAAATAAATATAAATAGTGAGAAAAATAATTGACATGTGCAGAACCCCCTCCCCCCAACACACACACACACACACACACACACACACACACACACACACACATCAGTACTTGACTATCTTCTACAAAATGACGGCATTGCCTAGATAGAACAACAACCAAATGATACAATGCATTCCATTTGCTAACATGGCACTCTTTATGCAGAAGATGGGGTTGTTCTTATGTTGGATACGTCCCCATGGCCTCTCAGCATATCTGCCATCATCTCACTCCGATGAACAATACAGGCACTTATTGTTCGAATGTGTGCAACTATCTTTTCACCCACAGCACCCAGCAGTGGAACAGTACCCTCAGCAAGATGTGCACTATCCCATCATACCCAAAACATGACTAAACAGTTAGGAGAAAATTGCACAGCCTTGAGATTGGTAGCTGAGTCCCCTGAATCATCCAACTGAAGTGCTACTGATGTCTTGTGGACTTCCCTACAAAATATGTGGAGGAATATTCTCTGGAAATGTATTCAAGCCATCCTCAATTCTATGCTACAGGTTTAGAGGTCTTGACTGCATTGTGCTGCATCTTCATCTTCACATCCTACTGAGTTGTTGAAGTCAAAGAATAAGTACGCCTCTGGATTCATCATCATCTGAGTATAGTCAAGTACTTAACACATGGTTTAAAAGTTCATTTCAGTGACACGTATACTCCTCAGTATTGCAGTTCTTACAAATTCAGTGTAATAACTTTTGAAACTATTCATAAGGAGCAGCCCGAAACTGAACTCCCTTGGTCGCGCAAACAAAACTATGTGAATAAATTTAACACACCAATATTGGACTATGAAACAATTGAAAATCTGGGATGAAATAAAAAAATGAATTTGATAAACTGCTGCTTACCACATACAGAAGGCATTGACTAGAGAACAAACAGATTTAAAAGTAAATCTTTTTAGCTACTGGACAAAGCACTTCTTCAGATGAAGAAACAACACACGCACGCACATGCACACACACACATCCATTGTTGTCATTAACTGCTGTTGCTGGTGCACTCCTCCCTCCCCCCCCCCCCCCCCCCACCCCACCCCACCCCTCCCACAGTTTTCACAAATGAAGTGATGAGTAGACTATCTCAAAATGTGCTGAAGTGTCTCACTGAGGTCTTAGGAGGCCGAAATTACCCTCTCCACCTTATCCAGAAACAGCTCCCACACATCTTGTCTTCCCAGTCACCCACCATCCCCCACATACTTACTCACTGACTGGCCACAAAGAAGTGCCCCTTCTATGACTCAGCATCACCAAGGACTGGAACAACTGAAACACACTTTCTGTCGGGTTTCAACAGCCTTTCATCATGCCAAGAAATGAGAAGTATTCTCCCCACCATCCTTCCCACAGTGATATTATTCTACCCTCCCAACTTGCGCAATATCCTTGCCTGTCCCTATTCCACCCTGCTCCCAATCCCTTGCCCCATGTCTCATATCCCTATAAAAGACCCAGGTTCAAGAACTGACACATACCCATCCTCCCACTGCCATCTATTCTACTGCTGTCACAGTCATTTCCCACACCATAGAAGGCAGGCCACCTGTGAAAGAACCCATGTGGTCTAGTAACTTAGCAGCACCCACTCTGTGGCTTTCTATGTGAGCACAAACACTAACAAGGTGTTTGTCCAAATGAACGGTCACCACCAAACTGCGACCAAAAGACATCTAGAACACCCATTTGCTGAGTATGCTGTGCAGCATGGTATGTTTTGACTTAATAACTGCTTCACAACCATCGCCATTTGGATTCTTCGTGCCCAGCAACAGCTTTTCTGAATTGTGCAGCTGGGAACTCTTCCTTTCACATATTCTTTGTTCCTTTAAGTCCCTCTGTTCATATAACAACCTTCACTAGCCCCTGTGCTCCACACTAAATACATGCACACTCCCAAAGGCAACACTACAGCTTCTACCTCTCCCTCCGTCATCCCACGAGTCTTCTGTATCCTCACTACCCACCCCAGCTAAGATCACTACTCATCCCATTGAGGCAATAATGCTCGGAGAGGACGTGTGTGTGTGTGTGTGTGTGTGTGTGTGTGTGTGTGTGTGTGTGTCACAGTTTACTTTATCTTATACAAGGGACTACCACCAATAGCTAAAAAAAAAAAAAAACATCCAACAGTGTGTGGAGTTACATCTCGACTGACCACTATTCCCACTAATAAATGGAACTCAATGAAGGTGATGCCATACTGTGTGGACTTGGAAGCATCTGACTCAATCTTACTTGCAAATGTGAATCAGGCACTCTCTTTGAACACTGACTAATGGAAGCTAATCATTGGAACGTATGTGAACAGGAAGGGCAGTACCACAAATATGACTCCTTAAACATGATGTTCATGTATATTGCATTCAATATTAACAAAACAACAGAAAAATAATACTGACTACTGAAATCTGGAGGAAACAGCTTTCTAGTGTTCAATATCAAGCTAAAATTAAAAGTTACAAAAATGTAATCAATGAAGTCGCTATAAGGTCGTGACGAGCAAGAGAGAGGAATGCAAGCAATAAGGAGCAACAGAGGAACACAATGCCACGTTACCTACTCTGTATGTCATATAAATTCAAATACGTCCTCTGTGAGGTGTCTGGACACTGTGTGTTAACTGCTCCAGGACACTGACAAAAGTGAGACTGATTGACCCTTTTGGGTCCTATTTAAAAACTTAGTCCCAGAAAGGAACCAACAGATTGTCTGTGTAGGTAATAATTTCTATTGCCATTATAAAAAGCTGTCCCTGCAAAAAGCTATGTTTGTCTCACCCCTGATTTCTGAGGGAACTCTCCATATCTGTTAGGACGTCATTATCTCACTGTTCCTAACAGCTGACTTTATGTCACAATTCTGTGTGTTACAACTAGCAACTCCCACCCAAGAATGTATCCCTAAGCTCTTGCTTTTCTGCACAATGTTTTGATGACCGACCAACCTGTCTTCTCCATGTGCTGCAAGCTGTATTATTATGCACAATTAATCAACTGTACCAAGAAAACCCAAGAGATCACATCTAACATAACATTTCAATGTCACTGCTATGCAAACAGACCTCATTTCTGAGACTTGTTATTCACTGATCACCAAAAACATTACGACCACTGCCCAATGTGACATTGGATGCCACCTGGTGGCATTGCAGGCATGTGACACAGTAACAAAAGGATGTAAGTGGAGCAGACATGGATGGGGGATTACCCTAGCGAAGACATGGGCTGCAAATGGGGATATACATAGAGATAAGTGACTTTGACAAAGGGCAGATTATTATTATGCAAAGTCTTGTGAACAAGTATCTCATAAATGACAAAGCTGGTTGAATGTTCACGTGCTACTGTTGTGAGCATCAATGGATAGAGGTAGAAGAACAGTGAAACTACCACTAGGTTGTAAATGGTTGGATGTCCACGGCTCTTCACAGAATGTGGAGTTCTGAGGCTTGTTTGCTCAGTAAAGTAGGATAGATGGTGGTCTATGGCATGCCCGCCAAAAGAACACAATCCTGGCGCATGCACAAATGTTTTGGAGTACACCATTCACCATACATTGTTGGACATGGAGCTCCGCAGCGGACCACCCTCTACATTTTCACATGTTGACCCTTAACGACATTGCCAATTGGGCTTGAAATGGGCATGGGACCATCGGGATTCAAATGTCGATCAATGGAAATGTGTTGGCTCTTTGGGTGAATCTCACACGATTGTATCCACAAACACCGTCATCGAGCTCAACAGCCACTCGAAACATGCACATCATAGACGCAGACTGGTGGGAGCACTATTATGCTATGGGAGGCATTATCCTGCACTTGCGTGGGACATGTGATAGTAATCAAAGACATGCTGACAGCTGTGAACCACCTGCATCCCTTCACGTTTGATGTCTTCCCTGACGATGATGCCATCTTTCAGCAGCATAACTGTCCATGTCCCGGATCCAGAACAATGCTGCAGTCATTTGAGGAGCATTATAGTGAGTTCACATTGATGTCTTGGTAAACAAACCCCATGGAACCCATCTGGGTCGCTATCAGGTGCCATCACCGCGTACACAAATCAGCAGCCCATTATTTAAGCGAATTACGTGATCTGGGCATAGATATCTAATGCCACATACCTCCAGAAACGTTCCTACAAACTGTGGGATCCTGATACATAATTGATAACTGCTGCTTTTCTGGTGACAATGTTCAGTATTTTACCAGTAACCCCCCCCCCCCGCCAATTCTTTAAAGAATTGAACTCCTACACATAAATGAAGTTGTATCTACGGAACTATGTGTAGTACAAAGATATAATTTTGTGAGGGCTGTCTAAAAAGTATATCACCTTATTCTTGATTCTTGAAACCAACAATGGTATCGGGGTGCATGCACTCTCTCTGTTTGTAGGTATACATGCTGAACATGACAGATATTTTTCACAACATGGAAACAACCAATCACTGGCTAGCCATTGACAAGTGAACACATGTAAGTGGTAGTCATCAGATTTTGTGCTGTGGGCAAAATGATAGAAAAAGTGGAATGTTATTGCATAAAATTTTGTTTCAAACTCGGCGATTCTCAAGTTGAAACAATCCGGAAAATTCAGCAAGTCTTTGGGGTCGAAGCAATGGGTACCACACAGATAAAGGAGTGGCACAACTGCTTCAACGTTGGCTGTTCACCAGTGAAGAGAAATACATTCGGGTAGGCCCTCATCTTTCACATATCAAGTGGTAATTGATCACGGAAGGACCACAGTGATGTAGGATAGACAAATCACAATCACAGAACTTGCAGACAATGATAAAATTAGTACTGTGCCCATTGATTGCATTTTAACGGAACAACTGGACCTGATGAGGACCTCAGCAAAACTTGTGCCGAAATTGCCAACAACTGAGCAGATGCACATGACATACTGGGTACTATGAACAGTAAACCCCAAATTTCTTAACACAGTGATCACTGCCGATGAGTCTTGGGCTTATGGGTATGATCCAGGCTCAAAGTTCCAGTCATCACAATGGAAGCAGCCATCATACCCTAGACCCAAATAAAAATGAAGCTGGTCCGCAGCAATGTGAAAGCATGACTCCAATGGCGTGATCCATCATGCTTATGCCTCAGATGGTACTAACGTCAGTAAGGAGTACAACCAAGAGCTCCTGTATTGCCTTCATAAAGCAGATCCATACAGTCGGACTTGGGGGCAGTGGGCAGCTGGCACCTCCACCAAGACAACACATCTGTTCATTGTTCTCAATTAATTCAGACTCCTTTGGCCAAACGGCATGGCTGCTGTTTGTTAGCCTCCCCATTCCCCTGACCTAGCATTGAATGACTTCTGGCTTTCCCCTAAACTGAAAAAGATCAGATTTCAGAACATGAAAGACATGCAAAATTCTACGGTACTGATGTGCACCATACCAAAAGAGGTTTTTCATCTATGCTTCCAGCAGTGGCAACGGCATTGGGAGAGGTGTGTAGAAGCTGAAGGGGACTACTCTGAAGCTGACTAGTATCAAACAATTGCATCTGAATGAAGACTGATTTCATAAACAGAAGTAGGATACTTTTTGAACAGCCCTTGTATTTGTGGACTCTGTCTGTAATGTGTTTTCAGCGTGCATATGTGGACAAAAATAAATTCCCAGATTTCACGGTTAAAAATACACTTTTTCCTGGGTGAAAATACACTATACTCTAGGTAAAATGGTATTTCTTCTGTGTTAAGTGACAATATACTTTCCCTCAGAGCTGTGAAACTTATTAATCCTTTGAATGGTGAAAGCTGTATTCACCGATGTAGAGCTTCCCGGCACTTTAGGAAATGAAATGCAGCAAAAAACAATATTTTGGAAGGATGTGCAGCAACATGTACAACCCGTATTTATGAACGTATAGAAAAGAATTCCGCCAAATACAGTATGGTAGCTTTTGATGCACTAAAATTGAGATTCTGCTGTACAATGTGCTTTTGTCAACAAATCGTAGCAAGTCACGTAATCTCGCCACTCAGTAACAGTAGATATTCAGAGCGTAGGACACATGATGATGTCAGCCAATAGCAACATCACATCAAGTATCACTAACACACAAATAGAAAATGTTAATGTTTAAATAAATATTTGTACAGTATAGCTACAAGATAAGCTAAGCTTTCACATACAATATTGGTCACAAAAATTTTTTTGCTCTGGACGCCGCACAAAATCTTAAAACACGAACGCCGATTGCCTCGTTATTAATTAAAATAATGGGCGGATTCTGTGGGAGACTCCATTAAACCTTAAGGCCATCACATGAAACACACTCGGTTAAAATAGATCTTATTGACAGCTGCATCCCACATCTGACATACTGGGCACGCCTCCCGACATAACAAGAAGCCATGTGTCGATGGGCAACGTCCCGCTCTACGCCATGTAAGGGCTACTTCTTCAGAACATTGTGGGTGGAAAGAGGTAAACCACAGGCACACTAAAGTTTTTATGGAACATAGGTTATTATTCCTCACTTCCAGCCACTGAGGCTCCCACCAACACATAGCTTTTTTGGTCAGAAATGAAGTAACTGCCTGCAGGGGGACTGAATATCAATCAGGAGGAGGAAGGCAGCAAGCCTCCTTGGCACCTGCATCAGCAAGTTCATTTCCCTGAATCCCTATGTACCCTGGAACCCAGCAGAAAATTATTTCCTTGTCTTGCCTTTCAAGAGAAGGAGAGTTTCCTGCACTTGTTGCAACAACCGATCTGCTGGGTACATCTGTCCAGTAGCGAGAAGGGCATTTTAGAATCTGAGCAGATGAGGAAATTCTTGTCATGACATCGTCTCATCTGCTCCACTGCCCTCAGGAAAACAAACAACTCCACATAATACATTGAAAACTGCTCTGGGAGCCCTATACTAAGGACAATGTTGGGGAACATGACAGAACAACCGAGAAAATATCTCTGCTTAGAATCATCTGTGTAAAAAGTATTAAAATCTGTGTGGCTATGTAAAATCTTGTTAAATTCAATTTTAAAAATATAGTCTTGAGTACAATGCTTCCTGTAAGCAGTCAGTTCTAAAAGTAACATGGGCCGGGGGGGGATTCCCTACTCCACCCTTGCCTTTAGACATTAATGTTCCCCACCCCCCAAAAAAAACACACACACACACACCTGTAATAACTCAAAGCTCTCCCTTGCAGAGATCCCAAATGACATTGTTGCTTGCGGCCAATGATTGAACAGCCACTTGAGTGGCAGATGTACAACATATCTGGATGCTGGCAATGTAGGGATGGACACTGTTGTATACACTTAGCACATAATGAGAAGAAGACACCAAATAGACAGTGGAGGCTAACAAAAGGGTCGTGGTGAACCACAGCCAGCATTTTGAGGTATGAAGGCCTTGCTGACCCATATTCAAGCCAGGGTTGCACAAAGGCCTTATGAAGTATGAGGAAATGTGCCCTGTCGGTTCCCCAAGACCTATGACTGACAAATGTTTAAGGCCTGGAGACATCTCAGTTTCAGTTTTTTAAGATGTGGCAGCCATGTTAACTTCCTCGAAAGGTAAGAATCGTGTCCCCCAGTTTTAAAATGTGCAAGTTCAATTAACAGCAGGAACAATTACAATCAACAAAAACTGTTTCCCTCAAAAAGAATTTAAAACTTGTGGTATAAGACTGCCCCCTCCAACCACCCGATGATCAACTGCAATTGCCGAGTAGCCATTGCAAGGCTGGAGGATGCACATAAGATGGAGAAGTTGCCCACAAACAAGGAACATAGTACAGGCTGTCGCACTGTGGACGTAATACTGTTTACAGCAATGGCGAATGCTGTGATGCTTAAAACACTCCCATGAGGGACACCATTCTCCTGCTTAAAATGGTCAGACAAGACATTCCCAACCTTGTGTCTAAAATATCTGTCTGAGAGAAAGACCCGTATGAAGGCGGGGAGACATCCACAGAATCCCAGCTGATAGAGCTGCGACAAAATATTATGCCTCTAAGTAGTAATGTAGACCTTTTCTAAACCAAACAAAATGCTAATAAGGTGTTGCTTATGAAGGAAAGCTTGTTGAATTGCTGCTTTGAGCAGGGTAAGGTTATCGAGTGTGGAGTGATACCTCCTGAACCCACACTGGGAGAAGTGGGTAGGGACCTGGTTTCGAGAACCCACACTAGGCACCAACTGACCACATGCTCCAGCTTCTTTCCTATGCAGCTTGTCACACTAATCTACAATAACTACCATGTGTGTCCGATCCTTCCCTGGTTTTAAAATTGGAATTAAAATAGGTTCTTTCTACAAGTTGGGAAGATCTCCAATCATCAAAATTTCATTAGAGCTGAAGGAGGACCTCCTTGAACTGTTGGTCCAACAGTTTCAACATGCTGTAGGTTATCAAGTAATTTCCAGTGGTTATATCACAAGCTACTGACAATGCACAATCTAGCTCTCACAGAGAGAAAGGCTCATTGTATTCCTCCATGCTGGTGGAACAGAAATCAAAAGCAGCTCGTCCTGTGTCTCCTGATATCAGTGGAGAGTAGGCTCCTGGATAGACTTGGCCATAAGGTACTTATATGATTCAGTCATTGTCTGAGCTATGTCTCTCAGCGATGTTACGAGAGAACGCTGTATTCGTACAGCTGCTATTGGTAGTCGAGAGCTGTATCTCGAGATCCTCCTGATAGCTTCCCATACTTTACTTGTGGATGTGGACCTGTTGATGGAGTTCAGGAACTATTGACCTCTGCTTACTCTCCCGAACTATTCATCTCACCTTTGCACATGCCATTCGAAAGTTTGCAAGGTTTTCATCTGTAGGGCATGACACTCTGCACATAGCCACTCTTCTGTGCCTGATTGCAGAACAAGTCATCATTCCACGAAGGGACAAGTCGCCTTCTAGGTGTTCCCATTGACTTTGGGACAGTTGCATTAGTGGCATGGATCACAGCTGTAATATGATCCACTCAGTTCTGTATGCCATCACACTGCTCAAAAAAGTTAACAGCCTGTAAAGCATCCAGTAAGCCTTTTTGAACAACCATCTCCGTGGCTTTCTTTTGGGATTTGCTACATTAGGCAGATGGATCCAGATAGGGTAGTTGCTACCACGAAGGTCATCATCCACTCCCCACTCTGCAGTGTCTGCAACAGCAGGTGAGCAGAAGCAGAGGTCTATGAATGTAGACAAACCTGCAGTGGTGCAAAAATTGTTTAGCTTGACTCATGTCCTCAAGAATCTGACCCTTGGGACAAGTGGTGTCAGAACCCCATAGTGCATTGTGTGCATTCAAGTACCCTAAATGGAGAAATGGAGGGGGTAGTTCACCAAGAAGATGAGTGAGGAGCCCACTGTCAAGATGCTCATGGGGTGGTAGGTACACAGAGCATACCGTGATGCCAACATGGGCCACTATCCGAATAGCAACCATATGTAGTACTGTGGTTAAGAGACAATTGAAGTGTGAGAAGTGTCTTTGATGAACACTGAAACCCCACCTTCCACCCAGTTACCTTAAGGTTGTCTTTTCTGTAGTGATAGCCTCCCAGTACAGGTGTAACCATCTCTTTAAAATTCTCTTGAAGACAGAGGCAAAGGGGTCTGCCCTGCACAAGGAGTCTCAGTTCCTCCAGACCAGCCCTGTATCCCTTAACACATTCACATTCCACTGCAGTATGGGAGTCATTTCATCAGTGTGATGATTTACCCATCCTTGCACCGGGGTGGGAAGCGCTTGTAGAGCGAGGTGGGGTTGAGGGGCTGCCTGGGTCTGATGTCCTCATCTTCAGTCAGACATACCAGGACAGCTTTTCATCCAAATGTTGATGCTGAGATCCTTTCCCTGCTCTCTTTCCCAGCAAGGATGAAGGGGAAATTGGGGGGGGGGGGGGGGGGTGATAGCCATTTTTATTGGGGGGGGGGGGGGGGGCGTGACAGCCATTTTTCTTTGAAGAAAGTGGACGTTGAGAAGCACTCTACTTTCAGGATGCTCACTGCAAAACCATTACTGATCTCTTCCTTCATAGCTGTCTTGATCGCTATGTCTTTAACTTTGCTTTGGCACATACTGTTGCTGGTGGTGGATAATGGTATGTTGGATGTTGTCTGTGTCAACCTTAGGAACAGCTTTCTGCACCACAAAAGCATAAGTGGCAAAGAGAGGGTTTCATTGCCTTATATTCCTCTTTGGCTTCTGCTTGGTCACTTATTTCCTGAACTGTGCATTTCTCCAAAAAAACGGGGCAGTCTCAGCTCCAGACTGTGTGGCTCCCAGAGCACTTAATGCAGTGTAAGGCCAAAACGCTGACATTTGAAACAGCACATAGGGTTAGGTAAATAAAGGCTAACCCTAAGTTGGAGGAAACCTGCCATGGTGTGTTCAGGTAGCAACGGCGAGCTGAAGATCATAATGAAGGTGGTAGTCTTGTCAATTTATCTATTATTCTTAGGTGTCCTTTGCTACACATTCGCAATCCCCTGCAATGCTGATTCTTGTTTGAGTTTGGCAACATTCATGTCCATAATAACACGGAAGGTTTGTTTTCTTTTGTTTTAGGGTGCAAACACGACTAGGGTCATATGCACCCATGTCAGAAATGTAGAGCACAACGACAAAGAGAGGGGGTAAAACTGTCTACACGTTAATTCAAATCGACAGAAGAGAAGACAACTAAAGACAGGGACTCGAGAAACATCAATCAAATACGCCATAGAGAAATGGAGGTTCCGAATTAAAGATTAGATATATGGCTATGACAGATAAAAAGTTCGCTAAAACAGCCAATGACTCAGATGGCAAAAACAAATGAGAACATATGCGATTCAAAAGAGGGCATTCCATCAGGAAATGACGGACCGTCACAGGTTGAGGGTAATGAGTACAAAGTGGTGGGGGAGCACTACTTAACAAATGTCGATGGCTAAAAAGACAATGCCTGATATGCAACCTAGCTAAAATCATCTCCTCACAGCAAGAGGGCCAAGAGGTAGTCATCCAAGCTGCAGGGAGAAGCTTAATAACCCAGAGCTTGTTCCCAATAAGGGAGGACCAGTGGTGATGTCAAAGTGACACCACATGCTGACAGATGGCAACACAGAGATCATTGGAGGGAATGTAAGAACTAGTGGGCTGGGGTATGAGGACTGCAGCTTTGACAGCAGTCTCATTTCCTGTCAGACCCATGTAACTGGGGACCCACAAAAACAGCACAGTGGTTCCATCAAGAGTGAGTGACAGCTTTCCTGGAACCTTTGCACTAAGGGGTGGATGGTTACGGAGCACAGAATCTTTGAAGAGCACCAAGAGAGTCAGAGCAGATGACACAATTGAAAAATCTCTGTTGCCATATGTACCATGTGGCATGATACAGGGCTAAGAGCTCTGCTGTAAGTACTGAAGAATGTTCTGGAAGCCGATACCGAAAAATATCAGTGCCAATGACAAAGGCTCACCCAACACCATGGTCAGACCAAGAACCATCACTGTACATTAAAGTACTATCACGAAGTTGCGTGCAGAAGTCGTGAAACTGAAGGTGATAGAGCGAGGCTGGAACAGCGTCCTTAGAAAGCGAATGAAGGACAAGGTGAACAAGGGCCGCCGCACAAAGCCAAGGTGGTGCAGGGTTCACACTCGTTGGGAAAATGACAGTGTGAAGTTAAGCTGCTGAAGCACTAGCCGAAGGTGAACTCCAAAAGGTAACAGAAAAGAGGGATGTGCTCCATCAAAGGAATCGGCACAGGATGGGTGGCCAAGCTTGGCAGAAGGCGAACTCCAAAAGGTAACAGAAAAGAAAAGAGGGATGTGCCCATCAAAGGAATCAGCACAGGATGGGTGGCCAAGCTTGGCAGAGAAAGTCACGGTGGTAGTTCGGCAGCTTTGGCATACAGACTCTCAACTAGGCTAGTGCAAAAGGCGCCATTGGCCGCTACGATGGTTGATAGTATTGAGACGGCGTAAGAAGAACGGATGTGCAGATGCATAAAAAAACATCCATAGTCATGTTTCGAATGGGCAAGGGACTGGTACAAATGGAGGAGGGTGGGAGGGTGGTCCGATCTGCTCCCCAGGAAGTAATACTGAGGACATGTAGGACACTGAAGGATCGCATACAGCAGGCAAGACACGTGGGAGGACCATTGAGCATGAGCCCCAGAAATTTCTTAGTTTCAATGAATGGAAGAGCAACAGGTCCCAGATGTAAAGAGGTGGAAGAAACCAACCGTGCCACCAGAAATCCATACTAACAGTTTTCCCAATGGAAAAACGAGAGCCATTGTTGATGGTCCGTGAGTTAAGATGACCAAGGCATCGCTGAAGACACCACTCAATGTCATCCATGGAAGCGATCTGACAGGCAACCTGCAACTGGGAGACAATTTTAACTGTTTAGCATTATGGATGATACTATTTATAGCACAATTTAACGAATTTAATTAAGTCGAAACAAGGCATATAGAGCAGATAACATTCCCTCAGAATTATTGAGCTTCTTAGGAAAACATTGCTCAAATATCAAACTTCAAGAACAAGGTAATGTTTACAGTTAAAAAAAAATGTGTTGGCAGGTATACATATTACTGGACCATCAGTTTTAGTAAGTAATGATTGTAAACTACATACACGAATTATTTATTTAAACTGCAAATACTGGCATATGCCAACCTTGGGAAGATCAATCTGAGTTTTGGAGAAATGTAGAGACTTGCGAAGCATTACTCACACTATGATTTACCTTGGAAGGTAAACAAAATAAAGAAACTTAAAATCTACAGCTTTTGTAGATTGTAGATTCAGAGAAGGCTTTTAAAAATGTTAACTAGAACATACTCTTTGAAATTCTTAAGATAGCAGGGATAAAATCCTGGGAGATGAAGGCAATATTGTGAAAAGGCTAGATCGCTACTCATTGCCTCAGCAGCCAGAGAATGTGTGTGTGTGTGTGTGTGTGTGTGTATGTGTGTGTGTGTGCGCGCGCGCGCCTTTTGTCTAATTCATACGAAGGCCTCTCTGGCCGAAACCTTACTTGTTTGACTGCATTTCTGTAGTGCCTATCTACGACTCAACATCTTCACTACCTGGTGAATAATGATCTATCCTTTTCATAAAGTGTCATTATTCCATCCTGGATTTTCCTGCGAGCTAAAGGTTTTTTTACAACATGTACAGAAACCTGGTTGCTACTCCAAGAGTGAAAGGACATCAAAGGGAGGCAGTGGTTGATAAAGAAGTGACACAGGGTTGTAATGTAGCCCTTCAGCAAACTGAAATGCACCAAGAAGAAATCTTGAAAGGGAGTTAAAAGTTCAAATTTGGTGGTTTGCCAATGACATTGTAATTATGTCAGAGATAGCAAAGGACTTGGAAGATCAATAGAGAAATGAAAAGAGATTGTAAGATGGATAAGAACAGCTTTCTATTAATGTGAAATGTGGGTGGTACATAGTTCTCACAAGAAGAGACTATAAGCTTTTGAAATTGGATGCTACAGATGAATGTTGAAGATCAGCTGGATCAGTCGAATAACTCGTGTGCAGGTAATGAATGGAATTGGGGAGAGAGAAAAAAAAAGTATGGTATGACTTGACTAAAATAAGGAATTGGTAGATAGGGCACGTCCAGAGGCATCAAACTACGACAAACCTGAATCAAATTCAAGTAAATTTTAGTAGTTACTCAGAGATCAAATGGCTTGCACAGGACAGACTAGCATCGAGAGATTGCCCAAACTACAATAACTATTGAAGACAATCCGAAGTAGGAACTTCATATATATTCCTTTTTGAAAGAGCTGTTTGAATGCATGTTAGCAATGACATATTAAACAAATAAAGTCAAGGTAATGTTATAATAAAGACTGTTGTGTATGTTCACTTTCCTCAATCAAATCACAAAACTGATTGAGTGCAACCACCGGGATAACTGAAGTGGACTCTTGGTCCTGCAGAAAAAAACTGTCAAAATCATACGTCTCTATTTAACATAAGGGTTCTTACCAAACTTTCCTACCAAAACTAGAGCTATGGTAGTAATGAACACACATTGTCACAGAATAATACTTTTTGTCTGAATACTGCAGCAAGCAAACACACACACACACACACACACACACACATTTTCAATCTGCAGAATGCATAGAATGTGTGCTCCCCCCCCCCCCTAGAAAACATAATTTAATTAATAAAATGCCACTCTATATATTCTTTAAATCCATTACCTGTTCTGATTTTAACAAGCATTCCATTTTCAAGTGGATTTGAATATGGCCTAGATGGGAAGGGTGAAAGCAGTATTAACTCAAAAAAACATTCCAACAACTGGAGCAGCCCATCATTGAATATACATTTGCGAAACAACAGCACACACTAAGCAAGGAGAAGCTAATAATGTTATCATTATTCTGGAGCTCTATTGGCTTTCTCAAAGCAAGTTTCCACCAGTGAACTTACTGTATAAGAGTCTGCAGTTAATATTTCCAATGGAAAAAGTAGACATCTATAAGATATTGCCTCTGGTTGTGAACTAGAAACATTATTACTTTCTTGTGGATAATGAATAATTTTTCAATAAGTTAAAAGTTCCCTAAAGATACTATCCTACAGGACACAAAGAACTGCGTAATTTATAATACAACAAATATTATAAGGACATGGCATCAAATGTATTACCAAAATATTGCACAGAAAGTTCTACATCCTGCAGGATCCCTCACCAATTTGAACTGGTACTACATCTAATCTAACAATGCCACAGGACATGCTTACCATCTTTATATCGAATATTCGATTCTGATGCCTGTGCGCGTGCCAACTTTTCTTCAATGCGTATGAATGCGTTAAGCTCTTCAATGCGTCGTGATCTTGCCAAGCACTCCTCACACAAACTGCTCGGCAACAATAAACCATCACGTAAAAACTGAGAGACCTGTGGATAAATATTGGTGCAATCGCTATTTTTTAAAAAAAAAAAATAATAAGTGTAAGGTTATGTTGCATTTTCCAACTGCATTTAAAACTTACCTGACGAATTGACAGAGAGAGCATTATTGGTAAATCTCAAGATACTAGAAGAACAAAATCAACTACGCCCCTGACACGACGGTAAGTCTCAAGCCAGTCATAACATTTCAGAATAACTGTTTACACTTTCTCATGAATCTCAAATGCCCGCCATTAGATACCGTGCGAGTTTATGATCTAAGAATGTCTCGATTCACCTTTAGAAGGCTATAGCTGGACGTTGCTTGAGCGGAGTTTCCCCCGCCTAATTGAGGACTGCAAAATCTACGCAACTTCCCATTGTATTTACATACAAAGTGTATTTTCAAATTTTTTGGCTGGGGGATATTTTCCGGGAAATAAAATGAGTAGAAAATATTTCACTGCACAGTCTATCATGGTCTAACACAACAGTGGCGACACACTGTATCGTTTTTGTTACTCCCAGCGCTAACAGCAACCCAAGCAGCCAGCAAGTGACACTTGTGAATAGGATATAGAATGAGTGCGAAGTTTATACTGATTTGTATCATAGTTTTTACAATAAGGAGTGTATGTAGCACCATAAAAATCTACAGTAACTAAAAAATTACACGTCATTTCTTATTATTTAGTTTCCCAAGAACCCCGGGAGTTACGAAACGATGAACTACAGGACAGTTTATTTACTTCTCTCTTCTAACGAACAGACATTTACTGAATAATGTAGTTTCCTTTAATAACTAAAGCCTGCTTATAAACACCCAGAAGACCTGACCTTTTACAGAGAGACGTTGTGTATCTAACCAACAAAGTCGAGCTTTGTTCGCTACATTTTCAGCCAAGTCGGTGAATGTGGGACGTAGGAAAACTATGTGGAATGTAATACCTATATTACTTAACGTATCAAATAAGCCATCTGAAATGTAGCCTAAGGGAAAACCACGCAGACCTGATAATAAGGCGTCAAAAGCAATAAAATTGTTTCCCAACGCAGGAGATACAAAATTCCCCAACTTCTGCTAAATGTGAGGCACAAACGGAAGAATCATCACATTCGCTTTTGAAGCAAAAGTAATCACATTTACAAAGTTATTCACGTATTAGAAAGTCGAGTGAGGTGTAAGAAAGGTCGAATCATTGGCCTCCACAATTTTTTTTAATGTCAAGGAAGTGTATATGATAACAGAAATATATGCTTCTCACGTACGGAATGCGTTTATATTCTCTTCCTTTCAACGGAATAAGCTGGAAATATAGTAATATTCGAAAGATTTTTTTCATGAAAGAGTTGTAGCTTATGTCGTTCAGTCAGAGTGATTCTGGTGTTTTAACATGTATTTCACGATAATTTAGATCTCTTGGTGTCTTACCAACGCATGGCACGCAAGAATATAACAACTATTCCGTTAATTAAGTAGAAAACAATTAATCACAAACACTATCCTTGCGACAGCCATGACTGTCTGCTTTATCACCACTTGTCACTACAACTCTCAAGTTATTAGGGCTTTTTCCCCTTGGTTCGTTTATGCACACATGCAGTTGCCAGAGAGCGCCAGAGAACAGGCTGTATTGTGCATGTGCAGCTACGACGACGTAGGCAGCCTGTGCATGATGTTTGCTCTCCTCATACGCTTTTCGTCGCATTTCTGTTTGGAATTTCGTGCGCGGTGGGGCTTCATGTGGCCACGTACAGCCCTGCTGCATGTTGTTGAGAGGACATAAGGAGTCGCATCTGGAGCAATTGTTTCATCATTTCCTACCCAGTTACAGCTCAAAGTACCCTAACCTTTTGCTATGTGGTGACTTTAAACAGATTTTTTTTATTTGTATCTGCAATATTGTTACGTAGTAGTTCCAATCAGGTTTACGTCTACACAGCACTCCAAAAAGCTAGCAGGAAGAAATTTTTTTGCAAAAAATAAACAGTTCCTTATGTAGCTTACACCAGAATAAAGGATAATAAATTATTTTACGACTATTTCAAAATGTTTAAAAAATTAACAAGGCTGCCCGTCAAGTAAAGAAACTGTTCAAGTGACAGTTTATATTGTACATTAGGAATAAATATAAAGCTATTTGGGGAGTTAAAATGATAAAAAACGCTATGCTGTCAGTATACAATTTATTGTGGAATGGCATTCCATAAATATAAGATGTAAACAACAGAAATTAAGAAACAACGTAAAGCCTAAAGGAAGTACTACACAAGTGTCTGGTGACAGAAAAACATTGTGTTTCACGGAAAGCAGATCTGTAAATTTCTGCTAAAGCCGTCAATATATTTGAAACAAAGTATTTAATTCGAAACTACTGCCCAAACGTGCCTGCTTAGTCAGTTTCAAGTAAATATTTACGTATGTTCGTATTTATACAGCGTTAAGAGATCATACAGTGTCATAAAAGAAACAGGGCATCAGAGACTACTCCAAGAGCATTTCAGTTTCGTAAACCATACTGAAATGCTTAATATGGCTTAAAGTGCACATTTGTATGTCCAGATTCACACTGAAGTACCTGATATTCAGCTTTTCTATGTGGTTTATTGGATACCAATTTTATTGGGGCACCAGTATTGAATCATCTCATGTTTGGTTCTTTATTTTGGTTTAATACCATTCCTACCAGAAAAATAAAATGTGCACCTGAAACTGAACGAAGTCGAAAGTAGCGAATAGTGTCGAACGAAACACTTCATTTCAAATGAATTGACTGCCTTGGTGGAACAGATTAATAAAAGCAAATTTCTCCAGGAAACCGACAAAAATAACTTCATTAAGACAATTATTGGTTGATTACTAATAACGTGGAAAGAATACAAAATCAGAAAATTGAAACCACTGCCTTATTTTAGTCTTCCATGATTTTGAGAATGCATATTAGTCACTTGATGACTCCCAGTCACAGAAATCTGTTTTGTTTTCATTTGACGTGGGAGCTGTAAACAGCAATATCACGAAACATATGCACGGGACACGTGGAGAATGATCTCCCACTATAACTCAGATCGCTCTGCATATGCGCGAATCTGGCGACTTGGGTGCGCCAGAAAAATTTTTCCGGATTGCATCTGGCTACTTGCTGCTACTGCTCGTACGGCAAACAGCCACACGTCACGTAGCTAGAAGAGGGAGGCGGCACTGCTCATACGCGAAATCAGTTCTGCGCATGCGCATCAGTCCACTGGCAACTGCTCAAACAAACCTCCTTTCATTCGAGCATGGAGAGGAAGAGTAGCTTCTTAAATGCCTCTGTGGTGCGCACTGTAATTAGTTTACTGTTGTCTTTGCGATCCCTAATAAGCCGTAGGCACAAGGACCGTGCTGTGGAACGTCGACATTGAGCGTGTCAAGTTCAATGTCCTGATGAATGCTCAGAAATGATGCGACTTGTGCATACGGTACATAGGCCCCAACGTGGTATATGTGATCACAACGCAGTCCAGCGGCAGTTGCGGGATGTTTCTAGTTCGTAAATCACACTGTTTACTAAACGGGTACGCGTAAAATTCTCACGTTATCTCTATTAAAACGCACATTTCCTCCAGCGTCCACGAAAAGGAATGTACCTTGTCTAATCAATAAGGACACCGGCTTATAAAAGTTCCATTACAAACAGTGCGGTACAAATTTGGAATACTTCTCCACATAAGATAAACATTATTTCATCATTCCCACATTTTAGTAAAACCCCAAGGACAGTCTTACTTGATCATTGTTCCTACCCAGTAGCAGAATCTTTGCAACATGTGAATTACGAAGCGTAAAAGAAAAAGGAGCAAAATATCTTTATACAAGTAGCGCAAGCTGTCCTGTAGATTAAGCCAATCGAACAAAGTCACCCCTCAAAAAAAGGTGAACTTATATTTACAAACATCATAGGCTATACTTATATTAAGCTAATAATAAAGTATCAGAAATAAAAACTCGAACGATAGGAAAAAAAATTGGAAGTGTTGAGACACAAACCACCGCCCTAACAAGTAACACAATACAGATCAGTGACGCTACTGTTAGGGAAAAAAATCGGAGTTGTCAAGACGTGAACCACAGCCCCAACAAGCAACACTATACAGATCAGTGACATTACTCATTACGCATTTTTTTTTTCTTTTTGTTCCGGTTCTAGGCGCTTCAGTCCGGAACCGCGCTGCTGCAATGGTCGCAGGTTCGAATCCTGCCTCGGGCATGGATGTGTGTGATGTCCTTAGGTTAGTTAGGTTTAAGTAGTTCTAAGTTCTAGGGGACTGATGACCTCAAATGTTAAGTCCCATAGTGCTCAGAGCCATTTGAACCATTTTTTTTTTGTTCGCTTTCGTTCATTGCATCCGCTCGGGGCGGACGTCGTAAGACACCCGTTTAAGTTCGTCGTTGATCGATTAACCCAGTTTTTTTTGTTACAGAGGGCAGCTAACCCTCCTTTTTTATCTCATTTTGTTCGCTTTCGTTCGTTGTATCTGCTCGGGCGGACGTCGCAAGACAAGACACCCGTTTCAGTTCGTAGTTGAACCATTAACTCAGTTTTTTTTTTATTACAGAGGGCAGCTAACCCTCTGACCAAACACGCTGAGCAACTGTGCCGGCGATTACTAACTGAAATTTAATTATAACAAATTGTACAAAGAACAATGCGTTCCGGGTGGATCTTCAATGTGTCACTGCCTTCAAATATCATACTCTGATAATACACAACTTACAATAATTCTTTTGCTACGAATATGACGTTTCTCTTTATTTTATTGGAACGAATCACACAGTTAACAACGGATTTTTCAGTGATTCTCAACTTGCTGGTGCTCAAAAACGGAATATATATATTTTATTGGAACGAATCACACAGTTAACAATGGGTTTTTCAGTGATTCTCAATTTGGTGGTGCTCAGAAACGAAATGAATGCTATATGGCGCCTCACAACTCTGTACTGAAGGGAGACGGCGTGCGTGTGAAGTAGGTGGCGTTGTGCCATCTCATTGGTATTAAGGGCAATGAAGGCGACGTTGTACGTCCTTTCACGCGATTACATTAAGCCTGTCATACTAATTTGACCCGTTTCTGGTCAATAGCGCTTAGAATTTAATACAGTAGCTTTACACACTTATCCAAGGATAGCCATGAAATACTATCACCGACCCCAAGTAATTGAAAAATGGGTTATTCATCCCCCATATTTTTAGGCTGCTTCTAGCTGATGATATTTTGTCTGACCTGTGTGCAAGCTTTTTGACCATCCATGGAATTTGCTATCCCACGTATACAGTTTCAGCCTATCCACGTTCTATGGTTGTATAAAATTGTCCTCGAGCTAGGACATTATACATAAACACGCATTAGCTTCCTGCGCCTCTGACCCAGACATCAGATCACTTTCGTAACACATTTTATGCCAATCACATGGAAGAAGACGTTTTCTCAATTTACACATGCGCGTTCCTTTCTGACATCCTCACAGCCTAGCCGCCAGCGCCACCTTAGTTTACCTGAGAGCCCACGGCCCATCGAACGTTGGCTGGGGTGAGGAAGCACGCTTCTGACGTTTGAGTTAAGTACAGCTATTGACATGGTACACACGTACCGTTTATTTTACATTTTATGCGAGTCTTTTGGCCTTTTGGGAGTTCTGTATTAATGTTAGACCATGCCCCTTTAGGCAGTTTGTAGTTTCAGTGTGTTCTGAAGAAGGCGTGGTCATCCGCGCCGAAACCTAGGTCAATATATGGTTTCTATTTGCAATCGAGGCAGATTCTGTATAATCATTAAACAGGGAAATATTTGTGCCACTGAAGAAAGTATATGTCATTGCTGTTCATTTCACTCCTAGCAATTCTAGCTGTTTCTTATATTTCTGGCTAACCACACCTTCGGAAATAGCGACATATTCGGAAATTCCAGCAAGTGGGAATACAAATGTCATTACTTGTTGCTTCACCCACAGCAATTTCGTCTTTCGTTTTTTAATCAGACTGAATTCACAAAATGGGAGTAACTCATTACTGAGGGAACACACTCTTATACGTAAATAACACTGAATATTGTAGAAAGTACTTAGCACAACCCAGGACATGAAATCTCTCTTATACAGTGTCTCATAAGTGGCGAACAAAGGGCATCAGGTGATCCAAATGTCAGTCTATGTTAATGACGCTATTAAGCAGGCCTTAAAATCAAAAACTTTGGGCAGTATTGACAATATCCTTGACAGTCTCTCATATGCTACTGTTACTTGAAAAACGAGTTCAAAACAAAATGAAAGAACATTATTATCAGATTTCATCGAAATGTATTAATGATTTCCTGCATTGTGGCATGTCAGGGCAGATGAGTACAAAAGCATAAGTGTTATGAATGATGAACTGTAAGATTTGTTGCCTAGAAAATACAAGGATGGCCACGAAGATAAATGTTCTTAAAAAGTGTAATTAATGCAAAGTAATGAATAACAGTATATACTGATATTTGTCTTTGAGTATACAGCACTTACCCACATATAATCCTTTAGTAGACATATTATTACATGATACATTTCTGTAATTACATCTGAGATATTGTAAGGTGAAACTGCAATCACAAATTCAAGTCTTTGGAAGAATTGTCAGTAGCAAAGAATTGTAGCCTAATAGGTAACAACTAACTTGATGGAAATGCATCTCTCATTGTATTATTTCGTTTTTTGATGAAAATTCATCTGTTGGGGGGGGAGGGGGCAGAGCAAGAGCTTATGTATTGGAGTGCTAGTGTATGGGGAGATTCATTATCAGTAATGTAATGCATGTTGGACCATCAACCCATCACCACACAAAAGTTATGATAATTTTTTTTTTTTGTTCAACCTCAATTCTCTCAACAAGTTTTTGTGAGTGATCTTTGACACTCCTTAAACAAATTTTTCCTCCAGTGGTCCAGGAAGAACTTTACTAATATTGCACAATATTATTGACCATTTAGGGTCGCTTTAGTAATTCAGTGCAGAGTGGTTTGTCTGTCCAGTCCATTACCTTCCATACTCTCAAGAACAAAACAACCTTCAACTGATGAAAGTCGGAAATTTTTTAAAAATGTTGATAGTTGCCCTTTAAAGAGTTTATTGCTCGACTTATCTATGTAAATGTATTGTTGAACTTCGTATCATGACTTTAGTGTCAAACTGAATTCACAAAATGGGACTCTCTCTCTCCCTCTCTCTCTCTCTCTCTCTCTCTCTCTCTCTCTGTCAGTATCCTTCATGCTGACTTTATGGTTATGTCGAACTGTATGTTATAGGACCGTTTTTCGGAATGGACCCAAACATATCAAATTTACAATATTCAAATTAAAGTTCCACCCTTGACCTATGTAATTAAACTGGTCTTAGATCTATGAGTTATCGTTACTTGCAGTAGTATAAACATGGATTTGCATGCTATTGGGGAATAAGGAAATGCTTTTGGAAGGAAACTGGACAACATAGCCAGTGGACTGAATGCCAGGACGCTGGGCGCCCCACTCCACTTCTTTGGGGAAGGGACCACGCTGTGTAGCAGTCACACAATGGCTAAGAGTCAGCAGGGTCTTCTGTGATGACAAGCAGCGCCACCAGATGAGTTCCATAGCAGGGAAAGATACCTATCACGTGCACCTGTGAAAAACAGTTTAAGAGATGGAGTGAGTAGGAACCTTAGCAGAAAACCCTATTTTCTGCTGAACATAGAAAAGACTTTTTGAGCAGGCACTGTAAAGTAAACTGGGCAGGTGAAAAGAAAGCTCTGAGTCTTTGAAAACCATGGGACACCGCTGAATGCACCGCTCTTACACAGAAATTTGCATTTGTTCATACAGAACTTTTTCGCAGAGTAACTGAGAGCACAGAAATGCCAAAAGGATGTTCCCTTATCAGTTGAACAAAGAGACACAAAGAGAGATGGACGACTTTTTTCCTAGGAAACTATCAGGAAGAATTTCACTGGTTAAGCAAGATAGACATAATCCAGGGAAGGAGATCTGCACTCATAGAGACGCCTTTTTAGTGGTCGGAGCTCACAAGAAACAGAATCCAGCCAATCAGGACTAGCTCGTAACGGAAACCGTGTTTAAAGAGACACTTCCTTGATGGGCCCCATGGCACAATACATACATACAAGTCATCTGACACTTCTCCCCTCCTGGTCACCTTGCGGAGTGTCTCTGTATATCTTCAACCTATGATGCCAGTTTAGAAGGAAGGTCGCTGGAGTTATAGCACAGTGAGGTCGCAGAATTTCTGACACCAACAGTTACAATATAGTGAGACTGCCCTGCATCTGCGTGAGCCGTAGAGAGAGCCACATCCATTCACAACTTTAAAATTTTAGAGCTTCAGTTTAACGATTTGTTTTGCAAGTCATTAAAAGTTTGCTTCAAAATTCCACAGGATGTGTGAGGTACTGTCTTCCTAATTCTACATGTTACCTTCAGCAATCCATCCTTCACTAACTTTTTTATGATGATCATTCAGCACTTACACCATTTACTTTCAGTTTCCCCCTCCCTGTTACTGACAACTAAAAATAAACTAAATGATTATTAATACTATGTCATTCATTCGAAAACCACCTGCATCTTGGTGACTCCTGCCTAGGAGTCCTACACGTCGTACTCCTGTTAATCAAATAAGGTCACAAAGAAAAAACCCAATGGAAGATTATGCCCCACCACCTTAAAAATAATTTAACTCAAAATTAGAAATTAAATTTAAGAGCAGGTGCATAACCATATACGTCATTTCTCCAGGAAGGAACTGAAGAGGTTGGCTGGTACCTGTTAGTCGTTATGGAAAAGAAGACCCATTATAATTTTGGAGGGGAAAGATTACTTTTTTTGTATGTAAAAGTACTGGCAGTATTTAGGGTTTTCAATTGCTGGGATATGCCAAGAATTGTTAGGGCGAGGACATGTGGTTCAGCTCGAATAAGTGAAACTACAGATAATTCATATAAGTTTAACGCAAATTTACAGGTGGAAATACCATCAAAAATATTCAGGGAGTAGAGAACAGCAAAATGACGGAAGAGATGATTCAGTGAAAGCCGAATTTTTTTGAGGAATGCGATCAGGAAAAAAGAGACAATTCAGTATCGGGAGTAGGAACAAGAGAAATGGAAAAGCGTGGATTTTCGTCTGATATAGGAAATTTAGAATTTACAGGACACTAAAGAGCAGAACAGAATGTTACCAGACTTGAACCAACTCAACTCCACCGCAATTTGCCGCATTTGGTTTATGAACGTTCTTACTTGAACAGTTCAGTAAATGTCAAGAGAATAATGATGCATGTCTTAAACAGAATGAAGAGTTACTTAAATGGAACGAAAACCGAGCGAGGTGGCGCAGTGGTTAGCACACTGGAGGACGCCGGTTCAAACCCATGTCCAGCCATACTGATTTAGGTTTTCTGTGATTTCCCTAAATCACTTCAGGCAAATGCTGTGATGGTTCCTTTGAAAAGGCACAGCCGACTTCCTTTCCTACCCTTTCCTAATCCAAGGGGACCAATGACTTCGCTATTTGGCCCCTCCCCCAAATTAACCAACCAAACAATCAAGAACGAAGATTTTCTTAAGGAAAGTCAGGAAAAGAGTCGTGCACAATTTGAGTGTACTGAAGAAATGAATGAGAGGCAGTTCAAAAAATTAAGGGAAGAATGCAAAGCACAATTTGATCACTTAAACAAAAAGATCGCGATCAGATTGGAATCGTAAATGAGAGAATTAATGAACACTTTACAGAATGCAAAGAGGCAAGTAAAGTTGCCAACAGTAAAATAGAAGAAGTAAATTCGCTAAATTCGCTAATGCCAAAGGCGTGACAAAGACTAGTTTCTGAAAAAAAAACATGATTCTGAAAGAAAGTTAGATACAGTGTCGAAGACGGTGGACAAGATAGTAGATCAAGTAGGAATATTGACCACCACCATACAACAATTAGCAAGGCCACATCTGACCAGACAGTGCCAACTGGCACTGGCGAACATGCAGAGATTCAAGACCTCATACAATTAGGAAACATATAAGAAACCATCAGTCACAGGAATAGAGAAATGTTGGACATGCCTTAGTATGACACAAGGAGAAAAGCTGAAATTCTACAGATGATGACAGGTAAGTACAGAGAACAGGTTACAATGATAAAGAAGGGCAAGAACTTCTTGAACATACGAAAAGATTGTCTCGGATTCGAGGAGATACGCCACATTCAGGCCCTCCGGAAATTACCACTGTGCCAACAGATGTCAAGCGATGCAGGCGACAAAGACCTGCGAAGGCAGTTTATGATGATTCAGCAATTTCCATTGTTCTCAGATAGAGAAAACCATTTACATCCCGAATTATCTGCAAAATGATGCCAAAATCTTGACTACACACCATACAAATCAGTTTTGTATGCAACCATTTCTGTGGAGAAGCCGCCTCAAACATGAGAGCAATCTCGAAACAGTGTAGAACGTCTGACGACTCTATGTGTGCCTTTCTGGAAGCATACTGGTCAAGGGGAAAACAAAAAGAAGTGAAAATAGTTATAATGGTGACCGAAAACTAGACTGGATCGCGACAGCCAGACCTGTTACAATATTTCAAACACATGGCAGAGAGAAATAGCTTCTTGGATGTGCTGTATCTGCCATTCGAACCAATACAGATTTGCACATGCAAGTTACCGAATCCTATTAAAAAAAGGGTTACAGACCGCTGGTATTGTTGACTTCCCGTGTCAAAGGAGTGAGTTTTCAAGATTCTTCAGCGTTTGACGTTCAACAGTAATGATAGAGGAGATTGTTGGAGATGTATATTTGAATAAAGGTGTAAGAAATAAGTCTGGAATGCGGGTTGCGAATATAGGAGGAGCGAGAAATGGAGTGTAGTAACACAACTGAAGTAAGAAGAATTTTAGAAATGAACCCAGAGAGTAATAATCAGATTTGTCTTAAAAAGAGTCACTATTTGAATAAAACGAACATAAATATACAGAATGAGTCACTAACTATTGCCACCTAGAATAGCTCTGGAAGTAAGACAGTAGCTGAAAAGTTTGTGGGACAAATGTTGCATGGGACGATGGGGGGGGGGGGAGGGGCATTATTTGACGTTGGTTTTTTGTTGCAAGGTAGGGTCGCTTCAGAGATATGAAAGTCAACTTTGTTTTTTAAATGGGATGCTATAGTTTCGTACTTATTTTCTGATAGCAGAGGGTGGCACATTTTTTAATTTGGTATTATTTACTGACGAGGGTACATTCACGAACCATGGAAGTGTTAATTTGCATTACATGCATTATTAGGCAACTGAAAATCCATTTTGGCAGTGCCACGTTGTGCACCATAAACCATGGTTGATGAATGTGTGGTGTGGGATTCTGGGCCAGCTCGTTCACCAGATCTGACGCCTTTGGATTTTTTCTTGTGGGGATTTGTAAAAGACTTTGTTTATAAAGACGTTCCAACCACACCTTAAGATATGTGAGAGAGAATTGTCATAGCATGTGCTTAGATAAGTACTGATATGATAAGGAATACCACTCAATCCATGATAAGAAGATTGCAGCACTGCGCTGATATCAATTGTCATCACTTCGAACACATTCTGTAAATGGGCGTTCGTGCCGCCTTTTTGACCTTCGTTGACCTCCAAAGACTTCACTGTTACACATCATTGGATTTGTCTTGATAGCTGCTATCAGAAAATAAGCACCAAATTATAGCATCCCACTTAAAAAAAACAAAGTTGACCTTCATATCTCTGAAGCGACCCTACCTAGCAACAAAAAAACGAACGTCATATTATGGCCCCCGTTGTCCCATGCAACTTTTGTCCCACATACTTTTCATCTCCTATCATACTTTCGGAGTTATTCTGGGTGGCAATAGTAAGTGTCACTCCTGGTATATATTGTGTACCATATCGAGTGTGAAGGACTGTACATGAGACTGTTGTGGAGCTGGAAACTTTGAAAAGCTACAAATCAACAGGGAGTCAACACATCTCCCACATCAAAATATTGAAAGAATAAGAGAGCAGTAAGGGAAGTGCAAAATCGAGTCTGTGTTCTGTCATCAAACCAAGATAATTTGTAACAACATGAAGTTGATCCAAGGAAAACGTAATTGAAATTATATGGTATAAATCGAGATTATCAGAAACAGTCATGGAGATGGTAGCTGAGATATGAATGTAGGAATGCTGGACGCTTGCTGGTGACAAGTGCACAAGTACAGAAATGTATATTGGAGATTAATAGTTTCCAGAGATGATGTTTATGGGGTTTCGCAGATGCAAAGGACGCTGCCGAGTTGTGAAAAGGGAGGTATGATGCTTATGAGGATTAACGAGCACAAAGAATGCTGATATTTACATTTGCTAATTTATGTGAGTAATTCATGTTTTAATGAAAATAAAATGTGATACTTTTATGTAACTCCAGGTGCTTTTAAGATGTTGTGATTTGTATAAATGATTATCCATGTGATAGAACTGGAAACAGGATGACAAATAAAAGGAAAAAACTTGGATTGATGCATTCCAAGAGAGACTAAAATAAAGGTGGAACACACTGAGGGGTAAAAGAGGAAGAGAAAGAGATAACGTAAACAGCAAAGTCAAAAAAGTTTTGTAGATAGTAACAGATAGTGATGCAGGATAAATTTTGTCAATGTTGTGAAGAAATCGTGTGTGTGCTTGTTGTTACTGCGTTAGGTTTCTACTCTTGTTTGATCTGCAATGAACTAAGTTCAGGGAGGACTCTGACTTTCCTAAATAAATAAAATGGACAATGGACAAAAAATGAAAAAATGACTAAGTGGGGTAAGGATAAGTAGTATAGGTCCCACAATAGACTAGGGGTGATGGACTTGCTGCTGACACAGCTAACAGAGAGAGAACCACCCAGCATCAGTATATTTCTCAGGTCAATGTCAAATGAAAGAAAATTTAAGAATGTAAAGTAAAAGGCGGAACGTGAGACCTGTACATACGAAATTTAAATGATTTAATGTAACTTCATGATTTTGAATTTATGAGATGGGTTTTTGGTTTTTCAAAAGGTGATTTTGAAACAAAATACGTAAATATAATCCATTAAATTTTATGAAACAAATCAGTTTATTTCGTTAAGCAGTTGCTGAAACGAAAAAAATTTGAATTTCTTTGAGTAAATTTTACTGAACTGTGTACTTTCACTTTGTTAAATAGTAATCTTGTCAGATAGAAACATAGAATACAACGGAATACTTATAAGTTCTATAATAAATCTGAAAGACAGGAGTTATTTTGCAAATTATAATGAGGGTAAAAATTTGTAATTGTTCTGTCTAAGCCATGTAACTAATTACTGTTGTAAATTTTCGAGGTGCACCAGCCACAAGACTGCTAGAAAAGACGAGAGAAGTTGCAGATGAGATGTAATACAATTCACTGAAGGGACCTTGGAGAACACAGAACTGGAGGATGCACCACTTGGAATTTGGTCAGACAAAGTCAAATGGCACAGGTTCACTGTCTTTCGCAGGTCTAGGGAAGGAAACAGTAACTTACCGACTCTGTGGGGGGCACAAAAGGCCACCGTCACGCCACAGGTGTCCCCTAACCACATTTACAGCCACAGGAGGTCCGAGGATGCTGACCACAAGCAAGAGTTGTGTGCAGGCTGTGTCACTCACTGACGTGCTATTCACTTTGACAAGACACACAGCATCAAGCCTGTTGAATACATCTAGAGACTATTTGCTGTATCAGACCATATGTCTTGTTGGGAGATCGTTTTTCATTGCATTTCACTATCATGAAGTAAGAAACTTAGCTCAGTAAGAAGTGTTATGCATATGGCCAATCATGTGTTACTTCAACACTGGTCAGTAATTCGCCAGCTAAATTGAATACTCAAGGGCGTTAAACAGTCACTAATTAAAAGCTGTTCTGTGATGTGTTGAGCACTTACGAATATACAGATTATACACCCAGTCATTATCTGAAAAGAGACATGAACTTGTAAAACAATTAAGGTCTCTTGTGTTTCCGTAAATATGAACTATAAACAATGAGAATATGTTTGATAAACTTTAAGATGCGGACACTATGATTGATACCACATCGAAATTAGGTTACCTTCATCCAAAACAAATCCCATCCATGATGTTATGATGATCAGTGTGTGAATGAACAGTGATCATTGATCTAGTGATACCCTCACGTATTTGAACAGTTTTTATACTTCATGTGATAAACTAATTGCCTCAAAACAAGGTAAGATTTTGTTCGCATTTTAGTCGCGGTATTTTCAGGGACAGCTCCTAATAATAATGTTTTAAATGAATTATGCTTATAATCAAGGACCGAATTTGTGAATGACCGCCACTGGACATCAGACAAAATGCAAAAGTAGTTAAGTTATTGATTTCAGGAAATGATACATAAAGAATAGCTTACTATAAAAACTTAATGAGTCTCTTAACTAGTAGCACTGATATTTTCTATAATTATGTATTTGGTATTAGTCATTCTGTTTTGTAACATATATATTTTGATGACCTGTAATTACATACTACGTTTGATTTCCTGGAAAGATATTAGATTTTGGTTGTGTTGATTGATAATGATTTAAATGATAGTGTTTGTAAGTGTTTTATAATGATGACTCAAACTGTGATAGTGTTTTGTATTTATTTGTGTAAAGTCACGTTTTGAGATTAATAATTATGACTTCTAGTAGTGTTTCATCATTAAATAAGCATCATAAGGATCACATGTTATGAGTGAGTGAGTCAGGTAATCGGTCAATTATTCAAGAATAAGTGTACAGGACTACTGAATTATTCAGAGGATCGAATGTTAGTATATCCTATAAAAGTTTTGCTACAAAAGTGAATAAGTTAATAACTAATGATGGATGAGTGTGAGGTGGGGAAATCATGAAATGTAGATGTTTTAAGCACCAGCAGCACTGATGAATGGGTGAGCAATGGTTTGATAGGAAAGGCAAAAAAAACTGTTTTCTACCCTGGCAACATTCACATCCCGAACTGTGTCTCTTACAAGTATGTAAACCCAGTGACAAATAGGAGTCAAATTTTCTTGAAGCACTTGTGCTTTGAACACAGCTGCCTCAGCAAAAAATTGAAATTTAGGGAAGTGGTCTTGTTACAGGACCATTTTTCAGAAAAGACCCACAACACATGCAAATTCACAATATTTCAATTAGATAGCCCTCTCGATCTCCTAATTAATTGGTCTAAAATGTATGCGTGACTGTTACCTGCAGTAGCATTAACAAGGATTTGCACACTACTGGGAGTAAGGAAACGCTTTGGGATCAAACTGGATGACATGTCAGGAAACAAATGCTGGGACTGCTGGCCCCATTGCGCTTCTTCCAAGAAGGAATCACACTGGGTGGCAGCCACACAGTGACTGTGAGCCAGCACAGCCACCTCTGACACTGGAGCTTCTTGCCATAAACTCTTGCAACCATGTTTTATGAAATGGGGTGAGGAGGAAACTTAGCACAAAGCGCTATTGTCTGCTGAACGTAGAAACGACTTTTGGGATAGATTCTGGAAAGCTTTACTAGTGGATGTCTTTAATGCTGCTCTAAAAACATGGGACAAACCTGATCATGCAGCGAAGCAGATCATTGTCAGAACTGTCACAGCAAAGGCCATGCTTGTGAGAGTGCATGAGATATATGGAATAAGCTACATGCTGTGTTCGAATAGAAAACAAAGCAAGTGGCACATTCCATTCTGTCAGAATTCTACAATTTTCACATGTGTTCAGGAGATGACATGGTGACACATTTCACCCATTTTGAAAACTTGTTTCTTCGAATGCAGCAACTGAGTGTGAAACCTAATGAATCATTATTAATTGTGTGACTAAATGACACGCTGCCTCACAGTTATGAAAGTTTATAACAGTTGTGATTGTCAAGTTCCGAAGATCAACAGACTCTAAAACATTTCATGGATATGTTAACATCTCATAAAAGTGGTCGTGCTTATTGGGGGGAGTTAGTCGCACTGTCCACAACTAAAGTAAACATTACAGTAACAAATAATGGAGATGGCATCGTTAACAGGAATGTTACTTCATCAAATAAATATGAAAAGCCTACAAAAAGAAGCTGAAACGTTTCGGTTATAGTGGATTTGGTCACATTAAAAATATGTACAAAAATCAGTCACAAACAAGAAACTGTACACAACCAAAATAAAAGTGAATACCTGACCAGGCTCTCATTGGAGAAATAATGAGTACAGAATTCTATTAGGACCTGCGAATGGCTGTTTGTGGAGCGAGGCATCACACAGGTAAGAAAACTGAGCGGCATACATCGTTTGCTAAGTTTGCAAAACCGCTGAAGATATGTACAAACAATGATTCTGCTATGAACATGCGAGGAAAAATGACCATTTGTTTTGAAGCTTTTGTCCATGGAGGATAGAAGTTACCCTATGTGGATAATATTTTCTATACTCCAGAAGAACGAAGAAATCTCTTTTCTATGTCATTTGCTATCTACAAAGAATTAGACTTTTAATCATCAAATGATACGCTTGAAATCTACAACAATGGCACTGTAAAAGCATGTAGCATATACCACAGCAACTTACTGCAGGTATTGATTTGAGTGACAAATCATTCATCCTTGTAATCCAGAGGTAAGTCTTGCATCAAAGGAATCCTCGAAAATTAGTCGTGAACACTTGCGTCATCAAAACAAATGTCATGCCAACTAATCTTTGAAGCATCATGGTGCTGAAGTTAAAGACTTTCGTATAGACTGTTGTGAGGCAAGCGTTAAAGGGAAGCAGCATCAGAGCAGTCACGACAGTAGCATGCCACACGACCTGGAGAGTGATTCATGCTGATCTCTGCGGATCTATGTAGTGTAAATCGCTATAAGTGGCTGAATATTTTCTCTGCCTTACTTTTGATTTTTCAAGATTGTGCGTTGTTTATTTTCCTCAAGCGGAAGTCTGTGACAGCTGAGAGGATTGCAGAAATGATGAGCACACTGGAGAATATTTGTGGTGAACTATCTAAAGCATTTCACTGAGATGGTGATGGGAGTTACTTGATAATACTGAAGTTAAAGATTGGTTGAAGTTAAATGCTTTACAACTCATCATCACAGATCCTTACACTCCAGAGCACAACAGATGTACTGAGCATACCAAATGAAGTGTTGTGGAACTAGTTCAAACCCTATTGCTAGCCCAGGGTTTGCCTAAGTTCTGTTGGTAGTAGTGGTAAACATGGATGTTTATTGGTACATAGATCTGGTACAAATCGTGTGAATGCCAGAATAACCTATGAAGTATTCACTGGAATGTCGATATAGCTTATTAAACTTCATATCTTTGGGGGGGGGGGGAGATGTTTCTCTCATATTCTGAAGGTAAATCGAAATAAATGGGATACAAAAGAAAAACTACGAATCTTTTTGGCTATTTTGGTGGCATTCATGGCTTTTGAATGTTGATTGAATGAGAAAAAGACCAGATTATTCGAAGTAAGGATGTTGTTTTTGAACCCAAGAAAACTGAAAGGACAATGGTATTACTCCCAAGATGGGCGATGAAGCATCGAAGAGTCGCCATGAGTAAAATGAAAGTTTGTTGAGTGAACCTGCAGAAGGAAGTCCTAGCAAAAGAGAACTGAGATAGACTACAAATGGAGAAACCAGAGTCTTTTATTGAAATTATGCTGGCTGAAATAAAAGAGCATAAGAATTATACAGAAGCTATTAACTCTGCAGACCATGAAATCTGTAGAAGAGCAATGGAGGAAAAAGTGCTTCATTGGAGGAAAAACGTATGTGAAGTTTGGAACTTCTGGCACCACATCATAAGCCCATTAAGAACAGTTAGAACTAAAGGTGAAGCTGACTGTAGAATTGGTCACAATACGCCAGACTATTTGTTCAGGGTTTAGTCAATAAGAAGATACTAGTATTGATTATAATGAAACTTTTAGCCCTGTTGTTAGATATGATACAGTTTGAGTAATTTTGAGTTACTGGTAGTGAGCATCTTCAATTGTTACTGTTCAGTGTAAAATCTATTTTTGAATGTCTCCTTAAAAGAAGAGATATATATGGAGCAGCCTGAAAGATTTAGTGATAGGACTGATCAGATATGCAAGATTCATAAAAGTTTGTGTGTACTAAAGCAATCTCCAAAGTAATGGCATCAATGATTCAAAGACTTCCTAATTAATCTTGGGCTTGTCGGAAATAACTGAGAAGACTGCAGCAACAAATTGATGGTAGTTCTGGATGTCAATGATAGGTTAATACCTGCAAGTAAGAAAAGGGACATTAAAGTTTTCTGGACAGAAATTCTAGATGGGTTTAAGATTACTGTTGAGCCAGTAGGATATTTCTTAAATATTAATACTATACGACAAGAGAATGGATCAACAGAGATTAATCAAGATAGTTATGATAAAGATAGTATTTGAGAGCTTAACATGACAGAGGCAAATCCTGTGTTAACTCCAATCGTGCAATATCTATAGCCACACATGTTGCCCAATAATAAATCAACTAAGGCCCCATATTGAGAAGTAATTGGCTGTCTTATGTATCTAGCTGTTCTTACAAGATCTGATATAACATTCGTACTGAGCTATACCTCAAAATTTTTAGAGCATTCTAGAGAAAAATGACAGGTCTTTAGTAAAAACGGTTCTAAAGTATATAAAGGGATCAGTGTCATTGGGTATAAAACATGCAAACTGAAAACTGAGATGTATACTGATGCTGATTATGCCAGTGATCCAGCAGCTCAATGCTCAGTGAACTGATTGCAATATTTTTTGGAGGAGCGGTTACCTGGGCTAGTAAGTGACAAAAGTGTATATGAATGAACAAAGTCAGAATATGTGGTTGCCAGTGAAGAGGAAAGAGAAGAAATATGTTTATCCAAGTTCTATGAAGAAATTTCAGCATTGGAGAGTGTTGCTGCTCTTCTAATAGATATTGAAAGTGCCATTAAAATGAGAAAAATCATGAATTTCACAAGAGAACAAAGCCTACTGATATTTGCATGCACTGCATCTGCGAGAAAATTCAAGAAGGCTGTAAAGGGAGACCCTTCTTTAGCATTATTTTTTCTCAACGGAATTAGTCAATACCAGAAGTAATTTTCGAATTTTGGACATGTCAATATTATCTCAACCGTTTATCTGAAAAATTTCATAGAATGTTACACACAATATTTTAAATTTCAAGCTAAAAACTATGGTATAGAATTACTTTATTTTCGTTATTACTATCGATATGTAATCGCTCTGTATGTAATATTGAATTTATTTTTTTAGAAAAATTTGAAATAACGAAATATTTGGCACACTTAAAGTTTCAGTTATTGGTTACACAATCTGGTACTATTATGCTTATTTCTGGACTCGTTTATAAATTAATAGAAATCAATTTGTCGAGAAAATTTGTACACCCTTGGGAAAATTGTTATTACTGCAGAGTGAGGAGGACATGCCTCTGATGTGATCGGATTTGTTTTTGTATTTTGGAAGAACAATGTAATTTCGGCTTTGTTGATGTGAAAATTCAAAAGACAATGTACTATTGTAAAATGTGAAGGAAAATAAACATAAAAACAAAAAATCTGCACAGACATTCATCAAATTTATTTACATCAATTAGTGCCTAAAATGTGGAGAAAAGTTCAGCTTCAAGAATCAGACCTTTAGAATGAAGAACTGGAGCCAACAATGAGAAAAAAAGGTAAGTGAAAAGTTTATTGTAAATCTAACTACTCTCGTATTTTTGAAAAGACTTAACCATCGACAATAGTAGTGACAACAACAAAGGAGGGAGGGGGCGATTACAAGGCCAGCTAGCCATTATACATGCACTGGGCAGTAAGCAACCTGTAGATATTCTCACGAAATCAATGCCCAAGTCTATGGCCTGAATTTTTATAATCTTTAATTGGAATGTGTTAAATACTGCATTTAGCAATATAAATATTTAGGGGTAGCATTGAAGTAATATGTTTACATTAATCTCAATGCAGTGCAAGTTCTAGAGAAAGAGAGTTGAGCAACAGACAACAACTGAAGAAACCAGAGCCTCTTACTGAAATTATGATGGTTGAATAAAAGACACTAAGAATTACACAGAGGCTATCAATTCTGTAGACCATTAAATCTGTCTTTGGTTGCTGTCCTAAAAATATGTGTCTTGTTGTAGTAACCACATTATGTGTGTTCCTCATATTGTGCCCTCTTCTTTCCTTGTCGTTTCTGCAATATTATGGCATCACTGTCAAATGGTGGAGGTTTCACATTAGACAGAATGTCAGCAGGACATCTATGCTTAGCCCGGTAGCAAAAGGTGAATGTGAGTTTACAGCATGCCAGCTGGTATTCGAACAGTTGGAGTGTACTTCCGGACTGAGGAACTAACAATGATAAAATTTATTGATGGCCATAGCAATCTTCATAATGGATATTCTTGATCAATTTTGTATGGTACCTTGCTAATAAGTAAAACAACATTTTGTATCATCGACATTTATTTACTAATGAAATAAATACATAAAGCACAAGAAACAGTATTTATAAGGGTAGACGTAGGGGCTGTCTGCATTATGAATATTTTTTTCTTTCATAGGAAATAACGCCATAAACAATTGCATCAATCAAGGAAAATTTTATTTAGAGAACTGCTCCTTCAATTTATGATCTTGCTTATAGACATTGTAGTTGTCATCTCTGTTCCATTGTAGTAAAATCTCAAAAGCCTTTTGCTTTCAGATTTCTGGCCTTGCTTATGTAAGAGTACTCAACAGAAAAAATATCCAAATCATCATCGAACATCTGCAATATGTCACAAAACAATGTAAAATAATGAAATAAAGATTAGGAAGAAACAAAAGTGCAAAATCCGTTAATGAAACAAAAGTGAACATGGCGAAAATAGGTTAACTCCTGAGGTTATAGTCTGTTATAGTCTGCTACATTTAGGAAGGCGTCCAATTTTCAGTAGTTCTGCGCTTCGCTCTCCATTAGTTGCTGGCAGCCAATTAGATTCATTCTCTTTCCGAGCAGCTAGGCGTGAACTGCTGCTATGTGTTTAGAATCTCTCTCCTACAGGCTTGTGCATTTGCCATACTTGGCTCTGAGCACTATGGCACTTAACATCTATGGTCATCAGTCTTTGCCATACTTCTTAAGAATATATCTCTGAATTTGTATCTGTGACTATGTTAGTGCGATTCCGAGATGATTATGTCAGGTGATGGCAATAAACATTAAGTGCCTCACAAGCAGACAAGGAGAGTTGTTTAGCACATTTATAACATTTTCAGAAGTGAAGCTGAAAGCTGGACTCCTACTGTTGACATTTTGAAGATAGAACAACAGAATGCAGAAGCATGTGATGTTGGAAAGAGAGTTGTACAGCTAATTGTTAACTAAAGTTTTGGAGCTACAGAAATGTCACGAAAAGCTGGTTTAGTGTCACTTTAAAGCATCTAAATAGCAAGAAATCTGTATCACAAATGGATGGTTTTCACAAGGATGTTTTAAAGTGTCCGTGTTTGAAATATATATAAATAGTGAATATCCAATATCCTAAAAACGTGTTGAATTATACTTGTGAAAACTCGCTTCCTAAGTGCACAAATTTAAATTACATTGGCTTCAAATACATTGAAAGTAATAATGGAAGAAAATTTTTAATGGAAAGCTGCAGCATTATTCAGAATGATGCACAAAATAAGAGGAGAATGCAGTTCAACAGTGTAACCTTGATTAAACATGGGTGAATCAGAACCATACCAGTAAAACCTGCTGGAAGATGAGTGATGGTAGTGACAGTTTGAATGTTCTCTTAGGAAAGATTCTCAGAAAACTATTCTGCATGGTGGTTCTTCTTATGGTTTTCTTTCAGAGAGCAAACTTGTATTTATGTGCAACAAAAACAGCAGTTGCTACCATGAAGAAATGGAGACTGCCACTTTAGAAGTGCTTCACTGAACTATTCTTACCACATACTGATCTAGAGTCCATCATTGTAATGTACTACGGTTGTTATCACTCAGCTGTCGCCGAAAAAGCTCGAAGTACAAACGCGAGGAAAGCGATAATTGCGAACCGGCTTAAAAATAAAGATATTCTGCATAATATAAATCGGACTCCTCCCAAAACCCTCCACCTCGTTAATTTATACAAGTCACGCAACAAAACATATTAGCTACACTTACAGAACTTAAATGTGGTCATATAGTTTTGCATTTATCATCTTACCACTGTCAGTACAATCCAACTGAATTAAGCTGGACCCAGGTTAAAGGCTATGTGGCAGTAAAGAACAAAACATTCAAGGTAGTAAACACTGAACTGCTTGTGCATCAAGCAGTAGACAACATTTCCACTTTATCAAGGGCAGACTGTGTGTGACAAACTGAAAAGCTTCAGGAAAAATACCTTGTTAGCAAGGTGAAAACGGATGCAAGCCTTGGACCTGTAATCATAAATTTACAGTCAGATGGTCTGGATACATACAGTCTCAGATAGATGAGACGATGGAATTACGATGTAGACTTTGGAACAAAGTAAGGTATTAATAGTTCTTGGTTTGAAAGAACTGTGGTTCAAAAAATGTTTTTCTTTGTCAAGATATCAACTGTATAAATAGTATATGAGAACTTCCTAGTCTTTATTGTTTTGCGAATTTGTATCCTAAGAAGTATGCAGCCATTCACTTATTATGAGTGACATAACTATGATTTTCAACATATTACCCAAGGAGAAGTAATTAAATAGTAGTGTAGTAGTGCAAGTTAAGCTTTTCCGATCATACACTATGATCTAATACCTCACAATATGGAGCCAGATAAATTCGTCAAAAGCTTCTATGTTTCGTCATGTGACCCCCTGTCATTTTCACGGAACGAATTGGTAGATGTCTTAAGATGACAGTGAGGGTTTCCTGTCGAGATATCAGCGGTTTCGACGTTACTGGGCAGCATTTCCTAATGGTACTCAAAGAAGATGGTTAGTTGTTTGCTTTTTGCATGTATCGTACAAGCCATTTCTCACTGTAATGTCAAACGAGTTAGTTTATAGCGGTAACGGTCTTTGACAGCGAACAATAAACAAGCATGTACTAAGGAAATGTGGTTCTGCCTTAAAAAAAAAAGGGATAGTTTTTCTTGTTTTAGTTCCAAAACAGGCTTTGGAGAAGTTTCTCCATCCTCAGGGGGTTCATTTACTCTCTTATGCCGTACCAAGAGAACCTCTTACATAATGCTGACTGAGTAAATGAACCCACTGCAGATGGAGAAACGTCTCTTAGTACTTGGTTACTAAAACAACGAAAACTGTGTTTGCTCAAGGTAGAATCACATTTCCTAATTACGCATTAGGAAGCAAATGTAGACAAGAAAGTGCCCAAGCCAGAAGATGAATGTAAGGATATAGGCGTAGACAAGATTTAATTTTTCTTGGGGGGGGGGGGGGGGGGGGGGGAGTATCAACGTACGACACTCTAAAAAAAATGGATATACAATTTATGTTATTTTGGGTCATTTGGCTAATAAACTGTAACGTTCGTCATCAAGTACGTAACAGTCAGTGAAACTATTTTGTTGATGGTATCTCCATCGAGATGTGTTCTTGTATTGCAGTAAAAATTGTTTAGAGGTGTCAGTGAAAACTTGCGCATACATGTTGGCAATCCACGTCTTTCCAACAAGTGGTACAGTTTCAAACAATAAAGAGTTAGTGAGAGGAGGAAGCAGCACAATGGCCATCAGGAAGAGAGGAGAAGTACATGGGAAAGAGTTTACATCTTGATCATTGCTGACAACACAAGTATGATTCCCACTTTATACGCCAATCGAATATTTTCTATCATATGAGTAATGAAGTGAGTTTAGTGTTCCGTGTCTCGACGACACTTAGGTCCATAAGAGACGGCTATTTTATAAGTGGAGGGGAAGGAAACAGTGTTGAGCTTATCATGTAACCATCCTACAATTCGCCTAGAGTGAACTGGAAGCAATGGAAAACTCAACTCTGGATTGCTGGATCTAGGTTTGAATCTGGATCTCCAGATTGTGAGTCTACTGTGTTGGGCATTACATCACCCCGCCCAGTACTACGGTACAAATGACAGACGGAAAGCCGCGCCGAGTGGCTCGTGGTTTGAGGCGCCATGTCATGAATTGCGCGGCCCCTCCTGCCGGAGGTTCGACTCCTCCCTTGGGCATGGGTGTGTGCGTTGCTTCTAGGATAAGTTAGTTTAAGTAGTGTGTAAGTCTAGGGACCGATGACCGCTGCAGTTTGGTCCCTTAGGAATTCTCACACATTTGAACAGACGGAAAATGGCAGATTTGTAACGTTTATGTACAAATGTCCTGCTTATTAACAATAATGAACATGAATCAAATTATGCATATTGTAATTGTGTTAGATGGTTGGCTTCCGCTAAGAAAATTTCTGCAGTATTATATGTACTTTTCGAATAGTTTAGGAACGATTTTTGGTTAATGAATGCTAAACTGTATAATCTTGCATAAGTATTAATTAGTGTGAATAAAATTTAGTGTTTCCTACCTTACACGAAGTTAATATATCTCATTGGACTTTCTGCACACAAACACAGGGTGTACATACAATTATTTATTGTGCAAGACCTAAACATTGTATAGATGTCGTACATATTGCATTTTGAAGAGAAACTCTGAAAGTTTTTTTTACAAACATTCAATATGCAAACGATGAAAGGCCCGGCAGACGTCAATCGAATTCTTGCCATACCCGTCCCATCATAGCATCATCGACTGTTGCAGTCGCTCCCGTATTCTCTCCTGGAGCTGTGCTACATCACGTGGTAGAGGCGGTACATACACCAGATCTTTAATGTGTCCCCACAGAAGAAACTTACATGGTGTGATATTTGTGAGATATGGTGATCGGGGAGGCCATTTCATGAAACAGCTGTCCCCGCACCTGAGCTCGCCATGTTTTCAACTAGCGCTGACTATCGGAAAATTACCAAACTAAGCTGTGGCGGTATACATGAAAAAAAAAACTTTCAAGGTTTCTCTTCAAAATGACATATGTGTGATATCTGTACCACGTTTGGTTCTTGTGCAATAAATAATTGAAAGCGTTCCCAGACTTTATGTGCAACCTGTATACACGATTTCTGATGCATCAAGTTGTATGCTGTAGTGGATGTTCATTAGGGTCAAACCATTGCGCCTATTTTCGAAAATTCTGTTTCTAAGATAATTTTTTAATCTCCTTAAGCTGGAAAATGCTCTTTCTAGAGCAGTTGTTGAAACAGATATTGTGACCAAAATCAGAAACAGTATGTAAATGTTTAGATAAAGCTTTGAATCACTCTGGCCCAAATACTCCAGGGCAGATTTCTGACTAACGTTCTTTGAAGTCATCTGTGCCTTCCTAACTTAAAATTCTATTTTTATCACTGATGCATTTTTTTCAGGAGAAATGACAAGTACATTGATATTGCCTCAACAACGCCGGTGATCCTTTCGAAATTTTCAGGTGATAGACCATGTGTGGGGCGGCGGGTGGAAATAATAGAATAAATGTTTTGTATTTATGCTGTTTGCCGTTCTCAACACTGGCTCTCTAACTACAATATTGGCAACCAGAAAGTGATTAGCAGAACGTGAAGCCTGTAATTAGAATTTCTAGTGCCCACTTCATCTGAGAAATACATTTATAGTTACAGCTTATAGCTCTGAGGAATTAGGAGATTGTCTGGGATTCATAATCAAAAACCATTCTCTCTAAAATGTTCACTATATTCTGAAAGTCACAGACCAAAAAGAATCCACACAATCCAACTACCAGAGCAGTTTGGAGTCTAATGTGCTGATGCCACTATAACTGTTCAAATTATATGTTTAAGTGAGTGCTCGCCATAATTTGATTATCATGTTCATCAAACGCCACGCTAAATAATGGTAGAATGTCTGTCCTGTGGCGGTACGTGAAAATACGACATACGCAAACTGAAGATAGATCATTAAAGTCATCCCAGAATTAACACTTCACTCGAAAACGATTTCATGGTTACGCATATCCCGAGTAACTTATTACGGCATCCAAGGCTGTTTATACCAATGATACCGACGCGACGCGACTCCCGGCACAGGTGGTGCGCTAATCAGCGTCTGGAGAGATCTGGGGCCTTCCTTTTTCTCGTGCAGCATTCTTACATATAAAGCCACGGTGCGGACGGCTAAGGGAACGCCTGATCAAATCTGCTCTCCCGACTAGCCACTGGGCTAGTAATGCACCACTTTAAGTTATCGAATAAATCATTGCTTCCTTTGCTGATGGCCAATGAAGCTTTCAATTTAAATGTGCAATCAGCATAGAGGTAAGTAATCATAATAAAAGTCTGATGTGGCTAAGTCAAATATTTTGGGCGAGAGAATTAATTTAATTACACTACACCCAGTAGACGAGCTCTGAACTTGCCCTTTGGAGACACGCTATAGCCATAGTTTTATAGTTATTCTGTTGAAACTACTCACATTTTTATGATTAAAGCAGATCTCCCTTCTACTTAAATTTAAACATCCTAGCTTTATTTATTCGCCTACTTAATCTATCTTGCTTCCTTAATTTCTAAGACAAAAACCAGAAAATCATGAATTTCAACTAAAATTTTAATTTGTGAGATCCAGAATACTGTTTCTACTAAATTATTATGCAAAAGGAATCTAAACATAAATTTTTAAGTTTCTAGCTCTTTTCTGTTGCGCCAATGATTTTTACAGAAAAACATCCAAATTTCGAAAATGGTTAAAGTTATTGAACTGATATCCAACACATATTGATTTTGTATTACTCCTGACATGCTAGAAACGTTTCAGGTTATTTACTTCATTTTAAAGTATTGCGCAACATTTATGACGGCAGAGCTAGTTACAGCGGACTAGGCTGGCACACAATGGAAAGACTGATGTGAATTTTATAAGGCGTGAGTATGCTACTTCCCTACACATGTATAGCACGTATTAATTTTCAATGCTTTGCAAACGTTCAGTTAACAATTGGTTGTGTGCGCAAGGAATGAAATAAATAAATTCACACTTTAGTGTGTAATTACGTCCGCTGTAGTCGTGTTAGAGCGGTTCAGCTACTTCCCAGTAAGATGAGGTACCATCAGCAAACAACCATTTTACTCCGACGTGATCTTTGCTACTACGAAAAGCTTCGTAAATTCATAGTCTGAATTAACTCTCAACAGCTGCAAGAGTTAAGAACAGTGTCAACATTATGAATGTTGCAATAAGATCTGTATCGATTCCATGCAGCTGTTATGCTATCGACAGCGTGGATAGCTCATCAAATTTTGATGGACCACTAAACTCATCACAAAATTTGAACTATGAACTGTGTTTTCTTTTTATGGCTAGATTGCAGTTTTTCGAGGGCAGCAAGAATTGCTTTGTAAATTTACTTCAAACGGATATGCTTCACGCTTGTGGAACTATTCACATAGTGCATGTAAACTTTTTTGATTTTCAGTTGGTAACAGTCCGCGAATTGCGTCCTTTAATACGGCAATGCTCTGAGCAGAATGACTGAAGTAACACCCAACAAGGAGCACAATCCCCACACTATTTCTAATTTATGTTCATGAGCCTGCATCAGCAATTACAAGGTTAAGGGAGTGTGCACTACAATGGACATAAAGAAAATAAGCGCATTCTTTACAGACATATGGGCCATAAAGTGAATGGTCGAACAGTTCTCATCCAAAACTCTGAAGGAGACCTGCGGTACGATTGACTGTGTATGTGAACAAAACTTTTGCACTAAGTTTTCCCCGACGCTTGTTTTGTATTGCCCGCCTTAACTCTGTGTTTGACAATACTGCTGTGAGTTAATTGTGGTGCCACGTTCTATCACCGAGAATCACTTAATTAAAGTCAAAGAACGCAGTAGGCACGATCTTTCTTGATGACAGCGTTTACAAATACTTCCCTGGTTTCTTGGGGAAATTTATGTCTCTATTCCATCGACTGCCTTTTTGTTTCACGATTGATATGCTTCAACCACGTCTCGTTCCTAGTTACGATACGATCGATAACTTTGTTACCATTTTTCACGCAGTTCTCGAGGACGGTCAGTGCTGCGGCCAGTCTCTGTTTTTTGTGGTCTTGCTTTGGGATCTTGGGTACTCACCTAACACAAAATTTGTGGTAACCAAGGTTCTCCATCATAATTTAATTTAAATTTGGGGGCAAAAGTTCCGTGGTCGTGAAATGATACTTTTCACTAATTTTGTCGTTGATCTTCATCATCATTTCATCAGTCACAAGGCTAGGCCTACGGCTGTGGTCCTCATCGTGAACATTGGTACGGTCACCTTAAAATCCATGCATCATTGCCTCACTCGGCTTTCATTTATTATTCTTTTTCTTTACGCGTCACAAAGGTCGTGATAAATTTCAGTTGGTTTGTAGTTTTTTTGCCTACAAAAACCTAATCACAGAACACACCTCACAAATGGAGGGATTTTCTTCTACAGCAGCACATATTTTAACATGTCACAAAATAAAGGTAGCAGAGACGCAGCCACACGTCATCGTCGTTGGATGTGTGCTGAGTATCGGAACATAATGCTATCAAGGCGGCAGCTGTAGCCCAGCCAACGCCGCGATAGACGAAAATGTCAGATACTTCCTGGATAGACCTCGTGGTTTTCACACAAATGGTACCACGAAAAAATGTTTAAGAAATTTTGGAAATTGCTAAAAGGAAAGAAAGCAAAGGCCTATTGCTGTTGAATATAGCAACAGAGCACTAATGATTATTATAACTGATAATGCTTGGTCCTACCTTGACGTTCGCGGATGTGTTCATTTACGTATTTACGTAAATGTTTCGTTTTTTTATTTCCTTTTTTCATATTCTTTCAGTATCCTTCCTGGATTTTATTTTATTTTTTATTTTGTTATTCTCGTTTTCTTTACAATCTCGTCTCATGCAAGGAAAAAAAGGTTCATCATTATTATGTGGACCGTCAAATTCTTTCCATTAGTTGAACAAATTGTACTTACAAAATCCGGTAAGTGTAGTCCATGTAAGGTCGCCACTTATAGTGCTAAAGTTGCACTACTTACCATTCAGTTAAGTGTTTTAGACGTCCTTCGAGAAACTGAAAGAACAATGAAAAATTTCATACAAAGATTTTTATACGACGTTAACATTTGTATGTGTTTTCCTCACTGAGTAATTGTAGGTGCTGATTTTTCTGGATATAGTTAAGATCGTCGTTTTGCCTCTTCGTTGTACAGTCTTGGAGTCTCTGTAAATTAATAGTTGTCCTCCAAAAACAAATCTTACGTTGTTCCCGTGCAGCTTGGATTCGGCATTCGGAATACTTTTTTGTCTCGCCGTTCTGCTACTTCTGTACTTACTAGCAATATCTTTCTCGTATCTGGTTGATAGACAAATGAGTTGAACAACTTTTATATTCAGAAACAGTCGTACATATTCCTTTTCTATGCACATTGTATTGCAGAGCGTTAATATGGCCGATTTTCTCAATATGGTCCAACGATGAAGTGTACAGAAAGAAACAGCTAAAATAGTTGAATGTAGTCCAGTCTTCAGCTTTCGTTTATGACTTCCAAGATATTATGTTTCCTTAGGTCCTATTGCTACGCACAATTTACCGTAAGCGCTTACAAAGTTGTTATCTGCAACAAGCAGAAGACGTGCTTTGTTGGTACTGCACCTTTTCGCGATGTTCACTGAGACAGATGTGTGATGTATGGAAGTGACACATGGACGATAAACAGTTAGGTCAACTACAGTTCATCTCCGTCTGCTGAAGAGATACAACATAGTAGTGAGGCAATAACATTTTACTTCCTAAAGCTAGAACACCAATCTACTGAAAAATCTTAAGTCAAGATTGTCCGTGCGCTCGTCGCTGCAGAATAATGCTGCGTTTCATTGTGCACTCACAGATGTTCTTCTGGCGACTCCCACACAGCTCCCCCCACGGTAGAGTGGAGCCCCAGGAATGTAGGGGTGTTTAAATTTTACCCGACGTTCAGCTCTCGTGTGTACTGAAGGCACTGCTTGAACTTCTTCAACCTCTAGCGCTGGCAGTGACGGTGCTACTTCCGCTTGTGGCACCGAGACAGCATCATCCGTGTGCAGTAGTGTGGATGGTGACACGTATGTTCAGCATGTGCATCTTTTCGGTCGGTAACAAATGTGCAGGTTTGACGATTTCCAACGATACCATTTGGTTCTTCCCATTTTGATCTACACTACTGGCCATTAAAATTGCTACACCAAGAAGAAATGCAGATGATAAGCGGGTATTCATTGGACAAATATATTATACAAGAACTGGCATGCGATTACATTTTCACGCAATTTGGGTGCATAGATCCTGAGAAATCAGTGCCCAGAACAACCACCTCTGGCCGTAATAACGGCATGGATACGACTGGGAATTGAGTCAAACAGAGCTTGGATGGCGTGTACAGGTACAGCTGCCCATGCAGCTTCAACACGTTACCAGAGTTCATCAAGAGTAGGGACTGGCGTATTGTGACGAGCCAGTTGCTCGGTCACCACTGAGGAGACGCTTTCAATCGGTGAGAGATCTGGAGAATGTGCTGGCCAGGGCAGCAGTCGAACATTTTCTGTACCCAGAAAGGCCAGTACAGCACCTGCAACATGCGGTCATGCATTATCCTGCTGAAATGTAGGGTTTTGCAGGGATCGAATGAAGGGTAGAGCCACGGGTCGTAACACATCTGAAATGTAACGTCCACTGTTCAAAGTGCCGTCAATGCGAACAGGAGGTGACCGAGACGTGTAACCAACGGCACCCCAAAACATCAAGCCAGGTGATTCGCCAGTATGGCGATGACGAATACACGCTTCCAATGTGTGTTCACCGCGATGTCGCCAAACACGGATGCGACCATCATGATGCTGTAAACAGAACCTGGATTCATCAGAAAAAATGACGTTTTGCCATTCGTGCATCCAGATTATTCGTTGAGTGCACGATCGCAGGCGCTCCTGTCTGTGATGCAGCGTCAAGGGTAACCACAGCCATGGTCTCCGAGCTGATAGTCCATGCTGCTGCCAACGTCGTCGAACTGTTCGTGCAGATGTTTGTTGTCTTGCAAACGTCCGCATCTGTTGACTCAGGGATCGAGACGTGGCTGCACGATTCGTTACAGCCATGCGGATAAGATGCCGGTCATATCGACTGCTAGTGATGCGAGGCCGTTGGGATCCAACATGGCGTTCCGTATTACCCTCCTGAACCCACCGATTCCATATTCTGCTAACAGTCATTGGATCTCGACCAACGCGAGCAGCAATGTCGCGATACGATGAACCGCAATCGCGATAGGCTACAATCCAACCTTTATGAAAGTCGGAAACGTGATGGTACGCATTTCTCCTTCTTACACTAGGCATCACAACAACGTTTCACCAGGCAACACCGGTCAACTGCTGTTTGTGTATGAGAAATCGGTTGGAAACTTTCCTCATGTTAACACGTTGTAAGTGTCGCCACCGGCGTCAACCTTGTGTGAATGCTCTGAAAAGCTAATCCTTTGCATATCACAGCATCTTCTTCCTGTCGGCTAAATTTCACATCTGTAGCACGTCATCTTTTTGGTGTAGCAATTTTAATGGCCAGTAGTGTATATCCATGTTCCATGGTATGTTCATCCCAGGAGAGAACTCCGTAGGGCCCAGAATATGGGGGCTGCAGCAGTGACTTGACAGAGTCTGTCCATAGCATCACATGTGTACATGACCGTAGATCTTTGTGCACGAACGTAACTACCGACCCATTTCTCGAGACAGCGGATAGGCGAAGTCTGGCCATATACTCGCGTACCGTTTGCAGTACATAAGGCAATTCGGTCTGTCGTGCCCCAGTTTGATCGGTGAAGAATTCTGTGGGCAGTCTTAGGGGCTCACCATAAATCAATTCTGCAGTGGATGCTCCTAAATTTGCTTTTAAAGCTGTACAAGGGCCAAACAAAACAAGACTGTGCGTGTCACGTAAAAGAGGCTTTTAACGTTCTATGCCAGCGTTCCACTATTCCATTCCTTGTTGGGTGGTAAGCCCTGATATGATGATGGTGGAAACCGCAGAGGTTGGCCAATTCTAAGAACAGCATCGATTCGAATTAAGGCCCCTGGTCTGTGGTGACATGAAACGGGCAGCCGAAACGTACGAACCATGACTAAAGAAATACCAGTGCCACCGTTTCGGCAGAAATGTTCGATAACGTAACGCCTCCACCCATCTAGTGAAGCAGTCCATTGCAATGAGGAGGTAACGGTATCCTTCCGACGGCAATAGAGGCCCCACGATGTCCAGGTGCACATGTGTGAAACGTTGTGTCGAAAGTGGGAAGTTTCCTACCGTTTTGTGCTCATGTCGTCCGATCTTGGCCCTCTGACAATCTAAGCACGTTTTTGCCCAACCACGACAGTCTTTCTTTATATTGGGCCTCACGAATCTGCCCGTCATCAGTTTGACGCTGGCGTTGATTCCCGGATAAGCCAGCCCATGGAAGCTGTCAAGTAATTGCCGTCACAATATCCTAGGTACAAGGGTCTCGGTTTTCCCTCTGATACATCGCACTAAATTCGTAAACGTTCATCAGCAGGTTGTATTTCCCGCAGGCGTAACCCGGATGTACTGCAGCAACAGAATTCGACGAGTTGTTGGTCTGTCTCTTGCGCAACAGGTAGCTCCTTGTAGTCAACTGCCTGAGAGATTGAGTCCAACCGAGACAGGAAAACCGCCACGACGTTCTCAGCTCCTTTTATTTGCTGCAGGTCTCTCGTGAATTGGGCGATGAATTCAAGTTATCTAAATTGTTGTGGTGAGCAGCCATCCTTGTTCCTACTGATCGGCTTGCGGTCTGTGAAAACCGTGAATGGCGTGGCTTCCACTTGTGGCCAGAAATGTCTGACAGCTTCATAAACTGCCAGCAATTCCATATCGTAAGCGTACCATTTAACTTGTGACGACGTAAGCTTACAGGAGAAGAAGACCAGGGGCTACGGGTGGCCTTAGACATTCTGGTGTAGAGCTAGTCCAATGGCTTTCACAAGAATAGCCAGTCGCGCCTGAGGGACCGGGTGTGTCAACATGTTTACATTGGCGTAGACATGCCTTGGTCTTATGGAATACCATCAACATCTGGGGTGTCCACATTGCAAAGGTCGTTTGCCCATGTGTTCTTGCCAGCTAGTGCTGACGCCAAAGGTGCCTGGATGGCTGCCACATTAGGCAAATGTTGTCTGTAGAAAATGGTGTTGTTGTTGATAATCGACGGGGCGAGCCATCTCTTCGATAATGGCAAGTTTATCTTGCAGTGGGCTGATGCCAGCTGTTGTCATTGAGCCGGCCGGAGTGGCCATGCGGTTCTAGGCGCTGCAGTCTGGAACCGCGGGACCACTACGGTCGCAGGTTCGAATCCTGCCTCGGGCATGGATGTTTGTGATGTCCTTAGGTTAGTTAGGTTTAACTAGTTCTAAGTTCTAGGGGACTAATGACCTAAGAAGTTGAGTCCCATAGTGCTCAGAGCCATTCGAACCATTTTGTTGTCATTGAGCATCCCAAGAACGTCGTCGAACCAAATACTTTGATTCATTGATCGAAGTTCCATATGCATGAATGGGTTGGTAAACAGTCTTTAGATGCAGTTTGTGTAATTTCTCGGACGTCGAAAGAGCAGGGTACTATCGAGGTATGCGAAGCAGTACGATAAACCTCTTAGTACTTCGTTGACAAACCGTTGCCAAGTTTGTGCCGCATTTTTCAAACCAAACGGCATATGGAGGTATTCGAACAAGGCGAATAGCGACGTGACAGCTTTCTTCGGTATATCAGCTGGTGCTACCAGCATCTGGTGATATGCTTTCTGGCAATCAATGACACTAAAAATGGTCGCGCCTGCCAGCACGTGCATAAAATCCCTAATATGTTGCATCGGATAGCGATCTGGAACAGTACGGGTATTGAGGGCTCGGTGGTCTCCATGTGGTCTCCAGGCTCGACTTTATTCTCTACTAGATGATGTGGCGATGACCACGGGCTGTCGGATCTTCAGACGATTCCTGAGCGCAAGAGTTGTTCGAATTCTGCCTTCGCTGTGGCGAAACGATCAGGAGCTTACCGGCGCGGGCGCTGGGATACTGGTTGACCTGGTGTAGTCCTGATGTGATGGACCGTGTTGTGCTTAACTGTCTGCGCACAAGGCACGGATTCGCAGTTTGCTACGTGTGGCGTCACTTACTGTCTGTCTTCGAACGTAGGCAGAGAACCTCGTTCTAGGGTGCCTCTAATGCTCTGCTTACCCAGGCTGATGCTCGACGAACCAATATCTACTACAGCTGCATAATCAAACAAGAAATCGGCACCCATTATTGCCTCGGACACATCGGCAATCACTAACGTCCATGCTAAACGATCTACATCTAACTGGCATTTTCCATAAGTCACTATTGAAGACTGATTTGCTGCTGTGAGCTTTGATTGACATGGAAGAAACTTAACAATGCAACTTCAAACAGGCAATGCACTGACGTCCGAGCCTGAGTCGATAAGGTAAACGCGGCCGGATTTAGCATCTGTGACAAAAAGTCGGTAGGACAGCGAGGGTAAAGAAGAAAGGTTACTTAACAGTAGTTCCCTGTCAACGCTCTCACCTTGCAGTGGTAGGCCACCTATCGCTGCCCGCTGTCGCCATTTGGGTGAGTGGAGGGTGAAGTGCGTCGCATCACCTTGTTTCCGAAGTGAATGTGGTACCAGCAGATAAGTTCCTTAGACACGTTGCCATCTTCCTTGGTCTTCTTGTACGTGGCTGCTTTGCCTCCGAGCATCGTCGATATCTGTCGCCGCAAGTCGTCAGTGTGATTTCGTAGCTCGTCCAATTGTTGAGTTACGTCCGTTTGTTGGCGTCGTTGTATCGCTACTGCTTCCTGAACGTCTGTACTGCTGCGTTCTAACGTCACAGATGACGTATGCCCTGCATCTATTGAGGCATAGACCCTTTCGGCTAGTGAGAGCAACAATGAAATGTCGCGTGCGTCGGATAGCACCACAGCCGTTCCAACTGCCTCTGGCAACTGTACCCGCCATACATGGCAGTGTCGTATCTGGCAACACAGTGTCGCCGACTAAGTTTCGCAGGTGCCGCCAAAATTCCGAAGGCGGCTTATATCTACATCTGCATCTACATGATTACTCTGTAATTCACATTTAAGTGCTTGGCAGAGGGTTCATCTAACCACAATCATACTATCTCTCTACCACTCCACTCCCGAACAGCGCGCGCGAAAAACGTACACCTAAACCTTTCTGTTCGAGCTCTGATTTCTCTTATTTTATTTTGATGATCATTCCTACCTATGTAGGTTGGGCTCAACAAAATATTTTCGCATTCCGAAGAGAAAGTTAATGACTGAAATTTCGTAAATAGATCTCGCCGCGACGAAAAACGTCTTTGCTTTAATGAGTTCCATCCCAACTCGCGTATCATATCTGCCACACTCTCTCCCCTATTACGTGATAATACAAAACGAGCTCCCCTTTTTTGCACCCTTTCGATGTCCTCCGTCAATCCCACACCGCGCAGTAATATTCTAACAGAGGACGAACGAGTGTAGTGTAAGCTGTCTCTTTAGTGGAGTTGTTGCATCTTCTAAGTGTCCTGCCAATGAAACGCAACCTTTGGCTCGCCTTCCCCACAATATTATCTATGTGGTCTTTCCAACTGAAGTTGTTCGTAATTTTAACACCCAGGTACTTACTTGAATTGACAGCCTTGAGAATTTTTCTACTTATCGAGTAATCGAATTCCAGCGGATTTCTTTTGGAACTCATGTGGATCACCTCACACTTTTCGTTATTTAGCGTCAACTGCCACCTCCCACACCATACAGCAATCTTTTCTAAATCGCTTTGCAACTGATACTGGCCTTCGGATGACCTTACTAGAAGGTAAATTACAGCATCATCTGTGAACAACCTAAGGGAACTGCTCAGATTGTCACCCAGGTCATTTATATAGATCAGGAACAGCAGAGGTCCCAGGACGCTTCCCTGGGGATCACCTGGTATCACTTCAGTTTTACTCGATGATCTCCTTCCTTTTCAACATGTAATGCTTGTTGGATACGTTGGTCCACTGGCCGACGTAGTAGCTCAAGGAGTAACTGTTTAAAATCCGAATACTTCCGCGTGGGAGGCGGAAGGAGTATTATACTTGCGCTGATCGATGCTATTTTATTGTCGAGCGCACTAACAGCGATCGTAAATTTGGTACCTTCGTTTACAATGCCGTGGTGCTGGAAAGTCAGAAGCCATAATTCTGATTTACCAGGAATGAACTTCAATGGGTGTAGCTTCATCTTGCTAGTGTTATCCGCCGAACGGCCGTTCCTTAATGCTATAGCAAATTTCAACGCAGCATTTTCTTGGTTTCAATGTTGCGTCGTGAATCTTCGATGTCTTTCGACAAAGTGTCGCGCTGATACGTAGCACTCTGTGTGTCGCGCGGACGCGCCGACTCTACGGTAGATGCCCAACGGTGCTGCATTTGATCGTCTAAAACGGAATTCAATTTACGGGGTCACCACTTTGGTCAACTACAGCTTACCTACGTCTGCTAAAAAGATACAACGTAGTAGTCAGGCAATAACTTTTTATTTCGTACAACTCGAACACCAGTCACCTGAAAAATCTAAGTCAATACAAAGAATACTAATAAAAATCAAAGAGAGAAGCAGATTGTCCGTGCGCTTGTTGCCACAGAATAATGCTGCGTTTCGTTGTGCATTCACAGATGTTCTTCTGGGGACTCACACAACAGGTTAGACAAGAAGAGAATTGAAGCTTTAGAAATGTGGTGCTACGGAAGAATGCTGAGAATTATATGGGTAGATCACGTAACTAATGAGGAAGTAAGCTGGCCCGGTTGGCCATGCGGTCTAACACACGGCTTTCCGGGCGGGAAGGAGCGCCTGGTCCCCGGCACGAATCCGCCCTGCGGATTTGTGTCGAGGTCTGGTGAACCGGACAGTCCATGGATGGTTTTTAGGCGGTTTTCCATCTGCCTCAGCGAATGTGGGCTGGATCCCCTTATTCCGCCTCAGTTACATTATGTTGGCGATTGCTGCGCAAACAAGTTCTCACGTACACGTACACCACCATGACTCTACCACGCAAACATAAGGATTACACTCGTCTGGTGTGAGACGTTCCCTGGGGGGTCCACCGGGGGCCGAACTGCACAATAACCCTGGGTTCGACGAAGGGTGAAGTGGACTGCGGTAGTCGTCGTGGGGATGTGGACCACTGCGGAGCCTCTCCGTCATTTCTAGGTCCCTGGTTAACATACAATACATACAATACAATGAGGAAGAACTGAATAGAATTGATGACCAAATAAATTTGTGGCACAACTTGACTAAAATCGGTGTATTCGAAGAGGTCCCGAGAGTGGTGTACCTGTGATACCTGTACCAGAGGTACCTGAAGTACTATCATCTCCTGTGGATCCTGTCTTCTCTGCAGGAAGTAAGGGATCTATCATTACCCGTCAACTTGACTGCGAGTGACATTTCACTGGTACTCTAGGCGTCCTGTACAGAGTGGACGACGACCAAGGTGGACTAAGGGTGTTGTACCGATCTCCCTAACCAACAAGTCTGAGGTGATGTCTTCCACTGAAACTGAAACTGAGCCAGTGTGACTCACTTCACCTGTTTTGGGGAAATCTTTTTTGTCCGGTGTCAGGAGACCCAAGTGCAAAACGGTGGGAGGCTATTAATCGTCAGCACTTCAGACATATGGTCAATGAGGGTACCCCTTAGGGAAATGGCAGCAAGGGACAGAAAAGGACAACAGATGCACTCAGTGTATATGGATGTGGGCCTCATTCAACATGAAGCGATTATTCTGCCAGCCATTGGGTGAACAGGCTTCCACCAACTGCAGATGGTGGTGGACATTGGAACATGCCTGTTGTCTGGGCTCCGAGGTCTCTCTTGGGTCATTCCAGCATCTGGCAGAGAAGGTTGGGAAGGTCACACGTGAATATGGAGTTTCAACGAAGCTCACAATTTGCAGCATTATCCACAAATTAGTTGACCATATACCGTATAGATATGCACCCAGTAAAACAGTTTCAATTGTGGGGGAGGGGGGGGGGCACACGTGATGTACAGTCAATGTAAGGAAATTTCTAAAGAAACAAAGATTATTGTATAATAATTGCAAAACGAAGCACAGGTTTACAGATAGAGAGATGCTGAATGAAATGCATTTGGCTGTCAATAGAGTAATGTGTGGTGCCTTCAATGACTACTGTAGCAGAATGTCGTCAAATGATCTTTCACAAAATCGAAAGAAATTGTGATCACATGAAAATACTATTAGTGACAGCAAAGTTAGTGTTCAGTTCCTCACGAATGAGACAGAAACTGAAACTGAGGGTAGCAAAGCAGAAGATATAATGCTTAATTCCGTTTCCAAGTGTTCCTTTATAAAGGGAAACCCAGAAAAATTGCCCCAATATAATTCTCGTATCACTGAAAAGATGAGTGAAATAAGTGAGAAATAGCTGAAATCGTTAAAATCGAACAAAGCTACAGGGCCCGATGTAACTCCTATCAACTTGGACACTGAATTTGCTGCTGAGTTAGCACTTGTTCTAACTATGATCCATTGTAAAACCCTAGAACAAAAAATGGAGCCCAGTCCTTCGAAGCTCAGGTCAAAGCCATCTATAAGAAGGGTAGTAGAAGTGATCCACAAAACTAGCGTACAATATCCTTGATATCGATTTTTTATAGAATCACAAAACATATTCTGAGCTCAGAAATAATGAGGTATCTCGAGCAGTATGACTTCCTCCATGTCAGCCACCATGGATTCTGAAAACACTGATCATGTGAAACCCAGCCCACGCTATTCTCACACGAGATAATGGACACTTTGGGTCAAGGCAGTTAAGCAGATGCAGTACTTCTTGTTTTCCGAAAGGCATTTGACTCAGTACCACAACTACTCTTATTGACAAAAGTATGATTGTATGAGACATGGACCGAAATTTGTGACTGGACTGAGGACTTTTTGGCTCGAAGAACGCATTACTGTATATTATGTTGGATGGAGAGTCAACATCAGATGTTGAAGCAACTTCAGGCGTGTCTGCGGGGAAGTGTGCTGGCGACTTGCGTACTCCATCATTTTGTGCAACAAAAACATTGTGAGTAGCGGTGTGTTTGTATGTGTACAAACGTAAATTGTGCAAAAACGGTTACTCGTGTTACTTGCAGACGCATAGGAAGAAGCGGATAGTCTGCTGTTATTTTCTACAAGTAAATTCTTTAGTTAAAATAGTACTGTTGGTTTCCATGGAGTATTCATTTCGCTGTTTTCATCCACTGACTTTAAAATTGCGTCCACACGATGCCCTTTTTCCGTTCAACTTCGTGCATGAGCTAAATTTCCAATAGCGCAATTACGCATGCATTTTGTGCGTTTTATTGTTTAAGGCGTTGAGGTTATGCTGTGAAGCGAATTATGTGCGATAAGTACTTGAATAAAGATAACTGAAACCAACAATGTCGTTTATTCAAAACATGCTACCAGTTTCGACACCAAAAAGTGTCGTCCTCAAGCCCCAACCACAATTAATTATGTGCAATAATGTCTGTTGACTCCAAAGCAAGCACGCTTAAATTTATAGATGATTAAAGACAAAGAAAAATCGTACGGAATGCCGCTTCCGAGGATTATTTGAACAAAAATTGAAGATGTGAAGCCCTGAGCGTCAAGTATTAGATAAAAAGTCTCTGATCATGTTACCTTAAAGAATAAGATATCGTAAGTTTCGAAGAAGGAAAACGGAGAAGAATAAGCCAAAAATTTATGAAGGTGTATATGAAAACTGTGGACGAATATTCATGCTCTGGCTATTTAATAGTACAACTGAGGGGCTTGGTATTTGAACATAAGAAACGATGGGATAGGTGTAGCACCTTAAGAGACTACCGGTACTGGAAATAGGAACTGGTGGATTCTGATCTCTATTTGTCGAGCCTGAGGAGTTAATCCTCTTATAATCTTCCATGACTAAAGTTTTGTAAATTACTTTTTCATAAAATAATGTACAAATGACGCATTGAAAGTTAATTAACCTTCACGTAATGACTAAGACCCTCCCTTAAGTATACTTTCAGATGTAGCAATAGTCACTGAAATGCTTTGTTTTGAAATGCGGAATAAATAATTCGAACTGGTAAGTCGCTGGTTACTAGCCAACGAAATGTTATTTCCTTATCCCTGTAGTTGTGCATGCATAAAATCTAAAAGCTCACCGTGACGTCTTGAAATCTGCAAACCAAACTTTGTCACTTCGTATTTCTCGTACCTCTATTATTTAGATACTTCTTTAACCACAGTAGGTTTTGCGTTTTGTTTTTCTAACACTTTCCATTTCTAACACTTTCCATTATGATAAACGGAGCACAATCTCCCAAACAGAGAAGAGGGTCCATAGCGGACTACTTGTTCAACGAGACAACGTACGGCCACAAAAACGCGCAAGTGTACATGCATTCCGAATGTGCATGCCCTTTTATTCCCGTGCATCTGTGATTGCGAACGAGAAAAGCGGCAGCGTGTGGACATACACTCACGTTTACAGTTTGTAGGTTCACGAAGAATACTGCAAGAAAGAGCGTGTGGATCAAGGCTTTGCGACGAAATATAAAATATCAGCAAAATCAGCACAATAAGTTCAAAACGTTTTCGCAGAGCCCAGCCTGGCCGAACTTCAACGCCATGTGTTTTTCACAGAGCCCACTCTTGCCGAATTTCAGCGCCTTGTGTTCGCATCAGAGTCTTGCACTTTTTTTCCATCGTTTCTTTCATACACGCAGAATGTAAGTTGCACCAGTTTTTTCGTACGTGATGGTAATGTTTACATGGTACCGAAAGCAGCTGTCTGTGCATTGTATATTTTACTTAAATGCTTACACTTGAGATAATCCAGAAAGTGAAAGTTGTGACTAGGCAACAAATCATTTATTCAAAATTTTCAACATTTTAATTTTTTGTTGTGTATGTATATATACATATGACTATTATGCTCTGTGCTAACTGTTATGTTGGAAGATTTTTCATATTTTGAGGACTGCTCCTCCAGATGGTAGTAATAATATACGTGCATGAATAACATTGACATGTAATGTTACTTTTATGGATCTGCTGGTTTTACAGTGTTGCCAAAAGACGTTCCCCTCAATCCAGATGCATCGCCTCATGACATTGTTGTTCACACCAAGAGAACGCTGTGCACTGTGTGTGAAGTTAACATGCAAAACAGCTTCTTCAGCAGCCTAACTATTGCCCCAAGCAGCGAAATAGTAGTCTGAATCACGTAATAAACGCCTTGCAGAAGAAGAACTACACAGATGAAGAATATTTCAGTGTTTGACAATGTATCCAGTGTAAACGAAGTCTTGGCACCTCACTTTGTCAAGGCAATATTTTCTGACATTCTTACAGAATGTGGCTCAGGTTTAAGCTCTTTTGCACCAACGCCTGACTTTAATCTACAGGAGCATATGATTGTGTCAGGGTTGTAAATGGGACTTGCTTGGCATATCATAAAACAGTAAGTGGTTGCAAATGGGGCACCTTGTTTCAGAAGTGATGCAATATGTTGGGACCTATGTACAGAGAATTCCGTTGATTTAATGGTTAATGAAGTTATAAATGTTGATGCAAGACTTTTCTTTGCATCACTGGTCACTTGATAATCATTAGGTGTTACAGTCTAGAATGCTTCATATATTCATAATACTGAATTTCTTTTTCTCACAGAAACAAAAGTGAATGCAAGTACAGTGACCACATTATCTTTGAAGAATTGTAATCAGATTTGTGATAAAGCATGCTGGTTAATAAGCTGCAAGTTTATTTTGTTTGTGGAAGTGAAACAAAGTATTGTTTTGTTACGTATGAAGTGGTCATTTAGGTGTAAAACCTTTCCCGACAATGCAAAATTGTCAAACGAAACTGGTATGTGTAGAATGTCCTTATCATTTATAGAAGGCGAAAAAATGCGTGTGAGTGAGAGACAAAGATAGGCATTGCTTGACATTAAATGTAAGGTTTTGATTTTAGTGCTAATGCTTGGTTGCACATATTCTCAGTCAATAATTTGCATACATATTACCGTGTTCCTTGACTAAAAAGAGTCATTTCAATGATTACATTGTGAAAATCGTACATTTTGGTAGTGAAATGATAGGGAGGATCTTGTACCAATTGTACTGTTAATTATTAAAGCTAATAGCTCGACTTCAATTAAAACAAGCTGCTGTTTTGTCGCGATGTAGTCAGTTCTTACCGAATTAAATTTTCTATCAACAAATTAAGTTCTTAATTGTCTGATTATGAATATATCTCCACGAAAGTTTGTGGTATCTTCAGTGGCTTTAGTAATAAAGCAAGTTTCACACAGAATATTAAGGGAGACACACTTGTTTTGGTCTGAAATAGCTGACGGACTGCCCCGCCCTCTGGTTTCAGCCAATGGCTGTTTTCAGCATATAAAACGCCATACCCTTTATTCTAACCTCCTTGGCAAAAACAGAACTGATCCAGGAAACTCTAGAAGGAGGAGGATATAGTCTCATCAACAAATATGGACTGAAAACATCTATAGTGTCCATGCAACCAGTGCAATATGAGGATCTCTTATTATTCACAGGAGAAGGTATAAAGGCAATTAGCCAGAAAGCTCTATAGACGTAGCAGCCCACTAGTTAGAAAACATATATACCAAACACAACAACTTTTGAATTCAGTCAGCCGTTACCAACAACCAAACCAGTTTCACACAGAATATCAGGAGATTAGACACAGACAAGTTAAAAGGAAGCCAAGGAAAAATAAAGAAAGCAACATGTCTAAAGCAGCATCACCAGACAATGGAAGCATGGGAATTATGCACAACGACTCTGCAGTCCTGTTACAAACAAATAAAAGTGAGGAAATCACAGCCATGTTCCGACAAGTAGCGTTTTGATGAAGAGCAGAAGACGTTTTCTGCGCTTCACTGCTTATTTTGTAGGATAAATGGATCACAGGACCAATGGAAAACAAGGTGAAGAAACCGATAGTTTTTTTTAAGTTGTTCATGACGTTACAAAGACATTTCGAAAATCGATAATGGAAATGGTGATAAAACATAATAATTACTTCGGAACTCAAGTAAAATTTTGAGGATGGCACATTAGAGATGTTACTGGTTTTGCATGAACGAATTTTTAATGTCAAACATAAACAGTTCATGGCAAATTCTGTCACTTAGTTGTGTGGTGAGGGAGTCAGAAACATTCGGTTCGTCACTGAACACTTTTTTTCACTAGGGATAATAACACAACGACCAAGGGTCTAAAAATCTGTGTACAGAAGGGAAGCAAAGAACACTAGTCAAACAGAATGTATATCAAACTACAGAGTTAAAGGTCTTGTGGTCGATAGTCGCGACAGATCTGTCTCCCCTGTCCCCTCCCCCCTCCCCACCCCCCTGAAATGTAGATCACAGGGGGAGAATCAGAACAGGGATGACATCCACAATGTAATCTCGCATCCACCTAGGGGGCTGGAGGAGGAATCCCACATATGAGTGGGGTGGGGTTTGTCAATCAGAGCAGGATCCAAAAACTCGGATCGGCCAGGAATGGTTGCAGAGAGTGTTCCACTACCTGAGGCCTTGGGTCCAATGAGGTCGAGGTAAGCATCTGCAAGGAGCTCAAAGGAACCCAACAGCTGCCTGTTGGATGTTTTTGAGGCATCTCTGTGTGTAGACAAAGAGACAGCGAAAATGAAGACTGTGTGGTCACAAACTTCGACAGAGAGGTCGTCACAAGTGAGGTCTCTGACATCGACACTGAACACTGGGTTTAGGAGTAGGCAACCTCGAGAAAGTGAAGTCACATGGAGGGGCAAGATCATAGTATGCATCTGGCCTTGTGTTTCATAGAGATGTGGTGATGGAATTGTCAGAGGAGAAGGTGTCCTCACCCTTGGCAGATGCCTCTGTAGGCACGATGGGGAAATAGGCATCGACCCCATCCAGGGCCAGTTTCACTCTATTCAAAGAAACTGCTTGATGTTTGCCGCTGAAAAAAATGTCCAAGGTATTTTGCCTCCAACTGAGGACCTAGTGAGGGCCTGAGCATGGGGGTTGGAGAGGGGCACAGATGGAGCTGTCAAGCAACATGACAAAATCACAGTGTGTGATATCATTGTATATGAAGAATCCTGTTACAGAATGAGGCCTCGGTGGAGGCCTTTACACGCTCGTCTAGAACTGGGAGCTTGTCATCATTTGGAATGGGAGTGTGTTCAATGAACTCAGTTTAAAGGATTAGCGGCGCGCCATAGAATATGTTGGCAAATGAGGCTCTTCTCTATGGGCAGCAGGTACTCAAAGGAGAACCGATGGAAGTGCCTCTGACCGTAAATCACAGTGGCACATGAGTACCACTTTAAGTGTGCAGTGAAAATTCTCTACAAGGTCATTTCTCCTTGGGTGTTAGGCAGTGGTGTGAATTGTCAACACCGTAAAATTTGGCAAACAGTGAGGAATAAAACTTACTGACACATTAAAACTGCGTGCCAGACCAAGACTTGAACTTGAGAACTTTATCTTTCACAGGTAAGTGATCTACCAACTGAGCTACACAAGCACATCTCACGATCTGTCCCCACAGTTTTATTTACGACAGTTACTTGTGTCCTAACTTCCAAACTTCACAGGAGCTTTCCTGGAAACATTCCCGAGGCCATGGTTAAGCCATGTCCCTGTATCATACTTTCTTCCAGGAGTGCTAGTTCCACTAGTTTCGCAGGAGAGCTTCTGTGAAGTTTGGAAGGTAGCTGACAATGTACTGGTGGAAGTAAAGCTATAAGAATGGGTCGTGAGTTATGCTTGGGTAGTTCAGTTGGTACAGCACCTTCCCATGAAATGTAGAGATCCTGAGATTGAGTCTCGGTCCAGCACACAGCTTTAATCTGCCAGAAAGTTTCATATCAGCAAACGCTTCACTTCATAGTGAAAATTTCATTCAATGGGAATCAAATTGATGGCCCTGGTCTGAGGTAATGGATGATTCGACCCATCTGGTAACTCCGTCGACTATGGAGAAGAAGCCATCAGACGGAGGAAGCAGGCTGCCAGTATTGAGTGGTGCAGGTGTCTTTTTGGGATGTCGAGTGTCCCTAGTAAAGGTGGTGTATGTCTGCCAACTTTACTTCGCTAGTGTGGGATGCAAGAACATATCCATTTGCAGCAGACACTCTTAATGCCCAGCCAGATTAATCGTTAGGTGACCGGCTTAGTAGTGGTTTTGATGCCACAGTGTGCTAGATTGTGTAGTGATGTGAACACTTTCCATCGAAGAGGTGGGGGTACTACTGGGCAAAGGGTACCTTTTCAAGGTGTCACACACAGTAGTGTGGGTGAGCCAGGTAGAATACAAGGTTCGATAGTCAATGTGTAAATGCTTCTTTGAACATATCTGCTAAGTCAGTGTAATCGGTTTGTAGGTAAGCCAGGTTATCCATGTTAGTAGGGGATATGATAATGTTCACCTTGGACAAACAGTTGGCGACCACATTGTCAAAGCCACATATATAGCAAACATTTGTCAAATACTGGCAGATTAGGGCCTTGTGGCACAGACGTTGGGGGGAGATGGGTACGACGAAGACTACACATCTTTGCCAGGATTACAATGGCATCTGCAAGTGGATGGTGATTGGTAAAGATGGTGAATTCATGCCCCTCGATATCATCATGGAAGTGTTTGACTGCCTCATAGGCCATGAGGAGTTAATGGGAACATTGACCATTTATGCTGGGCAGATTCTTTGGAAAAGAATCAGAGAGGTTTCGTGGTGTCATCAACACGCTATTGCAGCAATGCACTGATGGATGCATTGCCCGAAACAACAACCATGTGGCTGCTGGATATTGGGAGAGCTAACGTGACAACATGAGCAAGGATGGAGTTAAGGTTGTTGAAGGTTTGAAGTATCTTGTCTGTTCCTGGTGTTTTTCTCGTCAGAGTGTCTGTAGCCCCCTGAATGCTGATAATGGAGTTATTCATGGCTCATAACGTCAGTCTGGTTGGGGATGTAAGAGTGGGAACCAGTGCAATAGGAATGCTGCTGGCCTCCAAGTGAGTATCACTCAGATATTTAATGCCTGAGGTGCAGTCCTCCACATATAGAGCACCATGTCCCATGGATGTTGTATATGCTGATTGTCGCTTGGTGAGCCATGATGAGGAGGAGGCGGAACAGGCCAGTGCATCTAAAATGGACTGGGAACAAGCAGGGAGGTCAACAGAACAGCACTGCATTGCCAGACATAGCGTACAACCAGCATAACAGATATAGAGGGTGAGGTTTATTCCATGCTGCCTATAAACCATCTGTTGGAATCTGAGTGGAGTCTAATGTGTAATCGAAAGAAACTTTGACAATGATTAGCAGGGGTTGGGTGCTCGGTGCAGGTAGTGCAGGTGGCTGCATGTCTTCTTGAAGTTCAGCACACATTCTTGCATTGTCTCTGTTGGCTGGCAGAAGTGGATGAGGGGGTGGGGGTGGGGGGGGGGGCGTCGGTGGCGAGAGTAGTCACTGGTATGAATCCTATCCTCCTCTCTGGCGCCTATATTAGTGAGGAGATGGCGGTTCAGATGAATGCTCTAAGGCTGGTCGACTAGATGCAGCTTAGACCCCAAAGGATCTGAAGTGAAAGATAGTAACTGCAGTTGTAGCCCTTACAGCGGTTTGACAAGCCATACTGGTCATAGTACAATATCCAGCATGAATTCTACCATCAACCGATGCATGTAACCATCACCAGAGATGGGATGGGGCCTGTGATCCCAAGTTGTCTCTATGTATGATGTGATGTAACACTTTGGATGGAGGGTGCAATAAACGCTTGTTGATGGTGGCTTTTGCAACAGAATACTTGTGGTGGGTGGACAAACACAGAACTAAATCATTGATCAAGTCCATATGTTCATGTAGATGGTTGACGAGTGCGAGTCACAATTCATAATATCGTGAAGACTGAAGAGCTTGCCATCCAGGGCAAAGCAGACCCAAGGGTTTCCTTTCGACAGGGGAGGTAATTTCAGAATCCTGCCTGTAAGCACCTGTTGTGCCTGAGAAAGCTGGGCCTGAAGACCTGGAGGATGAGTACTTGAAGAACAGCAATGAGTGGCGATATCTTGATTGAGCACTGAGAGGTGTCCCATAATGCTGTCGCTTAAGGTCATCACAGGGGCGTCAGGTGGTGATCAGAATTGGAAAACAATGCAATAGATGCGGAAACGCGTTTGACTGGTGTGGCGGACATGGCCAATGTCACTGGATGCAGCTGCAATATGTGTATGAGCAAGTGAGCATACTGTGTGATGTGTCGCCCCAAGCCCCCATGGAGGAGGGTGGGATATCGCGACGCCGGCCGGAGTGGCCGAGTGGTTAAAGGCGCTACAGTCTGGAACCGCACGACCGCTATGGTCGCAGGTTCGAATCCTGCCTTGGGCATGGATGTGTGTGATGTCCTTAGGTTAGTTAGGTTTAAGTAGTTCTAAGTTCTAGGGGACTTATGACCACAGCAGTTGAGTCCCATAGTGCTCAGAGCCATTTGAACCATTTTTGATATTGCGACACAGGACTTACGGGGAGCGCGGTCGAATGTTGTAGATGGAACAACCGTGGCTGTGATTGTCGGTAATGGTAGTTGTGTAGAATACATGATCAGAGGATGTAGAGTGTCTTGTGTAGCATGTTGAGCAAAATAGTTCACTGTTCCAATGTCACTGAATGTCGACGGCGCTTGTCCCGCACTGAGTGGTGAAATCCAGTCCAAAACACATGTGAGCAGGAGATTGTGGAACTTGTGACGACGTTGGTGTGATGTGGCGTAAGTATGGATGGAAGACAAAGCACTAGATTCGCGCCATTGTGAGGTCGAAGAGCTTAGAGAGCTGAGTTGTGTCATACAAAGAGATGATCGTTCCTGTTCCATTTTAACAGCAGCTTGTAGATTTTAACACATTTGAGCTTCACAGCCCGAAGGAGAAATGTAGTGCAAGAACAGTGGATACAATCAGTTGTATGGTGGTAGGCTCATTGTTCATAATATGCAGCGCTTCACAGTAAACAATCATCAAAATAACTAATGGAGAGATGAAATGAGTCCGAAGTCACTGATGTAAAAAATGCTGTCCCTTAGTTGTGTGATGAGGGAGTCAGAGATATTAACACTCAGTTAATAATACAACACTTTTATTCACTAGAGACAATAACATCACAACAAGTGTTGAAAATCCATTAACAGAAGGGAAGCAAAGAATGTCATTCAAAGAGAATGTAGGTCAAACAACGGAGTTAATGTTCTTGTGATCAACAGCCACCACAGGTTGAACAAACAGTAAGAGTACTGAATATGAAGGAAGAAGTTCTGAATACAAATAAAATAACAATGATTAGGGAAATCAGGCGCAAAAGCACTCTTTCATTCTGCATACTGTCTGTGAATGGAGTCGCCAGGGAGCAGGTGATACTGACACTAAAGTACCCTGTCTCATTTATCTTGTTGTGGCTTGTAATGTACAAATACACAAATATGATGTAGGAAAATAAACGAAAAAAACAGAAATTGTCGTATACACGCTGTCTTCTCGGTTTGACGGCCTCTTTTTCTGCATTCGCAGTTATACTAGTTGTATAGATTAATATCATCTTTTGCGACTGTAATGAAGGTCTTATTTAGACAAAATGTACTATGTCCACGAAAATAACAACAAAAAGGCATGCATTTAGTGTTAGTGAATGTGCTGTGTGATAAATTCTACCACTTATATGTAGAAGAACGTGAAGAATCATGTAAGAAGAAAAGAAACTGGTCACTGAAAAGCTTTGAAATAAAGCAAAACGTGTTCCCTCTTGATAAATCTTTTATTGCAGTCACCGAAAATGTCGTTAACCTGCATATCTTGTGGAGATTATCATTGTGTACAACCTAGCCATTATTCTCTCCTACATAACAAACTTTTAAAAAAATACTGATGCAGTCTTCCAGGAAGCCCTAAGCTAACGAAAATTGTAAGCTGCTGCCATGAGAAGGAATGTTTTCTTTCTGCTCCCGATCACAGCAGCTGTGACGTTCAAAGCAGCCCTCATGCACAGACAACAATATTTGGACTTTCCAGGGCTCCAGCCAATACTGTCACCACTGCTGGCTCTTCGCTGCCATATTCCCCTAGTGCACTAGGGCTTGTTGAAATAGCCATGGTTTGAAAACGCGGTAATTTTGAAATAAAGAGCCGGGCGCTGCGACCGTAGCAGCCGCATGGTTCCGGACTGAAGCGCCTAGAACCGCTAGTCCGGAACCTTAAGCCGTCGGCACACGGACCGTGCTGTCGAATGTTAACTTTGAGCGTGCCAGGTTCAACGTGCTGCTGAACGCTCATAAACGATGCTTACTTGTGCATATGGTACGTGGGCCCCCAACGTGGTATACGCGATCGTAACTCACTCCAGCGGCAGCTGAGGGATGTTTCTAGATCGTAAATCACACTGTTTACTCAATGGGCGTGCATAAAATTACCACTTTAGCTCTATTAAAACGCACATTTCCTCCAACATCCACGAAAAGGGAAGTACCATGTCCAATCAATGAGGACACAGGCTTATAAAAGTTCCATTACAAACAGTGCAGTACAAATTTGGAATACTTCTCCGCATAAGATAAACACTATTTCATCATTCCCACATTTTAGTAAAACCCCAAGGTCAGTCTAACTTAATCACTGTTCCTACCCAGTAGCAGAATCTTTGTAACATGTGAATTATGAAGCGTAAAAGAAAAAGGAGCAAAATATCTTTATACAAGTAGTGCAAGCTGTCCTGTAGATTAAGCCAATCGAACAAAGTCACCCCTCAAAAAAAGGTGAACTTATATTTACAAACATCAAATATCATAGCATATACTTATATTAAACTAGTAATAAAGTAACAGAATCTAATAAAAACATCAAATATTATAGCATATACTTATATTAAACCAGTAATAAAACTAATAAAAACATCAAATATTATAGCATATACTTATATTAAACTAGTAATAAAGTAACAGAATCTAATAAAAACGCAAATGTTAGGGAAAAAAATTTGGAAGTGTTAAAACGCGAACCACTGCCTCAACAAAAACTCATTATTATTATTATAATTTTTAAATCTCATTTTGTTCGTTGCATCTGCTCGAGGCGGACGTCGCAAGACATCCGTTTATGTTCGTTGTTGATCCATTAACTCAGTTTATTTTTATTACAGACGGCAACTAACGCTCTGACCGAACATGCTATGCTACCGTGCCAGCTAGAACACAGACGCTACTCACTACGCTAAACCAACAACATGTAATCATATCATGTTCCCACACACTGAAAACGTTAATTGCAGGTAATTATGTTACTAATTGAAATTTAATTATAACAATTGTACCAAGAACAATGCGTTTTGGGTGGATCTTCAGTGTGTCACTGCCTTCAAATAGCCTACTCTAATAATACGCAAGTTACAATAATTCTTTTGCCACGAATATGATGTTTCTCATTATTTTATTGGAACGAATCACACAGTTAACAACGGATTTTCCAGTGATTCTCAACTTGCTGGTGCTCAGGAACGGCATACATACATATAGGCTTGAAATGAATGCCAATATGGCGCCTCACAACTCCGTACTGAAGGGAGACGGCTTGCGTGTGACGTAAGTGGCGTTGTTCCATCTCATTGGTCAACGCTCAGACGCACGCTCAGAATATCTGACATGCCAGATATCACTCTGCACGTTCGGAAAGCCTCCCGAACGTGCTATTCCACGCTATGACGTCACAAACTCGGCACGCTCAACGTTCAACGTTCGGCTGCACGGTCCGTGTGCCGACGGCTTTAGCGAGTGCTACGACACAGTTCGAATCCTGCCTTGGTCATGGATGTGTGTGATGTCCTTATGTTAGTTAGGATTAAGTAGTTCTAAGTCTAGGGGACTGATGACCTCAGATGTTAAGTCCCATAGTACTTAGGGCCATTTGAACCACTTTGAAATGAAGATTACATTACAATTGATTTTAAGATAACTTCTTTCCTCTTTCTGGCTTTGTCAGCGTTTTGGAGGAGGGGGAGAGGAAGTCTTCGAACCACCAGCACCCTCCCCCTTAGCTATCCAAATGATATATGAGCAACTAAAACTAGGAGGGTAGAACCGAGTATGTGTGTGTGTGTGTGTGTGTGTGTGTGTGTGTGTGTGTGTGTGTGTGTGAGGGGGGGGGGAGGGGGGAGGAAGGACTGGGTCCACAATGCCATCGTTTACTGCAAGGTGCGATCTTTGTCTTGACTGCCGAATTTACGAAAGCATCTTTAATAATTTCATCACAACAAAATGTTTGTAACAAGCATTTGTTTCACTTGCAGCAATTTTATTTCTGCTATTAGGTTCCTGCCTAACCCCAGCCTCGGAAATCGCAACATATTCGGAAAAAACGGCAAATATTAGTGAGAAGCAATTTTATCTTCCTTTTTTAAAATCAGACTGAAGTTACAAATCGAATAATCTCGTTCCTGAGAGAGTGCACTCTTACTTGTAAATAACATTGGTTACTGCAGGACATGTTTTGTTACATGAACGAGAAAGTCCCAGAATCAGTTAAAAATGCGAAGATAAAAAAGTATTGCATCTCACATGATGAAAACATATTTTCTTCGACTTCGTAACTGCGCATCTCTAACCAAAAACCAAGCTGAACATTTGCTACTCTGAGCATTATTATCGTTTATCTTACGATTTCCTCCAGGCTTTTATCGTCGATGTGTCATCAAATGACATTTAATTATAACAAATAGTACCAAGAGTAATGTGACTGTGATAAATCTTCAATGCACCATTGCCTTAAAGTGCATACTCTTAAAATAGACAACTTATAGTATGAGAACAACAAAATAGGTAAATACAATACATCCTGCAATGTAGCGAGTGAGGGACATCATGTGACCGATTTCTGACATCAGCCAAAAACCAGCCAGACACTGTAATACTATTCTCACTTTACGAGAATATAATGGCCATTTGTATGTTATTGTACTTTGCAGCAATCTTTGGTATAAGTAATTCTTTTTTACACATAGTAATGTAAACTTTAATTCAGTCAAATACGCCCACACACATGCATTATAAAATTACACATTTTTAAAAACTTCTATGGAGTAAGAGGAGTTGTCAAGAAAATATAATGAATTCAGCTTGTGTTTAAATTAAATCTGTTGTGCAGGCCTATTACATTTTTACTGATAATATAGTCCAAATCACACTAAAATGACAAATATTCGAACCTGTTTCTATGACCTTGATGTTAGGCAATCGACTTTTTGAGAAAAAAAAGGCTGCATCTATTGTTCTCACATTCTAATGTCAAATGGACTATAGTTGTGGAATAGTCGATGCAAGATCGTCAACATGTAAAGAAAGATTTCTCTCTTGTGGATGACTGATCAAAGTTAGTTTTAAAATTTATTATTTTCCTCATAGATTTGAACTTGCAGTATGATGTACCATAGGCAAATCCACCTGATCGTTGTCTGCAGCAACACAGTTTGGTAATGAAGGCTTTGTGTGCCCATTCTCTTCCACCATACTTACGAAAACCTTATCCCCTCTACACTTCCATAGCACTCCGCCTCTTTTCATATAAGTATCTTCCTACCTGATGTGGATTATAGCTGATGACGACAAAGTTCTCCTTACAAACGTCAACATCAAAACATTCTTCCCGATAGTCGCATGACGAGACTTGGCATGGCGTTCCATGTAGTTGATGACCCATTTGAATGCCGCCATTCAACATTCGTAGAGGTATGTTTTGATGTAATGTGACGCAATACTCCGTTCCGTCGAGAATGAATGCCATTTCAAGTGTCACTACTTGTCATGTTTATTGTACATCGAATTTTATATATCAAGGTATTTCACAATGAATTATTTAAGAAATTGACAAACAAAAGCAAGAAAAGTATGTTGTGTAGTTGCCTCGAATTTATTGTGTCATTACACAGTCCATAAGAAATGTGGAATTGGGACAGTCTAATAAAATGTACCAGACTTAGATATTCAAAAGTAACTGCATCTCTCGATTTCCACATTAAATATATTGCTCTTGATAGTCTTTTAAAATATGATTGTGTTTTCCAGAGGTCAATTTGGAGTCAATATGAAATCCTGAAAGCAAAACTTACTTTTTTCTGTATTATTTAATATTCCTAACAGAGGATGGTGGATCTTATGTGGTTACACAGAAGTTTATTTGAGAAGAACGATTTCACTGCAGCACTAATGATTGCAGTGACAATTGTACTAATACTCATGAACGGTATCTTGAGAGACAGTAATAATTATTGTGTCATCTGCATACCAGTTCATAGCATAAAGCTTTACTTAGGTCACAAAAAACAAGGAGGCCTTATAATACATCTACACCTACACTCCAGAAGTCATCTTGCAGTGTGTATCAGGAGGTACTTCTGATAGCACTGTCTCATCCCCCCTTCCTGTTCCATTCACGAATGGGAAGAATGATTGTTGGAAACCTCTTTAGTAGCTGTAATTTTTCGAATTTTCTCAATGTGGTCTCATTGTGCATCATATGTGAAAGAAAGTAACAATTTTTCAGAAGTGGTGATTAACTGGCTTACAATGTCAAGGGCTGGTGAAGTGTTATTTTTTCCTCATTTTAACCAAACTGATTCTTTGAAAGGATGTTCTGCTCCTCAAAATAATCAGTTAGTTGACTGTAAATAAATACTTTAAATGTTTTGGAAGTTCTTGGAACTGTTGAAATTGGTCAGTAATTTTGGAGGTGAGTTTTATCGCCATTGTTAAAAATTGGAATTTTGAAATTTTTAGTGATTCATGGGAAATTCTATAATGAACATATTTTTTGAAGCGAATGTAATACATTCATTGATCAAATTGAAAGTTTGCTTGATAATGTACGTAGACAGCTAACAATAATCCATAGTTATAAAACTGGAGTGTGGTCTCTGTATGTCAAGTATACAAAATGGTTGCAGGACCTCAGATGTTCGATATAAAATGTCAAATCAAAACGCCTTCAGCTGTCTAAATCTCTAGTTTTATTTTATTTGTGCACTCAATTTCAGTATTACATTATGCCATCTCAGGAGCCCATTTCAGCTGCACAAGAGGTGGGATTCTTCCTACACATAGGTTAGTGGGCCTGCAGATGGTGTAATGTAATGCTGACACTGGCTGTGCAAATACAATAAAACTAGAAATTTTGATGGCTGAAGGTGGTTGGTTTGACATTTTGTGTTGTCAGTTGATTTCACAGGATTCTGTTGAAAAAACTTTCACTGGAAGCTACTTACCAACTAGTTCACTTTCAGAAGTACCATTTGCATTGATTTTGTTTCTAATTTCTTCCACTGCAGACACACAGAATTCATTCAACTTTGCTGGTTTATGTGACATCTTTTGAGCATAGGTAGGAGATTATTTCTTGTGTGATAATTTTTCATGTTTCTTTGTGCTTATTTGGTGCAGCTTCTGTACCCTGTCAATGCCATCTTTTTAGAATAAAGAAGTTTAGCTTTGTAAAGAAAATTGTAATTCAGATCTGCCTTTTAATCTACATCAACCTGTTTGCTGCCACTTTTATAGATTTTATATCTGCTTCACAGTAACAACATTTTATCCCTAGTGCTGTCAAGGGCACTATAATACTAGGGTACCACACATCAGTTTGTTTGCTACAGATTCTGTCAAACATTGTGTGAGCATTAGTAGGTTCAAACTGAGTTTGAAATGTAAATTCTATTTCACATAATTTAGTCTATCAGCAGACAAGTTGCATTCTACTGCCGCTGATTTATCTTTATGATTTCATGCATAATGTCTGGGTTATTGGTGGTTCTGCTGCTGAAAATTTTGCTGTGGATCTTTTTGACCTTAGGTTGTCTAATGCTGCTGTTGGTGGTGATAATACTGTGGGGATGGTGGATCTCGTATGCTGTTCTTAATTGATTGTTGTCTTCTTATTTGGGAAGATACTGGAATTGGTGTTGTCTCTGCACACACTGTCTCAGTTGGAAAGTATGTTGTTTTTGGCATTAGCTACCTGTTACATTTTGAAATGGAATTTTTAATTTTTTTTCTTGTAGTTTGATCATAGAGCCACGAACTGATGACTTTTGCAAACACCATTGCCATTTTTACAAGTTTTGTAGAAACAAACAGTAGATACATTTTATATATCCATAAATTATTACATGTATGTGGTACAAATATCAGTGTTCTTAATAAGGCCACAAAATTGTGTTACATCATAATTATCTTTAATATTCAGAATTTACAGAACGAAATGTTATACCAGACAAAACAACACTTGTCACCACAGTGATAGTTGTTAGCTTTACTCCTGGAGGTGGCTGAGATGATACTACAACACATAAAATATTAGATCACTTTATTACAACTTTAATAGGACGGAATACCTAACTTTACAATAGCCCAAGTCCACAGGAATGTCATGAATATTTATTACTGTCACCAAACATTAACATATTCGCTTGACACAGAACAAGATACTAGTCTTCTCACAGAGTACAGTGACCCTTCATCTGTCTTCACTTGAAAGATTCACCCAGCAAGGTAACACCAAAGAGGACCATGTGTGATGTTGGTATCCTGTGCACAATGAGTTTGTACACAAGGCTGTCATGTGACATGAAGTCAAAGGTACTGGAGACATCAAGGAACACTGCTCCAAAGTAATCCCTTGTTTCCAACACCTTCATAGTCAGTTCTGCCAGTTTCAACAGCTGGTGCGACGTGGAGTGGCGACTCTGAAACCAAAACTGTTTATCTAGCATGACACTCTCTTGCATCATGTGTAACATCAGCCTGCTGACATATGAGAGTAGGCTGATTGGCCGATAGCAGGATGTCTGGCAGGAGTCCTTATTGGTTTTCTTGATAGCCACCACTTCCATATGTTTCCATGCTGGTGGATGGGCGCCCAACCAAAGTATGTGAGGGGAGATGTCAGCTAGTAGCTGATGGAACCATGATGTAAGGTTCTTCAGCAGGTGACTGTTGGTACCATCACTGCTTCCTACTCTCCTGGCCTCAGATACCAGATTAGGACTGCAACTTCTTCCTCTGTTATTGGCTGCATGACTTCTTCATCTTCTACCCTGCCAGCCAGGAATGTGGGCAGTTGCTCTTCCACCTGGTGGGTGTCGTTCTCGCCGACGATGCCAGCCAATAATGTGAAGTTGTACACTAGTGCGTCAGCCAGCACGCTGGTCTTGGCATCTAGGCTCGCAAAAGAAGTTGCTGCCGACCTGCAGCGGCGGAATGCGCTGATGGCGGTCGGGTCAAGATATACCATGGTCGCGATGTGTGCTCAGTCCTAATCCTATGCTCCTCTACAGATACCTTAATCTCTTGCCTCATGTGACTGACATGATGTTTCGTGTCTGGTCCACAGGTAAGCTGCCATTCTTGGAACAGCTGGTTCTTGGGGCAGCAGTCCTCTGTTGTCGGGAAGATGGTGGGATCCAAAGGATTCAGGGTGCTGGCGCTGTTCCAGTGTGCAGTGTGGAACAGGCGATGCCAGCTAGTGCTGGTGAGGCAAGAATCCCATTCCATGCGCTTTGTGTTGAAATCGCCAGCAATGAAAAGTCGCCTCCGGCCTCCCGCAAAGACGGCAAGGCGTTGAAATCCGCTTCTGGAGCAGTCCCTCTGACTGCCGATAGGCTACAACAAAGACAATCATCTTCACAAGTGCAGGCAGTGTGACTTGGTGGTGCCATAGACACAATTTGATGCTCATGGCTGTAACAGCTCCCACTGGCAACCTGTCGGTGTGGAAGCAACTACTTGGCTGTTCGCGTATTGAGCCTGGATTTGAGGAAGATTCTCGTGTATCAGTTGGTGAAATTTGCCTTGCTGCAATCAAAGACATCTTGAATTAAAAGTGCAGATGGTTACACCATGTATGTGGCTGTTGTCCTTAGTGTGACTAGTTGCTTGCAGCGCTGGTATGAAGGGCCACGATGACCACATCGATGACAACTGGGTGTTGACACGTGTTTTAACGCAAGGCGGTAGCAGCTGTAGTGGCGCGCTGCAACTGGGCGGCTGCTGCTGGCTGCTGAGCAACACGTGCCCTCATGGTGTGGCCTGTGATATGAATCAAATGCAGTCGCAGTTGACATCTGTGGTTGCTGCTGCTCTGAAGTCTCCTGCTGCTGGAGGCGAGCTGGTGCCTTCTCCCTGGCAATGTCAGTGGAGCTGGCACCTGGTTGGACCCTTCTTGCTCCTTTACACCTTTTGAATACATTGCAGCCTCTCTAACTATCCATATGTGGCTCATTACAGTTGCAACATTGCGAGATATTCCTTCTTGGAGCACCATTTGTTCTGGTGTGGTCGAGCACATTTCGCGCACTGCACTGGCATGGAGCAGTCCATAATCTGGAAGAGTAGCACTGCACCCTCCTGTTTTACACAGAGAGGTTACACTGTCACCCTGATGTTAGCTACCTTCTGTACATGGAAAACGTTTCGGTTTACAGTATTGTCCTCCAGGATGACCAGGAACATGGGCGAATTCTAGGCGACTTCATGATGCCTACAGATCAGGGAGTGAATTCCAGGGCAACAAGCTCCTACTCCAGATGTTTTGGATCCATCTCCAGTGGCAGGCAGCGGAAAACCACTTTCAGCAACTACCTCTGATATACTTAAATGCCAGTTGGCAGTCGTGAGCAATTTAGGTTGCACCCATTCTAATACTTTGGCATTGTTTGTGTGCTTTTGCCTGGGGACAATAAAATCGTCATCCTGAGTCTTCTACCTCTGCTACAGCCTATTTGTGCCAGTCTGGAGGGAGGTTTCCTCATAGGTAATGGCAAGCGCTTCTGAGAGGTTTGTGTGACCTCCATAGACTTATCTTATGGTGATGGCTTTGCTTTACCCCTGGCTGGTGTGTCCAGCATTGTTATGCATGGCATGCTAACCATGGTCTGACTCATGGCAGTGTTGTTCACCAGGATGCAAACAGTCTGCCTCACAGTCATGATGACGCCTTGTCACCTTCATGGTGGTAGATCTGCCCACTAGTTGCTAGACGATGTTGGGCGATGATAATCCCTTCATCCAATGGTTTACTCCTCCTGTCAGAGTGCATACCATGACACCTGTACTGAACATTCATAGGCAAATCTGTGTCCACTGTCCAGACCTGCAGTCTACTTGCTATTTCAGTCTCCAGGCGAACAGTGTTTAAATCTTCTGCTGAGATGCATTTCTTCCTCCTTCCTAAGGAGTCGAACCACTGTCAGTGAAACCACAACCTGAGAAGTGTGCTTGTCTTATTGTCTGAATCTGAACTGCGTTATCATAGGCAGACAGAATAACTCTCACCTGGTGGCAATGTTGTACACCCTTTACCTTAGCACCATGAAAATTCCCAGTCAGCCACTCTGCCATGTCCTGAAGACACGATAGTTTGATTCGAAAAGTGAAGCCCTGCTAAACGGAGTTAGCTACACACAGAATCCTAGCTAAGAACATTAGGTGTGAGCTGCACCACTGCTCAAGCTAGTTAGGGTGACAGGTAATGTGCTCAGGCGTTAAGCATACTGATGCAATGTCATATGGAGACTCTTCTACGCATGTCTATGTCAACTCCACTCATTTGTTAGTGTGTCTGGCAGTGACTATGCTTACTTGAACTTTTTCGTGAAGTACCGACCTTGTCTCGATATCTTGCTCTTTGGACGGCATTTCACAAAATATATGTACAAAAATTGCGGTTTAGTTTAATATTAATATTCATTCAAAGAGTATAAGCACTTATCAATCAGGAATGATTTCGGCTTCACTTTGAATAAGGATCCTTTATCACACCTGGCAGTTTGTTTCACCATGTCTGGCCATCAATGCATTGACTGTGATCTGTTAATTTTAGTTTAGTTCTTTGTCTGTAGTATCAGTCTTTCTTTCCTGTATTGTAGCCATGCATGTCAAAGTCCTTGGTTCCTTTGTTTTGATGTGCCACCAAAAACTGCAATAAATTCATAAGGTTACAACGGGTAAACTATTTGGTATTTACGATATACAAACATTTCCTTGCAGGAGTCTCTGTGCCCTAGTCCATGGATAATCGTGATTGCTCTTCTCTGCGGGGTTAATACTCTGTTCATAGACCTGTGTCAGCAGCAGAGCCCCATATTTCTATCCGATAATTAATCAGTACAGAAATTGCCACTTGGTAAATTATTTACATTATGTGATCGGAGATTACTGGTAGGTCCAGTACACAACGAATTTATTTTCGTTTTTGTCGCACTTATTGGCTTTTTTGTTAACCAGTTTGTAATCAGCATCTGTCAGGACCTACTGAATATGCGTAGGAACTGTAAAACAGATTCACTCTTCTGAGTGTTCGTTCAACCACCGCCTTCTTGAGCTCCGATTCTTTCTAACATTGTTACTGGCAACAAAAATCTTTGTTAACTGAAGACGCATAGCACTTTGTAGACGAAAAATGTGTGACTGCGGTTTGCTAAGTTCCTATGCCTAGCTGAGTCTATAGCACTTCGAACTAACGAAGAGATACCATTTGTTAATTATACTTCAAGCAGCTCTACGTCACTTTGAGTGAATTACTACAGCTTATATGCTGCACAGAAGCCTAGCGCGATTTGTGAGTTTTTTTTAAGACAATATCTTCATGAAGGTTGTATAACAACGGAACGACGATATCACCGTTTTCGTCGGACTTTGACAATGTGGATCGAAATATGACTGACGAAGGCTGTGGGTAGTTTGTTTTGGGTTTGGCTTGAAATGCGCGTGCGGCAAAGTGCGTGTTAGAGTATACGAAATAAAGAAGCGTAAAGCACAGTGACGCAGCTTTGCATCGTAAATGCGTTGTACGTGAATTCGGTCACCTTTTCTGACTGTAAGTATTAGAATCACCAAATGGTAGTTTTTAGTGCTTAAACATTGTAGTTAACAAAAATTTTAATGTATTCAGGATTTTCGTCACAAGAAATAAATGTAGTGGTTTACTACGAATGGAAGTTAACAATTAGATGGTGTGACCAGCTTTACCAATTTTCAGACTCGATAGCGTTTGAATATGAAAGCTGTAAGAATTCATAAATTTGGAAGTAAAGATGCGCTTAAGCTGGAGACAGTGCCCATACCAGAAGTTGGCGAATCCGAAGTTCTCGTGCGTGTTAATGCTGCTGGTATTAACCCCGTCGACACTTACATCAGGGAAGGATCATTTGCTGTTCTGCCGACACTTCCAGCCATACTGGGCAAAGAGGCAGCAGGCGTTGTTGAGAAAGTAGGAGATGGAGTCCAAGGTTTAAAGGTATGACAGTACAGTGTTAATTGATCAAAACAATAGACAGTTTACCCAGAGACGAGATACACAGTGAAAGTAAAGCACTCCATCCCTGAAATTTTCATTGTTATCTTGCACTTCGTTTTTAAGGTACCGTATCTTAAATGAGTTGTCAGTATGTATACTTTCTTCACAATTTAACTTTTTCATGTGTCAATAAACATGCTTCAGAATGTTATATCTACCGACTGTTCCCTCGCCAGCCATATAGAGTAGTGTAGAAGTAGCAAAAGAGGTTGTTAAAGAAGATATCCAAAACATGCGAGCTTGCTAGAATCCATTCGTATGCCACAAGGAATGGTTAAATTTCAGAATTCACTGAACATAAATATAGGCCAGTGTATGTGGTAGTGTCGCATCTACTCAAGTTGACATTCATTGAAGGTAGATTATTTTCTGTTAAATTTTTTTTCCACTGCTTCAACATATACCTTGTTTTCTGCAGATCTGGCTATGGAAATGTTAATTTGTTCCATTTCAGATAATACTGTTGGAAAAATAGCACTATATGATCAGTGCTTGATGTTTGGTATTTACCCTGTAGTTTGGAGAAGAAATGTTTGTGCTAGATGCATCTAAGCTGTCCTGTAGACATCTCACAAACTCTCATCAGTGCACTTATATGTTTTAGTGTAGCCATTAATAAAATGGTTACTCATTTTTGAACAGTATAAGAGCTGGAAGAAAACTTGAGTTTGTAGTTGGGTAATGTCACACAAGTACCAGTAGCACTATTAAAGCTTCAGTTTTTGGTGAATTGTGACTCTTTGTTGAATCTACCAGTTATTGAATTTTTTGTGGAGAGCATACAGCAAACATCAAGAAACATTCATGAGTATCCGAGTGAAACATGGCAGCATTATGACTTAAGACCTGCTGACTTCCATACAGTAAACAACTCTCTAAACATCATAAGGATTAAGATTAGGTTCTTGACATAGTGTGCTGTTTTGCATGTGTCGCTTATGATTTGATTGAATCTACTGGTACTGGACTTAAGCTTTGATCTGCGAAGTAATAATCTTGTACATGTTACATCATATGTGTGCAGACATTACAAGAACAGTACACTGAAAAAATTGTATTACATTTTTGAATGTAGGTTGTGGGGGCATACTGATCTGTAGCTTAGCCCAAGGGCTGCGTTAGGTTGAAAGATGGCAATTTAGTTGTGTGTAGGTGTTGCCAGTGAATGGGAAAATGGAATCTTATTTGTGGTGACTTACTAATTTGCGGCATATCCTGAGGTTCATGTTAGGTTGATAGGTGACAGTTTTGTTTTGAGTAGATCAAGTGGGGTCAGTAGGAATGTTGAATACAAGTTGTTGGCTTTGACCAGTGTCATAATGGTAATGACTGGTGTCATAACACCTTTTTGTGCATCTATTTACAGTTTCATTGTCAGTTGATGTAGCCAATGAATATGGGGAGAAAAAAAGCTGGTTGTGGTGACAGATTGATCTGTAGCTTTGCTCAAGATCCAGGTTAGGTTGGGAGGTGACAGTTTGGTTGTGAATTGGTGAAGCCAACAAATATGGTATTAAAACAACCTGTTGTGGTGACAGACTGAACTGTAGCTTAGCCCATTTGGAAAAATCGCTAGTAACTTCATGATATAGTCACCATATTGTTTACAGTATTTGTCGCATGTTTTCTATGTCACTGGTCAAAGCCAATGACTCATATCGAGTGTTTTTCTGTACTCGATGAAGTGGTGTCAGAGACTTGAGTTAATCCTTTCTTTCTATAGACAAGAACTCTTAATCACCACTTCACCAATGAAGCTGGTGGGTCACAAGTTTGCTGTGAAAATAACACTTCTTTGATATGCCCAGTCATACAATCGATAGGTGTGTTTCAAGTGGGTCAGTTTCACGGACCACCATTCCAGAACTGAAGTTCTTTTCAGAGTTCCGTATTTCTCGAATGACACATCCACATTTTTGTTGAATCATTGTAATAAGGTCATAAAATGATTTTGCAAGTTATAAACAAGGATTACCGGTCTCTTGTGATTCATATGCCACTCCGTTGAACCTGATGGTGTATTTTCTGTATGTGATGCAGGAGAAGAATAAAAACATTAATTAGGAGTCGAAACATCAGTGCACTTGTTTTGTGCTTACAACTCTATTTTGTTATGTGGCCTATAAATAGAAACACTTTTAGTACCTGGTGACTTACAGAGTTATTTTCTGGTGTAATATAGCAAAAATCAGTTGACATTTATCCTACAAAACTAGGTAATAAAAATGCTCTGGTAATAAAAATGCTCTTTGATAAACTTGAAATTTGGTAAACTTGGAATTTTACACCCAACCTGCTGTTGTAACTTTTTTATGAGACATTTGGCTTACTGAGACATCTTTTCAATTAATGATGATGCAAGTGGCCGTAAGAAAAAAGATAGAAGCTGTAAAGACTTTGGACTCTTGACTAAAATTCAGAACATACACAAATTCCTTTATGTGACAAGCAGGCTACCGGGAATCCCCAGAGATGAGAGAGAAAAAGTGTGAAACTCATCATACTAGCTACTGCAACATGTTATTTGAGTCATGTGAATATATTACTTACAGAATTATATAAAGTTATATTCTGTGGAAAATTTGTATCTCCTTTCTGATTAGCAGCACAGTCGTAAATAGGCTAGTGATAATTTTTGCAGCATACAGTTTAAGTTGCCACCCCCCCCCCCCCCCCTCCTAACGAGCCAGTTTTGTAGTGAGCAATTTGTTTAGGGAAGCTGTTTCCACAGTAATGGAATACAGATTAGTATCATGCTGGAAAAGTTATATCTGTAAGTTAGTTATTGATTGTAAAATAATTTATTTGAATATGGCATTTGCAAACTATAATAAGTAGAAGGATTACGAGGAATTATAAATACAATACATCATTTTCTCACACAGAATGTTCTGTTTTGCCTTCAGGAAGTTATTTTTAAGTTACTGTGTAAGAAATCACTCTTATAAAACAATTCACAACTTTCTATCATTGCAGTTAAAATAAGAAAACTATAGTATTCCTGGTGAAACTTTCAAAGTAATATCTCCTGATTTCAGTTATTACTCTAAGGTAATCAGAACATTGTCAGACAGAATTTTTGCTTGCATAACTTATTACTTGTCTTTACCAAATAATGATAATTATTTTGTGTCAGTTGAAAGGCGATCTGGGCAGTTGTGGGAACATAGCGCCCTGCACATGTCTTGTAACTGTGGGCGGTTTGGTTGTGGGTAGGTGCTTACCAGCTGTGACTTGCCGACAGTATTGCACTCAGAATCACAGTAATGAGCAACCTCTCAGCAGCAGTTGAAAAGCCTTCCATCAGGTGTATCATTGAAGTGTCGCTTCTGAAAACTGGCACCTCCACACTAGCAGCATCTCTGTTCAAGGTTCTGAAAATTTTTTGTGGGTGTGTGTGTATGTCTGATTGGCAAGCTCGGTTATTCCATATTAAAAAAAAACCACGCATACTCACCACGAAAGTTCATCTCAGAAAGCATTTCTATGTTATCTTTAATTGTGTTTAGTTTCTCCTATATATTTACGAGCTCTGCATCCTGTTGAGATTGCAATTCCGCAAAGTGCCTTTTGACAGTCTCAATTGCTCAAGGCAGAGCTTATTTCCTTCACATTACTCTTCTCTCAAAGGCATTCTAAGTGCATGGCAGTACATGCTTCCTTCACACCTCATCACCCAGTCTCTTAAATTGCTTTGGAAAAAGTGTTTGCTTGTTGTAATTTTCAGTCTATTGTCTTGGTTGTATAATTTAATATCTATCACACATTGGGTCGTAGAAGAAAAAAAGAGAACATTCACTGGAGAAGATGTCAGAGCAAAAGGAGATCTCTGATAAAGTTCTCAGTTTCACAAGAGTAAAAATTTTGAAGCATATTCTCTCACCAGGGACCTCTTTCCCACCACCTCCTCTCCTTCTTGAGAAATTTCTCAGTGTGTGTTGTGCCCTACATCAGGCACAGAACTATCCATAATCGTACGTTTCGTTTACCTTGCTAAACAAGGCAAACTTTTCAATGTGCAAATATGGAACTGGCATCAGTGTGTTCTGGAAGAGTTGAACTATGTTTTGATTTTGGTTTTATGTGCGGCAACAAATTATTAAGACGATAAGCAGGCAGTTTACAAAAATGAATTTCTGATGATGTTACTGAATTTTCCAGATGCAGAAATATTTTTTGTTATTGGATTTGAGTGAACACAGTTTTGCAAACAAAATCTTAAGAATATGTTGCATTTTCATGTACTCCAAACCTGAACTTTTGTTAGTTTTCTAACATGAGATAATTTTGGTTAACTGTGAAGCACAGTGGTCCCCTTGCGCATCAAGTACTAAGAGGTCACCTGTGCAATTTCACTGCCAGAAACAGTTCACAAGTTTCTAATCAACCAGTTATTAATTTTTTGATCCACCATATTTCTATCGTAGCATCAAATGATATTAATGCTGTGAGAAAACCTATCTTAAGAAGGCCAACTGGCACTGGGAGAAAGAACAAAAGCAATACAAAAAAGAGTACCTTGGTATTTCAAAACTTAGAACAATATAATTTTGTTAAGTAGCTACTTACCGTTGTAAACTGCGGTCTCAAACATGCAGCTAGATGCACCTGTGCGTCATGTCTAAGGTGGTAATAGAAAAACTCCACTGACATCTATCTTGTCAGTATGACAGGTGCTTGAAGTGTCACTGTCACTGTAGTTATTTAATGTAATAATCATCTCAGCCACTGAATTTTCTAAAACATCCTCATTCTGTCGTGCTGGAGTCTGTTGAAGGCCTTCTCATCAGTTACTTGATGTTCTGGAATGGTGTCATTAACCATGATGCAATGCTCTACCCTTCCTCTCCTAAAATTAAAGCATTACACTGTTTCTTTCTTAGCATTTGGCATACATCAGAGTGTCTTGATATCCTGGCATCATGTACATATACAGGAAATGAATGAAACATAGACACTAATTAACATTTCACTGTTACCACATGTTGCCTGCACATTGATGCTAGGAAAGAGCTTCCATTTAATATATTCATCTCCATGTACAGAAGGTTCCATGATTGATATGTGCATGCAGTCAAGCCTCCCACCATACGTGGAAACTGATACCTTGATTGCCACTTAACTTAGGCCTACACTGTTTACAGTTCTTTCAAAGAAATCAGATCCACAAAGCTGCTTTTTGGGTAACAAGATGAACAGTGTCTGAAACCGAGCAAGATGGCACAGTTGTTAGCACACTGGACTCACATGTGGCAGGATGACTGTTCAAACCCGCATCCAGCCCTCCTGAATTAGGTTTTTTGTGATTTTCCTAAATCGCATCAGGCAAATGCCGGGATGGTTCCTTTGAAAGGGCAAGGGCGACTTCCTTCCCCGTCCTTCCCTAATCAGATGGGACTGATGACCTCGCTGTTTGGTCCCCTCCCTCAGATCAACTAACCAACCAACATCTAAAAATGTCAGTGACACAGTTGTCTGGGGTAAGCCTAAGTCTTCTACACCAACCTGAAAACTTGGGTCTGATAAATAGCGCAAAAATATTTTCATTTTCACTTTGTTTGAATGGATGCTTCCTCTTCTTTCGTGATTTATGGAAAGAAAGCGATTCACCAGCCAAATATGTTTTCATTGTTAAATCTGTATAAACTTCTACAGTTTGTCCTTTCAGTATTTCTTCAGGTTACATATATCTTATTTTACCTTCTGAAAAACATAAATTCTGTCAGTTCTGCTAAAAAAATTTGCTAAAACTTAACCTCAACAGAACTTTTAGTTAGCTCAAAGTATGCTACAGACCTCATTTCAAAAAATGGAGAATGTTCTCCACTTTTGAGAAACTTCTGTAATTTTATTCATACGATATCTCAATTGGTTGGAAGCATGCTGCGCCCATAACCCAGAGGTCCATGGATCAAAACCACGCTCTGCTGCCAATTAAGATCCAGAACAAGGATCGGGATTAATTTAAGGAAAACACATGGAGGGATGGCCCATCTTGATGCGTTATTTGTCATTTCCAAACAAACATTTTTGTTTAATAACAATTCAATCATGAGCCAACAAAGATTCTTGTAAAATGCATACAAATAGTTAAGATTTTAAAATTATATTCACAATGTATAAGGGCATTTGCATTATACATAAAATTACAAATAGTACTCAAAAAATGTCAACTGTGCAACAAAATGGTGGTTGGACTACAAACAGTATGGCAAGTTGAAAAAGAGAGAGTTAGAGTGAGAAGTGATATTTATGAGTGTATGATAAATCTCTTTCCTCAAAAATATTTCTCTTCTTCATACCTCTGTGTTACCACAGATGACGTGTCACTGATCTCATTTGTACCAAGATTGCAGTACATGGGAGGTGCCGATTTGCTTCCACCACTCAGAGTGGAATGCAGAAATTCTAATAAAAGTTCACCAACCTGCAGTCTTCTATAGTTGTTGTTCAGTGCGCAGAAAGCAGTACGTAGATTGTGAATCCGTAATCTTGAGGCTGTAAGAAACTCTTAGCGAGAAACTGTTGTTTTAGAAATGACTAGATTTCCAATCAGTTTGTTTATATGGTTGCCACTTGCTTCTTATTGGCAGAACACTAGAAACTGCACTTTAGAGTCACAAAGATTTCTAGTTTTCAACAAATTAATTAACTGCATATTTTTATAAACATACGTTGCTAATAAAGTTGTACCAGTCCTGATTTACGCACTAGACATTGCTAACTAAGTCTTGACTGATATCGCGATGAACAACATGGCTGTCCTCTGAGACTGCTGAATGAGCTCTCATCTTACAGCCGAACCACTACGCCTGCCATCCAAGTTACGCGCGACTGAAAGATCACCTAAGTGTTCCATCTGCCTTTTCATTTTCCAGTTGTTTATTATTCTGTTGTTTATTAATACTTGTGAAACAATGGAATGATAGTGCGCTATTGAGAGATGTTTTAATTTGAAATTCAAGTAAATGAGCAGTTTTGTTCATCTAATGTTAATAATAGAAGATTACCGTTTTGGTGCGCAACTTCCAAATGTAGCAGCCAATCATAGAAGAGGACCACAATTTGGGTGGTCTTTCTCATGACACCCGTACCAAGCAAACCGTCTGTCATCGGTACCTCACACCAGATAACGTCATCTCGCAACAGTTGCATTCTCAACTGCTCTAAAAAGAGCTTCTTGTAGCCGAATATGATGGCTGCAAAGCCAGAAATATTACAACAGTTAATTAATTAAATAAACCTGTGGTGGCACTCAGGCCCAACAGATAGATCACAAGTGTGGGCTAATCCCTCAACAGGACTGAAATAAAAGTTCAGCAAACATTAAATAAAATACATTAAAATGCATACATCTCCACTGGTTATTCTGCTCTCATATAGACAGATATGGCAAAGCTGCCCAAAGGCTGCCCAGATGAAAAAGCAAATCAACAGTAGTACTTCACTGATTGCCCACAAGCCTCTTCCACGTAAACCACATTAAGTACTTAAATAAACAACCAGGCCCCCAAAACACAATTAAATTGATGGTGACAATTAAACTCTTAATTTTTTAAAGAAATGAAGAAATTTAGTGCTCAGTTTGGCCAAGGACTTCCAACACACGCCCACAAGGGTCTTACATGGTTCAAGTACTTCTAATCTGGTGACACCCCCCACCATGGCACAATACCACAAGAATAACAACAAACTATTCAACTTGTGCTGGAACAGGAGAGCTGCAGAATTGTGTGACTTGCCAGCACTTAGACCTTCTGCAATGATGGGAAGGCCGCCAAAACAAAAGGAAAACGTGTCGCTGCCTGGGACCAACAGAAAAGCAATGTGTCAGCTGCTGCCAATGCAGGGCTGTCAACATATACAAAAAACAGACAGCAAACAGGTTTGATAAAAATTAACATACACAGTAATACTTAAATGGGCAATTGAAAATTGTACTACTAAAACTGTAGTATGGGAGTGGCCCACTCATAACGCTGCAAGTTAACCTTCCCAGCAATGTACAAGGTCATTTAAAAGAATAATTACATACTAATTCCAACAAGATTTAAAAAATCGACATATACATTTACGGGGGCCTCTTAGGGGCTAATAGACACTGTAATTGGGATATGCACCAAACAGCAGATAGCCTGTTAAACTGTACAACTATAATCTGAAGGCCTTGTCAGTATGGAGTAAGTCGTGCATACACACAGGACCACACATGCATGCCTTTAGACTGAGCGCATACAACTTTTGTTACAGGCCAAACTTGTCCCAGGAAGGGCCATGTGGTCTACAATACAGAAATTACAATCAACGGTATCAAATACTCAATAATAACAATCCATGATTTCAAGTGCAAGATTAACATTGCAAAATACAAGCTTGTCACATAAGGAAATCTCCAGACTGACACACACAGCCCCGAAGATTAGATTAGATTAGATTAATACTTGTTCCATAGACCATGAATACGACACTTCGTAATGATGTGGAACGTGTCAGGTTACTGGAAGGCATTAAAAAAATATGGATTCCTGGTCAGCTCACACTGGGCAGAATTAACAGTCTTTAAGTACGGTAGTTACTAAACAGACTTCATAGATAATTCAAAACAAATGCCAAAGTGCCAATAACTTCAGGACTCCAGGTAGGCACCGGATAATACTGCCCTGCTGCTTATAGTTGCTAACAATTTGTTCAATACATCTTGGTGTATTAAGCACACCACAGTTGGTTGATTCATGTTGTCACCAGGTTGCATGTGGAGAGAGTCGCTGCTTGCCCACTAAACTCGCCAGTGCTGCGGGAAAACATGAGCCCCATGACCAAACGGTTAATGGAGTTAACTCGCTGCAATTGCCAGGATGCCAAGTACTCCAGCACACTCGCCCAGCTCTGTGTCTGACAAACCACTCATCACAACACAGTCCCAGAGGGAGTACGTAACCGAACAAAGATGATATGACAAGGGCCAGAGTCGATGGAATGCGTGCATAAGTGGCGCCAGTAGGATCACGCATGCACCTTCATGGAAGCCATCTCAACTCAAACATATTGAGGTCCTTTGTGAGCAACAATCACTTCAGGCAAACCCCCGAGACAAAAGCTTGACGATAAGGCCTGGACTGTGGGACGAACCTTAGTAGAGTGCATAGGAACCATGAAAGGAAATTTGCTGAAAGGATCAAAACTATGATCCAATTTGTATTCTAGTAAGGACCCGCAAAATCCAAGTGCAAATGTTGCCACAGTGCTTGAGGTTTGGGCCATGCAAAGAAATACTGAGATGGAACTGACATGTTCAGCACAGGTTTGGAACTGTGAAGTAAATTGTTCAGTTTGTGCATCCAGACGGTGCTGTTCAATGAGATCATGCCACTGCAACTGTGAACGATGTTCCATTGGCCTTGGTGGAGCAAATAAAGCATTTTAGGCTGGAGAACCTGGGGAGTCAAACATGTGACTGGTCAGTATTGGTGTGAAGCAAAATGACACCTTGGCAAACTGTGAGGGTGTGCCGATGTGCAGAATATTGGCGAACTACCAAGCTACAAATCTGTCTGGCTGAATGTGTCCAAGCAGTGGGGATGTAGTGCAACAGGATCTGCAAATCAGGAACTGCTTCTGTGGTCTGGTCAATTATCTGGTGATTGAAAGGAAAGCTATGGAAAGCATGTGTGTCTTGTGAATCAACATAGCAAAAAGAAGCAGAGGACTCAACAAATGTGGAATCTTGGCCTACAGGGAGATGAGAAAGAGCATTCGTGTTGGCATGCTTAGAAGTGAACCAATTCACAATCACAAATTGGTAATTTGACAAAAGAAGACCCCGCCATTGCAGCTTCTGGGCTGTGCTTGTTGGGACTGGCTGAGAAGGGCTACACAAAGATTGTAGAGGTTTGTGGTCAGTTAACAAGTAAAATTTTGTACTAAAAAGCTACTGGTGAAACTTAATGACCCCATAGACAATGGAAATAGCCACCTTTTCAGTTTGTGAATAATTACATTGAGCTTTCTTCAACAACTTTGAAACAAAGGCAATCAGCCTATCAACAGTACTGAATTTCAGTGGTAAAACTGCATGGATTCCATAAGAGGAAGCACCTACAGCCAAAACCACCACAAAATGAACAAGGCATCGATCACTAAGCAAAATGTCTTTCATCTTCTGGAAAGCAGACTGACACTGTTGTGACCAAACAAAAGCAACATTCTTCCTGTGCAAATTACGTAAGGGACCCATGTTCTGAGCAATGTTAGGAGTAAATCAGACATAATATGTGAGCTTCCCTAACACAGACTACACATTGTGTGGAGTGGATAGTCATGTATAGCAAGATTGATGATAAGTCCTAAATACTCGAGTTCACTCTGAAAAATATACACATTTGTCTCTGTTACATTTGATACCAGCTGCAGACAACATTTGAAACACAGTCTGAAGATTATTAATGTGTTCTTAAAGAGTGCTACCTGAGACTACAGTGTCATCTAAATACTTTGATCACAAAGGAACTTTTGCAGTTAGCTCCACCAGAATGCAATGAAAGTAGCGGGTGCAGAAGTACTGCCAAATGGCAATCTCGGACATCTGAAGAGACCCAGATGAGTGTTAATGACAAAGACTTGTTGTGATGGCACACGCAGAGAATTGCAAGTAAGCATCACGCAAATCAGTTTTAGAAAACTAATGGCCGGCACCATATTTCTCCATCACTTCTTCCAGGCGTGGCAAGGGATAGATGTCAGTCACTGTTGGAGGATTCACTGTTTTCTTAAAATCAGCATACAATCGGAGTGTACCGGATGGCTTCTTCTGAATAACAAGAGGGGACACCAATTGACTGGCAGTAATGGGTACTACAACCCCACACTCTTGCAAAGTGGTGGTTTTGTAAGCCACATGGTTTTGAAGAGCGTAAGGAACAGCATGAGCTCTAACAAAACGTTGCCATGCATTGTCCTTCACTGTGACTTGGGCAAAAAAAATTTTTGCTTTGCCTAAACCGTCAGAAAAGAAATCCTAAAATTCTGCATGTAACTTAGCAACACTGCCCTAAGGACCAAAAGAACAAAGAGTCTAGACCAAAAATATTAGCAGGTTTCAGAAATTTGCGGGAAGGCTACAAGTGTCTGAGACAGGAATGTCTTGGCCAGTATACCCCATCAGCATGTGGCACAGTAGGCACATGCTGTCAAGCAATTTGTAAGTGTTATGGTTGGACAAAATCACTAAAACTCCAGTGCCAGGTTGCAAATGGACTGCTTGTCCAGCAGTAGTTAGAGACACAAAAAGTTTGATATCCTCATGTAACACTGCAGATGAGTTGGGAGCCTTTTTTGTATGGCTGTTACACTGTTGCTTTTCATTAAGACTCTGTGGGGCTTTGAAAACATACCACACACTGTTTGTGACTTAGACTTGCATCAAGGAGTGGTAGAAGGGGCTATGTTATGCTTCTTCTAGCACACAGACTTTACATATCCTCATTTGCTGCAACAAAAGCATCACTTCACCTGAGGGGCAAGATCGGTGTAAGAGTGCCATATTATAGTGAAGATGTGACTGCACACCCTGTGCTCGATGTGACGTGTTTACGCAAGCACTGTGGCTGTGGCCGGCCGGGCTCCTGTTTGTGAGTCTGCTGTGAGGCCTGTTTGTCATGGCTATTTGCAGAACAAACAGGTGCTACCTGAAAACTGTCTGTTGCACTTTCACAGGATTCTTGATAGTCTAGGATCTGCAGAACGTGTTTCAGGGAAGGGTCAAGTTATTTAGAAACCTGTTCCCAAATTCAAGTGTCAGCTATATTGTGCCTGATGGTGTCACAACTTGTGGTGTCACATGCTAGTCACATTTGAATCTATGCTGCCTATTAAGGCCATGCACTTCACTCGCCAGCTGACGGCATGTCTGCCCATGTTACTTATGCAACATAGAGAATTTGTGACGGGAAGCTGCCATTTATAACCTGTCCTCATAATACTTTGAAAGCATCTGCACAAAAGCAGCAGCGTCAGAACTTGGAACAGAAAGGGCACAAGCAAGAGGAACACTGGGGTCAAAAAAGCTGAGCAACCAAAAAAAAAGGCAAAAACTGAGCAAAAGACAACAGAATACAGAACAGGATGAAATCGATGTGAAGATGGCCACATGTGGGAATGACCGCTCGTTGCCATGCTTGTCGCCTGCTGAAATATTGAGCCATGCTGCCTCTGGTCCATAATTGTTGCCAGTGTTGTATTTTGTGCATCATTTGACTTTTTTTTTATGTCCCACAAATGTTCCATGGGTTTCACGTCGTGCGGTATGGTTGGCTGAATCATTCACTCAAATTTTCCAGAATTGTCTGACATGGTGCACTGTCATCCATAAAAATTCCATCATCGTTTGGGAACATGAATGGCTGCAAATGGTCTTCAAGTAGCTGAACATAACCATTTCCAGTCAGTGATTGGTTCAGTTGGACCATAGGACCCACTCCATTCCATGTAAAAACAGCTCACTCCATTATGGAGACACCAACATCTTGCACAGTACTTTGTGGACAACTTGGGTCCATGGCTTTATAGTGCCTGTGTCACAGTCAGACCCTGTCCTCAGCTCTTACCAACTGAAATCAGGACTCATCTGACCAGGCCGTGGTTTTCCAGTCATGTATGATTCAATTGATATGGTCACGAGCCCAGGAAGGATGCTGCAGGTGTTGTTGTGCTGTTGGCAGAGGCACTTGCGTTATTCGTCTGCGGCCATAGCCCGTTAATACCAAATTTCACCACATTCCTAATGGATATGTTCATCACATATCCCAAATTGATTTATGCAGTGGTGCTTGTCTGTTGGCACTGATAAATCTATCAGTTGGTTAGTGAAGGTTGTCGATCACTGTGTTGTATGTGATGAGAGGTAATGCCTAAAATGTGGTATAATACTTGGCACACTCTTGACACTATGGTTCTCAGAATATTGAATTCCCTGACAATTTCCGAATGAAACAACCCATGTTTCTGGCTCCAACTACCATTTCACATTCAAAATCTGGCACTTCTCATCACACGGCCATAATCACATTGGAAAGCTTTTCACGTGGATCATGTGAGAATGAATGACAGTTCCGCCAATGCACTGCCCATCTATTCGTTGTGTACACAATACTACTACTACCTATCTTTATATGTGCACACCGTTATCTCACGACTTGTCACCTCAGTGTGCTTGCATACGCAGACATGGAAAGATGAACGCCTAATGCACTTCGCTCTTATTAGTCACTCAACAGTTTTGTAGTGCCAGTCAGTATCCAACAAAAAGAGAAGATGCAAACTTTCTTTAAATTTTGAATAATCACCACATTTTCTTAAAAAATGATGTGACTCCGAGAAATGTTAATACTTTTTTTGAATGGAAAACAGGAATGAAATTCATTCAAGTAAAAAAAATTTTTGGTTCCAACATTCTATTAATTAATAATTTAAATCAATTATTTGTGTCCTGTAGCTTCTATCTTGAGGGAGAACCTTCAGGGATGTTAGAGGAATAAAGGTATACACTAATATGAAAGTAGAAAGTTCTGAGTGGTATATATAAAATTCAAGTTCTGTATATACATAAGTGATGCGACGGACAGGATGAGCAGCTATCTGCAGCTGTTTGCTGTTTATGCTGTGCCATGTAGGATGGTGTCTTCGATAAGTGACTGAAGGAGGATTTAAAATTACTTAGACAGAATTACTATTTGGCGTGATGAATTTGCAGCTTGGTTTAAATGTTGAAAAATGTAAGTTAATGCAGATGAGTAGGAAAAATAGTTCTGTAATGCTTGTGTACACCAATAGTAGTGCGCTGCTTCGCACACACCGAGCAAGGTGGCGTAGTGGTTAGCACACTGGACTCACATTCAGGAGGACGACGGTTCAATCCCACATCTGGCCATCCTAATTTAGGTTTTCCATGATTTCCCTAAATCACTTCAGGCAAATGCCGGGATGGTTCCTTTGAAAGGGCATGGCCAACTTCCTTCCCCAACCTTCCCTAGTCTGATGACACTGATGACCTCGCAGTTTGGTCTCCTCCCCAAATCCACCCCAACGCTACTTCACACAATCATATTGATTAATTATGTAGGCATAACACTGCAACGCAATATGAAATGGAATGAGCGCATAAGGATGATAGGAGGGAAGGCAGATGGTTGACTTCAGTTTATTAAGAGAATTCTAGGAAAGTGTGGCTCATCTATAAAGGAGACTGTGGGGTCCTGCTCACTTGTCTCTTATAGGGTGCCTAAAGGATGCTGCTTTCTTGGATAGCTATACAACAGTTCAAGGAAATCATGTTAGTGGTTTTTATGGCAAAAAAGTGGATTGACAATTCTTAACTTTGTATTTACAAGAACAAGCCACAAACGATTGGCGACATGCAAACAGTCAGTGTCCTTCACTAAATACAATATTCATGTAAGCAATGAATATGGATCTCTAATAACTGCTCTGCTGGTGTCAGTGTACTACTATGCGGCTGAGGCTGGCAGGAGTAGTGCTTATATTCTCTTCTTGTAGAGGCCGCTCCTGTCGTGGTGCGGTCCTAGTCAGTGGGCTATTAGCCGATGTCCACTCGCAGCCTTCTCTGCTCATGTGCTCATCATCTTCATGCCTGCGCATATTGATACACTGGAACATTCCTCCCCCCCAAAGCAACGGACCGTCATTGTATAGGGAATGTGACCAAGGCGGGGGAGGCAGGAGGGTGGATGCCTCGCAGGACTGGAAGCTTGGCTGCAGGGGACGTAAAGCTTCCAGTTGTACCCCGCCAACTGGCCTGCGCTCTGGTGGATATGGCCATATAGCCCCTGGAAAACGACCAGAGGGGTACGCGTCCATCTCCTGATGCCAGGAACCAGATAAAGAAGGCGGTGACTGCTGCGATGTGGGCGGGTTCAGCTCCGTCGGTAGGACGAGAGGAGGCAAAGGCTCTGTCTCCATGGGGTCATCTCACGGTGTCGGGAGGACACCCTCTGGCAGCTGCTGTGGCCGTGCTGTCGTGTGCACCAGTGAATCTTGGCCAAGAGACATTGCAAGATCATTGTGCACATGACAGAGGCGAAGCTGATTTTGATATCGGCACTGCAAGCCATTTGGGCCTGAAATAAGATAAATGCAAGCGCCAAGTCGACGGACTATCTTGCCTTGCACCCACTGTCTGCTGCCTCTAAAAACCCTGTAAAAGACAATATTGTGCGGTGCAAATGATACTTGTAGCCTTCCTTCTGTGCTGGATGCTGAGGAGAGTGGAGCAGGAGGAGCAGTGTCCGATGGCGGCGGCCGTGAAACAATTCCACCAGTGATGGCCCAACCTGTGGGTGCGAACAATACGAGGTGAGAAACAGTTGCAATGCTTGATCCGTGGTGTGTGCAGAGCGAAGTTTGGCTATTTGCTGCTTGAATGTTCTGACAAAACGTCCCACTTCGCCATTTAACTGTGGATGGAACAGTGCACTGGTTAGGTGCTGTATATCATTGCGTTCACAGAATGTTTAAAAGTCATTTGATGTGAACTGAGGTCCATTGTCTGATACTATTATGTCAGGTAAAGCTTCTAGGCAAAAAAAATAGATGACAACACCTGGACTGTGCTACGTGACGTTGTCGAGTTCATTGGCACAGCAAAAGGAAACTTGCTGTATGAGTCAACCACAATCAAACAGTGAGTGTTCCAAAAAGGTCCCCCAAAATCTATGTGCACACATTGCCATGGTGATTGCGACTTAGGCAAAGCAGAGAATTTTTGTCGCGGAGTGGACTGATTTGTCGCACTTGCGTAACACTGTGATGTCATCTGTTCTATTTGGGCGCCCATAACCTGCCAAGAACAGTTTTAACATGCTGACTGCCTCATACGAACAATCCCCCAGTGTCCTTGGTGAAGTAGTTGCAACACTTCTTTATGCAAAGCTTTAGGGATCAACACAAGTCATTTTGCACTGTCATTTTGAGCAAGAATCACACCTTTCCGTACAGCAAGGCTATGCAGACGGATTAAGTATCAGCACACTACAGGGTTCTGTATGCTATACAAAGAACGAGGCCAAGATGTGCAAATGTATGTCAGCAATACGTTCAGATCTGGATCAGCTTCCATGGCCAGTGCAATTTTCTTATAGTTCAGCAGGAAAGACTGAAACAATTCAGAATCGTGAGCTTGGTGTGACAACAAGATGCACCAGAAGTGTCAAACTCTGTATCAGGGCCAATCGGAAGACTGAAAGCACATCCGCGTTACCATGTTGAGTTGTCGGACAATACAGAATCTCGTACTGGTATTGAGACAACAGAGCCCATCTTTGCAATTTCTGGGCAGTTTGTGTAGCAACCGGTTTCATCGGATTAAACAAGAACTGGAAAGGCTTGTGATCCATTACTAAGTAGAATTTTCTGCCATACAAATATTGGTGGAATTTGGTGACACCATACACAAAAGCCAGTGCCTCTTTCTCAATTTGTGCATAGTTATACTGAGCTTTGGACAACACTTTTGATGCAAAAGCAATAGGACTGTCTTTATCACCAATTCTGTGCAAAAGCACTGCACCGATTCTGTAAGAGGAAGTGTCAACTTGCAATACAGCTGGTTTGTCAGGATCAAAGTGAACTAAGCATCGAGCACTGAGCAATGCATCTTTAAGTTTTTGAAAAGCTACTTGGCACTCATCTGTCCAAACAAGGGGGACAGTCTTGCGATGCAATGGAGCTGCGATTTGTGCAACATTCGGTATAAAACAAATGTAATAGTTCATTTTCCCTAAGGCTGACTGCAATTCTGTGATATTACGAGGAACTGGCAAGTCTCGTATAGTTAACAAATGCAACTGAAGAGGATGTACACCTTGAGTGTTTGTGATGTGACCAAGATATTGCAACTCAGGATTAAAAAATCACACTTGTCCAGTCTACACTTTAGTTCTGCCTCAAATAACACACGAAGCAAAGCACATAAATTTTCAATATGTTCCTCAGATGTACAAGCTGCTATGACAATATCATCCAAATAATTTGAATAGTTTGGTACTCGAGTAGTCAGCTGTTCCAAGTACTGTTGGAAAATGGAGGGTGCGGAAACACTGCCAAAAGGCAAATGCAAATTGTGAAACGAGTCCAAATGAGTATTTACTAGATACACTTTTTAAGATTCTTCATCAAGCAGTATTTGAAGATATTCATTACGCAAATCAATTTTTTGCGTCCAGTGCCTAAACTGTCCATGAGATCATCTGGGCATGGCAGTGGATAAGTATCAATGACAGTTTGAGGGTTGACTACAGACAGAGAGGCGATTGCAACCTGAAGGTTTTGGGAGCAAAGCCAGTGGACTTGCCCATTTACTAGCTGACATGGGCGCAATAACTCTGCTATCTTGCAATTCTTTAAGTTCAGTGGCGACTTTGACTCGTAATATAATGGAAACAGGTCTGGACTGACAAAATTTCGGCTGAGCATTGTCTTTCAGCATAATATATGCAACAAATTGTTAGCTTTAACTAAACCTACAAAAAAGAGCTAGCTACACTGTCTTTTGCATGGAATGCAAACCCTGACAACACAGAGCGGGAATGTCTTGTTCCTTATAAGCCATCAGTTGTGTGCTAGTTTTAGACAGATGTGGGGAGCCTAACAGTTCAGATGTGTGACGATTTAGCAAAGTGACAGTGGCACCCGTGTGCAACTGAAATTTCCCACGTTTCCCACAAAGAAGTAAATGAACAAAAAGTTTGTTTGACTGGCATATCACTGAAGAAATTTCTTGCGTGCCAGTTTTGCAAATGCCTGTTGCAGACTTTGAATATACTGCATATCTGATATGGGCCTTGTGACGAGATTTTTGTGAGCAGGCCGAATTCTTGTGTTTGTTCTGTTGCAAACATATGGATTGTACATGTCCTTTCCTACCACAAGCGTAACACTGAGTTTGTCAGGAGGGCCAGTCTTGGCATTTGTGCCGTGATTAACACCCAGTGCAAGACTTAATTCTGTTCACCTGTGTAGTCGCTTGTTTAGCAAACTGCTGACATGATGTGGAAGGTTGTTTACTCGGCGTGGCGAGTTGCTGCCGCCGAATGGGCTAACTGGAAGCAAGGGACTCAACGTGACAAATAGCTCGCTGCTCAAATGTATGAGCCAACATTTAACTGGAATCGTACTGATCTAGTATTTGCACTACCTGCTGAAATGATGTATCGGGCTGTTTCAAAATTCGTTGAGAGTTTGACATCAGGTACATTGTACACAATCGCATCACACAACATAACATCTGAATATAAAGCACCGCAAACACATATGAATTTGCATTTTCTTTTCATACCCTGTAAATCTGTTACCCTCTCATGATAAGTTTCGTCTGACCGTTTTTTGCAATGAAAGAATTTATATCTGTTTACCACATTTGCTTGTTGGTCATAATACTTTGTTAGCGAGTCTACCAGTTGTTCGTAAGACAGTTCACTTGGAGTGGCATTAGGATATAATTTGTTTATGAGGCGAAACACTGCATTTCCTACCAGAGATAAGAAATAATGGCTTTTCACAGTACTTGGTACGTTGTGAGCAACGAGGTGCGCCTCAAACTGGGACAACCACTCAGGCCAGTCCTCTTCTTGTTCAAAAAACTGTCGAAAAGATGGTATAGCAGCTGTAGTAGGTGGTGCTTGTTCCGTCGGGTGCACGACATCGGCCAGTTGTGGTTGGAACTGAAACATCTGCATTAGCTGCGAGGGTAATCCCAAAAGTAAGGTTTCCTATTCTTTTTATAAGTACAGAGCTCTGTTTGTGTGGCGCTTGGTCACACTTCTATGAAGAGTGCTTCATGCGCTGTGTGTAAACATGCGCATGCCGCGCTGAGGCACTCAGTCTTGACTTGGCAGCCGTTGAGAATGGAGCTCCTGTTGAATGTTACCGCAAAGTGCGAATTGTGCACAGTTATTGGGTTTTTGAACGCAAAGGGCACTGCAGCAATTAAAATCCATCACCAATTGACGGAAGTGTATGGTGAGTCTTGCATGGATGTCAGAAATGTTTTTAAGAGGTGTAGAAAGTTTGCAGCTGGTCAGACCGAAATTCATGACAAACAAAGGAGTGGGAGACCATCAATTTCTGAGGAGACAGTGTTGATGGTTGAGCAAAGCATGTGTGAAGATCGGTGGATAACCCTGGATGATCGCTGCATATTGGTTCCTTAGGTTTCCCGAAGCACCGCTCACAGAATTTTAATGGAAACATTGAACTACCGGAAGGTGTGCGCAAGATGGGTGGCACACATGAGGACCACATGTGGCAACGAGTTGATGCTTCCCACGCATTTCTTCATCGCCTTGCAGCCAAACAGGACAACTTTATGGACTCAATAGTCACGGGTGATGAAACTTTAGTATACCACCTTACACCTGAGACCAAGCAGCAATCACACCAGTTACGGCATCCTTCTTCGCCGAAGCCGCAGAAATTCAAACAAACACAGTCTGCCGGTAAAGTCATGACAACCATTTTTTGGGATCGGAAAGGGGTATTGTTCATCAACTTTATGTCCACTGGAACCACAATTAACACTGACAGGTACTGTGAGACTCTGAAAAACTCAAACGGGCAATTCAGAACCACAGAAGAGGAATGTTGAGCAAGGGCATACACATTCTCCATGACAACGCTCGCTCACACATCGCTCGGCAAACCGTTGCTCTCCTGCAACAGTTTCAGTGGAACGTAATCACCCACCCACCCTATAGTCCTGACTTTGCACCCAGTGACTATCACCTGTTTCCTAGGTTAAAAGAACATTTGGCTTGAAAGTGGTTCAGTTCTGACGATGAGGTGAAAGAAGAGGTAAGTAACTTTATGAATAGCATGGCGGCAAGCTGGTATGACATGGGCATACAAAAACTGCCACATCGTCTACAAAAATGTTTTGACAGAAATGGTGATTATGTCGAAAAATAGGTAAATGTTCAAGCTGTAAACTGATGTAACCATTATAGAAATAAACAGGTCTATGTACTTATAAAAAATAGGAGACCTTACTTTTGAGATTATCCTTGTATGTGTCATCTAACGCTTGCAGCTGTGGCGCCTGAGTAGGGGGCAGGGTGGGCATTTTGGAAGACATAAATGCAACAAACAGACAAGGCAAGCAAGCAAAATATGTACAAAAACAAAGAAATTTTCTGCAATGCCCACCTGAAAACACTGATCAGTAAAAACGACAAATAACTGTTAAAGCAAATAAGCGTCCCTGCAAAGGAAATATGAGAGAGAATGAAGGCACTAGCAAACAAAAAATTCCATGGCCATCAGGTGTAGGATTTGTTTGTAATTCCTCATCGCCAATGTGGGGTCCTCCCCACTCGTCTCTTATAGGGTGCCTAAAAGATGGTGCTTTCTTGATAGCTTCACAACAACTCAAGCAAATCACGTTAGTGTTTCTTCACAAAAAACTAGATTAACAATACTTAACTTCGTGTCGCAAACAGTTGGTGACATGCAAACAGTCAGTGTCCTTCTCTATGTACAGTGTTCATGTAAGCAGTGGATATGGAGCGCTAATAACTGCTCTGCTGGTGCTGGTCTACTACTGTGCGGCCAAGGCTGGCAGGAGCGGCACTTATATTCTCTTCCTGTAGAGGCCGCTCCTGTCGTGGTGTAGTCATACTCAGTGGGCTATTGGATGAAGTCATCTCACAGCCTTCTCTGCTCTTGTGTTCTTCATCTTCTTTCCGGCCCTTGTCGATATGCCAGAACAGAAACCACGTATAGAACATGAGTGCAAACTATTCTTGATACTGCTCGAATGTTTGGGATCCCCACCAGGTCAGATTAAAGAAAAACATTGAAGCAGTTCAGAGTCATGCTGCTAGATCAGTCACCGTTAGGTGTGATGAATATGCAAGTATTAGGGAGATACTTTATGAACTTAGATGGGAATCACTGGAGGCAAGACAATGTTCTTTTCATGAAATACTGTTGAGAAAATTTGGAGAACCAGCATTTGCAGTTTCCTGCAGAATGATTCTGCTGCTGCTGCTGCTGACATATATTTTGCTTGAGGACCATGAAGCTAAGATAAAAGAAATTAGGGCTTGTACGAAAGCGTATAGGAGTCATTTTTCCCTTGCTTTATTTGTGAGTGGAACAGGAATGAAATGATCAGTAATGATAAAAAATACACTTCACTTAAAAAATACACTTCACCATGCACCATACTGTGGCTTGTGGAGTATATATGTAGATGTAGATTTAGATGTATGTTGCTTATGACTTTGCATGCAATGGTAAGGAGAGAGAGATAGGCTATAGAGTGGTGTGGCAAATGTCGTCCTAGGAAAGCCAGGTAAGAGTGGAAATGATGAGTATCAAGATAACATAGCAAACAGAAGATTTACTTAACTTTTATTTCTCCAAATGTAGGAATGCACATTACAAATGGTGCAGCAAGAAATGGAGTGCAAGTATCACAAAGTCAACCAGGAAGAGGCTCGCTGTATTAAGCATGAAAGGTGGTGTCATAGTGAAGAGGCTGCAAATGCAAGTGGGTTGAGTGGCTGCCACTGGATGTGTCCTATATCGCAGTGGCAGGGGGGGGGGGGGGGAGGGAGGGAGAGGGCGTGTTACAGAGCCGCTGGAGGTGTGGGTCAGTCAGTGGGTGAGCCAGATCCCATGCGGTTGCTATTGGCGTCGGACAGAAACTTGTAATTCAGTCACCAACTTATGTGATACCACAGAGTGTATTCTCCGAACCACTTTATCATGCAAACCTGAGAATCCAGTTTGGAAGGTAGGAGACGAGATACTGGCAGAAGTAAAGCTGTGAGTACCAGGCGTGAGTCGTGCTTCGGTAGCTCAGATGGTAGAGCACTTGCCCGCGAAAGGCAAAGGTCCGAGTTCGAATCTCGGTCGGGCACACAGTTTTAATCTACCAGGAAGTTTCAAACCTGAGAATGTTCTCCGAAATTCCGGGACTAAAATACATTCTCCATTTTATTCGTAAGACCCATTTTTCCCCTTAATCATACACCACAGGTAACATTTGTGACATTCTAATATAAAATTGCAATAAATAAAACATATTATCACATTTTTTCTGCACAAGACACTTTTCATAATCTGAACACAGATTGTGGTAGTAGCTGTATGACTAGCTATCAGTTTGTAGTCTAACCATGATAACACTAACCAGTAGATATTGAGGAACTCTGCATTACTTTCTTTTTATTATCCAAAAACTCGAGAGAATTGTTTTCTGTAAACAGTACTGCACAGCTTTGATGTATTTAAGGAATTGCATAATGAAAAAAGTCTGTGTAATGTGTATTAATTCACGGATAACCAGTTACTGTCAAGCAGCTGTCTTAGTCATGGTTAAACATTACATCTGTTTAAAGGAAAATTCCTTGGCATCAAATACATAATTATTATCAATTGCAGTATTGTCACTTATACATGTGTCTATTATACATCCATCCACCAGTCACTAAGTTCAAAAATACACATGTCCATTGCAGTAATTAACAGATTGTCATATATAAACTGCTGTGATATTCATTGCAAATACACTGGCTACAATTGATTTAATATTAAATTTCAATGGCAATATCCCCCCCCCCACGTCCCCCCCCCCCCCCCGCCCTTATTTTTGGCCTCCCTCCCACTCTCTCCTCCATCTCCATCCGTTCCCCTCTCCTGCCTCAAACCCCTTCCCTTTCCCTTCCCAACTCCCACCCCCCCAGGCCCTCCCCTATCTTCTGTATCCTGCCTAGAAGGCGGCGCGTGGGTAGGAGCAGGAAAAGGTAATACACGTCAGTACTGCAAGAAAGTAAAAGTGGTTTACTGGTGCAAGAAGAGTAATACATAACATTGCACTGAGGTGCGAAGCCTTAGACGTGTCGTAAGTGAAGCGAAGCTGCTCTTCATCAAGTGGTGTGAAACTGGAGCGGAGCTCATAGAGGACTCCTGCTCCAGCTAGAGTGCGCTGTCGTTGGTGACTCGTGGTGCCAACTTTGAACCTATGCCGTGGCATCGTTGCTATGATACCACACTATCCTTTCAACCCATCTGCTTCACCAACTGCCCTCGTTGCCCCCTTTTTCCCCACTTCCTCCTTTTCCCCCTCCCCATACTTCCCCTCACCCTCCTTTCCCTCCTACTCCACCTCCTTTCCTTCCCTCTCATCCTCTTTCCCCCTCCTCCTACTTGACCGTACTTTTCCCCTGCACTCTCTGTGGCCTCCCTCCACCATGTGGCCTCCCTCTGCCTCCTGGCTGCCCTCCTCGGCCCTTGACCTCATTCGCCCCTTTCTCTTCCTCTGTCCCTCTGCCATTCCACCCTCTCCATGCCATCCCTCTCCTCCTTCCTTCCCTCTCTCCCCTCCTCTCCTTCCCCTCCCCTCATTCCCTCCCCTCCTCCCCTCCCCTCCTCCTCCCCTCCCCTCCTCCTCCCCTCCCCGCCTCCTCTCCTCCCCCTCCTCCCCTTCCTCCTCCCCTCCCCTCCCCCCTCCTCCACCCCTCCCCTCCTCCCCCCTCCTCCTCCTACTGAACCACCCCTCCTTCCCCTCCCTCCACTCCCCCTCCCTCCCGTTCCCTCCCCACCCTCCCCTCCATACACTCGATCGCCTCGATCCCCTCCATCCCATCCTTCCCCTCCTTCCCCTCCATCCCATCCTTCCCCTCCTTCCCCTCCATCCCATCCTTCCCCTCCATTCCATCCTTCCCCTCCATCCCATCCTTCCCCTCCATCTCCTCCTTCCCCTCCCACCACTCCTTCCCCTCCCTCACCTCCCTACCCACCTTCCCCTCCTTCCACTCCCTCCCCTCCTTCCCCGCCTTCCATTCCCTCCCTCCCTTCCCCTCCTTCCCTCCCTTCCCCTCCTTCCCTCCCTTCCCCTCCTTCCCCTCCTCCACCTACCCCCAGCCTCCCCTCACCCTCCCACTCCTCCCACCCACCCACCGCCCCCTCCTCCCACCCCTCCCCTCCTTCCCTCACTATCCTCCCCTCCCCTCCTTCCCTCCCTCCCATCCCTTCCCTCCCCCACCTTCCCACCCCATCCCCTCCTTCCCTCCCTCGTTTCCTCCATCCCCTGCCTCCTTCCCTCCATCCCCCTTCCCTCCCGCCCCTCCCCCTCCTTCCCTCCCCTCCTTCGCCTCCCTCCCCTCCATTCCCTCTGTCCCCTCCATCCCCTCCTTCCACTCCTTCCCCTCTCTCCCCTAACACCCTTCCATCCCCTTGATCCCCTCCCTTCCCTCCTTCCCATCCGTCCCCTCCCTCAACTCCATCCCCTCCCACACCTCCTTCCCCTCTCACCCTTCCTTCCCCTCTCACCCTTCCTTCCCCTCCCACCCCTCCTTCACCTCCCACCCCTCCTTCCCCTCCCTCACCTCCCTACCCACCTGCCCCTCCTTCCACTCCCTTCCCTCCCTTCCCCGCCTTCCATTCCCTCCCTCCCTTCCCCTCCTTCCCTCCCTCCCTACCCCTCCTTCCCTCCCTTCCCCTCCTCCCCCTCCCCCGGCCTCCCCTCCCTCCCTTCCCCTCCTTCCCTCCCTTCCCCTCCTCCCCCTCCCCCGGCCTCCCCTCCCCCTCCTCCCATTCACCCACTTCCCCCTCCTCCCACCCTCCCCCTCCCCTCCTTCCCCATTTCCCTCCTTCCCACTCTCCTCCTTCCCTCCCTGTCCTTCCCTACCCTCCCTCCCCTCCTTCCCTTCCAACCCTTCCCTCCCCCCTCCTTCCCTTCCAACCCTTCCCTCCCCCCTCCTTCCCTCCCAACCCTTCCCTCCCCCCTCCTTCCCTCCCAACCCTTCCCTCCCCCCTCCTTCCCTCCCAACCGTTCCCTCCCCCCTCCTTCCCTCCCAACCCTTCCCTCCCCCCTCCTTCCCTCCCAACCCTTCCCTCCCCCCTCCTTCCCTCCCAACCCTTCCCTCCCCCCTCCTCCCATCCCCCTCCTCCCCTTCCCCTCCTCCCATCCCCATCCTCCCCTCCCCCTCCTCCCCCCTCCTTCCCCCCGCATTCCCTCCCCCTCCTTCCATCCCCCCTCCTTCCCTCCCCCTCCTTCCCTCCCCTCCCTCCCCCTTTCCTCTCCTCCTTCCCTCCCCCATCCCCCTCTCCTCCCTCCCCTCCCTCTCCTCATTTCCTCTCTCCTCTCCTTCCCCTCCTCCCCTCCTTCCCTCCCTCCTATTTTCCCTCCCTCCTATTTTCCCTCCCTCCTATTTTCCCTCCCTCCTATTTTCCCTCCCTCCTTTCTTCCCTCCCTCCTATTTTCCCTCCCTCCCCTCATTCCCTCCTCCTTCCCTCCCCCTCCTTCCCTCCCCCTCCTTCCCTCCCCCTCCTTCCCTCCCCTTCCTTCCCTCCCCCTCCTTCCCTCCCCCTCCTTCCCTCCCCCTCCTTCACACCCCCTCCTTCACACACCCCCTTCCCTCGACCTCCCCTCCCCTCCCCCCTCCTTCCCTCCCTTCCTCCTTCCCTCCCCCCTCCTTCCGTCCCTCCCTCCCTCTCTCCCTCCCTCCCTCCCCTCCTCTCTTCTCTTTTCTTGTGCACGCGCGTATGCACGCGCACGCGCTTACACACACACTTACACACACACACACACACACTCACACTCACACATACACTCTCTCTCTCTCTCTCTCTCTCTCTCTCTCTCTCTGTCTGTGATTTAAAAAAAATGTAATAAATTATGAATCAGTCATTTTGATTAAGAATTGGATTGTTGGTATTAGGAAATAGGCATTGACAGTGAAGTAATTGGTTGGAATATAATTTTATAAAATAATCTAATTTTGTAGTTAGGATGTGTTGTTGGGTATTGGCTCTTTCTAATCTTCTACAAGCTGACTGCAGAATAGCTTAGCATTGGTATTTGTTTTTGTTGGTAAAATGTCAGAAGCTGTTTTAAAATGAAACATTTGTTTAAATCATCGCAGAAGTACGAGAATCGTTGAAAAATACATGTAAAACATGAAAGTACAACCAATACCAGACAGAAGTGAAATCAAGGAGTTTCTGTAATGATAACTGATAATCTTCAAAGATTAGTAATGTTGATATGTAACAACATAGAATAAACATTGATATTTTCACTTTCTCCTACAATGTTTTATGTATATGATGAATTAGACAGTATACGAACAAGTTCCTTCATCATTCATAACCAACTGTTGAATAAACATAATTATTGCATCAATGGAGATCATAGCCAGTCCATCATCGTGTGAAACAGCAGTAGCAAGTTTTCTCCATAGAATGTACATGGATCTGAACAGCTCTCCCACAAATTACATACAGTAAGAAATTTAACGAGACACTCATATGAGTACATACCATCATCAAAACCCTCTGGTTGATCCACATACATTTCCTCCTTCAAAATACTATTGAGAAATCATCCAATTGTATTATACACAAAACATTTTGAACTGCAACGCTCAAAAGGATTCTGATCATCTAAAATCTTGCTACAGGGCTAAACGTGTTAACCTAAATGTGTTCCAAAATGTTAACTATATATCTTTCTGATGCCAATCGAGCCTTATATCGAACTGCATTGTTAACAGTTAATTTTGTAGGAAAAAACCACTGATTTTCGATCATTCTTTTGTTTCAGTTTTATAAACTAGTTCTCATTTTTTTATAATTTTTCTTCAGAGCATTTATTTCTTCCTATATCGCTTTCTTTCATTCTTCGGAATTTTCTGACTGTCACAAAGTAAAGGTGTGGTGTTAAGCAACAGAATAAACTGTTTCATGCTTTAGCATTAGCAGTGACCCATGTAGTAAGGTTGGTTTGGTAATTTTGCCCGCTTTCTTCTGGCTGATCAGCTTATCATTTATGATATCAAAGATCTTATTACACTCTGAAATAGTTCTCATTATGATTCTCCAGGTTTCCTGCTTTCCTTTACAGTGACTTTCTCAATTTGATGTCTTTCATTGGGCTTTGTGCCATCTTCTGCATTTCTATAACATCAAGTTATTGTAGTAATCAGCTATAACTATCATAATTCATGAAAACTTTACCAACTGTGGTCTGCTATGGTATAGTTTTAGGCCTGGAACTGCAAAACTAAAATGTACTTCATATGATATTCCACAGAAATAAATTAACACCCACAGAAGATAATAGACAGGAGTCAAAACATGTTTGGGTGAACAGAAAAAGAAATACATTGTGTTTCGCAAAAGGTGGAGTTTATAATTTGACTACAGTGTGGCTGCTGGTGGCCACAATAAAACCACACATCTCACTCCGTGTGACTGGGTGACTGGCAGTGGCCACGGCACAACAACACACCTAATGCCATGTGCCTGGTCTGGTGTGGTGGTGAAACAACCATAACTTAATTTGCGAACATGGAAGAAATGTCAACACGATCTTCCAACTCCAAAGATGATTATTTATTTCACTATCACTGACTGTTATCCGGTCTCCTCCCCTCAAAATATTAATTTTATTGCAATATTGGATCAAGCAGACCTTCATTTACTCTTCAAAGTTAAAATGGTTAAAAAACAAATGGATTCTATTGCTACAAAATTTTTCTGACAAATGCCAAATGATTTAAAATTTTGGCAAGATTGCAAAGTTATCTTTAAAAACAAACTGAATATGTTTTCTGAGTTTCTCCATTTTGATGAAGATAGGATGCTGAGACCTATAGTTGAGAAACCTGGAATGTAGAGAAATTTATCTGTTCACTGTTTTGCTAGGGCATGGCGTTTCAAAATATTTCATTTGTAAGTGCAAGCCATTTATGTTTACCATAGTCAAGAGGTGTACTGGTTTCTGACAGAGGTGTCTCCGAAGCTTATTTTTGGTTCATCTACGTCGACATTCATACCCCACTGTGAAGTGCATGGCAGCATGGTAGCTATTCTTGGTTGACATAGAAGACAATACGAGTAACCCTCTTAGATTGTTTGCAGATGATGCTGTCATTTACCATCTTGTAAAGTCATCAGATGACCAAAACGAATTGCAAAATTATTTCGATAAGATAGCTGTATGGTGCGAAAAGTGGCAGTTGACCCTGAATAAATAAAAGTGTGAAATTATTCACATGAGTACTAAAAGAAATCTGCTAAATTTCGATTATGCGATAAGTCACACAAATCTGGAGGCTGCAAATTCGGCTAAACACTTGGGGATTACAGTTAGAAATAACCTAAACTGGAATGATCACATAGATAATGTTGTGGGTAGAGCGAACCAAAGACTATGATTCATTGGCAGAACACTTAGAAGGTGCAAAAAGTCTATTAAAGAGACTGCTTACACCACGCTTGTCCGCCCTATTCTGGAGTATTGCTGTGCAGTGTGGGATCCGCATCTGGAGGGGTTGACAGATGACATCGAAAAAGTTCAAAGAAGGGTAGCTCATTTTGTATTATAGATAGTGCCACAGATGTGATACAGGAATTAGTGGTAAGAATTGAAACAAAGGCATTTTTTGTTGCAACAGGATCTTCTTATGAAATTTCAATCACCAGTTTCCTCTCACGATTGCGAAAACATTCTGTTGGCACCCACATACATAGGGAGAAATGATCATCTTGATAAAATAAGAGAATTCAGGGCTCACACAAAAAAATTTAAGTGCTCATTTTTCTTGCCTGCCGTATGAGAGTGGAACAGTAGAGAGACAGCTTGAAGGTGATTCTTTGAGCCCTATGCCAGCAGCATAGGGTTGTTGTGAATAGCAGATTAATCGTGTGGATGTGGATGTAGATGCATTACCTACGACCAAGACCATACATATTCTAACAAAGTGTTCTGCCAAGTATTTGTATGAGTTTTCCAATTCCAGTTGTAGCACATTGACTCTGTAGTCATAGGATATTACGTTTTTTAGTTTTGTGAAGTGCACAGTTTTACAATTCTGAACATTTAATGCAAATTGCCAATCTTTGCATCACTTTGAAATCTTATAAAAATCGGACTTACTATTTACGCAGCTTTTTACAGACAGTGCTTCGTTATAAATTACTGGATCATCTGCAGAAAGTCTCAGGCTAATATTAACATTGTCTGCAAGGTCTTTAATATGCAATATGAACGACAGTGGCCCTGACACAATTCCGTGGGGTACATCCAAAGTTACTTCTACTTCTGTTGGTGAATTCCATCCAAGAAAAATACTGTGTCGGCCCTGCCAAGAAATCTTCAATCCAATCACCAATTTTGCTAAATACCCCATGCAATTGTACTTTGATAATAAGTGTAGGTGCAGTACTGAGTTAAATGCTTTTCAGAAATTGAGAATTATTGTGACTACCTGGCTTAGAAAATGTCACATGAGGAAAATTGCGAGTTACGTTTCGAAAGATTGAAGTTTTTGGAAACCATGCTGATTGTCATGGAGGAGGTGATTCTGTTTGAGCTCAGATGTTCTAAGATTCTGCAACAGATGGATGTCAAGAATACAGAACAGTAGTCTTGTGGGTCACTTATGCTACCTTTCTTGTAGATGGGTGTGACCTGTGCTTTCTTCTAACTACTGGGCACAGTATTTTGTTTACTGTTCCTACGGTAAATTAATACCAGGGTAAGTCAATTACTATCCACAATTTAATTATATTTTTGTTTATTTTGATAGTACTGTTGTTTTACGTTGATGACACATGCTTTGTTTATTTGTTGGTATATCTTTGAAATTTCAAGCTGCTAGGTTAGTTTTGTTATCGCCGCTGTGCTCTTAATCGTATCTGCTTCACTGTCTATTTGCACCAGAGAAGAGCAATGTTCAATGATCTGTTTTTTTGTAGTGAGAAGGCGTATTGCGCCAAAATTCATCGAAGACTTTCGGTACAGAACAGTGTTTTGCCACAATGGAGTGCCCATGAATGGATTGAAAAATTCCGAAATGGTCGCACAAGTGTTATGCATGATGAAGGAGCTGGACGACCGTTTACCGCCCCAAGTGAAGAAACTATTGAGCGTTCACTTGAAATGATTCTCTTGGACAGACGATTAACTATTGATGAAATGGCACATCGTCTGCAAATTAGTCATGGTTCTGCCTACGAAATCATACACAAGAGACTTGGGTTTCATAAAGTTTGTGCAAGATGGGTCCCAAAACAACTCTCACAGTTGCATAAACAAATGCACTTGGACATCTGCAAAAAACATTTGGATTGCTATGGTAACGAAGGGGACAACTTCTTAGACAGGATCATTACTGGTGACAAAACATGGATCCATAATTATGAGCCGGAGAGTAAACGGCAGAGTATGGAATGGAAACATCCAAATTTGCCGTGCAATAAAAAGTGCAAGACCCAACCATCTGCAGGAAAACTGATGCACAAGGTCCAGTGTTGGAACATTATGTGGAAAGGGGCACAACAATAAACAGTGTACGTTACAGTGAGATGGTTACTGCCAGGCTAAAGCCCGCAATTTGAAGCAAATGCTGAGGATTGCTGTCAGATGGTGTTGTGTTGTTGCACGACAATGCCCTTTTGCATACTGTTGCCCACACTACTGAAATGCTCCAGAAACTCAAATTTGAAGTACTGGATCATCCTCCATATAGACCTGATCTTGCCTTTCTGACTATCACTTGTTTGGCCCACTCAAACAGGCATTAAGGAGCTGTAAATTTGGATCAGACGAAGCAGTGAAAGAAGCAGTGCATTCCTGGCTTGCAGCTCAACTGAGAACCTTTTTTCATGAGGGCATCAGGAAGCCTATACAACAATGGACCAAAGGCGTTGAAACGCAAGGAGACTATGTCAAAAAATGATGTTCTTGTAAGTTTCCTATTTGATTACAATAAAGTTTTATAACTGGTTTGCAGATAATGATTGACTTACCCTTGTAGTTAAAAGAGGAACTAACTCGGCCACAAAATCAGTTTAGAATCCTATAGGAATTCCATTGGGCCCTGGAGTCTTGTTAAATATCAGAAATTTCAGCTATTTCTCAACCTCTCTCATCAAGAACTGTTCTACTGCATAGATACCTATCAAGTACATGGTCAACGATCCTTTTAAACCTGAGCCACATTTCTTCTACAGCCTCTTCTCCAAAGCTAAATAATTCAAGTCTCTTACTGAGGTATGACACTGCAGCCTATTCATCTAACTTGCTGAAAATATAAATTACTCTTCTTGTTTCAGTTGCTCTTTGTACTTTGGTAATCATTGTTGCTACAACTTCCTCATGAATACTGACTGATACCAGTGTGTATGTCAACATCCTCAAATTGATCGGGTGTATATGTTGCTAGGCGATCTAATATATTTCTATCATGAGCAGACTTCCAAACAATCTGTTCTAGGTAGTTCTCTGAGAACACATTTAATAATGTTTCACAGGACATCTTGTCACATACACCACTTACAAAACTATAATTTTCCAAATTGATTGCTACATGATTAAGTATCCTCCAGTGATTAGACTATGAGTGGGGAACTTATGTACTAACGAAGTTAGGTTTTCACTAAAGTTTTCGGTTCCATGTTGTAAGTGAGCCAGTTGATTGACAGAAGGAGCTATATAGGTAAAATACTGTGTTTTGCAACTGTAATGAAAGTCTTCTTAAGACCAAATGTGTTTTGCTTAATTTTAAAGCATCTTCAGTGATCACTGCAACAATAAACTTTTTTCTCTCATGGTTCTGTTTACTAAGATCACAAACAGACCAGATGTGTTACTTACTACTATAAACAGCATTAATTGTTATCGTTAGTCATGTTTTTTTTTTTTTTTTTTTTTTCTTCACTCTTCCTGATCGTCCACATGTACATGTTAGATTGTAGCACACAGCACTTTCACTGCACTAAATATGTTCACATATCTGTCGTGAAGAACCACTGTCACTTGTGTATCTGCAACTGTGGAAAAAAGAAGCCAAAAAACAAAGAAGACAACATGGCTAGGAGTGTTTGATATATCCTTTTGGCTGTGCTAAACATACAATAGTTTGCAAAATGAAATTGTAGTCTTTGAAACTGATTGTGCTATGAGAACAGTAGAATAAAAAGTAGCTATTGGGTTATTCTGTATGTTGGATTGCCCTTTATTATTATTATTATTATTATTATTATTATTATTATTATTATTATTATTATAACTATTGTTCCCCTTTAGGAGAGTGATTGAACTTGAATTCATAATTTCATCTCTGAACTTTTTTCTTCTTTGCTTCCCAAAAACTCTTCATCCTCTGAGTGCTACTTCTTCTGTTCTTCTGTCCATTTTGTACCAGACAGGCACGATGTTCTTTGAGCAAATGCCACACTTGTGATTTTATTCTGGCGCTCAGCACGGTCTTCGAAATTTTTTATGTTGATCTGCTGCAGATCCCTCTGGACTTCTTTCAGCCATTCTGTGCTGCATTTACTCTTTGTTATAATATTGAAAATTTTCCTTGCTGTTCTGGAGTCTTTCATCCTATAGATATGTGTATAAAATTTGGTTCGGTGTTTTCTGATTCCATCTGTTACTATGTTGGTCTTTATATAGAGCTCGTTTTGTGATCTCTTCATCCAAATGCCGTTTTTGTTGATTGCCCCGTAAATCTTCCTGAGAATTTTTGTTTCTTGCTTTTCCATTTCCCTAATTTTTGAATGACCATCAATCACCACTGTTTCAGCTGCATAGATTGCTTCTGGAAGAATCACTGTTCTATAGTGCCTTAATTTTGCATCTTTCGAAATGCACTTCTTGTTGTAATGCATCCATGTTAGCTTGTAGGCCTTCTGTAGCTTGGTGATTCTTTGTTCATTGGTGGTTCGGTTTAATCCTGAGGACTGTATGGTTTCTCTGAGGTATTTAAAATGGCAGACTTGTGATCAAAGGGGATTTATTTTCTGGCTGTCTTTCCATATATTTGGCTTTTTCATAAGAATCTGTAGTCCTGTTTTTTGTGAAATTTAATGTAGTTTTTCCACTGCGTGAATCACTTCTGTTCTGTTATTGGTGATAATTGCAATATTGTCAGCGAAAGCAAGGCACTTGACTTTAATTCGGTTCTCTTTCTTGATACCAATTTGGATATCCTTTATATGAGATTCACGTTCCCTGATGATTTTTTCTAGAGCAATATTGAAAAGCATTGGGGATAGTCCATCTCCCTGTCGGACTCCAGTTTTGGTTTCGAAGGGTTCTGATATTTTGCCCATGAATTTCACTTTGGATGTTGTTGCTGTAAGTGTCTGTTCTGTGATTTTCCGTGTCTTTCGGTCAATCCCAAATTCTTCCATGATTTTAAACAGGGTTTCACAGTCCACTGAATCGTAAGCTTTCCAGAAGTCGAGGAATGTAATTACTATGTTTCTACATTTCCTCATTTGTAATATCATCTTTAAGCACCAGATCTGTTTCACACATGATCGTACTTTTCTGAATCCGGCCTGATATTCACCAATTAGTGGATCTGCTTGGGATTCTATCCTGTTTAAAAGTGCTTTCGAAAGGACTTTGTAAGCGACTAGGAGCAGGGAAATTCCTCTGTAATTGTTGATGTCTGTCTTGTCGCCCTTTTCATGTAGCGGGTGAATTAGAGTGCATTTCCAGTCCTTTGGTATTTGCTCCATCATCCATATGTCTCATATTATATGATGTTACCCTTCAATACATATTTGTGAAAATATTTTTTGATAACTTTTTTTTCCCTTCCATAGATACATTTTTGTTTAGAAACCATATACATTCGTAGTATAAAATAGTAACATACCAAACTTGCTACTATTGGAGTTCAATATTTTTCTCTAATGTTGAATTTTTAAATGGGTAGTGAAGGCCCATTCATAAAAATGGATTTCATTAATATCCTGTAATTGGAATCATTCTACATCATTACAATGTGCCATGGAAATCATATCTTTTCCTCATTCAACTGTGATTGCAAATTGTTCAATTCAGGTCCACTGATGAAAACCGGGACTTTTTGAAGTGTTCAATTATCCACTTTTTCCATGGTGAACTAGATATATTCTTTTATGCAGACAAAATTTTCTGAATTTTGATTAGATGATCTTTTAAAACTGTTTCTTCTGTATGTTGGATTACCCTTTACCTGAGCCCTACTGTTCTGTGCTAGACGTAGGACCCTGAGTGATGTTCCGAATTCATTTCTTAATCTGGTTGCTGTGAACACTTTCTTCTGGTTTTCATAGCTGGTGATTTTTTGACCGTGTATGTCCTTATGTCTGCTGCAACAAAGTAAGCATTTACTTTTTTCTGAATTTAATTGTATTTTACACTCAGCTATACCCTCTTAGTTTTTGGAAAGAAATATTTATTCCATATTGTATGTAAATACAGACTTCAAATCAGGAACTTCTGCGGAATGCCTAAAATTGTTCAGGATTTGGTGGCCATTTGTTAACAGGTTGCTTGTTTGGTTCATTCTTGGATTTTCAGCCAACATTTGTTTAATGATTTTAGTGTTGTTTCGCTAGCATGAGTGGCTTTCCCAGCCACTTGTGCTGGTGAAACATCAGAAAAGTCATTAAATAAACATTGCCTCAAGAGCTCAAGATAGAAGCCTGCAGGCAATTCGTTTGCTGAATGTGTGTTAATTATCAGAAAGAGTTTACTAGTATCCTGTTAATATACGCATCCTTAAGACTGGTTATGTTAAGCCACTGTTGTTTTATCATTTTCACTTTTTCATCCTCGAGGAAGTAAGCAAGGGAACATACAGAATGGTTTTAGTTCATGTCAACTATCTCTACAGTAGGCACAGAGTTCAAATGAACTGGACTTAGATTCAGGAGAAATAGTGTTCAAATGTACATCTGGACATCCTAATTTAACTTTTATGTGTGTGTCTAAGTAACTACAAGCAAATTCTGTGATAGATCCTTCCTCCAACCTTCTCCAATTGAGGTAGTGCTCCATCATAAACAACCTCAACTTGTCCAACATTCCTTTCTTCCTTCTTCCAGATGGAGCAGACCTCAATGAAGATATCACAAGGAACTCATACCTGGACCGTCCTTATCCAGCAAGATTGACTGGTTGTATTTAACTAAGAAAAAAGCTAATTGAGTGTGACGTACCACATGTGTGAGACTACCTGTTTTGCATCTCTCAGTTGTCTGGGGGAATGGCCTGTCGTGCATGTCATTCAACCATTGGAAACAGTTGGGATGCATTGCAGCCATTTGACTACAGCCAGGTGCAGATAAATATTTCAGATTCTTGGGTTGCTAGATTTGACTGAAGTATTCATGGATTATTTGTCTGCAATTGTCCCTGCAGTCATCTGTAATTATGCCATTATCTTGAAGAGAGGTGATTGGAATTCAGGAACATGTGTAGATGGGTGCCCTGGATAGCCAGTTGCATACATTGGATCACAGTGCAGTGTACTTCAGCAGCATCTTGTGTATGTATATCATGAAGTCTTATGAATATTTGTAACAACACAGATGGAATATTTAATCTCCTTTGTGGAAATAAAAGAATTGAGTTTTTACAGTCTTCTTCTTCTTCTTCTTCTTTTCTTCTTGATCTTCACTTACCAAATGAGATATCTAACTGTGTTTTGCAATCACCCTCGTACTTGCATAGTAGTACAAGTAAATGATTGCTTTTAGACACTATTAGTTTGTATGTCTTTTAGCTCTATAAGATGGGTTATGTAATTTAGTGCCACCTCTCCCATGCAATGCTGGAAACTTAAGAAATGGTGACCGTATTTCATTCTTCATTTGGAGCAATTATCAGTTTAAAATTGAAGGTACACTATTTGTCTGAATATTTCAAATTCTTTCCAGTTCAGACTCAGGGAACTCCAAGCTAAAGTAAACTAATAGTACACAGGAGAGGCTTTATTATGCCTCTGCAGTGCTACACATATATCTTGCCATTTGCTTCTTATATTGGTTCCCCATTTGGGAGGCGAGAGTAAATTCCTTGCACAGATGGTGCCTAAAATGTGTATGTTGCTTGATGTATATAAAATATTCAAAATTTTTGGGAAACTGCAGTGGATAATACTCTGTGGAAGACCCTAAGCAATTGAAATATTGGCCTTTGTGTGGATTGTTTCACAGTACTTCTTTATTTTTAGCTTCCAATGATTTTTGTAAAGAGACTTAATTTCATAATAAATAATTTGTGCTGCTAAAAATTGTCCTATTTGTGAAACAATGTTCTGGTGATAGCTAAAATCACCTGTAATTTTATAGTCAAAAATTTTAAGTAAGTGAGACTGTCAAGATTTGCTTTATTTGCAAACTCCAGCTCAGTGTCTTCAGAATTTACTCTCCCAATTTCTTAACAATCTTTTTAACTTAAATATCTTTTGTCAAGATGTGCAGATCATGCGGGAAAGGTCACACAACGTGGTGTACATTCCACCATTTTTATTTTATATGTTCGCACCCTTCCTTTCTCGCAAGTGTACTACACACACAACCCAACACAGTAGCCAACCCACTGAGGGATGAGCTCACCGAGTACCTGCTCCATGGTAACTCACTGACCTCATAGCATTATTGGTGCCTGAGCTGGAAACTCCCTCCATATGTCACGGGTTATGTATTCCTCACATATGGGGCACAGGGACTCCGGGCAACAGTTAACAGGCAAGATTGCTGCTGTTGTGGCTTGGTGGCAACCATGGGGAGATCCTGCATTCGGAGTGACTGCCACCAGGGCAGATGACTTGCAAATGAAGTGGTGTAAACTTTTTTCTGCTGGTGGCCACAGGGCCCCAGTAGTCTTCTCGAAGGAAAGAATTACTACTGTGTGAGAAATATTACTCCACAATGTTTCCTTACCTGGCTGTGGAGGAATGTAGGGCTAAGAGAGAAGGAGTGAAATATTCCCCACAATATTTAGCTTGCTATAGCACCGGAAGGAGGCCAAGAAGAAATATGATTGTTTGCTTGCTGTGCATATTAGGGTGACTTTTGATACAGCTATGACTATTTCATCCTGTCTAGCAATAGTACCCTTGCCTTTTATGCCTTTTACATCACGACCTCAGGGCTGCTCAACTACAACTGCTCCTGTTGGTTGGTGACCCTTCTCCTACTGTTTCCCCCTCACACCCAGTTCGGCAGCATTAACTCCCAATCCACTGGGGATGTGGCTTTCCAACCTCAAGCTGGAGAAACACACTACTCCAGGATTCATCAATAGAAAAGGGTCCCTCGGGACACTTCCTTTTGAGGGTTCTGCTGATCTGCTTTCTGCATTGCCCCCCAGGAAACTTAGTTCACAGAATTGTGAATCCCTACACTCCCTGGCTATCAGGGCCTTTTTAAACAATCAAACTGGCTGTGACAGAGTGACAGGCGAGTCTGCATGTACATTCTTGATGCTGCCTACAGTGAACATGAATGACTTTGGAGTTTGTGCCTGTTTGTGTGAAGATCTCTCTGGATTTTACTGATGGTGATTTCTCAGCTACCCCCTCCCCCCCCCCTCCCTCCCTCCCTCCCTCCCTCCCTCCCTCCCTCCCTCCCTCCCTCATTTTGGACTACTTCAGTGTCGCAACACTTTGTCATGAGGAACTACGACCACTGGCCTGGGAAAACTATCAGAACTGTGCTTACAGCACTCAGTATTCATCTCTTGATTACCGGTGCCCCCACAAACTTCAGTGTGGTGTGTGGATCTAATTCAGTCATTGATCTTTCCATTTGCAGCCCTGGTTTTCTCCCTTACATCCATTGGAGAGCCCATGATGACCTGTGTTACAGTGATCATTTTCTGTTCATTCTGTCCCTTCCTCAGCATCACTCACCTGGGCGTTCATCCAGATGAGCTCTCAACAATGTTGACTGGGTGCCTTTGCCTCTGCTGTCACCGTAAGCACCCTGCCTTGTGGAGATATTTTGCAATTTCATTTTACCTGTGAAGATGATTTTTACTCACCACTGTGAAGTAGGACACATTGGCCTTATCAGCTGCTTGAACAACTGGAGGGATGCCCCTCGCTCCAACAAGGGGACTATGGTGGCCCTTGCTTGGTGGTCTGGCCTGGCTCCTGCGCTTCCCACTTTATTGATTCTTATTATTCTTTTCTATCTGTTGTTTGTTTACTGTCTCGTCATCATCAGTTTTCTTTACTGAGATTTGTCAACTTATCCATGTTGCTAGTTTTCTTGTGGTAATGGAGGGCGAGGAAACACCAATTGGATACAGAAGGTGCACCTCCCATTGCAAAACTTTGTTGTTTGGGGTCTCCAGCTGCTTAATGGGCAGAGAAACTTGGCCACCTTCACTCTCTTAACCTCTCTCACTTCTTGTTTCTTAGAAATAGGATGTGGAAACAGGTGTAGTCAGTCTTGACATCATGAGAGCATTTCAAACAGGAAACTCAGCAGTTCCTTGGGAAACAGGCAGGGCTCACAAAAAGATAAAATAACTAGCAGTGGCAAAATGTAAATGCTTATCCTCAAAGCATCCCAGGGTTATTTCGAGTAACAGATGGGGACCAAACGAACTGTAAATGGCAGTGTGTTCCCTGAAATATTTGTAAGATGGCAGGGGAGAAGCACAGTTGCATTAGTGAAAATAAGAAGCAATGTTCCAGTGATGCCCCAGCAGTAGATGAACCGGACACAAAGTGAAAGTAAAATAGACATTTTTCCCTGCTACAAAAACATGCATTTAGAATGCACCTGGGAAAAAAGTGGGTGAGGTAAGTCATCAAATCTGCTGTGTTTTAGAGATTGCAGGATGTATTCAGCAAAAACTCATAGAACTTTTGGCCCATGCCAAATTGCCAATTCCACTCCTATGAGGGATGGATTGGCTAACACAAAATGGGGCTGCTCTTGAATTCAGGGAGGAGCTGCCAATAATTATAAAATTGTTCTCTGGGGCAGAGATGAGCAGAGTGAAAGGACACTCAACAAAAGACAGGTTAACTATGCCCCCCCCCCCCAATCCAGCTGGAAAAGAAAAACAAAAAGGAAATGGACAGACCACAAGTAACCAATAACAAAATAGTAATGCTATCTGATTGAGAAACAGATGGTTCAGCAGTAGGACAAAATCAACCAGAGCAATGAATGACATTGGAATGGTGCTTCCATCTCCAGTGTCAGTGATGAAAAGGGGACTACAGGTAGAAACCGAGAAAGTTCCAATCTTGTTATGAAAACTGGAAGGGAATGGGCAGTAAAAAAATTGGAGAGTAAGATGGCAACTAATAAAGGTAAAAGGGGATGAATTAAAAAGAATCATTCACACCAGTGTAATTTCACACAATCTGCTTGAGAGCAATGTATGCACCGGAACTATGCAGGGTGGAGAACAAGTACGGCAGTGAAGTTAGTGAATTGTTTGGGCCGGTGATGTGAACTGAGGATGCCCAGACTCATTTTTTTCCGGGAGGATTCAAAGAGAAGCATGCTCATACATCTGATTTTTCACAATCCACTCTGGAGTGAGGCGTGAGCCTGAGCTCAGCAGGGCGGAGAATGAGTACCATAGCTGAGGCAGCGACTAGTTCAGGACAGTGGTGCGGACAGAGGATGCCCAGAATGGGTCAGATTCCAGGAGAAATTAAAGAGAAGCATGCACACCAATTTGATTTCGTGCAGTCTGCTATGAAGTGAGGCACGGGTTCGAGAGAAGAGGAAGTGACCATGTCAAGCTGACGATGCAGGTGGATGATGCTCAGAATTGGTCGTTATCCAGAATAGAAACCAGCTGTGGAACTATCCCCCCCCCCCCCCTGCAATTCCCTCTGCAACCCTGGCATTAGAGAAGATTTCATCATCTGCTGACCCCCACAACCCCGCTGTGTGAATGGTCTCTACTTGATTTGTGGTGATTATCAGCAAAAATGAGTGAAAATTATAAACGAAGGTTTCCCAGTGTTTTAGCTATTTATATATGAAATGCTTTGCAGAAATTGTAACCATCTCAAGGGTTTTCCTTTTTACCATGTGTACATTTCAAAGTAGTTTAATGGTTTTCATTGTGAATAGTAATTCAGTTAACTTTAAATTTTGACCAAATTAGACATGGTGTTTATCGTCCAATAAATTTTATTTAATGATTTAATTGATTTTTCAAAGGCAGTTGTGTACATAGCAAGACCACTCAAATTATTATGTTCCACTACTATATTATTTATTTAAGCATACATGACATCGCAGAAGGAATGGTCGATATTGAGGAATATGACAGGAATGATAATTTGAAGCAAAAAGTCTAGTAAACATGTATTCTAAAAAGGTATGACCACTTCTTCATCTTCGTTACTGTGAAACAATCTCTTCTACTGCAAGCTCTTTGCTTTCTGTTTGTCGAGAGGTGTTTGTTTTGTGCAAAAGAAGGAAAAGACGTCCATTAAATATGGTCAGTAAAGTGCATATCTCATGAGCTGTGAACACATGTTCACCTTTGCTACTGTGAAATTCATCTCTTCTACTACACAACTGCTCACAGAGCCCATTTTTACCAGAAAGTTTTTCTTGTTCGGTCCATACTACCTCCCCCAAAATATTGAAAGTAAAGAGCTTGCAGCAGAAGCATCGAAGATGCAAAGTGCTCATAGCACTTGAGGTATACATTTTGAAGCCCACGTATACTAGAGTTTTGTGCTTCAAATGATCATTCCTGTCACATAATGAATATTGACCATTCCTCCTGGGACACCCTGCTTGTTGTTGTTGTTGTTGTTGTTGTTCTTGTGGTCTTCAGTCCTGAGACGGGTTTGATGCAGCTCTCCATGCTACTCTATCCTGTGCAAGCTTCTTCATCTCCCAGTACTTACTGCAACCTACATCCTTCTGATTCTGCGTAGTGTATTCATCTCTTGGACTTCCTCCACGACTTTTACCCTCCACGCTTCCCTCCAATGCTACATTTGTGATCCCCTGATGCCTCAGAACATATCCTACCAACTGGTCCCTTCTTCTTGTCAAGTTGTGCCACAAACTCCACCCCAATTCTATCCAGTACCTCCTCATTAGTTATGTGATCTACTCATCTAACCTTCAGCATTCTTCTGTAGCACCACATTTCGAAAGCTTCTATTCTCTTCTTGTCCAAACTATTTATCATCCATGTTTCACTTCCATACATGGCTACACTCCATACAAATACTTTCAGAAACGACTTCCTGACACTTCACTCTATAATCGATGTTAACAAATTTCTCTTCTTCAGAAACACTTTCCTTGCCATTGCCAGTCTACATTTTATATCCTCTCTACTTCGACCATCATCAGTTATTTTGCTCCCCAAATAGAAAAACTCCTTTATTACTTTAAGTGTCTCATTTCCTAATCTAATTCCCTCACCATCATCCGACTTAATTTGACTACATTCCATTATCCTCGTTTTGCTTTTGTTGATGTTCATCTTATATCTTCCTTTCAAGACATTGTCCATTCCGTTCAACTGCTCTTCCATGTCTTCTTGCTGTCTCTGACAGAATTACAATGTCATCGGCGAACCTCAAAGTTTTTATTTCTTCTCCATGGATTTTAATACCTACTCCGAATTTTTCTTTTGTTTCCTTGACTGCTTGCTCAATATACAAATTGAATAACATCAGGGAGAGGCTACAACTCTGTCTCACTCCCTTCCCAACCACTGCTTCCCTTTCATGCCCCTCGACTCTTATAACTGCCATCTGTTTTCTGTACAAATTGTAAATAGCCTTTCGCTCCCTATATTTTACCTCTGCCACCTTAAGAATTTAAAATAGAGTATTCCAGTCAACATTGTCAAAAGCTTTCTCGAAGTCTACAAATGCTTGAAATGCAGGTTTGCCTTCCCTTAATCTTTCTTCTAAGATAAGTCGTAAGGTCAACAAGTCGACATTTCTATGGAATCCAAACTGATCTTCTCTGAGGTCGGCTTCTACCAGTTTTTCCATTTGTCTGTAAAGAATTCGCATTAGTATTTTGCAGCTGTGACTTATTAAACTGATAGTTCGGTAATTTTCACATGTGTCAACACCTGGTTTCTTTGGGATTGGAATTATTATATTCTTCTTGAAGTCCGAGGGTATTTCGTCTGTCTCATACATCTTGCTCACCAGATGGTAGAGTTTTGTCAGGACTGGTTCTCCCAAGGCCATCAGTAGTTCTAATGTAATGTTTTCTACTCCTGGGGCCTTGTTTCAACTCAGGTGTTTCAGTGCTCTGTCAAACTCTTCACATCCTGGAAACCCTGCGTAAGTCATACTATTATGTCTGTCTTTGAGTCAGATTGTAAAATATTTTGGTTTGGGTTGTTGGCCTCAACACGGGTTTAGAGTCATAACGACATATCCACAAACTTGTCCAGTTTAACATATCTGCTTCACCACTAGCTTAATGTAAAAGCTGGGAATTGTTGAATGAATGTAAACACACTCTAAGCTCCATGAGAGACGGCAATTAACAGCAGTGTGAATTTGCTGGTAGCAAAGGTAGTATTTCTACTTGTTGCTAAATTTCTTTTGCCTTTATCTCAAAACATGATTTTGTAGATATTTTATTATGGCTGTAAAACCTCAAACATATCTGCATATTTTTCTATATTTATTGTCATATGTTTAGAATCAGTGGCATTTCAGAATTTATAGAAGCAAAATGAATTTGCCTATTATTGAGTGTTTTCAGTGCTATACAGAAGTGCCACATGGTGTCCTTCTATTTTAGTTTTTTTAGAATTTTCCCATTTTTATTAAGTAGTAATATTTTTTATCATTATCAGTAGAGATAGGTTATAGGACACTGACTTGCCATTGTAAACTGGCAAGTTAGTTAGTTAAGTGTTCCATTGATCAATAGCACAGAAAAACCATTAAGATGTGGAACGTGTCAAATGCACAGGAAACAAGTTTCTTTCTGTCTTTCTTTCCTTCTTTTTTTTTCTTTTTTTTTCATTATAGTGTTATACCTAAATTTTTCTATTATCTATCCCATTCCCTTAAATGACACAAAATGCATATATTATATGTCCAGACTTATTTACTCATATTCAAGAATTCATCTATGGTATAGAAGGAGTTGTCAAGGAGGTATGATTTCAATTTGTTTTTGAAACTATTACTGATGTCTGTCAGACATTATATTTCATCTGGTAATTTATCAAAAAGTTTTATAGCAGCATATTTTACCCCTTTCTGTGCCAAAGTTAGGTTAAGTGAAGGATAGTGTAGGTCTTTTTTGTCTGGTATTGTAATCATGAATGTCACTGTTGATTTTAAACTGGTCCACGTTGTTGAGAAAAAATTTCATTACTGAGTAAATGTACTGTGAAGCAGTTGTAAGAATACCTAACCTTTTAAACAGATACCTACAAGATGTGCGACTATGAACCCCACACATTATTCTAACTACTTTCTTTTGAGCAATGAATACCTTTTGCCTAAGTGTTGAGTTGCCCCAGAATATTATTCCATATGACATCAGAGAGTGAAGTATGCAAAGTACGTTAGCTTACTATTTTCTACATCCTCAAAATTGGCAATTATTCTGATTGCAGAAGTTGCTGAACCTAGTCGCTTTAGGAGATCCAAAATATGACTTTTCCAATTAAGATTCTCATCTATATGTACACCCAAAAACTTAGTATGCTCTACCCTGGCTACTGACTTCTTTTGATGTGTTATGTTTATTGAAAGAATTATACTTTTTGCAGCAGAAAATTGGATGTTCTGTGTTTTTCCAAAGTCCAGAGCAAGCCCATTTGCAGAAAACCAATTAATAACTTTTCCAAAGACCTTATTTGTATCATTTTCTATCGGATTTTCTTTTACTGGATTAATAATTATGCTTGTGTCATCAGCAAACAGTGTCAGTTCAGCATCTTGTTTCACATAAGAAGGGAAGTCATTCACATGCATCAAGAACAGGAGGGGACCCATGATCGAACCTTGTGGAACACCTAATGTAATTTCACCCCAGTTAGATGAAGTGGCAAACTCGTTTGAATCACTTGAAGCATATAAAGAGACTTTTTGCTTCCTGTTTTGTAGATATGACTTAAACCACTCATATGCTGTTCCATTTATACCATAGAATTGTAATTTCTCTAACATAATGTCATGGTTCACAGAATCAAATGCTTTGGATAAGTCACAGAATATTCCTACTGGTGACATTTTACTATTTAAAGACTCTATTATGTGGGCAGTGAAATTGTATATTGCTGTCTCAGTGGAACAGCATTTCTGAAATCTGAACTGTGATTTACTAAGTATCCCATTACTGTTGAGATGGCTAACCACTCTTGAGTACATTACTTTCTCAAAGATTTTTGAAAATTCTGTAAGCAAGGATACTGGCCAGTAATTATTGACATCCGTGGTTTCCCCCTTTTTGTAGAGAGGCCTGACAATGGCATATTTTAACCTGTCTGGAAGAATACCCTAAGTCAGTGATGCATTACATATGTGACTCAAAACATCAGCTGTAATTGCTCCACATTGTTTTAATAACTTCTTAGAGAAGTCATATACTCCAAAAGAACATTTATTTTTCAAAGATTTAATAATTTTCCGTATTTCACAAGAGGTTGTTAGATGAAACTTAATCTGACTAAAATTTTTCAAAACTGTCTCTTCCATGTACTGCCTGGTTAAGATGGTCTCATTCTCTTTAACAGTAATACTACCTACCCCAGTGGTTATTTTTCCTGTCTCCCTTCTAACAACATTCCATATTGATTTGATTTTATTGCTGGAGCTGTTAATTTCTTCTCTAGCATACATATTTCTTGATTTATTTACAACTTTTCTCAGTGTGTTACAATAATTTTTATAGTGTAAAACTACTTCTGGATCTTTACTATTTCTTGCTGTCTCATACAGTTTTCTTTTTCTTTCTGAAGACACTTTAATACCTGTAGTAATCCAAGGTTTGGGACTGATGACCATAGATGTTAAGTCCCATAGTGCTCCGAGCCAATCCAAGGTTTCTTTGAAAAGTTTGTGGTGTTACATTTCGTAATTTTCTTTGGAAAACAATGTTCAAAAAGGGATATAAATTTATCAAGGAATATGCTGCATTTACCGTTAGAATTTGCCTCTTTATATACATCTTCCCAGTTTACATTTCCTAAACTTTCTCTGAAGTGATCTATAGATACTGGGTTGAGCACCCTCACACTTTTACGTAATGGTTTCTGAAGTGTATGCCCTGTTAGGTTTTGCAAATTAATCAGTTGTGCATCATAGTCAGATAATCCACTTACCGCAGGGAAAGCATGTGTTTGTTCTACGTCCTCTTACTGTACAAATATATTATCTATTAGAGTACTACTGTCCTGAGCTGTACGTGTAGGGAAATTGATCACTGATTCTAAGTTATATGTTGTTAACAACACTTCTAGTTCACTTTTCCTGTCAGAATTGCTTAGAAAGTTAACACTGAAATCACTGTAGAATAATAACTTCTTCTTTTTGTCTGACTGACAGCATAATAGGGAGTCAAGCTATTTTATGAATAGCTCCCAATCTCCTAGTGGAGACCTGTACACTGTTGCTAATATCAACACAACATTACCTAGCTGAAGTTCACATGGACTGTCCTTAAAGTGCTGATCAACACAAAATTTGCTTACTTCAACAGTTCTATACCCTTGTTTTAGGAAAATAGCAACTCCTCGTTTATCCATACTAGATCTACAAGTGTAAGATGCTAAATTATATCCATTTATACTGACATTTTGCATCCCCACAGTTACATGGTGCTCAGACAGACAAAGTGTATCAATCTCATTCGTGTCTTTGAGATCATCTAAACACATTATCAGCTCATCTACTTTATTTTTTATTCCCGTGATATTTTGGTGAAGTAAGTTGATACCACCCTTAGCTTTATCCCTATTTGATGTGCATGAAGTTTCTTTTCTTCTATTTTCCTTGGTTGTTGTCTGTCTGGAATTTGGCTTTAACCTAAAAAGCTGTCTGCCTGGTTCCAATAACCACAGGGATCACCCCTTGTGTGACTGTGGCCCCCCTTACAGTATCTGCTAATAGAGAAGCTAACTTATCCCCCTCCCTGTTAAGGTGCAGGCCATGTGTAGTGTAACCCCACCTACCAATAGCATCAACTGGAACAACACTCATATGAGACTTTGCCGGTGTCTGGAGCATCCCGTTCAGCTCAGTGTTAACACACCTTACAGCAGTGTTTACCCAGGGCTGATCTTGGTGCTGAAAGACCTCCACAAACCCCACATTCATGTGGCCAGCTTCTACTCCTATTTTATTAAGGTCACTCGTAATACTATATCTTGGATTCATAGCCAGGCTGTTTCCTGCTCCCCCAACTATAATTACCTGACCTTCCTTCTCAGAGTCCTTGCATAGCTGACCTAAGTTTTCTGTCACCTGGCTAAGGCTAGCACTTGGTTTCACAAAACTTGTGACCTGACTGCTACCTATAAGCAGAATTTTTCTTTTCCTGTTCTGGTTTGATCCCACCCTGTCTTTTTTCTTTAAGCTAGTATTCTGCTTCAACTTACATTCAAATACCTTGCTAATGTATTATTTGTGCTTTCTCTTAAATTATTTAATGCTTTTGTCATATATGAATATATAATTATTTGATTTAACTTTGACTGCCAGGTTTCCATCTTCGAGCTATGGTTTTAAACAGCTGTGTATGTAGCATCTGTGAACACCCACCAACTAGCCATTGCTCCAGCATGTTACTTGAAGTTTTTGGCTCTGGGATTTTCATTATCTGGTTAGAGAATACTTACACCAGTCACTGAAAAATAGGGGGTGGGAGGGGGGTGGGAGAGCTGTGTAACATGTCATTTTTTGACAGTGTCAGGATGCACTTTATTTCGCTGTTTTCTAAGAGGGTTGTTGTTCTGGGCAACAGGTGCGTGCTTCAGCCCGGAGCTAATAAGGTGGGTTTTACACTAATACTTCTAAATGGGTGTGGTTGGAATCAGCTGCTCTGGCTTACATGGTGAGAAATTTCCTTGTACTTCCATTCATGAAAGAATACTTAATGTCCTAAAAGAAGGCAGCACCCTACAGAATTGCAGTAAGCAAGAGCAGGAATGGCTAATGACGAGACCGTCATTCATGTACTGATTATGGTTGGCTGAAATTTTGTAAAGTGGTTGCTACCTCGTGTGACTGATAGTTGGCCAGCAGCCTTCATAGGATGGGGAAGTTGTGTGCCATCTGGGGCAGAGAAGGTGTCTTCTTTGTGTGTGTCAGAGGTCAGGAACAAATGATCCTTTGTGATCTACAAAGTGACTTACTGCAATATGGAAGACAGAATCTGAGCCGGCCGAAGTGGCCGCGCGGTTCTGGCGCTGCAGTCTGGAACCGCGAGACCACTACGGTCGCAGGTTCGAATCCTGCCTCGGGCATGGATGTGTGTGATGTCCTTAGGTTAGTTAGGTTTAACTAGTTCTAAGTTCTAGGGGACTAATGACCTCAGCAGTTGAGTCCCATAGTGCTCAGAGCCATTTGAACCACAGAATCTGAAGGGCATTCCTGGGATTGTGCATAGCACTTCCCTGTGTTTCTCAGCGAGTGTGGCAGATTAATGAGAGTGAACTTCTTCAGTGAAGAGGGAGACTTAAGGACAGTGATGAGCTATTAGCTTGCTAGAGGTGGTTTTAGATCAAAGGGACTGGCGTGGCTAGGTTTGTTTGATACCAATCAATTCCATTTCTTTCTGTACAAATTTGAGAGTCATGTTTTATGTACTTTGTTTACCTATTTACTTTTAACTTAATTCTTGTTTTGTTGGTATGATTATTTGCACTGGTTGTTAATAACCAGTTGGTGGGGTTTAATTGAACTGTTAGTGGTGTTTTAACTTGGATGCACAACACAATCGAGAATGTTAGTACAACTTTATTAGACTGTGGCATGTGCATCAATCACCGTAACATACACTGAACGCAATAAGATAAGGCAAATACATCTGTAAGCAGTGGATGGCTCCGTTGGAATTTTCACAGTATTGCTCTTCGTGGCGCCCTCTCTCGGATGACAACACACTGAGGATGCACGTGGCTTTCAAGCTACGTGCATGACTTGTTTTCTCTTCCTTTGGGGAACAGCATGGGTTCACAAGATATCCATGGCATCTTCCTCTGTGAGGCTCTGACTGAGACGTGATGATATTGGGGCATATGATCGGAAGTACTTGGGACGTGGGCAGAGTCGCAGTCCGCCTTCTTGTGTCAACCCATATGGTAGGGTGGATGACATCGGTGTGAGCTCTATGTCCACATCAGGTCCAGGGCTTTGTGATGATGGTGCGCCTGTAGTTGGCGGCTGAGGCGGAGGAGACAGCTCTGGTGTGGACAATAGTTGCATTGGTACTGGTAGCAGTATTGGAGAAGTTGTGTCCGGTCATCCAAATGCAAGTGGAACTGGTCGTAATGATGTGCACAGAGGACTCCTCCATATGCATGTCACAGAGACAGTGGCTGCGGTGTCTGGAGATGACGATAGGAATCCATTTTGGGCGACGACCAAACCTGCATGCCTAGATAGCCACCCCAGGCAAGAAATGGGTGACGGCCGCAAAAATTGGTGTCCCTGGCTGGGCTGCAGTAATGCAGCAGCATCTGAGGTTGACGCCCATGGAGCACTTTGACAGGGCTGTTGTCGCCGAACAGCGTGAACCGATAGGAAGATGGAAATTGATCCAAGGCAACATCAGACGGGCACCAAGTCACATACTTTTTCATTTGCATTTTGAGTGTTCTAACATGTGCCTCAACTTTGGACTGTGGGTGGAAGGGTGGGGCGAAAATGTGGTGAATCCTGTGGGTGTTGCAGGAGGAGGCAAACTCCTGTGACACAAACTGAGCTGAGGCCCGCTATCAGAGACCAACTTTGCCGTAAGACCTTCGATGGAAAATTTTTTCGACAGGGCTGCCACATTAAAGGCTGATATCAATGGATAATGAAGAATGTATGGAAACAGAGAATGTATCAATTACTGTTAGCCAGTATGCATTAAGGAAAGAGCCAGCAAAATTGATGTGGAGACAGTCCCAGGCTTGCGAAGTTTGTGGCCACGGGGACAATGTTGCCCACGGGGCAGCTTGCTGCGATGCACATGAGAACATGCCGTAACCAAACGAGTGATGTCACCTTCCAAACCAGGCCAAAAAACATGATGATGGGCTAACAAGTATTGATACAATCCAAAAGTCATGTTAATGACCAAGAGCTGCTGAGTCAGCATCAACAGGAAGCTGCAAATATGCATTGGAGGGGTTGATCTTGGAAAAATACTGACCACTGACGAGCTTAACAAAAAGTTCGTCGATCATGGTGAGGAATATACGTAAATGATAGACTGAGCATTGACAAAAACTTTGAAATTGCTGCAATGGTGTAACTGTCCTGACAGCTTCTTGACAATGATTCCCTAGATGTGATTGTTGGTACAACCCCCGAGGCCATGAGGTGGTTGAGCTCTGCCTTGACTTGGTGATGGAGCGCCATCGGCATCAGGTGAGCCCAAAAGAAATGGGTTCTGCCCAAGGTTTCATGGTGATGTGGGCCTTGACATTATTGGTACAACCAAACCTGCAGTAAACAGGGTGGAAAATTCAGAGCATAAAGAGGTGAGTTGTGTATAAGGCAATTTATCAGAGATGAGATTAACTTCATCAGAAATAGTAAACCCGAAAAGGTTAAAGGCATCCAAAGGAAACAAATTTTCTATGCTTACATTGTTCACCATCAGAAAAGTCAGTGGACAAACCACAGTTTTATATGTGACTGGGGCTGACACACTACTTAATATCAGAATGCTTTGTTTATGGTAGGTGACTAATGTACACTACATGGGCACTAAAGGGGAAGAACCCAAATCCATGTATGTTTGCAAGTTGAATAATGACACAGCAGCACCAGTGTCGACTTGCTTGTGCAAAACCCTCTGGTAAACCTTGACGTCAATAAAAACCTTATTGGTTGCAGTGGAGATTACCAATACACAGTCTACATCCATGTCAGCATCTGTAATAGGCTGTTGGAATTTTGCATTACAAACAGGAGCAGTGTGGCCCTTTTTGTTGCACTGGCAGTAGACGTCCCTCCACTTAGGACAGTCTGGCCTATCATAAGTGACAAAACACAACAGACAAGAGGGAAGCATGGATGCTCGCATTGTTGTTCACTACCGGGCATGCTGTGCTGCTGCTGCTGCTGCTGCAGCCATGGCTGCCACAGTGAGCTGGGCCAGCTACCATGATGTTTTGCTCGCACACAGACTGCTGCCACTACATTGTCCCCTTGTGAACCGTCTGACGAATGGTGGGGGGAGCAGGCTGAACTTCTGCAGCCTTACACCATGATTCAGTTTGAGTACCCACAGCCCTCAAAACCTTGAAATGATTATGCAATAGTCAGAACGATGGAGAGGGAGGGGTTTTCACATTGAAGGGCCCACTCACGAACCTTACGATTGGAGGCAAATTGAAAGATTGCTTCACAAACCGTTTGGTCGGCATACGACTCCTTATGTACATCAGTGACAAAGTGACAACAATGGTTTAAACCATGAAGCTCAGTTGCCCAAGTCTTATAGGAATGTTCTGGTTGCTTGCAACATCGATAGAACTCAACTTGAGCAGCAATAACAAGCATCTGTTGACAGTAGTATTTCTAAAGGATGTCACACATGTTATTGAGAGAGTGAAGATGAATCCCTTGGAGGGGGAGGGGGGGGGGGGGCAGTTGGCAAGGGAGTCGATCCATGTGATGCAATAACTGAATCAAAAAGAAAGCACGACATAAAGTAACATCGGTCAATGCATGGAAATGCTGCTGCAGCCGTTTTTCCCAGGATTCCCGTTCTTCAATGCTCTCATCGTAAGCCAGAAATGGAAGCGGATAAATGACTGGGTTAGCAACAGCAAAACATGAGGTGCAAGGGGTGACGTGGCAGGTGACGTATATTGAGACAAATCCAAACTGGCCAAGAGTTTGCAATACCTGAGTTTGACTGTGTTGCACTGTGGCGAATGCCTCCTGCTATTGACTGAGATGCTGTAATGCTGCATAAGAACCTCCTGTTGATGAAGCAGCCGGCATAGAAACTCATCGGTAGTATCAACAGACATCGTAGATGCAATGGAGGACCAGCTGGAGACTAGAAACCGCGCAGAGAACAGTCCCACACTCGTCATCACACAACATAACCAAGAATGTTCATACAACTGTATTAGACTGTGGCAATTTGCCAATCACCATAACATACACTGAATGCAATTAGATAAGGTAAATATATGCAAGCAGTAATAACATGATGCACGTTTTAAATAGGCACTCTCTGGTGGTAGGCTCTATTGGTAGTTCACAGTATTGTGCTTTCATTGTGCACTCTCACGGATGACAACACACAGCTAATGTGCATGGCTTTCAAGTGTGCGCACATAATTTGAAGTGGTGACATATTCCAGTTCAGTGATTGGACCTTAGAATATTTATTGAATGTATTTAGATAGCTGCAGGTTCACTTAAGATAAGTTCTTCAGTATATGATTGTTAATTCCATTCTCAAGTTGAACCGTTATATTTTGTGATGTCTGTTCATATTTGATTCAAAATATGCCAATATTGATATATGATTCCACATGTGGACTGATAAATGGATTTACATGTCACATCTCAATACTAGACACATTCAAGTGAATCAAGTGCCATAAATATTGATTCTATACTCAACCTTTTCTAGGATTTTAACTAGCAGCATTGTGTTCAAGGTGTGTCCTTCTGCCTCATTGTTACTGTATGTAAATGTTTTATGCCTTCGCTTCAGTACTCCATCAACAGGTGCTACTGTATGCCAGCTGTAAGGAGCCATGTGGAAGGCACATTGCTGAGTTCTGAAGCAGGATTTTTAATAATTTTCCTCAAAAACACGCATCGTGCATTTGTGTAAGCTCCATGCTGTACAACCCCATCCTGAGCTCTACTTACATAATCAGCTGTTAGAAATGATTGAGCAATAATATTTCCTGGTGCACTTAAGCAGTGTGCCCATTGACAACAGTGGACGTAGGTGTAGTGCCATGTCATCTTTTCAGACAAGTTCCAGTTCTACATATAGCATCATTGAAGATTAGGTGGGTAGATCACGTAACTAATGAGGAGGTATTGAATAGAATTGGGGAGAAGAGAAGTTTGTGGCACAACTTGGCTAGAAGAAGGGATCGGTTGGTAGGACATGTCCTGAGGCATCAAGGGATCACAAATTTAGCATTGGAGGGCAGCGTGGAGGGTAAAAATCGTAGAGGGAGACCAAGAGATGAATACACTAAGCAGATTCAGAAGGATGTAGGTTGCAGTAGGTACTGGGAGATGAAGGAGCTTGCACAGGATAGATTAGCATGGAGAGCTGCATCAAACCAGTCTCAGGACTGAAGACCACAACAACAAACAACATACAGCATCATGTCAGACATGGTTGCCATATTTATGTCACCTGGAAGGCAACAGTATGGTGAAATATAGTGCTCTCCAGTGCTTCAGTAGGAAAACTTCAGAAGCTCTTCACACCATTCTTTTACCTTTTTAAAAGTCTTTAATTCCATCTCGTGTATGCTACAGATGCTAAATTCATACACTGCTGGCCATTAAAATAGCAATGCCATAAAGACAGCACACAGTATCTCAAGTTGGCATGAAGTGTACTTCATGCTTGGGTACACAAATGGTTAATAATTCAGTGCAACTATATAAGGTAGGTACTAGTAATGCTATCTACATTCTGAACACAAGGAAAGACTCTATTGCAGGTTTTTCATGCAGCAGTTGCATTGGTTGGTCATGAGAAGATTATGTTGCATAGTGATACAGGTGATTATGGTTCATAGTGACACTGTGTAAGTGCTTGATAACAACTTCACTGTTGAAATTAGCCAATACCAGGAAATAAATAACGAATTTTACACCCTGATTCCTGAAATGATGTCGCCTGTTCAGAGAGTTCTGGCCTGAATCCAATGGAACACTTTTGGGATGATTTAATAATGTCTAGTTTGCTCCAAAACCCAGCATCCATCGTCATTGACTTTTCTTGTTTCAGCTCTTGCGGAAGAATGGGCTGCCATTCCTCCACAGGCACCTCATTGAAAGTGTTCCTTGCAAAATTCAAGTTGTCATACTGCAAAGGATGGACACACCGGTATTAATGTCTACCAATAGTGATCCACATACTTTTGATCAGGTGGCATATATTGGTAATTCCCACCCCCACTTCTTTAAAGAATTGAACTCCCTGGCCGAGATGATGATGTTGGCGGTCAAGTGTGCGAGAGATGTGCTTGCTCGTGTGTATGAATGGTCTGTGTTTCTCTTTTGCTGATGAAAGCTGTGACTGAAAACTTTTTTATAAGTGTCTTGTAATTGTGCCTGTCTGCAACTTAATGTGTCTTCTTTACAGTAAATAGCAATATGTCTTTTCCTACATTGCTGATATTCCTATGTGGAGTTTCCATTGTTTGATTACTTTATAAATGAGCTAGTGCGTTAAATAACAATACCAGAGAAGGAAAGTTGCTACTCACCATATAGCGGAGACGCTGAGTCGCTATAGGCACAATAAAAAGATTCACACAATTAAAGCTTTCGGCCGTTAAGGCCTTCGTCAGCAGTCCGCTATTTGGTGAGCAGCAGCTTTCATTCTCTGGTATTGTTACATTCCATCCTGGATTTTCCATTGTTTGATCTTTAGTTGAGATAGCTACAGAATTCAGAAAGTAGTTAGTGTAAGAGAAATTAACCATAGAATACAAGAAACACTGCACTGTTATTGTTCCTGGCAGTTTTCTACGTATACATCTGCTTAAAAACTCAGTATGGTACATGGCAAAGGATACCTTCTACCACTGCTAGTCATTTCCTTTCCTCTTACACATGCAATTAGACATCTGTATCTCAAAAACAACTGAAAGTAGAGCAAATGCTTGCATGAAAATTGCTTTCATAATCATCACTGCTACTGTCTCTTAAAGTGTTTCAATTCCCCCAGAAACACACTACATACTTGATTAAAAGTAACGTATGCATTTTTGTACTTCTGAAGAAATAATTTTTGTCCAAAAGCTGAAATCTTTTTAGCATTATTTTTCATTTTATATGTCTGCAACTCAAAGCCCCCTCCTTGTGATGAGTAGCAATGTATCCTTTCCACATTATTTGTGGAAATTAATGATATTCGTGTCACAGCTACCTTGCTGCAACAAATAGCTAGCATATTTCTTATCTGTCCCATTTTTCACAAAGTTTCAGTTAGTCAGTAGTATAAATAAATTCTTTATTCAAGTATGCAATAAATATATTTGTTGATTTTAAGTCATAGAATTTTAAGTAATTTGATCCTGCACTTTATTTATGATACTAAAATTGCCACTTGCAGTGTCATCATCTTCAAAGAAGTGATTTGCTGTTACTGTTTGTCAACCTGTCGTGAAGTGTCAGATGTGTTTTTGTAGGTTTCGTGTAGATGTGATCAGTGCTTGTGTAGCACATGGCCTACAGCTCACAAAGATCACCAAGGAAGCCACTGAGCTTAATACTCCCATCCAGCTCGTGGATCATCTCCAACAGTATCACATGTTCTCATCCCATGAGACACCCCAGAGAGATTTTGATTTAAACTCTGAATAATGATGAAAATCGCTTCCATCACTGTTATTTGAACCAGATATCAAGTTTAATGCTTCCATACAGACATGCGCTTAGCAAAGTTGTCACAAACAAAAGTTATTATCTTATATCTTCCAAGGCTATAGCATTGTTGGGAGCTTTGGAAGTTACCATTGTTGTGCTATACAATAAATGTTGCGCCACTAAAACCATCCTGTAAACAATTTAGGGCATCTATGGTCCATGTGAACTTCAGTTTTGTATTTGCTTACATGCTGTCTTCAGCGTTCAGAGCTTCATGTACAAGTTAAAAACCTACATTACTCCAGAGAAATGTGCACCTCCACACTCTCTCTTTCTTTTTGTGTTGTTGGTAGGTTCTGGACACCAATGATGAAGACAATTGCAGTTTGTAAATTTGTTCTCTCAGAGCCTCCACACGCAGATATGTCTGACGTGATGCTATATGCAGAAAAGGAATTGTCTGAAAATATGCTGTGGTGCCAGTCTTACATACACTGTTGTCATAAGGTGCACCACTCTCAGCACTCCTGGACATATTGGAAGAAATGGAAGTATTCATCCATGGCCCATGGGGAATAACGAGATCCTGAATGAAATGACAGACTTTAAAAATTCATATTTCTTTTCCAATTTCACTACAGTACTCTTCGAATAAAAGACACATAACAGGACAGTCGTTTGACTCTAGCCCCAGCAATAGCTGAGAAATATGTAAAATAAATAGTTTATATCAAGATGTGTTCAATAATATTGTAACAGGCGCTCAGTTTGTAATGTAATTCGTCAACCCACATCTGTAATACGATAACAAGACATGCAGAAGACATGAAACATCTGACACAACATAGATCGACAAATCGATAGTCAAATTGAAACCAGCTATATTTTGAACGCCATCTTGTCCAGTACACTATAGATTTGTTTGTGATTGTGTTTCCAAGTTACTGTTATGTTAGTGAAAATTTGTGAACAGTGACCAAGAGAGCCACGGAAATGGAAACACCTCAGTGCATCACAATGAGACTGCCACGCCAGAAGAACAAAGTGACCGTTACAAAACATTTTAGTGCAAACATTAGTCCAGTTTCCAAAGTGACAACACCTCTTACTAAGTTTTTTCTTCTTCCACAGGATGACCACAGCAGTTACAAAAAGACTACGTAACATCACTATGACCTTACTGCAAAGTTGTTTTTGTAATGCCATTTAACCTGAAGTTGAGGTATTCCCTCGAAACATGTCGCTAAATAAATAAGTTATACAATAGTTGACAATGTTTGTGACTGGTAGTGGTAATTTAAAAAAGCCTTTACATATCTTTGATCATATTGGGGGTCTGATCATCATTCAGTGTGTACATAAAGTCTGGGAACACTTTCAATTATTTATTGCACAAGAACCAAGCACTGTACAGATATCACACATATGTCATTTTGAAGAGAAACTCTGAATATATATATTTTTTCCCATGGATACTGCCACAGTGTAGTTTGGTAATTTGCTGATAGTCAGTGCTAATTGCAAACATGGCAAGTTCAGGTGTGGAGCGAGCTTTCTGTGTGTTGGAGTTCAACAAAAACAAATGTCTCACTCTGTGTGATTTTTTTTCTGTGGGGACGCATTAAAGATCTGGTGTGTGTACAGCCTCTACCACGTGATGTAGCACAGCTCTGGGAGAGAATACGCAAAGTGACTGCCACAGTCAGTGATGTCATGCTGCGACGGGTATGCCAAGAATCCGATTACCACAATGACATCTTCCGGGTCACTCATGGTTTGCATATTGAATGTGTGTAAAAACAACTTTCAGAGTCTCTCTTCAAAATGCAATATGTATGACATCTGTTCAATGTTTAGTTCTTGTGCAATAAATAATTGAAAGTGTTCCTGGACTTTATGTGCACTCTGTATTTATCTACAGTTCTTGGAATTGCATTTGGAGGTAATCTTGCAGTCTTAACTCCCTGTCAACACAGGGACTGGTAGTGGTAATTAAAAAAAAAAAAAATCCTTTACATATTTCTTGAGACAGTCACAGTCGAAAAATAGTCAAAATGGCTTCAAATTCAATGATCAGAGATGACTAAGCTTAATGAATTTGGATGGTATTTTAGTCATATTGAATCCCTGCTCTCACTACAGCTGTTCTGCGAATTTCAGAGTTCATCTTCTAATCTGCATGAGTACAAATGAACCTAGAGCCCTCAGTCATGAATGGAATGCCCAGTCCAGTGCTGAATTAGCCACTTAGCAACAGTTAGCAAATGCTATTTGCCCTGTGCATTAGGGGTCCACACACATGGGTGTAAAAAATCTATAAAGTTAGATATGAATGGTGTTCTACTTACTGTCCAATGGAAGGATGGTTGGGTCCATATCTACAGCAAAGTAACAACTTTGGCTCTTTCCTAAAAGTTAGTGCAGACACACCATACATTGTGTTGTGTCATAAGTTTACAACACTGGAAAACATACTGGGGAAATTCCTAATGTTGCCTAAACTAGTCATAATAACCTGATTAATTAGAGTAGCATTCTATTGATTACCAATAATAAAGTAATTAATGGATACTGTATATATTTTTGTAAGTCTACTTTTACAGTTGTTCATTCCTTCTACAGCTTATTTACTTTCCCTACATTATTTTTGATGCAAGCCATGTAGGGTGGAGGTTGTTGTCTTGTTGCTGGACAGTTGTTGTACATAGTATTGTAGTTTCGTGATTCCTGTGTTTCTTTTATGTCATTGTTGTGAAGAAAACACTTCACAGTGGCAAGCAATGATTTCATTGTTAGTTCACAAATAAAGGATGTGCGTGTCAATTCTCAACTTGAGCCAAACTGAGACTGAACAGAAGTATTGGTGGACTCTCTTAGAATGAAGTATTGCAGTTATAATTGCTTTAGTGGAATGAGGTCTTGCATTTCGGGATAATGACGACATTGTTGGATTATTTCACAGTGGAAATTATTAGAATTAACAACAGCACCAATGTTGTTGTATGGGACAGAAATGTTAAGCACCACAAAAAGATGAAGAGAACGTGCTGTTCTTTGAACAGAAAATCATGAAAGATCTGTGGACCAATCCATGAAGGAAACACATGTAGATGTAGAAAGAACCAGGAACTGTATGGCCTATTGAAACAACTGAACGCTATGCAGAAAATGAAAGAAGCAGCAGCAGCAGCTTGGCAAGGCACTTACTAGAAGGCCAGAAACGTGCCATGCTAAAGCGAAACTTATGGGAAAACTGATGGAACTCATCCAATTGGATGACAAAAGAAGTGATCTGAGGATGAACTGTGCAAGGACTTTCAGCAGTTGAGTGTATATGAGAACTGGAACCAAAATACACAAGATCTCCATCTATAGAGGAACACTGTAAAGTCAGCAAATGTGTCTGTGATCACTATGTAGAATTAATAGCAAAATTTGATATTCTTCGTGTCCAATATATGCATGTTCATGTAAATAAAGGAAAGAAAATACATGATATTTGTTGGAAACAACATGTGAGGAATTTATACATCTAATTCCTTCAAGTATACGGGATCACGTAATTCATGAAACTGAGAAGACACAAATGCTGTGCTGTTTCATTGGATTCCACTCCAGTTATAATGCATGTAAGCCAGCTGACTAATAGTGTGCTCTGTTTTGCTATCTGGACTAGTGGAAAGATTTATAAGGTTCTTTGACGTGGAAGACCATACTGCTGAGCAGCTAACAAAAGTTACTAGATTTTTTAAAAATGTGACTGATATTGATATCAAAGATTGTTGTGGGCAAAGCTGTGCCAGTGCAGCATCATCACTGGAAAGTAATATTAGAGTTTTAACATCACATTGACAACTAGGTCAATAGAGACAGAGCACAAGCTCGGATTAGGGAAGGATGGAGAAGGAAAGCAGCTGTGCATTTTCGGAAACCATCCCAGCATTTGTTGGGCGCGTATGACCTCAGTTGTTTTTTGCACCCCAAAACAAATTGCAGCATTTGCTTTAAGCGGTTTAGGGAAATCGTGGAAAACCTGAATCAGGATGGCCGGACACAGGTTTGAGCTGTCATCGTCCTGAATGTGAGTCCAGTGTGCTTTTGAACTGTCGCCCTCCCGAATGTGAGTCCAATGTGCTAACCGCTGCGTTACCCCACTCAGTAAGTGTGAATTAAGATGATAAATAAATAAACAGAATATATTCCCTGCTTTGCACATTCATTAAATTTAAATGCCAATTGCACTGCAGAATGCTTACAGAAACATCCTTTTTCTTCAGTTTCATTGAAAGCCTCTATAAATTTTTTTCCACTTCTGTTTAATTTGATAGAGGTCACCTTTTGAAACCATTGGAACTATTTCAGAAATTCTTTTTGAAACGGTTGTTAGACACCAGGTGGTTGGCCCGAGCAGATGCTACGAAGGCACTTGTATGTGGTTTTGCCGTTGTCAAGCAAGTTTTGGAAGATATATCTAATAATGTGGATCAAAAAGTAGTCTCTCCTAATCAGCTTTATGGAGTAGTATCAAAGATGGTTAAGCTGGAAAAGATAAAGATGATGATGATGAGTATTATTTAGAATGAAATCCTACAATGCTTGCAAGCAACTAACTTTACGCTGCAGTCATCTGATTGAGATCTTAACGTGGGATAAGCCCTTTATAAATTATTACATGGGTACGTCCAAGCAATACGGTCCACATCTTCGGATATTGAAGCAAAAGCCAAAGTGCTGATTGGATGTGAATGGAATATAAGCAATAGACTTGCAAAATATAAATTGTGACCGTTTCACTGGCTATAATATACTTAATGAAGTTGGACAAAATCAAAGCCTGGACAGCATTTTGAAATTCAGGTGTTTATTGTCATAAATAATAGTGTGTGTCAGCATTTCTAAAGACAAGAAGCGTAACATCAAATGACTAGTGTATGTGGAATATTTTGGCAATTTGAACCTTTGCCAGCAGAAGACATCTTGAAACGAACTCCAGTTATTGTCAGTGCTTATCCAGACAGTTTGGGATAAAGCCTAAATGACATACACTCACAGTTTGCTGAAAGGTGCTCAAAACAGATGTGGCTGGTGCTGTTTACATCAAATACTATGAGCTCTTGAAACTTTTAATGGAAAATGTATTACAATTGTGTTTTACAAATGTAGAAATAGTCTTAAGCATGTACTTGTCTCTGATCATCACCAACTGTAGTGGAGAACATTCTTTATCAGAACATTAAGGTGCGTTAAAAATGAGTTAAGAAGAACCATGGGGCAAGAACGTCTTAAATGACCTCACCCTAATGTACTTCAAATATGATTTGCTTAGAGAAATTGATTTGACCAGTGTTATCTCTAAATTTCCCCAAATTAATCAAGAAAAGTGTTTTTTGCAAAGTGATGTTTTGTTTTATATCTTAAACTGGCTTAATCTCGCGTAATCTGGCACTGGGTCAGTCATGTGAACTGAAAGGATCTACATTTGAAGAACACGGAGAATTGTGCCCAGCCATATCAGATTCTGGAATTTATCTATCTATCTGTATCACTCAATATGGGCATTGGTGTTAAAAATGTAGATAAGGAACTATTGGCTGCTGTGCAGATTGATTGATACAAGTATTGAGTGCTCTACTTGTGTTTCTTGTTACTCTGAAGTTTTTGAAATACAGCAGGTGAATAGGTTTGATAGAGAGATGTTCGTTTAGGCAAGATGGAGGCTCACCAATTGCTGAAGCAGGAGGAAATGGAGTAGGGCTGACAGACATTGATGCAAACAGATATTAATAACTTACTTATTCAGGACTTGAAAAACTTTTCAGCCCTGGGCAGGAATGTGAAATAGGACCTATAACAATCTTCCCTCCTGGCTAAGGATGTTTTTCAAAGTAGTGAAAGGATGAGATACAGTCTCTTATTTTATCTATTTGTTAACAGAATTGCGATAGCCTGTTTGCCTCTCAACAATTTGTAAAGAGGTGTGCCAAATTGCATGTGTGCCTTTTATTTTGAGTTTAATTTTATACAGGAATTATAAACCTTTGTGGTTGTTAGGTTGTTTAAAGTTATTAGATGGGGAAACTATTTCCATTAATTCCAGTTCTTCTTCTTCTTCTTCTTCTTCTTCTTCGTCTATCAAGCAGTAGACCTTAAGTGGAGATTCAGTCTTGTGTATGTTAGAGCCATCTCCTATTTGTTTTCCTACGTTTCTTCTTACTGTTGGATGGTAATGGGAGCATTATTTAGTAAATCTTTTAATTGATCACCTTCTGTGCAAGATTCCACCTATAGTTTCTTTAGTCTCCAGTCTTTCGTTTTAAACTTTAGATGTGCAGCTGCTATTATGTGTCTGTCTGTCAGCATTAGTTGAGATTTGCTACTGGTTAACAAGCAAAATGAAATCTTGATGATGGGCCCAACTGCTTCTTTGCATGATATTGGGAAAATTATTATAGTACGAAGTCTGTTGAAAAAAATTCCGGAACTTTGCCCATAACATTTTTCTACACTTACCTTTTACTTATTGTGTATGGTCTCCTTCAAAATACTCTCCTCCACAATTAATACACCGCTCCCAACACCGTTTCCGCTTCCAGAAACAGTCTTCGTAAGCATCTTACTGGATCATGTTAAATGCCATCTGCAGTTTTTCTTTTATCTCGTCTATCATTGCAAATCTTTGTCTTTTCAATGGGGTTTTCAGCTTCAGAAATAAAATAAAAAAAAGTCTGCAGGGCCATGTCTGGAGAGTATGGAGGATGAGGCAGCACAGTGATTGGGTTTTTGTGCAATAGTTGCACACCAACAGAGATGAATGTGTGGGTGTGTTATCATGATGCAAGAGCCACGAATTGTCTTGCAACATTTCAGGCCGTTTCCTTCTCACATTGTTTCACAGGTTTCACAACACATCCCAGTAGTACCATCGATTAACAGTTTGACCCTGTGGCACAAATTCATGATGAACTAATTTTTCAAAGCCAAAGAAAAATATTACCAAGGCTTTGACATTTGACCTTAACTGACAAGCTTTTTGTGGTCTTGGAGAATCTTTCCCGATCCATTGTTAAGATTGAGCCTTGGCCTCAACATCATAACCATAGACCCACGTCTCATTGCCAGTTATGATTCTCTTAAGGGGCATCTCCTCCTCACTTGCACACTCCTAAACCTTTTCACAGATTGCAAGGTGAAGGTCTTTCTGGTCTTGACTCATGAGCCATGGGACGAACTCGGTGGCATCACTGTACATTCCAAGATGCTGTGTCAGGATTTCATCACCTTATCGAACTGAAACATTACATTCTTCTGCAATCTCTCAGACAGTCAGTCTGATTGGCATGCACAATTTCGTTGACAGTCCTGACATGAGTGTAGTCGGTAGACGCCAAAGGTGTTTGGAACAAGGGTCATCTTTAACTTCCGTGTGGCAATTTTTAAAGTGTGTGAACCATTCGTAACACCAAGTACAGCTTAAGCACTCGTCATCGTAGGCTCCTTGCATCGTTTGGTGTGTCTCTGTAAAGGTTTTCTTGAGTTCCATGGAAAATTTAATGCGGACACTTTGTTCCTCTAACCCTGCCATCTCAGAATTTGCAAACTGTGAAACACAGTTTTCTACTCAGTACAGAACTGAACAATAACTAACAGACTTACAACAGTGAAATTTCCAGCAGTTACACATTAAACACAAGCATGTGCAGGGATGCCAACCACATTTTGCTCCAACTCACCATTGGTGCGAAATTATGAATTTTCCAGAATTTTTTGATCAGATCTCAAACACAAAGATTCTGATGAAATTTGTGAGTAATGGAATAGCTGATGTAGTTGATGTCATTGGAATTAGTTCTAAAAAGGAAAAGAAACCTTTCTAGTTATCATTTTCACATTTTAAGATCAACGAAATAGTGTTTCTTGATTTCTCATAGCTTCACCAAGTTGACTTTACAGGAACCAGACTGCAGTTGTAAATAGTAAGGGACATGTCCCAAAGAACATACACCAGTCACTCACCAGACATTCATATACATGAAAGGAGACCGTGCTTGAGAGTAGAGCGAGACAGTATTGTACTCTCTCCCCAATGGTATCATTTTGTACAGTGAGCAAGCAATAAAGGCAACCAAGGAGAAATTTGGAAAGGGAATTAAATTTCAGAGAAAAGACAAACACTTAGAGGTTTGCTGATGATATTGCAATTCTATCAAGAGACAGCAAATGGCTTGGAAGAGCAGTTGAATGGAGTGGCTAGTATCCTGAGAAGAGGTTGTAAAAACATCAGTAAGGGTAATAGAATGCAGTTGAATTGAATCAGGCGATGCCAAGGGAATTAGATTAGAAAATGAGATGCTAAAAGCAGTCAGTGAGTTTTGCTATTTAGGCATTAAAATACTTGACATTGGCTGAAATTGATCACATATAAAATGCAGACTGGCAGTAGCCAACAATAACATTAAATTCCCCTTGGTGTTGGCGCCCAGATTAGATTCGCGGTGATTTCTTGCCTGTCGTAAGAGGCGGAGTCTTTTTATTTGGTCATGTTTTTACCTCGGTATTTTGACTAATTTATGGACTCGTGAAGGTTTTTGTTTTTCTTGGTACTGTTTAATGATTTTTTCCCCACACCTTCTTTGGCTTTTGAAATTCTGGTCCCCATTTTGGGTTTGACCACCACTTTCCCGCATTACTGTGGTGCATTAACTCTCTTCTGTGCACTGTTATCTTTTGCACCTACCAATCGAGTGGGTCTATCTTTGCATCCAAAATCCAGCACAGTAGCCAGTCTGTCGTGGTGGGGTTGTCATGTACCCTCTTGGAGTTAGCCCCCTTACAATGCAGGGATCACACTGCTGGTGCCTGAGCTGTAACCTTCCCAGGTCAGCGAAGCAGTAAGTACCTATCCACTTGGGGTACCAAGACTCTGGGCAATGGCTACTGTGCCAGGTGGCCTTTGCTTCGGCAGGGTGGCATCCACGGGGAGAGATTCTGTTAGGAGTTTGGAATTGGGGTTGATGATCCGCAGTGAAACAGATCAAACTTAATGGTAGCCATGCCAACACGGCCATCTCAGCAACAGTCAGGAATGCAGAAGTTTGGAATCCTGTGGCATTTCTGTCGTTGACAATGCCTCAAGATGAATGCCAGGTAAGGAGAAGTGGAAGTGGACAGTTTGCCGAGTTCTTGGTTTGTACCCGAACTGACAGCGAATCTTTCACTACTATGAAGCCACTGTTTTTTGTTGAAAATATTGAAGATTAGCTTAGGGAGGTTGCTGTAATAGAGAAGGTAAGAAATAGATCTTTGCACGCATCAATGCCAACTAATCATGGACACTTCAGATCTGTGTCAAGATAGAAGATATACCAGTAATCATTTGTCTTCATTAACAAGCTTGATAAAATTCAAGATGTTATCTTCCATGGGGATCTAATGCTACAAACTGATGAAGAGATGCATACTAATCTGGCATGCTGTGGAGACCACTTTGTTCACCATATCAAAAGGGGCCAAGGATAATAGAGTGGACACTGGAGTTTTATCCTAGACTTCAAAGGCAACATTTTGCCTTAGAGGGTTAAGTCATGGTTTATAGGTGTGATGTCAGGCCTTACGTTCCTCCTCCAGTGAGATGTTTTAGGTGCCAAAGGTTCAGACACATGTCCTCCCACTGTTCTAATGAGGCTATCTGTAGGGCATGTGGACATGCGTTGTATGGGGGCAGCCCTTGGCCAACCCCCTCAGTGTGTCAACTGTCTGGAACCGCACCCTCCTCATTCACTGCAGTGCTCGGTGTTCAAGAGGGAGAAGAAAATTCAAGAGTATAAAATGCTTGACTGCCTGTATTATCAGGATGCTAAGAAACTGTTTGAAAGGCTTCACGTGAGTGATATGGTCTCACATTTTGCAACTGTTGTCACCCTTCATACCTCATGCGGTGAAAAGGTCTCGCAAAACGCCTCAGGGCCCTGGTCGTATTTCAGGGCCTGCCCTACAGTTGAGGGGGGAATGTCGGTTCCCTTACCCCATTCACACCATCGGTGCAGCCAGAGATGTCTAGCCATCCTCTAGTGTTGTGAGGGATGAGGACATGTGTCAAGGTGGCCCCCCGCCCCCCCTCCTCTCTCAAGACAAGGCTGCAGGCCGAAGACAAGTACCTTCCTCTTCACTCCTGGAAGGTAAAATAGAGAAATCTTTACAAAAATCAAAGTCTCACAACAATAAGAAGGATAAGCAGAAAGATAAACTACTTTCTGAGGTTTCGAATGTTCCATTCCTCATCCCTGCAGAGGTCAAGCCCATGCACTCTGACAACAGCTCGCACAATCAGGTGAACTACAACCTGGTAACGAAGTAATCGCGCCCATCTTTTCCATTCACCTATTCCTCAGACCTGACTCCAACACTCCTTCAATGGAACTGTAATGGCTACAACTCTGTCAGTAATGATTACTTGCTCTGTAACAGGCATAGCACATCAGGGAACACTGTTTACGGCAAAACACCTCCGAAACACTACAAACCCTACTGTACCAATTGCTTTAATTGCACTGATCCTGTGGTACTTGCCAAATGTTTTGAGGCACACTTCGCTGAAGTGTCTGCTTGCAGTAATTACCATCCTCATTTCCTGACCTGTAAATACATTATTGAGTGCCACCCACGATCCTTCCATGCAAACAGCTCTCCGTCATACAGTGTCACTTTTAGTGAATGGGAGCATTGCAGTGCTTTGGCAGAATGTCAAAATACAGCCCATGGACCCGACAAAATCCACAATCAAATGCTCAGACATCTTCATGCCAACAACATGAAACGTATTCTCAGGCTTTTTAATAGTATTTGGCAGGAAGGAGAATTTCCCTCTCAGTGGTGGGAAGGGATTATTATTCTTGTCCTGAAATCCATATATTTTAACTAACTACTGGCCACTCTCTCTGACAAATGGGCTGAATAAGCTATTCGAACAAGTGGTCATCTGCCATCTTGTTGATACCTTGAAGCCGAATGGTATATATAATGTTTCCACGTTGGCTTTCGGGCTTTCCACTCCACCACAGATAATCTGGTTTGTCTGAAATATGCAGTAGACAATGCTTTCATGCATCGCCAACATCTGATTGGTGTGTTCTTTGATGTACAGAAGGGATATGATTCTACCTGGCGACATCACATCATATCTACACAGAATGAACTGGGTTTCCAGGGCATTTTACCCATTTTTATCCAGAATTTCGTATCTCTCCAACTTTTTTGGGTCTGGATAGGTTTGACTCTCAGCAACCATTATAGACAAGAAGCTGGAGTGCCTTGGGAATTTATTCTTAATGTAATACTTTTCGCCATCACCATCAGAGGTATCGTAAATGCAGTGGGTCTCACAGTCTCCGCCACTGTATGTGGATGATATTTGCACATACTATGTCTCTGCATCAGTGTGCACCACTGAGCACCAAGCTTGGAGATTACTTGACTGGGTTCAGAATCATGGCTGCCAATTTTCTCTCACAGAATCTTGAGTTGCGCACCCGCCCACAGAAATCTATCTTGGTGATCAGTTACTTGAAGTTGTTGAAACTTTTCAGTTCTTAGGTATTTTACATGACAACAAACTATCTTGGGCACCACATGTCCATCGGCTCAAGGCAGCCAGATGAAGAAGTTAAATGCTCCCCATTTTCTTAGTAACTCGTTTTGGGGCATGGACCGCAGAGCTCTTTTGAGATTTTACAAAACGCTGATTTTATCCCGCTTGGACAATGGATGTGTTGCTTATCGGTCGGCAGCACAGTCCGTACTGAGCTTGCTGGACCTTGTTCACCTCGCAGCTGTGTGGTTGACAACAGGGACCTTTCGCACAAGCCCTATTGACAGACTCCCAGTGGCAGCCGGTATCCCACCACTGTGGGTTAGACTGCAGCACCTTCTGACAAATTACGCAGTCGCAGTCTGTCTGTTGCCTTCTCACCTGTGTCGTTCCACTCTGTTCCACAACCAACAGTTCAGACTGTTTGCTTATCATCCAAAACTGGGTAGACCAGCTGGGAGCTGACTCGATATTCTACTGAAGGACCTACAACAGTGTGCTTTAGTCTGTGTTCCTAGAACTCCTTCTTGACCACCCTCCACCCCCTCACCCCCACCCCAGGGTCTGTACCCATGTCCTGTGATACAGGTGGACATCTTTTGTGGCTCCAAGAAGAGTGCTGATCCTACCCTTCTCCTTGTTTTGTTTGATCCTCCACGATTATTCTAATTCAGTATCCATCTACATGGATGGATCAAAAGCCAATGACAGGGTTCATTATGCTTTTGCACATGCAAGGGGCACGAGAAGCACTCTCTGCTGATTGCCCGCAGCGTGTACACTGTAGAGTTCGTTGCCAGATCTCAGGCTTTGTGGCATGTCAAATCACTGACCATGATGAAGTTCCTGATCTGTAGTGATTCCATGAGTTGTTTAAAAGGCTTATCTCTGTGCTGCTTAAAAATATTTTGTCCACCAACATTCAGGACCTGGTTGACCTCTACAGCTCTGGAAAGACAGTGACCTACATCTGGATGCTGAGTCACATAGGCATTTTATGAAATGAAATCGCCGACTGTCTAACTAAAGATGCAACTACAGCAGATGAACTTGACATCACAATACCGGGCACTAACTTACGATCACATCTTCGACTCACTATTTTGAGGCTCTGGGATTGGAATGGCCGTCTACTATGACCCAAAACAAGTTGAGAGTGATTGAAGGGTCAACTAAGGTGTAGCTTTCATCTTTCCAGGCCTCTTGGAAAGATGTCATTGTGTTGTGTCGGTTATGCATCAGCCATTCAATACACACCTAAAAGTTCCTTCTGCGTTGAGAGAATCCTTCTCACTACAGCTGTGGTAGTCTACTGATGATAGTGCGTGTTGTTGTTGAGTGCGCCCTGCTGGCCAGTTTGTGGCACGTTCTCCGCTACCTCACTACCTCAGATATTTGTGGATGATGAGACAGCCACTACCAAAGTGTTGCATTTTCTGAGGGGGAGCAGATTTTACACTAAACTATAATACTCTTCCACCTTCAGTGTTAGGAATGGTTTTGGAGGGGGAAGAGCCTCTCCCTGCGGCAGGTACGCAACATGCAACTGCATGTTACTTTCTTCCTCTTCACCTTCTTGGCCTTTAGATCCTCTTGTGCAAGATGCTGCAAGGGTTATCTCTGTTTTCTTTTACCTATTGTGTTATGATGACAATTGCACCCTTTTTCAAACTCTGACTTGCTTATATAGTTACAGCAGCCAAGTCCCCGCTTTTTTTCACTTTTTAGCTTTTTATGTATTTCTCTCATGAAAGCAAGGGATAATAGTTTTGTTTATTTATTTATTCCATGTGATCTGATGGTACACAGTGTGTTGCAGATGTCGGAATATATCAGTTAACATTGTTAATATATATTACCATAGGCCTATAGTATCTTAATGTATTATATTGCTCAATGTTTTCAATTTAAGACAAATAGCAAGATTACTGTTCTAAGTATTCATTTACAGAGTAAAAACAGTGACACAACAAATATGACTTCACGGCTTTGCTAAATTTGATGTTGTCTTCGATGGACTTAATACTAGTGGGAAGATTGTTGAACAGTTGGAGGCCCATGTGGAAAGCTCCCTTTTTACACAGTTGAGTGTTTGTACATAAAAGATGCAGATTTGCATTTTTCCTGGTGTTGTGTTCATGTATTTCATTATTTTTTACAACTCTGATGTCAGTTGGCACTATGTGGTTTCTGAACAAATTTGAGTCTTGAGAATGTATAGGCAAGGCAGTGTAAGGATTTCCAACTTTCTGAAGATGGGTTTGCAGGAGTCTCTGGGTTTTCTCCCAGTAATAATCCTCATTGCTCTCTTCTGGATTCTGAATGTGCTCAGAGCAGTTGGAGAATTTCCCCAGAATATCACACCATATTTTAAGTGGGCTTGTATGTAAACGTAGTACAGTACACTCAATGCATAACAGCCAGTACTAATTCTGGCATTTACCTTTCCTGTATGTGTATTCCATTTCAGATTATCTTGAACCCACAGACCCAGGAACTTGAAAACAGTGTCGGTATCTATTGGCTGGTTATTTACAGGGATTGGCTGAGAGGGATTTGCATTTTGTGTTGTGTGAAAGTTCATGGAAGCTGTCTTTTTGGTGTTGATAGTTAATCTGTTGATTTTAGCCCACTTGCTGAGTTGTGGCCAAGTTCACAGCCTTTTGCACAGCCTCTGTGTTCTCCCCTTTGAGGAGTACAGTTGTGTCATTGGCAAATATTATTGTTTTGTGTGCATCAACATTCAGGCTCAAGTCATTAATATACAGGAGGAGAAGTAGGGGTCGCAATACTGAGCCCTGTGGAACACCTTGATTTACAGTTTTATTACTTGATAGTATTTCGGTTGTTGAGTTGCTTTGTCTATTAGTGTATTTCATGCTGACTCTCTGCATCCGATTGGTTAGGAATGTAGCAATCCAATTGTTTGCAATTCCTGTGATACCATAGTGTTCTATTTTTTCCAGCAATATTTTGTGGTCAACAGTGTCAAAAGCCTTTGACAGATCCAGAAATATGCCTGTTATGGGTTGTTTTCTATCTAACAGTTCTAATAGCGTATTTATGCAATCATATACTGCAGTTTCAGTAGATTTGTTGCTTCTGAACCCATGTTGAGCTAAACTTAGTAAATCTTTTTTTTCAATGATGTCCATCATTTTTTTGTACATTATTTTTTCAAAAACTTTAGAAAAGCAGGATGAGATTGAGATAGGCCTGTAGTTATTCATATCTTTATCATCACCTTTTTTGAAGACAGGAATTACTTTAGAAAAGTTTCAGAGCTTCAGGGAAAGTACCTGCCTGGAAAGAACAGTCACAGAGGTGAGTTAATGGTTCAGCAATTGTGTGTTCACAATTTTTTATTACAGCTGCTGGGTTACCATCAATTCCAGCTGAATATGAATTTTTTAACTCTCTGAGGGCTTTTGCAACATCATTTTCAGTGACTTTGGTAATGAAAATTGATGCTGCACATGTGTGATATTTTTGGTTTGCTGGTTGGTAATTTGTGTTAGGATTATTTTTGACCAATTTTTCAGCTATGCTCATAAAGAAATTGTTGAAAGAGTTCACCACAACTTCGGGATTAGACGTAGATTCATTGTTGAGTTTGATTTGTGTGTTCGTGTGTGAAGCTTTCATTTCCCCACTTTCCCTTTTTATAATATTCCACATTGCTTTTACTGTATTGCTAGATTTGTCAATGTACTCATCATTTTGCATCCTTTTTGCTTGTCTTATCACTCTTCTTTGGATACATGTGTAGTTTTTATAGTATTCTGTTAGTTGGGGGGAGTCACTACTTTGTTTACATAACATGTGGAGTATTCCTTTATGTTTGCAAGAAATTTTTATAGCTGGTGTAATCCAACTCTTGTTTCTCTTCTTCTTCTTCTTCTTCTTCTTCTTCTTATTATTATTATTTATTCTTACTGGTTTTTGTGGAAAGGCCTTTTCAAAGTGGTGGATCATTTTGTCAAGAAATATGTTGAATTTCATGTTTACATCATTGTTGGTGTACATCTCTGTCCACTTTTTTTTACTAAGGAGGGCATTTAGCTTGTTAAAGTTCTTGGGTGAAAAACCTTCATAAAGTTTTAGGTGGGACTGGGTTTGAGGTATCTTTACTAACATCAACCTTTAGAATGACAGCTTGGTGGTGACTGAATCCTGCATTGTATACTTCTATAGTTGGGTTAAGTTTATTTCTATTTACAAAAATTTGATCTAGAGCTGTCTTGGATGTGGGTATTATTCTAGTGGGCTCGTTCACAAGGCCATGCAGATTATAAGTTTTTGCAATGTTAATCAATGTCTCCCTGTTTCTGTTGTGAGTGAGAAAGTCTATATTAAAGTCACCACATATAATCACATCCTGTTTCCACTGACTTATTTTGGATAGAAACAAGTCCATTTGTAACAGAAAATCATTAATAGTACTGGAGGGGAGACAGTAAATTGTAGCTACAATTACATTTAGATCTGTAAGCTTTATGGCTGCACATTCAAAGATCTTGTCTGTTCCTATTTCCTTTAGGGTAGGAAGTGGGATAAATTCAATGTGTTGTTTGATGAAGATGGCAACCCCACCATGTCCATCATTTGATCTGGAGAAGTGTTCACACAATTTGAAGTTTGGTAGTGATATTAACTTAACTACATCAGTGCTAGGCGTACTACTGAGATATCACTGAGTTCACTGGTCGGCAAAATTCTTAAGTCATCAGTTTTGTTGCTCAAGGCTTGGACAGTGTGATGATAGATTTTCAGGTCTGAGTGGGGTTTACTCAGGGGGCTCAAAGTCATATTTACTGAGTCACTGACCTTTAGTTTAAATTATGCTGTATTCCAGGTATGTTGACTTCCGAGCAGTAGTGCTGGTTCTGTTGGTCGACCTTGGCAGCAGACTCATCTCCCAGGTGGGCCTGAAAAGTATCTACATGCACTTCACACTGCTGAGGCATCACATTGACATTTTGGAGGAATGTCTCGATAATGTTCACCATCATATTATTGCTCCTTTCAGGTTCCTGACCTTTTTGAGGGGTCAGGGGAATGTGTTTCGACTCTGTGGCTTTGTGACTCAGTTGTCTAATGTAATTTGCACAGTACGGTCACTATTACTCTTTTTATTTCCCGTCTTGTTTGTCTTTATCCAATTGCTTATTAGCATCTGTTTATGGTTTCTGACTTTTGGTTTCTTATTGTCCCCCATAGTTGTCAGGAAGGCCAGTCTATTGCAGATAATCTCCTTGCCACAGTTGTTTAGGTGAAAACCATGTGTTGTGAATTGGTTTCTGGCTAGTCTCTCTATTTCAAAGTTCACAGCAATTCTTTTTTTGTATGCATGTTTTGCTAAATTCAGTGCTTGTATCAGGTGGAGGTTTGCAGTATTAATTTTACTATTTAAATTATGAACATCATATCTCTTGGGTATAGGATGGATAATGATAGTCATTTTGTGACTTAGAGCGAGTATTGGTTCCAATGGTTCTACCACATGTTTCAACTTTAGATCGAGAGGTTTGTCTATGTCGTGTGTACTGATGCTTCTTGTCAAATTTTCCGCTTTTTTTACCACCTCTTTTAGTGGGGAGCCAGGTTTTACTATGTTTTTTACCTGGTATGAGGGCCCTAGTTTGTCTTGCGGCATTTGAACACAGTCTCATCCACGGCTGTCACTTAATATTAGTACTTTCATTTTTTTCCGAGATTTTCTTGCTATGTAACGTTCTGGAATTTCTTTCATTTTTGTCCTGCACATATATTGGTGCTTGAGAAATTATGTTCATTGGCGGATTACTCATACACTTTGTGGCGGATTGTTCACCTTGGGTTAATTTTTGCGTAAGATTTTGTGCAACGTTAGACTGTATACTGACCTTGCTAGCATCTTGCACCAGGTGGTTATCAGAAGTTACACTTTTAAAATCACTTTCTGGTTCCATTTCACGTAGGCCTACCCTCACATTAACTTTGTTTTCTGTTGCAGTTTGTTTGCATGCAGATTGTACAGGGCTATGATCACATGTGGTGGTAGACAACACACGATTTCTGAGCATTGCATTCCGAGCACGATTTATGGCTTGACTATTTCTCGTAGTATGCTGACCTGCCAAACGCTATTTTTTGTTACTGATATTTACGTTCGGGGTGTGGATAACGAGTTCATTGTTTGTGGTTTTATTGGTTACTGCCAGTTCAAGATCATTACACTTCACTAATAGTTCATGATACTTCGCCAGTAGGCTTTCATGCTTGAGGTTGAGGTCCCTTATTTCTTGTTTCAACGATGTAATTATTCTCATTAAACACGTAGTCATTGTTCATCAATAACATTAAATACAAATTTAAGTGTTAGGAAGTACTTGATGAAGATATTTGTGTGGAGTGTGGCCTTGGATTTGTAAGGGAAATGTGGATGGTAAACAGTTCAGATGGGAAGAGAGTAGAAGCTTTTGAAATACGGTGCTTTAGAAGAATGCTGGATATTAGATGGTTGGATTGAAGAACAAGGTACTGAATCATATTGGAAAGAAAAGAAATTTATTGCAGAAGTTGACTAAAACATGGGATCAGTTAATAGGACACATCCTGAGGCATCAAAGAAAAGCCAGTTTGGTAATGGAAGGAAGTAAGAGGAGAAAAAATTGTAGGGAAGCCAAGGCATGACTGTAGGAAACAGGTTCCAAATGGACATTAGTTGGAGTGGTTAACACAGAGATACTCAGGACAAACTAGCATGGACAGCTGCACCAAACCAATCTTTGGACTGAAGACCACAATGACATCAACATTTAGTTATTAGATTGTTTTATCTTCAGTATGTGCAGAGTTTATAAAAGAATTCAGTTTTGATGTTTGTGCCAGAAGTGCTTAAGTGTATGGCAGGCAAATGGGACCCACACGAAAAAATAATGAAACTGCATCACATCACAACCATGGAAAACACTCAATGCTGCATAGAGCATGGTTGTATACAATTGTACAAGCAGGTACAACACTGAACTTTCATTGCTACATCACGAAAAATAAAAGGAGTGATGGATGAACATGTAGACCATAAGCTTAATACTTGTTACCACATGAGAATTTGAAAAGACTTAACGGGTAGTCTTTAATAACGATAGAGTGGAATGGGTGTCACTTTTATATGTTAATATATTTAAACAATTTAGAAGTAAAGGTAACGGCTTGCTAAATAATAGAAGCGTTGAATTGTTGAGAGGCACACAAAGACTTGATAGACTTAGTTGTGGAACTTAATCACAGTATAATTATGAAATTGTATATGGCTTATTTAATCATTGCTAATGTTCTCAATAATGATGCCTCGTAATAATGTACACTTGTTTCTACTTCGTGTCTGTCTTCTTGTTACATAATGTGTTGTTGTGGCGACTCCCCTCTTTGCAGACTACACAACACGAAAGTGTCACCTGTAATTGAAAATGTTGCTGGCACACCATGGTGCAAGACCCCAGTCCTCAGCAGTAGTGAACTGAATTTTCTCATGCTGTTGCCCAACACCGCACTGCCTTGTTCACCATCTTGAGTGAAGCAGGGTAGAGAAATTATAAATATTCAGTACTTTGTCTTTGGCTTCTGTCACATACTCCACACCAGCCTTCGGTATTGTGTGGACAAACCAGCTTTGACTGTGTTTAGCCGTATCACCTGCAGGCTGCTGGTCTACAAGCTGCCTTTAAACCTGATGGTAGCGGGGCTCAAACCAGTGCCACCAAGAGGGGCCTACCGTTGACTACATCTTATCTCTGGATGTCTCTGAGGCGTCCTGAGTTTGGCACTTTGACACCAGTTTGCTGTGCACTTGACTGATTACTAGGACCAGCCAGCTAAGGCCACACAAGCCACTGCTACTTTGCTGAGGCAACAGTCGGCCACTATGTGTACTCACAGTGCCGTAGGCCAAGCACACCGCTGTGTGTTATGCTGCCTGGGTGCCTGGGTGCCTGGGGTTACATATGCCATTGAATTGCCATCATAAACATCTCTATGAATGTCTTACTGAATAAAGAATGTTATCACTAATTGAGCTCTTCTGATTCCATAACTACTGGGTAGTTGGTAGTATGCAATTCATTATTGTGCACACACTGTCGTCAGACAACCATCCTGGAATTTAATAGTGCCCGCACCTCCAACACTATCACAAGTGTGTAAGCAGGATCTACTGTTGCTCATATTCATTTTCTGCTGTTGGCAATTTTGGAGCCATTAACTTGTGGTTCAAAGTACTGTATTGTTTGTGTTTTATGCAGACATGAATTATAATTTTGTGATTGTACTGTTGTTCCAGGAAGGGGATAGAGTATTCACATGCTTGCCAGATAATGGAGGCTATGCAGAATATGTTACGTGCAAGAAAAACTATGTCTTCCCGCTCTCAGAAAGGCTGTCATTTAGTCAAGGTGCAGGGCTATATGTACCGTACTTTACAGCATATAGAGCTTTGGTGACTAAGTAAGTGTTTACTGTTGTTGTGTAATCAAATGTATTGTTGAAATGTATGGGTAAATATTGTTTGGTGTGGTTGTTAATAAGTGCAAATAGAGCCAACTTTCACAAAGTTAGTTTCTACTGTACTTCTTACAAAAAGGAAAATGTGGCATAAGGGGCTGTGTTAACATGAATGTAATGTGAATCAAAAGTAGCGTCATTCTTTGGTGTGGTGGTATCACTGCAATTTAGGCTAATTTCTATTTATGAGAGACTCCAGTTGAAAAATATACTTGAGAAGGTAATATGACAAATAGGTGCATACTGTGCTACTCACTTGACTACCTAGGAGACTTCTCCGAAATGATTAAAATTGGGATACTTAACTATTAGCTGTACACAATCACATTTATAAAAATTGTTTAGCTTCCATTTTGTGTAATCATTGAAATTCTTTTCAGTCTCTAATGTTATGCACCCCTATATCCTCTGTTCTTTGTATGTCTGTCTGAAATAATTAAATTGGAATACTTAACTACAAGCTGTATACAAACATGTTTATAAAAATTGTTTAACTACCATTTTCTGTAATCTTTGAAATTCTTTTCAGTGTCTAATGCTATTGCGCCCCTGTTTTCTCTTTTCTTTGTATGTCTTCTGTTATTGAACACTCTATCACGTCGATTTGTCAGTCTCTTGCCTCTTCGAGCATGATATCCTCTACATCTGCTTTTTTCCCTCGTGTTTATTCACTCTTTTTCCCTTTTTCTCCCTTTGCACCCATGCTTTTCTCCCTGTTAGACACTTTCCATGGGGTTGGGGACTGCTCATGAGGGCACATAAACTGATTTACGATATTCTGGTAGATAAACATCATTTATTTGAACCATAAGAATCTTATTGTTAGTTTGTGGCACAAGGATGACACTGTTCTTTTGAGCTATAAAATTGGGATTAGATTCCTAATTTGAACCATAAGGATTGGATTGATCTTTTAAGCTGTAACACAAATTTAGGTTAATGGTGAAATGAAAATTAGCAAACAACCATAGTACAGTCAAGCATTGAGTAATGGATGGTTAGCTGCATAAATGTGAACCTAATCATATTAGCGCAGCTTATGAACTGGTTATACTCTTCCTCACATACAATACAAATGGGGACACGCAAGCCGCTGCCTCCCTCTGCTCCCCCCTCCCCTCCCCCCTCCCCCCCCCCTCCCCCCCCCCCTCCCCCCTCTCTCCTGACCACCTGCCAGTTTTCCCACTTTTTGCCCTTTTTGTTATCCAGTGTTTCGACTGTTCCTTTGATTGGTATGTAGTGATATATTTATTTGTTTGTTTTGTGTTCATTATGTTCAGGTAATGGGTGATTCCGAAGGATGTGAAATGTGCCAAATTGTGCTTAACTCAAATATAACTCGCGTAATGTTGAGACTGGGAGGCGACTCCAACAGTGATGGGGGAAACAGCAGTACAGAGGTCAGGATGGAGCACAGCTTCTTTTGTTTGGATGTGGGTTGAGAGTGGTGGTGGTGGTGACGAATTGAGTGGCAGACGTCTAGTAAGATATTCCTGAATAAATTCCTTTTTTTGTTAGGTACAAAGGTGTGGTCACTCCTGAAGTGGAGGCTGTTGGTCCTGAGATGACATAGTGAGCCATAGAAGTTCAGCGAGCCATCACCATGTTGGCAGTGGTGTGCATAGCTAGGATGACCTGTTTATCTCAGCAGGAAGAGGTAGCTGACAGGCAGTGCACACCATGGCCTATACAAGGCATCTATGTACAAGCTGTGTGCCTAACTCAGGCTGTGGAATACAGCACATAGGACTGTACTCATATCCTAGACCCCAGCTTGTCATAGGGGTTGTGGCCCGCCCTGAGCAGTAATCAGCAACAAGGCGATCCACAAGGAGTGGAGTGCAGTGGCAGCTTAGTCAGCAGCTAACAGTCTAGACTCAAACACACATCCTGGGAGGTGGACATCCTCAGGAGGTAGTCACCCAGTAAGTGACTTGGAAGACGACGTGTAGTCTGCATATAATATGCTCACGCTGGTTCCTGTAGCGTCTGGGAGCCTATGTCCAAAGTATATGATTGGCTGTACCACTGTGTACTGCAAATGGTCTCCATCTAGAAGTTGGAGGATGGTGCTGGAAGTGTAGCTAGACATCACGTACACACCTGGATAATATCAGAGAATGAATATATTTTAGAGAGAGAGAGGGCCTGATATTCAAGTACTGTTTATGTGATCCTGGCTAGCTAGTGTTTTTCTCTTGCCAACACTTTAGCCCAGAAAGTAAAACAAGTTAGCATGCTCACTCATCACCGTAAAGCACCTCGTTCCTTATGACGCCGTTTTGTTGTATCAGCATCAGGCAGTTCCGTGCTCCAGACTAAGTCATGGTACAAAAATAAATAAGAAATACAAATTAAACAAGACATCAGCTACAGAACATGACTCCAAGTAATGGAAAATTATGTAACACTGTTGAAGGATAGGTAATATACGAAAGCAAAGTTAAGCTACATATTACAATAAATAAATAAATAAATCCATGAATACCAAAAACCACATTTTCACATGCCTATTATTGAGCACAAAATAAAATTAATTAATTAAAACTAGTTCTGAAGCTGTTGTACAGTTTGTGGTGGTATTCATTTCCTCTCAGATGTTCACTGAGCATGTAAAAAGATTTCTCCATTAGGTACTCTCTGAGATTCGTTTGAATTTCAGCAATTGTTTATCAAGACATTTGATAGTAGTTGTAATGCACTAAAGAGCTTAATGTTGGGGTAAGAAACTCCTTTTTGAAGCAGAGTAAGACTTTTCAATTCAGTGTGCAGACAGGTTTTGGTTTGCGTGTTGTAGTGATGATATCTGCTGTTGTCTTTGCATTGAGAAAAGTTAGTACGGACAAAAGTGAACAAGTAAAATATCTACTGTGAAGAGGTGGTAAGGATCCTAATGGTGAAAGAAGTACACGATGTATTTTTCTGATGACTTGTTTGAGTGAGCTTTGAGCAGCCGCTGGTGAAGTATCAGTGCAGCAGCAGTGCAGTAGCGAGTCGCATATTTAGCTTTTGTAATTTGATTCTTAATTTCTTTCTGAGTGTTTGTGCGCTTACATATTTAATTACATAAAATCCTTGCGTATTCTCGTATTTGAGAGGAGTAATATTGCTTATTGATAGCCGTAGAGTATAAATTTGCAGAGTCTTTAGATATTAGCATTAGGATGGATAGGGTGTGTGCGTGCTGTGTGCGGGCACAGGAGGAACTGGCCGCGGTTTGCGAGCAGCTGAGTGTGCTGTTGGTCACGGTCAGCCGCCTTCAGGCTGATGCCTCAAGGTGCAGCGACGGCAGAGGGTCTGGCACGTCGCTTGAGACACCCCAGGTGTCGCTTGCTGCGTCCGCTGACTCAGCCGCCGAGGCACCTTCTAGTGTACCCAGCGCCTTGGAGCCGCCCTCACCTCAGGGTGAGTGGCGAACTGCAACGCGTTCGCGTCGCTCGAGGTGGAGGGCCGATGTGGAAGCTGGCCGGGTGGCCTTGCCCGTTCATCCTGTCAGTGGACAGGTGGCCGCTCCTTCAGCAGGGCCCGAGCAGGCACACGGGGGCAAGGGCTTGCTGGTTATTGGGAGCTCCAACGTTAGGCGGGTGATGGAGCCCCTTAGGGAAATAGCGTACAGGGCTGGAAAGAAATCGAACGTGCACTCGGTTTGTCTGCTGGGGGGCCTCATCCAAGATGTGGACGCGGCCTTGCCTGCGGCTATCGAGCATACGGGGTGTAGTCGTCTGCAAGTAGTTTCCTGCCGCTTGGTTTCTGAGCCGATCCTCAGTTCATACAGGTGGCTGGCGGATTTGGTGAAGACCACTGCCCTCGCACGCAGGGTGCAAGCAGAGCTCTCTATTTGCAACTTCGTTCCCAGAGTGGATCGGGGTCCTTTGGTTTGGAGCCAAGTGGAGGGTCTCAGTCAGAGGCTTCGTCGACTCTGTGACGGTCTTGGCTGCAGATTTCTAGACTTGTGCTATTGGGTGGGGTATTGTAGGACGCCCCTAGATAGGTCAGGAGTGCACTACACAAAGGAAGCGGCTACTCTGGTAGCAGAGTACTTGTGTCATGCACATGAGGTTTTTTTTAGGCTAGGCAGTAGTGCGAGGTGTTCTGTGATGAAAACTCACCAGTTGACGTGCAGGCAGGGAAATCAGGACGCTCTCAGTATAAAGACACTTCAGCTATCAAGATATTAGCAGTAAATTTTCAGAGTGTTCGGAATAAAGTTCCTGAATTTACTGCCCTCCAAGAAGCGTGTGGCACACAAATTATTCTCGGGACTGAGACCTGGCTGAATCCTGAGATAGGAAGTTCTGAAATATTTAGTGAGGGTTGGAACGTGTATCGGAAAGACAGATTAGACACTGTAGGAGGTGGTGTCTTCATTTCAGTTGACAAAAATATTGTGTCTACTGAGGTCGAAGTACAGTGTGATTGTGAAGTTATGTGGACACGTTTAACGGGGCTAGGAGAAATAAAGTTAATTGTTGGGTGTTATTACTGGCCACCAGGTTCCACCGTGACAGTTCTAGAATCATTCAAAGGCAGTCTACACTCTGTATCGCAGAAGTACCCGGATCATGCTATATTAGTCAGAGGCGACATCAACCTACCTAGAATAGACTGGGATGTCTATGGATTCATTACAGGTGGTTCAGACAAGCCGTCGTGTGAATTACTTTTGAACACATTATCCGAAAACTGTCTTGAGCAGCTAAATCGACAGCCAACGCGTAATGGAAATATTTTAGATTTGGTAGCCACGAACAGACCAGACCTCATCGATGGTGTCAGTGTTGAGACAGGGATTAGTGATAATGATGTTGTCATTACGACTATGGTTATGAAAGTTAAAAAGTCGGTCAAGAAGGCTAGGAGAGTATTCTTACCAGAAAGAGCAGATAAGCAGTTGTTAGCATCCCAGTTAGTAAATGAATCAACTCCATTTACTTCTGGTACGATGGACGTGGAAGAATTATGGGCAAATTTTAAACACATTGTAAATCACGCATTGGACAAGTATGTGCCAAAAAAGTGGGTTACGGATGGAAAAGACCCACCATGGTTTAACAGCGCAATTCGGAGAATGCTCAGGAAGCAAAGGCAGTTGCACTCGCGGTACAAGAAAGATCGGGAGAATGAGGGCAGGCAAAAGTTAGTAGAGATTTGTGCTGCTGTAAAAAGAGTGATGCGCGAAGCGTTCAACCCTACCACCATCATACCTTAGCAAAAGATCTTGCTGAAAACCCAAGGAAATTCTGGTCTTACGTAAAATCAGTAAGCGGGTCTAAGTCTTCCATCCAGTCACTCACTGACCAGTCTGGCCTGGCAACGGAAGACAGCAAACGAAAGCTGAAATTTTAAATTTAGCATTTGGGAAATCTTTCACGCAGGAGGATCGTACAAACATACCGACATTTGAGTCTCGTACAGATTCTCGTATGGAGGACATAGTGATAGACATCCCTGGGGTTGTGAAGCAGCTGAATGGGTTGAAAATAAATAAATCGCCAGGTCCTGATGGGCTTCCAATTTGGTTTTACAGAGAGTACTCTACTGCATTGGCTCCTTACTTAGCTTGCATTTATCGTGAATCTCTTGCCCAACGTAAAGTCCTGAGCAACTGGAATAAAGCGCAGGTGACGCATGTATATAAGAAAGGTAGAAGGACGGATCCTCAAAATTACAGACCAATATCCTTAACATCGGTTTGTTGCAGGATTCTCGAACATATTCTCAGTTCGAATATAATGAATTTCCTCGAGACAGAGAAGTTGCTGTCCATGCATCAGCACGGCTTTAGAAAGCATCGCTCCTGCGAAACGCAACTCGCCATTTTTTCACATGATATCTTGTGAACCATGGATGAAGGGTATCAGTCGGATGCCATATTCCTTGACTTCCGGAAAGCGTTTGACTCGGTTCTCCACTGCAGACTCCTAACTAAGGTACGAGCATATGGGATCGTTTCCCAAGTATGTGATTGCTCCAAGACTTCTTAAGTAATAGAACCCAGTACATTGTCCTCGGTGGTGAGTGTTCATCGGAGGTGAGGGTATCATCTGGAGTGCCACAGAGAAGTGTGGTAGGTCCGCTGTTGTTTTCTATCTACATAAATGATCTTTTGGGTAGGGTGGATAGCGATGTGCGCCTGTTTGCTGATGATGCTGTGGTGTACGGGAAGGTGTCGTCGTTGAGTGACTGTAGGAGAATACAAGATGACTTGCTCAGGATTTGTGATTGGTGTAAAGAATGGCAGCTAACTCTAAATATAGATAGATGTAAATTAATGCAGATGAATAGGAAAAAGAATCCCGTAATGTTTGAATACTCCATTAGTAGTGTAGTGCTTGACACAGTCATGTCAATTAAATATTTGGGCGTAACATTGCAGAGTGATATGAAGTGGGACAAGCATGTAATGGCAGTTGTGGGGAAGGCGGATAGTCGTCTTCGGTCATTGGTAGAATTTTGGGAAGAAGTGGTTCATCTGTAAAGGAGACCACTTATAAAACCCTAATATGACCTATTCTTGAGTACTGCTCAAGCGTTTGGGATCCCTATCAGGTCGGATTGAGGGAGGACATAGAAGCAATTCAGAGGCGGGCTGCTAGATTTGTTACTGGTAGGTTTGATCATCACGCGATTGTTACGGAAATGCTTCAGGAACTCAGGTGGGTGTCTCTGGAGGAAAGGAGGCGTTCTTTTCGTGAATCACTACTGAGCAAATTTAGAGAACCTGCATTTGAGACTGACTGCAGTACAATTTTACTGCCGCCAACTTATATTTCGTGGAAAGACCACAAAGATAAGATAAGAGAGATTAGGGCTCGTACAGAGGCATATAGGCAGTCATTTTCCTTTGTTCTGTTTGGGAGTGGAACAGGGAGAGAAGATGCTAGTTGTGGTACGAGCTACCCTCCGCCACGCACCATTTGGTGGATTGCGGAGTATGTATGTAGATGTAGATGTAAATCCATTGAACTTTCTTGAATAGGTTGTTACTCAGAGAATATAATAGCATACAACATTAATGAATGAAAGTAGCCAAAGTAGGAATGGTTAAAGGTATCTGCTTCAGCTTGTGAAGCAATAACCTGTACTGCAAATATGACTGAGATAAGTCTTTTAAAAAGCTGAAGAATGTGGGGCAACTATTTAAATTTCCTGCTGACTAATTACATTTGCTGTCTTTATAAGCCCCCAGGAATTTTGTATCCTCACCTTTTTGCTTTGATTGAATTTTGAACTTTGTTAATTTCTTAAAGATTTATTTGTGGTGTATTGAACCTCATTAGTGAGAGACGATTTGAAGGAAACCAGTTTGACATAAATGAAAACTTCGTTCAGTTTGTTCAAGATTATTATCTGAAAATTTGTCAATGATAAATTGTAATCATCTGTGAAATGGGCAAATTACTCTTTTTGTCAGAACAAAAAGAAATGTCATTGATGAAATTAAGAAAAAGCAATGGATCTAAAACAGTGGGTCCCATTTAGATGAAAAAAGTTTTCTGGATGAGCCATTCAGCATAACAAAATGGTTCAAATGGCTCTGAGCACTATGGATTCAGTATAACAGTCTGCTCTCACTCCTGTATGTGTGACTGAAGCCACGAGCTGACAGCTCCACAGTATAAAGATGAGCAAGAGAATCAAATGTATTATTGTTGAGGATATTGTGGAAGGTAATTGGAGAGGGAGACAAAGAGATGAATACACTAAACAGATTCAGAAAGATGTAGGTTGCAGTAGGTACTGGGAGATGAAGAAGCTTGCACAGGATAGAGTAGCATGGAAAGCTGCATCAAACCAGTCTCTGGACTGAAGACCACAACAACAACAACAACAACAACAACAACATTGTGGAAGGTGAGATGACGTATGATCAGTCTGTGTATTGGTTTTTCAAGAATTTTGGAAAAGATGGTTAAAAGCAAGATTGGGTAATAGTTCATGAAATTAGGTTTATCACTTTTTTTTAAATTGGGTATCACTACTGTCAGTTTTAGTGTTTCAGGGACAATTTCTACTTGCAGAGAAGTATTGAGTATGTTGCATAAAACTGGATGTATGCATTTACAATAATGTTTCAGTAGAAATATTGCACAGATTAACAGCCTTTATATTTTTAATGGGTTTATTATTCTTTCAGTCTCATTTACTGTAACAGGAGGTAAGGATATCTACGGGGTTCTGTTGCTAATAGCTTTCTGTAGGAGAGCCATTGGTTTGTCCACACATCCATTTACGCCTTCTCTGGTGCTGGTAAAAAATGTTTTTCAAGATTTCTGCAACCATTTCAGGTTCCATTACAATATTGCATCCTGTTTAATTTGTATGTGAGCCATGGCCCATGATTTTCTGCCAGTTTCCTCTTTATTGCATTTCAAATAGTTTTTATTTTGCTTTCTCACTTCTTAATTTCAAGTTTTATGCACATACTTTTAATCTTATTCAACATCTGCTTTAGTGTACTACAGTAAAGTTCTGTAGTGAGCCATGTCTTCTCGTTGGTGCCTACATGACTGTTTCTAATTATTTTTTGGGGAAAAGTAGCTACAAAGAGACATGAATTCATTTAAAAATTTATTACACTTTTTGTTTACATTTGTGTCACTGAAAATTGGACTCCAATATGTCTCTTGCAGTCTGTAAATGAAATTTTTAAGGGTCCTGTCATTTATTGTCCAAGATTGCTCAAATCTGTTTTTAGTTTGATGTGTGAGCAATTGACCACCATGGTCAGAAAGTCATTAACAATTGGATGTACACTGACTCTGTTGACTCTTGATGTATCTATAAATGTATTGTGAACTGAATTTTTTATCAGTAACCTTAATTGGAAAATCTACTTCTGTCTTCAGATTAAAAGACTCAACTAAATGTTTTACATCTGCTTCATTCCTGGTCCCATTTAGAAATTTTAAATTAAAAGCATTTGCAGTTATTAAATTCTTGGGCTTGGAGGACACTTGGGATAAAAGAGGGTATAACTGCCTCACAAACACATTCATGTTCCCTGCAGAAACTCTGTAAAGTGCTGTCACTACAACTGACAAGTTATTTGTAGTAATCTCTCCCCCACATATTTTAATATATTGCCCTATACAGTGATTCTTTAAATCTAATGCTTTGTGTGGAAGTGCTGAAGATGACATAGAACCCACGAAGGAGCATCAGAACAGCGAACAGTTTGTCCTGTAACAGCAGGAAACAGCAAGGTAGAATTGGCAGGCATCAGTAGTTGATGGGAGATAGAAGCTTGACCAACGATTGCAGTGAGGCTAAGCCACCATGTCACCAATTTTTGCCTGTGGGTGGACAAGCTGTTAGGTGCCTCGAGGACAATGGCACTCTCCAGACATCAGGGGTCGGCAGCTGGTGGGAGCATGGCTCTGCCAAATGCTGCTGCTGGTGCGATGATGATACTTCCGGGATGTTGAGCATCAGCAGCTGATAGGAGCCAGCTCTACCCAAGACAACTGCCAGTGGGATGACAGGCATGGTTCTGCAAGGCAGGCTGCAGCAGTTAGTAAGGTGAGATGTGTGGGACTGTTGTTGCCAGCCGCACTGTTAACCAGTGCAGTGCGGCATGACTGGAGCATCTCATCGTAGACTTTTGTGTCCTTGCACAGTAACAAGAGCATGGAAAATAAACAAAGGCTCACAGTGACATCTGCAAGAGTTTCTGCACAAAGTTACAATAACATGACACATGATATTGTATATTCTGTATCTGGTCTGTACCTGGCATGGTGCTGTGCTAGGGTGCGCAGGTGCCCGGTGATGGTGGGCAGTGCGTGGCAGGCACCTGGTGATTGATGTTGTGGCAAGAGGGGTGTGGCTGTACACAGCAAGACAGGCAGCATCGGTAGCCCAGTGAGCTGGCATTGGTAGGCATCAGCAGCTGCTGGGAGACAATGTTTGATTAGGTGTGAGATGACCTGGGATGTGGCAAGATCAATGAGCCGGTGAGGTTGAAGTTGCTCTGGGTAATGAAGGCATTGACAGCAGAAGGCGGCAGTCAACCAGCAGGACTGCCCAGGATGTGATGACGCCAATGGAGTGCACTGGCATAGAGATGATGAGCCAGTGACGATATTGGCTGCGGTTGGGGATCAGTAGGGTTGACGGCTCAATCATTGGCAGCACCCGAGGACATGGCAATACTGATGGGCTGGCGAGATGGACAGTGATGCTCTGAGTGGTGGTCCGGTAATGGCTGACATAATTGGCCAGATTGGGAAAACTGTTGGCCTGCTTGTGGCCTTGGCACAGCCTTTAAAGGCAGGTGGGCGGATAAGTGCAAAATCAAGTGACTGTGATTGCAGTGCTGCTATGGATGGTGTGTCTGCAGATGTGTGTAGACATGTGATTATGGGTGTAAAATAGTTCCACAATCACTGTGCCACTATTGGTGGTGTGCACATAGCTAACAGGAAACTGGCACCTGTGTGAGGAAATGCCTGTGGCCCAATCACTAGACAACCCGCGAGACATGGGAGTAATGTTGGTGGTTGTAATGGCACAGTTAGGGGCTGGGTACAGTAGACCTACTTGATCAATAGTTGAACTGTGTCAAAGTTCAACTGGGTACGTAGGGCCTATATGATGTCTGCCCTGTGTCGAACACATCCAACAACTTCCACAGTGTCCAGTACATAGCAAAAAGTCAACCGTTCTGAAATTAGTTCAGCTGAGATGACTTTCACTAGTATTCCTAAACTGGGTTAGACTCTAGCGATTAACAATGACTTGAAGAGCCAATATACCATCTGTACTCACAGCTTATGTGTAAACAAAAGGGACCAGTATTATCACTTTCAAACCTACACACAACGTATATGTAACATCTTCAATTACATAATGTATTATCAAAACTACTGCTTTAATGCCATTTCTAATGTTTGCAAAGACTCTCAAAAACCCCTTTAATTACTATAGCAAACCTATTGTCAGTAGAAAACCACTGTAATTAATGCAAAGTTGTACCTTCTCACTACGATAATGCAATGTAATTCAGTTTTAACTCTTGTTGTTGTTGTTGTTGTTGTTGTTGTGGTCTTCAGTCCTGAGACTGGTTTGATGCAGCTCTCCATGCTAATCTATCCTGCACAAGCTTCATCATCTCCCAGTACCTACTGCAACCTTCATCCTTCTGAATCTGCTTAGTGTATACATCTCTTGGTCTCCCTCTACAATTTTTACCCTCCACGCTGCCCAACTTCTCTTCTCCCCAATCCTATTCAATACTTCCTCATTAGTTATGTGATCTACCCATCTAATATTCAGCATTCTTCTGTAGCACCACATTTCAAAAGCTTCTATTCTCTTCTTGTCCAAACTATTTATCATCCATGTTTCACTTCCATACATGGCTACACTCCGTACAAATACTTTCAGAAATGACTTCCTGACACTTAAATCTATACTCGATGTTAACAAATTTCTCTTCTTCAGAAACGCTTTCCTTGCCATTGCCAGTCTACATTTTATATCCTCTCTACTTCGACCATCATCAGTTATTTTGCTCCCGAAATAGCAAAATTCCTTTACTACTTTAAGTGTCTCATTTCTTAATCTAATTCCCTCAGCATCACCCAACTTCATTTGACTACATTCCATTATCCTTGTTTTGCTTTTGTTGATGTTCATCTTATACCCTCCTTTCAAGACACTATCCATTCCATTCAACTGCTCTTCCAAGTCCTTTGCTGTCTCTGACAGAATTACAATGTCATTGGCGAACTTCAAAGTTTTTATTTCTTCTCCATGGATATTAATACCTACTTCGAATTTTCTTTTGTTTCCTTCACTGCTTGCTCAATATACAGGTAGAATAACATCGGGGAGAGACTACAACCCTGTCTCACTCCCGTCCCAACCACTGCTTCCCTTTCATACCCCTCGGCTCTTATAACTGCCATCTGGTTTCTGTACAAATTGTAAATAGCCTTTCGCTCCCTGTATTTTACCCCTGCCACCTTCAGAATTTGAAAGAGCGTATTCCAGTCAACATTGTCAAAAGCTTTCTCTAAGTCTACAAATGCTAGAAACGTAGGTTTGCTTTTCCTTAATCTAGCTTCTAAGATAAGTCGTAGGGTCAGTATTGCCTCACGTGTCCCAACATTTCTACGGAATCCAAACTGATCTTCCCCGAGGTCGGCTTCTACTAGTTTTTCCATTCGTATGTAAAGAATTCGTGTTAGTATTTTGCAGCCGTGACTTATTAAACTGATAGTTTGGTAATTTTCACATTTGTCAACACCTGCTTTCTTTGGGATTGGAATTATTATATTCTTCTTGAAGTCTGAGGGTATTTCGCCTGTTTCATACATCTTGCTCACCAGATGGTAGAGTTTTGTCAGGACTGGCTCTCCCAAGGCTGTCAGTAGTGCAAATGGAATGTTGTCTACTCCGGGGGCCTTGTTTTGACTCAGGTCATTCAGTGCTCTGTCAAACTCTTCACGCAGTATCATATCTCCCATTTCATCTTCATGTACATCCTCTTCCATTTCCATAATATTGTCCTCAAGTACATCGCCCTTGTATAGACCCTCTATATACTCCTTCCACCTTTCTGCTTTCCCTTCTTTGCTTAGAACTGAGTTTCCATATGAGCTTTTGATATTCAGACAAGTGGTTCTCTTTTCTCTGAAGGCCTCTTTAATTTTCCTGTAGGCTGTATCTATCTTACCCCTACTGAGATAAGCCTCTACATCCTTACATTTGTACTCTAGCCATCCCTGCTTAGCCACTTTGCACTTCCTGTCGATCTCATTTTTGAGACTTTTGTATTCCTTTTTGCCTGCTTCATTTACTGCATTTTTATATTTTCTCCTTTCATCAATTAAATTCAGTATTTCTTCTGTCACCCAAGGATTTCTACTAGCCCTCATCTTTTTACCTACTTGATCCTCAGCTGCCTTCACTACTTCATCCCTCAAAGCTACCCGTTCTTCTTCTACTGTATTTCTTTCCCCCATTCCTGTCAATTGTTCCCTTATGCTCTCCCTGAAACTCTGTACAACTTCTGGTTTAGTCAGTTTATCCAGGTCCCATCTCCTTAAATTCCCACCTTTTTGCAATTTCTTCAGTTTTAATCTACAGTTCATAACCAATAGATTGTGGTCAGAATCCACATCTGCCCCTGGAAATGTCTTACAAATTAAATCCTGGTTCCTAAATTTCTGTCTTACCATTGTATAATGTATCTGAAACCTGTCAGTATCTCCAGGTTTCTTCCATGTATACAACCTTCTTTCATGATTCTTGAACCAAGTGTTAGCTATGATTAAGTTGTGCTCTGTGCAAAACTCTACCAGGCAGCTTCCTCTTTCATTTCTTACCCCCAATCCCTATTCACCTACTACGTTTCCTTCTCTCCCTTTTCCTACTGCCGAATTCCAGTCACTCATGACTATTAAATTTTCGTCTCCCTTCACAATATGAATAATTTCTTTTATTTGATCATACATTTCTTCAATTTCTTCGTCATCTGCAGAGCTAGTTGGCATATAACCTTGTACTACTGTAGTAGGTGTGGGCTTCGTATCTATCTTGGCCACAATAATGTGTTCACTATGTTGTTTGTAGTAGCTTACCCGCATTCCTATTTTCCTATTCGTTATTAAACCTACTCCTGCATTACCCCTATTTGATTTTGTGTTTATAACCCTGTAGTCACCTGACCAGAAGTCTTGTGCCTCCTTCCACCGAACTTAACTAATTCCCACTATATCTAACTTTAACCTATCCATTTCCCTTTTTAAATTTTCTAACCTACCTGCCCGATTAAGGGACCTGACATTCCACGCTCCGATCCGTAGAACGCCAGTTTTCTTTCTCTTGATAATGACATCCTCTTGAGTAGTCCCCGCCCGGAGATCTGAATGGGGGACTATTTTACCTCCGGAATATTTTACCCAAGAGGACGCCTTCATCATTTAACCATACAGTAAAGCTGCATGCTCTCGGGAAAAATTACGGCTGTAGTTTCCCCTTGCTTTCAGCCGTTTGCAGTACCAGCACAGCAAGGCCGTTTTGGTTAGTGTTACAAGGCCAGATCAGTCAATCATCCAGACTGTTGCCCTTGCAACTATTGAAAAGGCTGCTGCCCCTTTTCAGGCACCACACGTTTGTCTGGCCTCTCAACAGATACCCCTCCATTGTGATTGCACCTACGGTACAGCTATCTGTATCTTTGAGGCACACAAGCCTCCCCACCAATGGCAAGGTCCATGGTTCATGGGGGGGGGGGGGGAGGGGGGGGGGGGCAGTTTTAACTAACCATGAAAATATTGAGAGTAGTCGGTTTATTCTCATACACCATTACTGATTGCATAATATATTGGTGCCCTTGTTAAAATAACTTGGATTAAATTGCTTTAATAATTTTTTTTATGTAATTATTTCTCGAGTCTTGTTATTTATCTTTTCTTTTGTTGACTCAATGATGTGGTAAATTTCTCACTCGGATGCACTATTATGTAAATAACATCACTGATCTAGAATTCTTATTGCTAAAATGTTAATAATAATTTCATTTAACTTTACTCTCTTACCTCCACTGTCAAGTTATTTTCCAGTAAATATAACCCCTTTAATAACTTTCAGGTTTTACCGTTTTAATTAACGTGAGTTTGTTTGGGAATATTGTCATTTTGTTATACATAATCAGTAAAGAACTTTCCAAATATCATGACAAATATCCACTCTATTTGAAATTTGTTGCATCTCACAGCACACGTTAATACTCAAAGTTTGAAATTTGAAGACGAATTTTTTAAGTTTTACTTTCTTTAGCCAGTCGTGGCTCACTTCTTTTATGATTTATTGGTAAAATCTAATTCTCAATGCATTTTCTGAATACATGCATGATCGATCGCAAACTTCACATAACACGCTGCCTGCAGCAGCAAAATAACACTCAATTACCAATCTATGAATCATTAGTGACAGCAGAAACCACAGTAATCATACAACCAACCACCACCAAATAAGCATGTATTCTTATCATTTCAGAGTCGGCCAGCAGGTTCACTAACCCATTTTCATGCAACTGTAGGACCCCAGAAGTCCAAATAAACTAACTTGCACTGGAATTATTCATCCTCACAAATACACATCTTACTGCACCGACTCCTAAGTCAAACAGTCAATCTCCCTAATCCATATAACTGCATTGTCAGCTTAATTAATCAAATTCTAACATGCGGAGCCATGCCGTTAGGAACACTCTAAATTTCTCTAACCATGCAAATTTTGGAACGAGCTAACAACGACCTCTCTCAGCAGTTTGACTTAACATGTTACCCATATTATCTCCCATCGGACGATCTGCTGAATTTTATGGCAAAACGGGATGCAGGTAACTGTCTGGCAATGTCAAAATCTCCAGGAACCACATCACGGGCAAAATACAATGAATTTTTTGCTTCACAGTATTGTTTACATTGTTGAAAAAAGCTCCCACGGCATTGTATAGCGGCCAGATACATGTGATGGTGGACTCCACTGTCACTGCTGTCCAGTGTCTGCTTTGCTGTATAGTTGATGGGTTTTGGAGCCGTCTATTGATTTGGATATCTAGAACTTATAAACAAAAATGCTTCATCAATATTTATAACATGATTTCATTAAAACCCTTCATATTTCTTCTCACCCAGGTGACGTATACGTGGAGGTGAACGATGTCTTTTAATGTACGTGAAATCTGACACAATAATAAATCACAGTCATGTAAAATACACTGGATTATACATCACATATCCTGCTCATCATGCTTACAAACATATCCAAAAAAATTGTGGTTGTTTACGTGCTAGTTATTATTAAAGTAGTCTTTACGCACAGCTTTACTCGCATATGCATTCTACTGATATATTGCTCATATCTCCTCCTCCCCCATCTCTTTGTCCATATCTTCATTAGCTCTCTCTGTCCACCTCATCCTCCCACTGTTATCTGTCCACCTCCTCCTCCCCACTCTCTCTGACCATGTCTTCCTCCCCTGGCCCCCTCCCTCTCCCTGTCCCCTCTCCCTGTCCCCTCTCCCACTCCCTCTCCCCTCTCCCACTCCCTCTCCCTGTCCCCTCTCCCACTCCCTCTCCCCTCTCCCCATCTCCCCATCTCCCCCCTTCTCCCCCCCCCTTTCTACCACCTCTCCCCCCTACCCCGCTCTCCCCCCTCTGCCACCTTGCCCCCTCTGCCCCCTCTCACCCCTCTCTCACCCCCCTGTGCTCGCTCTCACTCGCGCGCTCCCCCTCCCCCTCCTTCCTCTCACTATCCATCTCCTCCTCCCCTCTCTCTGGTCATCTATGCCCGCATGCACATGTAGCCCCTGCAAAGCATGCCAATACTACTCGCACAACACCCCTCACCCCCCTTTCTATACATCTCCTTCTCCCCCTTATCTCTGTCCATGCCCTTCCTCCCCCTGTTTTACTGTCAGTGCTCCTCCTGCTCCACCACCCTATTTTCCCATGCCCTTTCTCCCCCTCTTTCTATCACCTCCTTGCCACTTTCTGTGTGTCCACCACCTCTTCCCCAGTCTCTCAGGACAACCCCCCCTACCCATTGCATTTGCCAATCTCCTCCTCCTCCTCCTCCTCCTCCTCTCTCTGTAGTGTCCATCTTCTCGTACATTGTTCCTATCTATCCATCTCCTCCTCCCCTTCCAGTCCCTGTACATCTGCTCCTGCTCCCCTATCACCATATCTATATTCTCCTCCACCCTCTCCGTGTTCATCCCCTCCTCTATCATTTCAATTGTCTCAGCTGTGCCCATCCAGACGTGTAGCCTCTGCAAAACAGGTCAATAAAGGAGGCCGATACTACAGTTAATAATTGTGTGTTGATTGTATAAAGTTCACTTCTATCATTAATTTGTTTGTTACATAGGGTGGTCAGAAGTGTGTAAGCTTGTAAGTGTGTTGCAGAACAGTTGTGCTGAGAAATAATTGTTCAGAAAAAAATATATATGTTGTGCCATTTCAGAATTAATTAGCGTTGAAGTTAGTCAATCAGGCTGTGGCACATGCAGAGTCAAACGGTCCACAAGAAACAATTGTTGTCAGTTGTTCCTATAGTGTAGATGACAGCACATGAGACTGAGCCGGGATCAATCCTTATTAAAGTTAATATCCAGTTTTTGTATCTTTCTCTTATTTGGTTTGAGGATACCAGATAAACAACACATTTGGCAACGCTGTCTCTGGCGGGCTGCTTCAATTAATGACATGTATTATTATCTTTTGCTATAAAAAGTTCTGTACTGCATCTTGATTGTTCTTGGTTTTTTAGCCCGGTGACATGGTCTGGATGACGCGATATTTCACTAAGGTGACTTGTTGCCCGGCAGTGCTGATGACTGTTTGTCTTTGTGTGGGTATGTTGTTGTTCTCCTGTTATCTATCCTGGGCCCTTGGAGACTGCGTGTGGCTTAGTTAGTGAGGGGAGGGGAGAAGTGCACCCTTGGTGCATAAGTTGTTTTCCTCTGTTTCTGTACTGCCGCCAATGTGTTCAGGACACTGTTAGAGTAGAGGAGGCACATCATTGTGATATTGTATCAGCTTTTCAGTAAGATCTTCAAATTGAGTTTAGGCAGGCTCAGAGGTTGGTCCCACATTTTCTTAAATTGGAAACCACAGTTTTTATTTATAAGCCTGCCATATAGTTGGACCTCCACCAGTTCCTTTGGGCCACAGTCCCAGAAATTATTGGCCTTTTTGTAACACTTTGGTCCCGTCACACTCCACACTGCTTCCTGTGGAGAAGCAGTATTGTGTGACATATAACTTTGTTGACTGTTGTTTTTATCAGTGTGGCATCCACCCTGTGCTGCTCTCCTGAACCACCTGGATGCAACAGTATAGGCAAGCTGTGTAAATCTGCCAAAATATTGCACCATCTAGACCAGGCTGATCCAATGCTTCTGCTTAGGGCTCGAGCACCTGTGAGTGCCCATCGTATCTCCCATGGGCAGACACAGGTAGCATAGATTACCTGGTAAGTATCCCACTGCACGTGTTTTGTGTGTGCACAAATCACTTGGTGATCCCTGCCCGGTATCACTCGGCAGGGCAGTATTGTTGTCTAAGGTACAACACAGCTGACTGACTGCTTTTGCTTCAACTGTTTGCCCACCTCTGTTCCTGCACCCCACTGCCCACAAGCAGGCACATGAGCTGGAACAGCCTGATCCAGATGATGCTACCAAGCTGAATACCTGAAAGCAGCCCAAAATGACCCTACGTAGAGAAAGCGCAAGGTTACACGTATTGTACTTTAATTGTTGTTGTTTTTGTGGTGGTGGTCTTCAGTCCAGAGACTGGTTTGATGCAGCACTCCATGCTACTCTATCCTATGCAAGCTGCTTCATCTCCCAGTACCTACTGCAACCTACATCCTTCTGAATCTGGTTAGTGGATTCATCTCTTGGTACCCCTCTATGACTTTTACCCTACACGCTGCCCTCCAATACTAAATTGGTGATCCCTTGATGCCTCAGAACATGTCTATCAACCGATCCCTTCTGCTAGTCAAGGTGTGCCACAAATTTCTCTTCTCCGTAATTCTATTCAATACCTCCTCATTAGTTACGTGATCTACCCATATAATCTTCAGCATTCTTCTGTAGCACCACATTTCGAAAGTTTCTATTCTCTTCTTGTCCAAACTATTTATTGTTCTCGTTTCACTTCCATACATGGCCACACTCCATACAAATACTTTCAGAAACGACTTCCTGACACTTAAATGTATAACAAATTTATCTTCTTCAGAAACACTTTCCTTGCCATTTTATATCCTCTCTACTTCGACCATCATCAGTTCTTTTGTTCCCTAAATAGCAAAACTTAATTACTACTTTAAGCGTCTCATTTCCTAATCCAATACCCTCAGCATCACCCGATTTAAGTCGACCACATTCCATTACCCTCGTTTTGCTTTTGTTGACATTCATCTTATATCCTCCTTTCAAGACACTGTCCATTTTGTTCAACTGCTCTTCCAGGTTCTTTGCCGTCTCTGACAAATTACAATGTCATCGGCGAACCTCAAAAGTTTTTATTTCTTCTCCATGGATTTTAATTCCTACTCCGAATTTTTCTTTCGCTCCCTTTACTGCTTGCTCAATATACAGATTGAATAACATTGGGGATAGGTTACAACCCTGTCTCACTCCCTTCCCAACCACTGCTTCCCTTTCATGCCCCTCGACTCTTATAACTGCCTTCTGGTTTCCGTAAAAACCGTAAATAGCCTTTCACTCCCTGTATTTTACCCCTGCCACCTTCAGGATTTGGAAGAGTATTCGAGTCAACATTGTCAAAAGCTTTCTCTAAGTCTACAAATGCTTGAAATGTAGTTTGGCCTTTCCTTAATCTATTTTCTAAGATAAGTCGTAATGTCAGTACTGCCTCACATGTTCCAACATTTCTACAGAATCCAAACTGATCTTCCCCGAGGTCGGCTTCTACTAGTTTTTCCATTTGTCTGTAAAGAATTCGTGTTAGTATTTTGCAGCCGTGGCTTATTAAACTGATAGTTCGGTAATTTTCACATGTGTCAACACCTGCTTTCTTTGGGATTGGAATTATTACATTCTTCTTGAAGTCTGAGGGTATCTCACCTGTCTCATACATCTTGCTCACCAGATGTTAGAGTTTTGTCAGGGCTGGCTCTCCCAGGCCTTGTTTCGGCTTAGGTCTTTCAGTGCTCTGTCAAACTCTTCACGCAGTATCATATCTCCCATTTCATCTCCATCTACATCCTCTTCCATTTCCATAATATTGTCCTCAAGTACATCACCCTTGTACAGACCCTCTATTTACTCCTCCCATCTTTCTGCTTTCTCCTCTTAGCTTAAAACTGCGTAACCATCTGAGCTCTTCTGCGTATCCATCTGTGCTCTTCTGCGTATCCATCTGTGCTCTTCTGCGTATCCATCTGTGCTCTTGATATTCATACAAGTGGTTCTTTTTTCTCCAAAAGTCTTATTTAATTTTCCTGTAGGCAGTATCTATCTTACCCTAGTGAGACATGCCTCTACATCCTTACACTTGCCTTCTAGCCATCCCTGCTTAGCCATTTTGCGTCTCCTGTTGATCTCATTTTTGAGACGTTTGTGTTACTTTTTGTCTGCTTCATTTACTGCATTATTGTATTTTCTCCTTTCATCAATTAAATTCAATATATCTTCCATTACCCAAGGATTTCTACTAGCCCTCATCTTTTTACCTACTTGATCCTCAGCTGCCTTCACTATTTCGTCTCTCAAAGCTACCCATTCTTCTTCTACTGTATTTCTTTCCCCCATTCCTGTCAGTCGTTCCCTTATGCTCTCCCTGAAACTCTGTACAACCTCTTGTTCTGTCAGTTTATCCAGGTCCCACCTCCTTAAATTCCTACCTTTTTGCAGTGTCTTACCATTATATAATCTGTCTGAAACCTTCGAGTATCTCCAGGCCTCTTCCATGTATACAACCTTCTTTAAAGATTCTTGAACCAAGTGTTAGCTATGATTAAGTTATGATCTATGCAAAATTCTACCAGGTGGCTACCCCCATTCCATATTCACCTACTACGTTTCCTTCTCTTCCTTTTCCTGCTATAGAATTCCAGTCACCCATGACTATTAAATTTTTGTCTCCCTTCACTACCTGAATAATTTCTTTTATCTCATCATACATTTCATTAATCTCTTCATCATCTGCGGTGCTAGTTGGCATATAAACTTGTACTACTGTGGTAGGCGTGGGCTTCGTGTCTGTCTTGGCCACATTAATGTGTTCACTATGCTGTTTGTACCTGCACTCCTATTTTTTAATTCATTATTATACCTACTCCTGCATTACACCTATTTGATTTTGTATTTACAACCCTGTATTTATCTGACCAAAAGTCTTGTTCCTTGTGCCACCGAACTTCATTAATTCCCACTATATCAAACTTTAACCTATCCATTTCCCTTTTTAAATTTTCTAACCTACCTGCCTGATTAAGGGATCTGACATTCCATGCTTTGATCCGTAGAATGCCATTTTCTTTCTCCTGATAACAATGTCCTCCTGAGTAGTACCCCCCCCCCCCCCCTCACCCCTCCGGAGATCCGAATGGGGGACTATTTTACCTCTGGAATATTTTACCCAGGAGGACGCCATAATCATTTAACCATACAGTAAAGCTGCATGCCCTCGGGAAAAATTACGGCTGTAGTTTCCCCTTGCTTTCAGCCGTTCGCAGTACTAGCACAGAAAGGCCGTTTTGGCTAGTGTTACAAGGCCAGATCAGTCAATCATCCAGACTGTTGCCTCTGCAACTACTGAAAAGGCTGCTGCCCCTCTTCAGGAACGACACGTTTGTCTGACCTGTCAACAGATAGCCCTCCGCTGTGGTTGCACTTAACGGTATGGCTATCTGTATCGCTGAAGCATGCAAGCCTCCCCACCAACGGCAAGGTCCGTGGTTCATTGGGGGGGGGGGGGGGGTACTTTAATTACATATCTAAAAACAGATCACCAGACTGAGAAATATTTTCTCCTCTCAGCACTCCATTTCATACACTATTTGCGTTATAAGAGGAATTTTTAAGATAAATGAACACAAGATGTGGTTGAGACAATTGATAATGTATGAAATAGCTCATATGTGAACTCCCATTATCTTGTATCAATGAGATATTAACCTTCAGACTTCATTCAAACATATGGCACATGGTTGTTAGAGATATGCTTTCTGGATTGATCAATGTTGCATTGGGTGATCAGATGCTCAATACTCCATTATTTTTTTGGAACATACCACTCGCAAAATGCCTGCATTTGCTGTAGCGATCAATTTATTTTATTTTATTTTATTTTATTTTTTGTTTACTATATTCAACAGTTGTCTAGCAGCCTCTGGTTGTGCCCATATCAACTCTAGTCTGATACTTTTGTGTGGAAACCCTCAAATACATCACATAGCAGCTACCTGTAAGACCAAATCTCCAGTTCTCCAACCCTTGTTCATTCACTCATTTCTTCATGCCGTATGGTCTGTAAATCCCATCCTAAAAGAGAGCCTTCAGGAATGTGTTATGTGACAAGATACCACACTGCCTCTGAGCAATCTGAATTAGGTACTTTCATGAATTTTCAGTAGGAAAACCTAACAGGGGCCGTGCAGACAAGTGCTTCTTCTAGCTTCATGAAGTAATGAATAGGGGAAAATTTGTAGTCAATGGAAATTAATGTTTATAATTTTACAATGACCATCCTTTATTTTATTGCGTAAGGAAAATATTTAAATAGTAAGCAGTGTGGTGCTGACTTTGGCGAGTCAGTTGACATACCTTGATGACACGACCTGAGCCATAGTATCCTGTTACGATGCTAATTCAGCTGATATTATTGCTGCTGTTAATGATGACTGCAAAAAAGGGGATAACTTTATTCATATTGTGAAGTATTAGAGTAAGGATTACATCATTACTTTTTGAATTTTTATTTTCAAGTGGTGTCCCATGTGCTGATTAAATAAGTTTCATTATTTTGTCAGCAGATTGTATAGGGCACTGGCTTGAATTTCTTTGTCTGTTGGACAGAAAAATTAAATTCAAATTTGGGACCAATGTAAATAAGAGAAATCAGTCATTATGACATGACCCAAACTTCCTTGAAGAAATAATAGAACAGATGAAAATTGAAATATCTTATATTGTGGAATGCCTTCTAGCTCCTCCATAATTTATTCTTGAGCAAAAGCCAATGTAGCATTTTCTTTCTATAATGTATATGGATGCTTATTAACAGTGTACTTGCTGGTCATGTTACTATGCACTGTACATATGCCTGAAGGATTATCACTAACATTACGATAAAATGATGATGTATATGGATGCTTATTAACAGTGTACTTGCTGGTCATGTTACTATGCACTGTACATATGCTTGAAGGATTATCACTAACATTACGATAAAATGATGATCACTTAGTGTATAGGAACAGCCTCTCCCCCTCCCCCTCCCCCTCCCTCTCCCCCTCCCCATCCCCCTCCCTCTCCCCCTCCCTCTCCCCCTCCCCTTCCCCCACACCCTCCCCCACACCCTCACCCTCACCCTCCCTCTCCCTGTCTGCCTGCCTAAAACTTGATTCTGTCCTCTTGCATTCCCCTTTCCTCTTCTCTCTGTTCTCTTGTTGCACATCTTTTGCTTAATCTCCTGTTCATAATGCAGTTCACCTTCAAAGTGGTCTCAGATCTTTGTAATTTTCCCAGTCATTATTTAATTTTTCTATTTTGCGCTTCATTTTTCTCTTCCCACCTTCTCTCCATTCTTTTTGTCTCTGGGTATTCATTTTTTCTGACTTGTTCCCTCTTTCCTGTATGCCAAATGCCCCTTCAGCCCACCCCACTACATGTGTAAGTTATGTCATGCCGTCAGAAGTGCATTTGTGTGACAGAGAACTATTCTATGGTGAATTAACTAAATAGTTAATTTTTTTATAGGTGTCGCATTAAACCGGGAGAAGTCCTTCTAATTCATGGTGCAAGTGGTGCAGTTGGAATTGCGGCATTACAGTTGGCCAAAGCATGTGGTAAATTCTTTTTGTTTATTATGTAGTCAGAATTATTTACAGAAGGCAGAATGACACTACTTGTGTATCACAAGTCAGGCTTAATAGAAGTAAGCAGTTATCCAAAGGCCGTGGCCTTTAATATGCAAGTTCTAAACAGGTGTCCTTCTAAATTAGCAGTTTAGCAGGAGATAAGGCACAGGCAGTGAAATTAAGTTCTACTCAGCCTTGCCATAGGAAGATACATTGTTTTTGAAACAATGAGGTTTTTTTTTTGTCTGTGGTCCAAGAAAGTGATAATGCCAGCACATTTTACATCATTATGTTACTGAGTGTTAAAAACCTCTCCTCATCTTGTAAAAACAATGTGAAATAGATAGATAGTTACAAACAGCAGTCAGGCTTTAGTATCATGAGATGACAGTGGCCATGTGTATGTGAACTGGGCATGTATGCATGTGTGTGTGGTTTTTCTTTCTTTCTTTCTCTGTGTTTATTAGCTTACTCTGCTTTTAAATGTGTGTTTCTGCCGCTCAGTGCCACCTCTATGTGGTGAGGAGCAGTCTATCATAGTTGTTATTCCACCCAGATTTTTGTCCATTATTCTCTCCTGGATTCTCCTCATCCTGTTATATTCATGTAGGAAATAGGGAAGAATTGCTGGCTTCATGTGCTGAATGTGACATAATCTGGCTTACTGTACTCTCCTGATTACTCCATGAGGTATGCAGTGGGGATGGTCTGAAATCCTGGTTCTATGAATTTACCAGGTAGCAAGAAAGGCATTGATTTTCTTCCAATGATCCTATTTACATTCTCTGTTGCACTTCAGCATTTCTCAGAATTGTTTCAACATTCTTCATAATGCCAGCTAGATAAGAACAGCAAATCAGTATCCTAAAATAGGTCATACAAGAATTTGGCATGCTGTTTCCTTAACAAATACATTGTATTTGTTCAGAATTCTCCCAGCCCATTTACAGTTGTGATAAAGAGAACATGGCTTTGATAGCTGTTAGAAGTTAATGATACAGACTGGAACAGCTCTTCCTCTGCATGCAACAACGATGAATAATAGGAAGTGTACACAATGAATCATGGGTCAGTTGTTGGCAGTCAGTGACAGTCACTGAATGTATTAATTTCTTTTTGGCCAAACATGCAAATTGATTACATTTGTATGGGGAGTGTGAATAAACCTAGATGTTCTGACAGACTGACTGTAGCTAAGCCCAAGGCCCAGATTAGATTGGAATGTGACAATTTGGTTGGCAAACTGAAAGAATCTCAAGACAAAATTACGATTGCCATAGTAGATTGGTGTGTAGCATAGTTGGAGATATACGTTCATCATTGCAATAACCTACTTGTATGTCTTATTTCCAGTTTTACTGAAAATTCTGAAAATGTGGTTAAATTCTAACCTAATATAATTAAATAGTAGCTATCACTATTTATGAACCATAGGAAATTACAAATGAACATTCTGATTCAATACCAACAACCTTTCATTGCAGTTGCCAAGTGCAACAAGCAATGAGAGACCCAGAACTATCACTACTTTGTTGATTTATGGATAGTAGGCCATGGTCAAATGCATTTTCCTGCGCCTAACGTTTCATCTTCCAGTGCTAAAGACATCATCAGAGGCTGCACTGGGATAAGGAATTACTTGGCTCATTTCTCCTTACTATGGTTTTATCAAGATCCAGTAGCTACTGTGCTAGGATGTACAGATAGACCATAGAAATTCAAAATCACAAAAGTAAATTTAACAGAAAAGACACAAAAACAGTTTTAACAGAAAAGAAGGTGTGGAATTAGACAATTTGTGATCCTTAGTGCTAAATGAAGCAAACACCACTGACCCTTGTCCTCTACTAGTGCCATAACACGTCAGTGTGACTCTGCGATTTTAGGCAGTGGCTTGATGATGGCAGAACCTACAGTTGCTGTGATACATGCAGACAGTTTGACTTGCTGATGTTATGTAAGTTTGTAACTGCTTTCTTAGCCATTATAGCTTCTGATGATGTATACAGCACTGGACGATGAAACATTAGGCACAGAAACATGCCCTGGACGTCAGCCTAACGCCTATAAGAGAAAAATCATGAAGGATGCAAATACTGGCTGTGAAAGCCTGTTGTGTGTGATTAATCTCTGATGCTTTCACCAATTATGGATTATGTCTGCAGTTTGTGTAGCAAGACTAGTGCAGCCATGTTAATTTCATGTGAATTTGCTATCGTACAGAAATATAAAGAGCTATTTTCACAACTAGAGTGCCATATTCACGCGTTAAACCTAAACACTAATTTCCTCCAATAATTACCGTGTTGTCTGTAATTTACTGTAACTGGAACTAAGATTGTTAAGTGTCACATAACGAGACAGTAATCACACATTTAAAGACTGACAATCTCTTCAGTACCTTGATAGAGAACACAAGGCAAAATATTAACCACTGAAAACATATTTAGAACACTGATTCATGGTGCTGTATTTGGCACAACATTGTACACCTGTTACAGTGCAACACACTCTTTATTATACAGAAAATATGGATACATTGTAATCACTTCATAGCTCACAATTCCAGTCCTCACCGGGTTGTTGTAAATTGTAAACCACACCAAGAGAATAATGCAGATTGTCCAGAGTCAAGCAGGTCTGCCATTAACCCATAGCACAGCAATCCAAATCGTAGCCCAGCTAAATTCCAGTAAAGGGCCAGGTTATGACAGTACAGTGTAAGCGAGGTAGGGAGTTTGGCACGGTACAATCTGAAGTGTCTTGCATCTGCCCCAGTGACTGGGTTTTATATCTGGCTTAAATTTAGCTGCCAGGCCCGTGTGACAGCTTGATGCCCCCCCCCCCCCCCCCCACTCTCCAATACCAGAGAAGGAAAGTTACTACTCACCATATAGCAGAGATGGTGAGTCGCAGTGGGCACAATAAAAAGATTCACACAATAAGTGTGGTCTCAGCTCTCTGAGACTGCTGATGTGTGTGCAAGTTGCGTTTGAGTGTGTGTATGTGTGCGTGTGTGTATGTGTGTCTACTGCTGACAGAGGCCTTAATGGCCGAAAGCTTTAATTGTGTGAATCTTTTTATTGTGTCTATCACGACTCAGCATCTCCGCTACATGCTGAGTAGCAACTTTCCTTCTCTGGTATTGTTACATTCCATTGTTTGAAATAAATAAATAAATAAATGGTACAATAATTTGAGAATTGTAGCCAGTTGCATGTATAAAATGTAGCTGCGCAACACAGTTTATAATGTCAAATATAGTCTGCCAGGTGCAACACAGTGTGATTGAATCTAATACACATTTCCATTCAGGTCTAGTAAATATGTTGGATGATCTTTTAAGTGATTATTCTAGATACAATAAAAATTATGGCTCATGATACTAGTAATATTCAGGACGGAGAAACTGCTTGGTTGCAGTAACAAAGTACTTTACACTGAACTACAAAGTTAATTTTGACTAAAATGCCGGTATAAGAAGATCATGATAGCTAACATCATTGTTGCCAGCTTTCAGCTGTGTAGCACAAATGGTTGCAGGTGAAAACGAGTCATCTATATATGACATTGCCATAGAAATGTGTGCAAAATTGCATTACAGATGTTAGCACTTGGAGCTGCGGCACCCAGTCCAATGCAACTGTCGGGGATCTACTTACACCGATTCAACTACAGGCCTTAATTGAGATTCCAGTGCTTCGCCAACTGATTACCATAGCAGTTGCACTGTTGGATCTTCTGCTGGCATCTTCAGTTGCATGTACAAGTAAACCAATGCTATCATAATGATGGTGTTGGCGTCTTTCTCCTACTTACAACACTCTTGGCTAAGCTTACTGTTATAGCAAGGACAGGTATGATTTATGAAACACAGTGCTTTATATAGCCAATGTAAGATACAGTTTAGTACAGGTTGTGCATAGCATTGAACACATTGACTGGACAACTGTAATACAGGTTACAGAATAGGCTGAGCACTAGTTTGCGATCACTTAAATAATACAGTTTCTGTTGTGGCTCACCAATGTGTGCCAGGAGGCCAACCCAGGTGGCCTCTATAAACGGGCCTGTGAACTGTATGGACACACAATCTCTGAAATCGTGCACATCATGAGTGAAGGTTCATTGCTCTCCCTTCCAGTGGTGGGAAAAGCACGTACATAACACTAGACACAGAAAAATGCATGGTACAGAAAAAATGCATGGTACAGAAAAAATGCATGGTACAGAAAAAAATCACTGGTACAGAAGAAAATACTGGCACCAAAATGCACTGGTACTGAAAATGCGCCGGTACCACGAAAGAAAAAAAGCATTGATCTCACAAGGCACTGAGATTGAGTAACGAAGAACACCAATGACTGCGCTGACATCCCTTTAGTGCCCGACAACAGTGGTTGCCACAGCAAGTAGGGGTAGAAGTGATTAGGGGGCAGTTTGACATGCCTTCGCCACTTACATAAGAGGCCGTAGGACAGGACTGGGGATGGCGTCTCCATAGCGACATCCTCAACGAGGTCAACAGTCAGCGGCAATGGTGTCGGCGGGGACATAGGTGACAGCAGCCACACAGGACCCAGTAACAGAGGAGGTGACAGCTGTGGCATTGTGTGCAATGAGGGTTGCTCCAGCGACGGCAGTCAAGGAATGAAGGTGGAGGCAGGAATGCCAGACAACGATCTGCCAGACGGGGACCCCTGCTGTGGAGCCGGATGATTGGTGGCACAGGAACAGAGATCGGTGGGGGTATTGAAGGCGGTGGCCCCTCTGGAAAAGAATCTACCATTCACAGCCACAGCTGGTTGAAGTGGCGGGATGTCTGTCCATCAGGAGTACAGATGATGCGCATGCGCTGACCCGACAACTCTCGATGATTTTAGGAACCCATGTTGGCCGATGGCTGAAACCACAAGACCAGACAGGTGCACCCGCCCGAAACTGTTGTGGAGCAGGCAGCTCTGGATGAAGTGATGTCTGATGCAGCAGGTGGAGGAGGATCCAAGGTTGATATCCATGTAGAAGCTCTGCCGGGTTGCTGTCCCCCACCGGAGTGAAACGTTACAAACTCAGAAAACAGTCTGAAGTAGCTTCAGTGGACCTGCTGGATACATACGTCCACATCTGAGTTTTAGACTTCTGAACCATGTATTCAGCCTCGCCGTTATGTTGAGGATGAAACAGGGGAGCTGCAAGATAGTGAACACCAGTAGCCTGACAAAAAGATGCAAATTATTGAGAAACGAACTGAGGGCTGTTATTGGTAACCTGGGTACACAGAAATCCCTCAGTTGCAAAAATCTTAGACAGGGCCGAAAAAGTCGCCGCCACAGACGTGGACAAATGATGCACCATGTAGGGAAACTGGGAATAGGCGTCAACTACAATGAGCCAATACTGATTTAGGAGAAACCCAGCAAAAATGACATGTAGACGCTCCCATGGGTGCTGTGTATTGGCCAGGGGGAAAAGACTCCTGCAGGGCCACCTGTTGCTGAACACAGTGAGTGAAATTGATGATAAGCCACTTAATGTCCCCATCTGTGCCCAGCCAATACACATGCCGGCAGGCTAAAGCTTTGGTGCAAGCGGTTCCCCAATGACTGATGTGCAGAAGCTGCAGCACATTACGGTGTAAGGAAATGGGAATTACAACCGGAGAGCATTGTCCTCCAAAGCTAACAAAAGAACCCCATCAAACACAGAAAGGCAGTGTTGGAGGGAGAAGTAATTACGCAAGGGATCCGAGACATGGCCTGGTGGTTTTTCTATCCAACTACGCTGCACAAAAATGAGGACCCTACTAAGTAAAAGATCCATGCCGAACCAAAACCATTGACTGCGTTCTGGTTCTCATTATCCAAACAGAAACAAAGGAACTCTTCCTGATTGAACGATGGGTCTGGCCCAATCGGAAGGCAAGATAAGGCATCAGCATTGGCGAGTTGCACCTGCTGGTCAGTAATGGATCTGATATTGATAACAGGAGAGCCAACCACTGCAAACGATGCGCTGCCTTGTCTGGCATCAAAGCTGAAAGGTTAAAAAGAGCAACCAACGGCTTATGATATGTGATTAAATGGAACTTAGAACCATACAACAAGAGGTGAAATTACTTGGGGGAAAACACAAATGCTAATGCATCTTTTTCAATCTGAGAATAACGCTGCTGGGTGGTACTTAAAGTCTTAGCACTGTAAGCATTGGGTCGTTCAGATCCATCCAGGTATTTGTGCTCCAATACTCAGCGCAAAGACCATGCTGAGAGGCATCTGTAGCCAACATGAGATGCTGACCTGGATGAAAAGTGGCCAGGCACGGGGCAGATTGAGGCTTAGATTTAAACAAAGTGAATGCTTGATCACAAGCTGGGGACCAGAAAAAGACACATTTTTGTGAAAAAGTGTATCCAGGGGCTGAGCAACAGTGGATGCGTCCAGTAAAAACTTATGGTAGTGCACAGCTTCACTTAAAACACCTACAACTCGTTAACAGAGGTTGGCCCCAGCAAAGCTGTCAACATGGTGACACAATAGATTGACCCCTATGTGAGAAACATCAAAACTTACATACTCAACTGACAGCTGAAAAAATTAAGATCTGGCAAAATTGCATGTGAGGCGCTCAGACTGTAAAACAGAAAACAATAATTGGAGATTGTTAAGCTGGGCCTTGGGGGAGGAACCCGAAAGGATATAAGATGAACATCAACAAAAGCAAAACGAGGATAATGGAATGTAGTCGAATTAATTCGGGTGATGCTGAGGGAATTAGATTAGGAAATGAGACACTTAAAGTAGTAAAGGAGTTTTGCTATTTGGGGAGCAAAATAACTGATGATGGTAGAAGTAGAGAGGATATAAAATGTAGACTGGCAATGGCAAGGAAAGCGTTTCTGAAGAAGAGAAATTTAACATCGATTATAGATTGAAGTGTCGGGAAGTCGTTTCTGAAAGTATTTGTATGGAGTGTAGCCATGTATGCAAGTGAAACAGGGATGATAAATAGTTTGGAAAAGAAGAGAATAGAAGCTTTTGAAATGTGATGCTACAGAAGAATGCTGAAGATTAGATGGGTAGATCACATAACTAATGAGGAGGTATTGAAAATAGAATTGGGGAGGAGTTTGTGGCACAACTTGACAAGAAGAAGGGATTGGTTGGTAGGACATGTTCTGGGGCATCAAGGGATCACAAATTTAGCACTGAAGGGAGCGTGGAGGGTAAAAATCGTAGAGGGAGACAAAGAGATGAATACACTAAGCAGATTCAGAAGGATGTAGGTTGCAGTAAGTACTGGGAGATGAAGAAGCTTGCACAGGATAGAGTAGCATGGAGAGCTGCATCAAACCAGTCTCAGGACTGAAGACCACAACAACAACAACAACAACAACAACAACAACAATATATGCAGCTGGGTACATACACTATCAGCTGTTCTAAAAAATGCTGAAAAATTGTGGGTGCACTAGCAATGCCAAAAGGCAAGTGTCGATATTGGTACATGTTGAAAGGTGTATTGACAATGAGAAGGCACCTAGTGGCCTCATCCAAAGGAAGCTGGAGGATACTTCTGACAAATCAATCTTAGAAAAATAGTGGCCATCTGACAATTTCATGAGCAACTTGTCAGGGTAGGGCAAAGGGTACATATCTATCACGGACTGTGCATTAGTCGTGACATAGAAGTTGCCACAGAGGCAGAGCTTACCTGTCAGTTTCTTAACAATGACCAGTGGTGTAGCCCGTTCACTGGAAGAAATTGGCGGAATGACACCAAGAAACATCAAAAAGGTCCAATTCAGCCTTGACAGAGTTGCGCAATGTGACAAGCAGCTGTTGTGCCCGAAAAAAACAAGAGTGGGCAGACTCTTTTCATGGTAGTGTGGGCTTGATAATTGGTAGCACAGCTAAGCCCAGAGGAAAAATGGAGACACAAACCAAGTGCAGAGGGACTCCAGTTGCTGATGTTGTACGTGATCTGACTCTAAAATTTTCCTCATCGGCAATGGAGAAACCGAAAGCGTTAAACGCTTGTAACCAGAACAGGTCTGGAGTGTGGGAATGACCACAACAAGGAAGGTGAGAAGGTGAACAACAGATATGAAAGAGATAGGAGCAGAGAACTAATTTAGGATCAGAAACTGCTGTTTATTGTAGGTAACCAGCTTCATGAAGCCTGTGTGGAGGAATGGAGCCCAAATCCACTTATGTTTGTGCGTTTACTAAAGTCACTGCAGCTCCTATGTCTACTGCATTTTTAGCAGTTTATTAAACACTTGCAAGTCAGTAAACAATTTGTTTGGGAGAACAGTCATTGTAGAGATACTGTTTATGTCCATCAGTACTGCTGTGTCCTCTACGTTTGAAGTGGAGTATACACTGATGCGATGTGGCCTTTCTCTGACAACTGTTGCAAACTGCCCAATGCTTAGTGTGCAGCACACTTTTGTTGGACAAAGCAGTATGGGCAAGACAGAAGGGGTAACGCGGCCACTGTTTTGACGAGTTCTGTTGCTGCTGTGGATGTAACCGACACTGCCCCTGCAGCACTGAGTCAAAGGCTGTACTGCTGCAATGGCTTCCCCATCATCCTGAACACTTGCTTTGTGCCTAACAGAGATTGACTAAGCAACTTCCGATACCTCCCCTACCCCTACATAGTAGTGATCGCCTGCAGCCTGTGACACTTCAAAGGACTGCAGTATATTGATTAGACCTGTAAGCATTGGATTCTCACATTGAAGTGCTCTTTCGTGGGCTTCCCTATCTGGGGCCAGATGAATAATATCACACACCATGTGATCAGTGTAGTATTCGTGATGGATACCAGTAACAAATTTACTATGACAGTTCAACCCGTGTAATTCTGCAGCCCAGATGTTGTAAGATTGGTTTGGGCACTTCTGACAAAGGTAAAATTGTAGACACGCCACAATGACACACATTCTGTCACTGTAATAGATTGAGAGAAACTTACACATTGCATCAAATGATAAGCTGCACAGTTCTTGCAAAGATGCAAGTTGGCACAACTACTACTGATATGTGCATGGAAAAAGTGGGGAAAGAGAGAAGGCCTTACACAGTTCTGCATTGCACATGTGAAAAACCTGGAAATGTTGGCATAACTGTGTCTCGTTGAGTCCTAATCTTAAGTGGATTCATCATATGTCAGAAAGAGCGACGGTTACAATGATGGTAGAGTAACGTGCAGCCAACAAGCAGGTGCCACCTGATTGAGAACAGTGGTGAGAGCCTGCTGTTGTTCCGTGAAAGGTTGCTGCTGGGCAGTGATACATTGGAGTGTTTCTTCCATCGAGGTGTTTTGTTGGGTGACTTGACACTGACACTAACACACAGAGAAAACATAAACCTCAGTCATTATTATAGCAAGAACAAAGGCAATTTATGGGACATAATACTTGCAGAGCCAACGTGAGGTACAGTGAAGTACAGGTTGTGCCTAATGCTGAATACGTTGACTGGACAACAGTAATACAGGTTACAGAATGGGCCAAGCATTCATTTGCGAGCACTTAAATAATACAGTTTCTTTGGTGGGTTACCAGAATGTGCCAGGGGTCCAATCCAGGAAGCCTCTATAAGCGGGTGTATTGAACTGTATGGACATGCGATCTCTGAAATTGCATGCATCATGGGTGAAGCTACATCACTTACCACTCATTGCAAGCATCATTTCATGATGCACACAGTAGGTTCTGAGACCAACAAGGAACTCAAGGAAAACTAGTCTTTGGCTCACCTGCAAACAAGCAGCTAGTGCAAACTATTGAAATGGATGCTTGATCACTCACCAAAATATTTATTCTTCACAAAGTTTTTCATATATAAATAACATGTTTTGTTCAACATTTTTGTGATACACCCCAGTTTGCATATTTTCTGTTATTAAATTGAATAAATTAACATTAAAACAGTACTGTGTAAAGTAGAATAAATAGCATTTACATTTGAAGACACAGCGATTTATTTGGAGGTGTAAATTCAAAATGTAGTACAAGAAGCTACAATTAAGTTACAGATTGTGAAATAACTATGACAGTTGGAAACTATGAAGATGAGACAGAAACATATCTAGAAGCTGTAGTTAGCAGCTCTGTGAGAGGCTTTGCATACTGACAGCCTTTACAGTGTTCAGATTTAGTCAGCTTGTTGCAATATATTGAGAAAGACATTTTTTATCTGTATAAATCAACACTTCTTGTTTCTTTGGGAAATAATGTTCCTTGTCTAGTCAATGAATGTACACTTGTTGAAGGAGGATAAAATATTTTTTTTCCTGTACACATTATACTTGACCTTGTATTTTTTGCTTTGCAAACTTTCCTTTCCAAACTCTACCCCTTTTTCCCAAAGCTAACCAGTCCCATTCCTTCACACCTCTTCCTTCTCCTTCAACTCTTCTGCCAGAAGAAGGAACCACTGGCTCCAAAAGTTTGTGAATTTTGATACCTTTATATATGTGATCTCTTACCACAACTTGGTGAGAATATTTTTTTAAAATTGTAACATGTGAGTATTTTATAAAATTCACAAAGATTTGAATGGCTCTTCTTGAGAGATGGTATCTTACTTCAGTGGGCTTCCATGTTGGTAGTTATCCTATAATACATGATATTCATCTTGAGTGCACCCAAGAAAAGTCTTCCATTTATGATGTGCTAGATTCATTTGCATATTTTCACTACTGTGTGTAAAATAAAAATTTAACATCTTGTTGTTCATCTTGAATACCCCTGTGTTTAACAATTAAACCACAGTGATCAGTGTCAGTTTGGAAAACTCATACATAAAAGTTCATTGAAAAAAGATAAAAGACATCTCTACTAACAAACCTTGAAAAGTGACTAAATTAACGTTCCATACCAGTATTTTTAGATTTTTTGCTGAAATAGGTTGGAAGAACTATATTGAGCAATTATTACTACAGCAAGTGGCTTTTGCAGTATCTGTGTAATGTAGATTGATGTATGACATAGTACTTGTTAGCTCATTGTTTGTAACAGCATTATATTTAAATATGAGAACAGAAGTAAATTTTTTTCCAGGAGTTTCTGTTGTTGGCACGGCTGGAACATTGGAAGGCATGGAACTAGTAAAGAGTCTGGGAGCAGACTTCGTATTTAATCATAAGTAAGTAATTTCAAGTTTGTGCACTGTATAGAATGAAATCATTTGAAAGTGCAGTAAATGAAACAGCGCATAATGGAAAAAAGTAACACACGAAAAAGAATCATGTTTTTTAATCCAATAAAAGATCTCCAAAGTAGAGATTGAATAATGATTTTCATAGATTACGTTCTTCACCTTGGTAGCTGAGGGGGGCGGGGGTAGATAAACATTGATGTGGGGATTACATGGTTTAAAATTATTGTTATTATATCCATTAGTGAAGCATAATAAAAATAAGGATAACAGCTTATAACTGATGATTCAGTTATGTGAAGTTGCTGACTTACGGCTTAAGGTGAGTTCACTTACTTCTTGTCATTTAATTTATTTCTTACTTGTAATTGTTCTGTTGGTGTAATGTGCCCTGTAATTTTTTCTCAGTACAAACAATTTTTTGAACTAACTCATGAGAATTTTGATGTAACTCAGTGATGCGGTCTTCATTCCTTGGTTCTATGAGCTTACATGTCCTAGCACTTTAAGAAAAAGTTTATGTAACACACGTATTCAGACTGATTACTCTTCAGTAAATTCAGATACTACAGGTCAGAAAAAAGGAACTAACTACCTTCAGTGGGTAACCAATGAATAATATGTATGAATTTTTAAATCACAAAGATGTTTAGGAAAGGTGGAGGTGGATGTGGTGATTTCCAAGGTAGTTCTCTTTGAGTTGTTCACATTTGGTAACTGTGCCTGTCAGCATTGGAAAATGTAATTGAATTTATTCTGTGAATTTGCTATTAGAGTTGTCTGTTCTTTATTAAGACTCAAACTGACCACAACATTGTTCTGATTTAAGTCAAGTGAAAAGTTGCACGAAGAGTGCAGCACCCTTTTGTTTTCACCAGGCAGTGATACGTTTGGTTATTTGAAACTGTGCATTGATGTTGTACTGGCACACAAATGGAATAGTATTAGCTACATATGGCACTGGTAGGCTCTGTTGTACCCAGCCTGTGCCTGCATGTTTGCATTCAGAGTGATATTGATTAAGGGAACGTTAAAGACGAAATTGCGGTAGGCCCTTAAATGTCACACTAAAAGTCATGTAAGTCCATTCACCTCCATTTCTGTTTAAAAATTAGCAGTCACAGTGCTCATACTGTGCACGTGATCTTGCAAAAATGTGAACACATCAACATGAAAAATGTCAGAATATATCTTGAGAGCAGTGTGCAGAATTCTGTGCAGGAAGATATAGGATAAACTGGTGATGTTGCAGTATTTTCTCTGTCTTTTAGTCCCACAGAGCAGGCTGCATCTACACTCTATTAGCGGTTGTCAGTGCCGGGAGTTCTCCTTGTGGAAAGATTTAGATTTTGCTGCTACATTTTATTGAACACCGTGGCTGTTACTTGTTTGTGTACTCTTAGTGACAAACAATTTGAGAAGAAAATAGCCATTGAACATACATTTGATAGACCAATGCTGTTCACTAATGTGAAAAAGGTACACTCCATCATATTACTTCGAGTCTCCTCTCCTTTTTATCCTGTATAATTGGATCACCATCACTTACAATTATTGTGACTTTATTGCTCATTGATCTCATTCACAGCTGTTGTTTAGTGGACCTGGAATGCCTTGCTAGGAACTTTAAAATGTGGCTTGCATCAAATTGTTCAAAACTCCAAAATGAAATATTTGGAGGAAGAATGTCATCTCACATCTGCAATAACATTCATACATTTCTGTGGGAGATTTCTGCTTATGGAAGTAAAGTTTCAAAATGCGAACCAGGTGTAAGTGGCTGTTTGTCCACCAGGCTTTATTCTGATCCTTATGTCAGATGCAGAGGTATGGAAAGGGGATTGGGGGGGGGGGGGGGAGGAGGGTCAGGCTTTTGTATGAGTGTGTGCTGCATCTGGAAGGGGATCTTGTCTGAAAGTTTGACTGGTTAAGTGTCATTTTTGTTTGCTGTGCAGCATTGCTTCTGTTCAGAGAATTCTATTCCACCTCATACAGCTATTTACTGTATAGGAATGTTGTAGCTTATATGAATGTAAGAAAATATAAATGTATTTTGATGAATTGAAGAGCCCTTAATGATTTTTTGCAGCTCTCAACATTACCTTAAGGCTTTTTTACTTTAGCCTCATGAAAAATAAATTTGCAGGTTGATAGGTTTGATGAGGTCCTAACTGTACAGTGTACCATTGTCAGTAAGTTGTTTGGATAAATAGGTATGTACATGCTTTTAGCAATGTTCTGTGTTGTCAATTGGTATGTCATGTTAAAAACAAAAATAAAGTGGTTGTCAGTGCAAAGATTGCTTTGAACAACAAAATGCTCTGACGGTGATGGTCCTTTCAAATGAAGTATGATGTTATCGCCCTCTGATCCACGAACTGAATTACGCAGCCAGTTATTTGAGTCCTACAGTATAATGTAGAATTCGAACCACTGTGCTACTTCCCATTTTTCTCTTTGTAAAGACATATCATGAGTGCCCTGTGCTAGGAAAGGATACTCCTAAAACACCAGGCATTGAAACCCATTCAGTTAGACATTTATCCAAGGAGTCTCCCTCCAAGATACATAATTTTTTTGTACTTTGGTCATTGTAGACAACTTCATTAAGAGCTGCTGATATTTAAATTTTTATGTATATAGGTATTTGAAATAACCTACTTTGTGAACAGCAGCAGCCTGATTTTCATGAACAAAAGATGACAGAATTACTAGTTTTTGTCATTGTATTGCATAATGTGTTGTTATGCCATGACTGCCTCCTCTGATATTTACAGTTTTAAATGTTATTGACTGAAGTTACTTTAAAGTAACTTGTTGCTGTTTTATTTTCAGAGAAAAGGGTTATCTCAACAATGCCGTAGCCGCAATAGGAGGGCAAGGTTTCAATGTTGTTTTGGAAAATCTTGCTAATATTAACCTTGGTGCTGACCTCACAGTTCTGAATCAACAAGCAAGAGTTGCTGTAAGAATTCCAATACATAATATTCATTGCATTGTTTTTGTTGAATATGTAATAATGTTTAATGATAACATAATGAAAAGGAGAGATTGCTACCCACCATATAATGGAGGTGCTGAGTCATAGACAGGCACAACAAAAAGACTATTAAACACGTAAGCTTGCAGCCATAAGTCTTCTTCTGAAATAGTCATCATAGACACACATTCATGCTAATGCAGCTCACACTGTCTGGACAAGTCGGGGCGGAACAGGGCAGGAGCAAAGGCAGTGTACAGTTTTCTGCAAACACCTGAAGCTGAGTCAATAGTCATGTGTGTGTGTGAGCTGCGTTTGCATGAATGTGTGTGTGTAAGTTGTCTATTTCACAAGAAGGCCTTTTGGCTGAAAGCTTAACATGTTCAGTAGCCTTTCTGTTGTACCTGTCTGCGACTCAACATTTCCACTATATGGTGAGTAGCAATCTATCCTTTTCATAATATTGGCATTATTCCATCCTGGCTTTTCTATTGTTTGATATAATATTGTTTGATATAATATTGTTTGATATAATATTGTTTGATATAATAGTAATGTTTGATATAATAGTAATGTTTGATATAATAGTAATGTTTGATATAATAATGTTTGATTGACTTAAGCTAATACTTTGTTAATTTTTTATTTTATTTAAATTTCACCTAAATAAGATGTAAATCCTGTTACCTATTATTCTACAATAGGTTGTATTTTCTGTCTGCAGTTGTATTTCTTTATTTACTTCAGGTTAAATAATAACGATGAGGTATATACTCTAAATACTATTACTACTACTACTACTACTACTACTACTACTACTACTACTACTGATACTACCACTGACATCATAGTTGCTGCTGCTGATGCTACTACTGCTACAACATCAATAGCAACAACAACAATGACAACATCAATAGCAACGATGACAACGACAACATTAATAGCAACAAAAACAACAACAACTACTACTACAACATCAGGTTTTGCATCAGAGACTCCTCACAGTCAGTTCGTAGTATGCTGATCTGTAGCTGCAGTCCTGGCTTATGATGTGCCTCCCAGGCCTTAATGGACACTGCATGGGCAATGTTTCCCAGAATGTGTCAGGTTGACGCATGAAGCAGAGTCAATTGTTACCTGGCACTGGCCACATCTGTCTACAGAGTGCATTACCATATAGTGTCCTCAGAAGTGCCTACTTCTCCCTCTGATGTTGTGGCAGTATGTGGCATATGGACCACCATAGTCAGAAAGTGGGCCAGTTCTCTTGAGGAGTCTTGTAATCCAAGCCTTTGTTTGATGTTTGGGAAGAAGCTCTCTTTGTTGTTGGTGATAATGCTTCAGGAGAAAGTAGTAAGGAAACCTTTTCTATTTCAAATCACAAATGATGTTACGTGATGGTTCCCAGCAGAGCTGACTAATATCATTTTGTGCTCAAAATTTCATTGACTGATCTAATTGTCATCTACAGGTACTCCTGCAATGTCCTTTGATGCTTGCTTATTGTCATGTCACAGGGCACCTGCTAATTATCCAGGGTGGAAGCCGCCACCCGTACTTCAGTGCTGGCCAGTGACAATAAAATGTAGTGTGTTTGCCTTGCTGAGCTGGTACATCATGTATTGGAATTAAATAAAGACATTCTTCCACTAGGTCTGCCTCCCTGTCACCACCTACTCACCCCCTGAGTGCAGCCGCTCTTTTCAGAATGGTGTCAGATTGGTTGTCTGCTCCGGGTACCCTTAAGAATGGTGTCAGGAGAACTGATGGTGCCAAAAGCAGCAGCAGATTGTCTGTCACTCTGCTGTGTAATGTCCGACTCACAAGTCGCAATATCATTGGTTACAGTGAATTGGACCATTTTGTTCTTGTGTGGTGACTGTCATGGGAATGAAGTCTAGGGAGTGTAATTGATAATACAAGTAGCTGTGGAGTGTTCTGTCTGTGTTAGTGCGGTATTATTGTTTTTGTGTTATTTTTGATATATTATCGCACAGTGTTTTCATGAGCAATTGGTTATGGTTTCCAGAAGGCATAATTCGGCAGTAGAGGACTTTGCCTATAGAGTTATGAAGTTGAATTTACACATTTATGAATTGTCATATAGTGAGGAGGTAGATAAAGTAGTACTACAGGAGGCTGAGCAACTAACACTGGATGTTTCCTTTATACATATAGATAGTTTATCACCAGAAATGTCGAGGAGGGTGCACACTGGGGTATCTAAAAATCTGTGTGCGGGGATTGGTTAGCATTGGAGTATGAGAAAATCGATACTTTTGTGGGGGTAAGGGAGCGGAGAGGCATGTGTTTACATCAAATGTAAAATTTTTTAATTGTGGGGATACCTGGCATATGCAAAAGCAGTGCTACCAGCCACAAAGAAGTGTTGGGAATAGCATGGCCTATCACCAATTTAATGGGAATAGTAGTTGGGGGTAGTACAGGTCATCAACAGGGATATATGGGTAGTGTCAGTGACCTTGAGAGGCCATAGGAGGCATTTGGAACCCACCACGTTACAAGTTGCGTGAAACAGGAGGGCATAGGATGTTGCTAGGACTGCATTTCATGAAAAATTGAAGCATCTGGAAGGGATAAAGAGGACAGAGATGGAGGATCTGTTACTGGAATTCCAAGATCTACATATTTTTTTTTTTTTTCACAAGGGCCGTTGGCTGCTACACCAGTGCCACAGCACAGGATTCCGACAAGGAATGAAGCACAGGTGTATCAGAGAGCTTACAGAATACCATGATAACTGCAACCATTTCTGGAGGAATTTATAAATCAACAATTGGCTGATGAGATAATAGAAGAAAGTAGTAGCCATGGGAGATGGGAATTGTTATCATGCCCAAGAAGTCTGTGGTGGCTTGAAGAAGTTATGTTTTTGCTCGATTACCACCATTTAAATTGTAAAGGTATGACAGATGCCTAACCAATTCCAAGCGTTACAGAAATGATAGATAACATGGGGCAATGCCACTAATTCTTGACAATGAACTCGAAGGGTGGATACCATCGTTTGGAAGTAGCTCTGGAAGATACATCAGAAACTGTGTTTTCATCATCTTTGGGACAGTATCAGATTAGAAGAATGCCTTTTCGGTTAAAAAAAATTGTAGGCAACATTCCAGCAAGTATTGGTTGAGATTCTGAAAGGATTAAAATCTTATCAGTGTCTGGTGTATCTTGACAAGACAATTGTCTTTTGAAGGAATATGTAGGAGCATAGGCAACGGTTGAGGGACGTGTTGGAAAGATGTGTGGAAAAAGGTCACTTTGCGCTGGAGAAGTCAACTATTTAGGCCATATTATTGGTTATGATGGTGTGAGGGCAGATCCTAGATTAATACAAGCAGTACAAGACTTTCCAGTACCAGGAACAAACAAGGAATTACAATCATTTGTGGGTCTCTGAGATTACTATAGGAAGTTTGTGAGGGGATTTGTTGATACAGCACAACTGCTTACAAAGTTGTTGAGAAAGGGTACTAAGTTTGTGGGTCAGAGGAATACCATGGAGCATTTGTCAAATTGAAAAAGATGTTGACGTGGGTTTGGTGTTTGTTTTTCCAGACTTAACAGAAGGCATTTCTATTATCATGTGATGTATCAAACCATGCTCTTGGGTGCATTTTATGAGATGTGTGAGAAAAGACTTTTTATCTACCAAAGTTTATACTTTATTTCAACCAATATTGTCCCCTTCAAAGTAGTTCCCTTCAGTAGCTATACACTGACTGTCTTGGTAGCTATGCTGAAAGGCTTCAGTTGATAGGGACTGTAATTGTTGGTTACATTCTTATGAATGTCCTCCATGCCAGTACTTCTTGACAATGAACTTAAACAGTGGATACCATCAGTGGGAAGTAGCTCCGCAGGATACACCAAAAACTCTGTTTTCAGCACCTTTGGGACACTACCAACATAGAAGGATACCTTGTGGTTTTAAATTAAAAAAAAAAAAAAAAAAAAACCCTCACTGGCAATATTCCAGCAGTTAATGGTAAAGATGCTGAAAGGATTAAAACTGTGCCAGTGTCTGGTGTATCTTGCGACACAATCGTCCTTTCAGCGATGTTCTTGTAAGACATTTTTCAATTTCAGGAAAAGAAAAAAAGTCACAAGGACTGAGATCAGATGAATAGAGGGCTCTGGTACAACAGGCATGCCTTTTGAGACCACAAATTCCATGATGGAAGTGGCCATGTGATGTGGAGTGTTGTCATGATGCAGCTTCCACTTGTCTGCAGTGTCTGGTCATCTCACTTGAGTCACCTATTTCTTGAGCCTTTCAAGGATATCTTTGTAAAAAAATCAGTTGGTGTTAAACATCAGTCTGATCTCAGAAGAGCATACACATTTGACTTTTTGAAGTTTAAGGTCTCTGTGAGTGAAATTCACCTTCAATGTGTTCTTGGCCTTCCAAAAATGATTTGTGCCAGCAAAAGCTGGTGCTCTTCGTAAGTGATGTTCCCTGTAGGCCTGTATCAACTTTTCAGTGGACACACTCATGGAGTCCTCAAGTTTAACACAAAACTAGGTGGCAGCGTTGCTCTAACAATAATCTGTCATGCATGCCGAACTGGTTGTGCTTGCCATATCGTTTACATTCCGCATCAGTTCTGATGAGGAATATAAATATTTTAGAAATCATGTAGAGTATGCGCAACGTGCAGATTTGAATTGAAAGTAGGCTGGTACTGTTGCAAAGGTTGCAAGAGGCAGTGGAATGTTTAATTTCATAGGGGTGGATGTGGTAGGACCATTCATCTGAACAGCAGTGGGTAACCATTTTGTACTGGCCATAATAGACAGTTTTTTTCATTACATAGGCCAACATGCAGTCAGTCGCACAGGTGTCAGTGAAAAGTTGGATACGGAAGTTTGTAGTGCCGGGAACAGTAATTACGGAACAGGGGACAAACTTTGTCAGACCTGATGAAAAAGTTCTTTTGGTTATTAAGAGAAAGAAAAGAGCAAGTCCAGAAAAGTTAAGAACAAGTCCACTTCATCCTGAGGCCAATGGAAGGATGGAATGAGTTCATTAGGCAGTTGGATAGATACTTGGTTGTGATGTGAGTGCACACCATTCAGATTGGGACACAAATTTATCCCTTGTAATGAGTGCGTATAATTCCCAAGTACACACTAGCAAAGGTTGTCACTATTTGAGGTGGCATACGGGAAAAAGATGCCCTCACCATTTGCCACGATTGTAGAGAAAGGAGGCAGGAACAAGGAGTCAGTTGGAGAATTCGCAAGAAAAGTGAAGGAAGTTTTGAGAAAGGTCCAACGAGCGCATAGTAAGACTTTGGAGAAGCAAGAAAGTTCAGTGAACTGAGCGATGTTATCAAGTCTATATACTCTGAAGGGAAAATGAATAAATTTGTAATACTGTTCTAGGGCCCTTACCACGTGATTGAGACCACTTCATCAGCTAATGTAAAGCTACAGCTATTACAGTTACCAGCAAGGTCAACAATTGTGCATGTTGGACATCTATGGCCATTCAAGGATACGCAAGAAATGATTCCAAAGGAGATAGAATTGAAAGTGAAGAAGGAGCCAGAGTAGAAGGGATGAGGGGTGAACAACAGGAGGAGGTGGTCCAGGTACCTCATGCTCAATATTTGTTAAGGCCAAGGAAATAAACAATATGTAATGTATTTTTGTGATCTTAGGTACTTTTTTCACATATGTAGTATAGGTTGTTTATGTCCTTTCAGATCAGGTTGTATATTTTGTTAGAGAAGGATATATCGGTAGTCTGTTGAGATTTGCCATTGGAGACGATGCGCTTCTGGGGAAGGTTAGGTGATAATGGGCCCTGTCCTCAGGTTGCATATTCAGAAAGGGCCAGAGGAGAGGAATATTAGTTTTCGCAAAGGGTATTACCACCAGAATTACAGTTAGTCGCAGAGCCGGGTAGCCAGACCTTGCTGTTCTACCACCATAGTGTGACAGTGGATGTGGTCACAGATAAAGCAAAGTTATATGTATCAATGAGGATGCTGGTAGTAAGCATGCATGCATTATTAGATGTTACATGATACACACCTATGTGGTGAAGTTAGTGGCAGTTGGAAAGTTTGCACAAGTGAGAGAAGAAGGCATAATACAGGGGTAGACATGTGGTAATGATCAGGGGTGAGCTTCAGCAGAGTGATCACCTTATGCCAAGCACATGAAGTGGCAGTGGGTGAGAGTACAAGTATTGAGCAATTGCTCAGAGGTGGAGCAGAGGGGTGTCAATGTCCATAAGAGGTAATCAAACCAAAACCATATTTTTGGAGAAAAGGACATTGGATATGTTCAGTATATGACGATGTAGTAGTAGTGGTGGTTTGTTGCTGTGAGCAAGGGAAACTCAAGACAGCAAGGCATTTAGATTTCCGAGGTAGTGGGTTGTTGATCAAAGGAACTAAGTGTGATGTTATGGTACCTACATTTCATTTACTAGCCACTATGACAGTCTAATGACACGTGGGAACCCAGACTGGACCACTTATTGAGTCATATGAAAGCCATACAGGAGTGGCGATTCACAGTGGAACAGTTGTTGCAGCATGTAAGACAATATTGGCATGGAAGATGTCAGGTAACTATGAGTTCCTAGTGCCATACTGACTCTCATTTTGCTTGGCTTAACTTTTACATATATGAGATGATGAGTAATTCAGACACATGATCCAGAGACAGTTCAAGTTCTCAAGTCCAGGCTCTACTGTTTGGCAAACCAAGTCTAAATCAGTTCAGGTAAACAGCCATGGCAGCCAGAGTTCACTTGTGGAAGTAAAGTTGGATAATAGCAACTGAATAAGAGACCACCACTGTGTAGCCTTATATTTTCCCACTAAGAAAGTTCATCTTGTTGACCTGCAGTAACTTCCATTTGTATGCCCAGCAGTATTACCAAACAGATGACAAGTGGAGAGTCTATTTGTACCACAACAAACAGTCAAAGAAGAGAGTGAGACCGAGAGCAGCAAAAAAGTCAAGGGTCACCTTCAAGCCCTGCACTAGTCTAATCTTTGGAAAATTGGTAGAGTCCTAAAGAAATATTGCATCCAATGTGTATCACTCTCACTTATGAAGATGGAAGCATTGCTGCAACATTAAAGGTAATCCAGTCCTCAAAAAATGGGTTGTGTATGATGCAAACATGGCATTTGATTCACAGACAGATGATCAGAACAATTGCAGAGCGATGCAAGCAACATCAGTGACACGCCTAAAGGAAGCTGCTGTTGTCCAGCACTGATTGGTGTAGAAAGATGTGGCAAGACAGGTATTCTGTTTCAGGTAATTAAGGAGTTTATTGAAACAAAGGTGTTAAGAAAGTTACAAACAGGAACAGAGGTTTTGCATTAGGAAGGCATGGTATTTGGCACTTGGTTTGTAAAGATATCACTGTTCATTTCAGAGCTTGAAAACATAGAGAAAATGTATGTTTTATGAAATAATGGAATGGGAGCAGAAAAATAAATGTGCATAAAAGGATGTAGCAAGCATATAGAGTTGAATTTGGCTATACACACATGACACCAACAGTTCCTCACAATTTGGTTGAAGTCAAGACGGTGAGCACCTGCTCATGCAAGATGATAGCTTGGAGTACCTGAAGATGATTAGGTCTGTAGAAATAAATATTGTGTGCCAAATGTAACTGTCAAGTGAGCTAGGAACCCAAAAGCATTATCAACCTATCATATAGAGAGAACCTTAACAGTCACACCACTGTGGCTATCTCTGTGGACAATATCTTCAGTGGAAGAAGATAACTGTATCTGCTAAGTTGCCACTAACCCTTTGACTTTACAGATGTGTTCTCAGCATTCCGTGCTGACTGCAGCTTTGTTGTTGCGGTACTGCTTCCCAATGCTGCTACCTGTGCTGAGAGATAGTGTTCTGGCCGCTATGAAACACTTATCATCTGATTTTAAGAAAACTATTCAGTGAAAATATTTGATTTTTGCATGTCTCAGTGTCTGTGATATCTTCTCTTGATAGAGGACTGAATTTCTTTTTGTTATTTATCATGGTTACTGTGCTGCATCAACTCAAGTAAAGCATTGGATGAAATTACAAAACCCTACAGAGGTAAAAATGCTCATACATCGATGTTTATGAAATGTAGATAAAATATTGAAATTTTATGTAAAATTAAGAGCAGAACGAAATCTCACCTTGTTCTCTAGTTATTGGTTTTTATAGCTGGCGGACAGTTCCATCTTTGCGCATTGGGAATAATGGCCATAACAGCCATCATATTTCGTAATCGGTTCAATATACTGAAACATGGTTCTTTGGAAATGACAGTATGCAAAGAGGCACATATGTTGTATTATAAATACTTGAAACTATTTTAATTCATCGAAATATGGAAGTAACTCATTCACAGCAGTGAGAGGGTTGGCAGAACAGCACACATTGACACATCGACAGCACTTACGGAAAGCCCAGATGCTCCATTTACACGCATCCTCAGAACCTGCGAAGCAGTGCAGCATGACGAGTTAACTTGCCCACAGCATTCAAAGGGTTAATTAATGCTTACCAGGTCATTAATATAAAATAATGAGCATCAAGGGTTCTAACACAATCTGCTGGGGCATACCTGATGTTACTTCTATGGCTGTCAATGACTCTCCATCCTAACTAACATGCTACGTCCTCCCTACCAGAAATCCTCAATTGCATCGTACACTTTGTTTTAATACACATTATTATTGTAGTATCATTAATAAGTGCTGGTGTAGTATGGAGTCAAATGCTTTTAATAAGTCAAGAAATACTGCGTTATCTGATTGCCGTGATCCATGGCTTTTTGGCTGTCACATGAGAAAAGCACGTGATGGGTTTCATGTGATGAATGCTGATTTGCTTAGGTATCATTTTATTTGAGATACCTCATTATATTTGAGCTAGAAATATGTTATATGATTCTGCAACTGATGGATGTTGATGGTGTTAGATGATAGTTTTGTGGTTAACTTCTGCTGCCCTTCTTGTAGCTGGGTGTGACCTGCCCTTTCTTCCAACTACTAGGCACAGTTTTTGATTGAGGGATCTACAGTATATTATCGTTGAAAGAGGGGCCAACTCAGCTGCAAATTCTGTTTAGAATCTGATAGGGATTCCATCAGGACCTGATGAGGAAAAGTGATAAAAATAGTTCAGTAGTTACGTTCAGAGATGATGATGGCAGTTCCACAGAATGGGGCAGAGGAAAGAGGATCCAGGTAGGAATAATATGTAAGTATATTTTATACTGGTTATGGCTGCTGGGGTGTGCATCAATTTCAGTAACCGGGCAATAAAGTTCGTTGCTGGTTGCAGTTTAGCAATGGTCATTTTTACACATGTTGCTGTTGTGGTCTTCAGTCCTGAGACTGGTTTGATGCAGCTCTCCATGATACTCTATCCTGTGCAAGCTTCTTCATCTCCCAGTACTTACTGCAACCTACATCCTTCTGAATCTGCTTAGTGTATTCATCTCTTGGTCTCCCTCTACGATTTTTACCCTCCACACTGCCCTCCAATGCGAAATTTGTGATCCCCTGATGCTTCAGAACATGTCCTACCAACCGATCCCTTCTTCTGGTCAAGTTGTGCCACAAACTCCTCTTCTCCCCAATTCTATTCAATACCTCCTCATTAGTTATGTGATCTACCCATCTAATCTTCAGCATTCTTCTGTAGCATCACATTTCGAAAGCTTCTATTCAAATTTAGCATTGGAGGGCAGCGTGGAGGGTAAAAATCGTAGAGGGAGACCAAGAGATCAATACACTAAGCAGATTCAGAAGGATGTAGGTTGCAGTGGGTACTGGGAGATGAAGAAGCTTGCACAGGATAGAGCAGCATGGAGAGCTGCATCAAACCGGTCTCAGGACTAAAGACCACAACAACAACTACTATTCTCTTTATTGTCCAAACTATTTAAAGTCCAAGTTTCACTTCCATACATGGCTACACTCCCTACAAATACTTTCAGAAACGACTTCCTGTCACTTAAATCTATACTAAATGTTAACAAATTTCTCTTCTTCAGAAACGCTTTCCTTGCCATTGCCAGTCTGCATTTTATATCCTCTCTACTTCGACCATCATCAGTTAATTTGCTCCCCAAATAGCAAAACTCATTTACTACTTTAAGTGTCTCATTTCCTAATCTAATTCCCTCAGCATCACCAGACTTAATTCGACTACATTCCATTATCCTTGTTTTGCTTTTGTTGATGTTCATCTTATATCCTCCTTTCAAGACACTGTCCATTCTGTTCAACTGCTCTTCCAAGTCCTTTGCTGTCTCTGACAGAATTACAATGTCATCGGCGAACCTCAAAGTTTTTATTTCTTCTCCATGGATTTTAATACCTACTCCGAACTTTTCCTTTGTTTCCTTTACTGCTTGCTCAATATAGAGGTAGAATAACATCGGGGAAACACTACAAACCTGTCTCACTCCCTTCCCAACCACTGCTTCCCTTTCATGTCCCTCGACTCTTATAACTGCCATCTGGTTTCTATACAAATTGTAAATAGCCTTTTGCTCCCTGTATTTTACCCCTACCATCTTAAGAATTTGAAAGAGAGTATTCCAGTCAACATTGTGAAAGCTTTCTCTTAGTCTACAAGTGCTAGAAACATAGGTTTGCCTTTCCTTAATCTTTCTTCTAAGATATGGCGTAAGGTCTGTATTGCCTCAGGTGTTCCAACATTTCTACGGAATTCAAACTGATCTTCCCCGAGGTCGGCTTCTACCAGTTTTTCCATTCGTCTGTAAAGAATTCGCGTTAGTATTTTGCAGCCATGACTTATTAAACTGATAGTTCGATAATTTTCACATCTGTCAACACCTGCTTTCTTTGGGATTGGAATTATTATATTCTTCTTGAAGTCTGAGGGTATTTCGCCTGTCTCATACATCTTGCTCACCAGATGGTAGAGTTTTGTCAGGACTGGCTCTCCCAAGGCCGTCAGTAGTTCTAATGGAATGTTGTCTACTCCCGGGGCCTTGTTTCGACTCAGGTCTTTCAGTGCTGTGTCAAACTCTTCACGCAGTATCATGTCTCCCATTTCATCTTCATCTATGTCCTCTCCCATTTCCATAATATTGTCCTCAAGTACATCGCCCTTGTATAGACCCTCTATATACTCCTTCCACCTTTCTGCTTTCCCTTCTTTGCTTAAAACTGGGTTTCCATCTAAGCTCTTGATATTCATACAAGTGGTTCTCTTTTCTCCAAAGGTCTCTGTAATTTTTCTGTAGGCAGTATCTATCTTACCCCTAGTGAGATAAGCCTCTACATTCTTACATTTGTCCTCTAGCCATGCCTGCTTAGCCATTTTGCACTTCCTGTCGATCTCATTTTTGAGACGTTTGTATTCCTTTTTTCCTGCTTCATTTACTGCATTTTTATATTTTCTCCTTTCATCAATTAAATTCAATATTTCTTCTGTTATCCAAGGATTTCTACTAGCCCTTGTCTTTTTACCTACTTGATCCTCTGCTGCCTTCACTACTTCATCCCTCAAAGCTACCCATTCTTCTTCTACTGTATTTCTTTCCCCCATTCCTGTCAATTGTTCCCTTATGCTCTCCCTGAAACTCTTGTTCTGTCAGTGTATCCAGATTCCTTAAACTCCCAACTTTTTAGCTGTTTCTTCAGTTTTAATCTACAGTTCATAACCAATAGATTTTGGTCAGAGTCCACATCTGCCCCTGGAAATGTCTTACAATTTAAAACCTGGTTCCTAAATCTCTGTCTTCCCATTATATAATGTATCTGATACCTACTAGTATCTCCAGGATTAATCCATGTATACAACCTTCTTTTATGATTCTTGAACCAAGTGTTAGCTATGATTAAGTTATGCTCTGTGCAAAATTCTACCAGACGGCTTCCTCTTTCATTTCTTACCCCCAATCCATATTCGCCTACTATGTTTCCTTCTCTCCCTTTTCCTACTCTCAAATTCCAGTCACCCATGACTATTAAATTTTCGTCTCCCTTCACTACTACATAGACATCTAATTAGTTATGATTCCTACATACAATACTGCTTAGTGAAATGACATGTTCCCAGTTGTGCTCCACTGGATCACATCTTCAACAACTACTTCAATACACATAATATTTGGATCCTCCTCCTCCTCCTCTTCATAATAATAATAATAATAATAATAATAATAATAATAATAATTCAAGACTTCACACTTTACTTCACACCACAAATGCCTTGAGGAATCTACATCTACACCTACATCCATACTCCGAAAGCCACCTGACGGTGTGCAGCAGAGGGTACCTTGGGTACCTCTATCAGTTCTCCCTTCTATTTCAGTCTCGTATTGTTCGTGGAAAGGAGGATTGTCAGTATGCCTCTTTGTGGGCTCTAATCTCTCTGATTTTATCCTCAGTCTCTTCGCGAGGTATACATAGGAGGGAGCAATATACTGCTTGACTCCTTGGTTAAGGTATGTTCTCGAAACTTCAACAAAAGCCTGTACCGAGCTACTGAGCGTCTCTCCTGCAGAGTCTTCCACTGGAGTTTATCTATCATCTCCGTAACGCTTTCGCAATTACTAAATGATCTTGTAACGAAGCGCGCTGCTCTCCGTTGGATCTTCTCTATCTCTTCTATCAACCCTATCTGGTACAGATCCCACACTGCTGAGCAGTATTCAAGCAGTGGGCGAACAAGCATTTCCTTAGGATTCTTCCAATGAAACTCAGTCTGGCATCTGATTTACCGACGATCAACTTTATATGATCATTCCATTTTAAATCACTCCTAATGCCTACTCTCAGATAATTTATGGAATTAACTGCTTCCAGTTGCTGATCTGCTATATTGTAGCTAAATGATAAGGGATCTTTCTTTCTGTGTATTCGCAGTACATTACACTTCTCTACATTGAGTTTCAATTGCCGTTCCCTGCACCATGCGTCAATTCGCTGCAGACCCTCCTGCATTTCAGTACAATTTTCCATTGTTACAACCTCTCGATATATCACAGCATCATCCGCAAAAAGCCCCAGTGAACTTCCGATGTCATCCACAAGGTCATTTATGTATATTGTGAATAGCAACGGTCCTATGACACTCCCCTGCGGCACACCTGAAATGACTCTTACTTCGGAAGACTTCTCTCCATTGAGAATGACATGCTGCGTTCTGTTATCTAGGAACTCTTCAATCCAATCACACAATTGGTCTTATAGTCCATATGCTCTTACTTTGTTCATTAAACGACTGTGGGGAACTGTATCGAACGCCTTGCGGAAGTCAAGAAACACGGCATCTACCTGGGAACCCGTGTCTATGGCCCTTTGAGTCTCGTGGACGAATAGCGCGACCTGGGTTTCACATGATCGTCTTTTACGAAACCCATGCTGATTCCTACAGAGTAGATTTCTAGTCTCCAGAAAAGTCATTATACTCGAACATAATACGTGTTCCAAAATTCTACAACTGATAGACGTTAGAGATATAGGTCTACAGTTCTGCACATCTGTTCAATGTCCCTTCTTGAAAATGGGGATGACCTGTGCCCTTTTCCAATCCTTTGGAACGCTACGCTCCTCTAGAGACCTACGGTACACCGCTGCAAGTAGGGGGGCAAGTTCCTTCGCGTACTCTGTGTAAAATCGAACTGGTATCCCATCAGGTCCAGCGGCCTTTCCTCTTTTGAGCGATTTTCATTGTTCCTCTCTCTCTCTCTCTCTCTCTCTCTCTCTCTCTCTCTCTCTCTCTCTCTCTCTGTCGTCTATTTCGATTTCTACCATTTTGTCATCTGTGCGACAATCTAGAGAAGGAACTACAGTGCAGTCTTCCTCTGTGAAACAGCTTTGGAAAAGACATTTAGTATTTCTGCCTTTATTCTGTCATCCCCTGTTTCAGTACCATTTTGGTCACAGAGGTCTGGACATTTTGTTTTGATCCACCTACCGCTTTGACATAAGACCAAAATTTCTTAGGATTTTGTGCCAAGTCAGTACATAGAACTTTGCTTTCAAATTCATTGAACACCTCTCGCATAGCCCTCCTCACACTACATTTCACTTCGCGTAATTTTTGTTTGTCTGCAAGGCTTTGGCTATTTTTATGTTTGCTGTGAAGTTCCCTTTGCTTCCACAGCAGTTTTCTAACTCGGTTGTTGTACCGCGGTGGCTCTTTTCCATCTCTTACGATCTTGCTTGGCACATACTCATCTAACGCATATTGTACGATGGTTTTGAACTTTGTCCACTGATCCTCAACACTATCTGCACTTGAGACAAAACTTTTGTGCTGAGCCATGAGGTACTCTGAAATATGCTTTTTGTCACTTTTGCTAAACAGAAAAATCTTCCTACCTTTTTTAATATTTCTATTCACGGCTGAAATCATTGATGCAGTAACCGCTTTATGATTGCTGATTCCTTGTTCTGCATTAACTGTTTCAAATAGTTCGGGTCTGTTTGTCACCAGAAGGTCTAATATGTTATCGCCACAAGTTGGTCCTCTGTTTAACTGCTCAATGTAGTTTTCAGATAAAGCACTTAAAAAAATTTCACTGGATTCTTTGTCCCTGCCACCCGTTATGAATGTTTGATCCTCCCAGTCCATATCCAAATATTTTCCAAATTATCCTTCAGGTGCTCAGCCACAACAGCTGCTGAGCCAGGGGGCCTATAGAGACATCCAATTACCATGTCTGAGCCTGCTTTAACCTTGACCTTCACCCAAATTATTTCACATTTCGGATCTCCATCAATTTCCTTTGATAGTATTGCACTTCTTATCGCTATAAAAACGCCTCCCCGTTCATTGTCCAGCCTGTCTCTGTGGTATACATTCCAATCTGAGTTTAGAGTTTCATTAGTGTTTACATCTGGTTTCAGCCAACTTTCTGTCCCTAATACTATGTGGGCATTGTGACCGTTTATTATAGACGCTCCTGCAGTTTACTATTAGCACATTAATATTGTTATTCCCTGTTGCATTTTGCCTACTCCTACCTTGCCACATCTCAGGAGGCATCTTGTCGGGCCTAGGGAGGGAATTCTCTAACCTAAAAAACCCACATGTGCACTCAACATGTACTCCGCTACCCTATTAGGCGCTTCCTGCGTGTAGTGCACGCCTGACCTGTTCAGGGGGACCCTACATTTCTCGACCCGATAGCGGAGGTCGAGAAATTTTCACCCCAGATCTCCGCAGAATCATCTGAGCCTCTGGTTTAAGCCTTCCACTCGGCTCCAAACCAGAGGACCACGATTGGTTCTGGGAACGATGCTACAAAAAGTTAGCTCAGATTCCACCCCGTGAGCGAGGCTTTCCGCCTTCACCAACTCCGCCAACAGCCTGTATGAACTGAGGATGACCTCTAAGCCCAGACGGCAGGAGTCATTGGTACTGACATGAGGAACAATTTGCAGTCGGGTGCACCCAGTGCTCTCTATCGCCGCCGGCAGGGCCTCCTCCACATCTCGGATGAGACCCCCCGGCAAGCAGGCAGAGTGAACACTGGCCTTCTTCTTCCCTGACCTTTCCGCTATTTCCCTAAGGGGCTCCATCACCTGCCTAACATTGGAGCCCCCAATAACTAATAAACCCCTCCCCCCATGTGCCTGCTCAGACCTTGCTGAAGGAGCGGCCACATGTCCACCCACAGGCAGAGCAGACGATGCCACATGGCCAGCCTCCACATTGACCCTCCACCTCGTGCACCACGAACGCCGCTGAACCTGCCACTCCCCTTGGGGAGAGGGTGGCCCAACCACACCCGGTACCCGTGAAGATGTCTCGACAGCAGGGACAGTGGGTGAAGCATGTAACACCTGGGGTGTACCATGCGACTCACCAGACTCCCCACTGCCACTACAATCCGAGGCAGCAGCCTGAAGACGGCTGACCGTGGCCATCAACACGTTCAGCTGTTCGCGAACAGTGGCCAGCTCCTCCTGCGTCCGTACACAGCAGTCACACATCCTATCCGTCCTAAGAAATCAATTTACTGTAGAGAGTTAATCAACTTTTAACTAGACTGCTAATTCACTAAAGGCAGCTGATAGTTGACTAAACTGTGTTTACTAGACACTTCTTGTAGAAAACAATGAAAGTAGCACTACCTGTCTCTGGACTGTATTCAAAACAAACACTAGCACTACTGGCACTATGGCTGACTAAAGGGACTCTGTCTGACTGTATTCAAAACAAACACGAAATCTATGGAACACTATTACTAGCACTCAACAATTAAAGCTTCCTAAAAGCAAAAACACATGGAAGAAGAAGTGACAAGTAAGAAAAATACAGTTAATACTTAAATTAACGTAGCTCGCTGCACAGCAGACGTGATGAGAAAGGGCAGTTACGACGGCACTGCAGATCCATAACTGTCGTTTTCAGTTTCATATCTAGGACATGATAGGATGACGTACTTTCATAACAGCCTCCAGCCAGCAGTCTGAATGAATGAAGCATTTGTTTCAGGGAAGAAATTTATCAGCATGACATTTGGAGGCTATTTGCTTCTGTACCACAACAAATAAGAGTGTATTCGTGGCCTTGAAGAGTCAGATTGAGGATGATGATGGGATCTCAGCTTTGAACAGAATGAAAGTTTAATATTTTAATCCCCATTATGTGATGAACATCACAAATAGAATAAATATCAATCTGGTGCTTCATGATGTAACACTTTCCATTTTAATCAGTGAATTTTGTTACAGTGGTGTAAATATACTAAGTTTCTTGTGAAATATTTCTTGATATTGTATTTGTTGCAGTTAATATGTCTTTTTTTAAACTTACCAGCATTTTTGGAACAGCCGTTCTAATATGCAACTCTTACAGGTTGTAGGTTCTCGTGGATCAGTTGAAGTGAATCCTCGTTCACTCATGCTGACTGAAAGTACCATCATAGGTGTTAAGCTGATGGGGAATACAGAGGTATGTTTTAAACACAGTTTGGAAACTAAGACTTAATATATTAAAACTGAAATAAAGAGCATTAATGTCCACAATAATATTTATTTTTTATTTCATTGTGAACTATTTTTTGGCTTTCTTAAGACTAAACACGGTCCACTCAACAGCAGAGAGGGCTTGAATCTGGATGAATATTGTTATTTTCAAAGATACGTGACTATTTTATGGCTATATATCAACTGTGAGGGTTCAGTCATTGTATAAATTATCTCATTGCTGGTCTTCAGCTCTGAGAAGCTTCTGAACCCCCGACTCATTGATAATTCTTATGGCTATAGAAGAGCTCAACTTCCACTAAAACCAGGGCTCATCAACTCAGATTTATAGAAAGGCTTTTATTGTGCCTTTAATTACAAAATGTGATTAAAGGTTAATCATCTAGCTACAACACATCTGAAGCAAACACCGAAACTTTCCTTTAAAAACAAGAGTATCAATACATCAGTATATACATTATTGTTACAATCTTCTGGCCACAGTTCACACATAAGATTCTTTGCCACGTCTGATTACTTTGCACATAATGATTCCAACTACAGCTTTAATGCTCTTGTGATGGCATGGAGACCACGCGGAATACCTCAGACGAGTAATAGAACATATGAAACAAGACTTGCTCCTTATTAAAGCCTTTGAAATAATAATTAAACTTAAGTTCAGGAAGATTTTTCATAATTAAAAAAATGAAAAGATCTTTTGCTAATAAAGTTTGTTCATTTATATTCAAAATTAGTATTACATTTCACATTCAGTCAATGAATTGATATATTTCCAAAAATTTTGGCTACTAAACACCTGGAAAATCTCATACCCCAACACAACACTAAAAATACAAATTGCAGTATTTCAGTTTGATATGTGTTCAAAACAAGAAATATTCTGTAATGATATGCAGAATGTTTAGACTCTAAAGATGGAGAGTGAATCCCTAAACCCACTGACTGAGTGACATACAACATATTGTGCTATCCACATTAATATAAATACTGGTTAATGTCTCTCACTTATACAGAAACTGATAAATCGTCATTAAGGATACTGACATAGACACAAAGAAGGTATGAAGAGATAAACATTATATTAGATTCATAGATTAAAAGCAAAATGGGATGGTGGAGGGAGGGGGGGGGGGGGCAAAAGGGAGTAAGGAATCAGTGCAATGTGGGGAGTGGGAAACAGTTCAACTATTTACAACAAGGACGTTACCATATGGTGGGTAAAATGTTAACTGGCTTCTGCTACTTTCGTGAAGATGAATAGTGGAACTTTATTTGATCATTAATCCTCTGGTCAGGATTCTGAGATTTGTGCGTACTGATAGCCAGAAATTCTAGTAATGTTAGTTTTCTTCCTTTATTTGGTCTGTGGAAAACATCACATTTACTATCATGACACTCATTCTCAACGTGCTCAGCAAAGGAAGAATCTTTCTTTTTTGTTCTCCAACTCGTTTCATGTTCAGTCAGTCTAGTAGTTGTAGGCCTACCTAATTGACTTACATATAATTGGCAACACAAATTGCAGAAAATCCTGTAAATTCCACTCTGTTCTAAAGGTAGAATCTTATCTTTGCTGTTGAAAAAAATATGAGCAACATTATTCTGAATGTAGAGAGCAACAGTATTCTGAATGTAGAGAGCAACAGTATTCTGAATGTAGAAAGTTGACGTATATTTCCTACCTACAAATAACATGGGGGCCAATTTGCTGTCAGTATCATTTAATGCCTTCTGAGGAGGATACAGATGTGATGTTATCCCCTACTATGTATGATATCAATCAGGATAGGGCTAGAACCATTACTGCATGCAATTTCTTTAATTATTTTTAAGTAATTTCAAAATTTGATTTGGTTTGTGGGGTAGATAGCAGGCAGTTGCGAGCTATGACTCCCTTTTGCAGACTACAATCCTTCCTAGTGAGGAAACATAAATGTACAATCGGATTTTATCATAATTTTGGTTCATCAGACTTTGTATATGGTCAGTTGTACACTGCTATGAAATAGTTCTCTTTAAAATGATCTCAAGTTTATAATGTCCTAGCCGACCAGCTACCTGCATTCTAACCAAATCTGTGTAGCTGGAGTTGGATTTTACAAATGAAACTAGATGACACAATGAACTTTGTTTATTTAATAACAACTGTTTACCAATGATACTTCTTATCTGTCGCTTCTGCTGTAGTCAGTTTACCAGGCAGACACAAAATCTTACTTAATAGTTTGGAAAAAACTACTCTAATGTTCCTGAGCCCGGCCACACTAACATGATTTTTTTGGCTTAGATGTGATGTTACTGGCCAGAGTAATCCAAAAGAGAGAAATCCATTGAACGCTCAAAACTCTTAAAGTTCAACCACACAAAAATCTTCTAAAATGCGGTATACTCTTGACAAAAAGCAAAATTTGGAGACTTACACATTTCAGAAAACACAGCTCCTTCTAAGACCGATATGCCTTTTCCTTCTTGAGCCCCGACCGAAGTCCCTAATCCATTTAAAGGAAATGTCTCATATCCCCTCTACATTCTTCAGTCTCTTGCTATTGGCTGACTGCCTCCCTGGATGTTATTTCATCATTGTGCTGTGAAATAAGATACAATTACATATGATGTGAACCAGTTGGCCAGCCTTAACAACTATAACCAAACAAAAGTTATTTCCTAAGTTACACTTAAATGCTGATTTTAATGATATCAAACACTGTATATTTACAAAGTCTGCTCTGTCTTTATCTTGCATTATTCTATTACCATGTACTAATTTTGTCATTGAATTAAATACACAGATGTTTTCCACGTCACTGATACACACTGCTATTCATATTTTGATGTGATAAGACAGTTAATTAAAAGAAAAAGAAAAAAAGAAAAGGAACAGCCAATCTAATACTCTGTGTCCCTACATTACTTACCCTGATAAGGGTGGTGAGCCTCAAGCAATGCTGACAATACGTACAATACGATATTATAGTGTCTGCATTATTCTGAATTACGATGCAAAGTTCCTTTGGACATGCAAAGGAACAGGCACTGCGGTTACTACAATCATTGCGAAATGCATTAAATGTATTCGAAATGGCACTTATGGATGACCATCAGCTGTAGACTGGAATTACGACAATGAAAATTTGTGCTGGACTGGTACTCAAACCCGGATTTGCTGCTTATCGCAAGTGGTCGGCATACCTTTTAGCTATCCATACATGACTCACAGGCAGGCCCAAACTTTCATATGTCGTCAACCATGTGTCCATAGCCTGTACTCATACATCCATTATGTATATTTCCATATAGCTGAGACATTTTACTTGAAAGTCGCTTGCCCAGTGTCGGTGGATAAATATGATTTTGCAGTGCCTCTGTTGTTCCAAATTACGATCCAAAGTTCCTTTGGACATGCATATACATTTAATGTAATACGTACAATAGTTCTTTTGAAAGTGTTGCAAGACAGGATGCCTCTTTGGCGCTTGTCTTTCATGCAGTGTTTAACAAATAGCATACAATATTTTGGGTGACTGACACACACTGCCAGTTCCCCACAGGTGGCAAAATCATGCATTCATTTCGAGTATTTGAGGAGATGAAGGCCCTTTGAAAATCCTTTTGAAAAAAAACTTGCTTTGGAGGCATCTAACAAATGTGCTGGTTTGAGTTCAAAGCAGCACGACGAGCCCCTGTTCGTGAAAGAGACAAAACCCTTTTATATCACATTTTAAAAGAAGCATCCCCTTATCCTAAACATGTCTGAAGTGAGTAATATGTCAAGCAGTTTAATGCGGGACACTTCTGAAGAGTGTGACCCTCTTGGTCTTATGTGCTTTAAACATGCATCTCACTTGTGCTGGTATCCTCAGCTCACTCAAACTCGTGGGCACCCTATGCGTGATGCATGTAAAAGACATGGCATTCTACCACTCTAACTAGCCCTGGAGATCCAACAGAGCTATTGCAACTTGGCACATTTAAGCACATAGAATGCTCAGCCTGGAGATCTCTTGGCCTACCTGTAGCTCTCACAGTGCACCATTAAGTGGGAGGCTGCATGCTTTTGTGTTACAGGATGCTGAAAAGTGGCAGGTATTACTTGTCTGTAGAAGTTACTTTTTGCTGTGTGCCTTAAATGTTTTAGCTTGCTAATGTCGTGGTAAGGTCTAAGAAGGTTATTGAGTGTCCTTCCAACTCCACTGTAAACTTACCTTTCAAGGATGTGAATTTAAATATAAAAAAAAGTGTTTCTTTGGAATTAAAGGAGGAAAACTGGCATTACAACATTACTTGAAATTCTGGCTCTCAGTATACACCAACCACAGAAGCTTCACTTAATACTAAAGGGCCATATACACCAATTTATTGTCCAACCAACCAACCAATTTGTGCACAACCTACACATTTCCCAATCAATTACACTAAGTGATTGCAGTGGCACTCTGTTCCAGTCAGTGGTTGTAAATTATTTATAGTAAATTCATTGAGGTTTTGTTTGATGTGATGCCACCTTTTTTGACACAGAAAAAAATTGAGATTTATCTTGGCTGTTTTAGAGGTAACAAAGCCGAGAAAACAGAGAGAAAGCTGTGGGCAAAGAAGTAACTGATGCAAAGAAGTAACTGATGCAAAGAAAGAAATTCACCCATGCTCTTTACTTAAGGACCTGTGAGCTTGATTATTTTCATGATTACCTAAGAATTGATGAAAATGCTTTGTGGAGCTGCTGAATGTCATGAAAACATTGTTAATGAAAAAGAACAGTTACGAGAGAGACTGTACGCTGCAAGGAGAAGCTGTTAGAAACATTGTGGTTTCTAGCCTCTGGAAGAAGTTAAAGGATCTCAGATTCACTGCTGTTGTTTCTCCACAATTATTGTCCAGAATGATTCCTAAGACCTGCAACATGATTTATAGTTGCCTGAGGAAATATATCAAGATAAATTAAAACAAATACCAAAATGAAATAAATAATATTCAGGTAAACAATATTATTGTCATTTGTAGCATAAATAGTCATAATAAATAATAGTAATGAAGCAGAAGGCATCTCTCTATAAATTATCTCATAACACCTTTATCTTCCTTGCTATCTGCCACATTAGCCATTTTAAAAAGCATATCTGTTCATGCACGCAAACTGCAGATGATCATTTCAGGAAGTTGGTCGGACAGCGTAATGCATGGCACAATTTGTTGAGTGAAGTGGTGGTGGTCAGAGGGAGGTGTGTGTTGGATATCAGACGGTCAGACCCAACTGACCACCTGACAAGAAAAATTGGTTGGGAAGCCCCTGCACACATCCAATTTATTGGAAGGCTGATTATAAATTGGTACACATGTAGGGCCCATGCTAAAATAGCAGCAGCCAGTTAACACACTTTTTCACCATTAGATAATGTTTGTGTTCCCCTCTCCCCACATTGCGTTGACTCCTTCCTCCTCTCTGCCCTCTGATCCCCAATCCCCCATTTTGGCTGTTCCTTACTTTCACCTGTAATTTTGTCCATATAATGTAGTAGCCTGTGCCAATACTCACTTGGTGTACTATTTTGGCCTTTATATTATTATACTGTTAATCTTTGAAGTTAATATAAGGTTTATTTGTCCAGAGCTTCTTTGTGTCTACTTCAGTATGCTTAAGGACAGTGTATCAGTATGTGTATAGTTGAGAGACTTTAATCAACATCTGTATAACATGAATAGTACAGTATGTTTGTCGGTCACTCAGGGGGTTCAGGGATTTATACTCGCGTCTTTAGTGTCCAATACATTCAGCAAATGATTACAGAATATTTATTGTTTTGCACCAATATCAGATTGAGATATTGCAATGTGTGTTTTTCATGTAGGTATATAGCCATAAAAGTGTCGCATATCTTTGAAAAGAACCATATTTGTCCAGATACAAGCTCTCTTTTGATGTTTTATCGACTGTCTGTCTAGTCTTAAGTTGTCTGATGGTGACCTAGAAAGCCAAAAATGTGTTAAATATAAAATAAGTATTGATGTGAACATTAATTCTTTATATTTCAGTTTTAATATGTCTATGTTCCTCCATGTGCCCATGGAATATTACATAAATGTTTTTTTAGTATGTTGGCTCTACGAGTCTGAGATAAATTTGTTGAAAAATTCAGCAGCTCGCTGTCAGTGGAGTTAATATTAGTACATATTTATAGCATCTTCTTTAATAAAAAAAAAAAAAAAACTGTAAAAAATGCAGATAATATATACTTTGAGTCATGCAAATTTTGTGGTGCTATAGTATGCTTTTTGGAGTTAATTATACAATTATGAAGCATTCTATGTAATAATCATTTGATTATTCATCAGTTTAAAAATTTTCTTTTAGTAATATTAATTAAGATATTCACTTGCAAAATACAGCACTTGCATTATGTAAAATTTCTTAATGTTTTCATAACATCAGCTGGGTTTTTGTGATTTCTGTGTGGAAAATATGCAAATAAAAGTAATCTATTATGTACAGATAATGGTAATTGCAGTGAAGTTTTCAGGTGCACAACTGCATTCACAAGTGTAACACACTGCGTTACAGTAAGAATCTTACCTTAAATCAACCAAACCATTACTGCTGTCACATTCCTTGGGTCCACTCATCTGCCATCATACATGGCAAAAATTACAAAAATGGAGATTCTAGTATGGAAACAACAAATATGAGAAAAGGCAACTACTCACTTGCAAGGCAGGGGACTGATAGTTTTCCTTCATTAGTAAAGACTGTACTCTAAAAGTTTGACATCTTTTTTTTTCCATTGCAGCATACTTTAAAACTACTGACAAATGCATGTGACATTCCATTTGTGAGTACTGTGATATGCTGTGTGTTCTCTGTGCTGAAAGAAAACAAATCATGATATACGTTTCCCCAAATACCCAGATATGTAGCACCTTCACCATTTTTTTTAAACTCTCATTGTGCTAATATTCTGCTTCACTGCTTTGCACACTGTGTGCTGCTTATCATTGACATTGCAAACTGGAAGTAGTGTAAATTACAACAAAATCAGTTTGGTTGACTAAACTTTTGGAAGCTTTCACCCACTGTGTTTTTTAAAGTTGTTTATGTGTTGAAGTCATTTATTAAATTTAGTCAGCTGATAGGTATTCCTGCTTAAAGGAAGTCCCTCTAACAAAGGAATCACATTCAGAGGAGGTAAGTAGAGAAGGAATTAGCACATTTCATCAAAATGTAAGAGGTTTTAGAGATAAAGTTAGTGAACTGCTTATAGATGCTGACTCTGACAGAATTGGTATATTGGAGCACCACTTAAATTATTTGACAGTTCAGAGTTGGAGCAAATGACCAAAGCACTAAAGGAGGCTACCACCAAATTTGTGCTAAACATAAACGAAGCCAAGACAGAGTCCCTCGTTATGACGTGTGGTCATTGTCAGACTGCTGATCATGTACAATCACGGCAGGTTGGGGACCAGTCCTACAAGAGAGTACATGAATTCAAATACCTAGGGGCACTTTTCACTGAGAACTCGTCATGTGAAGCAGAGATCAATGCCAGAATACAAGCAGGAAACCAATCTTACCACATCCTAGCACACTGCTTCAGTCCAGATATCTCTCCATCAGTTCAAGACCCGACTGTACAAAACCCTGATCCAGCCTGTTGTTCTATATGGCTGTGAGACATGAAGTATCCGGAAACAGGACTTCCATAAGCTCCTTGTTTTTGAGAGAAAAGTGCCTCAGAAGACCTTCGGTCCGGTTCTGGATGCAAATACGGGGGAATGGAGGATCAGATACAACCAAGAGCTTGAGGAACTATACCAACAGCCCAACATAGCAGGAACTGTCAAAGCCAAATGAATGCAGTGGGCCGGCCATGTGGCCCGGATAGAGGATCACAGATGGCCTCGGACGCTCCTGGATTTCACACCTACAGGAAAGAGACCGCCAGGGAGACCCAAGAAGCGTTGGAGGGATGGACTCCATGAAGATTTAAACCAAGTGTCAATAGATGTCGACGGATGGCGGATAGCAGCAATGGACAGAATACAGTGGAGGAGGAAACTTGTAGATGCGTGCGGTCCACTGGGCCAGATCACGTCGTAGTAGTAGTAGTAGTAGTAGTAGTAGTAGAGGCTTTCTTTACCAGGATAAAGATTAGCTGGCTGTTCTTAGAGCAGTTCTTTGTGGAGCAGGGGAGTGGCCATGTACATAAAAAAACAGTATCCAAATTGATGATATGAATATAATGGAGGGAAACATTCCACGTGGGAAAAATATATCTAAAAACAAAGATGATGTAACTTACCGAACGAAAGCGTTGGTATGTTGATAGACACACAAATATAAACAAACACACACACACACACACACACACACACACACACACACACACACACACACACACACACAAAATTCAAGCTTTCCCAACCGACGGTTGCTTCATCAGGAAAGAGGGAAGGAGAGGGAAAACGAAAGGATGTGGGTTTTAAGGGAGAGGGTAAAGAGTCATTCCAATCCCAGGAGTGAAAAGACTTACCTTAGGGGGGAAAAAGGACAGGTATACACTCGTGCGCGCACACACACACACACACACACACACACACACACACACACACACACACATATCCATCCACACATATACAGACACAAGCAGACATTTGTAAAGGCAAAGAGTTTAGGCTAAACTCTTTGCCTTTACAAATGTCTGCTTGTGTCTGTATATGTGCGGATGGATGTGTGTGTGTGTGTGCGAGTGTATACCTGTCCTTTTTTCCCCCTAAGGTAAGTCTTTTCGCTCCCAGGATTGGAATGACTCCTTACCCTCTTCCTTAAAACCCACATCCTTTCGTGTTTCCCTCTCCTTCCCTCTTTCCTGATGAAGCAACCGTTGGTTGCGAAAGCTTGGATTTTGTGTTTGTGTTTGTGTTTATTTGTGTGTTTATCAACATACCAATGCTTTCGTTTGGTAAGTTACATCATCTTTGTTTTTAGATAAAAAACAGTATTCCATAGATGTATCGCGGCACTGCACTCAACAAGTATTTGAATGTTGTGCAGGGGCAGTTGAATTTAGAGAAACTAAACTTCTAATTGTTGTTGTTTATAGATCCCCAAACTCGTGACTTCAGATCATTTTTGCTCAATCTAGAGAGGGTTCTTGGTTCATTTTATAGGACGTACATACCAAAAGTTAGTTATATGTGGTGACTTCAGTATTAATTTTGTATGTGATTGTGCTAGAAAAAGGATGCTGGGACATCTCCTAAATTCATATGATCTAATGCTGACTGTGTTTTTTCCAGCCAGGGTGCAGGGGAACAGTAACACAGCCATAATAATATTTTTATTGATTCTTCATTATTAGATTGGCATTCTCTTAGTAAAATGGTGAATGGCCTTTCAGACCATGATGCACAAATTTTAGCACTGAAAGGTTTTGGTACTCAAAAATTACACAGTATGTTGAAAAACTAATCCAATGGCAATAGAGTGTTTTTTAAACCTCATTGAGGAACAAAAGTGGCAGGATGTTCATAGTGCCGATAACATAGTGCGGTGGCCCGGTGTAATGTTAAGCTCTCTCTATACAGCTTAAGCGTTTTCATGGACTTACTTGTTGAAGAATGCTGGTTCTGCTTTCTTGCAGCGCCAATGTCTCCGGCTAGCACCGGACACTTCTCCGAAGATTTTACTGCTAGGAAAGGGAAATTTTCACTCTTTCACTCTCTCGCGCTCTCTCTCTCTCTCTCTCTCTCTCTCTCTCTCTCTCTCTCTCTCTCTTCTTATTTAAAAAATACGCAACTCTTGGAATATCATTCAATCCACCAGAACATATTTATTTCCACTTTGTACAAAAAAACAACGAAACTTTGACGTAAGGCCACACGTTACCGGGTACCCAGAATCAATTAATTACACATTTTTGAACACAATTAATACATAAGCTTTTATCATGGTTGACTATCCACGTACTCTCAACAGCAGTTCAACGTCTAATAAACAGTCACTATTTCGAGTATCTCCATTTATTTTTTAACAATACAATGCTGCATTACTCTTTGCAGCCAGCCACGGAGCTTCCGGGCTGTATTTGCTTAATCTTGGCAGGTCGCGCTGAACACTTGCCAGTGCCGACGAATTATCTCCCTTCCAGTTTCGCCTACACAAACAATAAATGGGCGCAGTATCCCATGCTCATCCTTATGACCTGCTTTAAAATAACGCGTGTTCAAAATGGCTGGAACACAAGTGTCTCCAGACTTTTGTGAAATTCTGGGGGCACTACCATAGGTGACTAATATAATGCTTTCCTTAACACATTTCTCATGCTCTTTGAAAGCTGCTTTCCATTAGAACATTCTAAACAGGGTACTAGTAGTAAAAGGCAGTCTGGGTGGGTGACTAGTGGGATAAGAATATCATGTAGAACAAAGTGGGATTTGTATCATAATGTTAGAAGCTATCATAGCCCATTTCAAACGGTATTGTAAGTTGCTTAAAAATGTTAATAGGAAGGGAAAAGGTAGAACAGCTAATTCACTGGATAAAATTAAAACCATATGGCCAGGAAGTGTCTGATCAGCAGCACAAGGTTGATGATATAAAGTCAGTTTGTAGTAAAAATATTTCTGTTGCTGATAGATAGATATGTGTACAATATTTAAAATCACTTTCTGAGCATTGCTGTTGCTGAATTAAATAAAATCGTAGTTTCTACAGGGAATCATATAAATCTCTTGGAAAATGCCTTTCTGAGATTGATGTCTGAAATACTCCTCTGTGATACTGACAAGGGGGAGATTGGGTCAATAATTAAATCACTGAAGACTAAGGGCTCTTATGGATATGATGGAGTGACTAGCACATGTTAGTCCTATACTTAGGCATATTTGTAATTTTTCCTTGAAGAATGGTCGGTTTCCTGATCGAGTAAAGCACTAAGTAGTAAAGCTACTTTATAAAAATGGATAAAGGGATAATGTAGACAATTTAGATCTATTTCTATGCTATTAGTATTTGCTGAAGTTATTGAAAAGGCTGTGTAAGGATAATTGATCATTTTATTTCTCATAAATTGCTGTCAAATGTACAGATCGGTTTTAGAAGTGGTTTAGCAACTAAAAATGTTTTATTCTCTTTTCTCTGTGAGGTACTGGATGGGTTAAACAAAAGGTTTTGAATGCTAGTCATCTTTTTTGATTTAACTAAGGCATTTGATTGTGTTGATCACAAAATATTGCTCCAGAAGTTATGGAATACGTGTAGTAGCTCACAATTGGTTCACCTCTTACTTTAGCAAGAGACAGCAAAAGGTCATTATCCAGTGTTGAGAATGGCTACGATATGGGGTCTGAGGGAGGGTTATAGTCAAATGGGGGGGGGGGGGGGGGAGCAGTGTGCTGAGATATCAGTGCTGGGGGGGGGGGGAGGGGGGACGGCACTCCTGTTTCTTATTTATATAAATGATATGCCCTCTAGTATTACAGGTGATTCTAAAATATTTGTATGTGCTGCTGACACGAGCTTGGCAGTAAAGGATGTTGAGTGTAACATTGGCACTGCTTCAAGTACTACAGTTCATGACAGAAGTTCATAGCTTGTAGAAAATAAGCTAACTCTAAATCACAGTAATACTCAGTTTTTACAGTTTCTAACACACAGTTCAGCAAAACTCTACATTTTAATTTCACAGAATGGGCATATGATAAGTGAAACTGAGCAGTTGAAATTTCTAGGTGTTCAGATAGACAGTAAACTGTCATGGAAAGCCCACATTCAGGATCTTGTTCAAAGACTTAATGCTACCATTTTTAGTATTCAAATGGTATCTGAAGTGTTAGTTCAACATGACAAATAGCGAGCTTTACTTATTTTAATTTGATTATGACATATGGTATTATATTCTGGGGTAATTCTTCCCAGTCTCAAAAGATATTTTTGGCACAGAAATGGGTGGTTTGGGCAGTAAGTGGCGTAAGTTAACAAACTTCTTGTATATCACTGTTCATTAATTTGGGTGTTCTGACATTGGCATCTCAATATATATATTCTTTACTGTTGTCTCTTGTTAACAGTATCAGCTTATTCCCAAGAATTAGAAACTTTCATTCAGTTAATACTAGGCACAAATTTAATCTGCATTTGGGTCGCGCTTCCTTGACTCTTGTGCAGAAGGGTGTGCAGTATACTGCTGCATCCATTTTCAATAAGCTACCACAAGAATTGAAAAATCTTAGCAGTAATCCACACGCTCTCAAGTCAAAACTGAAGAGTTTCCGCATGGGTCACTTGTTCTATTCTGTCAATGCGTTCCTTGAATAATTAAGCTGATTCCTGCATTATATTGTTGATTGTGTTTAGATAAACTTGTGGCTTGGTTTTGTTTTTCTTCATAAACATTTTATTTTATCTGTTATTACTTTTATGTTGTAATTTCATGTACTGACACATTCCATGACCTTGGAGATTTGCTACTGAATTTGATCCTACGGAACTAGACGCGTAAAATATAACTAAAATACATACTTGAATAAGAAAATTAACAACAGTTGTACTTCGTTAGTGTACCACACTGATAAAGTATGATTTGCCAAGGTTTTTACAGAGACAGATAGGCTGGACAGTAATTACATGCAGAAGGCACAATACTCATTAATTAATTAATTAATTAAAGGGAAGCAGTGGTTGGGAAGGGAGTGAGACAAGGTTATAGCCTATCCGCGATGTTATTCAATCTGTATATAGAGCATGCAGTAAAGGAAACAAAAGAAAAATCCAGAGTAGGTATTAAAATCCGTGGAGAAGAAATAAAAACTTTGAGGTTTGCCGATGACGTTGTAATTCTGTCAGAGAGAGCAAAGGACTTGGAAGAGCAGTTGAACAGAATGGACAGTGTCGTGAAAGGAGGATATAAGATGAACATCAACAAAATCAAAATGAGGATAATCGAATGTAGTCAAATTAAGTCGAGTGACGCTGTGGGAATTAGATTAGGAAATGAGACACTCAACACTTTCAACACTGCCCTCTTTACACCCGGCACTTGGCTGTGAACTGGCATATATAATGGATGTTTGAAATTAGATTGCAAAGAACAGAAAAAGTTAGGAATATGGTTCTTACATCATTTAAAAGGAAAATAGTAAGAGCTTTACATGAATGTGAGTTTATTTTACAATATAAAATACAAATGGGTGTTATAATTAAATAAAGAAAACACAAAAATGTCGTGGACAAAAAAGTTTTACAAGATCTCTTTCCTGAGTAATGCCATTCTACTGTATCTAAATTTTAAAAAAATATCACTGGAATGCCTAACTGCAGGTATCTGTAAACTAGAGTATTTTAATAGTTCAGATGTAGTAGCCTTTGTGTGAAAATCCTGGAAACGCTGTGGGACACAAAGGCCAACACCACAGTCCTTGCACCTCCATCTACTTTCCTTCCTGATGCGCTTTCTTCCCCCTGTCTGAACATACTTTCCAATACCTAATAGTATTCACCTTGTTTGCAGTGGGTGGGACCTTCTCTGGACAGTGCCTTGCAAATTTGTGAGGATGAAGCAGCTTGTTGCTGAAAATTACTTCTGCCCTTCTCAGCCAATTTCTTCCCCACTTCGTGAATTAAGTCTACTAGGAATACATTCTTCCTAGTCTTCTCTTTATATAAAATAAAACTGTTGACAGTTGACATGTTAAACAAGTGGAAAAACAGCTTTTTCCACCACTTCAAAGTTTTTCGGGCAAACGGATAATAGCTGGAGAACTAATCTGCTCTGTCAACCCCAGCTTTATTCTTATTGTAATCAATAATAGCGTCTGGCTTTACAATTTCCACCTTTGGCCCTCACTTGAATACTAGTGCTGGTAGACTTAATGCTTTGTGGAAAGACAAAAAACGTCTCGTTTTGACTTCCACTTCACTGCCAAGAGATGGTGTTTCCTTTGAAAACTATCTGATCTTTTTTTAGTTTTAGTGTTTTGAATATTCATGGTAAACCTTTCTTGTTTTTCATTACAGTTCCCACTCCAAGAGTTTTATTTTCCCACAACAAGTCCAAAAGAGATGGACTGGTGTAGTACCTATCCATATAAATGCAATGTCCTTTGCCAAAGTACTATGAACACAACCTTTTTACAGGGCCCTGTATACTACTGTCAACATTCCCTGCAGAACCTGTATATACATCACAGTTTAGCATATAACCAGTTGATGAATCGCAGAGAGCATACAATTTTATTCCATATTTATTGGGTTTGTTTTTCATGTATATTCTGAAGCCTATTCTACCACGAAAGGGACACATTGCCTCATCTGTTGTCAGATTCATGCCTGGATGAAAACTACTTTTGCTTTTAAAAAGGCCTCACTTTGTGAAGTGGGTCATGCTTTTCTTCACCTCTGCTAATGAACGTAGCATTGTCATTCAAGTGTAACATTGACAATATAGCGCAAAATCGGTCGCGACTCAACAATTTACTCCCAAATCCTGTCTGCAAAAATGGGTCTGTTGACCAATAATCACTGATTTTCGGCAATTTGACGATGCACATACGCAAAATAATCCTGAAAAACCAGTAAATCTCTTGCGATTTTACTGCAGACCACTTATGCCAAACAGAGTTTATTTTCAGGCTACCTTTGTGTTTCATTGCCGTAATAACGTTACCAGCGTACCAATTCGTTTCACTTTTGATGAGCCGAATAATGTCGTCATCAAACAAATAACTAAAATATTGAAGCTCCTCAGTGGCATCTGAAAAATGTGATGTTACGCCGACTACTTCCTGGAAATCCAGCAGTACTGGCTGATTGTCTAGTTCCGACCAATCTTGCTCTTTGTGCTCAGTGAGGCACACACGACCAGGTACCACAGATGGTGACTGATGGTCTGTACCACTGTCTGCATAGAAAAAAAATAATGCTAAGATTGGTACTAAGAAGTACTAAATGCAAGTGAAGTAATGAGCACTACTCAAAATACAAAATGCGGTAATGAAACTCTTCACTTTATAAACAATTGAGACACATACATACCTGAATCACCACTTGTACTTTCGTCTGGAGAGTACGAATCCTCTTTGTCAGAATCGTCAATTTCAGATCCTGCATCTCCATAAAGAATATGTAAGATCTCGGCCTCCGTCAACTCGCTGCACGCCATTTTCTTGATTGTAAGCACCTGTGAATGAACTGCAGACAACTTCGTCTTTGCAGTGCTCACAACCGCTCCCAGAATGAGATTGCGGAAGAAGAATGAACTACCTCCACAATAGTTGACGAAACTTTTTTGGAGACCCGTTAAACGCGCTTACAGAGCTAAATAAAGGCTCGTCTGTACGGTATACGGGCGCTGTCACCAATGTTAGGGTGGCAGCGCCCATATGACGTATGGGCACCGTGCTGTAAGTGTTAAAGTAGTAAATGAGTTTTGCTATTTGGGGAGCAAAATCACTGATGATGGTCGAAGTAGAGAGGATATAAAATGTAGACTGGCAATGGCAAGGAAAGCATTTCTGAAGAAGGGAAATTTGTAAACATCAAGTGTAGATTTAAATGTCAGGAAGTAGTTTCTGAAAATATTTGAATGGAGTGTAGCCATGTATGGAAGTGAAACATGGATGATAAATAGTTTAGACAAGAAGGGAATAGAAGCTTTTGAAATAGAAGAATGCTGAAGATTAGATGGGTAGATCACATAACTAATGAGGAGGTATTGAATAGAATTGGGGAGAAGAGAAATTGTGGCACAACTTGACTAGAAGAAGGGATCGGTTGGTAGGACATGTTCTGAGGCGTGAAGGGATCACCAATTTAGTATTGGGAGGGCAGCATGGAGGGTAAAAATCGTAGATTGAGACCAATAAATGAATACACTAAGCAGATTCAGAAAGATGTAGGTTGCAGTAGGTACTGGGAGGTGAAGAAGCTTGTACAAGATAGAGTAGCATGGACAGCCGCATCAAACCAGTTGTTGGACTGAAGACGACAACAACAACAAACAACAAAATGCCATCAAGAACAAAAATCTCCAGCAATGTGGAATCAGTAAAGTTGTACACTAACGTGAGACTAAGACATCATAGGAACCTAATCTGTATACTGTGTTAACAATAAACTAACTCTGTGCTGCACACATGATAAGAGTCTTTCCTTCTCTTCCATCCAGTAAGTCTCTGGTGACTTGAGGTTCTGGGTGACTTTTATGAGATCTACTCCTTTCCCTTTACCTATCCAGTCTTTTCCTTCACCCTCTTCTTTCCCCTTCAACCCTTCTGCCAGGAGGAGGAGTTGCTGGCTCTGAAAGCTTGCATACATCAAACATTTTTGTGTGTTTTCTCCTGTTGCCACTCGGGAGTAGGTTTTTAATATATTCACTTACTTTATATTTCCAAAAATAGATTATTTTCATTGTTTAAAAGACTTTTGGAAGATGTAGGATTATCCTCTTTACATAATATTCATACTGCTCACATCTGCTGAAGAAATACTTTGTTTACTTTAGGTATACTCCCTCAAAGACGAGACAACAGAGAGTGAAAATGTGCAAAATAAACCAACATTCTTCTCGTTAGATCAACACAGCGAGCGATGCTTCCAAGGCTTCATACATTCAGTACATAATGCTTAACTGAGCTTCTTGATTAGTTTATTCACGTGTTGCCTCCTTTTGAACTTGTTATCCAGCTGGAGCCCAAGGGATTTTAAATACTGGGCTTCATTCAGTGTATGACTATTAATGTCTACTTTGATGTCAAAAAGTAATTACTGTTTGTTTGAAATTGCATAAAATAAGTCTCTGCGAGGATAAAATTGAAATTGTTATCTGTGGACCACTTATAGGCCTGTTCAGCTGTCACCTGGTCTGTCTCTGTTATGGTTGAATTTGTACCCTTCATTAGCATGCTTGTGTTGTCAACAGCCATTAAAATTTTTGAACACCTATGTAGTTTAGAAACAAGATTTGGCCCCAGTACTGATATCTGTGGCACTCACATGTTATGTTCCCCCACTCTAAAGTTATTTTCATGCCAGAGATAGTCTGTTAATAAGACGAACTGCTTCCTGTTAAGGTGGTGAGATTCCATCCATGCAAGATGGGTACCATTAATGCCATAACACTTTACTTTAATAAGTACAATTTTGTGATCCACACTCTCAAAGTCTGTCAGGAAATGTGCTCTGATTCATTGATTGATTACAAAGATAGACTGAAGGTAATCTTGTAAGTCAGCACAAGATTTTTATGTTCTGCTAGAAACACCATCATTGCCAGCAGAATTTCTATTTGTAGTGACCTTATGAATTATGTAATCTCCTTAGGGGTTGTATTTTTTAAACTAATGCCCGTGGATGATGCATGCACTGTTCGCACAAGAAAATCTAACAAATCTTTATTCCATTCTTTATTACTGGCTGTAGTGTTTGCAGCCACAACTGATGGTAACAGAGTTTCACATCTTGACTACTGATTGTTGTCTGAATTACATAGTGATCTAACTTCCTAACACAAGATACTTCAATCCCAGGAGTTATCCACCCTTTACCCTTTGTCCTTACTTGTTTTAGGAAAAACAGTACTTGGAAGTGTTGTATTATTTACTGTTAACAATGCCTGCTGCATGAATTTTTCCCCGGCGTTCTTCTCGTAATTTCTCTCTGAACATAGTTATGGAGTCATTGTTTATGATTCTGTGTTACAATACTTTCCTTGTATGAGCTTTACCAAACTGGTCAGTAAATTATATTGTTAACATTTGGTGATCATGGGCAGATAAACCATAAGATATTGGTTTTACAGCTAAATCACTGCAGGTTGTTGGGTCTAAAAACAAATGCTGTAGCTGTTGCAGTATGTCTTTCAATCCTCATAGGGAATTTTGCTGAGAACAATAATTCAGACGCAACTCTCAGTACTAACTGAGGGCACAATCTGACAGAAAATCAATGATAAAGTCTCCACAAACAATAATTTTCCTTTTACATCTGCATAACCTTATTAAAGCTATTTCCAGCTGTTTTAAGAAGCTTAAGATACTTCTCACTAGTAGGGTCATTGTCATTAATAGAATTGTATGTAACTAAATGGAAAGCACTTGGAGCTTTTAAAACTACAGGTTCCTTCCCGAAGATAAAAGAGAAGGGGAAAGATGAGCAAGCTACCATGGTGTATTTGGTGGAATTCTTATTTGTACTTTTGTAATACGAAAATTTGCAGTATACATGTTGCCACACATCAGAGATCTTTTCAAAATGCTTTGTTTTTTGCTGGGTTTCGTTTTGTAAAGTGCTGGGAAGCTGTAAGCCAGTGTATAAAACCTTTACCATTCAAGGGATTGATAAGTTTTAAAGCTTCGAGGAATAGTCTATTGTCACTTGCCACAGAAATAATGTACTTTATCTCAAGTATAGTGCATTTTCAGTAGAAAAACTGTATTTTTAACTGGGAAATTCAGGATTTTTTTTCCTTGTCTGTGTTTATGGGGGAGGGGTTGGGGAGGGGTAGCTGGCAGATTAGAGGGAGACCAGCCAGTGTGTGGGATGAGAGTACAGAAACAGGAGGCAGCGGATGTGAGGTATAAGAATGCAACACACGGTGCCAGTGACTTATGTTGCACACAGTGACTATGACATAAAGTTGTGGTATGGGAAGGGTTGACAATACAGAGGAGGGGGAGAGACTGTTGGGTAGATGGTGTGGGTGCAGTGGCCTGGCTGTCCATGGATGCTGAAGGTCTTCTAAAGGCCTTCACAGACAGGCACTCTCACCCGTCCTCCCTGGTAGTCCACAAACATATTAAAGATTTCTACATCTACATCTACATTTATACTCCGCAAGCCACCCAACGGTGTGTGGCGGAGGGCACCTTTACGTGCCACTGTCATTACCTCCCCTTCCTGTTCCAGTCGCGTATGGTTCGCGGGAAGAACGACTGTCTGAAAGCCTCCGTGCGCGCTCTAATCTCTCTAATTTTACAATCGTGATCTCGGGAGGTATAAGGAGGGGGAAGCAATATATTCGATACTTCATCCAGAAACGCACCCTCTCGAAACCTGGCGAGCAAGCTACACCGCGATGCAGAGCGCCTCTCTTGCAGAGTCTGCCACTTGAGTTTGTTAAACATCTCCGTAATGCTATCACGGTTACCAAATAACCCTGTGACGAAACGCGCCGCTCTTCTTTGGATCTTCTCTATCTCCTCTGTCAATCCCACACTGATGAGCAATACTCAAGTATAGGTCGAACGAGTGTTTTGTAAGCCACCTCCTTTGTTGATGGACTACATTTTCTAAGGACTCTCCCAATGAATCTCAACCTGGTACCCACCTTACCAACAATTAATTTTATATGATCATTCCACTTCAAATCGTTCTGCACGCATACTCCCAGGTATTTTACAGAAGTAACTCCTACCAGTGTTTGTTCCGCTATCATATAATCATACAATAAAGGATCCTTCTTTCTATGTATTCGCAATACATTACATTTGTCTATGCTAAGGGTCAGTTGCCACTCCCTGCACCAAGTGCCTATCCGCTGCAGATCTTCCTGCATTTCGCTACAATTTTCTAATGCTGCAACTTCTCTGTATACTACAGCATCATCCACGAAAAGCCGCATGGAACTTCCGACACTATCTACTAGGTCATTTATATATATTGTGAAAAGCAATGGTCCCATAACACTCCCCTGTGGCACGCCAGAGGTTACTTTGTCTGTAGACGTCTCTCCATTGAGAACAACATGCTGTGTTCTGTTTGCTAAAAACTCTTCAATCCAGCCACACAGCTGGTCTGATATTCCGTAGGCTCTTACTTTGTTTATCAGGTGACAGTGCGGAACTGTATCGAATATCTTCCGGAAGTCAAGAAAAATAGCATCTACCTGGGAGCCTGTATCTAATATTTTCTGGGTCTCATGAACAAATAAAGCGAGTTAGGTCTCACACGATCGCTGTTTTCGGAATCCATGTTGATTCCTACATAGTAGATTCTGGGTTTCCAAAAACGACATGATACTCGAGCAAAAAACATGTTCTAAAATTCTACAACAGATCGACGTCAGAGATATAGGTCTATAGTTTTGCGCATCTGCTCGACGACCCTTCTTGAAGACTGGGACTACCTGTGCTCTTTTCCAATCATTTGGAACCTTCTGTTCCTCTAGAGACTTGCGTTACACGGCTGTTAGAAGGGGGGCAAGTTCTTTCGCGTTCTCTGTGTAGAATCGAATTGGTATCCCGTCAGGTCCAGTGGACTTTCCTCTGTTGAGTGATTCCAGTTGCTTTTCTATTCCTTGGACACTTATTTCGATGTCAGCCATTTTTTCATTTGTGCGAGGACTTAGAGAAGGAACTGCAGTGTGGTCTTCCTCTGTGAAACAGCTTTGGAAAAAGGTGTTTAGTATTTCAGCTTTACACGTGTCATCCTCTGTTTCAATGCCATCATCATCCCGGAGTGTCTGGATATGCTGTTTCGAGCCACTTACTGATTTAACGTAGGACCAGAACTTCCTAGGATTTTCTGTCAAGTCGGTACATAGAATTTTACTTTCGAATTCACTGAACGCTTCACGCATAGCCCTCCTTACGCTAACTTTGACATCGTTTAGCTTCTGTTTGTCTGAGAGGTTTTGGCTGCGTTTAAACTTGGAGTGAAGCTCTATTTGATTTCGCAGTAGTTTCCTAACTTTGTTGTTGTACCATGGTGGGTTTTTCCCGTCCCTCACTGTTTTACTCGGCACATGCCTGTCCAAAACGCATTTTACGATTGCCTTGAACTTTTCCATAAACACTCAACATTGTCAGTGTCGGAACAGAAATTTTCATTTTGATCTGTTAGGTAGTCTGAAATCTGCCTTCTATTACTCTTGCTAAACAGATAAACCTTCCTCCCTTTTTTTATATTCCTATTAACTTCCATATTCAGGGATGCTGCAACGGCCTTATGATCACTGATTCCCTGTTCTGCACATAGAGTCGAAAAGTTCGGGTCTGTTTGTTATCAGTAGGTCCAAGATGTTATCTCCATGAGTCGGTTTTCTGTTTAATTGCTCGAGGGTGTAATTGCTCGAGGTAATTTTCGGATAGTGCACTCAGTATAATGTCACTCGATGCTCTGTCCCTACCACCCGTCCTAAACATCTGAGTGTCCCAGTCTATATCTGGTAAATTGAAATCGCCACCTAAGACTATAAAATGCTGAGAAAATTTATGTGAAATGTATTCCAAATTTTCTCTCAGTTGTTCTGCCACTAATGGTGCTGAGTCGGGAGGTCGGTAAAAGGAGCCAATTATTAACCTAGCTCGGTTGTCGAGTGTAACCTCCACCCATAATAATTCACAGGAACTATCCACTTCTACTTCACTACAGGATAAACTACTACTAACAGCGACGAACACTCCACCACTGGTTGGATGCAATCTATCCTTTCTAAACACCGTCTGTACCTTTGTAAACATTTCGGCAGAATTTATCTCTGGCTTCAGCCAGCTTTCTGTACCTATAACGATTTGAGCTTCGATGCTTTCTATCAGCGCTTGAAGTTCCGGTACTTTACCAACGCAGCTTCGACAGTTTACAATTACAATACCGATTGCTGCTTGGTCCCCGCATGTCCTGACTTTGCCCCGCACCCGTTGAGGCTTTTGACCTTTCTGTGCTTGCCCAAGGCCATCTAACCTAAAAAACCGCCCAGCCCACGCCACACAACCCCTGCTACCCATGTAGCCGCTTGTTGCGTGTAGTGGACTCCTGACCTATCCAGCGGAACCTGAAACCCCACCACTCTATGGCGCAAGTCGAGGAATCTGCAGCCCACACGGCCGCAGAACCGTCTCAGCCTCTGATTCAGACCCTCCACTCGGCTCTGTACCAAAGGTCCGCAGTCAGTCCTGTCAATGATGCTGCAGATGGTGAGCTCTGCTTTCATCCCGCTAGCGAGACTGGCAGTCTTCACCAAATCAGATAGCCGCCAGAAGCCAGAGAGGATTTCCTCCGATCCATAGCGACACACATCATTGTTGCCGACATGAGCTACCACCTGCAGATGGGTGCACCCTGTACCCTTCATGGCATCCGGAAGGACCCTTTCCACATCTGGAATGACTCCCCCGGTATGCACACTGAGTGCACGTTGGTTTTCTTCCCCTCTCTTGCTGCCATATCCCTAAGGGGCCCCATTACGCGCCTGACGTTGGAGCTCCCAACTACCATTAAGCCCACCCTCTGCAACCGCCCGGATCTTGCAGACTGAGGGGCAACCTTTGGAACAGGACAAGCAGCCATGTCAGGCCGAAGATCAGTATCAGCCTGAGACAGAGCCTGAAACCGGTTTGTCAGACAAACTGGAAAGGCCTTCTGTTCAGCCCTCCGGAATGTCTTTCGCCCCCTGCCACACCTTGAGACGACCTCCCACTCTACCACAGGTGAGGGATCAGCCTCAGTGCGGGCAGTATCCCGGGCAACCACAGTCGTAGTCCGATCGGGGGATGCGTGGGACGAGCTGGCCATCCCCGTCAAACCCCCATCCGGACCCCCACAGTGATGCCCATTGGCATTTCCTGTAACATATCCTCACAACCCCACTAATCATCTCACCACTCCCAGGAACTAGCCGCAAAGGATTGTCCTGGACTGCAGCAACTGAACTGTGTCATTTGTCAAAGCTTTGATTATTTGTCGTCATGGCTGGAAATGAAGGACCTCCCACCCCACCGCCAGTTGTCTACCGGACTCAGTGGGCACTGCCAAACTGTGGCCAACAACCAAGTTGACCACTCAGTGACGGAACATGCTGCTGAGCACAACCCATGCCATCTGAATTACTCAATTATCCCCCCCCCCCCTCTCCTTAGCAAAGCACCAGCTTTTCTGAACTACATATTTGGGGAGTTATCCTTGAAATACATCATTCACTACTGTAATCCTCTGTCCTCAGTCTGTTAACCTACTGCACTCACTAATCCTCTGTCCTCAGTCTGTTAACCTACTGCACTCACACCTTCTACCCAACACTCTCTCCCTCCTCAGTCCTGTCTCCCACTCTCAATCCATATCTTCATGTCATTGTCATGGTGCAGCATACGACTTGCTGACTCCAGTGCTCATGTGTCGCATTCTTATCCTGTACAACTGCTGCCTTCCCCTTCTGCATTCCTATCTTGCACACTGGCTGCCTTCCTTTGAACCACCAGCTAACCCTCCCCGACACCTGCCCTCCTGCTCTCTGCCTTTTCCTTCCCCTACCAAAGCTCATTAAATAATTGGTCCAAAAGATAACAAGTTTACATTTCTTTTTGTGTTCCTGTTGATGACTCAAGCTTATACTATCAGTGAGTGGTCTACTTTATTCCTAAATTAATTACATTCTACCAGAACTTTCATTACTGTGATTTATGTTGTTACTTTTTGTATTTTCTTCTAGATCCTTATTTTTTACTCTGTCAGCTGTCTGTCACCTCCCAATGGATGATGGGACAATTAAACTGATCTTTCTTTGACCTTACAGTCCCTTTAATACATTTCCATTCATCTTTGCCTGCTATTCTCCTCATACCTCATGGAGTTTCTCTTAACATGGGGTCAAAGTGACCTGCCAATGCCCCCTTTTGGCCTTTTGATCTTTTCTCACCCTGAAGGTGGAATCAGTGGTCCCATATATTGGAGGTAATTTTCATTTGTGTCCTTTTCTGTCGTGTGTGCCAAGTGTTGTATCTCCGAAAGTGAAGTAGACATTAACACTAGCTTTCTATTCCTCATCATTTATAACTCGTAGTGTTATAAGAGATTAAGATTGTAGATACTGTTAATATTTACTGATGATGTAAATTGTGATCAGTGTTTGACATATTCATAAATTCCAGGAAGAACATTTGGAGGCTGCTGGTGTGATTCTGAAAGGAATTGAAGATGGATGGGTCAAACCTATAATTGCCAGAGAATATGCACTTGAGGAAGCTTCCCAAGCTCATCATGACATTATTCATAATAAGGGTGCTAGAGGGAAACTTGTTTTCAAGGTGTGAATTTTGTAAAATGGAAATTTACTTTATGGTACCCTAAAGATATGAAATGCAAACAGTTTGCTCAGCATTAATCATACCAATTTGAACTCTTATGTTCCTGCATATGGCTTTTATAGAGAATGAGTTCAGTTTATGGCAGTATTGAATACATTATGTAATACATTTTAGTTTCTAAAGCAACAGGTTATTTTGGATTACAACATTGGAGATACTTACAGATATTAATTTACAACGCATTTGACGTAAATTAGTATTTGTAATGTCTCTATTGAAACCAGTCTATACTGTTACTGTTGGAGAAGTTCTGAACATTGCTTCAGTGGCAAAATTAGGGACTGGATCATTGTTGAAATAATTGTATGGTCCTTAAGTATTGAAGGAAGACGTTAAGATTACAGAATTAGTTTTTCATTTTTAAAATGCATCAGTCAACTCTCTCTCTCTCTCTCTCTCTCTCTCTCTCTCTCTCTCTCTCTCTCTCTCTCTCTCTCTCTCTTTTTTTTTGGGGGGGGGGGGGGGTACTGTAAAGTAAATGTGTATCATAGTAACTTATTGTTTGATTTATATGACTTCTGTGCCTCTTGTATGTTTTTTCTTATAGATATGCTTTGTAAAAGATCAACTTATTATTATACATTTGGACAAAGCATTTTATGTTATTTTGGCAAAAGTCAGTTGTCAGTTTGGAACATATTTTTTTATTGTGATATATTAATTGAAGCTAAAGAAAGAAAATATTAAACATTTACAGTTACACAGTGATAAACAAGCTACTGCATGCACTGCATATCATGGATTACATGAATGCTGTAATACATCACTGCACATATGATCCTGCACAATTAATCATTGGAACATTTTTAATTATTTGTGTGTTCAGAATGAAGGACAAGTGTGGTTACTTCATATTAATAATCTTCATCCAGGCCTATATGTTGAGGAGTGTAAAATGGAAACATTTGTGATGTAATACGGAGTTCCCAATGCAACCCAGTTTTCATTCAGATTTTCATGATCTCGTATACATTAGTGATAAAATTCTTTGTCATAAGTGAGCAGACATTTGAGAAAATTCATGGAAAAACTGGTATATTTAACCAGTAAGTTTGCACTAAAGCACCATCATGTGATGGAATGCCTGTGGACTCATTTTATTAAATAGGCTGGGAAGTGTCTATTTGTTTGATGCACATTAAACAGAAATAAATATTTAAGTATTTTTTACACCACAGTATTGCTTAACCTTTATTGTGATCTGTGAGCTTTAAAAATGTCAGAATTGTGACTGATAGAATGGCAATTGTTTGCAGTGCTCAGAAGTTCTTGTTTAAACATATTTTGCTAGTTGCCTGTGCATTTATGCTTGGCATTTGGTCAAGACAGCTGCTATGTATTGTAATGTTTTATTACTGTTAATAAATACATTCCTTAAATAACATACATGTATGTGAAATTATTTAAATAGAATATGTAAGAAGTATGAGTTAACCAAGACTGTCATGTAAAGTATAGTGTACACACTATTCTAGAGATCTGTATACATGGAAAACTGAGTTCGCAGCAGTTCCAGTACATGTACTGCCATAATACATTATGTTACAAAATTTAAACCTAATTCACATAACAAAACTTAACGTAGTTCACATCACACTTATTCAGCAGTTGGCTGACAAGCATTTTTATAATCCTGTATAAGAAAGTAGTCTTTTTAAATATTTCTTTGAACTCATAGAATCTGAGTTCTTTACATTTTCTATTGTTAACTTACCTGGAGGCTTCTTTCTTAGTAGTTCCTCCAAATGATTGATTTTTGATTATGGCTGTTGTTTTCACTGTTGTGTGTGTTACATCTTCCATTGCATGCCGTGTGGTTCTTTGGTGGATATAGGAGGAGGAACAGATAATGTTCATGAACAGAGAATTAAGATATTAATTTATTCTACATCTAATATCAAATAGTAAAAATAATACATAACTTTGTTGCTATAGTGGCAGCATCAGTCGCGAACATAGATTTGAATGTAGAAATATATACAGGTACAAAAGATTTATGAATCTGTCACTCTGCATTACAATGTCTACTCAGAAGTTGTTGAGCACTGGTCTATGAAATGTTATTCAATTGGTAAATACAGAAAATGCGGCTCAGTGCTTGAAAGTTCGAACTTAAGTACATCCTTTGCTGGAGCTCTGGAGAGGTATGCTTGCATCTCAGTGGCAGTGGCATAATCATTCATGGCAGCACCCTCGGGCTGTGGTAGTGGCTGTAGGAAATGCAGCGGCGTAACTGGTGGCATACGTATTTCAAAGTGCGGCTGACTAGATACTGGCTGATACCGCAGTATTCATTAAATACTAGCTGTTCCCCTCCATGCATTGCTGTGACTCAGTCTGGTTAAATGGAAAAGGAAGCAAAGAGAAAGCCCACATTTCTAATACATATGAGAATTGTAATCTCCTCCTCCTCCTCCTCCTCCTCCTCTGTCCATGTCCTCCTCCCTGGTCTTTGTCCATCTCCTCCTCTTTCCCCTCTGTCTCATGCTCCTCTCTCTGTCCACCTCATCCTTTCTGCTTTCAATGTCCACTTCCTCCCACCCGTTTGTCAACTTTGTCCATCTCCTATTCCTCCCTCTCTCCCACCTTGAGCCTTGTTTATTGTTGTCAAAAATTCAAATTTTGTAGTAATATTACAGGTGGGTAGTGGGCGTGTGCGGTGTGCATGTGACCACACATTTATTACAGTAATACATAAAAATTTGAAGTAAATTGGTCAATATATTTTGAAATGTTTGCTAACACTGTTTCCCCTTTATATATTACATATATAATTACATACTGTATATATTAAAAATACATACGCTATGTCTGATGTAACTTTCATCAGAGTAGGTCAGGAACTTGTCAAGATTTTTGGTAATAGTGTTTTTTCGTTATGCATTACATGTTTATTTATGTATTACATATTTTTTAAAAAATGGTATATATAAAAACCAGCATATTCACATGCAACATAGTGTCAAAAATTTGAAGCACTTCTGTGGATTTAGGGTTTTGAACGAAAGAACATTTACATTTTTTTTATAGATTTCCCCTGTACACTGTATTGCACTCCAGTGGGTACAGTCAGTTCCACAAGAAAGTGTATGCCATATTGTTAAATGTAATGTCCACAGTGATGTGTCTGATAGTGGTCTCAAATCTATACTCAATGCGCTTTTGCACAGTGTTTGGGTAAATAGTATGAGATTTGAATGTTTTGTTTTGTCAATTGCAGTTTTGGCTATTTGCACTTATTTACAGCCAATTTAAATGCTGAAAAACGTGCAGTATTGCCTTCTGAGGTCTGTTAAGAAGCTATTTGGCTCGAACAAGGCAAACTGGGTGCTTCAAGAGGATAATGATCTGAAACATCGCAGCCATCTCTACAGTGTGGAAACAAGACAGTGGGGTGTCATGATGGATTGGCCTGCAATGTCTCTGGATGCAATTGCGATTGAAAATGTTTGGTCGTATATTAAGATGAAGCTTGAAGGAAAGCCAATATATACTTTGAAGGAGCTGTCGTATAAAATCAGGATGATATGGATACGCTTTCTTGTGAAACTGACTGTAGATAAAGACGTGTGTATTCAAATATAATGTTGTGTCAGAATTTGAAAGTAATCGGTGAACAAGTTTCCAATGTTTAAGATTTTGAACAAAGAACATTTACCTTATTGTTTATATAGATGTAAATGTTCATTTGTTCTAAATCTGAAATCTACACAAGTTCTTCAGTGATCCCTTGGTTATTTTGACACAACATTGCATTTGAATATGTGCATTGTTATAAACCTATGGGAGCATCCTAATGTGTCTCTGAGACAATGTTGCATTCAAATATGTGCATGTTTTTATATACTTACTAGATGGTGCTCCAGTAAGTATATAAAGATGTGCATATTTGAATGCAACATTGTGCCAAAATTTCAAGGGAATCTGTGAAGAATTACCAGGGATTTTAAGATTTTGAACAAACAAACATAAAGGTTTTGCTAACAACATATCCCCTTATCACACACACAGAGCGTATGGCATTCCAGTAGATGTAAAGCCATACTCGTATTCAAATGCAACTATTTGTAAAAATTTTAAAGCAGTTGGTGAAGAACTTTCAGAGATACATGATTTTGAAGAAACAAACATTTATATTTTTGTTTGTATAGATGCTGATCACTCTTGCTGTCTGAGGATCTCACCTCATGAAGAATCTGCTGTGCGTATCAACTGGCTCTTCTTCTTTTCTTTCAGTTTCAACTTTGCTGTAACATTTTTCTACTACACAAGTTTTAATTAGTGCTGATGCTGTTGGCATTTCTTCCATTACTGTATTTACTTCACCCTTTATTTGCTATGTCTCTCTATTTTCCTCTTAATCTGCTTGAAAAGCGTTTTCCCCCCTCAAACAAGGCCCGCCTCTCTTTACTCTTCTGCAAAAGCTTTATTACTACTAAATCCTTCTCCCAATTCCTTTCTTTCTTTTCATGTCTAATGGTGACTCTCATGTTTCTCAGAATGCTTTACATTTTGTCTACAACTTACAACTACAACTGTATTCTCCTTCTTTAGTGAAACTGTCTTGGCACAGTCTTCATTTTCAACACTAATAGCTTAACCAATTACATCTTTATTTTGTACTGCACAGTCTATCAGAGGTTCCAAGGTGGGGCTCATCTGGAATGAAATTTAGTTTTCCTGTGTGCACTTCTTTTTCATGCTCGAATCATTGGTTGATCTTTGTTCGCCTCTCATCAAAACTTCTATAATTGTGTTGGCAGTATCATTCTTGTTCATCTCTGAATCTGTCTGGTAAGTATCTGGCCTCTTGTGCATCTGTTTGGCCAGTTATTTTGTGACACCAGATGTCTACACAAAGGTGATGTAATTTCCATAAATTACCAGCTGGTGGTTTGTGAGCATTGGCCTCGTGTGCAGTACCATCCCAGATCAAGCAAATTTGGTGGCAAAGACATCAATGTGAGTGCACCATCATGATCCTCAAACCACTGTAATGTGATTACAGTCTCGAGACATGGGCAGTTATCCTGCTGAAGTGGTTATTGCCTTTGGTGAAGACATGAAGCATGAAGGGATGAAGGTGCTCTGCAATAATGTTCATGTAGTCCACAGGTATTTTGGTGCCTTTGATTACTACCACAGTTCTCATAGAAGCTGAGGTGAATCCATAGGATAGCATTGTCCCTACTGGCCTGTGTCATCCAATTAAGTAATTAGATTTCGTGTAGAGTTTGCACATTGATGTCGGTAACCTTAGATTTTGTGTTCTTGTAGAAAATTTGATAGGGATGCTTGTCATCCAAAACTGTTTGATAGTAAATTTTATTTTGCAAGTGACACAGAATACTACATACTACTAGGTCTACTACTTCGCTTCTGCCATTTTTTCTCGAAATTCGGGGCTTTATTGTGAGAAACTCTCAAAAAAATTATGGTTCATAGTATTGCCCATCGCTGGCCACTACATTCTCCGATCTTTTGGATAGCATATGAACCCTGTAGCGGAAGAACTGGGCATCTTTTGTTGGGATCAAATAATCGATTCAATTTTGCACTTGTTCATATGATCGGAAGTGCTGGTCAGCCAGACTGTATGCCACTGATCAAAAGAGGTGGTAGTCACAGATAGCAACATATGGAGAATACAGCAGGAAGGATAGGACTTCTCATGTCAATGTTTCCGTGTATATTTTGACGGGTTTTGCGACATGGGTTTGAGTACTGACGTGCTGCAAAATTGCCTTTACATGTCTATTGCTGTATTGTGGCCGTTTGTGTTTCAGTGCTGGGTTTGAGTACATCTATTGCTTTTGATGATAATGTCCTGTGACTGTCTTCGTCAGTTTCAGTAGCTACGAAAATGTTCTGTCTTCCATTACCATGCTGGTCTTCGACATCAAAATCACCTTTCTTAAAGCATTGAAAACATTCTCTGCATTTTCTTCCACTAATAGTTCCCTCACCATTGGTCTTACCCAGCATTTTAAGAGCCATAGCTGCAGATTTCTTCATGTTAAAGCAGAAGATTAAAACTTCCTGCAAATGGCAAGAAATAGGTACGTAAGTTGATGTACCGAGAATAACCTTATCATGCAATCACAAATCGACAATATTCGTATGGCATTATGTTTACAGATGCTTAAGCTTATTGTGCCCCCCCCCCCCCCCCCCCCCCCTCCATGAACCATAGACCTTGCCGTTGGTGGGGAGGCTTGTGTGCCTCAGCGATACAGATAGCCGTACCATAGGTGCAACCACAACGGAGGGGTATCTGTTGAGAGGCCAGACAAACGTGTGGTTCCTGAAGAGGGGCAGCAGCCTTTTCAGTAGTTGCAGGGGCAACAGTCTGGATTATTGACTGATCAGGCCTTGTAACAATAACCAAACCGGCCTTGCTGTGCTGGTACTGCGAACGGCTGAAAGCAAGGGGAAACTATGGCCGTAATTTTTCCCGAGAGCATGCAGCTTTACTGTATGAATAAATGATGATGTCGTCCTCTTGGGTAAAATATTCCGGAGGTAAAATAGTCCCCCATTCGGATCTCCGGGTGGGGACCACTCAGGAGGATGTCGTTATCAGGAGAAAGAAACCTGGCGTTCTACGGATCGGAGCGTGGAATGTCAGATCCCTTAATCGGGCAGGTAGGTTAGAAAATTTAAAAAGGGAAATGGATAGGTTAAAGTTGGATATAGTGGGAATTAGAGACGTTCGGTGGCAGGAGGAACAAGACTTTTAGTTAGGTGAATACAGGGTTATAAATACAAAATCAAATAGGGGTAATGCAGGAGTAGGTTTAATAATGAATAAAACAATAGGAATGTGGGTAAGCTACTACAAACAGCACAGCGAATGCATTGTTGTGGCCGAGATAGACATGAAGCCCACGCCTACGAGAGTAGTACAAGTCTATATGCCAACTAGCTCTGCAGATTACGAAGAAATTGAAGACATGTATGATGAAATAAAAGAAATTATTCAGATAGTGAAGGGAGACGAAAATTTAATAGTCATGGGTGCCTGGAATTCGGTAGTAGGAAAGGGAGAGAAGGAAACGTGTAGGTGAATATGGATTGGGGGTAAGAAATGAAAGAGGAAGCCGCCTGGTAGAATTTTGCGCAGAGCATAACCTAATCATAGCTAACACTTGGTTCAAGAATCATGAAAGAAGGTTGTATACATGGAAGAACCCTGGAGATACTAAAAGGTATCAGATAGATTATATAATGGTAAGACAGAGATTTAGGAACCAGGTTTTAAATTGTAAGGCATTTCCAGGGGCAGATGTGGACTCCGACCACAATCTATTGGTTATGAACTGTAGATTAAAACTGAAGAAATTGCGAAAAGGTGGGAATTTACGGAGATGGGACCTGGATAAATTGACTAAACCAGAGGTTGTACAGAGTTTCAGGGAGAGCATAAGGGAACAATTGACAGGAATGGGGGAAAGAAATACAGTAGAAGAAGAATGGGTAGCTTTGAGGGATGAAGTAGTGAAGGCAGCAGAGGATCAAGTAGTTAAAAAGACGAGGGCTAATAGAAATCCTTGGGTGACAGAAGAAATATTGAATTTAATTGACAAAAGGAGAAAATATAAAAATGCAGTAAATGAAGCAAGCAAAAAGGAATACAAATGTCTCAAAAATGAGATCGACAGGAAGTGCAAAATGGCTAAGCAGGCATGGCTAGAGGACAAATGTAAGGATATAGAGGCTTATCTCACTAGAGGTAAGATAGATACTGCCTACAGGAAAATTAAAGAGACCTTTGGAGAAAAGAGAGCCACTTCTATGAATATCAAGAGCTCAGATCGAAACCCAGTTCTAAGCAAAGAAGGGAAAGCAGAAAGGTGGAAAGAGTATATAGGGGGTCTATACAAGGGCGATGTACTTGAGGACAATATTATGGAAATGGAGGAGGATGTAGATGAAGATGAAATGGGAGATATGATACTGCGTGAAGAGTTTGACAGAGCATTGAAAGACCTGAGTCGAAACAAGGCCCCGGGAGTAGACACATTCCATTTGCACTACTGACAGCCTTGGGAGAGCCAGTCCTGACAAAACTCTACCATCTGGTGAGCAAGATGTATGAGACAGGCGAAATACCCTCAGACTTCAAGAAGAATATAATAATTCCAATCCCAAAGAAAGCAGGCGTTGACAGATGTGAAAATTATCGAACTATCAGTTTAATAAGTCATGGCTGCAAAATACTAACGCGAATTCTTTACAGACGAATGGAAAAACTGGTAGAAGCCGACCTTGGGGAAGATCAGTTTGGATTCCATAGAAATATGGGGACACGTGAGGCAATACTGACCCTACAACTTATTTTAGAAAATAGATTAAGGAAAGGCAAACCTACGTTTCTAGCATTTGTAGACTTAGAGAAAGCTTTTGACAATGTTGACTGGAATACTCTCTTTCAAATTCTGAAGGTGGCAGGAGTAAAATACAGGGAGTGAAAGGCTATTTACAATTTGTACAGAAACCAGAGTTATAAGAGTCGAGGGACATGAAAGGGAAGCAGTGGTTGGGAAGGGAGTGAGACAGGGTTGTAGCCTATCCCCGATGTTATTCGATCTGTATATTGAGCAAGCAGTAAAGGAAACAAAAGAAAAGTTCGGAGTAGGTATTAAAATCCATGGAGAAGAAATAAAAACTTTGAGGTTCGCCGATGACATTGTAATTCTGTCAGAGACAGCAAAGGACTTGGAAGAGCAGTTGAACGGAATGGACATTGTCTTGAAAGGAGGATATAAGATGAACATCAACAAAAGCAAAACAAGAGTAATGGAATATAGTCGAATTAAGTCGGGTGATGCTGAGGGAATTAGATTAGGAAATGAGACACTTAAAGTAGTAAAGGAGTTTTGCTATTTGGGGAGCAAAATAACTGATTATGGTCGAAGTAGAGAGGATATAAAATGTAGACTGGCAATGGCCAGGAAAGCGTTTCTGAAGAAGAGAAATTTGTTAACATCGAGTATAGATTTAAGTGTCAGGAAGTCGTTTGTGAAAGTATATGTATGGGGTGTAGCCATGTATGGAAGTGAAACATGGACGGTAAATAGTTTGGACAAGAAGAGAATAGAAGCTTTCGAAATGTGGTGCTACAGAAGAATGCTGAAGATTAGATGGGTAGATCACATAACTAATGAGGAGATACTGAATAGGATTGGGGAGAAGAGGAGTTTGTGGCACAACTTGACCAGAAGAAGGGATCGGTTGGCAGGACATGTTCTGAGGCATCAAGGGATCACAAATTTAGTATTGGAGGGCAGCGTGGAGGGTAAAAATCGTAGAGGGAGACCAAGAGATGAATACACTAAGCAGATTCAGAAGGATGTAGGTTGCAGTAGGTACTGGGAGATGAAGAAGCTTGCACAGGATAGAGTAGCGTGGAGAGCTGCATCAAACCAGTCTCAGAACTGAAGACAACAACAACAACAACAAGCTTATTGTATTACACCTATGACCAAACACCCAATCCCCACTTGCCGCAACTGACGTCTATTGCAAAACGGCGGAAGCAAAGTTGTAGACCTAATATATTATGACAATTTGTTGTTGCTCCATGCCATCATGATAAATTATATTAAGATAGTGTCCCAGGAGTACTAAATAGGATTTAAGTAAGATGACACAGGAGCCAAACAAATACAGTTATAACTTCGGAGTAAACAGAAGTGACGGGGTGGTGCACTGTCTTGCTGCAGGAACAGGTTGTCTTGTGGGGTACTGTAGGCAAATAAACAGATGTGCTTGATTAGACAGTAGGTTCCTGGGTCTTTGCCAGTAAGAGATGATGACAGATGACAAGCTATTCTTAAAAGCGTTAGACCCAGTATCACACAAATGCTTGTCAACAAAAGTATAATTGTACTGGGTATCAAACCAAATTTATGACTGGATTGAGTATTTCTTGAAAGGGGTATGCAGCATGTTATTTTGGATGGAGAGTTGCTGAAGATGTAGAAGTAACTTCAAGCATTCCTTGGGTAAGTGTGCTGGGATCCTTACTGTTCATATTGCACATTAATGACTGGATAGAATATATTAATGATAACCTCAGAGTTTTGCAGATAACACAACTATCTATAATGAGATACTGTCTGAAAAGAGAAGTTGCACAAATATCCAGTCGTATCTTGGTAAGGGTCCAACACAGTACAAAGAGTGGCATCTTGCTTTAAATGTTCATTAATATAAAACTGTCCATTTTACAAATGCAAAAAATATAGGACTTTGTGGCTGAAAATCAATGAATTAGAACTGGAACCATTTAACTCATGTGAGAGCAGTTGAATGAAGGCAAGACAGATGGGAACAAAGTAAGTACTGTTGATTGTTTCAAATGTAATCACCATAACTGTTAATACATTTATCCCACTGTGAGACAAGATGGTCAATGCCTTCATGATGTTTGCATTTGCCTGTGGAATCACTATTTTACCCAAGCATGCACCTCTTTATCCAAAGCAAACTGATGGCCACAAAAGTCTTTCTTCAGGGCTTCGAATATATGAAAATAGCATGGGGAAAGATTGGGACTGCACAGAGGATTTGTAAAGACTTTGCAGTGAAACTTCTGCAGCATAGTTGAGACAACCTTGGCAACATGTAGGTGGGCCCATGGAGTGGGTCCTCAGTTTCCTTGAAGGAGAAGATGCCCATTGTCGCTCTGTGCCTCAGGACTGTAGTAGACTTTATATGGAGGAGAGGGGGCAGGAGGGCATGTATGAAGTACCTGCACTTTTGTTGTGGTCATGAAAGGTCATAATCCAAAACTTCACATCCAACAAGTGACTAAGAATGTAATACTGCCCAAAGTGACACCTTGATAACTATTCTGATAGTTTCACTTTCTGCGCAGTCGAAAAATTCATACCAAGTGTCCCAGGCTGTATCTCACTGGCCAGTGCTTGGTGTTACAGTGCTCTCAGTCTTCCTTCTGAGTGTCTGGGCTCTGTATGCAAACAACCCGTCTTCCTTCTTCAGTCCTGGTGGTGATTGGTTTCACATAGTCATCTTGAGTACTATCCAGTTGAAACAGGCAGAATGTACCCATTATCATTTTGGGCCTTGGAACTGTGGAGCAAAAGAATGGTATGAAAGCCTGTAGAGTCTTCAGAATGAAATTTTTACTCAGCAGTGGAATGTGCACTGTTGTGAAACTTCCTGGAAGATTAAAACTGTATGCTGGACTGAGACTCAAACTTGGGACCTTTGCCTTTCGTCGGCAAGTGTTCTATCGACTGAGCTACCCAGGCATGACTCACGATCTGTCCTCACAGCTTTACTTCTGCCAGTACCTTGTCTCCTGCCTTCCAAACTACACAGAAGCTCTCATGCAAATCTTGCAAGACTTCACTTTTGGAACGAAGGATATTGCGGAGACGTTGCTTAGCTACAGCCTGGGGATTATTTCCAGAATGAAATTTTCACTTTGCAGGAGAGCTTCTGTGAAGTTTGGAATGTAGGAGATGAGGTACTGGTGGAAGTAAAGCTGTGAGCATGGGTCGTAAGTTGAGCTTGGGTAGCTCGGTCAGTAGAGTACGTGTCCGCGAAAGGCAAAGGTCCCGAGTTCGATGTTTGGGTCTGGGTCCGGCCCAGTTTTAATCTGCCTGTGGAGTCTTGCTTTGCTGTGTCACATGCAGATATCATGATGGACAGTATCGTATCCCAGTTTCTCTGTTTATCAGTGTGCATGAAGAGCATATGTACTGATGTCTTATTAAAGTATTTTGTGAGACCATTCATATGTGAGTGGTACACAGTTGTCATATTGTGGGTGGTTTCACAAAGTGAAATTACATCTGATATTAGTCTCAACTGGAAAAGTTTACCACAATCAGAGAGCAGCACAATGTAGCAGGTAAGGTAGTCAGTGCAGACTGTTACCCATCTATTGCTGTTTGTTGACTGTGAGAACATCCACAAAAGGTCGCTTCCAATGTAATGGAATGGCGTTACTGTAGGCAGAATTGATACCAGGTAACTGCAAAATGTGCTTTGGTTGCTGGCATTCCTCACATAATGTCTGCTGGATCAATAGAGATCTGGCAAGTAATACCTGCATCTGATTCTGTCTTGAATCCTAAGTAACCAGATGAGGGAGCATCGTGGATATACCTCAGGTTAACTGGCCACAAATGATCTGTGATGATGAGTAACCATTTCTGTCCCACTGGATCATTGTTCCTCATACATAATGTTCCCTTTATGAATTGGAATCTCCTTTGGCCAGTTCCTCATTCTCAAAGGCACTTATGGTTTCCAGCAATGCCAGATCTTCCCTCTTTTCGGCAACAGTACCATTTAATACAGCGATGATTAAGATTTCATCCACGCTGTTGGGTTCTGCCATAGGATTCCTCGAACGGCAGTTGGTGTTTTTCTGTTGGCATTTTTATATTACTGTGAAGTCATATTGCTGAAGCCTCAGTGCCCATCTCACCAGTTGACCTGATGGATCCTTCAGGTTAGTCAGCCAGCATAGAGAATATTGGTCCGTCATAGTGGTTTGTCAAAGAAATACAGCCAGAATTTGTGGATGGCTCAAAAAACTGCAAGGCACATTTTCTCAGTTGTAGAGTAGTCCTCCTTGAACTTGGAGAACACTATGGAAACATTAGTTATCACCTTTTCAACACTACCTGGATTTGCACCAGGACAGCACCTAGCCCATAACCATTAGCATTGGCGTGAAGTTCGATCTCATTATTCTCATAATTGATTTCTAGGGCGGAAGAAGGTGTTACACCTCTTTAAAAACAAAGAAAGATCTTCCTTGCACCCTAGTCAAGGAAAATTTGGCATTGCCCTGCAGTAGGCCTTGCAAGAAATGTGCCCTCATTCAAATGTTATTTATGACTCGTTGATAGTATGACCACATTCTGAGAAAACATCTCAATGTCAGGAGGAGAATTGGAAAATCTGTGACTGCTCTTACTTTCTTTGGATTGGGGTGGACTCCATTGCCATTCACTTGGTGCCCCAAAAATTTTATTTACCAGGTGGCAAAGAGATTTTTCAGGTTCAAGCAGAAGCCAGCTGTATGAACACACATTGACATGGTTGCCAGGTGTCTTAGATGTTCTTTGAATGTCTTAAAAAAACAGTAAAGAAATGTCCATTAAAGATGTTGAAGCTGGTTGTCATTCATATGCTCAAAGGCAACTGGGGCATTACATAGTCCAAACAGCATAACTTTGGAACCACAGAAGCCATGATGAGTTAATGGAGGCTGTCATTCTCCCAGTCAGTCTCATCAGCCTGTCCATAGTTGGGAAATACTTTGCTCCTCTCAGTGAGGCAATGTGTAGACATTTTTTTGTGATTTTTTTTTTTAAGCTGTTGGTAGTCAACGTAGAAATGCCAGATGTCATCCTCCTTCTTCACAAGGACCACAGGATAGAACCAAGAACACTCTGAAGTTCAGTGTCATTTTGGAGCACCTTTTCAATTTACACTCCAGTTATCTGTTGTTCAGGTTACCGTGGGTTGCTTTGTCTGTTTTTTTTTTGCCACTCCAGATTTGAAAGCATAAAAAAATTGGTGCAAATGGCTAATACATACCGATTGGCTAACACATACCGACGTTATTCCTCAGACAGGCTGGACCCTGTTGGTAGTCCAGTAGCTTCCTCCCATGTATTGTCTGTAGTTGTAGCAGCGACAGTGGCAAAGTATGATTCTTTGTCAATGGCTGCCCTTCCTGGACTGGTTTGGGTGTCGCTACACTCATACCATTTGGGATGAGTTGTGGCTGCTTGTCACAATTAGTGATCTGAAGTTCTCCTTGATCATCTACAGTGCTTATTGTGAGCCTGAGTAGATTTTTTCATTCAACAAAAGCTTCACAGTTTAACTGAACATCTAGATTGACAACTAGAACTTGTGTCATTGATTGTGGCGGGATAACAGTGTCTTCAATTAGAAGCAACTGCCCAAAGCAATCTTTGTTACATGTGTGTCCCAAAATAGCTTCACAAGTTTGGAACTCCGATCTTCTGTAGTCTTTGACTGGTTATGATGCCTGCGGGAAGTTCCTTTTGAGAATAACATCATGACTACATGACAAATTCAAAGGGCTGTGTTCTGTCATTGATAGTTATTGTTGCAATACATGTCATCTGGACGTATTTCCCATTTCTGACTTTCAGCACAGTTGCTTTCTCTTCATATAACATAGTCTTCTTTAGCACCTGACAAATAGTGCCCAAGCAGGCTGGCCATTGATGTTGACACCAATGCGATTTCCTGATGTCTTGATGACTGTTGTCTAGGAAGGATTTTCATCTGTGATGGCCTCACCACCATAGGGAGTTGCCTCACTGGCTAGATGAATGGCAAGTACATCCATATGGTGGCAGGGGAACAGCTGCCATGTGTTAGAGAGTGACCTTGTCCAGGGTACATACAGTAGTTGTCAAAAATTGCCCTCGTTCTCTGTACTAGCATACTTGTCCATACTGATACACCTCTCCAACATTCTTTATTACCTCCTAATATGTAGGGTTGACTTTCATGGCTGCTGTGTCTTGCTTACTCGGGTCTCACAGTTCTGGCTGCCATAAAATATTGTATCTCTTCTCTTACAAGAAGTCTTTTCTCTAATCTTCTCTGTTTTCTGTTATATTTCCTTGATGTGCTGGCACCATTTGTTGACTTCATCTGACACTGTGACAGCTTTTGCCAGAAGAGATTTGATACAAGTCTTCTATGACTCCTTTCATCAAGTGTGAGATTTTGTCAGCTTGTGTCGTATTCAGATTCACAATGTGGCATAAAACCAGAACACTCTGTGTGTTAGAACTGTGTTGTTTTCCCATGACACTGAGCCCTGTTCTTCAATGTTTCTTCAGCTAAGTGGACATACTGCTGATTGATACCAAACATTTTTTTCAGTTTGTACTGGAATTTATCAAAGCTATTGATCGTCTCACATTCCTGCTGGGCTGTGCCATCTAAGAAAGGTACACATTTGCCAAACACATCATGTCATCCCACCTGTTGTTTGAATGACTCGATCAAATCCTGCCAGCCATTTTGTTGGATCCTGACCAGTGTCTTCCTACAAGAGTGATGGATGCCTGACGTGTAGTGGCCTTGTTGCTATTTTGGAATCTGTTGGTCTTCTGAACACACGCACCGTGGGAAAAACGCACTGCTAATTGGCATAATAGTGGTGGATGCTTTCAAGTACCCAGTGCCTCCAGCAAAAAATATTACATTGTAACCACAATCAAGTCGAGATCTGAAGGCAAGGTAATCAGTGAAATATGACATTTAGCACTGAAAGCATGTTTATTACGTATACCAACTTAACTAACAAACAGCGAGAACAGAGCTGATCAGCTGGACAGTGTGTGCAGTTATTTATACGAGCATCATATATTCTATAATATACATAACAAATTTTGAGAACTAGCAAGCTAAGTGGACATACTGCTGATTGATACCAAACATTTTTTTCAGTTTGTACTGGAATTTATCAAAGCTATTGATCGTCTCACATTCCTGCTGGGCTGTGCCATCTAAGAAAGGTACACATTTGCCAAACACATCATGTCATCCCACCTGTTGTTTGAATGACTCGATCAAATCCTGCCAGCCATTTTGTTGGATCCTGACCAGTGTCTTCCTACAAGAGTGATGGATGCCTGACGTGTAGTGGCCTTGTTGCTATTTTGGAATCTGTTGGTCTTCTGAACACACGCACCGTGGGAAAAACGCACTGCTAATTGGCATAATAGTGGTGGATGCTTTCAAGTACCCAGTGCCTCCAGCAAAAAATATTACATTGTAACCACAATCAAGTCGAGATCTGAAGGCAAGGTAATCAGTGAAATATGACATTTAGCACTGAAAGCATGTTTATTACGTATACCAACTTAACTAACAAACGGCGAGAACAGAGCTGATCAGCTGGACAGTGTGTGCAGTTATTTATACGAGCATCATATATTCTATAACATACATAACAAATTTTGAGAACTAGCAACATGCTAGCCAGTGATACCAACCACTACACAACACTGCACTTGGCATAGCTTGTGGCAATATAAAATAAGTCTGATCACAGTAATAACGGATTTTACATTGTCATTTGCTTACACTGACGAGTGCAATTACCATGGCAGTTATTGGTATTGCAATACAATGACAGGTACAGCTGCCATAATGCTGTCACAGGGATATTAACAAATTTTTGGACTTTTCCAGTTTGTGGTATGACATAAAGAATCACTAAGCTGTATCCAAGGTTCTCGAGTGTCCACTCGGATCCGATCGTCGAAGTTCCATGATATTTCGGTGAATAACTGTTCCGCCATCATCAGGTGGTACTGATGGAATTCCACCAACACCACCTGATGATGGCAGAATGGTTATTCACCAAAATATCGTAGAACTTTGACAATCGGATCCGGCTGGACACCCGAGAACCTTGGATACAGCACATTCGCCGGGAAAGCCTCAGATCACATACGATCACTAAGCTATGTTTCCCGCAGTATGAGCAGGCATAAAAATTTGAGTGGGAGGCAGGCTTTCTTATCCTATAATGAAACGGTGACTCTGGTTGGTATGGCAGAACAAAGTAGTTGTTCTGAAGTACTGAATAGTTGTGTGGAGTTTTCAGCTATGTGGTTCATCTGTCCACTGCTACAATCAGCAAGAGTCAACAATGATTCGCCAACATACACACAGCTACATTGGTTGATTCGGGTGACATTGGCTTTCCCCATATCAAGGTATAGTTGATACCTTTTATGGTGCATTGCTTTTAGTGATGTATCAGTTATGACATCAAAATCTAATGGTGGCATCTACCTTTATGTAAACGCTATTACATTGTAAACACTTATTGCAACTTATAAAATGAAATGACTTCAGTTCTAAAACCAGGGAATTATAAAATCTACGTTAATACACTACAGGGAACTTCAGGTGATGAACATGCTACAAAAAATTGAAGAAGATAAAGAAACAGTTTTCAACATTATTAATGGCATTTTAATGATAATGTAAGTGTGGGAAAATATTGCTCAAAAGATAAGAGGATAGTTCCAAAAGTAATGCCTCCTATTTTTGTCTGGTGGCTTTGTATGTCCACGCCAAGTGTCGTTGGTGTAGTTCTAGTGCTTGAACCTTCCTCTTTCATTTGCAGATGGTTCCATTGTCTTGCAGTAGTTGGTGCCAGCAGAGGAGTGTTCCAGAATGGAGTCTGATATGGACGCGCGTGTAAAACAATGATGTGTTATTGAATTCCTCACTGCTGAAGAAATTGCACCAATTGAAATTCAGATGTATGGAGACAATACGATAGACATAGCAATGCGTGGCGATGGGTATGGCATTTTCAAAGTGGTGAAAAGGGTGTGCACGACAAGCCACGGCACAGTTGACCCAGCACAGCTGTCATCCCTCGCACGCAATGAAGAGAATCTCGATCAACTCATCCCTGTTGATCGGCGGATAATGACCCACAATAGCTGAATGTCAGCTATAATGTCTTGGAAACAATGCTGGAACATCTTGGTTATTGCAAAGTCTGTGCGAGATGGGTCCTGCAGATGCTTACAGAAAAACAAAAATACTCATCGAATGGAAATGTCGGGACCTGCTGGACCAATATGAAGCTAAAGGTGACAATTTTCTGAATAGCATCATCACTGGAGATGAGATGCGGTGTCACCATTATGAGCTGGATCCAAGAAGCACTCCATGAAATGGTGACATGCGAATTCCCCGTCAATGAAGAAATTCAAGACACAGCCATGTGCAGGCAAAGTGATGTGGACAGTCTTCTGGGAAAGCCAGAATGTGGTTCTTTTGGATGTCCTGGAACCTGGAGAAACTGTCAATTCAGCACTCTGCAAGATGACACTAAGTTGAAAGCCTGAATTTCCAAGGTAATGCCACAGAAGAAGATAAAATTTCACCTGCAACATGATAACACCAGGCCCCACACCAGTTTTGCAACCATGCAACTCACTGCAAAATTTGCCTGGGCTATCTTACCACATCCACCGAACAGTCCTGATTTAATGCTTGACACTTGCATCTCTTCAGACCTCTGAAAGATGGACTACATGCTGAACATTTTCAAGATTTGGATACTGTTCTCAAAGCTGTAAGGAACTGGTTAGCCTCAGCTGGTTCTGATTTTTACAAGTGTGGCATGCAGGCTCTGATTCATCACTGGCAAAAGTGCATAACGAATAGTGGTGACTGTGGAAAAATGACAGTCTGTAGCTGAAATATTGAATATTGTTCTATTTAGCTGTGCTGTTGTGTATATCCTGTAATTTCCATGAATAAAAATAGGAAGCATTACTTTCAGAACAACCCGCATAATTGTCAGTCGTTTTAAACATGCAGGACCCATAAGTCTTTCATCATCATCCCTCTGAGGGCGACACATTTTCAGCAACAACTGGTGGTAGACAAAGATGAGAGTGACATTCCTCGGGGGAAATTAGTCCATCTTTGTCAACTTGTGAAATGAGGACTTTGCCCAAGTAGACAACAGTCTTACCATGCATGCCTCAATGACTGAGGAAGAAACAGTTGCTGTTTAGATTAGATTAGATTTACTTTCATTCCAATTGATCGTAGTGAGGAGGTCCTCCAGGATGTAGAACATATCAGAAAAACAACAATGCATGACAAATATTTAGAACTAAAACAAATACGCTAATGTACCATTCCACAGGTCCCAAGCGGAATGATAGTCATTTTTTAGTGAACACTATATGAAAGAGTCATTTTACAAATACTAATGCACTGAATTTAAAATACAAAAGTTTTTTATTTATTTATAAGGTAATAAATGTGTAATACAACTACTATAATACTTATTTACAATGAACACATACTGCACTGAAATGGTGCAGAAGTTAGATTGTACTCTCACACACACACATTTATAATGAACACATTACTGCACTGAAATTGAGCAAAAGTTATATATAAATCAGTTGGTTTTACTGAGAAATTCATCAATGGAGTAGAAGGAGTTGGCCACCAATAAATCCTTTAGGCTTCTCTTAAACCGAATTTCATTGGTTGTTAAGCTTTTTATGGCTGCTGGCAAGTTATTGAAAATGTGTGTTCCTGAATAATGCACACCTTTTTGTACAAGACTAAGTGACTTTAAATCCTTGTGGAGATTATTCTTATTTCTAGTACTGATTGCATGAATTAAGCTGTTGGTTTGAAAAAGTGATATATTTTTAATGACAAATTTCATTAAGGAATAAATATATTGGGAAGCGGTAGTTAGTATCCCTAGTTCCCTAAACAGGATTCTGCAGGATGTTCTTGAGTTCACACCACATATAACCCTTACTGCACGTTTTTGTGCCCGGAAAACTTTAGCTTGGCTTGATGAATTACCCCAAAAAACAATCCCATATGACATTATGGAATGAAAGTAAGCATAGTATGCCAGCTTTTTCATTTTTATATCCCCTATGTCTGACTCATGAACCATGGACCTTGCCATTGGTGGGGAGGCTTGCGTGCCTCAACGATACAGATAGCCGTACCATAGGTGCAACCACAATAGAGGGGCATCTGTTGAGAGGTCAGACAAATGTGTGGTTCCTGAAGAGGGGCAGCAGCCTTTTCAGTAGTTGCAGGGGCAACAGTCTGGATTATTGACTGATCTGGCCTTGTAACACTAACCAAAATGGCCTTGTTGTTCTGGTACTGCGAACGACTGAAAGCAAGGGGAAACCACAGCCGTAATTTTTCCTGAGGGCATGCAGCTTTACTGTACGATTAAATGATGATGGTGTCCTCTTGGGTAAAATATTCCGGAGGTAAAATAGTCCCCCATTTGGATCTCTGGGCGAGGACTACTCAAGAGGACATCATTATCAGGAGAAAGAAAACTGGCGTTCTACGGATCGGAGCGTGGAATGTCAGATCCCTTAATCGGGCAGGTAGGTTAAAAAATTTAAAAAGGAAAATGGATAGGTTAAAGTTAGATATAGTGGGAATTAGTGAAGTTAGGTGGCAGGAGGAACAAGACTTTTGGTCTGGTGAATACTGGGTTACAAATACAAAATCAAACAGGGGTAATACAGGAGTAGGTTTAATAATGAATAAAACAATAGGAATGCGGGTAAGCTACTACAAACAGCATAGTGAACGCATTATTGTGGTCAAGATAGACACAAAGCCCACGCCTACTACAGTAGTACAAGTCTATATGCCAACTGGCTCTGCAGATGACGAGGAAATTGATGAAATGTACGATGAAATAAAAGAAATAATTCAGGTAGTGAAGGGAGGCGAAAATTTAATAGTCATGGGTGACTGGAATTCAAGAGTAGGAAAAGGGAGAGAAGGAAACATAGTAGGTGAATATGGATTGGGGCTAATAAATGAAAGAGGAAGCCGCCTGGTAGAATTTTGCACAGAGCATAACTTAATCATAGCTAACACTTGGTTCAAGAATCATAAAAGAAGGTTGTATACATGGAAGAATCCTGGAGATACTAGAAGGTATCAGATAGACTATATAATGGTAAGACAGAGATTTAGGAACCAGGTTTTAAATTGTAAGACATTTCCAGGGGCAGATGTGGACTCTGACCACAATCTATTGGTTATGAACTGTAGATTAAAACTGAAGAAATTGCGAAAAGGTGGGAATTTAAGGAGATGGTACCTGGATAAATTGAAAGAACCTGAGGTTGTACAGAGTTTCAGGGAGAGCATAAGGGAACAATTGACAGGAATGGGGGAAAGAAATACAGTAGAAGAAGAATGGGTAGCTTTGAGGGATGAAATAGTGAAGGCAGCAGAGGATCAAATAGATAAAAAGACAAGGGCTAGTAGAAACCCTTGGGTAACAGAAGAAATATTGAATTTAATTGATGAAAGGAGAAAATATAAAAATGCAGTAAATGAAGCAGTCAAAAAGGAATACAAACGTCTCAAAAATGAGATTGACAGGAAGTGCAAAATGGCTAAGCAGGGATGGCTAGAAGGCAAGTGTAAGGATGTAGAGGCTTATCTCACTAGGGGTAAGATAGATACTGCCTACAGGAAAATTAAAGAGACCTTTGGAGAAAAGAGAACCACTTGTATGAATATCAAGAGCTCAGATGGAACCCAGTTCTAAGCAAAGAAGCAAAAGCAGAGAGGTGGTAGGAGTATATAGAGGGTCTATACAAGGGCGATGTACTTGAAGACAATATTATGGAAATGGGAGAGGACATAGATGAAGATGAAATGGGAGATATGATACTGCGTGAAGAGTTTGACAGAGCACTGAAAGACCTGAGTCGAAACAAGGCCCCCGGAGTAGACAACATTCCATTAGCACTACTGATGGCCTTGGGAGAGCCAGTCCTGACAAAACTCTACCATCTGGTGAGCAAGATGTATGAGACAGGCGAAATACCCTCAGACTTCAAGAAGAATATAATAATTCCAATCCCAAAGAAAGCAGGTGTTGACACATGTGAAAATTACCGAACAGTCAGTTTAATAAGTCACAGCTGCAAAATACTAACGCGAATTCTTTACACACGAATGGAAAAACTAGTAGAAGCCGACCTCGGGGTAGATCAATTTGGATTCTGTAGAAATGTTGGAACATGTGAGGCATTACTGACCCTACGACTTATCTTAGAAGAAAGACTAAGGAAAGGCAAACCTACGTTTCTGGCATTTGTAGACTTAGAGAAAGCTTTTGACAATGTTGATTGGAATACTCTCTTTCAAATTCTGAAGGTGGCAGGGGTAAAATACAGGGAGCGAAAGGCTATTTACAATTTGTACAGAAAGCAGATGGCAGTTATAAGTCGAGGGGTATGAAAGGGAAGCAGTGGTTGGGAAGGGAGTGAGACAGGGTTGTAGCCTATCCCCGATGTTATTCGATCTGTATATTGAGCAAGCAGTAAAGGAAACAAAAGAAAAGTTCGGAGTAGGTATTAAAATCCATGGAGAAGAAATAAAAACTTTGAGGTTCGCCAATGACATTGTAATTCTGTCAGAGACAGCAAAGGACTTGGAAGAGCAGTTGAACGGAATGGACATTGTCTTGAAAGGAGGATATAAGATGAACATCAACAAAGGAAAACAAGAGTAATGGAATATAGTCGAATTAAGTCGGGTGATGCTGAGGGAATTAGATTAGGAAATGAGACACTTAAATCAGTAAAGGAGTTTTGCTATTTGGGGAGCAAAATAACTGATGATGGTCGAAGTAGAGAGGATATAAAATGTAGACTGGCAATGGCAAGGAAAGCGTTTCTGAAGAAGAGAAATTTGTTAACATTGGGTATAGATTTAAGTGTCAGGAAGTCGTTTCAGAAAGTATATGTATGGAGTGTAGCCATGTATGGAAGTGAAACATGGATGATAAATAGTTTGGACAAGAAGAGAATAGAAGCTTTCGAAATGTGGTGCTACAGAAGAATGCTGAAGATTAGATGGGTAGATCACATAACGAATGAGGAGGTACTGAATAGAATTGGGGAGAAGAGGAGCTTGCGGCACAACTTGACTAGAAGAAGGGATCGGTTGGTAGGACATGTTCTGAGACATCGAGGGATCACCAATTTAGTATTGGAGGGCAGTGTGGAGAGTAAAAACCGAAGAGGGAGTCCAAGAGATGAATACACTAAGCAGATCCAGAAGGATGCAGGCTGCAGTAGGTACTGGGAGATGAAGAAGCTTGCACAGGATAGAGTAGCATGGAGAGCTGCATCAAACCAGTCTCAGGACTGAAGACCACAACAACAACAACAACATGTCTGACATAATTCGCATTGCAAATAGAGATTTATTAAGACGCTTCAGCAGTTCTGTGGTGTGCTCCTCCCAGTTGAATTTGTTATCAACCTGTAATCCCAAGAATTTAACACTGGCCACTTCTTCTATCTGCTTGTCATCATATGTTAGGAATATACTCGTGGGACACCCGTTATAAGTTCTGAACTGCATGTAGTGTGTTTTTTCAATGTTTAGTGACAAAGAATTGGCTAGGAACCAGTGATTACTGTCCACAAATATTTTATTAGCTGATCTTTCTAAGAATACACTTGATTTGCTATTTATTGCAATGTTTGTATCATTGGCAAACAAAACGAACTTGGCATCTGGTAATGTCACTGATGAAAGGTCATTGATATACACAAGAAAAAGCAAGGGCCCCAAAATGGAACCTTGTGGGACCCCACACGCAATTAGTTCCCAGTTGGATAATGCCTGATAGCTTGATCCATGTGTCTTTCCTAATAACACCCTTTGTTTCCTGCCAGAAATATAAGATTTGAACCATTTTGCAGCATTTCCTGTTACACTATAATATTCTAATTTATTTAAAAGGATATTGTGATTTGCACAGTCAAATGCCTTTGACAGATCACAGAATATACCAGTTGCCTGCAATTTTTTGACTCATGAATTCAGCACATTTTCACTGTAAGTGTAGATAGCCTTCTCAATATCAGAACCCTTTAGAAATCCAAACTGTGACTTTGACAGTATGTTATTCGAGGTAAGATGGTTACTTTTTCTAAAATTTTTGAGAATGCTGGCAACAGTGAAATTCTTGCAAGTCACTGAAACCATCACGTGGTCAATGCAAACAAGAACAACAGTTTGTTGTACCATCACTTAATGAGGCTCTCAGTGCAGTGTAAGCTTTACAAAAATTTCTTATTTTCAAAGAAGATTTCAATCCCAAATTAAAATATCGGCATTAAAATGAATGCATCATAAAATGCAAAAAGGAAAGATGACTGATTACCTTAAGACAATATATTGTAGTACGCATTACTGTAGAACGTTTTAAACATAATGCAGTTAGTTAAAAAACTAAACAGTTGTTTTGCTGTGATTGTAGGAAACTAGAAAATTCCTATACATATTATTTCAAAGTATAGAAGTGGAATAACAGTGTATTTATTACTGACGTTTTGTGGTTATGTATGTTGCATGTTTTCAATGTTTTAGGTAAAGTTCATCATATTTGTACAGCATTTTAAAAAAGAAACATAAGAAAATATACAGGGCTTCATGAAATTATGTTCAGAATACTGTCTTTCCATTTATTAATGTTTGTAATACAGTAACTGGAACAAATATGTGTTATACTGTACAGAACTTACACGTAGTTTTGAACATGCTCAACATTTCATCTCATTTATTGTCCAAAACCATGTTTGACATTACTGAACAATTTACATTGTTGCTGCTTCTTTATTCACTTACTAAAAGTTTTTACATTTTGCTGGCATGGTAGTGCTGTATGTACTGCATAAACATATGAATAACTCCTCTTCAGTCTCAATCCACAAATATTGTGTTGCAATTACTGTAGCTATACTGTATTTCTGCTAAGTTTTGAAGTTTTAACTCTATGGCAGCCTAAAAGGTCTTCACACTTTATGACCGGTTTCGGCTTATCGCCATCTTCAGATCGTTAAAATAGTCTGATATAAATCATCATCAAGTTAAACATGTGTGATTTAATGATCTGAAGATGGCGATAAGCTGAAACCAGTCATAAAGTGTAAAGAAATCTATATGATCAAGACGGACTTGTGAAAATAAAAGTGCTAAAAATAAAATGATCACAGACTCATATAGACTTCATGTTTTAAATTTAAAACTGAGGTTAACAGTCTGTCGAGATGATGATAGTGGACATGGAGCTCAAGCTCAAAATATGCAAAGATGGGAAAAGAAAATTGGCATGTTTACTTTTCAAAGTAACAATTCCTGCATTTACCTTAAACATTTTGGTGAAGCCATGGAAAACCTAAATCTGGATGGCCAGATAGGAATTCGAACCTTACTCCTCATGTGGTGAGTTCACTTATTTAAGTACTGTACCTCCTTGCTAAGGGAATAATGGTAAGCTGCCTTGCGAAATTACACATTATGGTACGGCACATGGAACTGCTTATGTATTCTGGTAAACACTGCTTTATAACAACGAACAGTACATTTTTATGATCTCCACATGTTTCACAGTGGTTAACAACATAAAAAATTACAACCCACCCACAGAAATGTAGTAGATATTAAGTTAGGTTAGGCTGTACACTGAAGAATTGCTTGTTTTTTGTCTGCTCTGTGACTGTGGAGCTTATAATTCTTGTAATTGTCAGACTTTCAAGAAGCTGAAATGCTGTCAAACATAATTTTTCATACTCTTGACAGATTTTTTTTCGAAAACAACAGTGAACAGTGAAGTCCTGCCATGGAACCAGGCACCCCCCTCTTTTAAAATTTTTTACCATCATTGTCATTCGTCAACAAGAAGTCAGCATAAAGAACTTGAATTTCTGTCATTTATAATTTTGAAGAGCTAATTTCCCTGCATCATGTGCTGGAAGGAGCTTGACACTGTACTTCATTGTTGACTACTAACGAAGATACAATCATAGATATTATCTTTCCAGACATGTGATTGGCTTGATTTTTTGTTAATAGAACCCTGCACTTTTTCCTGGGTGGTGTAAAGTTGCTATCTTATTCTTCTCCAGTATCTTCATAGTCACAGTTGATAAACATCTTTAATTTAGTTAATATAATTCTGGTCAGAAAGGAACCTGGTTGTTATGTTAGAGGATGGGTACCAATCACAATCAGGTACAGATTTTATTGATCGCAAGAAATGTGTTAAGTCACAAATATGCTGATTTATTAACATGTAAATGTCAATAAGCCACACTTTTCACGTTCTAGCATTTGACAAAATACGTAAATAATACTGTGGCCTCTACCATCTGATAAATGTAACGAGTGTACAGGTACACATACATCTTACATGAAGGAAAGCTTGCTAGTCACTACTGTATGGCTTAAACAATACAACTCATAGCCAGTACTGCCCTGCATGTTATTATGTCAGCCTACAACAACTTTACAGTGGCGAATATTCAGCACAAACAAAAATTAGTGCACTGTCAAAAAGTAGTTATTTCCAGGATACACCGCACTAATAATGTCTAATGCTGCCTCCTGCCTGGATAGTGGCCTCAGTTTGGCACAGAAGAGAGGCCACAAATTTCTTCAGTTATGTTATATCCAACTGAAACCACAACTGATAATTAGATCCTGTAGAGTGGGGATGTTGACTGAAACATTTCACCTGCTGTTCCAGACAGTCCCCAATATTTTTCATGGGATTGTGATAGAGTGATTTAGTTTGCCAGTTGAGGTGCATTAGGGTGCCTGAGTAACATATGCATGCAGCCCTGTGAACACAGCTGTTTTCATCTTGAAAAATGGGAGCATCAACAGAATAGTCATCATGAAGATGTAGAAGAAAAGGCAACATTTGGTCACCAGAAATTTTAAAATAAATACTCCGGTTCATGTTAAGGGTAACACCTGAGTGAATGGGCACAACTCACGGTAGAAAAAACACCCAGAAAACATCATATAACCAATCCCGACTTAAACGACATGCTCCATACAGGTTAAACGCCTCAGTTGGCCACTGGCACACGCAGTGCCTTACATCATTTGAAAAGAGGTAAAAATCACGAATTTTTGTGTTGTACTACTTGCCTTCAGTGGACTACTCTCCATTTTTAATGCTGTTTGCCCCAATGAAGACATGGAGCTTTGTGTGCTGCTGTAAGTAACAATCTTTTGTTCAGTATCCTACCCCAAATGTCCAATGCAATCATTTCCCTTTTGAATGCTTTATCAGAAACTTGTTGAAATGGACCTGCATTAGCTGACAGCAGCAGCTGCTGCCAGGTTTGAAACCAATTGTCACTGACAAGGCATGGCACTTGTCTTCAGCCCCTATCTGTTAGGACCTTTTACAGGTATTGTTTTTACACTGATTGTATACAGCTGTAAGTTGTATACCATTCCTTGTTGACACCTGGAACAGTACACATTGATACACCAACAAATCAAGCAACTTCTTAGCAGTGTTGACAAGGGCACATCCAAAATGATACCGGTAGCTTCTTTCTGCTGTTCCATCACATGTTCATGTAGAAACATATTAGTGTGCTCATTCCATATAATTAACTAAGACATGCACACCACTTCACTGCCTTGACTTAATGTCAGTGACTGCCTGTACCAGTTCTACATCTACAGTAGTCTAAAGTGATCAGTTGGCTCTTCTAAGGGGGGTGGAGGCGTGACTAACAGGCCAATCAGTTTTACAGCTTATGCACATGCATGTTCTGTACACTTGTTAGAATAGGTGCTCTTATTATGCATCCTTCTCCCAACTACCCTTTGCAAAAAAGTTGAACAGCCTGTTCATTTCTGGGTGTCATATGGTCTTTTCATTGCTTGACAAAACTACAGTAAACTTCTATTACAAGGATGATGTTAACATGTCAAATACACCGTATTCTATTAAAGAATTTAGCTGTTTTCCCTATTTTGTAATCAATTATGAGCAACAAATTTTATTTGGGATTCCAGGAAACAGTCTGAATATATGAGAATGCTCCTCGCATTGCTATGAAGATTGTGTCCCTCTTTGAGTGAACAAGTGTTGGATGAAGCTTTTTGTCAAATCTGTTAATGCAGAACTTGGATCATTACTTAGGAGAAAGAGAATTGTTCACATGGGGTTGTCAGTGATGCACAACCTCTTTCTTGGTCACGCCAAAGTAACATGATCTGCATGGGAATGGTTCTGAATAGGTAAATTCTTCCTCAAGACAGAGCTTCCGAGTATAATAGGTCACAGCTGAAACAGTTACTAGTGAAGAAAAAACTACATGTTGAATGAAACCTCTTGCATAAATTGGATAAAAACTTTAATATCAATACAGGAAAATAAAAAGGGCAAATGGAAAATCAGCCAACATGTTATGTTTGTCATCACTGAAATCAAATGCATACATGTAGATGTGCACAAGCTAATTAGCCCATGTAGTCACAAATTTTTGTAAAGTCATAGGAATGAGTGTTATGAACAATGAACCAAAAATCCTGAATGGTGGAGTGTGAACGGGGTGGGGAGCGGCGTGCAGTTTAATGGTCATTTTGTTTTTATTGAGTAACTCCAAAACCGCAGCAGCTAGTGAAAATGTTTCACAGTATGAAATTAATCTATATTAAATTTCTTACAAGAAAAAAGTGTTGTTCATTTTTTCTCTAAGACTAATAGTTTGTGCACTGCAGGAGATGGAAAAATTGCTGATTATTAAAAGTAGTGTTTTAATGGCATAAAATTGAGGGTCCCTTTTAAATGAAGTTAAGTAGAAATATTTTAAAGGTATAAATTGTGTTTTTGAGTGTGTGACAGGTGGGTGAAGGATAGGTGTCTGAGGGAAAGCAGGTCACTTGATTGGGGTCGTGCACTTCCCTTCTTCATAGGTCTGCAAACTGAAGAGTGAATAGGCGAGTCCTACTCTCTCTACTCCACTATGTCACAAGAAGCAACTACAGAGTGTTCCAAAAGTTATATCAATCCTCCTCTGCACTTCTTATGAACCAATGGTTAACACTACATGGAATACAGATAGGTGTTACTAATAATGATAAAAATGCATATGTACAAAACCTAAGTAAATCTGCACCCTGTTTTACACTGATAGAGGAAAAAAATAATTCTGAGTCATTCTGTGAAGCAGTTGTAGTGTTCTTCCGGGAGAGGTGTGTTCTCCCACTACAAGTGCTGCTTCCTTTTCAGTTTACAGACCCACTATACCTCCCCAGCATTTCATATCCAGTTATCTTTCATGAATAGACAGTTTGTATTGTATACAGGGTGATTCATGAATATATGCAAATATTTTAATAAGTTATTTTACAAGTAAAACTAATGAAAAAAGTTCATAGGTCCACAAATGCTTAGTTACAGCTAACAACAGACTTTGGCTGAAATTTACTAACTTTGCTTATATGAAGCCATCACAAAACTTACGAGGTTAAAATAAAGCATGATTTCCATTTATTTTGTTGTTATTGATCTAGTGAATCTAATAAAACATGTCCCAGATGTGTATCTGCAGTAGTTTTCCAGAATATTCAGAGAAGCAAAGATGTAGTTTTGTAACATTTTAAATTTATTAATTACTTGGCCCAATTTCTATTTTAAATTCCAGACAATTGCACAAAGTTTTCAACAGAAGTTGTAAAGAATTTAATTTTTGGAAGAATGATGGTAATAATGTTAACTGAAACTGTATGAATGTGTCAGATAACTGCTTTTATTAATACCATAGCACATGTGAATTCATGTTAAACCGGAAAAAATAAAACTCAGTGTTAAGGAAGTTGTACAGTGCACATACGATTTCACAATAAATGTTCAAAAAGGTCTCTACTGTGTGTTCAATGCATTTAGCTGCATGTGTGTGAACTGATTTTGTTGCTCGTTTCAGTTTCACAGGGTTATTCTTAATTTCGTCAATTTGCATTCATAATGCAAGCAAGTAATGCCTCACGTGTATTGACTTTGTCCCCATAAACTATGTCTTTCATCCATCCCCATACACAAAGATACATTGATGTCAAATTGGGTGATCCGGGTGGCCACAGACGTGTAGCACTATGACAAATCCATTTCTGCTGAAAATGTTCATTTAAATGTGCAGTGACAGTGTTGGTATACACGGCCTAGGAAAATGACTGGCCCAATAAAGTGTGTGTGGATTATACCACACCAAACATTGATGTTAAATCGTTGTTGGAAATTGCGTTGCACTGTTGCATGTGGGTTTCCTTCAGACCTTACCACTGCTCGTTATGTAAATTGTTTATACCACCTTGAGTAAACTGTGCCTCATCAGTAAATAAAATGTATTTGTGTAACTGCCAATTAGTATTTAACCAGTTGCACAACTCCAAGCAAAGGGCAGGATCTCCCAAATGTAAATGATACAGTTTTTGTTTATGGTAAGGATACAGATTATTGTACTTCAGTGTATGCTATACCTTAGATTGTGAAATGCCTGATCATTGAGTGATCTGTCATGTACTGGTACCCAGGCTATGTTGAACAGCATCCACAATATCATCATCATCTTCTTCTTCACATATCAAGCTCTTACTGATTATGAATGCTAGGTAGAGAATGTGTAACATTGGTTTGGTATTCGGAATCCTCCGAGTTGGATAACGTACATGATATTCGTCAACTGCAGCCATCGAATTATCACCAAATTTGCCATAAACACCATATAGACATATTCCTGTGTCGTAAATTTGAAAGGCATCCCTATTTCATAAATAATATACAAACTACAACAGTTACTATGTGGTTTCACTTAAATACACTTGTTGTCATGTTCTTTAATTGAACAATACAGAAAACTAACTTCTTTCAAGGTTAGGAAACAACTCATTAATGGTTGCCAACAATGACGTACACATTTCTACATTGTTAATGGAAAGTAAACAAATTTACTTGTATAATAATCTCTGCTTCTCCAGGTGTTCTGGAAAACTACTGCAGATACATGTCTGGGACATGTTTCATTAGATTCACCAGACCAATAACAACAATAAAAAATGGAAAACATTCATTGCTTTAACCTCGTACAGGTTTTTGATGGCTTCATGTTAGTGAAGCTGCTAAATTTCAGGCAAAATCTTTTATTAGCTGTAACTCCGTAACTAAACTTTGTGGACCTTTGCTTATATGAATGTTTTTCTTTTTTCTTTAGTTTTACTTGTAGAATAACATGTTAAAATATTTACATATCTTCATGAATTTCCCTATATAGTGGAGTTATTTTCAGTTTATTAAGTGTGCACCACCCTGAAGAACCATGCCTCACATGTAACGTGTGTCAATATATATTTGAGAATATTGATTTCATTGTCTCCACCATCAGTGGCTGGAATACTTTCCGCGGCATGAGCAGCACCAAATTCATCTCCCCTCTCTCAGCCCTCTGAACATCTGAAAAGACCCAGGGGCTTAAATTGGCTCCCTCTGCAGCAGATGTGGGTCACTAGGTGACCTAGGTGTTATGCAGCTACAAACACTATGTGATCAAAAGTATCTGGACTCCCCCAAAAACATATGTTTTTCATATTAGGTGCATTGTTCTGCCACTTACTGCCAGGTATCCCATATCAGCGATCTCAGTAGTCAATAGACATCGTGAGAAAGCAGAATGGGGCACTCTGCAGAGCTCATGGACTTCGAACGTGGTCAGGTGATTGGGTGTCACTTGTCATACGTCTGTAAATGATATTCCCACACTCCTAAACATCCCTAGGTCCACCGTTTCCGATGTGATAGTGAAGTGGAAATGTGAAGGGACATGTACAGTACAAAAGCGTGCAGGCTGACCTTGTCTGTTGACTGACAGAGACTGCTGACAGATGAACAGGGTTGTAATGTGTAATAGGCAGACATCTATCCAGATCATCATACAGTAATTCCAAACTGTGTCAGGGATCCACTCCAAGTACTATGACAGTTAGGCGGAAGGTGAGAAAGCTTGGATTTCATGGTCAAGCAGCTGCTCATAAGCCACACATCACGCCGGTAAATGTTAAACGACACCTCACTTGGTGTAAGGAGTGTAAACACTGGTCGACTGAACAGTGGAAAAATGTGTGAAGTGACGAATCATGTTACACAATGTGGAGATCCGACGGCAGGGTGTGGGTATGGCGAATGCCCGGTGATTGTCATCTGCCAGCGTGTGTAGTACCAACAGTAAAATTCGGAGGTGGTGGTGTTTTTCATGGAGGGGGCTTGCACCCCCTTGTTTTGTGTGGCACTATCACAGCACAGGCCTACATTGATGTTTTAAGCACTTTCTTGCTTCCCACTGTTGCGGAACAACTCTTGGATGGCGACTGCATCTTTCAACATGATCGAGCATCATTCATAATGCATGGCCTGAATCGGAGTGCTTACACGACAATAACATTCCTGTAATGGACTGGCCTGTATGGAGTCCTGACCTGAATCCCATAGAACACCTTTGGGATGTTTTGGAATGCCGACTTCGTGCCAGGCACCACCGACCGACAACGATAACTCTCCTCAGTGCAGCACTCCGTGAAGAATGGGCTGCCATTCCCCAAGAAACCCACCTGACTGAATGTATGCCTACGAGAGTGTATGCTGTCATCAGGGCTAAGGGTGGGCCAACACCATATTGAATTCCAGTATTACCACTGGAGGGGGCCACAGACTTTTAAGTCATTTTCAGGCAGGTGTCTGGATACTTTTGATCATACAGTGTATATTTTAACAGAAGTTGCAAGACTTACTGTGAGCATGTGTTAAGCTGCTCCTCTCAGTGCAGCCCACTCTACAATCCTGAGCAGTTCCTGAATCTACCAGTAACATAAACAGCGAAGAAAGAATTGCAGTAACTTTTTGGTCAAAAAAAATGGCTCTGAGCACTATGGGACTTAACTTCTGAGGTCATCAGTCCCGTAGAACTTAGAACTACTTAAATCTACCTAAACTAAGGACATCACACACATCCATGCCCGAGGCAGGATTCGAACCTGCGACCATAGCGGTCACGCGGTTCCAGACTGTAGCGCTTAGAACCACTCGGCCACACCGGCCGGCCTTTTTGGTCATTCACTATTCACCACCAGCTGACTAAAACACATTTACCTTGATGTACAATATTCTGCCAGTGATATAGTGGTGATGTACTACATTTATCATTCCCATCCTTTTCACCAACACTACAAAGTTCACTGACAACATTGCTCTACCTGTTTTACATACAGCTCACTTAACAACTGATAATTACTCACTTAATGAACTGCAAATAGTTCCACCATATGAACACTGGTTAAGTCAAGTCATTTTGTCTACTCGCATGAGAGGACTGGACTGGAACTGGTGGCGAGGCATCGTGGGTCTGTAAACTGAAAAGGGAGCAGCACTCCCAGTGGGGGAAGTTGCCTTTCCCACAAGAATGTTACAACTGCTGTACAGAAAAACTAAGAATTAATTTCTGCTCCAGCAGTGTAGAACAGTGTGCAGAGATTTATATAGATTCTGTCCATATATTTCTTGTGATAATACACTTTGAAACTCGCATCTGTATTCCGTGAGTGTTAATGCATTTTGTGGAAAAACACGCTCAGGGCATATCTGCACAATGTGTCACCAGTGAATCATAAGGCACACTGCGGAGGGTCAGTGTAATGTTGTGAAACACCCTGTAGTTGCTTCTTGTAATGTAGTGGAGCAGAGAAAGTGGGGACTTGACTGCTCACATCAGCTTGCAGACCTCTGGAGGAGGGAAGTGCATGAGCACAATCCGGCTACCTGACTTCCCTCATACGTCTATCATCCTGTTACACATCCAGAACGCAATTTATCCCTTCAAAGGTTTCTACTGCGCTTAGATGTGGTACATATATTTAATATCTGCCGGCCGGAGTGGCCGTGCGGTTCTAGGCACTGCAGTCTGGAGCCGAGCGACCGCTACGGTTGCAGGTTCGAATCCTGCCTCGGGCATGGATGTGTGTGATGTCCTTAGGTTAGTTAGGTTTAATTAGTTCTAAGTTCTAGGCGACTGATGACCTCAGAAGTTAAGTCACATAGTGCTCAGAGCCATTTGAACCATTTTTTAATATCTGTTCTCAGCCTACTTCATTTAACAATAAGCAACAGTTTTATGCCATTAAAAAAATATTTTTAATTAACTGTGTTCTTCCATCTCCTGCAACATGAAAACTATTGGTTCTACAGAAAGAATGAGCAGTACCCTTTTTTGTAGGGAATTTACATGTATATTGCCCCGTAATTTTCCTTCAACTGGACTATTTGGCAGCCAGTAAAAGGAAATGGAGGAACAGTTATAGATACAAAAATTTGCGGTAAATACCAGGCCTCGCAGATTTGTGTTGAATCACTCTTTGAAAGCTGTGCCATGAAAGAGCATTTTGAAACATTTGTGATGTATTCTGATCATATTGTAACACTAAATCAGACAGTCAATAAAAAATAGTTTGCGATTAATTCTTTGTCTTTACTATTCTTGCACATATACTAAATGCATATAACCAACTCTCTAATTTGAAAAGAACGTTGACTAGTCTCTTCTTTGTCTAAGGCTGTATCATTTATTGCACACCAGTCAGTAGTCATAAAATCCCTACTCAAACAAAGAGAACTGTTACTGATATATTAATACAAACCTTAATTATATCCATCCAGTGGAGGATGCAGAGTTTTTTCATGCAGTCCGCCCCTGTAGCTGAGTGGTCAGTGCGACAGACTGCCATGCCAAGGGGCCTGGGTTCGATTCCCGGTTGGGTCGGAGATTTTCTCCACTCAGGGACTGGGTGTTGTGTTGTCCTAATTATCATCATCTCATCTCCATCAACGCGCAAGTCACTGAAGCGGCATCAACTCAAAAGAATTGCACCAACGGACCGGCCTACCTGACGGGAGGCCCTAGACACAGGACATTTCTTTTCATTTCTTCATCCATTTAAATGGGCAACTATTATACAAAAATTAAAATGGAAATAATACCTAGCAATATCTACAATTTCTCTCATTCAGTCTCCTATTATTGTCAAAGTACATTTCCTGTGGAACCATACTGACTGAACAGAGTTTTAAGTCGTCGTCAAAGCTTTTTCTTAAGTAATATTCCATATACCCTTTTTTTTCCAAAACACCAGTAAATACCCACTTTCTGTATCAGTGTGCATATCAGTGGTAAAGAATAAATTATCGATCATACTGTAATGTCAATAACTTACGTAAATTAGCAAATTAGCGCAGCCTTAATAGTTAAAGTGGCTATTTTCTAGAAATTCTTCTCCAGTACAGTATATGAAGCACGAAAATCTCATAGAAAGGATAGCATAGAATTACATGTCAATTTCCTTCCAATACAATTACAATGTTTGCAAAAGAAAGCGATAAAATGGACCAAAATAGCAGACTATATTAATAATTGTGATTCGTGCCAAAATAGTTCACCTATGAACTATTTCATCATGAATACATTCAATACATATTTTTTTCCAAGTGTGTTTCAACTCAATTTCTCAAAAAGCATTTTCAATGGGAAAATGTTTAACTTTGCTTACATGTGTGCCTGCTCTTACTTGTGGAGAAATACTTGTTTTTATGTTTTTAATGCTGTGCTGAAATATGTACATAAGTCTGTGCACTGTGGTGAAAAACATTTATAGTGGTCGAAGTAATAGCTTTACTAGCTGTAAGGCAAACACACAAGTGCAAGACAACTTTGTTACTGAAGAAGCTTATTGATAAATTAAAGCAGAATATAAATTGCATTTATTCAGTTACAAATGCATGACAAAAAAACTATCAATATAGTACTACTAGCAAACAACTGAAGATCAACAGGGGAATTATACATAATACCTGAGTGGATTGGTGATACTCTATATAATGGGAAACGGCACCCTAAAAGAGTTCCTGAAATTAATGTGAACAAGTAGAAATATTTTTTTTGAAATTATGAAACAATTAACCACAGTGATTTCTTAAGATAAAATTTATTTTCTTTCGCATACAAAGTAAAACATCTCAGTAGAAATAGGTGCAAGTTTGCTCTTCAGCAGCAAGATGCTAAAGCTTTTCATGAAGACATGCTTCTTTCATTTCTAGCATTACATAAATGATTGCAATGCTCTAAGAACATAAATTTTTTGTTAACATCCACTGACATACACAGAAATCTTCTGAATGCATGAGGATTCCATATAGTTCTTATGTTCACAATTATACCAGTTTATCCACATGAGTAATATTTACATTATCAGTTATGTGTATTTTTCACTGTCAGCAAGGTGCATTAACTGAATAATATTACTGATTGGGCAAAAAATACAGTCCACTTCCAAATGCATTCAGTATTACATTCACACAATTTCTTAAGCAGTGCTCTTAGTCACGTACATAACCTGCTACATAGAATCTCAATCATCCACCACTCTAAGCTTTTAATACATTTGATTAGTTTAGGAACTATAATCCCATGGTCATGTTCCTCGATGTACAAGTTGCTGTTAGTAAATGTGTGGCACAACCTTCTCAGAGTCCATCAGCTATGACAGAATGACATACTACCAATGACTTGAAACTATGTGACTCATGCCAAAAGATAACAAAATCAAATGCTTCGGGAATAGGTTAGGCCTGTTGAGGCTAACATATGCATCAAAAAGCAGGGCAGGCATTAGGATAAAAAAATTATAAAAGCAAGCAAATAGCTCTTTCAGTTATGACTGATTTACATAGCAAGACTTAATACAATAACTAAAGAATCTTCATAAAGGAAGGAGCATGCTGGGAACCATAATATACAGCAGGGAATGACCACCTACTTGCCTATCAGGAACAATGAAACCAATTTAACAACCTTACATCATACTGACACTATTTCATTTATCACTGTCCATGATAATGCCATTAGAGGCAGTCACCATTTTTATATTATCTACAAATGTGTGTAAAGAAACAAGCTAAAAAGTCAATACATACTAAATCTTTACTGAAAACTGACTTGATGCCACACTATCAGGGTCACATGCAGCAAATACAAACATTTGAACTAAATTAATTCATCAGGCTTTTGTAATAGCAGTCACTTTTCCATACATTTACCTTAGATTCTGTGAAACTTATTACTTTTATGAATCCAAGCTAGGTATACAATATTAGCATATGTCTTTCATGCTTTTCTTCTGGTTTCACGAAGGAGACATGTACTTTCCACTTCTATAAAAAGCCTCCACTGATTAAAAATCAGTTGAAGAAAATCTCACAACAGTAGACACACAAGCTTTAACATCTGTCTTTTGCAGAAAGGATCACTCACTCATTTATTTCGAAGTTGCATCTTATTACAACTGAACTCTACTTCCATTATGCAACTATCTTCTTGGAGACACACACAGCTCTTACCTAAATACAAACTGCTGTGAAGATTCACATTTCACAGAGTTCCTACACTCGACTCTGCTCTGGTCAACAAATCTGACAGGAGTTACATTTCTCTGTCTGTGGACGTGATCCACTGCCCACCAGACCTTATCATATATTAAAAACAGGGAAACAGCCTCATTCAAATGCTGTCACTTGTTCCCAAGAGCATTACATCACAATATCCTTATATTTATTTTGCAAAACAACTCCAACATTAATGATTTCCTTGCATTTTCACCTCACAAAATCCTTTGCTGCCAGCATTGTTTCCTATAAACTACAATGTTTAAGTGGTTACCTTCATTTTATACAATGTGCTAGATTGCACATACATGCCTCGTTACAAAGACTGCTCTTCTATTTAGGCTGATAGAAGGGAGCTGTAGTTGCCAATCAGCACAGATTCTACCACAAAGATTCTCTGCACCTATATGTAATGTTTAAACTGCATTACAATTTGGCACACGTCTGTTTAAATATCAAACTTCCATCCTGAACGTAACTTTGTGCCATTTCTGATAAACACTTGACTGTACAGCATAACGAACATCAAAAAGTAGTAAAAATGCTTTGATAAAATACTTTAAGTGTAGTCTCAAAGGGAATGGATTGTATCGACTGATACATCCTGACTTGTAGTCAGAAACAGTAATAAAGTACAAAATAAATACAGATGGGCAGTGTAACATAACATCATGGAACAATAACCTCTTTCACTCGATGCCTCTTGGTCCATCAATTGGCATCGTGTGTAGAACCTCGTCCAGCAACTGCAATGCTCTGTGCAGGTGTACCTGAAATAAATTACTTTTATTAGCTGCTGAGGAGTGCCCACACTACACAGGAAAAATCAATCTCCCTCTCTCATGTGTGTAAGGGGGAGAGTGAGGGGTAGAGGGATAGAGTGATGGGGAGGAGTTAATGAAGGGGAGGGAAGGCGTGAAGGCAGAAGTGAGGGGTGGAGGCCGGGAAGGAAAGGAGTGGAGTGAAGTGAGGGAGGTAGGGAAAAAGGCAGAGTGTGAGGGGAGTAGTAGTATGGGAGATAATGAGGAGTAGTAACAGGTAATGGGTGGTGGGGGACAGGGAAGTGAGAGTGTGGTGTTGGAGGGAGAGAGTGAAGGGGGGTAGGTGACTGGATGAGATTGGCGAGGGAAGTGGGAATGGGGCCAGAATATTATTAGAATATAAGAGAAAACCTAGCTAGCTCTTCAATAAAAATAATTAAATATCGTACACAAAAAGATCTTGACATTTTTGCAGCAGCTTTTTTTGATGCAATGAGAGGAATTGCAAAGTGAAGGAAAGAAATATGTAGAAAATTTCATTGGCAGTGGAGAAATCAAGAAGCATGCAGGGGAAAAAAATATGGGAGTGGACAGTCAAAATACAGACCAATAGCACCACAATGGTCCATCTCTGTAGCTGATTGGTCAACACAGCTGAATACCTTTTGGGGGACCGAGCCTCGATTCTTGGTACTGCCGGGGATTTTATCTTGGCGGTATGACTGGAACTGTGTGCATTCGGCATTGTGAGGCCAACCGAGGTGTTATTGAACTACATAATAGCAGTTCCAATGTCAATAAACTGGACAGTGGATAGAAGGACAGTGTGGCAACCACGTGTCCCTTGATTCTGCATCCAATAACGCCATTGACAGAGCATGACACACTAGTGGATCACACTCAATTGGCCCATCTAAGGCCAGAATGAGTAACATTATGTATCTTTACCTAGCAGCACAATGAGAGGGAGTAGAAAAGAAAGCAAATGGGGATGGAAATAAGTGTAGAGTAAAGGGGGAAACTATCAGGAATCAAAAAGCACCTTACAAAAGTTAGATACTGTGAGGGAAGGAAATACTGTGAAATACTGCAGTTCAGGGAAAAACCACAAAAGATAGCAACAAGAAGACATTAAAATACAAAAAAAATAATATAAAGTTGATATTAACAGACGTGGACGTGTATACCTCTTGGAAGTATTGTTTGCTACCCCCCTCTCCATATTCTGCTGACGTGGCACCCACTGATTTCTTCCTCTTTCTTTGTGTGAAGAAACCACTGCATGGCAGACATTTGCAGAATTACATCAAGGTGATTGTCAAGATTTAATGGCTTCCTGAACAGCCAAAAATAGTCATCTAGAACCAAGATCTCTGCCAAGTCACCCATTGTGGGGAATATAGTTCTGCTGTAGCTAGCAAGTTAATTGTCGTCACATTTGCCTTGCTTAGTATAATTGGAAGGAAAAAAAAAAAAAATACAAATTGATTGACACATTCGTTTTTTTTGTTACCATGAAGTAACTGCACGTTCTTGTGTCAATTTGCAGGCATAAAGTTTCCCCTATTGTGGTTTAGGGTAATGACATTCTGTAAAAGATACAGTGAAAGCATGTAGCAAAGACCCAAAGCTACAAAATGATACATGAATATGACACGCCTCTCTTTAATTGATGCTCTCCTAGTTATTTTACTCTTCTTGAACTGTGTTATTTCATGAATAGCCTTACCACACATCCAGTTTTTGGGAGGATTGTCCTATAATTTAAAGTGCTGTCCAGAATCCCAGCTAAAAGGACTCACGACATACTTTTACTCTAATCTGTAAATCACGTGAAGGAAGAGAAAATAACTGTGTGAGAATTTACTCCTCCAACCACTATATATGATCCAAAAATACACACTTGCCTGTTAAATTGGGGATTATTTGGTGGCTAAGTTGCCAGCACCTTTAACATCCCTAATGATGAAGAAAGTTCATCAACTTTGAGGAGGAAAGTTAAAAGGTATACAGCTTTCAACAAAGACTGGTTAGACATCAGAGATTTTCATCCATGGTGGATGAAAGAATATGACATCATAACAAAGTTTGTGAATTGCCTTGCCACGTGTTTGATAAAACTTGAAGGAAGAAATGCTGTAGTGGATTATCAGAAGATACAAATATGTATGCTGGCACAACAGCAGAGTTATAAAAACCCACAAAGAAATTTTCCATGCAACAAAGAATATTACAGAATCTAATTGCTTCCATCTAAAACAAGTATGTGCATGCAGTGCTGACAGTGCTCTGGTGAACTATGGAAAAACGACTCAGTTTTCGTCTTACTGAAAAACGAATGTCCATCCGTATAGAGGGCTGACTGCAACTGCCTTGTCGTAAGTAATACTGTAAAACATGATTTGAAAACCTTTCGTTATGATGAAGAGGCATTAGTTCTCAAAATCTACAGTGAATTTGGTTGGGCTGTATCAAATGTCAGTCACTGAGAGAATTTTCACAGTGGAGACAGAGTTTAAGGGAATTTTATGACAGAGCCATACAAGATGGCTCTTGCTACTTCCTCAATTGACAAAGTTGTATACTGCTGGTCTGCCATCAAATTGTATTTTATTTCAAAGACAAGAAAGATTGTTCAAGATTGATTTGACAGTTTGCGACATCAAGTGGGGAGCAGGATGCTGAAGAAACTGAACATTCACTTCCTGAATGCTATCTATATTCTCTGCAACATATTTTGCCCCTATTTAAAACTGCCATTAGAAAACTGGAAAACAGCTCTATTATTTCTGTTTAGTTGGACATAATGATAAGGGGCTTTAAGAGCAAGCTAGAGAGCAGAAAACAAGAATGAAAGTTTATGAAAGCCTGGAACAAATTGCAAGATCACAGAGGCTGGGGTTTTGAAAATGTTGTACAATCTTTCTTGTCAAATTGCATTGATTATTTGTCCTAAAACTGTAACTTTTCTGAGAACAACATGTTCAATTTGCTTAACAAAAAATAAGAATTTTGTCTGCACTGGCATTATTTTTTAAAGGTTACAAACCAACTGAATCTCACCATGCATGAAAATCAGCTACACAATGAATTCTGCGACTTCTGTAATGCGTATCCTGGACTTGATAAAACTAGGGAGATTTGGATGGATTTCTTCAAGCAGCAGACAATTTATTGATGTCTTCCGTTCCCAACTGCTTAAGCTTATATCATACATATTTTCAGTCCCTACCAGTAACTCATTCGCTGAAAGAATCTACAGTTTGATGAAGACCCAATGGTCAGACGAAAGATATCAGATGTCCATGTCCTTAGTGGAAAGAAAACTTTTGACTTATCTGAATGTGGGGGACGACAGTGAAGAACTACCGAAAACAGCAATCAATAACACAAAGTATTATGGACAGTGTAAATTACTGTAGGTCTAGCACGTTTCAGACAACCTATCATACCGTAACCACTCCTCAATTTTCTTTATTCTTCCCCCCTCCCTGTAACAGCAAAATCACAAATGCACCTCATGTATACTAGTGTTTGTCAACTATTTAATTTCTTGAAGTATGTTACATTCTATTATTATAGTTATAGAGTTTTTATTTTTAACACTGTGATGCAATTAATTTTGCATAAAGTTAACTGGTTCATGAGCTAGCTTGATTTGAAGATTTCGTAAGTTCACCTCTATGCAAAAATCTAAAACCTTAAATTTAATTTTCAGAACCAACCATCAACCAGTTTTTTTTATGGATGTCCATCCTATTGCATGGACGAGGGACGTCAGCTGATGTATATATGAGAGAAAGTACCACTACAGCAGAGAATGTCTTTATTGTCTTACACGACTAGTTTTGGCGGCACATTACCACCATCCCTAGGCCCCACCACTGCCAAAAGAGTATTAGATTTCCTCGGTGATTTATTGTGGATTTCTTGTTACTAGTACACGTGGGCTAGCTTTCTTCAGGAGTCTCTACTCGACATCGTGTTGTCTCCAATTCAGTCACATGTACATAACCAAAGCCAAATATTGTTGAGCTTGAGAAAATGATTAGTTTCTCTCCAAAATCTACATTTTAAAAGTTATTAGTTAAATAAGATTTGATTGTTAAAGTTGTAAACCAATGTAGATGATAAGTTCTCTAAATTTTGCACATTGTTTAAATTAACTTTTAAGGCAACATTTCCTCAAGTAGGCATTTCAAATCAGCAGCAACCAATTTTGTTGGCCAAGTATTGTTGACCCTGGAAAAATAATTAGTTTCTCTCAAAAATCTGATTTTTAAAGGTGTAAACCAATGCAGATGCTGATTTCTCTAGATTCCGCACATTGTTTACATTAATTTTTTGAGGAAACGTTTCCTAAAGTAGGCACTTCTAAGTAGCATCTAAGGAAGACACTCATGTTTCTCAGTTCTTCACAGAACTGCTACAGTAGTCCACAGTTCCTAGACACTATTAGAGCTATAAAAAATATGACAATACTGAATAAAAAAGAATTAATGACAAAAAATATGTAATGCAAAAAATAAAAGCAAAGTAGTACAGGATGTCGTAAAGCACGAAACTGGAAAAGGCAAACTCATGTATAATTACACACAAATCAAAGATGGAGGTAGAATAAAAGAAAATCATCAAGAACTGGCAAATTTTTGTAAATGACTACACACTAAACTATCATTACTCTGGCCCTCAATAGTCCATCCTCTCAGTAATCTGGCCCACAATCAGCCTCAAGCAGGAACGATGAAAACAATAATGAATTCTCTTGTGCAACAATATTGTTAGGCTTGAACAGACAAAGAGAGAATCAAAAACGTACAAGAAAGTTATGATGAAAGTGATAAGGAATAGCACACAAAAGGAGAGAACATAAAGATATCTCATACTGCTGGTGCTGAAGCTGCAGATGTTTTTCTGCAGTACATTATGCAACAATCAGAAAAATACAGTACTGATGTAATGCTCGTAAAACTGTTGTGTGATAAAGCACACTGCTGTCGTGTCTCATCATTGTGACAATAAAAATTTGGGATGTGTTTCATAGTGAGTGATACTACTGTATATGTACACACTCAAGAACTAAGTTTCCTATGAAAATGAATGTATCTTTGGATAAAGTATAACCTCTGTGTGTTTACATTAAATTTAAGACACTCTCAATAATCTGGCACCTGTATGTGTATGGAATGGTCAGATTATAAGTGTCTATCATATTTCTCTGGTATTTTGTGTGTGTGTGTGTGTGTGTGTGTGTGTGTGTGTGTGTGTGTTTGGGATCTTATGGGCGCCCAACGGCGAGGTTATCAGCGCCCTGACATTTACTAAAACAAACGAATATGGATAAGAACTAAAACTGTCATACACATACGCACTCAAAATGACAACACAATCACACTATCGCACAGGCACTCTCACATGCACTAAAACCAATGAGGAAGCAAGATAGCTAATCAAGAAATTAAAACAGAGGGAAAACAAAACACAGAAATTTAAAAGAACAGTACAGGGAAATGTAAAACTTGGTTGAGCCAGCCACCCTGTTGACACTTTGAAAACATCTCCCCAAAATCTTATTAAAAACGTGGGACAATTCACAAAACTTTAAAACGTGAACCACATTCGTCTGACGATTACATAAAATAGACTGCAGATCTGCCGGCAAATCCGCTGCTGTCCACTAGTTAGCAAATAAAATGCAGTCCAATAAAATGTGGCGCACCGTGATCTGCACGCCAGAAGCACCACACATTGGAGGGTCCTCTCGCTGGAGTCAAAATCCATGCGTCATAGGGCTGTGGCCAATGCGAAGAAGAGTAAGGAGGACCTCGTCCCGTCAACGTGGCTAGTAGGAAGTTTGGCACAGCCGAGTTGTGGGCTTGACGACATGGAGCTTGTTGTCGGTCACTTCTAGCTACTCATCTTCCCAACAACACAGGACTTTATACCTCAACAGTAAGGTGAGAACATGCAGGTGCAGGGGGATAGTACACCGAAAGACCTGATGGTCAGGACATGCCTCCTTGGCTGCTCGATCAGTCCTTTTGTTCCCCAGAATTCCCACGTGACCTGGTACCCAGCAGAAAGACACCTCCTTCCCCAGTCGCTATTGTTGGAGGAGGGTGTCCTGGATAGTCTGGGTTACTTTATCTGCTGGGTACAAATGTTGGAAAGAGTAAAGGGTGCTCAGAGAACCTGAACAGATGAGAAATCTAACACTTTGAGACTGTCTCATCTGCTCCAGTGCCCGCAAGATCACATAGAATTCTGCATCGAAGATGGTAAATTCGGGAGGCAGTCTGACCTTGAAGACATAATCAGGGAAAATGAGAGAGCAACCAACACTGTCACCCTGCTTAGACCCATCCGTAAAACAGCTACACGATTGTGGTGCACAGATAAAATGGTATAAAATACCGCACTAAAAACAGAAGCAGGAGCGCTATCTCTCCTGTACCGCACCAAATCTAAAATCACTCTGGGCCGCTCCAGTAACTAGCGTGGCAGACAGTTAAAACCCTGGATTTAGGGTTGGACTGGTGCCAGATCGAGTGACTCCAGCACATGCTGCACATGGATCCCAAATGGCATCGGGCTTAGATAAAAATATTCGAGGAGGATTTCCTGGAACACCGCTGGCACATGTGGAAGCATGCATACTGGATGTGGTTGTGACTGGGTGCAGTGTCTTAAGTCTCAGCCAGTGCCGATTCGAGCTCCCACATGGAGAAAGGGCAGTTGTAGGCCTCAGAACCGTTGGACCTGAAGTCCAACTTTCCCCTCTCTACATATGCTCGGTAGCGATGAAACATGGATCCTGACTTGCAGTGGCAGTAGTTCGTGCAAAATGCTCGGCCAGCATCTGAGCAAAGTCTCTGGGTGTCATCTGAAGGCACCCTTGTTTCAGCATTGCTGCTATTGGTAAATGGCTGCATGTACTGGAAATCCTCTGGATGGCTTCCCATACTTTTGTGGAACAAGTGGAACAGTTGACGGAAACCAGGAACTCCTTTGATGACCGTTTTTTGCTCTCTTTAAAGACATGGTGAGCCTTGGCTCTCGCAATTCGAAAGGCGGTGAGATTGTCCGCTTTGGGGTGGCATTTAAACTGTTGAAGAGGTGCACACGTGTCCCACATGGCTGAATGGCACTTTTCTGTCCACCAAGGTACAGGTTGCCGCTTAAGTGGGCCGAAAGACTTTGGTATGGTCAGGTCAGCAGCATGGTGGATCACACGTGTGATGTGATCCACCCATTCCTGGATGCTGTCACAGCATTCTAAGACAGGAATGAAGGTCATCAATGACCTCCCAATCGGTTTGGGCTGGAGAGCAGAGGGATAGGTTGATGGCTAAGAATGATCCAAGTAGCAGCACAGAAATGAGTCGGAGTACCAGTGTTGAGGATGCACACAACACTTGAGATGACAGGAGGCTCTCCAAAACTCGACCCTGAGGGCAAGTAGAGGTTGAGCTCCACAGGACATGATGGGCATTGAAGTCTCCCAGGAGGGGAAATGGTCAAGGAGTTGTTCTATAAGATCGAAGTCTACTGCATCCAGAGGAGGTAAATAAAGGGAGCAAACTGTAAGCCTCCAATGCGAATGAATTTCACCTGTAACTGCTTGCAGGTTGGTACCCAGGTGGAAAGCAGACGAGTGGTGGCCATTATTGACAAACATGGCGACCCCTTCTTTGGCCCTTTCCCCAGTCAGGTCATCCTTGCGACAGAGCATATAGCCCCTTAGTACAGGAGCATCAGATGTTTTTAAATGTGTTTCCTGTAAACTCATGCACGGGGACATTGCTGTGCTACGAGTTTCAGTTCCTCCACAAGTGTCCAGAATCCATTCATCCTAACTTTCTGCCAGGGAGGGGAGCCCACAATCAGTGGAGGCTCTGTTTTGGGGTGAGATGATTGCCCCAGTCTGACATCAATCTCCATCGCCTCTGAAGAAGAGTCAAGAGAGACGTCAGAGAGAATGACATCAACATCAGTTTCTGCAGTCTCCTTCAGTGGGTTAGTCTTTGCTTTTGATTTCAATTTTTTGGTTTGAGGCGGCTTTGGAGTCAGAACCTCAGAAGTGGTGGGGGTGTAGCAGTGCTGGGTGGTGCACAAGACTTGACATGTGGAGGAGCTGGAAGGGCTACGATATCAGCAACCACGGCCTTTTCTGAAGTTCAGGGAGGAGGGGCATGCTTCAAAGTAACTGCAGCAGCACATGTCCATTGATAAACACAGGTGATAGTGCTGACAGTAGCAACCTCCTTTTGTGTAGCAGCATCAGTTTTCATGACAGGCCAATTCAGAATGGAAGAAAAAGGAGGCAGCGAACGTGGGTGGCTGCACATGGACCTGTATAACTTCTTCGCTTCACCATACGGGATGTGCTTTGTGGTTTTGATCTCCTGGACCTTTCACTCCTCGAGGAAAACTCTGCAGTCCCTGCTCCACACAGTGTGATCCCCAGAGCAGTTGACACACTTTGGAGGAGAGGAGCAACCAATTCCCTCATGGGTGGCTTTCCCACATTTCCCGCAAGTGGCTTCCTCTCTGCAGCCAACAGTAGTGTGCCCAAAGTGCTGGCATTTAATACACCACATTGGATTGGGGTAATAAGGCCGTACACTGAGATGATGAAACCCATCTTCACTTGCCCTGGTAGTTTGGTGCTGTTAAAAGTAAGGATAAACGAGTCTGATTTGACGAGAGCACCATCCACCCGTTTCATAATGTGTTGCACGTCGACAATGCTTTCCCGGGACCATTCAGCTTTCAGTTCTTCTTGGGAAATGTCAACTAGATCCCTGCAAGTCACAACAACTTTGCTGTAGTTCAAGGTATTGTGCAATTCAGTTTCTATCGCAAACTCCCCAAGGCATTATGCTTTCTGAAGGTTCTTGACTTGTTGGAAGCAAGATGTTTCAACCAACAGGGTCTCATTTCACAAGCGATTAAAAGATTTTAAGGTGCCAACAATGCCTTCTACGCCTTTCTGTATGTAAAATGGTGAAACTTTGTCAAAACTCCCCTCTTTTCTTTTAACTATAAGAAACACATTCTGCGAAGCAGCATGCATTTTGTTACTACTGACTGAATCAGGAGGACTGGCTACACGAGCCCTCTTGTTGGACTGGACATTGGTACCATCCAGCGGCCCACCCTTTCCGCTGGGTGGAGGGAGGTAAGGAGAATTTCGGAGGATCCATTTCGGCCCCACAAGCAGCTAGGAAAATAAAGGTTCACTGAGACAGAGCCCCAAGTGCCTGAGTAAGCCTTATACAACTGAGATGCGGCAGGTTTCCCAGAGGTTGCCCGCTAATGACTGTTCCACCTCAACAGCTATGCATCTCATCAGTGCGCAGCACACCTTGAGACTGAGGGTATTTTTTTTTTTTTTTATAGAGGTTTAAGATCTCTGTTCCCTGTGACACACAAAATTCCACCGTCGCAATGTGCGGTGGTCACTGAAGCATGTCCAGAGCTTACAGTGGCAGAGAACTGGCGGCACTTACCAGTCCCCAGCTTAGGAACCCCGGGGTCGCCAAGCCCGTACTCAGCAAACAAATGCCGAGCCCCTGAGGGCTCTGGTATTGTGGAGAAGTTGCAATAACATCTTTGTAAAACACAGGTAGGACTCATAGAGATGTACACAACAAGCACACTGATGTTTCCCATAATGGAACTTGCAGTCAGGAAGACCATAGGAAAATTTAAAAAAAATAAGAAGTCAGCAGGAGTAGAAGAGACTCCAGGCCATCTTCTGAATGCATGCATAGACAGCATACAAGCCCCATTAACAAACATAATAAATGAATCAATCATAAAGGATAGTCTAATGTGTTACACAAATAAATACTTTTTTAATGAAGCACAGCTTTATTTCCAGTGGGAGAAGTACATTATCGGCTGTTACACATTTCAAAAAAGTGGTACTTGAAGCTATTATCAAGGATGACCATGTTACAGGCATATTCTTAAGCTTTACCAAGGCTTTAGACACTGCTGACCATAAAATACTACTAAACAAGCTAGAAGCACTACGTGTAATAGGAATAGCAAATGAGTGGTTCCAGACTTTCCTGGAACAGTGGGTGCAGATGGCAGGAGAGGTTACATGACTGCTGGTAACAAATTTTTAGTAGAACAATTGTCAGGCCAAGAAAAATATAAACACAAGTGTCCGTCAGGGTAGTATACAGGGTCCAATTCCGTTCTTAATATATATATCCATGACTTTCCAGACAGTTTAAGACATGGTGTTTGCTGATGACAGAAACATCATGCTCACTGATAAAACACCAAAATGCAAAGAAAAGTAAATGAAACCTTCGAGGACATTTATGACTGAGCAGTGCGTGATAAGTTATGTTGAATATAAAGAAAACAAACAATATGCACTTCAGCATAATGAGGGAAAACAACTGTCACATTAAGCGTAGGTGATGAATCTAAATACTGTGTAACAAACACAAAGTTTTTAGGGATGAATACTGATAGTCAGTTATCATGAAATGAACACAGAAAGGTACTGACAAAAATAGTGTCATCAGCGTGTTGTGCTCTTAGCATCTTATCATCAGTGTGTAGCAGCCAATGTATTGCAGTGACGTGCAGTTCCTATGTACGCACAATTCTTAGCTAGGCGATTCTTCTCTGGGTATCGAAGACACACAAAGCATGGAAACAGGTTTTGAACTGCAGAAAAGGGCCATAAGAGCAATAATTAGATGTAGTAGTTGGGCTTACTGTAAAGAACTATTTAAAAAATGGTATCCTTATTGCACCAAGTGAGGACATCTACCAATGTGTTGTGCATATTGTGGAAAACAGTTCTAAGTACTTCATTAATAGTTCTACACATAATTATGAAACAAGAGCCAGTTTGGACTTATATTTATCAAGGAAACCAGACAAAAAAACTCAAAACAGTATTTCCTAACAGGGAATAAAATTGTACTATAAACTGTCCAAGGAGATGAAAAGATCACTGAAATAAAACTGCTTAAAATGGGAACTAAAATATTCTTCATAAGTAATGCACTCTACACAATTAAAATCTATTTTGAGGACTGAAGAGCAGTGGTTAATGACGGGGAAAACTATAATGCCCTCTCAAATTACAAAACGTGATCACAATGTAATGCTTTTTACAAGAAAATCATGTCCAATGATCGAAAGGATATGACAGTATTGCCATGTCATTGTCCTTAGATCAATACCTCACTCATCATGAGGGGATGCTGACTCAGTTTTTCAGGTGTACTGAGGGGAGAACATGAAGAGGCACATGGGGCATAGTTGCATGTTTACAAGCCCGTAGTCAGTTTTCTGAATAGATTGGAGTTAGTGCAAGGGGTACAACAGTGTTTGTAGTCCAAAAGTCACCAGTGGGATGTTGTTAGTGTGTGCAGTGATGCATTGAAACACCATGTTTTATGCAGGGTGTATCAAAAAGAATTGTCTGATTTAAAAAATCATAACTATTATATTATTTGAGATATGTGCGTGAACAACGTACTGTTGGAAAGAGCAAACTCTTGAGTTTTACATCGTTCCCACTAGGTAGCAGCAGTGTGCCTCTGTTACCAACAACAATTAATGAACTGAGGCATCGCATAACAGCAACTGTGGAAGCTGTCACTCAAGACATGCTTGCTGCAGTGTGGGAACATTTTGAATTCCGCACTGACATATGCCATGCAGTTCAAGGGGGGCATATTACCTATGAAAATGCATGAAAAAATTTTTTTTCAGTTTCCCATTCATGAAAAAACAAAATTCATTGTATATGTTTATTAGTTTCAGAAATATAGATGTACCAAAGTGGACAGTTCTTTTTGATAGACCCTGTATTATGAGTTATCTGGTGCAAGTATTACATCAAAGAATATTGTGCAATAGGGACCAACTGAATGAGGCAGTGCAGTTGTAAGACGCTGACCTCATACAGTGGAACTTCAATTTTACGTTCTCTCATTTTATGTTCTCTGTGATAGTACACCACAAATTTGTATCAACAGTGAAAAACTCATAATATCAATGCTAAAAATTTTCTGTTTTTACCTTTATTCCTGGTAAAGTTTATTTGATTCAAAATTCTTGTTCAATGTCTCGCTTGACCTCATCCTGTTTTCTTCCTACTGACATTTGATGTGACTGAATGAGTTATAAGTGGCACAAAAGAAAATGGTTCACACTGTGGGTGATGGCAGAGTTAGGGAATATTTTGACCTGCTGCGGAGAGGGAGATGTGATAGAGGAAATGTTGACATAATCCACTATCAGCATAGCCAACAGAACTTGCATAATTTAGCTTCACCATGCAATGATGATGGGTCGAGTACATTTCACACTGTTTTTTTTTTTTTTTTTTTTTGCAAGAACTGATGTAATCATGATGTGGTGGCGCAGTGAAGGCAACCAGGAATGAGGATATTGATTTGTCGATCACTATAGCGTCAAGTTGATGTTTATGGGTTGTTAGTGACAGGAGAGTTGTAGCAAGAACTCTTTAGGGAAATATGTGTTTGTGCAATATGCAAAATATTTGTGGCAAGTAAGAATATGAATGTTATTGCTCAATGTTTCACCTCTTAGGTTCCTGCCCAACCACACACTCAGAAATCACCACACATTTGGAAATTAACAGAAAAATATTTGTTTCATCCTACATTTTCTAACCAGAAACAAATGTTTACCATCATCAAATATTGCAGAACATATTGTATTACAATCCTAAAGAACATGATAGCAAAGCTAAGTTGAAAGGGGGGGGGAATGGTATGCAGCAAGTTGCGCAAACTTATAACCTCTAATTCAGCTAACCACAATGTTAGCCATTACATTACACCTTAATCATCTGAATTTTGTACTGTGTATTAGTTATCATAATATCTCCTGAAGCCTTACATCGTTGAGCACATTTCACACTATCTTTTGCAGGAAATGACATAATCGTGACATGGTGGCACTGTGAAGACAACCAGGAATGAGGCTATTGATTTGTCGATAATGACATTTAATGATAATTGGGACATATTTGTGATATGCTTTCATTGCACCATCACTTTTAAATGGCATACTGTGCACACATGTCACACACTACAAAGGAAATGAATAATCAAAATGCACGCAGTCCACATAGGAGTCATTCAAAAGCACTCACAAAAGCTGACATTCGGAAGTCCACTAGTGACGTCGTCACAAAAAAAAAAAAAAAGTGTAAAGGTGGTGGTTAGTGTTTAACGTCCCGTCGACAACGAGGTCATTAGAGACGGAGCTCATGCTCGGGTTAGGGAAGGATTGGGAAGGAAATCGGCCGTGCCCTTTCAAAGGAACCATCCCGGCATTTGCCTGAAGCAATTTAGGGAAATCACGGAAAACCTAAATCAGGATGGCTGGAGACGGGATTGAACCGTCGTCCTCCCGAATGCGAGTCCAGTGTGCTAACCACTGCGGAAAAAAGTGTAAAGCTGCGTACACACTGTCACTGGAAACATGCTTCTGTTGGGAACATTATTTCCTACAATGTTTCACATCTATTTTGGATTTTGTTTCTGTCCATACTGGCAGCAAACATTTCTCGGTGTATTCACACTGTCTGCAATGCTATGTGTTGTATTGTTTTCATATTGTCTGCCATGTCACGTCTAGAGACGAGGAAACTGTAACAAGTGTTGCTGCATTATTAATACATGAAGGTTCATGGAAACAAAATGAAAGACATCATCGTCATTCATCCTTCCTTATTTATTGTCACTTGAGACTTGAAGGCCATACACAGTGTTTTGTAGCTTTAGGAATAAGATTGCATTTATCAAAGAATTTTGTAATTGGTTTTAAAAACGACGATGGAGAGTTTGTATAGTAATTGGTAATGGTTGATAAAATTGTTTTAGCTGTTCTTTGAAATCTAATTGTTGGGGGAACTGAATATGGAATATGGAAGACAGCTCTAGCTTCCATAATTTTACTTGGATATTGTCTAATGATTTTGATTTATGTGAGTTTATCTTATTCCCCCGGCCACCAAACTCCCCAGATTCAAACACAACTGAGAATATGTGGGACCACCTAAATCGAGCTTTTCGTGTCATTTATCCTCAACTGAGAAACTTAGTGCAGCTGGGCATGGCACTGGAGCCATCATGACTCAAAATCACTGTCAGTATATTCCAGAACATCGTTGATTCTTTTCCCATGTGCCTCACAGCAGTCTGTGCTGCAAAAGAGAGTTATTCAGGCTTTTGACAGGTGATCACATTAATGTGACTGGATAGTGTATATCCTGTATGTATACAGCAGAGACATTCAGAGACAAACTGATACAGAAAAATACCTGTGAATTTTTACACAATTAGATTTTTACTACTTCTCAATGCAACCCCCACCAATATTAATACACTTATCACAACTATGAACTACTTTCTTCCATACCGGTCTTGTTATTTGAGCCACTTTCCCACAATTTCTCTGACCATCTCACGTCGCTGAACTTTTTTCCGTATAATGTCTCCCAACACAATGGTGTCCTTGATCAGCTGTGCAGTGTGATGGCATGTAGAAATATCATACCTTTTCTTTGAGATCCATGATATTTTTCTCTCATTGCTCATTTTACTTCGTTCATCAAATGGCTCTGAGCACTATGGGACTTAACATCAGAGGTCATCATTCCCCTAGAACTTAGAACTACTTAAACCTAACTAACCTAAGGACATCACACACATCCATGCTCGAGGCAGGATTCGAACCTGCGACTGTAGCAGTCGCAGGGTTCCAGACTTAAGCGCCTAGAACTGCTTGGCCACACTGGCCGGCTCTTTGTTCATCAGCATGTCTGAGTAGCGGAAACTATTTATTGTATGAAATAATCACAAAAAATGACACCTTGGGCATCCATGATTTTCCTGCTGATGCTTTTGAACTGAATTTCTTTTAGACAGATGAGCTGGTGTGCTTCCATTCCAAGTTTTATCTTTTGCATTCTAGTTCAATATGGTGAACCCAAGTATCATCACACATTAAAATCTTGTTTAGAAAAGGGTCACCTTCCATCTCATTGGTGTCCTTCAAGTCTGCACACAGTCTTGTTTCCTTGCGTTGTTGGTTAACTATTTTGAGACCCACCTTGCACTTGTTTCACTGTAATTGAGCTTCTTATTGATTATGTTATGAACTATGCCAACAATTACTACAACTGTGTTTGCTATATGTTCAACTGTAACACTTTGGTCTTCATGAATAATGATATCAATGTAAATTTCAAGTGAAAAAGCTGACACTTCTAGAAGCCAAGCCAGAATGCTGCTCATCAGTCACTCCCGTTAAGACCATTTTTGTACTGTTCTACCTATTTATAATAATTTCCATAGTTCATCCAACTTTCACCATATTGTAAAATCATTTGACAAAATATTTTAGGTGGTTTTTCACCTTTGGAAAGCAAAAAACGGATCACTGAATGTCATTCAACTAATTTGGAAACTTTAAGTGGATGTGTCACCATTAAATGCAATATTGAGGTTATAAGCAACACAATTTTTATCTGTCAGCTGTTCTCAGCTCATCCCAGCGATGCCACCCTAAGGTTACGAAAGTGCAAAACTTGTCCTACCAACTGTTTCTTACACAGTTCGTCTCCTTAAGTAATGAATGTCCCTTATATATTTTGAGCTATTTATTTGCACTGTGTTATGACGACACGTCCTACATCATTGTGAAATGGTCACTGAATGAGTAAATCTAATAAGGAAGTATCTGGCACCGTCAGAGTACTGGTAAATATTTAAGTGAATGAACTGCCCATAAGCAGCAATTACTTAATTTCAGTTTTTTTCAATTAACACCAAAACAGTAAGCAACTCCATATCCCACTGTATCACAAGTTCCATTGTTTCTGACTTTTCAGGTCACAGTTTTAGTGGGCTATAAAGCAGTATATGATAAGAAACAGAACTGTTTCAAGTGAAAGATACAAATTTTTTTTTTTGTCTGTGTGGCCTATAAGCAGGTGATGTTTCTACCTTTACTCAAATAAAGCTTTATTTTGGACATTTTTCCGTAAATGAGCTTTATGATGTGAGATACTCACGTTAATGTCTCAGATTTTGTTGAACTACTCAAAATTAAAAAAAAAAGAATTCTAACCTTATCTTTGACAGAAGAGGAAACAGACACTTCTCATCAGTTATGCTCACAATCATCTCTGTTCAGAGTGACTTGTCGAATGCAGAAAGTATTGTTTAACATGCACATAACATATGAGATGACTGAGGTGGATAAAGTAGAAACAACAAGAATATCAACAAATATGCTATGGACTTCGAAGCAAACAAATAGTACACTCCATACCTCATGCACTAACAATTTGTTCTCCATGAAATAAAAGAACAGAAAGAGGTTCTGTAAGTATAATCCATCTTAACCCATGGTTCTTTATGCAAATGTATGTGAGGGAGAAATTAGCAAAAGCAAAGTGAACTGGTTAGAAAACAAGATGGAAGCAATATATATTGTAGGAAGAGAGCTTGATGATTACTAAGTGATTACAAAAACTAGATTTTTGAAAACTGTATTTTACAGGGCATTATTACCTCAATCCAGCATGGAGTTTCCTTTATGGACTGGCGTGGGTAGTCTGGACCCCAACCCTTCACAAAACTCAGTCGTAAGATGCAAAGCCTCCTCAAATCATCGACTCCAATTCCTGCAGCTGCACTTAAACCTAAAAGTAACACATGGAAAGTCCATATTACAGACACTGAAATAATTACTACAGGTTCTTCTCATCCACTTCTGTGGTACAAGTGGTTAGAGTTCAAAAACTAACAGCTGATATCATTTTACACATGTAACTTAATTTTATTCTTCAGACATTTAGCTGTTTACAATCAAACTTTCTTCCCTAAACCAATAACAAGGTTATAAAAAGTAAGATTACTATTATAATTTTCATCTTTTATAAGTTATATCACGTCAATAATGAGTTTTGTAGTTTCAAAATCGAACAAATACTGCTCCATTTTGTGTAAAGAGCTGCCTTTTTGATCTACAAATTCTCAGTCTACTCAGAGAATAAATAATAAATCCAACAATTATTTTTCCACGTATAAGCAACAAGAGTCTTCCAGATTTCAAGAAACATCATCACTTTATATGACCAAAACTGTCACAGGGAGACAAATGACAATGTCTATAGTAATCTAGATCAAACAATGGAAAACCAGGACGGAGGTAACAATATTATGAAAAGGAAAGTTGCTATTCACAATATAGCGAAGATGCTGAATCACAGAAAGGCACAATAAAAAGACTGTCACAAATATAACTTTCAGCTGGTAAGGCTTTTGTCAAAATTAGATGACACACACACACACACACACACACACGACTGCAGTCTCAGGCAACTGGGCCACACTGCTGTGTGTGTGTGTGTGTGTGTGTGTGTGTGTGTGTGTCATCTAATTTTGATGAAGACCTTACTGGTCAAAAGCTATATTTGTGACAGTCTTTTTATTGTACCTATCTGTGACTCAGCATCCCCGCTATATGGTGAGTAGCAACTTTCCTTTTCATAATATTGTTAGAGTAATATAGACATGTACATAACTTTAACAAAGTGCTGTTTAATATATTTAAGTGGAGGAATCTCAGCAAGCAATGCCCCCTCCCCCCCTCTAAATAGCATGAATGTGTACTCTGCAACAGAGTAGCCATGGCATTGGTGCTTAATTGGGCATTATATGGATCATCCTCCTTAATACTGAAAGCTCAGGTCTTCACAGATTGCAATTTCCTCTACAGCATGTGCTGCTTTTCAAAAACTAATTTACCCTCAACTAATGTCAACTGCTTCACTGATGTTTACCTACTTTCCAATCTCCCTTAGTCATTGTCATCAATGGCAATCCTCTACATCCCTTTCATATAGGCTATTTTCTTTCCTTTGCTCCATCCCCCCCCCCCCCCCCCCCCCCTTCTAGTTTCGGTTTGTCCTTTCCTTAACTATTACTTGTTAACTGCACTCTCTGTCACTTTTAGCTGCTTTGGTTAAAAAAAATTTCTTGTTACAAGCATTTAACTTTGTAATTCTCTCCCCCCTCCTGCCTTGCTCTTTTGTTTGGATTCCTGGCTAATTGTTGCAGTTAATTCCAGAACTGTCTCATTTTCTGAGTAAGGTGTAAGTTGTTAGGGTACTGGACTCACATTTTTGAGGAATAAGTGAAACAGAGCAAGTGCAGATGACTGGAATGGATGTGTGTAGTGTGGTGTTATGTTTGTGCTGGATGATGACAAGAGAAGGGAGTGTGTGAAACATGGTGCCAGCACACAGGCTACTCTTATCAAATAACACCAGGGGACTGCCATGCTCTCAGTCGGATCACCATCAACAGTATCACATGCTCTCATTCCATGAGATGCTGCACAGAAGTTTGGAATTTAATCCAGGACACTGGTGCAAAGCCTGGTGAGCAGGATCTCTTGGCACCAGCCGTCTTTCCCTTTGCCTGTGAAGAAGCTAGCGATATGCCACAGTCAGGCCATCTGCAGAGAATATCTTTAACTGCAAAACAAAGGATGCCTTTGACTAAAATGGTCTTCTAGATAAAAATGTACAATTATTGGCAACAAATCTAAATTAAAAACTACTATGAGGAGGTAAAAAAAAGGGGCGGGGTACAGTTGTCCCATCAGTGCTTCCACTGTTCGAAACGTTTTTGTAGTCATATGGCTGACAGCTCCTTCCTCGTTTTATTCCTTGACTTCTTCAATGTTGTCAAGTCAGTGTCCTTTCATGACCTTTTTCATGCATACTAATTAGAAAGTCACAAAGAGCCAGGTTAGGTGAATAAGGTGCATGGGGCAATGGAACAATACCATTTTTAGCCAAAAACTGCATAATAGAGATGGTTGTGTGTGCAGGTGTGTCGTCGTGGTGGAAGAAACAGTTTCCTGTCTGTCACAAATCGGGTCTTTTTTAATAAACACTACTGTGCAATCTTCTTAAAACTTCCAAATTAAAGGTTACATTGACGGTCTGACCTGGGGCAACAAATCCCGAATGAATCCTTGGCATCATAAAAGCAAATCAGCATTGTTTTGATGCTTCATTTGACTTGACAACATTTTTTTGGATGGGATGACGATGATGTCTTCCATTGACTTGACTGTTGATTTGTTTCTGGGTCATAACCATACCGTGATTCATCAACAGTAATGACATTTGACAGAAAATTTGGATCAGTTTCAAGCTGTTGTTTCAAAGCATTACATGTTTCAACTCGCCGTTCCTTTTGATTGTCAGTCAGAATCCAAGGTACAAACTTGGCAGCAATCCTTTTCATTCCCAAATCTTCTGTTAAAATTCACTGAACCAAGCTCCAAGATAACCCATTAATCTCTTACACTTGATCAATTGTCTGTCGATGGGCTGTGGGCACAAGCTCTTGAATTTTTTCAATATTTTCATTGATTTGGGCAGTTTATGGACATCCAGAATGAGGTTTGGCATCAATTGACATGTCACCATTTTTAAATAGAGCAAACCTTTCGTACATTTGAGTTTTCCCCATAGTGTCATCTTGGTAAGCTGTTTTCAACATTAAAACAGTTTCAGCAGCATTTTTATCGAGTAGAAAACAAAATTCCACAGCTGCATGTTGTTCACTTAAACTTGCCATCATAAAAAACAAAACAAGAACAAAACAGCGCTAGCGAAAGCAATCACAGCAGGTGAACAGAATACGCCAGGTCGACAATACAGGCGGCACTGAACTGGCAATGAGTTGCGTTATACACGCCCAGCCGCAGAAATGTGTATTACACAAGCTCCGCCCATGGCAATGTTATTCCGTCCCCCTGTGCACACGCACATTCACTGCTATCAGTGCGTGACTACTGCACAAAAAATGAAATCACTATGCTGCCTCATCCTCTGCTCTCTCCAGACCTGGTCCCTATGGACTTTTTTTTTTATTTCCAAAGTTGAAATCCCCATTGAAAGGATGAAGATTTGCGATGACAGATGAGATAAAAGAAAATTCGCAGATGGCGTTTCGCGTAATCCAGTAAGAGGCGTATCAAGACTGCTTCTGGAAGTGGAAACTGTGTTGGGAGCAGTGCATCAATTGTAGAGGAGATTATTTTGAAGCAGATTGTGCACAATAAGTAAAAGGTAAGCATAGAAAAATTTTGTGGACAAAGTTCCAGAATTTTTTAAACAGACCTTGTATTAGCAAAAGGAAGTCACAGCCTATAAACATGGTGGATCAAAATAGTCAAAATAGTTTTAAAGAAGTCAAAAAGAAAATACGCCACAACCTTGAATCTCTTTTCTGGTGCCTGGCTTAGGCAAATGTAAAATCTACAAAGCAGTCATGAAATTGAAGACAGGAGCAACACCAAAATTTTTCAAGCACTGACCAATATCATTGGCTATGATGGATAAAGTTAAAGAAAGACTGAACAAAGAAGAAATCTGGAAGCCAGTGAAACCCAGTTAATGAGCTACACAACTGTGGCTGTACCAGAGCCAAATGGATCAATAAGAAGCTGTGGAGATTTTAAAGAATGACCAGTATCCAATCCCTACGCCAAAGGAGCTCTTTCAAAAAATTAGATATGGCAAATGTTTTACAAAAACTGATGTATTGGACACACATCCTGTTGTGTCGGTAGCTGGGCCGACACCGTGAAGTTGAGATGGCTGAAAATGCACGCTAGACCAACGCAGACGGGCGTGATGTACTGGAACAGGATACGTAATTAATGTTAGGAAGAAAAGTACGGAGCAGGATTAATACTTATCTTTAATATCATTGTGGTACATCGATATTGACGATACACAGGAGACTTTAAGTACAATCACTGTATGGCTAATGGCGCCTTGCTAGTTCGTAGCCATTAACTTAGCTGATGGCTATTCTGTCTCTCGGCTAATGAGAGAGAAAGGCTTCGTACATCTGGTCGGTAGCTAGGTTCTCGTACAACTGGGCGGTAGCTAGGTTCTCGTACAACTGGGCGGTAGCTAGGTTCTCGTACAACTGGGGCGAGTGCTCTCTCGTATCACGAGACCTGCCTTGGTGGTGGCGCTAGGTCTGCGATTACACAGTGGCGACACGCGGGTCCGGCATGTACTAAATGGACCGCGGCCGATTTAAGCTACCACCTAGCAAGTGTGGTGTCTGGCGGTGACACCACACATCCGCAGTGGGAAGTAGATGTAGAACTCAACAAGATGACAGTTGGCAATACTCCAGTTGGTCTGTTTGTTTAGCAGATGTTACCATTCGGCATAACAAGTGCTCCTGCAATATACTAACAATTTGTGGAAGAAATGACAAGTATGAGGGTAATCCCAAAAGTAAGGTCTCCTATTTTTTTAAAAGTACATAGACTTTTTTATTTCTACAATGGTTGACATCAGTTTACAGCTTGAACATTTAGCTTATTTTTTGACATAATCACCATTTCTGTTGATGCATTTTTGTAGATGCTGTGGCAATTTTTATATGCCCATGTCATACCAGCTCGCCGCCATGCTGTTCAGAAAGCTATGAACCTCTTCTTTCACCTCGTCGTCAGAGCTGAATCGCTTTCTGGCCAAATGTTCTTTTAACCTAGGGAACAGGTGATAAGTCACTGGGCACCAAGTCAGGACTATAGGGGTGGGTGGGTGATTATGTTGTACTGAAACTTTTGCAGGAGAGCAATGGTTTGCCGAGCGATGTGTGAGCGAGCGTTGTCATGGAGAATGTGTACGCCCTTGCACAACATTCCTATTTCCCGGTTCCGAACTGCCTGTTTGAGTTTTTTCAGAGTCTAACAGTACCTGTCAGTGTTAATTGTGGTCCCAGTGGGCATAAAGTCGATCAACAATACCTCTTTCTGATCGCAAAAGACGGTTGTCATGACTTTACCGGCAGACCGTGTTTGTTTGAATTTCCGTGTCTTTGGTGAAGAAGGATGCCACCACTGGCGCGATTGTTGCTTGGTCTCAGGTGTAAAGTGGTATGCCCCGGTTTCGTCACCCATGACTATTGAGTCCAGAAAGTTATTCTGTTCAGCTGCAACGCGGTGAAGGAATGCATGGGAAGCATCAACTCATTGCCGCATGTGGTCCTCAGTCAGCACGCGTGGCACCCATCTTGCGCACACCCTCTGGTAGTTCAATCTTTCTGGTAAAATTCTGTAAGCAGTGCTTTGGGAAACCTCAGGAACCAACATGCAGAGATCATACAGGGTGACCCGCCGATCTTCACGCATGCTTTGCTAAACCTTCAACACTGTCTCCTCAGAAATTGACGATCTCCTGCTCCTTTGTTCGTCGTGAATTTCGGTCCGACCAGCTGCAAATTCTTTACACCACTTATGAACATATTTGACATCCATGCATGACTCACCATACACTTCCATCAATTGGCGATGGATTTCAATCGGTGCAGTGCCCTTTGCATTCAAAAACCGAATAACTGCGCGCAATTCTCACTTGGCGGTAACATTCAATGGGAGCTCCAGTCTCAACGGCTGCCAAGCCAAGACTGAGTGCCTCAGCATGGTGTGCGCGTATTTACAAACAGCATGTGAAGCACTCTTCATAACAGTGTGACCAACTGCCACACAAACAGACCTCTGTACTTATAAAAAAATAGGAGACCTTACTTTTGGGATTACCCTCGTACCATACCAGAACATGCTGATTACTTGGATGACATAACTGTCACAGGCACAAACGTCGATGAACACGTGGAGAATTTGGACAAGCTTTTCACATGACTGGAAGAACATGGCCTCACATGCAATAGAAAGAAATGTGAATTCCTTCAAAAACAAAGTAGAATACCTAGGCCACGAGGAATCCAGCAATCCACCAACATTGGTAGGCACTGGTATCAACAAGCTTAGAGCAATCTAAGCTTGTTGATACCAGTGCCTACCAATTTTAATTGTATATTACAGCACTGAGGATGGTCACTAAGTGACCGAAAATCAATTTTGCGGATAATAAAACAAAAAAATACGACCAATGCTGTTTCTGCTTCCAATTAAATGCCAAGAAGATATTGTTGGTCGCCAAAAACTGACTAAGAAATTGAAGAAATGGTCGTACAATGTGAACTTTGTCAAATGGCAAAACCAAACCCCAGAAAGGATCCTCAAAAGGTCCCAAACAACCGAAGCATGGGAAAGGAATTCACACTAACTACATTGAACCATTCTGGAAAACATCTTGGTCCATATTTGTGGATGCATGTCATATTTCCGTTATATATTTGACATAACCTCAGCAACAAGCCACAACAAAAGCAGTCAAAAAAATCTATGCTATATGATGATTCCCCAATACCACAGTTTCTGACAATGGTACAAAATTTGTATCAAAGAAATTCAAAAATTCTATGACATGAATCACACACACCACCTGACTACACCTCAATGGTGAAGAAGAAAGACTTGTCAGGACTTTCAAGGACGACATGAAAAGGGCTAAGTGGGGACAAGGGAACAAGCAAGATGCTATACAGAAAATTCTGATTCTTATCACACAACTCCAATTCCAATAACTGGAAAATCACCTGCTGAATTACTTCATGACAATCACCCAAAAATCACACTGTCAAGATACTTAAGCCAAAAGATGCAGCTTCTAAAACATTGTGCACAAGTTAATAGGTGTGAAAAACTAAGTGTGTTGCATGTAAAAGAGGTGGGAGGGGGGACGGCCAAAAATAGACAGGTCAGGAAATGACAGATGTAGAAAACTAAAATGGCAAGAAAAAAGGAGTAGTTACTGTGAAGAAATGCTGGGACGGAAGGAATTTATGTAATATAAGGCCAGATGGGTAGCGAGAACCAAGGCCATATTGTAGCACTAGTTCCCACTTGTTGAGTTCGGAGAAACTGGTATCTGGGGGAAGAATCCAGATGGAACATGTGATGAAACAGGTGCCGAGGTCTTGGCTCTTATGTTGTAGAACATGCTCTGCAACAGGATATTGAGTGTTGCCAGTATACACCCTCTGCCTATGCCCTGACTGATAACTGGGTGGTAGTCAAGCTAATGTAAAAGGCCAAACAGTGTTAACATAACAGCTGGTATATGATGTGTCGTTTCACAGGTGGCTCTCCCTTTGATAATATACGTCTTGCCAGTCACAAGGCTGGAATAAGTGGTAGTAGGAGGGTGCACAGGGCAATTTTTGCAGTGAGGACAGTCACAGGGGTAGGAGCCAGTGGGTAGGGAGACGGGTGCAGAAGGAGCAGCGGGTTTGACAAGGATATTGAGGATGTTGTGAGCATGATGAAAAGCTATTCTAGGTATGGTAGGCAAAATCTCAGACAGAATGGATCTCATTTCAGGGCATTATTTTACAAAGTCGTGACCTTGTCAAAGTAGCTGATTTATACTTTCAAGATAGTAGCTGATTAATTTATTCAAGACCAGGGCAACACTGGGTGACAAGTAATGTGCACCGAAGTTGTTTTTTGGAGGGATCAGCAGTACCAGGATTGGATGTGATAACCCGGGAAATGTACATTTGAACTAGGCTGTTGGGGTAATTACGTCCAGTGAAGGCTTAAGTGAGAATGGTGGTGTATTGCTCTAAAGAGTTTGCATTCAAACAAATATGTTTGCCTCAAATGCCAAGGCTGTATGGAAGGGAACATTTGACTAGGAAAGGATGGAAGCTGCCAAAATGTAAGTACTGTTGTCTGTTAGTAGGTTTAATGTGGATGGAAATGTGTGTACGGCCATAGGAACCAGGATGGCTCCTTCCTAATCCAACCTTTCATGGCTCACTTGCAGGAGACATTCCTGGGATCCATAAGCCTTCAGCCCCTGTTTTGGTTTAGATACAATGATGACACCTTTGCCATATGGACTTATGATAAGGCTGACCTGTTAAAATTCCTGGAACTTCTACATACCTTCTTCCAATTAAATTTGTCATGTTCTTATTCCAAATTCCACGCCACTTTTCTTGATGTTGATCTCATCCTCACTGAAAGCCCGCTACACACTTCTGTTCACATTACGAGGGTTAGAAAAGAAAGTCAGTCTGACCGACTTAGCAGGAGAGGCACCACAGGACATTTTAATTTCCACTGTCTATACTTTTACACATAAATTCATAAAACTTTGTCAGCATGACCAGGAAGGATAAAGTATTCACACTCACAGCAGTGGAAGTTCAAAAACATAACAATATAAATTTTTTATATGTGAAATTTCATCATTTTTTTCACTGACTATTGGCCGCATTTGTTGCTACAGGTACACTTTTCTTCCTAAGTAAGAGAGATTCTTTGATGAATTTTGCACAGCATACAAATCATACTTACAGGTGTATGAAACTCTAGAATTTACTTACTTTATGAAGCAATGAAAAAGCTGTTACATTTTAAACTTCATGTTGAACTCAAATTTTATAGTTAATTGCAGTAAAAGTTCATTTATATGTTTTTCAATGGACTACAGAAAAAAAGAGTATAAGTGTGAAACACGTATACATGAAATATAGCACCATACTATCAAATTAATTGGAAAACACAAATGAAAAATCCAGTAAATAAAAAGTTACGTTCTACAGAACATTATACAGGCTTACTAGGTACCATACTTAACAAGGATATGAAGAAAAATGTAAACCTCTACACAGAAGAAAACGTCATTTTGTAAAAAAAAAAAAAGTATGTAATTTTTGCTTGTTTTTTCTTTGATGCGGCAATAGCATACACTGTACACTCAAAATGGGATAACTCTGTCATTATTTCATCAGAAACATTGTGGCACATCACAAATTGTTTCATTATTTCTAATGTATTTACTGCATTGTAAAAATGTCACACTTTGTGGTGAAATGAATTCCCAGCCATGAATGGTTGTTGCCAACATCAACACACTAAACCACCGAAGCCATAAGTAAAATTATACCTGGTCTGCAGTTGCTTGCACTGCAATTGCATCTGCACGAAAAGCAGAATAAAAGGAAACTTACTTGGGTGAAGCTGTGGACTTCACGGCGAAATGCGAAAGATATACAACAAAATTTGCTATGGGAGCTGCAAGTCAAGGACATAAAGTTGCACGAAAATCCCTATGGGAATGGACGAAAGTACATTTCAATATGTGCTCAAGAAAGTGGCTCCTCATATTATGAAGCTGAACACTCTCCTCAGACATGGTACATCCGCAAAAGACAGACTTACCATAATACTGTGATTTCTAGCTACTCTAGTTTACAGTGCTGGTATTGCGCTCTAATGTTGCAGTGCACATTGACGAAAATAAATACCAGAAATGCTTGAAGCTATTTATAATGCACTGAAGGAGGAATATGTGAAGGCAAATAAATTTCATACGTACTGCAGTCATGAAAAATTTTTATTTCCACAGAAGTTGTAGATTTTCTCCTTTATATTCTTGGGGGTATATCCTGGCCATAATTCATGGCTAATAGCATCTGCAATTTTTTTATAGCTCTCTTTTTATTTTGTTTTTGTATCTGCCTCAAATATTTCCATCAATTTTGTTATATATGCGATGTACCATGTAAATTTGGGAGTCATACTGAAAAACATTATGTGTCAGACGGCTGCAGCGGTACTAGAGCTCCAAGCAGTTGATTTCTCCAAGCAGTAAATGTGAAACGAACGCTTCCTTTGATCAAATCTAAAGTGAGGCGCTAGATTTGATCAAAGAAAATTTGACAAATGCCTAACGTTGATAAAGTTCCTTATTACACTACCAAATTTTATTATAGTCTAATAGCGGCCTTACCAATCCACTTCCCAGCAATCCACTCTGAAACGCTGTGTCTTAACTTGTGCACACTGTGGATATTTTGCTGGGAAAAAAACCGTATAAGTGAGAAAAAAGTATAAAAATGTATAAATGAATTTTTACTGTACCTCAATTTTTACCACAGTTTTTAACAAATTGGAAAATTCTAGAGTTTCATAGATCTGTAAGTATGGTTAGTATGCTGTGCAAAATTCATCGAAGAATCTCTCTTACTTATGAAGAAAAGTGTACCTATAGCAACAAATACAGCCAATAGTAAGTGAAAAAATGATGAAATTTCACATGTAAAAAAAAAAAAAATTTATGTTTTTGAACTTCCAATGCTATGAGTGTGAATCCTGAATCCTTTCTGGTCATGCTGACAAAGATTTATGATTTTATTTGTAAAAGTTCAAACAGTGGAAATTAAAATTTCCTGTGGTGCCTCTCCTGCTCCAAGTGTGGTCATTTGACATCGTACCACACTTAAACCTACTAACAAACAACAGTACTTGCATTCTGATGGTTGCCATCCTTTCCATGTCAAACATTCCCTCACATACAGCCTTGGCATTTGAGGCAAACATATTTGTTCAGACGCAGACTCTTTAAAGCAATACATCAACATTCACACTTCCGCCTTCAATGGATGTAATTACTGCAACAGTCTAGTTCAAAAGCAGATTTCCCAGGCCACCACATCAAATTTTGGCACTGCTGATCCCTCCAAAAAACAACTTCGGAGCACACCACCTGCCACCCTGTATTCTCCTGGTCTTATATGTATCAATCAGCTACTTCAACAAGGTTATGGATTCCTAATATCATGCCCTGAAATGAGATCCATTCTGTCTGAGATTTTGCCAACCACACCTAGAAGAGCTTTTTGTCACCCTCCCATCACCGCAATATTCTTGTCAGACCCTATGCTCCTCCTACACCCATCTCTCTACCCCATGACTCCTAACCCTGTGACTGTCCCTGCTGCAAGACTTTTCCTACGCACCCTTTTACCATCACTTATTCCAGCCCTGTAACGTGCAAAACTTATATTATCAAAGGGAGAGGCACCTGTGAAACAACACGTGATATACTAGCTGTTATGTAAACACTGTTCAGCCTTTTACATCAGCATGACTACCACCCAGTTATCAGTCAGGGCATAGGCAGAGGGTGTATACTGGTAACACACGTTATCCTGTTGCAGAGCATGCTCTACAACATGAGAGCCATAAGCTCAGCGCCTGTTTCATCACACGTGCCATCTGGATTCTTCCCCCAGATACCAGTTTCTCCTAACTCAACAAGTGGGAACTAGTGCTGTATCATGTACTTGGTGCTCACCACCCACCTGACCTTAATTTATGTAAATGCCTTCCATCTCAGCATTTCTTCACAGTAAATACTCCTTTTTTTCACTCCATTGTAGTTTCCTACATCAGGATTCACACTCGTAGCATTGGAAGTTCAAAAACATAATGTTTTTTTTTTACATATGAAATTTCACCATCCCCCTCCCACCTCTTTTACATGCAACACACTTAGCTTTTCACTCTTGTGCATGATGATTTAGTAGTAATCTCTGTCTTGCATACTACTCTGTCTTCCACCTTTAAGCTCTCAAGTTTTCAAATCTCATATGGTGCAGTCCCCAACAGTTGGTCTTTCCTTCTCACCCTGTCTGGTAAATCTCCATTGACCCTGGGTGACTTCTCTGAGCTGTACCCATTTTCCTAAACCTATCCATCCTTTTCCTTCACTCCTCATCATCCTTGCCCTTCAATTCCTCTGCCAGAAGAAGGAACTACTGGTTCTGAAGGTTGTAAAAGTTAAACCTTTGTGTGAGTGTTTTCTCCTGCTGCCTCAAGGTGAGTAAATTTTTAATCTAGCCATTTACATTAATTTGTTAAGTGTGTTATATCCACATGTAGCTGGATATCAGAGCACATGTCGGTACTCAGAGGAGAAACAGGTGAAGCGCAAGGTGGAAGGGCTGTCTGTGTAAGAGAACACACTTCCAAGCAGTAGTCGAGCTAAACACAACTGACCGACAGCAGAGAAAATAACAGACTAGAAAAACCACTTAAGCAACCTAGGCAACAAAGAGAGGTAAAGCAAGAACCTTCACCACAATTATGTCAACAAGCCAAAAACAAAGATAGGGAGACAATCCAAAACACTATCAGGTAGAAGAACCAAGTGGCAAGCTAGGTTGTTATTAGTTCATAGTACAGAAATGACAGTAATCAGCAATATCAGATGCAAGTACAGAACAGACTGACTGTTTGCTGGTCAGCCATATTTATATGGGGTGTGAAGAACACTACTGGCCAGCATATTTATGTGGTGAGATGGGTGGCGAACTCGTTATGAGCATGCAATGCTGCTGTGAAACTATGTCCTCTACTGGCCACTTAGGTCCATTTCCTCCAGCGGATATTTAATTTCCGCTGAGTCTGATACCATACCTTCCTCCTCCCCCCAAAAACAGGTATGTATGGACAGAAACGCCCCGGACGGTGCTGTGGAGGTAAGGACGAAGACCCATGCCTTTCGATTGCAGGCAGTGGGAAGGAAGGTGTCCGACAGCATCTATCAGTACATTGCTGGTGATGAGCATGCAAGGGGGATCCACCAATCCATATGTACACAGAAGGTATTGCTTGGGGAGCTGCTACCAGGAGTGCTGGCTGTGGCGCCTCGGTGTCACCAGAATGCTTGTACTCAGGGTCAGACCTGGTTGTGGCGGCGGCGCTCGAGTCCCTTCTCTTTTTTGGAGCAACGTAACTCGCTACCCATGGGTCTCCACTACCTTTACTGACATTTGAGTAATTGTAGATCATGCTGCTCAGCAGACTGTGGTTTACTTTAACAGCTGCTTTACAGCCGGCACCATCTCAAACCTCACTTTTGGTTGGTCCCCATCCTCCACAGTCGCTCCCATCCTTGTTCATTCCATCCTCTTGTAACCTCCACCATACGATCTAGATACCCCCTAGCACTTTTTAACTCCACAATAGTTATCCCATATCTCCATTCCTTTATATTTTTCGCATCCTTGGGTCTCTCACTGTGCTATTTTCTTAACGTATTCTGTCCCTCCTTATGGATATAGGAACCAACAACTTCCTCTGTGCATATTTGCATACCTACACATTTCACCCCATTGTTCTTCTTCGGCCCTCATCTCACACCCCTTCCTTGATCCTCTCAATAGTCTGGTTAGTAGTGACATATCTCCATTTACATTTACCTGCCCCATATAGGTTTTTCCATAAATAAACTAGTGGAAAGAGTGATGATGACAAAGAGAACATTTTGAAAAACACTTTGAATGTATTCATATTTTGGTATCTCAAAAAGTGACAGACAAGCCTCCATCAGATGTTTCATATCACACAGGAAAACTTCGAAGTGTGTATCTGCAAAAGTTTACTTTGCTATAGTATGTCAGGTAGTATGTATCACATGACCCCTGTCACACCTCCATCCCCAAGAAAGGAGAAGACCACTGTTTCAACTCTACTAACAGACGTCGATTTATGCACACACAGAAAAATCTGTTTGGTTTGCTTTACTTATTCAATACCGATTTTATAAACAGTGTTTCAATATTCACGACTTAAAATTATATTTTTTAACTGCAATATAGAATTTGGTGGCACAAAAATTCAAATCAACATTCATTTTTTGCTTACTGATAGCAGGTGCAATGCCGCCGACAGAGTGTGGGCCTGGGATGTGCCCTGCCACGGCTGCTGCCTGAGCTGCTGCAGCAGCCTGAGCAGTCATTGCTTGCTGCTGCATCTGCTTGTGACACTGGCGTAAATCAAAAACCTGGGGGGAAAAAAATCAATGCTCCATTTCATATCTTATCCTAACAAAAGAATCACGTAAGCACGAAAAATGGTTTGCCAGGAAATAATATTAAGAAATACATCTGGCAAATTAAGCAGCACAACACACAAAAAAAGAACTACCGGTAACACTTAAGCCGAAAGATTTAGTCACTTTCACACTGAGTCATCTGTGGTGAGAGCAAGAACCAGCCCCATTACTGGAGCTGAAGGAGGCCCTATCTATTGGTTTTCATCTTCCATATACAACTTTAAGTTCCTTAATTGACTGAAAATGGGAGTTTTGAGATATAAAACCAGTCTTGTTAAAGGCAGTTGAAAGATGTGACTGTGGACTGCCACAAACTGAAGAACATCTGCTAGACTTCAGAACCTGAATGCAATCTGCCCCGACTGAGATTTTACAATATGCAGTGACAAGGATATTCTTGTAGCTACATACTGGTAAAACCAAATAGGAAATGTGATTTTAATCTATTACTATTGGTTTATTATTACAACTGTTATTGGTGAAGTATTGATATCCATATCTTGATGTATTAACATTTATAGTTGTATCCAGACCATGCCTGAGAAATGATTTGAATAAACTTATAGTATCACAGACCTTCAGCTAGGGTTGGTGGTCTAGTGGTAAAATGCACACCTGGAAGATGAGAGATACAGACCTTGAAATTTTTTAGTCTGCCTCAACCCTAGTCTTCACTTCTCAAAGATGTGAATATATGTCAGGAATGACATATGGCTTGGATTTCTAGTTAAACTATAGATCTCCTTTTGCCAGTAATATTACTGGAGTAGATTAGAGTAGACAAGTCACTGAGTGGTGCCCAACTGAGAGACTTGCAGCAAGTGGCTGAACGTCCCTTTTCAGGGGTTACCAGTAAATCAGGTCATACTACTATATTTTTAGTTTTCATTTACACTGAGGGAAATGATTATCCATTTTGCACAAACTACACCATGAGTGATTTGACACCACAACAGTAATATGAGTTTCACAAGGGAAACATGTTCTTTAAGAAATACACCAAGACACGATGAGAAGGGAAAAGGTCGAAGTTTAACATGGTGTTAACATCACAGTTATTAAAAATGAAGCACTTGCTCAGATGGATGAGAATGAAGGAGTTAATCAATAGGCCCTTGCTGACTGAACGAATCTGGTATCTCAATAAAATGAGATAAGGAAATTACAGGGAACCTAAGTCAGTACTGCCATTGGAGGCACTATTACGTCCGAGTAAGAGTCAAGTGTTATAACAACTGAACCACAGACCTTGCTATGAGAAGAATTGGAGAAAATATGAGTACAAAAGTGCAACGAAACATCAATGTGACAGAGAAATGTTGAAAGTCAGTACCCTGCTTTTAAATATTATGAATATTAACTTGGAAGACAATAAAGTGGTGTTATGTTACATTATAAATGCATCAGAGGGTGTCTAAATGCTAAAATATACGTAACTGAAAATGGGAAGGTAATAAAATCACATAATTTTTATCGATGTTCTGCTGCAGAACTGATTTTCCAATAGAAGCAAACTGTCAAGTGTACTTGCAGACCACTAAAAATAGAAGCTGAATCGATGGTAATCATATTCCCGACAAGAAGAAATTCACAATTAGATGATCCCATCATGTTCTACTTGGGGTGACACAGACAAATGAATTCTAGGGAAAGTTTACAAAATAATCGAATAAAATTAAAACTGAAGAAAATATTTAACGAAGATGCTGGTCTGCAGAAAGTGTGGCACTGTATGCACCACTAACAAAAATAGTCCTGGTACAAATGGCAAAGAAGGAAAACACTATCACATAAGACAATGAATTAAGGACTAGTGACATAAAAAACAATAGACTGTGTATAAAGGCTCACACTGCCATTAACAGCACTGCATTAATGCTACCAGATACACCATTTTACTTAAATTACAGTAAAACCAGTAAAAACAAACTCTGGATGGTGTTATGTAGGCAATGTGACCAGCCACATGTGGACAGCTCATTGCACATTGCAGGGAAGAGTTTGCACCAAGTAGCCAACATGTACAGGGCTGGGCAACTGAGAAGGGGTGCTTACAACCTCTTGTAATCCTGCTGGACATACAGGTGCATCTCTTGAAATAATTATGCACATGTCCGGCAAAGTTGCTAGGAAACACTGTGTGGAAGCACTTCTATTATCTACAAAGCCACAGCTTTATTATCAAGTGAAAAACTGGCCCTTTATCTGATGTCAGAGCTGCTTCTCACCACTATTCACTTGCTTGTAAGTGAATATTTTGCTACAAAAATGCAAGTGCTGGGCATTCATTAGAGTTCCTTCAACATTGTAAGGCACCAGACAGTTATGTATCATGGATCATAGACCTACAAGGCCTGAGCAGGAAATGCAATCATTGTGGCAGTCAGATCCCTCTTTAGCTGAAATTTTGCGTATTGCTAGGACTTTCAAGATTTCTAAATAGCTCAGGCTTTCATTTCCTGACTGTAAGATATCAGAATTGTCATCTCGATCAGCAAATGTGGTGAAACTTAGTCCATCTGATGGTGAAAATGCAAAAATGTGTAATTCAGGTAGCAGTGGAGTGGCTCCCATTTGAACGGACAGGAATCAGACTCAACACCATAACAATTTTTCCACCTCAGTTTAGCAAAATTGTTGCAGACTGCCCAGTTGTTCTGATTGTTTTCATATACATGCCAGACATAGTTGTTTACATTATAATGATGTTTGTCAAGTGTTTTTGCCAGTGTCGTACAGCAGATGTCCGTCAGAGCTAGCTGTGCCATCAGCAGTTGAATGCACCAATGTAAATGAGCAACATCCCAGAGTCAAGGGTAGCATCATGCCATTTTATGATGTCAGCAATGGTTCACGGCCTTCCCATTTATTCCTTTTTAAACAGGGCATTGGTTTTGATTATTAATCACCGTACATATTTCAGTTTGGAATCCCCACCCTTAAAATCAGTAGCAGCACAGTTGTGGAATTACATTCATAGTGAAATTCTGATACAAGACCAGATATTTCTGGAATTAATGTGTAAATCAGTAATCTTTCCTTGTGGTAGCAGAAAAGTTACTGGAAATATTTTTCACCTACATGCATATAAATCCCTTGTATTTTATATCCAGTACTCCGTCCAACGAAATAAGAATACCATTTAATGTGCTTAAGTGGACTCTTCATATCTCCAATACGCTGCCTTGTTTTCCCCAGGCCTGGGAAACAATTCTAATTTTAGCACCTACATTGCTTTAAAAGAGTTTGCAGTGTCAAAATTAATTTTTCAAAGCCCACACAATACCTTTAGCCTCGAATGACCAGGTTCATGGAGAATTGGATCACTTAGAGGAGTTAAAAATGCTATCCTCAAGTACTTGTAGCAGATGGGTATTACATTTAGTCACTGTTCGCAAGTCAGAGGGTGCATTATGCCTTAGTGGGGACTTCAAATACATGGTAAACACTCGGTCAATTGTGGTCTCATATTCACTTCCGATTCCTGATGAATTATTTTCAAAATTGGCAGGGGTGCGGGTGGTCAGCATTTCTCCCAAGATTGATCTTTCAGAAGCTTATTTTCAACTTCCAAAGCAATTTTGGTATTAAATACTCCTTTTGCTTTCTATCCATATACCAGATTGCCTTTTGGCATCAGCAAGCTTTCAGAAATTGTTGAAAAAAACTAATGCCAATATCCCACAGTGAACGAACTATTTGGATGCTTTAGTAAAAACAGGAAAGACTCAGGAGAAGCTTCTGTTGAATCTCTGGTTAGCATTTTCAATTCTTTTGCAAGTTGGTTAAAGTGTAACTTGGTGAGATGCTCCTCCTTTTAGTCTTCAATTAACTGTATAGCATATATCCTTAGTCAGGATGATGATAACCCAACATCAGAGAATGGGACAGCATTTCCCATATTCCTACACCAAAGAATGCAAAGGACCTGCAGGATTTTATATACAATAGTGCATTTGTTTAATCAACTGAGGAGAAAAGGGGTCCCTTTATAGATGTCTGCAACCTATCACCAAGCATTTCTTAAACTGAAGGAATGTCGCCAAACTGCATATTTGGTTAATCTTTGATCAGCCTCATTTACCTCATCTGTTGACTATAAACATGTCACCATGCTCTGTTGTCATAAGTATCACAATGGTTCAGAATGGCCTATTATGTTAACTTTTAAGAGGCTAACCCCGAAATTTATTCCCAAATACAAGAGGAAGCTTTCGCAATTATCTTTTGTATTCAGATGTTCCTTGTTTTACTGTATGGCAGTCTGTTTCAGCTGTTCACAGATCACAAGCTGCTGTTACCTAAATGAACATCTCGCAGGTTACAATTTTTTTTTTTAACATCAAGTTACCATTATACCATACATTATTGTACATCTGTTCAGCATGCAAATTTACCTAGAAATGTTGTCATGGTGCCTTATGGATTCTAATGAGGAATTTGATAAACAAGAGAACGTTTGCTGTCACAGTGATCACAACTGCAACAGTCAGTGGAAGATATTCCCAACACTTCTGGAGATGTCACAGTGACACTATGCTTTTTGTTATTTCAAATGTGTCTTACTAGTGAGTCAAGATGACCGTCAGTATTGAGTGATGATTCCAGAGGTTCTGCACTTAGTATATTGCAACTACTGCAACAACCCCACTGGAGCATTTCCAGAATGAAAATTCCAACCTGTCAATGTGCATTGGCCACAGGTCAATGAAGATAATGTGCATGTGGCTCAACATCGCCAAGCTTGTCAGATGCCTCAAGCTGTGGCCCCTACCAGCTGTGGCTTGTGCCTGCCCAGCTGTGGGATCAACTGCACAAGCATTTTGTGGGGCCATTCTATGGAGTCATACAGCTGATTTTAACACAGCTGTTCTCACTTCTCATTTATCATCAAGAAACAAGACCACAGCAGGAATAACTATAAGGACCTGGCCATCATTTTTTTTCTAGTGAAGGATCTCATACAGGCTCTCATCACTGACAATGAACCGCAGATTGCATCTGGTGGTTTCCAATGGTTTTGCACCCGGAATGGAAGAAGCGTATTATTATACTTCCATTTTAGCATGCCTCTAATGTAAGGGCAGAATACATTGTGTGAAGGTTGAAAATGCAAATGGGAAAAATATTTAGTTCCTTGCCTATCGATTCTGCACTACTTTCCTTTCCATCCTCTTACAAGGTGACACCTATACACAATCTAAGCCTGGAAGAAGACTTGCATGGACACTCTATTGTCCCTTGGTAGATTTGTTGCAGCCTCCATCGGTACAAGAAGAAACAGCAACAGCAGAAGCAGCAACAACACACCTTTTGAGGTAGGTGCTCCTATCTGGGTGTGCATGTTCGAACATACACATGGCAGGATGTATGGCTCACTTTCGAACAGGGCTGCCATTTGGTCCTGGTGGCCACTTCTCGAGACGTCCTCCGCTGGCAATGGAGCCAGCTCCTTTGGTGTCATCCGGCCAGACTCTGTCTCAAGATTTGCCAGACTGGTGGAATTAGTCCACCATCCTCAAACCAAAGTCTAACATCAACTGACATGGTGTCTGGTTTCAGGACTACATCCCAGGTGGTGGCACCTGGAATTCCTGGATTTCCAGCTGTCATTATCACTCCTACGGATCTGGACCAGAGCAAAAATAGCCGCCCCCCAGCCTGCACTGAGCCTTCTCCAGAGCTAGTGGCAAGCCGCAAGTCAGAACCACTGTCATCTCCTGCCTCTCTGATGTCAGACCGAAGTGACTTCCTTACCACTTGCAGCACCTGAAGAAGCACCCCAGCCTTCACAGCAGGCTATGCCCACCTCTTACTCCCTTGCATTGGCCAAAATGGTTCTGGCCTTATGGGCCAGTTCAAGGGGGAGGAATCTTGTGATTCCAATGGATATACTAACAGAGCAATTGATATAATAATGCATACATATAGTGAGGTCATTAGATGCAGTGCAGAAGTATACACCAGCCAGCACCAGGTCACATACGATCAACACCATACAGGTATCATATTTACTCGAATCTAAGCCGCACCTGAAAAACGAGACTCGAAATCAAGGAAAAAAAATTTTCCCGAATCTAAGCCGCATCTGAAATTTGAAACTCGAAATTCAAGGGGAGAGAAAAGTTTTAGGCCACACCTCCAAATCAAAACAAAGTTGGTCCATTGTAATATGAGACACAATTTAGGTCGAATGAATGACGATACAGCTACAGTAGTTTGGTTCGAGTCGTAAGCTTAGCAGTCAAGCTTTACCAGGTAGCCATTGCTACGTGTCAGGTGCTCCGTCCGTATTTATGCGGGTACCCTTCCTTTTTCACGTGCTTCGTCTAGTTTGAATTGATTGCTTATTTTTCTTTGATCTGATACGTGCCGTTCTCTTTGTTATAGGTGTTTACGTAACTCTAAGCTGAAAATGCATTATTGTACTGTGTCATGCATTGTTTGTCGCATTCTGATAATGAGTGTTTACGACCTGTCGCCGCTCGCGGCATGGCTTGCTTTTGTGCGCCCTACCGCCACTTCCAATTAAAAAAAAAGTGAGGAATCGTCTCATTAGCGAAACAATGGCAAGAGACTGCTATTTGTTGTTACTTACACTGCTGCTTTCTTTGATAATGATCAACAAGAACCAAATAATAGACTGCGTGTGACAGAAGATGCTGTGAAGGAGAGTTTAGCAAAACTTTTTCCCAGTTTGAAAATCTTTGCAGACGCCACTTCAGTACATTACATTCTGCACAGAAATTAGAGTCATCTTAGATTTAAAAATCTAGTCAGTTGTCATGCTTCATTTCTGACTGTATCACTGTTAGGCATAAGAATAATACGAATATAAACATGACACAATACGTATATTCTTCCGCGTTTGCTGTTGTCTCACTCTAGTTTCGTAGTTTATTAGGCAGACAGGATTTAAATGAGATAGCAGCAAACACGAAACAATACATGGCAAAATGTTTATATTCGTAGTATTCTTATGGTGAAGAGAATACTGCATGCGATTCACATTTCATCAGGTTCCTATTACAAACCATCTCTTCTCACAGGTAGGAAAAAAATTCAGAACGTAGAGTTGGCCATATTGACAAACATCCCAAACAGTTTTGCCAGTCAGATTTTCGTAGTACACTGAAATTCTGCTACATTCGAAGATGAACAATACGGAATTTGTATTTACTTCGTTGGATAATGTATGAAAATGCAGTGGTCGAAATTCGGGGCGGAGAAAAAAGCTCGTCTTCTACCTTTTTTAAAATTTATTTACTGACGCAGAGGTTTTGGCGCCAGTATTTATCATTGTGCCTGCAAAGCATGCCTATGTAGCGCTACATATATTCAACGGCAGGAGTTAGTTGTGGCGGCACCTGCCAACATTTTACAGAACTTCCGTTTACTTTGCACTCGATTCTAAGCCGCAGGCAGTTTTTTGGATTACAAAAACTGGAAAAAAAGTACGGCTTAGATTCGAGCAAATATGGTATTTGAGTGCTTCCCAGACAATCTTGCGCACAGTTTTCTCCTGCACTAAAAATTGAGTTATTCAACCAGCTTCTGTAGCACTATTGGCTAAGAGGTATTCACTTCCAGAAGTTTTTTCTTTTGTGTATTCTGGTCCAGTAAGAAGCTGTTACTTCCTATGATTTATTTGTAAATAATTTATGCAGATCATAAGAAAGATGGAGAATCAGGTGGCCAAGGATCTTCACATAACTGGAGCAATGAAAGATAACGTCAAGAACAGGACACTGTTGAGGAGGTTACTTGAGGCCAAAAACCTTCTGTGGTTTGCGGGATCATGAGAGTATGAGTGTGTAATTTGTACTTAAAATCTGTGTTGTTGAAGAAGCAGACTTACACCAGTTGGCAATGTGAATTTACTAAAACAAGGTTAATTAACCTGGCCATAATAGGCCAGCAATGATATTTGAGGCAATGTTTCATAAACAACCACTCCATTATGCCTCATGCGTCACAGCTGCAACAATATTGCAACACGCCAAAATCATGGTTACTATGTAAGGTAATCATAGTTAAAATATTTTTTTAATTGTACATTGATGAACCTGAATCAGAAAATGTACTAAAATTTTTTCTAACTTTGTTAAGACAAGTGGAGAGCCTGTACTTGTAGGGAAATTTCAAAGTGCAGTGAACAGTGATAGCAATAAGTGTAATATTTTTATCTTTTTAGAAGATACGGAGGATGAAAATAAAAAGTAGACAACAGAGGCACAAGTTACTCAGAATGGAGTACTGATGGAGAATGCTATGTGCAGCTCTCTATGTTGACATAAACATAATGGAACTTCCTCTATGGAGTAATGGACAAGGGTTAAAATGCATACTAACCAATACACATTACTTTATTTTCAGTTTTGTTTCATAATTTCAGCCACTTAAGTACAGCAACCCAACACCAGTGACTTTAGAGATATAGATGGTAGCTGGTCTCAAAATTGGCCACAATGCCCTTAACACATACCACTCTTTTTTGTTACTGTCTGTTCTCTGTCCACAGCCTTGTTTCATCTTACTTCAAATCTTTTCTGTCATTTCTCAATGTTTCATCTCTGTTCTTATCATCTTCAGTACATATATATTTTCTTAAACTGGATTCTGTCTTACTCCACTCTTTCTGCTGCCCCTCTTGTTGAGTTCCAAAACAAGAAATAATATAATTCCAAAGATTCAAGCTTTATACTCTCTGGCTTTGATGACTAACCTATTCTCTTACTTACAGGGGAACTTGTTAACATATTCTACAAATAAAAGTAAATGCCAGCCATGAACAAGTCTTTCAATATGACAACCGTAGTGGCGGGTGTCAGTTTTGCTTATTTTTATTTATTTTATTTTATTTAAATGTCAAGTTCCGTAGGACCAAATTGAGGAGCAAATCTCCAAGGTCATGGAACGTGTCAGTACATGAACTTACAACATAAAAGGTAATAACAGATAAAAATAAATGTTCATGAACCTGAAAGAAAATCAGTCCATAAGTTTAAGCAAACGCTATCAGCAATACAATGAGAATCGTCTTAATTTTTCAAGGAACTCCTCGACAGAATAGAAGGAGTGACCCATGAGGAAACTCTTCAGTTTCGATTTGAAAGCGCTTGGATTACTGCTAAGATTTTTGAATTCGAGTGGCAGCTCATTGAAAATGGATACAGCAGTATACTGCACACCTTTTTGCACAAGAGTTAAGGAAGTCCGATCCAAATGGAGGTTTGATTTCTGCCGAGTATAAACCGAGTGAAAGCTGCTTATTGTTGGAAATAAACTAATATTGGTAACAAGAAATGACAATAAGGAATACACATATTGAGAGGCCAATGTCAAAATACCCAGACTCGTGAAGAGAGGTCGACAAGAGGTTCGTGAACTCACACCACTTATTGCCCGAACCGCCCGTTTCTGAGCCAAAAATATCCTTCTAGAATGGGAAGAGTTACCCCAAAACATAATACCATATGACATAAGTGAATGAAAATAAGCAAAGTAGACTAATTTACGTGTCGAAATATCACTCACTTTCGATACCGTTCGAATAGTGAAAATGGCAGTATTAAGTCCTTGAACAAGATCCTGAACGTGGGCTTTCCACGACAGCTTACTATCTATCTGAACACCTAGGAATTTGAACTGTTCAGTTTCACTAATCATATGCCCGTTCTGTGAGATTAAAATGCCAGGTTTTGTTGAATTGTGTGTTAGGAACTGTAAAAACTGAGTCTTACTGTGATTTAACGTTAGTTTATTTTCTACAAGCCATGAACTGAGATCATGTACTGCTCTACTTGAAACCGAGTCAATGTTGCACACAACATCCTTTACTACCAAGCGAGTGTCATCAGCAAACAGAAATATTTTTGAGTTACCAGTAATACTAGAGGGCATATCATTTATATAAATAAGGAACAGGAGCGGCTCCAACACTGATCCCTGGGGCACCCCCCCCCCCCCCCCCCTCCCATTTTACAATACCCCACTCAGATCCCACATCACAGCCATTATCAACAATCAACATTGTGAATAATGACCTTTTGCTGCCTGTTGCTAAAGTAAGAGGTGAACCAATTGTGAGCTACTACCCTTATTCCGTAACGGTCCAATTTCTGGAGCAATATTGTGTGATCAACACAGTCAAATGCCTTTGTTAAATCAAAAAATATGCCAAGCGTTCGAAACTTTTTGTTTAGCCCATCCAGCTGCTTATCTACTCAAGTAGCTTCTCATTAGGCATCACAATCAAATCTCCCACATCACACCTTTCTACAGCAGGAAAATCTGAGGCAGTAGCCAGGAATGAACCCATAACATCCCCATCGCCAATTGGTGCCAGCAGCCATCACACTACCGAAGCAAGCTTAATGTATACTTACCAAGTGTGAGTGCAATACTTACGACAAATGAAGTGGGAGACATAAATATGGCTTAAAACTTAAACTGATATTTAAGTGTGTTAAACATACTGAAATGTTGTGACTGGAAGCATGTTACACAAGAATGAACTATAAACCACATTTGGTTCACCAATGTGAACTGCCATACGGATAAACATTTACTAGGTACCGGTAGGTTGCTATACAAAATGGTGACAGAGACATACATATATTTAAACATTAAATAAGGGTTAATATCATACAATTACTTAAATCTTCATAAAACGTGAACTTGGAGCTATCTGACACATTAGTAATTAACAAATAAAATACAATAAGAAAGAGTGCCTTGAAAGTATCAGCAAACCTCTATAATTAATACGGGAATAACATGTATTTGGAAAACGTATAAATGACTGCTTAGGAGATATGCAGTTTGCAGTGTTTACTGTGCTGCAAGACTCCTCCTTCACGCAAAATGAACCAGATTGCACACGTGACTGAGGAACTATTTGTTGTGCCATATTAATATGTGATTGTTTTTTGATCTTGAGCTGTTACTAAAGTCAATCAACTCAGAGGCAGCAGCTTTGAGATATATAACAGATATGTTCTTGTATTATATGGTCCGACACAAGAAACTGATGCTGCAAGTTTGTGTACTGGGCAAATATGTTAAATTAGCTGTGACCATCTTCAAAGCAGAAACCATTCAAGTTAACTTTCCACTCACTACCAACAACATTTCTACAGGCTGTTTCTAATTAGTGTATAGAACTGGTCCACCAGTTTTCCTTTCGGCAGAGGGCAAGAGCACAGGCGTAATAAACTGCCTGTCCATTTCCACTAAGTTTATTTGTTTGATGTAATGGGTCGCTATGTAACAATAGATCAAGCCTGAAAACAGCCCCACATTAATAAGCCACAAAAAATAATTCCTTAATGAAGCAAACTGGATTGATTCTTTTGTACCGAGATAGTATAAACTGCTGCACCCTGGATCATTTAATTGTATTAATGCAGGCAAATGACAGATCTTCTTAACACACCAGCACGTAGTTGTTTATACACACATTACTTTTCCTTATTTCTTAGTTTTTTTAAAGATGAAAGCAGTAAGAGATATGACAAGATATGACTACAGAAAAAATACATTCAATGCTTGAAGCGATCTTAACAGAATCACAAGAAAGTATAGAGAAAATATCCTAAGAAAACTAAGAAAGATAATGAAAAATCCAAGAGAGTACAGAGGCAATGTTACAAGAAAATCTGAAGGAATTCCACGAATGAATGAGGAGAGAGTTGGTAAACAGCAGCAGAACATGGGCCAACTCCATGAAGATATGAGCAAGCTGGAAGTGAAGATAACAAGAAAAGCCAAGGAAGATACTAGGGGAGTTAAAACTGAATTAGAAGGGAAGAGGGGGATGGGGTTGTTTGGGAGAAGAGACCAAACAGCGAAGTCTTCGGTCTTATCAGATTAGGGAAGGTGGGGAAGGAAGTGGGCCGTGCCCTTTCAAAGGAACCATCCCATCATTTTCCTGGAGTGATTTAGAGAAATCACAGAAAACCTAAATCAGGATGGCCGGACACGGGATCGAACCGCTGTCCTCCCAAATGCAAGTCCAGTGTGCTAACCAACGCGCCACCTCACTCGGTAGAAGGGAAGATGCAAGGAGTAGACACACATCATGACCAACAGATTAAAGTAGTAAAAAGGTACAACAATAGTGTAATGTTACTATTAATGGATTACGAAATAGAAAACTGAACTGGGTGTAAATTTAAAGAATGTGGCAGTGTTGCAGAGGCAAGAAGACAATCAGAGCGTCATGGAAGGGATTAAACATTTACAGGAAGAAATATTCCTAATGGAGAATAAAACCAAAGAGTCTGATAAGAGAATTAACAGTACAACCTTGACGACGGCAAAAGGTATCGTTGTTATACTGCTGAACAGTGATAACAAGCATATTCAGGTTAACATGGGGCAAAAGTGTAAAGCAAGGGGGAATTGTACACAGTGATATTTACCAAATAGTTACAGGAATTTTTTACAGCAGACTTTAAAGATGAATATGTGGTGTCACCGCCAGACATCACACTTGCTAGGTGGTAGCCTTTAAATGGGCCGTGGTCCGGTAGTATATGTCGGCCTCGCGTGTCGCCATTATCAGTGATTGCAGACCGAGCGCCGCCACACGGCAGGTCTAGAGAGACTTCCTAGCACTCGCCCCAGTTGTACAGCCGACTTTGCTAGTGATGGTTCACTGCCTGCTTACGTTCTCATTTGCCGAGACGATAGTTTGGCATAGCCTTCAGCTACGTCATTTGCTATGACCTAGCAAGGCGCCATTATCAGTTACTATTGATATTGTGAATCATGTAATGGATTAAAGTTAAGTATTCCACCAGCTACATCCGTTTTTCTAAATTCTAATTTCCTTGTCCTGTTCCAGACCTCATGCAAGCCTGCGTGAACTAAAACGCGTGCATTTCGGCCTCCTCTAGTAACACGGTGTCGGCTCTCCTGCCAACCACAACATTGGCGACGAGGCAAAACTGCGTTCTTATCTAAACTGCCCTGATTTCCTTGTGTAATGGCTTCGCCACAATCTCCAGATGTACTGTCCGAATTTTACCGCTTACAGAATCAGCAGATGCAGGCATTACTGGATGCCCTTGGCCAGCTCGTCCAGGGTCAACGTGCAATGCAAAATGATGTGGCAGCCGCCGCTCCACCGCTAACGCAGCCACAACACGCAGTTGCACCAACTTTTCGACCTTTTGATGCTGCACTGGAAAGCTGGATGGAGTGGTCATGCCAATTTGGATTCCATCTCGCCGTTTACAGAATTCAAGGTAACGAGCGGCAGCCGTTTTTGTTATCATCAGTCAGGGTGTACACGTACCGTGTGATCGTCAAATTATTTCCCCGCTGCGACGTAGCAACTCTGTCCTACGAAGAAATTTTGTCTGCATTAGATGCCTATTTCAAAGAATCGGTCAATGTAGTTGCGAAACTGTATACCTTCTTTCGTACAAAACATACGGCAGGTCAGACTAATGGGGAGTGGGTTGCAACCTTGCAAGGCCTTACTAGGGATTGTGCTTTTGAGTGTCAATGTGGACTCCCTTATTCAGATACTACGGTACGTGATGCAATTGCACAGAACGTTTCTGATTTTTGTATAAGGGAACAGATTTTGAAACTAGTCAATCCCTACCTTCAACAAGTGATGGACATATTGGATCGGCAGGACACACTTCACTTTGCTCAGGAATCATTTGAAACTTCGCCACCCGTGTGTCAGGTTAACCGGCCCGCCGGGCGAGCCGCACGGAACAGTAAACAGTCCTCGCGCCCGGCCGCGCCGCTGCCACCAGGCTCTCAGCCACGTTTGCCGCGCCGGCAAGCAAATGCAGTGCTCAAATCCTGCCCGCGGTGCACTACTAGACATTCGCGTGAGAATTGCCCAGCACGCCAAGCTATTTGCTTTTATTGTAATAAACAAGGACATGTTCAGAGTGTTTGCCAGAAAAAGCTCAGATCGGAAGCTCAAAACCATTCCAGGCCCTTTGCTTCGCGCCGGATTTGAACCAAGGATACTCAGGGTCGTGAAACTTCGCCCATGGAAATTCATGTAATTCATTCCACTCCGCTCAGTGCCACTCTCTCTAACAGTGACTGTGTTCGTCCCACAAATAGTGTACGTCGACATCGCCGGAAATCCCGTCAAGTCGCAAGTGATTATGTACCAGTGTCAGTTCACGCTGCACGAGACAGTCGCTCTTGTTGTCAGCAGGACAGTAAACTTTTTGTAGACTTGGACATTAACGGCAAAGTGATACCATTCCAGTTCGATACTGGAGCTGCAGTTTCACTGATCAATCAAGACACGCACAAACAGCTGGGCACACCTCTGTTGCATGCCGCAAATGTTAAGTTAACTAGTTATTCAGGTCAAGATATCCCTGTGTTAGGACAGTGCAGCCTTCTTGCAACATACAAAGGACAAACAAAACTTGTGTCATTTTACGTCCTTCATTCTTCTTCTGCAGTGAACTTGTTTGGTTTCGATTTATTTCAGTTGTTTAACTTGTCTATAGTAAATCAGGTCCTATCAGTCAACCAGACTGTGCCTTCAGACAGTGTTTCTTGTCTATGCAAAGAATTTGCAGACATTTTTGCACTGGGCCTCGGTTGCGCTAAGAACTATAAAGCACATTTGGAACTGAAAGTAAATGCGCAACCGAAATTTTTCAGAGCGCGCAATGTTCCCCACGCATAGTGTGATGCGGTCGCAAAAACATTACACAATATGGAATCACAAGGTGTAATTGAACGTGTGCAGGCTTCTCTCTGGGCATCACCCTTAGTAATTTTGCCAAAACCTTCGGGAAAATTGAGGCTTTGTGTGGACTTTAAGGCAACAGTGAATCCACAACTAGTGATTGCAACTTTTCCTTTACCCCGCCCGGAAGATCTTTTTGACTAACTGTGCCCGGGTAAATATTTTTCGAAGTTGGACCTCGCAGATGCGTACTTGCAAATACTGGTGGACGAAAAATCGCAGCGCGTTTTGGTGGTTAACACGCATCTTGGGTTGTATCAATTCAAACGACTGCCATTTGGGTGTGCATCTGCCCAGCATTGTTTCAGCAATATCTACAAACTGTTTGTGTGTTGGTCCCTACTGCAGCAAACTATCTGGACGATATTGTGATCTCCGGAAAGACGGAAGAAGAACATTTAGCCAATCTCAGAACATTATTTCAGGACTTGCGAAAAAATGGTCTTCGCTTGCGGAAGGACAAATGTGTGTTTTTTGCTCATGATTTGCCATACCTGGGACATGTACTCAATGCCCAAGGCATACATCCCAGTCCCACACACCTTCATGCCATACAAGACTTGCCTTCGCCGCAGAATTTGAAGCAACTACAGAGTGTGCTGGGAAAAATAAATTACTATAATAGATATGTGCCACATGCCTCTTCCATTTCAGCCCCACTTCATCGCTTACGCCGTAAAGGTGTTCCGTTCGTCTGGACGACGGAATGCGAACGCGCCTTTCGCCAGTTGAAATCGGCGTTGCTTTCCAATACTTGCCTTACGCCGTTCGATCCCCAGAAGCCCCTTTTGTTGATGGTGGATGCATTGGATTACAGGATCGGTGCTGTGCTTGCGCACAAAGATGGATCACATGATCGCCCTATTGCCTTTGCGTCCAAATTGCGCTCGTCTGCGCAAAGAAATTATTCACAGATCGAGAAAGAAGCATTGGCTCTCGTATTTGGTGTTACAAAGTTTCATGATTTCTTGTATGGTCATCACTTTACCATCATCACAGACCACAAACCTTTGACATCGCTTTTTCATCCGAACAAGCCTATACCTCCACGTACAGCGCAGAAATTCATTCGCTGGTCTATTTTCCTCTTGCAGTACTGCTACGATATCTTGTATCGGTCCACTGCTAAGCACCGAAACGCCGATGCGTTGTCCCGCTTGCCTGTTGCTGAGGATAGGGCATTCGATTCCTCCGAACTTGCTTGCATGTTCATTGATGCGGAAACCGATGACGTGGTCGAATCGTTTCCGATTGATTTTCGTCGTGTAGCTACAGCCACAGCTGCCGACCCTGTCCTTGCTATTGTTCTGTGTTTTGTTGCTACACAATGGCCCTTGTCAAAGTCACGGATCAGGGATCCATTGGTTCGCGATTTTTTGCTCACCAGGAGAGACTTTCTGTATGATGTGGTGTTTTGCTGTTGTGTTCTGATAATGATCAGTCCAGGGTCGTGGTACCACGTTCATTACAGTCCTCTGTCTTACAGCTTCTCCACCAAGGACATTGGGGTATAGTGAGAATGAAACAACTTGCTCGTCAGCACTGTACTTGGCTCGGCATCGATGCCGCGATTACGAATATGTGCTCTTCTTGCATGGTGTGTGCCGAACAACAATCAGCACCACTGCGGAAATTCTTTGCATGGCCAAAAGCCACTTCCCCTTGGCAACGCTTACACATCCTGTTTGCTGGTCCTTTCTTGAATGCTCGATGGTTGGTTGTGGTAGATGCATTCAGTAATTTTCCTTTTGTTGTCCGGATGTCTTCCACGATGTCATCTGCCACCATCCAAGCGTTATCTGCTATCTTTTGCACTGAAGGTCTTCCACAGACTATTGTTTCCGACAATGGCCCACAATTCATGTCCGCAGAATTTCAGTCATTCTGCAAGGCCAATGGTCTTCAACATCTGACGTCCGCGCTGTTTTCGCCACAGTCAAACGGTGCCGCTGAATGATTGGTCAGGACTTTCAAGTCACAGATGTTGAAGTTAAAGGAGTCGCATTCTCGGGAGGATGCGTTATTGCTCTTTTTGTCCTCGTATTGCTCTCAGCCCCGAGATGATCGCTCGCTGGCTGAGTTGCTCTACGGTCGACCTCATCGAACCTTGATGTCTTTGCTACATCCGCCGCATCAGGTTCATGTGCAGCGGCAGACACCTGCTTTTGCCCCAGGCGACGTTGTCTACTACTGCCACTACCGAGGTGCACGGCGTTGGCTCGAAGGGCGCATTCTTTGCTGCCTCGGACACGCTATATATCCGGTTTTGGAGGCCTCTGGTGAGGTGCGCTGGCATCTCAACCAGCTGCACCTCTGTCGTCGCACGGGATCTGCCGCTCGCCGTCTGCTTTCAGCGACGGTGCCGTCCGGTCAACGCCCTGGAGACCCATCTACTGGTTCGCCTCAGCCCCAGGTGTTACCGACGCTGCCTTCCATTTTGCCCCATGGCGACGCGCCGCCACCACTGCCGCCGCCGCCTGTTCTCCTGCCGGCGACGCCAGCAGTGGATGCGTTGCTGCAACCGTCGGGCGCCTCCCTGGGTCACGCGCCGCTGATCGCTTCCCGTGACCAGTTGTCCTCCGACATGGAACTCTTGCCTGCTCTGGACCATATGTCGTCTTCGCCCGTCGGGTGTCCCGGCCCGATGGAGGTCGACCCTTCGACCCGTCCTGTCTCTCTGCGGGCGCATACACCGCATGTTGGCGTGAACCCTGGAGCAGGTTTTCAGGTGTTTCCTAGCTCCCCGTGGTCCGAATGGCAGGGTGCGGGTGGCACAGCCTCGCCTGTTGTTAGGCTCCCCACCTCGTTGCATACATCAACATGGGGTCCTCCCCACGGCAGGCGGAAGCCTTATAAGACAACCGTATGCCAATTTGCGGGCGAGGAATGTGGTGTCACCGCCAGACACCACACTTGCTAGGTGGTAGCCTTTAATTCGGCTGCGGTCCGGTAGTATACGTCGGTCCCATGTGTCGCCACTATCAGTGATTGCAGACCGAGCACCACCACACGGCAGGTCTAGAGAGACTTCCTAGCACTAGCCCCAGTTGTACAGCCGACTTTGCTAGCGATGGTTCACTGCCTACTTACGTTCTCATTTGCCGAGACGATAGTTTAGCATAGCCTTCAGCTACGTCATTTGCTACGACCTAGCAAGGCGCCATTATCAGTTACTATTGATATTGTGAATCATGTACCATCAAGACCGACGTTCATCATTAATGGATTAAAGTTAAGTATTCCACCAGCTACGTCCGTTTTTCTAAATTCTAATTTCCTTGTCCTGTTCCAGACCTCACACCAGCCTGCATGAGCTAAAACGCGTGCATTTCGGCTTCGTCTAGTAACACGGTGTTGGCTCTCCTGCCAACCACAACAGAATAGAAAATCCAGTTCACAGTAGACACAAGGCAAGATTAAGTTTTCAACCCAGGGAGTTAAGGAGAAGGAAGAAGTTAACAATTACAATCAATTTGATGGATAATTTCTGAAGAAATACTGGTTGAAGAGTTATCAAGTAGCAACTTTGAAAGATGTGTTGCACTGCAAATCTCTTAAAATATATGGGATAACTCAAATGGCAGAGTAAAATCAGATAAGGCTAAGGGAACCAGCAACTCTTTTGCTGGTATACCAACTGGCAACTGGTACACACTCAGCTGGGTGAAACCTTACTTCTTGTTTTCAAGTTTCACTCCTCTCCCATGTTTCCTACAGACAGTTTAAGAAAACTGTGCCGTTAAATAAATTAAGCAGTGATTGTTCAAGTATTTCAATTAGGAATGATTAGTAAGACCTACCATCTAGATCTACAACTATACTCTGCAAATCACTGTGAGGTGCATGACAGAGGGTACATTCCATTGTACCAGTTACTAGGGCTTCTTCCCATTCCATTCACATATGGAGCACAGGAAGAATGAATGACTGAATGCCTCTGTGTGTGCAGTAATTAGTCTAATCTTATCCTCATGATCTCTATGTGAACAGTACGTAGAGGTTTGTAGTGTACTACTAGAGTAATCATTTAAAGCCATTTCTTGAAACTTTGTTAATAGTGTTGCTTGGGATAGTTTACGTATATCTTCAAGTCTCTTACAGTTCAGTTCCTTCAGTATCTCTGTGACACTCTCCCAGGGAACAACCAAACCTGTGACCATTCATGCTGCCCTTCTCTGTATACATTCAACATCCCCTGTTAGTCCTATTTGGTACAGGTCCCACACACACTTGAACACGATTCTAGAACTGGTCACACAAATGAATTGTAAGCAATTTCCTTTGTACACTGATAGCTCTTCCCCAGCATTCTAGCAATAAACTGAAGTCTACCACTAGCTTTACCCACAACTGATCCAATGTGATCATTCCATATCATATTCCTAGAAAGTGCTACACCCAGATATTTGTATGAGTTGGCCAAACTGAACAGTGACTTACTGACATTATAGTCATAAGATACTACATTTTTCAATTTTGTGAAGTGTACAGTTTTACATTTCTGAACATTTAAAGTAAGTTGGCCAATCCTTGCACCACTTTGAAATCTTATCAAGCTCTGGCTGAATATTTATGCAGCTTCTTTCACAGAGTATTTCACACAGATAACTGCATCGTCTGAAAAAAGTTTGAGGTTACTACTAATATTGTTGTTACTACTAATATTGTCTGCAAGCTCATTGACATACAATATGAACAGCAAGGGTGCCAACACACTTCCCTGGGGTCACCTGAAGTTACTTCTACATCTGACCTGTGGTACATTCATCATAATAATATGAAGACAACATTAAAGTAATAACTGAGATATCAAAGAATCCATCATTTGTGTAATTATTTAATGTAAACATATTACAGATGTAGTTGTGCTAAAAGAATAGAGACAAGTGCCAGATTTGAAAAACATCATCTATAAAATATTGAAATACACTAATTAGTTTCAGTAAAGAGTTCAGCGAGATCTAGTAGATTTTTTTTTACAAGTCGCAAACGGAGAAACTGTAAAGAGTTGAAGTTACGTAACAGCTGATGGTAGTGATAAATAGGAAAATGTTTAAAATGACATACAGACAAGGAGTTATTTGTTTAGATGAGTAATGTGATGTGTAAGGCTGATTAATGTGATGAGATAAATGATGCATGGAAAAGTTAAGGAGCCTGGATTAATTCTTATGCATTTTTTAAGGTGAATAAGGAGGATTAATGGATGTTGAAGGAGTAAATATTTGAGGTAAAGATGATATGGAGGTGAGAGAGAAACGTGTAGTGGAGATTTAGGGGAAATGAATGGTGTCAGGAGCATGGGATATGAAGTATTTAAGCACCAATTTTTGAATAATGTAATTTATTTTCACACAACTTGTCCTGTCTGTATTTCTATGTAAGTGATGTTGAGAAAAGTATGATGACAACAAGTAATGGGTTACTCACGAATGGCAAAGAAATTATTTAGTTAGCTGTCAAGGTCGACAATACATGTACAGGGTGACACAGAATAATGAGAATGTTTGAAATGAGTAATGGCAGCCATGGGCAGGTGACAGTACTGCAGGTTCATGACAGTTAGCAAGTAAACAATCTGCCATTTCAGTAATCATGGATCAGTGGAACGGACAACAGCGTGCGTTAGCCATAAAAATGTTTTATAAAAACAATGATAGTTTCGTAGCGGAGCAGAGGGAGTTTCGACATTTTTATAATTTAGGACGTCATGATGCCGTTCTGTCAAGATGTGCGATAAAATGTTGGATTAATAACTTTGAAGAGACTGGATCTAACCTTGAGAAGCAACCAACAGGACACCCAAGAAGTGTACGGTCTCCATCGGACATTGATGTTGTACGCGTGTCAGTCTTATGGAGCCCACAGCATTCAATTCGTAAGCAAGCAACAGTGGTTGGAATGTCCCAGGAGTGTGTTCGTAGAATTCTACATCTTGATTTAAAATTTCATCCATACAAACTAATGGTGCAACAACTGGAGGACAACGATTACCGTTTATGATTAGGATTCTGTCAACAAATGATAACAAAAAGTTTAATGACGATGAATTTCTAAACAAGTAGAGGATGTCAGGTGAGGCACATTTTCATCTCACAGGTTATGTGAATAAACAGAACAACCATTACTGGGCAAAAAACACAAATCCTAATGACGTTCATGAGCACCCTTTACACACTAGTAAAGTGACAGTGTGGTGTGGTATTTCATCTCATGGAATTATCAGACTGTTTTTTTTTCGCAAATGAACAGGGAAACACAATAACTGTCAATGCCTATCGTTACACGCAGATGTTAGGAACTTTCGTTACAACTGCATTGAACAACTTTCTAAACATTCAAGAAGCCTGGTTTCAACAGGACGGAGCGACATCACACACTACATTACAATCAATGGCATATGTGGGAGAATTGTTTGGCAACCATGTGATCTCACGATTTGGTAACATTCCCTGGTCCCCTAGATCACCAAATTTATCTGTTTGTGATTTTTTTCTTGTGGGGCTACCTCAGGAGCAAAGTCTATACGACTCGACCAAGAACCCTGGGTGAGTTAAAACAGAGAATTCAGGATGCAACTCACAGTATCCCAGCTGAGATGTTGCAGCAGTCAATGAGGAATCTCAACAGAAGAGTTCACGAATGTATTCATACAGGAGGATGCCATCTGAAGGACATAATTTAAAAAAAAATGATAAATGCTATCAATGTTTTGTAAATGGCAAAGTTGTCTGGGTTCAGAAGTAGAATTCTGGCACTATTTAATGAATAAAAAGTGCCAACACTTCACAACTTTGAATCAAATATCAATGAAATAAGAAAGTGCCATAGCAAAGTAACTGCACTGGCGATACTAACAGCTGTTTAGCCACAATAAATATACTACGGAAGAGTAAAATTCCACTGCTTCCAAAATTTCTTTCTGTGCAACCACATTAGTTACAACAGTGTTGTAATTCTTTAAGACATGTTTAAAGCATTAAGTTATGACCTACATTTTTGACTGATATAATACAAAGTAAAGAATTATCCTCCTCCCAGACATGAGATGAGCAGGAAAACAAAATCTATAAACACATCAGAGATCATGTTACCATGGAATTAAAAATAACCACTGGAAGGCATACATCTGAGAACAGAACAACATTGAGAAACTGTCATAAACCTCACACATTGCGACACTATCCGGCATAACTCACAAAAAACGAACAGTATGATTAAATTACATGAATGTAGAACCACATGAACACGAATCATACAAGCAATATCATTTTACTGGTAAGAACAAAAATATGACCAGCAGAATACCATAGAAACAGCCTGTAACCATATAAATAGCTGACTCAATTGCCAATATGGCAGTCAAGTAAAGTCATTAAGAAATAACAACTCGACAGCTTTAGAAATAACTGCTCCAACTAAAATTTAACACCCACTCTAGTTCCACCAACATCAAAGGCGCAAATTTATACAGCAGTGACAGCAACTGAGATGTCATGTCATATTGATATCAAGACCTGCTGTACTTAGCAAAGCATAATTCCATAATGCATTACATTATCTACTTAAAAATCTGCAATATTGTACCAAACTATGTATTTTCCACAGATAACATGAAGATGGCAATCTTGCTGAAACAGACCTATCATAATAAAAAATATAATCAAACACAGCAGCGTCTTGGTCTCATAGGATAACTGTAAATTAGTTGTACAATTTGATGTATTAGAGAACTATGTTTTATTTCTCATATTGCATATCAACAGTCTTGTAGAGATAGGAATGGAGTAGTTACTAAACAACTGTATTTATTCTCTATCTCTCATGAGTTGTGTCTCAGGCAAGCTGAAATAACGATGGTAACACGAATGTCAAAAGCCCTGCTAAAAGAATGGCAATCCAAAGGGGTAGCTGAATTAAATTGAGTTAGTGTGTTTCACGCTGTGCTGCTAATATGATAACCAGTGACAATTATGTGGTTTGACGGCCTACGCAAACTACTGAAAGGACAGATTCATCGTAACTGAACGTAAAACAAAAATTTGTGAAATTATTTGCCATTTTTAATTAAGATATATAGAATTTTTGTCTGATATTTCTGTAAAGGCAGTTCACTACCAGAGTCAGAGGGAATTTATCCATGATACATTTCATTTTATTGTTTTTGCTTGAATTTAATGTTCTTTATATTTTTTGTAATCCTTAACAACTTTTTCGATAGACACACAAACAAACACAAACATACACACAAAATTCAAGCTTTCGCAACAAATTGTTGCCTCATCAGGAAAGAGGGAAGGAGAGGGGAAGACGAAAGGAAGTGTCTGCTTGTGTCTGTATGTGTGGATGGATATGTGCGTGTGTGCGAGTGTATACCTGTCCTTTTTTCCCCCTAAGGTAAGTCTTTCCGCTCCCGGGATTGGAATGACTCCTTACCCTCTCCTTTAAAACCCACTTCCTTTCGTCTTCCCCTCTCCTTCCCTCTTTCCTGATGAGGCAACAATTTGTTGCGAAAGCTTGAATTTTGTGTGTATGTTTGTGTTTGTTTGTGTGTCTATCGACCTGCCAGCGTTTTTGTTCGGTAAGTCACCTCATCTTTGTATTTATATATAATTTTTCCCACGTGGAATGTTTCCTTCCATTATATTAACAACTTTTTCTATTTTCTTTTTCACATATGGCTCCAAAGAAGTATTTTAGGGTGGGGATGTAAGGGATCCATGGTTCCACACTTAAAGATAAGCATTATTTTACTCAAACAGGTCAAGGGTATGCCAAGAATTGATAGTCAAGTGCCGAGTGCTGCTAGTGAGTAGTTAGTGTTGTGAAAATGCAGTTAAGTCAGTGAGTTGGGGTCATTCACTGTGGGTTGACCCCCAGCAAATGTAAGACATATACTGAATGGTGACAATGTGTTTTTACCTGAAAGTGATTATAAACACAGAATGCCGATATTACGTGTTCGCGTGTACTGTGCTGGCCGATGGGTTGTCATGAGGACAGTGTTTGGTGATATTTCAATGCGTCTGACCTGTGTTGAGTTTAAGAATGGAAATGTAAGAATAGAAATGGCAGTGACTGGCTTTGTGAGCTGGATTAATACAAAACCTCTAGTCTTTGAATATAGCATTACCGAGGAGCCAAAACATGACTGAAGTGACTCCCTTAGCGGGCAAAACCTATTAGCACTTACCTGTTATATCGAGGTCATAAAAATAAAGGTAAGGCTGCTATAGTATTCAACTGCTAACAATGCAAGAATTTAATCGGTGGAGTTTCAAGTTCCAACACAACAATGTAATACTGATATTATTTACAATTTTCTTCAGTATCTAAGAGAGTAATCAAAATAAAAGTAAGAGCACAATACGTCTGGCATTAGTGGTAACCCAACATTTCTGGTGCTGCATTTTTACTGCCCTAGACCTTTCTTTCTCACAGTCCCTCTATTGAGTTTTTGAACAATAGCTTAGAAATACTTCTACAACTGCCTGTAATTCTAAGAACTAAATCAAAAACATCTTCCAAGGCAAGTACATATAATGGCTCCTACAAAGAAGACATTGGTATACTGCCATGTAATAAACTTACTCTTATGTAATTACTTACACGAATACACTTCACATTTGTCTTCACACAAAGTGACAAATCTGTTACAGTTCAAGTGATGTACATAGTAGTATTCTACCAGAAGCCATTAGTTACAAGCACACCTATTTTACGTGTAGGTTTTGGTGTTCTTACACAATTTCAATGTGATATACGTCAGCAACAATTATTCTTGGGGAAATATACAGACTGAAACTTACATACCTTTATATAGGCACTAGGATAAATCTTATGTACAGCATCCCCTGGAGCTCTGCCAGCTTCCCGATCTAGGTAGTAACTCTGAACAAATACAGAATGGTCACTTAAGCATCGCAACCAAACGTCTCCTTCTCCTCTCAAATCTAGCATCACACCTTTTCCTATATGTAACCTGAAACAAAATTTCATATTACCAGAAAAGGAAGGAAGACAATCACAGCATCATTTTTTTAAAAGCATTTGTCCATTCTGGTGATTATGGCAGTAACAATGCTGTGTTTTCATTGTGACTTTTTGTGACAATTGTACAAACAAAAGCACAGTCCACTTATCACGACACATTAAAAAAGATTGTTATTTCTTATTTGGTGAGCAATGTCTGGTAAAGTTTTGAGAGTCCTAATCTATGTCAGATGGAGGTAATATATACCTCAGAATATATACCTCAGAATATATACCTCAGAAATACAATGTGATTTCTTAGCAACTCTCATCAGAAAATCCAGGCACAAGGTTATTTGAAAGTCTTGGTGCTTCTGTCCAGTTGCATTTTTGCAGTTTGTTTGTCATAAGAACATGTTATAAACTACTGTTTCTCTTTTCCATAGAGTTATTGGAACTGCCCTCCATACCCCCCCCCCCCTCCCCACCCAACCTCCTTGTTTTTACAACCTTCTAAGCAGTTTTATTCATCACACATGAAAAACAGCAATCCAAGTTATGAATTTACTGTTTCTTAGTTTTAAATAAAATGTTGAGAGCAAGATACTTATACTCATCTGTCATTTTGATTTCTATGAAACACGTGAGATGTACTACCAGTACTATGAGACTGCTGTGAACCGAACTGAGTTGTGACATCAAATGAAGCAATTTTGGATGCTGGGGGAGTGGTGTCCAGTGTGAGTGATTGTTCCTGTAACTGTGCATGTGTGATGGAGCACTTTCTCTGTTAAAAATTAAATGTACTTGGGATTTTTTGTTGTAAAAAAAAAAAAAAAAAAAAAAAAAAAAAAAAAAAAAAAAAAAAAAAACCATGGCTACTCGCACTTGCTTCTTATTGCTGTTAGAGGTAACAAGTATTGTTTTGTATCTCATAAACACTGTTTTATAGAATTATATTGTAAAAATTAAGTGATGCTGAAGTAACTGAGTTAGGTGTTCAGCGTTTTCACATAGGATGCTTTGGTTGGCGGTATTAAGTAATGAGAAAGCTTAGAGCTGTAGTAACAGCAGTTGTTTAATGGACTGAGGTCAAGTTTGACTGGTGGCAGGTAATGTTTATACAGTTTGTAAAGATAGAGAATAATTCTTGTTGAAATGGCCCATGTAAAGATGTCTTTTTTTTCCCCAAGAGGAGACAGGATCATTAAATTTGTTGCCCTGTCTGTACCAGGATTGACTACTGCACAAAAAATAAAATCACTGTGCTGCCTCACCCTCTGCACTCTCCAGACCTGGTCCCTACAGACTCCTTTTTTATTTCCAAAGTTGAAAACCACGTTGAAAGGACAAAGAATTGCCCATTACATGTAGTGAAATGTCTAAAATGCATATCAGGTTCATTTCAAGGTGTGTTCCAACCCTCATTCTTTGTATTCCAAAAACGCAAACTGCATATCAGTTGAGCCAGCGTTGAAGCAATCTGTTTAGAAAAATCGTATTTTTGCAGTTACATTGTTAAACAAGTCAATTATGGCGCTAATTTATGAGGAAGCCCACATTCTGACCTTATTTATGTGCTTAGTAATGACACTGCACATGCATGGTAAAGAAACACTTATCTCCAGCATAGCAGCGAATTAGTGTTACTGTCAGGTAATTATCAGATTTAGAGAGAGATTTTTTTTTTTTTTTGCTGTGGATGCATAACATTTGTGCATGTTTGGTAGTTTGCTGAATGCTTGTACAGTTCCCAGTGCCAAGTTGCTATTGCTGTAGCTGAAAACACATACCATTTGGATGTGTTCAGCAGTTTGCAAAATGCTTGTACACTTTTCAGTGCCATCAAATATTGCTTTTTATGCGGATTAGCTTCCAAGTGAGTGTCATTAGAAATGAAACTAACTGAGACAAGATTTATGCACAAAAATGGGGTCATTCAGTCTGCTGAAGAGATGGAATACTGTCATACTGTGTTTGCAAGTTTTGCATCTTGTCTTTACCACAATTAATACTTTGTTATTTCATTGTCTGCCTGATAGACTGGAACCAAATTCTGAAAACATAATGTATTATTTTATTTTACAATATATATTGGACTTAATAACTAACCACCTGGGAACTGTCTGCTTGTTTCAGAATATTTATTTGATTTTTCCACTTCATATAGGTGAAGAAGTTCTGATGATAAGACAATTTTAAGTGTTGAGTGACTTTGGTTCCTGCGGTGCTACATTTTGGTGCATACTGCAATTTATGTCATGGCATGCACTAATGAGATGTAAATGGTTTTGCACTAGTGAGACATACACAGTTGTTATTAATCTTAAGTGTTTGTGTAACATTTGGTGGATACCATGGTAAAATGACCTTTTAGGGCATTGTTTGTTACTTCATAATCTGCATGTAGTACATTTTTCTACCTCTACATCCACATAGATACTTCGCAAGCCACTGTACAATGTGTGGCAGAAGGTACCCTGTACCACTGCTTGTCATTTCCTCTCCTGTTCCACTTGCAAATAGAGGGAGGGGAAAATGACTGACTGTACGCCTCTGTATGAGCCCTAATTTCTGGTATCTTATATTTGTGGACCTTATACACTATGTATGTTGGCACCAGAAGAATAATTTGGCAGTTAGCTTCAAATACTGGTTCTCTAAATCTTCTCTAAATCTCCATCCAGGGATTCTCATTTGAGTTCCCAAAGCATCTCCATAACACTTACGTGTAGTTCGAACCTACTGGTAACAAGTCTAGCAGCCAGCCTCTGAACTGTTTCGACGTCTTCCTTCAGTTCGACCTGGTACGGATCCCAAACACTTGAGTAGTACTCAAGAACAGGTCGCACCAGCATCCTATATACGATCTCCTTTACAGATGAACCACACTTTCCCAAAAATTCTTCCAATAAACCAAAGTCGACCATTTGCCTTCCCTACCACAGTTTTCACATCCTCGTTCCACCTCATATCACTTTGCAACATTAAGCCCAGATATTTAAACAACTTGACTGTGTCAATCAGGACACTAGTAATACAGTATCCAAACATTACAGGTTTTTTCTTCTTACTCGTCCACATTAACTTACATTTTTCCACATTTAGGGCTAGCTGCCATTCATCACACCAAATGGAAATTTTGTCTAAGCTATCTTGTATCTTCCAACAGTCACTCAATTTTGACACTTTGCTATACACAACGGTATCATCAGCAAACAACCGCAGATTGTTGCCCACCCTGTTCACCGAATCATCTATGTATATAGAGAACAACATCGGTCCTATCACAGTTCCGTGGGGCACTCCTGACAATACCCTTATCTGTGATGAACACTTGTCGTTGAGGACAACATACTGTGTTGTATTATTCTTAGTATAAGTCTTGGAGCCACTCACATATCAGTGAACTTATTCCATATGCTCGTACCTACGTTAACAGCCTGCAATGGGGTGCTGTGGCTAATGCTTTCTGGAAATTTAGATATCTGAAATCTGCTTGTTGTTCTTCATCCATAGTTCTTAGTATATCATGAGAGAAAAGGGCAAGCCGAGTTTTGCATTAGTGATGCTCTCTAAAACCATGCTGAATTGTGGACATAAACTTCTTAGTCTCAAGATTGTTAATTCTATTTGAACTGAGAATATGTTCAAGGATTCTGCAGCAAACAGAAGCTATGGATATTGGTCTGTAATTTTGCAGGTCCGTTCTTTTACATTTCTTACATACTGGAGTGACCTGTGCTTTTTTCCTGTCACTTGGGACTTTGTGCTGGGTGAGAGATTCACAATAAGTGCAAACTAGGTAAGGCGCCAATGCTGTAGAGTACTCTTTGTGAAACTGAACTGGGGTCCATAAGGACCTAATGATTTATTTGCTTTCAAATCTTTCATTTGTTTCTCTACATCAGGTGTGCTTATTCCTATGTTGTCCATATGGGGGTCTGCCCAATGGTCAAATGATGGTATGTTTGTATGGTTCTCCTGTGTAAACAATTTCTTGAATCTGAAATTTAAAACTTTGGCATTTCTTTTGCTATCTTCAACTGCCACACCTGATCTTCAACTGCCACACCTGACTGGTCAACCGGGGACCAAACAGAAGCCCTAGACCCGATAAGACCAAACAGAAGCCCTAGACCCGATAAGCGATTTTACAAAAGAGCAGAGTTTTTCGTGTTCTCTGCCAGATCTTTTGCTAAGGTGTGATGGAGGTAGTTGTTGTATGCTTTGTGCATAGATCTTTTCACAGATGCATGAATCTCTACTAACCTTCGCTTATCGTCACTTGTGCGTCTCCTTTTGAACCTAGAGTGCAACAGCCTCTGATTCCTCAGCATCTTCTGAATTTCCTTATTAAACCATGGTGGGTATTTTCCATCCTTTATTAACTTACTAAATACATAACTCTCCAGACCACAATTTTCAATCTGCTTAAACTTTACCGATAATTCATCTATATCCACCTTACTGGAACTAAGTGATGCCAATTCACTATCTAAGTGAGATGTTAATACCTGCTTGTCTGCTCTACCTAGCAGGAACACTCTCCCAACCTTCTTGACTGATTTATTAGCTTTCATAATCATAGTTGCTATAATGACATCATGACTGCTAATCCTCATTTCTGTACCGACATTGTCGATAAGGTCTATCCTATTTGTAGCTACAAGGTCTAAGATATTTCCACAGCTTGTAGGCTGCCAAGCTAGCTGCTCAAGACAATACACCTCACGCGAATGTAGGTAATATCTGACTTATAGCTGTTATAAGTTCTAATTTTTGTGTCACTTCATTATGTCTGTAAACTTGTACTTATCTTCTGGTCTATGTTTTTCATTGCTGTTGTAGATAAAGTGATTCAAATGTCTATTCTGCTTCACAGTATTCACTTATAACTTTAACTTTATAATTCCTGCTTAACAAGTACAGCCTTCTGGATATTGATAGGATCCTGATTTTGAAAGATCTTTCCATTTGACAAATAGAAATGCAATACGACAAACACATTTCTGTTAAAGACATCAGAAGTGGGTTCTGTTAGTAAAAGTTGGTCTGATCTTGGGTATTGTGTGTTCAAGTGGACTGCATTCATCAGTTCTGGTGGGAGTTTTTTTTGGTATCACACAGATATCTACGTCCCTTATGAGACTAATACCTTAAACATACTCAGTGCCTCAGAGCCTGCATTCCAATCAGTGTTTTGCCTTTTCTATAAACACCTGAGCATGTTGCCATATGTTAATGTAATATGTGAGACAGCCAACATTTGTAGAGGTACACAAGTTGCAGCAGGTACATCTGCCTTGGTGTACTCTACTAAAAGTAGTAAATCAAATAACAAAACAATAGCAGCTTTCTTTCCCAGCTTCCTTTACCATACAACAACACTTTTAACCTGTTTTGTTGTCGTACACTCTACATATTTCCTAATGTTTTGCATATACGAAGTCTGTTCCAAAAATTCCTGAACATTCTTTATTTCATGCCAATGGTTTGTTGGAGTGAAATGCAGCTGGCATCCTTGCACATGCCTGTGTTTAATGTGTAACTGCTAGAAGTTTCATTGTTGTATGTCTGTTAGCTATTGTTCAGTGCTGTACTGAGTAGAACTGTGTGTCCCACAGTTTGAGAATTTTGAGATAGCAGAAATAGAGGCGCAATGTGCCTACACTAAACTTTGCGTGAAACTCAAGAAAACCTTTTCAGAGACACACCAAGCCTACGCTTCTCCAGAAACTGTATTGAGAAACTAGTGCAACAATCCACGTGCAATGAAAATATTTTAGACATTGTGGCAAAACATAGATCTGACCTTATTGACACTGTCAGAATAGAGACAGGGATTAGTGAACACTATGTCTTTGCCACTATGGTTAATAAAGTTATTAAATACATCCTTCAGACTAGGAGAGTTTTTACTCTGGAAAGAGCTGAAAAGCAGTAATTAGCATTCTTCTTAGACAATGAATGAACATCATTTATTTCCAATATGATGAGCATAGAGAGATTATGGGCAAAGTATAAACTGATTGTAAATCACACTAGAAACCTAGAAAATTCTGGTCTTAAATAAAATCTCCAAGTAGGTCAAAGCCTTCTATTTGGTCACTCATAGATCAGTCTGGTGCAGCAATAAAAGACAGTAAAACGAAAGCTGAAATTTTAAATCTTGCATTTAAAAAACTGTTCATGCAGGACGCTTATACATACATACTGTAAATATCATTTGACCATCACACTAACTCCCATATGGACGACACAGAAATAGGCATCCCTGGCTTTGAAAACAGCTGAAAGAACTGAAAACAAATAAGTTGCCTGGTCCAGATGGAATGTCAATTCAGTTTTACAGCACTCGGCACTGGCCCCATACTTAGCTTGCATTTGTCACAAAATTTTTGCCAAGTGGAAAGTCCCAAGCGAATGGAAAAAGTGCAGTTGACTCTTGCATATATGGAGGTAAAGTGCAGACCAATATCCTTAACAATGGTTTGCTGAATAATTCTAAATTCGAGCATAATAAATTTCTTCAGAGAGAAGACAAATCATGTGAAACTTAGCTTCCTATTTCTTGCATGACGTCCTGCGAACACTGGATGAAAGTCAACAGGCGGATTTCATATTCATAGATTTCAAGAAAGTGTTTGGCACAGATCCACACTACAGACTGTTAACGAAGGTCCGAACATACGGTACAGGTTCTCAGATGTGTGTATGGCTTGAAGACTTTTTAAATAATAGAACCAAGTACGTTGTCCGGGACAGAAGTGCCCTAGGGAAGTGTAATAGGATTGTTTTTGTTCACAGTATAAGTAAATAATCTGACAAGACAGGATGATCAGGAATTTGTTACCGTTTGCTGATGATGTTGTAATGTACAGGGAAACTGTTTGCTTTGATTGACTGTAGGAGGAAACCAGATGATCCGAATAAAATTTCTATTTGGTGTGATGAGTGCTCAAAATGTGAAAAAAGGAAAGTTAACGAAGTAATATAAAAAAAAGTTCTGTTGTGCCCAGATTCAGTACTAGTGATGTGTTATTTGACGCAGTCACAGCTATTAAATATCTAGGTGTAGTGCTGCAAACTGACATGAAATGGAATGAGTATGTAAGATCAGTTGTAGGAGAGACGAACTGTTGACTTTGATTTATTGGAAGAATACTAGGGAATTGAAGTTCACATATAAAAGAGACTCCCTACAGAAAACTTGTACAATGCTTTCTTGAGTGATGCTTGAGAGTTTGGTATTTCCATGAGATCAGATCAAAGGATTACATCAAAGCAATGCTGAGGCATGTCACCAGATTTGTTAATGGGAGGTTTGGTCAACATACAATTCTTACAGAAATGCTCCAAGAACTCAAATGGAAATCCTGGAGGTCGGATGACATTCCTTTTGTGAAACACTGTTGGGAATACACAAAAATTGTAATATCATATGTGGAAAATTATTTAACACAATTAAATGAAATTATTATACACATAAAACAAATACGTATTACAGGCCACTGAAGAGGCTTCATAAATAAAAAGAAGCAAAATGTGTATGGCGTTTAGTTGCATAGGTGGATAATGTAGAAGCAACAAGTAATGATAGAGAACGCAAGAATTACCACTGAGAAAATTTAGAGAAGAAGCCTTTATGACAGACTGTTGATATCTCATAGACTGGTATAAATAAATGATTACAGTTTGGTATTAAAAAAGCTACATCACAGGAAGAGAAGAAAGTGATTGCATCTTGAGCTGCAGTGTATCCAACTTGGTTTAGGTGGTGCAATACAACAGTGAAGGTTTAACTATACACTGACAGTAAAAATGAAAACTCCAAAAGACAAGCTAAAAGAAAAGAATGGAGGCACATCACTTTGGGATAATTAATCAAACTTATAAAGGGGGAGAGGACATTGGAGATATTAAAGGAAAGTAAAAACAAGAAATCCAGGAAAAGGAAAACATGAATTTAAAGAAAGGATACTGAAAACAAAAAGAAATTACATAATAGTTATGATTAGGAGAAGTAAATCCTGATAACCTGAAAGTACTGGTAGGTCGTGCAGTTTGAAAATGGGTCAAACACAGTAACTGAAGATAAGAAAAGACAAGCAATAATGTAAAGAATAAACAAACCAACGCACTAAAAATGAACAGTATCAAGAAGTACTAACTGCACTGGTTTGGAATCAATGTTTAATTTTCAAAGGGTTATAAATCAGATCTACATCTTAAAAAATTGCCATTAAAAACAGTTAAAGAAATGAAGATTAGTGTCACAATCTCTATTTACAAATTATTTGCAGTGAAACTTCACTGAAAATAACATTCACACTCTTTGTATTTGTCATATATAATCATTACTTTTGATATAATTTTTGTACCTTGCTTTTTCACTTTGTTCAGTTCTGTGTACATTGCTAAGAGCTCCAAGGCAAAAGCGATTTCCTCCAGAAGGATCAACATAGCCATCAATAGTTACATTAGGACATGATGAAGGCACCTTGAACGTTTCTCCAACTTGTGTGTCCAGTTCAAAATAGGCAACAGAACACCAATATTCAGGTGCTGGCTGGGTTGATAACAGCCCTGTCATTGGAACATCCGAAGCTAACTGTCCAGTGCTTGGACTCCCTATGCACAAAATTATACATTTCATACATATATAAAAATCAGTAAAGTAAAATGCTGTAATTAATATTACTTCATGATGCAAACAAAAAATTACATATATTGCAGTCCTGAGAATGTGGAAAAAAACAGTGATGGATCTTTGACACAATAATCATTAGAATACAAACACCTAACAATTTTTTGGGTTAATCTGAAGTCATAACAGACAACAGTGCTATATTAATCATTAAGTACATTATTAAACAAAGCTTTTAGCTGTATTTGACTTCTACGAAAGAAACCTATGGAATTTTCTGCAAATGTACTAGTATACCCCTAAGATATGTTTAAATCAAACAATGGAAATTTGGCGCTGGAACAACAATATGAATTAAGATTGACTGCTTCTCACAGCACAGAGGAGGTGTTTAGCAGTAGACAGGCACTTTAAAAAGTAGACTGTTGATTAAGTTATTGGACTAAGTCCCTATTTCCTTACCGATTATGACATGTAAGAATCTATAAGTCAAAGTTTTTTAAGCCAATCGCCTATTTTAGAAGGTACTGCGTGTTTGAAACAGGTAAATCAATTGGGAAAACTGTTAAAATTTCAAGTAGGCTGAATGAGTAGCCACTAGTTAGTTTCAAGAGGCCAATTCCTAGTGCTGCTGGTAGAAACATTTAATGTATAAATGTGAAAACTGGAAAAAGCAAGCTGTAATTCAAATGAGTAAGTGGTCTTTTGTAAACCTCTGCTGAGCCATTGGAGAAGCTTATTTTCCTTGAGGAATGTGCATGGATTCCAGCATAGAATATGCTCTAGAATTGTGCAACAGACGTTTGTTAGGAGGTGTTGAGTAGCGGACAAACACATTTAAAAGTAGAATGTTGGATAGCTATGCGACTATGGCTTTGCCTCCCCTCCACCACCCTCCACTCCCCCCCCCCCCCCCCACACACACACACACAAGAATGACAGTGGCTCTGTGTGTGTGTGTGTGTGTGTGTGTGTGTGTGTGTGTGGACGGGCGTGTGCACACTGTACAGTCCTACAGCATTTTGTATGTTCAAACATACACAAATTCCTCAAGAAAATTAAGCTTTTCCAATGGCTCTGCAGACGTTTACGTACAACCACTCACTCATTTGAAACATCACTTGATTTTTTTTTTCCATTTTTCACATTTCTGCTTTAAATATCTCTACCAGCAGCACTATGAATTTTCCCTCCTGAAGCTCAGTACTGTCCAGCCATTCTGCCTCCTTGAAATTTTAACAGTCTTCACAACTGAATAACCTGTTTGAAAGAATGAGTACCTTCCAAAATAAGTGGCTCAAAAATTATGACTAATAGAACCTGATATGTCACAATGGAAAAGGAGTGTTACACACAGCGTGCCTTTAAGAAATGTAATAGGACTGCTAACGTTTTCAACATATAGGCATAATTTATTACATGAGGTTAACAAAGGTCTCCGATTGTTCATTAAGAATGGTGGTGTCTGCAGAATAGTATTGTCACTAGACGTCAGTAAGGAAAGGAAATGTGACTTAAACAAAATTTCCCCACAGTGACTGAATGGCAGCTGCTCTTAAACGGGGATGACGACAAGATGAATATAAATAATAAGAAAAAGGAACTGTTAGTATCTTACAGAAGATGTAAAATGATTTGAGTTTATAACAGTAACATGACTGCATAAGAAATGGAATAGAACAGAATGAAAACTTGCAGTCAGTAGGAGGGAAGGCAAAGGATTGAAATTGAATGTTGTGAGTATTCTGAGACAGTAAAGAGTATTTATTAAGGAAACTGCATACAAAATTTTAGAGCACATTATTAATAGAAAAATGATCATATGATCTAACAACAACCTTGCATATTATATAATTGGGCTTGATAACTTAAGTTGCCAGTCAAAATGAATGTCAGAGAAAAACTACGCATCAGTAACACATTAATTCCAATGGCATCAAAACTGACCAATTATTGTGTTTTCATTCATTATAATCAAAAGCTGCTGATTGTCCCATCCCATTTCCATCTGTATTAGTGTTGTTCTGCTTCTCCTACCCTATGTGTCTTAAATACTCCAATTTGGCTTACATTATCTCTATTTCATTTATGTCATTTGTATGTAACAATAACAATTATTACATTTTCTTACTGTAACCATACATTTCTTTTTTCATTCTCTCAGTTCCCCTCATTCTTTTCCTGCATTTACATTTGTATTTCATTACCTCAAAGTTAAGTTCTCACCACTGTGTTACTGATTATTAAAAATATTCTGAATCTGAATCATGGATATTACTTCTGAATCACTTAGTGGCATAAATGTTTTTATGTGACTAAAAGAAACATCAGAACAATACAGCAGTCACTCTATCAAAAGAGACTGTTGATATACAGTGGCATTAGTCCACAATTTTCTTCATATTTAACTGCTGCTGCTGCTGCTGTTGTTGTTGTCGTTGTCGTCATTGTTGTCTTCAGTCCAGAGACTGGTTTTTGATGCAGCTCTCCATACTACTCTATCCTGTGCAAGCCTCTATCTTCGAGTAACCACTGCAACCTACATTCTTCTGAATCTGTTTAGTGTATTCATCTCTTAGTCTCCCTTTACGATTTTTACCTCCCGCACTTCTCTCCAATACTGTATTGGTGATCCTTTGGTGCCTCAGAACGTGTCCTAGAAACCAATCCCTTCTTCTAGTCAAGTTGGGCCACAAATTCCTCTTCTCCCCAATTCTATTCAGTACTTCCTCATTAGTTATGTGCTCTACCCATCTAATCCTCAGCATTCTATACACGATGTTAACAAATTTCTCTTCTTCAGAAACACTTTCCTTGACATTGCCAGTCTACATTTTATATCTTCCCTACTTCGACCATCATCAGTTATTTTGCTCCCCAAATAACAAAACTCATTTACTACTTTAAGTGTCTCATTTCCTAATGTAATTCCCCTACCATCACCTGATTTAATTCGATTACATTCCATTATCCTCATTTTGCTTTTGTTGATGTTCATCTTATATCCTCCTTTTATTTATTTATTTATTTCATGTTACGTAGATCCTGGAAACGAGTGAATCGAAAGGATATGGAACGTGTCAAATTGTACATAGTTCAAGCATAACTTGTACAAATACATACAATAAAGATACAATGTAAATAAAATCAATAGACAACAGCACAATCAATAAACAGAAAACTGTTTTTTACATATTAAGGATAAGTAATATATATATGATACGGCATGTGTCTGAGTGTACACACCCAAAATATATCTTACATAAATGCAACAAAAAGATACAACGTAAATAAGATACCAACTAAACAACAGCACATTCAACTACCAGAAAGTTTTTGTTTCACATGTTAAGGATGAGTAATATATACAGGAATCAAGATAAGTTCACTATTCTAAGGGAAATACACAAAAAAAAGATAATAATAATAATAATAATAATAATAATAATAATAATAATAATAATATTCATATTCCCATTCAAGACAAAATTAATTATACTATTTAAAAAACACTTGCAAGTTTAGTGATTACATACATTTTATTTTTGAAAAAAGCAGAATATTATGGTTTGGGTGGTACCACTGGTTCATGGCTTAAGTCATACCTAAAGGACCAAAAGCAGACTGTAATGCTGAATGGCACATCCACGGAACCTGCCTCATCTGAGTGGGGCACAGTAAGTTGTGGTGTGCCACAAGGCTCTGTTTTGGCTCTACTGCTGTTTCTCATCTTCATTAATGATCTCCCACTTTGTTCTGATACAAAGAGTAAATTTACTATTTTTGCAGATGACACTTCAATTCTAATTGATGATTTTACAGACACTGTCCATTCCGTTCAACTGCTCTTCCAGATCCTTTGCTGTCTCTGAAAGAATTACAATATTATCGACAAACCGCAAAGTTTTTATTTCTTCTCCATGGATTTTAATTCCTACTTCGAATTTTTCTTTTGTTTCCCTTATTCCTTGCTGAATTGTACAGACTGAATAACATTGAGGATAGGCTACAACGCTGTCTCGCTCCCTTCCCAACCACTGCTTCCCTTTCATGCCCCTTGACTCTTACAACTGCCATATGGTTTCTGTACAAATTGTAAATAGCCTTTTGCTTCCTGTATTTTACCCCTGCCACCTTCAGGATTTGAAAAAGTATTCCAGTCAACATTGTCAAAAGCTTTCTCTAAGTCTACAAATGCTACAAACATAGGTTTGCCTTTCCTGAATCCATCTTCTAAGATAACTCGTAGGGTCAGTATTGCCTCACGTGTTCCAATATTTCTACGGAATCCAAATTGATCTTCCCTGAGGTCAGCTTTTACCAGTTTTTCCATCTGTCTCTAAAGAATTATTAAACTGACAGTTCGGTAATTTTCACATCCGTCAACACCTGCTTTCTTTGGGATTGGAATTATTCTTCTTCTTGAAGTCTGAGGGTATTTTGCCTGTCTCATGTCTTGCTCACCAGATAGTAGAGTTTTGTCAGGGGCTGGCTCTCCCAAGGCTATCAGTAGTATTGATTTAAATATCTGAATCATTTATTTCATTACACTTGTTTTGTGTAGGCTCACTGAGTGTATATGTTGTGAGACACACCAACAGAGACCTTTGTGAACTTGAAGTAGACACTGTTCAAGCTCTACTCAATTGCAGTAGTGCAGATGGTGAGTGTTAAATAAATTAATACTCAAGCAGCTTTTAATTCTAAATTCAAAGAATGAAAATGACCTTTTTTTTTTTTTTTTTTTTTTTTGGTAGTTAGCCATACTTGAGTGATGTTTACGCCTACCCCTTTGGTGTGTTAAAAGTATTGCTGTGAGAGAATCAGGTCACTGCTTACTGCATAACTGAATAATAATTCAAGTGGTACTGTTAGATTGTGGAAGTTGTTCTTTTTTATTATTTTGGAAGTAAAATATAAGCTGAGAATTTTACCTGTAAATTCAGAGACTTGATTAGCTACAGCATGAAAACACAACTTTTCACTGAATAAATGACCTCTTTTCTGTAGTTAACATTCTTTATAGACTTAGAAGCACGTGCAGAACAACAGACCATTGACGAGTCCTCAATGGAATTACAGAATCGAGTAAAAAGTACAGACTATCACTCTTCTTGAGATTTATAGTATCTGAGAAAGCTTTTGACTAAATTAAATAAAAAGCCCTTATTAACAGCCCTGGAGAAACAAGGCATTGATTCAACAGCTGAAGTGTGCTAAAGAATGTAAACATCAATATTACAGCTTCCATTAGACATCATGATGATGAAGAGAAATTCAGACATGGGGGAAAAAAAAGTGTCAAGCATGGATATTCCTATCATTGTAACTATTCCCAGCAGCCCTAAAGGAAATTCTCAGATCACTAAACAAGGAAAAGAAAGAAGGAATATGAGTTATTGGAAATATACCTGAACTACCTTCACACTGCTCGTGACATTTTACTTTGCCTCTTGTGAATATAAACTTAAAAACTAAATGAAGAACTTAATAGAGCCAGTTTGAAAATAAGCCTGAAAATAAATTACAATAAAAGAAAAATAACATACAAAAACACATCAAAAATAAAATAGTACAAATTAACAATGCGGTCATAAACGCACTTCCGGAGGTTTTGCATTTACACGTGTTGAAGATGACAACTGTATAAACAGAAAAAATAAATAAACAGAAAATTAATAAACGACCTGGATTACTTCTGGCAAATCGAACTGAGCTTATGTTACAAGCATTTAGGGTGCCTAGAAGGGAAAGCTTAAAACCATAGGGTATTGTTACCACTTTCCTCCCTGAGGATGAAACTAATAGTTCTTAAAGTACGAATTAGTATTTTGCTTTTAAATGTATGTATTGGCAGTACTGGAAGTTTGCCTCAACATGGTAAGTACTGGTCACCTGTTCTTCGTAATCTCAAAGAGATAAGAAAATACTGAAATGACAACCTAATGGATGTGGATGGATGACAAAAGAGAACAAGTTCAGAAAGGATAGACCACAAAGCACACAGAAGTCTGGAAGAGACTTTAACACAATAATAAATGCCAAAAAGCAGTTGATAATAAGTGATTTTATCTTCAGTCTAAGTAATGTGCTACCATTATTAGTTCTATGTGGATACTGAGGAAATATGTTATGCAGTGCCTGTGTTGTTAAGAAGAATGAAGGAATGTTCCTTCAGATCTGCATGCATGTTTGAAGGAGCATGGCATTGTTCTTCTTAACAACACAGGCTCTGCCATATCTTATTTATCTGCTGATACCAAGCAGTGACTTACAGTTAAAACATCCTCCCCTGTATGGAAATTACATAATTTGTGTACGAGTACAGGTTATGATGTTTGATGGACGACATGTGGAAGTTTGGATGTGGCCTTGAGTCGTACAGGGATAGTCATAGCAATTAGGGTGACTACTCATATAAAGCTGGAAATACCGGTTCGAGTCCCTGTCTGGCACAAGTTTCCACTGCCATCGATCCCTTGTACAGCTGATGGCTGTCCATATTTGCAACTGCAAAAACATTTCATTTACTGTGAAAATATGTTCATAGTCTGTTTTTTAGAAGACGAATTAAATTAAGTTTAAATCTTATTAATCAGATCTAGTCATTTATATGGATGAGCTTATATCATTTTAGCAGCTAATTTGTAAGGTTGTGAAGGAACGTTTACATAATCAATATATTTAGTTCACTTGGCTAGCATATATTTCAACACACAAGGTTCTCTCCTAAGAGTCATAAGATGAAATTTCTCTGGTGTTTTGGCAGCTATTTGCAGTTTCGTTTTGTCAATACATAGCTGTATTCAACCCCAAAAGATACTGGTCATCACATCTTTCATGTGACACCCAGCATCGATGGAAAGTGGTTTACAAGCAAAATTATTTTTACAGTAGAATTTTACATTCTCATTCAATAAAGCTCTCCCAAATTAGTCTAGTGTGATATTTGTTTTACTGATATGTAGTAACAAGGAAAGTAAAACATGAAGAATAAACAGTACTCCCAGGAGTGAGAGCACCATCCTTGGACCTGACTGCCACTGCAATGCAGCACCGCTGCTAATTCACTGCTGGAACATTGGTTATTCTTTCTCTCTTACTGTTCCCATTAATATTTACTGAAAAAAACACTAGCCTACTTTGGGACTGTTCTATTGAATGGGCATGTAAAGTTCTGCTTTAAAAATTATTTTGTTTGTTACGAGAAGCAAGCTGATGCTTTCCATTGACACTTGTTGTCTCATGAAGGACATGATGAGCAGTATTTGCTCGGGATGACTCCAGCTACACAATGCAGAAAGGAAATTGCAAATATCTTCTGATACATGACAAAAATGCACTGAATATTTTTAGGAGGGACACCTGGTAGCAGTCGAAGGTTGCTATCTAATTCCAGGGGCAAAAAAATATTTGGTTTTCAATACTTCACATAATTAAATCCTGTCATAAACTACTCATCAAGAGGGATGATCTTCTGTTACAAGTTTAACACAGTAAGATTAATGTTGTAGTCAGAAACAGTGTGAGGTAACATAACTGATTGACTTTACTCATGAAGATTTGAGAAAGAGAGCAATCAGTGACTTCCAACAAACTTTACACACAATTTCAGCCACTGATGGAACACTGGTTATTCTTTCTCTCTTACTGTTCTTGTTAATGTATATTGACAAAACAAATAACCCACTAGCCCACTATGGGACTGTTCTATTGAATGGGCACGTAAAGTTCTGCTTTAAAAATTATTTTGTTTGTTACAGTAAGCACTCCGATGCTTTTCATCGACACTCAGCATCTCATGAAGTACGTGATGAGCAGTATTTGTTTGGGATGACTACAGCTACACAATGCAGAAAGGGAATTGCAAATATCTGCTGAAACATCAGAGAAAATGTGCTGAATACTCTTAGAAGGGACACCTGGTACCAGTTGCAGATTGCTATCTAGTTGCAGGTTGGTATTTAAATCCAGGGGCCAAAAAAATATTCGTTTTTCAATACTTCACATAATTAAATCCTGTCAAACTACTCATTAAGAGGGATGATCTTATGTTAAAAATTTAACACAGTAAGGCAAGTGCTATAGTCATAAATGGTGTGAGGTAACATAACTGATGGAATTTATTCATCCAGATTTGAGAAAGAGAGCAATTAGTGACTTCCAACAAACTTTACACACTCTCTTTTCACTAACACACCCACAAAACGAAGAAACGAAAATGTTTTATCGCTTTATGTTGTTGTTCTTACAGTAAAACTTCAGCATTAGAAAGGACATTTTAATTTATTACTTCCTTACTACCAACTCTATCCGTAACGCAGTTTGCAGACAGTATCCACACATTACCACTGACTGAACCTGCACGTTATATTACTAACAGTTCAGGACATACATCATAAACATTTAGATATGTGAAGACGCTAGCTTTTTCTTAAAACAGCATACAGTAAAAATTCAACATCAGGCATGACGTTTTGCTTTACTACTTCTTTAGTACTACCTCTATTCACAATACACTTTGCAGACCGTATCTACATATATCACTGAACATTATATCACTATACAAATATGACACATAGTTAAGGAGATATGACATCATAAACATTTTGATGAGTGAAAAACTTGCTTTTCCTCAAAATGGAGAACAAATTACCCAAACCAGATTCATCCAGTGTTTTGTAATGAGAACACTTAGCAATTTCCAACAAACATTAAGCATAATTTCAATTTTCTAAACTTTTTCTTGCTTACATATTTAATATGAAATAAATAATATATTAAGACAGTTGCTATTTCACCATATGGTGGAGATGATGAGTTGCAGATACACAAGTCAAAAAGACTGTTAGAAAGTGAGCCAATAGGGCCTTCATCGAAAATAGACCACACACACACACACACACACACACACACGCACACACACACACACACACACACACTCCTGCAAATGCAACTCACACATACATGACCACAGCAGTCTCTGGCTCCTGAAGCCTCAGCAACCAGAGACTGTGGTCATGTGTGTGTGAGTTGCATTTGCTGGAGTGTGTGGGACAGGCACTGAACTTGCTTCCTCAAACAAATAAAAGTCCAGTGTACTTGTACTTTATACTGTTATGACATCTAGCAATCTTGCGGCCAGGGCAAACTGTAACAAAATCTTTATTATAACTGTTTACAGGACCAACTTCATGTGCAAACAAATAAAATAGTAGCATATTATTAAACCGACTAACACTGTTATGCTTATGTAGACCTCGAAGTGTTACAGAATTGACATCTGCTGGTATAATAAAACAACAGGACCAGAAATAAAATATGTATGGTATTTACAGTATCCACTAAAGGCAAAGTGCAGTATGTCTCTTCTGACTCAGATTTTGGCTAATGGGTTTTTCTTATAATGAAGCAATGGTTCTCCATAAGGTGATATCAAACATGCTACACAAGGTCAACACTGATAAGGGTAATTTGCCCATAACGCTCTTCATGATGGACATTTTGATGTTCTTCCCAGAATTGCCATCACCAACTGCTTATTACTGAGATCTGGCCCACAAAACGAGGAAGTAAATAATGAATCCTAAGCACTCTATGTTCTGAGCATTTAAAAATTTTATCACATACCATAATTTAAGATGGCAGGGTAACGAATCAGAACGGCCATTTCCAATCACTACAACAGTGTATTAAAGTGACTGGGAAGTGAGGCAGCTGCTGCATACAACACCAACACACACACACACACACACACACACACACACACACACACACAGAAAAACTGTGGAGGAGAAATCTGAACTCATGATCATTGCAGGAAACAAATGTGCCGATGTTATAAGATGAAACTATTTTTATTTCAATGGTACTAGCTTCTCTGAGGAAAGAACACCATAGTAACATACTTTTATTTGAAACTTCAGAAAAAAATGTTTACCAATAAAGCAACAACAAGCACATGATAGGAACAACAAACGTCACTTAAAACAAGTTGTAAATACAAAAAGGTATACTATAAAAAATTTGAAAGCTAATATGTATATTTAAAAAATAAAATAAAAAAACAAAAACTCTTGTTAAAATATTTTCCACAGCCGTTGAATAGTAGCAGTTCTAACAAATGTAACGAGTTAGCAAGCAACGTGTTCTTGAATCAAAGAAGTGATACAACGAAAAACTTACAGAAGCTGGGATGGTGAGTCCTGGGATCAGGTGGCTGCATACTCTGTGTGTAAGTTAGAGTATTATTTCCTGTCCAAGTGCCTTGAGCAGCAGTAAATGGCTGTTGTGTAGGTGAAGTACCTCTCAGTGCTGCTGCATTAAAGCCATTTTGCTGTACACTTGGTGAAATTGAAGCTGCTGGACTTTGTTGACTAGCTCCTATAACAATTAAATGATGAGCTATATACTTTTTTTTAAATCAGCAAATGAAGTAGGAACTGTAACAGGAGAAGATGAAGCAAATTAATATCCACAATGTAAAACCTTATGGAACCAACAAGAACACATTCATTAGAAAACATAATTTGAAGTCTTAGAAATGTTTACCTTTTAAAAATCAACTTCTTGTCTACATGCCTAACATATGTAAGGGGGAGGGGGACTCTTTCTCTTTGAACATAATCGCATTCTGAATGTTAAGTCCATGTCCTTTTTAAAAGACACACGGAAAATGGCACTAGAAACCAATATGTAGCTTAAAGGTAGCAAACAGACTTTGACATGGACAGTGATCAATAATAAAAAGAACAATGAGTGGTTACAGCTCAATCACCTTTTTTATTATAAATTTATTATACTATTTAAGAAGAGGTGGTTAATTTACCAAGATATTTTAGTGCACAGTAAATTTACTCTGATTTGCACACCTGTACGTTTCTGAGAACAATTTGTAATGGCAATTTTAAACAACATATGCAGAGAAAATATTATGTCCCTTGCAGCAACATTGGCACAAATTATTCTGCGCTGTTATCTTCTTCCAGTACTGCCATGGTTTCAAATATGTATGGCATATGAGACATCTTGCACTACTTTATTAGTCATAAAACACGAATGCCCAAGTTCTTGCAGTGTCAAGTAGTGTTGCGACTAAAAAATTGTCTACTTTTAAATAAGTAATGAACAAAGTTTATATGGTCATCTTTTACGACAACATCTAGTACTAAAGCAATACCACACCTTGAGTGGTAATGTCCTTTTTTGCTCTTTAAGCTTCACAATACTCGATCTGAACAGATGCAGCATATCAGTTTGCTGTTAACAGTTATGTCTCTTTTGCAAGAAATTCTATGTTCGTTATATGTACATCATTACAGTAACCATATTCTGACCCAATGTGGATAATCATTTTTCAGAGCACTGTTACTCACTGGGACACTAAAAATCACTGTCTTGCTAAGATGTAAAGAGTGACAGAGGAAGAGAAAACCCAAGGAGAAGTTTGTTTGAAATTCTGAAACACTATACAAAAATGTGATCAAGTATCGACCATAGAAAATGGAGAAAAATTGTGCTTAACTCAGACTAAAAGAAACAAATGATTCCACAGTATAAAGTGACTGGAAAATTATATCTGAAATGAAACAAACAATATTTTACGACAGGACGTGTTTTTAAAAAATTGAACACTATCCCACAGGTCTGAAAAAAGGACCATACATTGCAGAATATGTCCCATAAAGTCATGTGGTCAAGACAGTTATTTTTCACAATGTAAACACCATGCACTGAACATTCGGAAATTAAATAAACTGACACAGAACAGAAGTACTGAATGTAGAGACAATGAAGCAACAGCTGTAAAAAGAGATAAAGAACTAGTTACAAATATGGAATGAAGTGTAATGTCTTAGACCAGATGAAAATAGTACATGAAAGATCTGTTAGATATGCTTCTTGACTTTAGGGTCATGTTCATTTAATTTCCAATCCATTGGCTTCTTTCTATTATTATTTTTAAATCTTGCAACACACACCCTGTGGTTCTTTATATGTAACTAATCATATTTATCTGCTTGTCTTCTTGACAAGAAAAACATTTTTTTTAAAATTTTATTTTGTTCATAACTTCTACAAAAACCATGAAGCCATTTCATTTTTAGCTTCGTCAAAATTCTTTGGTATTAAGCAATAACCATACCTGATTTTTACAAGGAGAGGCAACAAGATCACCAATACCCAATTTTTCTTACACCATGGTTCCTTCAAAATGTCGAATTCCATTGGGAACTGTGTGACCGACAACCGTATTATTGCAAACATATTTTGGATAAATGACAGCATCGGTCATAAATATTGAAATCCATTATTTTGCACATCGATTTTGGTAACAGTGTGACTATCTGCAGTGCAAATTATTCCAACCTTGTACACCATTATTATAATGGCATAACATTTTCTATGAGGTGTAACATGCACTGTGATGATTATTTCCAACAGATATCTTCACTTTTAATGCATACAATAATTTTTAAATTTACTGTACAATGGATTGGCAACTGCTAAAGTTAACTGGTAAGGTTACAAGATATGCTCTTTTGGAAATTTAAAAATTATTGTATGCAGTGAATGTGAAGATATCTATTGAAGCAATCATCACAGAACGTGTTACTTCACAGAAAATATTGTGCTACGCGAGTGTATACCTGTCCTTTTTTCCCTCTAAGGTAAGTCTTTCCGCTCCTGGGATTGGAATGACTCCTTACCCTCTCCCTTAAAACCGACATCCTTTCGTCTTTCCCTCTCCTTCCCTCTTTCCTGATGAAGCAACCTTGGATTGCGAAAGCTTGAAATTTGTGTGTGTGTTTGTGTGTTTTTTATTGTGTCTATCTACCAGTACGTTCCCATTTGGTAAGTCACTGCATCGTTGTTTTTTATATATATTTTTCCCACATGGAATTTTTTTCCTCTATTATATTCAAATTATTTAATTGGATAGATTAAAAAATCTACTCACCAAGTGGTGGCAGAACACGCATATAAATGACTGTTGTGATTGGCAAGCTTTCGGAGCAAGTGGCTCCACCTTCAGGCAGATGGGCTGAAGAGGAAGGAAGAAGGGGGAAGAAAAAGACTGGAGAGGTCTAGGAAAAGGGGTAGATTCTGGGAAAGTCATTCAGAACTGCAGGTCAGGTGAGTCTTACCATATGGAGTGAGAAGGAAAGACATTGTTGGGGACTGCATCAAAAACAATTTAAATAATTTCTTGCCAACCTAGTTTATTATAACAAGTTTATTCTGGCAATGACAAAAATTGCATTTCCCATTGACAAATCTCAGAAAAAGTATACAATTTACCTTGTCAACAGAGTCGAGTAGACATCTCAAACCTCCATGTCTGGCTATGTTTCACCCAGGGAAGCAGCAGCTCATCATGGCTACTGGTGCTTCAGAGCAAGGGATTTGAACATACTAGTGCACAGGAACCCAGACTGCTGTGAGCAGCGAATAGCCTTTCACTTCAGAATCTCTCAATTTGACACAAAAGAAGTATTTCCAAGTTGAGAAAGAAGCACTGGACATTATCTTCACCCTCCAAAACTTTCAAGTCATCTTATATGGCATCAAATTTCATCTCATCAAGGATGTCAAGTCACTGATATCTCTGTTTGGTCCGGCAACACGGCTACTGGATAGAACTGCACACTGACTCCAGCACTGGACCCTTTCTTAAGCTGATGTAATTACGTGTCATTTCAGGAATGCAGGATAGCATGCTAGCGTCAACTCTCTCTCCTGCTCGCCTATGTGACTTAATTCAACTTTTGACCACTAAGAGATACCATGTTTTCAGTAGGATGCGGCTGAGCAAGCAGTTTATCATTTCCCTATGCCCAGCTCCTTACATAGCTGACACCGTAGGTGTCGACCTGATTATACAACAGTTGTGTCAGTTCACCATGCGAGGGATAGCTAGACTGATCCTCTGGAAAGAAGTCCCGCCCAATACAACATTTCTTTGCACTCCACCACTAGCTCATTCTAATGGATTGCATGGTTTTGCTAACTAAAGACCACAACTTGCTGTGGGTAGTGATTCCCAAAGGCCTTTGGTCCAACATGCTACAGCTTTCCTCATGGTCACTGGGGTGTATAATGCACAAAATTGCTCGCATGGAGATATGTTTACTGGCCAGGCACTTAATTCAACAATGCAAACAAAGTGTGACACACCAAGCTGTGCCTTGACATCTTTATCACCCTGGCCCATGTCCAAGGAGCCCTAGGAATGAATCCACCTGGATTTTGGAGGCTCTTTTTAGATGACAACTAGCTCACTGTCGCAGGCGATCAAGATTCCCATACATCATAAAAAGCCGCTTGACTAAAACGGAAGCTACAATAAAGGCACCCACAAAAATCTTTGCAACTGAAGGCCTCCCACGCACAATTATAATGAACAGCAGCACAAATTCTGGGCTGACATATTTGATGATTTTTGTCATCAGTACAGTGTCTACCACATCAAATATTTGCCGCTTTACCCTCAGTTGATGAGTGAAGTGAACTGGCTAATCTGCTCATTTAAAAGTAAATTGAAAAAAATACATCAAAAAGTTTCAAGCGGAAGATGGTTTGACATTTTTCTCTCTTCTTAAAGGGCAACATGGTTAGAAGACAAGTGTCTGGTGGAGCTGTTACAAGGCTGCCACCCACATATCCTGCTGCACCTCCTCATTCCAGTACCTGGAGCACAACCTCCACCACGCTTGCTGGGACCCAGTGGAATGGCACTGGACACTGACACAGGTGAAAGGATGGTTGTCCATCATTAGAATCAAATCTGCCTCCGCAGGACAACTAACAGACACCTCCACTGGACACAGCCCATACTTCACCCTATTCTGATTCTCCAATTGTTTCCCAGCCTCCACTAAAACCCTGCACTCAGCTCCCAGCTGAAGACTCATCACAATCCTGTAACACAACTACCAGCCAGAGTGCCTCTTCCTGAAGCCTGATTTGTCATTTGACACCTGTCTGATGAAGCCACTAGATCCACAACTGAGAGTGCTGCTGACTGAAACCACATGCAACCACCACTACTGTTGAGCCTGAAATGGACATAGCACCCATGCAGGCTCCACTGGCTTATGCCCATCCACCACACAGTCCTTGATGGGGCCATCCACTGTGCGGGCTGCTTCCAGCATTACACATCTGCACTGGCAAAAGGGAAGCTTTTCACCCTACTGCGCCAGTCCACTTGACATGGATATACCTGGCAGGTGTCCTCTGACATTCTGTGCAGTGTGTGGGTGCATGTTGCTGGATGGTACCCTTCTTCTGCAAGGGGGAAAGACTGTGATAACCCACTGGTTTACTACATCTTTTGGCCTGCATTATCCAGCCACAGATGCCACTGCCTCATCCAGCCACTGCTGGACCACTGCTGCACTCCACCTCTGTGTCTGCAGGACATATACACCAAGCCACACCATGTTAACCTCCAGCTGACGCGGATCTCAGAATGGGGCACCATACTGAGTCTCATCCATCAATCCAGAGGTACATTAATGAGCCAACTGCCAGGAGAAGCACCACAGATGATGGCACAAGTGTACAGCCAAGATTCAATCATTGTTGTCCTCCTAGCAACATCGCTAATTCTTCGGATTACTGCTCCTATTAAAAGCCTACACAGCAGCTCAAAAAGACATTTCATTGCTCATAATGTTAATTGTCATTCTAGTACTGTGCTTTGATACTTGGGTTTGCTATTAACTCGGTTATGCTGTTGGTCAGCCCATTGTTATCTGTGTATTACACTTGTGAACATTTTGCACTGTACTTGTGCAGTTCCAAACATGACTGTTTAACATTGTGCCATGTTTTACTGTGTTGAGAGCTACAATAGTCATCACTTTGCAGAATGGCAGGCAACTTACAGTACTGGGTTAGTGTTCCATCAAAGTACTGGAAGTTGCGCACCATGTCCACCCATAGATCTCCAATTCTTTGGCGGCATGTTGGAGAATTTCTAATAGACACTAAGCAAAGTGTGTTAGTTTTACTGATTTTAAGACCCATGTTCATGAATTCTTTATGCCAAAAATTTAGTATGGTTTTTATTTCCATTCCTCTCATCCCAAACCTTTATATCATTGGCAAAAACTAAGGAATTATACACTGAGCCATTTCTTTCGACTGCTTTTAAAACTTCATCTATTATGATCCTTCCCCATGAACCATGGACCTTGCCATTGGTGGGGAGGCTTGCGTGCCTCAGCAATACAGATGGCCATACCATAGGTGCAACCACAATGGAGGGGTATCTGTTGAGAGGTCAGACAAACGTGTGGTTCCTGAAGAGCGGCACAGCAGCCTTTTCAGTAGTTGCAGGGGCAACAGTCTGAATGATTGACTGAACTGGCCTTGCAACATTAACCAAAACGGCCTTGCTGTGCTGGTACTGCGAACGGCTGAAAGCAAGGGGAAACTACGGCTGTAATTTTTCCCGAGGGCATGCAGCTTTACTGTACGGATAAATGATGATGGCGTCCTCTTGGGTAAAATATTCCGGAGGTAAAATAGTCCCCCATTCGGATCTCCAGGCGGGGACTACTCAGGAGGACGTTGTTATCAGGAAAAAGAAAACTGGCGTTCTACTGATCGAAGCGTGGAATGTCAGATCCCTTAACAGGGCAGGTACATTAGAAAATTTAAAAAGGGAAATGGATAGGTTAAAGTTAGATATAGTGGGAATTAGTGAAGTTCATTGGCAGGAGGAACAAGACTTCTGGTCAGGTGAATACAGGGTTATAAATACAAAATCAAATAGGGGTAATGCAGGAGTAGGTTTAATAATGAATAAAAAAATAGGAGTGCGGGTAAGCTACTACAAACGGCGTAGTGAACGTATTATAGTGGCCAAGATAGACACGAAGCCCATGCCCACTACAGTAGTACAAGTTTATATGCCAACTAGTTATGCAGATGACGAAGAAATTGAAATGATGAGATAAAAGAAATTATTCAGGTAGTGAAGGGAGACGAAAATTTAATAGTCATGGGTGACTGGAATTCAAGAGTAGGAAAAGGGAGAGAAGGAAACATAGTATGTGAATATGGATTGGGGGTAAGAAATGAAAGAGGAAGCCGCCTGGTAGAGTTTTACACAGAGCATAACTTAATCATAGCTAACACTTGGTTCAAGAATCATGAAAGAAGGTTGTATACATGGAAGAATCCTGGAGATACTAGAAGGTATCAGATAGACTATATAATGGTAAGACAGAGATTTAGGAACCAGGTTTTAAATTGTAAGACATTTCCAGGGGCAGATGTGGACTCTGACCACAATCTATTGGTTATGAACTGTAGATTAAAACTGAAGAAACTGCAAAAAGGTGGGAATTTGAAGAGATGGTACCTGGATAAACTGAAAGAACCAGAAGTTGTAGAGAGCTTCAGGGAGAGCATAAGGGAACAATTGACAGGAATGGTGGAAAGAAGTACAGTAGAAGAAGAATGGGTAGCTCTGAGGGATGAAGTAGTGAAGGCAGCAGAGGATCAAATAGGTAAAAAGACAAGGGCTAGTAGAAATCCTTGGGTAACAGAAGAAATATTTAACTTAATTGACAAAAGGAGAAAATACAAAAATGCAGTAAATTAAGCAGGCAAAAAGGAATACAGACGTCTCAAAAATGAGATCGACAGGAAGTGTAAAATGGCTAAGCAGGGATGGCTAGATACTGTCTACAGGAAAATTAGAGAGACCTTTGGAGAAAAGAGAACCACTTGTATGAATATCAAGAGCTCAGATAGAAACCCAGTTCTAAGCAAAGAAGGGAAAGCAGAAAGGTGGAAGGAGTATATAGAGGGTCTATACAAGGGCAATGTACTTGAGAACAATATTATGGAAATGGAAGAGGATGTAGATGAAGATGAAATGGGAGATATGATACTGCGTGAAGAGTTTGACAGAGCACTGAAAGACCTGAGTCGAAACAAGGCCCCGGGAGTAGACAACATTCCATTAGAACTACTGATGGCCTTGGGAGAGCCAGTCCTGACAAAACTCTACCATCTGGCGGGCTAGATGTACGAGACAGGCGAAATACCCTCAGACTTCAGGAAGAATATAATAATTCCAATCCCAAAGAAAGCAGGTGTTGACACATGTGAAAATTACCGAACTATCAGTTTAATAAGTCACAGCTGCAAAATACTAATGCGAATTCTTTACAAACGAATGGAAAAACTGGTAGAAGCCGACCTCGGGGAAGATCAGTTTGGATTCCGTAGAAATATTGGAACACGTGAGGCAATACTGACCTTACGACTTATTTTAGAAGAAAGATTAAGGAAAGGCAAACCTACATTTCTAGCATTTGTAGACTTAGAGAAAGCTTTTGACAATGTTGACTGGAATACTCTCTTTCAAATTCTAAAGGTGGCAGGGGTAAAATACAGGGAGTGAAAGGCTATTGACAATTTGTACAGAAACCAGATGGCAGTTATAAGAGTCGAGGGGCATGAAAGGGAAGCAGTGGTTGGGAAGGGAGTGAGACAGAGTTGTAGCCTCTCCCTGATGTTATTCAATTTGTATATTGAGCAAGCAGTCAAGGAAACAAAAGAAAAATTCGGATTAGGAATTAAAACCCATGGAGAAGAAATAAAAACTTTGAGGTTCGCCGATGACATTGTAATTCTATCAGAGACAGCAAAGGACTTGGAAGAGCAGTTGAACGGAATGGACATTGTCTTGAAAGGAGGATATAAAATGAACATCAACAAAAGCAAAACGAGGATCATGGAATGTAGTCAAATTAATTTGGGTGATGCTGAGGGAATTAGATTAGGAAATGAGACACTTAAAGTAGTAAAGGAGTTTTGCTATTTGGGGAGCAAAATAACTGATGATGGTCGAAGTAGAGAGGATATAAAATGTAGACTGGCAATGGCAAGGAAAGCATTTCTGAAGAAGAGAAATGTGTTAACATCGAGTATAGATATAAGTGTCAGGAAGTCGTTTCTGAAAGTATTTGTATGGAGTGTAGCCATGTATGGAAGTGAAATGTGGACGATAAATAGTTTGGACAAGAAGAGAATAGAAGCTTTCGAAATGAGATGCTACAGAAGAATGCTGAAGATTAGATGGGTAGATCACATAACTAATGATGAAGTATTGAATAGAATTGGGGAGAAGAGGAGTATGTGGCACAACTTGACAAAAAAAAAGAGACCAGTTAGTAGGAAATGTTCTGAGGCATCAAGGGATCACAAATTTAGTATTGGAGGGCAGCGTAGAGGGTAAAAATCGTGGAGGGAGACCAAGAGATGAATACACTAAGCAGATTCAGAAGGATGTGGGTTGCAGTAAGTACTGGGAGATGATGAAGCTTGCACAGGATAGGGTAGCATGGAGAGCTGCATCAAACCAGTCTCAGGACTGAAGACCACAACATTATGATTACAAAGAGGAGCGATTTCTTTGTTGAACTGAACACTTTGTTTCAAACTTTCCTGACTTCCCATTCCGGACCCACATGCAGCTCCGTTTCAAAATGTAATTCCCTCACTTGTGTGGTGATGTAATAATTACTTTGCACACCAGTTATTTGTATACATCCTGCAAGGTACAATATCATAGTCTTTTTCTATGTTCAGAGAAACAGTTAAGAGTGTTTTACTTTCCTTCTAAAACTTGTGACAAAATTGAGACCAGTAGTTTATCTCCGAGGTCTAAAACCATGTTGCTCTTTCTCAAGTATATATTATTTTATTACATATTTTATTCTGAAGGAGGGACTATTAGATTTTTAGTCCACAGAATAACAGAGCTACATCATGATACACAAATTTCTGTCACCATTTTTAATAATGGAATGATTATTGCTTGCTTTCAATCATTAAGTATCACACTTTCTTTCCAAACTCTGTTTAGTGCTCTTTACAGCCACTGGTATCCAATCTTTCCGATTACTTTGATGATTTCTAGGTCAGACCAGCTGTATTCATTTTAGTTACATTGTCTTACATTGTCCAACGAGGTCAAAATATCCATCATTACATGACTAGAAGTACAGAGCAAAGTAACAGCAAATGAGCTAAACATTATTACAAAAAATTAACATCATAAATTCCTTACACAATCTGCACACATACACTTTCTGTTCATTTTTTCTCTGACACCACTTTTCATTCTCACCCTTATTGACACACTTTAACACAAAAACCTGGTAGAATACCATTGTCCGAGATTTTATCAGACAAGAACAGAAGTTTAGAATCATGTGTTTCCATTTTGGAAGTGTATGTCAAGACATCTAAGTTATTTATACTCTACATTCTTGGTAAAATACCTCCAGCCTTTCAGTATCAGTTCAAGGAAGCACATGAAGAAGTTAAGTTCTGGTGTTTTGTGCATATTTGTACACTTTTTTTGCACTCATCTTGCACACAGTTTATGAAAATTTGTTGTAATGTTGTCCCAGAACACCAGAGGAACTTATAAAACAAGTCAGCTTAGTACAAAGCTACGATTGTTCAGTACTTCGTTATTAAAACCCTAAATGATAAGCGTGACACTGCTCTCACCATTGTACACAACTGTACTGTCACTCCTAATTATATGACACTGTCTTGTTTTACGTCTGCTCACTGATTAAGATTTATAAATCCACACAGTTTTTGGTGATATTCATATGAATTATGCTCTTTTATGTTGAAAAATCCTGTCACTGGCCAGAACGCACAAGTGGCAGGACAGCTTATCTTCACAGCTGCCTTAACTTTATGCCACATAAGAAAACAACAAAAACTATATGCAACTACTTGTGCTTTTCCATATACATTATTTCTCAAGTGCAGTCTGATCCCTACAGACAGTCACACTTTTCCACCAATTGACCATTACAGGGTGTACATAAAGTCAGGGAACACTTTCAATTATTTATTGCACGAGAAGCAAACAGTGTACAGATATCATACATGTCATTTTGAAGAGAAACCTTGAAAGTTTTTTTTTCATGCATACCGCCACAGAATAGTTTGGTAATTTGCCGATAGTCAGCGTCAGTCGCAAACATGGCGAGTTTAGGTGGGATGTGGATGGTATTGTTCATCACTCAATTTTTAGCGACAAAGCCACTTTTCACACTAATGGGAAAGTGAACAGGCATAATTGTCGAAGCTGGGGTACAAAGCATCCACATGAATGCATTGAATTTGAGTGTGATTCCACAAAGGTAATTGTTTTTTGTGCCTTGTCACGTCGAAAACTGTACGGGCCTTTCTTCTTTGCCGAGAACACTGTCACTGGATATTCCTACTTGGACATGTTGCAGCAATGGCTGATGCCTCAAATGCAATCGGACTCTCTGTTCATCTTTTAGCAAGATGGGGCTCCACCCCATTTTCTTCATGAAGTTCGTGGGTACCTGAACACGGTGCTGCCGCATCGATGGTTGGTCGTGCTACAGAAGGGGGACAGCTGTTTCATGAAATGGCCTCCCCGATCACCAGATCTCACTCCGTGCGACTTTTATCTGTGGGGACACATTAAAGATCTGATGTATGTACCACCTCTACCATGTGATGTAGTAGAGCTTTGGTAGAGAATACGGGAAGTGACTGTCACAGTCGACGATGCCATGCTGGGATGGGTATGGCAAGAATTCGATTACTGTATTGACGTCTGCTGTGTCACTCATGGTTTGCATATTGAAAGCTTGTAAAAAAAAATTTCAAAGTTTCTCTTCGAAATGCAATATGTATGACATCTGTACAATGTTTAGTTCTTGTGGAATAAATAACTGAAAGTATTCCCAACTTTATGTACACTCTGTACTTTTGGGACACATGCTCAACATGTATTTGGACATATACCAACTTCTAGTATTTTTTTAATATCTAGCCACGATGCTTAATTTAGCAGTATTATATCATACCTAATGTGGAAGCAAGAGTGTCAGCTGCAGAAGAGAGGCTGTCAGTGCTAGCAAAGAAGGTCTGTGAAGCCACAATTGCAGATGAAGCAGCAACAGGAGCAGCAGTGGCAACAACTGGTGGCTGAGGTTGTGGTGTTGGTATTGGTTGTTGTTGCTGTTGTGGTGGCTGTTGTTGTTGCTGCTGCTGTTGCTGCTGCTGTGGCTGCTGTGGTTGCTGCTGTGGAGATGACACCATGGGGACAGAGCCTGGAATGTTTGCTGTCTGTGGCTGTGTTAGTTGCTGCTGTTGCTGCACAACTTGCTGTTGCTGCTGTGGAACTACAGTGGGAGTGCCTGGAACAGCAGCCAGTGGACTGGTAGCAGCCTGGACAGGTGCAGCCATACCGTGAACCAGTGTATGGCTGCCAACTGCTGGGGAGGCTGCTGCTGTCGCTGCCACAGAAAAGTTTACTATCCAAACTCGAGAAATCAGTTGTTCCTCAAATAATAAACTAATATGTTACAAGATCACTTCATAGATGATATCAACTACAAGATAGCATGTTACTGAATTTTATAATAGAACTTTCACAGTAATTACACATAAATAATTAAAAGTAATTGGAAATGTTGAAATTATTCTTTATGGCAGGTAGAGTAAATGAAAATTTAATATGTATACTGAAAACTTCATTTAAATTAGATCAACAGATTGCAAGAATAATGTATCGGCTAACTTATTAATAGCTCCAACATTTCAAATTTTGAGTAAGAAAGTTGCTTTTCCTTTATGGCCGTCACATATACAATAGGGTGAATGAGAGTCCTGCTCCCTCCCTCTTCCCAACCAGCCGGAGTATGAGCAGAAAAGAAAATAAAGTCACAGTTACTATGTACTCTTGGCTCAAATAGTGGAGGTTGATACACGAACCATATAACATGAATTAATATGCCAAAGTTAGTCAAAATACACAGAAAAGACAGCATTTTTCAAAGCAAGTTATTATGCATGTTCCAGTACAAGAATATGTTTAACCACAAGACATTTGGTAGACGTCATCAACACTTACATTCATACATACTCCACAAGCAATGGTATAGCGTGTCACAGAGGGTACCTTGTACCACTATTAGTCACTTCTTTTCCTGTTCCATTTGCAAACAGAGTGAGGTAAAAACGGACTGCCTATATGCCTTCATATAAGCCCTAATTTCTCTTACCTTCATTGTACACACACAAGATGTACATTGATGGCAGAAGAACTGTTTTTCAGTCAGCTTCAAATACCAGTTCTCTAATTTTTCCCATATCATCCCTTGAAAGGAACATTGCCCTCCCTCCGGGGATTCCCCATTTGTGTTTCTGAGGCGTCTCCTCAATACTTGAGTGTTTATCGAACCTATCATTAACAAATCTAGTGGCTCCAGTGTGGTAGCCATGAACTTTTACCGCTGCGCTACGCTGTCTTGCTTGGAACACAAGTAATTACAGATATACAAATCCCGCAATGAACTTCAAAATCGATTTTCTCAAAAACCAAGGCCCATCGCTAAAAATCCGGATACCCAGGTACTCAGGGTAAGTACCTCTATAACATATTTGAAGCGCATCAAAATCCATGATTTACAGTATGGAGTGTCCCCTTGTAAGTCATCTTGTACTCTCCTACAGTCACTCAACTATGGTACCTTCCTGTGCACCACAGCATCACCAGTAAACAACCACAGATTGCTGCTCATCCTGTCCTCCAGATAATTTATGTGTGTGCAAAAATAGCTTAGCACCCACTACTTCCCTTGCGTAGACTGTGTGGTCCGAAAAGATTTTTGTTTTTCTTTAATCAAATTACTATGTTGTTTACAAACTGCAACATCTAAACTTTCCACACTAATTAAGGCCAAAGACGCACAGTCTTTTCCAAATGCACTTCTGAGCAAAAAGCAATTCTGGTAGCTGGAGTCAGAGGTCTTAGTTAATCCTGCCTTTTGAGTTCTTGTGGTTATATTTCCAAAGAATGTTTCATCCCTGAACAAATATTTCTTTAGAAGTCAAATACAAATTTTCATAGATTTAGTTTTAAGAATATTTTAATACAAAGAAATGTTTCTACAAAATTTTTCATCCCTTTGTTCACCCCCTTAGGGGCTGAATTCCCAAAAAATGCCAAAACACTGCCCGTGAAAGGCAAATGTCCTGAGTTTGAGTCTCGGTCCGGCACACAGTTTTAATCTGCCAGAAAGTTTCACATCAGCGCACACACTGCTGCAGAGTGAAAATCTCATTCTGGAACACTGAAACACTTTTTTTTATTTCTAACCAAGAAGTGAAATACAGATTTTCAGATTTAGTTTCAAAAATTCTTTCATAATGAAATATTTCCTTAAAAACTTTATCCCATATTTTGCCACCTAAGGGATTGAATTTCCAAAAATAATGGAACATATATGTTCTTTATTTCTAACTGAGAAGCCAAACACACATTTGTTTGGATTTAGCTTTAAAAATGCTGTCATAGTGAAATGTTTTCATAAAAAATTTCATCCCGTATTTCACCCTCTTAGGGGTTGAGTTTCTAAGAACACCGAAGAATGTACTTTTTTTTTTATTTCCAACTGAAAAGTACAATAGCAATTTTCACAGATGCATCTCTGAAAATTCTTTAATAATGTTCAACTTTTTAAAAAACTGTCACTGACTATTTCACCCCCATATAACCTAAATTTCCAAAAATTCTTCAAAATATAGTTCTTTATTTCTGACAGGGAAACCAAATACCAATTGTTGTAGTTATAGCTGCAAAATTACCTAAGCAATTTCAAAAAACTTTTCATCCCCTTATGGATGGAATTTAAGGAGAAGGAGAAAAAACCTTCTTAAACAATGCCTACAGTATAAGATCAACACTCTCTCCAAATTTTATGTTCCTGTCTTTAGTAGTTTGGGCTGAGCAACACTGAGTCAGTCAGTCAGTCAGGCAGGACATTTCCATTTATATTCAGGGTGTTTGGGGAGGAAAGGTCAATATTTTACACAGTGAAAGTATAAGTAATTCTGAACAAAAAATGTTATATGAACATAGGTCTGCAAATGCTTCTTTAGGGAGGTATGGGTATTGAAAGGAACTTTAATTCTGCAAAATTGATATGCACAAGGTGAACGTATATGCAATACAACTGGACCGTAACGTAATTTTCTTGAAAACACTGTTACAGAGAAATACAGTTCTGTTACACATTTTTACATAATGTTTATTTACTTTGCATTTAGTACATAATGCATTACAACATGCATGTTACATGTATTCAGTTGAAAAAGGCGTACCATGTCTTTTACAGGCGGCTTTAACACTTATCATACAGATGTTGTACAGTTCACAGAACAGGTTCGAATATCCCACCATGAACATCAAAGCACTTTGGTGCTCTAGTGATATCATGTTATGGTGCTTGTTCAATTGCCTGTGGTTGGTTCCTAATCAGTTCAGCAGCGTCCAATGATGCAACAAAGCAGTTTATCTTGTGTATTTACCTTCACTTTGTGCATCTCTGATTTCATCCAACCCATAAACAGAAATCTAAAAGTGTAAGGTCACGAGATCTTGGAGGCCAGATAATAGCACCGCCACGGCCAATGCAGCGATTAGGGTAGGAGCAGTTGAGATGGTCCCTCACATGGAAGGTAACATGGAGGGGTACCATCATGCTGAAAGTACATTCCAGTTCGCTTGGCTAAAAGAACATCTTCCAATAGTTTCAAAAATGAATTTTCCAAAAAATTGTGTGTACCTCTCTCCCGTCAATCACTGATTGATAATAAATGGACCTATCAAAAGGTTCCTGATCATGTGGCACCAAACATTTATGCAAAACGAACTTGGAAACTGCTATCCACTGAAGCGTGTGTATTTTCCTGTGACCATCCATGATTATTGTGTCTGTTGTTTATACCATGTCACGAAAACTGGGCTTCATCAGTGAATACTATGCATGGAAGCAAATGACTATTCTCAATTACCCAGTGACAATTGAAATCATTGGGCATTGTCGCCAACGTGGAGATTTTGACACGATGTATGTGACATGGATACAGGTTTTCCACATGTAACGTTTCCCATACACGTGTCTGTGGGACATTCAACACAGGGACATTCTTCGTATGCTCGTACCGGGACTTCGCTCAACACTTGCGATAATTTCTTGCTGTTCTTGCAAAGTTTGTTGACGTGCATGCTTGGACGAAAAATGTCTTCTTGGGAGAGAGCCTGTTGCACACAAAGTGATAAACACTTTGGTAAACATCCTGCGATCAGGTAGTCACCGAGTCGGAAAGTGCCTGTAGTATTCTTCTCTCACAGTGGTAGCACTACCGTCGCAGAAGTCATAAACATAGATCATATTTGCGTATTCCTCATTACTGTAGACATGTGGCATTGTTAGCAGCAGTTGTACGAACACAATGAACACCACACACTACACAGCTAACCAATCCATCGCCGGTACACAAAAAAGTATGCGGCTTACACAGCACAACTGCGCAAACAACGGGTGATTGTACTACGTACATCACATGACCATAAAACATGGTAGGTTGCATGGCATAAACATTGCATGTGCCTGTGCATTGTTTGCAAGAAAATCACATTACGGGCCAGTTGTATTGTGTATATGCTCATGTTGTGCACATCAGTTTTGCAGAATTAAAGTTCCTTTCAATATACCCATACCTCCCTAATGAAGCATTTGCAGACCTATGTTCATACAACATTTTCTGTTCTGAATTACTTATACTATCACTGTTTAAAATATTGACCTTTCCTTCCCAAACACCCTGTATAGAGATAATATTGATCCTAATGCATTTCCCTGGGGTACTCCCTCGTTCCTGATGGACAACTGCAATAGAGGATGACTTGGTGGGTTCTATTACTGAAGAAGTCTTCAAGTCACTCGCATATTTGGGAACCTATTCCACATGATTGTAACTTCATAAACAGTCTGCAGTGGAGCGCTGTGTCAAATGCTTTCTGGAAATCTCAGAATACACAATATGCCTGCTGCCTTTCATAAGTGGTTCACAAGATATAATGTGAGAAGAAGGCAAGCCAAGTTTCACCCACGTGATGCTTTCTACATCCATATGGACAGAAGCTCTTCCATCTCAAGGAAATTTATCATATTCAAAATGAAAATACGTTCAAGAATTCTGCAGCAAACTGATGTTAAACGTACTGATCTGTAATTTTGCATGTCTGTTCTTTTACCCAACCACTGGGGACTTTGCGCTGCGTGAGACATTTGTGATAAATGCAAGCTAAGTTAAGTGGCAAATGCAGTACAGTACTCTCCGTACAACTGAATTGGGATCCCATCCAGGTCTGGTGACTGATTTTCAACACTACTAGTTGCTTCTCTATCCAAGGATGACTATTACTATACCTTGCATTTGACAGTCTGTACAACAGTCGGACAACGGTACATTTATACAATCCTCATGCATGAATAATTTCTTAAAAGTGAGATTTAAAACTTTGAGTTTCTTTTTGCTGTCTTCTACTGCCAGATCAGACTGGACAATGAGTGACCTGCTTAGTGATTTCACATAGAATCATAATTTTCTCAGGTTCTCAACAACATCACTGGCTACGGTATGACTGTGGTAGTTGTATGCTTTGCACATTGATCTCGTTACAGACACACCAAATTGTACATTTACATATTCTTTATTGAACCAAGAGACCAAGAGTTCAACAGTTTCTGTTTCCTCAGAAATTTCCAAATTCTGTTAGTAAGTCATGGTTAGTGTTTTTTATCCTTAATAAACTTACTTGACACATACTTCTCCCTCTCTCCATGGTGTGATTTACCATCTGTTTAAACTTTGCCCCTAAGCATCATACTGGAACTAAATGGTGTCAATTCATTTTCTAATTGGGATGCTAACAGCTGCTTACCTGCTCTTTCCAGGAAAAATACTCTTGTAGCCTTCTTGATGATACTAACAATTGCATACCTTCTCTTTCTAGCAAAAATACTCTCTTAGCCTTCTTGATGATTCGAACAACTGTTTACCTGCTCTTTCGAGCAACAATAATCTCCTAGCATTCTTAATGGATTTATTAACTTTAGTAGGCATCGCTGCAATGACAACATGTCCACTAATCCCTGTCTCTATACTGACACCGTCAATAAGGTCAATTGCACTGTCAAACTAGTTGGTCATGACAGTTTTAAGGAAAATATGTTCAAAAGTACTTCACAAGACTGCCTGTCTGCACCATCTGCAATGAATCCAGAAATGTTCCAGTCTATACTCGGTAGGTTAAATGTGACTTTAATTAATATTGCATAATTTGAATATTTCCACATTACTGATCACAAGTTTTCTTCGAACGACTCTATAACTGTCATGGTGGAAAAGGGTAGCTGGTAAAAATATCCAATACTTAACTTGAGTTCACCTAGGTCTGTTACAGTGTCCAGATAACTTCATGGTCAAGACTCAGTTTTGACCATGATAGGCACAATATTTTTGTCAACTGCAATGAACCATGCCCTTCTACGGCCTCTAACCTGTCTTTTTGATGTACATTCCGTGCCTTGCTAATTATTTCAGAACCTTCTGCTTCGGGTTTCAGCCAGCTTTCTGTTTTGAGAATACCTTGGGCACAATAACTTTCCCAAAGGGCAGTAAATTCAGTAATTTTGTTATGAATACTTCAACAATTTACCTTTAAACTTCTGATAGTCCAAGTGTCTTTACTTTGTCTGATTCCACTCTCTGCGTACTGACTGGTGTGCATTCATCAGAGGACTCCAAACTAATGCCTAGCTTAAAAAGCTCTCACGTGCACTCTACAAGTACTCTGCTAAATGAGGAGCTGCTTCCTTTGTGTAGTGCACCCCGACCTATCAAGGGAAGTCTTCCAATTCTCCACGCCGTAACACAGGTAAGAAATCTGCAGCCAAGACCATCACAGAACCATGGAGCCTTTGGTTGAGACCCTCCACTTGGCTCCAGACCAAAGGACCCGATCAATACTGGGTACAACGTCACAAATGCATTTAGAAAAACAGCTTGGAATCAGAATATACAACATACATAGACACAGACTATACACAACTGCTTAAATACAGGGTGTCCAGGTTGAACATGTAATAATATAAAAAGTAATAACTTGTGTGTGTTTGTGACAGTTGGTACCACTTGTGCATGCATGTAATAGCTTTGTTCATGTAAAGCTTATCAGAGCCATGTGGACTCCACAGCAGAAGGTGTTTTATGTGCTTTCTCTAACGAAGCTGAAGTATGTTACACTGATACAATGTTGCTTTCAATGTGAGTGTGGACTGCACGTCATGCCATTTTATGGACACTGTGAGGGATTTCTTGAATCACGAATGTCCAAATCACTGTATTGGGATTGCCAGTCCATCATTTGCTCGGCCTGCTAGAAGCCCAGACATTACGTCACGTAATTTTTTTTTTCTGTGGGGGTTTATGAAGAACCAGGCACCACCTCATGACCTACCAGAACTGCATCACCGCATTCATACAGCCATTGCAAATTTTACACCTGCAATGCTGCAAACAATCGGAGAGAAGTGGAATACAGATTAGATTTCTGTCATGCCACTAATAGTGTGCATATAAAGTTGCATTATATGTGTAAAAAAAACTTTTCAGATACCATACTTGTGGAAACCTACCATCAATAAATACCTCAATTATTTCTCAAGTTATTAAATTTCATATAATAATATTTTTAGCTTGCACATCCTGTATAATCTTATGGAAAATAAAAAAACTAAAAATACACTTTTGAATTCCTGTGAGAAATTGGTTGGAAGTGTGTATGATTTCTACCATTGCCTTAATGATTCAATATATTCATTCATATTAACACAATTTAATTTTATAACTATATAATCATAAAATATCCTATAAATTTACCGAGTAAGTTGTGTGCCCAAAATTAACCGCTGATGAGTAGCAGTGACATGCAAATATGACACTATAACAGCTGCTAACAAATTTTGGCAAACACCATCTCGAAATATGTCAAGTCAGTACAACCAGACTAACTATATCATCACAGAAGATCACAAATAGGCTTGTGGGTGCAAGTGTGTGCGTAACTGCCCACTCTCCCAACCCAAACAAACAAACAAACAAACAAACACACACACACACACACACACACACACACACGCACACACACGCCTGAGGGAGGACTCGAACCTCCTGCAGGAGGGGCTGCAGAGAGACAGAGAGAGAGCGAGCGAGAGAGTGAGAGAGAGAGAGAGAGAGAGAGAGAGAGAGAGAGAGAGAGAGAGAGAAGTGGTGGGGTAGTAAATAAATAAATTGATTAGTAGCTCTGTTTTTGGCCTGGAGAAGTAACAACTCAAACTGACTTTGAATAAGTGGTTTACCAACATGTCACTAAGAAAATGAAGAGAACTTCTTTTGAGACATTGTGTCAATACTATAATGTGTAGAGCTGAACAAAATTTTAGCTTACTAACTATAATTTACTTTAATCACAAACAGTAACTGAGTGTAATTAAGTTTCTTCTTCCAAGCGTAAAATGAAAGTATGGTTTCGTTATACCTCACAACAAATTTGAAATACAGGGCATTATAGTGGATTATCAATGACATATGTGTTGTTTATCTGAGTTACAATATAATGCACAGCATCTATGACATCAAGCACAACAAACAGTTATTCAGCGTGTCATCACCCTTACAATGAGAAAGTCGTGTGGGGACCCATGTTGAACGAGGACAAGAGTCTGGTGAAGGCTCCAACTCTGATGTTCGTCCATGTGTCCCATAGAGGGGTACATCAGTTGGTGGACACGGAGGGTTTGGGTACTTGCTACAAACTTGAAAACAAAAGACAAGAAAGAAACAAAAATAAAAAAATAAAAACAAAAGTAAGCATAAATAAGCTTGCAAAAAATGATATGAGTATTCTCTTTTGCGAAATTACAGCTTTATGAAAATCAAATTCAGGTAAACAGAAATACTACAGTGATAATCAATTGAAATAACTGTAAAAAGTGTGAACAAAACTATTTTCAAACATCTCTACAAAGCAGCAAACAGAATACAATTATCTTTAACTTCATATTGTGCAAACAAATAATTATAAACTTTATAAGCAAGTAAAACATGCAAAACTACCATTTAAATTACGAGACAGAACAGTTTGCCAGTATTTATCTCCAAGAGCCAAAATGTACAGTACCACTGTTACATGCATATAAAAGCAAAAGTGACACATTACCTAGCTTTCGGCACTAATAGTTTCTTTCTCAGGGAAGAGACAATAAAATGTTGGGGGAGGTTAGAATGGAAGGGCAAGTCACTTGGACACCAGAATAAGAAAGATCAGCGTATAGTATGAATGAGGGTAAACAAAGATGGAGGGGGATGGCTCACAGAGAGAAAGTGCTAGTTCACCTCCTGAAAATGCAATGAGGTGATAAAATTCATGGGATAGATATAAGCACACATACACTTGGTGGTAGTATTTTGTACATAGGGTATAAAAGGGCAATGTACTGGCAGAGCTGTGATATGTACACAGGTGATTCATGTGAAAAGGTTTCCACCATGATTATGGTTGTACTTTAAATGTGGAATGGTAATTGGAGCTAGCCTCATGATTTCACAAATCGTTAGAGAATTCAATATTCCAAGTCCACAGTGCTAAGAGTGTGTCAAGAATACCAAATTTCCAACGTTACCTCTCACCATGCACAACGCAGCAGCCAACTGCCTTCGCTTAATGACCAAGAGCAAGCGGCGTTTATGTAGAGTTGTCAATGCTAACAGACAAGTAACACAGCGTGAAATAACTGCAGAAATCTATGTGGGATATAATGAACATATAAGTTAGGACAGTGCATTTTGGCATTAATGGGCTACGACAGCAGACAATTGATGCAAGTGCCTTTGGTAACAGCACAATGTTGCCTGCAGTGCCTCTCATGGGCTTGTGACCATATTGGTTGACCCTAGAGAACTGGCCTGGTCACATGAGTCCCAATTCCAGAAGGTAAGAGCTGATGGTAGGGTTTGAGTCTGGCACAAACCCCATGAAGCAACTGATCCAAGTTGTCAATGAGGCACTGTACAGGCTGGTGGTGTTTCCACAATGGTGTGGGTTGTGTTTATATGGAATGAACTGGGTCCTCTGGTCCAACTGAAGTGATCATTGACTGGGAAAGATTATGTCCGGCTACTTGTAGACCACTTGCAGCCATTCAAGGACCTCATGTTCCCTGACAACTATGGAATTTTTATGGATGGCAATGCGACATTGTCACCAGAACACAATTGTTCGTCGCTGATTTGAAGAACATTCTGTACACTTTGAGCAAATGGTTTGGCCACCAAGACTGCACGACATGGGACTTAATTGTGAGGTCAGGTTGTGCATAAAATCCTGCAATGGCAACACTTTTGCAATATGAATAGATACAGAGGTGGCATCGCTCAATATTTCTGCAGGGGACTTCCAATGACTTGTTGAGTCCATGCCACATTGAGTCGCTGCACTAAGAGATAAGCCCCTTTTAAATGAATGACTTTCTTGCATCAGTCAACTACTTGTAGTGAGTTAGTCTGCTGCACTGCCCGTAATATATTATTCCTATACTGAGTCTCACTTGTCAGCGTTAAAATTGTGTTTGTCGTGACAGCTGCCTGCTCTGCAGTTTGGCATCCGAACAGAGAAAGCAACATTATGAGAGGCAATTATTCTTACGAAAAGTTGAAATATTGTAATAGGAACAAGGAATTAGCAATGAAAATAGTGTTTTCTAATGATCAAAGCAACACTTGCTGAATGTTCTGGACAAATATGGTAAATTTTCAACATGGTTGACAACTTAAATAATTGGTGAAATGTCACCCTCCCCTCCCTTATATTACAAAACAGCTTAATTTATTTTAGAAGGCAGTCAATAATGCATTTTTATTTTATGCTTTGTGCCTTGTTTTCTTTCTAAGAACCAAATAACATAGAAAATTATTTTTCTTGTTCAACAGAGGTGACTGTTCCAGTGTTGAAACAATTTTCATTTAAAATTTTGATCTGTTTACATTCTTATTTACGCATAGTGTAGGTATTTGCTTTGTCCAGGTTCAATGAAACCTAAATACCTTTTTACTTTCAGATATTTGGTCTCTCTTGTGAGACAACACTATAAGAAAAATATCTTTGCAGTGTGCCACAAAACAAAGCAAAACCTAAACTAAACATTAGGAACACACAAAAGCACAAAATCCATTACTATACAATGAGTGTGCATGATGGGAATTGGTTAGCTTCTGACATCAGCAGACAATGCTACAATCCCTGTTCATGTGCATGCGCAGTTTTCAGTATTCATGTGATTATAGATCTCTACTTTGACAAAGTCAATTTATCATTGACATCACTGATTTATCGGTGATGGGGTCAGCAGGTTCAGGTTGCGCATCCAACACATACAATCAATTTTGACCAAAAAGTCATCATGTAAAACACGATACATAAGGTAGAGGTGTAGCATGATGGTACAGCTGAAGCACAATTTTCAAGTAAATGGTCCTAATCTATTCATATAATACAATAAAACAGAATAAGAATTGTAGCAAAAGCAAATATGCGAAGATTGAAACCAGCACAAGACTGTGTATTCAAAATTCTGCAACCAGTATCTACTTCAATATGTGATAAAAAATAAAAATAAGACCAGATATACAGTATGAATGTAGGCCTACAGTTTTAAGAGATGTAGCCACAGAGCAAAATCTGACACATACATAGTACTGTCACAGTGTAGTCCCTACACACACAACCACACAGCACTCCACACCTCCCCCTCTCATACACTGCTATCCCTTCCCCTTCCCTGCCCCCTCTAGACTGCTGCTTCCATTCCAAGTGACAGTCGCATTCTTGTCCAAACTGCTGGAAATGGTGATCTTGTGTACATGAGACGTGCTCGCTTGTGTGAATGAATGGTGTGTGCTTCTCTTTCTTTTACTGCTGATGGCTGTGGCCAAAAGTTAATGTGTAAGTGTTATTTAATTGAGACTGTCTGCAACTTAATGTGTCATCTTCATGGTAAGTAGCGATTTAGCTTTTCCTCACATAATTTGTACTGTATCGTCAGCTGTAAATAACCTTTGTCCTTCAACAAATTTTGGTTGCATTATCTCTGGCAACACAATCACTACCCCCTGAATTCCAGTGTATGTCTATGTTTATAAATATTGTAAAAACAAAGATGATGTGACTTACCAAACGAAAGTGCTGGCAGATCGATAGACACACAAACAAACACAAACATACACACAAAATTCAAGCTTTCGCAACAAACGGTTGCTTCATCAGGAAAGAGGGAAGGAGAGGGAAAGACGAAAGGATGTGGGTTTTAAGGGAGAGGGTAAGGAGTCATTCCAAATGTCTGCTTGTGTCTGTGTATGTGCAGATGGATATGTGTGTGTGTGTGTGTGTGTGCGCGCGAGTGTATACCCGTCCTTTTTTCCCCCTAAGGTAAGTCTTTCCGCTCCCGGGATTGGAATGACTCCTTACCCTCTCCCTTAAAACCCACATCCTTTTGTCTTTCCCTCTCCTTCCCTCTTTCCTGATGAAGCAACCATTTGTTGTGAAAGCTTGAATTTTGTGTGTATGTTTGTGTTTGTTTGTGTGTCTATCGACCTGCCAGCACTTTCGTTTGGTAAGTCACATCATCTTTGTTTTTAGATATATTTTTCCCACGTGGAATGTTTCCCTCTATTATATTTATAAATATTGTGTGTAATATGTTCTAAAACTTACAGCAGTACTATCTTGTTTGGAAAAATCAATTTCTGTTAGTTGCAGTATAGATACCAATGTGATTAGTTCAATAGTTCCACTCCTTTTTAGTTTGTTGACCTAATTGTTAAAAAAAAGTGTTTGTAATAAAGATTGTAATTGCAATGCAAATGCAGCTCATCTGAAATTAACTGCTGTGGCATAATATAGTGTTCAGTGGAAATTATAATTGTCATATAGTATTCTATTTAGATTCTCTCTTCCACAGCAGTTAATATTGCAGTAAATCACCACTATTTTCAAGTTTGTTGTTACACACAACCTCAACAAAAGAAGAAAAAAGACATATTTGAATTTGTACAGGTAGCTCCAGGTAAGTAGTAAATTTTATCCCATGTTTTTTTTCTCATTATGGCCCAAATCACTTTCTTGGGCACTGTAGCTTCAGTTCTTAAAAGTAACTTGTTATCCTCATAACATAAATCATCATGAAATTACAATAGAATCATTGAGATTAATTTCATATTATTTGTTTAGTGTTTAGAAAAACATGCCAAGTCTTGATGTGGCCTGACTGTGATTGTTGTTCTTGGGAATGAGACGAGTCAGTTGCAGTTTGTAAGCAGCTGGGGATTCCCATGTCAAGCAATTGGAAGCTGCTGTGAATGGGTGTGCTACCAAGACACACTTATAATAAATATAAAAATCACTTCAAATACTATCCTTTCCTGTGGATACTGCCTCCTATACATGTAACACAGGACATACCACAGGAAAATTTCATTTCAACAACAACATAATGAAGAGTGTGAAATCAGCACTGTTTAATGAAGTAAAACAAAATCTGTGAATTTTAGTGGGATAACAAGTTACTGGTAGTTATTAAAGAAATAATGTGGAAAATAGCAGTTTCCACTACTCGAAGGTAACAAACATCGTACATCTCCGGATGTCCGTGACATCTGATAGCTATTTAACATTGAAATCAGGTACTAACTTTTCCATCATTACTGATTGTGGTAAATAATCTAGTTTAAAATAACAGTTCACTCCCCATGTTAAGAAGTGAGACTGAAGGCACTTTGCTTCCAGTCGCTGCCAACATGAGTGATTAAAGAGTATTGTGCACAATAGACAGCTGTATATATGGTTGAACTCTGTGCTTCATAAGCACTAATGTTTATTTTTGTAACAAAACTACCATTAGTGAATGTGTAAAAGTATTATGTAATTTAAACTTCTATCAGACAAAAAATTTCAGCATTCGTCATATAGGTCAAAGCACAACAAACTCTCTATCTGTCAGAGAGTAAACTTATCTTGTAATGTGTGCAGTAGAGTCCTGTTAATCCGAACTAATTGGGACCGGACCTCGTTCACATCACCGATTTGTTTGGATTAGCCGGAATTACGGTTACGAGTTTCTAGAATGAAGTATACCAAGCAGATAAATAGATACACCATGGTAACAAATGGGAACAAGTGTGGGAACAATGGCTCTCTCTCACTCCCTGCCCTTGTTGTTGTGCATTGTGGAGACTTTTGTAGTGTCTGAGGTCAGTGCACTGCCAGTCGGCTCACAAAGTGCTTGGTTACGTTAGTTATCAATCATTGGCATGCGTAACAGTTTATTTTATTCGTTCAGGTGTAGTGGTGTATGTATTTTCGTCAAGAGTAAATGGAAACATACAACGTTAACTCTCAAAGAAAAACTGAATGCTTTGAATTGGATAGACAATGGTGAGAATGTATCTAAACTGGCAATGGAACTGGCTGTTGGCAAAGCAACCATTTGTGATTGGAAGAAGAGACAGTGAAGCTTTGCAACGTCTTCAGGAAAAACACTTGAAATTTGGCAGTCTTTGAAACAGTCCCAGTGTGATAAAGTGGATGAAGCTCTTTTCCTTTGGTTTACGCAGGAAAGAGAAACGGGTACTCCTTTGAGTGGAGCACTGGTTCAGGAGAAGGCTGTTTACCTAAACAAGTTAATGAATGGTGATCAGTCTTTTAGTGCAAGTACGGGTTGGCTGGGCAGATTCAAAGAACATCATGGAATCCATCAGCTAACAATTACTGGAGAGGAACTTTCTTCTGACTGTAATGCAGCGAAGGAATGCTTGGGTGAGTTTGTAAACATGATAAGAAAGGGAAAGTATTCTCCCCAACAAATTTATAAAGCTGACAAGACTGGCCTTAATTTTAGGGCATTGTCAACAAAAAGCCTGGCATCAAAAGCAGAAGACCATGCTCCTGGTTTTAAAATGTGCAAAGATTGTGTGACTTTATTAGTGTGCAGTAATGCTGCTGGTATTCACAAGCTGCCTTTAATGCTGATCGGCAAATCTGCTAGGCCCAGAGCTTTTAAAAACTGCAACATGAAGTCCCTGCCCATATATTATTGCAACCAGAAAAAAGCAGGCATGGATGGATGGATGGATGGATGGTAAGCTGTTCAAAGAATGGCTTCACGGCCAGGAAAATCATTTGTCTCCCCATACAATCCTTTTGATTGATAATGTGTCATCTCACGCCCAGCACTGATTAATTATGTGACAGAGAAATTGTGACGAAGTTTTTGCCACTGAGTGCTACACCACTTCTACAGCTGATGGACCAGGGCGTACTGCAAACATTAAAACTGATTTACAGAAAACAATTTTTAAGAATGCTGATCCAAGATGATAGCATTCCTTTAGTGGACAAAATAAGAAAGACCAATGTGAAGCATGTTGTTTATTGGGCTGCTGAGGCATGGCAGAATATTTCAGAAAAGACTCTGAGAAAATCGTGGAGAAAAGTGTGGACACTCTTGAATTTCAGAACAATCTAGTTGAAAATGAAAAGAAAATTCTACTACAAATGATACAGACAATCACTGGGTGTGAAGAAGCTAGTGAAGGTGATGTAGACGAGTGGATGGCAGCAGATGGGGCATGTGTGGAGAACCTGACTGACACTGATTTAGTTGCTGCTGTGACTCAAGACCAGGAAGAGGTGGACAGCTGTGAAGGAAGTGATAATGAGCTTGAAAGTGACAAAGGAGAGCTGGTGCCACACAGTGACGCAGCAGAAGCCCTTGACCTTGTGCTACATTATTTGGAGCAACAGCCCACTGCTAAACTTGCTGATTTGATGTTTATGAGATGATGGCGCAGCTATGCCTTATATAACAGACTCTTCATTATGCCAAAAAACAATGACTGAGTTTTTTTCATCTAAAAAGTAGGGACAAAACGTCCACTGTATTTTAGTAAGTTTGACAACTTTTCTTTCATTGATATGCATTGTTTAAACCTAATGTTTCTTGCCATTTTTTCTAATACATGTTTACTGTACTGTGTAAATTTAAATAGTGTGTATGTACAGCAGTTTACTGCACAGTTTTCCATACTTAGACTAACATTTTTCATGTTCGAATTAACCAAACATTCGGATTACCGGGGTTTGAATTAGTGTGGCTCTGCTGTACTATGTTAGGAAAAGTGATTTAATATCAACATAATTGTTCAATTCAGACACAAATACATACAGCTTTTTGTTGTTCATCTCACCTTTCCTTTTTTTGGTCATGTAACTGTTTCACCCCAATGTTCAAAGTTTGCAGCAGTGCAGCACTATCAATGTTTTCTCTAAAATTATCATGAAATCTCAAGTTAGAACACATTCTGTCTCTATTCATTGCATCCTAAACTCGGTGAAGTACAAATGTGCTGAAGTAATTTGTAACTGTGAAAATGCTGAAGCCTACAGTGACTGCTGATGACAAGGTGTGGGAATTTGAAACTGAAGGGTTTTACGCTCCTGATAAGGCAGTAGTTTCTTTTTTCTTTTCTTTTCTTTTCTTTTCTTTTCTTAAGCAAAGACACCATTTTGAAACACAAGCAAAATAAAAAGTGTACATGCAACAAAATGAACAGTCCAGTTTGCAAATAAAGTGGCAGTCTTCAATTAGTAGCAGCTTTGAAATTGCGAAAAAGAAGAAAAGTAACTGTAGTTATCGGGCCCATTTCACTCCACAAACTGGAAAACAAAGATTTTCAGCAACAGAAGAATGATTTCATTGAAGATAGGCTGCATTTTGTTAACAGGTAAAATACAGTTTGACATTCTCCCTAATAAAAGTTAAAACTTAACATTTAATAAATTGTGTTCTAGTAGAGTATCAAATTAATTTAAAAAGCCAGGTATGTAACAGAATAAAAGATCCTTATTAGGTGCTGGTAACACAAAATGTGTAAAAGCTGTGATACAACAACAATGAAAAAAATGATGTAATGGAGCAACTAGCAGGTAAATATGTTATTATATTAGGCAATGAGCCCACCAACAGAATTGGTTTGTTTCTCTGCTGTGCAGTTGATAACTGTTGAAATGTTGTATGAGAAGAAAGTTTTTGTTGCACTTATAAAAGTTCTGGAAGCAGCAAACTCAATGCACTGTGCTTGTATAATTTTAGGGATCTTCTCAAATACGATATACAGTATGATAATGTGAAAGCTGCAATGAATGACACTGCCTGATACATGAACAAATTTGCTGACTGTTAGAAAACAATCATAGGTGATCATTTAAACCACGTTAAATGCTGGGTATATTTAATGAATGTGATTGCAAACTTTTTTTTCACAGGAATTTAATAAGCCATTTTAACACCCTGGACCCATGGTTCTCCACAACCACGGGCAGAATATTTTGAAGACATGATTGAATTCTTCCACAGTGATGATATGTGAGAGCTGTCTAATGCAGGTACAGTGTGTGGCAATTCTCTGTTGGGTGATGAAGTGAACTGGATTCTTGTGAAGACTACATTTGTTAAAGAATATGTCAGTGAATTCATTACTATGACTGCCTTGTTAAAGGGTTCAAAATGTTCCACTTTGCACACACTTTGAAGAAAGTTAAAATGGCTTGAAGAATGTTTGAGTACTGGGCAAAGGAATTTTGGTGATTAAACAAATACGATTAAAAAGAGAGAGGAAGAGAGAGAGAGAGAGAGAGAGAGAGAGAGAGAGAGAGAGAGAGAGAGACGGGGGGGGGGGGGGGGGGGGGAAGTATTTCAGACAGAAGTTAAGGAGGGATTGAAGCATACTACGTTGCATATTCAGATGAGGTTGTCAACTCTCTTGGCCACAGATCCAAATGAACCAGTCTTCAAAGCCTTAGATTCATGTTTTAACCCAAAGACAATAGGCTTGAAACGCATTAATGTAGACCTTGCAAGGATCTTGCAGACTGTACCTGGAATGACTGGTCTCAATAGTGCAGATACTCTAAAGGTGTGTAAATTTCTTCAGATGTTCACTGAAAAGCATATGTCCACGCCATGCCAATTATATGTTGACATGACAAATGTCTCGAAGTTGGTAATCAGTAGTTTTCATTGCTGGGTATTTGGATTCAGTGTTCCAGTGTACAGAATGTGAGGCTATTTTCTAACTGCAGTGAAGTGTTGACAAGTGGGTGGCACAGTCTCTCAGAAGGCTAGAAATCATGACAATGCTGCCATCTGAAAAACTGTCCACAGTATTTGGCTGAAAACATACTGCTTGGAATAGCTTTTTTTCTTTAATTATTAAGTATAATCTAAATGTTTTTCCTTTCTCTTCAAGTTAGCATAATGTAAATAAGCATGATGTGTATGGTGTAATAAATACATTGTAAATGATAGGTATAGTTTCATTTTCAACACAGAATTGGAAAGTGGTTAAACAGATCGAAAGTAAGTAATCGAAAAGAGAAACAAGTTGGCAGTAAATAACGCTGAAATTAAAAAAAAGAAACCCTGAAATGGAGAAGGCAGGGACCAGGGAGAATTCAGAGAACTACACACATTGTTCTACCAACAAATTTGAGGTGCTGATCCCAGTGAAATTGAGCCAGTGAGGCACCTTTACCTGTTGGGAAGTCTACAGTGTCCTACATCAATGGAAAGTAGATGCAGTTGGTAGGGGTGTGTTAATTGTTGGCAGTTAGAATGTAAAGTGAATAATGGTACCCATTAGAGAAACTGCATCAAATGATAAGCAGAATCACCTTGTGCAGTGGTGCATATACCTGAAGAGGCTATTCTGGTGACAGTTGAGAGAATATGGTGCAATCAGCTGCAGATTGTCATACAAATTGGAAACATTGATACCTGCCAACTGGGCTTCCAAGGTAACATTTCAATCATTCTAGCAACTGGCAGTGAATGTGAAGAACACCAGTCATGTTCACAGAATGATAATGAAGCTCATAATCTGCAGAACTTTCCCCAGAACATATTTTGTTTCCTGATTTTGACTGATTTGGAAGGCCTGAACCACAGACTTTGAAGGTTTTAGGACAGGTTAGGCTGTGATTTCCTAGACAAGCACTCTATATGTGAAAACTGTAGGATGCCCCTTAATGGATCAGGGGTGCACCACACATCAATAGCTATTACCCAGAAAACTAACTGTGTGTGGGGTGTGCAGGGCCACAAATGTATATTAGATTAGGTAGCTCTCCAAATAATGATAACTGTAGGAGATCCAATGTATTAAATCCAAAGAAGTGCAGCTTAGAGAAGAGAAATTAAAATACTAGTGATCAACTGCCAAAGCATTTGAAACAAAGTCCCAAAGTGTGTAGCACTATTAAAAAGCAGTGATCGTCACATAATCCTACATACAGAATGTTGGCTAAAATTTGACATTAACTGCAGTTTTTTGAGTTTAAACTATGTGTATAGTGAAAGGATAGGCTAATGGGAAATGGAGGTATGACATTCATCAAAGTATACGCAATACTCAATTCTACCAAAACAGATAGTGTAGCTGCAGGCGAGATTGCTGGAGCAAGACTCAGTATCCAGCGCAGGGGTAAACTTGTAACTGGGTCCTTCTATCGAACACCAGACTCACACCCAGATGTAACTGAGAACTTTTCAGTGAACATTAGCTCACTAATGCATATCTTTTCCACCCATACTACCATCATTGGAGGAGATTTTAATCGTTCAGCTATCATCTGGGAAAATTAGTTTTATAAATTGTGGATGTGAACAGACATCTTGTGAAGCAACACTAAACACATTCTCTGAAAAGTACTTTGGACAAATAGTTCAGAAGCTCCCTCATGATGGAAATATATTATACACAATGGAAACAAGAAACCTGGACTCTTTGAGGATCTCTATAGTGAGACTTGTGTCAGTGACTGTGAGGCAGTTGCAGCAGCAAAGTTTACTAAAGTACAAAGGACAATCAAAATAAGTAGAGAGATTTCTATGTTCATTAAAATAAATAAACGCACAATTATGTAATCCCTCAAGCAGGAACTCTTAAAAGAGTTAGCTCTGGGCATCAATATATACAGGAACTATGGCTCAAATGTACAAGAGTGACTGACATATCTAGCAGAACATTTGTGACTGGTGGGACCCTCCAACACAAGCTGTTCGCCTTGAGTGCCCACATGTGGGCAGGAAGGCACCTGCAGGCACAGGTGGGCATGGTGAGCAAACAACTGACATGTGGGCATGTGGGCAGTCAAACAGCCAAGCTTTAGTATAGATGTTTGTACAGCCCTAACGGTGTGTGTGAGGGCAGGAGAGTGGGCAACTGGCTCAAGCACAACAGGCAAAATGCATGCAACAGCACTGCTCCGCAAGTATCCAGTCATCTTAATAAAATTTCAAAGTAGTGCAAAGATTGGCAATTTGGTTTAACTGTTCAGAAACATAAAATTCTGCAGTCACAAAATGCAGTAACAAACTCAATGAGTCACAAATGAAATCAAGCAATGCATACAAATATCTCAGGGCAACAATTTGTGGGACTAACAACTGGAATGATCAAATAGTCTCAGACTTTGGGAAAATATATAAAGGAGATTGCTTGCAAAACTCTCAGGCAGCCAGTCCTAGAATACTGCCCAAGTGCAAAGGACACATACCAAACAGGGCTATAACAGGAAATGAACATATATGATGAATGCCAGCAGAAAAGGCGACAGCTTTGTATGAACCACAGAAGGGCACCATGGAAAAGCTGAAAAACCTGAATTCACAGAGGCTTGAAGATAAAACTATGAAGTTTAACAATGGAAAATCCAGGGTGGAATGTAACAATATTGTGAAAAGAAAGTTGCCACTCACGATATAGAAGAGATGCTGAGTCACAGATAGTCACAACAAAAAGACTGTCACAAATTAGCTTTCGGCCAGTAAGGTCTCCATCAGAATTAGACGGCAAATACACATACATACACACTCATGCAAACGCAACTAACACACGCATGACTGCAGTCATAAGCAACTGAGGTAACACTGCAAGCAGCAGCACTGGTGCATGGTGGGAGTGGCAACTGGGTGGGAGTAAGGAGGAGGCTGGGGTGGGGAGGGGGAGGGATAGTAGGGTAGGTGTGGCAGACAGACGTGCTGTTGGGGAGCACAGAGGGATGAGGTGGAAAGAGGGTAGGGCAGCTATGTGCAGTTGGGAGGTTAGACGGAGGGAGGGATGAGGTGGAGAGAGGGTGGGGGATAGTGGGAAAGGAGAGAAGTAAAAAGACAGCATATGATGGAGGAATGAGGGCTGTGTAGTGCTGGAATAGGAACAGTGAAGGGGGTGGATGGGAGAGGACAATGACTAAGGAAGGCTGAGGTCAGGAGGGTTATAGGAACGTACGATATATTGCAAGGAAAGTTCCCAAGTGTGCAATTCAGAAAAGCTGGTGTTGGTGGAAAGGATCCATATGGCACAGGCTGTGAAGCAGTCATTGTAATGAAGGATGTCACGTCTGCCAGTGTACTCAGCAGCAGGTTGGTCCACTTGTTTCTTGGCCACAGTTTGTCGGTGGCCATTCATGCGGACAGACAGCTAGTTGGTTGTCATGTCCACATAGAATGCAGCACAGTGGTTGCAGCCTAGCTTGTAGATTACATGACTGGTTTCACAGGTAGCGCTGGCTTTGATGGGATAGGTTATGTTTGTGATTGGACTGGAGTAGGTGGTGGTGGGAGGATGTATAGGACAGGTCTTAAATCTAGGTCTATTACAGGAGTATGAGCCATGAGGTAAGGGGCTGGGAGCAGGGGTTGTGTAGGCATGGAAAAGTATATTGTGTAGGTTCGGTGGACAGTAGAATACCACTGAAGGAGGGGAGGGAAGGATAGTGGGCAGGACATTTCTCATTTCAGGGCATGACGAGAGGTAGTGGAAACCCTGGCAGAGAATATGATTCAGTTCCTCCAATCCTGGGTGGTACCAAGTTATGAGGGGAATACTCCTCTGTGGTCAGACGGTGGGACTTAGTGAGGTGGTGGGAGACTGGAAAGATAAGGCACAGGAGATTTGTTTTTGTACAAGGTTGTGAGGATAATTAACACGTATTTATGCTAAATCACTGCTGGAAATTATGTTGCACTGTTGCATGTGGGTTTGCTTCAGACTAATGTGCTCATTATGTGAATTATTTCTACCATCTCGAGTAAACTGTGCCTCATCAGTAAATATAAAATGTACTTGCGTAACCGCCAATTAGTATTTAACCAATTGCACAACTCCAAGTGAAGCACAGGATCTCCTGGATATAAATGATGCACTTTTGTTAATGGTAAGGATATAAATTATTGTACCTCAGTGTACGCCACACCTTAGATTATGAAATGTTAATCATTGAGAAAAGAAAGCAGGTGTTGACAGATTTGAAAATTACCGAACTATCAGTTTAATAAATCACAGCTGCAAAATACTAACGTGAATTCTTCACAGACAAATGGAAAAACTGGTAGAAGCAGACCTCGGGGAAGATCAGTTTGGATTCCGTAGAAATGTTGGAACACGTGAGGCAATACTAGCCTTTCGACTTATCTTAGAAGAAAGATTAAGGAAAGGCAAACCTACGTTTCTAGCATATGTAGACTTAGAGAAAGCTTTTGACAACGTTAACTGGAATACTCTCTTTCAAATTCTGAGGGTGGCAGGGGTAAAATACAAGGAGCGAAAGGCTATTTACAATTTGTACAGAAACCAGATGGCAGTTATAATAGTCGAGGAGCATGAAAGTGAAGCAGTGGTTGGGAAAGGAGTGAGACAGGGTTGTAGCCTCTCCCCGATGTTATTCAATCTGTATATTGAGCAAGCAGTAAAGGAAACAAAAGAAAAATTCGGAGTAGGTATTAAAATTCATGGAGAAGTAGTAAAAACTTTGAGGTTCGCCGATGACATTGTAATTCTGTCAGAGACAGCAAAGGACTTGGAAGAGCAGTTGAACGGAATGGACAGTGTCTTGAAAGGAGGATATAAGATGAACATCAACAAAAGCAAAACAAGGATAATGGAATGTAGTCTAATTAAGTCGGGTGATGCCGAGGGAATTAGATTAGGAAATGAGGCACTTAAAGTAGTAAAGGAGTTTCGCTATTTGGGGAGCAAAATAACTGATGATGGTCGAAGTAGAGAGGATATAAAATGTGGGCTGGCAATGGCAAGGAAAGCGTTTCTGAAGAAGAGAAATTTGTTAACATCCAGTATTGATTTAAATGTCAGGAAGTCATTTCTGAAAGTATTCGTATGGAGTGTAGCCATGTATGGAAGTGAAACATGGACGATAAATAGTTTGGACAAGAAGAGAATAGAAGCTTTCGAAATGTGGTGCTACAGAAGAATGCTGAAGATTAGATGGGTAGATCACATAACTAATGAGGAAGTATTGAATAGGATTGGGGAGAAGAGAAGTTTGTGGCACAACTTGACTAGAAGAAGGGATCGGTTGGTAGGACATGTTTTGAGGCATCAAGGGATCACAAATTTAGCATTGGAGGGCAGCGTGGAGGGTAAAAATCGTAGAGGGAGACCAAGAGATCAATACACTAAGCAGATTCAGAAGGATGTAGGTTGCAGTAGCTATGGGAGATGAAGAAGCTTGCACAGGATAGAGTAGCATGGAGAGCTGCATCAAACCAGTCTCAGGACTGAAGACCACAACAACAACAACAACAACAACAACAACAATCATTGAGAGATACGTCATGTACTGGCACCTAGGCTATGTTGAACAGCATCCATAATATCCTAATCACCATCTTCACGTATTGAGCACTCGTACTGATTATGAACGCTAGGTGGAGAACCTGGCTCCTGTAACATTTGAAATACTCCACTAAGGGTCGGTGCATTTGGAGTCGGATAACATACACGATATTTGTTAACTGCAGCCATAACATTACCATCACATTTACCAGAAATAAACACCACATCAGTGTATTCCTCTGTCGTAAATTTGAAAGGCCTCTCTATTTCATAAATAATCTACAAAGGAGTGGAGACTAGTGCAGAGTCTACCAATACTTTCTGTGGTCTTAGTATCTTTTGTCCTCTGCACAAGGAATGCGTTCTTTCTGTGCTGTACGAAAGTACCTACTTAGGGCCAGGTCACTTCTTCTACCCCTCATCTTTACTGCGTTACTAAGTGCCAATGAGAAGCCTTTGACCAATTCCAGCTTGTTCCACGACTCTACGCTCAGCCATGCATGCCGTTCAGGTGGCATTGTAAGCAGCAATGGCTAACAAACAAACACCTATCATTAACAGAATTCTTGTGGCAATACTGTACATCATTCATGCTGCTACAGGTACGGCATGTTGCTATCTGCTTTCCAGCATTCGTTTGTGTGTATGCAACATGGAAGTGTATGTTTGCAAAGAGAACACTGATTTTCACTGAGCAGTATTTTTTTGTTTGAAAATTAGGATGGGCGAGTTTCAAGATGCAGAGAGCAAAACAAAGACTGTTGTATACCAGGTATACGAATTCCTTTGTGATCTTAAAGACAATGCCAGAAGAGACGAAATTGTATTGCCAATGCAACAACAAGGACATGTGGTGTTTCACTACGAACTGCACACAGCATATTTTCAGAAGCATAGGCAACGGAAACCTATGGTCAAAAAATGAAATTTCGATCTCCGAGAAAAGATATTAGTGGAAGAATAACTGTCACTGAATTGCAGTTTTATCCACAAGATGTTGTTCATTGCACTGTATTAGAATTTTATGACTGGCAAGTATATTACAAGGCAAAGGGTCACAGATATATTAAATGACAAGATTGCTTTCACAGGGGACGCCATTCAAGTGGAAGAATTTTGATATCGCTAGAATTTAGGTACAGAAAATGCAATGATGGAAGACACATTCTGATGGAAGAGATCTGATACTGCAACAGCCAGGACTACTTTTCTGAAAAAACATGCACAACATCTGGAAAGAAAATCATCATTGCCCTATTATATATCTCAATGAGACCTAGCTAAGTCAAACTCATACCAGAAAGGAGATCTGGCAGGATTTGAAAGTCAATGATGGGTTGAAAGTATCGACTGGCAGAGGAAACAAGACTTATTGTCTGTCATCCAGCATCATTTGAATACGGTTTTATCATAAGAGCAAAGCTAATATTTACATCCTGCAAATCCATTGATTATCATGAAGAACTGAGCAGTTTTGTATTTAAACATTAATCCTAATTCAAGTACAAAGAAGGAAGAAATTGTACAGTCGCTAAAAGAGTGGAGTATTTCTATTTCAGCCACAATACAAAAGCAGATATGTTGAGGAAGTCAGGCACCACAAGCACCTTTATAATCAATATGAATTTGACAGCTTAGCAGCAAAAATGGGCCATGAAGTTGTGAGGCTGTTGCTCTACCACTGCTAATACAATCCCGGAGAAAATTTGTGGGCTCTAGTGAAGGGAAAGGTCACATCCAGAAATTGGACATTCAAAATGAAAGATGTGCAGCATGTCCTTGAGGAAGCGACTGATGATGTCACAGCTGTGAACACTGTTCCCTCTCTCTGCTCCCTTTCCTGTCATCTTACCTCTGACCCCGTCACCTCTCCCCACAAAAAAATAAAAAAAAGTCAACAAGAGGCAGAACAACCACCTGGTGCACACTGCCTGTGGTGACATTTGTCAATGTTACTTTTGGGGAGGAGACAACACGTGTTTTCTGCCTGGTATCTAGGTTAAACCTAATGCGCAAAATGAAGGAATGCTTAAATGTTTACATAATCTTAACAGAAATTTAACATATGAATAGTAATACTGTAGCTGGCTTAATATAACTTCTACAACATACGAGAATACCTTAATATGAGGGGACTGCTGTTGCACAACAATATTTTCTAAGCACTTTCTTGGCATACAGCTTCACAGCCATAATAAATACTTTAAAATAAGTCACTGCCTGCTTCTGATTCAAAAATCATTATTTCAATGTGCTGTCTGCCAATTTTGGTTATCAATGTGCTGTCTGCCAATTTTGCCTATAAAATACCACTTTCAAGTGAGCGCCATGTAATGTACTGAGCATACATGTGCCAGGAAGCACTGCCAGACCACACAGTTTGCTGGGTTCAGTTCAACATGTGCAGGACAAGAGTTATCGACATGGGATGATACAGGTGTGTGGCAAGGACAAAGCATATAGAAAAGATACAAGTGATGCCATCTACGCTTGCCCCTCCAGCCGTCACTTTTGCTGCTCCCTAATATAGTTGTAATTACTGTTGTCTTTGTACCTTGTGCACAGAAGCTATATTGTTTTTCTGTTAAAGAGGTTGATCAGTTTCTGCTTGGAATTTGCTGAAACAGGAGAGTTCACAAGTAATGGTGATGCTAATAGTAACTCAAATACTTGACGAAACAGAACATCCTCCAACTCTTCCATTACAATTTAATGACATCAATCCACTAACAAGTTTAGATTAAGGTTATTATCTAAATTAATGTTTTTATCTGTCCAAGTACACAATATAAGCGAAGATCTTATGGAACATACGGTAGGATATTTTATAATGGATTTAATTTAATAAATGACAGAATCACGTGAGGGTTTATATAATTTTCTACTGGATGGCAATTATAATTATAGATAATGGTTGGGTTTGTACAACTTTTTTAGGGCAGGTTAATTTACACTTTAGGTAGCCAAGTTATATGACCCCGACTTTAATAATAACACTAAGATGAAGTATAAAATGTTAATAGCTAATCTATCCTCTTTGTAGCTTAGTTGACATGTAGGATATAAGTTACTGCTTTGGGTGCTACACTCTCCATATGCATACAATGCTAGCTTGTTAGTGTCATTTCATGTGGCCTGTGGAAGTTAAGCTGATGGTGTCCATTGTGGAGGACTGATGAAGATCTTCATCCTCTGGCCTACCATGGAAGTACCCCCTTGGGAAGGTTTATTGGGGTAAGGGGTGGTATGCGTGTCTGTCTTTTTTCCTCCTCCAGTTTTAACACATTTAGCCTTACATATTCCTTCTTTCTTGCCTACCATGGGTACTATTCTGTCCCACTTTTCAGATTCAACAGTTCCACCGCAAGGTCACTTCTTTCACCTGTACACTTAACCTGTTATCACAGGAGAGCCTGAGAGGTATCAACACTTAATTAACTTCCATACAAAGTGTTTTAATATGCCAGCACCAAAACAAAATTTACATTTTTCTCTTTTATTTTCAAATTCCTTACTTCTACACATATTATAAAAATGTATATTTGTGTGTGTAGGTGTGTCTAGGAAGGGATGCACGTGTGTGTGTGTGTGTGTGTGTGTGTGTGTGTGTGTGTGTGTGTGTGTGTGTGTGTGTGTGTTTTCCCCATCTCATTCTAAACCACTGAGCTGATTTCAACCAAACTTGGTACATATATCCCTTACTGTCAGACAACCATCACTGTGGCAGTAAGAACCATCTATCTATCACAGTTCAGAAGATATGACATCATAAACACCAAGATACATGAAAAAATGCTGCAGTGTGCATGAAGTTGTAATCTATTTATTCTTTACTACTGAGACACTCCTACTGTCATCTTCAGGAAATCCATGACACCTGGCAGTACTTTTCACAGATTTCAACTGTGAAGTGCAAATGGCTGTAGGTAAAGACAATAGCTGTGTATAGAGCAATGAAGAGACATTGCCACAGAGATGTTTACAAAATCGATTTGTAGACATATGATGCAGCTGCAATTATGCATTTGTACATTATGCACATTTCTCTGTATGACAGCCTCATAATTTCAATGGTGTTTTTGTGAATACATGGAAATACATTTTTTTCTACCTTAAGCTACAAACAGAGTTCGTTTTTTGATTTCGTTTCTAATAGAAAATTGGCAAAATGAATATCCAGCAATGTAGGGTTTGTCAGCTGGTGTGTGTGTGTGTGTGTGTGTGTGTGTGTGTGTGTGTTGTGGGGTTTAGAGCTTTGTAGCTCCAAAAGGAGTGGGAATACAGGCAAAAACATGTTTTTTCCCAAGTCCTTAGCATACAGGCTGTCCTACATGACAGGTGTGTTAAGTTGGAGCAAGATCAATCTACCTTTGTGGCCTGCTTTGCAGGGCAGCCAACACATCATGGTCGGGGTAAAGGTAGGTAGGTTGGTTGGTTGGTTGTGAGGGATTAAAGGGACCAGACTGCTATGGTCATCGGTCCCTTGTTCCAAAATGGCAAAACCCCACACAGAATAAAAAGGAACAGTGACAAAGACGACAGACGACAGAGGACAAGAGGACGGAGACAAAGACCAGACAAGAGGAAATAAAAATCACACAGAGTGTGACAGTGGTTGGCCGACCACAGAGACAAAGAAAGGAAAAGCCAACCACTGAGAAACACATTAAAAACTCAGTCTAAAACCGTAGGCTAAATGCCAGACTCAACACAAAAAAGGACAAACACTTAAATTAAGTGATAAAAGCCCCCTGCCCGAATAAAACACAAAACTAAGCCTGTCATGGCAGTATCATCTGTTAAAAGGGCAGGGAGCATATCAGGCAGCGCAAATGTCTGCCTGACCACAGCTAAAAGGGGACAGGCCAACAAAATGTGGGCCACTGTCAAAGCTGCTCCGCAGCAACAGAGGAGGGTCGTCCCGACGCAGTAAATAACTGTGCGTCAGCTGGGTGTGGCCAATGCGGAGCCGACAAAGGACAACTGAGTCCCTGCAAGTGGCTCGCATGGATGACCGCCACACAGTCATCGTCTCCTTAATAGCATGGAGTTTATTGGGTGTGGTCAGACTGCGCCATTCAGCGTCCCATAGCGCAAAAACTTTGTGGTGTAAGAAGGCTTGCAAATCAGTCTCAGGGGTGCCAATGTCCAGAGATGGTTTACTCGTGGCCTCTTTTGCCAGGCGGTCAACATTTTCATTGCCAGGTATCCCAACATGGCCTGGGGTCACACAAAGACCACAGAGTGGCCACAATGGGCAAAAGCATGGAGGGACTCCTGGACAGCCATCACCAGATGAGAGCGAGGGAAACACTGGTCGATAGCTCGTAAACTGCTCAGGGAGTTGCTACAGATAACGAAGGACTCACCTGAGCAGGAGCGGATATAGTCTAGGGCACGAAAGATGGTGAACAGCTCAGAAGTGAAAACGCTGCAGCCAGCCAGCAAGGATTGTTGTTCGTAATGGTCCCCTAGAGTTAGAGCATAACCGACACGACCAGCAACCAGCGAACCGTCAGTGTAAAACATGCCAGAGTCCTGATACGTGGCTAGGATGGAATAAAAGTGGCGGCGGAAGGCCTCCAGAGGGACTGAGTCCTTCAGGCCCTGTGCCAATTCGAGCCAAACGCAAGGGCGAGGCACACACCACGGGGGTGTACGCAGAGGAGCCCGGAAAGGAGGTGGAAGAGGGAAAACCCCAAGCCCGGAGAGAAGCTCTCTGACGCAGATGGCGATCGTACAACCCGACCGGGGCCGACGTTCTGGGAGATGGACAACTGACAGCGGGAACAGGAGACAATAATTAGGATGCCCGGGCAAGCTACAAACATGCACAGCATAAGCGGCCAGTAAGTGTTGGCGCTGTATCTGCAGTGGAGGGACACCTGCCTCCACAAGTAAGCTGTTTACAGGGCTGGTCCGGAAAGCACCAGTGGCAAGGCGTATCCCGCTGTGAAGGATTGGGCCCAGCACCCACAACGCCGAAGGGGATGCTGAACCATAAGCCAGGCTCCCATAATCCAGACAGGACTGGATTAACGCCTGGTAGAGCCGTAAGAGGGTAGATCGGTCGGCGCCCCAGCTCGTGTCGAGCATCGCAGAGCATTTAGATGCCGCCAAGACATCTGTTTAAGCTGCCGAATATGAGGCAGCCAAGTCAACCGGGCATCAACAACCACACCCAAAAACCTATGTGACTCCACCACAGCAAGAAGTTTGCCATCAAGATAAAGCCGCGGCTCTGGGTGAACAGTGCGTCGCTGGCAGAAATGCATAACGCAGGTCTTGGCAGCCGAAAACTGGAAGCCATGCACTACAGCCCAAGACTGCGCCTCGCGAATAGCGCCCTGCAGCTGATGTTCAGCAGCGGCAATGCCAATGGAGCTATAGTAGAGGCAGAAGTCGTCAGCACACAAGGAAGCGGAGACAGACATTCCCACCACCGCAGCGAACCCATTAATTGCAATTAAAAACAGGCAGACACTTAAGACTGATCCTTGTGGTACCCCATTCTCCTGAACTTGGGAGGAACTATGGGAGGCCAGGACATGCACGCGGAAGGTACGATGCGACAGAAAATTGCATATGAAAATTGGCAGCGGACCCCAAAGACCCCAATCATGAAGTGTAGAGAGGATGTGATGGCGCCATGTCATATTGTACACCTTCCGCATGTCAAAAAAGACAGCAATGAGGTGCTGATGATGGGCAAAGGCCGTACAGATGGCGGACTCCAGGCTCACCAGATTGTCGGCGGCAGAGCGGCCTTTACGGAACCCACCCTGGCCAGGAGGCCCCGAGACTCGAGTACCCAACTCAAACGCCGGCTCACCATCCGTTCGAGCAACTTGCAAAGAACATTGGTGAGGCTAATGGGGCGGTAGCTGTCCACCTCCAAAGGGTTCTTGCCAGGTTTCAAAACGGGGATGACAATGCTTTCCTGCCATTGTGACGGAAACTCACCCTCGACCCAGAGACGGTTGTAAAGGTCGAGGAGGCGTCGCTGGCAGTCCACTGAAAGGTGTTTCAGCATCTGACAGTGGATGCGATCTGGCCCAGGAGCGGTATCAGGGCAAGCGGCTAGGGCACTGTGAAATTCCCACTCACTGAATGGAGGAGTCAGGATGGTGGGTGCGAAATGAAAGGCTCCGACGTTCCATCCACACTTTAATGGAGCGGAAGGCCAGTGGGTAATTCGCAGAAGCGAAAATCAGAGCAATATGCTCTGCCAAGCGGTTGGCAATTACATCGGAGTCAGTACAAACTGCTCCATTCAGTGAGAGAGCAGGGACGCTGACTGGGGTCCGATAGCCATAGAGGTGTCGAATCTTGGCCCAGACCTGCGATGGAGAGACATGGAGGCCAATGGTGGACACATACCGCTCCCAGCACTCCTGCTTGTGTTGGCGAATGATGCGACGGGCCCGTGCACAGAGCCGTTTAAAGGCGACGAGGGTTTCTAAAGATGGATGCTGCTTGTGACGCTGGAGCACCCGCCGGCGATCTTTAATTGCCTCAGTGATCGCAGGCAACCACCAAGGCACAGTCCTCCACCGAGGGGACCCAGAAGAACGGGGAATGGCAGATTCCGCGGCAGTAACAATGCCGGTGGTGACCGAGTGAACCACCGCATCAATGGCGTCATTAGAGAGAGGATCAATAGCGGCAATGGAGGAGAACAAGTCCAAGTCAGCCTTATTCATAGCCCATCTGCTAGGGCGCCCAGAAGAGTGACGCTGTGGCAGTGATGGAAAGATCGGAAAGTGGTCACTACCACACAGGTCGTTATGCACACTCCATTGGACAGAAGGTAAGAGGCTAGGGCTGCAGATCGAAAGGTCGATGGTGGAGTACGTGCCATGCCCCACACTGAATTGTGTGAAGGCACCATCATTTAAAATGGAAAGATCGAGCTGTGCCAATACATGCTCAACGGTGGCACCTCGACCTGTTGCCACTGACCCACCCCAAAGAGGGTTATGGGTGTTGAAGTCGCCCAGTAACAAGAAAGGTGGTGGCAACTGGGCTGTCAGCGCAGCCAGGACATGCTGCGCGACATCACCATCCGGTGGAAGGTAAAGACTGCAGATGGTAACAGCCTGTGGCATCCACACCCAAACAGCGACAGCCTCTAAAGGTGTTTGTAGATGGACAGATTTGCTGTAAAGAGAGTGAAAGACATAGATGCAGATGCCACCAGACACCCTTTCATAAGCTGCCCGGTTCTTATAATAACCCCGATAGTCACGGAGGGTGGGGATTTGCGTTGTTGGAAACCAAGTTTCCTGAAGAGCAATGCAGAAGAAAGGGTGAAGGCTGATAAGTTGTCGGAGCTCAGCTAGATGGTGGCAGAAACCGTTGCAGTTCCACTGGAGGATGATATTGTCCATGGCTGAGAAAGGCATGAAGGGACTGGGAAGGTAGATTACGCCGCTGGGTCACGTGCTGCCTCCGATTGAGCACCTGTGCTAGTGCTATCCATGGTGTCTGAGGGACCGGCGAGATCGAGGTCCTCAGCGGATGCCAGGATCACAACCTCATCCTCAGACGCAGACACAGAGCTCGAAGGGTGTGGTGGGGTCAGTACCACCGCAAGTTCTTTTGCCTTAGAGGTCTTTCTCTTGAGCTTCTCTCGCTGAATCTTGGGTTTCACTGGCTGGGAGGGTTTCAGTCTCCGGGACGGAGGAGGATCACGAAGCCCTACGACCAGCCACTGGTGGGAACTTATGCCACTGTCTGGTGTCATCCTTCCCACGGGTGGAAGCCTGGGAAGGGAGGGACCCAAGGGACCCCTTACGAGCAAGAGTAGCTGAAGAAGTGGAACGCTTCTCCGGCTGAGAAGCAGGGGACGGACGTCCCCGATGGGTGGGAGGGTGTTGCTCCTGAGGTAGGTGGTGCAGGAGCAACCGGGTGGATAGAGCCCCCCATGGGCGAGGGGGCAGGAGGAGTTGTACTGCTCATCGATCCGGCCAGAATTCTCGAAACTGATGGGGCTAGCACAGTTGTTGTAGCAGCAGTGTAGGAAGATGTCATTCTCACAGGATGTAGTCAGTCATATTTCTTTTTGGCCTCAGTATAGTTCAGTCGGTCCAGGGTCTTATATTCCATGTTTTTGCACCCTTTCTGGAAGATTCTGCAGTCTGGCGAGCAAGGTGAATGATGTTCTCCGCAGTTGACACAGATGGGAGGCGGGGCACTTGGAGTATTGGGATGTGATGGGCGTCCGCAATCTCGACATGTGAGGCTGAAAGAGCAGCAGGAAGACATATGGCCGAACTTCCAGCACTTAAAGCACCGCATCGGAGGAGCGATATAGGGCTTGACGTCACATCGGTAGACCATCACCTTGACCTTCTCCAGTAATGTATCACCCTCGAAGGCCAAGATGAAGGCACCGGTAGCAATCTGATTATCCTTCGGACCCCAATGAACGTGCTGGATGAAATGTGCACCTCGGTGCTCTAAATTGGCGCGCAGCTCGTCATCAGACTACAAAAGAAGGTGCCTATGGTAAATAACTCCCTGGACCATATTTAAACTCTTATGGGGTGTGATCTTAACGGCAACATCCCCCAACTTGTCACAAGCAAGTAACCGTCGTGACTGGGCAGAGGATGCCGTTTGTATCAGTAGTGACCCAGAGCGCATTTTGGACAAGCCCTCCACCTCCCCAAACTTGTCCTCTAAATGCTCAACGAAGAACTGAGGCTTTGTGGATAGAAAAGACTCCCCATCAGCTCTCATACAAACTAAGAATCGGGGCGAATAACTGTGACTGCCATCCTGAGACATACGCTCCTCCCACGGTGTGGCCAGAGAGGGGAATGTTTTCGAATCGTACTTCTGAGCATTAAATTGAGCCCGAGAACGCTTAGAGACTGTTGGCACCTGGCCACCAGCGAGAGATGATGTACCATGCTTCATTGCGGGTCATCCGCCCTGATGCCACCTACTCCAACCAAGGGCCCTCCTCACGGGCGCCACCCAGCCTCAGCAAGGGCCACCTGGCAGGATGGCCATTGCTGGGAGTCCTGATACCCCAGGAGGATGGGCATCTACTCCATGGCATATGTGGGGAGTTAACGGCGCAGGCACCAATAGAGCGATCCCTGTGTTGTCAGGGGGATACAACCAACAAGGTACATGGCGGCCCCACCACAACGGACTGGCTACCGTGTTGAATCTTAGGTGCTAAAATGTCCAAGGTCATCGTCTCAGGAAAAAGCAACACTGCACGGTGCATAGTTGTAATCGCACCCAGGAACGTATCCTCCCCCAAGAGGTGGAAAACGAACGGGGAGGATTGAGACGACGAGAAAGCCGGCTAAAGGTCTCATTGTACGACGGATACAGTGCACCATGTAAGCCGCCCTTCCCCATTTGGCTCGCTCTTCAGAAGAATTTAGAAAGATGGAGGTCAAACCCGAGAGGGGACCATCACATAAGACCGAAACGTTTGAGACTCTTTTTAGTCGCCTCTTACGACAGGCAGGAATACCGCAGGCCTATCCTAACCCCCAAACCCAGGGGGAGGGGGAGGGGAGAGGAGGGGTGGGGGGGGGTGGGGGGGTGTCAGGGGTAAAAGAACAGTTTTCAAGAACATGAACTGGAGGCTTCCCTGCACGACAGACATGTCTTGCTAGACTAGTATTGGCCTACTTTGTCAACACGCTTTACAGGGAGGCTGTACATCAAGGGCAAATAAATTAGTTTTGAGGCCTTGATGTGTAGCATGCCCTGCATGACAGGCATGTTGTCAGAGAGAGGGGGAGGAGGATATGCTCAGGGAGAGGGGGAGGAGGATATGGTCAGACAGAGCGGATGGACGAAATGGACAAAGAGAGGGGTAAATGGCGATGAAGAGATGGAATCAGTAGGAAGAAGTATAGAGATAGAAGTCGTATGATTAGGTGGACAGATAGGGGAGGAAGACGAACACAGAGAGGTGAAGAAGATGACAAATGTTGAACATGTAATGTCACCAGATGACGTAGCTTGTCGCAAGAGCAATGGTTGGGCTTTTCAATCCTACACTAACCAGGAGGGAGCAGTGCTACGCATTGCCACACAACAGTGCAAAATTTTGAACACCTTTTGTAAACATGATCAGTTGTAAATGTAAAAATTACAAAATTACTGCCCTCACTGCACCAAACAAAAGCTGTTCTTACTTCGTGTTTTTTCCCTTTAGTCCCTATCTTTTTTGTTTACACATATTATTTAGTAAAGAAAAGTGGCTCATTTACTGGTAACAACGAAATTTGGATGCTCATACCCATTTACTTCTGATGCAATACAGTAGTTGTTTGTTGTACTGTACTTTGCAATAAGCCAGATGAGACAAAGGGACAAGCAAATTAAATAATAAATCTTACCTCAATGTACATAAACCCATAACTGTCTAATGCAATGAAAAAGATACTGCCTTCCAGATGCAAGACTTAACAAACCCCAAGCCCCATGTGCTCTGGAGCCACACAGACATGAATACTTCACTTGGGTTGGGATAATCGGGTGTGACAGACCGATAGGCTCAACTGCTTCATGTGTGGTGACATGTGTCATCTGGCAATATCACGTGCTCAGCTTGTCATCCACTTTTGGGGTATTTTCTGACATTTGCGGCGTCATGTGTCTTTATGTTAAATTATTTGTCTCAGCATCAAATACGTTACTTTGGAGGTTTTTAAATGTTAATAAGAATCCCCGTGTGTGTGTGTGTGTGTGTGTGTGTGTGTGTGTGTGTGTGTGTATGTGTGTGTGTGTGTGTGTGTGTGTTTTGCAAAAAATGGTTTCAATGTACAGAAATATTGTTATATTATGAGAACTGATGTAATTAACAGAGTCTTTTTAGACATATATGATTACTGGACTTAAAAAACACAAAAAACAATAATAATGATAAATTATGATACAAGAAGTATATACTTACCTGATGTAATTTCAACTTCTTGTTTTTAATAAGCAAATCAAAATAACAAGGATTTTTAAAGAGGAAATACAAATATGAATTATGTTGAAATGAAAAAAAGTTTAATTTCTATTATACTACTTAATTACACTACTTAAGGAATACATGTAGTAACATGCTTACTCACTTATAGGGAGCAGCATATGTGAGTTTATAGAATTTTGCATGGTTAAATTCGGGATCTTTCCCTTAAGAACAAGAGATATGAAGTTTTCTGTACTCTTGTCATCATATATAAATGAGTAATCGTGTAGTCTATTAATGATAGGTTAAATGGGAACATTCAAACACTGCACAAGTCCAGCTCTTTTTAAGATATTATCAGTTAGTAAAAATATTTGTGTGTGTTGTTTTGTTATCCGTTTGCCCTACTCCTTGCGCAGCATATAGCATTTGGAGCTCACCAATAGATGCAAGTATTTCACAGAGCTTCCAACACTAGATGGATGTTGAGGGGCACCTCTGAATAGGCAGCATCAAGATTTTCCAATGAAGTACAGCCAACAACAGAATTATAAAAATATGTTCTATAAAATATCTGTAAGTCATTTAGTCTTCTTGAGATACCCACGATGAAAGTTCATTTGTACAAATTCATACAATATGTGTTAACAGCTGTGTAAATCAGCTGAAAGTTATTTCGAATGCAAGAGTGTACAATTAATAATTGCTATATGAAAACTAAAGTTACTTCAAGAGTATTTTGTGACTCTGCCACCTCAAATGCTCTCTATTTGCAATTGAAAAATCAATGTCAGTACCAGTAACAATATTACGATAGTGAGTACCGTATCATATCATTCTCATGAACTGCTGCATAACTTAGTAAGATATTACAGCTGTAATCTACCTGGGCAGCATCAGGCTTAAGAAAAGATGTCAGATAACTATCCAATAATAAAAGTAAGGCAAAATGAAACAAAAACTTAGAAGAAATCAAAATGGAGACAAAAATGAAATTTTGGCAAATGGTCTTACTGAAACAAGACAATGGACACTGCACTGCACAATGATTATTGCAGATGGCCACCTGCTTCGTCATGCACAGAGATTAACTAAAGGGTTTAGCAAGGAAGAGAGACTTAAGATTCGTGCCAGTCATCCATTCTAGTTTTGCATATGATGACTTTATTAACAAATAGTACTGTTCAAAATATACAAGGTGTTACAAAAAGGTACGGCCAAACTTTCAGGAAACATTCCTCACACACAAAGATAGAAAATATGGTATGTGGACAGGTGTCCGGAAACGCTTACTTTCCATGTTAGAGCTCATTTTATTACTTCTCTTCAAATCACATTAATCATGGAATGGAAACACACAGCAACGGGATGTACCAGCGTGACTTCAAACACTTTGTTACAGGAAATGTTCAAAATGTCCTCCATTAGTGAGGATACATGCATCCACCCTCTGTGGCATGGAATCCCTGATGCGCAGATGCAGCCCTGGAGAATGGTGCATTGTAACACAGCCATCCACAATACGAGCACGAAGAGTCTCTACATTTGGTACCGGGGTTGCGTAGACAAGAGCTTTCAAATGCCCCCATAAATGAAAGTCAAGAGGGTTGAGGTCAGGACAGCGTGGAGGCCATGGAATTGGTCCGCCTCTACCAATCCATCGGTCACCGAATCTGTTGTTGAGAAGCATATGAACACTTCGACTGAAATGTGCAGGAGCTCCATCGTGCATGAACCACATGTTGTGTCATACTTGTAAACGCACATGTCCTAGCAGCACAGGTAGAGTATCCCATATGAAATCATGATAATATGCTCCATTGAGCGTAGGTGGAAGAACATGGGGCCCAATCAAGACATCACCAACAATGCCTGCCCAGACACTCACAGAAAATCTGTGTTGATGACGTGATTGCACAATTGCGTGCTGATTCTCGTCAGCCCACACATGTTGATTGTGAAAATTTACAATTTGATCACGTTGGAATGAAGCCTCATCCGTAAAGAGAACACTTGCACTGAAATGAGGATTGACACATTGTTGGATGAACCAATGAACCATTCACAGAAGCGTACCCGTGGAGGCCAATCAGCTGCTGATAGTGCCTGCACACGCTGTACATGGTACGGACATGGTCAACATTACCTTGTACTGCAGCAACTTCTCTGACGCAGACATTAGGGTTATCGTCAACTGCACGAAGAATTGCCTCATCCATTGCAGGTGTCCTCGTCGTTCTAGGTCTTCCCCAGTTGCGAGTCATAGGCTGGAATGTTCCGTGCTCCCTAAGACGCCGATCAATTGCTTCGAACGTGTTCCTGTCGGGACACCTTCGTTCTGGAAATCTGTCTCGATACAAATGTACCGCAACACGGCTATTGCCCCGTGCTAATCCATACATCAAATGGGCATCTGCCAACTCCGCGTTTGTAAACATCGCACAGACTGCAAAACCATGTTCGTGATGAATACTAACCTGTAGAGCAATGAGTCGCATGTCAACACAAGCACCGAAGTCAACATTATCTTCCTTCAATTGCGCCAACTGGCGGTGAATCGAGGAAGTACAGTACATACTGACGAAACTAAAATGAGCTCTAACATGGAAATTAAGCATTTCTGGACGCATGTCCACATAACATCTGTTCTTTATTTGTGTGTGAGGAATGTTTCCTGAAAGTTTGGCCATACCTTTATGTAACACCCTGTATACCTAACATTAATGAACACTTACCAATTTAGTCAAGCATCCAGAACCTGTGGTGTTCTCACAAAGAAAACATATGGGTAAAGGCTGTGACTGAAACAGCAGTATTACCTGGTTGCTGGGGCTGCATGGCAAGAGAAAACTGTGTAGGTGGCGGGTGATGCTGTATTGTCTGGGGAACACTATGTGTAACTCCTACATCTCCATCAACTTCCATTCCACTGCCTGTGGCTACAACACCGGCTGAGTATTCATCTTTCACAAGCCGACTAGGGCCTGACTGCAGAGAAAGTCCAGAAAGATCTGAAACAATGGCAGTTTCATTCACAGTCGACAAATTACAGAACCATAAATTAATAAATAAAATTATATCATTAATCAAGTAATGTCAATTTTCTATAAAATCTACACTATATGGGAATCAACTCTGCCACGCAGTCAGTGGTAGGAACTACTAGCTGCCATATTACACCTGTAGACTTACTCAGCCCTTTTATATCCTCGTTACAACAACTTGTGAACAGTTACCAGAATCAACAGGGATGTTGACATAAAGTGAAACTTGCCACAATGACTGCTACTGTATCAACACCAAATAGGAATATTTGTTTCATGCAGTAGACTTATTGCAGATGTGAGATAATGAACAGCTGAGCATGCTGCAACTTTGTGCTGATTTCTAGGCTATGTCAAATATAGCAGAAAAATAACTGCGTTTACTTTTCCACAACTCTTTCAATTTGCAAGAGGATTCACCAACTAGTCTCACACTGTAAAGCACAGAGTCCTTGTTCTTATTTCATCCTGGACTTTCCATTGTTTGGCTGTAAACTGTACAATATACGTCATGCTTTCCCTTGAATACATATTGTGTTATACAGAGGTTAGGTTAGGTTAATGTAGCTCTGGAAGTAATTGGTGTTGCATGGGATCTGTAGCAGGTTGGGGTTTTCAGTAGATTCATGAGGTGTTCTGGAGCGAACTGTCTATGAGTGGTAATTATCCGGGTTTGAGTCCAAGTAAGGCATGCCGGTTACACATTTTGTATACAATAAAAAAACATTTAAGATAATTAGAGAAAAATAAATGAAATATTGTACTTTTTAATATATAATCTTCACCTTACATGGCACATTATGCAATGCTACAAATTAAATTAGTGACATACCTAGACTATAACCAGCATAAACTGTGTATTCTGGTGAACTTTATATACAAATACACATTACAAACAAAAACCAATCTGTAATGGAAATATAAAACAAATACGAAGGCCACAAAAATGGAAACAAGCTGTATGGACAACATTTTCCATAACATTAGCATTAATTTTGCGAAAGTTAACTTTAAAATTAATCAATTCTATTTCCTTGTCTATACTCAAGCAGGAAAAACTCCTGTTCCATGAAAACATCAAGTGACACTGAATTATTACTTTTAAGGAAGAAACAAACCTATTCCCGGAGAAACAACTCTCTCATAGTGGTATGGATTAACACAGACGGAATCACACTTCAGGTCAAACGCAAACTGGCAGAACTTCACATGTTTCAGCTCATTCTTGTGCAAATCTGGCCATCGCCAAATTCGTGCATAAATGACATGAGGGAATCCTTTTCTACCAGCAACCTGAAAGGAGATGAAAATAACTTACAAATATTGCAGACACTAGATACAGAATTTACTATATCAGACTGTTTCTTGGATGCATGATTATTCTCTCATAGTTATTTTAATAATCTCATTACACTTCTGTCCCACAAGAGTCCATAAAAATATTTTCATTGGAGGGGGTCGGGAAGGAGAGACATGATTTTAAAATTTTCATTTTTTATTTAACAGAGCAGTGAGATTGGAGATACGTAATGAATCAACATCTCAATTTTAAATGAGGTACACAAAACTTATGTCTCAAAGAATTCACAGTTACCAACTTCATATTTTTTGTAGGGAGATTACTACTGCATATAATGGTACACATCTCAGCAGCATACAGGTATACTAATTATATCTTCATGTAATTAAATTCAACAAGATTATTCATGAGTTGAGGAAAAAAAACTAGAAAACATTCAGAAAGAATATTTTTGTTAATATACCAATGTCGTTAGGTTCACCCTGGAAAAAAAAAAAAAACTGAAATGGAAAATGTCGGAGCAAATGGCAATCATGCAGGACATCAACAATTTTTTTTTTTTTTTAAACACATTAAGTAACTTCTTCCAGTTATTTATGAAGAACTGTATCCTTTATATGACCACTCAACACCGTACGGCAACAAGCACTGCGTTCACTGAAGTTCTCGATGACACGTTCACAAACATCTGGTACTATGCCGTTAATAACCCTTTTTATTTCATCCTTCAATTGGTGTATTGTTTGTGCTTCGTTCACTTACACTTTTGATTTCACAAAAAAAAAAAGGTCACAAGGCATAAGATCATGTGATCTGGCAGGCCATTCCTGGTTGCCACACAAAGTGATAATTTTTTGAGGAATTTTTTCATTCAGCAGAGCAATTGCTTCATGAGATGTGTGACATGTTGCACAATCTTACTGAAACTAAAAACCATCATTTTCATCAATAAGTGGGAAAAACCAAACATAAAGCATGTTTTTGTAACGATCGTCATTCACAGTGACATGAGCTACCATTGAACAAACTGATATCTCTTTCCATTATCTGCAGGTTTCAACTCTTGTGTAAGTTGAATCTTGTGCTCATACAGTTTCAGACCTTTTGAAAGGATTTCATGCAGTGAACTTGGTGATAAATTTAATTTCTGGGCTCATCAGCTAACCAATTTTCTGAGGCTTATGGTCACACTGTCACACACTATAGCAATGTTTCATTGTTTTCGAAGGGAACTGGTCGTCCTTTATTCTTAACATTTGAAATAGAATTCGTGGTCTCAAACTTCTAGATCAACTTCTGAACTGATGATTTGGTTGCACCAGCATTACTTCTGAGTGTCACATCAATTCGTGAATGGTTGGCATGGGACTTGCACTGTTTTGTAGTAACTTTTTATCAGTTGGATATGTTGCTCTGTTGTAAACTGCTCCATGGCAAAAATAAACGTCAAACAACAACGCTCACCACACAAAAGCTATCAGGCTACCAATGGGAAGGATCACAGATAACAAACATGAACATGATTATTATTATTATTATTATCATTATCATTATTATTATCATCATTTGGGTTTAGGGGTCACTCGACATCATGGTCATCAGCACCCTGATGAAAAGTCAGCATGCATATCTCATGGGTGGGGACAAAGGCTATCCCCACCAATTTGGGGATGGGGCCTGACAATTCACAAAATTTCACCACCCTTATAACACCGGAACTGGTATCTGCGAGGATGGTGGGCAGATCTCCAGCGAGACTGAGAGCTGCCCTAAGATCAGTATACAGAAAACTCGTAGCTACAATTATGCTGAACTGAAAGTGGCACACCAAAAACTTCACAGATTGTCAAAGGGCTATGCCTGATGTGCAGTCTGGTAAGCAAAAACTTCTTCCAGCGGCGAGGCTGACATGAAGTCCGCCAAGCTTGTGTGGTCGATTTCAGCAATCACAGTTTGTTGCGTCACCTGCAACAGTCAGTCTCACACTGACACATGATGCATCTGTGAAAAAATGAGATGATGGCATGCAATGGCATGGGATATTGATTGACAGCACTATGCCAACATGCTTCCTTGGCGGCTTTGTCGGCCATGGCATTGCCCTGTATCCCAATGTGGCCAGGTACCCAGCAAAAGATCAACTCCTTGCCATGGTGTTGGAGCCACTGTAAGGAGATATGGGTGAGCTGAATCAGTGCGTCTACTGGATACATTTGGTGAAGTGCTTGCAGTGCACTAAGAGAGTTGGAACAGGTAACGAACCTTGTACGGTGATGTCTGTGAACCCTCTCCAGTGCCATCAGAATGCCATATAATTCCGCATCATAGTTTGTAAATTACTTGGGAAGACGCACTTTAAAAACCCTATTGGGGAAAACAGCAGAACAGAGAGCATTCCCTTGCTGGGATCCATCTGTATAAACAATGATACATCTGTGGTATGTATTTAAAATGGATGAAAACAAAGTTGTAAAAACAAAATCTGGAGTAAAAGTTTTCTTGTACTGTGTCAAGCTTAAAATCACTTTGGGCCTCTGAAGATGCCACGGCGTTCAATCCTTGGCTGTGTATTTTGATGCCCGAGAGATCCAGATCCTTGAGACAGTCTGTAGCATGTATCCCAAATGGCTTGGTTGCATGGGGCCGATTCCTAAACAGTCATTCAAAGGTGGGTTGGACCAGTGAACTAAATGTCAATGACTGAGGTGAAGCTGAGATTTTCAACACCTGCCGAGCCAAAAGGATACTTCGCCGAATCCAGAGTGGTGGTTCACCCGCCTCTGCACACAGATTCGGAACTTGGTTGGTCCGAAAGGCTCCAGTCGAAATCCGAATGCCCTCGTGGTGGACAGCAACTAAACTCTTGAGGTAGGAAGGACGGGCCGATCTGTAGACCACACTGCCACAATCTAAGTGGGGTCAAACAAATGCCCTATAAAACTGTAGGAGGTGGGACCTGTCAGCTACCCGTGTTTTTCCGCTAAGGTATTTCAAAATATTCAACAACTGGAAGCCGTCTGTTCATAGGTCTTTCAGGTGTGGAAGCCAAGTTAATTTCAAGTCAAGTAATAAACCCAAAAAGCGCATAGTGTCTTGAAAACGTAAAATATTGTCCCCCATTGTGAGCAATGGTTGGTTAAAACTTCAACAAGCACAGTAAAAATTGATACATGTAGTCTTCTAGGGTGAGAACCAAAAACCAGTTGTCCTGTCCCAGGTTTTCAGCCTCCTAAAGGTCAGGTGTAGCTGCCTCATCATTGTCGTCATAAGATCAGAGGAAGAGTAGAAGATTGCAACGTCATTCACAAACGAAGAGCACTTGACAGGTCTCCTGACTGCGGAGGAAATGCCACAGATAGAGATGGCAAACAATGTGACACTGAGGACACTGCCTGGGCGGACCCCATTCTCCTGAATGTAGCAGTCAGATATGGCATCGCCAATGTCATATCGAAAACACCGGTCTTTGAGAAAGGATTGGAAAGAAGTGGCAGGCATCCACGAAGTCCCCATTCATGAAGTTGGCGAAGGATGTTGTACCTCCTATCAGTGTCATATGCTTTTTCGAGGTCAAAAAATGCACAAACGAAATGGTTTTCGTGTAAGAAGGACTCCTGTATCGCCATCTCCAGTAGAATTTTAAGTTGTCATAGGTGGAACGGTAGCGCCTGATACCGCACTGGGAGTGGATCAGGTAACTTCGGGATTCGAGCAGCCAGCCTCACAGCACATTGTGTGCATTGAAGTCCCCCGCAAGGAGGAATGGGCATGGGAATGCCCGGAAGAGTTCTGCCAGTGTGTCTGCTACCAAAGCATCATTAGGGGGCAAGTACAAAGAATACACAGTGATATTAAAGGGTGCGAGAACTTTCACAGCAATTGTTTGCATGGTCATGGTAAGAGCGACAGGAGATGAGTGGCATCTGTCATCAATGAAAACAGCCACTCCACCTTTAGCCCTATCTCCAGTAGTATCGTCCTTCCTGTAGGCATGGCAGCCCCGAAATGCAGGTGTATTGGTGACTTTAAAATGTGTTTCTTGTACGCAAATGCATAACGGTTGCTCCTGGACCAGCAGCTGCTATCCTTCCAAATGTGAGTGATATCCATTCAAATTCCACTGCAACACAGAAATCCCTGTGGAAGCCGCTGGTTAGGGATGGTTGTTCTTTTCTTTCTTCCTTGGAGGTGGTGATTTACTGGGGAGGCCAGGAGGAACATTATCCGATTCCTTGCTCTCCGGTTGCTCCAATTGGAAGTCCATATCCTCAAGAACATAGTCCCCACCAGAAAGAGAGTGCACTCACCTGTAGCTTTCTTGGACTTATAACTACTTTTCGAAGGACGATTTTCTTTACTGACAGAAGGAGATGCTTGCCTGGGTTGCGGGGATAGCTTAGTTGACTTCTGATTTTGGGTACTGGTATGTGGCTTAGGTGGTAAGCCTATTGCTGACGGCTTCTGAATGACTTTGGTTTCAAGTGGAACATTTCCCTCCCAGGTACATTGACAAATGCATGTGCTCGTACTTGAATCTGTGGCCTGAGTTTGTGTGGAGGAATCACACTTAGCAATTGGTGTCTTAAGGGCTGATGCAAAAGAAGTCTTTTTACTTTCAACTCCTGAATTTTCCTTTCCTAGTTGTAAACCTCACACTTTCTGCCCCACATTGGGTGATCCCTGGAGCAGTTTACACTTTTTGGAGGAAGTGTATAAGAATTGCCTGACTTGTGAGCTGAGCCTCCAGGGTTGCCGCACATAGCCTTGCCATTACATCCCATAGTGGTATGGCCAAATCTTTGACATTTGTAGCATCACATTGGGTTAGGAACAAACGGGCGAATCTTAAGACAGATTTAGCCTGCAAGGATATGTTCAGGTTATTCTGGAATACTAAACATTATAATAAATGTTGTCGATTTTTCCAATTTTCCATTGACTCTCCTCATAGTTCTGCACTTCCGTGACACCCATATTTTTCCATTCTTCACGTAACTCCGCGGGGTCCACCTCCATTATATTTGAACATGTAACCATGCCCTTACTATAGTTATGGGTGTTATGCAACTCAGCCTCAACTGTGTAGTCACCTAAGGTCTTACATCCCAGAAGCTTAGATATCTGGTCTGAATTAGCAGTTACAACTAGAAGTGTTCCATTACGAAGTTGTTTGACACATTTTAGAGACCCAGCAATACCTTCCAACACCCTGTGAATATAGAACGGGGAGATCTTCTCAAAGGTTCCCCCTATTCACTTTATAACAATGAAAGCGTTATGACACACTAATGTTCTGTTACTATAATTCTGAGACTTCTTTTTGGGAGGACTAACCAACCAAGCTCTCTTTGAGGAGTGGGTATAGGTACTGCCTGACGCTACACCTGTCTCATCAGTAGTAGTTTGATGAGACCATTCTATAGGGATTCTGTGAGACGTTAGGAAAACTATCGTCGACCCAGGCAGAGCCCTGCATACCTGAGCAAACCTTATACAACTGGAGGGGGGGAGGGGCCCATAAGTTGCCTGCTAGAGACTGTTTTACCTCAACAGCCAATCACCTCATCAGCACATAGGACACCTTGAGGTTGAGGTTTTTCTTATAGAGGTCCAGACGATGAAGCCAAGACCCTGCAGTCTGTGAAGCATGCCCATAGCTTACAATGACAGAGGGCTAGTGGCGCTTACCAGTCCCCAGTTCAGGAACTGCAGGGTCGCCAAGCACTTACTCAGCAAACAAATGCCAAGTCCCCGAGGGGACAAAGATGAACAAACCACGGCTGCCAACCGTCATATGACCAAATGGTGCAAGATTCAAATTTGTCCTTACTTCCTGATCACACATTAATTTACAAACTTTGGGGTGGAATATTCCTCATGCCAATGAGAAAAAGTCGAATGTGTCCAAGGTGAACCGCAGCAAGTAAAGTTTGTAACCAACACTTAAAACTGATTTTGTTTGTTAAATGAGTGATAACATTGACACAAGGGGGTGTCAATCTGCTGATGGCAATGTGGTAGTATGGAGACATTTTTATATTTAATGTTTGTGCACATTTAAGATTGATATATATTGAATGTTTCAAAAAGTGGCAACTGTGAGATAGCTGATGAATTTTCGAGCTAAATATTCATTTTATGAATGCATGGCCATATCAATGGCAATGGGCACAAAGTTGCATCAAAACACATTTCCAGACAGAAGACAGCCAAGCCATCCAGCCTTTGCTGGTACTCATCACCACATTGCTGAGGCAGCACAGATGTTGTGTCATGGTAAATGAAGATTTGCAAAGGCCGAACCAGAAAGGACACATCGTGTCTCCTGCTGTGGGAGCTGGAATTACAGGTGACTGCCACTTAGGTTCATATCTTATCCCTATATATTATACAGCTACTGTCTACAAGAACTTTATTCAGAACCTTCTTCCAGAGTTGCTACAGGATGAGCTCCAGAAAAAGGGAGGAAGCCTATAGTTTCTGCATGATAAGGCTCTATCACACTTCAGTCACACTGTTCATGATGCACTGGACAATATCTCAAATGACAGATAGATAGACAGAGGAAAATAAGTTACAGGGTCAGTACATCCCCCCCCCCCCCCCAGCCCCACTCCTCTGTAGGGCTGTCTGTGAAATCAATTGGTTTATGCAGCACACATTGATAATGCAACGATGCCTCATCAGAGTATCAAGGAAGCCTTCAAAGCACTTGTCACCATTCAGATGTGTTTGATAGTGGGTGAAAGCCAAAGATTTCAACTCCATGTGATTGTACAGGAATGCACAGGATATTTTTTACATTGTTTTCGTTTCATGACTTCAGAATTTTGAGATATGTTCCTTTATTACTTACCCAAACAAGAAGAATTTTCTTGTGTACATTTACTTGAAATTCTTCCTTGTTTCGGTGTGAGAAATCCCCCCCCCCCCCCCCCCCCTTACTAAGTTCGTAGAAGTTTTTTGTCAGATCCTGTACTGTTGTTTATTTGTTAACAAAAAATCAAATATGATCATATTAGTGGATGTTCTGCACTATAGCAAGGCATCTATTATTTAACATTAAAAAACAATCTTTAAAAAAAAAAGATGCACCATGAAGGAGTTATGGCAATTGGTCACAAATTAATACTCATAGGGGTACCGATGGAAAATACAAAATTGTAAACTTCGGTGGTTGATGGATGAACGTTTGGCAGTGCAGTGCAATTTCACCTCGCACCTGTCAAGCGTAGTAAACAGGGGACATGACTATACAATGGCATAAAGTCTTTGTGAATTTCATTCTACATACTCAGTTAGACAGTAACTAAAATTCACAGACATATGAGTGAACAATTTATAGGCAAATGCCTGCATTTGAGAGAGGAGATGTAGTTGGGCTCAGAGAAGCCAGTTGGAGTAATCAGTGAACTGCTCAATATTTGAATAGGAGTGATTAGAACAGAGAGATGACAGAGCACGAGGACCGAGCAATCGTCAGACAGGCACCCAGATCCTCAGTTTCATCATCATCATCACTGATCTCATGTGCAACTAGTGCTTCAGTGACCACGAGCAGCATTATTATGCTGGTCACAGAAAGAGGGCTGAGCTCAAGGCATCCCTTGGGCCAACTATCATTGACCTCTGTAAACTGACAAGACCATTTGCAGTTGTGCTGGGCACATTCAGCCTGGAATCTGATTGAATGGAATAGACTCGTCATCATGATGAGCCCCGCTTCAAATTGAGCCCCAATTACCAGCAAAGACATTTCTGGAGACATCCCAGACAGCAGTAGAATACCAATCAGACTATGAGCAGTCATCGATGCAAAACTGCCATACACCGATGGTATTCTCCACCCCATTTTGTTGCCCTCCATGGCAAGCCGTCCTGGGCTTACGTTTCAGAAAGATAATATCTACCTGCACACAATGAGAATTTCTACTAGGGTTGTTTTCATGCTTTCCAAACCCTAACTTGACCAGCAAGGTCACCAGATCTCACCACAATTGAGAATGTTTGGAGCATTATGGGCAGGGGCTTCCAATCAGCTAGGGCTTTTGATGATTTTACATGTCATTTGGACAGAATTTGTCATGATATCCCTCAGGAGGGCAAAGTGCATTTCTATCAATCAATGCCAAGCTGAATAATTGTTGTATAAGGACTAGAAGGGGACCAACGCATTACTGATTTGCTCAATTTGCAAAACTCTTTCTCTTGAATAAATCATTCACTTTTCTGAAATTGTAATCATTTGTTTGTCAATACACATACATCACATTTACTGATTTCAACCCGTTTTGGATAATCCCTTCAGGTACAACTTTTTTTTTTATATTAGAGTGTAGTTACAATTGAACAGATATATGTTGAAAGCTACAAGTTTTGGATTGACAGGCAAAGTGTAACCCAGGTCCAGAATGCATCTAAATTAATGTGGCAAACATCTTAGAAAGTTATTTAAATTGTCTGGTAGAACCAACTCTTAACAGTCTAGAATTATACTAAGACAGCTCTCATATCCACGGTGTCATTGTTGTTTGACCATAACAGTGGGTTGCTAGTACAGATTGCACACTCCAATTGTAGAAGGGAATCACCCATGCCCTATCGAAAGAAACCATCCTGGCTTTGCATTGGTCACTTTAGGGAAATCATGGAAAGCCTAAATCTGGATGACTGGACAGGGATTTCAAATGCCCTTCTCCTACATGCGAGTCCAGTGTGCTACTTGATGTACCATCTTGCTACATAACTACATTGTCGAGTTAGAGTATGTGTCAATTCCTGTATGTGGTGCTTCCCTCAACTCTTTTAAGCTGCCGACCCCCCCCCCCCATCCCTTTTATCCTTTTTCCTCCTTTTTTTCTGACTGATGCATTTGAGTCCACAAGTGAAGCCCAGTAAAGCCCACCTACTCTATCGTGCCTGATGTTCAAAGGAGAGCTAAGTACAATTGCTCTGCTAGATGATTAAACTGAATGTAGTCTCAGTGAGCTACTACACATCCAGGATTTGAACAGACAAAAGATATAATGTGGTGAATAAGTTGGTCAATGGGGGATGAGCTGTCCAAATGGGAAGTGCATGCAGATGTTAAACCACGTATACAACAAAGTATGCTGGTGAAGGAGGAGAGCAGTGTATAGGTAACTGTTGATTGATTCCGTACACTTGGCTATTGAACCAGTAAACCGTTGCAACTCAATCAAGCTGTGAAATTGTTAGTAAGTCAAAGGACAAGGGTTATTTACTGTGAACAGCATGACCCATCAAACTTATGTTGTGTAGTGATTATTTCTTATCATGATTGACCATGTAATGCCACAATAAGTTAAACATGCGGTTGTGCAGACTTACAGACATCAATTGCTGGGAATGCATGAGATACTAAAATGAATAAGAACTCTGTACTTCAGAGTCCAGTAGAGTGGGTGTCCTTTCCGGTCCACCCACCCTATGGCCCTTGCAGCATAAGGAACACAGTGATTGCAATAGAATATTTAATCTAAACTGGCTACAATTAAAGGGCACACAACACATCAATGTTGAAAATGCATCCAGATAACAGGAGATGGCTGTGCCCCCCCCCCCCCACCTCTCTTGTGAATGCCTATGCCTCTGTCTGATTTGGTAAATTCTTCTCCTGCTCACTGTCTGTCTCAAGAGTTTAGAAACCACTTAACCACTTTTTTTAGTGTGTTAGTGGCTAGAAAGGTCAATGTGTATCCAGTCTGCAAATTAAGGTTTTGGGTTCTACAAACAATATCAATATATCTGTCCTCAGTATGAACCTTCCTCCCTTCCCCACAATGCTAACATTTGTAACTGTTAAAATTTTCTGTTAATGTTCATTCAGCTTATCTCTATTTAAAACACAATAAAATTTAATCAAAATATCCACGGGTATGCTGCCGGTCTATAGTGTCCAACGGGCACAATATTTCGGCGATCATACATGTCGCCATCATCAGGTGAACTGACGGACTGAGCTCCTGTGAACGTGCCGGCACGGAGATCCGTACGCTATGGCTGCTCAGAGCGAACTGGGTTCGGTCGTGGTGGCGGCCGATTTAAATACCCTCTGCCCACGGCGCGCTCCCTCCGATGTCCGCGCCCTGCGCCACGGTCGCGCGGTGGAACAGATTGCGACGGCGTCTGAGATGACGTCGGTGTGATGGCTCTGTCCGCCCTGGTCGTCACAACTATACGTTTGCTCAAGTTACTCTTGATTAACCCGATCGCTGGTTCCCAAGCCTTGCTAAGATTATAGCCACAGTCACGGTTTATGAGGTCATCATTGGTGCGAATTTCGATGGCCTCTCTAACAACGCTGTCCCAGTATCTCGACGTCTGTACCAGAATCCTCGTGCGGTCATACTCCATGGCGTGATTTTCCGACAAACAATGTTCAGCGACCGCTGACTTGCTCGGATACATCAGTCGAGTGAGCCTCTGGTGTTCACGGCATCGATCCTCAACGGTACGCATCGTCTGACCAATATACGACTTGCCACATTGACACGGAACCTGGTTCACGCCGGCCTTCCTCAAACCGAGGTCATCTTTGGCGCTCCCCACCAGTGCACGAGTTTTATTTGGAGGACAAAACACAGTTCCGACCCGGTGTTTCTTCAGAATGCGGGCGATTTTCCCCGAGAGTGCACCTGTGTATGGAATAAATGCAGTGCCTACCTCCTCCCTCGTGACTTCATCCATCTCAACAGGTTGTGCTGCAGTGGTTGGGCGGAGAGCACGTTGAATCTGCCACTCTGAGTACCCATTTTTTCGAAATACAGTTCTCAGATGTTCCAATTCCTGGGGTAGACTCTCTGCGTCAGAGATAGTGCGCGTCCTATGTACTAGAGTTTTAAGTACCCCATTCCTCTGTGAAGGGTGGTGGCAGCTGTCTGTGTGCAAATACAGATCAGTGTGCGTAGTCTTCCGATACACCCCATGACCTAGGGTGCCGTCAGCCCTTCTCTTGACCAAGATGTCAAGGAAAGGTAATTTACCCTCCGTTTCAGTCTCCATAGTGAATTTGATGTTGGGGTGTATGGAGTTTAGATGTGTAAGGAAGTCAAGGAGGGCTGATGGCACCCTAGGTCATGGGGTGTATCGGAAGACTACGCACACTGATCTGTATTTGCACACAGACAGCTGCCACCACCCTTCACAGAGGAATGGGGTACTTAAAACTCTAGTACATAGGACGCGCACTATCTCTGACGCAGAGAGTCTACCCCAGGAATTGGAACATCTGAGAACTGTATTTCGAAAAAATGGGTACTCAGAGTGGCAGATTCAACGTGCTCTCCGCCCAACCACTGCAGCACAACCTGTTGAGATGGATGAAGTCACGAGGGAGGAGGTAGGCACTGCATTTATTCCATACACAGGCGCACTCTCGGGGAAAATCGCCCGCATTCTGAAGAAACACCGGGTCGGAACTGTGTTTTGTCCTCCAAATAAAACTTGTGCACTGGTGGGGAGCGCCAAAGATGACCTCGGTTTGAGGAAGGCCGGCGTGTACCAGATTCCGTGTCAATGTGGCAAGTCGTATATTGGTCAGACGATGCGTACCGTCGAGGATCGATGCCGTGAACACTAGAGGCACACTCGACTGATGTATCTGAGCAAGTCGGCGGTCGCTGAACATTGTTTGTCGGAAAATCATGCCATGGAGTATGACCGCACAAGGATTCTGGTACAGACGTAGAGATACTGGGACAGCGTTGTTAGAGAGGTCATCGAAATTCGCACCAATGACGACCTCATAAACCGTGACTGTGGCTATAATCTTAGCAAGGCTTGGGAACCAGCGATTGGGTTAATCAAGAGTAAATTGAGCAAACGTATAGTTGTGACGACCAGGGCGGACAGAGCCATCACACCGACGTCATCTCAGACGCCGTCGCAATCTGTTCCACCGCGCGACCGTGGCGCAGGGCGCGGACATCGGAGGGAGCGCGCCGTGGGCGGAGGGTATTTAAATCGGCCGCCGCCGCGACCGAACCCAGTTCGTTCTGAGCAGCCACAGCGTACGGATCTCCGTGCCGGCACGTTCACAGGAGCTCAGTCCGTCAGTTCACCTGATGATGGCGACATGTATGATCGCCAAAATATTGTGCCCGTTGGACACTATAGACCGGCAGCATACCCGTGGATATTTTGATTATCAAATACGCCGGGAGAAACTCAAGAATTACACCAATAAAATTTGTGTCAAAATCTTTACAACGCTCACAGTTTTCATCCCCAGCAGGTCAAGAGATTAATTCAAAAAGCTTAGAAAGAGGGAGCACATACACATAGAAGTTCACTTAGATTCTATGGTGTGTTGAATCTAGAAACTTAAGGTAACGAAGGGTAGGCAGGAATTCAAAGACAAATAAAAGTGATCAAGAACTACCGTGTTACTTTATCATTAATAAATGTAAATTTTTGTGAGGAACTGTCAGACAGGCACTCAGAGCCCCACACTCATCACTGTCATCAATCTGCTGTGCAACTGGTGCTCCAGTGACCACAAAGAGCATTAATATATGGGTCGCAGAAAGGGGGCTCAGCTCACAGTGCCCCTTGCACTGACTACCACTGACATCTGTACACCAACAAGCCCGTTTGCAGTGGTGCCGGGCATATTTGGAATGGAATCTCATTGACTGGAGTACAATTGTCTTCAGTGATGAGGCTCACTTCAAACTGAACCACAATGACCAGCAAAGATGTGTCTGAAGACAACATGGACAGTGGTGGGATATCAACTCGTCTGTCATCTGCCATACGACCCGACAACTAGAAGTGATGATCTGAGATGATATTTCATTTCATAGCAAGGTTGTCACCCCATTTTCTCTCGTAAATTGGACGCCATCCTGGACTTACATTTAAGGGTACTTCAACAATATTCTATGCCCTGCTTTGTTTCCACGAATGGGAAGCCATCTTGGGCTTACATGTCAGAGATAGAATGTCTTCTTGCAGGTGGCAAGAATTTCTACTGGTTGTCTTAGTGTTTGCCAAAACATACAAGTACTATGAGCATGACTCTCCAACCATCTCAGGATTTTGATGATCCAATGCACCAATTGGACACAATTTGGCACAATACCGTATTTACTCGAATCTAAGCCGCACTTTTTTTCCAGTTTTTGTAATCCAAAAAACCGCCTGCGGCTTAGAATCGAGTGCAAAGTAAGCGGAAGTTCTGAAAAATGTTGGTAGGTGTCGCCACAACTAACTTCTGCCGTCAAATATATGTCGCGCTAGACAGGTATGCTTTGCAGGCACAAAGATAAATACTGGCGCCAAAACCTCTGCGTCAGTAACTAAATTAAAAGGTAGAAGAATGTAAACATTATGCAATGTATTCTTTCGTGTTTGCTGCTATTTCATTTAAATCCTGTCTGCCTAATTAACTACGAAACTAGAACAGCAAACGCGGAAGAATATACATATCATGTTATGTTTATATTCGTATTATTCTTATGCTGAATAGTAATACAGTCAGAAACTAAGCACGGCAACTGACTAGATTTTTAAATCTAAGATGACTCTAATTTCTGTGCAGAATGTAATGTACTAAAGAAGTCGTCTGCAAAGATTTTCAAACAGAGAAAAATTTTCACTAAACTCTCGTTCAGAACATCTTCCATCATACGCAGTCTGTTATTTGGTTCTTGTTGATCATTATCAAAGAAAGCAGCAGTTTAAGTAACAACAAATAGCAGACTCCCGCCATTGTTTCGCTTATGAGACAATTCCTCTCTTTTTTTTTCCTTTTTTTTTTTAATTGTAAGCCGCGGTAGCGCGCACAAAAGCAAGCCTTGCCGCGAGCGGCGACAGGTCGTAAACACGCATTATCAGAATGTAACAAACAATGCATGACACAGTACAATAATGCATTTTCAGCTTAGAGTGACATAAACACCTATAACAAAGAGAACGGCACTTATCAGATCAAAGCAAAATAAGCAATCGATTCAAACCAGACGAAGCACACGAAAAAGGAAGGGTACTCGTATAAATACGGACGGAGTGCCTGACATAGCAATGGCTACCTGGTAAAGCTTAACTGTTAAGCTTACGACTCAAACCAAACTACTGTAGCTGTATCTTCATCCATTCGACCTCAATTGTGTTTCACGTTACAATGGACCAACTGTTTTTCGATTTGGAGGGGCGGTCTAAAACTTTTCTCTCACCTTGAATTTCGAGTCTCAAATTTCGGGAGCGGCTTAGATTCGGGAAAAATTGTTTTCCTTGATTTCGAGTCTCATTTTTTGGGTGCGGCTTAGATTCGAGTGCGGTTTAGATTCGAGTAAATACGGTATCCCTCAGGAGAACATCCAATACCTCTGTCAATCAATGTCAAGCCAAATAACTGTTCGCAAAAGGACCAGAGGTGGACCACTGCATTACTGACTAGCTCCATTTGCAAAGCTCTTTCTCTTTCTCCTGAATATATCATCCACTTTTCTGAATACTCATTTGTTTCAATAATCATTTGTTTGTCAGTACATTACATCAAATCTAAATATTTCCATCCCAGTCAGATAATTCCTTCATGGCGTATTGTTTTGTGTTAAGAGTGTACTAAAATACAATTTGACCAAGTTAGGATTTTTGTGCGTCCAGTAGTAAACTGCAAGAAGTCCAATGTACGGTTGAAATAATATTAGAAATTTTCTACATTGGAGGATAACAGAAACTAAGAGTATTGGCGACAATCCTACTACAGAAAAGCCTATTCATCAGACACAAAGTAATCTTTTGAAAGAGTGTAGGTGAGAATGTAGTTAAATGCTGCACATAACTCAAAGGACCCAATTAAGTACATAATGACTAATATTTTACTTAAAAAGAGTAATCTTTCCATTCTGTTTATAACCTAATTAAGATATGATAAGTGGGCAGCAATCATTCAGATAAGAAAACTACAAACAGCCTGATTTGGGCAAAGGAGACAACAGAGTGTTCTGCCTGGCTCTCAGCAGGATTATATGGTTAACTGGACGTCCCTTAAAGAGAATGGTAAAAGCCCCCTTCACGAATAAAATGTAAAACTAAGTCAGCTGCTGAGGCATAATCCCCTGACACCAAGGTTAGCAAGTTGGGGAGATTAAGAGTCTGCCACAGGATGGCTAGGTTGGGACAGTTCAGTAAAATGTGGACGGTCCTTGTAAGAGAGGACATGACGATGAGTCAGCCAATTACGACCAATGTGTAGCCAGCAAATTACAGCAAGTCACCCAATTATAGCCGATGTGCAGCCAGCAAAAAACGGTGAAGTCCTTGCAAGAGGCCTCCACACATTCATAGTCTCTTTTATCACCCCCTAGTTAGTTTGGTGAAGTCAGAGTGGCCCATTCTGTATTCCAGATCCCTAAAACTTGATGGCGTAATACCAATCAGATGTCTGTTTATGAAATACTTATCTAAAAATTTGTCTTGCTTTACAGGGAATCCTGGATAGCCATGACTAAGGGATGGCAAAAGTAACACTGGTCAAGATCTTGCAAATTGCTCAAGGAGTTGCTGCAGATGAGGAAGGACTCACTGGTCCAGGAAATGGAAAAACTTATGAACATGAGAAATGGCTACTAACTCTGCAGCGAAAATACAACAGCCATCAGGCAAGGAGTGCAGTTCAATATGTCCCATGTGAGTATAAATAAAGCTTACGTGAGCCATTAGTATGGCCTACTTCTGAAACTCCATCGAGCCATTTGTATGGTCTACTTCTGAAGCCCCGGATGCGCGAAGTATGGAGAATAATTGGTGGTGGAGGGCCTCGGGATTAACCCAGTCTTTCAGACCTTGTGAAAGGTCATGATGAAGCTGTGGCTGAGGGGTGCACCATCGAGGTGTTCATGTGTGGGCCTGGAGGAGGGATGGCAGAGGAAATAATTCAGTTCAGAGCAGAGTAGTGTGATCTGCACTCCCGCTGAAGAAACAGCTCGAGGCATATTTGGGCCTGGCCTCCTTTTTCAGGAAATGTGTGCCCAACTAACTATTAAATAGTGATGCAGTGTTGCACTTACCAAGAAAAAAACATTTGGTTATGGACAAATCAATGGCAAAAAGATCTTGAAAACGTAGAGGAGGCACTTGTCAATGCTGATATTTTAAACCACTCTGACATGAGCCAGGAATTTTGTCTAAGTACACACGCGTCATCACAAGGTCTGGGAGCATATCTTTTCCAAATTAAACAGCTAAATGGTAAACAAACACCAAGCATTATTAGTTTCACAAGTAGAAGGCTTACAGAGTGAGAGAGGGCATACTCTGTATCTGAATTCTAAGCACTTGCTGTCATGCAGGCATTTCAAAAATTTGAATATCATTTATGGGGCACACACAAAACGTTTACTGTGATCATCAAGCCCTCTCATTTCTCCTAACCTGCGAACTACTACACAGAAAGATAGCTCGGTGGTGCCCATATTTACAAGAATTTGGTTTTGAAATAGTGTACACTAGGAGTGAACAACACATAATAACTGTTGTGATATCGAGACTGCCACATGGTTTGGATGACTTTTTGGAATTTACTGAACAGATCTCAGATACCAGAGTCCAACAAATGTAGGACAGAACCTATCAACCATACTTTGCAAAACTGTAAAGCTCTCTAGGACATCTGCAAGAAGAGGATCGGCACTGGCAAAAGGTAAGAAAAAAGTTACAGGAAGCTAAGGACAATAATGTAGACAAGTTCTACATGATATATCAATGAGCACTATTTCATAGACACACACCAGAACAAGAAAACTGGTGTGTTTGCTTACCAGAGGACTATGTTGATAACTTTTTTAAGTATACTCTTAACTTGTCGAGCACTAGTGTCTCCAAATGTACAGGCAAAAATTACCACCTACTGCTATTTCCTGAATATGAAACGCAGGAGACAACAAGTGATCAGAAAATGTATAATATGCTGAAAAACTCAACACACAAATAAGCCTGGGTGGAACGAATTACGTCATTCTGACGAAACCACTTGAATTAGTATCAATAGACACAGATGGTCCATATCCACAAGGAAAGGGGACACTGAAATATGTGAAAGCATTGCATGATGTCTCTCCTAAATACCTCAAATTATATGCTGTAGGGTCAGTAACTTCAGGACCAATCATAAGGAGAATAGTGGAAGATTACTTCCGAAGAGTAAGAAAGTCAAAGATAATGTTGAGTGACAATGCACCATATTTCACCAGCATGAAATGGAAAAATGGAAAGAATTTGTCAGTAAATACAGCATCAAACACATACTAGCATCTTGTTTTCATCCGAAGGCCAACCCAATTGAAAGAGTATTCAGAGAGTTTAACCGATTCATCCACACATATAGTCCACAGAAACACCTAAGTGGATTGCATTAGTATCACCATTCCAACAGATCGTAAATAATTTACCACACACAACTACTGTTTTGACACCCACAGAGTTGATGTTCAAGAAAGTTACGATAGACGAATGGGCAAAACCTTTACTAAAGACATATAAAGAAGAAATGACTGCGGAGAAGAGAAAGCTCTAGTAACCTTAGAGGAAAAGGCAGAAGCTAGGGAAAAATAAAGAAATAAATAAATAAAAAATAAAAAAAATCATATAAGAGGTTAGGACGTGTAACTAAATTCCAAGTGGGTCAGGATGTGTTGTTGTGATCCCATCCAAAGTTGACAAAATACAAGAAACTCAGTCACAAGTGGTAATTATTATACACTGGACCATTTGTAATACTCAATATTCCACATCCAGAATGTTACTGAGTAGTGTATCCCAATAGTGGGAAGGGAAAGGGATTGTACCCACATAAAGACCTGAAAAAGTTTGTTCATTAACACAAATCAATACAATCAGTACACACAATATGAAAGAACATACATCAGTTCAATAGCAAGCAAATCCTACACCATATATGGGAGGAGGCACTGTAAATGAACTTACGGAAATATCATGTATTAAACACCTAATCAGGGCCAATAAGATCACTATGATAAAATTCAGATATTGCCAGGTAATACAAAGGTAGGATTATTTGGAAGGATGTTTAACGACATAGTTTGAGAAACACATTCTGGCCTATGGAACGTGATTGCTGTGAAGGGGAGAAGCAATTCTGACTTATAGTAATAGTAGCGGGAGATGTGTAGATGCTGCATACACTACTGCACATGTCGAGAAACTTGACGCACGCGCAGAACGATATGGATTATTAATAAAGCATGGTGGTAACGTAAAATCGTTCACATACCAAAATCCTACACAACAAGCAATGGTACTGATATCAGCACAGAAATGAAATTAATAAAATAATATGTATATAATAGGATTGAGGTAATTTAGAAGGAATATTTACGATGAATAGGGAATTGAGAAAAATATAAAGCTAAATTAAGTAAAATAAACACTACTACACAAAAGGGTAGAGGAACGAAAGAACATGTACAAGACAATGAAAGGGAAGTAAATTCAACAAACATTACACCTCATTTTGAATTGAACTAGTATTTACACTAGATACTGTGACTTACAGTTGGACTTTTTTATCACATAAGCCAACTACAGTATTTAAACAAAACTACAAACTATACAGTAAAGGACTGAAAATCGAGTACCATATATTAAAAGAATAACTACTACCTTATTTGTGCTACACATTAGATTACACAACGTTACACATGAAGCCATTTGTGTAATACTGTAGGCATAATCAGAAGAAGCAGCTGGTAAGTCGAAGGGACCTATAATAATATTTGTGTTCATATTAAAAACAAAACGTGTGTTCACGAACACAAGGTTTAGAATACTTTAAGAATTTAACTCTGCTGAGGGTGAAAGTAAACAAAAAAGAAAATACTCCCACATACGGAGCCAGTATGAGTAAGTGATTAAAGGATGGATGTGATGTGAGATGATACACAGGCAATAACACACCTAGCAGTTTAATTATTGATAAGAATACTTTTTAGGGAATGATGCAAAGCCGCATCCCAAATAAACACAGAAATATTATGGTGGTAGGTACCTTTGAAGATGGGCCCACCGTACTGCAAATGTTGTGCGTATGAATGTATAAGTACCGATATGTATGTGGAGTGGGAGAGTTTTTTGGAGATTAAAGTACGTGAATGAATTTATGAAATAAAGGAAAGATCTGCTACCATAAAAAATGAGTTAAAAGGTAATTTACTATGAGGCAAATGACACACGGTGTAAAGATCAAATAATCTTTTAAACGGCGAACTGTACAAGCGAAAATGCCTATCCCTCTCTGGGTATGTACATTGGTCATAAGAAGGGATACTAAGAACTGTAAGTAATACAATCAAAACTTTAAACCATTATGACATCTGAACATAATTACTGATAAAAGCATATGGTAAGTACAAGAAGTAAAAACCCAACTCCAGTGGAAATGCAAGTTGGAAATGTAGCAGTCTTCTGCGCCAAGATATGAGAGGATGAGTAAAAATGTACATGATGGAACTCTTTAAGCTGGGAGACTAAGAACATTTAAAGAAGAATTGTCTAACAGTTAACACAAATACATGTAGGTAGCACGATAAGCACACATGAAAACATTAGATACAATGAAATGTATGCTTGATTATGATATGGTGAATTTCAGATGAAGTTTGGACAGAAAATCCCACATTTTTCCTTCATTCAAAACCCACAGTTCCCTGTAGATAATAGATCTCTTTCCCGCTGAGTTGATAGAGGTATCGCTGAATGTAGTTGTGTTCTGTTACTGTTAGAAGACACAAGGAGAACAGATTATTTCAGTTTCCTTTTTCTGGGCACTTGTAATAAAGGGAGGATATGTAAATAAATGAAAATAAAGCTGCTTTTCTTTTGTTACAAAAAAGAGAGGAAAGAAAACTTACATGTGTCAGCTCAAGAATGTTGAGAAAATTGAAGTTTACTTCTAAAATAAAATCTCTGATTCTTGAATATAACCATGTAATTATATGTAATATTTTCTGTATACTAAGTAAAGACAATTACATCATCATGATGCAAAATGTACCTGAACCATGTGAGGTGCAAAAAGTGATACTGGTGGCTTACTACCATGAATACAGCATGTGCCTACCACAAGGATAAAACGAGGATAAACCTTCTATTGTGGCGCAACATGCAGGACGTGGTGTCGATTGTAGAAAGTGGCTTTTTCGGACTCTACAGTGTTTCAAGGTTCACTGTAGTCTACAAACAAATGGACAGAAATTTACACAGCTCCTTCATTGTGATATCAGAAAAAAAAGAGGACAATCATCGATGTGCCGATTGTAGGAAGTGGTTTCTTTGGTCTCTACAGCACTGAAGAGTTTGTTGGAGTTTATGAACTAGAAGACAGGAACTTATATGGCTCCTCTGTTGTGGTTCCGACAGGTATAAGAGGCCCACGAGGTCACGATGCCGCGTGGACATACTGACTGGCAACAATAGTGTGCAATGATTATGCACTAACAATGCGGAGTGGAGACTTGACTTAAACAATCAATATACCCACTGCAGGGATAATATATAAGAAAATACCACCTGAACTAAGGAAGGCATAGAGAAGAGAAACAAAGTATATTAATATTGTAAATGATGTTACTGTACAAAAGAGTTTTGTCAAGTGAATATTAAATAATCGGTAAAAGTTAATATAAAAAAATTGTAATTTAAAGTCTGCTCTGGGCCAACCAGAAAAGTGCACCACTACTGTATACTGTCACCCGGTAAAGTCTGGACAATACCAGTACACAGTAGGGTGGCAGTTGTAATGTACTTAAACTGGAATACCAAAAGAATATAATTTTTTAGATTGCTTCTCTCTCTCTTTCTCGTCATTTACAGGAAGATAAACCTAACATGACTGTTACCTCACCAATTTCAATGTTTTTCATGTTCATTTGTTAACAGTTTTCTTTCATTAACCACTTGTCTAGTTTCTGATGCCTCCGTGGTAGGATGTTTTATGGAGACTGTTGTGTTGGCAGAAGAGCCAACACAGTGTTACGATTGGAGGCCAAAATGCATGCATTTTAGCTCAGGCAGGCTGGCGTGAGGAGGGAAGAACTATACTGACGTGAGGTCTGGAACATGACAAGGAATTAGAATTCAGAAAGCGGACGTAGCTAGTTTGATACTTAACTTTAATCCATTAATGATGAACGTCACTCTTGACGGTACATGGTTCACAATATTATCTGTTCAGAAGACATAGTAACTGAATATGGTGCCTTGCTAGGTCATAGCAAATGACGTAGCTGAAGGCTATGCTAAACTGTCGTCTCTGCAAATGGGAGCGTATGTAGACAGTGAACCATCACTAGCAAAGTCGGCTGTACAACTGGGACGAGTGCTAGGGAGTCTCTCTAGACTAGACCTGCCGTGTGGCGACACTCGGCCTGCAATCACTGATAGTGGCGACACGCGCGTCCGACGTATACTAACGGATGGTGGCCGATTTAAAGGCTACCACATAGCAAGTGTGGTGTCTGGTGGTGACACCACAGAGACGCTCTGTCTTTGTGTGAAGGGAGAAAGTGTAAACTCGCATTAAAAAATATTCAATACAGTGGTCATTACAAGTTTGGTGTGCAGTTTCATTTAGTAGGAGAAAAAACCTATGACCATTAGGATTCCTTCTACAACAATTTTATATCACTACGACAATGCCTTATCGATGTGACATGGTCACAAGAAATTTATTTATCTTGTAAGATGAAGATCGAAAAAAAAAGAGAAACACATCACTTGCAATTCAGCGTTCCCTCGATGGGTGGTACTTATGGTCTTGGAGAGCCTGGCTACGGCCTCTAATGGCCTCTGCGATTCCTGATGAGTACCAAGAAACTGTCTTCTGTTGGGGTGGTCCTGAGAAACAGGGGATCACTAAATCAGCTGCCGAAAGACTGGTTGTAGTTGTATTCTGGATTGCCTCATCAACATCACTGTGGTGGGGAGCCAAAGGCAACAGCAGAGGTGAAAGCATCCCAGTCAACACTGTTGAGGACCCATCTGGGCAAGCATCCTGCAGATTTATGCTGAGGGAGAGAGACAAGAAGATCAGGAAGGTCACTACCACACATGACGCTATGGACACACTAGTGGATGGATGGGAGAAGACAAGAGCCGCAGATGGAAAAATCAATGGCCAAGAAAGTTCTGTGCGGCTCACTGAAGTTGGTTAGTTGGTTGATTTGGGGGAGGGTACCAAACAGTGAAGTCATTGCTCCCATTAGATTAGGGGACGTCAGCCGTGCTCTTTCCAAGGAAGTGTCCGGGCATTTCCTGAAGCGATTTAGGGAAATCACGGAAAACCCAAATCAGGATGGCTGGACACAGATCCCACTGAAGTGTTTAGGGACATCAGTATTCACAAGACAGAGGTGAATTTGTGCCAGTAAGTTTTTGAGGTCTTCACCATGGCCAGTGATCATTGTTCCACTACCAAGGGTTATGGACAATGAAATTACCCAAGAATAGGAAAGGGGGGGGCAGGGGCAGGGGGGAGGGGCAGGGGGGGAGGGGCAGGGGGGAGGGGCAGGGGGGAGGGGCAGGGGGGAGGGGCAGGGGGGGAGGGGACTGTTGGGGGAGCTGAGAAACCAATGCAAACAATATCTTATGAGGCACTTCACCATTGGGAAGGAGGTAAACACTCCAGATGATAGAATTGTAAAACACACTTACCTGAACAACCATAGCCTCCATAGGTGTATTAAGAGGCACACTTTCACTCTATAGAATTTTTGGAATGTATGTGTGAACTGTGCCCGACACATGCCGTATGTAGCATAATTCTTATAATATCCCCCGGTATCCACGAAGGGCCAGGTTCTGCAACGCTGGAAACCAAGTTTCCTGAAGAGCAATGAAGAAGGCAGGAGAAGTGCTTAAAAGATTATGTAGCTCAGCTAGGGGGCAGAAAAAACCACTACTATTCCACTGGAGAATAATATTGTCAACGTACTGTGAGGCCATGAAGGGACCAAAGAGACAGTTTATGCCCAGGGTCACCCACTGCCACTGGTTGAGGTGTTATGGCATCAACACACTTAGGTTTTGCATTAGATTGTGTGGTAAACTTGGGGCCTCAGGGGCTGCCAGAATTTCTGTCAGCCACACGAGTGGAACGGGAGATTTGGTGGTGTGGGGGCCATCGTGATATCCCTGTTCTTGGAGGACTACTACTTATCTTTCCTCTCCTTCGGGGATTTGGATGACTGTGAGGCCTCCTCTGAATCAGTTTCAGGTAATGATGATCGTGAAGCCCTATGACCTGCAGCCTGTTTCTCCAGCCACTGGCTGGTGTCTGGTTGCAGACTGATAGAAACCTTGGACAAAGTGTCCGGAGGGACCTTTTCCTGTCAAGAGAAATTGATTTGTCTCTAACTGCAAGGTGGGAGCCAATGTCCCTGGGGACATGGGTGGGAAGACAATGACCCTAAATCAGGTGTGAGGGAAGCAGCAAGAGGGGAGCCCCCAACTGTCAAGGGGAGGGCGGGGGGCCTGAACGGGGGGGGGGGGGGGGGGGGGGGGGGGGGGGAGGGGGGTTGAAGAGCGCAGGCATGGTCGAATGGCCCTGACGGCCCACTGTGGGAGGTGGAACAGGGGGGAGTACCGTCGCCAAAGGATGCGACATCGTCATAGCTGTAGCATGTGACACTGTTGTACATGTCTGGAGCAACCGCTCGTACTACTTCTTTGCCTCTTGGTAAGTTAGTTTGTTGAGAGTCTTCTATTCTCGTATTTTCTTCTCTCTTAGGAAAATGGTGCAATGAGGTGGGCACAGAGAATGTTGCTTTCCAAGTTTGACACAGATGGGGGAAGGCGCTCAAGTAGCGTTCCTGTGCAGCGGTCATTTAAAATCTCTGCACATGGGGCTAGCATTGCAATGCGAAGACATGTGTCCAAATTTCAAACACTTGAAGCGTCACATGGGGGCAACATACAGTTTCACATCACATAGGTATACCATCACCTTCATCTTTTCACGCAATAAATTGTCCTCAAAGGTCAAGATGAAAGCAGTGGTAGCAACTTTATTGTTCTTTGGCCCCCTATGGACACAATGGACAAAGTGGACATCCTGACACTCCAAGTTGGCGCAAAGCTCATCATCAGATCGCAAGAGCAGGTCTCTGTGGGAAACGATGCCCAGAACCATATTTAGACTATTATGGGGATTGACAGTCACTGGTATGTCACCCAGCTTGTTAGAAGTCAGTACCAACCGTGAATGGGCAGGGGATGCTGTTTTGATTAAAATTGACCCATTTTCCATTTTAGGGATGGCGGAAACTTCACCAAACTTGTCTTCTGTGGTCTCCACAAAGAATAAGGGCTTTGTGGCCTAGAAGGTATCTCCATTAGTGTTTCTCTACTTGGCACTTAGATCTATGTTCCTCCCATGGTATAGCAACAGAAGGGAACATTTTAGGGCTATATCTCTCTCTGCATTAAATGAGAACTTTCCTTCCCCAGAGACTGCTGCACCATTGGCTGTCAGTGGGAGATAACTTCATCTGCTTCATTTGTCGCTCATCCGCCATGGTGCCAACCATTCTGAATGGGGGCTCTCCCCACCCAGCCTCAACAATGGCAACCTGGCCAGTATTCTATCGCTCAAAGTCCCTGTGCTCCAGTCATGACAGGCGCACACTCCTTGGCATAGATTATGAGTTTCCAATTCAGGCACCAACAGTGCAATGCCTGCGTGGTCAGGGGGGCCACCACCATGCAGGTACATGACAACAAGCTCCCCCCCCCCCTCCCCCCCCTCCCCACCTGCCATTCCCACAACGGGATGGCTACCACACTGGGTTTTGGGTGTACTGCCTTATTAAAGGGAAGGGCGCAAAAACGGAAAGACAGAAAGGTGGAGACTACATTGGCCAACCTTCTCTGCACGATCTGCACCTAGCAGAATTTTGAAAATTTGTCACAGGCAAACCCACCAATGGGCACCATGTATTTATTTAATGAAAAGTTGTGGGAGTATAAGCTCGCTAGGCTCGCAGAATGGGAAGGAAGTAATGTTGCAAGTGCTGCGGCCTAATGGTAGCCAAACACATACTCATAAGAAGAGGTGGGAGCCCCTTTGGGTTGGGGGTAGGGGAGGGGGGGCAGCAGGTGAGGTGGCAGTGTGGTGGTTCTCAGTCATTAAGTGAAGAAAATCAGTCACTGCATTGTCTGTGGTCAAATGTAATGCCTGAAATTTGGCATTCTCAGCACACTATAGATCTCGGAACATTGAATTCCCCAACGATTCACAATATGGAATGTCCTATGTGTCTAGCTCCAACTACCTACCCACATTCAAAGTCTGTTAAATCTTTTCACATGAACCACTGGAGAATAAATGACAGCTCTGCCAATCCACTAAGCTTTTATAACTTGTTTACACAATACAACCACCGTGTGTTTCTGTAGATACTGCTACCCCATGACTTTTGTCATCTTAGTGTGAAAGTACATACACTACCTTGTTTTTGGAATTAACGGCTAGGTTTGTGGGGAGAAGAGAGGACAGAGTGGAGGAAGTTAAAAAAGAAAGGCAGGTTCCTCAGATCCCAAGATCCCTCTCAGCCTCACTTCCATCACTGGAATAAATAAAATTTTTACAATTTGCTGGATACAGCACACAAATTTATAACAAAGCTAACTCCTGAAACTGAATAGGAGGAAAGTGAGAACTTAAAAAAAATCTCATATGGAAAAATTATTTCAATGAAGCGGAATATGAATATCCCGAGAACACGCTATATTATTAACACACCATCTTCTGCAGCAATTAATGATTAACTAATAATGTTAATCTGCTTCTACTATTAAATTTCAATTAACAAAAAGCTGCAGCTCTGTTCTGAAATACTATTTGTTTGGTACTATGGACTGAAGTTTTACTTGCAAAATCTGATGAAAATTATCTGGACACCTCTATGTAACGTGGAACTGACCCTAGATGTCACTGTTAGTGATGTGATTGTGAAGCGTAAATGTGAAGGAACAACTGCAGCTAAACAATGGCCGGACAGCCCTTATGTACTGACAGACAGGGACCATCAAGCATTGTGGACGGTGGTTGTAAAAAAAGTCAAATGAAGTCAGAAGAATATGAGTTCCAAAGTATTACCAGCATCCCAACCAGCACAGTGACTGTGCATATGGAACTGGTTGGTTGGTTGATTGGGGTTGAGGGGACCAAACAGCAAGGTAATCAGTCCCTTGTTTTAAAGGTGGTCTATTAGGATGAATTTACATCTCACAAGAGTCATAACGGGTGGGGGGGGGGGGGGGGCGTAAAAGTGCAATCGTGTTGTCAATGGTGAAAACAAAAGAAGGGAAGTCAGCAAGTGGGCAACCCCAAGGCTATGCTAGAGGCAGGAAATATCCCACCCCACTGCAGTATAGGCAAGACCACCTGCTACTTAAAAGCATTCAACCACTAGAATGTAAAAGTGTGTATTGGAAAAGGAGACTAACCAAATCTAAAAAGCGATAAAAACAGAGTAAAAGGGAGATAAAAGAGGATCTTGGCCAGGGAGGGGAGTCAGGAATCTCCAAACACAGCTTACAGTGGGAGACACCCCAACCCTCACTGCCCTGCCCCTACTCCAGAGGGAGATTAAAAACTTAAAACTGAAAATAAAAACCACTTTCATAGAGGAAACTGAGAACCAGATCCACCATCTGGGAATCGTCTGCCAATATTAAATGTAATATGCGAGGAAGTCCGTACTTAGTACGCAGAGCCAAAAGGAGGGGGCATTTCACCAAAATGTGGGCTACTGACTGGAAGGCCCCACAACCACAAAGAGCGGGCGGCTCATTACGCAAAAGAAAACCATGGTCAGCCAGGTATGGCTGATGTGGAGATAACACAGGGTGGTCAAGTCCTTTCAGGAGAGGCGGAAGGAAGAATGCCACGGGACAGGTGTCACCTTAATCGCACGAAGTTTATTAGACAGGGAGGTAGCCTCCCAAGAGTTGGCCCATGATTGTGCGAAGTGGGATTTGATATGAAGCCGTAAATCCACCGCAGGAGGGGTTACAGGGAAGGGGACGGGGGTTAAGTGACTGCTTCCCCAGCCGAACAATCAGCAAGCTCATTACCTGGGATACCCACATGGCCAGAGACCCAAAGGAAGTCAACGGAACAAGCAGCATGGTGAAGATCAGCGAGATAGTCATGGATGGCAGAGACCAAGGGATGGCAGGAAAAACACTGGTCAATAGCCCGAAGGCCACTCATTGAGTCCATACATAACAAAATGCGGCAGAGTTGGGACTGTTTAATAAAGGTAAGGGCCTGGGAAATTTCCATCAATTCAGCAGTAAACACCCCACATGCAGTTGGGATTTTCCATCCCAACACAGGACGTGAAGGCATATCCCACACAATCAGCAGAGTTAGAGCCATCAGTGTAAGAAACAACAGCATCCTGAAACTCTCATAAAATTCGGCGGAAAAAACAGCGGAACACCATCGGGGGAACGGAATCTTTCGGACCTTGGCAAGAGATCCATCTGAATCCGGGGCCAAGGAACTAACCAAGGGGGGTGTTGGGGAGGGAACGTGGGAGACAGGACAAAGAAGGAAGCTAAAAATCAGTAAACCCGCCCAAGGGCAGGAATCAGGTGGGCGATGTCCTTGGTCTGGGAACAGGATAGAATAGGAAGGATGAGTGGAGAGGAACGGACAGTGATTGCATAAGAAACCAGAAGCTGGGATCACCGAACAGAAAAGGGGGGGGGGGAATCCCAGCTTCAACCAGGAGACTATCAACAGGGCTAGAAGGGAAGGCACCAGTGGCCAAACAGATACAACAATGGTGGACTGGATCCAGGAGGTGCAGTGTGGAAGGAGCAGCCGAACCATAAACTTGACAACTATAGTCCAAGCGAGACAGCACTAAAGACCGATAAAGGCGGAGAAGAGTGGAATGATTCGCACCCCGAGGGGTGTGGGCAAGGAAGCAAATGACATTTCGTTAACGGAAACATCCTATCTTCAGAAGTCTTGATATGAGGCAGCCAAGTGAGCTTCTTGTCGAAAAGAAGACCCAGGGGACGAAACTGTGGAACCACAGGTAATTGTTGTGCATCGAGGTAGAGCTCCAGATCGGGGTGGACTGCAGTACGGCAATAGGAGTGGACACCCGCGATTTTAAAGGGGAGAATTGAAACCCGTGTGAGAGGGTCCTTGCAGAGGCATGCCATATAGCAACCTGGAGCTGCTGCTCTGCAGAGGCCATCGAAGAGGAACTAACCAAAATGCAGAAATCATTCACATACAGAGCAAAGGACCAACGGAGGCAACAAGTCCAGTTATAGCAATGAGGAAAAGAAGTACACTCAATACGGAACCCTGTGGGATGCCATTCTCCTGGGTCCGTGGAGAACTAAAAACAGTACCAACCCGAACCCTGAACGACCAATGGAACAGGAACTGGCGGATAAAAATCGGGAGTGAGCCTCAAAGATCCCACTCATGAAGCGTAAGAAAGATATGATGGCGCCAAGCTGTGTCATAGGCCTGTAGAGACTTTCAGATAGGATGCATTATGGCCGTGTGCAACTACTAATACATTTTGCATGAAAAATTTAAAACTCTGCTTTGGTCTTCAGCAGAGAAGCATTATATATAAATGGACATTATTGTCATATCTTTTGCTGCAGTTTATACTCCACAGTTCTTCTAAAACCGAATTTTGTAATTTGAGGCATCTATCTAATTAAAAGGTCTACGTCATTACATGTGTGAGTAACAGCTCCAGCTCCTTATTAGGTCTATGCAAAGTGTTCTGTTATTTATTTAACATAAATTCTTCGTGTTACATTTCACAGATCAGACATCTCAGAGACAAGAATCTAGAACAGGGCTATGCCATGAAATACATGTTTTGTGGAAGCATGTGTCAAGACAAGAATGCAAGGGGCTATGCCCACAACTGGATATAAATACCGAATTATAAAGCATCAAACAGACAATATGTGATCTCTCATGTTTTATCGGTGTGATCTATTAACAGCTTGCTTTAAGGTGTTCTGACAAATCGTTTTTTCCATTTTATGCATGAAATTATGACAACTGACCCAGCTGTCTTCTTCAGGTGCTGCAAATTTTGCTTTTATTTGTACTTGTTACCTGGATTGTGAATTATAATTGGCCTCATGTCACTAACTATAGCTGAATTTGGGTCCTGATGCCCACTATATCCTTTCATGGCTTTTCGGAGCCCACATTGTTATTCTGCAAACCACAAATTCCCAGCCCTGGTATACATGATGTCTGGTGAGGTCATTAAGGTCTTGCTGTCCATGGAAAGAGGAATATCATATGGGGAGGGCCTCCCAGCAAGTAGACCTGATCATCTGGTGCAAGTCTTTTGAGGTGACGCCACTTCAGCAACTTGCGCATCGATGAGGATGAAATGATGATGATGAAAGATGACACAAACACCCAGTCCCTGGGCGGAGAAAATCTCCAACCCACCTGGGAATCGAACCAGGGGCCCCCGGCATGACAAGCCAGCATGCTGTTGACTCAGCTACAGTGGTGGACTTGCTGCCCATCAGTGCTGGGAAAATGCTAAGAGAATTTGTGTTACACAGAGTATCAGTGGGGGCTCTGAAAAACAAAAGAGCATCAAAGGGCATAGTTGGCTCTGCTATAAATGGATCAACGGTAGTTCACAATTTGGTTGAAGTCTGGGCAGTGAGTACACACAACAAAATTCACAGCAACTGAAAAAGAAGGATGGGACGGTCACTGAAACAATGTGCATAAAATGAAAAAATAACTTGGCACAACAACTGGAAACACACCATTAAGTATATGGAATAATAAGTAGCTGAAGTACCTATATCAAATACTGAAGTCAAAATAATCACAGTGCGTACTACGAATTTGGGAGAACAGTGATCATAATTCTAAAAGTTTGCAAGATATTTCCATAGGCCTACAAACAAAAATAATTTTGTGCCAAATGACGTACAGCCAAAAATCTCTAAACTGATTATTTATCAACTAGCTGAGTTTTTTCCATGACATACATTTGTAGCAGCAGCAGCAGATTTTTTTTCTCAAAATCTCCAGCTTTGTCAATTTACAATCACCTTATCACCTTCCAATCTAACCCAGGCCTCAGGTTACACTACAGCTCAATCCCAAGAGAGCCTTCATTTCAAAGAGGTAGAAAATTTTACATATATTGTGGTGACAGGAATCTATGACACCCTTCTGTGACCTAACAAATCCAACATAACCAGTGAAGAATATTGAATAGTTTCAATTGTGGCACTAAAATGCATCACCTCTTTATCATCTTTCATTGGTCCCCTAAAACTGTCTTTCCGATGGCTACTTGAAACAGGCACTTGTCAACCAATGTACCTTAGATAAGCCACACCCTGACTGACACTGTCCCTGTTTTAGACTTTTAGCCTGTCAGAGAGACAAGAATACAAATATAGACAGAATATGTTGTACATATTTATAAGGCGTTTTGTATATAAATGCCACTAGCAAAGACTGAATACTAAAATTACTTTGCTCAGTATGTTCAGTGTCATGCCTAATTTATCTATAATCAGTGCTTATCTACAGATTTCATAAATTCACATTGTTATATGATTATAGTATTTAAATGACTGTTACAGTATGATTTGTCTACTAAGTACTGGGATGATAATATTTATCTTCAAGTCATGCTAACCTGCAGTCTGCCATCCAGAGTACGCTGAATTGTAACACATTTACTTGGATGAGCCCCATTTGTTGTAATGGCTGTTATTAAACTGTCCAGTTCATCACGCTTTTCCTGCAAAGAAGGATTTCATTGTTTCAGTCAGCAACAATAAATTAGTTTTTCTTATGCTAACTTGGGCTCTTTATGATACAATTTTATCACCACTAACTGAAGACATAATTAAGAAATATGTAAGAATTTGGGACCAAATCATCATGATGTGGTGAAGCAATCGAGAAGATTCCCTACCATAATCAAAGTCCTTAAGAAATTCTTTTACAGTTTATAATCATCTGGGCCTATAATTTTCCCTCTTTACGGCTCATTTAAAATATATGTTAACCATTACTGTATCAGTAGCGAGATGTCTCACAAACAGCTTTACTGCAGCCACGGGAGAGTACACGTGTGCGTGTCTGTACTTCATTTAGAAAAACAGCATCTAGAAAACTACCACTATTGCTCCATGTATTTATGCAGCACACATTACAGGAATAAGAGGTCATTTCTGATGGAACTGTAGGTTCAAAACAGACAAGGTTAGAGATGGAAATTAGATATGTACTTTTCAAAGGAACCACTCATGCATTCATCTTGTGTTGAAGGGAAATGTGGAGAAACCTAAATTCGTATGGATGGATAGATGAGCACTTGAGTTCACTCCTGCCAAATGATAGTCCAGTGTCTGAAAGACTGACCCATCTTGTTACTTACTCTCATTTACAGTAATACCATTATCTGGACAAACAGTTCCCAAAATTGCTTACTCAATTTTATATCAACATTCACTAAAATTAAAGAATCTATTTAATTGAACAAAGGTTATTTCACCTGCACCAATGTGTTTGTCATCTCAATTGCTATGGAAACCTCCCGTAAGTCTACAAACCGTTCTCCAGTCTGTATACAAATGTAATCATCGAAAAGACGTTACATTTTGACAGTGTTCAATATCTACCTTTATTTTCTGAAAAAGTGTTAAGCTAATGTCTTGTCTCTTTATGATTCATTTCAAGTATGTGTAGTGCCATCACTGTGAGTAGCTCTTTCCTTCACGATGAGGGCCTGTAGGTGCAGCAGTGCTACGGAAATGGATCACACTCAAATCTAGGTGATGTCTACTAGGTGAGTGGACCACAGAGAATGTCTTCAGTGTTTGAACGTCCTTTTTCTCTTTACTCTAGTACTTTCTGTTCTTTTCTGCATTGACATGTCACTAGTGATTCTTCTACTTTTAAAATCAAGTAGGTCTACTAACTTTAAGGACAAAAGTGTGATCTGTTGTTATTCACTACTAATATTGTCAATACTAATTCCTGTGTTGGATACAAGGAACCCATAGTATACATACTGTTATTCGGATTTACAGGGCCTCAAAACAAATACTGCACAATTTCTACAGTTGTTACAAGCAGTATCCTTCTCTTCCTATGCTATTACCACAGTTTGGTAGATCTACACACACATTTTCTCTTTTCAGTTTGGTAAAGTAATGTCAGTATAATAGAAGAGAAATGATATCTACTGTTACTGATCTTTAAAAAATTAAGGCCTAATATCATTAGATTACTGTGAATCTACTATTGGAAATAGTGGAAATACTCTAACACTGATCCATTATTAGTTATGTGTTCTTAGGAAGTATTTTTTCATCTGATTTAAAGCATAAGTATTTGATCAGATCGCAGAAAAATACAAACTGAATAACGGGTCTAACATAGCATAGTGCCCGTATATATTTTTCAGAGGCCGACTGATGACAAGAAGTTTAACTATACTATTTATAATGTGCCACGAAATAATGCGACTGCGTAAAAACACTGAGTGTTGACTACTCACGTTTCGGAAAATGATCAAAATCATTTATGATGTTAAGTTTATGTCACATAAATTTTGTACTTAGCACTCTATGATTATCGACAAGTAACTGATAGTGAATATGGATAACTACGTGAATTGTGTGACGACAGTGAATTAAATTACATAACCTACCAGCCTGTCACTACTTAAAACACTTTGGTGGACACTAACTGGGAAATGAATTTACAGGTGTCCATAATGCGAACAACTGTTATCGTCGCTGACATAGGCTATTACCTTCATAAATACACGAAGTAATCAGTTTATCAGAACACAAGACACGGCTGAACTGCTGTACTTAACTAAAGTCTAAGAAGTACCAACCTTCAATTTCTTCACTAAACTTTCAATAGCGCGTTTTGCAAAACCTTCTGATTCTCCTCCTTGGCGATGACACATTAAACTATGCACTATACTCAAGCAGGCGTCGGCTGATGTTGGTGCATTTGTTGTTATAGCAGTCATGTCTCGATCTGTAAGCAATATTAACACATTCACACCGTCTTACATCACAAGACTGAAACGTGCTTTCGTCCTGCTTTCCTATTACAGATGTCCATTACCTACCCTTAAGTTCTTCCTATTGATACAGTAGAGTTGACAGTCACAAAAAATCCACTAAGCTTGAAAATTACGTTTATACTTAATTCAGTCATATAGCTTTACTGGGTATCATACAATTAAATAACAGGATTCACAACGTTTTTACATGTTTCCACTAAGACTGATATCACCCATATCTTCGAAATTACGCGTTTCACTTAAACTGATGGTCACAGAAAATCCAAACCTTCTGCTGTTGCCGCAGGACTGAAGAGGTGTCCGCCGCCAGACAAGCCTACCATTCTTGCAGTTTGTAGTGTAACACTCCTTTAATGACAGTCAATACTGTTTCTGCATAATGTTTAACGTCCACACTGAACGACAACCGATGTAAACATGTCTCCAGAGATGTTTACAACAAATTCACTGAGTTTCCTACATTACCTAACCACAAACACTGCCTGCAGACATGCTCTAGAAACAAAAACACTACTACCGATTAGCACCACAGATGTCGATAGCACAAAACTAATGGTAGTTCATCTGTGGATTCCGACGCTAAGGTGTTTCCAATTGCAGCTAAAATTGAATTAATTGATTCCACATATTTATATGTTTATCTCACTGTAGTAGAAGAAACACCATATGCTCAATATATAAATGCATATTAGCAATATATTACATAGAAGTAAGTTTAATGTCCCACCGAAGACATACTCACACTAGACGACAACGCAACGTCAGGGGACGTCACCGTCAAATGGCGAAGAGTCCATCACGATAGACCGAACATCAACGCGACGTCAATTCCCTTAGCGCAATATCGAACGATGAAAGTGAGATTATGAGATACCGTCCGCGGTACAAAAAAATCAGAATGTAACATCAGAATACACACACACACACACACACACACACACACACACACACACACACACACATATATATATATATATATATATATATATATATATATATATATATATATATATATATATATAATAGAATACATAGACCATGTTCATCTTTTCCATTTTGTTTTTACTATATTGAAAATTACGTAAAAAATTGCATTTTTCTGCTTCAGTAGAGCTTACAGACACATTATTTAATGCAAATTGCTTCATCAGTTTATGTTCTTAATTATACACAGTGTAGATGTCACTTCTCTTCATTTACTGTAATAGATAAATAAGTATTTGCTTGCAGTTGTCTGGCATATATTGTGGCAGAACACCCAGTGTAAAAAATATGCAAGTCTTCATTGAACAGTTAATTAGTTAATTAAGTGATCTAGAGATCATTTGAACGATTCTTCTTCCAAATTGATGTGAAACAAGTTAGTTTACAGGAAATTTATACATTTACACATTATGTTTTAGTATTATTCATACAACTACACTTACAAACTAGTTTTTTTTCAGGGCTACCAATTTTCGAATAGAAATTCGTCCATCGCATAGAATGAATTGTTGAAGAGAAGTCGTGCTGTAGGTGTGGGCACCATTATTCTTCTCAAATTGTGCTGGATTATTTATAACAAATTTCATTAGCAAAAATACGTACTGTGATGATGCATTTCAAATGCCTGACTCCTCGAAGAGGTATCTACATGGTGATAATAGGCGAACACCAGATGTTATTCTTAGTGCTCAATTTTGAGCAATCAATACTAACTTTGTGAGTGATAAGCCTCCCAAAAAAGTTATCCCATAAGACATTACTGAGTAGAAATATCAAAATTATTTCCAAGACTAGCGATTATATCAAGGACAAAAGTAACTGCACATAATCGTTTGAGCAACTCAGTGTTACACTTCTTCCAGTTCCCTTTTTCATCACATATGGATCCAAAAATTTTGAGCATTTTACCATAATTACTGACTCATGTTCATGTGCTACATTAGCTGTTGGTATGACCCTATTTGTTTTAGAGAGCTGAATACAGTGTGTTTTCTCGAAAGTATGGGAGAGCCCACTTTCAGAGAAACAATAATTGTTTGAAAAATATTATTTACAGTCTCTTTTGTAACTTTCTCTCTAATGGGATTTATTACAACACTAGCACCGCCTTGTAACATATCTTTTCTTAATGATCAATAAATGTGAGAGAAATGAGTTTGTGCCAGGAAAGACACATTACAAATGTGATGGCACAGTGTGGTTAGCAACTTATCACACATCAAGAAATAATATTCAATTCTTTGAAATAATGAATCATTGTTGTTTTAGACCTTTCTGCCTTTATATGCTATATTCTTCTGTGGTTATCGAGCATCATCACTGTTTGAAGCCTTGTTGACCATAAAATACTATTGTGATTTCTGTGTAAAAAGTGACAACGAATATTCGATCACACTTCATAAAAACTGATCTGCTAGTTCGACTTGTGGAAAATGAAATATTTAAATAACATGATGCAATGAGCAATTGGTCACTTTGATTTCAGACAATGTAAGCTCAATTTCTTGTTATATTTGCCTGAAAAATTTAAATTCATTAAAAAATCAATAAGGAGATATCAAGAGTTTCGCTACAATAACTGGCAGTTCATAAGAATGCACAGTGTATGATTTTGGTGACATTACATCTTAGTACACTGAAGGCTATAACAAAAGTAATACATTATAGGAGCAAGTGTCTGTTTTCTTCCAAAAATATTTGTTTCCTTTAGAAATAAAAGGATGTATTTTCTGACAGAGGCCTCTTCTTACATTTCATATACAAAGTCTCTTAATCCTCCTTAACGTTTGTTAATTTGTCATTAATATTACCAACTATTTGTAGTACAATAATAAATAATATACTGAACTTTCTTCAAATGATAAATTTTTTTGTAAGGTGCACTTTAGTCTTAAAAAAATAAGAGTTCCAATTCTGTTTTCTGAAAGTTAAGTGTTGGGTCATTCACATGTCTAAGCAATAATATTGGAGTGAAAATTGAACCCTGTAGGACTCCCTTTTTGATTTCTCTCCAGTCACTAACATTTTCTACATTCCCAACATTGTTTCAATTAATCAGCACAACCGTTTCCATTCTGTTTGTTAAGTTTGACTCAAACTAGTTGTGTGTAAAGGCATCACTTACATAAAAGTTGAGTTTTTCTGGTAGTATAAAATGACCTGTCAAATCAGACTCATTGGAAAGGTCACACAAAATATCAACTGAAGATATTTTACTATGTAAGGCTTGTAATGTTCGGTGGTTGAATATGGAAACAGCATTGTTGTTCGAGCAAGATCTAGAATCCAAACTGTGATGTGCCAAGTAAAGTGTTTTTACTTAAATGCAGGACTACTATTGAGCAAATTACTTGTATGAATACTTCAGAAAGGATGTTAGTAATAAAACTGGAAGATGATCTTTTAAGTCTTTCTTGTTATCTTCCTTGTAAAGCGTTTTAACAATAACATGTTTTAATCTGCCTGGAAAAATTCTCTGTACCAGTGTTGCTATGTCTATCACTGAGGACAATGATAATTAAGTTAGAGCAATGGTTCAGAATTCCGTCTGAAAATCCATCAGCACCAAATAAGATACTGTTTTAGTATTTTTATAATTCTATTAATTTTGGTGTAGGGTGTTTGTGCTCTTTATAGTTGCTTAAAGTTTTGTGGAATTATATTTTTAATTTATTCTCTTGCTACTTCAACTCAACCATTTAATCCTGCTTTGGCTCCTATATTTAAAAGATGATTGTTAAAAGTACCTGCAATTTGTAAATTATCAGTCACACCAATGTCATTGTTCACTGACTGGTTCTCCAGTCACCCGTTTTACAATATCCATATAAACACGAAATGAATTCGCAATAACGAATATGGACTCCCACCAGCTGTATAATGGAATGAGAGCCATGAAGATTTGTTCTGGTCGGTGACTCGAACGCGGATTTCCCACTTTTCGCATGCAGTCACCTTACCATTTGGCTATCTGTGCACAACTCGTGGGCAGACCCAAACTTCTATATGTCGTCAACAATGTGTCAACAACTTATACTCGTATGTCCATTATGTATATTCTCGTACAGGAGAGATATTTTACTCGAAAGTCACTTGCCCACTGTCAGCGTATAAATATGATATTGCGGTGCCTGTGTTTTTCCAAATTACGATGCAAAGTTCCTTCAGACATGCCTGCATGTCCGAAGGAACAGGCACTGCAGTAGTAAGGCCATTATGAAAGACATGAAATATATTTGCAGTCTGCAAATATTGGGTACTGTCAGCTGTGTAAGGGAATGATAAGAACGAAAGTTTGTGCCAGACTGGAACTTGAATCCAGATTTCACTTTTATCACGAGTGGTCGTCTTTCCATTTGGCTAGTCAAGCAAGACTCATGGGCACCCAAGCTTACATATATCGTCCAGTCTGCCACAAATTTTTATTGTTGTCATTGCATTATACAGCTTATGGTAGTCCTTATCCACAACTGTGAATACATTTCATGTATTTCATAGCAGATGTAGTGGTTGCAGTACCAGTTTCTTCAGACATGCATGCATGTACGAAAGAACTTTGCATTGTAATTTGGAATAACACAGGCACTGCAATATCGTATTTCACCATCAACACCGGGAAAGCAACTTTCAAGTAAAATGTCTCCCCTGTTCAGGAATACACATAATAGATGTTGTTGACACACAGTTGGTGGCATATAGTAGTTTGGATCAGGCTGCGATTTGTGCTCAGATAGCCAAATGGTAAGACGACTGCTCGAAATAAGCAGGAAATCTGGGTTTGTGTCCAGGTCAAGCACAAATTTTCAATGTCGTTATTCCGTTATACAGTTGTCCATATCCGTAATTGCGAATACATTTCATGTCTTTCATAATGGCTGTAGTCGCCGCAGTGCCCGAAGGAACTTTGTTATGTAATTCGAAATAACTCAGGCACTGCAATATCATATATTTAATACAGTTTTAATCTTATTATCTACATTAATTCTTTCTTTCAGGACATGCATACTTCAGACATTTTATGGCTTTCCTTAAAATGTAAAGTATTTTTAATTATGCAATTAATGTCAGATCTTGACTTACTTTCTCTTCCTCTTACACGAGTTGTTAGTTCCCTTAGTTACCAATGACTTACTTGCTTTTTAATGGATTTTCTGGATATATTGTTAGTAAAGTTACTTTCAAATACAGACACAAATTCACTATGGAATAAACAGAATCTGACATTAGCATCTCTTTCTATATATGCCTCATCTCATATCACCTCTTTTAACTTACTTTTAGAACACTGTATCCTGTGCTCGTTAATATGGCTTATTGCTTTGTACAAATCTCCCTCAGGACTGGATTGTAAGGCACCATATTGTTTATTTATCTTGCTATACTTGAGTCGGAAAATTAACTACTGATCCAAATAATGATTCCATTTCATTTTTCCTATCTGTGTCTTTTAAGAGCTCTGCATTGCAGCCTCTGTAACTACTAAATGTTTCTTACTGCCTGACAGGTAGCTCAACAATGCTTCTAGATTTCTAATAAGTAGGTGAATGTTTGCTAGTGGGGATCCATAAAAAGTTACAATTAGAAGACAAGTATTCCATAGTAGGAGCTTGTATGTCCATGCTTCTACACTGAAACTCCAAAGAAACTGGTATAGACATGTGTATTCAAATACAGGGATATGTAAACAGGCAGAATACCGCGCTGTGGTCGGTAATGCCTATATAACACAAGTGTTGTTACATCGGCTACTGCTGTTACAATGGCAGGTTATCAAGATTTAAGTAAGTGTGAATGTGCTGATATAGTTGGCACATGAGCAATGGGTCACGGCACCTCGGAGGTAGTGATGAAGTCGGGATTTTCGGTTTCACAAGTGTACTATGAATATCAGGAATCTGGTAAAAATGAATCCCTCACCATCACTGGGACTGGAAAAAGATCCTACAAAAAAGAGACCAATGACGAGTGAAGGCGATCGTTCTATGTGACAGAAGTGCAACCCTTCCGCAGATTGCTACAGATTTCATTTCTGGGCCATCAACAAGTATCAGTGTGCGAACCATTCAATGAAACATCGTCTATACGGGCTTTCAGAGCTGAAAGCCCACTCATGTACCCTTGATGACTGCATGACACAAAGATTTACACCTCTCCTGGGCCCTTCAACATCGACATTTGACTGTTGATGACTGGAAACATGTTGTCTGGTCGGGCGAGTCTCGTTTCAAATTGCATGAGCGGATGGACATGTATGGGAATGGAGATAACCTCATGAATCCATGGACCTGCATATCAGCAGGGGACTGTCCAAGCTGGTGGGGGCTCTGTAATAATGTGGGATGTGTGCAGTTGGAGTGATACAGGACCCCTGATACATCTAGATACGACTCTGACAGGTGACATGTATGTAAGCATCCTGCCTGGTCACCTGCATCCATTCATGTCCATTGTGCATTCCGACGGACTTGGGCAATTCCACCAGGACAATGTGACACCCCACATGTCGAGAATTGCTACAGAGTGGCTACACGAACTGTCTTCTGAGTTTAAACATTTCTGCTGGCCACCAAACTCCCCAGACATGAACATTATGGGACATATCTGGGATGTTTGCAATATGCAGTTCAGAAGAGATCTCCACCCCCTCATACTCTTACGGATTTATGGACAGCCCTGCAGGATTCATGGTGTTAACTCCGTCAATCACTGCTTCAGACATTAGTTGAGTTGATGCCACGTCAAGTTGTGGTACTTCTGCATGCTTCGGGGGCCTACACGATGTTAGGCAGGTGTACCAGTTTCTTTGGTTCTTCAGTGTAGTTCGTTTTCTGCACAAAAATTGCTTGTTTCTATATTTTTGAAACTATGTCCAACTTTTACATATGTTGCAATTTCTCCTTTTTGCATTTTCACTCTACAGGGACATGATGCGAGTTTACAATCTTTTATATTTAATTTCCCTATCCCTATGGTTATATGGTGTTCAGGGAGGCACAGAAGTCTATCATTTCAGGATTTTTCACATCATTTAAACGTACAAGAAGCTAATATATCTTGTTTTTCCAACCTTCTAATATTCTGATGAAACAAATTAATTTTTTTGGAAACTGTTACATATTTTATGGTCTTGTTCTGCTGTAATTTCTTTCAATACTGTCTGCCTATAACTTGACCGTAACCTAAAACTCCAGGAAAGCTCCAGTAATCACAGAGGTTTTGCTGTCAGTGCTTGTGGTCCCCTTACACTTTCTGCAAGATGCTCACCTAATTTATACTTCCCCTTCATACTACCGAGTGAGGTGGTGCAGTAGTTAGCACAATGGACTTGCATGCAGGAGGATGACAGTTCAAACCCGTGTCTGGCCACCCTGTTTTAGGTTTTCCATGGTTTCCCTAAACCGCTTCAGGGAAATGTCAAGATAGTATCTTTGAATGGGCATGGCCAGCTTCCTTCCCCATCCTTCCCTAATCTGCTGGGATTGATGACCTCACTGTTTGGTACCCTTCCACAATCCAACCAACCAACCCCCACCTATTTAATAGCAGGCCATCATTAATGTATCCTCACCTTCCATTCGCAGCAACAGGTACAGCAGAGATACAAGACTGTGTTTCAGTTGAAAACAACACACTGAGCTCTTTGTTTACATCTGTATTAACTCTGAACTGATTTCTGCGCTGCAGACCCTCTACTATCCCCATACAAATGTGTGCTTGTGCTGTACCTATTTCCTTCAGGTCACCTTTAATACTATACTGTATATTGGTAGCCAGGCTGTTTTTTGCCTCTCCTGTTATTCGCACCTTATCCTCTTCATTAAAATCCGTGTACAATGCGCCTGTGTTCTTTGTCATCTGGTTAAGTTTGGCACTAGGGTTCACAATGCTTATGAGCTAGCATTCTACACCAAGTTTCTCCTGTAGCATTTGGCCTGCACCCCTCTCATGACTGTTATCTAGCAGCAGTACTCTTTTCTTTCTAACAGTCTTTTCAACTGACCTAACCTTATAGTTGTTCCTACGAGTTTGCTGTACTGTAATCTGGTCAAAAACGGTTGAGGCTTTGCTTCTATTTCAAGTAACAACCGAAACTGATTGCTAACTGGAATCTGAAATGTAATTTCTGAGGTTTTCTCCTTTTGCTCCCACATTCTCTTTCCCAGTTTAACCTCTCTAATTCAAAGTACACGATCTCTAATTCTGCTTGTAGGGCACAAATCTTTCTTCCCTGTTCCACAGTTCTCTTGTCTCGACTACATAAGCTACAACCCAAAGGAGAGCGTCATCTAATATTCTACTGGCTTCCCTGCTGCAATCACTCCAGTGAAATGCCAACCAACTGTCCTGACAATTTTCTCCCATTCTGACTAATCTACATCAACATCCGTATTTGTGACACATTATGATGCTTTTACCATAAACTAAAAAGCACCTTCACACAATTAAACCGTAATGAAATAAGCATAAGTGAAAACTTACCTTTCACTGAGCTGTAGAGCTAACTTCTAGGTGGCACGTTGCTATAAAACATGAGAATGAAAACATGACACATACATAAACTAAACATAAGTTTTAGGTAGCAGAAGGTATGAAATCAATGAAAACTAAAAAGGACAATATTTTTTAACAACAGTCTTCAACTGGCACTATCAGGAATTTATGAAAAGCACTTCATGTATCCAAACAACATGTAATGATGAAATGGGTGTATCACATTTACACCAATATGTAAACACTACAGATATTCAACGAATTTAAGTTTTATCTAAGAGTTTACACAAAAGGAATGAAAACTCAAAAAATTACGATATTTTTTACAATATTAAAAAGACATTCTCCAGAAATTTTAAAAAGCACTGGAATGTATTCGAAGCAAAACAAGGCGTAGTGCAACTACTCAGTCTGTTGTCGGAGTGCTTGGAGAGTGCGACCAGCTTCTGCAACTGGCAACTGCCAACTTCGGCCGGCCAGAGTGGCCGTGCAGTTCTAGGCGCTACAGCCTGGAACCGAGCGACCGCTACGGTCGCAGGTTCGAATACTGCCTCGGTCATGGATATGTGTGATGTCCTTAGGTTAGTTACGTTTAATTAGTTCTAAGTTCTAGGCGACTGATGACCTCAGAAGTTAAGTTGCATAGTGCTCAGAGCCATTTGAACCAAGCGAACTTCGCAATGGGTCGCAGAAACAAAGCAGACTAATGATAAATTAATTTAAGGAGAAGCAAAAGCACAAAAACACGTACGAGTTTGGAGGAAATAAGTTAACTTCCATTGTTAGGAAACAAAGAGACAGTTCACATCACCAATGACAAAACTTTCGTCCCAAGAAACTTTGACTTCGATGTCTCATCCTGTTCCATTCCAATGACAGCCTGTGTGAATCCTGCCATTTGATATGTATTTTATTGTTCATTTTGCCCTGTTCACTTCTGTCTTAATGCTGTATTCGTAAACTGCACATACAAGTATTGTGTTTATCACTGGGACAAAACTAGAGATTAATCTGGATTAATCAAGCTTAACTGCAATTCTTAAGCCAACAACATAGGATATGTAAACTTAAGACTCAGAAAAGGGCACACTTCAAAGGGTGGAGGATCATGCATTTATATCACCAAAGGAACCAAGTTCAAATCAAGACATGACCTCAGTACTGTAAGTGAAGACAAACACTTTGAAATATCAGCTATAGAATTAACAGGGCTTGTTATCACCAAGAAATTGGTCATTTTGTGTGTGTATAGATCTCACAGTGGTAGTGTGGAGACTTTTTTCAATAAGTTAACAGAAGTTCTAGATAAAGTCTCAAGTACAAAGGTGAACATAATTGTGTGTGGGGACATTAACATCAACACTAAAATCATAAATGAATCCAGCAGCACCTTCATAAATATCTGTCAAAGTTTTGGCATGTCCCTATTGGTCAATAGCGCAACAAGAGTTACCACAACGACTTAATCAGTAATGGACCATGTAACCACAAATATGGACAGGGAAAATGTGATGTACCTGTAAAAGATCTCGGACTATCAGACCATTTCTGTCAGATAACAACAGTAAAGTCAGGCACAAAATCTTACAAACCAATATAAAAGATTTTTCAAAGGAACTAGAAAAACAAAACTGGGATGAAGTGTGTAAAGAAACCAATATGAATATGAAATTCTTTAAATTCTCCACGTTGTTTAAACTGAACTTTGAAAAGGCATTTCCAAAAGTATGGATGTCTGTATCAATATCTCACAAAAACAGATGGATAACAGTAGGTATTAAGAAGTCCTCCCAAACACTTAAACACCTCAGTTCCATGAAAAAGATTCGCAATGATCCTGAATTCTTAAATTTCTATCATAGATACAAAAAGATCTATAGGAAAGTGCTGATTGCTGCAAAAAAGTCATTTAATGACAAAATAATATATAATGCAGAGAATAAAAGCAAAGCAGTCTGGGGTATTATAAAAAAGGAAACAAGGAGAGGTAAACAAACACACAATAATATACTGCTAAGGGAAGGGGATAAAGTAATAAATGATCCACAGCACTTAGCAAACTACGTAAACGAGCATTTTTCAACTATTGCAGAGAAGTTACAGCAAAAATTCCCCTAAATAAATATAAAACCTATAAATAATGTTGCACTAAATACAATGATGTTACTTCCAACCACAGAGAATGAAGTCAGTAAAACCATTCAGAAACTAAAAAATTAAAAGCCAGTAGGCTTAGATGATGTACCAATTTGTGTACTGAAACAATGCATAGGGATTATACACGGCCCCTTAACAAATATAATAAATGAATCCTTCACTTCAGGGACATTTCCAGAGCAGTTAAAACAGGCAAGAGTTGTACCTTTGCTTAAGGAAGGTAATGCAGAAGACATAGAAAATTACTGGCCCATTTACCTTCTGTCAGCATTCTCAAAAATAATAGAAGCAATTATGAAAGACAGATTAATGAATTACCTGAATAAATAAAATCTTTGGAGTGAACCAGAGTTTGGTTTCCAAAGTGGCAAAAATACGCAGTCAGCCATAGTAGAATTCACAAAAGTTATACTTGATGGTCTTGATAAAGATGAGTGTACCACAGGCATATTTTTGGATCTTTCTAAGACGTCTGATACAGTCGACCACAAGATTCTATTAAATAAATTAGAAGCATTAGGAATAAGAGGGGTAGCTAATGACTGGTTCTGATCATATCTAACAGATAGGGTACAAAGAGTAGAGGTAACTTCAAATAGATCTAAACATCTAGTAAAACACTTATCAGAATCAAAATAAATTAACATAGGGGTTCTGGGCGGTAGCATATTAGCAATAATACTGTTCCTAATATACAGCAATGAATTTCCTAGTAGTGTTACTCATGGTGAAAAAATTCTCTTTGCTGATCACAACAATATTATAGTCACTGAGAAAACAAGAGACCTCCTTGCTGAGAAAGCAAATGAAACTTTCAAGGAAGTTTATGATTGGTCAATAAGCAATAAAGTGACGCTGAATGTAAAGAAAACTAATACCATGAATTTCAGTCTTAGAGGAAAAATGACAACGTTAAATTAAATGTAGATGGCACCTCTATAGACTGTGTAACAAATGCAAAATTTCTAGGAATGAATATTGATTTTCAGTTGAAGTGGTATGAACATACAAAGGTACTTGCAAACAGAATGTCATCAGCTTGTTATGCTCTTAGAATCGTATCATCAGTGTGTAACATGCAGTGTCTTTTAGTTACATATTAATCACATGTACACTCAATTCTTAGCTATGGAATTCTTTTTTGGGGAACAAATGCACAAAATATGAACACAATTTTCAAACTCCAGAAAAGAGCCATAAGAATAATAACCAAAATTACCAGTTGAGCTCATTGTAAAGAACTGTTCAGAACATTGGGGATTTTAACTGCTCCATGTGAATACATTTACCAGTCAGTTGTAAACATAAAAAATAACATTGGTAATTACAACACAAACAGCTCTGTCCATGACCATGCAACAAGAGATAGACTCAACTTACATTTACCAAGAAAAAATAAACATAAAACTCAAAACAGCATTTTCTACCAAGGAATAAAACTGTACAATAAATTACCAAATGAGATTAAAGAAATTGCAAAAATACACTTATTTAAAAAGGCAGATAAATCTACCTGTTATGCAATACATTTTATATTTTATACATTGAAGGATTACTTAGCTAAAACTTAGTAGGGGTTTGATAATAATGTTATAGAAATAAATAATAATAATAATGATTATAAAATATCCAACATTCCACATAACACCTTCACTTTATGTTTTCTTCCTTCTTTTTTTTCCTTCCTAGGAATACTTACCCCCAAGCTATGTATGGCACAATACTAACACCTCTTCCTCTTTCTGAGATCAAAATCTCACTCATTATGGACGGATGCTGACTCAGTTTTTCAGGATAGCAAATGGGAAGCTGCGGTACAGCAAATGGCCCAGAGATCACCAGTGTGTGTGTGTGTGTGTGTGTGTGTGTGTGTGTGTGTGTGTGTGTGTGTGTGTGTAGTGAGTGAAGTGTTCTGAAACAATGTGTGTATAGTGTGTGCAGTAACTGATAGTGAGATATGAGTGAACAGTGTGGCATTACATTATTTAATAAGTTATTTGTAAAAAGAGTATTGTATACCAGGAGTAAATCGAATGATTGTCTGTAACTAGAAGTCTGTAAATATATGTGTATACGAATTAGCTTATTTTAAATTGATTAAATTTGTAAATACTTTGACATGTCTTATATCCTTGTAAAAAGTGATCTACAGGTGAATAAAGCTGCTACTACTAGTACTACTACTACTACTACTACTACTACTACTACTAATACGTGCAATAAAACTGCAAGTGATTTTATTGTCTATACGTTACTTGAAACAGTAATGTATATGAAGTTTTTGTAATGGTATTCAGCTTTAAACTTTCTCTACAGTAGTCTATGGTGCTTCTGTTAAAGTCTTGTGCTCCTGCATTTTTGGTGATACTCTTCCAAATTCTGAGTAACAGGGCTAATTGCAATAGATATTGCATGAGAGTATTATTTTTAAGATCTTCACACGTGTTTGATTGTATCAAGACAGGAACTATGGTCACAAGAAGACTTTTAGTTGATTCAATATGAATTATCACTCACTATCTTATGTGATCACTAAAACATACCAACAACTTACTTTGATTTTTGGCATTGTTTAAGATATCCCTCAATCATCAACACTTCATAGCATATTCTATTAATATTCTAATTAAATGTATAAAGGGAATCAAATATGTATTGTGTACTAACAGATGTATAAACATATATTGTGATATTCCCTTATGGGAGGACCTCATGCTGCCTGGAGATGTAGAGAAACCATGGAAACTCTCTGGAGAATGTTCCCCAGGCAGATATGTTCCCCAAGTCGTTGTTTGTGAGGAAGAGGATCTCCACTACTTTCGACTGTGGGTCCTAATGATAATCCACATTGGAAGAGTTTTTAAGGCAGAAATATTATGATCCTACACAGCAGAAATTTTTTGTTATTTCGTAAACTAAATATTATGCAGAAATGCTTTTAGTGCAGACCTCTTTTTGGCAAGTACATATGTCTTTTACTGTGAGAAGTGCGGGTGTTCCACAATAATAGCAAATGTTGGTAGCAAGTACTGTGAATAATAAGACAAAGAATCTGAGCTGGCCAGTCACATGCAAAGATACAAGTAGAGTACATTTTACAGACTGCTACTGGAGAGTCATAATCTTACCATTAGTTAGTTAGTTCCATTCCCACATATCATTTGCATGTAAAATCATCATCATGAGAAACAATTTGTTTTTTGGGAATGAGATTTTCACTCTGCAGCGGAGTGTGCGCTGATATGAAACTTCCTGGCAGATTAAAACTGTGTGCCCGACCGAGACTCGAACTCAGGACCTTTGCCTTTCATGGGCAAGTGCTCTACCAACTGAGCTACCGAAGCACGACTCACGCCCGGTACTCACAGCTTTACTTCTGCCAGTATCTCGTCTCCTACCTTCCAAACTTTACAGAAGCTCTCCTGCAAACCTTGCAGAACTAGCACTCCTGAAAGAAAGGATATAGCGGAGACATGGCTTAGCCACAGCCTGGGGGATGTTTCCAGAATGAGATTTTCACTCTGCAGCGGAGTGTGCGCTGATATGAAACTTCCTGGTAGATTAAAACTGTGTGCCCGACCGAGACTCGAACTCGGGAGAGCACTTGCCCACGAAAGGCAAAGGTCCCGATTTCGAGTCTCGGTCGGGCACACAGTTTTAATCTGCCAGGAAGTTTCAATTTGTTTTTTATTCACATTACAAATTGTTTTTTAGATGTGCCTACATGCTTAGCACTTAAACCGTTTTTTGGGAAAAGAATTGAGAAGACATACAGATGTGAACTAATATACCCACCATCTTTTACACATTACAATAACAGAAATCCTTTTATAGGAAAGAAGGAGTAAGGATTACTCCAGGGCCTGATATGTGAACACATAAAAATCTCAGAGGTCACTTGAGACTTCTTTAGTACTGAGAGCAACAACTAGCGGTCAGAGCCAGTTCAGCTGCTATGTTCATACAGCCAACAGGAGACGTTGTCTCATGAATCATTCAACACAACACACTATCATGCACCACATGGTAATGATATGCATTAGTGCATCCAAGTAGGTATTTGCCTTTGTTCTCTTTGCCTCAGAGTAACAACTGACGTCCAAAGAAGCTAGCCTGAAGTAATTCTAATTATGATACACACATTGTAATGACTAAATCATGAAGGGTTGCCAGAAAAATGAAACAAATTAGCTGTGAAATAAGCAGGAGGTCTGGTAACTTAGACATACAATGCTAGTCCCTTTCGCTCGCTCAATATTGGGTGATACACATTAAAAAACTGCTGATTTCACACTCACTGACTGCAAACTGGATGCAAACAGTGATGCAGCCATACAGTATCTGTAAGCAGACAGGCTTAAAGCAATAGATGGATACCATCAATCGACGAGCAGGGCAGAGTACCAGCCAGCAGCGAAAGTTTGACCCTATTGTCCATAGAAATCAGCATCTGACCATAGGAATTGTGTGAGTTGTGTGAGTAAGAATTACACTCAGTTAAGGTTTTAAACTAAAAAGGACTTTCAGAACTTGCCTTTATCTGGTTGTCACATCCATTGTGACATGTAAGGGTGCGATTAGAACAATAGACACTAGATCCTTTCATGATTCATGATACTGAATACCATCATTGGAAATTACTGTGAGTACCCTGTTCCAAATAGAGAGTTAGGTCTATGTGGCCATTTGTTCTAGTTATTGGTTGAAGCACCTAGCAACAGCTGAGGTTACAAGCCTCATTGGCGTTTGTATGTGTACTAAATGGGTCTTAGGACTCCAGTGATAAGCCAGTGTCCGTGTTCGTCATCAACTTAATGTAGACACGTGCAGAAGCATCAAAAGCAGATCAAAAGCCAATCTAAAATCTCATTTACTTATTAACACCACATCTATCTTCGTACCCTGACATCTGTGTCGTTTTTTAACATCTTCAACCACAGAGAACTGAAATTTGTCCGCTTGACCCCGTCACTGTCTTACCTCCTGCACAGAGCCACTTTCTTTCCTAAGACAGATGACCTCAAATCTCATGTCATCTCCAGTAACCTTTCGATCACAGCCAGTCAACAGCCTGACTTCGTGGGTGAAGCACCATTAGTAGCGTATTTAGATTCTCCATATGTATATTTAGTTTAATTCTTAAATTCTTTCGGTTTTTTTGTGACCTTGCAAAGTTTTATTCTTAAATTAATTACGCATTTTTGTATTTGTGAGGTATAGTATAGCATTTTGGTGATGATAATGCATAATTTCACGCAGTCATTATTTGTTTATCTGTTTCTGGAAGGACAGTAGCTTTTGACGCTTTATCAGCCACCCAGCCCCACTGTGACAGTTTTAGAGTAATTCAAGGAAAGTCTACAGTCAGTATCGCGGAAATACCCTGTTCATGCAACGTTAATTGGAGATGGCTATAACGCACCAAGCCTGACCTACCAGTCAGACAATATTGTGAAGTACTTCTAAATGCATTTTCCGAAACCTGCCATGAACAGCTTGTTAAACAACCCACACACAACAGATATACTTGAGACCTTGTAGCTACAAACAGTCCTGACCTTTCCGACAGTGTCAGTGTAGAAACAGGGATTAGTGATCATGTTGTCGTCATAGCAACTATGGGTACTAAAGGTAATAAATCCATCAAGAAGGCCAGGAGAGTGTTTACCCTAGAAGATGCAGACAAACTGTTGATAGCGTCCCACTTAGAAGGTGAATGAATGTCGTTTAGCTCCAGCATGATGGTCGTAGAGGGATTATGGACAAAGTTTAAAGCAATTATAAATTGCACTCTGGAGACATATTGGGACTACTTCTTTAATTATTTTCATTATTAAAAACTGCCCTACACAATTTTCCATGACAAAGACTACTCGAACTTAATCTATTCATTCATTACCCACAATATACAAGCCCAACGCAATGTGACTGCTATACGTTGACAACATGACTTCCAATAATTAACACAATGGAATGACCCTGAAATGCAAGAAATCCTAACAATAATACAAATACAAAGTATATGAAATTAAAGAAATATGAAACTACCGCCAACTCTGTTAATTGCCTAAACTCACGTCAATGACGAATCCGAACAGTGCTAACCCCATTCTTTTTCATAAATCGCTTACCTCATAGAGAATGTTTATAACATGAAGTACAGCAATTACAGGAAGTAGCAACTACAGCCAGCTAAAAGAAAAGATTCCAACTACCATAGACGCTAACTACTAGGAGGCACACGGTTAGTGAAAGAAAGGTTTTGTTGAAGAGCAAACAATGCATTTAGAAAATTTTACCTAACTCATGTGACATCCAGTTCCAAAAATTATATACTACTGGCCATTAAAATTTCTACACCACGAAGATGACGTGCTACAGACGCTAAATTTAACCCACAGGAAGAAGATGCTGTGATATGCAAATGATTAGCTTTTCAGAGCATTCACACAAGGTTGGCGCCGGTGGCGACACCTACAACGTGCTGACATGAGGAAAGTTTCCAACCGATTTCTCATACACAAACAGCAGTTGACCTGGTGAAACGTTGTTGTGATGCCTCGTGTAAGGACGAGAAATGCGTACCATCACGTTTCCGACTTTGATAAAGGTCGGATTGTAGCCTATCGCGATTGCGGTTTATCGTATCGCGACATTGCTGCTCGCGTTGGTCGAGATCCAATGACTGTTAGCAGAATATGGAATCGGTGGGTTCAGGAGGGTAATAGGGAATACCGTGCTGGATCACTAGCAGTCGAGATGACAGGCATCTTATCCACATGGCTGTAACGGATCGTGCAGTCACGTCTCGATCCCTGAATCAACAGATGGGGACGTTTGCAAGACAACAACCATCTGCACGAACAGTTCGACGACGTTCGCAGCAGCATGGACTATCAGCTCGGAGACCGTGGCTACGGTTACCCTTGACGCTGCACCTCAGACAGGAGCGCCTGCGATGGTGTACTCAACGACGAACCTGGGTGTACGAATGGCAAAACGTCATTTTTTCCGATGAATGCAGGTTCTGTTTACAGCATCATGAAGGTCGCATCCGTGTTTGGCGACATCATGGTGAACGCACATTGGAAGTGTGTATTCGTCATCACCATACTGGTGTATCACCTGGTGTGATGGTATGGGGTACCATTGGTTACACGTCTCGGTCACCTCTTGTTCGCAATGACGGCACTTTCCATTCGATCTCTGGGAAACCCTACATTTCAGCAGGATAATGCACGACCACATGTTGCAGGTCCTGTACGGGCCTTTCTGGATACAGAAAATGTTCGACTGCTGCCCTGGCCAGCACATTCTCCAGATCTCTCACCAACTGAAAACGTCTGATCAATGGTGGCCGAGCAACTGGCTCGTCACAATATGCCAGTCACTACTTTTGATGAATGGTGGTATCTTGTTGAAGCTGCATGGGCAGCTGTACCTGTACACGCCATTCAAGCTCTGTTTGACTCAATGCCCAAGCGAATCAAGGCCGTTATTATGGCCAGAGGTGATTGTTCTGGGTAAGATTTCTCAGGATCTATGCACCCAAATTGCGTGAAAATGTAATCACATGTCAGTTCCAGTATAATATATTTGTCCAATGAACACCCGTTTAGCATCTGAATTTCTTCTTGGTGTAGCAATTTCAATGGCCAGTAGTGTAGTTGTCAATAATTCCACTGCTCAAACATTATCAACCACACATCCATCATCATACATTTCCTTGCGTATTTTCTTACAAACACATCATTTCATCTCACTTCACAATGCATGTCCTACCAACACAGAGTCCCCACTAAGAATATCATGTCCATACACTTTCCTATCCACTCACTAACTGGTAGTCCGACCAACCACAGAATCTCTTGCCAAGGGAGCAGAGTGCTGTCACCGATATTAACACATTCTATAGCGCTGCCAACATACAAACAGGCTACTTAAATAGCTCCCCTACTCACATAAAAAAATTACAAACTATTTTGAGCAGTGGCCAAGACTAAGTTGTTAAAATTTTTATTTAACAATATCAAATAGAGAAGAAGTATACAAAGGTTAAGTAATAGGCTGTTGGTTAATAAAGTAAAAATTCTCCTCACAGTCCCTACAGACAGTCCTAATAACTCATCAGAAGAGAAGTCTATGCTAGTTTCCGCATTAATGGTGTCCTGCTTGACACATTCATGACGTTTCAGTATCCGGACATAACATTGCAAAGCTATATGGAATGGAACGAGCATGTGAGGACTGATGTAGGGAAGGTGAATTGTCGATTTCGGTTTATTGGGAGAATTTGGGAAAGTATAGCTCATCCATAAAGGAGACACTATACAGGGTGGTCCATTGATAGTGACCAGGCCAAACATCTCACGAAATAAGCATCAAACGAAAAAACTACAAAGAACGAAACTCGTCTAGCTTGAAGGGGCAAACTAGATGGCGCTATGGTTGCCCGGCAAGATGGCGCTGCCATAGGTCAAACATATATACTTCTGCGTTTTTTTTAAAATAGGAACCCCCATTTTTTATTACATATTCGTGTAGTACGTAAAGAAATATGAATGTTTTAGTTGGACAAGTTTTTTCGCTTTGCGATAGTTGGCGCTGTAATAGTCACAAACGTATCAGTACGTGGTATCACGTAACATACCGCCAGTGGAGACGGCATTAGCTTCGTGATATATTACCCGCGCTAAAATGGACAGTTTACCAATTGCGGAAAAGGTCAATATCGTGTTGATGTATGGCTATTGTGATCAGAATGCCCAACGGGCGTGTGCTATGTATGCTGCTCGGTATCCTGGACGACATCTTCCAAGTGTCCGGACCGTTCGCCGGATAGTTACGTTATGTAAGGAAACAGGAAGTGTTCAGCCACATGTGAAACGTCAACACGACCTGCAACAAATGATCATGCCCAAGCAGGTGTTTTAGCTGCTGTCGCGGCTAATCCGCACATCAGAAGCAGACAAATTGCACGAGAATTGGGAATCTCAAAAACGTCGGTGTTGAGAATGCTACATCAACATCGATTGCACCCGTACCATATTTCTATGCACCAGGAATTGCATGGCGACGACTTTGAACGTCGTGTACAGTTCTGCAACTCAGCGCAAGAGAAATTACAGGACGATGGAAGATTTTTTGCACGCGTTCTATTTAGCGACGAAGCGTCATTCACCAACAGCAGTAAAGTAAACCGGCATAATATGCACTGTTGGGCAACGGAAAATCCATGATGGCTGCGACAAGTGGAACATCAGCGACCTTGGCGGATTAATGTACGGTGGAGGAAGGATAATTGGCCCCCATTTTATCGATGGCAATCTAAGTGATGCAATGTATGCTGATTTCCTACGTTATGTTCTACCGATGTTACTACAAGATGTTTCACTGCATGACAGAATGGTGATGTACTTACAGCATGATGGATGTCCGGCACATAGCTCGCATGTGGTTGAAGCGGTAGTGAATAGCACATTTCATGACAGGTGGATTGGTCGTCGAAGCACTATACCATGGCCCGCACGTTCACCGGATCTGACGTCCCCAGATTTCTATTTGTGGGGAAAGTTGAAGGACATTTGCTATCGTGATCCACCGACAACGCCTGACAACATGCGTCAGCGCATTGTCAATGCATGTGAGAACATTATGGAAGGCGAACTACTCGCTTTTGAGACGAATGTCGTTACACGTATTGCCAAATGCATTGAGGTTGACGGACATCATTTTGAGCTTTTATTGCATTAATGTGGTATTTACAGGCAAACACGCTGTAACAGCATGCGTTCTCAGAATGATAAGTTCACAAAGGTACATGTATCACATTGGAACAACCGAAATAAAATGTTCAAACATACCTAAGTTCTGTATTTTAATTTAAAAAACCTACCTGTTAGCAACTGTTCGTCTAAAACTATGAGCCACATGTTTGTGACTATTGCAGCGTCATCTATGACAAAGCGAAAAAAGTGGTATAACTAAAACATTCATATTTCTTTACAAACTACATGAATATGTAATAAAAAATGGGGGTTCCTATTTTTAAAAAACGCAGTTGATATCCGTTTGACCTATGCCAGCGCCATCTAGTGTGCCAACCATAGCGCCATCTGGTTTCCCCCTTGAAGCTAGACAAGTTTCGTTCTTTGTAGTTTTTTCGTTTGACGCTTATTTCGTGAGATATTTGGCCCGGTCACGATCAATGGACCACCCTGTATACAATGCTAATGTCACCCATTTTTGAGTACTGTTCGAGCGGTGGGATCCTCACAAGATCACATTAAAGGAAGATACCGAATCAGTTGAGGGTCAGGCTGCCGGATTTGTGACCAGTAAGTGTGTTCAGCATTCAGATATTATGGAGATGCTTCATGAACTCAAATGTGAATCCCTGGAGGGAAGATAATGCTCTTTCTACAAGGCGTTATTGTGCATATTTAGAGAACCAGTATTCGAGGCTGACTGCAGAATGATTCTAATGCTGCCAAAGTATATTTTGCATAAGCATATGAAGGTAAGATGCAGAGGCTTTTAGACTTTCGTTTTCCCATCGCATTATTTGTATGTGGAACAGGAGAGGAAATGATTGGTAGTGATAGAAGGTATCCTCCAACTTGCAAGATACAGTGCTTTGTGGAGACTGTATGTAGATGTAGAAAATACACACATTCTCACTATGCAGTAACTATTCTTAGAGGGAGACAATGATGCACTATTTTCATTTAGAGTTCTTATACATTTCTCTAACTTTGCAGAGACAGTTTAATTATTGTGTAATTAAATTTGCTAAAGCTTATTCCTGTGGCTGCTAGTGTATCACACTGACTGCAATGTGTGTACATGCTAGACAAGCTGTTGGTTAGCAGTAATATTTTTTGTTTGCCATAAACAGTGAATGCAACCCTTGTTCACAGTACGAGCAGCCCTTAGAGGCTTGTCATCTCACAACTATTCATGACATCGCCTTTCCGGCTTAGATCTTTTTTAATATGTGACTTGTAAGTACTGCATCTTTTCCAGTCAGTACAAACTTTAATTTTATTAATGTATTATATACCTAATATGGTTTAGAACAGTTAGTCTAATTCTGACGACGACGCTCATAGTAGCGTCGAAACCTGGTCAATTTTGACTTAATATTTGTAACCAAGGGCTCATTTGTTCTAATATAATTCTGACACGATCACTGAACCTTAGCAGCTATGTTCAAAGTTTTATATTTGAATGACAACCATAATACATAATTAGAGAAAAACTTCGTGCATGTGAAACTCGATTTAGTACACAGTTGTATATGTGAAAGTAGAGGGAATGGTTCTTCAAAACTGTCAACCTAACTGCAACTGTAATCAGATCGATTTGGGAGATAGCAGTCTGTGAAATAAACATTGTGATTTTATCAACGAAATATTTCATATATTGTTTATTTACACGCAACGTGCTGTTGAAAACTCAAGTCCTACCTGAACTTGTTTCTAAAAACTTTTTCCTACATCTAGAAGCGCAGCCATGGAGCATCTCTGTAGAGTATTTATCAAAGTGTTCTTCCATATGAATTTTCAATATAACCAATCCACTCACATTTCTGCACCACCAAAAATCATCACTCTGCATTGCTTGTGCGAAACTCTACTTGCGATTTTCTCACCGCCTATCCTGTGAACTGTGGATGAAGGGCAATAGATAGATACCATATTCCCAGATTTCCAGAAAGGTTTTGACACAGGCCTCACACAAACTGGTAACGAAGGTATGGGTTGTGGAATAGGTTCTCAGCTGTCTGAGTGACTCAAAGACTTCTTAGGTAATAAAATGCCATTCGTTATCCCTGATGGCGAAATTTTCATTAGAGACAAGGGCATCAGCGGGAGTGCTCCAAGGAAGCATGATAGGACTGTTCCTATTCTCTATATATACATAAATGATCTGATGGACAGGATGAGCAACAGATGACACTGTGGTGTACAGCAAAGTGTCGGCTTTGAGTGACGGTAAGAAGATGCACAGTGACTTAGGCATAATTTATGGTTAGTGTTATGAAAGGCAGCTTGCCCTAAATGCAGGAAAAATGTAAGTTAATGCAGATGTGTAGCGAAAACAATTCTGTAATGTTTGATTACAGCATTAATAGCATGTTCCTTGAAGTAGTCCCACTGATTAACTATATAGGCTGAAGAACACAAAGCAACTAAACGGAAGGATCAAGAAAGGGCAGCATAAGGGAAGATGTACGACAAATTCCTTTTGTTGAGAGAATTTTAGAAAAGTGTGCTTCATCTGTAAAGGAGAATGTGTATAGAACACTAGAGCTATCCAATGTTGAGTACTAGTTGAGTATTAGGGATCCCCACCAGCTTGGGTAAAAGAAGACATCAAAGCAATTCAGCAATGTTCTTTTCACCTAAGACCCATGAAGATCAGATAAGAGGAAGTAATGTTCGCAGAGAGGCATACAGACATTCACTTTTCCTGTTGTCAATTTGTGGGTTGAACAGGCAAAGGAATGACTAGTAGCGGCACAAGGTAGCCTCCACCCTGCACTGCATAGTGGCTTGAGGCGGATGTATGTAGATTTAGATGCAGAAACCTGCCATGTAGCGATTGTCGACTCACTTCAGTAGAGTTCAGCTACTTACTTGTTTGTATTGTGTGTGCATACGAATTTTACAAGTTCTTCATGAGATTTTGTTGATCTGTGTTCATGATTAAATGTCACACATCACACTCAAGTTCCCAGCTCAAGTTTAATGAACTTTCACGATTATAAGCATGAATAAATTGACTCCTTCCATTTATGGTTCCTTCAACAGTTTGTCCACATCTGATTCACTTCATTATTACATGAATGTGAATATAGTTGTTTATTTTAACATATAGCTCAATTAGATTTTCAATGTATTCTTACAGTACAACAGTCCAAACTACCCTATGAATCACACACAAATTCAGTCCATGTATATGAAATGGTATTATTAGAAACAGCAATTTTAACAACAAAAAACTTATGTGCTCTTTAGTAAACCATAAAAAAGCCTCTGTTTCTGGTGTGAGGTTAATTGATACACTCAAATCTGGAATTTATGTGTAAGCATTTTTATTCTTCTAGCAAGCAGTTTCGATATTGGCAGGGTGTGGAAATGAAATGAGCATATGGCATCGTTGGCTAGGAGGCCCCATCTGGGGAAGTTCAGCCACCAAGCGCAAGTCTTATTTCAGTCAACGCACATTGGGCGACTTGCGCGCCAGTGATGAGAATGAAATGATGATGATGACAACACAACACCCAGTCCCCGAACTGAGAAAATCTCCAAAATGGCCGGGAATTGAACCCGGGCCAGCACGTATGGGAGGTGAACATGTAACCAACAATCTAAGCACAGGGTACTTCAATATATCATTATTTATGCTGTAAGTAGCCTGTTTATATTCTGGCAGCACTATAGACTGTGATAATATTGCTGACAGCACTCTGCGACCTCGGCAAGAGATTGTGTGATTGGATGAACTCACAGGTAGCAAATGGATAGGGAAGTGTATGCAGATGATATCCTCAGTGGAGACTCTGTGTTGGTAGGACATGCATTGTGAAGTGAGGTGAAATGATGTGTTTATAAGGAAATGAGCAAGGAAATGAATGATGCTGGATGTGTGGTTGCTACCAGTGGAATTATTTACAACTATATAATTTTGGGAACTGGATGCCACATGAATAAGGTAAAATTTTCTAAATACATTGTTTGCTCTTCAAAAAAATCTTCCTTTCGCTAACCCAATGCCTTCTAGTAGTTAGAGTCTGTAGTAGTTAGAGTCTTTTCATTTAGCTGGCTGTAGTTACTAGTTGCAGTGATTGCTGTAGTTCATGTAATGAAGATTTTTTGTGAGGTACGTGACTTACGAAAAAGAATGGGCTTTGTACGGTTGGGATTCGTGATTGAAATGAGTTTAGGGAATTAACAGAGTTGGAAGTATGTAACACTTATATCGATTGGAAGTAGGTTTGTAATATGTATCTGCGTCTCTACAATTATGGTGTGTTTATTCTTTGTTAGTCAAGGACATTGATTTGTGACATGAAATTTAAAGTATTGTTATGTATATATGGAAAAAGATAAATGACTGTTAAAATAATGAAATTTTATAATATGTGTATGCTTATAAAGAAAATAATGTTATTGGAAAATCATTCATGCTTAGCGCATTTATGTTAATAATATGTAAAAGACGTATAGAACCCCCTCCTCAATGGCAGTGGCTCAGTGCGATGTAAAAGGTGGTTTTGCCAGTCGAACTGGGCGGGTACTTGGTCGGAACGATAGGCTGTCAGTGGCTGGTCGTTGCATGGTACACATCGACGGTGCCAAGAGAGGCAGTTGGAAGCCGTTTTGCAAGGAAATTTGCTTTGGATATGGATTTGGTTGTTGCTTGGTACTCTTGGCAATAAGGAATGGCTGTAACACGTTAAAAATCCGTCACCAAGAAGAAATTTTATAGAGCATTCAAACAACAAGAGCCGTGAGTATGGTTAGCAGCTGCATCGCTTGCCACCATTCACCACTGCTCCACCAACTTCATGCACACAGATATGTATAAGAGCATGGACCAGTTAATTTGCGTGAGTGATTTTAATAATAATCTAAATGCTATAAATCAGTGTTTGGAACTGCATCTTTTATCCTGATCATGAATCTATCCAGGGTCCTCTCCTAAGTGTTTATCAAACTGAGCACTCTGTTTCAAATGCACTATTATTGTCGATTTATGTTTGTCAGATGTGCAAGGATTACTAAAAGTGAAGCTAGCTAGAATTTTATTACAGTACTCCCAGCTTATTGCAAAAATTCAGTGCCAGACCGTGTAAATGTTACTGTCTAAAATACCTACTTCACAGGTGATGAAAAAATGCAAATAAGTTACATTCATTTGAAACTTAATTTAGCTTTGATTACTATAATTAACGAATTTTTGAAGTTAATTGAGCTTGTTGATTCATTTGCTTTGAAAAGTAAAAATATAAAATATTTCAAGTGAAGTTAAGAGTTAATTTTGTTTGAATTAGTCTTTGCTACTGAAGTAATCTTAGAGCTTGACAAGTGACAACATACTAGTTTATCCAGAATGAGATTTTCACTCTGCAGCGGGGTGTGCGCTGATATGAAACTTCCTGGCAGATTCTGTAAAGTTTGGAAGGTAGGAGACGAGGTACTGGCAGAAGTAAAGCTGTGAGTACCGGGCGTGAATCGTGCTTCGGTAGCTCAGTTGGTAGAGTACTTGTCCGCGAAAGGCAAAGGTCCCGAGTTCGAGTCTCGGTCAGGCACACAGTTTTAATCTGCCGGGAAGTTTCATACTAGTTTATGGCTCCGCATCACAGTGTCGCAGAAGAAGCTCAGTGGCACTGTGAGTGTGGTGTAGTGGTTATGATATTAGACTATTGCATGGAGGATGGTGAGTTCAGAACTCGCCTGATGTGTAAAATTTTAATTTCTAAATTTGGTTCAATGACATTCTAGAAGTATCCACAAATATAAAAAATAATTGAACTGGAATGTTCTATAACTGTATGCATATCGTATGTTTTCTGGCCCCAGGCAGTTTCGTATGCACTCTTGTATATGCAAGTGCTGAATAAATCTTCGTTAAGTGAAGTTAGTGTTAGTTATTCATCAAATTACACCTTCTTCTGCGTGACAATATTCTTCGGATATTAAAAAGATGATTGGACTATTATACTACAAAGGAAATCTGATATAGTTCTATAAATAGGAATATAACAGTGTGATTGTTTTATTAATTTTAATTGTGGTATTTATATGTCAGTTTAGTCAGAAACCCATCCTGGCCAATTTTAGTTCTGCACTTCTTGCATGAACATTTCAGTACTAATCCAAGTAACAATATTGAGTGTAGCTCTTATTAGTGTGAGTTTGGTACGATTTTGCTTTGTATGATTACTAGTATGTGCATTATTGGTGACTGCTGCTAAGGACAGCTCAGAGTGCCCTCTGCCAGTTTGTATCCTATGTGCTATTCAAAGGGAAATTTTAATGAAAATCACTTCAATAACTAATATTCAAGTTTCTTAAACATATATTTAAAAATTAATGTGCCTTATTGGGTTGGCAAACGTTCGATTTTGCATTTGTTTATGAATTTTACTACTTTCATTAACCCCAAAGTTAGAGCCTGTTTAGTTTTTCTGTTAACTGCACTCTAGTCAAAATTGTAGTCTGATACCTTCATCCATTAGAGACATGCATGGTCAATCCTCAAAATCCTCCCAGAGGGTAACATTAGCTAGGCTAGTGTTATAGGTAGTTTCATATTTATTTAACTTCATATTTTTTGTATTCGATTTATTGTTAGGATTTCTTGAAATTCAGGGCCATTCTTTTCTGTTAATTATTGGAAGCCATATTGTCAATGTATAGCAGTCTGATTGCGCTGAGCTTGTATATTGTGGGTAATAAATTAACAGGTCAACTTTGTGTTGTCTTTGTCAGGGAAAATTGTGTAGGTCAGTGTTTAATAATAAAAATAATTAAAGAAGTAGTTTCACCTAGTGACCCTGCTAGGATACTTCACTCTCATCTTCTGATTTCCTTGTAGTTTGAATAATTAATGCACGATTAAAAATTAGTTATTGTTTACTGCTAGCGAATAATTGTATGTGTGGAATTTCGTTTGTAGTTATCGTTTCTTATTTTTGTACTGTACTGTAGTGAATAAAGTAGTTGTGGCATGCTAGTTGGTTTGCACTAATTATCTCGCAGTCGCTTTGTAGTTAATTAGATATTCACTATTTTCAGTGTTATTTTAGTGTTTATTCTTATTTTTGCTTTTCAAAATGATTTTTTGTGAGTTATTGTGTAAAATAGTGTGATAATCATGGCAAGTGAAAAACGTAAAACTAGGCTGCAAAGCAAACTGAGAAATGACTGGCGATGAGCGTAGCTTGTTAGACCTCCTACTAACAAATTGACAAATGTTCAGAGCAATAATTTGGTAATAGTGCATAGGGACATGGATTAGATAGTAAGTAATGAGTTGGAAATTGAAACAATCTGTGAACAGGGAACTGTTGGCGATCGATCGATCGGTAGCAGTTCGCCTCACAAAAGAGAACAAAATCTGGCAAATACTGTAGATTCAGGTTTTGCATCGATACACTTTTCTCAATTAAGTCTAGACAGACTCTCTGCTTTTCAAAATACGAACATTGCCGATACAAATGCACTGTGAAAAACAAAAAGGAACATGTTTACGGCAATAATGCTTTGTTATTGCAATTAATTAAAAAAGTTGATCAAACAGACCAGAAGCTACAAAAGCGAAATACGAGAATTACAAGATCACATGGCACAGATGAGTCAAGAATTATATATTTCAGAGGATACTCGTGCACCGACACGGGAAGAGGGATTTAGGAACACGAGAAAGTCACACAGTAATAATACATGGTATTTTGGAGATCTTGAAAGGAGCTGGCAGAGTACACTGAGCCTTGAGATGGAACCGCCGATACGAACTAACAATGACCGTTTTGCGACTCGCCAATACGATGGCTTTGCCAATAAGCTCTACATCACAATGCTTAAATTTAAAACATTCAAGAATTCTAGTAATGACGCACATCTGCAAACTTGGCTTCATCAATTTTCTCATTGTTTTCCTCCTAATTGGTCTTTAGAATATAGATAGACCAGCTGAAAGAATGCGATTGGTTATTTGTGACTGCCACAGTGAAGGAGATTTTTATCATGGCTTCCTTTCTACATATTGATCTCAGGCTACACAAGATCGAGTAAAACACAGTGTTACAATGATGAAGCAATTCGAAAAGTCTGAATTTTCCAGCGCTGTAAAATATTTTGAACATATGTTACACAAGAACTTATTCATATTTGCTTAATTAAATTGGCTGATCATGTGAGACATACTATTTTGGCTGGACGTTGTAAAGACGATATCTAATCTTTCCAGGGACTTGCAAAGACGGGAAATCGACATGGACAATTGCATAACACGAAAACAGGAAGACAACAACAATTAAAGGTCACATCCATCATAATTTCGTGACAACAGGAACAATAACCATACACAATAAGTCTACCGTTGTACCGCAAATCGTACTAAAACAGACACTACCTGTATGATAACAACTGGCAGAATAACAATAATTACAGAAACATCACATTTCCGTGATAATGACTATGGGAGAGACAACTGTAGAAATAGACAATATGGGAACCAGAATAATTACTATCAGGGGAGATTAAATGACTTCAGATGCGACCCTGTAACTATGATTCTGGGAGAATATCTTCACTAACTAATCGACAAGAAAGAAACTACAGACAAGACGACAGACGTTACAGTCATGACAAGAGACCTGAATTTATTCAGAACTGTTGTGACTAAAATAGGGCTGGGCCTTCTTGACAATTTGAAATCGTAGAAATTATACTTCCAAATCCAAGTAACGATGAGGGACAACAAAGAGGTAATATACAAAACCTCGCACCACATGCAGCTAAAAAACACACTTATGGGGCTGATGACGTAGCTGCATGACTATCAATTATGTGAAAACAGAGGACATTAGGGACATTTTATTCCATGAACATTACACGAAACAGAAAAACACTGCATATCCTGTAATTTACATCATAACAAATGACATAAAATTTATGGGAGCACATGACTCCGGCAGTTTTATTTTGGTAATTAGTGAAACAGCTTTCAGTAAATGCAACAAATCGATCGACTGCCCCACACTTCCTTTACGTAAAATTAAATAACAAGGTGCAATTTTTGGAAAAAGTGTAGATGTGCATTAACAAACTAACTTAGATATCTTTTGTTAAAGCTACAGATTTATTATGAATTTTCTTATTGTTCCATGACTGTCAATAGAGATTATATTAGTTGTAGATTTTTTGGATGAGTATAAAGCAATTTTAAACTTTCACGACACTGATAAGTTTAGAGGAAGAAAGTAAGTCAATATCTTTTGACAGAATTTGACACTAATGATCACTTTGCAAGTACTAACAGGGATTAACATTTTAATTCAGGAAAAAATTCAAGCAATTGAGAACTATAATGACACAGATAGGCAGGACATTCTTGACATCTTACAATCGCATTCCACAGTTTTTACTCACAAAACAGAAACAATTAAAGGATTGCAGTACAAATTTTGTGTACATGGCCATACAAAATTTTGTGTCAAACCATATGTAATTCCTGCACATTATAGGGATCATACTAGAATGGAACTATGTTTGATGAGGGTATTATTGAACCAGCGGTAAGCTCATACAATAATACATTACATATTGCTGAGAAGAAGAACAGATTGATCAGGTTTGTCTTAGATTTCAAACAAATAAATACCTTAAACATTTCTGAAACAGACAGGCCGCGAACTTTGGAAGAAATTCTTCAAAATTTCAATGGTGTAAAAGTGTTGTCTTCTATTGATCTCAGGTCCAGCTTTTGGCAAACTGAACTTCATCCAGAATGTAGAAAATATATAGCTTGTCTTTGTTTTGGCCTTTGTTATCAATTTGGAATCTTCCTTTTGGTTTGAACATGTCTTTGGCAGTATTCATTTGTGGACTAAATTCCATATTATGTGAGTTTTAAAACGACACATCACCTCACACATGGATGATATTTTAATAGCACAATCTTCTTGGGAACACTATAATCAAATCCTCAACAGTTTGTTACATATTTTTGCTGAATCCGGAATTACTGTTAGCTTGGAAAAATCTGAATTTGATAGGACAATGGTACAGTTTTTGGGCCATATTATTTTTTCTGAGGGCAATCATCTGGATCGTGAAAAGTTAGAAGCAATCTGAGCTATTCCTGTTCCATCCACAAAAAGACAAGTTCGTAGTTTTCTAGGTCTCGTGAATTTCTACCGTCGTTTCCTGAATATGCAAATTCTAGTAGCATGGACTCTGCTAAAGTTGGTCTTGGTGCACATTTATTGCAAGAAATTATAGAAAATGACATTACTGTTCAGAAAACCATCGCTTTTGCTAGCCATGTGCTAGCAAAATCTGATGAAAATTATTCCATTACTGAATTGGAAACTTTAGCTATTGTTTGTGCATTTGGCAAATTTCGTTTCTTTCTTTCTGGCAAACATGTAAAAGTTAATAGTGATCATTGAGCATTGCAATTTCTTATGTCATCAAAATCAAATCATGGCAGGTTGAAATGTTGCGCATTATTTCTGCAAGAATTCCGCTTCACAATGCTCTACCTTCCTGGCATGGAAAACATTGTTGTGCACGTACTTTCACATGCACTGGTCGGCCTTGAGAACGGCAACACAGAAGCTAACCCCGACAAAAATTTCAGTATTCTTTACATTCAAAAAGTAGCTTTTGAAAACTTCGTCACTGCATCTTTAAAGGACATTGCTCACGAGCAAGACAAGGATGCGATTTGGAAAGATATTAAAAGTAAATGGCACCAAAAGACACACATGCAGATTCGTCATTGTTGACGACAAGCTCTTGGTACTTTGTATTCCTGACGATTTTGTTAATAAGCTCATCTGGTACATTCATTCCAGCTACGCACATTTTGGTCCACGAAAATGCTATCATATACTTCGTACATGGAAAAGAGAATTAGTAGAGTTCTGTCTATTTACAAACTTTGTCAGAAAGCTAAACCGTCTACCATCCCACATCATGCTCCATTGTTTCCTATTATTCTTAATAGATTAAAAGGATTAGCTGCAGTTGATCTTCTGGCACCCCTCATCAAAACATGTTATAGATTTTCATACGTTTTCATTGCTGTTGAACTTACTTCGAAATTTGTTTCTTTTACACCATTACCTAAAACCACTGGACGTTGTGTACCCAACTCCTTTGTTACAAAATTTCTTACATGAAATTGGACACATTGACAACTTAGATATGCTATTTGGTCACTCATGCTTCAGAATCGTAAAATCAAACATGTTTTTATTTCATTGTACTCTCCACATTGTAACCATCTGAATGCATTATGAAAGAAATCAATAAGCTTTGCAGACTTTATTCTCACAGGAAGCACCAGTATTGGGAGAGATACTTAGACTTATTTCAAAATGTACTGAATGAAATGACTCATGACTCCACTGCTTTACCACCTATTCTTGTGCTGAAGAATGAGGAACCACCGAAGAGAATTAAAAATATAAATTATGCTGCAGACAAAAGGAGAATACTACATGGTAAATCAAATGCAAAGAAACTACACATTGGTCAAAAAGTTCACAGTAAAGACCGTTCATTGTCACTTAAGAAGAAACATTTGAGTCACAAATTCTTTCCGATTTACAGTGGACCTTGCAGGAGCCTAAGTATATTGCATGGTAACTGCGTTGAAGTCGAAACTCTGTGTACTAAGAAAAGTAAAGGAGTACACCACACTTCTCATGTAAAACTGTTTATTAAGTAATAATTTGCTTCCTGACTCAGTCGTTGCTATAAAATTTTTCACTTCAAGTTACTACCAAGCTTTGTCACATTTAGAAACTGTCAACATGGAGCAATGTTTTGAAGTTAACTATCCAGTCAAGAACCTATGGAACATATTCAGACAGTAATTTTATGAGTAAACTTTTATAACGAAGTGATGATACAGTCTAATTGTGAGTGCATTTTCTCTTGTCAGTTGCACGATTATGTCACGACTATAATGCTGACATTCTCGGAACATACACTGCTAATGAGGTTTTGCTGCAACATTCTGGTTTACTTGAAAAGACATTTTTAATTAAATTACTTTCTGAGACATCATTGATGACACAATATTTAGTTTGTGTGACCTTAACTTTTCCTGGCGAATCGAATGTTCAAATAACTTACGGGTTTGCTGCCGGGTGACGTCGTCGAACACCGCCGATATTTCGACAGGAGCACACCCTGCCATTCTCAAGGCACAAATGCAAGGAAAGAAAAGTGTACAAGCAAATTTAATACCTCGGTTCATAGAGGAGAAACAAGGAAGACACCACACACAAAACAAGTGTCAACACAATCAAAGATAACCAACATCAGAAATATCGATGGTTACTATTAATCAACAGGTGAGGTAGCACTAATTCTGTCCCTCTGTTTTTTGATGAGAGACAGAGCCGGATTCCAAGCAGAATTGAAACAAAATCCACCATCTCTGTTAATAAGATTGATTGATAGTCTGGTTTCAACAGCTTCCTTAATAACACTATGCCAATAGCTTGACGTGCAAGCTAGAATCTCCATGTTGTTGTATTCCATAGGATGACCGGTGTCAAGGCAATGTTCTGCAATAGCGGATTTGCTCGGCTGTTGTAAGCGTGTGTGACGCTTATGTTCAATACACCGGTCTTCCACGGTCGTGATTGTCTGACCAATATGTGACATGCCACAACTGCAAGGAATCCGATAGACCCCAGCCTTACGCAAACCAAGATCATCTTTTACGGGCGCCAACAGGGCCTTAATCTTAAAAGGTGGTCGAAAAACACATTTCACATCATATTTCCGCAAAATACGGCCAATCCTGTTGGAAATGCTTCCTGCGTAAGGCAAAAAGGCCGTAGACTTAGGTGGCACTTCGTTATCGTCACTCACCCGTTGCACAGAAGGCTGATGGCGCAACGCACGTTTGATCTACCTCTCACTATAACCATTCTGACGAAAGGTGACTTCGAGATGTGTTAGCTCAGCTGCGAAACTTTCAGGGTCTGAGATAACGTGGGCCCTGTGAACCAAGGTGCGAAGTACTGCTTCACGCTGAGCTGGATGGTGACAACTATCAGCTCGCAGATACAAGTCAGTGTGGGTGGGCTTCCTATAAACAGAACGTCCCAACGTACCATCAGTCTTCCTTTTGACCAACACATCAAGGAAGGGAAGGCATCCATTATTTTCCACCTCCATAGTGAACTGAATATTCGGGTGGATTGAATTCAGATGTTCCAAAAACCGGTTTAAATTTTCACTACCATGAGGCCACACAACAAACGTATCGTCTACATATCTGAAAAAACACGTAGGTTTCAAGGTCGCTGACTCCAATGCACTTTCCTCAAAGTCCTCCATAAACATATTGGCCACAATAGGTGACAACGGGCTTACCATTGCAACCCCATCAGTCTGTTCGTAGTACTGACCATTGAATAAAAAGTAAGTGGAAGTCAGCACATGTCGAAACAAATTTGTTAACTCGAGACCAAACTCAGTGTTATTAAGGAAGCTGTTGAAATCAGACTATCAAGCAACCTTATCAACAGAGATGGTGGATTTTGTTTAAATGCTGCTTGGAATCCGGGTCTGTCTCTCATCAAAAAACAGGGGGACAGAATTAGTGCTACCTCATCTGTTGATTAATAGTAACCATCGATATTTCTGATGTTGGTTATCTTTGGTTGTGTTGACACTTGTTCTGTGTGTGGTGTCTTCCTTGTTTCTCCTCTATGAACCGAGGTATTAAATTTGCTTGTACATTTTTCCTTCCTTGCATTTGTGCCTGGAGAATGGCAGGCTGTGCTCCTGTCGAAATACTGGCGGTGTTCGACGACGTCACCCGGCGGCAAACCCTTAAGTTATTTGAATATTTGGTTTGTTTGACAGCTACACGATTATATTACCACGCTACTAAAGAGTGAGACAATTTTCATTACTACTTTTACTCTGCATCTTTTTAATGTCTGTAAATTTTTTCTACATTCTTCCAGAAAGTGAAACACGTTTTAGTAATGACTTTAGTGGCATGGCCACAGTGAGACAGCTATTTTCGTAACACTACAATACGTTACAGTACAGTACTTACAAGGTCACAGCAATGCATGTAATAACTACGACATTTATGCTCACAGCGCTTTACTTTTGTATATACCAAGGCAAGTACATTGATTTCTGGATAACTTTGCTTATGAACGACAATAACTACGACACTTGACATATTTTTACTGTTAAGCGATAACAGAAATTTTCTTCCAAAAAGAAGTACAATTTAACACGACATGACACTCATTTGAGTGATTACTTTTTTGTAATTGATACATTATCAGAAATATTTTTGAACTACAATGATACAGAGAAGGTTTTCGGCGTCACATTTCATTCTTCAGTTTTAATCTGTAAGATAAGAAGCATAATTACATCATCGCTCAAGGGGGTACACGTACTTTGTGTACCATGTGTGTGGCAAGTGCAAGGGGCGATAGCTAACATGGTATTTGCTTATACAGTTTCACACATCTGTACCATATTCCTCTAACACAGAATTACACAACTATCTGGTCATTTAACAGAAAGAAATTAACATTTTTACTATGTCACTGACACAGTTCTACGTAATTACACAGTTGGATTACATCTCATGGAAATCGGGTTTTCTGCCAGATATCAGCGTCTTCCAAACACGATATTTCGACGTCATTACTCGACGTCTTCATCAGGTGTTCCCTGAGACTGGCTGCTTGCTGTTTTTTTTTTCTTTTTTCTTTTTTTTTTTTTTTTTTTCAGATGGAGAAGGGCGGGCTGTAGTAGAGCGTGCGTTTAGCTCTTTTCAGCCAAGGGGTAAAGTTTATTCTGCTGTGACACTCTTTATTTCTCTCGCTGGGGTGCAATAAAGGGGGGGGGGTTCTCCCAATTGGGAATTTATTTGCAGGAGTTTGTTGGGGACAGTTCCGGTATTTACCTTAGCGGCCAAGGAAAATCTGCAAAACCCGGCCAGAACTGCTTGTTATGGCTTGACTTCTCTTTATTTGCCGTGTTGCCAGCATTGGCGCTGGCGTTCACGGCGGGCAAGGGCGGTTTCGCGTCTTCTGTCACGCTCCACCTCTTGCTCCTCTTGCTTCTTCTGAACTGCTCGTCTCGGGCTTCCGCCTTTCTTCTTATGAGCTCCTTGCTTTGCAGGAAGCTCATTTGGTGTTCATCTCGGTCGGCCAAGTTTGGGTTGGTGACGTCCAGGATTTCGCTGTCCACAAGGGCGGCCCAGTGATTGACGAACTCCTTGGTTTGGACTCTTGAGTCCTGACGTTCTGCCGGTGCTCCCTTGCCTTCTGACGAGGCCTGTGTGGCTCGACTGATGGTCATCTTCTTCGGCCAGGCCGATTGTGTGGCCTGGTCACGACTGGGGTGTGCTGCTTCTGCTGCCGGCCCGTCGTCTTTGTACTGCTCATCCGTCTGCAGCGCTTGCGTCTCCTTGCTGGTATTGCGGCGGAGGTATTCACGGAGAATGAAGCAGGCGGCCTCCATCTCTGCATGGAGAACCATGCGGAATCTTGTTTCCGCCTCCTGGAGGGCCGAGTCAACTTCGGGACCAGCTGTCGCCGCCGTCTTCCCACACGCTGCGTCACGCCGCCGCCCCCCTCCACCGCCTTTGCCACTGGCGGCGGGGGAAGGCGGCCGCACGTGAGCGGTGGCCGTCGTCGCCTCTCCTCCGGGTGCCGCCGTTGTTTCCGCGGCGTTGCCTCCTCCTCTCACTGTTGCCTCTGCCCTTCCGTTATTCGCAGCGGCTGCAGAACGTTGTCGTCTCCTTCTTCTGCGGCGTCGCCTCTTTGCCTGGGGCGCCGTCTCCTGTGCGGTGGCGGGATTTCGGCCGTTGAAGGCCTGGCATCCGCGCCAGTTAGCGACGTGCTCACCGCCGCAGCGGGCGCACGTCAGTTGGACGTCTTTGGTGCTGGTACAGGTGCGGGTGTCATGGTGACGTCCGCACTTGACGCATCTGGCGGCGTTGCGGCAGTGCTTTGCCACATGCCCTTCCTCCTGGCACTTGAAGCACTGTGGCTTCGTGTCCAGGTGGGGGGGGGGGGGGGGGGGGTGAGAGTCTCTGGCTGCACGCAAAAGCCCAAGAGCTTTTGGATTCCCAGGATGTCCCCGCCGTTGTCTGCCGCTGGTGTGGCGACAATAAATAGCGGTGGTTTCTTCTTATTGGTTTTGTTGTGCAACCTGACAGTTGCCTTAACAAAACCTTGGCGGCGCAGCCCTTCTTTCACTGCTCGCTCCGTGAGGATCCAAGGCAGTCCCCTCAGGAGCGCCTTGGTGACTTCTTTGCGACGAGTCTTCTGACCCATCGCACCTCTTTCCGGGGCGTCCACTGTGTGAGCGGCCACAAGGGCCTTCAGGGCCCTGTAGTCGTCCCAGTTCGCGGCCTGGAGCTTGATGGTGGCGTCGGAGTCGACTGACTCAACGACAACCTCCTTGTCGCAGCTCTGCCCCATCTAATCATAGATTTCCACCCACTCGACCTCCCTGCACTTGATGTACAGGGCGGGAGCGGGGGAAACTACTTCTTCTGTCACCGAGTTGCCGCCTCTCGCGACATCTCGTCCCATGCCGCTCATTTTTACCATACTGCGCGTAAGGGTTTGACAATTTGCTTTTCTTGCCGTTAGAACAGCAGCACGACAATTTGCCGCCCGCGCGCAGTACGTTCTTCTCACTAACTCTCCCGCAGTAGCAGGGCGCCGCGTGCTACAGTGACCCGCGTGCTACGGCTGCCAATACTCGACCCTGTTGCTTGCTGGACCGGGTCGCATATTTATGCCTGCTCGGTGCCTGGTGTTCTGTTTGCCGTTCCCTAGTTGGTCCGCGCCCGCGCTATCCTGCCGCTCTAGGTGTTCCCTATTCCGTCCGCGCCCACTCTGGCCGCCTCCAACTGCGGTCGTGGCCTCCTGGTGTTGCCTTCTCGGTCCGCGCCCGCGAGTGGCGCTCCTCTGCCGCTCTGGACGTTCCCTATTCCGTTCGCGCCCGCTCTGGCCGCCTCCGACTGCGGCTGAGGCTTCCTGGTGTTCCCTTCTTGGTTCGTACCCGCAGTGTGCGGATGTCTGAGGCTCGTTATTGGTGTTGGAAACATATTTTCTCCGGTATTGCTTCAGCAGTTCAAATGCCAGGTCCCATGCAGTGTTTAGCTGGTATCCGGCTTCCCGGTTAATCAGGTTTTGTGCCATCTTTATCTCTATAGATTCAGTGATGACACTATCCCAGAACCTGGGGGTCTGGACCATGACCTTGGTGTTCTCATAATCCATGGAATGTTCCAACTCTAGGCAATGTTCTGCTATTGCTGATTTTGTGGCCTGCCTTAGCCTGGTATGTCGCTGGTTAACCAGGAAGCAGGATACCAGCTAAGCACTGCATGGAACCCGGCATTTGAACTGCTGAAGCAATACCGGAGAAAATATGTTTCCAACACTAACAACGAGCCTCAGACATCCGCACACTGCGGGCACGAACCAAGAAGGGAACACCAGGAAGCCTCTTTTTTTTGTGTGTGTTATGTGGTGCTTACAGTTCCTTTGGCTTCGCCGAATCTATGTGTACGTGTGTGTGGTCTTTTTTTGTTATTCTCTGTAATTATATTTTTGTTGAGAAAAACAAATCGTACACTTTGGAGGGCATGGTCGGTAACAATAAGGCCTTGCGGCCCCCGACCATCCTCGATTTATGAGGCGTGGGTTTATAGTTGTTGGGTTCTGTGCAGTGGATGGAACCCAACAACTATAAACCCATGCCTCATAAATCGAGGATGGTCGGGGGCCGCAAGGCCTCATTGTTACCGACCATGCCCTCCAAAGTGTACGATTTCTTTTTGTCAATAAAAATATAATCACAGAGAATAAAAATAAAAAAAAGACCAGCCGCAGTCGGAGGCGGCCAGAGTGGGCGCAAACGGAATAGGGAACGTCCTCACTCACTCACTCTTCTACCTTACGGGTCTGCCCTGACCTGTGCAGGAGCAGGCTAAGCAGTCTACTGCTATTCCTGCATAAGCCTTACGTTTCGGAAGGACTGCCTCTCTTCATGGATTGGCCTCTAGGTTTTCCTGGATGGAGATGTCCTGTCTCTGTTGTGGAAGTTTTCACTCCCGCAGTAGGTCAGGCCAATGTGTTGTTGGCCTGTGGTGTGCAAGGTGGCCCAGATCCCTAATGAGCCGGTTTTCGGACCGTTCGGTCCGCTCATAGAAGGCCCGCTCCGATTGCTTGAAGCGGTCGCGGAGGAGGGGGATTCCGGTCTGCTCGTGTAGCCGAGCGGTCGAGTATAACCTCGGCAGGCGCAGAGCGAGCTTGAGCGCCCTGTTCTGCACCCTCTGGAGCTTGCTGATGTGTGTTTCGGCCGCGTTGCCCCACACCACAGCTGCGTATTCCAGCACTGGACGCACCAGCGCCAGGTACAGCTTGATGGCGTGGCGAGGCGGCAGCGCAGACGAGGGATTGAGCAGAGGGCACAGGACGCGTAGGCGCCCTATTGCTCTGCCCCTGACGTCCTCGATGTGCGGCTTCCATGTCAGCTTGTGGTCCAATGTGACACCCAGGTAGCGGCCAGTCTTGCTCCATGGGACGGGGCTGCCCATGATGGTGACTGGCGGAAGATCGGGCGGCAGTGGTCGTCTCGTGAACACCACCGCCTGGCTCTTCGCCGCGTTTTGCTTGAGGCGCCACTTGGTCGACCAGGCGCCAAGGGCCTCGCAACCTCGTTGGAGAAGATGGCGCATCTCGACCGCCTTCATGCTCCGCACGAACAGCGCAGTGTCGTCGGCATATAGCGCGAACTTCACCGGCGTCACGCGCGGAGCGTCGGCGGTGTATAGGGAGTACAGTAGGGGCCCAAGGACGGACCCCTGCGGCACTCCAGCACGGATGTGTCGATGGGTGGATGTCCCGTCGTCTAGCCTGACATGGAAGGACTGCTCGGCTGGGTATGAACGGAGGAGGACTCCGTGCGACGTCGGTACCCCGTGCACGAAAAGTTTGTACACGAGGCCGTCGTACCACACGGAGTCGAATGCCCTGGAGACGTCCAGGAACACCGCCCCAAGGTATTCCCGACTCTCCAGGGCGCGCATGGCTTCTTCTACCGGCCACATCAGCTGGTGGACGGTGGAATGGCCCCTCCTAAAGCCGAACTGCTCGTCGGGTATAATGCCTTACGCTGTCACATGGCGGAGCAGGCGTCTGGCGTACAGGCGCTCGAACACCTTCGAGAGCGCCGGCAGCAGGCTGATGGGGATTGCCACCACCTCTGCATGTTTCCATACAGAGGGGTAGACCCTAGAGCGAAGGACCTGATTGAAGATGCCCGCCAGGAACGGGTACGCACCCGCCGGCAGGCTCTTCAGCAGATGGTTGGTGACGCCGTCAGCACCGCCAACCTTCTTGGTGTTGAGCGCCATTATCTGTGCGGCCACCTCCTCGTCGGAGATGGGGTCGATCTCGTCTGCGTCGTCCCTGGCTTCCAGGAACACAGGGAGCTGCTCTTCAACCTGGTGGAGGTGTTCTTCGTCTATGTTCGAAGTGGTCCGCCAGGGCGCCTGCTTTGCCATCCGGGCTGCAGACGACATCTTGTCCGCCTTCTGCGTAGAAAGGACTTCACAGTCCGCCACGTGCTGCCGTCCTCGGGGTTGAGGGAGGCGACGAAGTCCGTCCAGACGTTGTTCCTGTGTGCCTCAGCCGCCGCTTTGATGTCTCTCCGCATGCGGTTGAGGCGCCGTTTCGTCGCGGGTTGGCGGGTGAGCTGCCACTCCCGGAAGAGGCGGTTCTTCCCCATATTGCGTCCCGGATGGGAGGCGGCAGGTTACGGGAGAAGTCCCTGCTACCCTGTGGAGGGGGAGGTAGGGAACGTCCAGAACGGCAGGGGAGCGCCAATCGCGGACGCGGACCGAAAAGGGAACACGAGGAGGCCACCACCGCAGATGGAGGCGGCCAGAGCGGGCGCGGACGGAATAGGGAACGTCCAGAGTGGCAGGAGAGCGCCACTCACGGGCGCGGACCGATAAGGCAACACCAGGAGGCCACGACCGCAGTTGGAGGCGGCCAGAGTGGGCGCGGACGGAATAGGGAACACCTAGAGCGGCAGGATAGCGCGACTCGCGGCGTGGACCGACTAGGGAACGGCAAACAGAACACCAGGCAACGGGCAGGCATAAATATGCGACCCGATCCAGCAAGCAGCCAGTCTCAGGGAACACCTCATGAAGACGTCAAGTAATGACGTCGAAATATCGTGTTTGGAAGACGCTGATATCCGGCAGAAAACCCGATTTCCACGAGATGTCATCAAATCCCTGGGAAAATCTAAGAAATTAGAGTTGGCTTACTTTGCATTTGTGAAGTTGCATTTTGTCTGCATTTTGTGAACTGTTCACATACATTTTCGGAACCACTGTGATACTGCAAGAGCTTTGAGTGATGCATATTGTGCAGGATAGTGGTTTTTGAAGTACGTTTGAGGTAGATGACAATAATGAAACGAGCGGAGAATTTTTTCAGAGGTTTTGAGATTACTGAAGGAAGCTACGACGATTTTGAGATTTTATTGATGTGTTATGATGACGTTATTACAAAGACAATGTGTATTATGATGTTGAGATATGGTTAGAATCAGTAAGGTGATTCTATATAAGGAATATTATCATGCTACAAGTCTATTACGATAAAATATTGAAGAAATATCGATGAATCTGTATACGTGTAATAAGGTAATGAATAATGAGTAATGGTTAGGGACTCTGGGAAACCAAGAATTGTACTTTAAGAGTTCTGAAAAGAGAGTATATATGTGATTGCGAGTGCCAGAATGCCGACGGAAATTTTTGGCCACTGTTATTGATGAGATTGCGTTGCTATACACTTCTTCTACAAATTTTCAACCTGTGAATCGTTTTTATTTGTATTGTAGTTGAAACTGCTGTCATAAATATTTTGGTAAAGAGTATATGTGACCCTGATGTAATGATCTGCTGTGCTGGGCTCCGCACTAGCTGCCTTGAAATATTCCCATTGTTTTGCTGCCTTTCAACTTCACTGGTGCTGCTTGAGCCACTTTGAAGCTCGTCGCACCCCCGCAAGCACTCGCAGAGGTGTAGAAAAACGAGGCCATTGGCCTCGCTATTGACATTTCCTTTCATAACATACCACAAACACGGCATACACTACTACTTGCAAACATATGATTACACTTTGGAGTGTGAACTTCGTGCAACTTACTGAAATGCTTATGAATTGATGGGAATTAACCTAATGTTTTCACACCTAATTATGACAAATGTCTCTCTATGAGAGTTGACAGAATTTCTACTGACATATGAAATGCCACATGGCTACTGAATGATATTTTTATGCTTTACTTTGTACATATTTGCTTATTTTATTTCATATCTGGTTTCTCGCCGAACTGCAGCATTGACTTTATTAAATAAAAATTTAATACACATGCTAATGTGAACACTTTCTGTCAACAGATCCATTAAATAATAATTTTATGAGCCACATTCTTAACAAAGGGCACTTGGAAAGGAAAGAGCAATAAGAAGGAGAAGGAACTAGTAATAGGAACTACATACATAATTTTGTTTTCAAGAACTTGGTAATTTTTTTTTAGTAGAATAAGTTGTTGTGGTTCGCCACTTTAGTGTTAAGGTGTGATATAAACCAATGCATTTCACATGGGAGATAGTATAGATTGTGTTCCTTGTGCTGGTGCTTTGCATAGTTTTGATGATCACTGATGCACACACACTATTGTAAGCTTACATGTATATTTCGCTTATCTGCACTGCTGCCTTTCAAATGGTTCAAATGGCTCTGAGCACTATGGGACTTAACATCTGAGGTCATCAGTCCCCTAGAACTTAGAACTACTTAAACCTAACTAACCTAAAGACATCACACACATCCATGCCTGAGGCAGGATTCGAACCTGCGACCGTAGCAGCCGCGCGGTTCCGGACTGCGCGCCTAGAACCGCTAGACCACCGCGGCCGGCCACTGCTGCCTTTGCTGTAGTATTTTTTCTGCTTGTGTTTAATCATGATTAGGTATAAGGTAATGCAGTTGTTTCTGCTATTTGTCAGGCAGTGTACTATTGAATTTTACTTAGCATAACTGTGCTAAGCTTGTTTTACCACTGATTTATTTTTCTTGTTTGCTGCATATTGCCTCATATTAGTTGTGATGTTGCATTTACTTTGCTAATTTAGATATGCTGCTGCTTGCTTGGCCAATTTGCATATTTGTCATTGTTGTTTGTGTTAATTTTTTTGTGGTGCTGCATTGCCTCATTCTCTAGTTTACGTATCTGAGCTCAGTAGATTTAAGTTAGCTAAGGATGTGGTTTGCTGTATAAGAAAATGAGTTGTGATGAACTGGGAAGAAATGAATTGAGAAGCTATAAGGAAAAGGTCTGGTCAAAGAGTATTGTATGATGAGGAATAAATATTATGAAAGAAGAAATGAACAGATATAAATAGGGTATAGTGACAACAGGTTTAGGTAGGATTTTCTTGGAAACGAATGATGAGGACAGAAAACTATATAAATACAGATAGCATGCTTAGGTGGGATTTTTGTGGAAACAACTGTTGAGGTAAGAGAGGTCTGCGAGAATTAAATTAAGTCTTGGTTGGAAATGAAGTAGTTTTAGTTGAAAGTAAAGGAGGTATGAGCATGAAGATAAATTTGGTAGCATTTTTTTCCTTCTAATACTGGGCTGCATTCACTATGATGAGGAATACTGTTATCCTGAAACCTAATCTCTGTTTTTCTACCATGTTCTTTACTTTAGGAAGATGTTCAGACATTATTTTTCTTTTAACATTCCCATCTCAAGTTAATGTTTCTACTGATATTCTTATTTTTCGTTTATTTCCTTATGTCATAATTCCTGTAATACTTGTGTATATGTTTATTTTTTTCTTTTATACAGCCTGTATTACTAAATATGTTATTTGTATTATCATGTTCTTCACTGTAATGTTTTCTTTGCAGTTGTAGTTGTTATTGTATTATCATGTTCTTCTCTATAATGATGTTTTCTTTACATTTGTAATTGTATTCTAATGCTGTAAAATTGTAATTGTATAGACACCAATTCTCCAAGTCAGGAAAATAGTACATGTTGTTTTTAGTGTACATATTTGTCTGTTGGTCATACTATATGTATCAAATTTGAGGGATTATAAGACCGTGTTAGTGCTTGCATGTGCGTTAATAATTCAGCAAGGGACTGGTTAACAGCATTGCTGGTTGTAAGGATACTGTAAAAACAATTAGTAAGTGCACAAGTGGTGGCTCAGGGACTTGTAATATGCATCAATACTGACTACACAATGGTGGCTCTTGGACTTGCTATATTATCCTCAAGACTCTTCAATTCTAATTGTGCACCCACAGAGTCGCAACTGATAGCTGCTGGCCATCTCTATGAGGACCACAGTGGGTCTGCACCTTCAGTGGTCCACTACATCATAATCTCCACTAAGACTATAGTGGGTCTGCTCTGTGGTGACCCACCAATTATACTAAAGTTCTTCAATACTTCGACTTATACTGCTATAGGTCTGCTCTGTTGTGGTCCATTACCAATCTTACAATACCATTTCAAAATTTACTGTCAAGAGTCAGCACTGCGTTTCTGTTGGGAGGACAACACTACTTCTTCAAGACTGCATGGTTGTGCACTGCTTACTTGTGCATTTTCATATACTGCTCAGTCTTTGTGCGTAAAACTCGTGTAGACTTCTCTTCAGATAAATTAGTAGGACTGTATTTGGAGACTGTCAGGAGAATTTTGACTTTATTAACCAATAGCACGTTACTTAACCTTCGTGTGTTTCTGCTCTATTTGATTTTATTAACATAAAAATGTTAACAACTTACCTTGGCCACTGCCCAAAACACATTGCAAAATATTTTGAGGGGAGCAGGGGGGCTATGTAAGTAGCCTGTTTGTATATTGGCAGCGTTATAGACTGTGTTGATATCACTGACAGTGCTCTGCACCCTCAGCAAGAGATTTTGTGGTTGAATGGACTGGCAGTTAGCGAATGGATAGGGAAGTGTATCGACATGATATTTTCATGGAGACTCTGTGTTGGTAGAACATGCATTGTAAAGTGAGATGAAATGACGTGTTTATAAGAAAATAAGCAAGGAAATGTATGATGCTGGATGTGTGGTTGATACCAGTGGAATTATTCACAACTATATAATTTTTGGAATTGGATGTGACATGAATAAGGTAAAATTTTCTAAATACATTGTTTGCTCTTCAACAAAATCTTTCTTTCGCTAACCATATGCAACCTGAGCTTGTCTCAATTTGGTTATCAAGTTATAAATCTGATTTTGTTTTTAGAAAATTTCAGTTGTTAAGTTGGCCAGCAGATTGGAAATTTGATCCACCAATACTGCTTGGTTCGTGAAACCGTCTGTTGCCAAGGGAGTGTGTGCCTGGCAGATTTCCTGTTTTGTCGCCATTGTTTCCTACTATAAAAACAACACCTCTTTGCTTAAGTACCGAGGATGTTGTCCCAGCCAAGAGTTCCACTTTTCGGAAAAAAATTTGTTTTTGTTTTTTTTATTTAAAATTTGGAAATTTGTGGTAAATGGTTCAAATGGCTCTGAGCACTATGGGATTCAACACCTGAGGTCATCAGACCCCTAGAACATAGAACTACTTAAACCTAACTAACCTAAGGACATCACACACATCCATGCCCGAGGCAGGATTCGAACCCGCGACCGTAGCAGTCACGCGGTTCCGGACTGAAGTGCCTAGAACCGCACCGCCACCGCAGCTGTCAAATTTGTGGTAAGTTTCTATGGGACCAAAATGCTGAAGTCATCGATCCCTGGGCTAACATACTACTTAATTTAACTTAAACTAACTTAAGCTAAGGACAACACACAAACTCATGCCCAAGGGAGGACTCGAATCTCCGAGGGGGAGAAGCCGTACGAACCGTGTCATGGCACCCCAGAATGCACGTCTACCCCGTGCAGCTCATTTTTAGGAATAATTCCGTTAAAGATTATGTATGCTGCTCTCTAACCAGAATCCGATATGAGCAAACCAACTGAGACGTTACCTGATGTTGCTTGTACATTAGGTAACTGGGCTATGCTCGGCTCAGTTTAAAACAAATACCTCGATAATATCATAGTGTCAAGCCCTACTTGTCTGCTTTCATTCTCAGCAGCTAACTTGCTGGAAATAATATACTGCAGCTGTGCTCCTGAGTCAAGTAGTCTGTGCATTGGCTAGAATTGCGAACTAATAATTTAAACAAAAATATTAAATAAAAGGTAAATGAATAATTAATACAAAAGTTTCTATTTTGATGTCTGTAATTGATGTAGATGTCACCAGGAAACTATATTGAATAATGGTTATTGAAGAAAGTAAATCTTCCTGTGATAAACAATTATAAAAAGTATGAACGACATTCTTTTAAAATGCAGTAAAGTTACGTTAAGAATGTTACGAGAATGGTAGTGGAACCCCAAGCTAAATAGTCACCCAAGACAAGCAGAAAACTAAGCCCACTTTGCGATCACAGCACACCAAATTTTCGCGAGATCAAAATAATTCGAAGTTCAGCATAACAAGCTATACATTAACACATGAGAGATAACGAGTAGAAACTCATACTCTGTCTATTTTCAGTTCTGAAATTCGAGAATTAAAAAAATTAAAGTTATGCACTGGAGCACATTCAGACCTCATGAGACTTGGAGTACCTTCAGAAGTTAAAGTATTGTAGCGGCCGTTCACTGCCCAGAATCTATTACCTACATCACTGAATAACATATGTTACCACAGCAGGTCTGTATTCTTACAGAACAAACGTAAAAGCGTCCATAATCGCTCCATTGAGTGCACCGCGAATGTGGATGATGCCGCAGGTTAATTGGAACTGGAGAAACATCTTAGGACCATGGTTTGGTGTTTCATTGTGGAGAACGCAGTGGGGAAGCTAAAAAAGTCTCAGGTGAAACTCTTCCATGGAGTTGTAGATTATGTAGCAGAAATAAGAAAATCGAGGAACAGGGAAAAATATTTATGCCATTTAGGCAGAATTAGAAAAGATTTATTTTGAATTAGATAGACTGAAAGGGAAAAGAGACAGTGGGAGCTGGGAGAAGGTCATAAGTAATAGGCAAAAAGGAGAAATCCTCAGTAATCACATTTCAAAATCCAGTTAGCAATCAATTTGGTTTGTTACATGACATAGGGAAGAGCTTCAACCAGTGTTTGAGCTTAATTGGGTGCAGCAGACTCATAGGAACGATTTAAAGGCTACATCGGTAGAAAAGTCACATGCAAATAAAAGAGTCTTGCTACTAGGGAGCAGTCATGGGAGAGGTGTAGGCCAATTGTTACAGGAAAAGCTAGTTGTAAAATATCGCTTCACAAGTATGTTGAAACCTAGCGCCAACCTTAGCCATGTGACAGAGAACTTAGGTGCTGTGTGTAGAGATTTTGAAGGTTTTTGAAGGTACTTATTGTAGAGAAGTGGGAAACAACCTGGCTAACAACTTAGCATATAGCATTAAAGGTGACCTGGTGAAAATTGGAGCAGCCTCAAGACTCACTCATGTAGGGTTTGTCGAAGTTTTTCAGCGACATGACCAGCTTTGGATTAACGTGGCTGATAGCCATGTCAACAAAGAGTTGAGGAAATTGCTTCTGACTGAAACAAAGTCTCATATCTGTGCGATGCCTGTTGCTGCGAATAGGAGGCGGGAATACACTAATCGTAGCCTGCATCTGAATAGGATGGTGAAGGAAAGATTTGGTGAGCACGTTGCAGAAAGTTTAAGGGGTTCACATGCACACAACACAAAATCCCTGTGATTACTGGAAACAAAGGGGCACTTTTTTTGGGTTAGAGTCAGGTTACAGACAGAGAGTATTGAAAGAAATTAGAGTAGTACAAGACCATTATGTGTGAAACAGTTCCCAGAAAAATAAAGGTAATTTGTTTTCATCAGAACCTTAGACGGCCAAAAGGACAAGCTAGATGAGTTTATTGTATGGCTAGAAGTTGTGGAAAATTCTGAGGAGATAGATGTTTTGTTCAAAATGTTCAAATGTCTGTGAAATCTTATGGGGCTTAACTGCTGAGGTCATCAGTCCCTAAGCTTACACACTACTTAACGTAAATTATCCTAAGGATAAACACACACACCCATGCCCAAGGGAGGACTCGAACCTCCACCGGGATCAGCCGCACAGTCCATGACTGCAGTGCCTAAGACTGCTCGGCTAAGATGTTTTGTGACTCTTTGAACAGCACGTAACTGTAGGGGTGGAAAAGTTAAACACCAGGGATTATAGACTGAGTCATTTTCGTGTAGAGTTAACATGGAAAAATGGAGGAGCTGCAACAATCCTGTAGGAAGCTCTCAGCAACTTATGCGAAATCTAGAAGCATTATTGACCTACCTGTCAGATAAGAATAAATAGTTAGTAATTTGTGGAGATTTCAGTGTAGATTCCTTAAAAGATATGGACAGGAGAAATGAACTAGAATTATTATTTGCGTGTTTCAGTCTAATTTTGGTGGTCAGTTTTCCAACTTGTGTGCAACAAAACAATATGGCGCTGATTGATAACATTTTTCTAGGCAGGGGTCAGGCTGAAAGAATTAATGTGTAACTAATTGCTAGTGGACTATCTGATTGTGATGCATAATTAAGAGAAATAAACAGTATGGCATCTTACAACTTGGATGCAAGTTTATTCAAGGAGCGCAGCTTATTAATGTACATGATAGGAGGTTTTAATAGTAAGCTATAAGGGGTAGTGAGGGGTGAGGTATATATAGAAAGAGATGCTAATGTCCAGTTCACTTTATTTCATAGTAAATTTATGTAAATTTTTGAAAGTTGCTTTCCTAAAAAAGTAAGCAAGGATCCATTAAAACTAAGGGAATTAAATTCCCACGTAAGAAGAAGAAAGAAATTTATGTAAAGGCCAGAGTAAGCCAAGATATGACATTAGTTGCATACTACAAAAATACCGTAGTATTTTAAGGAACATCAATAAAATATCCAGAAATATGCAAGTCCTGACAGAAATCATTGATGCAGATAATAAGATTAAAACTATATGGGACACTGACAAACGAAAAACAGTGTAGCCAGTCATTGTACAAGAGTCAACAACAATTAAACTAAATGAAATAGTTCTGACTGATAATTTACAAGTTGCAAGTACTTTTAACTATCACTTTCTAAATATTGCTGCATACACACAAATGCTGAGGTGAAGCAGCACGAGAACACATTAAAAATATCATCCCATGAAACATTAATCAACTAGAAGTGGAACCAACATCCTTCACTTAAATTAATACAATTCTAAAAAACAGAAGCTCTTGTGTGGTTAATGGGATTTCAAGCAGAATTCTGAAAAGTCGTTCCATCTTAATAAGGAATATCCTTAGTGATATATGTAATGCATCACTGGAGCAGGAAATTTTTTCATGCAGTTTAAATAGGCAATTATTAAATCACTTCATAAGAAAGGTGAAAGACGGATTTAAACAATTATCATCCAATTTCCTTACTGTCATCTTTTTCCAAAATATTCGAATTGATGTACTAAAGAATAGTCACACATTTAAGTGGAAACAGTTTCCTTAGCATATCACTGTTTGGATTCCAGAAAGGTTGGTCATCTGAGAATGGTTTTTATACATTCATTCATCAAACAGTAAAAGTGATAAATAAGAATATATCGCCAGTTGGCATTTTTTTGTGATGTCTCCAAAGTCTTCGATTGTGTAGATCATGATATGCTCTTAGAAAAACTGAAGTTTTTGTGGAAATGATGGCTTTACACAGCTGGTTTGCATTATATTTGACAACTCAGAATGCAAAAGGTTGTGTCGAATAATTCAGACAATGTCAGAAAGGTAGAAAATTTTAGTGACTGGGGTAAATTCAAAAAGGGAGTCTCCACAGGGTTCAATTTGCGTCCGCTCTTATTTCTTATGTATGTGAATTACCCTTCACTGAGCATTTGCAGACGATACTAGTGTTGCAATAAATCCAATTAGAGAAAAAGCAAGAGATGTGTTGGTAAATAGATGTTCCCTAACTTTAGAAAAAAACACAGTACATTCATTTCTGTATGACAAATAAGGTCATGCTAATAAATGATATAGCACATGAGTAGGAGTCAGTAAGTAGGGTAGGCTGCTCCAAATTTTTAGATGTACATATTGGTGTAAACTTGAACTGGAAGGAGCATATTACCGAGCTTCTCAAAGATTTAAGTCACGGTACTTTTCCCTTTTGTATTATTGCCAATCTTGGAAACAAACTTGTCAACTTCCTGACATATTTTGCACATATCCTCTCAGTAATGACACATGGAATAATTTTCTGGTGTAGATCATCACTTAAAAAGGAAGTATTGTGCAACAGCAAGCAGTGAGAATAATATGAGGTGTTTATCCGAGGACGTCATGTAGGTACCTCTTCGAGGAGCTAGGCATTTTAACTGCGCCATCACAATACATATTTTCACTAGCGAAATTCATTATCCGTAATCCATCATAACTTGAGAAGAACAGTGATTTACATACCTACAACACTAGATCTTCATTACCCATTGTTAAAGCTGTCGGCGGCTCGTAGAGGAGCGTAATATGCATTGATAAATGTTTTTGATTATCTGACCAGTAACATAAAAGTCTAACATGTACCGAAGCACGTTTTAAATTTAACTGAAAATCATTTCTCCTGGACAACTCCTACTATTACACTGACAAATGTTTACTTAAAAACTGGTGGCAGTAAAAAAAGCTAATATCTAGTTTTAAAGTGTAGCTGCATGAGTGGGAATAAAACAATAATGTGTTTATTAATGTTAACACTAATTATGTGTACATATCCTGCAAACTGATGCATTCCACAACATTTTGATAAAAGATTCGTTCAGATGATCTACTGAACATGTAACAACTGATGCCCAACCCTTGTTGGCTGAAGGTCATCCATACCAAAGCTATGTTTTAGAGATGTGGTTTGGATTCAACTTGACCACTTTACATGCTAAACTAATATATTATAACAATATTTAAATAATGAAATGTTGTAAAGATTATCACACTCAATTTCCAGTAAATATAAGCAAAGGTTTGTTCATGAGTAAATGAGCTAGCATTCTTGTGCAAATGTGCTCCCATTAAATGACAACAGTATATTGTTAAATATTGTTTAAGCAGTTATTTATGTCTTCTTGACAGAAGTATCTTTTGGCACTCTTTTCAATAGTGGTGTCAGTAAGACATCCAATTGCCCACTTCTTAAATAACCATGGTTTTTTAATATCGATTATAAACATATACAAATAAAGCTACTGACAAAATAGTAAAATATTCGTTAAATAACTACAGATATATGATAAATTATGAGGTATGCATAGTTAATTGGTTTGCTGTGTTATTGTGGAAGATACAATGTTATGACAAACATCTGTATAATAAAAAGACATAAAACATAAACATCAATGAATAAAAAAATAAAATAGATATAGAAACTTAGCTTTCAGGGATGAAAGCTATAGTGCTATGCTATTACCTGAGATATCGTTTTTTGAAATCACCTGAAGTATTCAAAAGTTGTTAATTCTATGCTTCATTGTGAAAGTATTTAATTACTGTAAAACATTAACTACAGAAATTTTTAAATTATTGAAATTATTATTGTTTCACTGGAAGCACCTCATTGGTTTTGAGATTGCATATATATTCAGATTATTTATTTACAGTTTCTAAGAGTTGTAAGTTGCCATATTTCGGATTGTCTTAGACTTTACTATTTCTGGTGCATCTTCTGGTCTTTGACTAAGCGAACAACCATGGCCCAAATTCTTTGCACAGGGTTTTATCTGTTTCCAACCAAGCACTCTTTGCCTTTGTACCTGGGTAGGGTTGTACCAGTCTCTTTCCTGAACTGGCCACAGCCTGCCACTAGCCCACTGATTAGCATACAGTGTAATGTTCCAATGCCTTGAGCAGTAGATTCAACATTTAACACTGGTTTTGTCTGCTATGTCTGTTGTTTTTTGTCTGGCAGTTTTCCATAACAAAATAAATTCACTGAAACTAACCATTAAAATAATAAATTAGTAATGCTAATATACATATTTATGATTGTTGTTATGCCAAAAAGAAGCTATAATATTGCTCTCAACTAAAAAACCATGTAGAAGCACTTTACTATTAAGCTTATTTAGTGTGCAATTACTTTCTCCAAAAATCAGAAAACGTCAACTGCTACTATAACAACAAAACGGCCTACAACTACAAAATGAATTCTGAACGGCAATTTGAAGTTTTCCATCACAGAAGTTACCACCTGTTGCGTTTGTAAATGTCCTGCAAAGCCTAAACTGACCACCTGTAGAAGATATAATAAAGCGAATGTTTGTTAAAAACAGTCAAGGCAGAAACATTCAAAAGTCTTCTAACACTCACACAGATGTGGTACCCTGCATGAAGAAAATGAATGAATTCAGAATGTTATTCTAATAGAAGTTGGTTTATGCCAGATAGGTCACAAAAACAAATATGGTATATTTTTCTGACTTGGTTATGATCAACGAATTTCATAGCTGTGCAATTCTTCCTCTTTTTATTATTTTTGTTTCTTCCTCCACTCAATTTTTCCAGTTCACGAGACAGAAAAACGTTATCTTTATAGTTGCAACATATACAATAATATAAAGAATATTCACTGTGTTAAAACTTATCAAGTCCTGTCATAGTTACCTATTACATATTAACTATATTTGCGGATAACAATTATGCTCTCTTTATTTTTACAGTAATTGTATCTTACTTTTACTTGCAATTATTATGTACTTACATTTCTTAAGGATACTGGGTACTTACAAATAGTAGAAAAACCGAAATTTTTTAATGACTTTATTAAATCATATAGTTTTTCCTCATTACATTGAGACATACATTATTGGATTTCAAATGAAAAATGACCTATATATACCAAATTTTAAAGTTATGGTCATGTATGAAACCACACCCCCTTTATTCTGTAACAGAAACCAATATTATTTCGAAAAGAACTGAGAATTTTCTGTTTCCAGCGATTATACGTATGATAAATTGTATATGTTCGTAACAGTGCAGGTTTATAGTGTCTGTAAATGATTATCTTTGCTAGTATTTAATTTTGTTTCGCTGAAGCAGTTTGTTCATGTGTTACTTAATGTTTGTTGCCCAAGAGCTACATATATTTTTGGAAGTACATATCCTTTAGTGTGCATAAATACAAACTATGCCATGCATCAAATAATTCAGTAAGCAGAAATTCCGTGATAGCCATTTCACATACAAAACAAGCAACACTGTCAAAAGTAACCTATGTATCAGTTCTTCGGGGAAGAAATTCCCAAATGGCACTCCTCCTGGTGATTTAAATTTTTGTGTTAACAGTGATGCTATTTGTAGTGGATTTGTGTTGTTGATGTAGGTATCTTATCTTCCCTGGTAAAGGAAGTGGCGAAATGGAAACAATGTGATGGTGTAGGCTGTTTGGCAATAACTGAACAACAAAGTAGCGGGAAGGGTTTAGCTTCAAAATTAGTTGCTCTGTACAGATCGTGCAATAAATCTACCTTGAAAATCACTCTGAACTTTGTGCATAATTCATATGATGTGCGTTTGAAGTTAGTGTATGCAACGTGTGCAATAGGAAAAGGAAAAAACGCTGCTCAAACGTTTTGTGGTTAGATGGACCTTTGTTCTCCTCCCAGAAGGTTCAACAAATACAAAATTATACTTATAGGTGCATTGAAGGTTGTGTCTAAAGCATCTATGAAACGTGCCGTAGAAGAAACTGTAAATACTAATGGAACCAGGGATGGGACATGGCAATGTCGAGGACATCGTCCCTTGAATCCCCCATTATGATGGTTATAGTGGAGGTATAGAGTGCAATGGAGCTCTAAAAATATTTCAGAGATCGGTGCCCATTTATAACGTTAGATATACAAAGTACCTAGGCGATGGGGACTCTAAAGTTTTCAATAAAATTAATGAGTTCAATATTTACAGTGATACCTTGGTAACGAAATTGGAGTGTTGTGGACATGTGCAAAAGAGAATGGAGCTAGATTGAGGAAGCTATGAAGAGAAATGAAAGGAAAGTTGGTATCTGATGGAAAATGTCTGTCTGGCCGAGGCAGATTGACAGAAACTGAAATAAACCATCTCCAGAGTCACTATGGACTGGCCATTAGACGAACTGCACCTCTGAATGATGTTACAGCAATGAGAATAGCTGTATGGGCCACTTACTTTCGTAAGTTGTATACAGATGATCATCCTGTTCACGGACTTTGCCCTAAAGAAGCAGACTCTTGGTGTGGTTACCAAAAAGCAAAAGAAAGTGGTCAAATATACCATCATAAGCATTCTCTTCCTGAACCTGTTATGAATGAAATAGAACCAATTTTTGGAGACGTGAGTGACCCTGTTTTGGTTAGTAAATGACTTCATGGGGGCACTCAGAATACAAATGAAAGTTTCAACCACTACATACGGGAAAGCTTACCCAAGGATGTTTTTGAAGCACTAAATACATTAAAAGTTGATGTACTAGATGCATTGATCTGTTTCAATGATGGAGTGATAGGAAGGTTGGCAGTCGTGAAAAATTTAGGCATAAAATGTGGCTCTAATATGGAAGATCAATTGCTTTTGTGTGACAGACAACAGGTGCATGAAGCTGAAAGATTCGCTCTTCAAGTTACCAAAGAAGCAAGAAGAGCTAAAAGGAATGCCAAGAGGAAGCTTTACGATGAATAAATGCTTCAGGATGACGACTATGCTTCAGGAGTGTTCTGAGGCACAGTTTAATTGGACTCATATCTTCATTCACAATTTCCTACAAGTTGTATTTTTCAAAATTCAGGTACACATATTTCCTAAAGGTTAAAAAGCATTGATCGAATTTTTTTCTGTAACTTGCAATAGTCCATACTTACGTAGTAGACTTAAGCTTTCTTCCAGAGTCAACTAGATTATAGAAAAAAATAACATTTTTATAAGGAAAAATTATAAAAATTGAAGTGTAAGGTGTGATATTTTTTATCCTTGTAATATACACAATAGGTGGATTTAGAGAGGTCTAGTACCTCAGCCATCACGTCATGCATACCTCGTAAAAATTTGGTCTCCTTCAAATGTGTAACATTGGATTAAATGGTACCTCAATTTGTGCAAGCATTTTGGATAAAACAATTGCACCAATTTGTTTGTAATTTTTTAATAAGTGTAAGCAGGGTCAAAAATATTCAAAATACTTATAATTTGTTTAGAAAGTGTGCTGCATTATCTGATATCAACAAAAAATCTGTAAAACATATACATTATAAAAAGTGCCTGAAAGTAATAGGTGTTGATTTTTAAGTAATATTGAGCCAGAAAAGTACCCTTTAGCCTTAAAGTTTGTCTCTGTAGGAGCCAATGTACATTGCTGACTGCAATATGTATTCACAACCTGATGGTTAGCAACAAGATTTTAGTATCCTGTAAATAGTGAATGAAAAATTTACTCTGAACACTGAAGTTTCTAATTGCATTCCAATAACTTACTAAATAATGGCTATAAAAAACGTAATGACTGACATATTTAATGTAGGTGAAAATATGAAATTAGGCTTTCTATTTAAATAATGAGTTTGTTATTTGTAAATCGCCCAAATTATGTTTTATTAATCTTGAGACAGTGATAAAAGTAGCCACATCTAAAATGATCGTGATTACAAAATTGAAATGTGACTCTCCTAATAGAATTTGTATTTTCTTTCCAAATAACGGAATCAGAATGTAATAACAACACATCATTCTCATAGAATACTTGAAGGGAGGTAATGGTAACAATACATGCTCTCATGTCATTGACTGAACAATTTGCGCAATGGGTACTCTTAAATCACCTAAAACAACTGACTGGTTATGAGATATTACAAAGCCCCAAATGGCATCAGCCACATTTAATAATTAAGATATCTACTCCCGTTACAGGCTTTAAAATATCTCATAATCAATGAGTTGCTTTGGGTGAAGCCAGAATAACTATTGCACAGACAGTTCAGAGGTGCTAAGAGTATGTATTATTGCTGTGAACCTTCAACTATTTCGTGACTTCTTTCTGAAACCAATGAATTGATAATGCTCTCATATTCTGTTTCTCAGAAAGACAAGATGCAATGTTAAGAAGAGAGCCATTATGCAGTTTTGTATTTAAAGCAAATTTGGATTTGGCTACATTATCTTTGACTAAGATTCATACAGGATTATTGGTGAGATTTACAAACCAACTTTGAATAGCAAACTAATTTCATATTTCCATCCATGTTATATATGTCGACCATTATGTGTTGTATGGCCGTTAATAGGCGAATTATGGAAATGCTAATTAGAGGCTGCAATCTTTAGAGTAAAGCTTTTCAGTCACTATTTAGACCAAATAAAAACCTTGTTGCTGACCAGCTGCTTGCTAAGCACGTACACACATTGCAATTGGTGTGATATATTACAACCCATGGAGACAAACGTTAATGACATTAACTATATAACAATTAAACTGTTGCTACAAAGCAAAAGCAATATACAACAGCTCGAAAATAAAATACTTAGAGTACAATTGCTAATACATTGCAGAAGAAAGAAATTGTATAACACACACTCATGTATATACATACTCACACACACACACACACACACTCATATATATATATATATATATATATATATATATATATATATATATATATATATACTGACTTTTAGTAGTTGTTTCTTGAAGAACAAAAGTTTTGTGGTCTCTACAGTGTTGTTGTGATAGATGTGGGTGCATTAGGAGTGATCAAACATCCTGAATAATATCTGGTCCATTGTGAAAACCTTATTTATTTATTGTTCGATCTAATGAATCATTTTTAGTACATATGATATGGGCAAAGTCAGGGATAACACAGTTGCTTTGTAATCAAGAACTAAATAAATGAGACTACACGTTCAACACAATCAAACACAGATAATAATATGAGCATAATACAAAGTAATATAATGCATCATGATAACGAAATATACAGTACTTGGCAAATCTAATTTACTCATTATAATGCTTCACAAATTCAGATTACAAGCAGTGGCCAAGTAAGAAATGCTTCAACTCCACTTTAAATGTATTTATCACTATGCATTTGAAGTAAGAAGGCATATAGTCAAACTCAAGTATGCTATACTTCTATTTGAGTAAGTATGTGCTTACTATATTTACATGTAAGTTAAGCTTCTGCCTATTTTTGCACAAGTGACAAATCATAGTTACGTTAGAATGTATTTTTCCATTTAAGATGATTCTTTTTTATTTCAAACATATGTAAAAGATAGAGACAACATTTTCAGATTTTTAAATAGTGGTTTACAGGACTCCATACACTATATTGCTTTGTCACTGATCGTTTTTCTGTATTCTAAATGGTTCTCTCGAAATTGTGAAATTCCCATCAAATTGATTTTCCACATTAGTAGCCACTATATTACTACCATGTCACGTTTTCATCACTGCTGAGAAGCTTGTACCTTGTGTGAGAATTCTAACAGTGTATGTAAGTGTATTTGGCTTTTGTTTAAATTGTTAAGGTCTATGTTCCACTTCAAGTCTTCCTAAACATGTGTGCCTAAAATTTGAGACTTTTTCCCCATTAATGATGAAAACAGGTTTTGCATGTTGGAGGCTTTGTGTGGTATTGTAGTTAAAAGTGAAACATTTATCAAACCTCATGATGATTCTGCTATTTCCAAACCACTCCGACAAACTTTGCATTAGAACTTTTACACTTTTCTGCAGCTTTCACTAACTTTGTGAACTAATTAGAATATTAGCAATACAAAGAATGCTTTGACGGGCCGTATTTGGACATTGGTGATGTCTGATTTATGTGCTTAAGGCAGCAGTCCAAAGGCATAATTCTCTGTCTAACGTTTCGTCTTCCACTGTTAGAGACTTCATCAGACGCTTTGACGACTCAGAAAGTATTTACAGACTCAAAACAAGCTCAACAAGCCGACTGATTGTATGCATCCACGCAACAGTCGGTTCGTGACATCATCAGATCTCTGCCTAAGATCGTGGAGTCGGTCCGGTGTAAACTATGGAGCCTATGTAGGGGAAGTGTAGGTGCTATGTGTTTTATTTAGGATTATGGCCCAAAACTTGTTGAATTTCAATACTTCTTCTTTTGTGTTGAGAATGTTTCTATGTTTTTGAATTTCTATGGCAACCTTGGTTATGTCAGAGAAATCAATTAGGTGGTTCCCGGTCCCATTGCTTGATCTGCCACTAATGATTTATCTGTCTTGCCCAGGCGACAAATGCTCTTGTGTTCCTTGAGGTGGGTATTAATGCTTATTTTTGTAATTAACATGTATATTTGGACACAAATGCGTGTGGGCTTCTATACATTCCTCTCACTGCAAGTGGCGGGCGTAATTCCTTTGCAATATTCAAATATTCGTGACCTTTTCTTGTTGATGTAAACAACATACATGTAACTTATTTTCTGAGCGCTTTGCTATTGCGATCTGTGACAATTTTTAAAAATGGGGGTAAAACTTCCCCTATAGTTCGTTCTCTTCCATTAGAAACTTTAGACCTTTTAGGATGTCGCGCTTTCTTTATGTCTCTGTCAGAGTAACTGTTTCTTATGAAGGCTGTTCTTAAATAATCGAGCTCGTCCTCTGAGTACTGTGGTTCACATATTCTTTTAGCCCTGTCTGCTAGTGTTTCCTTCATCCTTGTTTCCTGTGTGGGAGAATGACTGAAAGTTTTATGAAGGTAATTGTCCGTGTGAATAGGCTTTCTGCAGAATGTTTTCACTAACTCGTTTTCTAATTACCTGCACATCTAAAAAAATTTATCGCCTTTCTCTTTTTACATGGCGAAATTTACATTACAGTTAATATTATTCAAAAAATTTGGAAATTCTTTTTGTCAAAGAGGCCATATCAGGAAAATATCATCCACACACCGGAGCCAACGTAAGGGAACTTCTTCATTGCCTGAAGGGCTGGGTCTTCAAATTTTTCCAAGCAAAAACACACAACAACTGCAGTGAGTGAGTTCTCAGCAGCTTGCATCAGTTTGCTCACAGAATTTGTTGTTCCATTGAAATTAAATTGATATGACAATGTTTAAAGGGATCTACCACATTCTTCGCGAAAGTAGTTTCCAAATATGGCATCACCTCATTAAGAGAAATCACAGTAAGACAACACCAAAACTGACCATAATATCACTTGGACTAAGCCTGAAGGATTTTAATTTTTCGATAAAATGACTAGAATCTTTAATATAAGGATTACTTTTTCCTATAAATTGCTGTAGGAGAGTGGCTAAGTGTTCGGCAATCCCACACATCGAAAAATCAATGACGCTAACAATCTGTCTCAATGGAATGCTGCGCTTGCGAATCTTTGTAAACAATAAAATCTTAGTGGCAAAGATTATGATTCGACGAGAGCCTTCTTGTCAATGACAGAAATCAAAGAAGCGTTTATTAGCTTATTCGTTATCCTGAGGAGAGAAGATGTCTGATGTCCCTAAAGTTCCCTGTATCTTCCTGGTTCTAATAAATCCCAGATATTACTGTGGTGATGTTCTTTCTTTATTACCGCTGTAGCATGGCTTTTTATCTGTTGGAAGAACTAGAATGTCTTTGTCAGAATTCAAAACTCAGAGAGCATTCATCTCACCTTTCTTTAACTTACTGCGGGGTAGTTTGCTCCTAAGCAATATTCTGGCTGATTCTATGCGTATTTTTCCAGCAGCTGATTTAGGTAGTGAACGCTTTCCAGCTTCGATATTAGCAACAACGCCTTCTGTTGGTATTCTAGCAAGCCACATAGTTTCTTCCTTTGGCAAGCACGTCAGTTTCATTCTTAGACAAAAATCTGTCAGACTTATAAATAACAGTATGATTTATATCTGAAGATAGGAAACTTACTCTCCTCTTTTGCAATCTATCGAATTTCTCCTTCTGTATACTAACTGATACTTCAGAATCTACTTCTATAGTCCTTACGTTAAACTATTGATATTGTCCCAAACACTGCGACATAACTTATTATTGAGGAAAATGTAGAGCTCTATTAACTTTCAACGGCCAGGTCACGACGCGTGTGATGGATGCGCTCTCGAAGCAGCGCGATCGTAGATCTTATGTGCAGCTGCCGAAATAAAGTTTCTCTTCGCCCTTAGAAAATTTGGTGTTGATGAGGAGTCTCTGCATCGCAGCAAACATGTGAGAGCACTTAGTAAACGAGATCTCCTCTTCCGTGGGCCTTCCAGTACTTGGCGTACAAGCTCAATCATTTAACAATGGCCTTCAGAAGAATCAGTTAATCTGACAAAGAGATAAATAGGACGTTGCGTCCTAAAAGTTCTAGAGTTTCAAACGAAAGAGAACCAACTAAAGGGTTTTCCTTTGATTTATAAAAAACATCACATATCGGTGTCTAAATCTACACGAAAGGTGCACAAATATTTGAAAACTGCAAAGGAATTACGTCCACCACTTGCCACAGCAGGAGTTTTTACCCCTGCCTATGTTACCGAGTATATGTACAGAATACAAAAAGAAACATCAACTCTCGCATCAAAGAACACAAGAACAGTTGTCGCCTGGGCAAGACGGAAAAATCAGCAGTAGCAGACAATGCACTAGGGCCAGGGAACCATCAAATTCGTTTCTCTGACATTATGGTTTTTGCAAGACCTAATAATTACTATGCTAGGAGGTACATAGGGACCACATAAATTCAAAAACACAAAAACAGTCTCAACAAAAAAGAAGAGTTATTTAAATTAGACAAGTTGTGGGCCAGAGTGATAAAGAAAACAAAAAGTACCAACACATCCCCTATACAAGTTCCATAGCATACGTCGGACTGACTCCGCTATCTTAGGCAGCACTCTGATGACGTCACGAGTCGACCGTTGCGTGGATAATTAAAATCAGTTCGGCTTGCTGAGCTCGTTTGGAGTCAGTAAATGCTTTCTGAGTCGTTAAAGAACCTGATTAAGACTCTAACAGTGAAAGACGAAACGTTAGGCAGAGACTTATGGCTCGGACCACTGCCTTATGCCCATAAATCAAATACACAACTGTCCATTAAAATTGCTACACCACGAAGATGACGTGCTACAGACGCGAAATTTAACCGACAGGAAGAAGATGCTGTGATAAGCAAATGATTAGCTTTTCAGAGCATTCACACAAGGTTGGCGCCGGTGGCGACACCTACAACGTACTGACATGAGGAAAGTTTCCAACCGATTTCTCATACACAAACAGCAGTTGACTGGCGTTGCCTGGTGAAACGTTGTTGTGATGCCTCGTGTAAGGAGGAGGAATGCGTACCATCAAGTACTTTGATAAAGGTCGGATTGTAGCCTATCGCGATTGCGGTTTATCGTATCGCGACATTGCTGCTCGCGTTGATCGAGATCCAATGACTGTTAGCAGAATATGGAATCGGTGGGTTCAGGAGGGTAATACGGAACGCCGTGCTGGATCCCAACGGCCTCGTATCACTAGCAGTGGAGATGACAGGCATCTTATCCACATGGCTGTAACGGATCGTGCAGCCACGTCTCGATCCCTGAGTCAACAGATGGGGACGTTTGCAAGAGGACAACCATCTGCACTAACAGTTCGACGACGTTTGCAGCAGCATGGACTATCAGCTCGGAGACCATGGCTGCGTTTACCCTGGACTCTGCATCACAGACAGGAGCGCCTGCGATGGTGTACTCAACGACGAACCTGGGTGCAAGAATGGCAAGGCGTCATTTTTTTCGGATGAATCCAGGTTCTGTGTACAGCATCATGATGGTCGCATCCGTATTTGACGACATCGCGGTGAACGCACATTGGAAGCCTGTATTCGGCAACGCCATATTGGCGTATCACCCGGCGTGATAGTATGGGGAGCCATTGGTTACATGTCTCGGTCACCTCTTGTTCGCATTTACGGCACTTTGAACAGTGGACGTTACATTTCAGACGTGTTACGACCCGTGGCTCTACCCTTCATTCGATCCCTGGGAAACCCTACCTTTCAGCAGGATAATGCACGACCGCATGTTGCAGGTCCTGTATGGGCGTTTCTGGATACAGAAAATCTTCGACTGCTGCCCTTGCCAGCACATTCTCCATATCTTTCACCAACTGAAAACGTCTGGTCAATGGTGGCCGAGCAACTGGCTCGTCACAATACACCAATCACTACTCTTGATGAACTGTGGTATCGTGTTGGAGCTGCATCGGCAGCTGTACCTGTACACGCCATCCAAGCTCTGTTGACTTAAGGCGTATCAAGGCCATTATTACGACCAGAGGTGGTTGTTCTGGGCACTGATTTCTCAGGAACTATGCGCCCAAATTGTGTGAAAATGTGATCACATGTCACTTCTAGTATAATGTATTTGTCCAATGAATACCTGTTTATCATCTGCATTTCTTCTTGGTGTAGCAATTTTAATGGCCAGTAGTGTATGAACAATATTGTAGAATATTAGTATCATCTGTATTATTTTCTCTGTAAACTCATATACAAACAGCAGAAATAGGACAGGCCATAGAATTAACTGCCAAGGGACTTCATTCTTGATTTTGGCCCCCATCACTATAAAAATTGTAATTTCTGTATCTTTATCTGTCTTGGTAATTTATTTCTGTAAGTTGTTGATGATCTTGGAGGTATGTCTACTGGCTCTAATTCCATAATTACTTAACTTATAGAAGAGAATATATCGATCAATAATATTCATGACTTTGCTAGGGTGAAGAAATATTCCAACATGAATTTTTGAATCGGTCTTTACTTTCTTATTGTCTGCTTGTGTATCATGGTGTGTATTTATGAACAGCTGTGCTGTATTTGAGAAACTGAGAGCATTGGCTGCTAGTATGATGCCTCTAGTTTATTATTATTTTTAATCAGCTCTATATTACTGCAGTTGACTAACATTATTGCTACTATTTTTTTATAACTTACCAGATCTATGATTTGGTCTTTGACCTTCTTTGAATTTCGAAGTGAGTATTGAAGTCACCACGCATGGTTATATTTTTCTTGAAAAAATTAATGCCTTCCAAAAGTTTCTCTTTACGAGTATAAAACACTGTTTTGCCACCATCTGATGACTGAATTTTGCCTTGGAAATTCAACTATAAGGAGTTCTATATCTTTTTCACTGAGTATTATATTTAGGTTTTTTATAGAATGCATTTTAACCATAAGCTGTTTATTTGTCCCTTTAGCTATCTACTGGTTTCAGTTATTAACCATCATCCAGGATGTAGGGTACAACAGATTGCTAAAAACATCCTATATTCCTCTGACACTGAACAGTATCGAAATTATCCAGTGAAATTGTACAAACCCCTGACATAATTTGTCGTCTAAGACACATCCAGGATGATGGTTAATAACCAAAACCAGTATATGAATAATGGGACAGATAAAGAGCTGATGGTTAAAATTTGTTTTATATAATACTTTACAGCTGTTGAACTTCACCTTATGGAAACATTATGCATTATATTTAGTGTCAGTGTTCAATTCTGTATTTACTCAGATTTACATTTATCTATCCCCATGACTGGATTTTTCCATACAGTACTTGCTAGTTTGAAATGAGGAGTTGGATCAGCTCTAACATACCTTGACTAAGCCAGCATTAAGACAGAAGAATAATTCAAGTCATTTAACATTATTTCTATTTAATTAAGTTTATTAGACTGCTACTGAATGGTCCGCAATCTTCCAGAATTACAATATATTAACTGCCAGGCATTCAAGTTGCGACACTAGGAAAGAAAGCAAATAATGATATTTTACTTATTGTGCATATACATTATAGCAGGAAGAATACATTATTAAATTTGTAGGAAATTAGACAAAGTATAGGGCGCAAAATTCAGTCATGGAGTTGCCACTTCTGGTAACAACAGATCCTTGAGCATAAATATTGATGGAGTGAGCATTCGAAAACACATAACAAGAATTCTTTCCACAGCATCTTATGCAGTTCAAGTCACGTGGTTTTGGGACATATGTGTAGCCGGTACACAGCTTAGCGTAGTTTGAGTGTCAATACTTCTCTGGTACAGAGAGATCAGCTTCAGAAGTACCATGAAACTTTGTGTAGTTGTTTTATACACATCTTAACGGTTTGGTACCTGAAACTGAAGACAGGTTGAAGATATGAGGAGCAAGAGTATTGTGCTTTTTCGCCACAGTGTCATAGCTCAAATTGCATTGTATTTACATTTTCCTTCGGTTGCAGGGAAATATGCTAGCCAACAATACCTTTCTTACATTTTGTATTGCCCTTATAAATATTGTCGAATATGTTTTATTAATTACATTACTGTGACACTGTACAGAGCGCCGAAATGTCACGAAAAGAAGAGCGCATTTGGAACTATGAAATTGTTACAATAAATAAGTGAATCATGGCACCTGTTTGTCTATTATTATTTTCAATTTTCCTTTATTTGTTCTTCAGCTTTTTACAGACAATTACAGAGATATCTTTAACATTTTTTTACCTTTCAGTCAAACACAGTGGTATGTATCAATAAACACTGGTGCAAACAGACAAAAATCCAACATCTATTACTCTTACATGAAAGAACAAGCTGTTATTTTAACACTTCCCTAAAAGTTGGAGGATCATGCTGTACACATTTTAAAGTTAAATATTACCTTATTGCAGCTAGTGATGACACAAACATCGAAATATAAGGTATTAAACTATGTGTACCAATTACCTAGTGTTGTCTAAGAGACCTTTTCAGTAAATGAACTGGGGCTTTGGCTAAAATGTCAAACCCTAAAAATAAAATACCACTACATGTTTTGACAATGTGTGTTAAATTAGCGGCACTCTCTTATACATTATTGGAACCCAAGTGCAGAGCTCAGTGATGTCACCTGTGATTTACATTCCTTTTAACGGTTTGGTACCTGAAACTGAAGACAGGTTGAAGATGTGAGGAGCAAGAGTATTGTGCTTTTTCGCCACAGTGTCATAGCTCAAATTGCAGTGTATTTACATTTTCCTTCGGTTGCAGGGAAATATGCTAGCCAACAATACCTTTCTTACATTTTGTATTGCCCTTATAAATATTGTCGAATATGTTTTAATTAATTACATTACTGTAACACTGTACAGAGCGCCGAAATGTCACGAAAAGAAGAACGCATTTGGAACTATGAAATTGTTACAATAAATAAGTGAATCATGGCACCTGTTTGTCTATTATTATTTTCAATTTTCCTTTATTTGTTCTTCAGCTTTTTACAGACAATTACAGAGATATCTTTAACATTTTTTTACCTTTCAGTCAAACACAGTGGTATGTATCAATAAACACTGGTGCAAACAGACAAAAATCCAACATCTATTACTCTTACATGAAAGAACAAGCTGTTATTTTAACACTTCCCTAAAAGTTGGAGGATCATGCTGTACACATTTTAAAGTTAGATATTACCTTATTGCAGCTAGTGATGACACAAACATCGAAATATAAGGTATTGAACTATGTGTACCAATTACCTAGTGTTGTCTAAGAGACCTTTTCAGTAAATGAACTGGGGCTTTGGCTAAAATGTCAAACCCTAAAAAGAAAATACCACTACATGTTTTGAGAATGTGTGTTAAATTAGCGGCACTCTCTTATACATTATTGGAACCCAAGTGCAGAGCTCAGTGATGTCACCTGTGATTTACATTCCTTGGTGAAGGATCTTGGAAAAGAAGATCATGTAATAGTAAAAGTGGGGGATGGGGGATGCAGACAATAGTTCGAACCTCAACCTCCACATCAGATACTTTGCTGAGTATGCTTGTCACACTGGTGTTGATACCGTTTTCATCCTTCAAGTGATATGACATGGTCTGTAAGACACTTTCTGCATATTGTGTTAATCCAGAGCTTGTAAGATCCCTCAACGGATAGGGATGTTTGCACATTGCTTTGATTGACGGATCGCCCATCATTCTGTCACATCATACATAGCATGGTTTGCATCTGAATGCTTCTGGTAAGAGGCTACTTGCACAGCTAATTGCCCAAAATATCCAGTCTGACTAAAGATGTAATCATCCTATCCCAGTGATTTCCAGTGTGTTCACTACGCCCTTTTATTAGAGTAAACTCATATGCAGATTAAATGTAGTTACAGTGATATGGTTACTAGTAAATCTAAGTAATGCAGCTTGGACAAATGCAACGATATTAAAAAGAATGCGTTTTGTGCCTCTATCCTAAACATCAGAAGCACATCAAATAACAGAGTTGAACTTTTAATTTCTATTCATGAAAATGAAATGGATGATGGAATTTTGTTGTGCATATTAGAACATCAGATGAAAATTACTGAAACAGAACACATTCATCTTGAGGGATACAAGCTATCATACAGTGTAGTACCAATAAAAGGGAAGGAAAATGCAGGTAAGTTTAAATGAATTTCCAAAAGTCAATGAATTTGTTCGAATTTCGCTTTGTGACGTGATGCACTTCACACTCACTACGCAACACACACACACAACACTTCACTATTTGGTGAGAAGCCCTTCCAACTGGCTGTACAAGGCAGGGATTGCAGCCAGTTCCGATAGAAAATGGGCAGAACTGCGACCTCCACCAAGCCGTATACAGAGCTATAGCCTTCTTAGTCATCTTCTTCTTTCTTACTTTTCAAACAGGCCGCGTACAGTGGCAGGTCGAATGACATACCAGCCGGTAACATCATCTCTGCTCTCCACCGTGTGTCTTGCGATTCTCACTGGAACAAATGTTGTTTCTTTGCCCGATATTGTTTTGTCAACAGAAAAAGGAAGTGAATTATTCCAGTTATTCGACGAATGTGTTTCATAATTTGTTTAATAAAGATTATTTCCTTGAAATTTGGATTACAGCATTTGTTGTCTGTTTCACGGCTTGAAGTTGCTTACTGCAGGTGGGAATATTCTCGTCGATGTGTATCGTGAGATACTCCTGTGTTTAAAAGGTTTTATTCGTTAACTGTCAAGTGCTGGTTTATTGTCATAAAAGTGTGCTACAGATTTGCTTATCCGTTTTTCTCTTATTGTGCAGTTTTACGTCTTCATCATAAGTACTCTGAGTATTGTTCACTTGTGCTTGTTTTTGTGCATTTTTTGTTGTTGTATACATTGACATCCAATATTGAAATTAGTTCCATCACGTTATTGTTCTGAGTGTATATTAGACAATAATCCTTCCATCTTCCTACCATCGTACCTTCATGAGACTTGTATTAATTTTCCCTACCATAATGATCATCTGTTTGTCATGAAACTCAAATAATTATTTCTGTATGTTTTATATCATACTTTCATTGTCTTTCACACCTGGTTTTCTTCTTATTATGTTTTCCAGATTATAACATCAATTAGACAGTTACATCAGCTTCCTTTTCATTCCTTTCTCATATTTCCTTTAGTTTTTATCGTGCCCATTACACATATATGAAATATGCTTTTTACCATTAATACACATAAAAGTCCTTCAACAATTTATAAACATAAAATGCTTATGTCTCTAGGGTAGCATTCTTTTAAACTTAAGTAATTATCTTGAAGTCAGTTAATCTTATTTTCTCTTGTTCTTCAGTTGGTTAACTGCTTCTTTCTCTTTTCAGAAATTATCTTTCCTGCGAACTTCTTCATTTTATTCTTCTTAAATTATATTATTGTGGTATGTATGCCATAACACTTACATTATATTTAATAATAAATGAGTATAATAATCCTTATAACTATACATAAGATAACGAACAATCATCCTGTGGTTCAAGTCTAATATTGGTGTCCTGTTAGTAAATACTCTTCTCATTCTCTTTTCCTTCATTTTCTCTTCATAAATGGTATACATCTTCTCATTGATAATATTTATTTATCTCCGTGTGGTGGAATAGACCTTTTATCACACAGGATTACAGTCAGCAAGTATATATCTTCATTCATGGGGAATTTGTATTATTCTGTATGGTCCGCTATATCAATACTGCCATTTCTTATTTAACTTTTTCTTTATCGAGACTCTTGGATGGTTTCTCATCAATATTTCTTCTCAAACACCATAGGTTATTACCTTCTTCACGTTTTACTGAATTTTGCTTTTGTAATTGAGCTTGTTGTTACGCTGATATGAAACTTCCTGGCAGATTAAAACTGTGTGCCGGACTGAGATTCGAACTCAGGAAGTCTGCCTTTCGTGGGGATGTGCTCTACCAACTGAGCTGCCCAAGCACGAATCATGCCACGGTCCTCACAGCCTTACTTCTGCCAGTACTAGTCTATGAGGACAGGGTGTGAGTCGTACTTGGGTAGCTCAGTTGGTAGAGCACTTGCCTGCGAAAGGCAAAGGTCCTGAGTTCGAGTCTCGGTCTGGCACACAGCTTTAATCTGCCAGGAAGTTTCATATCAGCACACACTCCACTGCAGAGGGAAAATCTCATCCTGAACTTGTTGTAGTTTTAAATAAACTTTTTTTGAGATGTCCACCTTAGTGAGATTGTCTCCTTCAGTTTGTGGCCATCCCTTTAGTAAGTCTTAAGAATCATCATTGCCATACATGACTTGGTTGGGCGAATATCCTGTAGAAGTTTGAGGCAAGTCGTTATAAATCCTTTCAAATTCTGATAACCATTCGATCCTTTTTGTAATGTTGGTGTGTAGTATAGGTATGTAGAAAGCGATTTAATTCACAGAACAATCTTGCAATTCTGCATCCTGCAGGGATGAAAATATGCTATATACATATGTGTTTAATATTGTGTTCCTTCATAGACTCTTTCCAGATTCTGCTGGTGTAATAGGCAGCATTTTCTGTCAATATCTTCTTCGGTTTTCCAATCTCTGTTATGAAATGAATGACAAATTTCTTTAAGATAGGATGCGCATGTAGATTCCTCAAATGGTACAATTTCACATACTTAAAAAAAATCATAGAATGCCAGAAGATACTTAAATCTTCCACGAGTAGTAAGACATGGTCCACAGACGTCACAAGATATCAATGTCAAAGGTTGATTGGATAATTCAATTTTAAGCAATAGTTGATGGGTTTAGTTTACTGGCAAATCTTACATTTCTTTAGAATGTCACTAGCCAAGTGTTCTAAGTTCAGATGGTAGCAATATTGGGCTAACTTGGTTTTGCATTTTAAAGATCCAAAGTGTCCCCACTTCAGATGTGTACACCACAGTAAAGATTCCAGATGTTCCTTTAGAATGCATACTTTCCATGGTTCATCATGAATTTCTCTTCAAATAATATATTAGATTGTAAAGTATATAGACTACCAGAATAATTCGTAGCTCCTTGGCTGATTACATCTCGAATAGATTTACAATAAGGATCTTACTCTTCAGGCTTTCCCGACGAGATCTTGACATGTGGAATAATCGGGTCTACTGCTGGATGTTTGTGTCGCTCTGGCACAATATTTCGGCCACATAACTCGTTGGTGTCGGCGAGAGAGCACCCAACGCCCTTTGGGCATAAATACTGGACAAGATCCTCCAATACAGCAGTATCAGGTAGCACCTTTTATGTGGCCAAAATATTGTGCCAGAGCGACACAAACATCTGGTAGTAGACCCGATTATTCCACATGTCAATAAGGATCTTGTTCTCGCAACTGAGTCATATTGTGACACAACTTTGAAATTTGTTTCGCACAAAATGCAATAGACAGATTCATTACTTTGAAATCTAAAGTCTGTTCATCAAATTCTTCATTATCCTGTCTTCCAGGCAAACGAGATCGAGCCTCTGCTACAATGTTGTTCTTCCCTTTTATATATTGCACTGAAATGTTATATTCTTGAAGTAAGAAGGCCCATCTGGTTAACCCTGAGTGAAACATTCTTCCCGTTAAAATATAAGACAAAGCTTAATGGTCACAAAATATCGTTATTCTTCTTAAATACACAAAATATCTAAACTTTTTAAGCGCCCATACCACAGATGGTACCTCTAACTCTGTTGTACAGTATGCTCTTTCACATTTTGAGAGCGTTCTACTTGCGAATCCTATAAGCTTAATGGTATTCATGTCTTGTGGATCATCCATATGGAAAAGCATAGCGCCTAGGCCTGTTTCAGAAGCATCAGTGGCAATGCAGATATCCTGTTCAAGTTTCGGGTGATGTAACAACGGGACGTTAGCAAAGGGTCTCGGATTTTGTCAAACACTTGACTACACTCAGGGGTCCATTTCCACATGATGTTTTTTCGCAATAACTGTGATAAACATTCTTGGCTGATTAATTTATTAGGCAAAAATCGGCGGAAAAATGAGGCTAATCCCATGAATGATTTTAATTCCTTTTTATTTTTAGGATAGGGACACTCTTTGATAGTGCTCATTTTCTTAGGATTCGGCATAATACCGTCCAGCGTAAATATATGTCCTACGAACTTCAGTTGACTTCTGGCGAATCTAGATTTCATTAAATTTACTGTTACTCCATACTCTAAGAATTTCGCAAATACTTTTCAAGCAGATCGAGATTCTCCTCCCATGTTTCGGTAGCGATCAATAATTCGTCCACATACAAGGTAACTTTATCGAGCAAATCTCGTACAAGTACAGTGTCTAGCTCCAATATAAATACACCTCCACTAATATTTAGTCCAAATGGCATAACAGTGAATTGATAAGTTCTGCCTATAAAAGTAAAAGCAGTATACTTTCGAGATTCAATAGAGATTTTAGTTTGCTAGTATGAACTTCTCATATCAAGGGATGTCATGAAGCAGGTACCACAGAATTTCTGAATTAACCGATCCAAATTCTCAGGTCTTGTCTGTACCAGTATGATTATCTTGTTTATCTCTCTGGCGTCTAGAACCAATCTGACGTCACAATTCGATTTGCGGACCACCAAAAGTAGTATGCAAAACCTTTGATTATTCTAGGACGTTTGCTAATACAGGCAGATAATTACTTAACAATCAACACAAATCATCTCATTGACTTACAGATAGGTATTCGGATTTGGACATTTTCTTCTGAAGTGTAACTTGACTTATTTCTTCTCCAGTATATTCAACACACAGAATATCACCAACTAAAATACAGTCAGTACCAATATAGGTAACCATTAACTTCATGCAGTACTGACCCGGGACTATTTTGGCCTTTATCATAGAGACTGTCAAAACGACGCTTTCGGAGTGTAAGGTACATGTTTCTTCTTTTAAATTGATGACTGCTCCAGAATTACACAAAAGATATAGACCCCAAATACATGGTTTGGTCATTTTTGGAACAATCAAGAAGGTACTTTCTATTGAAGCTCCCATGCATTATAATGTTGACTCATGCCTGCTTTGAAACTTTTTCACTTTCGCACTAAATGCTCCAGATACAGTACATCCAGTAACAGAAAATGTAAGCACTTTTGCTCCTCGACTAATTTGTTTAAAAGAATCTTACGTCATTACGCTAATAGTTGCTCCAGTATCAATCAAAATTTCAGTGTCAGTACCATTTATTACTGCTTGAACTACTGCCTGCAAAATTTGTAAACCCTTATTCGAAATGTAAGGTGTTTCTTCAATCAGTTCCTCCCTTAGATCCAAATCATCATTATACCTTAGTACATTCACTTTAAAATGATACCAGCCATCCTCATCCTCTCCAGTCATTCTAGGAAGGCTTTCGGTCACCAGTTCTCGTTTAATCTTTCAGTACGTGTCATATTCGGTGGTTCATGTACATCAACAATACATACAGTATAGTCGGAATTTGGCAGTTGTTCCCTTCACAGATTTATTGCTCCGTTACCAGGTGGTATCGGTCCTTGTGGTTGTTATGCTTGTTGAGTTACATTTGCATCTACGAACTTCAGGTGTCAAAGGGTCTGTCCAAGGTTGTATACTATTAGGATTGTCTTCTGGGTATATATCACATCTGCGTGAATTACCACACTGATTATTTGACTCATTCTGACTGCGTTTGCGATTTGGTTTTCCTGTACTAAACTGATTCACCTGATTATTATTATTTCCATAGGTTTCTTTAGTATAATAGATGTTACGTTTATATTGACTGTTATTATTGTCTTTACTATAGCCATAAGATGTCGCTTGTCCTCCTTCGCTTAGTATAGGTTTAGTATTTCTGTCTTGGTTATCGTTATTGTTAGTTCTATTATTATTATTACATTGTGATGTAGACATCTGATTATTATTCCATACTCAGGCATCTTCTAGTATCATATCGATCGAGTCGACCACAGACAGGAACTATTCCACGTCGTAGTCAGGGACATTTATAAGTTTCTTACCTATATGAATAGGAAATCTTCCTCTCAAAATACGTATCACTTCTCTATGGGAAATAGGATTACTCCAGTACCTCGTTTTATTAATGTATTTCCCAAAATACTGTCTTAATGAACCACGTTTACTATTACAAAATTCCGTTTGATACACCTCCTTTCGTAGTCTCTCTTGGTTGCCTCTTGACCAGTATTTTGCTAAGAAAAGTTGTTCAAACTCCGTGCATGTATTACAATTCTTACTCGCTTCTACAGCCCACAGCGCTGCTTCACCTGTGGTATTGGACACAATAAATTCAAGTTTATCATGTACAGACCAACTGTGAGGAAAAATACGCTTAAAACTGTTGGTGAAAATTTTTGGATGGATGTCATCTTTTTCAGTCGAAAAGGTAGGAAACTGCCTACTTTTGAATACGCTTGTCTCAATTTTTAAAGACGGTAAGCACCCCCTTTGGACAAAAGTGTCATTTTCATTTCAATAGCAGTCACAAAATTTATTGGGTATATTCCTACAACAGTTACATTTTACTTCACTACAGGATTTATTATTCCTAAGCCTGTCTTCGGAATAGTTGTCTTTAGTCAATATATTTCTTGAAGATATTTGTTCTAATTCTGACAATTTACAATTTGTTTCACTTTGCCACTTAGGTAATTCTTCAATTAATTTATCTTTAATAGCATGAAACTCACTGCTAAATAATTTGATAAGTTCAATGTTTGCCATCTGTTTTTCCTTAACTACCTCAGCTTGTTTCAACTTGAGAGTGGTATTGACTTTCTCTTCGATTTCCTTATTTTTAAATTCTATTCACTTAGAAAGATCATCACCTAATTTTTTAGTTTGGTCTTTTAAATATTTACATATGGCCTTGCAAGTGTTTATTTCGAATTCTGACATCTTTTTAGACAGATCCTCAATTTGTACATTAGCCTTCAAGCAACTGCTTTCACAGTTACAGATTTTATCTGACAAATCACTATGCCTATTTTAAATAGTTTCACATTTATTCTCAATCTCATTAATTTTACCCATAAATTCGGTATGTAGGTTAGTTATATCTATGGAAAATTTTATTTCCAATTCACTAAATTTAGTATTTAATCGTTCTTCCCTACTTTTAAGTTATCGAATTTCTCGTTTAATTGTCTATATCATCTTTAAGTGACTTGAAGTTATCAAATTTTTCATAGAGTAAACCCATTTGGGTGTTGACTTTTTCAGTTTGGGAATCAAATTTAGTATCAAACTTATCATTTAAACATCACATATTCTCAGTTAACTAACATTGCTACTCGCCATGAATTTAATAATATCAACTTTAACCTCTATAACATTTGATATATGATTCACACTAGACTGTGTAACTTTGGTATTTATAGGCGCCTGTATATTACTATTTGTCCTTGTACTCAGGTCTTCTTCTACTGCCACCTCCACATCAATGATATTACCATCACTTAAATTATGTGATTGCTGTCCTACATTTATTACATTTGGGACTCTTTTGCCAACACTTTCCTCACTCAAATTATGTGATTGCTGGTCCATAATTGGTTCCCTAGTTTCCTCCTCATGAGGATTATATCCACTTTCACTGTCGTCACCTGTCACTTCCAAACTCTGGGTTGCATTATCTCATGCTCTCCTTGTTCAGGTGTACATTTTTCCTAATATCTGTATACAAAGTTAAAAGATCAATATCAACTCAAAATATGCTTTCACTAATAGTAGAACCGTTCTTTTATACTATGACATAGCTGTGAGGATCTCACATTACCTGTGAGTACTTATCCTTTCCATTGGGTTGAAGTTCGTGCCTTGGGTCTGAAGTTGTTAGTATATCCTTTTCAAGCACCAAGTTGCGCTGCCAAATATACCGATGCCTCTTCTTTAGTCTTTTTTTTCTTCTAGTTTATCCCAGCTTCTTGTGATCTCTTATGAGGAGACATAATACAAGTTCTGTAGTGGTGTAGAACAATCAATGAAATTACACAATAGTTAATAATTTAACTTTTGAAACTGCTGGTTTATTGGCATTTACGGAAATAAAAACACTCTCATACTCTCACGCAGTCAGCAAACTTCAAGTAACACTTTGTGTGTGTAATGGGCCTTACTACATCACAAATCGTTATAATCAATTAATGAAGCTGCCTTACAGTGTTGCTAGGCAACGTAATCAACAAAGTGATATATGTCTCAATTAAAATGGTACCTCACTATTTTCAATAAACTTTCAGTTCATTTTTTGTCAAAGTCTGCACTTGTCTCAAAATTAATTTCCAACTTTGTGCATAAGTCTAAACTCATTTGCAACTACTGTAAGCGATTTACTGGACAGCTCGATCACACACTGGCGTTTAACTTATTTCCAATCGAGGGCGCAGGTTTCAGTTTTCCCTAATGGGTTAAACGACTTTTTTGTAATACCATAATGTGTCTATCTCAAGTAAATTTACTCTCCATTTGGGGCAACATCACAAAATAAAATTCACCACATAGGTCAGCGAACTGCACATGCGCACTTTTAGCACTCTTAAGTGATAACTCATCTCAGAGTAAAAGCTGCGCATAAATTCAAAAATTTTTTTATGCATATAAAATTCAAAACACTTTTATAATAAACAAATAAATTATGGTACGTAATTACTAATTAAATATTTCTGATTCTGAATAAACTTGAAGAACTTGTATTTCATAATCAATAAAATTTTATTGCCTGAGAGAAATTATTAGTTTGTTAAAACGGATTCAGATTACAGTCAACTCGTGTCTAGATGATGACGTCACGAATCGACACTTGCTTGGAATGAACGAAATACCTGTACTGAAAAATACTGTCTACTGAGTAATTTACTGACTTTTATAGCAAATTTGGTACCCCTTGCATCAATACACTGTGTAATTCAGAGAAGAAGCTGTAGTCAACATTTGAAACTTCCATTACCATCAGTATTGTCGAAGCCTCCGCTCTGTTCTGAGTAAACCTCATGTTATTGTCGTGTGGTCTTCAGTCCTGAGACTGGTTTGATGCAGCTCTCCATGCTACTCTATCCTGTGCAAGCTTCTTCATCTCCCATAGCTACTGCAACCTAAATCCTTCTGAATCTGCCTAGTGTATTCATCTCTTGGTCTCCCTCTACGATTTTTACCCTCCACGCTGCCCTCCAATACTAAATTGGTGATCCCTTGATGCCCCAGAAAATGTCCTACGAACTGATCCCTTCTTCTAGTCAAGTTGTGCCACAAAATCCTCTTCTCTCCAATTCTATTCAATACCTCCTCATTAGTTATGTGATCTACCCATCTAATCTTCGGCATTCTTCTGTAATACCACATTTCGAAAGCTTCTATTCTCTTCTTGTCCAAACTGTTTATAGTCCAAGTTTCACTTCCATACATGGCTACACTCCAAACAAACACTTTCAGAAACGACTTCCTAATACTTAAATCTATACTCGATGATAACAAATTTCCCTTCTTCAGAAACGCTTTCCTTGCCACTGCCAGTCTTCATTTTATATCCTCTCTACTTCGAACATCATCAATTATTTTGCTCTCCAAATAGCAAAACACATTTACTACTTTAAGTGTTTCATTTCCTAATCTAATCACCGCAGGATCACCCGATTTAATTCGACTACATTCCATTATCCTCGTTTTGCTTTTGTTGATGTTCATCTTATATCCTCCTTTCAAGACACTGTCCATTCCATTCAACTGCTCTTCCAAGTCCGTTGCTGTCTCTGACGGAATTAGAATGTCATCGGCGAACCTCAAAGTTTTTATTTCTTCTCCATGAATTTTAACACCTACTCCGAATTTTATTTTTGTTTTCTTCACTGCTTGCTCAATATACAGATTGAATAACATCGGGGATAGGCTACAACCCTGTCTCACTCCCTTTCCAACCACTACTTCTCTTTCATGTCCCTCGACTCTTATAACTGCCATCTGGTTTCTGTTCAAATTGTAAATACCGTTTCGTTCCCTATATTGTACCCCTGCCACCTTCAGAATTTGAAATTGTCAAAAACTTTCTCTAAGTCTACAAATGCTAGAAACTTAGGTTTGCTTTTCCTTAATCTATTTTCTAAGATAAGTCATAGGGTCAGCATTGCCTCACGTGTTCCAACATTTCTACGGAATTCAAAGTGATCTTCCCCGAGGTCACTTCTACCAGTTTTTCCATTCGTCTGTAAAGAATTCGTGTTAGTAGTTTGCAGCTGTGGCTTATTAAACTGATAGTTCGGTAATTTTCACATCTGTCAACACCTGCTTTCTTTGGGATTGGAGTTATTATATTATTCTTGAAGTCTGAGGGTATTTCGCCTGTCTCATACATCTTGCTCACCAGATGGTAGAGTTTTGTCAGGGCTGGCTCTCCCAAGGCTATCAGTAGTTCTAATGGAATGTGTCTATTCCCAGGGCCTTGTTTTGGCTTAGGTCTTTCAGTGCTCTGTCAAACTCTTCACGCAGTATCATGTCTCCCATTTCATCTTCATCCTCTTTCATTTCCATAATATTGTCCTCAAGTACATCGCTCTTGTATAGACCCTCTATATACTCCTTCCACCTTTCTGCTTTTCCTTCTTTGCTTAGAACTGGGTTTCTATATGAGCTCTTGATATTCATACAAGTGGCTCTCTTTTCTCCAAAGGTCTCTTTAATGTTCCTGTAGGCAGAATCTATCTTACCCCAAGTGAGATAAGCCTGTATATCCTTACATTTATCCTCTAGCCATCCCTACTTAGCCATTTTGCACTTCCTGTCGCTCTAATTTTTGAGACGTTTGTGTTTCTTTTTGCCTGCTTCATGTACTGCATTTTTATATTTTCTCCTTCATCAATTAAATTCAATATTGCTTCTGCTACCCAAGGATTTCTACTAGCCCTTGTCTTTTTACCTACTTGATCCTTTGCTGCCTTCACTACTTCATCCCTGAAAGCTCATATACTAAGTTAAAAAACTAAAATATTCCAAGAATAAGACAAAGGCAGTATTAGAACCCAGAAAGATTTCCTGTTGGTGTCGAGTAGCGTAACCCCATTAGGCTGACTCAATCATTTGACATAATCTTCAGTCTCTTGGAGAAGTTTTAACATCTCAGAAAAATTTTCTTGTGTGAGTGATGATCTAACACCTTTGCTCAAAAGATTGCGACTTTTGAGAATGTCAATCTAGTAACATTTCTGGATGTGCAGATGACAAGTAACCTGAAGCTCAACATATGAAAAGAATCGAAAATAAAATTGTAAGTTTGACAATACATACACATACTAGTAGCTGATAAAGTTCTTTTTATTGGCGATTTTCTTGATGGCACACTTTGTAATAGGTGCTGTGGGAAATTAATAGTTGCTGGATCAGCATCAGACTGCAACCACACATTTCCAAACCTCGCTGTATCAAAACAGTCCTCTGCGAAATGTTTAGAGCATACTCTTCAATATTTTATAAGGATTAAATTCTTTCTTTTCATTATATGGAGCAATATTTTGATTCTTTGTTCACCTCTTGTGAAACTGGAATACAAAACTAACATAATATAGGAAACTGTCTCATGCAGAATTATCTAGATACACACAACGGGATTGGAACCTAGATAAATTGGAGGAAATGAATGAGATTTTCATGTATAATTTTATCTGCATATGAATATAGCACAAATATGTATACACTGACTGGCAGTTTACTCAGATACACTTTCATATTTAAGTAGCACTTGTCTCGTAAACACATGGCCAAAAAGTCGCAAAAATTAGCTCTACAGTGCAAGACTTTATTGTAATACTGTGTCTTGATATGTTTTCAACATATAAAGTGCCTCATATTAATATAACATTTACAACTACGCACTTGCCTTCAAAAAAACTATGAAAAGTAACTTGTCCTCCTTTCACATACTTTTCTTTACATACATAGCAACAACAATACTACACCATAGGTGTTAGTAATATTCAAAAGTGCAGAAACGAATATATAACAAGGAGAATACATGTAATACTCAAGTTTTGCTGGTACTGTTACAAGCAGCATCGTCCCAATATGACATGGATAGCCTGGTTTGATTTGGGAACATGAGCAGTAAGGTATCATCACTCCATAGATATATACACTGTATATGTGTACCAAACGGCCCCTACACCATTAAGCTATGTGATGGATCCATGTGACAATGACGAATACGATGTAGCAATGTTAGTCCTTACTGGAGCCTCCACACAAGAATACATCCACAGTGATGCTGTATGCAGAACTGGGACTAATCTGAAAAGATGACTTGACTATCATCACTTCTGTCTCCAGTGTTGTAATTGTTCATAGTACTGTCAGTACATTTCTGTCTGGTAATGCAGCAGAAATCACAGCAGTGGTTGCCTTATTAACAGTCCATGGTGCTCCAAATGATGTCTTGCTGCAAATGAGCTCATTTCCTGGCTTGAGGAACATGACATGGCTGCTTGTCCCTCCTGAACCCATATTTTCCATATACGCTTTATACTGTATGATCCTCGCCAACGATAGTGGCAATATTGTGGAACAATAAACCACAATCTTGATAAGCAGAAGTTCTCTCTGTGTCAAATTCTGAAGTTTGTTTGTAGATGTGTCTCCTTCTACAGAAATAATAGCAAGATTTTCTCACAAATAACCAACATTCAAATGGGATTCATCTACACAGAATTATACAGCATTAGCTCCACTTACTTTGCATGGTTGTGCTGAAGTAACGATCATATGAATATTCAGGTGTATAGTACACTTCATGTCTATTTGTCACGTCTGCAGCCTGTGGTCATGCGGTAGCGTTCTCGCTTCCCACGCCCGGGTTTCCGGGTTTGATTCCCGGTGGGGTCAGGGATTTTCTCTGCCTCATGATGACTGGGTGTTGTGTAATGTCCTTAGGTTAGTTAGGTTTAAGTAGTTCTAAGTTCTAGGGGACTGATGACCATAGATGTTAAGTCCCATAGTGCTCAGAGCCATTTGAACCATCTATTTGTTATTCGTTGGAGCCTTCATGGTGTAGCAGTTTTGGTGGCTACCAGTGTAAGTGTGTGTGTGTGTGTGTGTGTGTGTGTGTGTGTGTGTGTGTGTAAATGTGAAATATGACATGTTGGAGGTTGAGAATTATTAGAAAAAAAACTGGTATAAATATGAGATATTATGGACTGCCTAGACATTTGGACATTTGGTGGGTTTCCAGAAATACTAGTAACTGATAAATTCTCAAGGACAGGAGAAAGTGTTAGATGTCAACATTTTACAATTTCTTGTTGAACCATAGAAAAGGAGATAACACATTTATTTTATTGGGATATACGGTGACAATTGTTCTAAGTAGGCACCAAAATCATATTTTTATCTCATTACATATAGACACATGTCAATTAATACGTGGGACACTAGACAATAGGTAACATAATTGAGAATTACACACACACACACACACACACACACACACACACACACACACACACACACACACACACACACAGTAAAAAATGGAAATTTAATTTAATTCACAGCCATCACTACAAGTGATATTACTCTTCAAAGGTAGTCCCATTTTAATTTAAAAACGGCATAATACCATTTTACATGAGGATGACATGTTATTTCTTTGACAAATGTAGTTCCAAACTGTGGAAGTTTTCTTGTATTAATTTATTATCAAGTTTCATGAGCACATACTGTGCAGAAAGAGGTTTAATTTATGAAATTTTCTTTGCTTCTTACACACACTGAAGTAAATTGCTGTAAATATTATATAATACATTAATTTGAAATTAATAATTAACAAATTTCTAGGTGTTTCACTAAATGTGTTTGGCTCTGTATGTTATGAAGTAATAGGTGATGGAAATATTTATTGTGATAGGTCACCATACGAAATGTTACACTGTCTCCGGAGTTATGAACATAGTTTATTGCATTATTATCCAAAGAGTTACAACAAAAAGATACAAATTTTTAAATGGAACCGTAATTGTTTCTATCATGCACTGGAATCAGTAACACCAGCTGTGTATACATCAATTTAAATTACATTCTTATCACTTTTACTTTGGGAGCTACAACCCTTCAGAGTTTCAGGGGCAGATACCACAAGCTGTACATAATACGTGGCTGTGTGCTGTGCTGGGTGATGGATGTTCTGGCGGTGGGAAGTTGATTTAAATGACATGTTCAAATGTGTGTCCATATTCCTGAATGCACAATGCAATGCACCTTCTAAAGGATCTGCGGACGAGATGTAACATCGCCGGTGTCACAGAGCAACATGCGTCCTCGATGTGCCATTTTAGAACATCTGGGGATGTTGGCTCAGTGACATAAACACGATCCTTTAGATATTCCCACAAAAAGAAGTCTAATGGTGTTAAATCGAGCATCCTTGCGGGCCATGAATGAGGACCATGGCGCCCCAAACGGTTTCCTGCAAACCTGTTGTTTAGTTCTTCCACAACAGCACATACAGAATGTGCTGGGTGACCATCATACTGCATCCACTTATGGACTCTCAGGTTTAGACACACACCTTCATGGAGACCACCCAAACTATCGACTACAAATGCACGATATAACTTACCTGTCAGTGTACCTGGGAAGTAATGTGGACCTATGATTTCATCCCCAAGGATTCCACACATACATTCATAGACCACCTACATTGATGGTCGACAGGTTGTACCCACTGAGGATTGTCTGCAGCCCAGAAGTGCACATCATGGCGATTCACTGCTGCATAATTTGTGAAGGTGGACTCATCAGAGAACATAACGCCTTATAAAGACTCCAGAGTGAAGTTATGCATGGCCCATTCACAGAATGAAACTCTCACATGGAAATCGTTCCCATGCAGCTCCTGGGTCAGCGACAGGTGGTGCAGGTGAAACCTGTGGCCGTGTACTATACGCCACACAGATGTGAGACTGACACCAGCGGCTGCAGCAATGGCTCGTAAGCTGACATGAAGATCGTGGTGAACTGCAGCTAAATCAAACACCTCCGTCTCCTCACTTCTTGCAGTTCTTTGTCTGTTACTGTGGCGGATTAACACGCTGCCTGTTTCCCGAAGTAGTTGTTCGGCACGTAAGAATGTAATGGCTGCCAGAGCTCATCGCCTAGGATATCTCACGGCGTTCGCCATGTCTGCTTCAGAGGCATCATGACGGCACTCGCTGAGCATCAGCAACATGTCAACGTACTCGTTGTTCGTGTATGCCATCTTCAACCGATGTCAGCAACTGTGGTATATTGAGCCCCGCTTGTTTGTGTGGCTCGAACTGTCGGGTATCCGGCCGTGTGCGGCGACAGCAGTCTAACAGCGCATCGAGGAAGCTCCTCGCTCCGTGACACCGGCGACGTTACAACTCGCAGCGCCACAATTAAAAGGCGCATTGCGTTATGCTCAGTGTGTGTGGTATCTGCCCCTGAAACTTTGAAGGGTTGTAACTCCCAGACTAAATGTGATAGGAATGTAATTTAAATTGATGTATACATAGTTGGTGTTACTGATTCCAGTGCGTGATAGAAACAATTATTGTTCCATTTAAAAAATTGTGTCTTTTTGCTGTAACTCTTTGGATAATAATACAATAAACTATGTTCATAGCTCCGCAGACAGTGTAACATTTCTTATGGTGACCTACTGCAATAAATATTTCCGTCGCCTATTACTTCGTAACTTACAGAGGCAAACACATATAGTGAAACACCCTGTATATAGGAAAGAGGTTCAGAAATGTTAATATACATATTAGTTGAATGATTTAGATCATCCCTAAACAGTGGCCAATATGAGTCGCTATGTTTTATGTTACACATAAGTCTAGTAATAGTTTTCTGTAATAATATGATTCTATTCACATTACTTGCGTTTCTCAAATACAAAATTCTAAACTTTTTTATGAATCATCAATCTTCTGACTGGTCTCGACTTCCTCCCCTGTGTAAAGCTCTTTACCACGTAGTACAACTTGCATCTAATGCCCTATATTATTTGTGGGACATATTCCAGTCTCTTTCCTCCACAATGGTTTCTGCCCCCTAAGGCTCTTTCTAGTGCATGTTGAGTTGTTTCCCCTATGCTTCAACAAATTCTGCTGTCATCCTATATCATATTCTAATCAGTGTTTTCGACATACTCGTTTCTTCGTCGAATCTGCAGAGAAACTTTTCATTATTTATCTTGTTATTCCACTTAATATGCATTATCATTCTATATAATCACATCTAAAATGTTTCGAGTCTTCGAGTCCCTTCTTTTTTGGATTTTCCAAAACCATGGAATGAAATAAAATGATCATATGGAATTATTGGCAGGAACACCATTCCTGCGGTTGTTAGACTGCCTGGTGAAGATTTTCCTAGTTGACACCACTAGGGTGATGATACTGAAATGGTTAGAATAACACTATAATTCAATCTTCGAGCGAATAAAATCTTTGACATGGCTGGTATTCGAACCTAAGATGCTGCTATCCAGAGGCAGTAGCAGCAACCATTAGACCATGAGCTACATTCCTCGGAACCCATGATTCACTTCCTAATGATACTGTCTTCATGAGGTACATTCTGGAAAATTCCTATGTTTAATATTAATAGGTTTCTTTTACCAGAGAATGCTCCCTTTGCATGTGTTAGTCTGCGCCTTATTACCTACTTGCATCATATAAATGGACTATTTTGCTTCAAAGACAGATGAATTCTTTCACTTCATTTACTAATTTGTCCCTGATTTTTATGTTCAATTGATCGTTAATCGCATTTTTATTACTGCACATTACTTTCATCTTCCTTCAGTTTATTTTGGGTCCACGAACAAAAACAGTTTCTTAACGTCGATAATCTGTCGCCCTGGCTGTCGTTACAGATTACTGTCATTTAGAACATTTCTTCGGTTAAGTCTCAGTCCAAATTCTGTGCCCAGTAAGCTGTTTATTTCATCCAACACGTCCTGTAATTTTTTCTCACTTTCATTTACGGTAACAATGTCGCCAAAGAATCTTATCATTGACATGCTTTTACCCTGACTTTTAATTACTCTCCTTAACCTTTCTTTTATTTCCGGAACTGCTTCTCCAATATACGCATTGATCAGTAAGGTAGAAAGGTTAAACCTTTTTTATTCTGAGCGCTTCTCTCGTGAATTTCCATTGTCATCGTTACATGTTATCTCTTCTACATATTGAATATTACACATATCTTTACAGCTTATCCCTATTTTTCCGAATAATTTAAATATCTTGCACCTTTTTACTTTATTGTTTCTTTTAGGACTTCAAATCCTATGAACGTATCTTTATTAAGTGTTTACTCCGTTATCAAATGCAATGTCAGAGTTGCCTATGTAGTGACTTTATCTGTGCTGGAGCCAAACGGAACGTCATCTAACAAATACTCAACTTCTTGTTCCATTCTCCTGCATGCTTGGATGCATGAGTTTTTAAGCTGATTATTTAATGGCTATCGCACTTATTTACCTTTTCTACCTTCGAGATTGATTGGCTGATATTCATCCTAAAATATGGTTATATGTCTCAAGTCTCATAGTTTCGACACACTAATACGAATAGTCGCTTAGTTGCTACTTACCGTAATGATTTTAGAAATTCGGAAGGAATGTTTTATATCCCTCCTGTCTTATTCAATCGTAAAACGTCTGAAGCGTCCAAAACCATATATCACAAGTCTTCAAGATCGATATCATAAGTCTTCAAGATCGATACCTATCGCACATCAGACACTTTCATCTACTCAGAGAGACTCTCATTGTATTCTTCCCACCAACACGCTGTCTCCTTTGCGTTTAACAGCAGAATTCCTGTTGCGATGGAAGTTATTTTGACTTTTTGTTTGCTGAATTTATCCTTTCAACGTTCTTTTCCTGTTCGATTTCTTAGCATTTCCTCTGCAGCTGTTTCGTTTTATGTTCTATGCACTTACTGTCAATTTCATTCCTAAGCAAGAAGGGGGGCTTTCAATAAGTTGTGCAATACATTTTTTTTCGGCCAATTTCAGGTGGAAAAATGCGGAATTTCTTGAGGGACATCGTGGAATACCCCCACTTCAGCTCCCTTAGTTTTATGACGTTATGAAGGTCCGATAGGTGGTGGCGCTATATTTACCTAAATCAGAGAATTTCAATTATTTATAGACACTTGCAGAATGTCTGCAGAGACCTGGCAGTAAAAAAAAGCACCGTAAGTTATTGGGCAAAGCGTCGGCCATCTTCGCAAAAAGGTCGCGCAAATCTGTCCAAGCTCCCGCGAGTTGGCCAGCCGTACACAGCCGTGACTCCTGAAATGTGGGAAGGTGTAGACACTCGCACCCGAGTTGGTCGACGATCACAATCACCTTTCTGCACAGCTGGAGGTCTCCGTTGGTAGTGCTGACTCATTCATTCACCAGTTGGAGTACTCGGAAGTTCCTCATCGCCTAACAGAAAATGATAGAAAGCAACGAAGGAACATATGCGCAGAACTGCTTTCACGTTACTGGGCTGATAATGACAATTTTTATCGAACATCGTCACAGGCGATGATATATTGGTTCATCACTTCGAATCAGAAACAAAACAGCAGTCCATGGAGTGCTGCTACACCATCTCTCTGCAGAAGAAACAGTTAAAGTCGCACCTTCAGTCTGTAGGGTCATGGTGACGGCCTCCTAGAACTCTGGAGGTGCTGCTTTGTTTGGTGTTCTCCCTTATGATGCAATAATGAATTCTGAGGTTTACCATGCTGCCCCCAAGAACTGAAGAAATGACTTCAGCGCGTTCGTCGCCACAAAAATGAAAATCAACACCTCCTCCATGACAACACAAGGCCTCACACAAGTCTATGCACACAAGAGAGCTCCCAAAACTTTATTGCTTTATTGGACTGTTCTTCCTCCTCCACCTACAGCCTGGATGACGCACCTTCCGACTTCCATCTGATTGGCCCAATATAGGATGCGCTCCACAGGAAGCAGTGCATGGGTGTTGTGGAGGTCATTCATGCCGCAAGACGTTGGCTCTGGTATTGACTAGAGTGTCCCATGTCAGCGTACAGGCCCTCCAGTATGGTGGTGTAAGGCCATTGCACTGACTGAAGATGTTGAAAAATAGGGTTTTGTAGCCAAAAGAGTGGGGAATGATATGGTGTATTCGAACCTTGAATAGAAACAACCTGCTTTCAGGACAAAAATGTGTTACATTACTTATTGAACACCTCTTGTATATTGTTCTATATACATCTCTTACTCAACATTTTTTTGTTTTCTTCTTTCATTGACCCACCAAAATAAAGCTTCATAAAAAATGTAATGCAATATGACATTTGGTGGATAATCTTCTACCAGCTAGCTAAGATAACTGTCAATTATTAATAACTGTTAAAAATGATTTGTGTCGGAAAATAACTGAAGATCGTAAAATGACAGTTTGGTCCATCTTTAATTGTGCATTTCACATTGTCATATTTATTTAAAGGTTGCACACCAAGGAAAATATCTCCATATTTTGTCCACCTAAGGGACTTTGAACATTCAGGCAGTTAGGAAACTCTCCCATGCAATATTATGTGTAATAGCGTGTTAATCGCTGTACATTTCTGATGACTGAATAGTGTTGTTGGGATTCTCATTGTTGCTGCCAGTTTCACAACACAGATTTTCAGTACACTACACACGATGTCATCAGTAGGAAATAGTTACAGTTAAGACATGTGACAAACATTCTGCACAATTTGTGTCAATTAAAATGAATTGTACCAGGCCATGAGCCATACGAATAAATAGAAGGCAACAGTCCTCTATAAAGGGAAACACTCGTTGTGGTAACATTGACAATGCATGGGGTTCCTTTGATAACATAAGTATGTACAAACTAGAAATCAATATGAATTTGGCAAGGCAAGACATAAATAAGAATGTCTTAACAAAGGATTTAAATTTTCTAAGTGAGTCGGGAATTATTTTAGATATTTACTGATAAGGCCTCCTAGATAGCTAAATATATGTCATGTTTCACAAAAATAAACCACTTTCAGCTGCATATGAACGTGTATTTATAGGAGTATGACCAGTTAGCGATATCACACTACATCTTCAGCTGTGCATCTACAAGATACCATCCACATTATGATAAAAAGAACGTTACTAGCTGGGAGTTTCTACCTTTTTTTGTTTCCTTATTTTGATATTTTCATTGGAGGTTAACACGACTTTAACATGTCAGTTTTTTAATTGGTAGGTAACAGTATTTTATTTTGAGAAGGTTGAGTCTTCCTCCTTCCTGTATTGTGGGCTTAAAATTTTACTAATGTGTGACTGTTTCATATCGGTTATCACGGAACATAGATTATTAAGCTAGGTATCCATTTTTTTATCATGATGTCGATTGTATATTTCCTATTTTGTAGATGTACACTTGAAGGTGTGATCTGACATCACGAAACCGATCGTGCTCCTGTAAGTAAAAGTTCATATACAGCTGAAAGTGGTGTATTTCTGAAACATGGATTACTTCAGCTGCAGCTGCCCTCAGCTAAAAAGAATAATATTTCTTTATGTATAGCAGTAGTGGAACAAAGCTGATATGAAGACAAATAATTAATTATAATTGGGGCCAGGTTCTCCCTGTTGCCCCCTATGATGTTACACCCCCTTCCAGCCCTTGGAAATGGGAGGAAACTTTGGTGGGAAATATGAAAATTGGACTACCTCCTTTTAACCTAATTCCCAAACCTCTCCACCCACTCCTATGACGTCAGTCACTCTCCAACCCTCCTATGACATCACCCCTGGAAGTGGTGGGAAACTTTCAGTCTCTGTCCAGCTGCAAGAGAGGAAGGTTATGTTTGTGTATCTATTTTTGGTTGGAAATGGTAATTCTGTGCTGGAGAGGAAGACAGGATATTTAATTAATTAATTTATTTATAGCTCAATTGGGCTACCCCCCAGTGTGTATTCGCCTCAGTGTGCAGGGGCTGCCTGAGCTAGTTCACACTATATCCACCAGATGGTGCTGTTGACCTCCAACTTCCCCATGTATGCCTCCCCTCTTATGACATCACCCAGCCATACCACCAATCCTCCCCTGGAAATGGCAATGCATCAGCACTTGAACTTTCGAGAAATCTGTGCACAGTGGGTTCCCCACCAACTGACCGCCGAATAGCGCAATACAAGAGTGGCGCTGTTGGTTGGGTTGTTTAGGGGAGGAGACCAGATAGCGAGGTCATCGGTCTCATCGGATTAAGGAAGGAGAGGGAAGGACTTCAGCCTTACCCTTTCAAAGGAACCATCCCGGAATTTGCCTGGAGCCATTTAGGGGAATCACAGAAAACCTAAATCAGGATGGCCGGACGAGGGATTGAACCGTCGTCCTCCGGAATGCGAGTCCAGTGTGTTAGCCACTGCGCTACCTCGCTCGGTAATGGCACTTTGAGTCATCTGCAACGTTATCACGAGGAGGAATACGGCTTTCTGTCTCGAATTGTCAAAGGCGACGAAACATGGTGTCATCATTTTGAAACGGAAATCAAGGGTCAGAGCAAGCAGTGGGAACATGCGACTTCACCGCCTCCAAAGGAATCCAAGGTCTGGTAGGGACATGATGTCCTCCTTTTTCTACTACAAGAGTCCACTGCTTGTCGAGTTCCTGGAACGGGGAACCACCGTCAATGCCCAGCGATATCAAGCTACATTACAGGGCCTTAGACGAGCCATCATATCGAAATGCCGAGTCATGTTGTCCAATGGCGTTATCCTGCATAATAATTCCCGCCCACACGCGGCCAATGCGATGAAGACGACATTGCAGCAGTTTCGGTGCGAAACGCTGGAACATCCACCGTACAGTCCCGACCTTTCAGCGTGTGATTTTCATATGTTTGGACCTCTAAAACTAGCTATTCGCGGACATCGATTCGCAGCGGACGACGAAGTGTGTGACTAGGTCCAGGCCTGGATCCGACAACAGCCTATTAGCTTCTTCAAGGATGGAATCGACCGGTCAGTGTCACAATGGGATAAATGTGCCAGTAGTTCTGGCGACTATTTTTGAGCATGTGTACTATGTGTAACTACATTTTTGAGTTGATAAAATCGTTACCGTTACGTTATACTAGTGACCGGGTTTCATTTGAATGCCCCTTACACTTTAAGTGACTTGCAGATCGTCCTGTTCTTGAATCTTTTGCCCTTTTGTGACTGATTTCTGCAGACCCGGAATAGGATCCTCTTGTTTAAATGAGAGGTGTGTAATCAGTGACGTCACACTTTTTTTATTGGGCTTGTAGTGAGACAAGTCGTTACAAGTTTCTCTATCCATCCGGTAGGTCCGAGAGTTCAAAAATGGTTCAAATGGCTCTGAGCACTATGGGACTTAACTGCTGTGGTCATCAGTCCCCTAGAACTTAGAACTACTTAAACCTAAATAACCTAAGGACACAACAGACATCCATGCCCGAGGCAGGATTCGAACCTGCGACCGTAGCGGTCGCGCGATTCCAGACTGTAGCGCCTAGAACCGCTCGGCCACTCCGGCCGGCTCCGAGAGTTCCAGAGGCCTCTTGTTTGACTGTGAGGTATACTGTCATTCTACCCATTTCCCGACTTTATTAGGTTAAAAGAGCATAGGTTGTGATGAGTTCTTTGTGTCGAAATAGCGAAATACCGGTGCAAGAGATATTTACTGGCTCTCTAAACATGAGAAACGCAAACTAGTATGAGTGTTAAAATCTTAAGTGACTTTGTAAAGCACAAGGATGACTTGGGATCTGTTACAACTTTGACATCTATATTCGTTAAAAAAATACGAGTGGGACTACAAATTTTCTCTATTTTCGAGTTTTCACATAAAAACATCCACAGGCGAGGTAAGTTTTTAGTTATTCATTGTTCTGCACCATGTCCCACGCTAAAATTTTCGTTCTCTACAGATATAATTTCCACTCTTTATCTTCAAAATTGTACTGTGCAGGCGATTGGTAACATACTGCTGTGCGGTTGATATCGAGAACAGTCGCGTAAATGGTATGATATTGCGGCAAGCCACGTGACAGCACATGAAATTCTGGAAATTTTCTTATGCTGCTACTCGAAATTTCAGCATAAAAGTATCACAAATGTCATCGTCTTTTAGGGTGTAAAATTGGATATTGCACCTGATATTGGTCAATTAATTCGCGATTGAGGAAGGAAATATCGTCGTTTTTTGGTGTGTAATATCCTTGTTCTACTCTAAGTTCGTGTTATCTGTGACGTGAAAATTTTTTGTCAGTGTGAGACAAGTTTCTCTCTCTCTCTGTTTCTCTCTCTCTCTCTCTCAGGTTCTCTCCCTCTCTCTGTTTCTCTTTCTCTCTCTCTCTCTCACACACACACACACACACACACACACACACACACACACACCATCCAGCAGGTCTTTGTACTGGACTCGTGGTCCGTTACAAGCCATCCCATTCATCAGCGTACAACTCTCACGACCGCAAGCACAGAGTACAGTGGTCCCGTTCCATTTCATAAAAGCACACACGGCGGCCGGACGCATTATTTGAAGCTTCTGCTGGATAGTGAGGTATATTTAATGTGATTATTATTGCCGTGGTGGTGTCTTTTTTTCTCTCGAGTGGGGCGGTGCGCTGCTATCTTTCACAGTTTTCTCATCTGTAGAACTCAGTCGAGAATTCCATTGTCTTTTGAAACACGTAGCCTAACGGTGCAGCGCGCACCGGCGCTGAGACTCGAATCACCCGGCTGGCGTGAGGGCACCACGATGAGGCGTCGGGCCAGCGCGTGTAAGGGACAGCTGACCATCACCGTTGGCCGTGGTGGATGATCGGCCGGCCTCACTGGGGATATCTAGCACCTAGACTGCATACTCCACATATACTTCTGTGGGTCTTTGCGGTAATGCAGGAGTGCCCGCTAGTCGATAGCTGTATGCTGGATGTGGAAGTGATGATTTTGTATGTTGCAGGATATGAATTGTGTTTACTGCACCGATGTAACGATATGGCATGGTGATACAGTCGTTTGTGGTGATTTAGTTTGGTTGGAGATCGGTTTCACGCCGAAAAAATTCAAGCTTTCCTCGACAGTAGCAGAGCAGTGTGATTGACCACGTGTCTTTGGCGATAGTTTTTCGTATATCATGATCATGATCTATACACCACTTTTGCAGAGTTTAGCTATCAGCGCAGTATGACAGCTGTACGTTTTTTTTCCCATTCTGTGCAAAAATAAATTCAGTAAAAAACCAATCAGGATGCTTCATTCACAGAAGGTTCCATGACACCAGAGAGTCACAAGACATAAATTTTTGGGCGGGAGCGGGGAGGGGGGGGGGGGGGGGGGGAAGAAGAGAGCAAAGGATTAGTGGTGGTGGTGGTGGTTAGTGTTTTAACGTCCCGTCGACAACGAGGTCATTAGAGACGGAGCGCAAGCTCGTGTTAGGGAAGGATTGGGAAGGAAATCGGCCGTGCTCTTTCAAAGGAACCATCCCGGCATTTGCCTGAAACGACTTAGGGAAATCACGGAAAACCTAAATCAGGATGGCTGGAGATGGGATTGAACCGTCGTCCTCCCGAATGCGAGTCCAGTGTGCTAACCACTGTGCCACCTCGCTCGGTAGTGAAGGAGTCTCTACAGACAGTTTCGAACAAGACAGGGGCAAAACAAAGTATTACAGAATTTCTGTGACGTCAGAGACACAGGTTGGTTGGTTGGGTTGTTTGGGGGAGGAGACCAGACAGCGAGTTCATCGGTCTCATCGGATTAGGGAAGGAAGTCGGCCGTGCCCTTTCAAAGGAACCATCCTGGCATTTGCCTGGAGCGATTTAGGGAAATCATAGAGACACAGGTGATGTCTTATTTATTCACGTGTCCAGAGAGACCAGTCTCTTCTGGTTCAGACAGGTGGGATGCTGTCACCCGCCCACCATTGTGGATTTAGAGCATCTCCTGACCATCAGTCGCAGGATGTCGAAAATTCACCGAAAATTCCAGCCATTTCGTCTCATCTGTAGGACAGTGCTTAGAATACTTGGGGTATCTTTTAGACATCTGATCTACTGGGCGTCTGTGTTCCTTTTTTTCACGATCTGTTGTAGGTTTCGAAATATGTCATGAACTTTTAGGTACGGAATTGTTCTGATTTTCTTGTCTGCGCTTAGACATCAGTGTGGGTGTCCCACTGTGAAACTGTGGCCCGGAAAGTGAGGTGAATAAAAAAGTAAATGTCTTAACGAACTTGATTCCAGCAGAAAGTATAAACTAAGCCCACGCAGCGATTCAGAAAAGTGATGAACATCACAGCAGCAGGTATGTTTAGTCCGATTTGTCAACATCACTGCAGATCTCGTTTCTCCGTTCTTTTATGATCATTAAACTAAGTGTTAGCGATAGTTAAATTATGTCCTGTGCAAAATTCTACCAGGAGACTTCCTATTTCGTTCCTTTCCCCCAGTCTATATTCACCTGCAATTTTTCCTTCTCTTCCTTTTCCCCATCACAATAAAATTTTCGTCTCCCTTAACTATCTGAATAATTTCTTTAATCTCGTCGTATATTTCTTCACTTTCTTCATCATCTGCGGAGCTATTTGGCATATAAACTTGTACTTTTGTGGTAGGCATGGGCTTCGTGTCTACCTTCGCTACGATAATGCCTTGACTATGCTGTGCATAGTCGCTCACCAACATTCCTATTTTCTTCTCCATTATTAAACCAACTCCTGCATTACCCCTCTTTGACTTTGTATTTATAATTCTGTATTCAACTGACCAGACGTCCTATTCCTCCTGCCACCGAATTTCACTAACTCTCACTATATCTAACTTTAACCCACCCCTTTCCCTTTTTAAATTTTCTAACCTATCTGTACACCTGGAAGACACCTGCAGACATCGGAAGGTTTCAGATTGTTTTTTATAATTGTTAGACAGAGATTTTAACCAGATTTTAAAGTATAAGACATTTCCAGGGGCAGCTTGGGCTCTGACTACAATGAGCTGTAGATTAAAACTGAAGAAATCGGAAAAAAAGGTAGGAAATTAAGGAGATGGGACTTGAATAAGTTGAAAAAAAACCAGAGGGTGTTGAGAGTTTCACAAGGAGCATTACGCAACAGCTCACGAGAACAGAGAAAAGGAATACAGTAGAAGACGAATGGATAACTTTACGAGATGGAATATTGAAGGCAGCACAGGATCGAATGTTTAAAAAGACAAGGCCTAGTAGAAACACAGGAGATGTTGAATTTAATTAATGAGAGGAGAAAATTTAAAAATGCAGCAAATGAAGCAGACGAAAAGGAATATAAACGCTTAAAGAATGAGATTGACAGAAAGTGTAAAGTGGCTGAGCAGAGATGGCTAGAGGCCAAATGTATGGTTTTAGAAGCGTATTTCACTAGGGGAAAGATAGATACTGTCTACAGGAAAAATAAAGAAGTATTTGGGGAAAGGAGAAGTAGCTGTATGAATATCAGGGCTCAGACGGAAAACCAGTCCAAAACAAAGAAGGGGAAGCAGAAAGGTGGAAGGAGTATGTAGAGGGTCTATACAAGGGAAATAAACTTGAAGGTAATATAATAGAAAGGGAAGAGGAAGTAGATGAAGAGGAGGTGGGAGATATGATGCTGCGAGAAGAATTTGACAGGGCTCTGAAAGATTTAAGTCGAAACAGGACTCCAGGGGTGGACGATATTACGTCAGAACTACTTATAGTCTTGGGAAAGTCAGCCACGACAAAACTTTTCCATCTGGTGTGCAAGATGTATGAGACATCCGAAATATTCTCGGACTTCAAGAAGAATAAAACAATTACAGTTCCAAAGAAAGCAGGCGCTGACAAGTGTGAAAAGTACCGAATTAGCCCTTTAATAAGACATGGCTGCAAAAAAATAGAAGTCGACCTCCGAGAAGATCAGTTTGGATTCCGGAGAAATGTAGGATCATGCGAGGCAATACTGACTCTACAACTTATCTCAGAACATAGATTAAGGAAAGACAAATCTACAATTATAGCATTTGTGTCCGCAACTTATGGTCTTGCGGTAGCGTTCTCGCTTCTCGAGCACGGGGTCCCGGGTTCGATTCCCAGGGGGTCAGGGATTTTCACCTGCCTGAGACGACTGGGCGTAGTTGCTTCGTTTTCGTCATCATTATTCATCCCCATTACGGTCGGAGGAAGGCAATGGCAAACCACCTCCACATCATTCCCCTACGCTCTGTCAAGAAGCATGGGACATCAATTCCATATTATTTGTAGACTTAGAGAAAGCTTTTGACAATTTTGAGTGGAATATTCTCTTTGAAATTCTGTGGGTAGTAGAGGTAAAACGCAAGGAGCGAAAGGCTATTTAAAGGTTGTACAGAAACCAGACGGCATTTGCAAGAGTCGAGGGGTATGAAAGGGAAGCAGTGGTTGAGAATGGAGTGAGACAGGGTTGTAGCCTGTCTCCGATGTTATTCAATCTGTACATTGAACAAGCAGTAAAGAAACCAAAGAAAAACTTGGAGTAGGAATTAAAGTTCAGGAAGAAGAAATAAGAACTTAAAGGTTTGCCGATGACATTGTAATTCTATCAGAGACGGCAAAGGACTTGGAAGAACAGTTAAAAGGGATGGACAGTGTCTTGAAAGGAAAATGTAAGATGAACACCAGCAAAACGGGAGTCATCCTGAGCTTATATTTCAGCGAGATAATGCCCGCCTCCATAAGGCGAAAGTTTGTTCTGCTTGTCTTCGTGCTTGCCAAGTCCTATCTTGCCCAGCAAGGTCGCCGGATCTCTTCTCAGTTAAGAACATTTGCAGCATTATGGGCAGGTCTGACCAACCAACTCGGGATTTTGATGATACAAGCAGGAGAGCTTCTGTAAAGTTTGGAAGGTAGGAGACGAGATACTGGCAGAAGTAAAGCTGTGAGACCGGGCGTGCCGGATCTCTTCTCAGTTAAGAACATTTGCAGCATTATGGGCAAGTCTGACCAACCAACTCGGGATTTTGATGATACAAGCAGGAGAGCTTCTGTAAAGTTTGGAAGGTAGGAGACGAGATACTGGCAGAAGTAAAGCTGTGAGACCGGGCGTGAGTCGTGCTTCGGTAGCTCAGATGGTAGAGCACTTGCCCGCGAAAGGCAAAGGTCCCGAGTTCGAGTCTCGGTCGGGCACACAGTTTTAATCTGCCAGGAAGTTTCATGACAGTCGTATCCGCACACCTTCCACCACATGCAGTGAAATGACGTACGGAGGGTAGATGTAGATACCTATGTGGGTTGGGGCCATTTCGGTGTATTTTGTACGTGTTTCGTTTTCTAGTTAGCATTTAGTAAATGATGTTTCCACGTTAGTTTGCTGTCCAGAGTTTGTTTTGGATATTTTTCCTTTATTTTAATTTCATTCTAATCGCCCCAAACGGGCAGGTTGTGGGCTACCAGCGATCCTTTCAACTCGCTGTTCAGCCAAGGGATAAGTAACATTACACTAAGACGTAAAAATACTGAATTACAAGGAGGATATTTGCAAGAAAAAATGATGCAAATGGCTCTGAGAACTATGAGACTTAACTTCTGAGGTCAGCAGTCCCCTAGAACTAAGAACTACTTAAACCTAACTAACCTAAGGACATCACACACATCCATGTTCGAGGCAGGATTCGAACCTGCGACCGTAGCGGTCGTGCGGTTCCAGACTGTGGTGCCTAGAACCTCTCGGCCACTACGGCAGGCTATTTGCAAGATATTTTAAATAAAATTTAAATGTGAAATTAATGGAAGGTTTTATATTGAATAAACTTTGTTTTATTTGTATTAATTTAAAACAGATATAACAAATTGGAAAAACGAAAACAGAGTATATTTAAAACATGATGTAGAACACTGATCTTAAAAACGAATCCATGCACTGTCATTAAAAGTTGGAGGATCTGCCCCAAGGAAAATCGTCTGTTGTTGGAGGGGGAAAAAATGAGGCATTTAGTAAGGTAGGGGGGCGCAGGCCTAAGGATAGAGGATTGACGGGTACTTTTTGTGGAGGAGTGGATGGTGGGAAACAGGAGAGGAAGAGTAGCTGGGAATGGCGTTAAATTTATAATGTGAAGAGTAAAAAAGGGGCAGGGAAAGATGGGGAGGAGGGGAGAGAGGAAAAAGGGCAGAGAGAGATGGGGAGGGAAGGGGAAGAGAGTGCTGATGAGGTGGGATTGGTGGGGTGGATTTGTGGTTGGTAGGATGGGTAAATGTCGGGGGGATTTCATGTTCTGGGATAGGGAGACAGTTGAAATGTCGTTGAGAGGATGCCGACTGTGTGCAGGTGTAGGGTTGATGGAATGTGTCGGTAGAGGCGCGGCAGCATAATGGATTTGGAAATTAGAGCCGGTCGCAGTTTCGAATCCTGCCTCGGGCATGGATGTGTGTGATGTCCTTAGGTTAGTTAGGTTTAAGTAGTTCTAAGTTCTAGGGGACTGATGACCTCAGCTGTTAAGGCCCATAGTGTTTAAAGCCATATGACCCTTTTGGAAGACATTATTGGAGTCGAATTTTCGGATGGTGTAGGTTGTTCGAAGACGTTCAGTGTGATTGAGGAGACATTTTAGATTTTAGAGATGGCTATAAACGCTCTTACACACGCACCAATTCATCAGTAGGGCAATCGACCGACCGACCGACCGACCGACCGACCGACCGACCGACCGACCGACCGACCGACCGACCGACCGACCGACCGACCGACCGACCGACCGACCAATTGCGTGGCAGGCTAAAGACGCCCCCGACCAAGTGCACTCACCGATTGCGGTGCCGCCCTGTTGTTGTGACTTGCTTATCTTAAGCTCACTGTGCTTATTCTCTACGAGATCTCGCTTGGTTTTACACAGAAACAAAACCGAGGGTTTGGCTTGGCTATTTTAGAGGAAAAAATAGAAGAAAAGCCAAGAGATAGCTGCGGGCAAAGAAGTGGCTAATGGAAGGAATGAAATTCAGACACGTTCTGTTACTTAAGCAGCTGAGGTCCAATGATTTTGATAATCATCTAAGAATGGGCGAATCATGCATTTCGGAGCTGCTAAACATCATCAAACCATTCTTAATGAAAAGAGTACAGTTATGAGAGAAGCTGTTAGTTACATTATGATTTCTAGCGATTGACGGAAGTTAGAGTAACTCAAATTCAGGGCCGTTGTACCCACACAATTCCTGAAACCTTCATCGTGATTTATAGTTGAATGAGGAAATACATCACGATAAAGCAAAATAAATACAACAAAAGGCGTTCATGCAAATTTTGTAATTTGTTTATGTATGTAGCATAAAAGATGACCAGTAAGTGTCAGAAACTCTTTTCAAATTCAAAAAGAAAGCCTACACATGGTTGTGGCGTTAATCATGTAATAAATACACAAGGAAGGAAGTATTCAGCAACTGCTGGACTTATATAATAAATCCCATAATTCGCCTTCATAGTGGATGGCTTGGATATAGGCTTGACTTTTTTAATACTTAGAATAATCAAGGAAGTATTTTTTTTATGAATTAAAGTCCTTTCAATATCGATATTTCGGTTTTTAGATTTCATTTCCGATACGTACCGGAAATAAAACTAATATCAGAAATACAGAATGACGAAGGACTTTTATTTTCTCTATGTGACACATGAAAGTATTATGGTTTTGCTACAAAAAATGAAAAAAGTTCCTTATTTCTTGCGTCTGTATTGCTATAGTCTTCGCACGACGTGTCCCACAAACATCTGGAGTCTTTAAATTTCTCCAGAATCTCTGTCCTTAAAGTTTCGTTACCCTTATACCCTGTCGTGTAATCCCGCACGCAGTGACAGAGGAACCCTTAGTTGGGAGGTTGGCACTACAGCGCTATACGTGGCGCAACTTATCGGGTGGAGGAGCGGGGCAGGTCGGCTGTCGGGTACTCCTATCGTCCCGACACGGAATGTTCGTCGATCTGTCGGTCAAAACGCCTACACATGTCAAATTTGTCAGTCGGTCGGTCGGTGTTACGTGTTGGTTTGGTTGTTTGGGGAAGGAGACCAGACAGCGTGGTCATCGTTCTCATCGGATTAGGGAAAGATGGGGAAGGATGTCGGCCGTGCCCTTTCAGAGGAACCATCCCGGCCTTTGGCTGGAATGATTTAGGGACATCACGGAAAACCTAAGTCAGGATGGCCGGACGCGGGATTGAACCGTCGTCCTCCCGAATGCGAGTCCAGTGTCTAACCACTGCGCCACCTCGCTCGGTGTTGCGTGTTCAAATGGCTCTGACCACTATGCGACTTAACTTCTGAGGTCATCAGTCCCCTAGAACTTAAAACTAACTAACGTAAGGACATCACACACACATCCATGCCCGAGGCAGGATTCGAACCTGCGACCGTATCGGTCGCGCGGTTCTAGACTGTAGCGCCTAGAGCCGCTCGGCCACTACGGCCGGCAGGTATTGCGTGTGTAGGGTCCTTAAGAACGGTGTGTCTTGTGTATCCCCTTTCAAATCGCCCAACGAACAACAGAACCGGGGATTCGGAAAGAAATGCCGAGTGTAACTGCACTGCCGCCATCTGCATCTAAGTGTGGAACCACGTATTCAAAGCAGTAAGGAAGCAGGCAGGCGCGAGGTACGCGCATGTGGCCACTCATCCGTCAGCGGTGTGGTAACCTCACCTGCTAGGGGCCATCACAGCGCAGCTGACTGACGTGTCCCTCGGTGTGGAGGTATTTCATACGCTGCGCTTATCGTCGCAGATAAGATACACCCGTTGAAGTGCTCCAGTAGAATTGAGGATCAGACGACGGACACAACGCTGCAGCAACGTACGGTATGCGACTCCTCGGTGTCCCCTGTTTACTGTGTCTGCTGTGGGCAGCTGTTGGCCTCGCGGAGGACGAAGCGCGCCCAACCAATGCCCCGGTGGTCCAGATAGAGCAGGGCAAACTCGTGGGCACCACCATGGTGTCGCGGAAGGGCAAGCAGTTCTACGCCTACCTCGGCATACCGTACGCGCGGCCCCCGGTCGGTAAACTCCGCTTCCAGGTAAGGCAGTCTTGTCTCGTACGTCATTATCCCGCACGTAATTTGGCGAACAATGCTAGTTACACCGCAAATGTGTAAAAGTTACGTAGTGGACCCCGTTTACATTTTTCACAGTTTATGTACGATATATGCACGTAATACACGTCAAAACACTCGTGGGGAGGGGGGGGGGGGGGTACATGACCATCATCTAATGCAAGATTCCTTAATTTCACTTTTGTTTTCGTGACAAGAATCGCATTAAATTGGTAAAGTGCTTTTAAATATGACTCGGAAGCAACCGTTAGGCTCCACAATAGGTCAATCTGTTGCCACAACATTTGGCATTGACATAGTTGGCTTCGTCAACTCCCACCAAAATTATCAACTGTTAACGTAACCTTGAACTTCGGTTACGCTACAGGGCAGTCTGTCACCATAACAAAAAGTTCAGGGGGCCAGGGGAGGAGGGAGGGGGAGGGGGTGGTATTGGGCTACCAGATTTCTTTCTGACAAATATCTTTGACGTGGTTGCAAGGGGTATTAAATCATCATCAAATATTTTGTCATAGTTCCTTGCAGTAACTGAACCACCACATATTAACTGAGAAACTCTACTTTTAATGCTGTTAGTTTTATGGTGTCAGTCCATAAAAAGGGCAGTGATATTTTCGATACGAATACAAAATGCAATTAAACTAAAATCTCACCTCCTGCTGACATTAACATATAATAATAATGAGTGTAGTTCAATGAATACAGATGACAGTAGCAGAGTCTAATAGTGTCATGAGAAATATGTCGTGACCTTATTGAAGTTCGAAAGCTGTTTTACCATGTCTGCGTGCTTCTCAAGTACTTAGATGCTTTGCGCAGACTGTAGTTAGTTTCGCGTAGTTATTTGCGGATGTCACTCACTTTAATACGTTCAAAACTGGGCGGGAATTTTACATTTTCGCATATTAGTTCCTGTTTATTTTTACAAGAGACTTTGTCTTGTGTGTACCTATCAAGTTTCCCGGCAGTAACAGTCATCTAGCACGCCTGCCTATGACGCTTTCTTCTTTATGTGCATATCTTAAGTTACAGCTAGCAAATGTTATATTAGGCACAAAACTCACTTTCTGTTCACTTTCAGCTGCTACTACTGCGTCATCAATGTAGCGTATTGTTGATTCAATTCCATTTTCAGTGAACAAATAAACATCAGTGGCGACAACGAATTTGCCTTAAATATTTCCCAGTTCTGACTTCTTCTAGAAATGTTAGAATAGTCTACACTAATTAGCTTTGAAAAAAGTGGATTTGTCTCCCTCCTAAAAGACGAAAAAATTTTATTTCATTTGAGATTATAAAAGGCCGTCCCATATTTATAGCGCCAAAATAAGCTCCGAAATACGACCGCCTCTGCATTTTGAATGTGCTCCTGCACTCCATATAAGAAACATTTGTCCCTCAGTGTTTATACGTGCTAACTGCTTGCAGTAAACAGATGACGATTGCTTTCTTCGATAAAATCTAAAGCTAGGCTCTAGAGTTGAATAAATTTGACGAAAAGCAACATTTCACAAAAGTTCTATCACACTACGTCAAATATACTTGACAGACAAACTTTGTCAAAGAAATTTGGCCACAGGAACATTCTCAACGCGTTCGCGTAAGTCTGTATTCCGTCCTTGACATAGGGTCTTTGGCGATCCTGTGAAATTAACACTCTAGAAAGGATTGTTGTAATCAATTGTTAAACACAGTCTGAGCTGCGACAACCTTCTACACAAGTACACATGGAGTGGAAGGTTAAGCTGTACCCCGTCCAGGGTGGATTGAACCAAAAGATACCAAACATGGGGGTTCAGTACGTGATGTAATGATAAGCTGTTTTTGGTAAACATAAATAAAACAGAACACTGACAGTATTTACTTTGCCTCTATTGTTTTTTGGAACATGGTGACATGTCGATCTGTAGCGTATACGGAGTACCAGGTTGAGTGTTTGACCGTGTGTTACCGAAGCCAACGAACGTGACGTCGCAGCAACCATAATTCCTGTTATCGCGCGTGATTTACACGTAATGGACTTTGATGAGAGCTTTATGTCCGTTATTTTGACGATTATATGGATTAAAGCAGACGGACAGTATCGGCAGGTTCAGTTTTACTCCTACAGTACCTTAGAATCAGTGTGTGATCCATGCTCAAGTGTTTAAATGCGAAACGTCCTTTTTTCCTTTATTAATCAGTCTATCGACTAGTTTGGCGCAGCCCAAGGACAATCAGTTTGGTGCCTCAGAATTTTTAAGACAGTTAAGTGTAGTACACGTTGCGATCAACTTGTGTGAGAAGGAAAACTGCGTACCAGAAAGACTGGTACCCGAAACTCATTATGATTGAGCGGCGTCCAAATCCTCGTCTGCCTATCTTCATTAATGTTTCCCTCAGTTTCCATAAATCTACATGGATACTATTAAAGTCACCGTGCTGGGCGTGGCGGAGGGTACCCTGTACCACTACTAGCTACGGTATGTTGATGAATTTCACTTATGGACCGTCTGACAGCAACTGAATAAAACACAATTTTAGTGCCATACGCGTTTCGCCTTTATTTTCTGCAAGGCATCATCAGTGGCAGGTTGCGTAGACAGTTTCTTACATATTACGCTCCTGTTGCATTTTTGGTCTTGTTCTTCTTCCTATGAGCGCCAATTTGCTGTTTTTTCTGCATTCCACAGCACTATGCACTGAACGCTTTTTTTAACGCAATGATTGCGTTAAAAAAAGCGTTCAGTGCATAGTGCTGTGGAATGCAGAAAAAACAGCAAATTGGCGCTCATAGGAAGAAGAACAAGACCAAAAATGCAACAGGAGCGTAATATGTAAGAAACTGTCTACGCAACCTGCCACTGATGATGCCTTGCAGAAAATAAAGGCGAAACGCGTATGGCACTAAAATTGTGTTTTATTCAGTTGCTGTCAGACGGTCCATAAGTGAAAATCATCAACATACCGTAGTATTACGCGCAACTGAGGAGGACAGGACCAAAAAATTGAAGATGTCACTACTAGCTAGTTCCTTTCCTGTTCCACTCGAAAATAGTGAGGGAAAAGACTGTCTATACGCCTCTGTATGGTTCCAAATTTCTCGTATCTTATCTTAGTGGTCCTTATGCTAAGTGAATGTTGGTGGCACTAGAATCGTTCGGCACTCAGTTTCAGAAGCCGGTTCTCTAAATTTTTTCAATAGTGCTCCTCGAAAAAGAACGTCTCATTCCCTACAGGGATTCCCATTTGAGTTGCAGAAGCATCTCCGTAACTTGTGTGTTGTTCGAAACCACCAGTAACAAATTTAGCTGTCCGCCTCTGAATTGTTTCGATGCCTTCCTTCAATCTGCCGTGGTATGGATCACAAACAGTCGAGCAATAGTCAAGAATATGTCTCATCAGCATCCTATATGCGGTCTCCTTTACAGGTGAACCACACTTACCTAAAATTCTCCCAATAAACTGCAATCGACTATTCCCTGCCGCAGTCATCACATGCTCGTTTCATTTCATATCGCCTTGGAACGTTACGCCCAGATATTTAAAGGACGTAACTGTGTCGAGCAGTAACTACTAATGCTCTATCCGAACGTTAAAGGTTTGTTTTTCTTACTCCTCTGCATTAACTTAGTTTCCCACATGTAGAACTAGCTGCATTCATCATACCTACTAGAAATTTTGTCATCTTGTATTCTCCTGCACTTACTCAACATAGACGCCTTACCGTTCATCAGTCATCAGCTCATAATCGCAGTTGCTGTCTACCCTGTCCGCCAAATCATTTATGTATACAGAGAACAGCGATTCTTTCAAAGGGAAATACACAATTCGACAGCGTCATGTGATCAAATATAACAACACCAAAGACAGGCGTTCGTTTTGTGGATTTTTGGGAACAGCGAAACCGTTTAAACTTCAAAACCTCCGCTATAGTTCCTGAATTCAACACTGATTTTGTTATAAGTACGGATCAAACAGAAGGCATCACGGGTCGTAGTGAGAGAACTTTATCCTTTTGAGGTGGGAAAGTTACAGAAACGGCAGTCGGTCACTTGAAACAAATCTATCATTAGTTTTGGACAAAATTTTGCGACCTTACGTATAAACGCAACCGTATCTGCACACTGAGCTATCACTCCTAGCATACTGATGACCGGGTTGTCGACGAAATCAGAACATACACGTGTTCATAAAAAGTAATTCCATGAAAGTGTGTGCCGTTTTGTCGACCCTACGACGAATGCATTTACCGACCTGTGAAGAATTAAATTCGCCTATTACAGAAATGCCCTGTTCTCACTGCATAGCAGACGGACCCCCTGGGGCTCCAGGGGTTAGAATAAGCCCGAGGTATTCCTGCCTGACGTAAGAAGCGAGTAAAAAGTCACACACGTTTCGGCCTTTGTGATGGTCCCCTGCAGGGTTTGATCTCCATTTTTCAAAATTTTCCCAAAGAGCGAGCCAGTTGGGAAGGACGCCTTACATGGTGCATCGTGTCTATCATGAGCTGAGACATATTGCATCTTCTGTCGACGTGGATCTGCACTTCTGCTCATTCTCCAACTGTTGGGCGAGGTCACCCTCCTGGTGCGTATTTTTCCATCAACTGTGCAACATCGTTTTCTACGCTGCCGATGATAATAGACTTGTTTGCTTGGTTGAACCTGATATCCAGCAGGGTAGTCAGTCTGTTTTGGTGGGGCCGCCATGTACCCTGTTCGTTGTAACCCCCTGACAACACAGGGATCTCTCTACTGATGCCTGCGCTGTTACCTCCCCACGTATGTCATGGAGTAGATACCCATCTCCCTGGGGCATCAGGACTCCCAGCAATGGCCATCCTGCCAGGCGGCCTTTGCTGTGACGGGGCGACGCCCTTAGGGAGGGCCCCTGGTCAGAGTGGGTGGCATTTGGGTGGACGACACGCAATGAAGTGTAGTACATCATCTCTTGGTGGTGGTCAAACATCAGCAGTCTCTAAGCGTTCATGGACTCAATTCAATGCACAGAAGTAAGACCCCAAATCGTTCCCCACCCTGGCCACACCATGGGATGAATGTCAGGCTAAGAATAGGAGTGGCTCTTATTCGTCCCAGTATATTTAAGAGCTGATGGGGAACCTTTCATGACTAGGAAGCCTCAGTTATTTATTGAGCATTTAGAAGACAAGTTTGGGGGAGGTGGAGGGCTTGTCCAGAATGAGATCTGGGCCAGTCTTGATCAAAACAGCATCCTCTGCCCAGTCACGGGCATTACTCACTTGTGACAAGCTGGGGGATGTTTCTGTAACCATCACGCCCCATAAGAGCTTAAATATGGTCCAGGGAATCATATTTCACAGGGACCTTCTTTTGCAGTCTGATGATAAGCTGCGCGCCAATTTTGAGGGCGAGATGTGCATTTCGTTTGGCGTGTCCACCGAGATACGAGGGATAATCAGGTTGCCACCGGTGCCTTCATCTTGGCCTTTGAGGGTGATAAATCACTCGAGGTCAAGTTGATGGTCTACTGCTGTGATGTAAAGCCCTATATCCCTCCCCCAATGTTGTGCTTTAAATGTTGGAAGTTCAGCAGAATGTCTTCCTGCTGTATTTCCAACGTCACATGTCGAGATTGCGGACGCCCATCATATCCTAATACTCCCTGTGCCCCACCTCCTGTCTGTGTCAACTGCGGAGAGCCCCATTCGCATTGTTCGCCTGAGTGCAGGCTTTCGAGAAAGAAAGGAAAATTATGGTGTAAAAGGCCCTGGACCGACTGACCTACACTGAGACTAAGAGGACATTTGAATGCCTACATCGCCGGCTGGTGTGGCCGTGCGGTTCTAGGCATTTCAGTCTGGAACCGCGTGACCACTATGGTCGCAGGTTCGAATCCTGCCTCGGGCATGGATGTGTGTGTGATGTCCTTAGGTTAGTTAGGTTTAAGTAGTTTCTAAGTCTAGGGGACTGATGACTTCAGATGTTAAGTCCCATAGTGCTCAGAGCCATTTGAACCATTTGAATGCCTAGATCCTGTACGTATGACATGGTTTTACGATGACGCTACAACAGTTGTAGCCCCATCAGCTCCTCCAACCCCAGTCACCTGTCACAACTGGAAGACTACACCTGCCCCCTTGATGCTGGGGAGGGGGGGTGGGTACTTCCCTCCCTGTTGCACCTGCACCACCTATCATCGGGGATACCAGTCCCCACTTCTGCAAGCGTAAGTCTTCTTCAGCTTCCTCTCGCTTGGAAGGGGTCCCTTGGGTCACTCCCTTCCCAGGTTTCTGCTAGTGGGAAACATGACACAAGCCAGTGGCTGAAGAGCCCAAAAGCAGCTGGTCATGGGGCTTCACACTCATCCTAGGTCTAAGAGACTGAATCAGTGAAGTCCTCCCAGCCAGGGAAACCCAAGGAGCAGCGAGAGAAATCCAAAAAGAAGATCCTCAAGACCAAGGGAATTGCGGTAGCACACACACCACAACTACCTAGAAGCTCTGCATCTGCAGATGAGGTGGAGATTCTGGCGTCCGCTGAGGTCTTAGATCTCGCTGGGTCCTCAGACACAATGGATATATACTGTTCAGGCAATAAGTTGGTGACAGCAGGTGACCCTGAGGCGTAAACTGCCTCATTGAGTGTTACACACCTCCCCAGTCTCACGATGACGTCATCCTCCAGTGGAATTGCGGCGGTTTTTTCCACCGCCTGGCTTAGCTATGGCAACTGTTAAGCTTTACACCTACTATCTGCAATGTGGACCCCTGCCCTCCATGGCTATAAGGGATATTACAGGAACCGTAGCGACTGTAATTGTCAGATGGAGTTTGCGTTTATGTCCTAAACTCAGTCTGCAGTGAAACTGTGCCCCTTCAAACTCCTATTGAAGCTGTGGCTGCCAGAATAAGGCTGACACAGGAAATAACTGTCTGGAATGTATACCTTCCTCCAGATGGTGCAGTACCCCTGAATGTATTAGGTGCACTGATTGATCAACTCTCTAAACCTTTCCTACTTTTGGGAGATTTTAATGCCCATAACCGCTTGTGGGGTGGCAATGTGCTTACTGGCTGAGGCAGAGATTTCGAAACTTTACTGTCTCAGTTCGACCTCTGCCTCTTAAATACTGGGGCTGCCACACATTTCAGTGTGGCTCATGGTAGTTAATCAGCCATTGATTTATCAATTTGCCGCCCAGGACTTCTCCCATCTACCCACTGGAGAGCACATGACGACCTATGTGGTAGTGACCACTTCCCCATCTTCCTGTCACTGCCCCAGCATCAGGCCCATGGACGCCTGCCCAGACGCGCTTTAAACAAGGACGACTTGGAAACTTTCACCTCTGCTGTAATTGTTGAATTTCCCCCATACGGCGACATCGATTTGATGGTTGATCACGTGACTACAATAATTCTTTCTGCGGCAGAAAACGCGATTCCTCGCTCTTTAGGGTGCCCTGACGAAAGGCAGTCTCTTGGTCTTCGTCGGAAGTCGCTGAAGCAATTAAGGAGCGTCGGCGAGCTCTACAGCGGCAGCAGCGGCACCATTCCCTGGAGCATCTCAAAGCCTTTAAACGCCTTTGTGCCTGCGTTCGCCAACTTATCAAGCGACAGAAGCAGGAGAGTTGGGAGAGATATGTCTCGACCACTAGGTGCCATACGCCAGCTTCTCAAGTCTGGGCAAGGATCAAACATGTTTCAGGGTACCAGACCCCAACAGGTGTTCCTGGTGTTAACATAAATGGAGTGTTACCTACCGACGCAATCGCGATTGTCGAGCACTTTGCTGAGCACTATGCTAGAGCCTCTGAGTCGGAGAATTACTACTCAGCCTTTCGCACTCTTAAAAGGCGGCTGGAAGGGAAGGTCCTCCGTTCACTACATGCCACAGTGAATCTTACAATGCCCCATTTACAGATGCTCCTCAGTGCCCTTGCATATTGCCCCGACACTACCTGGGCCAGATCGGATCCACAGTCTGATGATTAAACATCTCTCGTCATACTATAAGTGACATATCATCATCTTCAACCGGATCTGGTGCGATGGCGTCTTTCCACCACAATGGCGGGAGATCACCATCATTCCGGTGTTCAAACCCGGTAAAAACCCGCTTGATGTGGACAGCTATCGGCCCATCACTCTACCAACATACTTCGTAAGTTGCTGGAACGTATGGTGTGTCGGCGGTTGGGTTGGATCCTGGAGTCACGTGGCCTACTGGCTGCATGTCGGAGCTGCTTCCGCCAGGGTCGCACTACCACTGATAGTCTTGTCCCTCGAGTCTGACATCTGAACAGCCTATGAAACGTCCCCTTTGAACAATTATACTAGACTGTGCTTAACCTGACACACAATATTTTTAGCGCAACGCAATCTGACTTTCAAAAATCCCTACAAAAGAATGGCCCTGACTAACGTTAACCTATACCTTTCACAAATCACTTACCTCACCAAAAATCTTCGTTACTCGAACTACTGCAAAACAGCGAGCGCCACTACTGCCAGCTAAATAAGAGATTCAAACTACGGAAGGCACTAACTACTGATAGGCATAGTTAGGAAATGAAAGATTTTGACAGAGAACAAACAATGTATTTACCTTAATATTGTTGAAAAATCATAATATACATAACAGATCATGACATCCAGTCTTAGAAATTTCCAAACTCCGCCATCTCTCCCCCCACATCCACCACTGCTGGCAGCTCACCTCCAACTGCGCAACGCTACGCGCTGTTAACATCCAGCTGCCCAATAGTACAATGGCAGACAACAATGCAAACTAGCCACAGACTGCACACAGCACAGCCAGTGATTTTCATACAGAGCACTACATGGCGTTACCAATAAGAAAACATAAACAGCCTACTTACATAGCCCCCATGCTCCCCACAAAAAATTTTACAAATTGTTTTGGACAGTGGCCAATAATGATTTGATAAAATTTTTCATAATTACAATAACAAATAAATCAAATGAACACACTTATTGATACAATGTTGGTCAAAAGCTAAAATTTTCTCACAGTCCATAAAGACAGTCCTGATCATTCATCACAGTAAAACTGAAGTTTCTTTTCTCAAAGTCTGAGCAGTAAAAGACAATGCACACGGAAGTAGTGGATTTCCATGCAGTCTTGAAGTAGTAGTGTTGTCCTTCCAACGGAAAGACAGTGCTGACTCTTGAGATGCTGACAGGTAATGGGCCACAACAGAGCAAACCCACCGCAGAGTCAGTCGAAGTTTTGAGGAATATTGGTAGGTAAGTCATCACAGAACAGACCACTGCAGTCTTGTTAGAGATTACAGTATTGGTGGGCCACCAGAGGTGCAGACCCACTGTAGTCCTGGTAGAGATTGTGGTATTGGTGGGCCACCAGAAGTGCAGACCCACTGCAATCCTTGTAGAAATAATGGTATTGGTGGGTCATCAAAGATGCAGACCCACTGTAGTCCTTGTAGAGATGGCCAGCAACCATCTGTTGCGACAGTGCAGGTGCACAATCATCATAGAAGAGTCTTGCGGAGAAAATAGCAAGACCATAACCACCACTTGTGCACTCACAAAGTTTTTGAAATTGTCCTTAGAAACAGCAATGCTGTTATCCAGTCCCTTGCTGAATTATTAACACACGTGTAAACACTAACAGTCCCTACTTCTCACATATTGTCCATATACTATGACCAATAGAAACGTGTGCAGTGAAATGTAACTTACAAGTTACTTAATTTGATGAACTGGTGTCAATTACAATTGTATAACATACAAATACAATAACAAAGGTACAAAATACATCATTAAAGAACATAACAATACAGATAACATTTGTAGTAAAACAGGCTTTACAAAAGAATAGAAATAAACATGTACATCAGTGTTACAGGAATTATGACATAAGTAAATACATAAAAGATCAGAATAACTTTTGAAACATCAACTTTACACATAAGCATTAAAACAAAACAGAATAAATAATGTCTAAGCATATTTACAAGGTAAATAACATATTATTAATGCCAATTATATTTGAGGATAACAGTATTCTTCATCATAGTGAATGTAGCTTAGTACTAGAAAAATTCTACAATGTAAGTCTTATCAGATAAACACATAAAGACAGGAAGTACACAAATACACAAGGGTACACAAACACATAGCATAATAATACAAAAGGAAAGGACAGGGTTTGTTTTACTGCAGTATTTTGCAAACAAAACTTTCTTTACTTCTTGGAGATCTCCCTTCATTCATCATTATTCCCAAAAAGTCCTATCTATACCTGCTTTCTGTATTCTATTCATATTTCTTTCAAAATAATTATTTCTTAGTGCACAATACTCATTTTTGCCAAATCTGTTTCTTATAGCTTCTCAATGCATTTCTTCCAATTCATCATAGTTAGTTTCTTATATAGTCTACCCCCTCTTAAGCTAACTTAAATCTACTGAGCTCAGATATATATACCAAGGGACGAGGCAATGCAGCAGCACATAAAACAATTAATACGAACAGCAATGAAAAAAAATGGAAATTGTCAAAGCAAGCTGCAGTAAATCTAAATTACCATCAATGCAACATTACAACTAATATGAGCCAATGTGCAGCAACAAGAAAAATAAATCAGTAGTAAAACTAGATTAACAGAGTAATACAAAGTGAAATTTAATAGCACTATGCCTGGCAAGCAGCAGCAGAAAATGAAATAACTTATACCTAAACATGACATAGCTCAAGCAGAAAAAATAGTACACTAAAGATAACAATGCAGACAAGGGAAATGTATAATCACATCTTAATGTCTATGTAATTAAAGTGGTGCACCACAAAAACTAATTCTACAAAAAATTACCAAGTACTTGAAAAGAAAATTATATATGCAGTTATTGTTATCAGTCCATTCTTATTGTTCTTTCCATTCCAAGAGCTCCTTTTTCGAAGAATGTGGATCATAAAATAATTATTTAATAGATCTGTTGACAGAAAGTGTTCACATTAGCAAATGCATTTAAGTTTATTTTATAAAACTAATGCTGCAACACAACTGGAAACCAGATATCAAATGAAATAAGCAACTATGTACAAAGTAAAGCATAAGAACATCATTCAGTAGTCATGAGGCATTTCATAAGTTAGTAGAAAAATCACTCAACTAGAGAGACAGTAGTTATAATCAGGTGTATAGACATAAAAATATTTCTCGTCATTTCATTAGGCATTTCAGTAAATATCATAAATTAAGAGCTCCACAGTGTAATCATATGTTTTCAAGTTCGACCATGTCGTTTTTGCGATGCTTTCTACAAAGGAACGTCAACAGCGAGGATAATGGCCTCCCCTTTTTTTTCTCCACCTGTACCTCTGAAAGGGGCACAGGCTAATGGCTTTTTACCAGGCGACTGTCGCCCAGCTGGGTGCCCACGACGCATTACGTGCAGGTGGTCACTTAACTTTCTTACCAAAATATTTACGACACCAGTTTCTGCTACAGTGACAGTCTCATATGAAAATTTCACAGGTCGAAAATTTACGTTACAAATGTGTAGAAACAAAATCCTATGAATATAACAGTGTGCAAAAAATTTTCGCCTGTATTGTGATACATTCACGCATTTACACACATTTCATAACTCTTAAAGTACGATTCTTGGTTTCCAACAACCTTTTTCACAAATCAGAGTCCCTAACCACTATTCATTACTCCTTACCTTATTACACATATAAATATTCATCGACACTTCTTCAATATTTCATCATAACAGATACATAGCATAATCAAATAACTCGTATAGCATCAGCTTATTAATCATAAACATATGGCAACAGCATAATACACATCATCATCGTAATAATATCATAAAACCTCAGCCAAATCTCAAAATCGTCGTAGCTTCCTCCAATAGTGTCAAAACCTAAAAAAAATTCTCTGCTCATGTCAAAAGTGTCATCTGCCTCAAACGTACTTTAAAAATCGTGATCCCATACCAAATATATCATTCAAAGCTCTCATAATATCACAATGGTTCCGAAAAAATATGAACAGTTTACAAAGTACAGACAAAATACAGTTTCATAAGTGTGAAGTTATCCAACTGTATAATTACGTAAACATCTGTCACTGATGTAGTAAAGAAATGTTTGTTTCTCTGTTAAATAATCAGATAGCTGTGTAATTTGTGTGTTAGAGAAATATGGTACCGAAGTGTAAAGTTGTATAAGCAAATACCATATTAGCGAGGGCTCCTTGTGCTTGCCAAACACATGGTACACAAAGTAGGCGTGTACCCCCCTGAGGATTAATGTAATTATACCCTCAAGTGTTACAGATTACAGCAATGGAATGAAATGTATCACGGAGAACTTTCTTTGCAATTCAAAAATCTTTAAAAATAAATGTTTTAAGTACAAAATTAATCACTCAAATACGTGTACTGTAGCGCTAAACTGTGCGTCTTGCTGTAAGAAAATTCTGTGGAAGTGTCGTAATTATCGTCCTCCGAAAGCTAAGTTCTGCAGAAGTCAATGTGCTTACCTCATGATAAACAAAAGTGAAATGCTTTGAGTACAGATATCTTAGTTATTACGCTTATTGCCGTGATGAAGAAAGTACTGTGCTGTAACGTATTGTTGTGCTACAGAAAAGGCTGTCTCCTTGTAGCTATACCACAAAAGTTACTACTAGAACATGTTTTACTTTCCAGAAGAATTCAGAAAAACTGAGCAGATATAAAACAGATACACCGCAAAAGCAACAAGGTAAATTGTCACACATTAGTAGCGTCATGATATAGTCGTGTAGCTGTCAAATAAACTAACCACTGTGTCATCTGGTATCTCTCGGAAAGCACCTTGAATCCATAATGTATTTTCAAGTAAACCAAAATGTTGCACTAAAATCTCATTAGCAGTACCAGTACATGTTCTATGTATGTAAGCCTGATAGTCGTTACGTAATCGTGCAACTAACAAGCAAGAATGTACAAATAACTGTGTCGTCTGTTCACTATAACAATGCATTCGTAATTTCTGTTTAAATAAGTTCTCTTGGTTCTTGACTGGATATTTAACTTCAGACATTGTTGCATGTTAACAGATTCTAAGTCTGACAAAGCATACTAGAAATGTGAAGTGAAAAATTTTATGGCAAAGACAAAGTTAAAAAGCAGATTCTTTCAATAAACGGTTTTACATGTGAAATGTGGTGTAAACCTTTACTCTTCCTAGTACGCAGAGTTTCAACTTCAACGCAATTATCATGTGGTATACGTCGGATTCTGTAAGGTCCATTGTAAACTAGAAAGAATTTGTGACTCAAGTGTTTCTTCTTATGTGACAATGAATGAGCTTTAATGAGAACTTTCTGACCAATATACAATTTCTTTGCATTTGCTTTACCGTGTAGTTTTCTCCTTTTGTCTGCTGCAGATGTTATATTTTTAAGAGCCAAATCAATTATGTCTTTGTGTCAAAGTTTACGTGTATTCGGGAAAGGTACAAGCTCTCTGATTCTGTTCGGTGGTTCTTCATTCTTCAGTACAAGAGTAGGTGGTAAAGCAGTGGAATCATGAGGCATTTCATTCAGCACGTTTTGAAATAAGTGTAAATATCTGTCCCAATGCTGATGCTTTCTGTGACAATAAAGTCTGCAAAGCTTATTGATTTCTTTCATAATCCGTTCGGAGGGGTTACAATGTGGTGAGTACAATGAAATAAAAACAGGTTCGATTTTATGGTTGCGAAGCATGCGTGACCAAACAGCAGATCTGAATTGCGGTCCGTTATCTGAAATGACTTTACTAACGTGTCCAACTTCACGTAAGAAATTTTTAACAAAGGCGTTGGATACAGACCGTCCAGTGGCTTTACGTAACGGTGTGAAAGAAACAAATTTTGAAGTAAGTTCAACAGCGACTAGAATGTACGAAAATCCATTAGATGTTGTGACAAGCGGTCCCAAGAGATCAACAGCAGCAAATTCTTTTAATTTAGAAGGAATGATAGGAAACAGCGGAGCACGATGGGAGATAGTAGATGGTTTCGCCTTTTGACAAAGTTTACAAATAGACAAGACTCTTCGAATTCTCTTTTCCATATTGTTAAAATAACAAGTTGTTCGAAGAATATGATAACATTTTCGTGGGCCAAAATGTGCATAGCTGAAATGAATGCACCAAATGAGCTTATTAACAAAATCGTCAGGAATGCAAAGTACCCATAGCTTGTCATCAACAGTGCAGCGTTTGAACAGTATGTTGTTTCTAACCAGATAATAATGCCGAATCTGAGTGTGTGTCTTTTCATGCCATTTGCTCTTGATGTCTTTCCAAATCGGATCTTTATCTTGTTCATGAGCAATGTCCTTTAAAGATGTGGTGATGAAGTTTTCAAAGGCGACTTTCTGAATGTAAAGAATACTGAAATTTTTCTCGAGGTTGCCTTCTGTGTTACTTTTCTCAAGCCCAGCCGGTGCGCATGACAGTGCATCCGCAACAATGTTCTCCTTGCCAGGAATGTAGACTATTGTGAAGTGGAATTCTTGCAGAAACAATGCCCAACGTTTTAACCTGTCATGATTTAATTTTGAAGACATAAGAAATTGTAATGCACGATGATCACTGTATACTTTTACGTGCTTACCAGAAAGAAAGAAACGGAATTTGTTAAATGCCCAAACGATAGCTAAAGCTTCTAATTCAGTAACGGAATAATTTTTTTTCAGATTTTGTTAGCACTCGGCTAGCAAAAGCAATGGTTTTCTGAACAGCAGTGTTATTTTCTGTGGCTTCTTGAAATAAATGGGCACCAAGACCGACTTTAGAAGAATCCGTGCTAAGGCAGAAATCTTGTGACAGATCTGGATGAGCTAGTATTGGCGCGTTAAGTAGCGATTCTTTCAAAGAATTGAATTCCAACTGTGCTTGTTCGTCCCAGTTCTAAATAGTATTTTTTCCAGTGAGAGAACAAAGTTTTTGTGTAACAAGAATTTGCATATTCAGAAAACGACGGTAAAAATTTACGAGACCTAGAAAACTGCGGACTTGTTTTTTTGTGGATGGAACTGGAATGGCTCTGATTGCTTCTAACTTTTCAGGATCCGGCTGAATGCCTTCAGAAGAAATAATATGTCCCAAAAACCTCACCTTTGACCTACCGAATTCAGACTTTTCCAAGTTAACTGTAATTCCAGATTCTGCAAAAATACGTAACAAACTGTTGAGGATGCGATTATGTTGTTCCCATGAAGCTTCTGCTATTAGAATATCGTCCACATATAAGGTGATGTGACGTTTTAAGAACTCAGGTAATATGGAATTTAGCCCGCAAATGAATGCTGCTGAAGAAATGTTCAAACCAAAGGGAAGTTTCCGAAACTGATAACAAACGCCGAAACAAAGGAAAGCTGTGTATTTTCTACATTCTGGATGAAGTTCGATCTGATAAAAGCTGGATCTGAGATCAATGGAAGACAACACTTTTACACCATTAAAATTTTGAAGAAGTTCTTCCAACGTTTGCGGCCTGTCTGTTTCAGGAATAATGATAGTATTGATTTGTCTTGAATCTAAGACAAGCCTGATAGATCCATTTTTCTTCTCAACAACATGTAATGGATTGTTGTATGAGCTTACTGCAGGATCAATAATGCCCTCGTCAAGCATAGATTGTATTTCTGTTCTAACATGGTCCCTATAATGTGCTGGAATTACATATGGTCTAACACAAAATTTAGTATGCTCATGAACACGAAATTGGTATTGAAATCCATTGATTGTTCCTGTTTTATGAGTAAAAACTGTGGAATGTGCTTGTAAAATCTCAAAAAGGTCCTGCCTATCAGTGTCATTACAATTCTCAATTGTTTGAATTTTATTCTGAATTAACTCATTAATTTCAAATATGCCGTCGATATCATTCCTGTCAGTACTTGCAGAGAGATTGTTAGTGTCTAGTTCCGTAGAAAATTCCGAACTGTTGTCTAACAGAAGGTAAAGCCGATTAATTTCCTCGTCATGGTTTGAGAGCCAATCTTCAAATTTCAAAACTATTGACTTACCTTCCTTCTCTAAACTTATTTCCGCATTGTGAAAGTTTAAGATTGCTTTGTATTCATTCAAAAAGTCTACTCCCAATATAATTTCCGTCGACAATAATGGAACAATAAGAAAGTTCATAGAGAAGCTGTGGCTTTGGCAAAAGAATTCTAAATTGGTTTGTTGGCGTACATCTACACTTTTTCCAAAGATTGCACCTTGTAATTTAATCTTACGTAACGGAAGTGTGGGGCAATCGCTCGATTTGTTGCATTTGCTAAAAGCTGTTTCACTAATTACTGAAATGGGACTGCCAGAGTCAAGTACTGCCGTAAATTTTACGTCATTTACAGTAATGTGAATCACAGGACATGCAATGTTGTTATGTTTTATGTCGTGTTCCTGGAGTAAGATGTCCCTAATGTCTTCCATTTTTACGTAATTACTAGCTACGGCAGCTGCGTCGTTAGTTTCATACGTACGTTTTGTGCCTGCCAGCGGTATGAGTCATTGCCTATCGTCTCTTTGTTGGCGCGCGTCGTTATTCGGGTTTGGAGACCTAACTTCTACAAATTCACTTTGTCGAGAGGGCCCTGCTCTGTTTGAATCCCGCCAGTTCTGATGCAATTCAGGTCTGTCGTCATGTCGGTAGTTCCTGTAGTTTCTTTCTTGTCGGTTAAGTGGTGGAGAATTTCTCCCTGAATCGTAACTGCACGCTGGACCGTTGCGTCTAAAGTTATTCTGTCTCCCGTAATAATAATTGTTTTGGTTCCCATATTGTCTGTTTCTCTAATTGTCTCTGTGATAGTCATTACCGCAGAGAGGTGATCTTTCCCTGTAATTATTACTACTCTGCCAACGTTTGTCATACGGGTGGTGTCTGTTTTGGTCACGATTTACGTTGAAAGAATAGCCTTGTCGTGTATTATTTCTGTCATCGCGGAATTGTGACGAATGTGATCTGTAATTGTTGTGCTCCTGTTTTCGCGTTCCGCGATTGTCAGTGTCAATTTCCAGTTCTTGTAACAGTCCCTGAAAAGCTTCAATGTCGTCTTTGCAACGTCCTGCTAAAATAATATGTCGTAAATGTTCAGGCAGTTTGATTAAGCAAATGCGGATGAGTTCTGAGGGGCTGTATGGGTTTGACAGGTACTGATTCTTGTGCAACATGTCTTCAAAATATTTCACAAGACTGGAAAATTCAGATTGTTCGAAATGTTTTATCATTATGATGCTATGTTTTACTCGGTCTTGTGTAGCTTGAGACCAATATGCTGAGAGGAAGGCATGATAAAAATCTCCTTCACTGTGACAATCGTGAATGACCGATCGCATTCTTACAGCTGGTTCATTCTCCAAGTAGCCACACATAAATTCTAACCTGTGCTCTAATGACCAGTTGGGAGGAAAACAATGAGAGAATTGATGGAGCCACGCTTGTGGATGAATGTCGTTGGCAGAATTCTTAAATGTTTTGAATTTACGTGTAGTAATAAACAGCTTATAGTCAAAATCATCGTGTCGGCGATTAGCATATCTGTCATTGTTACGTCGTGTCGGCGGTTCCATCTCAAAATTCGGTGCACCTTGCCAATTTCTTTCATAATTTCCGAAGTGTCCTGTGTTATTATCTTGTGGGTGTTCCGTATTTCTAAGTCCCTCTTCCCGTGTTGGAGCGCGAGTGTCCTCTGAAATATGAAATTTTTGTATTACTTGTGCCAACTGATCTTGTACTTCCCGGATTTCTCTTTTGTATTGCGTATTAATTTGATTCTGATTTTGTTTGAAGTTCTTAATTTGTTCATACTCGTCTGTGTCAGTGATGGCTACAGGTCTTGTGTCATTCAGATCATCATCTACCTTTGCAGATAAGTTAGTGAACTGATCCGAAAGTTCGGCTACTTTCTCCGATAGTGTACTTATTTCCTCAGCGTGTTTTTCTGAACCACGTTTCAGAGTGTCCATTTGTGTTGAAATCGTATCTACTGTGTCCTTTAAGTTTTCTTGAGTTTTTGGAAGTTGCGTAACCGAATCGGTAGATGCAACTGAGTCAATTTTAGCTTGCAAGGTGTCGTGATTTTCATGAACAATAGTTTGCAGTTCTTTTATGGCTGCTTTGTGACTCTGTAATGCATTTTCATGACGCGAAAAAATAGGTTGGAAATGCTCACAAATTTGTGTTTTTACGTCATTACAGACCTTTTGACATTTCGATTCGATGTTATTTAACTCAGTAGTTAAATCTTCACGTGTTTGTTCAAGTGTCGTGTCTAACTTTTTAAGATTTTGTTCCACTGTGTCTAACTTTTTAAGATTTTGTTCCACTGTGTCTAACTTTTGAAGCTTTTGCTGTGTTTGTCTCTGATTTTGTTCCATTGTGTCTAATCGTTGCTGTGTTTCTCTGATTTTGTTCCATTGTGTCTAACTTTTTAAGCTTTTGTCCCATTTGTTGCATTAATTGTAATAACAATGCACTGGTGTCTGAAACATGTTCCTCTGTGCTTTTCGGCAGTGAATTTGCACCGGCAACATTCACATTTTGACAGGCGGAAAATGTGTTGGCTCTGAGCACTATGGGACTTAACATCTATGGTCATCAGTCCCCTAGAACTTAGAACTACTTAAACCTAACTAACCTAAGGACAGCACACAACACCCAGCCATCACGATGCAGAGAAAATCCCTGACCCCGCCGGGAATCGAACCCGGGAACCCGGGCGTGGGAAGCGAGAACGCTACCGCACGACCACGAGATGCGGGCGGAAAATGTGTCTTGACTCATTTGAGAAAACGGTGAGGACGCAAAACCTGAATCTACAGTATTTGCAAAATTGTGTCCTGTCATTTCGGATTCCTGAGGCGAGCTGTTGCCGAGCGATCGATCGATAATGCTTCCCTGTTCACTACCTGTTTCACTGTCTACGCCATTGTTTGCAGCCCGCTCCATTTCCCTATGCACAGTTACCAAATTACTACTTTGAACATTAGTTAATTCATTACTCTGTGGCGCTAACACACTGCTTTCGTCTTCACTGTCATTTTTCAGTTTACTTTGGAGGCTAGTATTACGTTTTTCACACGCCATAATTGTCACAATATTTCACACGATAACACAGAAAAGCACAATTTGAAGAGCAAAATAAAATAACATAGCAATTGAAATAATGTCTACTTAATTGCCAGCGCAGCTGCGAAATACTTGGTGCAAATCTACATGCATGCCACAACTGTTTTACTGTACAACAATGAAAAACTGCAACTACAAAGGAGATTTTCTCTACAATTACGCGCTAGCAATAAACAAAAGCTACACTAATTACACAAACTACAAGAAAAAATCAGAAGATTCCAGTGAGGTATCCTCGGCTAAGGGTCGACATATGAGACGTCCCCTTTGAACAATTATACTAAACTGTGCTTAACCTGACACACAATATTTTTAGCGCAACGCAATCTGACTTTCAAAAATCCCTACAAAAGAATGGCCCTGACTAACGTTAACCTATACCTTTCACAAATCACTTACCTCACCAAAAATCTTCGTTACTCAAACTACTGCAAAACAGCGAGCGCCACTACTGCCAGCTAAATAAGAGATTCAAACTACGGAAGGCACTAACTACTGATAGGCATAGTTAGGAAATGAAAGATTTTGACAGAGAACAAACAATGTATTTACCTTAATATTGTTGAAAAATCATAATATACATAACAGATCATGACATCCAGTCTTAGAAATTTCCAAACTCCGCCATCTCTCCCCCCACATCCACCACTGCTGGCAGCTCACCTCCAACTGCGCAACGCTACGCGCTGTTAACATCCAGCTGCCCAATACTACAATGGCAGACAACAATGCAAACTAGCCACAGACTGCACACGGCACAGCCAGTGATTTTCATACAGAGCACTACGTGGCGTTACCAATAAGAAAACATAAACAGCCTACTTACACCTATTCCAGACGCCAACACCTGGTTGTTGTCTTTTGATTTACGAAAAGAATACGACCTGGTGACATATCCTTGGCACATTATACGAGTGGGATCTCAGAGGCCCACTCCTGATTTTTATCCAAAATATCCTGTCTCTTCGTACTTTCCGTGTCCAAGTCGGTGCTTCCCATAGTTCCCCCCATATCCAGCGGAATGAGGTCCCGTTTTGAGTGTCTCTCTATTTTTAGTGGCCATTAATGGCCTAGCAGCAGCTGTAGGGACATCTGTCTCGTTTTCTCTGTATGCGGACGACTTCGGCATTTTGTACAGCTCCACCAGTTACTGGTGCTACTGAGCGGCGCCTATAGGGAGTCATCCACAAGGCGCAGTCATGGGCTCTAGCCCACAGTTTCCAGGTTTCTGAACCAAAGTGGTGTGCTATGCACTTCCGTCGGCTTTGTACTGTTCATCCAGAACCAGAACTTTACCTTAATGACGATCCACTCACTGTAGTGGAGACATAGCGTTTCTTAGGACCGGTTTTCGACGCCAGATTCACTTGGCTTCCTCACCTTCCTCACCTTCGTCAGCTTAAGCGGAAGTCCTGGCAGCACCTCAATACCCTCCGCTGCCTGAGCAACACCAACTGGGGTGCAGATAGCTCTACGCTGCTGCAGCTCTACAGAGCCCTTGTTCAATCCTGCCTTGACAATGGGAGTCTGGTTTATGGTTTGTCGGCGCCCTCAGCGTTGCGTTTACTTGACCCAGTGCATGACTATGGCAGTCGCCTAGTGACAGGAGCTTCTAAGACATGTCTGGTGACCAGCGTGCTGGTGGAGGCTAGAGTCCCTCCATTGCAGGTTAGGCGTGCATAGCTGCTGGCCAGTTATGTTGCACATGTTTGTAGTTCTCCTGAGCATCCGAATTACCATCTCCTTTTTCAACTCACGGCGGTTCATCTCCCACATCGGCGGCCCAGGTCAGGGCTTCAAATTGCAGTTCGTCTTCAATCCTTTTCTTCCGAACTGAAGTCCTTGCCTTTACCACTTATACTTGAGGTCCATTCACGTACACCTCCATGGTGTACACCTAGGTCACGGCTTCGCCTGAACCTTTCACATAGCCCTAAGGACTAAGTTAACCCCACTGCTCTCCACTGCCAGTTCCTCTCGATTCTTGACGTGTACCAAGGCCATCAAGTGGTTTAGACCGATGGCTTGATGGCTGATGATCACGTCGGCATAACGTATGTCCATGGAGGACATATTGAACAGCATTCATTGCCCAGTGGCTGCAGTGTTTTCACTGCCGAGCTGGTAGCTATATCTTGTGCACCTGAGCACATCTGTTTATGTCCTGTGTACTGACTACAAGCTATCGACCAGTGCTACTATCGTCATCCTTTGGTAGCGACCATCCAGGAGTCCATCTGTGCCCTGGAACAGTCCAGTCGTTCAGTCTGGACCCCAGGTCACGTCGGAAACCCAGGCAACGTACTTGCCGACAGGCTGGCCGAAACTGCTTATTGAGACCGGCTTCTCTGCAACTGACCTGCGTACAGTACTACACCGCAAGGTTTTGCGGCTTTGGGAGACGGAATGGCATAATCTCAGTATGCACAACAAACTGCGTGCCATTAAGGAGACTACGAATGTGTGGAAGACCTCCACGTGGGTCTCTTTCACGGACTGTGTGTCTCTCTGTCGGCTCTGCATTGGCCACGCTTGGGTGACACACGGCTACCTCCTGCGCCGTGATGACCCACCTCAGTGTCGGTGCGGTGTCCGGCTGACAGTGGCCCATATCTGGGTGAGCTGTCCTTCCTTGGCTGCCCTGCGACGGACTCTTGAGTTACCGTACTTGTTGCCATTAACTTTAGCTGACAACGCCTCATAGGCTAATTTAGTTCTAAGTTTTATACATGACGGCGGGTTTTATCATCCTATATAGGTTTTCGTGCATGTCCTTTGTCCCTTTGTGTTCTCCGCTCTAATGCTTTCAGGGTGGATGTTTTAATGCGTCGCAGAGTGGCTGGCTTTTCCTTTTTATTCTTGTGGTCGGCCAGCCACGGTCATCGGCTGTCTTGTTTTTATCCCTTTGACCTGGTTCTTTCTTCTCTCTATTGTTTTCTTTTCCTGTTTTGTCCATAGTAGTGTTGGTTGTCCTTCTGTCGTTCTTCTGGTTCTTCCATTCTCCTGCTATTGTGCTGTACATCTCCATTCTTTTCTTCTTCCCCTTGTGTAATTATTTTACCGGGAACAAGAGACTGGTGACCTCGCAGTTAGGTCACTTCCTCCCCTCGTATAATCCAACCAACCAACAGCAAACGGATACGAGTAAAAGCGAAGTAATTAATAAAATACACGCCTATCTGTAATCAGTTGCAGACTCCAGCTTTCGAGCAGATGCTTTGATATGCTTGGTTTCTAGCAAAATTATCGCGAGAGGTATTTAGTAGCGTTAACTAGGTTGCTTATAAAGGTATTCACACTAAAAACGTGACTGGAGTATGTGCTTTCACACTTTGCTCATGATGCTGAGATATTGTGCTTAAAATGATTTTATGTCACCCTGGGAAATGCATTTGTTTACTTGAAACATAAAAATAAACAGGTAACTTAGTAACTAGTAATTCCTAGTCCCGGGTCGACAGGCAGGGTTCACGTGTACGCCTGGTACAAGCGAGGCCCAGGGAGGGGTGATTGCCTGAACTGCAACTTTCGCAAATTGCCGATTGCTGTCTCCGTCAGGTGTTCGGGAGATACGATCACCGAAGGCGGATGCGCCCCCTTGTGAAGGGGCCCCCAGTTGGAAGGAACACACACCACCAGACACGCTGGCAATCATGGACGATTTTCTCGCAATGAGTCACTCATCTGTACAGTCAAAGTCTACAAAACGTAAATGTAATGAGACTAATGATTTGAAGACCCTTCCTGCTGCACCACGGTTCCTCGTGGTCTCACGTACTGATGACAGTCAGTCCTTCACCACGGTAAATCTGTTTATTATTCAAAAAAGTGTTGATGCAATTGCGGCCCTGAAAATCCTGTTCTCATTTACAGAATAGCACTTTGCTTTTGGAAACTTCTTCTGATTCTCAAGCACAACTACTGCTTGCTGACTCGCTTCTCCATGGCTACCCTGTTCGTATTGAGGCCCACAGCACTTTGAATTTTCCCATTGTGTGATTTACAGTAGGCTGTTCGACAGTCTGAGGCCGAAATCTAATCTTACCTCTCTGATCAGGGTATCATTGCCGTCCACAGTGTAATGAAAAAGGTAGATTCCTCCTCAGTGCCCACCTACACACTTTTTCTCACATTTGATAGTGATGCTTCCATCAGAGTTCAAAGTAGTCTATGAAATTATCACAATCCGGCCGTATATTCCAAACCGGATGCGGTGCTACCTGTGTCATCGTTTCAACCGCACTAGAATGCATTGTTGACACCCAGTCAAATGTGTAAGCTGTGGAAGAGATGCGCACGAGGGCGATTGTCCTCCTTTTCCCTGCTGTATCAACTGCAATGGTGGCCATGCCGCCTCCTCTCGGGATTGTCCCATATATCTTGATGAGCGGGCTGTCCAAGGTATCCAGGAAAAGGAAAAAGTGCCTTACCCAGTCTCTCGCAAGTTATTGGCTAGTCGCAAACCCTATGTTCTCCCATCTGGCACCTATAGTTATGTTCTTGTTACCCCTCGCTCCATGAAGGACATGGCCATGCAAACATGAGACCTCCAACTCAGCTGTAACGTTGTGAAATCACCCAATGTCAAGGTAGCATCGCCATGCCCCCGTCCAGCTGTGCAACAAGCCATCAGACTCTCGCCTCAATGGGCGAAGCCACCAGCTACACAACTGGGAGGCCGGAAAGGTCAGGCGTACTCCCGTGAAGACTTCCTATGTCCCTCCAGCCAACCAACATCCGAGTCTTCCTCTAACTGGAAAGGCTCAAAGAAGTCCACCAACGGCAAACAGACTTCTCCTTTGCTGACTCTCAGATCTTCTTCGACACTGTCGACATGTGATACCTTAGGCTGGCATTGAACACCACCAACCGTTTTTCAGCGATGGATTCTACAGACCAACCGCACAAGCAAGCCAATGCTTCTGTGGACCTCATGGAGCAAGAGCTCCCTGCTTCTGTGCCCTGTAGTAACGACGCTGAGGTGACATCTCTTCCTCATGACGACTGTCCTCCAGTGGAACATTTGCGGCCTTCGGTCCCACAAAGATGATTTATGGCTGCTTTTAGTATTGCAGTGTCCCCTTGTACTCTGCCTTCAGGAAACGAATTTGCAGCCTCATGACCACTTAGTTTCATATTTCTTCCTGGTTCATTTTGACCTTCCCCCTGAGGTCGGCATTCCATCTCAAGGGGGCGTCATGCTGATCATACAGGATGACATTCATAGTCAACCCATCTCCATGACGACCCGTCTTCAAGCTGTTGCAGTTCGCCTTTTCCTTCCCAACATGTATTTTTCCCTCTGTACCATTTACATCCTTTTGTCATTCGATATCACCAGGGAGGACTCCGTTCAGTTTATTGGGCAACTACCTCCCCCATTCTTCCTACTCGGTGACTTTAATGCGCGTCATTCCCTTTGGGGTTTTCCCAGAACCTGTCAGAGAGGTGCCCTCTTGGCTGACCTTCTTAACCAAATTAACCTCTTCTACCTTAACACTGGAGCACCCACTTTCCTTTCTGATTCCTCGTACACCTATTCCCATTTTGACCTATCCTCCTGCACTGCCCAGCTTGCACATCATCTTGAGTGCTCTGTTCTTTGTGACACCTACTCGAGCGACCATTTTCCGTGTGCTGTCCGTTTGCTGACTCCTACCCCATCTGTGTGCACACCCTCATGGCAGCTTACTAAGGCTGACTGGCAGCTTTACTCCTCCCTGGCGACCTTCGAAGAAAAAGATTTTCCCAGTTGTGATGACCAGGTGGAATATCTCACAAACGTTATTCTCACTGCTTCAGAACGTTCCATTCCTCACACTTTCTCTTTGCCATGTCGTGTCCAAGTCCCTTTGTGGACTGAGGCATGTCGCGACGCAATTCGCGCATGGAGACGTGCTCTCCGCGTTTTTAATCGTCATCCTACGATGATAAACTGCATTCATTATAAACAGATGCATGCAAGTGCCATCGCATTCTTAGAGATAGCAAAAGAGCTAACTGGATTTCATTCACTAGTTCTTTAAACAGTTCAACTCCTTCCTCTGTTGTGTGGGCCAACCCCCTACGGCTCTCTGGGATCAAGATCAATTTCCAAATTTCCAGCCTGACAGTAGCAGACGATGTCATCGTGGACCCTATTGCTATCTCCATCTTGGGCCGCCATTTTGCCGACATTTCGAGGGCTTCCCACTTTCACCCTGCCTTCCTCCATCGGAAACGATCGGAGGCGGCTCGGGCGATACCCTCTCTTCTCTGAATTGTGAGTGCTACAATGCCGCCTTTACTATGGGGGAGCTAGATCATGCTCTCAGTTCATCCCGATCCTCTGCCCCAGCGTCAGACCCGTCCACATTCAGATGTTGCAGCAGCTTTCTCCTGCAGGAAAGCACTTTCTGCTTAACACGGACAACAGCATTTGGGCAGAGGGCACATTTCTCAGACGTTGGCGTGAAGCCAACGTCATACCCATACCTAAGCCTGGTAAGGAGAAAAACCTTGTTTCTAGCTACCGCCCCATCTCATCAGCTGCGTTTGCAAGGTGATGGAACGTATCGTGTGGTGGCTCTAGTCTCGCAATTTACTGACGAATGCGCAGTGTGGATTTCGAGCGTGACGTTTTGCAGTTGACCGTCTCGTTACTTTGTCCACCCATGTCATGAATGGTTTTCTGCGTAAATCCCAGACTGTGACCGTGTTTCCGATTTGGAGAAGGCCTATCACATCTGCTGGAGACCTGGTATTCCCTGTACTCTTTACACGTGAGGCTTCTGTGGCCGCCTGTCCTGTTACCTCCAGGAATTTTTAAAAGACGGACTTTTCAAGGTGCGTGTGGGTTCTACCTCGTCGGACACCTTTATACAGGAATACGGTGTGCCTCAGTGTTCCATCCTAAGCGTTCTCCTCCTTGCTATGGCCGTTAACCCTGTAATATCCTGGCTCCCTTTTTGTTGACGAGTTTGCCATCTATTGCAGTTCTCAACGGACCTGTTTCACTGAGCGGCGTCTTCAGTGATATCTTGATGGTTTTTACTCCTGGAGCATCGGCAATGGCTTTAGTCTTTCCACTGACAAAACTGTCTATATAAATTTCTGGCACCAAAATTGGTTTCTCCCACCATCTTTACATCTTGGCCCTGTTGCCCATCCGTTTGTTGAAACTACGAAATTCCTGGGGCTTATACTGGATAGGAAACTATCTTGGGCCTTCCATGTGTCTTACGTGGCAGCCCCGAGGTATGCAGTTCCTCAGTGGTACTTCCTGGGGTGCCGATCGAATCACCATCCTCCGTTTGTACCTGTCCCTTGTCCGTTCGAAACACAACTATGAGTGCTTTGTTTATGCGTCTGCACGTCCATCCCTTTTATGCCGTCTCAACGCTATCCACCATCGTGGCATCTGTTTGGCCACTGGTGCCTTTTACACTAGCCCGGTTGAGTGTGTCTATGCTGAAGCTGCTGAACTATCACTGTCCTACCGCCTTGACTTTCTCCTCAGCAGGTATGCATGCCGTTTGTTCGACATGCGTTGCCACCCATCCTATGCCTCCTTCGATGATTCCTTTGATCACCAGTATAGGGAACGTCCCTCTTCTCTGTTACCTCCTGGAGTCCACTTTCGGCACTCGATACGGCGGCTTAACTGCACACTACCTGCGACTTTCCCAGTGGGTGTGAACCCTTCACCAACTTGGCTTCGCGAAGTGACCCATGTTAACCTTGGCCTTCATTTGCTTCCTAAGGACACTACTCCAGCCTCGCTCTGTCGCTTTCAGTTTCACGCCCTTCGCATGAAACTTCGTGATAGTACCTCGGACTGACCGTGGGGTCAGCTGTGCCTTGTGTCATTGGCACCCGTGTCTTTCGATATCGGCTTCCGGCACACTGTTCAGTATTTACAGCAGAGCCCTGTATCAGGCCACGAAGTAAATCCGGCGACTAAGCCTTTTCAATTGTCCTCTGCTCAGACTCACTCAGCGCCCTTCAAAGTCCATGTGCGCTGTACACCGTCCATCCCTTAGTGCAGCGGGTTGAGGAAAACTGTCTCATGCTCACTCTTGGTGGAGCCAATGTGATGTTTCTGTGGGTTCCCGGTCATGTCGGTCTGCCAGGAAACGAGGCTGCTGATGCTGCTGCCAAGGCTGCAGTCCTCGTACCTCGGCCCGCGAGTACCTCTATTCCCTCCGATGATCTCTGTGTTGCCGTCTGTCAGGAGGTGATGCCCCTTTTTCGTCGCCAGTGGTCCTCCCTTCACGGGAATAAGCTTCGGCTTATTAAACCTCTCCCAGCAGCTTGGACGACCTCCTCTCTGCCCTCCCGCCGGGTGGAGATTATTTTAACTCGGCTGCGTATTGGGCACTGTCTTTTTAGCCATTGTCATTGATAAGTGGCGCTACCTTACCACTTCGTACACGTTGCGCCCAAGTTTTAACCTTCCGCCACTTCCTGATGGAATGCTCATTTTTTAACCGTTTACGTTCCCGCTTGGGTTTGCCGTCTGAGTTATCGGCCGGTTTTAGCAAACGACACGCTGGCTGTCTACCGCGTTTTACTTTTTATCCACCAAAGCAATATGCTGAAGGCCGTTCAATTTTTAGTTTTGGAGCTCAGTTTCTGTATGGTGTCTTTTTTAGCCCTTCTCCACTTGCCTGTGTTTAGCTGTCATGTGTCAATTGGGACTAACGTATAGTCGTTTTTTAACTCCTGTCTGACTTCGTGTTCTATAGTTTTGATTTGGGCGCGTATGACCCCAGTTGTTTTATGCGCGCTAAAGCAAAACAAATCCATATCCAATAAAAAATAACAAAAATCAGTGAAATACTTAAATTTATATATTTTTCATTTTCAGTTAGACCTACTTGCTATTAGCTAACGTTATATATGATTAGTTCTGACAGTATCTATTTTAATAACATTGAAATGATTATTTCTTTTATCAATAATCCCCTTGCAGTCTCGATATTGCAAAAAATATTGATGTCATTGATATTGCATACTTCTGCGACAACAAATGAAAAAAGATTGGATTTGAACAATGAGCGAAAAAAATCGAAACAATTGCTCTTAGCCGTTACGCTACCGCCTCGCTTGCTTTAATTCCGCATACCCGAACTGATATAGCATCAAAACTTTAACTGTCATTTTATCGGAAACGATGTCGTGGTGGCACCGAAGGCGAAATAGGAGTCGCTTTATTTCTCATATTTCCTTCAATAAGCGAAGTTTCGACTGTCACAGAGCGACCTATTGTGGGTTCCCATTGTTAGTGGTGACCCTGCAGTAGACTGGCACATTAACTAGCCAGTGAACTGATATATAATTGATCATGCTCTCGTGTCTTACCCACATTCGCTACTAAAATTATTCATCTTGACGAAACGTCAAAATACTTCGTAGTTTAGTTAAACTGCATTCTGAAAGAGTTCGAATAATAATTTGAACATCTAAATTATCAGACTAAAACTAATGAAGACTCGCTGTGCGTCTATAGTACGATAAACTGCTGCCCTGTCTAGTCATAGATATGGACATCCATCGAAGTTGGACGAAATTTTTCGGACACATGCGTTAAGTGATCATCAGTGCAAAGTAAAACTGCTTTGTTTTGAGGGGCGGAAGCAGTTGGTACTCGATGCGCAGCAGTTGTAATTGCCCGTTACAGGAAAAAATGTTTGTTCCAAAGGCAGTTTGCCACGATCTAACGGAAAAAACATTTATTTCAAAGTCATATCAAAGTACAAGAATTAAACCATTTCTTGGTTTCTGAACTTCTCATAAAAATTGTATGAATTCTGTCTTGATAGCAGTAAGACATTCCTTTACAACTGATTACTAGTTTCGGTTGTCTCATGACAATCTGCAGATAACCTACGCTGGAAGTTCTGTGTCTACGTACACTGTAGGCTCCAACGCCATCGCCTGAAAGTGTGTTTCGGCACATGCTCACTAATGAACCAAACTTTCGATACACTCTTGCTGCAATTCTGAACCATGCTTATTAAGCATTCTACCTGAGTACAACGTTAACATATCCTCCCTGCGTAACGCACCAATGTTAAAAATACAAAAGTATATGCCTTTATCATAAGCGTGTTAGCACTTGTTAAAGAGGATAAGCCACCATTGTCGTCAGGAGGCTTTCTTAATAAGCTTGGTTCAGAGTTGAACTCTGTAACCTCGTTGGTGTAACCAACAGTGTATCGAAAGCTTGACTCATGAGTAAGTACGTGCTGAGATATCCTTTCATGCAATTCATTGCAGCTTACATTGTACGTAGACACACAACCCCTATTATGGGTGGTGTAAAGGGGGTCGTCTAGCAACTGACTAGTACTTAGTTTTAAAGTAATGTATTATGCGGTAAAGGCAATTAGAAAATCTATATAATTATGATAGTTTGAGAAATACAGCAGATCGCTTGTCTCCATCACCTGATGTCGGTTCTTACTGATTCGTATTGTAAATGGTTGTCGCTCAAGAAGTAATAGAATTTCAAGATATATAACATCCTAATACTTTCTACTGTCTCGCTTAAATTACATTATGTCACAGTCATCTAAAATAGTAGTAAAGGTGAACTGTAACAGACGTTATGGAATGCTACACTTCAGTAAGACACCGGGCAAGGAAGTGGCCGTCATGGCGCCACTTGAAAATTCTGCCACTCTCTGTATCTCATAAATAGGAGCAAATACGTACTCTAGTGAGATCTGTATTAGAGTGCAGACCTCACAGTAAAATAAAAAGCATAATTGCGTCATCGTTAGGTTTTTAATCAACCGAAACGATTGAAAGTAGTTATAAAGTAAAGGAAATCCCCACAAATTTTTTCTCCCCGTCTTTCTAAAGATCAAAATAATTTAGCTAATAACATGTAAAAAAACTGAAATGTGTTTAAGCGCAGCATGTAACCATGAATTCGCCAAAATCTTCATATGAACCTTGTCGTGATATTCATTGTCTCAAATTTCTAGTGTTTCAAACTTTTTATAAGCCTAGCAGCGACCCCATACAAAAACGTATAAACAGAAAGGGCCTTGTCACATTACATGTAGAAATCATTTTATTTCGCAGATACATTTAAGATTATAGTAAATTTTTGCTCCTCGGCTGGAAACGTAAATCTACATAAAGTTTTCAGGAAAAGGTAGAATGAAAACGCTTGCACGACCAACACTCAAGTTTGAAGATACTCAGAATTTGTACGTTCCTTTCTTCCTTTATACACATTAAGAATTAAAAATTAATCGTCTAAAATACTGCAGGAAAATACGAATCTAGGGTTGCTAAGCCCTTCAGCAACCTCTCAGACGGACAGAAAACTACAAAAGTAAACTTACGAACAGAGAGGCGTTGAAAAGCATCTTAGAAGGTACAGAGAAGTTTGTCTGAAGTTACAGTTGCCTACGCAACTGTAGTGTATAGATGTTTATTGTGAAAAATATTTTTACTTCCAACAACTTTGATTTACTGTCAGGTCTTCAGACCTGCTGGCATGTCCTATTTATGATGAATCATTTTCCTATATGACCCAGCAGTACCAGTTAATGTTCCCATCGAAGACTGCGTTTTATCACACAAGAATTCTAGTTAATGTTTATAGAAAGCCGCCTTCTTTTGTTCATTCAGTTACTGGAGTGCGCAGGAGATACTCAGATTTTGTCAAGTTTATTGCACAATTTTCTTTTAAAGACACAGGAAAGTTCGACATTTCGCAAGTGTCGGAACAAGTAGCGAGAGCACAATGAAATTCCTGTTGATATATCATGCAAATAGAGAAAGCTTACGGATGTCGAAATAGCTTAGAGCTACCGTCAACGTGAATCTTGATTTGATAAATTTCTGATGTATGCATCCACACACTGTAGATGCAAAACGCACGGTTTCTTTCTGCAGACAACTAATGTATGGTCCTTCATTGCTGTGTCAACACTGCAGTGAAGATCCTTACCTGATATAAAGCCTTGATTATGAGCTCGTTACTTCGAAGTGTACACCGGTGTAGTAAAAGTGCCATAAACGAAGTTGAATTTAGTTACTAAATTTTTCATTTGCTTCTTTATTTATCTCGGTTTGCAAGACCCGTCACTATGGTTACCATATAGTATTTGAAGTTTGCTATACTCTTTACTACGATGTGAACTACCTCACTCGGTTAATAGATACGTAAATTATAATATGGAATTCTACCAGAACGAATTCCACCGCATATGCAGAGCAATGCCATAAGTGAATCACTTCATGTTCAAGAAAAATCCCAAGAACAACTCAGAAAAATTGTCTTAGCGTTTGTGGTTGGACAGATACGCAACCACTAAACGCAATATTGAACTCTAAAGTGTGGTTTTAATGACACGACAGATTAGTTGTGTGTTCATTCAGATTTCGTTTCTTCAGTCTAAGCACACTTCTGCTGGTTTTCATATTGCTGGTATGTAATGTCAAGTGTCCTCGAAGAAGGGACTGTCTTTGGGGTTTGTAGTGTTTCTAGAAGAAATGTTGCTGTTCAGAGTAGTTGACTTTTGTATCATCCTAGGTTATCGATGACGAATAGCATCAAACGACAACACTGTGGTCTTCAGTCCGAAGATTTGTTTGATTCCGCTCCCTACGCTGGTCTATCCTGTGCAAGTCTCTAAGTCTCTCTCTCTCTCTCTCTCTCTCTGAATAGCTATTGCATCATATATCCATTTCGACCCACCTTGTTGTAGTCAAACCTTAAGCTCCCTCTAAGATTTGTACCTCCCACCCTTCCCTCATTACTAAACTGTTTCTTGATGTCTCAGAAAGCGTCATATCAACTGATCTCTCATTTTAGTAATGTTGTGTCATAAATTTTACCCCAGTTCGATTCAGCGCCTGCCCATCTAATAACAGCAATCTTTTGCGGCACATATACTCAGATGGATCAGTATATTTATTGGAACCTTATTCTTCACGAATCCTGGTTTCCGTAGGTGTGTGAGTTAAATCACTTTTTTCAGAGCTGACGGCTAGTTTTATATTGGGAAGGACGTTATCATCATTTGATTAAATTTTTCCATACACACGCCAGGAATCCAGCACCTTGGTACACCTGGTACCTCCGATTACAAAAAAGTGCAAGGGCACACAGAGATCATACTCATATTAGCTGGTACCTTGTATTCAGAGCTGAATTTAAGACCATATCAGCATACATACTTAGATAGGATAGCTATACTGAGGTATTTGAAGTAGTCACAAGAGGTTAGTTTCCAACAATACCGTCCAGTCACGTTGCTGGGATCATCAGTCAAAAGTCACCACATTTTGCAGCGCGGACGGCTGCGAGACATGCAGGAAAAGTCAGTGAGGTTCTGGAAGGTACAGACAGGGGTATGGAGCCAGTGTCGTGGTCAGCTGCCCTAGGTGTCTTTGTTGAGGAACCACGCGCGAACAGCCCGAACAAGGTGGACCCATAGATTCTCAAGGGGTTTAAATCCGGGGAGTTTGGTGGCCAGGGAAATATGGTAAACTCATCTTGGTGCTATTCGAACCATGAACGTACACGGGGAGCTGTGAGACACACAGCTGGTAGATGCCATCGTGCCGAGGAAAAAAAAGAAGAAATGTAGGGGTGGATGTGTTCCCCAAGGATAGATACATGATCTTCGATCTATTATGTCTTCCAGAATGACGAGACCACTCACGGAGTGCCCCGAAAACATTCCCCAGACCATAACACTCCCTCTGGCCAGGAACCTTGCTTTAAGATTTTTATAGCATACGCACCAACGGCCATATGTTCGGTGGCGCATAAAACGCGACTTATCTGAAAAGGCCACCTATCAGCACTCAGTGGACGTTCAACTAGTGGCGTTATTGGCGTGGAAGTTCCAACAGTCAGCATGGGGGCATATTTTTAAAAATATCAGGAATCCGGTATATCTATATTTAGAAGTATATTATTATCGGCTCTCAATATATAGAAAAAAGATAGATATATCGAGGTATCTGCCTATAAAATATCGGCTGCACATTGTAAATACGTGAGCATTTTTAGAGCTGTATGTTTAAGTATTGGTTTATCAGATATTCTGTAAATCGAGAAGCTAGCAGCCTGCCTATCCCCCTTAGAGCACGAATCGAAAAGAAAACGATGCACGTTCATGCTTGGAGATAAACAGTATAACAATGGTAACTGCATGTAAGTGGCACAATAAAAGGTGTCTGATTGGTCCGTCGTTCGGTTTCGTCACATATCGGATTTGTACGGAACAGTCATGTTGACATCACCGTTTTTTTTTCCACTTCTGCCAACAACCTAGCCGTTATAGTGTCAAAATTGCGTGATGAAGCTAAACGTTGCGGTTCCTGTTGGTAGCGCCGAGAGCCGATTACGTCAGCATTTCCCATCATACGTCTTCGCCCACTGCAAAGATCAATTTTATCATGTAGAATTTTATCACTTACAGCAATTGTGTTCGAAACATAACAACGCGAAGAAATAGCACACTCCTTAAAAATTGTTTTTTAATGCAGTTTGTGTACTATTTCTTCACATCGGAAATATTGTTATTCCATTCACACCACCACCTGCCAGTGAAATCGGACTGTTTTCTTTATGCCACTTACACAGGGTGTTCATAAATGAATATCGGGGTTTTAACGCTTTATAATATTTATTACATTAAACTTAGTTATAAATGACACATCAAATGAAAGAGCAACTCAAACAATTTTACCAAGAATCTTATAAATGTTCAATGTGAGCACCATTTGTTACACGGCACACACAAAGTCTATAGCCGAGCGCTGGATAGGCCGCAAGGGGCCGAATGACAGGGCTTGTTTGCATGGGCTCCACGTTCATCCGACATAACGCCATGCAATTTTTTCCTTTGGGGCTTCATCAAGGATCGTGTGTACGTGCCTCCGCTACCAGCAGACCTCCCCGAATTAAGAAACCAGATTGAAACAACTGTTGCCACAATCACTGAAGACACACTTACCAACGTTTGGGAAGAACTCGGCTACAGATTTGATGTGTGCCGTGTGACAAATGGTGTTCACATTGAACATTTATAAGGTTCTTGGTAAAACTGTTTGACTTGTTCTTTCATTTAACATATTTATAACTGTAAGTGTAATGTAATAAATATTATAAAGTGATAAAACCCTGATATTCATTTATAAACACCCTGTACTTGCTTCACACAGTCAAATAGAAATATTGGACGTGATGCAAGTTCAAAAAGTAGTAAGATTCCTTCACACAGTGCACATAAAGTTGTTCTATTACAGTTACCGAAGATTGCGAAAAAATATAATAAAAATATTGGTGCTCGATATTGTCAGTTTGATATCGATATATCGATGTAGAAATATCACCGGTATATAGCGATACTCTTTGGTAATATCGAGATACCGCAATTTTATCAATAGCCCTAGCATAAACGAGGCACATTCTGCGGAGACTCATACGCAGCAACGTTCGCTGAACGGTCCTCCGCATCCGTCACCCACCACTGTCATGTATGACCTGTGGTGCACCACAGTTGTCTCCGAGCCGGTTTTGGACAGCCTCATTTTGCCGTGCACGGTGTCTTTAGCCACGCGAACAGCTTAGAAACTGTCATTTCGGAAATGCTTCCATCCTTAGCCCGAAAGCCAATGACCGCGCTCTTTTTTATGCCAGATAAATCGCTACGTTTCCGCAATACGACTTCTGCACTGTTTCCTGCCTGCATCGACACGCTTTGAGTACCCTCCACTGCTATGTCGCCAGTTGCTGTCTGTGCGTGGTTATTGCATATTGACGTCTAACATACAGTGGGCACATAAATGTGACTGGACCGTGTGAGACAGCTGATACCAGGGGAAAATGAAAATTTGTCGGTTTGGCGTGAAGCTGGCTGGGTTGAGACCAATTTGTTTTCTGTATGTTGGTACATATTCAACGGTACGTCATGTTAACATTATCTGCGGCTGCTCCTGTTTAGGTAGCTTTTTAAGATCGCCATTCCGAGTTTCGTTCGAATGAATAAATGGAACGCAAATAAGGATTTGTGTTCATTACTTATCACCTACGGAAATTGATCAAAAATTGAAGATTTCTAGAATGTCTGCTCTTTCAGTTTCAACATTTTAGACACAGCCGGCTGAATTCAAACGTGTACGTAATTCTGTTGAATGTAGTCCTTAATAAAAACGTTCCAAAACAGTAGCTCGAGATGAATATTTCTAGATAGAGAAAAATACAGTGCTGAAGAATGACAGTTGATGTTCACGAACCAGCTGACTCTATAGCCATGTTACAATACAGTTAACCTCCGAAGAAGAAATTTCTGCAAGATGGATCTGAATTTGTCGAATACTAACAGAAGAGAAATACGAAAACGATTTTTTCAAAATGAGTTTAATTTTATGCACCAGTTTGTAGCTGTAGCCGAAACGCGAATGCACAATTTTACACCAGGGACGTCTGCCCCCGGGTAGCTGAGTTGTCAGCGCGACAGAATGTCAATCCTAAGGGCCCTGGTTCGATTCCAGGCTGGATCGGAGATATTCTCCGCCCAGGGACTGGATGTTATCTTGTCCTAATCATCATCATTTCACCCCCATCGACGCGCAGGTCGCCGAAGTGGCGTCAAATCGAAAGACTTGCACCCGGCGAACGGTCTACCTGACGGGAGGCCCTAGTCACAAGACATTTTTTACACCAGGGACGAAAACAGGTACAAAGGCCTTGGGTGGAAGGCAATGGCGACGTCGAAAGTATTATGGCCATTCAGTTTTTGGACTGCGAAAGGGTCTCTTACAGTCAAATAAAGGGAAAATGTTATTTAACAGTTGTCTGGAACTGATCGAGATACATTGTCTTACCATGTGCCACCTGCGAATACTGTGAGACGGTGCTTTAACGAGCCTCTCTTATAGTGGATATTTTTATTCTGAAGGTTATATACGCATGGTATTCCAATATCTCATGACCGAACTTAAGACCTTCGGCTTTCCACGAACATTGCCTCTTCCAACTAAAGGCCAGAAAGACACAGTGCACTAGAAAATTAGACGTTTTATCTTTATACTCCGTTTTCGTATTATGTCATGCGCTGGTGGTGAAAAGTTGTGGCGAATATGCATTTTACGTTCTTTTTCGTCTGCCCTGAAATTGCCGTAAAATTTTTGTGTGTTTCTCTACAGCGATCCTTTGTAAGTAAGGTATTCGCAAAGGCTTACTTGGATCAAATAACTGTCAATGATTGCACGAAGGCCTCCAGCAAATAGAAAAATGTGTACCTCTTACTTACCGCCCGCAATTTTTCTTACAGGTTCCGCGGAAACCAGATCCGTGGGAGGGCGTTCTGCAAGCGACGCAAGAGGGCAACCGCTGCCCTCAGTTGTCTTACCCGGAGCGCAAGTACGAAGGCGATGAGGACTGCCTGTACGTGAACGTCTACGCTCCATTGGTAAGATCTTGCGGATGTGGCGCAAAACATCGTCCCGATGCATTCTTTTTTAACAAAAAGAACTCTAACAAAGCACAGATTTGAAGACATCTGAGATTCTATTCATTAAGCAAATCATCGTTTTAAGCGTTTATTCTAAAAGAGTTACTCATAACTCGTATGCCACCTTCTTGGTTGCTTGAATGGCATGCTTGGCTCCTATGGTCATATAAGACAGTACATAGCGTAAGATTTAATTGTTGTTTTGAGTAACATGTAAGTTGGTTTCTGGATTCACCTTCTCTCTTTTTACCATATACATTCCAAGTTAGGTTAGGTAATGGCAAGAGCCAATCTCCCACATCTCCTTGGTCAGCTCCCATCCCCATATCTGCAGGTTGGGGTCTTCAATGCCGATCACGCGCTTTGAGGATCTCCGCGTTTTTGTCTGCGAGGCTCTCTATTGATTGACCTCTTCCATCAAGCAGGTCTTGTTTGCTCTCAACATTGGGGAACCTACATTTTTGTCTGCCTACTGTTCGGCTAGTTCGGCGCTTTGAATGGTTCGCTCTTCCTGATACACACTCGAGTGACCATTTTCCATGCGTCCTCCGATTACAGCCACAACTGCCATCTATGCGCCCAAGACGCTGGAAGTTTTCCCAAGCCGATTGGACACTTTTCTCCTCTCTAGTAACATTGATGACCGTCAATTTCCTAGCATCGACGATCAGGTCACTCATGCTACGGAAGTTATTCTTACAGCTCCGGAACATTCATACCTTGTACCTCTCCTTTGCTCCTGCGTCCCCCAGTTCCTTGGTTGAACGAGGCGTGCTGTGACGCAATACGCCAGCGGAGACGTGCACTTCGCGTTTTCCGCCATCATCCTACGTTGGCCAACTGTATCCGCTATAGGCAGTTAAGTTCCCGATGCCATCGGATCATACGCGATAGCAAAAAGGCAAGCTGGGATTTCTTTACCAGCTCCTTTAATGTCTTAATTACCCACTCAGTTGTTTGGAGTCGAATCCGACGGATCTCTGGGCTAACTGTCACGCAGGATATTTTGGTGGACCCAGTCACAATATCTAACTCACTGGGTCGACACTTTGCTGAGATTTTGAGCTGTTCTACTTACCCACCAGCCTTTCTCCCGAAAAAACGAATAGCAGAAGAACGACCTCTTGCTTTTTCTTCTCAAAATCGCGAGAGCTATAATGCTGGTTTTTCTATGCGGGAACTCAGACATGCACTCTCCTCCTCTCGCTCTTCTGCCCCAGGACCAGATGGTATATACGTCCAAATGTTGCTGTAACTATCAAACCCTAGTCTGTGCTACCTCCTTCGACTTAATAATCGCCTTTGGGTTCACAGTACCTTTCCCAGAAGACGGCGGGAAGCTATCGTCATTCCTGTTCCGAAACCTGGAAAGGATAAACATCTCCCCTCCGGCTATCGCCCAATTTCTATCACGAGTATTGTTCGTAATGTTTTGGAGCGTATGGTAAATTGCCATTTAAGCTGATGACTGGAGTCCCAAAACACTTTAACAACTGCCCATTGCGGTTTCCGAAAGCATCGTTCCGCAGTTGACCATCTTCTTGCCCTCTCTACTTACCATGAACAATTTTCTCAGGAAATGCCAAACTGTAGCTATAATTTTTGATCCAGAGAGGGCATACTATACCTGTTGGAGGACAGGCATCCTCCGCACACTGTTCTCTTGGTACTTTCGAGGTCAGATACCCCCTTTTCATCCGTGAATTTGTGACAGAGCGCACATTTAAGGTGTGTGGGAACGTTACTCTACCCCGTACCTTCTCCCAAGAAAACGGGGTGCTCCAGCGCTCCATGCTAAGTGTTGTACTCCAGAATGAGATTTTCAATTTGCAGGGAGTGCGCGCTGATATGAAACTTTCTTGACAGACTAAAGTTGTGTGCAGGACCGAGTCTCGAACTCGGGACATTTGCCTTTCGCGGGCAAGTGCTCTACCAACTGAGCTACCCCAGCAGGACTCACGTCCCTTCCTCACAGCTTCAGTTCTGCCAGTACCTCGTCTCCTACCTTCCAGACTTCACAGAAGCTACTCTGCGAATCTTCGTGCTTGGGTAGCTCAGTTGGTAGAGCACTTGCCCACGAAAGGCAAAGGTCCCAAGTTCGAGTCTCGGTCTGGCACACAGTTTTAATCTGCCAGGAAGTTTCAAGTGTTGGACTGTTTGCCATCGCCATAAATCCAAATATGGATTGTCTCCTTCCCGATGTCTCGGGCTCCCTCTTTGTCGACGATTTTGTTGCCTACTACAGCTCTCGACGGACCAGCCTTCTTGAACGACGTCTGCAAGAATATCTGGATCGCCTCTACTCGTGGAGCATCGAAACCGGCTTCCGATTTTCTCCCAGTAAGACCGTCTGTGTAAAGTTTTGACGTCGTACGCCTTCCCTACATCTAGGCCCTGTTGACCTTTCGTTCTCGGACGTCGCCCTTCCTCTCTACCACTGCCGAGAGTCCGCTTCCGTCAGCTGCTACATTTACTTTCTTTCCAGTTTCCTAAAACTTTCTTGACAAATGGGGGTATGACACCACCTTGGCTTCGCCCCCGGACCTGCCTTCTCCGTGACCTTTGTCAGGTTCCCAAGGATAGAGCATTTGCTGTTCCATGCGCACAAATGGAGGATGCCACATTTATTTGCACTGACGGCTCCAAGACCATCTTTGGTGTCGGGAGCGCCTATATTATTGACGATACCCCTATTAGATTTCGGCTTCCCGATCAGAGTTAGGTTTTTATTGCTGTCCAGTACATACGTTGCAATCAGCGGATACAGTATATTATATGCTAGGATTCGCTCAGCTCTCTTCTCAACCTTCAAGCGCTTTATACCGTCCACCCTCTGGTCCACCGGATTCAGAGTTGCCTCCACATGCTCCACTTGGCGGGTATCTCTCTGGCATTTCTCTGGATCCCAGGGCATGTTGGTATACGCGGGAACGAGGCAGTCGATATAGTGGCAAAGGCTGCTGTCCCTGTTCCTCGGTTCGCTGTTTTCATGGTTCCCTTTGCCGATCTACAGAGCATTTTATGTCTTCATGTTGCTGTTTCATGGCACACACATTCGTCTGCACTTCGGGATAATAAATTGCGGGAAATAAAACCTCTTCTCTGTGCTTGGACCTCTTCCTCCCGGCCTCGTCGTCGGGAGGAGGTAATTTTAACTAGACTCCGGACTGGGCAATCTCTTTTTAGCCATCGACACCTTTTGGGTGGGGATCCTGCCCCGCTTTGTCCCCACTGCTCTCAACCGTGGACGGCGAGACAACTTTTACTTGAGAGTCCCTATTTTAATCCGCTACGCGCCCGTTTACAGCTGTCGCCTGGTATATCTTCCCTTTTAGGAGATGACGCACGCTCAGCCGATCGCGTCCTTGAATTTATTAGTGTTAGTGAGGTGACATCGGTCGTTTGAAGCTCCTCTTCAATAGCACTTTCCTAAGATTTTCTTCCGTTTTTAATTTCCCTCTTTCTCGAGTTTCGCTCTCATTGCTGCTGAATTAAATTCCCGTTTTCACCCCTTCACTAAGCCACAGCATGGGCGCTTAAGACAACAAATTTTACACATAACATCAAACCCTTGTGAAACGTTTTCTCGCTGACAACCCTCCAAAATGATGAAAGGAAAAACGTTTGTATACTAAATTTTCGCTGTCCATGCATGAAAACGGCCGCTTTAAGCGTGCATTTTTATTACTTCTTTAATATCAACTCACGACAAATTTTGAAGGCCGTATACACGTATACCACCGAATATAGCATCAAAATTATCTCTGTGCGGCGCACGGTTAAGTACCTGCGTGAAAATGAAACTACATGGCGAAATTTTTTAGAGCGGAAAGTGAAATATGTATACAAATGCGTGGGAAATGCGTCAAATACGTGTGACAAAGAATGACAACGGAAATTTGAGACTGCAAATAAATTTCCAGAAAGGTCTGTAAGGTGTACACGAGAGCTTCATATATGAAATCAGACACTTTCATTATTTTATAGTTGAAAATGAAAAACTTAGGTTTAAACCAGTAAATCTAGCCTAAGATATACAGGGATAAAGCAGCGCACAGACTGAGTATGACGCCCGAATAAGGAGAAACAGGAAGGAACGTGTGATTGGGTCGAGAACTGGCTAGCAAGAGGTGCCGGTGGTGCCAGCGCGTTCTCGCTAGTCTACCGTGTCCCCTACCCCCACGTGATCGTTCACAGCTCTCTGATTGGCTGCTGGAGGACACTTAGCTAAGCGTGGCTAGTCAGCGACACCTTCGCGAAGTTTTACCTTGTCAGCAGTACTGCCTGTGAATTATTCACGTGGACTGAGCACGAGTAGGCGGTGATACCCAGTGACATAAGGCGCGCACTAGTCCATGTTCAGCTACAACCTGAGCGAAACACATTTCTACTGCAGCGGAACGAAAAAGTGGAAAGAATTAATATTAATTACATATAAACTGTTCCCATCAGTCTGATAATCCACCCTGCACCGAGCAAAGTTTTTTAGAGCGAGGGTATTTATTCTGATGAAACGTCGAAGTGAAGAGACAAGGATTGTGCGAACATAGTGGCTAATAAAATTTCTCCTTGGTCTTTACTTTCAGGTTACCAAAAATGACGGCGCAGATACATGGCGAGTAAAGAGGGACGTGATCGTGGTGATCCATGGCGGCGGGTTCCAGTTCGGCAGCGGAGACATCGCAAACTTCTGTCCCGACCACATGATGGACCACGAGCTCGTCCTCGTCACCTTCAACTATCGACTGGGTCCCCTAGGTGAGCCGTTTATGCTGATCTGTCGTCTGCTTGTAGTTGGATTAATATTGTTGGCGTGATATGTACTATGCAGGCTGCCGGCCGCTGTGGCCGAGCGGTTCTAGGCACTTCAGTCTGGGATCGCGCTGCTGCTATGGTCGCAGGTTCGAATCCTGCCTCGGGCATGGATGTGTGTGCTGTTCTTAGGTTAGTTAGGTTTATGTAGTTCTAAGTCTAGGGGACATGACCTCAGATATTAAGTCCCATACTGCTGAGAGCCATTTGAACCATTTGAACTCTGCAGGCTACTGATCTCTGGTACGCCTTGGGTATCTGAGAGACTGGTTCTGCAGCAGTCAGTTGCTGGAAACGATGTAATAACTGTACTACACATATACGTTGCACTCGACATACACTTCTGGACTTACGCGGAACTGGCGCAAGAGATTAGTGTCGGTCGGCAGCGCTGCTGCCAGCTTTGAATTGCGGAGCGCAGACGGATACAGGCGCAACAATAGTCTTCCATACAGCTGCGACTTCACTGAGACCTCCACAAAATTACAGTACGCGATTGGCGGAGACAGACGCGCAAAGTACCGACTTCCGGAAAACCTCACGCCACCTTTACTGTTCTATCGGAGCACAAGAAAGGCGACCATGCTCCTGTTCAAAATATTCAGACCTGCTGCCTCATTCTACCTTCCACAGCACCTTTAAAATTTTCCCCAAACATTCTGGCATGCAAACATATTTGCACTCCTTTTAACGTGCAGCACTCTCACAAGTTCCCATTGGCTCATATTCACTAGTCCATTTTCACTCTTTCAGCCCAACTTATTTTATTATCGCTTTGTGTGTCTGTCTCCTGCCTTGTATCCCCAGTTTCCTTCGTTCTGTTAAACTACTATCTCCTCTCATTGCCAGTCTCCCTTTTCTCTCCCTTCCTGTGCTATCTCATTCATTCCTTATCATCCACTTCCACTTTCTACTTCTTTTGTTCCTCTCCCTCTGCCACTGTCTCCTTCACTCTTTCCTTAGAATTGTTCCGTTACTGTCAATTGTGTTCCACTGCCATTGTGTCCCTCTCTCACGCTACCATTGTCTCGTTTGCTCTTCTATACTACAACCGCTGTTTATTTATTACTTTCCCCATTCTTTCTCACTGCCACTGTCACCTCTCACAGCATAAGAAAGCGCGAGTGTGTTTGCGTGCGAAAATTTGTGGACATTTTTTAAAGGTGCTCAGAAAGGTAGAATGATTGGATTGTTTGGGGGAAGAGACCAAACAGCGAGGTCATCGGTCTCATTGGATTAGGGAAGGACGGGGAAGGAAGTCGGCCGTGCCCTTTCAAAGGAACCATCCCGGCATTTGCCTGGAGCGATTTAGGGAAATCACGGAAAACCTAAATCAGGATGGCCGGACGCGGGATTGAACAGTCATCCTCCCGAATGCGAGTCCAGTGTAAAGGTAGAATGAGGCAGCTGGTACCCCACTTTCCAGACAGTCTTTCAAACAGGAGCATGATCGCGTTTTTTGTGCTTCAATAGCATTTTCCCAGCTGGTGCTGGTCATCGTCATTCCTAAAAAAAAAAAAATTGCATGGCTCAGCAAAATTCTGATAGTTGACAGTGAATTTGAAATTGCATGAAACTTTCACGTGCACACCACTTTCCCAAGGGCTTGAATACAACAACATGGGGTCTCCAGAACACTGGGGTCTCCAGAACACTTCTGATCATAACGGAGGCACACATTTCTCCATGCTAAGGCATTTCATAATCTGTTTTCGGCTCACACCGGATTTTACGTGCACAAGTAGAGTAACGTATAACATCTGTGTCTCGGAGACTGATAAAGGTACTAAATTTGCGAGGCTGTTCGGAATATACCGTAAAAAAAATCTGCCATTTGCTGTGCGTAATCATCTCAGAATCCGCGGCTCGGTTTTGGTGTTTCTCGACAACGGAAGAAAATTGTTCAAAATGGTGGAATTTGAGCGATTTGCTGGATTTAGCCATTTAGATATCCGCTGCTGACGGCGAAAAAATGGTGATAGCCTTTTTCCGAATTTTCAAAGGAACTCTCCATAAATTATGTGGTGCCTCGATAAGCCCGTTAAGATGCACTGTAGACCACAGCTAATGGAAAAAGAACCAACCGATTTGCTCCATTTACCTAAGTTGCAGGAAATGTTTAATATTCAAACGTTGACCCAGTAATGTAGGTTAGTTACAAACACTTCAGCCTACCTTGTTCGCGGCGGTCACGCGGTTGGACAACCACGGCCTGTTTTTCACCATACCTTTTGTTGAGATGTCTCTGAACCGCACTTTAGAAGTAATGTGGTGCACCATCATGCTGAAACCACATTTCCTGATGGGCATTCAGTGCCAGGTCATCCTTTCTGCCCTATTACATACCGGGACAAAGAACTATGAAACGTTCCTCTGTCCCTCAGCACACGTGGACCCGTTAACATCTGACTTGAACCGTCGCAACAAGGATTCCTATTAAGATGGAAATGCCGTGTGGCTAGGACCTCCCGGCGGGTAGACCGTTCGCCTGGTGCAAGTCTGAGTTGACGCCACTTCGGCGACTTGCGTGTCGATGGGGATGAAATGATGATTATACGGACAACACAACCCCCAGCCCCTGAACGGAGAAAATCTCCGACCCAGCCGGGAATCGTACTCGGGCCGTTAGGTATGACATTCCGTCGCGCTGACTACTCAGCTACCAGCGGCGGATTATTCCTATTAAAGATTTTATGTGATCACTCGCCTCCAGAAGACCCAGAAGTTTGTAAGGGGGATTTCAGAACACGCTGTATCAGGTAAGAAATGAGTGCATAGTCGGGAATACGAGGTCCACGGCTTCAATACTACGATCCCCGAGTGCCCTTAGATCGACTCTGTCCATGACAGTCACAGTAATACTGCATAAGAGAAATGGCTTCGTGACGGAGCGCTCTAATACCACCACCACCACCACCACCACCACCACCACCAGTCAGTGCCGAAAGACTACTGTTAGTGTCCTTGTTTGGTGGTAGGTGATGAATGACAACCTCACTCTGCCTCGTGAGGTCAGATGAGGAGTTGTGTGAATACAGGGCTATTACAAATGATTGAAGCGATTTCATAAAGTCACTGTAGCTCCATTCATTGACATATGGTCACGACACACTACAGATACGTAGAAAAACTCATACAGTTTTGTTCGGCTGAAGCCGCACTTCAGTTTTCTGCCGCCAGAGCGCTCGAGACCGCAGTGAGGCAAAATGGCGACAGGAGCCGAGAAAGCGTATGTCGTGCTTGAAATGCACTCACGTCAGTCAGTCATAACAGTGCAACGACACTTCAGGACGAAGTTCAACAAAGATCCACCAACTGCTACCTCCATTTGGCGATGGTATGCGCAGTTTAAAGCTTCTGGATGCCTCTGTAAGGGGAAATCAACGGGTCGGCCTGCAGTGAGCGAAGAAACGGTTGAACGCGTGTGGACAAGTTTCACGCGTAGCCCGCGGAAGTAGACGAATAAAGCAAGCAGGGAGCTAAACGTACCACAGCCGACGGTTTGTAAAATCTTACGGAAAAGGCTAAAGCAGAAGCCTTACCGTTTACAATTGCTACAAGCCCTGACACCCGATGACAAAGTCAAACGCTTTGAATTTTCGGCGCGGTTGCAACAGCTCATGGAAGAGGATGCGTTCAGTGCGAAACTTGTTTTCAGTGATGAAGCAACATTTTTTCTTAATGGTGAAGTGAACAGACACAATGTGCGAAACTGGGCGGTAGAGAATCCTCACGCATTCGTGCAGCAAATTCGCAATTCACCAAAAGTTAACGTGTATTGTGCAATCTCACGGTTTAAGGTTTACAGCCCCTTTTTCTTCTGCGAAAAAAACGTTACAGGACACGTGTATCTGGACATGCTGGAAAATTGACTCATGCCACAACTGGAGACCGACAGCGTCGACTCCATCTTTCAACAGGATGGTGCTCCACCGCACTTCCATCATGATGTTTGGCATTTCTTAAACAGGAAATTGGAAAACCGATGGATCGGTCGTGGTGGAGATCATGATCAGCAATTCATTTCATGGCCTCCACGCTCTCCCGACTTAACCCCATGCGATTTCTTTCTGTGGGGTTATGTGAAAGATTCAGTGTTTAAACCTGCTCTACCAAGAAACGTGCCAGAACTGCGAGCTCGCATCAACGATGCTTTCGAACTTATTGATGGGGACAAGCTGCACCGAGTGTGGGAGGAACTTGATTATCGGCTTGATGTCTGCCGAATCACTAAAGGGGCACATATCGAACATTTGTGAATGCCTAAAAAAACTTTGAGTTTTTGTATGTGTGTGCAAAGCATTGTGAAAATATCTCAAATAATAAAGTTATTGTAGAGCTGTGAAATCGCTTCAGTCATTTGTAATAACCCTGTACAGAAGGAGCGGCACCATCATGCTTCGTCTGTTTTCAACGACAAATGGAGGGATTGGTGACGTGCTGATCAAATGCGCCACCATCATAGATCGCTGCTCGTAGTGCGGAACAGGCCTAAGGCCTAATCCGTGATGGTGGTGGTGTCTTCTATCTACACTTCAAATTCTGTTCATTCGTAGCTCGGTAGCTTTGCTATCTTACGGTCTTTGGGGCTATAAAGTGGCTATCTCCCAGGCATATTTAGCCAACGTTAAATTTCAGTAGTCAGCAAATTGAAATTTATGGTGAACGGAACAAGTCTGTGCCGGCAACACACTTTAACCTTCAAATGAGGCTCAGGAACTATTTTTGATAGCAGTGAAAAAGTGTAACATGACTTGTTTGACAGAGGATCCAAAACTAAATAGAGTAGGCAAGAGGAGGGGATAGCCACGAAGTTGGTTAAATCTGTGAAAACAGTTTCGTAAGTGATCTGTGGGTGACTGATTTTGTTACAAATATTTATTGTAACAGTCTCCGTTTCAAGTATTCACACTGGATTACTAGTTTCTATCATAAGCAATGCTCTTCTTCAGATTTAAAAATAAAATAAAACCTCATGAAATAACTACATCGTCCAGTCACATTGTGACCATTTGTTAAAAGCCTGAATAACCATCTTTTTGCAAAATGAACCGCTTCGGGACGTGTAGGGAAAGTCAGTGAGATTACAGGAAGTACAGACAGGGATGCGGAGCCATGACGATTCCAGTGCCAAGACCAGCTGCATTATGTTTTTCGGTTGACGGTCTGCAGCGCGAACAGCCGGATCGAGGTGTTCACATGGATTCACGATTGGGTTTAATTACGGGGAGTTTTGTGGCCAGGTGGCCTGGTGCTCTTCTAACCACGCACGTACACTGCGAGCTGTGACACGTTTCATTCTTAATTTCATCAGAAAACACACGATGTGGGTACCGAGGAAGAACGTACAGTACGTAGGGATGGGCGCGGTTACCGAGGATAGATGCGTACTTGTGTTGATACATTGTGGCTTCCTAACGAAGAGATCACCCAGGAAGTGTCAAGAGAACATTCTCCAGACCGTAACGCTCCCTCGGTTGTTTCAGGGAGTTCGCTTACGGACATTTCACTCCGTACGCTCTAACGGCCATTTGTCCGTAATTCATCTGAAAAGACCACTTGTGTCCACTCAATCGACGTCTAACAGCGGTTTTGGTGCGCAAATTCCAGCCTTCGGCGCCTACGAAAAGCAATCGGCATGGGTGCATGAACCAGGCATCCACTGCAGAGGCCCATACGCAGCAACGTTCGCTGAACGGTCGTTGAGGAGACACTCCGGCAGCTCTATGATTCATCTGAGGGTTTAGTTGCTCGAAAATTGCACATCTATGCCACCGTCGTTCACCCTTGTCTATGGTCCGTGGCGCACCACAGTTGCTTCGGCTGCAGTTTTGGATAGCGCCATTTTGCCATGCACGGTATAGCCACAGCAGCGCGCACACAGTTTACAAATTTAGCCGTTTCAGAAATGCTTCCACCGGCCCGAAAGACAATGATGAAGCCCTTTAGGTGTCAGATAAATCGCTCCGTTTCCGGATTACGACGACGAGTGCGCTATTTTCCGCATCAACCCTCCCTCCCCACCCCCTCCCTCCCTCCCCAGACAGTTTTATATAATCCAAACATCCACGGGTGTACTGCCGGTCTACAGTGTCCAACGGGCACAATATTTCGGCGATCATACAAGTCGCCATCATCAGGTGAACTGACGGACTGAGCTCCTGTGAACGTGCCGGTAAGGAGATCCGTACGCTACGGCTGCTCAGGGGGAACTGGGTTCGGTCGCGGCGGCAGCCCATTTAAATACCCTCCGCCCGCGGCGCACTCCTTCCGCCGTCCGCGCCCCGCGCCGCGGTCGCGCGGTGGAACAGATTGCGACGGCGTCTGAGATGACGTCGGTGTGATGGCTCTGTCCGCCGTGGTCGTCACAACTATACGTTTGCTCAATTTACTCTTGATTAACCCAATCGCTGGTTCCCAAGCCTTGCTAAGATTATAGACACAGTCACGGTTTATGAGGTCGTCATTGATGCGAATTTCGATGGCCTCTCTAACAACGCTGTCCCAGTATCTCGACGTCTGTACCAGAATCCTCGTGTGTTCATACTCCATAGCGTGATTTTCCGACAAACAATGTTCAGCGACCGCCGACTTGCTCGGATACATCAGTCGAGTGTGCCTCCGGTGTTCACGGCATCGATCCTCGACGGTACGCATCGTCTGACCAATATACGACTTGCCACATTGACACGGAATCTGGTACACGCCGGCCTTCCTCAAACCGAGGTCATCTTTGGCGCTCCCCACCAGTGTACGAGTTTTATTCGGAGGGCAAAACACAGTTCCGACCCGGTGTTTCTTCAAAATGAGGGCGATTTTTCCCGAGAGTGCGCCTGTATATGGAATAAACGCAGTGCCTACCTCCTCCCTCGTGATTTCATCCATCTCCACAGGTTGTGCTGTAGTGGATGGGCGGAGAGCACGTTGAATATGCCACTCTGAGTACCCATTTTTTCGAAATATAGTTCTCAGATGTTCCAATTCCTGGGGTAGACTGCGTCAGAGTCTACCCCATTCCTCTGTGAAGGGTGGTGGCAGCTGTCTGCGTGCAAATACAGATCAGTGTGCGTTGTCTTCCGATACACCCCATGACCTAGGGTGCCGTCAGCCCTTCTCTTGACCAAGACGGCAAGGAAAGGTAATGTACCCTCCGTTACGTGGACGACACGTTCGTCATCTGGCCACATGGTATGGATAAACTCCTTGACTTCCTTACACATCTAAACTCCATACACCCCAACATCAAATTCACTGTGGAGCTGTGCGGTCTGAGGCGCCTTGCCACGATTCACGCGGCTGCCCTGTCGGAGGTTATAGTACTCCCTCGTGTGTGTGTGTGTGTGTGTGTGTGTGTGTGTGTGTGTGTGTGTGTGTGTGTGTGTGTGTGTGTTTGTCCTTAGCATAAGTTATGGTTCAAATGCCTCTGAGCAGTATGGGACTTAACATCTGAGGTCATCAGTCCCCTAGAGCTTAGAACTACTTAAACCTAACTAACCTAAGGACATCAACACATCCAAGCCCGAGGCAGGATTCGAACCTGCGACCGCAGCAGTCGCGCGGTTCCGGACTGAAGCGCCTAGAACCGTTCGGCCACCGTGGCCGGTTTAGCGCAAGTTAAAGTTAGATTAAGTAGTGTATAAGCCTAGGGACCGATGACCTTAGCAGTTGGGTCCCATAGTAACTTACCACCACCAAAAACAGTTGCAGAATCTCTGACAATATGTCATGCGTTGATCCGTATGTTATTGAAGGCATGTTTAGTGGACGCAAATATCTAAGGTTTTTGGATCAGGAACTATCGGTACTACTGCAGCATGTTGCCGTGAACGTTAAACGTATGTGGTTTCTCAATGTCAGTTGCAAGCGCATTACGCAATTGAAGCATGGGAGGTATTAGAATGTGTTTACACTGGTCGATGGATCGGCAGATGTGGTCCTATTAACTGGCCCGCTAGGTCTCCGGATTTCTCCGTGTGTGGAATATTTAAAAGATAAGGTGCACCAGCAAGTGCTAAGACATGGTCGCCCGAATGAGGAACGCCTGTGCTGACATTCCCGCAGATACACTTCGGTCCTGTGGAGATAGGATCACTAAAAGTACTGAAGTTAACGGTACTATGTTGTTACACTTACTCTAATTGGGAAAGCAGAGTAGCGTTCGCCTCGAGCCACGGCCACAGTGGCGCGTGAAATAGCCCCCTGCTCGGTATTTCGGAGGAATAAGATTGCAAATGGGGTTTCCAATTAGAAGTCATGAAACACCGGCCTGTTCTGCCCTCGCAGTGTGGAGGTGGGGTCCCACTAGCCATTGGATATTCAAGGGCCATTGATAAGCATGTTTTGAATTACGATTGTGTACCCGTTTCTATTCCTCAGATGTCCCCCTCCGAGGCAAAAAATAGGAATTATTATTTTTTTGATCAGATTTGTGGTTGGTGAGATAGTTAAAGGTCTTCAGTTTCAATGAACACCTTGTATATGGACATGACTATTTGCACAAGGTGCTTTGTTTTGAAATATATTATTTACGATAATTCTCTTCATATGTGCAGATCCACATGGCAATTTGGCGTGAATTTCAACGTAAACTGAACGTTTCATAACAGATTTTTAACACCTGAAGATAACAGGAAATTCTGTTGAAACCGTTTGTTTTAAATAAAGAAATATTTATGCGTTCTTGGCTGTTGAACGCTTTGAGATTTGTTTTGTGTACCTATTCTACCGGTGGTCTACGTCACTGTGGTGCAGACACGTAGCTGCAAAGGAACATAAAATTAAGTCCATAACTGTTTTTTTCGAGGGGAACATTAAAACATCGATAATCTACACAGATGAAAATCATCCGTTCAGCTGCTGACGCTGTGTGTCTGCAACAGGTTTCCTGTCCACGGGCGACACGGTGCTGCCCGGGAACTACGGACTGAAGGACCAGGCGATGCTGCTGCGCTGGCTCAGGCGCAACATCGGCTTCTTTGGCGGCAACCCCAAGAGCATCACGCTGCTGGGGATACACGCGGGCGGCGCCAGCGCACACTACCACATGTTCACCGAGCTCTCCTACGGTAACGACCATTACCTATAGTGTCTGTCGTAGCGCCATTATCAGTAATGCTGTGTCCACCCCCTTAACCGAGTGCAGTGGATCGGAGTGCGATTCCCGACTGGCACGGAGATTTTCTCCGCTCGGGGACTGGCTGTTTTGTACTCAACGTCATTTCATAATCGACACGCCAGTTGCCCAAAGTGGCATCAGCTGAAAAGACTTGAAATTCGGCGGCCGAACTTCCCAAGGTGGGGATTCGAGGCTATCAATGCCGCACGGTCATTTCATTTCAGTAACACTGTGTGTGTGTGTGTGTGTGTGTGTGTGTGTGTGTGTTTTTGTTCGTTTGTGTTTGTTCGTGTGTGTGTGTGTGTTTTTGTTCGTTTGTGTTTTGTTCGTGTGTGTGTGTGTTTGTTCGTGTGTGTGTGTGTGTTTGTTCGTGTGTGTGTGTGTGTTTGTTCGTGTGTGTGTGTGTGTTTGTTCGTGTGTGTGTGTGTGTTTGTTCGTGTGTGTGTGTGTGTTTGTTCGTGTGTGTGTGTGTGTTTGTTCGTGTGTGTGTGTGTGTTTGTTCGTGTGTGTGTGTTTTTGTTCGTGTGTGTGTGTTTTTTGTTCGTGTGTGTGTGTGTGTTTTTTGTTCGTGTGTGTGTGTTTTTTGTTCGTGTGTGTGTGTGTGTGTTTTTTGTTTGTGTGTGTGTGTGTTTTTTGTTTGTGTGTGTGTGTGTGTTTTTTGTTTGTGTGTGTGTGTTTTTTGTTTGTGTGTGTGTGTGTTTTTTGTTTGTGTGTGTGTGTTTTTTGTTTGTGTGTGTGTGTTTTTTGTTTGTGTGTGTGTGTTTTTTGTTTGTGTGTGTGTGTTTTTTGTTTGTGTGTGTGTGTTTTTTTGTTTGTGTGTGTGTGTGTTTTTTGTTTGTGTGTGTGTGTTTTTTTGTTTGTGTGTGTGTGTTTTTTTGTGTGTGTGTGTGTATTTTTTGTGTGTGTGTGTTTTTTGTGTGTGTGTGTGTGTGTGTGTGTGTTCGTTCGTTTGTGTTTTGTTCGTGTGTGTGTGTGTGTTTTGTTCGTGTGTGTGTGTGTGTGTGTGTATGTGTGTGTGTGTTTGTTCGTGTTTGTTCGTGTGTTTGTTCGTGTTTGTTCGTGTGTTTGTTCGTGTTTGTTCGTGTGTGTGTGTGTTTGTTCGTGTGTGTGTGTGTTTGTTCGTGTGTGTGTGTTTGTTCGTGTGTGTGTGTGTTTGTTCGTGTGTGTGTGTGTTTGTTCGTGTGTGTGTGTGTTTGTTCGTGTGTGTGTGTGTTTGTTCGTGTGTGTGTGTTTTTTGTTCGTGTGTGTGTGTTTTTTGTTCGTGTGTGTGTGTTTTTTGTTTGTGTGTGTGTTTTTTTTGTTTGTGTGTGTGTGTTTTTTGTTTGTGTGTGTGTGTTTTTTGTTTGTGTGTGTGTGTTTTTTTGTTTGTGTGTGTGTGTTTTTTTGTTTGTGTGTGTGTGTTTTTTTGTTTGTGTGTGTGTGTGTTTTTTTGTTCGTGTGTGTGTGTTTTTTGTGTGTGTGTGTGTTTTTTGTGTTTTTGTTTGTGTGTGTGTGTGTGTGTGTGTGTGTGTGTGTGTGTGTGTGTGTGTGTTTTTGTTTGTTCCTGTGTGTGTGTGTGTGTGTGTGTGTGTGTGTGTGTGTTTGCAATCGGCACGTTTTGTATTATGTTGTATTAATATTTCAAGATGAAAAGTGCTTAGACAGTAGCCAGATGTTTGTTAGATAAAATGTACACATTTTAGATGTAGTTTCTCATTGCCCAAACTTTCTGATATGTTAGTCCCACTTTTAAAGTGCAACTCTACACAGCTTCAAATATTGAATTGATACAAATTTTTCCAGTCACACATTCCTGTGGCGGTGCCAGTTATGGTCAACAAAGGGGGTTGTTCCAGTAATTTGCATTTCAAATTTAAACGCAAACTTTTTGCCTCGTGGTGAGGAGTGCGGAAGTTCGGGATTCTTAAACTGATTATTGGCCCATCTACGATGACGATTGGTTTACATTAGTATCACCTAAGTTACATGGTTGCTACTGTAACTCTTCCAGGAAGTTTGTATAATTATCTGCAACAAATAGAGGGTGTCCACAAGCAATGGAATGGTCAATATGCAGGTACATACACGACACTACTGGACCTGTACTAAGAACCACCTTGCAAGGTTCCTTCCTTCGTACAAGTTTGTATGTCCGAAGGAACAGGCACTACGGCGGCTACAGCCGTTATAAAACACATGAAATGTATTTGCACTTGCGAATACGAACTACCATCAGCTGTACAACTGAATGAAAATGGAAAATTTGTGCTAGACTGGGGCTCGAAACCGGATTTCCCGCTCTGTGTGTGGCCACCTTAAGCCTTTTGGCTATATTTGCACGACTCACGGGCAGACCCAAACTTGTTTGTCGTCGTTCCTGCGTCACAACCTGTACCAGTACACACATTTAATTATCCTGGACATATTAATTGAAATTCCGAATTAACACTGTATCGTACTTCTTGACAACACAGGAACTTCACTATCGTATTTATCCGCCGATACCGCGCTTTCGCTAGCTCTCTTTGCTTTGTTTTATTATTCGCGTAACAACTAATATAGGAGATAAAATATGTTGCTACGAAAAGAGCCCCGAAATACTTTTTAGAGATACTGTGCTGTGACTGTCTTTGGATCATTAATTTTCAACAAAACAAATTATACTACGTTCTTATTGTTCTGGATCTGGCTTTCTATTAAAGGGACATTTTTTCGTTACTATAACTAGCCATAAAGTTCAACATATCTTCCTTACTTTACAGTTATTGAAAAGTTTACTGAAAATTATTTCGTTATCAGTGTTGATGTTACAGTACGCAATGTTTCTTCAACATCAAAATTTTGCAGTGGATTTTTGTTAACATTAAGACACCAATAAGTACCACGACTAACACGAGAACATGAGACTATTATCAGAGAAAAAGATGTTTTTACTATAATGTTTGCCAGACCAGAACTACACATAGCAAGATTTCTTTTATGTTATGAAGGTAAACTATCTTTTTGCACTGTTAATAATATACAGGTATTATCGGCAGCCCGCGTCAACCTGTAAAACACATCATAAAATCTGCTGCTCGGCTCTGCAATTCTGTAAGCTGAAAGAAATAATTTTAGTTCACTATTACCTGTCCGCTTCTTTGCGGTATGATTGGTTTCACTTAATGCAGTTTGAGTGCGCCGCGGCAGCGGCTCGTTCGTTCGTAGCGCAGCTCTGCACCACGACTAATATTTAAATACCGTACCTGAAAATGTGTTAAATGGATGGGATAAAATACCAGGCAAGCTTATTACAAATCATAACGCAAGTTTTCACTAAGTAACTCTATTCAAAACATTTAAACAGATTAAATTATTACACACCTTTACAATGAGTACGTAATGGCGTACGCCTCTCAATCTTGACAAAAGAACGCTACGCAAGCGTACAATATAACGTCACAGGCTCTTCATACTCACGTAACTTCAAGAAGACTACAGAGAAATTAATGTTCGGTCACTACTATTTATACTTGTCACGTATTCTCATCTTTGTTTGATATATAATAAGTATCGTCTGTGGCGGTTTCAGTACTCGCCGACACAGATATTATCTTAAAAAAAAATCAGTACATAATTCTAGACAAGAACAAAACATGACACATAATGCTTTCTCTTTATGTAATAAAGTTCACACAATCGTTGTCCACGCAATTACAGTCATCCAGATCAGTTATTCTTTTCTCCTTTTTTTTTTACCACATACGTGTTTTGCTAAGATTCGTTACAACTGCAATATCGTATTTATCCGCTGATACCGCGCAGCGACTAGCAATTAAAATGTCGTTCTCTGCAGGGGAATTACATAACCTGCGTAAGAGAACAGGTTGTGACGCAGTAACGGCTTGTAAGTCTGGGTCTGCTCGTGAGTGGTGCACATAGGCAAAGTAGTTTAGGGTACCGCTCGCGTAATGCGGCAAGTCCGGGTTCATCTCGGCACGGCACAAATTTTCGTTGTCATTCTCTTGCACAGCTGATGAGTCTAGTTAGGGATATGACAGGAATTGTCACTGGAAATGCCGGCCGCTGTGACCGAGCGGTTCTAGGCGCTTCAGTCCAGAACCGCCCTGCTGCTACGGTCGCAGGCTCGAATGCTGCCTCGGGCATGGGTGTGTGTGATGTCCTTAGGTTAGTTAGGTTTAAGTAGTTCTAAGTCTAGGGGACTGCTGACCTGAGATGTTAAGTCCCATAGTGCTTAGAGCCATTTGAACCATCACTGGCAGTAAAGAAGTCAAATAAACATGAGCTCTAAAATGCGCACATTAAGAGCTATGAACACTTCTTCAGTAGAAGAGGCGTGTCTCACAGTAGCGAAGATGTAAAAGTGCCCATAGCTCTTAAGATCTGCACTTTAGAAAACATGCTCACTGAACTTTTTTTGCTTCGAATGATCGTTCCTGTCATATCCTTGAATGCTGGCCATTCCTGCTGTGGGACATTGCTATTACATCTGAAAATAGTCTGTCTTCAATATGTCTCAAAAGCACACAATGCAAAGGTGCAGCAATGCAATAGCTATCAATTCACTCAAGCTCTAGGACTAACAGACCAATGTTTAAGATTAGATGATTCCGTAACATTAGAATATTCTATAACAGAGCCGACGAATAATCATTACACCTAGGAAATACACATGTTAGCGACATAAATCACTGTTACCGTCCAGTAACTACAGCAAAGTCACAAATACCAGTCATTTCTAACTAAAATGTGTATGAAATCTTATGGGACTTAACTGCTAAGGTCATCAGTCCCTAAGCTTACACACTACTTAACCTAAATTATCCTAAGGACACACACACACACACACACACACACACACACACACACACACACACACCGAGGGAGGACTCGAACCTCCGCCGGGACCAGCCGCACAGTCCATGACTGCAGCGCCCCATGACCGCTCGGCACCAGTCAGTTCTACATTTGATCGAAAATGCGTTGTTCGTCCAGTGCAGCCAAGCAATTGGAGAAAGAGTTCTAATAGCCTTCCTTTCTGCTCCACATAATGGTGGTTCCGTGTGGCTATTCAGGCCGTTTCTGTTTTTTGTGGCAGTTCCCTCCTACTTTTATTTAATATCTAACAACCTCTTCGAAGCAAATGAAGATTTGCATACGTGAAATTTGCACTATGGTTCCGTCCTATCATCTTTGATGCGGTCATTTTAATTTAACTTCAAGTTACGCTTAGATTCAGAAACGTAATTCCTGCTCTTACAAAGGGACGTCACCGCTTTCACCTTAACTGGTTCTAACGGCTACGCCAGCACGCTTTCACCTGACACGGCCAAACTGCGAATGCCCAGCCCCCCCCCCCCCCCCCCCCCAATAGAATAAAATCGCAACTTCCTTACGTGCCATACTTATGGCATAGGTACGCCACAAAACTTCAGAAGGCACTTAACAGCGACATACAGGGAACCATGGACGTAGCGTGTCTATAAAATTGTAGGCGTTTGTTAGCAACGGTTTGTTTGCATACGTATTGACTTATTTAAATTTAAAAGTGGGTTTAACGAAGTGCGTTCATTAGTAGGACTATATTGCGAAGAATAAAAACATGTTTTATCTTTTTAGTCAGTTATTATTGGTTTCTCGGTCTTCAGTTTACTGCAATTTAATTAAAGAGAATTTTGCACCAGTCGCGTTTTGATTTCATTTATAAAGCATCTTATGTGGTTATTCTGGAAATTGGAGACTAGTGTCTGTACAATTTTGGTTGTTTCAAATTAAAAAGTGTTTTGTGTATAAAGTTGTTGTGCAATTTATTACCGTCTTTCTGCCTCTTGTATAACCGAGCGAGGTGGCGCAGTGGTTAGACACAGGACTCGCAATCGGGAGGACGACGGTTCAATCCCGCGTCCGGCCACCCTAATTTAGGTTTTCCGTGATTTCCCTAAATCGCTCCAGGCAAATGCCGGGATGGTTCCTTTCCAAGGGCACGGCCGACTTCCTTCCCCGTCCTTCCATAATCCGATGAGACCGATGACCTCGCTGTCTGGTCTCCTTCCCCGAAACAACCAACCAACCTCTTGTATATTATCCAAACACTGCTTCTTTCCCCTTTGTTAGCAGAAGTTAATGCGAAAGACTTCGTTTCTCATGTACACTTTGCAGTTTTTGCCTTTCTGCAGTTCTTCTTACGCAAACAGACGTATTATCATTTTAGTTTGACTCATAATTTATTTACTTGGTGCGCTGCGTTATTGACTTCAACGTCCGACGACATCAAATGATCACAATATTTTACAGTAAACAGTTACATAATAGTCGTCTTGTCTACGCATACAATTTTTTCGGTATTTCTTATTATTTAATCCTTGTTACATTTCATTTGGGCGAATAGGCAGCTGCCAATGGACACAGCACAGAGGAGAAAGGAGTGATTAAGAGACACTTGTTCATCTCTATGAATTCTGCTTGGAGAGAGAAACGCGGCGTTGCTATTGGTTTTAAATTTTAACAATTAAATCAGTTTTTTAACAAACAGATTTGGGTAGCGTCTACAATTTTGCAGAATGCAACGTTCATGGCCCCTACATATCGTTGTTTCGCTCACTTCGATAGTCGAGGTTCTAATAGGAGTCTCACAAGGTTACTTTTCTCCCAGTCAAGCCTCGTTTGTGGTCGGATGAACTCTCTCGAAGAAATCACACTTCAATTTTTTCAACGGTTTCGTTAAAGTTGCCTTATATTTATTAGTTTGTATTACCATTTGCATCGTAATCAATAAAAAACGTTCATGTGTGTATCGCGGGAAACACCCTTCTCCAGAAAATATACATAGATTTTTTAATGCAACGTAACCGAGGTTCCACTAGCTATTTAGATTGGTTTTTCGTCTCCAACATGAGGAGGGGTGTCATTGTAAGCGATAAAACTGTGACATATTTTGATTCCTTTTTAAATGAAACGAACATTGATTTTTACAATCGTTTATGGTCAATTTCACCCAATTACAGCATTCATAGTGCAAAAAGGTTAGTCACAGTTATTTCTTAATCTAAATTTCACCGAAATTTTTCTTGTGATACGCGCGTTGTGGTATTAAATTTCTTACCTCCTTCAAGCTGACCATGGTATACCACACTGCGCAACTTCATGTTTATCCGTGGTTTGAGGTTATGGATGTTCTTTATCTGGACCATTTTCAAGTGAATTGCGGCTACATTTGAATCCATAATTGTTACGTACTACGGAGGAATATTTTTAAAGCAATCATTAACTTTGAAAGAAAATCTGTTTTCAACAAACCATCCAAAATAATCTAACGATGGCTGATATTTGGTTAGCAATTTACAAAATTGTCATTTAAAAGGCGTGTTTTTAAAACCAAGTGTTGTTAAATGACATAGTATTTTTTATCATAAATGAAAGTATTTTCTCTGTTTCTCCGTGTTTGTAGCTATCTTTTGAAATAAGGGATGTCTCTTTGCCGGGCCCTGTGTTATAGGAGCGACGAGTGTCTCACATATGTATCGCTATCTGTTCCATATTTAATTGGTGTTTCGGGGTTACATCTTGTGGTAACGATAGGAGCTATGAGCTTCTTTTTCTTATTTATTAAATGGCCTTCAGTGTGAGTCAGCTGGCTAGAAAAGTGGAGCAACAAGCTGGTCAGGCAGTAAACTTTCACTCGCGCGAAACTCAGCGGGCCCTTCTCTCGCAGCATATCATCGAAATAATGGACAGCAGGCAGATTACATACTCCTAGATTTTCATTCCAGAGTGTTAGCAAAGGTACGAGCAAACATAGTAGATTCCCAGATACATCAGTGGCTCGAAACTTTAATTGAGAAAGAGTGTTCGCGGGTACGGACGCGGCGTTCGCGGGTACGCGGCGTTCGCGGGTACGCGGCGTTCGCGGGAGAAAAGGGTACCGTCAGGTGTGCCTCACGGAAGTGGGATAGGACTACTCTTACTTGTATGCGTAAGTGAGCTGACGTGTGGGTTAGGAGCAATCTCCAACTGTTTGTTGGTGACGCTGCAGTATACGCGAAAGTATAGTCTTTCAGTGACTGTAGAAGGATACAGGATGAGTTGTACAGAATTTCTATTTCGTTTACAGAGTAGGCAGCTTTCCCTGAATTTATAAAAATGTAAATTAATACAGATGAATAGAAATAATAATCCTGCAATGTTTGACTACAGTATTAGTGGTGTATCGCGTCTCTTGACACACCCACGTCGATTAAATATCATAGGAGCTAGGCTGCAAAGCTATATTAAATGGAACGAGCCAAAAGATTGGTTATGGTGAAGATGACGGACTTCAATTTATTGAGAGAATTGCAGGGAAGTGTATATTATCTATAAACGAGGTCGCAGACAGAAAAAGAGTACAACCGATTCTTGAATACCGTTAGTGTGTTTGCGGTCTCCACCAGGTCGGACTGAAGGAAGACATCAAAGTAATTCAGAAGGTGCTGCTAGATTCGTTACCGGTAGATACAATCAACGTTGGAGTATTACGGATGCAAATCTCTGGAGGGTAGACATTCTTGTCGCGAAACGCTGTGGAGGAAATTTAGAGCACTGGCATCTGAAGTTGACTGCAGAACGATTCTGCTGCCACCAACGTTCATTTTGTGTAAGGACCACAAAAGTAAGATGAGAGAATTTAAGGCTCGTGCAGAGGCATATAGACAGTCGTTGGTTAGTGGTGCTGCAAGGTACACTCCGCTATCACCATACATTGGCTTGTGGGAATGTATGAAGATGTAGAAAGTAAACAGCCGCCGCAACTATACAGGGCAATGAAGCTTGACAGGAATCTATACCTCTAAACACATCTATACATATCGTAACTAGACCCTGTCGCGTTTGTCTGTATATGAAGGCTAACCTCACAACTACTATTGGAATTTTCATACGGTTTTTACTTACACATACATTCATGTGGAAACTGTGTAAGTTACCACTACACCAGACAGGTCGTATTGCCGTTGATATCGGGTGATTAAAGTGCAGCTGCTCAAAGATGTCCAGTGTGGGTTATAATTACCGTATGGTGGCGAAACGTCGTAGATATTTCGATGCCTTAATGCGGAACGAACGTAAGCAAGAAAAATAGCTCCAATTTGGCCACCAGGTGAAAATCTGGCGCTGAGAATGCGAAAGAGACGTATAGAAATATTTCCATGTGTAATGGGTTAGCAACAGGATGTGGGCAAAAGGTCAAACAAGTGAGAAAGGCTTAATGTTTTTATTATTAACTACTGCTTACATACTTTTTGAATATATGCGTCACAGATGTCAACGAGATGCTGTACAGCGCCAGATCTGCACCTGGTAGCCAAGTTTGGAACTACTTTTTTCCCAACGTTAATCGGTTCTGCATTAACGTTTCGCTGCCGTACACTAATTATAGCCCACAATGGACCTCCATGAATAACTACACACTAATTATAGCCACCCAGTACTTAGCGCTATCCATTCGAAATCAGGGTACATGTAAACCAATCCCTTCCACCAGTACAGATTCAGAGCAGATCTGCCTGCTCAGCCAACACCAGAAGTAAAATTAATTACCTTCCACAGTTCTGCTTGACTTCCTGCAGGATGGGTTGTAGTTCTAAGCCAGTAATGTCGCAAGCATATATGGGGGTCACAAGAAATATTCTGAGCCTACACTTTTTTGGAGAGCTGATGGGGAGAGGGAGGAAAAAACACTTCGCTGCAAACAGAACTACTGCAGAGAGAAGGGGCGACCTTCCTCACCACACTATACACGTTTATTGCTTCATATCAAACGTCTGCGGAGCTCAACAGTAACTACCATTTTTTGTGGAGTGGTCATAGGTTGTGGCGCGCCTGCGGTGGACCGGTAACTGGTTAATTGTCTTTCCACAACAGCATAGTAGTCTTCTAAATGGCTTGGACAGTGCTACTGCACACAGTACTCTTTGATTACTAAACTTTTAAAAAGTTATTTAAATTCTTCACGAGGAGCTGGGCTGCACGCGGATTTGACTAGTTTCGATACATGTAAAAGGTAGGAAAACCCAATGTTTTTAAAAATATGCATCGGTGAAAAAACTCCACCACCTTCTTTGGAATACTTTACACAATATTTAAAATGAAATCAGTGATGTCGATGCCGCTTTGATAATGATGATTCTAGTGGTGCATAATAATAATAATAATAATAATAATAATAATCGGTAAAAACGGAATAAATAAGACAATGGGGCCCCTTGGAACTGAAGGAAGCAACCAACAGTTTTGTAGGAGGATGACTGAGGAGGGAGGAAAGGGAGAGGATGAAGTTGGAACGTTGTCTGTGACTGGAAGGCAGGGTATATGTCGGGGCATGTTTCATTGTTAGGTAGTGGGAAGTGGTCACAGTTCAGGCAGGAGAGGATGGATCACTCATGGAGGTGCATGGAGAGTGGATAGGATATTGGGTTTTCTGAATAGTGTAGTGGATTCGAAGGTACTCTAAGAAAAGGTGGTATGGTAAATCGGATAGGATGCGAACTGGCAAAGGTAGGCGGATATGGAAGTTGAGGTGGTGTCAACGTTATTTTCAGGATTTTTATGCTTTTAGGAAAGGTGGAGTTCTAGGAAATACTGGCGAAAATTAGAATTGAGTAGATTAGGAATTTGTGGGTGACAACAATGGCACAAGATCTCAGGTGTGCCATGTTAGTAGTTGGAGTTTTAGTGGTTTCGCCGGCCGGGGTGGCCGAGCGGTTCTAGGCGCTACATTCTGGAACCGCGCGACCGCTACGGTCGCAGGTTCGAATCCTGCCTAGGGCATTGATGTGTGTGATGTCTTTAGGTTTAAGTAGTTCTTAGTTCTAGGGAACTGATGACCTCAGAAGTTAAGTCCCATAGTGCTCAGAGCCATTTGAACCATTTTTAGTGGGTTTCGGGCTCACGTTGTAAGATGAAGAGGTGCGCATTCGATGTTAGTTTTCTATCAAGAGTTAATCTGAGTGACGGAAACACAGATCAGTGCGTCTGAAGATTGTGGCCCGGATTTTATAATACATTTACTTGAAGTTTCGACATAATACACCGCTCGAACAGGACATTAAAGTGACATTGGAAGGAACTGTGGGCGTGTTGATGGTAGGTTGGTAGCATATTGCATGATGAATATAAGAGTTGTTGGTTTGAGAATATCTGCAGTTTACATGGTGTACGAGGGGAAGGAGAGGACAGACTTCTGGGACATCAGCAGTCCAGCGAAGGTTGGACGGGTGTGGTTGATTGTATTACATGTGGTGGTGAAGGCATAGGCAAGAGTGATTATATTTGTAACTTGAGCCGCCTCGAATACAACTGATGGGAGATAGCGAGTGGTACGCCAGGCAGCGCTCAGGGACAAATCGTTATAGGCAGAGGATTTCAGACGGCTACCGTTTCAAAAGTAGGGAGCCCACAATGAAAAGAACGGTTAATCAGGTTAAGGAGGTGGTATAATTAGATGTGTGTGTGTGTGTGTGTGTGTGTGTGTGTGTGTGTGTGTGTGTGTGTGTGTGTGTGTGTGTGTGTGTGTTTTATTTTATTTTGAGGGTCGTCTCCTATTGCAGGCAAGTTCCAGGGTGCCATATCTATCTCCGGCACAGCGCTCAGCCCATGGGCGCAGGTCTCGTCCGTGGAGGCCCGTCGCCGCGCCTTTCGCCTGGGCGAGCTGGTGGGCTGCCGCAAGAAGCAGCTGAAGGACAGCGAACTCTTGCTTGACTGCCTGCTCAAGACCTCTGCCGAGGAGCTGGTGCGCCAGATACCCAAGATCTTGGTGGGTACTCGTTTAAGCAACATGCAGGACAAATTTCGTAGGAACTGGATAGCTGGGCTTAAAGTGCTGTATTGATATGACTATTGACGATTGGAAGGAACACTGACGTTGGGTTGTGACGTCTGTTCCCATGGGAATGGCAGTGAAGAATCTGGAAGCAATCTTAAGACTTCTTTCCAAGATTCCTCACGTTGATTGAGGCGGAGATGGAGATATAGTTTAGAAATGTACAGTAGCAGTAGCCACTTACAAATTACAGAAACATAGAAACAATAATTTCGCTGTCTGAGAAATACATAACTTTGAAAAACGGCTTCTTTGAACAGGAGTGAGTGTAGTGCGAAGTCAGAAAATAGTTGCTTTCCAAGTGTATGCGGGACTCAGACCTGATAAGTATACTCGTAGATTATCAGAAATTCTTAAGAAATGTCACTGTTGACTAGTGGCAGTCATTCAACAAAGGACCAATGAGGAGGCTTCCTTTGAAGGTGAAATTCCTTTCGTAGGACTGACTGATATCCAGTAAAGTATATAGTTTGTCACTTCTAGGAAGAGATAACTGTAACATTTGTTTTGCAGTTTCTGCATACGTAGACTGCCAGGGACAATATATTCGAAAAAGATCCTCAGCTAATTTTCAAGATAAGTCGTAACCTTCCTTTACTGGACACGTGACTTCCTGCATCAGCCGGCTTTAGCATTACGCCTTACTTCATCAGTAACTGTGACTCAGTAGCAGCTTAGACTTGAATTTTACATTAGCTATCAGTTATGTATCACTCACCACATATATTTTAAAGTTCCTGAAATGAAGGAAAATATTTAAAGTGTTGTTATAGAAATATGGAGCGCTAACTGAATAATCGAATATTTAAACAAATATTATTAGTAAGGGTTTGAAGACATACAGCATATGTGAAATTGGCAAGGTATTGGATACCTGCAAATGAGGATTGGTTTTCGGAGCCATCTCATACTGTTTTTCATAGCTAATTTTCCATTCAGCAATAATGTAAAATAACTGCTCTGAAAATTTTCGTTCTGAAGCCAAACACGAAGTTCTTTTTTCGGCAAGACTTAACTTTACCTAAATGATTGGGCCAAGAAGTATAAAAGCCTGAGACGCATCAGTCAACTGATGTAACGACACTCATACCAGGTGTAGAAGTGTGAAACCGGAATTTCCCTATACAAGGTGAGTCACCTAACATTACCGCTGGATATATTTCGTAAACCACATCAAATACTGACGAATCGATTCCACAGGCTGAATGTGAGGAGAGGGGCTAGTGTAATTGTTTAATACAAACCATAAAAAATGCACGGAAGTATGTTTTTTAACACAAACCTATGTTTTTTTAAATGGAACCCCGTTAGTTTTGTTAGCACATCTGAACATATAAACAAATACGTAATCAGTGCCATTTGTTGCATTGTAAAATGTTAATTACATCCGGAGATACTGTAACCTAAAGTTGACGCTTGAGTACCACTCCTCCGCTGTTCGATCGTGTGTATCGGAGAGCACCGAATTACACAGGGATCCAAAGGGAACGGTGATGGACCTTAGGTACAGAAGAGACTGGGACAGCACATTACGTCCACATGCTAACACCTTTTTATTGGTCTTTTTCACTGACGCACATGTACATTACCATGAGGGGTGAGGTACACGTACACACGTGGTTTCCGTTTTCAATTACGGAGTGGAATAGTGTGTGTCCCGACATGTCAGGCCAATAGATGTTCAATGTGGTGGCCATCATTTGCTGCACACAATTGCAATCTCTGGCGTAATGAATGTCGTACACGCCGCAGTACATCTGGTGTAATGTCGCCGCAGGCTGCCACAATACGTTGTTTCATATCGTCTGGGGTTGTAGGCACATCACGGTACACATTCTCCTTTAACGTACCCCACAGAAAGAAGTCCAGAGGTGTAAGATCAGAAGAACGGGCTGGCCAATTTATGCGTCCTCCACGTCCTATGAAACGCCCGTCGAACATCCTGTCAAGGGTCAGCCTAGTGTTAATTGCTGAATGTGCAGGTGCACCATCATGCTAATACCACATACGTCGACGCGTTTCCAGTGGGACATTTTCGAGCAACGTTGGCAGATCATTCTGTAGAAAGGCGATGTATGCTGCAGCTGTTTGGGCCCCTGCAATGAAGTGAGGACCAATGAGGTGGTCGCCAATGATTCCGCACCATACATTTACAGTCCACGGTCGCTGTCGCTCTACCTGTCTGAGCCAGCGAGGATTGTCCACGGACCAGTAATGCATGTTCCGTAGATTCACTGCCCCGTGGTTTGTGAAACCCGCGTCATCGGTAAACAGGTAGAACTGCAACGCATTCTCTGTTAATGCCCATTGACAGAATTGCACTCGATGATTAAAGTCATCACCATGTAATTGCCGATGTAGCGACACATGAAGCGGGTGAAAGCGGTGACGATGCAGTATGCGCATGACACTACTTTGACTCAGTCCACCGGCTCTCGCAATGTCCCGTGTACTCATGTGTGGGTTCATGGCAACATCAGCTAACACACCAACTGCACCCGCTTCTCCTGTGACGGGCCTGTTACGGACCCGTTTGCGTGCTACGACCATACCTGTTGCATACAGTTGGCGGTAGATGTTTTGCAATGTGCGGCACGTTGGATGCTCTCTGTCCGGGTACCGTTCTGCATACACCCTGCAGGCTTCAGCTGCATTTCGTCGACACTCGTCATAGATGAGTATCATCTCCGCCTTTTCAGAGTTCGAATACACCATGGTCACAGTTCCTACAACACTACACTATCACAAACGTCTGGTAACACGATGTACTACAGCTGGTCTGCGTGCGGAGACGAATGCAGAATAACAATAGCAGCAAGCGCTACATGCGGGTCTGGAACCGCGTGGCCGCTACGGTCGCAGGTTCGAATCCTGCCTCGGGCATGGATGTGTGTGATGTCCTTAGGATAGTTAGGTTTAAGTAGTTCTAAGTTCTAGGGGACTGATGACATTAGAAGTTAAGTCCCATAGTGCTCAGAGCCATTTTAGCTACATGCGGACACTGCGACAGCTAGACCAAACCACAACAGTGTACTACAGCCACACTCGTAAACACGGTCGTCATCGTAAACATGTCCCTGCAGATTCTGCTCGCCGACCGTGGCCCGTGTTTGTTACAACACGCAACTGAACGTCGGAGGTTTCAAGCGTCAACTTTAGGTTCAGTATCTCTGGATGTAATTAACATTTTACAATGCAACAAACGGCACTGATTACGTATTTGTTTATATGTTCAGATGTGCTAACAAAACTAACGTGGTTTCATTTTAAAAAATGTAGGTTTGTGTTAAAAAACATACTTCCGTGCATTTTTGTATGGTTTGTATTAAACAATTACACTAGCCCCTCTGCTCATGTTCGGTCCGTGGAATCGGTTCGTCAGTATTTGATGTGGTTTACGAAATGTATCCAGCGGTAACGTTAGGTGACTCACCCTGTATATGGTGCTATGCGTCAGTGTAGGGCCCGTGAGACAGCGTCTGCAGCGCCATCTGCTTCGTGTAACGGCTGACTACGAATGTCAACACACATGTAACGCAAGTTCCATACATTGGTGTCTGTTTCAAATCCACAAACACGTAGAGTTTTGTGCCTACCAACTAAGATTTGTGGACAGCATTGGTTTTCTGTTATCATTTGAAGAAAACTGCTGCAGAATCGCATCTAATGCTTGTCGAAGCTTTCGGCAAACATGTTCTTGGGAAAACATAGTGTTCCGAGTGGTTCAAAAAATTCAAATGTGGTGGTTTTGACGTGAGAAACGACGAAAGCGGGAAACCACGGAAAAAGTTAGAGACAACGAATTGCAGGCCTTGCTGAATGTAGATGGCACTGAAACTCAACAAGAACTCTCTGAACGATTGAATGTGATGCAGCAAGCGTTTCTCTTCGAATGAAAGCTATGGGAAAGTTACAGAAAGTGGGAAAATGAGTTCCACATGAAATGAATGAAAGACAGCAAGCAAATCGAAATGTTGTGAAATGCTGCTCGCCAGGTACAAAAGAAAGTCGTTTCTCCATCGAATAGCGACAGGTGATGAAAAATATACATATTTTGAGAATCCTAAGAGCCGTAAATCATGGGTGACTCCAGGCAATCCATGGACATCCACAGCAAGACCAAATCGCTTTGTAAAGAAGTCAATGCTCTGTGTTTGGTGGGATCCGAAGGGTGTCATCTGTTACGAGCTGCTAAAACCTCGTGAAACAGTTAATACTGTTCGCTACCAGCAGCAAATGATCAATTTAAATCAAGCATTACGTGAAAAACGACAGAAATATGGAAAAAGGCAACACAGTCATATTGCTCCAAGATAACGCCCCATATCACGCAGCGAAACGGGCCAGGGAAACGATTGAGGCGTTCAGCTGGAGAGAACTAGGGCATGCTGCTTTCTCTCCAGACTTGGCTCCGTCTGATGATCGTCTATTTGCACCACTGGGACACGCTGTCGCTGAACAACGCTTAAATTCGTATGAAAATGGCTCGCTGACTGGTTCGCTTCAAAAGAACAACTGTTCTTTATGGCGTGGCATTCATACACTGCTGGAGAGTGTGAGAAATGTATAAATAGCAATGGAGATTATTTTGAATAAAATATTGTTTGAAACTGATAAACAACAGACGTGTAATTATTGCAACCAAATTCCAGTTTCGTACTTCTACACCTCGTATATCATTGCAACTGATGTACTTGATAGTAATTCGTACTATGCTTCTACTGGTTAACGAATATTTGATGCTAATAACATGGGTGATACCAGAGATCGCAAAGACAGCCACTACACATGTTAATTTCCCTCCCCCCCCCTCTCTCTCTCTCTGTAGTAAATTGCAAGTTCTCTGTTTGTTATTTATTGTAATGTAGGAACCTGGTGGAACGTTGGATGGGCCTCATGGTAGGAAGGGGCCCTGGTGGCCAGTGCCTGGAGCTCTTTAGAGAGAAAAATTGTCTTCCAAAGACAAGGCAACTTGGAGCAGGGGTAGTGACCTGGGAACTGACTGTCAAGAGTCGGCCAATCACCACGGTAGAGTGGCCTGCCCCGACCCGTTTGCCTTTGTGTGGACGATTTTATAGTGGTTGAGTCTGTGCCCTGGGTGTGTCGGTTTGCTGGCGGACCTCTACCTCTTTGCCCCAACTGTTACCTGCCATCCCCTGCATCAGTGCAGGCAGGTAGGGTCTGGCACTGCAGTCTCAATGTTTCCACACACACAGTCAGATGGTCGGCTAGCTGCTCAGTGGTGTGGTCGGAGGGGGAGACTAGTCGTGCTGTGAATTGGCTGCTTAAGGTAGACGTTTACGAGTTCTGTATTGCCCAGTTCAACGCCGGCAGGGTGTGAGCGGTCAAGATGCCACACACCGAGAGACTACCCCAACTCTGGCTAAAAGGGGCCAGTATAATGAACCAGGTCGTACATTCGACCAGTGCACAATAAATTTTTAGAAGTTGGTCTCTCTACACAAATAACACTTTGGTGGAATGTTGCTTTTTCTAGATAAGTGTAAGGTGCCAGGCTGCTCAGGAGATATTTGCTTTCTCAGGGGAAGCTTGGCAGCTGTTCCCACACTTATTAAAAACTGCCATAAATTCAAGAACATTGACATAAATAAATTCTGTTTAGAGCAGCATCTAGAAGCATGTGCAACAGAAGTAGAGTTCCATAACAGATCCTATATAATAGTAAATATTTACCGAGCACCTACAGGAAATTATAATCTATTCATAAATCATCTAGAAGCTCTTTTGGGTTATTTAACAGGAAGAAACAAAGAAATTTTGATTGCTGGTCACTTTAATACAGATTTTCTAATGCAGTCTTCCAGTAAACATTTACTGCAGTTAGTAATGTTGTCTTTCAATCTAACTCAAACTGTAAACTTTCCAACTAGGATCACTAAATCCTCAAGGACAGACATTGATAACATTTTTATGGACAAATCAAAGCAACAAAATCATATCATAAAACCTGAAATAAATGGTCTATCAGATCATGACATGCAGCTCCTTGTTTTAGATGTAAATTCTAAGCAGATTATCAAGACTGCTAAATCTGAGTACAGGAGAGTAGTCAATCAACCAAAAATTGAGTGTTTTAGAAAACTGCTCAAAGATATTAACTGGAAAGATGTTTATAGTGCTCATGACATGAATGAAAAATTAACACATTCATGAACAATGTCAGTACCATGTTTGAAAACTGTTTTCCTCTAAAAGTTTCCCAAATTAAACGGAAGACTATAATAAAACCATGGATTACACAAGGAATAAAGATTTCCTGTAAGACAAAAAGGAAAATGTATCTATTGACCAAGAATATCTCCAACGCTGATGATGATTTAGCTAAATACAAGGAATACTTTAAAATATTAAAAAAAGTAGTTCAGACATCTAAACAAATGCACTGCGAGAAGAAGATAGCAATCTCAGGGAACAAAATAAAAACAATATGGGATATAGTGAAAGAGGAGACTGGTAGAACCAGAAAGGAACAGAAGCAAATAGCATTAAGGGTAGATGACACATTAGCAACCGATGGGCATAGTGTGGCAAATCTATTTAACAAGTACTTTATATCTGTTACTGATAGAATGGAATTGTCAGGGTCAGTAAATAATGCCCTTGAATATCTGAAACTAGCCTTTACAAATAGCTTCAGGTACATGAAAATGTCACTCACTTTACCAAAAGAAATAACTTCCATAATAAAATATTTAAAAACAAAGCATTCTAGTGGTTACAATGAAGACATTTCCTGACTGGCTAAAATATGCAGATGTTAAGCCTCTATTCAAGAAAGGGGATAAAGAGATACCAACAAACTACAGACCGATTTCACTTATGCCAGCATTCTCAAAAATTTTAGAAAAAGTAATGTACAGGCAGCTGCTCAACCATCTGACCACAAATAACATGTTATCAAGAACACAGTTTGGATTTCTGAAGGGTTCTGATATTGAGAAAGCTGTTTATACCTACAGTGAAAATGTACTGAATTCATTAAATAACAGATTACAAGCAGCAGGTATTTTCTGTGATTTGTCAAAGGCATTTGATTGTGTGAACCACAACATCCTTTTAAATAAATTAGAATTCTATGTTGTCATGGGCAGTGCTGCAAAATGGTTCAAGTTGTACCTCACTAACAGGAAACAAAGGGTGTCAGTGCAAGGGCCTAGTGAATTAAGTCATCATTCATCATCAGAATGGGAAGAAATTGCATGTGGTGTCCCACAAGGATCCATCTTAGGGCCATTGGTTTTTCTTGTGTACATTGATGATCTCTCATCAGTTACATTGCCAGAAGCAGAGTTCGTTTTGTTTTCAGATGACCCAAGTATTGCAATAAATAGTATGTCGAGTGTAGTTCTAGAAAAATTTGCTAATGATATTTTCATGAATATTAATAAATGGTTTAAAGCCAAACTTCGAAAAGACTCACTATATGCAATTCAGAACCTGTAAGAGGTTCCTACCCAGCACATGCATAAAGTATGAAGAAGAGCAGATAGAAGAGGTTGACAGTCTTAAATTCCTGGGATTACAACTTGATAATAAATTCAGATGGGAGTAGCACACCACAGAACTGCAGGAACGCCTTAACAAATCTGTACTTGCAATTCGAGTGTTAGCAGACATAGGCAACATAAAAAATGAAAAAGCTTGCATACTTTGCCTACTTTCATTCCATAATGTCATATGGTATAATATTTTGGGGTAACTCTTCAAGTTAAACAAAAGTTTTCAGGGTCCAAAAGCGTGTAATACGTATTATTTGTGGAGTAAATTCACGGACGTCCTGTAGAAACCTCTTCAAAGAACTGGGTATACTAATTACTGCCTCTCAGTATATTTACTCCTTAATGAAATTTGTCCTAAATAATATATCTCTTTTTCCAACAAACAGCTCGGTTCATACATTCAATACCAAGAACAAAAATGACCTGCACAAGGACTTAAAATCACTTACTTTAGTTCAAAAAGGGGTACACTACTCAGGAACACTGATCTTCAATAATTTGCCAGCAAACATAAATTTATTTACAAATAAAGATCAGTTTAAAAGGAGCCTAAAAGACTTACTAGTGGCCAACTCCTTCTACTCCATTGACGATTTTTTTAATAGAAACAAATGATATATTGTGTATACTCATACTATTAGTATTGTTATTTCAGCTCAAAAAAAAAGTTCCACATCCACGAGGATCTCCTCACCACGGATCTATGGAACGAAAATCTAATCTAATGTTTTCTTCTCCGTTTGTGGAGGAGGAAGTGAGCCAGACAGTCACCACTCCATGTGGATTACGAATTTCTCTCACAAGGTGGAGAGGAAGGTCATTGGGGAATCTAGAAAAAAGAAAAAAAACTGTTAATCCGAGTTTAGGATGCAGATCTAGAGATTTCAGATACAAGAATACAGCACATTGGACTATGTAAAAGGATGTCTGAAAAGTAAGCATTTGGAGCTTGGTTTTCTCGGAATTACATGTGTGGCAAGGCAGCCCATTCGATAACTCGTAAAACAACTGGTATGTGGGATGTTGAACTGCTAGTTTAAAAAAAAAGTCACGTTGGGCAATGTTCTGCCGACCCTACTCATTGGAGTATTCTTTTGTGTGGGTCTTTCGCAGAGCAGAGAGAAAAGATGGAATTTTTCGGGCACTCGAGATGGAGTTGTGGAGGCGGACTCTCGTGCTTTGGAAAAGTGGAAAACCAAACGTCCTGAATTTGCAAATGTGGCAGAAGGCAGACATGAATTTCTGAGCATTAGAAATCACACGATGGCTGATGACTAGTGGCTGGTAGCAAGTCCCGTTATATGCAGAACTAGACTCTCCATCACATCAGCTACGGAGAGATTACATTGCAACACAGGTTACCCAGGAAGGAAAACAATGAAGTATTTTTCTTTGGTCGGTTGCTCCTAAATTTGATTAGATCCTATTATTTGACACCAGGTCAGGGATTTGCGATCTCATCCATGAATGAACAGACTGTCGTTTGCATGTGCAGTTCCCATGTTTTTCTGGTATGTTCAGGCCAATAGCTGCACACCCATGTGTGATAATGCCTTACCGAAAATGATCTACCGAGACGACACTTACTTCCATCCCACTTACTCCTTGTGGACTTTGCCCGTTCAAATTAGCTCTGAATTCAATTTGTGTCACTGTTCAGAATTTGCAGCTTCCTTTCACTTTGAATTTTAATACTAATATGTAATTATTACTTCATGTATTTGCTTACAAGCATAATTGCAATTAGTTGCGGTTAAAATGGGCCAAATCTTTAAATTTAGTAGTTTGATAAACCGCTTTCTAATTAATTACTCTTAACCAATACCTGGAACTCATTTACGTGGACGACTCAATTCATATCATTCAACCCGCAGTGCGACAGATTCATTTACGTATCTGAGTTGATGGGGAGCTGTTTGTCTCGATCGACCCAAAAGGTACAGAGAATTACAGCAGCCAAAACGATTGACCCTGCTGAAGTCTTACAAGCTCTTTTGTCAAACGACGTACAATGTACGTCAGTGCTTAGATTTGAGACGTTGATTTCGTAAACAATGTCTTCATAAGAGTAAGTAATAACTTATTAAAATTTCCACTTAATCACTGGTGGTAAATCAAATCTCTGCGCGCACAAAATGACCATTGGAATGCCACGAGATTTCGTCTCTCATTCATCATTGACGATGGACCATGCTAATGTTTGGACGAGAGATTAATGCAGACTTTTCAACTGCAATTGTTATGAACAAACAATGGACAAAAGTAACTGATAAACATGGCATTTGTTGATAATTCGAATCTCCTGCATCAGGGCTAATGGAACTAGTTGGTGCGACTAAAATGCTCAGAGATGACATGCCAAACACGCTGTACGTGTGTAATGAGAGAAACGTGGATAGTAAGTTACGTATGTTTTGAAACGGCAAATTTCACACAGACGCTTCTCTCTGTATCGCATCAGCCTGTCGTGAGAAGGTACTGCTGGAAACAATTGCATTTTATTAAGTACAACATTTATATCGTCTGCAGATGGCCGTAATTACTATAATTAGTAGAATTGGTTCCGATCGTCTTAAACGACCATACTAGGAACCAGGTGCTGCTGTTAAAATGTCGAATCCCGTCATCAGAAAACGTAGTTACTATTGAGAAGGGAAATTAAAATAACTTTAAAGTTTCCATCTCTCGCCACTAACAAATGACAATGGAATTACAGTACATACCACACGTACTGTATGTGGGAAGGGGAAGGAAAAAATCCATCATAACTGACCTCACATTTCCAGTATTACGTATCAAAACACAAAGTGAAACGTGGTTTCATACTGTAGTACACACAACCGATCTGATGAATGTGCCCTTCAGTACCCTGTTCAGTGGCTGAGGAAATTGTGAGAGTTTATATGTAGATGTTGGTACTAGCGGCGAAAATGCTCAGAGTATTTTATGTCTGTCGGTGGCATAATTTTAGTATGAATATTAATGTCCTTTCTCCGACCGCTTTAACAGAAGGACTTTCATTGGTTTGAGCAGATCATTAATTCAGTAACGATTTTGGGTGAATAGTTTACGTATCCAGGATTGTAAAAGGGCTGTTTACATCTTGCCAATGGTGTTGTAGAGATGTATTTATTTGAAGGCCATTTGCTTACCATTCATTACACGATCAAATATCGTAAAGTTCTGCAAGAACACATGCTTGGCATTTTATGACTAAACATTACAGGCACTTGGCCTATGTTCGTTAGTCGTGCCACATACGTTGTGAGTGATCGAGAGTTGTCGCACTCCACACCAATTTATTTAGTTCCACGAGTATTTATCTAAAAATGAAGGTCTAGATTGTCGTCAAACATACTCGAGTACTTAATCAGACGAATCGCTGAACGTGAAATGCGATTCTGCTTATGAGCTGGAGCGAAGGGGCAATGGAACTAGTTATCTTTTTTTTAAAGTCTTGTTACCTGAGTTACATTGTTACATTAACGTGAAAGTATGACTGGATAACCGGAGGAATCGCCAGCTAACGCGCGACGAGACACGAACCGTGCTTCACTGTTCACTGTGTGCGTAATTATCTACCCAGATCCACGCGTTCTGTAAACACTGGTCATTGCACGCTCAGTGCACCTCTTCTGTTGCCCTTTGTTCATCTATTGTGGGGTAGTTCTGCCGTATTGTATATTAAGGTAAGCGCGTTCTATGGAACCTCATGTGGTCTTTTACCCTCTCAATAGCTAAAAACGTCTGAATGTATTATTATTCTTTAGGAATTGTTAAGCGATGTAGTATGAACTAAAGCTGTGTAGCAGGAATGATAGTTTGTAGAGTCGTATTTTCTTTTAGACAATTAGCGCCCACGCCATGCATTCCTTATTGAGTTCTGAGGTTGATTCGAAGCCATAGGTTCTAACAGCAATATATCCATAGGTTGGGAATAGCTAAAATCCCGCTACTGAGGTTATACGTGGACGTTGATGGAGTGTATTTCCTTTAGAGTTACTTCTGAATTTGTCCGTAGTTGGGCGTGGGGTGGCACAGGACGTGCAGCTACGTGTTTACATGTGGAACAGTAATCGCCTGAGGGACCTCCACTGTCCGTTAACGATACGGTTTTCTGCTTGGAGCTCCATCAGAAGTTCACTGTAAACAGGGGTATTGCACCTCCATCCTACCGAAGCTTCTTTCATAAGCCTAAATCTCTGTCGACTGCGCTGAGTGAGAACTTTTCACCTCTGCAAGAACAAGCGTGACAGATATTTCGCCAGCAGTATTGATGGTCAAAATGTTTTAACAAAGTCGGCTAGCCGCGCTGAAACGCTGAATAGTCGTAGTAATGATTAATTATAGACTATAGACTATAGCCATAGTAATGACTATGACTAAAGTTGTAACAGACTGAAATGCACATCTTTTCAGTCAAGAGAGAGAAAATATAAGCCTAATATTAGTCAACACAGCACCGTTCAGGATAAGTCCCGTAATTAGTCTCATACGCCAACGATGGCGACTCTCTCCTAATATTTTAGACAGAAGGCTCACCGAAATCAGCAACAGATGATAATGAAACTTTATTACAGATGGTATAGATATAAAAAAATAGTAAGGCTACATCGCAGTTTGTTTCTAATACTGGTTCCGCTTACATTATCATTAGACCGAAATTAATGTAGCAACATGAAACGCGCAGAAGGTAGCCGTTACGAGATGCAGTCGCTTTTAATTCGTATGGTATATTTATTATGATGAAAAACGGAACTAATAATTAAATATGGAATATGAATTGTAATGGTTGGAGATGAGAATCAATGGTGGGTCGGGAAACAGTAAACAGCTGTTGGTCACCCACTCATGTGAAGTATCGAAATGATGAAACGCTTCCAACGAAGCTTAGAAAATTTTGCGTGTACATTAAAAGATCACCACATAGTGACTGTTTCCGAGGGGCGTTAGGGGGGGGGGTAAGGATGGCATTTAAATTCCAGCTATAGACTCGAAGGCAGAGACAAAGATGTTTCCTCACAATACAGGAACATATTCTCAGAAAATTAGTTTGAGTAAGGGGAACGTATTACATCTTCGGGAAGCAAGTATACTGGAACTTTCAAATTTAATGAAAGCAGAGATTGGATAAATACAGTTACACAAAAATCTGTGAAAGAGCAGAAATTACTTTCTGGATCAGCAAGGCTGGCAAGAAAATGATCAGAAATTACCTGAGCGTACTAAGGGTACAATGATTGGTATAAAGGACAGAGGTATGTAACTGAAGCTTGAAAATGCGACTGATCCTGATGGGATGTCGCATACATTCTGTATGAAACATGCGGAACGATTGGCTTCTTCATTGGTAAGTCTGTCGTACATCTATGTTAACAACATAACCTCTCAGATGATCGGAACAGGTGTGAAGGCGCAATTCGCTCCAGTTTTCGAGAGAAGTCTCAGGACATTCCAGGACCTACAGACTTGTCTTACCAACGTATACTGCAGTGACAAGTCATGGGGTACCTCCTAATACCATGTGGGACTACATTTTTTCCGGGCGTAGTGTAGCAGTTCCATGTGGTTTGGACTCAACAACTCACTAGAAGTTATCTGCAGAAATATTGAGCCTTGCTGCCTCTACAGCAGTCCACAACAGTGAAAGTGGTGCCGGTGCAGGATTTTGTGCCCAAACTAAGCTCTCGATTACCTCCCATAAATGTTCAATGGGATTAATGTCAGGCGACTTGAGTTGCAAAATCATTCGCTCGAGTCGTCCAGAATGTTGCTTAAACCAGTCGCGAACAGTTGTGACCCACTGACATGGGCGCATTGTCATTCATAGAAATAATTCAATCGATGTTTGGAAACATGAGATTCATGAATGGCTGCGAATGGTCCCAAAGTACCCGAACACAGCCATTGCCAGTCAATGAACTTTTCATTTGGACCAGAGGAGCAAGTCCATTCCATGTGTACACAGCCTACACCATTATGGAGCCACCATCAGCTTGCACAGTGACTTGTCAACAACTTGGGTCCATGGTTTCTTGTGGCCTGAACCACACTCGAACATTACCATCGGCTCTTATCAACTGCAGTCGGTACTCATCTGATCACGTCACAGTTTCCCGATCTAGGGTCCAACCGATATGGTCATGAGCCCAGGAGAGGCGCTGCAGGCGATGTGCTCTTAGTAAAGACACTTCGGTCTGCTGCCACTGCCCATTAACGCCAGATTTCACCACACTGTCCTAACGGATACGTTCGTTGTACGACCCACATAGATTCCTACAGTTATTTCATGTAGTGTTGCTTAGCTGTTAGCACAGGGAACTCTACGCAAAGGCTGCTGCTCTCGGTCATGAAGTGAAGGCCGTCAGCCACTGCGTTGTCTGTAGTGAGAGGGAATCTGTATTCCTGCATACGGCTATCCCATGACTTGTCACCTCAACAGATTTGCCGTATAATTAGAGCTTGTGCTCGTATATGTTTTTGGGGACGAATCAACTTCTGTGGGAATAAACACCGATCGTTTAACATTTACATTTTTCCATTCGTCTGGAGCCTGTAGACGGCGGATTCTCGGTTTATATCGCATTTTTCGGCTTACAGCAACCCTACGATAGGTCGCCTACTAAAAAAAAAAAAAAAAAAGAAATACGTGCTTATGTAATACTGTAATATGTACCCGACTGTATTCCACTCAGAGCTAACAAAATACAGTTCCTCGCTCTTCCTGAAGAGACAGAATCAGAAGCGAAAGTAATGTTCCATGTGCCCCCAGCGAAGTGTTAAAGGACCGTTACCGTTCACCATGGGTATTGAAGACTAGGTAGACAACATTTCTAACCCTTCTACACCTGTTAGGCTATGCGCTTGTATACACACCGATAGAAAATCAGTGGAAACTTTATATGATCTGTGCTTGGCACAAAGAAGTCATCCGGCTCTCATCATAAAGATAACGCCGTGCCCATAAATAGACGAAAATAAGCAGAATCGTTTGATTAAAAAGCCAGCATTCCGTCCCTGAAATGAAAAAACCGTAAAGTATCTAGGAGTAAATGTCAGCGGCAATTTTAGATTTCGCGCTCACGTAAGCCTAGCGGTGACGAAGTAAAATGCCAGACTGCTACTCATTGGATGAATCTTGAGAAAACGTTACATAGCGATGGAGGCAGCTAACAAAACCAGACAGACCATCTCTCGAGTACAGTGTGTCGGTTTGTGGGCCTTGCCATGCTGGATTAACGCTAAAGACATAAAAGATTCAAAGAAGACCTTTGCGCTTTGTTACCAGATTGTTTCGTCAGTGAGAGTGTGTCACAGAAATGCTGGGAAGTTTCAAATGGTAGCTACTGTTATTCTCACAAGTCTGAGAGTATGTACTGCATTAGAAACGCTTCTGCTACCTGTTCTCCACTATTACACACCTCTACAAAAGTTTCGAATATCATAGTTTACTACGGCTACGACGAAGACGATGACATTAGTCTTTACTAGCGAGTATGTCTTCCCTGCATGCGGACGAGTTCTTCCACTCTGCGAGGAATGCCCTGGATGAGATCATCAAGTTTATCTTGGGTTATGAGGTCCCACTCCTCAATGACAGCTTCAGTGAGGTCATGAAGACTGTCAGATGGATTTGGACGCTGTGCAATGGCAACCTTCAAAGGTCCAATGCATGCTCAGTTGCGTTCATATCTAGGGACTGTGCTGGTTAATGCATTCGTCTGATGTTGCATCTTTGAAAATACTGAGACATTGCTAGAGTACGATGCAGTTGCGCTTTGTCATCGACTGGAATGTTGTCACTGACTTACTCTCTAGGGCCTTACAATCGTTTGTAGGACCTCTTGGAGGTATTTGGGATCTATCAAATTGCCGTAGGTGGGAATTGGGGGGCCCGCCATCCCAACATTATTGCCGCCCAGAACATTATACATCTACTTGCAAACGGATGTACTTCCTGAACGTACTGGCGATTCTGGGGTCGTCTAACACTTCTCCAAACCCCAGTGTCCATTGTCCGGTCTCAAATCAATCCTGGTCTCGATGTGCAAGAGACCAGGTTGGAGGAAACTATCTAGCATTGATGTTGCCATAAGAGACTGATCACTGCGAGGTCTATTGTTCACATTTCTTGTCTCTCTGTACTTTGTCCACACCTTAGACACTCCACTTTGACTGACATGTGACCGATCAGCAACATCTTTCTTTGTATGATCTACTGAAAATAAAGCCACTACCCTGACTCTGTCAACGTGTTGTATGCCTCTACGTGGCGTGTTACTTCAGTGCTGAACACAAACTGAATGAAGCTGCTGTTGGCACTGGACTGCTCGTGATAGGTCGCTGCGGTAGCGGTACGTTTACATGACTGGGAAAGGCCACAAAGCATGCTAGTAATAAACACCATCTAGCATATGGGCTCTAACTGGATAATTCATAAAGTACGTAGGTCAACGAGGCCTCTAGTATCGTAGACTACATTTTACGATAGTATTTCAAACTTCTGTTGAGCAATGTAAATTCATTCTTTTTCTTTCTGCAGGTGTTACATTTGCCTGTTAGGCCCTCTTGATTTAATTTATTGATCTTTCCGTCATTTCCTCAGACTTCCTAAATATATTCTGTATAATGGATAGTAATTCATCACTAATTTTGGATTACGTCATCTTTCATTCTCGTGACACGATCATCCCGGATGTTTGCTCGTTTAAGCTTTCCACTTACAGTACTATCTAACGTCAGAATTCCTCATCCCCTCAGCTAGTGAGTACCCAGCTGCTGCCACTCCTGTATTGTTTGTTCATTTCTTTTTGTTACCGTCCATGACACTTCGAGATGCCATGATTGGTCCTGATATTGTTTTGACGAGGTTAGTTTCCTTTTTTAATTTAGTTCTGAGGATCTACATGTTGTTAATGTTATTAAATCTTTATACTTTCCTTTGTATGTCAATTTGTCATGAATGAGAGAGTATTTCTGAAGAAGCTGATCGCGTTTATTGTTTCTAATTCACGATAATTCATTAGCGTTTACTTGGAAACTCACTCCTGGCCGCTGAGAACCGTAGGATTTGTTGCCTTTGAATATCTTATATAACTTAGCTGTTACGGATAAAATATGAACAGCTACTTGGAGTGTGTTCTCGCTACTAGCGATCACAGTGTGATCAGTAGCAAAGTGTGACATAGTAATTCCTTTCGCTGAAGTCATAAGTATAGAAACTTATTTACTTACCAATTGGCTCGTAATGGTAATTAAGTGTAAAAAAAAATCAGATAAACCATATCCATGTATACTCTCAAATATGTTCTGGTCATAGATTTTCTATTTCCTGAAATGATGATTTCCGATGTTACGTGCAGAGGTATTACTCTCTTGTTCAATATCTCCCATGGCTTTTCTCTGCTTTCTGCATCTAAAAGTTTCATACAGTCTGAGGTGTGTGTGTGTGTGTGTGTGTGTGTGTGTGTGTGTGTGTGTGTGTGTGTGTGTGTGTGAGTTCTTTCTCAATGATTTGTCTAATGGCGAGTGTATTGTGGTATTGTGTATAGTCCGTGTACGATCTGCATTCCATAAAACTCGGTCGCCCTTGTAACAGAATATTTTCAGAAATTGTTGGTAGTATCTGTGCTGCTATACTAGAACGTTTTGTACCCCGTGTTTAGCAGAGATGGTCCTATAGTTTTCACAATATCTTCTGTCTCCTTTCTTGTAAATAGGTATTAGTCTAGCTGACTTCCAGGGAATTTTACTTCTCCAATATATGTTATGTAGTTGAGAAATCTGTTTTTCATTGTGGGAATGCACATTTAATCAGTTCTGTGTTTTTTTTCTCCATTTTACACATTTCAGTTGTAATGGCAGTATACGACAACCTACGGCTGTGCAGCAAGGGTTTAAATAATGCTTAAGAATAGAAATCGCAGCATAATTTGTACTTACCTTTAGGTCATTGCTCTCGAGAAAAGTTCATTGTCATTCCATTAAAATCCTGCCTTCTTAGGTTTTGTATGCTGCCTGTGGATTTAGTAGCTGTCATATTCTTCAAGAATCTACATCTAAATCTACATGGATACTCCACAAATCACACTTAAGTTCCTGGCAGAGTGTTGAGCGAAGCACTTTCACAGGACACTGATCAGACAAAACATTACGACCACTGCCCACCGCGACGCTGGATGCCGCCTAATGGCGGACACGAGACTCTGTAACAAATGTAAGTGGAGCAGACAAGGAGGGGATCACCCTAGCAAAGATGCAGGCTGCAGAAATAGGGTAATACATTGATATAAGCGACTGTAACAACGGGCAGATTATCATCACTCAGTCTGTGAACGAGCTTATCGAAAGTGGCGAAGCTGTTCGGATCTTCACGTGCTATTGTCGAGAGCATCTACTGAAAGAAAAAGGACAGAGAAACTACCACTAGGCGCTAAATGGTCAGACGTCCACGGCTCTTCGCAGTATATGGGTTCGGAGGCTCGTCTGCTCTGTAAAGTAGGATAGACGATCTTTGGCATCTCTGTCGAAAGAGCACAATGCTGGTGCACGCACAAATGTTTCGGACCACACCATTCATCGTAAATTGTTAAACATGGAGCTCCGCACACCTTCGTCAGTTAAGATTGCAGTGAGCACAGGAACGAGATTCGACCATCCATCAACGGAAACGTACCGTTTCTTCGGATGAATCACATTTTTCCTACGCTAGGTCGATGGTCGTCTCCACAGACCTCGTCATCGAGGTGAACGGCGACTCGAAACGTGCAGCGCGGCATGGACGCAGGCTCGTGGGAGCAGTACTATACTGTGGGAGACATTCTCTTGGGCTTGCATGGGACCTGTGTGAGTAATCGAAGACCGCTGAGATCTGATAACCATCTGCATTCTCTCATGCTTGATGTTTTCCTAGAAGGTGATGTCGTCCATCAGTGTAATTGTCTGTGTCTCGGACCCAGAGCCGTGCCACAGTGGTTTGAGGAGCATTGTAGTGAACCGAAGTTGTCTCGGCGACCCGATTTGCCTGACCTAAATCCTACGGAACCCACCTTGGTTTTTATCGGGCGCCATCACCGCGTACGCATATCAGCGGCCTGTTACTTACGCGAATTATGTGACCAATGTGTACACATCTAAGCTACATACCTCCACAAATCTACCAACAAACTGCGGTTCCCTCATACGCAGAATCAGTGATGTATTTCATTCCAGAGACGAAAAAACAAGTATTAACCAGGTGCTCATAATGTTCTGGCTCATCAGTGTAATTCTATATCGTTCCACTCTCGAGCTGCGCGCGGAAAAAAACGAACGCCTCTATTTTCCCGTGCGATCTCTGATTCCCCTCACTGTATTGTGAAGATCGTTTCTCCCTTTGTAGGTCGGCATCAACCAAAAAATTTTCTCATTTGGAGGAGACAGTTTGTGATCTAAATTTCATGAGAAGGTCCCGCAACAACGAGAAACGCCTTTTTTTTTATTGATATACACCACATATCCTGTATCATGTCCTTGACTCTCACCTCCCTATTTCTCGATAGTACAAAACTTACTGTCGGCCGCTGTGGTCGAGCGGTTCTAGGCGCTTCAGTCCGGAACCACGCGGCTGCTACGGGCGCAGGTTCGAATCCTGCCTCGGGCATGGATGTGTGTAGTGTGCTTAGGTTAGTTAGGCTTACGTAGCTCTGAGCCTAGGGGACTGATGACCTCAGATGTTAAGTCCCATAGGGCTCAGAGCCATTGAGCCATTTGAACCATTTGATAAGGAACAGCAGAGGGCCTATAACACTACAACGGGGAACGCCAGATATCACTTCCGTTTTACTCGATGACTTTCCGTTAATTACTACGAACTGCGACCCCTCTGACAGGAAATCAGGAATCCTTCGCATACCTGAGAGGATAGTCCATAAGCATGCAACTTGATTACAAGCCGCTTGTGGTGTATGATGTCAAAAGCCTTCCGGAAATCTAGAAATACGGAATCAATTTGTAATCCCTTGTCGATAGCACTCAACACTTCGTGTGAGTAAAGAGCTAGTTGTTTCACAAAAACGATGTTTCCTAAATACGCGTTGACTGTGTATCAATAGAGCCTTCCTTTAGAGATAATTCGTAAAGTCCAAACACAATATATGTTCCAAAATCGTGCTGCATATAGACGTTAATGTCGTGGGCGTGTAATTCGGTAGCTTACTCCCACTGACTTCATTGAATATTAATGTGACCTGTGGAACTTTGCTGTCTTTGGGCACGAATCTTCCATCGAGCGAGCGATTGTGTATGATTGTTTAGTATGGGGCTATTGTATCAGTGTACTATGAAAGGTATCCAACTGTTATAAAGTCTGGAACGGAAGAATTTCTTTTATTGATTTAAGTTGCTTCACTACTCCGAGGATATCTACTTCTAAGTTACTCATGTTGGCAGCTGTTCTTGATCGAATTCTGCAGTATTTACTTCTTGTTTGGTGAAAGAATTTCGGAAGACTGCGTTCAGTAACTTGGCTTTAGCAGCAGTGTACCATTGCTATTGTGCAGAGAAGGCATTGATTGTGCCCTGCCGCTAGCATACTTCACATATAATCAGAACCTCTTTGGATTTTCTGCTAGCTTTCGAGACAAGGTTTCTTTGTGGAGACTGTTAAGTATCTCGCGCTGAAGTCCGTGCTAAATTTCGAGCTTCTGTAAAAGATCCCCACTTCTGAGGATTTCGAGATCGTTTAAATTCGGCATGCTTGTTTCGTTGTTTCTGCAACAGTGTTCTGACCTGTTTTGTATACCAAGGGGGATCAGCTCTGATCGTTGTTAATTTAGTTGGTGTAAATCAATTGCTGTCGCTACTACTTTTCTGAATCGAGCCACATCTAGTCTACCCTTACATCGTTTATTTGGAAGGAGTGGAGATTGTCTCTAAGGGAGGCGTCAAATGAATTTTCATTTATTTTCGGAGAATTTGGGGATTACAATATTAAATTTCACACGGAAATCCTTTGTTCAATAATTCCTGTATCCCATTGATGCTCGTTATTAGATCTGGGTTATCTGTTGCTATGTCCTATCACATCTATTTACTATTGAGTGGGCTCTTGAAGTAATTTGCTCGAAAGAATTTTCAAAGAATACGTTTAGCAAAATTTCGGATGACGTATTCTGCATATCTCCGGATTTAAACACGCATTTTCTCCATCGTATGCAGGGTAAATTGAATCAACGTCATCTGCTTTGTCATACTATTATTTATTAACACCTTCATGCTTTTGGTCACAAAACATCTGTATTTAAACTACTGCGTGTTTCCATTTTCCATTCACACCGCCTTTTATTGCAATACAACTACTGCCAAACCGCTCCACACAATGCAATTCAAAGATATAAATAACATACAAAGATAGTAAAAACAAAGATTTACGTGAGGTGACATAAAGCGATGCTTTTCAAGTCTTTTGAATAATAATTAATCTGAACTGATAGAAATAATTTACAAAAGGTAATTATTGGAAACAGTCCAGATTTATATTGTGATTAGAAAAATGAATAAAAACAGTGAGAGCTGATCAGGATGATAAACGATCACACTAACAATCGTTACTTACACAAATCTTACTTCAGAAGTAAATCTGTAGTCATTTATTTGAACTTTACGGAAAATGACAAAATAAACTGAGAAAGTGAAGACGCTGATATCCGATGACCGAACACTCATACTTGTATGGTTGGAGAAACTTTGTATTCTGAAACTTGAGTGTCGGCTGATTACCATACGTGTATAATTAAAGAAATTCATGTTTATAACGAGAAAAGAAGTCGATAGTTCTTACCATGTAAGGTTCGAAAATTGAGTAGGGAGGGAGGGTGCACACCATACATCCCCCCCCCCCCTTCCCCTCAGCCACACACCACACGGTGAGTTCTGGAGTACAGATGAAGAAGAAGAAGATGTAGATGTAGAACACGTAGCACAAAATTTATTACAGTACGATGGATTACCAGCAGAAGAAATATTTTACTCGTGTATGACTGAAGGAAACTAATCTTGTGTGATGATACCCCGGTGTATATTCCGCAGGACTGGAGCACGGACCTGACCATGCCGTTCGTGCCAGTGACGGAGCCATACATGCCGCGCAACCGCACGTTCGTGACGCTGCCTGTGGAGCAGATGATAAAGATGATCGGCCAGTACGGCTACCAGGTGCCGTGGCTCATCGGGAGCACCAGCCACGAGGGACTGGGGCAATCGCTCAGTGAGTAGACGCTCTGCTCTCTGCTGACAAACCGAACTGCTCTCAAGCAAACGATCTGTATTCGAAGTGCACGTAACTTCTGTGCAGTGTTTGTCTGAACTCACTGTCAAACCCCCAGGACTGGACTCTTGCTAGAGAGAAAAGGCTGTCGAAACGTCGGTGCAGAAATATTAGTTACTCGTAACTATCAGACCAGGTACGTTGCGGAATGTGCACTGAAGCAATCTACACTGTCAAAATACGCACGACATGCCAGCTGCAGATATTGGGGGATATCAAATAGTTGGCATTCGAAGGCTGTACAGTCCAGAATCGGTATGGCAATCGGGCGGAATCACCGTGAGCTCTGAGATAGTCTCCCCACCGACGCACCAGTTTGACGGTAGCTGTTTGACGGTAGCTGTTTGACGGTAGCACTTGTCCTGCTGCACATCCTCATCTGACAGGAATTATCGACCTTTCAGGGCATTTTTTAAGAAGCTGAAGGTGTGACAGTCACCTAGGAAGAGATCATGGTTTAACGTTACGCATATTTAGGCGAGTAAATCTGCCACCCAATACTGGTCTGAGGTAAAATGAATCTTCTATACGGCTGAGCGCTGGTGGACAGCTCCGGGGCCGTGAAGGCGCTGCGGGCGGTCCAGAGACCGCGACCGTTGCTGGCGAGCGCAGGTACAGAGTCGACTAAAGGACGGTATGTGGGGGAAAACCACAGTATGGGAAATTCTGACGACGTTCTGTTGCTCAAGAGCACAGATGATGCTCCAAGAAATGGCGGACAATCTTAAAGATGGCTAAGTTGTCTTGTGACAGCCAGAGCGAGAGCACCAGCAGCAGCGAGTACTGTTTGTATAAAGCGTTTTTGTACTTATTTGCTGCGCTTAGCTTTTAAATAGTTTTTCTGGGAAAACCTAGCGTAGTTTTCGCGTCTCGTATTTCAGTGAGTGTTTCTTGATTATCAGAGTAGCTCATCAGAAGATTATCTTGGGAATTTGTCACCGTATAGAGTAGGGTAAACATAGTCATGTGTAGGGACTGTGGTTGTTGTGAGCGGACGCAAGGAGAATTGGCCACTCTTCGGGGGCAGGTGGAGGCTTTGTCTGTTAGGCTCATCGAGCTCGAGGCGCAGGCGTCGGCTCGTAGTGGCGTTGGGGCAACTGTGGTGAGACCTATGCCTACTTCGGTGGCCTTGGAATCACATGGAACCCCTAATGTCGCTGCGTCTTCCGGCAGTGAGCATCTTACCGTTCAGCCATCACTCCAGGGTGAATGGCGGACAGTGGTGGGCTCGCGCGTGCCTGGCCGAAAGGCGAAGGTGGGATCTGGCCGCGTGGCAGCTGCCTTACCCCTTTCCAACAGGTACGGGGTGCTTCCTAGTGGTGATGACATCGTTTCCAAGCCACCACAGGATGCCTCGCCTGTTGGGCCAGTGGCCGATTCTCCGGCAAGGTCCCGACAGTCACAGAGGGCGGGCCTATTAGTTATAGGGAGCTCCAACGTTAGGCGGGTTATGGAGCCCCTCAGGAAAATAGCGGGTAGGTCGGGGAAGAATGCCAGTGTGCACTCGGTGTGCTTGCCGGGGGGTCTCGTCCGTAATGTGGAGGAGGCCCTTCCGGCAGCTATTGAACGCACTGGGTGTGACCGGCTGCAGATAGTAGCACATGTCGGAACGAATGACGCCTGCCGCTTGGGTTCTGAGGCCATCCTTGGTTCCTTCCGGCGGCTGGCTGATTTGGTGAAGACAACCAGCATCGCACGCGGAGTGCAAGCTGAGCTTAATATCTGCAGCATAGTGCCCAGAGTCGATCGCGGTCCTCTGGTTTGGAGCCGTGTGGAGGGTCTAAACCAGAGGCTCAGACGACTCTGCGACTATAATGGTTGCAAATTCATCGACCTCCGTTATTGGGTGGAGAACTGTAGGGCCCCCCTAGACAGGTCAGGCGTGCACTACACACCGGAAGCAGCTACTAGGGTAGCAGAGTACGTGTGGCGTGCACACGGGGGTTTTTTAGGTTAGAGGGACCCCCCCCCCCCCTTGGGCGAAACGATAAAATACCTGACGGCTTACCAGAGAGGACATTATCATCGTTCATAAAGAACGTCCGTCCTCAGAGACCAAAAACAGGAAAAGTTAACGTAATATTGGTAAACTGCAGGAGTATCCAGGGCAAGGTTCCTGAATTAGTATCTCTTATTGAAGGAAATAGTGCGCATATAGTATTAGGAACGGAAAGTTGGTTAAAACCGGAAGTGAACAGTAACGAAATCCTAGACACAGAATGGAATATATACCGCAAGGATAGGATAAACGCCAATGGTGGAGGAGTATTTATAGCAGTAAAGAATTCAATAATATCCAGTGAAGTTATTAGCGAATGCGAATGTGAAATAATCTGGGTTAAGTTAAGTATCAAAGGTGGGTCAGATATGATAGTCGGATGCTTCTATAGACCACCTGCATCAGCAACCGTAGTAGTTGAGCGCCTCAGGGAGAACCTGCAGAACGTCGTGAAGAAGTTTCGTGATCATACTATTGTAATAGGGGGAGACTTCAATCTACCAGGTATAGAATGGGATAGTCACACAATCAGAACTGGAGCCAGGGACAGAGACTCTTGTGACATTATCCTGACTGCCTTGTCCGAGAATTACTTCGAGCAGATAGTTAGAGAACCAACTCGTGAAGCTAACGTTTTAGACCTCATAGCAACAAATAGACCGGAACTTTTCGACTCCGTGAATGTAGAAGAGGGTATCAGTGATCATAAGTCAGTGGTTGCATCAATGACTACAAGTGTAATAAGAAATGCCAAGAAAGGAAGGAAAATATATTTGCTTAACAAGAGTGATAGGGCACAAATCGCAGAATATCTGAGTGACCACCATCAAACGTTCATTTCTGAGGAAGAGGATGTGGAACAAAAATGGAAAAAATTCAGAAACATCGTCCAGTACGCCTTAGATAAGTTCGTACCGACTAAGGTCCAAAGCGAGGGGAAAGATCCACCGTGGTATAACAATCATGTACGAAAGGTACTACGGAAACAAAGCAAGCTTCATCATAGGTTTAAGAGTAGTCGAATCATAGCTGATAAGGAAAAGCTGAACGAAGCGAAAAAGAGCGTAAAGAGAGCAATGAGAGAAGCATTCAACGAATTCGAACATAAAACATTGGCAAACAATCCAAACAAGAACCCTAAAAAGTTTTGGTCATATGTAAAATCGGTAAGCGGATCTAAATCCCCTATTCAGTCACTCGTTGACCACAATGGCACCGAAACAGAGGACGACCGAAGAAAGGCAGAAATACTGAATTCAGTGTTCCGAAACTGTTTCACTGCGGAAAATCGTAACACGGTCCCTGACTTCAGCCGTCGCACGGACGCCAAAATGGAAAATATTGAAATAAACGATATCGGAATTGAAAAACAACTGCTATCACTTAGTAGCGGAAAAGCATCCGGACCAGACGAGATACCCTTAAGATTCTACAGTGATTATGCTAAAGAACTTGCCCCCTTTCTATCAGCAATTTATCGTAGATCGCTGGAAGAACGTAAAGTACCTAGCGACTGGAAGAAAGCGCAGGTCGTTCCCATTTTCAAGAAGGGTCATAAATCAGATGCGAATAATTATGGGCCTATTTCGCTTACGTCAATCTGTTGTAGAATAATGGAACATGTTTTGTGTTCTCGTATTATGACGTTCTTAGATAATACAAATCTCCTTCATCATAACCAACATGGATTCCGCAAACAGAGATCATGTGAAACTCAGCTCGCCCTATTTGCCCAAGAAATTCACAGTGCCGTAGACACTGGCGAGCAGATTGATGCCGTATTCCTGGACTTCAGGAAGGCATTTGATACGGTTCCGCACTTACGTTTAGTGAAAAAAATACGAGCTTACGGAATATCGGACCAGGTTTGTTATTGGATTCAGGATTTCCTAGAAGAAAGAACACAACATGTCATTCTTAACGGTTCAAAATCTGCAGATGTAGAGGTAATTTCGGGAGTACCGCAGGGAAGCGTGATAGGACCTTTATTGTTTACAATATACATAAATGACTTAGTTGACAACATCGGTAGCTCCGTGAGGCTATTTGCAGATGACACGGTTGTCTACAAGAAAGTAGCAACATCAGAAGACTCGTACGTACTCCAGGAGGACCTGCAGAGGATTAATGCATGGTGCGACAGCTGGCAGCTTTCCCTAAACGTAGATAAATGTAATATAATGCGCATACATAGGGGCAGAAATCCATTCCAGTACGATTATGCCATAGGTGGTAAATCATTGGAAGCGGTAACGACCGTAAAATACTTAGGAGCTACTATCCGGAGCGATCTGAAGTGGAATGATCACATAAAACAAATAGTGGGAAAAGCAGGCGCCAGGTTGAGATTCATAGGAAGAATTCTAAGAAAATGTGACTCATCGACGAAAGAAGTAGCTTACAAAACGCTTGTTCGTCCGATTCTTGAGTATTGCTCATCAGTATGAGACCCTTACCAGGTTGGATTAATAGAAGAGATAGACATGATCCAGCGAAAAGCAGCGCGATTCGTCATGGGGACATTTAGTCAGCGCGAGAGCGTTACGGAGATGCTGAACAAGCTCCAGTGGCGGACACTTCAAGAAAGGCGTTACGCAATACGGAGAGGTTTATTATCGAAATTACGAGAGAGCACATTCCGGGAAGAGATGGGAAACATATTACTACCGCCCACATATATCTCGCGTAATGATCACAACGAAAAGATCCGAGAAATTAGAGCAAATACGGAGACTTACAAGCAGTCGTTCTTCCCACGCACAATTCGTGAATGGAACAGGGAAGGGGGGATCAGATAGTGGTACAATAAGTACCCTCCGCCACACACCGTAAGGTGGCTCGCGGAGTATAGATGTAGATGTGTAGATGTAGAATTTACAGCTCTTACACATTCGACAATGTCAGCTCTTAATACACATGTGAAGCGTCGGCGGCATCAGATAAAGGAGTCATATCCAGTGACACAATAATATATCACTATCTGTAAAACCACAGAAGTTAATATTTCACAGCGAATAAATATTTACACAATGAGCCTCTGAATTAAAAGCTTTTAATCGCTTCATGCGATTTTAACAAATAGTATCTCAGACGATAAAATTGCACTACAGCTATCGTTCCTAAAAGCTATATATCTGCATCTATTGCATTTGACGTTCTATGTCTTTTACGTCTTTTTCATTATTAAATTGTCTGCCAAAACATCGCATTCTCCATATTGACACAGCAAATGAACACATCATCAGTACTTCATTCTTTTTCATATGTGTGCATTTATTTTACGAACAGTTTAATATTTTTCCAGTAACTCCATTTAAATGTTGATTGCAAGCGCTATTAAAAGCTGCGCTAATTTATATGGACAACCATCAGCTGTAGAATCGAATGACAACAATGAAAATTTGTGCGAGATCGGGATCGAACCCGGATTTCACGCTTATCACGTGGGCTCGCCATACCATTTGGCTTTCTATGAGAGATTACACACGGCCAGACCCAAACTTGCATGGGAGGTTATCAAGATTCAATCGAGTTTGAACGTCGTGTTATAGTCGGCGCACAAGCGATGGGACACAGCATCTACGAGGTAGTCACGAAGTGGGGATTTTCCCGTGCGACCATTTCACGAGTTTACCATGAATATCAGGACTCCGGTAAAACATTAAATCTCCGACATCGCTGAGGCCGAAAAAGATCCTGCAAGAACGGGGCCAACGACAACTGAAGAGAATCGTCCAACGTGACAGAAGCTCAAACCTTGGGCATATTGCTGATTTCAATGCTGGGCCGTCAACAAGTGTCAGCATGCGAACCATTCAACGAAGCACCACCTATGTGGGTTTTCAGAACCGAATGTCCACTCTTGTACCCTTGATGCTTGCACGACACAAAGCTTTACGCCTAGCCTGGGCGAGTCAACACCGACATGGGATTGTTGATGACTGGAAACATGTTGCCTTGTCGGACGAGTCTCAAACTGTATCGAGTGGATGGACGCGTACGGGTATGGAGACAACGTCATGAATCCAGGGACCCTGCAAGTCAGCAGAGGGCTTTTCAAGCTGGCGGAGGCTCTGTAATGGTGTGAGTCGTGTGCAGTTGGAGTGATATGGGACTCCTGACACGTCTAGATACGACTCACAGGTGACACGTACGTAAGCATCCTGTCTGATCACCTGCATCCATTCATGTCCATTGTGCATTCTGAAGGACTTGGGCAATTCTAGCAGGACAATGCGACACCCCACATGCCCAGAATTGCTACAGAGTGGCTCCAGGAACTTCCTCCTGAGTTTAAACACTTCCGCTGGCCACCAAACTCCCCAGACACGAACAGTATTGAGCATATCTGGGATGCCTCGCAACGTGCTGTTCAGAAGAGATCTCCACCCCTTCGTACTCTTACGTATTTATGGACAGGCCTGCATGATTCATGGTGTCAGTTCCCTTCAGCACTACTTCAGACACTGGTAGAGTCCGTCACTTCCTGTTGCGGCAGTTTTGCATGCTCACGGGGACCCTACATGATATTAGGCAGGTGTACCAGTTTCTTTGGTTCTTCAGTGTACTTGCGTATTTTATGAACAGTTCGATATTTTTCCAGTAACATCATTGACATATTCATCGCAAGCACTATTAAAAAGCTGTGCTGATCTATATGGACAACCATCAGCTGCAGAATGGAATGACAACAATGAAAATGTGCCGGACGGGGACTCGAACACGAATTTCCCGCTTATCGCGAGCTGTCGCCTTATCATTTGCCTATCTGTGCACTACTCAAGGCCAGACACAAACTTCCATATGTCGTCAACCATGCGTCTGAAACCTACGCTCTTACAGCCATTATGTGCATTCCCATACAATGAGACACTTCACTTGAAAGTTGCTAGCCCAGTGTGGGCGGATAAATCCGATATTGCAGTGCTTGTGTCCTTTTGAATTAAGATGGCAAGCTTCTTTGGACATGCGTGCAGGTTTTGGTCTTGTAGGACTTTCTTCTTAACTTGAAACTGAATGACGTATAATCAGTTGACTGGGTCCTCTATTTAAACTCACCTCCTCAAAAGTCTGGAACGTGGTTGTTTTATGACGAGACGGAAACGCATTACGGGCAGACTTTTAATGTGCCGCTTCGGCCAGCTGCGGTAAGGCAGCTTATCGATGGCTGGTGGTCACGTATGCTGTTAACGAGGCTAGTAGCCTCGGTTTTTCGTTTGAGAAGCATAAATTGCAAAATACGATAAAAATCGGTGGCTCGATCGGCGCATACTGTCCTTGTGATACGGCTCCTCTGTGGTTGGACTGTGCACATACACTATGTGGTCAAAGGTATCCGGACACCTGACTGAAAATGACTTAAAAGTTCGAGGCGCCCTCCATCGGTAATGCTGGAATTCAGTATGGTTTTGGCCTACCCTTAGCCTTCGTGACAGCTTCCGCTTTCGCAGGCATACGTTCAATCAGGTGCTGGAAGGTTTCTTGGGAATGGCAGCCCATTCTTCACGGATTGCTACACTGAGGAGAGGTATCGATGTTGGCCGGTGGGGCCTGGCACGAAGTCGCGTTTCAAAACATCCCCAAGGTGTTCTATAGGATTCTGGTCAGGACTCTGTGCAGGCCAGTCCATTACAGGGATGTTATTGTCCTGTAACCACTTCGCCACAGGCCGTGCATTATGAACAGGTGCTCGATTGTGTCGAAAGAAGCAATCGCCATCCCCGAATTGTTCAACAGTGGGAAGCAAGAAGGTGCTTAAATCATCAATGTAGGCCTGTGCTGTGATAGTACCACGCAAAACAACACGGGTTCCAAGTTCCCTCCATGAAAAACACGACCGCACCACAACACCACTGAGCCGTGCTGGCCCCTGCTTTTACGTTGTTTTAAACCCTTACTGTTACTCTGCGTTTGGTTTTCTGCGGCTATTCCGGTTATGCCGTGATTCTTCCTCTTTCTATTTGTGGCAGCAGCGGTGTGTATTGATATTAGCACCTTGTATTATCTTTGGTCTGGTGCTTATAGTTTCCGGCTAGCCCGGGTGCGGCAGTAGGTCGGTTGGTGTCGATCAGCCAGGAAATCTCCACGCGGCGCAGTGGGCTGGGACAGCTGGCGGTCTCTGCACAGTGTCGGAGTGTGTGGGAGCTGTTCCGATTGCTACGAGGTTCGTGGCTCACCAACACAGGACATCAAAGTTAAGTGGTGATTTAATTACCGAAGCCAGTTTGTTCACATTGTGCCGTTGGTTTTCATGGCTGACCGTTGGGGATATTCCCGTGAGCAACAGTGGGTGTTAGAGTTGGCGAAAGTTTGGCCACCATCTGGTCGAGTTTAACTGTATTTTGGTTATATGAAGTCAAAGTGCACCCTCGGAATTTTCTGCCTTGTGGCCGTTAGCGTTCCGCTTACCTGCCCTGGCCGCCGATGCAAAATTCAGTCAGTGTCCTTTCTCACCGTGTTGTCACTGTCCAACATATGTGTGTGTGTAGTTTTGACAACTTACACGTACTTGGTTGTTGGCGGCTACGCTTTTACGTTTTGGCTTTGGTGTTTCTTGTATATGGGTCAGGTGGAAAGCAAGTCGTCTTGTCTGTGGGTCCGTTGACTGTCTCTTGGTTGGGTTGGCAGTGAATCGGATATAGTTGGGCCGACTACCTGTCTCCCCTAAGCGAACGTTAATATTTCAAGTGTAGATCGACCCACAGAAACTTTTGAGCCCCGCTGACTGTACTGCCTTTTCTTGTTGGTGTTTGTGTATTTTAATGTAGGTTGTGCCCTTAAGCCATAATATTGGGTGACATATTCAGTCGTTAGTTAAGCTCCGAAATTTGCGCTGTAATGTTTGGGCAACTAAATAAAGTTGTGTATTCGAGTGTAACTGACAGCCGCTCATTTTCGGCTCCTTTCCACAATTCAAACTACCTGTTTTGTCCTGCGGATTTAACCAGGCGTTTCAACCACCGCCTTCGAATTTGTCTGTTGGGACTGCACACGGTGGCAGACGACGTTCAACGGGCATTCGCCATGCCCACACCCTGTCTTCGTATCGCCACATTGTGTACCGTGATTCGTCACTCCACGCAACGTTTTTCCGCTGTTCAATCGTCCAATGTTTACGTTCCTTACATCAAGCGAGGTGTCGTTTGGAATCTACCGACATGACATGTGACTCATGAGCAGCCACTCGACCACGAAATCTAGGTTTTCTCATTTCGCGCCTAACTGTCACAGTACTTGCAGTGGATCCTGATGCAGTTTGGAATTCCTGTGTGATGGTCTGAATAGATGTCTACCTATAACACATTACGACCCTCTTGAACTGTCGGCGGTCTCTGTCAGTCAACAGACGAGGACGGCCTGTACGCTTTTGTGCTGTACGTGTCCCTTCACGTTTCCACTTCACTATCACGTCGTAAACAGTGGACCTAGGGATGTTTAGAAGTGGAAATCTCGCATACAGACGTATGACGCAAGTGACACCCAGTCACCTGACCGCATTCGAAGTCCGTGAGTTCCGCGGAGCGCCCCATTCTGCTCTCACGATATCTAATGACTTCTGAGGTCGCTGGTACGGAGTACCTGGCAGTAGGTGGCAACACAGTGCACCTAATATGAAAAACGTGTGTTTTGTATGGATGTCCGGATACTTTTGATCACTTAGTGTACCAAGGCGCGCGCGCACACTTTAATCCTCCTCATTCAAAGTGCAAACTAGAACATGGAGCAGGACGAAATTTGTGACGTCGAAACGCATAACCTCACGTTGCGGGTGATTTACAAGCATGAACAACAGAATGAAATCCAATGAATTTATGTAACATTGTACGAAATATGAACCAATGCGAATCAAGAACACACTTAAACTTGTCCCTTTGTCCCGAATCCTAGCAGTCAGGATGGTCAGAAACGGATGTGGCATAGTTAATTCAAGGGGTGGGTAGATGGCCTTCCTGTCGCCACCACGTTATCCCCTCCCCCGGGTTGGTTTGTGTGTACCACAACTTTGTGCATGCAGGTGAGCGGGGTACCAGCCGGTATTCACCTAGCAGGATGTGGGAAAGCCGGTACGCCGGCTCTCATCGTGAATACGCCAGGCGGATTCGAACTAGGGACAGGCGCAACTCCCTGCCCGGAAGCGGCGGTTTAACACGCACGACTATCCCGGAGTGTATCTTAACTGATCATTTGAAATACGGCTTAATGAAGATTACGTGCCATATTTGGTAGTTTGTCCCGTGAATACATGTTTCAAGAAATTGATTCATTAAAGTAGTGCCAGGTGTTTTTTATTTGACAATTTTTTTTAGTAAAATAGCGTTTACGCGTCTGGTTAAAGTATTTGACAACGTGAACAGAAACAAAATTTGGGCCATAACGAGAATCTATGATATCTCAGAAAATTAGTAAGGGCCATAAGAAAGACAATAAAAATTTTAAAAAACGTAGGTGAAAGAGAGGAAGACATTTTAAAAAATACAGGACTATCTGACGAGGATGCAAAATATCACCCACTCTAATATGTATATTAATGACATCGTAAACTGGAGGCATCACATACGAAAAGATATTAAAATATCAAGACACTACGCTAATGTTTCAATTCATGCAGGTTGTCTAGATTTTTCAAGAAAAGGGCAACTCCCAACTTGCTCTGAACCATCTGAGTTACCTTTTTTAGCAAAACGATGCTGAGATTTCTAAAACATAATCACTGTGGGTAATTTGATTTTAGAACAAGTGTCATTCTTCAGTTATTTGGAGTGTCATATTGCCTAATACAGTAACAATGATTCAACGTAAAATTGGTTACATTTGTAAATATGTGTTTAAAAATCAGACCAGATTAGAAACAAGAGTAAAATTTTATAAAAAAATCTGTGGCTTTTCTAGCACTTCATGAGAGTGGGTATCTGCAATATCAGCATTAGGTAAAATACAAAGTGCAGAAATGAACAAACTACATTAAAAACGAAACAGTGCGACAAGAACTAAAGGTAGAACCAACTGAAAACAGAGTAACCAAATGTCGCAATTCGTGGTGCTGACACGTACAATGAATGGACAAACTACTTCCAAAACTGAACTCAACTTAAAAAGGAAAGGAAGAAAAATGTCGAGGAGCGGTGTGTTGGTGTGCTATCACATCTCTAAGTGCTGAGAAATGGATGAGAACGTATTTCTCCCCAGACGTTTCAGATATCACTATATTCGTACGCCGCTGATAATGAAATTGTGTAAACATTACTGGAAAAAGATTTGGGTTTAAGCCATCCGATGTAGCCATCCGACCAATTTAGGTGAGTCAATGGTGTGTTTGGAAATCTAAAAACCATAAAAGCATATCTATAAGCTGACAACAAAAGCAAATCAATGAAATTGTCATTGACGTAATTATCTTTTTAGGGATAAGGAACTAGTCTCTGAGGGACAACAAAGTTAAAGAAGCTTAAAGACTATCCTTTGAGTAGAGCTCATGCAGAGGTTTGTCGATAGTCGTTGTTTTTCGAGCACTATTCGGGAAGAGAACAGGAAAATAGGGGGGCGGTAAGTGAAGCACGCTCCGTAAGGTAGACATAGATATGAATATAACTGCTTGGTGTAAGATAGCAACAGACCAGCAGCCTGCAGAAACGAAACGAGTGAGCTCTGTGGTTATTACAGTTTAACACTCTGTCACAAACACGTTGGCTAATGCTACGGGCAGCTAAACGACATGAGGTGATTGTGTCATCCCGAACACGTGGAGACCAAGGTCGGCATACCGCAGCCCAGCGAAGCTTTGCCGGTGGCCAGCGCTCCCACCGAATGTTACAACGAATATTTTCTATTCCGCATTTACTTGGATCTCTCCAGTCTTACATAATATATGAGGAGTTGCTTTTCATTTAACTTACGGTGGTAGGTCGCCACCTAATATTGTTGCTGTTAAAGTTGCTACTGCAATTGAAGGGATATGAGACAAATGTGATTTTTAGGTGAGATAATGTTTTGGGAAAGGAGGGTTTGTGCTGCAGATACGACAGATAAAAAAAAAAAGGACAAGTGCAAGTGGGATTCGCGCTCTGGGGTCTCTGTACAAACTTAGTAATGTATATATATTTCGTGTGGCTGAGTGACCGGTTGGAAATCTTTCGGTCACACGTCACTTCAGCGATTTGTGTCCATAACCCAGTCGGGGAAAGGGGATTTACAGTTTAACGTGGAATTCGAACCTCGTGTTGATCCGGCTACTCCTCACATGGTTGAGCGGTGATGGCTAGGTTAAAAGAAATATTGAAAAATCTGTGGTCCGACCGAGATTCGATCTCGCAATCTGTGCGTTTCCAAGCTCTCACTTTGCTAGACCACCAGTCGCAACATGTGTGTAGGTAGCTCATCTATAGGTTTTGATGAGTGAGTTTGCGAGTATGATAATGTGACCCATATTTCTGTACCTTTTGATTTTATAGATTTAAAAGTACACATTTTTCACACCGTAAAGGGATTGTAGACCTTAGTGACTCAAATTTCAACTGGATATCTCTTTCCGTTCCTGAGAAAAAAGGTCTAAACAGACACATATAACAAAATATCTTATTATATGAGGGTTCCATTTTTTAACGATTGAAGTACGGAACCCTAAAAATAGAAATTAAGTAAAAAGAAAAGTTTGTTACGATGTTAGTAGCGACGTAAATTATCAGCCATTTAATATCCTCTATTGCGTAAAGGCCATATGTAGAATTTACGAACTTTCCTGTACTCATCCATGGTGTTCCCGCATGTATTCAGATGCCGCTACCCACTGTACTTTAGTTTATCGTCTCGTTCTTTTTCTATTTCTTGGAATCCATCATAGCAGTTCTTTGGTCTACCTGCCATCCATTCGTCTAGTTAAATGTTCCACCCACCGCCACTTCAAAAATGGTTCAAGTGGCTGTAAGCACTATGGGACTTAACATCTGAGATCATCAGTCCCCTAGACTTAGAACTACTGAAACCTAACTAACCTAAGGACATCACACACATCCATGCCTGAGGCAGATTTGAACCTGTGACCGTAGCAGACTTGCGGTTCCGGACTGAAGCGCCTAGAACCGCTCGGCCACCGCGGCCGGCACCGCCACTTCACTTCGTCAGTCATAGTCATGTCATTCTCTGTGATGTATTCACTGATGAATTTGTTTTTCTTTCTCTCCTATAATTCCAACAATCCGTCTCTCCAATGCCGACTGAGAAACTCCGCTGTGAATAGTTTCTGCGTTGGAAGTCCACGTGTGACTACCGTAACTCACAAATAATAACGCTCACTGATTGTAAGCTTTCCTTTGCATACACATCGGAAACTAGATTTAGAAAAGTTTTTTTACTTCACCGATAGCATTCCAGTCTTTTTTACTCTACTGTTTGTCTGCCTGACAATATGACCGTGTTTTCGATTCCGTAGCAAGTAAATTTTGCAATTGGTTGGACGGGTTACTCTTGTAACAGATACAGCCAGATCTGAGAGTCATTTACGTTGAACCAAAACCGATCATTTTAAAGAAATAAAGAATTAAAGGCGGACAATAAAAAATCTGTTTACAGCTTTAGTCCCAAGTTCTAGACTTTGCATTTCGTCTGCTGCTATGGCGAACATCAGAAGCTATGGAGAAAGGTGTTCACATTTTTCTAACTGTGTATTTTTCTAACAGTAAATAAAAGGTCTATAATGGAAGCCCGCGACCAGTCTACTGACCTGACTGCGGGCAGAATAAAACATTCTTCCTCGTCGGCACTAGTAGGAGAGCGGTGGGTCCATCGTTGGGAAAGATCCCTGCTATTGATGTAACTGCAGACTGAGTGGGCAGAAGGCCGTCCTGGAGGCACCGGAACAATAAAAAAAATCCTCACCACTTCCTGAGATTGAACCTCGGACCTCGAGGAACTGAGTCTAGTGCTCTACCCGCTTTCTGCTTCAGTGTCTTTTATTGTACTAAAACACAGTGAACTATAATGTTACACAAAATTTGATATAAACTCAATCATTATCAAAACATTTTTCATATTGTTACATTAATTAAGGAATTAAGCTTTTTAAATGAAATTAACAAACTATAAAGTATCCACAGCATTAAATGATTTTAACTACTTCTTGCAGGACATATTTACTGTGCTATGTTGTATTTCTTGAAGTAATTTTAGATATAAATTAAGGAACAGAATTTAAAAGAAAACGCCACAGAACTTGTCACATAACATTTGTATTTTTAAATGGTTGCTGTCATCATGTGTCCATTCTTTTTTTAAAAAAAACATATTTCCATACTTTTTGTGGTCTGAGCACTTGATAATTTTTATGTAATACGCACTTACTATACATATGGCATTCAATTATATTGTCAGCTTCCAGATTATTGATGACATAGTTCACATAACGTAGCTCACGCACTGTCCCATTAACTAATGAATTGCTTTGTTTTTTTAATATGGGAAAGTGCCGAGCCTGCTGCCTGCAGAACGTTGTCGGTACAAAATGATCTGTTGAAAATCTTCTGACCAAAGCTAGATCTTAGAGCCATTTCCAGTTTTGTTTATTGCCAGCAAATATAAATTTATTACTACTGTGTGTACATTATCACTTTCTGACCCGGAGTTGTTTGACTAATCCTGATTGCATTCAGCCTTTCATTTGTGCTGACTAGATTTACACTTCTATACCATGCTGTAAATATTTCAGATGAATGTCTGCCCATGTTGTTGTTATTCCATACAGCATCCCATTCGATGGATATCGGATACTTCGTTTCTATTTCGTTCGAATTTTGACGTTCAACACACTCGCAGTGCTACACGCTTTATCAGCTTTCCTTACAGAAACATTACTTTTTGACCCGTTTCTGCGCACAAATTCAGCTACATTATCCCACTTCTCCAACAGCTCGACGACAGTCACGGGACTTAGAAATTTAGCGAAGACACAGTTTAAACACAATTTTCGGTTTTGTCGGCAGATGACATAGTGCAAAACCACAATAGTTTATCAATACAACTGTTCATCTTCAGCTGGTGGTAGTTGCCTTTGTCACTGCTACAAGAAGCGACTGATGTAACGGAGCTGCTGCGTCGAAATTGATCAGGCCATGAGCAGGAAACGCACGTGCGTAGGAAGAGTGCCGCAGTTGGAGGAAAGCATATAGCCCTGAATAAAGTAAGCACCGTCAACTCTGCGGCGGTCGCAATTTTGGACCTAAGCGGCTGCAGCAGCGCTATGGATAGAACTGTTAAATTCTCATTTTTGAAGAGGCGAACGGGACTACACGTGCGTGTAATACCCTACTGAGTAAACAATGAACTACAGTTTTCAATTGTTTCCTCGTTTCTACTGAATATATGGAGCGAATAAAACGATTATTTTCGCAATTCCGTCACTAAAATCGTGTCATTTAGTTTTATTCATAGTACGGTAAAACTTCACTGCAGTTACGCTTGTTATAAGTAGTGTATGCTCTAGGTATAATTGCGTTATGCATGATGCCCATTCCGTTTGTTTGAGGGAGATGTTTGGGAACTGCATACCATACTGAAAAACATATACCTACTTCTGTTTACAAGTTAACGTCTTGAGCATTTCTTGCTTTTGCAGATCATAAATCTTTTATCTTTTACGTAACTAGCAATATAACTTAATTAACCAATAAAAGTAGAGAGTAGGGTGCCTGGCGTAGACGAGGTGCGAGCAATTTCTGTCCGATAATTGCCATGGCGAGTGGGACAGGAATACCGCAACACAGCAATAAGCCCGGTAACTGTCGTAATACATAGGGACTCTGCAACTTGACTACCCACTCGAATCACGCTGTAAAGTTTTTCCAGCATATCTCGTGATAGCCTGCGTGAAAAACCACTGTGGAAGTTAATTCTGATTACTAGTTACTGTGATTGTTGTGAAATGTCCAGGTATCTCTCTGCCAGATTTTCTAACAGCGTAATAACACTCGTGAGTAACTGCACAGAATCATCTTGTTTGCAGTCGACAGCTTTATACTTTACAGATTTTCCGTTCGACGTCATTAATTTAAATCACCGGAAAATTACCGTAGGGTATAAAATATTAAGTTGCAGCAGAACTGTAAATTATCTTTTGTTCTACTGTTTACTTAATCGCTGCTGAAACACTAAGATTTAAAAATACTTAAGGACGACCAACATTCATTCTTTCACAATGTCCTGGTCTTATTACTTTTCCTCGTAGTTTCCAGGCAATGTTTAAAATTTTCTTTTTGTCAAAATCACACGGTTTCGCAACGGACAGTTGGAATTGATATACTGTGTTCAAGGACATGTTTGGGAAGAGTTATATGGTTGAAAATTAAGTGGTTTTCGAGCTTAATCGGAATGTGAGCTACGTCAGACATGAAACTTAGTTTCTTATCATTTCAATTCAACTCAAATTGATCAAGTCTAAAATGAAGCTAAAAAAGGAAATGGATCTCGAAATGTAATACGAAATTGAAATTAAAACTCTTGCACAACTTCATTATGAATCAAGGAAAGGGAAGAAGACAGTAATATTAAAAAGCTGTGGGATGGATTGATCTTACGAGCTTGGATTATGAATACACTACTCTTATAAGTTGCATTAGAAGGAATGATAAGCTGTAAGTTCCATATAATGTTGTATACATCATTGTTACGTAATCCACGAGATAAATGTTTGTTCGTTTCACGTAGTCTGGTAGATTCTGGTGGAAATAAATATTTCCTTCCAATTCGATGCATCCATATTTTGCATATTTCCCCATTCATTGTGGAATTAGCAAAAACCTACTATTTAGCGTTGTCTTCAAATAGCAGTTTAATGGCGTTCTTCAACAGAAAAGTTGACACGTTTCGTTAGGTACTTAATTTAATATAAAATGAGTATGTTTCGAGCATCCGTATATACTTAGATAACTGCTAATTAGATCAATTATTCCATTCACTCCCTCACGTACTACTTGGGTCCAAAATGGGTGCTCTGTTACGTGGCGTTCAACTGACTAATGGCAGCGCTCGATTGTCGGCAATCCATACGTAAAAGGCTGTCGCTAATTTCCTTATTCATAGCTTAGGGGAGCTCAAAATGCCCCCGGTCGAGAGTCACAGTAAGGCTTTCCACGCGTGTCCTGCGAGCAGTGACTATGCTGCAAGACGCTCGTGTGATTAAAAGCTGAATTTAATCTCACAAGGGAAACTTCCCATCGAACCCCCTTCAGATTTAGTAGTAAGATGACTCAGTGGATAGCCCCTCAAAAGCTGGACACATCTCAAGCACGAAAACAGGAAGGTGTACTGAACTGCGAAAAAATGAAGCAAAATGGAAACAGTGAACGGTCCAAGAACAGAAAAGTGCAATATAGAGTAGAATGCAATAGCAACGAAGTCGTGGGTAAGTGGTCATGGTCTTGGACTGCCAAGTGGGCAAGGCCTTGTTTAAAATTCCCTCGTGCCATATATTTATCTATACAATGTTATAAACGTTCGTCCAGTCATTAACACGTTTGTTCTCTTTCTGTAGTCTTGGCAGTTGTTATACTGTTAATTGGTTATAGAATTTGAGTTACGTGGTAAGAAGTAGTTACCGCCGCAAGTTAATGTGACTACCAGTGGGAGAGATTCCGCATAGACCTCCCACAGCAATGAAAACAACAAATAAACGGCTGGGAACTATGTTACAACAAAGGAATTCCAGAATCGAGACTTCCGAAACGGAAGGCAACATCAAAAACGTTAAAAAACCTATTTTTTGACAGAGCACAGAGAAACTGTGCGATTGTGAAGCTGTTGCGTTGATTTGTTGCAGCTTATGTGACAAACGATTTTTTCATCATTTCCTTGGGAGTGATCACATTCAGTCATACGAACACCTATATCGGGCAAGGAGGCACATCTCCCTCACTTACCAGTCGTATTAATTAGGTGTGTCGATAAGAATTTCCACCATATGTCACACACACGTACTGTAACTGATGCCGTGTGTGACGCACCAGCCGTGTTTTCCGGTGGAAGATTCGGCTGACTTGTCGCCTTGTCATTAAACGTTTGCAGTTCCCACTGGAAAGCCACTTGCTTTCGGCTGCTAATAGAGTAGTTGTGCAGCACAGCTGTCACTATAGGTCCCTACTTTACTCCTCGCTGTTGCAAATGGACGTTACACCACGACGCATATACAAATACAAATTAGAATTAAACGAACAGCCTAAAAAAAAAAAATTGACACGATGCAGGTTTGGTCAGGGCTAGGAAGCTTGGCAGTTCAACGCCATAACCTCTTTTTCATTACGTTCGGTATTGTTCGTTGTGTTTGGTCTGGTTGGACGTCACATGTCATTTGTTAAAGCTCATCATTGATTCCTTTTCTCAGATTTTTATTACAGAAGGTAACCAGCCCTCTGACTGAACACGTTGAGCTACTGTGCCGCCAAAATTGTTAGTATGAGGGAGCTTTGAACACGGCTTGCTAGCTTAGTAGTGCAACATCGTGACTATTTGACCACGACGCCGTGGGACTTATCCACGACGCCGTGGGACTTATCCACGACGCCGTGGGACTTATCCACGACGCCGTGGGACTTATCCACGACGCCGTGGGACTTATCCACGACGCCGTGGGACTTATCCACGACGCCGTGGGACTTATGCACGACGCCGTGGGACTTATGCACGACGCCGTGGGACTTATGCACGACGCCGTGGGACTTATGCACGACGCCGTGGGACTTCCCGTCTGCTCTGTATTGCATTTCCACATCTTGGACCGTGTACTGTTCCTATCTTTTTGTGTGTGTACAGTACCTTTTCCTGTTTTCATGCTTGATCTGTGTTCAGTTTTTGACAGGCTGATCACTGGGCCCTCTTACCACTAAATCTGAGGAGGGTGCGATGGGGAGTTTCCCTTGACAGCAGAGTGCTGTGTCGAGTGATGGATCAGAGGTTCTTCTCTCTCCCATTTTAATTTAATGGCAGTCAGTTCTGGATTACAGGTGGCAGTTAGTTGAAAACTTGGGTCACTAGTAAGATTGTCCGCTTTATGGATACATATGGGCCCCTTAAGACAATCCTAGAAAGATGATGCCATGGATAAAACTTCAGTCTTTTGCAAAACTTGAAATTCCCTGTGTCCAGGTAGAGCTCAGCTACTGCTGATTTATCACGTAGCCCCAAGCGCGTATGACGATGGCGTTCAACATAATGTTCTTGTATGGTTCGGCACGTTCGTTCAGCATAAGATTTCCCATATTGGCACGGGGTCTTATATACATAACGTTTCCTAGTTCCAAGATCGTCTTTGACTGAACGCAACAAATTCCTCAATTTTACAGGTGGCCTAGAAACACACTTGAAAGCTCTTGAGGGTTCTTTCTGTTCTTAAAAACTTGCTGCGTCTTTCAGCGCACAAGTATTGCCTGCTCCTGACCTGTTAAATTTCAGCGCTGCCGAGCGATAATCACAGTCGCGTCTTGCAGCAGTGCAAACAGCAACTACCACTAACTGAAGATGTCGAACAGTTCTATCGACTAAGTACTTTGGGATTTGAACAATACAAACCCGACAAGTGTATTTGCAACAGATCCGTCGGGAAAGCCTGAAAAGTCACGACGAAGGCACAGTAACTGTCAGAATCTAATTGCGTGGTGTGTTCGGAATCGGAATTTATTCCAATTACCTCCATTAGGCAACCGTGGATTTCCAGGTCGGTAGGTTGAACTGGGCATGTTTCCTTCCAGAACGAGAACACCAGAGTATTTTTTCGTACAGTGTCAGCCACTTTCTTCAATAGCGAAGAAATTCCTGTCGTAACCGAAATTTCGCCAAAACATCATGTATGGAACGGATGAACACACTGCAGAAAATATTCAACGTCTCAACGTCTCGACGGCTAGAGCTGGAATGTTCTACACGGCTGTCGCTGATAAGCGAGCTTGTGTGGTTGCTTCTTGTCGAGATGTTTTGAGCGTCAGTTAACAATTTAACCTGAAAATGTTAATAATACATCTAAATTTTAAATTGTTTTTAAGAGAGATCGGAATTATTACTGTTGGTTGCTAAGGGAAGATACTGTACCCGCTAGACCACCACGGCCACACTTTAAACAAAAGAGCAGAAGTCTTTGTTGGTATCTGTAGAACTGGCTCCGCACAGTGACGTGATCCGAAGGTCATAAAAATAATAGTCTAGCCAGATTTGGTCCTGGGGCTTGTCCGGCAGAGTAATTAGCGCTATCTCCTTTAAAAGATAGATTTTGTTTCTGGATGTAAATTACTCTGAAAGCACCTCTCTGACGTAACCGTGGTCGTTACATTTCAAGACCCCAAATGGTCATACCAAGGTGTCAAAGCAAGCGTTGCTAAATACTGACTTTCCGTTCGTGAAGGCTGAAGAAAATTTGTGCAAGAAGGGGGGATAAGAACCTTGATTCCTTGCTTTTCACGAGGTCACCTTAATAATGAGGCTAGCTAAGCACACATCCAGACTTCGCTCATATTCACTGCCGATGTTGTTTTCATCTGTTACTCGTGAGTGCTACTACCTGGGTATTTCCCGTGACGTATATTGGTACAGCACAAATATTGATTTGTCGAGACATATTCATTACAATGAGGTCAGATTTTTCTGAGCATACTTCACTCCTCCCATTTCGTGTCATTGCATTTCATTCATCCTCATCAATTACATCGCTTTACTGTTCGTGAAATTAATGCAGTTTGTGATGTATCGTTAACGCTTTGATCAGACACGTACATGTGTATTCCGAATTACTTTATTTGCTTGGGAGGGTCAATTAATAATTCTGATAAAAACCCATTAAACGTCTGGAAATTTTTCCAAATGACGATTATACTAGCAGTTGTAAACAGCTTGAATCAGGTGCGACAAGAGAGAACTATTTAGAACCACCTGAAGCGTCCATTATAGTGGCGGCTGCGAAGCACTGAAAGAATGGAGCTTCAAACTGTTCCCAATCCTTTTCATTTGAAGCACTGCAATGATGGACCGATCAATACAACAGCACTGAACACCATTCCACTTATTTTTGGCTGAAAGTTTAGAAATGGCTGTAAAAGCGCGAAAAGTGATCTGGCCGTTCAGTGTATGTTAGAACAACGGAAATCACTGAAACGTAGCATGACGTCTTAATGCAAGACGGGTGGGTGAAAATGCTCGAGATAGCTGAGGCTATGCATTTAACTTACCGCATTCATAATATCCTTAACGAAATTGGAAATGGATAGCTTGTGTTGCGGTGTGGGTGCCGCGATTGCTAACATTGACAGAATCTAAACTAGGACGAAATGTCAACATAGTGTCAATGGTTAAATGCTGTCTGCACAGATTCATAACTCTGTGTAAACTTCTGCCTATAAGTCTACAAAAGCGTAACTTAGGCTATTATGCTTCACATTGGCGAATGAAGAGAGACCAAGATTGGAGAGCAAAAAATGCTCATTAAGCTGGACAATGCACCGCTTCCACTGCAACAGTCACAATGACGGGAGTTGTGAACTATACCTAGACTTCGTTCCTTGTTCATCCTGTTCGCCATATTTAGTTCACATTTCCTTAAATTATTGTTGCTTTGAGAATAAATCAGTCGCATTGCAGCATGGATGGTGGAGATAGCAATAAAAGGCTCCAGGGAAAGAGTAGGCCCAGTGAAGTCTATTGACTATGGCCGAGAGGTGGTGTGACACGCAGGACTTGAGTAACTGTAAGAAAATCGCAGAGATAATACGACCTCGTGTAAAGCAGGGAAAGATGTGGTGGTGCTTCTCACTGGTCATGAGAGACAATTACTGCAAATTACTTCGTCAAAAAAAAAATTCGGTATACTGCTATATTTTAGAGTAGAAATTGCGAAAGATAAGTCGGCCAAATGTGGTGCATTACTGTTCCGATATTACTGGTTTCACCATTTGTTAAGACAGTTTCTTTACTTGCAAAATAGTTTTTCTCACATTCTGGTGAGAACTGATTTTAGGCAAGGTCAGTGGCTTTGTCAATGTCGACGCTTATTTATTTTATTCATTCACTCTTATTTCTAGAGGTTACTGAAAGACGTATTGTGGAGTACAAAGCACTCAGATTGTAGAAGACTGGGGTGCGAGTCCCATATGGCCACTCAATTCAGGCATCCTGTATCATTTCAGGAGAATGACGTAGTGTATGTCCTCTGACTGGGCCACATTCGATTTTCTCATTCGTTTAGGCACTACATGTATTAGAAGTAGCAACTACCTGCAACAAAATTGTGTAGCTTGACTTTTCATCTACATTCAGATGGCTACTCCGCAGTCCACCGTACGGTACTTGGCGGAGGTACCTCTACAACTACTGGTAGTTTCCTTTCTTGTTTCACTCGCTAATAGAACGAGGGAAAAACGACTATCTATATGCCTCCATATGAGCTCAAATGGTGTAAATCAGTATTAATAAACGGACTGAACACAGTTTTTAACAGTGGACACTGGTTAGTTCAGCCCATTGTTTCACAGAAATATCATTTCCAGCATCATAATGATCTAAAACACACGTTTCAGAATAGTTAATTCTGAGCTAGGAAGTCCTAAAATTTGCTGCGGATACCTTATCTAATTTCGGTTGATAGCATGTGTTTCAGCTGGTATCGTGTTATAGCCAATTCTAATTTGAAATGACAGTCTTAAATATCTCACGAGGTACTCCAGTAATTTTAGGTTGGAAAAATTCAAGTGACCTCTAACAATTTTAATCTCCTTATTCTGTCGTACTTTACAGTCTCAGATTTTAATTTTGACAACATATCTATTTGTCGTTTATTTTAAATTATCTAAATTATTAATCATAATTTTGAAGCATCATTCCACAAGACTTCGACCTCCAAATCTTTCACACTGTCTGCTGCGTTATACGAGGGGCCCTCAATAAGTAGTGCAACGCATTTTTTCTCCGCCAATTTTGGTTGGAAAAAATGTGAAATTTGTTATGAGACATCATAGAATATTTCCGCCTCATCTCCTCTAGTTTCATGAAGTTCGGGTTGGTAGCGGCGCAGTAGGTAACTTTCGAATTGGCGTCTGTAACGGAGGTGCATTCCAAGCAGACAGCTCTCATTGAGTTTCCTTTGGCGGTAAACTATAGCGTCGATGGTACTCATAGGCGCTTGCAGAATGTCTATGGAGACCTGACAGTGAACAAAAGTCTGGTGACTCGTAGGAAGAGGCGTTTATCATCGCGCCCAGGATCGCCAAAATCTGTCCGATCTCCCGCGTGCAGGCACACAGCTGTGACCCCTGCAGTGTCGGCGCGTGCGGACTCTCCCATTCCAAGTGATCGACGGACGACAAAGACCTCGCTGCACAACCGGACGTCTCCGCTGGTGGTGCTGACACACTTGTCCTTCAGTTGGGGTACTCAAAGCCGTGTGCCCGCTGGATTCCTGCTACCTAACAGAGGACCATAAAGAGCAACGAAGGACCATGTGTGAGGATTTGCTTGTGCCTTATAAGGCTGATTTTTTGAAGGACATCGTCACAGGCGATGAAACATGGGTTCGTTAGTTGGAAACGGAAACAATACGGTACTCCGTTGAATGGCGCCACACCGCCTCTGCTCTAAAGGGCTTATTGTGTTTGATGATCGCCCTCATGGTGCAACTATCAGCTCTGAAGTGTTTCGTGCTACCGTCAGGAAACTGAAAAAACGACTTCAGCATGTTCTCTACCAAATGCAAACGAATTTCTCCTTCTCCTCCATGATAACACAAGATCGCACTCAAATCTGCGCACCCGAGAGGACCCCACGGAACTTCATTGGATCGTTCTTCTTCATCCAAAGTAGAGCCCGGATCTCATATCTTCCGACTTCCATCTGTTTGGCCCTAGAAGGTTGGTTGCACTCTGAGGGAAGCAGTATGTCAGTGATGGGGAGGTTGCTGACCCAGTAGGACGTTGGCTCCGACGTCGGCCAATAGAATGGTATCATGTGGGCATACGGGCCCTTCCAGTATGATTGTGGAAGGCCGTAGCATTAAACGGAGATTATGTTGAAAAATAGCGTTTTGTAGCCACAAGAGTAGGGAATAATGTGGTGCGTTACAATCTTGAACGAAACCAACCTGCTTTCAGAAAAAAATTTGCGTTATTTATTGAACTCCCCTCGTAAAACTTGTTTTTTAGCGAACTGTGCAGGACTGCGTTCCCCGATGACTGTCAAATACACTGCAATGAATGGCGTGAACATTCTTGCAATGGTAAGTTTAATGATCGACATAACGTTAATCAAATATACCCGTGGAGAACATACACAATTTGTGTCCATCCCTTATAGCATTAGGTTAATGCATGAAGGGAAATTGAAAGCTTGTTTGGACTATGAAGATGTTGGTTTTTCATAATTTATTTAGATTCTGGCGAATCCCCGAATGGGTGGTTGAAAGTTATCACGACCGTTTCCCTTGTAGTGTAAATGTTTCTCCACCCATTCTCTATGGCTGATTGGTGGCGGATCATTTAAGATATTTCTTTCCAAAGTGTTAGCCTTGCAATCGAAAACTAGTTTTACATAAGATAGACTGCATCATAGAGTAGACAGTTCATTAAGTGTCTGGTTAATGAGGTATGTCTCTGTAGAGTGAGGAAGGGTGTGTTGGTTACAGTGATGCTGGTGTTCCGTTATATGATGAACGAACTGAACGAGGACCCTGGGAAATACGTGCCCAAGTACCTAGGCCTGACCATCGAGGGCGACGAGGAGAGGGCGGCCGCCATCGGCCGGCAGATCTGGGACTACTACATGGAGGACCAGCCCCTCAACAGGGCGACCATCGGCAGACTCATAAACGTGAGTTGCTGCTGTTGCCGCTGGGGAGCTGTGCAGCGTGTGCTGACAAGAACACTACTCACACGGAGACAACTGTCGTTTGCAGATGACGAGCGATTTCTACACGTACTACGGCGTGACTAGGAGTGTGGAACTGCACACGAACCAGACTTCTATGCCAATGTTTGTCTACAACTACGCATGGCAACGTCACAAAAGCCCCATCGTGTTAGGTAAGTTTGGGCGGAGATAAAACTTTGTAGCTTAGTTAAACAATGAAATAAATGGATATGTGAGGGTGCATTAAAATGTTCGAATTTCATTGTGAAATCTTCTAAATATTCTGATTGACTTCAATTCCTTTCTACTCTACCTCCTAACCCTTCATACTGAGTGATCTGTGATGTCATGCTCACTGATCAGTGATGTCTTTGTCTTCTGTTTAAAATTTCTCCTCCCAACCCTATTCTACACACGACTGCTAAACAAAATGGTTCTACGTACCTTAGAATATGCATCTCCAAGTTGATCTTATTACGATTTCACCACTGTAATTTAGCCTCTACTGCAAGACATAGCTATTGCAAAATGTTTGTTCTTGCTCTTTGTCCTCCTCCTAGTTCTTACACATGGTTTTAGGTGTGAAGAACGAATCATTTCTTCCTCAAACTTTGATCAGTGTTTGTCGCTGGTTTATTTCGTTTTCACGTGATGGCTTTCTTACCTTACTCCATAAATCTTTATTACAATTGTCTTGTGTAACTTACCTTCTTATCACACAAAATTATTCACTTTTTATGATGCAGGTTTTCCACTTTCAGGTCTAACAAGATGTCTCTCTTCTGTCATCTCAATGAGCAGTTACTTATTGTAAATTCAGTGATTTATAATCTTAACAATAAGCTTGTTTACTATGGACTAATAATATGTTACTCCATAGTTACATTAATGAAGCTAATTACTATAAAAAAGAGCTCCATAAAAATGAAATCAGCGTTACTGATACAAAAACAATCTGATTCCAGTCGGGTTAATTTGCAGACCACCTGCGACATTTTGAGAAAGTTCTTTCCGTTGGTTAGAGTAGTGAAATATTATGGTACATTGAAATGATGTGTGAGAAATGCTTGATTGGACAAAATATCAAAGAAAGAGAAGAAATTTTGATTGTCGTTAGACAACACATCCTGGAAACTGCTTTGACTACTTGTATTTGAGCTTCAGGATCTGATGTATGACATCGGATTCTCAATCGACGGAATTTAGAATTTTACAACAGTAGTGGCACGACCCCTAAGCTGCTGAACATGTCGATTGCTGGAAGACGGAAATGGGAACATTTACAGTAAAAGAAGCTTTAATAACTACACTTACATCAGTGTAATAGCTGCCAATAGGCTCCATTAGCATAGAGGAAAAGTCAGAATTGGAGGAGGAATTAAGTAAGGAAATTTCATAAAATATACTACTATCGGCGTGGTCAAGTAGGTAGTTCAGAGATTCCTTAACTGGCAAAAAAAAAAAAAAAATGGTAGCACTTGTCACTGGTGCGTGCTGATGCAGTACACTATTTACCACCAGTGCAAGTACACAGCGATAAATAGAGCGACGTAAAAGAGCAAAACAAAAATATTGTTGAGTTGTTTGAAACCGGCTGTTAACTATCAGTTTGTTGCCAGTTTTGGCAGTTTGACTGCTCAGCAAACAATGCAGAAACGTAAAGGATTACGAACAACTGGATCAGTGACCAGAACAGAGGCGAAGACGTTATTATGTCTTAGGAAAATGAAATGAAAGTTTGAAATGGAGGTCGGCAAGAACGTAGCCAGACGAATGGATGGTAAGTGGATTACGGATATTCTTCGCTGAAGTCCTAGAAATAACGACCAAGACGACAACCTATGGAATGTGAGTAGACGACATTAGACAACATATAAGAGCAACATGCATAGGTACGCTGAAGGCTTGATACGGAGGAGAAGGGGGTAATATCCAGAGTGAAAAAGTCACCACTGAAGTCACTATAGAAATTAAACGTTAATCTTCTTTTTAAACAATAATGGCTTGACAATGGTTCCTTCCTTCCTGTTGCAGGTGTACCACAGGGTGCTGATGTCCACCTCTTATTCCCCAATATTGTTGCAGGGAAAAAACTTAACTACACAAGAGAAGAGTACAAATTCGTTGATAAAATGGTAGAAATTATAGTAAACTTTGCGAAAGGCGGGTAAGTATTAAGCGTCTGTTGCGTAAATAATTCTTTATTCTGCATGTTTCTTAGCGTTCGCATAGGTGCTGGAGCAAGCACTTCTACCTTACACGGAGGAGCCTTGTGTTAAACACATCAAAATGGGGGAACGTTTGTAAGTAGCCAGGACAATGAAAGTTTATAGTTTGTTACTCTACACAAAAGAAGAGAACAGGACATCTAAAAAGTTTTTGATTTTGGAACAAAAAGGTATTTTTTCATTTACATAACATTCTTCTAACCAGTATTACAGTTCTGTAAATATTGGAGATATTTTTGTGCGCAACACGAGGAATTACGGGAATCTAGAACAACGGAATTTAAAGAAACTGCTACCTGTGACGTCGCTCTTACCTTGTCCGTTGTCCTAATTTCAGTTTCTGGTTCGTTTCGATCTCATGATGACTGAACCCCACTCTGTATTCATCTGCAAAACGTGTTTCTTGGGATGTGAGCTATTTAAATTTCACTTGTATATGAGCAACATGATATATCAATGAGAGTTGGTTAGGACCACAAAGAACGTATCCCACGAACTTAAGCGCCTATGAAAAGTACTAAAAGCAAATGACTGAAAATAGACTTTCCGCGCCACCACGGAAAGGGTCTCCAAAACTAACATGTCGAGACGTGAGGCAATATTTGCATTCAAGCTGTTTTGTGTAAGAGGATCCACAGAAGATAAAGATTAAGTTACAAAGGACTTAATAATCATCTGGGGTTCAAAATCTATAAAAGAAAGTCTGGCAGATCGAGTCATATATGTGCGTAAAATTTGTGGTGTGGCCTGTCATGCAAGCAGGCACCGTTAGGAACAAGAAATGATACACTATATCGAGAAGTCACACACAGAATAACACAATCTCCAAAATGGTCAGATTATATCGATATTTGATTAAAATTATAGTTATACAAATGACTTGTGATACTGCATAAGAAAGCTATAATCCGGTAAATTGAAATATGGTGGATAGTAAATGCGTGCGTGAGGATCCAGCCATCGCGAAATGGAACTGTCAGTAGGAACGTTTTCGAAAATTGTGGCTAACAATGATGATTATATTAGACCAGGGACCAGTGGCGTCACGGCCAGTAACCTCTGTCAGTGACACAGTAGACAGTAGTCACCTGTTGAAAGGCTGGGAAAGGCTCCTTCATGGTCTCGTATAGTTTGAAAAAGTTGGAGACCGGGTATGATTTCATTAAATTATTCATTCTTATTCATTCAGTCCGTTAAGATATACCCTCCATTTTCTTGTAAACAGGAGTCTAATGCATTACAGTAGTCTTCATGGTTCACTCGAAATAGTTGTTGGCACTGTAGATACGAGATATGTTCAGTGTAGTATATAAAAACTCATAACCTCAATTGCTTCCAGTAGAACCAATGCACCGTCCCTAATGGGCCGAAGTCAACAGGACGTTACGTTCTATCCTATCACCTGACAAAGCCTCTTGAAGTCCAGACCAAAGTAACAGCATCTTCTTGTTTACACTGAGGTGAGTCAGAAATAAATAAAACAGCACATGTTCCAGTAATCGTAAAGTGGAACATTTTCATGAGCGTCTGTGTTCTCATGGTGCAATATTGTATTTCGCGGTCACTTCTTGACACATTGCTTGATGGGTCTGTCTCGGTTTCTTCGACCGACGTTTGACGGTTTTTCTGACTTCTCACCAGCACGCGTGGTACTGTCAGAACTTCATCTCCGTTGCTGGTGGTGTGAACCAATTCACAACCATGACAGTAACTACAACAAAAAAAGAGGAAATTCTCAGGGTGAAGCGATTCGGGATTCTCGTGCTGTAGCAAACGGTGTCGTTGGCTTTCCGATGGCGGGCTTTGCGATCCATGACAGCGTGGTGTTTCCGGCAAAAAATATTTTAACCATGATATCCGACCGTCAGAGGAAGCCATAACAGTGAGGGAGCCTCGCTGACCGCTTTGTAAAGGATCCCCTCACATTTTATGCAGGGTCAGGTGTGCTCTCGAGTATCTAAAGAAATTGGAGACAAGAACATAGGCATGTTTAATTTTTTAGATTTTTTCTTCCTAAAACAAGTCATTAACTTCTCACTTAATGTTTTGTAAGAAATCCAGAGATTTTAATCATCTTCAATCCCCCCGAATCGTTATTCAGGGTCCAAAAATTACATTTACGTCTTGAGACATATCTTTAAAACTATACTAGATTATATAAAATGGTTTTCAACATGCCATAACTCAGTCTTGTTTCGTACTTCATAAAAATCATTGTGTGAACGCTTAGTGGCACAGATGATGTTCAGTCGGAATTTGATTTCTGTCCACGTACGATTAAAGATCTCCACGATCACATGTTCAAATGCATTGCGAATGCGTGCCTTCTTCCTGTATGTAACCTTGGCTTGGTACATCAGATCATTAACAAAACCCACAGGAGGTCTGGTGGTGTGTGGTGACCGTATGAACCAGGCCACACACTGAGCTTTATCCTGTGGCGTCTACGTTTCATCAGGTTTCTACATCTACACGGATACTCTGCAAATCACATTCGTACGGCAGAGGGTTCATCGAACCACCTACAATTCTCTATTACTCTAATGTCGTATAACGTGCGGAAAGAATGAACACCTATATCTTTCTGTACGAGCTCTGATTTCTCTTATTTTATCATGGTTATCGTTTCTCCCTGTGTAGGTCGGCGTCAACAAAATATTTCCGCATTCGGAGGAGGAAGTTGGTTGGTGGTAGGAATTTTCTTGAGAAGATTGCTCAGCAACGAAAAATGCCTTTGTTTTAATGATGTCCATCCCAAATCCTGTGCCATTTCAGAGACACACTGTCCCCTATTTCACGATAATACAAAACGTGTTGCCTTCTTTTAACTTTTTCGATGTACTCCGTCAATCCTATCTCGTAGGACGACGGACAAGTGTAGTGTAGAGTATCTCCTTAGTACGTCTGTTAAATTTTCTCCAAGTGTCCTGCCAATAAAACGCAGCCTTTGGTTAGCCCTCTCAACAACATTTTCTGTGTGTTCCTACCAATTTACGTTGTTCGTAATTGTAATTCCTAGATATTTAATTGAATTTACGCCCTTCACATTTGACTGATTTATCGTGTAACCGAAGTTTAACGAATTCCTTTTAGCACTCATGTCGATGACCTCACACTTTTCGTTATTTAGTGTGAATTTCCAATTTTCGTACCATTGGATATCTTTTCTAAATACTTTTGCAATTTGTTTTGATCCTCTGCCGGCCACGGTGGCCATGCGGTTCTGATGACCTCACTAGTCGATGAACGACAGCGTCATCTGCAAACAGCCCGTAACTGCTGCACAGATTGTCTTCCAAATCGTTTATATAGATAAGGAACAGCAAAGGACCTGTAACACTACCTTGGGGAACGCCAGAAATAACTTCTGTTTTACTCGATCACTATCCGTCAATTACTCCGAACTGTTACCTCTGACAGGAAATCACGAATCCAGGCACATAGTTGAGACGATATTCCATAAGCATGCAATTTCACTACGAGACGCTTGTGTGTGATACAGTGTCAAAAGCCTTCCGAAAATCCAGACATACGGAATCAATCTGAAATCGCTTACCAATAGCACTGAACACTTCATGCGAGTAATGAGCTAGTTGCGTTTCGCAAGAGCGAGGTTTTCCAAATCCGTGTCGACTGTGTGTCAGTAGAGCGTTTTCTTCGAGGTAATTCATAATTTTTGAACACAATATATGTTCCAAAATCCTGCTGCGTATCGTCGTTAATGATATGGGTCTGTAATTTAGTGGATTACTCCTACTACCTCCCTTGAATATTGGTGTGACCTGTGCAACTTTCCAGTCTTCGGGTACGGATCTTTCTTCGAGCGAACGGTTGTATATGATTATTAAGTATGGAGCTATTGCCTCAACATACTCTGAAAGGAACCTAATTGGTATACAGTCTTTTATTGAGTGATTTAAGTTGCTTCACTACTCCGAGCATATCTACTTCTACATTACTCACGTTGGCAGCTGTTCTTGATTCGAATTCTGGAATATTTACTTCGTCTTCTTTTGTAAAGGCATTTCGGACGCCTGTGTTCAGTAACTCGGCTTTGGCAGCACTGTCTTCGATAGTACTTACATTGCTATCGCGGAGAGAAAATATTGGCTTGCCGCTAGCATACTTCACATGCGACCAGAATCTCTTTGGATTTTCTGCCAGGTTTCGATGCAATGTTTAGTTGTGGAAACTATTTTAAGTATTTCGCATTGAAGTCCACGCTAAATTTCGAGCTTCTGTAAAAGATCGCCAATCTTGGAGATTTTGCATCTTTTTAAATTTGGTGTGTTTTTTCGTTATTTTTGAAAGTGTTCTGGCCCGTTTTGTGTACCAAGGAGGGTCAGCTCCGTTGTTTGTTAATTTATTTGGTACAAATCTCTCAATTGCTGCTATTCTATTTCTTCGAATTCATACCATATCTTGTGTACACTTACATCGTTAATTTGGAAGGAGTGGAGATTGTCTCTCACGAAAGAGTCAAGTGAACTTTTATCCGCTTTTTTGAATATGCATATTTTTCGTATACTTTTGGAGGATTTGGGGGTTACAATATTCAATTTCGCTAAGACAACCCTGTGTTCTCTAATATCTGTATCCGTTTTGATGCTAGTTATTAACTCAGGATTATTTGCTGCTGAGAGGTCAAGTGTGTTTTCGCAACCTTTCACTGTTCGCGCGAGCTCGTAAACTAACTGCTCGAAATAATTTTCAAAGAATGCGTTTAGCACAGTTTCGGGTGACGTTTTATGCATTACTTCCGGAATTAAACATGTATTTTCGCCAACATATGGAGGGTAAATTAAAATCACCACTAACTATAATTAAGTGCAATTTTGCGTCACCTAAAAGATAAGAAAAAAAATGCGTTACCTTTTCACACGTTGAAAACCACTTGTTAATATCCAGCATAGTTTTAAAGTTATTACAGTCTTAATTTGTGAAGATAATTTATGGACACCCTGCATATCGTTACAGTATATTTCAACCTCTTGTCAATATCTACATATATTTTTCTTTCTTTGAAGAGACAGGCCAATGGAAAGTTTTTTAAATGCATCTTTACTGCTTGCTCCTTCAGCTTGTCAGGGAGCACTCGTTCGAATGTTTTTGGTGTACTTAAGAATTCAGTTTTCTGTGCCACCCTTCGACAGCACTCCTGGCTCTGTATCACTGATTAAAATATTCCGGCTTAAATTAGTATACTAGGTTTCTGCATCTATTCCTTGACCACACAGTCTGCAAATTTCATGGCCCTTCTTCGTCCGGATATTTCTTCCATTGCCACCACCTACGCTTCATCCACACTGTTTGGTGGAAAATGTACCATTGCTGCAAACAAGCATCAAAACATTCAGACTTCTTCTCTAACCCCGTATTCGTAGATTAATTCCAGTTCTTTTATTTTATTCCGCAGACATTGGTTGAAATGAAAATTGCTTCTTGCGAACACTCTTTTCATAGCTTTAATTATGGCCGTTTCGAAGTATGGCACCACAGTTTTCGATGACTACACATGCATCTTAGATTTCCGTTTGACTGGTGAAATCCTCCCTGTTTAAGGTACGTGATCATTCAGATTTGGCATGTAATAAATTCTTGGAGGCATCATTGCAAACAAATTTATTTATTGCGAAGCGTTTCGACACATCTTCAGAAAACTGTGGCAATAAGACATTCCTATAGTTTTCTTAAGATCATGTATCGAAACAAATCAAAAGAAATAAATTTGGGTCAAAGGCATCTCCAAGAATTCATTAGATGCCAAATCTCACTTTTCAATCCAGAAAGTCTTTCACATACATTTAGACTTTTGTCTGGGAGAAAAGCAAATAAAACAGAAAATGCCTTCGTATCTTCTTCCGTGTTTACGACGTCACTGTACGGTGGACATTTGTTTGAACTGTTTCGAGTGACTGAAATCTTCAGTCTGTAACAGACCCTTTGTACGCAGGATTTCCTCCATTTCTTCACAACAGAACACCAGGATTATTACGTCAGGAACAGACCCATTGTCAGGTTATAAAATGCAAATACCTTCAGTTAATTTTGAAATGTCTTCGCTCAGTTACATCTCCGAACTAGCGCCAGGGTTGTGTGTTGTCCCATGTGCTTCCCTTCTTGGATTACAAAGCAGTTTTTGAGTCCTCATAATTTTGGCGATGTTTGTGACGAAATCTAAACTTTGATCTTTCAAACCTTGAAATTTCTCTTTAAAAGTTTCGAAAACACACACACCCAGGCGTGGTCACTCTTCCTGCAGTTATGAATTAGTTTCTTAATCTTCACATCTGCACTTCTGCTTCGTCAGGTGAATAACGATGCTACTGTTAAGCCATGATTCTGCCATTTGCAATTACAAGGCCAAGACACCTACCCGTTTTGAATTCACGCACGATCAGGATACTCATAGCATTTTGTGTGCAACCGATAGCGATGACCAACTAGACAAGCCAGAGCTTCCGTCTCGTTGTTGGAGTTACTTTCGCTATAGAACTCGAGTAGCTTATGTCTACGAAATTATACGGAAACGAGGTCTGCCGGTGAGGACACTGCCTGACTCAAGTCCACCTCACACGTAGCAAGATTCGCTGTAAGTTTTTTCTGCTGGCTCGCGTGACGGCTACCTTACTGGCTCCGTCGTCTGCTAGCGGGCTACCTTGTTGGGAACCTTGTAAGATTTACAGGATAGGTCCGGTGCTATTTTTCTTGTAAGGTTCCCTGCGTGCTACCTGCGTTGGCCAATCATGAGACGTTTCGTTTGTGATGTCAGACGCGGAAAGCTTGGGCGGGAAGCCTTTGTTGATAATCGCTTTTCTGCTGTTGTGAGGTGCGTTAGGAAGTTCTTATAATTATTAAATAATGGCACCGCAGTGGTCCAAAGAAGCGATTGAAGCATTAGTATGTACTTATAGGGAAGAACAGTGTCTGTACGTCGTGAAAAGCGCAAACTATTATAATAAACACTTGCGTGCAGAAGCACTCGAAAGAGTTGCAAGTGCCGTGTGCCTTGTTCGACCATATACGACGAGCAAGGAGTGCTATAGCAAAATGCACAATTTACGTACTCAATTTAAAGTGGAGTACGTCGTAATTGCCTGACGCATCACCGTGTCTTTCTTCTGAATCAGAGGCGCAACCATACAAAGCAGTTCTTCAAATACCAATACATCCATTCGTATAAAATTTGCAAAGGATGTACGATCTTCTATCCTACAAAATAAAGTCGTATATAAGAGTCATTATTGCTATATTTATAAAGTCAAACAGTAATGAAATGGTGATACTTTCCAAACAAAAGTAGGTGTTATGCGAACTAACTTCAACTCTTTATGAAGCATGGAGAGCACACCTTTTCCAGCGTTTCTCCTCTTAATCAAATTTTTCGTCCATTCTTTCTTTCTTTCTTTCTTCTCTCATTAGCATGAATTTCTGCATCATTTAGCACCAAAACAGCTAATAACGCCAGTTTGCTCCGAACATCTATACCTGAAGCAGCCATCTTCGTTCGATACAACATGCAGCCGATCACAACACAACTAGCTGCCGATCTGGCACCGTGGGAGAGCTTCGGCATGGAAGATAGCCGGCTCCTTTCCCTGCAAGCCGACAGGCATGCATGCCATCTCCCAAACTTGCGGCGAACCTTGCTCCGTGTGAGACGGGCTTTACGGTGACAACTCGTCCGCTGCTTGTGGACGAATGGCGTAAATCAGCAGTGGGAGGGGAGGCTATGGTCGGAAAATCCACACTGCAAAATTGAATGGCCGAAAGTCCTGTGGAACCTACGGCACCTGAAAAGGGTCGGAAACATCACGGTGGACAGCCCACGTAGACAAACCACAAAGCTAATGACCAGGGCAAAGCCGTCAGACGCTGGTGCGCAGGTACATACAATCTGCGGTCGCGAGCTTGGTTCCAGTCCACCGTCAGCAATGAAATGTGAAGCTTGGAAAATGCGTCACTCATGCTGGTGGAACATCAGAAAATCTACTCATAGTGTTATTACGTTTGAACCTATTTAGAATGTAATGTAATGTATGTCAACGTCTCGTCTAAATAAGCCGCTGGCCGTGTGAAATAAGGTGCTTCTTTCTTCCGTAAAAGTCTGACTTATGTGTGGACCTGTTAACATTTTGTTCATTCGGAGGACGACGCAGCATACTGCTTGAGGAAGAGACCAACCTGTGTCAACAAATGAAGGCAGCAATTCTGGAGCACAGCAGCAAAAGTAAAAATAGTGTATTTTCCTCCAAAATGTGGTTGCTTAGCTGAAGGCGCCTGCAGCCAGAAAAAGGAAACGCCAGAAAAAGACGCTTAGAAATGTTCGGTCTACAGTAACGGTCAATGACGTAGTTTTCTATGTAAAATATGTAAGTGTAACAATAAGTAAATATTGTTTAATGTGGCTGTTTTTTAATAGTGTTTATCTGACAAATTAAGAATTTGATGTTTATTGGTTGAAGTCTACTTCTGTGTAACCTAAGTCATTGTTCTTACAATCTCCACAATATGGCAAACTATCTAACAGAACATACTTCCAACCTTTCTTGTCGTCGACCTGTCAATCCTCACCTGATAGTAAAATAATAATTATTATTGAGGTGATAACGTTGAAGAACAGATTAAATGCAGTTTATCCTGTACACCTTTCAAATAAATTTATTTGAAGATCATAAAGTGGCAGTGCGTTTTTACACTACCCGTCTGCCAGCTTTTCTGTTGTTGAAGCTGTTCTTGTAGACACCAGAATGACATAAAAACTGTATAAACAGTTTTTCACCGTGTTATGTTCCGAACAGTTTGTTTGCTGTGGTGTGAAAAGTATATACTGCTGCAGGTAGAATAACTGCTTTAATAGCAGAAAGGCAAGCACTTATATGGTGTCACAAACACACTACTACTTGATGCTTCAAGTTAACTCATGTGAAGGTATAATGTAAAATATAAATTGTATTTACGTCGCTGCGCACAGATGTCAAAAACCATACGCAGGGCCTGTAGAAAGTAAGCTACACAAATAGTGCCATGCAGAGACCATTGCTCAAAAACAGTAGGGCACTGCCAGAAGAGTCTGATGCAGTGCGTTTAACAGGTGCAACACAACGTGCGATGCATTTTCGCGGCAATTGGAAATGTACTGCAAAGTTGAACTACACTGAGAGGTACGATTCTTGTCGACAAAACGTCGAAATTCTACACACATTCACGTGGTTTTCTGACTGTATATGAATCGAATGTCGTGTTGCGGCCAATCGTACTGAAACGGTGCCAACGATTTGACCATGACCGCGAAGACGTGGTGCCGATCTGGTAGTCCACATCTTGCGCCAAGCGATTTCCATCTTCTCGGCAAGCTGGAAGAACATCTAGGGGAGAAAGATTTTCCAACGATGAGGACGTTCAGACAACGGTTCTTTTTTGGCTCCGTGACCAGTGAGCGGGTTTGTATTATCGAGAAACTGAAAGATTGTTACAACGTTCCGATTGTCGTTTCAAGAGCCTTCGTGACTATATTGATAAACAGTGTCGTGCATCTGTCAATTGGAAGTGTTGTACAGTCCTCAAAAAGATTAGTAAGGTGCAACTTAAGTTTTGAATTTCCCTCGTACTTTCTGCGAACATTTTTTCTTCTTTGTTTTGTTAGTCACCTTACTAGCAGTAGAGGGATGCTCACTGACTGTAGTAAAATTGTCTTCTGTGATGAGTTCTGTTTCGACTTGAGCCCTATGACCAGTGAAGACGTGCCTGGAGACGCCCTGGACAGCGGTGGGATACCAACCTGTCGCCCGGCATACGGCCCCTACAACCAGGAGTGACGGTCTGTGCTGCCATTTCTTTTCATAGTAAGACCCCTTTAGTTGTAATTCGCGGCTCCCTTACATCACATCGGTACGACGATGGTATTCTACGGAAGGTTTTGTTGTTCATGTCAAGCTATCCTGCGCGTAAATTTCAGCACAGTAATGCCCGCCCATACTCGGTGACACGGTGAGAGTTTCTACTGTTTGTCTTCATGCTTGCCACACCCTACCTTGGTCAGCAAGGTCGCCGGATCTCGCCTTGATTGAGAACGTCTGGAGCGTTATGGACAGGATCCCTCAACCAGCTTGGGATTTTGACATATTACGTACCAGTTGGATACAATGTGACACGACATCCGTCAGAACACCACCAAACAACTCTATCAATCGTCGACAACTAGAATAGCTGCTTTCATAAAGGCCAGAGATGACCTGTCCAGCTTGCAGAGCACTTTCTCTGGAATGAATCATCCAATTCATCTAAAAATGTAAACATTTGTTTGTGTGTACATCTGCATCAACATCCGTCCCGTTCGGATCATTTCTTCGCGATGCGCTTTTTTCTCTCTTTAGAGCGTAGTTACTTGACTGGAAATATTCTTAACGACTTTTGATGGTCCAACGATGCCGTTCTTCAACTTAATAATAATTACAGTTCAAACATTTAGTCTGTTGACAGGTACTGCACAATGTCGCTACAATGAACCTTGGTGTTTCGCAGGGATCCAACGAAAGACAAGAGTGAGCAGCTAGAAAGCGTAGTGTGGCCGAGAGCCGAGGGCAGACACTTCACATACCAGCTGATAGACAAGAAGTGGCGGTCAGTGGACGGGGGCCTGCACCCGGAGCGCATGGCGTTCTGGGAGGGCATCCTGGCGCCTCTGAGAGAGGAGGAGAGCGAGAGGGCCAGCCGGGAGAGGGCGCAGCAGGAGCAAGAGTGGGAAGAGAGCCACCGGCACGAGGCCGCCGCAGACGAGCCGATCAGGGACGAGCTCTGACTCTCGCAAAGGATTGATGTCACTGGATATTGTTTGTAATAAAACGTTTCTTGTAACAAAGGTTACGTTTTACTTGCTCACCTAATGTTATATTCCTAGGGAACAGATTTGTCTCATTCCAAAAGACTCGACTCCCACGAATTTAGCAACTTTTATCTGCTCAACAACCGAATTTCGTAACTTGCTTAAAACTGCGGTTCCACCAGTACACGACTCCACAACCGGGAGAAGACTAATTTTCTCTTAACCCCCTTGACCACTAGCAGCAACAGATCAGTAAAACATACTGAGAGTGTAGCAATATTTAGATAAACTGTACTACGGTTTGAGTCAAATTGTTTTGGAAAAGTAAAGAGATACTTTTAAGCCAACGATAACATATAAGCTATGTACGAAACGCACTTCAGTAAATGTGGTCTGTGTCTTTCATGATTTTACCAAAGCAAAATATCTTCCAGATGAAAATAATTTTTCTACTTTTTGGTATGGAATCAGCATACACTGTGAAGCTGAATGAAAGGATCTGGGTGCAGTCGTCCACATCAAAGTCGGAAACGTGCATCGATAGCACAGACATAATCGAAGACGCGCTGAAATCAGTAAAGACCAGTGGGAGACATTCCAGAAGACATGTCCTGCCTCACAGCATGGCGGCAACCACACGCTGTCAACATAGTGGAGGGCAAGCAAGAGCTGCGCCCAGTTAGACACCTCAGCTAAAGAAGTCAATGTTACTGTATAGGCCCAACGAGTAGTTAGTTTCAGATGAACTTCTACTATGTAAATGATGAACATTGTACCTCAAGAGAACAGTTTGTTGCTTAGTGCATCAAGTGATGCCTACACAGGCAATGACAGTTGTAAATTATCCAGCAATCCTATGGAAAAGAACTGTGTGATCTAATACAGGATGGGGAAAATAAGTGGTCAAGACGAGTGGATACGATTGGATGCGAATGTATGCATCACTTGGCACGCACACCACTTGTACGGTTGCCATATGATCCACACAGGTTCAGTGTGCAGTATGGGCTGTCAGTCTGAATGGAGCAGAGCAAAGAGGACGATGGTACTCTCAATGTTGCCGAAAGTTATGTGACAACAAAGACGTGTAAACGCTGTGGTCAGTTACAGAGAAGTTTAATGGTGTCAAAGTGCTGGCAAAAAGTGTCATGCAATGCTTAGTCCGAAAATGGGGTCAGTATAGATCTGTTTTGAACAAGTGAAAAAAACTTGCTGACTAGGGCCCAAAAATATCAAGAGATGAATGGTGGTCACTTCAACATCAGCTATAGTCAGTGTGTTTCTTTGTAACTCTGTTCTCTGGGCCATTTCTGTTTGCCCCATTACATATTTAATGTGATGAAGCTGTTATTTGTTCTCTCAGAACAAAGAACTAACAGTTATTACCAGACAAACATAGTGGTAGTGGAGCAAAGAGAGCATCGCCACTCTCCATTGTTGCCAGATTTATTAAATATGGCTGATCCAAGATGGCGGCGATACATATAGCAACATCACAATGACCTCATGGGGGAAGTTCAGATTTTGGCGGGAAGATAGCCCAATTGACCTATCTCCACTAACCGAATCCCCCCTCCCCCTCCCCCTCCCCCCCCGAAAATGGTTGGAAGTCCAAATTCCATCAGGACAAAGCAACACACCAAGGCTACCTCCACTAACCTAAGAAAATGGCGGGAAAATAGGTCACTTGGGCTATCTCCACCAACCTAAGTCATCCAACTGCCACCTCTTCCTGGGAATTGGTAGGAAAAGAACTCAGCATGTGCTGGATACAATGGACATAAGTATTTTGCATGTAGTGTTTAAATAAACAATCTGAGGCAGTAGCTCAGTGCAATGTCTTCATCATGGCGTCCAGAGTCCAACTGACCAAGTACACAGTACTGCCACCAGAGTGCACTTTCATACCTTGGCGGTCTGGAGGAAAAATGGTGGGGAATGATCAGCCTGTGCTGGTCTGCTGGAGAGAGGAAGTAGTGTACTTTATTTCGCAACAATTTATTTAGTGACGGATTTCATGTAGTTTATTTATCACACTGATACAAAACACACGATATGACATGCTTGGGGTCGCAATTCACAGCCTACAGAACTGCAAACTACTCGTGAATCACTGAAATAATGCTGTGCACTGATGTTCAGACACGAAAACAACTCATAAACTGTCGAAATAATGAATTGCACAAGCTGCACGACCGTTTACAAAATAAAGCGCCAGACACGAAAAAACTCGTAAATCACCAAAATAATGCATATATAACACTCTGCCAACACGCTCACAACGCTTAAACAGCCGAAAATAATGCATTGCACAAAGAAATAATGCATTGCACAAAGAGTACATGTAAAAAAAAGCTTATGAATTAGTCAGCTGTGATGTATCAGCAAACTCCTCCCCTACAGAACTCCAAGGCGCATACGCTGGTCCCATAGGCTAGACGCCCCTGGGACGCGTGTTTACCATTGCTGGTGTGATACCTAGGGATACTGATGTCACAGGTTGCGCAATAGAAATATGTTCCGGACTAACATACACTGCTTTCTCCCTAACAGGACATTTGAGCTGCATCTAGCCATGCATGCGTGTTTACCTCCACAACGTGGCTGACACATTGCCACCAAATTTCCAGATGGCGACTCACCATCTAAAAGGTTCTCAATATTACACTGACATCACATGGCTATGTAAAATAAGAGCCAAGTCGACTTGTCGGAAATTGTACAGTGTTCCCGAAATAGTTAATTGTCGCTTTTGTTGGAGCTTCCATGATGTCTCGGCTTGTCTGCATGGAAATTCTTGTCGTAACAGAATTGAAACCTTGGTGGGCAAGGAAAGCGCGTTCAGTTTAGATTGTGGATGGGGCTGTAATAATTTACTATTGGTTCCCTATTGCAGTTACACACGTTTATTTGAAAACGGTAACTACAGACTCAGCAATATATAAAGATATAAAAAATGGCTCTGAGCACTGCGGGACAGAGGTCATCAGTCCCCTAGAACTTAGAACTACTTAAACCTAACTAACCTAAGGTCATCACATACATCCATGCCCGAGGCAGGATTTGAACCTGTAACCGTAGCAGTCGTGCGGTTCCGGACTGGAGCGGTGAGAACCACTCGGCCACCACGGCTGGCATAAAGATATCACATGTTATTAATGAAAGAATAAACAAGTGTGTAATTAATAGTTCTTTCAGTGCATTACAGTTTACCAAATGAGCGTAAAATACAGACACACCAAATAATGTTTTAAAATCGAGCCAATGTGATCCCAGTTAGAATTTTAAGGCAAGTAACAAGTCACCGCTGAAGCCTTTAACGCCAAGAACGGCAATTATAAAAAAATTAACAAAATCCTGTAAAACAGCAGTGATATAGGAAAAGTTAATTTAAAAAGACAAGCAACTGATCACCAAATGGGTGAGACAAAATGATGGGAAACTTGCTAGCGCAACCATTTAAACTTGCTAGCGCAACCGTTCGAAGTTGATAGCGCAACCGTTCGAAGTTGATAGCGCAACCGTTCGAAGTTGATAGCGCAACCGTTCGAAGTTGATAGCGCAACCGTTCGAAGTTGATAGCGCAACCGTTCGAAGTTGATAGCGCAACCGTTCGAAGTTGATAGCACAACCGTTCGAAGTTGATAGCACAACCGTTCGAACTTGATAGCGCAACTGTTCGAACTTGATGTAACGCCAAGAATGGCAATTATATAAAAAAATTTTAGAAACACACAATAAAACAGCAAATACAATAATAAAACAAAAGGGTCAGTCACAGATGGTGCACCAGGAATCGACATCTGAGTAGGTCCGGCTAAGGACCTTTTCACGCGCGATGAGATAGGCAGCAAAGAGTAGCATTCACTTCACAAGATGGTAACTTAGACTAGTGGCAGTCTAACGAATGACTAATGATAATCTTGCTGAGATTATCTGACGTCCAATAAACCAAATGCAAGACGTAAAAATACGCCAAAGCCGGAACTGGCGGTCTGGACTGCGTCTGCAGAATACTGTGCCTAGAGCGCCCAGAACGAAAAAGGAATCACTACCACCAGAGTAGAACCTACGATCAAGAAAGCCTCACTGCACAGCAGCAGCAAGGCGAGGAAATGTACACTGCCGTTACATACACTAACCCCCAGGGCAGATAATGGGGGCGTTAGGGGCCACGAGACAGGAAAAGTACCCCTGGTTTAACTTAACAAATAGTAACAAATTGAGCTCAATAAATAGTTATTTTCAACTCCAGGAAAGTTAATCAGATCCGCCTTCCCCAAGTCCTCCACTCGCTGCTCTTCGCCTTGGCAACACTACGAGCAGCAACACGAACCAAAGTCATTGGAGAATCGCAAGATCTCATAATGGTGGTTTCTCTACTTGGATCCGAATGCACTCAACTTAAAGCTCGCAAGATCCGGTTTATGACAAGGTCGTTCAGCCTCGTGACCACAGGCCTTCGATCCGGCAGTCCATGCGCGCTACTAGCAGTCCCAGCATGTTCGCGCACTGCGCAGTCCTCGCTCCTCCTCGGACCTCAACTGAACTGCCCACTGATACGACCCGGAAAAACCACGATATCACCCCAAAGATAGGGCCACATTTACTACATATCGATAACCGCCGCTGCTGCCACTAGCGGATAGGCAACAATTGCGAAACCAAGTGGCGCCAATAAACACGAGAAGAAGACAAACAACCGCAACCATGTCAACTTAACGATATGGTCTGGCCTCCAACAGAGGACGGAAACCTACAAACAGCATCAACGTGAGCCGCAGCACAGCTCAAGAACCTGTTTACAAAAATAGCGCAGAATAACGTCGAATGTATTCCTTCTGATGGACCTAACGTGCCACCCCATCCATCACGTGTTACTCTTCCTGGAAATCCTCAAGTCCTGCTTTCAACAAACGTCTTCGAGAGGCAAACGTTCTCACCGCTATGTAGAGGTTCCTACGTCCCGGCACGAAGGACGTCTTGTAAATAAATGGAGCATTATGGTTGGCTCTTGCGGAATTTACCCGCCGAATCGCTAATGCTGCCGGTGTGGAAGCACCATGGGCCTTTTTTTCTTTCTGAGAACGAGACTTTCAGCGGCAAAAAACTATTTTGTACAGATCACCATATTGCACTGACAATTAAACTCTGCAAAGTGGCCTAGAGAGCGTTAAATACGGGAAGATTCTTACTCACTTACACTGCTCTACCGCTGAGGACAGGGGGCTTCAATATTAGTGTGTTAAACAGTTCTCCAACCCAGCAATACATCACCGCATACCATATCGAATTAGTAAACATACAATTCGTGTCCTACGCCATACTAAATCGTTCCCTGTTACATAATTTGTATAGCTATCGGCCGCCAGACACTCGTACATATACCGCGAAGACAGACAGCATAAGCACATGCACCGTTGGTGTACTCCTCGCTGCACTACATATTTCCCGCAAGGTCAGGCGGTCATCCACTCCGGACACATGACCGAAGGCGCTCCCAGAACTGCTCTACAAATTCGGGGTTGGCCCCCTCGGCACAAAAGCGTTACGGCTTATGGCCCCGACCTACTTGCTTGCCATTCTACACCCCGTCTCCAGACTCTGGGATTACAAGAACATATGTAATTTTACTTGGTTTGCCGGAACATCATACGATTTCCGCGATACTTCTCGATATCAAACACATATCAATATCGCTTGCATAGCTGTATCACTCACGTAACATAATTCTGAAGATGTTGTTGTTGTGGTCTTCAATCCTGAGACTGGTTTGATGCAGCTCTCCATGCTACTCTATCCTGTGCAAGCTTCTTCATCTCCCAGTACCTACTGCAACCTACATCCTTCTGAATCTGTTTAGTGTATTCATCTCTTGGTCTCCCTCTATGATTTTCACCCTCCACGCTGCCCTCCAATACTAAATTGGTGATCTCTTGATGCCTCAGAACATCTCCTACCAACCGATCCCTTCTTCTGGTCAAGTTGTGCCGCAAACTTCTCCTCTCCCCAGTCCTATTCAATACTTCCTCATTAGTTATTTGATCTACCCATCTAATCTTCAGCATTCTTCTGTAGCACCACATTTCAAAAGCTTCTATTCTCTTCTTGTCTAAGCTTTTTATCGTCCATGTTTCACTTCCATACATGGCTACACTCCATACAAACACTTTCAGAAACGACTTCCTGACACTTAAATCTATACTCGATGTTAACAAATTTCTCTTCTTCAGAAAAGCTTTCCTTGCCATTGCCAGTCTACATTTTATATCTTCTCTACTTCGACCATCATCAGTTATTTTGCTCCCAAAATAGAAAAACTCCTTTACTACTTTAAGTGTCTCATTTCCTAATCTAATTCCTTCAGCATCACCCGACTTAATTCGACTACATTCCATTATCCTCGTTTTGCTTTTGTTGATGTTCATCTTATATCCTCCTTTCAAGACACTGTCCATTCCGTTCAACTCTCATACTATAATATTAGTGAATATCACAATCATTCTTGAACGCAAATTGTTAACAGAAAATTTCTTTAGAGTGCAGATGAACTCTGAGAATGTTTCATATTCGCAGATTTCTGACACATACACTAATAAGCCGAAACATTATGATCATGCCTTGTGTCGTTGTGGGCACGTGGCACGGTAACATACGGCGATCACATACACTGTGTGAGTCTATGTGATCGCCGTAAGCTTATTGACACCAGTGCTTACTAATTTAAGTTATATATTACAGCACTGAAGATGGTCACTAAGTGACCGAAAATCGATTTTGCGATAATAAACAAAAATATACGGCCAATGCTATCTCTTCTTCCAAGTGTACCCATTATCTGGTCGTAGTGCATAGGACACTATGGAGTCGCCAATCTACCAGTTTTTCCATTCGCCTGTAAAGAATTCGCGTTAGTGACTTATTAAACTGATACTTCGGGAATTTTCACATGTGTCAACAACTGCTTTCTTTGGGATTGGAATTATTATATTCTTCTTGAAGTCCGAGGGTATTTCGCCTGTTTCATACATCTTGCTCACCTGATGGTAGAGTTTTGTCAAGACTGGTTCTCCCAAGGCCGTCAGTAATTCCAATGGAATGTTGTCTACTCCCGGGGCCTTGTTTCGACTCATGTCTTTCAGTGCTCTGTCAAACTGTTCACGCCGTATCGTATCTCCCATTTCATCTTCATCTACATCCTCTTCCATTTCCATAATATTGTCCTCAAGTACATCGCCCTTGTATATACCCTCTATATACTACTTCCACCTTTCTGCATTCCCCTCTTTGCTTAGAACTGGGTTTCCATCTGAGCTCTTGATATTCATACAAGTGGTTCTCTTTTCTCCAAAGGTCTCTTTAATTTTCCTGTAGGCAGTATCTATCTTACCCCTAGTGAGATAAGCCTCTACATCCTTACATTTGTCCTCTAGCCATCCCTGCTTAGCCATTTTGCACTTCCTGTCGATCTCATTTTTGAGACGTTTGTATTCCTTTTTGCCTGTGTCACTTACTGCATTTTTATATTTTCTCCTTTCTTCAATTAAATTAAATATTTCTTCTGTTACCCAAGGATTTCTACTAGCCCTCGTCTTTTTACCTACTTGATCCTCTGCTGCCTTCACTACTTCATCCCTCAAAGCTACCCATTCTTCTTCTACTGTATTTCTTTCCCCAATTCCTGTCAATTGTTCCCTTATGCTCTCCCTGACACTCAGTACAACCTCTGGTTCTTTCAGTTTATCCAGGTCCCATCTCCTTAAATTCCCACCTTTTTGCAGTTTCTTCAGTTTTAATCTACAGGTCACAACCAATAGATTGTGGTCAGAGTCCACATCTGGCCCTGGAAACTTCTTACAATTTAAAACCTGGTTCCTAAATCTCTGTCTTACCATTATATAATCTATCTGATACCTATTAGTATCTCCAGGGTTCTTCCATGTATGCAACCATCTTTCATGATTCTTGAACCAAGTGTTAGCTATGATTAAGTTATGCTCTGTGCAAAATTCTACCAGGCGGCTTCCTCTTTCATTTCTTAGCCCCAATACATATTCACCTACTACGTTTCCTTCTCTCCCTTTTCCTATTACCGAATTCCAGTCACCCATGACTATTAAATTTTCGTCACCCTTCACTATCTGAATAATTTCTTTTATTTCATCATACATTTCTTCAATTTCTTCGTCATCTGCATAGTTAGTTGGCATATAAATTTGTACTACTGTAGCAGGCGTGGGCTTCGTATGTATCTTGGCCACAATAATGCGTTCACTATGTTGTTTGTAGTAGCTTACCCGCATTGCTATTTTCCTATTCATTATTAAACCTAATCCTGCATTACCCCTATTTGATGTTGTGTTTATAACTCTGTAGTCACCTGACCAGAAGTCTTGTTCCTCCTTCCACCGAACTTCACTAAGTCCCACTATATCTAACTTTAACCTATCCATTTCCCTTTTTAAATTTTCTAACCTACCTGCCCGATTAAGGGATCTGACAGTCCACGCTCCGATCCGTAGAACACCGGTTTTCTTTCTCCTGATAATGACATCCTCTTGAGCAGTCCTCGCCCGGAGATCCGAATGGGGGACTATTTTACCTCCGGAATATTTTACGCAAGAGGACGCCATCATTATTTAATCATACTGTAAAGCTGCATGCCCTCGGGAAAAATTACGGCCGTAGTTTCCCCTTGCTTTCAGCCTTTCGCAGTACCAGCACAGCAAGGCCGTTTTGGTTAGTGTTACAAGGCCACATCAGTCAATCATCCAGATTGTTGCCCTTTCAACTGCTGAAAAGGCTGCTGCCCTCTTCAGGAACCTCAGGTTTGTCTGGCCTCTCAACAGATACCCCTCCGTTGCGGTTGCACCTACGGTACGGCTATCTGTATCGCTGAGGCACGCAAGCGTCCCCACCAATGGCAAGGTCCATGGTTCATTGGGGGGGGGGGGGGGGGGGGGAGATTCTGAAGATATAGACTGGAAGTTATTTTTCTAGAGACCCAAAACTTCATCGAGGTGGAGCATGCTGTAAAGCACTGAGAAACTAGAAACTTATCCCATCTGCGAAGATCTTTACATGAAATCTCAAAGGAAAAAAAGAGAGAACTGATATTTCCACTCGTGAATACCGATAATGGTGATGTAGCAGATACCAAATCATCCCTATAATTTGCAAAGTCAACTAAGGTGTTCCTCATGTCTAGAGAAGCAGTGAACGTGTCTTTCACCTGCTAGATGCATACACTACAATCGATGTTCCCTCAACTAAATAAACGTGCGAAATGTTCAGAAGCAGTCAACCAGACAATTTACATGGGAGGAATAATGGTCCAGCGCAAACACACATCCATATTGAACCTTCTCAAATTTCCAAGCGATCACGAATGCTGCCCAACACACACTATTAGTTCACTATTCGGCCCTTTAGAGGACGACATGGATAAGTCAGCTACATTCCTGCATCCCAACAGGTCTTTCCAGTACGACGGCTCCTGCCATTAACGGGAAACGTGGATCATTCCCGCCACAGGCCACCGGCACTGCACGGCATGCACGCACGCAAAGGCAGAATCATCATCCTAGGAAATCGGTCACACATACATTTGATCACTATACTTACAATTAAATGTTAAGATTGCAGTCTCAGTTGAATGACATTCGACAATGTGTGAAGTATCAGAAATATACCTTCCTGACGGCTGTGGCTCAGGAAACAGAAACACCTGTACCAGTCTTATGGCTTGACATACTCTTCCCTTTGCTATCACTGTATTCCACGTCAAATCCATACCTTCATTACGACTGGACATAGTCATTTCCTTTGCACATGTCGAAACACAAACACATACTTTATAAGCCTGATGCTCCAGGTGAACCTATCACACATCCCCTACTACTACTACTACTACTACTACTACTACTAAGTATAATAATTTGTCGCCGGCCGAAGTGGCCGAGAGGTTAAAGGCGCTACAGTCTGGAACCGCACGACCGCTAAAGTCGCAGGTTCGAATCCTGCCTCGGGCATGGATGTGTGTCATGTCCTTAGGTTAGTTAGGTTTAAGTAGTTCTAAGTTCTAGGGGACTGATGACCTCAGAAGTTAAGTCCCATAGTGCTCAGAGCCATTTAGCCAATAATTTGTCAATAACTGATTGCTGGCGATACGAAATAATACTGACCGAAAATCAACGATGGGTGGACATTTCTCATAAGTTTTTCTTGCGAGTGCTACCACTATGTCTTAGAAAGAGAGGCATAATCGTCTTACAAACCGCTATATGTTGTAAAAAAAAAAAAACAAAAAAAAAAAAAAAACCATATTACCATCGCAAGCGGTCAAGCGGTCTTGCTTCTACAGGTGCATGCAAATATCCATGTTAAAAGCTAGACTGGCTTTATAAATAGAGGTATTGCATTACCTCTGAATGAAGTGGTTTTTTACAGACAAATACCGTGACACTGAATATAGACGGTGATCGCCGAAGTGTATAGTATCAGCCATGGTGTGGTTACACGTTGCCAACGGTGCAACCTCGTAATAAAATTACCGAATTTAGAAAGTGATTCGGCTAAGGACGTGGTATGAAACCCGTATTTGCAACTCAGTGCCGCCACCGCTGCTGCTGGACATTTTTCCAGTATTTGTAATACATTCTCGATGCCATGTCAGAGGTTCAGTGATATATCGACTGGGTTATAGGCAATGGCTGATTGAGAAGGATCACAAACAGTAGATGGTGTGCTGATTGAGATCGTAAGAAATGTACACTGGATTTTCAGATCTCTAGTGATATGTTATCCACTAGAAATGCCGTCTGGGATTTGGAATCAAGTATCTCCATTCAAGCACATAACTGTGTTGGATCCAATGGAGAAGGCCTTTAATGATTACAGCTACTAGTGGATCATATTTCTGGCACTCTCATACCTCGAACAGTCATCTTTCTCGAACCTATCTGCTACAGTAAAATTCCAACGTCGTTTTAGGTAGTCCCTATGAATCTTACAACTGCTGCTATTTCTGCAGCTTTATTCATGTGATTGGGTTTCGACCATTCCATGGAAATGGGAACGTACTGTCGTAGCTCCACCAACTGCGCACGTTGTGTAAGGTCAGTGTGAAACGAAGCCCGCTCCTGCAACATGAAGTCGTATAAAACACAGTGGGGGAACTGGGGGAAGAACAAGGATTTTGCTACTGCTTTATGGTGAGTCCCCAAACTACATAAAAGTACTGCTGTCCGAAGCAGATTCGCATCCCTCAGGGCCTACTCATGTCTATCATCCCAACATGCTGTCTTTGTTATTCTGTACCATCCAACAGAGAAAAATTACGAACTATAAAAACTCCTCTAACTTCATCTGATGGATTTTTACCACATCTCTCTCCTCCCATAAATCGAAAATAAATACCATCTGGCATCGAGCACATATGACTATCCTATTATACAGCTATTGATCCATCGCACGGAGCAGTGTAAAGATCCATCACCTGTAGTGTAAGAGGATTACATTGTACACTGCCATACTTTTTTTTTTCCACCACGACTTAGAGGTCTGTGTCAGGTTGTAAACTGACATAAACACGTTACGACATTTTGGGGTAACCAACAGTGTACCAGTGGATGGATGGGATGGAAGAGACACCGTCAATGTACTGAAATAGTAAGCATCACAGCTGATAGTGCGAACAATTTTAGGAATATTACAGTAATTTCAACACTGACCAATGATGCGACAGCATGTTTCCCAGTTTCAGTATCATAGCTAAACCTTACCTTCTCTACTTTGTTAGTATCATCGCGAATGTAGATAGATGACTTTGCAGTATATCCAATCATTAATTCTTGAACATATACATCATCAAAGTATACCAGACAGCACTCTACATATTTCTAGCACCTTGAGCATAGTGCTTAATTTACGATCTATCTGTATGTGAATGGGAGTCACAGAGCATTCTCGCAATCTTAGGATAAAATTAGAGACTGAAAGACTCCCTCACACTGTCATTGACCAAACCGACCTGCAGCACCATTACTGATTTCATCTGCAGCCGACCATAAGTAGACTGCTACATTCCATGTCTTGTGAATGAATGCAGCTTGCAGAATCCTCACCCATCGAAATGCACAAGATTTCTCCAGATGCGCTTATGTCGAGGAGGTTAGCACTCCTTATCGATGGATAGTAACAGATTTGAAAGTGTTGTGATGTAATAGCAGATGGTTAAGAAGAACAAGAAACGGGTGATTTTTATGCACGATCTAGCTCCAGGTGGACGGAGTTCAAAGCATTTTATGTAAATCAACTAGCCTATCAATTCTGAAGTGTTATTCTAGTGTATGTGATCAGTACCAGGAGGGTATTGGTAGCAGAGAGCATAAACACATACACTCCTAATGCTACACGGTTCTGGACTTAAATCAGGCTATAATGTTAGATTGCTTGAGTTTCTGACCTATCAGTCGTATGCAATGCAGCGCTGTTAATGTTCCAGTGTAAGAAATATACTTTCATCTCATGACATACATCTTTCTTGCAGGTTTATCTACGATAAACTATGGTAACAAACTGTTAAACGCAGGAAACTACTTCCTTAAAACAACGGCTCTGTGTGGTACATGCACAATATAGCTCTCCAGAGATGTATAGCGTCCACTGTTAGCACCAAATCATGCTTCAGAAATTATACGCTGTCCATGTCAGCGCTACATAATATGATCGTTAGTAACGGACAATACCTCTTACAAAGAAACGGATAAACGCATAGCAGCAGTATCCGACATGTGAAATTACAAGTTACGCCACCACTAACTCTGTAAGTACATCTGTCAAGCAAATGTATACATGGGGATTGTAGTGTCTCAGATGCACCTATCGCCAACTTCGTTATGAAACTGAAGTATCCATTTTACACCGAATATACGACAGGGGGATGGAGTACATCACATAAATCTTCGTTTGTTTAGAGGAACACCTCTGATGACTGAGAGGTTTACCGTTAACGATCGATAGTAGACATTGCTCTAAGACCCACATAGGGACCGATGACCGTTGCTGTCTGGCCCCTTAAACCCACAAACCAACCAAGACCCACATAGAACACGCAGTTGTATATGAGTTGCATGCAGGCTATGTCCCACAACCGATGCATCCTGACAGAACATCAAGAAACAGGTTTGCAGCAGCCGGCTGGGGTGACCGAGTGGTTCTGGCGCTACAGTCTGGAGCCGCGCGACCGCTACAGTCGCAGGTTCGAATCCTGCCTCGGGCATGGATATGTGTGATGTCATTAGGTTGGTTAGGTTTAAGTAGTTCTAAGTTCTGGGGGACTGATGACCTCAGAAGTTAAGTCCCATAGTGCTCAGAGCAATTTGAACCATTTTTTGACCTGCAGAAACTTCACCCCCTCTCTCTAGAGTGCATCATCAGTCTACCATTAAATCATACCTTGCTACAACTCCATCTCAACCGATCAATCCATCCACTCTGTCATCCTTTAATGCAGATGCATGTAAATTTAGAGGCAGGTGGTTCCCTGTCTTCCTGAAAAGCGTCAAATACAGAAGTCAACTCACGTGCAGCACTGTTACCTCAATAGACATACAGTAGAATGCTGCCTCAACAGAAAAGAAGTGTTTCCTTGGATACCTTCACTTCCATGTCAACGTTCTCTCTGATTTCTCTTGCTGTCACATACTTGTTCCCATGTACAAGAATTGTTCTGCGCCAACAAGAAGACATGCAAGTACTTCCTCAATTTCCCCTCATTTTGGTGTATATTCCCTCAATTGATACATATTGTCTACGTTTCTATCGATTTTTTATGGCAGTTCTACCCATGTGATCACGACATAACTTCTCGTTCTGTGTTCTAAAATTTCTTTGACATGTAGTACAGCTGCCTGCACCTAGCTCAAATCCACTGACTGGGAGGCATAGTGTAGCAATGTACTCAATTGTATCCAGTCGCCTCCGCCATGCACATTCCACATTTGCAGAGCGTCTGCTCTATTTTCTGTATGTCTGTGTATGTGCATGTGTCACAGGTGGTGCTATATTGCTGGGTTGGAGATCGGTTTCGTCCTTTAATATTCAAGCTCCTGTCCTCAGTGGCAGAGCAGTATAACTGAGTAACAGTCTTTCCGTATTTGACGATCTGTAGGCCACTTTGCAGAGTTTTATTGTTGGTGCAATATGGTGATCTGTACAAAATAGTTTTTTGCCACTGAACGTCTCGTCTGCAGAAAGAAAAAAAGGCGGATGGTGCTTCCACACCGGCAGCATCAGTGTATCGGCGGGTAGATTCAGTAAGAGCCAAACATAACGCTCCATTTGTTAACAAGACGTCCTTTGTGCCGGGATGTAGGAGCTTCTACATAGTGGTGAGAAAGTTTGCATTTCGGAGATGTTTGTTGAAAGCAGGACTCAAGGATTTCCAAGAAGGGTAACACGTGATTCCAATTTGAGATATTTATTTTCTCGAGCCACTGTCGGACGTAAAGCACTACCTTGAGCTGCAGTCATAAAACTGATTATCGTGTGCCAAGATTAGAAAAAGATTACTCACTGTGAAATCCAAGGAATCCTGTTACGACTCATTGAGCCATAGCTCAACCCATAACATTCTGTCCAGTGGCAGAAAATATTCGAATTCGAGAATAGATATTAATTATTTGTACCCTATCTATTCCATTGCTGAGCGAATATTGCATTTAAATTCTGTCGTCTTCCGATAAGATTTCAGATAACAGGGTTCTGAGTACTCCCGTAATGGTTGGCTGTAACTTCCTAATGACGGTAGTAATGTACAGATAGGCTTGGCTGTAACACCTCTGTCTAATTTACTCGTATTCTTAGAAACTGTCTGCTCGATTTCTTGAGCCTTGTGCTGCTTAACTGTCGACTCTGTGCTCTAGTTGTCCTTTTTCTTCTTCTACCACCACCACCACCACCACCACCACCACCACCACCACGAATGAGAATTAGTCTCGTTCGGGAAGTTCGTGAAAAATACCGAAGGTCTCAAGAATATTGTATCAAACATCTCCAGAAGTATGGAACTGTGCTCTGTCTTGACGAGATATGCAAATCAACGGTCTATTAATGTAAGTATTGGCGTAAACTACTTATCAACTAGGCACATATGCCACGATCTCAAACACGGTAGTCGTACTCGGCAGTGTTTTTTTTTATTTTTTTGTTGATCTTTGAGTGCACTTTAAACAGCCATCCACATAAATAAATCAGAATTACATACAAGTGGTACAAATAAGTAAATAAAATTGGTAAAACAAACGCTAACATTGATGATATTAAAAAAAATTTGAAACAACGTACTAAAATTACACATAATTACTTATTTACGACAGTTACTTCATATCTCTCCATGTCGTTTCCTGAATTTGTTAAGTGTCACAAGATTGGTTAGTCATGACCAAAGGATGTTTAAAAAGAGTGTACAAAACTGATTGTAATTCAGACTTAACATCATTTTATTCAGTCGCAAGAAGACGACTAAGTTCAATGCCCATAAATTAAAATAATAATAATAGCTGGTACTTCTTATTCACAACAGCCATTTACATCTTTGACGTGATGTCCAACTGGTAGATGCATCCAAAAATTTGATTCGTTTCTTCCACTTAGTCGCAGCCACAAAGTGGAGGAGATGTTATGTTTCTACGGAGTAGGAGCTCTTCAAAGATGCAGTGGTTGAAATTCAGTCGCACTATGGTAACAGCAAAATTCCATCTACAAGTGAGGCCATCGTTCCAAAATCAGGTTGGTAGCACCGATGACATTTGCGCGTAGTATTTTCTTTTTGCTATCTAAGAAGCTTGCTGTTCTTTGTCCCGCCCATTCTTCAATCCTTTTCCTGTAAGTAGGTAGCAGAGCCTCCGCTGGAATATGCGTGTAGTCTTGTATGCCTGAGGTTACCGCTTCCTTAGCATGAGTGTCAGCGATCTCGTTTCCCAGTATGTCGTTTTGCACTTTAATGCAATACGTGGAGACATTGGGGCCATTCCTGTCACAGGGCAGCTTGAAAAGGCAATACATCATTTGGTATAGTCTACAGGCGTCTAACCCGGGGATCAGGACGAGCAAGGGAGACGTCCTCTGCGTCCAATCCAACGATCTGGAAACAATTTGTGAAGACACGCTATAGTACTCCGTGCACTATTGGCTGGGCAGCTATCATGTTGGTACCATATGTTCCCCATGTCTTCAGTGGAACGTCTTGTAGCATCTGTGGAAAATGTTCTGTTAGGAGGCTGCGACACTTGCGCGCATTCAGTGTTGCGTCTGTGGAAAACGGGCCTATGATGGTTCACTATCCCACACCAGACGTTCACACTCTGTTGACACTGACGTTCCACCTGACGAAGCCAATACGGATTTAAACAGATCTATAGTGCATGTTTCGGTGGTTTACCTGTCCATGACCGATAAATGTGGCTTCATCACTAAACAAGATATATGATACATGATACATCTGTACATACGGAGTATCCTCTCCTAATGCTGATGCACATAAGTTAACACGATTCTCATAATCATATAACCATTTCCATACACCTCTTGATGGACAGAGATGTGGTACGGATGGAATCTATGTCGGTGGAAAATAAGTAGAACACTTGTCAGACTCTTGCCACTTCTTTGTGCGATTGCGCGGCAGCTGATAATCGAATAAACTGCAGCAGCAGCAAGAAAATTAATTTCCCTCTCTTCTATCGTCACTTGTTTCCTTTTGCTAAGTTGTTTAGGTGCTACGCTAGCACTTTCACGTAACTAGTTGAAGAGGTTTGTAAATAATTGCCGAAATGGTTGACGTCTATTGGGATTCCTTGCCACATACACTGTACAAGAACGAACTGCATTATTCCTACACTCTCCATACACCATGAGCACGTCGGCTTTTTCTGTGTTGGTAAATACTATCGTCCACTCACGACATCTTGTTTGGACTGTCACACACTGACCAGCAAGTCGTAGTGCACTTAATGAGCACATAAGCACACTCTAAGGCAACATTACATCGTACCTAGCAACTACACAAGCTGAATGGTACAAACAAGTGTTGGTGTGAAAATTTCTCAAAAAACGGTATGTCGTAAACGACTTGCACTAGAATAATGCAAAAAAAAAACACCACTAATGTTCTGATTTACCCTACTTTTGGTTTGTTAGTGTCAATAAACACTATTCCATTTAAAAAGTGATTGCACAAGAAGTACACTTTATAAGTAATATTACATTTTCTTTAATAGCTAACAATACGTGGCCCTGACTGCCAATCCATTCTGTGAAAACTACACATCAACAGCACTTTCCATTCCCACAATATTTGCGGTGCAAGTTTAAAGTGATTTACTCTGTATACACTCTGAAACTACTGGGGGTGATGGGTTGAAACTTCTGTTCCTTTTGCGTGGATAAGGCTTAGCGCACCCGTTAATCTTCTCTCCATCGCTCTATGTCTCACCTGTTCTAGTTATTAGCTTGATAAGACTTTCTAATCCATTAACTTCATGTTTAGCTCGATTTTTCTATCTAAGTACAGATGCATGTGCTTCACAACTCTAGAACAAGTGTATGATACATGTACGAATTTATACACAGTCTACATTATACTGATATATATTTATGTATTAGTACACTACCTTTTAGGCAGAATCTCCTGAAAATTTCGCCTGTATCAACAGTCACTCTGTCTCCTCATTTTATCCATCACCAGAAAGCCATAAGCTGAATGATTCGAGTAATCTCCACATACATTAACAAATTCTTTGAACGCCGTGTCGGTTCCTAAAAGTGCTGGGTAAGTTTTAAATTCATATTGTCCTGTTTCAATGTGATGATGTGATTCACATTACAAAAAAATGGTTCAAATGGCTCTGAGCACTGTGGGACTTAACTTCTGAGGTCATCAGTCCCCTAGAACTTGGAACTACTTAAACCTTACTAACCTACGGACATCACAAACATCCATGCCCGAGGCAGGATTCGAACCTACGACCGTAGCGGTCGCGCGGTTCCAGACTATAGCGCCTAGAATCGCTCGGCCACCCCGGCCAGCCGATTCACATTACAATCACCAACTGCTTTGGAATTCTGGCTCAGTTAAACGACCTCAGCTTACAAATGACGACCAAAACAAAAATATTTGCTTATTCGATCCTTGTGTTCCATTACGGCTTCATCAAATATGAAAACAATGTTTCGCATTTGCTTTCTCAGGTTGTGAAATATAACTGGCCTTGCTAAATGTCTTACAGGTTACTTCATCAATGCTATGTATAATCTTGTGTAATAACCAGTATTTGGGTTGGAATAGAGTTCCTGGAAATATACGAGTATTTGCATGCTCAAAGCGGATCTCCTCAGGATTTGTTAACACTGATCGAACGACATTAGTCTTCCTCCAATCACTATGCCACAAATCAAAGAATATACATTATTGGGTGTTAGTGAACCATTTCTCTTCTTCTGGTTCCCAATATTATTGCAGGACCACCTGGATACTACAAGGCTCTTGTGATGGGTTTACTTCATTCATTCATTCAGTCATGGGGAGGACTGTGTGATTACGTTAGCATACAGGGATCGTTTATAGCTATATTTCTGTTTCTTTGTTTATAAACTCCTACAGGCAGCAGGGTGTATGAAGGTACTTAGGTAAAATTGTAATTGTGTATCTATACCTAATTCCTCTTCTCCTTTCATCAATGTGCAACATGAATTCGTAAGGCTGAGCGGTGGTTTATTGTGATAGGCAAGGAGTTTTGTGTGCCATCTCTAGCAGTTTGCTTCACATTCTCTTGTGAAATCGTTAGATGTAAGGCTGCCAGCTTTTTCGATAGTCTAGAACACGTTGATTCCAGGACTGGAATGCATTAAATTCTTAAAAGTTTTCTCCTGTAAGCAAGTGTACTCTCTCTAGTTAAACAGTTGTGGGAAGTCATCAGCTGTGACAGTTTGGTCACCTCGTATCACTGAGGGGAGGGAGTTCCATGGAATTAAACAGTAGTCTGCATTGAGACAGCACATAGACGATCTCACTCATTTAGGGATATTATTACTTCGTCACTATATTGTGGATTTTTGAATACAATCATTGGATAAAACTCACGATCCAGTACCATACCCAAACTGACGCATTTGCATTCACTCTTGTTTAAGTTTGTAACTGACTGTAAAGAGCGTTTTTTGCGATGACATGGTTAGCCTTTGATAGTTCTCATGCGACTGGAGGGGGTGATTTATCGATATCCGATAACACGTAATTTGGTGAAAAATTATGGCTTTATTACTATTATTAAAGGACTTGGAAGAGCAGTTGAACGGAATGGACAGTGTCTTGAAAGGAGGGTATAAGATGAACATCAACAAAAGCAAAACGAGGATAATGGAATGTAGTCGAATTCAGTCGGGTGTTGCTGAGGGAATTAGATTAGGAAATGAGGCACTTAAAGTAGTAAAGGAGTTTTGCTATTTGTGGAGCAGAATAACTGATGATGGTCGAAGTAGAGAGGATATAAAATGTAGACTGGCAATGGCAAGGAAAGCGTTTCTGAAGAAGAAAAATTTGTTAACATCGAGTATAGATTTAAGCGTCAGGAAGTCGTTTCTGAAAGTATTTGTATGGAGTGTAGCCATGTATGGAAGCGAAACATGGACGATAACTAGTTTAGACAAGAAGAGAATAGAAGCTTTCGAAATGTGGTGCCACAGAAGAGTGCTAAAGATTAGATGGGCAGATCACATAACTAATGAGGAGGTACTGAATAGAATTGGGGAGAAGAGGAGCTTGTGGCACAACTTGACTAGAAGAAGGGATCGGTTAGTAGGACATGTTCTGAGGCATCAAGGGATCACCAATTTAGTACAGGAGGGCAGCGTGGAGGGTAAAAATCGTAGAGGGCGACCATGAGATGAATACACAAACCAGATTCAGAAGGGTGTAGGCTGCAGTAGGTACTGGGAGATGAAGAAGCTTGCACAGGATAGAGTAGCATGGAGAGCTGCATCAAACCATTCTCAGGACTGAAGACCACAACAACAACAACAACAACAACAACAACAACAACAACTATTACTAATGTAGAATAACTTTGTACCTCCTCCACCTTGTGGAAGGGCCGGAGGTGTTCGTCATTGGCAATAAATATCGGTTATCTGGATACTGGAAAACAGGAGTAGGTTCTAATAAATAACAACGCTTGTTCTTCTCAGATAATGGCTGGACTAGCTTATTGTAGCGCCGAAAATTCAAATACAGTGATTCCAAGCAGTGTAATTAAAATGCGCAGAAGTTTCATTTGTATTTGTACATCTCGATTGTCGCGATAGGTTTTTTAATGTTTCTCTCTCCGCGAAGGTCAGCAGTCAGACAGCACATGCCCTTGTCGCGATGTCAAGCAATCCTCTCTTAGTGTTCACAAAACCATGGGCCAACGGTGCCTCAAAGAACTGCTGAGCGACACCACATGTGTGTAAAAGATCATGTCCTTCTCCAAACCATCGCACAAACGAAAAAATGACTGACATCGAAATAAGTGTCCAAGGAATAGAAAAGCAACTGAAATCATTCAACAGAGGAAAGTTCACTGGACCTGACGGGATAGCAATTCGATTCTACACAGAGTACGCGAAAGAACTTGCCCCCTTCTAACAACCGTGTACCGCAAGTCTCTAGAGGAACGGAAGGTGCCAAATGATTGGAAAAGAGCACAGGCAGTCTCAGTTTTCAAGAAGGGTCGTCGAGCAGATGGCAAAACTATATACCTATATCTCTGACATCGATCTGTTGTAGAATTTTAGAACATCTTTTTTGCTCGCGTATCATGTCATTTCTGGAAACCCAGAATCTACTCTATAGGAATCAACATGGATTCCGGAAACAGCGATCGTGTGAAACCCAACTCGCTTTATTTGTTCATGAGACCCAGAAAATATTAGATACAGGCTCCCAGGTAGATGCCATTTTCCTTGACTTCCGGAAGGCGTTCGATACAGTTCCGCACTGTCGCCTGATAAACAAAGTAAGAGCCTACGGAATATCAGACCAACTGTGTGGCTGGAGTGAAGAGCTTTTAGCAAACAGAACACAGCATGTTGTTGTCAATGGAGAGCCTGGTACAGACGTTAAAGTAACCTCTGGCCTGCCACAGGGGAGTGTTATGGGACCATTGCTTTTCACAATGTATATAAATGACCTAGTAGATAGTGTCGGAATTTCCATGCGGCTTTTCGCGGATGATGCTGTAATATACAGAGAAGTTGCAGCATTAGAAAACTGCAGCGAAATGCAGGAAGATCTGCAGCGGATAGGCACTCGGTACAGGGAGTGGCAACTGACCCTTAACATAGACAAATGTAATGTATTGCGAATACATAGAAAGAAGGATCCTTATTGTATGATTATACGATAGCGGAACAAACACTGGTAGCAGTTACTTCTGTAAAATATCTGGGAGTACGCGTGCGGAACGATTTGGAGTGGAATGATCATATAAAATTAATTGTTGGTAAGGTGGGTGCCACGTTGAGATTCATTGGGAGAGTCCTTAGAAAATGTAGTCCATCAACAAAGGAGATGGCTTACAAAACACTCGTTCGACCTATACTTGAGTATTGCTCATCAGTGTGGGATCCGTACCAGATCGTGTTGACGGAGGAGATAGAGAAGATCCAAAGAAGAGCGGCGCGTTTCGTCACAGGGTTATTTGGTAAGCGTGATAGTGTTACGGAGATGTTTAGCAAACTCAAGTGGCAGACTGCAAGAGAGGCGCTCTGCATCGCGGTGTAGCTTGCTGTCCAGGTTTCGAGAGGGTGCGTTTCTGGATGAGGTATCGAATATATTGCTTCCCGCTAATTATACCTCCCGAGGAGATCACGAATGTAAAATTAGAGAGATTCGAGCGCGCATGGAGGCTTTCAGGCAGTCGTTCTTCCCGCGAACCATACGCGACTGGAACAGGAAAGGGAGGTAATGGCAGTGACACGTAAAGTGCCCTCCGCCACATACCGTTGGGTGGCTGGCGGGGTATAAATGTAGATGTAGATTTAGTCAGGCAGCACGCGCTCACAGCAAAACAAAATAAAAATTGTCTTTTCCTTGTAGAGCACAGAACTCGAATGATTGATAGTGGACGAGAGCAAAATTTGCGGGGAAGGGGGCGGAACGGAGCTAGATTAACGTTGGACGACCTGTCCCTCTCCCCTCTACCTCCTCTCTCATCCCTTGGCAGACCTTGTAACATGCAGATTATGGCCTTCAGTGAAGCTGTAATATGACATTGGTCAAAAACTTCTGATGGATGCCAAGTCAACGATTGTGACTAGAATCAACAGTGCACTTCTACTAGCAGGTGATGTGATTTTCAAAGTGCACATTGGAAGCGCAAAATACGAAAAACAACAAACAAGAGGCACTGAAGTACAGTTTGACGTAAACATAATTTACTGTAAACTGAATGGAAACTCAAAGTTGTTGGAGAAGAGAAAGAACAGTCTCAAAACTGTCGTTTTTTTAGAAAAACACTTAGTAGAAAGCACAGTTTCATGGGAGGTGTAAGAAAGGAGGTCGTGAAGGAATGTGTGAGACGATTTCTCCCTTCTTGCACTCCGTCACCTTTCCTTTGCATGTGTGGATCCTGTGTCTTAAGCACATATATTTGGTGCAGGCAACTAAGATATGTGTATGTAGCATGTAATGTACGTCATTTGAGACGAAGACGGTGCAAACATGTATGCCAACTCTCTTTTAGAGTGAACTCGAGTGTTTTTGATGTTGATGGGTGTTCATACTGATAAAGCCCTGCCCCACTCGGCAGTCAGCGTGCACTACAGAGGGCGCGCGGGGCATCAAAGTGGCCGAGAGGAGCGTCACCGGGAAAGGGCGAGCAGTCGAGCTCCGACAGCGTTGTGGAGTCTTGTGTGTGGCAGCAGATCAGCCGGGACTTGAAGGTATGCCGGCTCCTTGTGCCGCAGCAGACTGACAACACATCATGTTAAGCGCCAGATGCATGGACGGTGTGCTGCCCGGGATGCGTGTTGGCGAGCAGCAAAGGCGCCGGGCCTTGGAGCGTGCACCAGAGGAGAAGATTTGCTTTTGCCAGGTGAAAATGCAAGTGAGAGGCACCGTACTGCAAGGATCATGGTGGTGCTCTACTGTTCGTTGGTACGCCGAGGAGTAGCGGCACCCTGGGAGATGAATGGCAGCTGGCTCTTGTAAACTGGTCGTAGCGCTCCCACTCCGCTTGGAGGATGGAGCGGCCGGTATTACCTTGGATATCCGGAGTCAGCTGGGGAGCAGTGGTGCAGCCCAGTCTAGAAATTGTGAAAAAATAAAACAGCTACAGCCGTCCTTATGATTTTATTGTATTTTGTTGCAACCAGTTTCAACGCTTCAATGCGCCATCTTTAGGCTTTTGTTGATGCGGTACGGGTTTATATGATCGCCATATGTATCACATCAGTTGCCAGCATAACTGGATACGCAGATGATGTGTCAGAACTCCAACAAACAACTCAGTTGGCAGTTGTTGGTTAGAGTGCTGACACATCATCTGCGTATCCAGTTATGCTGGCAACTGATGTGATACATATGGCGATCATATAAACCCGTACCGCATCAACAAAAGCCTAAAGATGGCGCATTGAAGCGTTGAAACTGGTTGCAACATAATAAAATAAAATCGTAAGGACGGCAGTAGGTGTTTTATTTGGTCTCAATAGCAAACGGCCGTCGTCCCAGAGACCTCCTGCCAAAAGGAAGGACATACAAAAACTAGGCTAGAAATGAAACTTCCTGGCAGATTAAAACTGTGTGCCGGACCGAGACTCGAACTCGGGACTTTTGCCTTTCGCGGGCAAGTGCTCTAGTGGTAGAGCACTTGCCCGCGAAAGGTAAAGGTCCCGAGTTCGAGTCTCGGTCCGGCACACAGTTTTAATCTACCAGGAAGTTTCATATCAGCGCACACTCCGCTGCAGAGTGAAAATCTCGTTCTAGTCTAGAAATGTACGCCTTCACAGCTGAGTAGCAGCTGGCGCCTGTACACACAGACAGTTGCGCAAACTTAAAGATAACGGGCTGAATGCAGTTTCGCTGCACCTAGAGGGTACAGACATGACTGTGTGCAGTGCTGTGTGCCCTGTACAGAGAACTGATCAAGGATGCATCTAAGTATTGCAGTGTACAAGTAGCAATCTTTGATACGTGCGACGGATTTCGTGGCTCACCACGCTGAATTGATTCTGTTGTGTTTTTCTTGTATTTTCAAACTGCGCAGCTGATTGCTCACTATCTACTAAAGGCGATTACAGACTGAGTGTCGTTAGCACAGTCGCCTTGCTTAGCGTGTCCAGTCTCATTGTTACTGTTGTGGAGCGGCCTTAGGGTAAGTTCGTGTTTGTACTGACAAAACACTGTCCTTGAATTCTATAGTTTTGAGTTTGGTATCACGATAACTTTATGAACTGAGGTTTAGCTTTGTTATGGGCTTGTCATACTCTTACGATCTGATATTATTCATGTTGTCGGATGATTTGTAAGTAAGGGCTTCAGTTAGTGAACTATTGGTAGTGCTATTCCCCTCACTGAAATTTTTTTATTATTGTTATGGGAATTAATTTTATTGATTTTGAATTGTAAATATTTTGTTTATATTATTGCGCCCTTTTAAAATAACTGCTTAGCGGTTGTCTTAAAATAATACAATAAATAATACCTCTGCTACATTCGTCATCATGCCTTCATAACCATCAGCCACTTCCACTCCACAGCTGCTAATGCCTGTTGCTCCGCACCAATACAGAACGCAATTTGTTGTTATTACATAACATCACATCACAAAATCTCAAATGACTCAAAAAAACTGCAGTTGACTTCAGTATATAAGAAGGGTAGAAGAAAGAAGCCACAAAATTACAGACCTATTTCCCCTAACTTCAATTTGCTGCAGAATCCTTCAACAAAATCCCCATTGGAATGCAGTAAACTATCTTGAGACTGAGAAGCTTATGTTCACGAATCAAAATGGCTTTGGAAAGCAACGCTCGCGCAAAACTCAGCTTGCCCTTTTCTCACACGATATACTACTAATTATGGATAAAGGATGAGGAAGAGATTGATGAAATGAATGATGAGTTAAAGGAAATTGTTCAGACAGTGAAGGGAGACGAAAATTTAATAGTCATGGGTGACTGGAATTTGATAGTAGGAAAAGGAAGAGAAGGAAACGTAGTAGGTGAATATGGAATTGGGGGGGGGGGGGTAAGGAATGAAAGAGGAAGACGCCTGGTAGAATTTTGCACAGAGCATAACAATCAAAGCTAACATTCGGTTCAAGAATCGTGAAAGAAGGCTGTGTACATGGAAGAAGCCTGGAGACACTGGAAGGTTTCAGACAGATTACATAATGGTAAGACAGAGATTCAGGAACCCGGTTTTAAATTGTAAGACATTTCCAGGGGCAGATGTGGACTCTGACCATAATCAATTGGCTATGAACTGTAGATTAAAGCTGAAGAAACTTCAAAAAGGTGGGAATTTAAGGAGATGGGACCTGGATAAACTGACAGAACCAGAGGTTGTGGAGAGTTTCAGGGAGAGCATTAGGGAAAGATTGACAAGTATGGGGGAAAGAAATACAGTAGATGAAGAATGGGTAACTTTGAGAGATCGAATAGTGAAGGCAGTAGAGGATCGTGTAGGTAAAAAGACGAGGGCTAATAGAAATCCTTGTGTAACAGAAGAGATATTGGATTTAATTGATGAAAGGAGAAAATATAAAAATGCAGTAAATGAAACAGGCAAAAAGGAATACAAACGTCTCAAAAATGAGATCGACAGGAAAATGGCTAAGCAGGGAAGACTAGAGGACAAATGTAAGGATGTAGAGGCGTTTATCACTAGGGTTAAGATAGGTACTACCTACAGGAAAATTAAAGAGACCTTTGTAGAAAAGAGAACTAGTTGTATGAATATCAAGAACTCAGATGGAAACCCAGTTCTAAGCAAAGAAGGGAAAGCAGAAAGATGGAAGGAGTATATAGAGGATCTATATAAGGGCGATGTACTTGAGGGCAATATTATGGAAATGGAAGCGAATGTAGCTGAAGATGAAATGGGATATATGATACTGCGTGAACAGTTTGACAGAGCGCTGAAAGACCTAAGTCAAAACAAGGTCCCGGGAGTAGACAACATTCCATTAGAACTACTGATAGCCTTGGGAGAGCCAGCCTTGACAAAACTCTACCATCTGGTGATCGAGATGTATGAAACAGGCGAAATACCCCCAGACTTCAAGAAGAATATAATAATTCCAATCCCAAAGAAGCAGCTGTTGACAGATGTAAAAATTACCGAACTATCAGTTCAATAAGCCACGGCTGCAAAATACTAACGCGAATTCTTTACAGACGAATGGAAAAATTAGTAGAAGCCGATCTCGGGAAAGATCAGTTTGGATTCCGTAGAAATGTTGGAACACATGAGGCAATACTGATCCTACGACTTATCTTAGAAAATAGATTAAGGAACGGCAAATCTACGTTTCTATCATTTGTAGACTTAGAGAAAGCTTTTGACAATGTTGACAGGAATACTCTCTTTCAAATTCTGAAGGTGGCAGGGGTAAAGTACAGGGAGCGAAAGGCTATTTACAATTTGTGCAGAAACCAGATGGTAGTTATAAGAGTCGAGGGGCATGAAAGGGAAGCAATGGTTGGGAAGGGACGGGGTTGTAGCCTATCCCAGATGTTATTCAATCTGTATACTGAGCTAGCAGTAAAGGAAACAAAAGAGAAATTTGGAGTAGGAATTAAAATCCATGGAGAAGAAATAAAAACTTTGAGGTTTGCCGATGACATTGTAATTCTGTCAGAGACAGCAAAGGACTTGGAAGAGCAGTTGAACGGAATGAACAGTGTCTTGAAAGGAGGATATAAGAAGAACATAAAAAAAGGCAAAACGAGGATAATGGAATGTAGTCGAATTAAATCGGGTGATGCTGAGGTAATTAGATTAGTAAATGAGACGCTTAAAGTAGTAAATGATTTTGCTATGTGGGGAACAAAATAACTGATGATGATCGATGTAGAGAGGATAAAAAATGTATTGTTGCAATGGAAAGGAAAGCGTTTCTGAAGACGAGAAATATGTTAACATAGAGTATAGATTTAAGTGTCAGGAAGTCGTTTCTGAAGGTATTTGTATGGAGCGTAGCCATGTATGGAAGTGAAACTGGACGATAACTAGTTTGGACAAGAAGAGAATAGAAACTTTCGAAATGTGGCGCTACAGAAGAATGTTGAAGATTAGGTGGGTAGATCACATTACTAATGAGGTATTGAATAGAATTGGGAAGAAGAGGAATTTGTGGCACAACTTGACTAGAAGAAGGGATCGGTTGGTAGGACATGTTCTGAGGCATCAAGGTATCACCCATTTAGTATTGGAGGGCAGCGTGTAGGAAGACCAAGAGATGTATACACTAAACAGATTCAGAAGGATGTAGGTTGCAGTAGGTTCTGGGAGATGAAGAAGCTTGCACAGGATAGAGTAGCATGGAGAACTGCATCAAAACAGTCTCTGGAATGAAGACCACAACAACAACATGGATAAAGGACAATAGGCTGATTCCATATTTCTGGATTTGACTGCTTCTAGATTGTTTCATCGCAGTCTGTTAACGAAGGTATGAGAACGTGGAATAAGTTCACAGATATGCGAGTCCCTCGAAGACTTCTTAAGTAACAGAACCTAGTATGTTGCCGTCGACGGTGAGTGTTCATCAGAAACAGGCAGGAGTTGTCCAGGGAAGTATTATAGGACCTCTGTTGTTCTCTTTACACATAAATGGTTTGGCACGGGGTGGGCAGCAATCCGCGATTGTGTGCTACTGTTGCTGTGGTGTACGGTAAGGTGCCGAAGTTGAGTGACTGTAGGAAGATACAAGATGACTTAGACAAAATTTCTTATTGGTATGATGAAAGGCACCTAGCTCTAAATGTGGAATAATGTACGTTAACGAGGATGAGTAGGCAGGACAAACCTGCAACGTTCGGATACAGTATTACTATTGTCCTGCTTTACTCAGTGAAGTCTTTTAAATATCTGGGAGTAACACTGCAAAGCGATATGAAATGGAACGAACATGTGAGAACAGTGGTAGGGAAGGCGAATGATCGACTTCGGTTTATTGGGAGAATTTTAGGAAAGAATAGTCCACCTGTAAAGGACACCGCGTATAGGACGCTGGTGGGACCTATTCTTCAGTACTGCTCGAGTGTTTGGGATCCCTACCAGGTCGAATTCAAGGAAGATATCGAAGCAATTCAGCGGGCGGCTGCTAGATTTGTTATTGGCAGGTTCGAACAACACGTATGCTTCAGGACAATACCTGGAGGGACGGCGACGTTCTTTACGAGAAACACTACGGAGAGAAAAATAGAGAAGCGTTATTTGAAGCTGACTGCCAAACGATTATACCACCGTCAACATACATTGCGAGTAAGGATCACGAAGACAAGAAATTAGGGCTGATATGGAGGCATATAGACAGTCGCTTTTCCCTCACTCTGTTTCCGAGTGGAGCAGGAAAGGACATGAGTAGTGGTGGTACAGGATACCCTCCGCCATGCGGCCTACGGTGGCCTGCGGACTATCTATGTAGATGAAGAAAAGGGTCTCGGAGTTCAATGTACTCGTACTATCAGTGAGCATCTTCAAGACTGTCATATTTCATCATTCCGTGAAACACTGTGAGGAGATTGGTGACTTAATCCCGGAAATTGGCCACAGTTTGATGAACAGAAACTACAAACCATCATCTCTTCTTCCACTGTCGACCAAATCCCGCAGACAAAACTTTTCACACCAGTAGGATTAAATGGACTTGCCTCTGGCACTGGTGCCTACCCGCTAGTGTGTGTTAATGACCTCGGCACCTATGTAATGCCACCAGGTAGACCTACATGAAAAAGATTGGAATAAGACAGAAAAGAATGGAGTATGACAACGAAGTAGAGGCCAACGCGATAGCTCAAAGGAATTTCTGGAAACATCAAAGAAAGGAATATTAATCTTTAAGAATCAAGTTTGCCAAGACTGTCAGTAATATTTTTATGCCAGAATGAGATTTTCACTCTGCAGCGGATTGTGCGCTGTTATGAAACTTTCTTTCAGGAGTGCTTGTTCTACAAGGTTCGCAGGAGAGCTTCTGTAAAGTTTGGAAGGTAGGAGACGCGATACTGGCAGAAGTAGAGCTATGAGGACGGGACGTGAGTCGTCCTTGGGAAGCTCAGATGGTAGAGCACTTGCCCGCGAAAGGCAAAGGTCCCGAGTTCGAGTCTCGGTCCGGCACACAGTTTTAATCCGCCAGGAAGTTTCAATATTTTTATTACTGTTACCGATTTCGACAGATCTACGCTGTCATGATCGATTCATGTAAGATTATTAGAGGTTCATGCTTTCAGTATTTTGTTCAGTAACGCAATTGGAGACATAGTTATCCGGAGATTTGTTGAAAGAAAGAAGTGAGGAGGCATAGAATTCAACGTGTTCTCAATGTTAGAGGTAGACCACTTCATGTGGACATGGATGAGGAAGGCTTGGAAGACAAAGCACTTTAAAACGCAGGAATGAGGATTTTCCGTCCTTTCGGAAACGAGTATTGTAGTATTTACTTGGTAGAGGATTCATGGAAAAGTCCTAATTTTGATTCTAGTTTTTGGTTTGGCATTTCGCTTCACTTCTGTCTTTTAGAACACTTCGTGAAAGAGAAAAATGGCAAGCGAACTGTTTTGGGATTCCTACGTTTGCCTTAAGGTGACCTCATAAATGGTTCTCTGTCGAAAGAAGTGTCCACACTACCCTTCCTCCATTTCCTATGACCTTGAGCGTAAATTTGAAGTTTTAACAACTCTACCGAACGAGTTGGTGAAGTGTTCATGGTTTACATTCGGCAGCATATGGTTTGAAATCTCACACTAAGAATCAACAACATTTATATTTTCCGTTCTTATTTATTTTTTGTATTATTCAGTACGTTCCCAGGTTTACACATGTATGCATGCACAACAGTTACTTAACATTACAACAATTGAGAAATACGTATATTCATTATATTTACCTCTAAGCATTATCGTACACGTCACATTACAGCTGCTGTACAGTTCAAAATAAATGTTCCAATATCCCACCGTCAACTTCAATCATTTGTGCATATTGGGAAAAATTGTTGTGTTGCGTGTCTGTATGCCTCTGCACTTTCCCTAATGAGGGTAACGGCTTCCACAATGCAACCAAGCAGTCCATAGCTCGCCCGGCTACCCGCGCGGTCTAACGCGCTGCTTCCCAAGCGGGAAGGCATGCCGGTGCCTGGCAGATTAGTGTCGAGGTCCGGTGTGCTGGGCAGCCTGTGGATGGTTTTTAAGGCAGTTTTCCATCTACTTCGGCGAATGTGGGCTGGTTCCCCTTATTCCGCCTCAGCTACGCTGTGTCGGCGATTGCTGCACAAACGCTGTTTCCACGTAGGTGTACAACATAATTATTCTACCATGCAAACGTTTGGGTTACACTCGTCCAGTATGAGACGTTCCAGAGGAGGAGGAGGAGGAGGAGGAGGAGGAGGAGGAGGAGGGGGAGGAGGGGGAGGGCGGGGGGTTCCAGTGGGGCCGAACCGCACAATAACCCTGTGTTCAGTGTGGGGCGGCGGTGGGGTAAGTGGACTACTGTGGCCTGTTGTGCGGTTGTGATTGACTGAAGGCTATGGTGGGATGAAGCCTCTCCGTCGTTTCTAGGTCCCCGGTTTAATACATACGTGAATAAAAGCAGTCCATCTTGAGTGTTCAGCTTTCGTTTGTACATCTCAGACTTGGTCCAACCTCGTAAGCAAATATCGAATGGCTTAAGGTCTAGGAATCTTGGTGGCCAGTTAATTGTATTACCAGGACCAGTCCAGTGATTAGGAAAGGTGCGGTTCGTATGTTATTTCATACGTCTGGTAAAATGTGGAGTGGATTCGTCATATTGGAAGTAAATTTGAGTCCCTGTGGTCGAGGTAATTCCTCAAAGTATTCAACAACTGAATTTTCTAAGAAATGCAAATAATTCAGTCCGGTCATTCGCTCTTCTAAAACGACTGGACCTATCAACAGGTTACTGACCATGCCGCACCAAATGTTCATCGAAAAAAGAGCTTGGAAATTTATTTTTACTGCTGCGTGTGGATTTTCTTGCGACCATCGACGATTAGTACTTGTATTGTTGATTCCATTCCTCCTAAATGTGGCTTCATCAGTGAATATTATCAGTGGAAGCAAATGTCGATTGTTATTTAATCTGAGAAAAAAGTCTTGACATTGTCGCCAATGTGAAGATTGTGGACACGCTGTATGTGAAATGGGTACAAGGTTTCGACAAGTAATGTTTGCCGTGAACTTGTTCGTGAGACACTGATATGTGCAGAAAGTCGCCGTGTGTTCGTGGTAGGACTGCGCTGCACCATTTCAACAATATATTGCTGTGATTCTTCAGTTTCTCCTGGCGTATTTCTTGCTCGAACAGTCCACGGGTGTACTGACGGTTCATAGTGTCCAACGGGCACAATATTTCGGCGATCAGACATGTCGCCATCGTCAGGTGTGCTGACGAACTGGGCTCCGGAAGGCGGGCGGCCGTCTTAAATCCCCTTCCCTCGCGAGGCGTTCTCTCCGCGGTCCGTACCCGCGGCTGCACGTCGGCGTCTGTGGTGGCGTCGGTGCAATTGCCTCGTCCGCCCTGGTCGCCTGTTCGTTTTCTTTGCTGAGCGTCTTTTTAAGTAGAGTGAATGCTGGTTCCCATGCCTTGCTGAGGTTTATAAAGGCACATTTGCATGCCGAGCGTGAGTTTCCTCGGAAACGCGAGATATTAATTAAATAAATAATCAGTGACAAATAAATAAAGCCTATGGCACACAACTGCAGCGCTGTGTCGCTGATAAAACAAAAGTACATTTTCGTTAGTCGTATGTTTGATTAAAAAAAAAAAGAAGAGCTCTCGTTGATGTGGTGCGAGAAGCACGTATTTTAGTTTATTGTCTGGCACACCGCCATATTTCATGATATAGAAAATTACTGCGAGTTGCAACCATACTAGGCACTCGATTCTGTAAAGAATTTATATTTATAAAAGTAAGTAGGATTATGAACTGTAGGCTTATTCATTGAATATATCTGATTTAACTAACTGTGTAATTTTTTGTTTAGTAGACAATCACCTCTGTACGACGTTTTGGCATGGCTGGCAAATTATTGTAATATTGAGATTTAGTTTATGAGTCCGCACCTACCGCAGCAGTCTTTGGAAACGATTTAATTACGAAGTCCGATTATTTCAGTTTTATTTCACGGTCAACTACGAGTAACATTGCCTTTACGAAAAAGCCATTGTCAAGCGTCTGATACCGAATAATCAAAACCTGACGACTCATAGGAGAGCCAATCATACAGATAAAAATAATTAATATTTTATTTTATTTTATTTTATTTATTTTATATTGGCGACTGCGTGTCGGACTTGTTATTTTGTCATTTGTTACATTGTTCTCTTTGTTTCATGTGAAAAATCAACCTTCTGGTCATGGACTTGACTATATGAGAAATAAAAAAAATCAGAAGATATTTGCCAATTATAAAATTTTGCGGGAAGACGCAAAGAAGCTTCCAGCAAAATAAGGTAAGACGCAGCATCTTTGCATTAGCAGGCTTGACCAGACGTATAATTCAGTGTATTAGCTTTTCAGTAAAATTCTGTAGTGTTTCTTTTCCGCATAACAGTTTCAGTGATAAATTCCATTCTCAGTATTTTTCCTTAAACAATAACGTATGCAACAATACCAATACACGAGTGTACAATATGGCCGACTTCTGTACGATATCATGTAACATGGCCAGCAGCCATTACCAATAATCTCAAATTCAGTTTATATTTTTAAATTAACAGACAGCCATTGTTGCTACGACCGATTCATGCTCAACTGCATTTTATTTTAAAACCAGTGTCAAACATTAATTTCTTGAAATATATAGCACGTGTGGCATGGTAATAACTAGAAAACAATACGCAAAAATGGAACAGCAAAGACGTACTATTCAGACGCAATCCGACTCGGACGAGAGACAAATGTTAGAAAATGACTTTACGACAGCAACCGGTAGTGACGATACATCAAATATTGACGCAAGTGTCAACGGAAATTTTGACAATAGGCCGTCCACCACAAAAATTTCAAAGTCTCAGTCAGAGCCCATGTTAATACATGACGTCACGTCTAATGACGCGGCGGGGGCAGAGACCTTGCAAACAGTAAACATTGCCAACATGTTACAAATGCTAATGAAACAAAACGCAGAAAATATGGCAACCTTAAGGATGCAGAACGCGGAAAACATGGCAACCTTAAAGACACAAAATGAACAGTTAAAGACACAAAATGACGAAATTAAATCTGATCTCATAGCAATCAAGGCATGTAATGACACTTTGTGTAAACGTGTGGAACTTATAGACGCCACACTGACCGAACAGATGACTGAACTCAGTACGAAATTTTCCAAGCTTAATACGAGACAAGAAAAGACTACAAATGACGTAGCACTTTTACAGAAACAATTAAAAAACCTTAATGTCACGTGTGAAGCTCTTACTGAACAAATTCAAACATATCCTTCAGTACACGACAACCTTGAAAAACGAATTACTGACGTGCAGAATAAATTTGACGATGTTGAACAACACCTGACTGACATCTTACAATCTGATGCCACAGCTCATTTTCAAAATATTAATAAAGAATTTCATGATTGGGTAGAGAACAAAGCCAAACATTTTGATAGATGCATACGTGAAAATTTACCAACAATTGTGCACGACTCCGTAGCGGAATACATCACTAATAACAAACAGCTGATTAGTGACGCAGTACAATCCGTCACTGCACCCATGAGACAATTCACCGATCAACCACAGTCTGAATGTAACGAAAATATCAGTCAAAATGTACAGTTCAGAAACCAATATACATTCGAGTATGACGCACACATACCGCACACCACAAACACACAAGAACAAAACACACCACGACTACAACACATACCACGACGTGCAACCACAAACACAAGCTATTATCATGGTAAACCACAGCAACATTATCGTAATTACTCGCCAGCTGAGCATTGCAGTAATTACAGTGGAACAAATCCATATCATAATGCAAAGGAAGAAGAAAGCTTAATAAAACACAGGCAATTTCAGGCTTTTATCCCAGAGAAACGAACCATTCATCCGGTGATTTTTCTTAAATCTTTTAGTAACGCATTTCCACGCACTTGGAGTGACCGGAAAAAGATTTCATATATTGTCGGTTACATCCAAGGCGATGCAGCTGTCTGGGCATACAGTCAAGCTGACGTATGTACCACGTACAGTGAGTTTGAGCGTGCCTTTCTGAACAAATTCTGGTCGCAATCCGTCCAGGAGCGACTCAGGAGACAAATTTTAGAACCTGAAACTTTTAACAGTAAAAATGGTAACTTACGCAGATATTTTGAAAAATACTTGAACATGGGACATTTTTTAGACGAACCAGTCGCAACACGTGATATACTCCGAGCGTTGAAGGCCAAATTGCCTTTCAACATTAAGAAAAAACTTCTACATATCCCGGATGACGATTCAGATTATTTTTTAACAGCTTTAGATTCGGTTGACATGTTACTTGAAGATCAGCGCTTCGCGCGGCAAAACAGCAGCCACAATGTTTACACTAGTGGTATGCAAAACATGCAGGCTTGCCAACACAATTCTGGCGCGCCCACAGTTGGATACGCGGTACAACAAAAACAGCAAACTCACATGCCGTCTCAGTACGGAAATCAAAATCAACACGCGTATTCCAATACGAACAATAGTTACAACAGTAATAACATTTCATGCGGCAATCCATACAAAAGGCACCGCGGTAATAACTGCAACGGTAACAACGGATACAAAGGTAATAACAAAAACACAAACAGAAATAGAAATAATAATAACTACGAGCCAAGACAGCATCAAGGTTGGACTCGTAACGATCAGTACTTTCACTCAAACTCTGCTTTACCACAGCAGCCACCAGGTCAAAATTGGAGCATACCTTACGACCGACAGGTAAGTTATAATGCGCAACAGCAACAACAACCGCAAAAGTTTGGAGATCATAATAGGCAATATCCGAATGTGAATATAATAGAAATGACACCTGATGCACAACCTCAATCTGTGTCAGTACCTAGTACAAATGATAATCCAACAAACTAGAAACAGTCACTACTTTGCCCCAGGTCGTGGCTGAAGAATCCTTGGGGGGCGGCTTCAATGTTAATCAGTTATTTGACACCACACTTGAACAACAGAATAATGATATGCCGAGTAATTCTAAACAAAAACTACCTGTTTTATTTATAAGATACAACCACAATAACAATATATCAGATGAACTTTTACAAGATAGTACACAATGTTGTTTAAACACAAATGAAATTGTTTTAGCATCCACTACTGGTGTAGTAGGTGGGATTCCAACTACTATTATCCTAGATACAGGTGCAGCTGTGAGCGTTTTATCTTTTAATTTTTATAAAAAGATGTGTGAATTGGAACCTGTGCCTGAGTTTCCTGCCCAAAACTGTAAAATAACTACTGCACTAGGTAATAAGTCATGTAGGGTTACGAAGCAAGTTTTTGTAAACGTTAAAATAGGTAATGGAACCGTACAATGGCCATTCCTGGTTGTACAAAACCTTGTGACAAATTGCATATTAGGAATAGATATTATGAGCGAGAAGGACTGCATTATAGACTTCTCCAAAGGTAAATGTATTTTAAATGATAAAGGCAGTGTAATTATTATTGATTTGGACAGGAGAACTCTAAAGCATGACAAACACTGTACAGGGTACAAGGTACAGTTAGTACTTGACAAAGACATTCAAGACATGCAAACACACTCATCTGACAGAGAGCTAACGGACTTGAAAACATTGCTTGATCATAAGATAAGTGAAGCTACAGCTCTCAGTGTACATGAACGTATAAAACTACAGGAAGTGTTATCCAAATATTTACAAGTTTTTACCAAACGATTAGGTGTTATCAACACGTATGTGTACAAGATTGAAGTTAAGCCTCACAAGATCTTCTGCCATAAGACATATAACGTACCGTTATCTCAACGACCTGCTGTGTGGCAAGAATTAAAACAAATGTTAGACTGGAAGGTCATTGAACCATCCACCTCACCTTATTGTAGTCCTCTACTTGTTGTCAAAAAATCAAATGGAGGCATTAGGTTAGTGTTAGACGCACGAGCTATTAATGAAATAATTTTACCGGTTCACACAAAACCTGAAAATTTAGAAGAGCAATTACAGAAATTTCTAGATGCAAAATATTTTTCCACAATAGATCTCGCTAATTCGTTTTGGCAGGTGGGTATCACTCCTGATTCTCGGAAATATACTGCATTTATGTTCGGGGGGCGAACCTATCAGTTTTGTGTTCTACCTTTCGGACTGAATGTCAGCTCTGGGGTATTCATTACAGCCCTGGATACCGTGCTTGGCGACGATTTAGTTGAGACAGTCACACACTATGTAGATGATATACTGATAGCTACACAATCCTGGAATGAACACGTTGACACACTTCAAAGAATTTTAGAAAAATTTGCACAAGCTGGAGTCACAGCCAACCTAAGAAAATCAAAATTTGGTTGCAGTGAGATAAAGTATTTAGGACATATCATTAATTCACAGGGCATACGTCCGGATCCCAGTAAATTAGATGCTATCAGAAACTTTCCTAGCCCTCGAACTAAAAAGCAGTTAAAATCATTCCTTGGGCTATGTTCATTTTTCAGACGTTTTTTGCCACAACCACTTTTGAACAGTAAACATCTGCTAAATCTACTCAGAAGGAATCAAGTTTGGATCTGGTCGGAACAGTGCCAGAATGACTTTAATACAATTAAACATGCTTTAGTGAATGCTAACATTTTGAGCCATCCAGATTTCAATTTAGATTTTTGTATGACTTGTGACGCTTCACGTACTGGCTTGGGCTGTTGCTTATTTCAAGTTGTAAAGAATAAAGAGGAGGAACAGATAAGAATTATTGGGTTTGCGAGTCGCACTCTAACTGAATGTGAGCGTACATACTCCACTACTGAGTTAGAAACACTTTCCATAGTATGGGCATTCAAGAAATTCAATTATTATTTATTTGGAAAACATACGGTAATTTACACCGATCACCAGGCCCTGACATTTTTGTTAACTTGTAAACTTGTACATCCTAGACTATCACGATGGGCAGTTACACTTCAGAACTACTCTTTTGAAATTAAGTACATAAGAGGTAAGGACAACACCATTGCAGACACTTTGTCTAGACTTCCACAAGGTATGAATGATACCAACAGTGACTTAGAAAATATAAATGACTACAGGATTCTCTTAATGCAAGACAAGCAGTATCACCAATATTATATTGATATGTGCAGAAACATGGCTGAATTACAAAAATCTGATCCTCACTGGTATAAGATAATAACATTACTGGTAGAAAAACACAACCATCCTTTGACTAAGTATTACAAGTTACACAATGATGTGTTATTTTACCGCCGACATCCAAATGCTACTAACTGGTGTGTATGCATTCCCAAAGAGTCTGAACGTAATCTAATTTGGCACACACACTTAGTTTGGGGTCATTATGGGACGAAAAAGTGTTTGGCAAAGCTCAGTACATACTGTTATTTTAGCAATATGAGAAGAAAAATTTACAGGGAACTAAAAACATGTGTCATATGTCAAAAATCAAAACCTCAGAATTTATCCACAAAAACAGATTTACATTCTATTTTACCTGGTAGACCCCTGGAAATTCTGTGTACTGACATTAGTGGACCGCATCCAGCAAGCTCTGGAGGCGTCAAATATATCTTAGCTTTTTACGATATATTTTCTAAACACGTAAAACTTTATGCTTTAAAATCCGCCACTGCAAATGCTATAATACGAAGATTCTCAAGTGATTACCTGACGCACGTGGGAAAACCTAAAGCAATTCTGTCAGATAATGCAGCATACTACTCTGGGTACAAATGGAGAAATTTCTTGAAGGACAATAACATTAAAAGTATATTTATTTCGAGGTTTAGTCCACAATGTAACGCGACTGAGAGACTTTTCCGAGAATTAAATCGATTCATGAGGACCTATATTTCATCAAAACATACTAATTGGGTGTCCTACCTAAGTCTTTTCGAAGACGTACACAATAACTTAAATATTTACGATACAAATTACACACCTAACGAGATCATGTTCAATTGCAAACAGAACGATCAGTGGATAGAACCATTACCTAAGTTGTCGGACAAGGAAATCACACCTGAACAGAAAATAAAAGAAGTATTGACTACGCTGACACATCACGCACAGATACGAAACAAACATCACAGAAACATAATAAAAAGAAAACAAAAATTCGAGGTAGGAATGCTTGTACTACTTCGTACTCATCATAAATCTGTTGCACTCAAACGACGCAACGCTAAGTGGCGTCTGCTATATGAAGGACCTTATATAATTGTTAACATACCGCACCCTGGTGCGTATCTGTTACAACATCGTAGAACTAACAAAATTATTGGGCTATACGCACACCGAGATCTTAGAGCATTTCATGCTGAATAATGTAAAGGTCATACCCATCAAAATATTGCTAAGCAACTCGAAAAACTCTGTTGCTACAACACAGATAATAAGTAGTATAGAAATTTTCATTTCAGCGTTCCAGAGTCGCAGTTGAAGACAGAAGAACTTTTCTTTCAACGCCGCGGTTCCACCGAGAAGACTGAATATTAAAGTAAAATTTATGATTACGTAGCAGTGAATGATATATAAATTTTTCACGGAATATTTGTGACTGTAGGTACCACTGACTTGCTATGACACCTGACGAACCGACAGACGTCATCTGTGAAGCGATCTTTTACTTCGAGAAATAGATTAGACGCACATCTCTCAGCAAGAAAAGCATCTACCAGTAGTCAAGGCCACACCGACACACTACACACACGCACAAAACGCGAGGAATCGAACATTTTCTCTCTCTTACTATTTTGAATATTTATTGAGTAGTGAAAACGCCTGGTCTTGCCTACTGATGTAATGAATGTTGTGTCTAACCTATCTTAATTTCAGATGACATCACAAAAAACATCGATAATATCCCAGCAAAACCGCTAAAGAGGATGTAAATATCTGCAATTCATGTAATCAAATATGACACAATGTAATAACCTATAGCTATGTAATGATGATGTAAACATGTTTATGTGCAACTGTATTATGTTTATGCTAAGAAAATATGTGACGTGTGTATGTATTATTACTTATGTTTTTTTTTTAAACTGATGTATAATGTAACTGTTACTGTGTGAAAATTTGAACGATAACGAGTGCCAAAATGTGAAAAACTTTAAAAAAAAAAAAAAAAAAAAATTGCGTAGTGAACCACTATTCACGGACATTAACGTACATTACTAAGTCTGCAACTACGCAGAAACCTATGTGAAAGAAACTGTTAATGACATTCATGATGCATCGTACCTTTGTTAACGCGATGAACGATTTCTTCGATGAGTAACCACGAACATTTAGGTGAGCTATATTTAAAAAAAAAAAACTGAATATGTGAAGTGCATAATTCGTGCATCGTCTAGCGACATTACTACAGTACCCAACTTCAAGATGTTAACTGGATTAAATGGACACAAAGTGCCTGTCCAGAAAACAACACGACGGGTGGAAGAGTTTTGGTTGGAACTTCAGGGAATGAAATGTTCTCGAAATGTGACGGACACGCTTACCTGGACTGACCAAGGATCGACGCCAGCTATGTGCCGTCCGAGGTTCTGCAACCAAGCTTCCACGGAATATCGAAAACGAACTGCATATGGACTAATTACTCGACGGGTCACGTCTGATCTGTAATAAACAATGCTTTTTGTCACAACGAACTGCATCACAACGACTATAATGGAAATAGGAAATGGACATGCTTATGTATCAATCACGTTGTTATACAACGATGTTACTGTGATCAAAAAAACTTTACCACGACGATACTAACCTGTAAAAAATTATTGTGCAGCAGATGAATATGAACTGTGATAACGACACCATGTGTATAGGTCAACGCACCTGAAAAATACGGACATTTTTCTTTGAAGCATTTCATTGCAATGCTATGTAACTAAGAACATTCAACAATCTAAAGTTGTATTGTATTATAACAAATATTGTAATTTTAAAACTAAGTTACCTGTCATAGAATGTAGTCTTCATATGTAATCTTGGTGGAATATTTTCTTTGTGCAACGACTAAGAAATGCGCGCGCACACGAACAATATGAACTGCAATACTGTGCCGCGTGATCTAAATTTACGAAATAACGGCAGTGCCGTAGTTACACAGACGCTTCTGCGCATGCGCGCACTCTGTTTTGCCAACATAAGAACTTTTTCGGCGCACGCGCGTCATTCAAATTTTGTATATAATATACAGTATAATGTAAGTCATGTAAATAGTTGTAGATAACTTAGATTTTCTTGTGCCTTTAGGTGAATTGCTCGCCTGCAGGTGTGTCCTTTCGCCTCGCAATTCAGGGGGCAATATAAAGGCACATTTGCATGCCGAGCGTGAGTTTCCTCGGAAACGCGAGATATTAATTAAATAAATAATCAGTGACAAATAAATAAAGCCTATGGCACACAACTGCAGCGCTGTGTCGCTGATAAAACAAAAGTACATTTTCGTTAGTCGTATGTTTGATTAAAAAAAAAAAGAAGAGCTCTCGTTGATGTGGTGCGAGAAGCACGTATTTTAGTTTATTGTCTGGCACACCGCCATATTTCATGATATAGAAAATTACTGCTAGTTGCAACCATACTAGGCACTCGATTCTGTAAAGAATTTATATTTATAAAAGTAAGTAGGATTATGAACTGTAGGCTTATTCATTGAATATATCTGATTTAACTAACTGTGTAATTTTTTGTTTAGTAGACAATCACCTCTGTACGACGTTTTGGCATGGCTGGCAAATTATTGTAATATTGAGATTTAGTTTATGAGTCCGCACCTACCGCAGCAGTCTTTGGAAACGATTTAATTACGAAGTCCGATTATTTCAGTTTTATTTCACGGTCAACTACGAGTAACATTGCCTTTACGAAAAAGCCATTGTCAAGCGTCTGATACCGAATAATCAAAACCTGACGACTCATAGGAGAGCCAATCATACAGATAAAAATAATTAATATTTTATTTTATTTTATTTTATTTATTTTATAGGTTATAGCCGCAATCTCGGTTGATGAGTCCGTCGCTGGTACGAATTTCGATAGCCTCTCTAACGACGCTGTCCCAGTATTTGGATGTCTGTGCCAAGACCCTGGTATGTTGGTAGTCCATTTCGTGATTTTCTGACAAACAGTGATCTGCGACCGCCGACTTCTTGGGGTACCTAAGCCGAGTGTGCCTCTGATGTTCTTGACAACGATCTTCGATGGTGTGCACTGTCTGTCCAATATAAGTCTTCCCCCACTGACACGGAATCTGGTATACGCCGGCCTTCCGCAAACCGAGATCGTCTTTGACACTTCCCAATAATGCTCGTGTTTTATTGGGTGGGAAAAAGACAGTTTCTACTCGGTGTTTCCTCAATGTTCGTCCTGTTTTCCCCTATAGTGCGTCAGTATACGGTACATAGGCAGTGGCTAACTCCTCCTCCGTGACGTCTTCTGTCCCCACACGCTGTTCTGTAGAGGTGGGGCGGAGAGCGCATCTGGTCTGCCATTCTGAGTACCCGTTTTTTCAGAATACGGTTTTGAGGTGTTCCAGCTCATAGAGTAGACTCTCTGCATCAGAGATGGTGCTCGCCCTGTGCACCAGTGTTTTTAGCACCCATCCCTCTGTGAAGAGTGGTGACACCTATCTGCATGCAAACACAGGTCGGTGTGCGTTTTCTTCCTATATACCCCGTGGCCCTGGGTGCCATCCGCTCTTCTTTTGACCATGATGTCCAGGAATGGTAATCTTCCTTCTGCTTTGTCGTCATCCAAATGGAAACCTACTTGTTTTTCCGTTATGTGGATGACACGTTCGTGATCTGGCCCCATGGTAGAGACAAGCTCCTAGACGGATTTAAGACAGCCGCCTGCCGTCAGGAGCTCAGTTCGTCAGCGCACCTGGTAATGGCAACATGTCTGATCGCCGAAATATTGTGTCCCTTGGGCACTATGGACCGGCAGTACAACTGTAGACTGTTTGAACAATATATTGCTATTCTCGCTCAGGTTGTTGAACTAAATGTTCAGAAGAAAAATAGGAGCTTGTAAGATTACTTCTTACGCACAGTAAGCTGGTAAACACTCTACGATCAGGAATTAAAGTGTCGGAAAATTTCGACGGTATTTTTCGACGGCAGCAGGAGCACTACCATCGCAGAAGCCATGGACATACACCATATATGCATATTCTTCATTAGTGTAGATGTGTGGAATTGTAGCCAGCGCTTGTGCAAACAGGTAACCGATTCCTCTTTCTGATACACTCTTGACCCCTCGGTCTACTTCAATTACGACACACCAAAGGCCTCTGCACTTTCATCGGGCTAGTTTGATGGCAGAAACACGTCTAAGCAAACAGGTGGAAAGCAACGAAGCAGGTTGGGCTAGACTAGACAGAGAGGTTGGCTGTGTGAGATACATAAGCGTGCACTACTAACACCAAAACAAATGTACATTAAATGTGTTCTACCTCGGAAACCATTCGCAATAGGGCATTAATCCATATGAGTTTTTAGCGTCTCATGAGCTTTCCTGTCATATCTCTAAATAGTGACCGATCCTCCTCTGATACCCTCTATTTAGTAACTTCACATTCACCAAGAGAAAATGATGACTGAAGAAATTTTTTTTACTAAAGACCAGTTTAGATTGCACATATGAATAGGAGATATCATGAAATGTCAATCGAGCACACTTAAGATAGTATTATCTACGCCGTCAGTAACATCTGATAAACCTTTGGGATACTATTACAGTCATACCTACAGAAAAAGGATCAATGCGAATCACATCTCATGACTACCATAATTGTGATATAGCATGATCTTTTATCACTAATTATGGCTGTAATAGAATTCCACAGGTTATACATAGTACTTCACGAACGCAACCGACGTTGCGCGGGAAGCAGTATCTCAGTAGGCACGAACTAGCCCTGGTCATGCCAGTTTTTGTACCATAGTACGTGTGAAACTGATACATGAGACAATATGTTCGTGACATTTGAAAAAAAGCTTTTCGGAATTTATTGCAACGTTCTACTGGCATTCCGCTTTAGCTTCGTTTATTTGAAAGTAGGAAGCCTATAGAGTACATTTGTAGTTTAACAGAATAAACATAAATAATCGGAATAAAAGAATAGAGAACCAATTGTAGCGTGCGTGTGGAAGTAATAATAGTAAACAGTTTCCATGCGCAATTACAGGATTCATCAAATGTGCTTGGTGTACGAAAGTAATTTGTTTCACCCACTCCTTTGTACTGAAACACTATTGTGAGACCTTTATTCCTGAATGAACGACGCTGTGTGATGAAGTTTGTATTGATTCCTGAACGATATGCACTTATTATATTATGTACTTATTATTACTGTTATTATGTAGTTTATTATTAGTAAGCTATTATTATTATTATTTTTATTGTGCTTATTGCTTTTATTGTAAGTGTTATTGTTATTATTATTATTATTATTATTATTGCCATTAATATTTCCGCATGTGTGATGCAATTGTTTCTTTATTCTTCTATTTCAGTTTATGTTTATTCTGTGATACTGCAAATGTACTCTATTGATTTAGTCTTTTCAAATAAACAACCGAAAGCTGACTGCCAATAGAACATAGCTATACACTCTGAACAGCTCTTTTACATGTCAGGAACATGTTGTCTCATATAACAGTTTCACATGTACTACAGTAAAAAACTGGCATGACGAGGGCTCGAACGCGGGACCCTTGGTACGACAGACTAACATTGTACCGGCTTCCCCACGGAAGCTCTGTGAGACAGACGCTTACAGTTCCGCTTCTTTTATGTTCTGTAGGCATGTGTTACTTCTTATATACTTACCTTTTATGCACATTCTCCTAGACGACAACACATGACACAAAGTAATCGGCGTTTTGGTTGATACTTAGTCGGTATAAAATATTTGCTACCCATCTGACTAACATCTAAAGATCTGTGTCTGAGAAAAGATTCCGGGAGCACCACAAAGGAACTGTGACAAGATCGTTACTGTCTACAGTATACAGGTTAATTCCGCAATGAAGTTACAAACTTTCAGCGATGATGGTGAAGGCTACATGTATTAATTTGAGGCGTGAGACTCCAGTCTGGAAACGACCGAGTCAAAAGCTATAACCGAAAAATTTATGATACCTCTGACAGTAGACTTTTTCTATTGCAAGCTCTTTGCTTCCTTTACTTTGGGAGAAGCTTTCACGGACCAGAACAAAAAAAAGTCCAGTAAACATGGACTCTAAAATGCATACCTTAAAACCTAAGTGATAATTACAAATTCGGACTGGAAGATTTGGGATCGACTCACCCTAATGGAAGGACTGGGCTCCTCACATAACTACTTCAGCGTTCATCATCTTTAATACATAACGTGCCTTTATTAAAGTTAAACAAGTTGTAAAAACAATCAACAGTAAAACTGACTGAGCAGACTTTAGAAAAATGATTTTGGAACAGCTGTCAGTAATCATGAGTCACTAACCATTAATTATACACCAAATGTACAGAATTTCAAAAACAATGAACTACAGTGAGCAAAATTCACTGAGCAGTTTTTTTTAACTAAATGGCCTTTAAACAGCAGCCATTGATTATGAACCCACTAAGTAGACAACTAAGGTACTGAATTTTAAAAACAATTAATGGTCACTGAATAATTTACAGTCAACCAAAATTACCTCATTAGATTTTTAACAAATTATTTTAAACATGTTATTAATTAGGAACCCACTGTCATTCAGTACGCAGCAAAATACAGAATTAAGAAAAAAACAATTAACCGTCACTGAATAACCAGCTACAGTTAACCAGAGTTCACTGATCAGACACTAAGCAATTCATTTTTAAACAGCTGCTATTAATTATGAACCCACTATCACTAAGGACACACTCAAGGTGCAGAATTATAAAACAGTCCCTCGAGAGGCAGGTACAGTTAGCCAAAAACCACTGATCACTTTTTAACCATCTGCTATTAATTATGAGTGGTGATTGCATAAACCCCACCACGAAAGGGGGGGGGAAGCAAGAGATACGTCCATACACGAAAATTACTTAATACCCGCTGTCCTAAAGCCTGTAAGAGACCGGACCGCTTTCACTAGCGTTGAATCGCCCAAATTAACTCTAGTTCACTGATGTGTTTTCTAAAATGTCATGCCCACTCACGGAAACCGCTTCGCAGGGCAGGCGATTACCGACGGTCAAATCCAGGCTCGGCACCTTAACAGGAGCTGATTCGTTCTGTCGTGTAGCACCCAGCACTCCAAACATCTCGCACACCCGGCCGCCTCGCTCCGCACACCACACACTCACCGTCCAAAACCTTCCTGCTTCGCGGCTTTTGTCCCCGCCGATGGCGCTACTGGCGAACCGCCAAAGTTATCCAGGCGAAGGTCATCAAAAAGCGGCGAATTCGGTAGAAGGCTCAGCCCCCACGGCTCAACTCCCCCCCAATGAAACTCACATACGCTCCGCCACGGTTCGACACCAAGGGCAGAAGGTAAATGTAGGGCTAGTTACCCTCCTTAACATGACTAATATGTACTCTAGAGATCTTCCCGTTCAATTCATTATGGACCAAGATACTAACTGGACTCAGAAATCTTAAAATTTTACAGGGGCCTAAAAAAAGTGAACTAGTTTATTAGAAGGGGTTGCTCCAGTCTTGGCTCCTACGTTAAACCTACTCACAAATACACGGTCTCCAACCCTCCCCTTTAACTCGCGCCTCAACGTCTGTATCTACGCGTCTGACGCCTACGTGTGAGCTCTGTATTGCGTTTGGCTCTCTCCCACTCATGTTGGACAGTTTTGGGGGTGAGTCGCACAGGAAGCAGCTCGTAAATGGTCCAAAGATTACTCAAGGATAGACCAGGATTAATGAGGTCAGAGTGATGGTCTAATGCTAAGCATTATTAAAAGCAAGATTTAATCACGGGTAGAAAGGTCCCATCGTTTTTGGGACCTAGCATTAAAGATTATCAACGTGCTCTTCAGATTGCTATTCATGTCATCAGCAAAGGCCAGGTGAGGGTAGCAAGGAGTAGTGATGACATACCTAACACCACGATCGAAACGAAATCTCTGGAATTTTCTAAGTGTAAATATCGCAGCATTATATCACTTATCACTTCCTAGGCTGCTCGCTGGTGCGAAGATGGCGAAGATTTTGATAAGATGCTGTACAGATTGGCCACCAGTAACCCGCGGCTGGGAATTAACTAGTTAATACAGGGAAACCCGTCCACCACCACCAAGATATAGCCTCCCCCCTTCCCCCCCCCTCTCCCCCCATCGCCGGCTACGTGGAAAGTGTCGTCCCTCTAGTCCCACAAAGAGACGGTCCATGGGTGTGCTGGCACGATTATATTCGAGAAGACCCTAGCGTGAGTTAGAATTGGGTGTCCCTTGTTTGAATAACTGACCCCCCCCCTCTAACCGATGTTTATCCTTACACATAGAAGGCTAAACCACATGTTGTGTAGCTGTGGCAAAGGTGTTATGGAAACCTAGATGACCGAACACCATAGAGCTATGAAAAGACCTAAAAGCAGCGGGAACCAATACCTGCGCCAAACAGATTTGAATGTGCAGTCGGCCTTCCCCTTTTGACATACGGTACCTCTATTAATAACATACCCATCTATGTGGTGGCCATTTAAAAGCGCTTTTTTGTTTCAAAAATACGGAAATATGCTTTCTGTCTCCACTTCAGATCGCAAAAGAGTTAACTTTAGTCAACGCAGCCCTGCCGGAGGCAAGTTGGCCGCCATCCTCAGCATATAGCGGGGAGTCTCAATCTCCTTAGATGCGACTTAAAGCGTCGCCTACTCTGTTGTCTGGACCCATGACAGGATGCACTTTAAAACGTAATGCAGAGATGTCCCACGACCAACTCTATAAGTTTTTCTGGGACGGACCAATACCGCCTCAAAGCCTGATTATCAGTCTCGAGAACAAATTTCCTATGCTGTAGTAGAAATTGAAGTTCTGCAAGGCGAAGAGAATTGCTAAACCTTCCCAATCACACACTGAATATTTTCATTCAACAAGGGATAAGCAGTGCGATACGTAGGCGACTGCACGCTGCTCCCCAGATGTTCTCGGAGGGTACCGCCCTATCTCAGAATTGGATGCGTCTGCCTGGACAATAAAGGCCTTGCTGAAATTCTGGACGGCTAACACAGGAGGGTTGCTAAGGGCGGTTGTAATTGCCTCTTAGACAGCTTGATTACTGTCTTCCCCAAGAGAAGGGCTCACCTTTCTTGCGAAAGTTATTTGAGGGCTCCGCCAGTTGGGCGAAATTAGGAACAAACTTCCGGAAGGAATTCGCGATTCCAATAAATCTGACCATTTCCCTCTTGCTGGATGGGGGAGGGGGGGGGGGGTGGCATGGGCGAGGGGCGATTCGCGCAAGGAACGTGTCCGCTCCTGATTGCTGTCCCCTTGAGCCGAGCCGATACATGTGACCCAAAAAGGATATACAAGAGCGAGACAAGGTAATCTTAGAAGGCTTGACGGTAAATCCGGCCTCCCTAAGACGTAAGAAAACTTCTTCGAGGTGGTCCAAATGCTCCGCGAACGTGACGCTGCAAAGATAGTTATAAATGGATTTGAAATTAAGACCTCCCAAAACATGGTCCAAAAGACGAGACAACAGGGCTGTGCCCTTACACAGTCCGAAAGAAACTCAATGACAGCTCTCTGTTTGGAACGGACCCCCGTTACGGACACGATTTTGAAGGGTACGTGTAGTGCCGCCACTTACCGAAACTTCATGAAACTGTAGGGACTGAAGCGGGAATATTCCACGATGTTCCGCAACAAATTCCGCATCTTTTCAACTGTAATTGGCTGAGAAAGAAGTGAACGACCCTGGTATTTCATTATGGTTCTATTTTCCTTTTCGTTTGCAATAATAAAAAGACACAAATACTTTATATAACAAATATCATTGTATAATTTTTTTGTAGTTGACAGTCCGATTAGATATAGATTTTAATATTGATACTGATCCTTGTTTCGCAAGCTCAGATTTTGTGTTGAGGAAGGTTATAAATTTTTGGAGCTTGATGTTGCATAACAAACGCCTGATGCTCTTTATGTTCCTTTCATCTTAATTGCACATATATGTTGATGACAAATGGTGAAACGTTGTAACAACGAAAGACATTTTATTTAGCGATCCGGACAGTTTTTTTTTCTTCTTCCATAAGAGGTCCTGACAACGCCGCAGGAAGTTGTTATGTAGGGTGTTTGGAAATTCCCGTTACAGTGTTCTAGAACTTAAAGGGTGAGCAAGATGACGTGAACTCCGTCAGACGGTCAACTGATATCATTTATCGTCTGCCCTGCAGCGAGGCCTATTCAGTGCATGTGAGTATGCGATATACGAGGATTATTCCAAAAGTAAGGTCCGATCGGTCGCGAAATGGAAACGACTATGAAAATCCGATAAAGCTTTGCACAGATGTGTTGGGTAGTGTCTCTAGTATAACCCCAGTTAGCATCACGTCGCTCTTCTCATTTCTGAGCTCGCAGTGAGTGCGTAAAGATGTCTAGAAAATAGTGTCTGCCGCCAAGTACGAGGGCCTGGTGAGAAATTTCGCCTGAAGCTATGCAGCCAACATTACATAACTGTCGTGCTGTTTCGTCTTCACGACAATTCTCAGCCGCATTCTGCAGGGGCAATGAAGATGCTCCTGCATCGTTTTCAAATGGAAATGTTAGATTACCCACAATACAGTCCGCAATTGTCTCCCCCTGAGTTTCATCTCTGGTCACATGAACCGCTGTCTTTGAAGACAACATTTTGACACAGACAACGAGGTGTAGGCCAGCGTGGAGAATTGGCGGAAAGCACTGGCGGCTGCCTTCTATGATGAGGCTATTGAAAAGTTGGTACAACGCTATGACAAAAGTCTAAGTCAGAACGGCGACTACGTAGAGAAGTAGCTGAAAGGTGTAGCTAATTGTTACAAGTAAAACATTTCTGATGTTCACTGTGGTTTCAATTTGGCAATCAATCGGACCTTACTTTTGGAATAACCCTCGTAGTAAACATGGTTCGGTACACGTTTTCGGAAGACGCAGACATGCTTCTTGTGTACGGCGAAGCTCAAATGGTTCAAATGGCTCTGAGTACTATGGGACTTAACATCTGAGGTCATCAGTCCCATAGGCTTAGAACTACGTAAACCTAACTAACCTAAGGACATCACACACATCCATGCCCGAGGCGGAATTCGACCCTTCAACGGTTGCAGCAGCGCGGTTCCAGACTGAAGCGCCTATAACTGCTCAGCCACAGCGGCCGGCTACGGCGAAGCCCTTGGTAACGGAAGAGCTGCTAGTCGGCTGCATCACAAACGTTTTCCGCAGCGTAACACGCTGTCGCGCAAACGTTTTGCCCTAGTTACGCAGCGGCTCCGAGAAAAACTACTTTCTCCGGAAGGAGGCAGGACTGTGGTGCTCCACGGCAATTCCGCACGCCCAGTGTGAAGCAGATGTGCTGTATCGTGTTGAAGAGAACCCCTCAACGAGCACTCGAACAGTTGCACGTGCAAGGGTGTTAGTCACGATATCGTCTGGGACGTTCTGTGTGAGCAACAATTACATCCGTACCGCTTACAAAGGGTACATGTTATGGGTCGAGCCGGTTTTCCACAACGCGTTCCTGAACTACAGAATCGACACACCCCTGTTTCCATGTAGAGCTCTATTCACGTACGAATATAAGTTCACTATGAACTGTGTCCTGAATTCGCCAAACAGCCATATCTGGGCAGCGGAAACCCTTCGTACCACGCATGTAAAGGGATTTCAGCACCAGTTTGGTATTACCGTGTGGGCAGGTATTCTGGACGGTCATGTGATTGAGTTATACCTCCTTCCACTCAAGCTAACTGCTCCTGCGTAATTGATCTTCTTACAAAACGTATTGGACCCGTTCTTCGGAGCTGTGCCACTGAAAGTCCGTCAGGACACGTGGTTCCAGCGTGATGGTGCACCACCTCACTTCTCACGTGCGGTTAGGAAACATGTCATCAGACGATACGGTGTAAGATGGATTGGCCGAGTTGCTCCAACCGCGTGGGCTCTACGATCGCCAGATCAATCTCCTACGGATTACATCTTGTGGAGTCGTATGCAAAGTTCAATTTACGATACTTCTGAAGAGACAGAGGAAAGTCTATTGGCACAAGTTCTGGCCGCTGCACTAGAAACTCAAGAGACATCAGGTGGGATGCGGAGTGTGTACCAGAACATGCACCATAGGTGCAATCTCTGTAACGACATTGGTGGTCGCCACACCGAGCCGCTGTTGGAGTGCATCAGTACTGTTCTGTACGTACAGTACGTTGGGTTCTTTTTTGGTTTGTAATAATGTAAACATGTAATGTTTATGTGCAGTGCTGTTTTTCTGGGGGAACGCTGGGGGATGGGTACCCCTAAACTTTTTCGTTGATAAATTAATTTTTTTACGGTGTTGAGAACTTGGAAGAGTGCAAAAGATTTATTTCACGGACATAAATTTTTTATTTAATTTTTTAGTGTTGGTAATTGCAATACGAATGACACCAGTGTAGTTTTTCGTGGGAAAAGCGATGCCATTGAGTGTTTCAAGCATTTCGAAGCTGTGTCAATCGTTCTCGACAACTTGAACGCTGGCAGCCAGTTCGACAGGCATGTAGGGCCCTCGCCCGCTAATAGTGTGCAATGGTAGTGGTAAACGGATATGCGTATGCATGTTGATGACATGTTGATGACGTCATGGCTAAAAGCAGACGGGTGGTATCCCATGCTTCAGGTGTAAGTAATTTCACTGCATTATATCCAATGTCGGAGTACCCTCAAACTTTCTTTTTTTTAAAAAAAAGCACTTTATGTGTTAATACAAAAAAAAAATTTGCTCAAGTGAAAAAATAAATGTTTCGTTTTGTTTGCTTTCGAATTGTTATCTAATAATCGTGCTCAGTCACGACTAACTCAGTTTCCCAAGTAGAAATGGATGAATTAAACATCTCAACTGAAACCGTCGTAGAACAGGAGCAGTACGTTTCCGGAAACAGGTTCCTACTCAAAATATCATGTACTGACCCCCCCCCCTCTCTACATGTCCTACAAGTCTTGTATGAACACAGCGTTGAGAACTTCTCCATAAACGTTGGTGGCTTTACTCATCTGTGAGATATTTCAGTATCACAAGTAGTAACTTGTTTATGCTGTGGCGTGAATGAGTTCTTCACTGTCACGCTCTGGAAGAGCTATTTGCGTAATCTGCAGTATGTGTGGCAGTCAGTTCGACTCCTGACGTGTCCTCTGGTGTGGAGGCAGGCGATACGCCGGCGTTATCGCCGCGATAAGACGGAGACGGGCGACAGGTATCTGACGAGGAGCGGCCGGCCGCCACTGCGGCGAAATGGGTCCCCGGGTAGTGGCGTCTGCGCTGGCGCTCTCCTGCCTGCTGCTGGCGAGTGCCTCGCCGGCGTCAGCGGCCACGGCCGCGGAGGACACGGAGCTGGCGCCAGTCGTCAACGTCGAGCAGGGAAAGGTGGCGGGATCCACCATGCTGTCCCGGCGTGGGAAGCGTTTCTTCGCCTACGTGGGCATTCCGTACGCCGAGCCTCCACTTTGGGACCTCCGCTTCCAGGTCAGTCCGCACAGCCATTAAAGACTTCGTTTTGAAAATATGCTATTCAAAAGAATTAGGTGAACACGTGTATCAATATCAGGTATGTTAAATCTGTTTTGATGCAGGCAGTACCTGTCATCTTATTGCATGGCTTGAGATGCTCGCTTTCGATGTAGGCAACAAATCATTCGCTGTGTTAAGCATTAAAGTGTTAGGTCCCCCTCAGTAGGAAGCGAGTACCGGTGTCCCACTGTTTTCTTGTGAGGTACACAGATGGCAGTTGTCATTTGTGGACATTGTCTTCAGTCAAGCACATGCAATGCGACATCTTAATACAACGCAAGTTGCAAAAACGATCTGTTTGATCCGAAAAGACTGGGTTTTGGTCGTGTTGCTGTAGATGACAATGCCTCTCCTGTGTCATTCGGTGCCATGGGCACTTACAGGGAGGTGGGTCAGTACACCAGGAGAGTGTACAAAGTTGCCGACGCGTTACAACTCCACTTGAAGACAGATATCTGGCCGTCTCTGCGTTTCAGTGTCGTAGGAATACCGCCAGAGCACAGCAAGAAGATCTCGGAAGGGTCACTGGAGCCGTTGTGTCCTATCACACTCTAATGAACAGGAACTTGCGTCTCAGACGTCTTGTTCGAGTACCCCACCTCGACATGACATCTTGCCCGCCTTCAGTTCTAACGTTCGCATGTCAACGGGCAACTTAGTCACTGGCCACACGTGCTATTCGCAGACGAATGTTCGTGTGCGAAGATCGGTGGTGTGGTACCTGCCAAATGTTGTCCGGTGGAGTAAGGTTCTGTGATGTTATCGGGAGGCTTCAGTGTTGACAGCCGTACGGATCTTGCTGTTATCCATGGTCACCTTACCGCCAGGCATACATTCAACAGATTCTGTTGGACCACGTGGCGGCTGCAGCGTACGGTGGCGTCCCTGAATTCCTTCTGAGGCCAGAGACTGTGTGGCGAGCGTCAGCAGGATGTCGTGCGAAGCCTGGACGTTGAAGTAACAGAATGTCCGACGGGGAGTCCCAACCTAAACCCCATCATACATATGTGAGGCACGGTTGACACACATGTACGTGGTCTCCTTTTCCACCATAGACTCTCCAAGAACGCTTAAGGGATCTCACTGAAAAATGGGAACGGGTACCAAAAGGTGACGTCTGTAGACCTGTATGGAGCATGCCATGTCAAGCAGTGATAAACGCTCACGGAGGGTAGACACGTTATTGAAGCTCTCAAAGTCCAATGAACAGCACCTAAGATGATGGGATGAATGATTGTTTCCACTTTCTTTTCGACACCTGTCGGACATTTCTGTTATTTTTGTACAGGGCGAGTCAAACGTCCTTGGACACCTTGGAAGATTAAAGGGAAAATTGAAATGTGATTATGGGAACATAGGTTTGACGCGGGGCCGCAACTTTTGGAGTGAATGTCATTCATGGCCGCCATCTTGAAATCCGCCATTTTGGATTCAAGTCTATTTTTTTTTAAATGGGAAGGGGGTGTATGACACATCAAATAACACTCGCTTGAGCTCTGGAATTTAGTGGTGTAATTTGTTTTTGTCTATCTTGTACAGTTTAGAAGTCAGAGTGGTTGCACTGACTACAGTTGTGCATTGCACAGGATGGACAACACGTAGAACATTTGTTGTAGCAGTCGGTATGAAGGTAATTTCCAACTTTGAACATTAATATCCTCTACTGTACAAGATAGACAAAAACAAAATACACCACTAAATTCCAGAGCTCAAGCGAGTGTTATTTGATGTGTCATACACCCCCCCCCTTCCCATTAAAAAAAAATGACTTGAATCCAAAATGGCGGATTTCAAGATGGCGGCCATGAATGACATTCACTCCAAAAGTTGCGGCCCCACATCAAACCTATGTTCCCATCATCACATTTTAATTTTCCCTTTAATCTTCCAACTTATGAAGGTGCCCAAGAACTTTTGACTCGCCCTGTATAAACTCTCGGTGATGTAATGATGTTTTTTTGTGTACTTAATTTGTGAAAAGTAAAAGTATAATTGGGTAACACATCCAGTCCTCAATTATTGCTCAGTGGAGTGTGGTGGACGCCCAAAGTCGTTTTCCCATAATTCTTTTGAGCACTGTATTTTATTTTGAGGGAAAAACGCTCAGAATTTCAATAAGAAATTACCGGCCATCTTCAGACTGCAAGACGCATACAGTATTTAGCTCCAACCACTGAGAAAATCATATTGTCTGTCAGTCTCTCTCAACGCGAGCTAGTGTACATGTCATTTACCTGAAGGGGGCCAATGACGGTCGAAACCGGTACTAACTTGTATGACAGTGCCGAAAATAAAAAATCTGGACAATCACTGGCGTTTCCAGTACAATCGAAATAGCCATCTCACCAGAAAGGATTTTGCTCTCGACCGTTTTTCGTCACAGGAAATGAACTAAATAATAAAAATGGGGCACCAAGCGTATAGCAAACCGAAGAAGGTGGAGGGTCACACCAGCATCCAGAACGAAAGGACACTGTGTTACACAAGCCGACAGCATGGGCACACCGGATAAGCGATGATGATAACCTCGAACATGACTTAAATGGACTGCAGATAACATTACGTGAGAACGGATACACTAATAAAAACATACGAGGGTAAGTCAATAAGTATTTGCGCTTTCTGAAATCTGACGTTTTCCCGTCGTGTTATCGAGTGTCCGCTCAGGTCACCTCGTATGTTCTCCACGGTATTTCAGCGAACAGATTCGTTGACATCTTCGGTGGTTTCTGACGACTGCTGCTCTGCTGTTGTCGACGTACTGTATACGTTGGCATTACCCCTCCATCATCCCACTCCTTTCGTTGTGGGGGGGGGGGGGGGGGGGAGGACGGCGACGTCCGCCTGCGAACTGGGGTCTCCAGTGAGCGCGCTGTCGTCGTGGGTTGCGGTCATCAGCACACACGGGAATGCTTTTACGTCAACGCCGACAACAGCGGAGAAGCAGTCATCAGAAACCACCTGAAGATGGCAACGCGTCTGTTTACCGTCGGAAGGACACCCGAGAATTCTTCAAGTATTTTAGATTTCGTTCTAATCGTTTCTATGTTGGGACTACGCCTTACTGCCCTCCCCAGAGAATAGGAGACGCCGTTTTCTTAACTTGTAATAGCTTTCAGCGCTGTCACACCACTGATGATTTTCTGTTTAACAGGCATCACGCCTTCGTCTAAGGTATGTTTATGTGCCTAAACTTCGTCTCCAGATGCTGGAAACATTATCAGAGGCTATGAAGACTCAGATAATAATTTCAAACTCAAGGTCATGTAACGATCGAGTAGTGATTTGCCTACTCTCCCCCCCCCCCCTTCCCCTACCACTTTTTCTTCTTCATATTAGGCCCAAAATGCACTTCTTTCCCTGTGTCTCCAACGTCCACTCCTCCTCTGTCTGTAGTATCCATCACATTTCCAGCTTACACCCACACTCTCCTAACCTATCAAAATGCCTAACATTTTTCCCTCCAATAACACGAATTTTCGCAGAGCAGGTCCTTCAACTTTTAATGACAGTGTAGTGCTTCATTTTTAAGATAGTTTTCTACATCGTGTGGCAAATGTAATCTTACTTTTTTAGTTTTACCTTTTAATATTTCTGTTTTAAAATTAACAACGACGGAAACCAAGTTTCTTTTATATGAAACCTTCATTAAAGACATCTTTACAAATTGTAAAATCCCTTGAAAATATCTCATCTATTAATTTGTTGTTTTAAGTCGTTCTGTGTACTGCATACCTTTTGTCTGCAGATTGTTAATTGTTGCTCTGAATGCTCATCCGCAGCTCACATGAGGCAAGGGAGATGACAGAACAGTAAAGAAAAAGAGTCGTTACGTCATGAGACCACTTTCTAAGATCGCAGAGTCACGCCGACATTTATTATGGCAATTAGCAAGTCGCAATGAATATCTTCACTGCGTGATAGCAACGGTGAAGCAAAGCAGCTTAAATCACTTAATAAAGGCAAGGCCTCCGGTCCAGGTTGTATACCAGTCACGTTCCTTTCAGAGTATGCTGATACAAGTAGCTCGCTCACAGAAAGATCCGTACCTAAAGATCGGAAAATTGTTCAAGTCACACCAATACCCAAAAAGGGAAGTAGGAGTAATCCGCTGAATTACTGACCCATGTCATTAACGTCGATTTGCAGTAGGGTTTTGGAAGACATACTGTATTCGATCATTATGGAGCACGTCGAAGAAAACGACTTATTGACACATAGTCAGCAAGGATTCAGAAAAAATCGTTCTTGTGAAACACTGCTAGCTCTTTATACTCATGAAGTAATGAGTGCTATCGACAGGGGATGTTAGATTGTTCTATATTTTTAGGTTTCCAGAAAGCCTTCGACACCGTTCCTCACAAGCGTCTTCTAACCAAACTGCGTGCCTATGGAATATAGCCTCAGTTGGGCAACTGGATTAGTGATTTCCTTTCAGGAAGGTCACAGTTAGAAGTAATACACGGAAAGTCATCGAGTAAAACAGAAGTAATATCCGGCCTTCCTCAAGGTAGTGTTATAGGTTGGTTCAAATGGCTCTGAGCACTATGGGACTTAACATCTATGGTCATCAGTCCCCTAGAACTTAGAACTACTTAAACCTAACTAACCTAAGGACATCACACAACACCCAGCCATCACGAGGCAGAGAAAATCCCTGACCCCGCCGGGAATCGAACCCGGGAACCCGGGCGTGGGAAGCGAGAACGCTACCGTAGTGTTATAGGCCCTCTATTGTTCCTGATCTATATTAACGACATAGGAGACAATCTGAGTAACCGTCTTAGATTGTTTGCAGATGATGCTGTTATTTACCGTCTTTTAAAGTTATCAGAATACCAAAACTAATTGCAAAATGATTTAGGTAAGATATCTGTATGGCGCGAAAAGTCGCAGTTGACCCTGAATAAAGAGAAGTGTGAAGTTATTCATACGAGTAATAAAAAAAATCGGCTAAATTTCGATTACGCTATGAGTCACACAAATCTGAAGGCTGTAAATTCAGCTAAATATTTAGAGATTACAGTTACAAATAACTTAAATTGGAGCGATCACATAGATAATGTTGTGGATAGAGCAAACCAAAGACTGCGATTCATTGGCAGAACACCTAGAAGATGCAACAGGTCTACTAGAGAGATTGCTTACACCTCACTTGTGCGCATTGTTCTGGAGTATTGCTGTGCAGTGTGGTGATCCGCATCAGATGGGACTGAAGGATGACTTCGAAAAAGTACAAAGAAGGGTAGCTCGTTTTGTATTATTTTCGAAATAGGGGAGATAGTGCTACAGACACGAATTGGAGGGGCAATCATTAAAACAAAGGAGTTTTTCGATGCGACGGGATATTCTCATGAAATTTCAATCAGCAGTTTGCTCCTCCGTTGGCAAAAACATTCTGTTGGCACCCACTTACATAGGAAGAAATGATCATCACGATAGAGTAGGAGAAATCAGGGGTCGCACAGAAAAATTTAAGTACTCGTTTTCCCCGCGCGCCATTCGGGAGTGGAATGGTAGAGAGACAACTTGAAGGTGGTCCATTGAACCCTATGCCGGGCACTTTATTGTGAAAACAGAGTAATCGCGTAGATGTAGATTATGGAGCTTACAGTGAGCAAGAGTTGGCACTGTGGTGGCTGATTTAGTACTAAGGCCCACAAACTAGCTAAATTTCAGTCGTTATTGTTCTCTGTTAAAATTATTTTTTGTTTTGAATGTGTGTGGCCTCTCTGCAGAATCTAGCATGGTAATAGTTGGATCTCGATAATACTATAGAATCTGAGAAAAGAATTTGGCGGTTCCTTGGTCCCAGGTCCTGAACTCATACTACCGAGTTATCCGTGTTTCCCACACAATTGCTCTTATGTTCTTCAAGCCAGATGTTAGTACGAGCGAGCGAGGTGTTGCAGTAATTGCCAGACTGGACTCGTATTTGAGAGGACGACGGTTGAAATCCACATTCGGCCATCTGATTTAAGTTTTTCGTGATTTCTGTAAATCGCTCCAGGAAAATGCCGGAATGGTGCCTTAGAAAGAAAACGGCCGATTTCCTTCCCCATCCTTGAATATTTCCGATCTTGTACTCCATGTCTAACAACCTCGATGTCGACGGGATGTTCAACGCTAATCTTCCTTTCTTCTTTTAGTAGTTCGTATGTACACCTGATGGCATGTACAAGGGTTTTCATATATTGTGCTGTGGTAAGCGGCGGGCGCTGGTTCTTCGCAGTGTTCAAATATTCACGCACCTTTCTTATCGGATAAACACTGTGTCAATACGATGTCTTCTTAGCTCCCTGCTCTTGCGATCTATGTTTTGATGAATGAATGGAAAACTTTCTGTTTATCTGGTTCTGCGCCATTGCCAAGTTAACTTGGCTACACCATTCTCCACTTCCACCATTCGAAGACAACGTTCCTCAACCTTTCTTTTGTGGTCTGAAGGTGTCCTAGGAGCTAAAAGCTATTGAAGAGCTTCAGCACGATACAGGCGCAACACTTTACGGCGAAAAAGTGTTTACCAACGGACTTGATGATTCAAAAGCCGCCCAACAAGCGTCTAACCGGTATTAGACGACACGCCTGACGTGTACTAGTCATGTGCAGTAGACCTGCCACCTAGTGGCAGAACTGGGGAAGCTACAATTTTAGCAGACGGTTCATCCGTCGTGGAGAAATACGAGGCATTCTGAACTGCCATGGATCCGTGCAGGCAAAGTAGAGGAGGTGTGAAGGCGCATGCGCGAAACGTAGCTTTTCTAGCGGAATTTTTGCTCGATATTGTTTTCACTTGTGGCTAGCAGACGAGATATATGTCAACTCTCGAGGAGTCTTTTGGCGATTGCGTGAGATACTCGGCACATTTTTCAGTGAGTAAGTTTTTATTAATACAATAATGAAACAAATGACAACAGTCGTTTTTGCGTTACCGGTTGAGAAAAGCTGTATATCTAATAATAGTATCTTATTGTAGAAGAGGTATAGAATAAAGAAAGTATAAGCGTGCTTAATGAGGCATACGGCAAGGAAAGGTGTAAAGGTGTCTATATGATTCTCTAAATACACTATACCATAATAAGTTACGTCAACAAATGTTTAATTCTGAGTTGAATTTATATATTTTACCAAAATGTGAATGTAATATTACTTTCGATGTGTAAGTATAATCTTAACTGACACCTGATTGATTTGATTGCATCTTTTGTATTATTTCAGCATGCCAGGAAGGAGAGTTTTGGAGAATAGCCATACGAGTCGAGGTACAATTGCGCCGGCCGCGACCAGTGAGGACGACAAAGGCCGTTATGCATCTTTGCTGTCGCTCTGTTGTGCCGAGCTAAAAAAGAGAGAGAGAGGAGTGTTACAGGGACAATAAAAATGCATAAACCGAGTGTGGTGATTCCCTCATTACTGTGTTATTTGCGCGAATCTCGTCATGCAAATCGAGAGCAGGTTGTCAAAACAAGACATCCATTCTGTCTAAGTTCCTAAATTCCTGCGTATCTTCGGGCTTCGACTATTTTATTAACAAGGAGTATATGTCGCTGCCTTCAGCTCTTCTTCCCTGACAGGGTCGAATCCAATTCCTGCTTCTGGCAGTGCGTTGTCATTCTGTGGGTGGGTTGGGTTGTTTGGGGAAGGAGATCAGACAGTGAGGTCATCGGTCTCACCGGATTAGGGAAGGATGGGGAAGGAAGTCGGCAGTGCCCTTACAGAGGAACCATCCCGGCATTTGCCTGGAGTGATTCAGGGAAATGACGAAAAACCCAAATCAGGATGGCCGGACGCGGGATTGAACCGTCGTCCTCCCGAATACAAGTCCACTGTCTAACCACTGCGCCACCTCGCTCGGTGTCGTTCTTTCTCCTAACAACTACGCCGGCCATTCCCACAGCAAATGCTGCGCATATAACTGCGTCCTCCATGTCCAAAATGCTGTGAAACGTTAACTTAATCATTTTCTTGTATCCGTGTGACATAAAACAAACGCTTTGGTCCACAATTTTGTAAAATCATAAGGCAGTTTCATCCTGGTTGCCCAAGATAATATCAACTGCTTAATAAAAGTGAACCTAGACCTCTCAAATGGCTCAAATGGGTCTAAGTATTATGGGACTTAATATCAGGGTCATCAGTCCCGTAAACTTAGAACTACTTAAACCAAACTAACCTAAGGACATCACACATATCCATGCCCGAGGCAGGATTCGAACCTGCGACCGCAGCAGCCACGTAGTCCCGGATTGAAGCGCCTAGAACCGCTCGGCCACCGCGGCTTGCTAGACCTATCAGAAGATTCAATATGAACAAATACAGCTTTGAAGAAACATCAACTTTCACACCCAAGGACATAAACATGGCTGCGACTCCGAGTAGGTACCCTTGGGGCGTTGCTGCAGACTTACACGTTAGGTACATCGTTTAATAGGTCTGGTGCAGACTTGTATACGGTAGATGTGCCGAGTTATTTTTAGGGTCGACGGAAAGTGCAGTCGTCCAGTCATAACGACTACTGTCGCCAACAGCGAACGAGCCCATGACCTGAGTTTGAATAACCAACGAGTGTCTGTTGATGAGGTTTCAAACTGAGGGAAATTAGGCACGGTTCTGCATAATATCTTCTACAACAGGCTATAATGCCATAAAATATGTGCGAGATGGGCCCCAAACCTAAACAATCCAGAGCTTAAGTCCAATTGTCTGAGAATCAGTCGGCAGCAACTAGACAGTCGGTCTAATGAAGGTGAAACGATTTTGAAACGAATTATCACTGTAGATGAAACATGGCTCGTTACTTTGAAACAGAGAATGAAGGTTTGTGCATGGAATGGAAACGCCAAAAATCTCCAGCCAAAAAGGAATTCAAGAGTCACCCCTCTGCCGGATAACTGATCACAGTTATTGGGACGCGCAAGGGCCAGTTCTAGAACAATACATGGCAAAGGAGTCAATAGCCAATAGTCAACATTACAACTACATACGCCGATGCCTATTGCCAATGTTCACATATCGGCGCCTATATCGTTCTAACTCATGAGAATGTATTACTTTTGTATACATTACGGGAAAGGCAGTGATCAATGTCTTACAAATATTTACTATTAAAAACAGTCTTGATCACGATTTATTTATCAAGGTGACCGGTTTCGACCACTACTGTGGTCATCTTCAGACCATTGAGTAGGAACCTCTTTCTGTTGGAGAATCACTACTGACATAAAGAGGTTCTTGCTCAATGGTCTGAAGATGACCACAGTAGTGGTCGAAACCGGTCACCTTGATAAATAAACCGTGATCAAGACTGTTTTTAATAGTAAATATTCATGAGAATGTGCATTTCGAGTTGTTGGAGCACCCTGCATCCAGTTGTGATCTATCTGATATCGCTGCGTCGGATTTCTACTTGTTCGATCCACTTAAAAGTAGTATAAAATGCTACCGTTACCCCTACGAAGTGAAGTGATGAATGATGTGATGTTGCTTCACCGACTTTTTTCTGAGGGTTCTGAAAAATTTGTTCTTTGATGGACCAAGTGCACTGAAAAATAGGGTGACTGTTGAAAAAGTATGTTGTGACGTAGAAAGACAGCCACGCCACGGAAGTAGCCGGAAGGCACGCGTTTAGCTCACGCAGGCAAGAGATAGGTCTGTAACAGGATACGTAATGAATGCTATAAAGAAAAGTACGTAGCTTCTGGAATACTTAACTTTAATCCATCCTTGGTACATCGCTATTGACGATACAAGCGAGACTCTATAGTTTCTGACAATACACTGCTAATGGCGCCTTGCTAGGTCGTAGCCATTGACTTAGCTGAAGGCTATTCTAACTATCGGCTCTGCAAATGAGCGAGGCTTCGTCAGTGTGCATCGCTAGCTACGTCGTCCGTACAACTGGGGCGAGTGCTAGTCAGTCTCTCTAGACCTGCCGTGTGGTGACGCTCGGTCTGCTATCACTGAAAGTGGCGACACGCGGGTCCGACATGTACTAATGGACCGCGGCCGATTTAAAGCTACCACCTAGCAAGTGTGGTGTCTGGCGGTGACACCACAAAATATGTCCTAAATTTTGTACTGTTGTAGCAAATTAGAAAAATGTGTAGATACCTTTTGACGCAGCCTCGTACAACGAGCTGCGAGGTACAGTGAAGCGAAAGTAAGTAAAGGAACAACTCCCTCTTGCTTGCTTACATCAAGTGAGAGGTATGAACTACGGCATAGGGGCTGTGTGCTGTGTTGCTGAGGGATTGAAGCCTATATTTCATAGTGGTGGCAATATCAGAGGTCTGTTGAGGACCACGAACGGTTCCACTAACGCACTACACGCGTTTAGGAAGTCCGATTTGATTGTGGTGACTCACTTGTTGGAGCATGAATGTTACGTGCGACTGGAGCAACACCGAAGATCAGCAGAAGACGAACATCACCGGCACTGTGGTCGACTCACCAAATGCCAAGATCTGTATGTTTGCCCGGTAGCCACGGATGCATCAGCTGAAAAACAGAGGCTGTTGGAATAACAGAGCGCACCAACAACGTGAACTTACACGGCTTAAGTTGCCGACAACCTGGCTGCCGGAGATTTAAGTCCAATTGATCGCTGTTCGCGAGCCAGCATCTCCTCAAGACCGACTACACCAACTCACACAAAACAGCTACTACGAACTGCTGTGTAGCACATTTGCCAGTTCTCGAGGACATTATGGGTTAATCCGTTTAAACGAACTTCATCAAACCCTGAAGATCTTCCTGAAGATGTAGGGTCACTAAAGTGAAAACGATCCCCCTTAAAACGAGAAAATCATATTCTTGCTGTGCTTTGTCCAGCCGCATTATCCCCATACGCGGCGCTAATGTTTCCGGCTGGCTCCGCTGTTGTCATCCCTCTATTGAACACAAACAGAAGAACATGTCGGAAATGTTGCGATTTCTCCACTTGGTACTCCATTTTCTAGCGTCCACATCTCCACTCACCATCTCCAAATAACAAATGATAATAAGTAACATCAAATAGCAACAGTGAACTACAAACAAAAAGTGACAGTCGATAAAGAAACCTCTAGCAACCGGAATATCAACATGCAAAACGAAAACGCTAAGAACTTATGCACAAACTTAGTTTTTGATGACGGCTTTCGTCTGTTGTGAGTGATTTCGACGATCAAGTACTCACTGCAGTCGTAAGTGACATTGCCGCTGAGTCAGCATGGAAATGCCTAGAGGTCGTCTACTGCGGAGGAACATGTTCTATGATATGCGCTGAATGGTATACTCCGAAACACCTGTGTCTCCATTAGCGTTGTACTCTGTCGTCAGGTGTGCCACAGATCGCCGCCGCCTGTCCTTTGCAGAGAGGAAGCGTTGGCTTTCAATACCTTGCCTCCTAATCGTGGTTTCACCAACCTTCAAGCATTTTCCATTGATGCTTACGACTGTATCACGCGAACTGCCAAGCAGCTTCACCGTTTTTGAGGCGCCGGTCGTAACAATCTGCCATTTGTTAAAGTCACTACGATAATGGATTTCTCCATTTAGGGCCCGTATTCTACACTCATCTTTGCTCGTCTTCTGTACTTTCCTAACCGCTTCATGTACCCGCAATGCCACCAGGCAGCATACAGTCTGGCTTTGAGCAATGGAAATAATATTTTGGCTCAACAGCTTTTTCTGGCTGTTCTATGCTTTGTGTAAACCCATTATAAGGCTATTAAAAGAAGTTTTCACCCGATACTTGCAACTTCAGACCACTCTGCAGCTCTGCAGCTCAGCATAACGGGCGACGTGAAAACTCCACTACCGTACTCTGATATGTGGTTCTGAGTAGACATGACGGCTTGCTAAAGCAAGTGTTTGGATCTGAAGATGACCCTGAGTGATCGAAACATGTAATCTAGTTAAAAATGTGCAACTGACGGGACAATAAATGAGAATTATCTTAACATTCAACTAGGCTCAGGAAGCAAATAACAAAACACATGATTTATCCGCTCAGCCGCGACCGGGAGCTCACCGCCAAGGATAATACTAGTGCGATCCTCACCAGAAAGACACTAGACCACCGAACAATCAACGATATACACTGTGCAACACAACTAAAGTATCACTTTTTTGAAGGCCCATAACTGTTTCCCATTGCGACGCATAAGTCTGAAATTTCGCTCAACCTCCCTCTTTAATCTCTGTAGGTCCATCTTTATACAGATGGTTTCGGGACCTCGGCTGTTCAGTATAAAATGTCAAATTAAAACACCTTCAGTTGTGTAAATGTATAGTTGCTATTTTATTTGTGCAATCAGTTTCTGCGCTACATTAAGCCCCCTGACAGAGGTGTAGGATGAATTCCACTTCTGGTCCAGTCATTCAGTGACTGGTATCCGTAGATTTCTCCTTAACACAGGGATCCCTTCGATCATCACTTAGACAAACAGTTAGTGCACTTCTGACATCATTAACCCACCTTCCCTATCACATGAACGCTTAGAGCTGTGACCTTTACCTCTCATGTGGCGACACCTTGCTGTTTGAAGCTTTGCCGAGCCCGAGGGTGACGCCACAGGACATCATTACTAAGGAACCCTGTGGGCATCTTTGAGCGAACTTTCAAACTTATGCGTCGCAGCGGGAGACAATTACGAGGTTTCTAAAAAGCGATTCTTTAATTTTGTAGCGCAGTGTATGTGTCACAAAGCTTAGCGAGAAGGAAATCCGTCGAGTTTCAATATTCGCCTAGTGTAAAGAGGTGCGAGATTACTCTTCAATTGGAGCCAAAATATTTTCTAGTTATTGACTTATTCATACGTGAAAATAGATATAAGTCGAATGGTGCCAAATCTCGTGAATGGGGCAGACGTTCCAACAATCCATTCTGTGATCGTCAAGTTTTCGCACTGACATTGCACTTCAGCTGGCAAGCAAGCTGTCCTGAATTTTTCTTTTACTGCCAGGTCTTTTTTCACATTCTTATTCCATTCAAATGACTTTTGTATCAGTAGTAATTGTTTTACCTTTTGCAAGGTAACAATAACAATCACAAAACACACAGGCTATAATTTTTTCGCCAAATGAAATCAAGTTCACCATTCGTTTGGTAGGGTCACAAGCTTCTTTTGTGCATAGATTGTTGGATCGTTTCTTGTGCGGAGTGAGTACCACATTTTCATGGTCTTCCTCTCGTTGTCGCTACAGGGTTCCCATAAAAGTGCTCCTTTTGCTTATCTGTCCTCCTCCACTCTCTTCATTTGCCCTAACATTCCTAGCTGGCTTTCTTCTATTCTATCCGTAATACTACAATAGGTCTGCGTCCTGGTATGAGAAAATAAGTTACCTCTTTTCTTACCCGGCCAAGTCGGGAAATTCAACATGATCCCAAATAGTTCATTTCTAAAGCTCTAAGTATCTTTGTATTTTTTCTGAGAGTTCCCAGCACTCGCTACCACAACTTGTTATTGGTTCCACAGTGGATTTGTATAATCGCATTTTAACCTGTAAACTAATTTTTGAGGACCAAAGTACAGGATTTAATTTTTGGATAGCCTCCGTTTTTCTGTCTAATCCGTTGTTAGGTATATCTGTCGTGTCTTCCATCACGTGATAGGATATTACACATGCACTTATACTCTTAAACTTTAATTTGATGTCCGCCAATGGCGAAGTCACTTCACACCACCCCACAGCATAGATGGTCCGTCTTCTGAAAACTGATTTTGGAGCAGCACGTTATGTATTCTTCCAACAACTTCCTAAGTATGTAAGATATATCCTCTACATCCTCTGCTGCAACGACCTGATCGTGAGCATATGTGCACACACTGCTTCCCTAATCTGATCTCCATGCCCACACACTTTCTACACCAGACATCCAGTACCTTCTCTCACCTTAAAGAGTGTGGGAGGCAGACAGCATCCTCAATTCAGTCCTTTATGGTGTGTAAGACTAGCAGGATACGGACTGCTGGAGTAGAAAGACAGTCCAAGTCGAGAATAGACCAAAATACAGTTTTTTTCTTTATTTACTGAGGCACATGGGGGAATTTGACATTGGTAGCATGCACGGAACAATTATTCAGCTTATCGTTTTACAGACAAGATCAGCAATCGGAACATTAGAACAAATATTTACGAATAGAATAATTAAAGCAAAAATAGTTAAGCAAAATTTGGTTTTACAGGAATGCTCAGCAATATAAATAGTAAAAAAGTTCACATTCAATGTTTGAACAGAGGTTTAAGTAAAGCAGAATTTAACTTGAAACAGTTCAGCAAACTATAATTTTGTAGACATGCTCAGCAGTCGTAATAGCAAAACAGACTTCAAACTCTTGACTAAACGGATCTTAATTAAAACAAAATTTAACTAAAATTTTCAGTGCAATAAAACTAGGAAAAATTCGGATACTTGAAAATTACTTTCACGTAAATCTATAGCTTTAATCGAAATTTAATGGAAGACAGCTTACTCACCATGCTCTTAACAAAATATGACATGTTTATCACATGCCGTTCACCTTAACTGATCTAGGCACCGGGCTATGCGTGGAGTAATTTCAGCAATGTTACAGAAGTAGGTTGATTCGATCTAAACAGGAATTAATATAGATAATTCTACTAATCAGCAAGTTAGTTGGTAACAATTAATGGAGACTCATACTTAACTATAAGACAACTAAAAAAAACTAAAGGAACATAAAGCTTGATTTAAACTAATGATTACAAAGGGCTCAATTCAGACTAACGCCCTTTCAAAAGGTGTGTTAAAAGGCTTTCGGCAATCAAGGTAAAAATTACTCTCAACCACCTTTAAAAGGTGGATTAAAATAGAAAAAAAAATCTTGAGGCCCCTGTAAAGACCATTTCAAAAGCAACCTCTCAAACGTTAGCAACTCAAGGGAGATTTACACTTTTAAAAGAATGTATACAACTGAAAACAGTGTCGCTGCACAGAGCAGTCTTTAAAGGGAGAAAACAATTTTTCAGACCTTAATCAAAATAGTAAGATTACGGTGACACAATCTGAAATGACGAGCACTTAATCTTATAGATCCACCCTCAGGTCGGAGACAGAAGTTCCAGGACTGCAATACCAACAGCCAATTAGGAACCTGTAAGATTCGTAGATCGTGAGACGCTGGAAGGGGCTAAGAAGGCGGGCACAGCCAAGACATATCAAATAACAACTGCGCTGCCGTGGTTCAGGAACGTACTACACAGCGGGGAGGAGATCTTAAAAACAGTCACTAACGGTGAAAACCGAAGGACAAATTGTAACTTTCAAATAAAGCGGGTCACCAAGTAGGATAGTGGTCTGCAGAGTATCTCGCAAGAGCTCGATGCCCCAAGCATTTCAATGAGCCCACACGCACTGCACCGTCGAAACCCAGTTATGCCACACAACACGCAGCTCCTGTGAAGCGATGCAACTACTGGCCGCTCCGAAGTCACCACTGCCGCCCGGGCACACCTTTGCCTGCGACACTCCACCAAGGCAATCTGCTCCCTCACACACGCGGCCGTTCCATCGGCAGCTCGCGCTGCCCTCTCTGTGTCGCTTGTGAGTCGACTATCCATCAGCTCCATCTGCAGACTCGCCTCTCAGCTCCCCGATGGCTCCCGCTTCAGACTGCGGCCAAACAACAGAGGCCACTGCCGGGATCGTACCTGCGACCTAAGCCCTCTGGCCAACGAGACGGGCGCTACGTACCCAGAACGCATGCATCAACTTCCATCCGTCTTACGGCGCAATTGGAGAACATAACCTGACTGAAGTTAAAGTAAAGTAAATTTAATTAAAGTATTGCTAGCAAATTTAGATTCTGTCTAGAGGTATACAAATATTACACATTTCATGTCTTGCTGTTTATCAGAGTGTTATTTTGTGACGGCGTTATTGTTTCATACTCTGGCATTGGAATAGTGCTGAAGGTCCATTATTATTTGTTCGTTCACGTTATTTCCAATGTATTTAAGATAAGAAATTTTAATGAGCCTCATTTAGAAATTTCTTGAGTTCAGTGCATGGACGTAATTCTGGGGCTACGTAGTTCTTGCTATAATACACTCGCGGAAAAACGTAGCGACATCAAAAAATAATTAATGTAGAGTAATGAAATTTCGGTAATATATTTTTCTAGGTAACATATTTCAGTGAGTAACATTGCAAGATCACAGACTAATGTAAGCTCGAGGAAAGCCACTGCACATATAAAATTCTGATATATTAATAACCGATGTAACCTCTTGGAAGCTGACTATAAGCATGCTAACGTCCATGGATTGTCTTCAGCGGGTGCCGTATGCCATTTGTGGCACGGAGTTGCACGCCTGTTACTCTTGGTCGATCTATAAAGAAACGGTTAATGCTGTTTGTGGATGTCGTTGGGGTTGTCGTCCGATGATGTCCCGCATGTGTTCGACTGGAGACAGATCTGGGATCCAAGGCAACATGTCGACACTGCATAGAGGATGTTGGATTACAAAAGCGGTATGTGGGCGAGCGTTATCCTGTTGGAAAAAAGCTCCTAGAATGCTGTTCATGACTGGCAGCACAACAGATCGAATCACCTGATTGATGTACAAATTAACAGTTAGCGTGGATGGGATAACCACGAGATTGTTTCCTGCTGTCATACGAAATTGCGCCCAGACCATAACTGAAGGTGTAGGTCCGGTGTGTCTAGCAAGCAGACACCCTGGATGCAGGCTCTCAAATGGCGTCCTTCTAACCGACATACGGTGATCACTGGCATTGAGGCAGAACCAGCTTTCATCAGAATATCTCCTTCCTGCCCTCCAATGAGTTCTCACTTGACACCACTGAAGTCGCAAATGGCGGTGGTTTGGGGTCAGTGGAATGCACGCTACAGGGAAACTGTGTCGATTTGTAACAGTTCGTTGTGTCAGTGTGATGCTTGCTGCTGCTCAAAATGCTGTTGCAGTTGCAGTATGATGCCCAGAACCATACCCTCAGCACGACGGTCTTCCCTCTAGGTAGCGCCACATGGCTACCCGGAGCCCGGTCTTCTTGGGACCGTACATTCTCGTGGCCACCGCCACCAGCAGCCACGTACAGTGACTACATTTCTGCCAAGTCTTTCTATAGGATCGCAGAAGGAACATCCAGCTTCTCGTAGCCCTATTACACGACCTTCTTCAAACTCAGTGAAATGTTGATAATGGCTCTTTCTCGCCTTAAAGGCATTCTTGACTAAACATAAACTCACCAAGCCCAATCTCAAAGGTAATCAAAGCTCACGACCGTTACAGCTTGTATTTAAAGAAAACCTCATTTGCTTCCGCATAGTGGCGGTACTAGTACCACTCTTACGCGACTAGCGGGAATGTGAATAGACGTAATGTTTCAGATGTAGAAACACGCCTACCATCTTTCGTTTATGTCAGACAACTCCATCTTGTGATTTCTCCGTACCAGTGTAGAAAGTTTTCACCTGTCTATAATTTCAGTAATGACAATTTATTGTTATTTCAAATTATTACTTTTGATTTTATTAACGAATTATAGTAATTGATAACATTTTTTCACAGTTATTTTGTACCAGGTTGTTGTGTTGCTTATACATGCGTGAGCAATCTCTTGCCGCACATTTGCTTAAAGAAAAACATAAATGTTACTGTTCTTATTATCGATTAGGTGATGAACAGATATTGTCCAATTGGACTGGCGACAACTGATTTTTACATATTATTTCATTTGATTTTTCTGTGGGCCATTCGAAATTTAGTTGTATCCATTTTCTTTTCGTACTTTACTGTGTGTGTGAATGCACTGTTTTACATACGTTCTCAAAATTCAACTATGCAGAAAGTATAGGAAGTTATTTCTAAAAATAGCTACAGTATGTGATCAAAAGTATCCGGACACCTGCCTGAAAATGGCTTACAAGTTCGTGGCGCCCTCCATCAGTAATGCTGGAATTCAGTATGGTGTTGGCACACCCTTAGCCTTGAAGACAGCTTCCACTTTCGCAGGCAAAAGTTCAGTCAGGTGCTGGAAGGTTTCTTGGGGAAAGGCAGCCCACGTGCTGCACTGAGAAGACGTATCGATGTCGGTCGGTGAGGCCTGGCACGAAGTCGGCGTTGCAAAACATCCCAAAGGTGTTCCATAGGATTCAGGTCATGACTCTGTGCAGGTCAGTCTATTACAGGGATGTTATTTTGTGTTACCACTCCGCTACAGGCCGTGCATTATGAACAGGTGCTCGATCGAGTTGAAAGATCCAAATCGCCATCCGCGAATTGCTCTTCAATAGCGGGAAGCAAGAAGGTGCTTAAAACACCAATGTAGGCCTGTGCTGTGATAATGCCACGCAAAACAACAAGAACACGACCACGCCATAACACCACCGCCTCCGAATTTTATTGTTGCCACTACACACGCTGACAGATGACGCACACCGGGCATTCGCCACACCCACATCCTGCCGTCGGATCGCCACATTGTGTACCGTGATTCGCCACTCCACATAACGTTTTTCCATTGTTCAATCGTCCAAGCGAGGCGTCGTTTGGCATTTACCAGCGTAATGTGTGGCTTATGAGCAGCTCCTCGACCGCGAAATCCAAGTTTCCTCACCTCCCGCCTAACTGTCAGAGTACTTGTAGTGGATCCTGATGCAGTTTGGAATTCCTGTATGATGGTCTGGATAGATGTCTGCCTATTACACATTACGACCCTCTTCAACTGTCGGCAGTCTGTCAGTCAACAGACGAGGTCGGCCTGTATGCTTTTGTACTGTACGTGTCCCTTCACATTTCTACTTCAGTACCACATCGGAAACAGGGAGCCAGGGATGTTTAGGGGTGTAGAAATATCGCGTACAGACGTATGACACAAATGACATCCAATCACCTGACCACGCTTGAAGTCCGTGAGTTCCGCGGAGCGCCCCAGTCTGTTCTCTCACGAAGTCTAATGACTACTGATGTTGCTGATATGGGGTACCTGGCAGTAGGTGGCAGCAAAATGCACCTAATATGAAAAACGTATGTTTTTGGGGTGTCCGGATACTTCTGATCGTATAGTGTAGTTGTACGCTTCTCCCCGGTAATTAATTAGCCACTGCGTTAACGGCTGCCCCAAAAATGGTCTTTTTATGATTAGTTTCACATGATCGCAGTCGCGTCCAATAAATTCATATTGACCGATTAGCAATGGGGAGGTTACATCTTCAGTCGGCCTCGCAAGTCAGAGCGTACCGTGTTCCAGTCTTCTCACGTAGGAAAAATCGTTGAACCCCACCGTCCCGCGTGGCAGTCAGATGCACTGACTTCTCGGCTTCGGAGTTAGACGGCATAGAACCGAGGGGCCAGTAATTAACGCATAATCACTATTAATTGTACTGCTCTCAATGCTGTATTAATTCTGGAGTGGAAAACTGAACTGTACTGTCATGCTTCGATAAGTCCAGCAATTTGTAGTAACTAAGTCTGGTGATTTATAAACTTTTAGGGTTTGCTATTTTCTAAAAATAATAGAAATCGATCAACATCGGTACGAAGTCATTCTAAATGATCAAACAAATAATGTAGCCATCTGTACTTCTTAATTTCGCGACACGAAACTCTTTTTTCTCCAGTTTAGCATTTGATATGTTAATAATAATGGTAAACATTTTTTTGGGTCTGCAGGTTGCACAGAAGCCAGACAACTGGGACGACGTTTTCAACGCAACGAAAGAAGGAAGTCCCTGCCCTCAGCTGAATGCAGAGGGGAAGTACATTGGGAACGAAGACTGCCTGTACATCAACATTTTCACACATCTGGTAATAATAAAGTAGTAGCAGGAGAAGTAATAGTGATAGTATCACAAACAACATAAATTTCCCATGCCATTTCTTTGTTTTCATAGCTGACAGAAGCAGAAGATGCTTTTCTACACTAAAAAGAAATGACTATGACACGTTTGGCAGCATGCCGGAATCTTCCTACCACTCATGTTAATCGATCTGGGGAAACCACAGGAAACCTAAACCATGATGCCCGGCCAGGGATAAGGCACGTAATGTGCAAAAAATAGTAAATGGCAAATTCATTGTTAAAGCAGAAGAATGAGTGATGACACTTCGTTAAAATATCCGCTGAGAAATGATATCTAGCGTTAGACTCATCCGCAAAAGACTTCAAGAAAACCTCATCTTGATGATCCTCAAGGGAAAGCCTCACAATGTTCAGTTACGCGTAATCCTCACACTCATTGAATTTTCTATGCTTTTAATAACTGTGTAATGCAAGTACTTGATTTGTAATGCATCTGTGCCGGGGCAGGCTCAGAAGGTATAGAAAGCCATACCTCGCCACACAATGATGGCCCGAACTTGCTGCACTAGCTCCAGCACACCTGCCACAAATGACTGGTCAACTACACTCCTGGAAATTGAAATAAGAACACCGTGAATTCATTGTCCCAGGAAGGGGAAACTTTATTGACACATTCCTGGGGTCAGATACATCACATGATCACACTGACAGAACCACAGGCACATAGACACAGGCAACAGAGCATGCACAATGTCGGCACTAGTACAGTGTATATCCACCTTTCGCAGCAATGCAGGCTGCTATTCTCCCATGGAGACGACCGTAGAGATGCTGGATGTAGTCCTGTGGAACGGCTTGCCATGCCATTTCCACCTGGCGCCTCAGTTGGACCAGCGTTCGTGCTGGACGTGCAGACCGCGTGAGACGACGCTTCATCCAGTCCTAAACATGCTCAATGGGGGACAGATCCGGAGATATTGCTGGCCAGGGTAGTTGACTTACACCTTCTAGAGCACGTTGGGTGGCACGGGATACATGCGGACGTGCATTGTCCTGTTGGAACAGCAAGTTCTCTTGCCGGTCTAGGAATGGTAGAACGATGGGTTCGATGACGGTTTGGATGTACCGTGCACTATTCAGTGTCCCCTCGACGATCACCAGTGGTGTACGGCCAGTGTAGGAGATCGCTTCCCACACCATGATGTCGGGTGTTGGCCCTGTGTGTCTCGGTCGTATGCAGTCCTGATTGTGGCGCTCACCTGCACGGCGCCAAACACGCATACGACCATCATTGGCACCAAGGCAGAAGCGACTCCCATCGCTGAAGACGACACGTCTCCATTCGTCCCTCCATTCACGCCAGTCGCGACACCACTGGAGGCGGGCTGCACGATGTTGGGGCGTGAGCGGAAGACGGCCTAACGGTGTGCGGGACCGTAGCCCAGACGGTTGCGAATGGTCCTCGCCGATGCCCCAGGAGCAACAGTGTCCCTAATTTGCTGGGAAGTGGCGGTGCGGTCCCCTACGGCACTGCGTAGGATCCTACGGTCTTGGCGTGCATCCGTGCGTCGCTGCAGTCCGGTCCCAGGTCGACGGGCACGTGCACCTTCCGCCGACCACTGGCGACAACATCGATGTACTGTGGAGACCTCACGCCCCACGTGTTGAGCAATTCGGCGGTACGTCCACCCGGCCTCCCGCATGCCCACTATACGCCCTTGCTCAAAGTCCGTCAACTGCACATACGGTTCACGTCCACGCTGTCGCGGCATGCTACCAGTGTTAAAGACTGCGATGGAGCTCCGTATGCCACGGCAAACTGGCTGACACTGACGGCGGCGGTGCACAAACGCTGCGCAGCTAGCGCCATTCGACGGCCAACACCGCGGTTCCTGGTGTGTCCGCTGTGCCGTGCGTGTGATCATTGCTTGTACAGCCCTCTCGCAGTGTCCGGAGCAAGTATGGTGGGTCTGACACACCGGTGTCATTGTGTTCTTTTTTCCATTTCCAGGAGTGTATCTCCACTGGAGACAAGAAACCTTATAAAAGGTACTCTGAGCCATCTGCCCTCAACTAAGAGCGTCGGCTGCAAATCTTAAGACCTGAAGGTAAGTGAAAGTATGTTGATCTTGCCTGCCCGGTTGGCCGTGCGGTCTAACACACGGCTTGCCGGGCGGGAAGGAGCGCATGGTCCCCGGCACGAATCCGCCCGGCGGATTTGTGTCGAGGTCCGGTGAACCGTCCAGTCTGTGAATGGTTTTTAGGCGGTTTTCCATCTGCCTCGGCGAATGCGGGCTGGTTCCCCTTATTCCACCTCAGTTACACTATGTCGGCGATTGCTGCGCAAACAAGTTCTCCACGTATGCATACACCACCATTACTCTACCACGCAAACATAGGGATTACACTCGTCTGGTGTGAGACGTTCCTTAGGGGGTCCACCGGGGGCCGAACCACACAATAACCCTGGGTTCGGTGTGGGGTGGCGGAGGGGTGAAGTGGACTGCGGTAGTCGTCGTGGGGTTGTGGACCACTGCGGCTGCGGCGGTGACGGAGCCTCTCCGTCGTTTCTAGGTACCCGGTTAACCTACAATAAAATACAATGTTGATCTTGGAGGAAAACACTGGAGAAACAGATTTTTATTGTAAGCCACTCGGAACACTGTGCGAGAAGGAACGTAGAGTGGGTAGTTGTATGTCACGTAACGTGCAGGATATATTTAACAAATAATTCGAATGGTGCTCTGGAAACACAAGATGGCCAGTCAAGTAGTCACACCCCATCCAGGTTTCACCAAAACTGTGAGAGAAGACAGGAGAACACACACACACACACACACACACACACACACACACACACACACAGAGAGAGAGAGAGAGAGAGAGAGAGAGAGAGAGAGAGAGATAGACAAAAGCTTGGGTGTACGAACAGGAATGATGGTGTGGTCAAAACAGGTCGTCAGAAAATAATCTATATAGCAAGCTTGCGTCATATGAGTTGACGTTCAACTGTACCTAGTTGTTTGTTTACAGAGGTTTGTGGTTCAACAAATGCCGCGATGTAGCCTTAAAAAACTACGTTAACTTTTATAAGGATTTTTTTCACATACTATCGTCTTACAGAACGTAACTATTTCTTCGATTCTCTGGTAACTCGTTATTCTTGTGATTATATGTCCGAAAATAATTGAAATAAAAAATTTCTAGTCAGCATTGCAAACTCATCCTCTGATAAACTTTCAGATTCAGTAGGAAATAACGTACGTCCACACAAGAGGTTGATGTAAAGTGCGAAATGAAACGATGATCGTTTTATTATGCTGTTTTCAAATCATTCAAAATGAGAGACTTATGTATTTTTAGCATTTTTGGATGGATAAATAAGTTCATCTGTGGTTGTATCCATTTCATTTTTATGTCATAAATATCTGCACCCCGCGGTATTACCCACGGTTAAACAGTAATTTATAAAGAAAGGTTAATGCTGAAACTCAGTATCCACGGATATGTGCCATGACGAAAGTTATCTCTGGGACGTTTTGAGGCGGAGCCAGTTGCGGCCCAGCAAACCGCTCGACATCGGGAAAGAAAGACGATGGGAGAAACTGACAGAATACACATCGCTTACAAGTCACCCGTTCTCTTAAGGAGAAAATTTTTACACGGTCAAGTAGCGAATTACAAAACGTGCCAGGAAAGAGAGTAAATAATTCCACAACTATTTGCGACATGCCAAGCACGGGAAAGATTATAATTGCCTTGGTGTGTTTGGAGAGCCAGATAGTCACTGTAATACGTCTCTGTAAACAACGTTCCGAGACTTCTTGTTCTCTACTCTCGATGCATGCGCGCAGCCAGCCTAGAACTGCCCGTGAAAGAAACATGCCCAGATGAATACCTGTCGCTTCTAGCATTTCTCCTTGACTCTTATTTATAGTGATAGAAAAGGCCATTTTCAAAGGGAACTGTAAGCGTTTGGACTGGAAAGGCAAGGTTGTTAGAATGATAGGAATTCGTGGTATGAATGCTGCCTCGCCTTTGGCTCCGCCGGTGATGATGGGGCCTGCACGATATGCCTTCTCAGCTCCGTGATGCGTAATCTGGTACCATTGGTGCATCCAGGTTACACATCAGTATGAAAGGCACACCACCTTCAGGTCCAACTTGTGGACGGCATGTGTTTAGAAACTCTACAGCATATGTTTTAGCGTCGTCTTTTTTCGTCATCGTATCGGCAGACATATAGGTGGCCATCTCACCAGGTACTCGATCAATTATTCTTTTACTGGTGTTTCTCACCGAATCATTCTTGGCCGTCAATAGTGCTCTTTTACATAACCATTTGTCGTTGCTCATGTTTTGCTGTAACCTCGGAAAAAGTTCATTAATTATCTTCCGAGCTTACAATGTTGCAGAAGTGGGTACCAAATTTATTAACCTTTCCGCATCCATTGCTATGCGGCACTTGTCGATCTCGAGGACGTATTGAGCGAAGAGCCCAGACTCTTGGTCATTGTAGAACTGGACTGTCATTTTAATTGTCAAACGTTTACCCAAATGGCGAAGACTTGAGGCACGCGATGATCTAGACTGCCAGAGTGCCACGCTCGATGACCGGCAACATCTGTCGGAAATCGCCTTCGAGCAAGACAACCACTCCACTCATCAACACTCGGATACCGCGGATGTTACATCGAGTATTCGTCACCCACGATCAATTTGCATTGCTGCATCGTAGCAGTGCAATCAGTGCGCTTGCTTACATTGTAGATGACCGTTTCCTCACTCGCAAGGTTCAGAGGAAGTTTAAACGCCGAATGGATAGTTCTTTCTCCGCTGAGCAAGGTCGCTGCTGTTCCAGAGTACGTAACGGCCAGCGCGACATTCCTGTCCTTGCGCAATTGCGCCAGTAGCAAATTCAAAGGGAATGTCTTGCCGGTAGCCCCATATGTGCAAGGAATAAGGACCCCCTTTTTCGTTCTCCACGCGACTCAAAATTTTATTAAAAATGCGCCTTTACTCTGGTAAAAGCTGGAGCTCAGTTTGGGCAACCTGAGCCCCCAAGGCTGCGGTGTCGTAACTGAGCTCCTAGAACAAATCAGTGGGCTACTGTCCCGCTAGTTGTGGCGTGGGTGTGCCGAAAAAAGACGGCCGTTTTCCCACCACTGAGCAGCCTTTCTCCTCAGTAAGCGTTAGCGCTTCGTTGAAATATATATCGTCGCTGGTCTGCACTGTTTTGTGGTACCGGTGTGCGATCTCTTTGGATAATGCAGTTTTATATTTGTTCCGAAGCGTCATGGATTCGAAAGTCCGCAGGTGCTCAACGTGACAGCTGAGAGCCCTCTCAACTCGACCGATAACCAGCGCAATACGGCACCCGACATCGAAGCGTCCCAGTGGCCGTCATTTTTTAAAAGTCCCATCGCCTCACACACTTCCTGGAATGGGGCTTTTTACTGTCCATCTACTGTTTTGAGCGTCTGAAAACTGATGGGGGCCCCGGACACGGGTCAGCAGCAGTCGCACACAATAACACTCAAAGTGTGTTACATCCGCGGTGCAAATTCACCCCAAGGCCATCTCATGCCTTCACACAGTGCCAACCTTTGGCAGGAGTGTCCTACACATGACGCTTCCATTCTTTCCGTGACGCGTTCCATGTGGAATATTTTGCCACTTCTGCGTACACGAATTTCGAGTAAAATCGTCCATCTGGCATAGACGGAAAAATCCGGTGAGGGTGGCAGTGGGCAGAGTCGTTACTCGCTTACGCAAGTTGGCCTCCGTGAAGTACATGTGCCCGCAATCGGGAAGTCCCACCGCAAGATGTGTCACTGTCGGGTGCCTCTCTTTAAGCCGCAAACCCTGCATCCGCCATACCACTTCGTTGCTGCTCATATACCGATCCGCCCTAAATGTCTGCACTTCATCTTTTAGGTCAATATTAGCGTAGCCCTGCCGTTGCACAATAAATATCGCCCACTCACTGCCTTTGTTTATGTAGTTGCAAATATATTTAACTGTCTGAAACGAGTTGCAAAACTCCACATTAATGAGGCCGTTAGCTGTGAGTACAGGATCACCCCGCAGTCGATCACCACGACGCCCTGCGCGGCGCCTCTCGCTTTGTGACCGTACGTTCCCGGTCATCAGGCACTCTGCTTCTGAACAACCTTTTGGATCTCTTTTAACAGTGCCCAATGCTACTTTTTGGCGCATTTCCCGTCCTCCCTCACGGGGATGTCGGAGTCAGCACTCCTCAAGGACAGTGCATTAGGATGTTAGTGGCTGTGTCATATAGCTATAGATAGCGAATCACTCAAATCTAACCAGAAAAGCCACGTCATTGTCCGAAAAGCAAACCTTCTATATGCTACAAACAATAGAAATCCTCAAAGAAACTACAAATCATTGAAATCCAAAGAGAAAAACAAAGTCAGTGTTAACGAATCACGATAATATCACAATACAACACACTCCCAAAATCTAAGTTCTTAACACTAATTCTTCTGAACAATCGATACCTTAGAAGCAAACGATATCTACAAAAAAATTACAGATCGAAACGGGAAAGTCAAGTCATTTTCTCAGAATCCCGATGATAGCATAATCCAATATACTTCCCAACATTATAAGTGCTGCGAATTGTTTTCATGTACTTAAGTTATGTTGCTATTGAGTTTACAATGACTTTATCCTACAAGAATATTTATGCAATGCTAGATTCATGTAAGTACTTATTTGATTTGTCAAAACAATTAAAAATAAGTCCTACGCTAAACTTAATGCATTCATTTGATAATTAACTTTCATGGATAAGTTTCTAGTCACGTTATCCATCCTACGGGAACACTAGTTATATTGACCATCCCATGGGGGCAGCGAGTTTTTCCTGAATAAATGTAGCCTGTGTGTTAATTCAGTTTATTGGCTATCTCTAATCCAAAGTTCATTCAAATATGTCCAGCCCCTTCAGCGTGTAGAAGTAACACACATAATAACTCGTCGAAGAGGGAAAATTACAATTTTTTTGTTCGGCGCAGCAGAAATTTCATAATACACTCCTGGAAATGGAAAAAAGAACACATTGACACCGGTGTGTCAGACCCACCATACTTGCTCCGGACACTGCGAGAGGGCTGTACAAGCAATGATCACACGCACGGCACAGCGGACACACCAGGAACCGCGGTGTTGGCCGTCGAATGGCGCTAGCTGCGCAGCATTTGTGCACCGCCGCCGTCAGTGTCAGCCAGTTTGCCGTGGCATACGGAGCTCCATCGCAGTCTTTAATACTGGTAGCATGCCGCGACAGCGTGGACGTGAACCGTATGTGCAGTTGACGGACTTTGAGCGAGGGCGTATAGTGGGCATGCGGGAGGCCGGGTGGACATACCGCCGAATTGCTCAACACGTGGGGCGTGAGGTCTCCACAGTACATCGATGTTGTCGCCAGTGGTCGGCGGAAGGTGCACGTGCCCGTCGACCTGGGACCGGACCGCAGCGACGCACGGATGCACGCCAAGACCGTAGGATCCTACGCAGTGCCGTAGGGGACCGCACCGCCACTTCCCAGCAAATTAGGGACACTGTTGCTCCTGGGGTATCGGCGAGGACCATTCGCAACCGTCTCCATGAAGCTGGGCTACGGTCCCGCACACCGTTAGGCCGTCTTCCGCTCACGCCCCAACATCGTGCAGCCCGCCTCCAGTGGTGTCGCGACTGGCGTGAATGGAGGGACGAATGGAGACGTGTCGTCTTCAGCGATGAGAGTCGCTTCTGCCTTGGTGCCAATGATGGTCGTATGCGTGTTTGGCGCCGTGCAGGTGAGCGCCACAATCAGGACTGCATACGACCGAGGCACACAGGGCCAACACCCGGCATCATGGTGTGGGGAGCGATCTCCTACACTGGCCGTACACCACTGGTGATCGTCGAGGGGACACTGAATAGTGCACGGTACATCCAAACCGTCATCGAACCCATCGTTCTACCATTCCCACACCGGCAAGGGAACTTGCTGTTCCAACAGGACAATGCACGTCCGCATGTATCCCGTGCCACCCAACGTGCTCTAGAAGGTGTAAGTCAACTACCCTGGCCAGCAAGATCTCCGGATCTGTCCCCCATTGAGCATGTTTGGGACTGGATGAAGCGTCGTCTCACGCGGTCTGCATGTCCAGCACGAACGCTGGTCCAACTGAGGCGCCAGGTGGAAATGGCATGGCAAGCCGTTCCACAGGACTACATCCAGCATCTCTACGATCGTCTCCATGGGAGAATAGCAGCCTGCATTGCTGCGAAAGGTGGATATACACTGTACTAGTGTCGACATTGTGCATGCTTTGTTGCCTGTGTCTATGTGCCTGTGGTTCTGTCAGTGTGATCATGTGATGTATCTGACCCCAGGAATGTGTCAATAAAGTTTCCCCTTCCTGGGACAATGAATTCACGGTGTTCTTATTTCAATTTCCAGGAGTGTATTTGTACGTGAAACAACGTCACCTGTCCTTATGTGTGTGCCTATTACCAGCCGATATGCTCATATATCATAATCAAGTCCAGTCTGACTAAAAGCCTACCACGTTCTGCATGTAAAGCCACTACGTCGTTCTGTCGTTCAGAATTTAATTGACACTGTTGTGGGTCTTCAAATGTCTCAGAAGATACACAATAAACGTGACGCTCAAGGCTAAAATGCAACGGGCTCTTATGGAAGTATGGATTAAACACTTTGAGGATTGTATATGCGTTGTATTCATTACATTGAATCATATTATGTAGAACATATTATTATTTATTATTTTGAGCTTTTCCTCATTACAGAGGCTTATCTCCAACATAATAATTTACTTGGAAATTACAATACAAACAATAAACGTTCTTAAACTATAATCTCAAAATATTTCTCCAGGTGTTTCGATCTTGTGTGTCCTCTTTCTCTGCGCCCATTCTCCTCATTATGCGCTGTACATTTTGGAGCCAGGTTGTCATAGGTCGTCCTCTTCTTCTTCCCCCCTCCGGTTCCCACTCCAGTATCAATTTTGGTATTCTGGTTTTCTCCATGCCCGTACCACTGTAATTTCTTCCTATCCATTACGTCATATATTCATTCTTTTATTTCCATTCACCTTATTTCTTCGGTGTTCCTTATCTTTTCTTTCCTGGAGATTCTTGCCGATCTTCTCCAAAAGTCCATGTCTAGAGCTTGTAATTTTTTGATGTGCTTCATGTTAATTGTCCAGGTCTCCGTTCCATACAGAACCACACTCTCTAATCTGCATTTGTATATTAATTTTTTAGTTCTGCTCATTACATTCCTGCTCCATAAGACTGAGTTAAGCATCCCAATGACCCTCCGTCCGCTACTAATTCTTTTATTGATTTCTGACTCTGATTTTCCCTCGATTTCTAAAATGAATCCCAAATAACAGAAAGTGTTTATCTTTTTGATTTTCTTTCCTTCAATGTATAGCTCATCTGAATCATTAGTCAAGTATTCTGTTTTTTGGTAATTAATCTTCAAACCCCAAGTTTTGTATGCTACTGCTTGTAGATTGCACATATAGTTAGCATCCTCCCCATCTTGTGCTACGACTACTTGATCATCAGCAAATAATAAATGATGTAGGTAAACTCCATCTCTTATTTCTAATCCCATACTATTACATTTACGAGACCATGTTCTAAGGCTAATATCTATATAGATTTTAAATAATGATGGTGACATGGGACAGCCTTGTAAAAGGCCTTTGCTTGTTCTAAATTTCTGTGAAAGTTTATTACCAACTTTCACTTGGCAAATGTTATCTTTATACATCTGTTGTATTATTTTAATCAAGGAAGGGTTTATGTTTGCCGTATGTAGTGCTCTCCAAAGTAATTTTCTTGGAAAAGTATCATACGCTTTTTCTAGATCTATGAAAATTAATCCTATATTTTTTGATTTTTCCCTATGTTTCTCCAAAGTCTGTCGTAATGTGAAAATATGGTCTACACATGATCTCCCAGCCGTGAATCCACATTGTTCTTCTTGGGTTCAAAAATTTTTTTCCAGTTTGTTTTTAATTACTTTCGCAAAAATTCTCATTAATGTTTTTGTAACACAAATTCCTCGATAGTTTGAACAAATTTTGCGATCCCCTTTCTTAAATATTGTATTAATGTAACATAGCTTCATCTCGTTGGGTATTGAATCTCCATGTATCATTTTGTTGAAGAGCTGTGCTATCAGTTTCACAATTTTGTCACCACCATATTTCAGACACTCCAGATTGATATTGCCTGCTCCCGGTGATTTACCATTCTTTCCTGTTCTCAACGCCTGAAGTACTTCACTTTCTAAAATCAGGATCTCATCATCTTCATGTCCTTTATCTTCCCCTGTTCCTTCTTCTAGATATTCTTCTCTGTCCTCATTTAATAATTTTTGGAAATACTCTTCCCATTCCTTTTGTGTTATCAGTTGGAGATTAGTTTTGCTTTTTGTATCCTGTCGAAGCCCTTTCAATACTGACCATGCTTCTTTTGCTCTCCCAAATCCTAATTTGCTATTCACCTTGGCACATGTTCTTTCCCATGCTTCATTTTTTGCCATCCTTATTTTTTTCATCACTTCATTCTTCTTTTCCTTGTATATTGATCTTGTTTCTTCTAATTTATCATTCAACCACTGAAGGAACGCATTTCGTTTTTCTCTAACGAGGAACTCTAGTTCCTCGGACCACCACTCTGCTGCACGGTTGTGGTTGCTATCTTTTTTACCCAACACCTCCGTTGCTATGATTTTCACATTAGTTTTTATATAGTCATATATCTCCTCTGTACTTCCTTCAAATGATTCAACCAGTTTCCTTTCCATCCTGGCCGCAAAGAGTGTTTTGATACTTTCGTCTTGTAGGCTGTCAATATTAAAAGGTAAATTTTCATCTTTCTCAGTTTGGTTAGTTTTATTTATGTTACTTGTATCACTCCTTGCATTCTTCCATGGCCAGAAAGACTTCATTTTAACTAGATAGTGGTCTGATCCACACTGGGCTCCTCTATAACATCTGACGTCTACTGCTTTGAAACTATTTGTTTGCCTAGTGATAATATAATCCATTATAGAACAAAGTTCTTTGGTGTTCTGTTGCCAAGTATATTTATGAATGTCCTTATGTTTGAAAAATGTGTTGGTAATTTTTAGATCAAATTGTTCACAAATTGCAATCAATCGTTCCCCATTGTCATTATATTCGTCCTCTCCATGTTTTCCTACTATTCTACAAGATTCTCTAATTCCTACCCTTCCATTCAGATTTCCCATGATAATCAGTTCCTTTCTTCTTGGGATTTTTTCAATAGTCTCCCTGAGGGTGTCCCAAAATGTATCTTTCTCCTTATCTTTTGTGTCGTTCGTGGGTGCATTACGCCAATAATCACAACTTCCCTAGCAAATAGTGTCATTTCAACAGTTATAATACGTTGATTGATGAATGTCCAATTTGCGATTCTTTCTTTCCATGATTTCTTTATCATAATGGAGACTCCTGCTTTGGCTCTTACTGCTTTTGATACCCCACTCGAGATATGTACATAATTATCCAGTTCTTCTTCTCCTTGGCCTTTCTTCTTTGTTTCAGAGAGTACGACAACATCCATGTTGAACATGTCAAGTTCTGCAGGTAGTAAATTTATTTTAGTGGAAATACCTTGCACATTCCAGCATCCAAACATAATTTTCCGTTTCTCATCGCCAGTTCGTCGTCCAAAGTTCCAATTTTTCCGAGGCATATTATTAGGTTTTTTAGCATTTTTATGTTTTTAGGAGTGAGGAGTGAGGAGCTGGCCCACTGCACAACCCCCAACCCGGAGGACCAGGTAATTTTTACTCAAGGTTTTCTTCCTTTAGCCTTTGATAAGCCAATATCATACTACAAGGCAGCAGTTGCTAGTTTTGGTCCACCCCGGGTATTTTATTTCCCCGGTACCCACCATATCTGGTGAGCATTCCCCTATCCGCCACCTGGGGAGGCGCCCGATGGGAGACCAGCAAACTCCACACGGGAGAACATATTAAAAAAAAAGTCAAGGAGTAAATAGCTTTTTATAAGAGTGATTATTGTTCCTCGTATCACGTTATAGTCTTCAGATCAATAAATATCTTGTACTACACGGTTTTAAAAGTAGCTTATGTGTGAAACCAAGGTATAAGCCAACTCTATTCCAAATTTCTTTCAAATCCGGCCACCTGTTTCAGCGTGAAGGAGTAACAAACATACTCACACACGAAGTTTCGCATTTGTAAGGTACAATAGTAGAAATCAGTAGAAAGGCATGGATAGTTGCAAGAGAATTAACATTGTCGGTTGGAATAGTTGTGCACAATGAATATGCATGCAATAGTATGAAATCCAATATACTGACAAATTCAATCGAATGGTACCGCATTTGATGTCAGTAGCACAATATACTCGTATAACAAGACATCAAAGATTCAGGTGGTAGAGGTTGGAACTCGGTATAGAGATGGACGACCCTGCGTGGCGTTAATGTGTGTCTCTACTGCAGATGTGAAACAGACACCGTTACTGTTAGTGACATACATCACGATTGTGACAATGCCATGCGATAGACTGTTATCATATCATCAAAAAGCAGAAATCGGTACGTACAACGAAATGGAACTCTCTCTATAAGATGAGCTGTTCAAGTAGTGTGATTGATAATTTCGTTAGACTGGGAGCATGATGTTAACAGAACGGAAAATATGGGCGAAATATAAAATTATCTGAGGTATTCAAAGGGTTGCTTTCGAGCAAATTAAGGGCCACAAACCGTTATTCTTCTCAACTTGTTGCTGACATACAGATGCCAGTAACTACCAGACGTGCACGACAGATTTTGCCACATGACAGACATCTTGCATTTAAGAAAAGACTGCAAAAATTCGCATTAACACCCAAATTTGAACAGGCTAGATTGGAGTTTGCTGAAAAACGTGTCATGGATTTCACAATAGGATAAAGTGATCTTCTGTGATGAGAAGACGTTTAATTTAAATGGGTAGAATGGATTTCAGTATTATTGACGTGATCTGAGAACAGAGCAGCAGGTAAGAATGAGGAGAAATTTTGGGGGCGGAAGTGCCATTTGGGCAGTCTTCTGGTGTGCTAAACGTAAATCACCCATTGCTTTGATGAACACTAGAATGAACACTGAGATGCTAGAAACAGAATTGAATAGAATATATAAAGACCTAGGGGACGAAATTGTAATGTTTCAACAAGGTAATGCATCTATCTATGTTTCTGTTAGAGCTAAATAGCCGTTTGAAGAAAAACATTGATTTCATGCCCTGGTTTGCACGTAGGCCGGATCAGGACACCGTGGGAAACCTTTGTGGAATAAGTGTAAGGCGAGTTTATCGAATGTGACGCCGCATGTGAGCTGAAAAGACCAGTATGAGAAGAGTAGACGACAATTTCACTGCAAGAACAACCAACGCTAACATAACCAATGCCGAAGAGAATTTTCGAGACAATTGCGAAGAACATAAGTTGGACTAAGTACTTACTAACAATGTAATAACATAACAGGAGAGTAAGTATCTTTATATCAGTTTCCACCCGGAAAAAGCAAACACCTCCTTTTGTTACTCGTTATTAGAAAGAATCTTTGTAATTACGTCATGATAGTTTATGCGTTACATGTATCTACTACTTTTATGGTAAATTCGATACACGTATGTTTCAGACATTTTACTCTTACTTTCGTGGAATCCCGCCTCAATACTGATTTCCAATACTGTATATGCAGTTTAATCTGTGGATAGACACGAAAGTACTATCTCGCCACTTGAATCACAGTTACACATACGAACTGCGCTAACTGTTTCAGGTTCCTGATGATGGCAACGTAAACGACATTATCAGGGTGATGAGGGACGTCATTGTGGTAATTCACGACGGCGGCTTCACGACGGGCAGCGGCAGCTTGTCCAGGTTCTCTCCAGAACACCTCATGGACCACAACGTCGTTCTCGTCACCTTCAACTATCGGCTCGGCCCGCTGGGTGAGACTCTTTCTCAGTGTCTGTCAACAACGGTTATGCATTAGGGCTTTTTCCATTACCACAGACGAAATTAAGTTCGGCGGAATTGAAGTGGGTGATTTAGATGTGGCTGTCATCGTATCTGTCTCTAGCAGACCCGCGGGTAGCCCTGAAAGACATTATCTACATGTCACCTCCCCTTATTATTCTAAGTAATGAGGTATTTGAAACATAAAATCAATTTTTTACACGAGTAAATCCCCCCATGAACCATGGACCTTGCCGTTGGTGGGGAGGCTTGCGTGCCTCAACGATACAGATAGCCGTACCGTAGGTGCAACCACAACGGAGGGGTATCTGTTGAGAGGACAGACAAACGTGTGGTTCCTGAAGAGGGGCAGCAACCTTTTCAGGAGTTGCAGGGGCAACAGTCTAGATGATTGACTGATCTGGCCCTGTAACACTAACCAAAACGGCCTTGCTGTGCTGGTACTGCGAATGGCTGAAAGCAAGGGGAAACTACAGCCGTAATTTTTCTCGAGGGCATGCAGCTTTACTATATGATTAAATGATGATGGCGTCCTCTCGGGTAAAATATTCCGGAGGTAAAATAGTCCCCCATTCGGATCTCCGGGAGGGGACTACTCAAGAGGACATCGTTATCAGGAGAAAGAAAACTGGCGTTCTACGGATCGGAGCGTGGAATGTCAGATCCCTTAATCGGGCAGGTAGGTTAGAAAATTTAAAAAGGGAAATGGATAGGTTAAAGTTAGATATAGTGGGAATTAGTGAAGTTCGGTGGCAGGAGGAACAAGACTTTTGGTCAGGTGAATACGGGGTTATAAATACAAAATCAAATAGGGGTAATGCAGGAGTAGGTTTAATAACGAATAAAAAAAATAGGAGTGCGGGTAACCTACTGCAAACAGCATAGTGAACGCAATATTGTGGCCAAGATAGACACGAATCCCACGCCTACTACAGTAGTACAAGTTTATATGCCAACTAGCTCTGCAGATGATGAAGAAATTGATGAAATGTATGATGAGATAAAAGAAATTATTCAGGTAGTGACGAAAATTTAATAGTCATGGGTGACTGGAATTCGACAGTAGGAAAAGGAAGAGAAGGAAACGTAGTAGGTGAATATGGATTGGGGCTAAGAAATGAAAGAGGAAGCCACCTGGTAGAATTTTAAACAGAGCATAACTTAATCATAGCTAACACTTGGTTCAAGAATCATGAAAGAAGGTTGTATACAGGGAAGAACCCTGGAGATACTAGAAGGTTTCAGATGGATTATATAATGGTATGACAGAGATTTAGCAACCATGTTTTAAATTGTAGGACATATCCAGGGGCAGATGTGGACTCTGACCACAATCTATTGGTTATGAACTGTAGATTAAAACTGAAGAAACTGCAAAAAGGTGGGAATTTAAGGAGATGGGACCTGGATAAACTGAAAGATCCAGAGGTTGTACAGAGTTTCAGGGAGAGCATAAGGGAACAATTAACAGGAATGGGGGAAAGAAATACAGTAGAAGAAGAATGGGTAGCTTTGAGGAATGAAATAGTGAAGGCAGCAGAGGATCAAGTAGGTAAAAAGACGAGGGCTAGTAGAAATCCTTGGGTAACAGAAGAGATACTGAATTTAATTGATGAAAGGAGAAAATATAAAAACGCAGTAGATGAAACAGGCAAAAAGGAACACAAACGTTTCAAAAATGAGATCGACAGGAAGTGCAAAATGGCTAAGCAGGGATGGCTAGAAGACAAATGTAAGGATGTAGAGGCTTATCTCACTAGAGGTAACATAGATACTGCCTACAGGAAAATTAAAGAGACCTTTGGAGAAAAGAGAACGACTTGTATGAATATCAAGAGCTCAGATGGAAACCCAGTTCTAAGCAAAGAAGGGAAAGCAGAAAGGTGGAAGGAGTATATAGAGGTTCTATACAGAGGCGACGTTCTTGAGGACAATATTATGGAAATGGAAGAGGAGGTGGATGAAATGGGAGATATGATACTGCGTGAAGAGTTTGACAGGGCACTGAAAGACCTAAGTCGAAAAAGGCCCCGGGAGTAGACAACATTCCATTAGAACTACTGACAGCCTTGGGAGAGCCAGTCCTGACAAAACTCTACCATCTGGCGAGCAAGATGTAAGAGACAGGCGAAATTACCTCAGACTTCAAGAACAATATAATAATCCCAATACCAAAGAAAGCAGGCGTTGACAGATGTGAAAATTACCGAAGAATCAGTTTAATAAGCCACAGCTGCAAAATAGTAACGCAAATTCTTTACAGACGAATGGAAAAACTGGTAGAAGCCGACCTCGGGGAACATCAGTTTGAATTCCGTAGAAATGTTGGAACACGTGAGGCAATACTGACCCTACGACTTATCTTAGAAGCTAGATTGAGGAAAGGCAAACCTACATTTCTAGCATTTGTAGGCTTAGAGAAAGCTTTTGACAATGTTGACTGGAATACTGTCATTCAAATTCTGAAGGTGGCAGGGGTAAAATACAGGGAGCCACAGGCTATTTACAACTTGTACAGAAACCAGATGGCAGTTATAAGAGTCGAGGCACATGAAAGGGAGGCAATGGTTGGGAAGGGTTGTAGCCTCTCCGCGATGCTATTCAATCTGTATTTTGAGCAAGCAGTAAAGGAAACAAAGGAAAAGTTCGGAGTAGGTATTAAAATCCATGGAGAAGAAATAAAAACTTTGAGGTTCGCTGATGACATTGTAATTCTGTCAGAGACAGCAAAGGACTTGGAAGAGCAGTTGAATGGAATGGACAGTGTCTTGAAAGGAGGGTATAAGATGAACAACAACAAAAGCAAAACGAGGATAATGGAATGTAGTTGAATTAAGTCGGATGATGCTGAGGGAATTAGATTAGGAAATGAGACACTTAAAGTAGTAAAGGAGTTTTGCTATTTGGGGAGCAAAATAACTGATGATGGTCGAAGTAGAGAGGATATAAAATGTCTACTGGCAATGGCAAGGAAAGCGTTTCTGAAGAAGAGAAATTTGTTAACATCGAGTATAGATTTAAGTGTCAGGAAGTCATTTCTGAAAGTATTTGTATGGAGTGTAGCCATGTATGGAAGTGAAACATGGACGATAAATAGTTTGAACAAGAAGAGAATAGGAGCTTTCGAAGTGTGGTGCTACAGAAGAATGCTGAAGATTAGATGGGTAGATCACATAACTAATGAGGAGGTATTGAATAGAATTGGGGAGAAGAGGCGTTTGTGGCACAACTTGACAAGCAGAAGGGATCGGTTGGTAGGACATGTTCTGAGGCATCAAGGAATCACCAATTTAGTACTGGAGGGCAGCGTGGAGGGTAAAAATCGTAGAGGGCGACAAAGAGATGAATATACTAAGCGGATTCAGAAGGATGTAGGCTGCAGTGCGTACTGGGAGATGAAGCAGCTTGCACAGGATAGAGTATCATGGAGAGCTGCATCAAACCAGTCTCAGGACTGAAGACCACAACAACAACAACACGAGTAGATTAAAGAGATGCGTTTATGTTCTGCGTATCTACATTCCTAATTCATCAGAGCTTATTTCGTCCGTTTTCTAAATTACCTCAACAAATAATGTTTTCCTCTTTCCACCATTCATGCTGATTATTTTTTATTTTATTGGTTTCAGGCAAAACCCATTTCACCAGATACAATAATGTGGCATAATAATACAAACAGAATATCTATCTGACTTTATTATAAGTATGAAATATTACTGCACGAGATGATTAGTCTATAAAGCACGTTAGTCTGGCTGTTCTATCATAATAAAAGTCACATTTTTTTACATGAAATTCAGTTATATTTGGAGGTAATGAAACATAAGATCCTCATATTTTAAAGTTCTCTTTTACAAAGACGTATGAAATGGTAAATACATGGCAATGGCCCTATCCACGGACCTAACAGCTACTTTAAGAGAAAAGTAATCCTTGGTTTTTATAATATTGTACAGTGTAATTGTTCTTGGGTAATTGTATTTGTCCTATTCTACTAGTACATGTGTAATACCTCCTAGATGAGGCATGAATCACAGCCTGAAGAGGGAATTAATTTTAACAGATGTTTTGTTTTATTGTTATTCATGTTGTCCGCTCTTACTCTGTTAATAATAAGTTTCGTTTCTCGCCTGCGTTGAGCTGAGAAACCAAGTGTGGCGTGGAATCCGTTGCTGAACCACTCAATGTGCTGTGTGTCTTTGACGTTACAGATTTAAGAGGAAATTGCAACATACAAGCTATAGACAGGTTGACGCAAGTGATTAGGACGGGGGTAGAGACAGAGAATCATGTGAAATTTTCTTTGTCCGAAATTATCTTGAGGCAGTTAACCAGACCACCGACCCGTGGAAATAACGCTTTAAACCTGCTGGTGACAAATAGACCTGAACTTTTCAACTCAGTTTGCTTTGAATAGGGAATCAGTGACTATAAGGTCATTACAACATAACTGAATAGGGCTGTAAATAGGAATACAAAGAAAGGCAGGAAGATCTTTTTGCTTAGCAACAGCGACAGGAAACAAATTTCGGATTCCCTGAGTGGTCAATACGAAAATTTCAATTCCAGCACTAAGAACGTTAAGAATCAATGGACAGAGTTGAAGAGCATTGTACAACACGCTTTAGACAAGTATGTGGCAATAAAAGTTGTCAGAGCTCGAAAAGACTCGCTGTGGTTCGACGACCATGGCAGAAAGCAACAACGAAAGCAAAAGAGAGCTTCGCTGCAAATTTAAACTTAGCCATAACCTCAAAGGCAGATAAAAACTAAATGAAACCAAAATTAGGGTAAGGGGAGGCGTGCGTGAAGCGTTCAACAAATTCTAAAGTAAAATTCTGTCTACTGATTTGACAGAAAACGCTGAGAAGTTTTAGTTTTATGTTAAATCAGTAACCGCATCAAAGTCATCTGTCCAGACACTCTTTAACCATAATGGCACGGAAACGGAGGACGGCGCCAAAAAGGCAGAAATACTAATAGTCTTTTTCCAAAGCTGTCTCACAGAGGAAGATCGCACTGTAGTGCCTACCTAAAATCGTCTCACGAACGACTAGCTGATATCGAAATAAGTGACCATGGGATAGTGAAGCGGATGAAACCACTCAGGAGAGGGAAGGCCACTGGACATGACGGAATGCCAATACGATTCTACATAGAATATGCAAAAGAACGTACCCTTTTTCTAACAGCAGTGTACCGTATGTCAAGTATTCCCGACGACTGGAAAAAATCGCACATCATTCATGTTTTCAAGAAGGGTCGCCGAACACACAGAAAGCTGTAGGCCTTTCTTTATCTCTGACGTCGGTCAGTTATAAAATTTTGAAACATGTTTTATATTCACGAACTGACATTTCTGGAGACCAAAAATCTCCTCTGCAGGAATCAATATGGGATGCGAAGACAACGATCGTGTGAAACCCAGCTGGCTCTGTTTATCCACGAGACCCAGAAAGCAGTAGATACAGGCGTCCAGGTAGATGCCGTGTTCCTTGACTTCCGGAAGGCGTTCGATACAGTTCCACACTGCTATCTAACGAAGAAAATTCCAGCTTACGAAATATTCTACCAACTGTGTGACTTGATAGAAGAGTTTCTAGCAAATAGAACAGAGCATGTCATTGTGAAAAATGACTCTGGGCACTATGGGACTTAACTTCTGAGGTCATCAGTCCCCTAGAACTTAGAACTACTTAAACCTAACTAACCTAAGGACAGCACACACATCCATGCCCGAGGCAGGACTCGAACCTGCGACCGTAGCGTGTCATTGTGAACGGAGACAAAACTTCAGACACAAAAGTAACTTCGGACGTGTCCCAGGGAGTGTTAAAGGTCTTTTCACAATATGTATAAATGAGCTAGTAGATAACGTCTAAAGTTCTGTGAGACTTATCGCAGATGGTACTGTTGTAGACAGAGAAGTTACGACGCTAGAAAACTGTAGCAAGACCTGCCGAGCGTCTTCACTAGGTTCAGGCAGTGGCAATTGACTCTCAGCATAAACAAATGTAGCGTATTGCGAATACATAAAGACCGTTTATTGTATGATTACACAATTGCAGAACAATCACTGGAAGCAACTAGTTCCATAAATTATCCAAGAGTATGCCTACGGAGTGATTTGAAGTGGAATGATCACATAAAATTTACTGCAGATGGGAGACTGAGATTTATTGGAAGAATCCACAGGAAATGTAGTCCATCAACAAAGGACGTAGCTTACAAAACACTAGTTCGACCAATACTTAAATATTTCTCGTCAGTACGGGCTGCTTGCTAGACAGGACTGCTAGACGAAACAGAGAAAATCCAAAGAAGAGCAGCGCCTTTCGTTACAGTTTTGTTTAGTGAGGACGAAAGCTTCACAGAGATTATCAGCCACCTCTAGTGGCAGACGCTGCAAGAGAGGCACTCTGCGTCAGGGTGATGATTATTATTAAAGTTCCGAGAGTGTGCGTTCCTAGAAGAGTCCCACGTATATCTCGCGAAACGACCATGAAGATAAAATTAGAGAGATATGAGCCCATAAGGAGGCCTACCGGCAATCGTTCTTCCCGTGAACTATTCATGACTTGAACAGTTAAGGGGCAAGTGACAGTGATAGTCAACGTACCCTCCGCTACAAACCACAAGGTGGTTTGTGGAGTATGGATGTGGATATTTGGATTTTTTCGTCCAGTATGACAGTCTGTATGAGACTTAGTAACCAGCGCAATTTCCATCGTCGTGGTTGACTTATAGAGGTTCAAATGGTTCAAATGGAGCTGAGCACAATGGGACTTAAACTTCTGAGGTCATTAGTCCCCTAGAACTTAGAACTACTTAAACCTAACGAACCTAAGGACATCACACACATCCCTGCCCGAGGCAGGATTCGATCCTGCGACCGTAGCGGTCGCGCGGTTCCAGACTGTAGCGCATAGAACCGCTCGGCCACTCCGGCGGGCACTTATAGAGGATTTGACACTCAACATGTACAGGCACATAAGTGGTTTCGAACTTTCTTCTTGTTAGGAGTGGGGGAATTGCCAGTTCCGCTTTTATGACAGATATGGGTGTTGAAATGCTTCTTCTTCTGTTTGATATTAACGACGTTCGATCAAGGTGTACAAGTTTACTTTGTTTCCATCATTCCCATGACGTCGAGAGAACCTTAAACATACACAGAGAAGCACAATTATTTCCGAATAAGATTCCACTGTTCTCAAAAATCGTTATTACCTGGTTTTGGCTTATTCGGAGGATTAGATGCACGATGATGATCAGGGTAACATAAAGCCGGTAAGACATGTTCGATGAATGATATGTCAGATGAGTGCCTGGGAAGAAGAATTCCTGCAGCGGAAATTGCATGGCTCCTGTCGTCTCTGCACTCAAGTTAAGAGCAGCGCACCTTCAACCGGATCACACACGTCACAGGTGATCCAATGACTTCTTAACTCTGTAGAAGAAGCTATATGGACTGCAGAAGATGGCAATGGTCACTGACGTGGTAACACTGCGAGGTCCGGTACCCACTCATTGCTGTTAATACCAGTTTTTTCTAGTCAATGTTTCCACACAGTGCAGCACAGTCGTAGCAACACGTCCTGTAAAAGACAAAATGCAGCGCGAGAAACGCACTTCCTCGACACTAATTATTCTGCCGCTTTCGAACGGATTCATTTGGCTTAAGACTAGTTTTCCTTTGGATATCATTTCAAGCATTTGGTGTCTTACGATGCCGACATCGATTCCACCTTGGCAGAGGAAACGGTAGCACTGTCCGGCGTTGGAGAAGATGTGTTAAACAGCCGGCGATGCTCGCTATTCGTTACTGTAATGTACTGAGTGAAGCTTTTAGTAAGGTGACAACTCGCTACCTGCTATTCAACCCGGTTCTCATGTTTCTTTCACGCTTGTGAATTTTGGTTCTGGTACTACGACTTTTGGCTCACATCGACTTTGGTCTGTTATGGGCTTTTGAATGATTTGTAAGTTAACTCTGGCACTCTCCTCGCCGACTTGCCTAGTGAGTTTAGCAGCTTCACTACTCCATGTATTTAACATACTCAAATGGTACTGTCGTCGTTTCGACCAGCCAGTGATCGTCTTTAGACAGTTAAGGATAAAAAGAGAAGACAAAAAATTCTTTATGTATTCTACAAGATCTGCCAAACAACTACAAAGTTAATGATAAAAAAGAACAATATCATAACTAAAGTCTCATGCTGCATGATGGTCCCCGTTGTATTCAGCAACAGTGAAGACAACATTAGTGAGAGGTCGAGGTCTTATAGAGGGATTGAAATTCCTTTGTTGTTTCTTTACGCATCCATTCATGTATTTCTCCTATCCAGTAATTTCTTTGTAGAATGTCCCACATTTTTACAAATTCTGAAATTTAAAAATTGTTTTAAATATTTTTAAAGCTCATCGAAGATATTTAAAAAATAACGTATTACTCTGATAAATTCCGCTGGATACAGGCATGTATCGTATAAAATATAAAAACAAAAGAACACGGTGATAATCATTGTATCCGTGGTGATATCTTTGACTAGGAGTCAAAACGCCTTGCGTTCTGTGTTCGATCCCATCCACTGCTTAAATTTCTAACAAAAACCATCAAGAACGGCGGTGGAAGACTTCCAGTATAAGGAGTCACCCTCGTTCTGTCAACAGCTTTTTGAAAGAGGGCCTAGGAGTGTGCAGAGTTTCAGGGAACTGCTGCTAAAAGGCGGAAGAATCAGCAGTGATCAACGACATGATGATGCAGAAGGCAATGGAAACCACAGCATTAAAGACATATGACGTGTATCCACAGGACACGTGGTGTGACCTGTAACTGAAATACACTCCTGGAAATGGAAAAAAGAACACATTGACACCGGTGTGTCAGACCCAAAATACTTGCTCCGGACACTGCGAGAGGGCTGTACAAGCAATGATCACACGCACGGCACAGCGGACACACCAGGAACCGCGGTGTTGGCCGTCGAATGGCGCTAGCTGCGCAGCATTTGTGCACCGCCGCCGTCAGTGTCAGCCAGTTTGCCGTGGCATACGGAGCTCCATCGCAGTCTTTAACACTGGTAGCATGCCGCGACAGCGTGGACGTGAACCGTATGTGCAGTTGACGGACTTTGAGCGAGGGCGTATAGTGGGCATGCGGGAGGCCGGGTGGACGTACCGCCGAATTGCTCAACACGTGGGGCGTGAGGTCTCCACAGTACATCGATGTTGTCGCCAGTGGTCGGCGGAAGGTGCACGTGCCCGTCGACCTGGGACCGGACCGCAGCGACGCACGGATGCACGCCAAGACCGTAGGATCCTACGCAGTGCCGTAGGGGACCGCACCGCCACTTCCCAGCAAATTAGGGACACTGTTGCTCCTGGGGTATCGGCGAGGACCATTCGCAACCGTCTCCATGAAGCTGGGCTACGGTCCCGCACACCGTTAGGCCGTCTTCCGCTCACGCCTCAACATCGTGCAGCCCGCCTCCAGTGGTGTCGCGACAGGCGTGAATGGAGGGACGAATGGAGACGTGTCGTCTTCAGCGATGAGAGTCGCTTCTGCCTTGGTGCCAATGATGGTCGTATGCGTGATTGGCACCGTGCAGGTGAGCGCCACAATCAGGACTGCATACGACCGAGGCACACAGGGCCAACACCCGGCATCATGGTGTGGGGAGCGATCTCCTACACTGGCCGTACACCACTGGTGATCGTCGAGGGGACACTGAATAGTGCACGGTACATCCAAACCGTCATCGAACCCATCGTTCTACCATTCCTAGACCGGCAAGGGAACTTGCTGTTCCAACAGGACAATGCACGTCCGCATGTATCCCGTGCCACTCAACGTGCTCTAGAAGGTGTAAGTCAACTACCCTGGCCAGCAAGATCTCCGGATCTGTCCCCCACTGAGCATGTTTGGGACTGGATGAAGCGTCGTCTCACGCGGTCTGCACGTGCAGCACGAACACTGGTCCAACTGAGGCGCCAGGTGGAAATGGCATGGCAAGCCGTTCCACAGGACTACATCCAGCATCTCTACGATCGTCTCCATGGGAGAATAGCAGCCTGCATTGCTGCGAAAGGTGGATATACACTGTACTAGTGCCGACATTGTGCATGCTGTGTTGCCTGTGTCTATGTGCCTGTGGTTCTGTCAGTGTGATCATGTGATGTATCTGACCCCAGGAATGTGTCAATAAAGTTTCCCCTTCCTGGGACAATGAATTCACGGTGTTCTTATTTCAATTTCCAGGAGTGTAGTATCATGACGATTTATACGCTTGCAAAAGATTCCTGATTACTCGCCCATTCAGGTATCCGGGGGGGGGGGGCGGAGAAAAATAGATTAGAAAGCTAAAGAAAGGGTAACCTTCTACGAGTCGGAGATGTCTGAAAGCGACAGGGAGGCTAGAAAACCTGAAAGGCAAAGGCACAGCCTAGACATAGTGGGGGACAGTGAAGAGAAGGGTAATATCAACAGCGTCAGAAAATGGTATGAGGGGTGTAGGATTATTTGATTTATTGTGAAAGTTACTTCGTTATGAGAGTTACTGTGAACAGTGCTCATCAGTATCATTGGCAAACCAACGCTAAAAACAATAGTTCAGGTCTTCATGCCGATGTCACAAGCAGAAGATGCAGAGCGAGAGAAAGTATACGAGGACAGTGAACGGGTAATTCAGTGCGTAAAGAGCGGTAGTAATCTAAAAGTCATGGGGGACTGGAACGCGGTAGTGGGGATGAAATAGAAGGAACGGTTAACGAAAAATATGGGTTTGGCAGCGGGAATGAGATAGGAGAAAGACTAATTGAGCGCTGCAACAAATTTCAGATGGTCACCGCGAATACGCTGTTCAAAAATTAGAAGAGGAAGATTTCTAGTTGGAAAAGGCCCGGAAACAAGGGAACATTTCAGCCGGGGTTCATCATACGATGTTGCAGTGCCTATATCATTCCGAATTATGATGCAGGGTTCCTTTGGAAATGCATGCCTGTCGAAAAGAACAGGCACTGTGACGACTACAGCCGTTATGAAATACATTAAATGTATTCGCAATTGCGAGTATGTTCAACCATCACCTGTAGAATGGAATGACGACAATGAAAATTTGTGCGGGACTGGGACTCGAACCCGGATTTCCCGCTTATCGCCAGCGGTCGCCTTATCATTAGTCTATGCCAGCATGACTCACGGCTAGCCTCAAACTTCCACGTGTCGTCAACCACGTGTCTACAACCTGTACTCGTACATCCATTGTGTATATTCCCGCACGATATAGCAGTTCCTGTGTTATTCCGAATTATGATGCAATATTCCTCTGGATATGCATGCATGGGGATGCAGAACGAGACTCAGTGCTGAACAGAGCTTTGGAATACCAGTATCTAGGCGCTACAGTCTGGAACCGCGCAACCGCTACGGTCGCAGGTTCGAATCCTGCCTCGGACATGGATCTGTGTGATGTCCTTAGGTTAGTTAGGTTTAAGTAGTTCTAAGTTCTAGGGGACTGAAGACCTCAGCAGTTAAGTCCCATAGTACTCAGAGGCATTTGAACCATTTTTACCAGGTATCTAATAAGGCACAAGGGATAAACACAAGTCATTCAGAATATCTAAAATAATTGGGGGAAGTGGAACCAAACTATTCTAGTTGGTGTATATGTACAGAAGACTGGAGGCATACGCTCAGACTTTCAGAAAAATATCATCCACAAAATACCGAAGTTGACAATGGCAGACAAGTGCGTGGACTATAGCACAATCAGCTTAACAGCTCAAGCACCAAGCTGCTGACAATAATAATTCACAAAAAATCGAAAAGAAAATTTGCGAACTGTTTGGGCGTAGGAAAGGATGAGATACCAGAGAAACAGTTTCAACGCTGCCCTGATGATGGATGCAGGACTTTACGTTCATGGAATTTGTCAGTTTAGAAAAAGAGCTGGTGCAAGTAGTTGGAAAGTCAGAAAAATAAGGGGTAACTACGGGGAAAGTTGGGTAATACACAGTATGTGTAAGGACGAAGAGGAAACAATTAGAATGGGAGACCAAGAACGAAGTGCTCCCATTGATAATTGTGTAGGACAGGCACGAAGTCTTTTGCCCTTACGCATCCTTTCGCCCCTACTGTTCGACTTATACATCGAAAAAGTACTACGGAAAATTTGCAAATTTGTGGTAAGTTCTATGGGACCAAACTGCTGAGGTGATCGGTCCCTAGGTTTACATACTACTTAATCTAACTTAAACTAATTTACGCTAAGGACACCACAAACACCCATGCCCAAGGGAGGCCTCGAACCTCCGACGGGCGGAGCCGCCCGAACCGTGGCAAGGCGCCCAAGACCGCACGGCTACCCCGCGCGGCAAGTACTTCGGAAGTAAACGAAAGTTGAAGAGTGGGGTTAAAATTAAATGAGAAAGCATATTAATGATAAGATTCGCCGATGGAATAGCTATTTCTAATGAAAGTGAGGAAGAATTGCAAGCCCTCATGAATGGAGTGAGCACACACCATGGATTGAGAGTAAACCGAAAAACGATGAAAGGAATGTGGAGCAGAAGAAATGGGATTAAAGATAAACTTAATGCCAAATTTGATGACCATGATGTAAACTAAATTACGAAATTCTGCGACCTTGGAAGCAAGAGACACGTGACAGACGAAGTAAGGGGGACATAAAAGAGTAGACAAGCGATTGCGAAGTGAGCGTTCCTAGCTGGTATTTAATTTGAAGGCCGGCCGCTGTGGCCGTGCGGTTCTAGGCGCTTCAGTTTGGAACCGCGTGACCGCTACGGTCGCAGGTTCGAATCCTGCCTCGGGCATGGATGTGTGTGATGTCCTTATGTTAGTTAGGTTTAAGTAGTTCTAAGTTCTAGGGGACTGGTGACCTCAGATGTTGAGTCCCATAGTGCTCAGAGCCATTTGAACCATTTTTAATTTGAAGAAGAAATTTCTTAGAATGTACGTTTGGAGCAAAGCATTGATGTCAGTGAGTCGCAGACTGTAGGAAGGGAATGGAAGCGTTTGAGATGTGGTGAAATGGAAGGTGTTGAGAGTTAGGTGGAGTGATAAAGAATGCAGAGATTCTCTGCGGAATCGGCGAAGAAAGGAAGGCGTGGGAAACACTAACAAGAAGAAGGGACAGAATAGTAGGACATGGATATGACATCAGGGTTTACCTTTCATGGTATTGGAGCTGTAGAGAAGGTAAGAAATGGAGGGGAAGACGGAACTTTGACTACATTCAACAAATAACTGAGGACATAGGGTTCAAGTGCCACTCTGAGATTAAGAGGTTCGCACAGGAGATTAATTTATTGAGGGCTGCATCGAACTTGTCAGAAGACTAAAAGAAAAATTGGATCAAAACACTTAGTCTCCAGTTCGTTTCGATCTGCAGTTTGTTTCAATCACTCACTTCATTTCCAGTTTGTTAATCGTCTGCTTCGGACTGGAATTCTCTGTCGGTAATTTTGCTGCTTAACTTCGTCCCATCCCGTTTCCGCCACAGGTTTCTCGCCTTTCGCTCAGTCTGCAGCGGTGAGTTTGCCGTCGACTGTTTGCAGGCTTCCTGGCGGCTGGGGATATGTCGCTGCCTGGCAACGTGGGCCTCAAGGACCAGTCGATGGCGCTGCGCTGGGTGCTGCGTAACGGCCCCATGTTCGGCGGCAACCCGCACAGCGTGACGCTGCTCGGCGTCGAGGCGGGCGCCGCCAGCGCGCACTACCACATGTTCACGCACCTCTCCTTCCGTGAGTATGGACATCCTGACAGATGTCATTTGTTTGTTTCTATGAATTCACGCTCTTCTCGAGCTGAAATATCGACGCTGTAATACACGTATTTTACTTCTAGGACGACAAAAGATCACCAATTGGTATTTTTTGTGACCTCGCCAAAACATTTGATCGTTTCACTCTTCTAGAAAACTTACATTTAATGAAATTCTAGTGTTACATACAGCGAGCTTGAATTGTATTTAACAAAAGTGAAGCAAAAAGTGGTGCTGAATAATTAGACAGTTGAACTGTCGAAGTTGTAGCGAAGGTCGAGTACTCACAGTTGGAGTTCCACATGGATCAATTTTCGGTCCAGTCATACTCCTTGTATACGTGAAAAACCTTTAGTTAACATACCTGAAATGCCGCTGCAAGTGTTATTATTAATCTGTTAGAGAGAGGCAGCAACAGAAAGAAATGTAAATAATGTTTTTAGGAGAATCGATGGGTGCTTCTCTGCAAATGGATTTTCCACTACATTCGATAAAACGAATTATATTCACTTCTGCATAACAAACAGAAGGTCAGCAACAAATGTAGAAGGTGCACGTGTGTTAGTGTAAAGTGTAGAATGCTACAGATTGTCGGACGAACAATTTTTTTTTAGGTGTCAGTTTTTCGATTGTTTTGGCGCTGCCATCAATCCTTCCATACCTTATTCTAAGCTTTCAATGTCGCTGTAAGTGCTACATCCAAAATTCTCTAAATATTTTACACATTCTAGTGGTTGTCTGCTCCTAACGTTTTTCCCCTTCCAGTGTCAAATTAGCTGTTGATGGCTGCCACAGCAGTGGTGTCACTAAACTGCTCCTTCTTCTAGTGACGAGTTTCCCTCGTAGACATATTTGTTCAACTGTACCTTTTAGCACTTAGTTATTTCATACTTTCTCTAGTATATTTACACACTTTAAATGCTTCAAGCTTTTTCTCCTCTGGATTTTCGATAGTCCATTTTGGTAAAAATTTGAAATGGGAGAAACATGTTAGTGAACTTCTCAAATTTAACAACTTTTGCTCTTTGCTTAATTGCTGGTTTTGAAAACAAATAAATATCTTAATACATTTTCCATATCTGTTCTCGTTAATGCTTTATTACGCAAATTTATGGGATAACAATAAAGCTCTCAGTGGTTGAAAAAGGAGTTCAGTATCCAACCACGAAAACATTTGACCATAACATATCTGACAGGTTTAAGGCAAATTTTAAAAGTAATCTGAGATCATGTCTTCTGAAGAACTTATCCTATCCTGTAGACGAAAATTTAATTAAACGTTGATATCATGAGTTGTACATGTTGCAAATATGTTTCCTTTGTTATTAAATTTTTGTTTTACTTGTAATATAAGTACCCTTTAGGGACAAATAAAAATATGATTTTTGTTACTTTTAAGCCTCTGTGGTATTTAGTAATATGCAAATGACCAACGTGTAATTACACATACAAAGAAATCGTGCATAAACTGCCTGTAAACGAAGTAGTTTTACATAATAATAGATTTTGCAACTGATATACGTAAATTGTAATTAGCTAACTAACTAACTTACTAGCTTACGTAATACTCTCAACAGATTATTGTGTTAATCTTTGTCTGACCTACAAGGAATGGAGAAAATAATATATGATCTTCTACGTGAAGAGGAACGCCTGATAGCTATTGGTTACAAAGATAGATGTGCATTAAATGGTGATTTGTTTTCTTTTTTTGTGTTAGGGCCAGTATAGTGCAAAAAAGTCAATTTTCTTTGCGGCAGAAGCAAAATCACTTAATGCAAGTTGTCCAGTTCGTCAGGCCGCAAGTCGGAGTTGTCAAGTGTTCTATTGGCTGTCAACGCTTCTGTTATACTGGCAGAAAACTACGTTCATCTTATGAACACAATGCACAAGATGATTAAAATTTCTGTGCATACCAGGCCATTAAGCCTAATTACAGAACAAGTGTGGGGTTTCTGCGCAGAGGGCGCTTAGACTCAACTGATATCTGCCTAATCCTGATTTCACTACGTCCGACCAAGACCACAGATTTAAAACGAAGGCTTACAACGCGCGGAAAGGAGAGTGAAAAAACAGAAAATAATAAAGATGCCGCCTTTACTATAATGAGCGTCCTTCTCCTGGAAGATCGGTGTTTTCGACTTGGAAATGCGGTAGACGACACCTAACGTGCAACATAATTACTTGCTTCCATCATGGGAACTTCCCTACCTGGCTCCAGAAGATAGGCGGCAGGGGTACCCAACTTCTATTTGTGGCTCGACTTCAGAAGCTGGTTTAAATGATCTATTCCTTTCGTGTGAGTGGTATTATGCCCAGAAAATCACTTTTTTTCATAGACTAAAAAACTTGCAACATTAATGTACCACTAGTATTACGACGCCCTCGCACCAAAAAATGCAACAGCTTAGGAGAATTATCACGAACTTTTTAATAAATTATAATGTGCTCATATCATTTACTGAGTGTGCACATTAGCATTGCACGTTGTTGTGTTATTCTTTGTCTGACCTACAAGAACTGGACAAAATAATGTATGATCTTCTACGTGAGGAGGGACGCCTGATAGCGATAGTTACAAAGATAGATGTGCATTAAAAGGGGGTTTGTTTTCTTTTTTTTTGTATTAGGGGCAGTCCATCCCGTGGATTCAATGTCAGACAAAAGCACTGTATCTACGCAATGTTTAAATTGTAGTTTATGGAAGTCATAATATAACTAGAAGAATGTGTAGCAGTTTCGTGTAAAAACAAATTAGCATACTTGCAGTAACATTTATCTCTTTCTCCCTCAGTACTCTAAAAAATAACATTTATTCGGCATTTCTAAAATCATTGGGGAAAGAGGTAACTAAACGATTATTCAAGTTGGTGTGCAGAATCTATGACACTGGAAACAAGTCATCGGTCTCTTAGAACAATATTATCCCGACATTCCCGAAGACGACAAGAGCAGATAAATGTAAGAACAATGGGACAGTCAGTTTGAGAGCTCATACTTCCAAGCTGCCAGAAGAATGCGAAAGAAAACTGAAGATCTGTTGGCTGAAATGTTTCACTATAGGAAACGTAAAGGCACCAGAGAGGCCGTCCTGAAGTTGGGTTTGACAATCAAAGCAAGATTTTTCGTAGTATTTGTGAACATAGAAAAGCGTTTGATACACAAAATGATGCAAGATTGTGTGGAATTGAGTCATGGGCTACGGTAAGAAAACCGGAAGAATGCTGAAAATCAAGTGGACTGAAAAAATGTAAATAAAAAAAAGTGGAGACTTTACTGTACAACTTTGACCAGACAGTACGCTTAACACAGTAAGAGTTTCGATTTGTTACACATAAGAGAAAAACGACTCACAACGAAATAATTATCCGAATAACACAGAAATCGGTAGATGTGATGTACATGTACAAACATAAGCAAACAAACGATTACAATTTAAGAAAAATTGGATGATTTATTCGAGACAAAGAGCTTCACAAATTGAACAAGTCAGTAACACTTTTGGTCCACCTCTGGCCCTTATGTAAGCAGTTATTCAGCTAGGCATTGATTTATAATTGTTGAATGTCCTCCTGAGGGATATCGTGCCAAATGATTTCCAACTGACGCGTAGGATTGTCAAAATCCAAAGCTAGTTAGGAGGCCATAATGCACCAAACTTTCCCATTTGAGGAGAGATCAGGTGACCTTGCTGGCCACGGTAGGTAAGCAATAGAAATTGTCGGCTTGTGCGGGCCGATGTTATCTTGCTCAAATGTAAGCCCATGATGGTTTGCCAAGAAGGGCAACAAAACGGGTCGCAGAATACCGTCGACGTACCGCTGTAAGGGAGCTTCGAATGACAACTATAGGGGTACTGCCGTGAAATGATATGGCAACCCAGACCATCATGGCTGTTTGTCGAACGGTATGGCGGGAGATAGGTTGGTATCCCACCGCTGTCCGTGGCATCTCCAGACACGTATATGCTGATCATCGTGGCTCAGTTCGAAGCGGAACTGATCACTGAAGACAGTTCTACTCCAGTCAACGAGACTCCATGCCAAAGACGTGTCTGGAGACGCTCCCGTCAGCGGAAACTATTGATACGGACCTATGATCTAAAACATTACGAATAAAGTTAGTACAGCTCTCATCTCTCTGTTTAAGAACAAAGGCAGCAAAAGTGCTAATAACTAATTTGAATCAAAACTTGGCCTTAGATTTTAACTGATTAAGGTTGTTTGAACATCATAAATTTCAATAATTATTCACCTGTCAGTCTATGTGGCTGAAGTTTTACAACAACGCTTGCAGCACTGTCTATTTTATCATACACTTGGGATGGACACCAAAAACACATGACTAAATTGGTTGGCTTTCAAAACAGCTTCCAGTCGTCTCGGAATGGGTAAATACAGCTCCTGTATGGTTTTCGAAGGTACCTCATATCTTTCTTCTCTCCAAAGTAGACAACAAGGGCTCCATAATATTGAGAGTTGGTATCTGTAATGGTCAAGGGAGATGCGACAGCTCATTCTCGTGCTCACAAAACTAGTTTTTAGCGATTCGAGCTGTGTGAACAGGGGCCCTCTCATCTTGGAACACAGCATTATCGTTGGGGAACAAACATTGCATCATGGCATGATCATGTTCAGCCAAATGGTCACATAAACCTTGGCAGTAATCGACTTAGCAGAGTGACATTGGCCTCCTTGGAATACCACGATATTTCTGCCCAAATCATCACATGTCATGTTCCCCTCTTGAGATGTAAACTCGACCAGAAGTTATGCTCAGAGTTAATCAAGTCTCATGCAACCAAATGCCATTCTTCTATTGCTCCATAGTCCAGGTTTCAAGGCTGCGATACCACATACTCCTGTCACAGGCATTAGCAACACTGATGAGCAGTCCTGGAATTTCAGCTCGCCCTGTTTGCGTATTGATCTCCCTTCGTGTTATTTTGCTGTTTACAGGGTTCGTGTCTGCGACTTCCAGTTCTGGGGTGACTTTTGAAGCTGTTGTCCTGTTATTTTTGATCGTATTCCTCTTCAATGAGCGTCTGCCACGATCACTCAATCCACACTTTCGTCCACGTTGTGACTTAGAAGATGATTTTTTTCCGCCATCATTGTATGTGATGGGAATCTTTGATACGGTGCCTCTTGAAGCACTAAATACTTCGATTACCTTGGTTACTGAAGAACCCACCATACAGGCACCAACAATTTGATGCAATTTGATCTAATGTAACGCACTCACAACTACAAAGAACATTGTTCTGTCCACTACTGGCACTTGCGAAGCATTGATGACATTGCATAGGTGCCATCCGTGGTCAAGTAAAACTGTGCTACCTGCAGGATTTTTATGTTGAAGCATGCATTTCTCTATGCGTTTCCAGATTTTTGTTCAAAATGTGTAGAGGTAATGCAGTATGTTGTCAAATTAAATTTTTGTAGTTTAAGAAGCAAACGTGTAACAGAATATTAATGTATATAAATTTTCGATGAAGCTTTGTTACATTTACAAGATTTCAAAGGCTCAGTCAGTGCTGGAAGATGAAAAAGACAGCTGTGAGAACGTCTTAACATTCACAGCTAGGAGCCAACATCTTCTCAGGCGCCAGATAAAGTAGCACCAAACTGAACCAACACAGGCAGTGTGTGAAGTCATGTGACAGCTATAGGTAACACAACACTGGTTATGAGTGCAAGTTCAGAGTTTATGGATGGGCGGACCTCGACACAGATTCTGGTTGCCCCAGTATAGTATTATTGACAGAAAAGTTCTGATGTGTGTGAATTCCTAAGGCACCAAACTGCTGAGGTCATCGGTCCCTAGACTTACACACTACTTAAACTAACTTATGCGAAGAACAACACACACACCCATGCCCGAGGCAGGACACGAACCTCCGGCGGGAGGGGCCGAGCAGTATTTTTGGAATTCCAGTACAGTAAAGTATTCACGATTGAGTTAATCAGCTCCTGATCACGTTCAGATGCTTGTCTGTTCTGTTCTGATCTGTGAAAGGTTTGTCTCTAATCGCACATGGAGATTGCATGGAGGGTGCGAAATTTAGTTGCCGGAACTGCGACTTCTGGCAGCAACAATGACTAATCCCGTTCAATAGTGAAACCTCTGCTACAGCGTACAACATTTGCATTTAGTATGTCTTACACAACCGGTTTCCGGGTCTCATCCTCATCTTCAGTTGTTACTAAGAGTTGAAAAATGAAACAATATGTCCAAACAGTACGAGTTATGATAAAGCTTCAAGTAGTTCATCAGCATATAAGGTCAGATAAAATGAAAACAAGTGTATATGTCCAAGTTAAGGTGAAAAGGCAGCACATCTGCCGTACATGGCTCGTCAGAGGGAGCATAGAAGTTTGACCGCGCTTATATCATCTCACACATGCGCCTGACGTAAGTCAGCCATATGTTGCAAGCACCGACGAGGGCCTAGAGTCTAAATAAACACAAACAGAGCCGGCTCAGTGTGTACGAAAGTCAGAGACTAAAAGAATAAGGCTAAAACTGAACAGTAAGTAGTTACACTTAAGGATTGCCACTCGATGCTAAGTTTGCTCAGGGCTATTATTGAGAGCAGCAGAGATCTACAATTTGAAAGCTCTGAGGGTGGGAGGGAGGGGGTGGGGGACAGGCTGTGGTCGAACGAGGCGCCGTGAGAAGGGAGTTCAGAGGTCGGCGGGTCTGGTGCGCTCGCCACTTCGCTGCTATAAACGTTGTAGTAGCTCTGCGTGTCTTTGGGCTGGCGTTATTCACCTCAACTGGTAGAACTACCCCAATATGAATTTAGTTATGCTATAGACGAATATTCCTGCGCGGCAGTGTCCAATTACGGCATCATTTATGATCCGTAAGAGAGAAGTAAAAAAAAAAAAAAAATTGGAAACAGTTAAAAATTTCGAAGAAAAGCCAAGGAACTACCCACTTTTGTGGAGATGGTCGGTCTCGCAGTGAAAAAAGTTCATTGTTTTCCATAGCATCATCTGCTTTATTCGTTGAAATTTACATATGTGAATGTTCCCACCTAAAAACCAGAAATCTAAAAAAAAAATGTAACTGCAATGAATTGTTAGAATATCATCGACTCATTTCGTTTTAAATCCAGTTCGTCTGTCTGAAATAAGCTGCATTTGGAGGCTGGTACACAACACATACTTCTTTGCTAAATCAAATGGTTCAAATGGCTCTGAGCACTATGGGACTCAACTGCTGAGGTCATAAGTCCCCTAGAACTTAGAACTACTTAAACCTAACTAACCTAAGGACATCACACACATCCATGCCCGAGGCAGAATTCGAACCTGCGACCGTTGCGGTCGCGCGGTTCCAGACTGTAGCGCGTAGAACCGCTCGGCCACTCCAGCCGGCATACTTTTCGCTAGTATAACTATGTTGGGATAATGACTATTGTTACGTTTTCACCTCTGAAGCGGATAGTCGTCATCACCACCATCCATTCGCGTTAAAAACAAGCGAGAATCGGGTGGCCCACAGTCCAGCCACTCCGAAGACGTGGACTTGTGAGAGCTGCTGACATTATCTACACGGGCCAGACTAAATATGTCACAACTATCACAAAAACAGAAGGACCAGGATGACATCTTAAAGTTGCGTAAATTTCGCGCAAATTTCTAGTAGCTGTTGGATATATGAGAATTATATCAGTATATGCCTCTGAAGAAGGAAAAAAGGGTGCATCTAATAAATTTTACAAGAACTTGTGAAGTGTCATTGATTCCAAAAGTAACAAGGACTTTATTGTCGTAGGAGGAGATATGAATGCTACCTTAGAAAAACAGCGCGTGTGGACATACTGGAGAATCAGCGGTTAATTGGAATGGATAAATGTTACGATACTTTGGGAACTTAAATTCAATGCAAATAGAAAATAAATTTTTCAAACAGAAAAAATTCTCAAATTTTCCTGGACTTCCGCAATTGAGATCTATAACAGATTTATTTACCATCAAATGAAAAGTTGTTTTGTAAAAATCAGTTGTGGGAAGAAAAGGAGAAAGAGGAAGTAGAAGGAATCAACATATGTCTTTCGTAAATAGATAGAACATATTTTAAGGAGCTTAAAGAATTGTAAAATCCGAAGAGCTCCTAGAACCGACAATCTAACTACAGAACGTTTTTATTACTTACCAGAAGAAGCTAAATATAGGCTTTAGGTTTTGTAAATCAATGCTGGCATCAAAGAAAATTATCAATGGAATGGAAGAAAGCAGTAGCAATATCCGTTTTCAAAAGGGGGTGAATAACAGACCGTGAAAATTACAGGTATAGGTCTCATAAAAAGGGCATACACAGTACATGACGTATATGACGATGGCAGTAAAGAGAAGGAGGAACTTCGTAGACAGCACATTACTCGAAGAACAAACTGCTTTTCGGAAAGGAAGGTGCTGCTAAGATAAAATTTTCTCATTAAAACAAATAAGAGAAAAAAAGAAGAGAATACCATTTAACATACTGCATAGTCTTTACAGTTTACAGGAAATCTTTCTGTCACGTGCACAGAAGAAAGCTATGATATTATGGAACAAGAGGCATATCATTACATCTATCGAAGTTATCCGATGTAATTGTATGTAAACAGGAACAGAGATAAATTTGAAGTTAGAATCTGGAAATATTGGCCAAGAAGATATTAATTAATGTTTCGGACTAGGGTGTATTTCACCGAAGCGTTTTAATCTATGTGTAGACGACATTGTGAGGGAATGGGAATAACGGGTTATGAAATTTGGTATAGAGGACAGCTTCAAAGAAAGAATTTTATGAAAACTATGTTTTCTGACCACCAGATTGTAGTTGTCGATAACGAAGATAATTTACAGAGAGCTTTACATCAACTATGTAAAATAGCAAAGCAACATTATTTAAGTATATCAACAAATGAAACGTAGTCCATTTTTCCAAGGCTCATAACCCCCCCCCCCCCCCCCTCCCCATATCTTCATATTGGAAAACAAAACTACTGAACAACTTAACACCTTCAGAGTCTTTGGTTGTGGAATACCATATCCCTGCGAAGTGGATACTGAAAAAGAGATTGAGAGAGTCTATATGATATGAGGCACCATCAGAATGAACTCTCAAGAGAAAAGTAAGAGTGGACCAATGATAAAATTTTGTAATGTTGTGAAAGTTCCACGTGGGCGATATGGAGGTGAAAACTGGATTGTGAACATTTTGTAGACTCCAACGTCCCGCTATAAGTCTGTTGAGAATAGTCCAGGGCGTAACGAGAGGAAACAGATTAAAAAATGACTCCATGCAGAATAATGGAGGAATTTTCAACCAAAATGTAAAGGTTAAGAAATACAGAAAAGAACGGGAAGAACATATAGATGGAATGAGCGATGAACGCATTGCAAAACAACTGCTACAGTGCATCCCCAATGGAAGAAGGAACAGTGGTAAACCCAAGAGAATAATGACTGATCAAGAAGTCACAACGGATCAGCTGGTCCAATGGTTGAGCGAGATAAAGAAGAAGACAGAAACAGAATAGCACATTAGTGTCAAGTTGTAATTCAATTCCTCCTTACCTGTTGCCGAAGTGGCCGCGCGGTTCTGGCGCTGCAGTCTGGAACCGCGAGACCGCTACGGTCGCAGGTTCGAATCCTGCCTCGGGCATGGATGTGTGTGATGTCCTTAGGTTAGTTAGGTTTAACTAGTTCTAAGTTCTAGGGGACTAATGACCTCAGCAGTTGAGTCCCATAGTGCTCAGAGCCATTTGATATTTCGGCACTAATTTAACGTTTCGTGTCAATTAGCAACGGAAATCATTTTCAGTAGGCTGTAGGGTGTCACAAAACTCTAGCTGTTCTGTGCAACGTCCGAATTTCTACTTTCTCCACCATGAGGGGGAGACAATGCTCTTTCAGCGCACCAAGTACCTACAGTTAATATAAAATAATGTGATATTTTCATTGTGCTGCCAAATACCAGTGACACTGAAACTTGTGTTTTGAAACTAACTACGATTTGTACTTGCCGGGCACGAAGCTCGTATTAAACAAGAAAAGTTGATTTACACTAATTAAAGAAACCTCTGAATTGTCGGGACCGGCGTTACAGACTTTTCAGTTTATGAAGCAATAACAAAACGGACTGAGCTGTAGGATATTTCTCGCCTTGCAGGTTTGGGTGACATAAAACCGTCGCGAGGTCCTTTGCATTTTCGTTGTTGTAACCATTAAGATTTTCAGTAACACCCTTCTCCACAAGTATCTTCATTATTTTGTCGCACTGGCTAACTACAGACTGCAACATTCTAAATAACCTGTTACACCTAGTCTCCGTTTCTTACTTGAGACTTGAACAGGCCTTGAACGCCCAACCATACCGACCGGTCGCCGTGTCATCCCCAACCCATGGGAGTCACCGAATGCGGATACGCAGGGTCATGTGGTCAGCACACCTCTCTCCCGGACGTTGACAGTTTTCGTGACCGATGCCGCAACTTCTCAGTCAAGTAACTCCTCAATTGGCCTCACAAGGGCTGATTGCAGCCCCCTTCCCATCAGCACTCAACAGACGTGGACGGTGACCTAACCAAGTGCTAGCCAAGCTCGACAGCGCTTAACTTCGGTGATCTGAAGGGAACCGGTGTTACCATTGCGGCAAAGCCCTCGGTTTGTTGCTTTAAGCTTGTCTGTAACGAATTTCTTCATGAAACGAACCCTGTCTCTGGCAGCATAAAACGTCGAATAAACGACTGCAATTTCATTTTTCAAATAATCGTAATCGAAAACGAGTTTTAGGTCTATATTCGAAAGATGTGGAATACATGCGTAATGCAGAAAGAATTTCAGTGCCTTGCAAATGTTAGCACCTCGGTCGATGACAAAAGGAATCTCACCATGGTGCTAAATTAAATTCCCCGGATTTTTTATTCTCAGAAAAGTGAGCTTTTGCCAACTACATGCTTTTGAGTGTCCTATCATGATAACAAAGAGTGCAGTAACGCCGGCCGCTGGTGGCCGAACGGTTCTAGGCGCTTCAGTCTGGAACCGCGCGATCATTACGGTCGCAGGTTCGAATCCTGCCTCGGGTATGGATGTGCGTGATGTCCTTAGGTTAGTTAGTTTTAAGTAGTTCAAAGTTCTAGTGGACTGATAACCTTAGAAGTTAAGTCCCATACTGCTCAGAGCCATTTGAACCATTTTGTGCAGTAACCGATAGGTAACAGGTTTTCCGATATGGATCGGTCTACAAATTCGATGTACATATACAGGCATTAAAAGATGTGGCCTTCACAGTGCTTATCATCATAATTCGCTCACATTTCATTGGCTTGTCTTTCAGTGTTTCGTGCCGCCGTCGCAGGATGAAGGAGAATGTTGGAGGCATCCACCTGTGTAAACTTGGAAGCGGTATTTACAAGCTCCCGACATGAAGAGCAAAACCCTCCACCAGATATTAATGTAAATGGGCGCAGGTTCCTAGCACACATTTGTGTGCACTTTTTAGTTACAGCGTCTTTTGCTGAAGATGATAATGCTGCAGAACTTCTACTTTGTCGTGCTCTGCAGACGTGTATCTTCCGCCATCTGTACGAGAAATGCTCATGCCATAAAAAGCATAGTGGATCAAGTCCAAAGAAACTAGAAAAAAGTAAAAAAAAAGTCTGAAGTAAAAGAAATAAAATCAGGAAACATAAAACTTACGCAGATCACGTCTAATATCATACCGAAGCTCTATGTAAGACGCATATAAATTTAAACAAATAACTGGTATTATAACAGCCCGGAAGCAGTTGTAACAATAAAAACACAAGACAGAAGAATTGAAAATGTAAACATCGACAGAAGGACATATAATACTGCATAAAACACTATGTCAAATAAATAAAACATATAAGGTAATAAATTGCAGTAAGAATACTCCCAAGGCGCCGCCATTACTACGACGTAATCTAACACTTCATGGCAGCAGGACCAAAAACGTGGAAGCTGCGATGAATAACCAAACCAGTGTCCACGCAACATGGCACTATACGGCCAACAAGCACAAAACAGATAAAGGACCCTAGGAATAGTGACCGTGGTAGGACTGTGGATCAGGAACAACAAGAACGAATTACCTAAGACACTAATTAGCTATTGCAAGCATTGCAAAAAAAAGTTTCTCAATATATTTTTAACTTCTACCTGTTCGTTCAGACCGATGTCAGGATTACTGGTTTTGCATTTGAAAATCTCTATCTCCCACAGCATGTTCAGCGTGAAGCCTTTAGGATGTTGTTGTTGTTGTGGTCTTCAGTCCTGAGACTGGTTTGATGCAGCTCTCCATGCTACTCTATCCTGTGCAAGCTCCTTCATCTCCCAGTACCTACTGCAACCCACATCCTTCTGAATCTGCTGAGTGTATTCATCTCTTGGTCTCCCTCTACGATTTTTACCTTCCACGGTGCCCTCCAATGCTAAATTTGTGATCCCTTGATGCCTCAAAACATGTCCTACCAACCGATCCCTTCTTCTAGTCAAGTTGTGTCACAAACTTCTCTTCTCCCCAATTCTATTCAATACCTCCTCATTAGTTACGTGATCTACCCACCTTATCTTCAGCATTCTTCTGTAGCACCACATTCCGAAAGCTTCTATTCTCTTCTTGTCTAAACTAGTTATCGTCCATGTTTCGCTTCCATACATGGCTACACTCCACACAAATACTTTCAGAAACGACTTCCTGACGCTTAAATCTATACTCGATGTTAACAAATTTCTCTTCTTCAGAAACGCTTTCCTTCCCGTTGCCAGTCTACTTTTTATATCCTCTCTACTTCGACCATCATCAGTTATTTTGCTCCCTAAATAGCAAACTCCTTTACTACTTTAAGTGTCTCATTTCCTAATCTAATTCCCTCAGCATCACCTGATTTAATTTGACTACATTCCATTATCCTCGTTTTGCTTTTGTTGATGTTCATCTTATACCCTCCTTTCAAGACACTGTCCATTCCGTTCAACTGTTCTTCCAAGTCCTTTGCTGTCTCTGACAGAATTACAATGTCATCGGCGAACCTCAAAGTTTTTATTTTTTCTCCATGAATTTTAATACCTACTCCGAATTTTTCTTTTGTTTCCTTTACTGCTTGCTCAATATACAGATTGAATAACATCGGGGAGAAGCTACAACCCTGTCTCACTCCTTTCCCAACCACTGCTTCCCTTTCATGCCCCTCGACTCTTATAACTGCCATCTGGTTTCTGTACAAATTGTAAATAACCTTTCGCTGCCTGTATTTTACCCCTGCCACCTTCAGAATTTGAAAAAGAGTATTCTAGTCAACATTGTCAAAAGCTTTCTCTAAGTCTACAAATGCTAGAAACGTAGGTTTGCCTTTCCTTAATCTTTCTTCTAAGATAAGTCGTAAGGTCAGTATTGCCTCACGTGTTACAGTGTTTCTACGGAATCCAAACTGATCTTCCCCGAGGTCGGCTTCTACCAGTTTTTCCATTCGTCTGTAAAGAATTCGTGGTAGTATATTGCAGCTGTGGCTTATTAAACTGATTCTTCGGTAATTTTCACATGTGTCAACACCTGCTTTCTTTGGGATTGGAATTATTATATTCTTCTTGAAGTCTGAGGGTATTTCGCCTGTCTCATACATCTTCCTCACCAGATGGTAGAGTTTTATCATGAATGGCTTTCCCAAGGCCTTTAGGATAGACACGCAATATTGAAAGACTGTCCGCGATATCACCTAGCCTGTGAATATTAAGTGCAAGACGCATAGATAATACAGATCTGTGTTTACTTACATTTCAGCGTTCCTTGAACCTGGTGTAAAAGCTTCTACCAGTTTGTCCCACATACTTACAATCGCACTGCGGACGCTTAATAAAATAAATCCCCGTTTTGTTTAATGGTTGTGGAGCTCCGTATTCATACCGTGTCAGCCGTTGTGCATTAGTGTTAGATATACAGGACGCTGAAATGTTATCTAGATCCCCCAGCTAGTTACCCATTTTATCCGACATATCCCCCTAGTTGGCAGTCCTAACGAACTTTTTCTTCTCACCTACATCGTGCGCAACGGGCGTATTGCCTACCAGCGCCTTGTTCGCACTCTTTACCGTCATTTATCTACGAACATTCTCGATCTCTTCACTTGTGTAACGATTTGCATATGTTATAAACTTTACAATTAGGTGACAAAAAGTCATGGGATAGCGATACGCAGTTATACAGATGACGGCGGTACTGCGAAAACAAGGTATAAAAGGGCAGTACACTGGCGGAGCCATCATCTGTACTCAGATGGTTTTTGTGGAATGCTTTCCGACGTTCTTAGGACGGCACGTCAGGAATTAACAGACTTTGAATGCGGAATGATAGTTGGATTTAGACGCATGGGGAATTCCATTTCGGAAATCGTTAGAGGATTTAATATTCCGAGATGCATAATGTCAAGAGTGTGCCGAGAATACCAGATTTCGGGAATTACCTCTCACCACAGTCAACACAGTGGCGTTTGCTTAGAGTTTTCAGTATAAACAAACAAGAAACGCTGCGTAAAATAACCACAGAAATCAATGTGGAAAGTGCGACGAACGCATCCGTTAGGACTGTGCGGCGAAATTTGGGGTTACTGGACTATGGCAGCAGACGACCGACGCGAGTGCCTTTGCTGACAGCAGGACGTTGCCTGCAGCTCCTCTCCCGGGCTCGTGACCATATCGGTTGGAGCCTAGACGACTGGAAAACCGTGCCCTGGTCAGATAAGTCCCGATTTCAGTTACTAAGAGCTGGTGGCAGTGTTCGAGTGTGGCGTAGACTCCACGAAGCCTTGGACTCAAGTTGTCAACAAAGCACTGTGCAAGCTGGTGGTGGCTGTATAATGGTGTGGGGTGTGTTTACATGGAATGGACTGGGTCTTCTGGTTCAAATGAACCAATCTTTAACTGGAAATGACTGTGTTCGGCTACTTGGAGATCATTCACTGACATTGATGGACTTCATGTTCCCAAACAACGATGGTATTTTTATGGATGAAAATCCACCGTGTCTCCGGCTCACAACTGTTCGCGATTGGCTTGAAGAATTTTCTGAACAACTGGAGAGATTGATTTGGCCACCCAGATCGTCTCACATGAATTCAATGGAACATTATGGCACATAATCTAGATGCCAGTTGGTGCACAAAATCCTGCACCGGCAAGACTTCTCCAATTATGGGCAGCTATAGAGGCAGCATCACTCAATACTTCTGCAGGGGACTTCTAACGAGTTGTTGAATCGATGCCAGGTCGAGTTGCTGCACTATGCCGGGAAAAACGAGGTTCGGCACGATATTATGAAGTATCCCATGACTTTTGTCGCCTCGGAGTGTATTCTTCCGAGGCTCATGCCCGCGGTTCTGTTGGTGATAGAAAGATAGGGTCAAGTGTTTTGGATAGCCCTTGGTCTAGGGACCATTTGTATATTCAACAAAATGGCTATCTTACTGTAACTATCCTACAGTAAAGGTTCAAAATATGTGTGCTTCATAGTTTCTCCAGCTTAGGCAAATGGAGCAAATCATATGGTTCTTTTGTATTAGGTGTGGTCTATGGTGGGCCTTAAGGGGCTTATGGAGATGCTATTTAGTTCATGGACGGTTCCTGAGAAAACCCGAATTTTTCGCCATTGGTTCAAATGGCCTTGAGCACTATGGGACTTAACATCTTAGGCCATCAGTCCCCTAGAACTTAGAACTACTTAAACCTAACTAACCTAAGGTCATCACACACATCCATGCCCGAGGCAGGATTCGAACCTGCGACCGTAGCAGTCCCGCGGTTCCGGACTGCAGCGCCTAGAACCGCACAGTTTTTGCCATTGTTTCGCCATCCGCAGCAGATATCTAATCAACTAACCGTAGCAAATTGCTCAAATTTTAACGGTATATTCTCTAGACATTTATGTAGGAGTACGACGTTTCAGTTTTCAAAAATTTGTATTCGTTATCGAGAAACACCACGAAAACTGGGTTTTGGATACCAAAACCGAGCCGCGGATTTCAAGACGGCTATGGACAGCAGGTGACTATATTTTTTACATTATATATCGAGCTTCCTTAGAAACTTTCTTAATGTCTTCACCCGTTTTTGAGATACAGAAGTCCAAAGTTACTCTAGGTGTACACGCAAAATACGCAGGTGGAATACGGTGTGAGGCAAAGATGTAGTTTATAAAGTGACATGGCACGGAGAAATATGCTGTAATATTTCTCCGCTGTCGTCAGAAGTTTTCTGGTGACTCCACGTTGTAGTACGGAAGCACTTCAAAAGTTTTGTGCACGTAAAATTCTGTCTTAGGTGTAAAATTAGTTTTGCATTATCTCAGTTTCACGTAAGTAAACTACTAAAATTTTACTAACCCATACAGTTCGTTTCATATGAGTCACATGTCTTGCTGTAGCAGGGAAAAGAAGAGAATCAGCGGAAGAATGCTGCTATCGGAGCACATAAGAGGCGAATATGCTCCTGTTTAAAAGACTCTGACTGAAAAGTGTGGTTCCGGCTGCACATTATATCTTCCTCGACACCTTAAAAATGTTCCCAAAAATTTTGGCATGCCAACACATTCGCACTTTTTATGCTGAGAGAGAGGAAGAGAGAGAAATGGACAGGGGAAGTGCGGAAGAGTCGGAAAAGTAACAAATACTGGAAGATAGTAGAGAGTTGAAGTGTTGTAGAAAAAACGAAGGAGATAAAGGCAGTGTGAGAGAAAGAGAGGGATAAAGTGGTAGTGGAACATAGTTGACGGTGCTAGGAAAAGAATGAAGGAGACAGTGCCAGTGGGACAAAAATAAAGAGAAGGAAAGAGTGGAAATGGATGAGAGCCAGTGATAATGAGAGATAGAGTATATGACAGTGACAACGAGGAAGAGATTGATATTGACAGTGAGAAGAGACAGCAGGACAGGAATAAATTAGGTATTAGCAGTAAGAGAATAAGAGGGAGCCGGTGACAATGGAGAGGAGACAGTAGTAGTCGGACAGAACGAAGGAGACTTTGGTTGTGAGACGTGAGATGGGGGACAGTGATAGAGTGATATAAAGAGACAATGTCAATGAGTTGGGGTGAATGAGTGAGTGACAGCGGGCAAGTGGGAGTGGATGCTTATGAACGACTTACAGTGATGGGCTGGTGATTGTGAGCGAGTTACGGTTTGGGAAGCTATGGGTGTGAGAGGTGAGTTGCATGTTAAAAAGAACATGAATATGTTCAGATGCCAGAATTTCTGGAAAAAATTTTAAAGATGCTGAGGTAGGTAGAATGAGGTGGCAGGTACCCTTTTCAGTCAGAGTCTTTTAAACAAGAGTATATTGGCCTTCTTTATTAGCTCCTATAGGAACATTTTTAAGCTGGTAATATATAAATAAAATGTGTGCCGAGTTTATGGTACTACTGTGATCAGACATTTTGCTTGGCACTGTCATAAACTCGATTTTTGCAGCAGGTGATTGCGGAAAAACGTATAAGATTATAGACACTCTCGTACGTTACAGATGCTGTGAAAAAAATTGATTTTATTTTGTGTTAAGCTGTGACTTGAAAGTGGTTGCATGACAGAAACTAGTTTTCTGGAAAGAGATGTACATTACAACGCTTTCAAGTGGTTCCACAATGTCGTTATTTATAACTAAATGTTGATGACCAGCCAGGGGTTAAATCTGTCCTGAACATCTGTCCCGTGCCTTACGACTGACCACTGTCTCTCGACACTTCAATTAAAATGATTAAATCACGAATCGGCATTAACATCACGAAAATATTGCTATGGATGTATAACCCAGTAAATTACGAATAATTCAGAATATCTCTAATTTTTCTGTTTAGGAAGGAAAGGCAGCACAATTGGATTTTAAAGTTCCACGATTGGTTATAACTAACTTCAAATAAAGCTTAGCCTAAGGTATTAATTGGACTATTTCAGACCTTACATGTCAATAGTTTTTCACCTCTCAGAATATGTGGCTGTCTGGGGTATAACGTTACAACCATGTTAACAAAGCAGGATTCTCCATGTTATCACATATAGATGGTGTTTATAAAATAGTTATACGAAAGTAACTTTTAATTGTGAAAGTGTAAATAACTAATATAAATGTTTGATGCATCTTCAAATTCTGTTCCCACCTCACACTGTTAGTTGCCGATATCCGGGTAGGTGGCATTCCTGCAGTCATCATGAAGTCTTATAACGTATTTGGGTTTGCGCAATTGTTGTTTCTCGTTTCACTCATCCATATCCACTACTACAACTCAGAGACAATTCAGGGCTAAATATCCCAAGCCACCAGCTTAAAGACAAACTTATTTAATTGGTACAATCGTCTCAGCGAAACTGGCTGTGTATCACGTAAGACACCGGGTCATGGTCGGCCAGCAGTCTCTGACGGAGCATCTGAACAAGTGACCCGGTAAAGCAACAAGGCGAGCTAGGTTAGAATTGAATGCGCCTACTGTTACAGTGTTGAAGGTATTACGGAAATGCCTGTCATTCACAGCCTGCATACTGGAACTGTTACAAGCTTTAAGAGAAAGTGACAAAGAAAAACGAGCTGCGTTTTGTGTAGAAAAAAAATGCAGACTAAGGTGACATTCTTAGTAAAATTGTGTTCACTGACGAATCTAGCTTCCATACGTGCCGTGAAGTTAATCGGCATAATGTTCGGATACGGGGTGAGCAGAAAGCACGTCATGAAATCGAACACGTACGGGACTCGCCTAAGTTGTTTTTTGCGGTGGAAGCGGTAACAAGATTTACGATATTTTCTTTTTTTTCCGCGTCATCTGTAACTGGAATATCGTATCTGGACATGCTTGAACATTATCTAATGCCTCAGTTACAACAAGGTATGGGTACAGAATTTGTTTCCCACCAAGATAGTTCGTCACGCATTTTTATCTGGGAGTAGTCGCATATCTCCGTAGGAATGTCCCGACTTGGACTGGACGTGGTGGGACAGTATATGGGCCGTCACGATCACCTAATTTACCTACAGTGGATACCTGTGTCTTGGGTTACCTTGAAGACAGTGTGTGTGTTCTTCCGCGTCCGGGAAACACCTGCGAGTTGGGACAACTGATAACAAGCAATTGCCAGCATGCATCAAGATTTACTTCATAGGATTTGGCGGAAAATTGATTACAGATGGGACACTGGTTGTGTTACAATAGCTTTTTCACAGTCAAAGGTTACTTTTTAATAACTAATTTATAAACACCCTGTACGCCGTGTAATATGTTGTCATATAACAATGTTTGTAGCTTAATAATCAAAGATGTCACGGAATATTAAAGAATATAAATTTTCGATAGAGAATTGTTCCACTAACAAGATTTCAGAGACTCAATCAATGCTGGAAGACGAAAAGGGACAGTTGATAGGACATCTAAACAGTCACAGCTTTGAGTTAACATTTGCCCAGGCGGCAGATAAGGTAGCACCATACTGAACTAGCTCAAACAGTGTTTGAAGCCATGCGGCAGCTACAATCACACTGGTTCGAAGTGCACTTTGAGAGACAGGAAAGGCATTTCCAAGACTTTCCTGAACTGCGAGTATGTTTCAGAACTCTCTGCAACCTTCTAGAAGCTTTACTGATTTCCTGTGCGTAGATATACACGCCACAGTTGGGTAGCTTTATATCATCATATTTACGTATGAGGAGGACCTACCTCGACACATAGCTGCGGCTGCGCCAGTGCAACGTGAGAATCCAAGCGCAATGAAGTATTCGACAGTGAGCTACCAGATTCAGATCACGTTCAGATGTTAATCTATTCTGTTATGGTCTGTGAAACTTTCACAGCAAAGATAGTTACTGAGGTACTTCGTCCACCAATTAGCAACGAGAATAGTGCTGGGTCACAGAGGGAACTGACTACGTCTCTGAGAGGCGCGCTATAGGGAATTTGTTGGACAAAATTACTCTAGCCGCAATAAACTGCTAATCGACACGTTTGTCTCTAATCGGAAATAAATATTACTTTTCTGGATGCTTCTACAGCGCTTTAGAAAGCTTTAGTGAGTAAATGTATACACTGCTGACCATGAAAATTGCAACACCAGGTATGATAGCAAATAATGTTTTTCCTATCGTGCGTATACAAGATTAGTAGGAAGAATATATCTTTATATTTATAGGTAACTTGAGAGTATCCCGACTACGAAATGTAGTAGACGGAGCAACTACCTCTGCAGCAAAAATGGCTAAAGTAGTGGCATCGAGTTGAAGAGAGCTTGGATGACAGACAGATAAATGTACGTCATTCCATCCTACTTCAACTCTATCCCTATTGTGGCTGGTGACTGATGAGTCAGCAGACCATGTTCAGCTGATTTCAGAGGATGAGAAATGCTGGATAGGGTAACAGCTGAACCCCCTCTGTCTAGAAATAGATCAATACAGCACGTCCTGTCTTGCGGTACCTCGTTGATAGATATTCACATTGAGACCTCGAAAACAGGGTGCTGCCATCTGTTAAAACAAGCTCCAGGCAAATGGACCGTGAACATGGTGTAAGCCAAAGTACGATTATTTGTTTCCTGCATGACATCCTCTACTATCCCCATCACCTGCAACGAGTGTAAGGATTAGCAGCAGCTGATTTCCGTCTACGGAAAGGATTTTGTCGACGGTTTTTGCACCAGACCATCACAATTATGGGATTTCTGTCATTAGGTCTCTTTACCGACGAATCGTCCACCCCCGGTAGCTGAGTGGTCAGTGCGACAGAATGTCAATCCTAAGGGCCCGGGTTCGATTCCCTGCTGGGTCGGAGGTTTTCCCCGCTCAGTGACTGGGTATTGTGTTGTCCTAATAATCATCATTTCCTCGCCATCGACGCCCAAGTCGTCCAAATGTCGTCAAATCGATAGACTTGCACCCGGCGAACGGTTTACCCGACGGAAAGCCCTAGTCACACAACTAGCATCATCAGTCTGCATAATCGTTATCTGTGGTCTACAGACACGGCACGTGGTCAGAGAAACTTTCATTCGTCAGCGCCATCTACCGTGGTGATGATGCGTTTCTGGACACGTATTCATAAGACCTTTTTTCATCCATTTTCAGTCAGGTATCCTCCGTTCCTGTAGTTTGTTCGTTTTATTGATGTTCATCCAGCAACAGTTTACCGAAGTACTGGAGCGATGGTTGATAAATTTCTGTTTTGAATTTCTTTATTTTTCTTTTTTGTTGAGGAAATTGCGTTTTCGAGCGCTATATGATAGATCTGTATTGCTTTCTTTATTTTTACTACAACACCCCTCTGTTTCACGCAAAAATTATCTGTTTTCGAATAAAACCTGAATTAAATATTGAAAATTTCAGTTTTGCTATAAATAATGTTTATTAGTAAGGAACACACAGAAGTGTAACTATGTGGACCAAAAATGTTCCGTAGGTTACCTGGCCCTTTATTATATCCCCATTCTGTTTCTAGACCGTTCACCACTTCCGGTTTAGGGGAACGTAGTAAGAAAGCGATCGTTTTAAGGTAGTGCCCGACAGGTATGCAACACACCAAATGTACAGGTAATGCAGGTACGACCACCTTAACTGACCAAAGCTACTAAGAAAACTACCGTAGTTTACCTTTACTTATGGTAATTTACGGAAGCCTACAGTAGGTTTACAACTCTTGTTTAGAGTATTGCCCTCTTGAAGCCATTGATTCAATATTCGTACACTAGTCATGAGATACCGAGTAGCAATATTGCAGGATGAGAAACCGCTGTCTCGAAACGTCACTTTCCTGCTGCTTTCGAGGGCTGACGTTTGTTAGTAGCTTTTTCATCAGTATCTGACAGTGGTTCAGATCCTCCCAGTCCCATACAGAGGAAAGGCCAGAAATACTCATGTTTCACACCGTGGTCTCATCTTATATAGAGGGCGCTGCCGCTGTGCGATCATGTCACGTGGGCCCATCCACTGCCGCTATAGTGTCCCAGCACTTGTCCTGCTGTTACCGCTGTTCTCTTAAGCCTTCGATACGCGCCATTGATAGTAACAGAGTGACTGATCTTCCTGCATTTACGTTTACGTTTGAACATGCTTACGACGACTTTCTCTACACTCTGGACTTAGCTTCTGGCCAATTCTTCTCTTGAACTCCGCCGTCATCAACAGCAGGGACCGCCTGTGTGTTCCATTGATTTCTTCGCCATCATCAGTGTGAACGATCACAATCACGTAGGAAGCTAGCGACTATTCTCGTAAACATGTGTAGATCTGTAGTTAAACTGGCACGCTCCGTAAAAAGTCATGCAGCAAGTGAAGAACGACTTTATTGATCACAAAGTGTGAATGCAAAGTTTCGGAATTATTTCCATCTTAAGATATCACAGCCAAAACAGTTGCAGGATACCAGTCATCCTTTACCGTTAAGAATTTCAACAGTTGCTGTTTCAGCCATGTTTAAAATCTTAATAGATATGTAACACACGAACTGGTATACAAAAGTACATAATATCTTTTTAGTAGTAATAACTAAGCAACATTGAACAAAAGTGCAAACAGGGTTCCATTCCTACCTACCCAAGTGCAAAGGTACCACAAGGACAATAGCATTACCAGTTGTGTACGTAACATGAGGTGACAGTCTTCTAAGGTAGTTCCCATGCAACCATGATAAGAAGACAAAATTGCCACAGGTTGCAGTAGAATAAAGATGTTGCCACCGTTTCAGGTATACAATGTGGTTATAATTAAACTTCCGCTACTTGATTCACTGTAGAAGGAAAACAATTTACCGTATGGGAACCCAACTGAAGGATTTGCGTTGTTAGTAGTTTTAACGTCAAGACCTGCCTTTAGGCCCGTTACTGCACGGTTCAAAATGGTTCTGAGCACTATGGGACTTAACATATGAGGTCATCAGTCCCCTAGAACTCAGAACTACTTAAACCTAACTAAACTAAGGACACCACACATGTCCATGCCCAAGGCAGGATTCGAACCTGCGACCGAAGCGGTCGCGCGGTTCCAGACTGAAGCGCCTGGAACCGCTCGGTCACACCGGCCGGCTACTGTACGGCAACGTACGGTTGACACAAGCTTCGTGTACATTACGGTTGAAAGACAGTAAACATGGGTCTGGAGGAGATGAGCAGGGCTTTACTCGTAAATCTGTCTTACCAAAAGAACAGCAATAGTGCTGCTGATCTTCGTCAGTATCGACACGTTAAAGGAATTCTAAGAGGTTCTCGTTCCTCCCCCGGACTGGAAAACATGATTCGGAATGAGATTTTCACTCTGCAGCGGAGTGTGCGCTGATATGAAATTTCCTGGTAGATCAGTTTCTGTGAATTTTGGAAGGTAGGAGACGAGGTACTGGCAGAATTGAAGCTTTGAGGGCTGGTCGTGAGTCGTGCTTGGGTAGCTCAGTTGGTAGAGCACTTGCCCGCGAAAGGCAAAGGTCGCGAGTTCGAGTCTCGGTCAGGTACACAGTTTTAATCCGCCAGAAAGTTTCAATGATTCGGAAGTTCGAATTAACTGGCGGTTTGGGTACTGCTCATAGGACAGGCTGAAGGCCAATTGCGCCACAGATTGTTGCATAAGTTGCTGTTGGCATGACGGTGAGTGCTGGAAACAATGTGCGATCTTCAAGCAGTGCACGAGCTGACAGCTGAACATCCCTTGGTTCAACGTTGTTACGGGCAGCAGTAGAGCAATCAGCTATCGCGGAAGGTCGTGACAATGAACATCGTTTGTAGCCTCGAACGTGAACTTGGTACGCAATTAACAAATGTTACCTCTCTTGTGGAAACTGAAATGCATTTATTTCAATGGTTTTTTTAGTTATGTTTTTTCCGCATATCCTTACAAATTTTTCAAAAATCTTTCATAGTTATATAGTTCCATGTGGCTTTTCGCTGATGATGCTTTAGTATACAGAGAAGTCGCAGCATTAGAAAATTGCAGCGAATTGCAGGAAGATCTGCAGCGGATAGGCACTTGGTGCAGGGAGTGGCAACTGACCCGTAACATAGACAAATGTAATGCATTGCGAATACATAGAAAGAAGGAGCCTTTATTGTACGATTATATGATAGCGGAACAAACACTGGTAGCAGTTACTTCTGTAAAATATCTGGGAGTATGTGTACGGAACGATTTGAAGTGGAATGATCATATAAAATTAATTGTTGGTAAGGCGGGTACCAGATTGAGATTCATTGGGAGAGTCCTTAGAAAATGTAGTCCATCAACAAAGGAGGTGGCTTACAAAACACTCGTTCGACCTATACTTGAGTATTGCTCATCAGTGTGGGATTGACAGAGGAGATAGAGAAGATCCAAAGAAGAGCAGCGCGTTTCGTCACAGGGTTATTTGGTAAGCCTGATAGCGTTACAGAAATGTTTAGCAAACTCAAGTGGCAGACTCTTCAAGAAAGGCGCTCTGCATCGCGGTGTAGCTTGCTGTCCAGGTTTCGAGAGTGTGTGTTTCTGGATGAGGTATCGAATATATTGCCTCCCCCTACTTATACCTCCCGAGGAGATCACGAATGTAAAATTAGAGAGATTCCAGCGTGCATGGAGGCTTTCCGGCAGTCGTTCTTCCCGCGAACCATACACGAGTGGAACAGGAAAGGGAGGTAATGACAGTGGCACGTAAAGTGCCCTCCACCACACACCGTTGGGTGGCTTGCGGAGTATAAATGTAGATGTAGATGTAGAACACTCGTTTTTCACACGGGCCCTCTCAAGTGGAAAAAGTTTGACTGTAGCCACCCTGTACTATAATAATAAGTTACATACAATGACAAAATAAAAAAGTGGTGTATCAGGGCACATGGGAATAGAGCGTAATGAGCTATTTTAGTGAAATAATAAATGGAACATTAAAAATGTTACATGTAGATCACACGATCCAAGTAAGTGGCGCTATGCGTTCAAAGACGTAGGTAGGTCATTGACCACTAATCGTAAGATTGTTATAATTTAGTATCAATTGATATCAAGTCAAAATTAACAATTTTCTATGTTAACACCAGAATATAATGTGGAACAAAGCACCCTGTATTTGCAAACCTCAGTTTTATTTTAATGGTTTTGCTCCGCTGCAGAAGTGCCAGTGGGCTGCCGAAATGGCAGCCTCGCCACGGTGTTACAATAACTTGTCAGAGGTTTTTACACTACTGGCCATTAAAATTGCTACACCAAGAAGAAATTCAGATGATAAACGGATATTCATAAGACAAATATATTATACTAGAACTGACATGTGAGTACATTTTCACGCAATTTGGGTGCATAGATCCTGAGAAATCAGTACCCAGAACAACCACCTCTGGCCGTAATAACGGTCTTGATACGCCTGGGCATTGAGTCAAACAGAGATTGGATGGCGTGTACAGGTACAGCTACCCATGTAACTTCGACAAGATACCACCGTACATCAAGAGTAGTGACTGGCGTATTGTGACGAGCTAGTTGCTCGGCCGCCATAGACCAGACGTTTTCAGATGGTGAGAGATCTGGAGAATGTGCTGGCCAGGGCAGCAGTCAAACATTTTCTGTATCCAGAAAGGCCCGTACAGGACCTGCAACATGCGGTCGTGCATTATCCTGCTGAAATGTAGGGTTTCGCAGGAATCGAATGATGGGTAGAGCCACGGGTCGTAACACATCTGAAATGTAGCGCCCACTGTTCAAAGTGCCGTCAATGCGAACAAGAGGTGACCGAGGCGTGTAACCAAGGGCAGCCCATACCATCACGCCAGGTGATACGCCAGTATGGCGATGACGAATACACGCTTCCAATGTGCTTCACCGCGATGTCGCCAAACACGGATGCGACCATCATGATGCTGTAAACAGAACCTGGATTCATCTGAAAAAATGACGTTTTGCCATTCGTACACCCAGGTTCGTCGTTGAGTACACCATCGCAGGCGCTCCTGTCTGTGATGCAGCGTCAACGGTAACCGCAGCCATGGTCTCCGAGCTGAAAGTCCATGCTGCTGCAAACGTCGTCGAACTGTTCGGGGAGATGGTTGTTGTCTTGCAAACGTCCCCATCTGTTAACTCAGGGGTCGAGACGTGGCTGCACGATCCGTTACAGCCATGCGGATAAGATGCCTGTCCTCTCGACTGCTAGTGATACGAGGCCGTTGGGATCCAGCTCGGCGTTCCGTATTACCCTCCTGAACTCACCGATTCCATATGCTGCTAAGTCATTGGATCTCGACCAACGCGAGCAGCAATGTCGCGATACGATAAACCGCAATCGCGACAGGCTACAATCCGACCTTTATCAAAGTCGGAAACGTGATGGTACGCATTTCTGCTCCTTTCACGAGGCATCACAACAACGTTTCACCAGGCAACGCCGGTCAACTGCTGTTTGTGTATGAGAAATCGGTTGGAAACTTTCCTCATGTCAGCACGTCGTAGGTGTCACCACTGGCGCCAACCTTGTGTGAATGCTCTGAAAAGCTAATCATTTGCATATCACATCTTCTTCCTGTCGGTTAAATTTCGCGTCTGTAGCACGTCGTCTTCGTGGTGTAGCAATTTTAATGGCCAGTAGTGAACTTCCTTGACGGTTTGTGGTACCATCCCGTTACGGTGAAGAGCGTCCCGCGCTGTTGCAGGCAAGTTCGCGCGCTCGGTGTCGCTGTCCGGGACGGCGCTGAGCCCCTGGGCGCACGTGTCGACGGCGGAGGCGCGGCGGCGCGCCTTCCGGCTGGGCGAGCTGGTCGAATGTCCTCCGGAGCAGCTGCACGACGGCCAGGGACTGCGGCAGTGCCTCTCCAAGAAGCGCGCCAAGTTCCTGGTCCGCAAGGCCGCCAAAGTACTCGTAAGTGCAGCGCGGCCGCCACGTGGCGCCCGGCTTTCGCCACTCGCCGGTAATTTCCCTTCGAGATTGCCTCACGCATTAAACTGTGCGGACTGGCAGACTTCTTACCTATTCAGCTATCCAACCACGAGTCACTGCTCTCTCCCATAGCTTCAATTCAGCCGGCAACTCTCTCCTACTTACCAGATTTCACAGAAGTTGCCCAGCGTTCTCTGCAGGACTTTCAGAGCACTCTCGGAACAAAGGATCATCATCATCATCGTCGTCTTCATCTTCTACATCGCACCTCGCGGTCTAGTAGTTGGCGTCGTGGCCTCTAGATCGCGGGGTCCCGGATTCGATTCTTTGTCGGGTCGCAGGTATGCTTCTCTTCGCGACTAGGTGTTTGTGTTATCCTAATCATTTCACCTCATCTTCTTCTAGGCGCAAACCGACAAATAGAAAGTCTTGTATCAGGCGGCTGAGCAACCACAGATGAGGTCTATAGTTGACTATTCTTTGAATTTATCTCTCTACAAGAAAGTTATATTAACATTTAAGGTCGCAACTGACATAAATGCTTATGTAACTTAAATAATATCTCTGAGTTTAGTCTTGAATTATGAGCTAAGACTGCATGTAATTTTTTGCCTTCTACTCATATCTGGATCCAATTACTTTCATGCTTAAGAAAAAAGACACTGCTTTGTGCTCAAGCCAAAGTTACTGAGTAGCTTAAACTTGTGTGGTTGCATTTCAAATACACCGAAGTGCCAAAGAAACTAATATAGGCATGCGTATTCAAATGGTTCAAATGGCTCTGAGCACTATGTGACTTAACTTATGAGGTCATCAGTCCCCTAGAACTTAGAACTACTTATACCTAACTAACGTAAGGATATCACACACATCCATGCCCGAGGCAGGATTCGAACCTGTGACCGTAGCGGTTGCGCGGTTCCAGACTGTAGCGCCTAGAACCGCTTGCCACTCCGGCCGGTTGCGTATTCAAATACAGAGATATGTAACAGGCGGAATACGGAGCTGCGGTCAGCAACGCCTATATAAGACAGCAAGAGATTAGCGCAGTTGTTAGATCGGCTACTGCTATTAGAATGGCATGTTATCAAGAATTGTGTTTGGACGTGGTGTTATAGTCGGCGCACGAGCGATGGGCACAGCATGTCCGAGGTTGGAGTGAAGTGGGGATTTTCCCGTACGACCGTTTCAGGAGTGTACCGTGAATATAAGGAATCCAGTAAAACATCAAATCTCCGACATCGCTGCGTCCGAAAAAATATCCTGCAAGAACGGGACCAACAATAACTGAAGAAAATCGCTCAACGTGACGGAAATGCAACCCCTTCGCAAATTGCTGCAGATATCAATGCTGGGTCAGCAACAATTGTCAGCGTGCGAACCATTCAACGGAACAACATCGATATGGGCTTTCGGAGTCGAAGGCCCACTCGTGTACCCTTGATGACTGCATGACAAAAGGTTTTATGCTTCGTCTGGGCTCTTCACACAGACATTGGACTGTTGATGATTGGAAACGTGTTGCCTGGTCGGACGAGTCTCGTTTCAAATTCTATGGAACAGGTGGACGTGTACAAGTATGGAGACAACCTCATGAATCCATGGACCCTGCATGTCAGCAGGGGACTGTTCAAGCTGGTGGAGGCTTGTAATGGGGTGGGGCGTGTGCAGTTGGAGTGATATGGGAACCCCGAAACGTCTAGATACGACTATGTCAAGTGACACGGACACAAGCATCCTTTCTGATCACCTGCATCCATTCACGCCCATTGTGCATTCCGACGGACTTGGGCAATTCCAGCAGGATAATGCGACACCCCGTACGGCCAGAATTGCTACAAAGTGGCTCCAGGAACACTCGTCTGAGTTTAAACACTTCCGCTGGCCTCCAAACTCCCGAGACATGAACATTGTTGAGCATATCTGGGATACGTTGCAACGTGCTGTTCAGAAGAGATCTCCACTCCCTCGTACTCTTACGGATTTATGGACAGCCCTGCAGGATTCATGGTGTCAATTTCCTCCAGCACTACATCAGACATTAGTCAAGTCCATGTCACATCGTGTTGCGGCACTTCTGCGTACTCGCGGGGACACAGACGATATGTATCACTTTCTTTGGCTCTTAAATTTATGTATCTATTGTAAAATTATCTACACCACGTAACCTAATGAAGCATCAGACTTCGAAGGCAAATAAATTATGAACAGATTCTGTTGGACGATAGACTTAAGTAATGGCTGTTAATAATGAAAATAAGTTAATAGCATTATGCAAAACTACGCTAGCTTCCACTGGTACAATTACAGTGGCCGTATTTAACTTTAATGGTTCGGAATAGTAAAGAATAGGAATTGATGCAAGGAAGGCTGAAAGAATCGTTTCAGTCGTTACCATTTCAATCAGAAACAGACACGTTCATCATAACGAAGGAGGAGGAGAGGAGGAGATTAGTGTTTAACGTCCCGTCGACAACGAGGTCATTAGAGACGGAGCGCAAGCTCGGGTGAGGGAAGGATGGGGAAGGAAATCAGCCGTGCCCTTTCAAAGGAACCATCCCGGCATTTGCCTGAAGCGGTTTAGGGAAATCACGGAAAACCTAAATCAGGATGGCCGGAGACGGGATTGAACCGTCGTCCTCCCGAATGCCATAACGAAGGCAGCAATCGCAGTGGTAATCGTAAAACCAAACAAAACAGAGTGGAATGGAATGGCTATATACACTGAAACATGAAACAAACCAGCAGCTTTAGCTCCTTACTGTACGCTTACTCTTCGACAAATGAATCATAGGCCGGCCAGGGTGGCCGGGCGGTGCTAGGCGCTACAGTCTGGAACCGCGCGACCGCTACGGTCGCAGATTCAAATCCTGCCTCGGGCATGGATGTGTGTGATGTTCTTAGGTTAGTTAGGTTTAAGTAGTTCTAAGTTCTAGGGGACAGATGACCTCAGAAGTTAAGTCCCATAGTGCTCAGAGCCATTTGAACCATTTGAAATAAATCATAGGGATGTAGAATGCGGTTATTTACATTACATGCATAGAATCCTTTGAAAAATGAGAATCTTTCTTAAATTACTAAGCGATTCAAGGTCTCCCGCCCAGTAATTCCATAAGATAATTTCATAGCTCTCCGCTAGCGAGAAGGTTCGCTTCGAACGCAAATCTCTTTGTCCTCCAACGTCTTCCCACCATCTCCACGTCGCTACTTTGGCCCAGTTTTGTTCTTCCTTCCGAGTGCTTTTTTTGCACTTCTTATAGCCGCTTATCTCTCCGCCTACCCGCTGATCCCTCGCCTTCCACCTCCATCGCATGTATCTTCCAAGGCATCCCCTTGTCAAACGTGCTCTACACATACCCATAGGATCCATAACTTTAAACTCATTTTTTCCTCAATCCTGCCGACCGGTATGGCCGTGCGCTTCTAAGCGCTTCGGTTTGGAACCGCGTGACCGCTACGGTCGCAGGTTCGAATCCTGCCTCGGGCATGGATGTGTGTGATGTCCTTAGGTTTGTTAGGTTTAAGTAGTTCTAAGTTCTAGGGGACTGATGACCTCAGAAGTTAATTCCCATAGTGCTCAGAGCCATTTGAACCATTTGACACAGGTTTCTGCAGGCTACAACAGAACTGGTACATATAGGGTGTACCACGTAATCACTTTCCCAGGGGACATCTTTGTTCCACATCATTTCTCTCATACTCTTCATAAAACTATCAGCTTGCCTTATACTTTCACTTTTCTTTTCGTCATTTCTTGCATTTTCCTGCATTAAGTTCCCATTGGTACTTGAAAAATACCACTGTTTTCTGCTGCACCCTCCTCAGCGTCACGTTCACCGTTGTTCTATACTTTTTTCTTGTAGCGACCACCGACTCACAGTTAATTTAAGGCCATATTCTTCTGTTCAATACAACTATACTTCCTCCTTGTAGTTCTCCCACACTACTACTGTCATCCTGTTTCCTATGCCTCTTGCCACTTGAGTCATTATATACGGTCCAGTCAGATTAGTGTGACCAGCGCTTATGTTCAACGTCAACGAGCAGTACCCACTAACAAACGGTAGGTGCCAGCACTAGCAGTGAAGGTTAAATTAAGAGCGCGGGAGGACGCGGGAAACAGTGCCCTAGCTGTCGTGATGCGGATACGGAAGTGTTAATCTGTTACTTATATGGATATGGTGTCTGTTCTTTCGGACATTGATGACCTGCAGCCGTATAGAACGAAATTAGAATTATATTAACACCTTCAGCTGCTGACGGGCGTTGATATACATCAACGGAGACAGGTGAAAATGTGTGCCTTGACGGGACTCGAACCCGGAATCTCCTGCTTACATGGCAGACGCTCTATCCATCTGAGCCACCGAGGACACAGAGGATAGTGCGACTGCAGGGACTACCACGCGCACGTCTCCCGCGAGACCCACATTCTCACCTTGAATGGCCACACACTGCATTCGTAGCGTCCCACCCCAACTCACTCATTACTCGTGAAAGACATTCTTACCAAGTCCCGTAAGAGTTCGGGGAATATGTGTACATCCGCACAGAAGAAGAAGGTCATGGCCGGTATTGCCAGAACTATATACTTACAGGGATATGTTAATCCGTACGGAAATCTCACAAGTGCACAAGTCGGCACTACGAAATATTTCTATCTCCCGCTACCACACGCAAAACTGCTCCACTCTCCAAGTCTTTCCCGCGACTGTGCGTCCGTCGCGCCGTACTGTCCAGGACTATCTCGTGTCCTCTCCCATACTGTCGAGCACGTGTCCTTTTTGGAACGATCACTGTGATTGTTTAGAACGCTCCCGCCCTGCCTCCAAGCCAACACACACTCACAAACATGATGAAACGCAGTCGAAATACTGGATTTACATTTAAATAACTTGGAATTAAATAAATATTCCTACGGCTGGATCAAAAGAATAGCAACAGAAGGTAATCCAGTAGACTAATGTCTCTGTGCTTTCTAGAACACAGTAAATATTTAACCAATTTCTTCATGAATAGTATATATAGGATATAAACAAAAACATACACGAATAAATATATTTATAAGCATGCTGCTACCATTTTTTCGTGTAACTGTGGAGTACTTATGGCCTGACTCGATCGATAGTAATCGGCCACTTTGACCGTCAATAACGCATGTACTATTCAAGTTATATCCCTGTAATTCATACCAATTCAGGTTTACACTAATAGCTTTCTAAAGACATGTCGATCGACAAAATCGGATGAATCGTTCAGATTTTGGAAATTCGTTGCTGGGTGTTACTTGCATAATTTATCGTCAGATACTTAACTTTAAACTAATAATGATATTGAAAATGTGATTACACCATCAGAATCGTCGTGCAGATAATGGTAACGTACATGTTTCTTTTTGAGATATCATGATTCATCTGGCTACTATTAATTTCTATACGAACTGTAAAATGTCTGCCATGATGGTTTCACAAAGTCCGCCACCTTTGGCGGCATACAAGTCTCTTTCGTCAACACAGTGTCACAGTTGCCAGCCATGTGGTCGGCCTGGACCCCGGCTAATGTTCGGCACCACAAAGTCCCAATTCTTACACAGTCCAATTTTTTACACAGTCCAATCTAGCCACTGTCACGAATGATGATGATGATGATGATGATGATGAAATGATGAGGAAAACACAAACACCCAGTCCCCAGGCAGAGAAAATCCCCAACCCGGCTGGAAATCGAACCTGGGACCCTATACCATCAGAAGCATTTGGAATTGAGGGGAAATTAAGAATGGCTGTGCCCTTTCTAGGATTCGAACTTTGGTCCTACTGGATGGAAAGCCCAAGTGCACCCCCCAGCACATGGAAACTGTCCAGATGCAGGAGAGGAAGGTTAGGTTAGTGTCCTTCACTTATTCTGATCGGGAAACTGACACTAAGATCGATCCTAATTACGTAATTAATCATAAATATTGGGCCTAATTACACAACTAAATGCATAGTACAACACAAGGACGGCATAAAATTGCAATACAACTCAAAAATTGGCGATGCCATACAACTGGTGTTGTCCTGTTGGGACATTGAAATTTTGTTGAAAGATATCGCTACAACAAAAGAAAGCTAAAAAGCAATGCCTGTCGAGAATCATTCCATGGTGCCCTAGCCATCTCCTCTACCCACTGGGTGGCACGTCATTGATATCAATTTAATAGGCCAAGTAATTAAATTGATCATGAGAGTCAGCTCTCATGGCGAATAAGCCGGATTATACTCACCTGGTAGGTCAGATGGAAATCCGTGGAGGGAAGATGATGTTATTTTTGAGGAACATTATTGAGAAACGACATTTGAAGCTGACTGCAGAGGGGATCTACACACCACACCATACATTTTGCGTAAGGTCCGTGCTATTACAAAACATGATCGTAGCGACTATGTTACCGTCACCCTGCATTAAAAGCGGTCTTGAGTCTACAGGCACACACTAGGCGCTGAAAACATTTCGCTCTCTGGTAGAAATGTTGTCTGTGATTTGGAATCAAGTCTGTCCATTCTACCATATACTTGCGGTGGATCCTGTAGATATTGTTTTTGTTGTTTTGTTGTGGTCTTCAGTCCTGAGACTGGTTTGATGCAGCTCTCCATGCTACTCTATCCTGTGCAAGCTTTTTCATCTCCCAGTACCTACTGCAACCTACATCCTTCTGAATCTGCTTAGTGTATTCATCTCTTGGTCTCCCTCTACGATTTTTACCCTCCACGCTGCCCTCCAATACTAAATTGGTGATCCCTTGATGCCTCAGAACATGTCCTACCAGCCGATCCCTTCTTCTGGTCAAGTTGTGCCACAAACTTCTCTTCTCCCCAATCCTATTCAATACTTCCTCATTAGTTATGTGATCTACCCATCTAATCTTCAGCATTCTTCTGTAGCACCACATTTCGAAAGCTTCTATTCTCTTCTTGTCCAAACTATTTATCGTCCATGTTTCACTTCCATACATGGCTACGCTCCATACGAATACTTTCAGAAATGACTTCCTGACACTTAAATCTATACTCGATGTTAACAAATTTCTCTTCTTCAGAAACGCTTTCCTTGCCATTGCCAGCCTACATTTTATATCCTCTCTACTTCGACCATCATCAGTTATTTTGCTCCCCAAATAGCAAAACTCCTTTACTACTTTAAGTGCCTCATTTCCTAATCTAATTCCCTCAGCATCACCCGACTTAATTCGACTACATTCCATTATCCTTGTTTTGCTTTTGTTGATGTTCATCTTATATCCTCCCTTCAAGACACTGTCCATTCCATTCAACTGCTCTTCCAAGTCCTTTGCTGTCTCTGACAGAATTACAATGTCATCGGCGAACCTCAAAGTTTTTATTTCTTCTCCATGAATTTTAATACCTACTCCGAATTTTTCTTTTGTTTCCTTTACAGCTTGCTCAATATACAGATTGAACAACATCGGGGAGAGGCTACAACCCTGTCTTACTCCCTTCCCAACCATTGCTTCCCTTTCATGTCCCTCGACTCTTATAACTGCCATCTGGTTTCTGTACAAATTGTAAATAGCCTTTCGCTCCCTGTATTTTACCCCTGCCACCTTTAGAATTTGAAAGAGAGTATTCCAGTCAACATTGTCAAAAGCTTCCTGTAGATATATCTTTTAATAATTAAGCCACTGGTGAATCATTTTCATGCCACTCTCATATCTCGAAACAAGTCACCTTTTTCGAACCTATCTACTAAGGATGCCATACAGCTAAAACTCCAGTGCTGTTTTATCGACAGTCCCTCTGCATCTTGTAAGTGCTCCTTCGTCTCTGCCCCGCCATTCCTGCAGCTTCGTCCATGCGGTCGTCCCAATTTAACTCGGACCTGTCGAAAGTCAGAGAACGCTATATCTAAGACCTTCTGTATCTCGTGGAGAGACAGGGTGAGCTGAGTTAATGCAACAGGACCACGTCTTGACCACTCGATGGAAATGGGAACACGCTGTCGTAGCCTCACCAAGCGTGTACAACCGTGCGCAATGTGTGAGGCCAGCACCAAACGAAGCTGTCCCCTGCAGCACCATGTAGTAGAGAAGACAGTACGAGTATTTATGGTGGTGTTTCTTGTTGGGAAAATTAGGAAGACTCCACATCACACATGGCATGGAGGAAGGTCGAGGATTTTGCTGCTGCATTGCTACACATCTCCAAACTACATACAGGTGCTGCAGTCCGAAGGAGATCTGCGTCTCTCAGGGTGCATTCACGTCTATAGCCCAAACATTTTCTTCATCCTCAGTATTTTGAACCGTCCAACAGAGAAACTGTACAAACTATAAAAACCTCACTAACGTCATCCGTTAGAGAACTCGATAAGATATTACCACGTCCCTGTCTTCTGATATATCTGAAACAGATACAGTCTGCTTTCCAGCATTGACCATATGTGGCGATCCTATTAAATATACAGGTATTGGTTCATTGGAACAGGTGTATCATGATCTAAGTCGCTTCCACAGACTGGTGTAAAGTTTCAAAACCTGTATTGTAGGAGGAGCATATCCAACAGACTATGAATCACACGGTGGAATTCCTGTATTATTCCTTCATAAACGGTTTAATGCAATGTTTTCTTTTTTATCGCAAAATGTATGGTGTGGGCTATAGAATCCCTCGACGGGCAGCTCCATATGTCGGTTCTCCATAGTGTTACTAAAAAAGAACATCGTCTTCCCTCCATGGATTTCCACTTGACCTACCCATTGAGTGTAATCCGGCTACTGAAAAAAAAATAAAATAAAAAAAATTACTCGCCTTGCAAACTGACTCTCATGATCAATTTAATTACTTGGCCTATCAAACCGAACTATCAGTTTAATAAACCGTGGCTGCAAAATACACAAATTCTTTACAGACACATGGAAAAACTGATAGAAGCCGACCTTGGGAAGATCAGTTCCTTAGGAATTTTGGAACACATGAGGCAATACTGACCCTACGACTTACCTCAGAAGATGGGTTAAGGAAAAGCAAACCTACGTTTCTAGCATTTGTAGACTTAGAGAAAGCTTTTGACAAGGTTGACTGGAACACTCACTTTCAAATTCTGAAGGTGGCAGGGGTTATATACAAAGAGAGAAAGGTTATCTACAATTTGTACAAGAACCACATGGCAGTTACAAGAATCGAAGGGCATGAAAGGGAAGCAGCGGTTGGGTAGGGAGTGAGACAGGGTTGTAGCTTATACCCGATGTTATTCAATATGTATATTGAGTAAGCAGTAAAGGAAAGAAAAGAAAAATTTGATGCAGTAATTAAAATCCATGGAGAAGAAATGAAAACCTTGAGGTTTGCCGATGACGTTGTAATTCTGTCAGAGACAGCAAAGGACCTGGACGAGCAGTTGAATGGAATGGACAGTGTCGTGAAAGGCGGATATAAGATGAACATCAGCAAAGCAAAACGAGGAAAATCGATTATAATCTAATTAAATCAGGTGATGCTAAGGGAATTAGAGTAGGAAATGAGACACTTAAAGTAGTAGATGAGTTCTGCTATTTGGGGAGAAAAAGAACTGACGATTGTGATAGTAGAGAGGATATAAAATTTAGACTAGAAATGGCAAGAAAAGCGTTTCTGAAGAAGAGAAATTTGTTAGCATCGAGTATAGATTTAAGCGTAAGGTAGTCTTTTCTAAAAGTATTTGTATAGAGTGTAGCCATGTATGGATGTGAAACATGGACGATAAATAGTTTAGACAAGAAGAGATTAGAAGCTTTAGAAATGTGGTGCTGCAGAAGACTGCTGAAGATTAGATGGGTAGATCACGTTACTAATGAGGAGGTACTGAGTAGAATCGGGGAGAGGAGGAATTTGTGGCACAACTTGACTAGAAGAAGGGATCGGTTATTAGGACACGTTCTGCGACATCAATGGATCACCAATTTAGTGATGGAGGGAAGCGTGGAGGGTAAAAATCGTAGAGGGAGACCAAGAGATGAATACACTAAGCAGATTCAGAAGGATGTAGGTTGCAGCAGTTACTCGGAGATGCAGCTTGCACAGTATAGAGTAGCATGGACAGCTGCATCAAACCAGTCACTGGACTGAAGACCACAACAACAACAACAACAACATCAAAGTGATATCAATGACGTGCCACCTGGTGGGTAGAGGAGATGGCTAGAACACAATGGAATGATTCTTGACAGGAATTAATTTCTTCTTTTTTTCGTTGCGGCGATATATTTAACAAAATTTCAGTCTCTCACGTACACAGGGCGAGACATGCTCTGACGATTTGTTTCGTAAATGCTAGTTTGATATAGCATTGCATTGGTAAAACGGGAGCTGCCACAATGTAAAAACAGCTACATTCCCTTGAATTATAGCTTGTTGTTGTCGAATGTAAAATGAATGTGTTTTTTCTTCCTTGCAAGCGAGCTAATGGCGTGAAAAATTGTATTCTGTAATGTTATTTCACGTGTGTGAAATGTCTGTAATACACACGTGATCGTCTGTGATCATTGGCAGTGCACTTCGCTGGCTGTCGCTAAATAGTGGGATGCGAATTGTATCCTGCAGTTGAATGTAAAAACTATACCGATTGTGGTCATAAAACTAAACGAAAATTGGCTGTGTCTACTTTCGTGGAAAGAGGACATTTATTATCGTTGCGATTGTGTTTTCTACAGCCCAGTGCTCAGAACGGCGTGTGGGCGAGTTCCGTAAAAGGCCGCGGCTCTTCCTTTAGACAAACAACCCGCGGTCGGGATACCGCTCATTAATCATGTGTTTGCTCTGAGGAATGCCGGCATCGCTCTTTATTGTATGAGTAGCTTACCATCTAGCAGCGTGCTCACTGAAGCTCTTTGTACTGAAGACATTGCGGTGTGAGGATGCAGTCGCTTTAGGCGGAAGGAGCTTCCTGTTTTGCAAGCAGCCGACTTTTGAAAAAATCCATCTGGAGAATTCTTCGGATGGTCGTGGTTGTGCTACTATATTTCCATTTTGTGTTACCTAGACCGTCACCTCAAGGCATGCCGCGTATTTCGAGTGTCCGCAGAGGGCAGCAGAGGGCCTGATCGGGCCAGTGGCCGCAGACGGGTTGCAGAAAAACGGCGGAGCGGGAAGCCTTATGTGGACAACGGCCAGCACGTGCCACGAGGCATTTGGCTGAGCAGCTGGTCATTTGAAAAAGCCTGTATCCCTCCAATAAGTGGACAGAGGGAGGGAGGAGGGGAGGGGGAGGCGTGAGGTAGAGGGCCTCGATTTTCGACAGTTTGTGATCGTACACCGAGATGTCAGATGTGTTCCTCACAATAACAATGTGTTAGTCTCATTAGCTGCCGCCAAATATCGTGTTGCCCCTGTAAAACAACAGTCTCTTCTACGACTGGAATTACGTAGTGCTTTGCTTCTTGCCCGACTCATTCGCAAGGTGGCCAGTGCTTTAGGTATCATAAATAATGACGACATCCATTTGTGGACGGACTCCACAATAGTTCTCTGCAGCGTAGTCCTGGTCATTGGGAAACCTTTGTTGCCAACAGTTAAGTGTTCTCTCAGATCTGTGTAATGGTACATGATACAGGCGCACTGCCAAATTGCCATTTCAGGAATAACCTCTTAATTCATAAGATCAGCTTGAGAAGCTGTGGATGGTTTCTTATGGGCTGACTGCTGTTAGTACTGATTTTCATGTGTTTATGCAGTATGATATTAATACTTTATTGTTTTGTGTCCTACGTGTTAGTACCCATCGTGTTTCACATGCAGTGTGACAGTGGCGTTTTGGTGGTGTGGGCATCCCAAATGTTGGTGTATTCATGTTTTATGTGCATTGATATTGTGTCTAGTTATATTTTTATTGTTTTTCTTGTTTTGGATATGTTATTTGTTAAAATTATTGTTATTTGCAAAATGAGAAGACTCATTTTAGATAGGGATTATGTTTGGGCTCTGCAACTCACCCCAACTGCCATCTAGCGGCAGCTCCCAAATTGGACAGGTCAGACTGTCCAGTATAGTTTGCTCGCTGTCGGGAGACCTTGCAACGTACGTGCAGAAGTGGATCTCCCAGGTCCTTTGTGCGCGGGTTAGATTAGCACCATTGTAACGGCCGAGCAGGTAGCTTGGAGAAGCCGTAGCGGACGGGCGTGTATGCCTCTCAGCTAAGCCATGAGCCGCGGTTGGCGCGTTGCCTGTGCACGTTGTAAAGTTTATTAGAATAAACATTGGTACCAGGTATCGTGTTCCGTCTAATTATTGTGAGTGGAAATAACGCTAGGACAGTGATTCCTCTCGCATTATACACTCAAACTCAAATGTACCGCCGGCCGGAGTGGCCGTGCGGTTCTGGGAGCTACAGTCTGGAGCCGAGCGACCGCTACGGTCGCAGGTTCGAATCCTGCCTCGGGCATGGATGTGTGTGATGCCTTAGGTTAGTTAGGTTTAATTAGTTCTAAGTTCTAGGCGACTGATGACCTCAGAAGTTAAGTCGCATAGTGCTCAGAGCCATTTGAAACATTTGAATCAAATGTACCATCATGGGAGTAAGAGCCCATGCGTAAATCCTTTGATTTGTAGCGTCATGTTGATGCGGAGGGTGGCGCGTGTGGTCAGCACTCCCCTCTTCCTGTCGATTTGTCGGCCTTCACCTCTGTGGAGTCGCTACTTCTCATTCAAGTTGCTCCTCAGTTAACATCATGAAACTGAGAGCACCCAGTACTGGTCTACGACCAAGAAGAAATTCTTGATATTACTTGGGATCGAACCCGCGTCCTATGCATGGTAGTCTTCTACGCTGACCACACAACTTGGGAAGCGGGTAATAGAAATGATAGGTGAGTGAAATATTTAATAACACTAGCAGGAATTATAAATTCGCCACTGAAAGAAAATAGGAGAGAGAGATCTGCTGTTAGTTGGGAAAGCATACTGACCAACAACCTGTGACTACTCATACCCAATTTACCCTACGGCGAAACAAAAAAAAAAAACAGAGAAAAATAACGTTTTGAACTTGTTTCCCTACTTCATCGGTAATGTGCTCGAGTAAAATGTTCCTTTTTCCAATTTACGCTAGATAGGTATTGTAGCAAACACCTCAGTGTTGTTCGTTTCATCAATTATTTTTCCCTGGCTTAGAAAGACGTGTCGTGCACGTTCGTAGCGTGTGGTGATGTGCCCATCGACTGCCATCCTCATGTACCTGAATGCTGTTATCGTTTCACAGTCCCGCTTCAATTGTTTTTCGTAACGTAAGGAAACGTTTTTACACTCACTTCAGTCATTCGTAAAAGCTGAACTGAGTTGGCCCCCGATAACACACTCCGTGCCCTTATGAATGAGCCCTGAAATACATAGTGCACAATCAACTGACTGAAAACGTACGCAAATTCAACTTACATGACAGATATTAGTCCTGCCTTTGTAAACACTGTAGCACGAGCACAGCACTAATTGACGTAGCTGACGACCCTAAATATGTCATAGATAGCCTGAAGCCACAACGCTGACATTACTAAATTCAGTACAGCCTTTGAACCCCCCCTCCCCCCCCCCCCCTCCACCAACTTTGGCATACTGCGACAGTTAAAATATGTAGTGAGCTGAAGTGTTTTGAAAGCTACTTGAGGAACAACAGACAGCAGTATATTGTCTGTAAGAATTAAAAGTCTTCCTGGTATCAACTTTTCTCAGGAGTAACACAGGGATCAATCGAGGGCCCGCTATTGTTCTTCTTGTCTGCCATTATCTCCCCCTTTTCTTACTTCCTGCAAATATAATTTCATATTTACTGAAGTGCCAGATCTGCTGTCGTCCAGACGAATGACGATCTGGTTTCAGTGTTCAGATGGTTCCAAAATCTGGGACTCAAACTAAACTCAATGCTAAGGATCTCAAGCAATTTTAGTATCCTGTCATTTAGTTCTGAGCGCCACGAACAGTCACCTATTATTCTATTCGACTGCATCATAATACTGTATCAGAAATCGATGAAGATCTTGTGTGTAACTTTCGACTAGCCGAGCACCTCAACTGGTCAAATAGTGCTTTCGCCACGTGCAGAAAGTCATCCGCCTGGCTCTAGGCCCTCTAGAAGTTTGGGAACACATCTCCACAAGGTATAAAACGTTGAGTTGTTCAGTTACTCATAATGACACCTTCCTCCCTCCCCATATTGTGGAAGTAGTCCAACAAGACATAAACTACTAAAGTAACCATGAGTGACTGTGTGCCATTCTTCAGCAATATTCGTCTATTTCACACCGTCAGTGCTTTATACGTCCAGTTAACATGGTTGAAGCAAGGCAAGTTACGCGACTACTCTCTCAGTTCCTCTGTGAGTCTGCGATATGTAACTCACCAAGAGCTCAGGTAGCTGTTATCTCATTATGATCACTACAAAGGACCTCACTATCTGGTCTCATATCTGTGCCCATCCATAAAACAAAACCATTTGCAAACTCCTTCCCTTTTGCATTTACGAAAAAGCCGAAGCACTTCTGTCTAAAAAAAAAGATGTATATGACTAGTTTCAAAGAGTACAGGAAATTCTCTCAGTTCTTCCAGCATTGCTTCGTTGTTTCTCTCTCTCTCTCTCTCTCTCTCTCTCCCTCTGTCTCACCTGCTCCTTCTCCAACCTCTTCTCTGACGTCAGTTGTTGCCACTGCTTTCCATTTAAATCTCCTACTGTAATCTGTATTTTTGCTCAAGTTTTCATGAAGTAATATAAGCTGTGTCTTTGCTCCATTTCTGAATGTTACACCCCTTAGTAGACGTAAAACGTATTGTAATGTGTGTCGTAATGAATATATTGCAAAATATGTAAAATGTCTGGTTCATTGTGAGGGAGCCCTTGATTGCCTCAATCTTTCCAGGATGAATAAATCCTCAAACAGGTAAAAAATAAACATTATGCATAGCAAACTATCACATGCTGATCCCCGTCAAATCCTTACTGAACAAGTATCGTCCATACAAGGGAGTAAACTGGTGCTAATCTGCGGTCATGATGGTTTTGCGGGTGTAACAGGCCATGATGCATGATTGGTGGAAATCTTTACTGTTTACATCGGTCGGAAACGTCACTGAACTTGAACTCTATGTGGCCAAACGAGGTGCAATATTCGAAAACGACTAAATGGCTCATACCATCTTGTGATATGGAACTTCCTGGCAGAAGAAATCTGTGTGTCAGAGCAGATGTAAATCCTGAAGCCTTGCATTTCGCAGACAGTGATGTAAAAAATCACCATTCGCGTCCAACTTCACAACTTCAGTACCTATATCCTACTTCACAGAGGCTCTTCTGCGTAACTTGCAAGGCCTGCATTCCTGGAAGAAAAGATATCGTGGAGGAACGACCTAGTCTCGGCATAGGGTCTGTACCCATAATGCACATGTCACTATGCAGCAGAGTGTTTACTACTATGTCAGTCTGGAAGTGTACGCCGGACCGGGACTCGAAACACCTGTCTCAGGCTGAGCTATACAGGAAGGACTCGAGGGAACGGCACTTGCAGAACAGAAGCTGTGAAGATGATGTTTGGTTTGTGTATCGCTCAACTGCGCGGTCATCAGCGCCCGTACAAAGTCTCAATTTTTACACAGTCGTATTTTTTTTCTTACACAGTCCAATCTACCCCCACTGTCACGGATGATGATGATGAGGATGAAATGATTAGGACAACACAAACACCCGGTCCCCGGGCAGAGAAAATCCTCAACCCGGCCGGGAATTGAGCCCGCTACCCACTAGGCCACCAGTTGCGACTCTGAAGCTTTGAAGGGGGGAAGTCAGTCGTGTTTGAATAACTCAGTCTGCGAGGGCATTACTCATGAGTTCAGCTCCGGCACACTTTCAAGATACCAGCATGTTTCTCAGCAGTGCACACTACGCAGTCTTATGAAAGACTTGTTCTGACATTTGTGAGCTGTTGGGGAAAAAAATGAGATTCCACGTTCGATCGTCAATAACTCAGTGCATAAATAAGATCTCTAGAAAATGAGAAAACCCAACCACAACACCCGTGAAGCGATAAATGGAGAACAGACTGTATTCACGAGTTGCGACATATTCGAAATAAGGTATCACAATGATCTAGGAAACATTTATTTGCTATAAATCTAGTCATAGATCACAAAATCCAAAACTTTACATAATTCGTGTCATTTCGTATACAGGTGGTACAATCACATTAATCAACCATACAAGGTGCGTTATAAAATCTAAACTTTTTAGATTTTATGACGAAGCTTGTATGACTGACTAATGTGAATGTACCATCTATATGTGCAATGACACGAATTATGTTATTTATTGAACTGACTTAGGTCTGAATATCGTTATAGCCGAGCGAAATTAGTTCCCTGGATAGTAAAAATTTGTGATCCATGACTAATTTATTACAAAACAAAGACTGCATTCAAGTTATGTATTCATCAAGGATCTAAAATAATCTCTGACAGTGATAACGATCATGACCTTTTCCAAAATTAAGTGTCCACCAAAAACCATGTAAGAATTGATACTTACCGGACAGAAAATATCTTTCGAGAACTGTTGAAGATACGTATACATTTCGTGGTGACGAAAAGTCGAATTATGCGAAATTCACAGCTTGCTGGGATTGAATATGTTAAACATGCAGTCATCGAGAAATGAATTTTTCACATTTTCACCAATATAACGAAACTAAAGAGAGAAGACTTTTATCACAAACACAAAGGAAGAACCACACCTTCAAATTCTAGAACTCCCTGCAATGCCAGAAGAAAGCCTCGCCACTCAGGTAACACTCGGGCAGTAATTCAAACAGCAGCAGTTACGGCGGTCCGCGAAAAATTTCCGGAATCACGTTGCTTATATTACGCGGCGACACGGCACGCGGTACTGCAGGTCATAAACAAGACCGCGAGACCGGTTTACGAGTGTCAACTGCACCAACAAAAATGCAGCGAGAGTATTAAAAACTGCAAAGGAAAAGCGAAGAGAATTGACGCCGGAAACGGTGTAGACACCCAATATGAAGACAAAACAAGAAGATTGCAGAAACTCTGAAAAATAGCGAGACGTATCCAACACCACAAACAAAGGTCTTTAAACGGACTCGTAAACATAAACGACAAAGTCCCAGAAGGGAATGCTTAAAGTCCTCCTTCTTCGAGGAGAGTGAAATACTAAAAAGTATTTAAGGTTATCTTCTCCGAGACGAATGAAGTCTTAAAGCAAACATTAACTGGAGAAGTGTGAGATAAACTGCTGCGATTGCAATCGCAACAAAATGCAGCATGCAAGTGAAAAATGTGTACGGTACTTCAGTCAGATGAGGATGCCAGAGAGTCTGTCAGAAAGTTTAATAGCATCCAAAACAGGACAACTGTGTGAAAATGAAGTGCAGTCGTACATACATTAAAATGAAGACAATAAGGCTTAAGGAAACTACCACATAGTTTTATTTATATATTTGCAATCTCACAGAGGGATGCAGACAAATCGGCGAGCATAATCGGAAACAACCTAGGCTACCTACTGAAAGTGACACCAGTGGTATTAAAATTTGTCGATAGGTCTTTAGTACCGGATTCTACATACCAGGCGAAGTTTTCAAACCAACCATCACAAAAGGAATGCTCGCAACAGACTTCAGTGGTGGAAAGCACGTTTCTCGTCGATCGTAGGTCTATAGAAAAACTCTATCGCTACGTTTACATGCGACACATCTTCCGAAGATAGAAACCGTATTTCGGAGACCATTTTTCGCTGTAGACAGTTTAGGCTCAGTATACATTTCTGTTTCTCCGTCACTGCGCAATAAGTCACCTCGTCTTATTAGGCTAATATTTTGAAAACAAAACGTAACCTGACACTTTTCTAAAATAGTTGTGCGTCTACGTGGGAGCGAAAATTGTGGATGAGGACAACCAGCAGCTACTAACGGATTTCTAGAATCGATTTTAGAGTAAATTTCCTTTACTTCACGTCTATGGTCAGAAATTATTTTCATCAGACTACCAGTTTCAGTCTATAATGATCATCTTAAGATCTGCAGCAAACTATGGGAAAGACAATTACACTAGCAGATTGTCTACAGCTTAAAACAACAAAATAGACCATAATGAAAACTGTTATTGACATACATGTGTATCTGTGCGCTTCAAATATGAAGAGGCATATCTGTTTTATAAAGACATGTCCTAATATTATGGAGCCATAGTGGCATCGTCAAATGCTAAATACAAAATCAGCGCCAGCATCGTCAAAAGTTAATGGAATATACAAGAGTCATCTTGTCGATAGCACTACTGTTCAAATCAAACTGACGTACAGTAGCCACAAAATGTTTGTGTTGCAAGTTCGCCAGATGTTGCTACTGTAGGCATACACACATTCTTCACTGATTAATTGTACGATGTAAAATAAAGGGGGGATACAATCATTAAAGCCTGTAATGAGCTTATAAGGTTTATGAGGCATTACAGTAATAAAAAGAATGAAATAAAACATAACAGAAGTTAGATTAGTAAAAAGGAAGAATTTGAGAGACAGTAATTGACATACGTTCAATTGCCGATATTATAGGTAATGACATAAAAAATAAACAGCTTTCCGATTACACAGAATAAAATAAAAATTACAAAACAAATGGATAAAGGAGCCATATGAATAAATGAGCGCCCTCTGTTATCGCTAACGCCAGAACGTCGCATAGGTGAGAAGTAGTTAGAGGAACATGACCGCCAGAGGGCCCCTCGTACCCTGCGGCACACATTACAAGAAAAGAATGATAAAACTCCGTACCAGTGGATGAGCTAGATTATCTAGTTAATGAAGTATATTATATAAACAGAGAAGGAACAAGAAAACACTAGAGTTATGTGCACAACGTAAGAACACGAAGTAAATGTTTAAGGCACTCTATACTATGTGAAACCATCAGCAAGACATATAAAACAGAGGCGTTCAGTAGTTAAGTACCCCACCCTGAAATACCTTGGCCTCACCCTCGACCGACACCTCACCTGGACCCCTCATCTCCAGACCGTCCAGCAGAAAGCCCATTCCCACCTCCGCCTTCTGAAACTCCTGTCTGACCGGACATGGGGATTGCATCCTTCTACCATCCTCCACACCTACAAATCCCTCATCCGTCCTATCCTCTGTTATGCCAGCATCGCCTGGATCTCCGCCCCCACCCGCTTTTACAAGGCCCTCCAAATCCTTGAACGCCATGCGCTCCGCCTTGCCTTCCGTATCCGCCTTCCTTCCCCCACACGGCTCCTGTATGAACTGATCCCCTTCCCCCACCTCCTCTTGTTCCTCCAACATCTCCGCATCCTTTACATTGTTCGCAGGGTTGATCCCCCCCACCCTCTGGTTTCCTCCTTCCTCTCCACCCCCCGCCCGTTGCCGCGCCTCTATCGCTGTATCCCTCCCTCTCTCCACCTCCACACCCTCCATCTCCTTCATCAGGGCAATTTCCAACGCCTCCCCCTCCTGGATGACGAACTTCGCCGTGACATATACCCTTCCTTCCAACTATAACCCGGCCTTGTTCCCCACCCCCCCTCCCCAGGGCCCCCTTCTCCTCTTTCCTCCTCCTCCCAGAGCGGATTTTCCTCCTTCCGGCCCCCCCCCCCCTCACCTGAGACCCCGCACCCTATACTTGCCTCTCTCCTTCCCACATCCCTCCCTACCTGGCCCTCTTCCGCGCGCCCCCCATTCCCCTCCCCCATCTCTTCCCCTCCCTCCCTTCTTCAGGTCTCCCTCATCTCCTTGAACCTGGCAGATCCTCTGTATTGATCATCATCAGTGTGCCACATCAGTGTTGTGTTTAGTGCTGTTTCTCGTGTGCGTCAAGAGGTGTGATTTTAATTGTGTACTGCCTTGAGGTTCACCGTCAGTGTTACGTTGTGTGCTATGCCATCCGTCAACACCTTTATGCTCCAGTCATACTGTGCCTTGTGTTCTTTTAATCGTCGCAGTGTGTGGCTTTTTGTGTGTGCTACTTTTAAACAGTTTTTTATCTCCATTTTACAGTCACCCCGTTTTTTTCTTTGTCTATTGCCTTCCATGATGTTCTTCCTTTTTATATCTATGTTCGCCTTCTTCTCTCCTTTGCTGTTTTTAAATGTCTTCTATTGTTTTGTTCTATGTCTTTCGGCTGAAGAGCAGCGCATATGCTGCTGCCAGCCCGCCCCGATGGGGAATTGAAATACAATAAAGAAAAAAAAATAGTTAAGTACCCCACCCTGAAATACCTTGGCCTCACCCTCGACCGACACCTCACCTGGACCTCTCATCTCCAGACCGTCCAGCAGAAAGCCCATTCCCACCTCCGCCTTCTGAAACTCCTGTCTGGCCGGACATGGGGATTGCATCCTTCTACCATCCTCCACACCTACAAATTCCTCATCCGTCCTATCCTCTGTTATGCCAGCGTTGCCTGGATCTCTGCCCCCACCCACTTTTACAAGGCCCTCCAAATCCTTGAACGCCATGCGCTTCACCCTGCCTTCCGTATCCGCCTTCCTTCCCCCACACGGCTCCTGTATGAACTGATCCCCTTCCCCCACCTCCTCCTGTTCCTCCAACATCACCACATCCTTTACATTGTCCGCAGGCTTGATCCCCCCCACCTGCTGGTTTCCTCCTTCTTCTCCACCCCCACCCATTTCCACGCCTCTATCGCTGTATCCCTCCCTCCCTCCACCTCCACACCCTCCATCTCCTTCATCAGGGCAATTTCCAACGCCTCCCCCTCCCGGATGACGAACTTCGCCGTGACATCTACCCTTCCTTCCAACTATAACCTGGCCTTGTCCCTCTCCCCCCTCCCCAGGGACCCCTTTTTCCTCTTCCCTCCTCCTCCCAGAGCGGATTTTCCTCCTTCCAGACCCCCCCCCCCCCCTTAGCTGAGACCCTGCACCATATAATTACCTCTTTCCTTCCCACATCCCTCCCTACCTGGCCCTCTTCAGCGTGCCCCCTGCTCATCTCCCCCATCTCTTCCCCTCCCTCCCTTCTTCCGGTCTCCCTCATCTCCTTGTGCCTAGCAGATCCTCTGTTTTGATATTCGTCAGTGTGCCACATAAGTGTTGTGTTTAGTGCTGTTTTTGCACGCAGCTCGTGGTCGTGCGGTAGCGTTCTCGCTTCCTACGCCCGGGTTCCCGGGTTCGATTCCCGGCGGGGTCAGGGATTTTCTCTGCCTCGTGATGGCTGGGTGTTGTGTGATGTCCTTAGGTTAGTTAGGTTTAAGTAGTTCTAAGTTCTAGGGGACTGATGACCATAGATGTTAAGTCCCATAGTGCTCAGAGCCATTTGAACCATTTTAGTGCTGTTTCTCCCGTGCGTCAAGAGGTGCGATTTTAATTGTGTACTGTCTTGAGGTTCGCCGTCAGTGTCTGTTATGTGCTACGCCATCTGTCGATACCTTTTATGCTCCAGTCATACTGTGCCTTGTGTTCTTTTAATTGTCGCAGTGTGTGGCTTTTTGTGTGTACAACTTTTAAACAGTTTTAACAATTTTTTATCTCCATTTTACGGTCACCCCGTTTTTTGTCTATTGCCTTCCATGATGTTCCCCCTTTTTTTATAACTATGTTAACCATATTCTCTCCTTTGTTATTTATAAATGTCTTCTATTGTTTGTTCTATGTCTTTCGGCTGAAGAGCAGCGCATATGCTGCTGCCAGCCCGCCCCGATGGGGAATTGAAATACAATAAAGAAAAAAAAATAGTTAAGTAGAACATTGTCAAATGAAGTGCCGCCGGCACGGTAGCTCAACGTGTCCAGTCAGAGGGTAGTTGCCCTCTGTAATAAAGAAACTGAGTTAATCGATCAACAACGAAATGGAACGAGTGTCTTATGACGTCCACCCCGACCAGATGAAGCGAACAAAATGAGATTTACAAAAAAGTGAAGTAGGCATTGGGTATGAAATCGTTTTGCCAATTAAGCACTTTTGCCGGCTCGTGTTTCTTTCTTCATAAATTTCAAGCTCTTTTAACAAGTTAAAAGCACGGCCTTTTTCCACCATGTGGAGAATACGCATACTACACTCCTGGAAATTGAAATAAGAACACCGTGAATTCATTGTCCCAGGAAGGGGAAACTTTATTGACACATTCCTGGGGTCAGATACATCACATGATCACACTGACAGAACCACAGGCACATAGACACAGGCAACAGAGCATGCACAATGTCGGCACTAGTACAGTGTATATCCACCTTTCACAGCAATGCAGGCTGCTATTCTCCCATGGAGACGATCGTAGAGATGCTGGATGTAGTCCTGTGGAACGGCTTGCCATGCCATTTCCACCCGGCGCCTCAGTTGGACCAGCGTTCGTGCTGGACGTGCAGACCGCGTGAGACGACGCTTCATCCAGTCCCAAACATGCTCAATGGGGGACAGATCCGGATATCTTGCTGGCCAGGGTAGTTGACTTACACCTTCTAGAGCACGTTGGGTGGCACGGGATACATGCGGACGTGCATTGTCCTGTTGGAACAGCAAGTTCCCTTGCCGGTCTAGGAATGGTAGAACGATGGGTTCGATGACGGTTTGGATGTACCGTGCACTATTCAGTGTCCCCTCGACGATCACCAGTGGTGTACGGCCAGTGTAGGAGATCGCTCCCCACACCATGATGCCGGGTGTTGGCCCTGTGTGCCTCGGTCGTATGCAGTCCTGATTGTGGCGCTCACCTGCACGGCGCCAAACACGCATACGACCATCATTGGCACCAAGGCAGAAGCGACTCTCATCGCTGAAGACGACACGTCTCCATTCGTCCCTCCATTCACGCCTGTCGCGACACCACTGGAGGCGGGCTGCACGATGTTGGGGCGTGAGCGGAAGACGGCCTAACGGTGTGCGGGACCGTAGCCCAGCTTCATGGAGACGGTTGCGAATGGTCCTCGCCGATACCCCAGGAGCAACAGTGTCCCTAATTTGCTGGGAAGTGGCGGTGCGGTCCCCTACGGCACTGCGTAGGATCCTACGGTCTTGGCGTGCATCCGTGCGTCGCTGCGGTCCGGTCCCAGGTCGACGGGCACGTGCACCTTCCGCCGACCACTGGCGACAACATCGATGTACTGTGGAGACCTCACGCCCCACGTGTTGAGCAATTCGGCGGTACGTCCACCCGGCCTCCCGCATGCCCACTATACGCCCTCGCTCAAAGTCCGTCAACTGCACATACGGTTCACGTCCACGCTGTCGCGGCATGCTACCAGTGTTAAAGACTGCGATGGAGCTGTGTATGCCACGCCAAACTGGCTGACACTGACGGCGGCGGTGCACAAATGCTGCGCAGCTAGCGCCATTCGACGGCCAACACCGCGGTTCCTGGTGTGTCCGCTGTGCCGTGCGTGTGATCATTGCTTGTACAGCCCTCTCGCAGTGTCCGGAGCAAGTATGGTGGGTCTGACACACCGGTGTCAATGTGTTCTTTTTTCCATTTCCAGGAGTGTATTCTCACTGTTCCCTATAGAATGACCAGTTTCAGATAAATGCTACGCTAGAGAAGTTTTGTTCCGTGTCTGTGAATGTTCTTTACACCTTACTTTAAAAGAGCGGCCCGTTTGACCGATATATTATATGTCACGGTTACTGCAATCAATCCTGTATACTCCAGAGTCATGGAGTGTGTGTGTATGCATGCTGTTTGTTGTATGTTTCTTTAGCCTAATGTAAGGGCGCGTGACGTCATTTGCAGTAAATGTCGCAGCTTGTGATTTTAGATTATTTACATGACCATCCAGAAACGGTATTGTGAAATCGGTTTACGAAATCAGTTTTGGGAACCTCTATAAATATAGTGTATGTAGAGTAGTAACTACAGTTATGTTTTATGGCAGTCAGATAGATTTTATGACCTGGAAAATGCCAACTTATTATTACGTGCTTGAGTGAAATATTCCCGGGATGAAATCTGGCGATAAAAGTATTTGGTCTTAGGTCCTACCATGCTATATTGCTTTTTTCGGTTCGTGATTGCTGAAACGTTTCAGGCAATGAGAGACTGGAATCGATTTACTAGACTTAGAGTCGATTGAAATAAGGTTCTTCAAGATGAGATATTATACCAACTGATGCCTGGAAGACACCTTTCTAAAATATCTGCTGAAGTGAACGTCACGTTGCGGCAAAGAAACGTGGAATATTCTAATAATTGGGTGTTGGAACACGATGGAACGTACCTGTGGGCCACCTGAGTGTTCCACTAAGCAGGCTGTAGAAAAATCACACGCTATTTCGACAAATACACTCGTTCGGTGAGCACTTATTTTAACAACCAATTTTTACTATCCGTTGAGGTACTTTCTGGCAGACCAGCCTCCGATGCTGGATAGCGGTTTTGAGAGTTTTTCCCGCTGTTTCATCCTCCCTTCTCCCCATATCCCCAATTCCATTGTGAGGATTGTGGAGTGATGGGCGGCGGTACACGGAAGGATCGCCGTTATACGACCCGTGAGCTCTGACATCTGTGTGCATAGATGTTCGGACCGTGTCGTGCTTTCAGTAACATCAGAATCGGGTTCCACGCTTTAAACGAGCACTGTGGCGTAGCGGTTAAGAAAACTGCATTCAGGAAGAGGAGGATTCGGTGTCCCCTTCTTTCCTTAAACCTCTTCATGTGGATTCTAGGAAGGTTTCATCCTCCACGACTTAATTCCTCACTTTTGCCCGTATTAGCTAGTGCCTCGATGGTAGCAACTTTCATATCAGCGGACACTGTGGTTTTCCTCTGTCGGTGCTTGCTTCTGGAATCCTAGCCAGTGCTAAAGTACCTAAGTGTAGGGTCGTATTAGAGATAGTTTTCATTTTATTGGTCGTAGAACGGTAAAGATTACGCTATCTCTTTACCCGAAGTTGTACTCGTAAAATAAAGAAGCAAAAACATTTTATATTCTTTATGACTGAGAATAAACTTGTCATTCACATAAGTTCTGCTACGAAAAGACACGGCAAATGCCCCGTCTCATTTGGTTCTAGATAGGAGATCTTCACATATTTACTGCGGTGGTTGTCAATCACTGTACATCCAGAGCGTCGCCGGGGTTTAAGAGGATCCTTCAGACCCTCGTATTATCAACTTGCTGATAGAGCGCGCACTGCTTGCGTAAACTCAGTGTATCTTGAGTAAACTAATCTGTTCAGTATCAGTACTTTCTCGTTATCGAGTCAATATAAGAACTGACTTGCCTTGTAGTCTCCAACGGTCAGTGGCCTCTTCAACACGAGAATGTCAAAAAAGATTTAAAGTTTCCGTATTGGATAATTCATTAACAACACTCTCTGCTCATATTCTATGGAGCAACGTCTTCGATGCCTTCACACATTCACTTATTTAAAACTATTAAGACTTAATGAATCATATATGTTATTTATTATAAATAAAAATTTTCAGTCCAAATCACATAGCTTTTTGTTTCAGTGGTGATTATCGGTCTCTGTTGCTTAACCAATTTCAAGTCCATATGAGGAGATGAGGAGTCAGTGCCCGTATAAACACTTTACTTTATGATGTTCCGTTTAGTATCATATGCGGAAAGACAAAATTGCGGATACTATTCACCGAAGGTTACATAAAGGAAACGTAGATTTCGAAGCGATAGACTTCATTCGACACGTTTCTATGTTCTGAAGAGGAAATTCTCGTATATATTGTCTATTGCAAAGAATCTTCAAGATGGAATGTACGTAGATGTAGCTCCTGTAGTGTCACAAAGCGGACTCCTACAGCAGGCGCAGTCATAGGTAATGTCTAATTTGGCTACGCATTGTGTTAATTGACTATTATTTAATATATTTAATCTTTTCTTCCACAACCTTCAGGTGTTTCCCCTCTCGTGAGGCGAGTGAGCGACGCTGCCGACTGGGGTTCGTCCGCTGCCTAAAGATGTTAAGAGCACAAGCTATAAGACGCAGCGTAGAATTTTTAGCAACGAACTGCTGTTAGCTGTTTTTATGGATCACAACGGATAGTTATTTGTTTTAATGGATCTCAAAAGGAATAAGACATGTTAGTTAGCTCCTTTGAGTAAAATGTACAATCGAGTTTACCAAAAAGTATGCATTATACATTAGCAAAAAAAAAAAAAAAGTTTTGACTGTTTTTACGTAGTAGTAATGGAAAAGAGACCCCAACTAAATCTTTTCCTGTCAGCTGCCTTTTTTTCAGAATGGGCTGGACTTGATACTGAAAAAAAATCTCAAGGCAGAGAACCACTATACTCCGTCCAGTCACAACAGAAACATTACTTTATAGTCATGGACCAGTTCTCGAGTCCAGCAGGCTCATCTTCAGAAGAAGCATTAAGAAAATAACATATTCATGTTTGTAGCATGATGATTGGTACTGGAGGATGATTCACTGTGGTTACAATATTGGAAATTCCTTACCGCCTTTTGTGTTCGTTATATGACAAATTTTGTCGAAAATCAAGTGAAGAAAACGTGTGTTTTTCGACGCAGTATGTCGTATAACCATCACATAAAACGACACATTAAAGTCTTTCCTATCTTATAGGAATTTAATTGATGAAAGGAGAAAATATAAAAATGCAGTAAGTGAAACAGGCAGAAAGGAGTACAAACGTCTCAAAAATGAGATCGACAGGAAGTGCAAAATGGCTAAACAGGGATGGCTATAGGACAAATGTAAGGATGTAGAGACCTATCTCACTAGGGGTAAGATAGATACCGCCTACAGGAAAATTAAAGAGACCTTTGGAGATAAGAGAACAACTTGTATGAATATCAAGAGCTCAGATGGAAACCCAGTTCTAAGCAAAGAAGGGAAAGCAGAAAGGTGGAAGGAGTATATAGAGGGTCTATACAAGGGCGATGTACTTGAGGACAATATTATGGAAATGGAAGAGGATGTAGATGAAGATGAAATGGGAGATACGATACTGCGTGAAGAGTTTGACAGAGCACTGAAAGACCTGAGTCGAAACAAGGCCCCCGGAGTAGACAATATTCCATTGGAACTACTGACGGCCGTGGGAGAGCCAGTCCTGACAAAACTCTACCATCTGGTGAGCAAGATGTATGGAACAGGCGAAATACCCTCAGACTTCAAGAAGAATATTATAATTCCAATCCCAAAGAAAGCAGGTGTTGAAAGATGTGAAAATTACCGAACTATCAGCTTAATAAGTCACAGCTGCAAAATACTAACACGAATTCTTTACAGACGAATGGAAAAACTAGTAGAAGCCAACCTCGGGGAAGATCAGTTTGGATTCCGTAGAAACACTGGAACACGTGAGGCAATACTGACCTTACGACTTATCTTAGAAGAAAGATTAAGGAAAGGCAAACCTACGTTTCTAGCATTTGTAGACTTAGAGAAAGCTTTTGACAATGTTGACTGGAATACTCTCTTTCACATTTTAAAGGTGGCAGGGGTAAAACACAGGGAGCGAAAGGCTATTTACAATTTGTACAGAAACCAGATGGCAGTTATAAGAGTCGAGGGACATGAAAGGGAAGCAGTGGTTGGGAAGGGAGTAAGACAGGGTTGTAGCCTCTCCCCGATGTTGTTCAATCTGTATATTGAGCAAACAGTAAAGGAAACAAAGGAAAAATTCGGAGTAGGTATTAAAATTCATGGAGAAGAAATAAAAACTTTGAGGTTCGCCGATGACATTGTAATTCTGTCAGAGACAGCAAAGGACTTGCAAGAGCAGTTGAATGGAATGGACAGTGTCTTGAAAGGAGGATATAAGATGAACATCAACAAAAGCAAAACAAGGATAATGGAATGTAGTCTAATTAAGTCGGGTGATGCTGAGGGAATTAGATTAGGAAATGAGGCACTTAAAGTAGTAAAGGAGTTTTGCTATTTGGGGAGCAAAATAACTGATGATGGTCGAAGTAGAGAGGATATAAAATGTAGGCTGGCAATGGCAAGGAAAGCGTTTCTGAAGAAGAGAAATTTGTTAACATCCAGTATTGATTTAAGTGTCAGGAAGTCATTTCTGAAAGTATTCGTATGGAGTGTAGCCATGTATGGAAGTGAAACATGGACGATAAATAGTTTGGACAATAAGAGAATAGAAGCTTTCGAAATGTGGTGCTACAGAAGAATGCTGAAGATTAGATGGGTAGATCACATAACTAATGAGGAAGTATTGAATAGGATTGGGGAGAAGAGAAGTTTGTGGCACAACTTGACCAGAAGAAGGGATCGGTTGGTAGGACATGTTCTGAGGCATCAAGGGATCACCAATTTAGTATTGGAGGGGAGCGTGGAGGGTAAAAATCGTAGAGGGAGACCAAGAGATGAATACACTAAGCAGATTCAGAAGGATGTAGGTTGCAGTAGGTACTGAGAGATGAAAAAGCTTGCACAGGATAGAGTAGCATGGAGAGCTGCATCAAACCAGTCTCAGGACTGAAGACCACAACAACAACAACATCTTATAGCCACAATGAAACAAAGCACCATTACCCAGCATCATGCTAAAAACTTGAATAAGTAAACTATTATATGCCTCGTCTGAAGATTAGCCAAAAAACACTTAAAACCAGTTAGTGGAAATAAAGAGATATATCACAAGTGACTGGTCGCAGTTACCTGTATTTATGTTTCGTTTAATATACAGTTACGAGGTTTTACAGTCCCCATTTCTGATCAGCTTAATCTTCAAAATCTCTCTGTCGTACCCAGTCACCTGATATCCATCCACTGAGCATATTTCGCTCATATTTGTCCTTTTTACGACGGAGTTAAACTTTGTACTCAGATAGAAGTTATCTGGATTGCCACTGCTCAGGGACACATCCAAGGTCTGTTTTAATTTGACGCTACAGATTAAATAGGTACGTATCACTGTATGGCTCTAAGCACTATGGGACGTAACTTCTGAGGTCATCAGAAGTCGATCTTGTCAGTATCGATGACGAAAGCAGACAAAAAAATGGCTCTGAGCACTATGGGACTTAACATCTGAGGTCATCAGTCCCCTAGAACTTAGAACTACTTAGACCTAACCAACCTAAGGACATCACACACATCTATGCCCGAAGCAGGGTTCTAACCTGCGACCGTATCGGTCGCGCGGTTCCAGACTGTAGCGCCTAGAACCGCTCGGCCAACCCAGCCGGCAAAGCAGACAGAAATCGTAGAGATTCTCCTTTCTTGGAATGTCTCAGTGCCCGCGTCCTACTCGCACCTGCCCAATTTTTCTTTCTTTTTGTGTCATATTATCCAACTGTCTGTCTGTCTCTCTGTCTGTCTGTTAAGACCGGGTGGACGTACCAAGCTGAAATTTATGTTACGTGCTAAAATCTATGGTCCATCTGTGGGAGAAAAAACTGAAGCATCTACGCCAATGCAGTCGAAAGATGCGACCATTTATGTTACATACTTTCATATTTTGCCATTATCAGTATCGATAACAGCCCAAGTCGTTGAAATTCTCGATTCTTGGGATGGATATACTACCTATATATACGTAATTAAGTTTGTACTGAAACATTCGTGCGCGAGTCCTATTCTCACATTTTTAAAGCAGAGTCCTCAACATTTTAATTAAATGCAGTACGGGGAAGTCATTTAACCATATTGGTCGAGCGGGTGGAGCACTTCACTCTGGCCCTGGAGGACCACGATTCAATTCCGGAGAGCGACCGGTACTTTTTTTGTTTACTGTATTGCAAATGTTCGTATAGGGTATGTGTTATCTGTTCATGCTGGTGCAAATTTCATGTTACTCTAAGCAAATGACGTAGTGTCTATAAGCGTCTATCGTCACTCTCACATCCGGTAGAACAAAGGTTTAATTACCAGTCAAGCCACCACTTTGTTTTAGGCTTTTTGTGGTTTCCCTAAATCGCTTAAGATAATTGTCGGGATTACCTTAGTGCTGACAGGTCGTTATGCTGTAGCTTTCAATTTCCTCCTTCTGTTCACCACTCTCATGTTTTGACTACGAAGGTGTTCTATGACCACAGACTTTGAAGATGTAGTCATGAACAAATTATTAACTACATCCTGGGGCTTTCTACTGGTAGCAATTTCTTCTGGGAACTTACGTACGTCAGAAATGCGTCCAACATCGTTGCCTCACCTGAAATAAAGCAGGGAAAAATAACGACTGTGAAGGATTAATACCATATTTCTTGCAGTAGTTTTTAGGAGGCTTTCGTGGGCATCATCACGAAAAATAACAAGACAATCGGGGAGCACATTTTTGGATACATGATGTCAGATATGCGCTACAGTTGAGAAGTACAGCGAATAGTAAAGCTTCTAAGACATGCAGCCATGTTGTCAAACTAGACATACTGTAGAAACACAGAATGGAAATAGATCACCTTTTACAGCAGTTGGTAGTTTCCTTGCCTCAGGAAGAAGGAATGTCCCCTGAGTCTCTATACTTGAATCCAATAATTAATTGCTATTGAATTGTTACCAGAACTATGACAGAAATTTTGTGACTGGCGAGGAAGACAATGTTGATGATGTAAGTCGAAGTTAATCCTCTGTATGTCCAAAATGGCAATGATAATTATTATGTAGTCTACGCATTAGGCAGATCCATCGCAACAAGCTCGTCGTTTTCCAGTCTGTCCGGTTTTCCGCCATCCTTTTCGTGGCTGCGTGTGATGCACTTATCTTGATATTATCAATTAGCTGGTATCTTCTTCTACCTCTGGCCTTCTTCCAAGTCAACATTTCTTCTAGTATTTCCTTCATTATGCAGTCATTTCTCACGCAGTGTCCCAGTCCGTTTCTTTTCCTCATTTAAATTGGTTCCAGTATATATCTTTTCTCGTTCACCATTTGCGACACAGCCTCAGTCCATATTTTATCTGTGCGTTTCAAACCTTCAGTTCTTCTCCAGATGCACGTATCATGTGTAGATACCGTAAACGGCAACACTCCGCACAAAACACTTCACTAAACTTTTCCTTAATTGAAACTTCCTGGCAGATTAAAACTGCATGCTGGATCGAGACTCGAACTCAGTGCCTTTGCCTTTCGCGAGCAGGTGCTCTACAGGCTGTTACCCAAGCACGACTCCCGATCCGCCCTCACAGCTCTAATTCTGCCAGTACTTCGTGTCCTGGAAACGTTTTCCTTAACGTTTTATTTAACTCACTGCCCCCGTCCAGTAAAACATTTCTTTTGCAAACACTATCCTTGTGTTGTTTCTTGATTACGTACTATGTTATTGGCAATTTTGCATCCTAGATACCTGAGGTACCGTAGAAACTTGTTCCACTTACTCGGAAGTTACCTACCTCTTTCGTCAGCGGGCCGGGCAACGGACATAAAGACGAGCGCGGGCTGCATTGTCATTCTGTGCAGTACTTGCAAGCTGGAGTGAACGCTCTGGGAAAAAAGACGAGAAACAAAGTTTAGCATTTTGTGTTAATCAGGGATGAGTGACATGAAATACACAAAAGACAAGCACAACCAACATATTTACTTACTAAGAAAATTTTCAAAGAAGATGATATTAGTAAAAAGATAGTTGCATCGGACGTAGTGTGCTCATATCCGACTCTCTCGAACTACCGTGTCGTTACACATTCTGTCAATGGTCAGCGCTGTCCACAGAAAGTGGTTCTCCTGCAAATTTACATGAAGTGTGGAGATCCTGAGGGAAGGGGAAGATTTATGAAACTGACGCTTGGCTTTCTAGATATCATCAATGTTTGGTTTGGTATTGCTGCATCCAATCAAGCGAATTGTTTTCAGCTACTCATCACACACTCTCGTTCGATGCGCAGACATAACATAACATATTTTCTCACAGACGTAAGTTGTTCCAAATACTGAATCCGGAACAGCGACATCAGTTCAGTTCAGTTTCGAAACTCGACATCAGATAAGCATCAGTAAAATTCGCCGTTTTCTTTCTCTGTGCTTCTCTTTCAACAATTCATCTGCTTGCAAATCGACCAGCGCCAACTGTAGTTCAGCTAGGACTTCATTAAGATTAGTATCACATGGATTCTGGAACATAAGAATTTCTGTCAAGATCTGGAAGATTCTCCAAAAATTGCTCCAACTTACGAATAATTTTTTTCGAAAAATCAAAGTTGACACTTTCTGGGATTTTAGCATGAGACCTTTTGAAACAGAGAAAATGAGAATTTTTTTTTCCAACATTTTGTGGTACAGACAATGACAGCTTTCTCCGAAATCCCTTGATGATTCTGTAGAGATAACGCAGTGCTTATCCCTTCGCTGAAGCATCAAGTTTAGTTCATTCATATGGGATGTGATGTCGATCAAAAATGAGAATTTTGACAGTCAGGTGGGATCTGACAGCTATGGATCAGCTCTATCTTTTTCAATGAGAAAACAAATATTTCGTTTCGGAGCTTGTAAAAAACGTTACAGGACCTGACGGCAACTGAGCCAAGTGCGTCCTGAGCTTTGAACATAGGAGCCTGGAGATTTACGCTGTTGTGGGGAGATCTCTTAGTATTCTAAACAGAATATTTAAATGTAAATTGTATCACAACTTCTCGCATTACATATGTTTTATCAAGCAAATGCGCAGTCAGATCTAATGAACCGACGTCGAAGGCTGGATTCTGCCCGCTTGTCGATCGCTGCACAAACTCATCACAAATTTACTGCTTTATCTTCCTTGATTGGTTCGTGAAAATCGTTGCCTTGAGACAACAGAGATAGCGAAATTCAGTTTCTCAGTAACTCGTTTTCTTCGCCTTGTTAGAGAGGTCGACCAGATAATCACGGTAACTACTGTTACGACTGTTAAATCTTCATCACCATCATCACTACAACCAGCATCGTTACCACCACCACCACCACCACCACTAACATCATCATACCATCATAATCAGCCGCAACAGCTGCAGCAAAAGCAGTAGCAGCCATTTGATAGCCAGAAAGGTCTTCTATGTACATTTCTATGCATTGTGACCTCATCCATACTAATCTAATAATATCTATCCACTTTGTATTATGTCGACGTCCCTGTCTTTTCTTATCTTTTGGAATCCACCAAAGAACGCCCTTGGTCCACCTACCACTCATTTACCTGGTGGCTGCTGCATATCCCCCCCCCCCCCACCTCCCCCCCATACACATACACCCCACCCCTTCCTCATCTCACTGTCCGTCTCTTGGGACTATTCTCAACATGCATCTGTCCATCGCTCGCAGAACGGCTAACAGAGTTCGTATTAAAGGTCCTTGTCTAACAACTGTAAGCCAAAAACTGTTGATACACAGTAACTGTGTATACGTCTCTATTTCTGTTTAATCAAACTTTGTGTAGCAAGCTGTTACAGAATTAACTGTGCACGGCCGACAACTTAATGCGATATAAATATAAATCTCTACTCCACAAGCCATCTTACGGTGTGTGACGGAGAATACGCCCCCCTCTTCACTGTTCCATTAACAGAAACCAAGATAATCCTAAATCAGAAAATTTGAACCCCGTTCTTCCTGAGTGCGAATGTAGTGAGTACAATAGCTGTCTAACGGTTTAGGATAGCGAAGTATATGAGTAATGTGAGGACTTTCATGAAGGACCCCAAAGGAAAACCTTCATCAGATACTAAGTGAATCATATAAGATACAGAGGATTTCAACAAAGCATGATGTTTCGGAGAGTATAAAAAAGAGTGAGAATACAGTTGTGTGAATTATTAGCTTTAATTCAACAGTGAAAAGCAATGCTCTGTTTATGTAGCGTAAATAACTTTTTTTGTTTGGTGAGCTGTTATTTTAATATAGTGTAAGTCGTACATACAGTACTTGACAATGTTTTCATAGTCTCCTTTGTGAATTAATAAATATCAGATACAGGGTATACAGAATAAATATTTCATTCTGCAGCAATATTTTTGCTGTTGTAAACCTTAATGGTTTTCTCAGACTGACACTCGACTACGAAGCCCAGCTTTTTGGGCAACGCCATTCTCAACTGATCTCCCCAGGAACAACTCACCACCCGCCTCTGTACTTCAACTTTCCATGAGCTCTCTGTTACATTCAAATATCCTCAAACTTCGCCGCATGTCTTACTCGACCTACACATATGAGAAAAAGGGTATTTGCGGAGAACGGCTTAGACACAGACATAAATAACCGACAAATTATCTTAATACTTATAACATCCACGGTAAATGTCAGTTTGTCCCCCGAAAACACTAATTAATCAAAGCGGTTATTGACAGATAACACGCCACGGAAAGATGTGAAGATTTTAGCACTTTTTGAGTACGGCGCAAGTAGAGTTGAAATCGATATATTACTTACAGTAATGAAACAGCTGAATTTCCCAAACAGTGCAATAATGTGGTTGTTCAGCTACCTTACGAGCGTTGTTATACAGCTATAAACTCCAAAATATAAAGTTACGTAATTAATTTTTTATTTGTTTGTAGATACATATCTGCAGTCCTAGTAGGCTCTATATGTTGAAATCCCCTTGCCAAATACAGTAGCTCATCTCTAGAGGAGCCAAAATACACTGACGAGACAAATATTATGACCACTGTCCACCGCGAGGTTTATGACGCCTGCGGGCGCTGAGGACGCGTGAAGCGGTGAGAGAAGTATATGAGCAGAGCACATACGAATGGGGAATGATTCTAGGGAGGGTAAGTGACGCAAAGCAGAATTCCGCCGACACAAGCGACTTTGACATTAGCCAGATTGTTGTGGTCCAGTGCCTGGGAGCGAGCATCTCGGAAACGGTGAAGCTGGTTGGCTGTTCGATTGATACTGTCTCGAACATGTATGGCAAGCGGTTGAAGAATGCTGAAACCACGAACAGGCGACAAAAGTTGGACGTCCATACCTCATCACACAACGTTGGGATCGGAAGTTTTCCCTGTCTCTAAAGCAGGACAGGCAGCGATCTGTGGCAGATCTTACGACAGAGGACAGTGCTGGCGCAGGCACGAGTGTTTTGGAACACATCGTTCAGCGCACAGTGTTGCACATGGTGTTTCGCAGCAGAGGCCTCCCATGTTAACGCAACAACATCATCAGCTATGATTACAGTGGGCACGGGATCATCGACACTGCATTGCGGATCAATGGAGTTGGGTCGCCTGGTCGGATGAATCCCGTGTATTGTTAAACCAGGCCGATAGTCGTATCCAGGTACTCCGTCATGCAGGCTGACGGCTGTTCGAAACAAGTAGCGCACGAAGGACGGAGGCCGGTGGGAGCGATATTACACTACTGACCATTAAAACTGCTGCACCAACAAGAAATTCAGATCATAAACTGGTATTTATTGGACTAATATAATATAATAGAACTGACATGTGATTACATTTTCACGCACTTTGGTTGCATAGATCCTGAGAAATCAGTACCCAGAAGAACCACCTCTGGCCGTAATAACGGCCTTGATACGCCTAGGCATTGAGTCAAACAGAGCTTGGATGGCGTGTCCATGCAGCTTCAAACGATGCCACAGTTCATCAAGAGTAGTGACTGGCGTATTGTGACGAGCCAGTTGCTCGGCCACCATTGAACATGCGTTTTCAGTTGGTGAGAGATCTGGAGAATGTGCTAGCCAGGGCAGCAGTCGAACATTTTCTGTATCCGGGAAGGGCCGTACAGGACCTGCAACATGCGGTCGTGCATTATCCTGCTGAAATCTAGGGTTTCGCAGGGATCGAATGAAGGGTAGAGCCACAGGTCGTAAAACATCTGAAATGTAAGGCCCACTGTTCAAAGTGCCGTCAATGCGAACAAGAGGTGACCGAGACGTGTAATCAATGGCACCCCATACCATCACGCCGGGTGATACGCCAGTATGGCGATGACGAGAACACGCTTCCAATGTGCGTTCACCGCGATGTCGCCAAACACGGACGCAACCATCATGATACTGTGAACAGAACCTGGATTCATCCGAAAAAATGACGTTTTGCCATTCGTGCACCCAGGTTCGTCGTTGAGCACACTATCACAGCCTCTCCTGTCTGTGATGCAGCGTCAAGGGTAACCGCAGCCGTGGTCTCCGAGCTGATAGTCCATGCTGCTGCAAACGTCGTCGAACTGTCCGTGCAGATGGTTGTTGTCTTGCAAACGTCCCCATCTGTTGACTCAGGCATCGAGACGTGGCTGCACGATCTGTTACAGCCATGCGGATAAGATACCTGTCATCTTGACTGCTAGTGATACGAGACCGTTGGGATCCAGCTCGGCGTTCCTTAGTACCCTCCTGAAGCCACCGATTCCATATTCAGCTAACAGTCATTGGATCTCGACCAACGCGAGCAGCAATGTCGCGATACGATAAACCGCAATTGCGATAGGCTACAATCCGACCTTTATCAAAGACGCAAACGTGATGGTGCGCATTTCTCCTCCTTACACGAGGAATCATAACAACGTTTCATCAGGCAAAGCCGGTCAACTGCTGTTTGTGTATGAGAAATCGGTTGAAAACTTTCCTAATGTCAGCACGTTGTAGGTGTCGCCACCGGCGCCAGCCTTGTGCGAATGCTCTGAAAAGCTAATCATTTGCATATCACAGCATGTTCTTCCTGTCGGTTAAATTTCGCGTCTGTAGCACGTCATCTTCGTGGTTTAGCAATTTTAATGGCCAGTAGTGTATGTTATGGGGGACATTCACCTGGGCTTCCATGGGATCTGAGGTAATAATCGAAGGCATCATCACAGTTGTGGATTACGTGAACATTATAAGGGACCACCTGTAACCCCTTATGCCTGATGTTTTCCTCAACAGCTATGGCTTTTTCCAGAGGGATAAATGTCCGTGTCACAAGGCCAGAATCGTGCTGCCGTGCTTTGAGGAGCATGATTGTGAACTCACGTTGATGTCTTGGCCATTAGAATCGGCCTATCTGAATCCGATGAAACCCAACTAGGACACTATCGGCCGCCAGCTCCGCGCCCGCGAACCAACCGCCCGCAAATTACGGGAAGTGTGTGTCCTGTGCGTAGGCACCTAAAACCACGAACGTTTGGAAACCTATCAAGAGCTTTTCGAATCCATGGCACGCAGCATCGCTGCTGAATTGTGTTCCAGAAGTGGACCAACACGCTTTTCAGTAGGTTGTCATAATGTTTTGGCTCATCGGTGTAAAATAGCACAGGACATTGATTAAGTGAAGTGAAAGCAGATAACAACAAATTGCTTTGGTTAAGAAAAATAATCAAGGAAACATGTGATCCTATGAGTCTTCCCGGGTTCGTTCCCTGGTGAGTTGCTTTTCCCCGTGAACACAATGATATTTCGGTTTCGTTTCATTGTATCAACTTTCACTTATGTGCTGGCAGATTCCAACTGTATCTAACGCTAGCCCTAAAGGGATTGTTGCTACCGTATCATCTATATCATGTATGAACTACTATTTTTTTTTAATATACTGTGGGCACCATACCTGGAGTCTTAAAATAAAGAATATAAAGTCACAGGGTATGTTCATATCTATGCGAAAGATGATTACCAACCATTTCCGTGAAACATTTTCTCACATACCGCTTGACGGTAACCAATATCCCGATATAAACTGCGAAGAGAAAACTGTCACAGCATGTAAGAAATAACTGTCTTGCTTATATACAATTAAAAAATAGAAAAAAAGTATTTCCACCTAAAATGAATCGCCAGCCGGAGTGGCCGTGCGGTTCTAGGCGCTACAGTCCACAGCCAAGCGACCGCTACGGTCGCAGGTTCGAATCCTACCTCGGGCATGGATATGTGAGATGTCCTTAGGTTAGTTAGGTTTAATTAGTTCTAAGTTCTAGGCGACTGATGACCTCAGAAGTTAAGTCGCCTAGTGTTCAGAGACATTTTGAACCCCTAAAATGAATCAAAAAAATAATGCAATATATTTAGTTCTGTCTAATCTGTACGCTTTTGATATATTTCAACGCGGCATAACCTACGGAAAATGGAGTCAACTCGAGCTAGCCATGAATGATTTAGACCTAGGCACAGCATTTGGGCCGGCCGGAGTGACCGAGCGGTTAAAGGCGCTACAGTCTGGAACCGCCCGACCGCTACGGTCGCAGGTTAGAATCCTGCCTCGGGCATGGATGTGTGTGATGTCCTTAGGTTAGTTAGGTTTAAGTAGTTCTAAGTTCTAGGGGACTGATGACCACAGCAGTTAAGTCCCATAGTGCTCAGAGCCATTTGAACCATTTTTGAACAGCATTTGGCAGTTTGATCAAATCAGTCTGTATTACGTTCATTTGGGGTGGATGCAACTGGACAGGTGATATGATTTTCATACGCCCTGTTTTCTTGATCGGTTTCTTAGTTACTGGTGTTCTAAATAGCTCTCCTTGCATATCAAATGCCCACTATAATTATATGAGAAATGAAAATGATTATATGGCGTTAAAGGCCAGGAGACCCAGTCTGTTGTTCGCTAGCCTAGTGCAAGTCTATTTGACATCACTTGGGCGACTTGTGCGTTTTTGTGATGCAGATGACATGAAATTATGGAAACAACATAAGCACCAAGTCCACGAGCGAAGATGATTTCCGACCTGACTGGGAATCAAACGTGGGACAAACGCAACTTAGAGGCGATGACTCTAAGAACTGCACCGCAAGCTACAGGTATAATTCCGTAACTGCAGTGCAAGATCTGGTGCGTCCAGTGTTTTGACTGTACCTACGCAGACACTAAAACTTCCTCCATTTCAGGTGTACGGCTCGGGAACAAACTACCCTGTAATCTGCGAATGACCCAAAACCACTCTGCGTGCAAGAAGTGATTAAAGCTTCTTCTTTTGCCATGGACTTAGTTTACCTTTCCCTATATTCCAGTTGTGTTCTTTCAGTCCAACAGTGAGTTAATATTAGAGTTACACTATCAACGTTATCCCAGCTTTCCTCATACATTATCTGTTTCGTTTTTATTTGTTCATCTAATCTGCTCACTTTATCCTATTATTTCTCGCTCGTCGCCGGACCAGTCAACTTCTACTGCAGATTAAATTTATTCTGTACTGCTCCCACGCATTTCCTATACATTTGCCAAATCTTGGGAACAGCAGTTCCCGTAGTAAACACGACTAAAGCTAAGAAGAAAAGGTGATTATTTATTATTACTAGGGAGTTCAGTAAGTAATGCAAGATATTTTTTTCTGGAATGAGGTTGATTTTACTGAAGATTCCAATATACCACATTATTCACCAGTACTTTGGCTACAGACACTATTTTCAACACAATCTTCGTTCAATGCGACGACCTTATGGCACCTTACTGGGAGGACCATTATGCTCCGATAGTACTACTCTACTGGTCGACGTCGGGGCCAAACGTCTTGCTGCATCAACAAAATCCCCATCATCCACGAAGTGCTTCCCGCGTAGTGAATCCTTCATTGGTCGAAACAGATGGAAGTCGGAAGGTGCGAGATCCCAGCTGTATGAGGAAGAACAGCCCAATTAAGTGTCGTGAGCTCCTCTCGTGCGCGCAGTCTTGTGTGAGGCCTTGCATTGTCATGAAGAAGGAGAAATTCGTTTTCATTTTTGTGGCGACGAACACAGTGAACTCGTCAGTTTCCTGCCGGCCGCAGTGGCCGGGTGGTTCTAGGCGCTTCAGTCTGGAACAGCGCGACCGCTACGGTCGCAAGTTCGAATCCTTCCTCGGGCATGGACGTGTGTGATGTCCTTAAGTTAGTTAGGTTTAAGTAGTTCTATGTCTAGGGTACTGATGGCCTTAGATGTTAAGTGCCATAGTGCTCAGAGCCATTTGAACCATTTGTCAGTTTCCTGACGGTAGCTGAGTACAGTTCAGATTTGATCGTTGCACCCTAAGGCAGGATATCAAACAGAACGACCCCTTTAGAGTCCCAGAAAACCGTCGCTATTACTTTACTGTTTGAGGGTGAGGTTTTGAACTTTTTCTTCGGAGGAGGCGTAGTGTGGCACCACTCCATGAACTGCCGTCTTGTTTCCTGTTCGAAGCGATGAACACGTATTTCATCCCCCGTGACGATATTCGACAAAAACTGCGCAAGCGATTCTTCACAGGTGGTCCATCGTTGCTTGTTATGCTCTCCCGTTAAGCAGATAGGAACTTGGTGGGCACACGACACGCCTTTAAATACAGCAACTGATGGACGAGTGTGTCAGCACTACCAAGAGACATGTCCAGCTTCGTAGCGAGGTGTTTGACTGTGATCGTGGATCACCTCGAATGAGAATGTCCGCACGCACCAGCACTGCAAGAGTCACAGCTGTGACATTGTTGCAGTGATAACAGAAGCCTCACTCAGCGACGAACCGTGCTTTTGTTCACTGACAGGTCTCCATAGACGTTCTGTAAGCGATGCTCCGGTGTTCCGCCAACAGAAACTCAATGGCAGCTCGGTGCTTGCAACGAACCTCCAGTACAGACGCCATTTTGAAGGCTACGTATTACGCTGCCACCTATCGAAACTTCATGGAACTATAGAGGATTCCAGCGGGAATATTCTATGGCGTCCCGCAAAGAATTCCGAATTTTTGTATATTAAACGGGCCGAGAAAAAAAAGTTTTGTATTACTTATTGAAAGGCGCTCGTATTATTTCTGAGTAAAGCTCATATGATATGTATTCGTCAACTTCGTAAGGGTGCCTGGTTACAAGAGAGGAGCTGAAAGCAAGGTGAAGCATGGGCATAAATAAATAAATAGATAAATTTTTATTTTCAAAATGCATCGTTATCACTCTAGTCGAAAGTGAGTTTTTGAGAAAATTCCTGACAGGCTACGATGTCGAGTTCCTAACTGTGAGAAATGTTCTGACGCTACAGGAGGTGCGCGTGCCTGATTGCAGGACGGGTTCGGCCGGCCGGCATGGCCTTTCGTGCCCGTGACGGAGCCGTTCCTGGGCCGCAACATCTCGTTCGTGCCGCAGCCCGTCACCGACATGGTGCAGGCCCTGGGCAGGCGCAAGCTGCAGGACCAGCTGCCCTGGCTCATCGGCACCACCAGCCACGAGGGGCTCCAGCAGGCGCTGGGTGAGTGTCGCCCTCAGCACGAGGCGCCAGTGTTACGAAGTAAGACGTAGTAGGGTGTATATTTGTGTTATTATAGAGTGACAGTACACGCAAGGTTCCTGTTGGAAGTCCTTTACACGTCGCATAAACTGTATGTATATCAACTCCTACCTGGAATCTTATGTAGATGATAGTCACCCCTTCGCAGTAGGTAGCGTAGGCCGCTGGCTCGTGGCACTGATGATGCTGTATGTTGTAAAGTCTGGCAAGAACCTGACTATTCGCTGTTAAATAACGTCATAAATCACTTTGGTGCTGGATATTAATCCAGGTGTACTCCAGACTTCACTGTACATAGATGTTATACCATTTTCCTAAATCCAACACATAAATGAAATGATACACTACGATCGTACAAACTGTTGTGGCCGAGCGGTTCTAGGCACTCCAGTTCGGAACCGCGCTGCTGCTACGGTCGCAGGCTCGAATCCTGCCTCGGGCACGGACGTGTGTGATGTTCTTAGGTTAGTTAGGTTTAAGTAGTCCTAAGTCTAGGGGACTGATGACCTCAGATGTTAAGTCCCGTAGTGCTCAGAGCCATTTGAACCATTTTTAAACACACTCACGACCAAGTCTCTCTACATCATCGCGACTGGATTGCAATTTACCAGTCGTCTTTTAATATTTAACTGTTCTTTAGAAGTTTGTGACGACCGCGTTCGGCATGCATCCATCAGCACCGTATGCCCCCACTCGACTCATATTGCCTCGCAACCGAGTTCTTGGCCTGGAAGCTGCAAAAAGAATCCTCTCCACCAATCAGGGTCTGGGATTCTCTTTGCTTCTATATACGGTAGGACTCTTCTCAGCCAATGAGACACGAACACTCAGTTTCATGTCACCTGGCTGTCACGTGTACAGTGCCACATCACTGATAATTACGTCAGCCCAATCTACAGCAACTCAACGCTGATACCAATATAATTAAATGTTTCCATGGGATATTTAAGTCTCTTTTGAATATCTACGATGATAATCGAAGCACACGAAATGAATTAAAATTTGTGCTGTGGGCGGGACTCGAACCCGGATCTTTTTGCTTTTTTTTTTTTTTTTTTTTTTCAGTTGGACGCGAACAGGCGACTATAAGTTTAGAACGCACGACGCTTGCCACTTTTTTTTTTTTTTTTACAAACGGAGAGTACACATATATATACACAAAGCAAAAGTTCTTCAAGGTACCAGTTAAACATATACAAATGAGTGTTAGGTAAACAAATTATTAGAATAACATGAAATACAACAAATTAGAACATATCCTGTTTTCCTTTTTGTTTTGGTTAAAAATTGGTATTGAACAAACTAAAAGTACATATATATTCACTATACAAGAGTTCTTCAAGGTACCATGTAAAAATATACAAATGACTGTTAGTTAAACAAAAAAGTATTAAAAAAGAAAAACATTAAATACAACAAAATATAACATATTCTGTCTTCTTCCTTTAAAAAAAAAAAAAAATGTGTTTGTTTTTGGTCGATGCATGAGAACGTGGATAAGGGTGTTGCATCATGTGACAGGTAGGCATGGTACACCCCAACTTTGAGGGGGGTCAAGGAAGACGCTGCGGAGATAACCGGCAAAAGTTTGTCGGTAAGATGGTTTTCGGGTGAGGGTGCTATGCGCGGTCACAACTTTGTACCAGAAGTCAAGGACTGTATGCGGACCACTCCGAAAGAGATATTCTAAAGCCTGTCCTCGAAACCAGATTAGGGTATGGTGCTTAGCAAGAGGGTAGTGAAATGTCTGGGGCAACAACAGGAAATCCGGGGTTACCGTCGTTGGCGGGGCACGGAGGTAAAAGCCCACGATTCGTTGGATGAGGAGCCATACGTTTTGTTTCAGGGGGCACGTAAGACGGTGCTCTTCGGTGTCTCGAGCTGACAGTCAGGGCAGAGTGGGGAGGTGGCCAGTCCTATGCGATAAAGTCGACTATTAGTCGGGAATTTTCCATAGACTAAAACATACCAGAGTGCAGACACAGACGACGGTAAAAAGGATGCATGCACACACCCCCAAACCGTGCGCCAGTTAATGTCAGGATGCTGTAGCACCATGGGGTCGCAAGGGTTGGACAGCATAAACAAACGATAATAATCTTTTGTACGGGGAGGACGGGTGACTGGAAGATCGGCCCGAACGTAGCTGAGTTCTATGAAACAATTCGCGACGTAGTACAATAATGGAGAAATAGGTGCCACATTGATCGGTGGATCGAGAGAAGCTGGTCGGAGGATATCTAAGAGACTGCGTGTTAAGGACGGGACCGGCCCCTGCCAGTGCCGCAACAGAGTGTGGACAAAGAGTGCAGAAGAGCGTGCCCGCACGTTGATGAGTCCGAGGCCACCTTTTGCAGGAGGCAGTGTTAGAGTGTTGTAGCGGACTTTGAAAAGTGCCCCTGCTGACACGAAATATCCAAAGGCTGATTGGATGCGGCGGCCAAGGAGTAACGGCATTGGGAGGATCTGGGCGACGTGTACCAGTTTAGGGGCGACATAGATGTTGATATAGGACACACGTTGGAGTTGGTTTAAGTTACGGTGCACTTGACCGCGAACATGGTGCCGAATCGACTGCAAAAGCCGCCGGTAAGCCAGGGCCACTGTGCGGTGTGTGGAGCTCGTAAATTCGATATCCAAGTAACGAAGGGTGGCACTAACTGGGAGTGGGGTCGGCACCATAGCCGGGAGGCCGCGCCCAATGTGCATCATAGTCGATTTACGGACATTAAGAATGCTACCAGAAAGACGTCCATACTGGTGGATCCATTGGATGGCGTCATTGAGTTCCGTGGAGGAGCAGGTGAGAAAGAGGAGATCGTCCGCATAAGCCCTACAGTGAAAGGTGTGGTCACGCAAAGTGAGGCCCTGCAGTCTAGAGGTAAGTCCAGTGATGAGGGGCTCAAGTGCAATGGCATATAGTAAAGTAGACATAGGGCATCCTTGACGCACAGAGCGGCGTATAGGAATCGGTCCTCCAAGCCTCCCATTGACTTGTACCATCGAGACCGCGGGAAGGAGTAACCGGCGAATGGCATCGACAAAAAGCAATGGGAACCCCATACGTGTCGCCACCATGAGGAGGAATGGGTGTCGAACGCGATCAAAGGCACTCGTGAAATCGACGGATACCAGTGCTGCACGAAGGCGACAAACCGACGCCAGTGCAATGAGGTCACGGCATTCTCCTAGGGCTGTTTGTAAGGTGGCCCCACAACCACGTGCAGTCTGCTCAGGTGAAAGGACCGTAGGTAAGACGGTGCGTATGCGCGCTGCTAAGAGTCGTGCATAGATTTTATAGTCTGCATTCAGTAGTGTAAGGGGGCGATATGCAGAGACATGAGACCCTCCCTTCGGTTTAGGCACAGGTAGAAGAATGCCAGTGACGAATTCAGGTGGAATTGGGAAGGACGGAGTAAAGAGTTCCTGAATCATTTCCGTCCAGCGAGGAAGCATTAACGTGGTGAACGCCCGGTAAAACTCCACTGGGAGACCATCTGGTCCGGGTGATTTGTTCTTGGCCCCTTTGTTGATCGCATCTACCACCTCTTCTGCGGTGATTGCAGACATCATGGACGTTGACTCCGCTACGGTGAGGGTCCGATCAGGGGAAGGACGGAGATCATCAGGAATGGGCGTCGCCATCGGTTCATCATCATAAAATTGGCGATAATGTTCAGCAAAGGCGGACACGACCGCCGCCTGTGTTGTGTGGTGAACACCATCGGAGGTCGTGATGTTGGGGACGAAAAGCCGACGTCGACGACTATGGTCGGATGCGGCATGGATTGTGGATGGGGTTTCGTCGTGGAGGAGGTCTTGTCGTCGGGAACGCACCACGACACCATGCAGTCGTGCACGTTGAAGAGAGAGGAGACGAGCTTTAATACGTTGTCGTTCCCTGTGGGTGTCAGGTGATGGAGGGAGCGCATCGAGCTCACGGAGGACGGCGTAGTGAAAATTTGTGGTGTCTCGATGCCATGCTGCTGCTTCCTTGCCACATTGTATGAAGGCCTTTCTGATTGCAGGTTTGGCACATTTGAGCCACCAATGGAACGTGGATGTGTACTGCGGAAGGCGTCTTTCGCAAGACGCCCATGTAGTGGCAATACATTGGCGGCAGTGTGGATCATTAAGGAGAGAGGTATTAAGCTTCCAGTAACCTCTGCTGCGCCACACTGACTGAGGTGGCAGAGCCAGGGAGCAAATGACGGCGCAATGGTCCGAAAATGCAAGGGGCCATCGTTCAGCTTGGGCGACTTCATTGCCGAGGTGAGCAGAAACATAAAACCGGTCCAGTCTGCTCGCAGAATGTGCTGTATAATGGGTAGAACCGGGGGTATTGCCATGAATTTTCTCCCAAACGTCCACTAGATGAAAATCTTCGATTAAGGTGAGCAGCGCCGGGCATGGCGAATAACCTGGTACTTGGTCCTGTGGATGGAGGACACAGTTGAAATCGCCTCCCATGATAAGGCGATCATAGCGTCCAGAAAACAGGGGCGCCACGTCATGTCCGAAGAAAGTGGACCGCTGCCGACGGTTGGTGGAACCAGACGGAGCGTAGATATTGATGACGCGCGTGTCGAAGATGGTAACAGCCATGCCTCTTCCACAGGGAAGGATTGTCGTGTCCGTGAGTGGGATTCCTTCACGTATGTAGAAAGCCACTCCACGCCCTGATTGATCACATGTGGACGTGTATGACTCGTAGCCGTAGACTGGTGGTAGTGTGGCAACGCGTACTTCCTGAAGAAGGGCGACGTCGACGTCAGAGGCCCGAAGCATGTCACATAGGAGTTGCAGCTTTGGTGCAGTGCCGATCATGTTGATGTTCAGTGTGGCAAACCGGTACGTTTGTTTCAGTGGTGGTGGACGCGCATCTACCATCACCAAGGGAAGTAAGAGGAGGGCACCGACAGGAAGTCCCGTCCCATCAGCGGCAATGCCTCGCTTTTGATGTTAACAGGTAGCCTCGTCCGGCGGAGGTAACTCATCCGGAGGAGGGGGCGTACCTTCCTCAATGTCGTCGGCCCATGCTCCTGTGCCGTGGGTCTGCCCAATGTCCATGGGAATTGCGTCGTGGTGAGAGAGATCTGGAGTTGTCGGCGGGGAGACAGGCGTCTCAACCGGCGCACCGATCGTTACATTGTGCGTGGCGACCTCCATAGTGGTCCCGTCCTGCGAAACGTCTTGTTCATCGTGAAAGTTGTCCGCCGACCTCTGCGTGGAAATGTCGGCTGCTTGGGTGTCGTCGTCGTTGTCGCGGGTGGCAACGCTCTGAGAGCCCGTGGGTGAACGGCGACGGCGTTTGCGCCTACGTGGCGAGCGTTGTTTGCGCACGTGTTCCTCAGTGTCGGACGACGGCAAGGAGGAGCGTCGACCTGGTTCGAAGGCGTCGGTGGGTACAATGAAATTGTCAAACCGGTGTTGTGAAGATGTACTGGTCTCCTCAGCGTCCGGTGCGGGAGCCTGTTCGGCGGCAAGGTTGTCAGATGGGACGTCTGTACCGTCCGTTGGTGACTGGGACGGTGGGACGTGCCGATCGGAAGGACCGGGCGACGGACTGGACGAAACTGTAGACGTGGCAAGAGCCGCTGCGTAAGTGACCGGTAGGGCGGTCATCGTGGGTGTGACGGACGCTTCCGACAACGGGAGCTGCGCGACACGTCGTTGAATGCATTCAGACCGTAGATGACCTTCTTTCCCGCAACCGGAACAGGTCCGAGGTTGGCCGTCGTACATTATAATGGCACGGCAGCCTCCGATACGTAGATAGGAAGGCACGTGTTTCTGCAACTCGATGCGGACCTGTCGAACACCGTTTAAAACTGGATAGGTCTGAAATTGGACCCATCGTTCGGCAACATGTTCCAGAACGTTGCCATAGGGACGGAGCGCCTCGATGACGACGTCTGCAGGTAGTTCGAACGGCAGTTCGAAGATCCTTATCGTCCGTGTGCCGAGACCTGCGTGATCGACGGTAACGGGTCCGACGTTGCCGTCGGAATGACAGAAGCGCAGTCCACGTTTTGCCTCTTGAAGCACCTTGTCGCACGCCGCATCGTTGATCATTTTGACGTAGACGGTACTGCTAACTATGGACAAGTGGATACCAATTAGATCCGTTGGTGGTATTTTAACTTCATCGCGTATAAATCGTTCTACCTCCAAGGCCTTGGGTCGGGCGAAGTCGGAACAAAAGTTGAAACGTAATGTCTTCTTCCGATAGTTGTGCGCCATGGTGGTCTAGAAGGAAAACGGCACCTACAGCGGCCGAAGTAAACACAAACACACCGTGCGCGCCTCGCCCGCAGCACTCTGGCGCGTGACCGCCTCGCAGCACTGCCGGCGGCAGACTGTTAACCATCACACCACCACAGTACTATCGACAACATTGCTGCACGAACTACCTAATCTGAAATTGATGTTTGTGTTGGGGAGGACACTCGGCTTAGGTAGTACGTGCAGCAATGTTGATCATGGTAGTGCGCTGGTGTAATGGTTAACATTTCTGCCTAACACGAAAGAAGAGACGTGTTCAAGTCCCGGCTGCAGCACAAATTTTAATTCATTTCGTCTGCTTCGATCATCATCGCTGATACCATTGATCAATATTTAGCAGTCTTACGCATAGAATGTTATATGCTACATATGTCATACAACATACAGGTATTACAGTAGAATGGGATGTCTAAACAAGCCTACACGCCGTAAGCCACAGTACTCCTTGCGCTCTACTCCCCAGATGGAACTCTGTCTCCAAAGGGACTGTCATTCAGACAGTTTCTTCCCAAAGCTGTTCTGAAACTCCGAAACGGAAGGCATCACGGCTGGTACCGCAGCTGTACATTATACTGTAAGGTAGGACAGCGTGCTACTGATCACAATGCCTGATTCCCATTATCAGTTACATCTGAGATAGTGTCAGAAACACACAGGTAAAGCTGCACTCTGATTCCTACAGGGCAGTCGACTCGACATTGGAGAATTCTTTTGTCGAGGCTACGTAATGAGGAGATCCATCTATTTAGCAGAATGATTGTGGTGGCTAACATTCTGAAGAATATGTGAGTACAATTCCCGGTAGTCCCAAGAGGTTTTTTTTTTCTTGGGGGGACTGGAACGAAGTGAAATCAGCATCATGAGATCAATTGAGGATCTACTTGAAAAAGAAGTCGCTGCTTCGAGAATGGAACACTGACAATGGTTAGAAGAATGATGTATTGACCAAATGCTCCTAATATTGCATCCAGTGACATAGTGGCTAATGGTCGACTACGTTTATTGAGAGAATTTTACGATAGTGTGGTTCATCTGTAAAGGAGACCGCATTTACGACGATATTGCGATCTACTCTTGAGTACTGATCGACTGTTTCGGGGACATTGAAGCAATTCAGAGGCGAGCCGATAGAGCTGTTACCAATACGTTCGAACAACACGCAAGAGTTACGGAGATGCTTCGGGAAGTCAAATGAGAATACCCGGAGGGAAGGCGACGTTCTTTTCGCGGAATACTACTGAGAAAATTTAAAAAAACTGGCATCTGAAGCTGACTGCATAATGATCCTACTGCCGGAAACATGCATTTCATGCAAGGACCACGAACATAAGACACAAGAAAATGGGGCTCATACGGAGGCATATAGATAGCTGTCTTTCCGTCGCTCTGTTTGCGAGGGGAACAGGGAAGGAAGCTAGTGGTTCAAATGCCTCTGAGCACGATGGGACTTAACATTTGAGGTCATCAGTCCACTAGAACGTAGAACTACTTAAACCTAACTAACCTAAGGACATCACACACATCCATGCCCGAGGCAGGAATCGAACCTGCGACCGTAGCGGTCGCGCTGTTCCCGACTGAAGCGCCTAGAACCGCTCGGTCACTGCGGCCGGCGAAGGAAGCTTGTGTTGTTACAGTGTACCGTCCGCCACGCACCGTATGGTGGCTTGTGGAATCTGTATGTAGATATAGATGTAGGTGTAGAGCAGCGTGTGATCTCCAGGACATGACCAGGGAATTACATTTTCAGATAATGTCAAGACTTTCCCTGCACACACTGTTGAGTCCTGATGAAGCTAACGGCAGAACCAATTCCACTTCTATGAAGATTGATGTGAGCAAGAATGGAAACCACTGGTAGGTGAAGTGATGCTTGAAAAGGAGGAGAACTGTGCTTGTCTTCCTCAAAACTATTCCTTAACAAACTCATTATAATGTTTTGCAAGGTAGCTGAGTGCAGGCGTTAATTCACCTATGCGTAACCTGTGTTTACACACCGCACAGAAGTGCTCAAGAGTATACAAATTAAATGAATATGAGCATGGGAAAGTTTGCAAGGTAGCTGAGTGCAGGCGTTAATTCGCCTATGCGTAACCTGTGTTTACACACCACACAGAAGTACTCAGGAGTATACAAATTAAATGAATATGAGCATGGGAAACTTACATCGCCTGAGTTGATGTAGAGCAGGCACCAACCACTTCCATAGCGACGTACATGCTTGACTTTCCCTGCAGTGCGTGGCTGTCGGTAAAATAATGGTGATTGTTATTTTAACGACATGGATGAGGAGAGGCGATGAAATCGTGAGGAGGTCAGGACGCGGACCGCCATACGTCTTTCGGTGCATTCAGTCTGCCCAGATTCGCGAATGTTGGCTGCTGAGTGCGCTCATGGCGCATAGCTGCTATTGCAGGGTACCACGCCAAATTTAGTTGGTAGCCCTCATCCCTGTTGACCAGATCGTCATGGAGCCTTATCTAGATTGATACTTTTATGACGCGCCCAGAAGCCGTTAGCTCGGCACAACATTTTTCTTTTCTCAAACTCGAACGTTTGTTCCTCGTTGAGGCCGTGTTCTACCGCTGCTGATTTATCTTCATGCTCCAGAAGTACGCATGTAATGTGCCCCTTGCAGCATTGCCAGGAGCTAGGTGTTTGCCCGATTTATTGGTGCTCACTCTCCCAAGGGACGCTATATACTGGTTTTTGCAGTTGTAGTTTGTCGAATCAAGCACATCTTTCGTTTTTCTTGGTGGCCGAAAGATAGCCTTGATGTGGTCTCTTCCAAGAATTCTTTCAGTTTTTACTAAGGGAGGCCCAACATACTGTAAAAAGGCGAGTTTCTCTTTCTCTACCTCTTCTTTGCGGACGGCCGTATAATTCGTTTTCTCCAGTGCACGTCTAATGTGCGGTTCGCTGTACCCATTTTGGTGAAACTTATCTTTAAGGTGTTGAAGCACAGCTGACAAATGGAACGTGCCGTGTGTATTAGAATCGCTACCGAATCAGCGTACCGTCTCGCCGGATGATGACAGCACGTTGCACGAAGGTACAGATCTGTGCCAGTCTTCTACCTGTAGACTGCGCGTTCTAGGGTACCGTCTGCGTTTCTTATTATTAAATGTCCAAAAATGGAAGATATTCATTCTGTTATGGTTCCATTGTGAACTGCATGTATTGATGGACGCTGTTCAGGTCGTCCAGGAACTCGTCCAGGGCCTTTTTGCCACGGTCCCTCACAACGGAGGTATCTTTGACGTAACAGAAGCAGTATTTATGTTTGAGCCGTGCAGTTTTTTTTAGTGCTATCCCCTCGAAGAGCGCCATATAGAAACTGGCAATTGCGAGAGTAAGTGGTGAGCCCATGGCTACTCCATTCACTTGTTCATAGAACTCTCCACCACATTTGAAGTAGGCTGTGGTGAGTACGTATTCAAAGAGCTTTGCCGTTTTGGCCTCAAAACGATGTGCTAAGAGTATCAAGATGTCTCGAAATGCTGCCCGTGTGAAAAGAGATGTTACGTCGAAGCTCACCAGCGGATCATCCTACTGCAGCTGCATCTCCTTCAGTAAGGCCACATATTGCTCAGAGTTCCTCACGTGGTGCCTGCAGTGTCCCTCTATGCGTTTCAGAAGTGAGGCTAGACAGTTGGCCATTCCATATGTAGGTGCATTAATAGAGTTCACGTCGCAGAATTTCGACGCAGCTACCAGGACGGAAACCCGAAAAGGTTTCATCAGCAGTATAGGGCGGGAAAGTCTACACTCACATACGAGATTAGGTCAGTTCTTCAGTGAAGTTGCAATCCAATTTCAAATAGATTATTTAACATCATAAATATTTTCCTATTTGTACAAAATTAAACAATTAGTATCTCTGACAAAAGTGACAAAAGTTTTCGACAACTGCAACAAACAACTAACTTCAACATAACTACACTTTTTATTCTAAACTACTCGTTAACAGGGAGTTGTGGCTTACAGGTATGTCATAGTAACAAGTTTTAGTGCCCTCTACTCTAGTGATGTAATATTGGTAGCACTCGGCAGTCCTTGAATTTCTTCAGTTTATCTATTTGCTTTATTGGTTATAATATTTCACAAAAAATCTGTAAACTGTTCTTTTGCATTCAGAGGCTCTCCCTTTTGTACACACTCCGCATCCTGCTGTAAAGTGGATGGCGGAGCATATTTCGTACCAGTATTGGCGATTATCTGCCGTACTCAATTAACGTGTCGAGTGAGGGGAAAATGACTGTCTATATGCGTCCTTATGTTTCCTAATATCTCTTGTCCTAGTGACAACCATGCGAAATGTACGATGCTGTCAGTAGATTTGTCATGCAATCTTCCCCGAATACAAGAGTCAAAATTTATCCAGTATGATTCCGCAAAAAGTTAACTGCTTTTTCCCTTGTTATGTCTTAATTTTCTAACTTCTCTTTGAATGGGAACCAATTTCCAAGTCGATGGTTGGGAGTTGCTGCGATTCCTCTCCGATACTGCTTGAACGGTTACTGCTCTGTTCAAGACACATGTCTGTTCGTGAACTGTTAATAAATTTCGTTACTTGAAATTAATAAACCCATGAATTGTATGAAAATAAGAAACCAATTGTGACGTAACTGTCACTGCCTTCTAATTGTTTTCTACCCAGATATTACTCTCACGTTATATTTTTTACAGCTTGCCGTTTGTATCTGCTGTTTACTTTTGTAGCTGATCTGCAAGCACGTTAAAAATGTAGAGCAGTCGTGCGGAATGGCCGCGTGGTTAGAGGTGCCACGTAACTGATTGCGCGGCCTTTCCCGCCGGAGGTTCGAGTCCTCCCTCCTCCCTCGGACATGGGTGTGTGTGTTGTTCTTAGCATAAGTTAGTTTAAATTAGGTTAAGCAGTGTGTAAGTCTAGGGACCGATGACCTGAGCAGTTTGGTCCCTTAGCAATTCACAAACATTTGAACATTTTTGAATGTAGAGCAGAGGGGATTACGTGAACCTTAAAGAGTTAATTGGTCCTTCATTACGTATTCTTTACATTTAACGTACACGTCACGTTTTTCAATGCTTTTTCTACACTGAGGTATCAAAAGTCATGGGATATCTTCTAATATCGTATTGGACGTCCATTTTCCTGGCGTAGTGCAGCAACTCAACGTACACGGACTCAACAAGCCGTTGGAAGTTCCCTGCTGAAATATTAAGCCATATTTAGATATCTATAATTGCGAAAGTGCTACCGGTGCAGGATTTTGTGCACGAACTGACCTCTCGATTATGTTCCATAAATGTTCGATAGGATTCATTCCAGGCGATCTGGGTGGCCAAATCATTCGCTCGTACTGCCCAGAATGTTCTTCAGTCCAATTGCTAACAATTGTGACCCGGTGACATGGCGCACTGTTATCAATAAAAACTTTAACTTTCTTTCGGAACATGATGTTCATAAATGGCTGAAAATAGCCTGTCTCCAATTAGCCGAACATCAGCAACATGATGTCCATGAATGGCTGCAAATTATCTCCAAGTAGCCATTTCCAGTCAATGACCGGTTCAGTCGGTCCAGAGGACAGAGTCCATGAGATGTAAACACATCCCACAACACTATGGAGCCACCACCAGCTTGAACAGTGCTTTGTTGACAACTTGGATCCATGGCTCCGTGGGGTCTGCACCACACTCGAACCCTACTATCAGCTCTTACCAACTGAAATTGGGACTCATCTGACGAGACACCATTTTCCAGTCGTCTAGGGTCCAGCCGATATGGTTAACGGTACAACGGAGGCCCTGCTAGCGATGTCGTGATGTCAGCACAGGCTCTCGCGTCGGCCGTCTACTGCCATAGCCCATTAACGCCAAATTTCGTCGCACTGTTCTAACCGATACTTTCGTCGCTCTTCCCAAAATGATTTCAGCGGTTGTTTCACGCAGTTTTGTTTGTGTTTTACTACTGGCAACTCCACACAAAGGTGCTGCTCTCAGTCGTTAAGTGACGGTCGTAGGCCATTGCGTTGTGGTGGTGAGAGGTAATGCCTGAAATTTGGTATTCACGCCACATCAAAGTATCGAAGTCTGTTAATTCCCCCCCGCGTGGCCGCAGTCACGTCGGAAAACTTCTCACATGAATGAGTAGAGCCCCGCCAATGCACTGCTCTCTTGTATCTCGTGTATGTGATACTACCACCGTCTCTATATGTGCATATCACTATTCCATGACATCTCATGGTAGAAGCCGACCTCGGGGAAGATCAGTTTGGATTCCGTAGAAATGTTGGAACACGTGAGGCAATACTGACCCTACGACTTATCTTAGACGAAAGATTAAGGAAAGGCAAACCTACGTTTTTAGCATTTGTAGACTTCGAGAAAGCTTTTGACAATGTGGACTGGAATACTCTCTTTCAAATTCTGAAGGTGGCAGGAGTAAAATACAGGGAGCGAAAAGCTATTTACAACTTGTACAGAAACCAGATGGCAGTTATAAGAGTCGAGGGACATGAAAGGGAAGCAATGGTTGTGAAGGGAGTGAGACAGGGTTGTAGCCTCTCCCGGATGCTATTCAATCTGAATATTGGGCAAGCAGTAAAGGAAACAAAAGAAAAATTCGCAGTAGGAATTAAAATCCATGGAGAAGAAATAAAAGCTTTGAGGTTCGCCGATCACATTGTAATTCCGTCAGAGACAGCAAAGGACCTGGAAGAGCAGCTGAACGGAATAGACAGTCTCTTGAAAGGAGGATATAAGATGAACATCAACAGAAGCAAAACGAGGATAATGGAATGTGGTCGAATTAAATCGGGTGATGCTGCGGGAATTAGATTAGGAAAAGAGAGGCTTAAAGTAGTAAATGAGTTTTGCTATTTGGGGAGCAAAATAACTGATGATTGTCTAAGTAGAGAGGATATAAAATGAAGACTGTCAATGGCAAGGAAAGCGTTTCGGAAGAAGAGGAATTTGTTAAAATCTATTATAGATTTAAATGTCAGGAAGTCGGTTCTGAAAGTATTTGTATGGAGTGTAGCCATGTATGGAACTGAAACGTGGACGATAAATAGTTTAGACAAGAAGAGAGTGAAAGCTTTCGACATGTGTTGCTACAGAAGAATGCTGAAGATTAGATGGGTAGATCACATAGCTAATGAGGAGGTATTGAATAAAATTGGGGAGGAGTTTGTGGCACAACTTGACTAGAAGAGCGGATCGGTTGGTAGGACATGTTCTGAGGCATCAAGGGATCACCAATTTAGTACTGGAGGGCAACGTGGAGGGTAAAAATCACAGAGGGACACCAAGAGACGAATACACTAAGCAGATTCAGGAGGATGTAGGCTGCAGTAGGTACTGGGAGATGAAGAAGCTTGCACAGGATAGGGTAGCATGGAGAGCTGCATCAAACCAATCTCAGGACTGAAGGCAACAACAACAACAACAACAACAACAACATGACTTTTGTCACCTCAGGTCTGTGGAAAGTACCTGAGACGTAAACATCATCTTTGCAGTATAATATCGGGACAGATAAAGGAATGATCAGGGGTGTCGTAACTGCCCTTATAGGAGGCAGCATACTTCTGTTCATTGGTTGGTAAAGGGCAATATTCATTCTGCAAAGAAGACTACTTACGATATACCTGCGCGTCCCACCTGAGAATATTGTTCAATCTTATGCGATCATTACCAAATATGGCTAACAGGAAATGTTGCACGTACCCAAAGAAGAACGGTGACAAGTCTGTATGACTCACAGAGGAGTCACGGAAATTCTGATAAACCTGTACTAGCAGACGGTTGAAAAGTGATTCCACGTATCCTTCGAAAGTCTACTTACAAAGTTTCAAAGAACCTGTGTCGAGAAAGGAATCTACAAATGAGTAGCTTAGTTCCAAAATGTCCTTTTGGAAATGAGCGACTCAAATGTGCTATGCTTCGCCCCCTTCAATTCATAACACAATTCACACAAATGTTTTTAAGCAATCAGTTTTCTGACGCTCAGTAGGGAAATGGAAGGTGAAAAATAATACCATGTAGTACAATGAGAAGGTCGTGCACTTCGCAGTACCGTATTTTGTAGAGTACGGCTGTAAATGTAGACGTAATACTCACACACTGTTTCATTTGTGGATGGCGGTCGGCAGTTATTCTCCAGCCGATCCCTGAGTAATAATTAGGACACAGAACGAGAGATCGATGTAAGCGATCTAGAGAGCGACAATCCGGCAGCGGAGAGAGTAGTGTCAAGTATGCATACGGAAACCAACTCCCAGTCTAACAGTTCAAACTCTACTAGAAAATACAGAAGAAGCGAACATGAAGTACCAAAAGACTGGCCAAGTGCGAGAAGAGCTCGTTCTCTGAGGGTTCCGTACAAACTTAGTTATGTGTACTGCTGGCTCATCCATCCCGGGAATCGAGAACCTCGACGAGTTTTGCTCGTTATCGATATCGATGATGGCAATATAAGGGTTCCGGGAATTCTAACACTTCCGCGTCATATAATTACAAATCAACAATTTTACGATTTTTTCCTCTAGCTGTACTGTGAAACCTTGTTTCTTATCAAATTACGAGGGTTGGAACTTGAATGGTGGCAACTATTTATTCACAACCGATACAAAAGAGTTACATGTTTGCACCTCTTACTGTCCTTCAAAGCAGTCACCAGCGTTCTGTGGAACCCGCTGCCGATGATGTGGAAGGCGTAGTATTCCGTTAGCAGAGCCTGTTCTGCTGATGGTGCGAATGGAGCGGTCTACTGCGTGTCGCATCCCTGGAACAGTTCTGAAGCGAACGGTACGAAGCCAAAACTGAAATGCCAATCCAACGAATGCCGTCATTATGGGTCGCCGTGAAAGTCGAAAGTGCGTCAGAACCCGAGTGGGGTGAAAGTTATGGTGATTCTCGTGTACGACTGTGATGGTTTTATCCTGACGCATTATGTTCCTCCAAGGCAGACCGTCAATGCACAGTATTACTGTTCGTTTTTGGAGCATCACCTGTGAACAGCTTTGCGAAAGAAGCGGCGACACTTTCTGCGCAAGCCACTCATCATTTTGCACGACCATGCGCGGGCGCATACAGCGCAAGCTGTGGCTGCTCTGTTCGGTCGATGGGACTGGGAAGTACTGTACCATCCACCATACTCCCCGGACTTAAGTCCTTGTGACTTTGATTTGATTCCGGAGATGAAGGAACCACTTCGTGGCATTCGTTTCAGCATTGTTCCAGAGATTCGACATACAGTAGACCGTTCCATTCGCACCATCAACAGAACAGGGTCTGCTAACGGTATACTACTACTACCACATCGCTGGCAACGGGTTCTACACAACGCTGGTGACTACTTTGAAGGACAGTAACAGGTGCAAACATGTAACTCTTTTGTATCAGTTGTGAATAAATAGTTGCCACTATTCAAGTTCCAATCCTCGTATATGAGTCGCGATCAAGGGAAGGGCATTTAGGTTTTCATGTGTGAGTTTGCGATTATCAGAATGTATGACGTAAATAATCGAACATTTTGAGTGCACTGACTTGCAAGATTAAGTGTTTTATATTACAAAGAGACAGTAGATCCTAGTATGTGACATAAATTTGAACTTGGTACATCTACCCCATCCCGAGAAAAAGAGTTGTAAACAATTGGGCAGACAGAAAGACAGACGGACACTTTTTGTTGTTTTTTTTTGTTCACTTGCTGCCAGTTTTTCTGAACCACCTAATGGTTTCTTATGGTGGGTCTTTATTAAGACAACTGGCCGCTGTGACTTGCTGCTGGGTCCGAGGCAATTAAGTAGTCCAGCCCCGGCTCCCGTCTTCACTCTCACCGCTGTCCGTGTCCCACCACGTGGAGGTGGGCTGTTTGTATCCTTTATTACTTTCTTTTCAGCAGCATTTAGAAATCTTTTGAAATTAACGGTACTTGAAGCAAAATTTGTTATGGAAGGTGATCCTTAAGGGTTCCGTTTTCCAATATTGCTGTACGAAACCCTATAAAGGCCTCAATTAGAATTTTCTGTGATTGGCCGGATGAGTAGATTCTATGGTCAAATGAAGTTCAGAGCATACTGTGTCTCAAAAAACCACGCCTGCTAAAGCTTTTGGCTGTTCAAGCCAATCTAAACTTCAAGTTCCGTTGTCTGATCGCAGGCATCAAGTTACTTCACTCCATTGTCCGTGTGAGGGACGGAAAAAATAAATAAATAATAAAAAAAAACACGTGGCATCTTCCGCGTGAAACGTAAGGCACCTTCGGTACACAGTAGCTTATTTCTGAAACTGAATACTGCCTATGCTTTCATTGTTATTCGTTCTTCTTTCCGGCAGCGATACTCGACTCACCCGAACTGACGTCTCAGCTGAACGAAGAGCCGGGTAAGTTCCTGCCCAAATACCTGGGTATGGTGATCGAGGGTGGCGAGGACAGGGCAGCGTCTATCGGCCACCGCATCTGGGACTTCTACATGCAGGGGGCGGCGCTGGACCAGACCACAGTCGGCAGACTGGTCGACGTAAGTGCTTCCGCTGCTCTTTGATCGCTATGGCTACACTGCTGGTACACAATCGACTGCACAGTTTCCATGACACGGATACTATACTTCACTGTTAGTTACCTATGGGCTGCAACGTGCCTTTTTCCGATTCCAGATGATAGGCGACTACCAGACGCTGTACGGCGTGAGCCGAAGCATCGAACTGCATACCAACCACACGGAGACCCCAATGTTTGTGTACAACTTTGGCTGGAAGCCGAAAGATAGCAAAGAGCTTGGTAAGTTTGTCACGTGAGAACCACTGAAATATTTAATCAGATTTGTTCGTGATGAAGTGGAATAAATTCTGTGATCGGCCGCAAGTGGGCAGTGAAATGAATTCAATGGCAACAAGTGAAAATTTGTGTCAGGCCCGGAATCGACTCCGGATTTCCCACTTTATACGAGCGGTCGCCTTAACCCCTTCGACTATCCTAGCACGCTTTCGGTTTGACCCAAATTCCCAACTTGCTGCAATATTTAAATAGCACCCCCTGTCCACCACACTCATCTCTCGCTGCATCACACTGGATTCCAGTAGGAGTGGGAGTGCATTCGCACTGACATAATCGTAATGGTTGACAAGCCATATATATATTTATTTACGAGTGTTCTTTCAGACTTGTCTCTCTCCTGAACTCCTGCGGGAAGCCGGCGTGATGCGTCGACCAATGACTATGGTGGGCAGTGGGCGCTACGTTAATAGTGTGCGACAAGTTGGGAATTTGGGTCAGACGGACAGCGTGCTTGGATAGCTGAAGCAGTTAAGGCGACCGCTCACTTAAAACGGGAAACCCGTGTTAGAGTCTCTATTTGGCACAAATTTTCGCTTGTCGCCATGAAATTTCAGTGCCCAATTGCGGCAGATGTCGGAATACGTTTCATTTTGTCATATATATGTATGGCTGCTGGCAGAAAAATTATTCGTCTTCCGGCCACGCTTGTAAGCATACAATGTTTTGATTTTTACACTGTACAAAGAGGGTTTATAACCTTTCTATCGTTCTTGCTGGTATCACCACGAAACGCGCAAACACATTGAGTGTTATGACGCGACCAGTCTTCTCCACAAGCAGGAGGACTCGATGACCAGAATAACGTGATGATGAATTCGTGTCAAAGAATTTCTGAATTAGTTTACTAAGAATAATAATAATTTCCAGGGCGTAGCAATAATATTCGGACAGAATAAGAAAACTTACACTTGCGAGAAACTAGGTCGCAGAAGCCACAGAGGACTCACCAAGATACTCAACAAATAACTGTTTGCACAGCTCGCAACTTTTAACACGTAAGATGTAAATTCAGATCAGAAAAACAAAACTGTTGAAAAAGTTAACACCTTCAGATTTTTTGGGCTGTGACGTATCATATCGCGGCGAAGCTGATATTGGGGAAACAGAGAGTTAAGAGATTCAATATAATGTGTGGCACCACCAGAAGAACTTCTAGCAGAAAAGTACGAAAGATCACAGTGCTAAAATTTTATAAGGTTATGGTAGTTCACCGTGGACTATACAGAGTGTAACAAAAAGGTATAGTCAAACTTTCAGGAAACATTTCTCACACATAGGGGAAGAAAATATGTAATATCGATATGGGTCTGGAAACGCTTTATTTCCATCGTAGAGCTCATTTTCTAATTCTCTTCATAACTGCATTAATCGTGAGAAACACTCAGAAAAAGAACCTTACCAGCACAGTATGAAACATTTTCCTAAATGAAATGTTCAGAATGCCCTCCGTTATCATGGACACATGTATCAACTCGCTGTCGCATCGAATCATTTGTGCAGTGACATATCCCTGGAGAATTGCGTACTGTTTCACAGGTTTCCACAGTACGGACACATAGGCTCCGTACGTAATGTAGCGGGCTTCCATACACAAGAGCTTTCAAACGCTCACACAGTTAAAAGTCTAGTCGGTTTAGGACCGGAGAGCTCGGAGTCCAAGGAATTGATCCACCTCTAGCTACCCATGTCTAACAGTGTCTTGTATTTAGAGGAAGGTCAGCGTTGGCCGTAATATTGATGTTTTATTGATAGCAGAATCGATTTTCGGTCACATAGTGATCATCTTCAGTGCTGATATGTACAAATTAAACTCAGACACTGGTATAAAGTTACCAATAACCAAAACTGAGAAGCGATCACAATAACTCAATTGTGATCGCTTCTCAGTTTTGGTTATTGATAACTTGAAACCAGTGTCTGAGTTTAATTTGTACATATCAGCACTGAAGATGATCACTATGTGATCGAAAATTAATTCTGCCTATAAAAAAAACATCAATATTACGGCCAACGCTGACCTTCCTTTTAATTAAACATATATGGTCGTTGTGCACACAGCACTCCATGGAGTCGCCAATCAATTGTATTTAGAGGCTTATGCATGTTAGTGCAAGCAATGAAATTTTCAACGTTGCCTTCGTCCACTTGGAACAACAAAAACTGGCGATGAAACAAGGAATTACAACTTATTGTACATTTTGACTAAACTTAACAAAGAGGGTATTTGGAACATTTCATATGAGAAAACGTTTCATGTGATACTGGTCCGTGATACTGGTCCGTTCTGTTCCTATGTGTTTTACATGATTACGAAGAGAAATACAAAATGAGGTATAACAAAGAAATAAAGCTTCTCCAGACTAATGTACGTATAAAATGTTTTGTTCCTCTATGTAAGAGGAATGTTTTCTGAAAGTTTACCCATACCTTTCCGTATGGAAGTGAGAACTGAACTGTCAAATCTAGAACCGTAATATGAGGTTTTTGAGAACCGTCCAGGGAGTATCAAAAAGAGAGAGATTAAAAAATGAGACCAACCGTAAGAAATTAAGAATTTACAACTTAAATTAAATGGCTAAGCAAAACAGTAAACAATGGAAAGAAGGTGTAGAATGAATGGGCGACGACAGCATTCCAAAACAATTTCTACGGTGCATCCCTGAAGGAAGAAGGAACATTGATACACCAAAGAGAACACTGATGGATCAAAAAGTCGCAATAGACCAACTGGTCTAGTGCTTTAATGAGAAGAATTTGATGGAATGGTCTCGAATCGCGTGGGAGAAGATTCATGTCACTTCGAAGAATAGCTTATGGAGAGCACTGGTGAAAATAGCGACTACACCTCCTGTCATAAACAATGCCAGGAACGAACGAATCTGAACCCAGAGTTCAGTTCTATCGATTGCCTATGTCGTATCGCACGCATTGAGACTGATAGTCGTCACTTTGAACGATTGTTCAAAATGGTTCAAATGGCTCTGAGCACTATGGGACTCAACTGCTGAGGTCATTAGTCCCCTAGAACTTAGAACTAGTTAAACCTAACTAACCTAAGGACATCACACACATCCATGCCCGAGGCAGGATTCGAACCTGCGACCGTAGCGGTCTCGCGGTTCCAGACTGCAGCGCCAGAACCGCGCGGCCACTTCGGCCGGCTGAACGATTGTTATGAGCTTAAGTTGTTGCCACAAGGTGTACGTTGTTTATTCCAACAGAAAATCCAAATATTAATTTTCAGCTGTTACTTCCTCATCTAAAACTTCTCAATTTAAGATTTCACAGATTCGGTACAATTTTGATCCGATAATTATGGAACATCTGGTGATGTTCTTTCACATACATTTCTAAATCTCGGTACATTATGAGAAAGGCATATTCCAGCCATAAGAATTCGATATAACTGTTATTGGCAATACCTTTTGTCGAGAAGTTATTTCATTGGTCATGACAGTCTTCAAAAATAAGGCAGCGATTTCGTTTAAGGTCGTCTCAAAAGTATCTTGTTCCACTGTAGTTTATGGGATACAGCACAATTCGAACGGCTAAAACAAATAAAAACTATTTTAAAGTACGAAAATCCGTTTGTTATGCCACCCATCAAGCTCGTCATTCTGCAAAACTTTGCATTTGTGTACAACTGATGTTTGAAGACAATAATAATAAAAATAATAATTTCGTGTTGCTCACTGGCCAGGTGCAAGTCTTACAATTAGACGCCACTTCGGAGACTTGTGTGCCCCTGCCAACCCAGTTACCCAAACAGGGAAAGGCGACCTACAGTTTAACGTGGAATCCAAACCACGAGTATTTTCGGGGGATTACTCACATCTTTGGGAGATAAGCAAACTAAGAAATCCAAGATACGACCGGGATTGGTTTCCAGTCAAGCGCTCTTTTTTTGTATCGCTAGACCACCAGTCCCGACTACGTTTGAAGAGAAAGGAATATAACGACTAGGTAAGCACAAGTCAATGAAGAAACAAGGCCATGTATCGGCCAATTATGACTAGCAGAATCACAAGATTCATAAATGGTGTATTATCTGACAAAAGCGAAACATCAGCTTACAACAAATTATGTCCACACATGTAGTACTTATAGTCATTTTCCAGAAAATAGAAGTTCCTGTGTTGTTGAAAGAAATTCACTTATTCAAGTGGAAGTATAGAGTTTCAGCGAAGTGATTAAAACAAAGCGTAATGGAGCAGTAAGTCACCTGACAGGCGCCGCTTGTGGAGATGCTGCATCATTTACGGCGTGTCCACACTGCAGTAGTCGAGTACAAACGCTACAGAGATCACATTAATCACCTCTTTGTCACGAGCTATAGCCACGAGACATACGAAGAGCACAGCAATTGCAACAGGGGGGTTCAATGGAATCCAAGCAGGGTTTCTAAGCAGTCGTGAGTGTTATAACCTCGGTGGAGCTAAGGACTTTGAACGGAAGAAGCAAACTTTCGGCATCGACGATGATTTCTGGTGTGTGTGATCTGATTCACTGGTTTCTCTTCTCTTCGCGATATGTTGCCTAATTTTTTGCTGGAATACTTGCAACCTCATTGAATCTCATACATTTTTTTAGAGTTACGCTTCGGCGTACTGAAATGAGATTGTAGTTTTAATTGCAAAATGGGTGTTTATTTCTTTTACACTTAGGTCGTCTTGAAAGTATCTGACACAAGAGAGCCACGTTAACGTGTGTCTAACCTGTCGCGCATCGCTTATACTCATAGTATAACGACAGCAGAATTAGAAAAGTGTATGGATGTCTTGTCGCAGGAGTACCTCGCGGTTCCGACGTACGGCTCCTGTTCCCAGAAGTTTCCGACGGATCGAGAAAGACGTACACGGAGGAGGAGTACAAACAGGTGGACCGGCTTGTACAATTCGTTGTGAACTTTGCAAGAGAAAGGTACGAATTAGTCTGAATATTAATTCTTTTGTAGTATGGTTATGAAAATGGTTATTGTTTCAAACTCTTTTAGTCAGGCAGTAATTACGTGTGCGTTCCTCTCTCATCTAAGCTGCTCTGTCTCTCAGGCGAGCTTTTGTGTTTTTCCTTCTGTCTTTCAGGTTATTTTCATTTAAGCTTACATTATTTTACATGTGGAGTGGTGTTTCCATTTTGTCATTTAACTAAGCTGATCTCTCCCAATATTTGCGGTACCATTCAAGATGACCAGATTCTGTTTGCATCCATTTCTCACTAAAGGTCTCTTGACATTTCCGTACTGGAGCTACACCACACTGAAGGGCCAAAGAAGCTGGTATACGTGCCTAATATCGTATAGGGACCCCGCTAGCACGCAGAAGTGCCGCAATAAAACGTGCCATGGACTCTACTAATGTCGGAAGTAGTACTGGAGCGCGTTAACACCATGAATCCTGCAGGGCTGTCCATAAATCCGTAACAGTAACACGGGGTGGAGATCCCTTCTGAACAGTACGTTGCAATGCATTCCAGATATGCTCAATGATGTTCATGTCTGGGGAGTTTGATGGCCAGCGGAAGTGTTTAAACTTAGAAGAGTGTTCCTGGAGTCACTCTGTAGCAATTCTGGACGTTTGGGCTGTCGAGTTGCCCTGCTGGAATTGCTCAAGTCCGCCGGAATGCACAATGGACATGAATGGATGCAGGTGATCAGGCAGAATACTCAACGTACGTGTCACCTGTCAGAGTCGTATCCAGACGATTCAGGGGTCCCATATCACTCCAACTCCACACTTCTCTCACCATTACATAGCCTCCACCAGATTCAACAGTTCTCTGCTGACATGCACGGTCCCCGGATTCATCAGGCTGTCTACATACCCCTATACGTCCAACTACTCTATACAATTTTTGTGGTGTCACCGCCAGACACCACACTTGTTACGTGGTAGCCTTTAAATCGGCCGCGGTCCATTAGTATACGCCGGACCCGCGTGTAGCCACTGTCAGTGATTGCAGCGCCACCACACGGCAGGTCTAGAGAGACTTCTTAACACTCGCCCCAGTTGTACAGCCGACGTTCATAGCAATGGTTCACTGACAAATTACGCTCTCACTTGCCGAGACGATAGTTAGCATAGCCTTCAGCTACGTCATTTGCTACGACATAGCAAGGCGCCATTACCAGTGTATATTGAAATCGAAATTATGTACAGTCAAGAGAGATGTGCACCGACTGTGGATTAAAGTTAAGTATTCTACCAGTACCTCCTGTTTTGCTAGTCTTATTTCTCTGACCTGTTCCAGATCTCACGCCAGTCTGCGTGTAATTAAACGCGTGCATTTCGGCCTCCTCTAGCATCACTTTGTTGGCTCTTCTGCCAACACATCAATTTTAAACGAGACTCGTCTGACCAGGCAACATGTCATCAACAGTCCAATGTCGGTGGTGACGGACGCAGGCGAAGCGCAAAGCTTTGTGTCTTGCAGTCATCAAGGGTATACGAGTGTGCCTTTAGGTCCGAAAGCCTATGTCGATGATGCTTCGTTGAATGGTTTGCGCGCTGATACGCTTGTTGATGGTCCAGCATTGGAATCTGGAGCAATTTGCGGAAGGGTTTCACTTCTGTTACATTGAACGATTCCCTGCAGTCGTCGTTGGTCCCTGTCTTGCAGGATCTTTTTCCAGCCGCAGCGATATCGGAGATTTGATGTTTTACTGGATTCCTGATATTCATGGTACACTCATGAAATGGTGGTAGCGTAAAACACCCACTTCATCACTACCTGGGAGATGCTGTGTCCCATGCCTCATGTGCCGACTATAACACCACGTTGAAACTCACTTAAATCTTGATAACCTGCCATTGTAAAGCAGTAACCGATGTAACAACTACGCCAGACACTTGTTGTCTTATGTACGCATTGCCGACCGCATTCTGCCTGTTTACATATCTCTGTATTCGAATACGCATGCCTATACCAGTTTCTTTGGCGCTTCAGTGAAATTTCTGCTATTATTCCAGTAGATTTCGAGAAGACTATTTCAACTGCGCTGCACTGTCGGAATTTCAATAAGTAGTTACGGAGAAATTACAATATTTAGAACTTTGCGTTTATCTTTTTTGGACTAAACCCAATTGCCGTCTTAGACGGGAGAGCGTGTTTTCGCAGGGAACTATCATGTCCAGCTGATGGGGAATCTAAGAGACGCTACTGACAAATTCGGAATAGCTGCGAAAAGTGTAGTTGCAAACAAAAGTATCACAGTTGCCTGTATGCGGTTTGACTGCCACTGCATCTGGAGGGCAACTGACGTGGAACGAAAGCTCATTCACTGTTTGTCTGCTACACGAATTCTGCTCATGCTTCTACCGAAACCTTGAAAGAAAGAGTAAATGCCACAGACAATGGATTTGTGAGACGGGAATGTGAGGTATAAAGATTGTTGCATAATAACTTCACATGAAGATTCACATGACTGCGTGATACACACTTCACTTATAAATAGTAACAATAATGAACTCTGGAAAGAAAGTGCTTGTAGCTCAGTTTCAATAAAATTACATTTATTTCATCAAGTGTCAGAAACACCCTCTGTCTACTGCACTACACGTTTGCAGTCACTAGTGAAAGAATTTCAGGAGAGACTGGGTCTTGGGTCGTCGGAAGTTGTGCACTGAATTCATCGTTGTGTTTACCCCACAGTGAAAAGTTCAGCTGTCTCAAATCAAGTGAACAGGCAGGTGGAAGCTAACCTCCACGACCTATCCAGCGATCGGGGAAGAGCTGGGTGAGCGATTTCCCAGCTACAGGTGAGCGGTGAGACGGGCTCCCATCGTGCTGGTACCGCATACATCTACGTATTTCGATACAGAGAATTCTTTGAAGAAAGAACCAGTTGTCCCGAGTGACTGAATTCCGTACAGCTTCTGTAATCCCGTTGGGTAATGTGATGGTGAAGTGACACATGATACGGAGGATTGCTTGCACTCAAAATGTGAACGAAACTGCTCTGATTTGTTCCAAACCCCCTTGCAATTTCTTTGGGCCAAAAACATTTATTTCATTCCTTTCGCTCGTTCCAGGCTTGTCTTTACCATCTGCGTAGCTTTCCAGTGTCCTGACAGTAATAAGTTGGTATTAGTGCAAGCAGTGTTTCAAACGACTGATTGTTCGTGAATCCGTGCTGCTTTCTTTCCATAATGTTCTAATGTTTCAGTTTAAAATGTGCTGTGGGACTCTTACGTAAGTTGGTGGAATTGGTTCATAATACTGTGTGTTATTTCTTTTGCCCTTTTTGTGAGTGATCTTACCATATCGTGGGACTGTTTGATGTGGAAGAGATTCTTGACAAAGAGGGTGGTTGGACACAAATATGGAAACACCGCGAGAAATACTTACTTGGACATAAATGCAGACCCTGACGAGGCCTGTAGACTGTGTGTTGTATTTGACCAAGAATGGAACTCGTGCAATGTCCTCAGTACGTTGTAATATCTGTTGTGATCAGAACGGTGTTCTGTGTAGTTGTGAGAGCATTATGACCATATTATCGAAAATTTATACTGCGTATGGGGAAAGCGTAGACACATCCCTCGCCGACACATAGCGGACGAAATGGTGAACGTGATGGACGGCCATTGAAGAGGAATGACGAAAAGAAGGGAGCAAAAGATGCAAAAGTCACTGCAGAATTGAATGTCGCAGTAGCGAACCCTGTCAAAACCAAAACAACACGAAGGGAGCTGTGTAGGCTGGGCGACCTAGAATTCCAGAACCTTTCATCAGCTACGCAAATTACCGTAACAGGAAAACGTGGTGCTCCTGGGCTGCGAAGCAATGGAAGAGTACCATTTGGTCGGATAAGTCTTGATTCACATTGTATCCAACGGCTGGCCGAGTTTACTCCCGAAGTGTGAAACATGGCGAGGGTTTGGTGATGATATGAGCAGCCCTGTCGTGGTATTCCATCGGCGCCATGGTTACTTTGGAAAGTCGCTTTACTGCAAAGGATTATGTGATCACTCTGGCTGCTAGTGTACGTTCCTCGTACAATGGTTGCTCCCCAATAGTGACGCTGTATTTCAAGTCTAGAGGGCCTCTGCGCACATTGTCGTATCGTCCAGGACTGGTTTTGCGACGAAGAGGCGGAACTGTCACATCTCCCCTGTCCAGCACAGTCGTCGGATCTCACTGTCATTAAGCCTTTATGGTCTACTTTCAAAAGAAGGGTGCGTGATCGCTATCGACCAGTGCTATTTACGTTCATCATGGTTACTTGAACTTTTCACAACTTTACAGGAAGAGTGGTATAGGATTCCCTCGAAAACTAAACAGGAACTGCATATTCCGAGGCAACTAGAAGCAGTTCTGAATACCAACGGTTTTCCTACACCACGTTAGACATCGTAATATGCTGGGATTCGCGATCTTTCCATATTTTTGTGCACAAGTACGAGCTAGAAACGCGGCTACTTCCGGTGCGTGCTCAAAGTAAAATTTGACAGGAATGCATGCTTCTTTTTTTGTTTCGAACGTGGTTTGGTATCCGTGTTCCCAAGAGATCTACTCACGGAAGATTACCAGTATACAGTACTGGCCATTAAAATTGCTATACCACGACGATGACGTGCTGCAGACGCGAAATTTAACCGACAGGAAGAAGATGCTGTGATATGCAAATGATTAACTTTTCAGAGCATTCACACAAAGTTGGCGCTTGTGGCGACACCTACAACGTGCTGACATGAGGAAAGTTTCCAACCGGTTTCTCAAACACAAACAGCAGTTGACCGGCGTTGCCTGGTGAAACGTTGCTGTGATGCCTCGTGTAAGGAGAAGAAATCCGTACCATCACGTTTCCGACTTTGATAAAGGTCGGATTGTAGCCTATCGCGATTGCGGATTATCGTATCGCGACATTGCTGCTCGCGTTGGTCGAGATCCAATGACTGTTAGCTGAATATGGAATCGGTGGGTTCACGAGGGTAATACGGAACGCCGTGCTGGATCCCAACGGCCTCGTATCACTAGCAGTCAAGATGACAGGTATCTTATCCGCATGGCTGTAACAGATCGTGCAGCCACGTCTCGATCCCTGAGTCAAGAGATGGAGACGTTTGCAAGACAACAACCATCTGCACGAACAGTTCGACGACGTTTGCAGCAGCATGGACTATCAGGTCGGGGACCATGGCTGCGGTTACCCTTGACACTGCATCACAGACAGGAGCGCCTGCGATGGTGTACTCAATGACGAACTTGGATGCACGAATGGCAAACCGTCATTTTTTCGGATGAATCCAGGTTCTGTTTACAGCATCATAATGGTCGCATCCGTGTTTGGCGACATCGCGGTGAACGCACATTGGATGCGTGTTCTCGTCATCGCCATACTGGCGTATCACCCGGCGTGATGATATGGGGTGCCATTGGTTACACGTCTCGGTCACCTCTTGTTCTCATTGCCGGCACTTTGAACAGTGGGCGTTACATTTCAGATGTGTTACGACCTGTGGCTCTACCTTTCATTCGATCCCTGCGAAACCCTATATTTCAGCAGGATAATGCACGACCGCATGTTGCATGTCCTGTACGGGCCTTTCTGGATACAGAAAATGTTCGACTGCTGCCCTGGCCAGCACATTCTCCAGATCTCTCACCAATTGAAGACGTGTGGTCAATGGTGGCCGAGCATCTGGCTCGTCACAATACGCCAGTCACTACTCTTGATGAACTGTGGTATCGTGTTGAAGCTGCATGGGCAGTTGTACCTGTACATGCGATCCAAGCTTTGTTCGACTCAATGCCCAGGCGTATCAAGGCCGTTATTACGGCCATAGGTGGTTGTTCTCGGTATCGATTTCTCAGATATATGCACCCAAATTGCGTGAAAGTGGAATCACATGTCAGTTCTAGTATAATATATTAGTCCAATGAATACCCATTAGACCATCCACGAAGAAATTATCCCAATGGGATGTTAAATACATGTACACACAAACAAATGGCTTCAATTTCAGAAAAACTGGATGATTTAAAAGAAATGGCACCCGAGATCATCACTCCTGATTGTAGCGGTGTAGGTCGTTATGGCGTATGACAGTCAGGTTGATATCTCGTCGTTTTCGAATGCCTCTCCAAATACGTCTTCGGCCTGTAATCTGATTGACTGTAGTAGAATTGTCTTCAGCAGTGAAATCCGCCACGAACTGAGCCTCGATGATCAGCGATGATCGGCCTGTTGACGCCCCAGTCAGCGGTAGGTACCATCCTAACTGTCGCTCACCATACGTCCCGTCAAACAGGAGTGATGGTGTGGGATGCTATTTCTTTTCAAAGCAGGTCCCCCCTGATTTCCATCCGCGACACCCTTACAACATAGAGGTACGTTGGCGGTTTTGCACGCCCCATCCTGATCTTACACACACATCAAAAAAAGTTTTGCATCATATGGGTTCCGTACAGAAAATTGAAATAGAGATCTACATAAACATCATTTCCGCCCTTTTTATTGCTCATGAAAACCACACATTGCATATTGTACCAACATACAGTGAGGCCTTCAGAGATGGTGGTCCAGAAAACTGTACACACCGTGACCTCTAATACCCAGTAGCACGTCCTCTTGCATTGATGCATGCCTGTATTTGTCGTGGCATACTATCCATAAGTTCATCAAGGCACTGTTGATCCAGATTGTCCCACTCCTCAAAGGCGATTCGGTGTAGACCCCTCAGAGTGGTTGATGTGTTTTGTCGTCCACAAACAGCCCATTTCTATCTGTTCCAGGCATGTTCGATAGGGTTCATGTCTGGAGAACATGCTGGCCACTCTAGTCGAGCGAAGACGTTGTCCTGAAGGAAGTCATTCACAAGATGTAAACGATTGGGGTGCAAATTGTTGTCCATGAGGACGAATGACTTGCCAGTATGCTGCCGACATGGTTGCATTATCGGTCGGAGGATGGCATTCACGTATCGTACAGCCGTTACGGCGCCTTCCATGACCACCAGCGGCGAACGTCGGCCCCACATAATGCCACCCCAAAACAACAGGGAACCTCATACTTGCTGCACCCGCTGGACAGTGTGTCTAAGGCATTCAGCCTGACCGGGTTGCCTCCAAACACGTCTCCGACGGTTGTCTGGTTAAAGGCAAGTGCGACAACACTCATTGGTGAAGAGAACGTGATTCCAATCCTGAGTGGCCCATTCGGCATGTTGTTGGGCCCATCTGTACTGTGCTGAATGGTGTCGTGGTTGCAAAGATGGACCTCGCCATGGACGTCGGGAGTGAAGTTGCACATCATGCAGCCTATTGCGCACAGTTTTGAGTCGTAACGCGACGTCCTCTGGCTGCCAGAAAAGCATTACTCAACATGGTGGCTTTGCTGTCAGGGGTCTTCCGAGCCGTAATCCGTAGGTAGCGGTCATCCACTCCGGCGGCTTGAGCGAGGCATGTCATCGACAGTTCCTGTCTCTGTATCTCCTCCATGTCCGAACAATATCTCTCTCGTTCACTCAGAGACGCCTGGACACTTCCCTTGTTGAGAGCCCTTCCTGGCTCAAAGTAACAATGCGGACGCGATCGAACCGCGGTATTGACCGTCTAGGCATGGTTGAACTACAGACAACACGACCCGTGTACCCCTTCCTGGTGGAACGACTGGAACTGATCGGCTGTCGGACCACCTCCGTCTCATAGACGCTGCTCGTGCATGATTGTTTACATTTTTGGTCGGGTTTAGTGACATCTCTGAACAGTCAGAGGGACTGTGCGTGTTATACAATATCCACAGTCAACGTGAATCTTCAGGATTTCTGGGAACCGGGTTGATGCAAAACTTTTTTTGATGTATGTATTTAAGCAAGATAATACCCGGCAGCATACGGTGAGAATTTCTACTGCTTGTCTTCGTGCTTGCCAAACCCTACCTTGGCTAGCAAGATATCCGAATGTTTCGCTAGATGAAAATATTTGGAGCTTTATGGGCAGGGCCCTTCAACCAACTCCTGATTTTGGCGATACAACGCGCCAATTGCACATAATTCTGCACGAAATCCCTCAGGAGGACACCCAACAATTCTATCAATAAGCGCCAAGCCTAATAACTGGCTGCATATGGGGCAGAAGTGGACCGACGCCTAATTGACTTGCTGAATTTATGAAGCTCTTTCTTTTGAATAAATCATCCAATTTTTCTGAAATAATAAAAATTTGTTTTTCTGTACATATACATCACATCTACCGAATCACGTCCCATTGGGATAAGTCTTTCGTGGGGCATCAAAGTGTGTGTGTGTGTGTGTGTGTGTGTGTGTGTGTGAGAGAGAGAGAGAGAGAGAGAGAGAGAGAGACGGAGGGACGGTAACTTAACAGTTAGTCTCTGGGTATGGCGTCCACGTAAATTGCAAGAACCGTAATCCAAAGAAACATGGGTTTTCACGATATACTCCGTGTAATCAATAAGTCACAGCTATCCAACTGGTAAGATGTAGCACCCCGTTTCGCTCTGATGCTGGAATGTGTTGTGCCAAGGATTCCATATGACTACTGTATCATCGTTCTCAACTCACGGAGGCCGGTCAGACGTGGGTCCAAGTAATGTACATTTCACTCAACGGCGTCCCACACGTGCTTAATAGATCTGAGATGCCACTTTAGCACCAGCATTTACATGGTGTGTGTTCCCCAATCCATTCTAACTCAGTGCGAGAGCGGTGAGACGGTGCAGTATCTTGTTGAAAATATAGGTCGTCTGCAGGGATTTGTAGACGAACAAATGGATGGTCCGATAGATAGATACCTATATTCTTGATTGCTGTATCTCTCACCGCTGTGAAACAATGACAGTCATAATAGAGGCTCGACTTCACCCTGTGTAAACACCTCCCACGCGAGGATGAACCGTGTACGTTGGCAAGCTGGGTGCATACATCTTCAGCAACGTATACTGCAACTCCACAATTAAGACGACCTGTTTCACAGTTTATGGCGTCAGATGGGGTGATGTTACGCTCGTCAGAATCTCAGTGCCCCGCGCTGAGTTGAGTTATACGACGGTGGCTTCTGTAACCAAAGCGAGGAAGTGATTCTTAATGGAATAACTGATCAACAGTTGTTATTATCTAGGCTTTCAAAGATGATTGATTTACTACACTGTGGCCTGCCTATATGCTGTTACATTCGATGTTAATCAACAGGGATCCTTCTGATCTTCCTACACTGCTTTGCGAAACTTAGGGAAGAGACAGACAAAGTACAACAACATTTTAAAAACTCCTTGGAAATGAATGAAAGTGCATGTTGCCAGAGGTGCCCCAGTTGTCCACAGAAAGCTGGACATCACACGCTGTGAGGTCAGTGTGATTATATCACCAAATGGGCCTGGCCTCGCAACACTGGCACTTGAACGAAACGGAGGAGACAATGTATGTCAATCAGCCAGCAGTCACGGTGCCGGTGTTCTTCATTACAAAAGGCCCAGAGACGACGTGTGGTGACTTCACACGGGGTAAGAATCATCGAGAAAGTGGAAGAAGGAAGAAATGTGACGAGCCACAGACGCTGCTGCCTGAAGGAGAGGTATGCTCGACCAGCGATCAACTGCAGTAGCAAGTGACCGCTACATTGTGGAATATGCAAGAACGAACTCACGTAAAACTGTGATGCAGATGCAAACACATTTAACAAGACTGGAAGGCACGCAGTCTCCTCTCCACAGTGACACGGAGACTGCAGGGTAGTAGTACGTCTTCCCGACGACCAGTACCTTGTGTTCCGTTGACACCAACACACTGGTGGCACCGTTTGCGATGATGCCAAGAGCACGGGGCAGACCAATGACGACTGGGTCATGTGCTCTTCTCGAACGAGGGCACATCAGTCTGACTAGTGATTCTGGTGAAAGATGCGAACGCGTATTGCACCCAGTAACATTCTCGAATAAGATGGTGGTGATCCAGGTGTTAAGGTGTGAGGAGGCATAATGCTGCGTGGGTTCACTGTCTTCCAAATCTCACCGGTCAACATTGTTATGCCAGTGCACCCATTCCCCATGTGCGTTTTTTCAGGGGTACATCTTTTTTACGGATCACTGTGAATGACCGCATATCGAACAGTGTAGGTTGAGAAACTCTTGCAACGAGAGGATATTCAGCGAATGGACTGCCCTGATCTTTTCTCCTTCTTAAATCCAATCGAGCACGTGACAGGTGCGATGGGAAGTCGTACTGCAGTATGTCAGCATCCACAAACGACCATCCAACAGTCGTCAACTGTTGTGGTGGAGGACTGGAAGACCTAAAATGGTTCAAATGGCTCTGAGCACTATGGGACTTAACATATGAGGTCATCAGTCCCCTAGGCTTAGAACTGCTTAAACATAACTATCCTAAGGACATCACACACATCCATGCCCGAGGCAGGATTCGAACCTGCAACCGTAGCAGCAGCGCGGTTCCGGATTGAAGCGCCTAGAACCGCTCGGCCACAGCGGCCGGCTGGAAGACCTAATGGAACGCCTTACCTCAAAAACTCCTTATCGATCATGAGGCCAGCATAGCAGCACATTTCAGAGCAGTCACTGTTGTTCTTTGTGATTACACATCCTGTTAAAACGACGTCCCACCTTTCGAAATGTCCAGGAGACCAATATGAATCTCAGAGAGTTCTGTGGAATTATTGTCTTTCAATAAAAATATCATTTCTGTTCGTATCACTGCGTATTTATAAAAAAGTCATTTCTCTTCGTATCACTGCGTATTTGTTACAACTACCCTCTCTACTATACTGCAGCAATTCTTTCTATGTATGGCCGAAGTCCCATTGAGCTATGTTACTTCGTAGTACCACATCACGCGAACGTTGCTTTCGCCATTCAGTTTTGCACACCACTGTATTATTGCCCATACCGTTTGTTACAAACAGTAGCGGTTTTTACCCGAATCCCAGGGACTACTTGACACTGTGTCGAGTGAAAAGCCCAGTGCCTGAATCCCTCACGTTATCTCAATCACCGTTTCGCGTGTGGCCAGTAGAGAGTCCAGCGACGTTCCAGAAACGTGGCACATCGACGTATTCCATTCTCCGCCCCCCCCCCCCCCCCCCCCCCCCCCCCCCGGTTGGCCGTGTGGTCTAACGCACGACTTTCCGGGCGGGAAGGAGCGCCTGGTCCCCGGCACGAATCCGCCCGGCGGATTTGTGTCGAGGTTCGGTGAGCTGGCTAGTCTGTGGATGCTTTTTAGGCGGTTTCCATCTGCCTCGGTGAATGCGGGCTGGCTCCCCTTATTCCGCCTCAGCTATACTATGTCGGCGATTGCTGTGCAAACAAGTTCTCCACGTACGCGTACACCACCATTACTCTACCACGCAAACATAGGGGTTACATTCGTGAGCGACGTTCCCTGGGGGATCCACCGGGGGCCGAACCGCACAGTAACCCTGGGTTCGGTGTGGGGCGGCGGAGGGGTGAAGTGGACTGCGGTAGTCGTCGTGGGGATGTGGACCACTGCGGCTGCGGCGGGGACGGATCCTCTCCGTCGTTTACAGGTCCCCAGTTAACATAACATAACATAACATTCCATTCTCGGCGGCGATAGGAGCATTCGATCTCCAGAACAGTTCTCTGATTCATTCCTCATAGGTGTGTACCAGTACCGTTCGAAGCATGTTTTCGAAGAGTATTTTGCTACTATTTCTTATCTCACTATTAAACATAATTTAGTGTCCGGACGGCTAGAGAGAGTTACAAATCTGCCTAAGGAATTCGGTCTTTCACATCACTCTTCACAAATCGAGAAGCAAGATGTACGAACAACGAGCTTCTGAAGTGATGTAGAAAAGATTTCACTGCCGTATTATCATCATCCTCCCTCTAGAATTCTCTTTGCAACGCACTAAGGAGAAACCTAGTCGTTCTCCTCTCACGTTACAGCACAAGTCGTTGCGTATTTGACACCAATAGGTTGACCGACGCATGTGCGTGTGTTGTGCGCTAACTGCGACGAACTTTTTCCTTACTGATTTTCAAAATGTTTTAATACTGATTCATTATTTTACGCGTTGCTTCTTTGCGGGAACTATACCGCTGCACTATTACTACGTTGTGCAGTATCTGATGGAAGGATTAATAGTTACGTGATTGAGTAATGCAGTCCTGACACTTACAAAAAAAATGGTTCAAATGGCTCTGAGCACTATGGGACTTAACATCTGAGGTCATCAGTCCCCTAGAACTTAGAACTACTTAAACCTATCTAACCTAAGGACATCACACACACCCATGCCCGAGGCAGGATTCGAACCTGCGACCGTAGCGGTCGTGCGGTTCCAGACTGTAGCGCCTAGAACCGCTCGGCCAGCGTGGCCGGCTGACACTTACATTATTCTATGAGATTTCGAGATTGCAGCCGGATGACGTCGACATTTGGCACTATGTTTCGGTTGTTAACCATTCAGGCATCGTCAGGTGATTGTGTTAAACACCGTACTGAAGATGGCTGAATGGTTGTCAGGCGAAATATCGTTGCCACTTGTCGACATCATCCGGCTGCATTCGCGAAATGTCATAGAATACTCAAGCTTCCATTTTATTGAAGATGAATGTTAATCGTAAAACGTACAGTCAAAATTCTGAATGAACACGGACAGAACACAGATACTCTTTTGACTGGCCGGTGTGACTAGCGGTTCTAGGCGCCTCAATCTGGAACCGCGCGACAGCTACGGTCGCAGGTTCGATTCCTGCCTCGGGCATGGATGTGTGTGATGGATGTGCTTAGATTAGTTAGGTTTAAGTAGTTCTAAGTTCTAGGGGACTGATGACCTCAGTTGTTAAGTCCCATAGTACTCAGAGCCATTTGAACCATACTCTTTTGTCGTTTCATTGCGGAAGTTCTGTAACAAATGTATTTCAGAAGGCCGTGCTCATAATCGCGGTTTGGGGGGATCTTAGTGCTCGGTTTCCATTGGAGGTGGGAGCATGAGGTGAAAAGTTTTAGTTTAGCCCGGATCAGCTGCCATTTGTAAAGCCATTTGAACACTTGTGTATTGTAGCTATATTACTGTGTTAAGCGAGGTCTGAACGACGAATCGGAGCTGGCGTCCAGGAAAATTGTGTTTCTCGATTACTTACTCTTGAAAGAGATGTTAATTGGGCTGAAATTAATGCTTGGCTAATGGCACCATTTGTATGTGGACCGTTCGAATTTTACGTGCAAATACGGGCAAAAAACTGTTTTTCTGGCGACTTCTATTCTTTAAACTTGTAGGAATCGATTAAGACATTGCACTAAGGTGAATAAATGGATAAACTCAAAAGATTTTTTATTATCCGTCAATCTTTATCCGTTGTCGAGATGCGATGGCTTAAAGTCGAGCTAAATGTAGCACGTAAAATTTATTCATATTAGAAATGAATGCACGGAAACGGTTTACAGTGATTGAGATAAATAAAAAATAAATAAAAAATAAAAAGTAAAAAAAACGTATTCCTACAATAAAATCGAAAACTTGCTTTCAGAAATCTAGCTTCATTCGGATTTTACGTGCAAATCACACGGTTTTCGTGAGTCTGTTTATGCGCGGTACATCTGTTTCAGACGTGTGCGAATCGGCTAAGGAGGAGGAGGATGTTAGTGTTTAACGTCCCGTCGACAACGAGGTCATTAGAGACGGAGCGCAAGCTCGGGTTAGGGAAGGATGGGGAAGGAAATCGGCCGTGCCCTTTCAAAGGAACCATCCCGGCATTTGCCTGAAACGATTTAGGGAAATCACGGAAAACCTAAATCAGGATGGCTGGAGACGGGATTGAACCGTCGTCCTCCCGAATGCGAGTCCAGTGTGGAATCGGCTAAAATTTCGCAAGAAGGTAGTAAGATGCATTTAATTAATTATTTTCCTGTTGCTTTGTGAAAGATTTATCCATTGCCACGATGTAAGCAACAAGATTCAAAATGCTCAGTCGTCATCCGAGACTACATCGGTTGCCAAGCAATGGCGATCTAAAGTCAAAATATGGCTGGGAACCAGAATGAAAAATGCTCCTATCATAGCACAAGAAAGGCGAGTATGTTCTGGTCAGAGTCAGGGATGTGAAAGAAGCGAAGTAGCTTTACAAACTTATCGGGCAGCTTCAAAGGCATTTAAATCAAATACATCATGACATATTTACACATTAAACCTACTTCTCCGGTGTAGCGAGGTCATCTAACAGCAAGATGCTTACACACCTGCTTCTTGCAATTTATACTCTAAAGTCCCAGATTCTGTGCGCAAATCTAGAAGAGTCACCAAAGTAAACAGTATACGAGATCATATGGCAGATGAATATAGATGTAATCACTAAAAAGTTTTTCTGGTGGTATAAAATTTCTGGGAGTCCTGGTGGGACGACATCATGATCATGTTACTTTACTTGACGAAGCACATCGTATAACATGACATAAGTATCAATACTAACTAGTAAACAAGCGCGAATATGTCAAGATGTTTTGATTTAAATGTCTTTGAAGCTGTCAGGTAAATCGATGAACTTGTTCCCCTCTTTCACACCCCTCTCTGCCAGATATTCGCCTTTTGTTGTTCTACGACAGGAGCATTTTTCATTTGTATCACTATATTTTGATACGAAGATCATCATATAATTAATCCTTGCCATTCCTGAGAATTCTTGAAAAATCTCCAGCATGCTGTTTTTAAGGAAAGGGAAGATTTGTGTTCAACGAGGACACTAGAGACGAAGCACAATCTCGAATTACGTAAGAATGAGGAAGGAACCCTCCCTGGACGGCCGGACATGAACTTGAACCATAAACCTCCCGAATGCGATTCCAATATGCTAACCATTACGATACCACGCTCGTTTGCTATTTTGAGCCAAGTCATCTAAATTTAGACTTACCATATCTTTTCAACTGCTCGATCATGAATTCAGGCGTCACTTGGTCTTTCAGTTTTTCTGGAAGTTACATGTATCGTCATTATTATAGTTATTGAAAAAAAAGAATGTTTGCCTTTGATCTCATTACCAGTAATTATTTCGAAGCAGCTACAGCGAGCGGTTGATGCCCACCGTTGTCAAATCTTAGTTTATTTTACAGCTTCGTGATTACCAGAGGCCAGCTAGTATACCAGCCTACGCTGTAACTAAGAAGCATCTGAATCGCTTTGTTTACATTCATGGTTTGGTTGTTACAGTGATCCAACATACGAGGAGTTTGAAGAACTGGAAGACATTATGTGGATCGACGCCCTGTACAGCAATTTCTCATACATGGATCTGACTGAGAAAATGGTAGTAGTAGATGGCGGATTGTATCCTGAGCGGATGCAGTTTTGGGAGAGTATCTTGGGTGACATCAGGAGAGAAGAAGACGAAGCGGAAAAGGCGGAGAAAGAGAAGCAGCAGAAAGCATGGAGGGAGCGAGAGGAGGAGGAAGAGAGGCTTAAAAAGGCTGAGAACAAAACGGAGGAAGAGATCGATCCCAAAAAGCTCAGAGTGGAGTTGTGATTTCTCTGCTGCTACATTCCCCAGAAGGGATACGACATGTAATTATTTGTGTTCACTGTAAACTTTTCGATAAATTAATTATTTTTTCAAAGAACGCAAAGTTTCCGTGTATGAATTCCTTGTTCACCTCAGTGCACGTGACATTCTGTCAAGGGACAAAAACAAAGTGGTGAATTATTTGGAAATATCAAACATCGCAGTTTTCTATTCGTACTTGGAGTTAGTTTGGAGCTACTTGGAGAAACCTGATCTCCTCTCGATCGACCGTATGGAGTTTGTTACAATAAATCGCGCTAATTCTTTTGTCGATGTATTTCCTCATCGTCGACTTAATTAACAGTTTCCTCTTTTGTAGAATGACTAGTTACATTTTCTTTTGACACTGTAAAGAAGTCATAGAGGTTAACACCTGATGACACTGCATGCAACACTAATCATTCCATAGCAACTACTAAAAAAAAAAAAAAAAAACTTGTTTCATTTTCTATCAAACTTTTAACTAAACAAAAGTGCAACATAACCCTATCTCATCATGTAGGCCCTTGAAATCGAAATCTGTCATCCTGATACACGGGTAATGTAGTCAGCAGCTCGTGGTCTTGCGCTAGCGTTCTAGCTTCCTGCGCACGGGGTCCCCGGTTCGATTCCCGGCGGGGTCAGGGATTTTCTCTACCTCGTGATGACTGGATGTTGTGTGTTTTTCATCATCATTTCATCATCATTGACTTGCAAGTCGCCGAAGTGGCGTCAACTAAAAAGGACTTGCAATGCGGTGGCCGAACTTCCCCGCCAGGGGCCTCCCGGCCAACAATGTCATACGGTCATTTCATTTCGCTGGTAATGGAATGTGGTGCTCGCCCGGCTAGTCGCAGAGTCTAACGCGTTGTTTCCCGAGTGGGAAGGCGTGCCGGTCCGCGGCACGAATCCGCCCGGAGGATTAGGTCAAATGGCTCTGAGCACTATTGGACTTAACTTCTGAGGTCATCAGTCCCCTAGAACTTAGAACTACTTAAACCTAACTAACCCAAGAGCATCACACACATCCATATCCGAGGCAGGATTCGAACCTGCGACCGTAGCGGTCGCGCGGTTCCAGACTGTAGCGCCTAGAACCGCACGGCCAGGATTAGTGTATAGGTCCGGTGTGCCGGCCAACCTGTGGATGGTTTTTAAGGTTTTCCATTTACCTCGGCGAATGCGGGCTAGCTCCCCTAATTACGCCTCAGTTGCACTGTGTCAGCGATTGCTGCGCAAACACCGGTTCCACGTACGCGTACACCATAATTACTCTACCGCGCAAACATTTGGGTTATACTCGTTTGGTATGAGACGTTCCCGGGGGTTCCACTGGGGACCGAACCTCACAGTAACACTGGGTTCGGTGTGGGGCGGCGGTGGGGTGGGTGGAATGCTGTGGCCTGTTATGGGGTTGTGAACCACTGAGGGCTACGGCGGGACGAAGCATCTCAGTCGTCTCTAGATCCCCAGTTTAATACATACATACGTACTGTGGAACGTGGTGGATCACACGAAGTTGTGAGGCAAATTTCACACTAATTTCCGTATCATGGTCATCATAAACACACATGCACCTAACTATTAACAACAACACAAAAAACTTGAAGTGTCTTTCAAAATTAAACAGTTGACACCATGGAAATTAAATACTTCCTCAGGAAATTTGCTATGGAGAAGAGTTATTCTTGGACACTGTAGTAAAAGACAGCGTCTTGCCTAACGCCAGTAATTGGAAAACAAACAATCAGGTCCGTCCATGTGCGATATAGCTTGTAGAACAAAAGTTAAAGTTCCGACAAGCCACTATGGAGCACATTTATCCTGAACGCTAAGCACGGGCAATGAAAAAGTTAATGTTCCTAGCTACAATCATCGAAACGATGACACAGTCGAGACGCGCAGAGCTGTTAAGAGTCCGGTCCCAGCGTGCGCGACGTGTTGGTTGCAGAGTGGGGGTGGGCGGCGGACTGACCGGCAACAGCGGCGGTGGCTCTGTTGGGTTTAATCGTTTCTGTGCTGGCAATATCACTGCCTGCTGCTGCCCCAGCGCGATGTGCGGAGTATGACATCTTTCTGACTGGCTGGTTGGCTGGTTGGCGGAAGCTGAACATAGTCTGTGGGTCTCCCTTTGTGATTTGCTCTCAGTCACCAAATGTTCTATCTTTCCAACATTGTTTGAATTACTGAACACGACGTCCGCATTCTGTTTGTTAACTACAATTCAAACCAGTTGTGCGTAATCCAGTGAGGTCTGAAAATAACAATGTACGTGAAATGTGCTCTATTTCGGAAACTACTCGGAACAGGACATACGTCCATCAGAAGTTTTTTTGTTTCGAATGAGCGTTCGTGTCATATTTCTTAAGGGGGGTAGGACGTCAAACGGGCCGACTTGGAGCAGGAGAGGCACCACAGGACATTTTATTTTCTACTGTCTATACTTTCACAAATAAATTCATAAAACTTTGAAAGCATGATCAGGAAGGATTCAGGATTCATACTCATAGCAGTGGAAGCTCAAAAACGTAACAAAATACATTTTTTTACATGTGAAATTTCATCATTTTTTTCACTTACTACTGGCTGCATTTGTTGCTATAGGTACACTTCTCTTCCTAAGTAAGAGAAATTCTTCGATGAATTTTGCACAGCATACAAACTATAGTTACATGTGTATGAAACTCTAGAGTTTATTTAATTTGTGAAAAAATGAATGAACTGTTACGTTTTAAACTTCTTGTTTAGAAAAAACTAAAATTTTATAGTTATTTATCTCAATTTTTACCACAGTTTTTAATAGAGTTGGAAAATTCTAGAGTTTCATACACCTGTAAGTACTGCTTGTATGCTGTGCAAAATTCATCGAAGAATCTCTCTTACTTAGGAAGAAAAGTGTACCTACAGAAACAAATGCAGCCAGTAGTAAGTGAAAAAATGATGAAATTTCACACGTAAAAAAAGGTATTTTGCTACGTTTTTGAATTTCCACTGCTATGAGTGTGAGTCCCCACTCCTTCTTGGTCATGCTGACAAAGTTTTATGAATTTATTTGTAAAAGTATAGACAGTAGAAATTAAAATATCCTGTGGTTCCTCTCCTGCTCCAAGTCGGCCCGTTTGACGTCCTACCCCCCCCCCCCCCCCGTAATACTGACTGTTTCATGTTGAATAAAAGCCGCTGTAGCTGTCGAAAGAACTTTATTAAAGGCACGAGACATTTCGTAATTTACATCACATCACCAGGTGCAAATCTAAATAAAAAAAAGAAAGAGGCCGTAAACGATATTACGCAAAGACCATATCACAGTGACAAAAAGTGGCTGCAAGACTTACATTATAGTGGTCAAACCATTTTGCAGTCTCGTCCCAATCCTTCCTATTCGGAAATTTTACAAAAAGCGATAGTCACACATTAAAACGCGGCAATGAAACTGGAACCTATGAACTAATGGAACGAGAAACAAGATTACCCAAAGCACCGGGAAGAGGGAGGAGGGGAGAGGGAGAGGACTATTCCTCCTGGAACACGCTGTGTAGGACAAATAATTGAGGTATTAAAAAACTAAAAACCCGCCTCGATTGCGAAAAAAGCCCTAGTGTTAAGTGTTAACCCAGGTTTCGGCGAAGACAACTACACCTTCTTCAGAACAACAATAAAACCCACAAGTGCCTAAGAAGACCTTTGTCAATGATTAAAAGAACGCCATAGCTATACATTTATAAACGAAAACGAAAACACAAACAGTACATATGTACAAAGCCAAAACCACTACTGCCGGCCGCGGTGGTCTCGCAGTTCCAGGCGCGCAGTCCGGAACCGTGCGACCGCTGTCTCGGGCATGGATGTGTGTGATGTCCTTAGGTTAGTTAGGTATAAGTAGTTCTAAGTTCTAGGGGACTGATGACCACAGCAGTTGAGTCCCATAGTGCTCAGAGCCATTTGAACCATTTGAACCAAAACCACTACTTAACTTAATGGTGTACGCTCCACCTCACACCGGCCTATGTTCGATGGGCCATGACCCGCCATAAACTGCAGCTACAAACGGTCGCTCACTTACAAGCGTGACCCGCTATCTATGCACATGTGCAAGACAAGGGAAGTTACTTGAATGCGCATGCGCATACGAATACGAGAAAGTTTATACATGGGTCGGGGCTAAATAGCCCATATAGTCCCAACCGTGGATCAACGTATATCAAAAAATGAAATGAATAGAACAAGAGACGAGTTACATAGGAATTGCGGTTGCTTATGCTAGTAAAGAAACTTATATATGAAGCTACCTATGACAACAGGAAGAACTCTTAGAAACTATACTTAAAGCCAGTAGTATATTAACCAACGATTACTGACGCGCTGCGATGTTGAAGGTTCTTAAATAATTGAGGGTCATTCACTGTAAGTGGAGAGACTGACATATGAGAGACAAACCGGATGGACGATCCCCAAATTGGTAAAAATTAGGAGAATTTAATGGCGCGATTAGATATATGCTATGCGCTGCGTCGGACTCGTGGTCTTTTGATGGACGAGCAAACAAAAAGTGAAGCCAGAGAGGAGGAAGTGTTACGCGGACGGCGAAAACAGTTTTCTCCGCTCGGAGTGGCTTTTGAGACGTGATTAATGTGGGTGGCTGTAACAGGTGTAGGCGCCGTCGCCGTCGGATCGCGAGAGCCGGGGACGCGCGCATATTTCAGGCCGGCGTGGAGCGCCGCGGCCGTGATGCATGGCGGCGCCGGCTGCGCTGTGTGGGGGAGGGGGGCGCAAGACGCTGCCGCAAGTGTTCGCGACGGCGCCCTCTGACGTCACCAGCTTCCCACGCCGTAGCTTTCGCAGCATTAAGAAATGGTTTTGTGTGTGTTATATTGGTACAGTCAGGCTTCAAGCAGTCTTGAGATGTCGAAGAGAAAATTAAAAAAAAAAAAAAAAAAAAACAGATGTTACGGAGAGAAAAAGCTGAAGAACGATTCATTTCATATTTAAAATCAGAAAACAGAAGCTTGCTCTTCAATGAATAGGACGACTACTGAACGCGTGCTATATTACGACGATGCTGTCTCTCTCAACTCCGTTAATTTAAAGACACATTCTAAAGACACATATTCCAGTGACCGATAATTTAAGGAAGCGGATAACGACGGTTTCCTATTATTGTTAGCAGATCACGTACTTAACGGTTTATTCTTGAAGACACTACTCATACTCATAGGAAACGCTTTTAAAAATCCATTGTTTAGCAATATTTCACACGCCACTGTATGACATCCATCTTTTCACGCTGAAACTCTGACGTGAACAAACGAGGCGTGGGTAATCATGTTCATGATCCCGGCGGAGGTTCGAGTCCTCCCTCGGCCATGGGTGTTTGTGTTTGTCCTTAGGATAATTTAGGTTAAGTAGTGTGTAAGCTTAGGGACTGATGACCTTAGCAGTTAAGTCCCATAACATTTTACACATATTTGAACATTTTTGGTAATCATGTTCCAAACAGTCAGCAGTTTCCTCCGAACGGTGCCGGCCCACTTATCGTTTCAAGCCAACCGCTAGCTTCGGACCCGCAGACTCTACTCTACTTGACAGCCTCGCTAAGTGCTCGCGCCCAGCAACAACAATTATCCATTATTCAAAACTATCAGCGGGCAACGATCATTTTGGAATTCAAAAATGGCTCTGAACACTATGGGACGTAACTTCTGAGGTCATCAGTCCCCTAGAACTTAGAACTACTTAAAACTAACTAACCTAATGACATCATACACATCCACGCCCGAGGCAGGATTCGAACCTGCGACCGTAGCGGTCGCGCGGTTCCAGACTGTAGCGCCTAGAACCGCTCGGCCACACCGGCCGGCATTTTGGAATTCTGCCTCGGTTAAACCAGAGGTGGCTGCAATATAGCTTCTGCGATGAAGCAAATTGATGAATTCACTCTAGAATGTTATACATAATGACAAATATCTTGACATGTGACGATATATAGGATCCTCAAAAATGTAAACAAATAGGAAACAGATTTGATTCCGACACGAACTGATACGAAGTTGTGAGGTGTCACAGTGTTCCACTCTGGGACCATTAGTATCTAACGTGGATCATAAGTAATACCCAAAAATTGATGTGGGGTAGAGTGTATGATAACAGTACAGTATCAATGGTGTGTTGCTTCACACAGTTACGTCGATTAAATATCTAGGTATAGCAAAGCGATTTCGAATAGAATGAGTACGTGAGGGCGGCAGTAGGTAATGAAAGAGGTCGATTTAGGTTTACTGGGGCAGTTTTAGAAAGTTCTATAAAGGAGACATGGTATAGAACACCATTGCGACTCATTCTTGAATATAGCCGGATTAAAGGAAGATATGGAAGCAATTCAGAAGATTGCTGTTAGATTTGTTACCGGCAGGTCAGCTCAACATGCAAGTATTTCGGAGATTCTTCCTTGAACTCAAATGGGAATCCCTGGAGCGAAGACGACATTTTCGCGAAAAGACTTCAGAAAACTTAGAGAAACGGCATTTGAAGCTGACTACAAAATGATTCTACTGCCGACAACGTGCATTTCACTTAAGAACTACGAAGATAAGAGAAATGAGAGCTGTTACGGAGGTAAATAGAGAGACGTTTCTCGCTCGTTCTATTTGCAAATTGAACAGGAAAGGAAACGACTAGTAGTGGTACAGGAAAATGCAAAATTGCGAACTTTGGTGGCCGATGAATGAACGTGTGATACTACGTCGCAATTTTCCCGCGCACCTGGCAAGGATACTAAACTTGGGACATGTCGATACCAGGGTATAAAATCTGTGCAAATTTCATTCCGCGTACTCAGATGGACGGTAACTAAGCCTCGCAGGTAGGCACGTGGAAAATATACACAGATGATAAAATCTTCTCGGGTTGACAGCTGAGTCAATGTGTTGTTTCCAGCAAAGTTTCAGCAAGTTTCTTACTTGCCATCTTCAGGCGAAGACGTTGCTGGAAAACAACACATTGACTCGGCTGTCAACTCGAGAAGATTTTATCATCGAGCTTCGCCGAGAACGCCTGCATTCTCATAATATACACAGATATCAGCAACTGTGTCCATTACAGGCGATGTCACAGAATTTGTAGCGTCACAGTGCACAAAGAATGTCAACCGTCACAACCGTATGGGCGATCAATATACAGGAAATCATACAAATAACTAAAGAAACATTTAATGTGTTTAATATCACTACAGAATGACATAAATTTAAATGAGTTACAATCTTTCAACGTTGTCAATGACAATAATTAAGACTTACGTGCATTGTTTGTGCAAAAGTACCCTTGTGGTAGGGGAACGTGATTACCGACGACAAGACATTTGAATGAAATACGTGAGATTAACAATAAATCGTTGTGTAATAGTGACTGTGAATGTATCATATAGGGAATGGAAATGAACAATATGAATTGGGAATTGGAGTATTTAAAAAAAGCAAAAAAATCATTACAAAATCCACTGCCAACAAATTTAAAGAAAAAGGTAATACTTCTATGATTAAATTTAGAAAACAGATTGACTGGAAGAATGCAGTAGGAAGACTTAAAGAGACAGGAAGCGAATTTGTGAAGAGTGAAACAGACGTAAAGGGTAATTCATGTGAGAATGATATGCTGAGGGGTATGAGGAGCAACGACCATATTACAAAACAGTCACAAAAATCTACTGATCTAGTAATCCTGGACTATTGTATTTAGTCTAGGAATGCCGACTGGCGTATAGGATGATTCTCTACAGCTTGCTATATGTGACATCTTAGAGCAGCAGTCCACCACATGTAAGAAGCAGGTAAGAATCACATTGCAGATGATAGGTACATATTGCTAACATTGTCCGAGTACAGTTTTATAAAACATGCTTAGTCAACGTGCAGAATTCTCTACAGCTCTCTCATATGAGTTACAGGTCTTACAGAGGAGATGCCTCGTCTCTCTTTATTATCATCATTTTGTCAAGCAGCTCATACCTTCCTACAAGACCTTTGGAATAAAATCCTACAATGAATCTCCGCATTTTAAGTGTATAAGGCAGGGTAGGTGCATTCATTTTGATGGGATGGCAAATTTTAAATATGTAAACCATTTATACAGTCCTGGAAATGGAAAAAAGAACACATTGACACCGGTGTGTCAGACCCACCATACTTGCTCCGGACACTGCGAGAGGGCTGTACAAGCAACGATCACACGCACGGCACAACGGACACACCAGGAACCGCGGTGTTGGCCGTCGAATGGCGCTAGCTGCGCAGCATTTGTGCACCGCCGCCGTCAGTGTCAGCCAGTTTGCCGTGGCATACGGAGCTCCATCGCAGTCTTTAACACTGGTAGCATGCCGCGACAGCGTGGACGTGAACCGTATGTGCAGTTGACGGACTTTGAGCGAGGGCGTATAGTAGGCATGCGGGAGGCCGGGTGGACGTACCGCCGAATTGCTCAACACGTGGGGCGTGAGGTCTCCACAGTACATCGATGTTGTCGCCAGTGGTCGGCGGAAGGTGCACGTGCCCGTCGACCTGGGACCGGACCGCAGCGACGCACGGATGCACGCCAAGACCGTAGGATCCTACGCAGTGCCGTAGGGGACCGCACCGCCACTTCCCAGCAAATTAGGGACACTGTTGCTCCTGGTGTATCGGCGAGAACCATTCGCAACCGTCTCCATGAAGCTGGGCTACGGTCCCGCACACCGTTAGGCCGTCTTCCGCTCACGCCCCAACATCGTGCAGCCCGCCTCCAGTGGTGTCGCGACAGGCGTGAATGGAGGGACGAATGGAGACGTGTCGTCTTCAGCGATGAGAGTCGCTTCTGCCTTGGTGCCAATGATGGTCGTATGCATGTTTGGCGCCGTGCAGGTGAGCGCCACAATCAGGACTGCATACGACCGAGGCACACAGGGCCAACACCCGGCATCATGGTGTGGGGAGCGATCTCCTACACTGGCCGTACACCACTGGTGATCGTCGAGGGGACACTGAATAGTGCACGGTACATCCAAACGTCATCGAACCCATCGTTCTACCATTCCTAGACCGGCAAGGGAACTTACTGTTCCAACAGGACAATGCACGTCCGCATGTATCCCGTGCCACCCAACGTGCTCTAGAAGGTGTAAGTCAACTACCCTGGCCAGCAAGATCTCCGGATCTGTCCCCCATTGAGCATGTTTGGGACTGGATGAAGCGTCGTCTCACGCGGTCTGCACGTCGAGCACGAACGCTGGTCCAACTGAGGCGCCAGGTGGAAATGGCATGGCAAGCCGTTCCACAGGACTACATCCAGCATCTCTACGATCGTCTCCATGGGAGAATAGCAGCCTGCATTGCTGCTAAAGGTGGATATACACTGTACTAGTGCCGACATTGTGCATGCTCTGTTGCCTGTGTCTATGTGCCTGTGGTTCTGTCAGTGTGATCATGTGATGTATCTGACCCCAGGAATGTGTCAATAAAGTTTCCCCTTCCTGGGACAATGAATTCACGGTGTTCTTATTTCAATTTCCAGGAGTGTATTTCGTTTACACTTATGAACAAAGCGAAGGCATCTTTTTCTCTCACTTTCATTGTTTGACTGAACAGTTCCTATGAGAAGAAGTGCATCATGATAGCGGAATCCAGAGCAGGACTCGTGTGTAACGGTTTCCGGTTGCGCAGAAAGACAGCACTGAGTTTTTCCCATTTCAAAGCGTCTTATGTCTCGTACAATCTCGTAGTGACCGCATAAATCCGCTTGAATCTATACTTTATAGAAGGTACAGATTGTTTCACAATGTTCTGACAGTATCAAATTTTAATAACGCGCACTAAAACAAGATACAGCGACGATAGCACAGTCTATTAATAGTGTGGAGTGTCAAGTTTCATCCCATATACAGGTCAGTAACCATGTCGTACTGCTCTAAGCAACATCGTGCGTTCAAGGAGTACTATTTTCGCTACGGCGAATGTGTCCTGCGTGTGCAACGTGGCTTTCGAAAGTATTTGAAGAACCAGCCGCGACGTCCAGTTCCTGCTTGTGGAACAATAGTAAACTTGGTAAGAAACAGCGTATCGAATAGAAAGTAAGCTAGCCCTCGGCAAAGCGTCCGAACTCCGTGCTAGACTCTTACCTATTGGATTTTTGAAAGTGAGAGTGTACTCCGACCAGCCTAGAAGCTTGCAACTACTAAAACATCGAATTCACGATGAAATTTCCAGAATTCCTCCAGTAGTTACGAAAGATATGTTCAAAAGCTGGGTGAAGCGCCTCGAGTATTGTGTAGCCGCTAGTGCTCGTTATTTTTCCGATGTGGTAAGTCATAAGTAAACTTCAACTTCGTTTCGCAATTAATTTGTGTGTTATTCAAATTTTAAATCATCAAAACATCGTGAAACGTCCTGCAGAACGTACTGCCGACAGACTGATTACCACCGACAAATTGGCTAGACAGGGTCGTGATTAGAAATATAAATGAATTTCAAAATTCTGTAACTGCTTTTTTTTAAAAGTAGATTGTGTAATGGAAAGTAAAAATCTTCACTTTGTTAACAAGTTTATTATTTTCATGATTTCTATTATTTCATTGACTACGCTAGGTGTCAAATTGCAGGGCTCTCAAAGTGGCCGTGGGTGAATACCTCAGTATTTGTCTTGTCTGTCGCGTGGCACATCAACTGACGCCGGTGGTAGCGACAGTCCAGTATTTCAGTGACAAATCTGAAGATGGTCTAATGTGGCTGACAACTGTTAGTAAAACCTGGTACAGCCTGTTTTGTTCATTAAAGAGTAGGAAAGTTTTGCACAGAAAGGATTGTATTCGTTTTGTAACCTTCGAGGGAGAACTGGCTTGATAGCAGAGTTGCAGTGAAACCCAAGTACGAAGCAGGCGTCTTGTCGGAGGTATGCTGCGGAAAAGTGTGGCATTTCAGCACATAAACAGTTGTTACAAGCTTGATCAACTCATACCAGACATATCACGAAAATCGCCAAATGGAAGGCATACCGTTACAGAGCGCGCATCACAACTTGTGTTGCACGCCATCGCAGACAGTAGCCAAGCAAGCCTCCTCACACGTTAAGCAGAACTGTATCAAACTGTTCATTCATAGCAACAGGAAGTGTCTACCGTGCTCCCCTGGGCTCCAAACTCTCTGAATTAAAACCCAATAGAGAATCTGCCAGACTACCTGTATCAGGCTGCTTGCGCCATGTATCCTCAGCCGAGAAATCTAGTGCATTTGCGTTCAGCACTGGAGTCGGCATGGGTCCACATTCTATTGGTACCTTCCAGAACCTCATTGACTCTCTTCTCGCACGTTTTGCGCTACAAAAGGTGATTATTCATAAGTGTGACTGGACAATGTAGATTCTTGTGTTTTACTGCGCTAGAGTTTAATGTCTAGTTATAACATTTGCCGTCAACCTTTAGTTGATAATATGTGTAATATTCTAACCTGTTCTGCACAACCCGTTTTGTGCAACAAATTGAGAGGAGAGATGAGGAAGGAGAGTGCAGGAGGAGGGGAGGGAATGGAAGGGAGAGTGGAGGGGAGGCGAGGTGATAGAAGGGTCAATGACCTGGATCATGTATCATCACAAATATATACAAAGTTTGCAAGAATCACCATAGCCATGCTACTCGCGACCACTGAAATTGTACTTTCGTCAGTCTAATGAAAAAACTCAACAAGTAACGATGACTACATTAATTAGCCACGCTTTGCATAACTTTGCATAAGGAATCTTCATTTTGATGTAAATGCATCAGGGTGGAACCTGAAAGCTTTACACACTATGTAAGTGGCAAATTCTAAGTGAGGTGATGCCTTGCTATGAGGTGGCCGGCGATAGGTTGGCGACGTATTACACTGTAAGTGTTTTCATCCCAAACATCCTGTGAAAACAAGAACTCTCGAAGACGCCAACTCCATGTTAACCTGTTGTACACGACTGTTGTAGTATTTTACAATTAAAAGTGAGGTAACTATCAACAGTCCTGAATTTCTGTCTGTGTGAACTTTCATAGTCAGTTCACATAAATAAAAAAGGCACCTGAGCCAATGTTTGAGGGTTTTGAATCATTTATAAACAAACCTAAAATGTTCATTAGAGCCTGACAATCACGACTGTAGTGAGGTAATGTATATATTGTGGCATGACAACGGCAATAAAGTCTTTATTACGTATTACCATTCTTCGATTTCGTTATTATATTAATTCGGCATACGTTTTGCAAAAGGTTTCATATTTAGAATGTAGTTTTAAAAAAGATAAGATGATGGAAATAGCAAAAACAATAATGAATAAAATGTTCTCTCGCCTCTAGCCGCATCATATTGTTGAAATATCACGAACTTTAGACGGTGACTCCTCGGCCATTAACAAGCGAAATGTCTGCTTCTGCGCTGCTGGTATGTCTTTCTCATTCTGCTTGAGGAGTCCTTGCTCTAAAGATCGTGGAATTTTAGCTACATGGTGTGGGTCGAGGCCCGATACTATTTTATTCTATATTATCGCCGTGAGATTCTGCACTCCCATGAACAATAATAGCTACAAAAGAAAAAAAATGTTGTTTGAAACAGGATACAGATAATTTAGAGTTAGATGGTTTAGTCTGATTGCTGCGGCAGCAATGGACGTGAGGGGATAGGCAGTACAGGGCGGGGGAGGGGGGGGGATGTGGGAGAATAGTGGAAAGATAACCAAGATGACGAGGTGAGTGGCTGAAAACTTACAAGAGAAAGGACTAATTGAAATGAGAGGTGAGCATTTACTCCATCGTTACAGATGAGTACCATAACACTGGAGAAGGACTTTGAAGGTGTTTCTGCTTTGTTGATTAATACAGTTTAAGATATTAGATGAGAACTTGTGTGTGAGAAGTACTTGATCTGCGACGGAAGAGTGAGTAGCGTGCAAACTGAGAATGCGATGAAGTATAAACAACAGGTGGTAGTCACGCAATTTAGTCGCAACCATCGTACCTGGGCTTATGAGGCAATGATCAAACAGGCTGTTTTCGCAGATGTAACACACATAATAGTTAGTCATAAGCATAAAATAGTGAATATGACCAGCTCCTGAACAAAATAACACATGACAGTTTTTGAAAATACCTGATGACAAGCAACACACTGATTGCTGAAAGTGATCTGGTTCAGTTGGCACTTTGAAAACATTCTTGAACTGGTTGCCATGGCATTCGAAGAATTAACCATTAATACGTTCTGACTGATTTATATTGCATAACGACTGTTTTCTCTTTGATCTTTAGGGTCGCATAAGTAACAAAAATATTCCTGTAATTTGAAAGCAAAGCACTAAAACAGATCAGTTCCTCGATAAAAATATTACTTCTTTGAGAACTGTCGAGGAGGTTACAGTTCATGGTTCATAGCACTAGAGACAGATCACGAAATCCTTCAAATTTCGCCTTTTAGGAACAGCTGTAGTTTGCTTCTAATGCCCATTGAGGTCAATACTTATCACTAAGTAATGACAACCAGTCCACTGCATATCTAGAACAAATCCCTCTGATAAGTATTGTCTATTTACTTGCTCTGCAAATAGATCGGTCTCATCACAGAACAAATAATTACGCGAGAGAGTTCGATGCCGAAGCTTTCTGCAATTTTGTCATATGATGACATGATTGGAGACCGTGGCTGTTATTTGAAGACAAATGTTGGTGTTGGGACAGCAACCAGCCACAAATTTACTTTCAGTTTCTTTATTCGAAGGGTAACGTTACCGGTTTCGAATCGTTATGATTCATCTTCAGACGGTTTACACTCTTTCCTTACAACATGTGGTGCGTTTTTTACAGATTAATTGTCCTAAAATATAAATAATACATAATTATAAGCACCCCACACACAGATGGTTGCGTTACGGATTTTCGTTGGATGTGACTTACGTGAAATGACTCCAAACCGACAAACAAGAGCAAGAGTTATCGTTTTCGAAACAAATTAATAAGATCCATGTAAAGGGAAATACGCGTGCGTTTTTCTCACGCACCAGGTTTACACTAGAATTGTGTTAATTCTACACATACTCATCATACCTCGCATGTAGAGTGATGCAAGTCAAAAACAATAGGGAGCAAGGAAACTCTCATGTTCGAAAGATAAATGAAGTGTACATGAATTTATGCATATTTAGTAATAGAATCAATAACAGAAGAAATGATATACAGGGTGGTCCATTGATAATGACCGGGCTAAATATCTCACGAAATAAGCATCAAACGAAAAAACTACAAACAACGAAACTCGTCTAGCTTGACGGGGGAAACCAGATGGCGCTATGGTTGGCCTGCTAGATCGCGCTGCCATAGGTCAAACGGATATCAACTGCGTTTTTTTTTGCAATAGGAACCCCAATTTTTTATTACATATTCGCGTAGTACGTAAAGAAATATGAATGTTTTAGTTGGACCACTTTTTTCGCTTTGTGATAGATGGCGCTGTAATAGTCACAAACGTATAAGTGTGTGGTATCACGTAACATTCCGCCAGTGCGGACGGTATTTGCTTCGTGATAGATTACCCGTGTTAAAATTGACCGTTTACCAATTGCGGAAAAGGTCGATATCGTGTTGATGTATGGCTATTGTGATCAAAATGCCCATCGGGCATGTGCTATGTATGCTGCACAGTATCCTGGACGACATCATCCAAGTGTCCAGACCGTGCGCCGGATAGTTAGGTTATTTAAGGAAACAGGAAGTGTTCAGCCGCATGTGAAACGTCAGCCACGACCTGCAACAAATGATGATGGCCAAGTAGGTGTTTTAGTTGCCTTCGCGGCTAATCCGCACATCAGTAGCAGACAAATTGCGTGAGAATCGGGAATCTCAGAAACGTCGGTGTTGAAAATGCACCCGTACCATATTCCTATGCACCAGGAATGGCATGGCGCCGACTTTGAACGCCGTATACTGTTTTGCCACTGGGGACAAGAGAAATTACGGGACAATGACAGATTTTTTGCACTCGTTCTATGTAGCGACGAAGCGTCATTCACCAACAGCGGTTACGTAAACCGGCGTAATATGCACTATTGGGCAACGGAAAATCCACGATGGCTGCGACAACTGGAACATCAGCGACCTTGGCGGGTTAATGTATGGCGCGGGATTATGGGAGGAAAGATAATTGGCCCCCATTTTATCGATGGCAATGTAAATGGTGCAATGTATACTGATTTCCTACGTAATGTTCTACCGATGTTACTACAAGATGTTTCACTGCATGACAGAATGGCGATGTACCTCCAACATGATGGATGTCCGGAACATAGCTCGCGTGCGGTTGAAGCGGTATTGAATAGCACATTTCATGACAAGTGGATTGGTCGTCGAAGCACCATACCATGGCCCACACGTTCACCGGATCTGACGTCCTCGGCTTTCTTTCTGTGGGGAAAGTTGAAGTATATGTGCTATCGTGATCCACCGACAACGCCTGATAACATGCGTCAGCGCTTTGTCAATGCATGTGCGAACGTTAGGGAAGGCGAACTAGTCGCTGTCGAGAGTAATGTCTTTACACGTATTGCCAAATGCATTGAGGTTGACGGACATCCTTTTGAGCAATTATTGCATAATGTGGTGTTTACACGTAATCACGCTGTAACAACATGCGTTCTCAGAAATGATAAATTCACAAAGGTACATTATCCCATTGGAACAACCGAATTAAAATGTTCAAACGTACCAACGTTCAGTATTTCAATTTAAAAAACCCACCTGTTACCAACTGTTCGTCTGAAATTGTGAGCCATATGTTTGTGACTATTACAGCGCCATTTATCACAAAGCGAAAAAGGTGGTCCAACTAAAACGTTCACATTTCTTTACGTACTACACGAATATGTAATAAAAAATGGGGGTTCGTATTTAAAAAAAAAAAACGCAGTTGATATCCGTTTGACCTATGGCAGCGCCATCTAGCGGGCCAGCCATAGCACTATCTGGTTTCCCCCTTCAAGCTAGACAAGTTTCGTTCTTTGTAGTTTTTTCGTTTGATGCTTATTTCGTGAGATATTTGGCCCGGTCACAATCAATGGACCACCCTGTATATTCTGTGGGCACATACTGAAAATAATAAATGTCTAAGCACTTGAATTCTCGTAATTGAAATTTAGAAGTGTAACATTATGGTGCAGAAAGACTAATTTTTCTGCATTTTTGTGCAGTAGTTTTCTCCTCTTCTTCTCGTAGGCACTCCCAGTTTCATAAAAAAAGACGCTCTCAATACGCACTACAACGTGAATCCAACAAATTTTTTGGTGCAAGATTTACTAAATATGTAAACTTATCAGTTCTTGCTTGCCACCATGTGTATGAATTATCATAACGTGATATGTTCTTAATACTATTTGTGCTGGAACTGCATTTTTATCTTTCAGTGTCCCAGTGTGAGCTGTGTTTTTTTCTACAACCACCTCTTCGAACTAATCCGTAAAAGATGAGTGAATAGTCTGTCTTATACGCTGCTCTTCGGCTCTCATGCTTTTGACCCGAATAGGGGACAAATTCGGGCTATCGTCGCTGCTCCTTTCACAGTTCATCTTTAGGTTGTCGATCAAAATATCCTGTCTGACGTTTTCTCGTTTCAACTGGCTGGTGAAAACATTCATTTTAATGCTTGGGTCTAAAGCGGTCGCCACCAAATGATTTTTACTCGTTGTGATGTCATCAAATCATTCTTGCAATTAGGACTGAAATACAGTAAATCGATACTTAAAATAAAGTCATTATGGTCCTTGATATACCAAAAAGAAATTATGATATATCGACGGAGAATCTATCGACCTACCGGCAAAAAAGAAAAAAAAGCCATATCGTCTGCACATTGTAAGTGTACTGCCAGTTTTAGAGCTATATATTTAAGTATTGATTTATCATTAGGTATTCTGTACACGAACAAGCTAGTAGCCTGCTTATTCCACTTAGAACAAGAATTGAAAGGAAGAAGATGGAGGTTCACACCTATCCATAACCACTTGCTAACAGTGGTAACTACCGGCAAGTGGCACAATAAACGGTGTCCGATGGGTCTGTCGTTCGGTTTCGTCAATTATCGGCTTTGTCTGGAACACATCATGTCGAATTCCCTGCTTTTTCATTTCGGAAAACTTGTGTGATGAAGTTAAAGGTTACAGTTCCGGTTGGCAGCATCGAGCGTCGATTACGTCAGCATTTCCCCTCAAACGTCTCCGTACAGCGCAAAGACCAATCCTGTTGTCCTGATTTTTGTTCATTTCTTTCAGCAACTCTTTTCGAAGAATGCCGGTGTGAAGAAAATAGCACACTAACTGCGTTAAAAATTGTTTTTTAACGCAGCTGATGTGCTATTTCTTCACATCGGGTATATTATTATTCCATTCACACTGCCATCCCATCCTACCCCTCAGTGCAATCGTTCTTCTTCTTTGCTTCTTCTTTATGCCACCTATACTTGCTTCACACAGTCAAAGAGAAAGACCGGACGTAACGAAAGTAAAAAAAAAAAGTGGTAAGACTCTTTCACACAGCCAAAGTAAAGTTATGTTCTACTACAACTTCAAATTCTTATCGAAAATTGTGAAAATAATAAGGTATGAAATAAAATATCTGCAGTCGATATTGCCATTTTGATATCGATGTATCTGTTTATCGGTGAAAAAGTATCCCGATATGTATAGATAATTTGTGGAAAATATTGGTATATCAATATATCGATATTTTATCAACACCCCTACAGTTGCAACCATTGTTGTATAGCAAGCCTACCTGGTTTAATGTGGGTCTTCGCTATGATGTGCTCGTTTTATGGCAGTATCGCATTAATGTAACAACATACAGAATAATGTCAGATACGCAACCGTATCCGGAACTTGTAATTTTTTTTATTACCTTAAAAGGTTGCAATAATTTCAAAAGTTGTTCCATAAGCTCCCATTGTGCAGCAGTCATATTGGTAAAATCACAATCCGTGAGATAGAGTGAAACGGCCCGTATTTGTTCCACTGGCCTTGCAAGCATATAATAGATGGAATTTCACCACGTACTGACTTCTTGAACCAATTCATGCTGAGGGAGATCCAAATATTTTCGAACAGAATGTAATATTTCTTGTGCAGTGCCAGAATGATTAAAATCAGTTACTATCCTCCAACATGTTGCTATCATTTGAGTCATTTTTGACTGAGCCTTCAGAGAATCGTTAACAATTATTAACTGAAGAGTATGAATGAAACAATGCACTGAGGCCAACTCTGCATTACTGACATTAATTTTTGCCAGCTCGAAGTCCTACAAACTTGCAATTTTCTGTAAACTAATTACTATGTTTTCTGCTCTATGCTGTCCCTCAAAATATTTGATGCTCAATACTGCATGTTTGAGACTGAATTCACTTTCAATAAAAATGCTCAGTAGAACTTAAAAAAAAAAAAAAACTGTTTTGATAATGCAAGCACGTCCACGTGACGCATATCACTGTAATATAATGTCTCTGAAAGCAATCTTTTAACCGTCTCATCCATCTTCTGATATATTTCTGGAATTATTTTGTCTCGAAAGTAAAGCCAACTTAGTATTTTATACTGTAGCAAAGCGCAGCCTTCTACAACCAGCGTTTCCACAACGTTTACCGCCTCATTCTAAGTCCTATCATTTCGGCAGTTATGAAATGGTATTTTTTAGCCTCGGGATCATTAATATCCCATAGTTTACGTATTTCAGCACATTCTTCAAGACTCAGCTGCTTTTGTGATGTCGAAGGTTTACCTACATCTGTATCTTGATCTGTAATTCTTGCCCCTTAGGAAGCGGAGTCTGCAACTTACGACGTTTGTTTCTGTGTTTATTTTTCAAGTGATTTAGCATTCCTGATGTAGTCACCTTCTTTCCAACGTCACCCCGAGAAATATTTATTTCTTGCATTTACACACAACACTATTCGGATTATGTTCATCGTCCTAGAAGTATGTCCTTCTACGGAATTTTTTAGAAACAATAATCGATTATTATTAGTTATACCTTACAAAACTTCACTTTTAAACCAACCAAAACGTACACAATGCGGTAAACTCTGCTTACGTATTGACGATGTGTATCAAGCTAAACTTGTAAACAAAACACGGAGCATGGTAACGATTGAATGCGCGGGACGGCGCTGCGTTGAAGGGAGGTAAGTATAGGTATGTGTGAACAAACGATTGTGAAACAAACACGTCGATTAAAGTTTTGCTGCTTAGCGCCGGCCGAATACTTTTGTCTAATATTCGTATCTTCGACTAGAAAGCCCACAGAATATTCGATATTTGGCGTGTGGCCGAATATACTATTAGTTCAAATGGCTTTGAGCACTATGGGACTTAACTTCTGAGGTCATCAGTCCCCTAGAACTTAGAACTACTTAAACCTAACTAACCTAAGGACATCACCCACATCCATGCCCGAGGCAGGATTCGAACCTGCGACGTAGCAGTCGCGCGGTTCCAGTCTGTAGCGCCTAGAACCGCTCGGCCACCCCGGCTGGCTACTATTAGTTGCAAGTCTGTTTAAAATATAATGTACATTCAAAAGTAAACGAACAATACATAGAAAATTTGATTATAGAGCTGAGAACGTACTTTTTCAGTAACAGAAGGACATAAGCACCTTGAACATACAGAGATACTTACACAATATAAAATTCTAAAAATCGTTAGAGAAAAACACAATCACAACCAAGGCAGACAGGAGATTACAGTGGTTATCATGGACAAGCAAGACTACATTAACAAACACAAGTGTTCCTTACTCTGAAGAAAATCGTAAAACTAAAGTCAGACCTGACAAACAGCTTCCACACAAAAATGAAAAATGTTCTGAAGCCTATAAAACATACACTTGATACAGACAAACTGCTCTTATAACTCATAGAAAATGTAATGCTCTAAAACGAGCAGCCAACCAAAAATACACAATTTTCTGACCAACTGTGAATTACAGTAACGCACCCACATACAACATTTCCACGCATATTTTAAACAAACTCGCACAACAGTACACATTACAAAAAGGCAGGTGGAAAACACTGAGAAAGTGAAAGATATATAGATTCTGAATACAGCTATGCTGCTCTCATTTGATCTAGGAGGCCGGTATTCCACAATCCCAGTCCAGGAACCTAACAACATAACAGTAAAGACCTAAATGCTTATAATCAATAAGCACAGGGACATACAATGAAGAGCCAAAGAAACTGGTACACTTGCCTAATATCGTATAGGGCCTCCGCGAGCACGCAGAAGTGCAGCAACACGACGTGGCATGGACTCGACTAATGTCTGAAGTCGTGCTGGATGGAATTGACACAATGAATCGTACAGGACTGTCTATAAATCCGTAAAAGTATGAGAGGGTGGAGATCTCTTCTGAGCAGACATTGAAAAGCATCCCAGGTATGTTAAATATGATTCATTTCTGGGGAATGTGGTGGCCAGCGGAAATTTTTAAACTCAGAAGAGTGTTCCTGGAGCCACTCTGTAGCAATTCTTGACGTGTGGGGAGTCGCATTGTCCTGCTGGAGTTGCCCAAGACCGTCGGAATGCAGAATGGATATGAATGGATGCAGACGACGAGACATGACGCTTACGTATGTCTCATCTGTCAGAGTAGTACGTAGACGTATCAAGAGTCCCATATTACTCCAACTGCACACACCCCACAACATTACAGAGCCTCTACCAGCTTTTACAGTCCGCTGCTGAATTGAAGGGTTCATGGATTCATGAGGTTGTCTCACTAACCGTAGACGTCCATCCACTCGATATAATTTGAAATGAGACTCGTCCGAACAGGCAACATGTTTCTAGTCATCAAAAGTCCAATGTCGGTGTCGAACGGCACAGATGAGGCATAAATCTTTGTGTCATGCAGTCATCAAAGGTACACGCGTGGTCCTTCGGCTGCGAAAGCTCGCATCGATGGCGTTTCGTTGAATGGTTCACACGCTGACACTTGTTGATGGCCCGTATTAATTCTGAAGCAATTTGCGGAAGGGTTGCACTTCTTTCACGTTGAACGATTCCCTTCGGTCGTCGTTGATCCCGTTCTTGCAGGATCTTTCTCCGGCCTCGGCGACGTTGGGGATTTGATGTGCTACACGATTCCTGATATTCAAGATACATTCATGAAATGGTCGTACGGGAAAATCCCCACTTCATAGCTACTGCGGAGATGCTGTGTCTCATCGCTGGTGTGCCGACTATAACACCACGTACAAACTCAAATCTTGATAACCTGCCATTTTAGCAGCAGTAACCGATCTAACAACTGCGCCAGACAGTTGTGTTATATAGGCGTTGCCGTCCGCAGCACCGTATTTTGCCTGTTTTCATAACTCTGTATTATAATACGCATGCCTATAACACTTTCTTTGGCGCTTCAGTGTATCTCAGAAACAAGCGTATTCCAAGTCCTTATTGCAGCCAAAACTTCTTTGAATCTAATAAGGAATTCTACTTACAAGGGGAAGGATTACCAACTTGAAGGAAAGTTAGAAAATATCTCCATGGACAAAAAAGTGTAGCATATTCCAGAAAACAATACCAGGAAAGTATAATAGACCTTACTGATGGAGATAAATGAGTTTCATCCTCTACTTGATAGGTGAGTCAGAAATGAAGGTTGGCCAGCTTGACACAGAAAAACACACACTACACAAAAACATAAAGTTTACGTTTGAGAAAGAACAAGCCTCACAAATAAAAACCATAGATATAATTACCACAAAGATAGACAACCGACCCCATTCAGTATTTAAACGAGAACTTTCAACAGTAGACATAGTACTACACGAAACATCGAGCCACCCAAAGTCTCAGAAACAAGAAGCTCATACATGCATGCTCTACAGATTAAACACAGCACCACTAGGCAAGCTGGACGTGATAACTCAGACAGCGAAAAGCAGCTGATACCAAGAATATATGGCTGCAAAACGGAATTAAAAAAAATAAATGAAAGAGGCTAAATAAGTAAAACCAAACACAACACAAATCCAATAAAACTCTACAGAAAAACTCGTATATACTCACATACGAAAACAAACAGGAACACAAAATTCAAGAAAATCTCAAAGAAACAGAAAATACAGATAGCTTACCAAGTTGTAATTCTATACGAACATGTTTAAATAAAGAAAATGACACTACCATATAAAAATCTGGTATTTAGCAAATTCACTGTAACAACTGCCATCCTCTGTACTAAGGACTGACCAGTAAAACAGTTGAAATAAGACACAATGAACGTGAAAATAAGGCACCAGCAATTCAACATTCACAGAACATCTTCAACAAGAAAACCACCACCACACCACAATAGAAACAGACGTGAAAGTAACAATAATGAATAGCTTACAAAGCAGGAATTGGTACACACACAGACACACAGACACAGACACACACACACACACACACACACACACACACACACACACATATGTTAGGATATATCAAACCCAACTTTAACACACACAAAAATTACATACACCTGCTCATACACAGAAGTTGTATGACTGCTGACTGACTGAGCAATTATTCTTGTACTTCTCTGTTCTTGATATCTTCAGGATTTGGTTCATGATATTTTTCCGGAAGTCTCATGACATATTTCCGGATTCACAGATTCTTCGAAGAAACCAGAATAGTAGTTTGGTTGCCACTTACGCTAATTACTATAGAAATTTGGATTTGATGTTATCTAAGCCTTCCGCCTTGTTCAATACCTAGCCTTTTAAAGTTATGTTAAACTGTAATACTAGTTCCCCTATGTCTTCTATGTCCCATTTGCTCTTTTATCTTGCTATATTACTATTTATCGTAGAGGCTTCAGTGCATTCATCCACTTACCTACTCTCTCCTGTGCCATTAATCCTGGAACCCTTCTTGCATTCTTCGCATTTAATTTCACTGATCGTTGATTTGACTTTCCTTTTTGTTGAATGTGTTCTCCTTACGACAATTTCTTTCTCAGATTTCTTCACATTTTTTCTGAGGCCCACTGGTTTCATTTATAAATGACCTATATTTATGTATTCCTTTCTTTTCCCGAACAATTTTGTATTTTATTATTTTGTCGATTAATTGAATATGTATTCTGTTAGCCAGCTCGGTTAGCTGTGCGGTCTAACACACTGCTTTCTGGGCGGGAAGGCGTGACGGTCCCCGGCACGAATCCGTCCGGCGGATTACTGTCGAGGTCCAGTGTGCCAGCCAGCCTGTGGATGGTTTTTAAAGCGGTTCTCGATCTGCCTCGGCGTATGCCGACTGGTTCCCCTTATTTTGCCTCAGTTACACTATGTCGGTGACTGCTGCACAAACACTTTCGGCATGTATGCATACACCATAATTAATCTACCACGCAAACATTGGGGCTACACTTGTCTGGTGTGAGACGATCTGGGGGCGGGGGGTTCGTCTGGGGGCCAAGCCGCACGATAAACCTGGGTTCAGAGTGGGGCGGCGGTGGGGTGAGTGGACTGCTGTAACCTCTTACGGGGTTGCGTACCACAGTGGGCTACGGCGGGGACGAAGCCTCTCCGTCGTTTCTAGGTCCCCAGTTCAATACAATACAGTACAATTTATTCTGTTAGCCAAGATTATTGGCAGTTACCTTTGTGACATATGCCCCTTGGCCACCGAGCAATATCACATGCACAAGCTCATTCATGAAATAGAGGGGTGGGGGAGGGGTCCTCGTCTGGGCCAAATACCAGAATTAAAATGCCCACCGAGGTGATCCACGTCCTCAATCCTAATCATCTGTAAGTCCTGTTCCTCTTGCAAGTAGCGCCAGACCACTAACCAGGCCATTTCAACCTCAGGCGCACTAACTGGGACAGCTTCAGCGAGTACATCGCCTACTCTGTCGACGTCACCCATGCGGACGATGACATCACAAAGGCATCAGTGGAACATCTCACTGCTGTCAGCACTGAAGCACTGGAATTGGCTACACCCCCTCCAAAGTCGCCTCACTTCCTGACACCTGGACTGCCACAGCACCCTCCGCAATTCCATCTGGACAAGAAACAGGCTCTGCCGCGAGTGGCGCTTCACCCACAACAGGGACCTCACACGCTGGAACAGTCAACTCTGGCAGGACATCAAGGCCAGCATTGTCACCCGCAAGGACCAGCAGTGGGCAGCGAAACTCCAGTTCTTCACCCCTGACCCCGTGAACTGCTAGTCGATCCGGTTCTTCACTAACCGACAGACCAGGATTCCACTGCTTACATTGGATGGCCCCACTGGCTACAGGCCATGGGACAGGGCTAAGATGTTGGCAACCACGTTTGAATCCAATTTCCTTCCTCTGGATGATGGGGTGGATCCTCAACGTGTTGCCACCATAGAACAGGAAGCTGAGGCCCTCCTACATGATGAAGATGGCGACAACGAAGATGATACCATTCCACCTATTACCGTTGAAGAAGCCGAGGAAGGCATCCAGGCTTTACCTGCTAATAATGCCTGGGACGCAATGACATTGTGGGATGTGCCTTGAAACATCTCCTGTGGACTGCGATGGAACGACTGGTAGCCATCTTCAATTGGATACTCACATTGACTGACTGCACGGCAGCGTGGAAGCACTTCATTGTGGTGGCTGTGTCTAAGCCCGGCAAGAATAGGTAAGATCCCACAAGCTATCGGCCGATCAGTCTTCTACCCCATGTCAGCAAGTTGTTTGAGAGTCTCCTGGTCAAGCGGCTCCAAATCACCATCAGCCTGCAACACATCTTGTTTTCCATTATGTTTGACTTCTGTGCTGGGCACTCTACCACCCAGCAAATTCTCCAAGCTGTAGAATATATTACCACCGCCATCAACAAAAAGGAGTTTTGCCACGCTGTCCTTCATGACGTCACGAAGGTCTTTGACAGTGTATGGCTCCAGGCCTCATCTGGAAGCTGAATGCCCTTGGCTTTCCGAGGGCATACATCAAACTCATCGCCTCATACTTACAATACCGCACCTTTGCTGTCAGGGTGGATGATCCACTCTCCGCCACCCATCCTATCCACATAGGAGTCCCGCTGGGCTCAGTACTTGGACTGGTCCTCTACTCGATCTATACATCTGCCCTCTCCTCACCATCAGGGGTTGAGAAGGCCATTCACATGGACACCAAGATGATCTACACCCGCAGTCGCTGGTGAGAAATCCTAGTCCCACACCTCCAGAGGGCCTGCCATGAAGAATAGGCAATGAAGTGGTGCATGTGCTTCAGTGCCCTGAAGACACAGGCCATCATCTTCACCAGGCGACGCACCTTGCCCAACCGCCTCCTCCGATTGAATGGCACGGAACTGCAGTCGAGAACATCAGTTCGATACCTTGGAGTGCTCCTTGGCAAGAATCTCACTTGGAAGGCCTATTTAGAAGACGTCAGAGCCAAGGTCAGCCAACATATAGAGGCGTTGTATCCAATAATCAATGAGGGATCAGACCTGTCAATAGCCAGAGGACTCCTCATCTTCGGGATGTACATCTGCCACCTCACACCTACAGCGGACACTCACCTACAGCGCCTCCAGTCGTTACAGAACAAAATTCTACGCCGGTGTTCCATGTGCAGCCTCAGTTCCCATACCGATACCTTCATGAAGCAGCTGAAGAGCTGGAAGTGCTCCAGCAACACTAGCACGTTGCAAGCCATTTCTACACCAGGGCTGTCGCATCGACGAACCCCTTATTAGGGATTTGGGGCTCCGCAAGACACAAGAAATCGTTAACAGCGGACCATCACAATGCTCGACCCATGGGGAAACAGTGCACACTGATGAAAATGAAAAACTTCCCCAAATAAGTTATTAATCCTGTGCCCGCACGCTCCCATGTTTCACTGAAAACAAAGATGATATTCATTCACCTCACCCTCAGCAGAAATAGGCAATGCTGGAAAGTAAATCCTACACCATACCGCTATAGAGAATAGCCTTAAGATGAGGACGGAGCAGTTATTTTCCTCTGCTGCGAAAACAAGTGGCCACCTAACAGCCGTTTTAAATCCACAAGCATAATAGAAAGTGCATGAAGCACAAATCTATTAGATTAATTGTCTCGTCGCTCTGAAACAGACAAGTATATGCTGATCGATGTAGCCCAGCCTTAGTTTAGGAGATACAGTGCCATAAATATGTAGATAGTAGTAATACTCGCAATTTATATTAAGAAAATAAATAACGTCTGGACGAAGTGCTAGTCCCGCAAGTTTCTCAGGAGAACTGTGAAGTCCGGAATGTAGGAGACGAGGTACTGACGGAAGTAATGCTGCGAAGACGTGTCATGAGTCGTGCTTGGGTAGCTCAGCTTGTAAAGCACTTACCTGCCAAAGTCAAAGGTCTGGAGCTGTTCCAGTGCCGGTCCTGCACACAGTTTTAAACTGCCTGGAAGTTTCATATCAGCACACACTCCTCTGCAAAACTTAAATTTCATTCTGGAAACATCTAACTTCAGTGGAACTGAAAAACGGTGACTTCTACTAGAAACAGGCGAGAGTTGAGTTCGTGCAGGCAGTATTGTGGACACTCATATTAGTGTCGAGGGATGAGCAGTGAAATGCCCGCGTGCGTGACCTTGGAGAAATTCTGGTAGTTTGCCATCTTGTGGGAATAAGAAATATTCCGGCTGGTACTGGACTCTGAAATATCGTTGGGGAAACGGTGATAGTTACTAGATTGTGGGACAGAAATATTCCGATTATAACTGGACCTTGAAATATTTTCAAGTGTATCTGGACCTTGAAACATTTCCGACTATTGCTTAAACGAATTATTTCTGTTACTCGTCGAGTGCAAATACACAAGCTTGTGCGAGTATTCAATTTTATGTAGGCAGCTCTGGGCTTTGAAATATTTAGGACGAAAATCAGACTTCGAATATTTGATGGTAAATGTTAATGTGGCAGCAAGAAGATCATAGTCACTCAAACTACATGCGATTCTCATTATATTATTGCGCTAAAAATAATAAATACAGTATTGTTAATTATGAGTTTCATTTAAAGGTTCCTCTCACTATATTTTCTTAAAAGATGTCGCTACTTCGAGGACTGATGACTGAAAATGAAAAGTCAGCCTCTGTTGCTGCTATTTATTCTAATGGTGACATCTGCAACAGACACTGCCTTTCTATTAGAAAACTGCATTGCTTTTGCTGAACCACGTCGAAAATGGAGATCGATGACTTTGTTAGATCTTGATAGACATGAAAGTAAAAGCGACCATCTCCTCTGAGTCTCCTATAACCATTAGAGCTATGTCTGTATAAAGTCCCAAGAGGAAGGTATGGTCGCATGTTCCTTGTACTTATATTTGAATGTCCAGTATCTGAGATTGCTTTTAGGGGGATATCCATTCCTAGTGTTGTATACCTATTCATTATAACAATATCAACAGCCCCAGAAGACTTCAAAAGCACATCTTTCGTGAATACTTCAGTATCCTACTTCTTTACACTTCGATTCTTCCTAACGATCTTCTCAAACTCAGCCTAGTTTTCGTTAGTACTGAATTGCGATCTGAGTCTACGTCTTACGGTCCAGAACCTAAACTCGAAATCCCTGTACCATATGACGTAATCCAGCCAGTATCTTCCCCAGTTTCCGGGCCTTTTTGAAGTGTATCTCACCCTCTCGTGTTACTTGAAGGTCGTATTTGCCATTACTGGCTGCAGTTTATTTCAGAACTCAATGAGACTTTCTCCTCTCTCATTGCTGTTAACGACCGCATATTCCCCCGTAACTTCTTTTTATTCTTTCCCCAAAATTCCAACCCTCCTTGATGATGAAATTTTCATAATAAGCCATCCGTTCAGCACTCCCGTATACTCTCTGTACCACTTCATCTTCTGCTTATAGCATCGGTATGTACAAGGTGTCCCTGGAAGAATGGTCAGTATTCAGGAATATGACAGGAATGATCCTTCGAAGCGAAAACGTCAAGTAAAGATGGACTCTAAAATGCATACTTCTTACATTTTCTCTACTGTGAAACATATCTCTTCTACTGCAAGATTTTTGTACTCTGTATTTTGGGATGAGGTATTGTTGACGAAAACAAGGAAAAAAGGCTCTAAAATATAAGCTAGAGCTATGACCATGTCTCAAGTAGAAGATATGTGGATCACGTTTGGTAAGATAAAAAAGTGCTCATATCTCTTTAGAGCCCATGTTTACAGGACATAATTTTCTTATTTTGGTCCATATTATCACCTCTCAAAATATGAAAGCAAAGAACTTACAGTAGAAAAGATTTGTTCCACGGCATCGAAGAAGAAGAAGTGCTCATCGCTCTTAAGGTATATATCGTAGAGCCCATGTTTATTAGAATTTTTTGCTTCGTGCTTCCTGAGATCATTCCTGTCATATCCATTCCTCATGGGACGTCTTGTGTACATGAAGCGTGGTTGGTTTTCTTTAGTTGTCGATTCTGATGAGAATAATTCCATCACAGATCTGTTCACAGCAACAGACTCTGTACCCTACCTTCCCGGTCATAACGAATCCTACTCCAGTTGTACAATCTTCTGCTCCTGTTAATATAGAGTAATATGCTATGTTCACCTAACCAGAAATGCATACCTTCTTTTCATTTAACTTTAATGACTCCTGATGTACAAACTGAACATTGAAAATACTGCAGAGACGGATTCCTGGCTGGAAATGGAAAAAAAAAATCCTATGAACATGTGTCCAGAAACGGACGGTGTGTGTGCAACGACAACAAATGGTTGCGGAAAACAGTACAGAGCAGGATCGCATCCACTTCACAACAGATGATATGGATAGTAACGGTTGTCATGCGGGATACTAAACATGATCGTACTTGCCTGGAGCTGGTACTAGGGTACGTCTCAATGTCCCGTAGAATCCGGTCCTCCAGATTTGATGCACACAGTCCGCCGCCTCCCTGCACGTTCGTCACTCTGAAAGGACCCTTGATCAAATAAACGCCCCGAAAGGGCTTGAGATATGGTGTAGTGGGGTTGGAGTCTCTGAGGGTACTTGTTTTGGTACAGCCGTGCTGCCTCTCGCCCGCTTCCGTCTGCTTGGCCGTACACAGACATCATCTTTGCTTGTTTCTGGGATGAATACTGGTCCATTCTGCGGCTAACAGTACCCTGCGACAATCACACAGCCTGCAACACACAAGGAAAATATGACACGTAATCAGAGGAAGTCTCATTCGTCAGAGCTATCTACTGTGGCAACGGTACATTTCCAGACACATGTTCATGAGATCGTTTTTCCTCTGTTGCCAAAGAGGAATCCGTCCCTGCAGTTTGTCGGTCTTATTAATGTTCACACTGTACGTAGATTTAGTTTTTGTACTTCCCTTTCCACATTTTATTGCTTCAGTACCATATTCAGCCTTCAGACATTTCACGGTCTACTCGTTACATGTTAACTTTTCGATTGTTTTTCTACCTTTTTCTAGTAATTACCCACAACTTGGCAAACGCTTGTCGGAGACCCAAATAGAGGATTCTATAGCACGTTTTGCCAGTGGAGAGGTCATCATGACGTTTCTTCAATAACATGGCCGCATTTGCTATGTATGAACATTATATGACAGTAATTCAATGATTTACATTGCCGTCGTCAGCCTCATGCGGTTGGTCATTACCGATTCTTCCACTTTTAGGACTACTTATTATGTGCGTTGTTTTGTTACAAAAGAACCGACATGGATCCACAACCTGAAATGAAACAATTGAATGCTGGGTGGAAGCCGAGGACACTTTCATTTGACGAAAATTAGCTTTTATGGATGGAAAAAGAATTCTTATTATCAGTTACCATTCGAAAGATAAAATAATAGTTGGCGAGTGCTATCCTAATATTCGAGTAGTAAATGCTTTGAAAGATACTTCAAAAGTGTACAGGATCGCAAAAGAAAGCAATTGTCTTTCACTACGCACTGCGTCTTTCTAAAAAGGTGTTTTCTCAGGAAAAAAACCGAGGGATTTTAAATATGATTTACTGTACATTTGCCATCCCTTAAGTTCCATCTATTCCTCCATCTATGGAATTTGTGGATGAAAAAAGAAGAGGACAAGCCAGTCGCATATTGTTATTTTGCAGACCTTCCAAAACCGCAATTCAAGAGTGCTATCCATTCCTGGAAAAATACTGAACGAACTACTTTGACAAAAATGGCTATATTGCAAAAATAAGTGAACTCAAGAATATAATGGTTCAATGCTAGACCAATATCTTTTTTGGTTTGCCTTCGTGCAACAGTTTGTCTCCTAACATCTACGACACTTATTGACGATAACAATTTGTCCATTTTATTTGGACTATTGAGCTCCATGGCCGTGAATAATCATATGGCGGATAACGCAGTGTGCCTGTGTAAAATACGTGACAAAAAGTGTTCGTGCTGTTACAAAAAAGAAGAAAGGCCAAGAAAAAACAAGGAGAGGAGAATGCCAGCTGCAGCATCCAAACTGCTGTCGATATTTTACCACTGTAGAAACTGAAGATACATGTAATTTGCCAGCTGAAGATGGGTGCAAACCCGAAATGCATATTGGCATAAATAAAACACAATAAAAAAAGTGGCTGGTCGCTATATTTTTATAGTAAAATATCACTTATTGACGAGATAGTAGCAAATAAACACATTTCCACTGCATTAAATAGATAGCGTTTAATCGTAACATAAATATGTTGTGTTGTACCAACAGCGATATTGCTAACGGTACTATACATTTCATCATTATTCAGTAACTCGCGTCAGGGCAGCCACCTTGCTAGGTCCTACACCTGCATCAGCGGCAGAAGGCAGCCAATATCCAAAAGTTAATTAGCTTCAAGTCCCAAACTAATGGAACTCACGAGCGTGTGACAAGCCGTGACGGGAACCCGATGTGTGCATTCCCATGCATTGCTTCACAAAAAGCGCATGCAAATGAGGTGCACTGCCGCCGTCGTCTGTTGCAACAGTTTTTACACGTGTATCTGTACTGTAACATTACCAGCCTAACTACCAACATAAAAGTGGTTATCCGCTAATTTCGATCGACTGCAGCGTTTTGTCAGATTATTGAGTTGACGACATAACTTGATCCCCAAGATTTTATCCGTTGATCAGAAACATTGTTCGAAATTATAGTAATGCAAGGTGCAACCCCATTAACACTTCGACTGAATGATACTGAACTGATATTCCAGTATTTCCATGTCTCTGGGATAGGCTGATTAAAATTAGATTCTTGAGCGAACTTATTTCAGTATTTTTATCACAGAACGGCACTATGCAAGCTGGTGGTGGCGCCATAATAATGTGGGCTGTGTTTACGTGGATAATTGATGGAAATGGTTATTTTCGGCTACTTGCAGACCATTTGTAGCCATTCATGGACTTCATGTTCCCAAACAACGATTGAATTTTTATGGATAACAGTCATTCGCCATTTGTTTGAAGAAAATTCCGGACAGTTCAAGTGTATGAGTTGGCCACCCACGGCGCCCGACATGAAACCCATCGAACATTTATGGGACATCGAGAGACCAGTTGGTGCACAAAATTCTACACCGGTAACACTTTCGTAATTATGGATGATCATACGGGCAGTATCAATGTCCTCGCCACAGTGGTAACACCGGTTCACGTCATATCACAGGGCTTACGAGCTGTAGGGCTTGGCCAGCACTTAGATAGGTCAACATCCGGGTCTGCCGAGTGTTGTTGGCAAGTGGGATGCACTCAGTCCTTGTGAGGTTAATTGAAGAGCTACTTGGTTGACGAATAGCGGCATCGGTCACGAAAACCGACAACGGCCGGAGAGCGGTGTGCTGACCACATGCTCTTCCGTTTCCGCATCTGGTGACGCCTCCGGGCTGAGGATGAAACGGCGGCCGGTTGGTACCGTTGGCTTCAAGGCCTTCCACGGACGGTGCAGCATGGCTCAGTATTTCCGCAGGGGACTTCTAGCGACGTGTTGAGCCCATGCCACGTTGAGTTGTTACATTACGCAGGGCAAAATCAGGTCAGACACGATTTCTGTATTTTCACCTCAGTATACAATGACGGAAAAAAATCGCTTCGTCAAAAAGGAGTGACGATAGAAACAAAGTTGGTAGGCGTGTTTCTACATCTGAAGCTTGATGTGTATTCAAATTTCCCGCCAGTCATGTAAGAGCAGCACTATTAGCGCCATGATGAGGATGCAAACCAGGTTTACTTCAAATTCACGCTGTAATGGTCGTGAATGTTAATTACCTTTGAGATTAAATGTGATGAATTGATTTTAGTCAAGAATGCCTTTAAGGTGACAAAAACCCCATTACCGACACCTCATTGAGTTTGAATGAGAAGCTAGATGTTCCTTATGCGACACTGCCAAAAGACTTGGAAGGAACATAGCCACTGTACATGACTGATGGCAGCGTTGGTCATGAGAATACACCATCGCAAGAAGAGGCTCCGGACGGGGAAAGGCACAACCGAGAGGTAAGTCCATCGTGTTCGGCGTATGGCTCTGGAGCATTGTATTGCAGCAGCAATTCTAGCAGCAGTGGGCACCACAGTGACACAATGAACTGCTACAAATGGATTACTTCAAGGACAGGTCTGAACCAGACGTTCGGTACCGTGCATTCCATGATCCCAAACCACCGCCATGCCACAAACTGATATTCTTCACATGTGCAACACAATGCAAGCACGTTTACATATTTGCATTCAACATTCTGGCGGTTACACCACCAGCATTACACATTTGCAATGGCTTATCCCGCGCTATCATTAACCACTGATCTTGCGATGTTAGTCACTTAAATATATCTAGATAAATGTTTTCCCAAAATTTCATTTCCCTAAATGGCTGCCCCCGGTAGCAGAATACCCGTCGGCACGGTAGCTCAGCGTGTTCGGTCAGAGGGCTGTGCGCTCTCTGTAATAAAAAGACTGAGTCAAGGAATTAACGATCAGCTTGAGCGGATGTCCTGTGACGTCCGCCCAGAACAAACGCAACGTGACGGATTGTCAATCCTCTGGGCCCGGGTTCGATTCTCGGCTGGGTCGGGGACTTTTCTCCACCCAGGGATTGGGTGTTGTGCTGTTCTCACCGACATCCTATCATCCTCATCGACTGCAGGTTGCCAAAGTGGCGTCAAATTGAAAGACCGGCACCCGGCGAACGGCCTGCCCGACGGGAGTCCCCAGCCATACGATTAAATAAATAAATAAATTACTCTACATTAATTATATCTTGGTGTTGCGATTCATTTCCGTCAGTGGATGTAATCTCCATTGCTAGGGCTGCCGCCTGCCGTCTGCGAATGGTCACTGCACGTTGACCTCGAACATAGGAGGTGGTCACACTAACGCGAATGGACTGTGTAGTTGGCCGAAAATGCCACACGACCTGCTAGTAGTCCGATAACTCGTGGAATTAACAACAGAGAAAGTCATTGAAAGCGTGAGGTTACACACACATCGGAAGGCAAGGAAACGGAGAAACATTTATCAATGTAACTGTCAGTGACACAGTGAGACATTCACAAGATCTCATATTCAAGGAGCACGTCTAACAAGGATTGCAACAGTTCAGCAATGGAATAAAAGCACAGTGACGATGAAGTAATTATCCCATACACTGAAATGGGGACAACAAACAATGCGTTTGCACGAATGTAATGTTGTGGCTTAAACCATTTTAACCATCATCCGTGAAGATGGTCCATGGCTGAAATTGGTCGATATTTGGGTTTAAAATAATAGCGGATGCTGGTCAAAGACGCATTTTATATATTACTTGACGGCTGTTGACAGTTGCCTTCCAAAAAATTTTGTAATATGTATGGATTTCGAAATGCGGTTTGTAAATTATTTTCTTGAACTTTTCTTTCATTTTAAACATTAAAACAATGTTTTAGCTTGTCTAATTAAATCAGAGCAGTATTCCACATTGCAGCTACCGGAAACTACTTCCACTTCGAACTTTTTTACAATAATTGGTAGTCTGCAAAATGCAGATCAGTCTCGCGAAATTATAACAAATAATTAAGAATCTTGATATTCAGATGTAGCGATAGTTAGTTACGTCCTGCTCCAAATCTTCATCCGTATATGTTTAAGACTTTTGTCCCTATTAGTTTATATTTGCCTATTACTCTGCAGTAACATTAATGTTCATGCCATTCTAAATAATAATTACAAATCACAATAAATAATTTCTTCCTTTTCTTTTGACTGAAAAAATTAGTGCATGACAGATATATAATTATTTTTCAGCTGTTCATATCAATCAACCGTTAGCGTTTACTGATATTATCACACTAAACATCACTCAAATTATCTTCCCGTCTCCAGTAATGTCAGTTAGAACTAATCTTAAACGTATTTTATCCAGAATGGATATAGTTGAACTCTGGAACTGTCCTTTTATAAGGTGTAGAATAATAACCGCTATCAGTTACAGCTGTGACTGGTAGCTATTACTATTCTAACCGAACTACTAACCTTTTTTCAACTGAAATTTCCTCTATAATTATTATGGTCTGTTTCTCTATTTTGTCCCTTGATATCATCAGTAATTTTTCGTAAGAGACATTGTATAACCGTGTGCAAATTAACAGGGACAGCAACAAAGGCATAATCGTTTTTTTGGCATCTTGGCTTCTTGAGATCGTGTTTCCAAATGAAAATATTGACAGGAGTAATCTTGGTATGATGGTGAGAGTACAGTGTTGTTAACTAATATTTAGCGTGTGGAGAGCCTAACATACTAGCGGTGTTGGAAATGATGCGGACGCAAGGGCTTGAAAGCGGAGATTTGCGGACAGTGCTAGCTCAAGGAATGGATTGGTCCGGAAAATACGTGGCACGGACGGCGTCCGCAAATCTCTGGCAAACGCTGCTGTTTGAATATCTCCGTGTCCGCATTTCTGCGGCGTTCGATGGAATTACTTAGCGCTTCGCAATTAGTCAATGACGGAATTCCAATCGTCTACCTTTATCTCCTTTTCGAAGGTACTGAATCGCCTATATATGATAGAGGCCTTACATAGGTGTTGTCCGCCATACTCTTGTATGTAGCGTTGCAATAAATACTGTCTATGTTCGTCTGTGTAAATCAACTCCATAAGCAACCTGAGCTATCTTTAATTGGAATCCAACCTGCATAACACTGTATACGTGTTGTATGAGTGTCAGTTTCACTCCCATTTAAGCCCTAACAGATCGTTACATGAAAAACTTAAAAATAACATTTGGTTAAGCTGTATGACAGCGTATTTGATGAAAAACTACAGGAACAAACGAACTTGTAACAATGGATACCTAAGCTACCTGACTACGTTTTTGAACAAGAATTTACAAGTGACACAGAATTTGACTAGTGCAGCAGAATTTACTGGATTAGAGTACATGAGATGCTGTGCTGTGTCAGTGTCTCTGTTTTGGCCGTAAGTTTTGCATTCACCTCTTTAGATGACTGCCTTTTTCCATGTGGTTTATAGCAATTCGCAGCAGAAGCAGCTAAAGTTTATTGTTACTAAGAATTAATTTAATAAAACGGAGTTTGCTTCGGTCCTGTTAACCACTAAACAACTTCTGAGAAGGTATTTCGAAAATTAAGTCTATTTAAATCTTCAGAACTATAATGACCAATAATAGACAACGACAATGACAATGACATAGGTACCAATAATACCTGAGCGCCAGATTAACAAATTATTTCACGTTCAAAGTTACATTATCATTTAATAACCACAGCATTTATTTATTAATAAGAATAATTATTATTTTTGGAGGATAAGGAACTCCCTTAACTGACAAGCTAAATATGGGATTACTGCAAACTCGGACTAACAATCACGAGTCTAACCCTGCAGTTACTTTTGCGCTATGCTTGCGAATTTCATCTGGAATTCCCTCTTCAAGCGTAGTTAAACCATCTAAATCTCTCTTCGTTATATAAATGTAAGCAGGCCTTGAGTATGGTAAGATTTGCCATCACCGACATGAGGGCAGCATGACACGTCTTCTGTCTCCGAGCTATCGACCGACAATACTAGTTCCACTCCCGCAGACAGATGTTATCTCACAACAATGCTTAGAATCTAGCTCCCATGTTTCTTCCTCAGTTTGTTACTATCGATATCTGAGTGCTTACACAATGCAAAGAATAGCGTTAAGTTGACTATATTGTTTTCAATGTAGTGGAGAGTTCTGACACACTCCTTACAGTGGAACACCGATATTCGTAGTAATTCTGCGTGTGCTTATTGAAAGACTACGTCCTTGCAACTGAATAACAACTTATAGTTTATCCACACATTGTTCATTTGCACGTTCCGATGGAATATGACTGCTGCTCACAGCACCATCCACACACAATTTAGTGAAAACACCCGTGCAAATTCTTGAATGTAGAACGCTGCGGATAGGAAATCGCTTGCCGTATTATCTACAAGCAGCAACAATATTTCCTTTACAAAACCGCCGTGAAAATACCATACTGGTATATTCAAGAATTTTAAACACTCGTGGCATGCTTAAGCGACACAACTGAATAAGCCAACCAATCACTATAACAATCACAACTGAAAAATTCAATTGTGTAAAGTCAGGCCAAACTTCGCAACTTGAACTTTGATACAAAAATGACAGTCGATAAATACACCTTTAGCAACTGCAGTACCAACATGCGAAATGGAAACTTATCTCTGCAACCAGTTTTATCCCTGCAAACAAAAACAAGTTTGGACACATGTTATATGGGAAGTTTTATTCAAATTGTCCATCTCCTAAAATATTATTTGTTAGAGAACATCAAATTCGCCGTTGACTGTAGGTATTATTTATTTCACAACTGCAATTTCGGTCTTCAGGGCATTATCAAATATTACTGCAGAATCCTTTGCTTCAGCACAAGTCAGACTTTAAGTCCTCCGACATGTAACCATATCATAGTCAGAGCGCAGTCTTTTCACTGTAGGAATAGGGCAGCATTCAAAGAGCTCGAAGGTCTGTACAACGTGAAATGATGTAAATTATAATGTGTAAGAACATCGACTTATCGTGATATGTGTTGAGGATGTTAACACTGGCAATATAATTTACATCACTTCATATAATTTACATGATTTCAAAATGTACGAAATTTTGCACCCGTTCACTGCTGCTGATCCTAAGAGCGAAAAGGCTCGGTTCTTATGATGATGGAGGATTTTATAGCTTGACATGTGTTGAAGCATATTATTTTGCAATACAGGTTGATATTGTCTTTAAGGCCGAAACTCCAATTTTTCAGAACGCTTTAGACAAGTATTACCGGGCAAAATTGTGAGGGATGGGAAAGACCCATGGTCGTTCGATAATCGCACTGGAAAGCTGCTACGAAAGCAAAGAAAGCTTCACTACAAATTTAAACATAGCCAAAACCTCATAGATGACCAAAAACTAAAGCGTCAGCAGGGCTATTCGCCAAACGTTCAATGAATACGAAAGTAAAACTATAGCTACTAACTTGAGAGGAAATCCTAAGAAAGTCTGGTCTTACGTTAAATCAGAAAACGGATCGGAGCCATCTGTCCACACACTCTGTGACCATAATGGCACTGAAAGAGAGAATGACACAGAAAAGCCTAAAAGCAAACTCTTTTTCTAAAACTGTTTCTTAGAGAAAGATCACGCTGTATTTCCGCGTTTAAATCGTCGCATGAACGACAAAATGACAGATATCGGAAAAAAGTGACTAAGTGAGAGAAAGAACAACTGAAATCGCTAAACAGAGGAAAGGCCACTGGACCTGACGTTATAGCGTTTCCATACTACACATATGCGAAAGAACTTGTCCCTCTTCTAGCAGCAGTGTACGTTAGGTCTCTTGGAGAGCGAACCATTTCGAATAATTAGATAAAAGTGCAGGTGATTCCCGTTTTCAAGAAGGGACTTTGAACGGACGCAGAAAACAATAGACCAGATATCTGTCTGCTGTAGACTTTTGGAACATGTTTTGGTTGGTTCAAATGGCTCTGAGCACTATGCGACTTAACTTCTAAGGTCATCAGTCGCCTAGAACTTAGAACTAATTAAACCTAACTAACCTAAGGACATCACACACATCCATGCCCGAGGCAGGATTCGAACCTGTGACCGTAGCGGTCGCGCGGTTCCAGACTGTAGCGCCTTTAACCGCTTGGCCACCACGGCCGGCTGAACATGTTTTGCACTCGCATATTATGACGTTTCTGGAGGCCGAAAATTTCCTCTGTAGGAACTAACATGAATTCCGAAAACAACAATCGTGTGAAAATCAGCTCGCTCTGTTCGTCTAAGAGACAGAGAAAGCAGTAGACACAGGCGCTTACGTGGATACCGTTTTCCTTGACTTCCGAAAGCCATTTGAGTACAGTTGTGCACTGCCGCCTAATGAACAAAATACGAGCGTATGGAATAGCAGACCAGCCGTGTGACTGGACTGAAGAGTTCCTAGCAAACAGAACACATCTCAGCGTGATAAACGGAGAGAAGTCTTCAGACACAAAAGCGGTTTCGGATGTGCCGCAGGATAGTGTTATAGGACCAGTACTTTTCACAATATGTATATAAACGACCCATTAGATGACGTCAGAAGTTCCGTCAGGCTTTTCACGTTGTATACAGGTAGGTCACGACGCTATAAAACTGTAGCGAAATGCAGGAAGACCTGCACGGGATCTAGGTTGGCAGTTGACCCTCATCACAAGGAAATATAATGTATTGCGAATATGTAGGCAGAAAAACCCGTTATTCTATGATCAAAAAATTGCAGATCAATCACTGGAAGTAGTTACTTTCGTACAATGTACAGTAGTATGCGAAACGAGAGATTTGAAGTGTAACAACCACATAAAATTAATAGCTAGTAAGTCAGATGCCAGACTGAGATTAATTGGAAGAATCCTGAGGAGGTATAGTCCACCAACAAAGGAAGTAGCTTACAAAACACACGTTCGACCAATAGTTGAATATTGCTTATCAGTATGGGAGTCGTACCACACAGGACTGATATTTATTTATTTAAATTATTTAGTCTTGACGATTACAGCCCATTATCTGAGAAGCTAAAATAGGCAGTAAGAATCCCATTTTCTTGGATAACAATAAATACATATATTAATCATTTATTTGTGATACTGAATTTTAATTTTTAAAACTACTTATACTAACCAAAACTACAATAAAACCCATAACCAGTTACCCAAATACTAATACTACATCGCCACTACAGAATCTGCCATGCATATGCAACGAACATAACCGAACAAAATGGGAATTAAAAAAAAAATAGCTGAATTGTCAGCGTGACGGACTACTGTCCTCATGGCCCGGGTTCGATTCCCGGCTGGGTTGGGGATTTTCTCCGCTCATGGAATGGGTGTTGTGTTGTTTTCATCATCATTTCATCCCCTTCCGGCGCGCAGGTCGCCCAACGTGGCGTCGAATGTAAGAAGACCTGCACCAAGGAGGCCGGACCTGCTAATGACGCCAAACGCTCATTTCCATTTTCCATTCGAGGTAGTGCAGTAGGCGCTCGTTAACGTTAGTAACTCTCCTCACTGAACTCTTCTCACTAATGGGGCTGGCTTCACTAGGTGCAACCCATGAGCCTAAACGTTAGCCCCATTTCCTACGACTGATGCTAATACGGTTGGGTGGTATACTCTGTTTTCGAAGGAAGACGAAATTGCCTATTTGCAATGTTTATAATTTCGTTTATGATGTTTGTCTGCTTCCTCTACATTATGTGCAAAGTTACGACATTCGTCCAGAGATACCCCTAGCGAATCCGCCACTGCTCTTCTTCTAATCCTACATCATTTAATTTTATTTGATGGTTTCTTGCTAGTTTCCCTTTCCGTAGGAGGTATGTTATTTTGTGAGATGCTACTAATAATTTTACATTTTGACACAAGGAAGGACTCATAGAAAAGATCCGAAAAACAACAGCGCGGTTCGTTACAGGTTCATTTAGTAAACACGAAAGCGTCACGGAATGCTTAGCTAACTCCAGTGACAGATGCTGCAGGAGAGTCGTTCTGCATCACCTCACGGTCAACTGTTGGAATTCCGAGGATGTACATTTCTATATGAGTCAGCAAATATATTGCGACATCCTACGTGTATCTCACGAAAAGACCGTGAAGGCAAAATTAAAGGGATTCGAGCCCGTACAAGGCTTACTAGCAATCTTTCTTCCAGCGAACAATACGCAACTTGAACAGGAAAAGTTTGACAACGCACGAACCTGTGTTCAATGTATGCCGCCTTTAGAATCTGAAGATGGTCATTGTATGGCCGAAACCGGTTATGACTGCGTCATAAACATGTGATTGTGTCTATAAATAAACAAAAAAAATTTTAAAAATTATCACGCACTCCATAGACAAAATGTCGTTTTTTCCAAAAGGGGGAAATGACACGGGTTCACAAAGTACCCTTCGCGAAACACCGTGAGGTGGTTTGCAATGTGTAAATTGGGTTGGGTTGGTTTGTTTTGGGGGAAGAGACCAAACAGCGAGGTCATCGGTCTCATCGGATTAGGGAAGGACGGGGAAGGAAGTCGGCCGTGCCCTTTCAAAGGCACCATCCCGGCATTTGCCTGAAGCGATTTAGGAAAATCACGGAAAACCTAAATCAGGATGGCCGGACGCGGGATTGAACCATCGTCCTCCCGAATGCGAGTCCAGTGCTAACCACCGCGCCACCTGTAGACGTAGCTGTAGAAATGAATAATGTCTGCAGCCGACAGCGAGTATGATCTACTTTAACAAATTCTGCATGACATAAGAAGTTAAAATACTAACTATTCCTCGAGAAACATCGTGTGTGTCAGAAAGTTAGGATTTGAAGAAATGACTGTCTTAGAGTAATGTTTACGTTTAGAGAACTGTTGAACCTGAGACATTCGCAACTAATCAAAGGTGCTTTTTTTATCAGCTGAAAGGCATTATTCAGATCACTTCTGATGGGGACGCCGTTAAGCAACTTTGGGTTTTCTGTAGCTGACTCGTATTCGCCACTGACGTGTCTCTGAAGAGCCTGACGTGTCTGAATGCTGCAGGACGGTTCAGAAGTGGCAGATGTCGGTGTCGATAAGATAAGTCGCTGTGCCGCAGCGGCAGTGTGGCGGCGGCGTATACCGGCGCCATGCGAGCCTGCTGGAGGACGTGGTGCGTCGCCCTGGCCTGCTGCCTGTGGCTTCTGGGGCCAGCCCCGGCCCCGGCCCGCGGCGCCGACCAGCAAGGGGAGGGGGAGGCGGGGGCGGAGGCGGAGGACGCGGCGCCCGTCGTCGAAATAGCCGACGGCAAGGTGCGCGGCCGAGTGATGACGTCACGAAGCGGCCGCCGCTTCTACGCCTACCTCGGCATCCCGTACGCGGAGGCACCCGTGGGGCCGCTGCGGTTCGGGGTGAGTGCACGCAGCCACCAAGCGCTGTGACACTGACGTTCAAAACTGCTTTGTGCACATTCATCTTGTGCAACGTTCTTATTGTAATTCGACAGTAATAATGTTCCATGTGAATCAGACTCAGTCTGTCAGAAGCTGTCTGTTTGTTCTCTTAACCGCTTGAGGCGAATGACAGTATCATTCTTTTGTATTGGACACAACCGATTTACTTCCATTTTATCTTCTCAACTGTCAGGTTGTTGGGTAGCAAGCGCCATCCGCCGTTTATCACTATTACGCTTTTCAAACTCAGCTGTTTTACTTCTGCATTACTAATGCCCTTGTTTTATGTAGTTATTAATCTTTTCCCCAAGGCTTCGCCTGTGTATGTGTTCAACAAATGAACACAGCTCTTCCTCCCTCAGTTTGTCCATGTGGTCCTCCCATCAATATCTACACTACTGGCCATCAAAATTGCTACACCAAAAAGAAACGCAGATGATAAAGGGGTATTCATTGGACAAATATATTATACTAGAACTGACATGTGATTAGATTTTCACGCAATTTGGGTGCATAGATCCTGAGAAATCAGTACCAAGAACAAACACCTCTGGCCGTAATAACGGCCTTAACACTGCTGGGCATTGAGTCAAACAGAGTTTGGGTGGCGTGTACAGGTACAGCTTCCCACGCAGCTTTAACACTATACCACTGTTCATCAAGAGTAGTGACTGGCGTATTGTGACGAGCCAGTTGCTCGCCCACCATTGACCAGACGGTTTCAATTTGTGAAAGATCTGGAGAATGTGCTGGCCAGGGCAGCAGTCGAACATTTTCTGTATCCAGAAAGGCCCGTACAAGATCTGCAACATGCGGTCGTGCATTATCCTGCTGAAATGTAGGGTTTCGCAGGGATCGAATGAAGGGTAGAGCCACGCGTCGTAACACATCTGAAATGTAACGTCCACTGTTCAAAGTTCCGTCAATGCGAACAAGGGGTGACTGAGACGTGTAACCAATGGCACCCCATACCATCACCCCGGGTGATACGCCAGTATGACGATGACGAATACACGCTTGCAATGTGCGTTCACCGCGATGTCGCCAAACACGGATGCGACCGTCATGATGCTGTAAATAGAACCTGGATTCATCCGAAAAAAATGACGTTTTACCATTCGTGCACCCAGGTTCGTCGTTGAGTACACCACCGCAGGCGCTCCCGTCCGTCATGCAGCGTCAAGGGTAACCGCAGCCATGGTCTCCGAGCTGATAGTCCATGCTGCTGCAAACGTCGTCGAACCGTTCGTGCAGATGGTTGTTGTCTTGCAAACGTCCCCATCTGTTGACTCAGGGATCGTGACGTGGCTGCACGATCCGTTAAAGCCATGCGTATAGGATGCCTATCATCTTGACTGCTAGTGATACGAGGCCGTTGGGATCCAGCACGGCGTTCCGTATTACTCTCCTGAACCCACCGATTCCATATTCTGCTAACAATCATTGGATCTCGACCAACGCGAGCAGCAGTGTCGCGATACGATAAACCCCAATGGCGATAGGCTACAATCCGACCTTTATCAAAGTCAGAAACGTGATGGTACGCATTTCTCCTCCTTACACGAGACATCACAACAACGTGCTCTGAAAATCTAATGATTTGCGTATCACAGCATCTTCTTCCTGTCGGTTAAATTTCGCGTCTGTAACACGTCATCTTCGTGGTGTAGCAATTTTAATGGCCAGTTGTGTATTTCCTCCTCCCCATTCATCTTCTCATCTCCCTCTCCCACTCTCTTTGACCATTTCCTCCATCTCTTCTCTCACCATATCTTCCTCCCCCCTCCCTTTGATCATGTCAGTCTCCCCCCATCTCTTTTCATTTTCCCCTCTGACTCTTCCTTTTCCACCTGTCTACTACCCCTCTATATCTTCCATCTGCCTCATGCACCTTCCCCTTCTCTCCTCTCTCTGTCCAGTTGCTCCTCCCCCTTATATTGTCCTTTCCCTCCTGCCCCAGTCATGCTCATCAGCGCTTTATAGCTTGTGCAATACTCTTCAGTAAAGTTGGCTGTACTATTGCCACAACACATTATGTCATGCAGGGCAGACTACACATCAGGGCCTGAATATCATTAATTTTCCCTTGTCATAAAGGTCGCCTTGTAATGCAGCTCTATAAATCAGCCTCATGCTACTGCAGCACATCACACCTGTCATGCAAGGAAGCTTACATGTTGGGGCCCAGAAAACAGTTACTTGTTCTGACAATCTATAGATTGCCCTGCAAAGCAGGTTGATTTGGTGCAGAAATACTGTTCCTACAAAATATGCCTGTTCTGCATGCAACCTACACACAGGGACTGAAAAACACATTTTTTTTCTTGGATCTCTGGTGCTATTGGACCTAGGATACTACAAATCCCACAGTGCTGAGACTCATGAGGCCTGCTATTTCTGTGCCAAATTTAGCTGAAAACGATCCATGGGTGAGAGAGAGGAGATAATGGGCATACGCACATACACTCTGCCCTATCCTTTTGGCCCTCTTTTCTTCCAAAATGCGGGGGCAACATGTTAATTGTATCATTTTTCCTATTAATCTAGATTCCCATTTTACTCTTGTTTGATTCACTGTTTTTTTTCAGTTCATGATGCTATTACCATGCATCACCATCACCAAATTTAAAAAGTCAGAAATATATTTTTAACTGCTTCTCAATGGGTACAATACTATGTTGCTATATTTCACATGATTTTACTGAAGTGCTTCTTCGTCTTCATTCTAATATTGTTTTTCAGTTTACCTCTTGCTCACAAACGATGCTTTTCCGTGGGCTTATGCCAACACTTACATCCTTTATATTCTTTCCATATGGCGTAGTGAGTCTTCACGCATAACGGAATTCTTTTACAACAGTCAGCTTTTCTCCTGACAACAATATGTTTGCATCGTTCTCTCAGGTTCCACAACATTTTATTTTTGAAGTTAAAATATTCTGGGTCACGTCATATTTCCTCTAAAAGAATCGACGTTTCGACCCCTCTGTTGGATGTTCCGGTGTCGACTACTGCTAGAACACTAGCAGTAGTGGACACCGGAAGATGCTGATGAAGATCCCAGCAGAGGGGTCGAAACGCCGATTATTGTATGGGAAATATGACGCTGCCTAATAACTCAGAAGATTTTAACTTCAGTGACAATGGCCACGAAAGCCTGCAGACTTACATTTCATTTTTGTTTATTTGTTCTATATTCTTGTGCAATAAGAGCTTGGCTCTGTCTCTGGTGACCCAATCACTGACATGGCGTTTTATGTCATTGAGCTTACGATTTGATACTACCCACAGATGTCATATTTTCTTTATTCGTCTGCTATTGTATCAATTCGATATCAGACTTATATGTACAAAAATCCAGCGATGCCAGATCCGACTGCTCGTCCTTGATCGTAAGCTCTTGAATGATGTCTAGCAGACATGTTGCCATACCACAGGGAATATCCCATTAATAGGCTCCACAACTATCTTCGTCAAACACCATACTACATGAACTGTCGGATATATAAAGAGCTTTCGTGCACAAGCTTCGCTGGGAAATATGTCCCGCCATCAACCTTTCATTTTACTACCATTGATTGGGTGTGCCATAGCAGTTGTCGGATGTTCCGTAGCATTTTTCAGTTATTTTAGCACGTTGTTCCTTAGTAGCTCAAACACTGTGCATGCTCATAGTTCTGTACGTCTTAGCACAAGTCCTATCATCCTGTCTCTTTCCCCAGTAAGCGATTTTCATAAAATTTTGTTTCCTCGCTAGAAACTTAAGACTGTAGCGCTTGATACAACGTGCCATTGTAATTTTAAGCTTCACTTCCTTGGATGGCATTCCAAATACTTTCAGCTACTTTTTTGCAAGTTTTCCACTGTTTTCAATTCGCTGTAGTCTGTTAATGTGTTCCAAACGCATAGTTCCAAAAGCACCTCAGTGCTGGATCGTGTGTAATACCAGTAAATTTGGTTGCTACGCTAGCAATATTTTTACTTTACGAAAATGCTTTCAGAGGCTGTCACAGATTTTACCAAAGTGCCGATTATCTTTTGCTGTCCTCAGTAAAGTGTAGGTATGTCTCTTCTGTCTAATAAACACTAATTGTTTGTTTGCAGTTACCCATACCGCCAGAGAAATGGGACGACGTGCTGAATGCCACGAAGGAAGGCAGTCCGTGCCCACAGCTGACATACCCAGAACTCAAGTACAGAGGCAAGGAGGACTGTCTCTACTTGAACATCTTCACCCATCAGGTAGGAACACCACTGACAACTCAGCCGTCCATGAGAATGCGCTGCGGCGTGTGAGGTCCCACTGCCTTCTCCTGAAGAAATTATACTGCTGAGTACTATTTTCATTGCCAGCGGTCTTGCTGCAGTGGTAACACCGGTTCCCGTCAGATCACCGAAGTTAAGAGCTGTCGGGCTGGGTTAGCACTTGGATGGGTGACCATCCGGTCTGCCGAGCGTTGGTGGCAAGCGGGGTGCACTCAGCCCTAGTGAGAAGCTACTTGATTGAGAAGTAGCGGCTCCGGTCTCGGAAACTGACATACGGCCGGGAGAGCGGTGTGCTGACCACGTGCCCCTCCATATCCACATCCAGTGACGCCTGTGGGCTGAGGATGACACGGCGGCCGGTCGGTACCCTTGGGCCTTCTGAGGCCTGTTCGGACAGGGTTTACTTTAGTTTAGTTTACTATTTTCATTTTCCATTTAGCAAGGTAGCATTCGCTATTGAGTCACCTGTGGGCGTACGTACTGTGGACGGCATGTTGTCGTGCGTTTTATGACAGCTGTTCATTACATGGCGAAGCACTTGTGCATGAGTCAGGCTGCTACATTATTCGCTGAATGGTGAAAAAAGTATGAACATGTAACAGGGAAGGGCTACAAACAGAGATTCCTCTATGTAGTTTAGAGGCTTTCGTTCAAATGCGTTGGTTATTTGTATATACTTCAACAAATAATTTCTTTTTTAATTTTCTTAATTTTTAGGTCTACTATCAGCGTATGAATTATACAGTGACTCATTCAGTGGCCAAATAATTTAGGCTCTGATAATCCCACAGAACCAGAGAAAATAATATAAATAAGAGGTGGTTAACACAATACTTTAAACTCTATGTTCCAATACACAGCATCTTAATGAGGTGGGAGAAATTATCATTCATGGGCTGTCATTATTGCTTCTAAGTGGCGCAAAGCACATTAACCTGTACCATAAGCAACACATAGATGAACGACACCAATTGGAAGGGATATTACTGGAGACAGTGAATCGGACAGTATAAATACCTTGTAAGTATCTCTAGCAAGAGCATCCAAAACTGAAGGCAGAGACCATCAGTGATGAGCAATTATAGACGAAAAGTGATCTTGAGTGATTGAGAATAGTTTGTCTCAAACCATAGATGGAATCGACACATTATAAATCAGTTAGCACACCATAACACCACCGCATCCGAATTTTACTGTTGGCACTACACACGCTGGCAGATGACGTTCACCGGGCATTCGCCATGTCCACACCCTTCCATCGGATCGCCACATTGTGTACTGTGATTCGTCGCTCCACACATCGTTTTTCCACTGTTCAATCGTCCAATGTTTACGCTCCTTACACCAAGGGAGGTGTCGTTTGGCGTTTACCGGTGTGATGTGTAGCTTATGAGCAGCCGCTCGACTATTAAATCCAAGTTTTCTCACCTGCCGCCTAACTGTCATAGTACTTGCAGTATATCCTGATGCAGTTTGGAATTCCTGTGTGATGGTCTCGATTGACGTCTGCCTATTATACATTACGACCCTCTTCAACTGACGGCGCTCTCTGTCAGTCAACAGATGAGGTCGGCCTGTGCGCTTTTGTGCTGTGCTTGTCCCTTCACGTGTCCCTTCACTATCACACCGGAAAAAATGAACCTAGGGTTGTTTAAGAGAGTGGAAATCTCGCGTATAGACGTATGACACAAGTGACACCCAATCATCTGACCACGTTCAAACTCCGTGAGTTCCGCGGAGCGCCCCATTCTGCTTTCTCAAGATGTCTAATAACTATTGAGGTCGCTGACACGGAGTACCGGCAGTATGTGGCAGAACAATGCACCTAATAGGAAAACAGTATGTTTTTGGTAGTGTCCGGATACTTTTGATCACATGGTGTACATTTCTGTAGTCAGTGCTAAGTGATGCATGAGCTGGTGTAAAGAGTAACGCCATTGGACCGCAGATGAGTAATTTGAAGCTATGAATCAAGCTACATAGCCTATGGCAGTCCGATAGAAGAGTTTGGCTTCGGCCAAAGCCCGAAGAATTTTACCTGCCATCATTTGTACTACCAATAGTGAAGTACAGAGGAGTTGGCGTTACGGCATAGTGGTGTTTTTCAAGGTTATGGTATGGTCGCTTTATTGCCCTTAAGAGAGCGCTATAGGATATGGACACAGTTTACAGCACTGCGTACTGAGTACAATGGATGAACAATTTGCAGACAATATTTGTTTATTTAAGCGAGACAATGCGTCCTTTCATAAAGTAGCTTCTATGAGGCAATGGCTTGTAGACGATAATATTTCTGGAATGGACTGGCAAGTGGAGACTCCCGACATGAATCCAATGGAACATCTTTGGGCTGAGTTAGAACATCGACTTTGCTACAGGTCCCTGCGTAATACACCACTACCTTCTCTGATTTTGGCTCCTGAGCAAGAACGGGCTGACTTTCCTCCACGGGCATTCAGGCACTTCCTTGAAAGTGTTCCCAGCAGAGTTCAAGCTGTCAAAAGGTGAAGGGTGGAGGACACATCACATGTCAGTGTCCACTAATAGGTTACGAGTACTTTTATCAGATGGAGTACGTTACAGATGATCTGAAATCAAATATTGTGTGAGAAATTTATGTGGTCTAATTTATCTTATCCTTTGAGTATTGTCTGCTAGCACGAGTGCCCGAGTTCATATAACCATCTCTGACACGACGTCGTTTGATAATCTTACTGATAAACTTCAAAACTTCAGTTCAATCAATTATCCCACACATATTCTGTCGTTTTTAAGGCAGGGAATCCGTTGCAGATTACCTCACTTACCACTACTGATGGAACAAAACCGTAAAATGCATGATGAATGATGAGTCAAGATTCTTTCTAGGACACAAAAGTGAAAGGATGAAACGGCAGCATAACATCTGATGCACTTTTTGGGGCCAATTTGAGGACTTAACCATGGACTTATTCTGAGACAAGCCCGTTATTTTTGGTTCTTCTGGAGGGAACGCTGACATCCCATTGATATGTTTACATGTACGAGAAAAAATGGCTCTGAGCACTATGGGACTTGACATCTCAGGTCATTAGTCCCCTAGAACCTAGAACTACTTAAACCTAACTAACTTAAGGACATCACACACATCCATGCCCGAGGCAGGATTCGAACCTGCGACCGTAGCCATGTACGAGAACCTTCCATTCTCATTCACAGCAGTATCTTCATAGTTTGCAGTATTCTGTTTTACAACACGCCGTTCGTTCTTTTACACATAGTCATTGCGCTTTGTCAAACAAGCTTCTAGCTAACAGATTTAACTCGTGTAGTGCGACTGCTGCAGCCTTTTCGCTGGACACAGTACGTTTTCCCAGCCTAAATTTCTTTAGATATGCGAACGGGTGGAAGTCAGCGAGTACCACATTTACGAACAGGTTGGACGTTGCTACATTCGATCAGTATTCCCATTGCCAGAACACCTTTGAAGGCAGGTACGTTATCCTCATGGAAGATGACATTTTTCTTTTTCAGTCGAGGCCTTCCATCTGTTACTCCGCTTGACAAAAACAGTGAAGCACGCAGGGAACATGGTCGGATATCAGTGTACCTTCGTACCCGTACACAACGTCGGCAGTCACGTAAATGATTAGAGTTGCAGTTCTCAGTAGAATCGCCACACGAGTGCATTAGTTTCGTTCGTGTTTAGTGTTGTTCTCAAGCCTAGTAGGGTACATACGGGGCTAAACAGCATCAGATGCTGAGTAATCACTGTGAGGGACACAGAGAAGCAGCGCACTTGTGTGAGACAGAGTTATCAGCACCGGCTAGGCTTTGAAATGGGCGTCATTGTTGGTTTACATTTAACCGGCAGTATGAATCGTGAGAATCAGACTTGAGGGGCATTCGGATGCGCGAGGGCAGGCAAACTTGTCATCAAGATTCTAGTAGACCACGTTTGACCACTGCAAGGGAGCATCGCTGTATTGTGCAGTGCATCAGGCATCGTAATCCCTACACATCTGCGCCTGCCATTCGAGAACAAGTAATGTGCACCCTGTAACATTCTGTGTTATCCCGCACTTTTGGTTGGAGGCCAGTAACAGCGGGACAGCCGTATTGGGGAAGTACCGTCCCATGCGTAGACCGCCATTAAAAGCGGAACACAAAAAGCTGCGTCTGGAGCGGTGACATGACTGGGAAGCTTGAACCTTTGGTGTCACATGAGATGTTCTTTGATAGGCCGCAGTTCTGCATTACCCGGATGACCAACGTCGGCACGTATCGTGGCGACCTTGGGAGAAGTCCCATTCTTCCAATGTTTTGGAGAGGCACAGCGTTGTTATTCCTGACCTAATGATTTGGGGAGCCTTCGCGTGTAACTTCATGCCACTGCTGGTAGCGTGGAGACAGCGTCTGCCCTAAACTATCTAGGCGTAACTATCCAGAGCGACCTTAAGCGGAATGACCATATAAAACAGATAGTGGGAAAACCAGACGGCAGACTCAAATTCATCGGAAGAGTCTTAAGGAAATGTAACTCAACAACGAAAGAAGTTGCATATAAGACGCTTGTTCGCCAAATTCTTGACTATTGTCCATCTATCTGGGAGCCCTATCAGGTAGGACTGATAGAGGAGATAGAGAAGATCCAACGAAGAGCTGCTTGATTCGTCACGGGATCGTTTAGCTGACGAGAGAGCGTTACGGAGATGCTAAACAGACTCCGCTGGCAGACGTTACAAGAGAGGCTTTGTGCATCACGGAGAGATTTACTATTGAAATTTCAGGACAGCACGTTTCAGGAGGAGTCAGAGAACATATTACTGCCACCACGTACAACTCGCGTGTTGACCATGAGGAGAAAATTCGAGCAATTAGAGCCAAACAGAGGCTTACCGACAATAATTCTTCCCACGCACTATTCGCGAGTGGAACAGGGTGGGAGGAAGCAGATAGTGGTACCCAAAGTACCCTCCTCTATACACCATTAGGTGGCTTGCAGAGTATGATGCAGATGTAGATGAGGAAACTGTGACGGTATATCGGTACGTCACTGATATCCTGCTTCCTCATGTTACCTCTCATGGAACACTATCCTGGTTCCATTTTCCAACATCACAATGCTCGTTCACACATGGCACATATTTCTGTGAACAGTATGTGTGATGTCGAGGTACTCAAGTGGCCAACGAAATCTCCAGATCTGTCCCCGATAGAACAAGTGCGTGAACAGCTCGGATGTCAATTCCGCCCGAGTGCCATTACCCCGGTTATCAAGGACCAGTTACAGCAGTTGTGGTCCAATTTGCCTCAGGAGAGGATACAACTTCTTTATGACTCTCTTCTCAACCAAATCAGTACATTCATACAGGCCAGAGACTCTGCAGCGTCATACGAAGTGGGCTCATACTGTCAAGTTCTTTGTGAATTTGAGTCGATTTTGTAACGACAGCAGTAACATCATATACTCTCTCACCTGTGAAGTTGCATTTAATTTCCTCCTTCACTTTCCTGTCAGTCAGTGTATTTTTACATCCAGCTGATCTGACAAACTTGCACAATATTCTCAAGATAATGCTTTAACTTTCGACGTGTAATCAATAAGAAAAATATCTTCCCTTCCGAATACCAAAACCCTTATCCATAACCTTACCTTTCCGGTGAATTCACTTCACTTGCTTCGCTGTAGGGCCACCGGTTTGATCCAAATCATCTTAGTTACAGTCCTAATGTGAAGTCGTGTACCTTCGTCTCAGTTACAGTAATCAGAACGCAAATTCAGTTTTAGTATCCTTAAAAATGGTCCAATCATTGCTATTAAGTTTGGTCAGCACTCAGTGAAAAACATAGCTACCTTGAACACTGGTTTGTCATAGTTAATGCTCCATGTAAAGAGCAACGTCCTGCAATTACTGATACGCTTGACGTTTGTTATTCCATACCCCTTTCATCGCTGTTTATCCAAGACCATTCTGCGCACTTTCTCGCTGTTTTCACCTATAGTTGCAGTTTTGGGATGCTTTTTGCGCCATCATCTGCAAGAGGATTACAGAACCGTTGAATTCAGTTGCCTTTACTTAACTGTGGAAAAGGAGCCCTCAAACTCTTCATAAACGTTTATCAGCTTTGTACGAATTTCTGCTGTCTAAGGTCACATTACTATTCGTAACTTCCTAATGACTCTGAAGATAACTCAAAGATATTACTTTTGCATATAAGTTATCTTCACTGTTTGTTCCCAGCTCTTAAACAGTGTGAGATTGATTATATGCGTGGAACACATATAGTGGAGAATGAATACAACAGAATACTTGTACTGCATTAACAACTATATTTCGCGTTAAGATTATCTTAGAGTGCCAGGATGCGTGGAAATAACATATATACCGTACTTGGAGGTGCATCTGCTTTCTTTTTCGTGTCTGTGGCGTAAGCGCCATGTGTATGGATGGGGCCAGGCCGAGACTTATGATGAAGACAGGCCGTGGCCTGTACGTCACAGCACGTGGCTCTGCACTTCTGAAAGTGGCAGTGATTAACTATTTCAGACGAGTTTAATAATTATTAACTGTGCATTTAAATGCATGCAAGGTCCCGATAGTACACGACAAAGTTAAGACCTTTTACTGGGTACCTTTTCTACTACGTATTGATTTCCGTGGGTCCTGCGCTGAGCCGAGTGTTCGAGAGGTTTGGCGGACAAGCCGACAAGTGTGACGTCACAAGTTCGTTAGCGGTCCCGTATTTCTCCGTGAGCCCCTGTCCAGGTCCAGGTACATGTTGCTCGCGGACTTGTCCATTGGGGGTAAGGGGCAGTTCTGGAATACAGTCATAATAATAATAATAAAGTGAAGTATTGGTTGTGTTTAGCAACGATTTTCTTCATCCCAACTATCTGTATAAACTAGCGCGTTAACTGGCACTATCAAGATACAAATTACCTAGACATAGCGAATCTGAGCCACCTACCAGTAACTTCTTTACTTCCGTGAATATTCGATAGCTAGGAAGTGCCAACAAGAGCTACAGCTTCCGATAAACTGCAAAAAAATAATTTTATGACAAAACTATATTTCGTTTTGCCAGTTTAAACTAAACGGACACAAAGCCATTGCTATGTAAAATTGTGCAAAAGGAACTATTCCACAGCTGAGGTTGATACTTGTCTTACGTTATTGCTCAAAGTATGCGTACATATGAAAAACAAATCGTCCTTGATAATAACGCCATTTTTGTGACAGGTCGAGAAATTGTCAGCTTGTTGTCGCACAAGGTGTTACCATGGAATGTGACCCACCTGTCGTGAATTTCTAGAACAGCCTGTAATATGTCGTCGATGGCGCCAGGAGACGCTTACTGACTTAAGTACACAGTTGAACGGCCAACGGAACGTGTCTCAGGGTGACGTAGCAGACGATATACTCCTCACCTGCCGTTCACACCGCACTCAATACTGGGACCTACAGATTACACCACTATGGCCACGCGCGATTAGCCGAGCGGTCTTTGGGCGCTGCAGTCATAGACTGTGAGGCTGGTCCCGGCAGACGTTCGAGTCCTCCCTCGGGCATGGGTGTGTGTGTTTGTCCTCAGGATAATTTAGGTTAAGTAGTGTGTAAGCTAAGGGACTGATGACCTTAGCAGTTAAGTCCCATAACGTTTGACACACATTCGAACAGTTTGAACTCCACTATGATTAGATCTGCGATTTTATGATCGATGTGTTTAGTGTTGAGATGAACTAGAGAATGTTTCCTTGGCTAGCGGTGTATTTGCTTCTATAATCTCGACATAACTAAGATATGAATTTATTTCTCGGAATACGTTAATCAAAACACAATAACACAGTTCTGAACAAGACAGGGAACATTATAATTGGAACCGGAGTCCAACTCAGGATGTGAACACATCACTCCCAGATAAAGGACGAAGGACGCCGGGAGAAGTCGAAATAAGAAACACAAACCTGACTCCAGACATCACTTATGTGGCTTTGAAACTCAGATCAAGAAAAGCGATCCTGCAGAGGACGGTTCTTATCCCTCATCTCCCTCGTAACAGAGTTCTGTCGAAGTACAATTCCCATTCAGCATGAGGATTTCAAATGAGGACAAGCTGCTGTTGCAGACCTACCCTACACGGTATGTGGACGTCCACCAGACAAGAAAAAAGTAGAGTGACGTGATTCAAAGGGAACCTAAAGCAATGGATAGCCATTCATTTGACACTGCCTTAAAATGTAGAGAAGAAAATGTTGTTTGCCAGTAAATGTGGTTTCTTGAATGCAATTCAATTTTCACATAATTTCATCTTTATTTTTAAAAAATATAATGGAGGAAAGTGAGGTGGGGAGGTAAAAATTATACAGCGAGACCAGAGAATGAATGCGCGCAGGTTCAAAATGCAGTAATTACTCAGTGATGAAGAGCCTTGCTTAGGACAGGGTAGCCTAGAGCGTAGCATCAAACCAATCTTCGGATTGGAGTCCACAACAATGCCAATATTTTGCTCATAAGAAATTAAGGCCGTCCGGAGGGTAAATAATGATTTTTCCCAAATTTATGTAAGCCTCTCTGCATGTGAACTGATGTGGCCTCCGTGGAATTCTTCCATCATGTGTGACAACTGGTGACAAAATTCCGCTCTACGAAGATAGTGTTGCTCTTAGTTGTCCATCCACTAGCACCTATCAGTTATTTGCTTTAGGAGTTTGTGTTCATAGAATAGCTATCGAAATTCAACATTACTTAACGGCAACAACGACATTTAAGAAATTTACGTTGTTGGAATAACAGACTATAGATCTGCAAATAACGTGACATATTTCCCTCTATCGCATACCCAACGAATCCTCTATTATATGCGATATTCTCTTGTTTGCATATTTTGTGTATTTTATTTATTTGATATTTATAATTTGTATACCTGGTACTTTCCGTTAGGCTTGTTTACTTGTACGTTTTTCCCTATATCGATGATTAATTTCGTGTTGATATGTCTAGAAACAATAACAACAGCAACAGTAACTGTTTCAATAATACGAATGATGTCACCCACTTACGCCGTCTTAGATTCATTTTCTGGCACACGATGACGCCACGTTTGTTTAGATTTCTGAGACACCTACGCTGGAAGAGATGGAACTTCGGAAGGATGTTATCGTTGTCATCCACGGTGGCCGTTTCACGTCAGGCAGCGGTAAGATGGCAGACTTGTCTCCGGAGAATTTCATGGACCACGACGTCGTACTTGTTACATTCAACTACCGTCTGGGCCCATTGGGTAAGTTATTATTTAGTTTTATGTAACATTTAATGATAGACACAGCCATGTGGACTGTGTGTACCGAAGAATAGTAGTAAACATTAAAAAAAAAATATTATGGCTACATACCGGGTGATCAAAAAGTCAGTATAAATTTGAAAACTGAATAAATCACTGAATAATGTAGGTAGAGAGGTACAAACTGACACACATGCTTGGAATGACATGAGGTTTTATTAGAACCAAAAAAATACAAAAGTTCAAAAAATGTCCGACAGATGGTGCTTCATCTGATCAGAATAGCAATAATTAGCATAACAAATTAAGACAAAGCAAAGATGATGTTCTTTACAGGAAATGCTCAATATATTCACCATCATTCATCAACAATAGCTGTAGTCGAGGAATAATGTTGAATGTTGTGAACAGCACTGTAAAGCATGTCTTGAGTTATGATGAGGCATTGGCGTCGGATGTTGTCTTTCAGCATCCCTAGAGATGTCGATCGATCACGATACACTTGCAACTTCAGGTAACCCCAAAGCCAATAATCGCACGGACCTGGGAGGCCAAGCATGACGAAAGTGGCGACTGAGCACACGATCATCACCAAACGACGCGCGCAAGCGACCTTTCACGCGTCTAGCAATTGCATGGGGGCTTAATTAAATAAAATGCAAATACTTTTAGTTGCTGTGAGTCCGATTACGCAAGACTCGTAAACGGTTGGCCCTGACTAGTATTATTACGCTATCTGACTGCAAAGAACAACAACAAAGAATGAAAGAAAATTTTCGTTAACACAGTTAATTAATTAAGTCCCCAGCAACTATAAAACCTACTAAACCAAAGCACAAGTGTAATTGTTCTGTGTGTGGGAGTGTGACTCAACGTACACATCTGGCACGGTTCTTCTCCAACAAGACAAGAATTTTTAAATACCATTTATACTGACGTGATAAAAGAAAATTAGAAATACTATAATTGCTCAAGGAAAGCAGAATTACACTCTAATACAAGAACACACGCCAGATGCTTTGTTGACTGAACCTGTAATGACGCATAATTTAGGACACTGAAATAATGAAAAAAAAAGAAACGGAGTTTGTTACCTCATTTATATTGATGAAAATCACTCTAATCCTTACAATATATCTCACACCGACTCTCTACTATCACATCTCAACCAGAACTCTCCAATATCACATCTCAGCAAGCACTGCCTACTAGCACATCTCAACAAACACTCTCTGCTACAACATCTCAGCACTGACTACTACGAGCTCTCGACAAGCACTGTGTAGGCGGCTTAATAATACTCTTTGGCGCAATCTCTGGCGCAGTGGCTCAGTGTAGCCACCTTTCATATGCCCCTCCTCCACAGGCCAGAATCTGATGGTATTTTTGCCAGCATTGGTGGTGAAAATACCACCAAATTCGTCCACAAAAATACAGACAAAAATAAAAGATAATATTAATACCTAAATATCACATAATTAGTTAAAGTTTTGGCTTTGCACTGACCTTTCAATAACCATATATATAAAATACAGTAGGCAATACAAATTCTTTCATACATGTGGCTTTACATAATAGTTTACACAATACACAAAAAATCAGTTTATACAAATGTTCACATAAAATGCTTTCAATGATTAGTTCCAGTAGTAGCACCCAGCGATGGTCAACAGGTGCAAACACCAACAAGTGACATCATTTTAGTAAAAGCAGTTCATCAGTGGCACTTAGCAATGTTGAACAGGTGCACACACCAACAAGTGACATTTCAATAGAAGCAGTCCATCAGTGGCACCCAGTAATGTGGAGCAGGTGCAGACACCAACAAGTGACATTATGTCAGTAGAAGCAGTCCGTCAGTGGCACCCAGTAATGTTGAGCAGGTGCAGACACCAACAAGTGACATTATCTCAGTAGAAGCAGTCCATCAGTGGCATCCAGCAATGTTGAGCAGGTGCAGACAGCAACAAGTGACATTATCTCAGTAGAAACAGTTCCATCTGTTGCACCTAGTAGTGTTGAGCAGGTACACACAGCAACAAGTCACATTATTTCAGTAGAAGCAGTTCCATAATATTCACTATCACTGATCACACTGTTCATCAAAGTTTATAAGCAGAAATTAAACATGTCCTAGTGGCACCAATCATGTAGAAAAAGTACAAGTAACAGTCCATAATATTCACTATCCCTGATCACACAGTTCATCAACAGAAATTAAACGTTTCTAAGTGGCACCCATTATGTTGAAGAGGTGCAGGTAACAGTTCATAATATTCACCATCACTAATCAGACAGTTCAGGCATGAACAATAGTTTGAATACACATACAAATGCTTTTACACACTAGACATATAAATTCTAATACACACACAAATGATATCAGATAATTGTCATATTAACTATTACAAATACTCAAATATCAGTAAACCTATAATATTTATGGGTGTCAGTGCAAGCCACTACAAACAAATAAAATAATATTTAGGAGATAGGTGGGCAAGATTAGGAAAGGAAAACACACAAAACACACTCACTCATCTTTCATCCACATTAAGTACTACTGTGTAATTGAATAGTGTTAACTGTGTAAATGTAATTCTGTCAAAATTTGATGTTCATCATGTGTATCAAGTAGTAGTGGCAGCAATGTATATCAGTCAATAATAGTTAAGTCAACGTCATAGTCATCATGTCAAGACCAATGTTTGCCAAGCCAGATCAAAAGGTACTGTTGCTGAACAACTGTCAGTGAGCCAAGATATGCAAACACTTCCTCTCTTAAAAAAAAAAAAAAAAAAGTTATATACTGCTTAGTGATTTAACAAAGTGTGTGTAGACAATCTTCCTTCCACTTTAGTGTTCTAGTCTGCTATCTTCATCCTCCTTGTTCCGTATAGACCAACAAAAAAAAAAAAATGCACCTCACTTACTTTACCTCTTATCCACCAAAACTCCAATAATCATCAGCATCACATAATCTCAATACTTCAATAATACCTCTTACGTCGATACATATAAATCTTATCATCAATATCATTTACCTTACCTCTTGTCCACAAAAACTCCAATAATCATCAACTTCATATAATCTCAATACCTCAATAATACCTCTTCAATACGTCGACACATATAAACCTTAGCACCAATATCATTTCACTTCCATAACAACTCTTTCCTCTAGTCAGTCTCCTCGAACAAGTACAGATAAAATCCTAATGCAAATCTCATCATCCCATACAATCCGAAGACACACTGTCAACACACAACCTCTGTGTAATCCATCTGTCCCAAATCTTCTACTCATTATGCATTATAAACCAAAGAAATGCATACATGACCTCTAACAGACTTAGTTCGAATAACTCTCAGTAATTAAGTACGATTACGGAGTGTGAATGATCATAATATTTCACGTGTGTACACCACTTCAAGAATTATGGCAAACAGAAGCAAACATGCGGAGTATTTCTTGTGTCAAGTGTCACTTCCTATTTCAATTGCTCACGAAGAATGCAGTGTAATAATTGTTAATGGTCTAAACCTAGTAATGGTATGTCATGTCGTTACCTTCCTTCCTATTAGCATAAATTTCTACAGCTTTCATAAAACCTCCAGCTCATGTGACTTCTATGAAGTTTCTTGTACTAATGTCGTTTATGTCGAATTATAGCAGTTCATTTTCTTATCTTAAAAATATAAGGCACTGAGCGTAAGCAAAACAAGCAATAGCGAGTAAATATACCAGTAGAGAACAGAATGTCAACAAGTGGATGCAGCACAATCCTTACAACGAGGCTCTGCCAAGCGAACAATCTGTAACTAATACCATAGTGTAACCTAAACTCTATGTTCGTACACTGTACATCAGCATTGCTGTATACCAAATTAAAGAGTAGTTGTGACAACAAACAGAAATGTATAAATATGCAATCCATACGCATAGCAGCAAACAGGTCATTAGCATCATATCAGCATCAGCAAACAATGTTCATATGTCATCCTAATAAGTAAACATGAAGGCGCAAGCAGATAAATCACAAAGTATAACTTACATACATAATCACAGTCAGCACAATTAATCAGGTTACAATTGTAATTTAAATAAATAAGCACAGCAGGCACATAATTAAAAAAAATATGGCATCAGTGAAAAAGCAGTGTAGCCAATCGATGCATAATATACACAAGTTACAACCCAGTTCATTAATAATCATTGTCAAAATCAGTTTACGTGCGCAAGCACGTCGCTTCACAAGTAAATTCATAGAACATGAAATTAGCACAAAGTATGAATCACGTAATCGCGAGCAGCAAATTACATCTAAAGTACGTACCTAAGTGGAAATATGTTACCTGAAAAATAAACTCAATTAATAGTTACCTTTTTTAGTTTATTAGTTTCTTCTTGGAAATTACATTCTTTCTGAAATTTTCTCTATAGCAAGTCCTCTTAACGTCGGAGACACACAGAATTTACCTGAAGTTCTTAAATATTTTATAGAACCGTATCTTGAAAAATACTGAACGTTAATAACATAATTCATCAAGTCACTATAGCTTTATACTGAATTTAATCGGAGAAATTAAACTGTGTATTTATTTACGGCTGTCAGTGCATTCGCACTGAGCGCTCGATCAGCTGTAGGCGCGTGACGTAGGAAGCAATTGTTTGCGGTCAACGACTGCCTTGTGCGGCGCGCAGACGTGACTGTTGCTTTGAGTATATGCCGCCGCCAAAACACAGCGCGGTATCCTTGTACTCTCTGCGTGTTTACATGTAGCTGTTAGTTTCTCACAAGTATGTCATTCCACAAAAATTTTGACGTTTGATATATGATGTATTCCCTTAGAGCACCGAGATTTAAGAGTTTCTACTTCGACAGTGTTATCATGAATAATTTTACGAATTCTATATGGACCGTTATAAAGCAGAAAAAATTTGCGACACAAGCCTTTTCCTTTGTGAGATAAACATGAGACTTAATTAACATCTTCTGACCAACTGACAAGATTTTTGAACGACCAGGACGCTTAGCTGATTTCTCTCTTCTAGCAGCCGCAGATGCAATATTTTGTAGAGCCAGGTTGACAACTTCAGAATGTCGCAGTTTCCGTGAAGGCGGAAAAGGAACGATTTCAGATATGCGATTTGTCGGTGCTTTGTTTTTTAATATCAGTATATGCGGTAAAGAAGTTGAGTCATTAGGAAGTTCATTCAGAATGTTTTGAAAAATATGAAGATACTGATCCCAAGTTCTGTGATTCTGATGACAATAAAGACGTCACAATTTATTGATTTCCTTCATCCATCTCTCTGAAGCGTTAGATTGAGGGTGAAAAAGTGAAATGAAGATTGGTTTAATTTTACGACGCTGTAGAGTACGAAGCCAAATTTTAGAACGAAACTGTGATCCATTATCTGATATAACCTTATCAACATGACCAACTTCTTTAAGAAACTGTTTGATGAAAGCGTTAGATACTGAACGAGCTGTTGCTTTGCGTAACGGTGTAAAACGCACATATTTTGATGTCAGTTCCACTGCTGCGAAAATGTACGCAAAGCCATTAGTAGATCGAACCACTGGACCGAACAAATCGACTGCAGCCATCTCTTTTAATTTCGCTGGAATGATAGGAAACAATGGTGCTCTGTGAGAAACTGTTGGCGGCTTAGCCTTTTGACATAATTTGCACTTGGCCAGAACAGATCGAATACGTTTTTCCATATTACTGAAGTAGCAATTTTCTCGTAATTTATGAAAGCATTTTCTGGGACCAAAGTGTGCATAACTGAAATGCGTATACCAAATCAATTTATTGACCCACTCATCAGGAATACAAACTAACCAAACAGAGTTGTCGACCGATTTTCGTTTAAAAAGAATGTCATTGCGGACTAAATAATGCTGTCTAATCGCTACGCTTTCCTTTCTCCTCCACTTCTCCTTAATGTCCTTCCAGATTGGATCCTTATTTTGCTCCTTAGCGATGTCCTGGAGCGAAGACGAAATAAAGTTCTCAAACGCAACACCTTGAATATACATCAAACAATAATTGTTTTCTTTGCAGTCCTCTTCAACACTTTGTTTCAAACCCACAGGTGCACGTGATAAAGCATCAGCAACAATATTTGAAGAACCCTGTATGTAAACAATACTAAAGTCAAATTCCTGTAGGTACAACGCCCATCGTGACAATCTGCCGTGAGTTAATTTTGTTGACATAAGAAATTCCAGAGCTCGATGATCGGTGTAAACCTTAGTATGTCTGCCAATCAAAAATGTCTGAAATTTTGTAAAAGCCCAAACAACAGCCAAAGCTTCAAGTTCCGTAATCGAATAATTTTTTTCTGATTTAGAGAGAACACGACTTCCAAATGCAATAGTCTTCTGTACTACAACGCCGTCTTCTTCTATCTCTTGAAATAAATGTGCACCTAGGCCTTTGTATGATGAGTCCGTCGCCAAACAAAAATCTTTAGATAAATCCGGATGTGAAAGAAGTGGAGCAGCAACTAAAGCATCACGGAGTTGTTCAAATTCTGACTGAGCTTCCTCATCCCAACACCAATTAGATTTCTATCCAGATAGTTCACATAAACGATATGTGGCCAAATCGTCCAATCTAACAAAGCGTCTAAGAAAATTACAGACACCAAGGAAACTACGAACATCACGTTTTGTGGCAGGAACAGCATAATTACGAATAGCGTCTAGTTTCTCTGGATCAGGAAGAATACCTTCTGTGGAAATAATGTGACCGAGAAATGTCACCTGAGAACGACCAAATTCAGATTTTTCCAGGTTCACTGTAATTCCAACTCTTGCAAAAATACCTAATAATGAATCCCAAATTTTGTTATGCTCACTCCAAGAACGTTTAGCAATAAGAATATCGTCAACATACGAAGTAATATTGTCACGAAGATAAACAGGTAAAATTTCGTTTAAGCTACGAATGAATGCTGCTGGAAATATAGTAAGTCCAAACGGTAATTTCCGAAGTCACATTTGGGTAAATTAGTCATATCCGGTTATTGTTTAACGATTCTCTAGATAGATTGATAGTCGAAGAGTTGTTTTGACAGATGCAAAGAATAGTAAAAGAGTAGGCAGCGGTATAGAAAACTAAAAGGGAAATAGCACCACTACAGCTCGGGACCCTATGCTCGCTACGGCACATATTCACTTAGAGTAGTGAATCCCCTGAGGACTTTAATAGCCGCACATAATTTCTAGTTTGTCACCTAGTGGCAAATTTGGCGGAAGTGCGTACATAAATTGATCTAACCATGCACATGGATGTATGTCATTCTTAGAATTGCGAAATATCTTAATCTTCCGAACAGTTAAGAAGTGTTTATAGTCAATGATTTCGCCTCGTGGCGACAAAGACCTAGCGCGTCTGTCCCAGTCACAATGACGATTATTGTTAAATTCACGCGCCTGGCGCTCTCTTGTTGCATCCCGCAAACGAAACAAATTACTTTCTTCAAACCCTTCTGCTAAACTAACACTTGTCAATTTATCTGAGATCTCAACTCTCTCCGACGAGTCACCCACTTGTTCTTTCTGTTTATTTACGTCTTCTGCAAATGTCGCGACTCGGGTTTCGGTGTTGTCACATCTAGCAGTTAACTGTTCATACTGTTGCGCTAAGTTATTCACTCTGTCATTTGGTACGGATTCCTCGATTCTCTCAAACATCTCCTCCTTATCGTGCGCACGTTGTAAATTCAACTCTGAAAATTTCTGCACTACCACACGATCTCTTTCTCCCTGTTCTCTATCCTGTGCCCTTTGTCTAATCTCTACTGCAATTATTCTATTATTGTGAGAATTCAAAATCGGTTGCGCCTCCTCTCTAACTTCCCTCTTTAATTCATCTTTCATGTTTTTGAAACATGTCCCCGTTCGTGAGCCTAACTGTGTTTCCATTGTTCCCATATCAGTTTCTAATTCAGATCGTAACTGTGATCCCACTGCTTTCATCTCGGTTTTAATTGTTCCTATTTCTGTTTTTAATTCAGATTGTAACTGTGATCCCAGTGAGTCTAACCGTGTTTCCATTGTTTCCCTATATGTTTTAATTTCAGATATCAAAGTTCCCATCTCAGTTTCAATTGTTCCTATTTTTGATCCCAAATTTAATATAGCACTCATCAACTGCTTCATAGTAACTGGTTCGAAACTCTTTTCACCCCTAACATTTCCCGCAAAATCGACTTCTTTCATCATAGCTGTAAAGCTATCTTTGTTCGATACTATTTCAGAATCTTCTATCGTTAATCTCGTATTCTGTGAATTTTCTGATTGAGAAAAATTTTTAAATGGTTCCGGACTGTCTTCCCGACTTATTAAATTGTTTTCAACTCCATTATTCATCATACTGTTGTCCTGTATTGGCGAGTTCGCCATGTCAACAATTTCGTCATTCTCACTATTCATCATTTTTGCCTTTTTCATTGATCGCGTAATCATTTACAAAATATACAAAACTCGTCACTGTAGGAAAATTACACACAATGACTCTTTATCTCCAACAATACCATTTACATGAAAGGTTTCCCTCAAACACGATTAATCGAACAATTGAAATAATTGCACTAAATTGTCAAACGCGTATACAAGACAACAAATCAAATTCTGAAAATAAACCATTAGAAGAACGACAATTACCAAATCTACACATGCAAAATAGACTACAATTACTAAACTACAAATTACTACAACAATACTACGGTCTACTATTTTTACAATCAGAAGATTCCAAGGGACGATCCGAAGCAGCGGTCGCCACGTGCATGGGGGCTTAATAAAATGATTGAAAATATTTTTAGTAGCTGTATGTCCGATTACGCTGTGTCTCGTAAACGGTTGGCCCTGACTAGTATTATTACGCTATCTGACTGCAAAGAACAACAACAAAGAATGAAAGAAAATTTTCGTTAACACAGTTAATTAATTAAGTCCCCAGCAACTATAAAACCTACTAAACCAAAGCACAAGTGTAATTGTTCTGTGTGTGGGAGTGTGACTCAACGTACACATCTGGCACGGTTCTTCTCCAACAAGACAAGAATTTTTAAATACCAATTATACTGACGTGATAAAAGAAAATTAGAAATACTATAATTGCTCAAGGAAAGCAGAATTACACTCTAATACAAGAACACACGCCAGATGCTTTGTTGACTGAACATGTAATGACGCATTATTTAGAACACTGAAATAATGAAAAAAAAGAAACGGAGTTTGTTACCTCATTTATATTGATGAAAATCACTCTAATCCTTACAATATATCTCACACTGACTCTCTACTATCACATCTCAACCAGAACTCTCCAATATCACATCTCAGCAAGCACTGCCTACTAGCACATCTCAACAAACACTCTCTGCTACAACATCTCAGCACTGACTACTACGAGCTCTCGAAAAGCACTGTGTAGGCGGCTTAATAATACTCTTTGGCGCAATCTCTGGCGCAGTGACTCAGTGTAGCCACCTTTCACAATATGGAGTGGAGCGCCATCCTGCATAAACATCGTACGTTCAGCAGGTGTTTATCAGCCAGGCTGGGGATGATGCGAGTCTGTAACATATCGGCGTACCTCTCACCCGTCATTGACGTTTTGCTGTCTAGCGCCTTCTGTCGGACATTTTGTGAACTTTGATTTTTTTGTTCTAATAAAACCCCATGTCATTCCCAGCATGAGTGTCAATTTTTACCTCTCTATCTACATTATTCCGTGGTTTATTAAGTTTTCAAATTTATACTGACTTTTTGATCACCCGGTACATGTGTGGGTGTGGGCTATTGTGGGAGTCAGCACCGACACAAACAAGGAAGGAGAGAAGATGCGATGGGCAGTGGCAGGAATCCAAAATCACCTGTACAAAACACTTTCTACTTAACAGAAAACTTTGTTTCTGGTAAGGGAAGAAACATAACTTGATACCTGTGCTTCCTGTACATCCTACAAGCAAGCGCTTTATTCTCTATTACTACTCGTAGAACACAGGCTACATAACTTCTTCCTATTACTACTGACGCTCTCGAAGTCTGCGACTGAACTCGGGTGACCAGCAATGGGCGCCAGGTTAAATCAGCATTGACAGGGGGCACTGTCTTCCTGGATGTGTGGCGCTGCCCGCTCTTTCCATTGACGAGCGGGTCAGCGCCTTCTTGATGACGTTTCGCGGCGCTGCGCTGGACAGTGTGCAGTCGATGCCTTAGGACTGCGCAATACTGGTGATTCATAGACTTGTAACTGACCACTCATGTCTATTCAAGAATTCCTCTGGAGTACAGAAGATGCTGTCAACTTCAGTCTCATTCAAATCCGCTACGGCTGTCCGTCAGATATTTTACTTCTCTTTCTAGATTCGCACTTTATCTGTCCAACTGGAGAGCCTAAAACAGATCGTTTACTCCCATACTATGTTGTTGTTGTGGTCTTCAGTCCTGAGACTGGTTCGATGCAGTTCTCCATGCTACGCTATCCTGTGCAAGCTTCTCCATATCCCAGTACTTACTGCAACCTACATCCTTCTGAATCTGCTTGGTGTATTCATCTCTTGGTCTCCCTCTACGATTTTTACCCTCCACGCTACCCTCCAATGCTAAATTTGTGATCCCTCGATGCCTCAGAACATGTCCTACCAACCGATCCCTTCTTCTAGTCGAGTTGTGCCGCAAACTCCTCTTCTCCCCAATTCTATTCAATACTTCCTCATTAGTTATGTGAGCTACCCATCTAATCTTCAGCATTCTTCTGTAGCACCACATTTCGAAAGCTTCTATTCTCTTCTTGTCCAAACTATTTATCGTCCATGTTTCACTTCCACACATGGCCACACTCTATACAAATACTTTCAGAAACAACTTCCTGACACTTAAATCTATACTCGATGTTAACAAATTTCTCTTCTTCAGAAAAGATTTCCTTGCCATTGCCAGTCTACATTTTATATCTTCTCTACTTCGACCATCATCAGTTACTTTGCTCCCAAAATAGCAAAACTCCTTTACTACTTTAAGTGTCTCATTTCCTAATCTAATTCCTTCAGCATCACCCGACTTAATTCGACTACATTCCATTATCCTCGTTTTGCTTTTGTTGATGTTCATCTTATATCCTCCTTTCAAGACACTGTCCATTCCGTTCAACTCCCATACTATAGTATTAGTGAATATCACAGTCATTCCTGAACGCAAATTGTTAACAGAAAATTTCTTTAGAGTACAGATGAACTCTGAGAATGTTTCATATTCGCAGATGTCTGACACATAGACTAATAAGCCGAAACATTATGATCATTGGCCACCGCGACGTTGGATGCCGCCTTGTGTCGTTGTGGGCACGTGGCACGGTAACAAAAGTATGTAAGCCGAGCAGACACGGATGGGGGGTCGCCTTAGCGAAGATATGGGCTGCAAACGGGGAAATCCATTGAGATAACCAACATTGACAAAGGGCAGATTGTTATTACGCAGAGCCTGTGAATGAGTATCTCGAAAACGGCGAAGCTGGTCGAATGCCCACGTGCTGCTGTAGTGAGCAGCTGCGGAAACTAGTAGAAGGACAGTGGAACTACCACTAGGCGCTAAATGGTTGGACATCCACGACTTTTCACAGAACGTCGGGTTCGGAGGCTTGTCTGCTTTGTAAAGTAGTATAGATGGTGATACGTGACAGCTCTGCCGAAAGGGCACAATGCTGGTGCACGCACAAGTGTTTTGGAGCACACCGTTCATCGTAAATTGTTGAAAGTGAAGCTCCGCAGCAGATACCCCCTACGTGTTCACATGTTGACACAACGACATCGCCAGATACGATTGCAGTGGGCACGGAACGATCGGGATTCGGCCGTTGATCAATGGAAACGTGTCGGTTCTTCGGGTGAACCGCATTTTGCTACAATAGGTCGATGGTCGTTTCCACAAACACCGTCATCGAAGTGAACGGCGGCACAAAACGTGTGGCGCAGCACGGATGCAGGCTGGTGCGAGCAGCAAAACGCTAGCGCGCCACGGACTCAAGTTGGTGAGAGCAGTATTGTGCTAAGAGAAAAATTCTCCTATAAAAATTTGATTCCTATTTCGCGAAGTTATTGATCGAATTTAAAATTTTAAAATGGTGTCATAAACTATTCATTAAGAGCTGTAATATAATGTTAAAAGTTAAACACATTAAGACAAGACAAGAGCTCAAATACCTGGACTTTATTCATCCAGTATTGAAGGATGAGAGCATATTAGATATCTTGGAGACAAACAGAGGAAGTTAATCTAGAAGAAGGTATTAGCAACCATAATGTCGTTGTGGCTTCTATGTAAGTGGAAGTTGCAAAAAACCAAAGAAACAGCGTAGAGTTTTCTTGTTTGGGAAAGCAAATAAAAGTGTCATTAATGAATATCTTCATAGTCAGCTCCTAGCATTCACCGCGGGACACAAAGATATTGAGCATCTTTGGTCGGAATTTAAAGGTATTGTCCACCACCATGTTCTAGAGAAGTATGTAACTAGGAAAAATATAGGGGAGGGAAAGGATCCACCTTGGTACAAAAAACATATTAGGAAGTTGCTGAGGAAGCAGAGAATTTTGCATAGTCTTTTTAAACGTAGTCTCTGCCCCGCTGACAAACAGAAATTACGCGAAATGCAAGCAGCTGTCAGAAGGACAATGAGAGATTCTTTTAATGCATTTGAAAGCAACATTTTATCCGCAGATTCTAAAAGTAACCCCAAAAAGTATTGCTCGTACGTAAAATTTATGAACGCTACAAATAATTCAATATCTTCTCTTGCTGACAGTACGGGTAATGTAGCTGATAATGATAAACAGAGGCCGAAATTCTAAACCTAGCTTTCAAAAACTCGTTTACGGTAGAGGACTGCAGCACCATTCCCCGTTTCAATTATCGAACAAACGCAAAGATGGTTGACATAGTGTTTAGTGGATCTGGGAATGTAAAACAGTTAAGATCCTTAGACACCAGGAAGGCATCTGGCCCAGACGGTATTCCCGTAAGATTTTATGTTGACTATGCTACAAATATGGCACCATTCTTATCCGTCATCTATCAGAGATCATTGGAACAGCGGAAAGTTCCACGGGAGTGGAAGAAGGCCAAGGTGAAAGCAATCTATAAAAAGGGTAGAAAATCGTATGCACATAATTACCGGCCAATTTCACTGACATCAATTTGTTGTAGAATCTTGGAACATATTTTGTGTTCCGACATAGTGACCTTTGTGGACTCTAAGAAGCTCATCTGCAGAAACCAGCACGGTTTTAGGAAACAGCGGTCATGCGAGACACAGCTGGCCTTCTTTGTGCATGATATGCAACAGGCTCTAGATGCCGGCTCCCAGGTTAATGCTATATTTCTCAACTTTCGAAAGGCGTTCGTTCGACTCAGTTCCACACTGTCGCTTGCTCTAAAAAGTGCGCGCGTACGGTCTATCGGATGACATATGCGGTTGGATAGTAAGTTTTCTAAAAGACATGGAGCAGGATGTCGTCCTGAACGGGGTGACTTTAACAGAAACAAGCGTAACTTCAGGTGTGCCCCAGGGCAGCGTAATAGGTCCGCTGCTTTCTACGATATACATAAACGATCTGGTTGATGGTATTGACAACGGCATTAGACTGTTTGCCGATGATGCTGTAGTCTACAGGAAAGTAGTATCACACTAGAGTTGTGAACAAATCAATGAGGATTTGCAGAAAATAAATGGGTGGTGTAATGACTGGCAGTATAATGAGGCGAAAATCCCCATTAATGTACGAGTACAAAAAAATGCCCAGTCTTTGGAAGTGGTAATATCCGTCAAGTATCTGGTGTGACTATTCGAAATGATCTCAAATGGAATGATCAAATTACACAAGTAACGGGTAAGACGAACTCTAGATTGCGGTTCATTGGTAGAATCCTGAAGCGATGCAGTCCTTCAACAAATTAATTATCTTACAATACATTAGTTCGTCCATTCTTGGAGTATTGTTCGTCTGATGGGACCCTTACCAGTTGGGTCTAATTCAAGAGAATGAGAAGGTCCAAAGAAGAGCGGCGAGATTCGTGACTGGTACATTTAGCCATTTCGAGAGCATTACAAATCTCATAGAATGTTTGAAGTGGGACACACCTGCAGATAGACGACACGCTAAACAGAAGGGGTAGCTCACTAAATTCTGAAATTCGATCTTCACCGAGGATGTAGAGCATATATTATTACCACCAACTTTCAAATCGCGCTATGATCACCATTCAAAGATAAGGGAAATTGGAGTTCGTACTGAGGTGTTCAAACAGTCGCTTTTCCCTCGAGCGATCCGCGAGTGGAACACAGGAGGCACGAATTGTGCCCTCCGCCACACACCGCTTGGTGGCTAGCGGAGTATATATGTAGATGCAGATGTGGATACTTTACATACGAATCTGGATTTTCCACCCTGAGGCGAAGTTTCGTTACGGAAGCTATTATAAGCATCTCGCTTTGAAGTTCACGCTAAATTTAGAACTTCTGTAAAAATTCTCCAATCTTTTGGATCTTGCGTTCGTTTACAATTGGTATGCTTTTTTCGTTGTTTCTGCAACAGTTTTCTGACTCGTTTCGTGCACCAATGAAAACCAACTCCATCGCTTGATAATTTTTTAATTTAGTTAGTAATTTGTTAATTTATTTGGTATACATCAATATCTCAATTTCTGTCGATGCTATTAGTTTGAATTCAAGCCACATCTGGTCTACGCTTACATTGTTAATTTGGAAGGAGTGGAAATTGTCCCTCAGGAAGGCTCGAGAGAATTTTTATGTGCTTTTCCGAATAGGTATACTTTCGTTAATTTTTGGAGAATTTGAGAATTATGGAATTGTCTCGCTATGACAGCCCTGTGTTCACTAATCACTGTAACCGTTTTGATGCTCATTATTACCTCAGGATTATTTGTTGCTAAGAGGTCAAGTGTATTTTCACAACAGTTTACTATTCGGGTGGGCTCGTGAACTAACTGCTTCAAATCATTTTCAGAGAATGCGTGTAGCAGAATTTCGGATGATGTTTTTGCATACCTCCGGATTTAAACATGTTTTCACCAACGTATCGAGGGTAAACTGAAGTCACCTCTAGCTATAATTGTGTGAGTCGGGTACGTATTTAAAATTAAACTCCAAGTTTTCTTTGAACCTTTCAGCAATTGTATCATCTGAGTTGGGAGTTCGGTAAAATGATCCACTTATTATTTTATTTCTGTGTACTTGAGTTTCGCTACAAGGTAAACTACTTCTAACAGCAACAAATACACCACCGCCAACAGTATATAACTTATCCTTCCTGAATACTATTAGGTTCTTCGCAAAATTTTCGGCTGAACTTATCTCCGGATTTAGCCAGATTTTAGTGCCCATAACGACTTGTGCTTTAGTGTTTTCTACTAGCACTTGTTGCTCTGGCACTTGCCCCATGACAGCTACGGCAATTTACATCTGCTATACCGATGGATCCTAGATCTAAATTCTTCCTGTGTTCCACCTGCACCGTTTGAGACTGAAGCCCTTTCTGTGTTTTCCTGAGACCCTCTAAACTAAAAAACCACCCAGTCCACAACACAGCCCCTGCTACCCGTGTCGCCGCATCCTGCATGTAGTAGACTCCCGACTTATTTAGTGGAACCCGAATCCCTACCAGCCTATGCAACCTACACGATCGCAGAACGGTCTGGATCTCTGTTTCAAACTTTCCACTCACCTCTGTGTCACAGGACCGCAATCAGTATTGTCGCCTAAGCTGCAAATGTATAGCTCTGCTTTCATATCATAAGCAAGACTGGCAGCTTTTACCATTTCTGATAGCCTCTCGAAACCAGAGAGAATCTCTTATGATTCAAAACGACACACATCATTTGTACCGAAGTAAGCCACCACCTGCAGTTGGCTGCACCCTGTGCTCTTCATGGCATCCTAAAGGACCCGTTCCACGTCTAGAATGACTCCACCAGGTATGCAGACGAAGTGCGCACTGGCTTTCTTCCCCTCCTTGGCAGCCATGTTCCTAAGGTGCGCCATAAAGCTCCTAACATTGGAGCTCCCAACTATCAATAATCACACCCTCTGTGTTTTCCTGGATCTCGCAGACTGAAATGTTTCAAATTGGTTCAAATGGCTCTGAGCACTATGGGACTTGACATCTGTGGTCATCAGTCTCCTAGAACTTAGAACTACTTAAACCTAACTAACCTAAGCACCTCACACACATCCGTGCCCGAGGCAGGATTCGAACCTGCGACCGTAGCAGTCGGGCGGTTCCGGACTGAGCGCCTAGAACAAGATAACCGATAACGTCTGGCTGAGGGACAGTCTCAGCCACAGACAGAACCTGCAACCTGTTCATAGGGGGAAAAGGTGAATACTGGTGCATTTTGTTAGTGCGGTTTGCCTACATCAGGAGCAAGCATACATTCAGGGGCAAACCTATTGCTCTCGTTTGATTGACAGGTTGTAACACCCTGGGGATATCTATCGTTTTGATTGACAGGTAACGATCCCCAGCAGATGATCCTTTTGATTGACAGATCGTTAACATATTGTTCCCCCACCCCTACCCCTACCCCTCCTCCTCCCAGCCCTCAGGAATCCTCCAACCAACCCCTGTCCCCCTTGCTGGTACAGGTACACTTACAGGTCTGAGTTATTCGAATAGCGCCCTCTCATTATCATCAGTTTGATTCACTACTTAATTAAGTTCATCAAATCCCACAACCCTCCCTCTCCCCTCCCCTACATGGAAACCGGCGGCTCTGTGATATAGAGGATGGATCTCATACAGGTAAGAAAAGGGAGTCGCTACGCTTTCAGCTACCTAGTTTCTGCTACCCACTTCCCACATCCTAAATACATGTACATAGGTCGTTGTATATAGGAAATGTCTTAGGATTCTTGATAGGTTAGTGAATAAGACAAGTAAATATTCTCTTACAGAATCTTTATTAAATATTTGCGTGCACATTTACACACAGAAAACAACGTTTTCCTTATTTTTGTTAGGTGTAGCTTTAATAATATCCAAATTAATTTCTAACATATTACTTAAACCCACATCTGAATCATCTACTTCTTTCTCCAACCAGTAATTTGACAAATACAGAGAAGGTATATTCTCGAATTCTAATACATATCTAATTTTCTTCCTGTAAAACACTGGTTTTATGGCTTTAACTATTAGCTCAGTTCCTTCCTGCAGTTCTTCTAGGCGAGACCATCGGGAGATTTCAATTTTTCCTCTTATCTCCTCCATGATGCTATTGTTAAAGCGTTCCACATCTTTCTGTGTGTATGTCGGCAACTCTTCTGCTCCACATTCTTGCGGAATTTCTGTGTAGACTTTAAGTTTACAACTTTTGCAAACGAGTGTCCATTAAATGTAGTTATTCCATTAGTTTTAAACTCGGCAAATGGCTGTTGTGTTGTTAGGTGGACAACATCCAGCTCGCCACACTTAGATAGAATATAACCATTCTTTTTAAGCTGGTCCAAATGGGAATAGAGCTTAATAAACACATTTTTTGTGTATCCATTAATATAGTAAACATTCTTGTCTCCACTGATTTCAGCCAGTACTCCTACAAGTGACCAGTTTCCATTGCTGTTTACTGTAAATGCCAATATTTTATATTCCCCCTTTGTAGCCAGATTTCTCCATACGGTGTGTTTAAATCCATATCTAAATCTGGCCCACACATCTGCAATAGCTTCTTCCTTTTCCAGTTATAGTTTATATTCTTCCTTTATATCAGTTGCCTTCTCCATATACTCCAATTTCTTTTCTGTGCTTCAAGGTCCTCCATTTCCAGTTTTTTTCTGTACACTTAATACATTAACTGCACTTAAATGAGTAATTTCTTTAATGGGGAATGGTTTAAGTCTCTATGAAACATTGGCTCTTTTCCTTAAGACTTGTGGTATAACATTATTTGTGGGAACCAATGCCGATTCGGCGATATCTGTAGCAGACGGTATCGTGGAGAACAATTTTCTAGACTGAGAAAAATAAGTTTCTCCTGGTTTTACATAACACTTCTGTGTAATACTTAAATTGTCTTTGTTGGAGTCAGAGTTAAGAATCTGCACGTAGTTTAAAGGTAGAAAATTAAAACTGTATGCAGACAAAGCATAACTTATAATCTTTTCTCAGTCTTGAGAGTTACTTCCACAACGGTCAATTTTTGGGTGTTCTTATTGCCCCAACAGACAAACTGCAGAACGTTATTAAACACAACACAACAGTTCAAAATGGTTCAAATGGCTCTGAGCACTATGGACTTAACTTCTGAGGTCATTAGTCCCCTAGAACTTAGAACTACTTAAACCTAACTAACCTAGGGACATTACATACATACATGCCCGAGGCAGGATTCGAACCTGCGACCGTAGCGGTCGTGCGGTTCCAGACTGAAGTGCCTAGAACCGCTCGGCCACTCCAGCCGGCCAACACAACAGTTGTTCTCTACGTTATCCGTCAATTTACGCCTCATGCAAGTTAGTGACACAGAGTAAAGTGGACCACATTGGAAATACTGTTTGTTAATATGCAATACATATAAAAACTGGTGCACAGGGTTGAATACAAGAACGATTCTGTAGTTGTATGCTGTAGCCTCCAAACTGGTAATGCCGTGATGCTTAGCCAAGGAAGACCTAAAAATTTCTCGTAGTTGCATTTCTGGACACTATAAAATCTATAACGTGGTTACCAATATCTTTGTTCACTCCTGGACTTGTGATTTGACATATAAATTTGTTATGTATCTTTACATTTGCAGCTTAACCACGTTACACAGTCTATATCAACTGTCTTATCATCGTCCACAATCACATTGCAGTTTCCCCTGCAGAAGTCGTGGATTGATATTAAGTAGACGCAAATCTCCATTTTGTTAAAAATTCCCGCAAAATGTTGCATTATATCCAAATACAAAAGGTAACAGTCGTCTACCCGTAGCTGCTGCAACACTCCAGGCAGCTCTTCCTTTAGAACATCCATTTTAAAGTCAGCGTAGTGACCCTCTTTTCTTACCTATATGAGATCCTTCCTCTGTACCACAGAGACACCAGTTTCCAGGTAGGGGAGGGGTGGGGAGGGTTGGGAGTTTACCAGAGGGGGAGGGGTTCATTAACTGATCAATTTAATTAAGTAGTGAATCAAATTGATAAGAGTGGGAGGGGATTATTCGAATAACTAGTAACAAAAGTGTACCTGTAATAGCGAGGGGGACATGGGTTGGCTGGAGGTTTCCTGAGAGGTCGGGAGGAGGAGGGCAAGGGGTGGGGCAACAATATCCTTCGTCAATAAAAAGGAAGGATTATCCACAGGTGGTCATTACCGGTCAATCAAAAGGATGGATTATTCCCAGGGGGGGTCATAATCTATCAATCAAAAGAGAACCATAGGTTTGACACTGAATGCATGTTGCCCCTGATGTAGGCAATGCGCAGTAACAAAATGCATCAGCACCTTCTTGTCCCCTGCTCCTGTTTGTCAGACTTACCAGTGAGGCCTTATGATCAGCTCCCTGGGAAGTCTTTTGCCACCTGCCACGCACCAAGGCGACCTCCCACTCGATCATTGGTGAGGGGTCAACCTCAGTGAGAGCAGTTACTGGACTGTCCACCAGTTTGGACTGATTGGCGCACTCGTGTGAGTCCTACTGGACGTCTTATTGATCCCCATGGCTGGCCCACAACAGTGATGCCCATCCACTGCAGCGTCAAGCTGTATAACCGAAGCAATCAAGGCCTGAAGCTGAGCGCAAAGTGTCACCAACATGGCTCGCATCCGCACACAGCAATCACAGTCCCTTTTCATACTAAAGACCGTGGAAAGCTACACTACACAGACTTGCAAAGTACTATAGACGCTCGCTACGGAACTCTACTGGAATCACTGACGAAAGGCAAAAACTGTGTCTAATAAATTAGATTAACACACAGAGATTCAAATACTAAACTAACAAAGAATTCAGGTGAGACTAAAATTCGCTCCTGATTAGGAACTTGTAATATCTCACAAAATCGGTTTACTTTCCGACACAAACGTAAACGCGAGAACTGTGTCTACAAATTATTAAATAAACATGCAGAAATTCAAGAAACTAAACTACCGAAGCAAATAGATGAAACAATATAATTCCAACGGTAGTTAGCGACTTCCAACGATGTTTACATGTAATTTCAAAACTTTAGAAAACTTTTTCTCTCTGAGTCCCTCGTCCCCCACCAAATTCTGAAAGAAAAAAAAATCACTTACTACATTTTCATTGTGTATGAGGTCAGACTTCAGCATCAGGTATGACGTTTGAATTTATTACTAACTTTATTACGAAGTATATACCCTACTGAGTTTGCAGTCAGTATCCATATATGCCATTGAATGTTCCTGCAAAATTATATCCTTGTAGGGCATGTAGTTTTGGAGGTATGACGTCATATACGTTTACATAAGTGAGGGCTAGTAGAAATCCTTGGGTAACAGAAGAAATATTGAATTTAATTGATGAAAGGAGAAAGTATAAAAATGCAGGAAGTGAAACAGGCAAAAAGGAATACAAACGTCTCAAAAATGAGATCGACAGGAAGTGCAAAATGGCTAAGCAGGGATGGCTAGAGGACAAATATAAGGATGTAGAGGCTTATCTCACTAGGGGTAAGATAGATACCGCCTACAGGAAAATTAAAGAGACCTTTGGAGATAAGAGAACGACTTGTATGAATATCAAGAGCTCAGATGGAAACCCAGTTCTAAGCAAAGAAGGGAAAGCAGAAAGGTGGAAGGAGTATATAGAGGGTCTATACAAGGGCGATGTACTTGAGGACAATATTATGGAAATGGAAGAGGATGTAGATGAAGATGAAATGGGAGATATGATACTGCGTGAAGAGTTTGACAGAGCACTGAAAGACCTGAGTCGAAACAAGGCCCCCGGAGTAGACAATATTCCATTGGAACTACTGACGGCCGTGGGAGAGCCAGTCCTGACAAAACTCTACCATCTGGTGAGCAAGATGTATGAAACAGGTGAAATACCCTCAGACTTCAAGAAGAATATAATAATTCCAATCCCAAAGAAAGCAGGTGTTGACAGATGTGAAAATTACCGAACTATCAGCTTAATAAGTCACAGCTGCAAAATACTAACACGAATTCTTTACAGACGAATGGAAAAACTAGTAGAAGCCAACCTCGGGGAAGATCAGTTTGGATTCCGTAGAAACACTGGAACACGTGAGGCAATATTGACCTTACGACTTATCTTAGAAGAAAGATTAAGGAAAGGCAAACCTACGTTTCTAGCATTTGTAGACTTAGAGAAAGCTTTTGACAATGTTGACTGGAATACTCTCTTTCAAATTCTTAAGGTGGCAGGGGTAAAATACAGGGAGCGAAAGGCTATTTACAATTTGTACAGAAACCAGATGGCAGTTATAAGAGTCGAGGGACATGAAAGGGAAGCAGTGGTTGGGAAGGGAGTAAGACAGGGTTGTAGCCTCTCCCCGATGTTGTTCAATCTGTATATTGAGCAAGCAGTAAAGGAAACAAAAGAAAAATTCGGAGTAGGTATTAAAATTAATGGAGAAGAAATAAAAACTTTGAGGTTCGCCGATGACATTGTAATTCTGTCAGAGACAGCAAAGGACTTGGAAGAGCAGTTGAATGGAATGGACAGTGTCTTGAAAGGAGGATATAAGATGAACATCAACAAAAGCAAATCAAGGATAATGGAATGTAGTCGAATTAAGTCGGGTGATGCTGAGGGAATTAGATTAGGAAATGAGGCACTTAAAGTAGTAAAGGAGTTTTGCTATTTGGGGAGCAAAATAACTGATGATGGTCGAAGTAGAGAGGATATAAAATGTAGGCTGGCAATGGCAAGGAAAGCGTTTCTGAAGAAGAGAAATTTGTTAACATCCAGTATTGATTTAAGTGTCAGGAAGTCATTTCTGAAAGTATTCGTATGGAGTGTAGCCATGTATGGAAGTGAAACATGGACGATAAATAGTTTGGACAAGAAGAGAATAGAAGCTTTCGAAATGTGGTGCTACAGAAGAATGCTGAAGATTAGATGGGTAGATCACATAACTAATGAGGAAGTATTGAATAGGATTGGGGAGAAGAGAAGTTTTTGGCACAACTTGACCAGAAGAAGGGATCGGTTGGTAGGACATGTTCTGAGGCATCAAGGGATCACCAATTTAGTATTGGAGGGCAGCGTGGAGGGTAAAAATCGTAGAGGGAGACCAAGAGATGAATACACTAAGCAGATTCAGAAGGATGTAGGTTGCAGTAGGTACTGGGAGATGAAAAAGCTTGCACAGTATAGAGTAGCATGGAGAGCTGCATCAAACCAGTCTCAGGACTGAAGACCACAACAACAACAACAAGTGAAACACTAGTTTTTGCCTGAAATGGTGCACAGTAAAAATTCAGCATCACACATGACATTTTAATTTGTGGTTTCTTTAACACTGATTTTATTTTCAACGCATGTTGCAGAAATAATCCACATACACCGTAAACCTTACCTGAAATATCATTATACAACAAATAGTTCTGGAGGTATGACGTCATAAACATGGAGATGCGAGATAAACTAGATTTAGCTGAAAATGGAGCGCGAATTATCCAGCCTACGTTCATCAAGTGTTTCCTAAAGAGAACTGAAGCATAATCTGAAACCTGTGATAAACTTTTTCTCGCTTATATGCTTAAAGTCAAATATGTAACACACTAACTTATCTGTAAAGTAATCAAATGTTTGAAGCTGTTTTTCACATGACAGTTAGATTCTTGAAGAATCGGGGAATCAGTGGTAGTTACTATAACGTGATCGTGAAATACCGTAAGAGGCATCCAACAGCGATACAACGTGAGGGGGCCCGTTTTGAAGCAGCAACAACCAAAGGATAAGGTCGAACTGAACGTTATTGGCTTTGATTTATAATTAGTAAGTGTCGTAGAGTCTTGTTTCCTAAGGCAGATGCCTTTACCCTTCGATTTGCCCAGCTTGTGAAACAAGACTGCAGATGCTGTTTGAAGGTAAGAATGCTTAATCATTCAAAAAACTGGGGAACTTATGACGGACCTACACTCTCCGTTATATAAATGATCATTACGACACGGAACGGCAATAATTTTGAATAGGTAAGCAATGCAATATGAAATTTAGATTGCAGATAATTATTTACGGTCGCCAGCCCAAAAACGAACAAAAGATAAACTTGGTTAATGACTGAATCGACATTGAAATTACGTAGTAATTATAAATGTAAAGGAAGGGAGTAGCAGGACAAAATTGCACACGCGCGAATTTGATTGTAAAGCCACATATTACGTGTTAAATTGATTGGTAATGTATTGAAATTACTAACAATTAATAAAAACCAATAACAGTTACTATCAACATGTCTCACGAAATGTTCTGGATTGCGTTATTCACTGTACTGGTTCGGTGAAACAAATACTCAAGACAGATCACTGTTCCATAATAAATATATCTCAGAAAAGTTCGTAATGACTTCGATAACTGACAAAAAAGGACTATGCAATGCCAGGCTTTGAAAATCAATAGCACCTGGAATATTTGCAAAAGATACACATAAAATTATAAAACTCGCTTGATTTGGAATAGCGTTAGCACTTTGCTGTGAAATAACTTTTACTTCACTCACAGGATGCAACAGTGGCGCTACATTGTACAAAGAATTTAATAACTACTGCCCCTGATTTAAAAAAAAATAACTAGATTTAATTTAACCGCAGTTTAGTTACTTTTATCTTCATTGAATTATCTTTGTCACTCGCGACTTTCTTGGTATTTATGGAGAAAGCTGACGATTAATGTATAGGGATAATCAGCACCACTCATGAGATTTATGTTTCAATTAAGCAAACAGTATAACGTTGAAGTACTGAAACTAGTACGCTGGCAAGCCGTGTACGGAAAAAAAAGATAACGTGCTTGATTTTACTTTGTGGCAAATTGATGATGGATCGACGTAATGTATTCTGTAATGAACACTGTTGGCAAATGGCTCTTCTTTAATAACGAGTAACTTTTAGTAATTTTTGGTTACGGTACTCCAATTAACACTTCTTGCTATACACCCAGTACTGTGCCCAGACGTATGCTTGATCAAATTTCCATAATGCCTTGCGATGCTTACAACACCATTTCAAAGACAATTTCCATCATGCATTAGGACACAGCCACCTTACACCTACCTCACCACACAAGAATAGCAACTCTCTTGTTCCACTGTCTCTCTGCTACTCACTCTACGCTCGTGCGCGTTGAACAATACTGTTATCAACTTTGAAACGGATTCTTTAGATTCTGTAAATATGAATTTCCCTGACTTAGCTAGCGTTTCTACTACGAAGTGTTTATAATATTACATTTCAACAGTGTTTCATAATTTATTATATTACAGTTTTCAAATAGTGTATAATGAAAAAGTTAATTAAGCACATACATACACAGAAAAGAGTATTGACAAAATTACAGCATCAACCATCTAAAAATCATGAGAGAAGAAGTTGCGGAGTTATAAAGTGTATAAATGAAAAGAAAAAGTTGGCGAAAAAACTTCATACATTTAGTTACATCTCTTTACGTAGGTTTAATGCTAATATAGCGAGATTCAATACAATAGCCGTGATGTATGTTGCATTAATAACTGCATCGTGCCATCGCAGTTGTACTTTTTCCGGCGAAATCGATTCTTTAAAGCACTGCATACGTTTTTATCATATCCAGATTTTATTCTGCTAGTAAGGAAAGTTACGTTACAATACCTTTGAAAGAAAATGGTATTCAAATTCGAGCAATAGAACAGTGTAGATGTACACTGAGACAAAACGGTATGACAAAAAAAAAAGTGGTTCAAATGGCTCTGAGCACTATGGGACTTAACATCTCAGGTCATCAGTCCCCTAGAACTTAGAACTACTTAAACCTAACTAACCTAAGGACATCACACACATCCATGCCCGAGGCAAGATTCGAACCTGTGACCGTAGCGGTCGCGCGTCTCCAGACTGAAGCGCCTGGAACCGCTCGGCCACCAGCGGCCGGCCCTTATGCCCACCACTCATTGCCGGCCGTGGTGCCGAGCGGTTGTCAAATATTTCACAGGACTTCCATTACTGATGAGATTTTGTGACAGTACGATCTGTAAATAGGTAATAGCACGCAAGTTTTGTGCTTGTGCAGTTGCCTAAAACAAATTAATTACAACAAAGAATGACCTTTGATTGATATACACAAAACTTCATTGGTGAATGAAACATAAGAGGAACAAATTTTAGCCAAGAACACTAGCACACAAGAAGACAAGTGTCTGAACACCGATGTTTATTCAAGCATATTGTGAATACATTGAAATCGGAAGATGATCTGTAGCTATATTTTCAAATGGTTCAAATCGCTCTGAGCACATGGGACTTAACATTTGAGGTCATCAGTCCCCTAGAACTTAGAACTACTTAAACCTAACTAACCTAAGGTCATCACACACATCCATGCCCGAGGCAGGATTTGAACCTGCGACCGTACGGGTCGCGCGGTTCCAGACTAAACCGCCTAGAACCGCTCGGCCACTGCGGCCGGCTGCTGTATTTTCTGATATGGTTTCGGAACGTTATTTTGTCGGTGATGCAACGAATTTAAATTTTCGTGACAATATCATACTCGTAGTAATGACATACGCCGTATACTATCACGAGAGTTGGAAAACGAATTTTTCTGTATCAGTATCACAATGTAGCGTCCCATAAGGAAAGACTGATTTGTCGTGGTTTGAAGGAAACCAAATGTGTTTATTGGATTCATATACCCATAAGTTGCACCACCTAAGTTCAGTAGGAGTAAAAAAAAAGCCTTTACTATACCAAAAGAAAGATCAGAGCCTGTTATATTAGTAAAAGGACATCCTAAACGCTGCTTGTTACAGAGATAGCGCATTTGAGACGAAATAAAATCACTATACATATACTTTTGGAGGTAGTTTGAATACTGGAGATTCATTTATTACAGGAGAGACTTTTGTTTACAGAAAAGGTGAAATTTATTCTGTTACCGTGGCGCGGCTGGTTCTAGTTGATTCATTTTCATGCTCTACGTAAGAAATTTATCGTATTTCGTACACAATATCATAACTTTCAGAAAATTGAAATTAGAGCATCTCAGCCATTAGGTATGCACATGAGGTACCAGAAATACTGCAGTGTTGACAAACTTGTACGTAAACACGACTGCAATGGTAGTGGTACTTTATGGCATGCATAATGAAAATTAGATACATATTTGTATTGTATCGACAGGAATCTGATTGTAATCATAAGAGAGAAAGGGCGTAAAAGGGAGTGAGACATGACTCTGAGCACTATGGGACCCCTAGGACTTAGAACTACCTAAACCTAACTAACCTAAGGACATCACACACATCCATGCCCGAGGCAGGATACGAACCTGCGACCGTAGCGGTCGCGCGGTTCCAGACTGTAGCGCCTAGAACCGCTCGGCCACCCCGGCCGGCGGAATGAGACAAGGTTGTAGTCTGTCTCCCATGTTATTCATTCAGCACACTGAACAAGCAGTTAAGGAAAACAAGGAAAAATTGGAAAGGGAATATAAGTCCAGGCAAGAAAAAGTAAAATCTTTGAGGTTTGCAGATGACATCGTGACACTGCAACAGATAGCAAAGGTCTAGCAAGAGTTGTGGGACGTAATGGATAGCGTCTTGGAAAGAAGTTATAAAATGAACATCAAGAAAGGTAACGGAACGTAGGGCGTGTAAAATCATGTGATTCTGATAGAACCTGAGGAAATACACTAAAAGTAGTAGGTGAGTTATGTTATTTTTGCAGAAAAATAACTGACAAGTTCGGAAATAAGAAGGCTAGAAAATGCAAACCGGCTGTAGCACGGCGTTTTAGGAAAAGAGTGTTTTGTTAACATCCAGTATAAATGTAAGATTCTTTTATACTAAAGACACAAAATGCTCGAAGTCATGATCGCAAACAAATTTTCATTTTACCAATTTCAACTACGAAACTGCCATCTTCGGATCTAAGATATAAAACTGCACGTAAGAATACAGCAACGTACGGCAGCTTATAGGAATCAAAATTATAGTTCCAGAATACAAAAATTGCACATACAGTTACAGCAATATTAAGAAATACGAGGTCTGTTCAAAAAATTCCGGAACTTTGCCCACAAAATTTTTCTACCCTTATTTTTCTCTTATTGTGCATGGTCTCCTTCCAGATATTCTCCTCCACAATCGATACACCACTCCCAACGCCGTTTCCACTTTCGGAAGCACTCTTGACACGAATCTTGCCACAGAGCGCGAAGCGCCGTCTGCGAATTTTCTTTTATCTAGTTTATTATTGGAAATTTTCGATCTTTCGACGTGGTTTTTAACTTTGGAAAGAAAAAAAAAGACCGCAGGGGTCAGATCTGAAGAGTATGGATGATGAGGCATTATAGTGTTTTTGTTTTTTGTGCAATAGCCATACACCAACACGGATGAATGTGCGGGTGCGTTATCGTGATGCAAGAGCCATGAATTTTCTCGCTACATTCCAGGCTGTTTCCTTCTCACATTTCCTCGCAGGCGTCGCAACTCGTTCCGTTAGAACCATCGATTAACTGTTTGTCCGTATTGCACGAATTTATAATGAACTAATCGTTCAAAGTCAAAGGAAACTACCAAATGGCTTTGACATTTGATGTGACCTGACGAACTTTTTTGCTCTTGGAGAATCTTTCCCGACCCACCGCGGAGATTGAACCTTGGTCTCAACTTCATAACCGTAGACCCACGTCTCACCACCAGTTATGATTCTCTTAAGGAACATTTCGTTCTCATTTGGGGATCCAATAACTCTTCACAGATTGCGAGGGGAAAGTTTTCCTGGTTTTAACACATGAGTCATGGTGCGAACTTGGTGGCAACACGATTCATTCCAAGATGTTGTCTCAGGATTGCGTGACATGATTCAACAGAAATATTACCTTGCTGCAATCTCCCTGACAGTCAGCCTTCGATGGCATGCACAATTTCGCTTGCTTAAGCAATCATCACCGTAAGCTCCCCGCATCATTTGGCATGTCTCTGTAAAGGTTTTCCTGAGGTTACATGCAGTATTTAATGCAGACACGTTGCTCCTGTAACTACGCCTCTCGAAATTCGCAAACTGTGCAACTCAACGTCCTACTCAATGCAACACCATACAATAAGTAACAGACATACAATGAAACTTTCGGCAGTTACACATTAAACTTAGGCGTGTGCAGGGATGCCAATCGCGTTTCGCTCCAACACACCATTGGCGTGAAATTACGAATGTACCGGCATTTTTTGAACAGACCTCATATATAACAAAAATTAATTACAGGATACACACCATAAAAATATCTTGATTAGCGTAATTGCCAATGGCTCAACATATCATTAAATTTCTTTAAACTACAGTATTCATACAGAACGTGTAGGTAAGATAGCTTTACATCGTCCATAATCGGTCAAATAAAACGAAGGCCATAAGACTGAAAAACGTACATTAAGATAAGGAAGAGACAGTGAACATGATTATACATATTAACATAAGTCAGAACTATGCATTATAAGGCCTCATATTACGAAAGGCATTATGCCATTAAAACTTAGTATCTGGCAATGCAATCAGAATCTGTATTACCTCATAACAAAGATCATCATAGGTGTATTATTACAACGTGCTATATGAGAGTAGTATTGCAGTCTGTGACGATTATAATGAGCAAGAAACACAATATTTGAAATAGTGTACTCTCCATTTTACACTGAAGAAAGGGCGTATCACATCCAGGTAATGCATGACATGGGGGGGGGGGGGGGGGGGGGGGAAGATTCTGTCAGTGTGCTGACGTTTTGGAGGTTGTGTGAAAAAAAAACTTGTTAGATAACATTCGCTGCTCAGCTGAGGCCGCGTATCACAAACTGGTTTTGTGAATCGCCACATCTGCCAGATATGGGCGAGCAATACCTCTCGTGAGGCGCAAGAATAGGACAGAAACACTTCGGTACTGAAAGTTTGGCTAAGAATGACAAGGAAATATGTTTATGGGCCATTCTTGTTTGCAGAGCAAGCGATAAGGGGTATCAGACAGCTTGACATGCTTGAGCTCTTCCTGGAGAACTCAGTTTGAGTCTGATGGAACTCTGAATTCCATTGTCTACCAGCGAGATGGGGCTTCTCTCCATTTTGCTATCATTGTTCGCGATTAATTCAACTGCGGGTTTCCTGAACGGTGGATAGGAAGACCATGTATGTCGGCTTCGAGGTCACATGTCCTAATCCCCTCAGACCTCTTCACATAGTGTTACTTCGCGTCCAGTAGTTCATAAGAACTATGATGTACTATTTTGCGGTAGCGCTTATGAATACATCACACAGTGACTGCGACGTACTATTGGCCGCAGACGATGCACGTGGGCACAGGGGAGGAGATTAGCGACATATGGTGACTTCCTGTAAACTTCTTTGTAGTACGTGCGTTCAGTGCAGTTTCATCTGCTGAATGTATCATTTATCTAACAACATCACTCCATACCTGTTGTGTAACTACAATAAGGTGACAAAAGACATTGTATAGCGATATGCACTTATAGAGATGGCGGTAGTGCCGCATACACAGAGTCTAAAAGGACAGTGCATTGGCAGAGCTGTCATTTCCGACGTGATTATGGCCGCACGACGGAAACTAACAGACTCTGAACACGAAATGGTAATTGGAGCTGGACGCATGGGACATTCAATTTCGGTAATCGTTAGGCAATTAAATATTCCGAGATTCACATTGTCAAGAGTCTGCCAAGAGTACCAGATTTCAGGCATTACCTTTCGCCACTGACGACGCTATGACAGGCGGCACTTAACCGAGAGCAGCGACGTTGCGTAAGTTGTCACTGCTAACAGACTGGCAACACTGTGTGAAATAACGGCAGGAATCAAACTGGACCTTCGACGAACGTATGAGTTAGGGCAGGGTGTTAATGGACTATGCCAGCAGACGACCGACGCGAGTGCCTTTGCTAACAGCACGACATCGCCAGCAGCGCCTCTCCTGGGCTCGTGACCACACTGGCTGGACAGTAGGTGACTAGAAAACCGTGGCCTGGTCAGATGAGCCCCGACTGAAATTGGTAAGAACCGTGTGGCGCAGACCGCACGAAGCCATGGACCCAAGTTGTCAATAAGGCACTGTGGAAGCTAGTGGGTGGCTCCATTTATGTTTGGCTAATTGGAGACCATTTTCGGCCATTAATGGATTTAACGTTCCCAAATAACGAAGGAAATTTTATGGATGACAGAGCTGTCACTTCACCGGGAGACAATTGTTTGGGCAGGCCGCTGTGGCCAAGCGGTTCTAGGCGCTTCAGTCCGGATCCGCGAGGCTGCTGCGGTCGCAGGTTCGAACCCTGCCTCGGGCATGGATGTGTGTGATGTCCTTAGGTTAGTTGAGTTTACGTAGTTCTACGTCTAGGGGACTGATGACCTCAGATGTTAAGTCCCATAGTGCTTAGAGCCATTTGAACCATTTGAATTGTTTGTGAATGTTTTGAAGAACATACTGGACAATTCTGTTGTTGTTGTTGTTGTTGTGGTCTTCAGTCCTGAGACTGGTTTGATGCAGCTCTCCATGCTACTCTATCCTGTGCAAGCTTCTTCATCTCCCAGTACCTACTGCAACCTCCATCCTTCTGAATCTGCTTAGTGTATTCATCTCTTGGTCTCCCTCTACGATTTTTACCCTCCACGCTGCCCTCCAACACTAAATTGGTGATCCCTTGATGCCTCAGAACATGTACTACCAACCGATTCCTTCTTCTGGTCAAGTTGTGCCACAAACGTCTCTTCTCCCCAATCCTATTCAATACTTCCTCATTAGTTATGTGATCTACCCATCTAATCTTCAGCATTCTTCTGTAGCACCACATTTCGAAAGCTTCTATTCTCTTCTTGTCCAAACTATGTATCGTCCATGTTTCACTTCCATACATGGCTACGCTCCATACAAATACTTTCAGAAATGACTTCCTGACACTTAAATCTATACTCGATGTTAACAAATTTCTCTTCTTCAGAAACGCTTTCCTTGCCATTGCAAGTCTACATTTCATATCCTCTCTACTTCGACCATCATCAGTTATTTTGCTCCCCAAATAGCAAAACTCCTTTACTACTTTAAGTGTCTCATTTCCTAATCTAATTCCCTCAGCATCACCCGACTTAATTCGACTACATTCCATTATCCTCGTTTTGCATTTGTTGATGTTCATCTTATATCCTCCTTCCAAGACACTGTCGATTCCATTCAACTGCTCTTCCAAGTCCTTTGCTGCCTCTGACAGAATTACAATGTCATCGGCAAACCTAAAAGTTTTTAATACCTACTCCGAATTTTTCTTTTGTTTCCTTTACTGCTTGCTCAATATACAGATTGAACAACATCGGGGAGAGGCTACAACCCTGTCTTACTCCCTTCCCAACAACTGCTTCCCTTTCATGTCCCTCGACTCTTATAACTGCCATCTGATTTCTGTACAAATTGTAAATAGCCTTTCGCTCCCTGTATTTTACCCCTGCCACCTTTAGAATTTGAAAGAGAGTATTCCAGTCAACATTGTCAAAAGCTTTCTCTAAGTCTACAAATGCTAGAAACGTAGGTTTGCCTTTCCTTAACCTTTCTTCTAAGATAAGTCGTAAGGTCAGTATTGCCTCACGTGTTCCAGTGTTTCTACGGAATCCAAACTGATCTTCCCCGAGGTTGAAGCTGAACTGGCAGACGCAAACTATTCCAAGTCTGATTAGTAAGTTTCAAGAACTAGATTTAAATTATGGATCTGCGAATATACTACAATCCGCTACGTATCAGCCCCGTGGGGATAGCGAGGACAGTTTAGACTAATAACAGCGCCCACTGAGGTGTTTAAGCCATCATTCCATCAATCCAAACTGATCTTCCCCGAGGTTGGCTTCTACTAGTTTTTCCATTCGTCTGTGAAGAATTCGTGTTAGTATTTTGCATCTGTGACTTATTAAACTGATAGTTCGGTAATTTTCACATCTGTCAACACCTGCTTTCTTTGGGATTGGAATTATTATATTCTTCTTGAAGTCTGAGGGTATTTCACCTGTTTCATACATCTTGCTCACCAGATGGTAGAGTTTTGTCAGGACTGTCTCTCCCAAGGCCGTCAGTAGTTCCAATGGAATGTTGTCTACTCCGGGGGCCTTGTTTCGACTCAGGTCTTTCAGTGCTCTGTCAAACTCTTCACGCAGTATCGTATCTCCCATTTCATCTTCAACTACATCCTCTTCCATTTCCATAATATTGTCCTCAAGTACATCGCCCTTGTATAGACCCTCGATATACTCCTTCCACCTTTCTGCTTTCCCTTCTTTGCTTAGAACTGGGTTTCCATCTGAGCTCTTGATATTCATACAAGTCGTTCTCTTATCTCCAAAGGTCTCTTTAATTTTTCTGTAGGCAGTATATCTTACTCCTAGTGAGATAAGCCTCCACATCCTTACATTTGTCCTCTAGCCATCCCTGCTTAGCCATTTTGCACTCCCTGTCGATCTCATTTTTGAGATGTTTGTATTCCTTTTTGCCTGATTCATTTACTGCATTTTTATATTTTCTCCTTTCATCAATTAAATTAAATATTTCTTCTGTTACCCAAGGATTTCTACTAGCCCTCATCTTTTTACCTACTTGATCCTCTGCTGCCTTCACTACTTCATCCCTCAAAGCTACCCATTCTTTTTCTACTGTATATCTTTCCCCCATTCCTGTCAATTGTTCCCTTATGCTCTCCCTGAAACTCTGTACAACCTCTGGTTCTTTTAGTTTATCCAGGTCCCATCTCCTTAAATTCCCACCTTTTTGCAATTTCTTCAGTTTTAATCTACCAATAGATTGTGGTCAGAATCCGCATCTGCCCCTGGAAATGTCTTACAATTTAAAACCTGGTTCCTAAATCTCTGTCTTACCATTATATAATCTATCTGATACCTTTTAGTATCTCCAGGGTTCTTCCATGTATACAACCTTCTTTCATGATTCTTAAACCAAGTGTTAGCTATGATTATGTTGTGCTCTGTGCAAAATTCTACCAGGCGGCTTCTTCTTTCATTTCTTAGCCCCAATCCATATTCACCTACTATGTTTCCTTCTCTTCCTTTTCCTACACTCGAATTCCAGTCACCCATGACTTTTAAGTTTTAGCGAATGATTTGGCCACCCTCGTCACCCGCCATGAATCCCATCGAATGTTTATGGGACATAATCGAGAGGTCAGTTCGTGCAAAAATTCCTGCACCTGAAATACTTCCGCACTATGGACAGCTACAGAGGCAGCACTGCTCAGTATTTCTGCACAGGACTTGCAACGACTTGTTGAGTCCACGTCGAGCTGCACTACGCCGGTAAAGAGTAGCTCTGACACGATATTGGGAGGTATCCCACGACTTTTGTCACCTCGGACGTTACGCAAGTATCTCAGTGCAATATCCCTTTGATAAGCACTTTTAGTGCAGGCATGTTAAAGTCATACGAGCTAATTGCACTACTAATAACTGTGCACATTATGTCACGATAATGTTATTTTGATTGGATGTTTCTTAATACTGCAATTTTCTGTGGCTCTGGCTTGAAAATGAACGGCTGCGTTTGGAACAAGTGACCTGCATAAAATACACGCAATTTTGACAGAAATTTAAATACGAAATTATCAAATCGAGGTTAGCTGTCCATCCCCAATAAAATGTTGGAACTATATAAGTATTACAGAGTTTCATTTCAACCCTGCTTGATGAGAATAAAATTGTTTGACCGCCAATAACTCAGTGCCGACGAGATTATGGCCGTCGATACAAGAAGGTTGCAAACATCTTCTCTTTCGTTCCGCTTCGGACATCTGCAGAGATTACGGAGCGAGCAGCTGGAGCTTTGAACCGTTTAGTTTATCCACTGGCGCACACCGGTAACTCGGAGCACATCGACGTGAGATATTTGTACAGATGAAAGCGGGTACTTGAGCTGACCTGCGCGAGTGCGCAGGAACTTGCTGACCGCGGCGCGGGCCGACTGCAAACAGGGCGGGTTTGTTTGCGCAGGCTTCCTGGCGGCCGGGCACGCGGCGCTGCCGGGCAACTACGGCCTCAAGGACCAGCACCGGCTGCTCACCTGGGTGCGCCGCAACGCCATGTACTTCGACGGCAACGAGGGCAGCATCACGCTACTCGGCCACGAGGCGGGCGCCGCCAGCGCACACTTCCACGCCATCTCGGAGTACAGCAAGCGTGAGTAACGCACCACCACGGTGTGGCCGCAGGCTATCTACACGTAAAGTGGCACCGTAAAGCACTGGCACACCCATCATTATACAAAGAGAACATTAATAGAACCGACAAACTACAGGGACAGGTTCCTGACTGGAAATGGAGGAAGGAGGGTCTTATGAATAAGTGCCCGGAAAGGCATCGTTTCCACGGTGGATGGCGCTGGCGGATGACTGTTCTTCAGACCAGGCGCCATGTGTTTCTTGTGTGTTAGAGGTGATAGTGACAATAGCGGCTGTCATACAGGATACAAATTACCATGATTTAACTTACACCACGTTGGCGGGCCACTTGTTTGGAGCTTGTACTAGGGCTCACCTCAATGTCCAGTTGAAATTGGTTCTCCAATTATTCACGTTCGTCTCTCTGAAAGTACCTAAGATCACACAAGCGCCCAAAACGGGCTTGAAATGTTGTGTGATGTGGTTGGTGTCTGTGATGCTATTTATTTTTGTATAATCGTGTTGCCTCTCGACCGTTTTTATCTGCTTGGCCGTACACTATCTCGGCTTGTTCCCGATATGCAACCGGCCCATTTTGCTGCTTACAGTGCGCTGCGTCGATCATACACCTGAAACACACATGGAATGCACAGTACATGGTCAGAGGTACTGCCATCTGTCAGCACCATCTACCGTGGCAACGTTGCATTTCCAGTCAGAAATCCGTCCGTGCAGTTTGTTGCTTTTATTACTATTCACGCTGTATTTTACATACAAGACAGTATTACATTTACTTAAATGTACAGTTGTAAACATAAGGTTTTTATAGTAAAATTGGTTTCCCACAACAAAAATACGAAGGAGAATCAGACAGTAACGCACAATAAATTTTTTCTCCCTTGCTACTGCAGCTGATACGTTAAAATTTCACGACGAGATAGTTTGAAGTTTGTGCTATAGAAGGCATTTTTGTTTGAATGTGCAGCTCTAACGAGAGGAGCCTAGACTAAAAAACAAATATTGTGTGAATGTTACTGACATCATAACGTGAAGAACAGTTGAAAGTGAACCATGTGAGGGCTGTATAAATGATTGAGAATGAAGCAAAATTTACTAGAGTTCTGGCAACATTTATTTTTCAAATGAATAAACAACCCAGACATAAATTATGCTAAACAATTTATTGATTGAATACTGTGACCAACTAACATGGGTTTAAGACCACAATAGGCAAGGATCCTGGGTGACAGGAGTGAGACAAGTACTCTGGCCCTAAAAATGTGGATAACGCTATCTGAATTGATCTGACGCTGAACAGACTTTGATTGTTCACATCTACAGAAGTTTCTCTATATAGGTGCACCTGAGGGCAAGTGGCGATTGAGATCTGTACTCTCTGAGAAGGCCGGAGGGGCAGTACGTTACCCTGTTTGCTTCGTGAGGCGATGTATCTTGCAGCTGGCGAGGTGTGTGCGGTGGAGGCGAGACGTGAGGCGCACCTGTGAATCGATCGCTGCCACGAAAGAAGTGCAAAAATCTCATAGTCTAGTGATCAGGCTCATGGATCGCAGTTTGCTCTCTACCAGTGTCGTGAAATCACGGTAGATTTCAGAGTGTCACACACACTTTCGCTGGTTGTACAAAGGACCAATTTGGCTCACTTATACGACAGAGCGCACAAGGATATCAAACGTCAAGACTGGTAAACCAAAAACTCGTAAGTGTACCCTCGGCAAACGAGTAGTCAGAGACGTTTGAAGTCACACTGTCGGTACAGTAAGAACTTCACCACAGGCTCCCCAGTCTAAACTACTCGCAAGTGAAGTCAGTCTCAGGACAGGTCTCAACCAACAACCACACATGCCAGAGCATCGACCAGAAGTCTCTTACCAGACCAAAGTCCAGCACCCAAGAGCCTCGCACCTCTCCAGAAAATATTCCGTTTTCCCGCAAAGTGCACGAACGATACCGCCTTCACGCCATCTTGAGGCAATCATGGGGTTACAGAGGCGCTAAATCTCCCCTCCCATATGACAGCAGAACCAGGGCAAGAGTTAAGAAACATGCGTCTCTGTGAAAAAGAGAAACCGCCAATTACTGGCTTTTTTAAAGATTTTGCAGAGGGGGAAGATGATTTTCTCTGAAGTTGTGTCGCTTTCCATGCCAACAAGCTAACAGATAAGATCTTTATCTAAATCGCCTGTGCCTTGGAGCTTGTTAGCTATGATGTGTAATAAAGATTCTATCTGCAAACGTTTCTCAGACGCCGGAGTTTCTTATACAACGGAGGTGGCAGATGTAAGTGGGTCACAGACCTATTTACATATCAGTGAACACGAAAACTTGCGAATATTTATTACATGTGGCTCTGCACACAATGCCTGGTTTACGACTCCACTGTGTAGATGCGTTCCTTCAGTCTGTCACCCCCAGCCCAGGCTTCAGCTGGCGCCAATGCAGGTATCGTGGCATTGTTCTGCTGAAGACCTGTCGTGATGAGGGGCTGCTCTGTCTGCCCTGTATGGCTGTGGGCCGGTCTGGCAAATTTTCTGAGGGATGAGTTCTCCACCAATTGCTTCCAACTGCCAATATGCCGTTTCTGTGAGCTAAGAACAGTAAAAATACCTAATGCTTTTAGCGCCCCACCAGTCACCACCAACTTCTTCTCAGGCCATTAATTTTCTAGAGTCTTGCTCAAGGTGCGTCAGGTTGTAACAAAATCTTTAATAATTTTCGATATACGAAAAATAGGTGAGAGAGTAACTTGCCCTCTCTCACAGTGTAGTTAGATATTTTTGGCCAAAGGGCATAAACTGAGTGAAGTTCACAGGCACATGCGTGAGTATGGGATTGGCTGTATGGACTGTAGCAATGTCTCCAGGTGGTGTACATTGTTCCAAGAGGGCCACGCTCTGGGCGGCCGGTAACAGCTGCAACCTAGCATAACATCGGAGTCATCGAGGCAATAATTTTGAACGACTGGAGGGTACAGCCTTGAACCTTATAGCAGCATTTCAACGTTTCCTATGGTGCGGTGCACGATGTTGTTCGTAACACGTTGAAATTTCGTAAAATTAGTGTTCGCTGGGTAGCTAAGAAATTGACAGACAACCACAAAGACGTGCAAACGATGACAAACTTGGATCACTTTACGCGCCATGCCGCAGAAGGTCACGACTTTCTGGAAAGAGTCGTCATCATGAAGAGTCGTGGCATGCAACTACACGCCCAAAACCAAGCTGGTCTCTATGGAGTCGAAAGGTGCTAGTTCCCCAGTACGAAAAATAGTCAAAGTGTGTTAGTCTGTCAGGAAATTGCTTGTGACAGTATTCTAGGATATGCCAGGTGTGTTACTGGTGGACTTTTCTGAACACGAGACCACCGTGAATGTTGCAGCCTACATTAAAACTTCGTGGGCGTGCCACTACACACCAGAAAGCAAGCTGGCCTCTATGGAGTGGAAAGATGCTGGTTCCTCAGTACGAAAAAAATCAAAGTGTGTTAGTCTACCAGGAAAGTGCTTGCGACATTGTTCTAGGATATGCCTGGTTTGTTACTAGTGGACTTTGCTAAACACGAGATCATAATGAATGTTACAGCCTACATTAAAAATTCGTTAAGTTGCGTTGCGCCCTTCGTGACAAACGTCGCAACATTAATACTGACGGTGTCAGACTTCTTCATGAAAATGCTTGCCGCCATTTTGCTGCTCCGGTTTGTGAGAAGGTCGCCAGATTCGGGTGTTAGGTTCTCCAGAGTCCATCATCATTCAGTCCGAATGTTGCACCGTCGGGCCTTCAACTGTTTGGTCCCATGAAGAAATTTCCTAGCCGGCCAACGCTTTGTGACAGATGCAAAAGTGAAATCAGCAGTCCACAGCTGGCTATGCTCCAACCAAACGGACTTCTAAGAAGAAGGCATATTGAATCTGGTGCCACGATGGAAGAAATGTGTTGGCAACTATGTAGAAAAATTGGTAAAAGATATAAGTTCAGTTGTTATTTTTTTGTTTTGTTTCCTATTAAAATATTTGACAATAAAATTATTGGGCATTACTTCTGATATTCTTATGTATTATTTTCCAAAAAGATGTTAACTGCTCTACGCATCAAAAAAGCATTGGGACACCTACAGAAAAATATAGTTAAAGTCTAATTCACGTAACGCAATTCTGCTATCCTGTTGGCATACCGTTAGCACAGATAATAGCTTGTAGACGTCCTGGCTTGGAATGAACCAAGCTGCTAGTAATATCTTGTGAGATCTACAACCATTCCTCTATCAACACCGTCTGAAATTCTCGCTTCCCTGTAGAACGACGTTTTCGAACTTTTGTATCCAAGTGTGCTTAAACATGCTCTATCGGGTTAAGATCAGGGGTCTATGGTGGAGTGAAAAACCCTTCTTGGAGCATTATATAACGACCACTCCCGAGTTCTCAGAGCCATTTGTTTAGAGTCGTTGTCTTGTTCAAAGTGAAAGACGCCATCAAGATCCAGCTTTTGCGCGCTGCTACGTAAATTGTCTGCAACACATCGATACATGTATGATGATTCATGACTGTAATCGTCAGCTCACCAACCAGAGGCTCCAAGGATCTCCAGACCATTATGCTTCTTCCTCCATGTTTTACTGTAGGTTGGACAGGTTGCGACTGGAGCTCTGTATTTGGTTTGCTCCACTCGTTTCTCTTTCCGTCAGATCTACACGGGTTAAGATTGGATTCGTCATAATATAGCACAGTATTCCAAAATTCATTCGGTTTATTGAAAATAATCTTTAGCGAAAGGCAAGCGTTTGCTTCTGTTACCTTCCAAAATAAATGTCTTTCTTCTGAGAGATCTGCCATAAATATAAACTACGCTCAAAACATTCCTAAGTAGTTTGAACACTGACCTATTTGTTGAATGGCGACTCGATGCCCGATACAAACATCCTTGCTCTTGTAAAGGACTTTTTCTGTGAAAGACGAATTGTCCTTCGACGCTCCCTACATGTAAGAAATCTTGGACGTCCGGATCTGCGTTTATTGTCTGCTCTACAAATGTCTTGAAACTTCTTCATGATTGCTCGCTGTGTTGTATAATTATCAGAGAGTTCTTTACGAATCTTATGGTAACGTTTACCCTGCAAATGTAATAAAACGGCCTTGTTACGGAACGACACGGAGTGCTCCTTCCCTTTTGGTCCCACTGTGGCAAGTGAATGTCCCTTAAACTGGCCGTCAGGCAAGCGACTGAGAAGTTTGTCAACTTCAGTTGTATAAGTGTGGTACGCGCGGAGCTGTCTGTTAAATACAACAACAAACATACTATAGTATGCCAATTCTTTTTAGAGCAGGATAAAATCCTCATTTAACTGATTTCAAGTGCTTCTGTTGTCTTGGGAAAATATTTTAATATACAAATAACTTCCTTTATTGAATTAGGGTTAATGGTATACGTATAATGTTCCTAGTATTTATGTATTTTGTATTAGATATGAAAAGGGGTCGGTGCCCATACTTTTTGGTGCCAGTGTAGTCTTCATACTGTAGAAAAGGAAGGGGTCATGTGGTTGGAAGCCGTCCTGTGCGGTGTCACGGCGATGGTGATCGGTGGCGTAAGTTTTGGGTAACAGCTGGGTTATCAGGCATATTGCCACTTCAAGGACCTGGATAAGTAATTCCACACGGTGGGTTTACAAACAACTTAGCTGTTGTATACAGGGACGGTGGAAGTTAACTCCCTATTGCATGCTGTTTATAATTTAATTAAAAATTAACCAAATTTAATTAAACAAGACATTTTGTCCCTTACAGTGGCAGATTTATGTATGTTATTTCGAACATCTGTAACTGAAAGTAGAGACACCATCCATACACGTAATATACTACCTGCAATGCCCGGCGTTGCCAGGGATGTTTAATATCTGCCACATGAAATGACTGGCTCTGTGCGTTGTTGATACTAATAGCGAATGCAAGCCACATGAGAAATTGCAATCGCTTTAAATCAAAGGGAATGGTTGAATCACTGGGTGTCAACGGAATGCGACGAATGAATACGTCTTTAACAATATGAAAAGAATTTTAGTTGGTGATCAGTCTCGGATTCTGTTCGATCTCTTGATCGGCCCGCGATCTAGTGACTTTTGTTTGTACAGTATCCAAGACATGCGTTAACGTTTGTGCAGCACTGTGGGTTTTAATAACAACAAAAAATAATTGTGGAACACGGACTAAAATGTCTTCTAGGCAATACGTCATTTGTAGCAATGGGAATCAGTCAACAAAAAAGAGTTTTCGATCATGTTTCTGCGAAATTCTCAAGCTTTTGCTCGGGCCGCGATCTAGTGACATCCAAGGCGAGTATCTGCGCTGTAATTTATTCTCGCTATTGGAAGTACAGTCAGTTTAGTGCGATATATTTCGTTTGTTAGGCATTTAATTTTTCATTAATTTTCTTCATTGGTTCATCTGAATATGGAAATTTGAAGTAAATCGGTCAAGTACTTTTCGTGATGTTTGGTAACAACAGCTCGTGCAGAAATTTGAAATAAATCCACCAAGAACTTTTAGAGACTTTTGATAACAAACTTACATGTTACAAGTCAGATTGCAAAATCTTAAGTAGACAGTGATCTTACTGTTGTCTTTATGATAAAGTGTGCAAAATTTTATCAAGATCGAAAAAAAACTGCAGATTTGTGTGAATTACGAGGGTTGACCAGAAAGTAGTGCACCGCATTTTTTTCTCCAACAATTCTTTATTGAACATAATGAGATTTAAGCACACGAAAGAATGATGTTTTATCTACACACCCTATTTTTCAACGTAATCTCCATCCCGTTCTACGGCCTTCCTCCAGCGCGAAACAAGGAAGTGTATCCCCTTTCAGTACCAATCTGTGTTCAGGTGGCAGAGCCAGTGCTTCACTGTGTGAATCAGCCCCTCATCGTCCTCAAAATGTCTTCCACGAATGGCGTCTGTCCTCGCGACTGATATCACTTCGTTGCAACATGTCGGGTGTGACAGCCGTGGATGGTCTCCCCGACCGCTGTAAATCATGGAGCTCTGCCGAACGGCCTTCTGATGGCCTCACCCTCCGTGCTCAGCGACTGACTGTGTTTCTTTAGACAGCAGATGGTTCAAATGGTTCTGAGCACTATGGGACTTAACTTCTGAGGTCATCAGTCCCCTATAACTTAGAACTACTTAAACCTAACTAACCTAAGGACATCACACACATCGATGCCCGAGGCAGGATTCGAACCTGCGACCGTAGCGGTAGCGTACGGGGAGACGTTTCACTTGAAAGTCTCTTGCTCAGTATCGTATTTATCTACTGACACTGGACAAGAGACATTAAAGTAAATGTCTCCCCTGTGCTGGAATATACGTAATGGATGTACGAGTACAGTTTGGAGTTGACGGTTGACGACATATGGAAGTTTGGGCCTGGCCGTAGTCGTGCACAGATAGACTAATGGCAAGGCAACCTCTCGCGATCAGCGGGAAATCCAGGTTCGAGTTCTGGTCCGGCACAAATTTTCATTGCCGTTATTCCATTATACAGCTGATGGTAGCCCATATTTACAACTGTGAATACATTTCATATCTTTCGTAACGGTTATAGTCGTCCCAGTGGCTGTTCAAGGAACTTTGCATCATGGTTCGGAATAATACAGGTACTGCAATATCTTGTCAAATCTTCATTTGTCGCTGTTTGGTTCACTCAGTGTCCTGCTGCAGCCGAATGTCTGATATGTCTTTCGTCAGTCGTAAAATTGTTGTGCATTATCAAAATTCCTCATAGTTTCTGTCAAAGAACGGGCTCTTGCAGATAATCCAATGGTACGTTTACGACACCACCTAGCCCTGGCAGCTAGCATATTTCGCATAAGCAGTCGTCGGTGGAAGCCAGACACGGCGCCTGCAGAGGGATGTACATTCAAGGACGAGCCACCCCCGCACACAATGTTCTTGGCTCCTCTGGTGGGCAGCAGGTGACGGAGCAAGGAAAAACACTTAGTCTTGCACTGCTCGTGCGGCGGGAGGACTGGGTGTCACACTCAAATTATCTGCCACTGCAACGGCACACTTACAGAGTGCAGGAACTAGTACTGGAACTGGAGCATCAATGTCTGATTGTGTAACAGCGATACAACACAAACTGACATGCTGCCGGGGGCGTCTGAGGATAGTGGAGAAATGCCACCATCGTACGGAATGGATACAGACACAGTGCATGGCCGTGTAGAACGTACATGTCTGCGCAGAAGGTATCGGAAACAAAACAGAAAAGGAATCAGTCTCCAGATGAGAGAATGTGTCCGCTATGGGACTGAGTGTTGGAATCGGCGCCACAGTAAAGTTCCACGTTTTGAAGAAAGTATTTCGAGAAAACTTTGTAGTGGTAGTTTGAAAATGTGTTGTACCCAGAGCACGTCTGATCATGTGAAAGCAGCAAATGGTTACGCTCAAAGGTTCCATGTTGGCCCTGTGGTGACTGAAGGGTAGTGGGATTCCAGTTAGTATACAATGAATAGAGACGGGTCAGGAGGCCAGGAACTTCGTGGCTGACATCACGAGAATGGAGCGTGCGCTTCAGAATAAGGAATTCAAGAAGAAGGCAGGGTCATCATGTAGATCTGTTCCGTCGTTGTGGACGACTTTGAATTTTTATTGTGCGTATGAGCACTGAAAACTAGCAGGAAGTACTCATGTGTCGTTGAAGACTACTTGAAATTTGTAAAATGCGTATTAGTGCTGAGGATTGGCAGTGAGTCCAATTGCGTCGTGGCAGACGCCCTGGAAATTGTACACCCATGCTCATAAATTAAGGTTAATTGAAGAATGTGGTGCCACACAACGTGGCACTACACAAAACTGGCGCTAATAGCATAGACACATAGGTAACACACACGACACTGATCTAGTCCACGGTATTGGTGATAAGTTGAAAAAACCGTCCCGAAACACATGCGCTACAAAGCGCCACTGTTTCCCGCGCATGTACCCCAACATCAGTATGGGATATGATCACCATGCACACGTACTCAGGATGCACAACGGGTTGGCATACTCTGGATCAGGTGGTCGAGCAGCCGCTGGGGTATAGCCTCCCATTCTTGCAGCAGTGCCTGTCGGAGCTCCTGAAGTGTCGTAGGGGTTTGAAGACGTGCAGCGATACGTCAACCGAGAGCATCCCGACGTGCTCGATGGTGTTTAGGTTTGGAGAACAGGCAGGCCACTCCATTCGCCTGACATCTTCTGTTTCAAGGTACTCCTCCATGGGGCAGCTCAGTGGGGCCGTGCGTTATCATCAATCAGGAGGAAGGTGGGACCCACTGCACCCCTGAAAAGGCGGACATACTGGTTCAAAATGACGTCCCAATATACCTGACCTGTTATAGTTCCTCTGTCAAAGACAGGCAGGGGTGTACGTGCACCAATCATAATCCCACCCCACACCATCAATCCACGACCTCGATACAGGTCCCTTTCAAGGACATTAAGGGGTTGGTATCTGGTTCCTGGTTCACGCCAGATGAAAAGCCGGCGAGAATCACTGTTCAGAGTATACCTGGACTCGTCCGTGAACATAACCTGAGACCACTGTTCCAATGATTATGTACTGTGTTCTTGACACCAGGCTTTACAGGTTCTCCTGTGAAAATGGGTCAGTGGAATGCATCTTGCAGGTCTCCTTGTCTGTTCAGTCGTCTGTAGACTATGCGTCTGGAGACAAGAGTACCAGTGGCTGCGGTTAGGTCCCGAGCAAAGCTACCTGCAGTACTCCGTGGACGTCTGCGGGCACTGATGGTGAGATATCGGTCTTCTTGTGGTGTTGTACACTGTGAACGTCCCGTACTGTAGCGCCTGGACAAGTTTCCTGTCTGCTGGAATCGTTGCCATAATCTTGAGATCACAGTTTGTGGCTCACGGAGGGCCGGTGCTACGACCTGCTGTGTTTGACCAGCCTCCAGTCGCCCTAGTATTCTACCCTCATAACGTCATCAATATGCCTTCTTTGAACCATTTTCAACACACAGTCACCATTAGCACGTCCGGAAACGTCTGTACACTTACTCACTGTACCGTACTCTGCGTATGTGGACTACTGCCAGCGCCACGGTGCGACGACCGCAGGTCAAATGCACGACATGGTCATACCCTGAAGTGATTTAAACCCTCAAACCGCCCACCAGAGCGTTGTTTCACCATGTATCAGCATTATACTTAGTTTATGAGCATGAGTGTAGTTTGCGCGTGAGCCTAAAGTTGTTGGGTGAAGCAGAATAGGCATTAAGTTGTGATTTTAACTGAACAGAAGGTAAGGTACCGGTATGTACACCAGGTTTAAGACAATGAAGAACTAGATAGGCGTGAGCATCACAGTAGGCTAAGGTAAATGCGCATTGTCATGTGCCACCTCGAACTGTGAAAACCATGAAGTGTTGGTCCAACCTTGTGATGAAAGGACGCAATGGCTACATCTTATGGAATTCTTGAAACGGTGGAGGAAGGGCCGTCCTCACCTGGGGCAGTGTCTGCAGAAGAGCTGCTGGTGGAGCTTAAGTTGCTGGAAAACCTTGGGCTGGGCAGCGCTACAAGTCATGCTGTGGCTGTTTCAGTTTGTCTTGTTCCTGTGTTGCCATGATGGAACGAGAAAACTTGCTTAGCACACTTAGTACCTGGGCGGCGAAAGGGCACAAAAGTTAAAAAAAAGTCTGCAGATGTATTGATAACATTGGGAGTGTAAACGGCAACCTATCGATATCGTCGCCACTGAGGAAAGGGACAAAATGTGGAAACCAATGATTGTCATCAACTGATGGAACAGAACTTGAAAACTTGTAACCTCGTCCCGAACCGATTTGACGAAACGCTTGAAACCGTAAATAACTGATGTGTTCTGTGCTGCTGGAGGATCAAGAAAAACATACCTTTGGGAAACAGTGTAAGAGACGCTTATGAGAGAACACTTGAAGTAAAGTCTCCTTGGAGTAGGTTTTCGTCCCTTGGGCCCGTATCAGACAGTGAAAAATCAGACAATGAAAAACTGAGTTCAACAAAAAGACACCTCAATGGAAAATTTGATGAGTCACACGTGATTGCACACACTCAATAACTCATTGTCCCATATCGTTGTCCACACAAAAACGCAAAAATACAACTAACATATTCAGCATTACTCAAGGACTTAACAACAAATTAATGATCTATAAACCCCAAGATTATTTAGTATCTGCTCATGAAGGTGTTCGGAAGGTTGTAAGTTCCACAGAAGGAATCACTGAAGGAGTCACTGAACTAGTTTACGACAGGGGTAATAAGTCAATTAGTTCTGGCCCCTATTCAGGTGGTGCGACGAAGTCCGTTCGATAGTTGTTATTGTTGTGGTCTTCAGTCCGAAGACTTGTTTGATGCAGCTCTCCATGCTACTATATCCAGTGCAAGTCTCTTCAACTCCGTGTAACTACTGCAATCTATATCCCTCTGCTCAGTGTATTCATCCTTTGGTCTTCCTCTACGATTTTTAACCAACACGCTTCCCTCCAGTACTAAATTGGTAATCCGTTGATGTCTCAGGATGCATCCTACCAACCGATCCCTTCTTTTGATCAGGTTGTACCACAAATTTCTCTTCTCCCTAATTCTATTCAGTACTTCATTAGTTACGTGATCTACCCATCTAATCGTCAGTATTCTTCTGTAGCACCACATATCGAAACCATCTATTCTCTTCTTGTCTAAATTATATGTCATATATGTTGCGCTTCCATACATGGCGACAATCCATAAAAATACTCTAAGAAAGGAGTTCCTGACACTTAAATTTATACTCGACGTTAACAAATTTCTCTTCTTCAGAAACAATTTTCTTGCCATTTGCAGTCTGCATTTTGTATTCTCTCTACTTCGACCATCATCAGTTATTTTGCTTCCCAATTAGCAAAACTCATTTACTACTTTAAGAGTTTCATTTCCTATTCTAATTCTCTCAGCATCACCCCATTTAATTCGACTACATTCCATTATAGTCGTTTTGCTTTTGTTCATGTTCATCTTATATCCTCTTTTTAAGATACTGTCCATTCCGTTCAACTGCTCTCCCCAGTCCTTTACTGCCTCTGCCAAAATTGCATTGTCGCTAGCAAACCTCAAAGATTTTATTTCTTCTCCCTCGACTTTAATGCCTATTCCAAATTTTTCGTTTCTTTCCTTTACTGCTTGCTCAATTTACAGATCGAATAACATCGGAGATAGGCTACAACCCTGTCTCATTCCCTTCCCAACCACTGCTTCCCTTTCGTGCCCCTCGACTCGTATAACTGCCCTCTGGTTTTTGTAAAAATTGTAAATAGCCTTTCGCTCCTTGTATTTTACCCCTGCCGCCATTAGAATTTGAAAGAGAGTAGTTAAGTCAACATTCTAAAAAGCTTTCTTTAAGTCTACAAATGCTATAAACGTAGGTTCACCTTTCCCTAGCCAGTCTCTATGAGAAGTCGTAGTGTCAGTATTGCTTCCTGTGTTCCTACATTTTGGCGGAATCCAAACTGATCTTCGCCAAGGTCAGCTTCTACGAATTTTTCCATTTTTCTGTAAAGGATTCGTGTAAGTATTATGCTTCCGTGACTCATTAAACTGATAGTTCGGTGATTTTCACGCCTGTCAGCATCTGCTCTCTTTGGAAACGGGATTATTATATTCTTTTTGAAGTTTGTCTGTCTCGTACATCTTCCTCACCAGATGGAAGAGCTTTATCATAGCTGGCTCTCCCAAGGCTGTCGGTAGCTCTAACGGAATGTTGTCTACTCCCGGGACCTTATTTCGAGATGGGTCTTTGAATGCTTTGTCAATTTCTTCCCTTATCTTCCTCTACGTGCTCTTCCATTTCCGTAATATTTCCCTCTAGTGCATCTCCTTTGTGTAGGCCTTATATACACTCCTTCCACCTTTCTGCCTTCCCTTCTTTGCTTAGAACTGGTTTTCCATCTGAACTCTTGGTATCTATTCAAGTTTTGTAAATAATAGATTTCAGCTATCCGTCGTCCATTTGAAATTTTAGTGACATATCTAGATCTCAAACGGACGACTGATAGCTGAAATCTGTTATTTACAAGTCAATATAACAGTCGCTGCGTGCAACAGCCTCTGAATGGAGGGTAACCTGATTTATACAAGTGGTTTTCTTTTCTCCAAAGTCTCTTTAATTTTCCTGTAGGCGGTATCTATCTTACCCCTAGTGATACGTGCTTCTACATCCTTACATTTGTCCTCTAGCCATTGCTGCTTAGCCAATTTGTCCTTCCTGACAATCTCATTTTTCAGACATTTGTATTCCCTTTCGCCTGCTTCATATATTGAATGTTTATGGTTTCTCCTTTCAGCGATTAAATTCAATACCTCTTGTGTTACCAAAGGATTTTTTTCTAGCACTCATCTTTTTACCTATTTGATCTTCTGCTGCCTTCACTATTTCATCTCTCAAAGCTACCCATTCTGCTTCTATACTCCTTTCCGCTGTTCTTGTTAATTGTTCCCTATCAGTCCCCCTGAAACACTCTACAACCGCTGGATCTTTCAGTTTATCCAGGTCCCATCTCCTTCAATTCCTGCCTTTTTGCAGTTTCTTCAGTTTTAATCTGCAGTTATTAACCAGTAACATTCGATAGCATAGTGACGGCACTTGCTGACCACAGTAGATAGTCTAAGTTTCATATAAGAAGGTCTTCGAGGATTGAGTCCAAGGTAGGCCAAGTTGGAGGAGGCCAAGTTCCCCAGGGTATAGCTGGCTGCTCATAGTGGCTGCAGTGCATGTCCTCTAAATCAGGCTGCCGACAGAACTGCGTGCTGTACATCTTGGTGTTCTTTGTGCTTGGGAATTGCTTGCAGTGGCTCAACGGACTGAAATGGGGAGAGCAACCAGTTGCCATCCAAAATACATACACAATGGAGTAATATCGCCTCGATGCTTGGATGGTACGTGATTCGCGAAGGCAAAGTAGTGTTCTGATTGTAGTTCGGGATGCACGTAGCACGAGTCTCGGGGATAGCACCTCTCGTGGCGCAGCTAGCGTCGAAGGTGTCTGTGTGTCCGGCTAGTGTTCCACGTCGAAAAAGACGTGTTTTGGGCACAACCAGCCTGTTATGGTTAATATGCCATTTCTAGCGCACCGTTGCCGAGCGGTCTGCGAAGGCAATGACTCCAGCGGAGCAGAGTACAGGCAACCTGCAGACCATACCTGTCGTGTGGATAGCAGTGGTCACAGGCGAAGGCCTTGGCTACATCAAAATGGATACCCAGGCCAACGATGGAAAAACTTTTTGGCTGAAAATATCTTATTCTTATGTTTTTAGGGTGGAAAAGCCAAATATAATACTTAAAAAACTGTATCACCCACCATTTATTAACATTTTACATTTAAATTTATTAAATTAAGCGATTTTTTTTAAGAATTTAACAGCTTTTATATATGAGACCTGAGTTTCTCCTGGCGTATACAACTTTCAAATAACTTTCAAATTCTGCTCATGGTTGGATGATTGTGGTGATCTAGAACTAACATGCATGCTCCTTGGTCAGCAAGGTGGCTTTACCAAATTTCCATGTTTCTTGTGTGAATGGGACAGTAGGGCTAGGGATCAACACTGGTGCAGAAAGAACTGGCCTGTGAGGGAGTCTTTAAAACCTGTTGAGAAGAGTATTCTACGCAAAAACCTTGTAGATCATAAAAACCTACTCCTACCACCTCTACATATAAATAGGGGCCTAATGAAACAGTTTGCAAAGGCTTTGCCTAAATACGGACCATTTTTTAAGTATCTCTGCCAAAAGTTTCCACACCTTTCAGATGCTATACTAAAAGAAGGCGTCTTTGTCGGACGTGACATTAGAAAATTGATGTTTAATGTTAACTTTGAATCCACACCTACCTTAAATGAGAAAGAAGCATGGGTATCATTCAAGCAAGTCGTCACAAAGTTCTTAGGACATGAAAGACACAGAATATGTTACTATTATAACTACAATGCAAAAGAAGTTTAAAACTTCAGGATGTTTAATGAGCCTGAAAGTTCACTTTTTGAACAGTCACCTTGATTACTTCCTGGACAATATGGGAGATGTTAATCAGGAGCAAGGAGAGCGTTTTCACCAGAACATTAAAATGATGGAAAAACGCTACCAAGGCCGCTGGAACACCAACATGCTGGGGGACTACTGTTGGTCACTTCACCGAGAAGTTTAGCAAGCCACTAATCGTAGAAAAAGCTACACAAGAAGCTTCGAAGAAAAAACAGAAAGAAAATAAAAACCAATTCCAGCTGACAAGTGAAACCTCTATTAACACATATCATTGTTTTAAGTAGCTTACTGTAAATACAAACCGTGCTTATGTTGTAACAAAGCGTTTCATTAATTTCCCCTTTTACTGTATAGCATAGGATTTTTGTACTATACAGTAAAAAGCACATTGCTCGAAAACTACGTGTGACTCAAAAACACTAAGGCTAGATTTGGATTGAGCTCATAAAAATCTATAAAGATCAACTATCAAAGTAAAACAAAAACTTTTTCAAAAACCATTTTTCGTTGGTATGTGATATTAATGTAATAATTACTCTGAATCGTCAAAGAAACTGGTATCGGCACGCGTATTCAAATACAGAGATATGTAAACATGCAGAATACGGCGCTGCGGTCGGCAGCGCCTACGTAAGACAACAAGTGTCTGGCGCAGTTGTTAGATCGGTTATTGCTGCTACAGTGGCAGGTTATCAAGATTTATGGGAGTGTGAACGTGGTGTTATAGTTGGCGAACGAGGGATGGGGCACAGGATCTCAGAGGTGGCGATGAAGTGGGGATTTTCCTTACGACCATTTCACGAGTGTTTCATGAATATCAGCAGTTCGGTAAAACATCAAATCTCCGACATAGGTCCGACCGAAAAAAGATCTTGCAAGAACGAGAGCAATGACGACCGGAGAAAATCGTTCAATGTGACAGAAGTGCAGCCCTCCGCAAATTACTGCAGATTTCAATGCTGTGTCATCAACAAGTGTCAGCTTGCGAACTTTTCAACGAAACAACATCGATATGGGCTTTCTGACCCTTGATGACTGCACAACACAAAGCTTTACGCTTCGCCTGGGTCCGTCAACACCGACATTTGACTGTTGATGACTGGAAACATGTTTCCTAGTCGGGCGAGTCTCGTTTCAAATTGTATCGAGCGGATGGACCTGTACGAGTATGGAAACAACCTGATGAATCCAGGGACCCTGCATGTCAGCCGGGGACTGTTAAATCTGGTGGAGGCTTGAAATGGCGTGGGGGGTGTGCAGCTGGAGTGATATGGGACCCCTGAATCGTGTGGATACGACTCTGACAGGTGACACGTACGTAAGCATCCTGTCTGGTCACTTGCGTCCTTTCATGTCCATTGTGCATTCCGACGGACTTGGGCAATTCTGGCAGGACAATGCGACACCCCACACGTCCAGAATTACTACAGAGTGGCTCCAGGAATACTCTTCTGTTTTTAAACACTTCCGTTGGCCACCAAACTCCCCAGATATGAACATTATTAGGATATCTTGGATGCCTTGCAACGTGCTGTTCAGAAGCGATCTCACCCATTCGTACTGTTACGGATTTATGGACAGCCTTGCAGGATTCATGGCGCTGTTACCTACAGCACTACTTCAGACATTAGTCGAGTCCATGCCAAGTCGTGCTGCGGCACTTCTGCGTGCTCGCGAGGCCCTACACGATATTAGGCAGGTGTACCAGTTTCTTTGGCTCATCAGTGTTTGTTCGTTGTTGTTATCATTCTTACGTATGACTCGTGGACTACGCACATTATGCTGTCAACTGTAAAGAGAACTTCTAAGGATTTATGGTTACATGTAACAGAGGACCTAAACTCCTTAACCTTGACGATGAAGTAAAGAAATCTATAATTACATAAGAAGTGTACCGCCTAAAAGAGGCAGTCATGAAGTTTTAACTATCACCGCTTCAGGAAATTTCAGTTGATTGCTTCTTTCGGGTAGAATTTGTTGGAATCACACCATAGATGTCCCAAAAAACACTCGGTATCACCTAGCAAGACTCTGGTGGAATTCTTTGCCTTTATCAGCGATGGTGAATGCACACATTTTCATTACTTGCTCTGTTGCTTCGTCTCGTGGACATATTGACACACACAGAACCCATCCATGACGATCAGGTGGCTACGTAAGACATTTGGATTGACCCGCGGTATTTCCACTGCTGAATTATTTAATGGACATCTTGAAGAGGCGTGAACAGACCCGTCTGCCGGTTAGTAACCTTGGTCCTGTTCAAAATGTCGTGAAAAGTGTTGGAATATGCTTATGACTCATCACCACTTTCTCCACTATCGCCTCGATTGTGTTGCAGTGTCTTCGACCATCACCGCCTCCATTTCAGTTGCGATATAGGTTTCTTCGCAGAGAGCTGTTGAACATTACTGGGAGAGTCCGCGCCACGTAACGGTGGTGAAGTGGTGCACACTTCATCAACTCGGTATGGACTGTTGCAAAGTTGCTCCTCTTCAAATGTAGTAAACTCCACGATTTTGTTTTGGGTCTTCTAGCGGCAAGCTCTGGTACTGTGACACGGTTATTTCAGTATTTATTGGGACTCCACGAAGAAATTAATTACATATTTATGATTTTTCGAGGTGACAAGTTTATGTCTGCAACCTTACATTTCAAATGGTTAACAATGCCTTTGTTAGCAGTTGAGTTACTTAGTTAGGTACATGTTCCATAGTTCATTTGACCGATTCTTTTATCAAAATGGTATGCAACGAGTGAGTTTACAGGATGTGTTTACATGATTAGTGTTAACATTAATGAAAACATTATTATTTTGAGTACTAATTTTGCAACTCCGGATTTTGTTTCTTTTTACTGTCTACCAGTTCTTATGCAGAAATTTGTCAATGAAATAGGAGTCGCCCAGGAGCTCCTGAGAGCTTTAACTGGGCAATAAGTGTCATTTTTCCCTCTAGTGTTGTAGATATCGACATCACTGTTCCTCTCAAATTATGATGGATTACTTATGAGGAATTTAATTAACGAATATGTGTATTGTGACGGCGCAGTAAAGATGCCTATCTCCTTGAAGAGCTACCTACACGACATCGATGGGTGAACACCACTAATTATTCTTACTGGTCGCTTTTGTGCGATCAATATTTTCTTTCTAAGTGATCAGCTACCTCAAAAAATTATTGCTTAAAACCTTAGTGAGTAGAAACACGCAAAATATGTCAGGTACTTGATACGTTTGTTTGTAAGCCTAGCAATTATATAAGAGCAAATGTAGCTGAACATAGCTGTTTGAGAAGCTGAGTAATATGCTTCTTCCAGTTCATGTTTTCATCAACATGTCCAACGAAACATATAGAACACTGTACCCTAGTTTCTCATGTGCTGCGTCAACTATTGATATGACTATTTTCTGTACAGAACTGAATATAGTGCGTTTTTTCAAAATTTAGGGGGAGTCCATTTTCTGAGAACCATTTTATAATTGAAACTTCCTGGCAGATTAAAACTGTGTGCCCGACCGAGACTCGAACTGGTAGAGCACTTGCCCGCGAAAGGCAAAGGTCCCGAGTTCGAGTCTCGGTCGGGCACACAGTTTTAATCTGCCAGGAAGTTTCATATCAGCGCACACTCCGCTGCAGAGTGAAAATCTCATTCTGGCATTTTATAATTCTTTGTAAAGTGTCATATACCAACTCTCCTGTTGCTCTCCATCTAATGGGATTTATTGTAACACTAATACCGTTTCCAAAAAATACCGATTCTGCTTGTTAACGTTAGGAGGAACGTCATTTGGATATATATATATATATATATATATATATATATATATATATATATATATATATATATATATATATATATGGAACAGTAGTGAATTCAAAGCTGAATCCTGTGGAACTCCCTTTGCGATTTTTAGCCCAGCCACAATAATGTTCTTCATTTACGACACTGAATTATTCAGCACAACCTTTCCATTCTGTTTGTCAAATAGGTTTCAAACCAGTTGTGCGTAAAGCCAGAAGTTCCATAAAACTTGGGTTTCTCTAAGAGAATAACGCGATCTACACAGTCAGACGTATTGGAAAGATCACAAAATATACCAACTGGCGGTATCGTTCAAATGGCTCTGAGCACTATGGGACTTAACTGCTGAGGTCATCAGTCCCCTAGAACTGAGAACTACTTGAACCTAACTAACCTAAGGATAACATGCCCGAGGCAGGATTAGAACCTGCTACCGTAGCGGTCGCGCGGCTCCAGACTGGAGCGCCTACAACCGCTCGGCCACTCCGGCCGGCAACTGGCGGTATGTCGTTATTTAAGACTTGTAATGTCTGATGAATGTACGTATAGATAGCGTCCGCAGTCGAACAGCCCATCTGGAATCCAAACTGTTGAATGGTAAGTTAATTGCTCCTACTTTAGTGTGCGGCTACTCTTGAGTGTATTACTTTTTCGAATATTTTGGAAATTGGACGATAATTGTTTAAGTCTGTCTTTTCACTTTTCCTATGAAGTGCTTTAATGTGCCCGGAGGTCGGGACGCCTCTGATGTTGAGTAGTCAGGTCTACATGGTGTGCTCGTCAGTTGGCGTGGTGTGAATGGATTGTCCCACATACTGTAGCTTTGCTTTTAACACGCTCAAGCCTTAGTTAGTTGGAATCCGATGTCTTTATCAGCTCACCGTATAGCCGGATTTCTACAGATTCCTTTAAAACACAATACCACATCGTTTTGACCTGTTTCAACAATTTGGTGTCGCCACAATTAATGCTGCGACCATTAGAGAGGTTGTGCTCCACCACAGTTTGTTTAGTTGTTACTTATCTCCGTGATCTTATGATCCACCCATATTTCCTCTATCGCCCGTTTTTACCCTCACTGGTTTTCACAGCCCAAGGCCGTCCGTAGCAGGCTCCAACAAGACTGAGTTTGGGCGGCAGGTGAAACATACACTTAACGTAATGTTTGCTCCGTGTCCCGAGAGGGATGATTTTGGTCTTACCTCAATCGACGCTATTTACGATGGACGATAGCGTGGGCAGCCTGCAGACATCCAACTGTGACTCGCCCATAAGCTGAAAAGTGTTGTCAGGGGTACAGAACTCGGTGTAATTCTCAAGAAAGCCAAGGGTAAATGAAAGTCATAACAATTTCATAACTGTGGAAGTCTGTTCCTGGCAGTACTGACTGCGCGGCCTCTTTCTCAGTGATCCCTAAAGAACTTTCGCCGCGCGGGATTAGCCGAGCGGTTTAGGGCGCTGCAGTCATGGACTGTGCGGCTGATCTCGGCGGAGGTTCGAGTCTTCCCTCGGGCATGGGTGTGTGTGTTTGTCCTTAGGATAATTTAGGTTAAGTAGTGTGTAAGCTTAGGGACTGATGACCTTAGCAGTTAATTCCCATAAGATTTCACACACATTTCAACATTTGAAGAACTCTCACTTCGCAACACTTGAAGTCAACTGCCTGTAAACCCGTGTCCTCGTGATAGCGTTTGCTGATATCTATAACTGCCCGCAGCCTGGCAACGAGCGAAAGAGGGGTGGCTTCACAGACGCCTACTGTACCCCCTTCAACTTGGTGGCAGGTCTTGCCTTTCAAACCCGTCTGCCCAGTATTATCCCCCATCAGGGACCCCCTGGAAAATTCCGTCTGATGTGCATATGGATCACTTACTTGAACATTACCATCTTTGGGCATATCCCGAGGGGCAGCCTCCGTCACCGTGCTGAGCGTGTCGGGATGGTGGTCACGCCCTCAGTTAACACTGCCCGTATCTTGTATGTGTAGCCTGTTCGGGCGGCGCCAGGCTGACGCTAACTGAATACACGAATATGCCGAGATTCCGCTGCTCTCCCGACAACAGCTTTTCGATACAATTTGTTCCAAATAATTATTATATTAATATACTACATTACAATATATTATTATATTATATTATATTATAATAATTGTAATAATTCCAATTAATTTCAAATAACTCAATTTCTACGTTTGATACCGGTTTCATCTGGTGATATCGTATTTTGCGGCATTCATGAGTATTCCGCCGATTTTTGCGAATGTGTTACCGACGTCAGGGATAAACGCCGTCACAACAGGTTTCTCTCCTTCCTCTGAAAGCCCTTTCAGTTTTATGGCACGCTTGACCTGACAGTGATTCTAACTGTTGTTCAGGAAAACTGTCTGCTGTCTTTTAAGCTCTCTTCGACAGACACTTCACGATAGCTGTGGACTAGTGAGCTGAGGATGCCTTCTCGTACTGAAGGTGAATGACAGGTGAAAACACGCAAATATAACTCTGTAATAGTTAGTTTACGGCAAATCCTGTGTCTCAGTGAGTCGTGTCGAGAACAACTGATAATATGAGTGACTTAGAAGTAAATATCCTCTCTGTAGTTAGGTAGCTTATAAAACAATTAATAAAGACAAGTGTTCTGGTTCAGACAGCATACCAATAAGGTTGCTTTATAGTATGCTGATACAATAGCACCATACTTAGCAATCATATACCACCTTTCACTCGACGGAAGATCCATACCAAAAGATTGGAGCGTTGCACATGTCACACGAATACCCACGAAAGGAAATAGGAGTAATCCGCTAAATTACAGACACATATCACTGATGTCTATTTTCAGTAGGGATTTCAGAAAATATGGTCCCTGAGAAAAGACTTCAAATTGCGTGTCTACGGAGTATCGCTTCAGTTATGCGACTGGATCCGTGTTTCCATATTAGAAAGATCACAGTACGTAGTAATCGACGGAAAATCAGAAGTGATAGCTGGCGTTCCCCATGGAACTGCTATAGTCCCTCCGTTGTTCCTAATCTGCATAAGCGATTTAGGGGATAATCTGAGCAGACTTCTTAGATTATTTGTAGATGATGCTGTCATCTTAGGAAGAACAAAACCAATTGCGAAATGACTTAGACACGATATCTGAATGCTGCGAAAAGTGGCAATTGTCTCTCTATAACGAAATGTGTGAGGTCATCCGCATAAATAAAAAAAAGTGAATTACATTTCGATTATACGATAAATCACACAAATTGAAAGGCTGTCTGCTCGACTAAATAACTAAGTATTAATATTACGAACAATTTAGGTTACAACTATCACATTGACAATGCCGTGGGGAAGGAAAGCCAAAGACTACGTTTTGTCGGCAGAACAGTTAAAAGATGCAACAGGTCTACTATAGAGAGTGCCTACACAATGACTGTTCGTTTTCTGTTAGAGTATTTCTGTGCTACATAGGATCCTTACTAGAAAGGACCGAAGGACATCGAACAGTTCGAATAAGGGTAGCACGTTTTGTGTCATTGCGAAACAGAGGGAGAATGTCACGGATATTATAAGTTAGTAGTGATGGCAATGACTGAAAAAAGACGTTTTTCGTTGAGGTGAGATCTTTCCTCAAAATTTCAATCACCAAGTTTCTCCTCTGGATACGAAAATGTTTTATTTTTGCCAACCTACATAGGAAGAAATGATCCCCGTAATAAAATAAATCAGAGCTCGTATAGATTGATTTAAGTGTTCATGTCTTCCACGCTGTGTTAGAGGGTGGAAAGGTAAAGAAATTGTCTGAAGATGGTTCGAAGAACCCTCTGCCAGGCCAGGCACTGAAGTGTGAGTTACAGAGCAGTCATGCAGGTGTAGATGAATTTGATGTTCTGAAGCAGCGATTCCAGATGTTGCTGTCTTCCATGTGGGCAGATCTCGAATGTATCATTCACGCGTCGGAGAAAGGACAAGGTTTGAATGGCTGTTGTTGTGGTCTTCAGTCCTGAGAGTGGTTTGTTGCAGCTCTCCATGCTACTCTGTCATGTGCAAGCTTCTTCATTTCCCAGTACTTACTGCAACCTACATCCTTCTGATTCTGCTTAGTGTATTCATCTCTTGGTCTCCCTCAACGATTTCTACCCTCCAATGCTAAATTTGTGATCCCTTGACGCCTCAGAACATGTCCTACCAACTGGTCCCTTCTTCTTGTCAAGTTGTGCCACAAACTCCTCTTCTCCCCAATTCTGTTCAATACCTCCTCATTATTTATGTGATCTACCCATCTAATCTTCAGCATTCTTCTGTAGCACCACATTTCGAAAGCTTCTATTTTCTTCTTGTCTAAACTATTTATCGTCCACGTTTCACTTCCATACATGGCTACACTCCATACAAATACTTTCAGAAACGACTTCCTGACACTTAAATGTATACTCGATGTTAACAAATTTCTCTTCTTCAGAAACGCTCTCCTTGTCATTACCAATCTACAGTTTATATCCTCTCTACTTCGACCATCATCAATTATTTTGCTCCCCAAATAGCAAAACTCCTTTGCTACTTTAAGCCTCTCATTTCCTAATCTAATTCCCGCAGCATTACCCGACTTAATTCGACTACATTCCATTATCCTCGTTTTGCTTTTGTTGATATTCATCTTATATCCTCCTTTCAAGACACTGACCATTCCGTTCAACTGCTCTTCCAAGTCCTTTGCTGTCTCTGACAGAATCACAATGTCATCGGCGAACCTCAAAGTTTTTATTTCTTCTCCATGGATTTTAATTCCTACTCCGAATTTTTCTTTTGTTTCCTTTACTGCTTGCTCAATATACAGATTGAATAACATCGGGGAGAGGCTACAACCCTGTCTCACTACCTTCCCAACCACTGCTTCCCTTTCATGCCCCTCGACTCTTATAACTGCCATCTGGTTTCTGTACAAATTGTAAATAACCTTTCGCTGCCTGTATTTTACCCCTGCCACCTTCAGCATTTGAAAAACAGTATTCTAGTCAACATTGTCAAAAGCTTTCTCTAAGTCTAAAAATGCTAGAAACGTAGGTTTGCCTTTCCTTAATCTTTCTTCTAAGATAAGTCGTAAGGTCGGTATTGCCTCACGTGTTCCAACATTTCTACGGAATCCAAACTAATGCTCCCCGAGGTCGGCTTCTACCAGTTTTTCCATTCGTGTGTAAAGAATTCGCGTTAGTATTTTGCAGCTGTGACTTATTAAACTGATAGTTCGGTAATTTTCAGATCTGTCAACACCTGCTTTCTTTGGGCTGAGAATCGAAAATTTACAGCATTTGTTGTGTTTCCGAATTACTGGAACACGCAGAAAACGAATGCATGATTCTAGGTTTTCGTGCCCTAAGAGCAAGGAGAAAGTGTTCAAATGTTCCAATGTGTGTGAAATCCTACGGGACTTAATTGCTAAGATCATCAGTCCCTAAGCTTACACACTACTTAACCTAAATTATCCTAGGGACAAACACACACACACATGCCGCAGGGAGCACTCGAACCTCCGCCGGGACCAGCCGCACAGTCCATGACTGCAGCGCCTAGACCGCTCGGCTAATCCCGCGCGGCGGAGAAAGTGTACTTGCTACTAAGTCGTGTACGTCCACAACGAGATGGCAGTCGCATTTCTGTGTAGCAGCATGCCTCTTGTAGGTGCAACGGTATTTGACTACATTTGGTGCGGGAGTGGTCAGTGTTGTGTCGTGTGTTGCCGCAGACCGGTTCTCGGCGGTGGTGTCGCTGTCCGGCACGGCGCTGAGCCCGTGGGCGCACGTGTCGACCGCCGAGGCGCGCAGGAGGGCCTTCCGGCTAGGCGAGCTGGTGGGCTGCCCGCCGGAGCAGCTGCAGGACGCGCCGAGCCTGCGCGCCTGCCTCTCTACCAAGTCCGCCAAGGCGCTCGTCCGGCACGCTGCCGACGTCACCGTGAGTACCGCCCCTTCTTCTCTGCTCGCCAGCATTTCATATCAGGTAATATTACACTGCTGTCCAAAACTTATGGAAGAAGGGATCCTACACAGGTTTTTCAGTGGGATCAGTCTTTAGCAAAACACGATTTTGTTTTTCTGTCCCAGACATGTTTCGCTGCAGTTGCAGCATCATCAGTGGTTCATTTATTGTTATAGCTGTTAAACATAAGGAATGCTCTGTACTGTTTATATACATACAAATATTACTCGTGGTTTCTAAATCCTAATTACAGGTTTTTGAGGAGCACATAAAATTGTGTATTCATACCTTCTTATCACATGGTGTGGTTCAAATGGCTCTGAGCACCATGGGACTTAACATCTTAGGACATCAGTCCCCTAGAACGTAGAACTACTTAAAACCTAACTAACCTAAGGACATCGCACACATCCATCTACGAGGCAGGATTCGAACCTGCGACCGTAGTAGTCGCGCGGTTCAGGACTGAAGCGCCTAGAACCGCTCGGCCACCGCGGCCAGCCACATGGTGTGGTTTACCTGCTGCGGGACTTAACTGCTGTGGTCATCAGTCCCCTAGAACTTAGAACTACTTAAACCTAACTAAACTAAGGACATCACACACATCCATGCCCAAGACAGGATTCAAACCTGCGACCGTAGCGGTCGCGCGGCTCCAGTCTGTAGCGCCTAGAACCGCTCGGCTACTCCGGCCGGCTAGAAACTAATATTTGTATGTATTTAAACAGTAAAGAACATTCCTTACGTTTAACAGCCATAACAATAAGAGAAAATCCACTGATGATGGTGCAGCTGCGGTGAAACATGTCTGGGAGAAAAAACAAAAAAGTGTTAGGTAAAGGCGGACCCCAATCAAAAACATATGTTATTGTTAAAGCAAACACAGACAAAAGAGCATCAACATCAAGATGATTACATCTTACACAGAATTCGTCACTGTGAAGCGACATAACTCGATGAAGCTTGGACCACACGTTGAAACAACTGCTACAGTATAGGACAGAAGGTAACTGTAAGAAACGCGCAATGTGACGAACGTAAATGATAATTAAATTCTATGGCGAGAGTTGCACTGGTCATCGCGACTTATTTTGGTACCACGGACATTACAAAAGATGGGACGTGGTTGTTAATAAAGTGTGTGATCACAAGGTCGGCAATGGATGCCGTCGTGCTGGCATCAAAATTGGTAAGGAGCTCTTGTGATGTTGCGTTCCACTCCTCCACCAACGCTGTTGACAATTGCTAGATGGTCGTTGGTGCATGTGGACGTCCTGCAGTACGTCTACTGAACACATCTCACAGGTACTCGATGTGATATAAGTCGGGGGAAATGCTAAGCGAATCCACCGGATATCTTCCGCCGCGCAGCTGCGGTCGACTGTAATCCAAAAAAGCGACAGATCTACTAGAGGGACTGCCTACACTACGCTCGTCCGTCTTGTTTTGGAGTATTGCTGAGTAGTTTGGAATACTTACCAGTTAGCATTCATGGAGTACATCGAGAAAGTTCAAAGAAGGACAGCACGTTTTGTACTATCGAGAAATGTGGGAGAGAGTGCCACGGACATGAAGGACTTGGGGTGGACATCATTAAAACAAAGGCGTTTCTCGTTGCGGAGGCATCTCCTGTCGAAATTTCAATCACCAACCATCTTCTCTGAATGCGAAAATATTTTGTTTGCGTCGACCTACATAGCGAGAAAAGATCATCTACATCTACATCTACATACATACTCCGCAATCCACCATACATTGCGTGGCGGAGGGTACCTCGACGCACAACTAGCATCTTCTCTCCCTGTTCCACTCCCAAACAGAACGAGGGAAAAATGGCTGCCTATATGCCTCTGTACGAGCCCTAATCTCTCTTATCTTATCTTTGTTTTTCCGGCCGGAGTGGCCGTGCGGTTCTAGGCGCTGCAGTCTGGAGCCGAGTGACCGCTACGGTCGCAGGTTCGAATCCTGCCTCGGGCATGGCTGTGTGTGATGTCTTAGGTTAGTTAGGTTTAATTAGTTCTAAGTTCTAGGCGACTGATGACCTCAGACGTTAAGTCGCAAGGTGCTCAGAGCCATTATTTTTGTTGTATTTCCGCGAAATATAAGTTGATGGCAGTAAAATTGTACTGCAGTCAGCCTCAAATGCTGGTTCTCTAAATTTCCTCAGTATCGATTCACGAAAAGAACGCCTCCTTTCCTCTAGAGACTCCCACCCGAGTTCCTGAAGCAATTCCGTAACACTCGCGTGATGATCAAACCTACCAGTAACAAATCTAGCAGCCCGCTTCTGAATTGCTTCTATGTCATCCCTCAATCCGACCTGATAGGGATCCCAAACGCTCTAGCAGTACTCAAGAATAGGTCGTATTAGTGTTTTATAAGCGGTCTCCTTTACAGATGAACAACATATTCCCAAAATTCTACCAATGAACCGAAGACGACTATCCGCCTTCCCCACAACTACTATTACATGCTTGTCCCACTTCATATCGCTCTGCAATATTACGCCCAAATATTTAATCGACGTGACTGTGTCAAGCGCTACACTACTAATGGAATATTCAAACATTACGGGATTCTTTTTCCTATTCATCTGCATTAATTTACATACTGACTTGCCTTTCTCGGGCAAGTTCTCTACCGACTGAGCTATCCAAGCAGAAGAGCTTCTGTGATGTTTGGAAGCTCAGTCGGCAGAGCACTTGCCCGAGAAAGGCAAACGTCCCGAGTTCGTGTCTGGGTCCGTCACACAGTATTAATCTGCCAGGAAGAATCATATCAGCGCACACTCCGCTGCAGAGTGAAAATCTCACATTGGAAGGCGGTTCGATAAACGCTCTGACAGGCACTTAAGTGTGATTTGCAGAGTATCGGTGTGGATGTAGATGTAGAAAATGAAGTCAGAGCCGAATGCACCCCTGAGTAGATGTACATGATGAAGCAGTATACTGTCACAATAACGTAGTATTAGTGAGTTTACCGTGTTGAAAGATTTGGATGTTAGTGTACTTATGCAACACTATGCCTCTCTACACCACGACAACCGGATAATCAAAACCATAATGTTGGATGATGTCGGATGTACCCTCATATGGTGTAAAGTCCCGTCGAGCACCTCTGAGATGCATTGGGGAGACGTGTTGCGCCATGTACAGATGCACCAACGATTATTCAATAGTTATCAAACGTACTGGCGGAACACATTTTTGCAACAAACCTACCACCTGGTTAGTTACAGAAGTGGTGACAGTTTCTGCAGGACCTTATCATTATGCAGGAAATGCTCAAGCACGTACAGTGCAAGCTGTTAGTGATTTGTTTGACTGATAGTGCTGCTAAGTGCTATACTACCTACTGCACTCCCCTGACTTAAGCCCTCGTGAGTTCAACTTGATTTCTAAACTGAAGGAAACACTTTACGGCATTCGCTTCAGAACTGCTACAAATTCGTCGGGCAATAGACCGTGCCGCTCGAACTGTCAACACAACTGGCACTGCTAAGAGTATCCTACGACTTCCACATCACTGGCATTGGGTTATATACAGTGCTGGTGACTACTTTTAAGGTTATTAAAACTTTGAAACACGTGTCTATTTTGTACCAGCTGTAAATAAATAATTGCCACTATTAAAATTCCAACCCTCGTATAATATGCGGTGCTCATCCACGACTATATTGTAGACATTTGTTTAAGGAATTGGGGATTCTGATTACTGCTTCACAGCATATTTATTCCTTCATCAAGTTTGTTGTAAATAATCCATTATAGTTCAAAAGGAACACTGATGTACATAATTCCTATACCACAATGAAAAATGACATTAATTGCACCACATTAAGGTAGTCTTTACTACAAAAAAGGGCTGCAAAATGCTGCAACAAAAAGTTTTGATGACTTACTCACTGGCATAAAATGTCTGACAGACAGCAAAGTAAAATGTGAAAACAAACTGAGAAAGTTTTTCCTTGTCAACTCCTTCTGTTGCGTAGAAGAATTTCTATTACTGTAATGTGTAAAACGTGATGGGTAGGAATTGCTAACTCATATCGGTATACCCTTTTTTCTTTTTGTAATAAAATGTAAAAAAATAAAAAAGTACCCAGAAATATTCAGAATGTAACCGCATGCACAAATTAATTTTCTATATGAATGTAAAATATCTCTACGATAATGATCGAAGCAGAAGAAATAAATTCAAATTTGTGCCAGGGCCGCGACTCGGAGCCTGGTCGTCTTGCTTGCTAGACAGAAATGCTAACCATTACACCACCACAGCACTATGGTGAACATTGCTGCACTAACTACCCAAGTTGAGTGTCCTCCCTAACACAAACTTCAATTAATATCTTCAGCTTATTTTTCCTTTACATCAGCACTGCAGGGCTCTCCGTCATTAGACTAGCACCCTAGCGTTGGACATAATTATAAGATCTACAAGATCAGCTGTGGTGCAGGACTTTCCCATTATGTCCAAAGCTGGGGTGATATTCCAATGACGGAAAGCCCTGGCAATTAGTGACGATGTAAGGAAAAAATAAGCTGAAGATATGAATCGAATGGGAAGGGCACACAACTTGGGTAGTTCGTGCAGAAATCTTGACCATAGCGCAGTGGTGGTGTAATCGTTGGCATTTCTGCCTAGGAAGCAAGAAAACCCGAGTTCGAATCCCGGTCCTGGCACAAATCTTAATTCGTTTCTTCTGCTCCGATCATTATCGTAGATAAAGAGGATATTTAAATGTCTCAAGGAAACATACAATTATAAGATGTAAAATGACTCGTTCCACATCATTATGATCTACCGTGGAAAATGATCTATGGAACATGTAACTAACTAACTTACTAATTCCTGCTAATCTGTAAATCTAGTAGTGGACTGTTGTAACCTGGCGGGAAAAATATTATTTTACGAATTATTCTATCCCTGCTTACACTTCCAATAACGTCAAGTTGATATGATTTATTACCATGTGAGCAAACATCTTTTACCGTGTTCTACAGTTAAGACTTCAGTTTTTATTTCCGACATTGTCTTGCAGCAAGAATTATTATATAGTACAACAGATGTATCTATTCGGAAGTTACACGTACTGACCCAGTTTCAGACGGGAAGACTTGGATTACTACGAAGTTTCGAGAATTTGTCCCCTCTTAATCAATCTTGACTGTTGTTAGAATATTCATCCGAATGACATCGTATGAAGAAAAGAAAAATGATTTTTATTTTGTGGTTTGTATGTTACGTTATCTTACAATGAAGGAAATTTTTGTTCCCACTAACAGTATTAATTCCTAAATGATACATATAAGGAGATAATTATGTAGTTTTATTTAAAGTATGAAACTAACAAGTCATTGTGCATCGTTGCAAGGTGATCTGGGGACTAGCTGAAAATAACGCAGATAATTTCTCTCTGTCTGTGTATTTGCTGTCTTTACCTCTCTGCCTGTCTAATCTCTCTTTCTGTTACCTCTCTTTCTCCTTATTCCCGCACTATCCATAGTTTGATTAATCTCCTTCGCTGTCTGCCTTCTCTGTCACACACACACACACACACACACACACACACACACACACACACAGGAATTTGCTGCTACAAAACAAATACGCCGGCGAACACTCGATATATTGGGTACATATGGTATTTGTGCAGGACAGAGGGACACCGTTCGCGCCTACACTGGAGCCTTTCATGCCACGTAACCGCACGCTGCGCTTCAACACTACGGAGAAGATGATCGAGTTCTCGGTGGTCATAAAAGAGCAACGTTCCTGGATCATAGGCACCAACAGCCGCGACGGTCTGGCCCAGGCGTCCAGTAAGTTCTATGCTTCTTCTGTCCCTGGGATTGTAGTTAAGATCCAAACTTAAGGTTCTGCTGTCAGTACAGTGACGCAATAAACTAATACAGTACTTGCAGAACAGGTAAATATTCTTAATTGTTCCCCGTATATCTTCAAAACCCGTCGTGCAAGACCGAACTTGAAGTAAAGTAAACTGCAGACTAAATTGAAGACTGCCAATTCTTGCCCGTCTGCAGTGAATATACAATTTTTTCTGTTCTTTCGTCCTTAGAGACCCGACAGACTAAACTTTCAGCTGCGTAAGATGTTACGCCAAAAATACTTTAGTGATTCGGTAAATGGAATGCAGAACTCAGAAAACATCATGTACAAAATTTTCAGAGTTTCTTGTTTGTTATCTACTTCTTCCCTCTACAGTGACTTGAATCAGAACTGTCGCAGTGTGGTGCAACGCTATAAAAATGTGGCACAACAGTGAATATGTTTATGTAACATAATCGAAGATATTACTCTCTATATATAAAAGAAAATGTCCCGACTGACTCTCTGACTTATCATCGCTCAGCCCAAACCATTAACGACAGAAACTTGAAATTTGCAAAATGTGTTGATCTTCCACTGTCTGTGTCGTTTAAGAAGGGATTTTATGAAATTCAACCCCAAACGGGGTGAAATAGGGGATAAAGGCTTTTTGAAAATATTTCCTTTTTATGGCAATTTTGAAGCTTAAATTATGAAAATTGGTATTTGTTTTTTAGTCAGAAATAAAAAAATACGTGTTCCAGCCGTTTCGGTATTTTAACCCCCATGGAGATAAAACAGTCGGTGCATGTTTTTCTTTAAAATAAATTTTTATTAATGAACTACTAAAGCATTTTAAAGCTACATCTATGAAAATTGGTATTTAACTTCTCGCTTATAAAAAAAAAAAAACTTGTTTCATTGTTTTTGGCAAGTCAGCTTTCTAAGGGAGTGAAATAGTGGTTGAAAAGTTTTATGAAATTGTTGTTTCATGAAAGCATTTTCAAAGCTAAATCTATAAAAATTTGTACTTGGCTTCTCTGTTAGAATTAAGAAAATACACATATCACTGTTTTTGGAAATTCGGTCCTTAAGGGGATGAAATTGAGGATGAAAATTTTTTAGAAATGTTTCATTACATAAAAATTTTTTAAGGCTAAATAGATGAAAACTGGCATTTCACTTCTCGGTTAGATATAAAAAAAATATGTGTTTGGGAATGAAGTTTCTATGGAAATATCACCACAAGAACGCAAAAGGCATGATTAACAAAACCCTTGGATTCCAGCTAACAGAACCGCTTTTTGGTTAGTACATTCAGTAGAGATCATGCTTCTGGGGCCTTAACTTACGTGGAAAATTTAGAAGTTGTAGCAATATGTGAATAACATAAAAAATTCTGTTAAGGAAGGAAACAGTAGGTGTGGACGATACAGTATATCCGAGCGAAACAGGGGGTGCTTAGCTAGTGAAATAAATTTTGATCAAATACGCAAATGGATGTAAAAGTACGGCGTTATTGCAGTAGGATGGTGTTATATGCACAGTTAAAGTAAGAAATGGCGTATAGTTTCTCTCTGGGAACACTCTGATGGCGCACTAAAGGCAGAGTGAGTAACTATAGGTGGCAGCTCGTGTAATGAGTTCCAAAGAATGAAAACATAATCATTGTGAAACTTTCTCTTCAGTGGTATCTGCTAGGATATCTATCTACATTTCGCTGAAATCCATAGTAGTACTAATACGGTAGGTGTATCAAATAAGACCCGATTTTAAATAAAGCCCTCTCCTGGTAATTCTGATGTATGAGGGAGACTTGGAAGGTTGCAGCAAAAGCACTCGACGGCACTGGTATACCACTTCAGCTGTGATTCATGTCCTTCCATTTTTTGTTGTTGCTTTTAAGTGCTATTCTTGACTTTTTCAGATATTAAGCATAATTTGTATGTAATCGACTATATATATCTACTATCCTACTCCCTGGAACCATGGAGCTTCCCGTTGGTGGGGAGGCTTGCGTGCCTCAGTGATACAGACGGCTGTACTATAGGTGCAACCACATCTGTTGAGAGGCCAAACAAACGTGTGGTTCCTGCAGTGGGGCAGCAGCCTTTTCAGTAGTTCCAGGGACAACAGTCTGGATGATTGACTGATTTGGCCTTGAACCATTAACCAAAACGGCCTTGCTATGCTGGTACTGGGAACGACTGAAAGCAAGGGGCAAGGGGCAACTACAGCCGTTATTTTTCCCGAGGGCATACAGTCTACTGTATGGTGAAATGGTGAAGGAGTCCTCTTGGGCAAAATATTCTGGAGGTAAAATAGTCCCCCATTCGGATCTCTGGGCGGGGACTACTCAAAAAATGTTGAAATGTGTGTGAATTCCTAACTACTGAAGTCATCGGTCCCTAGACTTACACACTACTTAAATTAACTTAAACTAACTTATGCTAAGAACAACACCCATACCCGAGGGAGGACTCGAACCTCCGGCGGGAGGGGCCGCGCAATCCGTGACATGGCGCCTCAAACCGTACGGCCACACCAAGCGGCGGGGACTACTCAGGAGGACGTCGTTATCAGGAGAAAGAAAACTGGCATTCTGTGGATTGGAGTGTAGAATGTCAGATCCCTTAATCGTGCAGGTAGGTTAGAAAATGTAAAAAGGGAAATGGATAGGTTAAAGTTAGATACAGTGGGAATTAGTGGAGTTCGGTGGCAGGAGGAACAAGGCTTGTGGTCAGGTGAATGATGATGATGAGATCCCATACTCCGAGAAACACAGGGGACCATGCGAGAGACCTGCACCGGCGTACTAGACAAGGCCCCAGTGGAGGTGGTTTGCCGTTGCCTTCCTCCGACCGAAATGGGGACGAATGATGATGATGAAGACGACACCCAGTATTCTTGAGGCAGGAAAAATTCCTGACCCCGCCGGGAATCGAGCCTGGGATTCCGTGTGCGGGAAGCAAGAATGCTACCGCAAGACCACAAGCTGTACAAACTCAAATAGGGGTAACGCAGGAGTTGCTTATGAAAAAGTAGGAGCTTGGGTAAGCAACTACGAACAGCATAGTGAATGCATTATTGTAGCCAAGATAGAATTGAAGCCCAGGCCTACCACAGCAGTACAAGTTTATATGCCAACTAGCTCCGCAGATGACGAAGGGATTGAAGAAATGTATGATGCGATATAAGAAATTATTCAGATAGTCAAGGGAGACGAAAATTTAATAGTCTTGTGCGACTGGAATTCGGTAGTAGGAAAAGGAAGAGAAGGAAAAGTTGTAGATGAATATAGGATTGGGAGTAAGGAATGAAAGAGGAAGGAGCCTAGTAGAATTTTGCACATAACTTAATCATAGCTAACACTTGGTTTAAGAATCATGAAAGAAGGTAGTACACATGGAAGAGGCCTGGAGACACTGGAAGGTTTCAGATAGATTATATAGTGGTTAGACAGAGATTTAGGAACCACGTTTTAAATTGTAAGACTTTTCCAGGGCAGATGTGGACTCTGACGACAATCTATTGGTGATTAAGTGTAGATTAAAACTGAAGAAACTTGTAAAAAGACCAGCATTTAAATGAATAATATTAAAACAATCTTCAATAAGACAAGTAAGCTACGTGACGAGGCTGAATAGTAATGTGCACATTCTTGTAGAACACAACATAAATGAACTCCAGAAGCGCACTATATGGCATGCGGAAGGTAACTTCCCCCTGTAACGTATTCCCAGTTTGAATGCGTTGCTTTTGTCAGTGTATTTTGAGTAACGGGAGTATGGAGAGACGTGTTCTAGTGCTATGTCAACGTGAGTTAAACAGTGTGCAGCTATCTAATTTTTAACTGCTGAAAAAGTGATTCTAGTGAGATTCATCGTCGTTTAAAGACTGTTTGTGGTGACGGTGCTGTTGCTAGGTCTACTGTAAATCGATGGATAATAAAATTTCGTGACTGCAAGCCTCGAAAAGCAATAGTTGTTGGTGAAACATGCAGCAGGTATCCGATCTATGTCGCAGACGATAAACATCGCAAACTCGTCGACCATATGATTCAAAGTGGTCGGCGAATCACTCAAAAGCGTTTCGCAAACCATATTAGAATATCCAAGGAATGCGTCGGCTTCACTATTGAACAATTAGGAAACCTCAAGTTTACTACCGCGATCTTGCACCGTGCGATTTTTATTTCTTTCCTCTACTCAAGAGAGACACAAGTGATCATTACACTTCGGCCGTTGAGGTGGAAGGCAGCTGCCAAGTTCTGCATTCGAAAAACGTCCGAAGAATTTTTCGGTCACGGAATGAAAAATCCTGTTGCACGCTGGGAGTAATGTGATAGTCTTAACGGCGACTATGTTGAAAAAATAAATATATGATTTTGAAACTTATTAATTTGATTTTAATGTACTTTTGCCCGATTTTCTAATTGTTTTTGATCGTGTTCCAATTGCATTTGATCGTTACTTTTCAGAACAATGACTGAGACTTTTTCTTCAGCGCCATCCTGATGTCGAAGAAATGAGTGCTCAGGTGATGAATTTGGACACATCTTCCCCAAATTAAACAAATTATGGTTTCAGATTACTTTGAAAAAAACTGAAAAATGTGATTCTTGATAAATTTTATGGAAAAACATCAAAATATATCGGATATGAATGAGAGAAATTGACGATTGCCTCGGCACAGCCAAAATGAAGTGTTTGCCGGGAAGGGAGCAAGACGATTTCATATTATTGCTCATGAACACGCTTAGAATGTAACAATATAACTATGCGAAAATAATGGGCCCCAGAATACCGACCTCCTGATTATGTTCAAAGGAAAGAGGCATAAGGATGAAAGGGATGACATTTTATCGTCTGGTGCTCGTTTTGAGATGCCGGAAAAGGGGTCGACAACAGTAATTTTTGACGAAGATAAATTGCATCTGGGTGCTAATATTGCTGATGTTGCTGAAGAAATCAACATAATCCTGTTCTGCCTGTCAAGCTGTAGTACGCCTGAATTTCAACCGTTCTACAAGCGTGTTTTCAAGCTCTCGGACGACGCTGTGCCAAATTACTGGACAACAACAGGAGTGAGCCCTGTCACACATGTGAAGTTCGGCGAAATATTCTGAAGTGTTTGTCTGAGAGAAATGTCCCAGTTAACTTGACTGCTGGTTTCAAAGGAACCGTAATTTTTCCTTTCAATCCTCAAGCGAATCCCGAATCTGCATTTGTACCTTCAGTTTTAGCTGAGAGTCCTGTTGCAGCCATGATGTATCTGACCTGTCATCTGATGATGCAGCAATAGATGGTCTTCATGAAGTCAAGAAATCCTTCGATCAGTAACTTTCACTAACCAATGCCGAAAAATTGTGACGGAGAAACACTCACAGTATCTACTGCTTCCATTGAATGTTTTCAAAATATTTTACATATCTGCGTGAAAAAGATAGCATCACAGCATAAAGCTATATGTATCAACAGGGAAACTATTTCCACGTCCCTGTTTGTAGAAAATGGGCCCATGAAAACATTAGTGGTTCAAAGATCAATATAAAACTTCTCAACTTAAAGGAGTAAACTGCTTGGAAAATCAACCAGGATCTTGTGGTACCCAAAGGAGAAAAGAAACAAAAGAATCACTGTGGTATGAATTCTGTGAAAGGAATCAGATTTTAGATAAGCGGCTATGCATGAGGAATATTCGTGAGGAATAGGTTCGTAAACAATGTACGGGTCTATGTTCTGAAGATGCTGATTCTCTTATTTGTCCTGATTGTGAGAATGACCTGTAATGTGGCACCAGAACAATCACTACCAGTTTAACTGGAATTTTCACACTTCGCTTTACATTTGTTTCTCTAACTGTTGCGGCGGCGCGGTTTCGTTCGTTCATTGCCTGCACCTACCTGTGAACCGGTTGCAGCAGTTCGCCGGTAGGAAAGCCGAGCAGAAACCTATTGTACTGCAACTCGCAACAGGCTACATACAACGCAACTATTCTAAGAATCGGGAAAATGTCTTAATTTCGAATGAAAGGTGGAAATAGTGGCAAAACTTCGCTATATTCTGACCCTTGATATGTACACGTTCACTGTCAAGCCCGTGCTAGTCTTGACACAGTCATGCACAAACACTTTCATTCACGTTAGCAAGTTTATTGTCACGTATTTACCGAAATCTGAAGAGCTACTAAGCACAGATTGTTCTTAAATGAAAATGCTCGCCATACTATTAACTTTATCGGTGTCTAATGCACTTAAGGTTTTAGTCATCGATCTGCGCAATATGCCACGGGGAATTACTGTCTTTTCTCATACATAAAACCACTACAAAAATCCGTACTTTCTAAAAAACACACCGGAATAAATATGCCTTCACTTTAAAACACTTTTGAAACATGTAGCACAACTAAAACCGGCAAATTATAACTTCTTTCGGAGCTCACACTACACACGACCGTACCGTTGAAAGGCTGGGCTCCGACTCCCTTTATAGGCTGGGCTCCGACTCCATTTAGACTGCTGTAAGCATTTTATATCTCTAAGAGAAAATATGCGCGAAGAATACCCCGTTTTGATTGGTCAGTTTCCTTTAAGGCTAATAGAAAAACATTATTCTCCCGCGTTAGTTCGTGCTTTTCATGACTAACCAATCAACAAATAACACAATTTCGAACTGTACTTTTTCCCGAAATAAATATTTGACATTCTGTTATTTTGTTTATCTATACGTTATGGACTATTTTCATTTGCACTCGAATTAGCTTTCCTTTTATCATAAACTATCTTAACATATTATGAAACAAAATTCCCTGTCGTCTGCATTCACACTGTCCTAAAACTTTCTCACGCTAGTTCGTACAGCGTGCATTAATAGAACAACAATCTACATATTTACTTTAGACCACATTCACGCAGCACACACACTACTAAAAGCGTATACAAAACTGTACAAACATAAATAAACAAAAAAGCCTTCAGGAAATAAACAGAACAATTCACAAAAATTAGAGCTACGTACTCGACTGAACTCGCTTGAGGCCATGTGTCATTATGCACACATGGGTCATTCTCCCGATACACAGGCTCTAGACAGGCGCCGCGCCTCACTGTCTTTGTAAGTGATAACAGTTTTCTTTAATTCATCATCATTATTACTTTTGTACTAGAATGAGTAATTTGCTGTTAGATTACTTTGTTACAATAATATATTAGCATTTAATCTGCGAGACTCTTTTATGTTGTATTTCTATAATAATTTAAAGCATGGGGCTTACTAAGTAGACTCTTTGGACCTTATTTAGAACCAGAGATTTTAATAAGATCACGTTGACGTCTAACTTATTTACATCAGTAAAAAATATGAAATTTTTAATTTTCCTTGTTATTCTCTAATAAAGAAATGAATTGACTTCCTAGTACAATGTATAGCATTTCCCTGAATGCCCAAATTAAAAATACAGAAACTGTTGAACCTTGAGTGGTCGTTAACTGATACACATACCTTACAGTGGTTTTCAGACCACCTTTTATTTTTTGCTTGAATACGGATTATCAGATAACATGATATCTGGATGTGCCAAATAAGGGCAGTCGAGCTACTAATGTATAGGTATGCAGTATGAATTCATAATCTGACTCGCTATCAGTCTCTACTTGATGCGTGCACAAAATCAATACAGTGGTCTCTCGAGCACATGCTATTTTTCGTTTTTGAAGTCTACCTCTGAACTTTTTTTGGTTATTGAAGTCTATTTCTGAACTTTGTTCAGCTTAGAGTGGATCTTCCCATACCTTGTGCCGCCTCCCTCTGAGACTATAATTTTACTGTGATTCTTCAGTTTCTCCCGGCGCATTTGTTGCTCGAACAGTCCACGGGTGTACTGCCGGTTCATAGTGTCCAACGGGCACAATATTTCGGCGACCAGACACGTCACCATCGTCAGCGCACCTGACGATGGCGACATGGCTGATCGCCGAAATATTGTGCCCGTTGGACATTATGAACCGGCAGTATACCCGTGGACTGTTCGAGCTATAATTTTACTGTTGGGGTTTGTGGCAACCATAAGACCTCCTTCCGCAAATCGAAGGATTACAGTCCGCTGGGAAATTGGAATGGTTGCCTTTGGGATGAGTTGCCTTTGGGAATGTTTAACACTGATGTGTCAAACTGTATAGTGCCGTTTGGTTCTTATAAATTGTGGTATTAACAAAAAAAGTGCCATTTACTGTCCACTTTCTGTGTCTATAACATGAGTATTATGAATAGCGAGATTGACAGGCTATCGTGAAGAATGGCCTTGCCTTGAAGTAATTTTTGTATTATGATACGAATGAATTTTTTTGTGTGGGTTTATAAGGACCCTGGCTCTAGGAAAAGTAGGGCAACAGAGAGTGCTCCGATTGAGAAGGGTATAAAAATGTTCAACCTATATATCGAACAAGGAATGATACGAAAAAATAAAAGATTCAAGTGTGGGATTACAATACCGGGTGGAAGTGTATCAGTGAAAACATTTGCTGACGATATTATTATCTTCAGTGAAGATGAAGAAGAATTACAAAATATATCAAATAGAATGAAGAATATAATGGCTACAGAATACGAACTGAGAGTAAATCGAAGAAATGGAAAGGTAATGAGAAGTGACAGAAATGAAAAGAGCGAGAAGCTTAACATCAGAATTGGCGATCAGGAAGTAGAAGAAGTTAAGAAATTCTGGTACCTAGGCAGCAAAATAATCCATGCTAGACACGGCAAGGAGGTCATAAAAGAGACTAGCCGAGGCCAAGAGGGCGTTCCTGGCCAAAAGAAGTCTATTAGTATAAAAAATGGTTCAAATGGCTCTGAGCACTATGCGACTTAACATCTGAGGTCATCAGTCCTCTGGAACTTAGAACTACTTAAACCTAACTAACCTAAGGACATCACACACATCCATGCCCGAGGCAGGATTAGAACCTGCGACAGTAGCGGTCACGCGGTTCCAGACTGAAGCGCCTAGAGCCGCTCGGCCACACCGGCCGGCTCTATTAGTATCAAACAGAGTCCTTAATTTGAGGAAGAAGTTTCTGACAATGTAAGTTGAGAACACAGCATTTTATATAATGAATGACGGACAGGAGAAAAAAGGGAATGAAAGGAACTCCAAGCGTTTAAGATGAGGTGCTATAGAAGAATGCTGCAAATTAGGTGGACTGGTAAGATAAGGGGTAAGGTCAGAATCGGCGAAGAAAGTAACATATGAAAAACGCTAACAAGAAGAAGCGACATGTGTTAAGACATGAGTTAAGACAACAGAGTATACCTTCCGTTGTACCACAAGGAGTTGGAGGGGGTAAAAACTGTAGGGGAAGACAGAGATTGGAATATATCCAGAAAACAACTTAGGAAGTTGGGTACAAGAGCTACTCTGAGACGAAGAGGGTGGCACAAGAGAGGAGTTCGGAATTCGTTACTAAAAAAAGTGAATATTTTCTTTTAATGAGAGTCTAGCATCAATTCCGTGGATTTAATGACTATCCCGTTCGTCGGACATAAAGTAATTCAAATAATAGCGTGTTAAACAGCAAAAATTTGTACTTAGTCAGTAAAAGCAGTGCCTGCGAAAGGAAATGTTTCGATTTCGTATCGCTACGCAGCAAACAATTTAATCTGTCAGAATATTTCAATAGTGTATCAGTTTTGTGCGTACGGAAAAAAGGTGCTACTGATTTAAATATCAGAACGTTTCCTGACAACTTGTGGAGATATTTTATATGTGTGTCTGATAGTGCACGGAAACAACTACGTACGGTTTTGCGTCATGTACATTCATCACCAGAGATGTATCCCGATTAATGTTAAATTTTCCTTTATTCTCGTAGCTGGGCTGTAAAAGTGACGAATCGATACAACTTTCTGACGGCTGTCATGATGTGAAATAAACTGTTCCTAAAATCAAATAGACTCTAATTTTAGTTTCACTTACGTTTAATAACAATCCTCTTTTTGTATTTTACGGTGCAGCGTGGGAATGCAGAATTTCAATATTAGTTCATCTGCATCGTTTAGCCTTCTTAGTCCACTGAAAAAAATGTTATTGTATTTTCTGGAATTTCGTACCGAGGGACTTAAATTAGTCTGGTGCGTTTTTCGGCAGAGGTGCTGGAGTCTCCTGAACTGATGCAGAAACTCAGCGACGATCCAGAAACAGAACTTCCCAAATATTTGGGCATCGTCGTCGAGGGTGAACCACAAATGATGGCGAAAATAGGAAGGCGTGCTTGGGAATATTATTTTGGAGACGAGAAGCTCACCAAGGACAACATAAACCTGTTGGTGGAGGTAAGCGGATCAATAAAGAACATAAGTTAATGTTGTTCAAACTGCAGTGAGGACTAACTGTGTAACTATTGAATAAAAGTGTCAGATTCACAGCAGATGCTGCGCTTTTCAGATGACGGGCGACTTCAACACGTTTCACGGCGTGTCGAGGAGCATCGAACTGCACACTATCCACACGTCGCTGCCGATGTTCGCGTACCACTTTGACTGGAATGGCGACGGCGACTCCGGCAGCCAGGGTAATTTCATACCAAATGATTTCTTCTCAGTATTTATACTGAGTAGTGACTGCTCTCTCAACCCAATGAGTCTGGTTTAAGAAAGTTTCCGTAACGCAATTTCCGTAATGATTTGTAAATCCTAAAATGTGTGAGTGTACTTCTACATTTCAAGCCAAATTTCGGATATGCATTGCATATCCTTTTCAAGGTAACCTGCAGAGGCTTTAAGTTATTGCTAAAACATCAGTATTTCCTTTTTTAACTATATCAAAAATATTTTTTTGGCAGGGTACGCTAGTAACCATTTTTAATGAGAAAAGCCTTCAATAAATTTCGTAAGTCACATTTCTTCATACAAATGCATTTTATAATTACAAGTAAATACTTAAGAAATAAGCCAGAAAGCAGCAAAATAGTACCAGTGCTTCTTTCCAACATTTTCTGCGGTCAATGTGGTGCTCTGTTTACACTGTATTTAATGGTGTTCCATTTTATATTCTAGAAAAAATGTGTCGAATTAGAAGATTCTGTCATCAGTCGAATATCATCTTGCACTACCATTATTACTGCTACAAGTTTCGACTGTTACTAATCATCATCTGACACAAGAGGTTTTTCACTTACAGTGCCTTGTGTCTGACAAAGGTTAGTAACAATCGACACCGATAGTGCAGGAAAGATCTTCACAATAGCTGATGGGAGTGCCAGAAGACTTTCGACAAATAGCTGTTAGTTGAGTGGCATGAGCTACTGAAAACTTTTCGATGTAAGAAGTTAAAGATGGGGAATTTGGATTGGTGGAAAGGAAGCAAGAGATGGCGTTGTGGTGTAGGCGGAGTAGAGGATTTGGCTGCAACCTGTGGGCAGAATCATTTCGTAAATTGCTTAAAGTGATTAGGGAAGCTACAGAAAACTTAATAATTATAATCAAATGGGATACTGAAGCTCTCCCATCGCAAATGAAGGTATTCTCTCCTTCATGTCGTGTTTGATGATTATAGGTAAAATAGCGTGAATTTAAACACAATTATATCTTAATATTTTACAGTAATGTATGTTATATCAAAGAAAGAGAAAAAAGCAGTGTTGTAACTGCAAGGAAAGAACGTTTTATGACGTGTTTCCATGAAAAGGTACTGGATTAAAAAAAGTACAAAACAACAATAGTCATCGAGATTTTTCAGCTTTATTTACGCCAAGAGTCCATAGTTAGTCCGCCCCGATAGCTGAGTGGTTGCCGACACGGTAGCTCAGCGTGTTCGGTCAGAGGGTTTAGCTATTCTCTGTAATAAAAAAACTGAGTGAACGGATCAACAAACAACCAAAACAAGTGTCATAGGACGTCCGCCACGAACAAAGTCAACGTGCAATGTAGAACAAAATGAGATTAACAAAAAAAAAAAAAATAGTGGTCAGCGCGGCGGTCTGTCACGCCAAGGGGCCCGGGTTCGATTCCCGGCTGGGTCGGAGATTTTCTCCGCTCAGGGACTGGGTGTTGTGTTGTCCTCTTTATCATTAGAGTGTCGCCTTGCGCGTCGAGCGAGCAGGTTGTCGTTAACTTCCGCCTATGCCGCAGCGCCGCTTGTGTCGAAGCTACTCAGTCTTGTTGGTGTATCGGCCGGAGTCACATCGTAGTTGCGTAGCGAAGTTTGTTGTCATTTTCATCTTGGCGGCGGTGTTTTCTGCCCGCGCCATGGTGTCTGTCGGGTCTCCTAAATCTGTTCCTCGTCGAGCTACTGTTCGTTTCAGTTTTGACAAGAGTACGCGTCGTGTTCAACCTGGCTCCTTAGAAATTCACGATTGGTTGGCTGATGTTATCCGTGTTACACCTGATCAGGTAGATACTGCTTACTTTGATTCTGATTTGTATGCATTCTTTGTGAAGTTTCATGATCCCGTTCAAGTAGAAAGACTTCTCTCCCGGGTTGGTTTTAAAGTGTTGTTTACACATCGCGATGGTTCTGTTAGTCAAGTCCTCCTTGAAAATGCGGCATTCGAGTATACTCCGGTTAGAATTTATAACCTTCCTCCTTAAGTGGACGATTCATTTCTTAAAACAGCGTTGCTTCCGTTTGGAATCATACGGCATATTCGATGGGGACGCTGGTCAGCACAACATCGCTTCTAGTGTTATAATGGTATCCGGACTGTGGACGTGTGCGTTAAAAAGAATATTCCTCCCCACTTAACTGTCTGTGGTTACCGCATCCATGTTACGTATACAGGGCAAGAAGGAACTTGTTTTCTCTGTAACGAAAGCGGTCATCTCAGATCTGACTGCCCGCGCTGTACTACTGTTCTGACGTCGTCTTATCAAAAACGTCTTCCTTTAACGTTAGCATACATAGTAACTTCACAGTCAGCTGTCAGACTCCAGCTTTTAGCGATGTAGGGGCAACATTACAACCTACTCCTCGCGAATTTCCACCGTTACCGACGCGTACCAATGTGGCTTCTGTCCACGAGGGGACGACGGCTCCTGCAGCGATCGTCAAAAGCCGGCGGACTGAGGATGGTACAGATTTCGAGGACGTCCCACTCCAGTCTCGTTCTTCTGACACGGCGTTGACAAGAGTGCACCTTCTGGCGGTAATGCGTTGTCCACTGATGTTAATTGTGATTCCAGTATTACCAGAGAGAATGTAGCTGCTTCTGTTGATGTTGAAATGTGCGTTCAATCCGCGTCCCCCACTTCACCCGTCGACGTGACGGTTCCCGTGGGTTCCGTTGTTCCCGCAGAGACGTCGCCTGCTGGCCAGCCTTTACAGTGTTCTAGTGCAGTACTACCCCTCCTCCACCCTGAGACGGTCGAGCAACAGGATTCTACGGGTTCTCTTCCTGATGTTCAGGAGATGCCACCCGACAACGGCACTGCATTACCTGTCTCTTCTGTACCTGATTTGCTGTTGGTCGTTCTGAGTTGTGTTCCCCGATTTCCGATAAGTGCGGTGACGATGGCTCCTCTGTGAAATCGGAGCTTGACGTGCTCTCAACCCCTCCTCATCAAGAGTGTATATTTTCACGGAGTGGTGTGAAACAGCGTTTTCAACCTGCCCGTGCCGCGGCGCGTCGTAAAAAGAAAAGCGAGGATTCCTCGGCGTCAGATGGGGAGGACTAGCATTATTCCTTCTTTACCCCGCCTCCGGACGTTGGGGAGCGACGGACGTGATAGTGCATTTTCTTTAATGTTGTTTTATTGACCTTACAAGTGTTGACGGATGCAGGCGTATACATTTCTAACCCTCAATGTTAATAGGATGCGTTCCCAATTACGGCTTGCTACGTTACGCCAGTTTATTTACGATTCCCAAGCAGATATCGTGTTTTTACAAGAGGTATTATTTGATGTGTTTTGTCTTCCTGGATATTCTATGTTTTTCAATGTCGCGCCTGCAAATTCTACCGGTATGGCTTTGCTTAATCGAGATGGAATGCCGCTGACGGACTTCGAAACGTTAGATGATGGTCGCGGTATAGGCTGTAGTTTTTATGACCTCACCTTAATTTTTCTTTACGCTCCGTCTGGATCCGTTCGTTCATCCGACCGCGCGAGATTCTATAATGAAGAAGTTGTTTATTTAATCCGACGGAATCCGCGCATGGTTTTGTTAGGGGGCGATTTTAACTGCGTCTTACGCCGTGTTGATCAGACCCCCAATTATACATTTTGTCGTGAACTTAATAATATGGTGACGTCCTTGCATCTCCAGGATGCTTGGGTTTGCAGATATCCTACATTGGTGCGGTTTACGTTTTTTACAGCTACTTCAAGTAGCCGATTGGACCACTTTTATTTATCTGCCCCCATATGCAGTCAGCTGCTGTCGATTGATGTAATTACTGCCAGTTTCACTGATCACTGTGCTGTTTCAATGACTTTTAACCACGTCCCGCAGCGGTTCCATCTCTCGCGCCCTTTATGGAAGCTAAACACTCTACATCACACGAGCCCCTCTCTGGAAGGCATCATCGCAGACGTATGGCGGCGGACAACCCAGTCCCAGACGCGTTATTCCTCACTTCTCGAATGGTGGGTTACCTTTGCTAAACCCCGGATTCGAAATAAACTCGAGCATTTTAGCGCTGAAAAGGAGGCTGAAATAAGGCGCTCTAGGGAATTTTATTATGCAGTCCTTCGCGATCTTTACGATAATGCTCGTGGCGCCCCTTGAGGGTCGTCGACGTCCACCGTGTGAAGGCAAAACTTCTCCAACTCAAACGTAGGCAAATGGATGGGGTCCAACTGCGTTCCCATCCTCGTTCAATCGTACGTCTGGCGTCACAAGCGATCTCAAAGGACGTGTTCTTCTACCATTCGTTCTCTAGATGGGCGTGAGTGGTCCTCCCAATCTGATATCATGAGTGAACTTTGCCAGTATTATTCCAAGCTTTATACTGAAGTGGATCCAGACGGTCCACCGTCTGTTGATTTCACCTCCCTCCTTGATCGTGTTGTTACACCAGATCTCCTGGAAGAGTTTTTCTCTGTATTCCATCACGATGATATACTTGATATTGTGGCTCGTTCTCCCTCCCACAAATCACCTGGCCCCGATGGCCTTCCCAAAGAGTTTTATATTCGATTTTGGCCCTTAACAGGAAATACGATAACATCCATAGTGAATGAAGTGTTCCAGGGAGGCCTTCTCCCGCCCAGTTTTAATGTTACTAAAATAGTCCTGATTCCCAAAAAGCCGGGACGTTTGCGTGTGGATCAGGTCCGCCAAATAACCCTCTTCAACTATGATTATAAAATAGTGGCGCGAGCGGTCAATAGCGAACTATTGGTATTGTTGACCACCATCATCGCGTCTTCAAAGTTGTCTTCCAGGTCGTACTCTCCTGACTCCCGTTGCTGAATGTCGAGACTTAATTTCGATTGCTTCCACCATTCCCGTTCCAAGCGCTTTGCTTTTCATTGATTTTCACCAAGCGTTCGACCGCGTCAATCGTGGATTCCTTATGCGAGTATTGACGACTGTTGGTTTTAACAATGCTGCACGACAGCTGTTTAGCTCTCTAATCACTAGTATTCGAGCGTCCATTGACGTAAATGGCCGTCTTACTTCCCCAATCGCGGTGTGTCAGGGCGTCCTTCAAGGAAGTCCATTATCAATGTCGCTCTACGTGCTGTTTCCTGAACCATTATTGCGAGCTATAGCTGCTCGTTTGAGTAGCTGGTCGCTGCTGGGAGAAAGGTTTACCGTCCGTGCATGTGCTGATGACGTTATGGCTCTTCTCCGTACCCATGATGATATACCACTGCTGATGGAAGTTTTGGATGACTTTTGTCGTCTTACGGGAGCGCGGGTTAATGTCAGAAATGTCGTTTACTCAGTTTGCGAGGATTTGACGCTGTTGAAATTCCATGGGCTTCGAAGCTCCCCCGATATCGATCGTTGGGTGTTATAATTGACAGCTGTCTGCCAAAGATGGCTACGATAAACTGGAAGTCTGTCACGGATAAGATTCAGGGTGCAATCATCGAACACGAGCGTCGCTCCCTCTCACTTCTTCATATGGTTCGGGCCATGGAAACGATTGTGTTAAGTAAGGCTTATTTTATTGTACAAATCTTTCCACTTCCTGCGATGGTGTCCCGCAGGTTGCAAAGTTTAACTGGCAGGTTTATCTGGCGCCACTCTGTATTTCGCGTGCGTTATGGGGTTATGGCGCGGCCCCGTTTGCAGGGAGGTTTGGGCATCCCTGACATTCGGGTTAAGGCGTGTGCCTTATTCATCCGTCGCACCGTGTTAACATGTCAACGCGCCCCCCCCCCCCCCCAGTCACTTACAGCTCGCATTAATGACTGTATCCGAGCGGAGAGTTTAACTCCTCCAGTTGATATTGGTAGGATTAGTTATAAATTGAAGCACGTCAGGGAATTTTTTCTTGAGGTCAGTTATTTAGGAGTAAATATCGTTTCCCAAGCGAATCTCTCCCTAAAAATGCTGTTAAGCCGCTGGTCAGTTCCTTATAGTCTTCCCTCTGTGGAAGCCCTGTCGCCAGAAACGAACTGGAAGATTGTTTGGTCTAACATTAGCCTCCCAATTTTCCCGATGGAAGTGGCGTCCTCTTGGTACCAAGTTGTTCATGATATTGTACCTACCAACGTGCGACCTTTTCGTATTGGCCTCAGTGTAACGGATCGCTGCAATCGTTGCCATGAAACTGATACATTATCTCATCGGTTGATTTCCTGCGGTCATGACCATTGGCTTCGCCGACAACTGGCTTTTCTCCTCAGGACGTCGGTGGCCGCTATTTCGGGGGTGATTCTCTTGTGTCCCCACTCAACCTTCTTTCCTCGATCGAAGAACAATACCGTCATGTGGCCAATACGAAAAGGTCGCACGTTGGTAGGTACAATATCATGAACAACTTGGTACCAAGAGGACGCCACTTCCATCGGGAAAATCGGGAGGCTAATGTTAGACCAAACAATCTTCCAGTTCGTTTCTGGCGACAGGGCTCCCACAGAGGGAAGACTATAAGGAACTGACCAGCGGCTTAACAGCATTTTTAGAAAAAAATTCACGATAACGGGGCATCCGGAGCCACGTCCAGTGTGCGGTGGCCATATAGTGGGAAAAGGCACACGGATCTGCGTCATATCCACTACCATCACGTAGTGGGCATAATGGCATATGTTGTATTTTGTTTTTCATCGCCAAGGCGTTGGATGAGTTGCCATGCCCCCCTTTTCAATTTTTATTTTTTATTTTTGTGGACCTTTCTATGGATTTAGATGTTCCACGATGTAGAAGTGGCGGAAGAAAGAATGTGTGGGAACGTTAAAATTGACGCCCCATTCCTTCCGATACGTTTTTCTGATTTCACCCTTGTTTTTGCCGCAATGACTTATTTTGTCTTATTAAAATTGATTGCCTTCAATACGTGTTCTGGAAAAAACGAGAATATTTCCGTTTTTTGAAGGAATACACTATCATTGGAGTGTATATTTCGGTGTGTTTCCTGTGTACAAAAAAAAAAAAGCTGAGTTGTTATCGTTGTTGGGTGAAATGCAGGGGATCCTAGTTCGATTCCTGGTACTGGCAGGGATTTTTTTTTTTGGTAAAATCTGAACACAGTGCACTCAGCCTCGTTACGTCAGCTGACCGATTAGTAACGGCTCCGGGTCTTCTAACCCGACAATGACTGGTGTGCTGACGCCTTCCCTCCTTACCGCGTCCAAATGGCACCAGTGGCACTTTTACGCCAAGATGTATTTCAGGTCTTCAACCAATTGAAATTAGCTTAATATAGATACATCGTAAATATAAGTATCAACTGCATTTTGTATGCCTCAGCTGTCTCATTTTGTTTCAAACAGCTGCTTATTATTTAACGCCTGTACAAAGTCTGCACTTATACACACGACGCCACTTGAGGTGACGCAGTTGCTAGCACACTGGACTCACATTCGGGACGACGAGGACTCAAACTCCCTACCGGCCGTCCTGATGTAGATTTTCCGTGATGTCCCTAAACCGCTTCAGGCAAATGCTGAGATTGTCCCTTAGAAAGGGCACGATCGAATTCCTCCCCTATCCTTGCCTAGTTCGATGGGAACGATGTTTGTTTTGTTGAAAATGGTGCTTAACTTAAAAACAGTTTTGAATTGGTCACATATTCGAAACAACCATTCCAAAAACGAATTCAAGGAATCCAGATACTGACGGCTTCATATATGCAAGTATCAATATATTTGATTGTATGTACACGAAGTGCATAGAAGACTGAAGACAACATTAATGAGATGCCGAAACTGGTCGTCTAAATAAAGTAAATTCTGAAAATATAAGGCTGTTCGATGATTTTCTTTGGTAAAGACCTTGAACATGGCTGACGTTTAGCAACCTTATTTAAGTTTTAATGAAGAATAAAATCAGCCAATCGATTGCACAGATTTTATTGCATTGACCTGGTTTGATACCGACTAAGTGGTTTTTCATCAGAATAAGTTACAGTTACCTGCAAAACGTTTTTAATCAGCGCAAGAGAATAACAAACTTCTCAAAAATCTTAAGTAGCACAAGATGTATTAAAAACAGCACAGGTATTACTTACATAGCACGGGGAGGTAGTAAATCCAAATGAGCTGAACTGCTCATGTCAAATAAGTACTAATTTTCTTATTAACGAATATCTACAATTACTATTTTAATACGTCTTGTGCTGCTTAAGGTTTTTTAAATGACTATTCTTCCCCTTCGTTGATTTGTAGACAACTATAACTCATTCTGAAGAAGATATCCTTAAATCGGTATAATCTACATCTACATGGCTACTCTGAAAATCACAGACCTGGCAGAGGTTTCATCGAACCACCTACACCATAATTTTCTATTATTCCACTCTCGAATAGATCACGGAAGAGACAAATACCTATATCTATCTATACAAGCTCTGTTTGCGTAGGTCGGCGTGAACAAAATATTTTCGAATTCGGAGGAGAAAGTTGGCGATTGTTATTTCGTGATAAGATCCCACCGCAACGAGAAACGCATTTGATTTAATGATGTCCACCCGAAATCCTGTATGATGTCCGTGAAACTCTCTTCCATATTTCGCTATAATATAAAACGTGTTGTCCTTCTTTGAACTTTATCTGGTCTGGTAAGGATCCCACATTGTACAGCATTACTCCAAAAGAGGACGGACAAGCGTAGTGTGGGTAGTCTCTTCAGTAAATCCGCCAATAAAAAGCAGTCTTTGAGTTGCCTTTCCTACAACATTTTTTATGTGCTCTTTCCCAGTTAAGTTGCTCGTAATTGTAGTTCTAGATATTTTGTAGAATTTATGGCCTTTAAATCTGATTAGTTTATAGCGTAACCGAAGTATAACGGATTAATTTCCCACTGATGTGGATGGCCTCTCACTTATCATTATTTAGGGTCAACTACCAGTTTTAGAATCATACAGATTTCTTTTCGAAATCGTTTTGTAATTTGTTTTGATCTTCTGATGACTTTATTAGACGATAAACGACAGTATCATCTGCAAACAGCCTAAGACGGCCGCTCAGATTGTCTCGTAAGTAGTTTATATAGATAAAGAACAGCACAGTAACTACAGAACTACCTTTGGGAACGCTTGAAATCACTTCTGTTTTACTCTACGACTTTCCGTCAACTGTGACCTGTCTGACAGGAAATCACGAATTCAATCGCATAGCTGAGACTATCGAAAGTATGTCAATGCAATCAAATTTGTGCAAGCGGTTGGCTGCTTGAATCTTCATTAAAATATCGACTTATGAAGCTTTTTATGGATTCACTTCCACATGGGAGCTGTTTGTTAACCCTGGAATGTCTGGGTGAAAGTTTCTATCCGCACCTTGGGTAGCATCTCTTCCGTCACCGTCTCTACAGCATCTCGTCTTTCTGCCGTGAGTGTCTGACCATGAACTGCAAGTTTTGTCTACAAACCCTACAAAATGTCTGGAGAACGTGGTAGTTGACCCATCACTCTGAAAAGATTTAATCCAAGATCTGGACAACAAATAACCCCAGTGTGGCGGTGCACCATCTTGTTGAAACACTACCCTACGTTTGAATTTCTTGTGGTTTAGGTGCAAGAGAACATGCTGAAGCGTGTCCATTAATAACTTCATGAGTAAAGCTACCATTTTCAACAAACTGCATAGTCCTATACAGCAAATTATGTTAGAAATGTACTTTTCTAATCAATATGTTTTTGATGTTCCTCCTGTAATAGATGCAGACTGAAAGATGCATTGAAAATGCAATCGGTGTGCTCGTACTGACAATAAATATTAGTTTGGTGCATAGGTTGGTAGCATTTTTCCATAAGATACACATAACACATAAGAGAAACTTTAGTCATCAATCATATATTCCCTACATCATTTTCAACAGTTTACCAAGGCTGAGGTAACTTTTAGATTCCGCGACTGTAGAAATAACGTCTTCTTGAGGCGAAGAACTCGCCGAGCCATGTTCAGAAGGTGTTTTCACCCGGAAAGAAAGTTGCTTGATGATTGTCCGATTGCTATCGGAAAAGGTGAAAATCCGAGGCCGCAAGATGAAGTTAATAAAGTCGGTGCGGACTGACGTCCCAAGAAAACTCCTGTGTAAGTGTTTTTCTCGGTCTAGCAGAATGTGGGCGAGCGTTTTCGTGGAGTAGCATCACTTTACGCAGTCTTCCTGATCGTTGTTCTTGGATTGTGTCCGCTATACACCTCAGTTACTGACAATGTCAGTAGCGATGGTTACACCTCGACGAAGCAATTCATAGTACATTACACTGTTGCTATTCCAGCAGATGCATAACATTATCTTTTGTGGATGCGTGCAGCTCTTTGTACGGGGATTTGTTGCTTTGATTGGACTCAACCATTTCTTTATTTTCCTTACTTTTCCTTAAGTTAGCGTAAAGACATAATTTCTCGTCACCATTAACGATATGGGAGAGAAATGGTTGGTGATGTTCACGAGCCAATTGACGACAAGCTAGCAGAAATGCACACGTGGCCACCAGCTAATTTGTGTGGTTCTGGTTTAGAGCATGAGGTACTCATACACCCGATTGTTGAACATTCTTTACTGAACAAAAATGTCGCACGATGATGGAATGATCATTATTCATGACATTTGCCAGTTCTCGAGTACAGTGACGTGATTCATTGTTGATAAATACTTTTAAACTATCTTTATCAAACCCCTAAAGTCTTCCTGACCTTGGAGCGTCATTAATTTAAAAAAGATCCTCCTTAAAACGAGAAAACCATGTTCTTTCCGTGCTGTGTCTAGTGGCATTATCCCCATATACAGCGAAAATGGTTCTGACTGCCTCTGCTGCTGTGATCCCTCTATGGGCACTTAATTTTCTAGCAGCCACCATTTCCATTCGATGCCTCCATATGACAAAATGATAATATATAAACTCAAGAAGGAACAGCGAAGTACAAACAAAAAGTGACAGTCAGTAAATAATCCCACAGCAACCTGAATACCAACATCTGAAACAAAAACGCTACGAACTTATGCGCCAACCAAGTATGTAACTATATCAGTTCGACTGAAGACTGGTGAAGGACTGCAGCGTGTCTTGGTAAACACTTTTTTTTTTGTTAAAGAAAGAGAAGGTACCCGTGTGACTTATTTCTTCAGGCAATTTAATCCTCAGATACAAAGTTCAGCCACAACTAACACAAATAAAAATGAAAAACTAAACAACTTGTTCGAAAAACGGTTGAGAAAAGATGTGTATGGGGAACACTTACCAGCGTAGGACACACATTAAAGCTTATGATAAGGCACTGAGAAACAGTTAACTTGGTAATGGAGAGTAAAAATGCAGGGACGTACAAAGTGTACAGTATGTAAAACAAATTACTGACGATGCTCCCTGCAATGTGTACGAAGAGATCAAGAGAGCGACACGTATTAAACAAGAAAGGCACCAGCAACTAATCTGTTTTTGAAGTAACGTAAAAATTGGAAATTTGTCGTAAGGACTGTGGGACCAAACTGCTGAGGTCATCGGTCGTTAGGCTTACACACTAATTAAACTAAATTACGCTAAGGACAACACACACACACACACACACACACACACACACACACACACACACACACACACACACACACACACATGTCCGAGGGAGGACTCGAACCTCCGACGGGGGGAGCCGCGCGAACAGTGGCAAGGCGCCCAAGACCTCACGGATACCCCGCGCGGCTATGTAATGTAAGACTGCGTTACTAACTTCTCGTACGATGTAGATTTTTATCCTCACGGGTGTATATAAGCTAGCCAAATTTGGTGACTAATGTTCCTGTGCGATTGAGAAAAATACAATAACGGAGCATGGAAAAAAAAAGCACGGTGAAGTCAAGATTATACATGAAAGGAGTTTAATTCATGTAATATGCAGAATATACATTGTATTAGTACTTTATCATAACTGCATGGTGAAGCACCTATGGACAAGCTGTCTCGGACAGTAATGTCGATACCACGTACAGGATCCTCCAAAAGCAATGTGATACTAAATAGTGTATCGAAATGATCGTATTAGTTTGAATGCTATCTTGGAAGTTATTGCCCCACGCTACATTTCTTGTAGCCGGCATTGACTCACTTATGTTGATGGTATGCAGATACGATCAGATGACTTCCCACTATGTCTGGTTTAGAGCTTAGTATACATTAATTACATAAAGAAAACAAAATTATTCTCGTAATTTAAGAGAAACCTTTGAGAATAATAGCGGCAATGTTACTACTCTAACACTAAATTTCAACTAGGTCATGTTCAGTACAATTACCTTACATGGCTGCAGTTCAAGAGGCAAAGTCATGCGAAGTTGCGAAGTCTGCAGGTATTCGTTGTTGTTCTTGTTTGTCGGAGAATTAATTCACGAAGTTCACAAACCAATAGCTTTTACAGCTGGGAAACATCTATACACAACGTTCTGAATCACATTATATCCTGCTTTACCGCTATTATTATTATTTAAAGTAAATGGCTTATTTGCTTATCTTTTGATGTCTTAACAACAATCACAGTAAGATTTCCGTCTTTAACACTTTTTTAAAAGGACGTAAATAACAAACATGTCACTGGTATTCATGAGTTAAGGCGACCGAAGGTAAACAAATAATTAAATACTTTCCTTCAATGCACGTATGAAACGTTATGCGCAGTAACGGACTTTATTTAAAACAAATTTAATTTACAGGCGAATGTATACAAGAAACTGCAAAATATTTCTTTCCAGGACTACCAGAAGATTACGATTTCCGGCTGATGCTTCCAAAGACGGTGGACGGAAAGAAGACAGAATATACAGAGAAGGAACAGAAATTCGCCGAAAGAATGCTGCACATTATATTGAACTTTGCGCACGAGGGGTAAGCTGAATGTCACAGAATGTCTCCTGTACTGCAGTTCTTCACTTCCTTCTTGGTAGTGGGATAGTCTTTCTCATCTGAAAGAATATCCGTTGGTAATACATTCCAGGACGGATATGTCCACAGCAGAACTTTGTTACTCTTATTCCAATGCTGTTAATTCGCTATTCCCACCTCAATATTTTCTCGCTAGAAGTGATAGTCTCATAGACTGAACACTTTCCTTGCAAAGACTGTGACTCTAAATTTACTTGGACAGAACAAGACTATATTTTTCAATATGGATCGTATCCATAATTAAAGTTGCTGTTTCAAAACGCTGAAGAAAGGGAACCACTTCTCAGAATGACATCAAATTTGAACAGCATATCACGGACGCAGAGGGAAACGCCATGAAAAATGTGGGAATTGGGAAAGAAAAAATAACGACAATTTTACTAATAGATGGCGCTTTAAGCGTCATAACGTAAATGGGGTTGGCTACAATAGACAGATGAATCGAAATACGATGGTAATGGTTTCAGTTACACATTACACCACCCGTACTGTTAGATGCGAATGACTGCACAAGCTGCCGACACGGTAGCTCAGCGTGTTCGGTCAGAGGGTTATTACACTCTGTAATAAAAAAAACTGAGTGAACGGATCAACGAACAACCTGAACGGGTGTCATGATACGTCCGTCCCGAACATATATACAACGAAAATATGGCTCTGAGCACTATGCGACTCAACTTCTGAGGTCATCAGTCTCCTAGAACTTAGAACTACTTAAATCTAACTAACCTAAGGACATCCCACACATCCATGCCCGAGGCAGGATTCGAACCTGCGACCGTAGCGGCCGCTCGGCTCCAGACTGTAGCGCCTAGAACCGCCGGCCACTCCGGCCGGCATATACAACGAAAAAAATAGAACAAAATGAGATCAACAAAGAATAAAAGAAAAGTTTGGCAGTCGACAGCTGTGGCATTGTTGGTTAGGTAAGACCATCCACCACGACACGGCCGTACCACGTCGGTTTGGAAAAGTCGGTTTTTAATTGTCCTCAGACCTAAAACCGAATAAGAAGCAAAAGTACATCGATATCTAATTGTCTTGGTGCCAAAAACTGCTTAAAAAGCAAAATGACTCGCGTTTTTAACTGTCCTGGGGCCAAAAACCGCACAAAAAGCAAAATAACATCAGTTTCCAACTGACTGGTGCAAGACATGCTCGATAAGCTTTCCAGTGTTTTCTGCCACAAGTTTAAATCGAGAACCAGCATGTTCCAGAATATATCGGAGTATCTCGGGTGTCACTTTCAGAAAGCGTTGTGCAGTGCATGTCCTTCAGTTGAGGTACGTTCGTAATTGCAGCACTGAACGCAACATCTTCCAGATAAACCCACAGCCAAAAGTCACACGGATTAAGATCAGGTAACATGGACGGCCAGGCTGCAGGAAAATGACTGATAATTTTAGCATTTCCGAAGTGCCCCTACAGCAGCCACTTCACTGGCTGTGCAGTATGTGAAGAAGTTCCATTTTGAAACTTCCTGGCAGATTAAAACTGTGTACCGGACCGAGACTCTTCCAGATAAACCCACAGCCAAAAGTCACACGGATTAAGATCAGGTAACATGGACGGCCAGGCTGCAGGAAAATGACTGATAATTTTAGCATTTCCGAAGTGCCCCTACAGCAGCCACTTCACTGGCTGTGCAGTATGTGAAGAAGTTCCATTTTGAAACTTCCTGGCAGATTAAAACTGTGTACCGGACCGAGACTCTTCCAGATAAACCCACAGCCAAAAGTCACACGGATTAAGATCAGGTAACATGGACGGCCAGGCTGCAGGAAAATGACTGATAATTTTAGCATTTCCGAAGTGCCCCTACAGCAGCCACTTCACTGGCTGTGCAGTATGTGAAGAAGTTCCATTTTGAAACTTCCTGGCAGATTAAAACTGTGTACCGGACCGAGACTCTTCCAGATAAACCCACAGCCAAAAGTCACACGGATTAAGATCAGGTAACATGGACGGCCAGGCTGCAGGAAAATGACTGATAATTTTAGCATTTCCGAAGTGCCCCTACAGCAGCCACTTCACTGGCTGTGCAGTATGTGAAGAAGTTCCATTTTGAAACTTCCTGGCAGATTAAAACTGTGTACCGGACCGAGACTCGAACTCGGGACCTTTGCCTTTCGCGGGCAAGTGCTCTACCATCTGAGCTACCAAAGCACGGATCACGCCCCGTCCTCACAGCTTTACTTCCGCCAGTATCTCGTCTCCTACTTTCCAAACTTCACAGAAGCTCTCCTGCGAACCTTGCAGAACTAGCACTCCAGGGAGAAAGGCAAAGCTCCCGAGTTCGAGTCTCGGTCCGGTACACAGTTTTAATCTGCCAGGATGTTTCATATCAGCGCACACTCCGCTGCAGAGGGAAAATCTCATTCTGGAGTTCAATTTTGCATAAAAATGATCCTACTCATACATGAAGGGTTGGAATGGCAATGGGGTACGAAAGACTCTCATAGATTTTACCAGTGACGGCACAGGTAACAGACCCGCAGTTCTCCTCCACAAAATACGGCCCTATGATAAAAATGACATCAACCCGCACCACACAGTTACCTTTGCCCAAGAAAGCGGTGGAGGCTGATGTGCCTGTGGATATTCCGTTGCCCATATTCTGCCCTTGGAGATGCAAATGGGCTTCGTCTGTCCAGAGAATGTTTCGTGACCATTCATTGTCCACTTCCATGCGAGTGAGACATCCCAGAGAGAACATTTGTATTGCTGACAGATCAACATCAAACAACTCCTGAACGTGGGTGATTTTCTACGTATAGCAGTGTAGGATGTTTCGGAGAATTTAATGCACCGTGCTTACAGGCACGTCTAACGTACATGAAATTCCCCGTGAGCGGTATGTTTGTAAAGCACTGCTCGATTCCTCCTACAGTGTTGTGTCCACATCTTCGATAGACGACGGGACGACGGGACGACGGATCAACTGCTTCCTTCCCACTCCCACATTGAGCTCTTCAAATTTTGTAATCATTGTCTACAGACCCTTAGCAGACATCGGAACAATGTTTTTTTTCGTACCCTTGGGTGTTCGGAACTTTTACAGGAACACTAGAGCGATCCTTCATGGAGACATGTTAGGCATCTTGGACGCAAACTGAGAAAAAGCCGCGTGCCGCGCGTCTGTTAGCAAGTATATCCTGACGCTTACAGTGCCATCTATCGGTGAAATTTACGTTAATTTTTTGTACTCCATAACATTTTCTCCTGTGTCAGTAACATGCTGTTCAGATTTGACGTCCTTCTGACCAGGGCTCTCTTTCTATAAAGTTTTCGAAGTGGAACTTTAATGATGGACACTCTTTATATTAAACAGTTTAGAATGTCCTGTAACGGAGTAAATTTAGGTGTAACACTCTAAAAGCTTGATATCTGGACACCTGTTTCTCTTATAAGTCTTCTAATCACTGTGAGATCCATGGCGATATCCGTTGTCGTTTAATCAAAGTAATAGAGCAGCGCTCTTATGAAAGTGACTTGTTCGAATTATGCAGGACTTTACACAAAAAATAGGTTTGTATTGTATGTTAACCGGGGGCCTAGAAATGACGGAGAGACTCCGTCCCCGCCGCAGCCGCAGTCCACTTCACCCCTTCACCGCCCCACACCGAACCACTCTTTCAGGAATCGGCCCCCGGTGGACCCCCTCCCCCCCCCCCCCCCCCCCGCCGCCACAGGGAACGTCTCACAACAGACGAGTGTAACCTCTATGTTTGTGTGGTAGCGTAATGGTGGTGTACGTGTACCTAGAGAACTTGTTTGCGCAGCGATCACCGACATAGTGTAGATGAGGCGGAATAAGGGGAACCAGCCCGCATTCGCCGAGGCAGATGGAAAACTGCCTAAAAAAACCATTCACAGACTGGCCGGCTCACCGGACCTCGACACAAGTCCGCCGGGCGGATTCGTGCCGGGGACCAGGCGCTCCTTCCCAATCCGGAAAGCCGTGCACTAGATTGCACGGCTAACCGGGAGGGCAAAAATAGGCTTAATAATAATCGATACAGCCAGAAATGAATGAGCACACCGCTATTGATGCCGTTCGTCTGTTCAGAATGTTTTACTCGACGAAGGTCTTGTCATTCCTCTTTTGGAAGAGCTGTCGAAAGAGTTGAATGTTAAATTGCGTACTAAAATAAATTATACGGAAAGATGTAAACAACGAACGATGTATGTTACCAAAATCAACTTTGTGCCACACATTAAGTACAACACAAGACAAAACTGATAACAATTACAGAACCATACCTTATCTCTGACATTCAGAATCTGGTTTTCAGTATTCATGTACTGCAGCAGTCGCTGAACATGTGGCTTGGAATCAACGAGAACGTAAATTCACTGACAAAAATAAAAAAAAAATCACAACACCAAGAAAGGGCTGTGCGACCTGAAAGAAAATTGGTAGGTGTGTTTCTACAGCTGAAAGATGATGGCTGTTCAGATTTCTCGCCAGTCGCTCAAGAGTGGCGTCAGTAGCGCCACTGTGAGGATGCAGATCAGAGATGCTTTAAAGCGTTAGTTACCTTTCATGTCGGACATGGTGAATTGAAGTTGGTCGAGAATGCCTTTAAGGCGACAAGGATGCCATTATCAACTTCTCACTGAGTTTGATCGAGGTCGTGCACGAGAAGATGGATGTTCCATCTGTGATTCTGCAGAAAGACTGACAGGAATGTAACCACTATACGTGACTGCTGGTAGTGGTGGTCACTAGACCCGACTTCGGACGGCCACATGGCATTACGAAGAGGGAAGACTATCGCGTTCGGCTTCAACTGCAGCAGCAATCTGAGCAGCAGAGGATCTGTTAGAAACTCAAACCCTCCCCGTCGGCTTGTCGAACTTTCAACAAATGTTTCAACAGGAACTGATGCATATCGTGTTGGTCATATGACAGAGCATTGTTTTGTTGAAAAAAAAAAAGGCTCCATCTCGATATAATTGGTGAACAGGTGGTAGATTTCGTTCCTGCAACATGGTAAGGTATCGTATGGAACTGGGGACCTAAAAAGGACGGAGAGGCTTCTTCCCCGCAGTAGCCCACAGTGGTACACAACCCCACAACAGGCTACAGCAGTCCATTCACCCCACACTGAACCCAGGGTTGTTGTGCGGTTCGGCCCCCAGTGGCACCCCCGGGAATGTCTCACACCAGACGATTGTAACCCCAAAGTTTGCGCGGTGGAGTAATTATGGTGTACGCGTACGTGGAAGCGGTGTTTGTGCAGCAATCGCCGACACAGTGTAACTGAGGCTGAATTAGGGGAACCGGCCCGCATTCTCCGAGGTAGAAGGAGAACCATCCACAGACTGGCCGGCACACTAGACCTCGACACTAATCCACCGGGCTGATTCGTGCCGGGGACTGTCACGCATTCCCGCCCGGAAAGAAGTGAGTTAGACCGCACGGCTAACGGGGCGGGCTTCACACCTATTATTGTTCCTTCAGAAAAGAATGGCCCTACAAGACCTGTGACAGACATATCGCACCACACTGATAACCCAGAAAGATCAATAGCTCGTTCTTCTTTAACATGGTGATTATCTCTTGCCCAGTACACACAACTATAGCCCATAAAGGATCCACTCACTTTAAATGTCGTGTCATCAGACCAAACAATGATATTGGGCAACTGTTAACTATCGTAAACGCATTCGCAAAATTCGAGGCGCTTATCCAGATCGTCCTCATTCATCGCGTGAAGCAGTTTGGGAATATAGGGTTTTGCATTTTGTTTGCTTTGACATGTGGTGAACGCTTGATATGCTTACACCTCATTGATGCACACGTTACCGTATGGACTTCTTTGTGGATCTTGTGAAAGCTTGTACCACGGCTTCCACCCCCCGCCCCTCCCCTTTCGTTCACTACTGATTTCGTCCTGTCCCACCGGTCCTTCTACAGTTCACGCACGCTTACTTCTCTCCCAAATTTGTCGTTCATTTTCAGTATTGTTACACGTGACAGTCGTGCAGTATCGTACTCTGTGCGCCAACGTCTCTGTACTTTTCTCCTGTTTCCACATTTCCAATTCTTGTTTCCACATTTCCAATAACACTTTAAAGTCTATTTTCTTTGCTCTAAGAACACATTTCCACTCATCTTGTTACTTACGTTCAGTTATTGCCAACTGAAAATAAACAAAAGAAAAACAAATGAAGGACTACATACAACGTAAATCAGAGTACCAAATTATCACATTTGGACCAGGTTCTCATTAACACTTCATTAGATATTAAAGTTCAAACAGTGTAAAGTTCGTAGTGGGACTCCCTGTACTACAGGGTGGGTCACCTAACGCTTACACCGAAAATATTTCGGACGTGGAACACATTATCGATATGTGGTTTTCATACACTCCTGGAAATGGAAAAAGGAACACATTGACACCGGTGTGTCAGACCCACCATACTTGCTCCGGACACTGCGAGAGGGCTGTACAAGCAATGATCACACGCACGGCACAGCGGACACACCAGGAACCGCGGTGTTGGCCGTCGAATGGCGCTAGCTGCGCAGCATTTGTGCGCCGCCGCCGTCAGTGTCAGCCAGTTTGCCGTGGCATACGGAGCTCCATCGCAGTCTTTAACACTGGTAGCATGCCGCGACAGCGTGGACGTGAACCGTATGTGCAGTTGACGGACTTTGAGCGAGGGCGTATAGTGGGCATGCGGGAGGCCGGGTGGACGTACCGCCGAATTGCTCAACACGTGGGGCGTGAGGTCTCCACAGTACATCGATGTTGTCGCCAGTGGTCGGCGGAAGGTACACGTGCCAGTCGACCTGGGACCGGACCGCAGCGACGCACGGATGCACGCCAAGACCGTAGGATCCTACGCAGTGCCGTAGGGGACCGCACCGCCACTTCCCAGCAAATTAGGGACACTGTTGCTCCTGGGGTATCGGCGAGGACCATTCGCAACCGTCTCCATGAAGCTGGGCTACGGTCCCGCACACCGTTAGGCCGTCTTCCGCTCACGCCCCAACATCGTGCAGACCGCCTCCAGTGGTGTCGCGACAGGCGTGAATGGAGGGACGAATGGAGACGTGTCGTCTTCAGCGATGAGAGTCGCTTCTGCCTTGGTGCCAATGATGGTCGTATGCGTGTTTGGCGCCGTGCAGGTGAGCGCCACAATCAGGACTGCATACGACCGAGGCACACAGGGCCAACACCCGGCATCATGGTGTGGGGAGCGATCTCCTACACTGGCCGTACACCACTGGTGATCGTCGAGGGGACACTGAATAGTGCACGGTACATCCAAACCGTCATCGAACCCATCGTTCTACCATTCCTAGACCGGCAAGGGAACTTGCTGTTCCAACAGTACAATGCACGTCCGCATGTATCCCGTGCCACCCAACGTGTTCTAGAAGGTGTAAGTCAACTACCCTGGCCAGCAAGATCTCCGGATCTGTCCCCCATTGAGCATGTTTGGGACTGGATGAAGCGTCGTCTCACGCGGTCTGCACGTCCAGCACGAACGCTGGTCCAACTGAGGCGCCAGGTGGAAATGGCACGGCAAGCCGTTCCACAGGACTACATCCAGCATCTCTACGATCGTCTCCATGGGAGAATAGCAGCCTGCATTGCTGCGAAAGGTGGATATACACTGTACTAGTGCCGACATTGTCCATGCTCTGTTGCCTGTGTCTATGTGCCTGTGGTTCTGTCAGTGTGATCATGTGATGTATCTGACCCCAGGAATGTGTCAATAAAGTTTCCCCTTCCTGGGACAATGAATTCACGGTGTTCTTATTTCAATTTCCAGGAGTGTAGAACTGATTTACAGGTAATGGCGCGTATTGGCAGCCAGTGCACAGATTTTGAGATGTTGACGAAATTGCAGTTTTCTACAACAGTTACAATTTTTTAGAGGAGACAATGACTATTGACAACAAAATCCTAAAAGTAAAGTAATTGAGAATGCCAATGATGTTTGTTTCAGGAATCTGGTGCAAGTAATTTACGAGTTATCGTACTGTTAACATTGTAAACACCGACAGCTGTTTGTTCCATCCTATTGCTTAGATGTTAGGTGACGACGTTACGTTTGTTTACATTGTGTTCACTGCGATTGCATTGCGACTGTCCGTCACTTACTGTGTGATAGCGGATGTAGTAAGACCTGGTTCTAAGGTGGTATTTCCTAAAGCGAAAAAAGCGGACATGCTCATGGTTTGTGGTGAGTATAGGAAGTTTGCCGTTCTTTTGTGTACTGTATACGCTGAAAGATATCCGAATAAACGTCAACCTCTTCAAACAATTACCGATGTTACGAAACGGCGTATTACTGCTACGTGCGCTGCAATTTACACTGAAAGGCTGAAACGTGTGCAGCAATTTTTTCATGGCAGACTGCAAGCTTGTATTGACACCGGTGGTGGCCATTTTGAGCACAGGCTTTGAGGGTACAATGGTTCTTCAAGTGTTACACACCACAGAGGTACTGCAATAACCTTTGTTTGTAATTCTTTTGTTCGAAGCAATGTCCCATTTAACAAGACGACACCTCGAGGGGCGTATTAACATGTACAAACGCACCCAAGTGAAATTCACAAACGTTTGTGCTACAATGTGTAACAAACAACGGTCCGTGTTTACGATATCTAGTAAACTACTTGGATTAGACTCCCGCAACAGTAACTACTGGTGTCCTAATTTAGTCTACTTTGATTCGGGCACAGCCAATAGGAAAAAAAGTTCCATTGAAATATTTGTATCTTTTGTAAATAAATACACATCTGAAAGTGATAACTCTTTGCGTATGAGAAGGCGGGCACCAAACAACTATTCCAATCTGTGAAATCCGCATATCAATGGCGCCTTCCATTATCGAAATATTTGTGGTGCAAATTTTAGGTGATTCACCCTGTATAATGCATTTGGAAAGGATGTAAGAGTGAGCAATGGGGAGAGTGTAACCAGATACACTGCCGGAACAATTATGGAGATGTCTGTCAGCAGCATCAGTAAGAGGTGTGAACGCCCCACGCACACACATAGGTACTAGTACACTCTTGAATTTGTTGTGGCGTGGAACCATCCTCAGAATGTCATGCTTAGGACCGTCTTTCCACACGTGGAAGACATGGTGTGGCAGCTCATGAAATTTGCTGACTGGAGGGAGACTAGGATAACCAATCAAGGATCCGTACGTTCCTCATGATGTTTGCGGTATGAACTTTAGTATAGTCTTTCATTATCTCACTGCAGTACGTTAATTGATATCCTAGTCATGAAGATGTGACAACAGTGTTTACCATTCTTGTCACATACTGTGAGCATTCAGCCGCCCTTATCAAATTTCCTGTTGGCATATCCAGTAGCTTCCCACACCACGATAGCAAGAGTTGTATGGATCTCGAGTACAGCAGCATCCTGGTCCTTCACTACATCGTCTACAGGAATTTTGACGTCCATCTGACCACCACAAACAGAAACAAGTCTCATCGCTGAGCAGTACAGGATGCCTCTGAATGTATCATTTGACTGTGGCTCTACGCCATGCAGTTCTTTGTTGCCTGTGGTACGTTATCAGCGGTAAGTGACGCAAGGCGTCTCCACCTTCTACCAATCCGTTGCCAACTGTTTGTGGCAAAACTATGTCTGCACCGTCTGCGTAGATATCATCAGTTACCATCCTCCTATCCGTCAGAGCAATTTCAACCGGAATCCTGTCATATGAAGGAAGTGGGGAGTTGGATATTAATTCTAAAGAGGTTACTTCGATTCTGATTTATTAATTAGAGATTCAACCAGAAGTGCTGAAGCTCTTAACGGTGACGAGCACGTGATGCCCAACTGTTGCTTGGGATGCATCCACCATCCTGGTCGCGGAGGATCGAACACGACAGAATCTCCACCGTAACTTCCTGGGAAAGCCTGAAAATATTAACATTAATCACTACAACAGTCTTGGTGCTAGCTTAGCACAGACCCTGAGGAACCATAAAACACTTAAAGAAAATTCACTAATAGAAATTTTATTTCGCCGGGAACGCATTTCCTGTGAAAGCTCAGAATATTAATAAAATTTTCCTTCAGTCAAAACAGTAACTACGCATGGAAAGAGAATACGATGTAATCCGACTTAAATCTGATAACCACTATTGTGTGTGTATTCTGTATTGAACTGGGGACCTGGAAACGACGGAGAGGCTTCGTCCCACCGTAGCCCGCAGTGGTACACAACCCCGGAACAGGCCACAGCAGTCCACCCACCCCACTGCCGCCCCACACTGAACTAAGTTTTATTGTGCTGTTCGGCCCCCCCCGTGGACACCCCGGGAACGTCTCATACCAGACGAGTGTAACCCCATCTGTTTGCGTGGTAGAGTAATTATGGTGTACGCGTACTTGGAGACAATGTTTGCACAGCAGTCGCTGATACAGTGTAAGTGAGGCAGAATAAGGGGAACCAGCCCACATTCGCCGAGGCAGATGGAAAACCTCCTTAGAAACCATCGACAGACTGGCCGGCACACCGGACCTCGACAATAATCCGCCTGATGGACTCGTGCCGGGAAGCAGCTTCCTCTCGGGAAGCCGCGCTTTAGACCGCGCGGTTAGCCGGGGAGCTAATAACCACTATACTTGAGTACCGTCTATGAATAGATCATGGAATTGCAGATGCAACGGACCCACAATAACTCATCAATAAATTTAGTTGTAAGTAGACAGCCAATTTATAGCTGAAATAATTACTTTACCAACCAAATTTTAAAAAAGAATAACGTACTGTCACTTATAACCTTGAAAATAACCAAAGGTGCATTGGCAGACTAGTAAAAAAGAAGGAAATAAAATAAGCTACTGTACTAAAATAGTATTCAAATGCGATCGTTACGTCAATTAAAATACAGCTTAACAAAGGGGTGATATCGGTAACTTCAGAAGTCAACGGCCTTAAGAAGGGTCGCACAGAATTGCTCAGTTGACACTGCACACTCTCAGCGCAATACGGCCACACAACAGGCCCACAGGCGGCCTTGTATAAAAAGGTCTGCCTCGCCGCTTGACTAAATACGTCGCACAACAATATGTTTTCACTTGTATGGTGCTCTACCGCTGTGCGTACTGTTGACTAATCAGACCAACTATATGGTGTGGGTTAACCCCCCTTCAGGGCGACAGTACCCAGATCAATCATTACAGTATAACCGCAATTAAATAGCTAACTATAGTTGTGCAAAACTGCTAGATTAACGAAGGATCAGCACAACTTTTCTCGATAAGGCACCAGGCCACAGAAGACGGAACAGTTACGTCCTTGCGTAAGTAGCAATCAACAGGACGGATGCCACTCGCGATCAGAATGAAACCATTTCAAAACGCAATTCCATTTGCGGAATCGCCTGACCATACAAAAACGTAATTCAGAACCGTAGCAATCCTTCCACACTGCAAGGCCCGCTGGCTCAAAACCAAATCTGGATCAAGTGATTACGCTCCACAACACTTATTCTGATAACCGATTGCAGAAAACGACCCGATCGATGAAGCAAAAATCACAAAGCTGTGTTAGCGTGTGTGCGTCTGGTTCCGGCGGAGGTTCGAGTCCTTCCTCGGACATGGGTGTGTGTGTTTGTCCTTAGGATAATTTAGTTTAAGTAGTGTGTAAGCTTAGGGACTGATGACGTTAGCAGTTAAATCCCATAAGATTTCACACACATTTGAACATTTGTTAGCGTGTACGTTTTCACAAACGCAGTATTACTTGCCTCCGCTGGTTACCTACGCGATCTAAGCGTTAGTCAACACACCGTCGCAAGCAAAGCCTATTTGGCAGCAGCTAACCTTGTTGTTAGGTCAACGGCCTTGCCACGGTGGTAACACCGGTTCCCGTCCGATCACCGAAGTTAAGCGCTGTCGGGCTGGGCTAGCACTTAGATGGCTGAACATCCAGTCTGCCGAGCGCTGTTGGCAAGCGGGGTGCACTTAGCCCTTCTGTGGGAAGCTGAGGAGCTACTTGATTGAGAAGTAGAGGCTCTGGTATCGTAAACTGACATACGGCCGGGAGAGCGGTGTGCTGACCCCATGACCCTCCATATCCGCATCCAGTGACGCCTGTGGCTGAGGATGACACGGCGGCCGGTCGGTACCGTTGGGGCTTCCAAGGCCTGTTCGGATGGAGTTTAGTTTTTAGTTTTTTAACCCTGTTGCTGCAGTCAGTCCCTACTCTTACACACAGCAGCAACCTAAAGCAGGGTTATTCTTCTCGGTGTTGTGCCATCCGGTGATTACCTTCGTGTAAATGGTGAGTCAGTCATAACTTAGTAAATTAATAACGCTACTAACAAATTCGTCGACAACGGTGTAAAAATCTGCGAACATACCACCGAACACTAGGAAGCAACAGCACAACTCACCGGCTTGTACCTTTACTGTGCGAAGTAACTAAACGTATTAAGCAGCAGTAATTACGCTAGAGAAACAATGAAACCTTTTACCAATTCCAGGCTCCTAAATTACGACCATGCCCTGCGGAATCAAACACAAAACCCGGGCTACGGCAAACGCCGAAACTCGACACAGCCACCGTGGAGCCTCTAGACAACTTTGTTATCGCACTCACCGACGGCATGCCGCTAAGAGCCTACCAGACAGCACTCCATGCCTCGTGACTCTTCCTAGTATTGGCAGTACCACCCAATAACAGCGCGTGGGTCACCGCTGACGAAGGTCGGCGAAACCAGAGGAACTATTCAGTCGGTGGCTACGGCGTGAATTCAAAAGCGTCGGAGAAAAACAAACAGGAACACAAACGAGGCATGTTATGATCTTCTCATCGTCTACTCCTTCTTTTCTTGCCACAGTGTTGTCCTGAATCCCTCTCGTCACCACTGTCTGCACGATCTGTCGGTACGATGTTCCCGCGTCCCTTATGCCAATGAAACTGCCTTTGCGCAAGTGCACGTACTCTCGTTTTACTGTGTTACCATCTCCACAAGAAAAGGTATCACAACGTTAAATGCAGCCATCAGCTACTGTGTTCTCACATCATTATGCATCTGCAGGACTGACTTTTTCTTCCCAGAAAACACTCGCATATCCCACCGGCACCGAAATGCATGAGTATGACTTTGGTAGCATTCGACCACACTTTCATTGTCTGACACTTTCTAGTTTCGTCATTGACCATTTCTCGCCTGTGGCGAGAAAATCCAAAGGCTATTCATAAACTAACTTCCAATTGGTTGTTAAAATCAAATAAATGCTTCTAGCTTAATGACGCTTGCATGACTGGGAAAGGTGCGTAAGTAGCAAGAGACTAAAATGGCCGATGTTACGGAGGCTCTCCCTCCATTTGTGAGATACGTTGTGTCATGCGCTTTCTGTAAATAGAAGGAATCAATGCTGATGAGACTCAGCTTCAGTTGTATTTTGTGTATGGGGAGGAGGATACGAGTGATGATGTTGAGAGGGAGTGGTGCAGAAAATCCAAGTCTGGTCACACACATATACATGATGAATGTGGTTGGTGAGATATGAGTGATGCAAGTGAATGTGGTGACTATGAACGTGTTGCCAAATTTTGTGAAGCTGTGTTTCTTATTTTATGGACAACCCTCTCTAACACTGTCATCCCTTCTAAAACTGTCACAGACAGGTTAGATTGTTATAAGTTTTGGGCACAGTGGGTACCAAAACGTCTGACTGATGTCAAAAAAACTGAATGAATAGGTTTGTCCCTAACATTTCTTCAGCGCTGCCATAAAGAGGGGGACGAATTTCTGTCTTAAATTATAAAATATCAGTTGGTATTTTTTGTGATCTTTGCAAGGCGTTTGAGTCCATAGATAATGTTTCTCTCTTAGGAAAACTCAAGCGTTATGGAATTTATGGCTTTATGAACAGCTGGTTTGAATCGTAACAAACAGAATGCAAGAGGTTTTCCCGAATAAGTCAACCAATTTCAGAAGCGTAGAAAATTTTAGTGACTGGGTAGAAATCACCTTAGGGTTCAATTTTGGGTCCACTCCTATTCCTTGTATATGTGAATTACTTCCCACTTATAATTCATGAACCGTGATTTATTTTCAAAGAATATTCTTAAGAATTTATTTTAATTACTAGCGATTCATCAAGAACATTAACACATTTAATCACACTATGTAAGCACGGAAATAGTTGCCAGGGAGTAACTGATGAAATCACAACCAAATTACTTTTAACAAATGGGAATTTTATTCATTTTAATAGCGCCTAAAAGCATTTTTTTAAAAGAAACAAATTTAAAATTATAATCAGAAAGATCCCTCTAAATATCAGAGTTACAATTTATTCTGAGGCAGAAAGAAACAAGTTTTGACTGTATGAGCTTTCGGGCAGAAAACCTTGCTGCTCCCTTTTGACACGGCCGTAGTTACGACCTCTCACAACAGCCTCTGAAAGACTACACTGGTGCAAATCTGCAATACACCAGATAACTTTAAACTAAGAGTATTAACAATTTACACAAGCACACAGACTATACACCCCCCGTAGGAGGGATGGAAATGGTACAAAACACTAACAATTAAAATACTAACCTTGCCACCGAAGGTGCAACTTGATTTAACTTCTAAGAAAAGTATTACGGTGAAAGGGTGGCAACTTTATACACTAAAATGATCATTTATATAAAAGCCCATGAAATGCAATCTTATATAAAATTCTACAAGATTGGCCAAACAATAGTTAAGATGCTCTACAGCACACAGATACCGCCTCTCAAGATCATAGGCAATAATATCAAAGTTTCCAAAGATCAAAACATATTTCAGGTACTAGGCCGTTACACTCCAAGCAATAAATTCGTTAACACACCAAATCCGACAAACAGACAGAGGCAGCTACTAAAGTACAGTAGATTGATAGGGAGATTACCGAACAACCCGAACCGCAGGTTGCTCTAACCCTCCCATACTCCACAAGGGAAAAACGGGCCACCCAATTTATAAACAACCACCTTCCCGCGGGTGGGCAAACGGAGAAGAATGGTGGGACGACCCCAAAGCAAAACGGCTGGTGACCTCGCCAAGAAAAGAAGCAGAATTTAACAAGAGTAAATCAAATAACATATCACCAATCACTTAACTTCTAATAAACTGCGATTTCTCGAGACGACCTGGCGCAGCACCCCGAAATCGCTGTCCCGAACCGTCCGCTGCCAGCCGCTTCAACGGACGCAGGAAGGCGCGCCGATCTCCCGTCTCACGGCGTCGCAGCTCGCACCGGCCAGACTGATGTCGTGGGTTGACTCCTGTTGCTCTCGTGACGACCGCGAAGTCACTACCCCTCGCTATGTGCTACGGCCCACTGGACTCACGTAGCGACCTCACATGCGCCGATGCTCAAGACGGACAAGTCATCTGGTGTCTCAGTGCGTGACCGACCAACCGATCGATCCATCCGCCAATGACCATTGTCTGAGCAAACTCGAGCAGACTGGCAGCCTTACGCGCAGACGCAGATGCAGTAACTAAGCCCCGACCGGGCGACCACTCGCTTTCTCTTACTGGCGGAGTGGAAAGAATCTCATTTTGCCGGCTTTAAAGGTTGATCCGAATGACAGACATACTAGCACTCCGAACGACAGATAACAAACTGCCTAACAAATGCGGACGAGAGACAGACTAACAAGCCGGGGACGAGAGACTGACCCAGGCTGACCGACTGGCGAGCTCATAGCGCCCCTTAAGTGCACGTGAACAGGCAACCTTTCCCCTTTCCAACCAGAGGGAGACACCAAAGCTGCGGTTGCCACAGCCGCGCCACCGCCAGAATCGGAGGGCGACTGCTTCACACTACACGCTGCGGCGCGCTCTTCAAAACAGCAATTTTTACCACGGCTCAATTCAACAAACGTAGTCGGTACTTTTGCAGACAATACTAATATTTAAAAAAATCCCATTCGAGAGAAAGCAACAGAAGAAATAGTAAATGATATTTACCAAAGAATTATGAAGGGATTTTCAGAAAATGGACTTTCCATATATTTTGAGAAACACACTATATTCAGTTCTGTACAGCAAAAAGTCATAGCAACAACTGACATGACAGATGAGCAGGAGTCAGTAAATAGGTTAGAGTACTCCAAAATTTTGAATGTATATATTGATGAATTGGAAGGAGTTTAATATTGGGCTTCTAAAGCAATTATGTTCAGCTGCTTTTGCTCTTCGTATAATGGCTAATCTTGATAACAGACGACTCAATATGCTGACGTATTTTAAATATTGGTACTCAATGAATAGGACTAAAATAATTATCTGTTCTTTGATGTTAACATTAATCGTGAGTACATATCTGTAAACTGATTCATTCGACATCATTTCGATAAAAGAATCATTCAAATGATAGATGGCATTTGGAAGTAACTACCTCAATAGAATCATGACTGGGGACGAGACATATGTGTAGTACATATACTCTGAAACTAAGGAATAAACACTAGTTCTCCAAATAAACGAAAAAACTTTTAGCAGACGCTGTCAAACGACAAAAGTGATGGTTTCAAGGGTTAGGAATTGCGAAGGAATTTGTAATACAGATTTCATGAGAGTGGCGTGTAAGTGTATTGGTTTATTATGAGACTTTTACGAAACACCGAAGGTCAGTCTAAAACAAATTGCATGTTATGACTATCGAATTAATCATTATCCTTCACGACAACGCATAAACCCCTTGCTGCGTATCGAATGACTGAAAAACTCAGACTTTTTGGTTGGGAGATTTTTCATCATCCTTCCCATAGTTTTGAATTGTCACCAAGCGACTTTCATCTCATCTTCAAGATGAAGATCTGGCTGTCTACTTCGCATTTCATGACAGATGATGAGTTCAAGGATGCTCGCAACAAGTGGCCGAAGCACAAGGTGGTACCATTATTTCATGAAGGGATAAAGAAGTTTCACGCTGCGAAAAATATCTCATTTCACGACAGACGATGAGTTCAAGGATGCTCGCAACAAGTGGCCGAAGCACAAGGTGGTACCATTATTTCATGAAGGGATAAAGAAGTTTCACGCTGCGAAAAATATCTCAGCTTGGGTGGCGTCTATGCGCCGAAGTAATATCGAGGCGTAAGTACAGACATAAGAAGTTACGTACTTTTCTCTATTGTTAATGGCCAATAGGAAGTTAATTTATGGATGACCAACATTAATCGTGACAGTAATTGGGAGGTGGCAGACTTGCGTTCTACCAAAACTACGGTTCTGTTGTTTTCGTACGGTACATAAATGAATTAGTAAATGGTAGGATTAGGGGTAGCATTGCTAGGGAAAGAAACACAAATGAACGTCTGAGATAAACTGGGAGCCGACGACTTATCCTTGTTTTTGTTTGTTTATTTGTTTGTTTTGCACATAATTAGATCGTTCAGTATTAGTCCATGTGTATTTTTTGTCATTACACAATATAAAGTGTAATTTATAAGTAATAAAAATTAGTTGATCGCCTAACTTCTACACTTTTATGTAACAAAACAATTTCTTATGTCGCATGTACAGTTTATATGCACAAACATAAAAAGTCTCCATAATTATTGTTGTTATCTTGTACTCAACAGAAAGTTCTTCATCAATATCAAAGCCAAGAGTTTCCTGTTATTACTGATAAGTGCCAAAGTTGTTTAAAAATAACAGAAACATATTTTATACAACCTAGATGATATTTTGAAGCGGAGTATGATTTGTTCTTGTTTTACGCTGTTTTTTTAATTTTCGTTTTTTGGAGGGAAAATTACGTTTTCTAGCGGTCAGTGATAAATCATTATTGTAATTTTTTAGTTTTAGAACGACATCTGTCTGTTTCACGTTAGAAATTAATGATTTTTGAATAAAACCTGAATTAACCATTGACAGTTTCAATTTTGTAGTAAACGCAGGAAGATTACTACGTAGAAATGAAGTGTTCTGTAGGTTACGCCGCACTTTATATAGGGTTAGTTTGGTAATGGAGGAAAGTGTGGAGGGTAAAAATTGTAGACAGAGACCAAGCATTGACTACAATAGGTAGGATAAGGTAGAAACCTTCCCGTCGTCTCCTCTATATCTCTTTTGTTACTGATAACATTCCCTTTTACAATAAACTATGAAACATTCCCTTAGGATTTCTATCTCTTGCTTAGTAATAGCAAATGAAATCTTCCCTTTGAAATTTATTCTCTTTCTCTATCTTCGCATACAAATTTAATTGCTGCTTATTAAAAGTGATTTTCTGATTATTTCGACGAAACATAGAATGTGTTGTCGTCGTGGCCCTCAGTCGTTATCTGCAATAACCCAAAACTGTTCCTTACCTTTTTTACTGTTACTGGATCGCCATCTGACTGCTACATCAAACTGCGGCATGAATATACTTACTCTGTTTTACTATACTCTATTAGCTGCTGGTGGGCTTTCATAATAAGTGGCTGTATTTATTACCAAAGCTGACGTTATTCTTTAATAGCAAAGCTGACGTTATTCTTTAATTAATTTGACTGAAATTACGTAATTCATAGTTAAACTTTTTCTTGACAACAATAAAATTTTGCTATGTTTGACGTTGATGGTTTTTGGGATGGATTATAGTTAGAAATGCAATATTGCTGGCAAAAGTTAATTATATTCTGGTTGAAATGATTTTACAAACGTTCAAATGGGACTTACTTTTTACAATAATTTACAACTAGCAATGCACAAACATACCTTCAGTAGTGTTGAGTTTCTCAAAAATATTAATTCAATAATATTAGTTCCTCTTACTTGTAGTTAGCTGATGTCTCTGTACATCCGTTTATAATATCTTGTAAATCATAGCTAGTGGCTGGCAGGCACACCGCTCCTCTCAATCTCTCGCTTCAGACCTGCTACCGACTCGCTTCACTTCTCGCTTACTACTGACTTCCTAGGAACGCTAAAGTGCGGTCTCTCCTGCCAACAATGCTTTCTGGTGCAGACAATCCCTGCTACCATTACAAAATGTATCACTGCGCGGTCTTTCCCGCTCTTTTCTTAAAATGTGTCCATACGCGGTCTCTCCCGCCCTTTTTAAAATTATATCAATTTGCGGTCTCTCTTTTCAACAATACTTTGGTGCAGACATTCCCTGATACGACATTTATTTCCAACATGACAAATATTAATTACTCCTACTTAATCCTATTAATAAAATATAATCATCCGTCATAAATTGTGATTTGACAATGAACAATAGAAATATACACGTCTTACAAGGTTCAAAATGGTTCAAGTGGCTCTAAGCAGTATGGGACTTAACATCTTAGGTCATCAGTCCCCTAGACTTAGAACTACTTAAACCTAAGTAACCTAAGGACATCATACACATCCATGCCCGAGACAGGATTCGAACCTGCGACCCTAGCAGCAGCGTGGTACCAGACTGAATCGCCTAGAACCGCTGAGCCACAGCGGCCGGCTTTATATACGGTGAACATTAAAAAATGGTTGAAATGTCTGTGAGCACTATGGGACTTAACATCTGTGGTCATCAGTCCCCTAGAACTTATAACTACTTAAACCTAACTAATCTAAGGTCATCACACACATCCATGCCCGAGGCAGGATTCGAAGCTGCGACCGTATCGGTCGCGCGGTTGCAGACTGAGGCACCTACAACCGCTCGGTCACTGCGTCCAGCAAGGGTGAACATTAGAAACGCTCTAAATAATTTGTGCCTGAACATGATTGTCTCTATGATCCAGATTCGAGAGAGCATTTTACCTCCATGTCTTATTTAAAACACAGCTGCTGATATGTATGAGGCGAATGCATCGGTGGGTGGCTAGTACTGACCGAGAAGCAAGTAAATATTCCCCCTCTTATGACCCATCTACACGTGTAAACCATGTCATTCTCCTTCCGCTCCCCACGTTCCTTTCAGCCACTGAGTCTTCTTTCTGTAGAGCATGAACAGAAAAAAAGACTACATGTCGAAAATAGTATCGATTGTTATACGAAAAATCTTCGAGATCTGTCGGAGAATCTGAACTATCGATAGTACTTTGCGGGATTAATATTTACACTACTGGCCATTAAAATTGCTACACCAAGAAGAAATGCAGATGATAAACGGGTATTCATTGGACAAATATACTACACTAAAACTGACATGTGATTACATTTTCACGCAATTTGGGTGCGGAGATCCTGAGAAATCAGTACCCAGAACAACCACCTCTGGCCGTAATAACGGCCTTGATATGCCTGGGTATTGAGTCCAACAGAGCTTGGATGGCGTGTGCAGGTACAGCTGCCCATGCAGCTTCAACACGATACCATAGTTCATCAAGAGTAGTGACTGGCGTATTGTGACGGGCCAGTTGCTCGGCCACCATCGACCAGACGTTTTCAATTGGTGAGAGATCTGGAAAATGTGCTGTCCAGGGCAGCAGTCGAATATTTTCTGTATCCAGGAAGGCACGTACAGGACCTGCAACATGCGGTCGTGCATTATCATGCTGAAATCAAGGGTTTCGCAGGGATCGAATGAAGGGTAGACCCACGGGTCGTAACACATCTGAAATGTAACGTCCACTGTTCAAAGGGCCGTCAATGCGAACAAGAGGTGACCGAGACGTTTAACCAATGGCACCCAATACCATCACGCAGGGTGATACGCCAGTATGGCGATTACGAATACACGCTTCCAATGTGCGTTCACCGCGATGTCGCCAAACGAGGATGCAACCGTCATGATGCTGTAAACAGAAACTGGATTCATCCCGAAAAAATGACGTTTTGCCATTCGTGCACCCAGGTTCATCGTTGAGTACACCATCGCAGGCGCTCGTGTCTGTGATGCAGCGTCAAGGGTAACCGCAGCCATGGTCTCCAAGCTGATAGTCCATGCTGCTGGAAACGTTGTCGAACTGTTCGTGCAGATGGTTGTTGTCTTGCAAACGTCCCCGTCTGTTGACTCAGGGATCGAGACGTGGCTGCACGATCCGTTACAGCCATGGGAATAAGAGGCCTGTCATCTCGACTGCTAGTGATACGAGGCCGTTGGGATCCAGCACAGCGTTCCTTATTACCCTCCTGAACCCACCGATTCCATATTCTGGTAATAGTCATTGGATCTCGACAAACCGCAATCACGATTGACTAGAATCCTACCTTTATCAAAGTCGGAAACGTGATGGTACGCATTTCTCATCCTTACACGAGGCATCACAACAACGTTTCACCAGGCAACGCCGGTCAACTGCTGTTTTTGTATGAGAAATCGGTTGGAAACTTTTCTCATGTCAGCACGTTGTAGGTGTCGCCACCGTCACCAACCTTGTGTGAATGATCTGAAAAGCTAATAATTTGCATATCACAGCATCTTCTTCCTGTAGGTTAAATTTAGCGTCTGTAGCACGTCATCTTCGTGGTGCAGCAAATTTAATGGCCAGTAGTGTGTAATAGTGGTCACCAACGAAATACACGAGAGAAACAGGTGGTCAGTAAGGGAACGGAGAGGATTAAAGAAAATTGCTATAATATGGCAGATCCCAGGAAATACGGGAGAGTTGGTCACCCTATATCGCATATGGTAACAGAGAGATCGGAATGAGGTAACGCTAGATAGACATGCAACGCACCTAACGTCCAGGTAACGCAGTTACGACATTAGCTGATCAAAGTGGCCGTTCCTGCAGGGACCCGACCCCGGAGCCGGACCCCGTGCTGGACGACTTCTCGTGGCACGACGCGGTGTTTGCCAACTACTCGTACCTGCTGCTCGGGGAGACGCTGGACCTGGAGAGCGGCGGCGTGCGCGGCGAGCGCGTGGCCTTCTGGGAGGAGGCGCTGGCCGAGGCGCGCGCCGCAGAGCTGCGGTCGGAGGAGGAGATCCGCGACGAGCAGCGCCGGCTGTTCGCCCAGGAGGAGGAGCGGCGAGCCGCGGAGGAGCGGGCGGCCGGCGGGGCCAAGTCCGAGGAGGTCACCAAGGACCAGATCAGGAAGATCGAGCTCTGACGCCACACGCTTCTATTTGTACAGTGATTTTCATTAAATGACTGTTTTTCACTATGCACTGTATCATTCCCTAATAAAAATATTTCTCTTTGGGAGGAGAGGGGCTCACCTGTAATCTCGTTTTGTGAGACCCCCAACGACTGCCTCTTCATCTTAGAGCAGCACTTACACTCAATCTATTCATTTGCTTAAACAATGGAAAATCCAGAATGGAATAATGACAATATTATAAAATGCATAGATTGCTACTCACCATATACAGGAGATGCTGAGTCGCAGATAGGCACCACAAAATGACTGTCAAACAAGAAAGCTTTCTGTTGTGGTTGGCAAGAGAGCCAACACCGTTTTACTAAAGGAGGCCGAAATGCACGCGTTTTAGCTCACGCAGGCTGGCGTGAGGTCTGGAACATGACAAGGAAATTAGAATTTAGAGGAACGGACGTAGCTGGTGGAATACTTAACTGTAATACATTAATGATGAACGTCGCTCTTGACGGTACAAGATTCACAATATCAATAGTAACTGAATATGGCACCTTGCTAAGTCGTAGCAAATGACGTAGCTGAAGGCTATGCTAAACTATCGTCTCGGCAAATGAGAGCGTATTTTGTCAGTGAACCATCGCTAGCAAAGTCGGTTGTACAACTGGGGCGAGTGCTAGGAAGTTTCTCTAGACCTGCCGTGTGGCGGCGCTCGGTCTTCAATCACTGATAGTGGCGACACGCGGTTCCGACGTATACCACCGGAGCGCGGCCGATTTAAAGGCTACCACCTAGCAAGTGTGGTGTCTGGCGGTGACACCACACTTTCTTCCAGGAGAGCTGGTTCTGCAAGGTTCGCAGGAGAACTTCTGTGAAGTTTGGAATGTAGGAGACGACGTACTGCCGGAATGAAAGCTGCTAGGATGGGGCGTGAGTCGTGCTTGGGTAGCTCAGTTGGTAGAGCACTTGCCCGCGAAAGGCAAAGGTCCCGAGTTCGAGTCTCGGTCCGGCACACAGTTTTAATCTGCCAGAAAGTTTCAAACAAGAAAGCTTTCGGATAAAATGGCCTTCATCCGTCTTAGCCAACATACACACAAACACTCACGTAACGGAACTCACACATGACCAGTTTCTGGCTGCCGAGGCCTCGGGTATAAGTGTAGTTGTCTCATTCGCATGAAGGCCTTTTTGGCCGAAAGATTACTTGTTTGACAGTCTTTTTGTTGTGTCTATCTGCGACTCAACTATTTATTTATTTGTTAGATGCGTTCCAAGCTCTGCCTTCACCTACAATTTTCATCGCCTATTGTTCCCTCAGGTACCATGGATTTCACTCTTGATCTCGGAACTATTTTTCTTATTTTTTGTGTTGATGATGGTCTGTGTGTATGTATTCCAACGTGCACATTGTTTCAACTGAACAATGCAGGCGATATGGTTAAGTAAACCCTACGTGATGAAAAGATTAGCCACCTCCATCTGAAGTTCTATAACTGTATTCCAAATAACTGTTCAAAAATGGTTCAAATGGCTCTGAGCACTATGGAACTTAACATCTGAGGTCATCAGTCCCCTAGAGTACCCTAGACTTAGAGCTACTAAAGCCTAACTAACCTAAGGACATCACACACATCCATGCCCGAGCCAGGATTCGAACCTGCGCTTAGAACCGCTCGGCCACACCGGCCGGCTGCAGCGCAGTGAGCAAGGCTGTAATGCATGACGTCACAGTACGGGTCTACCAGTTATAACACACAAAACTAACCGAGTAAAAATCGACATAAAGTTGCAAACTGAACTTTGAAAAAAATAAATGATTAAAACGCTTGTGTTGAAATGCCCTGTATATTCCATACACAAACTAAGTGAAATTCCGAACACCGAATGACACACACACGAACATGTAACACTGCAGTATCAGAGTAACAATTTCTGTCAAAGAAATGAAGATCTGAATTAAACTTTGACTGAGCTAACCCAGATGGCAATTGGAAATGCAACGCTTAACTGTCTTACTGTGTTATAACAGTGATGTTAAACTGGCCCCAGGAAACTTCCGTAACTTACCTTGAGGCAACGAAAAATGGGTATTCCTCGAAAGTGGTGAACATTAGAATGCAGTGCAGCCGCAAATCAGCCGAAATTCAATTATACGAGCCTTAAGAAAATGTGTTCGCGAAGTGCAATGTGGAGACGCTCTATTACAAAACTTTAATAAGGGGACGTTGAAAGAAACTTAAACTATTGAATAATATAAAAGAGACTAGCGTTAAACGTGAATTACTAAAGTGACTTTCAACGACTGCGTTAATCTTTACAAAATTTACGTCTTGTTAGAAATATAACTCTGCATTAAGTCTCGTTAATGAAATGCTAAAGGAATGTTTAATTATGACTCTGAGTCGAAGCGTATGAGCGGACAATTTTGTTTAATCTCGTCTCGGCACTCAGACCAACCAACCCGAATCAGTATAGAAAAATCATTTCTCAAACAGCATAAATTACTCACGAGCAAGCAGTGCAGCGACAACATTACCTGAGTACTCCCACGCTTTTAAAATCAATCTTTACAAAACCGTATTTTCAAAAATCAGCATCCTCTGCGTTTGCAGCTCTGTGTCCTGCCAGCTATTCAGACCGCTCAGGCGTGACCGACACCAGGCTCCCTCACTTAATACTCGTATACTACACTACAACAACACAACAAACAACCAAAGACCACTTTGCTTGCACTCGGAGCCTTTGTGGCGTAGCATATTTACTATTAAAGACTTCAGTCTGAAAAATATCCAGTGTGCAAGTATGCAGTATGACTCATCGAATAAAAAGAGAACTCGCGTAATTATTGTTGTCTACCAACAAGAACCTTACAATGTCATAACACATGTCGTACCATCGTGCCCATCATTCTTGACAACGGTTTCCATATGTTTCTCTCCGCATAATTTCAGTGGAGAACATAATTTCTTATCTCATCAGAGAACATTACTTCAACATCGTTCTACATTACCAAAACTCATATGCTTCGAGTATCTTTTTGCTCGTTTTCTCATAGCCTATGATTCGCTTCAATACAGTTCTGTGATCCAAACATAAGTCTCACAAATTTCTTCCTCAGATTAAGACATATTATAGTTTTACTACGTCGGTAGTAACTCTACACTGGTAACCGCGTAAACTTCCTCTAAATATCTCCGGGAACGAAGGTTACTTCGAAATTTTTGGGTTTTAAGATGGCATTGTACATAAGTCGGACAAAAAACAGAAGTTAATAGCGGTTTAAAGGTTCTTGGAAGTTCAGGAGATTCTGAGACAGCCTAACTGATTTCCTCTTAGTTAACATGTTCGCATTGTTTTGTAATACCTATAGAAATAAAATTTAGTGCTCTGCATATGGAATATTCTCGAAACGTATATCAGCAGATACAATATTTTGTTGTTCGTCCATAACTTTATCCTTTACGGTGTGCAGTAGTCAAAGATCTTTATTTGTAATAGTAATACCCGCCTTTAAAAGTGTTTTTTGTACGAAAGTTCGTATGAACGTAGCTGTCTTGGCCCTAAGTCATACTAAATAAAGACTTTTTCCTTTTTCCTTTTTTCATGAGACATACATGAATGGTTCAGTGGAATCCTCTAAACAATCTTTTCACACAGTGCGTTCGAGAGAAAAAAAACTTATTCATCAGTGACAGAAAAAACATTTTTTACTATGATGAAATACTTAATGATGTCAATCCATAAATGAAATTCTAATGAATTATAGCTAGTCTGTATGTTTGAAAGTCAAGTATTTACACTGTAACCTTTTTGCGTTATTTTGAAACCTTCATACGACTGTGTTTTCTATTTATACTGATCTTGGAATGTTAAAAAGTGGTATGCTAATGAATCAACTCAGAGTGTGATCAAGCTTCGCTATGACCACCGTGAATTTGATTTCCCCCTGGCTTGCGTAAATCATTTGAAGTGAATGCTGGTTGGTTCCTCAAACAGACCATGGTAAATCATAAATACTCTTTCATTTTTGTCCCATCTGTCGATCTGAACACCAACGGGATGCGGCGTAAATAACTGAGCTTCATAGTCATCCTTCAAAACAGGAGTGATGTCATGAGCAATAGATTAGGTTAGAGTAGATTAGATTTACTTTCATTCCAATTGATCCGTAGTGAGGACGTCCTCCAGGATGTAGAACATGTCAGAAAAACAACAATACATGACAGATATTTACAACTAAAACAAATAAGCTAATGTACCATTCCACAGGTCCCAAGTGGAATGATCGTCATTTTTAGTGTACACTATATGAAAGAGTCATTTTATAAATACTAATGCACTGAATTTAAAATAAAACAGTTTTTTATTTATTTATAAGGCAATAAACGTGTAATACCACTACTATAATACTTATTTACAATGAACACAGTACTGCACTGAAATGGTGCAGAAGCTAGATTGTACTTACACACACACACACACACACACACACACACACACACACACACATTTACAATGAACACATTACTGCACTGAAATTGTGCAGAAGTTATATATATATATATATATATATATATATATATATATATATATATATATATATATATATATCAGTTGGTTTTACTGAGAAATTCATCAATGGAGTAGAAGAAGTTGGCCACCAATAAATCCTTTAGGCTTCTCTTAAACTGAATTTCATTGGTTGTTGAGCTTTTTATGGCTGCTGGCAAGTTATTGAAAATGTGTGTTCCTGAATAATGCACACCTTTTTGTGCAAGACTAAGTGCCTTTAAATCCTTGAGAAGATTATTCTTGTTTCTAGTACTGATTCCATGAATTGAGTTGTTGGTTTGAAAAAGTGATATATATTTTATGACAAATTTCAGTAAGGAATAAATATATTGGGAAGCAGTAGTTAGTATCTCTAGTTCCCTAAACAGGCTTCTGCAGGATGTTCTTGAGTTCACACCACATATAACTCTTATTGCACGTTTTTGTGCCAGGAAAACTTTAGCTTGGCTTGATGAATTACCCCAAAAAATAATCCCATATGACATTATGGAATGAAAGTAAGCGTAGTATGCCAGCTTTTTCATTTTTATATCCCCTATATCTTATGTCATACCAATTACGGAACATGAGTCTGCTTGTACCTCGTGCCTCATAACTATCCGGCTTGTATCGATAAAAAGGAAAAGATCCAGACAGAGGGGTCTGGTAAAGCACTTTGTGCGCTCATGCGCTCTCTTACTGCCAATGTAGTAGAGTGGCTGCCTCTAAAGGCGGGCGATGCACCGCTCCTGGCGGAGGAAAACGAAAAGAAGCTGGCTATCACAGCCAGGCGGCATCTAGTGGTGCGCACCAGCTGGTCCCCGCAGGGCATTACGGATCGGCCCGCTGCTTCTCACTGTCAGATGGTAACGGCAGTGCTGTATCCTCCGCTGGAGAAAATCAGAACGTACCACAGTATTCTTGTACCTAGTTTTTCTTCCTTTAACACCACCATACAGTCAAGAAATATCGCATCATCAGACGCTGTTTATTTGAGTGGCGAATATTGCAGAAATATATGGAGCGAATACAATCAACACCACGAAAAGGCACTGCCAAATGAACGAAAGCTTCGTTTGATACAACAGATGTGCTCAGATGGCTCAGTCTGAAGAGCGTTGTCCACGACAGCAAGTGACCGTTTTCGGATTTCCGTATGGTACACAATTTTGTCGCACTTGATTACACTGTAAAGTACAAAGTTGTAGAAAGGAAAACAGTGCTGTTATTTGGCAAAAAATTCTGGCATAGAAGCTATATATGATGTTAGGCGTTAAATTACAATCTTGTTTACTTTTCAGACACCATAGGTAACCATTGAATACGCTATTGATTGTCGATAGCTAAAAACTCCTGTGTCTATGGTTCGAACTCATCTACTGGTTGCATATTAAAGAAAAATCATCAGTAGTTTTTTCCACGCTTTTCATTTTATTCAATTAGATTTATGAAGGACAGTATCGGATATGAAACTGTAATTCGTAAAAAGCAGCTTGTCATAAAAAGATTTTAATTCGACCATAAATGATTATAAAACTGTTCAAATGTGTGTGAAATCTTATGAGACGTAGCTGCTAAGGTCATCAGTCCCTAAGCTTACACACTACTTAAACTAAATTGTCCTAAGGACAAACACACACACCCATGCCCGAGGGAGGACTCGAATCTCCGCCGGGACCAGCCGCACAGTCCATGACTGCAGCGCCTTAGACCGTTCGGTAAATGGTTGTAAACACCAAAATAAAGTAAGTTGTACGTGTCAGTACTATGTTGACAGTTCGGCAGAAATTTGACTCAAATAAGCAAACAATAATAATAAAGTCATTACATTAAAGTTTAGAACAGAATAGGCAGAAATCAGAATGTTTGTTTAACTTTTATAAAACACCAATCACACATACACAAAAAAACTGTTCAGCTTGTGGGACCAATCCACACAAATGTGGCATTAAATTCAGTCTTCTTCGAAGGTTTAATAGCAAACTATGCAGTGTGTCAGTCGTGCCTCTTCCTGTCTTGTTTCATCAAATTTCAGTCTCTGTTTAGTTTTTTAAAAATTTTTATTGTTTTTCATTGAGTTTCATCTCTGAGCTGTATTTAAGATTAACCTTCCTTTAGTTGAACAGGTTTCTCAAGCTCATCCCTCCTCTTTTTCTGTAAGAGATTTTCTTAGTTGCTTCTTTGCTTGTGCAGAATTTTGTTCTCCTCCTTTCTTATTTCTCCTGCTCAAGCTGGGCTTTCTACGGAGATGAAGTTAGGGTGTTCTTGTGATTATAAATTTTCTGCTGAAACAACTAGGAAGTGGTGAAATCGCCTCAAAAATGTTTTGCTGCAGCCTTCCCAGAAGAGTTAGCCACAGGTCTGTTTGTTCCATCATAACCTCCTAACCGTTATTCCTGGTCTTCGCCCATCTGTTCGTCTACTCCTGCTTCTGAAGACAAATCCAATGATGACGGAGTAGAGGAACGAGTGAAACTACGTCACAGACGACTGGTTGGTGTATGGTAGCCCTACTTCAAATGTAGGCCTCGTCGTGGTGGATGCGTAGGGATCGGGTAAGGATCTTGCCAATTATCAGACTTGGTCAAAGATGAGGCATAGTTGAAATTTCTGAAGATACTTTTGTCTAATGGCAAAACACTATAAAAAAATTCAGCTGCATCAGAAAACCCTCTGAAGTCATCGAACCAGTTGGTTTGACTGTAAAACTCATTTCCTATTAGTACCTCCTTTTTTCAAATCATTATCCAGTCTGGCGTGAGCAACCACAAAAAATAATGATGTGAACAGGTTGCAAGAAGCCTTGATAGAAAGTAAAAAGGTTAAGTTTGAGTCTCTTTTGACTGAAATTGATTACCCAACTTGCATTTTGCTTTTCACAGACATGACTTCAAGCTAGTTTCATCTGCACCATATATCTTTGCAGGACCGTATCTGAACTTGTCCACCAGCCCAGCTACTTTGTCAAAGACTATGTCAGCTTGCTTCTTGCTGCTTCCTGTAAACTCACGTATTCTGCTGTCCTCAGCCATCAGCCTTTTTTTTTTAATATCATAATATAAGTCTTTACCCACTTCTATTTTTGTTTTATTGAAGTGATGCTTTAGTGTTAGTTGCTGTGAATATTGGTACACTAGAGGTAAAAATTCATTTTTATTCAAAGGTATAAGCTGACTATCCAAAATTTTGACATGATGGCACAATGTTGTTTCCTACTCATCATTGAAAGCTCTCGAAAAAACAATTATTATTTCTTAAAAGAAGTTTGTTTTCTCGCAAAGTCTTAAATCCCTCACCTAATGTGCTCCGTGGAACTGAATATTTCTCACTCGCTTCACTGATTGATAAAGCAAGTCTTTGGTGGCTGTCTATTTGACATGAGATATGACTGTCAGTATTCTAAGACAAGTTATGTAAGGTGTTTGTACAATTTGACTGGATAATTTTGGTATTGTTCACCTTCAAAGGAATGTGATATGCTTTTAACTAAACTGTTCTACCCTACATCCAGGATGATGGTTAATAACCGAAACACGTAGATGAGTATGGTGCAAATTAACAGCTGATGGTTAAAATGTGTTTTATGAGAATTTCAAGTCTGACTTTTTCAGCCCATTTAAGTCCAGATTTTTCATCTTTGCCTATTAATGTCTTCTGATTGAAGTTAATATATTGTCTGTTTTGTTCGGTACAGCCACACATCGTTTTGTCTGATACAACCCAAACATACTTCTGCTAACATTATTATTATTATTATTATTCGGGTTCGAAATTACCACAGCCTACAATACAGAGCAGTGGTTTCTAAAATTTTTGAGACCATTACCCCAGAGTGCAATCAGATATTAGCTAGTACATCGTCCCTCACTTCTCTGCTCACTCACTTTACTATCACCTATATTAGCATGTATCTACCCTTTAAAAGGAAAAGAATTTTCTTTGAACAAATTCGTTTTTAAAATTATGAAAGATAAACGATATTTAATTTCTTTATGCGGTTTGTTAACCAACGAACTAATGAGTCAACGAGTCAATGAGTACTGATTATTACTAACAACCATTTTTTTGCAAAAGTTAAGCAAATGTCAGTGCTTCGTGAGTGCTACGTGCAACTGCTTCTCAGGAAGGAAGGCTACTACACTGAGGACAGACACTCGTAACGAAACATGCTTACCCTGCACCACTCCTATTCCTAACGACATTTGCTTCACCAGCACCCTGCAGACCCCAATTTAAAATCTATAATATTTCAGTATGTACACTATTATTACTACACTTTGCATATCATTTGACTGCTGGACAGCTTACTTCAAAACTGGCAGAAATTGAAGAACCGCTACCAGCCATGATTTTATTTAGCACACGACTGGCTATGGGCTTGTGCACAATTCAGGTGATATACATTCATATCCATCTTTTCATACTCAGCGTTGGAGATCACTATTTAAGTCCAAAACAACATCTAAAGTGCCACTACTTTATCAAAGACATAGTAAGGAAGCATCGATAATTAGCACAGTGACTAACATACAGATAACGTGTAAAAAGCAGGATACTTTTGTAAAAAATTGTGATAAATATAATGTGAAACGGGTTGGATACACCAGCTACATGTAAGAACTGTAATATTTTACACTACAATACACGTCGCTTAGCTACTTCCGAATCCTTAATTTGTGTCTATTGTGTCTATTTAATCATTATCACATTATTTCTAATTGAATTTGATTCTTGGTGAAACATTGTAAATTGACTAATCAAACACTGTTTCTGACCTTGTTTCACAAATTGTATTATGGTTGCTGCACAACATAGGTTTCGGGTTATAAGCCCATCTTCAAGTACATTATTGATTCCAAAGATGATAATGCAAAGATAAACATGATGATAAGGGAAAGATAGTCATCTCACCTTCTTAATGTATCGAGCCTTGGCTAATGTAAAATTACTTCATTTTGGACAAATTACATATGGAATTATTCTAACATGACTAAAGTTGTGCAACAGCCAAGAACTTTTTAACTAGTGATGGATTGAAGTCCAAAGTTTCACTTCTATCCCGGAGTTACGATATCTAAACTATTGGATTAACTGAATTAGATTTTCTCGTTACTAATAGGTGCGGGGATATATACATCTGTTTTTTTTTTAATTTCTAAAATTTCAATCTGGCTATGTTTAGCCCCCTTTTCCTCTGTGTGTAAGATGTACAACGCCTTGGACATAACATGGTGTCGAGTAGAGACTCCTGAGGAAAGCTAGCCCACGTGTACTAGTAACAAGAAATCCCTAATAAATGCACCAAGGAAATGGAATACTCTTTTGGCAATGGTGGAGCCTGAGGATGGCGTTAATGTCCTGCCGAAACTAGTCGTGTGAGACAACAAAGTCATTGTCAAGATACATCTGTGGTGGTACTTTTCCTCGTGTATATAGTCAGCTGAAGTCTCTCGTCGATGCAATAGGATGGACATCCATAAATTGCATCCTTTGAAAAGGGTATGGTCGATTTTCTTCCTCATTCTTCCACAATCGGAGCTTGATCTTTATTAATAAAATCGCCGTCAACCGAAAGTTGAAACTTAATCTTCTCTTCGCCTACAAAATAATTTTTTTTGAAACATGCACCTTACGTTGAACAAAGAAATTAAAATTTTTATTATGTTATCACACTATATTTCAGTGTTGTACTGGGCGACTCAGCTGCCCCTATGTATGGGTTTTATTCAAGAAAAATGCGGGTCAAGATGTCTTGTGTACATTTTTCTTGAATAACTCGAAAACCATAGCGTCTTCCGGAAACCATAGCCGCTTCTAGTACGCAATTTAACTACATTAAATTTCCTACAAAAAAGTCCTGTTAACTTTTCTGTAGGACTACGAAAATCTCAAGCTTGGTAATTTGAAGGTGTTACGGGTTGCGTAGAACCCATGGGTAGAGGCAGTTGGATCACCCTACATAAATCTGTGTGTTAAGACATCCTCAGTAACTTCCTTGGTGATAAAGGGAACTGCCGATGGCAACGATGGTTGGGGACGACAGAAATTGGAATATGTAAACAAAATGTAACTGATAGTATTTGGGGTAAGTAACACCGTGACACTGCCACAGGAGGGGAAATTCTGAAGGCAGGCAGCATCAAGCCAATGAGAAGACATGATGCTTTCCCCCACCCCAACGCCCCCATATAAAAAAATTAAGTTACTAAACACTGATTTTATTAACAATGCGTAAGCTGTACGAGGAAGGAGATGAAAACGAAAAAGTGGAGACGAGAAGAAAATGGCTGACAAATAGCACTGTACGATCTACTGTGAGATGGCACGGAACATACTGCCCTGAGGTTGTGGACAACGCGAGGATGATCCACCGCTTTTTTGATCGATGCCACAGTGGCGATGGTCTGCTGTTGCCTTCAACTGGTACGTTGTCCAGTGTCAAGAGTGTGTCTATATAGCTTGGATGTGTATGGTCAGTGCTTGTGCACTACGCAGTGGAGTGTTATATTCGTGTTGTTATGGGTGAGCATGGAGTGAAAGGAAGAGAGAAGGAGTCATCTGTTTCGGCATGTTGCCTACTTTTCTTACATAGCAACAAAGAGGTAACAGCATTATCTGACGAATGAATCAACAGTGACATGCGCCATATCCAATGAGACTCTATGGAGAGGCTTGGGGTTTAACATAGGACACTACTGCTAGAAGTACCGATCAAAAAATTTAAGGCTTTGTCATTTCTTTCTTTACTGGCGGAAATAAAGTACGATCATTCATTAACATTTCGCAGCCCGGCAAGAAGTGACACAACTCCAGAATGTAATACTTGAGAGAAATAGAGTTAAATAATTCTATAAAACTTATACGGAAGTAGTATAAGCGTCCTTTAATTTCAAGTAAGTAATTTTGCCAGCAAATTTCATTACAGTCTACAACAATCTACTACAGTAACATGGTACTCGTCGAAATTGAGGTGTTATCAGGAGGCACTTACTAATTAATTCTTTGAGCTGAGTCACTTTTTTTTTGATTTTCTAAAACTTTTTTTGTTTTTGTTAAGATCCCTCATGTAATAATTTTGCCATTTTCCGCCCCAAATAATATATATTTATTTACTTACTGTATTCGAACCTCCATCAGACAAAATTAGTACACAAATTAAAATAAAAAATTAAAAAGGAGTTAAAATGGTTGCATTAGAAAAATACAAAATTGTAATTTATTGAAATTAGTACAATTTAATTAATAACATAAATTACGTGCAATTTAAGTAACATAATTTTACGAAAATATGGAATCCTAAATGGTTTTATGCAATGTACGAGTACTTTTCACCGAGAAAAGGGACTGAATACAAACTTTCTTTATATTAGAAGTTCCCATTTTTTTCTTATAAGCCTCAACGCACGAAATACAGAATGTTTGAAGGACGTTACATTGTAATATACAGACGCTGTATAAACACTGACATTGTAATAATCAATTATATTAAAAATAACATTTAACTTAGCTTATACACGAATGTGCCGCTCAGAATGTGCCGCTCTTCTTGAATGATCCACGCACACCTGCCAATAGCGCCGCTGGCGATTCATGAAGAAACCTACAACAAAACTGACACAACTACCCTGGAAAGGACAAGTTGTCAGATATAAGTGCAATGTTTATGGTGCACGTTGGGGAACTTCACACGAATTTTTCACCTATAAAAACTAAAAACTACCGTTTTTGACTTGTGTCGCTTTGCTGGGGTGCTATGATTAATAGCTAATTTAAAAGCTACATCAATCTTTGAGATAGGCGAGAAATACGCGACACTCGCTTTACGATTCAAATGTTATCCTGTGGCCATTCTGACGAACATAATTCGGTTCAAACAGCGAGCTTGGTCATCGTTGGTATGACGTCAACTGGCGATAGCCATTAACTGTATACGAATAACCAATATATCTGATCTTGCTAAAGTAAACATTGGCTGTAAAAATCGGCATTTTTAAATCTTTTTTCGTGTTATTGGTATGTAATAAGGTGGTTGTTAATGATTTCATTGCTTCATGACTGTAGCCAACAGCACAGTGGACTGCGTGGGCGTCTTTTGTACTGAGGAACTCAGTTGTCTGTCTATCTTAGTACTCGCTTTCAGCACAATGATGGAAAACGGATGAAGTGCAGGCAATTAGTGTACATTTCCGACAGCTACTGTTAACCTGCGGAACGGCATCAAAGTCAGTCATGAATAACGCTTACATCCCGAAACGCCGTCGCTGACGTGCTCGCTCGACTAAATCTTCCGCTGCATATTAGCGGGCCGCTGTTTTCGCTGGTACGGCAGATAATTCCGGTTTTCCATCAACAGGCTAATGCGGCCGTGGCAAACAGCGCCGACGGCCGCCCACGGATCACATCGCTTCGTGTAGCTTTTGATAGCAGAACGCAGAAATTTGTGTGGTGGCTCGTCTGTTTTCGACTGCCTATTATCAGGCCAGGAACAAAGCCTGATTCCCAGCCCATTGTACTCAGAACATAATGGCAAATATGAAATTAGTATCTGGAAAATATCAAATTAGCACCACTGACGGAATGTTCGGCAGTATATTAACTCAGGTAGAAAGTGATACAGAGTGTCTGAGGTGAGCGAATAAATCAGGAACCTGTGTGCGATCGTTATGGTACGGGGAACGAAATACGCCATCAAAGGACATTGAGGTAATAATTAAAATGGTATTTGTGATAGCCCAATAATAATTAGATACAAACAATGCTTCAGTACGAAAGGCCAAGATATGCCAGAAATAGTGGTTTACGTTCTCTGTTTGTGACAGTTCTCGAGATGAACATTGAAACGTCCCCTTTTGATCATTTATACATGACTGTGCTTAACCTGACATAAAATATTTTTAGCGCAACGCAATCTGACTATCAAAGATCCCAGAAAAAGAATGGCCCTGACTAACATTAACCCATACCTTTCACAAATCACTTACCTCACAAAAATCTTCGCTACTCAAGCTACTGCAATACAGCGAGCGCCACTACTGCCAGCTAAATAAAAGATTCAAACTACTGAAGGCACTAACTACTGATAGGGATAGTTAGCAAATGAAAGATATTAATAGAGAACAAACAATGTATTTACCTTAATATCATCACAAGTCATAATATATATATCAGTTCATGACAAATTACAAAACTCCGCCATCTCTCTCCCCACATCCACCACTGCTGGCGGTTCACCTCCAACTGCGCAACGCTACGCGCTGTTAACATCCAGCTGCCCCTCTACAATGGCAGACAACAATGCAAACTAGCCACAGACTGCACACAGCACAGCCAGTGATTTCATTTTCATACAGAGAGCGCTACGTGGCGGCGGCGTTACCAATATAAGAACCTAAACAGCCTACTTACATAAGAACCTAAACAGCCTACTTACATAAAGAAAACATAAACAGCCTACTTACATAGCCCCCATGCTCCCCACAAAAAATTTTTACAAATGGTGTTGGGCACTGGCCAATACAGATTTGACAAAAATTTTTCACAATTACAGTAACAAAGATATAAAATGCACACACTTATTGATACAATGTTGGTCAAAAGCTAAAAGTTTCTCACAGTCCATAAAGATAGTCCCGTTCATTCATCATAATAGTAATTACAGTTTCTCATTGGTAAAAGAAATTGCACATAGAAGTAGTGGATTTCCATACAGTCTTGAAGAAGTAGTGTTGTCCTTCCAACGGAAAGACAGTGCTGACCCTTGACATGCTGACAGGTAATGGGCCACAATGGAGCAAACCCACAGCAGAGTCATTCGAAGTTTTGAAGAATATTGGTAGGTAGGTCATCACAGAGCAGACCCACTGGAGTCCTGGTAGAGATTGTGGTATTGGTGGGCCACCAGAGGTGCAGACCCATTGCAGTCCTTGTAGAAATAATGGTATTGATGGATCATCAAAGATGTAGACCCACTGTAGTCCTTGTAGAGATAATGGTACTGGTGAGTCATCAAAGATGCAGACCCACTGTAGTCCTTGTAGAGATAGCCAGCAGCCATCTGTTGTGAATGTGCAGGTGCACAATCACCATTGAAGAGTCTTGCGGATAATATAGTAAGTCCCTAACCACCACTTGTGCACTCACAAAGTTTATGGAATTGTCCTTAGAACCAGCAATGCTGTTATCCAGTCCCTTGCTGAATTATTAACACACGTGCAAACACTAACAGTCCCAACTTCTCACTTATTGTCCATATACTATGACCAACAGAAATGTGTGCAGTGAAATGTAACTAACAAGTTAATAATATCATGAACTGGTGACAATTACAATTTTATAACATAAGAATACAATAAAGGTACAAAATACATCATTAAAAACATAACAATATAGATAACATTTGTAGTACAGGCTTTACAAAAGAATAGAAATAGACATATACGTCAGTGTTACAGGAATTATGACATGAGTACATACATAGAAGATCAGAATAACTTGCGAAACATCAACTTCACACATGAGCATTTAAACAGAATGAATAATGTCTAACATCTTTACAAAGTAAATAACATATTATTAATGCCAATTATATTTGAGGATAACAGTATTCCTCATCATAGTGAATGTAGCTTAATATTAAAAGAGGAAAAAATTCTATGAAACTACACAGAGACAGGAAGAAAACAACTACACAAGGGTACACAAACACATAGTGGGATAACACCAATAGGAAAGGATAGGGTTCGTTTTCAGTGTAACATTTGGTACTGCAGTCCAACCCAAAACTTCATATAGCTTTCCTCTTATTTCATCCTTTGTTTCCACCAAAAAAATTCTATCTAAGCATGCTTTCGGTATTTATATGTTCACACATTTCTCACCTCAACATTTATTTCCAAGAAAATCCTACCTAAACCTGTTTTCTGTACTTTTTTTTTTTGTATAACTTCTCAATGCATTCTTTACCTATTCTCCATAGTCAGTTTCTTATATAGTCTACCCCCTCTTAAGCTAACTTAAACCTACTGAGCTCAGATGCTAAACTAAGGGACGACGCAATGCAGCAGCACATAAAACAATTAATATAAACAGCAATGAAAAAAAATGGAAAATCGCAAAGCAAGCTACAGTAAATCTAAATTACCAAGCAATTCAACATTACAACTAATATGAGGCAATGCGCAGCAAACAAAAAATAAGTCTGGCTTAGCAGAGTAACACAAATTAAAGTTCAGTAGCACTATGCCTGGCAAACAGCAGCTTATATCTAAACATGACATAGCTCAAGCAAAAAAAATAGTACACTAAAGATAACAATGCAGATAAGGGAAATGTATAATCACATCTTAATGTCTAAGTAATTAAAGTGGTGCACCACAAGAAGTTATTCTACCAAAAAGTTACCAATTACTTGAAAAGAAAATTATGAATGCAGTTCCTGCGAAGGTAAATGTCATTTTGTGCTCCCTCATTTTTTTAAAATAATTATTATTTACTCGATCTGTAGACAGAAAATATTTATATTAGTACATCTATAAAATTTTATTTTAACCAATGCTGCAGTGCAGCTAGAAACCAGATATCAAATGAAATAAGCAACTATGTACAAAGCAAAGCATAAGAACATCGTTCAATAGTCATGTGGCATTTCATAAGTAGTAAAAAAATTTCTCATCTAGAAAGACAGTAGTCATAGTCAGGTGTGTAGACAAACTATTTCTTGTCATTTCATTAGGCATTTCAGTAAATATCAGAAAGTACGATATGTTTCCAAGTAATCAGCGTGTCGGATTTGCGATGCTTTCTCTAAAGGAATGACAATGGCCAGGATAATGGCCTCCCTTTTTTTTTTCTGCCTGTGCTCTGAATGGCACGCGCTAATGGCTTTTTCTCCAGGCGTCTGACACAGCTGGGTGCCCACGACGCATTACGTGCAGGTGGTCACTTAATTTTCTTACGGAAATATTTACGACAACAGTTTCCGCTACAGTGGCAGTCTCATATAAAAAATTTCAGAGGTCAAGAATTTGGGTTACAAATCTGTAGAAACGAAATCCTATTGATATAAGTGTCCAAATAAAATATTCGTCAGCATTGTGATACAGTCACGCATTTACGCACATTTCATAACTCTTAAAGTATGATTCTTGGTTTCCAACATACTTCTTATTCCTCATATACGGTAGCATCATCTTATTGATCATAAACATATCTCAACAGCATAGTACACATCGTCGTCGTAATAATAACATCATAAAACCTCAGTCAAATCTCAAAAACGTCGTAGCTTTCTGCAATAATTTCAAAACCTAAAAAAAATTCTCTGCTCATTTCAATAGTGTCATCTACCTCAAACGTACTTTAAAATCATTCTCCCTTACCAAATATATCATTCAAAGCTCTCATAGTATCACAATGGTTCCGAAAAAATATGAACAGATCACACAGTACAGACAAAATACAATTTCGTAAGTGTGAAGTAATCCAACTCTGTAATTGCGTAAACATATGTCACTGATGTAATAAAAAAAGTTTATCTCTCAGTTACATGATCAGATAGCTGTGTAATTTGTGTGTTAGAGAAATATGGTACCGATGTGTAAAGTTGTATAAGCAAATACCATATTAGCTAGGGTTCCTTGTGGTTGCCACACACATGGTACACAAAGTAAGCGTGTACCCCCCTGAGGATTAATGTAATTATACCCTCAGGTGTTACAGATTACAGCAATGGAATGAAATGTATCATGGAAAAACTTCGTATCATTGTACTTTAAATATCTTTAAAAATAAATGTTTTAAGTACAAAATTAATCACTGAAATGCGTGTCCTGAAGCGCTAAATGTGCGTCTTGTTGCAACATAATTTGTGTGGAAGTGTCGTAGTTATCGTCCTCCGAAAGCTAAGTTCTGCAGACGTCAATGTACTTACCTCATAATACACAAAAGTGAAATGCTTTGCGTATAAATTTCTTAGTTATTACGCTTATTGCCGTGATGAGGAAAGTACTGTGCTGTAACGTATTGTTGTGCTACGGAAAAGGCAGTCTCATTGTAGCTATACCACAAAAGTTACTAATAAAACATGTTTTGCTTTCCAGAAGAATTCAGAAAAACTGTGCAGATATAAAGCAGATACACCGCAAAAGCAACAATGTAAATTATGTCACACATTAGTAGTGTCGTAATATAACCGTGTAGCTGTCAAAGAAACCAAATACTAAGTCATCTTTAATCTCACAGAAAGTACTTTAAATCCCAAATGTATTTTCAAGTAAACCATAAGTTGCATTAAAATCTCATTAGCAGTACCAGTATGTGTCCTAAGTATGTAAGCCTGATAGTCGTCACGTAATCGTGCAACTAACAAGCAAGAATGTACAATTAACAACACTGTGTCGTCTGTTCACTATTACAATGCATTCGTAATTTCTGTTTAAATAAGTTCTCTTGGTTCTTGACTGGATATTTAACTTCAAACGTTGTTGTATGTTAGCAGTTTCTTAAGACTAACACAGCATACTAGTAATGTAAAGGGAAAAGTTATATGGCAAAGACAAAGTTAAAAAGCAGATTATCTTTCAATAAACGGTTTTACATGTGAAATGTGGTGTAAACCTTTACTCTTCCTAGTGCACAGAGTTTCAACTTCAAAGCAATTATCATGTTGTATACATCGGTAAAGAATGCTAAAAATTTTCTCCAGGCTAGCGTCTGATGTTATTTTTCTCGGAGCCAGCAGGCGCACGCGGCTGCCTGCTGTGCGAGTCATTGTCTGTCTCTTTGTTGGCACGCGCCGTTATTGGGATTAGGAGACCTAACTTCTACAAATTCACTCTGACGAGAAGGCCCTGCCCTGTTTGAATCCCGCCAGTTCTGATGCAATTCAGGTCTGTCGTTACGAATATATCGTCTGTCGTCATGTCGGTAGTTCCTGTAGTTTCTTTCTTGTCGGTTAAGTGGTGGAGAATTTCTCCCTGAATCGTAACTGCGCGCTGGACCGTTGCATCTGAAGTTATTCTGTCTCCCGTAATAATAATTGTTTTGGTTCCCATATTGTCTGTTTCTCTGATTGTCTCTGTAATAGTCATTACTGCGGAGAGGTGATCTTTCCCTGTAATTATTACTACTCTGCCAACGGTTGTCATACGGGTGGTGTCTGTTTTGGTCACGATTTGTGTTGTGAGAATAGCCTTGTCGTGTCAAGTTATTACTTCTTTCATCGCGGAATTGCGACGGATGTGACCTGTAATTGTTGTATTCCTGGTTTCGCGTTCCGCGATTGTCAGTGTCAATTTCTAATTCTTGTAAGAGTCCCTGAAATGCTTCAATGTCGTCTTTGCAACGTCCTGCCAAAATAATATGTCGTAAATGTTCAGGCAGTTTGATTAAGCAAATGCGGATGAGTTCTGAGGGGCTGTATGGGTTTGAAAGATATTGATTCTTATGCAACATGTCTTCAAAATATTTCATAAGACTGGAAAATTCAGATTGTTCGAAACGTTTCATCATTATGATGCTATGTTTTACTCGGTCTTGTGTGGCTTGAGACCAATATGCTGAGAGGAAGGCATGGTAAAACTCTCCTTCACTGTGGCAATCGTGAATTACCGATCGCATTCTTACAGCTGGTTCATTCTCCAAGCAGCCACACATAAATTCTAATCTGTGTTCTAACGACCAGTTGGGAGGAAAACAATGAGAGAATTGATGGAGCCATGCTTGTGGATAAATGTCGTTGCCAGAATTCTTAAATGTTTTGAATTTACGTGTAGTAATGAACAGCTTATAGTCAAAATCATCGTGTCGGCGAGTAGCATATCGGTCATTGTTACGTCGTGTCGGCGGTTCCATCTCAAAATTCGGCGTACCTTGCCAACTTCTTTCACAATTTCCGAAGTGCCTTGTGTTGTTATTTTGTGTCTGTTCCGTATTTCTATGTCCCTCTTCCCGTATTGGGGCGCGAGTGTCCTCTGAAATATGTAATTCTTGTACTACTTGTGCCAACTGATCTTGCACTTCCCGGATTTCTCTTTTGTACTGTGTATTGATTTGATTTTGATTTTGTTTGAATTTTCTAATTTGTTCATACTCTTCAGTGTCCGTGAAGGCTACAGGTGTTGTGTCATTCAGATCATCATCTACCTTTGTAGATAAGTTAGTGAACTGATGTGAAAGTTCGGCTACTTTATCCGATAGTGAAATCATTTCCTCTATATGTTTTTCTGAACCAAGTTTCAGAGTGTCCATTTGTGTTGAAATCGTATCTACTGTGTCCTTTAAGTTTTCCTGAGTTTTTGCAAGTTGCATAACCGTATCGGTAGATGCAACTGAGTCAAATTTTGCTTGCAAGGTCTCATGATTTTCATGAACAATGGCTTGCAGTTCTTTTATGGCTGCTTCGTGATTCTGTAATGCATTTTCATGCCGCGAAAAAATAGGTTGAAAATGCTCACAAATTTGTGTTTTTACGTCATTACAGACTTTTTGACATTTCGATTCAATGTGATGTAACTCAGTAGTTAAATCCTCACGTGTTTGTTCAATAGTTTGCTCCAATGAGTCTAACTTTTGAAGATTTTGTTCCATTGTGTCTAACTTTTTAAGATTTTGTTCCATTGTGTCTAACTTTTTAAGATTTTGTTCCATTGTGTCTAACTTTTGCAGCTTTTGCTGTGTTTGTCTCTGATTTTGTTCCATTTGTTGCATTAGTTGTAATAACAATGCATTAGTGTCTGGATTCTGTTCCTCTACTCTTTTCGGCAGTGCATTTGCACCGGCAACATTCACATTTTGACAAGCTGAAAATGTGTCTTGACTTATTTGAGAAAACGGTGAGGACGCAAAACCTGAATCTACAGTATTTGTAAAATTGTGTCCTGTCATTTCGGATTCCTGAGGCGAGCTGTTGCCGACCGATCGATCGATAATGCTTCCCTGTTCACTACCTGTTTCACTGTCTACACCATTGTTTGCAGCCCGCTCCATTTCCCTATGCACAATTACCAAATTACTACTTTGAACATCAGTTAATTCATTACTCGGTGGCGCTAACACACTGCTTTCATTTTCACTGTCATTTCTCAGTTTACTTTGGAGCCTAGTGTTACGTTTTTCACACGCCATTATTGTCACAGTATTTCACACGACAACACAGAAGAACACAATTTGAAGAGCAAAAATAGGGGAACACATTAACATAGCACTGAAAATAATATCTAGTTAATTGCAAGCGCAGCTGCAAAATACTTGGCGCAAATCTACATGCATACCACAACTGTTTTACTGTACAACAATGAAAGACTGCAACTACAAAGGAGATTTTCTCTACAATTACGCGCTAGCAATAAACAAAATCTACACTAATTACACAAACTACAAGAAAAAATCAGAAGATTCCAGTGAGGTATCCTCGGCTAAGGGTCGACATATGAAACGTCCCCTTTTTGATCATTTATACATGACTGTGCTTAACCTGACATAAAATATTTTTAGCGCAACGCAATCTGACTATCAAAGATCCCTGCAAAAGTATGGCCCTGGCTAACATTAACCCATACCTTTCACAAATCACTTACCTCACAAAAATCTTCGCTACTCAAGCTACTGCAATACAGCGAGCGCCACTACTGCCAGCTAAATAAAAGATTCAAACTACTGAAGGCACTAACTACTGATAGGGATAGTTAGCAAATGAAAGATATTAATAGAGAACAAACAATGTATTTGCCTTAATATCATCACAAGTCATAATATATATATCAGTTCATGACAAAATACAAAACTCCGCCATCTCTCTCCCCACATACACTACTGCTGGCGGCTCACCTCCAACTGCGCAACGCTACGCGCTGTTAACATCCAGCTGCCCCTCTACAATGGCAGACAACAATGCAAACTAGCCACAGACTGCACACAGCACAGCCAGTGATTTCATTTTCATACAGAGAGCGCTACGTGGCGGCGGCGTTACCAATATAAGAACCTAAACAGCCTACTTACATAAGAACCTAAACAGCCTACTTACATAAAGAAAACATAAACAGCCTACTTACAACATTAATAAATCAGAAGGCAAAAACATCTTCGTCATCTATGGTCAAGAATACTGAATAGCTTGTCACTTCCAATTCACAAATATGTCAGACAGCTAGAATCATCCAGGTTGAAGTCCCGTGAACCGGCATGTAAAACGGCCATGGAATCGTTAAGCAACAATTTCGATCCCAAAGAGGCTGTCGGAAAGAATGGACATCTTCTACTCCTCAGGGAATCTTGAAAGTTGAAGATCCAGTAAGGCTCAATGATTTGAGCTTGCCAAGACACACTTGCAGCAGACGTAACCGTTTCAGATGTGGTGTGGGAAGAAGTGCTTCGATTCTTCATAAATGGGGTTGGGTGGACACCCCATACCATGACTGTGCTGACGTTCCACAAACAATGAAGCATATAGCAGTGGACTGCCCCCACCGTGCCTTCCCTGGAAATCTAGAGGATTCGAACCTGGTTACTTACGAAGTGGCGGATTGGGTCAATGGCTTAGATATAAAGATCTAAACTTTATTTTAATCTGTCTGTGGTACTGTATTTTATGTGTTGTTGTGATTTTTATGTATCATAAGCTAAATAAATAAATAAAATCGTTATGAAATGTAAACGTTTTCAGTACGTTGCTTCTTGCAGCTCTCAAATGTCGAGGAAAAGATATTTTTAAATATTTAACACAAAAGCTGTCAAACTTACTATAACATTTACGAAAAATGATCCAACATAACACACAGCACATCCATTAAGATCAAATTCTCCGTTGTACAGAAAATATCGTTCTCACATTGATCAGATCATGCCGGATAATGAAGATCCGAGCTACATCTAAGTGTGATGACATAAACAGAGCTGTCCAAATCAAACGTAGCTCAAATGGGCAAAGCTCGAAACTAGTCACCCAAGAAACGATTAGTAGTTTTGGTGTTAAACACTCAAAAAATATTTTCTTAAACAATATAAAATGGTATTGTTTTTGTTATTTATTTATGTGTTATTCAAAATAACCCACCTATGTAGCTGAGTGTTTAGCACGTCTGACTGTCATACACGGGACCTGTACTGCCGGGATTTTTCCTTGTTGGGAGGACTGGGTCAACTCAACCCCTTGATGGCAACTGAAAAACTACTAGAATCAGGAGAACCAGCTCTGGAAAGGTGTCAATGGCCGAAATTGCTGTGTGCTGACTCCACACACCTCCATAGCCCATCCGAATGACGCAACGTGGCAAACGATGACAACAAATCGCGCAGTCACTTGAGCCTGAACGTGGTGTTTAGGTTTATTTTTGTTTGACTTATATATTATACATTTGCCGATTGACCAGTTTACTACAGTCCATAATAAATGTACAGCAGCACAGACTACAAACAATTTTAAAAAGTTCACTAAAAATTTGGAAAGCCCAAAGTCGACTTGAATGTATTTTTGAACTCTCATGATAACGTGTAGGGCTAGTCGTCTCACTGCAGACCTACGTGAGTATAGCAATGTCCACGATACAAACCAGCAGTTCATCTAGCAACACCTGACAAACGGTCATAAATGTTTGTCTCTGTAGCGATTCCACCTGGACTGTATGTTTATATGAGCAGTTTTGGTTCAAACGATTATTTCTGATCTGTACACGTCTGTTTTCACAGACTCACAAAAACAGTGTTATATTTGAAGATCTTGATGACCAGATAATATATCTAGCAAGTCCCTTCCACTGATTAGGGAAATTCTGGTTGGGATGTTAACTTATAAGAATGTTGGAAAGTGGAAGAATATCGAAAATACCAGGTAACTTGCCAACCAGTATCGACCAAATCATGAACCCAATGTCGTCATGAGTCACTTTCTAAGAGCCCGATTGTTAAGCGAGATAATACCAACATACACACCAAGGTCTCAATCGTAGACTCTTGATGACGCGGTTACTAACGACTTTATGTGATGCAACGAGATGAGTGTTGGAGAGCCCAGGCGGTTTGCTGTTTTGATATTTTCAATTGTTGTTTCATCCCCCTTGACGAACTAGGGTGAACCGGTTAGGGGGTCAGAGGTGATTCATCCGATCTTGAGGCAGCAGCACTTAAAATATTTAAAGTATTTGAAAAAAAGAGTGCTGAAAAGCATATGGTGACTTTAAAGTAGTGATAAATTTCTTTAAGGTTTTAGGGGAAAAGCAGATTCTGAAACGATTTATCAGAGAATTTTTTTAGAGTACTAATTCTCTTGATTTATAATCATAAAATATTTCAGGTCAAGGTACAGCTTATAATTAAGAGGATTGCTGAGTGCGCAAATAAAACTGATGTTTGCTGTTGTTGTGACATTGGTGGCGCAAGACTTGCAGTCTTTAGAGAGTAGGTAATATGAAAATCTTATTAATCAGAGAAAGTGGAAAGGGGCGGTGGGAATCATGTAAGCGAAAGGACTAACAAATCATACTCCTTGAAAAAGACGTTTATTAAAACGAGACATTTTCTCCTCAAAGTTTAGCTATCACTTAACAAGCAAGATTCACCTTAACATTATGGGTCCTTATAGACTTTGATCTCTTAATTAATTCTGTGGAGCTTATCCTGTAAGCAAAGGGGTGGCCGCCACTTAATCATCATAAGAAACGATCTCGTAACGCCAAATAATTTGCCCAGCAGGGTGAAAGCTAAAAATGCCAGTGTCCATTAATCAGCTTTTCACCAGTTTACTGAACATAATTTCGAACGATAGTTTTGTGGAAAATTCCAAAGTCTGCGCCTTGGTTTGATCGATCAGTCTTATACTTTTAAGAAGAGTGGGACAAACTATCTCAGTTCCGGTAATGTCACGAGCCATCTTGAAAAGGTAAAATTCAGTGGAAGTTCCCACTAGTCAACAAACCTATCTGATTCTGCGATTCCACATGCACTCCCAGTTAAACACACATTCATACATCACAGAACTAACCGTCGTTGACTTCTGGGCTCGGGATTAAATAGGATGCTGATAACAGATGAAAGGAAATGAAGCTGGTTCCCCACGCAGTCCTGCTTCCAGTCATATTTATACACTGAAGCGTCAAAGAAGCTGGTATAGGCATCCTTATTCAAATACAGAGATATGTGAACAGGTAGAATACGACGGTGCAATCGGCGACGCCTATATAAAACAACTCTCTGGCGCAGTTGTTAGACGGTTGCTGCTGCTACAATGGCAGGTTATCAGTATTTAAGCGAGTCTGAACTTTGTGTTATAGTCGGCGCACGAGCGATGGCATATAGCATCTCCGAGGTAGCGATGAAGTGGGAATTTTGCCGTACGACCATTTCACGAGTGTACCGTGAATATCAGGATTCCGGTAAAACATTAAATTTCCGACATCACTAAGCCCGGAAAAAGATCCTGCAAGAACGGGACCAGCGACGACTGAAGAGAATTGTTCAACGTGATAGAAGTGCAACCCTTCCGCAAATTGTTGCAGATTTGAATGCTGGGCCATCAACGTGTGTGAGCACGCGAACCATTCAACGAAACATCATCGATATGGGCTTTCAGTGCCGAAGGCCCACTCGGGTATCCTTGATGACAGCTCGCCTGCTTCCGTTAAAACCGACATTCGACTCTTGATGACTGGAAACATGTTGCCTGGTCGGACGAGTCTCATTTCAAATTCCATCGAGCGGATGGACGTTTACGGCTAAAGAGACAGCCTCATGAACCCAATGGCCCTGCAAGTCAGCAAGAGACGGTTAAATCTGGTGGAGTCTCTGTAATGGTGTGGGAGGTGTGCAGTTGGAGTGATATGGGACCCATGATGCTTCTAAATGCGACTCTGACAGGTGACACGTACGTAAGCATTCTATCTGATCAGCTGCATCCACTCATGTGTATTGTGCCTTCCGACGGTCTTGGTCAATTCCAGTAGGACAATGCGACACCCCACACTTTCAGATTTGCTGCAGAGTGGCTCCGGGAACATTCTTCTGAGTTTAACGACATCCGCTGGCCACCAAACTCCCCAGACATGAACACTATTCAGCATATCTGGGATGCCTTGCAACGTGCTGTTTAGAACATATCTCCACCCCCTCTTCCCCCCTTACAGGATTCATGGTGTCAGTTCGGTCCAGCACAACTTCAGACATTAGTCGAGTCTATGCCACCTCGTGTTGCGGCACTTCTGAGTGCTCGTGGGGACCCTACACGATATTAGGTAGGTATACCAGTTTCTTTGGCTCTTCAGTGTATGATAGGCAATTAGTAGAAAAGCTATCTACTGGACTAGATGACGTTACCTTAATGAATCTAAACAATATTTTCATGAAAGGTGGCAGATACAGATGCCCTTCAGAATGACCAGTTCTCTCATCTATTTAAATACCGATGTTTCGAAAAAGTTTGCAGTTGCAGTCTTGAAGAATAATTGTAAGCGCAGTGGATATAAGTTTCATCAGGAGATAAGAAATCTGACAATTTAGAGAGTACTAGAGCTGATTAATAACCACTAAGTCACTACCTGTTACTCTTATACCGAATTCAGTATAACTAACAATTTCAGAACAAATTAAATTATTTTAGCTAACTTAAACATTGAAAAGAAAATAAACAATTTAAAAAAGTTAATCTGACATTTCATCTATTACCGCTTATATGAATGAATCATGTTAAATAATGCATTATTTGGTTGACTGTAAGATTGTATTTCTTTTCACACAATTGAGAGCGCACAGGTCTAATTACTTTCCAACCTGTTTCATTGTCATTTCTAAGAGATTCGTTTCTGCAGTCTATGTTGTTAATCGCTACTGAAGCTGTATCGTGACTTTGGAAGTATGGGTAGTACCATTGTGAGATGTTATGGCAAAATTTATTGAAATAATTAGATTGCAGCTGTTCTGCAAGCTGATCTAAAAGAGCTGAAGTCATGTTTTGTAGATTAAAACACGAATTATGGCTGTTGCAAAGCAGTAGTTTGATGAAAATCTGATGACTGTAATAAAAACGTATCAGACGCACATTTAGTTGAGATAAATTGCAAAATTTCTGTACTTGTGCCTATCGCAACAACCGTGGACTATTACTAGTGTCTTTGACTAATAAAAAGAACATCCTGGGTCCTGGGTTCGACACCAGCTAATGCTTATGTGTAAACGAAAATCCACTGCGATAGAAACCGAAAACTTCCTGTATAAGCAGTCATCCTCACTCTGCTAAACGAACTTTTCAAAAAGGGCGGAAGTATGCACAAATATTTGGAGCATCCTCTGGCCCTTGGCATGGGAAATTTCTCCAAAAGACAGAAGAATGACCAATGATTAAAAACTCGAGGATGCAGAAGGAAATGGAAAATACTGCATTAAAGATGTATAATATGTTTCAACAGAAAATGTGGCCTGTAACTGAAAGAAATGTGATAATATCTGCATTGTATGGGGTGTCGGTTTTGGTGTTTAGTATACCCTGAAGATGCTTCAGTCCGATCTCTGGTGACCCACAGAGGAGGGAAGCACCCAGTAAGATAATGTTGATTTTAAGGAAGTGATAATGCCATGCAAATGGAAACATCTTATAAAATAATAATTAATAGGGGTGGCCCAATGAAGCATGAAAATAGGGGTGCCGCACCAGACATATATAAATTAATGAGAGGAGGGATCGTTTATCTACAACAGAAACAGGTGGCCACTGTGACAGGTTTATTATCATAAGGCGTTAACATCTGAATCTCCTTCTGTACTTCCTTCTTTCGTCGATCAACTGAAGTTTATGTTATGTTACCCATGGTTTCTTCGCAGTTGCCTTCTTTGTACCTACCTTTCTCTCCACAACTTCTGTGCCTGCCCTTTTTAGATGTCGCTTCCTGTTCAGCTGAGCTGCCTGTTGAGCAAAGAAGAGGAGTGCGTTTCGTTACAGTACATTTAATAAACACGAAAGCGTCACAAGGTGATCAACCCAGTGGTAGAGGATGCAAGAGAGGCGTTATGCACCACAGTGTGGTTTACTGTTGAAGTTTCGAGAGTGGGCGTTCCTAGAAAAGTCAACGAATATATTGCTTTCTCACGGAAAGATCACGAAGATAAAATTCGAGGGATTCGAGCCAACAGGAAGGCTTATCGGCAATCCTTATTCCCGCCAACTATTCGTGGGACGAAGGAAAGGGAGCAAGTGACAGTGTTGCACAAAGTACAGTCCATCACACATCGCAAGGTGGATTGTGGAGTAGAGATGTAGATCTCCATCTGGACATCCAAACTTACACTTTCAATCTATTTCCTACATTACTTCAGGCAAATTCTGGGATGGTTCCGACTATAAGGCTACAGCCGACAGCCTGTCCCACCCTTGTAAATTTGGTCTGTAAGTACGTAAATTCCTGTATATATGAATTATGTTTGATTTTAAACTATAATACCATTACATATCCATTATCCTTTAACAAACATCTGTGGTAAAAGGAAACTACTACTACTTTCTGGAGTGTGTCCTCGAGACTGAGATGCCTATCACGTAGCTTCACTAATCTGATAACGTCAGGTGAGCTCTACGAGAAATTTCGGCGGAAATGGTTAACGTATCTAGAAACATAAATATTTGCTTCGTGTTTTTCAGCCTCCAGTGCCCTTCCCCCCGACTTAAATTCATGATCCGTCGGACTACGTAGCAAATCTTCTTAAAACAGTAGCTGCAAATGTTCGCAGTGCGGGATTCCGCCAGAGCAGCGCTGCCGCCCGTAAATATACCCGTGAGGAATAAAGTCGGTACTCCTCGGAGAGCGGTATATTATACGACCCAATTTTTGCAGCGCCGCAAACGGGCGGAAGAATCTAACAAGCGGCTGGTAATTGCGCTGCGCGAGGCTGCTGCCGGCGCCGCCGCCGCCGCCGCCGTCGGCACTCCGGGTCTTCCCCCGGGGGTTCCCCGGGCCAGGCAGCGCGCGCTTTCGTTGAGAACAATTGCGCCCGCCGGCGGGGGCGGTCCAATTAACACCGGGCCAGAAGCCTCAGGCAGCGGCGCCGTATCGGAAAAATCAAACCACAAATTCGCTCATCTCTTTTATTTCGCACCGTGGGCCGCCTATCGCGAAAAATGACGGCATTGTCGGGAAGCTACTCTGTGTAACGGTAGCTGTGGAACATGGAAATTTTGTAATTTTACTGGACCTATAAAACGTTTGGAGTGTGCCTTTGTATGAAAGCTGACTGGAGGGCTCTGTAGAGAGTAAAAACTGTAGGGCAAGACAGACATTAGAATACACTCAATACATAAATGAGGACTTTGTGTGTAAGTGCTATTCTGAGATTGGTCGGCACAGGGAAGAAATTTATGCTGAGCATTAACCAGTCAACTGATAAAAAAAGGCAAGTAAGATGGCTGAAGACTATGACAGGTGGGGCTTAAAAACGGACACACAGAAAACTGAGTAGATGATAGTGAGTGGTGGCGAACATCATTTAGATACTGAGTAGTTTAGTGTTGGATGTTTTTCTTTTAAATACCTAGTTGTAACTACAACTAAAAACCGAAAATGCGTAGAAGATATAAAAAATTTGCTTAGACAATAGAAATATGTTGTTAAACAATTAATCTCAATTACTTTAAAGTAATACGATCACAATAAAACTACAAACATTATATTCAAAGTAGTAGTAGAAAGCAGGCATAAAATATATTAACTAATATGTGGCAATCCTCTCACACATGGATAGAGGACACAAAAATAAACAAAAAAGTTTTCATATATATATATATATATATATATATATATATATATGTAGGATTATTTTTTTTATTAGTTAGAGACTCTTTTTTGATGCTATATGCTTTCTTCGTTTCTGACTTTTGTTTTCAGATTTCCATCTTGTTCTGCAGGCATTTTTTTTCAAATATCATTTGTTTTGGCAAATGTGAGGAGTTGGAACGCCCTATCTCGACAATGTTAAATTTTGTTACTTGGCTTTCCTGTATTTCAGAAACCACTGTGGTAAATGATATGAAACTTTTGCACGTCATTGCATGTTATGTTTCTAGTTTACTAAAATAAAATAATTGCATTTCAGCTAATGGTTTGGAAAACACGACTTTTTTAACTATAGGTCTAAAATTGTTACAGTTTTTTATACTTTCTCCAAATTAATGTTTTAATTCTATTCGTAGTTCAGAAAACTACTCTCTGACTACTCTCTGACAATTTCAATACTACTCTCTGACAATTTTTACTACTCTCTGACAATTTCAATACTCTACTCCTAGCTGTTCCAGAAATTTTGAGAAGAATGCAATAAAACATGTAAATTTTTAGAAACCGCATCTTAAGTTTTACATGGCTAAACTTATTTAATACATATTTAATTTTTTATTTTTACTCACTTATAAGGACACTGAACCATACTATGTCTTAGCCTCTTAATCATTTTCTGTGAATCTCATTCTTTTCTCACTTATAGAATCTTTAGTGGCCGTCACTAAATAATGTGTTTTGTCAATGTGAGCCTTGTCCATCCGTTGAAGTTTTCACCCTACCAATTTTTCCATTCATGAAATGTAGTAACAGAATCTAAGCTCACCTGTTTTAGTGTCTTCCTTCCAACAAAAACTTATTTTGTCGTGCGAGTTCATATGAGATTGTTGAAAGACGTATCTGGATTCTGCTAGTGCTCATGTAGATACTTTTTCAACAAGTCAGAATGTGCCTGGTCTCTGTAAATGGGCTTTCTGACTGCCATTACTGCTGCTCTAATGGAATGGTTATAGCTGTATGAAGTGTTTGAGTACTGGGCGAGCCTTGCACTATGAATCTGATACGAGAGGGCAAAGTTGATACATTAGTTTGTTACCTGTTTGTGGAAGAAGTTAACCCATACTGTCTGTCTCATTCTGAATAAATCATTAATGTCATTACTCATGACCATCCCATGGTATTGCAATTCATCAATAATTTCGTCTGTCACCTAGCCCTTATGGTTTTACCGTCAGAAAGTTTCTTGTCTCTCAAACTTAGTTTCAACTATCTGAGCCTCGTGCCGATACTCTCTTGGAAATGATTCACATATTCTAGTTTTGTGATAACCTTATGACTGTAAGATCAAGTAGCTACTACCCAGTTTATCCTTCTGAGTCACCGTCACCTAACTACTTACAATAACAAACAGTTGTTTCATTTATGGACTGACTGAAAACTTCTGTTTTTCGTAGTTACTATCACTGATATGTTCTACTTGGTTCCTTGATTTACACCCATAACAATGTTTTGTTAGAAACTGGAAGTCGATTACCTTTTTAGTGTCCACATTGGTTACTCTAGCAACAGAATTCTTCGAACTTCTATATGCAACATGGATTTATAGTGTTGAGCGCTACGGTATTGTTTCCGACAGTGTTACTAGTAGAAACAATGTAACTTCCCCTTTGTAATAGTGCAATCCACAGCCTCCTATATAAAAAGTTATCGAATATATACTACTTTGAAGTACTGCATGCAAAATTTTCAACGCTTTAAACATATGCGGATGACATATATTTTTAAAAAATAATAAAAAAAGCTTCCCATGAGAATTTATAAGTGCTTTATATGCCATTTTATTAAGGAAATTGCAAATTTTATAGGGGGAAGAAACATAAAATGTTAAAAAAGCTTTTTCCGTTTTAATTCGTCTTAGTGAAAGCCTTCTAATGTTTATCTTAGTTGCCATTATGTCAGTAAATAAAAAAACCCTTTTAGTATTGAGAGCACAATCAGTAGTGGAACATTGCTCGACAGTTTTTATAGGACTAGTGTTTAGTGTGTATGAACATTCTTCCCCCGTTAGAAATCGAATCAGCTATTTCCGATAGAGGCACCACCGAATATCCGGGTGTTAGCGGTCTCAGACGGAGAGCTTGTTCCAGTTGAATTAGTGTATACTGTACATATCTGCTAAAATATATTCTAATCTGCATATAGTAGACATCCAACTGATGTGTGGACCTGTAAATTTCAATGCAGCTGAAGTCAGAAGTTCACATGCTGACAGAGTTCCTAAAAGACATCTACCGAGCAATAAGAGCTTTCAAAGAATACATGAACGTTTTGTGGAGAGGGGCTTGTTTGAGAAAAGGTCATTTCATTGTATAAGTCCGAATATGTTAGACCATCTGATTTAGAAGATCACGTACTTCATCATACTGAAGACAATAATGGCAGGAGGACCAGATGAATAGCAGAAACTGAGTGTGTGAGTCATGTGACAGTGGAATGTGTAACGCGAACATCTCCTTAATTCATACAATCTTCAGAGAATGGAGAGCCTTACTGAAACAGATTTTCAGTCCGAAAAACATTTCGTACTTAGTTATTAAGCACTTGTGCTCAGTGCCAATACTTTCTGTCTATTAAACTGTTGACTGATGAAGCAAAGATTACCAGGAATGGAGTGCAGAATTCCCATCACAATATTTTTGTGTGGGTGGCTGAGAGTCCTTTTGCAGTTTCGGAAAGATGACGTTAACAACAGCTTAGCATTAATGCATGGGCGGACCAAATAGAAGACAAATTAATTGCGCCCCTCGAGCACTGACTGGAGCATCAGGAAGTGAATTTTTAATGGAACATTTAAGTGTTTTGCTAGAAGACGTTCCACTACACTTACGTTAGAATATGTGGTTCATGTAAGATGGTACACCACCTCATTTTGCTCTCCAAGCAGGAACATTTTAAATTAGCGTCTCCCAAATAAATTGATAGTTCGTTGGGTAGCAACATCTTGGCCTACACGACCTCCTGATCTCAGTCGATTGGATTTTTAATTTTGGGAGTATTTTAAGGACACAGTGTATTGAAGACAAACTACGAATGTTGACAATCCTTGCCAACGTGTTGAAGATGGATTTCAGCAGGTACAGCAGACACGTGGAATATAGGAGCGAGTAAGACAATGCACGATATGGCTTTTAGAAGCTTGTGTTGCAGCTAATGGTAGATATTTTGAGCACTTTATTTAGTTATTAGAAGACAACATTTGAAAAGAATACCTAAAAAACCAAGGAAGAAATCTGAAAACCAAAAGACAGAAACCAAGTAAATAAGTAACAACAAAAAAGTATCTGTAACCAAGAAAAAAATTGACCCTGTGTATACGAAATTTTTTGTTTCTTCTTAAGTCCTCTATCCGTTGCACAGAGGTTTCCCCACGTATTAGTTAACACCATGCATAAATGGATCAAAATCCTGAGAAGTAAAAGAGGGAGAAAAAGATAAAATAGATTACTGGGGACGAAGTACTAGAATCTCAAGATTAGACCATATTAGAAATGGAAAAAAAAGAATAGAGAAAATTTATCGAAATGGAAGGGAAAATCATAGAAGCAATTAAAAGCAAGAGATAATGAAGAGGTGCCGTGAAGTCACATGTAGAGTAGCTCAGTGTTTTGTTATATTCTAGTAAATATGCATAGATCTGTAATTCAGCTGGATAGGTTGCATAAAAAAGTCATACAGCAGGTAATCTGTCATTTCACATGACGTGCGCAACTGGTAACACTTTTATCCTCGTGCAACCTTTGCACTTGAATTTCTGAATATGGAAATAAATCCGAAACGCGTCATGCATACTTTCTGACCAATAAGGTGTTCCTTCACCTGCTGTATGACTTTTTATGTGACCTAGCCAGCTAAACTGCAGATCTACTCATATTTAAAAGTAAGAGGTTGCCATGGTATCAAGCTGTGTCTGCATTGTCAAGATAGCGTGCTAGGACGAATGAACGGTAACAGATGTCCAAAGGAGGTATGGAGATGGGTCCCAGAGGAGACAAGGAAACGACGTCGACAGCCTAGAAGATGGATCGCACATGGCCAGAAGATATGGCCTCCAGAAGTATCTAAGTGGAGGATTGGGAAATCCATTAACTGTGAAGACTGAGAAGCGTGAAACGGCATTAGGTCTCCACAGAGACAGTCTGAAAAGCTTGTAAGGATGTCGTAGGAGAGGCAGCCATGTGAAATAATTGTAAAGAAAAAATTCGATATTTTGTCCCTTTTCCGAGCTATTTAGCAGTGAAGTTAGCCGAAGGGGTCGTCACGTGCGCGAATTTAAATTTGTTTTTGTTTATTTTCCTAAAATTGAACAATCTACCTTAAATTTATCATTTCCGAAAAAGTCAAACTAAGACTGGTAATTAGCCTTTGAACAAGTGATAACTCACGGACCCAAGACGTCTGTATATTACCGCATTTTAGCGCGTATAAGTGCTTGAATTTGCTTGCCCAACGACCTGGCTGGCTAGCTTCAATGCTAAATAACCCAAAAACGGTGCACAATATTAATTTGTTTTCTTAACAAATATTTCTGAGCACAACGTCCCCTGCAACACCGTTAACAAGCTTTGCAGGTTCTTTCCGTCCATCCTGTATATTGTTGTGTACATGGCTACATACAACACATGAGAAAACTTGTGGGGAAAAGCAGGCTGAGATTCATTGGATGAATGTTAAGGACATGTGACACATCCGCGAAAGAAGTGGCTTAAAAAGTACTTGTTCAATTGATTCTTGGGTATTCTTCATCAGTTTGGGGCGTTTACCAGGTTAAATTAAGAACAGAGATAGAGAAAACCCAAGAAAGGGAGCCATGTTTCGTCACGGGATATATTTCAGTTATACGACAGTGTTAAAGAGATGGTCAACAATCTCCAGTCGCAGTTGCTACAAGTTGTACACCACGGAGACGTTTGCTATTGAAATTCCGCGAAAGTGCTTTCCGGAAATAGTAGGGAAACATGTTACTTCCTTCCACATGCATCTCGTGAAATGACTACAATGGGAGAATCAGAGTAATTAGAGCTAAAACGCTCCAGTCGTGAGTGGAACAGGGCAGAGGGGACCGGATCGTGGGACCAGAAGTACATTTCGCCACGTACTGAGTGTAGATGTAGATGTAAAAAGAGGTAGCCTGTTTTGGCCTGACATAGTTACAAAATTTTGGGTGCTGGCGGACACTATTACCGTACGACAGTCCGCCTTATCAGTGGCATCTCTAGCGGTGGGCCAAGTAATATGAGGGGAGGATTTCATTGTGTATCACGACTGCACGAACCTGCGTGAATCTGCAAATAGGCAACTGATTACGTAACTTGTTAAGTAATTTATTTTTACGCGTGAGATAATGAATGTGTCTGTGTCGTCGCCGGAACACTAACATCCACATAATAATCGTGAAAGGAGAGGAATGGAAAGAGAAACTACTGCTTTAGGCTCACGAGGTCCCATGTTTGTATGTTCATTTTGGAGAGAGCGAATGTATCGGTGTACATTTACAGTATATTGCCATAAACACGCTATTTGAACCCTATTTCCTGAGCAATATCGATAATCGCCTTGAAGCTGGTCACTGAAACATTGAAAATAAAACAAAATGCTGTTGCACCTCCAAGATACCGAGCAGTGCACTTTAGGAGAGTAGACCACCTGTAATTGACATTTCACGATAGTCCACCATGTGGCTTTAACCGCAAGATGTCAGCAAGACAACTGTCTCCAGAACTTACAGCTGCTTTTCATACAAACTGTTTAGACTTGGAACTGGAGGCCTGATAGTGTGTAATCAGGGAGGACAGTGCAGCTTAACTTGGTGCCAGCCACCTCGTAGGAGCATCTTGAATGAATGGAAGAATGTTTCTCAAGATATGAATCCCACTTTAATCAACAGAATGATGCTCGTGGCGCTTTCGTAAAAATTGCAGCCCTCACATTGACAGGAGCTTCGTCGAAACAGGTCAGTTCAGTGTTATTACTGTCCACATGCAGAGAGGCTTTGTGTTACTTGATCTTACGGAGTTTCGTATCTTCTTTGGCAGTGTGGGAAATACATCTGCACATGTAAAAAAATGAAATACCTCAACTACATCTGTGCTATTTCAGGGGTGCAGTTGGTAAATACTTTTACTGAATTTTGGAACTATATTTGTCAGATGTTTGCTAGTGAGCTGGCCGGCCGCTGTGGTCGAGTTGTTCTAGGCGCTTCAGTCCGGAACCGCGCTGCTGCTACGGTTGCAGGTTCGAATCCTGCCTGGGGCATGGATGTGTGTGATGTCCTCAGGTGAGTTAGGTTTAAGTATCGCGTGATCAAAAAGTCAGTATAAATTTGAAAACTGAATAAATCACGGAATAATGTAAATAGAGAGGTAAAAATTGACACACATTCTTGGAATGACATGGAGTTTCATTAGAACCAAAAAAATACAAACGTTCAAAAATGTCCGACAGATGGCGCTTCATCTGGTCAGAATAGCAATACTTAGCATAACAAAGTAAGACAAAGCAAAGATGATGTTCTTTACAGGAAATGCTCAATATGTCCACCATCATTCCTCAACAATAGCTGTAGTCGAGGAATAATGTTGTGAACAGCACTGTCAAGCATGTCCGGAGTTGTGGTGAGGCATTGGCGTCGGATGTTGTCTTTCAGCATCCCTAGAGATGTCAGTCGATCACGATACACTTGCGACTTCAAGTAATCCCAAAGCCAATAAACGCACGGACTGAGGTCTGGGGACCTGGGAGGCCAAGCATGACGAAAGTGGCGGCTGAGCACACGTTCATCACTAAACGACGCGCGCAAGAGATCTTTCACGCGTCTAGCAATATGGGGTGGTTTTTTTTTTTTGGTTCTAATAAAACCCCACGGCATTCCAAGCATGTGTGTCAATTTTTACCTCTCTATCTACATTATTCCGTGGTTTATTAAGTTTTCAAATTTATACTGACTTTTTGATCACCCAGTAGTTCTAAGTCTAGGGATGACCTCAGATGTCAAGTCCCATTGTGCTTAGAGCCATTTGAGCCTAGTGAGCTGGAGGAAGAAAGTGGGAGCTCATAAAACAACGTTTCTCCGGTTCACGCGGGCGTTAGAAAAACGACGCAGGAGTTATGAAACTGGACACAAACTGGTTCAGGTATCGACAGGAAATGCTAAATTGTAAACTTTGGCGGCCGATGGATGGATGTGTGATTCTGGAGCGCTGTTGGCAAGGATAATAAACAGGAGACATCTTGACACCAGGGCATAAAGTCTTTGCCAGTTTCATTGTGTGTACTCAGGTGAACAGTAAGTATGCCTCGCAGACTGGCGCTTGAACAATAAACGCACATGTCCCCATTTGAGAGAGTACGTGTAGTTGGACTCAAAGAAGCCAGTTGGGGTAATCGGTGAATCGTTCGACATTTGACTAGGAGCGATGTCACTATTCGATGATGTTGGCAAGAGTGAGTGAACCATGGTCGAAAACAGCGTCAAGAAGGAAGCAGTGGTCTAGACAGACGACAGAACGAGAGGACCGACCAATAGTCAGAGAGCCAATCACAGCACTAGATTCATCATCGATCGTACGTGCAACTGGTGCTTCAGTGACTCTTGTGACGGTTAATAGGTGGCTAAAAGAAAGTGTGTAGGTTTTCCATATATTCCTTCCTTCACCGATTCAGCTTCAAATTGAGGTCCGATGGCCAGCGAAGAAGTATCAGGAGACTGCGGTGGTATACCAAACTGACGGTCATCCGCCGACAGTTAGAAGTGATGGTCATTTTATTTCATAGCACGACCTCTGGGTTGTTATCCACGGTACCATTACCGCACAGTGGTATGTGGACGACATTCTACGTCCCGTTTCGTTGCCATTCATGACAAGCCATCCTGGACTTTTCAGCAAGCTAATGACCGCCTGCACAAGTCAGAAGTTTCTACTGCTTGTCTTCACGTCTGTCAGACCCTGCCTTGGCCAAAAAGTCGCTGTGTCTCTCCCCAATTGAGAACGCGTGGAGAATTAGGGGCAGAGCTCTCTAAACAGCTCACGATTTTGACGGCCTAACGCACCAACTGGACAGAACTTGCACGATATCCCACAGGAGGACATCCAGTGACTCTATCAACAAATGTTAAGCCGAATATCCGTTGCTTATGTGTCAGAGGTGGATGAAAGCGTATTGACTTGCTCAATTTGTGAAGTTCTTCCTCAAATTATCGACTTTTTCTGAAACTGTAATCGTTTTTTTGTCTGTACATGTACATCGTAGCTACCATTACCGCTCCATCCAGATAATTCCTTCGTGGCTCGTCGCATTTTTTCTTAAAGTGTATAAACCCGATCGTATAAACTGATGTCAGAACCAGTCTCCAAACATTTTAAAAGCAAACATTTAATGAATATTATACTCTCGGTACTACAGTAGCGTCATACGTCAGTTATAACCTGAAGTTTCAGGGATACAGTCTTCTCTTTCTTCATCAGAAATGAAAGCGAAAGTTGCGCTTGTTATCATTGTTTAATAACGTAAGTACTGCGAACCATCAAACAAAATCTCACTCCACTGAAATTTTCAGTCGGAAACGCTTAGTAGCATTTCACTACATCTTCCATTAAATACGGATTAATAAAGGGTTCCTCTTTTTAGTCACCAGTCTTCTAACTGGTTTGACGGGACCTGCCATGGATTCTTCTCCTACGCCAACGTTTTCATCTCAAAGCAGCACTTGCAACGTACCTCTCAAATATTTGCTTGATATATTCCGATCTCTGTCTTCCCCAACAGTTTTTACCCTCTACAGCTCCCTCTAGTACCAGGGAAGTTACTCCCTGATGTCTTAACGCGTGTCTTATCATCCAATCCCATTCTTGTCAAAATTACCACATTTTCCTTTCTTCGCCGATTCTGGGGAGAACCTCCTAAATTTTTACCATAACAATCCACTTAATTTTTAACTCTTCTGTAGCATCACATCCGAAACACTTCTGTCCTCATCCGTACCGGTTTCCGCATAATTCATATTTCACTAGCATACAGTGCTGTGCTCCAAACGTAAATTCTCAGAAATTTCTACCTCAAATTAAGGCCTATGTTTGATACTAGAAGACTTCTCTTAGCCAGGAATGCCATTTTTGCGAGTGCTAGCTTGCTTTTTAAGTCCTCCTTGCTCCGTCAGTCAGAGGCTACTTTGTTGCCTAGACAGCAGATTTCCTCGACTTCATCTACTAATTGATCCCGAATTCTGATGTTAAGTTACTCACTTTTCGCATTATGCTACTTCTCATCACTTTCGTCTTTCTTCGATGTACTCTCAATCAGTAGTCTGTATCAATTAGACTGTTCATTCCATTCAACAAACCCTGTACTTCCGTAATTTTTTTTCTTCATTTTCACTGACTATAGCAATGTCATCAGCGAATCTTATCTTTGACATCATTTCACCCCTAATTTTAATGTTACGTTTGTATCTTTTATTTACATGATTGATTCCTCGATGTGCAGAGTGAACAGTAGCGGCGAAAGACTACATCCCTATCTTACACCTATTTTAATTCGAGAACATCCTTCTCATTCTCCCACTCTTACCGTTCCCTATTGGTTCTTGTACATGTTCTGTGTTACCCGTATGTCTCTACAGCTTACCTCTACTTTCTTCAGAATTTCAAACACGTGGCACCATTTTACACTGTCGAACGCTTCTTCCAGGTCGACAAATCCTATGAACGTTTCTTGATTTTTCTTCAGTTTTGCTTTCATCATGAAGTGTAACGTCAGAACTGCCTCTCTGGTGCCTTCAGCCAAACTGATCGTCATGTAATTGATCTTCAGTTTTCTTTTCCGTTCTTCTGTGTATGATTCTTTTTAGCATCTTGGATGCAGGAACTGGTAACCCGATTGTGCGCTAATTCTCGCACTTGTCACTTTTGGTATCTTTTGAACTGTGTGGATGAATGGATAATGTTTTCCGAAAGTCTGATGGTATATCAACATTCCCATACCCTCTACAAACGAACGTGAATAGTCGTTTCGTTGCGACTTCCTCCAATGATTTTAGAAATTCCGATGGAATTATATTTATCTTATTTGGTCTTGGATCTCCTTTCTCTTCCCTATCGAAAAAAAATAAAATGGTTCAAATGGCTTTGAGCACTATGGGACTTAACATCTATGGTCATCAGTCCCATAGAACTTAGAACTACTTAAACCTAACTAACCTAAGGACATCACACACATCCATACCCGAGGCAGGATTCGAACCTGCGACCGTAGCGGTCACGCGATTCCAGACTGAAGCGCCTAGAACCGCACGGCCACACCGACCGGCTCCCCTATCGACTTCGTTTTCTTCTTCCATCACGTCATCAGACAAATTCTCGCCCTTACTCTTTCCATCGATCTGCTCTCACTTCTGCATTTAACAATGGAATTCCCATTTCACTCTTAACGTTACCCTCCTTGCTTTTAATTCAACAATCCCGACAATCAAGTGTTTCTCAATTTCTTGACTTTTCATGCAGGCATTTCGCCTTAGCTTGACTGAACTTTATATTTATTTCATTCCTAAGTGAATTGTATCTCTGTATGACCGGATTTCCATGAACATTTTTGTACGTCCTTCTTTCTTCGATCAACTGAAGTATTTCTTCCGTTACCAATGAATTCCTCGCAGTTACATTCTTTCTATCTATATTTTTGTTTACACCTTCTGAGAATGCCCTTTTTAGAGTGTCCATTCCTCAACGGAACTGCCTACTGAGGTATTCATTGCTGCAGTAACTACAGTCTCTGATAACTCTGATAACTTCATCCCTTAGTGTCCCCGTATCCCACATCTTCGCAGATTGCTCTTCCTGACTAACCAACTCTTCGTCATTACTAAATTGTGATCTGAGTTTATATCTGCTCCTAAGTACACCTTACAATTCAAAAATTGATTCCGCATCACTGCCCGACCTTGATGTAATCTGATATCATCCCGTATCTTCCGAATTTTTCCAAGTATACCTCCTCCTCCTATAATTCTTGAACTGAGTATTCGCTATTACTAGGTGAAATTTATTGCAGAACTCTTTCTCCTCTCTCATTCGTACTACCAGACCCATATTCTCCTGTAACTCCTTCTTCTACTTGTTCCCCTACAACTGTTCAGTGTACACGTTTCCAAACGCTGCTCGCAGTATCTATTCATATTGTTGTTTATCCTGATCTCTCAAAATCTAAATGGGCATCGAACCGTATCTGTGACTGACCAATTTCAAGACTTTCGTATTTTTTCACTGAATCTTGAACCCTTTTGAAGAACTATATTCCCTAACAGAATTTTTTAAAGATTTTTGAACTGTGCATATCATTCTCTATGGATAGCGGAACAAACACAAAAGTTCTATAATCAATATTGATTGTCAGTTGAAGTGGTGCGAAGACATAAAGAAATTAACAAAATGCCATCACTGTATTATTCTCTTACAGTCTATAATCAGATTCTATCAAGCAGTGCATTTCAGTTACGTAATATCCGTACTCGCACTCTGCTCTAAGCTATTTAATTGTTTTGCGGAACATATGCGCAAAATACGAATAAAGTTTTCATTCTAAAGAAAATAATAAGAATAGTAACCGAAAATAATAAGCTTAATGTAAATATTCGTTCAAAACATAGAGAATTCAAACAAAACCATTTGTGTACATTTACCAATCACGTAGACACACAAAAAACCTTGAAAGTTACTGCACGACCAGCTCTGTGCGTGACAAAGAGATTAAAGAGATGACTAAAATTAAGTTATTGAGGACATTGAGAGAACGAGTATTAAGAATTATACATTACTTAAATAGAACAGAGTATGTATATGGTAAAATATATAACATAAGTATAAACGTCTCCATGGTTTCACAACAGATTTTCGCACTTCGATATTTTCCTGGACACCTTAACAACTAATTTATGCAATGGATAGCACTAACATATTTTCTTTCTGATCTCAACATCTCACTCTTTATGGATTGTGACAGCAGTTTTTCAGACTAGTAAATAGGACATTGTGGTGCACAAAATCGAAACCAAACGTCATCGTCATGAGTCATAATGTCTGCTTTCAGGTGATAGTGATTGTGTGATGCTGAGATATGAAAGAATAGCATAGTGCTATCTTTTTACTTTATGAAATATCTTCTTTTCAGGAAGGTATAAACAAAACGGTATTACGCACTAGGAATGAAGTGAAGGAGGTTGCACTGTTGTTTGTTCATGAATATGTGTATTAAAAACTTGTTTTCCCTTGTATACTCGCCTCTCCACGCATTCACTCCGCAAACGTCGAAGGAATTTCTAAGAAGCGAAAGGTGCTCCACGTTACGCTTTTGTTTCTGCCATACATAGCAGCAGCGGCGCTGCTGAGATCGTTTGTTGACCTCTCTGCCGGAAGATGGCAGAGCGATCTCCGTTTGCGCATTGTCAGAGCCTGCTTCAAAGAGTAACCGCCACATCAAGTAGCTAGGTGGGTGAAAGTTTGTGTGAAACATATACCGGTGAAAATTCAGTACAGCTTCCGCAATATATATTAACAACTTGGCGTTTACATAAACAGCGATAAAAAATTCAGTTGCGTATCTATAGACGAAAAACATCGACACATACGTCATTCAACCTTTTGTAAAGGTGATTGACACCAAGAAGTCAGTCTGTCACTGGCTATGAACATATTTTATCTCTTGTCTATATGCGCTTTGCATCAAATGTCTGTTTAGTAAAACTGTAAAATTAGAAAACTTCACCTTTTTTTGTAGGCAGAGAAAAAAGTTCAGAAGGTTATATATAACACAAATGTAGGAAAATGAATAAATACCTTATTAAATATGAATTGTGAGACTTATCAATAAACGAATCAACGATTTCATTTTAGTCAAGGTGCAACATACCAACGTCATTTACCACTACAGTAGCTCGAACTGTGTAGACAATCATGAACCTGACGAAGAATTTTTGTCGAGTATTTAGATATAAGGAATTACTGTCTCAAGTACATCGTTAGAGAATAATTGTTTCGATATGTCATCTCAGTTATCTTTGTGTCTGTGGTGTACAGAGAATAGTTGTACACCACTGAAAAAGAATGTAACACTGAATGTGTTTTGTGGTCTCAAAAAAAGCTTTACATTGCCTCAGGATAATTGCTTATTGTAACACAGGCAAAGGTCTTCCTTACCTCTTTGCATCCTTACAAGGGTGAGATGTCACAGTGTGCGTATGAAAAAATGAGGAAAATACATTATAGAAGGTTGCTGAACCGATGCACATTTGTGTAAACGAAATGTTACCAATCTGCACATGACTACATGTATTCCCTTATCATTGAAGTTCCTCGTAACGAGAAATGAGAAGGAGCGTTCTGTACGTATTTTCAAGAGATTTTTTATAGCCAGGACCGGATTCAAAAATGTTTCGACAGGTAAGACTGTCATCTTCAGATGTTGAAAAACATTTTTGGTTGAATGTCACATTCTAATGTTCATTCATTACTCATTTTATCATGGCGTGAGTAATCAACACAAAATGGAATCTTACGTACAACCAGGAAACGTTTTAGAGATTTGGAGATGATAGTGTTACCTGTCGAAATCTATAAATAAAAAACAGTTCTGAACTCGATCTTGGCTATAAAAATTTTCTTTATTCACTTACCGATTGCATCGGTTACTTTTATTACCACGTCAAGATGTCCTTCCAAAGGAGAACTGTATCTTTTGAGTTTTGATACGGACTAGGGAAACAGCAACATATGATCGACACTTAAAACTTTGCAGCTGACCTTCAAGATAAATAGATGTTATGTATTACAGGTAGGCAGACGAAAAGATTCAGTTCCATTTGAGTAGGCGATTGGTGATCCGTCGCTGTAGCCAGTAACAACAATCAATTTTAGTGTTTTGTCCATCTTCAGCAACTGTAGTATTATCTAATGAAATAATAAGCAACCAGTTGCAGATAAGAAATTTAATTTCTTCTTCAGAAGATTATACCTATTGCATTATTTAAAATACGCATAACGTTCTGAAGATGTGCACTAAGTACCCGAAACCGGTCAAGAAATTAAATTTCTTATATGTAACTGGTTGCTTATTATTTAATTATATTAAACAGTAAGTTTGTAATAGCAGCATGTGGACTCAGATTATATTTTGTGAAGGCACGGGGGGCGGTCGTACGTGGAGCCGAAAGGAACAGCGTCACTTAGACGAACCGCGATCTAGTTTCTTTTGCTGGGAGACTGTGTCCAGATATATGGGAATTCCTGGACAGGACGATTCGTTCTCAGCTCCATTCAGCCTGCAGCTGCCAAGTTGTCCGTATTGTAAAAAAACCACTGGGAAATATTGCGCATCCAACAAACGGCAGGTAAACTTAAATTCTCTAAGTTTCCACTACGAACGAATATTCAATCCACATGCCTTTCTTTTAGTAACAGGTAGATTAGACGAACATCTTCCTCCTAGCAAGTGCGTTTCAGAGGTTGGGAGGAAGGTAGAGCACTGCATGTTTCAGGGGATGGACAAAACACAAAAACATTACCATGTCTAATTTGGTATAGGAAAACAGTTGGCATTCAAAATACGAGTAGTTTCTAGTCGTCTCAGAATGGATAAACACAAATAGAGGTTCTGTATGATTTTCAAGGGGGTCTTATACCATTCTTCCGGCAAAATAGTGACAATCTCAGGTACCGACAGAGTTACAGAATCTTGGTTTGCTACTGTACACCACCATAAGGAATCGAAGACTACGCTAGTTTTCCTAGAAGCCTTGATCAGTTAAGGTCGTTCCCGCTTCACTTCCACATTAGATGTGTTGAGTACATGCCAGGCGTTATCTTATTGCTTTATCTGCATATACGAGGACTATCCATGAAGTAAGTTCCGATCGTCCGCGAAATGAGCACTACTTTAAAAATCAAAAATTTTTTATTTGCAACAGCTAGCCACAACTCCCAGCTAATTATCTAAATAATCGCCGATCCGACTTAGACATGTGTCGTGGCGTTGTACCAATTTTCAATACCCTTGTCATAGAAGGCAGCCGCTAGTGCTTTCCGCTAATTCTCTACGGAGGCCTACAGCGCGTTGTCTGTGCCAAAATATTGTCTTCATAGTCAGCGGTTCGTACGAGCAGAGATTAAACTCGGGGGGTCAATTGCGGTCTGTATTGTGGGTGATCAAACACTTCCCACTGAAAACGCTGTAGGAGTATCTTCATTGCCTCTGCAGAGTGCAGCTGAGAATTGTCATGAAGAAGGAACGGCGTGACAGTTATGTTTTGTGGGCTGCATAGCTTCAGGCGAAATTTCTCACCAGCTCCTCGTACTTGGCGGGAAAGCCTATTTTCTAGGTACATTTACGCGCTCACTGTGCGCTCAGAAATGAAAACAGTGATGTGACGCGATTGACGGGCGTTCTACAGACACTGCCCAACACATCTGTGCAAAGCTTCATCGGATTTTTACAGTGGTTTCCATTACTTTCTGGATAGCCCTCGTATTAACAGTGCCTTACTAGTCGATTAAGCTCTTGATAACTCAAAATTCCGTCCTCGCACTCAGATCGCAACTCCAGGAATGATCGTCGTTTCGATTCATTGAGCACAGTAACTCGATGATCAGAAGTGAAACGTTGTAGGGATGTAAATCCACGTGCTTTGCTGCTTTCCCAAGTTGTTTTCTATACTGTCATTGGCATCTTTGTTGAAAAATAAATATTTTATTAGTTGGAGCATTTTGTGACTCTCTTGCTCCCTTGCACTGACTCAGTGTGGAACTTTCAGCTCATTTCTCTAGTGATCTTATACTTACTAAACAGCAATTTGTCAGATAGTGCAACTAATCTTCGTATCCTCTCTCTCTCTCTCTCTCTTCTCTCTCCCTGTTCCCCCCTCTCTCTGGCATATTTAATGAATAATTATGAAATTTTCGGAACAATTATCAAAGTAATTTCAGTTTTCTCCATGTTAATTTGAGACATACTCAGGTCTTTACCCGGCTGAAACATATTGTTTTTGTTGTAGTAGTCGTGGTTACAATCGGAATACTTCGATCCAGTTCTCTACTCTAGTCTCTCCTGTTCAAGCCTCTCCATCTTTGAATAACTAATGCAATCCAGATATATTTTGTTCTGCTTACTAGGTTCATCCCTTGGCCTTTCACTACAATTTATATCGCAACCATTGCAAACTAACAATTCCTGGATGCTCAAGATGTGTCTTGTCGACCGATTCCTTCTTTTAGTCAACTTGAGCAACAAGTTTCTGTCCTTCCCAATTATATTCACTTGCACCTCATGAATTACTCGATATATCCATCTAATCTTCAGCATTCTTCTGTGGCACCACCTTTCAAAAGCTTGTATTCGATTCTTGGCTGAACTATTTGTCAGTAACGTTTCAGTTCCGTAGAAGATGTAAGACTTCCTAACACTAATTTTTATTAGATGTTAACATATTCCATTTTTTCCGAAACGCTTTCCTTGCTATTGTCGGTATTTCAAATGTACTGTACTTCGGCTATTGTCAGTTATTTTTTAGTAGAAAAAGTAACACATTTAGCCCTTTTAGTGTCTCTTTACCTAATATAATTCCTCAGCGTCGCCTGATTTATTTCGTCTTCTTTCCATTGCCCATGTTTTACTTTTGTTTATGTTCATCTTGTAGCATCTTTTCAAGACACTACTCATTCTGTTCAACTGCTCTTCCAAGTCTTTGCCATCACTCCAGAATTGCAATGTCTTCGACAAACTTCAAAGATTTAAATTATTCTCCCTCAGCATTACTTTCTTTTCCAAATTTGTCCTAGTTTTCTTCACAGTTTGTTCAATTTACAGACTGAATAACATTAGAAACAGGTTGTAACGCTCTCTCACTCCTCAACCACTTCTTCCCTTTCATGTTCCTCAGTTCTTCTTCTGTAGAAGTTGTAAATAGTCTTACGCTTTCTGTATTTTGTATGCGTTAACTTCAGAATAATAAAGAATGTTGTCACTCATCACATGCAAAAGCCTTATCTATATCAACAAATGATGCGTATATTGGTTTGCGTTTCTTTAATCTATCTTCTCTGATGCTTCATAGGGCTAACACAGCCTCACGTGTCCCTCACCTATCAGGGCGCAACTTCTTTGGATTAGGAAGTATCACATTCTTATTAAGTCTGAGGGTATTTAGCCTGCTTCATAATCATATTTTGTGTACCGTGTGCCATAGTTTTGCCATGGTGTTTTCTTCTGACGATCTCAATTCGTCTGCGGGATTTTCGACTGTTCTAGGAGCCTAGTTTCGACGTAGGTTTTTCACGGCTCTGTCAGTTTCTTATCGTAGTACCACATCTCTCATCATACTGTGGGGAAGAGGAATTTAATGGTAGTGTACATATAGTTCACCTCACTGTGATCAGACTGACACGCTTTACAAAACCTTGTGCCAAGGTAGGCCGTAGTGCATTGCCAAGACATCCGCGGTCACTGGAGAGAATGAGATGTGTAAAGCTGGTGCTCATGGCCAGAAGCGCTGGTGAAAATAAGGCGAGATTCCCTTCGTCTGGCTTTCGGGGACTACATATATGGACAAATGCATTGTGAGAAAAAGCCCTTAGCAGGAAAACGAGTTGCCGAAGCCGTAAAACATGGACTATGAGTCAATGGAAGTAAGTCATTTGGCCGGATGAGTCTTGATGCGCACTGTTTTCAACTTCTGGCCACGTTTTCGTCTGGCACACGCCGTAACAAGCTACGATGCAGACTGCTTGCTGCCAAGAATGAAACATGGTGACATGATTTGAGCAGCCATATCGTGATATTCCATGGATTCCATGGTTACTGTGCAAGGTTACGTTACTACCAGGTATTATGTGACCATTTTGGCTGATCACGTCCGTCCAAAGGTACTATATTTGTTTCCCAATGACAGTGCTGTGTTCCAAGTTTATAGATCTGTTGTTCACACATCTCGAGGATGAATTGTCGCATCTCCGATGGCGCGGGCGTTATCCCCCTGCAACATGGTTACGTAGCGAGACGCCCTACCAAAAGCACGACGTAGTAAGCGGTGGAATTACCTGTAGTATTGGTACCTTTGGTCAGGAAAGAAATATAAATGAATATGTGAGAGCCGGCCGGGGTGGCCGAGCGGTTCTAGGCGCTACAGTCTGGAACCGCTCGACTGCTACGGTCTCAGGTTCGGATCCTGCCTCGGGCATGGATGTGTGTGATGTCCTTAGTTTAGTTAGGTTTAAGTAGTTCTAAGTTCTAGGGGACTGATGACCTCAGAAGTTAAGTCCTATAGCGCTCAGAGCCATTTGAACCATTTTTTGAATATGTGAGAGAGAAACTCGGAGCCGATGTTAGTTGGTTTGTTTTGCACATAACTGAAACCGCGTATCATTTATTGTTAGTACATTGCGTATTTTACATCCCTACGAAATATAAACTGCACTTTATAAGTAAAAAAAAAATTAGTTGATCGCATAACTTCTGCGCTTTTATGTGGCCAAAGCAATTACTTTTGATGCAAATACAGTTTACATGTACAAATATATCAAACTATTTAAAATTATTCTTATTATTTGTTATTTTGTACTAAATACATCGTTCTTCTTCATGATCAAAGACAAGGGTTTCCTGCTATTATTGATAACTTCGAAAATAGATTCTGAATGACAGAACTCGTGCACCTCTAGAGTTTTAGGGAAGCTTCTGCCCTGGACCGGAGAAGTGTTGGTATATCCCTGGGCCAGTCATCAGGGCTGGTTTCCGTGCTGACTTCGATACTAGATGCTGGACTTCATTATCTGCGGCGACGGATCATTGATTTTCTCGCGAGGCACCAAGTGTAAGACCAACACTAGAACAATATCATACACAAGATGTTAGCATAACCAGAGAACGGAGTGCGAACGACGAGAACGCGTCCTACTGGTAAGTGTTCTAAGCTAGTGGGGGTGGAGTACCTATGTCATCGAGGAGAAGCTCTCCTCTACGACGTCATTCATAATGATAAGGTCAATTCTGCTCACCTCTAGTTGTTCCGTTTGACTACATTTGCTTAACGAATTTGTTACAACGTCTTTACTGGTTAATCACCGCGCGGGATTAGCCGAGCGGTCTAGGGCGCTGCAGTCATGGACTGTGCGGCTGATCCCGGCGGAGGTTCGAGTCCTCCTTTGAGAATGGGTGTGTGTGTGTTTGTCCTTAGGATAATTTAGGTTAAGTGGTGTTTAAGGAAGGGGCTGATGACCTTAGCAGTTAAGTCCCATAAGATTTCAGACACATTTGAACATTTTTTTTACTGGTTAGTCAAGACTCCTGGTAGGTGATGTTGTGCCCTACGTAGTGTCTATCGTGAAGAGGCTAACGAAGGCATTTTGACCTGTGTTCCTCTGACCATTTTCTGCTGAGCTCCCTCGCACAAGAGTGTCGAGGTTGTCCATCTTCCTGACCGAGTTAGTGGTATCGAAATCTTTACTACTGATGAGTCGAAGCTAGCAGTCACACTTGTAACGGTACGTCACATAAATTGACATTTAAAAAAAGAAAAGGGCTTCTGTTTGTGTGACGTGTGAACTATAGATTATTTCAAGACTGCATACATATGCACGATGTATAATAAATACTAAAAAGTGTAATTATTACCACCAAAGCTCACAAACAGCGATGTGATTAACAAAGAACATTTTTTTGGCTCTCTCCAGTTTTGCCTTGCAAATAACGAATAATAAGTAATGAAAAATATTCCATTCAACGAGCATAACAATATCTCAGTTACTTTATGGAGTTTGGTACATAATGGCCAGTAGCCCCCTGAGAACCAAATTAATTATTACAGGTTGCATAAAAGCACGCTAATTTTCTTTACAAAATAGCAGCGCTCACGCGAACTATCTATTAGAAGGCGGTGAGTCGCGCGTTGTGTTTAAAATATTATTTCGTACTTACTCCGGAATAGCCGATGTCCGTACGTATGTTATTGTGGTATTGGGTTATCTCTGTCTCATGCTAGCTCACAATATTTCACAAAGTAAATTATATTGCAGTATTTAATAAATATTTGTTTTTATTAAGTACCGCAATAAGTAAAAGAACCAAAAAACCGCGATACACTCTCACGTATACATATATTTCCCTGTGTTGAATGTCGCGAAAATATCAGGTAATTTGTGTATTAGCTTCACTGCTTCGTAATTTCCTTAAAAAAGTATTTTGTACGTACAACAGTAACATCTGTACAGTCTAAGTTCAGTCAACGACGTTATGATGTACAGTGTGACTCAGATGCCCCTGCTAATGGGTTTTATTCGACCTCCAACGCCCTAAAAAAATGAAAAAAGTGAGATTTTCATATTCTCTCGCTCACTACGTGCAAACTATTAGCCCTATATAAAAAAGTACAGGACATTCCTTTTAGAAAATTTAATATAGTTAAATTTTGTACTGGCCTAAATTTTCGCTGGAGGTCATGGTTTTCGAGTTACTCAAGAATAAAAGGTTGGAGGACTACTTTTGTATGGTTTTCTTGAATGGCTTGAAAACCACAGCCTCATCGAAAACATATCGTAGTACAGATTTAACTACATTAATCTTCCCACAAACTTTTTCTGTAGGACTGTTAGTTTGAGTGCAGTAAGCGAGAGGATATGAAACTTCCGCGCGTGGAATTTGAAAACATTGTGGGTATAGCAAACCTATCGGTAGGGGCAGCTGAATTACCCTGTATATTCCAAATTTGGAACAAAAAACTAACGTCACACTGGGGGTTTTAATGAAATTAAAGGTACTAATATTTTTTTCAGGTACTTGACTGCAGTCCTTGTACATACTGAAAACTCTAGAAGCTCCTAGAGGAGCTAAAACAATGCTGCGCAGGCCTTTGGTGATAAGGAATTGGGCTGCGCGTTTTGTCAAGCACATGTACATGCAAACAAACTGAAAATTATTTACCTAACTTCATAATTCCGAGATGATGAGCAAAACTTTATTATTTCTCTTTAACGTTGTCATTATTAACTGTAATATTTAAGGTCGTTGCAGATAATAAGCTACATTATATCGTGTAGCTGAACAAAGAACCTTTTACCGTTGCATTTAAGAGCAGTTGACAGTCTTGTTTATTGTAAACACAATAAACCAAGATTGCTTAGTAGATGTTACGAAACGTATAAAACCCCGCGATTTATGTTTGGCGCACGCCTTGTAAATGTCGTGTAAAATATGTGGAGGGACGGGAGTGAAAAAAAAATATCGAATTTGATCCATATATATACTCTGGTAGTATTACTGAGCGTATCTTACTTCGTTTGATGTGTGCTTTTGATATCGATGAACAGCCTCTGCTGATTGAACACGGTATTATTTGCAAGCGGTCTTGCAAAAAAAGAACTAAAAAAAAATTAAATTAAAAGAAAACAAACGGCGATCAGTACTCGTGCCTCTATCACGTCTCTGTTGAGCAAACGTTTTTTGATTGAGACGAGTATGGTTCTGATGCTTCTCGTATTTTGGTATCTAATCTCCGAGTACTCGTAGCAAGAAATGTTTGCAAAGCCTTCTGTTATTAACTCACGGATCTGACTGTTTATTTTTGAATATCTATCGAAGAATAATAACAAGAGGTTTGTTGAAATGGTACTGTATGCGATTTATTTTCATAAGTTTCGTAACATTCCCGCTAGAGGAAATGAAATTGCTTCAGGAACTCTTAGAAGTACATAAAAGCTTCTCTCCATCTTTAAATTGGAAAGTGATTCTGGTAGAAGCGTACGGAAAAATTGTTTTGAATGTTAAGAACGTCACGATGACAGGTACTGTAACATATTAATATCTTATAAAACGATTGACAATCAATCACTGGAAACAGACGTAACCGTTAAATAAATACTTCGGAGCAAGTGTCCAGAGCGATGTTAAGTGGAACGGCCTTATGAAACTAATTGTAGGGAAGATAGATGCGAGACTGACATTCTTTAGATAAACCCCAGAGAAATGCATATCACTCACAAAAGAGGTCGTTCAAAATACCTTCTTTCGACAGATTCCTGAATATTATGTGTCAGTTACGGCCATTGCTATGTAGTATGAGCAAAGAAGATGAAGAGACTCGCGAAAGAGCTGCCTGGTCAGTCACGAGTTTGTAAGGTAAGCGCGAGAACGTCACGGGGACGCTCGCGTAACTCAAACGATAGACGCTACAAGAGAGGCATTGCGCACCACTGAAAGATTTACTGTTACAGTTAGAATAATATACCTGCATGTTCGAAGACGGGTCGAGCAAAATATTGTTATGTGCAAGTATAGAACGGGAACTGACAATGACAGGAAAACTAAGGAATCTCACACGGAGTCTAATCCAAGGCCTTCCTTACCGTGCACCATTCTAAAATGGAACAAGAAGGGGGAGACTGGTAGCGGTACATGCAACGAACCCTCCGTTAGAAATCGTTAGTCAACTTTTGTATTGTAGATGTAGCGTTAAATGTAGACTGATAACACTTTTCTGTGTAAGTCCATTATACAAGCTCTGTAATAACTTTACAATCCAGATAATATAGTTATTTAATTGTGTGGCTAATTTATTTTTTCACTAGCCATCATCGAGATAGGTCATTGATAATGATAAATGTATAACTCATACCACATAACACACTATAGGGGGGAGAAAGAAAGACGCACTACGAAGGAAGTATACGAATGGGACAGGACTCGGTAGATGTGATGTACATGTGCAAACAAATGATTTTCAGAAAAATTTGGTGATTTTATTCAAGAGAAAGAGTTTCAGTAGTGGAGCGGTCAATAACCGTGGGTCCGTTTCTGACCCTTAGGCAAGCAGTTATTCGGCTTGGCACTGATTGGTAAAGTTGTTGGATGTCTTCCTGAGGAATATCGTGCCATATTCTTTCCAATTGGCGCGTAAAATAGTCAGAGTCTCGAATTGGTTGGAGGGCCTTGCACATAATGCTCCAAACTCTCTCCATTTGGGATGGATCCGGCGACCACGCTGGTCGAGGTAGTCTCTAGCACGCACGGAGACAATCAGCAGATACCCTTACCGTTGCGGGCAGGCATTATCTTGCTGCAATGTAAGTCCGAAATCACTCGAAATGGGCGTGTTAGTGTACGGAACTCAATGGCAATCGGCGCAAGGGGCACTTTGAGCTCAGAACCCTTTTTTGAGCCCCCTATGAAAGATTCTTGTGGTCACTGAAGCACCAGTTGCACATCGGTGCTGTGTTCGCTCATGGTTCACCCAATCCCGTCAATATCGTCGAATGGTGGTATCGCTCCTATGCAAATGACGAGTGATACACCGATTACTCCAGTCGGCTTCTTTGTGCCCAGCTATACGTCCTCTCCCAAACGATGACATTTGCTTGGCATAGTTGCTGTTGAACTGAATGCACGGATACAATTCGCAAAGACTTTACGTCCTGATATTGACACATTCCCTGTTTACTATCCTTGTCAGCCGCACGGTGGAATTGCGCTGCAGCGTCACACATTCATCCATCGGCCGCCGAAGTTTACTACACTGCTGGCCATTAAAATTGCTACACCACGAAGATGACGTGCTACAGACGCGAAATTTAACCGACAGGAAGAGGATGCTGTGACATGAAAATGATTAGCTTTTCAGAGCATTCACACAAGGTTGGGGCCGGTGGCGACATCTACAACGTGCTGACATGAGGAATGTTTCCAACCGATTTCTCATACACAAACAGCAGTTGACCGGCGTTGCCTGGCGAAACGTTGTTGTGATGCCTCGTGTAAGGAAGAGAAATGCGTACCATCACGTTTCCGACTTTGGTAAAGGTCGGATTGTAGCCTATCGCGATTGCGGTGTATCGTATCGCGACATCGCTGCTCGCGTTGGTCGAGATCCAATGACTGTTAGCAGAATATGGAATCGGTGGGTTCAGGAGGGTAATACGGAACGCCGTGATGGATCCCAACGGCCTCGTATCACTAGCAGTCGAGATGACAGGCATCTTATCCGCATGGCTGTAACGGATCGTGCAGCCACGTCTCGATCCCTGAGTCAACAGGGACAAGACAACAACCATCTGCACGAACAGTTCGACGACGTTTGCAACAGCATGGACTCTCAGCTCGGAACCCGTGGCTGCGCTTACCCATGACGCTGCATCATAGACAGGAGCGCCTGCGATGGTGTACTCAACTACGAACCTGGGTGCACGAATGACAAAACGTCATTTTTTCAGATGAATCCAGGTTCTGTTTACAGCATCATGATGGTCGCTTCCGTGTTTGATGACATCGCGGTGAACGCACATTGGAAGCGTGTATTCGTCATCGCCATACTGGCGTATCACCCGGTGTGATGGTATGGGGTGCCATTGGTTACACGTCTCGGTCTCTTGTTCGCATTGACGGCACTTTGAACAGTGGACGTTACATTTCAGATGTGTTACGACCCGTGGCTCTACCCTTCATTCGATCCCTGCGCAACCCTATATTTCAGCAGGATAATGCACGACTGGATGTTTCAAGTCCTGTACGGGCCTTTCTGGATATAGAAAATATTCGATTGCTGCCCTGGCCAGCATATTCTCCAGATCTCACATCAACTGAAAACGTCTGGTCAATGGTGGCCGAGCAACTGGCTCGTCACACTACGACAGTCACTATTCTTGATGAACTGTGGTATCGTGTTGAAGCTGCATGGGCAGCTCTACCTGCACACACCATCCAAGCTCTGTTTGACTCAATGCCCAGGCGTATCAAGGCCGTTATTACGGCCAGAGGTGGTTGTTCTGGGTACTGATTTCTCAGGATCTACGCACCTAAATTGCGTGAAAATGTAATCACGTGTCTGTAATAGCATAATATATTTGTCCAATGAATACCCGTTTATCATCTGCATTTCTTCTTGGTGTAGGAATTTTAATGACCAGTGGTGTATTTTGCATTGTCCATTTATATCTGTATGAATATCAGATTGTGGCCAATTTGGATAACTCCTTTGTGGTGCGTCGTTTTTTTGTATTAGATTGTGTATGTTGTAGATTATTTTCAGGAATCGAAATAAATGTTTACTGTGTCTTATTTGACATGGCTATGCGTTTCATATCAGCGATATTTCACAATTTACCTAATGTCGGTAGTTACCATACCATCTTCTACCCAGATGTCTATGATGCCAGTATAAGATAGCAGCCACCTTCTGTTTAATGCGTTTTCCCTGTCATTAAAATTCGGTACTTTATTATTTCTAGTACTATGGGCTTCTTTTTCATATTCACATTTAATAAACACATGAAATTTCAGTAAACGAAAAAGTATTCTCTTAATTAGTGTTAACAATGGAAGGTAATTTCTCAAGTAACTTCACAGGATAATATTTCTTAAATAACATTTCACAGCATAATATTATAGTATCATTAATATGAAGTCACAATATAAATTTTCTAGATTACAGGACTAATACTGTAACACAGTACTTCGTGGGATATCTCTTCCGTTTTGTAACCCCCTCAAATGCTCTGCAGGTTACCAACGATTTCTGCTGGTAACTGAGGCCCAGTTAGTTCCCATTTTCTCTTCAGTTTCTTGTTCAGATCAGATTGCAGTTCTCCGGACCATCCTGTCGAGTTCGTTCCATATTTCTCTATGGTCTGGTGAAAACGGTAATAATTTACTAAATAACTCTGAAACATTATTATAATACTTCTGAAGCACGCTTGAGTACCACCGGACAGAGGTCATTGTCAATGAGCACACACAAAACGCTACTTCCTCGCCTCCTACCGTTCCGTCAAAGTAATTCAGTAGCAACTAAACGCTTTTACCTAACCTACACGTGGCTAATCTCACTTCTGCTTTTGTCTATGTTATAAGACTTAATTGCATACATGAATAGACATACTTACATAAAACAGGCACAAATATCTAATCACAATATTATTTGTTGTTGTGGTCTTCAGTCCAGAGACTGGTTTGATGCAGCTCTCCATGCTACTCTATCCTGTGCAAGCTTCATCTCCCAGTACCTACTGCAACCTACATCCTTCTGAATCTGCTTAGTGTATTCATCTCTTGGTCTCTATCTACGATTTTTACCCTCCACGCCGCCCTCCAGTACTAAATTGGTGATCGCTTGATGCCTCAGAACATGTCCTACCAACCGATCCATTCTTCTAGACAAGTTGTGCCACAAACTCCTCTTCTCCCCACTTCTATTCAATACCTCCTCATGAGTTATGTAATCGACCCATTTAATCTTCAGCATTCTTCTGTAGCACCACATTTCGAAAGCATCTATTCTCTTCTTGTCCAAATTATTTATCCTTTCATGTTTTACTTCCATACATGGCTACACTCCATACAAATACTTTCAGAAACGACTTCCTGACATTTAAATGTATACTCGATGTAAACAAATTTCTCTTCTTCAGAAACGCTTTCCTTGCCATTGCCAGTCAACATTTTATATCCTCCCTACTTCGACCATCATCAGTTATTTTGCTCCCCAAATAGCAAAACTCCTTTACTACTTTAAGTGTCTCATTTCCCAATCTAATTCTCTCAGCATCACCCGACTTAATTCGACTACACTCCATTATCCTCATTTTGCTTTTGTTGATGTTCACCTTATATCCTCCTTTCAAGACACTGTCCATTCCGTTCAACTGCTCTTCCAAGTCCTTTGCTGTCTCTGACAGAATTAAAATGCCATCGGCGAACCTCAAAGTTTTTATTTCTTCTCCATGGATTTTAATACCTACTCCAAATTTTTCTTTTGTTTCCTTTACTGCTTGCTCAATATACAGATTGAATAACATCGAGGATAGGCTACAGCCCTGTCTCAATCCCTTCCTAACCACTGCTTCCCTTTCATGCCCCTCAACTCTTATAACTGCCGTCTGGTTTCTGTAAAAATTGTAAATAGCCTTTCGCTCCCTGTATTTTACCCCTGCCACCTTCAGAATTTCAAAGAGGGTATTCTAAGATAAGTCGTAGGTTCAGTATTGCCTCACGTGTTCCAATATTTCTACGGAATCTAAACTGATCTTCCCCGAGATCGGCTTCTACCAGTTTTTCCATTCGTCGGTAGTGAATTCGCGTTAGGATTTTGCAGCCGTGACTTATTAAACTGATAGTTCGGTACTTATCACATCTGTCAACACCTTCTTTTTTGGGATTGGAATTATTATATTCTTCTTGAAGTCTGAGGGTATTTCGCCTGTCTCATACATCTTGCTCACCAGATGGTAGAGTTTTGTCAGAACTGGTTCTCCCATGGCTATCAGTAGTTCTAATGGGATGTTGTCTTCTCCCGGGGCCTTGTTTCGACTTAGGTCTGTCAGTGCTCTGTCAAACTCTTCACGCAGTATCATATCTCCCATTTCATCTACATCTACATTCTTTTCCATTTCCATAATATTGTCCTCAAGTACATCGCCCTTGTGTAGACCTTCTATATACTCCTTCCACCTTTCTGCTTTCCATTCTTTGCTTAGAACTGGGTTTCCATCTGGGCTCTTGATATTCATGCAAGTGGTTCTCTTTTCTCCTTAGGTAGGCAGTATTTATCTTACCCCTAGTGAGATAAGCCTCTACATCCTTACATTTCTCCTCAAGCCATCGCTGCTTAGCCATTTTGCACTTCCTGTCAATCTCATTTTTGAGACATTTGTATTCCTTTTTGGCTGTTTCATTTACTGCATTTTTATATTTTCTCCTTTCATCAATTAAATTCAATATTTCTTCTGTTACCCAAGGATTTCTAATAGCTCTCGTCTTTTTACCTACTTTATCCTCTGCTGCCTTCACTAATTCATCCCTCAAAGCTACCCATTCTTCTTCTACTGTATTTCTTTCCCTCATGCCTGTCAATGGTCCCCTTATGCTTTCCCTGAAACTCTCTGGTTTACTCAGTTTATCCAGGTCCCATCTCCTTAAATTCCCACCTTTTTGCGGTTTCTTCAGTTTTAATCTACAGTTTATAACCAATAGATTGTGGTCTGAGTCCACATATGCCCCCTGGAAATGTCTTACAATTTAAAACCTGGTTCCTAAATCTCTGTCTGACCATTATGTCATCTATCTGGTATCTTCTAGTATCTCTAGGCTTCTTCCATGTATACAACATGTTTTCATGATTCTTGAAGCAAGTGTTAGCTATGATTAAGTTATGCTCTGTGCAAAATTCTACCAGGTTTCATTTCTTACCCCCAATCCATATTCACTTACTACGTTTCCTTCTCTTCCTTTTCCTACTATCGAATTCCAGTCACCCATGACTATTAAATTTTCGTCTCCCTTCACTACCTGAATAATTTCTTTTATCTCATCATACATGTCATCAATTTCTTCGTCATCTGCAGAGCTAGTTGGCATATAAACTTGTACTACTGTAGTAGGCGTGGGCTTCGTGTCTATCTTGGCCACAATAATGCGTTCACTATGCTGTTTGTAGTAACTTACCCGCTTTCCTATTTTTTATTCATAATTAAACCTACTCCTGCATTACCCCTATTTGATTTTGTATTTATAACCTTGTATTCACCTGACCAAAAGTCTTGTTCCTCCTGCCACCAAACTTCACTAATTCCCACTACGTCTAACTTTAACCTATCCATTTCCCGTTTTAAATTTTCTAACCTATCTACTCGATTAAGGGATCTGACATTACACGATCCGATCCGTAGAACCCCTGTTTTCTTTCTCCTGATAACGATGTCGTCTTGAGTAGTCCCCGCCCGGAGATCCGAATGGGGGACTATTTTACCTCCGGAATATTTTACCCAAGAGGACGCCGTCATCATTTAACCATACAGTAAGGCTGCATGGCCTCGGGAAAAATTACGGCTGTAGTTTCCCCTTGCTTTCAGCCATTCGCAGTACCAGCACAGCAAGGCCGGTTTGGTTATTGTTTCTGGGCCAGATCAGTCAATCATCCAGACTGTTGCCCCTGTAACTATTGAAAAGGCTGCTGCCCCTCTTCAGGAACCACACGTTTGTCTGGCCTCTCAACAGATACCCCTCCGTTGTGGTCGCACCTACGGTACGGCTATCTGTATCGATGACGCACGGAAGCCTCCCACCAACGGCAAAGTCCATGGTTCATTTATGTAACTAATTAGATCGATAAGCTATTTCTCTGTTTCGATTGAACTGATTTGTGTTAATGTAGTTAGAACAACTAAGAAAATAAAAGAAATGTGTATTACCTTAATTTGTTAAGCAATGTGCATGTAAAATGATAATCGGAATGAAACTTGCGATATGAAATGTCTGCCAACAGTGTATGGAAACGTGGAACTCAAGTTCACGGCAGTTCAAATAAATAGAAACATTCCATATTATTCTTTGCAGTCAACTATGTAGGATTAGACTGCTTGAGTTAAGTAGTAGTTTGAAACATTAGCCTGCATAAAATTCTGCTTTTGAATGTGGAATTTATCTTTTGAAGCATGCTATGTAATATCTAGTTCTGATGTAAATAGTCACTGGTGTGTCGAAAATAATGGCTACCACCAGAAAAATATAGACGCTTCCTCACCTGAGACACATTCTCTACAGGAACTGATAATCACAGGAGATGTAGTTCATCTGACGTTCTACAGTACTCAGGAAACTGCTAAAAGGTCGTCTCGAAAACGAGAAAAACAACTAAAAAATTCTATTAATCCCTACTGAGCTTTGGTGCACCTACTTGCTGTGTAAACTTCGCTGATGGAACTTTTTACAGCTATTTAGAAAGGAAAGTGGGATAGGGTGTGCTGGGCTGATATGTGGACACCGTTTAAGAACAACGATGTATGTCCACGTAATGATGTGTTTAAGTGTCGTCTGTTTATTAACATTTTTCTGCCAAATTTAATATATGCTTTGGGCCTTACAGTAAATGATTTTAACACATAGTTCCTCAATTTATAGTTCACTACTCAAACACGAGTAATCGATAACAGTCGCTTTTATAATAGAGTCCGTACCACCACTGCAGAGTACAGCTTCTCCTTTCTTGGTTAAAATAACGTCTTTACCTATTTCGCACAGATTGTCTGTTAGTGCAGCGATAATTCATGTTTTTTGATGACTACTGCTCCCTTCTCGTACTTTTGATGCCTTGATTCTTCTTCTCCATAATATTCTGCTTCCTGCGTTGATCATCTGCTGAACCCTCAATCCTTAAATCTTGGCTCTTGCACCTTTTTTCTCTTCTTTCTTCTCAGTTGATTAGCTCAAAAAATCGAGCTCCCTCCTTCAGTTTTGGTATTTTACTCCGCCAATGCTACTTTGTTAATTTGCTGGCTATTTCTTCGCCCGCCTGTGAAAGTTCAATGCTTCCGCTGTCTCCGTACTACAAGCAGCAATCAATAAGTTTCCATTAGAGTGCATAGCTGCAGTGTATAAGCAACCCAGCGCGACTCCGATGCTGTATACATACATCAAAAAAAGTTTTTATTACCACAGTTCCCAGAACTCCTGAAGATAGACGTTCACTGTGGATATTGTATCACAGACACAGTCCCTTCGACTCTTCAGAGATGTCACTAAACCTGCCCAAAGATGTAAACAACCGTGCAAAAAAATGGCTCTGAGCACTATGGAACATCTATGGTCATCAGTCCCCTAGAACTTAGAACTACTTAAACCTAACTAACCTAAGGACATCACACAACACCCAGTCATCACGAGGCAGAGAAAATCCCTGACCCAGCCGGGAATCGAACCCGGGAACCCGGGCGCGGGACAACCGTGCATATCAGCTCCTATTAGACGGAGGGGCGTCAGGCAGCCCGTCAGGCAGCCGATCAGTACGAGTCGTTCTACAAGGAAGGAGGTACACAGCTCGTGTTGTCTGTAGTTCAACCATGCCTTGACGGTCAATACCGCGGTTAGATCGCGTCCGCGTTGTTACTTAGGGCCAGGAAGGGCTCTCAACAAGGGCAGTGTCCAGGCGTCTCGGAGTGAAACAGAGCGATGTTGTTCGGACATGGAGGAGACACAGACAGACAGGAACTGTCGATGACATGCCTCGCTCTGGCTCCTCCCAAGGGCTACTACTGCAGTGGATGACCGCTACCTACGGATTATGGCTCGCAGGAGCCCTAACAGCAACGCCACCATGTTGAATAATGCTTTTCGAGCAGCACAGGACGTCGTGTTACGACTAAAACTGTGTCCAATAGGTTGCATGATGCGCAACTTCACACCCGACGTCCATGGCGAGGTCCATCTTTGAAACCACGACACCATGCAGCGCGGTATAGATTGGCCCAGCAACATGCCTAATAGAACGCTCAGGGTTGGCATCATGTTCTCTTCACCGATGAGTGTCGCATATGTCTTCAACCAGACAATCGTTGGAGACGTGTTTGGAGGTAACCCGGTCAGGCTGAAGGCCGTAGATACACTGTACAGTGAGTGCAGCAAGGCGGAGGTTCCCTGCTGTTTTGGAGTGGCATTATGTGAGGCCGGCGTACGCCGCTGGTGATCATGGAAGGCTCCGTAGTGGCTATACGATACGTAAATGCCATTCTCCGACCGATAGTGCAACCATATCGGCAGCATATCGGCGAGGCATTCGTCTTCATGGACAACAATTCGCGCCCCCCATTGTGTACATCTTGTGAATGACTTCCTTCAGGATAACGACGTCGCTCGAATAGAGTGGCCAGCATGTTCTCCAGACATGAACCCTATCGAACATGCCTAGGATGGATTGAACAGGGCTGTTTTTGGACGACGTGACACACCAACCCCTCTGAGGGATTTACTCCGATCGCAGTTGGGGAGTGGGACAATCTGGACCAACACTGCCTTGATGAACTTGTGAATAGTTTGCCACGACGAATACAGGCATGCATCAGTACAAGAGGACGGGCTACTGGGTATTAAAGGTACCGGAGTTTACAGGAATCTGGACCAGCACCTCTGAGGGTCACGTGGTACAACATGCGATGTGTGGTTTTCATGAGCAATAAAAAGGGTGGAAATGATGTTTGAGTTGATCTCTATTCCAATTTTCTGTACAGGTTCCGAAATTCTTGGAACCGAGGTGCTGCAAGCCTTTTTTGACGTGCGTATAAGCAGTGACATGTAGGTGAGGGTTAGTGTGGCCTTCTAATGGAAACCTTTGATCGCCCCTCATATAATTCTCTTCCCCAAGTTACACTTTCCGACCATTACCACAAAGAAAACTGCCTCTTCCTCACAAAGTTATCATTTTTTTCACTAATAAAGTGACACTTTCCTTCTGTGTGTCTTTACGGTGCCATGTGCCAAATTCAACAGTCATTTTCGATTGGCTCTTTCCTCTCAATAAAAACTTGCATGGATTACATTTATCCAATTGTTGACGTAAGTTGTAAATTACTACCTTCATATAAAATTTGTACTCTTCCCATTTTTTTCAGGAATCGACAGCAGAATTATTGGAAATTATGTAATAAATCATGCCCTAAATGTTGAATTTTTCTTTTTTCGCCAATAATCAAGAACAATAGTACACAATTCAGGAAAGGGTAGAATTGGTCCTTAACCATGCTGCAGGCAAGAGTCTACGTGAAGCTGCTAAGGAATATCACAGACGGCATCCAGATCAGGATCAGCTACCCCACATCTTGCAGCCATTGGTCGTTTACTGGAGAAGTTCAAGGCATCCATGACAAACGACGGACCGGGTGGCCATGTACAGCAACAGATCATGAAACCTCTGTCATGGCATCGGTCAGGCATCTGTGTCCAGGATAGTATACAGAAATCATTTCCATCCGCAATGTGTGCATTTTGACGTCTTGAAGATGACACAGGTAGACGGGTTCAGTTCTGTGAGTGGCTTAGTCCAGCCACACCTTGAAGCTGATATTCTTTTCAGCGATGAGGACTGTTTCTATATTAAAGGGACAGTGAATAGACATAACGCTGTTTATTGGACAACCGAGAACCCATACATTGCTGTAGATACTCATCATCAGACTGACCTACGGTTAAATATGTGGTGTGGCGTACATGTGGATGTTCTCCTCCCTCCTGTATTTCTCAACAACAATCTCACTGCAGAACTGTATAGAGAGAGTATCTCGAGATCACACTTCTGCCCTATTTGGATTATGCACGCAAGATGGAGCACCTCCCCATTTCGGACGAACGACGAATTTATGAATCAAATTTTACCTGCGCGTTGAACAGATCGACGGGATCCACAGGAATGGCCGCCAAGGCTGTAAGATTTGACACTAGCTGACTTCTTTGCCAAGGGCGATTTCCGATCTGTAGTGTACAGAAACAGGTCCCCAATACTGGAGGAAAGCATCAGAGGACCCGTGCAGCCCAACACTTATGGTGCTACGTAAAGTGAACAAGAGCTACAGCATCAACACGATGGTAATCAATTTGAACAATTCCACCAGTAGTGTCTAAGCAGTGCAGCTGTAGGACATGGCAGTTGAGCCATTAATTTGTTTCAGTTTGCCACTTCGTGAGGGTGCTACTGCGATGTCAATTTTGTTGTTAAGTCGTAAATCGTGTGCGGAAATGACACTGGTTTGTTTTTTTCAGCGTGCCGTTTTGACAGTAATTTCGTTTTTTTAAGTTTTTGACTTCGAGCACATTAATAAATTTACCCAATAATTAACGTGGTGAATCATATGTCACAACGATTATGCTCATGATTTAAAACAATGTGTTTCCGACAGTTCTGCCCTATAGCGTGTTTTCGGTATCTACACAAATAACGGAGTTGTCCTATGTGGCGACTTTTGAATCACCCTTAGTTTATCATTGAAGATACGACGTGTTCTTTTTTAATGGAAAAAATCTCGGTCACATGGGTCCCAAGGTGGTGTCAGAGCAGTTTCGGGACATAAAATGGTCATTCTTTTGCAAGATGTGTGCTCCAAGTCACTAGCTAACAAAAATTTGAATGTCAGTATAATCCCCTTCTTTCCTCTGCAGCCACATGTAACTTTTACTTCAGGATTTGGCGATATCTCTCCTTGCTAAATGTACAGTCAGTTAACGTAAATTCCCGCATACCAGACAACGAAATACAGCACTTTATCAAAACACACTACATGCCGTGTTTTACACTCACAAATATTTCACCTGCAGATTGTCAGTGAGCTCTTGCCGTGCCATATTTCTTCCGTCTGTTGAAAAGATGCTGAACTTTGTCTCGTATGCGTACATAACATTTTGATTCATTGTTAGCGTAGTCCCTTGTTAACTGGGCCATTTTTTTCGGTTCACTTTATAACCGTATGGCTTTTCCTTACAGTTCTGCCGCTGTAGCCTTAGTCCCTGATAAACCTCCGGACAAGTGCAGCACATACTAGCGTACCACCATATTCTTGCAGGGGGTGCATTACGGGTTTAGGTGCAGTGAATCGAGGATTACACTTGATCTTACTTACGAACAAATTATCTTTCTCTTTCATTTCATTTCCTTGCCTATCTTTCCCGAGAGACAGCGTTTATGCAGTCATAGTATCCGTCTTATAATGTCCCCAAACGTAATTCAATGTTACCGCTCCTGCTTTTAGTTTCACCAAAGGTTGTTTTGACTTTTTCTATATGCTGAGTCAGTCCTTCCGACCAAAATTTCTTTTTCGATTTCTTCATATTTTTCATGCAGCCATTTCGCCTTAGCTTCCCTACACTTTCTGTTTATTTCATCCACAAGTGACTGTATTTCTAAATTCCTGAATTTTCCAGAATATTTTCTACGTCCTTCTTTCGTCGATCAAATGAAGTGTTTCTTCTGTCACTCATGGTTTCTTCAAAGTTACATTCTTTGTAACTACTGTCTTCTTTCCAGCTTCTGTGATTGCTCTTTTTAGAGAAGTCCGTTCCTCTTCAACTGCACTGCCTACGGAGATATTCATTATCGCAGTATGTGTAGCCACAGAGAAATTCAAGTGTAACTTTTCATCCCTTATTATTTCCATATCATACTTCTTCACGCATTGATGCTTCCTGACCAGTCTCTTAAGGTTCAGCCTACTCCACTACTGAATTGTGATCTCCTTGTACAGGGTGTTACAAAAAGGTATGGCCAAACTTTCAGGAAATATTCCTCACACACAAATAAAGAAAAGATGTTATGTGGACATGTGTCCGGAACCGCTTAATTCCCGTGTTAGAGCTTATTTTAGTTCCGTCAGTATGTACCGTACTTCCTCGATTCACTGCCAGTTGGCCCAATTGAAGGAAGATAATGTTGACTTCGGTGCTTGTGTTGACATGCGACTCATTGCTCTACAGTACTAGCATCAAGCACATCAGTACGTAGCATCAACAGGTTAGTGTTCATCACGAACGTGGTTTTGCAGTCAGTGCAAGGTTTACAAATGCGGAGTTGGCAGATGCCCATTTGATGTATGGATTAGCACGGGGCAAGAGCCGTGGCGCGGTACGTTTGTATCGAGACAGATTTCCAGAACGAAGGTGTCCCGACAGGAAGACGTTCGAAGCAATTGATCGGCGTCTTAGGGAGCACGGAACATTCCAGCCTTTGACTCGCGACTGGGGAAGACCTAGAACGACGAGGACACCCGCAATGGACGAGGCAATTCTTCGTGCACTTGACAATAACCCTAATGTCAGCGTCAGAGAAGTTGCTGCTGTACAAGGTAACGTTGACCACGTCACTGTATGAAGAGTGCTACGGGAGAACCAGTTGTTTCCGTACCATGTACAGCATGTGCAGACACTATCAGCAGTTGATTGGCCTCCACAGGTACACTTCTGCGAATGGTTCATCCAACAATGTGTCAATCCTCATTTCAGTGCAAATGTTCTCTTTACGGATGAGGCTTCATTCCGAGGTGATCAAATTGTAATTTTTCACAATCAAGATTTGTGGGCTGACGAGAATCCGCACGCAATTGTGCAATCACGTCATCAACACAGATTTTCTGTGGACGGTTGGGCAGGCATTGTTGGTGATGTCTTGATTGGGCCCGATGTTCTTCCACCTACGCTCAGTGGAGCACGTTATCATGATTTCATAGGGGATACTCTACCTGTGCTGCTAGAACATGTGCCTTTACAAGTACGACAAAACATGTGGTTCGTGCACGATGGAGCTCCTGCACATTTCAGTCGAAGTGTTCGTACGCTTCTCAACAACAGATCCGGTGACCGATGGATTGGTAGAGGCGGACCAATTCCATGGCCTCCACGCTCTCCTGACCTCAACCCTCTTGACTTTCATTTATGGGGGCATTTGAAAGCTCTTGTCTACGCAACCCCGGTACCAAATGTAGAGACTCTTCGTGCTCGTATTGTGGACGGTTGTGATACGCCATTCTCCAGGGCTGCATCGGCGTATCAGGGATTCCATGCGACGGAGGGTGGATGCATGTATCCTCACTAATGGAGGACATTTTGAACATTTCCTGTAACAAAGTGTTTGAAGTCACGCTGGTACGTTCTGTTGCTGTGTGTTTCTATTCCATGATTAATGTGATTTGAAGAGAAGTAATAAAATGAGCTCTAACATGGAAAGTAAGTGTTTCCGGACACATGTCCACATAACATATTTTCTTTCTTTGTGTGTGAGGAATGTTTCCTGATAGTTTGGCCGTACCTTTTTGTAACACCCTGTATAGGGTGTAAATTTTAAGTTGACAAACCAGAATAACTCGAAAAATTAGCTTCAAACGAAAAAAATGTGTAAAATCCAAAGATGATTATTATCGAGGGGGACATCTGCTGGAGCTAAAATTAGCCCGTCACCCCAACCCCCTGAGGGTGGGGCGAGGGGCAACTTCAAAATTTCAAATGGGAACCCCTATTTTTTATTGCAGAATCAGATTTTACATAAGAACTACATACATTTTGTCTTAAACATTTGTTTTGATTCTTGGTAGTTGGCCCTGTAAGTCAAGAAAATCCATGTTCTCGTTTTTTCGTGACAAATGGTTACGTATAAATAAAAAATTCTTATTTACTTCGCAAATTTTGATTCACTAAAACTAGAATCTCCCTCTTTCCCCATAGGGTGTGGTTTGAGAGACCACGAAACAAACAAAACTTATCCGAATCTGCGGAAAAAATTAATATTTGGGTCAACATTTGTAAAACTCTAATTCCTCTCTCTAAAACCCCACCCTATGGGGAGAGAGGGAGAGTTTTATTTTTATCGAATCAAAATTTACGAAGTAAATAAGTATTTGTTATTCATCCGTAACCATTTTCCACGCAAAAATGAGAACATGGATTTTCTTGAATTACAGCGCCAACTACCAAGAATCAAAAGAAATGCTTAAGACAAAATGTATGTAGCTTTTTATGTAGAATCCGATTCTGAAATAAAGATGTGGGTTCCCATTTGAAACTTTAATGTTGCCTCCCGATCCAACCCCAGAGAGTTGGGGTGGTGAACTAATTGTAGCACCAGCAGATGTCCCCCTCGAAAATAATCAACTCTGGATTCTACACTTTTTTCGTGTGAAGCTTATTTTTGGAGATATTCTGGTTTGTCAACTTAAAATTTACACTCTGTGTATCTCTCCTGGCTACGCCTTACACAAAATTTGTCTTTAATGCACTGGTATCCATTGGTTTCTGCATCGTCATGCCGTTGATCACCGCTGATTCTTCCACCTGTACGATCAGTTTTCCACACGAAGGAAAGAGTGTGCCCTGAATCTCTGTCCTCTCCTCCGCCCTTTTTGACAAGGCCATTGACAGAATGAGGGTGATTCTTACGCCGGAAGTCTTCGGCCACAATTGGCCACAATTGCTGATGATTCCTATTCAAAATTTAAGCATTGTGGGTGTCCGAGCTCGGGAACTTGGACGTGTTGATTAGTAATTACAGACACTACCCCCAAGACCATTTGAGTTTCAGTCCAACAAACTCGCGGCAGTACCTGTTATCTCACTATCTTACTGGTGTGTAGGTAGAAGGAAACTATGGCGGTTGTTTACATCAAGTACAGCAGCTTCAGTTTAAGTCATATAGTACAATAACTCCCTCTATGTTACGAATTAACTAACATTTTTATTTCAATAATGTAGTTTAAACTGCCCCCCCCCCCCAACTTTTTTAAAATCTAAAAGCAACGAGCGTATGTGCATATCACTTTGAAATATTCAAGAAATATCAATTTACACCTTGCTTGCTCGTATATCTTAAGGGTAAATCGATGCACCAAAATCTATGCAAAGCATCAGTAATAGATAATCATAGAGATGTCCTGTACAGAACTGTTATATCACTTTAGAGATAAATATTTAAAAAAAATATTAGAAATATTTGCTGAAGATAGTTTTGATAAAATACAGTTACATATCAATTTCAAATTCATCAAAAGTTAAAATCTAGCGTAGTCACTTATTTCATAGTGGCTTAGCGATCCTCTAAATACGTAAAGGAAATGTAAAGGTCATTTCAAACAATTTTTATGAAGATCGTTTAACATCATAGGAAAATAATGAAGGTAAACTAGATATGGCTAATTTAACCAGGTGCATTTAATAAAACATACAAACGTCCTGTACTGACGTAAAATTTCATACATAAACGTATGATGTAGCTCCAACCGCTTTACACTGTCTCAGGGAGACGATAAAACAAACTGCCATTATACCTAGACTCTAAGGCTAAAAAAGGAATGGTGATTCATGTGTTTGGTGGTGAAATAGATAATATAGGGTTGCGTAATACCATCACAATGTCTTTTTAAAGGAGTCATTTTCAAGGGAGGCCGAAATTCCCATATTAGATCCCTCCTGGGTTGTGACGTGTCTTGCCCTGGAGTAGGAGATTCTCATAGAATTTCCAAAACTGGCTATTTCCCACCAATACCTTCTTACTGAGGAGGTGAACGCCAGATGAAGTCAGATGTCAGTATGTCTCCATATACTCCAGGAAATCCATGAATCTGCCTTTATTAGCCTTGTGAAACTACCTTGACACTAGACCTCAGAGGGGAAAGTGTGTGTCCACTCTCAACCAGGAAGGCAGTGAAGTTGTATCTCTTGTCTACGTCCTGCCTCTCCAATGTTTAAATGCTCGCCAAACCTGACCTTAAGTATTCTGCTTGTCTGTTCCACGCAACAGGTAGCACAGTCTGGACATTCCATTCTGTATACACTTGATTGGTGGTGCATATCTCTTTTATCAGTCTAATACAAAATATGCCCAAGGCTGTCTTTAATAGAAGGAGAGCTTTATGTTTCGTTTTTTGAAAACCGATGCTGTTTCTGTGCTAAACGTACCATTGTATGGGAAGCAAATGTATTTGTTATTTCTACCTTCTACTTAGTTTATGCATAAAATTTCTGTTACATTTTGATATTTTCACAATATTTTTGTAAATTGTATCTACATAATGAGGGGAGTAGCTGTTTGCACTGAAGATGTGTTGAATAGTATCTATTTCTTACCTTAACAAATCAGTTAATCGAAAAATAAAAGAAGTAATGAAAGGTAGTCAATAATAATATCAGTATAAGTATTTCTTTCTGAAGGCGCCAAATCTGTGTTTCCCATTGTGGTGTCACTGCCAGACACCACACTTGCTAGGTGGTAGTCCTTTAAATCGGCCGCGGTCCGGTAGTATACGTCGGACCCGCGTGTCGCCACTGTCAGTGATTGCAGACCGAGCGCTGCCACACAGCAGGTCTAGAGAGACTTCCTAGCACTCGCCCCAGTTGTACAGCCAACTTTGCTAGCGATGGTTCACTGACAAATTACGCTCTCATTTGCCGAGACGATAGTTAGCATAGCCTTCAGCTACGTCATTTGCTACGACCTAGCAAGGCGCCATTATCATTAAAGTTAAAGTAATTGTACTTAAAAGTAGCAACCAGAAACCAATTAATTCATTTTCCATTTTGTTGATACTATGCAATGCTAAATCTATTTTAACACTGAAAAAGTAAATCACCATTCAATTTTTAGCCGTAAAGGCTAGGTATAATGATAGTTTTATTAAATGCACCTGGTTAAATCAGCCTCATCAAGTTGATATTCATTATTTTCCTATGATGGTAACATATCTTCAAAAACTTTTTGTAAGGACTTTTATATTTCCCTTACATTAAGTATTTAGTGGATCACTTAACCACTATGATATAATGACTTAGTTAGATTTTAGCTTTTGATGAGTTTCAGACTGGTATGTAACTGTATTTTATCAAGACGACCTTCAACAAAATATTTTTAATTCTTTCGTTTTTATTTATAAAGTGATGTAAAATTTTTGTATAAGACAATTGTATGAACCTATTAATGATACTTTGCATAGGTTTTGGTGGATTACTTCACCACTGAGATATGAGCAAGCATGTTGTAAGCTGGTATCTTGAAAATTTCAAACCGCTGTTTTTAGATATTTGAAAAAAAAAATAGTTTTAGGCTGCTGTACTGAAAGGAAGCTATGTTAATTAATTTGAAACATAGAGGGCGTTATTGCACTACATGACTAAATTAAGGTTGTCCTACGTATGTAAACAACTGCTTCAGTTTCCTTCTGCCTTTTGTACCAGTAAGATCATGAGATGACATGATTGCTATGGATTGTAACTCAAATGATATGTTGACCTGAATGGATAGTTGCTATTGGATAACATGGAATTTTAATTATTGTCCTATTTAAAGTAAATTATTTCTGATTCTGTAATTTTCTTGTGTTTTGGGACTGAAGATGCCTCTTTCTAGCCAAAATCAATAGATACATGGTTAATAAAAACTAGTTTGATGTGACTGATTGCTGTGTGCCTCTCCTTCCTTCACATATGTATTGCATTCTCAGTTAGCATGCAGTTCCTCTGTTGATCTTAAAGCAGTTGGATAGTTCAGAATAACTATACTTATATACCGTTTCTCCTGCCTGATCTTAACCTTTCTTCCTTTTTTGCCAGACAGCAGATGCTGCCAGATGCGTAGGCAACACTTTAGCTGTTCCATTAAACAGGCAGAAACAGCCTATGTCATCTAACATGGTGTGCATTGGGAATTGTAGTTTAAATTAACAGGTGACCTCATTTCTACTACTTAGTAGGGCTCTTTGTAATGTTTCCCTTTGGCACGAAAGGGTCACCCATTGCCCAACATGATACTTCGAAAGTGTTGTTCTTTTATTACAGGCAGCTTCCTGTTGATAAATGGGCTTAGTTGTCATCCTTTTAACTTAGGTTCAAGTATTTTTAAAATTTTTGGAAAACTTCAATCTGATGATATATATTTTCCTTGAGTGCATTCACGTATCTTAAAAGGATATTTCATCTTTTGAGCAAAAGGAACCTCATACAGGGATGAGAATCTACTCTTATGGAGTTTTGAGCTGTACACCACTACTACATAAGCAAGTAGGACTTCTCATACGTTTTGGTGATTGTTAATCTTGCTTTATTAAATCTGACATGAAACGTGAACCTTGATCCATCATCACTGTGTAACGCGTTATAAACTTCAGAATCTCTTCATTAACCATCCCTTGTGCCACTGTTTCTGCCTGCTGGTTTGGTGCAGATTTCATGGAAATGGAATTTGAGAAATGATCAATTATCATTTGCACATAATTGTTTCCTGCTGGTGTTTGAGCAAATGGTCTGAGTATGTCCATGCACAGTCATCTTAAATGGCTTACCTGCCTCTGTTACTCTCTGTAATGTAATTTCTTCATGGCTAAGTTCCGCTTTTTATGCATATGGAACACACTTTTAGACATAGTGGTCGACATCCTGCTTGCTTGTCTTCCACCAGTAGTTTTGTGCGACTCTGCCTTCTATGGATTGGTAGCTGCTGTGTCCAGCTAAAATTGAATCATAAGACTTATTTTGTAATTTAGCTGGTATCACTAGGAGCAAACCACAACTTGCATATCTACGAGGTGCATTCAAGTTCTAAGGCCTCCGATTTTTTTTCTAATTAACTACTCACCCGAAATCGATGAAACTGGCGTTACTTCTCGACGTAATCGCCCTGCAGACGTACACATTTTTCACAACGCTGACGCCATGATTCCATGACAGCGGCGAAGGCTTCTTTAGGAGTCTGTTTTGACCACTGGAAAATCGCTGAGGCAATAGCAGCACGGCTGGTGAATGTGCGGCTACGGAGAGTGTCTTTCATTGTTGGAAAAAGCCAAAAGTCACTAGGAGCCAGGTCAGGTGAGTAGGGAGCATGAGGAATCACTTCAAAGTTGTTATCACGAAGAAACTGTTGCATAACGTTAGCTCGATGTGCGGGTGCGTTGTCTTGGTGAAACAGCACACGCGCAGCCCTTCCCGGACGTTTTTGTTGCAGTGCAGGAAGGAATTTGTTCTTCAAAACACTACCTCTTACCGTAGTGCCCTTTGGAACGCAATGGGTAAGGATTACGCCCTCGCTGTCCCAGAACATGGACACCATCAATTTTTCAGCACTGGCAGTTACCCGAAATTTTTTTGGTGGCGGTGAATCTGTGTGCTTCCATTGAGCTGACTGGCGCTTTGTTTCTGGATTGAAAAATGGCATCCACGTCTCATCCATTGTCACAACCGACGAAAAGAAAGTCCCATTCATGCTGTCGTTGTGCGTCAACATTGCTTGGCAACATGCCACATGGGCAGCCATGTGGTCGTCTGCCAGCATTCGTGGCACCCACCTGGATGACACTTTTCGCATTTTCAGGTCGTCATGCAGGATTGTGTGCACAGAACCCACAGAAATGCCAACTCTGGATGCGATCTGTTCAACAGTCTTTCGGCGATCCCCCAAAACAATTCTCTCCACTCTCTCGATCAGGTCGTCAGACCGGCTTGTGCGAGCCCGAGGTTGTTTCGGTTTGTTGTCACACGATGTTCTGCCTTCATTAAACTGTCGCACCCACGAACGCACTTTCGACACATCCATAACTCCATTACCACATGTCTCCTTCAACTGTCGATGAATTTCAATTGGTTTCACACCACGCAAATTCAGAAAACGAATGATTGCACGCTGTTCAAGTAAGGAAAACGTCGCCATTTTAAGTATTTAAAACAGTTCTCATTCTCACCCCTGGCGGTAAAATTCCATCTGCCATACGGTGCTGCCATATCTGGGACGCATTGACAATGAACGCGGCCTCATTTTAAAACAATGCGCATGTTTCTATCTCTTTCCAGCCCGGAGAAAAAAATTGGAGGCCTTAGAACTTGAATGCACCTCGTACACAGCACCCCATCTTCTGTGTTGCATTACAATTACATCGTGAGCTGCTGCTAGTTTTAGTCAGCACAATGTGCTCCCATTGTGCTTCCAGTCATTCTTCTGCATCTAACCTGGCGCATTCGACAGTACGAATTTTGTGACCAAGTCTGTCAACATTTCCAAGTGATTTGTCCTGTCAATGTACTACTTCAAAATCGAATTCATTTAGTGATAATTTCCCTTTAGTTAACTGACATTTATAATCTTTAGGATCCATCAGCTATTTCAGTGCCACGTGATCAGCTGTTAACATGAATCATCATTCTTACATATAACAGTCGATATAATTAGCGACCCCCATATATTAGTGCTAGCATTTCCTTTACCGTAGTCGAATAACTTTTCTTTGTCTTATTAAGGTTTTTTGATGCATTCGCTCTTGGATATTCTTGTCCATCTACCTCCCGACTTCAAATGCAACACCAAGGTAAATTGCTGGCACCATGTGATAGTCTAAATTGCTTTTGGTATTCCAGAAAGGTGTCTTGTGATTTCAGTGACTTTTGGAATAAAATTTGTTAGAAATTAGCTTAGCCAAGATATGAGGCAATTCCTTTTCTGCAGTTGGCATCACGAAGATTTTCATATCATCAACAAGCTGCAGATCAGAGCTTACACAGTCCTGTCCAGTAATATGGCCCAAGTGACAGACTTTCTGTAACTGGGTGTTATTTGTGCAGTATGTAAGCTATGATAGACTTTGAGTAAACATACTGTATGCTCTTAGTTATCCTTGGTGAACGCAATGATATCATTTAAGTGGACCATGCATCGCTTTGGTTTTAATTCCTTTAATAACATATGTAACATGCGTTGAATAGTGCTGGCTCGTTTGTCAGTCCCAATGGCATAAGACAATACTAGTAATAACCAGATGGAATTGTCAATGCGGTCTTAGGATGATCCTCTGGACTACCTCTAATTGATGATACCGACGTAGTAGACCATAGTTGTAAATTTATGACATTGGCCAAGTCTATTTAAGGTCTCTCTTATAAGGGGTACGGGGTAGGCAGTTGTAATTGGACAGTGCTTTAACTGATTGTAATCACAACTAACCCTATGTGTTTTTCTGCTATCTGCTGATTTCTTTCACATAGTGACAACTGGCGTTCTCAGGTGGTATTACAGACTTCTGTGATCCCATCACAAAGTAGTTGACTTATAAATGATTCCATTACATCCTTCAAATGATGTGGACTCTGTAAGGTTTCCGACACAGGCAGTTCACTCCCAATGGGAATATGATATTGAGTTAGTGGCTGGCAGGCAATGGTCTAAGAGGATCAAATAACTGACCATATTCTTCCAACCGCCTCTACACATGACACTTTTCTACTCAGTGCAGTGAAAGAAGGACTGAGCCGGTATTGCAGAAACTGATGCGAAATCGCTCTTGATTTCATGCCTGTCCAGTAGTCTTAAGATATCAGAGTATCGTGTGATAGCTTTACCCCTTCAGAACTAACATTATCAATCTGACACGCACAATTTTGTTTCTGTCAATTTCTTATATGTTTTATAGACTACATCGTGTAAATCACTGTGCTTTATCTGACTCCACATTTTTAGGTAAAGGCTCAAGAGTTTACTAGCAGATCAGCTTCTGCATCAACCCAAACTAATTTTCCTCTGTCTTTCTGTATCATATCCTGCCAGTAGACTGTAAGGGATTTTGTACATAGTTTAGGAGGCTACCTCTGGCCTAGGGATGATTCTTGTGAAACTGAGAATCAACTTTGTTCCAGTCAGCTCTACTATACGCTGTTCTAACTTCAATGTAATACTCAACCAGGAAATCTAAAGCAAGTATGCCCTCATAGCTACTGCCAACTATAGGGAGAATTTCTGCACTAAGCCAGAATTACTTCCACACCACTCATATTCCCATTATTTCCGATCAAAACGAACGAACAGTACTCCCCATATATTCTGCTTAATCTCCAGTCTGGTGGATTCAGTTTTACAGTGCTTTTACTCTCACTGCCACAGATACTTGCGACCTTGATTTCAACAAAAATATAACCAACTTTTCTTTCATGTAGCCTGTCAGAACTGTGACTCCGCACAGAGCGAGCCATGCTAACCGTTACTGGGAGCATTTTGTAGTGGCCACAATGCTGTCTGCCACGTATAAAAGAGGTGTACAGCGTCTACACTGCTACCACTTTCCATGTTTCTGCGCTCCTTTGCGTGTTTCATATTCCATTAAGCTATTCAAGATAGTAGCTTGATGCAGTTTTTCTCCTACCTCTTTCAACTAACCTTTCTCTTAAGTTGTCAAACGACTGTACATCTCTTGTGACACATTATATGACACCTAGCATCCCCTGCTGCTTTCAGTCTAGCTACTCTCAATAACTGCTCATAATTCCAATTTTTCAACCTGGCTGGCCGAGGTGGGCGAGCGGTTCTAGGCGCTACAATCTGGAACCGCGCGACAGCTACGGTCGCAGGTTCGAATCCTGCCCCGGGCATGGATGTGTGTGATGTCCTTAGGTTAGTTAGGTTTAAGTAGTTCTAAGTTCTTGGGGACTGATGACCTCAGAAGTTAAGTCCCATAGTGCTCAGAGCCATTTGAACCATTTCAACCTGGAGGCTACAGGCAAATTATCAGAAAATACAAAGATATTGTAACATATTCCTATCTTTTAGACGTTTCTCATGGAGCCATATACGTTATCTCGCATTTCTAGCTGCTTCTCTCACACAAATAACGATAAAAATTCATAAATTCAGGGTCGCTACCAGCCCAAGCCCTTCCTAACCATTTAGAAAAAAACGGAGCTGGAAAATTATTAGTTTAATTACTCTAATAATTTAACTACAAGTATGCAAATTTCTTTACGTAGCCAGATAAATAGCGCTCCATGACGTGCGTGAAGCAACTTGATTAATTCAAAATTGAAAATCGGAGTAAGTGGGTAACATCAACACCACAGAATTTATCTTTCACGTAGATTATTTATTGTATCTAAGTATTTGGTTTCACATCCTAACTACACATAACTGGCGCCTGACTAGAAATATTTAAGTAAGAATTACGTGAGAATGTAACAGAGCACAATTTAACTACAGCAAGAGGAAACAAAGAAAACGGGGGTGGTAGACAATGATACTATCATCTCCTTTGCATTCATAGCACAAAAATATCTTTGTGAGATTTGCATTACGATTCTATGCATGCACTATTCTGGACAGAGGTTTAACCAATGCACGAGGCTGTGCGATAATTATTCAATATACTAAATGCGTCTCCTGCTTGCAAACGGCCGAACTAGAGCACGTGGTGCATTCCGAATCAAACTGTTATGCTGCTTTGTAGAAAGCGCACGAAAGAACAGATATTCTTGCAGAAATTGTAGCTCATTAAACAAGCAAAGTGTTAAAATAAAGCCTATTGCGGTGCCGTCGTGGACCAAACACGTGGCACAAAATCGACACACAAAGACAAAAGCAACTTCCACAAAATATAAGATTAAAAATCTTTAAAAATCGTGCTTCGACACAGTATTACACTCACATATGTGTATTGTATTTGTATTTGTGTATATGTAATATGTGGGTTGTCTATGGCTTGGACACGATTAAATAAATAAATAATGTGAAAAATGATGTACCAAATGGTTCAAATGGCTCTGAGCACTATGGGACTCAACATCTTAGGTCATAAGTCCCCTAGAACTTAGAACTACTTAAACCTAACTAACCTAAGGACATCACACACACCCATGCCCGAGGCAGGATTCGAACCCGCGACCGTAGCATCCCGCGGTTCCGGACTGCAGCGCCAGAACCGCACGGCCACCGCGGCCGGAAGGTTGAAGTGATCCTAACTAGCTTTTCCTAATCAGATTTACCGTTTGAAATTCTACTTCATCGTTGTTCAAAATGAACAAAGTAACTTCCACACTTATAACTCAAACACCTAAAAATCGCCTATTTATAGCCATATAATTACGGTACATTCAGAAAAATAACTTGATTCAAACGCTTCAGTTAAGCTGAAGTTCTTACGTGTTTCAACAGTTAAACATAACGAAGTCTTAACTCAACCTGCTTTCTATCACCTGAAACCCCCCTTAAGAACTACGATCCGTACTCACCAAGGATTCACCGAAGAGTGCCGCTTTCACTTCCGAGATTACCTAGCTCCCCGTGCAGCGGACGCTACCAGAGGGGTAGCCCTCCGTCACCAACCTCACACACAAAAACAGCCTTGAACACAGCCTTCGACTAAGATGGGTAAACCTCTCTGTTGAGATATTGGAAACCTAATTTGGTCATCCTGTGCTCTCCTTCGAACGAGAAGCAACATCGTCTGCTCCCAGCAGACGATGACCAACTCAGCGTTTCCCACAAAATAAAACCGAAACCTCACATTAAAACACATATATAATATTCCACAGGCCTTATTTGAGTGCTCAGTCTTTCTGGAAGAGTTCATGAATTGAGCTAAAATCAGGTAGTAAAGCGAATAAGTTGCATCGAATTCGACAAGCGTCTTATGAAACGACTTCACCGAGACGTTTCAATATCTTCCCCTTATTTTCTAGGAAATGTGGTTACTAGCAAAGTAGTTATGTATAAAGGACAAGTACACTACAATGGGACCGCTTTCTCATTTCCTTCGTCAGTTTTCCTATTTCTGTTTGTGAACTGCCTGAGCCAGCAGGTGCTGAATCACATCCCAGGCCTGAACTTGTTTTGACATTCTTCTCTCTGCTGAAACATGGAACTGGCTACTATCTTCCATTTGTCGTCCATATTCATCTTTAGAAATTATACTGACACCAAATAAAATGGGGTGTCTAGGATGGGTTGGTATGAGTGGTGATTATCTACTGAAGATGAATGTGGACCCTAGCTAGAGGAAGCCTATGAGAAAGGGGGTGAGATGAGGCTGCAATTTCCAAGCGGTTAGGAGCAAATGCAGAGAGACAAACTTTCTGTTTCGATCAGCAGGGGACGTAACAGAGGTGCAGATTTTTGGATTCGATGATACTTGTAGGAGGCTCAGTCAAATCTAGGGTCTGAATAACCCTTGTTTATTGCATTCAGACTAAAGTAATTCACAGAAGACTATTTACAAACGTGAGGAAAAGCATTAGGTTCGACTGTTGGTACAACGGAGATCAGTCCCAGGAGTGAGAGCTAAAAGAAGAAACAATCACTAACAGAATCTTATAATGCAATCATTTGAGAGCAGCATTCAAACTAAGAAAATAGAGTGAAGAGGCACTTTCCTGAGGCTCGCGTTGAGTGATATGGAGTTGGCTTCCAAACGGTCTCACTTAAGACTTCTTTGACAACAGAAATCTAGAGTTTTTAGAGAATCAGGTGGCACAACGCTCCTGTCACTCTGAAGTTGTCTCGCCAACCCTGTCGGTACTTTATAGACCTCGGCCAATCTTACACGACGCTTTGCGTCTCCATGGTGACTCTGACCAACTTCATTTTGGTCTTTCCCCTTCTCCTACTCTATGAGTGAGGTGTTCCTGGCTTTTACATTAACAAACTCTGTGCCTGGAAGAAATAGCATTCCGCTGAAAATTAAGTCACTGTCCTTCCTAGTATGACTACCAACGTCATTGTTTCACTCACTTTACTCCATCCTGAGAGTGGAGACTTCCACTCTTGGAGCGGTGAACCAAATTTCAGCAGTTTAATTCATTTCCCATGTCATGCTAAGCTGTCTGAAGCCACTGACGTTGCGGTTCTCAGGAGCAAGTATCACGCTCGCTGAATATGCTAAGCCATGCCTGTTTGTGACTACCATCTACTGTGGCACCTTACAACAGTACGTAGACGGTGTCTGCAGTGAGCAGCTTCTTCCATGAACTGAAACTAAACTTCTACCCTGGGGCAGCTGCCCAAAGCTTCTGCAGTTGACAAGCATCTTCCATTATTGCTGTTCTCGTGTAATAAAAACGCCACCATTTGCACATGTCATCCGCATTATGTCCCTGTTTTCCTGTCTTGGAGTGCTCTGACTAACTTCCAACAGCCTCAGGCTTAATAATGAATAAGTCATCAATACACAACAAGAAAAGACAGCTCATGGATAAAGTGAAGCCCTTTATTGCTGTTTATTTACGTTCATCAGTCTTCGATGTTACTAATATGAAGCCTGGTGAGAATGGCAAATGCACATAGACCATGTCTTCCGATATGCTAACTGACCAACTTGCTCTTGCCAGTGATAGCACAGACAGTGCGCCGCCACCACTGCGGCTGTGTGAATGGATGTCGCGTTACCGACTCGTCTCTGGACGGCCAGCCGTCGGCTGATATCACCAAGAATACGTCAGACTGTGATTCACGCTAGTGGTACAGGGCGAAGGAGTTCTCAGATTGAACCTTGTCAGATGCGGAGGTAGCTGGACGCTAGCGTCACAGACCTGTAAAGGCGGCAGAATGCTAAGATGCCCAAGCACTCGGATGGTTTGGTGGCAAACTAAGGATCGAGGCCAGGTGGCAGTGGTGCAGCTCTGACTGGCACAGACTGGACGACACGGTTCATCCCAGCTGCTCGACATGGCAGGTTGGTCTTCGAAGGTTTAAATGTAGACCTTCAGGGTTGATCATGCGGAAGTTGGGGAAACATCTTAAACAGGGGCCAGTGTCCCAGGTCTTGGGTATTGTCCTGTTGCGATACAGCAGGAGGTCGGCACTGAAGCAGGCACACAGCAGAGGAACATGGCTGTTACTCAGCAACCATATACTAGTTTAAACATAGAATTAAACCTCCAACCGGTTGCCTGTTTAATTCCATGTTGCAACACAGCAGACGGTTGCTGCATTGACAGATCGCTGACTGTGGTTGCTGGAGGCAGCTTCTAATGTCCTAGTTACGACACTGGACTCTGGCTGTGGCCCATGGTGCTAAAGTACAATGCTATACTCCTCATGTATACCTTCGGAAAACACGTTCTAACACTTAAATTTATATTTTACATAAAGAAATTCCTTTTCCTTCAGAAATTCTTTTCCTGATATTGCCAGATTGCGTCTTATATCCTCTCTACTTTGACCATCGCCAACTGTTTTGCTGCCCAAACAGCAAATTAATCTACTACTATTAAAATTTCTCTTCCTAATTACATTCCCTCAGCATAACCTTTATTTTCGTTTCGTTAATATTAATTTTAAAATCTCTTTGCAAGGCGCAATTCATTCTCTTACACGGCTTTTACCGTCTTTGATAAAATTACACTTTCATTACTGAACAGCAGAGATTTCATTTCTTCTCCAGTAACATAAATCCCTTCCCAAAATTTCGTTTTGTTTTCCCTTGTTAGTCGCTCAATGTATAGATTAAATAACATCCTCTAGTAGCTACAACTCTGTCTCAGTCCCTTCTCAACTACTTCTCGTCTTTCATATCTATATCTGTAATCTAGATGCTGCACAAGATGTAATAACTTTTGGGTATGGTGCTCAAACTAACAATATTTATGTGGCCGCGACACCTCACACGGCGCTTTAGTTCCATTGCGTCCAGTTGCGACATTGTAGCCCACGCTACCGAATGGGTCATTAACAGATAAGCAGAAAGGGAGAGACATGCTGAATCTTAACATATACAATTCACCTTTACACTAGGAAACTCTATTAATACCTAACCGAATGTTTAAAATACATTCCTTTCCGACCTCTAAACGTTATTGTTCCAAAAACAGATGTATTAAAATTTTGCAGTGGTTCAGCGACCCTTTTTTAATTTAAAAGCCTGCTCTCTACTGACGCAGAGCATTTTTGTGCGAATTTGAAGCTTTAACACTCAACTGAAATCGGAAGTTATTACAAATCGTGCCTGGCTGAATATTAATATCAGCACATGTCATTCGTGTATTGTTCAACATTTGAAATGCATTCCTGTCAAGACCGACATCGTACTGCTGTCTTTTTGTTTATTTTTTAATTTTGTCGGGAGAATTCAATGTTCCATCAGATTTAACGTAACATAATTGTTTATTCTTCCAATATCAGGACTGAAAACCGCCCATACAGTAAACTGAATTAAACACGCTGAAATGAAATGAACAGAGTATGAGGATGAAATCAACGAAGATGCAACAATATGAAATGACATTAAGGAAAATCAGACGTTAATGGCGAACTCGAAACGTAATGTTGCGAATCGTTGGTTGACATGTGAACAAAAATTGGTGGGAGTTTAGGCCAGCAGACAGCAAAATCCCGTGACGGAACTATACAGGTATGGTACTGTGAATTTCAAAGCTAGTTTGTCACAGGTGATACAGTCGACACATTAGCATTGCGATGTCACAGTAGTAGGCCTCAGATGAAATTTATGTGCCTTAACAAGAAATATACAGTGAATGGTTTTAAGCGTTTCACTCGTTTAACTTTTGAATGGACAACTTATTTTTTTAAAGGCATCCGTACAGTCCAGTAATTAGTGTTATTGAAATTCATGTGTCCATTTCCGATAAATAACAGATTGTACATTTGAATAGTTAACTACATTTTGTATGCATGTATTGTTGTTTGCACTGTTTTTACTGTTGCATTATGATATTTCGTATAGTAAGGCTCACGTCTTTACGCCGGATAGATCGCACAATTGGATACCGAACACGCCCGAAACCCCCTAGTAACATCTGAGGTATACAAAATTCCATGCAGTTTTGTGGACAAGTATATATTGGAACAACGAAAAGAAGTGTAAACACCCGCTTAGCCGAACATAGAAGGAACTGTCGCTTAGGACATATCGAAAAATCGGCCGTAGCTGAGCATGTTTTTCGAGATGGGAACCACGAAATTAAATTTAATGAGACAAGCGTTCTAGCACGAACATCCCATTATCATGCGCGCATGTATAGAGAAGCAATAACAATAGAGAAGCATAACAATTTTAATAGAAAAGAGGAAGTTTCAAAGTTAGACAAAGTATCGATGTCGACGTTGCGCCAGCAGAATGACAATCGAACATGATGACGCCTTCGAAAGATAGGCATATCGTCGGCATCACGTGACGAATGTTGGTGCCCTCTATGCGCTCCATAAATGCGAGAGTACCTGGAGCATCAGTGGCAGCAGCCGGACGACCTCAGAAGATGTCTCCCGCAGATGGAGACGAAACGTTAGGTGGAAATTTTATATATCGACCACGGCCTCTTAACCCGGAAGCTTTAACTGAAGAAAACACCTGCCGTGAAAGCCTACATTGTATGATTAGATATCGGAGTTGTTTACTTACGATGATAACTATCGTTGTTTGCATGTTATGTGACTTGTTCTCTTGTGCTTGAAATTGGCTCTACAGCCGAAATTGGCAAGTATTGGTTTAAATTAAACTATTCTCGGCAAAAATTATGTCGTGGCAGAAACGATTTCGTCCTCACGGAAATTTAAAATCAATATGGAATTAAGGCTAATTTTTCTTCATTTACGTCTACTGTGCGGTACAATGGTTGTGCTGTCCTCATTACGTGAATTTCGTTCCGATTTACACAGTGAACTGCATTTGTGCCATGCACATGTGACATATTTACTGCATCCAGCAATGAGACCAAAAATTAGGTAAATTAAAGAGGGATCACTGCTGTCAGCTGCAGCGGAAACAGCGGCGACGAACGAAAATGTTTCCAGGACCGGGATTCGTGCCGGGGTTCGCCTGCTTACTAGGCAGGTGCGGTAACCGTTGCGCCATTTTTTAGTTTTTTTAAACCGTTTTTTTAAAAAATATATATATTAAAGTGAGAAAAAATGGGGTAAAGGTGGTTTGAAGCTCAGACTGAGACTTCAACGCTATTTTCTTTCTCTCTCTTGCAATGTCAGACTTACAACCTTTACTGACATACATAAACAGTGTCTACAATGTCCAAATGTTGACAAATAGTGGCTAATTAGAAAATTAATTAAGTAAGGAAATGAATAAAACTGAAAATGTTCAAATGAAAAAGATATGAAGACATCGTGGATAGTACAAATACAAAAGAAACATGCTCCTCTAGCAATGAAATGAAATTCGTGTCGGGGGCGACATCTGCTCACGACCCGACGTTCGATAGAGCAAGTGTGCCATCCTTCGACTCGTTCTCCAGACGTTGGTGTAAGCCTGGGTCGTCTTCTCGAAATTAGCTAAGGGTCCGTAAGACTGATCGATGTCTATCTCGGCTTTTTCGTCTATCTCATCTCTCACCCCTCACACGCCATCTGGCCGGCGGGTCGGTAAATGTAAGTCGCAGGTAATTAGCGAAGTCTTGCCTACATTTCTTATGCTGTTGCAGCTTCGTGTGTCCATCCAGGAAAAAATGTCAAAAATCCATTTTGTCCTTTCCCGATTCATAGTAGACGTAGCCCACAACCATTTCCCGTACCCATGTCACTGCATTGGTTTTTTGGGCCGGAAAATAAGATTCTTGGGGGAAAAAAAGTGTGTCTGATAAAATTGTGTGGGGGGCGGAGCGTAACAGGAACGCCAATATCTGTCGTGCCAAGTGCCACACCGGAGCCGTCCAACTACATGCTAAACGATGTTCATCAGTGTCCACTGTTGCGCAGCCTAAACATAGTGGACTGTCTGGCAAATGAATCGCGTGGCGCCGTTGATTTGTTGCGAACTTCCTATTTACCACCACATACCATGTTGAGCGTACCGACGTTGGAAGGTAAACGTTCCGTATAATGCGCCATATCTGTCGCCAGTTCTTGTCTAGGTACTTTTTTTCCAGGGTATTCCTGGGGCACCGGCGCAGTAAGAGTTGGTGTACATCTCGCGTCGTCGGTAGTCGTGTTGTTGGGAAGGATTCTCTGACATATCTAATGCACCCGAGGTATTGCGAAATTGACCGCGCCACTGTCGTAAAACCGTACTGACGAATAACGCCCGTGCCTTTTCATATACTTCACCAGACCAAGTCCACCCTCTCCAGGTGGTAACGTAACCTTTTTGTATTGGATCTTAAACAGGTGTCCCACACTCACTTAAGTTCCGAAAGTTGCTTGTATCCGTGATGCCATTGTGAGCGTTAAAGGCAGGACATGTGCTACGTGAGTGAGTCTCGGTGCTAGGTATACGTTAACATAGGTCACCCTGGAACACGTGAGGCAATACTGACCTTACGACTTATCTTAGAAGAAAGATTAAGGAAAGGCAAACCTACGTTTCTAGCATTTGTAGACTTAGAGAAAGCTTTTCACAATGTTGACTGGAATACTCTCTTTCAAATTCTAAAGGTGGCAGGGGTAAAATACAGGGAGCGAAAGGCTATTTACAATTTGTACAGAAACCAGATGGCAGTTATAAGAGTCGAGGGACATGAAAGGGAAGCAGTGGTTGGGAAGGGAGTAAGACAGGGTTGTAGCCTCTCCCCGATGTTGTTCAATCTGTATATTGAGCAAGCAGTAAAGGAAACAAAAGAAAAATTCGGAGTAGGTATTAAAATTCATGGAGAAGAAATAAAAACTTTGAGGTTCGCCGATGACATTGTAATTCTGTCAGAGACAGCAAAGGACTTGGAAGAGCAGTTGAATGGAATGGACAGTGTCTTGAAAGGAGGATATAAGATGAACATCAACAAAAGCAAAACAAGGATAATGGAATGTAGTCGAATTAAGTCGGGTGATGCTGAGGGAATTAGATTAGGAAATGAGGCACTTAAAGTAGTAAAGGAGTTTTGCTATTCGGGGAGCAAAATAACTGATGATGGTTGAAGTAGAGAGGATATAAAATGTAGGCTGGCAATGGCAAGGAAAGCGTTTCTGAAGAAGAGAAATTTGTTAACATCCAGTATTGATTTAAGTGTCAGGAAGTCATTTCTGAAAGTATTCGTATGGAGTGTAGCCAGGTATGGAAGTGAAACATGGACGATAAATAGTTTGGACAAGAAGAGAATAGAAGCTTTCGAAATGTGGTGCTACAGAAGAATGCTGAAGATTAGATGGGTAGATCACATAACTAATGAGGAAGTATTGAATAGGATTGGGGAGAAGAGAAGTTTGTGGCACAACTTGACCAGAAGAAGGGATCGGTTGGTAGGACATGTTCTGAGGCATCAAGGGATCACCAATTTAGTATTGGAGGGCAGCGTGGAGGGTAAAAATCGTAGAGGGAGACCAAGAGATGAATACACTAAGCAGATTCAGAAGGCCGTAGGTTGCAGTAGGTACTGGGAGATGAAAAAGCTTGCACAGGATAGAGTAGCATGGAGAGCTGCATCAAACCAGTCTCAGGACTGAAGACCACAACAACAACAACAGGTCACCCTCTGAATCATATCCAATGCTCTTCATTTCTGTAACAGCACCATTGTCCGCATCAGCTTCAATATGCGTCGGTTGTTGTCCGCTGCTGTCCGCTGCACATCCGTGTGGAACGTAACTCCTAGACAATTTATGGTGTTAACTAACAAGAGCGGGCCTTCCTCCCCCGGTTGTAATCCTCGACCGACATTCATGCAGCGTGACTTCTGTAGAGTAAGCACGCTTCCCACCGCCATCCGGTATCGCTGTATCCATGCCAACGCCGTACGTATTTCGTCGCCTGTACTTGCCATCAGCATCACATCGTCAGCTTAAACTGTGTGCTGGACCGAGACTCGAACTCGGGACCTTTGCCTTTCGCGGGTAAGTGCTCTACCATCTGAGATACCCAAGCACGTCATTTGGACACAGCGGTATCGTAACTGCACGGACTATCTCGGCACGCTGTCTCCACTCTCCCACCGAGCGCCACCCATCCACAGCCCTGTCCATTATATTCCCTTTCGCTGCTCATAGCTTCCCACAGAAGCTCGGACGTATTTGTGCATTCGCACGTCTGACCTCCTGTGGGAAGCTATGAGCAGCGAGAGGGAATATAATGGACAGGGCTGTGGATGGGTGGCGCTCGGTGGGGATGTGAGGCGTGCCGAGATAGTCCGTGCAGTTGGGCTAACGCTGTGTTCCGGATGGCGCCGTGGTTACCGCACCTGCCTAGCAAGCAGGCGATCCCGGTCCGGCAAATATTTTGACTCGTCGCCGCTGATTCCGCTTGATGTCCCGGTGCAGCTGACGGCAATGGTTCCCTTCAGTTTACATGTAATGTTTCACAGCTGAGGATTCTGCGTGGCGTCTTTTCTTTCGGAAAAGACAACATGCATACATACAGAAGTTATGTGTCAGCTTCTACTAGCAGAGCAGTACTACGGTTGTTTGCAGCAATTACAGGTGTCCTATATAGTGCTATATGTTTGTAGTAACTATACTTACTACGTAACGAAAGTGAAACATTAACGTCATACTACCATAGCACACCTCATGCCTTTGTCATTCACATTCTAAAAAACAGCAGTGTTTCGACACTATTACGAGGTAAAGATGTTAGCTGACGCAACAATTTTGGAACTTCGCAAGATTTGTGTAAAATGTGCTCATCCATACTAACGTTATGGAATTCTTACAGCTTAAATTTGTCTGTAATAATAAATCTACTTATTTTAATTTTTAAGTGATGCAGGTTGTAATTGGGGATCTATAAGGCCTCTTAAAAAGATTTTTCGATAAAATACATAAATCCAGTTACAAGCATTACTTTTGCTACACCTGATGTTAGGCTAGAGAGTCGTCAGGAACATGATAAAATGGTGCTTTCGTAGATATTTGCGTCGTGTAGGTGGAGTCAGCCCAAACAATACCTAATCAACTACTCGTCACGTCAATGCGATCTCTAGCGTAAAAAAAATATAAATATAAATAAAAAAATAAATATAAATAAAAAAAATAAAAAATAATAAAACGGAATTTTACTTGTTCATTCGATAGAGCGCTCCCAAATTACTCCAGCCCGATATTTGTTTTATCGTTATGTATTAACAGGAATCGTAGCACACAAAAAATAAACAGCAAGTCAACAACGACTCGGTAGCACTGCATGCTTGGAAAAAAAGTGTGTAAAATCTTATGGGACTTAATTGCTAAGGTCATCAGTCCTAGCAGCGCTACCGCTGCTGGAGTATTGGTTTTCTTCGAATTCTGTTAGCGCTATTAATACATATCGATGAGTCAAATGTCATACTAGATTAGTTTGGCATCGCTCTATCTCAATAGCACGTAAAATTCCCCTTTAAAAATTGTTTGCAGCGGAAACAAACCGAGTCTTTCCATCGACAATGGGCGCCGCATGAAAGACGTGAAGACCACTGTTAGTTTTGGGTGACTCCAGATAGACGGCGCAAAAACGAAATTGCAAATACCTGCCGAAACAGCAGAGAAAATGCACCTGACGACTCTTATGAGAGACAACCTGTATTTATAAGCACAATGGATGCACGTAAATGATGAAAAAATGGTTCAAATGGCTCTGAGCACTCTGGGTCTTAACTTCTGAGGTCATCAGTCCCCTAGAACTTAGAACTAACTAAACCTACCTAACCTAAGGACATCACACACATCCATGCCCGAGGCAGGATTCGAACCTGCGACCGTAGCGGTCTCGCAGTTCCAGCCTGTAGCGCCACTCTGGCCGGCACATAAATGATGATGTAGCCGACGGATTTGTTCAGTGTATTTGAAAGGCATACAAAGAAACTGACTGAGCTTGTTTCTGTTCACTCATTAGCATAATTCTTTTCAATCCGGTCGGTCTGTAGACAAATTCCAATATACCTACATGAGTCGGTATTAAGGTCTTAATTTATGTTTTCAAGTTTGTGTCCTGAATACATTACGTTTGCAGGAATCTATAATCTTTCTTGTGCGTTGTATCGGAAATCGCTGACATTTTCTGAAACGAGACATTAATGTGCCATCCAGTTTGATCTATGTACTGAATAGGACATTCACCATGAATTATGTTCTCCACTTTGCTTACATTGGTAGCTTTTTTTTCGTAGTGGCCTCCGCATACCTCTTAGGAATAAACATACCATTCACACCTATTGAATTCTACTTAGGACCATCTTCAACAAATGTCACTTGTATCGTACTTAATTTCTGCATTTTATTGTATATTTAATGATAAACGTAATAGGATACATCGATGAATGTTTTCACATACAGAAATTACAGAGGCATGTAAATTAACAAGTTATTTCTTATCTCTAATCTACAAAACGACGAGATCATTAACAGCGGCAGGTGACATGATCAGCACACCGATTAGAATGACGTACGGGACACAATGTTTACAAACGAAGAATAACATGCGGCACACAGAAAGTAACGTAATGTCTTATTGCAACTCGTATTAGGTGCCAATAACGTCCCAGAAAAATAATTTCACATTTTCTGCTTTTCATTCTACGTAAATATTCTGCAGAAATTTCTGTACTCTGTAAATCATGTAAATTAAGTGGTAGAGAGTACGTATTATTAGGCTGTACTTATATTTCATCTTGTTCCTTTCGCCGATGGAAAGTGGGAGCTTGTACGCCTTTGTGACAGCTGTCAGTACCCTAATTTTATGTTAACCATCGCCGTGGGGAACGCCGGGAAGAAGTATTCCAACTGACTGGACGTTACTTCGGTTTTTATGGGATCGCACTTCTCCATAGGCAGCAGTTTTGGAGCACCGGGCCGATATCCCACCGCCAGCGATATAAATTACAGCTTCGCATTCGCCGGAGGCCTCATTATGCAGGCCTTGCTATGCGGCGACGCTGCGACACGACTAATTTGTCCGCGTGATTTATGGATGAAGATGGCGTCGACACGCGATGATATTACTGCAATTTCGCTGCCAAAGAAGATATTGGAGTTGCGGCCGAAGCGTGGCGCCAGCTGGTGTGGCGCATATTACGTCTGCATCTGGCGACTAACGCCCGGTTGCGTGCACGCGCGCGCCGCCGCTCCCACAGAAACCCGGGAAAAGGAAGCGAAATATAGAGGCGCCATTTGCATTGCGGCGAGACACTAGCGGGCCCTAAATATATCGTGACCTGCTGGATGCAAACGCGCAGGCGCAGAAATGTACATGAAGGGGCAACACACCTTTTTCTTCTTACTATTGCACCGTGGTCTGGCGGCAAAAGAAATAAGAATACACGCTAACTACCATCTTTTGGGGGCTTGTGGTTAGTAGCAATTATTAAAATGGGAGTCGGTTATCAAAAAATAAGATTCACTTTGGAAAATTTACAAACCATACTACAAATATCTGTGTAAATAGTGGCAGCGAAGCTGAATTATCGCCTTGGGTCTCCAACGTCACTAAAAAGATGAAAAATGTGAGCTTTTGGTCTGTTTATTCTTGCATTACCGACAGTACATGCACAATTACATAAAAAATGCCGCATTCGTGTTGCAAAGCCTGTCTGGTTTTTGTGTCTGAAACTCCATTAGATAACGATGTGCATCTCATTTTGACGTGTTTGGCGATTATTAGCAAAAGCTTTTTATCAGCACGGCTCAACCATCTGAGGACAAGTTCATTATTTACACATAGACCCGCTGTGGCTTTTTAAATAACCAACAACAACAATTAGACGGGGTATAGCTATTGTAATCGTACCTGTAATTGTATTTCGTAATCTCGAAGTCCAGTGTCATGTGAACTGACGAAACGGTGTCCATTTCATCTAAATTTTATTCAGTTGACCGAAGAAAAAAGTAAGATTAGAATTTAATAAGGACAGTACCGCTATCTCTTCATAAGGAATATGCTTAGTCTACTAGGAATTGAAGAAGTTTCACGAAGTTTGTTCATAACACAGCCCACCTGAATACGATACTCCGACGTTAGGAAAACATTTACAGTTTTGTTCGTAAGCGGCAAACGCGTTTCCATGAAAAAACTCGTATGCAAATACCACAACTGCACATTCAACAAGTCTGACAATGAGAAGAAGCGTAATATTTTAAATGCTTACGAGACTACAGCAAACGAAGTCTCGTTCGACTCAGCCACCTTTTCTCGTCACGGGCGCATCAGAAATGAAAATAACAAATCAAAGAAGTTTTACGTCACAGCTGGTGAAATGGGATACTTTTAACTTCTTAATTCCAAATTTTTTACATAATTTTCTGAAATAATTACCTTTATTATGGAATATCCTATGTATGTTATCGAATGAAGTTTATTTAAGTGCCGTAAATGCATACACATCGATCCATACAAGTAAACGATTAAAATTATACCTTAATGAATGAAAGTGTGGCTGAAAAGCACTATTTTTTGAATCCACGCAGATACTTTCAGGATGCCGAGAGATAAAGGGTGGAAGACGTTTTGTGTATAGCTCAAGTTCTAATTATGAAGTTTATCAGATTGGAGTTCGACGTTCACAAGTTTGCGTCTATTGCCAGGAGACTTTACTCCGTCATTTCTACTCCAACACTCGCTGTTGCATTAACGAATTTAGTGTCGAAATTGTAACTGCTGTGCGTCGAAGGAGGTAAGAACTGATACTGTATTGTATTGTGTTGTGTTGTGTTGAAACACGGGTCAACTGGGAAATGAATTCAGTGTGTGGCTTGACACTACATCTATCTTTCTTCTTCTTCTTCTTTTTTTTTTTTTTTTTTTTTTTTTTTGCTGGGACTTACCAAAATTTGTAGCCGAAATTTTCAGTGGTGTATTAGGCACAACTTACGCTAAAGGTTCGTCTGTAATTGCTATTTAAAGTGAACATGGAGAAGTCAGTGAAGTAATTTTACATTAAGGAAAGGATCGATATATTAAGAAATTGAGATGTTTGTCTTCGCTTTGTCATCATCTTTATCTTTGCTTTATTTTTTGGAGTAATAATGTACTTGAAAATGGGCTTATAATCCAAAATCTAGGTTATGCAGTTACAGTAATAAAATTTGTGAAACAAAGCAAAAAAAAAAAAAAAAACGATGTCTGCCTTTTGTTAAGCCACTTAACTCACGACTGCCCGACGTTTGATACACAGACAACCGAGACTTGCCTGATCACTGACTCTTGGATTATTTAACATCCACAAACGTCTGTAACATATTAATTCGTTCCCTTATTACTCAGATACAGAAAACTGAGAGAGTTGCACTAGACGAAAAACTGATAAAGAAAGGCAGAGCATGCTTAATCGGAACTGCTACAAATTGCAGATGCCACTAAGTTACGTCAGGGAATTTGTGAAGATCGAAGACCTAAGTTTCCGTCAGGAAACATATCGAGCTACTTTCCAACAGGGTGACAACATTTAAGCCTTCGCTGCAACACTGCAATCTGCCTAGTGACATAAATTATTCAGTCTTCATTCAGACTTGCGACCATCTGTTACTGACTCAGCAAACTCTCAATTTGACTTCAGTTGGCATTACATTAGGCATACAGGAAAGTTCTCTTTTGTTTGACGTAGTGCATGAGAAGCCTAATTTCATCTCAGACTAGCTTCAGAAAGTATTCATTATATCGCAGGTATCTGGAGGGAACAGATACTTGAACCACATACTAACATCTTCTGTTAATTAATAGTTGAACTGGTTTAATCTATTACGGTGCAACAATTATTTTACATCTAGTTGTATATTACTCTTTGTGTTGTTCTGATGTTATATTTGTTCAGTCATTCTCTTCGTATTAGATTCCAACAAATTTCAGTTTAGTGGACGCTTACGTGGCGCATCAACACTGTTGTCTTCCTGATCTTACATAATCGTGAATAAATTGACGTAGCATTGTTGAGTCTATAAATAGGTTAAGTAAATTTCACGTAAAAATTTCTAAAATTGCACATACGAATAATTGTGTAATAAGTATCATTTATTTATCAGATTAAGGACATTTACATCGGAACATAACTGGGACTAAAAAATTTCTCCAGTGTCGCGTTGATTTTGTTGAAATCTGTACTATACCACTGTAACGTTTGTAACAGTTGCGACAGCCACAAGAATGATCAAGTTATTCGAAACCCGTACTAGGCATATGTGATTAAGATTCAAACGAAATGTCGTACTGATCTATGCCTGTCAGCGACCTCTGTTATATGGTCCGTGGGGCCAAAGTTATCTCGCGCTCCATCACTGAAAAGTCCTCAAACACGGGAGCATGAGACTAACAAGGTACGTATCTCAACGCGAACGATAAAAGTAAAATAAAATGGTTTTAAAATAGAGACGTAGTTCACATTACCACCACTTTAACTTTAAACAATTTGTACTGTCTCAACATCACTTACCGTTGTACTCGCTTCTTTTGTACGTCGATAAAAATGTGTTTCCTTTAAAAGGCAATTTTTAAGATGATATAAATGACCAACTACATATATACCATGAAGTACAGCAACATGACACATGTATAGAAGCCAGCTGCGAGATAAATGTAAATAGCGACCTCAGTGCAATTTTTACTCCTGATGTTTATAGTGCAAGAGGGACTATGCTAAATAGCGGCTGAAATGTATTAATTTTATCTGCTGCTATGTACGGTCCACTTATATATGAAACTTACATAATTTTACTCTGGTCTTAACACGTATGTGACTGTTTACAGATACATGACTTTGACAGGAGATGACCTATTCAATTTTATCCGTGCCTGCTGGGGTACTTCCCTTTTAGCTATAGGTATTCCTCGTCAACGACAAAGTTTCCAATAATGGTATGTGAGTGAGTGCGAAAGAGGTACAGTAATCGATTTCAGGAAAACGTGAGTCACCCCACATTATTCTGACTCATGTATGGCTTGCTGATATAACATTATTCGCAATTGATAGAAGAAGTAAATTTAAGCCATCTTTATCAGAAGGACATGAGACATCCATACGCAGAAATGGACGGGTATGAGAATGGTAGTTACTTGTCCGAAAAACTGTAGCAGACAGCACAGCCACCTCCAGTTTACTGAATCTGCGTTTGGCCATTACAATGGATGTGCACCTGTCTGTGGAGATGGCTGGACATCATCTGCGGACTTTGCATGTCATCGCACTGATTTCCATTGTCCAGGAACTACAAACTTGACGGACTGCAGCAGACACTCTAATGCTGTCGCGGACGTACTGAGTGGCAGGGTATAATCTGACTTCCGACGTACTGTACGTGAGGACCACTGTCTGAAACACCGAATCTCATGATACGGAGCGGGAACGGATACATGTCATCTCATATTCTTTCTACTGAGGAAAGTTTTTAAAACCTGAAGTGTAGCTCCTTTTTCAGGAGGCTCCACATATGAAAGATAGACGAGGAATCACTCTGATTCAGCGCCATACCTTTACAGGCCATGACTGTGGAAATCGTGGACTTCTCACAATACTCGTACCTCTAGACACAGTTCAAGTACGGCTCTATAATAATTGAGCCGTGCTGCGGCTCGCGTTGGTGCTGTTTGTAGGTTTCCGCCCTCTGTTGCAGGCCAAACGTATCGTTTAGTTGACCTGCTTGCGGTTGTTTGTCTTCTTCTCGTTTTGACTGGCGCCACTCGGTTCCGCAAGCGTTGCCTGTTCGCTACAGGCAGCAGCGGCGGTTATCGATGTGTAGTAACTGTTGCCCTATCTTTGGGCGAGGTCGTTGTTTTTCCGGGTCGTGTGAGTGTGCCAGTTCGGTTGGGGACTCAGGAGGAGCCAGGTCCGTGCAGTGCTAGAACACGCCAGACCGCTGGCGGCACGCATGGATTGCCAGATAGAATGTCTGTGCTCACGAGGGTGCACGACCTCGTCGTAAACCGAATCCAGCAAGCTTTTAAGGTGAGTGTATTTCAATCTAAGTAGAGAAATCTCCACCATTGTGATATTTCGCGGTTCTCCAGTGACTTGGGTTTGTGTTGCTGCTCGAAGTGTCGGCGAGGCTAAGAGCAGCGGGTGGAGTGCTTGGGGAAGGCGGATCTGATTAGCTTTCCTCGACTTCTTATTACTATGTACTGCGTTTAACTTGTTACAATTTGTTAAGTTCAACCAGCGGTTGGTGATTCTTCTACTCTGGTGGTAGTGATTCCTTTCTCGTTCCGGGCACTCTAAGCACAGTATTCTGGGGACGTAGTACAGACCGCCTTGGCTTTGGCGTATTGTTCCATCATTGTCTTTGGTTTATCGGACATCAGGTAGTTACAGCAAGATTATCATTAGTCATTCGTTAGGCTGCCACTAGTCTGAGTTACCATCTCGTGAAGTGAATACAACTCTTGGCTGCCTATGTCATCGCTTCTCAGAGGTCGATTCCTCGAGCACCGTCTGGATCAGTTGTCCTTTGCTAAAGTGTTTGCTGTTTTGCAGCAGGTTTAGAATTGTTTTTATATTACTTCCGTTCCTGGTGTGCGAGGCCTTCAGCCGTGATTGTGGTCACTTGCTTTAAAATTCGAATTTGGTATTTGTATTTTAGCAGTAAGCTTTAAAACCTTAATTACTGCCATTCCTGGCATCTGACGCCTTCTGCTGTGTTTGTGGAGGCTTACCTTAATGTTTCAATACCCGTAAGTTCTAAATTGCATCGAGTTCTTAAACAATATTTATTGCATTCTTTGCGTGTAAGGCCTTCAGCCGTTATTGTGGTCCCTTTCCTTAAAATTCTAATTGGTATTTGTATTTACGCAGTAAGCCTTTAAAACCTTATTTACTGCAATTCCTGGTCTGATGCCGTCTGCTGTGTTTGTGGCGACTTGTCTTCATTATTTCAATACCTGTAATTTGTAAGTTGCATCGAGTTTTAAACAATTCTTAATTTATTACCATTCCTGGCGTGTAAGGCCTTCTGCCCAGATCACAGTGGCATGCTTTTAAAACATTATCTGCTGTATCTGTACTGAATAGTGATTTGCAAAATTGTAACTCACTGAAAACACTATTATTTACACTGTTCTTTATTCCTACATTAATAACATGTGGTATTTTTAATTTATTGTTGAGTCTGGAATTACTGGTTTAAAATAAATTGTGTAACTGTAAAAGGCAACCAATAGTAACTGATTACGGCCCCGTCCACAATTGTAACCGAATCCTGCCTTCCCTTGTCTACCACCAGGTCTCAATAATAATCATTAAAACAAGAAGAAACAGTACGCTACCAGACCCAGAGTACCACACTATGCCGACCAACTGTCGTCTCATCCTTTGCTCTTTGTGGTAATTAGAACGCGGCGTGGAACGACGGTGTCAACTCACCACATAACCTGTGGGTCGTGTTCCGGTGCACTTTTTCTCAGATTTTAGTTGTGTCTTTTGATATGATTTCTGGCGTCAGTACGGCAACAAAAATATTCCTGGAAAGTAAGAGCCTTCCATAACAAAGGTCACTAACTCACACCCCTACAGTAGTGCTCGATCTCGAGGTTAGATGGCTCGTGGTTGAAGAAATTTTTACCATCTGGGTTTCACCACAAGGGAAGGCGGTGGCATGAAGTTCCTGATCACCACACTTTGCACAAATATCCCAGATTAAATTAGAAACCGATCCACAGTGACTGATTTTGCGAAGACATATGACACTACCGATGGTGTGCCTTCCATCAGATGAGAACGTTATGCTTAGTGCTATAGAAGAGAGCTAGGCTATGTACCAGTAGCGGCTTTCACCATTCTCTCGCCATTATGTAGCACAAACATGACTCCGCATTATGGGAAGTGTCACTGTGCACAGACGAATAAACGCTTTCCGATTAGGTGTCTGAATAACTCGTCAGAGGGCCGGCCGTAGTGGCCGAGGGGTTCTAGGCGCTACAGTCTGGAACCTCGCGACCGCTACGGTCGCGGTTTCGAATCCTGCCTCGGGCATGGGTGTGTGTGTTGTCCTTAGGTTAGTTAGGTTTAAGTAGTTCTAAGTTCTATAGGACTGATGACCACAGCGGTTAAGTCTCATAGGGCTCAGAGCCATTTAAACCATTTGGACTCGTCAGAGCCTAACCACCAATAATACCATACGACCCTTTCTTTCTTTCTTTGTTTCTGTCTGGAAACTAAAATAGTTTCGTAATTGATGCAACCATCGTACGTTAGTGGCAAATGACTAGAAGACCTGATCTCTGCACTTCTTTTTCTCAGTAAGGAACTTGAATGCATATTGTGTAATTCGGGCCTATGCTTACAGTTCCAATATGTGTAAGTCATTGATGTTTTTGTTTATACGACATTAACACCCACAGTAAACAAGAAAGACAACAAATTTAGAAACCATTTGAACCTGATCTTCATTGGTTGACCTCCCGCTTAGCTCTTCTGTACTGGGCGTTATTTCTCATCAGAAAGTGGCAGAGGCATTCTATCAAAGATTATTACCAGACAGGACAGGACTTTAAATATTCTGGGATACAAGAATATTATGTAGTTCACACTGAAGGTTCTAAGCAAATTTGTTGCATCTGAACCACCGTATAGCGGCCGAGGTACTGAGAACTCTGCGGGTTCCTAACAGTCATGCACCTAGCTGGTGGAAAGGCTGTGCTGATACCGACAAAAATAGTCCATTGAAGTCCAGCCCGTGGATTTCATCAGTTTAATGTTATGCATTTGATGGCTCCAGTTGATTCTCTGATCCGAGAGTTCACTCGTGCTATCGTATTTTGTAACTGTGACGAAATGCTCCCACAGCAGGACAAAAAGGACTCCACTTAAGCTGTATACGGACATAATGAGACTTCTTCAGAACCAGAACCGAATATGGTTTAACTTAGGAGTACTTCTCTATGAAAGGATTGTTCTGTTTCGATACTGACTGACAGCGCAGTTGTGCTCCCGACGTCCGAACGCCTGGTGGCACTTGAGCGAAGGATTACGGGATTCCTGCACAAACAAGTCGTTGTTGGGTTGCAGCCTTCTTGACAGCTCAGGGAAATGTTTAAGCTGTTCAAATTTTTAGCGGTTATCTCATGAAAATCTGACATGGAAGCCTCTCGGGAACGCACAACCCACAGTGTGAAGTCCCGAACACGAAAGAGCGTGAGAAAAATACAGGAGTTTACATGCTGCACGCTAGCCCCACCCAGGGGATCGCAAGATCAGAAGTTTTGGAACCATGCACGGAGACTGGAAAGTGTGATTATCGATTAACAATCGCTCGCAAATTGAGCTCATCAGTGACAATGATGATATGATGGGAAATTCAGTGCCTTGAAGTTAAAGTGGGAGGAAAATGAATAATGTTATTTTTTGAGATTGTCAACGGGAGCACAGGCGATCTGTTGATTTAAAACATGTGGATAAATATCCTACCCCAAGGTCGCAAATTGCCTTTTGCTAGTTTCCGTTCATTGACAGCCATCACCAAGTAGCCCCAAAAAGGAAAAATCGTAATTGGGCATGTAAATTGACAACGTTAATCACTAATCAAATATTGCTACAGTGCCCATACTGCTAGAGGTATGTACGGATGATCGAGAGCAATGATAAATGCATCGCCCATGAGTGAGTGTAAATAAGATTTCTCGTTTTAGGACGACTTAATTCTAAGAATACGACGATGTGTAATAAGCGACTTAACTCTAAGAATACGATGGTGTGTAATAATTGTCCCATACTGAACAACATTTTAGATTGACCAGAAGATGACTCGTCATTCAGCCGAAACCGGTAATCAACAAATAAAATTTGCGAGCTTGACATAGGATTTTTATCCACACATGTTTGAAAATGAACAACACTGACGAGGAGGGGCAACCGTGAGATGGACGAAGGAGTGAAAGAAGGATTCGAGGATTCAGTGAGATGATCGGTGAGTGAGAAATGAGGACTGACTGAAATCAGTCAGAGCCTGAGTGACGTCTTTTTCGTCAGATAGATTAATCAAGCATCGTGCTAAGTGATCCGCGAGCTGTTTTGCACGAAGTGTTATCACTTCGCCTTCGGAAAACATTCTCGACTGAATTTTCAGAATGTCAGTCCGCATTCATTCTGATGACTACCGCCATTTTGTGGCATTCTCATTATCCATTCCATGTCGGTCCTTCTTGCAAGCCACTGCTCGAATCTTTGAATATCTAACTGCGTTCAAAATATTATGCTGATGCCAGTCCTATGAGATATTCACTGCACATGTGGATAAAAGCTTTCAGATGGGTTGGATGAGAAGTGTGGAGTTAAGATGCCCATGGCGCCACTTCAGATCCACAGAACACAGAAAATAAAGACTGTCAACCAGCAGCCAAATGAGACTGGAGAAGATCAACACGACGCATGGACACTGCATCTGGGGCCCATGCCTGTACTTCACACCGACTTGCTTAATTATTGAGTCTCGTTGTTGCCCACTCAAATAGCCCCCGAGATTATATTTGTAATGTTAACCTCTGAACTATATACATAACAAATATGTATGTTTGGTTGGGAAGCGTCTTGAAACGAGGATGTAAGAGAAACATCAACAAAAGAAATATAAGGGTAATGGAATGAATCGAATTACGAAAGGTGATTTTGAATTAGGAAATGATGATGGATGATGATGGAGAGGGTTGTGCCGGCCGCGGTGGCCGTGCGTTTCTGGCGCTGCAGTCCGGAACCGCGGGACTGCTACGGTCGCAGGTTCGAATCCTGCCTCGGGCATGGGTGTGTGTGATGTCCTTAGGTTAGTTAGGTTTAAGTAGTTCTAAGTTCTAGGGGACTTATGACCTAAGATGTTGAGTCCCGTAGTGCTCAGAGCCATTTGAACCATTTTGAGATGGTTGTATGAGCGCATGACGGCAAGGTCTTCAGCGCCCGCTCAGTAACAGATTGAGACGGGTGTCAAGAAAATACTCAGAACAGTAATATAAAACAGAACATAAAACACAGGTAACAAGCCTGGAAAAATATGTGCCTACCCACACCGAAGCGTGGGACGAAGCATGCCGCCAGCAGTAAAACATGGACAACACAGGAAGAAAGTGGTAGAGGGAGCTAAAAAAATATAGCAGATGGAAGTGGCTGTCTGACAGTAAGGAAAAAAGGGAGGAGCCAGCCACTCTGCAATACACTAAAACGTACAGCCTAAAAGTTTAGGCCAGAGTCCAGACACATCACAAAACTTTAAAACCCTAGACACACACGTCTCATCATTAGCTAAAACACAGGGCAGATCCCCATCAACTTGTGCTTCTGACCTTGCATCACGGTATAAAATGCAGTCTGTTAAAATGTAGCGGACAGAGATGTGCACACCACAAGCATCACGAAACGGGGGATTCTCCCGGAGAAAATTAGATTAGGAAACGAGACATTAAAGTAAGTGGGTGAGTTTTGTTATTTGGGCAGCAAAGTAATTGTTGATGGTTGAAGATTTGAGGATATAATTGTAAAATGGCAGTGTCAAGAATAGCGTTTCTGAAGAAGAGAAATTTGTTGACATCGAATACGTCTTTTCTGCAAGTATTTGTAGGGAGTGTGGCCATGTATTAAAATCAAGGATTGACGATAAACAGTTTAGATAAGAAGAGAACAGAAACTTTTGATAGTTGGTGCTATGAAAGAATGCTGAAGATCAGGTGAGTAGCCATGTAACTAACAGAATTGCGAAGGAAAATTATGACACAACCTGACTAGAAGAGGGTGTTGGTTGATAAGACGCATTCTGAAACATTAGGGGATCACCTATTTAGTATGGGGAGGCCGTGGAGGAGGGAGGGGGGTAAAGGTTGTAGAGGGAGACCAAGAGGAGAATACGGTAAGCAGATTCAGATAAATGTAAGTTATAGAAGCTATTGGGAATGAAGATGCTTGCTCATGATAGAGGACCGTGGAGAACTGTATAAAATCAGTCTTCGGGCAGAAGGCCATAACGACATGTTTCCATTTATTTATCAGTTTAAATTTAATTTACTTTAGTTTGACTCCAAATATGGGGCCCGTCATATGTTCAAACCTCACCACTGTCTTATAACCCAAAGTCGATTCATTAATTTTGAAGTAAGTTTAAATTTGGGCGGCTGATCGCAATTTCACAGCACTCGCCACACTGAGATAGTGACACACTTATAGAGAGAGATAGCATTGGTAGAACTTAAATAAACAATTTTAATAGTACTCATCTATTATTGTTCTTCGTTGTTTGTCTAAAGTCGTAGGCTCGTAATCCATGTCCATGCTAGATTTTTAAGTGCAACCTCATATATTGGAGGAGGGGACGCTCGGCTTCATTTTCTTAAATGGTATATTTTTAGTTATTTCACTTCAAAACACAATTAAGTTTAACCTCCTTGCAAACTCAACCCGTACATAACTCGTACTGAACAAGAACAAAGATTTACCTATAACAATATTTAGCAAAAAAAAAAAAAAAAAAAGAATAAAAGGATCGTATATCGATCTACTCAGGCAAAATCATTGATGGAACATACATTACAAAAACAAAGTACAAATAATTGTTTATCATAACGTATCTTTTTCAGAAGTCCATAATATTCATAATAATTACATAGAATGTTTTTACATGTTGACATTTATTAATTTTCATATACCTCTTGGTAGTGCATTTCTGGATTTTGAGTTTTTAACTTGGGAATCATTCATTTCATATTATTCAGGATCGGTTAGTGCATTTTATCTCACCATAACCGGTTTTATTACAATTACCCCTCCGCCCTAAAAATTTTGAAAGCATGGAATGGGAGAAAAAAATGTTTATACAAAATAATTAAACTGGTTATGCCAATAAGATTTAGTGTATTACAAATCAGTATTCACAGGTTCTTAATTATATAATATACAACATTTTAGACTACCTTAGCATCATTACTTCATTCAAATGACGACAAGAGAAAAAATTTCAGTTTAATGAATTCTTTTCAGAACAATTACAAAGGCTGACAAAGTTCAGGAAGACTTCCATGGTTTAATGAAGATCGTTATACGCATCAATCACAATTATCCTCTTCAGTGTACTCGAGAACTGGCAAATGTGACGAACTGTGATCGTTCCACCATCGTGCGACATTTGCATGGAAGGTACAAAAAGCGGGTTTAAGGATACTGCACGCCCTAAGCCAAAATCACAAAACTCAGCAGGTGCCACTATGTGAATCTGTTTTCTCGTCATCAATTGACTCGTGTACAACACCGACCATTCCTATTCTGTACCGTTTCTAGTGATCGGAAATGATGTCCCTATGCTAAGGGACAAAATCTTGGTTTACAAACCTCGTCATTTCAATTAAAGCACTCTAGCTTTCGGTAGCTGTCTCCACGATTGTCATCAGTAGTTGAGATCGCTGACTGCTGGGGCTGGCATGGTGTTCTGCTTATACAGATGTAAAGGCAGCTTTTGGAACCTTCCAGAGAGGGCCGTAGTGTCGCATGCGCCGAATGCAACTTAAACAGCTCCTAGTGGCTCTGTCCCGCCGCGATACTGAGTGAGCATCACATGGTGCAAACATGTCACCAGGAAAGACTCTGATGACAAACAAAGCAGCCGCGCATCCGCAAATCATAATGTTATACATCTGATCGGACAGCGACGGCTGATTCCCCGAGATGTAATCGTCACTGGTGACATTTAGTATAAACAACTGAGACATCTTGCAGGCACAGTCCAAGAACAGCGACTAGGAAGAACGCATGAAATGATGCTACTCCACATAACGCCTGCCCGCATTCTCCTTGTTCGACAAAACACGCTATACAGGTGTTGGGTTGGCAAGTCATTCCTCGCCCACCTTATTCACCTGGTCTTTCGCCCTCAGATATTTTACTTTTTCCGCTCTCTATAGAACAGTCTTCAAGGAACTTCCTCACCGGATGTAAATGAGTTCCTAACTATGCTCGACAAGTTTTTCGCCTCAAAATCGTGTGATTTCTACAGTCACTGAATCGAAAAGTTACCTCAGCATTGGGAGACTGTTGTAAACAGTGAAGGATAATATGCTATTGATGACTAAAGTGTTTATTAAAACTTATGGAAAAACGCTACGAGATAATGTGCCAACCTAACAGAACAGTCAGTTCTACCATCATCTTGTACAGCTTCAGCTGTGTTTCAGTCTGCGTTGTTTACAGTATTCATCGAATAGTTCCGCACATTGCCTGCTATATTCCTAATAGATTATTTATATCTTTGTCGTAAACATGTGAGAAATCACAGTCTAAATAATTAAAATATTGAACCTTGTTCTAAAATTCTGTCACCCAAAATAACATTTATTCTAATTGGGTGTTTGCCCTGGTATCTCATGGTTACTGACATTTAGGTAGGTGTTTTAATGTTATATTATTTACATTTCTTATGTAGCAAATAAACAGATCTTCGATGATTATCTTCAGTTTTTCAGTGTTTTGCATAAGCACTAAGTCATCAGCAAATGCTAGCACATTTAAAGTGATCCATCGTAACGTAATTCCAGGTGGTGCATGATCCTTTCATCAATGAAGCTTATAGTCCATATAAATGTTAAAAATCAAGTATGATAATGCACACCCTTGTATTGTTCCCTGATTAATAACTATATTTCCCCCAGTGTCATTAGATTAACTGTGTCTGAAGCAGTTACCATTATACACACATTTTATACAAGTTATTATTTGTTGAGGGTAGCCCTGTTTAAACATTATAGTCCATGGTTCCTCTCTCATGGAAGGCCGTCTCTATTTCTACAAACCATTGGGTAAAATGTGTTCCCTTCTGTTCTTCTTACAAGGGTTCTTACAAGGGTGACTAACGTACAGTCTGAGAAAAAGTCTTTTAATGTGCAACACTGAAGAGGCACATTATAATGTGTTATGTAAAGACAAATAGCCTTATCCCGTAGCCTCCTATAAAACTTTGTACCGCTACTACTTCTACACCTGCGTATTCATACGTATCCTATTCTGAGGTTACCTTAACGGCTTATAACACTTACTGCCGAACAGATAGTACTGTAGCGGGAAAAGCCAAATACAACAGTTGCGACGGGACGGTAAAATAATGAAGAAGAAGTGCGGTTGCAGTGTTCACACGAATGTGCTTATACAAATGCTCGTTAAAACATATTAGCGCAAATTTTGGCTCTCAGTAAGTCTCAGGGGATGATTTCCACGCTTGGTGCATTAGTACACTTCCACACCCGCGCATTTGTTATAATTTTTGAATTAATTATTTACTCAGACATAAGTACAGTTTATGCTAGGGAACAAGAATCAGGCGATTATTATACTAAAATCAGTTTTTCACGACACAGTTCAATCACTATTTACTAGCGTTGTCCTTTTCTTTCACACAATGAAATTACCACTGATGAGACGGTTTACAGTTTCACTTTAATAATAATTTGACTCCAAACCCCCAATAGCAGTAATGTAGGCTACTATAAACGAAATTTATTCAAATAATTCGAACAGAACCACAAGTCCCACTGTCCTCTTTGTTCTAGCAGTTTTAGCGCGAAAACACAGTTCGCCACATGTTAACTTACGACGATGTATACCTCTTAAAATGCACTCACACAAATAATCGTAGCACTTCCAGTTCACCAAATATATGCTTGACACTTGCACTATTATACAATACTCTTTGTCAAAATAAATCGCTGCGAAAAAGAATTCTGAAACGACCACATGGGTCACCCTCAAGTGGGTCTTGCTCGCTACCCACCCTCCAAAACGACTGACCAACGAGTGGCCCCTAGCCAAGATTGCCGCTCGCTTATATAGGCTCGGACGTCAACTCACCAGTCAAGGTTACAAATTTTGATACATACATCCCTAGACAGAAATAAGACCACCATCGGAACCGCGCTAAAAAGTATATCTTAGTTGCTGTTTTACATAAATTTCTATGATTATTCTATCACCCGTAAATCAAGTTTCAGTTTTTGCAAAATTTCGGCACTTAGCGCAAATTTGTTTGTTGACATCTGTGCTGCAAAGTTTTAACATAGAACTGCATATAGCACCTTTTTTTAGACGTAATCTATAGCGATCTACACATTGCGCTGCTCAAAATCTTCAATTCTATAATAATTAATTAATTAATTATGGGTGATAAATGTTAATAACAATTTGCAAACAATGAAAACTATTGCAAGCTAAGTGTATAGTATAACTTAACTAGTTTAAAATACGTGTGATGCCACCCAAAATATTATATAGTGCCATTCTTTATGTCATGAATTTTCTATTGAATTTTATAAACAATTTTCCCTCAAACTTTGTTAATTGCTCTTTACGGGCTTAATTATTTATGAATCTTAACATATGACTACGGCACTCGATCTGCTATGACGAAACGTTTTTAATGAGTGCTCGCTCATCCCTGTATGTTGTTATTTACTATTTTTATTAATCCTTCAGTATTCGTGATATTAACCGATTTTGAGGTCACTGTAACTTTTGCGTCTCGTGACTTGAAATAAAGATCGATCTTTCAGAAGGTGCATATTGCTGACCACAATCCACTGCCGCATCGCTCTTCACCGTAAGTTACATAGTTTTCGCGTAATGCGCGAAAAACAGAACATTGCCCCAAGCTGCAGGCCATGTGGCCTCCCGGCGGCGGAGACCGTCCCACCGACCGTTGCAAATCTCGCACGGGTCACCACCTGCTTCCGCGAATCGCGCACCATGTCTCTCGCTCGCTCTCCACAAAGCAATCCTTGCTTACTAGAAATATTCATCTAGTAACAGGGGTTTGTACCGTCACACAGTATATTGCGCTGTTCGTTATACCGCCATACTGCATATTACCAAATATGGTATTACGATGCAGCAGATGTTACCCTCTGTGAGGATTTGAGTAAATTGACCGTGAGTTGCCTAATGGGTTTGGATTATCGAACCTGAATTTAATATAACAGTGGACACCAGGAAGCTAAAGATTAAAATTTGGAAAATATCTTAAGTAACCAAGTTTACTTAAATGAAGTAAAATACACCCGCCAGCCTAATTAGCCATCGTAATATGAACATTCCTTTTAAAGAATCTGCATTGAATTTTGATAAAGGAAAACTACCATTACTTTTTTCCCAGAGAAGTGCAATGAAACTCTACTGTAATCAGATAGGTGTATAAGAGCAGTTATAAATAGTATGTGCAAGCTATCACAGGAACAATTGTCAACTTATATATGACAAAGTATTATTGTTGAGAAGAAATAAGTTATCACCAAATGTTGTGAAAGACACTACTAAACCACAATAGGACATAGTTACTTTTCATATATATATGACAAAGATAATTATAAGTAACTTACAATAGGATTTTTACACTTTCTATGAAGCAATCTTATTTCTATTTTTATGAATAAAAGCAATTACAATAACTTTATCTTTCATAGACGAAGACTTGGATGGGGGCCCTCAAACTGTCTTTCAAATTTGTACTACACAAAGCACACAAAACTCTAGAATTACTTCATAATTCAATTAGTAAATTCATTGTTAAAGAATGTTTCTTCATATCAAGCAACATTAAAGTGGGAATTCTCAGCTGACCGTTACACTAAAGCAAACTAAACACACTTTTCTGAGACGAATTTTAAGATTAGGTGTTACTCACCTTGCAAGACTTTTAAAACAGTTAACGCCAGTGACTTTTATACAGGTTCTTAAGTATGACATTAAATGCATTTGACTCTAACAAACCTCAAAATAACGTACTGTCTTTTGTCATTAGCACAACTAGTATTTTTCACTGACAGAATTAAATTCAGTCAATCTTTGAAGCACAAATACTTAGAATTAAAACAAATCAAACATTATGGAGGTTTTCATAAATGCAATACTAACTACCTCCCTTGATTTACATGAAAGCCACAGTATTTCTATATATCTTGTTGCACTCAGAATTAAGCAACACCAACAATAACTTATTTTCAATCGTTTTTCACATACACGATACTCGGATGTTAGTAATTATGTGGAATGGATCCTAAGAAGTATGATGAGAGGAATCAATTCAAGGTCGGACACTCAGTTTAACATAATTTGCCTTATTATTGCAAATTAAACAACACTTAAATGTACTGATTCATACTTTGACATAAATCTGACTTCTTAGATTTTGCTGAAGTGATGGCGCAATATTGGTGGCGAGTACATGGTGGCTATCTGGTCTTTCCTCTGGATGAAATTTGCTCAATTACTTTCTTCTTAGCGACGAAATTACCAACTTTAGAGCCTTGTCCAATAACAGAGCACCATTTTAGAGTCGTACACACATCCGAGACCTTTCCATATTAATCCAGGTACTGGATGCCTCACTTGTCACTTGCACTGTTCATTCACTCGCTGCTCAGACCAGCCTGTCCAGTAGCTAGCTGCCGACTGACTGCGCTCTCTCACTTGGCGCCCAGATTGAGCACCACATCCACCTTTTCCTAGCGCGCCAACTCACTTCCGTTGCAGATGGGTCTGAACCAGCTTGTACATAGTTGTAAACAAAAAATTTTTAAAAAATCTTAATATTTAAATACATTTCCTGTTAAGCCACATAATTGTATATCATTTCCCTCAAATGAATACAAAGAATTTAAATAGTAAAGAGAAAACATTTTACTCAACTTTCCACTTCATTACAACAGGTCAAAGACATTACATAGTGAAAATTACATACTTGACAATGAACAGAATTAATCAGTACAAAATATTTACAGTATTAATGATGGTGTTACAGGATGACTTGTGCTTCATTCAGCAATCAGCTCTGACAACTCTCCATCGAACTTCCCTGCAGTGAATAAATGTTCCATTGTCCTGTACCACAGTTAAACATTCATAAAATCGACAATTAAGCGTGAGTTGCAGAGCACAAACTCTCACAACAGCTGATACAAATCTTGCCGTGTATCATACTTCCATAATAATTACCCGGATCCCTGTAAACATGGTGATCAGCAATAGGAATTTTGCATCTTTCAATTTTGCACTAGAAGACCAGCTGGGAATAATATTTGGGAAATAGCCCTTTCACTACTGCATATGTGCTCGTTCTATAACTGTGCTGTAAGTGAGTCACAGCATGGTTTTTGTAGAGGTAGATTCGTGTACGGGAGATCTCTTGCCTGTTTTATAACTGATTCACTACTCATTACATGGATGTTTATTTACACAAAATATTTTTGGGTATAAAGTTAGACTGTCAACATTTTTCAGTGGAAAATCGTATACACGGTCAAAAAAAAAAAAAATGTTCAAATGTGTGTGAAATCTTAACTGCTAAGGTCATCAGTCCCTAAGGTTACACACTACTTATCCTAAATTATCCTAAGGACAAACACACACACTCATGCCCGAGGGAGGACTCGACCCTCCGCCGGGATCAGCCGCACAGTCCATGACTGCAGCGCCTTAGACCGCTCGGCTAATCCCGCGCGGCTACACTGTCCAGTCACATGAGCGTGACCACCCGTTAAAAGCATGAACAAACGTCGTTTAGGGCGGGGACATGGAGGAAGAGAATTCAGTGAGGTTCTGGAAGGTACTGACAGGAATGTGGAGCTGAGCTATGCCGACTCCAGGTGTGGTAGGTTCCTCGGTTAAGGATCCAGGGAGCGAGCAGCCCGATCGAGGTGATCGCACAGATCCGGGGAGTTTGTTGGCCAGGGGGGTGCGGTAAACTAATCCTGGTGCTCTTCGAACCACGCACGTACATTGCGAGCTGTGTGACACGTTGCATTGTCTTGCTAGTAAATACCACCGTGCCAAGGAAAGAGGCAAACAGCATGTAGAGGTGGACATGGTCCCCAAGGATAGAAGCATACTTGTGTTGATCCATTGTGGTTTCCTGAATAATGAGATCACCCATGGAATTCCACGAAAACATTCCCCAGACCACAAAGCTCTATTCTTCTGCCTGGCCCATTCTGACGATTGTTACATGGCTATCCACGCCCACGGCCATCTGCCCGATGGAGCATAAAACGCGATTCATCTGAAAAGGCCACCTATCGCCACTCAGTGAACATCCAGTTTCAGTACTGGCGTACAAATTCCAGTCTTCGTCACCAATGAACAGATGTCCGCATGGGTGCGTGAAACAGGGTGCTGCTGGGGAGTCCTACCCACAGCAACGTCCGCTGAACGGTAGTTGAGGAGATACAGCCTTCTGGTTCATCTTGGCGGACACTTGCTCCACAATGAGATTTTCACTCTGAAGCTACAGCAATTGAACAAGCTACAGCTGCGTAATCTGGGACGAATATCAAAGTGCCACCTCTTAAAAGTTTATGATAAGTTATAATTATTGTCAAATCAATCGTCAGCTGAGACCAGTTTTGTTGCTGCCTCACCACAAGAGGGTGTGTACACAACATTAAATATGTATCTGACTCGTCTGCAGATTATAGGTTCGGTTGTAAGCTGTTGCTTTAAGCCCTTATAGAAGCATCGATTATTCGTAAGACTTGCCTAACGAGCAATCACTGAATAGTTCACAAAAGCACATAAATGAATAAAGGGATTAACAAACAAAGGAAATAAGGAAGGAATGATCCCTCAGAACAATTATGTAGCGTAACCACAGGATTAAAGTTTCCCATCAATTTATTCTGACCAAACGCAACTTACTTCTAATGGTGGCCTTACACAGGTTAATATTTAAAAAAAAGTGAAGCAATAAGACATGAAATAACTGACGTAGAACAGCCTTCGCAGGCAATGAAAAATGTAAGCCGAAGACACTGAAAAGTGCAGCCAAATCAGCCATACCGAAAATTCAATGAGTTCATTCAAGACTGTACAGTGTGTTAAAAAAAGTATTCCATTTTTTGTGAGCTGGCAGTACGGACTAAACTTTAAAAATCCAGTGAATAAGGCCTCTAAAACGTATACCTTAAGAGCTATGAACGTTTGCACAGTAGAATGGATGTGCTTCACAGCAGCGTAGATCAACAAGTGCTCACAGCTCTTACATTTACTGGACTTTCTGTGTTGTTTTGATCCATATTCCTCAACTCAAATTTCTTTAAGATCGTGTATACAGTAACACATGCAGCATGGAAAAGTACAATCACTGACAGCTATACTAACATTCCCTGTCCAAATATTAAGTCGCATAAGGTTACACTAAAACATTACTAAGTTCCGAATAGAAGCACAGAGAAATAATTCTGTGACCTATCACTTAAGCACACGCGGGTCACTGGCCTCTCAAACATTACCTGTAACGTTACCCGACCAGACACGAACATCAAAGACCATGCTCTGCTTTCCTATTTAGTACTTTTGTTACGAGACGTACTAGTGCAGTCATGTAAGCCTACTGGAACTAGGTCAGAAATCTAATGGGTATATATTTTACAATTTTTACGTATTTAAAACATACATAAATACAGCCTGAAAAGATTGTAAGGGTGTTGTAGGATAGGCTGTGCTGAGAAACAGTTGTTAAAAAATTCGATACGTTACACCGTTTACAACTTAATTCAGTCTGGGGTTAGCCAATCAGGCCGTTGCGCGCACAGATTCAAGCGGCCTGCCAGAGACGCTGTCGCCAAACGTGATATTCGTTTCGTTTCCTAAAACCGAAGAACAGAGCGATATAAAATTTAGACATGGGACAGCAGTAAGGATCGAACCCGAGCCCAAGACTGAGCAGTCTCGTGCGCTATTATCTATGCCACGAGACGAACAGACGCTAATTGTATCTGGCGGGCCGCTTGAATTTGCGCTCGCCATGGCCTGATTGGCTAACTTCAATGGTAATTAGCTAACTCCAAAACAGAGCAAAGTTTAAAATTTTTTTTCTTAACATTTATTTCTCACCATGGTCTACCATGAAACACCATTAGAAACTTTTCAGACTGTTTCTAACTACCGTGTATATGCTTAGAGAATATGCAGACAGGTATTACCTCATTACTGTTCTCATGTGTGTCATAACTCTATCAGTCTTGTCCACCCTTCGACCGCAGGTGGTGAAAAGGTCGGCATAAGCGTCAGGCGAAGTCAGTGCAACCAATGGAGCACCGGCGTGGTATCCTTCCGGCAGCCAATAGCACGTAGGAGTTGCATCACTTTGAGCTTCCTTCTGTGGCTTGGCTGGCATTTCGAAGTTCACGGTTACTGTTCATCGAGTCATTGTCCTGGAATGAGCCTAGTTCGAGTACAAGAATGCAATGCGAGTCTTCGAGTTCGTCCGCCGCCGACCATGACAGCTCAAGACATGTTGTGCATCAGGCTGAAGTGCGTACTGTTCGATAGTGACAACGGCAGAGACGTATTTGCATCTATTCAGTGAAATGTATCACTGGAATGTGCGTTGTTATCATTCGGTAATTGTGAGTTTAGAACGTCCGCCTGACGTGAAGTGGTAGAGACCTTCCAATAACTTAACAGCAGCAGCTCCTTGAGCTAAGCAGACACACTTCTATTACACGTTAAACGTCATAGAATAATCAGCTGGAGTTTATAGTATACATTACAAAACAGATCAGCAAGAGAGAGTCAGACTCGTAACTTTACTCAGCTTGCCACTGACGTATTACGCTACTCAGACATCCATCGTACGCACACTGACTTGAAATTTCTTACTAAGGAAGCATAAACGAACTGGAATAATATGATAAATCATGTTTCATGCTGATTTTAATCTATTGTGTATCTGTGAAGAGCTCTGTTTTGATAATCAATAACTATGAAATAAATTATTTATGACAATTAGTCGGCCAGTTCAAAATTGAAGTAAATATACCCACTTTGTAGCTAACTTCAGGAGCTATATCATTGTGTCTGGTAACCTTTATAGCAAGTCTCCAGCTTATCTTGTTACAAATAATTTTACACATAGTTGTTAATAACTTCTTTAATATTTGTTGTACAAATATGGTGATGATTTTACTGAATTTGATTCTTTAATGCAGTTTCAGCATTGTCATCAGATTTTAGGTAGCATGACGAAGTGTTTTTCGTGTTTTTAAAGAATATTCGAAGCTCTTAGTTTCAGCATAGTCAGCCGTTGGCCATCTTGTCCGGCATTCACGGCGGTATAACGCCACCTAACCGTGACGTGCATACAGAGTTCCGTCCTCTCAGTGGCCCGTTGGACAGGGTCCCACACCGTCTCTAGTTGCTCACAACAGCAACTCTGAGCATTTCACCGCTCTCGCTAGCCACCTGATGCAACCACCTTACGGCAACTTCGCACCTATATGTTGCTCAATCCAGTGTCTTTTGAATACTTTGCACAACGGACATAGTGCCTGCAACATTACGCTATCCATCCCTAACTTACTGTGACCATCAGTTTAACCAGAACAAGAGCGTGCATCTCCTGGTGGTTTTCCGTTGCCTTCCACTGATGATGATGAAATGATAATGAGGACAACACAACATCCAATCCCTGAGCGGAGAAAATCTCCGACCCAGCCAGGAATCGAACCCGGGCCCATTGGCGCGACACACCACCGCGCTGACCACTCAGCTATCGGGGCGGTCAACACTCGCTCAAGTAATTCAGATGGGTTGGCCTCCTCATAATAAAAATCAATCTCCGATGCAGTAGTTTGCGAATACCATGCACAATGCGACGGCCACTCACTTCAGAATGGTGTAATCTCATTACACTCACCTACTGCACCAACGTCAGTCCTGATTTCCCTATCTTTGCAACAACAAGTGTTGAAATATTACATAGAGAACTTTGGGGAATCATTAAAACTAAGGAGCTACTCGTCAGTATCGTACATGGCTAGGTGTGGATAAACAGATAGGTGTGACTGCCCAGTAGCAGACGTGCACGGATAACTAGGTGGTGCCCAGCCTAGACCTGATGGTCCTTGGCAACTAATTCATTGATTTGGCTAGTCTTTTCTGGAATACATTATCATTAATACATACAGCAAATATCCTTTTGTCATTCCAGTGTATTCGACTATTAACGCTAGAATTGCCAAATCACTCAATTCTGTCTTTTGCTTATAAGGTTTGGCACAAACACGTTGTTTTGGATAAAGGTACACAATTTTATTCGGTGGAATTTCAACAATTTTTCCACCACCGCGGAATTCAAAAGATCCGAACGGCTCAATCATAAGTTTAGGTCAAACGTTTCGTTCACACTTTCAAATCTCAGATGTCCAAACTTCACTTCGTAAGTCACAAAAATCGTTCTCGGAAGTTAAAAAGTCCGGGAAATGTAAAACCCGAAAACACTCCATGGTAATGGGTACACCCACGAAAATTGTGTATCGCGTATCGAAAACCTCACAAGAGAAGTTGGTATCGAATGGTTCTGCTGGTCAAGTTATTCTTAACCTTGGTTCGTTACAACTTGTGAGAGCAGTTTAATGGAATGGAATGTGTTTAAAAATGCTTATGAGATGAAAATTAATAAAAATAAAAGAAGGGTAAGCTAACGAAGCCTAAATAAATCAGGTGATACTGAGGGAATTAGATAAGGAAATACACTAAAAGTCGTTGTTGTTGTTGTGGTCTTCAGTCCTGAGACTGGTTTGATGCAGCCCTCCATGTTACTCTACTAAAAGTCGTAGATGACTTTAATTTGGGTCTCAAAATTGGTGACGAGCGCTGAAGTAAGATGGCGTAAAATGTAGACTGCCTGAAGGATAAAAGGAATTTATAGAATAGAGAATCCAGCACGGCGTTCCTTATTACCCTCCTGAACCCACCGATTCCATATTCTGCTAGCAGTCATTGGATCTCGACCAACGCGAGCAGCAATGTCGCGATACGATAAACCGCAATCGCGATAGGCTACAATCTGACTTTTATCAAAGTCGGAAACGTGATGGTACGCATTTCTCCTCCTTACACGAGGCATCACAACAGTGTTTCACCAGGCAACGCCGGTCAACTGCTGTTTGTGTATTAGAAATCGGTTGGAAACTTTCCTCATGTCAGCACGTTGTAGGTGTCGCCACCGGCGCCAGCCTTGTGTGAATGCTCTGAAAAGCTAATCATTTGCATATCACAGCATCTTCTTTCTGTCGGTTAAATTTCGCGTCTGTAGCACGTCATCTTCGTGGTGTAGGAATTTTAATGGCCAGTAGTGTAACATACACTGTGGACAACACACACATCCATGCGAGAGGGAGGACTCGAATCTCCGACGGTAGTAGCCGCACGGACCGTGATAGGGCGCCCAAAGACCGCCCGGCTACCCCGCGCGGCCAACTTGGTATTCCCCGTAAACTCGACCAATGGGGCTGAGGCATGAATTTGGACTGAGGAGGGAGGCATTCTGACGTAATCCACATCTACCTAGTGAGCAAAAGACCTGGGTTCCAATTTTCATTCGTCGCTCCAATCTGCATATATACATGACATGTTTGAGACTTGAAAAGGTCTCTGAAACCACAGTTTCATTTGTTTAAGAACATATTTATAATATTGTTCGCCAACCTCATCTACTTAGTAACACTTACTTTCTAACGATCTTCATTCAGACAAGGCTAAGTAGCAACATCGAGTCTGAACCCAGTAGTAATTATCGAAGCCGAGCTGATTAACAAATTACTACCGAGTGATCCGTAGCGGAAATTTCGGGCGGCACATGCCTGCACACAAAATCACCGGTGGGTCCCGGGGCCCGGCGGACATTAACTCCAGGAATAGCAGGTAGGCGCGCCGGAATGGGTGCCTCCGGCGGCGGCGGCGGCGGCGGCGGCGTCGGCCGGGCCCGGTTTTAAAGAGCGATACCGGTTAATCCGGGCGGCCGTTAGCGTCTGAAAGGATTGCCGCGGCCGGGCCGGAGCCACGGCCGGCACGCAACGCAACGCCATTAGTGTAATTGAAGCGGGAAGGGCCGCGTCTTGGCGCGCGTGCCCCGTCAGCCCCTCGCTGCTAATTGCGCGCGCCTGGGAGCGCGCCAGCTCGCTCCTGATTACGGCGGCAGACGAGGCGCGGCCAAAGGGACGCGGCGGCGACGACGCGCACGTTAACGACGCTCTGCTACCCGCTGACGGCCCGCTCGCAGATGAAGTCAAGACAGCGAGCAGCCTTCTGGCTCTCCGAGATTGGGTTTATTGTGCTGCCGACAGGCTGCGACGAGACACACGACTTTCGTGACCTGACACTTCCTGGAACAAGTAATAATGACACCTGAAGTGTTTCACAATATAATAACGTTTCATCGTGGGCCCTTGCTGATTTTATTCTCAAATTACTAGGGAAAAATACAGATAATTTGTTAAAGACAGCCTTCTTGGAAAAAAAATCCTATAAGAAAATTATCAATTTGTACTATTTTATTTTCTAAGACTCCTGTATCACAGAGCATGAAGATAACATTTATGCCAATGTGTGCTGCAGTGTCGGGGAAAATTAGCCAGCTCCTGACATGACATTAAAGCAGTCTGCAGGCCACCAGAAAATGTACAGAAACTGATGAGGCATGTGAAATGGGGCCACAACAGAGGCGTCCACGTCGCGGCCCTGGGAGGACTACTTGTAGTCCTGCTGATTCTGCCACCACCAAGCCATTACAAGGAAGGACAAAATGCATGACGACTCTCATCATCGGTCCTTCTTAAGACCACGTTTGACTATCATCTCCATAAATGTGAAGGGATTATCACCTGCCAAACAGTATATACTGGCTGATTTGTGCAGATCGAACGAATGTCACGTCCTATGCCTACAGGAAACGCACCGAGGCCCAAACAGCAATAGAACTAAAATTGCGGGCATGAAACTGGCAATCGAACGGCCTGACGATCAATACGGAAGTGCAATTTTCATACGAGAGGGAGTAGCCTACGACGGGTTTCAGACAAAAACAACATTGAACTTATCAGAGTTGAGACTAATCATATGACAATAACATCAATATATAAGCCTCCAAATACGCCATTCGAATATGACCTGCCGCGCAGTATTCCCCTTCCCACGGGGATACACGCTGGGGATACAATGAAGCTAATGAAGACGGACTCAAGGTGGAGACATGGACAGATGCTGAATCACTCTGTCTCATACACGACGCCAAACTCCCCCCATCTTTTAACAGCGGCAGGTGGCAAAGGGGATACAACCCTGACTTCGACTTCGTCAGCCAGAACTTGGTAACTGAGTGCGTGAAAGATGTCCTGGGTCCTATTTCACTCTCCCAACATAGACCCATCAAGCTCACAGTTACTTCAGCAGTGGTGCCAGTGCGGATTCCATTTCGATGAAGATTTAATTTCAAGAGGGCAAACTGGGAAGGTTTCGCAATTGGAATCGACGAAAAGCTGCAAACTCTAGAACCAACACCCAGCAACTACGATAAGTTCATAGAAATCGTCCAGAATGTATCAAGAAAGTCTATCCCTAGGGGCTGCAGAACGGAGTTTGTACCGGGCCTAACAAAAGACAGCCGGCAACTATACGATGCATATAAGGAAAAGTATGAGGAGAACCCATTCTCTGAAGAAACTCTTGAACTTGCAAATGCACTTACCGACCAGCTAATCGAGAAGCGCCGAGAAGAATGGCAACATCTAATTGAAAATGTAAACATGAAACATTCTAGCCGGATTGCCTGGAAGACAATTAAGAAGCTAAATAATGACCCTAAGCAGCAAACGGAAGCACCAAGAGTAACAGCCAACCAAATAGTGCACCAACTCGTTCTTAATGGGAAAACGAAGACTCCAGCAAAAACCATCCCAATAAGAAGTGGCGAAAGTGACATGAACTACTACAGCCGTCCATTTACCATTGAAGAGCTAGAGTCCGCACTTAAATCTCTGAAACCTGGCAAAGCAGCAGGGCTAGACGACCTTAGAAATGAACAGATCCTTAAATTTGGCGAGTACACGAAAAACTGGCTGCTCCTACGTTTCAATACCTGCATCCGGCTAAACAACATCCCGAAAATCTGGAGAAAGGGCAAGGTCATAGCCATTCCAAAACCCGGCAAACCATTGGACGATCCAAAAAATTTCAGACCGGTAACATTACTTTGCTGCTTGTACAAGGTGTTCGAGCGCATACTGCTGAATCGACTTGTGCCTAATATTGATCATCAGATAATTCCGGAGCAGGCGGGGTTTCGCCCTGGGAAAACTTGCAGTGGACAGGTCTTGAATCTTACCCAGTTTATAGAGCATGGGTACGAGAACCGTCTAATTACTGGAGCCGTACTTGTAGACCTCTCCTCCGCATTCGACACTGTAAATCACAAACTGCTGCTCACTAAAATATACGCTATGACTAATGATTTCGGGCTGATACAAATTATATCAACTCTTCTCAGCAACAGACGGTTCATCGTAAACCTAGGAGGGAAGCGAAGCCGATGGCGTATCCAGAAAAATGGACTACCCCAAGGCAGTGTCCTCGCACCCACTCTTTTCAACATATATGTGAATGATCAACCAGTTGCACCAGGGACTAGGAGCTTTGCTTACGCGGATGATCTTGCAAACCCGTGCAGGGTCGGAACTTTAACGACATAGAAATTAGCCTTACGAATGCCCTCAACGGTCTAACGCCATACTACGAAGCCAACTGCCTACGCCCGAACGCAGCAAAAACATTATCCTGCCTATTCCATCTTCGAAACCGAGACGCCAAACATACCCTAAACATCACGTGGAACAACCAACGGATTGCGTTCAGCAGCACTCCTTGTTATTTAGGCGTCACCCTTGATCGCACACTTACTTACAGACATCATGTAGACAAGGTCAGGGGCAAACTATCAACAAGAAACAACCTTCTGAGTAAGTTCATCTACACAAAATGGGGTGCCGACCCACACACTTTACGTACGTCGGCACTTGCACTCTGCTACTCGGTTGCTGAATACGCTGCCCCAGTTTGGGAAAGATCAGTGCATGCGAAACGAGTGGATCCTCTGCTGAACGATGCCTGTCGCGTAATCACGGGATGCCTAAGGCCCACCCCGGTTAGCCAACTTTATTTGCTTAGTGGCATAGCTCCACCCAACATCAGACGAGCTATAAAAGCGAAGCAGAGCGCCTCAAGCAGCTGCGCGACCAGCGCCATCCTCTCTTCGGACAAAACCCTCCACACACACGTCTAAAATCAAGACGGAGTTTCCTCACCTCAGTTCAACCGATCGAAACCTCAAAACAAAAGGCCAGATTGTCAAAATGGAAATCAACACTGCCTACGGGAGACCAGGCACCTCTAATCTCACCCAACGAACAATTGGCCTCTGGAAATGAACTAAAATGGCCATTATGGAGAACCCTCAACCGCCGACGAACTGGGGTGGGCAGATGCAACGTAAACATGTGTAAATGGGGATACCGAGACGGGACGGACACGTGCCAGTGCGGACAGACCCAAACAATGGACCACTTCCTGGAATGCAGCAACATGGGGGAAGTGTGCAGGAAAGAAGATCTGGCAAACGCTACGGCAGTGGCAGTTAAATTAACTGAATTTTGGCGGGACGTGATATGATATATATGCTATGTTTGTCTTTATATTGTAATGTGACTCCCCATTTTGGGTTTGTTTTACTTATACATATGTGTATTGTATTTGTATTTGTGTATATGTAATATGTGGGTTGTCTATGGCTTGGACACGATTAAATAAATAAATAATGTGAAAAATGATGTACCAAATGGTTCAAATGGGTCTGAGTACTATGGGGCTTAACATCTGAGGTCATCAGTCCCCTAGAACTTAGAACTACTTAAACCTAACTAACCTAAGGACATCACACACATCCATGCCCGAGGCAGGATTCGAACCTGCGACCGTAGTAGTCGCACGGTTCCGGACTTCGCTCCTAGAACTGCTCGGCCACCATGACCGGCAATGATGTACCATTCAGAATACCCAGTGCATATAAGGTACCCCAATGTGGGTGCCATCACCTCAAGTGAACAGTACATGCTTCAGAACAACAACATATAGAATAGAAGTATTTTCAAATTACTTGGTTTGAAAAAAAAGTCTTGTAATTGTAAAATTGGCAATAAATTACACTGCTGGGAAAGAAATGTGCAATACGCTTGTAACACGACAATAGGTGTCGTTACATGGCAAATAAATGAATGCAAAAACAAATCTCCATACTACCTGACATATAATATTGTAAAATTTAATCAATCTTTATGAAAATAATTAATCTCTGCTCCGACAGCTGCATGCCTGTAAAAATAATATGGGTTGACACATTTCTTTTCAGTCTTACGAGCACGGCCTGTGTCCTGATTCGCATTTCTCACCCTTCCTGAAAGTGTGTGGTCAAGTGTGTCTGAATTAAATGTAGTAACAGACGGATCAGAGAAGTGCTGGGTTTCCTAATCTTCTACCAACTTAAACGGTGCCGGTGGAAGGCAGAGAGCAGGAACAGGAGGGCTTGGCCAAAGATGAGTAAAGCAAAAACTTTTTTCGCAGCAGAGGTTGGTCATGGGCCTCTCCCACCACCTCGGGTGGTTCGGATAGGGCTCCTCGCGACGGTTACAGGGAGTTGTTCGGAAGACAGGTAAGCGACCAGACGTTCCTTCAGAACGTCTGGCGTCGAACGAAGGACAAAATCGTATTTGAATGTGTTAATGATTTTTAATTGCAACAATTGCTTCTCTTTGTACACCACAAAGGTCACATTGCTCGCAGCAGATATTTTGAATTACCATTTAGGTTCTGGTTACAATTTGGGTTCAGTTAATTAGTGATGTAATGATTTCCGTTAGTCGCGACCACGCTGTCCCTAGATTGAAATCGTAGCCCAAGCCTTAACAATTTCGGCTTGCCATATTGTTTTATTTCTGGTGGACTTTTAAACTAACAATAAAATTGTATCGAGCGTACATCTGGCAAAGAATGAATCGATTTGATTCGAAGCGCTTCACGCAAAGGTATGCAGCCACCAAAATCCTGCTCGATGCCAACCACGAGGTACATACAACACTTCTTACAAAAATGCTATCAACATTTTGTTCGGCATGTGGATTGAGTGCACGTGAGTGTTTGTGTTTCGAAACTGAGCGGTGACCACGTGCTCTCCCGATCTCCCCCACCCCACAGGACTCGCCAGATTAAGGCGAACGTGAGGCCATAGGTTCGTTTATATAAATGTATGAAGAATGTTTTATCTATGTATTAAATACAAAAGATACTGTTATCATGCGAAATCATAGCCAAAGTAAATATCTCATCATTTGAAGCAATTTCCGTGCTCGTTTAATTTATCCCTTTTCAATACGTCAGAAAATAGTCACATTTGTTGCATTGATGGTTATGCTACTAAAATACGTTGTTCTTGGCACAAGTGTAGTTAACGGGACGTAGTTTTCTTTGACTGCCCCATAATAATTCACTACATTATCCGTTGCGACCTTTAAAAATTTAATCTGTGAAGGAATTGTTCCCTAAAATTTAGGTTGGCCTAAACCTCTTTTCAAACAACGGTCAAAGTTATTCAGAGAACCTTAAGTTACGTTACATCTTCAAGGACAAGATCATTTCAATGACAAGTGAGATGAAGTATAACATCATTGTAGGAGTATATGGCAATAAATTCAGACCAAATGAAGCAAACACGTATCATACAGTTAAGGGTGCCCAAAAAATCTCATCAAAACAGGACTATTCTCCTCCTGTGCCTCCTGCCCTGCTCCTTCTGGTGGCACTCATGAAAACGATCATAAAGGTGTCGAATGACACCCTGCAATAGATTGTCCCAAGCATCTTGTGTCTTTTCTTGCAATTAATGGTTCTTGCAGACCCAGAAGAATGAGTTCACGCTTCGTCATGTCCCATACGTGTTCAGTTGGCGAGAGATTATGTGATCATGCAGGCCAGGGCATTGTTGTACATCACGAAGAGCACATTGCTCGTAGCAGCCGTATATGGTCCTCTGTAAAATCGCTACGCGGGTCTAAGGCTTCCTTTCAGTCTCTTGCTGACCAGTTTGGTGTGGCAGTTGAAGACAGCAAAACGAAAGCCGAAATTTTAAAATTAAAGAAATCATTCACACAGGAGAAGAGTGCAAACATACCTTCATTTGACCATTGGACAGACTCCTGTAAGGATGACATTGTAATAAGCATTCCTAGGTTAGAGAAACAAATGAAAGGTTTTAAAGGGAATAAATCACCAGGTATGAAAGGAATCGCAATTTCGTTTTACAAAGAGCACTCTACGGCATTGGCCTCTTACCTAGCTCGCATTCATCGCGAATCTCCAGCCCAGGACAAAGTCCCAAGCCACTCGAAAACTCTTGTATCTAAGAAGGATAAAAGAACGGAACCACAAAATTACAGACCGTTATCCCCAACTTCGGTTTGTTGCAGAATTCTTGAACGTTTCTCACTTCGAATATAATAAACTTTTTTGAGACTGAGAAGCTGATGTCCACGAATCATCATGGTTTTAGAAAGAATCACTCGTGCGAAACTATGGATGAACTATGGATGAAGAGAAACAGCAGATTGCACGTTTCTAGATATCCGGAAACAACTTGACACGCAGCCCCATTGCAGGCTGTTAGCAAAGGTATGAGCATATGGAATAAGTTCACATATATGTGAGTGGCTTCTTAAGTAATAAAACCCAGTATGTTGTCCTCCACGGAGAGTGTTCATCAGGGACAAGGGTATCGTCAGGAGCGCCCCAGGGAAGTGTAATAGGACCGCTGTTGCTCTCTATAGACATAAATGATTGGGTGAACGGGGTGGGTAGCAATCTGTGGTTGTTTGCTGATGATGCTGTGGTGTACGGTAGGATGTCGAGATTGAACAACTGTTGGAAGATGCAAGATGACTTAGACAAACTATCTACTGGATGTGATAAATGACAGCTACCTCTGAACGTGGAAAAATGTAAGTTAATGCGGATGTGTAGGAACAACAAACCTATAATACTGGGATACAGTACTATTTGCCTCGTGCTTGGCACAGCCAAGTCGTTTAAATATATGGGCGTAACGTTGCAAAGCGTTATGAAATGGAATTGGCATCTGAAAACTATGATAGGAGAGGCGAATGGTTGACTTCGGTTTATTGGAAGAATTTTAGGAATGAGTGGTTCACATGTTGAGGAGAAGGCATATAGGATGCTGGCGCGGCCTTTTCTTGAGAACTGCTTGAGTGTTAAGGATTCGTACGAGGTCGGATTGAAGGAAGACACCCAAGTAATTCAGAGGCGGTCTACTTGAATTGTTACAAGTAGGTTGGAATACGTGAGTGTCACAGAGGTGCTTCGGGAACTCAAATGGGAATCACTGGAGGGAAGAACGTTTATCTTTTGCTCACCAGGTACACCTATCCGTAGGCAAAGCCTAGTTGCCGACTGTGGTTTATTTAACAGACATTTGTTAAAAATCTAGAGTTTCTACGTATTACTTCACGAACCAAACACAAGTCTGTGTAATGTGCAAGACCGTGCAGTTTGAGAAATCTGTCTAAACACCAATCATATTGAGTGCTTCGATACCCTTCACGATTTCCCAGTAGAAATTCACCTTAATTCAGACCAAAATGTCAAGAATAAGATTAAGGAACATTTGGAGGGATTTGAAAAAAATTGCAGAGGCTATTTCCCTGCTCTATCTAGTAATAATAACTGGATTCGCAATAGCTTGGAATACACAATTATTTTGAAATCCACATGAAATGTAAACTGAATCGGGCAGCTGCTCGAAACTTACGGTGACTAAGTTACAGAACATAAATCTTTGTCAACGATAAGTATCTGCTTAATCTTACAGAAGGAGTTTACAGTACTATCAAACAAAGCGGTAACAAATTGACTACCCACCTTCTCCACACGTATGTGCGAAAAGCCTTTTCCTTCTTACACGTATATAAAAAAAAATCCAGAAACTAACTTCATTGCGAAAAAATTTGAGACTGTCTTTACCTTCTGTGATTTCGGATTTCAAATTTATGTCACACGTAAAGCAGGCACATACTCCTCAACGAATTCCGAGGAAGCTTGAGCCAGTTAATTCCATAATGAAAACTTGTAGATTAACAGAAATGTGTAAAATACTTTAATATTGCAACTAGACCTACCCATCATGCGAAAGCTTCATCAGCCCTTTTGATGTGGTACAGGTGAAATATAAAGCGTTATGAAAGCATTGGCACTATTAAAACATTTGCTCTTAATTCAATTACTTGCACGTGACAGTAAGTACTTATTTGTGTCATATCCATCATTTTAGATTTTTCTTTGTAAGGATCAAAAACTCTCCGTTCCTAGTGTATCAAACCCTCATGACACCCAAGCTCGGTCGGGTACCGATGAGGTGCATGCCTCGACGGCGCATCTCGGCTCCCGCACTCCGTTGTCGATATACCTGAACTTGACCATCGTTCGCACATACTCCGAAATACATTGCACGCTACTTGAAGGAAAGCTACCTCTGCTTATCTTTGAAACATTAGGTCAGTACACGGTGGATTAGCTTTAACACTACGCTAGAGTCCTTACGTACTCGTTATAACGAAGTTCTTGCTGTAGTGACGAAAAAGAATTCTGATTCCAGATTACAGGGGTATGATAATGACCCACTAGGAAGAACTGCAGATTTCCTGAAAGCATTTAAAGAGGTCACACGTAAGTTGGAAGACGAAAAAGAACCTATAATAGTTCTTTCTTCTTCGGTTTGACAGCGAATCTGTAGCGTCAATGACCGGCCGTTGTGACCGATCGGTTCTAGGTGCTTCAGTCCTGAACCGCGCGATCGCTACGATCGCAGGTTCGAATCCTGCCTGGGGCAGGATGTTCTTAGGTTAGTTAGGTTTACGTAGTTCTAAGTTCTAGGGGACTGATGACCTCAGATGTTAAGTCCCGTAGTGCTCAAAGCCATTTGAACCATTTGTAGCGTCAATGAAAATGACTATGAGGCGAATTAAATTATTGTAGTTACTAGTACTGTTTCAATGTGATGCTGGGAAAGGATACATCTGTAATTAACTAGCCTAACTGATGCGACTGTACAAGGGATTAAAAACTGAGTCGTGCCTGTTCTATGTGAGGAAGTCGTAATTGAAATTTTAAAAATTTCGATTGGCTGTGATCCAGCAACCGTACGCTATTTAATTACAGGATGTATATACAGTCACATCGGCTGCTCTAAATTTTTGTCGGTTGACCCTGGTTTCGATTGCACTAGGGAAATCTTCATCAGAATAAAAAACATTATGCAATACATGTAATCACACCATTCTTAAAAACGTCCGAGCAAACGTCTGTTTGACGAGAGCACGTTTGCTCAGACGTTTTTAATCATGGTGTGATTACATCTATTCCATGCAGTTTTTCTATTCTGATGAAGATTGCCCTAGTGCAGTCGACATCATGGTCAACTGACAAAAATTTTGTGCAGCCGACGTGGCTGTATATACATGCTGTAATTAAAGTTGTAATTAATTGCATACGTAAAACTGCTACATTTCTTTGGCCGTCTTTCCGCGATGTCAGTACGTTCGACATAAATGAAAGACAGGGAATTCTTAGCTGCGTGCGATAAAAGTGTGCTAATTTTGCGGTATGACACGCAATCCTTATTGTAATCGTTGTGGTATAGATCGTGTACAGTGTCTTATAGCCAAAAGGAAGTACGTATTTTAACTCATATATTATTTTGTCAATGTAAAACCTTTTTTTCGGCAGCACCTACATGCAGTTATTTCTTACTATTCTCTCTCTGTTATTTATCGACTTAGGGCCTTGAAGTATAGCGTCATCGCCACTAAGAAAGAGAGGTCGTTGCAAGAATTGATAGAGTAACAATGCCTGCTGCAGAAAATGTAGAATTTTATACTTTAATGCACGTTGGAGATGATTATGACACCTTAAAGAGGTCTTGCAAGCATGGCAAAGCCCTACCATTGATGGCTGTGGTTACATGACATGTTTTGTGTAGTCCCGAGTCTGTGCACCTAGTGAACTGTGCTTTATATTTTAGAAAAGCTGGCATTTTATTGACAAATCAGCACAACTATTTAAATCCAGAATGCGTCAGTGATCAACTGCTTTGTCTTGAAGACAATAGAGTGAGAAGTTACTACTGGCAATGTATAATGTTATTCAAATTTTTTTTGTACAAATAGTCGTCTCCTGGATTTCATGCATACTACTTATTTAAAGTATATGTATTTTTCTCATTACTGGCAAGTGAAATAACTCTCCTGTTTGGAATGAGTCTGGTTTTGTGTGCTCGTACTGTGTGTAAAATTATTTTCGTAGTACTGTGTGAAGTTAACTGTGCCACATAACCGTTCTTGGAAACATAAAAGAGAAAGAAATAAAGCGAGAGACAGGCGTTTAGTTTGTACAACGAGGGTGTGCGACAGGTGGCGAGGCGAGAGGCAGTGTGGCGAGACGACATTTCAGCGATGACCGGTCATGCTCGGTTATTCACGTATACGGGGGCAGGGCAAAAGACAAGCCGCGAGTACGTGACCGAGGCAAGTCACGTGAGGCCGCACACGAGCAGCTCGTTCGAGGCGCAACCGATCACAGAGCGTTGTTGCACTCTACTAACTACAAATTCAACACCTCTGAATACTTTGTTGCGAATCCCTGCATTGACTGATTTTATACAGGGTGGTCCACTGATCGCGACCGGGCCGAATAACTCACGAAACAAGCGTCAAATCAAAAAACTACAAAGAAAGTAACTTGTTTAGCTTGAAGGGGGAAACCAGATGGGGGGTTGGCCCGCTAGATGGCGCTGCCATAGATCAAACGGATATCAAGCGTTTTTTTTTTTTTTTTTTTTTTTAAATAGGAGGCCGGCCGCGGTGGTCTAGCGGTTCTAGGCGCTCAGTCCGGAGCCGCGCGATTGCTACGGTCGCAGGTTCGAATCCTGCCTAGGGCATGGATGTGTGTGATGTCCTTAGGTTAGTTAGGTTTAAGTAGTTCTAAGTTCTAGGGGACTGATGACCATAGATGTTAAGTCCCATAGTGCTCAGAGCCATTTGAACCATTTTTAAATAGGAACCCTTATTTTTATTACAAATTCGTGTAGTATGTAAAGAAATATGAATGTTTTAGTTGGACCACTTTTTTCGCTTTGTGATAGATGGCGCTGTAATAGTCACAAATATATAGCTCACAATTTTGGAAGAACAGTTGGTAACAGGTATGTTTTTTAAATTAAAATACAGAACATAGGAACGTTTCAACATTTTATTTCGGTTGTTCCAGTGTGATACATGTACCTTTGTGAACTTATCATTTCTGACAACGGTGTTTTTATTTTGCGTGCCGTCCATAGTGTTGCAGAAAATCACGTGGGAAATGGCATAACTTATTAGCCAATTTTAAGGCGAGGTATTAACCGTACTTAATTGACATGTGGAGTGTTAATTGGCAATAATTGGAACTACGAGCAGAGGTCGTGTGAACTGTATCGATTACTGATTACGAGTGGAAAACTTCAACGAATTTAAAAAATATTAATCAATGTCTGTGAAAAAGATTTGCACCCTACCAAGATGTTCTGGTGCGGTATGAATATGACATAGTGAATGGTAGGGTTACCGGTATCATTGATAGGGAAAGGAAAACAAATGAGTATGTGGGCGAGAAACTGGGAGTCGATGATTTCTCTTTCTTCTTTGTTTTAATAGGATCGCACAACGTTCAGTGTTCATCCATTTTGTATTTTATATTCTTACAAAAGATAAATTGCGTTTTACAAGTCACAAAAATTAATTGATCGCGTAACTTCTGCGCTTTTACGTAACCAAAGTAATTACTTTTGATTCAATTACAGTTTACATGCTCAAATACAAAATATCTACGTAATTATAGTTGTTATTATGTACTCAATAGAAAATTCTTCATCGTGATCAAAGGCAAGAGTTTCCTGTTACTGTTGGCAAGTGCGAAAGTTGTTTATCAGTAATAGGAACGTGTTTTACGTAAGGTCGACGACCTATTGAGGTGGTGTTTGATATGATTCTTTTGCATTTTTTAAACTTTTTCTTTATTTGAGGAAACTGCATTTTATAGTGCTTTACGATAAATATGTACATTTCTGTGTTTTTACTACAACGGCCCTCTGTTTCACGTTACAAATTAACAATTTTCGAATAAAATGACATTTTTAATTTAAGTAAATACTGTTTATTTTTTAAGTAAAAGACAGGAGGATAACTTTGTAGAACAAAAATGTTCCGTAGGTTACTCCGCCCTTTGTATGTCCTCACTCCGTTTCTAGACGGTTCACCTATTCTGTTTTCTAGCGGAATCTAGTAAGACACTGATTGCATACGCAAAGGTTTCGAAATGAGGTAACGCAACACACAACACGCCTAACGTACAGGTAAAGCTGTTGAGATTTCAACTGACCAAGTCTACCGGGAAAACTACAGTAGTGCACAGTTGTGTACGATAGTCTACAGTAGTCTATGGTACTTTTACAACTTAAGCGTGAAGGTCTACAACTTTTTTGTGAACTTTTCTTGATTAACATTGCAGAAACACTACTCACCTCCACAGCAGCAAAAACACATTGTGTATCTTCTACCAGTAAGAGGATCACTATTGAGCGCCGCCGGCTAGCAGATTCGATTCGTCCACTTCTTCCTCGTCAGTTCCACTAGCAGCCAAGCTGACAATCACCACAGCTTGTAACCGGCACTGCCGCACATACAGCTTTATCGCAAGGTACATGCATAGCCCGCACCAGCGCTCGGTCCGCCGCCAACAGCTAGGGCTGGAGCCTCTCACCGCTAACTTCGCCTGCTGTTCACCCACAGCGCTCCGAGACCGGACCAGCGTCGTTCTCTTCCAGCGGCAGACCGACCGCCCTCGCTCGCGGCAGCCGACGTCACGTCCACTTCTTTGTCTACCAGAGACAGTCCTCAGCCACAACAGCACTTGCAGCGAGGCGTCACTATAATCAAATACTAACAGCCGTTCCTCGAACGGCTATTTACAATTTGTACAGAAATCAAATGGCAGTTAGAAGAGTCGAGGGACATGAAAGGGAAGCAGTGGTTGGGAAGGGAGTGAGACAGGGTTGTAGCCTCCCCCCGATGTTATTCAATCTGTATATTGACGAAGCAGTAAAGGAAACAAAAGAAAAATTCGGAGTAGGTATTAAAATCCATGGAGAAGAAACAAAAACTTTAAGGTTCGCCTATGACGTTGTAATTCTGTCAGAGACAGCAAAGGACTTGGGAGAGAAGTTGAACGGAATGGACAGTGTCTTGAAAGGGGGATATAAGATGAACATCAACAAAAGCAAAGCGAGGATAATGGAATATCGTCGAATTAACTCGGGTGATGGTGAGGGAATTAGATTAGGAAATGAGAAACTTAAAGTAGTAAAGGAGTTTTGCTATTTGGGGAGCAAAATAACTGATGATGGTCGAAGTAGAGAGGATATAAAATGTAGACTGGCAATGGCAAGGAAAATGTTTCTGAAGAAGAGAAATTTGTTTAATATCGAGTATAGATTTAGGTGTCGGGAAGCCGTTTCTGAAAGTATTTGTATGGAGTGTAAACATGTATGGAAGTGAAACATGGGCGATAAATAGTTTGGACAAGAAGAGAATAGAAGCTTTCGAAATGTGGTGCTACAGAAGAATGCTGAAGATTAGATGGGTAGATCACATAACTAATGAGGAGGTATTGAATAGAATAGGGGAGAAGAGGAGTTTGTGGCACAACTTGACTAGAAAAAGGGATCGGTTGGTAGGACATGTTCTGAGGCATCAAGGGATCACCAATTTAGTATTGTAGGGCAGCGTGGAGGGTAAAAATCATAGAGGGAGATCAAGACATGAATACACTAAGCAGATTCAGAAGGATGTAGGTTGCAGCACGTAGTGGGAGATGAAGCAGCTTGCACAGGATAGAGTGGCATGGAGTGCTGCATCAAACCAGTCTCTGGACTGAAGACCACAACGACAGATGGTTACATTCACAAAATTTACACACTGCTCATGGGCTCATTTCGTGAATTAAAAAGAAGGCTCACAACGAGGAAATAATCCGAATGGGACGGAATTCTGAGATGTGATATATATGTTCACACAAACAAATGATCACAGTTTCAGAAAAATTGGATGATTTAGTCACGGAAAAGAGCTTCACAAATTGAGCAATTTACGTTGATAAACCTCTGGCTCTTATGCAAGCAGTCATTTGGCTTGACAAAATCCTAAGATGGTTGGCCCTGACAGTAATGTTTCTAACGTTCTCGGGTGGGGTGAGAGCCGGTGATCTCAGTGGACAAGGTACGGTTTGGCAAGGCCGAAGACAACAGTGGAAACTCTCATCATGTACGGGCGAGCGTTACCTTGTTGAAATGGAATACCAGGATGGCTTGCCATGAAGGGAAACAAAACGGGGCGTAGAATATCGTCGACGTACCTTTGTGCTCTTAGCGGGCAGCGGGTAGCAACTAGACCATCACTCCTGGCTGTCGAGCCATACGACGGCGGCAGGCAGGTTGGTATCCTCCCGCTGTCCGAGGCTAATTCGCTGGTCGTCCTCATATCGAAGTGCTATACATCACTGAAGATAGTTCTATTCCAGTGAAGGAGATTCCAAGCCGAATGCGCCCGACACCACTGCAAACAGAGGTCAATGGTATTTGGCGCAAGGGCACCGTGAACTCAGCCCCCATGCTGTGAGCCGCCTATTTATGGTCCTTGTGGTCATTGAAGCACTGGTTGCATTCCACATAGCTGACAATGAAGAATCCGGGGCTCTAAGTGCCTCTCTGACGATTGCTCAGTCCTCACATTAATAACCTCTAAAAAAACATAAAAATAAGTAAAGATGCAACACCTATAAATACTAGGTCTAGTCATTACTCTCACGAAAAGGTGTGACAGATGTTTATCAAGTGATCTGCGATGTTGTGCATCGATTGTGTATAGTTTATGCATACTTACATCCATTCAAGTATCTACATCTACATCTACATCCATACTCCGCAAGCCACCTGACGGTGTGTGGCGGAGGGTATCTTGAGTACCTCTATCGGTTCTCCCTTCTGTTCCATTCTCGTATTGTTCGTGGAAAGAAGGATTGTCGGTATGCCTCTGTGTGGGCTCTAATCTCTCTGATTTTATCCTCATGGTCTCTTCGCGAGATAACCCTGGCATCAATATTTATTCATGTCAGTAGCACTCAATTCTTTAACGCAAACACGCCTCATGATGTGAAAATGAAATCAGGAATTGGCGTATGGGACTAATCGTAAGGAAAGTAATAAAAACTTCAGATGAAGAGTTTCCGACATAAATAGGGTTGGATTAGCTGAATTAAATTTCAGATTAGAGGACACTTTTAAAGTCTGCAATATTCGCAAAAATAGTAAATATTTCATTTGGCCTGTAACGTTAAGTCCTCTCAACGGCTCCTGCTGTAAGGACTTTATTACTATGGACTCAAAGAGATTCTCACAATCAGACCCCACTTCGAGGTCAACCACTAGTGCTGTGAATATGACACAGAGCGAAATCGTGCACTGATTAAGACAGTGAACTCATATTAGAGAATACGAGGGCTATCGAAACTAATGTTTGCGAGATTTTCCAACATCACGTACAGCCAACGTTTGAATCATTCCCTTCAGAACAGAGTCGATTTCTTTCCACGTCTTTCCTCCTGTCCAAAAGAAGTGCATCACGGATCCATGATCCAGGTTCTGGACTACATAACAAGTGTACGAGAAGACACTGATTCCGGCTGTAACTTAGTATTGATATGCAACAGGTTCAAGATTGAAAGAGGAAACGAGAAGTAAGAGCTTATAAACAAGTGGGATGTAGATAACAAATAAGAACGAGACGGAAGTGCTATGAAAGGCAACGCCGATGTAAAGTGATTAATTAACGGTGGTTGGGTAGAAAACTAATGTTAATGGGACGCAATTAACAGTTTCGAAGAGATCAGCAAAGATACATCAAAATTAGAGGTGAAACAGCAACGCATAATTGCTTAATAACTACAGCTTATCGAAAAAGAGAAAAGCTCATTCATGTTAGAGACAAAAAGTGCGGCTAGAAACTTAGGTCGCTTAAAATGAAACTAAAAAACTGACGATGATGTTATCTTAAGTAAAATTGGCGCTGATCAAAGCAATATTATATGGTTTGTGCGCTTGTAGTCTTCCACGGCTTGGTCACAAAACTAAACTTAGTTTACAAAACTTCAACAAAACCTCTCCCGCTACGTGAACGGTTGCATGTGGTTTTACAGACCAGCGTTTCGGCCAACTGCAACTAGCCTTTACCAAAGTGTTGTATTTACAGTGAGATACTTCATAATATCGTCGCAGCTCCTTTTGCCTGGCGTAATGCAGTAACTCGAAGTGACATGGACTCAACAAGTCGTTGGAAGTACCCTGTAGAAATATTGAGCCACGCTTGCTCTACAGCCACCCATAACTGCGAAAGTGTTGCCGGTGCAAGATTTTATGCATGAACCGATCTCTCGATTATGTCCCATAAATCTTCAATGAAATTAATGTCGAGCTTTCTGGGTAGGCAAATCATTCTTTCACATTGTCCAGAACGTTCTTCAAATCAATAGCGAACAGTTGTGGCCAGCGACAATTCCGTTGTTGTTTGGGAACATGAGGTGAATGAATGGCTGCAAATGGTCTCCAAGAAGCAGATATAACAAGTTCCAGTCAATCATCGGTTCAGCTGGACCAGAGGACCCAGTTCATTCGATGTAAACACAGGCCGCACCATTATGGAACCGCTACCAGGTTGCACAGTGCCTTGTTGCAAATTGGGTCCATGGCTTCGTGAGGTCTGCACCACACTCAAACACTATGACCAGCTCTTACCAACTGAACAACTGAAATCGGAACTTATTTATCCAGGCCACGGGTTTCCAGTAGTCTAGGGTCCAACCGACATGGTCACACGCTCAGGAGAGGCGTAGGCTAGGTCGAGCTGTTGGCAAAGGCACTCGCGTCGTTCGTCTCCTCCCATAACCCATTAACACCGAATTTCGCCGCACTATCCTAACGGATACGTTCGTCGTACTTCCCATGTTGATTTGGGATTCACGCAGTGTTGCTTGTCTGTTAGCACTGACAACTCTGCTCAAACGCCACTGCTCTCGGTCGTTAAGTGAAAGCCGTCGGCCACTGCGTTTCCTTTGGTGAGGGATAATGCCTGAAATTTCGTATCTCGGCATACTCTTGACTTTGTGGGTCCTGGAATACTAAATTCGCTAACAGTTTCCGAAATGGAATGTCCCATGCGTCTAGCTCCAACTACAATTCCGCGGTCGAAGTCTATTATTCCCCGTCGTTTGGCCATGATCACGTTGTAAACCTTTTCATATGAATCACTTTAGTGCAAACGACAGCTCCGCCAATGTACTGTCCTTTTCTAACTTGTGTAAGCAATGCTACCACCATCTGTATATGTGAATTTCGCTATCGCGTTATTTCTATCACATACCCAAAAAGCGTTTATAGATGATTATCTGCCTTCTCGAAACCGCACAAGCCTAGAAAATAAAGGTCTGAAGTCTGTTTAACGCAGCAAACGGATACGAAGAATAAAAGCTGTTTTGCAAAGCGATAGAGAATATTACAGAAAGAAGCTATCCAGCAAGTAGAAAGAGCAGTGACAAATTTAGACTCATGCGTTTACGCAAGAAGTGATGAGATCTCGCTGCTTCAGAAACTACTGGGGCAAGTATAGAAACTAGAACGCTGTTTTATCCGGTGTACAGACTTTATGAAACAAGAGACACACAGTAAGACCGCAAGGAAGTTGTTATCATTATAATGTTGTATATCGGCTGCATCTGTTTGTATTTTTGCGTGGCGCGTACGCCTAACTACGTCCGTGGCTATAACTGTGGCCTGCTTTTGATAAGCGCACTCGCAACGAACTCGAGGTACCATGGGCCGTCGTCGTAACTAACGTATCTAAATCTCTAGAGCGGAAACACGCAACTACTTTACCCCGACACTGTGCAGGGCTATAAATAATTATTAGTTATCAGACTAAGGCTGACTGAGTTTAAATGAATGAACATCTAAAAAATATTATCCAAACTGAAACTGAATGCAGGAAGAAGATGAAACCGGAACCTGTGACTTCCGCGCGATTAATGCTCTACTAACAGAGCTACGATTTGTATACCTGGATTGCGCAGTCGGTAGAGTCTGCGAAAGGCAAAAGTTGCCGTTTCCAGTGCTGCAGCGCTGTGCATACGCAGTGCACACCAGCCGTCCTTTCGGATCGGGACCACGCTTCTCCCACATCGGCCGATGATAGAGGCACCACCTAGCGTCAAAGAGGTACTAAGTCGTATGTGTACCATTTATCGGCAAAGCGACACACTGAAATTTTACGTTCCCTATTACATATTGCAAATTATTTCAACCCCAATCATTGTATTACGTTTTTCTTTTTCTTTTTCTTTGAAATTTTCATTTATAAATTATATTCTAATCAGATAGGCAGAAACAAATTGTATAGAACCATTTTAACAACTGTTAAGCACTCAGTTCGCTATAACCTAAGAGAAATTTTTATGTGATGTTCTTTATGTTGTTGTTCTGGTCTTCATTCCCCAGACTGATTTGATGCAGCTCTCCATGCTACTCTATCCTGTGCAAGCTTCTTCATCTCCCAGTACCTACTGCAACCTACATCCTTCTGAATCTGCTTAGTGTTTTCATCTCTTGGTCTCCCTCTACGATTTTTACCCTCCACGCTGGCCTCCAGTTCTAAATTGGTGATCCCTTGATGCCTCAGAACATGTCCTACCAACCGATCCCTTCTTCTAGTCAAGTTGTGCACAAACTCCTCTTCTCCCCAATCCTATTCAATACCTCCTCATTAGTTATGTGATCTACCCATCTAATCTTTAGCATTCTTCTGTAGCACCACATTTCGAAAGCTTCTATTCTCTTCTTGTCCAAACTATTTATCGTCCACGTTTCACTTCCATACATGGTTACACTCCATACAAATACTTTCAGAAACGACTTCCTGACACTTAAATCTATATTCGATGTTAACAAATTCCTCTTCATCAGAAACACTTTCCTTGCCATTGCCAGTCTACATTTTATATCCTCTCTACTTCGACAATCATCAGTTATTTTGCTCCCAAATAGCAAAACTCCTTTACTACTTTAAGCGTCTTATTTCCTAACCTAATTCCCTCAGCATCACCCGAGTTAATTCGACTACATTCCATTATCCCCGTTTTGCTTTTGTTGATGTTCATCTTATACCCTCCTTTCAAGACACTGTCCATTCCGTTAAACTTCTCTTCCAAGTCCTTTGCTGCCTCTGACAGAAGGGTTGCATCCTTTGTTCAACAATAATAAACACGCTGAAGATGAAGAAAATAGAAACATATTTAGATATTTGTAAAAAAAGAATGAGTTTTTTTTAAAAAAAAGTTTGAACATAGCTGCTAAGGTTCAGTGACCGTGCCGGAATTATATTAGAACAAATAAGCCCTCGGTCACAAATATTAAGGCAGCCCTTGTTCACTCCAAGTATGAGCAGCCCTTAGCGGCTCGCCATCATATTTACAACTATTCATGACGTCGCCTTTCCGGCTTAGATTTTTTTAAATGTGACTTATAAGTACTGCATCTATTTCCAGTCAGTACAAACTTTAATTTTATTAATATATTATATACCTAATATGTCTTAGAACAGTTAGTTTAATTCTGAAGCCGACGCTCACAGTAGCGTCGAAACCTGGTGAATTTTGACGTAATATTTGTGACCGAGGGCTTATTTGTTCTAATATAATTTTGACACGGTCACTGAACCCTAGCAGCTACGCTCAAAGTTTTTTTTTAAACTCATATTCTTTTTTTTAATATCTAAATATGTTTCTTACAATTTTCTTCATCTTCAGAGTGTTTGTTTATTCTCTTAGTTAGTCCTTTGCAAACAGTGAAACAGTACGTGTTTGCTCAACACCCATGTAGAAGCACGAAAAAGTGAAATCAACAAAAAATGACAAACTGGGGTTAACCAATAGCTATACTGCAAATTTCAGCGCCTCATGGACATTAACATTTAATGCTCAGCGTATAAATGTCTCCACTGAAGACGGAGGAACTTCTCCGAAACTTATGTGGTTATTAAAACAGGAAGAATTTTTGCAAACGTAGATTACCACGGCTGTTGTCACTGGCCATAAAATTCTTCGGTCTATGTCATCACCTTGTCAGTACGTGAAATGGGGAAGGCCACTTGCAACAGTGGTGCAACCTTTGAACGAAGTTTACATATTGACAATGTGGCCACATAACCCGAAAAATTTTGTGGACGGAAATTTTGTGTTTGGTTAAGGCAAAACCACATTTCCAGATTATATATACCTCACTGTTCCATTTCTTAGACATTTAAAATGAGGGAGCAGGCTTTTTACAAACATTACCAGTTTTGATGGCTTCCCTTGCTGATAAGCCAGCCAGACAAATGAATTTTATGGGGACTGGTGTGGGAGATTATGCATTTGAAACAAAGCACACACTACACGACTGCTTTAAAAAGCAGAATAAAGGAAACTCTTTCGTCTATGAAGGTGACATATCCTTTATTGCTTAACAAATAAGAAGAAGCAACAACCAAATTTCAGTAATATCAACGCCATATCTGTACTACGATGAGGAGTTTCACCCTGTCCTCTATTAAGTTCAGCAATTGATTTAGTTAGAAATACAGAGGCAACCATTCGCTACGATTCTCTTAGTCTAGGAGTAGCACATTCCGTGATTGAATGTGTTTAAATTCAGCATAATTACTTACATAATGGGCTCTAAAATGATATACGCGTACGTGAAAATGCAAATTCGTCACGCTGATGAAATTAAGAGACATGCTTCTGTCGTACAAGACGCATGAAGGAGGTCGACAGTTAACGCGATAACTCATACTGTGTGGATGCTTAATCACAGTTGCACAGAGCACTGACGTCGGTAAATAACCTCATTCTCCATCTCAAAAGTGAGACTGCACCAGGTATCGTCAGAACTGCACTGAAAAACGTCCCGATCCAGCAGCCAAACTCTTACATAATCCATTGTCTCGTAACAATTTTACAAGTCCTAATCGGAGGGTTTGTTGTACTTCTGGCTGGTGGCCTAGCGTTCGTTTCGGTAAATTGTTCCGGCTTTGGTATATAGACAGAGGCACCATTTCGGAGATTAGCCCTCCGTGTTGCCACGAGAGTAACGAGCAATGGCTGCTCGGAAGCTACCCCAGTGGCGCTCTCTGTGTTCTACAAAGGGCACAGATCGAAGTTATTAAAAACTCGAGGCCCACCTTGTATCATGATCACTGCAGAACCCTTAATCTGAAGATTTCTTTATGTTACTGGTAACGCTATAAAGTGGAGAGAGAAAAGTTTCCTTACCTGTAGGAGATGTAGTCAGTAATTGCCATTGCATATTTTAACAAAAATCAGTGCGGGATATAATAACTACACGACGTCTGGTGTCAAAAATGTGTAAAGCAGGTGACTCAGGTAAATATAATGAATAGTATCACCATGAGGCCGAAGAAGGTCTGTAGATCAATAGAAAAAATATCGGTCAGTCTTTCTGCATCTCATACTTTTCAACTTCCAGCTAGCATAACACACACAAAACAGAAAGGAAAACTGAAGAGGTAGTGTAGGGAAATCAGCTCGATTCCGTAAAATAAATTCTAGACATGCAGTTGCAGCTCTGCGATGGAAGGTGAAATAAATAATCATGACCATACTTTCATTAGGTTTGTCTACCTTGTCTACCTCCTCTGACAGTCCTGTTTGGCGAGGGAGCCAAGCAGATGAGCAGTAATCGAGGAGTGGTCGAACGAGCTTCTTGTAAGTTATTTCTTTGGTGGGTAGAGTACATTGCCTTAGGGTTAATCCAAAGAATCACAGGCTTGCTTCTGGCTTCCCTAAAACCATCTTAAAGCGGTTGTTCAACTGTAGTTTCAGCTGGACACATGCAAGTTGGCAGCCCTGCAGCCAGGCGACTAGCGGGAGTTTTGGTGTTCTCGTAAAGATAAGTCATTTTAGATTATAAAACATATAGATTGGTACTGATTACGTGGTAAATAGGTGTATTAGTGTACCTTTTAAGTGTACCATTAAAAGTTTCATTTTTCTTTACGTAATAAAGCAGAAAACGCGAAAAGACCGTACAGTCTTATTTTCTGTTTACGTTCTGCTGCAGCAAATCTATAGAATTTCGTTTAGTTGTTCCTTGCTCTCTCCAACAATTTAAATTAGCGTACCTCTTCATTATTTAACTAGCATTTCCGGAAAGTAGGATAAAGTTTAAGTTGTTGTTTCAGAAACTTTGCACTTTTGTTTTTGTTTACACACAGTTGCGTGTAGGCCAAATTTGTGTAACCGAATTTTCGTGTTTATCTGTAATTTAACTGACTTATTCTCAATAAACCATTACGTTTATCATGAGTGAAAAGTGCTTGACTTGCCGTAGAATTGTTAGGTCGGGGCTCTTTACCCTTCTCCCTCCTTAATCTGTCAAGATCTCCCCTGGCCTTGTCTAACTCAGCCTGAAGGGCGGCAATTTTCCCCTCCTGTTCTAGTATCTTCCTATCTCTACTACAAATCCTACAAAACCACTGATGAGTCTCATTTACTTCCCCTATTCCCACGCCACTACAGTCACCCACATGGGCCGTAGCGGTCGCGTGGTTCCAGACTGAAGCGCCTAGAACCGCTCGGCCACATCGGCCGGCGACATCTATGAAGAGTCAAAGACACTGTGTATGTGATACAATTTCCACAGTAAACGTCTATCTTCAGGAGTTCTGGGAACCGGGATGATGCAAAACTTTAGTTCGTTGTTCATCTAGTTACGACTGTTCACCGAACTTTATTGTCAGAGGAGATACATACAACCTCTGACAATAAAGTTCGGTGAACAGCCCTGTACGGTGAACTATGAACTACGTCTTGCAGCAGTGCCACTAATGATGAACATAGAATCAAAATAAAAGTGGAAGCAACGTAATGTAAGAGAGAAATGACAAATGAATTAAAAATGAGAAGTGGAGAGGAAATCTAGTGGCTCCGAAAACTCAGTTCATGGAAGAAGATTACATTGAATATATATCAAAACCCTTGAGGCCCATTTTGACGGAACTTTTTTCCGTGCAAAAGCAGCATTTCTCGGTAAATAGGATGCTAAAGATACCAAAACCTTATTTATAACGGAAGGTAATATAAAAGAAATAGTTCAGGGTTCTTGTGATTAAAAATGTTATTGAGAACTCTTAAACACGGTGACATAAAAGCGATGGAAAGTGAAAGCCTGCGTATTGAAAGGTATGTAGACAGGAAACATTAGAATTGGAAATGAATTGTTTATTTATGAATCTGTACCAACTACGTACGAGAAATATCTTGAAACAGAATATTTTCCATTGCTCCAGAACTCAAGCTGAAAGCATCGTGATAGTCAGTCTTTTGTAGTTGAGAGACTGTACTGTAATGCTGAGCTGTTAACTACTGGTTTTCAGGCATCAACTTTTTCTCCTCTGGCTTATCATGTATCTTCCTTTGAAGACAAGGGAGGGCAGTTTGGGAATAATAATAACACTGCAACTGCCATCGAAAGTGAATTTAGGTATGGGGCGCGTAGTAACAGCCTGTTTGTCCCTACCAAATTTGTGTTTTCCACAGAACGTCATCCCGTTGAAAGTGAATGTGGCATATCTTTGAATAAAAACGAATAAATAATGGGAAATACTCAATCATGTATTTTAGGCAAGCGACTCAGATGTGACACAGGAGCAAGAAACTGGCGCTCCGTGAAACAATGGAACTTTACAAAGTCAACGGAATAATTGTAAATAACTGGGAGAGTAAAGAAGGTAACTTGGTTCATACGTATTTGGTATTGTTACGTGCGTAAATATTATAAATTCATAATGGCGATGAAACTAATGTTCATGGTTTTGTAGTAGTAAACTCACAAATCTAATGTAGTGGGAGCTACCTACATAACTATAGATTCACGAGAGAGAAAGAAAGAGAGAGGGACACACACACACACACACACACACACACACACACACACACACACACACACAGTCTGACAGACACATACAGAAATGTTCCTCAGAAGCTGTTGTGAAAGACAATATTGTAATTACTAAAAGTAGTGGATATATGTTTCTGTATCCTATGTAATTACGAATTGTTTAGTACTTTTTGTGGTACACCCATGAGGCCCTTTTGCATACCTCTGTGTTTTAACTGTTACGTGACAATGAATATCTTAATTCAAAGACAAAAACTGACAGTGTTAAGAAAGCTAAGACATTGCAACTTATACAAGGTGTTTCCATAAGACCATACAAGTATTTAACAGGACATGAGGATGCTCCATTGAAAACTCTGAGGTAGCAAGCTTAAGGAGATAATAGGAATAAAATCACATTACTTTGTACTTTTTTGTTTACGTTAGTTACAGTTAACTGGAAATACCATCGTTGACACAATGAGTGTACCATTTGTACTGTATCTCACAAAATGTGCTGAAACTGACGTCCATCAACCTCAATGGAAGTATGACATCGGCGAACAAGATTCTCGCGCATCCTTACAAATATCTCTGGTGTGTTTCGAATCATATCACAGGCAGCTACAATTATGACAACTAATTCGACCTCTGTATCCATTGGGGTGAAGGGGATTGAGGTCAGGTGATCTCGCAGGCTATGAAATAGGACGTCCCCTTCTAATCCAGTGAACAGGAAATACAAAATTGAGATGGTTGCGGACATCCACACTGAACTGAGGCGGTGCATCGTCATGTTGTATTCCCATTCTCTCACGAACAGCCAAGGGTACGTTCTCCAGCAACTCAGGTGGAATTCTTTGCTCGAATCTTAAGTACAGGTGGCCATTCAGACGACCATGTAGGATACATAGCTTAATGGTATATCCACCTACAATGACGGCCCAGATATTCACAGCAAACGTACTTGACGGCATGACTCTACTGCAGCGTGAGGGCTTTCCTCATGCCACTCATGACTTTTCCTGTTCTTCAAAATACCATCACAATCAAATGAGGCCTTGTCAATAAACAGAATGATGTGGAGGAAATCTGGTCGATCAATCCGTTGTTCGAGCAACCACTGACAGAATGCGACCCTTGGTGCAAAGTCAGTCACAAGCATTGCATGGACTCGTTGTGGGTGATGTGGGTGTAACTGTTGTTCATGGAGTACTCGCTACACACTAGTATGTACAGCACCCATTTCAAGTGTAATACGACGAGTACCTGTAGTGGGGTCTGCTGCAACACATTCCAGCACTTCCTCTTCAAAATCGAATGTGCGAGTGGTCCCCATGTTGCCAGGTCGCTTGTTTCTTCTTTCCAATGAACAAATCTCCCGCATCCATCGATGAAGAAAAATAAACATTCGTCGTGACGGATGATGCCTTTTAGGCAATCGTTCCCTGTACAGCCTTTCAACAGCGAGAGCTTTGCAGTGTTCTTTGCCATGTAAAAGGTGCACGAATTCTGCGAAACTGAACGGTACTGCTCCATCGTATTGTACTGTACGCCTCTACACCTCTGAATGGCACCGAGTAACGGATGGGTCTGTCGTTGATTCATAGCACGTTCTCTCATGGAACAGTGTAAACACGGTACAACAGAGCCACCTTATGGCCAAAAGCTTGAGCATGACTTCATCCTTTTTTTTTTCAGGAAATGAAGAATGTACCAGTAAATAAATGGCACAGTGCGTGTAAACTAGTACTCATGTTAGCTGTAACGCTAGACAAAGCGACAGACAAGCTTACTTCCGTATCTTCTTAAGCTGGCTTCTCCAATCCCAGGTTCACTACCTCAATTTGTGCAGTGGAGCATTCTCTACGTCATGATACATTTTTGCACACTCTTACGGGAACATGCCGTATATGCTGCATGTTAGCAGAAACACATGCACACAGCGGTTTTCTGACAATTGAATTGAGTGCTTATGAAGGAGGTGTAGGACATTTACGTGGAACAGAAATTGTGTTTGTATATGCTGATGAGCTATAAGTACTTGAAAATCAAAAGACTGTTCCAGTCTTTCCATTTGATATAGTCACTTGCGCATGCATTTTTCCATTTTGTGGAACTGTGTCAAAAACTTAAAAGTAAAATAGTTGGCTTCTGTGTGCATTGTAAGATCAAAAGCATTTTTCACTCAGTGTGTTACGCACTGAATCACTGACATGGATTTCAAACATCACATTGCTGCTGATAGCCTAATGTATGAGAGAAATGCTGATATGGTAGCTACTTTTAACCTTGTTTGCATTTACTGGAAGGAGCTATTTCTTCCTGCAAATTTCGTGTTGTTTTATAACATGCATGATTTTTACAACAGAACACAGAACTGACTACTACAGCCAGACTGATCTGTATTATTAGCAACAAATGCTGAAGAGGGAATATATTGCCATATGAATGTAAGGAAGCTAATGTGCTCAAAGAAGCATCTGCGTGACATTCAGTTATAACCACGATAAACAGTACTCTATTTCATTAAAATTAACCTCTTTTAAGAACTTAAACAAAACAAAAGCTCACCCTTTAACTTGAATAAGTTCTTCCTATGAATTCTTGACAACCATTTCTTCCTCATTGTTTCACATTCCACAAATTTAAATACCGTACTTTTTTGCCTACGTCGTCATTTCTTCTATAAGTCAGCACAGAACAACGAAACGGCATTTCGGCAATAAAAAGAATGTAGGGTGATAGAACAGATGCAAATCGTCCAGTCTAGTGCACACGAAATAAAGAAAAACAATTCACTTTCAGTCACGCAGTTATTACACACACGAACGAGCTCAGTTACGATAAATAGCGTGTAATGGGACTCCTCTATAGTTGCCTACGTAGAACTCCCTGTTTTAACGTCACGCACTAAATCGTGGCCAGACTTTCTGGTAGTGTCAGACAGTATCCGTATAATTATTTGGCAAATGAAATGGTTGTAGGAAACCTGCCCACAAGCGCCATATTACTCGCAGAAGAATGGAAATTAATATTTAATTGCACTGGTGGTATACAAATTGCGGGACAGCCCCGGACTCCTTTCCTATTATTTTTTTGAAATCCTGTGACGCAAGCTGATCAAGAAAAACGGACAATTACCGTTAAAGATTTCTGACGTCTTGAGTATATAATTAAAACAAAATAATTTACAGGGTCGTGCGGCAAATGAGGGGACATTGTGACAAGGCCGATAGGTCATCAGTAATTAATAGCTATCTCGTTGGACAGGAGGGTAATTACATTTTAATACTGCGCAGCTCACAAAATATTCTTACGCCAACGGCGTCGGCCACGGAACGAAACTATTTATCAGCTGACTACAGCTTTTAAAATGTAATCATCTTGGTGTGCGTAACGATATCCTTCCGAAGTATGAATGCCATCCCAGTTTCATTCATTCTTCGCATTGGTTACACAGAGTGAATACAAATTAATGAATGATTCTACGAGGTTATATTTTTTCCATCGCTGAATATAAATGCGCAGTGAGTCAATAGCACATCAGAGATGGAAATAAGGAGTTTTGATGTTGGCATGTAATTGTGTATGATGTCCAGATGGAATTATGCTCGGTGCTATTTATGAAGAACTATTACTGTCCTATCTAAGTCGGCATGTACGGCGAAATTCTCCAAGTGAGGCCAGTTATAGTGTCACTCTAATCACTTGATGTATAGACCATGAAGGACCTGAAAGTTTTCTAGGAGATCCTTAGAAATCAGTGCGGATTGTCACCTACCAGCATCAACGTCTCATACCACTCCACTATTTAATGTGTAGAGGCTTATAGTCGCATTTACAGTCGCCAACTAATTCTTGCAGCCTGGAGTGTTTTTGGATCATAATCTAAATTTCCTTAGAAATCACGTAAATCTTGAGACTTTAAACTGGCAGTTTTTAGAAAGGCAGGGATAAAGAGAATACTATTTAATACTTCCATTATAAACACTAGAAACAGGTATCAACCACGGCCAGTGTTAAATGGAGAAGAGCTTCAGGTAAAACTAGGAGCATAAAACGAAAAGCACACTTCATCCGAGATCTGGAAGCTTAAGAACGTGCAAAACGTTAGGACGAAGAAAGAACTGCTGCTGGGTAATAGCCGTGGACGATGTGCAGGGCCTCAGTCACAGGAAAGCTAAGGGGCAGCGTACCAGCCCCCTAACATACTCAAACCATAAACAGGGCTACGTCAGGTTACATCGGGTCTTCATGTAATGATTTTTCAAAACAGGATCATGTAGTGATAAGGGGAGGGACAGGAAACGGTTTTGACGTAGGTGAGGCTTATGACATAGGTGGCGATATGGAAAACATAGGTCCCCTGGCTTGTGGCACAATGTACACTTTGTTGCCAAGATTGCCATTACCTTAATGTAGCTGTGAAGCTGATTAATGTGGGAGCCAGAAATGCCACTGGTGGCAGCGGCATGTTGCTCCGGTACCAGTCGATGGGATGAGTTTCAGAAAGCAAGATCTGCACCTAATCAGGGCTGGGAAGGGGAGATTGGTGGAGCTGAATCATGAAAGTATAGGTGGTGGATCTCGAGCCACGCTTGATTAATTACCCATTGTGACGTGTAGGGGAGTTAGGTAATTTTTACGACAAATTCAGACATGTTCCCCTGCCTAAAGAGTACTCCATCAGTTTAAAAAATTCTGCACTTAGCATTGGTGTGATAGATTCTTACACATTGGATGGTTCATTTGTTACATAATAAAAATAAGAAAAAACAATCGCAAAAAGCAGCATGTGATATTTCACAGACTTATGGAATTAATAAAAAAAATCTAGCAATTTGAAGTTGATCTCCAGTCTTCAAACTGCTCAGCAGTACGTTCCCCTCAACACTGGTATAGAGACACAGAAACACAACATATAGTATTACTGATTTACGAAAAGGCAGATTTATAGTAGGACTATATCATCCATTTATATGAGAAAAGGAACACAGTATAAATTGGAACATGATCTTATAGAGCTAGCGAAGACAAACACATTGAAACATCAACTGTTGTATTAAGGGACATGACATCAACAAGAAATTAATCATTATGAGTACACATCGATCACCAATTGGTAATGTGAACACTCTTTTCAATAAATTAGCAGAAGTAATGGATAAACTCACAAGAATAAAACTTTACATAATTTTATATGAAAACATAAACATAAACTTAAATATCGCAAACTAATAGCACCCTCATAAACATTCTTCAGCGTTTACATGTGTCCCTGTTAGTCTATAGAGTAACAATGGTGATTACAGTGTTTGCATCGCTAGTCACCCATGTGGCCACAAATATTGACAGGCGAAAGTGTAATAAAGCTGCAAAATATTTTGGACTCTTGGACCATTTCTGCCGTAACAGTAAAATCAGATATGGAAAAAATCCATAAACTGGAGGCTTACAAAAGAGGTTTATCAGCTATCGAAATACGTGATTTTTCTAGAGAAGCAGCAGTCACTAGTTGGGATGAAGTGCATAGAGAACCCAATGTAAACGCGAAATTCACTAAGCTGTCAACATAATTTAAACTGATCTATGAAAAGACGTTTCCAAAAGAACAGACACAAGCAGCAATCTTTCCTAAAAACAAATCGATAACAGCAGGCATTAAGAAATTCTCCAAAACCCTGAACTATCTCAGTTCCATGAAAAAGATTCATACTGAGTCAGATTTCTTAAATTTCTAGCACAGGTATAAAAAGATTTATAGGAGGGTACTGATTGCTGTAGAAAGTCATTTAATGGCAAAATAATGTAGAGCAAAAAAGCAAAGTGCTCTGGGATTTAATCAAACAAGGAGAAACAAGAAAAAAGCGTAATAACATACTCAAAAGGTAGGCAGATAAGGTACTAAATGACCCACCACACCTACCAAACTAAGTGACTCAGCATCAGAGGGATTACTAAATGGTTCAAATGACTCTGAGCACTATGGGACTTAACTTCTGTGGTCATCAGTCCCCTAGAACTTAGAACTCATTAAAGGTAACTAACATAAGGACGTCACACACATCCACGCCCGAGGCAGGATTTGAACCTGCAAACGTAGCGGTCGCGCGGTTCCAGACTGTAGCGCCTAGAACCGCTCGGCCACTCCGGCCGGCGAGGGATTACAACTAAAAGTAACAAAAACGAACATGTCACATCTTAATAATTATGCACGAAACACAATGATGTTTCAACTAACCACAGAGCATGAAGTCAGGCAAACTGTAGGAAATCTAAAAAGCAGAAAGTCAAAAGACTTAGGTGAAGTTCCAATATGTATGCCAAACACTGCACGTGGAGTTTGCAAGCTCCCTCAACAAACATAACGAGTGGTTTATTCTCATTAGGGAAATTTCCAGAGTATTTAAAACAGACAAAAGTTGTAGCTACCAAACCTTTTACCTGCTGTCATCAGTCTCTTAAATAATATGTTCATCCATCAAAGACTAACGAATTAATTCAATAGGTACAATCTTTTGAGTGAATCACAGTTTGGGTTCTTAAGTGGTAGAAGTACAGAGTCAACGACTGTAAAATTTACAGAAGTGACTCTCTCAATAGTTATGAGAGAGAAAAGCTCTCTGCTGATTCCATCAGTATAATATTCATCTTGAAAACAAGAGAAAATTCCTTGCTGAGAAAGCAAATGAAACCCTCAAGGAGGTTTACTATTTGTCAATGAGCAATAAACTGACATCAAACATAATGAAAAATGGCTATAAATTTCAGTTTTAAGCAGTAAAGCGACACTGTTAAGTGAAGATGGTAGCTCTACAGGCTGTGTAACATACAATACATTTCTAGAAATGAATATTGAATGTCATGTAAAGAGATGTGAACATAAAAAGATACTTGCAAACAAAATGTCACAAGCACATTATGCCCTTAGAATCTTGGCATCAATGTGTAACAACCAAGGTATTTTAGTTGATACCTATTCACAGGTACTGTTAGTTCCTTGTTCTATGATACATCTTAATGGTGGAGAACCAGTCATTTTACATTCACATTGCAAATTAATTAGTAAATTTGGCTATATGTTGAAAATTTATGAGACTGATTTCTGTCTTTTTTTTAAAAAAAAAACAGATCAGAGTTAGTAATTCCTACCCAACATCTTTTACACTTTGAAATTCTTGTTGGACATAGGAGTTGTCAACAGAAAACTTTTTTAGTTTAATATAAAAAAGCTTCTGATACGAAGTTTCTTTTTGCCTTAGTCGCTTGTATGTACTCTGGACTATTAGTTTCGACAGGAGTAAGCTACCATCTGCAGATCTGCAAAACTACAAAAATTACAAAAATATTTACACCATAGTAGCTGTAATCGTAAAATAACGATTTTATGTAAGTTCTTTTTGGTGTAACCATAGAGTACCTGTTATGAAATTATACTGTGCGATAAACTGCATGTTTGTATTCGTACCATCATAATGGACTGTGACTTTGAAATTATCTTTATGCAATTTATTATAGTAAGCATACAAATTCAATATATGCCTCAGATAACCCTTACCTCATAATAAAAAGAGTGTAGAAAATTAAAAATTATAGCTATGTCTTTATGGGAAAACAGAGTCATAGAAGTGTGGCTCATTAGGAAGTGTTATATGTCTGGATTGGCTACCAGCTGCATACTGCCGAATACCAGTCAGGCTAACAGAGTAATACAGAGGAGTACCACCAGCTGCCAGCAATCTCATGAATAATAAAAAAATGTTTTCTAGTTTTTTTTAAAAAAATGCATACATAATGGTTTATGGAAGGAAGAAAAGTGAATCATTAAAAATGAAAAACAGTACAATGTCTGTTTTCAAATTTTGCTTTGCTATCTGTCAGACTTACATATCACTGAGTAAGTGATCAGACTTTTTAATTGTAGCATTATGCAGCACTGTATACCACTTCTTGTGCTAAAGACAACCCTACTGTGGACAAATGAATGTCAGTTTCCCTTCTGATATTGTAATTATTTTCATCATTGTTTCCTTTGAACAGTGTTGAATTATTTACAACATACCTAATAAAGGAATAAATATACTATGATGCAGAAGTCAGAATGCCCAGCTCCTCGAACAAGTGTCTACAGACATTTGAATACACATTCAGTTCTTAGCTATGGAATTCTTTTCTGGGAAATAAACGCACAAAACATGAAATAGTTTTTAAAATACGAAAAAGGCCATAACAATAATAACCAAAAATTAGTAGGAGAGCTCATTATAAAGATCTGTTCAGAACATTGGGTATTTTAACCACACCATCTATCTATCAATTATGCACATTAAAAATTATATTGCACAAAAACCTGTGTCCATGACCTTGGAACAACTTAAATGTAACAAGAGCGACTAAATATAAAACCTTAAAACAGAATTTTCTACCAATAAAGTGACCAAGGAGATTTCAGGGATTAATAAAATGTACTTATTGAGAAAGGCAGTTAAGCAATATACTATGTACAGTGAAGGCTTACAAGAAGTAGGGATTTGATGCAAAAATTTAACACAAGTGAATAATAATAACTATAATTATAATAAAACATCTATCATTTCATACAGTTCATCTTTGTTATCTTTTTGTTTTATATGAAGACCAGTATCTTTGTAAATCTCCTCTACAGGTGCATAAAACCACCACTACTACTACTACTACTACTACTACTACTATTACTGAAATTAGTAATGTTTGCTGGTAACTTTTTGATTCATATGATACTGATCATAATAAATCCTCTTATTGTTGGAATGTGTGTTAATGAAATCAATATGTGTTACCATTCCCCTAATTTGTTTTTGCAGCTTATTATACTTAAATTCATTGAAAGAGAGAAATATTTTGATTTCATATTATACCAGATTAATTGTTATAGTTGACGATGTGGGGTGTGAATTGACTGTGATAGGGGCGATAAAATGGAAGTACAAAAGGTATTACAAGTTGTTTTAGTAGGAATGATAAATATTACAGAAGGTACTAGTACAGATAAAGTTAAATAAAACCTCCCATACAATATATGTCCAATTTTTGTTGGACATACAGGATAACATACAGGATACACAGACAGATATAGACATAAGATGCTATGGATTTATTTATCGACTGTCTGTTTTAATTTGACGTTCAAATCGTGAAATTGTTTTAGAGTTGACGAAACTGAAATTCTCAAGTGCTATTGCAATCTTCTGGCCAATTTTCATCTGCCATTGAAGCATGCTGCATATAATTAAAAATGCTGAGAATACAATAAGGTATTTGTGTATGGCTAGCTTACTGCAAATCACCAAGTAATTATAAATAGTTTTGCTTACTGATGAACTTAGTTTCACTCATAACGCTTTCAATAACACCTGTAACTCGTATCGGTGGTCTGACGGACACTTACGCACCTTTGCGGAGAAATAATTGCAAGAACGCTTTTCTGTAGGTATGTGGTGGCGTGTGATAGCCTGTCAGATGCTTTGGACTGTTGTGTTACTGGATCCTCTTACAGACCCAGTTATCTTGAGCGTCCAGCATTATTGGAAGTTATATTTGTCTACAAGGATGCGATTGTTTTTCCAGCATGATGGGGCAATTGCACAATCTAGTCCACAGATGGCAGTTCATCTAAACCTACCATTCCCGGAACAAGGCGTGGAGACAGTGGTTACGTTCTTCACCACCTTAACACTTTAGATTTTTGCCTATCTGAATTTTTGAAAGGTGATATCTACAAAGGAAAAGTAAGCGAATGAGGTGAACTAGAATAAAAAGTGCTCCTATCATAGAACAAAAAAACCGAATATGTTCTGGGACAGAGTTATGGAAGTAACAGACAGGAACTAGCTTTTCGACTTACCTAGTAGCCTCAAAGATCTAAATCAAAATATCTTCACGTATTCGCACTTTTTTACTTGTTAGTAGTAGTAGTAGTAGTAGTAGTAGTAGTATGTATGTCACGTAACATACTGCGTTGTGTCCAGTAAAGTAACATGGTACAGGATGTCATACCATATAACTTGACACATGCCAACATGTCAACCAAAATGACAGTTGTCCTGTCATGCAATATGACACAACGTATCATTAAAGTTTAGGATGAATGCAACCCCATTCTGGGGTGCTTTCCATTATAGATGCACCCCCCAATCTCAGATACTCCCTATTGTAGATTCGCTCCACTCTCTAGAAAAACATCAATTTGTGTCTATTTGTCCTTACACCTCTCACCATACAGGTAACAAGTATGTAACATAGGGTAGGTTTAGGGGAGAAATGGCCCCCTCAGGGAAAAAAATCAATCATCCCCGAGAAATCAAAGAATTGTTTTAGCATTCCCTTCAAGAACAAATCCACTCCCTAAAATGTTACCCCCCTAGAACAACTTTTGTAGATGTTACATGTTTGCTCTTAAGCCATATGATATTGCTGTATATTCGTCAGTATGGCTGGCAGATCTTCGGGATTTTGGCCACAGGATTAGGTACTTTACGCGATAAATTGTAAAGTGTAGGTGGGCCAACACCTTGCAGCTAAAAAAGCTCACTGCGCTGGGGAAATATCGTCTATTCGTAAAAAAGCGAGAGTCTGTTTAGATGTTTCGATTTAAATGCTTTTGAAGCTGCCTAGGAAATATTAATCTTCTTTTGTTATAGGGGCATTTTTCTTTCTGGCTTCCAAATTTTTTTCTACCGTAATTTTGACATTATACTACCATGGCTTAGCGTCCGATGCAGAATTTTGTTGACTCGGGAGATTACTGCTCCGGTATAGGTTTCTTTCATCTTCTTTCGAACCATGTTGCGTATAACTTGGCAATGGGTAAAGTTTTCAAAGAACAACAGAACGACCATTAATTACAAGCATTTGTACACTTTTTACAGAATTTAGTGGTACATTGAGCTCAACAATGGATAATGATTATAAGATAAAAATATTCGTTTTGACTTCATTCGGTTATCTACCTTCGCACAAAGTTCGTACCTATTCGGACAAGTTTAAAGTATAGAAGTGGCATGCTTCAAAAGCATTCCAGAGAAAAGTGTTTTTGGCTTTTATGATCGTAAAATCCGAACGGTGATAATAAAAAATGCCATTATCAGAGCATTTATTTCAGCCCAGCTAAAATATTTTCAAAAGTAATCAATCGAATCCCGCAATTTGCTTGGGCGTCAGCTCCGGTTCGTCATTTAAATCTTGTTTACTATATTGTATAACAGCTGCAGTGCGACAGATGTTCGAATTGTAATATAAATGGCTGTTGTCTGGGATAAGCTAAAAACTTATCATCCCATGTTCCTAGTTCAAATAGAAATCGATCACCGAGACCCCCCCCCCCAAACGGTGATTTGCACTTGGCCTTTCAGACGTATTTGTTACGGAGTTTCCGCTCTGTAACGACTGATCAATCGTATTTTGAGTAGTGCTGCCCTATGAAACAACGCTACAACGTTAGAAGAGCGACACATGAAGATGTAAAATAATTCGAAAATGCAGTGAAGACCAAGTTGGGATTTCTGAGAATCAGTTTTGCTTAACACCTATGTATGGGTCATTTTCTAACAGCTGTTCCTCTGCAACCACTAAAAATTTTACATATGTTACAAGTTACGTGAAATGTTTTTTCTAATTTGTGTACAGAACCATTTCCAAAAATATTTACTACTCCTCCAGTAGAACTCTTTATTCTAATTAATACAGAATTAAAGTAACCACACTAAAAATTAACGGACAATGATTCGTAATAGAAATATTTTAATGCCACAGACAATTTTACACATGTAACAGAACCGAATGACATCAGAAAACTGTATCGTGTCCGTATACAACGGGTCAGGCGCCAAAAAAGGATAATTTGAGTTATTGGTGAAATCCACTGTAAATGTCAAGGATATATTCTGACAGAAGAGCCAGAACAGCAGGAAACAGTGTTTAAAGTTGTCTGAAGACCAAAATCAATGTTCAAATAATGAGTCAAGCGCCATCTCTCTGTTAGTGTCCTGGCCTGAAGTTATGTGAATTGCTGATAATTCAAGTAGCTTCGTGGTTTGTTTGCAACAACAGGACATTGCTAAAGTAATGTAACTCATACACAGCGTTGGAAAATGGAAATGAAAACTGCACCAAAACGGAGGAAGAGATGTGAAGGCAGTACTCAAAGTGAAAGGAGAAACTACGAAGCGAAGAAAAGGAATATGCCCGAATAGACAATATTTTAGTTTCAGCTAAAAAGGCTCCCAACTACCAGGTAGTCATTGACTTCATTTTAACATTTATTATAAGGTTTGGAATCAACATTCAACATAAATAATATTAAAGTATTTTAATGTGCTTAAGGTTATTACTTAAACGAATTTAGTATCGACAAAAATCACCGTTCTGATTATGAGGTTACAGGTAACTACCTGTAGAAAATCATTTATTTATCTATCAGAAAAGGGTTACTTTATGGAAATAGTAAACAAGTTTTGGTGAAAGGAGACTCTTTTATCTCTTGCGATCGTGATTTTGCTCACAATGAGAAAAAAAGATGATAACTGTGTGTGAAGTTCCGAAAGATACAGTTAGCCCTTTTACGGAATCTACGCGCACAACACTGTTCACAATCACTCTTATGAAAGAAAGAGGTTTTACGTTTTAAAATCAGCTGCTGAAAAATATACGAATGACACCAACGTGCATATTTCAAAAGTACAGTGGATCAGACTGACTTCTGAACGGATGGGCGTATTGAAAGTCCGATCAACTCTCGGTGGAGATGAATAGTTCAAGAAACATTAAATCTTGAAGAGAACCACGAAACTTTCTGTTGTTCAACAGGTGCAGCTGGAAATACTACACTATGAACCTAAGTTATTTGATGAAAAGAGAAGGGATTTAGCTAAAATGATTCCTTTTGCAGAAGAAGAGAATAAGTGGTTTGACGAGAACCTTGTGAAATGAGTGAAAATGGGTGTGATGACACCTGTATTTTTGTTTGCTTGAAGGCCATTGCATTCATAACGTTTCTCTTCCTTCAGGTTCTGGTGTAGAATAAAAACACATGCATGACATGAAACCTGTGTAATTTTTATGTTTGTGTAGTGATCATCAAATATTTTATTGCTTTTGTATAACTGTTATAAACATTTTGTTAATTGTCTCTGAATCAGATTTTTCGAGCTTGACCCAGTATTTACCTATATGCCACCATTATTTTGAGAGTTTTCAACTTCAGGGAAAACATAGTCGTATTTAATTTCATATTCTGTCCGTATTGCCTTCTTCATGCAACTCAAGTTCAATAAAAGGATTATAAATAGTGATTCAGTAGAAAAAGAGCTGCTATACGCAAAGGAATACAATTTAAAGAAGCAAAAAATTTACATCTGAGTCTGACCTTCAGCCAACAGTAACGTTGCTTGAGACATGATGACGTAGTTAGCACTGCTTTTAAGTAGAACCGCTTCAGAGAGAGAGCTTCTGCTGTTATCATCGACTACTAGTAACTTCTTAATGATTTTTGCTTGATAGAGTGCCAGACATTTTGGTTTGTATGGTTTGTTTTGTTTAAAAATAGAAATATAATACTTAAATAATGTATTTATTTAGTTAATGTTTTACCAAAGTAAAGCAATGAACTACAAAGTCAAGGACATATATATTTTTCTTGGAAATAGATAAACATTCTCACACTTGTGGTGTATCCTAGCAATACATAAACTTCTTCCTAAAAAGGTGTCTGATATTGCCAAGAATGCCACACACTGTATGAAATACTGTGCAGGAACGACTGTAGTGGACCATCCAAACCACAACCGGTTTACAAGAGCAAACTAGTTCACGAACTACATTATAAGAATGTTGTATACACACAGGCATTTATCAGTTTAATAGTATAAACAGTATTTGGACATCCTAGAAAACACACGTTATTATTAGAGTAGAATGTATTTTGTGAGGTTTGTACGTGATAAGTGAAGGCTGTATGCTGGTATAGGAATTTGGAGGCCTACCTTTCCCAATCAATACATTCCAAACTGCTTCACCTGAGCAGCTCTCTCAGATAACTAGAAACTTCAAACTGTCTCGTGCTTCTTCCTTGTCGTACAGGGAATGTGTGGCGGTTCTAAGCTACCTTTGTTTGTGTTACAAAGTAGGTAACAACAGCAGCAGTAGTTTTATTCATCTGTGGGTCACTTGTACAAAGCTATTATACATTGGAGTATTCTTGGTCCTTAACACTATGTATGCTGTAAAAGCGAATGTAAAAGGAAATAATAACTTTGTAATAAAGAAATGTAAAATCACAATAACGATAATGATCATCGTAAAACGTGAGGCATTTGACAAAGCTTGATTTGGTATTACTATCACACACTGATGAAACATTTTAAAAAATGCGTTAATTTATTAGTTGCCACCAGTAACAATAATTATGGGCAATGTGCAGCACTCTTCTTCTTCTTCTTCTTCTTCTTCTTCTGCTTCTTCTTCCCTATTTTGCAATGTACTTACATTTTCCTGTAACCAAAGACTATATATAAAATTTTATTTTCATTTTCCATTTGTGCCTATCTGTTGGTAAATTTTATTTAGTATTTATTCTTTTAATTAATGCTTGACTCTTCTTCTTTCCTGATGAAACCCACTCTGTGATCCTTCATGGCAATCTCTCTTCTAACATTCGTTGCATATAACTTTAACGTATGCGTTGTTTCTCTTCCACAAAACCAACAGTGGAACCTCTGCAATCCATTTTCTCCCAGACGACTTCATTTCTGACCCTTCTTTACCTGCATAACCCAGCAGGCCGTCCCCAAAAGTCTATCCAGTTGCTATCAATATTTTAGTTAAATGAGGCTTAACTGTCCATACTTCTTATACATATCTTACAATGCTTCTTATAACTGTTTTGGAGATATTTGATTTTGTTTCCTCTTAATCTGTTGATCTCATTTAAAATAATTTAATGTTTCAACAGTGTACTTTAGAATCTTTATTCCTGAATTAATTCCATTACCTTGTTTACTATCTTGCGTGAGTTTTATTCGTAGATATTTGTACCCTTCAATATATGTAACAGCTCCCTTCTCTTCTTCCAGTGTCAACTCCTGATTTATTCCTCCTTGTTGTTGTTGTTGTGATCTAGACTGGTTTGATGCGGCTCTCCATGCTACTTTATCACGTACAAGCTTCTTCATCTCCAAGTAAATACTGCAACCCATATCTTTCTGAATCTGCTTAGTGTATTCGTCTCTTGGTCTCCCTCTACGATTTTTACCCTCCACACTGTCCTCAAATACTGAATTAATGATCCCTTGATGCCTCACAACGTGTCCTACAACCGATCTCTTCTTCTAGTCTAGTTGTGCCACAAATTCCTCTTCTCCCCAGAGTGCTATTCAGTACTTCCCCATTATATGATCTACCCATCTTATCTTCAGCATTCTTCTGTAGCACCACATTTCAAAAGCTTCTATACTGTTCTTGCCTAAACTATTTATCGTCCATGTTTCACTTTCATTCATGGCTCTACTACGCAAAAATACTTTTAGAAAAGTCTTCCTGACACTTAAATCTATACTCCATGTTAACAAATTCCTCTTCTTCGGAAACGCTTTCCTTTCCATAGCCACTTCAACCATCATCAGTTAATTTGCTCCTAAAATAGACAACCTCATCTACTACTTAAAGTGTCTCATTTCCTAGTCTAATACCCTCAGCATCACCTAAAATGGTTCAAATGGCTCTGAGCACTATGGGACGTAACAGCTGTGGTCATCAGTCCCCTAGAACGTAGAACTACTTAAACCTAACAAACATAAGGACATCACACACATCCATGCCCGAGGCAGGATTCGAACCTGCGACCGTAGCAGTCGCGCGGTTGCGGACTGCGCGCCTAGAACTCAGCATCACCTGATTTAATTCCACTAACCTCGTTTCTTCCTTTCAAGACGCTGTCCATTTCTTTGAACTGTTCTTCCGGGTCCTTTGCTGTCTCTGACAGAATTACGATGTCACAGGTAAACCTCAAAGTTTTTGTTTCTTCTCCATGAATTATAATTCCTACTCCAAATTTTTCTTCTGTTCCCTTTACTGCTTGCTCAATATATGGATTGAAAACGTCGGGGATAGGCTACAACCCAGTCTCACTCCTTTCCCAATCACTGCTTCCCTTTCATGCCCCTGGGCTCTTACAACTGCCATCTGGTTTCTGGACAAATTGTAAATAGCCTTTCGCTCCCTGTATTTTACCCCTGCCACCTTCGGAATTTGAAAGAGAGTATTCCAGTCAACTATGACAAAAGCTTTCTTTAAGTTTACAAATGTAGGTACGTAAGTTTGCCTTTCCTTAATCTGTCTTCCAAGATAAGTCGTAGGGTCAATATTGGCTCACTTGTTCCGACATTTCTACCAGTTTTTCCGTTCGTCTGCAAAGAATTCGTGTTAGTAGTTTGAATCATGACTTATTAAAGTGGCAATTTGGCAATTTTCACACATGTCAACAATTGTTTTCTTTGGATTTGGTATTATTATATTCTTCTTGAAGTCTGAGGGTATTTCACCAGTCTGATACATCTTGCTCAGGAGATGGTAGAGTTTTGTCAGGGCTTGCTCTCCTAAGGCTCTCATTAATACTAATGGAACGTTGTCTACTCTCTGGGCTTAATTTTCGACTTAGGTCTTCCAGTGCTCTGTCAAACTCTTCACGCAGTACCGTATCTTCCATTTCATCTTCATCCTCTTCCGTTTTCGTAATATTGCCCTCAAGTACATTGCTCTTGTATAGACCTTCTATATACTCCTTTCACCCTTCTGCTTTCCCTTCTTTCCTTGGAACTGGTTTTTCATCTGACTTCTTGATATTCATACAAGTGGTTCTCTCCAAAGGCCCCTTTAATTTTCTTGTATGCAGAATCCGTCTTACTCCTAGTGATATATGCCTCTCCATCCTTACATTTGTCCTCTAGCCATCTAGCCACAATGCTGTTCGTAGTAGCTTACCAGCGCTCCTATTCTTTTATTCATTATTAAACCTACTCCTGCATTATCCCTATTTCATTTTGTATTTACAACCCTGTATTAACATGTATTTTTTTGCATTCATGTCGACTGAAGGCTCGACTTTTCCTATTACCCTGTTAATTTCCTGAGTGATATATTGAATATCTTCTTCGCTAGGTCTTTTACCATATTTTTATCTTGTGAATGGGAAGTTATATCAATCGCCAACCTGGAGGATTAAGTAATTTTTGGTCAGATTTGTTTTCCCTTGGGCTTTCATAAGCCACTTCCAACTACGAGGCAGCAGCTGCTAGTTTTGGTCCTCCATCGGTATTTTATTTCCATAGTACCCAACATATCTGGTGAATATGTAACTATCCTCCACCTGGGAAGGTGTATGATGGGAGACTAGCCGCTCCACACCTTTAAATATTTTAGAAATTAATGAGAAACACTATCATGTAACTTACTAAGCATGAACCAAAGAAAAAGCATTGTACATTGCTCATTCAGCAGTCAGTCCGCCTCAATGATATTTGGTAAGTCACGTTTATCATTTATTTTGGTGTTGACGAATGTATTCATAATAATAATAATTGAAAATACTAAAAAATGTTTTGTATATAATTGTTTTTTTTACGTGAGCAATGCGTTAACCGTATGGAAGCTGATGGCAATTTTTCAAGTTGCACGAAGGCTCTGCGTCACCGGAGAAATTTTTCTGGTTTGACGGCCGTGCATCGGGAGTGAATGCCTGAAGCTGCATTCAGTTGCTGTGTTCACCGTCTTAACAATGTAAAAAAAAATAATAATAAAGTAAATATTGGATGCAATGGAACATGATCAGTTTGTATTGAATTCTTGTTCATGTCTTTTTGTTTATTGTTATTCATCAGCCTTCTGACTGGTTTGATGTGGCCTCTCATGAACTCCTCTCATGTGCCTACCTCTTCGTCTCAGAGTAGTACTTGGAACCTACGTCTTCAGTTATATGCTGAATGTATTTAAATTTCTGTCATCCTATACAGTTCTTAGCCTCTACAGCACCCTCTAGTGCCATGGAGGCGATCCTACTGATTTAACAGATGTCTTACTACCCTGTCGGTTCTTCTTGTCAGTGTTTTCCATATATTCCTTTACCTGCCGATTTTGCAGAAAACCTCCTTGTTCCTTCCTTTATCAGTCCACCTAATTTTCAACATTCTTCCGAGCACCACCTCTCAAATGATTCGATTCTCTTCTGTTCTGGTTTTCCCACAGTTCATGTTTCACTACCATACAATTCCGTATCCCAAACATACATTATCAGAAATTTCTTCCTCAAATGAAGGCCTGTGTTTGCTGCTAGTGCAGTTCTATAAGCGAGGAATGTCCTTTGTACCAGTGCAATTCTGCACTGCCTCCCTTGATCAGTCTGGCCAAGTTTACTTTAGTTCCTAGGTGGAATAATTCCTTTACCTTATATCACTAATTACGATGTTAAGTTTCTCTCTATTTTCGTTTCTGTTACTTATCATTACTTTCGTCTTCCTTCGATTTACTCTCAATCCATATCCTGTGCTCATTAGAGTGTTCATTGCATTCCGCAGATCCTGTAATTCTTCTTCACTTTCACTCGTTTTACAGTGTCATCAGCGAATCTTATAGTTGATATCCTTTCACCTTGAATTTGGATTCCAGTCTGGAACTTTTATTTCAATCATTGTTTCTTTGACTTTCAGACTGAACTTTATGTGCCTTGTTACATCCCATTCTTACAACCTTTTTAATCCGACCACTTCATTCCTAGTCTTCCAATCTTAGTATTCCCTCTTGGCTCTTGTACATATTGCACAGTACCCGTCTTTCCCAATATCTTACCTATTTCTTCTCAGAATTTCGAACTTCTTGCATCATTTTACATTGTCGAACGCTTTCTCCAGATCGACAAATCCTATGACCGTGTACTAATTTTTTCTTTAGTTTTTCTTCAGTTACCAACTGCAACGTCAGAACCGCCTCTCTCGTGACTTTACCTTTTCTAAAGCCAAACTGATGTCATGTAACAGGTCCTAAATCTTCGTTTCCATTCTACTGTGTATTATTCTTTTCAGCAGCTTGGAAGCGTGAGTTGTTAAGCTAATAATTTTAGCACTTTTCGGCTCTTGTGTAGATGATTTTTTTTCCGAAAGTTAGATTGTATATCGCCAGATTCATACATTCCACACAACGTGAATAGTCGTTTTGTTGCCACTCTCCCCAATGATTTTAGGAATTGTGATAGAATTTTATGTATTCCCTCTGCTTCATTCGATATTTGTCTTCCAAAGCTCTTTTAAATTCTGATTCTAATACTGGATATGTTATCTCTTCTATATAGTCTACTGTTTCTTTTTCTTTCACATTATCAGGCAAGTCTTCACCCAGAGGCCTTCAATGTACTTCTATCCGCTCTCTCCTCTGTATTTAACAGTGGAAATACCATTTCACTCTTTATATTACCATCCTAGCTTTTATTTTTACTGAAGGTTGTTTTTGCTTTTCTATATGCTGAGTCAGTCCTTCTGACATTTCTTTTTCAGATTTCTTCACACTTTTCATGCAGCCATTTCGTCTTTGCTGCCATGTGTTTCCCATTTATTTCATTCTTAAGAGACTTGCATTTCTGTGGTCTTGAATATCTCTGAATATATTTGTACTTCCTTCTTTCATCGATCAGCTGAAGTATTCCTTCTGTTACCCATGGATTCTTTGCAGTTACCTTCTTTGTACTTATGGTTTCTTCTACAGTTTCTGTGACTGCCTTTTTTAAAATGATGTTCATTCTTCTTCAACTGAACTGCCTTCTGGGATATTTCTTACAGCAGCATATATAGACTCAGAGAACTTCAAGCGCATCTCTTCATGCTGAAGTTAACAAACCACAATTTGGTTTTAAGTTTAAATACGTAGCATGCTCTGTAATTTGTGGTTAATCAGTTTGTGATGAGAAGTATTTATAGCGTTCATTTTTATGACAATATATAGCATTCTGAGCAATTATTACATTTTAAGCCACCATGATTACTTAAATGAAGCGTGATTACTTTCAATTTAAAAAAAGTATGAATAAAGAATTCCACACAAAGTTCTAAGTTACTAATATCTTTGGATCTACAATATCACGATGCTCTTAAATTATCTGTTAAGTATTACAAAGCTCTTACATATTTTATAAATGTAGGGAATAACTGAGTGCCCTAACTTGAAGACTACAGGACTTATTAGTAGTGCAGTGATTGAAGTGAAAACCTAGGCATTAAATTAGAATTTAAAATTATTTGAGACGAACAAGTCTACACACAGAGATTAACGCTAACTGTAGTTAGACAGTGTTGTAGCATCTTTAATATCTGTAGTTTAGAGCATCAGCTGTTCTAACTACTCACAGAATCATAACTGAATGCGTTAACGTAAGACAGTTTGTGCCCATACTTCATCACAGTAAAAAAGAATCTTCTGAATTACAAAACAATCTTAGGATAAACACTGAAGCATTATCCGGAGAGTCGTAGTTATTTAAAACTCGTGCAGCGAGACTTACGTCACCCAGAAAACACAACTTCACTATGGTACTTTCAAAGGATATGTTGCACAAACACAATCGATTTGGCGACCACGACAGGTCAGAAACTGTGAATACGAATGGTAGAATAATAAAAGTAAATTCGTAAAAGAAGTCTGAGGAAAGAAGATATGCCCTAAGAGACGAGTTACGAATACAAAAACGAAGATAAACGAAGATAAAAGCAGGAAGATGAAGATACAAGAAAAGAAGCCGTGGGGAGGGGGAGGGGGATGGGGAAGTGAATTTTTCTGTCCAGATGTTGATCATAAATACGACTGGGTCATTATTTTGAGACGTCCAGCCACAAACAGTGCTTCGTGAGGATGCCGTCGGAGTCCACAATACTTAAGCAACTCTCCTCAAAGACAATGAGGCTGCTGCAGCGCTTCAACGTAAGGTTCCAGCTATCACCAGTTGTACTCGATAAAACAGTCAGATCGACTGGTCAAAATTTTGTTTAACATTCTGTGACTGTGAAGTGATTATCATCTTTGAACAGATGTTTTGGTGATAGATAAATAAGACAGACGATCAAAGCTGTTATCAGTGCTAATTTAACAACATTAATTTAATTTGTCGTGAGGACAGTTAACATTTTCGTGAGTTGTTATTTAGAATGGAAACCTGAGAATGTTCAGCTGAAATTTCCTATGGAGAGAAAGGAATTACTGAAGAAATAGCGGCTTGTAGGACGGAAATGAGAGAAACCGCTGACAGGCAAGAAAGGCAAGGAATGGAATGGGAGATAGTTTACTAACAAACGTGCAAAAATAAGAATAGAAATGTCGGGTAAAATGGACGAAATCGATGGTAGGCAAGATTCATCCGAGTGGTAGGTGGCTAGGTGTTGTTATGGCGAAACTTCTTAAGCAAATGTAATTTATTTTACTAACGGATGTAAAGAATCAAGCGGGCTTACAGAATAAGCAATGAACAAAGAACTTAGCAGATACGTACCTGACAGGTGATGCAGCTGGAACAGTTTAATAAAATATAAAAATTGGGCACATAATAACAACGTAGCATATCGTTTTGGATGTACTACATATTTCTCTGGAAATGATCACATACATTGGTAGAAATTTCATTGAAAACTTAAACGAAATGACATAAAATTCTGACATTTTAAGCTGGTGTTACTGAGACATGGTGCGAGGTGCCGGGGTGGAGAAGGGTTTGCACCTCTTTAATTCAGACGAATTTTGCGTGAGGACGAGACATGCACTCGACCTCCTCCTTACCTACCAGCTAATTAATTATGAGCACAATGGTAACGGAAGGAAATGATGGTGGACCCTGCGAGTTGGTAAAATAAGGAGTGCACACTCACAATAATTTAATAAAAATCGTAATCTACTCAGAAAAAAAGAGAACTTTGTCATAATAAACAACAGTAAATGGGATTCTGCATATATCTACAAAATGATTTGCGGATTAAATATTACAATGGGATTTATTATACAACAGAACATAAGTGCACATGATTATCGACACAAACAGTAGGTTAAACGATATAGTATACTGAAATATTATGTGAATAAGAATTGGCTCGAGAACAAGGGGCTCCTACTCTCTGTGATGCAATAGACTGGCGATAATGGAGGTCCTAATGAATCAAATATTAATCTCCCGTCTATTTAGCAGTTTCGCAGTTAGTAGTGAGAGCTCAAATGGGATCATATGGAGAAACAAGCAAGTTGGACATGTAGCAAGGCGAGCTCGCGTGCTGCTGAGGGATTAAGTATAAAATTAATAAGGTCCTACAATGCCGGAGCCGCAAAAATACTGTAGCAGTACTGAAATCTGCAGCATGTCGTCAGTAGGCACGTTTCTGATGATGTAGGCGCCGACTTCTGCCGTGCAGCAACTGAGTCAACCCCTGTCCTCGAAGGCTGTCAGAAGAATTCTATGTTCTTCCGAAAAAGAGCGAGCATGTCGCAAGACCGTCCGACACTGACGAAGATCAGATCCCGAATCTCTGCCCGCACAACGCAAGAGCGAAGCCAACATCGCTCTACTCCCTACTCTCCTCGAAAAACACGAATCAGCTTTCAGTTCTGATTCCAAAATTCCCCCACACTGTCTCAGAACATCATTCGCGCCAATAGCGACCATTCCCTCCAATTTCGAGCAGGACTTTATGACGTCAACTAGCATTAGTTTAAGTTGGCCGATCATGCCTCTGCTATTCAGCTGAGGGCAATGAACTTGCCATTTGACCAGCTACGAAAGCAACCTGCCTAGATCATCAGCCATCCGGCGCCAGACAGTCGCACCCAGCAGGGCACAGTCCACAAGTATTCTGAGAATCAAGAGGACAATGCAGTCAGTCGGTGCCAGGAATCTTCGTTCCGGACGCATTAGAACGGTAAGCCGGCCGGTGTGGCCGTGCGGTTCTAGGCGCTTCAGTCCGGAACCGCGTGACCGCTACGGTCGCAGTTTCGAATCCTGCCTCGGGCATTGATGTGTGTGATGTCCTTAGGTTAGTTAGGTTTAAGTAGTTCTAAGTTCTAGGGGACTGATGACCACAGATGTTAAGTCCCATAGTGCTCAGAGCCATTTGAACCATTTGAACCATTAGAACGGTAAACACATAAACTGCAGCGACACTCTGACGTATCGCAGGTCTTTTCGCCCTGCATACAATAGGTAAACTCGACCGACGTCAGTCGTTCCGCCAGGCGCTTAAGCCTATTGTACGAACCCCTCCGAATTTAGGTAAGTGCAGCCCCCAACCGGAAATGCAGTGTTCCGCGTCCTCCGATGCTTGCCTCGCGCAAGCCACCCAGGGAAGTAACCCAGCATGTATAGGAATCAAGTGAAAAGTATTTTTTTGAGCTCTCAATACAAATACTCTCATTACAATAACCTGTTACTACCGTGCAATGACACAGAACATTAATAAAATTGATGAAAATGAGAGGAGGCATGCAAAAGAGGGCATGGAACCCCTCAATGGTTGGTGAAAGTTAATCCCCAGAATGTGATGGTAACTAGGTGCACGATGTTATATATTAAAGTTCTTACTCGTACAGGATCAGTGGTTGGAGTCTCGACTTGGGAAAATTCCTTAGCGGAGCTTTGTAAATCATTTGGTTTCAAGCAGCAGTCTGTAAATATTACACCACAGTTTCTTTAGACAGTGTAAGCTCCAAAGTGTAAAAAATTTGTGCATATGCTTACAAAAGTCCTTATTTGTCATAAAGGGCTCTGAAAACATAGAGCGAAATTTCATGGTTTTTTCGGCATTTCCTAAAAACTATGAGGAAAATTTCTAAGTACTACAACATGAACCTCGTTTCTGAAAGCGTATCATGAAACGTAATAACTTGTGAATTTTTTACATTGGGATGTAGGGGCTTCTGCTACTGTTAGTGTTAATTATGTGTTAAAGCGCATGTGGAACAGGGGCACAAAGTACGAAAATCTTAAATTGTATGCAATCCTTTCTACTACTGTGAGCATATACGCTGAAGTTCTTGAAGTTTTCAGTGAATTTTCCGGATTTTTAAATTACGTAAAACTTATTGAAGAATATTTTGTCGAAACTGAATATAGTTATTCGCTTGGAATGTATAACAGTGAAAACATTTTGTGAGACTGTAGCATTGAGTAGGTGGCCCAAAAAGCACAAGATAGCACCTACTATACTCAACAGGCCATCTAACGGCCATGGTCGGCCTCAGAGCGGCAAGTTGGAGAGCACAGTCTGTCTGAAAACAGGCATGTTGGACTGGTGGCTGGCTGAAAATCCGACATGCACGGGAAGCAGGACGATTTATTCCCCCAGACAGTTGGAAGGAAGGAGGCTCTAGTCAGGAAGAATACTGAAATAAACTGTAATATTCTACAAAAAAATACATAAAATGCCTTATACAGTCACGCTACAAGAAAACTAGATACGCCAAAGGAGTTGCAGCAATGAGCAACTTTGCAAATTTAACCTCGTTTATAAACATAACAAATCAAAAGTTATTATGCTCTTAATTACCACAATTTACAAAGATTATAAGAAATGAATCAAACATGGAATATGCTCTTGCGACACACCATACGAACGCTGACGTTGTCAGTATTCACAAGAACATGTTACTTTTCCACTCACAAAGAAGTGCAAACAATTTGCTATAAATTTACAGTGAGGCGGCAAAACCAGTGGAATGCCTCCTAATATAGTGTCACACCTCCTTTTGCCCAGCGAAGTGCAGCAGCTAGACGTGGCTCAAATGGCTCAAATAGCTCTGAGCACTATGGGACTTAACATCTGAGGTCACCAGTCCCCCAGACTTAGAACTACTTAAACCTAACTAACCTAAGGACATCACACACATCCATGCCCGAGGGGAGATTCGAACGTGCGACCGCAGCAGTCGCGTGGTTCCAGACTGAAGCTCCTAGAACCACTCGGCTAGACGTGGCATGGACTCAACAAGTCCCCTACAGAAATATTGACCCATGCTTTCCATAACTGCGAAACTGTTGCCGGTGCAGGGCTGAGTGCACGAAATGACTTCTTGATTACGTCCCATACATTTTCGATGGTATTCATGTCGGGCGATCTGAGCGGCCACACTATTCGCTTGAACTGTCCACATGGCACTTCAAACAAGTCGCGAGTGGTTGTGAATCCGTGCCGTGACATCGTTGTTTAGGGATAAGAAGTCCATGAAAGGCTACAAATGGTCCCCAAGTAGCCGAAAATAACAATTTCCACTATTTCCAGTCAATGGCCGGTTCAATTGGACTAGAGGACGCAGGTAATTCATGTAAACACAGCCCATATCTTTATATAGACACCACCAGCTTGCACAGGCTCTTACCAACTGCAAATGGGACTAACCAGGCCAAGGTTTTCCAGTCATCTAGGGTCCAACCGATAGGGCCACAAACCCAGGAGACAGGCTGCAGGAATGTCGTGCTGTCAGCAAAGGCACTCGCGTCGATCGTCTGTTGCCGTAGCCCATTAACGCCAAATTTCGCCGCACTGTCCTAAGGGGTACGTTCGTCGTACTACTCACATTGGTTTCTGCGATTATTTTACCCAGTGTTTCTTGTGTTTTACCACTGACAGCTCTACGCAAAGCCGCTGCTGTCGGCCGTTAAGTGAAGACCGTAGGCCACTGCGTTGTCCGAGGTCAGAGGTACTGTCCGTAACTTTTGCAGGAAGAGGAAGCAATGCAACAACTTGAAGAATTTCCTAAGCCTCATGCAGACAATGTGTAAAGCTCTTCTCAAGTAACTAAATGGTCCTTTGGTATCTCAATTTGCAATTTGCGAAGTAACAATAAAAATAAGTGAATCAAAGAGAAAATGCTTCGCATGCTGTCGCGATTTCAACTCACCTGGTGCATACTCTCGGGAATTATCTTCAATATCTAGCAACTTTAAAGACAGAATTACACTCTGCCCATGCAACAGAGAAGTAGAAATGGAATATTTCTACCGAAGTGGCCACATGGCTTAGTACGTGTGCTGCACCGTTATATGAGCTTTGAACTGCATTCGTTCTTATGACGACTGCTACTCGTTATATTGAACTTTGTTCCGCTGGCTCAATGTCTCGAGCGGTTGGGAAGTACTTCTGACAGAGGATACCAAGACTGAGAAATCTTTTTGGGGTAATTTATGGAGGTTAGCGCTATTATTCACGCTGCTCTCGTTTCCAAATTACCCTACAAGATCGCTGCGGGTATATCTTTCTTAGTTTGCTTACAGTCTGTAATCTCCATAGCATCGAATTTATTATCTGGAATACGAAAAGGCTAATTCTACACTCTTTCGCACGTAAACCAGACATGAACTTCATGAATCAAGTCTCATTTTAAAGTGCAGATGGTTATTTCCATTATCAGCATGTCAGAATACAAAGAAATTAGCGAAATTATTTACAAAATTCAGAATACTTAGATTTTCTCATGTTAGCATAGTGTCAAAAGAATAATTCATGGCAGAGTGGAATTTTCAAATTTTTGTAAACATTTTGACGTAACTTTAGGGCTGAGTTTTGCTCATGCTTGACTTCATATCCTTCTTCTAAAATACAATGAGGAGCTTGTCAGTAGACCCCATTATGCCGAAACGAATAGTGTTGGAATGTCGAATATTCTAAATACATTCTCCAATGGAGACCTCATGACAATTAAAAGTTCTCGGACACTGAAAAAATCGGAAGAGACACATTCCTTGTCTGAAAATTGACTCAACATGAATAACTGAAATTAAATGGAAAGAGGATAAATGCAATCACGTGTTTGTAATTAGAAACAGTATCAGCGAGTAACATAGCTTTCAATACCGCTATGAATAGGAAGGCCGGTAACACTGTGAGGACGTGCGAAAACCGTAGTGAGATAATTACTGTTCGTAGTGTCCAAACGCACAAACAGACAGTGTCTTTTGAACAATTTCATCTGCTGACACGGCAAGCTGCAAAAAGAGAGAAAATATGGGGTGAGTGAGGAACTGAATGAGGCATTATCAGTGCAAAGAGTGCACAATAAGTGGAATCTTCGACTGGGTAACAGAGAAGAATGCAATTCGTCATTTCCACTCACACTGGTTAAATTCACCCACATTTAATGCACACAAGAGTTATTCATTTATTTTGACCAATCGACTTGATACAGCAGGAAGATAATGTAGTTGCAATTGAAAGTAGCGAGAATCAAATCCTCGTTCGACCAACAATACTTAGGTTTTCTGTTATTTCACTAAGTCGTTCATAATGAATGCTCGTATGGTCCCTTTGAAAAGGACGCCTAGATCCTCTTCCCCATCCTTGGCCAGTGGGGACTTCTGCTCTGTACCGAGTGATAGTGTTGCCAACTAGACATTAAAGACTAATTTTCTTTTTTCATTCGGTGTATCGAGTACAAGGAGAGGTGCCTAGTACCAGAAGATGGGCTGCGGTACGGCTTGGATGCCGCAGCTAAAGATCTGCCGTTGCTCCCCTAAGAAGAACGAATTCATTATAACCGTTGCATATCTTCTTATAAAAAGCGAACTTAAGAATGTTTATGCGACGAACCTAACATGTTGTTGACAACAATTTTGTGTTGAACGGAAGCGGCAGCTACTTAGACCCCAGGGAGAGCAAATCAGGGCAGTATCTTGCTCTGAATATGTAACTGCGAATATTTTGTAAGTTGAATTAAGAACAGTGGATTCTTTCTCATACTAACGAAAATTGTCGAACCGCAGTCGATCATACATCAGTTCGGAGTCACGAGACATAGTTTATGACTATTTTATAGATATTTATTTCTTGAATAGGGAAGCGTTATTGTTTACGTTGAGGCTGTCTTGTATGCGGTACAAAATTAAAAAAAAAGGTATTCCAGCCTTTCTTGATATTCTTGCCTATCGCTACACACCTTTCAACTACGAAGTCATCCTAAAAGATCAGGATAAATATAAGCAAGGGGCTAACCGATGACTTAGAACAATTGGTGTTCCTACAGGGTGAAATGGGACGAACTGGAAAGCGAATGTTTCTACAGATATGAACCTTACTGGCTCTGAAATTTATACATCTCTATAATCTTTTGTCGGTCTCTCGGGTCTTTAAACAACTGGAGTGCCTACCATAAGAGTTTATCACTTCGCACACTTAAAAATTAATATTTTCTCGCACTCAGTTTGTACAGCAAACTTGAAGTTCTTAGTGATAGTGTGGGAACTGGCGCGGCACAAACGGACATACGGTTTTGTCGTACTTATTTGTGTGCGGAGCAATAGCAATATCGAGTAAATTGTTCAATTGTTGTCATAGTAGTCTCTCTGTGGTTGAACACATTTTTGCAATCAAATTTTCTTCCCCGTTTAGAATATCGCTCCTAAAGAAATATTCTCTTTACGTTTCGATCTAATTGTTATATACACTCCTGGAAATGGAAAAAAGAACACATTGACACCGGTGTGTCAGACCCACCATACTTGCTCCGGACACTGCGAGAGGGCTGTACAAGCAATGATCACACGCACGGCACAGCGGACACACCAGGAACCGCGGTGTTGGCCGTCGAATGGCGCTAGCTGCGCAGCATTTGTGCACCGCCGCCGTCAGTGTCAGCCAGTTTGCCGTGGCATACGGAGCTCCATCGCAGTCTTTAACACTGGTAGCATGCCGCGACAGCGTGGACGTGAACCGTATGTGCAGTTGACGGACTTTGAGCGAGGGCGTATAGTGGGCATGCGGGAGGCCGGGTGGACGTACCGCCGAATTGCTCAACACGTGGGGCGTGAGGTCTCCACAGTACATCGATGTTGTCGCCAGTGGTCGGCGGAAGGTGCACGTGCCCGTCGACCTGGGACCGGACCGCAGCGACGCACGGATGCACGCCAAGACCGTAGGATCCTACGCAGTGCTGTAGGGGACCGCACCGCCAATTCCCAGCAAATTAGGGACACTGTTGCTCCTGGGGTATCGGCGAGGACCATTCGCAACCGTCTCCATGAAGCTGGGCTACGGTCCCGCACACCGTTAGGCCGTCTTCCGCTCACGCCCTAACATCGTGCAGCCCGCCTCCAGTGGTGTCGCGACAGGCGTGAATGGAGGGACGAATGGAGACGTGTCGTCTTCAGCGACGAGAGTCGCTTCTGCCTTGGTGCCAATGATGGTCGTATGCGTGTTTGGCGCCGTGCAGGTGAGCGCCACAATCAGGACTGCATACGACCGAGGCACACAGGGCCAACACCCGGCATCATGGTGTGGGGAGCGATCTCCTACACTGGCCGTACACCACTGGTGATCGTCGAGGGGACACTGAATAGTGCACGGTACATCCAAACCGTCATCGAACCCATCGTTCTGCCATTCCTAGACCGGCAAGGGAACTTGCTGTTCCAACAGGACAATGCACGTCCGCATGTATCCCGTGCCACCCAACGTGCTCTAGAAGGTGTAAGTCAACTACCCTGGCCAGCAAGATCTCCGGATCTGTCTCCCATTGAGCATGTTTGGGACTGGATGAAGCGTCGTCTCACGCGGTCTGCACGTCCAGCACGAACGCTGGTCCAACTGAGGCGCCAGGTGGAAATGGCATGGCAAGCCGTTCCACAGGACTACATCCAGCATCTCTACGATCGTCTCCATGGGAGAAAAGCAGCCTGCATTGCTGCGAAAGGTGGATATACACTGTACTAGTGCAGACATTGTGCATGCTCTGTTGCCTGTGTCTATGTGCCTGTGGTTCTGTCAGTGTGATCATGTGATGTATCTGACCCCAGGAATGTGTCAATAAAGTTTCCCCTTCCTGGGACAATGAATTCACGGTGTTCTTATTTCAATTTCCAGGAGTGTACTTACTCGTATTGGCATCGACACCAAACGGTACCAGAACGTTACGGAAATGCTCCGTGTGCTTTGACAGGAAACCTTGGAGGAAAGAAGACCACATCCCTTTGATGAAATTGCTATTAAGGAAGTTTAGACGACAAGCACCTTGAATGCTGTAAGGTGAAATTACGTAATTGTAGGATTTGATTAGTGGCATACTGACAATAATTTTTCCATCGTTCTATTATCGAATAGAACAAGAAAGGAATTGAGCAGCAGTGGTACAAAATACGCTCCACCACGCGCTGTGCAGCAACTTGCGCCCTACACGGTCTGACAAAAAGAACTGCAATTCCCTGTTCCAGGTAGAACGAACAACAGAATGCATTAGTTGGTGTTCTGTGGTGTTTCCAAGCATGGTAAGTTATAGACGGGAGTGAACAATGTCAGATGTTGACTGATCACTTGGAAGGACAGGTAAATGCCGCGTACCCCTGTGATCCAGCGTTATCGGAACCTGACAGTGTTTGAAAGGGGGCCATTGTGGGTGTCATTTGACCAACTGCTCAAAACGTACAGTATCCAGTTTTGTAGGACATTCAGACGTGGCCATGTCCTGATGATGGAATGTATGGGACTGTGAAGGCAGGCACGCTCATCGTCGAGGCTCAGATCAACCATGCCTGACCCCTCCGGAAGAGGATCGCCGTATTGAGCACCAAGCACATCGTGCAACAAATCGTTTCTTTTGAAGCAGGTACCCAGTCTGAATCTGAAAGAATCTGACAAAACAGTAAGAAGAAAATTTCTGATCATAAACGTCATCTTCGTATACATTTTACCTGTGAAAGTCATTCTGATCTTGTTTTGTTAAAATGATAGAATATAGTGATTTTTTTCTCTTCCTTGCTGAGCCTGCTAAAAGATTGCGTTATTCGTATATCTTGATTTCTCTACTGAAATAATAATGTTATAACAATTATTTTTTCTTTATTTTGTGGTATAGTGCGTAACTCTGAATTTCTGAGCTAATGAAAATTTTTGTATATTTTTTGGCCTTTTGAATTAGTTGCAAGTAGTCAGTTCGGTAACGCGGTGATAGCGCTCCATAAGTGCCCTTTCGTCTTCTCGTTTCAATATTTGTAAGTGGAAACTGCAATCTATGTTTTTAAACGTAGTCTGATTATTATTATGCAAACTATTTCTTTCCATACACAATCAACAACACTGTTTCTTATCACCAAGCTTGCTGCATTCCAATGACAACTTCTTGGTCTGCAGCTAATTTTCCCATAAGAATGAATCATACTCGTAATCTCTTACAGAAATGAGTAAAGGAACCATTACGTGCTTTCTGTTTTTATTATTTCATTTTTTCTTTCCTTTTCGGCAACGTGATGTTTCCTTTCTGCGACGATATTTTACTCTCATGAACAGATTTAAAATGACAAAATCCATGCTGGCGAAGAAACGTGACACAGCACAGTCGCAACTCCATCACGTCTGCGCCTAACATCTGAGAACAAGCAATGGAATACCTGCCACATTCTGTGTCATCCTGAACAAAATAATGAATTAACCTCCCATCCGAAGGTTGCCATTAACACCACGATACAAAGGCTGCTTTAGGACTGGTGTTGTGACCAAAAAGCATGGACTACTGATGAGAGGCTTGAATCGCCGTTTTGCACTATACCGGATGATCACTGTTGCCTAGTATGGAGGTGACGTGGGAAAAGGTCCCATTTTTGCAATTTTTTGGAGAGTCAGGGTCGTGTCTTTCTGGCGTCATGATATGGGAAACCATGACGTCAGATAGAGGCTGATAATAGCTGAGAGAACGGTGTCAGCAGAACGGTGCGTCACGGACTTTCTGAGTTCACATCTGTTGCATCATCCGACATCTGTGTGCTGCCATTTTTCAACAGAACAATGCTTATTCACCAAAGACAAGTTTCTCTATGAACTGTCTGCGAGATTCTGAGGTAGTTCCTTTGCCAGATCTGTCCCCTAGAGAGAGTGTGTAGGACCAGGTCGGACATACTCTGTCCCAGGATCAGTACACAGGATATCGGGGCCTCGTTAAAAGAGTGGTGGACCAGATTGCCTTAGGAGAGCATACGATGGGTTTCTGTTTCCTCCTCCATTCCTGGGTGCTTCGCCTTTTTTATGTTATTTTTCTTTTTTTCCAGGCGTTGTATATATGTAAATGTAGACATATATCGGTGACTACTAGACTTGTCTCCTAACAGTCGGCCACTATTTCTATTTTTGGCTTTATCTTTGTCCTCATTAAGAATTTCGATGTGCCGTCACTCCTTCAAATAGAGATATGCGAGGGGTATTCAATATGTAATACAACATATTTGTTTTTGTGAAAGCATGTACCATATTATTCCCCACTCTTTCGGCTTCAAAACTCTATTTTTAACATAATCTGCTTTCAATGCAACGGCATTACGCCACTTTACAGGGAGGGTCTGTATGCTCGCATGGTAGCACTCTGCTGATCTTACTGCATCAGTAATCTCACCATCTTCGACGTACTGCTTCTCGCGGAGTGTGTACATCATTATGACAAACAAGTGGAAGTTGGAAGGTCGGAGATTCAGGCTGTAGGGTGGATAAGGAAGAGTGAGTGTCCAGACTTGTGTGGGGCCTTGCGTTATCATGGAGATTGAGGAGTTCATTTGCATTTTTGTGGCGACGAACACGCTGAAGTCGTTCCGTCAATATGCTTAGCACTGTACACTTCGCAGTTGATCGTTGTAACATGATGGAGGACATCAAATAGAATAAACCTTTCAGAGCCCCAGAAGATCGTCGCCATGGTTTACTTGGCTGACATTGTGGCTTTGAATTTTTTCTTTAGAAGAGAAGTGGTGGGGCGCCACTCCATTGATTGCTGTTTTTTTACAGTTAAAAGTTATGAAGTCATGTTGCATCACCTGTGACAATGTTAGACAAAAAACTGTCACCATCAGCCTCGTAACATCCAAACCCTTAATGGTCTTCTAATAGGTGGTGAGCAACCCGGTGGCCACACGCAACTAGTGGACGAGTGTATCAGCACTACCAACAGAGATGTCTGTTAATGCGGGAAGGTGTTTTATTACGATCCGTCGAGCACATCGAATGAGAGTGTCAGTACGTTCCAACGTTGCTGTAGTCACGGCTGTGTGCGGCCGGACGGCACACGGGACCTTGTTACGATGCTGACAGAAGTCACGCTTAGCGACTCGCCATGCTGTTGTTCACTGCCAAGTGTCTGTAGACATTCTGCAAGCACCCATGAATATGTACAATGCACTGATTGTCCGCCAAAAGAAACTCATTGACAGCTCTGTGTGTGGGAATACACCTCCGTTACAGACACCATTTTGAAGGCTACGTACAGCGCTACTATCTATCGGAGCTTCATGAAACTATAGGAGCTGAATCGGGAATATTCCACCATTCCGTATTTTTCAACCGAAACTGGCCGAGAAAAAGTGTGTTGCATTACTTATTAAACTCCTCTCACAACTATTTAATCTCAACACATTTCTTCCCCAACCCTGTTCCACTCGCGAATAGTTGTAGTGGGACGAAATTAAACGTCACCCATCCACCAAGTCAGCCCAGTTTGCAGGTGACTATAAGTTTAATTTAGTTTTTGTTTATGTGTTTTCTTATTATTTGTAATAAATGTGAATTATCTAAAAGTTTTGTATTTTTTTTATGTGTTTCATGTACGGAGAGATCGGCGCAACGAACGGGGACAGCATCTTCGTTGCCGCGACCAGAGAGGAAATTTCTGGCCGCTATACGTCGCGGGTCGACAGCCAAGGAGCAACAGAAGATCCTGGAACCGAGTTGTTGCGTCGTGTTTCTAAAAAATTAAAAATGAATTTTTATACTCTTTTTGTACAACAATGACGTCATAATGATCTTAATCTTATTGAGATGTTAGTCACTGTCTGTCAACGCTCAAGTTCACATCTGTATGTGTAGGAAGCTAATAAAATAGTGTATGCTACTAAAGTTTAAACACGTGTCTTGAAGATTTATTTATGAAGAGTTATGTGAACGGATTAATAATATATTTGACAAGATTATTGATTCAGACAGCGTTGGCCGAAACTTTGAATCTAAAAAGTTTATTTAATGTGTGATTCTGATATCGATTAGATCAAGATAACGTGTGTCGATATAATTTTCTGAGGAGAAACAAACGAACTTTAAATTCGAAAAAGTTACGAAAACCAATTGGCCCAAGTGATGTAATTCTCTGCACACGACTCAACTGATGTTTTACAGTTTCGTTCAAGAACCATTCTATGACAATTTAAAAAGAATATAAATCATTTTTGAAGTGGGTTGTAACTGACGTAGGTGACGAAGTCTGCACATGGTCATATAACAAACGCAAACCCAAATAATACGTCGTTACACCACACCGTGGCGACCTTAGAAACAGGACTTGTGTGCAACTAAGGCACACAGGTACGAAACAAAACATCAAGAGTCCTTCGGAAGTCAACGCGAGTTTTCGTGGAGCCTTCACCAGCCAGCGGCGACTTCGCGGGTGTGGGCATCTGACGGAGCCGCAGCCAAGCAGTACGGTCACGCAGTTGTTCCACGAGAAGGCGCATCTGTTGGGCAGCAGCTGAACGCTGCAAACCTCGACAACCTTTTTTCTCCCAAAACTAATAGGCCCAGTACGTCAGCTGCGGGGCGTTCCTCCGGCTGGTGTTAGAGGTGTTGCTGAGGGCTTCGCCTGTCTACGGCGGTGCCGGGCGTGGTTGCAGCTAGCGACGTTTCCGGTGTTCGACTCAGCGTCCTGCCGGTTGCGGAAGCGGGGTCGCAGCATCTCAGCGGCTGCATCGACGGCTGTTACATCTGCAGCCCATAGCAGCACACTGATCATCGAGAACTACAAATTACAATATTAGTATCCGGTGAGTTTGTTTCAAGTTGGAAGTGGAGTGTTGTACATAGGAAGTGTGCTTTTATAGGATTGTTGATTACAAGTCTGCGTGTGTAAATAGTTAATATCTTACAATAATGTCGGGAAGTGAAATGTCAGACGAAGAGCAATCTATGTCCGATAGGAGCATGAGATCCCTTTTTAGGGCGATAGCTAAATTAAAACAATCTAACGGGGATTTCCTAGCTGAATTAAAACAGTCTAACGAAGAATCTACTGCTAGATTAAAAGAGGAATTAAAACAGTCTAACGAAGAATCTATGGCTAGATTAAAACAGTCTAACGAAGAATCTATGGCTAGATTAAAACAGTCTAATGAGGAATCTACTGCTAGATTGAAACAGGAACTAAAACAGGAATTAAGACAATCTAACGAGGAATCTACTGCTAGATTGAAACAGGAACTAAAACAGGAATTAAAACAGTCTAACGAGGAATCTACTGCTAGATTGAAACAGGAACTAAAACAGGAATTAAAACAGTCTAACGAGGAATCTACTGCTAGACTTAAAGGGGAGCTAACAAAATCAACAGACAGGTTGCAGGAATATCTTAATGAAACCAGTCGAGAATTAAGTGATAAAATAGAGTCTTCTAAAGTTGAAATGCAGGAAAAATTAGTAGGACTTAGTAACAAGATTGCTGATAATTGTAAAAGGTTAGAAGAACATATCCAGGAATCGCGCGAGGAAAAAGCTCGCATGCGAAACGATATTACTGACTTAACCGACAGACTAGATAGTGTCAATATCTTAGTTGTAAATGAAATACAGAAAAATAACAATATGTTACGAGATGAATTTTCTATGCAAACGGAAACTGTTCGTAGAGAATTATTGGAATCTATTAAAGAGGTCTCTACCAAACCTGTAGAGATTTCTTCAATAGATAATGTAGAATTAGAGACATTAACTCATCAAGTAGAAAAGGACCATACCGAAATCGAAAACATGAAATCTTTAATTACTGAAATATGCAGTAATCTTGAGACTGCCAAAGATAATAATATTGACGAAGGTACCGAGCGTTCACATCGTGAACACAGTGAAGAATCGATTTTAGCTAATCGCGTATCCAATACAGAAATGCGGATACAGGAAATTACGAAACGGTTATCGGAATTAGATAATAACGAGAACATTTCAGGTAGCAGAGGTAATAACATAATCAGAGACAACAGTCGCATCGAATTTGCTAGCACGGATGGCAACAATATGAATAAGGCAGTCACGGCAAGCCAATCCGATGCAACTCCGTCTCTGCCAGCTAAACAAAATCCGACTATTTCTCTCGCAGAATGTCTGGATGACATAACAACAAATTCAAATGTAGCAAGTCGATTTCCTGTATTCAAACCAGGAGGCGAACTGCACCCTATAATCTTTATAAAAGCTTTTGAAACATCATTATCTCCTAAATGGAGTAATGAAAAACGCATTCAATTTGTAATAGGACATTTAGAAGCAGAAGCTGCGGAATGGGCAGTACTGCATAGAAATGAATTCAGGGATTGGGATGATTTTGTTAAGCAGTTTAAACAAAATTATTGGTCAAGGGGAAAACAACAACACTTAACTTTAGAGTTGTTAGACCCTCCTCCATATTCTAAACGGTGGGGAGGTTATAGGAATTATTTTGAATGGCATTTAAACCGTGCTAAATTAATTGAAGAACCAATTATTGAAAGTCATTTAATACGAGTCCTAATTAGTAGGTTACCGTATTACGTAAAGGAAAGAATGATAGAAAGAGAATGGTCACAGCCGTGCGAATTGTTAGGATATTTAGAGCAGTTAGATATACTTAATAGAGAAAGGGAAGACGAGAAGTTTAGATTTGGTAGAAATGACAATCCTCGAAATAATAATAATAATAATTCAGAACCACGAAAAGCTAATAACAACAATCATAGCCGGTTCTGTTATATAAAACGTCAATCTAAAGATAAAGAGAGCCAACAAAATCGTGGTAATAACCCTAAAGTGCGGAAATTACACAGTAACGACCATGAGATAAATCATCCTCAAGTAATTAATGAAGGTCAAGTGGTAGGTGACGTCATCATAGAACGTCCGGAAAACTAGTAAAGTCCTTTAGTACGGGTCAACTAAAGGGAACTATTGGTCAAGATTATCCAAGACCCAATTGCAATTTATCATTAAGCTGCCAAAAGGACGATGACTGGCAACAAGATTTACTTCAGGAAGACAATCAGATAAGGGAGAATGTAACATATAAACCCGTTATTAAAGGTTATATTAAAGATACCGAAGTAAATATTATAGTTGATTCGGGTAGTGAAGTGAGTATTTTATCCAAAGAATTATTTCAGCTTAAAAGGAAATATTGGAATTTCCCGACTTTACCTGTAACTGGGGTGAAAATTATAGGAGTTACTGGTAAAAGAAGTCAAAATATTACTGAAGAAGTTTATGTAACTTTTGAAATTGCTAAACAATTAATTGCTCACTCTGTACTCGTCGTAGCCAACTTAAATGTGGCCATAATTTTAGGTATAGATTGGCTGTGTAAATATAAAGCTATATTAGATTTTAAAGATTCTTCCTTAACCATCCATAAGGAGGCATGTACTTTTAAGGTGAGGTTCTCTAGCAGTCAAGTACCTGAAAATTGCTACGAGTCCTTACAGATTAAGTACGCACCGACCATGAATCTATTAACAGATTTTAGTGATCTTGGGTATGCAGTATACCAATGTCAGGCTAGTAATAGTACCGAAACCGAAGTGAAAGAAAAATGTTTATCTACGAATTGTCTATCCGAGCAAGAAAAGGAAGAGTTGGAATCTTTGATGTTAGAATTTAGAGCCGTCTTCTCAGATGAACCGGGGAGAATTAAAGATTACGTTTGTAAACTTAAGATTAAAGATAAGAAACCTTTCTTTAAGAAACCTTATCCTATTCCAGTACAATTCAAAGAAGCGGCTAGTAGAGAAATAAATAAGATGCTAGAACAAAACATTATCGAACGATCAGGTAGCGCTTTTAACAGTCCGTTGTGGGTAGTTAAGAAAGCTACTGGTGGGGTACGACTGGTTCTGGATGCCCGTGAATTAAATAAAATTATAGAGATGGAAAGAGACAGACCTATTCCTATGGAGGACGTACTTCTTAAGATCGCTGGTTCTCGTTATATGAGTACAATGGATCTAACCTCTGGCTACCACCAAGTAACATTACACCCGGATTCGCGGCAATATACGGCTTTTCTTTTTGAAGGCAGATCATATCAGTTCCAAGTTTTACCTTTTGGACTTAATATATCAGTGTCAACTTTCATTAGGGCATTAGATTCTGCTTTGGGTCAGCAATTGTTACAAAAGATTATTTTATATGTAGATGATATTTTGGTAGCTACTAAAACGTGGGAAGAACACGTAACGATATTACGGGAATTGTTTAACCGTTTAATTGACAGAGGAATTACTTTAAAATTATCTAAGTCTTACTTCGGAAAGGAGGAAGTGAGATTTTTGGGGCATATAGTGGACAGTAAAGGTATTAGGCTAGACCCAGCACGTATTGAAGCTATTGCTCGATGCCCGAGTCCTAGAAATCGGTAACAACTGAAATCATTCTTAGGAATGGTAGGATTTCTAAGAAGATTTCTTCCAGGGCAGGATATTGTTAATCCTAAATTACTAGATTTATTGAAAGAGAAGTCAGTATGGCTCTGGGGACAAGAGGAAGAGGAAGGTTTTAATAAGATAAAAGGAGCGTTAACCAAAGCCAAAATGTTATACCACCCAGATTTCGATCAGGACTTTGGTATGTGTACGGATGCCTCTGATTATGGTGTGTCTTGTGTAATATTCCAAGGTGATCTGACCAATGAAGAGGGATTATATCGGCCTATTGGATTCGCTAGTCGAACTTTAAATAAACATGAAAGAAATTATTTTGTATCCGAGAAGGAAGCTCTCGCAGTGGTATGGGGTTTTCAACGATTTAGAGGATTATTAATGGGAAGAAAAACAATTGTATATACTGATCATCAGGCTTTAATCTTTTTGAACAATTGCCGGTTACTTCACCGTAGGCTATTACGTTGGGTATTATACTTGCAAGAATTTCAGTACGAAATTAGGTATATAAAAGGATCTCAGAATGTAGTTTCAGATGCTTTGTCAAGGCTTCCCGTAGGAATGGAGAATATTAATATTGCAGAAGAACCAGGAACAAATTATCATGTTTATTTCCTTTTGACTAAGGAGAACGAACGTAAGGTTAAACGGATAGTAACTGCTGTTAGATGCAATCAAAGAAATGACGATCAATATAGGGACCTTATACAAAACCTTAATAATGGGGACGAAACAGTTAACACCCGGGGTGTGTGGTTATATTTTAACGACTTGTTGTATTGGAAAGCACAGAGGGAACACCAGAGATGGAAAATCTGCATTCCGGAAACTGTTGTGGACGAGTTAATTACTTATATTCATGAAGGTTACGGGCATTTTGGAATTCATAAATGTATTAAACATCTAATAAAGTATTATTATTTCAAAAATATGTCACGTATTGTGAGAAGTATTATTAGGGCTTGTGAAACCTGTCAAAAGGTTAAAGTTAATAACAAATCCAAGCGTTATAAATTATATGCTGTAATTCCTCGAGGTTTGTGGGATCTACTATCATTAGATTTTTTCGGCCCTCTGCCTCGGAGTTCAGGAGGATTAACATATGTGTTTGTTGTAATGGAATGTTGGTCCAAACATGTGAAACTATATACTTTGAAACGAGCGAATACAGCAAGCGTTATACGCTGCCTCACCCGAAATTACTTTGTTAACTGGGGCATTCCTAAACGACTTATGTCTGACAACGGTAGTGCCTTTATTAGTCAGAGATTTCAAGATATGATAAGACAATAGGGAATCAAACATATCTTAATTTCGAAATATCACCCTCAAAGTAATTTAGTAGAAAGAGTCATGAAAGAATTAGGACGATTATGTAGAACTTATTGTGCACATAAACATACTCGGTGGGCCAAACTAATGCCTGAATTCGAAAAGATATTAAATGAATTGCCTCACCTAACGACGGGATTATCACCTATAGAAATTTTAGGCAAACGAATTATAGGTGAGCCTTTACTAGCTGCTTTACCTTGGCCACCAGTAAATGAGATACAACAAGATATTCCAGACGAAAAAGTTTGCGAACAGATTGTAAAAAATGCCGAACGGAGAATTAAAAGTTATAATCAACAGGCTGTAGAACCCTCATTTCAGGTAGGAGATCTTGTGTTAGTACGATCTCATCCTAAAAGTTCTAAGATCGATAAGGAATGTAGAAAATTCTTCTTTATCTTTGAAGGTCCATATGTTGTACATAAGATTGTACATCCCAAAGCATTACTTCTTATGGAACCTTCATCAGGTGTAATTAAAGGATTATATAGTGTTGATCAAATGAAACCCTTCATTCCTAAATAAGTTAATATTTAGTATATGTTACACACGGAAGAGCGTTCATAGTTTATTCATGTGAAGTTTTTCGTGATAGTTACGTGTTATTTTAAATAAATGACAGAAAGCTTAAACATGTGTTCTACAATAATCTACTGGTACTTCAAAAAGAGAAAGATAACCAAAAGGGGGATTTATATGGCGGAAACTTTGCTCTTAGGTCAAAAGGAATTTTGCATATTTTAAATTTACTCGGATAGTAGGAACCAAAGGGGATGGTTAATAGTTTTAGGGACCATGGGCGTCCAGAGCTATATGGCTCACGAGAACATAGCAGAGTGCCTTTAATAGAGGTTTGCAATAGTGTTAATATAGAACACACCAAACGGGGCTCTCTCGCTTGTTTCTCCTAAATAAATGGCCATTACCCAGCAAGGGGTCCGAAGGTAAAGAAAGCCGTGCCGAGATTCTAAAGAGAGTTTTGCTTGTTTTCTTCTTGACCTCAGGCCTAAATAAGGCATTAGGGAAGAGAATGACGTAAAGTAAATAGTACTATTAGTTATTGTGAGAAACTTATTAGTAATATACATTCTTGAAAAGAATAACTCTAGTAAATAAATGAAACTGAAACTAATCTATCACAATTTCAACGCTCTGTCCTAATGTACAACGTTAAAGAACGTACTAAATTAGTATTTATTAGCAACTATTAACTGAAGAGGAGCAATCTCCCTATATTCGGTTACGAATTACCATAAGAGCACAATTAAGAGTAAATGATAAATAGTCACAACGATATCGTATTAAAAGGATTAAATCTCTCTAATAGCAAGGACTCTAGGTTACGTAAAATGTGAGGAAAATGTATTAACAGTTAAATATTGTATATTGAACAGTTTTAATTTCGGTTAAAACCTGACAAACTGAGCTTGTGGGTGGGGTATGTAGTGGGACGAAATTAAACGTCACCCATCCACCAAGTCAGCCCAGTTTGCAGGTGACTATAAGTTTAATTTAGTTTTTGTTTATGTGTTTTCTTATTATTTGTAATAAATGTGAATTATCTAAAAGTTTTGTATTTTTTTTATGTGTTTCATGTACGGAGAGATCGGCGCAACGAACGGGGACAGCATCTTCGTTGCCGCGACCAGAGAGGAAATTGCTGGCCGCTATACGTCGCGGGTCGACAGCCAAGGAACAACAGAAGATCCTGGAACCGAGTTGTTGCGTCGTGTTTCTAAAAAATTAAAAATGAATTTTTATACTCTTTTTGTACAACAATGACGTCATAATGATCTTAATCTTATTGAGATGTTAGTCACTGTCTGTCAACGCTCAAGTTCACATCTGTATGTGTAGGAAGCTAATAAAATAGTGTATGCTACTAAAGTTTAAACACGTGTCTTGAAGATTTATTTATGAAGAGTTATGTGAACGGATTAATAATATATTTGACAAGATTATTGATTCAGACAGCGTTGGCCGAAACTTTGAATCTAAAAAGTTTATTTAATGTGTGATTCTGATATCGATTAGATCAAGATAACGTGTGTCGATATAATTTTCTGAGGAGAAACAAACGAACTTTAAATTCGAAAAAGTTACGAAAACCAATTGGCCCAAGTGATGTAATTCTCTGCACACGACTCAACTGATGTTTTACAGTTTCGTTCAAGAACCATTCTATGACAATTTAAAAAGAATATAAATCATTTTTGAAGTGGGTTGTAACTGACGTAGGTGACGAAGTCTGCACATGGTCATATAACAAACGCAAACCTAAATAATACGTCGTTACACCACATAGTGCAAGGCAAGAATGATTGTCGGTAAGCCTCTGTATTGGCTCTAATTTCTCGAATTTTCTCCTCGTGGTCAATACGCGAGATGTATGTGGGGGAAGTAATATGTTGCCTGACTCCTCCTGAAAAGTGCTGTCTCGAAATTTCAATAGTAAATCTCTCCGTGATGCACAACGTCTCTCTTGTAACGTCTGCCAGTGGAGTTTGTTTAGCATCTCCGTAACGCTCTCTCCCGTATCGAAACGCGCCGCTCTTCATTGGATCTTCGCATCTCCTCTATCAGTCCTACCTGTATGGATTCCAGATAGAAGAACAAAAGAATCGGGCGAAAAAGCGCCTTATAATCCACTTCTTTCGTGGATGAGCTACATTTCCTTAAGATTCTTCCGATGAATCTCAGTCTTGTCTGCTTTTCACACTGTCTGTTTTACGAGTATATGGTCATTCCACTTAAGGTCGATCTGGATAGTTACGCTTAGATATTTTACCGCAGACGCTGTCTCTAGCTGTTTGACATCAGTAGTGTAGCTGTAGAGTAGTGGATTTCTTTTCCTATGTATGCGCGGTGTGTTACATTTATTTACGTTCAGGGTCAACTGTCACAGTCTGCACCATTCATCAGTTCGCTGCAGGTCGTTCTGCAAATTCTTACTATCTTCTGGCGTTGCTACTTTGGTATAAACAACTGCATCATCTGCGAATAGCATTAAAGAGCGTCCGACACTTTCTACTAGATCATTTATATATGCTGTGGACAGCAACGGTACTCCGGATATCACCTTTACGTCTGTCGATTTAGTTCCTTTAAGAGCGACGTGTTGAGTTCTATCTTCAAGAAAGTCTTGAATCCAATCGCAGGTCTGCTCCGATACTCCGTAAGTTCGTATTTTTTCAATAAACGGCAATGCGGGACGGTGTCAAATGCCTTACTGACGTCAAGGAACACGGCATCAGCCTGAGCGCCGTTGTCCACTGCACTGTGGATCTCTTGGAAAAACAGAGCGAGCTAAGTTTCGCAGGATCCCTGTTTGCGGAATCCATGGTAATTTTTATGGAGGAGCTGTTCATTTTCCAAAAACGTCATAATTCTTCAGTATAAAATATGTTCCATACTTCTACATCAGATTGACGTCAACGGTATAGGTCTATAATTGTGTGGATCAGTCTTATGGCCTTTCTTAAAAACGGGAATGGCCTGCGCTTTTTTCCAGTCGTTAGGTACCTTTCATTGCTCAAGCGATCTACGATAAATTACTGCTAGAAAGGGACCAAGTTCTTTCGCTTAATCTTTTTAGAATCTTATAGGTATCTCATATGGTTCCGTCTGGGGGGCACAGCCACACATGTTCTACGTTCTGCATTACTACGTAAATATTCTGGAAGCTGACTGTCCCTCTAGGTGCTTCTACAGACACACTGTATTATATTGCAACTCTCCCATTTGTGATGTAACCCTTTGCTTTAGTTTTTGGTTTTATGTAGAGTTTTGGTCATTATTTTCATCGTCTAGTATTCTTCGCTATCGCGTAGGTACTCACTTGAGCACATTTAATTGTGCTGCCATCTCATCTTCAGTTGACTTAAAATAAATCAAAAATGCAGGCGGAGATATACGGTAATTTGTTTTCTTCCGGTGGATGTCAAACTGAGCGGATTCAAACAGAGGCGAGCATACGGTTTTGTAACACATTTGCTTAAATAAACGCTGAATTAAAAAAATACATTGGTATGGACTAAGTTAATGAGTAACATTTTGAATGATTTTATCTTTATGTTAGGAAGAAAACTGTTCCGAAAGGAAAGACAAGATTTCTTGCCCCTGTTGCTGTATGTTATATGAGAACGCCTTGAAAACTGAATCAACAGGTGCTGCATAGATACTGTATTTTTCAAAAAAATGTGTGTTCATATTTAAACAAACTAAGATATACCTATTAATTTCAAAATTTTATATGGTAATTTCTTTTGTAATACAGTTTCTTGATTTTTGCGAGACAGAAGATGGAGCCAGTGCCCGGTGATTTCAACTTTCAAACTTGGTTAACACGTTCTCTTTTTGCTGTTGAAATATATCTGTACTAGCTACGTCGTACATGCCATCAACAAAGCTTAGGTGTTTCGAAGAAATATCATTAACATATGTACCTTCACCGTTTCCCAGTTCATCGACAAAAAAATTCCTCTGGCTTTGCTAAGAATGATTTTGAACATGGGGCATCTCTTTGTCTGACTTCTTCTTGAACTCTGAATTTCTCAGTCCTGAGAAATTCTGCTACAGTGTGGAGTAATCGCGTAAATATTTTTGAGAATGACTGTCTGTGTGTCTGTCAAGGGGTGTTAATACAGATTTAGTAGAAAGTGAAGTCAAGAAGAAGGCCAAAATCCATCAATCACAGACAAAAATGTTACTCGCTTTCATAAAAGCAATAAATCCACAGCTAGGGCCAGTTTGTTGCTTTGTCTAATTAAAATACAGGTTTTTTACAAATGTTTAGTGATAATTTTAGTGATATCTACAGCATTACATTAGATTTATGTATTTTCTTTCATTTTTGTAGAGACTTAGAGAAGTGGAATAATTACATCATTGATCCAGTAACGTGGCGCTACCTCCCTCAACATATTGGGTCTACTGAAATATCATCACATCAGACTCCCTCAACATTCTCCATATCTCGACTGATTTTATAAACCACATATGTTATTTCGTAAGGGATGTTACTAATCATCATTACTAAATATCTGTGTTCCTGTCACCTCTCGAATAATAAGTCAATTATTTTTGGCTACACTGTAAGTTCCTTAAAATTAAAGAAAAGTCTAGAATTGATCTACCGTACTGGGAAAACCCTGCCGTTATGTCACTCGAGAAGCGCTTACCGCTATCTTCTCCAACGTGCAAAGTGAGAGGAGATACGAATCCCCATTCAAAAACGCTCCCGAAACATGAAAACCAGTTTGACATAACAGGCAGTCACTGAAAATGAAACTAAATTTCTTAGTGTATTCGAAAATTCTGCCTGTTCTGATGATAGGAATGAACTCGTGTGGCTCACCAGTTTGTGCAAGTATTTTTAGTTGCCACTACTTGGACAGTCTAGCTGTTACCTGTCTGGAGCGTACCTGCACCGCATAATTAGCAGTAATCAATGTGTATGTTGTGATATCGCGTTTGAATTGATGTTGAGAGAAGGGACAAGGTGAATCACCATGTAGTCTACTTGTATAGAATAGCACCACAGGCGACGCAGGATTCACGGACAGATCACAAAAACAATGTTATATGCCCTCGTACCAGGAACGCAATGGAGAAATTTGCAATTCAACAGACAACATTATGCTCTCGCCTCTTCCTCCTTTGCAGGTCGAAAAATGACTGCGAAAATTTTGTTCACCTCAGTGATTTGAACCGTCGAACTCTGAGTCGATTGCCAGGTCACAAGTGTGGTCAGCGACCACTTCTACAGTGACTCATCCCGCGGTTTGGGCAGCCGCGTAGCGATGGCGTGCCAGATATTGCTGTTTATCGTACAGCACAGATATTTTACCAGCAAATGGGAACTCACGCCAAAATGATTTTACCAATAACATACAGCTTTCTAATGAAACAGTTTACACAATACCGTATACGACGTAGAAACCAGCTGTTCTTCATAAATGAAATGCAGTAAACCTGGCCAAAATTATACGGTTATATGAATCATAAATAGTGCACAGATGAGTCCCGACGTTTGTTCAGTAGCGCCACTGGGAGGAGGAGCATAACAAACGAAAATCCATCAGCGTGATAAACAAGGTCCAAACCGTATTAGTCTGAATGGCATCCGTGGCTTCTCAGGATATCAAAGACCTGTGATACAGTATGTTCCAGAAATTATTCAAAAGGACCATGCAGTCAACTGACAGAAAACCAAAATAATGTGATTACCTAAATTACTTCCTATTGGTAATCGATTAAGATGATTTTTATAATTTAGCAACATTTCATCCCACAGCTGGCGAAAATTGTTGGTACTGCAAGCAAAGTGACCGTATGTCATTCTCTGCAGTGACACACACACACACCAAATCTAAAGAACATAGATAGACTTGCAGTAATCTATACTGCCAGCAGGATAACATTGGATTCGTTGCGAAATTCGAAGAATGGTAACTTCCTTATTGAAAAAATGCGACGCAACATCAAAAGGTTCCATATGCACAAAAATGGCTCTGAGCACTATGGGACTTAACATCTGAGGTCATCAGTCCCCTAGAACTTAGAACTACTTAAACCTAACTAACCTAAGGACATCACACACATCCATGCCCGAGGCAGGATTCTAACCTGCGACGGTAGCAGGCGCGGGGTTCCGGACTGAAGCGCCTAGAACCGCTCGGCCACCGCGGCCGGCACATATGCACAACTAGCAGGTACATAGTTTATACACAATACGCCAACTATCAACCGCAGCGCTTGCTCTAAGACACAAAGTTTAGTGCAGACATCGAAAGATATATTCTTCCAAGTGAGTCCGCACTGAGATTCCATAAACTCCTCTCGTATCCAGTCCTCTCACATTCTATCACGCACAAATTACAGCTTGATAAATTTGTCTCTCTCTCTCTGCATTTGTGGAAAATTAATCGTTAGCACCAAAACTTCTCTGTTGAGTGCTATGCTTTAGGATGGTGCCTAATGTGCTTCTAATGTCAATTCGAAGAGAAAGCATGTCGTGCCAGCATTCGTTTCTGGGATTTTGATGATTTCATATCGCCCACCTCGCATATCCACTTAGTGCTAGGATTAGGGATTTGCAAACACTGTGCGGGAACCTGTTACGCCTTACATGTTCACTTTAAATTGATGAGGGCACATTCTGTAAGGGGGGAAGTAATTCGTGTGCATCAAGCTTTCTAGGGTTTTAGGAACTCTCTACTCAAGCCGCGCAATTCGTGTTGCAGCTCTGTAGGCGCTTTTCTCCATTTCTGTAACGCTTAGAAATACACGAAGGAAGGCAGTGGGGTTTTGGGATGAAATTCGACCTTGAAATCGTTTCGCCAGATTCTCACAATCCACCTGGCAGCGCTACATTCGGTCACTACCACATGTAGAGGATACCCGTGCTGGGCATCGCTGCAGTCGACGGTAATCTTCGGGGCGGTTTCCACACAGGGCACCGTGTTCCGACTGTGTTTCGGCTGTACTCGTGCCGTGTCTCATGTATTCCATATAACACATCATGTGCGAGCTGTGTTTTGTTACCAATGGACCAAATAGATGAGAATATTGTTGTGACTCTCGAGACATATTCAATTTTGTAGAGGAGAAAACCAGAGAGGGAAATAAAGAACTCTCGTTGGATGTACCTTCTGTTCAGAGCTGTACAGTTCCATACGGTATTTAATAGGCTCGCTGATGGTACTATGAAATTTATGGCGTATTTTAGAATGAGTTTTGCTAACTTTGAGCTTATTGCAATTCCCTTTTCCTGAGCTTCAGAAAAAGCACACGAAAGGGATAAAGTGTATTTCACTGAGGAAACACACATTGTAACACTAATGTAAGAACTTTCACTTGCATTCACCATTAACTTTGTACATAATTACGTATTAGCTATCTAAACAGTTATCATTGCTTGCTTAGTGGTTTGTTGATTCTATTCATTCGTTTTAGTTTATTGCATTGCACATATCTCGCTAGTGGGGATTCTCGAGTTTCAATGAGGTTCAATTACAGAACAGCCCTAGCGTCAGTTCGTTAGATCATCATTTCCCCCTCTAATCTCATCTGAAAGCTTCTGTCGCCTGTTGAAATGCCTTAACCAACTGAGGCAGCATGGATAAAGAACGCTGCGGACTTTGGTGTGATGTGGCATTTTCCAACCTGTTTACGTGCCATCTACGGGAAATCTTTATGCGACAAATCGTAGAGTTCTGGATGCTGATGAACAAATATTTTAAAATTACGAAACACACGCAGACCTAGTGTGAAGTCAGACAGTACAGCATGCGTTCAAGAGAGATTTTTAGCAGTTCGGGCAAAGTCGGAAAGAGCCGAAAACCAAGCGACCACTAACAGGCTACGTATCGGTGCCTTGGCGTTGTTTTCACGTGACGTACTGAGTTCGCTATGTACCCCTGTTATCCGTCATGGAACCACCCTCCCGACAGATACCCTAGGGTAGCGGTCGGCAACTGGCGGACAGCGGAACGTAAAAAAATTACCCGCCAAAAATATTTTGAAAGTATAAATTACGTAATCAAATTATTTAAAAGAAAAACATTTTTCTGTAGATAACAATTCGTTTGAGCGCCACCCTTATTTTTTCTAGTAAGATACAATTAACTGTTGAATAATTAGAGTTGTTAATTATTAGTTATAGGTAGTGTAAGTGGGCTGCTTCTGTGTTGGCAGAGCTGTGCAGCGCTTTGGATTGGATCTCTGACTGCGTTTTTTTGTAAGAGACTCTGTGGCTGGTTGGACTCGTTGTTGAAAGTTAATCGCCTGTAATGTTGGGCAGTTGGAAGTTAGTCGCCAGCAATGATGGAAGTACTGTTGGGCGGTTGGAGGTGAACAGCCAGCAGTGATGGATGTTAAATGTGAGAAGTTAGCATTGATGGAGGGTAGATGTCTGAAGTGTCAGCGTAGGTTAACTGTCTGGAAGTATCCGAATTGGAGATCGAAAATTCTTCATGATTATATATCTTTTTCTGAATGTCAATAAGGATATATATTCGTGTTTGAAGTGGATGTCATATTATTAAGGTACAAAATACAGTATTTGGTTTGCAACAAAATCTTTCTTTTCCTAACCACATGCCTATTAGTAGTTAGTAGCTTTAATAGTTAGAATCTTTTCTGTAGCTGGCAGTATTGACTCTCGCTGTATTGCAGTAGTTTGCGTAATGAAGATTTTTGTGAGGTAAGTGATTAATGAAATGTATAGGTTATTGTCAGGATTGCTTCTTATTCAGGGCCATTCTTTTGTTTTCATTATTTGAAATCAGGTTGTAATTTTTTTGAGTAGTCAGATAGCGTTGCGCTAGAATATTGTGGGTCAGTGTTGACATGATAAGAAAAAGTAAAGAGAAAGTAGGCTCAGTACGTTCAGTTTTCCTCAGCTGTTTTAGAACCAAATAACGTAGAGGTTTCATCTGCTCAGTCATTCAGCAATTTAAGTACAGACACACTCATTTAAATAAAGACGTTTCCGTAGATTAAACAAAGAAGTTGCTATGGTGTGCGAGGCAGAACAGTGCGCTGAAGAGAGGGGCCAATGGGAGCAATTGGCTGGCCAGCGTAGCATAAAAGATCTGTACACACGAATGCAACACAAGAGTTTTATTTTATGAACAAGGAAATTTTATAAGTTGATTTCAGACTCTGGCAACCTCTGAAACCTCTGTCAAATCGGAGAAGCCCCGCGGGATTAGCCGAGCGGTCTGGGGCGCTGCAGTCATGGACTGAGCGGCTGGTCCCGGCGGAGGTTCGAGTCCTCACTCGGACATGGGTGTGTGTGTGTTTGTCCTTAGGATAATTTAGGTTAAGTAGTGTGTAAGCTTAAGTCCCATAAGATTTCACACACATTTGAACATTTGAAATCGGAGAAGCCGTATTCATTTAAACGCCATTTTCTTGTGCTCGTAGCTCGAACGATAGCTTAAAACTACTTGGTGAAAATTTGGGCGACATCCCTTGGCGGCGACGATATTTGACAACGGAGCGCCTCCTTTGTAGTGCGGCTGCTTTTCAGTGCTGCTACTTTGCAGTGCCCCAGCATACACTTTGAAACGGCAGTAGCTCCTTTGCTGTCCGTCGACACGTGCTGTGGAGCCGGTATTCTTACGAAGAACGAATCTAAGTAAAGTACAGAAATTTTATCGCCACTTCGTCAGTAGTTGTTGCGGTTTCGTGCAGACCGTTTCGTTATTATCGAGGCTTATAACGTTTGTATTTTATCCAGATGGATCTTAAAAAGCGTAAAGACAATAGTGGAAATTGAAAGATTTTGGCGGAGTGGACTAAATAATGTTTTGCGCTACCTGACAGGCATGGAGCTGTTCCAGTTTGCCTCATATGCAACAGAACTGTCAGTCTTGTTAAAAGTGCCAATATAAAGCAACACTACGAAACAACTCATCAGCAGCTCCATAAAAATTTTCGTCTGGGTAGTGAAGTTCAAGAAAAACTCCAGGTATATTACAGCTTCTTATAAAAAAGCACAATCTTCCTACTTCGCTCTATGAACAAGGAACACAACTCTGCAAAAGGAGTCATGCGTGTATTTTGGACTCTCAATAAGAACCAGATGCCATTTTCACACTGTGAAAACAAAAGTGCGTTGGAAGTGGTTGTGGCCCTTTTTGAAGAGAAAAAGGCTGTTGTTGCCGCATTTCAAGGTACTCTATTGTCGGCAATAAGTTCTGCAAGAAGAGCCGAAACTGGCTGCTGACAGTAAAAGTAGTTTGCTTGAACTTATGCAGAAGGCGCCTTGCTACGCCACAGCAGTAGGTGAATCATGTGACGTTGTTGATGAAGAACGAATGTCCATTCTTGTGCGATTTTTTGATATTGTAAGTAAAGAATTTGGGAAAGAATTGCTAACAATATTGCCATTGAAAGGCAAGATTCACAGGTAAGATTTATTCAAGACTTTTGATGACCTTATGACCAAATCAAACATTAGTTATGGCGAAATTGTGTCTCTTTCAACTGACATGGCCCCAGCGGTGATCAGCAAAGAAAAAGGCCCAGTAAAGAGAATCAAGGACAAGAACGCTGGTCTACTATTGTATCAGTGCATAATTCACTAGGCAGCCCTTTGTGGAAAACATAGTGTGACTCTGAAAGAAGTAATGGACAGGCTGATCAAGCTAATAACTTTTATGAGGTCTCGTTCCGCTCTTTAGCGTAGACAGTTCAAAGAGTTTCTTTCTGAGTCTGATTCGCCGCATTGTCACTTACTGCAGTACAACAATATTCGTTGACTAAGTAAAGATCAAATAGTTGAACGTTTCTGGAAAATAAAAAGAAAGAAGACACATCCTTTTAGTAATCTTGGATTGACAAGAAGCAAGAAACCATTTACCTTTCCTAGCATACGAATGCAGTATGGTAGCTGTGGCTTTCTTGAAAGACTTTCTGAAAGATTTAAATGCGCTCCGTATCGAGCTACAAGGAAATGAAAAATTAATATGCGATTTGATGCAAAGTGTATCTTATTTCCGTCGAAAGCTAGACATTTTTGAAAAAGACTTGCAAGTGAAGACTTTTTTAATTTTCCAACAATTTTAATTTTGAAATAGAAATTTCAGAATTATCAAAATTTATTTCAGATCTTAAGAAGGAATTTGCAGCAAGATTGCAAGACTTTTCAGACACAGAAGCTTTCGTGAGTCTTAAAATAGCCTTTTGAAGTTTCTCCAGCGGCAGAATGGACGAATGTGACTGGGAAGTTGTTCTGCCTTTCAGATCCTTTACTCCAAGTGGTTATAATAGACTTGCAGGAAGACATTTCCTTGCAAACGTATTAAACTGCATTTGCTGATGGATTTTGGGGTAAACATGGCCAAGAAAAATATGAAAATTGCAAAAAATTAACCATATACCTGGCTACTATATTTGGATCCACATATATTTGAGAAATTTCATTTTCAAAAATGAATTTTTTTGAAGAACGAATATCGCTCAAGATTAATGTCTGCCAAACCTTGAAGACAATTTTCGCATAACCTGCACCCCAACCTAACTTTAAGAAAGTGGCTCAAGACTACAAATGTAATTTCTCACATTGGTTTCTAATGCTGATATGCCTATCAATTGTATTTAATATTTTGTGAGTGAAAATGAAAATAAAAGTAGTACTGAATATACGTTTTTTCTGGATTTTTCAACAAAACATGTCTGTCTATTGTATTTCTCTTCAATAAAACATGCCTATCTGTTTATTGTATTTCAAATCTTTTATGAGTGTCAATAAAAATAAAAAATAGTGAAGAATGTAAGGTATTCTAGATTTTTTAATACAAGTATGCCTCTCTATTGTATTTCAGATTAGTTTGAGAGCTAAAGTTAAAATTAAAAATCAGTAAGGAATATGAGCTTTTTTCTGTATTTTTTAGAAACAAATGTGCCTATGTATCATATTTCATATTATTTTGTGAGTGAAATTTAAAATAAAAAGTTACAAAGCACTAAGAGATTTTTTTCTAGACCTCGATAAAAATTTTCAAAAGCGTCCGGACACCATCTAAGATTACTTGTCGACGACCCCTGGCCTAGGGGATGACAGACGCACGGCATGGACAAAGCAACAGCACAGCAGGCTATGTGGGACGAGTTCAGTCGTGATCGCTTGCTTGATGATGCAGTCGGAGCACAGACGAAACACAGTCGCAACACAGTACCCTACGTGCAGACCAGCACTTAATCTGCTAGTTCGATCTCTGGGGGCAAAATCTCTAAGCGCCTTGCCTCCCTCTCCTGCCCCCTCCAAAGCCCTGCCTTCTCACCAACCGTAGACCAATATTGTACCAGCTATTACAACCAAACTCCCAATCATGGGTACCCCAGGGCTGCCGTCTAGCTGCATTTCACTGCATGTAACGTTATCAAAAACTAATTTGTGCACTTGTTATACAACAAAGGAAATCCACTGGTGAAGGTGTGCATTCGCCGAAACCAGTTTGGGTGCAACAAACAAGATATTTGCATCAATGTAGACTCACTACTTCCATATTCTTAGCGTTACAGAAATGATAGAAATTACGAGTCACACAGCTTAATTATGGTCGCAGTATAAAAATTAAATCAGAGTGAGTGCTCGCAGTGAGGTAAATTTTAAAAGTGTGTTGCTTTCCTTGTCCGTGACGTTGTTAATTACGTGAAACAGTTTTCCCCGCGGCTGCTACGGATGAGGAGGAGCGCGTGGTGTGGAATTCTGAAGTGTTCGCAGAGACAAGCGGGCGGGTGGCGCGAGGTGTGGGGGATTCCCCGGGGCAGGCTGCTCCGCGCCGCTAATTACGTCGCCGGCCGCACGGAGCGCTGCCTGCGGCGGCCGCCGGCGCCCCCCATTGAGGCCGGCCGGCTTTTCACACTGCGCTGGCTGGCGCCGTGCTGTGCCGCCAGCCTCGGGCTGCACCTCGACGCGCACACCCGCCCGCTTCTTCGCTTGTGACGCGAATGCGGCAGCCGCCTCCTCAGTCGCACCCAAAGCGAGCCAAGCTGAATGTGTTGCCTTCCTGCTTCCTTTCAGGCAGCTTTTTCAGTCAGCAGTTCTGTGCGGCAACACACTGTGTCAGGAATGGCAGTTAATTTACATACTGTATCCCCGACAGTCTGCCTTGAGGTCGGATTTCTCTAGCAAAATATCCCTAAAGGTGATATCTTGCTTTCCAGTGCACAAGGTGTCCAATAAAATAGATGAGAAGCTGCTAGAATAAGAGTAGAGTTGCAGTCTCCCAAAACTACAGTATCTGTCATTTTGGTACATTACTTAAATGACGTAGTCAATGGTAGGATTACGTGTAGTGTTGGTAGCATTGGTAGGGAAAGAAGCACAAATAAATTTGTGAGAGAAACTGGGAGCCGACTACTTCTCTCTATTTTTTCGTTGTTTGATTTGCACAAATTATAACCTCATAATGTTCAGTGTTAGTTCACTGCGTACTTTACACCCTTTACAAAATATAAACTGCATTTTATAAGTAATAAAAATTAATTATTGTTGTCCTTTTGTATTCAACAGACCGTTTATCACGACCAAAGGGACGAGTTTCATGTTAGTATCAACAGATGCCAAAGTTGCTTACAAACAACAGAAACGTTTAATGTACGCTCGACGAAGCATTGAAACGGTGTTTGATAGTAAATATTTTTGTTCTACGGTTTTTAAACTTACCTTTTTTCTAAAAAAAAATAAAATTGCGTTTTCTACGGCTGTGTCATAAATCTGTATTTTTTTAAATTTTTTAACTACAGCATACAGCGTGACAATTATTGAACTATACGAAATAAAACTGTAATAACCTCTGAACGTTAGGCCGTTTAAACTGCACGGTTGGCCGTGGGGCATGATGGGTATTAATATGCGCATGCATGGTCTGGTTTAGGGACGAAGCCCACTTTCATTTGGATGGGTTCGTCAATAAGCAAAATTGGGGAATATGGGGGCCTGAGAATCCGCATTTCGTGATCGAGAAGTGTCTTCACCCTCAGTGGCTTTCTGTGTGGTGTGAAATGTCCAATCACGGAATAATTGGTGCGATATTTCTTGATGACACGGTGACTACCGAACGGTACGTTTATGTTTTGAAGTTGATTTCATCCTTATTATCCAAAGTGACCCTGATCCCGACATGATGTGGTTCATGTAAGACGGAGTTCGACCGCATCGAAGCAGGAGCACTTTGGGAACCGCATTCTGGCTCTGGGGTACCCAGAAGCCACTGGTCCTCGACTGGCCCCCATATTCTCCGGGTCTGAACACATCGACTGTTTTTTGTGGGGCTTTATTAAAGGCAAGGCGTACAATAGTAACCCCAAAACCATTGCTGAGCTGAAAACAGTCATTCTGGAGGTCATGACAGCCTCGATGTTCCGAAACTTCGGCAGGTCATACAGAATTTCGCTATTCGTCTGAATCACGCCATCGCCAATGATGGCAAGCTTATCCAACATGTCTTAACGTAAATCCGAGTATCTGTAGTGACGTTTACATTTTGAGTAAAATGTGTGCACGCCGTAGTTTACAACTAATTGACGTTTTTTTCATATAGTTCAATGACTATCACTTGTAACGCTGTTTCATGTAACTAATCAACAGTTTTCGAATAAAAACTGGGTCAAATATTTATAATTCCAATTGAGCTAAAATACTAAGAGGGCCGTTCAATAAGTAATGCTCCACATATTTTTTTAAAATAACCGTTAATATACGCAGACAAACGTCGTTGTTGGTGCTTCACATTTGATGTATTTTCTGTGCGCCGGTGAAGTTTCTTACTGTTCTGGCAGATGGCAGAGCCGTAGTATATCGTCAAAATGGCGTCTACAAACAACTCGCGTTACAAGCAGCGTGCTGTTATTGAATTCTTGTGTGTAGAAAAATAAGGAGTGGTAAACATCCACAAACGTTTGTGTGCAGTGTATGGCGATTCTGCAGATGATAGGAGTACAGTTGGACCTTGGGTAGAGAAAGTTACAGCCTCAGGCAATACAGAAACAGAGCTACATGATCAGACACGCTCGGGACATTCTGTCACAGCCACTGCTCCAGACATGCTCAATCGTGCGGGTGCCAATATTCTTACCGACCATCGCATGACAACTCGATAATTGACTCTACAGTTGTCGGTCAGCAGTGGAAGTGCGCCTGTATTGATACGCATACGCAGACAAAGAGACCGAAATGAGGTAGCCCCCGATAGGTATGTAAAACACTAACGTAGAGTTTACGTGGTTTCAATCTTAACTGACCGAGGCTACTAACAAAACTACCGTAGCCTGCGCTTACTCATGGCAGTATACCGTAGCTTACGGCAGCTTAACAATTCTTCATAGGACTGTCACTATTGCGAAAGTTCCTCACAGATTGTAACTGTGTTCCGGAATCGAAGACGACACCTTGCTCTAGTTTTAACAACTGGGATACTAAATAACAACTCACGGACTATTTTTGTGGCTTCTGTTCTGCAAGTGCCTGCATTCCAACTTCATTTTAAGGCATCTTGACACTGCAGTATTCTCTATTCCCTACCTGACGTACTAGAATTTAGAAGGCTTAGGAATCAGGTTTCTTGTGCTCGAAATGGGTATTCCAGAGAATACTGACATGTAAGTAGCTCTATAAGGAACAAGATCTTTTTTGTACTGTCCTATTGCACTAGCTCTTCTTATGTTTTTACCACACTGACTAACTAATTAATTTGAAGTAGAGTGATATAAGCAGTGTGATCCTGTGACACACTGTAAGGAAACGATTCTCTTTCGTGATAGCCGCTGACGGAAAAAAAATCGCAACGCCAACCAATAACTGAGATAAAGTAATGAAAAATGGGGAATACATTTGTGTAAGTAACATATTCAAGTTATTATCTTTGCAAGATCACAGGTTAATGTGAGCGCGAGATAAGCGTTTGCAAATGTGAAAGGCTCATACATCAGTAACCGGTGTCACACCCAGAATGTTCAATGGAAAAATGCAAACGTGCATGATTGTGTTGTACATCTGCTAGTTGTCAGTATATGAGGTGGAGTTTCGGTGGTGCGGTGTTTGAAAATGAGGGGGGGAGTGCTACCTACTATTAATTTCTATCCCATAATGAACCTCGGCACAGGAAAACACCCTCCAAACAATGATCTATAATCTGTGCGCAACAGAATTAAATGTAAATTGTTATATGGACAGTTTCACTGACTGGAGTGAGTACTTCACATCTCTCTCTCTCTCTCTCTCCCTCTAATTATTAAATTATTTCCCCAATAACATGAATTCTCGAAAACAAAGTATCAGTACTCTATCTACTTCAGTCATGGATCGTACTACGGATCACAAAATGTTTATTTGCGATCAAAGACAAGTTTGGATAGTGATAAATATATAATTAATAATCTTAAGTAGCACATACCGAGTGAAATCAATTAGGGTTGGCAAAGTAAAGGAGGTGGAGGAAGGATTTCCACGACTTTCTCCATAGTGAAATGAACGAGTAACGGAATCTAATAGATAAATACAAAAGTGAAATTGGTTGAACCTCACTGGTTGGTGGCCCTTTAAAGTTGCAAGTACAGCGGACCTCGACTCAACTTCCCGTGTGAACTAACTCCTGCGTGAAATTACTCTGCCTAAGCTGTGAGTTTCCCACCTGCACTCAACACGAACAGCAAGATAGCTGATAAAAGGGGAACTGGAGTGTCTCGAAAGGACAGCTGGCTGCTCCGGAACCTGCGCAAGTAGGCTCCCCTTAGCTGATGTCTTTACTCGACGTCTCTGCTGGCCAAAGTCTCCTTTTCCACGACTCCTTCGGCTGAAGTCCTCATTCTCTCACGGCCATAGTGTTTTTACTGCACGCCGCCCAGAGGCGAACTGTGTTTAGTTTTCATTCGCTCCGTAAAATTTCGACAGTACACTACGTGGAGCAGTCAGAAAAATATGTTAGAACACCAAGGCGAGCCTTGTTCCGGATCTCTAGGCCAATTATACGCGTTCTAGCATCAGAAAACCCCTCTCCACACATTTCTGGGGTATCGCTTCCAACGTGGCATGGCGCGTATCCAGTCGCAGGCCGTCCTGTCTGTATTGTTTCAGAGGGTCTCTGGCGAGAGGCGACGCTATCTTAAAAGTTCTCCTAGCCAACCGTTCCCGCACCGGACGCCACAGAGCTCCCCGCACCGCTCTAAGTTGCATTCACTTCTCTTGTAACAGAGTTTTTCACGTAAGCAATCGGCGAGATAAGCTGACGGGATGTGGCCTCGCCGTTTCACTTCGGAATGTTCGCCCTGTGTTCAGACCATAAAATTTCGCTGGTCGCGCTCTGCCGGCATCACAGGCTCTGTTTAACTAAATCCGCCCAACACAACAGAATAGCTTCGCAATTTAGGCTGCATGCTAATGTAGATCTCGTACTGTGCCAGACGCAACGCCCGCTGGCACCGCGCCGTCCAGCGAGCCCCCTCTTAATTTTAGATTGTGCAACCGACGGTGTTCCAGTGCCTGGCTGCAGGGGCGCCGCTATGGGTCGTAAATGCTTGTCCCTACCTTGTGAGGCAAAATACCTCTCTTCATTCCGCGGCCATTCCCAGCAAGTAAAATCAAGCTCAACAAAATGCCTTCATCCACCAACCAAATCCAGAAATCAAGCATTGTCAATAACATTTAAGGTATGCACCTAACCGAGCAACACAATTAATTGCCGAATTAAAATGTCCGAAAATAGTCTGATAACCCGATTATGATCTTAAAATGATACGAAAGGAAGTCTTAATGACGTTCTACGTATCAAGTCCCATGTGCGTCGCACTTGGTTGGTCAATAAAGGGACTGTTAATGCAGTTTGTGGATGACGCTTGGGTTATCATCTGATTATGTCCCAGATGTACTGAATTGCAGACAGATTTGGTGGTATGGAAGGCAAAGGCAACATGCCGACACACGGTAGAGGGTCTTTCCTGCTGGAGAACATCCACTGGAATGCTGTTTATGTATGGCAGCACAAAAGTTCGAACCATCAGACTGATGTACAAATTTGAAGCCAGGGTAGGTGGGATAATCGCTCTTGCTGTCATACGGAATTGCATCCCAGACCATAGCTCCACGTGTAGGTACAGTGTGCCCTGCACGCAGACAGATGGGTTGCAGACCCTGCAGTGGGCTCCTAACCAACACACGGTCGTCGCTGGCACCGAGGCGGAACAAATTTTTATAAGAAAACACACCCTGACCTCCAACGAGCTCTCGCTTGACATCACCGGAATCGCAAATGGCGTTAGTTTGGGGTTAGTGTAATACACGCTACAGGACATTTGGTTCGGAGCTGTCCTTGAGGTAATAGTTCGATGCGTTACAGTGGTAACAACTGCTGCTCAGATTGGTGCTGCAGATGCAGTGCGAATCGCCAGAGCCATAAGCCGAACACGATGGTCTTCCCTCCCGGTACTGCCACGTGGCCGTCCGAAACCTGGCTTTGAAACGACAGCAATCATGTACACTGGCTACATTCCTGGCAAGCCTTTTTACAATGTCGCAGAAGGTGCATCCAGCTTCCCTCGTAGCCCTATTACACGACCTCGTTCAAACTCTGTGAGATGTAGATAACGCTATGTTTGTCGCCCTAAGGCATTCTTAACCAACATCAGCTCACCATGTCCAGTCTCAAAGGTAACTAACGCTTACGACCGTTTATTGGAAGTAAACTTAACTTGCATCCTCATAGGGCACTTCTATCTCCGCTGTTATGCGACTGACGCCAAATTTGAATAGACATCATCTTTCAGATGTAGAAACACGCCTACCAACATCCATTTATGTCTCGCAACTCCTGCTTGGTGTTGCGATTTTGTTTTGAGTTGGTGTGTTTTCACATGGACGATTAATATTTTCTCTTGTGATAAAAAGAGACTTGCATAGTGTGTAAGCTTGGAATGGTGATAGCTCCGGAAATACCCTTTTTTTGTCTTGGTACATTTTCTTGTGTCTTCGGTCTTCCCTAATCCAGTATTAAGAGGTTTGCTTGCCTCATGTCTTGTAAAGTTGTCTCGATCGAATCGGTCCTCTTCTCCGCTGGTCATGTCTCCAAACGAGCATAAAATCGAATGTGAATGATGGAGATGCAAGTGGGAAAAACTACATCTACATACATACTGCGCAAGCCAGCGTACGGTGCTTCGTGGAGGATACGCTGTTCCACTGCAGTTATTTCCACTCACAGATAGAGCAAGGCAAAAATGACTATCTATATGCTTCCATATGAGCCCCAATTTCTCGTATCTTCGTGGTTCTTAGGCGCAATGTATGCTGGCGGCAGTAGAATCGTTCGGCCGCGCGAACCGTGGTATCGCGCCCTAGACTGCGCGGCTACTCCCCGCGGCCACCGCTTTTTTGCGTATTGCTTTTTCGAAAATATAGGTACCTTTCACTGTCTTGTGCTGTGTTTAAATCATGTCAAACCCACTTTAAAATAACAATTAAATTTGGCTGCTATGGTTGGAAATGGGGCACAATCTTGTCCCGGGCCCGAACCCGGCTCTCAGTGGCCCTGGTAGTAATCCTATTCCCATAAACCGGCAGATGGTTACAGCGCGTGAGAATGGACGGCGTGTAGGGCCGTCTCGTACTGGAGCTCACAGACAGGCTTGGTAACAGATTCTTAACTTCATTTATTAATATTAAGTGCGAAAATGTTTATATACGACTCAAATTAGAATGTCAACGTCGTCCACACTGACAGTTACTTAAGCATGATTTCAGTAGCTCCAAAATCAAGCTCACCTTTTAAGTAGAATTTTATTTAATGTTGTGAATTATTGGTCGAGTAAACCATCACATGAGAATCGAGTTTTGTGCAGGCAAGCGCGTAGCACGCAGTCTACTTTCTAGGCAGTTCGTAACCAGCTTTCATGTGGACAGTATGTGTGCTTTACAGGTTTTCATTTCACGCATTTAAAAACGATTTAGTTACTAAAAGTGCTTCGGAGAATTTTATATGCGAAATCTCGAGTGCGCGACTTTGAAATCCTCTTAAAGTCGTGTGGCAATTTTACGAACTTGAAATGGTGCTCGAAAAGTGACGATTAGAATCAGCGAACTTATGTTCAAGTCTTACCGTTAGTCTGGTTCTAAGGACTCTTTTCAAGAGGAACATAGTTACCGTTTTGCACAACGCTAGGAGCATTTTTCCGTTACTTTATACTCTGGTATATTGCACGAGACATTGCGGCAGAATTCGTGCGAATTAACAGTTATGCAATAGGTTCAATCGAAGCGCGCAGTGCTATACACACCTTATGATAGAGACACTATTAGCAGTACTAACTTGGGTTGCATGTTGGACGCAGCGTTATCCTGTATTACAGAACATTTGAACATTTGAGGATGTTATTGAGACAGCGACATGTCACAGCACTGTATTTAGAAAGTGGATGGCCCAGAAGGAATAGCGTGAACTGTTGTGATGCAGAGCAGAAGGTTTCTGTGCAGACGTATGAGAGTAATTGTTCCTAATTTTCTGGTTTTGTAGAGGACGAAAATGTAAACTTTACTCATCAATAATACAATGTCTAGGCCTATAAATGCTTTGTTTTCTATACAAAAGCCAGTGCTCATAACTCAGAGTTTAGATGCTTTTGCTGCAGCTGTTATTCTTACCACGGTAACAATGAACAACTAAAGTTAGCTTGTTAATGTTGGTCAAAGAAAATCTTCTATGCAATTAATTTACTTAGTTTTGGGTATTAAAATATGTGACACTGTGTTTCTTTGAAAGTGAGGAAAGACAGGCTTCCTCATTAAAGAACTGACACTCCTCCGTTATGCAATTGTTTTCAAAGCACAGTTTCTGCATTAACATTGTTGATTTCCATACACATTTTCAATCAGAATTAGAGTAGATTGCGGTAGTTATAAATTTAAATGACAATTATAAATATATTTGTAGTTTCTATAGTATTTAATTATAATATTGTCATAAAAACAATTAATGGCACACCTGTGTCATGTGCCCTTTCCAAGATACGGCACTAAATTTCACACCCGTTTTCCAATAATGGCATTCCAACACTTTTATTACAATACGTAGTTTCCTTCATTCCGATGCAGGTTCAAAACGACTTATTACTGGACATTGCTTTAATAACAAAAATGTTAAATTTAATACCCTCTATTATTTCACAAAACTGATAATAGCTATTATGATGCACCACGTGTAATGTTTTATTAAAATCAAAATTATCTTTAATGTGAAAAAAACAAAAATAATAATAATTAAAGATCTCTCCAGTTTCCCACTACGTCGAACTGACACACCAGTCGGAGGGAAGAGAGTGCAAAGGTATATCGAGGTATAATACTAGCATCATAACGTTTTCATGGCGTATCAGACTGAAAGAATAGTAACAAACTGGTTTGACAAGTAGTGACGAAGACTTTTACCAGGTGCCCAGGACCACCAAAGCTACGAAACTGCATGATAGCTCAATCATGACATATACTGCAATGGAGAAAAGTGATACGATGACAAATTTACAAGTTCGGTTTCACGTACTACTCAATATAAGCCCCACGTCTGTAAGCTTCATTTAATTTTATTTTATAAATTGGTTTAATTTTCTTCCACTTCACTTTAAAGCAAAAACTGATTTGGGCAGTGATGAAATGTGTGGTGCTAGTAACGCTGCGTTATGGAGTTTCTGTCCCCATTCGTTCCCTGGCGTGCCCTAACATTTCAGTAAACATACATCAGCGCACTCACATGTAAATTGTCGTGAGTAGTGGCTAGAGTATTATATCGCATTTGCCTATAACACTCTTAATGACGCTTTGCGAGCTTATCTTCAGAAAATGTTTGAATCAAAGCAACAAAGTCTATTTGCTTTGCTAAATGATGATATATTCAGTTGCCTAGGTTGCCAAATCCGTGAGACACTGTTGACCTATAGCGTTACGCAAGCGTTACGGAGATGATAGATAAACTCCAGTGGAAGACTCTGCAGGAGAGACGCTCAGTAGCTGGGTACGGGCTTTTGTTAAAGTTTCGAGAACATACCTTCACCGAGGAGTCAAGCAGTATATTGCTCCCTCCTACGTATATCTCGCGAAGAGACCATGAGGATAAAATCAGAGAGATTAGAGCCCACACAGAAGCATACCGACAATCCTTCTTTCCACGAACAATACGAGACTGGAATAGAAGGGAGAACCGATAGAGGTACTCAGGGTACCCTCCGCCACACACCGTCAGGTGGCTTGCGGAATATGGATGTAGACGTAGATGTAGATTTGAGACAACTTTTAACAACGAGGCAAAGCGCTAAATGACCTGTCTTTTTTAGCTACAGTCGCTGGAAGAGTGAGAAACATGTGGTTAGTTGCACGTACATCGGAAACAAACTTAAAATATTGATCTCGTTCATCTTATCCAAGAGTTATAATAGTTCCAAAGTAATGTATTCAAAGCGAGAAGAATGAATTGATTTAAAAAATTTAATTTCTCCTTCTAAATTTGTTGTGACTTAATTTGGTGCATGCCTCAGCGACATGATCTTCGGATATTTCCATCAAAACCTAAATGTTTCATCTAAAGTCTTCATTGTTTCATATCAGGTTTTTAAGTTAGACATTAGATTGTCAATAACGACAAAAATGTATTTTTCTTGAATAAATCTTTTGAATTCAAACCTTTCACTTCATTCTTGATTTCATCATGACACGATTTCCTCTTCTTAGTGCCCTCCAGAAATTCAGGATCGATATTAATTCCCTGGTAACAACTTTACATCGGGGAAAATGGCGACGAAATATTCGTGAAGATATTTTTAGACATGTAATAAGTTCTCAAAGTGTCTTACCTCAACATCAATGGTAGTATTTCGAGCTTGTAGTAATTTGCTTCTGTAATCAGCTATTATTAACAACTTTAAGTAAATTGATGCCATAATTAAACATTTATCTCAAATAATCCAGAGCATCCCGTATCGAAGAACGCGTTTCAGCTGAGAAATTTAATTCGCTGAGAGTTTCAACAGCAATGGGAATCTTCTTCAAGTGAGCTCCAATTAGTATCGCAGCGTTAACTCGAGCACTCCAACGGGCGCCAGGCATAGAATATAAAGACCTTCCAACACTGTTCCAGAATCTCCCACCGTTGTGGACTGCTACTGAACAGGCAGTAAAGAAGCGAAATCACTCCGAAAAGAGTATCTGCTTCATAACAACTCTCAACTGCCTGTACTCCACATAAGGCTATTACAAGCAAACAGAGAAAATTGTGTAAGAGGATTTCACTGAAGAAAATGTGTCTGAGTTCCTTTATAAGACTCTCTAATATTTCTTCCTTTCCCATAACCTTGCCTACGGCAATTACTGACACTAAATGATTGTTTCAAGTGTTGATAAAATTAAATGTGCAGTAGAAACTCTTCTTTCCTTATTACAATATACGAATTACAAAAAAGTTCATTTATTTCATATTTTATCAATTTCCTTCTTGAAGTAAATATAACGCAGGATGAATGTCGTTTTTTCAGCCGGCCGTGGTGGCCGAGCGGTTCTCGGCGCTTCAGTCTGGAATCGTGCGACCGCTACGGTCACAGGTTCGGAGCCTGCCTCGGGCATGGATGTGTGTGATGTCCTTAGGTTAGTTAGGTTTAAGTAGTTCTAGGGGACATGACCTCAGCTGTTAAGTCCCAAAGTGCTCAGAGCCATTTGAACCATTTTTTCGTTTGTTCAGTATGATTTGATCAACAGTTGCAACAACAATAATTGAACAATACCTCTCATTTTCTTTGAGCTCCAAGGTGGCACCCCCCAAAATGATGGGCACAACTAGAAATAAATTCATTTTATCACTTGATTGATAATGCGCTTGTTAACGCTTTCCAAATTCTTGTCGGCCTCTGACCTTGCTAATATATTGTGCAACGATTGGATCATATTGACACAAGAGCTCTTATATTCTGAGAACATTTCCACTTTTTGACCTTCAATTATATGATATGAATCTCTGAAGGTCAATCCTTTTTGACCAAGAAGTAATGGTACATCAGGTCACGTGACAATACCCATGTAAGATGGCTATTCTACAGATGAGCAAAAAAAGAACATTACCTCTTTATTTCCGAACACCAGCATGGCCAGTGCACCTATTTCATGTCATTTCAGTTCCTCATTTTTACGACTCTTCCAGGACGACTATACAGAAATAGAAATATTTTAGGTTGTGTTTATTCTAGAATGCAAAATATTATACATATACACATTTTTCGTATAAAGTCATCTTGTGAGGGATAGAGAAGTGCATCATCTTTGAGTATTGTTCGCAAATCTTACAAATTGTAACGACGTTTCACGGCTGTTGCCGTGTACATTTGTAGGAGAAATGTCGAAACAAAGAATATTTTCGATTCTGTCACAAGCGAATGACATCCAAGAAAATATTATGCAATCAAAATGAACAGCCAAATAATTGTTTGCAATTGACCGGTATGATGCATAAAACTATAGAACCGAATTGGAAAGGAAGCGCTAGATTAGTTGTACAGGGGTGGGGTTTATGTTCTCTTGCGTATTGTGTGGCACAATTTTTTTTTACAATTGCAGTCTAATACTTACCAACTTAGCCCCTGGGGGTCTGAACTCTTGGGATACTTAGTTCCCTCATGAGGGAGATTTTGCTCCCCTTGACTCCCTCCCTTCTCGTCGGGCCTGATTGCTAGCGATCGTAGCTGCTTCCTGGCGTACAGCAGCATAAGCCTTTCTACATAGTATGATAAATTGTTATAAAATTTGGTCGAAACGAAGTTTAAGTGCCACATTATTACAGGTGAAACATGATTAATTTACGAATTTGTGAATGAACAAAAATAGCACATACGCCTCTAAACACAGACATACAACCACAAAAATTGGCCAGGTGCAAGTAGGACTCGCGCACTGAGGGTTTCGTGCAAAATTAATTATGCATATGACAGTTCACTCATCCCGCGAATCGAGAATCTCGAAGTATTTTGCCTGTTGTCGACATCGAAACTGGGAAGCTGTAGGGCTCGGGAATTTCAACAATGTTTTAATTATGAATTAGATAACAAATCACAAAAGAAATACTTTTTTTTTGTATAATGAATTAACAGTTTGCAGTTTTTTCCACTGCTTTTACTGTGAACCCTTGACTCTTGCTAAAGTTCACGATTCTAGGCCAACGGGAAGTATCATATTGATTTGGATGAGTGAGTTTGGGAGTATCGAAATATGACATGTAAGCCTGTATCTTTTTACTACATTGACCCAAAAGATCCCATTTACTACGCCACCAAGGCACTGCACACTTTAATATGTCATAAATTTCAGCGTGACAGGTCTACCTGTTCCTGAGAAAAGAGGGTCTTAACATACGGACGTACAGTCGGCTAACATAAAAAAAATATTTTTTTTTTCCTTGTGATATAATTAAAAATTAAAAGTTTTTCATACTTTTCCCTTTGCTTGTAGTGTGAAACCTTGCTTCTTACCAAATTTCATCATCCAAGGCCAAAGGGAAGTATCCTACAGGTTTTATAGAGAATTTTCGAGTATCAAAATATGTGACATAAATAACCCCATCTACTGGTTGCATACACTTAGTAGCTTAAATTTTTTACGCCGTCAAGGGACCGTAGATTTTAGTATTCCGCATAATTTTCCACTTGCTACGTCTACATGTTCTTGAGAGAAAGGGTTTCTATCAGTTGAACTGACGCACAACAAAACAATCCTGTAAGGATTCCGTTGCTACCGAACAAGACACAGAATTCTAAAAATGTTTCTTTTAGGGGTGTGGGATAGGGTACACGAAGAGTACGTATTATCACTGGTGATGTGTAAGAAATTACTTCTACTTTCATATATACAAGACAAGAACTCCCGTTACAGTAAATTTGTTTTCTAATCAACAACGCCTCGTCTGTTATTGCACTTAGTGCACTCGCACTACCGCAGTATTAAAGGCTCAGACTGTAAAAGCATATGTTTTGGAGAAACCGAAACTTTTTTCCTTATATCTAAGTGAATTTTCCATGACGCTCTGGCTTTTGATATTCTGCAGCTGTATAATCCCTCTGCCGAAGATATTCCTCTGAACGGATTCGGCTTGATTAGAAATTGCGTGCTAAGGAATCTGAAAAGATATGATTTCTTTTCCAATTGCACAGTAAAGTGGAGGGGTGATTGTAGTGGTACACACTTTTAGTACCAGCGCTGTTAACGAGGTAGGGCTATTAAAAAAATGGTAGCAGACACAGTACCATTGCGAGCAACATCGATATAGTACAAGTCGTATTGTCAAACGTTGACATACTTACTTTTCCCAGGAGTTATCCGTGATCATTAGTTACACAAAGTACGTACACTACTGGCCATTAAAATTGCTACACCACGAAGATGACGTGCTACAGACTCGAAATGCTATACAGGGTGAGTCACCTAACGTTACCGCTGGATATATTTCGGAAACCACATCAAATACTGACGAACCGATTCCATAGACCGAACGTGAGGAGAGGGGCTAGTGTAATTGTTTAATACAAACCATACAAAAATGCACGGAAGTATGTTTTTTAACACAAACCTAGGTTTTTTTTAATGGAACCACGTTAGTTTGGTTAGCACATCTGAACATATAAACAAATACGTAATAAGTGCCGTTTGTTGTTGCCGGCCGAAGTGGCCGTGCGGTTAAAGGCGCTGCAGTCTGGAACCGCAAGACCGCTACGGTCGCAGGTTCGAATCCTGCCTCGGGCATGGATGTTTGTGATGTCCTTAGGTTAGTTAGGTTTAACTAGTTCTAAGTTCTAGGGGACTAATGACCTCAGCAGTTGAGTCCCATAGTGCTCAGAGCCATTTGAACCATTTTTTTTGCATTGTAAAATGTTAATTACATCCGGAGATATTGTAACCTAAAGTTGAAGCTTGAAACCTCCGACGTTCAGTTGCGTGTTGTAACAAACAGCTGCAACATACATCGCGTTCCTGATCAAGGAAGAAGATGCTATGATATGCAAACGATTAGCTTTTTAGAGCATCCACACAGGTTGGCGCCGGTGGCGACACCTGCAACGTGCTGACATGAGGAAAGTTTCAAACCGATTTCTCATACACAAACAGCTGTTGACCGGCGTTGCCTGGTGAAACGTTGTTGTGATGCCTCGTGTAAGGAGGAGAAATGCGTACCATCACGTTTCCGACATGATAAAGGTCGGATTGTAGCCTATCGAGATTGCGGTTTATCGTATCGCGACATTGCTGCTCGCGTTGGTCGAAATCCAATGACTGTTAGCAGAATATGGAATCGGTGCGTTCAGGTGGGTAATACGGAACGCCGTGCTGGATCCCAACGGCCTCGTATCTCTAGCAATCGAGATGACAGGCATCTTATCCGCATGGCTGTAGCGGATCGTGCAGCCACATCTCGATCCCTGAGTCAACATTTCTGAACGAACAGTTTGACCACGTTTGCAGCAGCATGGACTGTCAGCTCGAAGACCATGGCTGCGGTTACCCTTTACGCTGCATCACAGACAGGAGCGCCTGCGATAGTGTACTCAAGGACAAACTTGGGCGCACGAATGGCAAAACGTCATTTTTTCGGATGAATCCAGGTTCTGTTTACAGCATCATGATGGTCGCATCCGTGTTTGGCGACATCGCGGTGAACGCACATCGGAAGCATGTATTCGTCATCGCCGTACTGGCGTATCACCCGGCGTGATGGTTTGGTGTGCCATTGGTTACACGTCTCGGTCACCTATTGTTCGCATTGACGGCACTTTGAACAGTGGACGTTACTTTTCAAATGTGTTACGACCCGTGGCTCTACCCATCATTCGATCCCAGCGAAATCTTACATTTCAGCAGGTTAATGCACGACCGCATGTTGTAGGTCCTGTACGGGCCTTTCTGGATACAGAAAATGTTCGGCTGCTGCCCTGGCCAGCACATTCTCCAGATCTCTCACCAATTGAAAACGTCTGGTCAATGGTGGCCGAGCAACTGGCTCGTCACAATACGCCAGTTACCACTCTTCATGAACTGTGGTATCGTGTTGAAGCTGCATGGGCAGCTGTACCTGTACACGCCATCCAAGCTCTGACTTAACGCCCAGGCGTATCAAGGCCGTTATTACGGCCAGAGGTGGATGTTCTGGGTACTGATTTCTCAGGATCTATGCACCTAATTGCGTGAAAATGTAATCATATGTCAGTTCTACTATAATATATTTGTCCAATGAATACCCGTTTATCATCTGCATTTCTTCTTGGTGTAGCAATTTTTGTGGGCAGTAGTGTACATTTTCCTGCCTATCGGTCACTGTTTTTATTTCAAAATGACCGTTTTCGGAGACTGTCCGTATCTGCACATCCGTTAAACAATAAAAGTATATTGCAATTCGTTTCTATTCCTGTGTTTGCAATATTTCGAAGCTAATTTTTTTTCTAACTGCAACACAAAAGTAGGATAACATAATACACATAACAGTTACAGAGTACCCATTGTTAACACAACTATCACTCTACTGTAATATAATAAAGCCATATTTGCATTTTGTCGCTTTATATTAAAATTTTGTAAGAAATTTGCTTGGCGTAAAAGACCCATAGTGTTAAAAAATAGCCGCTACACATACAAACGGATTTGAAATAAAATTCTGAAATAATATATACGTAAAAAATTCCGAATCTTTGTGAAAAACCCACTAATGAGATTGTCGAAGATTTACAGACACATTTTATTAATGTGAAAAACTTTTTAAAAACTTTTAAAAATGTGTCTCTCTTCTTTTCGTTATACGCAGCTGTGTAGTGCCAGACCGAAGGCAGCACCAAGATGAAGTTTCCTCCCTCGCTTCGAATCCCACGCTGCCAGTGTGCGGCGGGCCGCTTCTGCAGACTCAACGGCAACGCACCCTGTCCCGTCCCAGTGTTGTTGTCCGATAGATGCCGTCACTCATCAATTCTTGGAAAACTTTACGATTCCATATGCAGTATTATGGCGCTTCAGAGTGAAGCAGCGGCTTGTAAACATATCACCCCTACACGATCAGAAAAATACGGTTCATGTTGTTGGCAGGAGTGACACTGCTCTTGCACGTACATTTCTGTTATGAAGTAAACGAGCTTCCATTTTAAAGGTGCACTGCCAAATGAACAACTGTTGGATGTCACTCATGGATTGGAAGTGACAGAATGTGCCATACTCTTTCATTGCTACTAATGTAGCGTTGTTGCTCATACTGGATAATTTCATTGATGGATGCTGTTGCATTTCCCATAACAAAAACTGCCTTATCGCTACCTTTGTTGAAATACTTGCTAATGAAACCGGAAAAACATTAACATATTTTGCTACATTTAATCATCTGAGATTTACAAATATCTTCTTCAGAAAGGAAGAAATAAATACTCCTGGAAAGCAAGCGAGTCATGCTCAATAATTGACTATGTAATAGCTGATAAAAATTAACGTGTGAAATTCGAGATATCATGCGTTTAGAGGTAATCATATGGGCTCTCATCATTTCTTAGTTACTTTGAAGATTGAAATATGGACAAGATGGAGGAAATAAATAAGTGTGAAGAAGACCCGAAGCTAAAACTTGGAATATGTTTCATTTTCTGCAGGAAAAAACCTGAGAAACTTACATTAACGAAGACTCACACAGGAATTGCATGGTTGAAACTAAAGATATTGGAGATGAGTGGGAAATATTAAAAACAGTTATGTTGAAAGTAACTATTGTGGTCCTGGGGAAAAGCAAAGTATCAAACCAGAAAAAGGGCCCGAAAATAAGTAATACTGAAATAGCTAAGGATATTAAAGACAAACAAAATGCTTGTAAGACCTATTTACAAACAATTGAAGCCTGGGATGTATATAAACAGAAAAGAAATAAAGGATTTAATAAAAAGAAACCATTCTAAATCCTGGGAAAGATTCACTGCTAATATTGAACAATACATTCAAAGAAGACAGAATATAGTGCATAAACCTATGGAGCATATGAAATGAACGGAGAAAAATACTGCAAACATTATATAATAACAGAAAATCAATGGATACACCGCTACCGAAATTTATGGTGTGATGAAGATAGTGAAGGAAGTTATTTTATAAAAAAATTTAATAACTCTATCGATCAAATAGACAGATAAAAGCCGCCTTAAATGTAACAAAAAATAGAAAAGCTGCTGGCTTAGATGGCATTAATACTGAATTAATTAACTATGAAGGAACCACTTTAGAATTTTGCTTCCTCAGTATTTTTAACATTTGTTGGAAGAGCTGGTTTGTACCTGAAGAATGGAATACTGTTAAAGTAATTTTTATATTCAAAAAAGGCAACAGGAAAGACATGGGATAACTCTTAATCAAACACTTCAAGTCTTTCCTCATGCAATATCTCAGAAGAACAATCAGGCTTTAGGATGGGATTTTGGTGTAATGATATAAATATTGAGAAACTTGAGGAATTTGGTTTAGAAACGTTTTTAGATTTTATTGATTTTGAGGTAGCTTTTGATAAGGCAAAAAGACCAATTAATAAAGATATTGGGAATAAAAGAGTGTGTGCGTAAATACAAAAATAGTTATAAGTTCAGGTTCGAAAACGTCAGATGAAATTTTAATCAATCAAGGTGCTTGACAAAGGGTTAGTCTATCACCCTCTTCATTTAATTTATCTATTGACGACCTAATTATGAGGTGGAAATTTGAAATACACTTAGGAATTAAAATAGGATGATTAAATACTCAGTTATATGCTGATGACCAGATAATTATACAGGAAACAGATGGTAATTTACAAAGGGCAGTATACAGGTTGAGCCAAAACGAAAGATATCACACCCTAAATACATCTGCAAATAAGAGAGAGATAATGGCTTTCAAAGGAAAGAAATCAGTCAGATCGAGGATAATACTAAAACAGAAAATTTTAGAACAACTATCCCACTTCAGTTATCTAGGATGTGAAATTAATTTTAACTGTGACAAAGACATTGAGTAGAACATTAATAAATATCAAGCTATTTGCTGAAGACTGGGAAGAACTTCAGGAAGGAAAACAAGAAAATTAACAAATGAAATTCTATAAAGCTATATTTGTATAGGGATCCAGATCACGAATAGTGACATAAAAAGATCACATAAAGAAGCATCAGAGGTAAAGTTCATGAGATATGCAACAGGCTGCAATAAAATGGGTAAAATAAGGAATGAAACAATAAGATCAAATTTAAAAATCCTTTCAGTAAATAACAAGACAGAAGAGACTAGATGAAATGGAAATATCATGTTGATAGAATGACAGAAAACAGATTACCAAAAAGATAATAAATTATCGACCGACTGGAAAGAGAGGACTAGGTAGCTGTCGTAAGAGGTGGATGAATGGAAGATGGAGACCGGAACAAGTGAGTACAACACCTATCCCTGGAGGAAGGTAATGATGATGATTTGCTGATGCAGTTTATCGCTTTCACCAACTTGCAATACTAGACACTGATGTGTGCTTTGTACATTTTCGAGAGTAGCGGTAAATAAATGGTAAATATGGTACAACCCAACGATTCTCGACTTCCACGTAATTGTTTAGCGCTTTTAAGGTGGTGGATTTGCCACAATTTTCAGTTAATCGTCGACTGTAGAGTGGATACCCACAATTTCCAGTGATAGGCTTGACAGATAAGTCTATTAGGTATCGTTTCGAGCATTTCACATCAGACATGTCTGGTGAATGAAATTAGCCACATAGATCATGAACCGTGTTTTAGATATAAGGTCGTCGTCCACGAAACTTTCCTATTCCTAAATTTTCATCCAGAGCTGTGCTGAACATCTTTATACGCATTGCTTCTCCGTTGACTCTTGCTGACTGACGGGTCGGACGTCTGTGAGCGACATGTATACAGTAGTTAAACAGGCGTGGCCGGAGTTACACGTGAGGACTTCACTTCTTGACTTCCTGTTTGATGAGCATGTCCTGTAAAACCAATTTTTCTTTTTTCCTTACTCGGCAAAGACTTTTGTGTTCCTTAGATCGTGTATTCACGTTTCTCTTGGTTGTTCCAATACACATTTTACTACCCGTACACGGAATGTTACATAAGCCACATGCTGGCGTTTACCTTCAGTGCTTGACCTGTTTCCTTTGTCGGTCCAGAAACTAATCTAATCTCACGTTTCTGTAAAATCTTTCCGGTCTGATCTGTTTCTCTATAATAAAAGGGAGAGAAACTGCATTATTTCTTGTTTTTCATACTTGTATTTCAGCCTTCCGTTATTTGGTAGTAGAATTCTATTTATGTCCTTCTCCGAGTAGCCATTTTCCTCGAAAGCTTGCTTTAGATGTTTTAATTCGGCGTCCAGACATTCCAGCGTGCTCTGTATGCAAGACTTTTAATGACAACTCTCCTTTATTAATTTTCAGCATTGCAGCGTGTCAGAAATCGTAGGTATTGAAATAATTACGAAAAATCCGCCTCGATTGCACAAACTATCTGGTGTTTACCTAGGTTTCAGCGTGGGTAATCACACCTTCTTCAGCACAAATATAAAACAGCTTGCCTAAATAGGCATAGTCAAAGGTTAAAATCAACACCTACAGCAGTACTTATGTACCGTGTATTTGTAAAAAAAAATTATGGGGTCTTGCCGCTGCAGGTGTTGATTTTAACTTTTGACTAGGCCTGTTTAAGGAAGCTGTTTTATATTTGTTCTGAAGAAGGCGTGTTTACCCACGCTGAAACCTAGGTAAACACCAGGTAGTTTGTGCAATCGAGGCGGATTTATCATAATTATTTCATAATTATTATGGATATATTATGGATGGTGATTAGAGTTTTAATGCAAATATCTGTCAGTGTGCGTTACTTTTCGAGAACCCTTATGTTCCAGGTTTCTTTCGGTCTGTCGCACAACTAAAACATCCATGAAAGGTATTTTGTTGTGATTTTCTATTTCCATGACGAACTGGAGTTTTGGATTTATATTAGAAAACCAAAGAATTCCTACAGAATGATCTGCCAACGTTGCTCGAAAATGTCCCACTGGAAACGCGTCGACGTATGTGGTATCAGCATGATGGTGCACCTGCACATTCCGCAATTAACACTAGGCTGACCCTTGACAGGATGTTCGACGGGCGTTTCATAGGACGAGGAGGACGCATAAATTGGCCAGCCAGTTCTCCTGATCTTACACCTCTGGACTTCTTTCTGTGGGGTACGTTAAAGGAGAATGTGTACCGTGATGTGCCTACAACCCCAGAGGATATGAAACAACGTATTGTGGCAGCCTGCGGAGACATTACACCAGATGTACTGCGGCGTGTACGACATTCATTACGCCAGAGATTGCAATTGTGTGCAGCAAATAATGGCCACCACATTGAACATCTATTGGCCTGATTTGTCGGGACACACTCTATTCCACTCCGTAATTGAAAACGGAAACCACGTGTGTACGTGTACCTCACCCCTCATGGTAATGTACATGTGCGTCAGTGAAAAAGACCAATAAAAAGGTGTTAGCTTGTGGACGTAATGTGCTGTTCCAGTCTCTTCTGTACCTAAGGTCCATCACCGTTCCCTTTGGATCCCTACATAATTCGGTGCTCTCCGATACACACGATCGAACAGCGGAGGAGTGGTTCTCAAGCGTCAACTTTAGGTTACAATATCTCCGGATGTAATTAACATTTTACAATGCAACAAACGGCACTGATTATGTATTTGTTTATATGTTCAAATGTGCCAAAAAAACTAACGGGGTTCCATTTTTAAAAAAACGTAGGTTTGTGTTAAAAACATACTTCCGTGCATTTTTTTAATGGTTTGTGTTAACCAATTACACTAGCCCCTCTCCTCACGTTCGGTCTGTGGAATCGATTCGTCAGTATTTGATGTGGTTTACGAAATATATCCAGCGGTAATGTTAGGTGACTCACCCTGTATATATATTCATTTAATTATATCGCGAATAGACTTATTATCCTTGTCTTCATTTAAAACTGTTCACCGTGTTGCTGTGGATTAATTTGTTCCAGATACGATTAATATATAACTAATAAAGCTGATGTATAGTTGGGTGTACAAAATTGAGCTTGAGAGGTCTCATGAGGCTTCGTGAAGAAGAAAGGAAAAATGTCAACTTTTAGCAGCCTTTTGTATTTCGTGTTACTAAAAATGGTCTGATGTCCATTGAGCAACAGTAATTTGAATTTAGTTCTTAAATATTTATTCAGACTTTTATTTGTGTGGCTTCCAGCATCTGAAAAGTGGCACTTATAGTTTTCACGGGAGTGAAGGAGTACCACTCACATTCACACGTAGGTACTTCAGCTTTACAGTTAAGCCTACCTCCGTCATCACTCTAAACAGTCTGTAACCACATTCGCACCCCTCTGAGCCGCTGGGAGGTACAATAGCTGGAATGGCCTGATCCCTAATAGATTCAATTTTGGTATTGTTAAATCATTATTGTTGACTGCACTTGATAGGGTCTATCGTCACCGTTATTGTTGAGCTGATATTTGGTTTATACTGAGGCCAGTAAGCAGTTTTCGGTTCAGTTTAATGTCCGAGTTTGTGAACAAGCGTTTGCTTGATCAAAATGTCTAAACGCTCAGTGGCGTGGGAAAGGAAGAAATGTTATGAGTGTTTAAAAGGTGGGCCTCAAGATAAATTCAATGCGACACAGAGTATCTGCGAAGACGATTCATATTCTGAAACTGTATTAATGAAATAAAGACGTTAAAGAAGTAATTGTTGATTTGTTTAAAGGTGAATTTGAAATATGTAATACCAGTTATTAACCATTTAAAATCGACGAAAATCCATACTTCATTTTAAAAGTACGAAAAATTCATGTTTAAGTATGTACATATGTTCAGTACATAAATTTTGAAAATACTTTTCATTTCTCCGTGAAGTAAGCAAAAAAAAAAAAAAAAATGGCAAACGTAGTAATGGTTCTCGTGTAACCGAAAAGGGCGAGGAAGTAAGTGTGCAAAATGACTAAAGCCCGGGGCTGAGTGAAGTCATTGATGCCACTGACGTAACTGTCAGCGACTTTTATCTCTTGATTGTCCTGCAGTAAGTGAAATCACTCAAACCAGGAGTGTGAAGGAAAAATGTCATACAGCTGACATGGACGCAGAGATTAGATTCATGCGGTTGTTCCACTCGACTGAAGAAGAAAAGAAACTACCGGTATCTGAAAAGAAGTTTGGACAGTAGGTTATCAAAACCCTTTTGGCTGTCTCAGTCGGTTGCACTAACGCCATTGCTTGGCGGCTGTCGCTGTCGTACGGCATTCAATACGTTCGATGAACTTCGAACCTCGCGTTCTCTAGAAAGCGTTTGTTGCTACAGTCATGCGAAAGATAAGTGAAATTTATGAGTGTGCTTCAGTGGCGATACAGTTTCATTCATTCACGTCCGTAGCAATACTCTGTTAGTATTGGCAACTCTGGAAGATTCCCCGATGATCCCTAATCCGTCTCCTCCCCTTCTACGCAAATGGCCTTCCATCGTGACACGTACTATAGCAGATTATAAAGCCGATCTGTGTTACTGCGGTTGGCTTCTGAGATGGAGAGATCGATAAAGGATCGGGACAGTGCGCGGGTCACAGCCACATCAGGTGGGCAGCGTCACTTGCGCTCGCACTCTATAACCCGGCGCGCTGTCCGGGCACCTGCACCTGTCGCGCCGTACACCTGCAGCTACTCAGCTGCGGCTGAAAATTCCGCGCCACCTGCCTGCCAGCTGACAGCGTCGCCATAAATGAAGAGCGACGGCCGTTCCCAGCCAGCCGGAGCGTGCATTAACCAGCGGCTGCACCGCGCTCGGAGCCAGATGCGCCCCTGCGGTCACGCTTTTCAACGTTGTCAATTTCCGTGCTTCCTCTGGACGCCGACGACAAACCACTGTCGTGTCTCTTAACGCCACGTGCTATATGTGCCTCGTGTCGGTGACACTGCTTCTTCCTACACGCGCTCAAATAGTCCAACTAGAAACGCCAGTGGCGGCAAAACATACTCACCTTACAGACATGAGGCCATTGCTATCTGCTCATCATTTTCTCCTATTAGTTTCTTCAGTGCACTTTCAGCACTTGGTCGTGTCATAAACACAAACAATCTAATAGTATAATTAAAATAAAACCTGCTTTTACCTTCCCAGATTTTACATTTTCTCTCCACTTACATTATTTTCTATTAGTCCCTTCATAAGATCTATTTTTAAATTTTGTTTCCCTGATATTAAAATTTTCGTACGTATAACATTTGCCACATCTTGCGCTTTTGAACCACTGCCGCAAGCTTCATCGACGATTCTTAAATCGATTTGTGTGGAAATTACCCCGTGTTCCGGATCACACATAACCCGTAGTATAGTGTGTAAAATAAAACTGTATATTTTAAATATTTTACTTAACCGTTTGTATGTGTGTGTTTAACGTCCATTTGCAACACAATAATTCCTGCTTTCAATGTTGGCAAGAAGGAAAAATCCACCAGCCACAATGTTGCTCAAGAATGTTACCGTAAAACTTAAACAAACTGACGATCCATCTGCTTCTTGTCGTTGAGGCGTCAGTTACTTTTGTTTACTTGAACCAGGTTGTTTGTTGTTGTGGTCTTCAGTCCTGAGACTGGTTTGATGCAGCTCTCTCCATGCTACTCTATCCTGTGCAAACTCCTTCATCTCCCAGAACCTACTGCAACCTACATCCTTCTGAATCTGTTTAGTGTATTCATCTCTTGGTCTCTCTCTACGATTTTTACCCTCCACGCTTCCCTGCAGTACTAAACTGGTAATCCTTTGATGTCTCAGAATGTTTCCTACCAACTGATCCCTTCTTTTGATCGGGTTGTACCACAAGTTTCTCTTCTCCCTAATTCTATTCAGTACCTCATTAGTTACGTGATCCAACCATCTAATCGTCAGCATTATTCTGTAGAAACACATGTCGAAAGCTTTCACTCTCTTCTTGTCTAAACTATTTATCGTCCACGTTTCAGTTCCATACATGGCTACACTCCATACAAATACGTTCAGAACCTTCCTGACACTAAAATCTATACTCGATGTTAACAAATTCCTCTTCTTCCGAAACGCTTTCCTTGCCATTGACAGTCTTCATTTTATATCCTCTCTACTTAGACAATCATCAGTTATTTTGCCCCCCAAATAGCAAAACTCATTTACTACTTTAAGCCTCTCGTTTCCTAATCTATTTCCCGCAGCATCAAAAAAATGGTTCAAATGGCTCTGAGCACTATGGGACTTAACATCTATGGTCATCAGTCCCCTAGAACTTAGAACTACTTAAACCTAACTAACCTAAGGACAGCACACAACACCCAGCCATCACGAGGCAGAGAAAATCCCTGACCCCGCCGGGCCGCAGCATCACCCGATTTAATTCGACCACATTCCATTATCCTCGTTTTGCTTCTGTTGATGTTCATCTTATATCCTCCTTTCAAGAGACTGTCTATTCCGTTCAGCTGCTCTTCCAGGTCCTTTGCTGTCTCTGACGGAATTACAATGTGATCGGCGAACCTCAAAGCTTTTATTTCTTCTCCATGGATTTTAATTCCTACTGCGAATTTTTCTTTTGTTTCCTTTACTGCTTGCTCAATATACAGATTAGTACAAATTTCAATTGCTTCAGCTAAAGCAGAAACATTTTCTTACCACGAGAACGTGTTATCCGTCAGCAGATGTTCCTTCAGATTCAAGTACCTAAGCACACTGTCATACACTGCTACAGCTTTCATAAGGCCATTCAACTATTTTCGTAGCGCTATTTCTTCACGGCATCGAATTTCTTAAGGAATATTTTATGTCATTTACTAAAATTTTCAAGTCATTTTAGTAATAATTATCCAGATATTTTAGGTAATAAAAATCCGGGGACTGCAGTTGCAAGTCCTTTTACATACTTGAAAAGAAAATGAATTATCGCTGCCAGTGTGGCCGTGCGGTTCTAGGCGCTTCACTCTGGAACCGCGTTACCGCTACGGTCACAGGTTCGCATCATGCCTCGGGCATGGATGTGTGTGATGTCCTTAGGTTAGTTAGGTTTAAGTAGTTCTAAGTTCTAGGGGACTGATGACCATAGATGTTAAGTCCCACAGTGCTCAGAGCCATTTGAACCATGGATTATCGCTACGAGCAGATGCCTCCTCTGGCTCCCCTTTGCGATAAATCCTGAACGTTTCATCAATGACAACTTCATAAAACGAGGAAGCGAGTATTTCTGACTCGATATTTTTCATCGTGAACAGCGGCAATGACCCGTGACCGAACAGATTACCTGCTCTCTTCCTATGGTTGGACAGGAAGTACATCGGAGCAAAACGCCAAAAAAAGCCGAATGAACAAATTCTTTAAGGGGAGTCGTACCACCCTATCTCGACAATGTTAAATTGGCTATATAAATGCCCTGTTCTTCCAGGAACTGTTGAGTATATAAATGTGGTGTTTTTATCACATGTTTTCCCGTGTTTTGTGACTGTATTGCTCTACAATCACTTTAAAATAACTACTGGAAAAAAAGTTAGGATTCTTTCCCTAAACATACAATTTTTTGGTGTAAATTTTCACAATTTTAATTTCTTGAATTTTAACTAGTACAGTAAATATTACTAAAGTAGAGCTACAACATCATTGTACTATCCATTTCAAATGGACATCACACACAACCATGCCCGAGGTAGGATTCGAACCTGCGACCGTAGCGGTCACGCGGTTCCAGACTGTAGCGCCTGTCACAAGAATGTACAGCATAAGCCTTGTAATGCACTTCTGTGACCCAGTACTCTTGTAAGAAGGTGTGCTTCCCAGCTGCTACAGTGCGTTCGGAAGTCCAAGCGTGAAAAATACAGACAGTGGGCACGACGCTGTATGAGTTTCGACCAGCTGCAGTCCAGCCTCCGTCGGAGTTTCAGTATGAAAAGTGACAGCTTCGTCTCTGACAACACGGGTGACAGTGTGAGACATAAAGTATTAACTGACAGTCGGTCCACTTGGTCTTAGGAGCCAGTAATTTTCTGTCCTCTTGTCACATAATCCAGGGGAAAGGCGGGGGAGCAGGTGGGTGGACGTCGCTATCGCCATGTGGGGACATCCTTCAGCTGCTGCACTCACGTCCGTCTCCCCCAACATCGATATTTCATTCCTTCCAACCAATTGCAATATCGACTTTTATCTCGAACAGCATTCAACGAAGTTCTGAAATTTTTGCAAATAATGTTTTCTAGGACGCTTAACCAATTTTTATTTCTTACGGCGTTTCGGCTTCTGGCACTATCAGATCAAAACTTATAGAACCAATAAAACCAAGTTCCATGTCACAATAAAACGTATGCTTCTGCGGATCCTCAACTTCCTCGTTTAGGCATAGGTTTTCTTATAATTGGCAATGAACTTTGTTTAACAAATTCAGCGTTTTAATAAGTAAGAATGGAATAAGCGATCTAGATGACATTACTCGTAAAATTCATAATGATTCCCTTCGTTCATGAGATGTTTTAGAAATCATACGTAAGATTCCACTTCTACTACAGATCTTGGCAATATACTATTACCAAATTAATAATTTTTTGAAAGATTCTTGGCATGATTTGAAACAGTGAATCTCGCGGTATAGAGGCGAAAAGTGTTACTAAAGTAAAAAGACTACTAGCTTATACGTGTACTGTGAAAATGTGTTCGTTCTCAGCTACTTGCTATGCTTCAAACACATTGAAACACGCATTTCAACAGAATTATTCCGGTTATGTGACTGCCTCGTGGTGTGATACACTATCCATGCTTCGGCTACTGCTGCTGGCAGTCTTGGTTAGTCGCCCTGATAAACCCACACATTGAAGAATTTTATTAAACATATTTACGGCTGCGGAAGGCCATGAGACACGCGTGTCCAAAAAAGGTAATGTAGAGCTGCAACCGATGTGCGTTTATGGCACTGTGTTCTCCATAACAACGTTCAATGTTTATTAGATGTATATTAGCGATAGTAATAATACCCTTCCTGTACAAGAAATAAACCGAATGTTTAGACTGTGACTCACAGGCTTTTCTCTGACTGACAAGGAACGTGGAGAAGCCATAAGAGCAATCCTGACCAATTTCCTTGTAAAGGAAGAGCTGCTAATTAAATTAAATTTACATTATGATTATTTTGAAGTAATGAACCTAATGGTATTAGTCGAGCGTTGATGAAGTTATTAAGTCGAAAACAGATAAAATTGACTAACTGGTATTGAATAACTTTTAGCCTGTAATCTGAGACCACCGGTGGCTTGGCTGAATAGAGAACTACCGATTGGTGGAGACCGAGAATTTTCTAGGCTGCGGATCAACTATTGCTAATAATACACAAGATTGCGAAATTCAATAGTGGTTCCTGGCCGTTACTTTGAATTTCAAGCTACGTCTAACTCGGCGTGCAAGGATAAGAGGTCTTTCTGTCTTCGTAGAATTGGCGCAATTTCAATCTTGCAAAGTACAGAGCCACGATTCCGGGCCGCCACTGGCCATGGCAAATTGTAGCCGTCAGCCGGATCCGTCTTCCTGTCCGCGGACGCATACCATGGTGAAGCAGTCGAATACACAGAAGTACCGAGAGACGCTCTCAACACTCCATTAGGTAACAGTCCTTAGTCGGAGCCACATCGTGATGGCAGTAGTACAGGCATTGACGCCATATCCTGTGTCATTGCTTCTTTTACTTCTGTTCTGCTGTTGCCTGGTGGCAACCGTGGACCGAGCAGTTCTCTGGGGATTTTCCTATACGACCATTTCACCATATCAAGAATCGGTTAAAACATTAAATCTTCGACATCGCTGCTGCCGGAAAAAGATCCCGTTAGAACGGAACCAACGACGACTGAAGAGAATCGTTCAACGTAACAGAAGTGCCACCCTTCCGCAAATTGCAGCAGATTTCAATGCTGCCGCGCTGGGTAGCCGCGCGGTCTTGGCGCCTTGTCACGGTCCTTGCGACTCCCCCCTTCGGAGGCTCGAGCCCTCCCTTCGGCATGGGTGTGAGTGTTGTCCATAGCGTAAGTTAATTTCAGTTAGATTAAGTAGTTTGGTCCCATAAGGCCTTACTGGAAATTTGCAAATTTCCAAAATTTCAATGCTGGGCCATCGACAAGTGACAGTGCGCGAACCATTCAACAAAATATAATCGATATGAGCTTTCGGAGCCGAAAGGCCACTCGTGTATCCTTAATGACTGCACGACACAAAGCTTTACACGTCGCCTGCCGGCCGCTGTGGCAGAGCGGTTCTAGGCGCTTTAGTCCTGAACCGCGCTTCTGCTTCTGTCGCAGGTTCAAATCCTGCCTCGGGCTTGGATGTGTGTGATGTCCTTGGGTTAGTTAGGTTTAAGTAGTTCTAACTCTAGGGGACTGATGACCTCAGATGGTAAGTCCCATAGTGCTCAGAGCCATATGAACTATTTTAAACACCTCGCCTGGGACCGTCAGCACCGACTTTGGACTGTTGATGACTGGAAACATGTTGCCTGGTCGGACGAGTATCGTTTCAAATTGTATCGAGCGGATGGACATATACGGGTGTGGAGATAACCTCATGAATCGATGGACCCTGGATGTAGGCAAGGGACTGTTCAAGGTGATCGAGGCTCTGTAGTGGTATGGGGCGCGTGCAGTGGGAGTAATACGTCTAAGTACGACTATGATAGGTGACACGTACGTAAGCATCTTGTCTGATCAGCTGCATCCATTCATACCCACTGTGCATTCCGACGGACTTGGGCAATTCCAGCAGGACAACATGTCATTCCGCAAGTCCAGAACTGCTACATAGTGGCTCCACGAACACTTATATGAGTTTAAACACTTCCGCTGGCCACCAGACTCCCCAGACATGAACACTATTGAGCGTATCCGGGATGCCTTGCAATGTGCTATTCAGAAGAGATCTCCATTCCCCGTTACTCTTACTGATTTATGGACAGCCCTGCAGGATTCATGGTGTCATTTCTCTCCAGCACTACTTCAGACGTAAGTCGAGTCCATGCCACGTCATGTTGCGGCACTTCTGCGTGCACGCTATTATGCAGGTGTACCACTTTCTTTGACTCTCCAGTGTAGTTTCACTGTAGGACGCTGGTGGTGATTTCCGTCGTGATTTCTTAAGGGATTAAGGGGCACGACGACTTTATCTATGCTGATCTGATGCTAGTTCGTGCTGTCTGGGTTTTCTTTCAAATGCATGTTTCATGCTGGTACCCACTTACCTTTTAATTACAAGTTCTGCAGTTTCACCGTGAAACTGTTAGCGTACTCTCTCAAAGGGGTTGGACGAGCTGTTCATACTTTATTTCTTGTATTCCGTAACCTCTGTTCGACTGGAGTTGTTTCCGACTGACGATCCAGAGCAAACAGTTAGCTTTTCGAGCCGTGCCTTTGCCTCTGCATGACGCATTATTTCTTACCCTGAAACGCCGCTTTCGTTGTACACTTCACCATCACTGTTGTCCTCTGTAGTACAACAGGCGGAAATACAGATTTCGTGATGCTTCCATCATGCCTCCACCAGCATCACTGTCATTCTGCAGCCAGGCATTTACGTCACTGATGGCTACGTTGGAAAAACAATGAATGTTTCCTAACATTCCAAGGAATGTAGAGATGTTGATAACGATGGTACGATGACTTCAGAATTGATACCTCACTAACTTGATCCCAACAAGAGGCAACCATAAAAAATCACATTGCACTATGCCACTCTTCCATTAACAAAACAGAACATGAAATTGTGAAACTTTCTTGAGACTAACACAGGGTTAAATTTTATATATATTAAATACAGCCCAAGAACATCCATGAACACAAGGGAAAGAATAAAATTACCTTCAAACTGCGGAATGCATAGGAAGATAATCCATAGGCTACCATTTTAAAATTCACACGCTTTTACTACAATCTTCTACATCAAATAAATAGCTGTAACCAAAAAACATAGTTAATTACAAAGTTGTTCAAGCGGGCACAACACCCCATCAGACCCCACAGTACGCCGACAGGGGTCACCTGCCGTGTCATGACACACTTGATTAGAGGTCGATAAAAGAAACTTCTACAATAACAAACGAGCAGATATGTTAACAACAAATATAGTGATTTCACAAGCCCACAACCTTCCCCGGGCTCGGGGTTGTAACACAATGACAATATTATTGCTATTACGCATTTTCATCTCCAGGACAGTGGTTAACATGAATGTTACATGGTTATTCATTTTTTCTTGTTTCCCCTAATCTTTTTCTTTTCCCGAAATCTCTTCATTCATTGGCTGTGTTCCTGTTTCCCTTGCTGTGTCTATATTTTGCCTGTTTTCTTTCTTTCTTTTACTTCAGATTTCATGTTCACAATATTGTTTGTGAATTTGTCTCTTTCACTTATCATTTCAGTACTGATCCTTGCTTGTTACAGTATACTGATAATTTTTTTTTACTTTTTGACCGTCTAAATACAACTGAATGAAACACAATTTGCATGCCATACAGGCTTCGCCTTTATTCTCTGTAAGGCATCTTCAGTGGCAAGCTGCGTGAACGATTTTCTACATGTTATGTTTTTGTTCCATTTCTGGTGCTGTTCCTCTTCTTATAATTGACACTTGGGTTTTATGTTTTCTTCATATTTCACAGCACTTATTTAGAAGAGATAGGGTGCCCAGTATTAAAATCAGAATGTAAAAGAGCTTTGGAGGACTTAAGATCAAGTAAGGCAGAAGGTACAGATGACATTCCATCAGAATTTCTAAAATCCATGGAGGAAGTGGCAACGAAATGACGTTGATGTGTAGAATGTATGAGTCTGGCGACATACCATTTGACTTAGAGAAAAATGTTATCCACATAACTGCGAAGACTACAAGAGTTGACAAGAGCGATAACTATCGCACAATCAGCTTAACAGCTCATGCATCCAAGCTGCTGACAAGAGCAGTATACAGATGAATAGAAAAGAAAATTGAGGATGTGCTATATGACGATCAGTTTGGGTTTAGAAAGAGTAAAGGCATGAGAGAGAGGCAATTCTGACGTTGCAGTTGATAGCGGAAGCAAGACTAAAGAAACTTCAGGACACGTTCATAGGATTTGTCGACCTGGAAAAAGCATTCATCAACGCAAAATGGTACAAGATTTTCGAAATTCTGAGAAAAACAGGAGTGAGCTATAGGGAGAGACGGATAATATACAATATGTACAAGAAAGGGGTGCTCGGATTAAAAAGGATGTAAGACAGGGACGTAGCCTTTCCCCCTTACTGTTTAATCTGTACATCGAAGAAACAATGATGGAAATTAAAGAAATATTCAGGAGTGTTTAAAATTGAAGGTGAAAGGATATTAATGATACGATTCGCCGATGGCATTGCTATCCTAAGTGAAAGTGAAGAAGAATTACATGATCTGATGAACGAAATGAACAATCTAATGAGTACAGAATACGGACTACGAGTAAATTGAAGAAAGACGAAAGTAATGAGATGCAGCAGAAATGAGAACAGTGAGAAACTTAACATCAAGATTGATGGTCACGAAGTAGATGAAGTTAAGGAATTTTGCTACGTTGGCACTAAACTAACCAATGACTGACGGAGCAAGGAGGACATCAAATGCGGAGTAGCAATTTCAAAAGGGGCATTCCTGTCAAACATAGGCCTTAATTTGAGGAAGAAATTCCTGAGAATGTACGTCTGGAGTACAGCATTGCATGGTAATGAAACATGGACTGTGGAAAAACCGAAACAGAAGAGAATAGAAGCATTTGGGATGTGGCGCTACAGACGAATGTCGAAAATTAGGTGGACTGATAACGTAAGGAATGAGGAGGTTCTGTGCAGAATCGGAGAGGAAAGGAATATATGGCAAACACTGGTAAGGAAAGGGACAGGATGATGGGTCATCTATTAAGACATGAGGGAATGGCTTCGATGGTACTAGAGGGAGCTTCAAGGGTAAAAACTGTAGAGACAGACAGATATATGAACACATCCACCAAACTTCTTGAAATTCTTTTTTGAAGTTCTCTGCAGCCTCTGTAGCTCGTGTAAAACTTTTACCAATCAGTGAAAGCTTTCTGTATTTCCAACCAACCTCGGCTGGCTGTGAAGTTAGGATGGCCATCGGTAGCTTGCTATTTAAGCTTAGCGCCATTTCCTGTAGGATTGGACATTAGTGTTTCATTTCTTGCTTTCCTATTGCACCGAGATTCTGCGAACTATCTTTAGTAATCATTTTTAAGCAGAAGTCTTTAGTTTCTTATCGGTTCTTCTTCTGGTATGACATTCTTGTTGCCTCTATATCATAACTGCGACTATGGTTTTCAATAGTTTTCATTTGTCTATTCTGTTTAGTGCTTCCGACTTTTTATCCATCGAAACAAGCACTTTCTTTTGCTGCGAAACCATTTCACTCACGCACTCTGAAAACACGATAAGAAAAGTTATAACAGATCCAGGATGTCTGTACCAACTGTATAGCGCACACATACACATGGAAAAAAATGACTAGTCTGGGTTATTGAGAGTCGGATAAAAGACCTTCTTGTGTACCTTCTTTCCCCCATATCCATAAACAGCGTTATGTCCTTATGACTATTAGTTCACAACAACTAGGCACAGCGTCACATTCAAACTTCATTTCTTCCAGGAAAGGTGTGCGCTCTGAATATGTTATGTGTGATTTACAACTACACCTTTACTAGATTAGCGTGCTGTATAGCGCTGTTTATTGCTGGTATTTCCTTCTTGGCACCAATTTCTTACAGCTTTTTCGCACCGAATCAAATACACCGGACGTGTGCCTAATCATTGCAATAACTCCACCGTTTGCGACCGACGTATGTTTATCGCAAGAAAAGTCATTCTCATCGACTATGTTTCCTAAGCAAGAAAATATGTATAAGACCGCATGAATTCACAGCCATCATTGATGACGAAATGTGAGTCGTTTCGCAGCATCACATTCCTCTTCAAATTTTCTCTTCGATTATACCTGTGACTGAATTATTTTAAATACAAGTCCAAGGAAAAATTTTATGAAGAATATGATGGGTTTATTATGAGTCACTTAAGTCGCCTGTAACAGTCGACTTTTTATGGAGCATTTCGAAAAATATGCGTTAAGTAACGCGAAACTAAAACTATCTTCTTGGCTCCGCTGTGTAGACGAAATATTCGTTGTATGCCTAACAACAGGGAACTGATGCATAAATTCCACGATCGTTGTAAGCCTAACAACAGGGAACTGATGCATAAGTTCCACGAATGTCTGAACAACATTCAACTGAAAATCAGCCGCGCCAAGGAGTTGCAGAGTGAGATGCGCGTTCTGTTCTTGGACGTAATGACCTACAGAAAACCTGACACTAAGCTGGGGCACAAAGTTTATCGGAAACAACATAAACAGATATCTAGAGGCCGCTTCGCACCACCACCCAGCCCAGAAGCCCGCTTCGCACCACCACCCAGCCCAGAAGCAACCTGCTCTGAACACTATGCCTTCGCTTTTGTAGATCCATCATATTGATGCAGATGTACTGAAGCGGATACGGGACTGAGGTCGATCAATAACACGTAGAAAAACGATACCAACAGCCGTTATTCTTATATTTTTTTAGTTATTTAAGTAACCAGTTTCGAAAGTTCTTTACGTCATCTTCAGGCTCCTACGCGAAAAACGAATGGAAACATTCAGATATTGGCACACATAGAATAGGACCATATGATGAAGTAGATATCGTGGATCTCTAATTATTCGACGTTTGAACTCCAAACGTACGGAAACTGTCACAATGAATAGAAGTCCACGGCGTCCAGTTAAATACATGTTAACAATTCTATATGCACCTGTGTTATGACGTCTCCATTTGTTATCCACAAAGGGACCTAAAGATGAAGCTAATGAATCACCGAAACTGGTTGCTTAAGTAAAAAAAAAATTAAAAAAAAGCTTTAGGAAGAATTATGGCTGTTTGTTTCAATTTTCTACGAGACTCTGTCTCCGAGAGAATTTCACGTCAGTGACAGAGTTTGCGATCAGAGCTAGATTTCATTAGGGAAAAAACGTTGATGGTCAACGATTATGATGACCTTCCATAAACAGGAGTCTTAAAAGAAGCAATAATAATAATAATAATAATAATAATAATATAATAATAATAATAATAATACACAGAAGAAACCCACAAAACCAGCATGGCAACACAGGCTACAGATCAGAATAGAAAAACTGAGAAAAGACATCGGACAGCTGACACAATTTATAAGAAATGAAATATCAGACAAAAAACGAAAAAGGTTAGGTAAAATCTCACAACAAGAAGCAATAGAGCAATTAGATGAAAAGAAGCAGAAATTACAAGCATTGGCCAAACGACTTAGAAGATACAAAAAAAGTGAAAATAGAAGGAAACAAAACCAAACATTCAACACAAACCAAAAGAAATTTTGCCAAACAATAGATAACACACACATAAAAATAGACAATCCACCAAACATAACAGACATGGAACACTTCTGGAGCAACATATGGTCAAACCCGGTACAACATAACAGGCATGCACGGTGGATACAAGCAGAAACAGACTCATACAAGATGATACCACAAATGCCTGAAGTGATAATTTTGCAACATGAAGTCACCCGAGCAATTAATTCTACTCACAATTGGAAAGCCCCTGGAAAAGATAAAATAGCAAATTTCTGGCTAAAGAAGTTCACCTCAACACATTCACATCTAACTAAATTATTTAACAGTTACATTGCAGACCCATACATATTCCCTGATACACTTACACATGGAATAACTTATCTGAAACCTAAAGATCAAGCAGACACAGCAAACCCAGCTAAATATCGCCCCATAACATGCCTACCAACAATCTACAAAATATTAACTTCAGTCATTACACAGAAATTAATGACACATACAACACATAACAAAATTATAAATGAAGAACAAAAAGGCTGCTGCAAAGAAGCACGAGGATGTAAAGAGCAACTGATAATAGATGCAGAGGTGACATATCAAGCTAAAACTAAACAAAGGTCGCTACACTACGCATACATTGATTACCAAAAAGCTTTTGATAGTGTACCCCACTCATGGTTACTACAGATATTGGAAATATACAAAGTAGATCCTAAATTGATACAGTTTCTAAACATAGTAATGAAAAACTGGAAAACCACACTTAATATCCAAACAAATTCAGATAATATCACATCACAGCCAATACAGATTAAGCGTGGAATATACCAAGGAGACTCATTAAGTCCTTTCTGACATCTTGGGTTGTCGGGTGTTCTGCCGGATATCAGCGTCGTACTTGCACGATATTTCGGTCACGTAGCTCGGGACCTTCATCAGGTGCGACCTGAGACTGCTCCTCGAGTGGACCTGGTCCAGTATTTATGCCTATGGACTTCCCCCTCCACCAACGGCTGCAGGCGCTTCCTTAAAGGAGCAACGGGGCCAGCTGCAACACTACACAAACAGAAGAACCAGAGACATGGAGATGGTAAACGAGCCCCTGACGGACTGCCAGGAGCACCAGACCGAAGATGGAACACCCAGAAGTGGGACTGGTGGGCGCGGACCGCAGAGGGAACATCCAGAGCCGCAGCAGATGAAAAACGGAGCGGCATTTTTTTTTTTTTTTTTTTTTTTTTTTTTTTTTTTTTTTTTTTTGTGTCACGTGGTGTTCTACAGTTCCTTCGGCTTTGCCGAATCTACGTGTATTTGTATGGTTTGGTTTGTTGTTCTCTGTGATTAAATTTTTATTTACAAAAACAAAATCGTAGGCATTGGAGGGCATGGTCGGTAACAATAAGGCCTTGCGGCCCCCGACCATCCTCGATTTTTGAGGCGTGGGTTCTGTGCAGTGGGTGCAGCGGGTGCTGCTTCCCACTGCTTTCCTTTTGTGAAGTTTTGCCAGTCGGCCGCTCGGCGAGATGAGGTCGTCGTTCCGTGGCGGCCGCTGTGCCCGTTGTTCCGCCGCTTGCCCACTGGGTACGGCGTCGTACATTTGAGGATCTGCGTCTTACTTTAACATTAATTTTTTTACAACATTTGTCAAGTGGTTAACTCTAGTTTATTCTATATAGCTAAGGGTGGTCGTGCAGCCGACAGAGAGTGGGGGAGGGGCTTGGTGATTACTTCTTAGACTTAGTTCTGGTCCTACGCTAATAATCAGCAAGAAAATTTAAAACTAACAATTAATGCACAAATAATAGACATGTTCCTATTTCCTATTGGTTCCTACCACGGGAGCATGGATTTTTAAGGACAATTACAGTGTATTATGTTAAGCTAAAAACGACATCTTATTAACTATTGTGTTTTTACTATTGCTTACTACTTCCTTACTAGTCTACGGGGGCTTCTATGATTCGGCGTGGCACTCTCTGCCTGTGCCACGTTCGGGGTATCACAGTACCTGTGCCCCTGAGTTGTCTGCAGTTTTCTCTGGTTTGTTCAAGTTTGTCAAACAGTGTCGTTACCAGTCTTTGCACTGTGTCTTGTATCCTCTCGACTTCCACTGTTTCATGGAGTTCTTGTACGGGTGTCCACGGTGGGGCGTCCAGAATCCACCTTAGCACCTTATTTTGCACCCTTTGCAATTTTTTGTGGTTTGTCTGGCACGTGATTCCCCACGCAGAACACCCGTACGTTAGTGCTGGGAGGACTGTTGTTTTGTACAGTGTTCGTTTAGTTTCCATCCACATCTCCCTGCTGAGGAAGAAGGGCAGGAGGGCTTTTGCGAGGTTTATACCTCTCTCTCGCTTTTCCCCGATGTGAAGGTGAAACAACATCTTTTTGTCTAATGTTACGCCCAGGTATTTCACGGAGTCTCTCCACGGTAGTTCCTGGGCGTTTAGGGACAGCTGGTTTCTGAGTACCGGCCGCTTCCTTGTGAAGTAGACAGCTGTAGTTTTGTCTGCGTTTAATGTCATTTTGTTTCCCCTACACCAGTCTTCTACCATGTCTAGCTGCCTTTGGAGGCGTGCTATGTTTGAGTGATGCTGCCTGCCACTCGTGTAGAAGGCTGTGTCATCCGCGAATTGGGCTATCCTGGCATGCGGTGACAGGGGGATGTCGTTTGCGTATATGTTGAAAAGTGTAGGTGATAGCACCGACCCCTGGGGTATGCCGGCCCTCAGGGTCTTTCTTGAGGAGCGTTTTCCGTCTACCTCAACAAGGAACGTCCGGTCTGTCAGAAAGCTGTCTATTAGTTTTGTGTACACATCGGGGATCGTCGTGTTGTGGTGTATCTTATAGGTTAAGTTGTCATGCCAAACCTTGTCGTAAGCCTTTTCCCAATCGAGGAATACTGCTGCTGTTGAATTTGTGTAGTTGAAATTGTGTGTGATATGTTCTGTTAGTCGAAGGACTTGTAGCTCTGCAGAGACCTTTTTCTGGAACCCAAATTGTTCCGGTCTGATGGTTTCATCGTCTATGAGACATTTGTTGATCCTGTCCAATACTACCCTTTCAAGTGTTTTCCCCATTGTGGAGAGTAAACTGATTGGGCGGTGGTTCGCCGGTAGTTTTGGGTCTTTCCCTGCCTTTGGGATTGTAATGACTTTTGCTGCCTTCCAGGCCGCAGGGAATTTTTGTAGCAGCATGCAGCTATTTATTATGCGTGTTAGCAGGACTAGTGGTTTCCTAGAGAGGTTCTTTAGATGCAAATTTGAAATTTTGTCTAGTCCTGGTGCGGATCTGCCCTTTTTGCAGGCTATTATTTTCTTTATGTGTGTCGGTGTTGTGAGTTCTGGTGCTGTTTGTGTCGGTGTGTCTCGGAGATTTTGAACTGTTTGTGTGACATTCTCTTCCTCAAGTTGTTCTGCAGCTGTGAGGTCGATCTGTGGTGTTGTGTTTTGCTCCTCGTACGTGTCCGCAAACAGTTCGGCTTTCGACAAGGCATCAAACACGGTTCCCTGGGGTCCTAGCATAGCCCTTTTTGCTGGTCGCTGCTGTCGAATGTGTTTGACTAGTTGCCACTCGTCCTGGGTTTGGAGGCAGAGTGTCTCCATCCTGTCTTCCCAGGTTTCCGCGCGCCATTCTTTCAGCCGCTTTTCAAGCTCACGAGACAGTCTGTTCATTTCTCTCCGCTCCCGCGGGTCCCTGCTTCTTTGCCACAGCTTTCTGTGTCTGTTTTTCTGGCATCGAAGTTCCCGCAGTAGCGGAGGGAGTTCTGTTTCGTGTCTATCCGGTAGTGTTGTGGTTATCCTGGTCTGTTTTATGGCTTTTTGTATCTTGGTAGTCAGGTATTCGACAGCGTCGTCCAGCTTTTCCTCTGACGACAGGTCCAGTGTTGGGTCTATTGTGTCTGTGAGGACCCTGCGATACTGTTCCCAGTTCATGTCTATAACTCTTTTCGGAATGTCCGGGATAGAGTTTAGCCTGCGGAGTTTCACTAGTACCGGATTGTGGTCCGATGTTAGGTCCTGGATCGTATCTAGCGTGACGTCGTCTCCGATGTTTTTCGTCAGCAGTACGTCCAGGACGTCCGGTCTTTGTCCGGCTATGAGTGGGACGTGTGTCGCGTCGTCTGGGCCGCGGACGATGTAGTGGTACGCGTCCTCCAGTTGCAGGAGTTTTGTTCCTTTGGGGTTCGTTGTGCGGGAATTCCACGCTGGATTTTTAGCGTTTAGGTCCCCGCCCAACGCCACCCTTTGGTGTCTGTCGAAGATCACTCTGAGGTCTTCTTCCAGTAGCTGGCGGTTTGGGGCTAGGTATGCTGCCCCCACCGTCAGTTTCCCTCTTTCTGTGTTTATTGTGACCAGAGTGACCTCGATGTCCTGCACTGGCGGCGCGTCCACCACATCGTGTGGGATTTTCCGTTTTAGGAACACGGCCGTACCGCCTCCTCGTTGATTATGTCTGTCTGTGCGGTATCCCGTCATGTTCCGCAGTTTAAAAGTATCGCAGGGCCGGAGGTGTGTTTCGGAGACTAACAGGACGTCCACATTGTGTTCCGAAATGAACGTCTGTAGCTCCGTCTTTTTGTTTTTGATACCGTTTGCATTCCATATGCAGAGTGTTGTGTCAGTGTTTTGTCTGCCTCGTTGCGCCATCTTTACATGAACGCACTAAGCAGACCCTGTAGTATTATTTGTGTCTTTTCCGTCCTATCCGATGTTTGACGGAGCGCGTTTGCCGTGTGTAGTATTGTTGTGACGATGTTTGTGTCCTGCTCGAGGGAGCGGATTGTGTTTATGATCACCCATAGGGCGTCCACGAGCAGTCCTTTCTCATTTGTGTGTGGTGTGTCAGTGGTTTCCTGTTTGTTTTGTGTTTGTTTGTTTTGTGTTGTCTCTTTTTGTATTTGTATTTGTGTTTGTTTTCTCGTGTTTGTCTGGGTGTGATTTGGTGTAGTGTCGGTCGGTGGTGATGTTAGTGCCTCTCTGAAGGAGCGGCGGCGAGGTGTTGGCGTGTTCTTGTCTGTGTCTGCCACCTCCGCGTGTGCGGCTGCGGCAATGTCCGGATGGACCTGTCGTCGCGCAGGGAGACGTGGAAACTGTGGTCTTGTTTGTTGTGAGCGTGGGGGGCGTGGGGAGCGTGCGCCCTCTGCTGTGTGTGTGTCTGGTCTGTCTGCTCTGTGTGTCGCTTTTTCTGTTTCGTCAGTTGTCGACTGTTGTATTGTTTCCCCTGTAGTGGGGACTCTTTCTGGGAGGGTTTCCCTGTTTGTTTGGTCGTCATGTTTCGTCTGTGGTGTGTCTCTTAACACCTGGTTGGGGTCTGTCCTCGTTTTTCTTCCGTCCTTTCTTTTGTCTTGTCGGGGTTGTCTGTTTTTCGAGGGCGCACGCTGATTCTGCTGTCCCTCTGTCGGCTGTCTGGGGCGGTGTATGTACTTTTGGTGTTCCGGGCAGCCTTTCCAAGATGCTGGGTGGTCTCCGGAGCACAGTACACATTTTGGCGGTTCGCTCTCTGGCTTCCGGCAGTCTTTTGTGGCGTGAAGGCCCGCGCACTTTACGCACCTCGCCGGCATATTGCAATAATTTGCCGTGTGCGTTAGGCGCTGGCAGCGGTGGCACTGCGCGCGACCTTCCTTGGGACGGTAGGTTTCTACCGTCACCTTTGTGTGGAGGATGTACCGCACTTCGTATATCCTCTCACCGCCCGAGCCGCTGGGAAGGGAGACTTTGTACGTTGGCTCGCGGATGAGCCTTCGTGAATTGCGTGCTCGTTTTTTAAATTGGTGCACGTAAGTAGGTCTGAAGCCTATTTCTACAAGAGCCTCTCGTAGTTCCTCCTCTAGTACTTGGGCTGGTAGGCCGTGGACGACCACGTGTAAATCCCTTTTCTCGGGCGGTTGGTGGTTGTAGTGCGGTACCTCCCTTTCTCTTAGAAAGGCTGCCGCGGCGTAGTAGTCACTTAGGGACTCGAAATTGTACTTTACTGAGTCACCCCGGAAAATGGCCTTTAGGGGGCCTGATATCCTGTCTTTTATCGCTTTGTTAAGTTTTGTGTATCCCTCTAGTTGGTACACCACTATTGGTGGGACATTTCTGGGATTTGTCTCGTCCTCTCCGCTGTCGGTGGACTGTTGCTGACCCTCGGCGGCGGGAGTCGAGTTGTCGTCGTGCGACGTAGCGGTTGGAGCTGTTGATGTTTCCCTTTGTGGAGTTTGTTGTGGTGGCGGCGGCGGGTTGACGTCTGGGGTGGCGGTTGTCTCGCCTTCCTCATCCGAGTCCCCCAAGGCATCAAAACGGTTGGGACTCTCGAAACTGTGCGGTAGTTTTGTGGGGATTTGTGATTTCCTTCTCCCTGCCCCTTGCTGTTGTCGTGGGGTGGAGTTAACTGAGGTGTTTGTCATCGTCGGTCTGCTCGCAGATGCGGAAGTCGACGCGACGCGGTTGTTTGGGCTTTTACGCGTGGGTTTCGTGATGCCGACGCGGGTGCCTTTTATGTTCTTTGGTGGTGCGGACAGAGCGCTATTTTGGCGGCTCTGTCGGGCTGTGTAGTATTTTGCGCTTGCCGGTTTGGCAAGCTTCTTTTTAGCCATTTCTTTCGCTAAAAATTCAGTCTCCTTTTCACGTCCCCGCTGTTCAGCCGGGGAGAGGAGTTGTGGTGTTGTGTTGTTTAGTTGGGTCTTTTCCCCGTCTGGTGTTTTGTTTCGTGCCAGTTTTGGCTGGGGTCCAATTTTCCCCATTTTCTGGCTGGTGGAGGGGGTAGTTAGTATAGCTCACGGAGAGGGCATTTTCTCCTGTGGTTGTGTGGGAGACTATTTTCCCTGCTCGCGAAATTCACTTTGCCCTAATTTCTTTAGCCTGGCCTGGCAAAGCGCGGGCTTGTCCCGCCGCGGCAGGGGCCCTGACCTTGCAGCGTTCCCTATGCTATCAAGGTCCCTACTATTCCGGCTTTCCAGAATATCTCGCCTATCTGTTTTTCGGTACGAGTGGGCACGACAATTTTGCCTCTTCTTTGGCGTCCCCGGCGGCGGCTGAGGCACCCCAGCTGCTGCGTGGCGGAGCGGCGCGGCGTGCGGACGACCTCACGCTACGGCGGCTCAGCCTCGAGTGACGGAGCGGCAACGCTCCAACAGGTCGTGGTGAGCGGGCGCGGACCGCAGGGGGAACGCCTGGTACCCCAGACCGTAGATGAAACCCCCAGGAGCGGGTTTGGTGGGCGCGGACCGCAGAGGGAACGCCTAGAACCGCAGCGGACGGAAAACGGAGCAGCAACGCTCCAGCAGGTCACAGGGAATGGGCGCGGACCACAGAGGAAGCGCCTGCAGCCGTTGGTGGAGGGGGAAGTCCATAGGCATAAATACTGGACCAGGTCCACTCGAGGAGCAGTCTCAGGTCGCACCTGATGAAGGTCCCGAACTACGTGACCGAAATATCGTGCAAGTACGACGCTGATATCCGGCAGAACACCCGACGACCCAAGATGTCATTAGATCGCCGGGAAAGCCTGAAGAGTTACATCAAGTCCTTTCTGGTTCTGTCTTGCTCTGAACCCACTATCCAACATGCTAAATAATACAAATTATGGATATAATATTACTGGAACATACCCACACAAAATCACACATTTGCTATACATGGATGATCTAAAACTACTGGCAGCAACCAATCAACAACTCAACCAATTACTAAAGATAACAGAAGTATTCAGCAATGATATAAATATGGCTATTGGAACAGACAAATGTAAGAAAAATAGCATAGTCAAGGGAAAACACACTAAACAAGATGATTACATATTGAATAACCACAGTGACTCCATAGAAGCGATGGAAAAACAGATGCCTATAAATATCTAGGATACAGACAAAAAATAGGAATAGATAATACAAATATTAAAGAAGAACTAAAAGAAAAATATAGACAAAGACTAACAAGAATACTAAAAACAGAATTGACAGCAAGAAACAAGACAAAAGCTATAAATACTTATGCTATACCAATATTGACCTACTCATTTGGAGTAGTGAAATGGAGTAACACAGACCTAGAAGCACTAAATACACTTACACGTTCACAATGCCACAAATATAGAATACATCACATACATTCAGCAACAGAAAGATTCACATTAAGCAGAAAGGAAGGAGGAAGGGGATTCATCGACATAAAAAACCTACATTATGGACAGGTAGACAATTTAAGAAAATTCTTTCTAGAACGAGCAGAAACTAGCAAAATACACAAAGCAATCACTCATATAAATACATCGGCTACACCACTGCAATTTCATAACCACTTCTACAACCCTTTAGATCACATAACATCAACAGATACGAAGAAAGTAAATTGGAAGGGGAAGGCACTACATGGCAAGCACCCGTATCATCTAACACAGCCACACATCGATCAAGACGCATCCAACACATGGCTAAGAAAAGGCAATATATACAGTGAGACGGAAGGATTCATGATTGCAATACAGGATCAAACAATAAACACCAGATATGACAGCAAGCATATTATTAAAGATCCCAATACCACAACAGATAAATGCAGACTTTGCAAACAACAAATAGAAACAGTAGATCACATCACAAGCGGATGTTCAATACTAGCAAATACAGAATACCCCAGAAGACATGACAATGTAGCAAAAATAATACATCAACAGCTTGCCTTACAACATAAACTTATAAAACAACACGTTCCCACATACAAGTATGCACCACAAAATGTACTGGAGAATGACGAATACAAATTATACTGGAACAGAACCATTATAACAGATAAAACAACACCACATAACAAACCTGACATCATACTCACCAATAAAAAGAAGAAATTAACACAACTAATCGAAATATCTATACCCAATACAACAAATATACAAAAGAAAACAGTAGAAAAAAATGAAAAATACATCCAACTGGCTGAGGAAGTTAAGGACATGTGGCATCAGGATGAAGTTCACATTATACCAATTATACTATCAGCTACAGGAGTCATACCACACAATATCCACCAGTACATCAATGCAATACAGCTACATCCAAACTTATATATACAACTACAGAAATCTGTAATTATTGATACATGTTCAGTTACCCGAAAGTTCCTAAATGCAATATAACATATACCGTACAGTTAAAAGGAAGTGACGCTTGATCAAGGTCCGCGTCACTTTCCATTTTTAACCAGACTTAACGTCTGAGAAAGTAAAGAAATAATAATAATAATAATAATAAGACAAACAAGAAGAACGAAGAACGTGCTGCACGTTCTGTAAGGCTACCATTTGTGTGTAGTGTAACCGCCCACAAAGGCAGAATTCTACAGCGGAATGTTAAGAACTTCATTTTTCAGTCAGCAAAAGACAAAATATCTCACCCGACCTAAAACGGACGTCCCTGAACGTCTCCACACTGCGGGAGTAACGTGGTTCCGGCAAAGAATATATCGGCGAAACTGGAAGGACAGTAAAAGAACCTGTGAACAGTACGCCATACATGTTTAAGACAAAAGGTGAAATCAGCGGTAGCGGAGAGTCAGGAAGGATTTAACCAGTTTATGGGTTTTAAGAATATACACTTGCAAGCCAGAGAACGTAATATTTATAGAAGGAACGTCCGTGAAGGACTCAATCTATCGAAAATGTGTATAGTTACGTTAGATATGACTGCTACAGGCTTCCGACTTTGTGACTACCCGCTATGAGACCCAGTCACGTCAAACGACGAACATAAAAGGCTACTAGGAAACAACAGATTTGGCACAACACCAATAACACAGGGTGTATCAAAAAGAATCATCCGATTTGGCACGTCTATAATAATAACTAATAATAATAACTAATAAACATACACAATGAGTTTTGTTTTTTGATGAAGGGGAACAAAACGTTTTTTCATACCTTTTCATAGGTGTTCAATATACCTCCCTTGAGGCACACAGCATATGTCAATGAGGTATTTAAATTATTCCCACACTGCAGTGAGCACGTTTTGAGTTACGGCTTCCACAGCTCCTGTTATGCGATGTCTCAGTTCATTCATTGTTATTGGTGTGGAAGCAGATAAACAAAGTCTTTTATAGACTCACTACAAAAAATTATCGCGTACAATCAGATCCGGTGCCAGTAATGCAAGGCTGAATCATTTTGTCCAGTGCGACCGATCCGTCGTTCACTAATCCTTTGATTTAAAAGCTCCCGCACTTCCAGATGTCTGTGTGGCGGTGCCCCCTCCTTTTGGTAAATGAAGTCGTTCGAATTAGTCTCCAGCTGTCGGAAAATAAAGTTCTCAAGCATATTGAGATAAGTGCTTCCTGTAACAGTGTTCTCGGCAAAGAAAAATGGACCATATACCTTTTCCTGTGAAACTGCACGAAACACTTTAAATTTAGGAGAGTGCCTCTCATGTTGTACAACTTCATGGTAGTTGTTCCGTACCCTAACGTCTCACATTATGACTGTTCATCTTTACATTTAAATGGAATGTTGCCTCGTCACTAAACACTAAGCGTGGAAGAAAACTGTCATCCTCCACTTTTTCAAGAACGAAATTACAGATCTTTACACGTTGTTGTTTGTCGCCTTCACGAAGAGCTTGCAGTAGCTGAATTTTGTATGGTTTCATATGTAAATGTCGACGCAAAACACGCCAGACGGACATCGGTGGCATGTTGAGCTGTCGGTGCCGAGGTACACGACAAACGGATTTCTGCGGACTCTTGTGAACTACGGTAGATGCGTTCGACGTCTGTGTCAGACACTCGGGGACGGCCCGGCGATTTGCCTTTACACAAACAACCTGTTTCTAGGAATTGTTTTTGCCATCGTCTAATGCTCTGTGTTGTAGGAGGATCCACACCATACCTAGTACGAAAGTCACGCTGAACAGTTATTACTGACCCGCAGAGAGTAAAACGTAGAACAGAAAAGGCTTTCTGTTGTCCCGACATCACCTTTCCTAGAACTGAAGTGGGCGCACACTGCTGCTACCCTGCGGGAACAATGTAAAACTCGAGAGATAACTCTTTCCAACAGTATGTTGTTCATGCAGATATTTTAAACAACATAATAGTCATGATTTTTTTAAATCGGATAATTCTTTTTGATACACCCTGCATTTTTTATTCTTCTCTCTGTCGGTATCCGCTTTCAGTATTTACGCAATAACGGCGGTTCGCCAATAGCAGCCGAAAGATTTTTACCCAGTAACTCCATTTCCTCGAAAAAACAAGAGAGAAAAAGCCAGTGCGACACTGTCTTTCGACAGCATTCAGCCGTCCATGTACACCAGTGGAATTCTGAGGAAGATCCCAGCAGAGGGATCGAAACCTCGAACAATGAAGGATTTTGAAGAGAAATATGATGTGGCCAAACGACTCAGATTTTTTAATAAAAAAATATGGCGTCGGCTGCAGATGTGTTACGCGTTGGTATCAAATCAGGACATTTTGTATCACGCTGAACGAAGCAGCAGCAACCCTCAGAAACAAGGCAAGTTCAGCAACATCAGTTAAATCATTACTTTCGTCCAAAGACAAAATACAAAAATCAGATCCTTACTCCTATCATTCAACTGCACTTTCTGGTCGTTCACCCTTTATTCAATACATCTGAAAGAGGAGGTATTCAGAAAAGACAAACTACCACAGGACATAAAACTTTTGCGGCAAAGCATTATTTTACCAGCTCTCTATCGATTAATGGGCGCTAATTTAGCTATTTTGTGAACTATATGATAACTCATTTTCGTTGCAGTATTATTAAGCATCCCATAGTTTTCATCCTGTAAGTTCGTTACAGCGAAGAGATAAAATCTAGAGAAAAACAACGCAGTGCATTACAACTATAGTAATAATTTTAAAAAATTCCATCTGCTAGCTACATGGATACTTCTTTCTCTCTGTTCTGTATTGTCTTGATTAGTTTGGCTTTCTTTTGTTTAGCATTAAATCGTTGAATAATTTCTCATGGAGCAGCTGGAAATGTCGTTTCACATTATACTTCTTCGTTCCTGTCGCTTTATATCACGAAACAAACATTGAGGATCGCTTTCTTTTGCAATAGAAAAGTAATTTTCTTACCGAAGTACAGTCAAGCGTGAGGAATCTTGACAATTTAGTGCTCAGGGCCTTAATTACCTCAGGGCCATTTTCTTCTCTCTAGTTCCGTCATATTAGCCTAAACGAGAACTGTAACGACACGAGGCCAACAGGCCACGTTGCAGCGCGCGTGTCGGTCTGATAAAGTTTGGGGAGTTGGAGTGGGAACTCGTGACTGACAATGTATATGTGTTTGTGGGTGGGAGGGGGAGGGCTGGTACTGTGAGCCTCTGCGACGCTTCCTCCCGCATTCTCCCATCTGCCCATTTCTGTTCTCATGCAAGCACACTGTGGATCGGGAGTAAACAGAAATGATGGGTAGCAGAAATTAGATTAGCGGTAAACTTGATATCAGAATCGTGATGTACGAATTGACAAAGTGAAGGAATTCTGCTACCTTGGAAGCAGAATAATCCCTGACGCACGAATCAAGCAACATAGAGGAAGTAGACGATCACAAGAAGAAGTCTACTAGTATCAAGCATAGGAATTAGTTTGGGGAAAATATTTCTGAGAATATACGTTTTGAGCATAGCACCGAATGTGACTGAATCATGGATTGTGGGAAAACCAGAAAAGATGAGCTTTGAAATCATCGAGATGTGGTGCTATACAAGGACATGGAAAATTAGAATGCTGGGACACCTTTTAAGACATCAGACAGTGACTTTCAGCGCTGGTGTAGGCGCGAGTGGTGGACTACTGGTAAAGCGTGTGCCAGAAAATTTTGAGTGACCCACGGATTTTTCAGTCTTCGATTTAACCTAGTCTTCAGCTCTCGGCGATGAGAGGAGTCGCGAGAAACAACTCGTGATTCAGATTCCAAGTTAAACTGCTGTTCCTCTTTCTCGATTGGATAACTGGGGTAGGTTAGGTATATGCTCATCGTCGAAGTGGCGTCCAATTGAAAGGCTTACACCAGACCGTTGATCGACACGATATTTTTATTATTAGTGGTACTAGAGCTATTTATGAGGGGTAAAAACCGTAGAGGAAGAGGGAGACTGGAATAAAGGATTCGTGGTGAACCACACCGCACCAGTAAGAAAATTGGTAACCGTCCCCCTCTAACTCAAAAAAGAATCGTAAAACGTAAACATAAACGCCATTCATAGGTTACACCTTAGGCCTGTTCCACTGGGCAAGTTCTTTCTACATGACAGTGCCAGGTATTGCGGCACAGGTCCAGATGTCAGTCCGCTGCTGTTTTCAACGCGTGAGCCTCAGCCAGCCTTTGCAGCATTTCGCTATTACAGCCCGTTATTTGGGCAATGAGCGTCCTCCAGAAAGTTCCGACGGCACTGAAGTGTGCGGTGCTACTCGTCGTCCGCGTCTAAAAGCCGCTTATCGTCAGATGTCAACCAACTGGCCTGCCGAGCAGCTATGCGTTGACGGCCGCAGTGTATCGGTCTCTGCCGTGATGTCACCGTCTCCCTATTGAAATCGGTATCATTTTCGCAGCCAAGCTCCGAACCATCGACCGCTGCTTTCACTCTGCCACTATACACACGAGACTGCCTGCCGGGGATCCAGCCACCAGTTAATGGGACAAACTGAGGTACCCCCAGATCTACACTGTTTAGGTCGGACGCTGGAAGACATGTGGCCCCAGCCACATCACCACCATCTCGTTCTAGGTTGGTTACTGGCCTGCCTCAGTCCGGCCGCGCGAGCCAGGATGCCGTCACTCCAACCTCAGAGACAAGGCCGCTCGCCACTAGGCTACGATGGGCGTTTGAAAAGTCCATGCAAAAATAAAAACTACTTACGTGTTTGGGGTAAACCTTTTTTGTTTTTTGACATAGTTTCCTTTATACACTTCGTCTAACGCTGTTCTAATATGTCGATCCCTTCCGAATAATAGGAATTGTCCAAGACTGCAAAATTGCCATTAGTTGCTGCAATCACCTCCTCGTTTGAATTAAATCTTTGTCGCGCCATGCATTTCCCCAAATTGGGGATCAAATAGTAGTCCGAGGGAGCCAAGTGTGGAGAATAGGGGGGATGTGAAACAAGTTGGAATCCTGAATGAGATTTTCACTCTGCAGCGGAGTGTGCGCTGATATGAAACTTCCTGGAAGATTAAAACTGTGTGCCGGACCGAGACTCGAACTCGAGTCTCGGTCCGGCATACAGTTTTAATCTGCCAGGAAGTTTCAAGTTGGAATCCTATTTCCATTAATTTTGCGACCACAACTGCTGAGGTGTGTGCTGGTGCATTGTCGTGATGGAAAAGGACTTCTTTGCGGTCCAATCGGCGGCTTTTTTTTCGCTTAAAGTCCTGCTGATTCTTCCTGAACAGCTGCAAATCATCTTTGCAACACTTCACACAATTCTGTTTTTGGTCAAGCGTGAGCAATCACGGAACCCATCTTGCAGATAGCTTTCTCATGTCCGAATGTATATGATAAATATTATGTACCCTTTCATTCGAGATGCTCACAGCACTAGCAATCTCACTTACCTTGACTCTTCTGTCATTCGTCACCATATCATGGATTTTATCAATGATTTCTGGAGTCGTAACCTTCACAGGGCGTCCAGACCGTTCAGCAACACTCCGAAAATTTTGAAACCATTTATAAATTGTTCTAATCGAAGGTGCAGAGTCACCGTAATGTTTATCAAGCTTCTCTTTAGTCTTCTGAGGCCTTTTGCCTTTCATAAAGTAATGTTTAATCGCCACACGAAATTCATTTTCGTCCATTTTTTGACAATCACTCGACTTCCTTGATTTACACGAATGCCAAACACATAGATACAGACCAATATGGCTGAAACTTGGTGTGCGTTCTTTCCATAGACGCTACTAACTAAACATGACCTCGATACGCGCCGGTGGTGCCATCTCTTGGACTTTGCACGGACTTTTCAACCCCCTCCTCCCGTATATCTTCGAGAATCACTTATAGCTGCACGTTCACACCGGTGCAGTGGGTCTTGGCTTCAACGGCTGTCACCTGTTATTTGCCTACAGCAGGCGCATTGGATTACATGAGCTTATGTTTAATAATTAGGAACCTGTAACGTTTCCCCTGATTCGAATGGCATTTATTGTTCCCAGTTTCGCGTTTACTGAAACTCGTCAGATAGCCACAGCCAGTCGGCAGCATTAAGCAGTGCTGGAAGATAAGATGGCAGTAAGTAAGAAGATGGTTCCCACGGAGGCAGAGGTAACGACAGGACCACATGGAGTGATAGTGGAGCATGAGAGTGGGGAGAGAAACGCGAGCCTTGGTAAGAAATCTTACTCTGTGGTACAAATGTAGAGCAACCAGCAGTGTTCTGGCGCGAAACGTCTTTACTTTATTAAATACTAATAATAAAGGCCTTCCTCTGGCATATCTGTTACCAGGAGAAATCGGTGTCCCATCAGAGATACAACACAGTAGTAACACTGTAGTAAACCAATAAATTCAATAAGCGAATGGATATTGTTAACTTAACAAAAATATAGGAAGGGTTACAAAGTTTTACAATATAAGAAAGAGAATTTCACTCCGTCATTCTCGTCAGTCTCAGAGCCTGAACAGAGCCTGACAGTCGACGATGGGACGGAGGTGGAACTTGTTCGTGTATGATAGTTGACTTTACCATGCCCTCGGATTTTATTATCTTTCTGAGAGGAATCGTTTCGTGATACTAAAATATTGCTGTTACAGGGTGTTTGCAAATAAACGCATTCCAGTGGCATCCCAGGACATATTTCATATCTTCTGAAGAATTCAATGAACTATGACACAGCTGCTTTGAGGGACAACATCCGCGAGAGATACTTGCCACTTCACGAAGATAGTCCATGAATGGGGTCATCTTAACTAGTGCTTCCTCCGATAGGAAGGATTGACCAGTACAGTGTACGTCACATACACCACCTGTTACGCAATCGCGGCTGAACTGAGAAACTTGTAGGAAAGTTTTGGACCACGACAGTTAAAAAAAAAAAAAGGTTCAAATGGCTCCAAGCACTATGTGACTTAACATCTGAGCTAGACTTGGAACTATTTAAACCTAACTAACCCAAGGACATCACACACATCCGTGCCCGAGGCAGGATTCGAACCTGCGACCGCAGCCGCAGCGCGGTTCCGGACTGAAGCGCCTAGAACCGCTCAGCCACAACGGCCGGCATAGTTCTCAAACGCTGACATTTGCCTCCACTCATCGTCCACATCTCCTATCTCCAGCAGAGAAACACTCAGCCTCTCCATTCTCCCCGACACAGCTACATACCAGCGATCACCGCAACGCCGTTACATTGGAGCGTTCTGTGATCGTGGGGCATGTGACCAGCGTGTCGATAATCCCTCCAGCTGTTATTGTTAATAGACGAATCGTGATGATTGTGCTGATTCTTTTTTCAATAACCTGTTCATCCGGCATCACAAAGCTGTGGGGACCCCCTACCAGATCTCTCTACCCCAGAGAGAGGTCTGCGGAGGTATTGAGAGTCGAACCCGGGTCCACTGCACCGAAAGTAGTGACACTATTTGACTTTGGAATGGTCCCCCTCTGACCACCCAAAACACAGAACGTAGAGGAATATATGGAAAACACTGACAAGAAGAAGGGACAGGATGATAGGACATCTGTTAGGGATGTAGGGATGTAATCTTTCGTCATTGCTTTTCAATCTGTAAGTCGAAGAAGCAAAGAGAGAAGTAAAACAAAGGTTCAAGAGTGGGATTAAGATGAAAGAATATCGTTGTTAAGGTTTACTGAAGACATTGCCATTCTCAGTGAGAGTGAAGAAGAATTACTGGACCTGTTGAACAGAAGGTACAGTATAATGAATACAGAACATGGATTAAGAGTAATCTGAAGAAAGACGAAACTTCTGACAAGCAGCAAGGAACTTAACATTATTATTTGTGATCTGAAAGTAGATGAAGTTAAGGAATTTGTTACCTAGGCACTAAAATAACAGATAATGGGCAGGGCAAGGAGGACATAAATAGCAGACTATAACTGGCAAAAAGGGCATTCCCGGCCAAGAGCAGTATACTGATATGTTATACATCCTGGAGGACCTCCTCACTACTGATCATTTGGAATGAAAGTAAATCTAATCTAATCTAAAAACTAGTATCAAACGTAAGCGTTAATTTGAGGAATAAATTTCTGATAATGTACATTTGGAGCACAGCATTGTATAGTAATGAGATTTGGACTGTGGGACAACTGGAACAGAGGAGAATCGAAGTATTTTAGATGTGGAGCTACAAAAGAACGTTGAAAATTAACTGGATTGATAAGGTAAGGAAAGAGGAGGTTCTCCAGAGCATCGGCGCGGAAAGGAATATATGGAAAACACTGACAAGAAGAAGGGACAGGATGATGGACATCTGTTAGGCCATCAGGGAATAAGTTCCATGATACCGGAGGAAGCTGTAGAGGGTAGAAACTGTAGAGGAAGACAGAGACTGGGATACGAGCAACAAATAACTGAGAACGTAGATTGAAAGTGCTGTTCTGAGACGAAAAGATTTGCACAGGAGAGGAATATATGGCGGGCTGCATCAAACCGATCCGAATATTCAATAAAATAAATAAATAAAATGAAGTAAATAACAATAAGAAAAATAGAAAAATAAAAAAGAAGTCACACTTTTGTTGTCTGGCAGTGTCAAATGGCTGAAATGGCTCTAAGCAGTATGGGACAACATCTGAGGTCATCAGTTCCGTAGACTTAGAACTACTTAAACCTAACTAACCTAAGGACATCACACACATCAAGGCCAGAGGCAGAATTCGAACCTGCGACCGCAGCAGCAGCAGCGCGTTTCCGGTCTAAAGTGCCTCGAACCGCTCGGTCACAGCGGCCTGCTTCTGGCAGTGTCCATGCCAGCACAAGCCGACCTCGTCTTTGGGACAACACAGTACTCTCATGTCAGTGGAAAGGTATATCTACATCTACATTTACATACGTAGTCCTGAAGCGATCGTATGGTGCGTGGCGGAAGGTACCCTGTACCACTATAAGTCCTTTCCTTTTCTATTCATTCCAAATAGAGAGAGCGAGAAACGACTGGCTATATGCTTTCGTACGAGACATAATCTCTCCTATCTTATCTTCATGGTCCTTACGCAATGTATTGTGGCGGCACTAGAAGCGCTGTGCAGTCAGCCTCAAAAGCCGGTTCTCTAAATTTTCGCAATAATGTTCCTCGAAAAGAACGGCGTCTTCCTTCCAGAGAGCCCATTGGAGCTCTCGTACCATCTCCGTAGCACTTGCATGTTCTTCGAACTTACCGGTGACAAATCTGGCAGGACGCCTCTGAACTGCTGCGATGTCCACCTCTACCCTGGTGCGGATCCCAAGCACTCGAACAGTACTCAACAATGGGTCGCAATAGTGTCCTATATGCGATATTCTTTACAGATGAGCCACACTTTCCGAAAATTCTCCTAATAATACGAAGTTGAGCATTCACCTTGTAGTGGGACGAAATTAAGCGTCACCCATCCATCAAAGTCAGCCCAGTTTGCAGGTGACTATAAGTTTAATTTAGTTTTTGTTTATGTGTTTTCTTATTATTTGTAATAAATGTGAATTATCTAAAAGTTTTGTATTTTTTTTATGTGTTTCATGTACGGAGAGATCGGCGCAACGAACGGGGACAGCATCTTCGTTGCCGCGACCAGAGAGGAAATTGCTGGCCGCTATACGTCGCGGGTCGACAGCCAAGGAGCAACAGAAGATCCTGGAACCGAGTTGTTGCGTCGTGTTTCTAAAATATTAAAAATGAATTTTTATACTCTTTTTGTACAACAATGACGTCATAATGATCTTAACCTTATTGAAAAGTTAGTCACTGTCTGTCAACGCTCAAGTTCACATCTGTATGTACAGGAAGCTAATAAAATAGTGTATGCTACTAAAGTTGAAACACGTGTCGTGAAGATTTATTTATGAAGAGTTATGTGAACGGAGTAATAATATATTTGACAAGATTATTGATTCAGACAGCGTTGGCCGAAACTTTGAATATAAAAAGTTTATTTAATGTGTGATTCTGATATCGATTAGATCAAGATAATGTGTGTCGATATAATTTTCTGAGGAGAAACAAACGAAATTTAAATTCGAAAAAGTTACGAAAACCAATTGGCCCAAGTGATGTAATTCTCAGCACACGACTCAACTGATGTTTTACAGTTTCGTTCAAGAACCATTCTATGAAAATTTAAAAAGAATATAAATAATTTTTTGAAGTGGGTTGTAACTGACGTAGGTGACGAAGTCTGCACATGGTCATACATATATCAAACGAAACCTAAGGCGTCGTTACACCGCACCGTGGCGACCTTAGAAACAGGACTTGTGTGCAACTAAGGCACACAGGTACGAAACAAAGCATCAAGAGTCCTTCGGAAGTCAACGCGAGTTTTCGTGGAGCCTTCACCAGCCAGCGGCGACGTCGCGGGTGTGGGCATCTGACGGAGTGCAGCCAAGCAGTACGGTCACGCAGTTGTTCCACGAGAAGGCGCGTCAGTTGGGCAGCAGCTGAACGCTGCAAACCCCGACAACCTTTTTTCTCCCTAAACTAATAGGCCCAGTACGTCAGCTGCGGGGCGTTCCTCCGGCTGGTGTTAGAGGTGTTGCTGAGGGCTTCGCCTGTCTACGGCGGTGCCGGGCGTGGTTGCAGCTAGCGACGTTTCCGGTGTTCGACTCAGCGTCCTGCCGGTTGCGGAAGCGGGGTCGCAGCATCTCAGCGGCTGCATCGACGGCTGTTACATCTGCAGCCCATAGCAGCACACTAATCATCGAGAACTACAAATTACAATATTAGTGTCCGGTGAGTTTGTTTCAAGTTGGAAGTGGAGTGTTGTACATAGGAAGTGTGCTTTTACAGGATTGTTGATTACAAGTCTGCGTGTGTAAATAGTTAATATCTTACATAATGTCGGGAAGTGAAATGTCAGACGAAGAGCAATCTATGTCCGATAGGAGCATGAGAGCCCTTTTTAGGGCGATCGCTAAATTAAAACAGTCTAACGAAGAATCTATGGCTAGATTAAAACAGTCTAACGAGGAATCTACTGCTAGATTGAAACAGGAACTAAAACAGGAATTAAAACAGTCTAACGAGGAATCTACTGCTAGACTTAAAGGGGAGCTAACAAAATCAACAGACAGGTTGCAGGAATATCTTAATGAAACCAGTCGAGAATTAAGTGATAAAATAGAGTCTTCTAAAGTTGAAATGCAGGAAAAATTAGTATGACTTAGTAATAAGATTGCTGATAATTGTAAAAGGTTAGAAGAACATATCCAGGAATCGCGCGAGGAAAAAGCTCGCATGCGACACGATATTACTGACTTATCCGAGAGACTAGATAGTGTCAATATCTTAGTTGTAAATGAAATACAGAAAAATAACGATATGTTACGAGATGAATTTTCTATGCAAACAGAAACTGTTCGCAGAGAATTATTGAAATCTATTAAAGAGGTCTCTACCAAACCTGTAGAGATTTCTTCAATAGATAATGTAGAATTAGAGACATTAACTCATCAAGTAGAAAAGGACCATACCGAAATCGAAAACATGAAATCTTTAATTACTGAAATACGCAGTAACCTTGAGACTGCCAAAGATAATAACATTGATGGAGGTACAGAGCGTTCACATCGTGAGCACAGTGAAGAATCGATATTAGCCAATCGCGTATCCAATACAGAAATGCGGATACAGGAAATTACTAGACGGTTATCGGAATTAGATAATAACGAGAACATTTCAGGTAGCAGAGGTAATAACATAATCAGAGACAACAGTCGCATCGAATTTGCTAGCTCGGACGACAACAATATGAATAAGGCAGTCACGGCAAGCCAATCCGATGCAACTCCGTCTCTGCCAGCTAAACAAAATCCGACTATTTCTCTCGCAGAATGTCTGGATGACATAACAACAAATTCAAATGTAACAAGTCGATTTCCTGTATTCAAACCAGGAGGCGAACTGCACCCTATAATCTTTATAAAAGCTTTTGAAACATCATTATCTCTTAAATGGAGTAATGAAAAACGCCTTCAATTTGTAATAGGACATTTAGAAGCAGAAGCTGCGGAATGGGCAGTACTGCATAGAAATGAATTCAGGGATTGGGATGATTTTGTTAAGCAGTTTAAACAAAATTATTGGTCAAGGGGAAAACAACAACACTTAACTTTAGAGTTGTTAGCCCCTCCTCCATATTCTAAATGGTGGAGAGGTTATAGGAATTATTTTGAATGGAATTTAAACCGTGCTAAATTAATTGAAAGTCATCTAATGCGAGTCCTAATTAGTGGATTACCGTATTACATAAAGGAAAGAAAAATGTTATTCTACGAATTATACAAAACCTTAATAATGGGGACGAAACAGTTAACACCCGGGGTGTGTGGTTATATTTTAACGACTTGTTGTATTGGAAAGCACAGAGGGAACACCAGAGATGGAAAATCTGCATTCCGGAAACTGTTGTGGACGAGTTAATTACTTATATTCATGAAGGTTACGGGCATTTTGGAATTCATAAATGTATTAAACATCTAATGAAGTATTATTATTTCAAAAATATGTCACGTATTGTGAGAAGTATTATTAGGGCTTGTGAAACCTGTCAAAAGGTTAAAGTTAATAACAAATCCAAGCGTTATAAATTATATGCTGTAATTCCTCGAGGTTTGTGGGATCTACTGTCATTAGATTTTTTCGGCCCTCTGCCTCGGAGTTCAGGAGGATTAACATATGTGTTTGTTGTAATGGAATGTTGGTCCAAACATGTGAAACTATATACTTTGAAACGAGCGAATACAGCAAGCGTTATACGCTGCCTCACCCGAAATTACTTTGTTAACTGGGGCATTCCTAAACGACTTATGTCTGACAACGGTAGTGCCTTTATTAGTCAAAGATTTCAAGATATGATAAGACAATATGGAATCAAACATATCTTAATTTCGAAATATCACCCTCAAAGTAATTTAGTAGAAAGAGTCATGAAAGAATTAGGACGATTATGTAGAACTTATTGTGCACATAAACATACTCGGTGGGCCAAACTAATGCCTGAATTCGAAAAGATATTAAATGAATTGCCTCACCTAACGACGGGATTATCACCTATAGAAATTTTAGGCAAACGAATTATAGGTGAGCCTTTACTAGCTGCTTTACCTTGGCCACCAGTAAATGAGATACAACAATGCATTCCAGACGAAAAAGTTTGCGAACAGATTGTAAAAAATGCCGAACGGAGAATTAAAAGTTATAATCAACAGGCTATAGAACCCTCATTTCAGGTAGGAGATCTTGTGTTAGTACGATCTCATCCTAAAAGTTCTAAGATCGATAAGGAATGTAGAAAATTCTTCTTTATCTTTGAAGGTCCATATGTTGTACATAAGATTGTACATCCCAAAGCATTACTTCTTATGGAACCTTCATCAGGTGTAATTAAAGGATTATATAGTGTTGATCAAATGAAACCCTTCATTCCTAAATAAGTTAATAATTAGTATATGCCACACACGGAAGAGCATTCATAGTTTATTCATGTGAAGTTTTTCGTGATAGTTACGTATTATTTTAAAGAATGAAACAGAAAGCTTAAACAAGTGTTCTACAATAATCTACTGGTACTTCAAAAAAAGAGAAAGATAACCAAAAGGGGGATTTATATGGAGGAAATTTTGCTCTTAGGTCTAAAGGAATTTTGCGTATTTTAAATTTACTCGGATAGTAGGAACAAAAGGGGATGGTTAATAGTTTTAGGGACCATGGGCGTCCAGAGCTGTATGGCTCACGAGAACATAGCAGAGTGCCTTTAATAGAGGTTTGTAATAGTGTTAATATAGAACACACCAAACGGGGCTCTCTCGCTTGTTTCTCCTACATAAATGGCAATTACCCAACAAGGTGTCCGAAGGTAAAGAGAGCCGTGCCGAGATTCTAAAGAAAGTTTTGCTTGATTTCTTCTTGACCTCAGGCATAAATAAGGTATTAGGGAAGAGGATGACGTAAAGTAAATAGTACTATTAGTTATTGTGAGAAACTTATTAGCAATATACATTCTTGGAAAGAATAACTCTAGTAAATAAATGAAACTATAACTAATCTATCACAATTTGAATGCTCTGTCCTAATGTACAACGTTAAAGAACGTACTAAATTAGTATTTATTAGCAACTATTAACTGAAGAGGAACAATCTCCCTATATTCGGCTACGAATTACCATAATAGCACAATTAAGAGTAAATGACAAATAGTCACAACAATATCGTATTAAAAGGATTAAATCTATCTAAGAGCAAGGGCTCTAGGTTACGTAAAATGTGAGAAAAATGTATTAACAGTTAAATATTGTATATTGAAAAGTTTTAATTCGGTTAAAACCTGACAAACTGAGCTTGTGGGTGGGGTATGTAGTGGGACGAAATTAAGCGTCACCCATCCATCAAAGTCAGCCCAGTTTGCAGGTGACTATAAGTTTAATTTAGTTTTTGTTTATGTGTTTTCTTATTATTTGTAATAAATGTGAATTATCTAAAAGTTTTGTATTTTTTTTATGTGTTTCATGTACGGAGAGATCGGCGCAACGAACGGGGACAGCATCTTCGTTGCCGCGACCAGAGAGGAAATTGCTGGCCGCTATACGTCGCGGGTCGACAGCCAAGGAGCAACAGAAGATCCTGGAACCGAGTTGTTGCGTCGTGTTTCTAAAATATTAAAAATGAATTTTTATACTCTTTTTGTACAACAATGACGTCATAATGATCTTAACCTTATTGAAAAGTTAGTCACTGTCTGTCAACGCTCAAGTTCACATCTGTATGTACAGGAAGCTAATAAAATAGTGTATGCTACTAAAGTTGAAACACGTGTCGTGAAGATTTATTTATGAAGAGTTATGTGAACGGAGTAATAATATATTTGACAAGATTATTGATTCAGACAGCGTTGGCCGAAACTTTGAATATAAAAAGTTTATTTAATGTGTGATTCTGATATCGATTAGATCAAGATAATGTGTGTCGATATAATTTTCTGAGGAGAAACAAACGAAATTTAAATTCGAAAAAGTTACGAAAACCAATTGGCCCAAGTGATGTAATTCTCAGCACACGACTCAACTGATGTTTTACAGTTTCGTTCAAGAACCATTCTATGAAAATTTAAAAAGAATATAAATAATTTTTTGAAGTGGGTTGTAACTGACGTAGGTGACGAAGTCTGCACATGGTCATACATATATCAAACGAAACCTAAGGCGTCGTTACACCGCAACCTTCCCTGCTACAGATCTTGCATGCTTATTCCATTTCATATTGATTTGCAACGTTACACCTAGATATTTGATCGATGTAATTACCAAGCAATACACTACTAGTACCGCATTCGAACATTATGGGTTAGTTTTTCCCACTCATATGCATTAACTTAGATTTTTCTACATTTGGAGCTAGCTGCCATTCATCACACCAACTACAAATATTTCTGAGTCATAATGTATCTTCGTATAAGTACTCAACGATGACACCTTTCCATACCCACAGCATCATCAGACTACTGCTTAGCTTATCCGCCGTATCATTTTTGTATAGGCATCTTTATTTGAAAAAAATGTTCAAATGTGTGTGAAATCTTATGGGACTTAACTGCTAAGGTCATCAGTCCCTAAGCTTAGCCGGCCGGAGTGGCCGAGCGGTTCTAGGCGCTACAGTCTGGAACCGCGCGACCGTTACGGTCGCAGGTTCGAATCCTGCCTCCGGCATGGATGTGTCTGAAGTCCTTAGGTTAATTAGCTTTAAGTAGTTCTTTCTAGGGGACTTACGACCTCAGATGTTAAGTCCCATAGTGCTCAGAGCCATTTGAACCATTTTGAACCCTAAGCTTACACACTACCTAACCTAAGGACAAACACACACGCACATGCCCGAGGGAGGACTCGAACCTCCGCCGGGACCAGCCGCACAGTCCATGACTGCAGCGCCTAGACCGCTCGGCTAATCCCGCGCGGCCATCTCTAATTCAACTGCTGAAGTTTACATACTACAAGTGGTATCGTGCGACAAGGAGAAAAACGTTCTGAGTCTTTGTGCAATGTAGTGGATTTCTGTCTAAGAAAAATCCAGCCGCTGCTGAGGTTAGGTGTTTGGTGGCAGGTGTGACGGGCGAGGGCGTCAGGCAGACGCCTGCCGCAGGTGTCGGGGCGGCCCTCAGCAGGGCACGGCGGGACGGCGCCTCAAGCCCTCGGAGCCATTAATCACGGCAGGAGAGGCGCGCGCTTAATATCCCGCCAACTCCACAGAGGAGCGCCGCCTCCCGCTGGGGCCGCGCCGGGCCGCCGGGCTGAGGGAGCTCGGGTGCCAGGCACCGGGCGCCGGCACCACACACCGCGCTCGTCTGTTTCACCTCCGTTGCGGCTCTCCCAGGTACTTCACGCTGCAATCAGACCCTACTGTGTACATAAAGGGGAAGACAGAATAGATTCAACGCCCTGGTGTTAACACCTCCTTCTAGAGGATTCTACACTGATGAACCAAAACAATATTATCACTGCCCACCGCCATATTGAATGCCTCTTGGTGGTGACGTAGTAGGAAATGTAAGTGGATTAGGGACGAATAGGCAGTCATTATAGCGAAGATACGGGCCGCAAATGCGGAAATCCACTGAAATATGCGGGTTTGAAAAAGGGCTCATTGTCCCGGAACTGCAGCTGGGAACGAGAATCTCTGAAATTGCGAATCTGGTCGCCTGTTGGTCTACTACTGTCGTGAGCACCAATGAAAAGTGATTGGAGGACGGTGGAATAATGAGTAGGCCATATGGTATTGAACGAGAGCGTCTTGTCACAAAACGTAGAAGTCGGGGGATCCCCCCCCTGTGCAATCCAGAATAGGAAGCGATCTGTGCCAGATCTGACGAAAGAGTAGAATTCTGGTGCAGGCACAAGTGTTTTAGAGCACACCGTTCAAAGGCTGTTGTTGAACATAGAACTCAGCATCACACGACCCCTGTATGTTCCTGTGTTGACCGAATGGCATCGTCAGTTACGATTGCAGTGGGCACAGCATCACTGAGTTTTCACCGTCGATCAATAAAAATGTCTCGTCTGTGGAATGAAACGCATTTCTTGTTACACCAGGTCGATGGTTGGAGTCTTACACGCCGTCATACAGGCGAATGGCTGCACAGAAGATACCCCGCGCCACGGGTACGTGCCATCAAGGGCAGAATTGTACTATGGGGTGCACTGAGTTGGGCTTCCATGGGATCTGTGGTTGTAATCGAAGTCATCATGACAGCAGTAAGCTGCGTGAACTTCATTGCGGACCCCCTGTATCGCTTGAAGTCTCCCCCTACGGCCATGAAATCTTCCAGCAGGATAACTGTCCGTGTTGCAAGGTCAGAATCCTGCTACAGTGGTTTGACGGTCATTATAGTGAACTCACATTGAATTTTTGGCCAGCAAATGTGACTGATCAGTATCCATTGGAACAAATATTGGGCGCCATCTGAGTGTCTGTAAACCACCACCCTGTAATTTGCATGAATTGATTGACCTGTGCATAAACATCTGATGCCACATATCTACAGCCCCATCTACATAAACACTTCGTAAGTCATCGTGCGGTGCGTGACGGAGTGTACCCTGTACCACTAGAAGTCCTTTCCTTTCCTGTTCCACTTGCAAACAGAGCAAGGGAGAAACGACTGTCTATATGTCTCCGTATGAGCCCTAATTTCTCGAATCCTGTCAAGGAATTGTAGAATCCATACCAAGCAAAATCTCTGCTGTATTGTGTTTGCGTAGTGGACCAACACGCTATTAAACAAGTGGTCATAATATTTTGGTTTATGGGTGCATACAAATTTGCAAAGTTATGACAGTGAGTTTTTACGTAATACCAACATTGTGTTGATACCAGGATTAGCAACTTCATCTATTTGCAATTTCCGTCAGGGTTGCAAATAATATTTTTATTCGTGGCTAGTTTCTAATTTTTCTTTCATTCTCAAACCATTATCTATATTAGAAGATATATCCTTGTTAACAAAACATTACAGACAAACATTTTGTGCCCATAAATTACAGAGGTGTGATATATCTTTTATGACGTATCTGCATTTGTAATGTTTCACTGCACAGAATACATTTTTTTTTACACCAAATCAATGTAACAAATATTACTGGAATTACATCGTAGCAAATGCTGCAACCAGTCACAAGAGTTTTTGAAATGATTTCATTCTACCATTACTAGTTTCGGGTCTCAGACCATTGTCAGATGACTTCTTTGTACCTTTCACGTTTGTGACTGCCTGAAAAGCCCTCTTGTACGTAATAAAGACAGACGTTCGATTTTCTTGTACAATCCATCCTGGTCAATGAAGTGAATACTAGATGGAGGGCCGGCCGGAGTGGCCGTGCGGTTCTAGGCGCTACAGTCTGGAACCGCTTGACCGCTACGGTTGCAGGTTCGAATCCTGCCTCGGGCATGGATGTGAGTGATGTCCTTAGGTTAGTTAGGTTTAAGTAGTTCTAAGTTCTAGGGGACTGATGACCACAGCAGTTAAGTCCCATAGTGCTCAGAGCCATTTGAACCATTTGAACTAGATGGAGGATACATTTCATGCATTTGAGTCTAGCGCTCGATGGTCGTTGCCTGCTTACCACAGGCACGCTGCACTATCTATATTTATGGTTAACAATAATGTATGCGCCATCTTGTATTTAGTTCATTTCATTGATCATGATGAATTGTAAAAGAAAATCAAACCTCTGTCTTATAATCTATAAAGGACGGCTTTTCAGGAAGACACAAAAGTAAATCTTGCAAAGAAGTCTATGCTACCATCTGATGATGGCCTCAGGCCCCAATGTTAGAATTAAGTAATTAAAAAAAACAAAAAAAACTTGTGACTGGTTGCAATATTTCCTACAGCGTAATTTATGAAAACAGCTGCTGTGTCCTTGAACCAAAATGGATAAAATAAACATTACTTGACTGTATCACGGTTGTCTTGATATATTCAAAACTCGATAGGCGTCTTTACTTGTTTAGACATAAAAATTTGACAGGCACTTCAGTTGCTTATTGTGTCTATAGGCTCTGTCTCTCAGAGTTGGTGATGTTACAACTAAATACAGAGACGCTATATTGGTGAAGGTCTCATATATCACTGTACTGTTTTATAAATTACTGATATGTCATAAGCTAATTGTTTTACCGAATCATGAATCATTTTCAAAAAGAGTAAATATTATTTTATTTAAATTCAGACTGTCCTTTCATCAATTTGTCTGATTCGTCAATCTTCCGTTTATATACTCCTCAGTCTTCAGATATGTCAAACTTCATCTCTTTAGATGCCACATGTAAAATTTTCGTAATACTGTCAATAACACCTGCTGCATGTTTTGTACTTCACAAATGACGATGGCCAAAAGCAGTCTTGTTTGGGCTGATATTCTCCTTGTATCTAGTTACTGTATTCCTACCAGTCTGGCCTGTATAAAAAAAGATATCATGTTCGACATTGTGATCTACGCACACGAGATTAATAATACTTTCTTCATTTCTTATATTTTTGTGTCTTAGTTTAAGCCTTAATTGACCTGTAGTTCGAAATGCTATTTTGGACAGACTAGGGAAAGCGTGAGAACTTTTCGGTTTTGTTCACACCTTGTGCAATAACGTTTCTGAAAACTTTTTCTGGTACTAACATTTGTGATACTTCGCTGATCTCTTACAGTACTTTCGACATATACATTAATACTTTAAAATGCTTTATAGGGTGCAGAGGATATTTTAAGCAGATTCAGTTTTCTCTACATTACTAGTACATCATTAACATACGGACCGAGCGAGGTGGCGCAGTGGTTAGACACTGGACTCGCATTCGGAAGGACGACGGTTCAATCCCGCGTCCGGCCATCCTGATTTGGGTTTTCCGTGATTTCCCTAAATCACTCCAGGCAAATGCCGGGATGGTTCCTCTGAGAGGGCACGGCCGACTTCCTTCCCCATCCTTCCCTAATCCGATTAGACCGATGACCACGCTGTCTGGTCTCCTTCCCCAAACCAACCAACCAACCAACATACGGTATATGGGATACTCCTCTGCAGGATCCCGAATTTCGCTGCTTTAGTCACTGTAGTAATTATGTGGGATTTATCTACTTGCTGAGCGAGGTGGCGCAGTGGTTAGCACACTTTATTCGCATTCGGGAGGACATAGGTTCTAATCCCCGTGCAGCTACCCACATTTAAGTGTTCCGTGATTTCTCTTATCGCTCCAGGCAAATGCCGGGACGGTTATCTTGACAAAGGCGCTGCCAATTTCCCGTTCTTTCGTAATCGCAGTTCGTGCTCCGTCTGTAATGACATCGCCATCGACAGGACGTTAAACTATAATCTTCCTTCCCTCTATTTACACTCCTGGAAATGGAAAAAAGAACACATTGACACCGGTGTGTCAGACCCACCATACTTGCTCCGGACACTGCGAGAGGGCTGTACAAGCAATGATCACACGCACGGCACAGCGGACACACCAGGAACCGCGGTGTTGGCCGTCGAATGGCACTAGCTGCGCAGCATTTGTGCACCGCCACCGTCAGTGTCAGCCAGTTTGCCGTGGCATACGGAGCTCCATCGCAGTCTTTAACACTGGTAGCATGCCGCGACAGCGTGGACGTGAACCGTATGTGCAGTTGACGGGCTTTGAGCGAGGGCGTATAGTGGGCATGCGGGAGGCCGGGTGGACGTACCGCCGAATTGCTCAACACGTGGGGCGTGAGGTCTCCACAGTACATCGATGTTGTCGCCAGTGGTCGGCGGAAGGTGCACGTGCCCGTCGACCTGGGACCGGACCGCAGTGACGCACGGATGCACGCCAAGACCGTAGGATCCTACGCAGTGCCGTAGGGGACCGCACCGCCACTTCCCAGGGACACTGTTGCTCCTGGGGTATCGGCGAGGACCATTCGCAACCGTCTCCATGAAGCTGGGCTACGGTCCCGCACACCGTTAGGCCGTCTTCCGCTCACGCCCCAACATCGTGCAGCCCGCCTCCAGTGGTGTGGCGACAGGCGTGAATGGAGGGACGAATGGAGACGTGTCGTCTTCAGCGATGAGAGTCGCTTCTGCCTTGGTGCCAATGATGGTCGTATGCGTGTTTGGCGCCGTGCAGGTGAGCGCCACAATCAGGACTGCATACGACCGAGGCACACAGGGCCAACACCCGGCATCATGGTGTGGGGAGCGATCTCCTACACTGGCCGTACACCACTGGTGATCGTCGAGGGGACACTGAATAGTGCACGGTACATCCAAACCGTCATCGAACCCATCGTTCTACCATTCCTAGACCGGCAAGGGAACTTGCTGTTCCAACAGGACAATGCACGTCCGCATGTATCCCGTGCCACCCAACGTGCTCTAGAAGGTGTAAGTCAACTACCCTGGCCAGCAAGATCTCCGGATCTGTCCCCCATTGAGCATGTTTGGGACTGGATGAAGCGTCGTCTCACGCGGTCTGCACGTCCAGCACGAACGCTGGTCCAACTGAGGCGCCAGGTGGAAATGGCATGGCAAGCCGTTCCACAGGACTACATCCAGCATCTCTACGATCGTCCTAATGGGAGAATAGCAGCCTGCATTGCTGCGAAAGGTGGATATACACTGTACTAGTGCCGACATTGTGCATGCTCTGTTGCCTGTGTCTATGTGCCTGTGGTTCTGTCAGTGTGATCATGTGATGTATCTGACCCCAGGAATGTGTCAATAAAGTTTCCCCTTCCTGGGACAATGAATTCACGGTGTTCTTATTTCAATTTCCAGGAGTGTATTTATTTATTTGTTGGGAGCGGAATATGGTGCGGCTTGCCACATTTCTTCTCGTGCTGAGGTAAATAATCAAGTCTTAGCCACGCATTAGCTAGCGTGCAATCGGAATTTTCAGAGTAAGAGATTTCACGGTGCACAGCACCTTCCTTGCAGAGTCTCCTACTGTATAGCGCATTAGTGCAACGCTCTCGTGAGTCCTGGCAAAACCGTCAACAGCAGTGCAAATCTTTTAGTAATTCTTATTGCTTCCCACAGTGAAACCACTGATAATACAAAACTGAGAAATGGGATGGCCCAGAGATTTTTAAGTAATCTACTTTGTGGGCGAATAGGGTTACTAAGGATTTTTGCAACAAGTTTGTCTAGTAATGTTGAAAGCATTCAACGGCTACATATTTATAGTCGATCCATCTTGAATTTTGACGGCTCCGGTTGACTTTGTAGTCAAATGACATCGTGGTTTGATGTCTAGTTCTTCAGATCCTGTATATCTGCCTTTACAACCCACAAGTAATCTTACAATCTGTACTGGAGGCCACATTCGTTCCCATTATCATCATTCCCCGCCACTATCCCTCTCTAGAAACCTTTTCTTAACCAGTTCTGTTCAAAAATGACGTTGTGCAGAAGGACGTACGTTGTGAAGCTTCTTTACTCCAAATATCTGATTTTCCTTTCATAATCTTTTCGCGAAATGCGTGTGACTCGAAGGATTATATCATATGATTCTAGGAGCATAATACGTTCTCAGAGTTTTAACAATAGACCTCTTAGTGATATACACGTACAACACCTTTGTAGCGTCTAACGCAGTAATTTAATAAGCATCTCTGTGAGGCCGATGGGTTTGCTAGACGAACTTGAGACAAAATATGCTGCTTCGATTTTGATATTCTCCGTTTCCGCTGTAGACCCCAGATATCTTCTAAAGTTGACGAGCGCTATTAAACAATCGAATGAATGTGTCATAATGTACCTCTTTAGGAATGAATTTGTTCTCATGATGTCACAATACATTTTTTATCATCTTCTGCCTTCTTCTCGTCAATGTTTGAAACATATTCTTATTGGTTAGTATTTTTTACATCTATCTTTTCCGCCGATTCTACGAAGAATTTCCTTATTTTTTATCTTACCAGTCCATTAATTTTCAGCATCCTTCTGCAATGCTTCATTGCAAACGATTCAATTCTCTTCTTTTCCAGTTTCCTAACATTCCATTAATCTCTACGGTACACTGCTATGCTCGAAACTTACATTCCCAAAAATTACTCCTCAAATAATGGGCTATGTCTGATACTAATGCAGCTGTTTTAACGAGGAAAGCTCTCATCGTATGTCTAGTCCCCCTTGCTTCGTCCATTATCCACGTAGCAAAATTCCTTCATTTCGTCTACTACGTGATCTAGAATTTTCATGTGTGTCACCAGTCACGTTTGTGTACTCCTCATTGCTTTCGTTTTTATTTGTTTTACTCGCAATCCGTACGCACCAGACTGTTCATTCCGTTCAACAGATCCTACAAATTTTTCCTCACTTTCACTGAGGACTGTAATCTCATAACCGAATCTTACCACCGACACCTTGAATTTTAATCCTACTTCTACGCTTTTATTTCATTTTCGTCACTGCTTCTTCGATGTATAAATTGAGATGGGAGGCAGAAAGGCTGCATCCTTGCCTTATGCCCTCCCTCACTTCAGTCTTGCGGATTCGTGATTTTTCCTCCTAGTGCAAGCGGTGGCTTATAATAAACATTTAATAAGCTATATGCCAGAACACCAGAGCGCATATGAGTATTAAATCTTTGAACTCAATTTCAGTTAAAGAATAATATTTTGAGGAATCTAATAATAAAAGAGATCAAAACAATATGCCGTCCCAACAGAGACACAGTAAGATCATCCTACAATGAGCAAAAACAATTACATAACAGTTATGGTGCTAAAATACATCCATAAGTTATAGAAATTAAAATGTCTTGATTTGGCCCATAATGGCTACACAAGACGGTTCCCAGATAAAATGACAACATGTTTCTGCCCACGATTATCTTCACCAATGGACACCAAACAAAAGAGCAAACTAGTTTTTCCCCCTTAGTAGCTCCACAAGGGTAGGCTAAATTAAGCCAGGATAAGCAACTGCCTCACAGTAATTATCAACACTCTACTGCCACCATCATTTGGACCTAGCAGATAACACAATCACATGGAAGTGTTATTATTCTATCGACCATAAGAAAATGAAACACCCAAACACGCAATAACAGGAAATGCAGCTAAGCAAAAGGCACTGTAACTTATTGGCAGTGCAATGTCATCAAAAACGGCCTGAATAAAAATGTTACCACAACCAATTCGTGCAGAATATTGGACAATAGTTTTGCTACAGTCCCATTCCTCATAGCCTCCCGTACTTTCATACAACAAGCTGAATCAGGTGGACTGCATCTTTCCCAGCATACAGCGCCTTTCCGTAATCTATCGGCACACGTCTGGCAGCTACCACTGATTTCCAATAGCAAACATAGCCAACAAAGCACATGTCACTTTGTGTTCTGCATTGTCTTGCCACAAACAACTTCTCCACTGTTCTTCCTCACTGTCAGTAACCTGCTGTCTCCTCCTGGACACTGACAAGAAGACACCGTCGGTTACCCCAGCTCAACAAAGTCCGTGTTACCTCAGGCACGTCCCGTTCTGACCACTGCAGTACACTTCTGCTCTTTTAGAAGATGCTGGCTGTTCCACTACAGTGTTTGTCTCGCTTGGTGGCCATCCACGAACTCTCAACCCGCTCTACCATCTTCACACGATGACTGCAGCCAATCCCTTGGACAGCCACGCTGATGCAAGTCTAACCGGCGCGGCGCCAACAAGACCCCAATACCATCCTTTGACTACTACAGCAGTCTTACGCTGGCTCACAATGGTGTAGCCACTCCCGATCGTTGCTGTTGATTCCCAGTTTTACGTTTCCCATGGCAATTCATTGGGCGGGATCATGCCGTACAAGACAAGTGTGGCGAGTTTGCTATACGGGACCCGTACGGCCCCACAACTTGTCAGCTGCTGCCCACTGCCGCCTCCAGTGCTGGCTCCGGTCGATATTGCCGCTTTCTCTCGTTATACAGACAACATTCTGTTGTGTCGCGCTGTGAGAACAAACCTGGCGAAACTTGCGTGATTGAACTGCTCTGTGTGGCCAGCAGGATGGGCGAGAAACATCGTCGTGTCCCAAAAGTAAATTTCACGGCCCAACTTTATTGTGTGATAGTTTCCACACTTTTCTTGCTATCTACGTAATTGTGTTAATTATTTTTTTCCGAACTTGAACAGTTGTTTGGCTACCACTTACCCCAATGCTTTTAGAAATTGCGAAAGAATGTTATCTACTTCTGCCTTATTTGATCACAAGTCTTTTAAAGCTCTGTTAAACAAAGACTCTAATATTTTATCACCTTTATCTTTCATATCGACTTCCTTTTGTTATTCTATGATGTCAGCAGAAATTCTTCCATTCCTAGTGGTCCTGAATACATAGGATGTCCACCTGGAACCTTCTTGATAAACAAATGCAGTTAAAAATACTATGAGACATAAATACTTGCGATTTGCGGCATCACGTAAAGTAACCGAAATTTTTTTTATTTTTTTTTTAACTAAAATTAATACCTTTCTACACTGATTCTATAATATACTTTACTCAACCCATGTGCACTCAACCATGTGTCAGGTGACAGAGACCGTTACATCCACAATACTTCTACGTAGAACGCTGAGGTCATGCAAAGGTGAAGCACCACACTGTCTTTCAAATAACCCCACAGAAATAAATCCAGAGGATTTATATTCGTGGATGGTTGTGGCCACTCTGTCGGTCCATCACGTCCTCAAGTCCTATTCATCGCAGTGGAAATATTCTGTTCAGCAACATGTAAACTCCAATGCGATGGTGCGTCATCCTGCTGGAAGATCAGAACTGGCGGAACGGGAATGAACTGACGACGGCGAATTACTCAAGCGTCTCCAGATAAACGGTTCCTGTTACTGTTTGCCCGATGGAGAAAAATTGGTCCAGCTGTGCTGTCTTTCATCAGTTGACACCACAAATTCATGTTTTTGTGGCCTCTGACATATTCCCGAAAACTGTGACGGTTTTCCGAAGCCCAGATGCGGATGTTATGCTGATTAACCTTCCCACATGTGTGGAGCTTTACTTCGACTGAGAAAGCGACCTTTCTTAGACAGTGTTTCGCGCGATTTGACCGAAATTCGTCGAGAAGCATCAAATCGTTTCGCTTCAGTGTTTGCACTATTTGAACTTCGTAAGCGTGCAAGCGGAATCATTTCCGCAGTACCTTGTGAATTGTTGAGCGAGAGTGTTTACCTCTCCTGATAATCGGCGAACTTGGTCATCTTGTTTGGTCTCTTATGTTCTCTCCCAGAAACCTACACTCTGTTCACACTTTCAATAGATAGGTACTTGTCATGTCAAGTCTTAATCGTCTTAGTATCTGCTGGCTTCATTTGAAGTTCATGACAGAAATTTCATTGGACAGCAGTGGACGAAGTCACTCCTGCCTAACACACCATGCATTTGGCTCTCTCTTGAGATATGGTCATTTCTGGTAACTAATTAACACCTGAACAAAAGAAGAAGAAAGGAAACGTTTAGAAACAAATCTATAGGAAACTTGAGTTGCTTTACATGATGCCACAAACTGTAAGCATATATCTTCGTACATCCATATTTAAACTGGATGAAGGTGGGACACAGCTGGTATAATTTTTATTAGAAATGAAATTCCTCCAGCTGTACTTAAGATTTTTTATTTACTGCGCTACTAGTTTCGACGTTGCGTCAACGTTATCTTCAAGCCCGTACACTTTGATGAAGTCGGTGGTGTGTGGCACAGTCTAGAAGTCCGCGGTGAGAGCAACACGTGCTCCACATGGTCGGACGTTACAACCCACGAGAAAAAAAAAAGTAGAACCATCTGGACAGAGAGGATCGATGGAAAGAGTGAAATGAGGGTCTCTACAAGAGAGTGGAAATTACTGCTGACGGCTTAGAAGAGAAAATGGTTGTCGATGTATACGGGTATTTGAGAAGTGGTTCATGTTGTGCCTCTGTACTGTTTCTCCTAGATGAATAGCTCGTATTGTTTTCATTACCTTGCAAATTGCTTTTCCGGTGAAAACCATATAGTACCTGTGAAAGCTCCACATGGCATCGCAACAGCTATTATTCTAAGGCTTTTTATTGCAATTCCTGTGGCGTTTGTGTTGCTCTGTGACTGCAATAGGTGTCGCCTACACTTCTATATTTAACACATATGTATTTAGAATTAGTTATTTACGAGGGTTGTCCAGAAAGTAAGTTCCGATAGGTCACGAAATGGAAACCACAGTTAAAACCAGAAACGTTTTATTTGCAATTCCACCTACTTCTCTACATAGTCGCCCTCCAACTTCGAGTGTTGTCGTAGTATTGTATCAACTTTCTAATATACTCGTCATAGAAAGGAGCCGCCTGTACTTTCGGCCAGTTATCTGCACTGGTCTACAGCTCGTTATGTGTGGAAAAATTTTGTCTTCATAACCAGCGGTTCTTGTGAGCAGATATGAGACTCAGGGGGAGCCAATTACGGACTGTATTGTAGGTGATCAAACACTTCTCATCGGAAACGCTGCAGGAGTGTCTGTCTTCATTGTCCCTGCAGTGTGCGGCCGTGAATTGGCTTGAAGAAGGAACTGCTCGACATTTGTGTTATGTGGGCTGCCTGACACAGGAGAAATCTCTAACCAGGCCCTCATACTTCGCGGGAGACGCTATTCCCTACGCATCTTTACGTGCTCACTGTTCTATCAAAACTGAAAAGAGCGAAGCGACACAATCGACTGACGTACTGGAGACACTACCCAACACATCTGTGCAAAGGTTTACCGTATTGTTACAGTGGGTTCCATTTCGCAACCGATCGGAACTTACTTTCTGGACAACCCTCGTACCATCAAACTAACATGTCTTTTATTTGTTTTAAGGTATCTGAAGAAGCTGTAAATTTGAACAAAACCGGTAATCGTTATAAACACGAACGTGACAACATAATGCAATAGAAATATTAAATCTTACTTTTTCGTTTAGTTTTCCAAAGGTTTCTATATTTAACAATAAGTATACCTCTCTTATCCGTGGCACTTCCATATGAAATTTGCCCGTTTAATCTACACAAAGTGAAAAATTTGTAGTTCCAGCATTTACAGGCGCATGTGTGCACTTTGTGTGCCGTACAGGAAAACAATAGAAATCACTCTTTTATGAGCGGCGTTCAGTAAGTAATGTAAGACATTTCTTCTCGGAGAATTACAACTGAAAAAATGTGGAATTGGTTGCGACGCATCGTGGAGTATTTCCGATTCAGCGTCTATAGTTTCATCAAGTTCCGGTAAGTGTCGGAGCAATACGTAGCCTTAAAAATAGTGTGTGTACCGGAGGTGCCACTGAGTTTCTTTTGGAGGGAAACCAGAGCATCGCAGATATTCATAGGCGCTTGTGGAATGTCAGCGAAGGCCTGGCAGTGAAAAAAAGCACCGTGGATCTTTGGGCGAGGCTTCTGTCATCATCGCAACAAGGTCGCGCAAACCTATCCGATCTCCCGCGCGCCGGCCTGCCGCACACAGGAATGACTCCCCCAAGCTGGAAAATGCGGATACCCTAAGTCGAAGTGATGGACGGTTGACAGTCAAACTCATCGCTGCTCAACTGATGGTCGCTGTAGGTAGTGCTAACACTCTCGTCCACCAGTTGGGTACTCAAAGGTGTGTGTCTGCTAGCTTCCTTGACGCCCAACACAAGATCATGAAGGTCAACGAAGGGTTATCTGTACGGAATTTCTTGCGCGTTATCAGGCTGATCGTGACGATTTTTTGTAGAACATCGTCACCGGCGATGAATCATCACTTGGAACCGCAAGCAAAACAGCAATCCATGGAGTGGCGTCATACCATCACTGCTGGCAGCAGAAGCTTCGTTGTTCACCTTTCGCATCGACCCTACTGGACGCAGGAATAGCGCGGCGTATCGTTAGTATGGCACCATCCATACTAAGAAATCGTCTAAAGCCGCATCCTCAGCCGGTAAGGTCATGGCGACGGTCTTCAGGGACTCTGAAGGGGTTGATGTCCTCCCTCATGGTGCAACGATAATCCCTGAAGTGTACTGTGTTACCCTCAGGAAAGTAAAGAAACGACTTCAGCGTGCTCGTCGCCACAAAAATGCAAACGAATTTCCCCTCCACCATGACAACACAAGGCCTCACACAAGACTGCACACCGAGAGAAACTCACAAAACGTCATTGAACTGTTCTTCCTCGTCCATCTTACTGCTTCTTCCTCGCCCATCTTACTGCCTGGAACCCGCACATCACATCTGTTTGGCATTCCGCGGGAAGCAACACGTAGGTGATGGGTAGATTATTGATGCAGCAATACGTGGGCTCTGGGCAACGGCCTTGCCGCAGTGGAAACACTGGTTCCCGTCAGATCACCGAAGTTAAGCGCTGTCGGGCGTGGCCGGCACTTTGATGGGTGACCATCCGGGCCGCCATGCGCTGTTGCCATTTTTCGGGGTGCACTCAGCCTCGTGATGCCAATTGAGGAGCTACTCGACCGAATTGTAGCGGCACCGGTCAAAGAAAACCATCGTTACGACCGGGAGAGCGGTGTGCTGACCACACGCCCCTCCTACCCGCATCCTTATCTGAGGTCGGTCGGATGGTCTCGATGGGCCATTTGTGGCCTGAAAACAGGGTGCTTTAATACGTGGGCTCCGACGTTGACCAGTAGTATGGTACCGTGTGGACATACAGACCCTCCCAGGAGGACGGCGTAAGAGATTGTGTTGAAATATAGGATTTTTTAGCCAAAACGTGGGGGAATAATATAGCGTATTGGAATGAAGCCACCCTGCCTCCAGGATGAAAGGATTATTGCGTTACTTGTTGAACGCCCGTCTTACCTTGGGCATCATTTGCACTCATTTCACGTAATGGACGCTATGACTAATAATAAAGTTTCAATATTCTATTTCAAGGTTTTCAAATGTTTTTGTTCCTTGTAAGGTAAAGTCGTGATATGGTATTCTGAAGGTCTTCAAATGGTTCAAATGGCTCTGAGCACTATGGGGCTTAACATCTGAGGTCATCAGTCCCCTAGAACTTACAACTACCCAAACCTAACTAACCTAAGGACATTACAGACATCCATGCCCGAGGCAGGATTCGAACTTGCGAGCGTAGCGGTCGCGCGGTTCCAGACTGAAGCGCCTAGAACCGCTCGGTCACTTCGTCCGGCTGAAGGTGTCCCTACGGGTAATTTATTATTGCGCAAATCCATATTTTTAATATCCTTCATCTTGTGATGGCGGCTAACATATCGATGGATGGTGCCATACTAAAGATACTCCTACGTCCAGTGGGATCGATGCGAGTGCTGGACAACACGGCTTCTCTGGCCAGCAGCTCAAGTGAGCCTGCCAGCTGGCCGCAAGAGAAAGTGTTCATTTCCACGGCCGACTGAAGTGCTGAAGATGACTCCGTACTTTTCCTTTTGTCCTTTGGACTATTCTAATTACGATTAGCCCTGATTGGGATCAGTTAAAGAAAAACCTGAAGTTAATAAATCCATTAGACGCACAAATCTCATCAAATGACTCTGACAGCTGTACAGGGCACAACGTAATAAATTAAATGAGAAGTCCGCCTGCCGCTATGATTTTTTTGCTTAGGCAGACTGTGATACTGTTTCGCTAAGTGGTTAATTTCAGCTTCTGCTACGAGTGGTTACCACCAGCTTAGTTCAAGTTGTGTTACTGCCGATAGATTTCATTTCCAGTCCCGGAAAACTTAAGGATCAGTAACGCTTATAAAGCATTTCATTTCGTATTTCAGTGTAATCAACAAGTGTTAATAAACGGCTTCTGCAGTCTGAAACGCTACACCGCTTTGGCTCCAGCACAATCTTCTGACGAGTGAAAGGACTGGACCCCAAGGTGTAAAGAGAAATTTTCTCAGAATTCTTTGACAGAATTTTATTATAACAACAGTAAAAGATTAACAATGAACGATTAAGTGTAACAATTACTTAAGCCGGTGACGTTAACCATTGAAGTGCATTCGTTGACTTACAATAAATCGTTTGTAATAAATTAATTTGAAAATATATCAAGGCAACGGTGATAGCCAATCAAGAAAACTTTAAAATTAATCAAATTCTCAGAGCAAGCACTACAAGATAAAGGAGCACTGCCCCTCTGGGCAGCTAAGCAAAGTTCTTTTATTTCTAAATAAATTTAATAAGGCAGAATCAGAGCCAGTTAAAGAAAAATTTGAAACTAATAAATCACATAGGCACACACATCTCATCAAATGTCTGTGACAGCTATACAGGGTGCAATTTAATAAATTAAGTTCACCAGGACGGCCTCGTGTGCCAATATTAGCAATTCAATATTGAATTAATTACAAAGGCAATTAATTAGATAACAAATGCAGGATAAAAGTAACTTAGATGAGCTCAGTGGCTCGCATCAGTCAGATAAGCGAGTGAGAGACTATAGACATAATGTTATCTCAGGGAATTACTTAATTAAAGCTTCTCCCAAAAATTTAGTTAATACACCTATTACACAAATGTGGCTTGATAAGATATGGACTGTAAACCCATTAAGGAAGAAATGTGAACTTACAATGACAACACAATCGGTGGTAGTTTCAGTGGATTAGATGCAACAATTTCATTACTCTTTGGGTTCAGCTTATTCCATTCGGGCTCAGACTGGTCACAAGCATCGGTCCAATTACAGTCCACCGGAAGTTACGGGATGCCCGGAAGCCCTTAGAGACAAACTTGATCACAGTTTCTTTTTCCACCATCCAGCAATTTAAACCAGTTAAGGCGCACTTAATTCTCGGAGTCGTTCCGTCCGCAAGCAGTAGTAATTGCACAAACAGCCTCCAATCCCGTGCAAGACGGCCCATTTCCGTCCTCTCGCTGGTAGCTCGCACTCGTCCGGCAAATTCCACTCCCGTCAACCCCTGCTCTAAAACTGTCCCACTGCTCAACTGCTCGCCGCGCTTTCGCGGCCGGCATTTTAACCCAAAACTACGTGCCAAGCCCGCCGTCAAAGATGATCGCCCCGGGCCGCGTTGATCGATAGCGGCCGGATATCGGTAAGTTGCGGTCTAGCCATTGCGCCAGCAACTCGTGAGATTCGGCAAGACTCATCGTCTATATTCGGAACGACAAAACTTTACTCGCTACGAAAAACTAGGACTATTAGGGATCAACGACCCGTCCATGACGAGCCCTATTAGGAACGGAGCACAAGTTCAGGCTGGGGAAGGAAGGAGAATGATGTCAGCCGTGTTATTTTCAAATGAACCAGCTTTAAGTTATTTATGGAAAACATAGAATCCTACAGCTTGTTGGCTAAGCGGGGAATTGAAGAACCGCCCTCCCAAATGCGAGTGCATTATTTCCGAGTTCGGTTCACTAACAAGAGAAATGCGTATCTTCTGAAGCTCAGATCAGCACTAAAATGTGCTTAGAAATAAATCGCTCATCTCAGAAACAGTAGCTTGAGGCATTCGCATGCAAAACTGTGCATCTTACCATGAGAGACATATTAATGTTCTTCAGTTCAAGATCTTAAGAAACTTCGGTAACATACAGAAACAAGAATCGGTATATTAGGACCAAAAACACATATATTTCAATGTCATATCTTATTGCTACATTTCCCTGTGCTTAAAATAACTACTCTGTTTGGCCGACAAACTTTTCTACTGACTTAGTCTAATAGTTCGGTCAGATGTTGTTACTTTTTAGTTTCACTTTACTTTGATCACTTAATAGAAAATCAACACCAAACTTTGAATAGCTGTGATACACCATCAGGTCAGCAGAAAATGTTTAGTGTTCAGATATCGTAAATATTTTGAGCAGACATTGTAATATTCGTGGTTTGGTCCGGTTATATCGATATTTTATTTCTTCGCGTTTCCAAATTGCTCTCTTAGACCTTGAATAGGTTATCATTCAAACCCCCAGTTTTACATGCTAGTGGCTGATACGATTGTTTCTGGGATGGGTGATTACATTCCAAGTACATTTTCATACGATTCTAGCATTTGCGGTCAGGTATCTCTCTCGTAAGCATGAAGAATACGAGAGACCTCTCAGCTATGATGAAGTTATTTATCGTTTTTGACATCAGTTATTGGTATACATATGTTGCAGACGTATTTTATAGTTTCTGATGTCCGGGGCTGCTTTAAGGCCGTTGAAGATTCCTCGACTTGCGCCATAGGGTGGTGGGGTTTCGCGTTCCGCTGGATTGGTCAGGAGTCCACTACACGCAACAAGCGGCTACACGGGTAGCAGGGGTTGTGTGGCGTGGACTGGGCGGTTTTTTAGGTTAGATGGCCTCGGGCAAGTACAGAAAGGGCAGCAGCCTCAAAGGGTGCGGGGCAAAGTCAGGACATGCAGGGGCCAAGCAGCAGTCGGTATTGTAATTGTAAACTGTCGAAGCTGCATTGGTAAAGTACCGGAACTTCAAGCGCTGATAGAAAGCACCGAAGCTGAAATCGTTATAGGTACAGAAAGCTGGCTGAAGCCAGAGATAAATTCTGCCGAAATTTTTACAAAGACACAGACGGTGTTTAGAAAGGATAGATTGCATGCAACCGGTGGTGGCGTGTTTGTCGCTGTTAGTAGTAGTTTATCCTGTAGTGAAGTAGAAGTGGATAATTCCTGTGAATTATTATGGGTGGAGGTTACACTCAACAACCGAGCTAGGTTAATAGTTGGCTCCTTTTACCGACCTCCCGACTCAGCAGCATTAGTGGCAGAACAACTGAGAGAAAATTTGGAATACATTTCACATAAATTTTCTCAGCATGTTGTAGTCTTAGGTGGAGATTTCAATTTACCAGATATAGACTGGGACACTCAGATATTTAGAATGGGTGGTAGGGACAGAGCATCGAGTGACATTATAATGAGTGCACTATCCGAAAATTACCTCGAGCAATTAAACAGAGAACCGACTCGTGGAGATAACATCTTGGACCTACTGATAACAAACAGACCCCAACTTTTCGACTCTGTAAGTACAGAACAGGGAATCAGTGATCATAAGGCCGTTGCAGCATCCCTGAATATGGAAGTTAGTAGGAATATAAAGAAAGGGAGGAAGGTGTATCTGTTTAGCAAGAGTAATAGAAGTCAGATTTCAGACTACCTAACATATCAAAACGAAAATTTCTGTTCCGACACTGACAACGTTGAGTGTTTATGGAAAAAGTTCAGGGAAATCGTAAAATGCATTTTAGACATGTACGTGTCGAGTAAAACTGTGAGGGACGGGAAAAACCCACCGTGGTTCAACAACAAAGTTAGGAAACTACTGCGAAAGCAAAGAGAGCTTCACTCCAAGTGTAAACGCAGCCAAAACCTCTCAGACAAACAGAAGCTAAACGATGTCAAAGTTAGCGCAAGGAGGGCTATGCGTGAAGCGTTCAGTGAATTAAGTAAAATTCTATGTACCGACTTGACAGGAAATCCTAGGAAGTTCTGGTCTTACGTTAAATCAGTAAGTGGCTCGAAACAGCATATCCAGACACTCCGGGATGATGATGGCATTGAAACAGAGGATGACACGCGTAAAGCTGAAATACTAAACAGCTTTTTCCAAAGCTGTTTCACAGAGGAAGACCGCAGTGCAGTTCCTTCTCTAAATCCTCGCACAAACGAAAAAATGGCTGACAGCGAAATAAGTGTCCACGGAATAGAAAAGCAACTGGAATCACTCAACAGAGGAAGGTCCATTGGACCTGTCGGGATACCAATTCGATTCTACACAGAGTTCCCGAAAGAACTTGCCCCCCTTCTAACAGCCGTGTATCGCAAGTCTCTAGAGGAACGGAAGGTTCCAAATGAATGGAAAAGAGCACAGGTAGTCCCAGTCTTCATGAAGGGTCGTCGAGCAGATGCGAAAAACTATAGACCTATGTCTCTGACGTCGATCTGTTGTAGAATTTTAGAACATGTTTTTTGCTCGCGTATCATGTCGTTTTTGGAAACCCAGAATCGACTCTGTAGGAATCAACATGGATTCCGGAAACAGCGATCGTGTGAGACCCAACTCGCTGTATTTGTTCATGAGACCCAGAAAGTATTAGATACAGGCTCTCAGGTAGATGCTATTTTCCTTGACTTCCGGAAGGTATTCGATACAGTTCCGCACTGTCGCCTGATAAACAAAGTAAGAGCCTACGGAATATAAGACCAGCTGTGTGGCTGGATTGAAGAGCTTTTAGCAAACAGAACACAGCATGTTGTTCTCAATGGAGAGACGTCTACAGACGTTAAAGTAACCTCTGGCGTGCCACAGGGGAGTGTTATGGGACCGTTGCTTTTCACAATATATATAAATGACCTAGTAGATAGTGTCGGAAGTTCCATGCGGCATTTCGCGTATGATGCTGTAGTATACAGAGAAGTTGCAGCATTAGAAAATTGTAGCGAAATGCAGGAAGATCTGCAGCGGATATGCACTTGGTGCAGGGAGTGGCAACTGACCCTTAACATAGAGAAATGTAATGTATTGCGAATACATAGAAAGAAGCATCCTTTATTGTATGATTATATGATAGCGGAACAAACACTGGTAGCAGTTACTTCTGTAAAATATCTGGGAGTATGCGTGCGGAACGATTTGAAGTGGAATGATCATATAAAAATAATTGTTGGTAAGGCGGGTACCAGGTTGAGATTCATTGGGAGAGTCCTTGAAAAATGTAATCCATCAATAAAGGAGGTGGCTTACAAAACACTCGTTCGACCTATACTTAAGTATTGCTCATCAGTGTGGGATCCGTACCAGATCGGGTTGACGGAGGAGATAGAGAAGATCCAAAGAACAGTGGCGCGTTTCGTCACAGGGTTATTTGGTAAGCGTGATAGCGTTACGGAGATGTTTAGCAAACTCAAGTGGCAGACTCTGCAAAGACAGGCGCTCTGTATCGCGGTGTAGCTTGCTCGCCAGGTTTCGAGAGGGTGCGATTCTGGATGAGGTATCGAATATATTGCTTCCCCCTACTTATACCTCCCGAGGAGATCACGAATGTAAAATCAGAGAGATTCGAGCGCGCACGGAGGCTTTCAGACAGTCGTTCTTCCCGCGAACCATACGCGACTATAACAGAAAAGGGAGGTAATGACAGTGGCGCGTAAAGTGCTCTCCGCCACACACCGTTGGGTGGCTTGCGGAGTATAAATGTAGATGTAGATGTAGAAGGCCGCGCACTGCCTGCAGCACTGATTAACTGTAGGGCGCCTATTCAGCAGCGTGTAATCTTTTGTCTTTAATTTATTATTTGCATTCTGAGCCGTGTTCTGGCTCGTATCGGTAACTCGTGAGTGGAACAGAGACAGTACTGTTCGTTCAGAGCATACAGGATCCCGCGACATCTCAATGGGCGGGCACGCGGGGAGGTGGAGAAGTGAACTTACCATCTATCGTGCTTGCGGCAGCTCTCTATCGGTCCGTATTCTTAGTAGCTATTGCTTGGTCTCAGCTTTTTTTAGCGCAGACTGGGATCGGATGGATTACAGTAAGTGTGAGATGGGGTGATTTCTTTATCTGGAGTTAGCATGAGTGGAGGTATTGGCTATAGTGATGTGAGTAAGGATGCTAGGCGGTTTCTGGCGCAGCATGCATTGCTGCAAAATTTATCCAAGATGGCGGATTCACGACCTCGGATCCGAGATGGCGGCTATAGATGTGGCAATGTCGCACTGATGTCATGGTGGGAAATTCAGATTTGTGGCGGTGGATTGGGCAATTGGGGTACCTTCATTAAACGTACTCCCTCCACACGTCCCCCCTCTCCTATGTTATATATGTGCTTGTATGTGTGTGTGTGTGTGTGTGTGTGTGTGTGTGTGTGTGTGTGTGTATGTGTGTGTGTGTGAGAGAGAGAGAGAGAGAGAGGGAGAGAGGGAGAGAGAGAGAGGGAGAGAGATCCATAGAAGTAATTTAATTTTATTTCTTTTACAGACCCACTAGCTGATAACCCAGCATCACACTCACCACCACCGCAGATCGACGCCCCAGAAAGATGGCATTTACTGCCCAATGAGGAGGAGGAGGAGGAGAGCGATGCTGGATTTTTAAGTGAAATCGTAAAAATAGATTAAAATAAATATTTTTCTTATAGGGAAATGACCTTTTTCCGTCACCCTCTCTATTACGTACCTAGCATCTTATACAAGATCAGTCCTCTTCAACAAAGTCCTTGTGTGCAGGTGTACTTGTGTGTGTGTGTGTGTGTGTGTGTGTGTGTGTGTGTGTGTGTTTACGCAAAATACCTATAAATATTTCATGTACATGAATATTATGCTATTTGACAAGACTTGGTAACTGTATCCTCGTTTCTATCGTGACTGTTAAAGCTTTCCTGGCATTCCCACCTTATACCCCACTGATGTTACAAAACAGCACACATTTTCCAACCACATTTTCGTCTTACTATAGTACACTGCTATAAACAATGGGGACACATGTCGTAATGTTTAGAAATGACCATATTTTCACCATGTGTTGATAGTTTCATCGTAGGTAACTTCTATGAGCAAAAAATGAGTTTAATACCCTAGGCCTATCAGGATGTCACAGATATTAAACTGATAAGAACAGATATGTTTTTCTTTTTGCTGGATGAGAGAATTCTTAGGGGATATATACAGCTTGTGACATGCTGTTGTATAGGATTTCCACAACACTGACTGCGGCTCGTGGTCTTGCGGTAGCGTTCTCGCTTCCCGCGCACGGGGTCCCGGGTTCGATTCCCATCAGGGAATTTCCCTGCCTCGAGATGACTGGGTGTTGTGTGTCTTTCATAATCATTTCATCCTCATTCACTCGCAAGTCACCGTAGTGGCATTAAAGAACTTGTGGAGCGGCGGCCGAACCGCCCCGCGAGGGGTCTCCCGGCCACAACAGTTTAATGCTGTGAAGATGAGTGTTCACAGAGTCACTACAAGTGCGAGGCAGTTCTGTGTGTTTGGGTAGGGGTGGTCCGCAGACAGGTATTTTGCTACTGTTCACGAGATCAACATGTTTCGATTTGCAGAAAGCATTTCCTTTCAGTGCTCAGGAATGTTATTGAAACTACAATGCTTCAAGATTCATTGGATACTCTAGGCAAGAATTTTGTTTATGAAGAAATGTTTGGTTCCAGTGGCCGCATACCACACACACAGGTAGAAATACACTATTGTTTCACAGCAGTACCAGTTTCTGTTTGCTTTCATCCACATATACACGTGAAATGCACGTTTGTGTGTTCAGATCCTGCAGAATGGACAGTGTTGCTGGAGGAACCAATGTGAGGGTTAGGGGAGCGGTGGGGAGAGAGAGAGGAATTAGGAATGTTCCGTTCTCAGTTACTCTGTGTGTCGATTCTTCCTGGTCTGGCATACACTGACCATCGTGCAATAACATATGTAACGTAAACAGAAGATGTGAGGGCTTTTTAATTCTAATTATGCCCTTTATTCCTCGACAAATATGTGCTAACGAAGATCTCGTGTGAGGGTTTTGCTACTGGGAAGCTTGGTGTACTGTGCAAAACGACACCCAGCTGGTATGAATGTGGACATACCGTAATTCTTTGGACGCTATACACATATAAATGACAATCACACTATTTGTCGGGAATGTTATGCTGTTGGAACGTAAATTACTGTGATTGGTGTTGCGAGATATCACTAGATGTGTATGAGAAGTGCTCAGAGTACTATTCATGTAAAACATTACGTCTGTCTAGCCGTAAATGGAGGATAGATTTGATGTGCGGAATTTGGATTTCAACACATCGGCAAATGAACTTAACCGTAAAAGGTGATAGATTCATTTCATAAACGGCTGCATAATATACGAAAGCAGGGGTTCAACTGGATCTGCTGTATCATACAAACAGGGCAGACAATACAGCTGTAACATCATGGATACAAAGTACATCCTCTCATCGGCTCCCCTAGGCCGATCCTCATATGTTAGTCGAACTATCGACTGCGCTGTTTATTACAGTACGCCAGCCCATATCGGTGATGTCTCTCCAACCCCTTCGTTCACCGGGACGCTGTTGATTATCAAATAGTGCTGGATGTCAGTGATTTACAACAGTGGTTTGAGAGAGTCTTGGCGATATGCAGGACCTTCCGGAAACGCTGATTTAAAATACCTGGAAACTATTCTCAAATCTGATTGGCTGGAAGACCTAAACGTCAAATAATTTGCCAGAACAGTGGGGAATCGAGACATCTAGCCTGTGTGAGTGTGGACTACTATAATGTTTTCGGACTCTATAGACATATAAACGATAATTGTATTGCTTGTCTGATGTGCGTATGTATTGGAGTGTAAAGTTACTGTGGTCTGAGTTCTGACATGCACCGAATAATGATGTGGGTCGCAAGTGAACAGAATATGGATAGCTATAAGAGAGGAGTAGATTCCCTGATTTTTGCGTGGAAAATTGCGATTTTAATGCCCGCCCAGCCTCAGAACTATGAAAGATTTTATATGGAAATTACGTCCAGTCATAAGGAGGATACAGATTTAAGTAAGAAATTGATATTTCCTGAGGCACATCGACATGAACAGATATTTCCGATACTTATTGGTGAATGTCATGTAGGTATTAACGAGGTTTGCCTTGTTTCTCCTATCTACTTTCGTACCTATTTCTTTCTTTGTGTCGTCGATCCAAGAGGTCAAAAAATGGTTAAAATGGCTCTAAGCACTATGGGACATAACATCTGAGCTCATCAGTCCCCTATACTTAGAACTGATTAAACCTAACTAACCTAAGGACATCACACATCCATGCCCGAGGCAGGATTCGAACCTGCGGCCGTAGTAGCAGCGCGGTTGCGGACTGAAGCGCCTAGAACTGCTGGGCCACAGAGACCGGCTCCGAGAGGTCAGACAGTTCCGCAAGCCTCTTGTTCGACTGTGGGGTATACTGGCGTTCTACAAATATTCCGTTTTTACTTGGTTGAGAGAACGTAGATTGTGATGTGTTGTTTGCATCAAGAGGGTGAAACACCGATGGAAGAGACGTTTTCTGGTTATCTAGACAAGAGAAACTCATACGATTATGAATAACTGTAGATGGCATTGTGAAGTATAACCATGGTCTGAAATCTGTTATGTTATTGACATCGGACATGTTAAAAATATGGGTGGAACTACCAGTTTCCTCTATGTTCGTGTTTTCACATAAAAATCTCCCCAGACAAGATAGGCACCTAGTTACTCAACGGTTCGCAGCACACCCCACGATAATGTCTTCCTAGTACGAAGTGCAGTATGGTTATTAGACATACGACTTTCTTTCACAGTTTTTCTTCTGTAAGACTGTGTGACGGATTCCATAGTCTTCTAAAACGTGTGGCCTAACGGTGCAACACGCGCCGGCTCTGAGACTCGCAGAATGTGGGCTGGCGCAGTGTACGGTCCCAGACTGGCGGCTGACGCTGCGTCTGCGCCAGCCAGCTAACACGGGCAGGGTGATGAGTCGAGGCTTTTCCGGAATATTCTTACCCTCCCGGTGTTTGAGAGTACAGGTTGGACTTTAACTTAGGTTGTAGTGACAAGGTGGTGTATATGGTTCAGTGATGTTGGTTATGTTAGTGTCGTTCATTCTACTCATAAATTTGTGGTGATCTTTAAAAGCATAATACCTAGCGGACACTCTCAGCGACAAAGAGCATGCTACAGCATTGTTGATGTGGTTGTGGCCGCAGTGTGTCTGGGCCTGGTTACTGTCTACGGTGGTGTGTAGCTGTGGCACTGCCGTAAGTGTTCAAGGATGCATTTACGAAGGAAAATTATCCGGTACAACTGAAAATGGAGTGCTGAACAGTTTTAACTCGTTTTTTTTTTTTTTAGGCATTTCATCTTCTGAAACCTCGCCTCAAAACTTTGACGAAGTTTAAGATAAATTGTTGATAGTCACCAAAACTTATTTCTTCAGGCAATTGAAGGGATGAAAAACATTCTAAAAAAGTTAAGTTTCCGCGACAAAGTTACCAATCAAATGGATGAAGTTTGTCCACGAATGCATTAATTTTACCGCACATCCCAACAATTAATGGATCCTATCCTTGAAGTGACGTACTTAAGCTGTTCAAATGTGTTGTAATTGCAGTTAGGAAGGCCAGGCCGTTATCCATGTCTCGTCACTGAGTAATGATTGCCTCTCTCCTTTCATTTCCAAAACAGTACAATTTCTTATCGAATTACGAAAAATACACCGAGAATTTTGCCTCTGTTAAGCCACTCTACTGTGCAGTGATAAGGAATATCACCATAGACTGCTTCCAGATCGTGCAAAAAGTTTTTGAACTGTCGGTGGTTATCACTGTGGCGCCTTACGACGTTTACGCTCTTCAAAACGACCTTCATGACGTCGGCAAAACTCACACTTTCAGCACAAATGGCGTCCTCATGCACAAAACAGTGTATACATGATATTCCTTTCCTAAATTCGACTCGATTATTGTTTCCTTCAGACAACTCACAAAACTTTGCTGGCTTGCAACCATTTGCAGTGCACCGCCTGTAGCCACCGAACAGAGTCTGTTTCATAGCAACCAGATGTTCTCCACACACTCACAAACAACCTCAAATACATTGTCACTCATGGTTGTGTACTCCATCGGTATCACATCTAACAAATACTCGAAAACGTGTAGTTTCGAATCAACACCCCTCACAAATATTGCGAGTTGAGAAATGTCTATGACATCTGTTGTTTCTTCAAGATCTAACGAAAAAGCTATAAAAGTCTTGCAATTATGCTTCAGTCGATTTTGCAAAACCGTGCCCATATCACGGATCTGACGAGATACCGTTTGTTTGGAGATGCTAACTCTGCTGGCGTTAAGCATTTACCGAAGGCGAGCAGGCAAGATTTCACCAAGGGACTTATTGAGAACAGTGTTCCAGTTGTTGCAATGATGTGTGCAATTTTGTAGCTTGCTGGAAGTCCCACGTCTGTTGAATCTTCATAGAAGTCAGCAATCTACAGTAGTTGCAAAACACAGATTTAATAAACGAAATCATTACATATACAGAGCGTGTAGAAGAGATATGTATTCATTTGTTACATTTATTTATTTATGTTGCCTCAGATTTATTTATTTGTTGGTGGACTTCGCCCTTCAGTGTAACGGTGAGTTGCTTTCTTGGATTACTGTCCAGCTAATCATACTGCGTCTTGTGTAGAGACGTGTAGTGACGCTTTTATATTATAGATCTTCATCGTATTCAGAACTTTATGACATGGAGCTCACTGAAGAAACCCGCCTTTCTTAACAAACAAAAGCTGTTCTCCTCAACTTGGCGAAAATGGCAATGGGCTGCTTCTAGAACTCTTTTAGCATTAATGGCAGGATGTTCTGTAAATAGCCATGTTATTGGAGGCTGCTGCTAAAACTTTTGACAGTGGGAGGTTTGGGATGTATCTGGGGAAGGTCTTTGTGAAAATGATCGACAGGGCCTGTTATTTACGAATGCAGGGGACTGCTGGCTACGTAACCCCCCCCCCCCCCCCCACACACACACAAGTGTTGCAAAAAAGTATGTATTGTTCTAGAGCGGCAGCAGCTTCTGTTTGGTCTTGCCCATCTATACACATGAGACTGAGTGCATGACCGAGTGCATATTTGTGTTTGAATCCTCCAGAATGGACCACATCATTCTTGTGAAATCATAACAGGATCCACATGTCATTTCTTTTAAGTGACAGCTGCTGTAAGTGCTGTGCTGAGTACCTCACTGTAATTCCACCAGTGGCCGTCAGGTGTCACGACAGACTGCAGCATGCATGACAGCCCAGGTAGAAGCTACATCACCTACAGTGTGCCAAGCAGGCCATACCAGGATGCATCACCTACCCCCCACATTCTCGCACTCCCCTCCCCCACCTCCTCTTGGCAACACTGGCCCTCATGCTGGTTGTTGAATATGAGAATATGAGCATTGTGTGAGGTAGTAGCAGTAGCAGTTCTCAACCTCTGCTGCACTAGCACTCAGTAATTTGCGAAGTTTTCTGTGTTTTTTTATAACCTACAGCATAAAGCTGTAATTTATAGACAAAGTAGTATTACTCTTTGTTCAGCTCTTTTTAGCATGGTGTTATTATCAGTAGTAGTTATATGTAGTCAGATTTTTTAAAATCACTGCAGTTCTCGTTTTTTAAAACTCCATAATATCTGTGCTTATACCACTTTAGGGTGTTGTTTCAGTTATTGTTTTGGACTGAGGCTTTTTCCTGCCAGCTGACAAATGTATCAGAGAGATTTATTTCGACTTGTACGTGAAGGGAGTGTCCTATGGTGAGTTACTCTTTACTTTGAGTCTGCCTGCTCCTAGTTTCAAGTGGTACTGTTAATTTCTTCCAGCAGCTGTGTGACATCATATATTCGTTGGTAGCACTGTGCATATCGATGTGTAATTAGGAGTGTTCTTTACTTCAGTTTCCCATGAAAAATAAATAAAATACACTAACCTAACCTTCTTCTCTACTGATGGTCCCGCAAATTCCAAGGATGAAGTGGTAGTAGGGTGTGGGATGTCGATGATGTCATAGGAGTGGGGGAGTGGATGATGTCAGTGTGATGTTGCGATATCTATTGCTGCCATCTAGGACACACCATCTTTGATAAATTTGGCAACAATGCAAGCTGTGTCAGAAATCGTGTAGCTCCACTACTGATCAATTCCATGTGGGTGGTTGGTGGCCAACTAACGGAAGTTTAGTGGTGAGCAAGCCCTTGGCTTCAATGTATGAAGGAATGCACGTGTGTGCTCAGCATTTTACGAGACAGCTGGTGAAGTGCATTAATTTTCAGTGAAAGCGTTATTCACCAACACATTGGAATCCTACTGAATCATATGAGCCTGAAATTTATTAAACTTGAACTAGTCATGAGAGACTCGCTAATGGTGCCCTTTTCTTGTAACGCTCTCTGTTGGGCTTTGGTGGAGCTAAAAATAAAATTCAGCAAATATTGTTGTTTTGCTGAAAAGGTGGGTCCTTTAACATCATGTGGCGCTTCGCTAGTTACATTCAGATTCCGTGTGCAACGGCGCTAGAAGCAAGTAACATGTCTGCACAAGAACAATGCTCTGAAAGTAATTTATTTTCTTTAAGCTGTTTCAAGGTGTTGTTGCTTATGAAGCTCATGAGTATCTTTAACGACTGTGAGCCAGGAATGTGAGTCACAGCTAAAGTGAGTGTTAGCTTTATATGACAAAGATAATTTTAATGAGTACCTTTAATGTACAGAGTAGATTACATGTCCAACTGTGTGTGGAGTATTGCTTATTCATATGAGTAAGTGTGCACTTTACTTGTGTATCGAGTATAGGTGTAAGTGGGATGCTGTAATTGCTTTTGACATGAATTTTATTTTTATTTCTAAGAAGTGTTTGTATCAACTGTCTGTGTCTCCTTTACGTAATGGCTTGTATTGCATATTTATAAGTGTGCTCTCTTATGTTGTAATTTGAGCCGCTACAGTGGGTTGCTTTCATAACTGTATTAATAAGTTTTATAATCACGTTTGAGGAGCCATTCTCGAATGATGCACCAAACCACTGCGTCTGTGTGCTGACTTCACAAAAAGAGACTGTTCTTCAACGATGGAATTTTGTTTGTTTGTAATTTTCAGAATTATAGAAGTGTAATTTGAAACTATTTTTATGAACTTTCTTTTATGTTAAACACTAATATTGCAGTTCTTTAAGTTCAAATTGGTTACTAATTCTAAATTGAAGTTTATTTGTTGAGATTTAACTAACCTGCTTAAAGTTTAACTCTTTGGGAAATAAATAAAATTTGAAAAAGAATTTTATATTTTGTGGCCTAGCACCTTCCATTTCCTGCTCTATACACTGCCATCATTTCAATTTGCATACAGTATTTGAAGGTAGCATCTGGTGAAATATTTTATAGTAACTTAAGTACTACTGGCTACAGCCTTGCCACAGTGGATACACAGATCACCGAAGTTGAGGACTGTTGGGTGTGGCCGGCACTTGGATGGGTGACTATCCAGGCCGCCATGCACTGCTGCAATTTTTCTGGGTGCACTCAGCCTCGTGATGCCAATTGTGGAGCTACTCGCCTGAATAGTAGCGGCTCCGGTCAAAGAAAACCATCATAACGACCGGGAGAGCAGTGTGCTGACCTCACGCCCCTCCTATCCGAATATTCAGATGAGGATGACTCGGCCCCGATGGCCACTTGTGGCCTGAAGACAGAGTGCTTAAGTACTACTAGATGGTATCCACCATGATTTTTGGACCGTTATCGGAGCAACATAAATAACATTGCTAAAGATATTAAAAATACCAGTCACAGTCATTTCGTAACAGCTCGATTCACATTTGGCGGAAAAAAAACTATTTACGAACAGTAAGTCGCTGTATCATAAAACTATTGTTTGTCGAAAATTACCTGGTAGCCTGTGCTATAAAGCTTATTTCTCTGGATGAACACATTTTCTCAAAGCATTCCATAATTCCGTACCACAGAGCAGAAGGTCGGAACCCAGCAATATTATAAAGCTGATCCATGTTGTGCGCAGTGGTAGAAGCTGAAAACATAAGACTTGGACATTTGATGAGGTAAAGTTCACACATGCGCATCTGAATTGGTTAAACATTAAAAAATATATGAAAATTTGTTAGCTACCTACTCTTTAGGCTGGGTTGTTGAGCATGAGAATGTGACTCATATGAACAGTAACATACCTGCTCCTCTTTCATACTTAATCATGCTGTGACAGTTTTTACTCTCAATTACTATCAAACGGTTCAAATGGCTCTGAGCACTATGGGACTTAACATCTCAGGTCATCAGTCCCCTAGAACTGAGAACTACTTAAACCTAACTAACCTGAGGACATCACACACATCCATGCCCGAGGCAGGATTCGAACCTGCGACCGTAGCGGTCGCGCGGTTCCAGACTGAAGCGCCTAGAACTGCTCGGCTACCAACGGCCGGCTCTCAATTACTATCGTAATTACTTTATAATTAACACTGGCTGGCCTTACTAGGTGAAAATTTTCTCATACGAAGCGGATAATGTAAGTACTAAAAAAATATGAATTAAATTAAGGATTCGAGATTGGCCTTCAGTGTAGAAGACTTGGTTTCTTAATCCTATACACATTGATTTTATTACTACAACATAAAACTAGTACTGATAACACAAGATTTAAACACATACTGATGAGCCCCAACATTACGATCGCCTGCTTCATAGCTAGTTTGTCAGTACTGTACATAACTGATACTGTGTATCAGGGATCCGACAGTTTGTTGGCAGGTTTGTGGAGGTATGTGGATTTAGATGCCTACGCACAGGTAATGTAATTCGCGAAAATCACGGCCCGCTGATTTAAGTACGTGATGATGGCGTCCGATAGCGGCCCAGATGAGATCCGTAGTAATTACATCAAGCGAATTTGGTTGCCGAGACATGAACGTGAGTTTACTACAATGCTCCTCGAACCACTATATCACGTTTCTGGCTACCAAACATGGACAATTATACAACTGAAAGATGACATCGCCGTCAGGGGAAGACATCGAGCATGAAGGGCCGCAGGTGGTTCGCAACTGCCAGCGTGTCTTCGACTACTACCACAGCTCCCACGCAAGAGCAGGAGAATGTCTCTCATAGCATAATACTGCTCCCGCCAGTCTGCATCCGTGGCGCGCTGCAGGTTCCGAGCCGCCTATCATCTCGATGACGGCGTTTGTGAAGACGACCAGCGTCCTTGTGTAGCAAAAACGTGATTAACCCTAAGAGCCGACACGTTTCCATAGACCGACGGTCGGATCCCGATACTCCTAAGCCAAATGCAATCGTAGTTGACGATGTTGCTGGGTCAATGTGGGTACACGCAGGCGCTATCTGCTGCGGAGCTCCATGTTCAACAATGTACAATGAACGGTGTTCTCCGAAACGCACGTGCGTGCACCAGCATTGCGCTCTTTCGACAGAGATGCCAAAGATCACCATCTATGCTACTTCACAGAGCAGACAAGCCTCCGAATTCCACATTCTGTGAAGAGTCGTGGACGTCCAACCATTTAGCGCCTTGTGGTAGTTTCACTGTTGTTCTATCTCTTTGTGTAGGTGCCCACTACAATAGCCTGTGAACAATCAACTAGCTTCGCTGTTTTCGAGATACTCGTTCACAGTCTCGGTCCAATAATAATCTGCCCTTTGTCAAAGTCGATTATCTCATTGGATTCCCCCACTTGTACCCTGTTTCTTCGCTGGGGTGATGCCCCATCTGTGTCTGCTCCGCTTACATACTTTTGTTACCGCGTCACGTGCCCGCGAAGCCACAAGGCGGCATCGAACGTCGTGGTGGGCAGAGCTCATGTTTTGGATTATTGGTGTAAGTCAACCTAAAGGTCCCACCCATGATCTTATTTCCCCACTAACACAGAGAAATTAATAAACATGAAACTGCCCATCCTATCGTGACTGCTCGTAACATCAAACGGTACATGAATGTTTGGAAAATGCCTGTCTCAATGTAAGTTGTGGATACAGAATAGAAATCACTCACACATTCATTCTAGCTCATAATAAAGAATAAAAAATTACACTGTCCACCACAGGAAAAAAACTACTTGACTACTATGAACATATGAGGAGGTGGGTTCTCATCTGTTAACAGCCACGAAATCACAAAAAAGGCACTGAACTGGTCTTTAATAAAATGTTCGGAGATTATACTTGCATGTCAGTATTCATTTGACTCGTAAAGTCACATACTATCGGTGTAAAAGACTGGTTAATGCGTTAAATAATCGTACAAGAATACATGCACACTATGAGGGAGTCAGGGTTACATGTAGTAGTCATGAGGAAGACAGAAAACTCATCTGTTCAAAGAAATTTCTACAACGAATAATCCACCTGTTTGGCGATCAATCACTGAAGACGCAAACATTTAGTATCAATTGTAAGCGCAGAAGGCTCATTCACTACCACATGCCATGTGATAAGTTACCAATGCGAAGTCATCTGCACAAAAGGTGTTCTGAACAGGCAAAACAGTAGAACTGAATAAATACCGCATGGACCAGAAATACGTATCATGTATAAAATTGAAGCACTTGTAATGAATTAACTTTACTAATGGTTCGCAAAGTCGCTTTGTGTTATCACTACACGTGGGAGCAGTTCATTGATAACAAGACGTCCAACCATTTTATCAATAATCTTTAACACACATGTAAAATCACGCGAAAGTATTTAAATAAATACCCTTCCCCCAAACATAAGTAAGCTTAAACAGAAAAGATAAAAATAATTGTAGCTCACAAGTATTGAAATATCTGAATTAAAACATGGCAGCTTTCGTTGGTGGTTTGAGAAAGTGTGGTGCGGGAAGGAAACAGAAAGAAACACTCCTGGCGCTCGCCGACTCAACGATGTCTCTTGATATAAACAGCATGCCCCGTCGATGTAGATAAATCTGTCTGATTTTCTTCCTATACCGCCTCAAGACGGCAAAATTGCTGTACCACACTATTGGTTCCCATCATTAATTAAAATTTTTGATGCAGTGAACTACACAGTCATGCATTCAGGGTTCGAATCACAAGAGGAGTTCATAGGATGAGGTAAAGGTACCCAAAATATAATTGCAATAGTCATGTACAGCTCCTTTCCAGATGGTTGCTACCACCACATTCGGGCAGGTAGTGATAACAAAAATTATGGGATAGCTTTATGCACGTACACAGATAGCACTAGTATCATGTCCGCGAGGTATAAATGGACAGCCATTCATAGAGCTGTCATTTGTACTCAGGTGATTCATTTGAAGAGGTTTCCGACGTGTTTATGGCCGCACGACGGGAATTAGCAGACCAGACTTTGAAAGCGCAGTGCTAGTTGGAGCTAGACCCTTGGGACACTCCATTCAGAAGCCGAATTAAACATTCCGAGATCCACAGTGTCGACAACGTGCAGAGAATACCAAATTTCAGGCACTACGTCTCACCACGGACAACGCAGTGGCGGACGGCCTTCACTTAACGACGGGGAACTGCACCATTTGCGCAGAGTTGGAAATGTTAACAGAAAAGCAAGAATAACCGCAGAAATCAATGTGGGGCTATGGAGTACGTATCCATAAGGACAGGGTGGCAAAATCTGGGCTATAGTAAAAGGCGACCGGTGCGAGTGTCTTCGCTAACAGCATGATATTGACTGCAGCCCCTCCCCTGGGCTCGTCACCGCATCGGTTTGACCCTAGACAATTGGAAAACAGTGGCCTGGGTAGATGAGCCCAGATTTCAGTTCGTAGGAGCTGATGTTACGACACGAGCGTGCGCCGATCCCACAAACCTGTACACCTAGGTTGTCAACAAGGCACTGTGCAAACTGATGGTGGCTCGATAACGGTGTGGGCTGTGTTTACATGGAAAGGAATTCGTCCTCTGGCCAAACTGAACCGATCACTGATTGGAAATAGTTATATTCGGCAAGTTGGAAGCCATTTGCGGCTGGCCGTTCGTGAACTTCATGCTGCCAAACAAAGATGGAATTTTTATGGATGACAGTGCGCAATGTTACCGGACCACAATTGTTCGCAGTTGGTTTGAAGAACATTCTGGACAATTCGAGCGAATGATTTGACCACTGAGATCACCCTACATGAATCCCATCGAGCATTTATGGGAAATAATGAAGAGCTCTGTTCGTGCGCAAAATGCTGCACCGGAGGCTCAGTATTTCTGCAAAGGAGTTCCAGCGACTTGAATCCATACCGCATAGAGTTTCTGCGCCATGACCGGTAAAAGAAGGTGCGACACGATATTAGGATGTGTCCCATGTCTTCCGTCATCTCATTGTACATCAGGAGCTTTGCTACAAGAAAATGTTCTGATAGGTTCGTTTCGGAGTTTATAGAAATGCATTAAAACATGGTAGACAAATGTAATACAAATAAAAACTGAGCCTGATCTAAGATTAGTTGTAGGCACATAAAACACGATAGAATAAACAACAGTAAGTTAGGTAAATCATCACCAAGTTTTGTTCGAACGGATAACTGTCAGTAGCCTGGTTGTCTTGCTACTCAGAGTTGCTCACACCAGGTGGTGTGACGTATAACAACATAAATTCTTAGGCGAGCTTTGTTGACAACATAAAGCAAATACTCTCTGTGTACAGTATTGTGGCATAGGTTTGTAACAAGGCATAGCAGCCCATAGTGATACATAAAGTGAAAATAAAATTCTCGTACTAGTTTGTAATACGTACGTGTTTTAATAAAAACAGAATTAAGTCCAAGGTATTCATGAAACACAGTTTTATGTCACTGATGCGCAGGGTTGGTCTTGAGTACCTCTGAGGGTGTGAGGGTGTGTGGGGGGGGGGGGGGGATTTTAAGACGGCAGCTCAAAATCTGCAAGACTTACATAAAATAGACACATATAAGCAGATAGCGCATCTCTCAAAGTTTTTAACTCACGAGCTGGGCCTCGTTTGTGACACGACAAACCTCATATATGGGTACGAGATTGCAAGACGCATGCACGCGCAGCGACAGCATCCCGCTTTTGAAACCTGTTCATTGGACTGCCTGTCGGCAGGTGCGAGCTAATTCGATGTGACAGTACAAAGCAGGTGACTTGCCTATATGTTCTGACTCGCTTGCTACCTAGTGGTACGCTGTGCAACAAAGCCATGGGGCGTGGTACGAATAGAAACTTGGAGAGTTATTACTAGTGACAGCACAAGATTCACAGCATGCGCTACGTGTCCGGTGTGGATAAACCGCCTCTGCTGACGTCTCTGAAGAAGAACGTTTGCCCTGTCACCGGTTCGGTAATGCTGTGAATAAGCATGTATTTTGTGCAGGCTCGATCATCGATAATGGGTCAGCAGGTTCTTTTCCCTATGATGACAACGTTTAAGACGTTTTTGTGACAAGCGAGAATTTTCTTTGATTAAGAAATACTACAAACGTCTAAGAACGCAAATTTATTCATTTTCGCGATTTCGGTGTAAAATGATATGAAACAACTAAAAGTCGGGGTTCAAAACTGTAGCTGACGGAATCGGATAGCACATCAGATGAAACCATTTACTCTACGTATGGACAGGAGCTGGATTGATGGCATTCAAGTAATTTGATGTTTCTACATTGACATAGAGAAGAAACTATGGCCACAAAAATGAAGAATTAAAAATGATCAGTTTAGTGCTTTACTTTCTGAGAACGTATCTCTTAGCAAAGCACCCTAAACACACCCGGCGTTTTCACTATTCCACGTTTAATTTTAATCCTATCTTGAATGAGAAAAGGAGGAGCAACAAGTGTTCTTTCAGTGTGTTCCACTGTTGGCACGTAAATCCCTCTCAATGCCCGGAAAGCACTCTGTCTGAATGGCCGACAACGGTTGGTGGGGCTTTCTGATCTTCCGTTAATGAATGTAATAAAATCCCTTCTGCTTGTTTATCTGCGAGTGCCATTGTATTGAGGTTTCATTGTCAGCAGACACATTATTATGTTTAAATGCAAAATGATCTTCCAGCGCAGCACAGAATATTCACAAAGGGAGGGTTTTTCCCTTCATATGTAATTTAGGAAGCACGTCAGTTAGTTCCGATGTAGTGAGTATTATACTCATCCTCTTGCGCTGAATAAAGAAACAACCACACACTTTCATCAAAACGAACAAAGACCAGATTATATGAAGTAAACGGGAAAGCTTCTCAGTAAATTTAGGGAATATCTGACAAATCACGAATGTTGCAGGTAATTGTACACGTATATTTCAAGGAATATTAAAACTTACCTCTCGCAAATCTCAGTTATAAAAAATATTGTATCAAGAAGAAAACACACCATAGTTATTCCTTTTCATCGTAGAAAATTCTGGTGCACGAAGAACCAATGTTAGTTATTTCACATAGAGCCCTAACAATTTACAGGAATTGCTTACAAAAATAATTTTGAACCAGATATATATATAAAAAAGAGGAGACCGTATGGAAAGCGTGAGGTGTATTTCCCGAAGTTAGTCGCTCATAAAAGTTTCATGTAGTGCATCGCAGCATGTACAGTACCATAACTATCCGGAAGAAAAGAGAAGCAGAGATTACATGTATCATGAATTCGACTAGAGTCAAGTCGAAAGATATAATTCCAAACACTAAATATCAAATTGTGATTCAACATGAGTACAAAATTTATTCGCTGTTATACTTTTGGAATTTAATGATATATAAACTTCGACAGAAGTATCTGCTTGAACTAGTGGCAACTTAAGCACGTCAGTTTCCATGCTGGTTTTTTAATTTACTGAGCAACCCCCCAGTACACAACAGCGAACTTTGTTTCAGTTAATTATAGCAAGCGCCGTACAATCTTCACGATCCTATAAAATGTAAGTTTGCTGATCTCTACAGCTTATTGAAGGAATGAGAGAGAGTTGAGAGCTTCAGAGTAAACCCTAGGCAAGCAATACAGCAGAAGACGAATGGGTAGCTTTGAGAGATGAAGTAGGAAAGACAAGGCCTAGTAGAAATCCCTGGATATTTTAAAGGCGGTTGGATTACATAGTGGGCCTGTATAATGGAAACAAAGTTGAGGCCAATGTAATAGAAAGAAAAGAAGGTGAAGATTAGATGGATGATATGATATTACAAGAAGGATTCAATACAACGTTAGAAGACGTAAATGGGAACAAGGTGCATGGAGTGAACGACACTGCCTTAGAATTATTGAGATACTTGGGGCAGCCAGCTACGATAAAATTATTCCAACACTTGTCCAAGATAAATGAGACAAGCGAAATACCCTGAAACTTCAGTAAGAATCCCAATGAAGACAGATGCTTATAGATATGATTACTAGCAAACAGTCAGTTCAATAACTCATCGTTGCAACTACTGACACAAATAATTTATACAAGAATGGAAAAACTGGTAGGGCTACTACTATAGCAATGGAACGTAATGATTGACGTTGAAACCTCATGGCATTACTTGCTTAGTCCAGTATTGTATCCACGTGCATGTTGGGCAGTTACAGGGCCAGAGCAATAACATCACCATACAAGATGGCGGAATCCACGACGTCATGGCGACGGCAAATTAAAAAATACAAGCTAACTAAAACTGGCGTAAAATATCTGTATCATTTATAAGATTATGGAAGCTTCGCCTAAATTGGGTAAACTGGCGCCACGTTAAAAAGTATCCCATCGATCAGTAATATTTGTCAAAAATTCTCAAACGCTGTAACTTACAGTGTTTCCACATTTGAAATATCGTATTATTTATCAAAATAACGCGCCTATACTGCTGGTATAACTTACAGGTTAAGCTGCATTTCTCAAAGAGCATAGATTGATCATTTCATCACATTTGCTGTAATGCATGATGGAGCTCCAAATTAAATATTACCACACCTCAATTGTCTGTATAATTCTTCCATAACAGTGAAAAAACTCACGTTAGTCAGTTTGTGTCAACTGTTAGAATGTTATTACTGTGTCTCAAATGTGTGTCAAAAATACGTAAAGATATTAACAGTACTGATTCACTTACATTATTTCCACGTTTTAAATGTCTGTAAAAATATGAATAAGCACACACATTCAAAATACATAAAGATTTTTACACAAGTGGTGCAACGTGTAGTATTTTCGCATCTAAAATGCCTGTACTATTTAGCAAAAATATGTATGCCCACAGACAAAAAGGTTATTTCAATATTATTACATCTAAAATACTTGTATATTGCCCACAAAACATAGATTAGCTAAAAACTTGCCATCTATTGAAAGGGTGTAGTTAATATATTAACTTACACGTGAAGCCTAAAACATACTATACAGTCTCGTGCCACAATACCACATTCATGTATAAATTGTTCTACAAAACGCATATTGGCTAAAATACTGTGTTAGCTGCTAGAAGAGTGCAATTATTCTGTAATTTACACTCGATACCTGAAGCATGACTGTAGACTCTTAACGTCAGTGCTACAATCATATTTTTTTGTTTAAATTGTCCATATTATAGTTCAATAACTCTAATAAACACCTAACGGCTAAAATAATATTCTAAACAGGTAAATCAGTCATAGTTGACACATCTTGTGCCTAAATAAGGTATGTTGTTTGTAGCACAGAAGCGAACCAATCAAGCGTCGTTTTATGGGGACAAAGATATTTGACATATATAACTAATGTTAATAACTAGATAATATATTTTCTGAAATTTAAGCTTTCAGTGCTTATACTCTGTTCCATCAACATCATATTCTCCGACACTTCAGCATAACAAATCATACTGAAAACGGTGCATTTTGATGTGATCGTTGTCGCACTGCGTCAATTAAACAGCACATTTTTATAATAAACAAATATAACTTAGAAACGCATCAAAATGATATGTAAATGTACCTTTCACTAGCATTTTTCCCACCGATGACACATTTTCTACTACTAACACAACAAGGCATAGAAAAAAACGGCGCAGTTTCTCGTGATCTTTAATGTTTTATATCACTTAAAACACACATTTGTGCAATACACATGTATAACTTAGAAAGGTATCAGATGCGATGTGTTACTACGACGTGGTCAAAGACAATGAGTGACAAAATTCCACAGAAAGGAAAGTTCGAATTCTCGAAAAACTTACCCCAAATAAAATTATTTATCAAAATACACTTGAAAGAAGAAACAAACTGTGCACCGTGAAGCATTTATCCGAATAGGATGGTAATCGGTAGTAGATCCGAAGTACATGTTCAGACCAACAAATGATCAAGATTTCAGTAAAACTGAGTGATTTATTCTAGAGAAAGAGCTCCACAAATGGAACAAGTAAACAACGCGTTGTTCCACCTCTGGCCTTTATGCAAGCGGTTATTTGGCTTAGCACTGATTTATAGAGCAGTGTTTAGGAAGCACCAAGGCAAGCAGTAAAAACTTTCACCGTGTGCAGGCTGGCATATCTTGCTGGAACGTAAGCCCAGGATGGAGTGCCATGAAGGGCAGTCAAATTGGGCGTAGAAAATCGTCAACATACCGCTGTGCTGTAAGGGTATCGCGGATGTCTTCTCTTATCACAGAAGACAATTATACTGCAGTCAATGAGATCCCGTGCCAAAGACATCTCTGGAGACGCCCAAGACAACAGGATGGATACCCACCTTACTGTTGCCCACCATACAGGCCGACAACCAGGAGTGATGGTCTGGGATGCCACTTCTTTTCATAGCAGGACCCCTTTGTTTGATATCCGTGGTATCCTTACAGCAAAGTGGTATGTCGAAGACATACTATGCAACGTTTTGTTACCCATCATGACAAGCCATCCTGAGCTTACATTTCAGCAAGATATTGCCAGGCCGCAAGAGTTTTTACTTCTTGCCTTTGTGCTTGTCAAACCCTACCTTGGCCAGCGAGGTCGCCGGATCTCTCCACGATTGAGAGCATTTACAGCATTATGGGCAGGGCCCTCCAAACATTTCGGAATTCTGACGGTCTAATGTGCCAGTTATATTTAGTTTGACATGGAATCTTTAAGGAGGGCATTCAACAAGTCTATCAATGAATGCTAAGCCTAATAAATGCTTGCATCGATGCTACAGGTTGTCCTATACGTTATTGACTTGCTCAATTTGTGAAGCATTTTCTCCTGAATAAATGAGAGCCTTGAACAGGATAGACGAGCATGGAGTACTGAATTAAATCAGTCTTTGGACTGAAGTTCACGGCAACAACAATATTAAATATAGCAACAGAACGTTCCAAAAACAAAATATAAGGTGTTAGAGACAATGAAAAAGAAATGGAACACCTACGCCAGCAATTGGAAAGACGAATCTATCTTGTGGTTGCCGAGGTTTCTTAGATCTATACGGTCCATGTTAACGCTATGAGTGTTATTTCATTCTGTATGTGTACAGCTAACAAATAATTTTACCGCTACTACACATTCCAAGATAATTGAAGATATAATATACGTCTATGGGTTCACTGAATTGTCCAAGATACTAGTCGTGGCCTATATAAAAATGGTTCAAATGGCTTTGAGCACTATGGAACTTAACATCTGAGATCATCAGTCCCCTAGAACTTATAACTACTTAAACCTAACTAACCTAAGCACATCACACACATCCATGGCCGAAGCACGACTCGAACCTGCGACCGTAGCGGTCGCGTGGTTCCAGACTGAAACGCCTAGAACCACTTGGCCACAGCGGCAGGCTCCTGGCCTATATATGTGGTGCAGTTTGTAATGGTGGAGTCTGTCTGCTAGTAGCTCACAGCTGCTTGCATTCACATGATCTGTGGATACGAGGTGCGACCATAAAGCAATGAGACTGATATGAAAAAAAATGTTGCTTACCTTTTTAGTCAAGTGTAGTGTTGTCTCCTTCGAAGTAGTTCCCGTCTGATTGCACGCACTTTTTCAGCGCTTCTGCCATTGATAGCAACATTTCTGGAACTCATCTTCTTTAATATCCTCCAAGACCCTCGTCACAGCTTTTTGGACATCTTGTGTTGTTTGAAAATGGTGTCCCTTGACCGCCGTTTTGACTCTTGGAAATAGAAAAAAGTCGCACGGAGCAATATCTGGTGAATAAGGTGGCTCTGGTAGTACTGAAATTTGTTTTGCGGTTAAAAATTGCTGTACTGACAGAAGTATGGGATGGCGCATTATCGTGATGCAGAATCCAATTATCAGCAATGTTGGCACAGACACAAAGAAATCTTTTACGAAGCCGTTCTGAAATTTCTTTGTAGTAATATTGGTTAACCGTTTGTCCGGAAGACACCCACTATTTATGAACGATTCCCTAGGAATCAAAGAAGCACACAAGCATGTATTTCACTTTTGACTTTGACATGCCAGCGTCTTTTGGCCTGGGTGATCCCTTTAAGCACCATTGCGAACTTTGCCGTTTTGTCCCTGGACCGAACTGAAAAAACCAACTTTCATCAGCAGTTACAACATTGCTCAACAATTCTGGATTGATTTCCGTTGGCTCTAACAGATCGGCTGCCACATTTTTCCGTGTTTCTCTCTGTTGTGGTGTGAGATTTTTGGGGACCATTTTTGTCCAAATCTTTCTCATACCAAGTTCTTCAGTTATTATTAGACAAACCGTTTCTCGATTGATGTTCAGTTCTTCTGCAACCATTTTCACGGATCTTCGATCAGATTGGTTCGAATTCACGCATCCTGGCCAAGTTGACATCCGTGTGTGAGATTCATGGTCGTTCACTGCGGTCTTCATCTTCAATAATTGTTCTGCCTTCACTAAACATTTTATGCCAAAGAAAATCTTGAGCTCTTGAGATAACCTTCTCTCCAAAAGCCTTCTGAAGCTTACCGTAAGTTGTCGTCGCGTTTTCACCCAATTTAACACAAAAAGAAATGGCATACCATTGGGAAATATTATGCGGTTCCATTTCCGTGACGAGAGACACAAACACGTGTTAACTTATTACAGCACGACTGAGCAGTTGCATCGATGTGCCACTTGGTTAGAAACAGCTTATAGACCAAGGTCAAAGATATTGTGCCTAAGCAAGCCTGCAGGGTTGCCACATCTTGCAAAGAAAATCAGTCTCATTACTTTATTGACGCACCTCGTAAATCTGTTTAAAGCATTTTCACACTCACAAAACAGCCAGGCATTGCACTCGTGTTGTTCGACATAGCTAATCTATTTCATCTGCGAAGACCGTTTTCCACATCTCATTTAAGTTGTGATGTGAAAAATGTCTCGAGAACTGTGTGTCTTATAAGAAATCAGGAAGACCCCATGAATAAGAGGGGCCCATACGACGTCTCTTTCCACAGCATAGTGCGTAGTTAAATGGTACTGTACATTTTAGGCTACTTACGTGCATAATATTACATTTATTTTAGTGTCAGCTTCCGATCTCAGAACCAGGCAGAACTGTAAATCTCAGGGGCTGTATTGCGAAACAAGTTTCTAATGGTATCACCTGTCTCTAATCAACTGCACCGGCTGGAAACAGCCTCAGCATGCCGAAACTGGGCCAGCTGCACACAATCTGGGCACCATATTCAGAAGTACACAAACGATCTGAATTTTGTACTATATTCACAACACCTGAATGACCTTAATTATTTACAAAATATGGATAAATCCTGTACAGTACTTCCATCATACGCAAAAAACACTCACGGACACACTCACCTCCCCCTCCCCCACACACAACACGTACACACTCACATACACACACAACACACACGCCGGCCCAGGTGGCCGGGCGGTTCTAGGCGCTTCAGTCTGGAACCGCGCGAATTCTACGGTCGCACATTCGAATCCTTCCTCGGGCATGGATGTGTGTGATGTCCTTAGGTTAGTTAGGTTTAAGTAGTTCTAAGTTCTAGGGGACTGATGACCTCCGCTGTTAAGTCCGTTAGTGCTCAGAGCCATTTGAACCATTTGAACAACACACGCTGTTAATGTCAACATTCATTCCAAATCTTGTCAGCATTTGCCATTAAGCATAGGTCGAGTGTCATACCACACTCGATGTAAGACACAACAGAGCCTGAAATTAAATATTTCCATATCTAAATTGCCTACACCATTTGTGAAAAATGCACACACATAGTGGTTGCGATGTCACCTAATGGATATTCTGCTGAGGAGTAGCTTTTCTAGCCAGAATTCCATATGAGCAACCCAGTTGCGACTTCACCTGATATTTCTTCACACCATGGGTAATTGGGATAGAATAGCTCGATAATGTTGTAGGGTCGAGCTGCAGATATATGATTACACTCCCAGCAGTTAACCTGCTGGAGGTAATAATCTGAAGCTGATATCCTGCAGTCATATAATGTCTGCCTTGTCTACAATTAAAGATTAAAAAATAAACAGAAATAATTAATAAAAAGAAGTATTTATCCTGCAGTCTGTAATTGATGTAGATGACACCAGAGATTTCTGGTGAATAATGTTTATTCAAGAAGTATATCTCAAATAAACTGAAAGAGGTCCTACAATAATCAGCTATATTACAAACAGAACGATAACTTTATTAAATGCTGTAAAGTTACGTTGAGAGTGTTACCAGAATGGTAGCAAAATATCCAGGCTAAATAAACATCCAAGACTCGTGAAAATTAAGTCCGTAACACCATCACAACACACAAAATATTCATCATCTCAAAACTGTTCATAGCTCAACATGCCAATTTACAAATTAAGAAATGCGAACAATGAGTAGATGGTCAAACTCTGTCTACTCACAATTTCTCAACACAAGTAGAAAAGTTGAAGTTTAGCACTGGAGCAGATTCAGAATATGACAGCTGTTCACTACATAGAATCAATCATTCACCTCACCAAATAATCCACATTACCACAGGTGGATTTGTCTTCTTCGAGAACTGAAGTAAAAGTGTCCAGAATCGCGTCCTTGAGCGCTCCACTCAGAAAGTGTTTGTGTCAACTTGACTCCATTAGTTTTCTGTCATTATCTGACTCTCACTGGCTGAAGACCATCGGCACCAAAAATGCATCGTTGTTGTACAGATATGATTCTGATTTAACATGACCACTTTTCAGGCTAAACTAATATATTATAAGAATATTTAAATTAAGAAATGTTGTAAATATTCAGTCACACTCAGACCATTCGCAATAGATATAAATAAAGGTTGTTCATAAATAAATAAGCTAGAATTCTTCCACCAGTTGGCTCACTTCAAAAGAAAACAAACTGTCGTTAAATGTTGTTTGCAGGACTATTTGTGTCTACTTGATAAAAGTGTCTTTTGGTACATTTTTCAATGGCAGTTCCATCTGAGTCGACCACTTTTAAATTATTATGTTTTTTATATCGACTGTAACCGTACTTAAATAAAGCTATTGGTAAAAATAGTAACATACTCCTTAAAAATTTCCACAAAGATGACAAGCTTTGAGGTATTCTGGCTGCGTTAATTTGCTGTGTTATTGTGGAGGATACGATGTCCTGACAGGTATCTGCATAATGCAAAAGGTGTAACAAACGCAATACAGCAATCAGTAAAATGGTTACAGACATGTAGCTTTCAAGTATGATAGTTACAGTGCAATGTTATCACCTGAGATATTTTTTGTTGAAATAGCGTGTAAAGTTTAAAAATTGTTAATTCTTAGGTTCATTGTGAAAAGGTAAACTCCCTGTAAATTATTAGCTTCTGCACTCTTTAAGTTATTGGAAATATTATTGTTTCATTGGATACGCCTATTTTTACTGAGATCACAATGTATTGAGATTTGCTTCAGTATGTAACTGTGAATCATTATAGAATTTCTAAGAGTTGTAAGGAGATGTATTGAGATTCGCTTTGTATGTAACTATGATTTATTATAGAATTTATAAGAGTTGTAAGGAGCCATATTTCAGACTGACACTCCACCATTTATGGTGCGTCATCTGCTCCTCAGCTAAGTGACCAACCGCCATTCAAATTCCCTGCACTGAGGACTTTCCAGTTTCTGGCTACGCTGACCATCTTCGTAGCTGGACGGGGCTATACCACTCACTTTGTTTGACCTACTACAGTTGTTGGTCCTGGAGCTGGTGGCTGAACGCCAGCTGCACAAAGGAATTCGCCTCACGTCATACCAATTATAGGCCTACACACATATAATGTTACATAGTATTTCCACATTTACACGGTAGTATTTTACGTTTCCCCCTAAGCCTACATGAGGCCATTACATTGGTAGTGAAGAACCTGAGTCCTATATACGAAAAATAACTAAACACACACGCAATGGTCGTGTTATATCAAATCGTCCCATACTTCGACAGACTGCAGTAAAATAGTAAAGGTTTGGTCCATATGTCACAATTGTTACATGAACCAGTAAAAATTGCCACATACAGTGCCACATCATACAAAATTGTAACAAATTATGTCATATGACACCATGTTACAAATAACATAAAGTGAAATTGTAATAAATTTCCTCATATTCCACATGCTTGGCGATAGTACCTCAGCAATGACTTGAAAGCGAGTGTATGCTACTAGATCACAAACAAAATTTCAATGCGAGAAACTGAGTGTGTATGTGCCACAGACAGTCCCTGCTCCTAAGTCTTGAAACTATGGTCTACCACCAGAAGCTGACAATGCTTATGTGCCATAAACTGACAGTGGGTGTCAGCTACTGGATCTCAAATAGTATCTCATGCATTAAACAATGATTTCCCCATACATAATCACTGTTGCAGCAAAACTTACCTGTCCACACATGGCTTTTGTTACACAAAAATGGAAAAAAATCACCTCATGTATCAACTGTATAAGTTAAATTGTGAAATACAGGGCGTTTCAAAAAGAAAGAGCAGATTTCAAACATTTATTTCTCAAAAACTACAAATGATAGAAACACAATTCCAACGGTCCTTCACTCAATATGAGTACCAAATGTTACACAACAAATATCAAAACTGTACCTCAATATGAGCACCATTTGTTACACGACAAATATCAAACCGGTATCTCATTTCTTGCCACACACGACGCAACTGGTCTTTAGTTACCGAATTCACGGCCGCAACAATTCGATGTCGTACCTCTTGAAGAGTAGCGGGCATAGGTGGGACATAAACACAGTCCTTTATGTACCCCCACAAATAAAAATCGCAGGGAGTAAGGTCTGGTGACCTGGGAGGCCACAGACGATGACATTGATCTTGTGCTCCTGCTCTTCCAATCCACCGTCCTGGAATGGTGTTATTTAGGTACCGTCGTACAGGTTCAGAGAAGTGTGGTGGGGCGCCATCTTGCATGAAGATGAAGTGATTTGAATCTTCCTGAAGTTGAGGAAATAGCCAGTTTTCTAACATGTCCAGGTAAATGGTTCCTGTGATAGTTTTCTCCATGAAAAAGAAAGGTCCATAAACTTTGTTTACCGAAATTGCACAAAAGACGTTAACCTTTGGTGAGTCTCTTTCATGTTGAATAACGTCCCTCGGAGTTTCACTCGCCCAAATTCGTACGTTATGCCGATTAACTTTACCAGAAATGTGAAACGTTGATTCATCTGAAAAAATTAATCGTTCGGCAAAATTGTCCTCTTCCATGTCCTGTAGAATTGCAGTTGAAAATTCGAACCTTTTGTTGTGGTCGTCAGGACGCAATGCTTGCAATAACTGCAGTTTGTACGGCTTCATGTGCAGACGGTTACTCAGAACGCGCCATACCGTTGTTTTAGACATGTTTAGTTCGTGACTTGCCCGTGCCGTGGATTTTCTAGGGCTCCTTTCGTAAGCTGCACGGACACGCTCGACATTTTCATCCGATGTGCGTGGACGACCCGTGCTTTTTCGCTTGCAGATGCAACCATCTTCTACGAATCTGTGATGCCACTCATAAATTTGCTTATGACGAGGCGGCTGTTTGTTGAATTGACGGCGGAATGCACGTTGCACACCAACAATGGACTCTAACTTTGCAAATTGCAGCACACAAAATGATCGTTCCTGTGGTGTCGTCGCCATTTTCCTACAAACAAACGCCAGCGCCACTGCGGATTTGCATGGAACTTCTGCGCGGACCATTGAAAAACTTTGAACCTTTCTCTGACAAGAAACGTTTGAATTGTGTTTCTATCATTTGTAGTTTTTGAGAAATAAATGTTTGAAATCTGCTCTTTCTTTTTGAAACGCCCTGTATATCCCCATATATCGCCACTGTTACACAAAATTCTAGATCACCCCATACATAGATTCTGTTGCATGAAATTGTAATAAGTAGGCCGATACATCTGTACTCTCACACCGAATAGTAACACACTGGCCGATACGTCACCATTATTACACAGACTTGTAGCACATTGCCCCATATTTGAGCTTTATGATCATTGATCCACATGTGTTTTGCAATAGAAATATTTATGTATTTTGATAAATAAATTTATTTTCGTACAAAAATCGTATTTTAGAGATATTCAACTTTATTCTCTGCTTGGAAACTTCTCTGAGATTGTCTTTAACTAAGTTGTGTTTATGTTGGGAGGGTATACTCGTGTATTACGAAAACATATAGTTTAAGTGAAACAACGGGTGAAAGATATTGTAAAATGCATTATTCTTAGTGTGGTTTTTTGTGGATAAGTGTGACGTCAGCACAGAAACATGCTACCACAAGCATAAACAATACTGAAGACATAAATAAATGAATTAGGTAGTCACTACCATTAAAAACATTTTTATTAATGGATTATACTCTTTCTATCTAAAATGTTGCCTGGTCAATTCATTTTTGTAACATAGCCTCATTCATCCTAAGAGCCAATTATATCATTTAAGGTGTGTTTTGTACAGTTAAATAATTATTTAAATGTGAAAGTACTGTAAATTACACACCAATGTATTTTAACAGATATTTTAGATGTGAAAACAAGTTGTGACATTTCACCTAAACTTTGTGTTACTGATGAAGCTTACATATTTTTGCAAACGTTTTAGATGTGGAAGTAATGCAACTTACAACCTTCACACGTTTCGAATGATATTTTAGATACGGTAATAAAGTTGTCATGAAGATTGTGTTGGTGATATAGCTAAATTATTTTTGATAAATGACACATACAATTTAAACACAGAATTATTTAAACTCAGGGTCCATTGTATCTTACATCAAATGTGGTACAATAATTGCACTACCCTCATCGACAAGTACTGCTTAATATGTAACTTTAGACATGGAAATGAGAGGTACATAAAAGATTGTGTGTGTGTGTGTGTGTGTGTGTGTGTGTGTGTGTGTGTGTGTGTGTGTGTGTGTGGGTGGGTGGGTGGGTGGGTGGGTGGGTGGGTGGGTGGGCAGGTGGGAGGGTGGGGGGTTGCCATGTGCATTTTGCTGATACAGCTTACGTATTTTAGACATGGAGCTATTAAGCCTTGTGGTTTTCCAGTCTGTAATAAGTGTTTGTGCTTTCAGTACCTGTTCATTATACCTGTGAATTTCTGAACGAAAATTTCCTCTATTTGGTAAAATAGATTGACTGCTATGAACATCCACAGGTTTCTCCAGTTCTATATGAGCTCATTTTCTTACTAGTTAATGAATAGCTCTCAGTTTTCTATGTAGTAAGCATAGCTACATGTGTGTGAACAAACTGTATCTGCTTCCCCATATATTACTGCGAGTATTCTTTAAACCTTCCTCATATTGTATGGTACTGTGAATATTCGTGTATACCTAGGAGATTGTAACTTCCCTGTGTAAATGGATCATTCACACATTTTCTCATGGATGGGGGCCATTTTTAGTGTCTCTGAATGCTTTGCGTTCGCCAAGAACTGCTTTTACTTGCTAATAAATCTATTCACTGGAAATTTTAAGAAAAACCTTATGTTCTATTTTACAAGTTTGTTTAAAATCAGTTATTATAGAACTGCATACCCACTTCTTAGCTGAAATGTCGATTGAAGGTGAGATTGTATGCCCTATGCTTCGAGTGTTAAACTATCAATCTTTGTGGCAAATTATTTTGGACAGATTTTAAGGCATAAGCTTCCAATTTTCCATAATTACAGAATGTACTTTTTAAGATATACTGAAGTAGATTTACTGCAAAGAAATTGTATTATGAGGTGCGTTACTATATTTTTCAAAAACTCTCAGTTTTTCTGGAGGAATTTTGCAGAAAATGAATATAAAAACAAAAGAAGATACGGCATTTTTGTTTTTCTAGTTTCAGAGGTGTCGACTCTAATACTTAGCTTTCTTCGAAAATTTCATGTTTCTTCCTTCAGTAGGTTTTTAGATAATGGGTTGTCTATAGCAGAAAAGTTAGTTCCAAGATTATGAGGTTCAAAGTTTTTTTAAAATTATAAGCTGTTATACAGATCTACATTTCTCTATCACGCACTATAGTTGTTCTGGCCCATTATCTGTGTCTCCTTCAGCATCACAGTCGCCGATGTTTGCCTTCTTCTTTTGTTTCTTGTTGCCCTCTTCTTTTCTTTCTTGTTTCTTTGGCATTTACTGAGACGCAAACTCTGCATGGTATATACGGAGCACGTGCATTTTTCACTGATGTCCAGCTGTGTTCTGTTCTAATCTCACCCCTACCATCTCCAGAACCTTCAGCCGTTCATAGCTGCCACCGTTAAAAGTTACTACAGCATCAAACGCTACCAACTTTAGAGTCATGAGGCAAATAAAAACAGTTTTAGATACCTGGCAACACACAACATTACTGAAGGATTCATTCACATTCCTGGTCTTCCCCCAAACAAACATTACATTAGTAGCTGAGATATTTTATCTCTCTCTTCAGCATCTGCTTGTGACGTCGGCACATACAACTGAACTGTTATTGTCGGCGTCGGTTTGCTGTCATTGAATCGTTCCCAATATTTTACTCTCTGTATTACCTTCCCATTCGTTACGAATCCTACTCCCGTTATACAATTTCTGCTGTTGTTATTATAAGCCGATACTTGCCTGGGCAGTAAACCTTATCCTGTTTCAATTTCAGTCACTGATCCCCACTGTCTAGACTGAACCTTAGCATTTCCATTTTCAGATTTTCTAGCTTCCGTGTACTGTTCAAATTTCTGACAATCTTTTTCTCATGGTCACATTCCTGTTGCTACTCCTCTTCCGGAGATTCTAAATGGGAACTAATCCGGAATGTTTGGTCAATGGAGAGAGCAATATGACACTTTTCCCATTACAGGCTACATGCCCTGTGGATAAACGTTGTGTCTCTTTAATATAGTGATTCCTAGTACGTTCTGCATCCTCACGTCGTTGATCATTCCAGATTCTTCCACCTTTTAGGAACTGTTTTTCACCACAAGGGCAAGAGAGTGCCCCAAAACTCTAGCCGCTCCTCCAACCTCTTTGACGAGGCCTTTGATAGAGTGAGAATGACTCTTTGTACCGGAAATATTCAGCTGTTCGGTCTGACGATTTTTATCCAGAGATTAAGCAGTAACTGGGATAGAGTCCGCCATCAAGGACGCTACCCCTAGAACATTAACAACTTAAAACCTTAGAGTACTAACTGACCCTCGTAATTCATATCAATTGTTCGTTATGGTAAGCGCTAATATAACTTCATGTATTACAGGAAATGCTACTGCATGATTTGAACTTTTGTTTCAAAACTATTAGATTGATGCATAAGTTCGTAGCAGTTTTATTTTGCATGGTGTTTGATGAAGGTCACTGAAACGCAGTAAGCCACAGTGATACAAGTCAGTGTATAAGAAACTGACAAATGTGATGAACTGCTATCATTCCACCACTGTGCGCCATTTGCATGCAGGTGGGGGGGGGGGGGGGCGGTTCGAAAATCGGGTGTGAAGGTACCGTATGATCCAAGCCAAAATCACAAAAATCGGAGGGTGGCCATATGTTCGTCTCTGCTTGCACGTCATCAACTGGCTCGTGAACAACATCGACCATTCCTATCCCGTATCGTTACTGGTGACGAGAAGTGGTGTCTTTCTGCTGACACAAGGAAAGAAAGGAATGGTTGAACCCAAGGAAAGCAGCAACTCCCCGGACGAAGACCTGCTCACATCCACTAAAAATAATTGTATGCATCTGGTGGAACAGCGACGGTGTGATGTACTACAAGTTGCTTCCCCGATGTGTAACCATAACAGCTGACATTTATTTTCAACAACTAAGACGCCTCGGAGACGCAATCCAAGAACAACGATCAGGAAGACTGCGTGGAGCGATGCTGCTTCGCGATAACACCCACCCGCATACTGCTAGACTGACAAAAAACACCATCCTGGAAGTGAGTTGGGAAATCGTTCCGCACCCACATTATTCACCTAATCTTCCGCCCTCAGATTTTCAGCTTTATCATTTTCTATCGAACAACTATCAGGGAACTTCCTTTCCGGATGAAAATGTGCTTCGAACATGGCTCCAAGTGTTCTTCGCCTGAAAATCACGTAATTTCTACAGAAGCGGAATCGAAAAGATACACCGGCGTTGGCAGACTGTTTTAAATAGTGAAGGAGAATGTATTACTGAAGAATAAAGCGCCTTTTACGTGTATCTGTTGTGTTTATTAAACTTATGGAGAAACTTTGTGGACTTACGCAACAACCTAATATTTGACTTTACTTCTTGCACTCGTTACTTTTACATAACTGTAATTGGAGCTACACATTGTATTCTTTGAAGTGTTAAGTCCTTATTGATGAATCCCCTTCTTCACAACTCAATATCATCTTCTAAAATTATCAAGCTCGAACAAATTATATGTAGAGACTCTACCGTTTCTCCTTTAGGCCATTATCCGTTAAGTCATTAACATAAATTGTAAACAATAACTGTCATATAATCCTTCTTTGTACGTTTAAGAAATTACATGTATCGCTTTTGTCCCATTAAAAACGTATTGAGTTCTATAGGCAAGAAAATCCTGTATTCAATTACAAACCTGGTCTGATACAAAAAGTTGTATTTTGTTCACTAACGACAGCAAGGAGCCATAGGAACTCAGCAACAACCTGGTCGCCTTTAACTTCAGCGCTCTGGAGCTCACGGTCAGAGGCACTAATTCACTCAGGATCTCTGCTGGCGCGATCCGCAGAGTTAGCTCTACTAACAGTCATAATTCGTTTGCGTAAAATATATTCCATAGCTCGACAACAGATTTACGTTAGCAATGTAGGCCTATAATTATGTGCAAGTTCCCGACAACTATTTTTGAAAACGGGTATGATCAATGGTTTTTCTCCAGTTGCTAGGTAACCGTCGCTGCTCCAGTGACCTACGATGAACTATTGCAAGAAAGGAAGCAAGTGTTTTCGCATAATGTCTGTAGAATCTCACAGGTTATCGCCTGGTCCAGTTGTCTTCCTAATTCAGATCGGGTGTAGTTGGTTTTTATTACTCGATCGCCTCTCTCGATAGTGAAGATTTGTCCGACGAGTGAAAGTCGGAACTCTGTTACGATCTACCGTGGTGAAACAGTTTCAGAGTCGAAATTCAGTATTTCAGCTTTCTCCCGTATCGTCTTCTGTTTCGCAGCCAGTATGGTCACTGAGCGATTGAATAGACGATTTGGATTCGCTTACTGACCAAAACTTCTTAGTATTTCAAGTCAGATTGTTTGACAAAATTTTACTTTTAAATTCATTAAATGCTTCTCTTCTTATACTCGTTTTGCTTTATTAAGCTTTTGTTGTCTACTGTGTTCTTACTTCGTTTAACTTGGGGGCGAAGTGTTCTTTGTTTCTGCCGTAGGTTTCTAACAACGGCTATTGAACCACGGCGGATTTTTTTGCATATCTCACCTCACTGGTTGGAAAATATTCATATAAAGCATATTGTACAATGCTTTTGAGTTTTGTCCATTTGTGTTCCCCATTCTTGTCTTCAGAGCTGAATATTTCATGTTGACTACTTAGAAGTCATGTAGTTCGTATCTTGTCACCGTTGCGTACCAAGAGTATTTTCCTACCTTTTTTGGCACTCCTTCTTGAAATTATTTATGCTAGTACATCTCAATAATTAATGATTCCGTTCTTCACGTTAACTAATACGAACATTTGGCTGTTGTAACACCCCAAATATAGAACCCACAATGATCACCCTTTTGTAGAGAAAGAAATAACAAAATTAATCATCCTGACAGTGACGGCAGCTACTGACAACAAAATTTACACTCTTCTCAGATTGATTAACACAAATGTTATATAAATACTAATGCTTAAAGAAAGGACTGAATGAAAGAATACCATATGATTCAAAACAGAAACTTTAAAGAAATAATTCAATAAGTATTGATTACAAAGGTTAAAGCCCAGACCATAAATCAACCAAAGATAGCATTTGTCCTAGAAGTGAATTGTAGCCGCATCGAGCTGTTAGTTCTCTGTGACTACAATGTAACTCGGCAGTGGAGATGTTCACTTCTCTCTTGTACTCGGGCAACAGTAGTGTGCATGTTAGGCGCTGCTATATTGTTTTAAAACTGGTTTGAAGCTTAAATTTTACGATATAGACTGGAAATATTAGTCATAAATTGGACTAAAGTAGGATCATCTTTACCGTCTGGACAAATAACGGGATTTTGATGTATGTGACAGAAAAGTGAATCGTGTGGTTATCGATTTGTGATGGGACTTAGCCTTCATGAGACTTAATAGTCACGAACATCAAAGGACACAGAAAGAGCCTGATCGCCGACATAAACTCGATTATTAGACTTGAGTAGGCCACAACTAAACGCAATCACGAAGAGATTACAATTTCGCCGTGTTGTCAGAAGCTAACGTCAAGGTCAGAATTACTGATGTTAACGTATGTAATTCCTTGAATGACATATCGATGTGTGCGCTCAGCATAGGGACCGACAATATTTACGAAGAACAATAAACCTTAATTCAACTTTAATTCTTTGTGTCGCCTACATTATTTATTGGACATTTAAAGTGTATTCGTGAAATTAACTGATTATTCTGATAACATAAAAGTGATAATTTAAATGTGAACAGCAATAACTTTACACCAAAATTACGACGTATTCTGAACATTGCTCAAGGGTATGTTATCCCTGGAGCTACGTCGTACAGTTGTTGAATACGCGACGTAGCGACGCCTTGATGACGGAATAGTAGCTAATCACTTATTATCCTCGCAGAATTCATAATGTGGCGTCGGCTTGTGTGATGATTCAAGGCACTGTTTTTTTAACGTTTGAATAACCATTCTCAAATCGGGGGTAAGAACTATAGTCAGTAAGGTCGCGTAAACTGAAGGGTCTGTCGCGAACACGCAAGGTACTTTTGGTTATTTCAGGTAAATGGAGGCATCGCGTTATCGAGGGATGCAGTCGCTACATTTATAAGTGAAGAAGATCGACAGACAACAAACACAATTGCTTTCATTACAAGCAAGGGCTGCGCACACACTCCGGCGTGCTCCTCTATCGAGACAGTGATATCATTTTCGAGATGCAGTATCTGAAAATAACCAAACCACGTGAGGTTTTTTTTTCTAATAGTTACAGATAGGCGTTGTCGTGATCGACGGACGCCGTTACACATCACCTCGACTGGGACACCCATCACCATCGAGCCGAAAGAGAACAGCGCCACACTGTGTTTGTTAATAGCATGTCTAGGACATCACCGTTATGCATCGGTGCTCTCACTACTTGATAGAAGTAATTACTTTATTTGAAATCCGCCACTGTCTGCATAATTTTCACTGTAAAGCTTTGGGATATCATTTTTTAGTGAGTGTTGTTAAATAGCAATGGAATCTAAGAACCAACCTCAACAGACATAGTGCTCATAGGTCTGACTTATAAAATAGGTGGCAGTAGACGGCTCCTGCCGCCTGTGGAATGTTGAAGCCTGTGCTCTGGATCATCAGGATGGCTGGTGACAGTATTCATGCACTTTAAATATTGGCTTGTCCAATATCTGTTGTGCTTGTACCATATATGCAAGATTTACTGAATCAAATAAAATGCAGTATAATGCACTTTTTATTTAGTCGAAAAGAGCAACTCATCAGAGTGGAGCAACAGAAGAATACTGGGTGGAATCACGTTCTGGGGAATGAGATTCAGTCTACTGTCATAAGTTGGTAGGAGCAGTTTTTGTCCTTGGGTATCATCTAGGGTCATCAATCAGTTCGGTAACATGCTCTGGTGTCCTGTAACCTTTCCTACTACGAAAAAATAGTAAAACAAGACTGGAATTGAAGAGTCACGCATTTCTAAGATGCTAAACAAATGCATCGTCTTCACGAGTTTTTGACCACTTCTTAACCGATTCTTCGATAAAAAGCCAATCTAAGATCTCTGTACATCGTAATTAGATTATGTAGGGGTCCTGATAACAGGTTTGTGGCAGAAGCAGCTCTTTGCACTCTGACTCAGAGATACCGCATAACGAGTGAGCAGCGATCCAACAGTAAAGCCAAACACTGTGTTATTACGGTCGATTTTCTTATTCATATATACAAAACGAGGGTCATGCTCCATTAACATTCTATGCATATGAATGAATGGGGCCTCTGTGCTTCCAACTTACGTTCAGAGGAAAGAGTTTTTGGCAGAATTATTAGCTTGATGTACTGCTCCTTCTCAGATACTTGCATGACAACGAAAAAAAGAAAGAAGGAAAAAAGAAAGAAAAGGCCGCCGAGAACAAGAGTGAGTACTTTTATTTCGCAACAACCACAGGCTCTCCGCCCTATTTGGGGAAACATGAGAAGAAATTGGGCTTAATATAGCCCTACAGTAGTATCCGGTTTAACAGGGAAGGCTGATCCCTACGTCCTGGCAACCTGAACGCCTTACCGGAAGCTACTCGGGTTTTTATTCCTCTTGTTCCGAAGCAGCGGCGCGTCGTATCAGCGGAGGTATCAAGATTCGGCGTGTTCTGATAAAATCGGTTCGGAACGCGATCGCTTGATACTAGAACTCGTGACGCACGCTTCGCCAACATGCCACACGATACGATACGTCCCTCTCATTTCGTCTTACGAGAGGTCTAATAGCGGCAAGCTCTAAAAATGGTGACACGTGAAAGTGCTTCTCGTATGCGGGTCATCATCCTGTACTGATTGAATATATACATCTGGCGCAATTGCTAGTGTGTACATTTCCTCTTGGTTCTCTTAACAGATACTGAAACATTTACACGTTGCTGCCGTTATACAAAATCTTTGTAGTTATTAAAGTTATCTTGCAGTCTTTATAGTAGGTATTGTAATATAAGAGCCAAAACTACTATTTTTACGAAATATTGATACAACTTTCATGCAGAAAGATATCTTTGATGTTCAGATTTTTTAGCCTCTGTCTTCACGTTCTCTGGCCTAGGCACCCGAGCAAACAATACGCTAATAGCCTTGCTCTGTATAAATCTCATTGTACAAGAAATTGCGCGCCTATTTTGGAAACAAGAGAAACTCCAGTGTTGGTCGCATAAATTTTAATCATAGAGTGATCATCTTCAGAGCAAGATTAAGTGCATTGGACTCATATAATCATTAATTTCAAACGTAGGTGTATAGTGAAGAACATATCAACTAGCAGATAAGAATAGTTTGAGTCTTACCTGATAATTGCCATGTTCGTCACTACGAACACCTGTGTTTGAAGTTATATTGTGTGCGTGATTACGTGAGTCCACTAAACTTAACCTTGCACCGAAAATGACCACTTCGTGATTGAAATCGATATGCAATAATAATAATAAAACAGTTTCTAATTTATAACACCAACGCAAGAAATTCCGTTATTCACAATATCTGTTGTGTGCTCGTGGTGCACAATTTCCTAATGGAATCTTAAGCCCATTTAATTTTTCTGTTAGGTTATTTACAATATAGAGTACTAAACGAAGAGGTCATTACAACTTCGAGCTAAAACAGATGACTTGTGTTAGGTTATTTAGTAGATTGAGTAAACCCTGAGTGCAGTTCTTTCACTTAATAACATTTGTGGCTATCCTCTTAAGAATTGGTCCCGACAGGTAACATTAACAAGAACTTTTTTCTTTTCACAGGTACTGTACGTTCATTGTTGATAAAAAAAATGCATTCTGCTTGAGGATAGTGATCACTATTTTATTACACGAGTATGTGTATCATTAGAGGTGTACAAAGCAAAATTCAGTTAATATTTTGAACAGTGTGTTGTTGTTGTGGTCTTCAGTCCTGAGACTGGTATGATGCAGCTCTCCATGCTACTCTATCCTGTGCAAGCTTCTTCATCTCCCAGTACCTATTGTAGCCTACATCCTTCTGAATCTGCTTAGTGTATCCATCTCTTCACCTCCCTCTACGAATTTTACCCTCCACGCTGCCCTCCAGTACTAAATTGGTGATCCCTTGATGCCTCAGAACATGTCCTACCAACCGATCCCTTCTTCTAGTCAAGTTGTGCCACAAACTCCTCTTCTCCCCATAGTTATGTGATCTACCCATATAATCTTCAGCATTCTTCTGTGGCACCACATTTCGAAAGCTTTTATTCTCTTCTTGTCTAAACTATTTATCGTCCATGGTTCCCTTCCATACATGGCTACACTCCATACAAATACTTTCAAAAACGACTTCCTGACACTTAAATCAATACTCGATGTTAACAAATTTCTCTTCTTCAGAAACGCTTTCGTTGCCATTGTCAGTCTACATTTTATATCCTCTCTACTTCGACCATCATCAGTTATTTTGCTCCCCAAATAGCAAAACTCCTTTACTACTTTAAGTGTCTCATTTCCTAATCTAATTCCCTCAGCATCACCCAACTTAATTCGACTACATTCCATTATCCTCGTTTTGTTTTTGTTGATGTTCATCTTATATCCTCCTTTCAAGACACTGTCCATTCTGCTCAACTGCTCTTCCAAGTCCGCCGGCCGAAGTGGCCGTGCGGTTAAAGGCGCTGCAGTCTGGAACCGCAAGACCGCTACGGTCGCAGGTTCGAATCCTGCCTCGGGCATGGATGTTTGTGATGTCCTTAGGTTAGTTAGGTTTAACTAGTTCTAAGTTCTAGGGGACTAATGACCTCAGCAGTTGAGTCCCATAGTGCTCAGAGCCATTTTTTTCTTCCAAGTCCTTTGCTGTCTCTGACGGAATTACAATGTCATCGGCGAACCTCAAAGTCTTTATTTCTTCTCCCTGGATTTTAATACCTACTCCAAATTTTTCTTTGGTTTCCTTTACTGCTTCCTCATTATACAGACTGAATAGCATCGGGGAGAGGCTACAACCCTGTCTCACTCCCTTCCCAATAACTGCTTCCCTTTCATGTCCCTCGATTATTATAACTACCATCTGATTTCTGTACAAATTGCAAATATTCTTTCGCTCCCTGTATTTTACCCCTGCCACCTTCAGAATTTGAAAGGGAGTATTCCAATCATCATTGTCAAAAGCTTTCTCTAAGTCTACAAATGCTAGAAACGTAGGTTTGCCTTTCCTTAATCTTTCTTCTAAGATAAGTCGTAGGGTCAGTATTGCCTCACATGTTCCAACATTCTATTCGTCTGTAAGAATTCGCGTTAGTATTTTGCAGCTGTGACTTATTAAACTGATAGTTCGGTAATTTCCACATTGTCAACACCTGCTTTCTTTGGGATTGGAATTATTATATTCTTCTTAAAGTCTGAGGGTATTTCGCCTGTCTCATACATCTTGCTCACCAGATGGTAGAGTTTTGTCTGGACTGGCTCTCCCAACGCTGTCAGTAGTTCTAATGGAATGTTGTCTACTCCCGGGGCCTTGTTTCGACTCAGGTCTTTCAGTGCTGTGTCAAACTCTTCACGCAGTATCATATCTCCCATTTCATCTTCATCCAGCTCCTCTTCCATTTCCATAATATTGTCCTCAAGAACATCGCCTCTGTATAGACCCTATATACACTTCTTCCACCTTTCTGCTTTCCCTTCTTTGCTTAGATCTAGGTTTCCATCTGAGCTCTTGATATTCATGCAAGTAGTTCTCTTTTCTACAAAGGTCTCTTTAATTTTCCTGTAGGCAGTATCTATCTTACCCCTCGTGAGATAAGCCTCTACATCCTTACATTTGTCCTCTAGCCATATACGCTTAGCCATTTTGCACTTCCTGTCGATCTCATTTTTGAGACGTTTGTATTCCTTTTTGCCTGCTTCATTTACTGCATTTTTGTATTTTCTCCTTTCATCAATTAAATTGAGTATCTCTTCTGTTACCCAAGGATTTCTACTAGCCCTCGTCTTTTTACCTACTTGATCCTCTGCTGCCTTCACTATTTCATTCCTCAAAGCTACACATTCTTCTTCTACTGTATTTATTTCCCCCATTCCTGTCACTTGTTCCCTTATGCTCTCCCTGAAACTCTGTACAACATCTGGTTCTTTCAGTTTATCCAGGTCGCATCGCCTTAAGTTCCCATGTTTTTGCAGTTTCTTCAGTTTTAATCTACAGTTCGTAACCAATAGATTGTGGTCAGAGTCCACATCTACCCCTGGAAATGTCTTACAATTTAAAATCTGGTACCTAAAAATCTGTCTTACCATTATATAATCTATCTGAAACCTTTTAGTATCTCCAGGGTTCTTCCATGTATACAACCTTCTTTCATGATTCTTGAACCAAGTGTTAGCTATGGTTAAGTTATGCTCTGTGCGAAAATTTTACCAGGCGGCTTCCTCTTTCATTTTTTAGCCCCAATCCATATTCACCTACTACGTTTCCTTCCCTTCCTTTTCCTACTGTCGATTTCCAGTCACCCTTGACCATTGAATTTTCGTCTCCCTTCACTACCTGAATAATTTCTTTTATCTCATAATACATTTCATCAATTTCTTCATCATCTGCAGAACTAGTTGGAATATAAACTTGTACTACTGTAGTAGGTTTGGGTTTCGTGTCTATCTTTGCCACAATAATGCGTTCCCTATGCTGTTTGTAGTAGGTTACCCGCACTCCAATTTTTTTATTCATTATTAAACCTACTCCTGCATTACCCCTATTTGATTTTGTATTGATAACCCTGTATTCACCTGACCAAAAGTCTTGTGCCCCCTGCCACCAAACTTCACTAATTCCCACTATATCTAACTTTAACCTATCTATTTACCTTTTCAAATTTTCTAACCTACCTGCCCGATTAAGGGATCTGACATTCCACGCTCCGATCCGTAGAACGCCAGTTTTCTTTCTCCTGATAACGACATCCTCTCGAGTAGTCCTTGCCCGGAGATCCGAATGGGGGACTATTTTACCTCCGGAATATTTTACCCAAGAGGACGCCATCGTCATTTAATCATACAGTAAAGCTGCATTCCCTCGGGAAAAATTACGGCTGTAGTGGGGGGGTGGGGGGGGTGGTAGACGTTGCTCCGAGGACAGACCTGGGAAAGACCCTCAAAACTTCGCAAGCGATGAGACAGGCAGCCAAGAATTGCATTCACTTCACGAGATGGTAGCTCAGACTAGTGGCAGTTTAAGCGCATGACCAATAATTATTTGCCGAATCTACCAAATGTCTGATACTAGTGAAACGATGGAATAACACACCCAAGCCAGAGCCGGCAGTCAGCACCACATCTTCAGACAGTGGTGTTTAGAGCATCAGGAAACAGAAAGGAAGCACTACTACCAGAGTAGGAATAGAAAGAGACACACCACCCAGCCCACAACTCAAGGAAGCTGTCGAGCTACCCGCCTTATCGGACAGCAGCGGCAAGGCAAGGAAAAGAACACTTCTGTAACACGCCCTAAGCTCCATGGCAGGTAATTGGGGCGTTAGCGGTCACTAGGCAGGAAAAATACCACTGATTGAACTTCATAAATAATAACATATAGAATGGAGCAATTAATAATAACAAGTGGAGGAAGGCTAATTAGATTCGCCTTCCCCAAACGCTCCACTCGCTGCTCTTCGTCTCGGCGATACTTCGAGCAGCAACACGCATGCAAATGGAGAGATCTCACAATGGTGGAGGTTTCACGACTTGAATTGAGGCCCACTCAGCTTTAACTTCCTGGGTCCGGTTGACAACGAGGTTGCACCCCTCGCGACTACAGCCCTTCAATCCGGCAGTGTATGCTTGCTGCCAGTGGTCCCGGCGTGTTACGCGCTGCACGGACCTGGCTGCTCGTCCGTCCCCAACCGGACTGCCGACTCACACCACACAGAAACACCACAACGTTGCCCCAAAGGTAGTACCACTGTTACTAGATATCGATAACCGCCGCTGCTGCCACTAGCGGACAGACAACGCTTGAAAACGGAGTGGCGCCAATGAACACAAGAAGAAGACAACTGTAACCATTACCAACTAAACGATGCGAACCTAGCAACGGCAGCACGGCTCAGAAATACAATATCACTTATTGAGAATCGAATTCAAAATCTGGCTGTCAAACTCCACCTAAGGGATTTTAAAGGAGTTGCTACGTAACACCCCGGAACTAGAACAGCCGCGAAACCGAATGACTGTTGAACTCTCTGACACGTACGTACGTTTTCAATGTGCTCAACAAAGGTGTGTGAGGTGCACCGAGAATGTTGCCAAACTGGCATATCTTAAGGGAACTCTTGCAATTTTATTCTTGCACGTGTTAATAATGTTCCACCCATCTGTGATTCCCCCTCAGGAAGGCGTGAAACACGAGGGTTGAAAAACCATTAACACCTTTCGCTGCTTCGGATCACTTTAAAATTTCTTCGAATGAATTTGAACTGTCCATAGTGGTTCCACCCTGTATACTGGAGCAAAGATTGTAATTGCACTGGACTCAAACGGAATGCAAACAAGATCAGTGGGGGTGCATGTCCACAGTTTCCGTACAGAAGCGTGTCAGCAGTGTCAAAGGTAGTCTAGGTCGTCTACTTGTTGCTCATCGCACTGTGAACTCTCCTTTGCGACCGCGGAATACGAGGGAAGCAACGTCCCGAGGAAAGATGTCGTTTCATCAAAGTCCCTTGTGCCATCCCCTGAGGCCTTTTCACGTCGATTCTGAGCATCGGTATGTCTGAAATGCTTTCCTCGGGCACTCGCAAGAAAACCACGTGATTTCAACGCTGGGCGTCTCGGTGCTGACCTCCATCGCAGAGGCGTCAAAAGAAGGTTGCAATGAGGGTAAGAGTGGTTGTGACGTGCCTCCCATCATCTGACCCGTCGGCGGTGGGCTTAGGCAGAATTGTTGTGAAATTTGGTGTCAGTGTGACATCACAGCCTACCTTACGTCTCATATGAACTGAGCTGTGGCCTTTTTCTGCGTGTGTATGTATGTACACACTTCTAGGTGATGGCAGGGCACAGGGCTGCTGGAGTGGAATTTATGGACACAATTGAGGATACAGTATAACAATGTTCTTTATTTATCAGTACTTATCAGTACTGCACACAGGTAAAAACATGTAGGTTACAACGGCCAGCACTTAGTCTCAAAATTTAAAAAAATACAATGCATAAGAACATGACTTAGAATATATATATATATATATATATATGTATATATATATATATATATATATATATATATATATATATATATATATATAAATACCTCAGTTCAAAACAAGTTAGCAATCATTGCAAGACTTCATTATGCAATCGCAAGTAGAATAATATTTCAAACTAAAATTAGGATATAAGTCCTTTAATAATAATTTCATGAATCAGATGCCAAATTAGCATCAAATTGTGAACCAGTCCCTCGGAAAAGGTTAACTTTAAGCAAACACAGTTTCCAAAGATTTATTTGATGAAAATTACTGCAGAGAAAATCTTTTAGGCAACTGGTTGAATTATCAAATCTCCGGCAGGACGGGCCCAGTAAATCAGTACTCTTTACTCTTAACTTAAAATAGTACGACTTTCAAACAATAATTTAAACAGAAAGCGATTTTTTGAGAAACTACAGCATACCAGTTATGGCGGCTTTTCACTATGGCAGCCTCCAGAGAGCGTGGCCCGTCTGCACTGGACGGCGACAACGCCTGAGGCATCGCTAGATACGACACAGACAAACTAAGTGCCACAAGTGTGACGGTACTTGTGTGACGGTACTTGCCGAACCACCAAGTATTAGGCAGCATCAATATAAAATAATAAACCTTCCAATTAGTCAACCAGTGAAAGCAGGGAATTTTTTAAAAAATAAATCTCAACTCTGATAGCTGCTGCGGATCACACGGCCAACGTAGTTCTGTCTTTAAACTGCCACACAGGGAGCTTACAATGAAAGAAAACCACTACCCCCACTGGACTCGCATTCGGGAGGACGACAGTTCAATCCCACGTCCGGCCAACCTGATTTAGGTTTTCCGTGATTTCCCTAAATCGCTCCAGGCAAATTCTGGGATTGTTCCTCTGAAAGGGCACGGCCGACTTCCTTCCCTAATCCGATGAGACCGATGACCTCGCTGTTTGGTCTCTTCCCCCAAACAACCCAACCCAACCACTACTCCGCCTTTCTTGCATAACTCCACTGAAGGCAGGCAGTGGAACAGTATTAATTTCGTAAGATAATTTATGGAAACAGTAGGTAATTTAAGAAGAAATGGAGTAGCCTAAGTTACACAAATTTGCTGTAAGGTTAAGCAGACAGCTTTGGAATCTTACAGTAATTATAATGGCACTTCCGAAGTAGAATTACTCGTTGTAGGAACCTGTACTGAATTCACAGAAGAACATCTTGAGTAGTCGTCCCTCCCACGAAGATTGCTAAGTCCCTTGGGTGGCAAAACCGTTCACACCAGCTTCATCAAAGGACACAACCAGCTGGTTCGAGCATATGGAGCACCATAAGAGGGACATTATTCGTACAGTTTTGAACCAGAACAGTAAGACAGTGCAATCACAGCATGGAACGGTTTCTAACGAGAAATGGGCCGACAACAACTTAATAGCTCAGGGCACAGTGCTTATAGCAGCAATCAGCTCACCCACAAGGAGAGGTGCAGTCGGCAGCAGCAGTAAGAAGACTGAAGACAAAGCGCGATGCCACAAGGCAGGTCACGGCCGCAGCCACTCGTAAACCGCCCACGAACAGCCGCGGCTTCCATTGGCGGGTACTGTCAATCCCATTTCCGCTACACAGCACGTTCCTACTCAGCTGTGCCGCCCCCCCCCCCCCCCCCCCCCTTGCGCCGCGTAGAATCAACATGTACCCTGCCCTTCTTCAGCACTGGCAGCCTGCCCCGACCACAATCGTTTCACCACTTGACACATGAGCTTACTGCCCTCTCCCGGTCATCCCCGTAACTATCTCTCCAAACTCGTTGAAAAGCTACTGACCGCATAACCGTCCTAGGCCGCTCCTTTAAAGCTTCGCACAGCCATCAAGCCACAGCAAAGACCAGCCAAATGGAAGAGCCGACACATGACCAGAGCCAAAGATGAAGAAAAGACGCTATGCCTCACAGTCTCCTCTAGCCGTTGTACTATGGCACTGTGTATCTTGTTCGTTCCTAGGATCATTATTTAAGTGCCCTTACCATCTTCGTTACACTTTCATGCTGCCTTTTTCAACCTGTTACGATCCTAGCAGTGATTTCGTGAATACGTTCGACGTCTGTTTGTTGGTCATGCCTAAATTACGAGTGCTGAGAGTGCTGGGATATCACTCTGGAATGGGTCGCACTAACGTCTTGCAGACGATTTCCACTGCAGATGCACTGCAGTTTCCCAGAACATTTCTATCTGCCTTAACTAATACCTATTCAACTTACTGGTCCCATGTGCTATCGCTTCTCAGTGTTACTCATAAATCCGATTACGATGTGTTGTCCCCTCCATGTTCACTTCCAATCCTTTAATCGGATGTTAATGAGTTATTTCTGTCTGTTATAGTTTCTCTTTTTCATATGCATTATCAGCATTTATCCACATTTTAATAGAGCTGGTTTTTAATATATCAAGTTATAACTATGTCCAAGGATTTCTGCATTTCCTTACGACCTTCCTTGGACGATACTTTCTTGTAGCTAACAGCAGCATCAACGAATGCTCTGCTCGTGCTGTAGCCGATAAATCATTTACGTATAACGCAAAGATCCTGTTTCCTCACGTTTATGTGTGCTCTGGTGCCGATTTAAAACTTTGTCTGCAATTTCTGTAGGTTCCATTTAATGAAATTCAACAGGTCAGAGTCAGCTATGATGATGGTACTCCAAGTAATCTTACATTCCTTGTCATACCATGAAATACACAATACCTACATTGAGCTCGTGACGTTGATTGTACGTGTGTTTCAGTGTCTGATTAACGTCATCAGGGCCCCCCAGAGGTCAATTCGATATATTCTTGTGGATATGGTTTCAGTCCGTTGTACGTATCATCTTATATGCACTAACATCCATAGATATACTTGTTACAGTTTCGTGAGTTATCGCTAAGCTGCGTTTTTTCCTTTCGTGGCAATCCGGAAAGTCTAAAATCATGAGCTCATCATGATCGCCAGTTGAGTCATTACGCTACAACGGGTGCCAGATCAATAGTGGCTCATCCTTTCACGTTTCCTCTTAAAAGTAGGCCACTACGGTGCCCGTGTGTCTGCTTTAATCGAGTCCGAAATTACGTCGTGAGTAATTGTCGCGATTTCACTCCCTCTGGTCCCCTACTTCGAACACGCACACACACACACACACACACACACACACACACACACACACACACACGCACACTAATTCACTCACGCACACTTACGCACCAGAATCAATTTTCGTAAAATGTTTTCCCTTCTGTACCGTTGTTTTACGTTTCGAATGGTCATGTCATGTTACCAGAGCATATCTGTCCAACATATCTCTGTTTTAAAAGGTTTCAATAAATTAACGATTTTTGGATGATAGCTTCCATCCGCTTCACATCGCCATATATTTTACCTCATAATTAGGTAAAATCAGTTGATGTGATATACGCAGACATAATGCTGCAACGAGGGATACTTCATCTGACATGTGTCAGTTCAAGAGCCGAGTCGTATGTGTTCCGGCTTAACATCAAGCGCCGGCACCTTTGCCTGGAACATTACAGCAGAGAGGCCTGTGTGACGACGTCAGCCAATAGTACGCTGACTAGGACGTCATCAAGACAGGAGCGGCCTCTATACGAAGAGAATATAAGCGACGCGCAGCCTAGCTGCGACCAGTGTGAAAGACGAGCCATCATTAAAATGTTATAGCAGTGACACATAATCTGAATTGTTTTGCTTGCACTGAAATTGTATATACCGAAGGATATTGATTATTTGCATGTCACCATTTGCATGTGATACACTTTCGTGAATACGGAAAATTAAGTATTGTCAATTTAACTTATGCAATAAACTCCATTAATATGATTTGTTCGAATTGTTATTTAACGCCCTGACGTCTACCCCTCCTACCAATTCTAACTTCAACTTCCTCCTGTTTCCTCCTCCAGTAGGTCCCTACCAGCGGTTTTTTAATTCTTCATGAGTGCTGCGTCTTTTCCAGTGTTTTTTAAGTGTCTTGCTCTGTGGGATTTTTATCCTGTGGCCAACTTTTAACTTGCGTTTGCCTCCAGTATTTTTTAAGTGCACTTTGATTAGTTAGATGCGTTCTTTTACCTTTATGTCGACTTTTTAACTGTCCCCCAGAGCATGTTCCCATCTTAGTGTATATTTTAACGCCCATCATCCCCCTTTTTATCCCCCATTTTTATGTAATCACCCTCCTGTATATCTGTAAAGCCAATTGGCTAATGAGCGGTTGACTGTGCCACTGCCAGTCTTCCCCTGCCCCAATAGGGTAGGGGAATAAAATTACAATAGAGAAAAAATTTGTTGTCTAGCAGTCCGAGAAAACAGCTTCCTAGGTATCCTATATTAGACGAGTGGGCAGGATACTACAATATGCATGTGGGATTCACTAGTGTGCAGCGACCCTCTAGCTTAGGACGAGTGTCCTGAATACACATAACATTAAATCATGAATCTATCAGTGTGCTGGTCTATCTCACGCTTGTGGGTTTAACATTGTGACTTGTGTGGTTGAGGTACTACATCTGTGACCTTGGAAACCACACGCCAACAGCTGAAGGTAGAGAGATCTTGCTCACACTTCTGTAGTACGAGTGCCATTGGTTCTATGTCAACTGGCTGGGTACCTCGTATAAGCTCAGACAACTGCTCCCACAACCGATGTACGGACGCTCTACCATAGATCACTGTGGACACTGGTCAGCAGTTTTATTACTATAGGCTCTATGGCTAAAGATGCCCTTTTTCGAAGGATACGAATCTTCTTCAAGGTGCTTTCGAGAGAGTGTTATGATCTGTCGGTCAAAGCAAACGCAATCTTCACTACCGACACACAGACTGAACGCCAATTCCGATAATATTCTTTTTCACTACGAACAACATAGTTCTCAGACATACCTTGCAGAGAGCGACAGCCCTTTGATAGTCGAAATAGAATGTCCAGATCGGATAAACCCAGAGCAGAAGTTTGTAACAAGTGTGTTGGACTAGAAAGTCCCTTTGATATCCACAACGCAACTTGAAGGTAGCAAAAGATAAGATTCAGAATACAGCATAAGTATACTTACAACGTAGTCCTCTCACGAGATAAGGTTGCCAGTGTGAGTACCGTGGCAAACACAAAGGCTCTGGCGCTTGTCTTACAGAGTCAGTGAAATTTGCGCTACAAACAATTAACAGTACTTGGTGCCAGGAGCGTGCTGTGTATTGGACTAACTGAGTTCTGCAATGAATTTCAGTTAGCAATAGTGAATACTCTGTTCAGGAATCACAAGAGCAGAAAGTATACTTGGAAAAATTCTGGAGATACTGGAAGGTTTCAGTTAAATTACATCATGGTCGGGCAGATATAGATTGAGATAACTACAAAGTAGTAGTAGTTAGTAGGGTTGAAGAGTAGGCTGAAGAGGATGCGCAAAGAAGTAGGATACGCGAAGAATGACGAGATTTGTTTGAAGTTATCTGAGGCTATAGATACTGCGGTAACGAATAGTTCTGTAGGCAGCTATGTCGGAACGGAATGGACATCTCTGAAAAGGGCAATCACAGAAGTTGGAAAGAAAAATATAGGTAGAAAGAAGGTAACTGTGAGGAAACCATGGGTAACAGAAGAAATACTTCAGTTGATCGATGAAAGAAGAAAGAATAGAAATGTTCAGGGAAATTCAGGATTGCAGAAACACATGTCGCTTAGTAATGAAATAAACAGAAAGTGCAGGGAAGCTAAGACGAAATGGTTGCGGGGAAAATGTGAATAGATCGAAAAAGAAATGATTGTCCGAAGGACTGACTCAGCATATGGAAAGTGAAAACAATCTTCGGCGAAATTAAAAGAAAAGGTGAAACTTTAAGACTACAATGGGAATTCCACTGTTGAATTTAGATTAGCGAGCGGATAGGTGAAAGAGTACATTGAAGGCCGCTATGAGAGGCAAGAATTGTCTGATGATGGGAGAGAAGAAGAAACACATCCCTCGTATCTACGACCAAAGGATCTGTGGTGAAGGATTCATCTAAGTTGAAAACAGTAACTACGATTTCTCTTCATGAATTAAACTGTTCAAATGGTTCAAATGGCTCTGAGCACTATGGAACTTAACATCTGAGGTCATCAGTCCCCTAGAACTTAGAACTACTTAAACCTAACTAACCTAGGGACATCACACACATCCATGCCCAAGGTAGGATTCGAACCTGCCACCGAAGCAGTCGCGCAGTTCCAGACAGAAGCGCCTAGAGCCACTTGGTCACAGCGGCCGGCTGCTGCCCATTGGCTAAGGGTACATTTGTTCACACTAGAGTTCAACTTGTTAAAGTAGGCACAACGACCAGATATTCCTGTAATATCATTAATACGTCACAGAAGACTTATTCTTGAATTATTTCCCTTACTCATACAGTAGATCGTACCAACCGAAACTTGGTAGCAGGAAAAGTACTGGCTGGAAGGACAAGTAAATTACACACTTCCTCCACCTTTTGTGCTTGCTCTCTCCACCGTCACTACTCTCTACTCTCCTTAGCACTCCGTCCTCAGGTCACAAGTGGCCCATCGGGACCATCCGACAGCTGTGCATCCTTTGCTGAGGATGCGGGTAGGAGGGGCGTGTGGTCAGCACACCGCTCTCCCAGTCGTTATGATGGTTTTCTTGGACCGGAGCCGCTACTATTCAGTCGAGTAGGGGTCTAGGGGTAGCGTCTTTGATTCATAATCAAAATGTCTTCAGTCCCTGGTTCGATCCCCGCCACTGCCTAAATTTGGATAAATAATCAGCATTGGCGGCCGAAGACTTCCGGTATAAGAAGTCAGCGTCATTCTGCCAACAGCCTTGTCATAGAGGGCGGAGTAGCGGATAGAGGTTCAGGGTACTCTCTTGTCCTAGGGGTGGTAAATTGCCCCTAAAGGCGGAAGAATCAGCAATGATCAACGACATGAGGATGCAGAAGGCAATGGAAACCACTGCATTAAAGACACGTAACGTGTATCCATAGGACATGTGGCCTGTAATTGAAGAAGTATCATGATGATCTCTCCATTGGCAAAAGATTCCGGAATAGTCCCCCATTCGGATCTCCGGGAGGGGACTGCCAAGGGGGAGGTTACCATGAGAAAAATATTGAATAATCAACGAAAGGATAACGTTCTACGAGTCGGGGAGTGGAATGTCAGAAACTTGAACGTGGTAGGGAAACTAGAAAATCTGTAAAGGGAAATGCAAAGGCTCAATCTAGATATAGTAGGGGTCAGTGAAGTGAAGTGGAAGGAAGACAAGGATTTCTGGTCAGATGAGTATCGGGTAATATCAACAGCAGCAGAAAATGGTATAACAGGTGTAGGATTCGTTATGAATAGGAAGGTAGGGCAGAGGGTGTGTTACTGTGAACAGTTCAGCGACCGGGTTGTTCTAATCAGAATCGACAGCAGACCAACACCGACAACGATAGTTGAGGTATACATGCCGACGTCGCAAGCTGAAGATGAACAAATAGAGAAAGTGTATGAGGATATTGAAAGGGTAATGCAGTATGTAAAGGGGGACGAAAATCTAATAGTCATGGGCGACTGGAATGCAGTTGTAGGGGAAGGGGTAGAAGAAAAGGTTACAGGAGAATATGGGCTTGGGACAAGGAATGAAAGAGGAGAAAGACTAATTGAGTTCTGTAACAAGTTTCAGCCAGTAATAGCGAATACCTTGTTCAAGAATCACAAGAGGAGGAGGTATACTTGGAAAAGGCCGGGAGATACGGGAAGATTTCAATTAGATTACATCATGGTCAGACAGAGATTCCGAAATCAGATACTGGATTGTAAGGCGTACCCAGGAGCAGATATAGACTCAGACCACACAATATAGTAGTGATGAAGAGTAGGCTCAAGTTCAAGACATTAGTCAGGAAGGATCAATACGAAAAGAAGTGGGATACGGAAGTACTAAAGAATGACGAGATACGTTTGAAGTTTTATAACGCTATAGATACAGCAATAAGGAATAGCGCAGTAGGCAGTACAGTTGAAGAGGAATGGACATATCTAAAAAGGGCCACCACAGAAGTTGGGAAGGAAAACATAGGTACAAAGAAGGTAGCTGCGAAGAAACCATGGGTAACAGAAGAAATACTTAAGTTGATTGATGAAAGGAGGAAGTACAAACATGTTCCGGGAAAATCAGGAATACAGAAATACAAGTCGCTGAGGAATGAAATAAATAGGAAGTGCAGGGAAGCTAAGACGAAATGGCTGCAGGAAAAATGTGAAGACATCGAAAAAGATATGATTGTCGGAAGGACAGACTCAGCATACAGGAAAGTCGAAACAACCTTTGATGACATTAAAAGCAACGGTGGTAACATTAAGAGTGCAACGGGAATTCCACTGTTAAATGCAGAGGAGAGAGCAGATAGGTGGAAAGAATACATTGAAAGCCTCCATGAGAGTGAAGATTTGTCTGATGTGATAGAAGAAGAAACAGGAGTCGATTTAGAAGATATAGGGGATCCAGTATTAGAATCGGAATTTGAAAGAGCTTTGGAGGACTTACGGTCAAATAAGGCAGAAGGGATAGATAACATTCCATCAGAATTTCTAAAAACATTGGGGGAAGGGGCAACAAAACGACTATTCACGTTGGTGTGTAGAATATATGAGTCTGGCGATATACCATCTGACTGGTAGTGAAACATGGACTGTGGGAAAACCGGAACAGAAGAGAATCGAAGCATTTGAGATTTGGTGCTATAGACCAATGTTGAAAATTAGGTGGACTGATAAGGTAAGGAATGAGGAAGTTCTACGCAGAATCGGAGAGGAAAGGAATATGTGGAAAACACTGATAAGGACAGGATGATAGGACATCTGCTAAGACATGAGGGAATGACTTCCATGGTACTAGAGGGAGCTGCAGAGGGCAAAAGCTGTAGAGGAAGACAGAGATTGGAATACGTCAAGCAAATAATTGAGGATGTAGGTTGCAAGTGCTACTCTGAGATGAAGAGGTTAGCACAGGAAAGGAATTCGTGGCGTGCCGCATCAAACCAGTCAGTAGACTGATGACAAAAAGAAGAAAAGCTCCTCAATTGGCATCACGAGGCTGAGTGCACCCCGAAAAAATGGAAACAGCGCATGACGGCCCGGATGGTCACCATCCAAGTGCCGGCGAAGCCCGACAGCGCTTAACTTCGGTGATATGACGGGAACCGGTGTACCCACTGCGGCAAGGCCGTTGCCTCTCTACTCTCCTTAATCAGCATAAATTGATAAAAATGGAACGATTCCGACAAACACAGTAACATTTTAATTTCAAATCTCTATCGCTGACATTTGAGATCCCCTGATATTGCAGGGAAGTAGCTGCAGGAATTCCATAGTTGAAGACGAGCAAGCTGTGTAGGTGGCAGTTTCGTGAACCAGGAAGCTGTTTCCGTGTGAACAGTGTTAACGATAGACATCTGTCAGCTGAGGGTGGTTTTCTTCTCTTTCAATACTGCTTGGGCGAAATAACACTGTAGAAATGGCGCTATGTTAACAGATTGCGTTAAAGTCGCTGCTTTTATCTCTTAGGCGGAAGGTACAGCGTGACAGCTATTGAACTATATGAATTAAAATGATCCTAACTTTTGAACGGTTTGCCTTAGGACGTTCAAACTGCGCGGTTGGCGGGGGGTATGACGGGACTTTGAGTGCGCATTATTTTATTTAGCGCACTATTATTTTGTGGGTACGTCAATACATAAAAGTGGCGCATTTGGGGGACTGAGAATCGCGATCGAGAAGTCTCTTCATCCTCAACGGCTGACTGTGTGGGGTGCAATGTCCAGTCACGGAAAAATCGGTGCGATATTCCTTGATGGCACGGTGACGACCGAAGGGTACGTGAAGGTGTTGTAAGACGATTTGATCCCCATTATCCCAAGTGACCCTGATTCGTCAAGACGTGGTTCATGCAGGACGGAGCTCGACCCCATCGAATATATCCTGGAGGAGCGCTTTGGCTCGGATGCCACTGGCGTGAGCCTCCATTAGTCGCCATATTTCCCGGATCTGAACACATGCGACTCCTTTTTGTGGGTCTATATTAAATACAAGTGTACAGTAATAAGCCGGAAACCATTGCTGGGCTGAAAACATCGGTTTCAGGAGGTCATCTACAGCATCGCTGTTACGACACTTTAGCCGATTATATAGAACTTTGCTATTCGTCTGCGCCATGTCATCGCCAATATCAGAAATTTCGAGCATATCATAACAGAAATCTGAATATGTGTAATGACTTTTACATGTTGAATGAAGTGTGTACACGCTGTAGTTTGTAACTAATTTACGTATTATTTCATATAGTTCAATAATTGTCACCCTGTAGGAAATCACGGAGTAGGAAAAGTACGACAGAATTAATCAACGAAAATCGTCTGTAAAACTGTGATAGTATATAAAAACCTAGGTTTGAATTAGCAGCTGCGATAATATTGTTATAGCATAGGGAGCTATGCACGCAGGCCTGTGCTGCGGAGAAACTCAGAGCGCGCTAGCGGCGATAAGTGCAGGCATGGTCCTTTGAGCAGACTTCATCCGGTTAAAAGGAGAGAAGACTGGAGGCTGTGCAGCTTGTTAACACAAGTTGGACATCACGTCGCGCTAGTAAGATAAGTGGCCCAAGACTCGAGAAAGCACTTTCTTAATGCGAATCTTTCCGAGAAGCTCTTTGATAACAGCACTGGAATTTAAGACCAGTGAGTTTTCCGTCGCAAAACAGGAAAATAAAATCCCCTCTCGAGGACATTTCTATAAGCTGTAAACTTTTAGTCTTCTCAGAATCAGAAGCCGAATATGAATTCCCATAACGTTTGATGTTGAAGGGTCTGAGTCTGAAAACCGATGCCAATTCATTAACTAGAGCTTTAATTTGAGTGGAATTATCGAAGTTTTAACTCATCTCTTTTCAGTATTTTGAGATTTAGAGGTTCCCAGATTGTCTGGCAACGTAAGAAAAAGTAGTAATATAGTAATTCACTGTCAATGAACGTGTAATCCGATAAGTGTTAAAGTCTAAACACGAGCAGTTATTACCTTTTCTTGAAGATTCTGTCCTAAGGAATTTCTTCGCACATATTATTCAGTTAGCGTTGATAATAAATTTTCATTACCGGTACTGATGAGGATATTGAAAGGGTAATGCAGTATGTAAAGGGGGACGAAAATCTAATAGTCATGGGCGACTGGAATGCAGTTGTAGGGGAAGGGGTATAAGAAAAGGTTACAGGAGAATATGGGCTTGGGACAAGGAATGAAAGAGGAGAAAGACTAATTGAGTTCTGTAACAAGTTTCAACTAGTAATAACGAATACCCTGTTCAAGAATCACAAGAGGAGGAGGTATACTTGGAAAAGGCCGAGAGATACGGGAAGATTTCAATTAGATTACATCATGGTCAGACAGAGATTTCGAAATCAGATACTGGATTGTAAGGCGTACCCAGGAGCAGATATAGACTCAGACCACACAATATAGTAGTGATGAAGAGTAGGCTGAAGTACAAGACATTAGTCAGGAACAATCAATACGCAAAGAAGTGGGATACGGAAGTACTAAAGAATGACGAGATACGGTTGAAGTTCTATAACGCTATAGATACAGCAATAAGGAATAGCGCAGTAGGCAGTACAGTTGAAGAGGAATGGACATATCTAAAAAGGGCCATCATAGAAGTGAAAACATAGGTACAAAGAAGGTAGCTGCGAAGAAACCATGGGTAACAGAAGAAATACTTAAGTTGATTGATGAAAGGAGGAAGTACAAACATGTTCCGGGAAAATCAGGAATACAGAAATACAAGTCGCTGAGGAATGAAATAAATAGGAAGTGCAGGGAAGCTAAGACGAAATGGCTGCAGGAAAAATGTGAAGACATCGAAAAAGATATGATTGTCAGAAGGACAGACTCAGCATACAGGAAAGTCAAAACAACTTTTGGTGACATTAAAAGCAACGGTGGTAACATGATGAGTGAAACGGGAATTCCACTGTTAAATGCAGAGGAGAGAGCAGATAGGTGGAAAGAATACATTGAAAGCCTCTATGAGGGTGAAGATTTGTCTGATGTGATAGAAGAAGAAACAGGAGTCGATTTAGAAGATATAGGGGATCCCGTATTAGAATCGGAATTTAAAAGAGCTTTGGAGGACTTACGGTCAAATAAGGCAGAAGGGATAGATAACATTCCATCAGAGTTTCTAAAATCATTGGGGGAAGTGGCAACAAAACGACTATTCACGTTGGTGTGTAGAATATATGAGTCTGGCGATATACCATCTGACTTTCGGAAAAGCATCATCCACACAATTCCGAAGACGACAAGATCTGACAAGTGCGAGAATTGTCGCACAATCAGCTTAACAGCTCATGCATCGAAGCTGCTTACAAGAATAATATACAGAAGAATGGAAAAGAAAACTGAGAATGCGCTAGATGACGATCAGTTTGGCTTTAGGAAAAGTAAAGGGACGAGAGAGGCAATTCTGACGTTACGGTTAATAATGGAAGCAAGGCTAAAGAAAAATCAAGACACTTTCATAGGATTTATCGACCTGGAAAAAGCGTTCGACAATATAAAATGGTGCAAGCTGTTCGAGATTCTGAAAAAAGTAGGGATAAGCTATAGGGAGAGACGGGTCATATACAATATGTACAACAACCAAGAGGGAATAATAAGAGTGGACGATCAAGAACGAAGTGCTCGTATTAAGAAGGGTGTAACACAAGGCTGTAGCCTTTCGCCCCTACTCTTCAGTCTGTACATCGAAGAAGCAATGATGGAAATAAAAGAAAGGTTCAGGAGTGGAATAAAAATACAAAGTGAAAGAATATCAATGATACGATTCGCTGATGACATTGCTATCCTGAGTGAAAGTGAAGAAGAATTAAATGATCTGCTGAACGGAATGAACAGTCTAATGAGTACACAGTATGGTTTGAGAGTAAATCGGAGAAAGACGAAGGTAATGAGAAGTAGTAGAAATGAATACAGCGAGAAACTTAACATCAGGATTGATGGTCACGAAGTCAATGAAGTTAAGGAATTCTGATACCTAGGCAGCAAAATAACCAATGACGGACGGAGCAAGGAGGACATCAAAAGCAGACTCGCTATGGCAAAAAAGGCATTTCTGGCCAAGAGAAGTCTACCAATATCAAATACCGGCCTTAATTTGAGGAAGAAATTTCTGAGGATGTACGTCTGGAGTACAGCATTGTATGGTAGTGAAACATGGACTGTGGGAAAACCGGAACAGAAGAGAATTGAAGCATTTGAGATTTGGTGCTATAGGCGAATGTTGAAAATTAGGTGGACTGATAAGGTAAGGAATGAGGAAGTTCTACACAGAATCGGAAAGGAAAGGAATATGTGGAAAACACTGATAAGGAGAAGGGACAGGATGATAGGACATCTGCTAAGACACGAGGGAATGACTTCCATGGTACTAGAGGGAGCTGTAGAGGGCAAAAACTGTAGAGGAAGACAGAGATTGGAATACGTCAAGCAAATAATTGAGGACGTAGGTTGTAAGTGCTACTCTGAGATGAAGAGGTTAGCACAGGAAAGGAATTCGTGGCGGGATGCATCAAACCAGTCAGTAGACTGATGACAAAAAAAAAAAAAGAAAAGATATATACTGTTATTCTGGAGGGCTCTATCTTTTAACATGGGCTGGGGGTGGTCCTAACGTAACAGAGACGCAAAAAAGTCTCACGCTAAAACTTGCAGCTGGGGTGGCCCTTTTAGTGTTATCGTAAGATCTATACTGTTCTTCTGGAGGGCTCTAGCTTCTAACGTGGGCTGGGGGGTGGTCCTAGCGGTTAGCTGGCGACGTGGGTGTCTGTCCCTTATCGAAGGGCCTTCTAGCTCAACACAGTTCTGCTCTCGTCTTCTGTTCTCGTGTCTCCCCTCGGAACTGCATCTGTCTCACGGTGGGAAGGTATGACATGCATTTAGGCATTCTTGTGTTAGTCTGTGGTATTCCATTTGCTCACTCATTAGTCGTATTACTTTGGTTAATTTAATGTCACGATTTATTCGGAGCTATGTGACATGCTACTGGATTTGCCTATCATGTCAGGGTTTACATGGAAGGTGTTGGATTTGCCTGACACCTTACATATCACCACCCTTAGAACTTAATTTTTGTACTGAAGTTAGGCAATGATTGAATCGTTGTCTAAGCCAGTCAAAAATTATTCCATTATCTAAATTATGTTGCCTACTGTTCAGCCATGATATTCTGTTCTATGCTAGTTTGTATTACTAATTTGTATTTTTATATTCTTCCACATTGTTATCAAAAATATGTTTATATTGACAAGGGTAGAATATTTTTATTCTATTATAACTATTATTTTTTAATTATTTTTTTCTTTATTTAACGGTGAAGTTTGTTTTTTAAGGAGTTTGGTATCGAAAGTGAGGAGTCTTTCACATCGATTTTCTTAGAAATATTGTTTTTATAAATGTAGTAATTAAGTAAAATCTGTTCCTAACACATTTTCTAAATATCATGTACAAGTAAAATGTTTTTGTTTTTAGACACTCATTTCAACATTGTTACACTAACAAATAAAAATTATTTCCAAGAATTGCTTTGACAAAGAAATATACATGCACAAGTATTGAGATATTCTCCTAACAAATGGTACAAATGTTAAAAAAAAGGGAAAACATCCAACAAGATAATTTTTTATTCTTTGTTTTTATAAGGAGAAAATAAGTAAAATATAGTTATTCTTTGATTTTTATGAGGAGGAAAGAAGTGACATATAGTTTTAGTGTTTATTATGCCTTACTTTTGTTCTTTATATACTGTCAATTTCAGAACTAATGAGTTATTTTTATCGATAGTCTATTTTTTACTTAAGCCCATAGTCAATGACCGTTATTTTGTAGTTTATTAGCTGTCTGGTGTGCTTAACTTATTTAGTTTCTCCTACATCACGTAATTTGATTTCATACATTCACACAATCCTATGAATGTTTAAGCATGAGGTTGACGAATGTTTTTTTCACGAAGGTGATGGACTTGAGCGAGATGGATGTGGGCAAGTATTTGATGTACAGCTTCGTTCATCGTTCCTTGTTGGCTTTGCAAGTGATGGTTGCTGTTGTAGAGGTCCCATAATGGAATGGAACTGTGAGTGCAGAATCTCATGGTTTACTGGCTTTGTATGCGTGAAAGTCATCGTTATGTTTCGCTGAAAGCGGTCGTTTTTCATTGTAATACTTTGCAGACGACTAGTTTACAATAGGATAGGGATTTGGGAAGGTATGTCGTCTATTCTTCACCCATCTTCTTTCATGGTCTCAACCTTGCGAATCTTCAGCTACTGTTCCTCCTGCTTTTTCTCTGCTTCTTACTTGCTTCTTGGTTCTTCTCTGGGTAGGATATGGAAATATTTATTGATAACTAGTCGCTTTGAAGTTCTCCTCTTAGTAACAGTTTGATAAATTGTTTGGGCGTGTCATTTTTACTTTGTGGAAGTTTTCTTCAGTTTCGTGCATCATCGTGCTGTTTAATAGCAGTAGTGTTACTTTTACACATTTTTTTTGCCAGTGGTGGCTTGGCCAAGCGGTCTTCTCGTCAGGCCGTTTTTTGCTCTCTCCGCTGAGTCGGGGCGTCCCGGGGTTTACGAACAGTGAAAGTCCAGTGTTTGCTTGTCAGTCCCTGCACTGGTCCCTTCCGTGTTCCGCCACTCTGTGGTTCTGTGTTCTGTCCCAGCAGGGTTTCTCCACCCTGTGGTTCAGCAGATATACAGTCCACTTCAGCTACAAGGGCCTTCAGTTGGTCTCACTGTCCTTCCCCTTCTCTCGACGCTTCTGCCTTGTAGGAATGTATCTTGCTAATTATGTCCTTTCCTTTCTTGATACTTCTCGCATTGCAACTTGTGGGTCGTTGCATCTCGTCCTTGCTGGAGTTTTTACAATGGTGCTTACAAAAAGTTTTACTTATAATCATCTAACATATGTCTAGTACCTACATTGTTTTACACCTTCTTAAAAGCTTTACAAAATTTGGCGCCCTTTCCATGTTACAATTCTAAGATATTTTGAGTCTTAACATCTACAAGAATCCTCAAATTCGTTTTTTATTTTTGTGTAGTGTCATGGTGTACAGCATTTTAGTATTTCATGCTGTTAGACTATCTACGCTTTATCCCTTCACCTTAATCTATGATACTATTGGTGTTATTTTTGTTTTTGTTTTTATTGAAACTACTTTCCTTTTCCCACCTTCCTCTCTCTTCATTCTTCTTTCTCCTGACGATCTTATCTGCAACATAATCTTGAAATATTGTGCTAATTATTTACCAGTAATAAAATTAATCTTCAAACTTTTTGATATGGCTCACATGGTGAAGTCCTAAGGTTTTGCCTGTTTTTGGGTTCATTAGTTCCACAGCATTATCATGAGCAATTCGGCTAATTATGACAGGTCCTTTGTATGCAGCGTAAAACTTATGTATTTTGTGTTTCTGTTTGCTGGAGAGATGGTGTTTTACAAATACTTTCTGGCCTACTGACAATGTTCTTTTAATTGCTGTTCTATCTCCTAGTTCTTTTCTTTTAATGGCTGCCTTTCTGATGTTGGAGAGTGCTGTTGCTGTGACTTGTTCGTGCTGTCTACATGGTACAATAGGAAATCTTACATTTTCTCTGGTTATGTTTGGGGGTTCAATATTTTTAAGTACAGTAACTGGAGGTAGTAGTGTAGTGCTATGTGGCATTTCATTTATTACTTCTTGAAAATCTTTAAGGTATATATGCCAAGTGTTGTGTCTTTTGCCTGCATATAATCGGTATAAAGTGCCTATGTCCTTCATAGATCGTGCTGCTGGATTTACGCTAGGTTTGTACTTAGATATGTAGATGGGTTATATTTTGTGTTGTTTAACGTGTTCTGCCATTGCACCGATTTGCATTGTGGGCCATTATCCGAAATTATTCGTTCCACTCGACCTACTTGTCTGAGAAAATCTTGTCTAAATGCTTTACTTATAGTAAGACCTGTTGTCCGTTTTAATGGTGTCAAGGTAACATATTTAGAAGTAAGTTCCAAAACGACAAATATGAAAATATATCCATTTTTTGTGCATGGGAGGGGCCCCTATCAAATCTGTTGCAGCTATTTGTTTTAATCTTTTAGGGATTATTGGAAAAATAGGTGGTTTGGTTTGGAAAGTGACGTGTTTAGCCCTCATACATTTTTTGCGTTTGACTAATACTATTCTAATTCGTCTTTCCATATTAGGAAAATGGCTTGTTTGTTTTATTTTTAAAAAGCATTTCTTTGGTCCAAAGTGGTCATTACTTAAATGTGTATACCATATGTACTTATTAATTAGTTCATCTGGGATATAAATTAACCACTCATTCGTTACAACATTTCGTCTAAAAAATAAAACATTGTTTTTTTACGAGATAGTGCTGTCGAATGTCTGGAAAATCCTTACTTCTGCACTTGTGTTTGATTCCTAGTATTTCGGGATCCTTGTCCTGTTCTTTGCCTATGTTTTTCAATGCTTTCGTAATATAGTTTTCGAAAGGTACTTGTTTCATATAGTACATTGCAAATTGGTCTTCTGCTGCTTCCAAACCTATGTTATTGGATGCACCCTGTGGACATCGTGATAAAGCATCTGCTAATACATTCGCTCGCCATGGTATGTGTGTAATAGTGAAGTCAAATTCTCGTAATATTAACATCCATCTGGCTAACCTCTCATGAGTTAGTTTGGCGGATAACAGAAATTCTAATGCTTTGCGGTCAGTGTATACTTTTGTTTTTCTTCCGAATAGGAAGTATCGAAAACGTTGGAAGCCCCATACAATGGCCAATGCTTTCAGCTTCGTGACTGAATAGTTTTTGTCGCTTTTTGTGAGTACCCGACAGGCAAATGCAATTGTTCTATATGATCTTAGCCCTGCCTGTTCGTTTTCTTGGAATAAAACATCTCCTAAACCTGTTTTCGCGCTATCAGTGGCCATACAAAATTTTTGTGTTAGATCAGGATGTGCTAAGATCGGTGCTGTTATTAGTGCGTTTTTCACTTTTAAAAATTATTCATTGGCTTGTTGATTCCATACCCTTGGCGTGTTTTTTCCAGTCTATGCACATAGGCGTGCTGTTGCGAGAGAGTCGATCCAAATAAATTTTTTATAGAATCCGGTGAGACCTAGAAATCCTCTGAGAGTTTTCTTATTATATGGAGTACAGAATTCTTTGATTGCCGTTAGTTTTTCTGGGTCGGGCATTACCCCTTTTTCGGAGATTATGTGTCCTAGAAATTTGACCTCTCGCCTTCCAAAATTGGATTTTGTTATATTTACTGTGACCCCATGCTCTTTCATGATCTGTGGTATTCCATTTGCTCACTCGTTACTCGTATTACTTTGGTTAATTTAATGTCACGATTTATTAGGAGCTATGTGACATACTACTGGATGTGCTTATCATGTCAGGGTTTTCATGGATGGTGTTGGATTTGCCGACACCTACAGACTGTCTACAACATTCTCAGTTTGTGAAAGCAACCGAAAATAAAAGATGAAGGTTCTGTGTTACAAGGAGGCAAAGCAAACTATCAGTGATCGGGATTGGAAGTTCAGTTAAAACACTTGTCAAGTGTGGGAGAAATGTGAGAGGTTTTTTGTAGCCACCATTTATTCGCTGCAGCTGCATGTAAATAGTAATAGTAAACAGGAAGACCCATTTCTGCTAGGTGGGTACGCAGCCAGACGAGTTTCACCTTTTTGAGAAGGAACGCATGGTTGGTGTGAGGCAGTATTACATGATTATTACTTAAATATTTAATTACAAAATGGAAAGGTACTACGTCTAATTTGGTACTTGAAGTTTATGCATTTTTTTCTATGTCGCTGTAATTTCTTAACAATACACACACACACACACACACACACACACACACACACACACACACACACAACGGATGTGTATTCTTACATAAAAACACATACAGACAGACATAAAAGAAGGCAAAACAAAACAAAAAAATAGCTAAAGTGGTATCACTTACAAAACCAAATGACACACTAGATAATCAAATTTAGTTGCGATTGCAGTCTTTCTCGATGTATTCCAATGATGAATTCTTCTCGGGTTGTCAGCCGAGAAGAATTCATAATTAAATTTAGTTGTTTTATTAATGTTATTTTACTAAATTAGAGTGATTCTACACGCGAATGTTCTACTTCCAACTAGATTTCCACATACGGGATAACTGCCTGTTCTTCTAGTACATAATTAGACGTTTTACTGTAAATACTTATTTATTTTATTATAACATTTCTGTATGAAATGTATTAAATCGAAGAACCAATACGTGAAAAAGAAATACCGTGTAATGTCACATTATAGCCGAGAAATAGCCTTGCTAAATAGGCGAAACGCGTCTGGGTTTATTAAAGAGAGAAAAACATGTGCAGAATGCAAAAAAGGCGTTTCCTTGCTAGTTTTTACAATTTATAACATGTTTAACGAATTTTCAATTTCATTAGATGCGTAACCTGTTTTTACGTGACATTCGTACAGTACCATTTACTATTTTTAGGGCTCTGTACTTGAACAATTACTGAATATTTGAAAGAGAAACTTCTACATTATTGGTCGTTTCCAGTTCATAAATAATCTTCACCTGTGAGAGCATGTAGTTTTCTGCAACCAATACATGCGCAAAACACGCCTTATAGAGACAAATTCAATCACAATTTTAGAACAGAGACAATCGTGCACTGCACATAAGATTGGTCCTATGTTTGCTCGTCTAATTGCTAATATTAGAAACATATGTAGTTGTGCAAGCTGCAGCTGCTATAGGGCAGTATCTACCGGAGACGTAAACGGTGGCTACAGCTGCAGCTACTGTACATAAGCCAAGATATAAGAAAATCGTAGGTGGTTGCAAACGGAAACACATTATCTGAAAGGGTTTACAGGAACGTTAATAGTATAAGTATCGTCGCTGCAGGAGCTTCCAGTACAGTATGTTGATGAACCGAAGCTAGAAAGCTCGTCTGGCGGCAGAAACGAAGCAACGGTGACTGCAGAAGCTTGGGCAAGACCGGAGCGAGGTTGAGCGGAGTGCAGCGAGCTCCCATTTACGGCCGCGCCGCGCTGTTGAGGTTGCCGAATAACCGCGATATTTCAAACGTATTACCTCTGGGAGGGAGACGTTTCACTGCCGTCCGAATAAGATAAGCGCGCAGTTACTGCGGCCAATAAAACACGGCGATAATGCGACCCGGCCACACACACATCAGGAGACGCCAGGTGAGCGTCTGGCTACTGCTGCCCCGGACTGCTACCTGCCCGGTGCACCCTGTCCAGAGGGCGCGCCGCCGCCGTCTTACTGGGTATGCCGCTCCGCAAGGCAGAGCGTGTTCTTTGAGTGGATTTCTGTCGACAAGCTATGGACTGCTTTGGTATGATGAGTGGCAGGTTGTCCTGGCCGAGAGTTGAACTCCACGTCCCGGGGACCTAGAGGTAGCAACACTAATCACTAGATCACGAGCAGCTGACAAAAATAGGCGTAAGCTTTAGGAAAAGATGTGTAGTAAACCACCAGTGGAAAAATGCTCCTAATGGACCACAAAAAAGTGAATATGCCTCTGTTCATTAAAAGACTCTTACTGAAATGGGGTTCTAGCTGCCGCTTTCTACCTTCCTTAAAAAATTTTGACATGCGAATGTACATCGCGATGATAAAATGCATAGGACAGCGATAAGCACTTACAGGATGGCCGTAGCATCGAGTACACACGTTATAAAATGGTGTCTCTCTTGGGCTCGTGGCCAAATCAGTGAGACGCTAGACTACAGGAACACCATGGCCTGACAGACGAGTCCCGATTTCAGTTGGGAAGAGCTTATAGTAAGGTTTGGGTGTTGCGCAGACCCCATGAAACCACAGACCCATCAACAAAGCCCTGTGCAGGCTGGTGGTGACTCCATAATGGTGTGGGGTGTGTTTACATTGAATGAACTGGGTCCTCCGGTTTAACTCAACCGATAATTGACTGGAAATGGTTAAGTTAGGCTACTTGGAGACCATTCACAGCCATTCATTGACTTCATTTTTGTAGATGACAATAGGCCGTGTCCCGGACCACAGTTGTTCGCGACTGGTATGAAGAATATTCTGGACAATTCAAGCTAGTGATTTGGCAACCCAGATCGCCCGAACAATTATGGGACGTAATCTAGAGGTCACTTCGTGCACAAAATCCTACACCGGGAATAGGTTCGCTATTACGGACAGATTATAGAGGCAGCATGGCTCAATATTTCTGCAGGGGGCTCCCTAAGACTTGTTGAGTCCATGCGACGTCGAGTTACTGCACTGTGTCAGGCAAAAGGAGGTCCAACACGATATTAGGACATATCCCATGACTTTTGTCACCGCTGTGTATTCGTGCTTCTTTTAACACGCAACTCATCTCTCACTCTCATACGTTCTCCTGATTGTAACTCGCTCCTGCACACTACTCCATCACTATAAGTCTCTCATACCTATTCACTCCCTCTTGCCCATTCTCACTCACTCACAAACCCATTTAACTTTCTCGCATGCATACCCGCATGTGCGAGACCAAAAGGGAAATGTAAGAATGGTAGACGAAGAACGGTATACTCGGATTAAAAGATATTCGAAAGGGATACAACCTTTTGTCATTACTGTTCAGTCTAGACCTCGAAGAACCAGTGACGGAGGTAAAAGAGAATTTCAAAAGTGAAAGTAAAAACCAGGGTGGAAGGGTATCAATGATAAGATTCGCTGTTGAAATTGTTATCTTGAGAGAAAATGGAGAAGAATAATAAGATCTATTGATAGGACTGAGCAGTCTAATGGTTATAGAATATGGATTCAGAGTCAACCAAAGAAAGACGAAAGTAGTTAGGAGTAGTAGAAAGGAGGTTAAGGAATTCTGCCTCCGTGGAAGAAAAACATACGTGTGGCGAAGCATTCACTGACAAAGAGCGCACTTCTGGTCATATGAAGTCTACTAATGTCAAACGTAGCCCTTAATTTCAGAAAGAAATTTCTGAAGACATACATTTGTGTAGTTAATCATGGATTGTGGGAAAACCGGAGAAGAAGAAAGTCGACGCGTTTGACATGTGGTGCTATTGAAGAAAGTAGAAATTAGATGGATTGGTAACAAATGAGGAAGTATCCCGCAGAAAGGAACATATGGGAAACAGTGACAAGAAGTAGGGACAGGATGATGGGGAATGTGTTAAGACATCGAGGAATAACTTCCATGGTACAAGAGGGATCTGGCGAACGTAAAACCTGTAGGGGAAGGTCGAGAGTGAGTACATCCAACAAATGACTGAAGACGCTGGGTACAAGTGCTGCTCTGAGAATAGGTTGGCAAAAGACACGAATTCGTGACGTAGCGCATCAAACCAATAAGAAAGACCGAGAACTCAAACAGTCGGATATGTGCAGGTAGGACCCGCGCTCTGAGAGTTCGGTACAAACTTAATTATGTATTCAGATAATAGTAATAATTCTGTGTGTCTCAATGGCGGCCGTAAATCTTTCAGTTGGATGTCACTTCGGTGAGTTGCGCGTCCTTACTCTACCGCAGTTTTCCAGACATGGAATCCGAACCACGTATCGTTTCTGTTGACTACTTCTATATCAACATCTGAGAATGGGTTAGAAAGAAAACTGAAAAATCTGTGGTCTGACCGAAATTCGGTCGTACGACCTCTCATTTCCACGCACGCGCTTTACTGCTAGACAACTAGGCCCAACATGTATGTGGACAGTCCATCTACAAGTTTTCGATGAGTGAGTGCACCAGTATCAAAATATATTACTTAAATGGTCGTATCTTTCGTTGCATTGATTTAGGCGCTTAAATTTTTGGCCTCACCAAAGGGATGCAGGATTTAGTATTTGACATAAATTTCAAATTGACGTCTCTATCGTTCTCTGATAAAAGGGATCTCAGCAGACAGACAGACGGACAACAAAAGGCAAAAAAATAATTTTTGTGTGATATAATTATAAATTAACAATTTTAGTATCTTTCGCCGTACTTGTGCCGTGAAACCTATGGCATTTGTTGCATGTCGTCAAATTTCGCGATTATATCAGCAGTGTTGCACACTACACATGGTCTTGCTCGCTTGCTGTAGGTCTGAGGGAACATGGGAGCTGTAGAGGGTGAGAGTGGAGTAGGGGGTAGGGTCACTGTGTGTGTGTGTTTCGCTATTTACTTTACTTTCTGCGCTGGGGCTCCTTCATTTCCTGCCACTACCTACGTCCCTTTCCCCTTGGGATATATACTGCAAAGCTTCTTTAGGTTATCTGCCTTTTTGCATTCTGTTTATACAGTCCTTCCATTACTGCTTACATGTGTCGATCTTCTCTGTTGCTGCAAACATTTTAAACATATTTTTAACATTTTCGTTCCTTAATCCTTCAAATGAACTTAGGAATTTCAGCTCTGAAGTCACTGTTCGATTTACGCTTCCTTGTTTCCTAACCAGGTGTCAAACTCGTAACGTAGCAATGGACCAGCTAGTGTTTCACATAACTGCAATTGCATTTCCTTAGCTGTTTTTCGTTTAGTGTTCTTTTTATTGTTCTACAGACAAACTGAAATTTTTGCTGTCTTATTCTTTATATTTTTATCACAATGAAAAGAAATTTTTCAGCTCTGTAGTGATAATGACTAACTTGCTCGATTTTTTCTATAAATATATTTGATCAAATTTTCCCCCGAATGCCATTAACTTTGTATTTTCTATAGAAATTTTTAAATTATAATTTTGAGCTATTTGATTTCATTACAAACACTACCTCGTAATTCTTTTTCTTAAAGTGGCTATTACAGTCTGGCCATTAGGATATAGTAACGTTTTTCTATAGTGGTGCTTATCTATTTTTATTTGTTTCTTGTTTTTCGTTTCATCATTCCTTTTTAGGCATGTCAGCGATACGTAAACTAAATAAAATTGGGGGAAGGCTGCCATTTTGTTTAACCTCTTGGTTAGTTAAAATGCCATTCGTACTTCTTTTGTTCCCTGTTTTTATTACAGTTTGCAAATTTGTGGTAAGGACTATGGGATCAAACTGCTGAGGTCATCGGTCCCTAGACGTACGCACTACTTATTGTAACTTAAACTAACTTACGCGAAGGACAACAAATACACCCATGCCCGAGGGAGGACTCGGAACTCCGACGAAGGGGGGAGCCGCGCGAACCGTGAAGAGGCCCCTCAGACCGCGCCGCTGGGCGTTTTTATTGCAAATTTGGTTTTCGTTGCCCATATGTGGTGTCTGGAAATCCATTATCATGTAATACTGATCAGAGCTCTGTCCTTGTTAATGTATCAAACACCTAGACGTAGTCGATAAAAGTTATATGTCTCATTATTAAAGTCTTTTATTTATCAATATCTTCAAAATGAATATATAGTCAATTGTTGTTCGTCGTAGCCTAATTCCATTCTAGTTCTCAGTTAAATTTGTTTCAGCTATTGGTCTTAACCTTAAAATATTTCTTTTTGCATGTACTTTACGTACAGCTGTTAAAACACTTATTCCCCTTTAATTAATATGGTCTTTTCGATTTCCTTTCTTAAGAATTGAGTACTCAACAGATGTTGACCATATTTCCGGCATTCTCGCTTTCTCCCAGCATAAATTTATGAAATATAGATGTCCTAGTTTGAAGAGAATTCCGCTTTATTTTAATGACTCGTTGTTAATTCTATCAATGCCAGTTTCCTTTTTGTGGCTCATTGTCATCTTTTGATTCTGCTAACGTTAGTTCATGTGCCTCTTTATTTCCTTCCTTCTTTTCTCCTCGTTCCATTACGATGTGGTCATACCACAACATTTTATAATTCTCTTCTCAGTGTTTTTTGTTGATTGTTTTAATATACTGTATCTTTTTCTTGTCTGTTTGGACGCGTGAATGCTTTATAGGCAACTGCTTGCTGTCCATGAATATAATTGTGTAGATAACTTTCTCTCCCAACTAGCTTTTTTTACGTATAGTAACTGCTCTTTTTCCGTTATGGTATATTCTTAATTCTGGCGTTTTCTGTAAATACTTAAGATATGCTTCCTATTTCTCTCTTGCTATATTTTTAACTTTTTGTTTCATATTCTTTATACCTTCTAATTACATCTTTCAAATCGTGTTAACATGGGTTCAAACGCTGCCTTGTGAACAGTGCCATTTACGTATATACACCCATCCTTCTGTAATATCGTCAGTGGTGTGTTTCATTACCAATTATTCATATAGTCTATTTTCCCACAAGAACTACATGCTTTTGTCTTGTTGTTAAGTATACACTGAACGTTGTTTCTTTATTTCTGTAAGTGTTATTGCTCGTTCTCCAACTTACTGAAATATTCATTTTAGTAATTATCAAATAACGGTAGGAATATACGTCGCTTCCTCGATATACACTTGTTTCGCCCACGGGCTCTGCTGCCGAGGCACCTTCCAGTGTACCCGTCACTGTGGATCTGCCCTCACTGTAGGGGGGATGGCAGGTGGTAACGCGTTCTCGGTCGCTTGAGGATTAGGGTCAGTGTGGAGATGGCCGTCTGACCTCTCCCATTCTTCCTGTGGGTCGACGGGTGGCAGCTTCTTCAACAGGGCCTTAGCGGGCACATTTGGGAGAGGTTCGCGATAGGGAGCTCCAGTGTTATGCGCGTTGTGGGGCCTCTCAGGGGATAGCGTTCAACCATTACATGCACTGAAAGAAGCCTTTCAACTGCGATAAGTGCTAAGATTTAAGAACAGTGTCTCTGGTGTTAGCTTTACACTGAATTTAAAACATTTATTGCAACAGCGTCTAAGACATTGTTTGTAGCTGTTACTGGACTAACGGTATTTGCAACATTGGAACCGCTACATGTGCCAGTGTTTGTAAAGATCAAAGGAAAAACTGATAACAGTTTTCACAAAAGCCAATATCTATAAAAAACAGAATTTTAATTAACACATTTTATTGGATTACTGCAACAGTATACATCTCGCGTATCTTACAAAATTATATCTTGCAAACAAACTCTAGATACATAATACAACGGTGGAAAAGTATTTCTGTCAGCTTTCATTGCAACTAACAAAAAGAATGTAAAAAATATTTTTTTTCCGAAACTGAACATTTACAGATTAATTATTTTATGGTAGTAATTTTCTAATTTATATTAACCTACTGAACAGATAATAATTTAATAAATTGGTTCATTAAAGTACTATGTCTCATTATTTTCATTGTCATGTTCATCGCACCACTCTAGTGCCTTCCTAAAGAACTTCTTCTGTTGATGTATCAAAAGCTTCTTTAGTTTCCTTACATCGTCAACGCTTTCGACACCCAGATACTTTGTACGTTTTATTACAGCTGATCGATCAATGTCCCGCCGGCACGGTAGCTCAGCGTGTTCGGTCAGAGAGCTGGTTGGCCTCTGTAATAAAAAAACTGAGTGAAACGATCAACAAACGAACTTCACCGGATGTCACGTGACGTCCGCAACGAACAAACACAACGATCAGCAGCGAACAAAATGGAAAAGAAGAAAAAAAATGTCCTTGGAGTTGCCTAAGTCTTTTTCACTTCAACAATGATCAGAGAGGAATAGTATGTTGTTTCGACTTTATCAATGGCACTACTCTCATTATATATAAATAAGAATTCTGGCTTTAGATATTTTGAATGGTAGATTCTCTACCACTAATCTGTTAGTAGTGTTCCTGAAATAGAACACATGCCAGTGCTTGCCCAGAACCATACAGATATCATGGTGGCTCAGAACTTTATGACGTTGAAACAGTAAGGTTATTGTTTAAAGCTTTCTCTATTCCTTTTTAATGGTTTCAAATACTCTGCAAGAACGAAAGTACAATGAAATGAACACCCTTAGCTGCTTACAGGCGTTGAAATACGTCAACGGGGACAGATGAAAATGTTTTCCCCGACCGGGACTCGAACCCGGTATCTCCTGTCCTGCCTACATGGAAGACGCTCTATCCACCTGAGCCACCGTGGACACAGAGGATTACGCGACTGCAGCGATTTATCTCTGGCACGCCTACCGCGAAAACCACATTCTCAACGTATTGTACCGCACTACATTCGTAGTGCCCCCGCCCATTATACTCTTTACTCGCGGATAGAGGATGGATAGAGCGTCTACCATGTAAGCAGGAGATCCTGGGTTCGAGTTCCGGTCGGAGCACACATTTTCATCTGGCCCCGTTGACGTATGTCAACGCCTGTAAGCAGCTAAGGGTGTTCATTTCATTGTAATTTAATTCTAACGAGCTGCTTGGTCACCGATGGTATCTGTTCTTTCAGACATGTCCGAAAGAACAGATACCATCTTCGTAAATCTGTCAGAAAGCATGTAACTGTGATCCGTGATTGGTAAGTAGTGAGCTACTTTGTCATAGACTAACAATAAATGTCTACCTCAAGCAGTACGTGTTCACATTTGGCAAAAATTGTTTGTGTAGATACCGAGTTAGAAAAAATTCACGATTTTTTGTGAAAAATTAAACAGGCAAATAATACGTTTTCGTAAAATCTGCGTACTGCGAGCTAGTCGTCTCCTTTAGAAGTATACGAATACTTGTATAGATTACTTTTGGAAATTTTGTAGTTGTTGAGTTCTGTGAGAATAACCCTGAATAACGCTGGCTAGCTACCGATTATTTCCACTGCATGTCACTAGTGATAGTGAACCTTTTGGCACTGGTACATTTTGTTACAATATTGTCGTATTGTAGAACAAAACTGAAGCGGACAAGGCAGCAAATCTTTGAACTGACCACAGGAGTGTCTGTGGAAAATGTAAATTGTAGAGTACTAAAATTAGATATTAAAACTCGTCTGCTATTACAGAATTACTGCTGTTTCTAACACCAGTAAGGGCTTCATAGAACATACGACGTATCTGCTGGCACAGTACGGATGCGAGAACCGGGAGATAGGAGGAATATAACATAAGCAAAAGATAAGCCCACGGTTTTCGGATTCGGTCACATGTGTGGTACTGACGACAATAAATAATAAAAAAGCGAAGGATTCCACGTGTAGAGAAGTCAACAAGTTTATTTTATTGGTTTTCGATATTGTACAAGGGCGTAATGTAATTATTTTGCCATGCCAAAATTAATTGTGTATTCTCCCTACCTTTATCCCGCATCTTCACTGAGTCAGGGTTATAACCACTGACATGCGTAAAACCTGCCGCATCATGCATGATGTTTCAATTGATTACTTCTTTACTAGTAATGCTATTTTTCTTTTGAGTCCCGATTGTGTCATTGTGAATCTTTCTATCTTTTCTTTTGAATTTTGCCTTTGTCCATCAGTTTCGCAGGGTCGGCATGGTTACAATCGGATTTGGCATGGTTAATATTAAGGGGTGGTCAGATTCCCTTTCTGCCGCCATCTTGTACCCCCCCCCCCCCCCCCCGGGACCCTAACTAACCTAAGGACATCACACACATCCATGCCCGAGGCAGGATTCGTCGAACCTGCGACCATAGTGGTCGCGCGGTTCCAGTCTGACGCGTCTAGAACCGCTCGGCCACTCCGGCCGGCGGGACGGAATCAGTGTGAATAAGTGTATCCCAGCTGTCCGCGTCTACTGTATATAATGAAATAGTGCGAACGTGCTTCAGATGTCTGCGAGTCGTGTAACTGAGGCGGGACGTGGGGACCAATCAGGTATTTGTCTAGTGGGATGTGGAAAACCACAGAAAAACTACATCCTGCCTGGCTGACACACCGGCCCTCGTCGTTAATCCACCGGCGTGCCTACCCCTGTCCTGGAAGCAGCACATTACCGCGCTCGGCTAACCTGGAGGGTCATTGTGTCATCGTGAATATAGCTTCATTATTATTATTATTAGTAGTATTAGTATTATTACATTAATTTCTTTTTGTTAGTGGAAGAACGCCTTCTAGAAGGTAAATTTTTATCAGTGGCAATCGAAGTTTCATTTTTTGAGGAATTAAACACACCAACGTCTGATATTCTTGTTGACCAGCCAAATTCAGTAGAAAAAAGCAGTAGTTGGCGTCAACAACAGGGAACAGCGTAAAGTAATATGGATCTTTGTAATTGTTACACTGTGCTCAGTCCACTAGCAAAACGGCACTGTGGGGCAGTATACTTTCTACCGTTTGCTCCCACACAATTTGGGGAAAAGGAGGTTGGGAGTAAATTGTTGAATACACTTGCTTTTTCACGCCAGTCACTTTCATTCACCGCAGTCTGAAACAAACCAATTTGATTTCAGGTGCCCCAAAACTTAACAGTTAAGAGCTAAGGAACTTCATTTCTGATTTTTCAAGCCTACTTGGGTCCTTTGATGCTGATGTCCAACTCCATGAAGAAGACACACGTCCATCTGGTGAGACATGCTGTTCATCTCCAATGCAGAAAACGACTGAAGAAATGGGGAATGGGGGTAGAATGCGGTAATAAGAGCGGAGGTGGGGTGGGGGAGGGGTTAAAACATCTGCCTTCGTTGAAGCATCCTGATGTTCCAGAAGATGCAGCATAAGCAGCCGCAGCTACATGCGGATGAGTGCAGTGTTGCTGTTTGTGAGGATCCTTTATCCTCCCATGCCATATTTGTGGTCCTGCGTGATATTTGGTCGTAAACTTATCGATCTGTTTCATCGTAGCGTGTAATGCACTACCACAGATTTATCCAAGTCCAGTGTTACACAGTATTCGCTGCCGGTTGCCAGTGGTTGCAATAGGAGCGATCCGTGGTGCTTGTCGCGAGCGCTTAGCATGGTCGTCGAGTCACTGGAGTGCTAGGCGGGCAGTGGAATTCAGATGATATGCGTGCCGGCACTGCTGGGATTAGGCCTTATAGACTGTTCTGGTCTCACAGTCTTTTCCTCGGCCTTCCCACACTCCGCCTTCCAATAGGATTGTACTCCATCGCTTGACGAGGGATTCTCTGAGGTGACACGCAACGCATGCTCTTTCACGTCCTACTTTCGTTGAAACAATTTTTTCAGTTAATGGCTAAATCTCCAGTTCTTCCTTTATCTTACTTTTTTATTTTTTCTTCTCTTGTACAGCCTTTCGCTCATGTAAGGAACTTCACTTCAGGTGTTTCAAGTTGTCCTAGTCCTTTGATCTTAATGTCTGACTTTCTGTTCCCTGTAGTGCTATGGGTAGTTTCATGAGTTTATAAAATTTCATTAAGGTTTCTTTTGTATTTTATCCTTCAACAGTCTTCCCAATGAGCCACATACTTACTGATAGATAATAATTTTCTTATTTATAACTTCCTCCTCTTCAAAACTAATTTCGACTTCTAGATACTGGAAATGGGATACCTGTTCTATTTACTATTTCATGATAGGTCACTGTTTTTGTCTTAATAGTTGATATGTTCAGCTTATAATTTAGGCATATACTGTTTAATATATGTACTGTTATTTGTAGTTTGTCTTTCCTGCAGTGTATTAAAAGCTGAGTATCGGAAAAAATCAGAAATTTTTACGTCCTCCATCAGTTCCCTGACTAGGTTGCCAATGTGGATATTGAACTATGTAGGTGACATACTACAGCGTTCCCTTAGTCTCTGTTGTATCTTTGTTTGTTGTGTCAGCTCTTTGCCAGTCTCTACTGTTACTGGGACGTTTTCGCATAAACGTTGGCATACGTTTATTAGCTGCCTAGGGAAACTATTTTTCTCCATTAGAGGCTATAGCTTTTCTCTGTGGATCCGGTCAAATGTTTTTTCATAGTCGATAAACGATAGATGTATTGCTGAATTGAATTCTCGTCTTTTTGTATAATCTGTCTCAGTGTGAAAACATCATTAGCAGAGGTTCTTCCTTTACGGAAGCCTGCTTGCTGTTCTAATAAAACGGAATCAGAGACGTTTATCTTTCATTGATTAGTTCGTTGTATGTCTTTTAAAAGCATTCAAAAGACCTATTACGTTCCCGAGACTGATGCCTCTGTATTAATTTGTGTTTCTTCTTTTTTAGACAGTGAAACAACTTCTGTCCATCTCCGTTCTTCTGGTATTTCTCCTGTACAACAACACATGTCGTAGAGCTGGATCATTCTGGATTCTAAGTGTTCCACCATACATGATCAGTTCTGAGTTAATTCCATATAATCCAGGTACTTTCATCTTTCTGTTTGCTTGAATTCTGTCAAATCTATTAGATCTGTCCCTTCCTCTGCTTCTTCTTCCCTTAGCTGTTCTGTATGTGGAATATACAATAACTTCCTATAGTGATTTAACCTATCTTCTGAAGGAATTATATTTATATCTTCAGTATATTTATCGGTTCGCTTTAGCTGCCTAATCAGTTTAAACACTATTTCCCGCATGTCATGTTCAACTCTGTTTATAAATGTGCCCCAGAGAATGTATGTGAATATTCTACTAATTGTTTGGTGTCATTTCTAATCTTATTGTATTTACATTTAGCTTCCTAAGTCTGTTTCTGCAAGAACTCTCTAAATGCTTCATTCTTCTCTTCTATGGCTTCTTATAACTCTTCATTCTAAAGCTTAAGTGTCCTTTTTCGATTCGTTTTGGAGTTTCCACCTAGTACATTTTTAGCTGCCTGTATTAATATACTTTTAATGTTTGTCCATTCTTTAGTTAGATCTTTACATGACGGCATTTGTTGGAGTAGTTTAGTTAAGCTGCGCTGATACAGATGACATCGATTCTTTTCTTGGAGGGGACACACTTTAAAATTTTTGTTTCGGTTTCTTTCGTTTCTCCTGTTGTTCCGTTTTTTTCAACTTTCCCATAGCTGGATCTTTGATTTAATAATATAATGGTCGGTATTCAACGTTCTCCCCCTATATACTTACGTGTCTATCATACTTAAAGCTGGATTTCTATTTAATGTTATACAGGGTGGTCCATTGATCGTGACCGTGCTAAATATCTCACGAAATAAGCGTCAAACGAAAAAACTACAAAGAACGAAACTGGTCTAGCTTGAAGGGGGAAACCAGATGGCGCTATGGTTGGCCCAATAGATTGCGCTGCCATAGGTCAAACTAATATCAACTGCGTTTTTTTAAATAGGAACCCCCATTTTTATTACATATTCCTGTAGTATGTAAAGAAATATGAATGTTTTAGTTGGACCACTTTTATCGCTTTGTGATAGATGGTGCTGTAATGATCACAAACATATGACTCACAATTTTAGACAAACAGCTGGTAACAGGTAGGATTTTTAATTAAAATACAGAACTTAGGTACGTTTGAACATTTTATTTCGGTTGTTCCAATGTGACACATGTACCTTTGTGAACTTATCATTTCTGAGAGCGCATGCTGTTACAGCGTGATTACCTGTAAATACGATATTAATGCAATAAATGCTCAAAATGATGTCCTTCAACCTCAATGCATTTGACAATACGTGTAACGACATTCCTCTCAACAGCGAGTAGTTCGCCTTCCGTAATATTCGCACATGCATTGACAATGCGCTGATGCATGTTATTAGGCGTTGTCGGTGGATCACGATAGCAAATATCCTTCAACTTTTCCCACAGAAAGAAACCCGGGGACGTCAGATCCGGTGAACGACGACCAATCCACCTGTCATGAAATACGGCATTCAATACCGCTTCAACCGCACGCGAGCTATGTGCCGGATATCCATCATGTTGGAAGTACATCGCCATTCTGTCATGCAGTGAAACATCTTGTAGTAACATCGGTAGAACATTACGTAGGAAATCAGCATACATTGCACCATTTAGATTGCCATCGATAAAATGGGGGCCAATTATCCTTCCTCCCATAATGCCGCACCTTACATTAACCCACAAAGGTCGCTGATGTTCCACTTGTCGCAGCCATCGTGGAATTTCCGTTGCCCAATATTGCGTATTATGCCGGTTTACGCTACTGCTGTTGGTGAATGACGCTTCGTCGCTAAATAGAACGCGTGCAAAAAATCTGTCATCGTTCCGTAATTTCTCTTGTGCCCAGTTGCAGAACTGTACACGACGTTCAAATTCGTCACCATGCAATTCCTGGTGGATAGAAATACGGTACGTATGCAATCGATGTTGATGTAGCGTTCTCAGCACCGAAGTTTGTGAGATTCCCGATTCTCGCGCAATTTGTCTGCTACTGATGTACGGATTAGCCGCGACAGCAGCTAAAACACCCACTTGGGCATCATCATTTGTTGCAGGTCGTGGTTGACGTTTCACATGTGTCTGAACACTTCCTGCTTCCTTAAATAACGTTACTATCCGGCGAACGGTCCGGATACTTGGATGATGTCGTCCAGGATACCGAGCAGCATACATAACACCCGCCCGTTGGGCATTTTGATCACAATAGCCATACATCAACACGATATCGACCTTTTGCACAATTGGTAAACAGTCCATTTTAACACGGGTAATGTATCACGAAGAAAATACCGTCCGCACTGGCGGAATGTTACGTGATAACACGTACTTATACGTTTGTGACTATTATAGCGGCATCTATCACAGAGCGAAAAAAGTGGTCCAACTAAAACATTCATATTTACTTACGTACTTCACGAATATATAATAAAAATGGGGGTTCCTATTTTAAAAAACGCAACTGATATCCGTTTGACCTATGGCACCACCATCTAGCGGGCCAACCATAGTGCCATCTGGTTTCCCCCCCTCAAGCTAGACGAGTTTCGTTCTCTGTGGTTTTTTCGTTTGATGCTTATTTCGTGAGATATTTGGCCCGGTCACTATCAATGGACTACCCTGTATAATCAATATGCGATCTCTGACCTCGTGCAGAACATGTGTATTCATATATGTCTTTCTTTTCAAAAAAATTTATTGGTTACTTCCAGTTCATTAAAGGTGGCAAACTCTTTGTTTTATTCTTTGTTTTGTTATGAAAGTTATCTTCTCCACTGTTGCCAGTAAAGTGGTGGATGGGTTCTTTGTCTACTCTTGGATTTATGTCTCCTGAAAGACGACATGTTTCGACGCGATTGGTAATAAATGAAATACAAATGCAAGCAAAAATGTTGACAACCGATGTGATCAACATCTACAGTACGGCTCTACTTGTGTTGTTCGAATAACTTAATACTGCTCACAAAAGTATTGTTCTATTTTAGCTCTTGAGCTCCACATGTGACTGCATGAACTATTAATTAATAGATGAAGTTCTTGGGTTTTAGGACGCTTCATTGGATTGTTATAATTTAGCTACGCTACTATCTAGGAGGCAACCGAACGCATTTGTCGCACTTACCTTCGAAAACTAGTCACAAAAATTTTATAAAATATGCGAACAGGAATATGAGGGGAATACTAATGTTCACGACCCACGGTATTTTATGACTGGAATAATGATTGAGTTTATTCGCTGCCTCTTTAACATTTTATCAGTTTCATAATTGTTTATCACTTAAGTGAAGTATGGCTGTTTGAGAGCTTGAATGAAAACAGTGCAGTGTCTCACCTTAAGTATCACCTAAGATCCCCATAAAATCTCGGCAGTATATTAAAATTCATTCACTTTCTGTTTTTAAATTAACGTTCCACATCGGCGAACCAGTTAAAATCACATGTTCAGATCACTGGCAAGTAATCGTAGAGAAGTTCCAAAGTACAGCTAATGTGAATTATTATGAGTTCTCAAGCTATAACATTTCAAAGTATTCGCTACCGGAACACGCGACGAATCACATGCCCCTAGCTTAGCACTCTCAAAATTTCTAGAAACTGTTGAAACGCAGCTCACTCGTCGCTCATACATACTTTGCAGCTCTAGCTGTGGTAAACGTCTTCTCTCTATGACTCCCGAATGACGATCGACAAACTGCAAGATGGCTGCCTGCTATTCAAGCTCTCGTATTATCATGACTGAAGTTCATACACTTATGTCTTCGAGAATGTACCTCAACCCTATTAATTTTATGACGTATAGACGTATTATGCATCAGGTTACACGTAAATTTACTCATCTCTCCAGTGTTGGTCTTGGTTTTAACCTAACTTAAACAGTTTGTTCAAGAAATGATATTTCGTTATCTTAAATGTTACTCTACATTTTTTGTTATTGTTAAATAAAAAAATAAAACTGAATTAATTTAAACATTAATATCTAGGTTTTTCTTCACTATTATGTCCGTATTTTCAATATTTTCTTAATTATTTTGGTGAAAATATGCGTTTTTTATGCGCAGAATCCATAATCTGGCCTGTAATTTAGAATACATAATGTTAACAAGAAATCTGCTGTTAAATGATGATGGTGCTCAATAATCCCTATCTAAGTTGTCGAGATATCAATTTTCAAAGTTCAGTTTGATTACAAAACATTTGACGTTAAGTAACTTGGGAACCACTTTTTGTACCGAGGACACGTTTTCACCCACGAACTTTTTTATTTTTCTCTTTATAGCGATGTTACTCGCTTTCCTATAATTAGTGTGGATGCACTTTATTGAATGCCATCTTATTTCATATGTATGCTGATTTATCAGTTCAGCCATGATAGTTACGCTTTCCACGTCATTCGCCACCAACTTCACGTTTTGGGTTTTTCCCAGCCCACATGACCCAGCGTGCACTTAGCTGCTCTCTCTTGCGGACGTGGTGGTACTCACACTCCGCCAATCAGAGTCCGCCAATCACTGAGACTCACAGCTGCTGCCAGGTATTGACGGCGCCACGACACACATGCAGCTCCTTGGGCTCAGTGTCAGCTCAGCAAGGCCCGTGTTATGTCCTAGCCAGTAATGCCACCCGAGCCCGCTGCCAAAAGGTTGGCAGCATCAAAGTCCGGACGCCGTCCGCATAAGCAGCGCCAGCGAGACAGCAAATCACCGCAAGTCTGCGCGCGCCACCGCTGGCTTCTGGCTTCTTAAGCGCTGGAGTCGCGAGCGCTAGGACAGTTCTGTATTCGCCGCTCAGTTGTATACTCGCCACCGATTTGTGTACTTGCTAGTCAGTTGTGTGTTCATCGCAGCAGAGTTGTTGTTTGTCGTCAGCCGACGCTGACCTAGCCGCCCCGACTTGAACTAGACAGATTTCCGTAGACACGGAGTTCACGACCTTGTTTCTGTATCTTCGTGATTAAAGATAAGTACCGACTTTTATTTAATCTGAGTGTTTGGGCTTTCATCTTTCTGTTCACTGTTCCAGCGGACCGGTCGGCCCGCTATTAAAAGTGTGGCGGTGACTTCGTAAGCCATTTCTACAGCCAAGTGTTTGTCACTACGAACACCGCCACAAAAGCCCGTATGCCTTCTTATCTGTAAAAACACAAACGCTGGCCTAGCTGTGCCTGTTTCTCACATCACAACAAGACAAGTGCACGTAGACGAGTCTGAGTTTTACAGTTTGCGGACATGCTAGTTTGGATGTACCCACGCAGTGTTCAGTGTTATCTATTTTATTCAGGTTTTTCTGTAATTCTCCATTGTATTGATCCATCGCCTACTTATTTTCTTTGTCTGGTGCATAGATTCCTGTAATTGTTACATGTTATCTATAAAATTTCACTCTCACTGTAATTATGATTTCATTTATTAGTGTAAACTGGTATATATTTTATTCTCATTTTCTGTCTGTCAGTACTGCCACTCCACTCTTCTTTCCTGTATAATATAATGCAATTTAGATATTTAGCACATTTAAACTTCTCTTTCATTTCTGTAATCACCGTTATACTGTAATATTTGAGTGTTTTGTTAAGCTCGGTCACGTTTGGACACAGAGCCTGTACGTCACACACGACAACAACGAGTAGGTCTTTTATTCCGTAATTATTAAACTTTTCTTTGCTTGGTCGTCGTCCATGATATCCGTTTTTTATCCGAGACTTATATTAAGGATTGTAAGTTTGGAGACTTTTATATGGATACTTTACAAGCTCTATTGATAGAGCCCGACTTGGGGGACCAGGCTTTCTCTTATGGGTTTGCTTTCCTGGGAAAGCTGGCCTCACAACGTCCGAGGAAGCATTCTTATCCCAAAAAAGATGAGGCTAGAGAATGAAAATGAAATACATCCTCAGTCCTCGCTACCTAATACCGTCGGCGTTAAAAAAGCAAGAGTTGGGCAAGAGAGAATTACAGGAAAGAAAACAGAAGAAGACTGACACAACAAGAAAGCAACATCAAACTTATCTAAGCGCCCATGTGGTTGCCACCCCCAGACTCCAAATAAGAAAGCCCCCTAGTGGCACTGCTCTTTATCTGGTCTCTCAACCACTCATCATGGGTAAACCTACGACAAGCACAGCTGCCGCCAGCGAAGGTCAGCGTATCATTGACACAGACAAACCTCCTCACCACGTTAAGGCGGTAGTCCATGGGGTAGTGATGATTTGATTTCCGTACACATATTTGTCCTCAAAGTTTCAAATTGTCTTAGCCATATTGTTTAGTGATTTGACCCACCTTATGCGTTTCGGTTATACATCATTTTTAAAGGCGTATATAAAAAAACCTTCGAACTTAAAAACACTGCACATACTAAATAATGGGAACATAGTAGTAGTAGTAGTAGAAGTAGAGGGGTTTTTGGGCGCACGACAGCAAGGGCTTCAGCGCCCGTTCAGTAACATAATGGGAACATAGTATCGAGTCATTTGTTGTGAGCAGTAGATGACAACTGATGACTAGGTACTATGTCCCCACATGTTTAGCGCATGCAGTGTTTTTAAATACGAAGACTTTTTATATGCCTTCGAAAATGATGTACAGTCGAACCTCGTAAGGCAGTTCCAATCGATAAAGAGATATGGTTGCATTTAGAGTTTCAGAGTTAAACGATAAATGTACGTTGGAATGAGGAATGTTACTAAAACCGAGTGTGTTTAAAAGTCATTGAAATGAGTAATGATTTCCTTAATAACCTACTATTTGTAATCCGCTAACGATCACTGTTCTTAATTGAACCCGTCATTATCTGCTTACTCAAGCTATCAGTAAATGAGGTAAAAACATCCTTAACTTCTTGGAGTGGAGAGGGGCAGCACTGTCGCAATACGACGCACTTAACTGTCGTATTATAAATGGCTCGATTGGCAGCATCCATGTATGAATTGTCAGTGAACGGGGAATTTTCAACGGTGCCTCGATTCTATAATCAAAGTTACCAGGAAAAAAGGTCTAGACAGCGAACTGTTACTCTCATTATGTGCACATAGTTGAATAACAATGGCTAGACAAACGGAGAATGGTGATGTAATTAATGGAGAGGACAGTGTTAACCAGGAAATGATATGGATCTCATTATAATGAATCGGGATAAATCAATAGAATTCTAATTGTAGGTACACCGGATGCTGACATTTTAAATTTCGATATAAACGTGAGACAGGAGTAGACAGCATTGCTGAGGATACTGTGTGAAGGGATGATATGATACTGCAGTTGTTACAAAAAATAAGAGCAGATAAAAAATGTGTGCTGATATTTGAAATTTAAATAACAATAATAGTCAAAAATAATTGCAAATAATCAAAAATTAGGCAGGGGTTGAACAAAAGGCTTGATGATCATGAGCAGAATTTGAACAAAAGACTAGATGAACCTAATCAAAAGTTAAGTGCAGATTTGAACAAAATGTTGGAACAAAGGGTAATAAATATTCGTAATGACTTGCAAGAATTGTTCACAGGTTTGAAAAACTAAATCTTAATGCTGAATAAAACGGAAAATTCTGATGACACTCAGGACAGTAAGCATCAGAATGAAGAGAAAGAATGTGAAATGGTAGGAGTTCATCTCAATTGATGTTACAGTGACAAGAAACTCATTGGACTAATCATTGTTGACAGGAAAAGGCCGTGAGGAGAAAATAAGCCAGCTATCAAGTTGATTTCTGCAAGGCTGCACTGGTCTTGCGGTGTGACTTGAAAGATTACAGGCGACTGCAAGTTTACACCCCGACAGCAATCGCTTTAACTTGTAAGCCCTGCATATGTCTACCTGGCCTGGCGTCTGCTAGATGAAATCTGCCCTCCAACAGTGGTTGTTATTGCAAGCCCGCATCAGAGGTTAACACCTTTATCGGAATCTTAAATAAAAATTGAATGCTGAGAAATTAATAAAATGATGGCCCTGTAATTACTGTACTTGTTTAGTGATGGGCGATTAAAATACCAACACGGGATTAATCTTCTGTAAAAATGGCAGTAGTTTAAAATCATAAAATTGGACAAACAACACAAGCGAGATGCGAAATAAATCATGAAGTGTTGGAAACACAAATGGAAGCGACAAATAATTAGCGTTCCACTGGGTGGTGTTTTGTTGGCAAAGACTAAGGTTTATATGTGAGCTGTGGCGGCGTTGTGCTCTTTTTGACTGACTGTCGTCCGGGTAGAAGGTGAGAGTGCCGCACTGATTAGCTTGGCTTATCGCGGTTTTATCGAGTGAGGCAGCCGGGACCCCTGCCGCGGTTGGTGAGCTGGTGTGGTTCCAGGCGGCAGCAGGTACGGAGTGAGAGACCAGCCTGTTGACCTGGCGGCCATTGCCTGTTTCTGCGTTTTGGAGAGAGAGTGCACCAGCAATTTGCCTTCTGGAATGTTCTCGGCGTGTGTAGTTTGGATGTTCGTGGTCGGAATAGCACTTTGAATGATGGCATATGGAATACAAAAGTAGTTATGGTAAATATTATGTTGATTTTTCTCAGTGAACCTCGCCTGTGGAGTTTGAAAGATGAGACTTTCGTACAATTACTGTAACCTATTTGAAACAACGAGTGTAACTTTACTGACTTGCTTAGTGATTTCTACACACATCAAAAGACGTTTTGCATCACCTCGGCTCCGGGGGTTCCCGGGCCTGTACAGAAAACTGGAATAGAGATCAACATAAACATCATTTCCGCCCTTTTTATTGCTGATGAAAACCACACATTACATTTGTATCACCTTACAGCGAGACCTTCAGAGGTGGTGGTCCAGATTGCTGTACACACCGGTACCTCTAATACCCAGTAGCACGCCCTCTTGCATTGATGCATATCCCTGTTCGTTGTGGCACACTATCCACAAGTTCATCAAGGCACTGATGGTCCAGATCATCCCACTCCTCAACGGCGATTCGGTGTAGGTCCCTCTGAGTGGTTGGTGGGTCAAGTCGTCCATAAACAGGTTTAATCCATCCCAGGCATGTTCGATAGGGTCATGACTGGATACATGTTCGCCACTCTAGTCGAACGACGACGTTATCCTGAATGAAGTCATTCACAAGATGTGCACGATGGGGACGCGAATTGTCGTCCATGAAGACGAAGGCGCATTCCATGCCCACCGGCGGATAAGTCGGCCCCACATAACGCCACCTGAAAACATCAGGGAACCTCCACCTTGCTGCACCCGCTGGACAGTGTGTGTAAGGCGTTCAGCCCGACCGGGTTGCCGCCAAACACGTCTTCGACGATTGTCTGGTTGAAGGCATATGCGGCAACCATCAATGAAGGGAACTTGATGCCAATCGTGAGCGGTCCATTCGGCATATTGTTGGGCCCATCTGTACCGCGCTGCATGGTGTCGCCATGGACATTGGGAGTGAAGTTGCGCATCATGAACCCTGTTGCGCACGACGTCCTGTGGCTGCACGAAATGCGTTATTCAACATGATGGTGTTGCTGTCACGGTTCCTCCGAGCCATAATCCGTAGGTAGTGGTTATCAACTGCAGTAGTAGCCCTTGGGCGACCTGAGGGAGGCATGTCATCGGCAGTTCGTGTCGCTCGGCCCGAACATCAATTTGATTCATTCCGAGACGGCTGGACACTTCCCTTGTTGAGAACCCTTCCTGGCACAAAGTAACAATGCGGACGCGATCGAACCGCGGTATTGATCTTCTAGGCATTGTTGAACTACAGACAATACGAGCCGTGTACCTCCTTCCTGTTGGAATGACTGAAACTGATCGGCTGTCGGACCCCCTCCGTCTAATAGGCGCTGCTCTTGCATGATTGTTTACATATTTTGGTGGGTTTAGTGACATCTCTGAACAGTCAAAGGGACTGTGTCTATGATACAATATCCACAGTCAAGGTCTATCCTGAGGAGTTCTGGGAACCGAGGCGATGCTAAACTTTTTTTTGATATGTGTATTTGTGAGTGCATAACAAGTGTTGTATGGGGAGCTGGTCTAATAGAATGTCCTAGTTAGTCTAGGGTTACATGAATGTTTTCTTAGATGGGCCACTGACTGAAGTGGTAAATTTGTCTTTGAACTGTTCTGCTCCGATTCTGCCGGCGGCACCTAGTGTGCTCTGGTGTTTCGTTTTGTTATCTCTTAAATTTAATTCATTCTTTATCTGTTGCAAATTTTGAGCAATGTTGAATCAGATTTTGATGTTTTAAACTAATGTTATTTTAAATTTGTTTTAGACAGGTTTAAATCTTGGGGGTCTGCAGCCTTAATCTTATCTGTAATTTTTAAGTCTAAAGTCTGTATCAGGCGGTAAGTTTGTATCTCTTATTTTGTAGTTTCAAAAGAGCATCAATGTCTGGTGCTAACTCTGCTATTGATTTGCTATTTCTTATCCTTTTATATTAGCAATATTAGTACGATTATTCAAATTTATGCTTCAAATTAAAAGGTTTAAGCATTATTCACTTAACTTAGAGTTAAGTAATTGCTTAGCGGACGTTACGTTGCTTCAAAGGCTTCATAAATTCTCGAAAGACCTGACGACCTTCTGGCCAGAACTAGTGAGTGTAGCATCACAATGTGTATACTGTTTGCTGACAGCTTTGGCTTCTGATCAGTGACATTTTAATTGACGCGGCGCTTGCCCACGATTAAGTATTACTATATTTCGGCATGTGCATGTACTTGGACCGCGTCTCCCATGGCCATTAGCTCTCGCTGGAGTTTTGATTCCAGCTGCAGCTGCTAAACTTTTAAGTTTTCCTGATATTCTATTTGATGGTTGGTTTTTCAGTAACTGTCTTTTCTGACTCACCCTGTCTTATGATCTACGTAACGAACCTAAGAATCTACTTTCTGTGCTAGAGTTTACTAACATTCATTGTATTGAAAATTTTGAACCTTTATATTACATCTGTAATTTATTGCTCTTGATAGTCAACTTGGCCTAACTCGGTTGCGCGTTGCACAGTTCTCGTAACTCACTGGAAGATTACTAGACTTAAACTTGTAAATTTGCCCTCTTTCTCGAAGGACTGATTCTTGTTCTTGGTTGTTGTGTAATTTAAACTAGGAAACTTTACTTAATTCCTCTATAATACCTGTTTGGGTTTTATTAAGGGCCTTATGGCCGTTTAAAATTTTGTGTTACTTTAACCTGTTGTCTACTGAGTTTTAAGAATAGACTGCTGCAGGGTAATGGTAGCTTCAGCCCCCTTATTGTTATAAACAGTCGTCATTTCAATTATTGTGTCTCCGTTATAAATTTGCTGGTTTAAGAAAGTATTGTTGTTTAATTTGATATTTATCTTAACTCAAAGACTGCTTATGTAAGAAAAACTTCCTTTACGTTATTATATATCTGGTTTAACAAAAGATTGAGGTTTTACCCGTCATTTTGATTCTTGGAATATTCTGAAATAAATTTGTAATTCTTAAGGAAAAATGATGTGCTCAACCTGATTTCGCCCTTCTACGTCTCCTAACCTTTGTCCATTCTATGTTCGGATATGTCAGTCTGTTTAATCCATTTACCCTGGCCCAAAACGTGGATAACGCAATCTGAAATTATCTAACGCTGAAGATACTTTAATGGATTTATTCTGCACTGAAGTTACACTACGTTGGTTCAGCTGAGAATAAATGACAAGATTGTGATTCTCTTTGCCCAAACAAGCGGGGACAACAATAATATACCCATTTCTCCATGCGTAGCGCTGTCCCAGGTGATGGTCGAAGAGCAAGCGTCAGCATAGTAGTAACGTGCAGAGTCTGTAATTTGTTACCGTGGGCACGAAATATGCAAAGTCACGGGTAGGCGATCTGTTATATGGATCGCAATTAAGTCTCTGACAGAGCCCTGGAATCTCGTTAGATTACAGAGTGTGACACTCCCATTTGCCATTCATACCATGGACCACTTTGACTCACTTATACGGCAGTGCGCACAAGGAGATCAAACGTCAAGGCAGCAGAGCTGATGTGAACAAAACCGTTCTTGGCACAGTGGGTTGTCAGAGATTTTTTTGGTGAAAACCATCCGTACAGCTATGGCTTCACCGCAGGCTCCCAGTTATGACAAGCGCCAGTGCAAAGTCAAGCTCAGGATGGGTGACCCAAGTGCAGCCCAACAATCAAGGCCAGAACTTCCCCTCCAGACCGAACTCTGAATCCGAAGAGCAATTTCTCCCCTCGTCATGCTAAAATGCAACCACCCCCACAGAGGTTTTGTGCCAATCACAAGACGCCACGAGCGCCCTATCTCACATCTAGCTAGTCTGCTTAACATCTAATGAAATGAAATCATCGAATGGCATTGTCGGCCGGGAGGTCCCATTCGGGTTCGGCCGCCAAGTGAAAGTCTTATTTCAGTCGGCGCCACATTGGGCGACTTGCGGCCGATGATGAGGATGAAATTATGATGAAGACAACACAACACCCAGTCCTCTGCAGGGGAGGCAAGTACGTTGCCACCCGGCTAAGCAGGCGGACTGCTTAATCTCTTAGTCAGTACTAACCAAAATTAATAATATTGTTATCCCTGCTGGAGAAGCAGCCCATCTCTGACTCGTAAATTTCCATGAAGGGAGGAAAGGATGTTACGCTCCTGAATTGTGTTTCTCACAACCACTTTAGGCAGTGTATTTCGAGAGTCTTCGTTTACGCCTATGTTGAACAACAAATTTATCACAGATATCATTATCTTGATGAGGCGAAGATTATAGCATGTTCGATCAGGTGCCTCGGCTAAACTACGAGAGGTGCTTTTGTGTCGCAACATAGACCATCTCAGACTCGCCATAAATTATGCGTTCGGTCAAAATGTTCAAATGTGTGTGAAATCTTATGGGACTTAACTGCTAAGGTCATCAGTCCCTAAGCTTACACACTACTTAACCTAAATTATCCTAAGGACAAATACACACACACACACCCATGCCCGAGGGAGGACACGAACCTTCGCCGGGACCAGCCGCACAGTCCACGCCTGCAGCGCCTTAGACCGCTCGGCTAATCCCGCGCGGCTGCGTTCTGTCCTAAAATCTTCCAGAGATCCAGGGCTTCCCAAGAACTCGGCAAGCAGAGGGATGACACCGCCAGATGGCTCCGTCTATACCGTCCGACCCAAGGCAAACGTGGAAACATGGATTTTTATGGTCGCCAGTTCCATACGCAATGGGCGTTTACAACGACTCGGCTGGGCGAGTCCTGTGCCCCTGTCCCTACTGTGGCCAGATCGAGGTAGGCTGTTCTTCGGCCGAAAGCATTGTCTGTGCAGCACAGGTGCGAGAAATTCTTGGTAGCAACGTTCTTTCCCTGGTGAGAGTTTTGAGATGTTCCTCTCCCTAACAGCGGCATGTAGCTTCCAAGCTCCGAATGTCCACTGCAAGATTTACTGTTAAATAATCAAATCGCCTGCTTGTTCTCAACTCCACAAGATGCTATTTGAAGAGGAGCTACTATAAATATACCACACACATTAACAATGTGCATGCTCCCATCAATGCCTGCTCATGTTGGTAACTTCCTGTCATCTCACAGAAAATGATATCTATGGCGCAATAAAAACATGAAAGAATAGCCCTGAGTATGAAAATAAGTGAGAGAGTTACTTTTCCTCTCTCGAAGTTTGACAAGATTCTGCTGTTTTTGAGATAGAGTTGAGTATCGATTATCCGACCTAAACCGGCCGCGGCAAGGAAGGATGAGTGGGAAGGTCGGATAACACGGAAAATAATAAAAAAACACAAAAATTAAACTAAAGTGCCCCAAATTAGTTAAACTTTTAATACAATACAAATCAAATTAGACTGAATAGATGTTTACTGTGTGATGCAGTTAGTAATTGTCTTTTGTTTGCCGTTTTTTGCCGCTAAATCACGCAGTCCCGTAGTCTCTTAAGAAGTAAATCCTCGGTAGACAGCTGGCCGGAGTGGCCGAGCGGTTCTAGGTGCTACAGTCTGGAACTGCGTGACCGCTACGGCCACAGGTTCGAATCCTGCCTCGGGCATGGATGTGTGTGATGTCCTTACGTTAGTTAGGTTTAAGTAGCTGTAAGTTCTAGGGGACTGATGACCTCAGAAGTTAAGTCCCATAGTGCCCAGAGCCATTTGAACCATTTTGAACCTCGGTAGACGATATTTCCTCCGGATGCTCTACATATTTTAAAGCAGTTTCTAAGGCCTTGTGTCCTTCGTTGTGAGAAATTTTGGGCAAACTTTCCTCCACTACATCCGCTTCTTCATTTTCTTCTTTTTCGTTTACCATGTTGACTACTACTTCATCTGTCACTTCAAATTCTTCATCTTAGACAATCCATTCATTTATGTCATCTTCTGTGGCATCAGCACATCCCGGAACATTTCGTAACAATGAAAGCAGAGTAGTATTTCCTGGTTCGGCCTGTTGCTGTAGATTTTCATCATCTGGAGAATTTTCTTGATTTTCCCGTAGCAAAATTTACCAGGATTTTGCAGTTATATTTGCTCCAACACTCTCCCAAGATTGGGCCACGTCATAAGCTACGCCTTTCAAATTAATACGGCGCAACTGCTCTAGTATGTCTTTTCCCTTGTCCATAGCATTAATTAAAGAGGAAAGCAAGTTTCTGCTATAGTTTCTCTTCAGTGTCTCTAATGTCCCTTGGTACATCGGCTGACATAAGGATGTGACATTTAGAGGCAAAAACATGGCCTTTATATCTTGATCTTGAATTTCATCTTCATTAGGATTCAAGTGGCACTGTCTAGAAGCAACAGTGCTTTGTGGGGCAAGTTATTGGCTTTCAAAAACTTTTCAGTTTGTGGCACGAACTCGTTAAAAAAGATTCTTCAAAAACGTCTGAGCTCATTCAAACAATTTTTTGGTTGTAATATTTAACCGGTTAAGTGTTTTTAGATACATTTTTAAATGCTCTCGGTTTTTCTTTGGCTTAGCTATCATAGAAAGTTTCATTTCCAAATTTGCTGTGGCGTTACTGCATGCAAGGATTGTCACCCTTTCTTTGCTACGTTTGTAGCATGGCGCTGCCTTTTCGGCCTTTGACGCTAATGTTTTTTCCGGTAACATTTTGTAATTGAGACCAGTCTCGTCGCAGTTAAAAATTTGATCGCCTGTTAAGTTTTCCTTGTCCAAACCCTTGTGAAGTTTATTCCTAAACAATTGAACAGCTTCAAAATTTGCTGAAAGCTTTTCACCATAGACATTAAGTTGCCGAATTCCGTATCTTTTCTTTCATGTATCGAGCCAGACAACACTAGCTGTGAAATCAGGTTCATCTTCGTTTAGTTAGTTACGAAACTTTAAGGCTTTTTCCTGCAAAATAGGTCCCGACGTGGGTACACCTTTATCTCTATGTCGAGTAAACCATAGCAAAAAAGCTTCACTTACTTTCTCATAATCACATTTTTTCATGGTTTTCAGATCTTCCAAAACAGTCGAGGTAGCTCGCTGAGAACACCACTTCTCAACTTCACTGCGGTTCCTTTTACAGTCTCCAACTGTTGTTCTCCCGACGTTATAGTCTTGCGCCACTTTTAATAAAGTTTCACCATTGTCTGTTCTTTTTAAGGCTTTAAGTTTTTCTTCCATTGAAACGACCACCTTTTTTCGTTTTGAAGCCATCACCATAAATTTTTACAATAAACAAAGTTCATTACGTCCACTCCACTACAGATCTAAGTTAGCACTGAGGAGTGAGGAGTAGCAGACGGCGACAATGAACTGAGTATCAACAAACAACACATCAGTCACTGACCTGTCGTCAGCAGGCGCACGGCCGGCGCGGTGAAAGGGTCGGATAACACAGAAGGTCGGATAACCGAAGATCGGATAATCGAGACTCTACTGTAGTAATTAATGGCATAAACTTACAAGGTGATACCCCAGGAGGGTGTAAGATGAATGCGCGCAATGGAAAATACTGAACACGAAAATGGAGGTTTGGCCCTGTCTCGCGTGGGGTAGCCACGCGGCCTAGGGTGCCTTGTCACGGTCCTTGCGGCTCCCTCCGTCGGAGGTTCGAGTCCTCCCTCGGGCATAGGTGTGTGTAGTCCATAGCGTAAGTTAGTTTAAGTAGTTTGTAGTCTTAGGGACCGATGACCTCATCACTTTGGTCCCATAAGACCTTACCACGAATTTCCAAATTGGCGCTGTGTGACTACCCCCTGAAGCAGATCTTAGGATCTCCTAATGGTGATATCTCCTCCTTCTTGTTCGTTAACATATAAATTACAACATAAACATAAATGAATGATTAAGGGAAGTAGTAACTACAAAATGATAAATGCTGTTTCTACTTATACATTTATTGTAGATTAAAATCCCTGTTATATATTACAAATGATTTTATATCAATGTCCGATGGACATAAAGTGATACAAATGAGTTTCCTAACTACTGTTACTGATCAATTGCCCGTTTTTATGGCTATGCGATCTAATATAAATACTGCGAGATGACTTACATCATCCAGGTAGACACTACTTTCAAAGATTATCTACAGTGTTGTGCAACCTCAGTGGAAATAAAACTTACATGATCAGAGCTGTTTAGCTTATAGCCCTAATAAGCCGAAGCAATTAGCAATATCACCGTGTGTACTGCGTCCGATGCGTCGAAGTGATGGTTCACACATATGTCTGCGATGATGGAAGAAATCCAGCCACAAAATAAAAACTTATTCAAACACTAGGACGACTCTGCCTAATATAATCTAATACTGTCTTCTCCTCTCTGTGTTCTAAAGATAAGAAACGCGAACTCCCAGCCACAAGGACGGAATTCAGATAACGTCTACACATGAGTATAGACAGAAGAAGTGCTCTCAATCACTGAACAGTGCGTACTCAATGACGACTCCGTACCCGGAGGCGAAGTCCAGAAACGCGTAAGTTCGCAACAGTACAGTGCCTAACCGTTCTAACTATAAAATATCCTGAGAGCAAAGACAACAAGTCCGTCTGTAGCAACAAAGCTGATGTAAGTGACTGTCAAACACGGGCACTCAAAATGGAAGATTACTTTCTCTCCACCGCTGGCTTCCCAGCAAAGCTCGGCTCCCCTCTCTCGTAACTGCAGAAAGTGAATCATATTCTCGAAACCACGGAATATTCTCCCTCTCTACAGATTCTTCCGAACTCCGACCAGCCATATTTTTGTCTTTTTTCATCCAGTGTGGAATGTTTGCATGGATATACCCATCCCCACTAATTAGGAATACATACAATGGTATGATTCTCAGATTAAAAATCCTCGGAAATAGCGAGCCAGCGTGATTTCCGAGGTAACGCTTTCTCATTCCTCTCTGCTTCGTACAAGATTTTCAGTGTTTCCAAAGTATTATCCGGTTATCCTTCCAGCCCCGCTACAATTCCGGCCGGCCACGGCTAAATTGTGTTTCAGCGCTCAGGTGCTGCCCCGACCGTCCGTCTTTGCTACATCCTGTGTCAAGCAGGACCGTGTGGCTTGACACACCTGTACGGGCTTTTCCACCCAGGGCTTGAGTTACACCTGCCGTTTCATTTCCACTGGCGTTACGGCCTCTACTAGTATAGGCAATCATCCATTACGCTGTTTTAGTAATAAAGACACTCCGTCACGTTTCATGCAATAAGCGTTAACAACTATTTACAAGGTGTACGTGACAATGTCAGTCTTCTTTAAGTATTAATACATACGATGTACAAACTATCAAACGATACCTCAATCCGCTTGTAAATCACGGCAAAGTATGTAGATGAGTGCTTGTAAGGTGCGAAATTACAGCCACCTTACCAACTTGTAAAAACTAAGTATAACTGTAGTGCAAACACGGACCTAAGTTTAACCTAAGAGGATCTTGATTTTTCTATTTAAGGAAGCACCAATGTGGACTATTATTTCAACATTATGAACGACGATTCTACTATCAATGGACAGTTTAAAATTTGAAGATCGTAATATCCGAATGACGTCTGTGGAGTAGCTCTTCTTGCAGAGAAACATAATAATAATATATTTCAATCTGTCTGGAAAACGCTATGATTTAATGCTACATGACGTACTTGACAAAGAACATTAGATATTCAAGAAACCCAATTTTAGTGTCCTGTGGGCAATACTATCCTCCCTCTATGTACCGTCATTTTTTTGAGTCCTGATGGTCTTCCGTATTTCAGCTGGGGATGTGAAAATATTTTCTATTTCAGTAAATATCATCTGTTCCGGTTCTTCAATACATTCTTTTGCTTTTACCTTTCAACCATTCACACCAGTTCCTTCAGCTGCTTTTCAAAAGTAATCATTAAAATATCTGCTATACATGAACAGTCTTCTACAATGCACCAAATATTTCTGTCACTCTTTAACAGTATTCCATTTCGATATGAATTTATTATCTTACTTCAATTTCAGTTAAATACGCAGAACTCCAAGCTTTTTTGCAACTTGTCTTACTACTTTGTAGTACTATTTATAATACGAAAGTTATTTTTTCCACATATTTTATGCGTCTCATTTTTGCTGTGAAGATCCTTTGACACGTGTAATAATTCAAGGTTTCTTTGATGGCTTCCCAATATCACATTTAATTACTTTTTTTAGGAAAAATGCTTTAAAAAGGGATACGAACTGACTAAGCAATATGGCGAATTTAGAGCTAGCATTAGGCTTATTGTAAACTTGCCATTCTGAAACTTTCTTCAAAATCCTCAGCCTTTAATCAGCCTTTCTAATTTATTTTAGCATTTCTGAATTGTACATGGAGATAAGTTGCATAGCGTGACTGTTAATCGCGATCTGGCCTTCAATTTACCACAAGACAGGCACATGCTTCTTTACACTGCACTTCTTATATGAATACATTATTTATAGGCTGGATTGGTAGAGAAATTTACGACTGATACTTAATAACAAATGGCTAACAACATCTCTAAGTAACTTTTCTTACCAGATTCCTTCAAGAAATTTGCATTACAAAGGCCATAAATAAATGATCTCTTTTTTCTGACAGACAGTGCAATAAATTATCTAGATTTTCGTTAACATTTCCCAGTTACCCTGTTTGGACCAATATACTGTACCAACAACAAGTATAACAGTTCCCAATATTAACTCACAAGCCTGTGCTTATATACCCTAATATAAAAAGAATTGATTTATTTCTATATCTTTCTATTTTATGAATGCGTCAACTCCTCCTCTATCCATAATTTCGCCACATAAATATGTAGGTAATAAATAAGCACTTACCTGAAGTTCTCCAATATTTGTGATTTTTGGCGTCAGGCAAATTATATCAATTTTTTCTAAGTATAAAAATCTTCTAAATCAAATTTACAACTTATTTAATTTCCCCACCCCATCCTCAATATTCTGATGAAGCAAGTTGATTTCCCCACTTCCCTTAATTCATATAAGATGGAGTGGAGAGTCTACATCAATTTATTTTTGTTTAATAACGTCTGTCTGAGATTCGCTCTGATGCAGATGTCCCACCTGACCTCATGGTAAACTGGTAGAGCCCCTTACATCTTCTGCTGATAGATTTACTTTCTATCTAGGCATAGGCCCTGAGAAATATATCCACATCTTCCTATAGCAATCATTGGAGCATTACATGATCATCATCTGGACATCTCTAATATCTACCACTTCTCAACTAAAAAAAAAAAAAAGGTTCAAATGGCTCTGAGCATTATGAGACTTAACTTCTGAGGTCGTCAGTCCCCTAGAACTTAGAACTACTTAAACCTAACTAACCTAAGGACATCACACACATACATGCCCGAGGCAGGATTCGAACCTGCGACGTGCAATTCCAGGCAGCAGCGCCTAGAACCGCTCGGCCACTACGGCTGGTTTGTAAACATGAGATTTTATTCAGAGTCATAGGGAAGCTGCTAGCAAATGAATCCTCCATAGAGTACAATGAAAACCACATCACTCTTATACGGAAGCAACAGACCAGGGATGAAACAACTCTGCGCATTTTATGCTACTGTAAGATGATCTGACACAGTACCCTCATCTATTGTGGTACTTCATATTTTACTGATAATAGATGTTGGTTGCCAGAAGATCGATCAAGTCCTCTCTAGAAGCGATATTGTTAGATCAGTGTGATATATAACCAAAATGGGCTTCTGCCCCACAACAGTACCAATCTGAAGTTCCATTGGTTAAAACTTTACGAGGAACTATCAACACTCTTACCTGGAAATGTATCCTAGTACGTGTGTCACAACCGATAATGATATGATGGCGATCAGATGACATATAGGTTGAGTCAGGAGGGGTGATAGTATGATAGTATTAGTGATTCTGAACAAAAAATTTCATATTGACTTATGCCCTATTCCGAATGGTTTCCGAGGTAGAACACATTTAATATCATTTTAGTACGTTTTTTTTTGAATAACTCGAAATCCGCACAGTGCAAAAAGGTCCTATTCATTTTTTTCTCTAGAACTAATGGTTCGTGTGAAGAGAGCGCGAGAATGTTGAAAAACTTGCTCGACACGCATGCGCTGTAGCTCACGTAGTTTTTGTAGGCCAATTTCGGGCAGTTTCCAAACTGGATGGACCACAAGTGTCCCGTATCAAACTGTTCGTCTCAACTTGCTCTACACTACTGTAGTACATTCTAAACCGTGACAATGTTTGATAGTACAGAAAATAGACAACAATGAATATTAAATGTGTTCTATCTCGGGAACCAAAGGGAGTAGGGCATAAGTCCATATTAAGCTTTTAATTCAGTATCACTAATACTATCATCCCTCAAAGCATGTACGTTCCCTCCTGACTCATCCTGTACATTGCTAACGAGATAACGATACGTTCAGTCAGTCAACACATATTTCATATTAACATGCGTCGAGCTTGTCTGACAAATTGGTTGCGCCCTCCATCGGTAATGCTGGAATTCAGTATGGTGTTGGCCCATCGTTAGCCATGATAACAGCTTCCACTCTCGCAGGCATACGTTCAGTCAGGTGCTGGAAGGTTTCTTGGGGAATGGCAGCCCATTCTTTACGGAGTGCTGCACTGAAGAGAGGTATCGATGTCGGTCGATGAGGCCTTGCACGAAGTCAGCGTTCCAAAACATCCCAAAGGTGTTCTGTAGGATTCAGGTCTGGATTCTGTGCAGGCCAGTTCATTACAAGGATGTTATTATCATGTAACCGCTCCTCTACAGACCGTGCATTATGAACAGGTGCTCCATTGTGTTGAAAGATGCGGTCCCCAACCCCGAATTGCTCTTCAACAGTGCGTAGCAATAAGGTGCTTAAATCATCATTGTTGGTCTGTGCTGTAGTGCCACGCAAAACAACAAGGGGTGCAAGCCCCCTCCATGAAATACACGACCACACCATAACACCACCGCCTCCGAATTTTACTCTTGGTACTACATACGTTGGCAGATGATGTTCACCGGTCACTCGCCATACCCACACCCCGCCATCGGCTCGCCACATTCTGTACCGTGCTTCGTCACTCCACACAATGTTTTTTTCACTGTTCAGTCTTCCAATGTTTACACTCCTCACACCAAGCGAGCCGTCTTCAACTGTCTACGGTCTCTGTCAGTCAATAGACGAAGTCGGCCTGTATGCTTTTGTGCCGTACGTGTCCCTTCACGTTTCCACTTCACTATCACATTGGAAACCGTGGACCAAGGGATGTTTAGGAGTGTGAAAATCTCGCGTACAGACGTATGGGAGAAGTGACACCCACTCACTTGGTCACGTTCGAATTCCTTGGGTTCTGCTCTCTCACGATGTCTAATTACTGAGGTTGCTAATATGGAGTAGCTGGCAGCAGGTGGCAGCACAATGCACATAATATGAAAAAAGTATGTTTTTGAGGGTGTCCGGATACTTTTGATCACAGAGTGTATTTTTCTGTCCATACCGGACAAGTGATTTTCAAGTACAATGTCTGACCTGTACTGATATATGTGGTGGCGTACGAGTACAGGTTGGGGTTGATTGGGGGAGGAGACCAAACTTCGAGGTCATCGATCTCGTAGGATTAAGGAAGGATGGGGAAGGAAGTCGACCGTACCCTTTCAAAGGAACCATCCCAGGATTTGCCGGAAGCGATTTAGGGAAATCACAAAAAACCTAAATCAGGATGGCCAGACGTGGGATTGAACCATCGTCCTCCCGAATACGAGTCCAGTGTGCTAAACACTGCGCCACCTCGCTTACTCTACCAGTACAGGTCGTAGATGCATGGTTGACGAGCATAGAAGTTTGGGGCTTGCTCTGAGTCAGGCACGGGTAGCCAAATGGACGGTCAGGCTTTCGCAGCCGTGCAGTGCTGACGTGCTGCTTGTTCCCGCCTGCGGAGCGCGCACGCTCGCTACTGTTTACTTTTCAGCGGCCGTTACTTACGTGTTCCTTACGTGTGGGAGAACCATGGACAATCCATTTAGAAAATCAACACTACGATTCAGCTTCTGCAACGACTACACACGACCAAAGGCCTTGGAAGTGGAACACTTCCTATGCGACGTTGCCAACAGCAACGACTTCTGATCCCCACCCGGCCGATGATATTCACGCCCCTTTACATATCGTTCCCGCGTCGGCCTTCCTCCCAGACCGCCGCGACTCCCTCCCGTCTTCCGACACAGAGGGACGAACACGGAAACAACGTTCACCTAAAAGGAGCAAGAGGAGGTGCCTTACGGTCTCGGAAAGAGACATATCACCTACCCCTGAGGACCCAGAGGCGTCCGGCCCGACGAGGCCTCGGAGAACCTGCACGACGACACGAATGACGACAACATGACGTCGGCTGTGGCTGTGCCGGTGCCTGCTCTGCTGTCTCGCGCAGGACCAATGGACTCCACCTTTGCGACTGCCTCCAAGACGTCCTACGAACGAAATGGAACGTAAGAACGACAACAGCGCCTCTGATGGCGTGGAGTGACGACGTCAACGAAGGCCCGAACCACACGCTGGTGACGGAGTTACCCCAGACGGAAGCCTAGTTACGCCGTCGATAACGCCGTCATGTGGCGTACGGCATGACTCGCCGTTGCCTCGCCCCTCTTCACCCTCCGCAGATGGAGTTCCCCTCCACGGCAGGGTACGACTCCAAACCTACCGAGTGGCTACGATTAACACTTACACCATTAGTTGCCCCGTGAAAATTCAACTGCTGCGAAGGATGATATGGGCACTGGACGTCGAAATAGCACTACCACGGGAAGTAAACTCGACCACACTTCCAGACGTCGCGGGATATAACACTTATCCTTCTCCTGGTGACTACCTGGACGTGGCATAGGCTTCTACGCCCGAGAAGGCAATTCGGTGGCTGCTGTCACATACCTTCCATCCGCCAGAGGCATGACCGTCATGGGAACGCGTATTGTCAACATTTACGCTCCGTCAGGATTCACCCGCAGAAGAAATCGCCCCTTTGGTTCTTGAACGCTGTGACCATTACTTGATTGGGGGTGATTTTAATTGTCCTGCACCCTAAAGATCAAATGCCCCACTACAACGCCTGTCAAGAACTGCACCTTGTCGTCCATGTTCTGTTTCTCCGCGACACTTGGGAAGTTCGGCACGGAGACGCACCTGGACATACTTCCACACGAGTCACTCTTCGAGGCGCCTTGTTAGGATTTACGTCTCTCGGGAACTCATACCCGCAGTCCAAGGTGCAGAACTTTGGCCATTGGCCTTTCCGGACCTTGTGCCTACATCTGCAACATTCTTCTCTCGCAACAAGTGGTCTGGCCCAGTCGTGCACCGCGGAAGCTAAACACGTCCCATCTTTTCAACTTGTTACCGAAACATGGGCCACCCGTGAACGTCGCTTACCTAAGTACTGCACAACCTTGATTTGGTGGCTGGAATGTGCCAAACCTGCCATTCGACGTACTTGATTCAATATGCAAGGAAGTAGCTGCGAGGCGCCGTCACACTACCAACTATTTCTACGATGTTCCCTGCGGCCTGGACGCCCAGCCGCCCACCCCTGAAACCCAGAGGGAAAGCAGCAGGATTAAGGCACAAATTGTAACGTTGACACGCCGTAGACTGCAGGAGCCATGGTGCGGATCCGATGTCAAGATTCGGCGGAACAAAAACATCACACCATGCATCATTCCACCTCCGATAGGAAACACCGACGACGACAACGACTCATCACCGAGACCTACACCTGTCGCGCCCAGTAAGTCACTCACTTAATTAAATGTAATAGTAATGACAACGACATATAAATGTGTCAGCTCATTTTAAGTTGTCATGGGGTAAAGCCACAAAAATCTGCTCTTGATAATGGCCTAGGGCCGAAATTGCAATCGTGAAATAAAAAAAGTGTTACAGTCACTGGTGTAAATATGATATCTTTTTTAAAATCACTCACTTATCAGGATGAAACCGTCAGTGCCTTTGTAGATCACTACCGCACAATGTACCAGCAGGAGACTACCAACATCCGCGCTGAGGATTGTGTTAACACACGTAATTCGCACCCTCGCCAGTGACGAATCGGACGAGGTGATGGAGCCAGTTACGCGTGACGAAGTCCAAGATGCAATCAACAAAGGTGTTCTGAATAAGTCACCTAGTGTTGACGGATTGCCGACAGAACTATATCGCGCTTTCCTCGCGCTAATGACGTCACGGTGGAAGACGACGTTTCATGAAATGATGACGATGGGGAACACCGTACCGCCGTCGTCTGTCACGGGAATTATTATACCCATCCATAAACCGACACCGGGAGTGACGACAGCACATTCCCGTACGCTGACTCTGCTTAACGCAGACTATAAAATTTTTCCACGACTCCTGGCGACGGAATGCCGCAAGATCCTCCCTAGAATTCTATCCCCGGAACAGACAACTGCGGATGTCTAAGTTAATATATAAACGGTCACAGGAGAATGTCGTGATTTAGTTGCAATGGCAGCGGCGTGCAGACTCCGCGCCGCGGTGGTTGCCGTTGATTTTGAAAGCGCATTCGGCAAGGTGCGGCATCGTTTTCTGTTCTCAGTAGTGAGCCGAATGTGTTTTCCACTCGCCTTTATCGATGTCATCCGGCGCCTGTACGGCACCACCAAATCGCTGATTCACGTCAATGACCGTGTGGCGGGACTAGTGACGATCCGGCGTTCCATAAGGCAAGGTAGCCCACTTTCGACTCTACTCCGTGCCATAAACCTGGAGCCACTCAGCGGGAGTCTGACTAGCCACCTTTCTGGTCTCACTTTGCGACAGTTCAGTTTTCGGTGTCGTGCGAATGCGGACGACTTACTCCTCTTGGTCCTCTCACGGAATGAGACACATACGGTGCTTGATTTGATATCAAAACGGAACTGCAGCGGCAGTAATACGAATGTGGCTAAGTCCAAGGCAGTGTCCATTGGACGCGGCCTCTCACACGACGATCTAGCACCTGTCTCGTGTGTATAGCAACTACGATACCTTGGTATCATTTTCACCTCTACCATGCGCCGTTCCGCTGCCATCAATTTTCGGCGTAGACTTCAAATTATCCGCACGGCGCTGCGACAAAATCTCCTCCGCCGACTCGATTCTTTGCAACGGGTCCACTACCTCAATCAACATGTGGCATCCAGAATGGTCCACATCGCACAGGTACTCCCTCTGCCATCGACTAGTGGACGTAGCCTCCAGCCTGCCTTCGGATACTTTCTTACTGTCGGTACGCTCTTTAATGGTCCGTTACGAAACACTCACCCTCCCCCCCGCGAGCGGGAGGCGTCGGCCTTGTCAATGTGCGACTCCGAGCGGCGTCCTTGTACATGTCCACCACGCACGAGCAGTGGAACGAGGGCACCTCCATTACGCCCAGCTTGCTGGAAATTCTTATGCCCGCGACCATAACGCCACCAGTACCAGTCGGACACATCAAGCACCATCTGACGCAAATTTCTAATTTCATCGTCGATTTCTGTTATGCTCACACACACGTACCGAACACGCGTTCTCCTCGACCAAAAAATTTCTACATCCCGCTGCTTCGTCACTTATCCAGCAACAACATCGAACTCAGACATCCATCGACGAGGTGGTCCACGGTTTGGCGTCAAATTGTAAGTACGCTGTTTAGGTTTTTATATTGGTAACGCCACGTAGCGCTCTGTATGAAAATCACTGGCTGTGCTGTGTGCAGTCTGTGGCTGGGTGGCATTGTTGTAATATTCGCCATTGTAGCGTTGGGCAGTTGGCTGTTAACAGCGCATAGCGTTGCGCAGTTGGAGGTGAGCTGCCAGCAGTGGTGGATGTGGGGAGAAAAACGGCAGAGTTTTGAAATTTGTAAGACTGGATGTCATGAACTGCTATGTATATTATGATTTAGTACATCTATATATAAATCATAATATATCATAAATATATTGTTTGTTCTCTATTAAAATCTTTCATTTGCTAACTATGCCTATCAGTAGTTAGTGCCTTCCGTAGTTTGAATCTTTTATTTAGCTGGCAGTAGGGGGGCTCGCTGTATTGCAGTAGTTCGAGTAACGAAGATTTTTGTGAGGTAAGTGATTTGTGAAAGGTGGAGGTTAATGTTAGTCAGGGCCATTCTTTCGTAGGGATTTTTGAAAGTCAGATTGCGTTGCGCTAAAAATATTGTGTGTCAGTTTAAGTACAGTCATGTATAATTGTTCTAAGGGGACGTTTCATATGTCGACCCTTAGCCGAGGATACCTCACTGGAATCTTCTGATTTTTTCTTGTAGTTTGTGTAATTAGTGTAGCTATTGTTTATTGCTAGCGCGTAATTGTAGAGAGAATCTCCTTTGTAGTTGCAGTCTTTCATTGTTGTTGTGGCATGCATGTAGATTAGCACCAAGTATTTCGCAGCTGCACTTGCAGTTAACTAGATATTATTTTCAGTGCTATGTTAATGTGTTTTCTTATTTTGCTCTTCAAATTGTGCTTATCTGTGTTGTCGTGTGAAATATTGTGACAATAATGGCGTGTGAAAAACGTAATACTAGGCTCCAAAGTAAACTGAGAAATGACAGTGAAGACGAAAGCAGTATGTTAGCGCCACCGTGTAATGCATTAAATAATATTCAAACTAGTGATTTGGTAATTGTGCATAGGGAAATGCAGCGGGCGGCAAATAATGGCGTAGACAGTGAAACAATTAGTGAACATGGAAGCATTATCGATCGATCGGTCGGCAATAGCTCGCCTCAGGAATCCGAAATGACAGGACACAATCTCGCAAATACTGTAGATTCAGGTTTTGGGTCCACACCGTTTTCTCAAATAAGTCAAGACACATTTTCTGCTTGTCAAAATGTGAATGTTGCCGGTGCAAATTCACTACCGAAAAGCACTGAGGAACATGTTATAGACACCAGTGCATTGTTATTACAATTAATACAACAAATGGGAGAAACACAGCAAAAGCTTCAAAAGTTAGACACAATGGAACAACACCAGAGACAAACACAGCAACAGTTAGACACAATGGAACTAAATCTTCGGAAGTTAGACACCACACTTGAACAAACACGTGAAGATTTAACTACCGAGTTACATAACATTGAATCGAAATGTGAAAAAGTCTGTAATGACGTAAAAACACAAATTTGTGAGCATTTCCAACCTATTTTTTCGCGTCATGAAAATGCATTACAGAATCACGAAGCAGCCATAAAAGAACTGCAAACCATTGTTCATGAAAATCATGAGACCTTGTGGGCTAAAATTGACTCAGTTGCATCTACCGATTCAGTTACGCAACTTGCAAAAACTCAGGAAAACTTAAAGGACACAGTAGATACGATTTCAACACAAATGGACACACTGAAACTTGGTTCAGAAAAACACACAGAGGATATAATTTCACTATCGGATAAAGTAGCCGAACTTTCAGATCAGTTCACTAACTTATCTACAAAGGTAGATGATGATCTGAATGACAAGACCTGTAGCCTTCACGGACACTGAAGAGTATGAACAAATTAGAAAATTCAAACAAAATCAAAATCAAATCAATACACAGTACAATAGAGAAATCCGGGAAGTACAAGATCAGTTGGCACAAGTAATACAAGAATTACGTATTTCAGAGGACACTCGCGCTCCAGTACGGGAAGAGGGACATAGATATACGGAACAACCACAAAATAATAACACAGGACATTTCGGAAATTATGAAAGAAATTGGCAAGGTGCACCGAATTTTGAAATGGAACCGCCGAAACGACGTAACAATGAACGATATGCAACTCGCCGACATAATGATTTTGACTATAAGCTGTTCATTACTACATGTAAATTTAAAACATTTAAGAATTCTGGCAAGGACATTCCTCCACAAGCGTGGCTCCATCAATTCTCACATTGTTTTCCTCCCAACTGGTCATTAGAGCACAGATTAGAATTTATGTGTGGCTATTTAGAGAATGAACCAGCTGTAAGAATGCGATCGGTCATTCATGATTGTCACAGTGAAGGAGAATTTTACCATACCTTCCTCTCAGCATATTGGTCTGAAGCTACACAAGACCGAGTAAAACATAGCATCACAACGATGAAATATTTCGAACAATCTGAATTTTCCAGTCTTGTGAAATATTTTGAAGACATGTTGCACAAGAATCAGTACCTGTCAAACCCATACAGCCCCTCAGAACTCATCCGCATTTACTTAATCAAATTACCTGAACATTTACGACATATTATTTTGGCAGGACGTTGCAAAGACGACATTGAAGCCTTTCAGGGACTCTTACAAGAATTAGAAATTGACACTGACAATCGCGGGACGCGTAAACAGCAACACAACAATTACAGATCACATCCGTTACAATTCCGCCATGAAACAAATAATAACTGGACACGACAAGGCTATTCTTACAACGCAAATCGTGAACAAAACAGACACCACCCGTATGACAACCGTTGGCAGAGTAGTAATAATTACAGGGAAAGATCACCTCTCCACGGTAGTAACTATCACAGAGACAATCAGAGAAACAGATAATTTGGGAACCAAAATAATTATTATCAAGGGAGACAGAATAACTTTAGACGCAACGGTCCAGCGTGCAGTTACGATTCAGGGAGAAATTCTCCACCATATGACCGACAAGAAAGAAACTATGGAATCTACCGACATGACGACAGACGATATGTTCGTAACGACAGACCTGAATTGCATCAGAACTGGCGAGATTCAAACAGAGCAGGGCACTCTCGACAAGGTGAATTTGTAGAAGTTAGGTCTCCTAATCCCAATAACGATGCACGCCAACAAAGAGGTAGCAGACAATGACTCGCACCACAGGCAGCCACGTGCGCCGGCTGGCTCAGAGAAAAATAACATAGATGCTAACCTTGAGAAAAATTCCAGTATTCTTTATCGACATCTACCACACGATGATTCCGTTGAAGCTGGAGCTCTGCATAGTAGTAAGAGTAAAGGCTTGCACCACATTTCACATGTAAAACCGTTTATTGAAAGATAATCTGCTTTTTAACTTTGTCTTTGCCATATAACTTTTCACTTTACATTACTAGTATGCTTTGTCAGACTTAGAATCTGTTAACATACAACAATGTTTGAAGTTAAATATCCAGTCAAGAACCAGGAGAACTTATTTCAACAGAAATTACGAATGCATTGTTATAGTGAACAGACGACACAGTGTTGTTATTTGTACATTCTTGCTTGTTAGTTGCACGATTACATAACGACTATCAAGCTTACATACCAGTACTGCTAATGAGATTTTAATGCAACATTTTGGTTTACTTGAAAATACATTCTGAATTTAAAGTACTTTCTGTGAGACACCAGATGACACAGTGGTTAGTTTATGTGACAGCTACACGATTTTATCACGACGCTACTAATGAGTGACAATTTACAATGTTGCTTTTGCGGTGTTTCTGTTTTATATCTGCACAGTTTTTCTGTTTTATTCTGGAAAGTAAAACATGTTTTAGTAGTAACTTTTGTGGTATAGCTACAATGAGACAGCCTTTCCCGTAGCACAACAATACGTTACAGCACAGTACTTTCTTCATCACGGCAATAAGCGTAATAACTAACATATCTATATGCAAAGCATTTCACTTTTGTTTATCATGAGGTAAGTACATTCGCTTCTGCAGAACTTAGCTTTCGTAGGACAATAACTACGACACTTCCACAGAGATTATCTTACAGCAAGACGCACATTTAGCGCTACAGTACACGTATTTGAGTGATTAATTTTGCACTTAAATCATTTATTTTTAAAGATATTTCAAGTACAATGATACAAAGGTTTTCCGTGATACATTTCATTCCATTGCTGTAATCTGTAACACCTGAGGGTATAATTACATTAACCTACAGGGGGGTACACACTTACTTTGTGTACCATGTGTTTGGCAAGAACAAGGAGCCCTAGCTAATATGGTATTTGCGTATACAATTTGACACATCGGTACCATATTTCTCTAACACAGAATTACACAGATATCTGATCATTTAACTGAGAGAGACAAATATTTATTTTACTACATCAGTGACAGATGTTTACGTAATTATACAGTTGGGTAACTTCACACTTATGAAATTGTATTTTGTCTGTACTTCGTGAACTGATCATATTTTTTCGGAACCATTGTGATACTATGAGAGCTTTGAATGATGTATTTGGTATGGGATCACGATTTTTAAAGTACGATTGAGGTAGATGACACTATTGAAATGAGCAGAGAATTTTTTTAGGTTTTGACATTATAGCTGAAAGCTACGACATTTTTGAGATTTGGCTGAGTTTTTATGATATTATTACGATGATAATGTGTATTATGCTGCTGAGGTATGTTTATGATCAATAAGATGATGCTACCGTATATGAGGAATTTGAGTATGCTATGTATTTATTATGATGAAATATTGAAGAAGTGTCTACGAATATGTATATGTGTAATAAAGCAAGGAATAATGAGTAGTGGTTAGGGACTGGTTCATGAAAAAGGATGTTGGAAACCGAGAATCGTACTTTAAGAGTTATGAAATGTGTGTAAATGCGTGAATGTATCACAATGCCGACGAAAACTTTTTGAACACAGTTATATTCATATGATTTTCTTTCTACAGATTTGCAACGCAAATTCTCGACCGGTGAAATTTTTTATATGAGACTGTCACTGTAATGCAAACTGGTGTTGTAAATATTTCAGTAAGAAAGTTAAGTGACCACCTTCATGTAATGAGTCGTGGGCACCCAGCTGCATGACAGTCGCCTGGAAAAAAGCCATTAGTGTGTGCCTTTCAGAGGCACAGGTGGAGAAAAAAAAGGGTCCTCGCTATTGACATTCCTTTGTAGAAAGCATCGCAAATACGACACGCTCAAACTTGAAAACATATGATAACACTCTGGAGCTCTTAATTTATGATATTTACTGAAATGCCTCATGAAATGACGAGAAATATTTTTATGTCTATACACCTGATTATGACTACTGTCTTTCTAGTTGAGAGACTTTTTTACTACCTTATGAAATGCCATATGGCTAATGAATGTTGTTTCATGCCTTCCTTTGTACATATTTGCTCATTTTCTTTAATATATAGTTTCTAGCTGCACTGCAGCATTGGTTATTATAAAATTTAATAGATGTACTAATATCACTATTTTCTGTCTACAGACCCTGTAAAGAATACGTTTATGATGTACTTTCCTAGAAAAGAGAGCACAAATAGACATTTCCCTTCACAGGAATTGCATAAATAATTTTTTTAATGACTTGGTAACTTTCTTGCAGAGTAAGTTTTGTAATGCATCACTCTAGTGTTAAAATGTGACATAGGTATTAAACATGGCCATTTTTACTGCAATATTTTTTGTGCTTGAGCTATGTCATGTTTAAATATAAGTTATTGCATTTGCTGCTGCTGTTTGCCAGGCATAGTGCTACTAAATTTCACTTTACATTACTCTGTTAAGCCAGTTTTACTACTGATTTATTTTTCTTGTTTGCTGCTCATTGCCTTACATTAGTTGTAATATTGCTGCTTGCTTTGCCAATTTGCATTTTTTTGTCATTGCTGTTTGTGTTAATTGTTTTGTGCTGCTGCATTGCCTCGTCCCTTAGTTTAGCATCTGAGCTCAGTAGATTTAAGTTAGCTTAAGATGGGGTAGGCGATATAAGAGAACAAGTTGTGATGAATTGGAAGAAATTCATTGAGAAGCTATAAGAAAATGGTTTGGCCAAAAAAGTATTTTGAAAGAGGACATGAACCAAAAAAGTAGGGTTTAGGGACAACAGGTTTAGGTAGGATTTTCTTGGAAATAAACGATGAAGTAAGATAATGGAAAATAAATAATGAGGTAAGAAATGTGTGAACATATAAATACAGGAAGCATGCTTCGATAGAATTTTTTTGGTGGAAACAAATGTTGAAATAAGAGGAAAGATATATGGAATGAAGTTTTAGGGTGGACTGCAGTACCAAATGTCACACTGAAAACAAACCCTGTCCTGTATTTTTGTGTTATTACACTATGTGAATTTGTGTTTTTCCTGTCTTAATGTGTTTAGCTAATAAGAGTTATGTTGTAGAATTTTTCTGATAATATGTTATTTTGTTTGTAAAGATGTTTAGACATTATTTATTCTGTTCTGCTTTAATGCTCATGTGTGAAGTTGATGTTTCGAAAGTTATTCTGATCTTTTATGTATGTACTCATGTCATAATTCATGTAACACTGATGTATATGTTATTTCGATTCTTTTGTAAAGCCTGTACTACAAATGTTATCTGTATTGTTTTGTACCTTTGTAATTGTATTCTTATGTTATAAAATTGTAATTGACACCAGTTCATCATATTATTAACTTGTAAGTTCCATTTCACTGCACACGTTTCTGTTGGTCATAGTATATGGATAATATGTGAGAAGTGGGGACTGTTAGTGTTTGCATGTGTGTTAATAATTCAGCAAGGGACTGGATAACAGCGTTGCTGGTTCTAAGGACAATTCCAAAAGCTTTGTGAGTGCACAAGTGGTGGTTATGGACTTGCTATATTATCCACAAGACTCTTCAATGGTGATTGTGCACCTGAACAGTCACAACAGATGGCTGCTGGCCATCTCTACAAGGACTACAGTGGGTCTGCATTTTTGATGACCCACCAATACCATTATTTCTACAAGGACTGAAGTGGGTCTGCACCTCTGGTGGCCCACCAATACCGTAATCTCTACCAGGACTACAGTGGGTCTGCTCTGTGATGACCTACCTACCAATATTCTTCAAAACGTCGAATGACTCTGCTGTGGGTTTGGTCTGTTGTGGCCCATTACCTGTCAGCATGTCAAAAGTCAGCACTGTCTTTCCGTTGGAAGGACAACACTACTTCATCAAGACTGCATGGAAATCCACTACTTCCGTGTGCATTGTCTTTTACTGCTCAGACTTTGAGAAAAGAAACGGTAGTTTTACTGTTCGAATGATCAGGACTGTCTTTATGGACTGTGAGGAAATTTTAGCTTTTGACCAACATTGTATTAATAAGTGTGTGCATTTGATATCTTTCTTACTGTAATTATGAAAAATTTTTTCAAATCTGTATTGGCCAGTGCCCAAAACAATTCGTAAAATTTTTTGTGGGGAGCATGGGGGCTATGTAAGTACGCTGTTTAGGTTTTTATATTGGTAACGCCACGTAGCGCTCTGTATGAAAATCACTGGCTGTGCTGTGTGCAGTCTGTGGCTGGGTGGCATTGTTGTAATATTCGCCATTGTAGCGTTGGGCAGTTGGCTGTTAACAGCGCATAGCGTTGCGCAGTTGGAGGTGAGCCTGCAGCAGTGGTGGATGTGGGGAGAGAAATGGCGGAGTTTTGAAATTTGTAAGACTGGATGTCATGAACTGCTATGTATATTATGATTTTTGAACACTATTAAGGTAAATATATTGTTTGTTCTCTATTAAAATCTTTCATTTGCTAACTATGCCTATCAGTAGTTAGTGCCTTCAGTAGTTTGAATCTTTTATTTAGCTGGCAGTAGTGGCGCTCGCTGTATTGCGGTAGTTCGAGTAACGATGGTTTTTGTGAGGTAAGTGATTTGTGAAAGGTGGAGGTTAATGTTAGTCAGGGCCATTCTTTTGTAGGGATTTTTGAAAGTCAAATTGCTTTGCGCTAAAAATATTGTGTGTCAGTTTAAGTACAGTCATGTATAATTTTTCTAAGGGGACGTTGCAATATCCACCAAATTTTCCTTCCCTCCAATGTCCGGGCAACATGGTACTCGTAGTATGTGGAAAATTCGCCACAAATCAACGTCTTCACGCCATCGGACTAACGGGCTCTCCGCTTTGTTCGTTTTGCCACCTCATGGATAACGATTCCATTAACTGACTTGTGCTGCCACCAGCAACGTCTGGAAACTTGGCCGACAGTTCGTTGCCTGTTAACTCCGCGTTCCGCCGGATCCTGAGGATATTTATTTCCCAGCCACCAAAAATCATGCGATTGTATGGGTCAAGGGGTGGACGATCACCTCCATGTATAAATGATGGCGACAAATCACGACTTGACTTCTACATTTGAGACTCTCTGCGCTACTTTTTGTATCATAACCCACAGTGGAGTAGGCGCATGGACACGCGCCTCATTTCTTTTATTTACTGTACCAGAACACGCTGGTCATCCCCACAACTCTACTGTCGCCTCCTCTTTGGCTTCTACCCTCCTTTCGGGCGCTACTTCCCGGTAGTGGTGCCGGGGACACAGTGGCCAGGTCTCGCATGTTGACACCTGCCCAATCTGACTCCACGCTCCATCTGCTGGGCAGTTGCCTGCAAGTCTTGGCATATCCCCGCACCATCTTTCCTTTTTGTCTATTGCTTCACGCATCTTAGCTTACTTCAGTATTATCGTTATTATTTTTTCCTACATCTTGTTAATAAAGACTTTTTCTCGCCCTGTTTCGAGTGCAATGTCTCTTGTTGATTCAGCCGGAAGAATGGCACTTCTGTTGTATTTATGCGATAAAAAAAATTGTAAGGCGACCGCTTGCAATAAGCGAAAAATCCGGGTTCGAGTCCCGGTCCGACATAAATGTTCATTGTCGTCATTCCATTCTACAGCTGATGGTAGTCCCTATTCGCAATCGCGGATTAATTTGTTGTGTTTCGTAACGGCTGTGGTCGCAGCAGTGCCTGTTCCTTTGGACATGCATGCCTCGTAATCAGAACAACACTGGCACCAATATCGTATGGCAGAAAATTTTACCTTCAATGCAACAGCCACGAAAACCTGCAGACTTGCAGTAGGTTTTTGCTTCATACGAACTGCTTTCCTAAGATTTACGTCTTTTTCAGAAACAAATGGCTGTATCACTCCTGCTAGAACTTCAAAATTTGAAGGTGACATCCTCATGAAATTACGAAATGCAGCGCTGTTTTCGAAATTCAGCAGTCCCGCCATGTCTTCTCTAGTACGTTTTCGTCCGTTTACGAGGACTACATCTTTGCTTCGTCTGCTTATATTGTTCGGTAATACTAATGCGGAACTAGATATCACTAATTCATGCTTTTCGCTGGACAATGCGCAGCACACAATGCGAATGCACAATGAAAAATGTTTGCCGCCGGTTTCTGCGTATGCGAATACACGTACAGTGTTTGTCCCCAGTGTGAACGGGGACGTGAACGGGAACAACGGGCATGCTTGTAAACATGTTGCTTCGGCGGAAACAGAAGCATGTTTTCAAACTCAGTGTGATGGCGATTTACGAGAGCGTGGCAAAACACGCAGTCCGTTCGACTGGCATAGTGGGATCGCCGGTATCCAGAACTCGGGAAACTTGTAGCGATCCTCCCTTCTCGTTCTGTTTAGGCCGATAACAATCTCGACAACCTCTCTTAATTTTCGTGACAAAAAGTAAAAACACCTACAGCCGTCCTTATGATTTTATTTTATTTTGTCGCTACCAGTTTCAACGCTTCTTTGCGCCATCTTCAGTCTCGTTTTGATCTGGTACAGGTTGATATGATCCCCCTGCACAACCCATCAGTAGCCAGCATTACTGGATACGCAGATAATGTGTCAGCACTCCCACCAGCAACTGCCAGCAATTTTATCCTGTAAATATATAGCTGCGCGGTGCAAGAACATAAGCTTCTTCGGAAGTGATGGGCAGGTCACAGAAAAAATGATATTTTACTGCTGCCTGTTTGTCCTGTTCCAATCGCACACGGCTTTCATGTCCCCATACGCGCGAGCTAATCGGTCTCCCACTTTATCCACACAGATGTCGCCGCTAGCATGCCAAAATTAGTGCGTCCCTGCAACATGGAGAGCATCTTCAGAATTCTTCGTGAATGTAAAGAAGACCATGACTCTTAACGACATTGTGAAATTTGACTCTACACCTCCTCGACGCTTGCACCTTTCGTGTACGTTCACAGATCCTCTTACGTGTCTTAAGCGGATAACAGGGTGTTGTATTCTTATTTCTTTATCACATTTGTCACCCCGAATCAATTAATCTTTATATATAACATTCATTGCTGTGTCCATTCGCGAGTAACAATGTCTGAAGCTCATTTACTTCTCATCCTGTATTATCAGAATCAGCTGAGCGTTGATCTGGGACTGTCATTGTACATGTAGGCGAGATTCTTCCTGGTAGATGTCTGAATGCGTCAGACTGCCTCTGTATACAAGCTGCCGACTTTTTGTTTTCACCGATCACCTGCTAGAGTAACAAAAGCAATAATCTAGCATTCAACCACTCCGTGATGTCAATGGTATACCAGGGCAATGGTACACATACGGCAAGATATGGAACGAATGAATGCGGAAGTTTCGTCACCATGAAGAACCTCGCAGCTATTCGATCGAGTGTCAGATTTCTGTTAAAGGTGGTAGAGGACCTGCAAGAACAGCTGAAGGGAAAAGGTAGTGTGATTTTTCAAATTTTACCAAGGATATGTTAAATCGTCTGTCACCCGTAATCGAGCATTGCTAACAAGGGCCTGTTGATCGTGTCTGGAAAATAGATTATAAGATGGATGTGGATAAAAGTGAAAGAAGAATAATGAGGTTGTGGTAAGCTACAAAAAGAAGCAAATACTTCTATGGTTACAGTTTTTGCGGGCCATCGAAGATTAACACATCTCACATCGTTGAATCATGGTATCCTGAAAAATTTTAGACCATAAGAGAATAAGCGAAGTAGAAGGAATTGAAGTTACTGAGATTCAGTGACACTTGATAATAAAGTGAGCAATTTCAGTTTTTTCGCATGACGTACGTCACAGTAAAATAGATACCCCGTCCAGCTCCATAGCTCAGTGGCCAGTATGCCTGACTGCCACATGCGTCTGATTGCCACCCGAAGATCCCAAATTCCATTCCTGATACCGCTGTTGATTTTTTCTTGACAGAAGGACTGGAACGGTTTTGACTCAGCCTCGTCAGACCAAATGAGTGATAAATAGCGGCTACAAGGTCTGGGAAGCTGACTACGGCAGGGAGGGTGGTTTGTCAAACACATGACCCTCCATACCACATCCGAATGACGCCAAAGACTCGGCAGCAAGCCGGCGCTGAATGGTTAATCAGAACCGGTGTACATTGCTTATCAGTTGTAGTCGAGCACTGGTGACAGAATCAAAGTCCAACTACAGTACTGCGTGGCGAAACGACGAATTCCCGCAGTCCCACTGGAGCGAAACGATGTCATAAAAAGAGTCCAGCGGCAGTGACTGCGACAGGACGGTGACGCGGCTTAGCTGGAGGTTTCCCGAAGAGAACCCGTTGCCGACAGTGCGGCAGTTATACTGCAACTTATGCTCCTCCGTATGCTGACCTGATTGACTCTGTTGGATCCGACACTGAAAGTAAGACAAAATCGCTGATGATAAACGTCATCTTCGTACACATATTGTCTGTGAAAGTCATTCTGATCTTTTTTTGAAATAATATATTATAGTGATTTCCTTCTTCCTCGCTGGACCTCGCTGCTAGAGGGTTGTATTATGTCTGTATCCTGAATTCTGTTGTGAAATAGTAATGCTGTTCGTAGTATTTTATCCTTATTTTGTAGTATATTACATAGACCCGCATTCCCATTTTAATGAAGCATTTTGTATACATTTTCGTTTTTTAAATGAGTTGGAAGTTGTCAGTTTAGTGGCTTGACGATCGAACGCTTTCAGTGCCGTACCGCTTTCTCATTTCAACATTTTCAAGTACAGCTTACAGTCTATGTTTTTAAACGAGGTCTGATTATTTTTATGCAAACTATTTCTTTGCAATGACAACAATAACACGGTTTCTAGTCACGAAGCTTGCTGCCTGCAGCTAATTGTTCCAAGAGAACGAAATAAGTTTTGCACGAGTGAAGAAAAAAATTCTCACACAATCTTTTAGGCAGTAAGAAATTGGTAAAAGAATAAATACCTTGTTTCTAATTTAATAATTTCATGTTTGCTTGCTGGCTGGAGTGGCCGTGCGGTTCTAGGTGCTACAGTCTGGAACCGCGAGACCGCTACGGTCGCAGGTTCGAATCCTACCTCGGGCATGGATGTGTGTATTGTCCTTAGGTTAGTTAGGTTTGAGTAGTTGTAAGTTCTAGGGGACTGATGACCTCAGGAGTTGAGTCCCATAGTGCTCAGAGCCATTTGAAGCATGTTTGCTTTTCTTGTAGGCAATGTGATGTAACCTTTCTTCGATAGCATTTTACTCTTATGAACTAATATAAAATAACAAAACCATACTGGGGAAGCAAGGTGATACATTACAGTGGTCAACTTGAGAGCAGGTGACGAACGGGCGTAGGTACCGCCGCTTGTTGTGAAGCCACTTAACCTACGATATCTTCGCACTGCTGGCTACAACAGCAGCTTATATCTGAGAATAACGCATGTTATTTCGGGATCGGTATTAAAATTTACTGTGAAAAGAAATCTACTATAAGATCCAATAATAACGTTACTGTGTCAGTGAATGTGGGGAGGAACTGCAGGATCTGTAGCACTGAATCGACAGTCCATTGAACGCACGCTACGGTTTTACAGCAAACCAAAGACGAAAGTAATGGGGAACAGCAGACAAATAATCTGCGGTAAAAACAACTTCAAAGTTGGGAACCACGAAGGTCATGAAGTGACGGAACTGTGTTACCCTGAAAGCAAATTAACACGTGATGGACAAAGCTAAAAGGACACAAAAAGCACACTTGCACATGCAAAGAGGGTATTCCTGGCGAAAAGAATTTTATAAACATGAAACCTTTGTCTTAATTGTAAGGAAGGAAGATAACGCTTTAACGTCCTGTCGGCAATGAGGTATTTAGAGACAGAGCACAAACTCGGGTTAGGGAAGGATGGGGAAGGAAATCAGCCGCACTCTCGTAGAAAGAATCATCCCACCATTTGTCTTGATCGATTTAGGGAAATCAAAGGAAACCTAAGTCTGGATAGCAGGACGGAGTTTTGAAATGTATTGCTACTGAATGTGACTCAGTTCTCTTGTTTCGCAGGACTTTCTAAGAATGTTCGTTTGAAGCACAGAATTGTATGGAAGTGAATCATGGACTGTGGAGAATTCAGAAATGACGAGAATCGAAGCATGATGAAAATTAGGTGAAGTGACACAACAGGAAATCATGATGATGTCACACAATAGGAGAGAAAAATGATGAAAACATTGGCAATTAGAAAACGCGTAGTATCACTGTTCATCTTTTAGCAAACTTAATAAGAAGTAGTGAGAAGGCCATCGTGAAATATTGCATTAGCAGGTGCAGGCCAGTACCTGCAATGTAGTGACATGTTGAGAGGTGGCATGAGCCCCCTCTCATATTTCTATCTTACTCTGAGTAATTCGGTTTTCCTCGCTAATTGCATGCGGTGATAAGTCGCTATTCCTTCATACGCGGACTTCCCACACAGCGTCTCTCGTCACCCGGGTGGTCCGGTTACAGGCGGGATCTGCTGACCTTGAAAGGGTTAAGCCGACGGGTGTGAGGGACTCGAGTGGATGCTTTCCAGACACCGACATTGTCATAAGAGCGGGAGCGACATGCCCACAGGGGTCTGATGGAGCGGCTGGGCTAGAGATTCCGTTACTCCGCAGAAACTTAGTGAAAACACATTCCGGCGGCTACCAGCGAGGCGTGGGAATGATTTGTGTTACCAGGCAGTCTTGGCGGGCAAATTCCCGCGTTTTCTGCAAAATCATAACTGTGATTGGCTGGCTCAGGGGATACCTCTGTGACGTAGCAAAATCGGCGCAGAAATTGGCGCCAAGTATCTCCATTGGAGTAATAGTAGTGCGTCGGCAATAGAGTGGATTTTTCCGCCGGTTTTCGGGTTGCTGATTGGAACATTTAACCACGGCCACTGTCATGGGGGCGGGAATGTTCTGTGTTCAGCTTGTACAGGTGCTCTTGGGAGAGTCGGCTCTCGCCTTTCGGTCGGAGTAGGTTACAAGACTGAGCTCTCGCTGCTCTGGCCAGCCTGCCTTCCATTGGCACGACACCGAAAACTGTACTGTCACAAAGTGAGACCAGTAAGATGGTTCGTCAGACGCCTGATCGGTGGCTCAAGATTTATGGCATAGAGTAGGGTCGAAAGGGGGCCACCTTGTCTTATGGAACGCTGGATCGTCACTGGTACCGCCACGTGGCCATTGACCTAAATCAGCGATTTGTTGGTGCCGTACAGGCGCCGGATGACATCGATCAAGGCGGGTGGAAAACCCATTCGGCTCATTACTGAGAAGAAAACATTGCCGCACCTTGTCGAATGCGCTTTCAAAATCAATGGCAACCACTGTGGCGCGGGGTCTGCACGCCGCTGCCATTGCAACTAAATCACGACATTCTCCTGTGGCCATTTAGGTATTAAGTGAGCCACCCGCAGCTGTCTGCTCCGGGGATAGAACTCTAGGCAGGATCTTGCGACATCGCGTCGCCAGAAGTCGTGGAAGAATTTTATATTCTGCTTTAAGCAGAGTCAGGGGACGGTAATGCGCTGTCGACACTCCCGGTGTAGGTTTATGGATGGGTATAATAATTCCCGTGACAAACGACGGCGTTACGGTGTTCCCCATCGTTATCAGTTCATGAAACATCGTCGTCCACCGCGACGCCATTAGCGTGAGGAAAGCGCGATAAAATTCTATGGGCAATCCGTCGACACCAGGTGACTTATTCAAAGCACCTTTGTTGATTATATCGTGGATTTCGTCACGCATAACTGGCTTCATCAGCTCCTCCGCTTCGTCGCTGGCGAGGGTGCGTGTTATCGTGTGGTAACACAAACTCCTCAGCGCGGTTGTTGGTAGTCTCCTACTGGTACATTGTTATGTAATGCTTCTTCCATCGTCGCATACGTGTTCGAGAACCATCACTCCGACGCACCGGACACAGTACATACGGTGATATTGCTAACTGCTTCGGCTTATTAGGGCTATAAAGCTAAATAGCTGTGCTCATGTAAGTTTTATTTCCACTGAGGTTGCACAACACTGTAGATCATCTTTTAAAGTAGTGTCTTCTAGTTTTGGTAAGTAGATGATGTCAGTCATCTCGATGTATTTGTATTAGATTGCGTAGCAAGAAGTAGGGGCATATTTGCCCAATTGGTCAGTAATAGCAGTTAGGAAATTCATTTGCTTATCTTTATGGTCATTGGACATTGATGTATAAACATTTGTAATATATGACAGGGGTTTTAATCTACAATACATGTATAAGCAGAACCAGCATTTATCATTTTGTAGTTACTAGTTCCTTTAATCATTCATTTATGTTTCTGTTGTAACTTACATGTTTAAGACCAAGAAAGAGGAGATAATATCACCATTATGAGATCCTAAGATCTACCTCAGGGGGTAGACAGACAAGGCCAATTAGGAAGTTTGTGGTAAGGTCTTATGGGACCAAATTGCGGAGGTTCAAAAATGGTTCAAATGGCTCTGAGCACTATGCTACCTAACTTCTGAGGTCATCAGTATCCTGGAACTTAGAACTAATTAAACCTAACTAACCTAAGGACACCACACACATCCATGCCCGAGGCAGGATTCGAACCTGTGACCGTAGCGATCGCGCGGTTCCAGAGCCTAGAACCGCTCGGCCACCCTGGCCAGCAAATTGAGGAGGTCATCGGTCCCTAAGCCGACACACTACTTAATCTTACGTAAACCAACTTACGCTATGGACAACACACACACCCATGCCATGCCCGAGGGAGGGCTTGAACCTCCTACGGGGGGAGCCGCACGGACCGTGAAAGGCATCTAAGACCGCGTGGCTACTCCATGTGAGACAGGGCCTAATCGTCATTTCGCGTTCAGTATTTTCCGTTGTGCACATTCATTTCACACCCGCCTGGAGTAGCATCTTGGAAGTTTATCCCTTTCATTACAACAGAATCTTGTCATACTTTGAGAGAGGAAAAGTAACTCACTTATTTTCCTATTCGGGGCTATTCTTTAATATTTTTATTGCACCTTCGATATTATTTTCTGTGAGATGACAGGAAGTTACCAACATGAGCAGGCATTGATGGGAGCATTTACATTGTTAATGTGTGTGGTATATTTATAGTAGCTCTTCTTCAAACAGCATCTTATGGAGTTGAGAAGAAGCAGGCGATTTGATTATTTAACAGTAAATCTTGCAGTGGACATTCGGAGCTTGGAAGCTACATGCCGCTGTTAGGGAGAGGAACATCCCAAATCACTTACCAGCGAAAGAATACTGCTCCTAAGAATTTCTCGCATTTGTACGCAGACAATGCTTTCGGCCGAAGAGGCGAACGCACAGCCTACCTGCATCTACTTTTAGGCGTTTATGGCCACAGTAGGGACAGAGGCACAGAACAAAAAGTAGATCGCCCAGCAGAGTCGTCTCGACTGTGTTGTAAAAGCACATTGCGTATAGAGCTGGCAACCATTAAAAATCAACAAGTTTCCACGTTTGACTTGGAACGGATGGTACAGACGGAGCCTTCTGGCGGTGTCATCCCTCTGCTTGCCAAGTTCTTGGGAAGCCCTGGATCTCTGGAAGATTTTAGGACAGAACGCAACCGCGCATTATTAGCCGAGCGGTCTGAGGCGCTGCAGGCGTGGACTGTGCCGCTGGTCCCGGCGAAGGTTCGAGTCCCCCCTCGGGCATGGGTGTGTGTGTTTGTCCTTAGGATAATTTAGGTTAAGTAGTGTGTAAGCTTAGGGACTGATGACCTTAGCAGTTAAGTCCCATAAGATTTCACACACATTTGAACATTTTGACAGAACGCATAATTTATGGCAAGTCTGAAATGGTCTATGTTGCGACACAAAAGCACCTCTCGTAGTTTAGCCGAGGCACCTGATCGAACATGCTATAATCTTCGCCTCATCAAGATAATGATATCTGTGATAAATTTGTTCTTCAACATAGGCGTAAACGAAGACTCTCGAAATACACTGCCTAAAGTGGTTGTGGGAAACACAATTCAGGAGCGTAACATCCTTTCCTTATTGCATCTGCATCTACATCTACATCTACATTTATACTCCGCAAGCCACGCAACGGTGTGTGGCGGAGGGCACTTTACGTGCCACTGTCATTACCTCCCTTTCTTGTTCCAGTCGCGTATGGTTCGCGGGCAGAACGACTGGCTGAAAGCCTCCGTCCGCGCTCGAATCTCTCTAATTTTACATTCGTGATCTCCTCGGAGGTATAAGTAGGGGGAAGCAACATATTCGATACCTCATCCAGAAACGCACGCTCTCGAAACCTGGACAGCAAGCTACACCGCGATGCAGAGCGCCTCTCTTGCAGAGTCTGCCACTTGAGTTTGCTAAACATCTTCGTAACGCTATCACGCTTACCAAATAACACTGTGACGAAACGCGCCGCTCTTCTTTGGATCTTCTCTATCTCCTCCGTCAACCCGATCTGGTACGGAGCCCACACTGATGAGCAATACTCAAGTATAGGACGACCGAGTGTTTTGTAAGCCACTTCCTTTGTTGATGGACTACATTTTCTAAGGACTCTCCCAAGGAATCTCAACCTGGGACCCGCCTTACCAACAATTAGTTTTATATGATCATTCCACTTCAAATCGCTGCGCGCGCATACTCCCAGATATTTTACGGAAGTAACTGCTGCTACCAGTGTTTGTTCCGCTATCATATAATCATACAATAAAGGATCCTTCTTTCTATGTATTCGCAATATATTACATTTATCTATGTTAAGGGTCAGTTGCCACTCCCTGCACCAAGTGCCTATCCGCTGCAGATCTTCCTGCATTTCGCTACAATTTTCTAATGCTGCAACTTCCTGTATACTAAACCATCTTCCGCGAAAAGCCGCATGGTACTTCCGACACTATCTACTAGGTCATTTATATATATTGTGAAAAGCAATGGTCCCATAACACTCCCCTGTGTCACGCCAGAGGTTACTTTAACGTCTGTAGACGTCTCTCCATTGAGAACAACATGCTGTGTTCTGTTTGCTAAAAGCTCTTCAATCCAGCCACACAGCTGGTATGATATTCCGTAGGCTCTTACTTTGTTTATCAGGCGACAGTGCGGAACTGTATCGAACGCCTTCCGGAAGTTAACTTTGGTTAGTACTGGCTAAAAGGCTTAGCCGGGTGGTAACGTTCTTGCCTCCCATGCAGCGACCGCTACCGTCGCAGGTTCGAATCCTGCCTCGGGCATGGATGTGTGTGATGTCCTTAGGTTAGCTAGGTTTAAGTAGTTTTAAGTTCTAGGGGACTGATGACCTCAGAAGTTAAGTCCCATAGTGCTCAGAGCCATTTGAACCATTTTGAACCCATGCAGCGGACTGGCTGTTGTGTTGTCTTCATCACCATTTCATGCTCATCATCAGCGGCAAGTCGCCCAATGTGGTGCCGACTGAAATAAGACTTGCACTTGGCCGCCGAACCCGAATGGGACCTCCCGGCCAACAATGCCATTCGATAATTTCATTTCATTTCATTAGAGGTTAAGCAGAGAAGCTAGATGTGAGATGGGGCGCTCGTGGCGTCTTGTCACTGGAACAAAACCAGTGAGGGGGCGGTTGCATTTTAGCATGACGAGGGTAGAAATTGCTCTTCGGATTCAGAGTTCGGTCTGGAGGGGTAGTTCTGGCCTTGATTGTTGGGCTGCACTTGGGTCACTCATCCCGAGCTTGACTTTGCACTGACACTAGTCATAACTGGGAGCCTGCAGTGAAGCCATAGCTGTAGGGATGGTTTTGACCACAAACATCTCGGACAACTCATTGTGCCAAGTACAGTTTTATTCACATAAGCTCTGCTGCTTTGACATTTGATCTCCTTGTGCGCACTGCCGTATAAGTGAGTCAAAGTGGTCCACGGTATGAACGATAAATGGGAGTGTCACACGCTGTAATCTAACGAGATTTCAGGGCTGCGTCAGAGAGTAATTGCAATCCATCTAACACATCACCTGCCAGGGACTTTGCATATTTCGTGCCCACGGTAAACAGTTACAGGCTGTGCACATTACTAGTCTGCTGACGCTTGCACTTCGACCATCACCTGAGACAGAGCTACGCAAGTATAAATGGGTATATTATTGTTGTCCCCGCTGGTTAGGGCAAAGAGAAGCACAGTTTTGTCATTTATTCTCAGCTGAACCAAAGTAGTGTAACTTCTGTGCAGAATAAATCCAGCGAAGTCTATTGAGCGTCAGATAATTTCAGACTGCGTTATCCATGTTTTGGGCCAGGGTAAATAGATTGATATGTCCAACAGCAGGACGGAAAAAAGTTATTAGACGTGAAAGGGCGAACCCAGGTTGAGCACATCATTTTTCCTTAAAAATTACAAATTTATTTCAAAATATGCCATGAATCACAATGATAAGTAAAACAACAATCTTCTCTTAAACCTGACGTATAATAATGAAAAGCACGTTTTTCTTACATAAGCAGTCTTTGAGACAAGAGAAATATCAATTTAAACAACAAGCCTCTCTTAAAAAAGCAAATTAATACCGGAGAAACAATAATTGAAATAACGACTGTTTATCACAATAAGCAGGCTGGAGCCAACATTACCCTGCAGCGGGCTGTTCTTAAAACTCAGTATACAACAAGTTAAAGTACGCTATTGGTCCACGAGACTCAGAGGGCCATAGACACGGGTTCACAGGTAGATGGCGTGTTTCTTGACTTCCGCAAGGCGTTCGATACAGTTTCCCACAGTAGTTTAATGAACAAAGTAAGAGCATATGGACTATCAGACCAATTGTGTGATTGGATTGAGGAGTCCCTAGATAACAGAACGCAGCATGTCATTCTCAATGGAGAGAAGTCTTCCGAAGTAAGCGTGATTTCAGGTGTGCCGCAGGGGACTGTCATAGGACCGTTGCTATTCACAATATACATAAATGACCCGGTGGATGACATCGGAAGTTCACTGAGGCTTTTTGCAGATGATGCTGTGGTGTATAGATAGGTTGTAACAATGGAAAATTGTACTGAAATGCAGGAGGATCTGCAGCGAATTGACGCATGGCAATTGAATATCAATGTAGACAAGTGTAATGTGTTGCGAATACATAGAAATATAGATCCCTTATCATTAGCTACAAAATAGCAGGTCAGCAACTGGAAGCAGTTAATTCCATAAATTATCTGGGTGTACCTATTAGGAGTGATTTAAAATGGAATGATCGTATAAAGTTGATCGTCGGTAAAGCAGATGCCAGACAGATACATTGGAAGAATCCTAAGGAAATGCAATCCGAAAACAAAGGAAGTAGGTTACAGTACGCTTGTTCGCCCACTGCTTGAATACTGCTCAGCAGTGTGGGATCCGTACCAGATAGGGTTGATAGAAGCGATAGAGAAGATCCAACGGAGAGCAGCGCGCTTCGTTACAGGATCATTTAGTAATCGCGAAAGCGTTACGGAGATGATAGATAAACTCCAGTGGAAGACTCTGCAGGAGAGACGCTCAGTAGCTCGGTACGGGCTTTTGTTAAAGTTTCGAGAACATACCTTCACCGAAGAGTCAAGCAGTATATTGCTCCCTCCTACGTATATCTCGCACAGAGACCATGAGGATAAAATCAGAGAGATTAGAGCCCACACAGAGGCATAGCGACAATCCTTCTTTCCACGAACAATACGAGACTGGAATAGAAGGGAGAACCGATAGAGGTACTCAAGGTACCCTCCGCCACATACCGTTAGGTGGCTTGTGGAGTATAGATGTAGATGTAGATGTAGAAGGCCCTTAATAAAACCCACACACGTATAATAGTGGAATTTAAATTACACGACAACCAAGAACAATAATCAATCCTCCGAGAAAAAGGGCAAATTTACACCTTTAAGTCTGGTAATCTTTTAGTGAGTTACGAGAACTGAGCAACCGAGTTAGGGCAAGTTGACTATCAAGAGGAATTATTACAGATGTAATTTAAAGCTTCAAAATTTTCAATACAGTAAATGTTCGTAAACTCAAGTACAGAAAATAGATTCTTAGGTTCGTTACGTAGATCATAAGTCAGGGTAAGTTAGAAAAGACAGTTACTGAAAAACGAACCATCAAACAGAATATCAGGAAAACAACTTTTTAGCAGCTGCAGCTGGAGTCTAAACTCCAGCTTGAGCTAACGGCCGTGGGAGACGCCGTCCAAGTATATGCAGATGCCGAAATATAGGGGTACTTAATCGTGGGTAAGCACCGTGTCAATTACGATATCACGGGTCAGAAGCCAAGACTATCAACAAACAGATTACACGTTATGAAACTAAAGTCAGGAGCTCTATAATAAAGTCGTCAGATCTTTCGAGAATTAATGAAGCCCTTAAAGTAACATAACTTCCGCTAAGCAATTACTTAACTCTAAGTTAAGCGAATAACGCTTAAACCTTGTAATTTTAAGAAGTAATTTCAATCACCGTACTAAAACTGGTAATATAAAAGTATAAGAAATAGCAAATAAAGAGCAGATTTAGCACCAGACATTGAATGTTCTTTTGAAACTACAGAATAAGAGATACAAACTTACTGCTTGACACAGACTTTAGGCTTAACATTTACAGAAAAGATTAAGGTTGCAAATCCTCAAGATTTAACCCCGTCTAAAACCAATTTAAAAGAACAATAGTTTAAAACATCAAAATCTGATTCAACATTGCTCAAAACTTACAAAAGAGAAAGAATGAGTTAAATCTAAGAGACATCAAATGGAAACATCAGTGCACACTAGGTAACGCCGGCAGGATCGGAGCAGAACAGTTCAGAGACCAATTTACCACTTTAGCCACTGGCTTATCTAAGTAAACATTCATGTAACCCGAGAGATTCTAACACCAGCTGCCCGTACAACACTTGTTATGCGCACACAAATACACACATCAAAAAACGTTTCGCATCGTTCTGGTTCCCAGAACTCCTGGAGATAGACGTTGACTGTGGAAATTGTATCACAGACACAGTCCCTTTGACTGTTGAGAGATGTCACTAAACCCGCCCACAGGTGTAAACAACCATGCAAGAGCAGCGTCTAATAGACGGAGGGGGTTCGACAGCCGATCAGTTCCAGTCATTCCACCGGGAAGGAGGGACACGGCTCGTGTTGTCTGCTATTCACCCATGCCTAGACGGTCAATACCGTGGTTCGATCGCGTCCGATTACTCCTTTGTGCCAAGAAGATACGTCTCGGGGTGAACCAAACCGATGTTGTTCGCACATGGATGAGATACAGAGAGACGGGTACTGTCGATGACATGCCTCGCTCAGGCAGCCCAAGGGCTACTACTGCAGTGGTATACCGCTACCTACAGATTATGGCTAGCAGGAACCCTAACAGCAACGCCACCATATTGAATAATGCTTTTCGTGCAGCCACAGGATGTCGTGTTACGACTCAAACTGTGCCCAGTAGGCTGCATGATATGCAACTTCACTCCCGAAGTCCGTGGCGAGGTCCATCTTTGCAACCACGACACCCTGCAGCGCGGTACAGATGGGCCCAACAACATGCCGACTAGACCGCTCGGGATTGGCATCACGTTCTCTTCACAGATGAGTGTCGCGTACGCCTTCAACCAGACAATTGTTGGAGACGTGTTTGGAGGCAACCCGGTCAGACTGAATGCCTTGGACACACTGTCCAGCGAGTGCAGCAGGGTGGAGGTTCCCTGTTTTGTTGTGGCATTATGTGGGGCCGACGTACGCATGGAATGCGCCGTAACGGCTGTACGATACGTGAATGCCATCCTCCGACAGATAGTGCAACCATATCGGGAGCATATTGGCGAGGTATTCGTCTTCATGGACGACACTTCGCACCCCCATCGTGCACATCTTGTGAATGACTTCCTTCAGGATAACGACGTCGGTCGACTAGAGTGGCCAACATGTTCTCCGGACATGAACCCTATCGAACATGCCTGGGATGGATTAAATAGGGCTGTTTTTAGATGAGGTGACCCACCAACCACTCTGAGGGATCTACGCCGAATCGCCGTTGAGCTGTGGGACAGTCTGGACTTGTGGATAGTATGCCAGTGGATAGTATGCCACGTCGGAAGCAGGCATGCATCAATGCAAGAGGACGTTCTACTGGGTATTAGAGGTACCGGTACAGCAATCTGGACCACCACCTCTGAAGGTCTCGCTGCATTGTGGTACAACATGCAATGTGTGATTTTCATGAGCAATAAAAATGGCGGAAATGATGTTTGTATTCATCTCTATTCCAGTTTTCCGTACAGGCACCAGAACTTTCGGAACCGAGGTGATGCAAGCCTTTTTTGATGCGTGTAGAAATCACTAAGCAAGTCAGCGTAGTTACACTGCAAGAAAATCTCATCTTTCAAACTCCAGAGGCGTGGTTCACTGAGTAAATCAACATAATACTTACCATAGCTACTTTTGTAATCCATTCCGACGACGAATATCGAAACTGCACACGGCGAGAACATTGCAGAAGCCAAATTGCTGGTGCACCCTCTCACCAAAACCCAGTAACCAGGCAATGGCCACGATGTCAACAGACTGGTTTCTCAGTCCGTACCCGCTACCGCCTCGAACCACGCCAGCTCACCAACGGCGGCACGGTTGTCGCCTTTCCTCACTCAATAAAACCGCGATAAGCCAAGCGAATCAGCGCGACACTCGCGCCTTCTACCCGGACGACAGTCAAGCAGAGGCTTCAAAGAGCACAACACCGCCACGGCTCACAGATAAACCTTAGTCTTTGCCAACAATACGACACCAAGTGGAACACTAATTTTTGTCGCTTCTGTTTGTGTTTCCAACAGTTTATGATTTATTTAAATATCGGCAAAGTATCGAACTACGCTGTGGCGGTAAACATGAAAAAAAAATTCAGGGGTTCTCTTCAAAATGACATATTTGTAATATCTGTACAATGTTTGGTTCTTGTGCAATAAATAATTGAAATTGTTCCCGGACGTTATGTACATCCTGGTATTATTGATCACAAAAGCCGCTGTTTTGTCGTAGTCTAATACACACAGCCGCGACACTCCGCTGCGAAAGTTGTTACCGTTTGACAGCTAGAGCAATACTAGCGCACCAAGCGGCGAGAAAGCAGACAGTTACCCGCATCGTAAGGGCAATGTTTGTTTTTAATTTTTTTTGCTTAATTAACGAAATAGTTGTACTTAGCGTTCCATGCATTGCTAAAAGTCTAAGAGAAATAAATTATCGTGAAGGAAATGTTCAATAAGCTAAATCTCACTGATTTAATGACAAACTACAACTGACGTATGAAGAAATACTGTCGAATGTCTATATAACTGCAGCTGACTCCACTAAAACCAAAGGAATCTAAACATACATTTCATACTTCAGAAGTATATATTTCTGTTGTCTGCCCTTTTCTTGAGAGGGACTTTCCTTCAAAAAATGGTTCAAATGGCTCTGAGCACTATGGGACTTAACTGCTGTGGTCATGAGTCCCCTAGAACTTAGAAATACTTAAACCTAACTAACCTAAGGATATCACACACATCCATGCACGAGGCAGGCTTCGAACCTGCTACCGTAGCGGTCTCGCGGTTCCAGACTGTAGCGCCTAGAACCGGTCGGCCACTGCGGCCGGCCGGACTTTGCTTGACACATGAAATTTTTCTAATGGAACCTAATAATTCGACCATTCTTACACTTCACTCGGCTGTCTGATACTTGAATATTTTTGTAAATGTAATTACTTTTACTTGGAAAGAGAATACGTTGAAGATTCTAGCTGCTTTTGGTTCAGATGTAGCGATTATTGTGCATCTGGTTTCTTCTGTGTTGGGAAACAATTTTCTTTGACGTTCTGTAACAACTATGTGGCTCTCCCTCCAGCTGTAAGTGTGGTGGTTTATTTTGCACGTTAATGTAGGTACTACATTTCCTACGTTCCACACTCACTGGTTCAGATGAAAGTGTATAGAACAAAACTTCGGGTTGTCGGATAGATATAAGAAGTTATTCTGCAAGTGGTTAGGTCTTCTGGTGTTCATTAGCAGTTTTTTGTTATTAAAGGAAAACAAATGGTTCCAATGTCTCTGAGCACTATGGGACACATCTGAGGTCATTAGTCCCCTAGAACTTAGAACTACTTAAACCTAACTAACCTAAGGACATCACACACATCCATGCCCGAGGCAGGATTCGAACCTGCGACCGTAGCAGTCGCGCGGTCCCAGACTGAAGTGCTTAGAACCGCTCGGTCACAGCGGCCGGCCAAAGGATAACAACATTGTTCAATATCTATACTTCACAGGAGGATCAGAAATAAACGGTCTTGTAAGGTGCCGTCTCATATCTTCCAGTGTCCTTAAGAAACGGAAGAATGGGAAAAGCGCTTTCGGTGTTTGCTTATTCCCTGTTTTATTGCACTTCATACGCTCTCTCTTGTATAAACTATATTACAAGTTTATATAAACGATAGTATTCGCACTAATGCGATACTGCTTTAGGAAGTGTTGTTTTTCGCCCGCTTGCCACGCTGCTGTCACGGTCGCGGCCGTTATGTTTGCTTGCAGTTTTGTTTATCTGTTGTGTTTATTAAACTTTTGGGAAAAATGCTACGAAATTATGCACCAGCGCAATACGTAAGTAATACCGGACTTGACAACGCACCGATCATGACAGTAGATATAGAGATAGATTAGTTGTAGGATTAGAGATAGGATAAAAAGGTTAGTATAGAACTGCAGCGAAAAAGTCATCGGCCAGCCCAGTGCCAGGGGCACTCCTACTGGGATTATCTCAGTGGGAAAGGCCAGCAAAATTAGATTTGTTTCTACTGGAACACATGTAACGCTGCAGGTAGAGTACTCATAGTAACATACCAAAAGTAGTACCTAAGTCTAACAGTAGTAGAGTAAGATATAAAAATCATCATAACAACTTGCATAATAAGTAACAGTAGATTAGTCCCCATAGTGGTGAAGGCATTGTAGTATTAGAAACTAAAAAGCTGCAGATTTGTCAATTGTTAATAGTTAGAAATATGACTTACGAATGTAGCTAGGTAGCAGGTTAACTTGTATAATTATAATGACTGAATAAAGAATGTTTTTTTTTTTTTTTTTTTTTTTTTTTTTTTTTTTTTTTTTTAAATAGAATACCTAAGGAATATCGAACACACTTCGCCGTGATCAGCAGCAGATGGTGAGAGATCGTAGTGGAGCTTCTGGCCAGATTGAGGAACATTTGTCGGAGCCTCGGCGGAACAGTGTAATCTTCTGCGAGTGTGACGAGTTGAACAAGCGGCAAGCAGTGCGTGTGGGCGGAAAGTGGGGGAGATGGCTCGGCGCCGGCTAAGCCGCACGTATTGCGGCCGCCGGCATTTAAATGCAAGGCGGCAGAGGCTGCCGCGGCGGCGGCGGGTAACAGGCGGCGTTCCGGGGTCGCGACAGCTTGTTCCGCCGGAAGGGCGCGCGCAGTGGCTGGCGGCCATTTGCATGTAGAGGCACCGGCCTATTAGCCGCGGCGCAATCGCGTGCCCGCCGTAAGCCGCGCGCCGAAATACGGCCCGCGCATCCGGCCCAGATAATTCTTTTTTTCCGGCACACACGCCCGCCCCCACAGACACACGGGCGCCGCGACGTGCTCAGACAATTGCCCGGCCACACGCTCCGGGAATGCACGCGCGCGGGATGGGCGCCGAAAACGAGCCCGGCAGGGAAGCCTACCCAGCCGGCGCCTATTTCAGTCGTCCGCCGCCGCACGCGGCGGTTCCCACGGCCGCGCGGCGCCGAGCCGAGCCGAGCCGCTTCCATTTCGTGGTGGCCCTGCTCGCCAAGTAGACCGGTGCGATCAATGTGGTCAATGCTAACACAAACGAAAGTTCTCACGACCGTATTCCGACCAGTGCTAACATTACGCTCACACTCACGCTATTACAATTTCGGAACTTAGAAAGGAACGGAATGTGGTCGCAGAAATTCAGCTTTGAACGTAACTTCAGCTTTGACTTGTCTGTAACAACTGCATGCTTATACGTCTAAAATGCAAAACCCTCAACGAGTGGTCATTTAATTGACAAGAGATGCCACGGATAGTTCATCATTGCAGGAGAACTTTGTAACAAAGTCAGACCAAATGAAAGAGGAATGTCAGATGTTTCTCCTGACGGGACATCCACAACTCTTATACATCGTTAATCATAAAATCCGCTACTGTTGTAAAATTGTTTATTATTAAAAAGGAATGCGCTACCTCGTTTCAGGACATATTGTAATATTCCTGGTTGTGGCCACCAGTATTTTGTTCTGCTAGAAGCTCGCCTTTATGCTGCTTGATACACGTGAAATAGCATATGGTATAAAAGTGGAGCGAGGTACAAGCGACAGATGGTACAGTCTGTACCAGTCCCGTGGGAGAGTCCGCCAATTGTGCTGAACTTGCTTCTCATTGCTCGGCACTTTCGGGTGCTTGGGGCCAAAAAGGCAAACTTCTCTTATTAATTATTTATATACTTTTCATTGTATTGAACCCAGTTTTTGGTATGACAGTCTCTCATGGTTAGCCTACGAGTCTGTCGTTTTTGTTTATTAAATTTCACAAGTTTTGAGAAACTTAAGTGTAACGATATTGCAACCGAAGTACTTCAGACAACTTCGGGCCGCTTTGGCGCGCCTGCGAGACGAATTACTTCGGCTGCGATAGTCACTCTCATTCGGGCGTTCTGGAGGGTGGACACATATCAGTATCGTACGTTACTGACGGCCGGGGTGGCCGAGCGGTTCTAGGCGCTACAGTCTGGAACCGCGCGACCGCTACGGTCGCAGATTCGTATTCTGCCTCGGGCATGGGTGTGTGTGATGTCCTTAGGTTAGTTAGGTTGAAGTAGTTCTAAGTTCTATGGGACTGATGATCTCAGAAGTTAAGTCCCATAGTACTCAGAGCCATTTGAATTATTTTTTTGTAAATATATAACAGTCACTCTGTTTCGAGTGTTCTTCAGAGCCGGGCACGTACTCTATATCGGGTGTAACTTAGTTGTGAATATGTAATACTCACTACGTCTAGTGCGTACTGGTGAGCCGGACATGTGTATCATATTTCGGAAGTTGGATGGAAAATTTACAATACAATTAAGAAAGCTATGTCGAGTGTTGTAAAAGACAGTGTAAATGTGTGAGTATTTGAAGAATAACCAAACAGGATACATTAATGAGAAGTGTCGCCTACCATCATTGTCATTACTAGAGATCTTGTTCTCTGTAGATACAGACACTAACCTGAGCAAGTGACATCCCGCAAAAAGCACAATCGCAGGTTCGAACTGACAGCGTAGCAGCCTCCGCTAAAGAAGAGCCCACGACCTACGAGCTTGTTCTGTGCTGGGGACACAACTATAGAAGACAACAGGCTGGTGGAAAGAACGGTCGGAGATTGTTATTCAGTCTCTCCAGCTTCCATATCTGACTTCCAAAGGGACACATAATTTATAGTATGTCCAATCTGCAGGTGCACATTGAATTGTCCACAAAGGACGCATATCTAAGGATCAATTCAGTATAAGTATTGTGTCCATCCTCAGCAACTGTAGTTGTATGTAACGAAATAATAACAACCTGTTGCATAAACGAAATTTAATACTTTACCGGTTTCGGGCACTTAATGTTCTCCTTCAGATGCTTATATCTATCACTTTATTTACGAGAATCAGTAATAACATTCATACAGAAAAATGCCGTGGTCACGTTGTTCATAGTGTCTGGAGTTCAAATATATCAAAATAGTTCACCCTATTTTAACTTATTTCAGCGCTAGTAATTCATCCTTTGTGTTCTCACATTTTAATATGCGCCTGAAGGCGGGACGTATGCCCTGAAACCGGGTAGCGATTTGCTTTTTACTAACAGGCATGTCACAGTAAAGGGTGCCTCAACAGTCGTATCAGTACAGGAGTACTCCTCCTATGGCACCGAAATTGGAGTGTATTCTCGCCTGCAGACGATCATACAGTTGCCGAAAGGCATCCTGTAGTAAACTGTCGTAAGCTTGCTCCCCCTTTGTTTGGGAATGGTTTTTGCAGGCTCTGGGGAACGAGTAAGTTACCGCTGTATCACAAGAGTTCAGTTGGCGAGAGATGTGGCAGTATTGCTGACGAGACCTGATTTCATACACCACGAAGAGATCGTGTCTCAATAGTCAAATGCAGACGCGCTTTGTCCTGCTGAAAAAGCACATCGCAGAAATGGCACAAACACAGGTATAGCAATGTAAGCCAAGGACCGGACACTGGTTAGCTTACTCTGCAGAACCACCAAATATGACTGCGAGTTGTAACTGATAGCCCCTCTCCCCTCCACCTTATGAAGCCATTGCTGGGTCCTGTGCGCAGAGCTCGAATGCACTCCTGCATAGAGGCCTCTGTCCAGGTCTACGCCGCACACGAGGACCTCCATCACTCGCATACAGACAAAACCTGCTCTCGTCACTGAAGACAACAGAGTGCCTTTACACTCACTAGTCTTCCACAACACCTACAACAGACTAGCCGTACTCAGGTGTGTCTTGGTGTCAGTGGTAGTGTGGCAAGCGGCAAACGTGATCTTAGTTCTGTCGCAAGCAGACAGTTTCCAGTGGACCTTGATGACACAGCAGGAGGTACATGTAATTCTGCAGGCTTTCGTGGCCGTTGTCACTGAAGTTAAAATCTTCTGGGTTATTAGGCCACGTCATATTTCTACTAAAATGATCGACGTGTTGATCCCTCTGCTGGGATTTTCCTCAGAATCTTGTGATGTCAACTACTGCTAGAACAGCAGTAGTGGACATCATAATGTCCAGAGGAAGATCTCAGCAGAGGGATCGAAACGTCGATCATTTTAGTAGAAATATGACGCGGCCTAATAACCTAGAAGATTTTAACTTCAGGTGGTGCATGTGCCCGGATTTCTCTCAAGAATGCTGTTCGCTTAGCTACCGCTGCTCACACAATGCGTAGATCTTGCTGAGTGTCGGTACTATGATGACGTCCACAACATGGTCTATGAGAGTTGGAGTGTTCCACATATCACTGCTGAAAGCAGCAACAAATGCCCAACATCTGTGGGAATCCGTCGATACGTTCACGAAGCTTCCCGCAGGCCGGCAATGTGACTCCGTTCAAATGGCTGAACCTATTCAGTAGGTGTATGTACTCGCCCGCCGGGCATGGTTGTTCCCCAGAACGAATGTTGCTAACACTTTTCACATCTAAAGCCAGCAGGATGGAAACATATGACGCAACAGGCAGGCCTCCTGAGCGCCATCTGATCACCAGTGATAGTGACAAAGGTTCACCAACACTACAACCCAGTGCGTACACATTATATCATTGTGCTGCTGAACACAGTTCCTGAGGGTGTTGCAGTTTATTTTTTCCGGCAGTATATCCTCCACTAGCCTCAGTGACTTGTGCGTGATGTAGGATACATCTTACCAATATTAACGTCCTTCTGCCCAATTTCATTCGCGCATTGAGCAAGGAAAAAATACCTCTGTGCGCACCTCGTAGTGTGGTTAAAGTACTTGAAATATGACAGCTGAAAAACTGGACTGCTCCCTCCACCACTGTTCAGTGGTATTGTCGACTCCCACTGTGCCTCCATTTCCGCTGGAGAATAAACGTAATCACATCCCTAAGCAAACTTAACAACAGATTTTTACGTGACCAGGGGCACTATAGAGGTCTTTTTTTTTTAGCGAAAGAAATGAAATACATATTTTGTGAAGGTCTATTGTTAAGCGAGGTATTTTGGAAATGAAATACATATTTTGTGAAGGTCTATTGTTAAGCGAGGTATTTTGGTAATTGGTGAGAAAAGGATTTTTATTGCACCATAGGAGTAATTCAACAAAACTGTCTTCTACACTTGTCATTTCCAACAGATATAATTCATCCACAACCAATTCCACACGCTATTCTGAAACTAAGTCTACATTTTCAAATAATAAGTGGTTTAGAAACAATACATTCAGTCACAGAAGGAAATAATGCAATAACATCTGAAAGAAATTAGATACCTGAACAGGTAATTGTCGATTATTTCAAGGAAACACATTGTTTCTGTATAGGTTACAGGTATCCCACAGATGAAGACTACCCGAATGAGTAAACAAACAGAATATTATTTAATCACAAAAACTTTTATTTTCGTCGTGTCTGTAATGTATTGTATTAACTCTGCCTCATATGTTTCCCATAAGCTGTACCTCTCATTCGTTGCGCAAGTTCATTGATACGTTGTTTAGTAGATAAATTGGTGGCGGTGATAGAAATAAACGATGGTCCTAGTTCGAAATTTCCTAACCGCATTTATAAAAGTGCGCCGCCTCTTGATTCCATTTGTGGCATGAAAATTTATAATACGTACCAAGTTCCAACGATACTACTACAACTTAATGAGCCATCCGATACAAGTATTACACTCATGAATAAAATTCTGCATCACCCCGGTTCCCAGAACTCATGAATATAGACGTTGACTGTGGATATTCTATCACAGACACAGTCCGTTTGACTGTTCAGAGATGTCATTAACTCCCCACCCCTCCCCCAAAGATGTAAAGAACTATGCATAAGCAGCGCCTATTAGACGGAGGGGGTCCGACAGCCGATCAGTTCCAGTCATTCCACCAGGAAGGAGGTCCACTGCTCGTGTTGTCTGTAGTTGAACCACGCGTAGACAATCAATACCGCGGTTCGATCGCATCCGCATTGTTACATTGTGCTCTCAACAAGAGAAGTGTCCAGGCGTATGGAGTGAACCAAAGGGACGTTGTTCGGACATCGAGGAGATACAGAGAGAGAGAGAGACAGGAACTGTCGATGACATGCCTCGCTCAGGCCGCCCAAGGGCTTCTACTGCACTGGATGACTGGTACCTATGAATTATGGCTCGGAGGAACTCTGACAGCATCGCCACCATGTTGAATAATGCTTTTCGTGCAGCCACAGGACGTCGTGTTACCACTCAAACTGTGGGTAATAGACGGCACGATGCGCAACTTCACTGTCGACGTTCATGGCGAGGTCCATCTTTGCAACCACTACACCATGCAGCGCGGTACAGTTGCGCCCAACAACATGCCGACTAGACCGCTCGGGATTGGCATCACGTTCTCTTCACCGATGAGTGTCGCATGTGCCTTCAACCAGACAATCATTGGAGACGTGTTTGGAGGCAACCCGGCCAGGCTGAACGCCTTAGATACACTGTCCAGCGAGTGTATCAAGGTGGAAGTTCCCTGCTGTTTTGTTGCGGCATTCTGTGGGGCCGATGTACACCGCTGGTGGTCGTGGAAGGCGCCGTAACGGCTGTACGATATGTGAATGCCATCCTCCGACCGATAGTGCAACCATAACGTCTTCATGGACGACACTTCGCACCCCCATCGTGCACATCTTGTGAATGACTTCCTTCAGGATAACGACGTCGCTCGACTAGAGTGGCCAACATGTTCTCCAGACATGAACCCTATCAAACATGCATGGGATGGATTGAACAGGGCTGTTTTAGATGACGTGACCCACCAACCACTCTGAGGGATCTACGCGGAATCGCCGTTGAGGGGTGGGACAATCTGGACTTGTGGATAGTATGCCAGTGGATAGTATGCCACGACGGAAGCAGGCATGCATCAGTGCAAGAGGACGTTCTACTGGGTGTTAGCAATCTGGACCACCACCTCTGAAGGTGTCGCTGTATGGAGGTACAACATGAAAGTGTCGTTTTCTTGAGCAAATGATGTTTATGTTGATCTCTATTCCAATTTTCGATACAGGTTCCGGGACTCTCGGAACCGATGTGATGCAAACCTTTTATTGATATGTGTATATACGAGAGCTTGCTCATATGTAGTGCCTCTCAGTTTTTATGTGAAAACTATTGAAGCTTTTTTAATAAAACAAGCTTTATTAACATCTACATCTCTATTCTTCACGTCTTCATACTTATTTCTCAACATAGACACCCTGACAGCCAACACTTTTCAACCAATGAGAGACCAGTTTGTCGATACCGTCACAATACAATGTTTGATTTTGTTGTGGAGGGCTCAACGCCCCGCAGGATTACCCGAGCAGTCTAAGGCGCTGCAGTCATGGAAAGTGTTCGAGTCCTCCCTCGGGCATGGGTGTGTTTGTTTGTCCTTAGGATAATTTATGTTAAGTAGTGTGTAAGCTTAGGGACTGATGACCTTAGCAGTTAAATCCCATAAGATTTCACACACATTTGAACATTTTTGATTAGCCGAGTGGTCTAAGGCACTGCAGTCATGGTCTGTGCGGCTGGTCCCGGTGGAGGTTCGAGTCCTCCCCCGGGCATGGGTGTGTGTTTTTGTCCTTAGGATAATTTAGGTTAAGTAGTGTGTAAGATTAGGGACTGATGACCTTAGCAGTTAAGTCCCATAAGATTTCACTCACATTTGAACATTTTTGATTAGCCGAGTGGTCTCAGGCGCTGCAGTTAGGGACTGTGTGGCTGGCGCCGGCGGAGGTTCGAGTCCTCCCTCGGGCATGGGTGTGTGTGTTTGTCCTTAGGATAATTTAGGTTAAGTAGTGTGTAAGCTTAGGAACTGATGACCGTGGCAGTTAAGCTCCATAACATTTCACACACATTTGATTTTTTGGAGGCTCAACCTCATCCCCACTTTCACCACTTCATTGCTATCAAAGTGAGGGCCTCGGAGGCGTTCTTGAGGCTTTGCAAAGAGATGAAAATCTGGTGGGGGCCAGTTCAGGACTGTATAGAGGATGATCGATGACAATGAATCCATGGCATCGGATTGTTGCAGATGTGGCAGCGTTCGTGTGTGTTCTGACATCGTCATGCTGAAGGAGATGGTGCTCCAAGTGCGGGCGAACTCTCCGATTTCGTGTTTTCTGTCTTCTGAGCTATTTCTCGCGCCCCTACTTTACACACTCTACAATTCGGATACCTCTAGCTCCAGAGGGCTGCAACGTATGAGAGCGAAGCGGAGAAGCCGACCGACTAATATGCATGTCGTGGAACACCTCAACATACTGAGACCAGAGTGAAAAAATAGAAGGCATTACTTTCTTAGCATGCCCTCGTCAAATTAATTATCTGATAGATAATAACGCTCAATTAATACTTTGCGATAATTGCATATATGCCCGCTGAGTAAATTTTGCAATAAATGAACAAAGTGATTTTCAGTGCCATCGACAAGTGTTGAGACTCTCTAAACCTGTCACTAGGTTTTCACGCTACAACGTTAACTACGAAAGCAATTATTGTAAGAAAATCAGAAAGGTCAGGTATAAACACAAAGGAAGCGAACGGTACGATAAAAAATCGTCTCTATATTTACGCATTCACGACGGAACATTTCTTCTACATTTAAGATATTTTTATTCCTTTAGGCTACAATTTTGTAGCGTATCGTCTAACATATTTCAGCTTATTCATCTGCTTTTTAAATTTAGTCCTTTGTTTAATGGCTGGCAACTAATCTCGTGTTTTTATCAATGTCTGATTTCTGTAGCTCCTTGTGACCGTATTAAGTAGAGGAAAGTTAATTCAGAGTGATTAATCGATTATGCGGCGTTTGTCTTCTTCCCTGTTGAATCTAGGCACAGCTTGCACTTTGTCTTTGCCGATGCAGAACTTTATGGGAAAAGCGAAACAACCTGAAGTTTGATTCACCTCAAAGGGAAACCTTTCACAGACGAATAATTAATTTAATTTGCTACATTAAATGGCACTTGTATTATTGCTGCTTAGTTGAATCATATGGCGGAAAGTGTCTGAGGTTACTAATAGATAACAAGCGTCGGCAGCGTCGCTCATTGAAAATGACGGAAAGTAAAGGCTGCGAGGACTGACGCTGCTCGCTTTTCATTTTCCGCTTGCTGGAAATTGATGAAACTATATGAACATTGCGTTCCAGAAATAACCTTCTCCTTTACGCTTTGTTAGAGCGTTTAATGACAGTGCTGCGGGTAATTAGTGCACTTCTAAAGCGCGAACACAAAAAGAATTTTGTTCTTTTCATCGAGTCGTTAGAAACAAGACGAAGACACGGGGAGGATAGTACGATGCTCGTAAGTGCTGATGGAGTTTCGTTATTAAAACGTTAAAATACGCAAGAGGTGCGTCTGATGGAGACATCTATTTGCGGCAATAAAACACCAGAATTTGATGGATCCCGATTATTTTGCTATAAGGTTTACGGTTAAATTTCTTTCCAGTCAATTTTTTAGCAGGTGCCATTGCTCTACTATTTTTTCCTAATTTTATTTTTATTTTTCATGTTATTTCTCAACTGATTCTCTGTTGCATTTCTGATATACGTAGATCCAGGTGCCTCGAGTTTGTGTCAATAATTAGTTTTCAATGAGGACTTCCCAGAATTCCGTCTGGGATCTGTTTTACCCTCGGTATGTTTATGGGGTCGTTCTACTTCCAACCACATTGGATGGATATACATAGGCACTTTGATGGATTCCAGTGACTGATCGCCGATCGTGTGGCTAGTCATACTTTTTGTCTGAACTGAGTTAGATATTGCTGAGGGGCAGCCGCCAGCCTTTACAGCAAATGCTGGCGTTCTGCAAGTCTTCCTGGATTTTGTGTCGGGTTTCCACTCACGTACCTCTCTGTACACATAATGTGCGAATATTTTCTTTTATTTACACTACTGGCCATTAAAATTGCTACACCAAGAAGAAATGCAGATGAAAAACTGGTATTCATTTGACAAATATATTCTACTAGAACTGACATGTGATTACATATTCACGCAATTTGGGTGCATAGATCATGAGAAATCAGTACCCAGAACAACCACCTCTATCCGTAATAACGGCCTTGATACGCCTGGGCATTGAGTCAAACAGAGCTTGGATGGCGTGTACAGGTACAGTTGCCTATGCAGCTTCATCACGATATCACAGTTCATCAAGAGTAGTGACTGGCGTATTGTGACGAGCCAGTTGCTCGGCCACCATTGACCAGACGTATTCAATTGGTGAGAGATCTGGAGAATGTGCTGGCCAGGGCAGCAGTCGAACATTTTCTGTATCCAGAATCTCCCGTACAGGACCTGCAACATGCGGTCGTGCATTATCCTGCTGAAATGTAGGGTTTCGCAGGGATCGAATGAAGGGTAGAGCCACGGGTCGTAACACATCTGAAATGTAACGTCCACTACTCAAATTGCCGTCAATGCGAACACGAGGTCACCGAGACGTGTAACCAATGGCACCCCATACCATTAAATCGGGTGATGCGCCAGTATGGCGATGACGAATACACGCTTCCAACGTGCGTTCACCGCGATGTCGCCAAACACGGATGTGACCATCATGATGCTGTAAACAGAACCTGGATTCATCCGAAAAAATGACGTTTTGCCATTCGTGCACCCAGGTTCGTCGTTGAGTACACCATCGCAGGCGGACCTGTCTGTGATGCAGAGTCAAGGGTAACCGCAGCCATGGTCTCTGAGCTGATAGTCCATGCTGCTGCAAACGTCGTCGAACTTTTCGTACAGATGGTTGTTATCTTGCAAACGTCCCCTTATTTTGACTCAGGGATCTAGACGTGGCTGCACGATTCGTTACAGCCATGTGGATAAGATGCCTGTCATCTCTACTGCTAGTGACACGAGGCCGTTGGGATCCAGCACGGTGTTCCGTATTACCCTCCTGAACCCACCGATTCCATATTCTGCTAACAGTAATTGGATCTCGACCAACGCGAGCAGCAATGTTGCGATACGATAAACCGCAATCACGTTAGGCTACAATCCGACCTTTATCAAAGTCGGAAACGTGATGGTACGCATTTCTCCTCCGTACACGAGACATAACAACGTTTTACCAGGCAACGCCGGTCAACTGCTGTTTGTGTATGAGAAATCGGTTGGAAACATATTGATGTCAGCACGTTGTAGGTGTCGCCACCAGCGCCAATCTTGTCTGAATGCTCTGAAAAGCTAATCATTTGCATATCACAGCATCTCCTTCCTGTCGGTTAAATTTCGCGTCTGTAGCACGTCATCTCCGTGGCCAGTAGTGTATTTAAACTACTCCATTGTCTATTACCTAATATCATGTAATACATCGCATTTAATATCTACAATTATAAATTCTCTTTATGTAAACTAAATCCGATTCTACCATTAATAAATACTCTTGCTACTGCCAATACTGCTACAAAAACAGGTAAAAACAACGTTCAAAGACAATCAATAGAACCAATATGTATGGTTGACTGGATTGACAGTCGACGGCCAGCTGAACGTGGTTTTCCAAGTTTTGATCTTATAATGGCACAATGATCACAGACTCCTTCAGGAAGGTTATTTCCTCTTTTAATAAGTACTACCACCATTACCAGTATTACAACTACTACAGGACCAAATGTCATCATTATGATCTCGGTTGCTATTTGATGTGTAACGACAAAAAGATGTCCAATTTAACAGTTTTTGCAGGAGGAGTGCACCGTCTATCAGGGGTATCGTAATCATTAGGATGACCGCCGGCTCCATCGGCAATTCAGAGGACGTCGTGAGGGATTCTGAATTCTGTGTCCATTTCTGGTTAGATAGCTGCCTTTTTCTGTACACTGTAGTTCTGTACTCGCTGGTTCATAACGGGACATTCCTCTGGTCCTAGGGCGCGAAGCTGTATTCACTGTGGACTGTCGCCACATGATGACCCGCGTCATCCAAGACGGTCTCTTGGATTCCTTGGGATTTCAGGCCAGTAGCTCGACGGCGCTGCTGTTACAGTAGCACAAGATGAGTATGTAGCTTCAAATCGTCTGCTTCCCATGTTCATTTATTTATTTTATTCTCAGTCATTTCACGCTGGTAAGCCTTCCTCTCTGCATGCGACAATCGTCTGTTCCTTTCCTTCTGATTCGGTGCAAGTACAAGGTATACAGATCGTGGTCCACCGGACGCTGGTTCAGCCCTCTTGAGGGGTCCAGGTGTTATAATTCTTGTCTTTCTTAGATGTTTAGCAAGAAACTGTAGGTCTGGCTTCCTTTTACGGCGCCATTCCAACGGTCATAGGAGGGGGATGAAGTTTCCTATTTGTGTTTGTACAGTGTTTGATCTGAACTTCTATGAATTTTTAAACTGGAAGAAAGGAAATGGAAGATGCTCTAAGTGCTATTATTCACAAAACGCATTTTCAGTGCTATTTTGCTCTTGGAACTCTGTTGCATATCATAAACTTGATCAAGGTGCCAAACCATTGACCAAGACTAACATGCGTTATTAGACGCCATATGGTTCTTTGTACCAAACTGTGCTTCCCCCTCGAGCCCCTGAATTTAAAAGATATGAGAAGTGGTTGTTGTTGACTACTGTTCTATCAGTTAAAAACTGAAGAGTGTATTTCTGTACTTGTATTATCACAAATAAAACATACTGCCTCAGTATTAATGGCACTTAGACCAACAATTTATTCCACCATTTTTTTTATTACGCTACTGTCTTAATGAAATATTTGATTAATTATGTATATACACCCTGTGCTTCATTTTTGTGTTTTTTTGTGTGTAGGTAGCTTTTGCAGTGTTACTTGAAAATGGCCCTAAGTCCGAAATTGCAATCGCAATAATGTATTTTAAGAAATTTTCTTCCTGTTATTTTGAGAGCGTGTCACAAGCTGATTCGTGCAAGGAAGTATACTGCTACCAGCCACTATTAAGACTGCTATTTATTTACACAAATACGGACATTAACAGTTTACAACCGACAGGTTCATCTTGAGACGACTGCTCATATTTGTATTACATTTGCTACTGTTCGCAAGAATCGTTGGGAAAAAACAGCCAGCAAATAATCCAAACAACACGAAATGTAATATAAACTTGAGCAACCGTGTGAAGATGATCCAGTCGATCTGAAACCGGTAAGAGCACAATTTGTGAAAATAAATACCATTATTAACTGTGGATGGTTGTTTTCTTCTTTCCAAGTATCAACTTAGTAAAAACTTTCTTTTTGACACCTAGAATCAGTCATTTTCCTGGGTTGACACATAGAAAATTCCAAAGGCAACAGAGAGATGAGAGTAAACTGTAGGCGGTGTAACGGATATAAGTACAGAAATTTCTGTTAGTGGCTGAGAACGGTTTACAGAACAACATTACATTAATATTAGCGCCATTTGCAGACTGAAATTATAGGTACTACAAGTCATTTGTTTTAGGCTGGGGATTACATCCAAGTTTTTTGTGGCAAGAGCAAGTCATTACAGCTTAGTTTGCCCTGGATAGCAGTTCTGGAGTCGAAGTATGGAGTGTGGTCACAAAACAGTTAGTGTACGGTGGCAGGCGTAAGTCCACTTAGTGGTACAGATATGACTATACAAAAAAACGTCGGGTTGTAAAGGTTGTGACGTGTTTGTGGGACGACTATTCGGCACAGAAGAAAAACAACCAACAAGCTGATGTTTGTGCATATTAAGTTACCACATATGAAAATAACTGCACTTACACCTATTACAGCATACAGTATTATTTCACACGGCTGATACTTACTTAAAACTTCTGAAGTGTTTCGAATATTTGAGATCTTTTCTGATCAACGGCTCTGCCCTCCCCCCACCTCCCCTTCCCACCCCGAAGTTACAGAGCTGTATAGAGTCACATAATGGTGACTGTGTGATTACATCTAACTGGTATCATCGTTCTCGATTAAAATTAATCGATTGTCATTCCGTTTGCACAGAGTCGACATCAATATTTTAACTAAATCATTACCTTCTTTTCTGCTGAAATTGTTGGAATGTATGCAAATTTCCACGGTCTTTCTACACACACGTGCATGATAATTAACTTTCTTTGCAAAATTGGTGGTCCAACTGCATTTTATTCCTTGTTTTCCATCCCGTAAAACATGTTCTAATAAGGGTGATTTATCACTATGTCTCATGTCAACGGCAAAAGGTGCACGGCATTCAGTAACGACGCATATGGTGTAGAAAATTCTGTGTAGTTATGGGCAAGTATAAACTGGCACCACAAAAACCCGCTAGTAGAACACAAAAGGACCTGCCTGCCCGAGTATAATGCAACAGAATTTTCCGCCGTTACGTACCTAACCCTACTTTCAACGTCAACACTTCGCCCACACCGCCATCGTTTGCAAAGTTGAGGAAACATGCAGAAATTGCGGGCCAGCTGCCAAGGAATCAGCCATTCAATACACTGCTCCACGCGTTTGTGAAAATTGTCCCCAAAACCATCCAGTTTGGGGCAAAAAATACCCAGTATTCCAAGAAGAGAAGAAAGTACGGGAGATAACGGTTACACAACTCATACTTTGAGACGAGGACGGTACGTAAGACCACACAGGTTTCGTGCACCCATTCGCATCAGTATTGAAAGAGTCAGTGCCGAAAACTATCGGTATAGCTTAAAGAAGGGAACTATTAATAAAGTTGCAAACCCACGACACTGGTTACCCCAAGAACTTTGCTTACAACCGAAAAAATAATCACAGCCGATTACATCCTAATATACTGTCTGCAAGAATATGCACCGTAACGACGGACACGAAAATTTAAACCAAAATGTTGCTTTTAAAACAGCCTCTGCGCTGTGCCCAAATTCCGAGCAGGGGAGAAAAATCAACAGGCAAAAATTAATACTCGGTCAAGTTGATCAGATCCAAAGCCATCACAATATTCAACGCCGGGTCCGTCTCACGGGTTAGAATATGACCGTAGCCACGATGGTATTGACATGGATGACTGCCTGAAGGAACCAGCAAACCTTTCAGTTATAGCCTCTCTCACCCCTGACCCAGCTGAAAACACACAACTACGACTGTAAGAAAGACAGACATACCTCAACGAAAAAATGGCTTCCATGCTACCGTGATACATGAACGATTTTAGTACACAAATACTACCTCAAGGTGGCTCATGTATTATATGTCTCCCGAAGACATTTTAATTTACCTAAAGCCCATGAGCTACGTGGCTGCATCATCCACAAAAAGGATGACCACAGTGGGAGAGAGCTAAAGGGGGAGAAGCTGTTTTCGTGAACATCGCGTACACTTCTCGCCCCCTCCCCTGGCTACCAGGCTACAGGCCGTCGCCGTATCAGTACACGTGCGTCAAAAGTTGACAATATGTACCTTCTACCCACCACCCCCCCCCCCCCCCCCCCCCATCTCATGAAGTCGTAGACGAAAAGCCACTCACTCACCCATAATGCAGCTCCACCAGCCTTTTCTCATAGGCGATAATTTTGAGAAATAAAATGTATTTTGATAATGTTTAGTCGTATTTTACGTATATTTTGTCATTACATGTATTCATTTCTGATGATTTTGTACCAAATATGAAGCACTTCCATACATATTATGCAACTTCTAAATATGTTGTATGGGTTACTGGTCCATGTGTTCCGTCGATAAAATTGTATCGACAGAAGAAAAAAAGCTGAGGAAGTCTCTCTGTTAAGGAGGCAAAAGTGCGCCAAAAGAAAAGGTGGAAAGCACTTGGAGAGCACGCCAACCGGGGACAAAGCGTTAGATAGCAGACATCCACCACAGCGAGCACATTCAGACTCGCGTAAGAGGGTAACATTTATTCAAGTACGTGGAAATATTTCCTTCAGTGGTCACCGGCTCCAATAGTAAAGATGAACTGTTTAAACAGTGTTCCACGGTAATTCTTACTAGCAGAAGAGCCACGTGAGTCTCTTAAACGTTATGGCTGAAACTACATATTATTCGACGACGCCAATGTAGTGAGTGGCATCGTCGCCTGCAAGCAATGTATTGTTTTCTTTGGCATTGTCATTCATATGGGCCATTGTATCTTCTTTTATCGGTGTGTTGTGTGTGCGTACGAACTGTTATTGACCAAAGTCATGCTGTCTGTGAGAGGTTACTTGCCCAAATCGTAAAATTTACTTTAGCTTTATAATCACAGAGAGGAAACTGTCTTATTTTGTTAACAAAAATTATCAGAAATTTGTGTTGTCTCAAGACTTAGTCTAGTGAAAAAGGGTTCTAAAACTGAATGTTGCGCAATATTGTAACAGAACTGTATTTTCACGAGAAGTCACCCAATAATCTAACAGTAATTTTATGCTGAAAATATAATTCAACATTAATACAAGATAAAGTATATATTGTTTCATTTGCATTGCATTGCTTGCAAAGTGTGGAAAGGTATCATTTCATATATTTGTGATTTTGTTTGTCGAACACACGAGTAAAGAAAGTAGTGCTGCAGGTTAATTCCCTTGGTTACTTTAGAAGCTCAGAACCATGCAGAATCTTTCGTAGCCATTGATGTGAGGGGCTGATCTACTGGTTCATTAGTGTCTCACAGTATAGTAATCAATATTACAATATATTTGTCATGAAATAGTTAATGTAGACATTTAATTAGTCACTGAAATTTTGTATTCAATTAGTGCAAGTACTTCATTCATTAAGAACTTCTAATGGAATTGGAACTAATTTTACATTGGTACAACACATAATTAGTAGATGATGTATGACCTAACAGAAGCGATTTGCAATTCTCATTGTTTTGTACACTGATCATGGTGTGTTTTCGCGAAGAAGAATTGAATTTGAGTCCGGTTACCTAAATTAGCCATTAGTGACATGATTACAGTCAAAATGTTGCAAACACTTCAAACGACTTGTATTGTGGAAGAATCGGTGTTATAATCTTCATGTGTCTTCGTTGTATCAACGTGTTATGAAGCTCTTTTATGTTACTTTGTATTGTCTTGATTTTATCTCAGATACTGCTGTAAATTCCATTCCATTTTAACACGTCAGATGATTTCACAATGTCTAGTTCTGGTGTATGGCAGTGCAAAAAGCTAAAATATTCGTCATGTAAAGTGAACGTTATGATAAGAATGCGAAAATATTATCGTTACCTCTTACTCAGAGATTACAACGTCTTTTGATAAAGTTAATGGTTCATGGGAAAGCAAAATAATTATAGTGTATTTTTGTCCCATTTTCGTACCTGATGCACCGCTTTTTATTTAAATATGTAGGCAATTGCCACTGCTGGAAACACACATATGTATGTACTTCAGAATTGATTAATTAAAACCTAATTTTAATATCCCATACACGTCTAAAAAGGCGTTGGTCATAGCAACAAGAATATTCTCATGTTCTTCATTGAGGCATTTCTTCACCTCCTTCCAGATTTCCTTCTTTCATCGATAATCCGAAGTATTTTTTTAAATCACCCACGGGGTTTTAATTCCAGGTTTTCTGTGAATTAGTAACCAGCCCAATCTAAATTATTCCGTTTTTCGAGTATTCCGTTCCTTCACAATTGTACTAGCTTCAATAAGTTTATCTAGTCCAGCAGTCCATCTCGTCGCTTTTAACTAGCGAGTATTCAATTTCCTCGTGCACTCCATTATATTCTATTCGGTTTTATCTTGTCGTTCGGCACCACTAGACTATAGTCTCAATCCATATCGGCACGTAACGTTTAGATTCGAGTATTCGGTTTCTGAACATATGTCCATGTACTTTTGAAGAGACTGCATATTACAACCTAAAGGCACAACGCAGTGGCGCATAAGCACTCTTTTCTCGGTAGCTCTGTAATCTGGTCTTCTTTCTCTCTTCTGCTGTAATACTCCCACGACCCAAAATAGATTTTAACTTTCCTTACTGTGTTTACCGTTTCCTCAACCCTTAACTATACTCCTTACACTGCGTTATCTTCAGTGTATATCACGAAAGAAAACCTATACATCGATAGTTGGTACTGGCTTCGCCTGAATTCTGAGAAGAATAAATTTTGACTTTATTGGCTGTAGTAGAAGGATCAACTTCGGCAACACTATTAACACTGCCTCCTTTACATAGCACCCCACAGCTTTCTACTACTTTGTACAGGAATGTTTAGCGTATCTCTCGTCCAGGAAAACAGGTTTTACGTTTTGCATGTTTTGCAAAACCTGAAACATAACCTTAACAGAAGACGCAACATTATAGTCCTGTAAGTAAATTAATGTATGATGTATGTAGTCCCTGACAGAGTTGTATTATTATTTATTTCTGTGGTGTCACCGCCAGACACCACACTTGCTAGGTGGTACCCTTTAAATCGGCCGCGGTCCGTTAGTATACGTCGGACCCGCGTGTCGCCACTATCAGTGATTGCAGACCGAGCGCCGCCACACGGCAGGTCTAGTCTAGAGAGACTCCATAGCACTCGCCCCAGTTGTACAGCCGAGTTTGCTAGCGATGGTTCACTGACTACATACGCTGTCATTTGCAGAGACGACAGTTTAGCGTAGCCTTCAGCTACGTCATTTGCTACGACCTAGCAAGGCGCCATATTCTTCAAGAATGTATTCTGAACAGATAAAATTGTGAATCATGTACCGTCAAGAGCGACGTTCATCTTTAATGGATTAAAGTTAAGTATCAAACTAATTTCGTCCGCTTTCTGTATTCTAATTCCTTGTCAGACCTTGTTCGAGACGTAACGTCAGTATAGTTCTTCCCTCCTCACGCCAGCCTTCGTGAGCTAAAACGCGTGCATTTCGGCCTCCTCTAGTAACACGGTGTTGGCTCTTCTGCCAACACAACAATTTCCATATAATTTACATGTATTAACAATTTGTCTAACTACGTTAATCACTTCAGTAACTATTACTAAACAGACACACTATTTTGTACCACAAGTTCCAGCTATACAATGTTCGTAGCTTCCATGTGCGTCGGTGTACGTAACAGTAGCCAAAGCAACGAATGTTATAACAAAGAGAGTCAATATGGCAGGAATGGTTGGAATTCAACTGCTGATATTATTTAGATATCTGTAACTAGCTCATTGAGCGAAATTAGTGGCAATATTCTTAAAATCCTTACTGTATCTTCGAATGAAGGCATTTCCTCGTTGCGTTAAAGAAGATACAAATTTTAAGATGCATTGGTTGACAAACACTACCATGCCGGCACCCCTGCAGAGCTCTTGAGGATCTCACGATGCACCTCGGCGTTCCAGAGGACAGTAGGTGGCTAAATCCCAAATCATTTGAACGTGTGTACCCATTTCTCTCCCTCTCTATCCCTCACCATGTTTGAACAATGTGGATATCTAAAGTTATGCTTTTTGTTTCTGCGCTTTGTAGGAATTTTCAATGAAATCGTGGCCATGGGGATGGATCTGGTACTGCTGCCGAGTCCTCTAACTATTCATTCAACACCACCACAGTCGCCCATTTTTTGTAACGGATGTTGTTAATGATGATGATTTGCCTGAGACCCCGTATAAGAGCCAAAGCCTTTCCCCATTGTTAGGTCATGAGGTATGACTCCAATCATCAAGGACTCACAATGTGAATAGAAGTTCTTTCTGTTCTTCTTCTGTAATAATAATAATAATAATAATAATAATAATAATAATTTGCTTATTATCCAACACGACTGCACGAATGCATTATTAATGCAAGGTGTTCTTGTATGTTTGTATGTGCACTTAATGATAATGTTTGAGTGAATGAATTAATGTAGCAGCAGCGTGTCAGTCCACTCGCTAGCATTTGTTCTTGGGGGATGACGCCAGTCATCGAGGAGTGAATACGTGAGTAGTTCCTTCTATTCTTATATAATTATATTGGTAATGCCCAACATCACTGCATGCATGCATTATTAATGTGAAGCGTTCTAGAGCCAAGAGAGTATCGATCCACAGGCAAACTTGTCAATAATTTCCTGTAAACTGTTTTGGACAAAACAAATTTTGAACATGAATGGAACCACTATACATGCCTACTATATCTTTATTTTAATTATGAATGTTACTTAATACTTATTTTTTTTCTTTTTGGGAGGTATGGAGTAGAGTATGGGCAACAGACTTGCACCTGCAGTAGCAAAAATTGACCCGATGATGATGATGATGGTGCGTCCCTGAGTTGACATGTAGCAGCCCGAGCATCATCTGTGAGGAATTTACCGATAACCTGGCCTGTCATCTGTGATATATCTGTGACAAGTCATGCAGCAACCTGTTCCATCATCTATAACATACACATAGCTGTGGTCAACTGTGCAACAGCCTGGTCCATCATTTACAATGTAGCCCAGGCCATCGACGTCACAGGCCGTTCTGTGGCAAGGCATGACAACGGTTCGTTTGCTGTATTCTGGACCCCATTTTCTGATTCCTGGTTCACCTCATGAACACCACCATCATAATGAACACAACATCACGTTGGAACTAGCAGCAGCAGAATACCCAGTCTCGCTGTTGTGGATCATAAAGAATGAACTGTGGTCGTATTAGATTACTCTGTGGTTGCTGCCGCATTTGGGGACAGGGTCTCACTTGTCCACATCACTCAGATGCGGGCTACAAAGATCCTGCCACTTTCCTTAATTCTTGTTAGGCAGCTCTGGAGACATTAGTGACCTGTGGTATCAACCATTAAATGCAAAGCACTTGTATAGTATGAATTGATGCCACTCCCAAAAGAGGGCAGTGATGCTGCTGTTGAGGAGAAGAGCATCGTCCAAACTTCTGGGAGAAGTGATGTGATGTTGTGAGGCAAGTCAGTTACAGAGTGATTTGGATGTTTTACCATACCAGGTCATTCTTCTGAAATGCAAGAAAGAGGGTAAGTAGGGTGCTCAGTTGTGTACTCCATTTTCATATAAACTTACATGTCTTTGGCCCACTTTGGGGGGGGGGGGGGGAATCCAGTTTCATCTCTCTTCCAAAAGATACTGCTGCTAAAACAGCTTCCCATGATCACTTCTGACTAGCGACAGTAATTACCCTTAACACTCAAAAGATTATTCAATTCACATATACAACCTGGATGTTGATGATGATTTCAGCAACCATGAGAACATTGTGCAGAATAAAGAAGTAAAGCATAACGTAGCTGAATCTCTACTTTTGGAAATCACCAGTGCACAATGATGTAGACTTGTTGCTATTCTCTGATTGCTTGTATCAGTAACTGATACATGTGGAAATGCCCACCGAGGATAAAAGTTTCTTGAAGATTAAGAATTCCCACCTCCAAGTGTGACGTCCGTTTCTCGTTTACACTGACTTCAAGTATCCCCTAGCCCCTGTGGCACATTGTGAAGGCAACCCCTCCCATATTCCCTTTACAGAACAGCACATACCATATGCAGCAGTATATCAAATTATGTGGTTGTATGACTGCAGTCACAACGAATTCCAATCGTATATCGGAAATAATCCTGTCAAATGGCTGCTCGCCAAGCTCGAAAAACTTGTGTGGAAAGTTGATGGGATTTATTTCAACAAAGTCCCCATGACCGACTTGCAGAAGTATGATGCCTTCTGCAAGCAGGCAATTGAGTGTCGGTTGTACAGAGAAGCGAAAACTTCATCTACAGACCACTGTTATCTAATGCTGTAGTTCCGTGATGCAGCTCATAATTCATGCAACTTGGTGTGCTAACTGCCGCAGCACATACTTGCCTTCTTTCACACTTAGAGTGGATATGATGCCGATTTTCTTGCTCAACACTTGGATGATTTCGTTTTGAAGGATGGAAAGGTCAGTGTCATTCCAAACACCATTGAGAAGCACATTACTTTTTTGAGGAGTATCGCACCAAGAATAACACTTCACTTCCTGGATTCACTGTGCTTCATTCACTTCTCTGTTCAGAAAATGGTTCAAATGGCTCTGAGCACTATGGTACTTAACTGCTGAGGTCATCAGTCCCCTAGAACTTAGAACTACTTAAACCTAACTAACTTAAGGACAACACACACATCCATGCCCGAGGCAGGATTCGAACCTACGACCGTAGAGGTCACGCGGCTCCAGACTGTAGCGCATAGAACCGCTCGGCCACTTCGGCCGGCTGTCTGTTCAGAAACTTGCTACACATCAAGAAGACATGCATATCACCAGAGCAGAAAATCCTGATGATGCAAAGTTTCAACTTATACTGAAGAAGGCGATCTTTCCATAGAAAAACCTGGATTTTATGGAGAGGCTCCACAAAACCACATTGCCCGACATAACTACATTCTCCAGTCAACTTAATAGGCACTGCCATAATGTATGTGGAGTATGAGAACATGGTGGATGTTTGGGACGAGTTTGGCACCGTCAATTTATGAAAATGTGCTAAATTATGTACACCTGGATGTGGACATTTTAGAGTCCTGTAGTGTATGCTTGGACATGTACTATCTGGATCTTGCATTCTTTTTCGGCATGCCAGAGATTTTGTCGGAGGCACTGTTAAGAAAAATACTTTTTTACATCAGTCAACTAGTACAAATGACAGATCCACCAATGCACTGCCCCTTGGTACCTTATGTATGAGATACTACTGCCATCTGTATATATACATGTCACTATCTCATGAGTTTTGTCACGTCAGTCCATATGTGCAAATACTGAGAATCAATGTAAATTTTTGTATATAAGAGAAAACTAGTTTTTTCAACAAAAATAAAGAATGTCAATTAACAACAACAGATGATTTTAATTGACAAATACACCATGCCTATAAGAGACAGCTTTACAAATAAAAATTGTTAGGAAACTACAAATGATTGTAAATAATGAATTGTAAAACTGTGCATAACAAACTATTGAATAATTTATTGTATCATCGTTATTAGTTCATATCCCTGATAATATACACTTGTTAACAACTGTGTATAACAAGTCTGAACGGTTCCTTCATTATACACATACTGTATTTGAAGAGCGCCCATACATTTGAGCTGGTTACAAAGTAACAGGAAGGGGGAGCTTAAATACATGGAGTTTTCCACTTACTGAGGTGACAAAAGTCGTGGGATAGTGATAGGCACATTTACAGATGGTGGTAGTACCTCGTACCCAAACTATAAAAGTGCGTTGGCAGAATTGTCATTTTTACCGTGGTGATTCATATGGAAATGTTTCCGACGTGATTACGACTGCGTGAGGGAAATTAACAGACTTTGAACGCGAAAAGGTATTTGGGGATAGACACATGGGACATTACATGTCGGGAATCGTTAGGGAATTCAATATTTCGAGATCCGTAGTGGTAAGAGTGTACCGAGAATACCCAATTCCAGGCATTATCTCCCACCATAGACCACACACTGATCAACGGCAGCGGCATTTGCATAGCGTTGTCAGTGCTAACAGACAAGTAAATATGCTTGAAATTACCGCAGAAATCAATGTGGGACATACGACAAACATATCCATAAGGACACTGCAGGAAAAGTTGTATTTAATGGGCTAAGAAAGTAGACAACAGATGTGGGGACTCTGCTTACAGCATGGCATTGCCTGCAGCGCCTCTCCTGAGCTCGTGACCATATCATTTGAACCCTAGACAATCAGAAAACCGTTCCAATTTCAGTTGGTAAGAACTGACGAGAATGCACGAGTGGACAATGGGTAGCGTCTTTTATTAGTAATCGAATCGTCTTCGGTCCAGGGTTCGGAAACCGCTGTCGCTTAAATTTTGATTAATGATCAACATTGGCGGCCGAAGACTGCCGGAATAAGAAGTCACCCTCATCCCGCCAGAGGCCTCGTCACAGATGGCGGAAGAGCGGACAGAGGTTCAGGGCATTCTCTTGTCCTTGATGTGGGAAACGGGTTCTAAAGGCGGAAGAATCAGCAATGATCAATGGCATAAGAATACAGAAGGCAGTGGAAGCCACTGCATTAAAGTCACGTAACGTGTAAAAATGGCTCTGAGCACAATGAGACTTAGCTTCTGAGGACATCAGTCCCCTAGAACTTAGAACTACTTAAACCTAACTATCCTAAGGACATCACACACATCCATGCTCGAGGCAGGATTCGAACCTGCGACCGTAGCGGTCGCGCGTTTCCAGACTGTAGCGCCTAGAACCACTCGGCAACTCCGGCCGGCACAGGTAACGTGTATCTACAGGGCATGTGGCCTGTAACTGAATAAGTGTCATGATGATCTCTACATTGTGATTCCGGAATAGTCCCCCATTCGGATCTCCTGGAGGGGACTGGCAAAGGGGAGGTGACCATGAAAAAAAAAGATTGAATAACCAACGAAATGATAACGTGTTGTGATTTGGGGCACAGAATGTCAAATGTCTGAACGTGGTAGGGAAGCTAGAAAATCTGAAAAGGGAAATTTTTTTAAGGGCTCAATCTAAATATAGTAGGGGTCAGTGAAGTGAAATGGAAAGAAGATATGGATTTCCGGACAGATGAATAGAGGGTAATATCAACAGCAGCAGAAAATAGTATAACGGGAGCAGGATCCGTTATGAAAAGGAAGGTAGCGCAGAAAGTGTGTTACTGTGGACAGTTTAGTGATAGGGCTGTTCCTATCAGAATCGACAGCAAACAAACACAGACAACGATAGTTGAGGTACACATTCCGACGTCACAGGCTGAAGATGAAGAGATAGAGAAAGTGTGTACGATGTCGAAAGGATAATACAGTAAGCAAACGGAGACGAAAATCTAATAGTCGTGGGGAACTCGAATGCAGTTGTAGGGGAAGGAGTATAAGAAAAGGTTACAGGAGAATAGGGGCTTGGTATAAGGAATGATAAAGACTTACTATGTTCTGTAATAAATTTCAGGCAGTAATGGCGAATACTCTGTTCAAGAATCACAAGAGGAGGAGATTTCAGTTAAATTACATCATAGACAGAGGTTCCGAAATCAGGCACTGGATTGTAAGGCGTACACAGGAGCAGATAAAGGCTCAGATCACAAGGTAGTAGTGATGAACAGTAGACTAAAGTATAAGATATTGGTCAGGAAGAATCAATACGCAAATAAGTGGGATACATAAGTACTTAGGAATTACGAGATGCGCTTGAAGTTCATTACAGGCTATATATACAGCAATGAGGAATAGCTTAGTAGGCAGTACAGTTGGAGAGTAATGGATATCTCTAAAAAGGACAATGACAGATGTTGGAAAGAAAAACATAATACAAAGAAGGTAACTGCGAAGAAACTATGGGTCACAGAAGAAATACTTCAGTTTATCGATGAAAGAAGGAAGTACAAAAATATTCAGGGAAATTCAGGAATACAGAAACATAAGTCGGTGAGGAATGAAGTAAATAGGAAGCGCAGGATATCTAATGAAGAAATAGAAAAAGAAATAAGTGTCGGAAGGACTGATTCAGCTTATATGAAAGTCAAAAAACCTTCGGTGAAATTAAAAGCAAGAATGGTACCGTGACTGGAATTCCACTGTTAAATGCGGAGGAGAGAGGGAATACGAAGAAACAACACACTGAAGGCCTCTATAAGGGGTACGATTTGTCTGATGTGATAAAAGAAGGATCAGGGTTCGATTCAGAACAGAGAGAGGATCCAGTATTAGAATCAGAATTTAAGAGAGATTTGGAGGACTTAAGATCAAATAAAGCAGAAGGGACAGGTAAAATTCCACCAGAATTTCTAAAACCATTGCGGGAAATGGCAACAAAATGACACGTTGGTGCCCAGAATGTATAAGTGTACCATCTGACTTTACCATCTGACTTTCGGAAAAAAATCATCCATACGCTTCCGAAGACTGCAAGAGCTGACAAGTGCGAGAACTATCGTAGAGCCGGCCGCGGTGGTCTCGCGGTTCTAGGCGCCTAGTCCGGAGCCGCGCGACTGATACGGTCGCAGGTTCGAATCCTGCCTCGGGCATGGATGTGTGTGATGTCCTTAGGTTAGTTAGGTTAAGTAGTTCTAAGTCTAGGGGACTGATAACCACGGATGTTAAATCCCATAGTGCTCAGAGCCATTTGAACTATCGTAGAATCAGCTTAACAAATCATGCATTCAAGTTGCTGATGAGAATAACATACATAAGAATGGAAAAGAAAATTGAGGATGTGTTAGATGACGATCAGTTTGGCTTTAGGAAAGGTAAAGGCACCAGAGACGCAATTCTGACGTTGCAGTTGATAATGACTAAAGAAAAAACCAGACACGTTCATAGGAATTGTCGACCTGCAAAAAGCATCTGACAATGTAAAATAGTGCAAGATGTTCGAAATTCTAAGGAAAATAGGTAAACTATAGGGAGAGCCAGTTAATATACAATACGTACAAGAACCAAGAGGGAATAATAAGAGTGGACGACAAAGAACGAAGTGCTCGGATTAAGAAGGGTTTGAGACAGGGATGTAATCTTTGGACCCTTGTGATCAGTCTCTACATCGAAGAAGCAATGATAGAAATTAAAGAAAGGTTCCGGAGTGGAATTAAACTTCAGGGTCAAAGTATATCAATGGTACGATTGGGTGATGACATTGCAATCCTGAGTGAAAGTGGAGAGAAATTACATGATCGACTGAATGGAATGAAAAATCTAATGAGAACAGAATATGGATTGAGAGTAAATCGAAGAGAGACGAAAGGAGTAAGAAGTAGCAGAAATGAGAACAGCGAGAAACTTAACATCAGGATTAACGATCACGAAGTAGATGAAGTGAAGGAATTCTACTACCAACACAGAAAGGTAACGAATGACGGACGAAGCAACTAGGACATCAAAAGCAGACCAGCACTGGAAAAATTGGCATTCCTGGCCAAGACATGGCTACTAGTATCAAACATAGGCCTTAATTTGGGGAGCAAATTTCTGAGAATGTACGTTTGGAGCACAGCTATACAGGGTGAGCCGCGTAAGACGTGGTGGTGGTGGTTGGTGTTTAACGTCCCGTCGACAACGAGGTCATTAGAGACGGAGCGCAAGCTCGGGTTAGGGAAGGATTGGGAAGGAAATCGGCCGTGCCCTTTCAAAGGAGCCATCCCGGCATTTGCCTGAAACTATTTAGGGAAATTACGGAAAACCTAAATCAGGATGCCCGGAGACGGGATTGAACTGTCGTCCTCCCGAATGCGAGTCCAGTGTGCTAACCACTGCGCCACCTCGCTCGGTCGCGTAAGACGTAAAACCCCCTTTATTCCGGGGACGATTGCACGTATCGGCATGCGGTTTTCGGCGAATCATAGCTGACTATGGGGCACATACGTTGGTACATGCACAATAATCACAACGTTTATATTGACCGAGATAATGAGGCAAGTACATGTTTCTTAAATGGGACGCAATACTTTTTTTAGCATCATTCGAAAGCTCTGGAAAAGACGTGTATAGTGAAGTAACGCAAGTTGCTATTGTGATTCAAACTTGGATTAAAAGAGGGCGGATGAGGATTTACCTACGTAGCGTAGGCCGTGCATGCTTCATAGAGCACGGTAACTCGGCCTGCGGGTCGTACGAGGCGTGTTTACAATCTGCAGCCGCTTCCGACCGCCTCGACCTTCAATCTTAAATATTTCCCAGCGCCTTTTAAGCGAAGTTTGAATCACAATAGCAACATGCGTTACATCACTATACGCGTCTTTTCCAGAGCGTTCGAATGATGCTAGAAAAAGTATAGCGTCCCATTAAAAAAATATGTACTTGCCTCATTATCTCGGTCAATATAAACGTTGTGATTATTGTGTATGTACCAAAGTATGTACCCCATAGTCAGCTATGATTCGCCGAACACCGCTTGTCGATGCGTGCGATCGCCAACGGAATAATGGGGGTGTTACGTCTTACGCGACTCACCCTATATATGGTAGTGGAAGATGGACTTTCAAAAACCGGAACAGAAGATGTGGTGCTACAGACGAATGTTGAAATTTAGGCGGACTCATGAGGTAAGGAATAAGGAGATTCTGCGCAGAATCAGAGACGAAAGGAATATATGGAAAACACTAACAAGGGGAAGGGACACGATGAAAGGACATTTGTTACGACACCAGAGAGTGACTTCCACGATATTAGAGAGAGCTGCAGAGGGCAATAACTGTAGAGAAAGAGATTGGAATACATCCAGCTAATAATAAAGGAAGTAGATTGGAAGTGCTACTTTGAGATGAAGAGGTCGGTACAGGAGAGGAAATCGTGGCGGACAAAAAAAAGGACGGAGCTGATGGCTGATGGTAGGGTTAGAGTGCGGTGCAGTTCCCCCAAAGCCGTGGACCCAAGTTGTCAACAAGGCACTGTACAAGCTGGTGGGGGTTCCATATTCTTGTTGGACGTGTTTACATTGGAATGTATTGGGTCCTATGGTGCAACTAAGCTGGAACTGGAGACCATTTGGAGCCATTTATAGACTTCATGTTTCCACATAACGATGGAACTTTTAGGATGACAATCCACAGTGTCACCAGGCCACAGTTGCTCGTTGTCGGTTTCAAACATATTCGGGATAATTAGACATAATGATATGGTCACCTAGATCGCCCCACATGAATCCTCTCGAACATTTACGAGACGTAAAGGAGACCTCAATTTGTGCACGAAATACAGCATCACCAACACTTTCGCGATTATGAGCGGCTGTAGGGGCAGCATGGCTCAATGTTTCTGCAAGGCACTTTCAACGGCTTTTTGAGTCCATGATACGGCGAGTTGTAGCACAATGCTGGACAAAATGAGGTCCAACACCATATTAGATGGTATCCTATGACTTTTGTCTCCTGAGTGTGATTTTCTTCCATTTTTCTTGGGATCCCCTAACAATTTTGTATCGTTTGACCAGTGTCGTGTTACGTCGTGACCTTGAGTATGTCAGTTGCCTAATGTGTGTGGTCAGCGCAGGGACTCCCTTGGATGACCTCGGATATACCTTGCACAGTGGCCTAAGTTGTATGGTGTTCGCCTATATGACCTTGATCAGTTGTGGGTGGTTCCCTGTGGGGACAGAGTACGTAATCTGACAATAGACGTCCTCATCGATGGCCTTGCGATGAGATCTTTATTTCTCCTAGAACAGCGCGTAATTCGTGCTCTGCTCGACTGGTGTCGGCAGTCACTCAGATCGCTGCGTAAGTTATGATACTGCAGAGTCTGAAGTGACTCTGAATAACAAATAGGCTAATACTTCGTCATCAGTACCTTACGCATTAAATTCGTTTCTCCAAGATGCATTTCGTCAGTCGCGTGTATCATTCTTACCCTGCACCTGTAATGTTGTACGTAAACGTATGCATTTATTAAGACAGTGAATTGTTTAAGGGCTTGAATACCAAGCCTTATTAGCTCCTCGTAATATTATTCTTGTGTTCTTATCAAATAGCACACGCAGCTTATACAAACAGTTAGGGAAGAAAAACTTTCTATAGAACTTCCGCACACACGTTTGAGGATGATTGCACGGCAGTGCGGAAAGAACAAGTGACCACGGTGTTCCTGCTAAGCGCAAGTATCATACATGAGAAGATCTGTACACAGCAAAAATTACGTGCAACTGACATTTCGGTTTTGTCATGGTGCCAGCATATTTATTATAATACACCGTAACTCTGGAACCTAAGAAATCATTTTCCTACACGAGGGCTTTTTAAAGAAAGAAACACGTTGTCTCTAGAAATGAGTCATTTTATTGCGGGTTGAAGGTGTTTTTTTAACACTTCTCATTTATCTTCAGTCTCAATCCACATTTTTATAAGACCGGAGGCAAAAAAATTGAAATCTGCTGAATTCGTAGCTCACCAGGCGGCTGGAGAAATAAATACCCCTGCCGGAGCTTTAGTGAACCGTCCATGCGCGACATGGCTGGCACGTATTCCTTGTTGATGGCGCATCGGTAAATAAATAAAAAAATATCGGCGTGTTCTTAATTTGTAAAGCAGCGAATTTCAGTTTTACCTGATAGTTTCTGTGAAACATTTGTCCGTAGTTACTGTTCACTCAAATTTTCAACTCATTTAGTACCCTTAATAATTACCAGTTGCTTTTGTGGTAGCATAACTATCAACAATGGACATAAAAATGAATTCATATTCATTGTGTTTAATGCTTAATGTTAAGCAGTACGCAAATCTTTTTTTTTCAAAATCTGAGCATGAGACTTGAACGAAGTAATAAATACACGCCAAAATGAAACCCAACAAAAATGTGAAAGATAAACTATCCGAAAGATTTACTGAATGGGGTGAGCGCGAAGTCCCATTACTCACACCCCCACGCTCTCAAATTAATAGCCGACAATCGCTGAACTTGAATAAATAACATGAACAACATTTCTTTAGAGGCGTTTTCTCGAGATATGAACCATGTAGAACTGCTCGTGAGAGGCACTGCACCGATATCAATTGACATCTACGAGACACGGGTCTAAAATCGAAACTGAGATGAACATTGCTGATTTCCAGTCTTCTTCAACCAGGTTCAGCATATTCAAGAAATCAAGCAATATATGAAGTAACAGAACAACGAAGTTTACTTCAAGTAGAGGTGTAGAGGTGATGCCATTAATTCATATCTGACGTGAAGACAAAGCTTACTGTTAACCCTACATCTGCTGTCTAACATCAATCAATCAAGTCTCACGGAAAAAAAAGAAGTTTGTTGTGCAGTCGATTGATGGTGTGACACATTCATAACCAATAATGTTTATGACTTGTATCTGTGGATTACTGTTTCTGCAGCTTTTTATCTGTCTTCAGGGACCTGAAAGGACATTAGACCAAAACTAAAGAAAAGGACTGTTTTGTGTCAAAAATCTTATATACTTATCAAACTTTAGAAAAATAGAACAGTTTTTAATACCTCATTATTTCATTCTAAACGGTTTCGAACCAGTTGCAGGAATTAATTATTAGCTTTGTTTGCCTCCTGGCCTGGACAAAACGGTAAGCTTCTCAGGAGGACGATGAAAAGACTGTTGAGACACTCCAGATTCCGCCCGGAACAGCCAGTGTGATTATCGATAAAAAACATTTTGAACTGTGGAATGTGTTTTTCAGGAGATTATCGGACTATATAATTTCCGATAGCTCGGTGTCATTGAAGGTTTACCGGGGGAAAGTACTCTTAAATTTCAGTCATTTGTGCATTATTTTTCAACATCGGCATGTTTTACAAGTTGCTTTAAGTGTGTGTGGTATGCAGCACAATAAGCAGAGCAGCGGCCAGGACCATTTCTTACTCCACCGCAATTCTAGTAATTACTATGACGTGCTTGAAAGCATGATTTTTGTTTTCGTCAGGTGTGCCTGGTGTAAGGAAAATGTTGGTTATCGTCATTCAAATGAGACTTCGTTATATTGTGACGACTACGGGGTATAAACAAGGAATTATTTTATTGTTAATAAAATATACATTATTCGAAAATTATCATAAGAACTGTGCTAAAGGAATCTTTACAAAATGATATGGTTTTAACAAACATTTGATTTTAATAAATTAAAGTCGCGACTGATGGTGTGCCGATTTCGGCACGATTGTGTTCCGGCCGCGAGTGTTAAGGTCGATATTGGCCTCGTCAGAGATACTGGAGCGCCGAGTTGATGCCGAGTGGCCCTCTGTTAACGAAGAGAGGAGGGTTGGAGCGTACCGAGCGAGGAAGACAGAACGGCAGTGTGTTGAAGCCCGAATGGTCCGAATTGTGAATTAATAATTTTGGCACTCTGTTGAAATGAACTGGTGGTGAAACCGAGACGCTTGGGAATTCAACGCTGCTGTGGAACGATAAGCCGTGGGCTCTGCAGTTGTGTGGACGCAATTACGGGGAGCTGTGGCCGATGTCGTTTGTGGGTGTTTTGCCATGGCAGATAAATAAGACAGCGTGGGCACATCCTGAACACGCTGTGCTGTAGCATGTTCGCTCACAGTAAAGATGTTATGATAGTGGAGAAAAAAGCAGTGGAATGCGGTACGTGTATTAACCTTCAGTGACTTCTGCGGTGTTAGTTTACTTAACTGTGTGGAAACTGAGCAGTAACTGTCACTTTTCAACGAAATTTACGATTCTGTAAAAGTATGGCCAATTCCGGATGGGCGTTGTCATAAAGTTATTATATTTCTTATTTGCGAACATAATTTTCTGTTATCAGGATTACTCATTGGACAGATTTGAGTTTGTTAGTTCTGCGCTGTTGTTCATCGGGTTATAAATAATGGAATTTGACAGATATGCTGTGTGTTTTGGATGTATTTTTTCTACATCTGCGTGTTAAATGAAAGTGAATTTTGAAGTTTGTAAGGTACCTTTCTACCATTCCGAGTCTATAAGTTTTTAACTGGAAGTGATGTTTGTTACTGTTTTTGCTTGAGAGTTTATTACCTGATTAACAGTTATTTAACCAGCCTTTCTATGAAGTGTTCGTCAGTGAACTATTATTAATAAATTACGTAAATCAGTAATGTTGTGTAAGCAGTTATTAAAGGCAACCATCTCCATTAGCCAATCAACCATGGCCGGTTGGGAACGGGCACTGATGTAACATTAGAGGACTAGAGGCAATTTGTTAAGTTGTGGCAAAGCTAATCCTGTTGTTTGTTGTTCTTGTTGAAGTGTCTAGTCGCCTCTAATTTAAAATTAATTCCGCACAATGGACGTCATCTGTAATGAAACGTCAAAGCCCGCATCTCGTGGTCGTGCGGTAGCGTTCTCGCTTCCCCCGCCCGGGTTCCCGGGTTCGATTCCCGGCGGGGTCAGGGATTTTCTCTGCCTCGTGATGGCTGGGCGTTGTGTGATGTCCTTAGGTTAGTTAGGTTTAAGTAGTTCTAAGTTCTAGGGGACTGATGACCATAGATGTTAAGTCCCATAGTGCTCAGAGCCATTTGAACCATTTTTTTGTAACGTCAAACACCGCTTTGATTAATTTTCTTTTGCTAGTCACTTTTATAAGATTACACGTACAAGAGCTTAACTTCTAATAATTTCCGGGTATGCAGCCGGATCCCGTCGACATTCTGCCACGATATTTCGGCCCAGAGACGTCCGGCCATCATCAGGTGAGTACACAACTACTGTACATTTCACATGCGCGAGATTTGGCATAAATACCGCGACTGCACCTGGGCTCTTCAGTAGTTGTGTACTGACCTGATGATGGCCGGACGTCTCTGGACCGAAATATCGTGGCAGAATGTCGACGAGATTCGGCTGCATACCCGGAAATTATTAGAAGAAGAAATACGCCGGGAAAATTTCAGAAGTCACAAGAGTTTAACTGTTGATACGAACTACTTGTTATTCAAAACATTAATGATGCGTGACATTTTTTTGTGCTGTCATATTCGCTTCTGTCACTCCGGATGTTAGAAGCTCTATTTGGTGCTACGTTCTCATGTCACTGCCGATAACGCACTAGGCAGGGAGGACTGAACCAACAGCGTTTGTATAGTTGTTACAGCCGGCCGGAGTGGCCGAGCGGTTCAAGGCGCTACAGTCTGGAACCGCACTACCACTACGGTCGCAGGTTCGAATCCTGCCTCGGGCATGGATGTGTGTGATGTCCTTAGGTTAGTTAGGTTTAAGTAGTTCTAAGTTCTAGGGCACTTATGACCACAGCAGTTGAGTCCCATAGTGCTCAGAGCCATTTGAACCACTTATAGTTGTTACAAGCGGTTCTTCGTACGACAGAAAGAAGTAACTTCAACAGATTTTAAAAACCACTTTCGGTGCGCCTTAGCAGCTAAAATTTTGACAACGCATTTCTTTCGTTGTATTCTTGCACAAAAAATTTCAGGGTAGGTTTCGACATGTCAAAAAATGGTTCAAATGGCTCTGAGCACTATGGGACTTAACTTCTGAGCTCATCAGTCCCCTAGAATTTAGAACTACTTAAACCTGACTAACCTAAGGACATCACACACATCCATGACCGAGGCAGGATTCGAACCTGCGACCGTAGCGGTCGCGAGGTTCCAGACTGTAGCGCCTAGAACCGCTCGGCCACTCCGGCCGGCTCGACATGTCAGATTTGGCCATTCCTTTAAGAGACTGATGCATAAAAAAGAATTGTTTTAAATGTCAATACAGTTGTGGTTCTCTTGCGACGAATATGTCAGCTATAGCTTTTTAATTCCAGATGTTATAAATTACCGATATAAAAGAATAGAACCACGGCACTTAGATGTCCTGTTGTTCTTCAGAATTCTCGTTGGAGGACCGAAAATTCAAAATATTTACAGTAATTGTGTTGCCATGTTAAGTTTTACCTTATGAGAACTGCTGTCCTGCAGAAAATGGAAGAAGCTTCTAGAATATAATTAATGAGTACAATTCTAGAAGAGAGACATTTCATGTGCCAGGTCGTTAGGATATTTTTGGGCCCTGTGGGCGGCCTATATATTTGGAAGCTGGCTGTTAGCCTACAGTGATCACAAGGCGCAGCCCCTGGCTTCCACTAGGTGGTGACGTCACGCGAACCGCGTAGGCGGCGCGTTTCCTTTCCCAGAAGTCGGCGGTGGGCCGGCGGCGCCAAGGAGTCTCCCTCCACCAGCCATGCGTGACTCCGGCTGCAGCAGCACAGCCGCACTGTCGCCACCGCGTCAATTAGTCTAGTGTATAAAATAATAGCATAAAACCCTCCAATACACGTACGATTCCGCCGTGAGATGTAAGCCACGCGATATGACGAAATGTATAAGGGCAGGTGTTTTAAGAACCATAAAAAGGTATATAATGGTATTTATCTTTCCTGTCACCTAGAACTTTCACGGACTGCAAACAGATCTTGTAGCTGTACACCTACGCTGCTCACCACTTCCTCTAACAAATGAAAACTGAGATAAGACACTACGGTGGTCCGTTTTGCGATCTGTATCCACATACACCACTGAATGTACATGCAATGTTACATAGTATTCAACACATAGTAGGGAGATATGACGTTTGATACTTGGTGGTGGGTGGGATATTGTTGGTGGGTATTTATTGTTATATTCTGTCAAGAAATTTGATTCGCATCTCTGTCTCAGATATGAAGAGCACCAGAACTTATTTCTTCCGTTTCTAGGTAGTAAAGCCTATTGGTGATCCAATTATACAACATTTAATTTATTTACAGGGTGATAATTATTGAAATGTATGAAAAAAAGAAACGTAAATTAGTTACAAATTACACACCTTATTCAACATATAAACATCACTACAGGTATTTGGATTTAGTTTACTACATGTCTGATAAGCCTGCCGTCATTGGCGATGATGCGGCATGATCCGCAGAAGAGTAGGAACGTCGATGCTGTTGATGACTTCCGAATGGCTGTCTTCAGCTAAGCAATGATTTTGGGGTTATTGCTGTACATCTTGTTTTTAATATAGCCCCGCAAAAAGAAGTCGCATGTGTTCAGATCCAGAGAACATGGCGGCCAATGGAGGCCTCTCGGTACCCCAGAGCCAGAATGCGGCGCCCAAAGTGCTCTTTCAGGGCATCAAACACTCTCCTGCTTCGACGGGGTCGAAATCATTGTCACTTTGGATAATGGGGATGAAATCATCTTCCAAAATCTTCACGTACCACTTGGTAGCCACCGTGCCATCAAGAAATATCGCACCAATTATTGCGTGACAGGACACTGCACACCCCAGTCACATGTTGAGGGTGAAGAGGTTTCTCGATCGCGAAATGCCGATTCTCAGTCCCCCAAATGGGCCAATTTTGCTTCTTGACGAACCAATCCTAATAAAAGTGGGCTTCGTCGCCAAACCAAACCAAATCAAGGTCATATTAATTCCCATCATACACACCAAGGCCAACCGTGCAGTTTTAGCGCCCTAACGCAAGTCGTTCAGAAGTTGATTTTATTTCGAATAGTTTAATAATCATCACCCTGTATGTGATGTCACGGGGTTATTTGCAATTGGGCCTTAGATAAACTATAATGTGACAAAACTTTTGGACAGAGTGGGAAGGGAATGGGTGGGCTACCTAGTAAGGGAGTGAGTATTTTGAAAGACAGTACATAACAAACATCCAAATTCACGTAATCCCACACGATGTATCGTAAACCGACCCACGAAAATTGCTATTTCAATGGACACAGCTTCCATCATTTTGCCCAGGGGAGATCAATGCTAAATGTCACGTAGAAATTAATGCGTATCAGATGAGAACCATTTCAGCGCGAAATAAATCAGTTAACTGTGTTCAGACAAAACACCTGTCGACCAAATCAAGAAACCTCTCTCCAGAAAACTAAAATCTAAATCTACTCAACCAACACAACGTTCATTCCGTTCTATGGAAAAACGTGGAGGAAAAACGTCGATCAAATCTGAACAGATATGTGATTAAACCATTACCTCACAACTTACTTTTTTCAGAAGTGACAATTTTTTTCTATGTTTATATAATATAGTGATGTCAAATAACTTAAATAAATCTTTTATTTATTTTTGAAAGTACTCAGATAAACAGAATTGCCTATCTATAAGTAGATCACTGGCATGTTTATACAAATATTTAGATTTTGTTGTTGATGTTGAATATTCATTTTTATAAGTAAGTTGTTACAGATTAATTATTTGTAAAGATAAATCACGTGTGCTAAACGAAGTTACAAATACTCGTTATACTATTCACTGTTATTATATTTTTGTGTTACAAATATCTTTTAATTAGAGAAAAAATTAACCTCACACATACCTACCACTGTAAAAACCAATGATTTTCAGTTCTAACCACCTATTTATGTTTTAAATTGTTCCACCTTATTTTGTGTGGTAACGTTCAAAGCAGTTGCGCAAAGTGTTATGTTACATTTCTTATATAATCTCAATTATCTGCCTTTGCAACCAGAAAACTGACAACGTCTTTGGGGATCATGTGTTGATATAAAGTGGTCCTTTCCATCATATCTCACTTCATGGAATATTGTTTTTGGATTTCATATGTGACGTCCCACTCTGCGATTGGTAGTCGTTTTCAGATACTCGACAGCAAGACATCGTCGGAACTCTAATAAATCCAGAGATTTTGCTCCGCGTACCACGCGGTATATGATCCAGCTGTTCACTACAGCCATATCTATTATTGTTGTATAGAGAGCACAATGCGTAAACAAGTGACATATTTCCCAACAAGGCAGTCATGTTCAATGGTGATTTTCTGCTTAGTTGTTCTATTCCACCTACTTGAAGAAGTGTGTGGCTCCACAGTATCAAAATTGGTGCCAATACAGAAGCATTTCTTATCATCCCATTTCACAAACAGGATTTCACCACTTGTATCAAATGCAAAGTCGTAAGTGCCAAGAGGTAATTTTTACAAATTACTTTGTTTCTTGAGGAAGACTGTTTCCAGTTTTGTTTTATCGCACTGAACTACTGAACTTGTTGTCCTAAATCCAGTGTTTCACAAATGCTGCAAGAGATCTCGACTAATGAAGTAGTTATCGAAGTAAGTAGACGACCTTCAGGATTTCCAATACACTCAAACATATTTAGCACTATCCTAGATTCAACAGCGAGGTCAGTATTTTTTTGTCACTTCCTTGCCACAATACAAATCAAAATTGAAACAGCAACTATTAGAAGAACACAATATCCATGGTTTATAGCCAACTCGAATTGGCTTATTTCGATCGAACTATTTTAGCGTGTCATGGCCACAGTGCTTCACAATCATTTTATCAACGCTCACATTTTCCGAAGATATACCGAACTGCTGGAAGGACCAGTTCATCTTTGTAATTGATCTCCTAACCTTGAACCCTCTATCAAGTTTGTTGTCTTGAGCTTCTTCATTATCATTGAAGATATTAACTCCTGATTTCTATTTCACGACAGTTTTCTTGCCGATTTCCAATCCTAAGTTACCTTCTTCAGACCAGTAATGTGTTTCTGATGGAAGTCTGTCAAACCCTGACAAAAGTGGTAAGCCTAGGAATACTCTCAGTTCTTCCGTATCGAAAGTGAAGTCTTATATGTTTTTAGAGGAACCTGCATGTGGCACTGATTCTCTCACAATATAATGAAATGCATTATTGAAATTCAAGATATTTTCTCCAACTTCAAACGGCGTGGGATTCTTTATTATGTTTTTCATTTCCTCTGGAGCAGCATCAGCTCAAACGTCATTTTTAGAAGTTGCAGTGTAATATTGGCTTCATTTAGTCCAAGTCGTCACTTGGCTGCCAAGTTTCTTCTGTTTTCTCGAGTTTACGCTACCTTAATGGCCTCTGAGTATCCACACTCGCCAAACACGTATTTTCAGTACTTCGAAAATGAACTTCCACCGATCAAGGAATACTCAGAACATTCACAGTACCTGTCTGTTGCACCATCATCTGCCTCCTCCGCATCGGTCAAAGCATCAGTATCGGGAGGAACAACAGCTGCATCAACATTTTCATGGTCTACATCAATCATCCTTCAAAATTGTAATTATTTATAATGTCTAAAATTTCAACCATTGTGTTGCCTTTGATCTCTACGTCATAGTTTGCTTGCATTTTTCTCCATTTTATCGTGCTACACTGAATAAAGTAAAGTTTACTCACCAACTTCACTACTAGAATTGAGAGATATTATTGGGTTGCCTTTATTGCCAATGTGTCAACAGACGATACTGTTTCCTCCCAGTGATCAAAAAATTGATCGCTTGCTCTACACTTCCTAAACAACAATATAGGCCAATAATGCCAAATGATTTACTTGCAGTACTACTTTAAGAAGCTTTTTCTGCACAACCAGAGTCAACAGAGGCTAAGAAATAATTGGTAAACATAGAGGCAATTGTGACCTCATTTTGGAACATAGAATATATTTAACTGTTTGTATGTTCAACAATAAAAGTTGCAACAATTAGTGTCAGTAATGTAGATTTCTAACATAATAACTGGAATTCAATATAAGTTATAGAATTGTTAGTACGTAATAAAAAACAATAGGGTCTAAAAGTAGATCACTGGGAGATAATGGTTTAAAACCGTTTTTCGGCCTCCTAAGACTACAAATGAGATGTGTCGGCCCTGTGAATGGCCTCTGAGTACCAGGTGTTTGCAGTGTTCCATGTGAACGTTCTAGTATTTAATTTAGACAGTTTGTTCGAGTAGTTTCATAGGGCTGCACAAAACATCAGCTGCACATAGGGTACACAAATCTAGTAGGTCAATTGCTGTCGAACATACAGATACCAGTTTGCAGTTCAGTCTGCTGAGATTGGCAGCGTAGTACACGGGGGTATATTTTGTTATCCAGCGATGAAAAAAATTACGCTACGAGTGACATGTAAGTGTTGGTAGAAAAGTAGCCTTTGGTGGGCATTATTACGTCTTCGACAGTCAGTTTCTTTCCTGGCCACGAAAATGTTGGATACTCTCTAACGCTTGGATTTTCATAGAGACTTCACATGACTAGTTCACCAAGAACACTGGAAAAAGGTTAGAGAGCAGAGAGTGTAATAACCGAGGCATAGAAAACTCGAATGGCAGTACCATTTCGTACGTAAAGAGCCTCACTTCTAATGAAAATTCTGCAGTTCAAAGTTACTTGTGCACAATAGCTTCTATAGTGGCCGAACTGAAATTTCCCTTATAACGTTGTCTTCAACAATGGAGCCCAAGTAGTTCCGTACAGTCATCAGCATTCAGGGTACATAATTTGTCAAAGAACTTGCGTACAGATTTTCTTCGTATCTATCTGTGGCAGGAGTACTTTGAGACAAGGAAATGGATGAAGTGTATGACCCCTAGTACAGCGCTGACCATGTTTTGTGATTTTAGTGATACAGCAGATCAAAGGAAGAAGTTAGCTTTAGTCACACACAGGTTAGTGTAATGTCAGTGGGAGCACTGAAGTCGGTAGTGTGGTTGAAAACTCATTTTATGGAAACAGTTGTCTGTTTGGGAAATAGTCGTACATTTTCTCTTATGAAGTACATAGAGTTGAATCTCCATAGTGTCTGGCGCCTTGATTTATTCAATAGATCTAAAAGTTAATCCGGACAAATCACTGTGACCAAAAATTTTTTTATAATTATAAAATTGTATTCCGTTGAGCAGTTGGTAAAGAAGACTGCGCTGAAGATGATAGATGGCATTCATATTAAACTCCCTGGCAGATTAAAACTGTGTGCTGGACCGACACTAACTCGGGACCTTTGCCTTTCGCAGGCAAGTGCTCTACCAACTGAGCTACCCAAGCACGACTCACGCCCTCTCCTCTCAGCTTTAATTCCGCCAGTACCTCGCCTCCTACCTTCCAAACTTCACAGAAGCTCTCCTGCCAACCTTGCAGAACTAGCACTCCTGGAAGAAAGGATATTGCGGAGACATGACTTAGCCACAGCCTAGGGAATTAAAGCTGTGAGGACGGGGCGTGAGTCGTGCTTGGGTAGCTCAGTTGTTGCCGGCACGATAACTCAGCGTGTTCAGTCAGAGGGTTAGCTGCCCTCTGTGATAAAAAGATACTGATTTAATGCATCAACGACGAACTGAAACGAATGTCTTGCGACGTCTGCCCCGAGCAGATACAACGAAAAAAAAATGGTAAAAAAGTGGTTGGTAGAGAACTTGCCCCCGAAAGGCAAAGGTCCCCAGTTCGAGTCTCGCTCCGACTCATAGTCAGGATGTTTCATATCAGCGCACACTCCACTGTAGAGTGAAAATTTCAGTCTAGAAACCACCTCCAGGCTGTGGCTAACCGATGTCTCCGCAATATCCTTTCTTCCAGGTGTGCTTGTTCTGCAAGGTTCGCAGGAGAACCTCTGTGAAGTTTGGAAGGTAGGAGACGAGGTACTGGCGGAATTAAAGCTCTGAGGACGGGGCATGAGTCGTGCTTGGGTAGCTCAGTTGGTAGAGCACTTGCCCGTGAAAGGCAAAGGTTCAAAAATGGCTCTGAGCACTATGGGACTCAACATCTGAGGTCGTCAGTCCTCTAGAACTTAGAACTGCTTAAACCTAACTAACCTAAGGACATCACACACATCCATGCCCGAGGCAGGATTCGAACCTGCGACCGTAGCAGTCACGCGGTTCCGGACTGAAGTGCCTAGAACCGCACGGCCACCTCGGCCGGCGAAAGGCAAAGGTCCCGAGTTCGAGTCTCGGTCCGGCACACAGTTTTAATCTGCCAGGAAGTTTCATATCAGCGCACACTTTTAAGTGAGACGTAGACGATAAGAAAGCCGTAAGAGAAGAAATCTGAAGTACTGAAATATGGCAATAGTGAGAACTACGTGATGAGGTCACGTACGAGACATAAATTACCACAGAGAATAGACCAGGATGAATCATTAGTACCTCACCACAATTTTGGCCAACGTCACGGCGAACTTGTTAATCCAAGGGAGGGTCATTGAACCCCCTCTTAAAGATATTTCACCCCCTTCGGTTGACGTCCCTGTGAAGGAACTCACATCCGTGGCAGCCAGCAATGAAATCACGCTGTTTTGTTATGGGTGCCCGAGCAAAACACTTCAGACACACCGACGCTCAGAACTGACGCGAAAAAGCCTCAAGAGATCGCATAAAGGGCAGCGCTCAAACAGCGTCTCCATTGGGGCGTTGACTCCCAAACGACAGGAAAACCGGTCTTTAGAACTTAAATACGAAGAATCAGCAGTGATCAAAGGCGTGAGCATGCAGAAGGCAATGGAAACCACTCTAGTCACAACGACAAATTAGTGAGATTTGCGCAGAGGTATCAAGAAATAAATAACTTAACAGTGGATGATCTCACAGATTAGCTCAAATTAAAGACTAAAGACGACCTAAAAAAAGCTTATGGCTGATATAGTCATCAGAAATGACATTAATGGCATCATTTATTCTGATAGGAAACGGTTTGATATAGTGGTCAAATATGTGCAGGGAAAAGTTGCTATAGACGCAAGTGGATCTCTTTCGAGATCGAAACGTTCCATCTTCTACTTCGACGTTTCTTCTTGTGGCCGTGTGTCATTGCCAAAGATAGTTTTCCAGTTAAGTGATTGTTGTCAGGTTTGAGATATCTGCGTACACAGATCAGTTGGATTAAAATTTTTTCTACACATTATTGCATTTTACAATCGCCTAGGTACCGGTCCCATAAGGACCACCAAGCGTGCACAGACGCGGTTAAGCGATTGCTCTTCCCGCGCTACATACGAGAATAGAACGGGATGAAACCCAAATCAATGGCACCTTGTGAAGTACCGCCTGCCAAGCACTTTGCAATTGTTTGCTTGGTGTAGATGTTGCCCAAATTTAGTTTGATCGACACGAACATAATCGCATCTCACAACAAACAGATACCAAAAACATCGATTTTCGAAGAAAATATTTTGTTACTACTCGCTGTATTTTAATGATCATGAGCAGTTATGCCTTTTATTGTGCTTTAGAAATAGAATGAAATTACTTACGTCTTGAGTAATCTTACTTTGATACTCTCTTCCCCCCCCCCCCCCCCCCAAATTCGCTAGGCAACGACGACGCAGGTAAGTAAATATTATTACAATAACCTTTTCTTACCCCTCTGTTATATGTACTACTAGAACAAATGGAAATGGCTCCAACACGTGTTGCGTAAAAATATCGACAGTGGTTCATTTAGAGTTAGACTTAGCGTGAGGTAGCCAGAACTCTGTATGTACAGGAGGACATGCAAAGGATTTGGTCTCGTCAATTATACACGCGACGGTGGCGCCGAGTCTTTCCGGGAATCGGTGACCCATTTGGACAAGAGCCATTCGGGGAAGTGTACAGGGCCGGGACACGCACGCCAGTCGAATCGATCCTTGTTGCATCCTTGTGTCGTCATTTCAGTGAGACCAAGGTGGAATCGGCCGATCGGGCGCTGTACTCGCACGACGAGGTTTTATTATGTGCTGCTAGTGCTGATATTAAGCAGAGGAATACGGACCATGCAGGACAGAACTAGATATATTATTTTTCATTGAAAAAATGGTTTGAAATTCAGTTATATAGTGAGTGCTACATGGTATAAGACGGATTGAAAGGTACAGTAATGGAACTCAGACAGCCTCCCCGGTGCAAATGTCAACTTCGCCTTCCCGTGGTGCACCCTGCTACCACAGAGGAAGCCTTTAAGACCGAGTACGGCGGTACAATCAAGCCGTAGAAAGGGAATTGTAGGAAATGACATTCCCTCCCCACCTACAACACCTTGGTTGGGTGAAAACACTTCGGGTCAGGGGTGGCAGCTGCTTCATGGCAGTCGGCTAATAACCGGCAACTGCTTAAAATAAAGGTATTGAAGATGAGAGAAGCAGCCGGATAAATCTAATAACGACAGTCTTTGGCATGAACAAGGACACGATTATCGGACTCTGGAACGTTGATTCTTATACCGAGTTGGAAAATATCACAACTCAGGCAATAGCAGAGACATATAGACTCGACATCGTGGGAGTAAGCGAAATGAGAAAGAACGAATCTGAAGAAAGGGAGACCTCGAGCGTACACACATTTCTGAACTCTGGAAAGCAATATATTGTTTCCCAAGCTGCGACGTGGTCACGAATCGAATGGTGATCCAGGAAGTGTAGAATAAATTTGTTTACTTCTTCTAAGGTCACAAATGTTTTAGGTCATAAGACAATTGGTTTCGGTCAGAAATGACCATTTCCAGATTTGCAACATAACATGGCACAAACACAAATACAACTAGTGGATTGCCTACAGCTTAAAACTATAAAACAGGCCATAATGAAAAGTATTACTGACATATGTCTGAAAATTATGCGCTTTAAATATGACGAGGCGTACCCGTTTTAAAAACGTGTCCTAGGTATAATTGACATAAGTGACATCAGCAAAAAATAAACACAAAATCTGCTGAGCATTGTCATAAATAAAATATGGTGCATACTAGAGTCGTTTTGTTAACAGCGCTGTTGTTCGAAACAAACTGCCGTACACCAGTCAAAAAGTATTTATGTCGCAAGTTCACCAGATGTCACTACAGTAGGCATATACATGTGCTTCAATCACATAATTGTACGATATGGACTAAGAAAAAATTACAATCGGTAAAGTCTGTAGTAGGCTCAACAGATGTCTAAGTCATTACAGTAATAAAGTAATAAAGACACGATCAAAGTTAAATTGTTAAAAAGGGAAAACTTAAGTGACAATAACTCTGATACTCTCTTGTGGCGAATTTTAGATAAACATATAATGACATACATAAGGAAAAGGTTATAGAGTTCACAGAAAAATATACAAATGATAAAACAAATAGGGATGGTAGCCAAATGAAAGAAGACTGTAGTGAGTAATCAGAGCCCTCTGTTAGCGAGACCAGCAGAATGACGCATAGACGAGAGGTGGTCAGAGGAACTTAACCGCCAGAGGGCCCTACCTGCCCTGCGACAAGCCGATCAAAGAAAACAATGATAAAATACTATACCAGTCAATTCACAAGATTATCTATTTAATGAAGTTTGTTATATGAACTAGGGGAAACGAAACTACGAGAGTAATACACTCAGCATAAGAAAACTAAGCAAACTGTAAAACACACTATAAGAGCTGAAGACAAAGGCAATATATATAAGAGAAGCATTCAGTGATTTAGAGCCCACTCCCCTGCTGCCCCTTGCTCTCCCCTCCTTTTCCATTCTCTCAGGCCTCTCCCTTGGCAGGTCCCGCCCGGCAGTTTTATTCTTCACCGTGTGTGCTCCAAGTGGGTTTCAAGTGTGTTGTTCTGGAGTGTTTTTAATGCTCTGGTCTCCTTTTAAACTGTGCGTGTGACTTCAGTGTCCTTTTTGTGTTCTATGACTCGCAAACTGTGTTTTTAACTTTATGTCCACTTTTTTAATTGTCCCCCCATGAACGTCTCCTTGTCAGTGTATTTTTACCCCCATTATCACCCCTTACTCTGTTTTATGTCCCCCTTCTTTTATCGCCTTATATCTAGCATTTTATTCTTGTTTTAGTTGTCATGTCACTCGACTGAAGAGCGGCGGATTGTGCCGCTGACAGTCCTCCCCTGCCCATATGGGGCAGGGGAATGAAATCACAATAAAGAAAACAAAAAGTGATTATAGATCAGTGTCAAACAAAGCAAATTAGGCACTGGATACGAAATCATTTCGTCCATTGAGCACTTTTGCTGGCTCTTATTTTCTTGCTTTGTAATTTTGGAGCTCTTCTAATAAGTTGAGAGCGTGGCGTTTTTGCACCTGTGGAGAATATGGACGTTATTCTGAATGGTCGCTATAAAATGACATTTCTGGTAAATACAATCTCAAAGCAGTTTTGTTACGCGACTGTGAATGCACGATAAGCTTTATGTTAAAAGAGCGGCTGGTTAGGTCGATATAATATTTATCACAGTTTTATTTACACCCAATCCTGTACACTGCAGAGCCATCAAATCTCTCATACCCCTTTTCAGTTTATGTTTTACTCGAAATTTTAGAGTGTTGTTGACCTGAAAGCCTCATATAACATTAGATTTTCTGAAACATTTCTCTATTTGCTGGCCCATTTTGCCATGAAATTCCCTTGAAATGATTTACGTATATTCTTTACTGGTTCTATTTTCTGGGTGACTATGCATCTGTTTGGTTTTTATTAAAACAAGTTTCTTTAGCCTAGGGTAAGGGCGCGTCACATCATTTACAGAAAGACTATTAGCTGTTAGAATTTGCTTTAAAATGCTGAGTTCTTTACGTATCTCGCTTTCGGCCAAAGACACACGAAACAGCTTGTGAATAATCGAGGTTAAAACAGGTATCCCTCATCATATTTAAAGCCCATATTTTTCACACGTATATCAGTAATACTTTTCGTTGTGGCCTATTTAATTGTTTTAAGCTGTAGAAGATCCACTAGTTGTATTTGTGTTTTTACACGTTCTGCTGCAGATCTTAAGATGATCATTGCTGATCGAAATCTGTAGTCTGAGAATTTAAGAAGTTTGTGACCACAGACGGAAATAAAGAAATTTATTCTGCAATGTATAGTGATGATCCACACTTGGGGAGAGTGGAATTCCTCCTCAGTAAAAGGATTAAGAATAGCTTGGAACATTTGAAGTTGGCGTCGACTGTGGAATCGATAGCAACGATGCCACAATGTAGGTGGGCTCTGATAGGTTGGCACTACGACACCGACAACGACACCGACACCGACGACAGCGCCCTTTAGCTGGTGCTGTGCAGCTCTACGAGCGCGGTTCCAGATTCATCCCATTTGACTCCGAGGAGACGATCTAGCAATATTGTTTCTACTTCATAGGAGGCTAGTTACTACAGGATTTGTTTCTTCAGTTACTTCAATGATAGTTTGTCCAACTACTAGTAGCTGTTAGAAATGATGAATGAACGGCTTCGCACCTACATGCTCATCTGTACGCAAAGTTAAGTAAAAGTTAAGTTAAGTAAAAGAGTTAAGTAAAAGAGTTATAACCTAATTGCGGATCCCACACTAATGAGCAATACTCAAGTATAGGTCGAACGAGTGTTTTGTAAGCCACCTCCTTTGTTGATGGACTACATTTTCTAAGGACTCTCCCAATGAATCTCAACCTGGCACCCGCATTACCAACAATTAATTTTATATGATCATTCGACTTCATATCGTTCCGCAAACACTCCCAGATATTTTACAGAAGTAACTGCTACCAGTGTTTGTTCCGCTATCATATAATCATACAATAAAGGATCCTTCGTTCTATGTATTCGCAATACATTACATTTGTCTATGTTAAGAGTCAGTTGGCACTCCCTGCGCCAAGTGCTTATCCGCTGCAGATCTTCCTGCATTTCGCGACAATTTTCTAATGCTGCAACTTCTCTGTATACAACAGCATCATCCGCGAAAAGCCGCAAGGAACTTCCGACACTATCTACTAGGTCATTTATATATATTGTGAAAAGTAATGGTCCCATAACACTCCCCTGTGGCACGACAGAGGTTACTTTAACGTCTGTAGACGTCTTTCCATTGAGAACAACATGCTGTGTTCTGTTTGCTAAAAACTCTTCAATCCAGCCACACAGCTGGTCTGATATTCTGCAGTCTCTTACTTTGTTTATCAGGCGACAGTACGGAACTGTATCGAACGCCTTCCGGAAGTCAAGGAAAATGGCATCTACTTGGGAGCCTGTATTTAATATTTTGTAGGTGTCATGAACAAATAAAGCGAGCTGGGTCTCACACGATCGCTGTTTCCGGAATCCATGTTGCTTCCTACATGGCCCACCCTTCAATTTTCAGGAGCAGACCCAAGCGCCGCCTTCCAGGCGGGATACAAAATCGATGACACATTGGAAGAAGGTAACAATAGCGTTTACAGGCATATATGAAACAACTGTTGGCTTTAGGAAACCAAGAACAAAGAAATGGATGCCGGAAACAATTTTAATCGTATCGAAGAACGGATGGAAGTAAAGCTAAAAATGTACAGTAGCAAAACAGGGCTCTTGAGGATTAACACACACAATACCGAGAGGGTAGTGAGAGGAGGGGCGTAGTTTATACCAGTTTTATAATATGTTATAATGTAGTCATTTTTTATACTTTAAAATTTATTGTTTTTTTATTAATTCTACGAGATTACAGAAATGTTTTAAAATTTTCAATTAAACGAAACTCATAAATTTAAGAGCTATTAGTAGATGTCACTTTTCCCATTGAATGCCATATTCAGTATTTTGTAGTTCAGGGTTTATTTACACGTCAGTATTTCTTAGTATATTGTGAGTAAAGACAGCAATTAACGAACCCTGCATTTAAAAAATAAAATTGTTATGATCATTGTACAGTTGTTGGTACATATTACTGAAAGCACCTTGATATTGGTAAGAGCGTGCTTAACGATATCTCAGTTTCTGGACCCTTCTTCCATATCAGTACCTCCTTAACAAGTATGTTGTTAATATAAGTTACCAACAACGAATTTTGCGCGCGAAGACAAAAGCACTGATCTTATTCACGCTCTTTTGATAAGAATCTGAAACTTCGAGAGCGTGCCACAGAAGTTGAGAAAAGGAATCCTTGTCATGTTGCATAAAAAAGTAGACATCACCAACTACCGTAATCGGAGGGGAATCCTCTTGTTTACGATTCCAGGTAACACGTTGGTGCAGATAAACTTTAATAGAATTACGGTGCAAGTTGAAATGCAGATAAGAATGTGACAACCAGATTTTACAAGTAACTGTTCTTATACAGATAAAATAAACACGCTTAGTGTCATTATCGAGCAATGCAAATGAATTCATCACTACTCCATTAAAAGAAATCTTTGAAAAAGTACTCAATGCCAGAGAAAATAGTAACGATTATTATGGAGAATAAAAATAACTACGTATGTCAAATCATCCACGAGATTTAATTTATGGTACCATTGCCAGTTAAGTCTAGAGTTCGCCAAGAATGTGCTTTATCTCTCAGTAACTAACTTTCCAACGCGGAGGAATAAAGACAGTAGGACCCAATAGATAATATTTTCTTTGGCGAAGCTCAAAGCAAAGAAATAACTGTATATCCAGGAACAAATGCTCTCTCTGCTCATGTTTCACAGGTAGTTTGATTCAATGGGATAGTCTCATTTTCCTTTCCTTTTATTGTTATCTTTTATTTATTTATTTATCTTTTCATCAGTTTTCTAACTGGCTTGAAGTGGCCGGCCAGGAATTCTTTTCTTGTGCCAACCCCTTCATCTCAAATAGCACTTGCAACCTACGTTCTAAATTATTCGCTGGATGTATTCCCATCTGTCTTTCTCTACAGTTTTCACTCTCTGCAGCTCCCTCTAGTACCATCTTAATGAATGTCCTATCATCCTGTCCTTTCTTTTTGTCAGTGTTATTGTTCTCTTGTGGTTCTTGTACATATTGTTGAAAAATGGTTCAAATGGCTCTGAGCACTATGGGCTTTAACATCTGAGGTCATCAGTCCCCTAGACTTAGAACTACTTAAACCTAACTAACTTGAGGACATCACATACATCCATGCCCGAGGTGGAATTTGAACCTGCGACTGTAGCAGCAGCGCTGTTCCAGACTGAAGCGCTAGAGCAGCTCGGCCACAGCGGTCGGTGTACATATTGTATATAACCCTTCTTTACCTATAGATCACCCATACTTTTCTCCGAATTTCGAACATCTTGCTCCATTTGACATTATCGAACGCTTCTGCAGGTCGGAAACTCATATGACAATTTCTTGCTTCCATTAATAGCTGGAACGTCAGAACTGCCTCTCAGGTGCCTTTATATTTCCTCAGGCCAAACTGACCGTCATGTAACACTTAGTTTTCTCTTCCGTTCTTTCTTTTATTATTCTTGTCAACAACTTGAATGCATGAATTTTTAAGCTGATTGTGAGATAATTCTCTCACTTGGTGACTTTTCCAGTCTTTGGAACTGTGTCGATGATGTTTCCCGAAAGTGACATGGTTTATCGCCAGTCTACAAGTCTACACACCAAGGTGTAACCGTCTGGCTGCCATCTACTGCAATGGTTTTAGAAATTCTGATGGAATGTTATCGATTCCTTCTCTGCCTTATTTGGTTATAAGTCCTACAAAGCTCTTTTAAATTCTAATTTTAATACTGGATCTCATATGGGTTCTAAATCGACTCCTGTTTCTTGTTCTATCACGTCATCAGACTGGTCCTTCCCCTCACACAGGCATTAAATGTACTCTTTCCACCTATTAGCTTTCTCGTCTGCGTTTAACGGTGGCACACTCAACGCTACCATTCCTTGCTTTTAGTTTCATCGAAGGTTGTTTTACCTATTCTATACGCTGAGGCCATACTCCCATCAATCATTTCTTTTTGGACACCTTTACGTTTTTCATACAGCCATTTCATCTTAACTCCCCTGTACTTCCTATTTATTTCGACCTAATTGACTTGTATTCTGTTTTCCTGAACTTCTCTGAATGTTCTTCTACTTCCTTCTTTTTCTTTGCAGTAGCCTTCGTTGTACCTATGTTTTTCTTTCCAGCTTCTGTGACAGCCGTTTTTTGAGATGTCCATTCATCTTCAGCTGAACTGCCTTACAGTACAGATGCTCCTCGGTATTATAATAAAAATTAATGACTCCAGAACAAATGTCTTTTATAATTATGTACAAGAGATCACCTGGGACTTAATTGGACTTAATTTATAGTGAACCAAATGCTGACCGATTTAATCTGTTCTGTGATTAATTTATGTTATTATTTGGAAATAGCTTTTTGCATAGAATGCATAGGCAAGTAAAAAACCATGGATCACCAGAGGGATTAAATTATCGTGTGAAATAAAATCGGAATTGTGTCTATTGGCAAGAACAAATATAGGTCAAGCAGTAGTTGCACGCTACAAAAACTATTCAAAATTATTAAGAAAAGATATCAAAAAATCAAGGAAGATGCACTTATGTCAGAAATCAGTAATTCTGACAACAGTCTTAAGTCTGCATGCAACATAATGAAAAGAGAGTCAGAACAACTGGCCAAAGAACAAGATGAAATTGCTTTTGATTTAAATGGAGGGTCTGTAAATGATGAGTCACAGATAGTAGATGCATTTGATATCGTTTCTTAATTTTTTTTTAAAACTGTAGGGGCAAACAGTTCGTGAGAAAAAGCACAGCAGTATGTTGAGAAAGGAACTCTCTCAAAATTAAATCATAGGTATGTTTCACTAACTTCTCTCTCTGAAATCAAGATACTTATATATTACCTCAAAAATAAAAACTCATCTGGATTTAATGGTGTTTCTGAAAAGCTACTTCAAAAATTGTTGCCATATGAGAAGACATGTCTTATCTGAAATATGTTATGCATCACTTACTCAAGGCATTTTTCCAGAGATTGAACAATAGCTTTATTGCACATGTCTATGAGAAAGACGATGGAGAGAGGAAAATAGCTACCAACCTGTTTTGTTCCTGACACCATTTTTTCAAATTTTTAAGAAAGTGATGTATTGAATAGTACTCCATCTGAGAAACAATAGTATCCCCAGTAAATTACTGAACGGATTTCAAAGGAGTGGCTGCACTGAGAATGCAGCTTACATGTCTATCTACCAAGTTTTACATGCTTTAAATAATAAAATAGCAGACATTTGATGATGTGAACCACAATATCATCTCAGATAAACAGAAGTTTTTGCAATTGATGGTATAGCCAACCAATGGCTGATGTATCTAACCAAAACTCTGCAGAAAGTTGTGCTTCATAATTCAACAAGTGTAATCAGAGGAGATGCCACTGACTGGAGAAATTTCATTTAAAAATCTCCAATGCTCAATCTTAGATCCACCATTGTTCCTCATACACCTAAAAGATCTTCCTCCTAATATAGAACAAACAGAAGTGGTTCTTTATTCAGGTAACATCAATACTGTAATCAATCCATGTATAAATATAACAGAAGAAACGGTAAAAGTGCCTTTAAGTGTGCCATTGACTTGTTTTCTGCGAATTGTCTCACTCTTGATTTTGAAAGGACATGATATATTCAGTTCTGCACATGTAGAGATGAAACACCAATGATAAGTGTAACACACGATGAGGAAATAAGTTCGCACTTAGAATCATTACAAATCTTGGGGCGAGTAAAATTTGTAAGCTGGCATATATTGTATATTTTCATTCAGTAATATCTTATGGAGTAATATTCTGGAATAACTCATTAAAAAATGAAATATTCATTGTACCAAAACGTTCTATAAGAACAACATGTGGTGCTGACCCACGTTCGCCATCTAGACACTTGTTTAAAGAGGTTGGCATTCTGATTATAGCTTGCAATAATATTTGTTCACTAATGAAGTCTGTTGTAAATAATCCACTGCAGTTAAAAAGGAACAATGATGTACGTAGCTACAATACCAGAGGACAAACGACATTTACTAACCTACATCAAGGTTGTTTTTAGCACAAAGAGGGATGCACAATGCTGCAAATAAAATTCTTCTTCACTCGTCCAGTGACATAAAATGTCTGATAGATAACAAAGTGAAATTTGAAAACAAACTAAATAAGTTTCTCCTAGATAACTGCTTGTATTGCTTAGAAGAATTTCTGTTATTGTAATATATAAAAGGTGGTGAGAAGGAGTTACTAATTCATATCTATAGATTTAACAAAGATATTTAAAAACTTATGCATGTTCAGCATGTACTCATGTTCCCAAATTAGTTTTCGATGTAAATGTAAAATGACTTGTTCCACATCAGCATGATTTATCGTGTAAATAATCAACGGCACATGAAACTGACTAACTGAATTTCTCTGGTGTTGGATAAAATGACGAGGAAAGTGATGCAGAAGAAGAGAAGGATATAATGTGGACTGACTGGGCGATTGGAAGATCATGATTTTGCTTACGACATCTGTCACCTATCGCAGATCCATATAGTCATGGGAGGAAAGCTGCAGGACCTCGAAGACGAGATTATTGCATTGCAAAGACAAAGATTATGAAAATCGGTAGAAGAGATACGAGAAAGTTGAGAGTGAGCAGTGAGGAAGTTAAAAAGTAAAGGAGTTCACATACGTTGTGAGTGTAGTTACCGTAAGCGGATGACATCTGCTATATTTTACTACGTCTGAGAAATAGAAAACCAGTTAACGGATGTTATGAATATGTTGATGTATAAATGGGCTATATACGATAAATGTTACTTGTAAAACTTTTAGTGATGGCTGTGTAAGAGTGACGAACGAACGTAGCTTAGGGAATTTGAATTGTGATCTGCTACTAGAAATTCTATGTCCTTTATTATGTGTATAATCGTTCTTTCTATTTTGTTATTGCTGTAGCTTCAAATGACGGTGAGAGCTTTGGAATCAAATTCAGTCACCATGTTAGTAGAATTTTAGCCCCCTGCATTACCAGTCCGATGCCTAGGGTGTGCTACCACAGAAGCCTGTACACTTCGCGTTATGCATCTTCGATTCGTTCCGTATTTGTTTATTTGCTGTTTTATTTTAGTCTATTATCTAGATATAAGGACAGACCAGATGTTGCAGATGAGTTGCTATTTATATATAGCATGCAGTAGTTTAATATAATTTCAGATATGTTTGTATAACTAACACGATAAAATACAGAAAATATTTCGTTTGCTTATCCAGTGTAAATTGTTGATTAATTCCGGGATTTGTATCATGAGTGACGTGCTGGAAATATAGTTAGACGAGCTCCACATCAAATGAATGCTTTCATGGTATCTTTTCTTTCCATTCGATGCAGAAAGTCTTTTGCTTATCGTTATAATACAAACAGCTGGTTTAATCGATTAATGTGGGGTTATATCCTTTGTGTGATGAGTCAAGGATTGGAACTACATCTAGAGGCGTTCCGTATCAAATAAATTTGTTCACGTGACTTTCTTTTCTCTGTATGGTGCGGAAAATATTTTGCTTCCTATTATTGAAAAAGTTGCGAGATCAGTTGCTCAATTTCTGGGTGTTTTCTTTGTGTGGAAATCCGGATGCTCTGTATCATAGAGTCTATTTATGACGCCATGGCCTGTAGCCCTTTAAATCTGAACGTTTGGAGCACAGCATTATATGGTACTGAGTCATGAGCTGTGGTAAAACTGGAAAAGAAGAAAATCGAAGGGTTTAAGATGTGATACTATATTAAGATACCAAAAGTGAGGCGGCTGATAACATATGAAACGAAGTTATTCTCTGCAGAATCGCGAGGAAAAGAAAGTATGGAGATCGCTAACAAGAGCTTAGTGTAAATACAGGGAGCTGTAGAGGATAATAACTGTAGGTTGATGACATATTGCAGAGAGATGAAGAGATTTACACCAGTGGAAAGACTGAAAGAAAAAAGTGATTTGAGCTCACCGATGGGCTAATGCTAAACCAGTGAAGCTGCTGTATGTGTGTAGCCGTTTCATTTTACTTGTCCGTGTATTACCGTAATGATTCATTCCCCCAATCAACGTAGCACAACTGAGAGCCTTCTCAGACACTCAACGGCGACACTTTCCCATACACCACATCATAACAAAGAGTCGCAGACTAATGCTTACCCTGTCTGTCAGATCATTCCTGTATATGGAAAGTAACAGAGGTTCTATCACACTCCTGTCGATATCCTTGTGTCTGAAGAACACTCGCCGTTGAGGGTAGCATACTGGATTATGTTACTTAGGAAGCCACACACCGTCAGGTGGCTTGCGGAGTATGGATGTAGATGTAGATGAAGTCTACAAGACACTCGCGTATCTGGGAACCCATTCCGTATGCTTGTAGCTTCGTGAACAGCCGACAGTGTAATACAGAGTCAAATGTTTTAGGGAAATCTAGGTGTGGAATCCGCCTGTTTCTCTTCATGTATGGCTCGCAGGATATTATGGGAGGAAAGGGCAAGCTGAGTTCCACACGGGCGTTCCTTATTAAAACCGTGCTGATTTGTGGACAAAAGTTTTTCCCTGTCAAAGTAATTTATTACATTCGAACTGAGAATATGTTCAAGGATTCCGCAGCAAACCGACGTTTGGTCTGCAATTCTGGGGGCCTTTCCTTTGCCCTTCTTATATACAGGCGTCACCTGCGCTGTTTTTTTACAGTCGCTTGGGACTTTTCGCTGGGCAAGAGATCGCGGTAAATGCAAGCTAAATTAGGATTCAATGGTGTAGAGTACTCTTTCTAAAACCGAACTGAGATTCCATCAGGACCTGGCGACTTATTTGCTTTGAACTCTTTCGGTTGTTTTTCTACACCGAGGATGCTTATTACTATGGCCTCCATATGGGAGTCTGTGTGATGAGAAACGAGGCTATGTTTGTACGATTCTCCTGGTGAACGATTCCTTAAATGCGAAACTTGGAACATCGGCTTTCGTTTCGCCATATTCTACAGTCATACCAACCTGGTTAACGAGTCACTTACCGAGTTTGCATAGGACCAAAATCATCTCGAGTTCCCAACATGAGCTAATGCAGAGTTATGACCGTGGTAGCTGTAAGCTTCACACATCGATCTTTTACACAGACAAACGAATTTCTATTAAATTTCGCCTGTCGCGATTTGAGCGCTCTTTTTCGAACCGAGATTGCAACGGCCTTTGCTTCTTAGCAACTTTCGAATATCGTTGTTAAACAAGCAGTGGATCTTTTCCGTGCTTAATCGACTTACTCGGCATCGATTATGATTTATACTCCGTTTAAACTTTGCCCATAATTCCTGTACGTCCATACTGTACTGATAGATAGGACAGCTTGGCTGTGGAAGTGGAAGGGTAGCCCACGACATAGACAGACAACAGTATTCACAATTTCAAGCACCCAAGCTTTAATGATCTTCCAGCAATAAAGGCTCTTAACAAATCTCAATTAAGCAAGGACATAAACTTGGTTACAAACATATGCTAACCTTCAACCAGTGAATAACCCCAATAAAGAATTACTAACCAATAAAACGTAGATAAAGGACTGCTTTACAAGAATGCTTAAATTAAGTAAAATCGTGAAAGCTAAATTACAAATTTTATGTTAAGCTTCAACAGGTGAATAACTCCAATAAAGAATTCTCATTTAAATAAAACAGACAGGAAAATGCCTTACCAAAATGCTTGAATTGTGTAAAATCATGAAAAGCTGAGTTACAACTTTTCTCATAAACTACTTAGGAATTTACAGCAAATAAACAAGTTTGATCTGTTTAACCAGAAGGTAACTGCCAAGTCCAAGCGACCGAAGCCACTTAGAGCGGACGACCGCCCTAACGCTGGTCATCAACCGACATCGTCACGGCCCAGTGGCCACCGTAATAAAACAGACTAACGTTTCGGTAAGCGACCGACAGCAACACAAGAGTAACAGTGACAAAGTCGGCGTACGCCTTACGAAACACGGCACACCCTGAAGCGGCAGCAGGCGCAGCTGACTAGCGGCCATACAACCGCGAGCAAACAGACCTCACGCCGCCCGTACTAACGCGGGAAATGACAGCGAGCGACAAGACGCCACGCGCAAAGCCGCAATCGTGCCCACCCCACGACCACAGAATGTGCCCTGTCTCCTTGTCTACGGTAATACAATTTATAGCACACAAGAAACGATTTAATAATGGCATTAGTTCAACGCAAGATCAGTTAAGAGTTAGGTCCAGTAAAGATTTACCAACGGATTTACCTTCAAACCAGCTTCCGGACCACAGGCGGAAATTAGTAAACTTGGCATAAGTTTTCACCAGACCGATAAACAAGAAATCAAATTAAACAGTTGCCAAAAATACAGTCACGATACGTAAGCCCTTCAAGACCTTGCTATCTTACTCACAGTTATTAACGGCGAAACATACACAAATGAATGAAAAGAAATTCACCATTGAAAGCAAAAAAACAACACACCACAAAGGTTAAATTAATTAATTTGCAGACGAGCCAGTCACTGATAGCTCAGTTCCACAAGATTAGGACTAACTTCACTCGGCAGCAATACATTTGTGTGCTTGATAACTAGGTTGTCCGAACAGGACTCAAACCCAAAACAACAGGTCACACGTTAGCTGTCTTGTTCTCGGATACTAGGCACCACCGGGCTAAGACGATCGCGACGAAAAAAAAAAAAATCTCTGAAATTACAGCTGCCTGCACCAAAACAAATGAGTCAGGGTGCATGAACGTAAAGCACAAGCCACTGTTCCAGCCGGAGCGTAACCTTTTCAATGCACATACGGACAGAACAACACACGTGAGCATTAAGGGAGCAGCAGATGTGTACTAAGCAAACTATACTGCGCCAAAATACGACCCGCGTCATGTCCACAAACCGGAGCACTGCTCCTGGAGCTGGTGTCTGCTTGCTGGACTGCCGCAACTCTCTGTCCTCCGGAAAGCGATGCTGACTGCCGCCTTGCTCAACGCTCCCTTCTCGGCCGTGCACAACAACTCTTCTCTTGTCACCTCAGAGTGCGGCCGCAATGTCCGTTCTCCCCTGCTGTCCGCCCCAGACTCCCGTACTCCCACTCACTCCCTCGTTAGGACCCGCTCCGACAGGAGGCGCTCGCGATCGCACATAGTGCCAACCTCAACCAGAGGAGTAATCGATAGCGTCTAGCGCCCGAGAGCCGCGCCACGGCTCACTGGAACTAAATAGTATCAGTTCATTGCCTAAGTGGAATGCTAACAACTGTCTATCTGGTATTTGTAGCAGAAATACTCTCCTAGGCTTCTTGACTGATTTATTAACTTTAGTAACCAATGTCGCTATGATGACATCATGGCCTCTAATCCATGTCTTTATATTGTCTTCATCGCTTAGATCAAAACCTGTTTGCAGCCGCAAGGTCTAAAATATTTCCGTTTGTGGGCTGTCGAACTAGCTGCTCAAGACAGATCTCGGAAAACGTCTGCCTGTATCCCCTCAATTAATCCATGCAACTCACAGTCTGTAGTCGATAGGTTAAAGTCGCCTACAACAAACAGCGCATGGTCTGGGTTTTTCCGCACTATTGACCGTAGACGTTTTGTCAATGACTCTAAAAACGGCAGTGTGGAATTGGGTGGGCTGTAGAAACTTGATTTCTCCTACACCTGTTGTACGCGACCAGATAACTTCACTGTCACTCTCAAATTCGAGATCGATAGAGACAACATTTCTTATGGCGTCTAATATGTCTTCCCGATGTACACTCCTGGAAATGGAAAAAAGAACACATTGACACCGGTGTGTCAGACCCACCATAATTGCTCCGGACACTGCGAGAGGGCTGTACAAGCAATGATCACACGCACGGCACAGCGGACACACCAGGAACCGCGATGTTGGCCGTCGAATGGCGCTAGCTGCGCAGCATTTGTGCACCGCCGCCGTCAGTGTCAGCCAGTTTGCCGTGGCATACGGAGCTCCATCGCAGTCTTTAACACTGGTAGCATGCCGCGACAGCGTGGACGTGAACCGTGTGTGCAGTTGACGGACTTTGAGCGCGGGCGTATAGTGGGCATGCGGGAGGCCGGGTGGACGTACCGCCGAATTGCTCAACACGTGGGGCGTGAGGTATCCACAGTACATCGATGTTGTCGCCAGTGGTCGGCGGAAGGTGCACGTGCCCGTCGACCTGGGACCGGACCGCAGCGACGCACGGATGCACGCCAAGACCGTAGGATCCTACGCAGTGCCGTAGGGGAGCGCACCGCCACTTCCCAGCAAATTAGGGACACTGTCGCTCCTGGGGTATCGGCGAGGACTATTCGCAACCATCTCCATGAAGCTGGGCTACGGTCCCGCACACCGTTAGGCCGTCTTCCGCTCACGCCCCAACATCGTGCAGCCCGCCTCCAGTGGTGTCGCGACAGGCATGAATGGAGGGACGAATGGAGACGTGTCGTCTTCAGCGATGAGAGTCGCTTCTGCCTTGGTGCCAATGATGGTCGTATGCGTGTTTGGCGCCGTGCAGGTGTGCGCCACAATCAGGACTGCATACGACCGAGGCACACAGGGCCAACACCCGGCATCATGGTGTGGGGAGCGATCTCCTACACTGGCCGTACACCACTGGTGATCGTCGAGGGGACACTGAATAGTGCACGGTACATCCAAACCGTCATCGAACCCATCGTTCTACCATTCCTAGACCGGCAAGGGAACTTGCTGCTCCAACAGGACAATGCACGTCCGCATGTATCCCGTGCCACCCAACGTGCTCTAGAAGGTGTAAGTCAACTACCCTGGCCAGCAAGATCTCCGGATCTGTCCCCCACTGAGCACGTTTGGGACTGGATGAAGCGTCGTCTCACGCGGTCTGCACGTCCAGCACGAACGCTGGTCCAACTGAGGCGCCAGGTGGAAATGGCATGGCAAGCCGTTCCACAGGACTACATCCAGCATCTCTACGATCGTCTCCATGGGAGAATAGCAGCCTGCATTGCTGCGAAAGGTGGATATACACTGTACTAGTGCCGACATTGTGCATGCTCTGTTGCCTGTGTCTATGTGCCTGTGGTTCTGTCAGTGTGATCATGTGATGTCTCTGACCCCAGGGATGTGTCAATAAAGTTTCCCCTTCCTGGGACAATGAATTCACGGTGTTCTTATTTCAATTTCCAGGAGTCTACTTTCCTCACATCGCTTAGAGATGGGAAACGGAGCGTGTACAAGTCTGACGTTGCGGGTCGCAGACACTAGAAATCAAGGGCCGCTGTAATGTCAGTTTTACGGCCGCTACCTCCGTTGCCGCTGTAGCATCGTACGACGAGTCTGGGGATGTGGCGCTACGGTCGCGTCATTCTCGTTGACTCCTTCCCTCTTTCCGCAGCGTGCCGGAGTGTAAGTCCAGCCATGACATAGTTGATTAGACGTTCTTGCTGTGTTGTGTTACACTGACAGATCGACATGTGGTTTCTGAGACGGTAGATGATGTAGAACGAAAATTACGTGATGGAGTGTACGTAATTTCAAATTTGCTCCAGAAGAGAAAGTTTGATGTCTGGTAAAAGTTCGACGCTGTTTTGTACCTTGCAGACGAAAAACACACGAAGTTTGTATAGTGCATGCAAAATGGTTGAATTCTTGTTTAATCTACTTTCATTATGAGAAAACATACGTGATACATCGAAAGAAAACAGGAAACAGATCAACGTCACTCTTATGTCCTGGTACCCAAAATTTGCGCTATCTGTGATTCAATGCCACTCATGTGCAGCGAAGATATTAGACCATTCAATATGGTTCATGGCTCCTTTTTTAAAAAGGTAGGAGCTGAAGTGGGTTGTGACGTTGTTGTACAGGCTGTAGTACATCATCCAACTGCGGTTAGGAATAGAGTAATTGCAATTGCAGACGCTATTAAAATGGTGCTGATTCCGCGGGTTATTGCAGCTACTACCGGTAAATAACTCCAAACTGATATGTGGATGCAGGATACTCGGAAAATAAAGTATACTACTGTGGCTGCATCCACTAGTAATGAAACGTGGCATATAGAGAACAGAGTATTCCTTACCAACCCTTTTTCTGATACGGAAAAAAGAGCAGTTAACGTTTTAGCGAAGCTTGTTAGCCGTTTCGAGTAACTGTCAGTTTTAGAGGACTTAACGAAGTCAGAACTTTCCGTAACAGGTTAAGGTTGCAATATAACAACAGCTGTGAAAGACGTCATAAGACATCCTTGCACTTGTCATAGTCTGAGCATTTTGCTCGAACATACTTTAACGTCGCAGATGGCACTAGCTCTTTCAGGAGAGACAATAAACCCGTCTAAAGCACCAGTGGCACATTGTAAGAGAGTTGGTTTTTCAAAGAGACTCACAAAATCACTGAAACAAGAGACGGAAGTCCAATGGAACAGTTTGTTAGACACGCTAGTTTCACTACATGATACTCTGATTGAAGGTACATCAGAATATAGATTAGCATGTTCCCCAAGCCACTCAAAGAAGCTAGTAATGATGTAGAACGTGACAACTATCCATCTCCATTTAGTACTTCTTTGGTGTCGTAAACGCGCGGATCAGCACTTGGGCTCTAAAGAATGACAAAGTGATGCCAGGGCAATACTTAAATTAAGATGCAGAAGTTACGTGTATGAAGTAATGCACTTGTACCACAAGTTCGCAACATTTTTGTGTCCCCCATATCGTGATCCTCTGATGCCAAGCACTAAAGACAGAACTAATGTTTTCAAAGAGGTTGGTGCTCTCTGTGGAAATATTTCAAGGGAGTGGACAACTATATACTCCTATTATTCTTTTCTCGGGGAACATGGTAATGAGTGAATGATGCTACAAACTGCGACAGCCCTTCTTTCTAGATGCTCGTGGTTCACATGAAAGTTCACCAGGCTCATTGAAACTGGCGCAGCCGTTGATGTTCTAAATGTATGCAAAAAGTGTGGACCATACAGACAGACACCGAGAAATACCATTGTACCTTTCAATCACCACTACTGAAAAAGATGCAAAAATGGAGATTGATATTCTTGGATAGTGAAAAGAACATGAAACAACTGTACCGTCTCAGGCACGTGTTGCTAAGAGTGTAGTGTGTATTCCAGCCTCAAGTGGATCTAGTGAGAAGAACTTCAGTATTGTATGTTTGATTGTTACCGATCGAACGTCGCAGTCGTCTGGACCCTGCTGTTTTGGATGATATTTTGTTGTCTCACAGTAACAATGATCTGTTAAATACATCTGACATAGGTTAATTGGTGTCAGTACTACTCATACACTAAGATAATATTACGACATTACGTTATTTAAATTTAATGATCATTTTTACCAGTCTCCTAGAAACGACTGGTTCATGTCTGTAATTTCTTTACAATTGCTGTAAATTTATTTTAATACTTCAACACTTTTCTGAAAAAAAATCTCATCCTCGTATTGTGTTTTCCGGTACTGTCGTGTCAGTCACGGTAACTTGTCAAAAGTGTGTGTGTGTGTGTGTGTGTGTGTGTGTGTGTGTGTGTGTGTGTCAATGCAGTTGTTGGACTTTCTCTGAATAGAGAGGAAACATTAAAACAAATTTACAAATTTAGATGCAGTCTTCGAAAACTTTGTATTGAAATACAAATAAAAGAAAATTAAAGCAATAGTAGCCCCCGGTCGCAAAAAAAGGAGTCTTTTGACCTAGGTTTCGGCACTGCTTTGAGTGCCCTCATCAGAGCTAAAGCGCTCAGTCTGGCCTATAACATAATTACAAAATTAGGGGAAAAATTTTTTTAAGTGTAAGTACTAATTAGTAGTACAAAAAACAGTACTTAAATGTCACGTATAAAACTAAATGTCAAGCGATAAAGTTTTAGTCACAAAATTTTTAAAACACAATACCCAGAAGGCAAGCCTCTATGGGCTGCTCACCCGTGTCGAGCTACACTAGCATCAGACTGAGGCGCCCGCGTTAACAATTGCGAGCAGGTGAACATTACGCCAAGAGTGCCATCTAGTAGCCGCAAATACAAAGAGGTTACTTGACATTCAAAGTATAGACAGACGAATGTTTCAACGTAAATTATTAATCTGAATTTAATCTGACAGCAGCAGACACGGTAACAACTTGTCTACATGAGAGCTTATAAATACAGTTTAAAAGCTGAAAACGCCATTTTAGAAATACAAAGGGAGCTCTAATAACTCAGCGAGTGGAAGAATGGTATAAGATGAAATGTAGTTAATATAAACCATTTACTAAAACAAAAAATATGAGTCGACTTAGACAGAAAAAGTATTGCCGTAACTGCACGAGGGAACATGAAATCATATAACGGCTTCATACCACTGAAGAAGCTTTTATTACGTAATTGTAGCTCCTCACTAAGAATGAGGCCATCAGTACGAGAAATATGTTTAAAAATTTCTAATTCTTTGAGAACATCTATTCCATGGTCGGTCTTCTCTGTGTGCAAAATGTTGATATCGTGAACAGCTTTAGGCGCGTGACCTGTAATCAGAAGGTGGTCAACAAAAGACAAATTCTGGGTGCTAGTGTCATATTTTCTTAAAACATGTTTTTTGTATCTGACTATAAAGGCATGTCCTGTTTGTCCTACGTAGTAAGAAGAGCAAGTATCGCAAAAATTTTTACAGACACAAGAATTCTGAGAAGTGGAACAGGTCGATTATAAATTATGAATAATTTTTTTTTTCAGACGGGTTGAAAAGGTGACATTATAGTTGTATTTATTACGAAGAAGGCGTTGAATCTGATAGGAGATGGGCCCCAAGAAAGGAATAGTAAAGAACCTCTTCTTTTGGTTGCACTCAATGATAGAGATACAGAGTGTAGAAACTCTTTCAACAGTTTTCTTTTTAAGGATGTCGTCAACTGTGGCAGCTTCGTATTCGTTATTAAATGCTATCGGCCGGCCGGTGGGGCCGAGCGGTTCTAGGCGCTTCAGTCTGGAACAGCGCGACCGCTACGGTCGCAGGTTCGAATCCTGCCGCGGGCATGGATGTGTGTGATGTCCTTAGGTTAGTTAGGATTAAGTAGTTCTAAGTTCTAGGGGGCTGATGGCCACAGATGTTAAGTCCCATAGTGCTCAGAGCCATTTGAGCCAGCTGCTATCGTTTTGATCAGATTAGTGAAAGAAAGCGTTTTTACGAGATTTTGGGTGCATGGAAGATGCAGGTACGATCTGATTGGTATTTGTTCCTTTACGAAAACTGTAAATGAGATTTTATTTTCTTCTACTGTTAGCATAAAGGCAAGAAAGTTCAATTGGAGGTCATCGTGTTCGAGTTCACTGGTGAAGGATATTTTCTCGTGAAGTTCATTAAAGAGATTGAAAATACGGTCAGTTCAACAGGTCTTTTACAGATTAAAATATCATCGATATCCAAAATAGGAGCGAATGCCCAGCGCTGTAGCTGAGAAACGGTTTAAGAACTTCCAGATAGTTAATGAAAATATCAGCGGGGATAACAGCCAACGGATTTACATAGCATTAACTTTCTGTTAGGGAAACCGTTTCACAATCGCTACAGTAGATTCCGACATTATTATTCACGAACAGACAGTAAACCGGCAATGCTGCGAGTCCTCTGTTAAACTCGCGAGCTCGAGTAGTTGTTCTCCGTTCCGTGCTGGCACAGCACAGTTGTATCCGATTACACACTCAAGTGGTACCGAGCGAGGTGGCGTAGTGGTTAGCACACTGGACTCGCATTCGGGAGGACGACGGTTCAATCCCGTCTCCAGCCATCCTGATTTACGTTTTCCGTGATTTCCCTAAATCGTTTCAGGCAAATGCCGGGATGGTTCCTTTGAAAGGGCACGGCCGATTTCCTTCCCAATCCTTCCCTAACCCGAGCTTGCGCTCCGTCTCTAATGACCTCGTTGTCGACGGGACGTTAAACACTACCACCGCGTGTTGTCTGGTGCACGGACAGTGGTGGATACTCGCTAGTCGCTAGCGGATACGGTGAGTTCGGAGACGACGTCAGAGTATACGACGGCGAGCTTAAAGCGAGTTCACGAAACGCATTTCTGATCTGTAGTTCCAGCCACCTCTCGGTCCCGAGAATGAGTAACAGAAGTTTCCTAGGGGGCAGAAAGCCTGAAAATTTTGTTAAGAATACTTCGACACCTTTCTGATAAAATTTTAGCTGTGTCTTTACTCCGAACATGGTCTGATTTCAGTATCTGCAACTCGTCAGGCGAGTGTTCATCAGAGAATCTCGACCTATCGCTTAACCTAAAAATCCCATGTGCACTCCACAAGTACTTTGCTACCCGAGTAGTTGCTTTCTTTATGTGGAGCACCCCTGACCTATCGTGGGTAGATCTACAGTTCCCCACTCGATAACGCATTAGCAGAAATCTGCAGCCAATACTGCCACAGAATCAACGAAGCCTTCAACTGAGATCCTCCACATGAATCCAAATCAAAGGAGCTGGATCGACTCTAGGGATAATGCTGAAAATTACGAGCTCTGCTTGAATCCCAAACGCGAGACGAGAAGCCTTCACTAACACTGCCAGCCGTCTATACGAACTGGGGATGGCATCGCAACCCAAGCAACAGGCCGTTGGTGCCGACTTGAGCCACAACTTACTGTGGATTGCACCCTGCATGTTCGATAGCCGCAAGGCAAGGCCGCCTCCACACCTCGGATGAGACCCCCGGCTGACATATCGAGTGCACATTGGCTTTGTTTCCGGGCCTCCATATCACGCCTAGCACTGAAGCTCCGAATAACTAGTGAACCCCTATGTGCCTACTTGGACCATGCTGAAGGAGAGGCCACCTGTCAGATCACAGGGTGAATCGACAAGGCCCTGTACACAAGTACTGTGAGCTTGACCGCTATAATATCTTCAGTGCAGATGCACAGTAGAGGACAACGTCTTGCGAGAATACAGGAAACTTCGCGAGCAAATGAGGTAAATGGACAGGGACGTTATTTACTAGTGTGTGTTGACAATTTGGAGCTGATGGAAAGCGTGCATGGATGGCCGAAACGGTTATGTCGACAGCTCGCTAAAGCGGGAAATCTGAGTCCAAATCTCTGTTCCTCACAAATTTCCAAATTTCGCCATTGAACTGCCCAATTGAAACTGATTTCGGCACCACCCTGAAGTATTATAAGTACTTGTCCTTCTCATAGTGGTGTAATTTTGATAAGAATACATGTCTTATTCAGGATGAGTGTAACGTACATTATATTCTCTGACACTTAAACGTAATACGAGCGACCGCGGCCACTTCCTCCAACCTACCGCGAGCGGCCGAGCCGTACACCCTGGGGTGCCGGCCGGGGTGGCCGAGTGGTTCTAGGCGCTACAGTCTGGAACCGTGCGAGCGTTACGGTCGCAGGTTCGAATCCTGCCTCGGGCATGGATGTGTGTGATGTCCTTAGGTTAGTTAAGTTTAAGTAGTTCTAAGTTCTAGGGGACTGATGATCTCAGAAGTTAAGTCCCATAGTGCTCAGAGCCACCACACCCTGGGGCGAGCCCCCGGGTGCAGTCATTCTGCAAGGACAAAGCGGTAAGACGGGGCGGACGTCCTCGCCTCGCTGGAGGAGGGCACGATACGAAGGGCCCGTCTTACAACAAGAACCATGCCAAGAGCTGATGGACACCTGCAGCATCTGAGTTCTTCTGGCCTGGCGGCAATCACTTTACCTGCCTTAGAAAGCAGGGATATGCCGACAGTTCCAGCACCCCACAGGCACCGGGAGGAGCGTACAAAAAGCGCGGGGAATCGAAGAAGGAAGGCGTGTGGAAGAAACCAACATTCTTAAGAAGATATTTTCCGGGACAGTGAGGACATTCCTTGTAAATGACGGACGCTAGGAGATTTTGAGACGGAGCCCAAACAGTCTGTTCAGAGCTCACGCAGAGAGAGCAGTTATAAAGAATTGTTGTATAGCTGCCCTCCCAGCGGCCTCAGAATGCAGGAAAACATCTTACGAATGTGAAATCGTGAGAAAGATACCGATTCACAAGCGACAAGTCAGCCCACGCCAGATAGAAAATTCCCATCCTGCACGGAGAGGCGTGGCGATGAAACGGCGATTTGTCATTGGGTGACATTGAAAATTTCGTCCGCCAATGACAACGCCAAAAGGTAGAATATTTCGTTCAGCTGAGAGATGGATGAGAAGCGAGAAAAGGGAGTCGTAGAAACACCGCAGAAGCGAGAGGAGATGGGCGCTCTTAAACCCGGCGCGAACAGCTGCCTTCCGACGCCGTGACTGCACAGCTTCGGCCACGCAACCGACAACGGGCAGACAACGCGGAGATCGTACCTGGGACCCGCCGCAACGCCGCGATTGCTGATGAGGGCAACCAACACCCGCGGCACAGCTCAGAGGCGACGGCGACGCTCCACACCGACGCAGCTCCTGCCTCCGAAAGCCCTACACGGCGAACGATAATGAATAATGGTGCGACGATTCGTCCCCTCCTCCTTCCCCTTAATAACCGAGTCGTGTCCACGCCCAGTCAAACTGACCCCGAGATCTATTATTTCGTTTTGGTTTGTATAAAGAGCACAAAAAAGTAAATACATTTCTTTCAATGTTTTGATCATATTTGCAGTCTTATACATTCGTACATGAACCTATTAACTACGAACCATTTGTGTGTTATTTCATTTGATTTCTCGAGTTAACTATATTTCTGGTGCCCAACGTGGGACCACCTGTTTGGTAATTTTCGTGGTATGTGATGTCACAAAATAATTCCTCGAGTTCACTACAATATACCGACACACATACACATATAATTTCAATTTTAATTTTTGCCTTGCGGGATGATTGGTAACATTACCACAGAAATAAATTATAATAACTCTTATCCCTTGGTTCTTTAGTATCGTGTAACATAATATAAAACACAGATCTCTGCGTATCTATAAATCTATGTCTAACCATTACTATTTTAATGGACCTCTCTCCGTGGAAAACGTAAATAGTTTGAATGGCAGCTTAAAACTGAAAAAGAAACGATTTATAATATATTCTTATATAATTGTTTTGTTCGTTTGGTTATAGTCCAGTCAGTCCCTCCACCCACGGCACACAGTCATGGAAAATACCCTTAAACTTTCAGGAGTCCACAATATCTTCCTATATGGCGACAGGAATTTTCAAGTGCATCTGTCGTAAAAGGGGGGAGACGGTTCCGCATCACTGAACATATATTTTACAGAGACGACAAACTGATCCCTCAGAAGCTAGATGGAGAAAAAATTAACAAAGAGAATATCTTGTTTTCGAAATTATCCTCTGATATTATGTGCAGAAAATAGAACGCACAGTTTGCATAACGTCCCTGCAGAGACAGTGTGACACACTGGATTGTCGACAGTGGCGTCTATAATGGCTCGATGTCAGTCCTTAGTAATTTCTATAGGCCTTTCCACATTTGTTAAATGCTAAGGCCTTCTTCCTACGCCAACAGTAGCTTCTTATCCAAATTTTGTTACCTCTGTGTTGATAATGTTAAATCTCTTAGGAAAACTCAAGTTTCATGGAATTGAAGGCTTTACACACAAACGCTTTGAATCCTATTTAAAAAAGAAGACAGACGCCAGAATGTTGTGCTCAATAATTCCTAAAATGTTGGAAGGGAAGAAAATTTTAGTGGCTGGGAAGAATACCCAGGGAGCAAGACAGAGTTAAATTTTTGATCCACTCCTAGTCCTTATACACTGACGGGAAAAAATCGCAACACCAAAAATAATTAATGCAGAGAAATGAAATTTTGGGAATACATATTTCTAGGTAACATAATTCAGTGATTAACACAGCACGATCACGGGTTAATGTAAGCCTGCGATAAGCCACTGAAAATATGAAATGCTGGTACATTAATAACCGGTGTAACCGCCAGAATGTTGAATGCAAACATCCAAATGTGCATGCATCGTGATGCACAGGTGCGGGATGTCAGTTTGTGGGATGCGATTCCATTCCTATTGCATGCTTTGATGCTTAATCCTACTTGTGGATGACGGTGGAGTTGTCTGATGAAGTCCCATATGTGGTCGATTGGAGACAGATCTGGCGATTTTATAGGTCAAGCAACGTGTCGACATTGTATAGAGCATATTCACTTGCAACAGCGGTATATGTTCAAGCGTTATCCTGTTGAAAACACCCCCTGGGATGCTCTTCATAAATGGTAGCACACCAGGTCGAATCACCAGAATATGGTACAGATTTGCAGTCAGGGTGTTTGGGATAGCCACGAGAGTGCTCCCGCTGTCATATGAAATCGCACCCCAGACCACAAATCCAGGTATAGGTCGAGTGTGCCTAGCACGCAGACAGGTTGGCTGCAGACCTCTATTGGCCTCTTTTAACTAGCACACGGTCATCACTGTCACCGAGGCAGAACCAATATTCATAAAAAATGCCACATACTTGCACCCTGCCCTCCGAAGAGCTCTCTTTTGACACCGCTGAAGTCACAAACAGTGGTGGATTGGGGTCAGGTGAACGCACGCTACAGGGGCTGTGGTTCGGAGCATTCCTTGAAGTACCCGATTTGTAACAGTTCGTTGTGTCACTGTAGTGCCAAGTACTGCTGAAACTGCTGCTGTAGATGCAGTACGATGGGCCAGGGCCATACGCTGAATACGATGGTCTTCCCTCTCGGTAGCGCCACGTGCCCGTCTGGAATTCGGTCTTCTTGCGACCGTACATTCTCGTGACCACAGCTGCCAGCAATCACGTACAGTGGCTACATTCCTGCGAAGTCTTTCTGCGGTATCGCCGAAGTAACATCCAGCTTCTCGTAGCCCTACTAAATGACCTTTCAAATTCAGTGAGGTGTTGCTATTAGCAGCTTTTTCGCCTCAAAGTCTTCTTGGGTAACATAAACGTACCACGTCCAATCGCAAAGGTAACTAACGATCACGACCGTTATAGCGTGTATTTAAGGCAAACCTGATTTTCAACATATTTCCAGATTTTGAAGACTGAATTTGAGAGTATCAAAATATGTGACATAAAGGAGAGTGCCTTTGATTGGACTGACTTAAAGTTAACGTTTATTACATCGCCAAGCGACTGTAGGCATAAATTTCAACTTGATACGTCTATGTGTTCCTGAAAAAAGCGGCTGTACCAGCCGGATAGAAAGATAGGAATGTAGATGGACAGTAAAATGATCCTATAAGGTTTCCGTTTTTACCGATTGAGGTACAGAACCCTAAAATTAATACTACTTCCTCAGACTTTGTTTGAACGAACTATAGAAGTTTCCCCCTCCGACTATCGCATTTCTCACCCATTACATTCTGCTTTTAAGGTCTTTCAGAAGGTGACGATATAGATATATCACTCGAATACTTGAGTGCAGGTTTCTGATTATTTGATAGGTATTACTGGATACTTTACTTCTAGTTGATCTTATTTAAAACCTAAAGGGCGATTTTTCACATAATAATGGAACTGTGATCGTAGATCTGTTTCCGTTCCAGTTTCGAAATTACTCTTTTCTTGCAGTCTTTCGTAATGTTCTCCGTTAATCATAATTGGTTTCACTGTTTTCCTTTAATCTAATAACTTGTTTCTCATCCTAACTGGCAGTCGTGTCAACAACTGCGAGCAAATCCTGAACGGTTATGATATCATTAGAACATGATAAACCATATGGAAAACGTGTGTCATTGAATCTGGGGTCAAACAACATTATACACTCCTGGAAATGGAAAAAAGAACACATTGACACCGGTGTGTCAGACCCACCATACTTGCTCCGGACACTGCGAGAGGGCTGTACAAGCAATGATCACACGCACGGCACAGCGGACACACCAGGAACCGCGGTGTTGGCCGTCGAATGGCGCTAGCTGCGCAGCATTTGTGCACCGCCGCCGTCAGTGTCAGCCAGTTTACCGTGGCATACGGAGCTCCATCGCAGTCTTTAACACTGGTAGCATGCCGCGACAGCGTGGACGTGAACCGTATGTGCAGTTGACGGACTTTGAGCGAGGGCGTATAGTGGGCATGCGGGAGGCCGGGTGGACGTACCGCCGAATTGCTCAACACGTGGGGCGTGAGGTCTCCACAGTACATCGATGTTGTCGCCAGTGGTCGGCGGAAGGTGCACGTACCCGTCGACCTGGGACCGGACCGCAGCGACGCACGGATGCACGCCAAGACCGTAGGATCCTACGCAGTGCCGTAGGGGACCGCACCGCCACTTCCCAGCAAATTAGGGACACTGTTGCTCCTGGGGTATCGGCGAGGACCATTCGCAACCGTCTCCATGAAGCTGGGCTACGGTCCCGCACACCGTTAGGCCGTCTTCCGCTCACGCCCCAACATCATGCAGCCCGCCTCCAGTGGTGTCGCGACAGGCGTGAATGGAGGGACGAATGGAGACGTGTCGTCTTCAGCGATGAGAGTCGCTTCTGCCTTGGTGCCAATGATGGTCGTATGCGTGTTTGGCGCCGTGCAGGTGAGCGCCACAATCAGCTCTGCATACGACCGAGGCACACAGGGCCAACACCCGGCATCATGGTGTGGGGAGCGATCTCCTACACTGGCCGTACACCACTGGTACACTGGGACACTGAATAGTGCACGGTACATCCAAACCGTCATCGAACCCATCGTTCTACCATTCCTAGACCGGCAAGGGAACTTGCTGTTCCAACAGGACAATGCACATCCGCATGTATCCCGTGCCACCCAACGTGCTCTAGAAGGTGTAAGTCAACTACCCTGGCCAGCAAGATCTCCGGATCTGTCCCCCATTGAGCATGTTTGGGACTGGATGAAGCGTCGTCTCACGCGGTCTGCACGTCCAGCACGAACGCTGGTCCAACTGAGGCGCCAGGTGGAAATGGCATGGCAAGCCGTTCCACAGGACTACATCCAGCATCTCTACGATCGTCTCCATGGGAGAATAGCAGCCTGCATTGCTGCGAAAGGTGGATATACACTGTACTAGTGCCGACATTGTGCATGCTCTGTTGCCTGTGTCTATGTGCCTGTGGTTCTGTCAGTGTGATCATGTGATGTATCTGACCCCAGGACTGTGTCAATAAAGTTTCCCCTTCCTGGGACAATGAATTCACGGTGTTCTTATTTCAATTTCCGGGAGTGTATATCCGATTTGTTAACATTTTCAGTTGGTGTTAATTGACTTTTCACTTATGTTTTGATGCATTTTTTCAGATTTTCAACAACAGTCACTACTGATTGTCTATCAGATGTCTCTGTATTCAACATACTGGTTATTGGGTTAATTTTACTGTTTGCAAGGTACTCTCTGCGGAAATGTCACACCTAGCCTTTTCTGTATGCTACAGAATGTCACAACGATATACCATGTCTAGAATATCTATGGCTTATAGAGTGGGTGCTGCACTAACACGGTAATTATTGATATTATTAACCACTGAACGCAACTAAAAAAAAAAGTCTTTCAGCCGTAAAGAACATTGCCTTCGATCTGGTGCATAATTTTAGAATTTGTTTCTGCTCTGGTTCTTTTATTGGCTCATCACTTATTAGTACACTTTGTTTGAAGCAAGTTCCAATCCTTTTCACAGCAGTATTGACATCAGGAAATTTATCAGTTTTAAGTAGGTGCTGATATCTTTGCCATAAAATTGAGAATGTCAGCAAAACGCGATACGTGTCATTTTCTCCAAATGTTATTTCAACTCCTTCAGCCACCGCACTGATGTCATTATGAGACATGATCAGAAAAGTATTCGTTTAAATGACGGAAAAAATATTGACAGTGGTAACAAGTAGCTTGGTTCTTGGCCTCTTGGAAATCCTATATTTTGTCTTCAACGGTAATCTTACGATGTTTCAGAGACTTTATTATCAATGTTGAAACATCGGTGTTTATACTCCCGATATCTATATTTTGTAAATATTTGTGATAATCGAACACTTATAATCCATACAGTCATACATACTTAATTATGCTACGTACTATCTCGTATGCAGAACAGTCTCAGAGAGGTACTGATAGTGTAAACACTTTCTCATTCTGTTTCTTTGTTTTTAAACAGACAATCAAATAATGACTTGGTATAAAGCTATAACTGATAACAATAACATCTGAGTGATCTGAGACTGAAATGTACGCAAAGCTAAACAGCTATATAGTCACTGTGTTTCGTTAAGGTAATACACTTAGTCTGTGTGCGTTTCAGATTAGAAGAAATCTCAGTATCCTCCTTGTACATTGTTATACGGGTAGATCACCTTCAAAAAACGTGTACTCAGGTAGATATCGGCACGTCTTCGGCGGCAGGGCAGGTGGTTGTTGAGTCGCACGTGGTTGCCTACCGGCCAGGCGCCACCGTCCTCCCCTGGCGCATCTGCGCCTGCGCAGCGGCGGCGTCTCGCGGGCTGGTATACTCGGCGAGTCAGGCGCCGCGGCGGCCAGTCGGCATGCGTGTGTCGGCGCGCACGCATGGAGCGGCACACACGCTGCGTACTCTCTCCCTGTCTGGGCAGCCGCACGATGTCCGCGCCGCTGCAGCTGCTGCTTCTGGGGGCCGCCTGCTTGGCTGTCGCGGCCGCAGCCATCGTAGCTTCACCTGACTACTCTGGTGAGAGACACCTTCTTCGTTCTGCGTAGTCATAACTACGGTACAAATAACAAGAGACGTTTGGTGTCCCACCGAAAACTGGAAAACATCTAGTTACACGACCAGTGAATATTAGAAACCAATCAATATGGAAACAAAACTTGTGTGACTATGCATATACAATGGTAATTTTTTTAATCTTCACTGCTTCTTTTTTCTTTTCTTGTATTTTTAAAATACTTCTTCCCCTGTCTTCCAAGCCTGACTTCAACTTACCATTTTGATTATATCGTATATCCTTCCTGCAAACGATCTAGCGTATTATGTTCTTATTTATTGCTTCAGTACCTCCACCACAAATGATTCTTTCCTCACAGTCTTATATTTCAGAGTGAATGTTGTAGATATTTTAAACACAGCGTCTTACGTCTTCTCTCGAATCTGTGATGTATATATTCCTAAAAACAAAAGCCCCAGCTTATCTGGATTTTCCAGCAATGTAACAATTTATAGTTGTTGCTAGCAGATATGGCTTGGAGTTTCTCACTGGTAGCGACTACAGTAAATGCCTCAGATAATGTCTTATACGGTGATTTTTGTCATTAAACGGTTAGTCCTTCAGTATATCTCGATTAAAATATAGCTTCTGAATTGCAGAAAGACACCGTCTGTTTAATATTTAGCAATACACGTTACTGCCTGTTCCTTCAAAGATCTTCTAAATAACGACAGCGATTAACGGGCTTAAATGATATTTAGAAAGGGTTACACAGGTACAATTACCTCACAGAAACCATGAGTACTGCCTCAGGGAAACACAACGCCCGCCTTCTAATTTTTTTGTTGTATATTTCAGCCTGAAGGAAATACCATTCATATAACCAGAAATTGAACCATGTGACAAAAATAATTAATAACCGCCAGAATAAAATTGTGTTAGAGTTCTATTTTTTGAATGGTGAAGCTATTTTTGCTTCGGGTATGTTACAGCACTCTTACTGCACAGTAACACGAAGATGATGTTCTTGTACAGGTTTTGATGTGGTAGTTTCAGTTTGCAACCAAGTATTTCTTCCTAGCTTGCAGCCTGTATTCATACAGACAAATTCAGCAGTGTGCCACCTATAAGGTCTGAGAAATTATATTTTTGTTACTGGTATTGTTAATTTCTGTACTTTGGTCTCAGCTACTCGGAAAATGTAATATGATCGAATATAGATTCTGTTATAATAAATTCTAAAATTAACTTGGGTTGTGCAGGTATTAAATTTCATTTGCCCAATGTGGATAATTCTGATCCCTGTGCCTGTCACATAACTATGAAAAAACTACAACCTGATACTTAATGAATGACAAGATTCTTTTCTGCATGAGTCATCTGAAGATGTGGGTTATATGACCTTAAACTACTTATTAACAGCAAGAATATTTCATTAAATGACTACTCTTGAGTAATCGCAGCTGTAATTTCATGCATAAAAATAAAAATATGAAGGTTATAAATGTAATGCACGTTGTTAGCACATGTATAAAGCGGTTCAGGTAAGACCATGTGTCCCGTTTATTAAACTGTGCAGCAAGAAGTGCAGCGAAAATAACATGTTTCACTAGCTCAGTCAGTAGAGCCACGCGATTGTCTGCGATTTCACGAGTCATTTCCAACAGACGTTTCGTAGCCTATCATCTACGTGAGTTAGTTTCGTAGTAACATCTCTGCTATAAGAGATGAAAGTTGAACTGTCCTTTTGTTTATAAACTTGTGAGATAGACGCAGAGTCTGAAATCGTCTACAGAAATGAGATTATTTGCTAATGACTGGCCATAATGTTTCAAGGGAAATGGCTTTGTAAATTTTGACACTCACTGCCAATACTGCACCTGTGCATCACTCGGAAAGCGAACGTTAGGAATTTTATAGTTTATAATGCAGATTACAATCACCAACTAAAGTGAGTTAAACTTTTGGGTAAACGTTTGTGTATAAGTTCGTAGTCAATAAATTGAGCTCAAAGTTGTGAGGTTTGTGCGATATGAGAGGTATAGGTTTATTCCACCGCTGTTTACTCGGTTCTAACAACCCCTTTCGCAATTAGCTACCTGTTGTGTACTGCTTGCTGTAAAAACTATTTTCCATTCTCATTAAAGAGAGCCAAATTATGATAGAAACTGTATATAGCTGAGGAAAATCTCCATAACAATTTTAAATTTCCTTCCAATTGTCGGTACACGCATCTTTCTTATGTCTATAGCTAAATGCTGTAGAGGCGGTAAGTCCTTAACAAATTTTATTCTTACATCTGGACATTGTCAATGTCTGCAACGTGTAGAGTGGTAAGAACATGTTCTTTTCTTTGAAATTTCAGTCGAAACTAAGGCAGCTGCGAAACAACATAAGATTTCAGTCATATGTAAGTAAAGTTACGTAGATTAAATTTTGAAATGACGACCAGCATGCAGTAAGAGAAACGATCGTTGCTCTTAGGAGGAAGCATTTTTACCCTTTACACGAGACGTATCATTGAAGTACGTACACAGCTGGCAGTTCTATGGATATAGCGAATTATTGTAGGATTGTCGGCGATTTTCAGCCGTGCTGTAATCATGTGCTCTTGGGCCCCACTAAAATTTATCGTGTACGATGTGCTACACAAAAGGGTCGAGGCTGTTGATGGAAATTTGTGCACTTACCAAATAATTTACTAATCGGCACCTGCAACGTAGTATTGATGATCGAGTACAAACATCGGCATTTGTTACTTTCACTGTTAAATTTATATCTGGATAACGCTTTTCGTGAGGATGGGTTAAACGAATTTATAGTAAAGTTTTCATACACTGCCACTAAATCGACTGAACAATTTAAAACGTGTCACAATGTAAAGACAAGGTTCAAGCTAAAACGACAGTAGCGCACTAATACACTGCTTACAAATAATTATTTAGTAATACGAGCAGTTGCTATCCCTCTTTGGTGTGTTACAGTTATAGAATGGAGACAGAGCTTTGCCGATGATTTTCTGTGCCATGAATATGTCAAAGCTACATATGTGAAGACTCGAAGAAAGATGTAGTAGTCCAGTACTCTTCTTCTATACTAGTGTTAGTGCCACTGTGATACAGAGCACGCTTTCTGTTCAGTATTTAATGTTATTTTATTTCAGTTGATGTTCGTGTTGCTATATCTTATTCTAAGGCGGAGGATGAAGTGTACGCCGTCTGCTTAAGCATAATTTGAATTTTACTCTATATATTTTTATTTTTCAACTGCTATATATATTGTATTTCTGAGTGGATCATGGAAACCAGCCAGATGTTGTTGGAAAGATTCCAAAAACTACGCTCAGGCTGACTAGCGTATTAGGCCAACTGTGGGTAAAGTGGAGTGCAGATTCGATACAGATCTGGTTACGTTCCTGTTCCGCAAAAGTCTAACTGTGTCTGGCACCATAACAGTACGTTTCTTCGTATTATAACATACTTTAGTTACCGCGAAGCGTACGATGCCCATTGAGTGGAGCCAGTCGTACACTGTACGATATAATCCAGGATGGGAGGTGTATGAGGTAATGAAGCCCAAAGACAGCTAGCAACCTAACAGTAAAAGTCAGAATGTCTTGTGCGTATTTGTTTGTCTTTACTGCGAATTTATTATATGTGGCGGTATCAGTGACAACTTTTTCGAGGCCACAAATTGTCAGGTACTTAAAGAAAAAATATGTAAGAATCATTAAGAGCTACAGATGAAATAAACATTTATTCAATACCAGTTTGAATCGCCCGGTATTCATAAAGTATCGTAAAACTATGTACGCTAGTCTGTATGGCATCATTCTTATTGTGGAGATAATAGAAAAAGAACGATACAACCCATTCTGACGAAAATAATTTAAAACATCTAATGAGCAGTTGATCGAAACTGTTAGTGAATGACGGTTTCATTTTCGAATAAAAGCATCTATATTACTTAATATATAAGCTACTTAGTTTATAACGTCGTTTCGGCTACTGGTATCATCAGATAAAAACTCAGAATTTGTAAAACAATCAATCAATCAATAAAACGTGCGCCCCGCTTATTCGTGGATTAGACACTGAACGTAACATTACAGGTCTAAGTTCTGAAGAAACCAAAGAAAAATTTAGAGTAGGAATTAAAGTCCAGGGGAAAGAAACAAAAACTTCGCCGATGGCACTGCAATTCTGTCGGAGGCAGCAAAGAACTTAGAAGAGCAGTTGAAAGGAATGGACGGTGCTTTGAGAGAAGGATACAAGAGGAACTCCAACAAAAGCAAAACAATGATAATCGAATGCAGACGAATTAAATCGAATGATGCTGAGGGAATTAGATTAGGAAACGAGACACGTAAAGTATGGATGAGCTTTGCCATTTGGGCAGCAACATAAAGATGGACAAAGTAGACAGGATATAAAATGTAGACCGGCAGTGGCAAGAAAAGCGTTTCTGAAGAAGAGAGCTTCGTTAACATCGAATATAGATTTGTCAGGAAGTCTCTTCTCCAAGTATTTGTGTGGATTGTAATCATATATGGAAGTGGAATATGGACGATAAACAGTCCAGAATCTTTTGAAATGTGATGCTACAGAACAATGCTGAAGATTAGATCACGTGACTAATGAAGAGGTACTAAAAAGAACTGGTGATAACAGAAATTTGTGGCACAGCCCGACTACAAGATGGGATCGGTCGATAAAGTGGGGGGGGAGTGATCATACAGGGTGACCAAGAGGTGAATACAGTAAGCAGATGCAGAAGGATGTAGGTTGTAGTAGTTACTCGGAGGTGAAGAGACTTGGACAGGATAGAGTAGCATGGAGAGCTGAATCAAACCTTTCTTCGGACTGAATACCACAACAACAAGTTGTCATCTAACGATGCAGCAGCGTAAACAACGTTTTAAATGAAGTACTAGACCTATATTTCGCGATATGGACGGTGTTATTAATAAAATATCCATAATGCCAGCAGACTGATTCAGGAAAATTATTTCATTGGTTAGTAAAGTTATACAGGGTGTCCACAATGAGACTCCAACATTTTAACTCATAAAATCTGAGAGGAAACACAATTTATTGACGAACAAATTCAGGGAAATCATACAGCAGCTCATCAAGTTTTCATACAGAGGTGGACGGTTCAGTACACTTGAACATGGGCGCCACGGGTAGTGCGAAGAATGTTGTTGTTGTGGTTTTCAGTCCTGAGACTGGTTTGATGCAGCTCTCCATGCTACTCTATCCTGTGCAAGCTTTTTCATCTCCCAGTACCTACTGCAACCTACATCCTTCTGAATCTGCTTAGTATATTCATCTCTTGGTCTCCCTCTACGATTTTTACCCTCCACGCTGCCCTCCAATACTAAATTGGTGATCCCTTGATGCCTCAGAACATGTCTGGTCAAGTTGTGCCACAAACTTCTCTTCTCCCCAATCCTATTCAATACTTCCGCATTAGTTATGTGATCTACCCATCTAATCTTCAGCATTCTTCTGTAGCACCACATTTCGAAAGCTTCTATTCTCTTCTTGTCCAAACTATTTATCGACCATGTTTCACTTCCATACATGGCTACACTCCATACGAATACTTTCAGAAATGACTTCCTGACACTTAAATCAATACTGGATGTTAACAAATTTCTCTTCTTCAGAAACGCTTTCCTTGCCATTGCCAGCCTACATTTTATATCCTCTCTACTTCGACCATCATCAGTTATTTTGCTCCCCAAATAGCAAAACTCCTTTACTATTTTAAGTGCCTCATTTTCTAACTGATTCCCTCAGCATCACCCGACTTAATTAGACTACATTCCATTATCCTTGTTTTGCTTTTGTTGATGTTCATCTTATATCCTCCTTTCAAGACACTGTCCATTCCATTCAACTGCTCTTCCAAGTCCTTTGCTGTCTCTGACAGAATTACAATGTCATCGGCGAACCTCAAAGTTTTTATTTCTTCTCCATGAATTTTAATACCTACCCCGAATTTTTCTTTTGTTTCCTTTACTGCTTGCTCAATATACAGATTGAACAACATCGGGGAGAGGCTACAACCCTGTCTTACTCCCTTCCCAACCACTGCTTCCCTTTCATGTCCCTCGACTCTTATAACTGCCATCTGGTTTCTGTACAAATTGCAAATCGCCTTTCGCTCCCTGTATTTTACCCCTGCCACCTTCAGAATTTGAAAGAGAGTATTCCAGTCAACATTGTCAAAAGCTTTCTCTAAGTCTACAAATGCTAGAAACGTAGGTTTGCCTTTCCTTAATCTTTCTTCTAAGATAAGTCGTAAGGTCAGTATTGCCTCACGTGTTCCAGTGTTTCTACGGAATCCAAACTGATCTTCCCCGAGGTTGGCTTCTACTAGTTTTTCCATTCGTCTGTAAAGAATTCGTGTTAGTATTTTGCAGCTGTGACTTATTAAGCTGATAGTTCGGTAATTTTCACATCTGTCAACACCTGCTTTCTTTGGGATTGGAATTATTATATTCTTCTTAAAGTCTGAGGATATTTCGCCTGTTTCATACATCTTGCTCACCAGATGGTAGAGTTTTGTCAGGACCGGCTCTCCCACGGCCGTCAGTAGTTCCAATGGAATATTGTCTACTCCGGGGGCCTTGTTTCGACTCAGGTCTTTCAGTGCTCTGTCAAACTCTTCACGCAGTATCGTATCTCCCATTTCATCTTCATCTACATCCTCTTCCATTTCCATAATATTGTCCTCAAGTACATCGCCCTTGTATAGACCCTCTATATACTCCTTCCACCTTTCTGCTTTCCCTTCTTTGCTTAGAACTGGGTTTCCGTCTGAGCTCTTGATATTCATACAAGTCGTTCTCTTATCTCCAAAGGTCTCTTTAATTTTCCTGTAGGCGGTATCTATCTTACCCCTAGTGAGATAGGCCTCTACATCCTTACATTTGTCCTCTAGCCATCCCTGTTTAGCCATTTTGCACTTCCTGTCGATCTCATTTTTGAGACGTTTGTATTCCTTTTTGCCTGTTTCACTTACTGCATTTTTATATTTTCTCCTTTCATCAATTAAATTCAATATTTCTTCTGTTACCCAAGGATTTCTACTAGCCCTCGTCTTTTTACCTACTTGATCCTCTGCTGCCTTCACTACTTCATCCCTCAAAGCTACCCATTCTTCTTCTACTGTATTTATTTCCCCCATTCCTATCAACTGCTCCCTTATGCTCTCCATGAATCTCTGTACAACCTCTGGTTCTTTCAGTTTATCCAGGTCCCATCTCCTTAAATTCCCACCTTTTTGCAGTTTTTTCAGTTTTAATCTACAGGTCATAACCAATAGATTGTGGTCAGAGTCCACATCTGCCCCTGGAAATGTCTTACAATTTAAAACCTGGTTCCTAAATCTCTGTCTTACCATTATATAATCTATCTGATACCTTTTAGTATCTCCGGGGTTCTTCCATGTATACAACCTTCTTTCATGATTCTTAAACCAAGTGTTAGTTATGATGATGTTGTGCTCTGTGCAAAATTCTACCAGGCGGCTTCCTCTTTCATTTCTGTCCCCCAATCCATATTCACCTACTATGTTTCCTTCTCTCCCTTTTCCTACACTCGAATTCCAGTCACCCATGACTATTAAATTTTCGTCTCCCTTCACAATCTGAATAATTTCTTTTATTTCATCATACATTTCTTCAATTTCTTCGTCATCTGCAGAGCTAGTTGGCATATAAACTTGTACTACTGTAGTAGGTGTGGGCTTCGTATCTATCTTGGCCACAATAATGCGTTCACTATGCTGTTTGTAGTAGCTTACCCGCATTCCTATTTTCCTATTCATTATTAAACCTACTCCTGCATTACCCCTATTTGATTTTGTGTTTATAACCCTGTAGTCACCTGACCAGAAGTCTTGTTCCTTCTGCCACCGAACTTCACTAATTCCCACTATATCTAACTTCAACCTATCCATTTCCCTTTTTAAATGTTCTAACCTACCTGCCCGATTAAGGGATCTGACATTCCACGCTCCGATCCGTAGAACGCCAGTTTTCTTTCTCCTGTGTTGCGGAGCATCTGTTCTGTGACGGAGTTGATGACAATTGTTATGCGCTGTTTCGAGTCTTGCAGGTCCTTTACTGGTGTAGCGTATACCCGGTCTTTCACGTAACCCCACAAGAAAAAATCGAGGGGGTTATGTCGGGCGAACGTGGCGGCCAAGGAATTGGACCTCAACGGCCAGTCTATCGTGGCATGTGTCATTTAAAAATTTTCGGACATCAAGGCTACAATGGGGTGGTGCACCGTCCTGTTGAAACAGATTTGGCTGCAGGTCTGTTATCCGTGTCACGGCAAATTGTTCCAACATGTCCAGGTAGATGGCTGCATCCACAGTCGCCCAACAATGCGATTTATCATCAAACCACACCACAGATTAACTTTCGGACTGTCGCGCATGTGTTCCCTAGGTGCATGTGGATTTTCGGACCCCCAGAAGCGCACATTGTGACGATTGACAGCCCTTGACGCGTGAAAGGTTGCCTCGTGAGTAAACATCACGCGTGATAAAAATGTCTCGTCCGCGGCAATGCGATCTAACATGACACATGCAAATTCTTCTCGCTTTAGTCGATCAAGCTTGATTTCTTGCACAACTTGCACTTTATATGCGTACAAACGTAATCGCTGATGAAGCACTGTTGAATGTTTCATACGAAGTTCTCGTGATGCCTGTCGCACTGACTTCTGTGTACTTTGTTCGAATTACCGCTGCACTTGTTCCACATGTTGTTCGCTGATCCCAGGCTTACCACCACCATGCCATTTCGCAACACTCCCAGTAGCCAAAAACTGATCACACCACTTCTTTATAGTCTTGAACGACGGGGCGCTTTGTTGTAAACTCGACGAAAGTTTCTTTGCACTTGAGTCTGCATACCACCAGAACACTTGTGCACTCTCCTTCATAGCCTCCATTTTACTAAAACAATTGATTGCAGCTCCACTACGGCCACTGGGCGTATCAAATTTGCACACCACAAATGGCTAAACAAGAAGCAAAACAAGCTAAAGCTAAGAGAAAAGAAATAATAATAAATCAGCAATAAACCTGATAATTTATAAAATCAAACATGTTAAAGCTACCAATTAAAATAATTAAAGACAATAAAATCAAAGCTGAACTAAATTGATACGAAATTGTTTGAGTGACAGAACGGAGGAGTTGCTCTGTCTGCCCCTTCAGCATTCACCGGTCCACCATCTGAAATGAGAAAGATATTAAAATGTTGGAGTCTCATTGTGGACACACTGTATTCCCTAAACAGCACTTGGTGACTGTCAAATATATCTTTCTTTAAATATTAACGAATTGTGGTACACCAAATGCATAGAATTAAGAACACATACTTTTTCTTTCTTGGAGTCAACGCCGATCCAATGGATCAGCTTTTAAGAAAGTCCCTATTTTTGAGACCGGAAGAAAATATAATCGGGTACGTGCGGTTATTAGTCGTTCTGGAGGGGAGCTCAAAACAAAGCGAGGCCCTTTGTGGTCGGTATGGAAAAGTGGTAACGGGCCTGCCGGGAAATTTGCCTACATTTTAACATGTTTTAATTACAACAGGCTGTGCGCCCTTGACGGGCAACCTTTTAAAAACTTCCCTCCTTTGACGTACCCCTCTGCCGGGAGAGGGGAGGCAGCCGTGGCCCAGGAAGCGTGTAAACAATGTAGACGAACACGCCACTCGCTGTAATATGCAGCATATCCCATTGTACAAACTTTGTAGAGAATTATGCCGGCGCTCAAGACACGCGAACGCTTAGGCTGAAAACTTAATGAGCGTAGTAGCGCGCGGGCGAGGCGTATCCCCCGCGTAGCGGCAGGCGCGGCGCGTGCCTAGGCCGGTGCCATTGTCGAGGCCCCGTCAATGTCCGCGCCGCGCCGCGCCGCTGCTGAAACAGTAACGAGGCGGCCGAAGGGGGCCGGAGCCGGCGGGTGAATGGCTGGGGGGGGGCGAAGCGCCGTGGCGCGCCAACGTCTCAGTGTGGCGGCTTACACGTTAGTAGTACGGCCGGATGCGGGAGAAGACTTAAACCTGTTGAAAGAAATGGACAGTTTGCTTAGCGCGAAATGTGGCTTAAGTAGCGGATGGTTATAACTAAAGTGCAACTCCTACAGAGGTTCAATGTGGGCAGTATTTAGCGTACAACGTAGATATTCTAATGCGTTAACGCGGAACTGATTTACGTTGGAAAAAAAAAATAATCATACAATGAAGGCTTTCACGACCTGATGGTACTGTTGTTGATAATTATTCTGGGTTATACGGCCGTGGTCCATGGAATTCTTCTATTCCTAACGTTTCGTCCAATACTACGTTGGACATCCTCAGATGTATGGCTGGTCCTGTTGAGTCCTGCCGACTGACCAGTCGGGCGTCGGAGAGCGGCCTAAATACCGAGGTAACAGACCGATGGCAGTCTAAAACATAAAGTGTTTCGGAAGAGCACACATACTGATAGATACTTACATAAGAACTCCAATCATCACCCACAACAAAAAAGAGGTGTAACCAAAAGTTTAGTGGACAGGGCAAAACGGTTTTGTACGCCGGAACATCTGGATACGGAACTGAATAACCTGAAACAGGCCTTCGAAAAGAATGGGTACTCAAACAAAGAAATTAATAGAGTTTTAAGACCTAATTACAGCAGACCAAAGGACAAGGATGGTACACAGCAATGGAAGAACACGGTGTCTTTACCTTTCATTAGTAAGGTTACAGATCGAATCGGAAAAATTTTGCTGAAACATAAAGTGAAACCGGTATTCAAACCTACCAGAAAAATTGGACAAGTACTTCGTTCTGTTAAAGATAGAAGGCCACCATTAGCATCTAGCGGTGTGTATAAAATTCCGTGTACTTGTGGCAAGGACTATATTGGTACTACGAAAAGAAGTGTGAATACGAAGGAGCATATAAGTCTTTGCCGACTGGAAGAAATAGATAAATCGGCCGTTGCGGAACATGCACTTGTCAGGTGACCATGCAGTTAAGTTTTCTAAAACTACAGTTTTAAGTGCTACCACGAACTGTTATCCACGACTGTGTAGGGAGGCTATTGAAATTTATAAACATGAAGATAATTTTAATAGAAAAGAAGAGGCCTTGAAATTAAGCGAGATATGGACAGTGGCGTTACAAAATCGATAAGTGATTGTTCTCTATGACGGACTATTATCGATAGTTACGTTTTATCTTTGACTAGTTTCCTCTCTGCTACTATATGCTCTCTTTCCTCGGTATTTAGGCCGCTCTCCGACGCCCGACTCGTCAGTCGGCAGGACTCAACAGGACCAGCCATACCTCTGAGGATGTCCAACGTAGTATTGGACGAAACGTTAGGAATAGAAGAATTCCATAGACTACGGCCATATAACCCGGAAGAATTAACAACAACAGGAAAAAAAATAGTTCCAGTTTTTGTCACCAGGTGCAAATCTGGCGCCATGAATATAAGAAGGAGCACAGAAACATTTCCATACACAATGGATCAGGAGTGGGACGAGGGCACAACAGGTCAAACCGCTGCTGAGACGGTTTCTTCAATAGGAGCACCAGATACATCGACGATATGCTGTATAGTGCCAGATTTGCACCTGGTGGCCAAAAGCGGAACTAATTTTTTTTCTAGCGTCAATTGGTGCTGCATTAATGCATTAGCGTATCTACCAAGTTTCGGTGCCATATCACAATTATATCTCACGCTGGAGCCTCGTGAGTAGTTACACTTTAATTATAGCCCCAGGTATAGGAAAAGTAAAAAGGAGGGTTAGTAAAAAGGAGAATGACAGCTAGATTAACAGCGAAATTAGGCTCAACACTGTCGTGAAAGAACTAAATGAGTTCTTCAGACTTGGCTGTGTTCAAATCTGATTTAGGATTCCCAGCTAGGAAAGAAGAAGTGGAGTGAGAGGGTCACGTAGAGGGCGTTCTGCCAATATGACGATTTGTATCAGACCTTCACCGACACCATTACAACACTTTCCGCAACAGTCAGTAAGTTGCTTTCCGGTGGGTCGTTTCGAACTAATTCTGTTTTTAATTGCAGTAGCGGTAGTTATTATCTTATTTACAATTTCTGTGCCGCGCAGGGTTACCCGAGCGGTCTTAGGCACTGCAGTCATGGACTGGGCGGCTGGTCCCGGCGGAGGTTCGAGTCCTCCCTCGGGCATGGGCGTGTGTGTGTGTGTGTGTGTGTGTGTGTGTGTGTGTGTGTGTGTGTGTGTTTGTCCTTAGCATAATTTAGGTTGTGTGTGAGCTTAGGGACTGATGACCTTAGCAGTTAAGTCCCATAAGATTTCACACACATTTGAACATACAATTTCTGCTTACTTGAGCGTTGTTCGTCAGCCTGTGACCCTTATCGAACCGGATTGATAGACGAAATAGGAAGGCCACAGAATAGCAGCGCATTTCGTCACAATTAGTTTCGCGAGCACGAAAATATTGGTAAGAAGTTGGGAACAGTGCCTAACAAGTCTCATACGACCAAATGACTTCCTTCCGTTGCTCCGCAGTCAAGGTTTTATGGCTTTGACACCACATTTTCATGTTACGACAGTTTTCATCACTGAAGAATTGTACCGGAATTCTAGTTCGTCCTGCAGCTCTCTGTTCGTTTGGTTGTTTTGCTACTGTCATTCTCCCATTTTTCATCACAATCCTCTTCACTGGCCGACTTTCACGATAACTCAACAAACACTTTTGTCGTCGTAATGAGTTAGCGGATGATGCTTTTCCGCTTTCCATGTATACGGTACAAATATTCGATACGTTACCCCTTTGTTACGGAAGCACACACAAAACGAGTACTAACAATTTAGCTACAATCGAATTCACTTAGGTCCGACACAAAGCACTCTCAGCTACGCAGAACACTTTTCTGTCAACGACTGGCACTCGTAACGTACTTAGGATATTGCACAAGTGTCTTTCCTGGACAAGTACGACATCGCAACCTGCAGGTTTGGCTAGCATCTGATTTTATGTTCAAGCATGTATTTCTCGAGATGTCTCATATTTTTGTTCCATCTCTGTGTAACTAAAAGGGTAGTCCTGAAACTGCATACCAACAGTGTTGTATAGAAGTGAAGCTCGGGCCACTAAAGTCAGCAGAAGAAGATACTGAAGAATTTTGAATTTGATGCTAATGAAGAATGTTAAAATTTTGTACATAGATAAACTACGAAAGGAAACAGAACTGAAAAGAACAGTTGAGGAAGGATGTGACTGGAAGACTTTTGTTAGAAGACGGGACAGGCTAGTAAGGCATCCAGCAACAAAATGACGCAGGAAGGACCCGTAATGAAGAGAAACGGTAGGTGCACAGTGAGACAGGAAAATGAAAGCAGATTATAAAATATATCGGGTGTGATGGTTACCTGGCTATGAAAAGATTAACAGAAGCGAGCACAGATGGAGCGAAGGATCAGACCAATCGAAATACTGATGACTAAAAAGAAATTAAATCTTGGAGTTCAACATACCACCCTACTGCTTGTCCAGGTGTCAACGTTCTCTGCCAGGAACATTTGACCTTCAAGGTGATAACAAAATGTAACGAAACTTTGCGGAATGTAACGTAACATAAGCATTACAGTCTAATCTCGTAACTGTTATCTCTGGAGTTTCTCAAATTAACTTGTTACACACGGAACAACAGAGCTGGCGAGTTACAGCCCTACACTTTCAAAAATTCAAGCATAAAAATCTACCGTTGAAATCACTTGACTCGTATGAGGAGAAAAAAGTCCGTCATGAAGCTGTTATCTATAATAATTAGACAAACCTGTTTAAAAGCATTGTGGTTTCAACGTAACGCAATCATCTGCGGCTCTACAATGAGTGTAAACACGCAACGTCAGACCAATTTCTCAACGACGAGCAACAACTCTCCGCATTACTTTTTAAACCTGTGACAAAAACCTCACAGCTACAGGCCTAAAACCATTGTATTTGTATTTATGGCGTTGGAAGAAAGACATATGAGATGAACTACTGCCATCATAAAGCAATGCAGAATTTTAAAAAAAAAGAAAAAGAAAACAGCACGTTTTCCATAGTAGTACTAAGTAAACTGAAATTAGTGGTTCACGCCCTGATAATTTATTATCAACTGTTTAAAATATTTCGAAACATGTAAAAATCTAAACAATCGCTATAACTGATACTTACAGATAGTTAATAAAGCTGGAATACTTTTTTAACTGGAAACGTACACACACATCTTGAGAACATTCGGGATACACCATAACAACATTTTGCTGCAACTGTTATCTCTCGCAATATTGACTTTTCCTCCTCAATGATGATGTCTACTCTGCTGAAAGACCTTTCCTCCTCAAATACGGTGTATATGTTCAAATGTTATACCAACCAGACCCACGTTTACGAAACAGAGTATAAATGTTTGCGCTGGTCAAAGACCGGCTCTACGACTTTTACGGGGAACCACACTGACCTAACCTGACTGTTTCGTTATGTCTGCCATTCTTAGAAACCTGTGGACACTGTAACTTTACGAAATTCGTGAATTTTTCTAGAACACTTTATGTGTTTACTGATATACGATTACTTTATTTCCTTGTCATGTATCGGTTTTATGATGTGAAATTTATTAGTATGTCCAATTTATCTAAAAAAGCAAAGTATCCCAGGTGTGTCAAAGGTCCTTCTTCCATACCACTCACACGCTCATAGCTTCAGTTCTACCAGAAACAGCACACACTCCTGCAAAGTGAAGTTAATTCTGGAAATCTAGACTATGGCTAAGCCATTTGAGCCGGCCGAAGTAGCCGTGCGGTGAAAGGCGCTGCAGTCTGGAACCGCAAGACCGCTACGGTCGCAGGTTCGAATCCTGCCTCGGGCATGGATGTTTGTGATGTCCTTAGGTTAGTTAGGTTTAACTAGTTCGAAGTTCTAGGGGACTAATGACCTCATCAGTTGAGTCCCATAGTGCTCAGAGCCATTTGAACCATTTTTTGCTAAGCCATTTGAGTCTGATATCGTTTCTTCCAGTCGAGCAATGTATGCGGGAGTGCTTGTCTGAGAATTGGAATGTGAAGGAGGGACGATGGCAGGATTGAACTTTTTGTGTGAATCTATCTGGATAGCGCGATAGGTAATAGAAGTGTCCCCAAAACACCGGTTTAAATTCTGATCCGGCAAAGAAGTTTAATTTGTCAACAAGTTCCAGTGTCCCTAGATGTCACCAGCTTTTCGTGACAACAGAGCGTGAAATTTTCACACTCTCAGGGCGGCGCACTGATTATGTAGAGGATTTAATCCAAAGAATTAAAAGAAAAGGCCAACGCAGAGGAATAACACCATTTTTCTTCAGCTGTTTCCCGAGGTGTAATTCCTTCGTCTCTAAATGGCGCTCGTGCGTCTATAAGTATGGCTCTGCCAAAACACCTCCGCTTTCATTCACTGCCAGAATACAACCAAGACGCTAGTATAAAATGTCTTGGTTTCGTGCTAATTTATTGCCTAGAAGTGAGACAGCGGCTCCGATAATAATCGAGCAAGCTAATCGATAGACAGCTGATAAAGAGCATGGAAAACGAAAGAAGGCGTTTATAACACGAAACAAGAGGTCCTGCGTTACTTCGAGACCGGGAGAGTTGGATACCAAAACCACTAACAAGAAAGGCTAACAAATATATACCTAGGTAAACCAGGGTGAAATGGAGACGTGGGACACATGGTCAGGGTTACTTCAACTCAATACACGCTAGGCAATAATTACCAATTAAACACGAATTAAAGGCTTGTAATTTGCAACAGATTTTATTTAACAATTGCATGACAACAGCAAACTGCTATTTCCCCAGAATGATATTCATAACTACTATAGAATTTGAAACATTACTAAACAGAGAAAATGTCTACGGGTGTCAAAGCCCATCCCAAACAAAAATAATTTTAAATCCGTTTTTACATGAATCTTACGAACCATACAAACAATAATTGGTTTAGAGAGAAAAAATACCACAGAATCACGACACCTTTTAAGATATAAAAACAAAAACAACTCACGATTTCTGTTTGTGAATAATATGTTAAAAACCCAGTACAATGAAATGTATCTTTCAGGTATTAGAAAATTTCAGTGACAAGTAATGGGACACTAGAGGTGCGCGGAAACTACAACTCAGATCCAGCCTGAATGAAAGCTGAAAGGAACAGTGAAGAAGGCGTCACAAGGAACAAATAATAAAATACCTAAATTCGCCGAAGAACTGGAATCTACTGATAAACACAGCGGCTGCGGTATCGGTTCCAATTCAAACTGACTGCCGCCAATGCGTCGTCCCCCAATTGAAATGGAAATGTCGTGTGGCTAGGGCCTCTCGTCGGGTAGACCGTTAGCCTGTTGCAAGTCTTTCGAGTTGACGCCACTTCGGCGACTTGCGTGTCGATGGGGATGAAATGATGATGACAACACAACACCCAGTCCCTGAGCGGAGAAAATCCCTGACCCAGCCGGGAATCGACCCAGCCTGTTAGGTATGACGTTCCGTCACGCTGACCACTCAGCTACCAGGGCGGACGTCCTCCAATTAAACGAGCAGCTACAACGGACGACGCACACCGCTGATTGTACCACCGAAACAACAACATAAAACCACACAGCAACTGGGCAGCATCCAGAGTAACACAATCCTTAAAACATTAGAAAGTTTCAACACAGGAATACAACCATATGTCCGTTGGAGGACAAAACGCGAGCCATCAGAAAAGGCACCTGTCGCCACTCAGTGGATGTGCAGTTGCGATACGGCGTGCAGTTTCAGCCTTCATCGGTGATGGAGTAGTTTGCATGGGTGCGTGAACCACACGCAGCAAAGTTTGATGAACGGTCGATGAGGATACATGTTGGCAGCTCCTTGGTTCATCTGGGCGCTCAGTTGCTCAACAGTTGCACGTCTATTCGCCCGGACACATCTCCTTTATTATCATTCAACCCCTGTCATCTCTTCCCCATAGTACACAGCAGTGGCTTCGCCGCCGGTTTGGATTGCACCATTTTACATGCACGGTGTACTTTAAACATGGCGACATGCGAACAGTTTACAAACTTAGCCGTTTCGGAAATGTCAGACAAACCTCGCTGTTTCCGCATCACGACTACTAGTGCACTGTTTTCCGTGTCCTTCCGACACCTTTTGTATACCCGTCATTGCTAGTGATGTTATGAGTGGCTATTGCATTTTGAAGCCGAATACTGGCGGTGGTGACAGTAATGTGATTAGACCATGTATAATGACCTTTAAGAACATACACTGACGGGAAAAAAATCGCAACACCAAGAAAGAGTTGTACGATAAAAACGAAAGTTGGTAGGCGAGTTTGTACATCTGAAAGATGATGGCTATTCAAAACTTGTGCTAGTCGTATAAGAGTGGTGCTAGTAGCGCCACTACGAGAAAGAAAATCAGGTTTGTCTTCAATACACGCTATTACGGTCGTGAGCAAGCAGCGAGTTGACGTTAGTCTAGAACGCCTTTAAGGCGACAGAGTCGCCATTATCAACACCTCACTGAGTTTCAACGAGGTCATACTATAGGACCACGATGTTTCTTTTGCGACGCTGCTTGATACGACTGATGGCAGCGCTGGTCACGAGAATGCAGAGTCACAAGAAGACCGGGTTCCGGACGGCCACGTAGCACTACCGAGAGGAAGACCATCGTGTTCGGCGTAAGGCTCTGGCGTATCGTCCTGCGTCTGCTGCACGATTTTGAGGAGCAGTTGGCACCACAGTGACGCAGCGTACTCTTACAAATCGTTTACGTCAAGGACACCTCCGACTCTGACGCCCTGTAGCGTGCATTCCGCTGACCCCAATGGTTGTGGATCGATGTCAGTGATTGTGTTGATTAGAAAGAGGACAGGTGAGGACCTGCAACCAACCTGTCTACATGGTAGACATACTGGACCTACACCTGGTGTTATGGTCTGTGGAGCGATAGCCTATGACAGAAGGAACACTCTCGTGGTTTCCTCACGCACCCTGACTGCTAATTTGTACGCCACTCTTGTGATTCGACCTGTTGAGCTGGCATTCACGAAAAGCATTCCAGGGAATGTTTTCCAGCAGGATAACCCTGGCGCATATACCGCTATTCTAGCCTAACATGCCCTAGAGTGTCAACATTTTGGTAGTCCACGGAGAGTACACAGCTGCAGTTTCATAAAAGACATGGCAGTTCCCCTTTATTATATGACGCGGAAAGTTGGACGCCGAGAAATGAAGATTTACAGTAACTAGTTGCACTGTAAGATTTCACGTCCGGGTATGTTACAATTAAGATAATGTTCCTAACTATTCCGCCGTGGGTCGAATGGATTTCACTTTTAAAACCAACTTTTCGCTCCCACCTGGGATCGTAGCTTCTTTGAGTGTAGCTGAAAGCTACCATCCCCCTTGAAAATGTCCTACACAAATTGGGACGTAACGTTGCGTTTAAATGTGAAATCCATTCGACCACGGCATAACAGCCCGGAACATTTCGTTAACTGTGCACCAGAAATGTAATTTCTAAGACACGTGAAAGGGTGCACTAGAAAAGACAAAACTAGAAACGAACTAATAAGTGCATAGTTAGGGATGCAACAAATAAACCAAAAGAGGAGAGAACATGTACTTCGAATGCCACCATGAAGACTTCCTAAACTAACAAAGTATTTTAAACTACGGAGCAAGTGAAGTGTCGGAAGACCGAGAAAGAGAGGCGAGACCGGAACAAGCCCTAGTCGCAGAAGAACAGAAGAAGTTCTTCCTGCACTAGGGTCTACACATAATAAGGTAAATTTCATCATTTTTATCCGTCCTGATATTCTAGTAGTAGTGGCTACCAGGGGGTTACTTCTCAATCGTGAGACACTGATGGACAACTGTATCAGAGACCGCTACTGTGTTGAAGAGGCAACTCGTGCTCCCCAAATAAATGATACATTGTGGCATGTTACGCTAATGGGAAATCGTGAAACTTTTTACGTGTCGTCAGCATGACAGACAAGCGCTGAGTAGACAGGATGCCGTTGTCAACGTATTTGGTCTCAGCCGTAACGTGAATGCTTTATGCAAGGGACACTTCATCGTCGAGTTCGTGTTGGCAAATGCTCATGCCACCGTCTCACTCATGTACAGCAAGTATCTCTGTTCAAAGTACACGTCGACAGTGCTACGCTGTGGGCACCAGCGTGGTGTAATACATAAACAAACACTGTCCGGCTCACAACTTTTTACTACCGGATACCGGTTCCAATCTGAGCTCCACATTATCTTCAGGTCTGACGCCACAAAGTGCGGTTTGTCAACGTTTGTGCACTTCGCAGTGCCAGACCAGGAGATGGGCTGCAGCGCAGATTGAAGCCGGTAGGCGGCAAAAAAAAAAGTGTTTTGATCCAGGGGGTGTTTATTATAACAAAACAGATCATGTTACCTAAGACATGGTGGTAGATACAAAATAAAATGTTTTGTTCACTGGCACTGGACGATAATTACAGATTGCAAGGAATGACTCACGCCGTTCCAATGTTATATGCCAGCAAGGACGAAAAGCGGTAACATCAAGGAACAACCTAAGCCGTGTTTATCCTTAAATACGTGGATCAAGGCTATCAAGCCTTTCAAGAATTTCTCTACTGTCGGAAACATTGATCAGTAGCACGGAAAAGCTTATCAACCAAGTTAGAATCGTGTAGGACATGAAACTAATTTATTATTGTTGGTGGGAAGGCCGAAGCACGTTATAAATAATGGAGATTCATTGACAGTGCAAAAGTTACTTCATGTGCACCCCAGGGGAATGTATTGGACTCTTTCCCTTCATATTCTGTGTACAGTGTGAACATTAAAAAACCAACAAACTACAGGGACGGATACCTGGCTGGAAATGGACGAAAAAAGGTCATATGAACATGCGTCCGGAAGTGCATCTTTGCCACGGTAGATGGTGCTGTCGAATGAAAATCCTTCTGACCACGTGCTCTGAGTTGCTCGTGTGTTACACGCTGTGTCATTGACGCAGCGTACTGTAAGCAGCAGAATGGTCCGGTATTCATGTAGGGAACAAGTTGAGAGGGTGTTTGCGTACGGCCAAGCAGATGGAAACGATCGAGAGGCAGCACGGCTGTACCAAAACAAGTACCTTCACAGACACCAACTAAATCAGACAACATTTCAAACCCTTTTTGGGCGTATGTGTAATCATAGGTCAGACGAACGTGCAGGAAGGTGGCGGACTGCGCGTTCACCTGGTTTGGAGGACCGTGTTCTACAGGACTTTGAGACGGACCGAAGTACAAGCTCCAGGCAAGTGCCCCACCAGCATGGCGTAAGCCAAAGTACGATTATGTGTGTCCTGCATGACAATCACTATTGTCCCTAACACAAGGAACACTTGGCACGTGGTCAGACGAACTGTCATGCCTCAGCGTCATCTACTGTGACAACGATGCTTTTCCGGACACATGAGCCGGCCGGTGTGGCCGTGCGGTTCTAGGCGCTTCAGTTTCGAACCGCGTGACGGCTACGGTCGCAGGTTCGAATCCTGCCTCGGGCATGGATGTGTGTGATGTCCTTAGGTTGGTTAGGTTTAAGTAGTTCTAAGTTCTAGGGGACTGATGACCACAGATGTTAAGTCCCATAGTGCTCAGAGGCATTTGAACCATTTGAAACGGACACATGTTCATAGGATTTTTTTCCTCCATTTTAAGTCCCGAAATCCGTCCCTGCAGTTTGCTGGTTTTATTAATGTTCACCCTGTATATCATCTGGCAGACAATACTAATAGAATTCTCACACTTCTGCAGTCGATGCAGTTGTCTGTAATGAAGTACTACCTGAAAAATCTGTACCCTTGCAACAAATGTAAAAACGTAGAATACTCTGCTGATAATGCCAGTATTTCAAAACAAACAGTCAACCCATGGAGATACCAGGTGTAATAATTTATGGGGATATGCATTTATTTATTCATTTGTTTATACGTTTATTTCATCTGGCAAATTTAGCTCCTTTAGGTGCTCCCATACATCTAATCAGATATACTTAGTGAGTTAAGGATACATCTTTTATACTACACGAAGAATATATAACAATAGTAGAATTACAGCATGTGTAGTAATGAATATGTGAAATTTTAAAAAAATGTTAGTCTTACTAACACCATATTAAGCAATTTGCTCATTACATTCGTTTCGAATGTGAGTAATAACACCTCACAGAAGCATATGGAAAAGGCAGAGAAAGAAGCAGAGTGGGATAAGAAGTTGACTAGTCAGAAAAATAGCAAGAGATATGAAACGGAATCATGACACAGACTCAATCGCTTGCACAGCAGCTCGAAAACTTCGATTCATTGGTAGACTACTGGAAAATGCTGTGAGTGTGCAAAGGAGACAGCTTGCAAAGAATCGTGCGCCCCATCCTAGAATATTTCCCAGAATTGTACGACTCATACAAAACAGGACTCACAAGAAATATAGAACGTATAGAAAGAAGGGGAGCACGACTGGTTAGGGATTTCTTCGACTCACGGAACAGCATCATGAAAATTCTGTGGAACCTGAACTAGCACATCTTATTACGGACTACCTAGAAGAAAACGATTTATGGACACATAGTCAGCAAGGATTCAGTAAATATCGTTCTTGTGAAACACAAGCAGTTCCTATTCACACGAAATAATGAGTAGTGTCGACAGGGGATCTTAAATTGATTCCATATTTCTAGATTCTCAGAAGGCTTTGGCACCATTCCTCACAAGCGACTTCTGATGAAATTGTGCCGCTACGAAGTATCATATCATTTGTGCGACTGGATTCGTGATGTCTTGTCAGAAAGATCACAGTTCGTAGTAATCGACAGAAAGTCATAAAGCTAAACAGAATTGATATCTGGCGTTTCCAAAGAGTTTTGAACGCCCTCTGCTGTTCCTAATCTATGTAATGATTTAAGAGCCAATCTGGGCAGCCCTCTTAGATTGTTTGCAGACGATGATGTCATTTACCATCTAGTAAAGTCATCGGAAGATCAAAACCAGCTGAAAAATAGTTTAGATAAGATATCTGTATTGTGCGAAAAGTGGCGTCTCACTTAAATAATGAAAAATGTAGTGTTATCCACATGAACATTGAAAGGACTCCCTAGAATTTTGGTTACACGATAAATAGCACATAGGTAGAGGTAAAGACTCAAATTTGAACCATCACATAGAAAATTCTGTAGGCAAGACGAACCAAAGTCTGCGTTTTATGGCATAACACTTACAAGGTCTTATAATTTTTAACATTTTTATGCAGCAACAGCACTTTAAGCCCGTTGTATGGGCCTCGTCGTGGTGAATTTGGTACAGCTTGTGTAATAGAAGTGACAAAACCTTATGGTTATGCATCAAGTTTTATAAAGTTAGGACATGGCTTGTTTTAGGCAACCATTTAAATAATATTTCATCTTCTGAAGAAGACGTTATTACTAACGTTGAAACCTAGGTAAACGATAAAGTTAACCTCCAACTGTAGGCTGTATATTCTTATATAAACTTACAAGGTGCAACAAGTGTATTAAAGACATTGCCTACAGAATGCTTGCCCGTCTTTTCTGTAATATTGCTGTTAGGTATTTGATTGATAGAAGACTCTGAAAACGTCCAATGTAGGGCAACTCACTTTGTATTATCACGAAATAGGGGAGAGAACGTCTCAGATATGATACACGAGTTGGGCAGCAATCATTAAAGCCAAAGCATTTTCTGTTCTGTGAGGTCCTTTTGTGACATTTCAATCACAGTTTCACTTCTGAATGCTAAAATACTTTGTTGTCGCTAATCTCCATAGGGAGAAATTTTTGTTGTGAAGCCGGCCGTGGTGACCGAGAGGTTCTAGGCGCTACAGTCTGGAACCGCGCGATCGCTACGGTCGCAGGTTCGAATCCTGCCTCGGGCATGGATGTGTGTTATGTCCTTAGGTTAGTTCTTTTAAGTAGTTCTAAGTTCTATGGGACTGATGACCTCAGAAGTTAAGTCCCATAGTACTCAGAGCCATTTGAACCATTTTTCGTTGTGAGAAAATAAGAGAAATCAGAGCTCAGGGAAAGATTTAAGTGTTCGTTTTGCCCGCGCACTATTCGAAAATGGAATGGATAAATAGCCTGAAAGTGGTGCGACGAACCGTCTGCTAGGCACTTAAGCGTGAATTGCGGACTAATCTTGGCAGAGCTTCCTTACAGATTTTCTAGCTCGGCATTAACAGAATATACTACACCCACCACTTATATTTCCCTAAGGGAACGCGAAGACAACTTGAGACCAGGCTCACTGCACAGAGGCAGAGATCCAGTCATACTTCGCGTGCTCCATACTCCAATGGAAAGGAAGAATCCCTAATGTGGAACACTAGAGTGGGAAGCATCCTTTGCCGTGCAACTAGCTATGGTTTTCAGAATAGGGTTGTAGGTGTATATGGAGGAAGTATTGTCGTGTGTGAATTGTTCTCATAAGTGAGCTGTTTATGCGACTACCAGAGTCGTACTGGTGAAAGATACAAGAACCCAGCAGCTAATCATGTGAAATCGTTTCTTCTCTTGCAGTAGACAATCTGTACCTTCAAAACGGCTAGGCACGATTCCATTCCTCTGGAACTGTGTCAACAGTGGTTTGAGGAGGATTATCTTATGAAACAGGAGATCACCTTGTCTCAGTCGCATTTACGTGCGAGCCTTGGACCCAGTTCCACTGAGTGTCTGTGAATTGTGTGGGTCAGTTAATCCTTGATGGATCCTTACGCCTTTAGAATGCTTTCACGGTGTCTCTCGAACTCCGCGTTAACAAAGCTCCACAGTTATCACACATAATGTCTGTGCTTAGTAACGTCTATAAAGGTGTTGTGTCACTAAGTCAACTGCTCACGAATGTACAAATTTTTCACACATATCCCGAAGCTTATTCATATGGTTATTAACGACCTATGAAGCCTATGAGTATGATACTGCAGCTGCAATGCACATTACTATGTTAAACGGATGTTTCATCAGGTTTCTCAGATATATGAAGCGGGAAATTGTGCGTTACAGCCAAGTCAGTACGTTCAATATAGAAACTTTAATGGCATTGATTCTGACTAATGTTTAATTTATGTACTAACTGAACCAGCCGAGGCGGAAAAGATCCCGAATTCTACTGAAAGCTTTCGTTACGTTCCCTTTATATTTACTCTTTCCTCTAAAGGAGAAAGTTAGTTAAATCCATTCGAGATGTTGCTTGTTTGAGGTGGTTACGTGTCATATATAAAATTTTCTGATCCGTTTGCGCAGGGAATATTCGGTTAGCTTTTCTACCTACGGTCCGCCCAGATAGCTGAGTGGTCAGCGTGACGGACTGCCGTCCTACGGGCCTGGTTCGCCTTCCCGGCTGGGTCAGGAATTTTCTCCGCTCAGTGACTGGGTGTTGTGTTGTCTTCATCATCATTTCATCCCCATCCGGCGCGCAGGTCGCCCACTGTGGCGTCGAATGTAATGCGACCTGAATGAGATTTTCACTCTGCAGCGGAGTGTGCGCTGATATGAAACTTCCTGGCAGATAAAAACTGTGTGCCGGACCGAGACTCGAACTCGGGACCTTTGCCTTTCGCGAGCAAGTGCTCTACCAACTGAGCTACCCAAGCACGACTCACGCCCCGTCCTCATAGCTTTACTTCTGCCAGTACCTCGTCTCCTACATTCCAAACTTTACAGAAGCTCTCCCGCGAACCTCGCAGAACTAGCACTCTTGAAAGCAAGGATATGGCGGAGACATGGCTTAGCAACAGACTGGGGGATGTTTCCAGAATGAGATTTTCACTCTGCAGCGGAGTGTGCGCTGATATGAAACGTCATGGCAGATTAAAACTGTGTGCCGGACCGTGAGTCGGTTTTAATTTGCCAGGAAGTTTTATATCAGCGCACACTCCGCTGCAGAGTGAAAATCTCATTCTGGAAACATTCCCCAGGCTGTGGCTAATCCATGTCTACGTAATATCCTTGCTTTCAGGAGCGCTAGTTCTGCAAGGTTCACAGGAGAGCTTCTGTAAAGTTTGGAAGGTAGGAGACGAGGTACTGGCAGAAGTAAAGCTGTGAGGACGGGGCGTGAGTCATGCTTGGTTAACTCAGATAGTAGAGCACTTGCCCGCGAAAGGCAAAGGTCCCGTGTTCAAGTCTCGGTCCGGCACACAGTTTTAATCTGCCAGGAAGTTTCGTAATACGACCTGCACTGAGGCGGTCTGACCTGCCCCGCAAGGGGCCTCCCGGCCAATGACGCCAAACGCTCATTTCCATTTCCATTCTACCTACAGATATATGTCATCCTGATTATATTAGACCATTTATATTCATCTATTTTTAAGAATAAATCTCCTTTTCTGCATCACTATTCTATGGGGTTTGCTGTCCAGTTAATGATTTGGGGTGTGTCGTCTGATTGTAACCAATTACTCGCTTTCTTACTGTGCTGTACAGTCAGCCGCAGTATTTTTTGGTTTGTGTATTACCTTTCAAATATTGATGTATTTCACGAAAATGAAGGGTGTCAAACACTGACTGATATGTGATTTCATTTGCCGGCCGCGGTGGTCTAGCGGTTTTAGGCGAGCAGTCCGGAACCGCGCGACTGCTACGGTCGCAGGTTCGAATCCTGCCTCGGGCATGGATGTGTGTGATGTCCTTAGGTTAGTTAGGTTTAAATAGTTCTAAGCTCTAGGGGACTGATGACCACAGTAGATAAGTCCCGTAGTGCTCAGAGCCATTTGAACCATTTGTGATTTCATTTAATTAAAATAATTCTCCTGTTGTGAAACTTCATGACAGTTTTATACTATGTGTTAGACAGTGACTCGAACCCGGCAATTTCCTATATCGGTGTCAATGCTTTAATCAACTTAAATATCAAGGCATAACCCACATCATAGCTTCAGTTCTGCCTGTTCTCAACACTCTCTATTAATCTCTTCTATTATTTTAACATCTCCACAAAAAAAATTTGTTTTAAGTATATGTTTCATCAAAATTTTTTCAATGAAACTTCCTGGCATATTAAAAACTGTGTGCCGGACCGAGACTCGAACTCGGGACCTTTGCCTTTCGCGGGCAAGTGCTCTACAAACTGAGCTACCCAAGCACGAATCACGCCCCGTCCTCACAGCTTTACTTCTGCCAGTACTTCGTCTCCTACTTTCCAAACTTTACAGAAGCTCTCCTGCGAACCTTGCAGAACTAGCACTCCTGAAAGAAAGGATATTGCGGAGACATGGCTTAGCCACAGCCTGAGGGATGTTTCCAGAATGAGATTTTTCACTCTGCTGCGGAGTGTGCGCTGATATTAAACTTTCTGGCAGATAAAAACTGTGTGCCGGACCGAGACTCGAACTCGGGAACTTTGCCTTTCGCGGGTAAGTGCTCTACCTACTGAGCTACCCAAGCACGACTCACGCCCCGTCCTCACAGCTTTACATCTGCCAGCTCAGTTGGTAGAGCACTTGCCCGCGAGAGGCAAAGGTCCCGAGTTCGAGTCTCGGTCCGGCACACAGTTTTGATCTGCCAGGGTTTCATATCAGCGCACACTCCGCTGCAGCGTCAAAATCTCATTCTGGAAAATTTTTTCAGTTTTTAACAAATTTCGTTCAGAAAACGAGTTCTCTTTCGTAGGTTGCCATTATTATTCCGACGATGGTATTACATAATCTACGCATAAAAACGTATTCAGGACAGCATATGTATTTGTGCGTATCCTCGGATTAAAATAGTTTTCCGTTTCTGAATTTAATCAGCTTTATATCAAAAATGCGCACTGCAATGAAACTAGTATCCTTTGTTATTCTAGGCTGTGTTGACCTGCCATTTGTATCGAGAGAGACTCTCGTGTTTTGTACAAACTGTGATATATCCACAAAATAAAAAGGTGCACGTTGATCAGTTTCGAAACGAATTTACTACGACAGGGTGGGAAGAAACAAGCGTAGGTGAATCGACGTTCGGGTTCTCAGGGCAATAATAGATCGCAGTAGGTTATGGAAGATGTATTGAACAGATTCCGGACCGCAACCTTAAGGCTACGCCAGGCAATACAAGCGGAGTCGGGGCCGATGGCAATCTCACGCGAGCCTCTGCGCGGCGGATCGAGGAACGCAGGCAGGCACATACCGCGGGGACCGCCGCAGACACTGTGTCTGCCGGGAGTCACCTGCGCCGACACAGGACGCATTGCGGCGATATTAAAATACTCCACTCCAGCGGTCGGGGGCTGGGTCTGCGCGCTCCTCACAGCCATCGCTTTAAAATATACTCCATCCTCTCATAATATCGAGACCACCTGTTTGTTTCCAAAGTAACCGACTTTTGGAGCACTATATGAAAGTCCCTTAGTGAAATGTTGATAGGATCCGTTATTTGGATGTCTACAGAGCTTCTCACAGCAGCTGAACTGTGTAGGGAACGAAGGTGGAAGTTTCAAATACGCCAACTGTATTACGATTCGAGATAACTGGGATCTCCGAAAGTTCATTGCATTTGGCGTCACTTTTACCAGACCAGCAAGACCTATAGTGCTCATAATGTGCTGAATCGCCTCCAAGACGAGCAATCGTCTTATGTGCAGCATCTGACAATGGATCCGTAACAAGAAAAGGTAAACAATGCTTCTGTCACAGAAGCAACGTTTGACAGGATTCAGATCTGCTTTCTAAAATAACTCCAATGTCCTATGTCATGCAAGTTTCCAGCAGTCATTTTCTGCAAGACGTCAACACGACTGGAAAAAAATTGCTTTGTTATTAGATATGCACTAATAATGCTGCGAGAAGTTTACAAGTGTTACACTACTATAACGCTGTCCGGTGAATTTCAGTAATAACTAAGAAGTGTTTTTTTTTTCCTCTAATATTTCTCTGCGCCACCTCTGACTTCCGTTCATCGTATCTAGGGGAAATGTGACTGTGGAAGATTATCCGCCGCAAATAAATAGCAGGTTATTTGCGGTACTCCCGAACAACGTCAGCTCTATTCCGTTGTTACCAGGAGGTGCGGGTCGAATTCATATGCCTTGCAGCTCGGAGGGTGTTAGCAAAAAGCAGCTCTAAGGGTGCTAGCGAAAGGTGTCCCACGTTCTTACAGAGACGGCAATGATAAAAGCTAGAAAAGGGTCATGTAAACACGTGGGGAAATGCAAGGGAATTTCAGTAAGTAATGCTACACATTATTTTTTCTGAAAGTAAGCTGGTTTTATTCAGAATTCCAATACACAACATTATTCCCCGTTCTTTTGCCCGAAAAACCCTATTTTTCAACAAGATCTCCGTTCAATGCGACTTCCTTACGCCAACTTACCGCATAGCAGCACTCCACTAATCGACGTCGCAGCCGACGTAGTCTTCGAGGATAATTGATTGAAGAACCAAGTTTGCCAAGATTTTTATTGCTATTTTCAGTTTCGACAACTCTTCGCGGTCATCATCGGATCTTTTAATACAGGGTGTATCAAAAAGAATAATCTGATTAGGCACGTCTATATTTCTGAAACTAATAAACATATACAATGAATTTTATTTTTTGATCAACGGGAAACTCAAGAAGTTTTTTTTCATACATTCTCATAGGTGTTCTATATACCCCCTTGAGAGGCACTGCATATTTCAATGCGGTATTCAAATTGTTCCCACACTACAGCGAGCATGTTCTGAGATACAGCATCAATAGCTGCTGTTATGCGGTTTCTCAGTTCATTCATTGTTGTTGGTAACGGATGGCACATAAACAGAGTCTTATATAAATCCCCAGAAGAGATAATCACGTACAGTCAGGTGCAGTGACCTTGGAGGCCAGTAATGTAAAGCTGAATCATTTGGTCCATAGCGACCGATCCATCGTCCAGTAGACCCTTGCTGTAAAAAATCCCGCACTTTCGGGTGCCAGTGTGGCGGTGCCTCATCCTGTTAGCAAATGAAGTTGTTCGAATCAGTCTCCAACTGTGGGAAAAGAAAGTTCAAGCATGTCGAGATATGTGCTTCCTGTAACGGTGCTCTCGGCAAAGGAAAATGAATCATTTACCTTTTCCCGTGAAACTGCACAAAAAAATTTAATTTTCGAGAGTCCCTGTCATGTTGTACAACTTCATGCAGTTGTTTCCCATATTATCACACTATGACGCTTCATCTTTTCATTTAAATGGAATGTTGCCTCGTCATTAAACACTAAACTTGGAAGAAAACTCTCATCCTTCATCTTGCTAAGAACGAAATTACAGAACTCGACACGTCGTTGTTTGTCACCTTCACGAAGAGCTTGCAGTAGCTGAATTTTGTATGGTGTCAGTGTAAATGTCGATCCAACACACGCCAGACGGACATCGGGGACATACTGAGCTGTCGAGCTGTACGGCGAACGGATTTCTGCGGACTCCTTTTGAAACTATGGCGGATGCGTTCGACGTCTGTGTCAGATACTCGGGGACGGCCCGGCGATTTACCTTTACATAAACAACCTATTTCTCTTAATTGTTCATGCCATCGTCTAATGCTCTGTGCTGTAGGAGGAACCACAGCATACATAGTACGAAAGTCACGCCGAATAGTTCGTACTGACCCGCATTGCGCAAAACTTTCCGTTGGCACGACACCATTTTTAGTAGAACTGAAGTGGGAGCACAGTGCTGCTGCCTAGCGAAAACCATGCAAAACTCTAGAGTTTGCTTATTCCAACAGTACGTTGTTCACGCACATATCTCAAATAACAATTTCTTGTAAATCGGGTGATTCTTTTCCATACACCCTATGCTGTGAAAAGTGAGTCGCGACGTTCAATGCGACAGAATGTTTTCCTTCAGCAAGAAGTTCTTTCGAGAATTTAGAGATCGAGTAGAGAAACTAACCGGGGAGGTCGGTGCTACGGCGCGGTGAGGAGACGGCATTATCTATGCTGGTACTTTTAACATTATAAATTTAATCAGTCATTGTCTTAGCGTTAGTATTTGTTAGCCTAAAGTTCTGACACGAAGTCAGCGAACTTCTAGTAGTTCAAGATGTTTATTCACTTAATACGTAATTGCTAGGTATGTGAAGCAAACATCTTACTTAAATACTATTGTTCTGAATATTTTCTTGGGATTTGTTAGAGCTATTAGCGGTATAGGGTGTCTAAGAAAATTGTTATGCTGTTCAAGTAGATCATTATTTTTACCGGTCTTGTTTTTAAGAGATCATCGTTTTAAATATATTTGAGGCTGCTCAAGCTGAGTGAGATCTGAAGAAACATTTTTTTTCTCCTTCTTAAGATTTCGATATCATAAATGCATACTATTAGATAAGGTAGCGATATCAAATTAAGCTTGGCAATTGTTAAATAAATTTTATGTCAAAAATTGTTAATTGTGAATGGCGTTTATATTGTGTTACCCTTGGGTAACCACAGACCTCGTACTGGGTTTTACCTTCACCCTGGTAAAACCCATTTCGAAGAGCATTCATATCTAAAAATGCTGCAAGATCCGATGATAACAACGTAGATCTGTCGAACCGGTAACAGTAATGAAAAGAATTATTAGCGATATTGTCAAACTTGGTTCTTCAAGAAAATACAAGTTTTGTGTGTTCCCCTCGGGTGCGCAGACTTGTTTGAGACCTTGCGTGAGGAGAAATTCATTTGCATTCTTTGTAGCGACGAACTCGCTGAAGTCGTTTTTTTTCAATTTTCGACCCTGCTGGTGTCACAACTGTGGGAAGGTGGCTAGTACGTGAGAGATCGGACAGGTTTGCGTGACCTCGCTGCAGTGATGACAGACGCCTCGCCCACCGACTCACCGTGCTTTTGTTCACTGCCAGGTCTTTGTTGACATTCTGTAAGTGGCTAGGAATATCTGATAGGTCTGGTTTTACGCCAAATGAAACTCAATGACAGCTCTCTGCTTGGAATGCATCTCCGTTACAGACGCCATTTTGAAGGTTACGTATAGCGCCGCCACCTGTCGGAACTTCACGAAACTATAGACGCTGAACCGGTAAAGTTCCAGGATGTTACAAAACAAAGTTCCCATTTTCTCAAACGAAAAAGGAAGAGAAAAAATGTATTTCATTACTTACTGAATGGCTCTCGTGAATACACTGGCGTACAAAACTTAAGGACGAATGTAATTTTCGCATGATGTGGTCACTGACAAATAAGAAGCTCGGTGAAACTTGGATCATACATAGAAAGAACTCCTACATTACAGTACTGGAGGATACAAGACAGTACAGTAAAGTAGGGTACGGTACAGGAGGCAACTGAAAGAAGTACCTAGTAAGACGAACACTACCCTGAACGTTCGGAAAGTTAGGACATGGTTCTTAACAGAGTGTAAGACCAGCACATGCGTGCTCTGCAATCTGCTCCCACGCTGCCCACAAGGTTACTAACGAGTTCTTGAGACAGGGCATTCCATTCATCCACCAGAGCGACTGACTATTGCTGGATGGCCGTTGGTGCACGTGCACGTACTGCATTACGTCGCCCACACGTGGTCGATGGGATTGAAGTCGGGGGAATGGGCAGACCAGTCCGTTCGCCGACTACCTTCTCGCTGCAACAGCTCCATCATGTGTGTAGTCAAATGCGGTCGCGCTTTCCCATCAATAAAAGTGAACTCAGAGCAAAACGCGGTCGTGAAAAAGCGCACATGGGGAAGTCTACAGTGTCACAATAACGTTGACCTGATGTCAGTATGCCAATGCAACATTATGCCTTGTCACACCATAACACTTGGACTACCAGAGCGATCATTTTCGACAATGCTGGACGTAACCTCTTACGGCAAGATGTGAGAACATATAAAGCACGTAGGAATACAGTTCGACTTGTCACACCATAATATTTGGACTACCAGAGCGATCGTTTTCGACAATGCTGGACGTAACCTCTTACGGAAAGACATGAGAACATATAATGCACGTAGGAATACAGTTCGATGCTAGATATGGAGGAACAAGACAGACACGATCAGAGTATTATCCTCGAAGAAGGGTGTGAAGAATTGGAGTTACAGAAGGCGTAAAGTACTCTGTTGTGTGATTAACTCTGCATGAGAAGTTACTTCAAGAACATTTATAACGTGTGCAGTTCTCTACCCTCAAGACTACCAAGTCAGATTACAGTTTCGCTGATGGATTCCACGACGGCGCGCTGTTCACACCGTCTGTTATAGTTACAGATTAAGCGGGAGTGAGAGTACGATAATCGATTATCGATACGCATGCGACAGCATGCGCTAACTAATATGTTCCGGAACGGGTGCATAAAAACATGTTTTTCTTTTTTACGGAGCTCAGACCTTGGGTTCTGTTGGTGAAGTGCTTTGGATACCCCTTGGGCAAGGGACAATTTGTATACCCAACAGAAGGAACGGCTTACCGTAACAATCCTACAGGTCAAAGCTTGAATCTTACACACTTCCAACTGCTTAAGCAAATGGAGCAAGTCGGTTGGTTCTTTTCGCTTTGGATGTGATCCACGATGCGACTTAAGGTTCTTATGGAGGAGCCATTTAGTTCTGGGACAGTTTCTGAGAAAATCCGAAAACCTTGTTTTTTGGATACCAAAACTAATCCTCTGAAAATTTTGTGAAGGATTCCTAAGATCCCGATCTCGAACAGCTTTAACAATTTTAGTGATATCTTTATCCGTTTCCGAGATGCAGAGTTTCAAGTTTACCCCAATTGTATATGTAAAATATGCGAATAAAAGCCGGTATGAAGCGAAATCTAAATAGTAAATTACTCCTTCAAATTGCTCAAAATTTATCTAGAAGTGTCAGCTTCCCGTTTTCAAAATTCTTCATCTGTTATCGAGAAAATTCCCAAAAAATGGTGGTTTTTGTGTACCAAAACCGAGCAGCGGGTTCGAAGCCGGTTATGCGCAGAAAATGGATGTAATTTTCACGATATATTCCTACGATCCCGCTCTCGAGCAACATTTAACTTTTTCTTGGCATCTTTGTCCGTTGCTGAAATACAGAGGATCGAAATTACCCTACTTGCATACATTAAACGTGCTATGAGGCGAAAACATGATAAAGTGACGTAGCATGGAGAAATATGCTGTAATGTGTCTCCGGCATTTTTAGAAGGCTTCTGGTAACCCCCTGTTGTAGTACTAGTGAAGCACATCCATAATTTTTCTGCACCTAAAATACTTTCTGAGGTGGACATTATTTAATTTTTCGTTATTTCAGTTTCGAATAAATAAGCTTTCAAAATTTTACTGATCCATAAAGTTGGTTTTATTGAGGGAGATGAACTGATACAGCAGGGATAGAAGAGAACCAGAGCGAATATAGTTTTTGAGGAAAGATTCTGACTAAAAAGATGGGTATGAGTTGCCCAGGTGCCTCGTTCTAACATCTTTAAAAAATTTCCCGAAATTGTTGACATGCGAATGTTGTACAGCTCTTTTATGCCGAGAGAAGGGGACAATGACAGTGGGAAATGAACTACAAAAGTAATAAATACTGAAGGATAATAGACAGTGTTTGTGGTTCAGAAAGAGAGAAAGAGACCATGGCAGTGTGAGTAAAAGAGAGACACAATGGCAGTGGAACAAAGTTAACAGTGCTAGGAAAAGAGTGAAAGAGACAATGTCACTGAGACAGAAATAAAGAGAAGAAGGAAGTGGGAAATCGCCAATGAGAATGAGAGACAAAGTCTATGACAATGACAAAGAGGAAGAGAGAGATAGTAACAGTGAGAAGAGACAGCAGTTGTGGGGACGAATGAATGTGATGGTAGAAGTAAGAGAGAGCAACATGAAGAGAGACAGTGACAGGAGAGAGTATTAGTAGGAGAGAATGAAGCAGATTGCGACTGTCGGACGTGGGACGGTGACAAAGAGGCACATAGAGATAACGACAATGAGTTGGGCTGAATGACTGAGTGAGATTGGGCTAGTGGGAGCGGGTCGGTATGAGAGCTTACAGCGATGGACTGGCAGGTGTAAGCGAGTTACAGTTGGGCGAGCTTGTGGGAGTGATAGGTGAAATGCTCGTTAAGAGGAGCGTAAAATGTTTTCATGTAACCGGCCGCTGTGGACGAGTGGTTCTAGGCGCTTCAGTCCGGAACCTCGCTGCTGCTACAGTCCCAGGTTCGAATCCTGCCTCGGGTATCGATGTGTGTGATGTCCTTAGGTTCAAATGGTTCAAATGGCTCTGAGCACTACGCGACTTAACTTCTGAGGTCATCAGTCGCCTAGAACTTAGAACTAAGTAAACCTAACTAACCTAAGGACATCACACACATCCATGCCCGAGGCAGGATTCAAACCTGCGACCGTAGCGGTCGCTCGGTTCCAGACTGCAGCGCCTAGAACCGCACAGCCACTCCGGCCGGCGTATTGTCCTTAGGTTAGTTAGGTTTAAGTACCTCTAAGTCTAGGGGACTGAAGACGTCAGATGTTAAGTCCCATAGTTCTTAGAGCCATTTGAACCATTTTTGTTTTCATGTAAACTTTTAGGGAAAATTTCTCCGTCACGGTTTCCGATTTCTGAACAGAGTTACTTGGTACTGTTTCAATTACTGTGGCTTGCTGGCTTCTTAATCAGTAATAAAGTATATAGCTAATCTGGAAGCCACACCTCCTGGTAGACAACTTATTTTAAAGACTAAAGAAATATTGAAACTGTTAGCGCACCTATGTCCCGGAACTACCACTCCTAAAATCGTTATAAACAGTCCCTCATAATTTTTTCGGTTAAGTTGTAACACAACGGACTTTCCCAAGGCTGTCAGCTGACTATATGTGAGCGTGGGTGACCGGACTATACCGCAAACAAAAAAAGAGTTTTTATTAATTAACAAGCAATCGGATGAAGAAGCCTGAATCTTTAGTAAGGAAAAGCCCATCAGTATTTTTATAATTCCTGTATCAGTTATTATCGAGTTCCTTGAAATTCAGTTGTGATTCAAACCATTAATCATATCCCGAGGCAGAGAAAACTACACAATGATTAACAATAATTATTCATAACACACTGAGGAACTAAAGTCGGAAAAAAAAGAAAATCGGCTGACGGCATTTTGAGAGAAGATGAGAATTTACTCACAATGGCGGCAACTTTTAGAAACCACTTTATTACCATAAAGGTCGATGATTCGATAAATAGTGTGGCACTGTGGTAGAAGGCTTGTGTGCCACACGAGCGTCTTGTATTCGATTCCCTGTTGTGGCAATTTTTTAAAGAGAGGTGCATATTCTATGATTATTTCTACGAAGAGTAAAATACATAAATGAGAAAAAAAGTTCAATTATTTTTAATTTTAAAGGATTTTATTAACAATCTTTTATAAAATATCGGCAATCAGTAATTTATATGTGCAATGCAAACTGGATTTTTATATGCGATATGTCACAAGAACTAACAATTCGTGCAGTTTCCATAAAAATGCTAATTAGATATGTGTTAATAGGACATATTTAACGAATTTTATATCTAAATGACATAGGCATTCCAAATAAATGAGAAAATAAAAGAATAATGACCGAAACATAACTCGAGCCATAGTTTCGAACGCTAAAGACTTTTTTCCCATCCTTATGTATTTCATACTTCACAGAGATGCGTCTTTTTTAAAGGTGTGCATTTTCTACGAACCACCTATCTGGCAGTCGAGCACTCTATCGTAGAGCCAAGGGTACTAAAGGCGCTCGGAAAACTTCAAAGACGCTTTTCTAGAGAATTTCTGAGAGTTGCTTCGTACTATTTTCTGGGACTGATATTTGAGATCTGAACTTCACGTGCCATAAGTATAAAAAATAACGAAAGTCCAACTGCCATGTGGTCTCCTTGTGAGCCAGAATAGGAAACCTCTTTTGGCAAAAAGTCGTGGTCAGTCCCTGTGGCTCTGCCGCGAGGCTTGGTATCCTGCACTCGCACGTCGTTGTCAGTGGCACTATTTTTTGAAGTTGGAAGCCTACAGGAGTGTGAAGTACGTCAAGCTACTAGAGATCAGAAATGAGATTCTTACACTTGCATTAAGCTCGCTGGTGATTCGGGGCCTACGAGAAATTAGTTACGTCACACTTATTGGCTAGTTCGCCACACTTTGCGAACGTTTGGCTCCATGCAGGACCCACAAGAAATCAATATTTAATGGAAAAAGTACCGAATAAAGCCCTTAACTTTGTCGTGATCTATCGAGAGCTTGCATACATTTAAACGTGCAGTCAATAACTATTAAATTCGTCTGAAATCGTTATAGGCTCCCCTCTGGAGATGGCTGCTCGCACTCGTAAGACCTGTACTGTCACGGCCTGTCTTTCTTTTGGGCCTCGTCAGCGAGTCTTGTGACATCATCACCGAACTGTGTGGCCATCCTCAAGTGCAAGCTGAAATGTAACAAAATGTCCGTCCTGCATAAATGACAGAGGCAAGTTACGTACTGGTCGATTAGGAGTGATTATTGTTGTGGTCATACATGTATTTATGTAGAAAAAATTATTTCATAGACTGCTGTAAATTTATTTTAATATTTAATAACTATTCAGAAAATCATACAATATAGTCCTTCGCGGCCGGTGTTGTCTTCAGTTGAAACTGCCGGGCTGAGAGGCCGTGGTCGATATATAAAATTTCCACCTAACGTTTCGTCTCCATCTACGGGCGGAAATTTTATACATCGACCAGCCTCTCAGCCCGGAAGTTTCAACTGAAGGTATTCAGAAAATGTCAAACAATTACGTTGACGCACAGGCGCTTTCGATGCGTTATCGAGTCAGCAACGACAGTAGCAGACAGTATGACATTAGAATCCATTGCAATCTCTAAATGTCGATTAATTATAAAAATAAATTAAAGAAAAGAATGACAGGCTTCACAACTCAATTTGGGTCCATAAACGCAAGCAGCCATGACCAAGTGAATACAGAAGTAGTGCGCTTTTTGTCGCAAGGATACAGCTGTGATGCTGCTCTGTACCCGGTTTTCGTTTGACACAGCACGTATGTTTTCTAATGATGGAGATATAATAAACAAGAATACATCCCTATTGCTTGCATTGGACCAAATTTATTTTCGTCTGAAGCGTGGACTGTAGCTTGCAACTTATATGCGATATCACTCCTTCTCTAGTAGAATGCGTTTTTAAATCTGTTATTCACTTAAGTGTCAAAAGTCACGGAACAGCGAATGCACATGTACAGATGGCGGTAGTATCACGTACGCAAGGTATACAATGGCAGCGCCTTGGCGGAGCTGTCATTTGTACTCAGGTAATTCTTGGGAAGAGTTGTCCGTGATTATGGTGGCACAATGTGAATTAACAGACTTTGAACACGGAATGGTAGTTGGAGATTTCGGAAATCGGTAGGGACTTCAGTATTCCGAGATCCGTAAGATCAAGCGTGTTCCGAGAATACAAAATTTCAGGCATTAACTCTCCACCGACAACGCAGTGGCCGACGGCCTTCCCTTAACGACCGAGGGCCGCGACGTTTGCGTAGAGTTGTCAGTGCTAAAAGGTAAGCAACACTGCGTGAAATACGACAGAAATCAATGTGAGACGTACAACGAAAGTATCCGCTAGGACAGTGCTGCGCGACGTTTGGCGTTAATCGCCAATGTCAGCACACGACCGTCAAAGTACCTTTGCTAGCAGCACAACATCGCATGCAGCGCCTCTCCTGGGCTCTTTACCATATTGGGTGGACCATAGGCGACCGGAAAAGCGTTTCTTGGTCACATGAGTCACGATTTCTGTTGGCCAGAGCTGATGGATGCCATGGGTCCAAGTTGTCAACAAGACACCGTGCAAGCTCAATAACGTTGTGGATTGCGTTTATAATTGACTGGGTACTCTGGACCAACTAAACCGATCATGTTCGACTACCTGGAGACCATCTGCAGCCACACATGGACTTCACGTTCCCAAACAACGATGGAATTTTTATGGGCGACAATGTGCCATGTCACAGAGGCACAACTGTTTGCGACTAGTTTCAAGGTCATTCTGGACATTTCGAGCGAATGATTTGGCCTTCCTGGTCACTCGATATGACTTCCATCGAACATTTATAGTTCGTAATAGAGAAGTCAGTTCGTGTACAAAATCCGACGCTAGCAACACTTTTGCAGCTGTGGACGATTATGGAGGCAACATGGCTCAACATTTCTGCAGGGGACTTACAATAACTTGTTGAGTCCGTGCCACTTCGAGTTGCTGCTGCACTACGTCAGGCAAAAGGAGATTCGACATGATTTTAATAAGTATTCCATAACTTTTGTCACTTCAGTGTATGTACCAATTAGTTCTCTTCTTATAAAACACAGCTTCGTAAAAGTCCATGCTCCATTTCTGATCTATACAAGCTACAAAACGTGTGGTCGACGCCGCCTCCTCTTCATTCAGTCTGAGCTTGGAGTAGACCAGCAGCTGCACCTCCATGACTGTCGCGAGCGCATCTTGCAACAGACATTTACCGCCTTGCAGTTGGTTGCAGTTTAGCTGTTCATCAAATGGTTCAAATGGATCTGAGCACTATGGGACTTAACTTCCGAGGTCATCAGTCCCCTAGAACTTAGAACTAATTAAACCTATGGACATCACACTCATCCATGCCTAAGGCAGGATTCGAACCTGCGACCGTAGCGGTCCCGCAGTTCCAGATTGTAGCGCCTAGAACCGTTCGGCCACTCCGGCTGGCAGCTGTTCATCACCTAGAGTAGAATACATCAATGTCGCTCGCGTGAGCTCGTAGTTTTATTCGTTCGGTGAATGCAACTATCACGCGCCACGACCACGAACCAACGCTGCCGTCCCTGCGGCCAGATTCACCGTAATATCCCCGTTCGCCACCCCGATCTCTCTCTCTCTCTATAGCTCAGTGCTCTCTCTCTCTCTCTCTCTGCGACTTTGTCGTAGTTTTGTGAACCTAGGTGTGGTTTCAGTATATATTTTCTGTTTCATCTTTCATTGCATAATATCAGTGAAGGTTACTTCTTTCTTATTCGTTTTGTTATATCCTCCCACCGCGGTCAGTGTCCAAACGAATCAGTGACACCCTGCGAATAGGAAAAATGCCAAGCCTGATAGCGTCGGATACGGGAAGGGCAGCTACGGTCGCAGGTTCGAATCCTGTCTCGGGCATGGATGTGTGTGATGTCCTTAGGTTAGTTAGGTTTAAGTAGTTTGAGTTCTAGGGGACTGATGACCTCAGAAGTTAAGTCCCATAGTGCTCAGAGCCATTTTTTGAAGGGCCTGTTAACATTTGACACACCGCATACAGGGGTAAGTTCCTTTCACCTGAGGTTTCAAGTGTTATGGAAGACAGTGGGGTATGGTAGTCGCAAAGAGAATGGCCTTATGCGTCAGTCACCTACAATTCCGCTGACACAGTGATGTTAAAGTACACCTGAAGCCTAGCGTCCAAAATCACGGATTTGTATCTGCCTTTAGATGGTTATTGTAAGCAGCGCGAAAATTCTCCTATCGGAGCAGAAAAAGATGAATATGTTCCTCTTTTTTAAAAGACATGACTGAAAAGTGGGATACCAGCTATCATTCCTGAGCACCTTTAAAAATTTTCCCTAAAAGTTTACATGAAAACAAAAATGGTTCAAGTAGTTTTACACCAATAAATCTTGATGATGATGATGAGTCCCATACTTCTTTACAGAGCGTAGGGGAGCGACGCGGAAGACCCGCGCTGCCTTACTAGGCAAGGTCCTAGGTGGAGGTGGTTTAATAAACAAATTTTATCTACAACTGTGCCTGTGGAATATCGATAGAACAGCCCAACAAGAAACGAACACATGTAGCCATGTCCTTAGTAAGTGAGATAGCAGATGGTACACTAAATCACCTAAATATCCTTTAAACAACAGATAAATGCTTCTTAAATTAAGCAGTAGCTATCGGTCACTACCATCGGCCTCACGAGTTGGATTGTAGAATGTTCTAACTTCAGTTGGTCATAAATCAAAACACAGAAAACAATACATTCACCTTCTGATTCAGTACGATGTCCGGAAGTCAGAGTGGTACAGAGAAAGTGCTTTCAAACCATTCAGGAACAATTTTATCTTGATAAACGGTGCATTACCTTCTCAGTAACAAGTCCCCTGAGGACTCAATACACAGGCCCACTCACCATCGGAACACGACGTCGTCCTCGTTCGATCTGTCCACGTTGATAGCTCTATGGGGATTTTTCTGGCTGCTGGGAGATCAATGCTGCTCCTCCAGTCCGCGAAGCGCCCTCCCAGCACCTGCTGCCGCCGTGTGCATAGCTCCGGCGGCGTGCGACGTCCACGCTGGGTTCGCTGAGTAGAAATTCAAAACCGCGAGTACCGGTGACGGAAATGAACCGTTGCATAGTGTATCACCAACTTCTACACGAAAAATTAGCTGCTCTGTTGAAGAAATTCGCCATTGCAGAAACACAACAGATGTGGTGTATGAGTGGCGGTGCACCACCCAATTATCTACATCTCGCGGGACGCTAACAAATACAAACGTTTAATGAACAATGGGTTGATCGAGTTGTATGGATCCACATTCGCCTCACCCGAATCGCTAAGATTTCTAGTTATCGCAATATGTGGAGCTATTTTTGTATTCCACACCCATCAACAATTTGCACAAATTAGCAGAGCGTGTGTTCATGTATGTGGCCAGATTTAGATTTAACTTCTTGGCAGGTAAAATCTGTGTGTCGGATCTAACTGGAACCCGGAAATTCACGTTTCAAAGGCAATGCTATTATCGACTGACCTGACTATTCATGACTCAAACCAGCCCTCAGAGGTTTACTTACGCCATTATCTTTTCCCTACGTTCCAAGCGGTGAGGGTGGGACGTGCTTTGACAGCTCAGTCTATGAGGGCACTCCTCGTGAAATGCAAGGTTCTTCCATCGGGGCCCTGGGCCAGAAAGTTTCTCAAGTGCACACACTCTGCCGTATGTAACTCGAAATTGATTCGCGAGATGTATTCTTTGAGAAGGATGGAATAAGGATGTGTAAATAAGTGTAGCAAACGATGAGAGCCCGTCTTGTAGTTAACGGAGGGATGGCTCTAAAATGACAGAATAGCCCTCATCTCAGTGAGGTTGACGAAATCGAAATTCCGACGTTAGGCACAATCGGGCATCGAAATAAATTGAATGGGGACAAATGAAAATTTTATTTGTGCCGGATCGGGACTCGGACCTGGATTTCCCGCTATACGCGAGCGGTTGCCTGAACCGCTGTGGCCACCAAGCACCTCCCCGTCCGACCCAAGCTCCAAACTTGTCGCCCACTACATACGTAGCCTTCCCTCTTCATAATACTCTTTGTTCATAGCCTTATGCTGATTCCCGCAAGAGGTCGGACGAAGAGTAAATCTTCACCGAATAATCATTAATTGCCGTCGAGGCGCATGTATTTATATGTACAGTGTTCTGTTCCTTCAGACATGTCTGAAAGGTCAGACACACCACATATGTAAATCAATGTGGATTTGTTTTCGGATATACAGTGATGAGTCAAAACATCCACACTGTAATAAAATGGAGCATCTACAGACGTGCTTACGATGTTTATTTATCATATGGCTACCAGTTTCGGTGCTTCAGTACACTATCCTCAGGCCTTAACTGACGCTGAGGGGCTTAATTCCTATTACTTACATGGCTCATCAGTGACCAACATCTATGGACTGGTTGGAGACACAACATCGTTGTTGCAGGTAATTTCACTCGCTGTTCCAAATAGTGTCACACATTTTGTACCGGATCGGCTGATGTAACAAACAAGTCTAGAAAGTTCAAAATAATATCTTAGTTCACGGTCGCGATAACCTCAGGAACACCATACAATCACCTTCAGGCTAAATTGCACCCTGACTGTGCAGTGTATTAACTGTTGACTGGGTGCACTCGACGGCTGGAGAGTCATTTTAAAACTGTCAGAATCTCTACTCGGTGGCCTTCTGGCACTTATTGTCCATTTTTTATTTTCTGAAGACGTACCGCTGCGAGCAATCACCTCGTGCGATATACCGATTTAAAAGGTCCACTGCGTGTAGTTTGCTGTGTGATGTTCCTTCTGAAACCGGTTCAGGTGGAATTACAGAAAACAGGAATGTCTGTCCCGTTTCAACCGACTGGCATTGACGAAGCTTAACACACGTCTCCGGTACCTGTCGCCTATGATCTTTCTAGTTCTCCTTATGCCGTGTTACATGGCTGCGAGCGGTACGCCATTCCTTGCAGACATGTTGGATACGTCTACATCTACACACATCTACACACATACTCCGCAATCCACCATAACTAGCATCTTCTCTCCGTGTTCCACTCCCAAACAGAACGAGGGAAAAGTGACTGCCTATATTCATCTGTACGAGCCCTAATCTCTCTTATCACTCACTTTATGCGTTTGGTCGTTTACTAGTCGGTAGTTATGAATATTATATTATTTGTGATAATAAAGATTTGTAGACTGCCAAATAACTTTGTAAATTTAATAAAAGTTCATCCGATTACACGTACTGTTCCCATTATATCAATTGTAATATAAATAGTAAAGAAAATGACTGTGTTAAAAAAAACTGACGAACGGGACTCGACCCACAGCTCCAGGGTTTACGAGGCTTGAACACTACCCACTCGGCTGCCGCCGCTTCCTGGGAAAAACGCACACTCGCAGGTATACACTCCTGGAAATTGAAATAAGAACACCGTGAATTCATTGTCCCAGGAAGGGGAAACTTTATTGACACATTCCTGGGGTCAGATACATCACATAATCACACTGACAGAACCACAGGCACATAGACACAGGCAACAGAGCATGCACAATGTCGGCACTAGTACAGTGTATATCCACCTTTCGCAGCAATGCAGGCTGCTATTCTCCCATGGAGACGATCGTAGAGATGCTGGATGTAGTCCTGTGGAACGGCTTGCCATGCCATTTCCACCTGGCGCCTCAGTTGCACCAGCGTTCGTGCTGGACGTGCAGACCGCGTGAGACGACGCTTCATCCATTCCCAAACATGCTCAATGGGGGACGGATCCGGAGATCTTGCTGGCCAGGGTAGTTGACTTACACCTTCTAGAGCACGTTGGGTGGCACGGGATACATGCGGACGTGCATTGTCCTGTTGGAACAGCAAGTTCCCTTGCCGGTCTAGGAATGGTAGAACGATGGGTTCGATGACGGTTTGGATGTACCGTGCACTATTCAGTGTCCCCTCGACGATCACCAGTGGTGTACGGCCAGTGTAGGAGATCGCTCCCCACACCATGATGCCGGGTGTTGGCCCTGTGTGCCTCGGTCGTATGCAGAGCTGACTGTGGCGCTCACCTGCACGGCGCCAAACACGCATACGACCATCATTGGCACCAAGGCAGAAGCGACTCTCATCGCTGAAGACGACACGTCTCCATTCGTCCCTCCATTCACACCTGTCGCGACACCACTGGAGGCGGGCTGCACGATGTTGGGGCGTGAGCGGAAGACGGCCTAACGGTGTGCGGGACCGTAGCCCAGCTTCATGGAGACGGTTGCGAATGGTCCTCGCCGATACCCCAGGAGCAACAGTGTCCCTAATTTGCTGGGAAGTGGCGGTGCGGTCCCCTACGGCACTGCGTAGGATCCTAGGGTCTTGGCGTGCATCCGTGCGTCGCTGCGGTCCGGTCCCAGGTCGACGGGCACGTGCACCTTCCGCCGACCACTGGCGACAACATCGATGTACTGTGGAGACCTCACGCCCCACGTGTTTAGCAATTCGGCGGTACGTCCACCCGGCCTCCCGCATGCCCACTATACGCCCTCGCTCAAAGTCCGTCAACTGCACATACGGTTCACGTCCACGCTGTCGCGGCATGCTACCAGTGTTAAAGACTGCGATGAAGCTCCGTATGCCACGGAAAACTGGCTGACACTGACGGCGGCGGTGCACAAATGCTGCGCAGCTAGCGCCATTCGACGGCCAACACCGCGGTTCCTGGTGTGTCCGCTGTGCCGTGCGTGTGATCATTGCTTGTACAGCCCTCTCGCAGTGTCCGGAGCAAGTATGGTGGGTCTGACACACCGGTGTCAATGTGTTCTTTTTTCCATTTCCAGGAGTGTATATTTGAGGACCGAAATTATCTTGCGATTTCCTCAATAACGCTTGAGAAGAAGGGCCTACTGGTTACACATTTTGTTGTTACTCCCACCATACTGGGAAACTTTATTCATTTAGTCAGAATGAAGATGGTATTTTGGATTGTAATGCGCCTCAGAATACCAACTGCTCTGAGGTGGGAAATTAAAAAGCCTGCAGTGGGAAAGAAAATGATTTTGTTTAGTTTTCAGTCAAGATACTGTTTGAACAAACTCCCTCTATAATCGACCGTGTGCATTGTTAACATTATTTTTCCCGTTGCTACGACATCGTGCGCAGAGTTCGCTGTAGAAGAGCGATGAGTTGGTGATGGTTGACAGCGTTAAAATGTAGTACAATGCGATGAAACATGTCGCAGTGTACAGCAACAATAATCAATCTTCGAATAACAAGTAATTTAGAGTTCATCTTCTATGACAAAGGCTGCAGATTCGCGTACAATAGCGCGCTGATCGCGGATAATCATCACATCACTGAAGTTAGGGTATCAAAGGAATTTGATTCCTAAGACATTAATGGACTTGTACAGCCAGTGATATTTATGGTACAAATTCAATACTATAAAGTCATCTTAACTCAATATCAATAATTTCATTCATAATTAACTCAAAGACATAAATGTGACGTTCTTGCCTGCACCTAGACAGAACAAGGAGTGGGATGCAAGCAGGGCTGTAAGGAACTTCGTTTGTTTCTTATAGAAGAAGAACGAAATTAATCCACACTCTAGTACATCGCGATCAGCGATATACATACGCTGAAGCGCTAAAGAAACTGATATAGGCATGCTTATTCAAACACAGAAATATGTAATCAGGCAGAATACACCTCTCCCGTCGGCAACGCCTACATAAGACAACAAATGTCTGGCGCAGTTGCTAGATCTGTCACTCCTGCTACAATGGCAGGTTATCAAGATTTAAGCGAGTTTGAAGGCGCTATTAACGTCGGCGCACTAGCTGTGGGACACAGCATCTCCGAGGTAGCGATTTTCCCGTAGGTTCATTTCACGAGTTTGCCGTGAATATTAGGAATCCGGTAAAACATGAAATCTCCGACATCACTGTGGCCTAAAAAAGAGCCTGCAAAAACGGGACCAACGACAACTCAAGATAATCGATCAACGTGATAGAAGTGCAACCCTTTCGCACATTACTGCAGATTTCAATGTTGGGCCATCAACAGGTATCAGTTTGCGAACCATTAAACGAAGGATCATCGATATGGGCTTTCGGAGCCGAAGGCCCACTCGTGTAGCCTTGATGACTTCACGACACAAAGCTTTAACCTCGACTGGGCCCGTCAACACCCACACTGAACTGTTGATGACTGGAATCTTGTTGCCTGGTCGGACGGGTCACGTTTCAAATTCAGTCGAGCGGATGGACGAGTACGAGTATGGAGACAACCTCATGAACCCATGGGCCCTGCTTGTTAGCAGGGGACTGTTAAAGCTGGTGGAGGCCCTGTAATGGTGTGGGGCGTGCGCAGTTGGAGTGATACGGGACCCTTGATACGTGCAGATACAGCTCTGGCAGGTGACACGTACGTAAGCATCCTTTCTGATAACCTACATCCTTTCGTGTCCATTGTGCATTCCGACGGATTTGGGCAATTCCAGCTGTTCAAAGCGACACCCCACACGTCCAGAATTGTTACAGAATGGCGCCAGAAACACGCTACACAATTTAAACACTTCCGCTACCCACCAGACTCCCCAGACACTAACATTATTGAACATATCTGAGATGCATTACAACGTGCTGTTCAGAAGAGATATCCACCCCTCGTACTCTTACGGATTTATGGACAGCCCTGCAGGATTCATGGTGTCAGTTTTCTCCAGCACTACTTCAGACATTAGTCGATTCCATGCCACGTCGAGCTGCGGTAGTTCTGGGTGCACGCGGGGGGCTCGACAGGAGGTAGGAGTACCAGTTTCTTTGGCTCTTCAGTGTACATCTCTGCATAGCAGTTAATTAAATGACAAAAATTAATTTGTTGTAGATTGTTGTGTGGGATTTAGATGCAGGCGGGCTTGGGCTGCGTGATATGCAGACATGAAACTCAGCTTATTGTTTCATCAAGCACCGAAACTTCAATTAACAGCTGGTAAACCACTTATAGTAAAATAATACACATATTTCTGTAGCCTTAACACTATTTCCCATATAACAATAACAGAACAAATTCATATGTTACCTTAAAGTTGATAATCTGCACCAACATAAACAATTTACAATGTCTGGCACTTCGCCATATTCAGAAATAATATCCGTTAAACTTACGACGCTAATGAAAAACGTATCTCGAACCAGGTATATAACCATCATCTGTACTTACACCGCCGGGCGTAGTGGCCGAGCGGTTCTAGGCGCTTCAGTCTGGAAAAGCGCGACCACTGCGATCGCAGGTTCGAATCCTGCCTCGGGTATGAATGTGTGTGATGTCCTTAGGTTAGTTAGGTTTAAGTAGTTCTACGTTCTAGGGGACTGATGACCTCAGATGTTAAGTCCAATACTGCTCAGAGCCATTTGAACCATTTGTAGTTACACCTACTGTTATATCACCACCAGACAACTAAGACACGAGCTACCCACAACGCTACCAAACTACCTACGCTTATATCTGAATAACGGATACTTTCGTCGTACCTCCCACATTGATTTCTGGAGTTACATCACGCAGTATTGTTTGTCTGTTAGAACAGACAAGTCATCAGCAACGCCACTGCTGCCGGTCGTCAAGTGAAGGCCGTCGGCCAGTGCGTTGTCCGTGGTGAGAGGTAATGCCTGAAATTTATTATTTTCGGCACACTATTGACACTGCACACTATTGACACTATGGATCTCAGAATATTGAATTCACTAACGATTTTTGAAATAGATTATCCATGCGTCTAGCTCCAACTGCCATTCCGCGTTCAAATTCTGTTAATGCCCGTCGTGCGGTCATAATCACTTCGGAAACCTTTTCACATGAATCACTTGAGTAGAAATGACATCTCCGCCAACACACTGTCCTTTCATACCTTGTGTACCCGATACTACTGCCATCTGTATATGTGCATACAGCTATCCCATGACTACTGTCATCTCTATGTTTGTGACTGGCTCATGCAAATATCTTCGGTTCTATGACGACAGGGGTGGAGAGTGATATGACAGTCTAGTTCCACACCAGCTTCATCGCTCCGAAGCGACCACTGCGCTCTTTTATGGGTGTGACTAACGTTTTGTCGGCTAGCTTACTTTGCCTGACGCCCAAAAACGCTAAGCTAAACGGCGAACGACTCCGAAGAGAGGACTGTTTCCATTGTCGTGGCACCGCCGTTCATTTAAACGTTTAATTAGTATCGGTTTCTGCCTGAAACCACCATCTTATTTATTTATTTTGAAGTATCAGTGCCTGTCACATGCAACCACCAATGCTACTGCAAGAGAAGACATCTAGTGGTTCACTGAATTACTTCTATGAATATAGTGCATCGTAGTAGTTACTTAAGCAAAAATGAGAGCGGAGATTCTGCTACGTGATTGTGGAGATTATGACATGTATAGTGTTCAAATTTCGGAGCTCACTGACAGTGAAAGCAAGCACATCTAAAGTTAATGTAATGTAAATTTGAGTTGGTACAGCTGCTTCTATTAGTGGCTTCGAAATGAAATCACAGGCACAGTAAACACTTTTGATATAAATTTATTAAATTTTACGTTATTTTTGATTGTTATTTAGGACTATAATTTGTTTGAGGCATAATGGGTATATGGACGTTTCCATGTGTAGATTTGTGCCTACGATAAATTCGATACTGATTTAATATACGTCATGAAATGATGGATGGTTGAAAACAAACTGTATATCCCAGTGCTTCCAAAGTGGAACCATGTCCTTGAAACAAGTGATTGCTTATATCTTTCCAGCTTCTTCTTCTTCTCTTTAGTTACTCTGACATTAAATGTTAATTTTGTAGAAAATGTTAACATTACATTCTAAAATGAAACCATTTTCTTAAAACAACTTATTGTTTACGTTTTCCCCGTTTTTATTCCTTCCTTACGATGGTGCTAAAGGTCTACGTTACGGAAAACTTTAAAATTAAAAAAATTATTGAGACTCAAAGAGTTGAAGTTTAGTATGGTACCGTTTCGGTACAGTCTGGGCAACTGTTGATACAAAAACAGATGTTTAAAGTGAACGGTGAATGCTGGATGCACTTATAAAAAAATTTGTAGGTGAAGAGAACGATCTCACATGAATTTCTTTTCTGTGATACAAAAGAGAACCAGAATTACCTCAAAGTAGGGATGTACAGACCACCAATGATCTGATGGTGCCTACTCTCCCCCCTCCCCGTACCCCCCTCCACCCCGGGCACAGTTTGTTCTTGTATGTTTTTCATTTTTTTATTATTTTACTCATTTCTTCATTACTACCCAAATTGAAAGTGCTGGCCGCTGTATAATTTAGTTCTTGTGAGCCGAGATTAGCTGCCATTAGGGCAAAGGTACAGCAGTTAGGAACTATCTCACGGCACGATATTTTTTAACTTGCCCTATTTACGTAGTCACAGTAAACGGTTTGTGGCGCAAGGTACTTGCAAGGCTGTTATTTATACTGCCAGTCTAAAGTGTGAGCCACTGCGTAAAATGCTGACTGCTTTTCGGGCAGTAAAGGACACGTTCCTGTACATGATATGTTCCTCTAGTACGATAACTCTTCCAGTCCCACGACATTGTGCGTCCCAGTTCCATCATCAGAGAGCCCTTACACCTTCTTTAACAGTGGAATTTATGTGATATACCTATTAGTGGCTTTGAATGCGGGGTACGTGGGTACTTTTTGTAACATAACTTCCTGATAGTGTATTTTCTGTCTTGAGGGAAGCATACAACTCCTGACTCACAGTCCGCAGCTCGTGGTCGTGTGGTAGCGTTCTCGCTTCCCGCGCCCGGGTTCCCGGGTTCGATTCCCGGCGGGGTCAGGGATTTTCTCTGCCTCGTGATGACTGGGTGTTGGGTGATGCCCTTAGGTTAGTTAGGTTTAAGTAGTTCTAAGTTCTAGGGGATTGATGACCATAGCTGTTAAGTCCCATAGTGGTCAGAGCCATTTGAACCATTTCCTGACTCACTGCCGTTGTGTAAACTGTGTCAGGTGGCTTATGAACGACGGAAGGACGTAGCTGTAACTGTACAAAGTCTCCAGACAATCCTAAAGAGTTCGACCTAGGCAAATTAACAGTACAGGAGTACCGAGCGGAGACACCTCTACCTTGTCAGGATGGTGTTACGGAACCTACAGAGCGTGTTTCGGTGTTAATACAATATGATTAGCAAACTATTATTTATTCAATCAAATTTACAGTTCTGCATCTCCTTGTCAGCCTCGGCTGACGGCACATGCCAGTGAGTTCCGCTGACTCCTGTTGTCAGCTCAGCGCTTATGGCCAGCAAGGCCGCTGCTCCAGCAATTCATCCAAAGTCTGGCGAGCTGCAGTCTGGTAGGTGAAGTTGACGATGATCCAAACTGTCCCACTGGGATGAACCACACTGTCGGAAGTCGTGTGGTCGCATTATCCTGGCCCCACCTGTCGGATAGGCCTGTGGCATCTGGATGTGCCGGCCGAGGCGGCCGAGCGGTCCTAGGCGCTACATTCTGGAACCGCGCGACCGGTACGGTCGCAGGTTAGAATCCTGCCTCGGGCATAGATGTGTGTGACGTCCTTAGGTTGGTTAGGTTTAAGTAGTTCCAAGTTCTAGGGGACTGATGACCTCAGAAGTTAAGTCCCATAGTGCTCAGAGCCATTTTGAGCCATCTGGAAGTGCGTGCAGCGTTGATCACGAGTAGAGGCACAAGACTTTCCTCACACCCAGAACTGACAATGATGACAATGTCAAAAGCACCGCGAGATGCACTGGTGACGAAAGATCTTCATTCTCCCCATCGGTGATGTTGTAGACGATCAATGCGAAGCCACACCAGCTGCATGTCATCTCGGGAACGACAAACAGCGTTTCCAGGGAGTGCTGGAACATCTAATATAGGGTGTCCCACATAAAACGATACGCCTCATGCCCGAGATACAGCTAACAATGAGCTGACTAAAACTGAATAGATAATAGGAACGCCAAAAAACATATAGTTACTTTTTATAAGAGTTACTGGAAGTGGAGGTCATGGCCATCCATGCATCGCGGACATGGTGTGATGACGTTACCAACACCACGTTGTAATTCTGCAGGGGTGATGTTGCTAATTTCTGCAGTAAGATAGTCTGTTGAGCGAGGGCTGTCCATGTACGCTTTGCTTTTTAGTGTGCCCCATAAATAAAAAGAGTCAAAGATCTCTATATACCTGCACTGTTTAAGGTGTAAATCAAAAATACGGGGCCAATAAGGCGCATGCCACGCTGGATCAGCCGAGCGGTCAAGGCGCTGCAGTCATGGACTGTACGGCTGGTCCCGGCGGAGGTTCGAGTCCTCCCTCGGGCATGGGTGTGTGTGTTTGTCCTTAGGATAATTTAGGTTAAGTAGTGTGTAAGCTTAGGGACTGATGACTTTAGCAGTTAAGTCCCATAAGATTTCACACACTTCTGCACATTTTTGAATAAGGTACATGTCGGACAAGGCACACCAAATAATCATCTTCATTGAGTGGAGAGGCCCTTCATGCAGAATATGTATCTGCAGTTCTGGCAGTTTAAGAAACCTGACAAATGAAACCAGGCTCTTCTGACATGAAATAAGGCAAGGGGTCCAAGCAATCGTTAGCTATTGATGTTACGATAAAGGACTTTTTTTCCTGATTCTTAAATTTCAACTCCTGGACCACAATTAGACGATAGGCTTTCAATTTCATATCTTTTAGTAGACGATGAAACGATGTACAAGATACACCAGCCGGCTGCGATAGCCTCCTTTCCGACTTGCGGCGACTTCTCGTACTGCCCATGCCAATTCCGTTTATAGCTTTCTCTTGGGTCCTCAATGTCGGTCGCCTACACCTCTGCAAATTGTGAACGTATGCTACAGACCTCCACTTATTGTACACAGCTTGAGTAGTGCTGGTCGTGGGGAGTTTATTAACAGGATACTTCGCTTGATACGTTTCTTTACATTCTTTGACAGAGTTCTGTCTTCACGTAACGCTAGCCGCGCGGGGCAGTTACGCGGTCTATGGGGCCTTGTCACGATCCGCGCGGCTCCCCACGTCAGAGGTTCGAGTCCCCCTTGGGCATGGGTGTGTGTGTTGTCCATTAAGTAGTGCGTAAGCTGAGGGACCGATGACCTAAGCAGTTTGTCCCATAAGACCTTACCACAAATTTCCAAAATTTATGTAACGCTACACAATGTCAGTTTGCTGTTGTAATGCAAATTCCCCATTCTGTAACAACTTAACAATATAAGCTTGTCACAACAACTGACGCAAGATCTGCTTTATGCCGGACACTGCACTGTCAAGTTTCTGGTAGATGCTTTTGCGGCCTACGTATTGTCTGTTGCTTAAAGAAACAAGAACTAACGAACACATCTTTGTCTCATTCCCACAGTGGACGTTTCGCTGAATGTGTAGCTTGTGCCTGGCGGTTGAAGCTGTAATTTACTGTCAAGTAAAATCATCAGACGGTCAATTCCAATTACAAAATGATCTAGCGAGAATTTCTGTATGGTATGAAAATTGGCAACTGGCACTAAACAAAAAAAGTGCGAGGTCATCGACACGGGTACTAAAAGAAATCCGATAAATTTTGGGTATACGATAAACCGCACAAGTCTAAGGGCTGTCAATTCGACTAAATATCTAGGAATTACAATTACGTGTATCTTAAATTTGAAAGACCACATAGATAATATTGTGGGGAAGGCGAAACAAAGACTGCGCTTTGTTGGCAGAACATTTAGTAGATGCGACGAACCCACTAAAGAGACAGCCTACATTACACTTGTCCGTCCTCTGCTGGAATATTGCTGCACGGTGTGGGATCCCTACCACGTACGATTGACGAAGGACACGAAAAAGTGGAAAGAAGGGCAGCTCCTTTCGTGTTATCGTGCAATCGGGGTGAAAGTGTCACTAATATGATACGCGAGTTGGGGTGGCAGTCTCTGAAACAAAGGTGTTCTTCCTTGCGACGAGATCTATTTACGAAATTTCAATCACTACTTCCTCTTCCGAATGCGTAAATATTTTGTTGACACCCACCTACGTAGGGAAAAAAATGATTATCATAATAAAATAAGAGAAATCAAAGCTCGAACGGAATGATTTAGGTGTTCCTTTTTCCCACGTGCCATTCGAGAGTGGAATGGTAGAGAGGTAGTATGAAAATGGTTCGATGAACCCTCTGCCAGGCACTTAAGTGTGAATTGCAGAGTAACCATGTAGATGTAGATGTGGCGGTTGGTGCCGATGTCGCAACGTGTGCTCGTTTACGCGACAGGCATTCGTCGATCATTGTTTCGTTCTGCTGCATAGGTACGTCGCCACATTTGCCTGCTGTTTCCTCTGTCTGTGCTAGTGTGAAATTAAAAAAACATTAATTTCTTTCCCTCTTATATTCTATGGCGTAACAATAGGGAAATTTATTCGCTAGCGAAATATTGAGGCATCAATGAGGGCAAGAGGGGTGAGCGAAATTAGTACCACAGTCTCTTTAAGGAACCGCAAGTGCACATATAGTATAAACTATTCAGAATGGCCAAGAAACCAGAACGAGAAGTTGAGCAAATAGCTGCCTCGCTACTATCACCGCAATGAGCTTTCGCTAAAAGGAGAAATCGCAGCATGGGGACTCCAGGGACATTGTTCTTAGGACTAGGTGCTGGGAAGGAATGCCTTAGGCCGCAGTTCCTAACGATCCAGAACGGGTTTAAGCTGAGCATTCACGGAGTCCGCCCTGGGGAGCCACATTCAAGAGCGTAACGTAATGAACGCAGCACCATCAGAGAAAACGACAAGATGGCGCAAGATAAGCGCCTATGTGCAGCCTCACTTCAACTGTATCCAGGATTTCAGTGCAAGGCATCCGCTCCGTCAGGGAATGCGACAAACGACTTTTACCCACAATTTGAAGACGTTAAGGTAATGAGTTACCATCTTAAAATTAGATATAGACTGGCACCATAAGTTTTTTTGATAAAATAAACAAACTTAACTGGTATTTCGTTATTTTCTGAAGTGTGTTAGTAAAATGATAATTTTTTTGCAAAACTACAGAATATTTAACGTGTTACCGTAATCCGAATCTTCTCTGCAGGGCCCAGAGCTTACAGGAGGTCATATTAAGAAATGTTCTTTATAACTTTCACAAATTAGCTGCAAACTGTTTATTTCTGGTTGATTACAAAAGTTCACTGTAAACTTGTTTCGGCATATCTGCCATTATCAACCGATCCCGTTATATTACATAATGTATTATTTTATTCTACGAATGTGTAGGCCGGCCGGGGTGACCGAGCGGTTCTAGGCGCTACAGTGTGGAACCGCGTGACCGCTACGCTCGCAGGTTCGAATCCTGCCTTGGGCATGGATGTGTGTTGTGTCCTTAGGTTAGTTAGGTTTAAGTAGTTCTAAGTTCTAGGGGACTGATGACCTCAGAAGTTAAGTCCCAAAGTGCTCAGAGCCATTTGAACCATTTTAACGCCTGTGTAATAGTACTGTGACATTTTATCTCATATTATACTTACTCGTACATCTAGATGTAGTGAGTCCTTAAATCATCTAAATCACCTAGGAAAGTAAGTTCTTTTATGTTGTTGTTGCTGTGGTCTTCAGTCCTGAGACTGGTTTGATGCAGCTCTCCATGCTACTCTATCCTGTGCAAGCTTCTTCATCTCCCAGTACCTACTGCAACCTACATCCTTTTGCATCTGCTTAGTGTATTCATCTCTTGGTCTCCCTCTACGATTTTTACCCTCCACGCTGCCCTCCAATGCTAAATTTGTGATCCCTTGATGCCTCAAAACATGTCCTACCAACCGATCCCTTCTTCTAGTGAAGTTGTGCCACAAACTTCTCTTCCCCCCAATCCTATTCAATACCTCCTCATTAGTTACGTGATCTACCCACCTTATCTTCAGCATTCTTCTGTAGCACCACATTTCGAAAGCTTCTATTCTCTTCTTGTCCAAACTGGTTATCGTCCATGTTTCACTTCCATACATGGCTACACTCCATACAAATACTTTCAGAAACGACTTCCTGACACTTAAATCAATACTCGATGTTAACAAATTTCTCTTCTTCAGAAACGATTTCCTTGCCATTGCCAGTCTACATTTTATATCCTCTCTACTTCGACCATCATCGCGTATTTTACTCCCTAAATAGCAAAACTCCTTTACTACTTTAAGTGTCTCATTTCCTAATCTAATCCCCTCAGCATCACCCGATTTAATTTGACTACATTCCATTATCCTCGTTTTGCTTTTGTTGATGTTCATCTTATATCCTCTTTTCAAGACACTGTCCATTCCGTTCAACTGCTCTTCCACGTCCTTTGCTGTCTCTGACAGAATTACAATGTCATCGGCGAACCTCAAAGTTTTTACTTCTTCTCCATGAATTTTAATATCTACTCCGAATTTTTCTTTTGTTTCCTTTACTGCTTGCTCAATATAGAGATTGAATAACATCGGGGAGAGGCTACAACCCTGTCTCACTCCTTTCCCAACCACTGCTACCCTTTCATGCCCCTCGACTCTTATAACTGCCATCTGGTTTCTGTATAAATTGTAAATAGCCTTTCGCTCCCTGTATTTTACCCCTGCCACCTTCAGAATTTGAAAGAGAGTAATCCAGTTAAAGTTGTCAAAAGCTTTCTCTAAGTCTACAACTGCTGGAAACGTAGATTTGCCTTTTCTTAATCTTTCTTCTAAGATAAGTCGTAAGGTTAGTATTGCCTCACGTGTTCCAACATTTCTACGGAATCCAAACTGATCTTCCCCGAGGTCCGCTTCTACCAGTTTTTCCATTCGTCTGTAAAGAATTCGTGTTAGTATTTTGCAGCTGTGACTTATTAAACTGATAGTTCGGTAATTTTCACATCTGTCAACACCTGCTTTCTTTGGGATTGAAATTATTATATTCTTCCTGAAGTCTGTGGGTATTTCGCCTGTCTCATACATCTTGCTCACCAGATGGTAGAGTTTTATCATGACTGGCTCTCCCAAGGCCATCAGTAGTTCTAATGGAATGTTGTCTACTCCCGGGGCCTTGTTTCGACTCAGGTCTTTCAGTGCTCTGTCAAACTCTTCACGCAGTATCTTATCTCCCATTTCATCTTGATCTACATCCTCTTCCATTTCCATAATATTGTCCTCAAGTACATCGCCCTTATATAGACCCTCTATATACTACTTCCGCCTTTCTGCCTTCCCTTCTTTGCTTAGAACTGGGTTGCCATCTGAGCTCTTGATATTCATACAAGTGGTTCTCTTCTCTCCAAAGGTCTCTTTAATTTTCCTGTAGGCAGTATCTATCTTACCCCTAGTGAGATAAGCCTCTACATCCTTACATTTGTCCTCTAGCCATCCCTGCTTAGCCATTTTGCACTTCCTGTCGATATCATTTTTGAGACGTTTGTATCCATTTTTGCCTGCTTCATTTACTGCATTTTTATATTTTCTCCTTTCATCAATTAAATTCAATATTTCTTCTGTTACCCAAGGATTTCTATTAGCCCTCGTCTTTTTACCTACTTGATCCTCTGCTGCCTTCACTACTTCATCCCTCAGAGCTACCCATTCTTCTTCTACTGTATTTCTTTCCCCCATTCCTGTCAATTGTTCCCTTATGCTCTCCCTGAAACTCTCTACAACCTCTGGTTCTTTCAGTTTATCCAGGTCCCATCTCCTTAAATTTCCGCCTTTTTGCAGTTTCTATAGTTTCAATCTGCAGTTCATAACCAATAGATTGTGGTCAGAATCCACATCTGCCCCTGGCAATGTCTTACAATTTAAAACCTGGTTCCTAAATCTCTGTCTTACCATTATGTAATCTATCTGATACCTTTTAGTATCTCCAGGATTCTTCCAGGTATACAACCTTCTTTCATGATTCTTGAACCAAGTGTTAGCTATGATTAAGTTATGCTCTGTGCAAAATTCTACAAGGCGGCTTCCTCTTTCATTTCTTCCCCCCAATCCATATTCACCTACTATTTTTCCTTCTCTCCCTTTTCCTACTGACGAATTCCAGTCACCCATGACTGTTAAATTTTCGTCTCCCTTCACTACCTGAATAATTTCTTTTATCTCATCATACATTTCATCAATTTCTTCATCATCTGCAGAGCTAGTTGGCATATAAACTTGTACTACTGTAGTAGGCATGGGCTTTGTGTCTATCTTGGCCACAATAATGCGTTCACTATGCTGTTTGTAGTAGCTAACCCGCACTCCTACTTTTTTATTCATTATTAAACCTACTCCTGCATTACCCCTATTTGATTTTGTATTTATAACCCTGTAATCACCTGACCAAAAGTCTTGTTCCTCCTGCCACCGAACTTCACAAATTCCCACTATATCTAACTTTAACCTATCCATTTCCCTTTTTAAATTTTCTAACCCACCTGCCCGATTAAGGGATCTGACATTCCACGCTCCGATCCGTAGAATGCCAGTTTTCTTTCTCCTGATAACGACGTCATCTTGAGTAGTCCCCGCCCGGAGATCCGAATGGGGGACTATTTTATCCTCGGAATATTTTACCCTCGAGAACGCCATCATCATTTAATCATACAGTAAAGCTGCATGTCCTCGGGAAAAATTACGGCAGTAGTTTCCCCTTGCTTTCAGCCGTTCGCAGTACCAGCACAGCAAGGCCGTTTTGGTTAATGTTACAAGGCCAGATCAGTCAATCATCCAGATTGTTGCCCCTGCAACTACTGAAAAGGCTGCTGCCCCTCTTCAGGAACCACATGTTTGTCTGGCCTCTCAACAGATACCCCTCCGTTGTGGTTGCACCTACGGTACGGCCATCTGTATCGCTGAGGCACGCAAGCCTCCCCACCAACGGCAAGGTCCATGGTTCATGGGGGGGCTTTTATGTAATATGTTGTTAAGATAGGTCTGGCAAATTCGTGTTTGATTTTGACAGTTGTAAAATGATCCAATGATTATCTCGAAAACTTTACTGACACTATATATTAAAAAGTGATGAACGTAACACGATGAAAAGAATACATAACATCAAGATCGCAAATCTACGTAAGGCACAATATCTCTGGCAAAAAATATCTGTGATTACCTAAGATACATGAAGCGTTATTGGAACGTGATATACGTTAGCAACATAGTAACAACCGAACTTACTTTTCAAGATGATTTTCAGACGTAAATCCATCTAAATGTAAGTATAATAGAAGATAAAAGCTCATAATACTATTACATAGCGGTAAAATAAAATGGTATATAAACGTAATGTCAAAAAGTGCACTTGGTAATGGCATATTTGCCGAAACAAGGTTGTCTTTAAGAATGTAATCAATACACAAAAAAAATTGCAGGTAATTTTATCAAAAGCATAAAGCTATAATCAGAATCAGGTCTGAAAATAAGCGAATATATTGCATGAGTATTTTATGGGAGCATGCCATGGGTTTTTGGGAATGAGTTCGTTATCATTCCTTAAGTAATTGTTGCGAAAGGGAGTAGTAGGCGGTTTAATAACTGTTTGTTCCTTTCCAGACGCTTCTCCAGGGAGCTCATTTTATTATTATGTTTCACATAATGTACAATACTACATGCTTATTGTATAGACTTATTACTGAAGCAGTGTAAAATCTGGAGATATTAAATAAGCCAGAAACGGTAATCGTCCAAACAGCTTTGAACCTGACCGGTAGGTATTCCATTGAAACAAGGAGTGATCAAGGCGTTCTCCTAGACGCTGTGTCCTCTAGCGTAAAATCAATACTTTAGTCTTGTAGAAAATGGTCTGCTATATGCATGCCGCCCACGAGCAGTGCGTGTTAAGATACATACCTGAAACAATTGGTAGTAAAGGTATCAGTGAGCGCGTGACAAGAAGTGCTTAGTTGTTCGACCTTAAGGCAAAATCTTAATATGACCTTGCGAAAAACCATCCAAGTCCCTTACACGTTTCCCAGATACTTCGAAAACTTTCGCTCACTTACACATGAATAACACAGCTCGAAGACATCTGGGGTACACACCTCCCGTCCCGAAGGTAGTGAGGTGGGGAAAGAAAGGGCATCTGACCAGCCCTTAAACTAACTTTGCAAAGTCTGTAAATAACCATGCCAACCCAACGTCGATGTGGTACAACGGCACAAGAAAAATAAAAAAAGATGATCAGATTTGAAAAATGGGGTCAGGATTTTAAAAAGTCTATTTAATAGCAAAAGTATCGTGCAGTTAACCAACCGATTCCAATCCAGAAGCATCTGCAGTTGTATAATGGAATTATTTCATCACCTAAAGCACTCAAAAAGGAGAATGGATCTTGGACATTCACGACTAGTCAGCCTGTCACACATGGCAAGCGGCATATGCAGAGGTGTAAAAATATCTCTTCCAGCCTGTCTTCCTCTGTCTCCGCCGCATCCATTAACGAATCTCAACCGGCCGCAACGGAAACCCAAGGGTACGTAGGTACTGAAGCATAGCGGTTAAAGATGGACAGCTTTGGTTTCTGCAAGCCTAGCGAGTTTCACGGGACCCCCCTCAGTCTGCAGCACTTGACAAAAGGTTCCACTATCAATATAATGTGAGCAGCCAGGTATAAGTTTACGTAGGTAGTTTCACTGAAGCTCAGTTATCTTAACGTGGTGGGAGTAGCAAAATGAGCAAACCAAACATACACTGGAGAGCTAAAGAAACTGGTACTCCTGCCTAATATCGTGTAGGACCCCGCGAGCACGCAGAAGTGCCGCAGCACGACTTGGCATGTTCTAGACTAATGTCTGAAGTAGTGTCGGAGGTAATTGACACCATGAATTCTGCAGGGCTGTCCATAAATCCGTAAAGGTACGAGGACCTGGAGATCCCTCCTGAACAGCACGTTGCAAGGCATCCCATATATGCTCAATAACGTTCAAGTCTGGGAGTTTCGTGACCAGCGGAAATGTTTAAACTCAGAAGAGTGTTCCTGGAGCCACTCTGCAGAAGTTCAGAACGTATGAGTTGTTGCATTATCCTGCTGGAATTGCCCAAGTCAGTCGGAATTCACAATGAACATGAATGGATGCAAGTGATCAGACAGGATGTTGACGTACGTGTCCCTTGTTAGAGTCGTATCTAGACGTATCAGGGGTTCCATTCACTCCAACTGCACACGCCCCACACCATAACAGAACCTCCACCAGCTTGAACAGTCCCCTGGTGACATGCAGGGTCCATGGATTCATGAGGTTGTCTCCATAACCGTACATGTCCATCCGGTCGATACAATTTGAAACTCCGACCAGGCAACATGTTTCCAGTCATCAACAGTCCAATGTCGGTGTTGAAGGGAGCAGGCGAGGCGTGAAGCTTTGTGTTGTGCAGTTATGAAGGGTACACGAGTGGGCCTTTGGCTCCGAAAGCTCGTATCGTTGATGTTTCGTTGAATGTTCGCACGCTGACACTTCTTGATGGCCCAGCATTGAAATCTGCAGCAATGTGCGGAAGGGAGTGCGGAAGGGTTGCAGTTCTGTCACGGTGAACGATTCTCTTCTATCGTCGTTAGTCCCATTCTTGCAGGATGTTTTTCCGGCCTTAGAGATGTCGGACATTTGATGTTTTAGTGGATTCCTGATATTCCTGGTGCATTTTTGAAAAGATCGTACGGGAAAATCCCTACTACATCATTACCTCGGAGATGCTGTGACCCATCGCTCATGCACCGACTATAACACCACGTTCAAACTCACTTAAATCTTGATAACCTGCCATTGTAGCAGCAATAGCCGATCTAACAACTGCGCCAGACACTTGTTGTCTTATATAGGTGTTTCCAAACGCAGAGGTGTATACTGCCTGTTTACACATTTCTGTATTTGAATACGCATGCCTATACCAGTTTATTTGGTGCTTCATTGTAGGTGAGATTGAGAAGGATTTAAGAACATAATAGTCATGAAACAGAGGCAAGGTATAGCAGGGGAAAATTTTTCGTGTGTTTATGAAACAGCTCCAAATTAATGTGTGGTGTCTCGCAAAGCAAATTGTGTAAAACGTTAATATACACTCATTCTGAAAACACGAGTACGTTACAACACCTTTTTAAATTTGACCAGCAGTTTCGTTACCCAATATATGTTTTGAAACTGGAAATCGGTAAATTTGTGGTCTTATGGGACCAAACTGCTGAGGCCATCGACCCCTAAGCTTGCACACTACTTAATCTTACTTAAACTAATTAAACTAACCTACGCTAAGGACAACACACACACCCATGCCCGAGGGAGGACTCGAACCTCCGACAGGGGGAGCCGCGCGGACCGTGGAAGGCGCCCCTACACCGCGCGGCTACCCCGAGAGTCACATTTTGAAAGGGGACATATATTTAGTGACTGACAAGTGTGCGGAAACGTGTGCTAAGGACTTGAGCAATTTAACAGTATATAAGCTTTCTAAATTTAGAGTGAACATTGAAACAAGAAAAATATGTCACAGTGGATGTTAAAAACCACAGTCTGGTGGTATGCAACGTAGTGAAAAGCTTCTTCTTTTAGCTGTGTATTTTTTTAGATTAACATAATATGAAAAACCAAATTCGTGTTTGCTAAAATGGGTTTGTGGAATTTACAACGAACTATTTTGGCAACTTAAAATGAATTCTGTGAACTCATAACACATATTCTGGAAAAACTAATTAAAACTGGTATAACTGGTGTCATATTTGGTTGAAACACACTAAGGTTACAGTAACTATTATTCGAAAATGTTACTTCAGTTGGCGCTGCAGTATAATAAACTTCAAGTTCTTAGGTGCAAAGGATGTCGACTTTCAAAGACGGTTCTGCCTACAACAGAAAACAGGTATTAGAGGTGAGCTCATGACGGATGCACTAGATGAAAGAGGATGTAGTTACAGAGAAAACTACTCGTATCGAAACAAATAAATAAGTCCGAAACACGCCGAAAAGGATAAAAAGGACAAATAAAATCCACCATTATCTGGGGTACAATGAATATATTTTTCATTGAGACTTGTCATGTGATACTCGGGTGAGGTAATACTTTTCAGCAACTTCCCCACCTCGTTCCTCACACTAAAATGAAGGCGTACAAAATAAACTTCCATATAGTGTAGTGCAGCAGGATGACGGGCGAGAAAGAAAGACTCTTTTATCGTGCTTTGGGTAGGCGTAACTTGGGTTGGATGGGATTAAGTAGCCTGCCAGTTGTGCTGATAACATGTGGCATCTTGTCTGCTTCTCTAAAAGGCAAGCATGGGCAGGTTAATAGCGGAAAGTGTACACTTTTGCCTACGTGTCACCACAAGCAGCAGGCTGAAAAACAGGCATGTCTGTTTCATAATCACTGAAGTTTCATAACAGATCTAACCATGAATTGGAGCGCTACTAGAAGACTGTGCTTTCAACCAGCACTTCCCACTTTCCGGCGCAACGCTTCAGTCAGTGGATAGCTTTAATCTAGCTGAAACGTTCCTGCTAGGAAAAGAGTACCTTTTGCTTCGGAATTTCGTAAGTCTTGTTAGCACAAGCATTGTACAACAGACGAAGAGAATTTCATAAGGACTGTCAGTGAACAACAAAAGCCAAGAATCAAACCTGGGCAGCAGAAGCGACAGCTGAGCAAACAGGTCATGGTTTCTGTCTCACTACCCAAAAAAAGTACACGAACTGCCAGCGCACAGTATTTACGAAGCACTATGTCTTGCCGTAAGATGGGACGTCGCGTTTGGAAGTAGAAACCAGCAAGACGCAGAAGTTGTAGTGTGTCCTCTGGCTACGGCCTGCGAGAGGCTCGGGTGAGGAGGGCGAGTGAGTCAGGCTTTTTCCCGTGGAGCGACGCCGTGTTTAAGGTTGAGGTGGGCGGCGACAGCTGCTTCCGGTGCGCCGCCAAGTCTGCTGGGTGGTGGAGGGGGGACGGGGGGGGGGGGGCAGACAGCGGTCGGGAGGCCACGATCCACGATCGAATGATCGGCAGGTCGCCGCTCGGGAAAGCGAGCCGCTGTACTCGGATCGCCACTTTGCAGAGGGTGCACAGTATTATAGACCACACGAACAGGGGAGTGCGCTGGTAATTGTGAAATCAGGCTCCAAGCGTTCAAAAGTAACTTTTAGAGTAGTGGCTCCAAACTGGGGGTAACACCCCCTGAAAGCTAAAATGTAATTTTGTGAGGGGCAAAAACAAATGGGGTTCAATTCTGTTTCAGTCACGTAACTAATCTATTTTTAAAAGACCATTGCTATTATTAGTTTTTCGTAATGTAGTATTACAGAAATTACCAATTACGTGCAGTAACACGTCACACAATGTTGTGGAGGTTACAGTCTGTGAAACGAAAGTACGAATATCTTCTTCACATAGTCTACCCACTACAAAAACAAATAATTGTGCCATGAATCTCTTACAGCAAAGTAGAGTCATATACATCCCATTGCTTCATATCTCATGAAACGACTTCTCCGAGCTTTAGGCTGTTCTCGCAACGGGCCAGACGTCGCTTCATCATTCGCTTCGTAACAATAAACAAACTAACTGACAGTGCAGCACAAAAGTAGCAGGCAAAGCACTGGCAAACTGAAGGCCTCCTCTATCCTATCACCTTTTTATATTCTTCTTAAAAAACAACAAAATTTTATTTATAGTTCAACCTTAAATTATTGTTATTTTGAAAAGTACCATTCTTTGTAAACTCTTTAGATAGAACAAAAGAAATAAAACTGTAAAAAGATGAAAAACGAAAATTGTAGGCTGTACGACCTGTTTTAAACATCAGATAACAGGTCAATAATTTGACGATAAATAAATAAATAAAATTCGCAATGCACTGAGAATTGTTTCATAATTCTGTAAAAAGGGATGTTAGAAATAAGCAGTACCAGTTGTCTCACTGACATTAGTCGTGGTTTAATAAAACACTGACAAAAACTAAATATTTTATCTTTCACCATTTTAGAAACGAAAGTGTTCAAAGAAAATTCTTTTTGATGCTAAACTTTAGTTGAGCACTAGTTCTGATGATGATTGGGGGGACAGGGAGGCATCAAGCTACTATCTAATTGCAGTCGGGAATAATGGTCTCACAAACGTTTCTTAGACTTTAAAGAAACGAACTTACCAGAATACCGTCATCAAATAGAATAACTAGCACGTACATTGCCGGAAAACTTCGTCGCTTCTAAATACGACGTAAATATGGACCCATGACTGCCAGGGGCAATGAAGATGCTCCTGCAGCGTTTCCGATGAGAAGTGTTTGATCACCCACGATACAGTCCGTAATTGGCTCCCACTGTGTCTCATCTCTGCTCCCAAGAACCCCTGGCTATGGAGACAAAATTTTTCCACAGACAATGAGTTGCAAACCAGTGGAGATAACTGGCCGAAAGCACTGGCGGCTGCTTTCTATGACGAGGATGTTGGAAAGCTGATACAACACTACGACAGTACTCGAAGTTGGAGTGGCGACTATGTAGCGAAGTAGGTGGAAGGTGTACCTGACTGTTGCAAATAAAACGTTTCTGGTTTTCACTGTGGTTTCCATTTCGCGACCGATCGGAACTTACTTTCTGGACAACCCTCGTATATACCCAGTATGGTGAAATGTATTCGGATACCCTATTACGGTGTGAACCACTTCAACGTTTCAGCGCAAATATCTCTAACACAACAGTAGATACTGAAAAACGACCTTCGCGGCTATGAATATAAGGCAGCAGATCACGAAAGTAAACACTATGAGCCATTCTAAAACGGAAGCAAATATTATTTTCAACAAGAACTTCTTTATTTATTTATTTACGGACACTCCGTATTGTTTCTTACGCAATCAATAGAATGAAAAATCACAAAAAGAATGGCGTTAGTTGCATCGCAGAATTACATACTGAGGCATTGCAAATGAAACTTGACACTTGATGTAAACAAAACACGTGGCTATTGCACATAGGCCTATCGAAATGCAAGCGTGGCTCCCACACTGATCGTAATTGCGATGTGATTGATATACTACGATGCAACAGTCCCTGTTCTTATTGCTATTTACACTGTTGTTACGTGAACTGGTAACAATACAGATGTCCTGCCACGCAACTACGTGCAAGACAACTGCGTACAACTATCATTTACCACTCTGTTAGATCCTCGACCCTCAATCCCACCGGCCGTTGAAATTCGGTTTTTGTTTTGTTGCTACCATGGCGGAGTGGAGTGTGATTAAGAGAAGTGGAAAGGGGGAGTGGAGGGCGAGAGGATCCGTTTTGATCGGTTGGTGCAAGCAGAGTATGGTTTCGCTTAATCACTCCTCTAGCGTTGAAATCCCTTGTAAAGCTCGCAATCAGACAACAGAGAAGCTAACATATGGCCACCAATATCCTCTTTTCTGCGGCCGTATCGTAATAGCACGGGTTACGAGGGGCCTCTGCCTCTGACATCCGGCAGAGGACGGTGGCAGAAGCCGCTTGCGCCGACTGTCGGCTTAGACAGGCCGTGTCCCCCTGGACGCCGCCCCAATATTCATCCGGCCAGAGTTTAATATAGCGCCGTCGCGTTTGCTGCGAGCGCACACAACGTGACAAATGGGAATCTAGTCAAGATTTATTGGCACTCGCTGGAATGTTTGGAAGCTGATAATGAACAGAAATTCCAGCCGCCTGCCTGTGGAGAGGCAGACGCACTCGCTCCGGCGGACTTAATCCCGCGCGCTCTGTTCCAATCACGGCGCTCTGCGTCCCGCTACGAACTGCCCTCTGTTCTGCCTGCCCAGCACCGGCCGATGTGGGCGAAAGTGCATGTCCTGAAAGCTGCGCCAGTTCTGTAAGTCACTTATCTCTTAAGTTTTCCTAATAGCAGTATTATCTTCTTGGAGACGAAACTATTGCTGGCGGCGAGTCTATACTTTGTCACTACTTATGTGCTTCAGTATCCCGTGTAAAAGAATTATTGCTCGCAATTTATAAAAATTGTTTCCGTTTTCCAGTCCAATTAAGGGTTCGAAGGAATTTAGTACACTACTGGCCATTAAAATTGCTACACCACGAAGATGACATGCTACAGACGCGAAATTTAACCGACAGGAAGAAGATGCTGTGATATGCAAATGATTAGCTTTTCAGAACATTCACACAAGGATGGCGCCGGTGGCCAGACGTACAACATGCTGACATGTTTCCAACCGATTACTCATACACAACCAGCAGTTGATCGGCGTTGCTTGGTGAAACATTGTTGTGATGCCTCGTGTAAGGAGGATAAATGCGTACCATCACGTTTCCGACTTTGATAAAGGTCGGACTGTAGCTTATCGCGATTGCAGTTTATCGTATCGCGACATTGCTGCTCACGTTGATCGAGATCCAATGACTGTTAGCAGAATATGGAATCGGTGGGTTCGGGAAGGTAATACGGAACGCCGTGCTGGATCCCAACGGCCTCGTATCACTAGCAGTCGAGATGACAGGCATCTTATCCGCACGGCTATAACGGATCGTGCAGCCACGTATCGATCCCTGAGTCAACAGATGTGGACGTTTGCAAGACAACAACCATCTGCACGAACAGTTCGACGACGTATTCAGCAGCATGGACTATCAGCTCGGAGTCCATGGCTGCGGTTACCCTTGACGCTGCATCACGGACAGGAGCGCCTGCGATAGTGTACTCAACGACGAACCTAGGTGCACGAATGGCAAAACGTCATTTTTTAGGATGAATCCAGATTCTGTTTACAGTATCATGATCGTCGCATCCGTGTTTGGCGACATCGCGGTGAACACACATTGGAAGCGTGTATTCGTCATCGCCATACTGGCGTATCACCCGGCGTGATGGTATGGGGAGCCATTGGTTACACGTCTCAGTCACCTCTTGTTCGCATTGGTGGCACTTTGAACAGTGGATGTTACATTTAAGATGTGTTACGACCCGTGGCTCTACCCTTCATTCGATCCCTACTAAACCCTACGTTTCAGCAGGATAATGCACGACCGCATGTTGCAGGCCCTGTGCGGGCCTTTCTGGATCCAGAAAATGTTCGACTGCTGCCCTGGCCAGCACGTTCTCCAGATCCCTCACCAACTGAAAACGTCTGGTCAATGGTAGCCGAGCAACTGGCTCGTCACAATACGCCAGTCACTACTCTTGATGAACTGTGGTATCGTGTTGAAGCTGCATGGGGAGCTGTACCTGTACATGCCATCCAAGCTCTGTTTGACTCAATGCCCAGGCGTATCAAGGGCGTTATTACGGCCAAAGGTGGTTGTTCTGGGAACTGATTTGTCAGAATGTATGCATCCAAATTGCGTGAAAATGTAATCAAATGGCTCTGAGCACTGTGGGACTTAACATCTGAGGTCATCATTCCCATAGAACTTAGAACTACTTAAACCTAACTAACCTAAGCACATCACACACATCCATGCCCGAGGCAGGATTCGAACCTGCGACCGTAGCAGTCACGCGGTTCCGGACTGAAGCACCGAGAACCGCACGGCCGCCATGGCCGGCAAAATGTAATCACTTGTCAGTTCTAGTATAATATATTTGGCCATTGAATAACCGTTTATCATCTGCATTTCTTCTTCGTGTAGCAATTTTAAATGGCCGGTAGTGTATAAAGCCGATTAACGAATATGCTTCTTGACATCTATCCCTATACAAAGCTATAAAACTAAAATCTCGTTAACGTTGTACACGGCTCTGAAATTACACAGGTGGGCAAAGGGCGAGGCCTGCTGTGGCGGTCAGGTTGGGTCCCGTAGCGGCTGCCTTATTCTCAGGCAGAGTGCTGCAGCCTAGAGACGACACTCTAATCTGTTCAAAGAGACTTCTTTCGTATTTTCTGCGAATTTCATGCCGATATTTGCGCGCGCACGTCTGCAGTGACATGTTTCGTTTCCTATCCGTCTAAAGTAAGGTGACAAATTCTATCCCATATATTTTAAGAAAATATATGTTGTAGCAGTTAATTGCTAAAATGCTGGTAAAACATTGTATATTACCTTGGGAACCATGTGCTTATACATTGCCTAGGTTATGTAATATCATATTCCAACGACATAGCGTATTAGATTGCAGTCTCGCATATTGCATATTTTTTGTAATGTTTGATACAGTGTGAATAGAAAAGATGTCGTTTGCAGCAACAGCCAAACTACTCAGTGTCTCAAGATACACATTTAAAAGAATTCTTTAAGAAACGTGATGCTACAACAGACGAGAGGTTTGTTTATATCCTCAGATGTGTGTTCAACCAAGAGCAAGAGGATGAACTTGTTAGCCTTATTTCTGATGCGGAACAAAGAAATTACGACATAACAGTAACTGATTTATGCCACTTGGCTGAGTTAAGTATCCACCACATCCATTCAACAAAGTGAAAAGTATGGTAGCTAGTTCTGAGTGACCCAGTGACAAGAGACATCTAACAGGAAATCTAGAATTCGCTTCAGTGGCCAGAGCACAAGGCTTTAGTAAAGCTAACTTGCAAAGGGTTTTCAACGTTCTCGTGGATGTGTAGGAAAAACACTTACATACTGCCCACAGAATCTATAGCGTTGAAGGAGCTACAGACAATTCCATCAAAAAACTTAAAAGTTTTTTTCGCATAAGAACAGACGACAAGTTGGTGCTATTATATTAGCAGAAAAAGATTTGCTTTCAAAGTTGCCGTATGCATCTCGGATGTGATGTGTCCCGGAGACAGAATGAAAGTTGGGCTCGGCGCTTCCTGAGGACTGCGTTTACATGCCATCACAGTGAGTGGATGCAGATGGATATTTTCATGAAATGGTTTGACCATTCCTTGAATTATGCAGAAGCTACGCCCGAAGACTCAGTACTTCCAGTTCTGGATGGACATCACACCCATACAAAAAATATGGACTTCATAGGAGAAACTAGGAAAAAAGATACAACTACACTCATCAAAAGTTATCACCTCGGTTCCGAGAGTTCCGGAACATGTACAGAAAATTGGAATACAGATCAACATAAACATCATTTCCGCCCTTTTTATTGCTCATGAAAACCACCCACTGCATGTAGCAAGACCTTCAGAGAAGGTGGTCCAGATTGCTGTACACACCGGTACCACAAATACCCAGTAGCACGTCCTCTTGCATTGTTGCATACCTGTATTCGTCGTGGAATACTATCCACAGGTTCATCAGGGCACTGTTGGTCGAGAGTGTCCTACTCGTCGACGGCGATTCGGCGTACATCCCTCAGAGTGGTTGACGGGTCACGTCGTCCATAAACAGACCTTTTCAATCTATCCCAGGCATGTTCGATAGGGTTCATGTCTCGAGAACATGCTGGCCACTCTAGTCGAGCGATGTCGTTACCCTGAAGGAAGTCGTTCTCAAGATGTGAACGATAGGGGGCGCGAATTGTCGTCCATGAAGACGAATGCCTCGCCAATATCGTTCCACTATCGGTCGGAGGATGGTATTCATGTATCGTACAGCCGTTACGGCGCCTTCCATGATCATCCGCGACGTACGTCGGCACCACATAATGCCACCCCAAAACAGGAGAGAACCTCCACCTCGCTGCACTCGCTGGACAGTGTGTCTAAGGCGTTCAGCCTGACCGGTTTGCCTCCAAACACGTCTCCGACGATTGTCTGGTTAAAGGTATATGCGACATTCATCGGTGAAGACAACGTGATGCCAATCCTGAGCGTGTACTCGGCATGTTGTTGGGCCCATCTGTACCGCGTTGCATGGTGTCGTGGTTGCAAAGATGGACCTCGCCATGGACGTCGGGAGTGAAGTTGGACATCATGCAGCTTATTGCGCACAGTTTGAGCCGTAACACGACGTCCTGTGGCTGCAGAAAAGGTATGATTCAACATTGTTGCTGTCAGGGTTCCTCCGAGTCATAATCATTAGGTAGCGGTCATCCACTGCCGGCCGGTGTGACCGAGCGGCTCTAGGCGCTTCAGTCTGGAACCGCGCGACCGACCGTATGGTTGCAGGTTCGAATCCTGCCTCGGGCATGGATGTGTGTTAGGTTAGTTAGGTTTAAGAAGTTCTACGTTCTAGGGTACTGATGACCTCAGACGTTGTCCCATAGTGCTCATAGCCATTTTGAGTTCTGGGAACCGGGGTGATGCAAAACTTTTCTTAATGTGTGTATAATGTCTTCCCACGAAAATGTAGCCACAAGGTACAGCCTTTACATACTTTATTTGTGGCATTTTTCGAAACATTTTACGCCGGACTTTGTGAAAAGCTTCTCCGAAATAACCCAGGACATGAAACAAGACAGTTTCTTAGCGAAGCATTTTCGCAGAACCTATACCATTTAGAGCGATAAATGGATTTCGTGAATGTGATATTGTCCTTTTCTGCGCATGTGTGTTTTCAGATGCAGATTCTGTTCGCGCCGAGATTGGACTATCGGTAGTTAGGTTGGTCTCTAGAGATATGTTGAATAATAATAGAAGTGGGGCGTTAAATGAGACAGACGAAGGGTATGCAGATGAACACACATGTGTTGAAGGAATAGTCGGTAACCTTCATAAAGAAGACTAACTGTACGGTGTAGTAGGTGCTCTCTGTGATTCCTGTTTTCTACAACTTTCTAACAATTCACAACAGTAATTCCTTTTCCCACTGACGTCACTGAAGGCGGCTTGGAGTCAGGACACTGGTTCTCGCAGCCGTTGTGAGTTTTCGTGACCTGCAGCTGCTTACTCGGTCAAGCAGCTCCTCAGTACTGGCATTATTAGCCTGAGGGCCACCTGTTTTAGTCCTCCTACAAAGGAAAGATTCCTGAAAATGTCGGGAATTGAACCGGATCTTCTGCATGGCGGTCACCTTTGCTGACGACTCGGCTACAGAGGTGGACAACAGGAGCATATAGCCGTGTATCCTTCGATCCATACTCGAATGGAGTATGACAAAAAGATTTGTAGGTTGTATCCTCCTTTGCGATGTATAGAGTAGCTTGCTCCTTTGGAGCAGATATTGATATTAGACCTTTCGATTCCCGAATGTAATGCTGCATCTGTGGGTTCGGCCAAACAACAGGGTGAGTCACTAACTACTGCCACCAAGAATAACTCCGAAAGTATGATAGGACCCGCAAAGTTTGTGGGACAAAAGTTGCATGGGACAGCGGGGGCCATAATATGACGTTGGTTCTTTGTTGATAGATGGGATCTCTCCAGATATGAAGGTCAACTTTGTTTCTTTAAGTGGGATGATATAGTTTGATACTTATTTTCTGATATTGGCTGGGAGGGATCCAATGATGTGTAACAGTAAGGTCTCTGAAGGTCAACGAACTTCACAAAGGTGGAATGCACGCCCATTTACATAAGGTGTTCGAAGTGATGACCATTGGTATCAATGCAGTGCTGCAATCTTTTTGTCATGGGTTGAGTGGTATTCCTTATCACATAGGCACTAATCGAAGTATTTTTTTTTTCACTTGTATTGTTTCCTGTTCCATGGTGAACATCAGATATCACAGAATCAGAATTAGCATCCTTTTCACCTTCATCACCTACTGCAATCAAGCTTCAAAATTTGGATCAACTGAAGATATCTTATTCTTCTTAGACAATCGCTCATGTTATAGCGAAAAAATAACACAAATTAGCGCATGTAATAAAATGCTATAAAATAAGAATATCTGGAAAGGCAACTGAAAGAAAAATATGTAGTAATTAGAAACGTGTGGTGTATTGGACTTACCTAATTATTACACATAATGCGAAATATTCGGTCAAACAGGCACCCATTTCGCGCTAAACTACGTATTTTGTATAGAGTGCCTAAGTCCAGCTAACTGTTGAATGTTGCTCTACGCGCGGCAAGTATTATAAAGAAAATACTGAAAAAGAGAGATCGCGATTTTTGGAGTGATACCACGTTCTATGTTTAAAATGAACGATGGGTCTGACAGACTGATGTTTCGAATTAAGGGATAAATCAAGTTTTTCACGATATATCTAAACAAGTTAAAAGTGACTTCCACTGGTTATGTGGCGCACATCCCATCTGATCGATTTCTTGCCAAACTCGCTGCAGCATTCCGGCGTGACTTGTTCTGTTGTGAGGTAGGTTCTAGCACTGATCTCTGATAGAGATTCTAGTGAGGATGGGGCAATCAAGGTACCATAGATGATTTCCCCCACCCGCCTCCCCACACAGAAAACGTTGTAGCCATGCAGCTGGATAACGTCGATCCGTTAACTTGCTCGGAAAGTAGATATTTAGGAAATCCCAGACATCTTAACAAACAGTCAAAACCTCATCTATTTTCTTTCAAAATAACACCAAGACTACGTCTATAGGTCGTATAAATGTGAAAAATTTTCAAATTTGTAAAGTCCTTTTGCATATACCCTGGTACATAACATGTCATAGTCTCTAGCATGGCCAGCCGCTGGAGGCCGATCGGTTCTAGGCGCTTTAGTCTGGAACCGCGCGACCGCTACGGTCGCAGGTTCGAATCCTACCTCGGGCATGGATGTGCGTGATGTCCTTAGGTTAGTTGGGTTGAAGTAGTTCTAAGTTCTAGGGGACTGTTGACCTCAGATGTTAGGTCCTATAATGCTCAGAGCCAATTTCTCTAGCATGTGTTACGCGTAAAGTTAAAGTTCACTATCTGTCAGCTCATCTACTCTCTTGTACAAGTGATCAAATTCTGAGTCACTTTATTATGTATACGTAGTACTAGTGAGATGTTTTACTACGCAGTCAAGTGAAACGTTGCGAAATAAGAGTAGGGTTTAAATCTGTGCCGAGGACACCTAAAGATGCAACACATACGCGAATCGGATTTGGAAATTAGTCCTATATGTTTCCAAGGCACAATATAAGCATTCACCTCGATTGCTTTATGGGAACTACGGCTATCTCAGTCTTGATGGGTGGACCGAGAGTTGAACTCCATGCCTCCCGGATCACAAACCAGTGTTTCATCCACTGCACCATACCCCTTTGTGAAGACGAACTGTGAATTATGTGGGCAAAGCCGTTTGACGCTCGGCATGAAGCAAACACTTCGACTGGACGTCCAAGGAAAAGTTCATCATGATCGATTTTCAGTTAATGGAGAATTTTGATAGAGGTACCAATAGATTCTGAGAAGTGAATAAGTTGAAGACTGACAAGATGCTGAAAGGAGCGACGGAGTCTTTCTGGAAACGTTTCTGTTTCTTGACAAAGCACGTACCGTGACCCACTAAAGCGAGTTACTGCAGTGTCGGTATCAGAATGTTCAGTGTGCTGCAGAATTCCATAGGTTTCAATTCGTTATCTGTCACGAAAATAAAAGGTGGCGAATGTCTGCTAAAAACGCTAAAACGTGCACTTACTTTCATAGATTAACCAATTTACTTCAATCATATAACGATACGTCAGTTTGAAAGGAATCCGGTTTTCACTGGGTCATACATACTTAAAGTAAATTTGGGCTTGAAATTATAACTGAATGATGTGAAAATTAAATGTATAGTAATTTACCGTACAGATGAAATGAAAGCGTACTATCGCGTTCGTTAAAAAATGGTTGAATACCTGATGCAGAACGTTACGTGCTTATGTGTTACAGCAAGAAATTCTGATTACTATTTTTATAAAAGCGGAGAGCTTTGTTGTGACTGACCCTGACCTGTGATGTAAGAGATACTTAATTCAGGCGTAACGATATGGCGCAGTCCTTCATGTCACTGGTTCAACTCCAGTAGTACCTTACGGCTAATGCGTGAGCGACATAGTGAACTTCAGACAGATTTGACGAGCGGTGCTTTTACTTTTCATTCTGTCCTTCATTGCAGTATTGCTGGTATTTGCTATCCAAAATGTGAAAAATGTTCGCGTTGCTGGTAACCGAATCACTCCATACGTCACTTTAAAAACGTTCGAAAGCCGTCTGTTGCACATTTCATTCGGATTCAATCAGCGTGCGGAGAACACAGCTTTCCGTGGTTCTCGATTCCCTCTATAGTTTTCGGTAGGTTTGTTCCGTGTGTTAACAGCAAGCGAATATCAGATTTGTCTGTTTATTGACCACTCGTTTAATATCTGTTAGCGCAATATTTCACAAGCGGCGTTGTGTAAAATGAATACATGAAAGGGACGACTGATGCAGTAGAGTACATTGTCCACATTGGTCCGGCGACGCATCCGGCTTTATGAAATTTTGTAGCAGAGTTCTTTGCGTTTATATATTCGCGTTAACTTAGAGCAAGCGTCAAGAAGTAAACTGGTTCGTTGTTCGAAGGTTTTGTGAACATTTTTCTATAGCAAATTGTACTTGACAATTGAAACCGCACTTCACAGATGACACTGAATTTATGTGCTCCGTCCATGACTGTGCGAACCCATCTGTTGGCTCATAGCGACACCTGGACAGGAAATACTGGTAATTATTTTGTATTTCCTTGTGTCCACAATGGTACAATGTTTCAGAAAAGACATATTCCACATAGATCGTTACTGAATTTTCTATCGCATTTTGTGCGTGTATGTCTTTCTGAAGCGACAGCAATAAACAATAAACTCAATTATAACCATTAATTATATCTTAAAAATTTCTGTGGTACATATATTTTTTCTAAAAACGTTTTACCCTTCTTACCTCACTATAAGGTGCATCTCTGCATATTTCGTACTGTTAAGAGATCATCGTTCACGCGTCACCTGTATTTATTTAAGTACTTCACGCAGTAGGTATAAGAATAAAAAAGTACCCCGCCGTCTGTATAAGAAGACGTACCATCTCACTAAAACTGACAGCATTACGTCATCGGATATTTAAACACGATTGCATTAAACGCATTACATTCCTATTTCTGCATTCAGATATATCATTGTACACGCATCGAGTATGGCATGTGATAACCAGGGATCTGTGAACGAACTAGATACTATCGGTCAAATATTATATCTGTGTGCCACAGATATATTGCTACCCAGATAATAATGTCATACGATAAGAACAGTTGTAGTAACATAGGCATTACTACTTTGTTATGTAGAAAATATATCTTATACGCTCTGAAATAAATAATGTCCTCCTCCCTTCTTTCTCTTACAACTGTAATGACTATAATTAAAGTAACGTTAGATGTAGCAGCAAAATATGGGTAAGATTTGTCTATGGCATTATATGCACGGTATTTAAATAATAATGGTCTATAGGTTAACAGATGACTAATGAAATTTGAAGTGAATAAATTTAAAAATGAATATTTCTTTTGAAAAAAAATTAGAAAAGAATGTACTGCATTGAAATGGGTTGAAGCAATTTCTAGGTTTACACTGCTATGAGTTGAGTGTGATACATACGCCTAAATCGTGATTGTAAATCACTAATTTTAAAACAGTCTGAAGGAAAAATGTTTTCTGATTGATAGTTATTTTCTAGGATTTGTGTTGTCAGAAAGGTAGAATTAAGTTGTTCAGTAGTAGTTCTATGGTGGCCACGTTCAAAACAAGATTCGCAGATAGCGATAAAATACATTTTTCCAAAAGTGCATAAAATGAAAATGTTCAGAAGAAGTGGCCTCAGGGACGTAAGTATTCATTCTGATAACATGCAATATAAAAATCTTCTTGAATTCAACTTGAGATGCAAAAGAACAATCTTCGATATTATTTGTCAGCCGAGAACAACAATACTTGGAATTTTGATATGTCTGTCGGACGTCAGCCACTACTAATATTTACTTGGCACAATTCCAAGTCCGGTCTGACATCTACCACTGACGGTAGTTATTCAGGTGCATCTCAATATCTCAGCTAGCCAGCCTATAGCTACCCTGGGGAACAGAGTCCGAGTAGAGCCAGGATCGGAGGAGGCGACGGCTGCGTCTACGAGTGCTGCTTCTCATAGCTGGCCGCTGATGAACCTTGGCTGTGATGAGCTTGGTGCTGTGCCTGGAGCTGCCATTCTGTGTCTAGACGGCTGCTTAAATTTAGTTCTGGCGGAGTGATATGTGCATGGTGTACTTACTGGCAAGTGAAACGCGGAAACAAGTAGTAGGCCTACCTTGCCTGTAGCGCTTCCAAAGGAGGCATCTGCCCCTCCTGTAACGAAGCAGGTGCCGTTAGTTTCCATGGTGTCTACGTTCCACAAGAAAAAAAAGAGGCTGTTGTCCAACTTGTGGAAGTCCTTCGTCCTTGCGGACGTGGAACAGCCGCTGATGATATAAGTAGAGAAAATGAACTACTACAACCGTATCATCAATCAAATTTATTTCAAAGGACTAGTTTCGGTGTAACACTTACACCATCTTCAGGTCAACTGTAAACCAAACGAGAACTGTCATTCCTTTCTCCATGTACCGTAGACCCATACACGTCTGTTTGTCGTGGACTGAATGATTCAGAAGTGTGTCACCGCGTTGTCGCTGCTGTGCAATGACAACTTGGAATCTGAGGAAGGTACATGCCATACTTGTTTTTCTTTGTAAATACATACTGCGCAGTCTTGCTTTACTGACATGTTCTAGATCGCGGAGGATCTCTGTACTGTCTGTCTATTGGAACGAAAAGTACTGGCCGGCCGAAGTGGCCGCGCGGTTCTAGGCGCTGCAGTCTGGAACCGCGAGACCGCTACGGTCGCAGGTTCGAATCCTGCCTCGGGCATGGATGTGTGTGATGTCCTTAGGTTAGTTAGGTTTAACTAGTTCTAAGTTCTAGGGGTCTAATGAACTGAGAAGTTGACTCCCAGAGTGCTCAGAGCCATTTGAACCATTTGAAAAGTACTGACCTGGACGTGGAATATATCGTAATATTGTGTCGGACCTCCTTTTTCCCCAGCGTAGTGTAATAACACGATAAGGCATGGACTCAAGAGGTCGTTGGAAGTCCCCTGCAAATTTATTGAGCCATGCTGTTTCTACTGCCATCCATAATAGGGAAAGTGTTGTCAGTGCAGGATGTTCGGCACGAACTAACCTCTCGATTAAGTCCCTTAAATTTTCTATTGGATTCAAGTCAGCCGCGCAATGTGGGTGGCCAAATCATACTTCAAATAGTCCAGAATGCTCTTCAAAACGTTGGTGAACAGCTGTGGCCGGTGACATGACGCTGTTCATAGTCTCCAAGTAGCCGAACATAGCCATTTCCTGTCAGTAATCGGTTTAGTTGGACCAGAGGACCCAGTCTGTTCCACGTAAACACAGTCCACAATTATGTGGAGCCACCTCCAACCTGCACAGTGCCTTGTTGACAACTTAGTCCCATGGCTTCGTGGAGTCTGTGTCACATTCGCACCCTACTGTCAACTCTCATCAATTGAAATCGGGACTCATCTGACCAGACCGTTTTTCAAACCATACGTCACGAGTCCAGGAGATGGGCTGCAGGCGATACCGTGCAGTTAGCAAAGGCACTCACATCGGTCGTCTGCTGCTAGACCATCAACGCCAAATTTCACCGCATTTTCCTAACGAATATGTTCGTCGTACGTGTCACATTGATTTCTGTGGTTGTTCGACGCAGTGTTGCTTGTCTTTTACCACTAACACCCCTCCTCAAACGCCGCTGCTCTTAGTCGTTAGGTGAAGGCGTCGGTCACTGTACAGTTCGTAGTGAGAGATAATGCCTGAGGTTTCATATCCTCGGCACACTCCTGACGCTGTGGATCTCGGAACATTGAATTCCCTAACGATATCCGAAACAGAATGTCCCATGCGTCTAGCTCCAATTATCATTCCGCGTTCAAATTCTGTTAATTTCAGTCGTGCAGCCGTAATCACTTAGCAAACCTTTCCATATGAATCACCTGAGTATAAATGACAACACTGCTAACGCACTGCTCTTTTATACTTTCTGTCCACGATACTGCCGCCATCTGAATATGTGCGTTTCACTAACCCACGACTTTTATCACGTCACTGTTATCTGGCGCAACCGATGGGACTGCTTCACGAGTTCTGTCGGTCGGACAATCAAGACGGTGGCAAACTGTAAACTATTGGCAGCCTGTTTCATTACATCCATCTCCTGTCGCATTTTTCCTTGTACTGTCTGCCTAGTGAGAAGACTAGTTTCCCAGAACTATATAGGCCTGTCATACATATAGTGTTATCGATAACAATAAACGTTGCACAAGACAGACTTCGTATCAGCACACAACGCAGGTGGCCGGGGTAGTGCACTGGTTCATTTTCTGGAGTTGACATTAAACAAATGAAACACAACGAAAAGATCCACCACTCATTCAGTCAAACGCCTTTAGTTGAAGTTATTGTGAGTACAAGGTACTCCAGTAAAGACAAGTTATAATTGCGACTCATCTACGGAGAACGTAAGTGCCGGCCGGGGTGGCCGAGCGGTTCTAGGTGCTACAGTCTGGAACCGCGCGACCGCTACGGTCGCAGGTTCGAATCTTGCCTCTGGCATGGATGTGTGTGATGTCCTTAGGTTAGTTAGGTTTAAGTAGTGCTAAGTTCTAGGGGAGCGATGACCTGCGAAGTCAAGTCCCATAGTGCTCAGAGCCACTTTGGAGAACGTAAGTAAGCAGAATCGAAATAGCAGTAATGGTTTCTTCCTTACAATATGTCCAAATGAAGCACAGTACTTTTAAACGATATACAGGGTGTTCGTAAAAGCGTGCAAAAATATAACAGGACATAAAGAATGCTCCACTGAACACTTTGAGGTAGAAAACCTGGGGTCGGAGAAGCCAGCTTCAAGAGATATGGAAGTAGACCTGTCTACCGCTTTGTCCATCATTACTGTTTTGACTTTATTTTCAACTAAAATGCGTATAAGCTTACACGTACTGTCCTGTTTATTTACAAGTGCATTCTTTATTTTCTGCAGGGAAACAAGGAGCACGAGCCTGATTATTTGGAAGTCATGATGCAGGTTTTGTTTACTTTACTTGTCCATAAGGTGGCTCTGTTGTATTTACAATGTCCCATGACAGAACGTATTATGAATTAAATAAAGACCTATTCATAACACAGTGCTATTCAGAAATGTATAGTTCAATACAATGTAGCAGTACAGGTACAGTTTAGCAGAACCCACCGACATGCACCTTGTGTATGGGGAAGTACGCTACAGTGTTGTCGCTGAAGAAAGGCTGCACAGGGAACGATTTACGAACAGGCGTCATCCGTCACGACGAGTGTTTATTTCTCTCGATCGACGAATGCGGGAGTCTGGTTCGTTGGAAAGAAGAAGTGGGGGCGGGGGGGGGGGGGGTGCCTGGAAACATGAGGACCACTTGCACATCCGATTTTGAAGAGGAGGGTGCGTCAGAACCTTGTTCGCCCCTGTCATGCTTGCAATTAGCTTGATGGGCGTTAGTTTCAGCGATTTTTTTTTGTAAGATGCAGTACAAATGGTACGCTCGTTGTGTCAGTGACGGTATTTACAGTTAGTTAACGTAAATACAAAAAGTACACAGCAATGTGATTTTATTCCTGTTATCTCCTTCAGCTGGCTTCTCCTACAGCAGGTTCATTACCTCAAATTGTTCAACGGAGCATCCTCTATGCCCTTTGCACACTCCTACGAAAACGCATTGTATTCCATAACTGAAGACAAGTGGCTGAACGAACAGTGAGCATTTCCTCGTGTTTCCAATTGTTTTCTCTCATCTCCAGCAAGTGGGTGAATTACTTAACACAGGGTACCTGCACACTATGACAGTGAGCTTGATTGAAAATCAATTTCATAAACGCTTGTAATCACGCGAATGAGACACTGTGATACATGCCTGTTGAGGAGACGGAGAACCGAATAAAAAAATGTAAGCTACTATTTAAATGTTCTTAAAGAACAAATAAAGTCATTTATGCCAGTTAATGTTCGCATGTTAACTAAACAAGATTTACTTGATGCAGTTTTTTTAAAATTTTGTTTGACAAAATTTATTTTGTGGTGGCCAAGGTAAACGTTTTATCTTCTGCGTGCCCATAGGTCACCTCGTGTCACCAATGTATACCAGTCCACATTAACATTCAACATAATTGACTCCAACCGTCTATAAATATTTCAGCAGCATATTTTGATATAGTCAGCCTTCATTTATTTTGTTTCTGTTTCGATAGGCTCGCAAAGAGTATTCATTCGGTGAGCCCATTTTTCCAAGGCGTTTCCTGATTCCCTGCAGGAACCGTAAGGGATGTTGGCACTCTTGCTGCGTCTCGTTCTCCCTGTTAGCATTATTTCATGTTGTCATAATGTTGTGTATTGATCCATTAACATAGCTTCTGGCCGTAAAAAAAAAAGAAAATGGTTTCAGGAGATCTGTTCCAATGTTGCCTGCATCCGTATTCCAGCGTGCGCTGTTGGTCAACGAGCGGTGAGAGGAATTGTTCTGAGTACGGTAATACGATAATAGCGGACGGTGGTTCTCTGGTATACACCTGTTTCCAGAAGACTCAGTCGCTAAGTTTGTCAACGGGCATCCACTACACGTCCATATCGAAGAAGATCAGCACGCCGTTCTTTTTTATTTCATCTGTAAAATGGTAGTTAACATACTGTTCATTAAGGTAAGGTCAGAAGAGACTACTCAGCTATGACGAACGTAAATAATTATGTCAATATACACGCCAGCCGAAATAATGCGTTCCTTGAATACAGAGAGATGGCCGTAGAACAGAGAAGTAATCTCTCACGACAAAAAAACATTTGCAGCTCCTCTTTGCCGCGTGGTCCGTACTGGGAGGCATGACACCATACAAATGGGACGGAGGAGACGGAACAAAGACACTGCAGCTGCCCTCAGACAAACAATAACCCATCACAGAGAACCAACGGCACAACTGGCGGTGACGGTCCGCGTGGATTCAGCTCGTCTCATTCGTGAAACAGAACTGCTAGCGGCAGAGATATACAGGATGAGTCACTATTTCCACCTAGAAGAACTCCGAAAGTATGATAGTACCTGAGAAGTTTGTGGGACAAGTGTAATTTATCCAGTATGAGAGTCTAACCTACGAAATTTTACTTGTTCATAAGAAAATAAGGACAGAGAAAGTAAGTACAGCATCCACCCCGAATTTCTCTGCCTCGTGATGACTGGGTGTTGTGTGATGTCCTTAGGTTAGTTAGTAGTTCTAAGTTCTAGAGGACTGATGACCATAAATGTTGAGTCCCATAGTGCTCAGAGCCATTTTTTTCCACTCCGAATTAAACTTTAATCTGTCTTCAGTTCCCTTTCCGACGGGCTCACGGCTCGCATGAAAGTACAGGCTTTTTACTGCACTACTTATTTATTTTATTTCTTTACTTGGTGATACAATTAACACGACGAGGTTGTTTCGACGTCTTGCCATTATCAAGTGCACATCTCAGCTGGTATGACGTGGTCCATATGACGTCTTGGAGGGCAAATGCTAGTTGTTTTCTTCTCATGAAACGATTACTTTATTTATATGTTTGCTGTATATCTTGGAAAGTTATTTTTGATAGCTTTTCTCTCTGCTTCGGGTGCAGCGATAATCACAACATTGGCCCCAGCGATGTTAATGGCAAATCGCTATGGAGCCGAAACTTTCAGGAACTGTGAAAAACAACCATACAAGTTCACGCAAATGGAAAGTAAACATATAAATATCACGATCGTATCATAACATTTACACTTCAAGATGTCAAATGGATCATGTCATGCCGGCTAAGACGTACACTCGATAGTGGCAAATCGCCGAAACGAGTTCGTCGTGTAACTAGTTTCATTACGAGTAAATAGATAAATAGTGTAGCAAAGGACTTGTACTTAAATTAAAATCTCCAATTCGTGCGGCTCTAGGCGCTACAGTCTGGAACCGTGCGACCGCTACGGTCCTTGGTTCGAATCCTGCCTCGGGCATGGATGTGTGTGATGTCCTTAGGTTAGTCAGGTTTAAGTAGTTCTAGGTGACTGATGACCACAGAAGTTAAGTCCCATAGTGCTCAGAGCCATTTGAACCATCCAATTCGTGCTCCGTAGTCTTGATGAGATTTCAAAATAGAATAAATTTTACTGAAAAAAGATGTAAATTATTCCCTCACTTGTACTAACCAATAACTTCTAAGTGTCAATACTACTCTAGGTGCTTTTAAAATCATGAAATCACTCAAGGGACGAAGATGAGAAACTGTTTTTCTGCTTTGACCTGTTATACGTCCGTACATGCAGATTAAATGAAACAGTGTATGCTGATAACTGAATACGTCGGAATTAAACACGTTTTCTCACGAGTCACTATAATGGTTTTAGTTTCTGGAAAAAAAACTTTAATGCACTACATAAAAATTGATGTTGTGAACGGTAATACTTTTCCGCAGTGCACTGCAGACTTTTGGTTTCGGGTTTGGCTTCGGTGCCCCACCGGGCTTGCAGTTAACTTCGTTTTTAACAGCTCACAACAGTAGATCGCTGGTTCGCACTCTGTGTGAATAATCCGGTAATCGCATTAGCCGCGTGCTCGATACACTGCACTCACCGCGACACGGATTTGCACGCCAACAGTTTGTAATTTTGGCACAGTTCACAGTTCTTTACACGATCACCGGCTATCAGTTTTTGTCGTATCTACGTTCGAATCGTTGTTGCGGTACACAGTCTCTGGTACACGTATTCGTATTCGAGCGGTGCATACATTTCCGGATTGCCGGTGTTCACTCGATGTTTAAAACCTGTAAACTGTGTTCGTCGCTGTTGTATGATTCAGTTACAGTTATACATACATGTATTCCTGAATTTCTTCTTCTGCATGACTATTCTCCAAGTTACACTTAAGAATTTGACAGAAGGTTTACAGAAAAACTATTCTAGTTCTCAAGCGTTCCTCTCTCAATTGGCACAAACGAAAAATGAATATCTAAATCTTTGAATGTGAATTCAAATTTCTCTTATTTTAATACGAGAGCTATTTCTCCTTATGTAGGTGGGGGTCAACTAAATGTTTGACGTTCGGAAGAGAGAGTTAGAGATTGAAACTAGTGGGAAAAAAAATCTAGGCGCAAAGGATCACGTTCTTTTTTTTTTTTTAATTATTGCCGCTCCATCTCGCTTATCGTTTTCTGACTCTCTTCCTCCCTATTTCGAGATAACACATAACGAGCTGCCCTTCATTGAACTTTCTCGATTTTTCCGTCAGTCCCTTTCTAGTAAGGACCCCATATCGTGCAGCAATGCCCCAGAAGAGTTCGGCCAAAGGTAGTAGTGTAGGCAGTCTAAAAAAAGTACAGTTCTTGCTTCTTGCAAGTGTTCTGCTAACAAAACGCGTGCCCCAAAAAATTTTTTATTTGACTGTTCTTATTGTATAAGCTGATCGTAATTGTAATCCTTAGATACTTAGTCCCGCTCAATAACCATTGATCTTGACATTGGTGGTTTGGCTTGCGTACCCAGCGATGCAGGGGGAGGTTTGGACAATGATTGACCAGAACAGAGAAAAGGAAAACAGTAGAAGACGAATGTGTAGCTTTGAGAAATGAAGTAGAGAAGGCAGCAGAGGATCAAATTGCTTGAAAGACAACGCCTAGTATAAGTCCTTGACCAGCAAAGAGATATTCAATTTAACTGATGAAACAAGGAAATATAAAGAAGCAGAAAATGAAGCAAGCGAAAGGGATATAAACGTCTAAAAAATGAGACTGATAAAAAGTGCAAAATGGCTTAGCAGTAATGGACAGAGGAATTTAGAAGCATGTACAGCGAATGTTGAAAATTAGGTGGACTGGTAAGGTAAGAAATGAGGAGGTTCTGCGCAGGATCGGAAAGGAACATGTGGAAAATACTGACAAGGAGACGGGACAGGATGACAGGAAAACTGTTAAAACATCAGGGAATGGCTTGCATGCTACTAGATGGGGCTGAAGAAGACCAGCAGGGGGAAGACAGATAACGTATACAGGAAAATTCTAAAGCCATTGGGTTAAATCAGAAGCAGCTGTATAAAAATCAAGAGCTCGGGTGGAAAACCATTACTAAGCAAAGCAGGGAAAGCTGAAAATTGGATGGATTACATAGAAGGACTACTCAAGGAAGATGGACTTCAAAGCAATGTTAGAGACCCGGAGGAGGACGTAAATGTAGATGAGATGAGAGATATAATGCTGAGAGGAGAATCCGACAAAGCACTGAATGACCTAAGTAGAAACAAGACCCCGGGAGTAGACGACTTTCCGTCAGAACTGCTGGTAGCCTTGGGAGAGCCGGCCATGACAAAACTCTTCTATCTGGTGTGCAAGATGTATGAGGCAGGTGAAATACCCGCAGCTCAGCATATAATAACTCCAATTCCAAAGAAAGCAAGTGCTGACAGGTGTGAATATTACCGAGCTACCAGTTTGGAAAGACATGTTTGCAAAATACTAACATTAATTAAAAACCCGTAAAAGCCCATCTCAGAGATCAGTTTGGATTCCGGAGAAATGTAGGAACACGCGAGTCATTACTGGCACTACGGCTTATATTAGAAGGTAGGTTAAACAAAGGGAAAATTACATTACAGCATTTTTGGGCAGTTCGTACAGGAACCAGATGAAACAAGGACTGCAATGGGTTGTGATCCGTTACTAAGAAGTATTTTCTGCCATACCAATAGTGGTGGAATTTGGTATCACCACACACAATAACCAATACCTCTTTATCTATTTTCGTATAGTTACACTGAGCTTTGGACAACACTTTTGATGCGATAGCAATTAATAGTTCATTTTCCCTAACACTGAAGCAATGTTGTGACATTGTGAGGAACTGGTAGGTCTCGTATGGCTAACAAATGCTACTGAAGGGGATTTACACCTAGACTGTTTGTGACGTGACCAAGAAACTGCAACGCAGGTTTAAAAAACAAATCACACTTGTCCATTCTACACTATAGTCCTGCATCAGATAACACACGAAACAAAGCACACAAATTTGTAATGTGTCCTTCGGGTGTACGACATGCTTTTATAATATTCTGCAAATAGTTTGAACAGTCTGGTACTTGAGCAGTCAGCTGTTCCGAATACCATTGGAAAATGGCGTGTGCAGAACCACTGCCAAAAGGCAGACGCAACTATTTAGACAAGCCCAAATGAGTGTTCGCAACACACACGGTTTGAGATTCTTCATATAGTGGTATTTGAAGATATGTGTCGCGTACATCAATTTTTGAAAAGTAGCGACCAGCGCGTAATCTGTCCATGGCGTGGCAATGGATAAGTATCAATAACAGTTTGTGGGTTACCTGTAGACTTAAAGTCAACACAGAGACGATGCAACCCGAAGGTGTGGGGAGCAAAACCAGTGGATTTGCCCATTGGCTAGCTTGTATGGGCGCAATAGCTCCGCTATCTTGCAGTACTTTTCGTTCAGCAGCCACATTGTGCCGTAATGCAATGGGAACAGTTCTGGCCCAGCAAAATTCGGCTGAGCATTGTCTTTCATAGTAATATGTGCAAATAATTGCGCAAATCTCCAGAAAAGAGTACCGGGAATTCTTTCACCAAGATAGCTACCCTGTCTTTTGCATAGAATACAGTCACTGACAACACATGGTCCTGAATTTTAAATCCAAACAAAACAAACGAATCAAGGCCAAATGTGTTCTCACAATCGCATGATTGTAGCACAGTGAAAGTCATAGTTCGTGTATGCGAGCGATACATAACTGGCAAATTTTTTCCGAGAACGGGAATGTCTTGTCCATTGTAAGGTGTCAGGTGCGTGCTAGTTTTAGACAGGCGTGGGGAGCCTAACAGTTCATACGTGTTACGATTCAGCAATGTAACAGGAGCACCCATGTCCAACTGAAATTTCACAAGTTTTCCACTAAAATGCAAATGAACAAAAAGTTTGTTGAACTGGTGTAACACTAAAGAAACTCATTGCTTGCTAGTCTTCGTCGCCAAGTTGTTGTGTCTAGGGATCCTGTATATTCGGTTCGCTAGACAAACAATCAAACAACTCTTATGACTGAGTTTTATTACAACTAGACAAATACAAATACTTAACTTTTATTACACAGATGTGTCGCAAGCAAAGGGTGACATTTGGGTGCCGCGCTTATGTTCTCTTCAACTAGTAGCCGCCGCTGTCGCATTGTCGTCGTGGAGGGAGATCGCTCAGCGTGCGATTGGCTGACCTCACAGCCGTCTATTCTCTGTCAAAAAATGGTTCAAATGGCTCTGAGCACTATGGGACTTAACTTGTAAGGTTATCAGTCCCCTAGAGCTTAGAACTACTTAAACTTAACTAACCTAAGGACATCACACACATCCATGCTCGAGGCAGGATTCGAACCTGCGCCCGTAGCGGTCGCGCGGTTCCAGACTGTAGCGCCTAGAACCGCTCGGCCACCCCGGCCGGCTCTTCTCTGTCGTTCCCGACTGGCGTAACATATTTTTTCCGAGTTATTCACAGTTATCAAGCAGCCTTTTCGCCTTATCTTATGTGCACTTCCTATTTATTTCAATCCTAAGCGACTTGTATTCCTGAATTTCCTGAACAATTTTGTACTTCCATCTTTCATCGGTCAACGGAAGTATTTCTTCTGTTACCCATGGTTTCTTCGCAGTTTCCTTCTTGGTACCTATATTTTTCTTTCCTAATTCTGCGATTGCTCTTTTTAGATATGTCCATTCCTCTTCAATTACACTGCTTACTGAAATATTCTTTATCACAGTATCTACTGCCTCAAAGAACTCCTCATTGCTTAGTACTTCCGTGTCCCACTTCTTTGCACATTGATTGTTACTGACTAATCTCTTAAATTTCAGCCTACTCTTCATCGCTAGTAAATTGTGATCTGGGCCTATATCCGGTCCTCGGTACCCCTTAAATCCAGTATCTGATTTCATATACTCTGCTTCACCATGACGTAATAGAACAGAAATCTTACCAAATCTATCGGCCTTTTACTTGTATACCTCACCTACTTGCGATTCTTGAACAGAGCATTCGCTATTATTAGCTGAAATTTATTTCAGGACTCAATTAGGCTTTCTCCTCTCTCTTTCCTAGTTCCATTCCCGAGCACGGGGTCCCGGGTTCGATTCCAGGCGGGTTTTGGGATTTTTCCCTGCCTCGAGATGACTGGGTGTTTGTGTTGTCCTCATCATTTCATCATCATTTCTGAAAGTGGCGAGACTGGACTGAGGAAAGTTTGGGAATTTGTACGGGTGCTGATAACCGCGCAGTTGAGCGCCTCATAAACCAAACATCGTCATCATCATCATGATTTCCTAGTACCAAGCCCGTATTCTCCTGTAACATTTCTTCTAACCCTTCCTTTGCAACAGCATTCCAGTTCCCCATGAGATTTTTATCCCTCGTTGCGCAATTAATTAAAAAAAATGGTTCAAATGACTCTGAGCACTATGGGACTTAACATCTTAGGTCATCAGTCCCCAAGAACTTAGAACTACTTAAACCTAACTAACCTAAGGACATCACACACATCCATGCCCGAGGCAGGATTCGAACCTGCGACCGTAGCAGTCCCGCGGTTCCGGACTGCAGCGCCTAGAGGCACTTAATTACCCGTTCAATATCATCATATACTTTCTCTGTAACTGGGTCTTCAGCTTGCGACGTCGGCGTGTATATCTTGTCGGTGTTGGTTTGTTGTCATTTCTGATGACAACAATCCCGTCACTGAACTGTTCACAGCAGCTCACTCGCTGTCCTACCTTCCTATTTACAACGAATCCTACTCTCTTATACCATTTTCTGGTTCTGTTGATATTATCCTATACTCATCTGACCAGAAATCCTTGTCTTCTCTCCAATTCACTTCTCTGACACCCAGTGTATCTAGACTGGGCCTTTCCATTTCCCTTTTCAGGTTTTATAGCTTCCCTGCTACGAACAGACGTCTTACATTCCACGCCCCGACTAGTAGAACGTTATCCTTTCGTTGGTCATTCAATATTTTCCTCATGGTCACTTATATCCTCTCTGCCTTTTCCATCGTCAGTTATTTCCCACCCAAATAGCAAAACTTGTCTACCATATTCGGTGCTTAATTCCTGAATCTAACTTCCTCAGCATCGCAGCTTAAAATTTCAAGTTCACCATTAACACCTGTTAGGAGCGACTAGTAAGAAGTGTTTCCATCCTTCATCTATGTCTACATCTGCATACATACTCCGTATCGACTGTATGGAGCGTGGCGGAGGGTACCTTGTACCATTTCTCGTTAGTTCCTTTCCTCTTCCAATTGCAAACTGAGAGAGGGAAAAGCCACTGCCTGTATGTCTCCGTACGAGACTTTCGCCTTTATGACTCCTTGAAGCCTGCTGAGACATTTTCACTGAGGTGTCTGAATGTCTGAGGAGGAAAGACAGTCCATTCTTACTCAAGTTCCGAAACCAGAGAAAGTAGTGACGTTGAATGCTGAGGTATGGAGCAACTTAGACGTCCTAATTGATCCCAAAGGTGTTCCATTGATTTCAGGTCGGGACTTTGGGCAGTCCAGTTCATTTACGAAATGGTACTGCCCGAAACAATGGCCTCACCGATGCTGTTTTACGACAGGTTGCATTGCCGTACCGATACAAACAACAATAGTCTCCGAACTGTACCTTTACTGCATGCAACAATGCTGTAAAATGTGCTCACGTCTTTCCACATTTTGCGTTTTCTTAAGCGGAATAATGGGACCACAATCTAATAGCGAAAAACACTCCTATACCGTAACACTAACTACTACATACGGGGGACTGATGACCTTAGCTGTTTAGTCCCCCTTAAACATCCCAACAACCACCACCACCTACTACATACGCCAGTGATGGCACTTCACACGATGTCAAGTAACGTTCTCCATGCGTTCGCCACACCCAAACCCTTCCATCGGACTGCCTTAGCGTACAGCCTGATACATCAGTCGTATCCAGCCTCCGAGTGTCCAATGGCGTAGCATCTTACACCACCTCACGTGCCGCTTAGCACTGACTGCAGCAATGTGTGGCTTACGAGGCTCGACCATTATGCCCCATCGTTTTCCACTCCCGATGCAAAGGCATTGTGCTAGTTGGATTGTTGGTAGTACTCTCGAACTCAGTAGTGATTTCTTCAACTGATGTCATGCGACTTTTTAGAGTAGCCGTCCGCAGTACTCGACGGTCGCTTTCGGTCCGTACATGAGACCAGCCTAGTTTTGCTATATCTGTGGCTGTTCCTTCGCGTTTCCACTTCACAGTCATATCACCAATAGCCGACATAGACAGCTGTAGAGGGGTTGGAATATCCCTGTTACTCAGGTGGCATACAATGACTATTCTAGGTCTGAAGCCACGTGCTTTTCCTGGCCCATCCATTCTGCTGTTACAAGTTCCCTATTGCCAACTCAACAATCCCACCTCCTTCTATTCTGGCGGGTCTGGCTCTCGAGATATCTGTGGGTCGATTCCACATTACACAGCAGTGTCCGGATATTCTTAATCAGATAGCGCATAGCATATGCATCAGGCATGAGGCAAGCTGTACTTCATTACGGAGTGATTTTTTTGAAAAGTTATTATTCTGTACGTCCCACCTTTTTCCGTTGAGTATGAGGTGTATAATGGTTTTGTAACCCTAATTCACAAATACAAGCACAGTTTTGAATATCGTTGGAGCGCCCTAAGAGAAGTTCGTGTTCAGACAAAGGCGCGGCCACGGGAAAAGTCAGGCAGCGCGTTTAATGCGCAGCTACGCGGAAGCGCTAATGGATAGCGGCCGGCCACGTTTTCAACATCCCCTGCAGCTGACGTTTTCCCTCTATTTATAAATGAGTTCTCTCTCATCTTTCCCCCCTCTGTGCATCTCCCTTCCAAACGAAACGGCAGCCGTCACGCCAACGTCACTCCTAATAAATCTCTGTTTCTGAACGAATCGAATTTAAAAACCTCCGCTCCAGGGAGATCAGGGGACCGCCTCCGGATACTGAGCGAAACAAAACCTGAGGAAGTGTCCATTTTTTTTTTTTTGGACATGTGGAGAAGAAAAGCGGTTAGAGAACACAACGACTGTAATGTCGAGGAGGTGAAAGCGGGAAAGGGGGGGAGGGGGGGGGGGTGAAGAAGAAATGGGGGAGAAGATGCCAGGTGAATTCGAACGGCGACGACGCCAACAACAAAAGGGCCCAGATAAGGTGAATAGATATCCCGCTCGGCGAATGCGACCTGAATGGGATGTGCAAGAGGAGCAGCGCTAGGACTTCTTATACAATTTCCCAGGCCATTAAAGTTTGTGTTTTGTTGTTAAGGCGGCTGGCGGCAGGCAGATCGATGCCCCTGGCGGGGAGGGGGCGGAGGCGGCGGAGGCGGCAAGTCACGCGATTCCGGCCGTAGGAGGGTAGCGCCCCTGACCGAGCCGGCCGTCTTGGTGCCCGTCTCCAAACCCAGTCCGCGCACAGACGCGACTGCTCAGTTGTCATTCGCAGCTGGTGACCGTGGTCACTTTGTCCCACAACAGAAAATTATCTCTGAGGACATACATGCGTATAAAAAAATAAAAAAAATCATCACGGACAGTCGCAGTGTACAAGGTGTGTTTTTTAAGTAAGTACCGTTTTGAAATTGAAAAAAGACCTGCTAAGATATCTCAATAATTTTATTTTTACATGAAAGCCTGTACCTTAATCTACGCACTGACGCCAGTACAGTCTGATTCTTCCTTGTTTACGTTGTGTACTGAGTGTTTAAGATGCCTCCGATGGTCGTGAGTCCCGTCGACTGTGAAGTATGGGCTATTATAAGATTTCATAGTGCTAAAGGCCTAAAAGCGATCGATACTCATCGGAGAGCTATGCAGTTTACGGAGAAAACATTATGAGTGATGGTTATGGTTAGGAAGTGCGTGAGAACATTTAAAGATGACCGCACAAATGTGCATGATGAACAACGGAGTGGGCGTCCTTCGGTCGTTGATGAAAGTTTGGTGCAGGAAGTGGACAATAAGGTGAGAGAAAACAGACACTTTACGATTTCCTCCTTGCAGGATGACTTTCCTAATGTTTCTCGTAGTGTTTTGTATGGTATTGTGACCGAGCACTTGAATTACCGAAAATAGTGCTCACGTTTGGTACCAAATATGTTGACGGAAGTGCACAAAACCAAACGTTTAGACAGTGCATTGTCTTTCTTTGAGCGGTACCACAACGACGGTGATGATTTATTAAGCCAAATTGCTACGGGCGATGAAACATATGTGGCCTACGTCACACCAGAATCAAAGCAACAGTCCATGGAAGTCGAGCATGGGCATCGTTTTGCTGCAAGACAATGCCCGTCCGCATGTGGCGAATCAGACCAAAGATCTCATCACATCTTTTCGGTGAGAAACTCTAGATCATCCTCCGTCCAGCCCCGATCTTGCGCCCAGTGACTACCATCTGTTCCTGCACTTGAAGAAACACCTGGGCGGTCAGCGTCTTCAAGACGAAGTCAAAACAGTGGTGATGCAGTGGTAACAAGTCAGGCGGCAGACTTGTATGAGGAGGGTATTCAAAAGCTGGTACAACGTTATGACAAGTGCCTCAATATTGACGGAAATTATATAGAAAAGTAGATTAAGGTACAGGCTTTCATGTAAAAATAAAATTATTGAGATATCTTAGCACGTCCTTTTTTAATTTCAAAACGGTTCTTACTTAAAAAAAACACGCCTCGTATTTCAACTAATTTCTCTTGGGTATAGTAACCTTTCACCACTATGTTCCGCTACTATTGCTAGCACGGCAAAGATCAAGACCATCTAGGAGGAGCGGCTACGGCATATCACCCGCCTGCCATAGACACAAGGCGTTAGTGAAAGGTCAAAAGTATTTAAGAAAAAAATATTTAGTGATGGAAAATTTCGGAAAGTATCTAACAAAATAAAAATTATTTAATTTGGAAATTTCTGATGAAAGGAATTTTGAACTTCGAACTCACAGTGGCTAAACATTACGTGTCGAGAATGTGTTCACGTCTAATTTGTTTTACTGCACGCAAAAAGGAAATCATCTTCCAAATGAGTTCTGTGATTAGACCCCGTTAATGTCTTACCTGAAACGGATGCTTGGTTCTGTCCTGTATTGGCGTAGCTGCCAATGACTATGTTCTTGCGACATAATAAGCTGTAAGAGGAAAGCGCTGCACTGTTTGCCTGTTTGCTGTAATTTACTGATTGTCAAGAAAGACATCACCCTGTCCACTCGTCGTCGTTCTGTTCATTTGCAAAAATGCTCTTGGTACTCATAACGTTCAAAACGTGTCCAAAATGTATATAATTTAATTAAAGGGGATTGTTGTTGTTGTGGTCTTCAGTCCTGAGACTGGTTTGATGCAGCTCTCCATGCTTACAGTAAAGCTGCATGCCCTCGGGAAAAATTACGGCTGTAGTTTCCCCTTGCTTTCAGCCGTTCGCAGTACCAGCACTTAAAGGGGATGGGTGATTGTAAATGAAAATAAAATGAAATTGTACTTATTCAGTTTTCTCAAAATTGCAGATCTAGCATTAAAAGTTCTTTTAATACAACTATTCAATCTTTGTAACCGTAACACAGACACCAAACATTATTGAGATATAAAATAACTATCTGCTTTAAAGTATTACATCAAAATTTTCTTTTAACTAACAGAAGTGGGTGGAACTTGGAAACACCTTGGACATATGGCTGATAAGTCGTCTCCTTTATCCAAAACGCGAAATCACCGAACAATGAAAATTAACGAAGTAAAATAATCGCTGAATGCATGCAAAATGGTGCGACAAATACCTTTTGGTTGCTGAGTCATTTCTGCATCAAAATTAAATTCCTTAAACTTTTCCTCCAATAATATTCGATTCTTAGCTATTCTCCATTTCTCAAAATTTCTCATCTCATGTTCAAACTCTGACCCGGACCTCCTCAGCTAAGCCCTCCGATCACACTACATCTCGCCCAAGACTTGACTAGACTGGCTCTCACTGCTATTGCTATTTTAGCCAAAAATTCTTTTCTTAAAACCCAAAGACAATATATCCTTTCATGTGTCCAAACATTACAGCTGTGTCTATGGACATAAAAGTCTTTGTAATCGACCTATTACACAAATGATTGATAAACTTGCGCTATGGAAAATTATGTCTCAATTAATTGATACGTCATGAATTTCTTATAAATAAAATTTCTTCGTGTTACAAGTGGCAGGCAATGTGTTTCTCTAAGATTATTCTATAATGCAAGTCAAATTATTCTATAAAATGTAAAGTAGGTGGCTTTCTTCTTACACGAACGCTTAAGCGTGCTGATAGGCGATGGATGTGATATAGAGGGTGTCCCAGGAGGACCGATCAGTATTCAGAGAAATCACAGAAATGGTGTTTCTAAGCAAAAGGTTCAGCTGAATATGCCCTCTAAAATCCAACACTTAAACGCTATAGGCACATCTTCATCTTTGATACTGTGACACGAATCTTTTCTACTGCAGTCTGTTTGTTTTCAGTATTTTGAGATGTAGCAGCATAATTGGGATGTAAAGTGCATACTGTAATGTCTATGAGCACTTGTGAAACACATCTCCTCTACGTTGAAGAGAACAATAAAACAGGAGACTCTCCAGGTTCCGCTAAAGATGCCGTTCACGTTCTCGCCTGTTCTCTCGTAAATGTCCTGGCGGTCTTCTTTGATCGTCCAGTCTGGAGGTTCATTGGTCAGATCATGTTGCTGAAGGCGATGTTCAAAGCATAGCTCGTGGCGCCCACAGGAACCTGCATAGAGGCGCCGGCTCCAGTAGTATCGATAAGCTACGATACTACGTATGTGATGTAAATTCGAGAACCTCTTGTCCAACCTTGCTCAAGTTGCAGGGAAATTCCGACAATGACTTCTCAGTACACATTTCCTTTAACGTCGTTTGTTGTTAACAAAATGAACTTATTCCCACGAATTATAAGTTATCACTCGGTTAATTCTAGGGAGAAATCCAGTCTTCATTTTTATCACATCTGCTTCATTCTTGCGTAGAAAGGCGTCCAATATTCTGCTGCATCCATTTTCAGTAAGCTACGTCAAGAATTAAAAAATATTAGCAGTAACCCACGCCCTTTGAAGTCTAAACTGAAGAATTTCCTCATAGGTCACTCCTTTTCTGTCTTGGAATTCCTGAAAAAGATTAGTTAATTTCGGTGCTATGTTATTGATAATATAGGAGTTAGATTAGGAGTATAAGTGCAGGTATGTCTATTGTTGATTACGCATACAGGGTGTCAGGAGCATAAGTGGATATATTTCTATTGACGACTGAGGACAGTGTACTAAACATCATTACATCAGTATTTGCTTCATCTACAGCCTATTAGTTACAGTTCTTACGAGTAGCATATTTTTAGGTTGCTTGGTGTCTCTAAGTACACGTAACACAAGCGAGCCATCAATGTTTATTTTCCCCTTCGAAGCAGATCAGGTACTGAAGTGCGAATGCGCGGATGCAAAACGGACAGTCTATATTGACAGGTGTAGACCACTTCGTGGCGGTCAGTAAATTATGTGATGTGTTTGTGGGAAGACTGTTAGACGCAGAGGAAGAACAACTAGCCCAGTGTGCATTCAGTACATACGAGTATTAAAGTAATATTCATCACAGCAGCTATACCTACATACATAACGCCCCGTACACTCGCAGCTTATCGTCTGCATATAATTCGTTATTACGACTCTTCTGATGAAAATTACATGAAATGAGCCGTTTCATGACCATGGGTAATAAACATTCATTAGAAATCGTCAAATGGCTCTGAGCACTATGGGACTTAACATTTGTGGTCATCAGTCCCCTAGAACTTAGAACTACTTAAACCTAACTAACCTAAGGACATCACACACATCCATGCCCGAGGCAGGATTCGAACCTGCGACCGTAGCGGTCACGCGGTTCCAGACTGAAGCGCCTAGAACCGCACAGCCACACCGGCCGGCCCATTCATGAGATAAATATATATATACACGCGCAGTCAGTTTTCAGTGATGTATGAAGAGTGGCTCTGTACTTGAAGTGTGATACGCAGATATAACCAAATATTTTGAAAAAGGACTATCAAATCTAAAGAAGTTCTGTGTACACTGCCGGACACAAAATTTTTGTAAGGCCGTCTCTGATTTGAATATTACGCAGGCATTCGTAGTTTAGTGTCGGCCGGCTATAACAGCAGCCGCTGCTCATCTCTATCGGATGGTGATAACTGCAGACTGAAAGTGTTGTTGGCAATGAACTAGAACAGCATGCATGTCCGAAGGAACAGGTACTGCGGCGACTGCAGTCGTTATGAACTACATGAAATATATTCGCAGTTGGAAATATGGACAACCATCAACTGTATAACGGAATAATGAGCACAATGGGACTTAACATCTGAGGTCAACAGTCCCCTTGACTTACAACTACTTAAACCTAAATAACCTAAGGACATCACGTACACCCATGCCCGAGGCAGGATTCGAAACTGCGACCGTAGCAGCAGCGCGGTTCCGGACTGAAGAGCCTAGAACCGCTCGGCCGCAGCGGCCCGCTTGAAAATTTGTGTCGGACTGGATTTCCTGCTTATAATGAGTGGTCGCCTTCCCATTACGCTATCCGAGTACGACTCACAGCCAGACCCAAATATCCATATGTCATCAACCACGTGTCTAAAACCTGCACTCGTACATTCATTGAGTATATCCCGGTACGGGGAAAGATTTTAAGTGAAAGTCGCTTACCCAGTGTCGGCGAATAAACACGATGCAGGCATATCCGAAAGAACTTTGCATAGTACTTCTGAAGAACACAAGCACTGCCATATTGTATTTATCCGCCGACATCGAGTAAGTGACTTTCAATTAAAATCTGTCTCCTGTACGCGAATACACACAACGAGAGCACGAGTGCAGAATGTAGATACATGTTGATGACATACAGATGTTTGGGTCGAGTCCGGATAGCTCAGTGGTAAAGCGACCGCTCACGATAAGTGGGAAATCCGGGTTCGTGACCTGAATCGGCACAAAGTTTCATTTCCGGCATTCCATTACACAGTTGAACGCTGTCCATATTCTCAAACGCGAATACATTACAAATATCTGATGGGGACGTGGCAGAAGCATAAACTGATACCAGTTTTTGAGCCCCATCTACGAGGCGACAGATCGTAACTGGATGACACCTAGCGTGTAGTGCCTGAATGGAGGCGCCCTCCTGTGTTATCGCTGTGCGCCAAATGATTGCGCAGGCAGCGGACACCGATATAAATTTAAGAATGAGAAAGCATTTGGTTGTTAACAGAATGTGGTTTCCATCTTGCCCTTCTGAAGTCCTTGCTGCTAACCTCCATGCTTCGATGATATTTGTTGAGATGAAACCTCGACGTTGAATTCCAGGTTAGATGCTGTGTAATACCACTTTATGACTAAGTGAGTGCAGTGTATCCAGTTCCGTAACGGAAGGAAGATAACTGTTCAACGTCCCATAGACTAAAAGGTGCCGCGCGGCCCCTCCCGCCGGAGATTCGAGTCCACTGTCGGGCATGGGCGTGTGTGTTGTTCTTAGCATAAGTTAGTTTAATTTAGTTTATGTAGTGTGTAAGTCTAGGGACCAATGACTTCAGCAGTTTGGTCCCTTAGGATTTCACACACATTTGAACATTAACAGGTCATTAGGCAGCTCGTACAGCGTAGTGCGCATCCAGACACGGAGATGAGCAAGACCTGAATCGAGCCCGTGTGGTGGATTAACACTTGCGGATAGGGGCAATGGCCAGCCAGAGTGCGATTTTTAGGAAGTTTCCCACGCTCATTTAAACAAATTTTGGGCTGGTTGCCACACTCTTCCTCGGAGAAGACAATACAGAAAGTAATGAAAATACGTTAATGCACAGAACAAAATCTACACTATTCGCAGGCAGCTCGTACACAATGGCTTTCCTGTCCCCCTTCCCGAGCATAAGCTGGACCTAGGGAAGTACGGGGGAGAAAACTGGTCGTGTCATTTCGACATTTCCTTTAAGGTATTTAGGGGAAAACCTGTCTAGATGGCCGGCCACGAGGCCACCGATATTTGTGGGAGAGCGTGTCACTTGTCGCTACGACCTGCGTTGAAACATTCATCACCAACAAGGAACCCCTTGAGTGCGAAGTTGCAAGTTTAATCTTTACTGAGGCTCATCTGAAAGTGTTTTGTTAACAACTATAACACGATAAATACTAGCTGCTAATGATTCACCATGTGCATCAGGAGGTCGACAGAAAATGACTATCTGGGAGTTGCAGAGATCAAACTTTTATGGGACATCGTCGACATTCGAGAAATGTTCGAAAAAAAAAGCACCGCGTGAAAAATGGGGCGCCACAGTGATCACAAAGGTACACACCCTCAATATCGAAGGCGAGCTACTTGGCAGTTGCAATACGCGCAGGACGTTCAGCTAGGTATACACTCCTAAGCAATGCATATAGGATCAGAGTGGAGTAATAGGTGAGAAATAATGGAATATAATGACATGCAACAGAGTGCGAAACAGTCTGTCTTGGAGCTTATCGTGGAACTGGCTCTCCTTTAATGTGCAGCTGCAAATACTGCGCTAATATGTTTCATAGGAACGGAAAAAACAAACATCCAGGTGGTATAAACTGCCATGTCACACACTGTTCAGGAGGGATAGTTTGCCTGAAAGGAGTATGCTTTTTATAAGCAGAATAGGAGGCAAGCAAAAGCAGACTATTTTGGCCAGCTACTGGCCCAAAACAGTTCTCATACCATAGTTGTAGTTCTCTTACTCCCATTTTCCCACTCTTGCTTATTGTGGCATAGATGTTTCCTACTGCCCTTGGAAGATCAAGCACACAAGGAAGAATCGTAGGGGACAGAGTACCTCCACCTTCTCGCAGCACGATAAACAACTTTCCAGCATAATTGTGTATAAATGCGTTAATGCATTGATGTTAGTTGATCTTAATACAACACTCTTGATGCCTCTAGTTTCCCGGGTTCCTTTCATATGCATTTCCTCTTCAAATCGCGATTGGTCGGAGTTGAATACAAATTCGTTACTGGACGATGGGATAAGTTCCTTATCTCATCTACAAATTATCGGGCCGATTTGCAGTTTTCTGTGTACCGTTAAGTTGACGCTTTGTTTGAAATTTCGTTTATCGTACGTCTTCCAATTCCGTAACAATATTTGAAGTTACGCAAGCATCCACTGCTTCCCTTGAAATCACTGTAATCTACGTTGTACGCTATTTGATGTACATAAAGTAGTAGGTCACTATCATTCACATCCTGTAAATTATATAAAGCTTCCCTGAACGCCCAAATAGTAATAATTTTGTAACAACTGTGTCCCGTCCGCCATTGACTATCCATAGTTTTTCTTATCCATTACATGGTCATATTGCTGCGGACTTATTCGAAACCAGCTCATAATTTATTTTTATTATGCTCTGAATGATCTTCCATGTACCCGCTCTTTGGATAGCGATTGTCCCGTACTACTATTTACTGGAGATGGGATTTGTGGCTCCCTATCCGATAGACTGATGAACTACATTGCTCGACACCTGTTTACAGCTCGCTTGTTAAGCACATATCGTCATCATTGTACTCCTCACGTACGTTGTCCGTACTATCGGGCGTATACGACACCACACATTCCACTGACTCATCTTGCAGAAGCGCTAATATTTCATCTGCCACTTCTTTCTCTCTCTCCAAAATTCCTTCGGTTCTTTTGTGACGAAATGTCAACTTCGGCAGGTGTTGTTGTAGATTTAACGGAATATTTTCTTTGTTTATCGTTGTCATTGCCTTGCTTTCTATCAGCAGCGATAGCACTGTTGTGGGTTACTCGTCGATTAAGCAGTTCAACTACGCTCCGTAACCTCATGCTGTGCCCATCATTGCAAACCCCAGTCACACCCCCTGTTACCATTAGCAGCCAATATTGTGGTAGCATGGTGGACAATACGTGGGACGTCGAATGTAGTAAACATCATTAGCCTTTTGCGACCTTGTAAGAGGGTGGCACCATATCTACATAATATTACGTCACTTGTGTGTTGGCAATCGACTTGGAAAAGACTGGATCGAATCCTGGTGATGAAAGAGATTTTCGTAGCCAGTATTTGGCTAGCAACCTGAAAGGGAGTACCTGGTGTAAAAGTGATACGTATCAGACTTTTTGTCAGGTCTTTGGGTTCCAGATCTTTCGGCAGCTTTACTCGGTGGCGTCATGTGACGCTTTTGGTGGTGATTCACCTGCTGGGTGTAGTCGTTCGCTATACTGGGCAGCCTCCTTGGTATTGTTGTGGAGGAGTAGGGTCTGGGTTACCACAGGTTGTCTCCCTCCTTCTCACTCCGCCTCCCCCCCCCCCCTCCCACACCTCTGCCTGTTTCACTGTACGAACATGAGGAGCGTTCAATAATTAACGCAACACGCTTCTTCCATGCCATTTTCGGTTAAAAAATGCGGAGTGTGGCATCTATAACGGAGGTGCGTTCCAAGCAGAGAGCTATCATTGAGTTTGTTTTGGCAGAAAACGAGAGCATCGCAGATATTCATAGGTGCTTGCAGATCGCCTGCTGAGACCTGTCATTGAAAAACAGCATGGTGAGACGTTGGGAGAGGCGTTTGTCATCATAGCACCAAGGGGACGCAAACCTGTCTGATCTCCAGCGTGCCAGCTGATCGCATGCAGCAATGTTATAACGTACGAACACTCGTATTCGAGGTGATCAACGGATCACAAGCAAACACCTCCGAAGGAAGCAGTACGTGGATGATGGGGTGGTTAGTGATGCAGCATGACGTTGGCTCCAACACTGACTAGTAGAATACTACCATGCGGTCATACTGGTCCTTCCAGTACGGTTTCGTTAGGCCTTCACATTGACCAGAGATTAAGTTAAAAAATAAGGTTTTGTAGCCAAAAGAGTGAAGTATAATATAGTGTATTGGAATCCTGACAAAATCCAATATATATGTGTGAGGCGTCACTTTGCACAAAGAAAGAAAACGCAAAGAAAGAAATCCAGCTAGGTGGCTTAACCTAAGCAAGCGTCTGTCAGTGAACAATGCCCTATGATGTTACTTAGGTATTGTCAGGTATCAAATATCACTCGCCAAAGTATACTGTGGTCCCATATGTAGCTCAAAGTAGCCTGAACACGTAACTAGGCACTGCTACACACAAACCTACTATTTGAAAGTAGAGCTAGAAGTTGAATGGCAGCGTGAGGGAAAGTCGCGGTTGAAAATATCGCCACACGGCGGCGCACCTCTTGGTTATGACTAAATTATTTTAGTGCCAACTACAGAATGTTACGCACCGTTTATACAGCATACTGAAACACAGAAAATAGTGAGCTAAAATGTTACAAGGGTATTATGCCGACTAGCTAGTTATTCAAGAATTCTGTAGGGAAGCAGCAGAGTGCTCAGAGTATACATCCTGTGACGATATGTATAAATATACTGTTAGAAAGCAATTCATGCGACAGTTAGTAGAATATTCGGCATTACTCTGTGAAGTTGGCGTACTATATTTGATTTATACGGAAAGTGATTAGCGTACTGCACTCGAATTCGAGACAACGACGATTCAAATCCATGTACGGCCGTCCAGATTTAGGTTCCCGTGAGTTCCCTTAATTATTCCAGGCATGTGACGAGTGGCTGCTTTAAAAGGACATGGCCGATGTCCTCTCCTATCCTCGAAACATTTCGAGCATGTGCTTCATCTCTAATTGCCTTGACGTCGAGCGGACACTCAACTCTAACCTACGTTCCGTTCCTCTGTCTGGAATCTGACGTGTTGTAAAGGTCTTTAAACACTGTGTGGATGCGATACGTTGTCCTGGCGAATGTTTGACATGAAGTACAATAAAGTTCAGTAATAGTAATACATTACTGAAGCTGCTCGGGGTAGTTTCATGAAAGAGAGTGTGGTTAGAACTGCATACTTGTCTTCATCGCACTGAAAGTTTATGTAGCCTCTTCACTTAAGAGACTAGGCTGTGAGGATATAACATAGCCACTGATAAAATATGAACAGCGAAATTTACAACACTGCCATAATCAGAATCAAAAACCAGAGATCAGATTACAGGAGCAACAGCGCAGTCTGTTAATGAATAAGAGCGCCCAGTAAATCTTTCAGGAGAGAAGCAGGGTATACCATCATCTGACGACAAACGGCTGGTATGGCAGCGCTGGGCACCCATTCTTCTGGCTCGGATCTGTCAATACAGTTCAATACAGTCAATACAGAGCTCATTACTTTTGGCACTGTGGACGGAAGATTCGAAGTACAATGTTTCATCCCTAAATTTCTTCAGGATTGTAGACCGCGTGTTATTTTAAGGTGCTTAACCAGTGGTGCGATCACGCTCCTTGTCCACCGCGGTCGTAACTGACGATGTCACTGTGTCGACAGGGGGACGTGTAGGGTGCCTCTGCTGCGGAGACCCATGATCAACAACGGGCACCGCACGGCGTGCTCCGATACTTTTGTGTCTGCACCACCACTGTACTCCGTTGTCATATCTGCCACAGATCACCGTGTATTCTGCTTCACAGAGCGGGGAAACCTCTGACCTTCACGTTCTGTGATGAATTGCAGACGACACGATCAACACCTTCTCGCCTGTTCGCCCTTCAACCACTTTCTGTGGGTCCTCACGGCAGCAGCACGCGATCAACCGGAACAGCTTTTCCGTTTCCCAGTTGCTCGCTTCCAAGCGCCAGGAGATAGCAATCCGCCTTTTATCGAAGTTGCTTAGGCAAATGCGGGCTGGTTCCCCTTATTCCGCCTCAGTTACACTATGTCGGCGATTGTTGCGCAAACACTTGCTCCACTTACGAGTACACGATAATTACTCTACCACGGAAACATTGGGGTTACACTCGTCTGGTGTGAAACGTTTGCCGGCCGGTGTGGCCGAGCGGTTCAGTCTGGAACCGCGCGGCGGTTACGGTCGCAGGTTCGAATCTTGCCTCGGGCATGGATGTGTGTGATGTCCTTAAGTTAGTTAGGTTTAAGTAGTTCTAAGTTCTAGGTGACTGATGACCTCAGACGTTAAGTCCCATAGTGCTCAGAGCCATTTGAACCATTTTGAGACGTTCCTGGGAGTCCACTGGAGGCCGAACCGGTGTGGGGCGGCGGTGGGGTGAGCAGACTCTGCTGTAGCCTGTTGTGGGGTTGTGAACCACTGAGGGCTACGGCGGGGTCGAAGACTCTCCGTCGTTTCTAGGTCCCCAGTTCCATACAATACGACACAAAGTTGCTTATGTCAGTGCATTTCTCCATTAGCGGGCCGTGTAGTCCCTATAATGAATCCTGATTCTCCTCTGCTCTGCTTTTATATTTTCTTCACTGAGTTACCTCACTGAGACGTCACGAGGCTGCTGTCAGTCTCGCGGTCTTCAGTGGACACAGTGTTTCGGCTCGTCGGTGTACATTTCATGTGAGTTGCTTCAACACCTGTATAAAGACGGGGAAATAAGTAATGTGAAGTTGTTTTCGGTCCATGCTCTAGTAATCAGTGGCAGTTAGAGCTGCGCTCTATCAAAACTACGGATAGTGGTTTTGGTACATTACATAAATGACTTAGTAACTGGTTATCGTTACCAGTGGTACTGATAGCATTTCTAGGGAAAGAAATATAAATGAATGTGTCAGGAACGGGCAGCCGACGATGTCTGTCTTTTGTTTATTTTGCACATAATTAGAACCGTACATCATTCAATGTTAGTCCATCGTGTATTTTATATCCTTACAGAATATAAATTGCGTTCTATGAATCGTAGAAGATAGTTGATCCCATAACTTCTGCTTTTTTACGTAACCAATGTATTTAATTTCCATGCAAATACGGATTACATGCACAAACATAAATAATTATGTATAATTATTGTTATTTTTTCATCAATAGATCGTTCTTCATCATGATGAAAGACAAAAGTTTCCTGTTATTCGTGTTTTTGAATAACAGAAACAAGTTTTATATAACGTGGACGAACTATATATAAAATTATAAAGTCTGGGAACACCTTCAATTATTTATTGCACAAGAACTAAACACTGTACAGATGTCATATATCATACATATTGCATTTTGAAGAGATACTCTGAAAGATTTTTTTACAAACATTCGGTATGCGAACCATGAGTGACCCAGCAGACGTCAATGCGGAAGTTGAATTCTTGCCACACCCGTCCCAGCGTGGTATCGCCGACTGTGGCAGTCGCTTCCCATATTTTCTCACGGAGCTCTGCCACACCACGTGGTAGAGGCGGTACGCACACCAGATCTTTAATGTGTCCCCACAGAAAGCAGTCACACTGAGTGATCTGGTGATCGGGGAAGCCATATCATGAAACAGCTGTCCCCTTCTGTAGCACGGCCGACCCATCGATGCGACAGCTCCGTGTTCAGGTACTCACTAACTTCACGATGAAAACGGGGTGGAGCCCCAACCTGCTGAAAGATGAACGGAGAGTCTGATTGCATTTGAGGCATCAGCCATTGGTGCAACATGTCCAAGTAGAAATATCCAGTGACATTCCCTTCACTCACACTGGGACGTCCGCTCCTCTTTGCGGGGCACAAGCAACCCATCGTAACGAATTTGTTGTGCTAGTGGTAAATGGCCTTCCTTGTTGGTGGCTTCTTACCGTACCTGGTTTTAAACATCTGTTGAACAGCTGTCGTACACTTGTTTTTGTCGAACTCCAACACACAGAAAGCTCGCTCCGCACCTGAACTCGCCATGTTTGCGACTAGCACTGACTATCGGCAAATTACCAGACTACTCTGTGGCGGTATACACGAAAAAAACTTTGAGGGTTTCTCTTCGAAATGATAAATGTATGGTGTCTGTACAATGTTTGGTTCTTGTGCAATAAATAATTGAAAGTGTTCCCGAACTTTATATATACAGTGTGTTACAAAAAGGTACGGCCAAACTTTCAGGAAACATTCCTCACACACAAAGAAAGAAAGTATGTTATGTGGACATGTTTCCGGAAACGCATACTTTCCATGTTAGAGCTCATTTTATTACTTCTCTTCAAATCACATTAATCATGGAATGGAAACACACAGCAAGAGAACGTACCAGCGTGACTTCAAACACTTTGTTACAGGAAATGTTCATAATGTCATCCGTTAGCGAGGATACATGCATCCACCCTCCGTCGCATGGAATCCCTGATGCGCTGTTGCAGCCCCGGAGAATGGAGTATTGTATCACAGCCGTCCACAATACGAGCACGAAGAGTCTCTACATTTGGTACCGGGATTGCGTAGACAAGAGGTTTCACCAATCACCAGAAATTTTATCTCCACCAAGTTGTATCTCAGTCCTAGGTAATTGCATTGATGAATTAAAGTCACCCAACCCAGTTGACATAATCTGCCTCTCTGAATACCATGTGACCACTGGTATAGGAACTAGGCCTAAGCACAATGAGAAACTCAGACAGGAGAGTACTGCAAATGTTAGAATAAGGAAAGGTTCTCATAAAAGTATAACTAAAAATAATGTAAGTATATTTCATCAAAATATTTGGAGTTTAAAGAATAAAATAGATGAGCTTCTGGTTTGTTTAGAAGATTTAGAAGCTGAGGATGAAATAGATATACTATGCCTGTCTGAGCATCACATTGTTACTGATATGGATAAGGTAAATGTAAGTGGATATAAGCTCTCTGCAAATGTAATGAGAGAAAATATGGAGAAAGGAGGAGTTGCCATATATGTCAAAAGTTATCATTGTGCAAAAAGTATAGAAACAAAAAAGTTTTGTGTAGAGGAACATATAGAAGCATGTGCCTGTGAGCTTAAATTAAATAAAGTCACATTTATAATTGTAACTCTATATAGGTCCCCATCAGGAAATTTTCATCTATTTCTGAAAAATTTGGACTCCTTGTTGTGCTGTCAGAGAGAGGGAAGCAAATTATTATTTGTGGGGACTTCAATGTAGATTCTCTGAAAGAGGGTAATAGGAAAAATGACCTTGAAGTATTACTTGGTTCTTTTAATTTGACACCCGTTATTGACTTTCCTACTCGGGTGGTAAAGGATAGCAGCCCACTGATAGATAACTTCTTTATAGACCAAGATAAGTTTAACCAGATAAATGCTCAGCCTGTTGAGAATGGTCTTTCTGATCATGGTGCACAGCTAGTTACAATATATGACATAGCTCCATTCAGCAATACTAAACAGTCCTCCAAAGTTGTAGGTTCAGTCAACGATTTAACAATTGCAAATTTCAGGGAAAGCCTACAGCACTTAGACTGGGATGAGGTGTACCGTGAACCTGATGCCAATTTAAAATATAATTTATTTCATGACATTTTTGTAAATTGCATTTGAAAACTGCTTCCCCAAGAAAATAGTTAAATATATTCGTAAGAAACCTTGTAACAAACCATGGCTTACTAAAGGTATAAAAATATCTTGTAACCAGAAAAGGGAAATGTATCTGACAGCAAAAAAGAGTAGTAACCCAGAAACTATCAAACATTATAAATACTACTGTGTTATATTAAGAAAAGTTATTAAAAAATCCAGAAATATGTGTATCATGTCTGAAATCAGCAACTCTGATAATAAAATTAAAACAATTTGGAGTATTATTAAAAGAGAAACAGGTCAACCAAGAGCACAGGAAGACAGTATTACCATCAAATTGAATGAAAACTTTACGAACAAAAAGTCATAAGTTGAAAATATTTTTAATAATCATCTTCTAAATGTTGTGGATATAGTAGGATCCAGCTGTTCATTAGAAGATGCTAGGCTGTTAATGGAAGAGGCCATACCTATGCAACTTGATACAATTGAAATCTCACCCACTTCTCCCTCTGAAATTAGGAAAACAATAAACTTGCTTAAAAGCAAAAACTCACATGGAATTGATGGCATTTCCAGCAAAATACTAAAAGCTTGTTCTCAACAGATAAGTAAGAGTCTCAGCCACCTGTGTAATAGCTCTCTGGAACAGGGCATTTTCCCTGATAGACTGAAATATGCTATTGTTATACCTTTGCATAAAAAGGGGGATAGATCTGATGTCAACAATTACAGTCCAAGCTCCCTTCTAACAGCTTTATCCAAAATTTTTGGGAAAGTAATGTATTCAGGAGTAGCTTCACATATCTGTAAAAATGAAGTACTAACAAAATGTCAGTTTGGTTTCCACAAAGGTGTTTCAACAGAAAATGCCATATATGCTTTCACCAATCAAATTTTGAATGATCTGAATAACCAACCACCACCCATTGGGAATTTTTGTGATCTCACAAAGGCTTTTGATTGTGTAAATCATGAAATTCTGCTAGACAAGCTCAAGTATTGTGGCATGAGTGGGACAGTGCACAAATGGTTTAATTTGTACCTAACTGGAAGAGTGCAGAAAGTTGAAATAAGCAGTTCTCATAATATGCAAAGATCAGCACATTCCTCAAACCAGGGAACTATCAAGAATGGGGTTCCACAAGGGTCAGTCTTGGGTCCTTTGTTGTTCTTAATATATATTAATGACTTGCCATTCTATATTCATGAAGAGGCAAAGTTAGTTCTCTTTGCTGATGATACAAGTATAGTAATCACACCTGACAAACAAGAATTAACTGATGAAATTGTAAATACTATCTTTCAGAAAATTACTAAGTGGTTCATTGTAAACGGACTCTCACTGAATTTTGATAAGTCACAGTACATACAGTTCTGTACAGTGAATGGTATGACGCCATTAATAAATACAGACCTTAATCAGAAGCATATAGCTAAGGTAGAATATTCCAAATTTTTAGGTGTGTCCATTGATGAGAGATTAAATTGGAAGAAACACATTGATGATCTGCTGAAACGTTTGAGATCAGATACTTATGCAATAAGGGTCATTGCAAATTTTGGGGATAAACATCTTAGTAAATTAGCTTACTACGCCTATTTTCAGTCATTGCTTTCTTATGGCATCATATTTTGGGGTAATTCATCACTGAGGGATAAAGTATTTATTGCACAAAAGTGTGTAATCAGAATAATAGCTGGGGTCCACCCAAGATCATCCTGCAGACATTTATTTAAGGATCTAGGGATATTCACAGTAGCTTCTCAGTATATATACTCTCTTATGAAATTTGTTATTAACAACCAAACCCAATTCAAAAGTAATAGCAGTGTGCATAACTACAATACTAGGAGAAAGGATGATCTTCACTATTCAAGATTAAATCTAACTTTGGCACAGAAAGAAGTGAATTATACTGCCACTAAAGTCTTTGGCCACTTACCAAATTCTATCAAAAGTCTGACAGATAACCAACAAGTATTTAAGAAGAAATTAAAAGAATTTCTGAATGACAGCTCCTTCTACTCCATAGAGGAATTTTTAGATATAAATTAAGAAAAAAAGAAAAAATTATAAAAAAATAAAAAACACAAAAAATAAAAAAGTTGTTATATTAACTTAAGTATGTTGTTAAATTAGCTTAATTATGTCATGTATTGGAAAATTTGACTCGTTTCACATCATTACGAAATATCGTATTCATGATCCATGGAACTAGTATTAATCTAATCTAATCTAATGCCCCCATAAATGAAAGTCAAGAGGGTTGTGGTCAGGAGAGCGTGGAGGTCATGAAATTGGTCCGGCTCTACCAATCCATCGGTCAGCGAATCTGTTGTTGAGAAGCATACGAACACTTCGACTGAAATGTGCAGGAGCTCCATCGTACATGAACCATATGTTGTGTCGAACTTGTAAGGGCACATGTTCTAGCAGCACAGGTAGAGTATCCCGTATGAAATCATGATAACGTGCTCCATTGAGCGTAGGTAGAAGAACATGGGGCCCAATCAAGACATCACCAACAATGCCTGCCCAAACGTTCACAGAACATCTGTGTTGATGATGTGATTGCACAATTGTGTGCGGATTCTCGTCAGCCCACACATGTTGATTGCGAAAATTTACAATTTGATCACGTTGGAATGAAGCCTCATCCGTAAAGAGAACATTTCCACTGAAATGAGGATTGACACATTGTTGGATGAACCATTCGCAGAAGTGTACCCGTGGAGGCCAATCAGCTGCTGATAGTGCCTGCACACGCTGTACATGGTACGGAAACAACTGGTTCGTAGCACTCTCCATACAGTGACGTGGTCAACGTTACCTTGTACAGCAGCAACTTCTCTGACGCTGACATTAGGATTATCGTCAACTGCACGAAGAATTGCCTCGTCCATTGCAGGTGTCCTCGTCTTTCTAGGTCTTCCACAGTCGCAAGTCATAGGCTGGAATGTCCCGTGCTCCCTAAGACTCCGATCAATTGCTTCGAACGTCTTCCTGTCAGGACACCTTCGTTCTGGAAGTCTATCTCGATACAAACGTACCGCGCCACGGCTATTGGCCCGTGCTAATCCATACATCAAATGGGCATCTGCCAACTCCGCATTTGTAAACATTGCACTGACTGCAAAACCACGTACGTGATGAACACTAACCTGTTGATGCTACGTACTGATGTGATTGATGCTAGTACTGCAGAGCAATGAGTCGCATGTCAACACGAGCACCGAAGTCAGCATTACCTTCCTTCAATTGGGCCAACTGGCGGTGAATCGTGGAAGTACAGTACATACTGACGAAACTAAATTGACCTCTAACATGGAAATTAAGCGTTTCCGGACACATGTCCACATAACATCTTTTCTTTATTTCTGCGTGAGGAATGTTTCCTGAAAGTTTGGCCGTACCTTTTTGTAACACCGTATGTAACCTCCGGAACATTTGCACATTATTTCTCCTGTCAGTTTTATTTAACATTTTTGTTGAGGAAACTCTTATATATATGTATCGCTAGAAAAAGCAGTTTCCTCAACAAAACTGTTAAATAAAACAGACAGGAGAATAATTGTGCAAATGTTCCGGAGGTTATGCGGCACTTTATATACCCTCATTCAGTTTCTAGATGGTTCACCGGTTTCAGTTTCTAGGGGAATCCGCTAGTAAGACTAATAGTAAGACACTGATCACATACGCAAACAAAGCGATCGAAGAGAGGTAAAGCCAGAGAGGTAAGCGACACACTTAACGAGGGGGAACGCGGCTAGGACCAAGGCCACTAGCACAACTACTGTAGCCTACGCTTCCTTATGATAGTCTGTGGCAGCCTACACTAATTTAAAACTCTTGCGGTAACTAACAGAGAGTTGCTTTTTACAGAAGAATGCGGTCACCCTATAGTTGGTACTGCAGAAAATTTAGCATATTAGAAGCATCCACAAAAATGTGGATGGTAAGGTAACAAGAAACAAGAAGAAATAATTAAGCTACTTAAACGTATCTGAAGCTACCCTGTTTCTTCCGCCTCTCGAACATTCAGGCAGCTGTTATAAAAATAGAAATGGTGCAATTATTTTGAAAACAACTGAAGTACACTTTCTGAAAATCTCCTCATTTATGTAGTTTACTTTTTATTCCTTGCTCATGGAAGACTGCAGTGGTGAACATATCCCCGATATCACAACACTTTCCGACAATGAGGGTTTGGGGTCCTATAAATTGGAAAAAGGTGGTAGTTTATTTTCGGTCTTCTCTGTTCAGTTTTGTTTTTATCATTCATTTCCCTGTCTGCTATGGGAAGAGGAATGACTGCTTGTGGGGAGGCAATAAGCAGTAGTCAGCGAAACCAATAGCCCAGCAATGGCCTCATTCGTACTGGACAACTCGGCAACATGGTATCGCTCTTATGTGCATGCGGCTAAAGCACTGCCTATTAATACATGTTTCCGGCGTGATGAATTTATATCGTTTAGAACTTATTACGCCCAATTTCAATGAAGTACTTTTTATATATTTGTAAAAAGACAATTGTGAAGCTATGCGGAGACCTGCCTTTATTTTGGATGTCGCCATGATACGCAGTCAAGCGTTTCGGTTGGAGACTTCCTTAAAACGCAAGTGGCCACTTTGTCCTGTTTCAGTTCAAGGATCAGCCAGCCACGTCTCGATTCTGTGCCGTTTTAAATTTCTATTGCGACTGTGAGTTTTAAAAAATTACGCTTGCATTGTTTCCGTTTGCATGTGTACTTTGTCGCAGTTCCCATTTTTAAAGGAGGAGAATTTTATTCAAAATTAATTAGGTAACGTCAGATCCCATGCGCTACAGTTCACTCCAAGTGCAAGTTTCTTTTTGTATTTTTGCTCGGTTGAACCTCCTCATAAAGCGATATAAATAAAATTCTAGTGTGTGAACGATCTAGGTCTGTGTAAAAATAGCGACTGGTACGATGGATTAGTATCCAGCAGTATCAAAACTATTCCGCCGGTCAGCGGTGCTAATAGTACAACCGAATTGAAAATTGTCGTTTCCATGGAATAATTATTATTTTAACTTCACGTAATGATTTAAAAACTGCAAAATAAGCAAAATTACTAAAAATAAAATGAGCGCACTGTTATATCAGTTTTTTCTCTAAATTAAACCACTGATCACTCAAGGTACAATGTTATACATCGTTTCAAAACTAGCACAAGCGCTGTACCTCGTCAAATTACAGGGCCTGACATTTTCAATTTCAGTTAACAACCTTGACTTGTGCAACCTTGAAGAACGCTAGACCCGATCGAATACAACGCAACGACTAATTTACATTGCCATACAGATTTCTTCTCTTGAGAAAAGAACGATTGGTTGTTGACGTAGAGCCTATTTTTCTTAGCCCATTGCTCGGCTCCCCCACCGTATGCACGTCAGACTTAAGGTCGATCCATTCGCAGGAACATGTTGCTGGATGGCGGTTCGGACATTCCATGCACATCCATACTCCGCAAGCCACCTGACTGTGTGTCGCGGAAGGCCAGCTCAGCAAGCGGCAGCCGCTGCACAGAGCAAAAGAATAATTATCAATCTCGCATCACTCAGAAACCATCTAATAGTCATTACATCCTCTTTAGCATATTTGTACCATCGGTCTGACGAGCCTGTTTATTGATATTTGCAGATATTGTAGTTTTACTGCTCGTATTTATAAGTCCACAAGGCTTTAATACCAGGACTGGTGATGGTCACACAGTAACTGAAATCGATTTACAATAGGATGAAGATTTCTACTTCAACGACCAATGCTGATCCTCTTATGCTATTAATATTAATGCGATGCCTTAAGGGGGATTACATATAGTGTATGTAACAGGAGCAATGTGTGTTTGTGTGCATGTTTTTGGGGTCAGGTGGGGGGGGGGGGGGGGTGCTTGGTATCACTCTTAGCAACTCACCCACGTGCTGAGAAGGAGAAGAACGACATATCAAAAATAATGCATTGCGGCATTACCAACTGGAAAAGGGACTGATCTGGCCAGGCCATGGTTTTACAGTCGTCTGGGGTCCAACTGTACAGTTACGAGCCGAGAAGTGCTGCAGGCGAACTGATGCTGTTAGCAAAGACAAACGCGTAGCTCGTCTGATGCGACCCATTAACGCCAAATTTCGCCTCGCTGTCATGACCGATACGTCGTCGTACCTCCCACATTGTTTTATGCGGTTATTTCAGGCAGTGTTGCTTTTTGTTTTTAGTACTGACAACTCCGTTCAAACGCAACTGCTCTCGGTCGTTAAGTGAAGGCCGTCGGCACGCTGCTGAAACTGTGGATCACTGAATATTGAATTCCCTAATGATTTTTGAAATGCAATGTCCCACGCACCCATTCTTCATTCTTCATTCAAAGTCCGTTAATGCAGTCGTAGGCTGTAATCACTTTGGAAACCTTTTGACATGAATCACCTGAGTGCAAACGACAGCTCCACCAGTGCACTGTCCTTTTATACCTTGTGTGCGCGATGCTACCGCTAACTGGCGGCCGAAGTGGCCGTGCGGTTAAAGGCGCTGCAGTCTGGAACCGCAAGACCGCTACGGTCGCAGGTTCGAATCCTGCCTCGAGCATGGATGTTTGTGATGTCCTTAGGTTAGTTAGGTTTAACTAGTTCTAAGTTCTAGGGGACTGATGACCTCAGCAGTTGAGTCCCATAGTGCTCAGAGCCATTTGAACATTTTTGCTACCGCAAACTGCGTATGTGCATATCGCCATACCACTACTTTCGTCACATTGAAACGTCCCCTTAGAAAAATTATAAATGGCTATGCTTAAACTGACACACAATATTTTTAGAGCAACGCAATCTGACTTTGAAAAATCCCTACAAAAGAATGGCCCTGACTAACAATAACCTATACGTTTCACAAATCACTTAACCTCACAAAAATCTTCGTTACTCGAACTACTGCAATACAGCGAGCGCCACTACTGCCAGCTAAATAAGAGATTAAAACTACTAAAGGCACTAACTACTGATAGGCATAGTTAGCAAATGAAAGATTTTGATAGGGAACAAGCAATGTATTTACCTTAATAATGTTCAAAAGTCATAATATATATATATATATATATATATATATATATATATATCAGTCCATGATATCCAATACTACAAATTTACTCTTTCTGATGGAAAGACGTCCAGATCGTCCGCTCTCAAAATTCCGCCATCTCTCTCCCCACATCCACCACTGCTGGCGGCTCACCTCCAACTACGCAACGCTACGCGCTATTCACATCCAGCCGCCCAACACTACAATAGCAAACAACAATAAAACCAGCCACAGACTGCACACAGCACAGCCAGTGATTTTCATATAGAGCGCTACATGGCGTTACCAACATAAAAACCTAAACAGCCTACTTACAACATCAGTGTATATCAGAAAAATCGAGGGAAGTGGAGCAATGCTTAAGGCACAGACTCCAGAGGAGCCCACACAAATCTATCTTGCCTCTCTAATACGAATGCAGCAAATGTCACGATGTATTGTTTAAACAAGACGCGACTGATTTCCTTTCACAGCCCTTCCGTAGTCTTCCGTCTCTTGTAGTCGACAGTGCGTCAAGTCCTAATCTTCCTCGCATTATACACGCAGCACTGTAGATGACTCCTCTTTGTTAATATCATATACACGCCGGTTCTAATAAAACGATACACCTAAATAAAATTACGTGCATCAGCTACTACAACTAGGCTTCATTAACTTCTCAAATACATTTATATAAAGTTCAGGGGTCAGAATGATCTTTGAGTAATAATTACCTCTTTACATGTAGGGACAGGAATCTGAACAGTACCAGCAGGGCGCCGTGATATGTTCCACAGAATTGTCATTGGCAATAATTTTAATTTTCGATTGCGAGCTGAAGTTAGTCGCCCGCAACGTTATATTTCTGAATGTAATACCTCTTGGATACCTGAGGCATTTGGACGATATTCTGTTCTGGATATTATTGGTTTCCAAGTGACTTTGCTACGCGGCACACAGAACTTCTGCAACAAGGTAATTTGATTTTAATTCATGTACAGTGAAACTATCCAGAGAGAAGATAAATTCTGTACGATGCTACTGACTTCTTGTGTACAGAAGCTGCAGAAGTATCGAATCGCGAAACCAACTTGGAAACATTTTCTCGTTACCGCTGTATAGAGCAGCTACCACAAATAGCAATTTTAGCGACCGCATTTATCTGACATCGATGACATTACAGATGAAGTTCCATCCATTTCTTTTGTCGAGGAAATATTCCGTTTGGTTCAGCTGACTTGTCAGTAAAGCTTTTTAATCCATCTGGAGGTGACGTGGTGCTGCAAGTCCAACGTCTGATTTAAACATTGGAAGGTGACTGTTGTCACCTGTTTTATTTTCTAGCCACCTGTTTCATTTTCTAGCCACCTACTTTATTTTATCCGAAATCCACAATAATTATTTTTGTAATTATGTCTCAGATATCTAACTAGCTACATTCCTTACATATCAGTCGTGATATATTTGTAAATTAAACAGACGAAACAAATTGTAACACCAAAAATAAAAGTAGAATAATGAAATTTCGGAAACAGATTTACCTAAGTAACACATTTAAGTGCTCAACATTGCAAGATCACAGGTTAATATACGAATAAGAGCGAGATAAGCCATTCAGATGTGAAATGCTGGTACATTAACAGTGGGTGTAATCACCAGAATTTTGAATGCAAGCATGCAAACTTGAGTGCACTCTATTGTTCAGGTGTCGGCTGAAGCTCCATGTCTGTTGCACTTGACAGGTCAACACAGGAACTGTTAATGCTGGTCGTGGATGATGCTGAAGTTGTCGTTCGATGATATTCCATGTATGCTCGATTGGAGATTGATTTCGTGATCGACCAGGAAGCGCAACATATCGACACTCAGTAGAGCATGTTGGGTTACAACAGCAGTATATGGGCGAACATTATCCTGTTGGAAAACAATCCCTGGTTGCTGCTCATGAATGGCAACATAATAGGTCGACTCACCAGACTGACGTACAAATTTGCAGTCAGGGTGCTGCTGCTGCCATACGAAATTAAAAAAAAAAAGGTTCAAATGTGTGTGTGAAATAGCTTACACACTACTTAACCTAAATTATCCTACAGAGAAACACACATACCCATGCCCGAGGGAAGACTCGAACCTCCGCCGGTACCAACACGAAATTGCACCCCGAACCATAACTCCAGGTGTAGGTCCACTGTGTCTAGCAAGCAGACAGGTTGGTTGAAGGACCTCAACTGTCCTTCTTCTAACCAACACACTGGCACCGAGACAGAGCATTTTTCATTAGAAAAAGTAACACACGTCCACCACCACGTCCACCCTATGCCGTCTGGTGAGACCTTGCTTGACACCACTTAAGTCGCAAATGGCAGTGGTTTGAGGAGTGGAACGCACGCTACAGAGTGTCTAGCTCGGAGCCGTTATTGTGGTAACCTATTTGTCTCACTGTGATGCCAATTACTGCTCAAATTGCTGCTGCAGATGCAGTATGATGCTTAGAGCCGTACGCCGAAAACTATGGTCTTTCCCTTCGTTAGTGCCACGTGGCCCTCCGGAGACCGATCCTCTTGTGACCCTCCATTCCCGTGACCACCTCTGCCAGCAATTATTTACAGTGGATTCATTCCTCAAAAATGGTTCAAATGGCTCCGAGCACTATGGAACTTAACATCTGTGGTCATCAGTCCCGTAGAACTAACCTAAGGACATCACACACATCCATGCCCGAGGCAGGATTCGAACCTGCGACCGTAGCGGTCACGTGGTTTCAGACTGAAGCGCCTAGAACCGTACGGTCACACGGGTTCATTCCTGCCAAGTCCTTCTGCCATATCACAGAAGGAACATCCAACACGTCGTAGCCTTATTGCACGACAAGTGAGGTGTTGATAATGGCGTTCTTGTCGACTTAAGGGCATTTTTGACAAATATCAGTTCATCACGTCCAATCTAAAAGATACGTGTACTTAACTAAAATCTTATTTGCATTATCATAGTGGCGCTACTAGCGCTCTCATGCGACTAGCGCAAAATTTGATTACACATTAGTAGAAACACATATAACAAGTTTCGTTGATGACGCACATGTCTTCCTTGCTGCTACGATTTTTTTTTTCCGGAAGTGTATCTGCGTAACCACACCATCGGAAACCCAATCTTTGGCGGGTTGACGGCTCAGCCAATTACAGGTCTGGCGGCAGTGTTTGCCATGTGTTTCTTTTCTGAAGGGGACGTCAGCCACTAAATTATCTAGTGAAGTTGATTGAAAGGTGATTGGAGTGATAGGATGTGCGCTATAGCGGAGCCTACTTAGAAGGATCGGGATATTCACCAGACAACGTGTGGATAGTGATTATGATGCTTACACGAAAATGGTGAATGCTGGAATCGTGTGAAATACAAGCTCTGCTACAGCGTCGGTCGCAGCGAGATTGTATCTGGGACGTCATGGAAGCCGATGCTGGCTACGATCCCCGTGTCGAGGACTCGGTCCCCTCCCACGATCCGATCAGCGGCCGCGTGCGCCTGCCTGGAATCGTAGTCCGTATTTTTAGTCGGCGCGCCGTATTATTTCAGCATATTCCGCTCACGCGAGCTCCCTGGCGAACGGCGAAATGTTATTCAAAGCCCGCACAGAAATCACGGGACCTCAGTATCTGGAGGGGGCCCGTTTTGGTACTCCGTATCGTGACGCGGAGTCTAGTTTGCCTAACACCGGGTATTACATATCGTTAACGTAATTGTGTACCCTACGGGGAGAGTAGTTTCACCGTTACATTTAAAGAAAATGAAGTTTTACTTTTGTTTTGGCCATTTTGGTATTTACTTTTTGATGGTGCTGGTGTTGCTGTCACGAATACGATTGTAAGATCTCAAATCTGAGATGTGTCAGTCACTGTATTCTCTGCACACGAAATAGGTAGTTTCTTACAGAAGCTGTTTTACGTCTTCTTTGTTGCCACTTTCATTAGCAAAACTTTTTCATAGAAAAACTTACAGCACCCAAACATTTATGAAAAAAATCGACGGTATACAACCTCTGTGGAGTCTGTACCTCGGCGATGTTCGTTATGGCGCCTGCCGGAGTGGCCTTGCGGTTCTAGGCGCTACAGTCTGGAGCCGAGCAACCGCTACGGTCGCAGGTTCGAACCCTGCCTCGGGCATGGATGTGTGTGATGTCCTTAGGTTTAATTAGTTCTAAGTTCTAGGCGACTGATGACTTCAGAAGTTAAGTCACATAGCGCTCAGAGCCATTTGAATCATTTTGATTTCGTTATGGCCATCTAGCAGAATCCCGTATGGCTGACGAGGTAATAACCACACCTGGCGTAGAGAAACAACTGAAAGAGTTGAAAGCAAATAATTCGCCAGGTCCGGTTGGAATCCCAGTTCAATTTTACAAAGACTAATCTACGACACTGGGTCTTTACCTTGCTTGCATTCATCGCGAATTCTCGCTGAGTGCAAAATTTCTAGCGACGAGAAAAAAAGGAAAAAAAACAGGTAACTTCTGTATATGAGAGTGGTGAAAGAAGGACTTCCAAAATTACAGACCATCACCCTTAAGATAGGTTTCCTGCAAAGATCTTGAACATATTCTCACGCTCTTGCGAACTCAGCTTGCCCTTCTCTCACATGATAGTCCTATACGTAGAACTATCGATGAAGGGCAACATCCACTATCCCTATTTCTAGATTCCTGAAAAGCATTTAACACGCTGCCCCACTGCAGACCGTTAAAGAAGGTTTGAGTATATAGAATAGCTTCCCGGATATCTGAAAACCTCGAAACTTCTTAATTTATAGAAACCAGTATTTTGTCCTCGACGGAAAGTGTGCATCTGAGACGAGGGTATCGTCAGGAGTGCCCCACGTGTGTGATGGTGTTCGTGTTATTCCTTATATGCACAAACGATTTAGCGGACTGGGCATGCAGCAAATTGCGGTAGCTTGCTGATGATGCTTTGGTGCACGGTAAGGTGTCGACGTTGAGTGACTACAGCAGGATACAAAATGACTTAAACATAATTTTTGGTTGGTATGATGAATGTTACGAGGGTTGGAACTTAAATTGTGGCAACTATTTATTCATAACAGATACAAAAGAGTTACATATTTGCACCTGTTACTGTCCTTTAAAGTGGTCACCAGCGTTGCCATCGATGTGGAAGGCGTAGTATACCGTTAGCAGAGCCTGTTCTGTTGATGGTGCGAATGGAGCGGTCTAAAGTTACGGTGATTACCGTGTACGACTGTGATGGTGTTATCCTAACGCATTACGTTCCTCGACGTTAGACCGTCAATGCACAGCATTACCGTTGGTTTTTGGAGCGTCACCTGCGACCAGCTTTGCGAAAATAGCGGCGGCACTTTCTGCGCACTGTACCCATCATTTTGCACGGCAATGCGCGGGCGCATACAGCGCAAGCTGTGGCTGTTCCGTTGGGTCGATGGGACTGGGAAATACTGTACCATCCACCATACTTCCCGGACTTAAGGCCTTGGGACTTTGATTTGATTCCGAAGATTAAGGAACCACTTCGTGGCATTCGCTTCAGAACTGTTGCAGAGATTCGACAGGCAGTAGACCGCTCCATTAGCACCATCAACAGAACAGGCTCTGCTAACGGTATACTACGCCTTCCACATCGCTGGCAACGGGTTCTACAAAACGCTGGCAACTACTTTGAAGGACAGTAACAAGTGCAAACATGTAGTGAATATATAGTTGGCACTGTTTAAGTTCCAACGCTCGTAGCTAAATCTAAGTGTAGAAAAATGTAAGTTAATGCTGATGAGTTGAAAAACAAGCCGTAATGTTCAGATGCAACATTAGTAGTATACTGCTTGACGCAGTCACGTCGCTTAAATATATGGGCGAGGCGTTGCAAAGCGATGGAAATGGAGAGAGCGTGGGAGGATTGTGGCAGTGCAGGCGAATGCTCGACTTCGGTCTTTGGGGGGATTTTGGGGAAGTGTGATTCATCTGTAGAGGATACCTCGTATAGGACGCTAGTACGACCTATTCTGGAGTACTCTTCGAGTGTTTGGTATTAACACTAGGTCGGATTCAAGGGAGGCGTCGGAGCTGTCCAGAGGCGAGCTGCTAGATTTCTTACCAGTAGTTTCGAGCAATGCGAAGTGTTACGGGGATGCTTCGGGGAGTGAAGTGGGAATCCCTGGAGAGAAGGCGTACTTTACGACGAACAGAAAATTTTGGGAATCAGTTTTTGTAGCTGACTGCCGAACGATTCTACTGGCGCCAACATACATTGCGCTCACGGACCACGAAGGTAAGATACGAGAAGTTAGGTCTCGTACGAAGGCGCATAGTTGCTTTACCCTCTGTTTGCGAGTGGGACAGAAGAGGGAATCAATAGTGGTTATACAGGGTCCTCTCCTCCAAACATCGTACGGTGGCATGTGGAGTATGTATGTAGAACGAAGATGTAAGATATGTGTGTGTGAGTACGTGTGTGGTGTCAGTAAGGTGCGTTCTCTTGGATCAGGTCATTTGATGAGAACTGCACTACAGGAATTTAACCATTCTTTGCACTTACTCGTCCGGACAGACGCGCGCATTCGTACGCCACTTCCGCGGTTCGGGGAGGCGCGCTGGTTAAAACAAAAACAAAAAAATGGTTGAAATGGCTCTGAGCACTATGGGACTTAACATCTATGATCATCAGTTCCCTAGAACTTAGAACTACTTAAACCTAACTAACCTAAGGACATCACACAACACCCAGTCATCACGAGGCAGAGAAAGGCGCGCTGGCCCCAGATGGAATACTCCAGGTGGATGAACGACGATGGCTGCTTCTGGTCAGCTTACATGCGGTTTCTAGGTGTTTAGATGAATAACAGACTGTTACTCAGCTACAAAATTCGTATACGTTAAAAAAAGAAAAAGAAACGTTCCCACACTTTCACGTGGGGTAACGCATAACGCCGACAGACGGGGTACACAGATTCCATGCCGGCTGGGAAAGGATGGCGAAAGGAAGCGCATGGGGCCACCCTCTACCACTGAGTTTGTCAAATCCAGAAATAACCTGCCGCTCCCGTCACGACACGGGATTAGGCCAGGAGAAAGAAGGAACAATTTTTTCCGCATGTTCTTTCAATTTCACAACTGCATTGTCTTACAGTAAATCTTTGTACAATTATTAGAGGTAGTCTAGAACGAAATAAAGATAAGAATGTCGTCGCAACCATGAAAGACTGTGCAATTGTTCAGTTTTAAGAGGGGCGTTCAATAAGTAACGCAACACATCTTTATTCTCGACCAGTTTCCGTTGAGAAATGCGGAATTTATTTCTGAGCATCGTGGAATATTTACTCTTCAGCTTCTTTATTTCCATGGCGTCTGTAACGGAGATGCGTTCCGAGCGGAGAGCTGGCGGAAACCCAGAGCATCCAGCTATTCATAGGCGCTTGCAGAATGTCTGTGGGGATCTGGAAGTGAACAAAAGCAAGGTGAGTCGTTGGACGAGGCGTCTGTCATCGTCGCGACACCCGTATGGACGACATAGTAACAAGCACCCCTGGCGTAGAGAAACACCTGAAAGGTTTCAAAGCAAATAAATTACTAGGTCCGAATGGAATCCCAGTTCGATTTTACGAAGAGTTTTCTACGCATTGGCCCCTTACCCTAGCTTGCATTTATCTCGAATCTCTCGCCCAGCACAAAGTCCCAAGCGAATTGGCACAGGTGCAGGTGACTCCAGTACATAAGAAGGGTAAGGACGGATCCGCAAAATTACAGACCAGTATCCCCAACTTCTGTTTGCTGCAGAATCCTTGAACATATTCTCAGTTAGAATATAATAAACTATATAAGAAACTTTCTTGAGACTGAGAAGCTTATGTCCAGGAATCAGCATGGTTTTAGAAGGCATCGGCGGTGCGAAATTCAGCTTGCCCTTTTCTTAGATGAGATAATTTCCGGAAAGCATTTGACATGGTACCACATTCCATACTGTTAACGAAGTTACAAGCATATGGAATAAATTCACAGGTATGTGAGTGGTTCGAAGACTTCTTAAGTAATAGAACCCAGTAAGTTGTCCCCGATGGGGAGAGATCATCAGAGACAGATCGCCAAGAGCGCCCCAGGGAAGTGTTATAGGAACGCTGTTGTTCTCTGTATTCATAAATGACTTAGCGGACAGACTGGGCGGCAATCTGCGGTTGTTTTTTGAATATGAGATGAGATGAGCATGTGAGAACTATTATAGGGAAGGCGAATAGTAGTCTTCGGTTTATTGGAAGAATCCTAGAAAAGAATAGTTCACCTCATATAGGTCACTGGTGCGACCTTTTTTGCATACTGCTCGAGTTTTTGGGGTCCGTACCACGTTGGACTGAAGGAAGACATCGAAGAAATTCAGAGGGATTCTGCTAGATTTGTTACTGAACAACACGTGTTACGGAGAGCTTCGGGAACTCAATAGGGAGTCCCTGAAGGCAAGGCGACGCTCTCTTCGAGAAAGACTGTTAAGAAAATTTAGAGAACCGGTATTTTAAGCTGTCTACCCAACAATTCCACTGACACCAGCATACGTTGTACTTAAGAACCACGAAGATACGAAAAATTAGGACTCAAACGGAGATATATAGACTGTGGTATTTCCCTCGCCTTATTTTCGAGTGGACGAGGAAAGGAAATGACCAGTAGTGGTACAGGGTACCCTCCGCCACATACCGTACGGTAGCAGAGTAGAGATGTAGATATAGAGGGTCGCGCAAACCTGTCCGATCTCCTGCGTCCCGTCTAACTGCACACAGCTGTAACACCAGCAATGTTGGTAGGTGCGGACACTTCCATCTGAGGTGATCGACGGACCACAGTGAAATTCCTCGCTGTCGGTAGCGCTGTCACCCTCGTCCGCCAGTTGGGGTCTTCAAAGGTAAGTGCCCGCCGAATACTTCGGCGCCTAACGGAAGACCCCAAAACTCAATGAAAGACCATGTGTGCGGCATAGTTTGCGCGGTACGAACCTGACAGTGACAATTTTTGTCGAACATCGTCACAGGCGATGAATCACGGGTTCATCACATCGAACCGGAGTGGAGTGGTACCGCGCCCTCCCAGTAAGACGGCGCAAGACAGGCACATTGGACACACATTATATTAAAATATAGGATTTTGTAGTCAAAAGACCGGGGAATAATATGGTGTATTGGGATCCTGAATAACCAACCTGCTTTCGGGAAAAAATACTGAGCATTACTTATTGAACGACACTCGCTGAATCGCAGTTCAGGAAGATCTCTTGAGCTTGACGGAAGGAGCATTCCAGAAGCCATTGAAAATTTGTAACGTATATTTTCTCGTGGAAACTACCGAACGTGTTGAACAACTGTTCCCATTCTTGATCATCGCCATCAAAGGCAATAATTATATCGTCTACATAACGAGCATAAAAGTGTAGTTTTCTTTCTAATTCTGAGTTAGAACTAAAGAAACCACTTTCCAGGGATCACAATGTCCGTAGGACTCCGGCGAGTGGTAGTGGACTACCCTTCGCTGGACCATCTGATTGTACGTAAAATTTGCCATTGATTGTGAAATAATTATAGTCAAGTACCAAGTGTAAAAAATTAATAAGCTCGACGATTTATACTCCAATTAATTTTTTATCCTGCAATAAATTATTCTTGATAATGTTGAGAGTCAAATCAGTAGGCACATAAGTCTAAAAGCTTTCTAATTCAAAAGAGACCAACGTAGTGTCCGTTGTACGTTTTATTGGTTTTATTTCGTTTTCTAAATCAGCACTATTTTTAACTGAAATGTTGTGTTCGCAAACGGACTAGTCATGATCCTGTGTCGGTAAACAGTTTACTCCCCATACCGTTGACTGATGGACGAAAGTGGTGGCTTTGTATTCATGTTGACAAGTTATTTGTTTTCATACTTCTCGAACAAGCTATCAGTGTTAGCTACGGATTGCCGTATTTCTTTTTACAGTTTACGGTAGGATAGGTGGTGATCTCAACGATGTCGTTTCCCTAAAAAAAAAATAAACAGTTTTATCTATATATTATTTCACGTAAGTGATAACAATAGTATTATCTTTGTCAGTTTTAGTCATTAAAGAATCATTTTCTATCAATTGGAGACGTGCTGTTAATCAGATTTTCTTCTTTTTAAGGTAATTTCTTTTTCTTTAATATTATTGCACTCGTGTACAATCTTTACCAATCTAACCCTATCAAATTTGAGATGTGCACACCTATTTTGAGATCGATTACACAATTGTCAATACTTCTAAAATACGAATCATTAAACTAGTTGGGAACATTGTACTAGAAACCTTAACGTATAATTACATTTTCAACTTGATTGAAAATAATTTAAGACTTATTCAATACTCTGTCGTAAAAAGGATGCTTAGTACCAGGATCCGCAATAATCGTATTGCCATTATTAACCAATGTTCTACTTTTAAATTCTGACAAGTTCTTTTGATGTCTAGCCATAATTGCAGATTAACGATTATGAAGACAGTCATTTATAGCTTTAGAAGTGACATCGATATGATAATCAATCATTTTAAATTGATTTTGTTAGAAAGTAATAGTATGCTTCTATATTTAAACTATCTTTTTTTCCTATGGAGACCTACGCTACTGTGTTATACGATTTTCCTTTCCTTGTTTCTTCTTTAGGGACGGCACTATGTTGCACCGTTCTGTACTGAAGTAAAATTTCACGTAAACCTGTAATTTGCAACTGGTTGACTGTTATTTCTCATCCATTTAAGCTCTTGCATGCACAGTTGTTGAAGCGCAGCAGTGTTTAAGTTCTTGAAATCTGTGCCTGCCCAGGTATCTAAAGCTGCATCTAAATACATTAACATTAACCTAAAAATCGTAAAAATAGCTTTGGCCTTCGATTTTAAGTAAAGGGAGAGAAATTTAAAAAGCGATGTACTTCAATAAACACTGATTTGAAATATTAAACTTGGAATGAATGTTCCTTGAATTTAAGTGTTAATGTTCTTCACAAATGAAGTTTTTCCCCTTAATTATGAGTGTCTTTAAATGCATCTAAGCTTTCAGAACTGTCCAGCTATACCTTTAAGTTTATTAAGTTTACTTGTGTGATATTGATTTACACAGTCGCCGTAATGATCAAATGGTATCTACACGAAGCTGTACCCCCTTAATTCCACACCGCAGCTGTTGCATGCTGCTCTCCTTAAAAGGTCATTTCAATTTATTTCTCAAGTTAGACACGCGTGGTCTCCTACACTCATAGCACATACTGAGATATAGGAATGTAATCGTCTCAGTTTCTTGGGGAGAGAAAATATTAGTAAATTATAGTTCCATTTCAAAGATGGACTTCTACGACGAACCCGATCGCATGCAGCCACGGACTAATGCTTATGAAGCTCCAGAGACGAATGTAATTGTCTCCTGGACTAACTTCACATTGTGAAACATTTTGTGGTCAAATTTTTCTGATTGCTCCGTGTAGCCACTTTGATTTTCGCTAGTCATTACTTAAACCACTTCGACGTGGGTCCAGGATCCTTGGTATAGCAAGTCCATTAACTGCGCTGTGCCCTGCTTCCGTTGCATTACAAGTCTGGCCGATATTCGGCGATTCCTTTTTTTATTATTATTGTTAATATGTAAAGTGGTCAGTTTTATGAATCAAAGTTTATTCTCTGTATAAAACTTCAGGCGCCAATTTAAATTGGAATTGCCTACTTCCTTTTGGTTGACAACTACAATAGTAACAATTTTGCGCCGTCAACCGGGCTTTGGCATTTAGGGTTGTGTGCGGATTGTCTCGTCATTATCACCTTGAACTGGTTGTGGTTCACAAGTTTATCAAGTGAAATTTCACGTCATTGGAGATTGTGTAATGAACTATTGCTTTAATATTAACTGCGGTTGTCACACTATAACATTTAACATCGCTTCCTGCTTTTCGCGCTTCCCAGTGCTTGGCTGTTGGCTTTAGTGTTTTGGTGAACTGTGTTTTAATACTGGGTTTGTGTGTTCTAGAAGCCGTTATTGCTGTGCGCAGGCCCTCCTGCCTGTTGTTGTCACTTGATGCACAAGTTTCCTATCTTGTTAAAATTAGTGCATTTTTCATTTCTTAAGATGATTTGTGTTATTACGTTGTCTGTTAATTCCCATCCATTGAGGCTCTTGCATGCACAGTTTCTGAAGCGCACTCATTTTCAGAATCTTGATATTTGTGCCTGAGGCGAGTTACAGAAACTTTTTAAACTGTTTTATTTTATCTTATTTTTTATCACGTGGAAATGGTCTTACCATGCGAATCGGCATCGGACAGAATTCCTTTCCCCTCAGCCAGATGACCAAAGAATTTATTTTTTTCCAAGGCAAAGTGTGACTTTTGCAAATTTGCTTTCACACCAACTCTTCTAAAATTTTGTATTAAGTCATCAATTTTCTCTTGGTGTGTATGTACTGGAACGATTATTATATTTATGACCTTAGAGTCCAGTACTGAGAGAACTTCGGGGTCGCTTTTTGGTACAACGAGGAGTGGGCCACAGTAGGCGCTGTTCAGAGGCAAGTAAGTGCCACAAACTGTTCGGTTCATCTCTTCCTAGACTGCAGGTCTGAGTTTCAAGGGGATTGGATAGAAACTGCGTCAGGAAGTCTTATTGTGGTATAAACTTCAAGGTGGCATGCATACACATTTACACGGCCAGGCCTTTCCTCATTGACTTCATAATAAATGTTAATTAAACTGCCTGAGTGACGCTTCTGATCTTGACTAAGAGGTGTTCGCTCTTCTAATTTCTTACAGAGCTCTTCGGCAAAACTAACAGACGTCTTATCTTTGTTAACACACATGGGATACTTATGGTTGCTATCCATAATGAGTTTAGTATGTTCCCCTCTGCAGTATCACTCATGCCTACTCTCCTGCCTGAGATGGTCTTGTTGGACCTTGGCGCCGTATTCTTCTAAAATAGAAATTGGCCTGCCGAGCCGAGATGTCAACATGTGTGTTCTTCTCACGAATGGTTTTCCGACCAATGATACGATCATCTAATAACTTCTTTATCACAAGGAACGTGCGTTTCATGGCAACCTTTCCAAGTTCAACTACCAACATCGTTTGTATTTTAATTAATTGTAATCAGTTGCCAACTGCACCAACTAACCTACAATTTCGTAGTGGATGAGTAGCAAGCTTTCCTTTAGCGATAATTTTACAAGCAAACTGCGAGATGTCGCATTAATTGACGCATCCATATCCTGCATCACAGTAACTAGGATTAGTTCTACAGTCTCTTTCACCTCGGAAATTGGTACTGTTGGATAATCTCCATTATGCTGGTTGGTATAGTCACGGAGTTCTGCTTTCAAGTCAACACCTTCACCATGTGAGAAGAAGTTAGCCTTCATCTGACAGCCCCTGTAATCCTCACCGACCACTCCTCTGGGGCACAAGGCGCTCGTGCTTAACAGAACAGTGCTCTGTTGTGGAGCACTATACTGTCACACCCGTGTCTAATGGCGTCTGCTAACACCAGTTCGCATCCGTTGGTTTTGGTTGTGGCATCTGATTGCTTTTTTGATTTCACTGGTAGTATGGCTGTAACCTGGTAGTCAAGGGAAGGCAGGATTCGGTTACTACTGTGGGCGGGGCCGTAATCAGTTACTATTGGTTGCCTTTTACAGTTACACACAATATATTTTAAATCAGTAATTCCGGATTCAACAATAAATAAAAATACCACACGTTATTAATGAAGAAATATTCAACTGTGTAAATAATAGTGTTTTCAGTGAGTTACGGTTTAGTGAATCACCATTATATGCAGATACATCAGATAACGTTTTAAAAGCAAGCCACTGTGATTTGGACAGAAGGCCTTACATGACAGGAATGGCAATACATTAATAATTTTTTAAAACTCGCTGCAACTTACAAATTACAGGTATTGAAATATTAAAGGCAAGTCGTTACAAACACAGCAGAAGGCATCGGACCCAGGAATGGCAGTAAATAAGGTTTTAAAGCCTTACTGCGTAAATACATATACCAAATTAGAATTTTAAGACAAGTGACCACAATCACGGCTGAAGGCCTTACACGCCAAGAACGGCAATAATACAAGAAAATTAGAAACCTACTGTAAAACAGCAAATACATTAGCAAAAGTTAAAAAAAAAAAAAAAAAAAAAACACGCAACTGATCACCAAACGGATGAAATAAGACGATGGTAAACTTTGTAAGACAACCCTTAACATCCACTGGACACTACAATGCAAGATTTATTCCATAAGGCGACCAGAACTACTAACTAGACATATTTATAACCTTTAATGTAGCCGTTACATGGTATTGTAATAAATAATACAATAATAAAACGCAAGGACCAGTACATAAGTTCCTTAAAGGGTACTGAGGCAGATTATACCCGCAGAAGGCGTGGGCTGAAGGAGCTTTACACTGAACTACTGGCCATCAGACCCCCTTTTAGAACAGAAATGTCTTACAAGAACCAAGGGGCCACAGGCGGTGCTCCCGGAATCGACCTCTGAGAAGGTCGGGCAACAAACACTTTCGCGAGCGATGAGATAGACAGCCAAGAGTTGCATTCACTCCACAAGATGATAACTCAGACTAGTGGCAGTGTAACAAATGACTAATGATAATCTTTTTGAAGCTACCTGACGCCCGATAATCCAAATGCAACGATGGAACAATACGTCAAAGCCGGAACCGGCTGTCTGCACTACATCCACAGAACACTGTGTTTAGAGCGCCCGGAACGAGAAAGGAATCACTAACACCAGAGTAGAAGAATCACCAACCGGCCTACAATCAAGAAAAGTGTCAAAACTAACGCCCTACCGGACAGCAGCGGCAAGGCTAGGAAACGTACACTGCCGTTAGATACATTAACCCCCAGGGCAGGTAACTGGGGCGTTTGTTGCCACCAGGCAAGAAAAATTACCGCTGGTTGAACACAGAAAATTGTAACAAGTTGAATGCAGTAAACAATAATAAGAAGTCGAGGAAAGCTAATCAGATCCGCCGTCCCCAAGCACTCCACTCCCTGCTCTTCGCCTCGTCGACACTGCGAGCACCAACACGAACTCAAGTCACTGGAGAATCGCTAGATATCAGAATGGCAGCCCATGCATGTCGCCAGCGACCCGGCGTGTTCTTGCACTGCAAGGAACTGTATCCTCCTGAGTCGCCAACCGAACTGCCCCACTGACACGACCTGGAAAAACAACGACGTCGCCCCAAAGATAGGGCAATAGTTACTACATATTGATAACCGCCACTGCTGCCACTAGCGGACAGGCAACGTTTGCGAAACCGAGTGACGCCAGTCAACACGAGAAGAAGACAAACAACCGCAACCATACAAAACTAAACGATACCGTCTGGCCTCCAACAGAGGGGAGAAACCTACAAACAGCACGAACGCGAGCCACAGCACGGCTCAATGGCTCGTATTACTTTTCTTCCCATACTCTGGTTTGAACATACAGTCTGGCCGATTATGGTTATTCATATTCGGTCTAAAACCGGAACCATTCCAATTTCTTCGGTTATTGTCGTAATTACCACTATTTCAGTACTGATTATCTTGTGGTTGGTTGTTGTTACTGCTCCTAACCATTTGACCACTCATTCGGTGGTAACTATATGCACGGCCGTTGTACTGGCTGAGAGAAGATACACCATGTGATCAAAAGTATCTGAACACCCTAAAAAACATACGTTTTTCATATTAGGTGCGCTTCGTTGCCACCTACTGCCAGGTACTCCATATCAGATTCCTCAGTTGTCATTAGACGTCGTAAGAGAGCAGAATGGGGCGCTCCGCAGAACTCACAGACTTCGAACGTGGTCAGGTGTGAGCTGTCAGGTGTCACTTGTGTCATACATCTGTAGCAGAGATTTCCACACTCATAAACATTCCTAGGTCCACTGTTTCCGATGTGATAGTGAAGTGGAAACGTGAAGGGACACGTATAGCACAAAACCGTACAGGCCGACCTCATCTGTTAACTGACAGTTGAAGAGGGTCGTAATGTATAATAGGCAGACATTTATCCAGACCATGACACAATAATTCTAAACTGCATCCGGAGTACTGCAAGTACTGTGACAGTTAGGCGGGAGGTGAGAAAACTTGGATTTCATGGTCGAGCGGCTGCTCATAAGCCACACATCACGCCGGTAAATGCCAGACGAAGCCTCGCTTGGTGTAAAGAGGGTAAACATTGGATGACTGAACAGTAGAAAAACGTTGTGTGGAGTGACGAATCACGGTACACAATAAGGCGATGCGATGGCGCAGTGTGGGTATGGCGAATACCCGGTGAACGTCATTTACCAGTGTGTGTAATGCCAACAGTAAAATTCGGAGGGGATGGTGTTACGGTGTGGTCGTGATTTTCATGGAGGGGGTCTTGCAGCCCTTGTTGTTTTGCGTGGCACTATCACAGCACAGGCCTACATTGATGTTTTAAGCACCTTGCTTTCAACTGTTGAAGAGAAATTCGGGGATGGCGATTACATCTTTCAACACCATCGAGCATCTGTTCATAATGCACGACCTTTGGCGGAGTTGTTACACGACAATAACATCCCTGTAATGGACTGACCTGCACAGAGCCCTGACCTGAATCTTATAAAACACCTTTGGGATGTTTTGGAACGCCGACTTCATGACAGGCCTCACCGACCGACATCGATACCTCTCCTCAGTGCAGCACTCCGTGGGGAATGCGCTGCTGTTCCCCAAGAAACATTCCAGCACCTGACTGAACCTATGCTTGAAAGAGTGGAAGCTGTCATCAAGGCTAAGGGTGAGCCAACACCATATTGAATTCCAGCATTACCGATGAAGGGTGCCACGAACTTTTAATTCATTTTCAGTCAGGTGTCTGGATACTTTTGATCACATGGTGTATATTGTTACTCATTGATCCTAGCTTTTAAGACCATCTTGAATCAGTTCTATTGGCTCTAATACTAACAAGAACTCTTGGACATTGTCCTCATTGGCGTGGATGAGGTTGTGCTTCATTTCTTCTGGCAACTTTGACTTTGGTATGCACCGTAAGACTGTATGAGGAATCGACTCATCCCAATAGCGCACCAATTCATACATTTTTGAAAATACCGTCTTAAATTATAGTTTTTGTAATAGAAGACGTCTGAGTTACTCACCTGTTTTTTAAACCTCTCTTGTTTACCACATTACCAATTCTTCGCTAGAAAAACCCTTTCAAATCCATCACACGTATTGCGCTGCTGAAACAAATCCGTAGACCATAACGCAGTCTCTCCTTGGCACTAGCCTGGTACACAGCTGGTTTTCTGAGCTTCAGTCCATGCTTTTCGCAAAGCTCCAGAAATGTTCGTATGAAAACAACTGGATTCACAGATTTTCTCTCATACATCCTCAAGGAACTTCCTATGTATCAAGGAATTTTATTTCCTTCAGGATGGACGCATATGTGTTTACCCATGACACTACATCTTTAGCAGCATCTGCATGCCAGTCCTTGAATGCCTGATACGCTTGTTATAACTCGTATTTGTACTTGATACGGGGCTCGAGGCCTGTGGAATTTGAGCACCACCTTCCCTCACCTTAGGTTTTTTCGTCGCCCTCCCACCTCTTCTACATCCAGTGAAAATTTCTTCACCGACACGTTAATGTGCTCCCTCCATTGGAGGAAATCAGGACCTATTTGTTCCTTTACTTCTTCCAACAATGTTTTGGATTCGTTACCGGAGGGTAAACCACCTGGCAGATTAAACATGTGTACCGGACCGAGACTCGAACTCAGGACCTTTGTCTTTCACGGACAAGTGTTCAACCGACTTTTTTTTGTTGATCTCATTTGGCATTCCGCCAGTACCTTGTCTCCTACCTCCCAATTTTTACAGAAGCTCTCCTACGTTCTATTGGTCGGGGCGAACATCCAATGAAGCTACTTCATGTTCATCGTTAATCCATTACCTCATTTTTTTTATTACAGAGGGCAGCTAATCTGACCGGACACGCTGAGCTACCGTGCCGGCACCGAATGAGCTACTCAAGCACGACTCACAACGCGTCCTCACAGCTTTAATTCTGCCAGTACCTCGTCTCCTACCTTCCAATTTTTACGGAAGCTCTCCTGCGAACCTTGCAGAACTAGCACTTCTGGAAGAAAGAAGTTCTGCATGGTTCAGAGGAGAGCTTCTGTGAAGCTTGGAAGATAGGAGACGAGGTACTGGCAGAATTAAAGCTGTGAGGGCAGGTCGTGAGTCGTACTTGGGCAGTTCAGTCGGTAGAGCACTTCATATCAGTGCACACTCCACTGCAGAATGAAAATTTTATTCTGAAAATCTGAACTTGCTTCTCCTTAATTCTAACCCACTCTTCAGGTTTTCTAGAAAAAAGTTTACGATGCTCATAAGACTTTTCTACATTGAACCCCTCGTAACCTGACGCCTTGGTACTAATCTGTGTATTCAGTTGCATTACTGCAGACTCAATTGTACGTTGACGTTCCTGCAAAGCTGTGATTCCGAGTGCCATGCTCTCCTGCTGTGAGTATATCTCTGATACGCGTCACGTAATCTATTCCAAGCCCCACTTAGTCACGACATTTTCCGCCTTAGTACTTATCTCAGCCCGGCTAGTACTTATTTCATTCACAGTACTAGTCAGACCAGGCACTGTTGCAGCTAGTTCGCACATTTTATCAGTCTTCATACTGATATCATCCATTTTATTTTAGTAGTCATTTCAACTATTTTCTCTACTTTAGTTGCCAAATGACTTACCCTGCTCAATATTTCCGTTAAAGGATCCGTGTTCGATCTAGAGGCAGCTATTGGCTGATCTGCACATGCTTCAGTATCTTCCTGAACTTCCGATTGCTGTTCACTCTGAGTTTTGTAAAACTGAGCACGAGTTTTTACCATAACCCTGTAGCAGCAAAAAAATCTTGCACCTGACCTATCCTCACACTGAATTTACAATACACAAAAATGTAAATAGAACAAATATAACACACAGAACTAGAATGTATCTACAAACCACTAATTTCTACATAATACATACAATACATTATGTGTTATTGTTAAAGAGTTCGTGTGTTAGAAGATTGGTAAAGGAAGCTGTAGCCAAAGGCAATTCACTAATCTTGCCTGTATTAATAATTGTTGAGTCAAGAAGGTGACTTGTGATGGGCGAACCTGCTCAGCTACTGAGAGCACACCCAGCTGCATAGCAAGAATGAAACAAAATTAACAAAACAGAGATTGCGCACTGTGCAAGCTGCGAAATACACAAATTTCCCTCAAAGGTCTACCGACAGTCCTGTACATCGTCGCCACTTCTTATGTGGCGACAGAAAAATAAAGAGAGACATTTATATGGCGATATACTTTAAAGAATATTAAACTTGAAGTGTTAGACTTGGAATTATGTTACTTGAATGTCAATTTAAACATTTATGTGCTTCAAAAATAAGTTTTTCCCCTTAATTAAGAGCGTCTTTAAATTGATCTAAGCTTTCAGGACTGTCCAGCTATACCTATAAGTTTACTAAGTTTACTTGTATGATGTTGGTTCACACAGTCGCCGTAATGATCAAATGGTATTGACACAAAGCTGTAGCCTCCTCATTCCACACCACTGCTGTTGTACGCTGCTTTCCTGAAAAGCTGATTTAAATATATTTCTCACGTTAGACATACATGGTCTCCTACATTCATAGCACACACTTGGATGTCTGAATGTAGTCGTCAGTCGTCTCAGTTCTTTTTCTTTGGGGAGGGGGAACATAAAAGTGAATTATAGTTCCATTACAAAGAAGGCCTTCTGCGACGGAACCGGACCGGGTGCAGCCTCGAACCAACAGTCATAAAGAAGTTCGTTGAGCTACAGTCTATGCCTTATAAGACTGTCAACACAGCAGGTACACACAGACACTTTCAAAATTAGCATATCTGTCATCTCTTAGGATGATTTGTGTCATTACATTCTCTCTTATTTCTGGTCCATTGGAGCTCTTGCATGCACAGTTGCTGAAGCGCAACTCTCTTCAAAATCTTGAAATTTGTGCCTGGCCAGATATCCAAAGCTGCACCTAAATGCATGGACATTAAGCTGAAAATCTTAAAAACAGTTATGGCCATCTATTTCAGCAATCAGTGATTAAGTTTGGACATAACGCCGGATTATGTGAAGCCTTAATCAATATAGAACAGTGCTAGAAAGTGTCATTCATTAAGAAGAAATTAGTAAAGCAAATCAGTCAGACAGGGCTGTAGATCTCTGTAAGCAAAAAGACAATTAAAATAAAGAAGCATACAGCTTATAACTTTTTTTACCAAAGCTATTAAAGAAATGCGTAATTATCAAGTCGATGTCATCTAGAATGGTATAAATGAATGACTTTATAATCGTTAATCTGAAATTACAGCTAGACATAAAATATCAGAACTTAAACGTAGGGTACTGGTTGATCATAGCATTTCAGTTACGGAACATCTTGGTACTAAGCGTTCTTTTTTGACAGAGTATTGAATAAGTCTGAAATTATCTTCACTCAAGAGGAAAATGTATTTATACGCAAGGGTTTGAAGTACAATGTTGCCCCCATACATAGTGGTTCATTTCTTATTAAAATTTTGTAATCGATCTCAAAATAGGTGTAAACACCCTCAAAACAGGTCAAGATTGCGCAAGAGTGTCGTAATATTATAGAAAAAGAAATTGCGGTAAAAGTTAACTTCTATACAAAACAACAAAGCCTGATTAATAGCACATAGTAAACTGAACCAAAGTGAATGTTTGATAACTAAAGCTGAGAAAGGTAACACTATCATTATCGCGTAAGTAAGAGAATATACATATAAAAATGTAAAGCTTTTTGAGGAAATCTACATTCAGTACCTTCCGTTCACCTGCAAACAGATATACGGAAAATGTTTATCGAATACTAATAGCTTGTTCGAGAGTATCAAAAGAAGTGGCTTGTCCACCAGAATCTGAAGCCATCAGTTATTCTGAGTCAGTTTGTGTTACATAAACAAAACACCCGATCCATCCTTTAGTCAACGGCATAGGAAATGCAGTTCCGTTTATCTAGGTAACATCAAGACAAAATCAAAGACTAGTTCGTTTTCGAACTCCAGTACTTACATAGTAAACAAAACAAAAAAATAAATGTACTCCCGGACACTGTCGTTTGACATAGAAAGTCTCTGCAGTAATGTACCACTGATTTGACTCTCAACATTATCGAGAGTAATTTATTGCAGTATAAAAAATTAACTGAGGTATAAATCGCCGAGTTTATTGATTTGTTACAGGTGGTACTAGACTATAATTATTTCACAATCAACGGCAAATTTTACGTACAATCACATGGTCTAGCGATGGGTAATTCTCTCGCCGGGGTCCTAGAGGATATCGTGAATTCCCTGGAAAGTGGTTTCCTTAGTTCCAACTCAGAATTACAGAGAAAACTACACTATTATGCTCGTTATGTAGACGATATAATTACAGCCTTGGATGACGATGACCAAGAGAAGGAACAGTTGTCCAGCACGTTCAGTAGTTTCCTCTAGAAAATGTGCCTTACAAAAGAAATTCAGAATGAAAACGCAGAGCTAAGCTTCCTCGATTTTAAAATCTCAAAGCTAGATAACATCATCAGCTTTCATGTTTTCCGTAAGTCAACTTGTTCTCATCCACGAGAACACAAATTAGCATTTTTTCATTCTGTTACCAATCTTGCCATAACAACGCCTCTGTCTCCTAGTAATCTACAAGTGAAATTAATGTAACAATATCTACTGTTACTAACAATGGATATAAGCAAGATGTAGCAGATCGTACACTCAGTAACAAAGCTACCAAAAAATTTTCAGTTCTAGGAGGTAACAGATCCGCTTACAGTAAAGAGGGCAGTAACAAATTCATTTCCAAGCAGTTTTTAGGTAATGTGTCCTCTGAGATTGAATGCCAAATTGTGAATAAATATAAATACAAAATAACTTTTTCTACTAATAATAACCTAAGGAAACATCTTGTGCATACTATCAAAAATGCTGAAAATTCAATCTCAGATTCCAGTGTTTATAAAATGATCTGCAGTAATTGTTCCATTTACTGTTTTGGACGAACTGGTAGAGCAATCAAAGTGAGATATAAAAAACATCAGTTGGGAAAGAAAGGCAGTAATGTTCACAGTTCCACCTTTGTAGAACATTTGTTTATCGCTGCTCAAACTGCGAAGGATTTAAAGGATACCATACGCTTACACAAAGAAGTAGATGGTGGAGATTAGATTTATGAGAAGAACTTGAAATTTTGAAACACTTAGAGAAAAGCGATGCCTACGTTTTAAATAATCTGCTTCGACTTGCAAGCAGCCATTTCCTGCAAGGCCTTGTGGTTCTACTCCTGGCCGAGCAACCAAATTTACTTCTACGTAATGTTTGTTTCTCATCACAGTTCTATGTTAGTGAGAATACATCTCATGTTGCTTTACGATGTACTTCGTTATCCACAGTTAAGCAGCTGTTCAACGGTTTAGTAATGAACCAGCTTTGACCTGTTTTTTTTTATCATGCCTTTAACGTAGTGAGTTCTGGGCATATACACTGCTTATTGAGACATCGCTAATTATTATTTACTGGTTGTTTTACAACACTCCCCTTCTTGTATATTTTTTCATATAAAATGCGTTATCAATATGAGTACTCTACTTGGCATGATGCCTTACAAGTGATGATCTATCCCCTACTTCTGCCCCCCCCCCCCCCTTGTCATTTTCCAATGTGCTTTTCTCTTTGAATATTTGTAGTTTCTCCGTCGTCGTGTGTCCTTTTACATTAGGCCAGCATGTCACACCGTTTCCCGCGGGTGTGACACTGGACACTAATGACCAAGTCGTGGTGCAGTCGAAAGCAAATAATAACAGTAGTAGCAACAACAATAACAGTAGGGTAGCCATGTGTGGAATTTCTAAATGAGGTGAGAGAAGTCTTTTGGGATACCTGGTGGTGCACACGTAGATCAAGAGTCCATCACAATAGTTCAGAAATCAGCAAACAAAGCGAGAGAGAGAGAGAGAGAGAGATTGTGTGTGTGTGTGTGTGTGTGTGTGTGTGTGTGTGTGTCTTCGTTATCTGGTGTGCCACACAGGACGCAGAGAACACCATTATAAGACGAGGCCATACACAAGTTTCGATAAACATCTAGGTGAGCAGACCAAAATCTACAACAAAGAGCTGTGCTAAAACTGCATGCACACGTCTTTGTAATCGAAGATTATAAACGTAGCCCAGTGTCGAATACACTAACCTACTCGGATTGTTTGCTGGCGTCAGTCGATCGATTTGAAACTCAGTGTGACGGAACGACGGTAAATACATGTTTGTTTTCAGCTCCTTTGTTAGCGTAAGTGCTTTGAGGATAACAGAAACTGTGTTTACAACAAACTTAACATTTCGTTTCTTAAAAGAGACTACGTTGCTGGTGATTCACATTCAGGTCGAACATCGACGAACATAACCGCAGACATTATCCAACAGAAGGGACAGATGCAAGTAGAAAATCTACGACTGTGGCTGACATTGATACCAGAAGAAATTGTTGTTTAACGAGGATAGCATTAACGGCAACACTTGCAATGATTTCAGTAAATGAAAGATCCGCTACTAATCTGTCCCATTTGGATTAACTGACGAGAAAAGACAGTACACTTGGAAACTGCTTGATGCTTCAGTTAGTGATGAGGCTGGTTGTAGCAAACGATTGGACAGTCGGTGTTTTTTTTTATTGTTCAGTCGGATTTTTCAGTCCAGTGGACCAACTGAATGACTATAGTATGATTAAAATTGCTTGATAGTTGATCCTTCAGGCGTTGGAACGGGGGAACGGGTTCCTCCAACCAGAGCGCCCAACGTCCCACCAGAACCGTTCGCCGTTGCCAAACGGCCACAACAACTGGTCATTCTACTTTCAATTCCTTGTCTGGCATTCATTCTTAATGTGGTTAGATCCTGAACCAGGAGTCCGGCAATCGTATTTCATCACACTGATGACCACAGCCGGCCGGGGTGGACGAGCGGTTCTAGGCGCTACAGTCTAGAACCGCGCGACCGCTACGGTCGCAAGTTCGAATCCTGTCTCGGGCATGGATGTGTGTGATGTCCTTAGGTTAGTTAGGTTTAAGTAGTTCTAAGTTCTAGGGGCTGATGACCTCAGAAGTTAAGTCCCATAGTGCTCCGAGCCATTTGAACCATTTTTTGATGACCACAGCAAAAACAACGTACAGACACGCGCGCGCGCTCGCGCGCACACACACACACACACACACACACACACACACAGACACACACAGCCGGCCGCGGTGGCCGAGTGGTTCTAGGCGCTTCAGTCCTGAACCACGCGACTATTACGGTCGCAGGTTCGAATCCTGCCTCGGGCATGGATGTGTGTGATGTCCTTAGGTTAGTTAGGTTTAAGTAGTTCTGATGACCTCAGATGTTCCATAGTGCTCAGAGCCATTTGTACCATTTGAACACACACACACACAACGATGCTAATGAAATACACACGTTTCATACACAGTACTTCCGCGCAAGATGCGATTCAGCATCACAGATACAGTTATCATAATCACAGAGGTTGGTTTATATTACATGAGCTTCACACGACATTGTGTAAAGCCGAAATTTTTAAGGCTGCAGACATAAATAATGACTACAAAACGCAGTGATGAGGCATAGCGTATTAAACTGACGTTTTGGTCGTAGGCTGTAACCTCTACAGGTGCAAGATTTTTTTTTTTTTTTTTAAATTTGTGAATCTATCCAAACGAGCTTGATTATTAGTTTTTCCAGTTCATTGGCTATTTTTAGTTCCAGTTCTTCACTTCGTTTTTTTTTCCGCTATTGTATTGAGCGTTTTAATTGCTCTTATTTTTCTTCCTATCATTCTATTTTTCGTTTGGAATCTGCCTGTGTCGTATATCAGCTATAATCTGCAACCAGGTGCCAAAGAAGACAGCTCATCGACAGTGAACAAAGCGATAGTGATTTCAGCTCTGCCACAGACTGTTCACTGACGTTTTCTCGGATATAACGATATTGTGATTAGCTTAGGACATTTGTTTGAATTCAGGCTACAAAACGCGTCGTCTGCCACACCTCCGTCACTGGTCACTGAAAATCAGCATTCAACAGAGCATCTTGCATTTTCGACATACCTCGAGGCGGCCACTGCCAAAGTAGATCTGCATTACACATTAACAAGTGGCCTACCGTGTTTGTATGTCACCTATAACAGAGCAGTAGCCGACAGCCGATGGGGCAACACTGTAGCGGCAAGTGGCAGGCGTCAAATATCAAGTTATTTTAATCGATTACACAGTCTCTGTGGCAACGTACATCTTTCGCTCAGTCTCCGGCTTTGAGTGGTTTCAGTTAACGTGAGAGAGCCAGCTATGTAAATGTTTTCATCCAATATCTGGATTTGAGTGATTTCGCTTTCCGGCCGTTTTCCGTCCGGGGGCGGCGGGGCGGCGGCGTCCTTGGTAGCGAGACGTGTGGCGGCGCCGCCGTCAGCCTCCAGCAGCCAGGGTTTCAGCCGATGCGAGGAGGTGGCTCGGCTCCCACGCATGTGCAGTGTAGTACGGGAGCACGCCGCCTCCTCACGCATGCTGCGACCCTGGCGGCAGTAGCCGCAGGCTTACGTGGAGCGCGCGGGACAAACGCGCAATCTGAGACGAGAGAAATGGTTTTCTCCAGAAAAACGGAATGAATATTTCGTCCATAAAGCACGGCATTACGAGGACTGCAGTTATTGACACACAGTCAACATGGGTTCTGAAAACGTGGTTCCCGTGAAACACAACCAGCTCTTTATTCACATGAAGTGTTGAGTGCTATTGACCGATTCTGTGTTTCTGGATTTCCGGTAGGCTTTTGACACACAAGCGGCTCGTAGTGAAATTGCGTGCTTGGGGAATATCGTCTCAGTTATGTGACTGAATTTGTGATTTCCTGTCAGAGGACACAGTTCGTAGTAATTGACGGAAAGTCATCGAGTAAAACAGAAGTGATTTCTGGCGCTCTGCAAGGTAGTGTTTATAAGCCCTTTGCTGTTCCTTATCTATATTAACGATTTTGGAGACAATCTGAGCAACTCTCTTCGGTTGTTTCCAGATGACGCTGTTGTTTATCGACTAATAAAGTCATGAGAAGATCAAAACAAACTGCAAAACGATATAGAAAAGATATCTGAATGGTGCGAAAAGTGGCAGTTGACCCTAAATAACGAAAAATGTGAGGTCTTCCACATGAGTGTTAAAAGGAACTCATTAAACTTCGGTTACACGATAAATCAGTCTAATCTAAAATCCGTGAATTCAACTAAATACCTAGGTATTACAATTGCGAACAACTTAAATTGGAAACAACACATAGAAAATGTTGTGGGGAAGGCTAACCAAAGACTGCGTTTTATTGGCAGGACACTTAGAAAATGTAACAGACCTACTAAGGAGACTGCATACACTACGCTTGTCCGTCCTCTTTTAGAATTCTGCTGCGCGGTGTGGGATCCTTACCAAATTGGACTGACGGAGTACATCGAAAAATTTCAGAGAAAGGCAGCACGTTTTGTATTATCACGAAATATGGGAGAGAGTGTCACAGAAATGATACAGGATTTAGGCTGGACATCATTAAAAGAAAGGCGTTTTTCGTTGCGATGGAATCTTCTCACGAAGTTCCAGTCACCAACTTTCTCCTCTGAATGCGAAAATATTTTGTTGACAGACCTACATAGGGAGGAACGATGACCAAGATGAAATAAGGGAAATCACAGCTCGTACGGAAAGATATAGGTGTTTAATCTTTGCGCTCGTTATACGAGATTGGAATAATAGATAATTGTGAAGGTGGTTCGATGAACCCTCTGCCAGGCACTTAAATGTGATTTGCAGAGTATCCATGTAGATGTAGATGTAGATATTGATGCAGGGTGACAATTATTGAACAACACGAAATAAAATCGTTATAACTTCTGAACGGTTTGCATTAGGACGTTCAAACTGCACTGCTGGCCGTGGGGCAATCTTGCATCTTGTAGCCCACTTTCATTTGAATAGGTTCGTCAATAAGCAAAACTGGCGCATTTTGGGGATAGAAAATCCACATTTCGCGATCGAGATGTCTCTTCACACTCAGCAGGTGACTGTGTGTTGTACAATGTTCAGTCACGGAATGGTCAGTGCGATATTCCTTGATGGCACCGAACGGTACTTGAAGGTTTTGGAAGATGATATCGTCCCCATTATCCAAAGTGACCCTGATTTCGACAGGATGTGGTTCATGCAAGACAGAGCTCGACCCCAGTGTTTAATGTGCTGGAGGAGCACTTGTCGGAACCGCTTTCTGGCTCTGGGGTACCCAGAGGCTACTGGCATGAGCCTCGATTGGCCGTCATATTCTGCGGATCTGAACACATGCGACTCCTTTTTGCTGAGCTACATTAATGACACGGTGTACCAATAACCCTAAAACCATTGCTGAGCTGAAAACAGCCGTGCAGGAGATCATCGACAGCATCGATGTTCCTACACTTCGGGTCATGCAGAATTTCGCTATTCGTCTGCGTCACATCATCGCCAAGGATGACAGGCATATCGAACATGACATAACCTAAATCTGAAGTGACGTTTACATGCTGAATAACGTGTGTGCACGCCGTGGTTTGCAACTAATTTACGTTTTTTTTATATAGTTTAATAATTGTCACCCTGTACATAGAAACAAAACAGTTTACTGCGCCAGTCACTCGCTAGTTTGCCACTACGCGTTTCGACAGTTCACGCCATCATCATTTTTCAGATGGAGAATTATTTATTTACATAACTGTTGTTGCTAAAAACTGCAGACGTCTTTTTACAGTGGGAGATAAGGGTAGTGAGAGTATTTGCGTCTTTTGGTAATTATAAAAAACTGTTTATGTCGGAAAGACACTTTTGAAGTCAAAAAGCGTGAATTTCTGACAGCGAATTGCACTTAAAGCGACGGTAGGATCGTAAAAGTCTGCATACTGCTACCTGTAGTACGTCCTTTCCGCTTTACATTATGTTTACATACAACAGACAGCAGTATGCCGCACCAAGTATAATTCACTGTCAGAAAAACGTAAACGAAAGTGCCAATTATTTAATAAAGATGCCTAAGGAAGCAGGCAAAAGAAGAGGAAAGGAACAGGAGGGGAATAGAAGCTTCCGTTGGGCAGATACCATAGTTTAATGGCTGATGGCACCGTAACTAATAACACAGAGGAGATTTTATGAGACTTTTTAGAATTACCTGTACACGAGATGAATCAGAGACACGGATAGTAATTTTATGGAAGTGCTTATAATCATTTTCTTATGTGATTTTCTTTCTTTCTGTTGTTGATATTTTAATATTGTGAGTTCCTCAAACTTAAACTCATATCAACATTTTTTCATAAGAAGTTATTATTTAACAAACTTCGCACCTCAGCTTCCTGTTTTTCAAATCTTTACGCACGTGCGAACATGCGAAATTTCACATCCCTTTAGGTAGCTGGAACTTGTGCATTGACTTCAAATTTCAGCTCACCTGAGAGAAAAACTCTCATCAAATCAGTCTAACGTACAGGCAACCTGTAACTCCGTAACGTCCTATACGGCGATGAGGAGGCGGTTGGGTGACTGCTTTCCTACCCACTGGTGGCTAGTGGGATGGGAACCCACTGCGATGAGACCTCATACATCTAAGTATTTCAAGTGGAGGTTCCTTTAGGACAGTTGGTAGCACGTTGGTGATAGACGCTACGTATCTATTATCCTGTCTTATTTCTTTGAAGTGTTAAGTACCAATTCCGTTTTCTCCAGTATTCCCACAAGAAGCGTTCACAGTCCACTGCCTTTTACATTCAATCTACACTGAACAGTGCTGATTCTCTGCGGCATAATAATGTATATTTCTTACATTCAGGGGACCATAATTTGTAAAGGTTGATTCATCGATAAAGAGAACTTCATGACGAAAGAAACAACTGTCCTCATGTCGTATCAGAAGCGAGTGACAGACTTCCATTTTCTCTATTGAAATCCCGCAGGTTAATTTGCTGTTGAAGTTACAACTGCGTTGGTTAATTTACTGTTGTAGTTACACATGTAATGTATGCCACATTTTAGTGTGCAAAATGTGAACAAAGCTGGGCTGATTCATTCCAAAGATGTTTACCTGTCTTCTCCTTTTACTTTCTTTTCCTTTATCCTTGTTTCTGTAGGCATTTTTGTTACATAATTTGTCCCTTCCGTTATCTTTTTATAACATCGATTTACTGAGATGTTGCACTTGTTGTTTTATTTAGTCTTGTCTAATCTACAAAAGATTCTCATAATTACGTTGAAGTCGAGTCTGTTTCTATTTAGTTTTGTACGTTTTGCATCTTACGAATACATAATTACTTGCAATAACGGAATACTCTCGTATGTAATGTCTTATCAATGGCAGTTAATATTGTGAAGGTTATCAAAATGCAAGGTTCAACGAAGTGCAGTTAAGACGAATGAGGTATTTTATATCAAACTTTACACTAAATATAGGATATGAGTAATGTGTAGTATTACATGATTCACTTAGTGAAGTTCCGGTTCATTTTTCCTCGCAGCAGTGTTTGGCATTTAATATTTTCAATTATCGCTTTTATTATTCAACAGAACTTTCCCAAAGATTACTGTTTCAAATCAGTTGTTTCGTAATGATATGCCGATGCTTGCAGTTACCTTTTTGCTACTATCTGACGCACTGACTTTACAGGTAATGACATAACCATAATGTCTTCCATCAGATTTTATCGTTCGATTATGCCTCTTGTTGAATGCATGATTATTAACATCCATTATTGGCAATTCCTCTTCTGCAAGCTCTGATACTTTACAGAGCAATACTTTTTAAGAGAACGGACGTTTGTTTCAGAATTCTGTGAAATTCTCCTCTTTATTCCTTTCTTTGTGCGTTTCGTGTGTATACTGTCATTGATAAAAGCATCATTGCCTGAACATATTCCGACGGGATTGCAGATGCTATTTGCTTACACACAATGTGGTGGTTAGCTGCTCCATTAACTTTTACTGTGACGTTACAGAGGAAGTATCATTTAAATGCGTATCTCTCGTGATATAATAATAGAAATAATTAAATACTGTTGTAATCTTCACTTTTATCGGATTCAGTGCAACAAAACAATAGATAATTGAAGGAATGTCGTATTTTAGTACAACAGTATAAAGGCGTACCTTAGAATTTAGGTACCTTGACTTCGTACTTCGTTACTGAACGGAGCTATCCATCTGTCGACGAAAAGAATTTGCCAACTCGTTATTACAATCGTCGCTTAAAAACTAGTATAACTGGCGAAGCGCACTTTCATTAACTGTGCTAATGTTCCCAGTTAAATATGAAACTTTTTAATTATCATGAAGGACTTAAAACTTTTTCCGGAATACATAATTCAAATGTACGGGTCTTCAAAATATTCAGCTCAGCAACTCTTTCCATTATATTTCATTCAGAAGTAACTTTTGATAGTTTGAGTCAAGTTTTTGCATAGTCGCGTTAATACTGTGAAGAGCGTTATGGAGGGAACTTTTAATAGTGACATAATTACGGTTTCTCTTCGTTCCGTTCATGGATGGAGAATGGAAAGGGCGACAATTTGTACGCATCTGCACTGACAGTTATTTCCCTACTATTTCCTGGTATTTCTTTGCGGGACAGTACGCAGAGAGCTGAAAACATTCTTAGTTTCGATCCAGGAACCGGTACTTGAAGTTTTCTAAGCAGGTATTAGTGTCTGCCGGAGCAAGTTTTTAAACATTTAAACTGCAGTCTAGTAGTGTATAAGCATACTGAAAGGGTAATACATTATCTAAAGGAAGCTGAAAATCTAATAGCCATGGGGGACTGGAAAGCAGTTCTACGGGAAGGAGTGGAAGAAAAGGTACCAGGGAATCTGGGGTTGGAACAATGAATGAGAGAGGAGAAAGATTAACTGAGTTCTGTAGTAAACGTCAGCTAGTAATAGTGAATACTCTGTTCAGGAATCACAAGAGGAGGAGGTATACTTGTAAAAGACAGGGAGTTACGGGAAGATTTCAGTTACGTTACGTCATGGTCAGGCGGAGATTCCGAAGTCAGTTGCTGGATTTTAAGGTGTACCCAGGAGCAGATATAGACTCAGATCACAACATAATAGTGATGAAGAGTAGGCTGACGTGTAAGGTGTAAGTCAGGAAGAATCAATACGCAAGGAAGTGGGATACGGAAGTAATGAGGACTGGCGAGATACACTTGAAGTTCTCTAAGGCTATAGATACAGCTATAAGGAGTAGCTTAGTAGGCAGTACAGTTGAAGAAGAATGGACATCTCTAAAAAGGTCGATAACAGAAGTTGAGAAGGAAAACATAGGCACAAAGAAGGTAACTGCGAAGAAACCATGGGTAACAGAAGAAATAATTCGATTGATCGATGAAAGGAGGAAGTACAAAAATGTTCCGGGAAACTGAGGGATACAGAAATACAAGTCGTTGAGGAATGAAATAAATAGGAAGTGCAGGGAAGCTAAGACGAAATGGTTGCATGATAAATGGAAGAAATCGAAAAAGAAATGATTGTCGGTAGGACTGAAAGTTAAAACACCCTTCGGTGTCATTAAAAGCAAGGGTGATAATATTAATATTAAATACAGAGGAGAGAGCGGATAGATGGAAAGAATACATTGAAAGCCTCTATAACGGGGAAGATTTGTCTGATGTGATAAAAGAAGAAACAGGAGTCGATTTAGAAGAGATAATGGACCCGGTATTGGAACCAGAATTAAAAAGAGGTTTGGAGGGCCTAAGATCCAATAAGGCATACCGGATAGATAACATTCCATCAGAATTTCTAACATCATTGGGGGAAGTGGCAACAAAACGACTATTCACGTTGTTGTGTAGAATGTATGAGTCTGGCGAGATATCATCTGACTTAACCGCGCGGGATTAGCCGAGCGGTCTACGTGCTGCAGTCATGGACTGTACGGCTGGTCCCGGCGGAGGTTCGAGTCCTCCCTCGGGCATGGGTGCATGTGTTTGTCCTTAGGATAATTTAGGTTAAGTAGTGTGTAAGCTTAGGGACTGATGACCTTAGCAGTTAAGTCCCATAAAGTTTCACACACATTTTGACATCATCTGACTTTCGGAAAAACATCATCCACACAATTCCGAAGAAGGCAAGAGTTGACAAGTGCGAGAATTATCGCACAATCAGCTTAACAGCTCATGCATACCAGTTACTGACAAGAATAATATACAGAAGAATGGAAAAGAAAATTGAGGATGCGCTAGATGACGATCAGTTTGGCTTTAGGAAAGATAAAGGCACGAGAGGGACAATTCTGACTTTGCGCTTAATAATTGAAGCAAGACTAAAGAAAAGTTATGACACGTTCATAGGATTTGTCGACATGGAAAAAGCGTTTGACAAAGTAAAATTGTGCAAGATGTTCGAAATTCTGAGAAAAATAGGGATAAGCTATAGGGAAAGACGGGTCATATATAATATATACAACAGCCAACAGGGAATTATAAGAGTGGACGACGAAGAACGAAGTGCTCGGATTAAAAACGGTGTAAGATAGGGATGCAGCCTTTCGCCCTACTGTTCAATCTGTACGTCGAGGAAGTGATGAGGGAAATAAAAGAAAAGTTCAGGAATGGAATTAAAATTCAAGATGAAAGAATATCAATGATACGATTCGTTGATGACATGGCTATCCTGAGTGAAAATGAAGAACATTACATTGTCTGCTGACTGGAATGAACAGGCTAATGAGTACAGTGTATGGATTGAGAGTAAATCGAAGAAAGACTAAGGTAGTGAGATGTAGTACAAATGAAAACAGGATCGATGGTCACGAAGTAGATGAAGTTAAGGAATTCTGCTACCTAGGCAGTAAAATAACCAATGACGGGAGGAGCAAGGAGGACATCAGAAGCAGACTGGCAATGGCAAAAATGGCATTCTTGGCCAAGAGAAGTCTACTAACATCAAATACCGGTCTTAATTTGAGGAAGAAATTTCTGAGATTGTACGTCTGGAGTACAACATTGCACGCTAGTGAGACATGGACTGTGGGAAAACCGGAAAAGAAGAGAATGCAGAAGTTGAAAAATAGGTCGACTGATAAGGTAAGGAAAGAGGAGGTTCTGTGCAGGATCGGAGAGGAAAGGAATATGTGGAAGACACTGACAAGACGAAGGGACAGGTTTATAGGAGATCTGATAAGACATGAGGGAATGACTTCCATGGCACTAGAGGGAGCTCTAGTAGGCAAAAACTGTAGAGAAAGACCGAGATTGGAATACATAAGTGCTACTCTGACGTGAAGAGGTTAACACAGGAGAGAAATTCGTGGCGGGTCGCATCAAAGCAGTCAGAAGACTGGTGAAAAAAAAAAAAGCTACAGTCTGTAGCCGATTGAAGAAGTCTACGACCGTTACATCGCCATTATTTGTATAAACTCGACACTTCATGTGCGTCCTACGTGTCACGAGTTGCATTCACTTGGACAATAAGAGTGCGTGTGTCATACAAATATTTGTAGGCACTCTGTTAACAACACTAACTGCACTTTCCTACTACCCTAGCCGGCCGGAGTGGACGAGCGGTTCTAGGCGCTACAGTCTGGAGATGCGCGAACGCTACGGTCGCAGGTTCGAATCCTGCCCCGAGCATGGATGTGTGTGATGTCCTTAGGTTAGTTAGATTTAAGTAATTCTAAGTTCTAGGGGACTGATGACCTCACAAGTTAAGTCCCACAGTGCTCAGAGCCATTTGAACCTAGTACCCTACCGCTGAACCACATCCTGTCATACTCCTTACTTACCACTAACTCCGTGTAGTTGTTCCACTTCACGTCCCTACATATTGTTACTGCCACATATTTGTATGATGGCTTACTTTGGAATTGGCTGATTAATCCTGTAGTGAAAGGATACCACTCTGACACATTTCGGAAAGTGTACGTCTCTACATTAATTATTAGTTGCCAGTTTCTGCACCGAATTGACATTTTGTTGAAATCCCACTGGGTATTATTGCAGATGTTATGGTGCAGAGTATCTTCATATTATTCACTAAGCCATTATGAAATGAACAGCAACGATGCTCTTAGACTCCCCTGTGGCACAAGATGTGATACGTCCTACCAGTCATAAAAAATTTCGTACTAATTTAGAAGGGCAGGTATGTCGCCTTCTAAATGCTTCTCACATAATTTACGTAAATGCTATGTCCAGTAAAGTTCCAATATTGTTGATGAATTTGCGAATTCCTTTTGCCTTTTCTAGTCTTATTGGATGATGATCACATAGATCGAAACCGGCCATAAAATAGAGGAAAGAAATTCGATCAAAGATTATTTTTAATTCTACTAGTTTCAAACGTGGATTCGCTGTGCTCTTCACAGTGTTTATGTCACATTTCGTCATAACGTTGATAGACTAGAATGTCCTAACCTCCTACATTAAAGTATGTATAGACCAAGATAACTCTTAACAAAAAGTAAATGCAATGTGAGGTTTTTATTAACGTGCGAACTATTCTGCCCATGAAAGAATGGGAGAATGAGGTAAGTTTATTTTCGTCATCTGCAACAAATTAATTATACAGAAATGTCATCCCAAAAGTGGAATCTATAGTCAAAGGTTACAATATGCGGATCATATTATAGAGGAGTGCGTAAATAACACAAGTGTTGACATGATGCGATCAGAGAACACACAACGAGATATAGAGTATGGAGTCAGTGAGATGAGATATTGAAAATGTAATATCGACCTACATCACAAGATTCAGTGTAAAGTCTCTGAACAATCAAGAGTTTACAGCATCATTCCTTCATAGGTACAGTCCAGATTAATGGCTTTAGTTCTATATTTGTTATCGGATTCTTGGTTCCATCTTGCAAGGCTACTAGCAATCATATTGGTTATCTGTAAGACTGTCAGCATGTCGTCGCCCTGTGATTAGCGTTGATGACTCTCGATGATGGGGCAGCGGGTTCGATTCCCAGCCGAGTGGGGGATTTTCTCCGCTCGGGGCTGGGTGTGTGGGTTGTCATCATTCCATCATCGTCGAGGCTCAAGTCGCCCAGGTGACGTCAAATAAAAATACTTGCGCCTGGCAGCCGGAATTCCCGGAAGGGGACTCCCAGCCAAAGATGCCATATGCACAGTTAATTTACGGACAATTTTACAGTGACAGCTTACACATAAAAGTTGCACAAACATAGATAGCCATTTGTCACATTAAACCTTTCTAGAATCATTAAGTATACAGAAACACGTTTATCAACAATGCATTCAGAGCGGCAATTTACTACCCGTAACTTTTTTGTCACCTGGGTTGTTGATGAAAATATTGCGCTTTACATGAACGACGTGGCATTAAGACATCTGTTAAGATGTGCAGTGTGGCTTTTTTTCAGAGTGACAGAGACTGCGTCGGCCTGTGCATGTTTCGACACATCCCCCTCTCGTCATCGGACGTTAGTTGTGTTGCAGATTGACACGATCCCAAGTTTGGAAGTATATTACAACGTGCGGTATCAGTAAAGCATTAAGGTCCATTTGCTTCAAAAGAGAGAAAAACTGGAGGAGCTGCAACAAACTTGCGATATAATATAAGGAGATAACGTAACAGCTCATACACAGTTAAAATAAAAATTGGAAGTGGCTGAGTCGCTGTCTGTATCTACATCGCATATCTTTAGCTACCTGTGCCCTTGAAAACAGACAGATTAATACGAAAAATAGCATTTTCAGCCTAATTTTTCACCCTTTAGCAGTAACTGTCGGTAATGTCCAAACAGTGGTACGATCCCCGACTACAACTTTATTTTTGAGCAGAACTTCAAAAATTTAGAATCAAAAGAAGAATACTGGTGATTTATTGTAGTAGTCACCCACTTATCACTTCTTGAGAAATGGACGGACTAACTTTCACTTAACTGTTTAATTTAATATTTTGATTTCATTTATCTTAAAATTGAGGGTGTCAAATTTGTTTAGTCTCTGTTCGATTTCTAAGTTTATTACAGGAAATAATAGGAATAAAAACTGAAAATCGGTTATTTCAGAAACCGGAAATCTTCAGTTCTTTTAACAATCTGGTTAAACCAACATTGAAAAAAATAAATACATCGAAAACAGGCTGTTTCAGCGAAAACCGCCATCCCTAACCACTATGGGCCGTTACCCGAAATCATCCCTCATAGTTTCCACCGCCTTCATGACGCCAAGGGTAACTCGCCGGTGATGGTCGTCAGGGGCAGAAAATAACTGCGACTTATCGCTGAACACAATGAGACGCCGCCATTCACCAGTAGTCTATTCTTCCCCATCACGACACGTGGTTACTTTTTCGTTGTAGTGTTAACGGCAACCTACACGTGAGACGGCAATGCCCTAGCTGCTGCTAGTATCTGACAAGGTGTGCGGTGTGACACAGAATGTACTTGTTCTCGAATGGCAGGCGCTTTTGTGACGATACTACGATGTTTGTGGTGCGTAATACGGCGATCAAACGTGGTCAATCCGAACCTTAAGAACACGTATACCTGTCCTCACGTTCCCATGCATTCTGGTACACTTTTTTTTGAAAGTCATCAGTCATTTGACTGGTTTCTTGCGGCTCGTCACGAATTCCACTCCTGTGCAAACCTCTCAATCTCATAATGGGATTTGCAGCCTAGGCCCTCAGTTACCTGCTGGCTCTATTCCAATCTCTGTCTTCCTCTACAGTTTCTGTCCTCTGCAGCTCCCTCTAGTACCGTCCGTAGCTCGTGGTCTAGCGCCTAGCGTTGCTGCATCTCGGTCCCGGGCTCCCGGATTCGATTCCCGCCGGGGTTGGGGATTTTCTCTGGGTGGGGACTGTGTGTGTGTGTGTGTGTGTGTGTGTGTGTGTGTGTGTGTGTGTGTGTGTGTTGTCCTCATTATTTCATCATCATTCGTGAAAGTGGCTAAAACTGGACTGTGTAAAGATTGGTAATTTGTGTGGGAGCTGATGACCGCATAGTTGCGAGCCCGGCAAGCCAATAATAATAATAATAATCATCATCATCATCATCATCATCATCCCTCTAGTATCATAGTAGTCATTCCCTGATGTCTTGACAGATGTCGTATCATCCTGTCCCTTCTCCTTTGTCAGTGCTTTCCACACATTCCTGTCTTCTCCGATTCTGCGCAGAACCTCCTCATGCTTTATCTTACCAGTCCACATAATTTTCAGCATTCTTCTGTAGCACTAAATTTAAAATTCTTCGACTCTCTTGTGTTCTGGTTTTCCCACAGTCCCTGATTCACAACCACACAATGCTGTGCTGCAGACGTACATTCTCAGAAATTTCTTCCTCAAAATAAGGCCCCTGTTTCACACTAGCGGACTTCACTTGGCCAGGAATGACATTTTTGCCAGAACTAGTCTTCTTTTGATATCCCCCTTGCTCCGTCCATTTGGTATTCTGTTGCCTAGGTAGTATAATTCCTTAACTTTATCGACTTCGTGACCATCAATCCCGATGTTAAGTTTCTCGTTGTTCTCATTTCTGCTACTTCTCATTAATTTCGTCTTTGTTCGGTTTACTCTCAACCCATATTGTGTACTCATTAGATTGTTCATTCCATTCAGCAGATCAAGTAATTCTTCTCCACTTTCACTCACGATAACAGTGTCATCAATCAATCGTGTCATTGATATCCTTTCATCTTGAATTTTAATTCCTCTCCTGAACCTTACTATTATTTCCATCAATGCTTCTTCCATGTACAGATTGAATAGTAGGGGCGAAAGACTACAATCTTGTCTTACATCAATATTAATCCGAGCACTTCATTCTTGGTCGCCCACTCTTATTATTCGATATAGCTTACCCCTATTTTTCTCAGCATTTCGAACATCTTGCACTACTTTACTTTGTCGAACGCTTTTTCCAGGTCGACAAATCCTATGAACGTGTCCTGATTTTTCTTTAGTCTTGCTTCCATTATCAACCACTGCGTCAGAACCGCCTCCCTGATGCCTTTACCTTTCCAAAAGCAAAACTAATCGCCATCTAATACTTCCTCAGTTTTCTTTTCCATTCTTCCGTATATTAGCCTTGTCAGCAACTTGTATGCATGAGCTGTTAAGCTGGTTGTGCGATAATTCTCGCACTTGTCAGCCCTTACTTTCTTCGGAACTGTGTGGATGATGTTTCTCCGAAAGTCAGATGGTATCTCTCCCGACTCATACATACATTCTACACACAAACGTGAGTAGCCATTTTGTTGCCCCTATCACATATAAATGCCCTGCACATCTAGGTATTGCACGATTGAACCGGCGGGCCATATGGGGGCCAACTGTAAGAGTCTATGATACACCGTCAGGATGTATTCATGTCGGGTGTCCAGCCGGACACAACATTTCGGCTGTCCACATGGCCATCATCTTCAGGTGAGTAGGCAGTCGCTCTATCCCGCAGGAAATGAAATCAAACATGCCGCAGAGGCTCCTTTGTACACCGACCGCTGGTCCACCGCACATGCGCGAACATGACTGCCCTCTAGCGACAAGCACAACATCGCAACGGTGGTGAAAGTTGACAGGTTTTGGCGACCAAAGCAAACACAGTTATCTCTTAATGTCAAAGAGAACAGGGTTCCAACTCTTACTTAAAGGATACCCCTTATCTCTGTTTACAATATTGTCCAATAACCGGATTTCAGTGGCTGCTTTCACTACGCAGTTCCAATACCGGAACGCAGGGGCAATCACTTGTGTCTCATAGTACAACATTTTATGTTCTTCATCAAGAAAATGTTCCGCCACCGCAAATTTTTCTGGCTGAAATAAACACGTGTGCCGATGATGCTCCACGCAAAGATCTGGACCGTACGAATCGTTTGTCCAATATAGGCTTTCCCGCACTGACAGGTAATCTTGTAGACCCCGGGCTTTCTCAAACCTAAATCATCCTTCACTGTGCCCAGCAGAGCTCTGATCTTATCTGGCGGACATAATACACTTTTAATATCAAATTTCTTTAAGATTCTCACTATTTTTGAGGATATGTTCCCCGAAAAAGTGAGGAATGTCACCTATTTGCTTGTATCATCTGTTGGTTCCCGATATGGTCCAATCTGTGGCGCAGGATTGTCAGTATAGCCATTCTGCTTAAACAAAGCTTTTAGATTATCCAGTACGTGTGTCAAACAACCTGCAACTGAGATGGCGACAGCTCATTTTACTGATGTACGTAGGACCACGTTTCGTTGGTACGATGGATGACAGCTTGATGCATGAAGACATCGATTCGTATGCGTGAGCTTACGATAAACATCATGTGCTAATATCCAATCATCCCTCCTGTACACCAAGACCAAGACGAAGACGATGATATGTTCCGGGTGGAGACCTGACATGAACACAAACAGTTATTATGTCGGGAAATTTTACGGAGCCACATACTCTGTCAGGTGCTGATAACGCTATCCCACTAGAGTAGCGGCTTCTCCTTGTCCATCACAGCGATCTATGATCATCTGACGCTGTTCACACCCCATACATACACCCTCAGGCCTCGTAAATACGCTAAATATGGACAACACTAATGGGTTCTCAAAGCCGTACTTAGTGTCACCGGGAACTGCTAATCTTATCAGTTCCTACCTGCCAACGATGCGTACGTTTTGCACTGAAATCTGACCATGTCTTCTGGTTATTTCACTTATTTTTTTCGCGCAGTGCACGTTGATAAGAGCCTTTGACAACAGGAATAATGTCAAGTCTACTAAAAGGTAACTACGCAATGGAGCCACAATGACTAACAGTGGACTGTTGCTCTTACTTATGGAATCTTCAGACGACAGCCTCTACAGGTTATGATAGAACATACGTCCACAGCCGTTCATCATCAAAAAATCACGAAGATAATTTACGCATTATAAACGATATGTGTTACCGTGTATAATGGATACTCCTACTATTCCTCTGATTGCTAGAGTTCACGGAACGAGAGTTTCACCAACATGGTGCGTCGCTTGAGGTCAGTTCTATCCACATCAAAAATAGTTTTGCATCACCCCGGTTCCCAGAACTCCTGAAGACAGACGTTGACAGTGGATATTGTATCACAGACACAGTCCCTTTAACTGTTCAGAGATGTCACTAAACCCCGCCCAAGGATGTAAACAGCCATGCATGAGCAGCACCTATTAGACGGAGGGGGTCCGACAGCCGATCAGTTCCAGTCATTCCAACAGGAAAGAAGTACACGGCTCGTGTTGTCTGTAGTTCATCCACGCCTAGACGGTCAGTACCTCGGTTCGATCGCGCCCGTAATATGCTGGCTGCTGTAGAAAATTAACAGAAGTGACGTTAAGTAATTTCTAAGCCGCTCTCAGCAAGCGAACAGCGTACTGTTATCATTGGCATTTTAGTAAGAAGGGGCTTTAACAATTAAGTTCCACATTATTATAGCAGATCAAGCAACTTTTAGTGAATGATGCTCTACACTTCAAAGTGACACAGGTAGGTGATACTGTTTTTACTGAGCTCATTAGTTCTTTTGTTTCAAACTTTAATAGCAAGTAAATCCGGCAGCGTCTTTGTACACCTGTTTCCCACTTCCCACGAGATGGTGACAGGCGACACTGCCGGAGTGGAAAGCAACCAGACACGAGAAACTGTTTCCTCTGGATCAGAGAACCGTATAAATAACATGGTCTTTCTAATTGGGATACTGCTTACGGCAAGGATGCAACTGCGGCAGATTGCACAATTTAAACATTAAATAGGCCAACACGGCAGAAAGCATCCATTGTAGAACATTTCCCTGTGTGTTAATAAAATTTTGCGATTTCCTTACAAAACCAGCAACTTCCCTAAAACGTCTACTGTGAATAAGTTAACTCTAACCTCGGTTGACAGCGGAATCTTCCAGAATTTTGACGACTGGCACGAACTACTGCACAAAGAAACAAACTTGTCACAATGTAACAAAAACCGGCAATCAACACATGTCAACACTAGACCAGAAAAAGTGACTACTGCTCAACATTACGACAAGGTTAGTTCACACACAAAAGTTCCACTATGCCTCCAGTAACTAGAGTTCTGATAATATCATGCTCTACCAACAGTCCTTTGTCACCCTTCGACGCAGCTAATGCTAATTTTATAGCGCGCTTGAAATGGTTCTTATCTTAATACTGAGCATAGCAACGGCAATAGACATTAATACTAAGTTTTACTTGGACAGTTGGGCGCTAACCCACCTGTTCGTAGGCGGCACTAGCCTGTGATATTAATTTTATTGTAGTTAGGTATGCGGATTACCTCTGTCTTTCCAGATTTTAGTGTAGGTTGAATAATTGTTAAGGAAGAACACCTGGCCGCCCACGGTGGCCAAGCGGTTCTAGGCGCATCAGTCCAGAACCGCGCGACTGCTACGGTCGCTGGTTCGAATCCTGACTCGGGCATGGATGTGTGTGATATCCCTTGTTTGGTTAGGTTTACGTAGTTCTAAGTTCTAGGGGACTGATGACCTCAGATGTTAAGTCCCATAGTGCTCAGAGCCATTTGAACCATTTGAAGAACACCTCTTAAGAAATACCATAGTAGCGCAAATGGTTGATCACTGGCGAACAGCGTTAGTACTTACGCCAGTGACTAAATTTGACAGAGGAGTCGAAACTAGGTAGTGGTCAAGCTGCTAACGCTGTTCGCGCTTCAGTGGCTATACCTTAACATCCAGTTGGAAACAAACATGGCGAGTATACCGCACAGACTAACATATGCCTTGGGTGACTACCAACCTGCACAGATTGACAAGATTTCACCAAAGACTGAGCAACTGCAATAGACCAAGCAGCCACACCCAGACAACGACCATAACTACTTTTTCCATCTTCAAGTGTACTAAACTCGGTCTTAAAAATTCTTACTTCTGATGAAATTACATATCGAATCGAAAAAACAAGCTAACATGTACGATACAAAATCTACCGCAATGGGCCTCGCCCAGGCTACAGACGGAGGCAAAAAACTTCCCATTGTGCAGCATTCAGGGCACCTTTTCATCCACCCACAGCCTACATAAGACTCACAGCCACCTCAGTGGAGAAATACTACTGATTCCTGGTACTATCGTTCGTAAATCAACGGCGTCAATCAACAACAGAGAGTGCACATTAATCAAAAAACGGAGTTAGCGACTGAGTTACCACGGGGATTGCATTCGACTTCTACGAGGTGGTTTGCATGCGACAATAGAAGTTCGTATCCGAAACACCAAACTCACGTAACTGTTGAAACACCACTACTACTGTTTCCAAGGAGAGATGTCATTGTGCTCCGGAGAACCACGCGGACTGCCTTCCCACGCAGGAGGACTAGTCTGCTTTTCAGTGGACAACCTCTGCCTGACGCGCACAACTCACGGCACTCCGCAACCACTCAGGGATTTCTTGGAACACAACCACCATTGGCCTCATCTGACTAAATCTGTAAGTGCACTCTCCTGCTTCCAACAACTCCAGGAAAACCAATTTGTCCAAAGTATGTAGACACCACGTATGAGATCAGTGGTTATTCGTAAGGTCCGCTACTCCCAGCGTGGCAAGTGATACCAACTGACCACCGCTTCCACAGTGGACGACCTGGTGGCGTCCTTCTACCATCCCAGGAAAACGTCCCAGGGCTCGTCACAAATTTAAACAGTGCTGTGATAGAAGGTGATAGAAATTCTTGCACATGTTGAGCTCTCGGCTCACTGTAAACAACGGTCGGAACGTTCTAGTAATTCTTCGGCGATAGAAACCCGCTCCCTGATCATGGAGCCTTCGAGAACTGGTGTCCACATGGTTGCAAGATCTATTTCCTCCAAATGTTCCTTCAGATTGCTGAAAAGATGCTAATCTCGTGGTGGAAGATCTGAAATTTCTGGCCAGAATCACTCACGTCTGTGCGGCATTGGAGAAATTGCTGGCAACACTTCGCAACGGCTGGAGAAGATATTGTATGGGTGCACAAAACGCCAGATTTTCACGGTGAAGCTGTGTGCTATTCAGACGTTACATTAACGAAAATCATACTGTCCCGTGTACCCGTCAACTTTGGAGTACGTTTCCAATTGCCACGTCATTTCACTCGCGTGGTGTGATGCAATCTGTACTGCAGCAGAGCTGTGTCTGCAGGAAACCCGCAACATGTACTCTCTTCTGACAATGCACCACTCTTGTTGTGCGATGGATTAGCGTGGGACGACACGTGTAGATTACTTCGTGAAATCTCTAACATTACTACCGTAAAAGGATATTCGTTCAAAAAGGGAAGTCACTTTTAGACGGGACGTCTGAACGAAATTTACGGAAGTTTTAGGTTGCTGTTACTCGGCTGGTCCTAAGCGCTTACTGTATCTCAATAGAACTATCCATCATAGAATGGAAACTCTGTGACGCGCGCAGACATTTTGTTGAAATTTTACGAGTAAAGTGATAGAGCGCACATCACACTCAGCACACGCAACACATGTACTACACCTACAACTAAATTTCGTTTTTCACCTGGGACAGTTGACAACATTGTCCACCAATAAAATCCCCAAGGCTCTTGGGAGGTTTCTCTAGGTAATCGGGCGAAGGCAGGACGACCCCTGCCACATATTCCGAATTGGATTCCCTGTGCTCAAGACTACTGGATCATGCAGCTGAAAACAGTCATGGCTCTTTAACGGACCGGATGTCATACGGTCAGCTCTGCTCACTGGATTAGAGAGTGAAAAGTAGAAAAAAATGACAAAAAAGAAGTTAGTGTGAAAATCATTCATAGAGAATTCCTTCTCTCTCTCCGTTTCTCTCTCTCTCTCTGTCGTGTCTTGGGAACATACTGAAAAACGCTAGGCAAAAGTAAATCATGTGTCTTAATGAGTTATTCGTTAAAATATGATAAAATTAATTAACTGTCCTTAAACTATAGCCCTTAAAGTCTTTCCGTGTATATCACATTAAAACAGTTGCATTAAAACAAAAAAGTTAATTTTGTCTGATTATGTGGTCGTAAATTAATCTATTTGTACTTAGATAGTTTTACTATCACCAACGCTGATTACGTTGCAGTTTTTCTTATTTCTTTGTGTAGCCCAGTGTCAATTGTTAATTGCGTTAAAAATGTCCCCATCCATTTTCGGACCTGTACTGGAATTATACGCACGGTGCGTTCCTTCGCTTGAAGCAAACAGAAATCTACAATAGGGGCAAATAACAAAATAAACACGTAGTAACACAAACGGGATCAAAGGATGCCGCATTCAGAAACCAGTGTTGTACCATATATACGCCTTCAGAAACCAGTGTTGTACCATATATACACTGAAGAGCCAAAGACACTGTTACACCTTCGTAATATATTGTAGGGCTCCCGCAAGCACATAGAAATGCCGCAACACGACGTGGCACGGGGTCGACTAATGTCTGAGTAGTGCTGGAGGGAACTAACACCATGGATCCTGCAGGGCTGTCCATAAATCCGTAAGAGTACGACAGGGTGTAGATCTCTTCTGAACAGAACGTTGCAAGACATCCCAGATATGTTCAATAATGTTCATTTCTAGGGTGTTTGGTAGCCAGAAGCGTGTTCCTAGAGCCACTGTGTAGCAATTCTGGACGCGTGGGGTGGAGCATTGCCCTGCTGGAATTGCCCAAGTCCGCCGAAATGCACGACAGGCATGAATGGATGCAGGTTATCAGAACGGGTGCTTACGTACGTGTCGCATTTCACCCCAACTCCATATGCCCAACGCCATTACAGAGCCTCCACCAGATTGAACAGTTCCCTCCTGACACGCAGGGCCCATGGATTCATGAGGTTGTCTCCATACCCGTACACGTCCATCCGCTCGATACAATCTGAAATGAGACTCGTCCGACTTGGCAACACGTTTCCAGTAATCGACAGTCTAGTGTCAGTGTTGACGGATCCAGGTGAGGTGTAACGCTTTGTGTCGTCGAGTCATCAAGGGTACACCAGTGGGCCTTCGGGTCCGAAAACCTATATCGATGATGTTTCGTTGAATGGTTCGCACGCTGACACTTGTTATTGGCCCAGCATTGAAACCTGAAGCAATTTGCGGAAGGGTTGCACTTCTGCCACGTTGATGGATTCTCTTCAGTCGTCGTTGGTCCAGTTCTTGCAGAATCTTTTTCCAGCTACAGCGATATCGGAGATTTTATGCTTACCCGATTTCTGATATTCACGGTACACTCGTGGAGTGGTCGCACGGGAAAAGCCCCACTTCATCTCTACCTCGGAGATGCTGTGTCCCATCGTTCGTGCGCTGACTGTAACACCACGTTCAAACTCGCCTAAATCTTAATAACCTGCCTATGTTGCAGCAGTAACCGATCTAACAACTGTGCCAGGCACTTTTTGTCTTACATAGACGTTGCCGACCGCAGCGCCGTTTTCTGCCAGCTTACATACCTCTGTATTTGAATACGCATGCCTACGCCAGTGTCTGTGGCGCTTCAAAGTAGTGTATTGTCTCTGAGTTGCAACCCCTTTCGCTTAGACTACCCTTCAGTCACAAGATGTAAGCGGGTCCGCATAAGCAACAGGCGAAATTAGTATGCCAGTACCCAACGGCTCTCCGTATAGTCGCCTATGGCGAGGGACTACATTGCGCATCACTGATCACCAGCAACCCACAGGAAGTAGCTGCAGTATCACTCTCGCCCCGTGGCTTAGCCGAGTGTGTGTTATTCAGTCGTGAGTTTAACAATTATCGAGCGGAAAGGAACTGTAGTATTAGTCCGCGCTATTATAGAAGTCGGGCCCCGCGGCTTAGCCGAACGTGTGTTATCCAGTGGAGAGTTTGACAGAGCTACCCACAACGAACAGTCTACGAGTATGCCCACGGCAACAGCTGCTACAGCTATAGCCACAGCGTGCATCGGACCAAGGAGTAACTGAGACTCCTCAACAGTGTTTATAACATGGTAGAGACTGCGTTGTTTAATTGCACGTAGTGGCTACCAGGACTGTTATAGAGTTGCAGTGTACGCTGATCATGGAGTTGGAGAATTTTTATTCTTTTAATTAAAGTGATTTTGTGGAAGCTTAGTCCATATCATTTCAGTATTACGTTTGTAGAATGCGTGGTTGATGTGAAATTGGGAGCAGCTAACGCAGTTAACGGTACTTCAGAGTCTGTTGTCGATATCCTACTAGGCTGTCCGGTCCAGTGGATACACAGCACCATATTACCGATATTTTTTCAAAATTTTATCAACAGAAAAATAAAACTGCATCCGAACTTATTGAATTCAATGAATATTTGCTTTTAATTTCCCGCAATTAACAACGGAATAAACGCAATAGAATATAGAGTTTCTAGTCTTACTAGCTAAGCCGTACTGAAATCCGAAGATATATTTGAATGTTCTCTGCATATGAGTGACTTATCTCTTGTTAGCACTGAGATTTGTCCTCCACCAACCATTAAATTTCAACAAAGCTACATTTCCGGCCAAAGTCTCGTTCGCGTACGTTCACATTGCCTGCGTGAAGGTATCTCACCTAAAAACAGTTTTGCCTTGGATCATGGCACGTACTGTGCACAGTAATTGTTAATACAGGAGATCTGCGTCAGCGGCAACAGATGGATTTCACATCAACAGGTCAGATGTTAGCGGCCGTCGTTGGGAGTATCGGCAGTAAATCAGGCTTAATTGAGTGGACTGGGGCGAGAAGTTAAACTGCAACATTCCGTTTACACCGGGCACGAAGTTAACCAGTACGAATCGATGTTGTGGATATAATGGACAAGAGAAGCAACTATGTATAGCTTTAATGGAGAGCTAGGGTAACGTCCTACTCAGAATGAAAGTAAGATGTTATGACAAAAATTTTTGTAATGCGTGGAGCATAAGCTCTTCATGCGGTTTTATGCTTTCTGATAGTGTATGAACTTTTAGCAGCCTCCATCTGGCTTTCGCTTACGTTGCCCTTTAAAACGGGTGTGGCCCCAACTTTTTTGAATGGTTTTCGCATTGCTGTAAGTCGACACTGCTAATATAAATGGAAAGTACACTACGAGAATGCTAATATATGTAGAAAGTAAACTGAGACAGAGCATGAGTTTTAACGGTACTACTCTTCAATTGAAAATCTGTCACGACCGACGAAGAAAGACACTTTTGATCACGTTGCAATATGGTACCTTTCCGTAGTTGATTTAGAATAATATATGCAGATATTTTATCAATTACTAGTACAACGTAATAGTGTATTGTGCAAAGATTGTCACGGATCGCTACTTCATTATTAGATAAGCGCCACAAATGGAATTAATAAAAGCTAGAGGACTTATGACAGATACACTTGTCTTTCAGCTACTACATCTATTATTCATTAACCGTCTTAGGACGGCTTTCGGTGCCTGTTTGGAACTATTGCGCCCAGGGTTATTTGCCCACACCGCTTTTCATTCACTGATGCACTAACCGCTCTCACTACCGCGATAGTGCTTTACAGTTTCCAGTTGTATTGCTCCAACCGACACAAAAGTTCCTGGATTTATCATTGTAGAGCTGTTCCCAGTAACCATACGCATATTTCATTGGCTTTAATTCCCGTCTTTTACTTAATATATAGGCAAATGGAGACTATCATGAATCGATCTGATTTTCTTTCATTCTTTTTAAATTTATTTTCCTTAATTTCTGTTTGTTTCTAATTTCGACTTCGTATGGACGTAGGAGCACTAGATGTTTGCAGCGATACACGTGGAGCTATACTGGGAGGTAGCTTATAAGCAATATCTAATCAAAAATCTCCGAGTGGATCAGTTATAGGAATTTGCTTTACACAGTGGATGACAGCGCCTTGCATTTCATTGAATACTAAATACTGAGTTGTTAGATACAGTCTGAAAAGCTGGTCAGTGTTGCATAAAAGGTTGTACTGAAAAAATAATTGTTAAGAAGAAACATCGATACGTTGTGCAGTTTCCTAATTAATTGGAATTGGAATTAGCCAATGAGGCCGTTAAGCGAGCAAATTCAAGCGGTCGTTCAGGTGCAATAAGTGTCAGTTGTCCTCATAAAATGCGAGACTGCTCGGCCTTTGGCTCAGGTTAGCTCCTTACTATCTTCCCATCTCCAATTTTTTTATCGCTCTGTTGTTCGATTTTACGAAGGCAAACGAAGAACACGTTTAGCGACCCCGTCCCTGGCGGCCCACTTGAATTTGCGCGCAACGGCCTGTTTGGCTAACGTCATTGCTCTTTTACTCGGAAACGGCGCAACGTATCGGATTTTTTTCTTAACAATTGTCAGCACAACCTATCTTGCAACAACCTCAGAATCTTGCCACACTATTGCTGATGATCCTGTATATCGTATAATGTATCGATTTCTCTGCATCTAGTGACTTACTATTGATGCTACACGTTTTCACTAAAGGTGGTTTTTCTTCCTATTCATGATAAATTCCTTCCATGTAGTGAACAAGGTGGTCAGAACAACGGACGTGATTTCACGAGGATGATCATTCAGAGTAAGGTCATATGTTGTTTCCTTAGAATAGCGTAGAAGATACCAGTAAATCCCTGATTCTTTACAGAATGGACGTTACGTGCGAAACAGCTTCAAACTTCTCATTAATGTTACAAATGAGATAATGCAATAAATATTTGACGTGAAGCATGTAACCGAGAACAAAATTAGAAAAATTTGAAATTATGTTTAAAGTTTGTCGGGAGTCGTATAGTATTCTCGTTATCAAACTATGGATTAATCTAGTCTGGGTGATTTGCGCTGTGTCTGAAGCAAAATGCAGTTTTTCATTCACTTTAGTGTTTATGAAGTACTACTTCCTGAACTACGCGTTGTACAATGATACAATTTTGCAGTTAGATACCGGGAGATACATGTAGATACTGTCCGAAAAATGTGATGCGAATACAGAAGCAAAGAAGTAAGAAATTAAAAGGTCACGCCTTATGTTGAAGTTGTGCAATGTGAACAGCGAAAATGTAGTAAGTGGTAAACTTATTCGTTTCATTTGGTGGCAGGAGTGTCTGTTAGAGAAAGTTCGAAATTACGGTAAAGGTTTTTGGAAATCCATGCGTGCTCTCATTCTGAAATACTGGGTGAATATAATCTGGGTATTTGCGCGTGGTGTGTTACATTGCCTCAACTGATGTATGCAGTTTCTAACTGTAATACTTGCTTTAGTGTGCTAAATCTTTAACATAAGATTATACCTATTAGTGAGGGGATTACGACTTCATTTTAAATTTTTAAATTCGCTCAGTGATGTATGAAACACTGAGAACCTAATATTCTGCCCTGGATGCCGTTAGGTAGACAGCTAGAGATTGAAACTCAAGCATGTGTTCATTGACACTCAACACAAAAGAATACCATTTCTAGCTAATATGGAAGCCAGATCGCTCCACAGCACATTTAATAATCAGCGATCGCCGAAATTGCCATGGTCAACCTACCTTTCTGCATCTGAAACCTAATTTTGGGGTAAGAGAAGCCTAACTTCCGGAGAAGCTTGTCGTTTTCCAGGTATTTATTTCTAATCGTGTCCGAGGCTTAGTAAGCGCGGAATTTATTTTTGACTTATAAAGCTTCTTTGTAAACAACGTTTGATGTAGTATGATTGAGGTCATGAACAAAGAGCATCTTTGCTTCACTAACATGGGAAAGAGCTACGTAGAGCTGGCCATTTGAAAAGCAACTGTCACTAAGGTCCACACCCGAAACACGCAGCATCTGAGGCTGTGCTTTATTTATGATGATGGTACAACGAAAGATCACTGGAAACTCTGATGTTAGAAGGTGCGGAAGTTCAATACGCGCCAGAGGATATGGACCTGGATACACATTAGGGGCCTCTGTGCTCCGGCGTGCGGTTCTCCATACCACGTGAAGTCCGCTGCCAATCGCGTTTCCCGCGGTCATGATTTTAGGCGGCCGCGCGGAACTACCCCGGCAGACTGATACTCGTCGTAGTTCGCGTGTGCATCTCGGTCGTACAGCATTCCAGTTCCGTGTGCTAAGATTCGTACTGTTGTTGTTTTGAGTGCATCTTCGTTGTTGTTGTCTCGCCGTGTTTCTCACCTCAGTTCTTGCTTGCTAGCATCGCATTGTGTCTTGGTCGGTGGCAGTGTCTGACGTTCCCTACTTCTTCGTCTGTCCTGTCTGATCGTTGTTAGCGATACCTCCAGTGAGTCCCCCGCCTGGTGGGTTTCGACTCTCCATTCTCTGCCGTGCAACGTCCACCGGTCGCCCGCTGCTATAACAGAAACTGCACACGTTGAAATGGAAATGGGAAATTGTCAGGAGTAAGTGGGATTCAGGGTACAAAAGCTCGCACTTTTGTGCAACTTCTCGTCAGAATTTCCAGTTTTATGATTTTACCTTGGAGAGAGGCAACTTTAAGCCTCTGTCAGTGAAGGGTTCTGAGGAACAAGACCTTGACGCTCGCGATCAGTGTACCTCGCACCTCGATTTTGGAAGGAGTTTTCATAGAATGAGTTAAAGCCTGATGTTCTCGTACAACAACAGTCTGGCCCCACAATCTTCATTGGATTCTTGAAACCACGTAGTACACAGTATTTTAGCTGTTCCGGTGTATTTAGGAAGATTCGAACATTTTCTAGGATTTTTGTCCACAAACAAAACAAATCAAAGAGTGAGGAACAGGCACCCAAATAACAGAGAAAAGTGAGTAATACGTTTTTCCTAGCCAAGAAAGGATATAGAATTAAATGTATCGAAATAAGCAAAGCAATTTCATTAAGTTTTTAATGTACAAGACAAAATCAATGAAACGTTATATCCTACCCAAGTTAAGTCAATGTTAAATTGTATTCATGAAGACAAGGTCACTGATGTAAATTTCTAATGAGTTAAAAACACTAACAGTGCCAGCTACTAATTCTTTGGTGTTCTAAAAAAAGTAATACCACCTCTATTGGTTCTTTAATGTCCTACAAGGTGATGATTAGACATCCGAATAACTAAACTGAGTAGACGATTTTAGATAAAACTTCAAATTACGGCCGGCCGGAATGGCCGTGCCGTTCTAGGCGCTACAGTCTGGAACTGCGCGACCGCAACGGTCGCAGGTTCGAATCCTGCCTCGGGCATCGATGTGTGTGATGTCCTTAGGTTAGTTAGGTTTAAGTATTTCTAAGTTCTAGGGGACTGATGACCTCAGAAAATAAGTCGCATAGTGCTCAGAGCCATTTGAACCATTTTTTTTAAATTACGCTACTTTTTCCTAGTGTTCTGCTTTTAATGAAATAAAGCCTATATGATACCCCGAGCTACTTTCAGCTTATCTGTTTTTATTATTAGTATGGATACAGATGTTTGGTACTCGCAAATTAATTCATTGAGTGCCTTTTATGCATGAGAATATTCACAGGCCATAATTAGAAATATATGTAAGACTGTAATTCTTTTATAATTCAGGAGAGGACAATAACTTTGAATCTGCAGCACAACGGATTGATAATATAACATTTGTCACTATCAACAATTCCATTAGTCAAAACTGAGCAACGTACGCGTTTCCATTTCGCCGTGCTGAAGAATAATCCCGCATCCCTAAACGCGGAGTAATCGCGACTAAGCTGTGCAGAAATTTGGCAAGCAGTTCCAAAATTACCTAACCAGTTCACTAAACTTCACCACAACAAGTAATTGAAATGATCTTACGCAATGTCTTCATTACCGTAGAGTCTCCAAACTAACTCCAGTGGACAACATACAATGTCAGTCTTCCTCTCAAAGCAGAGCTCTCACCAGTACAACAAGGGAACTTAGGAAAGAAACGAATGACGGAAGACCGTGCAAATTAGGATCCCCTCGTAGCTTCCAAATATCGAAACCGGCCAGTCGACAAAACCGACTTCCCAAAGATGCCAAAGGGTTCCTCAAATAGCTTATTTCGATGAATCGAAGTTGATCGATGAATCGAAGCTGGGAATGATAGAGATACACAAAGTATTACAACGATAACTGTCATCATATGTATTTACTCGCTGACGAGCGTGAAAAGTCTTCTGGTACCATTATCTTTGGATTATTTGGTGGCCAAATAGTCCTATTCTGGAGCCACAGATTCTGCCGCATTAATGGCATACCCAGCTGGTGTTGACTTTCCCGCGAAAGGAAAAACTTCCGAGTTCGAGTCTCGGTCCGGCACACAGTTTTAATCTGCCAGGAAGTTTCATACCCAACGGTAGGTCTTCTTAACAAGGTGAAGTATGATTCCCACAAATATCGAGAATAAGCTAGGTACAATAACAAACTCCTGCTTGACTTCTGTGGTAATCTTAAACGTTTCTCCGAGTCCATTGCTTACAAGGACAGCGGCATTCATGTTTTCATGTAGAAGCCGAAGTATTTTAATGTATTTTCCAGGAAATCCATTTGATGCCAGAATTTTCCAGAGTGCTTCTCGATTAACAGAGTCAAGGGCTTGAACAAGGTCTTTGAATACCATGCTCAGGGGTTGGTTCTGTTCTTTAGATTTTTCTTGCATTTGCCTTGCACTGAAAATAATATCCAGAGTACCTCGATTAGGCCTAAAGCCGCACTGAGTTTCAGGTACGGTTTTTTAATTCAGAGTAAGTAGTTGGCTGGAGGGAATACTGGCAAGGATCTTTCCAGTATTGATATTCCTCAGTAGTTTCCACAATGGGTCTTATCGCCTTTTTTGAAGGTAGTAATAATAGTGGTGTCACGCAGATCTGTAGGTAATTGTCTCAGTTTTCGATATCTTGGTAATCAGTAAGTTTCTGATTTTTGGTGTTGCCCTTTTTAAGTAGTTCAGCTGGGATTTCATCCAGTCCAGGAACTTTTGTCATTCCTCAGTAGGCTTCTTCAAGCTCTTGAAAGGGAGGGGCATCAGTCATATGGTCTTGAATGGGTTTTTGTGGTATTTTAGTAAAGAAGTCCTCGTGCACCTCTGAAACTGTGTTCAGAAGTTCTTCAAAGTGCTCCTTCTACCGAGAGCCGATAGATACCGAGTCTTTAAAAAGTTTTCAGATCGAAGGTGGTAAACACCTTTTTTGGAGAGGCCATAGATCGCTTTTGTGGCAATGAAAAGGTCTCTGGAATTGTTGGTTGCTGCAAAAATTTTCCACTTTAAACATCAGCTTTGCCATGAAGATAAGCTGGTTTTTTTGTGGATTGATTTTGGATCATTTTTCTAGACGTTGTAGGCCTTCCTTTTTCTTTTATCTGAAATTCTTCGAATTCAATCATCATTTTCGTCAAACCAGCCTCGATACTTGCTTTCGATGAATCCAGTTGATTGTTGGCAAGCCAAAAGCATGATGGTTTTCAGTATTGATCAGTGTTCTTCAATATTGTCAGGATACTCAGCAGGCAACTTTTGCTTCATAATGATCTCGAAATTCGTTTGCACCTCTTTATCTGTTACTCGTTCAATGTTTAGCATATGTTTTGCTTGTTTCTTTTGCTACCACCGTTTGTAGAGCCATTACTGAACGGACCATTCGATGATCTGTTCAGCAGTCATCAGCTGAGCTACAGTTCTTGTGATCCTCACGACACGTCGATCTCTAGACCGCACAATCACAATCTATGAGATGCCAGTGCTTTGATCAGGGGTGTTGCCATGTGGCTTGGCTTTAAACTTACTTCTCTGCCGAAAGAGAGTGTTTGTAATGACGACATCGTATTCTGAACATTTATTCAGAAGAAGGGTTCCATGGGAGTTGCCATTGTCTACACCCTTCTTACCAATGATACCTTTCCATAGGGCATAGTCTCTGTCAACTCTTGCATTGAAATCACCTAGTAGACTAATCGAAGTATGGTTATAAGAGTCGGTGTAGTATCATCCTCTGAGTCCAGGATTGGTGAGTATGCACTAATTATAGTAGCATTTTGATTATCCACGGATTTAAGACAGAGGGTCATAAGTCTTTCATTTATTCCAGAGGGTAGTTCGTCTGGATCGTCGACAAGTTGATTCCTCACAACAGACCTTACCCCATGGTACGAGGCTAATTTTTATCTTTCCCTTTCCACTAGAAAGTTTAGTCTCCACCTTGTTCTTTTAGTTGACCCTCGCCCGCAAGTCTTGTTTCACTAAGGGTAGCAATATCGATCTTACATCTTTTTAGTTCTTCGCTGTTGTCGGTTGATTTTGTCTGAGTCAATGAGACTACGAACATTCCAGGTAGCAATATTTAAGTTTCGTTTCCTCTTTTTGTTTCGACCACATAAGGTGTACCATCTGCACGCGGCCATCCAGCTTGTTGGTTTGTTAGGCTGACTACGTTTGGGGCACCTTTCCCAGCCGCCTCTACATGTGGGGTGAGCAGAGTGGATCCTGACTGGGCCTTCTCAGTCACAGGTGCAGAACATGAGTTACTCTATAGCCTCCTCGAGTAAAACGGTGATTACACGCCTGCCACCTACCTGCCGGTTTGTCACTAAGAGGTTCCAGATTACGCAGTGCTGCAAGCTGCAACTTGCCGATCGGTGCAGGGCTTTACTGTATTGGACTGATAGTACTGTCCTCCAAAAGACGCCTGTGCGTGTAAATTTTCCTGCACAAAAACAATCACACGGTCCTTGACAGCTTTGTAACCTTGGCCTAGTGGCATAGTGACTACGACGACTGGCTTTTCGGGCCCCTGTGACAGGCTGCCGTGGAAGGAAGGAGGGATGGGCAACGAAAGGAAAGAAAGACGAGCCGTTGTAAAGCACACCTGGTCTGGCACCTCTGCTGAGATCTGTCCGGCTTGCTTGGACCTGGCAGTAGCTAGACTACCTCCAGCATAGCTCCCATCACTTGAGCACACAAACTCTCCCGCCAGCACGGACAGTGCTACGGTACGTCGGTGTCTCCTGAGAAAGAATGATAACTGCTCGATGTGCTAAAAGCAAAGTTTATCGGGTGAAAACACTATTGTCGAATGAACAGGCAATATGCCCTTTTTTTGGTTGATACTGTGCTGATTGTTTCTAACGCTGGAGAATTTCATCAAATGGAGGAACTTTACACAACTGGTTTCATAACCAGGTTGGAAACCAAATGTGTGGCTGAGGCAACGCATAACCAACGCGATAAAAAATAAAATAAAAAATAAAAAAATAAAAAAGCTGAAAAATTATTGCGGTGAGATGACATGTTCTTGTGAAATGATAGTTAAAGCAATATCCTAAGCTGTCGACAGACTTTGATGTACATCAACGAGGACAGTTGAAAATTTGTGCCCCGACCGGGACTCGAACACGGGATCTCCTGCTTACCTGGCAGGCGCTCTATCCATCAGACCCACCGAGGGCACAGACGGTAGTGTGACTGCAGGGACTTATCCCTTGCACGCTCCCCGTGAGACCCATATTCCCAACTTAATGTCCACACACTACATTCGTAGTTCCCCTGCCCATTAGGCTCATTAATCGCGGCAGACAATCTTACGAAGTCCCGTAAGAGTTCGCGCAATGCGTGTCCATCCAGCATCATTTCATTCTAAGAGAGCTGCATGGTCACCGATGGTATCTGTTGTTTCGGACATGTTCGAAAGAACAGATACCATCTTCATACATGTTCTTGTGTTTGGTCAATAGTAGGCAGTGACCTGATCCATAAGAAAAGAAACAAGTAGAAGAGTGTATAGAGCCTAGTTTCCCTTAGAATAACTAAACAGAATTTGAAAACGAAGTTTTTTATAAGTCGTGAAACTTAAGTTTAGCATCAATAAGCATTGGCAGCTGAGATGTATGGTAATGCGGAAACCATACAAAAACTGAGGGTAAACCAGCGAGCAATGTGAAATACCAGGGGAGACAGGCAAACAATCAAATGTATAACAAAACAAACTGGATTTAATAACTCATTACAATTGCAATTGTAGCGTAAGTGGATAGGTCATGCATCCAGGAGAATGAAACTTATTTCTTAGATTCCAAGCGGTAGAAGAAGACTGAGAACACAAACTAATGGAAGGTGGGTAAACAGCTTCTGGACACATAGGAGCAACAAGGGAGCGTATGTTTGAGGACTGAAATCATGAAAAAGTCGAGAGGAGGCTTTTATCCACTAGTGGATGCCAAATGCCTTTCGACAATAAGTTATTTACTAAAGCCCTTATCTGTGACAATAAATTTCCATTTAACGATGTTGCTACAACATACGTGCAGAGTGACGTGACTCCATTGCGGGTATAAAAGCACCGACATGTAGGAAATGGATTAGTGTGGCATCCCTGTCTTTCTGACGTGTTCGCAGTAAATTCAGAAATGTGAACTATGTCGATGCCTTTGAGATCCAGCTTGGCACGTAGTTCTGATCTGCTGAAACATTTAATATTCATTCTGTGAGAGACCTACTTTAGATTTCCCTCCTGTCAATAAGTTAAAACTTATGTGTAAATTATGTTACTAGATCTTGTCTCACTAGCGAACGCGAATGATTTTATTAACTACTGTGTAAATTATATTATTGGAAATTGTCTCACTGGTGAACGAGGTTGACTTTTCTAACAAAATGTGCGTCTCAGTAACCTCAGCTGTTTATACAGTGCGGTTCAGCTAAGCTGTTTATCTCAAATATTTCCGGCTTCGCGTTCAAAACAGTTAATCCTCAATTCTAAATGTTCTAATTTCTATGAAACTACTAATTGAATTTTGAAATCGGCGTTGAATTTATCTCTTGTAGAACTACGATCCTAGCAGCAGAGATTAATATCTTTCTATTTGATTAAGCATCCTAGAGCACTGAAAGGGGAAAATGTTACATTGCTACTAAAACACCATAAATTTTGCTTCTCCAAATTATATTGAAAGGAAGTCGTAATTTATAGGTTATACTTTTGTTAATTGCAATTATTAGCTGTCCATTGGTATGTTGCAAACAAAATAAGTACAAAATGTTCTTTATTAATATTATAATGACAATTTTGCTGCTCGAAACATTATTGAAAAAAGCCATTGTTTATGTTAAGCACTAGTTACAAATTGTTGTTATAATAATCATAACTGTATGAATATTTCACACACAAAATGATTAGAGAGTGTCCTGCTTTAGACTTATTACAATGTAAGCAAGATGTAGTTCGGTGTTCCGGACAACTTGCCCTTGACGAACGGTTACAAAGTGTCGTTGCCAGTATTCGTTTGCTCGAAGATAGAAAGAGCATACTTTTCTCCCTTGAGGTTGTTGCAGGTTATGTTGCTGCGGCTCGGATGGAGTCCTCCATAGAAATCACCCGTTGCCAAAATCAAACTCGGCACCATCCTAGTTATTCCAATTTCAGTAGCGAGATTAGCGCTGAAGAGGGCCAATGTTACATAAACTAACACTCTTCTAACTGTGGCTGCTTGATGTTACACAAAAGATGCCACACCAAATTCTAAAGCCGTCGGTGCAGTGGCTGAAGTAGCTAACGCTGAGGAAGCGCTCAACAAGTTTTGTGACGCCACTTCCTGCTATTTGATGTTGAGGAGCCATTTCGTTACATGAAACACAAAATAAGTTCTACGATATTTCGGCGATGTGTCACTTACAGCAGAACCAATAGGAATCAAGAACCACCCTACGTCACAAGCAAAAAGCCTGAGGCCTGCAGAAGGCAAGACAGCATATTGTACGTAACAATTTCAATAGAAGGCTTTATTCGGTCGGTTTTATATTATTCTTTTCACCAGCGGGCGTTCAAAAATAAAATGAAATGATGTGATGGTGACCCTTAGCTACGTACCCTCAGACTCAGAGTTGAAATATTAGAAATTTTGGCTGGTTTTGTTGTCCAGGGGATGGGATACGTAGTTGCCGCATTACAGGCCAAATACTGCTGAGTCTGCAGTATACAGTATGAATATACACGTGAATCGAATGGTCGAAGGTTCCTATCACTCGGAAATCGCAAATTTCGAATGTAACATTTATAAATGACAGATTGAAATTAAATAAAATCTGCCGGTACTATTTTTAACGACTTTAAATGATGAGTACGATAACAGAAGTACCTCTAAAAATTACTGCAAACACTTATTGGTGTCCATGAGTCAGCAATTAAATAAAATATAAGATGAATAACAGGGGAACAATAGATTCCTACTGCACGTAATTAGTTATGAACGACAACATAGCTCGCGAGATATTCACTTCTAAATGCATACTATATCTTCACTGCAGAAGAGCCGGCCGAAGTGGCCGTGCGGTTAAAGGCGCTGCAGTCTGGAACCGCCGGACCGCTACGGTCGCGGGTTCGAATCCTGCCTCGGGCATGGATGTTTGTGATGTCCTTAGGTTAGTTAGGTTTAACTAGTTCTAAGTTCTAGGGGACTGATGACCTCAGATGTTAAGTCCCATAGTGCTCAGAGCCATTTGAACCATTTTTTTTTTCACTGCAGAAGCCACGAAAATCACACGAGAGTGCAAATCAGCACTCAGAAATATTTATATCTCCCGCTGCCACTCGCAAACTGTTCCACCTACAAGTCTTTCCCGCGACCACGCGTCCGTCGCCCCGTACTGTCCAGCACTCTCCCGTACTGTCCAGAACTGTCCCTCCATTCGCTTCGGTAGTCGCCTCCCTTAGTAACGAGCGCTGTGATTGGCAATAGCGCTCCCGTCATGTCTCCAAGCCAACGCACTCTCACAAACATTTTGAAACACATTCGAAATACTAGATTTACATTTAAATAACAATGGCTGGACCATAAATACGCTCTAACACACATTATTAAGTTCATAAACAAATGAAATAAACATATATCAAAGGAACAGAATAAAAGTAGGCCAGTAGGCTAATGTCACTGTGCTTTGTAAAACACAGTAAATATTTGACGAATTTCTTGATGGATAGGATATATCGGATATAAACAAAGACATGAACGAATAAATATATTGATAAGCATGCTGCTACCGTTTTTTCGTGTAACTGTGGAGCACTTATGGCCTAACGTGATTAATAGTAATCGCCCACTTTGACCTCCAATAACTCATGTACTATTCAAGTTACATGCCTGTAATTCATAACATTTTAGGCTTACACTAGTAGCTTTCTAAAGACACATCGATCGATAAAATCGGATGAACTGTTTAGATTTTGGAAATTCTTCGTTGGGTGTTACTTGCATAATTTATCATCAGATACTAAACTTTAAACTAATAAAGATATCGAAAATCTGATTACACAATCAGAATCGTCGTGCAAATAATGGTAATGTACATGTTTCTTTTTGAGGTATCATGATTCATCTGGCTGCTATTAATTTCTGTACGAACTGTGAAATTTCTGCCATTAAGGTTTCACAAAGTCCGCCATCTTTGGCACTCCCAGCGTGTCTCCTTTATCGACACAGCGTCGCCATGGAATTCCCAGCCACGCGGTGGCTGGACCAGGCGCTGGGGCGCCTCTCTTGTCCAGCACCATGCGGTCGGCCTGCCGAGTGGCCCGCGGGGCCTAGCCAACTGCGAACTTGGAATATTTGCTGGGCTCCACAACTCGCCCGTTACCTCAAACACACATGGATATATGCTGATTTTAAGCTCCAGAAGACTGCATAAATCGAGAACGAATCGTTACTGTTCTATTTGTTGTAATAAAATTATGGGAAACGTCACACTGGTCATTGAAGGCTGTCTGTTTCTCTGTTGTTATAACTCGCCATGTTACCAGAGTAAACCGTTTTAAGGCAACGGCAGATAGAAGATTCATGAGAAACCCGTCGTTTTCGTTTACGATTTGCTATAATTAAGTATAAACTATTAACATCTCGGTGATTAAGCCTATACATAACCATAAGATAAAACACAACGAACTACCTTGTTTCAGAATAGATATTAGGTCAGTAGAAGGTTAGAGTTCTGTTATGAAATTAATATCAATAATTTCTGTAATGGTTGATGTTATGTTAATGTAGGTGCGTTCTCCATCAGGGTAGCGTTCTCGCTTCCCGCGCCCGGGTTCCCGGGTTCGATTCCGGCGGGGTCAGGGATTTTCCCTGCCTCGTGATGACTGGGTGTTGTGTGATGTCCTTAGGATAGTTAGGTTTAAGTAGTTCTTAGTTCTAGGGGACTTATGACCATAGACGTTGAGTCCCATAGCGCTCAGAGCCATTTGAACCATCTCCATCAGGAGAAGACCATCTGCAGAAACCGGCACGGTTTTAGAAAACAGCGGTCATGCGAGACACAGCTGGCCCTCTTTGTGCAAGATATTCAATAGACTCTAGATACCGGCTCCCAGGTTGATGCCATATTTCTCGACTTTCGAAAGGCGTTCGACTCAGTTCCGCACTGTCGCTTGCAACAAAAAGTGCGCACTTACTATCTATCCAATGTCATATGCGTTTCGATAGAAAGTTTTGTAACAGACAGGGAGCAGTATGTCGTCCTGAACGGGGTAACTTAAACAGAAACAAGGGTAACTTCAGGTGTGCCCGAGGGAAGCGTAATAGCTCCTCTGCTTTTTACGATTTACATAAAGATTTGGTTGATGATATTAACAGCGGCCTTAGACTGTTTGCCGATGATGCTGTAGTCTACAGGAAAATAGTATCACACGAAAGTTGTGAACAAATCAATGAGGATTTGCAGAAAATAAATGCGTGGTGTAATGACTGGCAGATATCTCTCAATATTAGTAAGTGTAATCTACTGCATATAACAAGGCGAAAATCCCCATTAATATATGAGTACAAAATAAATGATCAGTCTTTGAAAGCGGTAATATCAATCAAGTATCTGCGTGTGACTGTTCGAAATGATCTCAAATGGAATGATCAGAGTACACAAGTAACGGGTAAGGCGAACTCTAGATTCCGGTTTGTTGGTAGAATCCTGAAGCGATGCAGTCCTTCAGCAAAGGAAATAGCTTACAATACGTCAGTTGGTCCAGTCTTAGAGTATTTTTCGTCTGTATGGGACCCTTACCAGTTGGGTGTGATTCAAGAGATTGAGAAGGTCCAAAATGGTTCAAATGGCTCTGAGCACTATGGGACTCAACTGCTGAGGTCATTAGTCCCCTAGAACTTAGAACTAGTTGAACCTAACTAACGTAAAGACATCACAAACAGCCATGCCCGAGGCAGGATTCGAACCTGCGACCGTAGCGGTCTTGCGGTTCCAGACTGCAGCGCCTTTAACCGCACGGCCACTTCGGCCGGCGAAGGTCCAAAGAACAGCGGCAAGATTCGTGACTGGTACATTTAGCTATCGCGAGAGCGTTACAAATCCCATAGAATGTTTGAAGTTGGACACACTTGCAGATAGATGACGCTCTGAACAGAAAGGGCTGCTTTCTAAATTCCGAAATCCAATCTTCACCGAGGATGTAGAGCATATATTATTACCACCAACTTTAAAATCGCACAATGATCGTCATTCAAAGATAAGGGAAATAAGAGCTCGTACTGAGGCGTTCAGAGAGTTGTTTTTCTCTCGCGCGATCCGCGGTGGAACAGAGGGGGGGAATATGACTTTGGCGCGAATTGTGCCCTCCGTCACACACCGCTTGGTGGTTAGAGGAGTATATATGTAGATGTACATGTAGGAGTGAGATCGATTTGGTGCACTTTTATAACCTCATGTCGTTAATGTCTGGACATGTATCTTTTCCTTTTCTCGTATTACGTGTTGATCAAACTGAAAATTTTTTATGTATAGAATACAGAATACCCTGACCAGCATATGGACAAAGGAAGTAATGCGCGTTTTAAAAAGAAGCTACTGTACGAAATTGCCAACGGAGTTGTCGCAGAGGTAACACCGGTTCCCGTCAGACCACCGAAGTTAAGAGCTGTCGAGCTGGGCTAGCACTTGGATGGATCACCATCCGGTCTGCCGAGCGCTGTTGGCAAGCGCGGTGCACTCAGCCCCTGTGAGGCAAATTGACGAGCTACTTGATTGAGAAGTGGCGGCTCCGGGTTCGTAAGCTTACAAAAAGGGTGGGAGAGCCCTGTGCTTACCACGTGCCCCTAGATATCCCCATCCAGTGACGCATGTGGTCTGAGGATGACATGGCGGCCGGTCGGTTCCGTTCGGCCTTCTTGACCTGTTCGGGCGGCGTAAATGTAGGAAATATTTGCTGGTCCATTTTAGTAAACAAATTGTGTGGTTCGTGAGTCAAGTAAGGCCGACAGCTGTCTCCGAAGATTGCTGGGAACGCAAAATCACGTTAAGCAGCTCGTCGCATGTGCCGACGATGCCCTGTCTCGTGACGTTCAATATCCCATCAGTGTGCACATCAACTTTAGCTACGTCTCGATCTACATCTACGTGGATCACATTTAAGTACCTGGCAAAGGGTCATGGAAGCACCTTCTAACAACCCTACCACAACAAAGGTCAAAATTTAATAATGATTGTGGTGTTGCTCGCGCTGCTACGTATATACTGCATTTTCGGACAACAACAAAGTTATTGTGTGATAGGTGTAATTAGAGCACAGTTAATAAAGTAATTCCATGTAATAATGAATAAATTAGGCACTCATCTTTTCGTGTTTCCCACGTTGGTCTCGTTGTAAAATCATGGCTCAATCGTCGAAAATCTAGGTGGTGATGATTCCAAGCTCGGATGCAAAGAGGCCTAGGTTTGATTTTGATATATTCAAAAGTTTTATAGATGTGTTTCACAAACCATTCTTGAAGATTACACTTTTGCAGGACAATGGTGATGTAAAAAAGTAATCAGCACTCCGAATTTACGTTACACTTCCTTTTTAATGCTTTTGTTGCAATATCACGTAACACACAAAACATCGCTTCACAATACAAAACATACTTGAAAACATCTTTCTCACTGTTAAAGTTCACATTTTATAAGCTGACTACAATACGTGTCTTTCCAACATGACGGCCAAGATTTGACTTTCTCAAGGTCCGACTCTCTAACAACTAATAATCGCTTACGCGCCCAAAAATCAAGAGTTAAAAGTACTTCAAAGATCATAGTGACAAAAGAAAGAATACACGTAAGAATAATATCATTGCAACATAAACATATCGATGTATCAAAGTATCTCTACAATAATGAAATCAAATCTGAATGTTGTCTCAGAGACATGTTAACTACTTTACAGAAACACAGTAGAGTATTACTGGTATCGAGAGGTTCAAGTGTGGTGCCGTAATGGTTAAGTAATTCAAGTACCATTACAACCTTCACAGTAATTCTCTGTTACTCCAATCTCGTGCAACGCGTGGAGAAAACGACCTCCATGGGTCGTCCCTTATGTCCACGGTTTAAGCGATAAAATAAATATGCTGACTATTAGAAAACTAGCACACCGTTTCTAAAGTCTCGTAATGTTTATGAGAAGAGTACCAGAGTCAGCATACTGCCGGAATGAGGCAGTAAATAATTTTGCCACTGTCAACAACAACGTTTGCCGTAAAGGTATTCAAAAGCATGTGTCCCTCATGTGTCCACTTTGGTGGGAACCGCGAAAAGATAATAAGTGCAATCGTAGATTTTACGCTGTTTATTAATCTGGGGTTAGTGCCGATATGTTTTTGATTCAAATGGTTCAAATGGCTCTAAGCACTATGGGCCTTAACATCTGAGGTCATCAGTCCCCTAGACTTAGAACTACTTAAACCTAGCTAACCTACGGACATCAAACACATCCATGTCCGAGGCAGGATTCGAACCTGCGACCGTAGCAGCAGCGCGGTTCCGGGCTAAAGCGCCTAGAACCGCTTGGCCACAGCGGCCGGCTATCTTTTGAATTTAATATAGCTACGAAAAGTGACTATACGTCGATTAGTGAAGATTTTCTCACAATTGGTCTGTGTGGAAATAGAATTGGTATGGGGGTTGGGTTGTTTTTGGGGAAGAAGACCAGACAGCGAGGTCATCGGTCTCTTCGGATTAGGGAAGGACGGGGAAGGAAGTCGGCCGTGCAATTTGAAAGGAACCATCTCGGTATTTGCCTGGAGCGATTTAGGGAAATCACGGAAAACCTAAATCAGGATGGCCGGACGCGGGATTGAACCGTCGTCCTCCCGAATGCGAGTCCAGTGTCTACCCACTGCGCCACCTCGCTTGGGTGGAATTGCTATGCCTTAAACTGTTATGAAAATATCTGATGTCAGCAGCTCAGCTTAATCACCCTCCATGAAATCACATGCTTCTTGCGGTACTACCTCCTAACTGCACCACTTGACCGTTTATTTCCTTTGCACTCGTCTTAATAGAAATGGACGAGAACGGTTAATGTACACACAGGACGCAGTTCTAAAACTACCCAACGCGGGTTTCAGAGTTTACATAATTGACCTGTTCCGTGTCTGTTTGCGCAATTGCCCGCCCAATTTGCGGAAAAGAGGCTCCGTTCACCGCAGGGAGAACCGATGCACATTCCTAAAATACGGAGTTTCGGATCTGAGAACGATGTAGTCAGCCGGCCGGCTCGGTGCTCAGAATTTATTCAATATTTCCTCCAGCGCCAAGATCGGAACACGCCGGCGCTACGCTATAATCTAGGGCGGCGAATATTCCCCATCGCAGCCGTTGTACCTGCATGGGTCAGTTCCGCTTATGACCGGTCGGGCCGTTAGCGTGCGGGCGCGCAGCACGCAAAGTTGGGCTCGTGGCTAACTCGAGCTGCCAGAAATTCTACGCGCTCGTTGCCGTGGTGGCCAAAACGGCTTCCTCTGTTTCGTGCCGCGCGCGACGGCCCCTCTGGCCGATATCGTATATCGAGTTGTCTGCACGGTGCCTCAGGGCGGTCCCCCGTTGCACGCCGTCGATAATGGCCACTTGTTCCTACCGCTAGCTCGTATCGTCACTATTATCTACCCGCTACGTTCACGTATACCTGCAAACTGAAAATGCGTAAGCGGACATAGTCAGCATCATGTTCGACCGTGTTTATGAATTTGCGGCAGCACAATGAATGTCGAAACTACTGAATATTATTCGGGCGAAACAGACAGCTTTCCACATTAGAAAAAGGTAAATCTGTCATTAGTTCAAAGGTTGACTTGAACACCATAGTGCTTTAGTATGGCATGGCGTTATTGGGGGTCGCATGCGTGGTATCATTCTAAGTTTGCGTTGCCACACGACGGTCGGGAACGCACATTGATACCACAGACATTAGTGAAGTCTCGCTGGAAATAGCAACGACGAATGGGAGAGGATAATGAAGACAAGCCATCTCTCTAAGCCAGCAGCGCCCTTGCACTGAGGTAAATATAGAGTCGAGCATGGAAGTGCTGTACCTCATCTGAAGCAGTCAGTATCATCGAGTAGGACTAAATAGTTCCTCAAGTCTCTGCTGGTCGTTCTTTTGTAAATGATGAACATTGCACTTCAACAAAACGGTTTGTTAATTAGTGCATGGAGTGGTACTTTAATACACTACTGGCCATCAAAATTGCTACACCAAGAAGAAATGCAGATGATAAACGGATATTCATTGGACAAATATATTACACTAGAACTGACATGTGATTACATTTTCACACAATTTGGGTGCATAGATCCCGAGAAATCAGTACCCAGAACAACCACTTCTGGCCGTAATAACGGCCTTGATACGCCTGGGCATTGAGTCAAACACGCAAAGTGCTGCCATGCAGCTTCAACACGATACCACAGTTCATCAAGAGTAGTGACTGGCGTATTGTGACGTCAGTTGCTCGGCCACCATTGATCAGAAGTTTTCAATTGGTGAGAGATCTGGAGAATGTGCTGGCCAGGGCACCAGACGAAGATATTCTGTATCCAGAAAGGCCCGTAAAGGACCTGCAACATGCGGTCATGCATTATCCTGCAGAAATGTAACGTTTCTCAGGGATCGAATGAAGGGTACAGCCATCTGAAATGTAACGTCCACTGTTCAGAGTGCCCTCAATGCGAACAAGAGGTGACCGAGACGTGTAACCAATGGCACCCCATACCATCACGCCGGATGATACGCCAGTATGGCGATGACGGATACACGATTCCAATGTGCGTTCACCGCGATGTCGCCAAACACGGATGCGACCATCATGATGCTGTAAACAGAACCTGGATTCATCAAAAAAAAATGACGTTTTGCCATTCGTGCACCCAGGTTCGTCGTTGAGTACACCATCGCAGGCGCTCCTGTCTGTGATGCAGCGTCAAGGGTAACCGCAACCATGGTCTCCGAGCTGATAGTCCATGCTGCTGCAAACGTCGTCGAACTGGTCGTGCAGATGGTTGTTGTCTTGCAAACGTCCCCATCTATTGATTCAGGGATCGAGACGTGGCCGCACGATCCGTTACAGCCATTCGGATAAGATGCCTGTCATACGAGGTCGCTGGGATCCAGCATGGCGTTCCGTATTACCCTCCTGAACCCACCGATTCCTTATTCTGCTAACAGTCATTGGATCTCGACCAACGCGATCAGCAACGTCGCGATACAATAAACCGCAATCGCGATACGCTACAATCCGACCTTTATATCAAAGTCGGAAACGTGATGGTATGCATTTCTCCTCCTTACACGAGGCATCACAACAACATTTCACCAGGCAACGCCGGTCAACTGCTGTTTGTGTATGAGAAATCGGTTGGAAACTTTTCTTATGTCAGCATGTTGTAGGTGTCGCCACCGGCGCCAACCTTGTGTGAATGCTCTGAGAAGCTAAGCATTTGCATTTCACAGCATCTTCTTCTTGTCGGTTAAATTTCTCATCTGTAGCACATCATCTTCGTGGTGTAGCAATTTTAATTGCCAGTAGTGTATTCAATGAGAGTTGAGTACTCCAGTGCCAAAGGATTGTAGCAAGTTACGTAAATATTTTTATTAATTCATGTAAGAAAATGAAGTTATATTTTATGGGGTGTAATTGGATGAACCATGGTGCAGGTCAATCAAAGAATCCACAATTATGACCGGATGGTTGCAGTTTCGTCTGGTCAAAAGAGTATGCCATTCTTTTTCTCGGAAATCTGAACTGATTTACCTAACCAACGTATGACTACCAGTCGCTGCCGGAAGTGAAAAAAGAGCGACAGATGAAGATGCTAATACTGACTGTGGTTCGAACCTGAGAGCTTGGCTTTATATCGAGGGTTAAACTTTGTACTTAAAACGACAACTGTAATATAGAGTAGTTTAAAAAGGTGATTCCAAGCCTAGGGTAATATATTAATTCCTACCACGTTTAAAAAGAAGCTTGCAGAGTCACAAATACCCCCTGTTCTTGAATATGGTGATCCTATTCTCCAAGGACCTTCGTATGGGAGGTTACGCAGGCTGGTACTGGAGATGAATGCTTGTGCACGATATATTTCTGGTGTACGCTGTTTCGACCATACCACTCCTTTTCCCGGCCGCTGTGGCCGAGCGGTTCTAATCGCTTCAGTCCGGAACCGAACTGATGCTACGATCGCAGGTTCGAATCCTCCATCGGGCATGGATGTGTGTGATGTTCTTAGGTTAGTTAGGTTTAAGTAGTTCAAAGTCTAGGGGACTGACGACCTCAGATGTTAAGTCCCATAGTGCTTAGAGCCATTTGAACCATCACTCCTCTCTACGAAGAATTATATGACTAAATAATCATCACAGCTAAGTGGCGATAAACGTAGAGATCATCAAACCGTGTGTCTGCTGTGGCGCCATCTCATTCATTTCACTCCTTGTTATTTATGTTCTACCCTTACACCCCCTATCTGAACAGTACAGAAAAAAATGCTCGAACTTAACAAAGTAAGATTCACTCTGTGTCACGACGTATCAGTGCCATATTCGCTAAATCAAATTCAGTATCAGAAACCCAACTTCTGGATGAAGATGCTCGAAATATTAGACAGATTAAAATCTTTTCAAATTTCAAAAGTCAGTTATTGATCGGCCGGCTGTGGTGGCCGAGCGGTTCTAGGCGCTTCAGTCCGGAACCGCGCGACTGCTACGGTCGCAGGTTCGAATCCTGCCTTGGACATGGATGTGTGTGAACTCCTTAGGTTTAAGTAGTTCTAAGTTGTAGGGAACTGGTGGCCTCCGGAGTTAAGTCCCATTGTGCTCAGAGCCATTTGAACCATTTTTGAAGTTAACGATCCACATTCTATGAAAATAGCTATCTCTTTCATAAAAAAGGGGCGTTCAGTAAGCAATGCAGTACTTTCCGTCCCAACCAGTTTCGGTTCAAGGAAAGTCGCACTACACCAAGCCTTCAAAACGGCGTCTGTAACGGAAGTACGTTACAAGCAGAAAGCTGTTATTGAGTTTCCTTTGGCGGAAAACCAGAGCGTCATAGATATTCATAGGCGGTTGCAGAATGTCTGTGGAGACTTAGCAGTGTGGACATAAGCAATGTGAGTCGGTGGGTGATGCGTTAGTCGTTATCGCAAAGTTTCCGATCTCCCAGGTGTCGGCCGCCCGCACGCATTTGTGACTCCTGCAAAGATAGAACGGGAGAGACGATCAACGGATCACAATCAAACACCTCGCTCCGTAACTGGACCGGTACTGCTGATACACTTGCCCAGTGGTTGGGACAGTCGAGTGTTTGGCCCCCTGGGTTCCTTGCTGACCATAAGACCATAAAGAGCAACGAAGGACCATCTGTGCTTGCACGTTACGACATTGATCGTGACAATTTTTGTCAAAGTTCGTCACAGGCATTGAAACACGGTTTCATCATTTCCAACCGGAAACGAAACGGTAATTCGTGGAGTCGCACCATCTCTCCTCCGAAGAAAAAGTATAGAGACACTCCCTCTACCGGTATAGTCATGACAAACGTCTCCTGGGATTCTGAAGGGGCTATTCTGTTTGTTGTTCTCTCTCATGGTGCAACGATATAATTTGAAGTGAGATGCTGTACTCTCAGGAAATTGAAGAAACACATGAGCGTTTTCGTTGCCATAAAAATGTAAAGGAACTTCTTGCTCTGCATGACAAAACACATGTCTGCGTGCCCAGGAGGAGCTCACATTGGACTGCTCTTTCTTAATCACACTACAGTCCGGGTCTCACACCTTCCGACTTTCATCCCAATGAAGGATGCATTCTGCGGGAAGCAATAGGTGGATAACAGGTAGGTTATTGTTGCAGTAAGACGTGGGTACCGACGTAGAGTGGTACCCTGCGGGCATGAAGACCCTCTCAGTAAGATAGCGTAATGCAACCAAAGTAAACGGAGATTATTCTAAAAATAGGAATTTGTAGCCAAAAGAGTGGAGAATAATATGGTTTATTGGAATCCTGAATAAAACCAACCAGCTTCCAGAAAAAAATGTGTTGCACTACTTGTTGGACGCCCCTCGTACTTTTCTGCAGCACACTGTTGTCAGCCCTACCACCTGTCTACAGAGTTCCTTCTTAACAGCCTTATGTCACTTTCATTTCACTCTTCTCCTTTTCTACTGCCCCTTCCACCTCTGATAATACTTAGCACGATTTCGAATGCACTAAACTAATCCATATCATTCTTAATTCCATGTACTACTACTACTATTATTATTAGTCCTAATTACTATTATTGTGATACTTATGCAATTTGGTATGTGTTGTTCCTGGTCAGGTGTAAGAGAGGGCTTATATCCCTTTTCTGGTCAGCTAAATGAACACTAAATAAATAAAACAAATTTAATCGTAAAATAGGTCTGGTTGCTTACTTACTCTTTTTTGGTAATGGTTATGACTTAACACATTATTTTATTTTCAGGTGAAGCATCTGCTCCATTGTCTAGCGAATTCAAGATGTGGCTGATAACATTCGCCCATGTCTTAAATTTAAGACGTTATTTAAGTTCCTTTTTCAATTTTTATTGGATTAAGCTGTCGTTATCAAGTTATTTTGTCTTATGAACCTTCTTCTTTAAAGGTTGTTTGATGATGTCTACTGACCGGAAACATTAATGCCATTAAATAAACGCGAATGGTTCTCTTTCCTATTTTTATTTTTATTGTTTTGTACTGAAGAATTCATCGTCTTCGAATACCAGTTTCGCGTGGCGCTGATGGTTCTGAAGGAGACAGCATCATTCATATTTTATTCCCTCTTTTAATATAGGCCTACTTTATGGCAGAACTTCCCAAACTGCTTTTAATTAAAACTGGGATATGACAGGGTAATAGACTGTCCCAGTTCTCTTCAGTTGCGTGTCTGAGGAGGCCATCGGAGAATGGCAGAAGAAATTAGCCGAGAAAAGGTTACTGAAAACAGTTGACATTAGACATTCAAAGTGTCAGAGTCACCTGCCTTGCAGTCACCGATGAGCTCTTAAAAATACAAAGACGCTAGTGGAACAGATAAACACGCTGAAGGAAGGAGCATGAAAAGCTGCCCTCCAAATTTCTTTCGAGAAAAAAAAACATAAAAAACATCTGAACAGTTCCTGATAGTGTAACAACAGACTGAGTAATAAGAAAAAGTTTGGAGTTTCAGATACTTTGGTGAGATTTGAGGATCAAAATTAGTGGGAAACAGGCCAACGACAGCAGACGAGAGAAGATGGCCGCTGTTTTTCATGTGGAACATTTTTGTACAAGGAGAGAAGCCGTGTGGGCCTCGATAGCTACGCATTCAGCGAGTCGAATTCCTAAGCGAAGGGGCGCGGGTTCGATTTCCAGTCGGGTCGGAGACACTTTCCTCGGGGACAGGATGTTGTGTCGTCCTTACATCATTCAGAAGATTGTTGGAAATTAGGTGTACTGATAACGAACGAGGAGACTCCGGAAAATCGACGAGGAAAGCAATATAAGGAGGACAGGATGATGGGTCATCTGGTAAGAAATCAGGGAATAAATCCCATGGTACTAGAAGGCGCTGTAGGAGGTTAGCACAGGTCTAGAATTGGGCGTCATTCCTCTACAGACAGACAGCTCTGTAAAAAAGACTGCGAAGAAGAAAATATAGTGTTAATTAACTGCAAATGGAATCAATAAGGAAACTATGACTAAAGTTCTACGGATATCTGTTTAGGATGAATGCAACCCGACTAACGAAGCAGATTTTTAATTTACTGGAGAAAATCTAGTCTCCGATAAATGTTATAAAAAAGTAAGGAATGAGAGCAGGAACATAGGATTGAATTCAGAAAATATCTATATCGATTGAAGTACAGACTACTAATCAACAACTTTAATGGCTTCCATGATAAGCAAAGCAGAACAGCGGTTGAATAGAGGAGAGAAGGTTGCAAAAAAGACGTCTAGAAATGCCTTGTAGTTACTTGATGTGATCTCCACACTGAGGTGACATAAGTCATGGGACACCGCCTAATATCATGTCGGATCTACTTTTGTTTGGCGTAGCCCAGCAGATCGACGTGGCATGGACACAAAACTCTTTGGAAGTCCCATGCAGAAATATGGAGCCATTCTGTCTCTATAGCTGTCCATAATTTTGAAGGTGTTGCCGGTGCAGCCTTTTAACCTCAACATTATGTCCATAAACGTTCGATGGAATTCATTTCGGGCTATACTGGTGGCCAAATCATTCTCTCGAATTTTCCAGAATATTCCTCAGACAAAACGCTAGTAATTGCGGCCCGGTGACACGGTGGTATCTCACTAATAACAATTTCGTCGTTCTTTGGGTACATGAAGTCCATGAACGGCTGCAAATGGTTTCCACGAGATTCAGCAGGAACAGAGGACCCAGCCAGTTTCGTGTGAACACAGCCCACACCATATTGCCTCCACCACCAGCTTGCACAGTGCCTTATCGACAACTTGGGTCCACGGCTTCGCCGGGTCTGCGCCACACTTGAACCCTACCATCGGTTCCTATGAGCTACACACTTGAACCATACCATCTGCTCTTACCAACTGAAATCCGGACTCACCTGACCAGGCCGTGGTTTTCCAATCGTCTAGGGTCCAACCAATATGGTCAAGAGCGCAGGACACACGCTGCAGGCGATGTCGTGCTGTTAGCATAGGCACTCGCATCGGTTGTCTGCTATCATAGCCCATTAACGCAAAATTTCGCCGCTGTGTCCTAACAAGTTCATTTGTCTAACTTCCTACATTAATTTCTGTGGTTACTTCACCTTACTTTGCTTGTCTGTTAGCACTGACGACTTTACGCAATCGCGCTGCTCTCGGTCGTTAAGTGAAGGTCGTCGATGGAGTGACGCCTGTGGTGAGAGGCAAGGCCTGAAATATGGTATTCTCGGCACACCCTCGCAGTGTGGACCTTGGAATATTGAATTCGCTAACGATTTGCAAAGTGGAATGTCCCTTGTATCTAGCTCCAACTACCATTCGGCATTCAAAGTCTTTTAATTCCCGTCGTGGGACATATGACGGAAACCTTTCCAGATGAATCATCTTTCTACAAATGAGAGTTACACCAATGACTACCTTTATACCTTGTGTACTCATTACTACCGCCATCTGTATATATGCATTTAGCTATCCCATTACTTTTGTCACCTCAGTGTAACGACTCTATAAGAAGAAAAGTGTGTTTCGATTTTTAAGTTATAAATAATTTTAGTTATCTAAAGTAACCTCTTATATTAGGCACACTAGTCCAACGTAATTTTCAACCCGAGACAGTACTGAGTGTGGAAGCGTTGACATTGGTGAGTATTGGCTCTGCATGCAAGTCTCTACTTCTACTCCAGACAGCTTTTGGGTGCCCTGACGAGGATGTACTCGCCATATTGGGAATGAAGCAAGGTCTTCCGTATGGTAATCACACACTGGTACCTTATTAATAAAAATCAAATAAAGTGGATATTTCACATGTAAGGAAGTGAGTTCTTTACTTTTGCTTGGGGAGATTTCCTTTTTTGTGAGCTGTTTAACTGTAGGCTAATGTACGAGGAGTGGTCAATTCCGAAAGCAAGCTGGTTTTATTCACGGTTACAATACAACGCATTATTCCCCATTCTTTGGCTACAAAACCCTGTTTTCCAACATAATCTTCGTTCAATGCGACGACCTTAGGCCACCTTAAGGTGGCAGGGCCTACATGCCCGCATGGAGCACTTCCGCACTTCCACTGCATCAATAACCTTGCCATCATCAACGTACAGTTTCTCGTGGATTAGATCCTTCATTGTGTCAGACAGATGGAAGTCGGAAGGTACGAGATCCGTGCTGTAGGATGGATGAGGAAGAACAGTCCAATGATGCTTTCTAAGCCCCTCTCGGATGCCTAGACTTGTGTCAGGCCAAGCATTGTCATGGAGAAGGAGAAGTTCGTTTGCATTATTGTGGTGAAGAACACCCTGAAGTCGTCTCTTCAATTTCCTGAGGATAGAGCAATACAGTTCGGAGTTGATAGTTGAACCATGAGGAAAAACGTCAAACAGAATAACCCTTCAAATTCCCAGAAGACCGTCGCCATGATTTTACCGACTGAGGGTTTGGCTTTGAGTAGTTTCTTCAGAGGAGAGGTGATGTGGCGCCATTGCATGGATTGCCGTTTTGCTTATTGTTCATAGTAATGAACCCATGTTTCAACGCCTGTGACAATGTTCGACGAAAATTGTCACGATCGGCCCCATAACGCGCTCTTTATGGTCTTATGGTCAGCAAGGAGTTCCGCGAGCAAACATCTTTGACTACCCCATCCGGTGGGCTAGTATGTCAGCACTACTAACAGGGACGTCCAGTTGAGCAGTGGGGTGTTTGATTGTGATCCGTCAATCACTTTGAATGAGAGTGTCCGCACGTTCCAATACTGCAGGAGTCACGGCTGCGTGCGGCTGGCTAGCAGGGCAGACCGAACAGGTTTGCACGACCGAGTTTAGATGATGACACACGCCCCAACGTTGACAAGTTCCCATGAATATCTGCGATGCTCTGCTTTTCCAAAAGAAACTCAATAACAGCTCTCTGCTGGGAACGCATCTACTTTACAGACGCCAGTTTCGAGGCTAAATATAGCGCTGCAACCTACCGCAACTTCATGAAATTACCGGAGGTTAATCGGGAATATTTCACGTCTCTGTACAATGAATTCCGTATTTTTTCAACAGAAACTGGCAGAAAAAAGTGTTGTATTATCTAATGAATGCGTCCCGTCGAAATGCTTTGAAAAACCTCATTCACGAGACATTAACCACTGTGAGAACTAACACCGGTACGGAATAAAATGTTAAACCAAACTTACGATAATGACTGCCAAGGATATACAGTATAAATAAACCTGAAATCAGATGTTTCCTGTTTGATTCAGAATGAATGCAAAATAAATGTTTGGTAATAGGTTTTTGTTGAAATAATCGTGTTTATTGAACCGAGAATTCTTCTTAATATCGATAAATGTTGTACCAATTTTTCCTAATTAATATTTATAAAAATATATTCACCCGCAATGACCCAACAGAGTTTTAATGACTTGGGGTCATGCCTGTAGAGAGGAGACTGGGAGAAAGTTATGATTCTTGGGTGTACCTATTTAATCAGCAAATTAGGATTAACCTAGCCATGTTGAGCGAGTGTGTATCGACATCCATTTTCAATACAGGAGAAAAGTAAATGCCATTGATAAACTTCAACTTCACGGCAGCATCGAAGTAAATACAGATGGTATGTTGGGATCTGTTGGACATGATATGGGTTTGAAACTAAATGGCATATTGAAACTGTGTGCTGAACCGAGACTAGAATCCAGAACCGTTTCCGGACACAGATTACGCTTGTAATCTCACCAACTTAAAGGGTCCAAGTTCTATCTCGTTCTGGAATACAACTTTAACCTTTCAGGGAGTGTCACAACAGCTCACGATCTGCTGCAAAGTGAATTACTGATGCAGAATATAGTTAAATTGGGAATCACTAGTCCGTTTTTCGGAACAACCGTCCCAGCATTCGCCAGTGTAACTTTGAGAATCAGCCTAGAACCTACAATACGACTATATTAGGGACATTTACAGCTTTCTACTTCTCAGTATGAGTCCAGTGTCTTAAACAGTACCGAGCGAGGTGGCGCACTGGTTAGACACTGGACTCGCATTCGGGAGGACGACGGTTCAATCTCGGGTCCGGCCATCCTGATTTAGGTTTCCCGTGATTTCCCTAAATCACTCCAGGCAAATGCCGGGATGGTTCCTCTGAAAGGGCACGTCCGACTTCCTTCCCTAATCCGATGAGACCGATGACCACGCTGTCTGGTCTCCTTCCCCAAACAACCAACCAATCTTAAACAGTACCTTCTTTTCATGCTATGGAGTCGAAAGCAATTATTCAAAGTTGTGATACCTGCTTTAATGACAAGAAAGGAGTGAAATCTCTATGAATGATCATTTATTTTGGATCCATCCTTTTTGAAAATAATTTTTCTGCGTAAACTTCCGATATTCAGTATACTAGACTACGTTGCTGCCAAAAGGTATCGGATACTGTTCACAGTTTGCGGAGAACCGTCGCTGTGAAAAACTTTCCTTCAAAGGAAGCGGGAGCTCCAGCTTGTACTGGTATATTTCTCTAGCTCTCAAAAGTTTTTTTTCCCTAGGAGAGTCTCTCGAGTTCAGAGAGCAAGTTTTCAACAGGGTGAACACGGAGAAGTAACTTTTAATTGCCAGCGAAAATGTAAGCAGTAAAAGTTGATTAGTGCGAAGCTGATTCCCTCCACCCCTAATTTTATTGGAATTTCTTTACATATTAGCTACTTACAAATCTCCACTATTTCACACAGGCCTTTCGTAAGTGATTAACACCCAGTCGACATCTGAAAGATGAGAAACAACGCAGTTGCAAGGAACCATGGAGCTATCTTTTGAGGCATCGTTGAACCATCACCGTGGAATTCGCATCGAATTACTTAAGAAAACGACAAAATCTCAAGAAAGAGCTACAATATCAGTTTATATTTTTCAAGGCAAATATCGATAGATTCTTTATACTACTGATGAACGTACATTCTTCAGACCTTGATGAACAGAATGTCGTTGATATATTTTCAATATTCTTAAATATGTTATGTGAGTGCAACATTGTTATTTACGCACCTTTGTGATTTTGATGTTGGAAATTACTTGAGATACGTGTACTGCGGTGCAATCTAGAGAGTAAAACGGAAAGAAAGTCCTCTTATGGATCATTTAATTTGCTGCACTTCATCAGGCAGCACCTATTTCCTGTTTCATTAACAATAAGGAAGTCTATTACGCGCTTCAGTTGCATGTGGTTTTGTAAAAAGAAGGAACATGCCACTTCTAATATCTGATACGTATATTCTTTCAATTCTATAACGCAGTAGGTTTAAAGTTTATCCTTAGAAATACTAAAAGAACATTACTCAATCGGTAATGTAAATATATTTCCCGTTTTCATGTAATGGAAACAGATTCTGGTTTCTGAGAGCTGTGACAACCACTCGCTCCGCTATAGTAGTCGCGAAAAATGAACGCTGCAATTGAACATCCCGACGCAGGCGAAATCTCTTCTGAAAAGAGGTAAGTATGCGGAAAAAAACCGCAAAGCTTTCCATCGTCGACAGAAACTCGGAAACGCTGTTAGGTGATAAACTGAGAGTAGGAATGTATCTACCTCAGACTGTAACTAAATGTTGTGATATTATCTATTTCGAATATACTAGCCTCATATTCAGGTGTAAGTGTTTACATTAAAGATCTACAGAAAGCCAGTGTATACGTAACAAAACTACATCACTTGTTGATTATGTCTTACGGTTTCCTTGACTTTGTCCGGAAGTGATATTAATTAATGCCCTGTGTTGAAGTAAAGTGTATATAAAATTATGGTTTCACGCTGACACAACCAATGATGTTGTCTCAATTAAGTATGTAGAATGTGATGTGCTAGCGTTCGAAATTAACTGTTAGTGTTTGTATCACACAGCAGTGCTGCCACACCTCTTTTCCCACCAGGAACAAAGTCAGGTGTTAATAGGTAACAGTGTAACATTTTGTTCTGAAAGGCACGGAAGTCGTACCAGTTCAAATTTCTACAGAACAACGATGGAATCCTAATATCAAAGTGTTACGGAACGTGTCCCCAATTAATTGTTGGTAAGGCGGGTACCAGGTTGAGATTCATTGGGAGAGTCCTTAGAAAATGTAGTCCATCAACAAAGGAGGTGGCTTACAAAACACTCGTTCGACCTATACTTGAGTATTGCTCATCAGTGTGGGATCCGTACCAGATCGGGTTGACGGAGGAGATAGAGAAGATCCAAAGAAGAGCGGCGCGTTTCGTCACAGGGTTATTTGGTAACCGTGATAGCGTTACGGAGATGTTTAACAAACTCAAGTGGCAGACTCTGCAAGAGAGGCGCTCTGCACCGCGGTGTAGCTTGCTCGCCAGGTTTCGAAAGGGTGCGTTTCTGGATGAGGTATCGAATATATTGCTTCACCCTACTTATACCTCCCGAAGAGATCACGAATGTAAAATTAGAGAGATTAGAGCGCGCACGGAGGCTTTCAGACAGTCGTTCTTCTCGCGAACCATACGCGACTGAAACAGGAAAGGGAGGTAATGACAGTGGCACGTTAAGTGCCCTCCGCCACACACCGTTGGGTGGCTTGCGGAGTATTCTATGCAGACGCGCGACGATACTAACTTTCAGTTACCACCACATAACTGATTATAAAGTTTTCCGCTGGCTCAAGAGAGATCATTCTCGGTTAGAAACCCTCATTTTCTTAATCGCCGGCCGGACTGGTTGAGCGCTTCTAGGCGCTACAGTTTGGAACCGTGCGACCACTGCGGTCGCAAGTTCGAATCCTGCCTCGGGCATGGATGTGTGTGATGTCCTTAGGTTAGTTAGGTTTAAGTAGTTCTAAGTTCTAGGGGATTGATGACCCCAGAATTTAAGTCCCATAGTGCTCAGAGCCATTTTTTTGCTTAATCATTCAATGTTAATAACATTAGTCTACATTTTCTCCGAATCTAACTTAAGTCTGACGTTTGTTTTCTTGTTGTCGCCGTTTTCAGTATGTTTGCCTATGTTAGAACCGTACTCAAAGAATACTCACATTACCTGTGTATGGTATTAGAATGAAATATAGCGCTCCCGGTCGTGTAGCGTTACTAAGATTACGGTTGATAATGTCTATAAAAATCCTGGTAATTTAATAAATAACTAAATAAATTTTGAAAATATTTAGAATAAAAAAGCTGTTGTGTATACGAGTTTGTCCACATACACAACGGCACTGAAAGCGAATTGATACTACGTAACATATTCGCATTTTTAAAAAAAGGCGTGTCATTATTGTTTCGGAGTTCCGTAGGTCTGTGAGGTGACTCACTGCAAAGTGTTTCTCCTGTCCGCCCACACTGGCTTATATTCTTCTTGGCGTAAGAATGTTATGGCTTGAAAGTATTCTTTAATGTGGATAGCTGTAATTATTGCTAATGGTTTTGTCTTTTTTTGACGAGTGAGGAAGACTGTTACCGAGATACCTCCCTGTATCATGTCACTCTGGAATAACAGAAAGGAGGCCGTCGAACTTATCCATCATCTGAAACACCGATCAATGTAAGCCATTCCACACGTCTTTAAACAAAAGGACATAGTAGCAACATTCACCACAACTGCTTCGCTCAGTCTGGGGAGGAGGAACTGTAAGACACCGTGGCATCTTCCACAGTCAGCCAACTCATAGGGACAGAAACGCACCTACAAAACAAGGCTACCAATTTGCTACCGCCATGTGAAAGACCACCGCACTAGCAAACATTAGCTGTGTAAAATGCGGAGGTGGACACAGCCTTTTCGTTGAAGTGCTCGCATTTACTTCTACGCTACATCATGGTGCCACCACAAAGCTTATCTTGTAATAATAGCCATGTAATTCAACCGACTTATTTGTAACGTTTATACATACAATAATGTTTCAGAGAGGGGATGAATCATTAATGATGTTCCTTTCCTGTTATTGCTATATATAACCGAACTTTCGTCTTACACTGAAGAAGCAGAAATAGTGCTCATTACTGAAGCTTAGAGCATCACAATAAAGCGCAATAGAGATGCAATAAAATAAGAAATAATAAATGAAGTATATATAAATATCATGTTTTCTAAAAATCAAATTCTTTCCGGATATTTTCGGACGTACGAGTAAAATTACTGCAATATATTTCTGACGGTTAGGTTCAAAATACGTAAAACTGAATATTCGAAATTCCTAGATGTGAGTATTGATTAGACCTTGAATTGGAAATCATACATTAGAGCCGGCCGGTGTGGCCGAGCGGTTCTAGGCGCTTCAGTCTGGAACCGCGCGACACATCCATGCCCGAGGCATGGATGTGTGTGATGTTCTTAGGTTAGTTAGGTTTAAGTAGTTCAAAGTTCTAGGGGACTGAGGACCTCTGATGTTAAGTCCCATAGTGCTCAGAGCCATTTGAATCATTTTTAACCCATACATTAGATAAACATTTGAGTACACCAACGCTTACTCTACGCTTACCTGGTTGCTTCAATGGTTAACATACATGAAAATTGTTCTATTATGCATACTTCCATTCATTAAGGCGATGTGGGATAATTTCGTGGGGCAGTTCTACGTATACACTCCTGGAAATTGAAATAAGAACACCGTGAATTCATTGTCCCAGGAAGGGGAAACTTTATTGACACATTCCTGGGGTCAGATACATCACATGATCACACTGACAGAACCACAGGCACATAGACACAGGCAACAGAGCATGCACAATGTCGGCACTAGTACAGTGTATATCCACCTTTCGCAGCAATGCAGGCTGCTATTCTCCCATGGAGACGATCGTAGAGATGCTGGATGTAGTCCTGTGGAACGGCTTGCCATGCCATTTCCACCTGGCGCCTCAGTTGGACCAGCGTTCGTGCTGGACGTGCAGACCGCGTGAGACGACGCTTCATCCAGTCCCAAACATGCTCAATGGGGCACAGATCCGGAGATCTTGCTGGCCAGGGTAGTTGACTTACACCTTCTAGAGCACGTTGGGTGGCACGGGATACATGCGGACGTGCATTGTCCTGTTGGAACAGCAAGTTCCCTTGCCGGTCTAGGAATGGTAGAACGATGGGTTCGATGACGGTTTGGATGTACCGTGCACTATTCAGTGTCCCCTCGACGATCACCAGTGGTGTACGGCCAGTGTAGGAGATCGCTCCCCACACCATGATGCCGGGTGTTGGCCCTGTGTGCCTCGGTCGTATGCAGTCCCGATTGTGGCTCTCACCAGCACGGCGCCAAACACGCATACGACCATCATTGGCACCAAGGCAGAAGCGACTCTCATCGCTGAAGACGACACGTCTCCATTCGTCCCTCCATTCACGCCTGTCGCGACACCACTGGAGGCGGGCTGCACGATGTTGGGGCGTGAGCGGAAGACGGCCTAACGGTGTGCGGGACCGTAGCCCAGCTTCATGGAGACGGTTGCGAATGGTTCTCGCCGATACCCCAGGAGCAACAGTGTCCCTAATTTGCTGGGAAGTGGCGGTGCGGTCCCCTACGGCACTGCGTAGGATCCTACGGTCTTGGCGTGCATCCGTGCGTCGCTGTGGTCCGGTCCCAGGTCGACGGGCACGTGCACCTTCCGCCGACCACTGGCGACAACATCGATGTACTGTGGAGACCTCACGCCCCACGTGTTGAGCAATTCGGCGGTACGTCCACCCGGCCTCCCGCATGCCCACTATACGCCCTCGCTCAAAGTCCGTCAACTGCACATACGGTTCTCGTCCACGCTGTCGCGGCATGCTACCAGTGTTAAAGACTGCGATGGAGCTCCGTATGCCACGGCAAACTGGCTGACACTGACGGCGGCGGTGCACAATTGCTGCGCAGCTAGCGCCATTCGACGGCCAACACCGCGGTTCCTGGTGTGTCCGCTGTGCCGTGCGTGTGATCATTGCTTGTACAGCCCTCTCGCAGTGTCCGGAGCAAGTATGGTGGGTCTGACACACCGGTGTCAATGTGTTCTTTTTTCCACTTCCAGGAGTGTAGAAACAAAGTATTCATTGCACAGCAAGTGCTGACAGGATTTTTGCTGTAATAGAACTTTCTTCAATACTTAAACAAGAAGACGTCCTAACAGCAACTTGACAACACATTCACTCTCTTACTGTTTAATAAAAATAGTAGCCGTTCTTATAAATACAGAAATGGCAACATAACCGATCTGCACTACCCACATCTTTATCTACCCTTGCACACTATACCGGCATCAGTATTTTAGCACACCTCCTTTGTGATTTAAAGGTACTGACTGGTAGCGAAAACAGTTTCAGGTATAAACTGAAATTACTCCCGCTTGAAAACTGCTTCACCTACATAGACGAATATCTGAATCGATAATATGTTATACAAAGTGATTCTTACTAACTTAAAAAAAGCCGAAGCGACGTAGATGGCGCTGGGACAAATAATGTAATATAAGACTCATGAGGTCGCAAATGTCGGGAAATACCCCAAAAATGGATGGAAAATATAGAACATGTGACGTCAGTAGATGACATACCTCGCTGCAAGTGCAGCGGTTTGGTCTGGACGTAAAGGGACTATTGAGCGATGCAATACTTGCATTCGAGCTAAAGTTGCAAATTTCGTACAGCTTTTTAAAATGTAATCAATTGCAAGGGTAGATATTACAAAATTATTGTCCTCCCTGTAATAAAATAAAACTGTTCTTATTTTGTGTTTCTTTCCTTTTGTCCTTTCTTCTATGTTTACAGACATTATTTAGTAAAGATGATGTAGGTAATTTACTGGTAACGATGCAATTCGTAAGCTTGTACTGGATTACTTGTGACGATGCAATTCGTGACACTACACAGTTGCTATTTGTTGTACCGTACTCTGCAGTAAACGAGCGAAGGGAGCGTGACGGTAAATAAAGCAATAAATCTTATCTCCATATACGCAAAAAAAAGAAAAAAAGAAAATACTGTCTGCCACCAAATGCAAGACTCGAACCTTGAGTCTGACGCGCTAAAGGTCCGCAGAGATGCACCGACAGAAACACTTTTGTTGGGTTGATCAGGTGCGAAAGACAGATGGGCTCTACCGCTTCACATGCAGCAAGCTACGTCATCTGGTGACGTCAAATGTTCAACATTTGTCTCCTCTTTTGGAGTATTTCCCGCCGTTTGCGACTCCATATGTCTTATGTTACATTAATTGTCTCATCATCACTTCGGAAGTTTTTAAACTTTAACCCTCGAGCGGGCGCGCCGATTTTTTCACCACGATAGAGCGCTCGGCGCACTTTGCACACGTTTAAAGAATATCTGTCTTCATGTTACCAAGGTAAAAATGAATGAACAAAATCACAGTTTAATTAAACACGGATAAAATAGAGTTACACTCTATGAACTAAATCACCGTTTAATTAAAATATAGTAAAATAAACTTTCATTATGTCACTCTGATGCCTTGCACAAGTCTTACCGCACAGTAATGATACACTCGAAGCATTAAACAGCACAGTTGCATCAAATCACAGGCACCGGCTTATTAGATTGCTAATTATCTCGTACACACTGCTTCATCGTGAAAGTGCGCCACAAGCTCGGAATCTCGGTTATTTTCTTGCAAGGATCGTACATTTTTTCTTACCTAAAACGCTGTTCATTTTATATTACTGCTGCTCACTTGGACATATGACAGCACAACTTACCACTGTGTTAACTGAAGCAGTTAGCAGGTACAGGTATGAGCTCGCAGTTGTAAAGCAACAATTAAACGGTACAAGACAATATTATTTGTGGTTGGCGCACATTATATAAAGGTCTGAATCACCCCGTGTGTTTAGGTAACACTCGTGTATTTTGTTGAAGGTTGCGTTTAAAGTAAAAGTCCAGTATGTATGGCATTTAGTCATGTTTTCATAGGAAAAAAAGTATTGTAATGGCAAAAATATCAACACGCTATACTTACGTGTTGCACATCAAAGCAAGTTGTCGGAAATATGAACCACACACGGAACATGCCACTATCTAAAATCTCTCTGATGGTCAGGTTCAAAACCACCCCGATCTAGAAAATGGCTTTTCTGCAACTTGCAAGCACGAGCGTCGAAAATACAACGTAGGTGATGTTTCCGGACGCAAATACGAAGTAACAGCATTGAGGAGGCAGGCACATCTGCATGTTCGACACGCTTCGCTGACTCCTTTTGTCCTGTATTCACTCGCCAGAACAATAAAATACGCGAATTTCTAGTCGTTGTCTCCATCACGCAGGCTTTACATTTTTCACGGAAACTGAACGTAATAACCCACTAGACTCTTGATTTTCCGTACGGCCCGCGGAATATTTCACGCTTGATTACATGAATCGCAGCCGTCCTCCTACACACGAGTTTTCAGCTGCCGCCGTATTCTGTCGCATATGCGGTGGATCGCTTGTGTCACCGAAAGGAGCGTAATTAAAATCCGCTGCCAATGCACTTCCCCGCTGCCGGAAATACCGACGGCCAAGGACGTCCTGCCTGGCAGCCTTGTCTAATTTGGCTGATGGATCCCTGTGATGGATTTCTCCTGGCAGGATCGCTTCGTATATGGCAGTTGAGGAACATAATTAAACGCCATCCACAAAAAGCGATTTCCCCTCTCCCGAGAAGCAGAGGGCAGTTCTAAACGTAGCGACACTATTAGTCTCACGTTCCAATGTCATTTCCATGGACACGACTGTAGACAAACATCGCAAACAAGGCGAAATTTAAGGAATGCAATAAATTAAAAACAGTTAGTTCTATTAACGCTTGTAGAATTTGGAAACACACTGGCGGTTATTTCGATTCTGGTTGCTGCTGCACTCTTATAGTGAGGTGTGATCACGAATTCATAAAATCAAGTGTAATTCAATATGACTGTTTTCTCTTAACTTCTTTTGACGTGTAAATAATAAGTTTCCATTGAAAGCGTTTGAGACAGGGCACATTCAGTTGACACTGCGTTATTAAGTGGTGTCACATTGTTTGTTTTTTTTTTTTTACTCCTCTACGACTGTAGGTTTAAACGTAGTAAATGTATATTTTAATACAGTTGATTGTTATTAGCAACTTAAACTATCTTGTTTGCTTTTCTTTGTCAATAGTAATTCAGATTCTTTGTAGTTCGTCAACGTGCCAGGGTAGCCAAGAGCGCTAATGCGCTGCTTCCTGGATTCGGGTAGATGCTCCAGCCCCGGATCGAATCCGACCGGCGGATTAACGTAGAGGGCCGGTCTGCCAGCCAGCCTGGATGTGTTTTTTAGGCGGTTTTCCACATTCTGCTAGGTGAATAGCGGGCTGGTCCCCACGTTCCACCTCAGTTACACGACTCACAGAGATTTGAAAACGTTCGCAGTATTTCATGGCTTACACTAGACGCAGACGGCTGGGATACACTACTTACATCCTGGGGGGTTTGAGGTGGGGGCAGGAAGTGCATCCGGCCACCCTCTGCAACTAACACTGCCAAATCCGTAATGACCCGACCAATCCCGCTTTGACGCGAGACAAAGGCCCAAAGAAACAAAGATTCTTTGGCAAAAATGGTTCAAATGGCTCTGAGCACTATGGGACTTAACATCTGAGGTCATCAGTCCCCTAGAGCTTAGAACTACTTAAACCTAACTAATCTAAGGACATTACACGCATCCATGCCCGAGGCAGGATTCGAACCTGCGACTGCAGCAGTCGCGCGGTTCCAGACTGAAGCGCCTAGAACCGCTCGCCCACCGCGACCGGAAAATATTCTTTGCAGTTCATCTTAAGATTCTGCATACTTTTACACAATAAAAACATAATGATTCTGAGTAGTTCATAAACGTAACATTGACGGATGGTGTCTGACTTGCATTTGCAAATACTGTTGACAAGTGCACTGGAATATTTGGGAACAGTTGAATATTTTATGGGAACATTATCCAATGCTGAAAATATGTTTAACTAATCGATTCCCTGTTCACTTTCAGATAAGTTTGTCTACTATCTCTAACAATTCATAAATTTTCCATAGATATCCCGTAGCCAAGGTATCTATCGCCTGACTCTCCAAATATCACACGTGGACTGATTATAAGATTATACAGTACACTTTGAAAAACTAAAAGAGAAGGCGAACCACGAAGGAAAAATATCCTAAGTGGAAATCACGGGTGCCGCCGATGACAATCAAAGGTGTCCTGTTACGAAAAGAAATGGCAACCCAGACCATCACTGCTGATTGTTGGGCCGTATGTCGGGCTACAGGCAGGTCGGTATCCCACCGCTGTCTGACTGTCTCCAGACACGTCTTCGGCCGGGAATCTCATTTTTTGGAATGGAATCGTCTTCAGTGAGGAGTTCCGCTTCTTACTAAGCCCCGATGACCAGTGAAGACAATCCCGACAGTGGCGGCATACCAATATGACTATCGTGCGGCAGCCGGAATGATGGTCTGGGATGCATTTCATTTCAAAGCAGGAAATGTTTTGGTGTCGTCCGCTGCACACTTATAGCACAGTGGTAAATCAACGGTATTGTACGAGTACACCCCGTTTTGTTGCGCTTGATGGCAAATCACTCTGATCTTACATTTCAGCAAGAAAATGCCCGCCCGAACACGGCGAATGTTTCTACTAATGGTCTTCGTGCTTGCTAAACCCTACCTTGGCCAGGAATATCGAAAGATCTCTCCCCAATTGAGAACGTCTGGGTCGTTATGGGCAGGGTCCTCCAAAAAGCTCGAGATTTTGGTGAGCTAACGCACCAACTGGACAGAATTTGGTACGGTGCCCCTCAGGTAGACATACAAAAACTCTATCAATGAATGCTAGGCCGAATAACTGCTTGCATACCGGCCCCAAGTCGGGACAATATCGCCGGCCACTGTGGCCGAGCGGTTCTAGGCGCTACAGCCTGGAACCGCGCGACAGATACGGTCGCAGGTTCGAATTCTGCCTGGGGCATGGATGTGTATGATGTGCTTAGGTTAGTTAGGTTTAAGTAGTTATAAGTTCTAGGGGGCTGATGACCTCAGAAGTTAAGTCCCATAGTGCTCAGCGCCATTTGAACCATTTGATTTTCGGCCATCGCGTTATTGTCGTGCTCAATTTGTCACTCTCTTTCTTTTGAATAAATCATCCATTTTTTTCTGAAATTTTAGTCAGTTTTTCACCTGCACATGTACATGACACTACCCATTTTCATCCCATTCGCGTTACTCTTACGTGATGGGTCTTTTTTTTTTTAGTGTATTATCTGCACAGAAATGTGCCCTGGTTTTCACAATAAATAGATAACTTTGCTCAGAAACTGCGGCACAGACTGCAGTCATTGTTGATCTACGACCTTAATAACTTATAACTGAGAAACATTAGAAATCAGAAAATTAATGCAAACACAATTGATGCGGCGTACTACAAACCTTGTCGTCCTTAAAACGTAATTTGTAAAATAATATTTCGTTACTCCTTCCAAATACGTCTCGAAAATCGCAAGGGAACCGACAATCTCTGTGTCATTCTCAGTCGACTGGCGTCATCGGACACAGATATGTAAGAGCGCTGTCTGTTTTCGTGGTCAGGAGCTGCTACTGCTCGGTCAAGTAATTCCTTTATTGGCGTCACGAGGCTGAGTGCACGTCGGTAGGTCAACAACAAATGGAGGCCTCTAGGTGCCCATGCGAGTGCCAAACAGTGATGAACTCCGGTGATTTGACGGGCACAGGTGTATCGACGGCGGCACGACCATTGTCGCGTACAGGTACGAGGGGACATCAAAAACTAAGCGACTTTTATTGAATACTTCACTACACGTCAAAGTGACACAGATACATGACACTATTTGTCAACGTAGTCACAATGTCTCTGCAAAACGGTTGGAACGTTCTGCTAATCATTCAGTTCCTCAAAGACAGAAATCCTGTCCTTAGTCACGGAGCCATTCGAGAACCGCCGTGTGAACGTCCATACTAGGAAAATCTCTTTCCACACAGATGTACTTCATTCCTGCCAAAAAGATGGAAGTTACATGGTGGAAGACTTACCGATTAACATCACCCTTTTCAATGTGGCGTTGATCAAGCTGTCAAAACCACTTCACTGCGGCAGAATCTGACATTGTATTTCGTCTATGTACCGTCAGAATTAGGTTACGAATCCGTGTGAAATTTAGAAGTTTTGCCCACAAGAATCTTGCTGCCCCGCATACTTCGCGTTTGGAGTACATTTTCGGTTGCCACGCCACTCCAATCACGCACTGTGATGCACCTGTTATTCGTATCGCAGCAGAACTGCTCTGAAAGAGACTCGGGACGCGACCTCTCTTCTTACAATGCGCCATTCTTTTTTGCACAATAGTCTTATCATGGGTCAAAATATATAATTTACATTCTGAAGTCCTTACGCACTTCTAGGGAAATACAATTAATAAAACGAAAGCATATGAGGAAATGAAGTTTTACTAAACGTTCGTCAGTATCTATGAATTTGGGAGCTAGTTCTCGGCTGTCAATTCATGTGAAAAGGCAGATAAAACTGATCTTTTTATCAAATATATAAGTTATTTGGTAATCGAAATTATGTAATATGTTCATGTTGATGAGTGATCATAGCTGTCCAGGTGTATCAACTGTTTGTGTTGCTCTCGCGTGTCCGGTTGCGTGCAGTCGTTCATGTAACACAGTCTTTCGACAGCGTACCTGCCATCATCTGCAACTGATACCTGTAGTATGAATGTTTCGCTACATTGAGCAGCCTTTATAGTCTTATCGCTCCCGAACCCTTTCCTCACTGCACGATCGCTGTGGGAGTGGGAGAGGTGGAGCGTGATCGCATAATGCTGGGTGTGAATTCCTCTCCTTCAGTGCCTCTGCCGCCCACATCGGGCGCGGAGGTTGCCCTTGGTCAACATTGCCATTTCAGTTGGGTAAACGGTGGATCCTACACCTTACTGAGAGCGAAGCCACTGTCTGTATTGGCCAGGCCGTCGGCCACTCGTATTTGAATAGCCTTCTTTGGAACATAGACACAAGACTACGATATCTATCTTATCACTTCCGTTTGTTCAAATTTCATCGAGTCCACTGTACTCATGTATGTTCTGCAACCGCAGATGTTTTTGGTTGCTGAAGTTAGCTGTACCTTCTGTGGTCCTTGCACCTCTCTTCGACTGTCTGCGCAGTCTGCCTGACATAAGCCCTACTGTATTTACATGGAATACGGTAGACACCTGGTTTACGGAACCCAAGTCGTCCTTCATCGAACCTAATGGCAATACAACCTCTTCCCAGTGATATTATATCTACAGAACAAGTTTTAAGCGACAAGATATCGAATTACCAAAACGTCAGTCGTGATATGCCATTTCTGTTGCATTCACATCTGTAGGTTTGAATCAGTATAAATGGTGAATAGTAAAACGAGCTGGCCACTAAGAATTTCTGCTCCATACATGAAGTTTTGCAAGAAAATTGACCTAAGTACTTGTATTATGCTGGTGAATAAGCACGTACCGTTCTGTTTTGCATGTTGATATTTCAGTTGCTACTGGTTTATTTATCGATTGTCATTTTTTATATGTAGTTCACACTTGCTGTTTCAGTTTACATAGTATCATTTTGTCATTTGGAGATAAAGTGGAGCTGTGGACGCTAGAAGTTGGAATGCCAATTGGAGAAATCGGAACAATTCGGACGTATCCTTTTGTTTTAGTTCAGTAGGGGGATGACAGCAGCAAAGGGAGACAGAAACATTTGCGCCATGTATGGGGATAAAGCTATTGGACAGAGCACTGCGGGAAAACGATTTTCTCGTTTTAAGGAGGATCGTTTTGGTATAAGTGAAAGTCCAAGTTCAGGAAGACCTTCGGGGTTCCATGAAGATAGTTCGAACGCATTAATCGAGGATGATACACGTCCGTGTACTCGAGAACTGGCATATGTGATGAACTGTGATCATTCTATCATCATGCAACATTTTCATGCAATGGGGAAAGTCCAAAACTCTTATGTATAGGTACCGCATGTTGTAAGACAATATCACAAAAATCAGAGGATGGCCATATGTGAATCTCTGCTTCCTAGTCATTAACTTACTCGTGAACAACACCATCCATTCCTGCTCTGTATCGTTACTGGTGACGAGAAATGGCAAATTTATGCTAACGTAAGGAAAAGAAAGGAATGATTGAGCCCAAAGGAGCAACTCCCTGTACAAAGACATGCGCGCAATCACAAAAGATAGAGTTACACTCTGGTGCGACAGCGACTGCTTGGTGTACTAAGAATTTCTTTTCGAGGTCAAAAACTGAGACGTCTTACAGACCCAATCCAAGAACGCCGCCAACTTATATTTCGTGGAAAGACCACAAAGATAAGATAAGAGAGATTGGGGCTTATACAGAGGCATATAGGCAGTCATTTTTCCCTCGTTCTGTTTGGGAGTGGAACAGGGAGAGAAGATGCTAGTTGTGGTACGAGGTACCCTCCGCCACACACCGTATGGTGGATTGCGGAATATGTATGTAGATGTAGATGGATGTAGATGTAGATCAGGAAGACTGCGTGAAGTTATGCTGATTCACTTTAAAGCCCGTCCGCAATCTGCTAGAATGACAGAAAAACAAGTGTCGTCGTGATTGCCGTCTGCTTCACATCTGCTGTGCAGCGAGCTACGTTAATTTAAGAATTAACTGTATTTTTCTTACTTGTCACTTCTTCTTCTGTGAGTTTTTGCTTTTAGGAAGCTTTAATTTTCGAGCAGTAGTAATAGTGTTCCATAGATTTCGTGTTTGTGCAGTACTGCAGCAGCAGTGCAGTAGGGAGTCGCATATTTAGCTTTCATATTTGTTTTGTAGTTTGATTCTTAATTTCTTTCCGAGTGTTTGTGCGCTTGCATATTTAATTACATAAAATTCTTGCGTATTCTCTTATTTGAGAGGAGTTATATTGCTTATTGATAGCTGTAAAGTATAAATTCGCGGAGTCGTTAGTCAGTTGTTTGTTTTGGATAGCCAGTGCTTTCTGTTTATTTCGTAGAAGCAGTTAGCAGCAGACAGAGGCCAGTGCAGTTTCATCTGTCCTTGCAGAGTGACGTGTGCGAGCAGCAGTAGCACAAACTAGTCGTTTATTCAGTTTTTCGTATTAGTCCAGCAGGTTTAATTCAAATTACTTTGTGTGTTTGTGTGCTTGCGTGGTGAAATTTTTCGGATCTTTGCGTATTTTCGAATTAGAAAGGGGTAGTATCAAATTTTAACACCGGTAGGGTGTAACATCACGTAGGCGATTGTCATTTGTTCTAAGACAGGGGTAGGATCGCATTGTAACATCTGTATAGTGGCGTAGTCGTGGTCATTTGATAGCTTAGTTCGTAAGTAATTGTTCATATATCGCAGCTCAATCTGGCGCTGGTGACGCAACTGTGCAGTCGAATATCGTTGTTTTATTTGCCTCAGCTCTATACGTCCAGATATCAGCAGTAGGATGGATAGGGTGTGTGCGTGCTGTGTGCGGGCGCAGTAGGAACTGGCCGCGGTTCGCGAGCGGCTGAACGTGCTGTTAGCCACGGTCAGCCGCCTTCAGGCTGCTGCCTCGAGGTGCAGCGAAGGGGGGGGGGGGGGGGGGGTGTCTGGCACGTCGCTTGAGACACCCCAGGTGTCGCTTGCTGCGTCCGCAGACTCAGCCGCCGAGGCACCTTCTAGTGTACCCGGCGCGTTTGGGGCCACCCTCACCTCAGGGTGAGTGGCGGACCGCAACGCGTTCGCGTCGCTCGAGGCGGAGGGTCAATGTGGAGGCTGGCTGGCTGGCCTCGCCCGTTCATCCTGTCTGTGGGCAGGTGGCCGCTCCTTCAGCAGGGTCCGATCAAGCACATGGGGGCAAAGGCTTGCTGGTTATTGGGAGCTCCAACGTTAGGCGGGTGAAGGGGCCCCTTAGGGAAATAGCGTAATGGGCTGGAAAGAATTCCAACGTGCACTCGGTTTGTCTGCCGGGGGGCCTCATCCAAGATGTGGAGGCGGCCTTGCCTGCGGCTATCGAGCGTACGGGGTGCAGTCGCCTGCAAGTAGTTGCTCACTTTGGCACCAATGATGCCTGTCGCTTGGGTTCTGAGGCGATCCTAAGTTCTTACAGGCGGCTGGCGGATTTGGTGAAGACCGCTGGCCTCACGCAGGGTGCAAGCAGAGCTCTCTCTTTGCAGCATCGTTCCCAGAGTGGATCGGGGTCCTTTGGTTTGGAGCTGAGTGGAGGGTCTCAACCAGAGGCTTCGTCGACTCTGTGACGGTCTTGGCTGAAGGTTCCTAGACTTGCGCTATTGGGTGGGGAATTGTAGGACGCCCCTTGGTAATTCAGAGGTGCACTACACAAAGGAAGCGGCTAGTCGGGTAGCAGAGTACTTGTAGCGTGCACATGGGGGTTTCTTAGGCTAGGCAGTAGTGCGAGGTGTCCTGATGAACACTCACCAGTCGACGTGCAGGAAGGGAAATCAGAACGCTCTCAGTGTAAAGACACTTCAGCTATAAAGATATTAGAAGTAAATTTTCAGAATGTTCGGAATAAAGTTCCTGAATTTACTGCCCTCCAGGAAGCGTGTGGCGCGCAAATTATTCTCGGGACTGAGACCTGGCTGAACCCTGAGACAGAAAGTTCTGGAATATTCCGTGAGGGTTGGAACGTGTATCGGAAAGACAGATTAGACACCGTAGGAGGTGGTGTCTTCATTGCAGTTGACAAAAATATTGTGTCTACTGAGGTCGAAGTAGAGTGTGATTGTGAAGTTATCTGGACACGTTTAACAGGGCTAGGAGAAATAAAGTTAATTGTTCGGTTTTATTACCGGCCACTAGGTTCCACCGTGACAGTTCTAGAATCATTCAAAGGGAGTCTACACTCTGTATCGCAGAAGTACCCGGATCATGCTATATCAGTCGGAGGCGACTTCAATCTACGTACTATAGACTGGTATGTCTATGGATTCATTACAGGTGGTACAGACAAGCCGTCGTGTGAATTACTTTTGAACACATTATCCGAAAACTGTCTTGAGCAGCTAAATCGACAGCCAGCGCATAATGGAATTATTTTAGATCTGGTAGCCACGAAGAGACCAGACCTCATCGACGGTGTCAGTGTTGAGACAGGGATTAGTGATCATGATATTGTCATTACGACTATGGTTACGAAAGTTAAAAAGTCGGTCAAGAAGACTAGGAGAGTATTCTTACTAGAAAGAGCAGATAAGCAGTTGTTAGCATCCCACTTAGTAAATGAATCGACTTCATTTACTTCCGGTACGATGGACGTGGAAGAATTATGGGCAAATTGTAAAAACATTGTAAATCACGCATTGGACAAATATGTGCCGTAAAAGTGGGTTACGGACGGAAAAGACCCACCGTGGTTTAACAGCGCTATTCGGAGAATGCTCAGGAAGCAAAGGCAGCTGCACTCGCGGTACAAGAAAGATCGGGAGAATGAGGACAGGCAAAAGTTAGTAGAGATTCGTGCTGCTGTAAAAAAAGCGATGCGCGAAGCATTCAACCACTACCACCGTCATACCTTAGCAAAAGATCTTGCTGAAAACCCAAGGAAATTCTGACCTTACGTAAACTCGGTAAGCGGGTCGAAGGCTTCCATCCAGTCACTCACTGATTAGTCTGGCCTGGCAACGGAAGACAGCAAAACGTACGCTGAAATTTTAAATTTAGCAATTGAGAAATCTTTCACGCAGGAGGATCGTACAAACATACCGCCGTTTGAGTCTCGTACATATTCCCGTATGGAGGACATAGTGATAGACATCCATGGGGTTGTGAAGCAGCTGAATGGGTTGAAAATAAATAAATCGCCAGGTCCTGATGGGATTTCAATTCGGTTTTACTTTACTGCATTGGTTCCTTACTTAGCTTGCATTTATCGCAAATCTCTTTCCCAACGTAAAGTCCCGAGCGACTGGAAAAAAGTGCAGGTGACACCTGTATGTAAGAAGGGTAGAAGGACGGATCCTCAAAATTACAGACCAATAACCTTAACATCGGTTTGTTGCAGGATTCTCGAACATATTCTCAGTTCGAATATAATGAATTTCCTTGAGACAGAGAAGTTGCTGTCCATGCATCAGCACGGCTTTAGAAAGCATCGCTCGTGCGAAACGCAACTCGCCCTTTTTTCACATGATATCTTGCGAACCATGGATGAAGGGTATCAGACGGATGCCATATTCCTTGACTTCAGGAAAGCGTTTGACTCGGTGCCCCACTGCAGACTCATAACTAAGGTACGAGTATATGGGATTGGATCCCAAGTGTGTGAGTGAGGGTATCATCTGGAGTGCCCCAGGGAAGTGTGGTAGGTCCGCTGTTGTTTTCTATCTACATAAATCATCTTTTGGATAGGGTGGATAGCAATGTGCAGCTGTTTGCTGATGATGCTGTGGTGTACGGGAAGGTGTCGTCGTTGAGTGACTGTAGGATACAAGATGACTTGGACAGGATTTGTGATCGGTGTAAAGAATGTCAGCTAACTCGAAATATAGATAAATGTAAATTAATGCAGATGAATAGGAAAAAGAATCCTGTAATGTTTGAATACTCTATTAGTAGTGTAGCGCTTGACACAGTCAAGTCGATTAAATATTTGGGCGTAACATTGCAGAGCGATATGAAGTGGGACAAGCATGTAATGGCAGTTGTGGGGAAGGCGGATAGTCGTCTTCGGTTCATTGGTAGAAGGAGACCGCCTATAAAACACTAATACGACCTATTCTTGAGTACTGCTCGCGCGTTTGGGATCCAGATCAGGTCGGATTGAGGGAGGACATGAAAGCAATTCAGAGGCGGGCTGCTAGATTTGTTACTGGTAGGTTTGACCATCACGAGAGTGTTACGGATATGCTTCAGGTTTCAAATGGTTCAAATGGCTCTGAGCACTATGGGACTTAACAGCTGTGGTCATCAGTTCCCTAGAACTTAGAACTACTTAAACCTAACTAACCTAAGGACATCACACACATCCATGCCCGAGGCAGGATTCGAACCTGCGACCGTAGCAGTCGCGTGGTTCCGGACTGCGCGCCTAGAACCGCGAGACCACCGCCGCGGCAGAAATGCTTCAGGAACTCGGGTGGGATTCACTAGAGGAAAGGAGGCGTGCTTTTCGTGAATCGCTACTGAGGAAATTTAGAGAACCAGAATTTGAGGCTGACTGCGGTACAATTTTACTGCCGCCAACTTACATTTCGCGGAAAGACCACAAAGATAAGATAAGAGAGATTAGGGCTCGTACAGAGGCATATAGGCAGTCATTTTTTCCTCGTTCTGTTTGGGAGTGGAACAGGGAGAGAAGATGCTAGTTGTGGTACGAGGTACCCTCCGCCACGCACAGTATGGTGGATTGCGGAGTATGTATGTAATGTAGATGTAGATGTAGACCAGGAAGACTGCGTGAAGTGATGCTGCTCCACTTTAACGCCCGCCCGCAATATGCTAGAATGACAGGAAAACAATGTACAAAAGTTAGGTAGGGAAAACATTCCACACCCACCTTGTTCACCTCATCTTGCGTTCTCATATTTTCACCTTTACCGCTCTGTATCTAACAACGTTCAAGGAACTTCGTTTCCGGATGAAAATGTTCTCCGAACACGGCTTGATGAGATCTTCGCCCCAAAACGACGTGATTTCTACAGTCGCGGCACCGGGCAGAAACCCCAGCATAGGCAGACTATTGTGCATAGAGATGGAGAATATATAATTGATGACTGAAGTTTCTGTTATGTGCATCTGTTGAGTTTATTAAAGCGCTACGAGCTTATGCGCGAACCCAATAACAAGTCTAATTTCTACAGGCTTAAAAACTTTATTTCGGTAAATAACACTAGAAAACAATAACTGAAGCGTAAATGAGTGCAATAAGTTGTTTTTTGTGACCAACTAAAGATATGTATATGTTCAGGTAAAAAAGATGCAAATTAAACATTAACAGTTGTTAATGAACAAAACATAGCTCGCTTTCTGAATAAAATTTTTGTACGAAGATCCCGAACAAGACAGTGACCTGGCCCGTTCGGTTACAAGGGTCGGATGTAATTGTAATCATCTCCGTGACGCCTTTCCCGCCCCTTGATCGTCGTCTTTCTAGTTTCAAAACGCAAGAGATACCGCTTCCTGCTAATGCCGTTCCCCTTTTATCTTCCGGTTCACCGTTTCGGGGAGGGGATCTCCAGTCATCAGCTTTCACGCTGAACTCCTGTTGACCGCCAGCAAAACGAAAATTTTCTTGCACACTGGAACTTTCCTTTGATTCTGCCTCCTTAGCTGGAAGCTTGACGGTTTTCCCAAAAGCCAAATCATAAAACTAAGGACGGATGTGACCACTAGAGTTCCTTCAGTGTGTATGAATCGAAGGGAAAGTCTGGAATTTCTGCTGTGCTCGTCATGAGTTCCATTTGCAAACAAAGCGCACGCACAAATAACAATACCTGGCTTTCCCCAAGCTATGCAGCCTCAACAGAGCGCACTTATAATAATTTACAGTGCTTAATAAGATGTTGTCAGTAATCTCATGTGTGCTATTACACAGATTCACATTTAAACAACCCATTTACGAGGGGCGTTCCATAAGTAAAGCAACACATTTTATTTTCTTAAATCAGTTTGGTATTATTCAAGATTTCAGAACATCTTATTATAGTTTCACTACAAGAATCTATCTTTCAACATAATCTACGTTGAATAGGACTACCTTACGTTACCTTAGTGGCAGGGCCTTTATGCTCTCTTGGTACCACTCTTACGGCCGACGTTTCAGACAACGTCTCGCTGCATCAGTAACCTCAAATCATCCACGAACTGCTTTCCGCGGAGTACAGCCTTCATCGACCCAAAGTCGGAAGCTGAGAGATCTTGGCTGTAGGTTGGACGAGAAAGAACACTCCAATGAGCTCCTCTCTGGTGTGCAAACTTGTAAGAGGCCTTGCACTGTCTTGGAGGACGAGAAGTTAGTTTGCATTTTTGTGGCGGAGAGCACCCTGTAGTCGTTTCTTCAGTTTCCTGAGGGTAGATCAGTACGCTTCAGAGTTGATCGTTGCATCGTAAGGGAGGACATCAAATAGAATTAACCCTTCATTGTTTCAGAAGACCGTCGCCATAACTTTCCCTGCTGAGGTTGCAGCATTCAGCTGCTTCGAAACAGAGGTGACTTAGCGCCACTCCATGGACTGGCGTTTTGTTTCCGTTTCGAAGAGATGGACCCATCGCCTGTGACAATGTTCGACAAAAAAGTTGTCGCGATCAGCATCGTAACTCGAAAGCAATACCTCACAGAAGGTCGACCGTTGCTCTTAAGGGTTGGTGCCGGGGAACACAATCTAGCACACATCTTTGAGTACCATAACTGGTGGACTAGCGTGTCACCACTGTAAACAGAGGTGCTGGTTGAGAAGCGAGGTTTCATTGTGTTCCGTCGATCGGCTGAAATGAGTGTCCGCACGTTCCAACATTGCAGGTGTCAGACTGTGTGTGGCAGGTCGGCACGCGAGAGATCGTACAAGTCTGCGCGACCTTGTTGCACTGGTAACGGATACCTTACCCTACGACTCGTAGACATTATGCAAGCACCTATGAATATCTGCGACGCTCTGCTTTTCCGCCAAAGGAAACCCAGTGACAGCGCTCTGTTGGGAACGAACCTACCTTACGGACACGATTTTGAAGGCTACGTATAGCGCCGCCAGCTATAGGAACGTCATGAAGGTGAAGTGGACGAATCAATAGTAGTCCACGATCTTCCACAACGAATGCTGTATTTTTTCAACGGAAAATGGGCGAAATAAATGTGTTGCACTTCCTATTGAGTGCCGCTCGTACTTCAGCAATTTTGGAGTCGGATACAAACTCTGAAGCGACCAATCCTGATAATTACGTTAATGTTGCACACAAGTCCAGTAGCTCATGTTTGCCGCACCTCCACAGTGAGTGTCTATTATAGACTCCAAACATAGCTTCACAGAGAGAACCACGATGACTGAGCGAGGGGTATTTCGTGTGATACTTTTTAGCACACGTGTTCCCAACAGCTCCCATCTCAGCTACACTCCAGCTCGTCCTCTTCTTCTGTGAATTAGCCAGCTCTTAGTGGTCACGCAAAAGCAACGGTGTGCAGAGGTCTTTTTCTCGCAGAAGCAACTCGAAGCGATAGCGAACGTAATCCCGGGCAACCGGCATTACAGCAATTAACACGAGTCCACACAATAGTCGCCTCGGCCGCAGGCGCTCGTTACCCGGGAAATTCTCCTTTTGTTTGCGATCCGCTGGCCAGAAGTGCAAAAAGGCGTGTGGCGCCGGCGGAGCCGACCCCGCGGTAACGAGACGGACAACGGCCGGAATTACCGGGGCGACACCGCGCGCCCGTCGGGCTATTCTGAGCCGCTGCGCTGACAGCGGCAGCCGCCACGGCGTGTAACAGGCTCGCTTAATGAGAACAGCCCGTCCGGCGCACGGGCCGATGATGACACTGCGGGGCGGCGGGGCGCGCCCATCCGGGGGCAATCACTGCCTGCTGATGGCAGCCCGCTGTCTTCGGCGTGCCTTGACATGACGGCGACACTCTGCGGCCGGCTCGAAACGCGCGTGCACCTGACAGCCTGCCGGACACACATCACTCTCAGGGGACCGGCAAGAGGGTGGTCTGCGGTAAAAATACGAGCGACACACGATATTTGAGCAGAAGTACACTCTTGGCAGTTAAAATTGTACAACCAGAAAGGATAGCAAAAAAGGTATTTCTACCTATTCTGCGTGTACAGAGTGAATCGTCTATAGCTTGCACTGCAGATATTGCGGAAAAGGGAAGTGCTATTGTTTTACGGTTTTCATAGAATGGACTGGGAGTCAGAGGCTCGTACTGGGTAAAAGTCTAGCGTAGGGCCAGCGGTGTACTTAGTATTCTGTGCAGGAATATTCTCAGCATCTGCCGTCAGATGCAGTGGGATCAAAAAAAGGTGTGTCCGCTGTTTGTGCTACGAAGCCAGTGAGAGAGCAGCAGGCAGACAATATTGTAAGAGGTCAATGACTAAGGAATTTATCCCTAGCGCACTCGAGCAGATGTAACTTCGATGGATTGCTCACGCGCTGCCTGCTATATTTATGCTACAATAGAATCACAGACCAGAGAGAAGTCTCGGCAGCAGTAGTGGTAGTGGTAGCTTGCGGTCGGGCGGTTGGGTCAGCTCGCTCTTGGAGAGCAGTTGTCTAGTTGCACAGCTCACAGAGAGCACTTGTGTCCTGTGTGGAATTACCAAGGCCGGTTGTGGAGAAAGATGGCGATGCCTGAGCGATGTACTATAAGGTAAAAGCAAAAAATATTATTTTCTATTGCCGTGCGCATATGAAATTTGCAACAACTCATTTTGTACTATTGTTATATCGAAGTCACATGTAAATAATTTTCAATAATTTTTCAATAACAATCTTTCTTATAAAGATAACTTTTGACAGTCATTCATCTGAATTTAAAGTTTTTTACTAATTTCCCCTATCCATAGTCATGCCAATTATCGTAAATAAAATCAGTTCTTTTCCATACATAACAAAATCTAGTGGCCAGCATTGTTCTCCTATCCATAGTCATGCCAACTATCGTAAATAAAATCAGTTGTTTTTCATGCACAACAAAATCTAGTGGCCAGCATTGCACTGGGTTCAAATGGTTCAAATGGCTCTGAGCACTATGGGACTTAACTTCTTTGGTCATCAGTCCCCAGGAACTTAGAATTACTTAAACCTAACTAACCTAAGGACAGCACACAACACCCAGTCGTCACGAGGATTTTCTCTGCCTCGTGATGACTGGGTGTTGTGTGCTGTCCTTAGGTTAGTTAGGTTTAAGTAGTTCTAAGCTCTAGGGGACTGATGACCATAGATGTTATGTCCCATAGTGCTCAGAGCCATTAGAACCATTTTTTTTTTCAATTTATTCAGAATGATCTTTCAGGGCCATGACGCAGCACTGCTGACGTCCAAAATTTACCAGTTTAAATTCACAGTCAGTTAATTATTGAAATGTTATATGTGAGCCACAATTTTATTGAGAGGTTAGTCACATTTTTATTGCGAGATTACGGAAATGTGACTTTGATATAACAATAGTACAAAATGAGTTGTTGCAAATTACATATGCGTGTGGCAATTGATAATAATAATTTTTGCTTTTACCTTAAACTACATCGCTCAGGCACCGCCATCGTTCTCCACGACCGGCCTTGGTAATGCCATACAGGACACAAATGCTCTTACTGAGCTATACAACTAAGCAACTGCTCTCTACGAGCGACCTGACCCAACTGCCCGACTGCGAGCTACTACTACTACCGCTACTACTACTTCTGCTGCTGCCGACACTGCTCTCTGGTCTGCGATTCTATTGTAGCATAAATATCGTAGGCAGCGCGTGAGCAATCCGTCGAAGTTACATCTGCTCGAGTGCGCTAGCAATAAATTCCTTAGTCATGGTCCTCTTACAATATCTTTTGAACTAATACATTCTCAAAAAAGTGTAGAACATTGCTGTAAACGAGGTTTGGTCCTTGTTTGAATCGCACCTATTTAAGCTGTGCTACTATCTTGAAACCGAGGACAGCATCGCAACCCACGACATGTTCGAAAAAGCAGTGACATACTTCTCTGTTTTGTGTTGCTACGCAGTTGGTCTGTCCTAGCACACCAAGTAAGTGGATCAATGTTTTTTAATTAAATCATGGGAGAAGGTAGGTGGATCAATGTTTGTTAATAAATCGAACTTGCGACTCCATTATTAATAAACATTGATCTATCTACCTTCTTCCTACTTAATTAAAAGATATTGATCCATTAACTCAGTGTGTTAGCGCAGATCGATTGCATCGTTACTAACCACCACACCTGATACATTATCGCGGCCTGTCGCTGTGGCCTAGCTTTTCTAGGCGCCTCAGTCTGGAACCGCGAGGCCGCTACGGTCGCAGGTTCGAATCCTGCCTCGGGCGTGGCTGTGTGTGATGTCCTTAGGTTAATTAGGTTTTCGTAGTTCTAAGTCTAGGCGACTGATGACCTCAGATCTTAAATCACATAGTGCTCAGAACCACTTATTTCAACATTTTCGTGTCTCTGCGGTTCAAAAAATCGCTCTCGGCACTATAGGACTTAACATCTGAGGTCATCACTCCCCTAGAACTTAGAACTACTTGAACCTAACTAACCTAAGGACATCACACATATCCATGCCCGAAGCTGGATTCGAACCTGCGACCGTAGCGGTCGCGCGGTTCTAGACTGAAGCGCCTAGAACCGCTAGGCCACCGCGGCCGGCTTTCTGCAATTAATACTTAAGACAAACACCAGCGGACGACGATACCGTGCAGGACTAAATCACTCAAATTAACTCACTTTCTAGCCCTCGCTGCCATAATCCCAAAATATTTCTCTCGTAACTTACAAAAGAAAGCAAACAAGTCAATGATTTCAAATTCGGCGTTAGAAATATACTGCTTCTCCTCTCACCTCCCACTGGTTGCGTCAATTAATAATCCCACTGCCTACATGATCTGACAGGTTGCTGACCTATGAGCAGTAGGTAAGCAGCGCCGTGATGGTCGCTGGCTCTGAACTATACTTTAGCCTTCGTATTGTTAGCCAATTCACAGATTGTATTAATACTTAGTAAGCTATTTTTTGTGCAAAAAATAACTTTTTTAAATGGAAGAATGCCTATTGTCACTAACAAATTAAAACTAGGGTAAATTACAATGTCAGTGGTGTTCGTTGCCGGAGTCTAGTGCGAATCGTTGAGGAAGTATCGAATTGTGCGAAGTTTCTACATAGACGCTTGTTTGTGCCTTTCAAACTACGCAGTTACTACGCAAGATGTTATGTTTGCTTGCAGTGTGCTTGTGTGTATCTTGTGTGCAATGCGACTTACTAGCCAGATAGTGTGTCGGAGTTCAAATAATGGTTCAAATGGCTCTGAGCACTGTGCGACTTAACTCCTGAGGTCATCAGTCGCCTAGAACTTAGAACTAATTAAACCTATCTAACCTAAGGACATCACACACATCCATGCCCGAGGCAGGATTCGAACCTGCGACCGTAGCGGTCGCTCGGCTCCAGACTGTAGCGCCTAGAACCGCACGGCCACTCCGGCCGGCGTGTGTCCAAGCAGTAGGTCCTGATTGGGCAGCCGGATTTATCAAAGCAGAAAAAATAGACATGTCTAAAGTGTATGGAGAGTGTAGGAAGAACGTTGTATTCGCACGGTATATGTGGCAATATACCACAATGGATGTCAACGTTCTCGGAATAATTTATCAACCGTTCCAACTAGTTATGCGAAAGTGGTAGTGTAACATCGAAACACCGCAACAGAAGGAAACAAGTGACGGCAGAAGAGGGAAAATCATGTTCATGCTGATACTACAGTTGCTCCACACGTTAGCTCCCGCACAATCGCACTAGGAAGTGCGATGTGTCAGGCAAATATCAGTAGGTATTGTCCCACTTAAAAAGGGTATGTTTTCACAAAAAGTACACTTTCTAAGTATTTTTACAATCTGTTGATTGGCTAACATTGCGAACCCCTGACTAACTATCAGTTCTGTGGAAACCGCACAACAGTAGCACTTTTTATTTCCACAATATTTGCAGTGCAACTTTTAGGTGACTCACCCTGTGTAGTACAATAGGAAAAATACATCACCAACGAAAAAATGTTCCTATCGTGGCATAAACTGTGTCAATATGTTCCCTTGATTTATAAGGCTTTGCGTGAAAAGTAAAGAACTAGCTGTCTCATTCTAACTTCCTCAAAACCGTTAAAAGTTATTCCAACAATTTTCGCATGCGAACATATTCGTGCTTTTTTTTAAACATTCGGCTTACCTCAAATTGTCAACAAGCTGCCCCAGCCGTCGCTCACTGACATCCATTAGGTCATCACTGTACGTCGCTCATACCCACCCACTCTCAGTTGCCCTTTCTCACTCCTCATTCAGCCCAACTCACTGTCATCATATCTTTGATCCTCTGTGTCATTCTCTCCTGAGTCGCAGCCACGCCCTCTTTATTCTTACCTATTAAAGTTTCGTCTCACTGTCATTGCCTCTCTCTTGCTCTCTTTTACTGCTAACATTTCGTTTCTTCCTTCCTTCCTACTGCTATTATCTCTTCTCAATGTCAATATTTCTGCCTTCTTTGTTGTCGCTGTCATATACTCTGTCTCTCATTATTATCATTGGCGCTCACTCACTTACACTTTCTCTTTCCCTTTATTCCTCCTCCCTCTCTATCTGGCACCGTCTCCTTCACTCTTTCCCTAGCGCTGTCCTGTCACTGTTAACCATGTTCCACTGCCACTGTGCCCTCTCTCTCTCTCTCTCTCTCTCTCTCTCTCTCTCTCTCTCACACACACACACACACACACACACACACACTACAACTTGTCTCATTCGCTCTTTCTATAGTGCAACCACCGTCTACTATCTTTCAGTATTTTTTACTTTTCCAGTGCCACTGTCTTCAGCTCTCTCAGCATAAAAGAGCGAATATGGTCGCATGACAACATTTTTGAGAAAATCTTTGAATGTACTGAGGAAAGTAGAATGAAACTGCTGGTACCCAATTTTTCAGTCAGTCTTTTTAGGAGGACAAAATGCATTCATGTACTTAAAGACATAAATCTCCAGAAATTTGACAGCTAAAATAGCAAAACTTGAGGCTATTATGCACAACATGATTCTTGATATTCTGTACTATTTTTGATTGAAAATGCGCATCGACATTCATTTTATAAGTATTTCAATTTTTAATTATCATTGATTCTACAATGTACCTTTTCTCGTAAACTAATCATGCAATAAAACTGGACTTTCACAGTTTATATCTGCATAAGAGTCTAATGAAACGTGTGGAACAGATTTTTGTTTAAGGTCTGCTATGAAATTAATTTTTCATTTTTGTGTTACACAGGAGTGCTCTATTTTTCTCAAATTTCAAAGGAGAACTTTTCTCAGTGGAATGGTAACGGGAAAGTGCTGCACAGGGTTATTCGGTAAATGATTATTAAGACCGATGCCTAATTTCAGGACGTTAACTTTCATAGTTACTGAGAAAAGTACATTATAGCTAAATAAAGTCAGTTTATGGCAATTCGCTTTTAAAATTTTTATTTCAACTTCTGACAATAACCGTCGGTTCAACAGTTGTAAGTAGGCTGTTTAGGTTTTTATATTGGTAACGCCACGTAGCGCTCTGTATGAAAATCACTGGCTGTGCTGTGTGCAGTCAGTGGCTGGTTGGCATTGTAATACTCGCCATTGTAGTGTTGGGCAGCTGGATGTTAACAGCGCTTAGAGTTGTGCAGTTGGAGGTGAGCCGCCAACAGTGGTGGATGTGGGCAGAGAGATGACGGAGTTTTGAAATTTGTAAGACTGGATGTCATGAACTGCTATATACATTATGACTTTTGAACACTATTGAGGTAAATACATTGTTTGTTCTCTATCAAAATCTTTCATTTGCTAACTATGCCTATTAGTAGTTAGTGCCTTCAGTAGTTTGAATCTTTTATTTAGCTGGCAGTAGTGACGCTCGCTGTATTGCAGTAGTTTGAGTAACCAAGATTTTTGTGAGGTAAGTGATTTGTGAAAGGTATAGGTCAATGTTAGTCAGGGCCATTCTTTTGTAGGGATTTTTGAAAGTCAGATTGCGTTGCGCTAAAAAATATTGTGTGTCAGTTTAAACACAGTCATGTATAATTTTTTCTAAGGGGACGTTTCATATGTCGACCCTTAGCCGAGGATACCTCATTGGAATCTTCTGATTTTTTCTTGTAGTTTCTGTAATTAGTGTAGATTTTGTTTATTGCTAGCGCGTAATTGTAGAGAGATCTCCTTTGTAGTTGCAGTCTTTCATTGTTGTACAGTAAATCAGGTGTGGCACGCATGTAAATTTGCACCAAGTATTTCGCAGCTGCGCTTGCAATTAACTAGATATTATTTTGAGTGGTATGTTAATGTGTTCTGTTATTTTGCTCTTCAAATTGTGTTTTTCTGTGTTGTTGTGTGAAATATTGTGACAATAATGGCGTGTGAAAAACTTAATACTAGGCTCTAAAGTACTGAGAAATGACAGAGAAGACGAAAGCAGTGTGTTAGCGCCACCATGTAATGAATTAACTACTGTTCAAAGTAGTAATTTGGTAATTGTGCATAGGGAAATGGAGCGGGCTGCAAATAATGGTGTAGGCAGTGAAACACTTAGTGTACAGGGAAGCATTATCGATCGATCGGTCGGCCACAGCTCGCCTCAGGAATCCGAAATGACAGGACACAATCTTGCAAATACTGTAGATTCAGGTTTTGCGTCCTCACCGTTTTCTCAAATAAATCAAGACACATTTTCTGCTTTTCAAAATGCGAATATTGCCGGTTCAAATGCACTGCCGAATAACACTGAGAAACATGTTTCAGACACCAGTGCACTGTTATTACAGTTAATGCAACAAATGGGACAAAGGCTACAAAAGTTAGACACAACGCTTGAACAAAATCAGAAACAAATGGGACAAAATCTTCAAAAGTTAGACACAATGGAACAAAATCTTCAAAAGTTAGACACGATGGAACAAAATCAGAGACAAACACAGCAAAAGCTTCAAAAGTTAGACGCAATGGAACAAAATCTTCAAAAGTTAGACACAATGGAACAAAATCTTCGGAAGTTAGACACCACGCTTGAACAATCACGTGAAGATTTAACTACTGAGTTACATAACATTGAATCGAAATGTCAAAAAGTCTGTAATGACGTAAAACACAAATTTGTCAGCATTTTCAACCTATTTTTTCGCGGCATGAAAATGCATTACAGAATCACGAAGCAGCCATAAAAGAACTGCAAACTATTGTTCATGAAAATCATGAGACCTTGCAAGCTAAAACTGACTCAGTTGCATCTACCGATTCGGTTACGAAACTTGCAAAAACTCAGGAAAACTTAAAGGACACAGTAGATACTCTGAAAAGGGGTTCAGAAAAATACAATGGGGAAATTAGTTCATTATAAGAGAAAGTAGTTGAACTTTCGGATCAGCTAAATAATTTATCTACGAAGATAGATGATAATCTGAATGACACAAAACCGGTAGTCTTTAATGACACAGAAGTGTGCGAACAAATTAGGAAATTAAAAAAAAAAATCAGAATCAAATTAATACGCAACACCAAAGAGAAATCCGGGAAGTACAAATCAGCTGACACAGGTAATACAAGAATTACGTATTTCAGAGGACTCGCGCTCCAATATGGGAAGAGGGACATAGAAATACGGAACAGCCACAAAATAATAACACAGCGCATTTCGGAAATTATGAAAGAAATTGGCAAGGTGCACCGAATTTTGAAACGGAACCGCCGAAACGACGTAACAATGACCGATATGCGACTCGCCGACATGATGATTTTGACTATAAGATGTTCATTACTACACGTAAATTTAAAACGTTTAAGAATTCTGGCAATGACATTCATCCACAAGCGTGGCTCCATCAATTCTCTCATTGTTTTCCTCCCAACTGGTCATTGCAGCACAGATTATAATTTATGTGTGGCTACTTAGAGAATGAACCAGCTGTAAGAATGCGATCGGTCATTCACGATTGCCGCAGTGAAGGAGATTTTTATCATGCCTTCCTCTCAGCATATTGGTCTCAAACTACACAAGACCGAGTAAAACATTGCATCATAATGATGAAACATTTCGAACAATCTGAATTTTCCAGTCTTGTGAAATATTTTGAAGACCTGTTGCACAAGAATCAGTACCTGTCAAGCCCATACAGCCCCTCAGAACTCATCCACATTTGCTTAATCAAATTGCCTGAACCTTTACGACATATTATTTTGGCAGGACGTTGCAAAGACGACATTGAAGCTTTTCAGGGACTGTTACAAGAAATGGAAATTGACACTGCCAATCGCGGAACGCGGAAACAGGAACACAACAATTACAGGTCACATCCGTCACAATTCCGCGATGTAAGAAATAATAACTGGACACGACAAGGCTATTCTCACAACACAAATCGTGACCAAAACAGACGCCACCCATCCGTATGACAACCGCTGGCAGAGTAATAGTTACAGAGAAAGATCGCATTTCCGTAGTAATGAATATGACAGAGACAATAATAGAAACAGACAATTTGGCAACCAGAACTATCATTATCACGGGAGACAGAATAACTTCAGATGCAACGGTCCACCGTGCAGTGATAATTCAGGGAGAAATTCTCCACCACTTAACCGACAAGAAAGAATCTACAGGAACTACCAACAAAACGACAGAGCTGAATTTGTAGAAGTTATGTCTCCTAATCCCAATAACGACGCGCGCCAACAAAGAAACAGACAATGGCTCGCACCGCAGGCAGCCACGTGCGCCCGCTGGCTCAGGGAAAAATAACATAGACGCTAACCTTGACAAAAATTCCAGTATTCGTTACCGACGTATACCACATGATAATTGCGTTAAAGTTGAAACTCTGCGTACTAGGAAGAGCAAAGGGTTACACCACATTTCACATGTAAAACCATTTATTGAGAGATAATCTGCTTTTTAATGGAGTCTTTGCTATAAAATTTTTCACTTCACATTACTAGTACTCTTTTTCAATCTTAGAAACTGTTAACATGCAACTATGTTTTAAAGTTAACTATCCAGTCAAGAACCAAGAGAACTTATTTAAACAGAAATTACGAATGCATTGTTATAGTGAACAGACGTCAGTGTTATTGTGTGTGTACATTCTCGCTTGTTAGTTGCACGATTACGTAACGACTATAAGGCTCACATACTTAGAACATTTACCAGTACTGCTAATGAGATTATAATGCAAAATTTTGGTTTACTTGAAAATACATTCTGGATTTAAAGTACTTTCTGTGAGATACCAGATGACACAGTGGTTAGTTTATGTGACAGCTACACGATTTAATCACGACGCTACTAATGAATGAGAATTTACAATGTTGCTTTTGCGGTGTATCTGTTTTATATCTGCACAGTTTTTCTGAATTCTTCTGTAAAGTAAAACATGTTTTAGTAGTAACTTTTGTGGTATGGCTACAAGGAGACAGCCTTTTCCATCACGGCAATAAGCGTAATAACTAAGATATCTATACGCAAAGCATTTCACTTTTGTGTATCATGAGGTAATTACATTGACTTCTGCAGAACTTAGCTTTCGGAGGACGATAACTACGACACTTCCACAGAGATTATCTTACAACAAGACGCACAGTTTAGCGCTACAGTACACGCATTTGAGTGATTAATTTTGTACTTAAAACATTTATTTTTAAAGATTTTTGAATTACAATGATACAAAGATTTTCAGTGATACATTTCATTCCATTGCTGTAATCTGTAACGCCTGAGGGTATAATTACATTAATCCTCAGGGGGGTACACGCTTACTTTGTGTATCATGTGTTTGGCAAGCACAAGGAGCTCTAGCTAATATGGTATTTGCTTATACAACTTTACACATCGGTACCATATTTCTCTAACACAGAATTAGACAGCTATCTGATTATTTAACAGAGAAACAAAATTTTTTTTACTACATCAGTGACAGATGTTTACGCAATTACACAGCTGGATAACTTCACACTTATGAAATTGTATTTTGCCTGTACTCTGCGAACCCTTCATATTTTTCAGAACCATTGTGATACTATGAGAGCTTTGAATGATGTATTTGGTAAGGGAGTATAATTTTAAAGTATGTTTGAGGTAGATGACACTATTGAAATGAGCAGAGTTTTTTTTTTAGGTTTTGACATTATTACAGAAAGCTACGACGTTTTTGAGATTTGACTGAGGTGTTATGATGTTATTTTTACAACGACGATGTGTATTATGCTGTTGAGGTATGTTTATGATCAATAAGCTGATGCTATATGAGGAATTTGATTATGCTGCGTATTTATTATGATGAAATATTGAAGAAGTGTCGACGAATATGTATATGTGTAATAAGGTAAGGAATAATGAGTAGTAGTTAGGGACTCTGACTTGTGAAAAACGATGTTGGAAACCAAGAATCGTACTTTAAGACTTATGAAATGTGTGTAAATGCGTGAATGTACCACAATGCTGACGAACATTTTTTGGACACAGTTATATTTACAGGATTTTGTTTCTACAGATTTGTAACGCAAATTCTAGACCTGCGAAATTTTTTGTATATGAGACTGTCACTGTAGTGCAAACTGGTGTCATAAATATTTCGGTAAGAAAGCCAAGTGACCTTGACGTAATTCGTCTTGAGCGGCCAGCTATGTCAGACGTCTGGAGAAAAAGCCATTAGTGTGTGCCTTTTCAGAGGCATAGGTAGGAAAAAAAAGGGGCCATTATTCTCACTACTGACATTCCTTTGTAGAAAGTGTCGCAAACACGACATGCTCATGACTTGGAAACATATGATTACTCATACTTTGTGCTACTTATGCTTATGAATTGATGGGAAATATTTGCACATCTGCACACCTGATTAGGACAAGTGTCTTTCTACGAGAATTGAGAGAATTTCTACTAACTTATGAAATGCCTCATGACTACTGAATGATGTTCTTGTGCTTTACTTTGTACATAGTTGCTTATTTCATTTGATATCTGGTTTCCAGCTGTCTTGCAGCATTGGTGTCATAAAATAAAATTAAATGCATTTGCTAATGTGAACACTTTCTGTCAACAGATCTATTAAATAATTATTTTATGATCCACATTCATCGAAAAATGAGCTCTTGGAATGGAAAGAACAATAAGAAGGGACTAATAACAGTAACTGCATATATAATTTTCTTTTCAAGTACTTAATAATTTTTTGTAGAATTAGTTTTTGTGGCACACCACTTTAATTACATAGACATTAAGATGTGAATAGACATTTCCCTTAGATGCATTGTTGTCTTTAGTGTAATATTTTTTCTGCTTGAGCTATGTCATGTTTAGATATAGATGCCTAATTTCAGGACGTTAACTTTCATAGTTACTGAGAAAAGTACATTATAGCTAAATAAAATCAGTTTATGGCAATTCGCTTTCAAAATTTTTATTTCAACTTCTGACAATAACCGTCGGTTCAACAGTTGTAAGTAGGCTGTTTAGGTTTTTATATTGGTAACGCCACGTAGCGCTCTGTATGAAAATCACTGGCTGTGCTGTGTGCAGTCAGTGGCTGGTTGGCATTGTAATACTCGCCATTGTAGTGTTGGGCAGCTGGATGTTAACAGCGCTTAGAGTTGTGCAGTTGGAGGTGAGCCGCCAACAGTGGTGGATGTGGGGAGAGAGATGGTGGAGTTTTGAAATTTGTAAGACTGGATGTCATGAACTGCTATATACATTATGACTTTTGAACACTATTGAGGTAAATACGTTGTTTGTTCTCTATCAAAATCTTTCATTTGCTAACTATGCCTATTAGTAGTTAGTGCCTTCAGTAGTTTGAATCTTTTATTTAGCTGGCAGTAGTGGCGCTCGCTGTATTGCAGTAGTTCGAGTACCGAAGATTTTTGGTTAGGTAAGTGATTTGTGAAAGGTATAGGTCAATGTTAGTCAGGGCCATTCTTTTGTAGGGATTTTTGAAAGTCAGATTGCGTTGCGCTAAAAAATATTGTGTGTCAGTTTAAACACAGTCATGTACAATTTTTTCTAAGGGGACGTTTCATACATTTTTTCGACCTACTTGATAGCACGCAAAGACAAGCTGCTTATCACTAATACGACAGCAGCTCAGTACGTGATCCCCGATACGTTAGAATATTCATGAACAGTAAGTCGAGTCCACAAAAGACTTTAATCGGGTAGAATCACCACACCATCACAGTTCGTCTTGAGACGACCTCTCTTCCGCCCACGTCCGAACAGGACTCTTACAAATATGGCGGCAGGAACTAGAATGCCGAATGCTTCGAACAAATACCACCTTTTGGCCTCTAAACCCTGGAGGTTTTCCATTAACCGAACAAAAAACTGCCTCTCGAAAGATAGGAATTCGCCTCACCAGGAAAGAGAAGGCCCAAAGAGCTTGTATTGATCACTCGTAATTCATTGTAGAACACACACGTAAAGTGTTGCAAATATGAATGTCGAGGTCTTCTAAAAGCAAAATATAAGGGGAGAAATAAAACTGCTTGATGAACAGGCAGCTTTTACTCGTAGAACTTAATACTTCCCACACGAGACAAAGCACGTCATTTTCACAAGTAACCAACGCTAAACTTCGACGTCCCATACCTCACGAAATATGGATTTCTATATATTTGCTTCCTTGTGAACAATGTTCAATGCGCCGTTCCGTACGCCTTGCTAAGCACTAATGGTAGTCCTCCTTGTGTACCTTGTATACTTTTTATTGTTGTATTCTACCGATATGGCGAGGTCTGGTTACTACACGGTGAATTCGAATTGTGCCGACAAAAGTTAGAAGATTAGTAAGCGACATTTTCTGAGCATTTTGATGTAAGCGGGCCGTGATGTCAGATGTCTGGTTACAGAGTGTATTTTGTTAGACTTTTACCACCTTCACCGAAAATATCCGCACAATAGTGCAAATAGGGCGGTACACATTGTGTGTCTTGTTTGAATACGAACTTGTTCCATTCACACACGATACTTGATTTTGACATGGGCAGCGCCGTTAAGCTTGCATTCAGTACTGCTCCTTTCAGCCTCGGGTTTGATTTTCCCGCATTATTAGTTTTACATTAAGAGTGACACACGGTAATGTGGAGAAAATTCTCATGAAGAGTTAGCGGTATGTACATCGCGTGTGGAATCTTGAATGCAACGGTAATCTATGCTGTTCCAAGTGACAACAATGTTGCGTCTACAGTGTTACTGTATTGCTCAGTATTCTGTGCTATACGATTTGGTGATTGCATGTTACAGTATTTTTCACTATTATGAAGGTACGTTCACAGGAACGAAAATAATCGTGGTAATAAAACGAATAACTCTTAATACATTATTACCGCTCTGTAACTATCTGCCGGACACCACGAGTCCTGCATACCAAAATATTCAGATAATAATTCTGCACAACCTTCGAAATTTTGTATATGGTGTCCAGTTTCGCCCAGGGTAAAGAGATGAACACTCTCAGTCCCAGAAACGTACATTGGCCAATTAACGCCGATAATATGTGCGTCTTTGGCTCTGAGCATTATGGGACTTAACATCTGAGATCATCAGTCCCCTAGAACTTAGAACTACTTAAACCTAACTAACCTAAGAACATCACACACATCCATGCCCGAGGCAGGATTCGAACCTGCGACCGCAGCGGTCGCGCGGCTCCCGACTGAAGCGCCTAGAACCGCTCGGCCACTCCAGCCGGCTATGTGCGTCTTTGTTGCTGCATATTTTCCTGTAGTTTCCCTACTTTTACAGCGAATACCACACACACTCAGACATATAACTCTGTTTATACAACTACTACAGTTCCTTTCATGATCTGTTTGTACAGTGACTGCATGAGATAGCCAGACAGGCTCATGACTCGGCCTAATACCTTCACTTTACCCAATACCTTTCATCTACATTCTATGCTTCACTCAAGTTCTGCTGCATATCTTGCGGTGTTAGTACTCCGGAAGTATACTGCGGAAAAATGGCTTATCTACAGTCTGGCGGATAGAGAATGTGTTCACGAAAGGCAAAGGTTCCAAGTGTGAGTCGCTGTGAGGCACTCAGTTTTAATCTGTCAGGAAGTTTCAGATCGGTGCACATAGCGCAGCAGAGTGAGAAAGCAGTCTGGGCTGCAGTAACAACAAAACAGCCACTACAAATGACACAATACATAATACTGGCTGACCATGAAATTTGTCTCTTGAAGGTAAAGGGTTTCTCCTGCGCACTTCTAGGTAAAAATTTCAGGTGAACTGCTTAAAACAGGGCTTAACAACTGGCCAGTTTTGAGCGCGAGTACTCGCGTCTGCTCAGGCACGTGCTCGCGAGCAGGTGCAAGGTCACGGAGTAGGGTGGGAGGGGAGGAAGGGGAAATGCGCGCGCACGTTTGAATGTGATCTCGCGTTCTTAGCAGATTTAACTAGCCATCTGAATGCTTTGAACATTTTACTACAAGGTAAAAATCTGCTAATTACTCATTTCATAGATCGAATACGAGCTTTTAAAATGAAATTGACACTTTGGGTGAGTCAGCTGGAAACAGGAATCCTAGCTCATTTTCCTAAATTATCATCCATGCAAGATGTTCACAAAGACTGTGAACGTTATTCACATAGTTTAGTTGATCAGCGCTTTCAAGATCTGACAGCGCTAGACAGTGATTTTGATCTGTTCTCTCCATATTCAGCGAATATTTAAGAGATTCGTCCTGAGCTGCAGCAAGAAATTATTGACCTGCAGTGTGACAGAGAATACAGAGACAAATTTCAGAACAAGAAAAACATTTTGGAATTCTACAGACACTTCCGTCAGCATAGATTTCCTCGTTTGCAGAAACTGGTGGCTACAATAATATCAATGTTCGGTTCCACATATGTTTGTGAACAACTGTTCTCTGCAATGAAATGTAACAAGATGCACCTGAGAAACGCATTGTCTGATCGAAATTTAAACTGCACACTGCGCCTAAAATGCACAAGAACAATTGCTTCGAACATAGACGCAATTGTAAAGGGCAAAAAGTACAAGATAACTGAGAATCCCACACTTCAGTGACACCTTTTATTGTGTAACATTTCACAAATTAATGCAAATGTAGAGGCATACACTAAGCTAATAAAATTATGTGGCATGTGTACATTCTCCTTTATTTGTTTCATTTGTTGCAGTAATAATTCGTGAGTGATATCCCTGCAGGTGGCTGCGGATTTACATTGACTGGCAGCAGCTGTTGTGTGCCCCATGTGACTTTCCCCACTCTCCACTCTGGTCCGGTAGTGGGGATAGCGTGCTCGCGCTGCTCAGTGCTCGCGCCTTGCTGCTCACAGCTTGCTCCGCGAGCATGTATGTTGTGAAGTCCTGGCTTAAAACGTTCATTCACACGCAGTCTTTGACACAAACTGAATATGTCTATGAGGTATGCAATATGTAGCACTGAAATAGGGCCAGTATTGCTTTGTGATGTTTTGCAATTTAACCTACCACAATAAGTTATTTAATTTCATAGTTATAATATAGTTACCTTTCCATGGGACAGTCATGCAAAAGAAAAGCACTGGACTCAGAAAACCTGACCAAGCAGAACGTCAGACGTTCTAGAGAAACGTACTATACGATTTTTTGGTAAACCTCGAAAAATACTCCTAGATCCGCTTAACATTAATCTTGAAATTATAAAACAAAGCCCTGCCAAAATAAAAAAATAGTAACAATTTCAAGTGTCTAGCAAACGCGTTCCCTTGGTTATCAGAAACCAATTTGAAATAATGTATTTTAGTCGGCACTGACATTCGGAAACTAACGAAAGACGAAAAATTAGGAGACAAAATGAAAGATATTGAATGATCAGCTTATTATGCATTAAAGAAGTTGTCAAAAAGAAACTCGGCAACTACAAAGCCCCAGATTACAACGATATACAGTAAGAATTATGCTGGATATGTCCACAGTGTTGGGTGCCCTAACGAGCTTGAAGCTGCACTTCTTGGATTTCCACGTCAGCTGTCTGGGCACTGTGAATGAAGATCAAGGAGAAAGTTTGGATCAAAGGATTATAAAAGTGGAACGGAGGTATCGCGGCCAATGGGATGTCAGATTGATGGCTGACTGTTGTTGGATACTGCACAGAAAGGTTATGCAGGCGGTGAACGAAAGTTCGAAACGGAATTTTATGCGCAAAAGAAGAGACATTTTAGGATTTATGCCTTTGTAGAAGTGTACGTGTCCGAAGCTCAGAGGTGCCGGCATGGTAGCTCAGCATGTTCCTTCACGCAACCGGCCACTCTTTGTTACAAAAAGACTAAGTAAAGTTGGAACGTCCCCTTTTGAACAATTATACATGACTGTGCTTAAACTGACACACAATATTTTTTTTTAGTGCAACGCAGTCTGACTTCCAATAATCCCTACAAAAGAATGGCCCTGACTAACATTAACCTATACCTTTCACAAATCACTTACCTCACAAAAATTTTCGTTACTCGAACTACTGCAATACAGGAGCGCCACTACTGCCAGCTAAATAAAAGATTCAAACTACGGAAGGCACTAACTACTGATAGGCATAGATAGCAAATGAAAGATTTTAATAGAGAACAAACAATGTATTTACCTTAATAGTCATAATATATATAGCAGTTCATGACATCCAGTCTTACAAATTTCAAAACTCCGCCATCTCTCTCCCCACATCCACCACTGCTGGCGGCTCACCTCCAACTGCGCAACGCTACACGCTGTTAACATCCAGCTGCCCAACACTACAATGGCAGATATTCCAACAACAATGCAAACCAGCCACAGACTGCACACAGCACATACAGAGTGCTATGTGGCGTTACCAATATAAAAACTGAAACAGCCTACTTACATAGCCCCCATGCTCCCCACAAAAAATTTTACAAATTGTTTTGGGCAGTGTCCAATACAGATTTGAAAAAAATTTTCATAATTACAATAACAAAGAAATCAAATGCACACACTTATTTATACAATGTTGCTCAAAAGCTAAAATTTTCTCACAGTCCATAAAGACAGTCCTGATCGTTCATCACATTAAAATAGCAGTGTTTTTCTCAAAGTCTGAGAAGTAGAAGAAAATGCACACAGAATTAGTGGATTTCCATGCAGTCTTGAAGAAGTAGTGTTGTCCTTCCAACGAAAAGACAGTGCTGACTCTTGACATGCAGGCAGGTAATGGGTCACAACAGAGCAAACCCACAACAGAGTCATTCGAAGTTTTGAAGACTATTGGTAGGTAGGTCATCACAGAGCAGACCCACTGTAGTCCTGGTAGAGATTATGGTATTGGTGGGCCACCAGAGGTGCAAACCCACTGTAGTCCAGGTAGGGATTGTGGTATTGGTGGGCCACCAGAGGTGCAGACCCACTTCAGTCCTTGTAGAAATAATGGTACTGGTGAGTCAGCAAAGGTGTAGACCCACTGTAGTCCTTGTAGAAATAATGGTATTAGTGGGTCATCAAAGATGCAGACCCACTGTAGTCCTTGTAGAAATGGTCAGCAGCCATCTGTTGTGACTGTGCAGGTGCACAATCACCATTGAAGAGTCTTGTGGATAATATAGCAAGTCCATAACCACCACTTGTGCACTCACAAAGTGTTTGGAATTGTCCTTAGAACCAGCAATGCTGTTATCCAGTCCCTTGCTGAATTAGTAACACACGTGCAAACACTAACAGTCCCTACTTCTCACATATTGTGCATTACTATGGCCAACAGAAACGTGTGCAGTGAAATGTAACTTAATTTGATGAACTGGTATCTATACAATTACAACATAAGAATACAATTACAAGGGTACAAAATACATCATTAAAGAACATAAGAGTACAGATAACATTTGCAGTAAAACAGGCTTTACAAAAGAATAGAAATAAACATGCACATCAGTGTTACAAGAATTATGACATAAGTACATACATAAAGGATCAGAATAACTTTCGGAACATCAACTTCACACATGAGCATTAAAACAAAACAGAATAAATAATGTCTAAACATCTTTACAAAGTAAATAACATATTATTAGAAAAATTCCACAACGTAACTCACATCAGCTAAACACATAAAGACAGGAAAAATACAAATATACATAGCGTAATAACACAAAAATACAGGACAGGGTTTGTTTTCAGTGTGACATTTGGTACTGCAGTCCACCCCAAAACTTCATTCCATATATTTTTCCTCTTATTTCAACATTTGTTTCCACAAAAAAAATCCTATCCAAGCACGCTTTCTGTATTTATATGTTCACATATTTCTTACTTCATTATTTATTTTCCCTTATCTTACCTCATCATTTATTTCCAAGAAAATCCTGCGTAAATCTGTTGTCCCTAAACCCTACTTTTTTGCTCATATCCTCTTTCAAAATACTTTTTTGGCCAAACCATTTTATTGTAGCTTCTTAATGCATTTCTTCCAATTCATCACAACTCTTTCTCTCATATAGCCTACCCCATCTTAAGCTAACTTAAATCTACTGAGCTCAGATGCTAAACTAAGGAACAAGGCAATGCAGCAGCACAAAACAATTAACACAAACAGCAATGACAAAAAATACAAATGGCAAAGCGAGCAGTATAAATTAGCAAAGCAAATGCAATATTGCAACTAATATAAGGCAATGTGCAGCAAACAAGAAAAATAAATCAGTAGTAAAACTAGATTAACAGAGTTATACAAAGTGAAATTTAATAACACAATGCCTGGCAAACAGCAGCAGCAAATGCAATAACTTATATTTAATCATGAAAAAGCTGAAGCAGAAAAAATATTACAGTAAAGATGGCTATGTCTAATACCTATGTCACATCTTAACACTAGAGTGATGCACCACTGTAAATTGCTCTAGCAGACAAGTTACCAAGTCACTGACAAAAATTATGTATGCAATTCCTGTGAAGTGGAAATGTCTTTTTGTGCTCCCTCATTCCCTCATTTTTTTGGAGTACATCCATCATAAAGTTATTTTTTACTGGATCTGTAGGCATAAAATATTTATATTAGTACATCTATAAAATTTTATTTTAACCAATGCTGCAGTGCAGCTAGGAACTAGATATTAAACAAAATAGGCAAAGCAAGGTGTGAAACGTCATTCACTAGCCAAATGGCATTTCATAATGCAGTAGACAATCTTTCAACTAGCAAGACAATAGACATGAAATGTTTCTCATCATTTCATTTCAGTAAATATCATAAATTAAGAACTCTACAGTGTAATCATGTTTTCAAGTTTGAGGGTGTCGTATTTACGATGCTTTCTACAAAGGAATGTCAATAGTGAGAATTATGGCCTCCCTCTTTTTTTTTTCTTTTTCTTTTAACTCCGCCATTTCTCTCCCCACATCCACCACTGCTGGCGGTTCACCTCCAACTGCACAACGCTATGCGCTGTTCACATCCAGCTGCCCAACACTACAATGGCAGACAACAATGCAAACTAGCCACAGACTGCACACAGCACATACAGAGCGCTACGTGGCGTTACCAATATAAAAACTTAAACAGCCTACTTACAAAGTTCTCATCGGTAGAATAAAAGTGGGGTCATGCAATGTCCGAAAGGAATTGCTAACGAGAAATGAAGAAGAAACAGACAGACAAGAACGGCAAGCAAAACAGCATGGCCAGAGTGTCTGGTTGCTATTCGGATAACTGGGCTTCTGTTTCCGGTACTGACAGGAAATTTTCCTTGCTGGTACTTATAAAACCACACTGTCCTGCCATGTAATTGAAATATTATTGAATAACTGCCCTATTAAAAGAACAATCAGAATTCTGTCGTGCACATAAAACGCAGAATTTATTTACAGAAATTGCCGGAAACTTGTGCTAGAGCCATATATTACATAATGGTTAAATGGAGACAAATTAGTCTTGCCTAATGACGTCCCGTCATCCACACTGGTACAAAACGCCTTCTCGCATCCACATCTTCACTAACAGCTCTCTCCGTAAGAATAACATAAATCATAATACAAAAGTCTTGTATCGACAGAACAAAGAGTATCATTCATGTCGATATTAGTTCACAGATGATAAATATACATAGAATACTTTACATTGAATGATAAACGAACTTGTGTTTAATTTGAATAATCAGTTAGTTTTAAAAGCAACAAAATATAAGGGGTTTATGACAGCTTTCTATGTAGGTAGAAGAAGTAATCCACTAAATTACTAGCCCATGTCGTTAACGTCGATGTGCAGCAGGATTTTGGAACATTTATTGTTCTCGAACATCATGAATTATGTCGGAGAGAACGATCTATTGACACACAACCAACACGGATTTAGAGAACATCGTTCTTGTGATACGCAACTAACTCTTTACACATACGAAGTGTTGAGTGCTGTTGACAAGGGATTTCAAATTGATTCCGTATTCTAGTTTCCATAAGGCTTTTGACACTGTACCACACAAACTGCCTGTATTCAAGTTGCGCGATTATGGAATATCGTACAAGTTATGTGACTGAATTCGCTGTTTCCAGTCAGAGAGGTCACAGTTTGTAGTAACTGACGGAAAGCCATCGAGTGAAACAGAAGTGATTTTTTGTGTTCCCCAAGATATTGTTATAGACCCTCTGCTACTCTTTATCTACACAAACGATTTAGGAGACAATCTGATAAGCCGTCTTAGGTTTTCTGCAGATGATGCTGTAATTTATCGTCTACGTAAGTCATAAAAAGATCAAAACAAATTGTAAAACGATCTAGAAAAGATATCTGTGTGGTGCAAAAATTGGCAGTTCACCCTAAATATCGACAATTGTACGATCATTCACACGAGTGCTAAAAGGAATCCGTTAAACTTCGTTCACACACAGAAAATGTTGCGGGAAAGGCAAACCGACGACTCTTAGAAAATGTAACAGATCTACTAAAGAGACTACCTGCGCTGCACTTGTCCGTTCTCTTTTAGAGCAGTGCTGCACGGTGTGGGATCCTTACCAGATAGGATTAACGGAGCGCATCGAGAAAGTTCAAAGAAGGACAGCAAGTTTTATATAATCGTGAAGTGGGGCAGAGAGTGTCACTGACATTTTTCCGGATTTGGATGGACATCATAATAAAATAAGAGAAATTAGAGCTCACACGCAAATATATATGTGTTCATTTCTTCCGCACGCTGATCGAGATTGGAATAACAGAGAATTCGTGTAAAGGTGGTTCCATGAACCCTCTGCCACGCACTTAAGTGTGATTTCAAGAGTATCCATGATTGCCAGTGTTTCACCCTGCTAACCCAAAAATACAAAGACATAGGCTTTCAGAAATAAACGAAGATAAATAAACATGACATAAGAAACCAGGTACCTCAAACATCGAAAGATATCAATAAACTCGCACTGTGTATTGCCAGTGTCATAAAATACACTGAGGCTACGAAAATGTTGGGACACGCAGTAATCTCGTGTCAGATCTCCCTTTGTCCGGCCCAGTGCAGCAGTTCGACGTTACGTGGACTGCACAAGTCATTGGAAGTCCCCTAGAGAAATACTGCTACGTCTATAGCCGTACATAATTGCGATAGTGTTGGAGGTGCAGGATGTTGTGCACGAACTAACTTCTCGATTATATCCCGTAAATGTTCGATAGGATTCAGGTCGGGCGCGAGATGAAGGTGGCCAAATCATTCGCTTAAATTGTCCAGAACGTTCTTCAAACCAATCGCGAACGATTGTGGCACGGTGACATGACATCTTTGTTTGGGAAGTCCATAAATGGCTGTAAATAGCCTCCAAGTAGCCGAACATATCCATTTCTCATGAGTGATCGGTTTATTGGACCAGAGGACCCAGTCCGTTCCACATTCACAGCCCGTACCATTATAAAACCATCACCAGCTTACACGGTGTCTTGTTGACAACTTGGGTCCAAGGCATCGTGGAGTCTGCACCACGTTCGAACCATACCGTCAGCTTTTAACAAGTTAAATCAAGATTCATATGACCAGCCACCGTTTTCCGTTTGTCTAGGGTCCAACCGACGCAATCATGAGCCCATGAGAGACGGTACAGGCTATGTCGTGCTAATAGCAAAGGCACTCACGTCGGTCGTCAACTGCAGTAGCCCATTAACACCATATTTCACCAGAATGTCCTAAAGTATTCGACCTTCGTACGTCTCGCATCGATTTCTGCGGTTATTTCACGGTATGTTGCTTGTCTGTTAGCACTGACAAGTCTACGCAAACACCGTTGTTCTCGGTCGTTAAGTGAACGTCGTCGGCCACTGCATCATCCATGGTGAGAGGTAATGCCTGATATTTGATATTCTCGGCACACTGTTGACACTTTCGATCTCGGAGTATTGAATTTCCTAACGATTCCCGAATTGGAGTGTCACATGCTTCTAGCTCCAACTACCATTCCATATTCAACGTCTGTTTATTCCCGCTGTGCGGTCATAATCACGTCGGAAACTTTTTCACGTATATCACCTGAGTTCAAATGGCAGCACCGCTAATGCGGTGCCCATTTATACTTTGTGTACGCGATACTACCTTATTTTGTATACGTGCATATCGCTATCTTATACTTTTGTCACTTCAGTGTAGTGTAGGAACAAAAGGTGTATCGTGTTGCACGTATGTTACAGTTCTGTTGCGATACACTACGCTTCAGATTTACACAAGAGAAGGCCAGTTATAGATCGAAACGTGGTACACTCAGCCTCGTGATGCCAAATGATGAACTACTTGAGTGAGAAGTGGCGACTCCAACGCAAAGAAAGCCAACAACATCCGCATACCGTTTGATACCACATCTAATAACATCGCTGGTAGAGGATGACACTGTGATCGGTCCCTCACGATTGGTCGATGAGGTCAACAAGGCGGAGCTTTGGTTTTCTGCTTCACATAAGTAATGAAGAAATAACACTTAGCTATAATGTTAGGAGGGGCTTATTTTGTGTTTCAGAATTTTCCTGGACTTCATGATAACTTTGTGAATAACCCTTACGTGATAGAGAGAAGCCCTCTGTCTTTCTGAACTTGGCATATGGAAAAACCCTAGGGTAACCTAAAATGATTCAAAAAGTTAGCAAAGTATTACTTTGTGTAACTGTGTAACTAATGCGTGGGAGTTCCAGGACAGTACATTGCGCGTTTGTCGATTGGACCGCAGCGACGTCACGCCTCATTTGAAGGTTGGCAGCCGGTGCGGGCGTGAGACACGGCGCCGTCCCATAGGACGTAGGGGGCCGCGCGGAGCCTGCGGCCTCATCCTCTGCGGCAGTCCGACAGACAGACCGACAGACCGCCGACTAGTGCCGGAATCCACCCGCTCCCCCTCCCCCTCCCCAATGTCTGTGCCATCGCGGCGCCCTCGCGGGGCCGCGCGCGATGCATTACTTAGGCCGTCCGCTGTCTAGCCGGTGTCCAGGGAGGCGGATTTGTTTCCAGCTGCCAGTTGCCAATAGAGGCTGCCACCTGGGACTCTAGGCGCTTCCGACCCACCACTGGGAGGTGAGGAAGTGGTGTGCTGCTTAGGAATTTCTGAGCATCCTCTTAATCCCTTATTTACTAGAAATGTGGAAAAGAATGTAAATCAGGCTTCGAAATTTTTACTTTAATACTTGACGACTTGTTATTGAATTAACAGAAAGTCGTTTTGTTTAAGAAATGATACAAAGTCATTAAAAAAGGATAAAATATTCAGAGGATTTGTAAGTCTCGTCAGGATTTTATAGGGTAAGTACATTAAGAGACTGAGAAGTCCAAAAAGAATCATACAGCTAGGATTATTGCTTCTGGTGATACCTAAAGAAACAGTTCGTTTTTGATTAACACACAAAAACTGTTACGCTCTGAACATTTTGGATGGAATCTAGATTCCACCTCTGCAGATGAGCGAAGTTCACATCTGCCTCTTGAACTGACAAATGATGGCTAGTAAGATCCTGTGTCCTGAAATCGTACGTCGTTTGGTACCGAAAAGACTGTCTTTCTTCTCCTCAGATTTGACAGAGAATAAATTTGATTCTTTAGGGCCTTCTGCGTTCTTTGGACATTCACTTTTCAAGTGTGAGTAGACCGAGTAGTCAGTAGAAGTGTACCTTTTACGTCACAGTATGAAATATGGAAATTCACAAGGTTCTTTTCCACCATTGCATAAAACAGTTTGTTTGCATAAATTTTTCCAAGTGTGAGAAAAACAAGCAGTCACTAGAAGTGTACTTTTTGCGTCAAAGTATTAAATATAGAAATTCACAAGGTTCTTTTCCAACATTGCATAAAACAATTTGTATAATTTTTGACTTTCTGTCTATTTCATAGAGAGACTTCACCAAGTGAACTTTATCCATGCCACCAGTGCGTTCATTATAATAGTGTACAACCGTCAGTGACCCTATTTCAACCTTTGTTCAATGGTCAGTCCATAGCATGTGAAGTGTTAGCACATATCTGAAAAGATAAAGTTTTAACAGTTTCTTCATCGTCTGCCTCTTCTTCATTAGCAGTTAGTTCAGTTTCTGTAACATTTTGTGAAGTACTAGCATACGCCTGAAGAATTTTTGCATTTCTTAAAAGACATCATAGTTGCCGTTGAGTGCATGAAGTATTTATTATTGCGATAGAAATTTCGGCATTAGGGTCATATGAATGGCGCAAAACGCTCGCCAGAAATCCAGTTCACTGAGCACCACCACAAATCCGCACAAAACATCACAGTGCATCCTTTAACCAGACTCTATTATAGCAAACAAGACTGAGTAAATATGTATACTATTCCATTTTGCATTCGTATTCGTAAAATGTATACGCACACGAAGTATTATATAGCCTGTCAGAGCTCTGTCTTCAACTCGTTTACGAGAACTTAAGTCAATGTGAGAGCCTTTTAACAGATAACACATGTATTATCATCTATTATGTTATAAATAAATATTCCCATCATGTCCTACCGCGCCTAACAATCATAACACTATTTAGAAAGCTGTATGATGTCGACAGACGGAAAGACTTTACGATATAAAGCTTATAAGTTGTATCCTTGGTGTGCACTATCTTTGCTACGTGCACAGGCAGTATCTTTAGTAAATGCATTTTCGATCCAACAGACTTAGCTCCACATGTTGTCAGTGCACCTGGCTTTTATTTGTGATATATTATTAGAACGATGGTAACACTTACAATACAGCACATATTTAACAACATTTTTCGATACAATAAGTGTTGTACTCATCGAATCTTGTGGGACTTTTGCAGTCAAAAGACTAAATTTTGACAACGACATGTATTCGTGTCAGATAGTGTCATATTCTGACAGAATGTAAATTATATATATTTCTCGCCAATTTTTATAGTTACGCTACTATCTTAACGAAGTGTTTGATTATATATATACTCTCTGTGCTTAATTTTTGTGTTTAGGTAACTTTCGCAGTGTTACTTGAAAATGACCCTAAGGCCGAAATTGCAGTCGTAATAATAAATATTTCATACAGTCAACGGCGACTATGATGTCTTTTAAGAAATATTATATTACTGTAAATCCATATCATGAGAAGTTAATCAATTTTTGCATTATTATTCCGCGGAGTACTACGAATCATTTCATCTTCACTGTCATCACTAAATTCAGATGGTGTGTCAATATTATCTGGAAAAATTTCTTGTTGAGTACGATTCTCTTCGTCTGTAAGACCTCTTCTGTAACGGATGACCATTGCCTGAAACATAAGACCTCTTCTGTAACAGATGGCCTTTGCCTCAAACAAAACACAATCTTACTAAGTTTACTTGCGTTTTGCAAGTCACGCATTATTGTCCTCAGAAACGATAAGTTTTTATTTAAAATAGCTTCTGAAAGCAGGAAAAGCTATAAACAAGAGAGCAAAGCAACCAAATGTCAATGTAACCTGAAATTTTGAAGTTGCGTGACGGGACTGGTAGTTCCCAATCACATTTTACGCTATGATTGAATGTTAGAAAGGTACTGTATTGATGTATTATCGATATTAATGTTTCTATGTACGAGCAGTCAATCATCTCAGTTCACATATAAACCTTACGTTCATTTACATAACGTTACATCGTTGTTTCACACAACAAGCAGCCATTTAAAATACTGCTATTCACATTTCAGGCCTATGAATAAGTTTCAGAATTGTATGCAAGTTGTACTGACATGCAACACAGGTAGCACAAACTGTATGGAATGGAACATCTCGTTACCTACATATCTGTCGCGCTGTTGAGGTACGTAATTCCACAAAGAATCTGCGCCAGTAAATACAGGGTTAAACAGACGTAAAAGTAGACTACATGTTAAACACTGCGATCATTACGTCCGCTAAATACATTTTAATAACACAACGGTACACTAATTTTCTTCACAGTATGTACAACAGCAAGGAAATTATTAAAATAAGGTAGCATTTTCCCACTTTTGCTCTTTTTATTTTATTCGTACACGAATAGTTCTGCCTTTTAGCCCACTTTCAAGTGACTTCTATTTAACAGAGGGAATACACTACATTACCTCCACGATTTAGAACTTAATGATATGACAGTAGCTTATTTAGAATTTATGAGAAAGACAGTTAACTGCAGTAGGAAATTATGAGTTATGTATTAAAGTGGCAGCGTATTTAAATTTACATGTGCTGTTCACGTCGGTTCTCATGTATGTTGTCTTGTTTGTTTGGCAGCTTGACATTTTAATATTGTGCAAAATTTACAAAAAAGTTACTTCTAACACAGGATAAAACTAAACATGAACAATTAATTTCAAATAACTGTGGCTGCGTATATTTATCTGCGTATTTGTGGAAAGTTAATAAATAACAAGCATTTAAAAATAATATGGGAAATAAAAAAGGAAATGAAAAATATTAAAATATATGGCGAGATAAACTAAATTTTAAATTTCATTTACTCTACAGATTTTTGAATGGTCATTAGCAAAATGTAGCTCTGTAGAGCTGTTTGTTCATTGAGAAGTGTGTCTCGTTGACTGCTTAAATTACTGAAAATTTTAGTTTCTTCTAAGATATTCGTTTACTTCCTAGCATGAGGCATAATTTGGAGGTTTCTGTTAATGTTTTTGAACATATGTTTGTTGTTTAGGACTTGTAGTGAAAAACATTTGAATTGTTAAATGTTGTAGATCCCCACGATGTGAGTAACATATGAAGTGTGTATGTGTGGTTGCCAAAAGAGCTGTCTCCGCAATAGTATTCTCACTCCTACAAATGATTAAGATGACCCTGCCTTTGACAATCTACACCGAAGGATTTCCACATGTTGTAGTTTTACTTCAGTTTAGCACGTAAAACCAATGATTCCTACTGGAATGCCACTAGAATGAATCACAAAGTGGATACCGTAAATTAATTATTCTCGAGAAACATGCAGAGTGAAAAAATTTATAAATATGGAGTACTTATTATCGGATTCTACCCTACATGTCATTTCGAGACTGGACGAACGTATGTTTGACTTTCTTCAGACTGTGACCCCCTTTATCAGGCACACACAAAGGTGGCTGATACTGATTAGCGGCGAGTAACAGAAGAGATTCACCATGATTGATGCTTTCATCCCCCCCCTCCCCCCCCTCCCGGCCCCTCCCCCCATGAACCATGGACCTTGCCGTTGGTGGGGAGGCTTGCGTGCCTCAGCGATACAGATAGCCGTACCGTAGGTGCAACCACAACGGAGGGGTATCTGTTGAGAGGCCAGACAAACGTGTGGTTCCTGAAGAGGGGCAGCAGCCTTTTCAGTAGTTGCAGGGGCAACAGTCTGGATGATTGACTGATCTGGCCTTGTAACACTAACCAAAACAGCCTTGCTGTGCTGGTACTGCGAACGGCTGAAAGCAAGGGGAAACTACGGCCGTAATTTTTCCCGAGGGCATGCAGCTTTACTGTATGGTTAAATGATGATGGCGTCCTCTTGGGTAAAATATTCCGGAGGTAAAATAGTCCCCCATTCGGATCTCCGGACGGGGACTACTCAAGAGGAGGCCGTTATCAGGAGAAAGAAAACTGGCGTTCTACGGATCGGAGCGTGGAATGTCAGATCTCTTAATCGGGCAGGTAGGTTAGAAAATTTAAAAAGGGAAATGGATAGATTAAAGTTAGATGTAGTGGGAATTAGTGAAGTTCGGTGGCAGGAGGAACAACACTTATGGTCAGGTGACTACAGGGTTATAAACACAAAATCAAATAGGGGTAATGCAGGAGTAGGTTTAATAATGAATAGGAAAATAGGACTTCGGGTAAACTACTACAAACAGCATAGTGAACGCATTGCGGCCAAGATAAATGCGAAGCCCACGCCTACCACAGTAGTACAAGTTTATATGCCTACTAGCTCTGCAGATGACGAAGAAATTGAATAAATGTATGATGAAATAAAAGAAATTATTCAGATAGTGAAGGGAGATGAAAATTTAATGGTCATGGGTGACTGGAATTCGGTAGTAGGAAAAGGGAGAGAAGGAAACGTAGTGAGTAACATGGATTGGGGCTAAGAAATGAAAGAGGAAGCCGCCTGATAGAATTTTGCACAGAGCACAACTCTTGGTTCAAGAATCATAAAAGAAGATTGTATACATGGAAGAAGCCTGGAGATACTGACAGGTTCCAGATAAATTATATAATGGTAAGACAGAGATTTAGGAACCAGGTTTTAAATTGTAAGACATTTCCAGGGGCAGATGTGGACTCTGACCACAATCTATTGGTTATGAACTGTAGATTAAAACTGAAGAAACCGCAAAAAGGTGGGAATTTAAGGAGATGGGACCTGGATAAACTGAATAAACCAGAGGTTGTACAGAGTTTCAGGGAGAGCATAGGGGAACAATTGGCAAGAATGGGTGAAAGAAATACAGTAGAAGAAGAATGGGTAGCTTTGAGGGATGAAGTGGTGAAGGCAGCAGAGAGTAAAGTAGGTAAAAAGACGAGGGCTAGTAGAAATCCTTGGGTAACAGAAGAAATATTGAATTTAATTGATGAAAGGAGAAAATATAAAAATGCAGTAAATGAAGCAGGCAAAAAGGTATACAAACTTCTCAAAAATGAGATCGACAGGAAGTGCAAAATGGCTAAGCAGGGATGGCTAGAGGACAAATGTAAGGATATAGAAGCTTATCTCACTAGGGGTAAGATAGATACTGCCTACAGGAAAATTAAAGAGAACTTTGGAGAAAAGAGAGCCACTTGTATGAATATCAAGAGCTCAGATGGAAACTCAGTTCTAAGCAAAGAAGGGAAAGCAGAAAGGTGGAAGGAGTATATAGAGGGTCCATATCAGGGCGATGTACTTGAGGACAATATTATGGAAATGGAAGAGGATGTAGATGAAGATGAAATGGGAGATATGATACTGCGTGAAGAGTTTGACATAGCACTGAAAGACCTGAGTCGCAAAAAAGGTCCAGGAGTAGACAACATTCCATTAGAACTACTGACAGCCTTGGGAGAGCAAGTCCTGACAAAACCCTACCATCTGGTGAGCAAGATGTATGAGACAGGCGAAATACCCTCAGACTTCAAAAAGAATATAATAATCCCAATCCCAAAGAAAGCAGGTGTTGACAGATGTGAAAACTACCGAACTATCAGTTTAATAAGTCACGGCTCCAAAATACTAACACAAATTCTACACAGACGAATGGAAAAACTGGTAGAAGCCGACCTCGGAGAGGGTCAGTTTGGATTCCGTAGAAATATCGGAACACGTGAGGCAATACTGACCCTACGACTTATCTTAGAAGAAAGATTAAGGAAAGGCAAACCTACGTTCCTACCATTTGTAGACTTAGAGAAAGCTTTTGACAATGTTGACTGGAATACTCTCTTTCAAATTATGAAGGTGGCAGGGGTAAAATACAGCGAGCGAAAGGCTATTTACAATTTGTACAGAAACCAGATGGCAGTTATAAGAGTCGACGGACATGAAAGGGAAGCAGTGGTTGGGAAGGGAGTGAGACGGGGTTGTAGCCTCTCCCCGATGTTATTCAATCTCTATATTGAGCAAGCAGTGAGGAAAACAAAAGAAAAATTCGGAGTAGGTATTAAAATCCATGGAGAAATAATAAAAACTTTGAGGTTCGCGGATGACATTGTAATTCTGTCAGAGACAGCAAAGGACTTGGAAGAGCAGTTGAACGGAATGGATAGTGTCTTGAAAGGAGGATATAAGATGAACATCAACAAAAGCAAAACAAGGATAATGGAATGTAGTCGAATTAAATCGGGTGATGCTGAGGGAATTAGATTAGGAAATGAGACACTTAAAGTAGTAAAGGAGTTTTGCTATTTGGGGAGCAAAATAACTGATGATGGTCGAAGTAGAGAGGATATAAAATGTAGACTGGCAATGGCAAGGAAAGCATTTCTGAAGAAGAGAAATTTGTTAACATCGAGTATAGATTTAAGTGTCAGGAAGTCGTTTGTGAAAGTATTTGTATGGAGGGTAGCCATGTATGGAAGTGAAACATGGACGATAAATACACTCCTGGAAATGGAAAAAAGGACACATTGACACCGGTGTGTCAGACCCACCATACTTGCTCCGGACACTGCGAGAGGGCTGTACAAGCAATGATCACACGCACTGCACAGCGGACACACCAGGAACAGCGGTGTTGGCCGTCGAATGGCGCTAGCTGCGCAGCATTTGTGCACCGCCGCCGTCAGTGTCAGCCAGTTTGCCGTGGCATACGGAGCTCCATCGCAGTCTTTAACACTGGTAGCATGCCGCGACAGCGTGGACGTGAACCGTATGTGCAGTTGACGGACTTTGAGCGAGGGCGTATAGTGGGCATGCGGGAGGACGGGTGGACGTACCGCCGAATTGCTCAACACGTGGGGCGTGAGGTCTCCACAGTACATCGATGTTGTCGGCAGTGGTCGGCGGAAGGTGCACGTGCCCGTCGACCTGGGACCGGACCGCAGCGACGCACGGATGCACGCCAAGACCGTAGGATCCTACGCAGTGCCGTAGGGGACCGCATCGCCACTTCCCAGCAAATTAGGGACACTGTTGCTCCTGGGGTATCGGCGAGGACCATTCGCAACCGTCTCCATGAAGCTGGGCTACGGTCCCGCACACCGTTAGGCTGTCTTCCGCTCACGCCCCAACATCGTGCAGCCCGCCTCCAGTGGTGTCGCGACAGGCGTGAATGGAGGGACGAATGGAGACGTGTCGTCTTCAGCGATGAGAGTCGTTTCTGCCTTGGTGCCAATGATGGTCGTATGCGTGTTTGGCGCCGTGCAGGTGAGCGCCACAATCAGGACTGCATACGACCGAGGCACACAGGGCCAACACCCGGCATCATGGTGTGGGGAGCGATCTCCTACACTGGCCGTACACCACTGGTGATCGTCGAGAGGACACTGAATAGTGCACGGTACATCCAAACCGTCATCGAACCCATCGTTCTACCATTCCTAGACCGGCAAGGGAACTTGCTGATCCAACAGGACAATGCACGTCCGCACGTATCCCGTGCCACCCAACGTGCTCTAGAAGGTGTAAGTCAACTACCCTGGCCAGCAAGATCTCCGGATCTGTCCCCCATTGAGCATGTTTGGGACTGGATGAAGCGTCGTCTCACGCGGTCTGCACGTCCAGCACGAACGCTGGTCCAACTGAGGCGCCAGGTGGAAATGGCATGGCAAGCCGTTCCACAGGACTACATCCAGCATCTCTACGATCGTCTCCATGGGAGAATAGCAGCCTGCATTGCTGCGAAAGGTGGATATACACTGTACTAGTGCCGACATTGTGCATGCTCTGTTGCCTGTGTCTATGTGCCTGTGGTTCTGTCAGTGTGATCATGTGATGTATCTGACCCCAGGAATGTGTCAATAAAGTTTCCCCTTCCTGGGACAATGAATTCACGGTGTTCTTATTTCAATTTCCAGGAGTGTAGTTTGGACAAGAAGAGAATAGAAGGTTTCGAAATGTGGTGCTACAGAAGAATGCTGAAGATTAAATGGGTAGATCACGAAACTAATAGGATTGGGGAGAAGAGAAGTTTGTGGCACAACTTGACTAGAAGAAGGGATCGGTTGGTAGGACAAGTTCTGAGGCATTAAGGGATCACCAGTTTAGTATTGGAGGGCAGCGTGGAGGGTAAAAATCGTAGAGGGAGACCAAGAGATGAATACACTAAGCAGATTAAGAAGGATGTAGGTTGCAGTAGGTACTAGGAGATGAAGAAGCTTGCACAGGATAGAGTAGCATGGAGAGCTGCATCAAACCAGTCTCAGGACTGAAGACCACAACAACAACAACAGCAAAAACAACGGTGCTTTCATAAAACAATCAGTGGACAATCAAAAGGAGTTCAACAAATTTACAGTTAGTTTTTCCCTGAAACTTCCTGGCAGATTAAAACTGTGTGCCGGACGTAGCCTCGAACTCGAGACTTTTTCCTTTCGCGGGAAAGTACTCAGCATCTGAGCTACCCAAGCATGACTGACGCCCCGTCCTCACAGCTTTACTTCCGCCAGTACCTCGTCTCCTACTTCTCAAACTTCACAGAAGCTCTCCTGCGAACTTGCAAAACTAGCACTCCTGGAAGAAAGGATATTGCGGAGGCATGGCTTAGCCACAGCCTGGGGGATGTTTCCAGACTGAGATTTTCACTCTACAGCGGAGTGTGCGCTGATATGAAACTTTCTGGCAGATTAAAACTGTGTGCTGGACCGAGACGCAAACTGCAAGGCTTGCAGGAGAGCTTTTGTGAAGTTTGGAAAGTAGGAGATGGGGTACTGCCGAAAGTAAAGTTGTGAGGACGGGGTGTGAGTCGTACTTGGGCAGCTCAGAAGGTTGAGCACTTGCCCGAGAAAGGCGTAAGTCCCGACTTCGAGTCTCGGTAGGCACACAGTTTTAATCTGCCAGGAAGTTTGATATCAGCGCACACACCATTGCAGAGTGAAAATCTCATTCTAGTTTTTCCCTATTTACGTAAGCAGAGTGCGCATATCACCTGCTGATGTACGGGAAGCAGTTGTAGTGCACCGATGCTCTTCTCGCTGGGGCGTTTGCCGCTGTACAGATGACGTACGTGACGTACCTGCAGTTCTCTGCCTACACAGTGGTCGCAATGTGCCGTCCGCAAACTTCAATACAAGACAGAACACGAGTCAATATTTCTGTTTGTTCAGTAGCCAGGAACAGGAATTCGACTCAAGTATTCTCCCGTAAAGAAGCACTTCATACAGAGAATAGTCACGACTTGCACTCACAGTGCCGAAGATAACACTTCTCAAAATATAACTACCAGGTTCTCCACTACGGCTGTTGCCTGAAAAAGCTTCTAGCTCGATCCTTGGAGAGACGTTTCTTTGATCGCTCACGAGCAATTCCTGGAGGAAAGTCCTTGCTCACGCCACATCCAGCTCCCTCCTGGACACGCAGAGTCTACATCTGCATTCAGGCCATGAATCCCAGCTGCTATTATATAAACACTACCTCCCACTACATTCCTCATTAATCTGCCACCCGGTCACCTCAACGCCATACTTCTTTCAGAAGATTTTCTGAAAGGTTCCATTGCCCACGCTACATCGTTAGTACTCCACCATTCAAAAACGCGTATCTGTTTTTCTGTAGGAAGCATGCCTCTCTCCTCCATCCCTTCGGCGCTTCCCGTGTTAAGATTCCTCGGAGGTCAGCTTGCGACAGTCGTTTGTGACCCCGTGCATTCCTCCGCACTAAAACGATGTTCTTTCGCCTTCTTCTAACACGGGCACTCTTTCTCTAGGTACGGTGTCTGACATGTTTTTCATCCCACCAGAGAGCAACCTCCCTCATGTTCCGTCCACGCTACGGGGATTCTGCCATCTCCAGAATCGTAAACAAGACACACACTGCTCTCTCTCAGGGCAGTAATGTAAGCCCCTGCAGAATAGAAGTGTCTTCCCATCCCCTCTTTAGGTGACAATGGCTTCTTAAGAACACGAGGTCCACTTATTTAACGTAACAGAAAATACTGGAATCCATTCAAAGGACGTAATACCGGGTGGTTATAATTGGACTTTCCCTATTTAACACATTATAATACGGAAACTAATCATCGTACCAGTACCAAACTTGGTAGTATTAATGTCAAGGGCATGGGGAAGAATAATAATGCAGAACCAATTCAATTGAAACATTTTTAATGTGCTTCTATGGTACATCATACCATTGCATACCGGTACCATTACTGTACAAAAGGAGACGCCTATCAGTGGCCAGAAAAGTCTGAAAGCGCTGGATCGTATTCTGCACTGCAGAAAGAAGCATGTCCGTTGGTGCTGGCTACCTATCTCGATATTCTGCGCTTCAGATTAGCACGAGTGTGAATGTTCCCCTGGTAAAACCTGTCATTAAGGTAGCCCCACAACCACGAATCACAGGGAGTGAGATCAGGTGATCGTACCGGCCATATGTTTTACGGAGAAGCAGGTGAACTTCACCAACGATGTGCGATGGGACCCCATCTTGCAATGAGTCTCGCCTGTACGGCGGGTATGACATGCTGGCGAAGTATATCGCAGTAACGCTGCCCAGACACACTGCTCGTCTTTGGTCCTCGACCGCCTGTCTGTTCCAAAAAGAACGGGCCAATGATGAACGTAGCCGTGAAGCCACCACACCATACGGTGACACGTCCACCGCACAGAGAAACTTCACGCTCGGTGACTGGAGGTGAAGATCGCCACACTCGGCAGTTCTGTGTGTTCACCTCACCCGGCAGAGAAAAATAAGCTTCGTCTGTCCATAGTATGCTCCAGGGCCAGTCCTCGTCAACGTCAATCCTTGCGAGAAAATGGAGAGCGACGTCAACACGTCGTTGTGTGTCCTGTGGTGCAAGCTGCCGTACGACATGGATCTTGTGCGGATACCATTTGGGAATGATTCGAAGCGCTTTCCGTGGAGTTGACCACGGGATGTTCAACTGTCGTGACACAGCACGCACACTGCCTGAGGATCGGGAATTGCGCGCAGCGTTGTCTGTCACAGCAACAGCAATTTTCATCAACCGGTCATCGGCTTCTTTCCGGACGATGCCCAGTTCTCCAGTTGATTCGAACTTCTTCATCACGCTGCGCACATCAGCTAGAGAAAGAGGGCGATATTCTCGAAGTGCAACTGCAGCATTACTGTTGTTTTGATAATACAGATTCAGCAATAATGCCCTGCTTCTTTTGTCCAAGCTCATGTTGACACGTCAACAAGTACACTAAGTACACTGCTACTGGTCAGCTGTGTGACTGATCACAACACCTGGTGGCAATAGTTTCAACTACAAAGTGGCGTTGTGACGCAAGGAAAACATGTCCCCCCCCCCCCCCCCCCCCCCGGACATTAATGTTACCAAGTTTAGTACTCGTACTTTAATTAGTTTCCGTGTTATAAAGTGTTAAATAGGGCTTGTTTAATTATCACTATTCGCTATATGAGGATGAGTCAAAAATCATAGCTCCTATTTTTTAAATAAATTTTTCATTGGAAAAACAGCTGCACAAGCAACACAAACGCTCTACATAATCTCGACGTTGGCCTGTCTCTTCAGAGCTTCGATATTCCGTCGTAGAAGAAGCTTTGTGGCATTTTGCTCCTCATCATCTTATAAAAACTTGGAATAATGCTGGTGCTCCGTAGGTGCAAAAATGTGAAAGTCATTTGCAGCTATACCAAGACTGTACGGTGAGTACTTCAGCAGCTCGAAACAAAGATTTTGAGCTGAATGAGGATGGGGATTATTCTCAAGTCTTTTGAAATTTTCTCTCTCCTCTTTGTTCTGGGCTGGGTTTCAGGCCTCACAGTTCATCATAGTAGCTGTCACCATTCATTGTTTAACTTTTAAGAGTGTAATGAAACAGCTGTGGCTTTTTCATGTCCCAAAGCCCGGACATTAACTTCTCTGCAGTAGCTTGCGTTTGAACCCCTCTGCTGTAGGCACCTAACACTTACTCTATGGTTCGTAGTGATGGACTCACATGTCATCAACGCTTACCACGCCAGTCAGAAATTCTTCTCCTTCCTCTATAAAACGCCTCAAATATGATTTCGACAATTCAAACGTTCGTGTTGAACTATGTCAGAGTTCAACTGGTACGTAAGTGATGTGGTCTAACCCGTGTCGAATGTTATCCCACTAACTAGAATAGGTTATCCTGTAACTATACGTAAGTAGTGTTATTATTCAGTAGATTACAAGAATGAGTCTCGTCGCGCTTTCATCTGACATACTTATACCCAGCAAAATGAAAATAGTTTTTATACGCGATGCGCATTCACATCCAACCACTTTCACACGCAACAAAAAGTCAACCGCTCTGAGATGACATTAACTACTATTCCTAAACTTGGTTAGATTCTGGCAATTGACAATGACTAAAAGAGTCAATAACATCACATAACAACCATGGCTTACGTGTAAACGCAAAGTACCAGTATTATCACATTCAAATCTACACACAACGTGTACGTAACAGCTTCTGTTATTTGCAAAGACTCTCAAAAACCCTTTTAATTACTGTAGCAAAGCTATTCTCAGTAGAAAACCACTGTAATTAATGCAAAGTCGTACATTCACACTAGGATAATACAACGTAATTGAGTTTAATTAATCCAGCAAAATATTAAGGGATCGTCGGTTTATTGTCATATACTATTACTGCCTGCAGAGTATATTGATATCCTTGTTAAAAACTGATTACATTTCATTAATACCATTTGTGTGTAATTATTTCTCGAGTCATGTTATTTAGCGTAAAAATGTGATTTTTCTTCTGCTGATTCAAGGATATGATAAACATTCTCACTCAGATGCTTCTCTAATCTAGAATGCTTATTACTAAAATATTAAAATTAGTTTCATTTAACTTTATTTTATTATCTCCACTTTGGAGTTACTTCTTTTAATAACTTTCAAGTTTTATCATTCTAATTAACGCAAGTCCGCGTGACGTAACACAATCAGTAATCAATACCTTTGTTCAAAACACTGTTACACATCACGCGTACTCGCAAACAGTTTCTCATGTATAAATTTCTTCCAAATTACTAGAAAATGTACGTGGAAGTTGGCCGTATTGCCATACATTCAATCAATACTTTCCAGATAACACGACAAATATCCACACTATTTAAAATTTGTTACTTCTCACAGCAACACACTCACAGTAAGAAATTAGAAGATGAATTTTTAAGTTTTTCTTTCTTTGCCAGTTTCGGCTACAATTTTTTCTATTTGTTGATAAAAGCTCGATTATAATTTACACACTTCGTAACAGGGTGTTACAAAAAGGTATGGCCAAACTTTCGGGAAACATTCCTCACACACAAATAAAGAAAAGATGTTATGTGGACGTATGTCCGGAAACGCTTAATTTCCATGTTAGAGCTCATTTTAGTTTCAACAGTATGTACTGTACTTCCTCGATTCACCGCCAGTTGGCCCAATTGAAGGAAGGTAATGTTGACTTCGGTGCTTGTGTTGACATGCGACTCATTACTCTACAGTACTAGCATCAAGTACATCAGTACGTAGCATCAACAGGTTAGTGTTCATCGCGAACGTGTTTTTGCAGTCAGTGCAATGTTTACAGATGCAGAGTTGGCAGATGCCCATTTGATGTATGGATTAGCACGGGGCAATAGCCGTGGCACGGTACGTTTGTATCGAGACAGATTTCCAGAACGGAGGTGTCTCGACAGGAAGACGTTCGAAGCAATTGATCGGCGTCTTAGGGAGCACGGAACATTCCAGCCTATGACTCGCGACTGGGGAAGACCTAGAACGACGAGGACACCTGCAATGGACGAGGCAATTCTTCGTGCAGTTGACGATAACCCTAATGTCAGCGTCAGAGAAGTTGCTGCTGTACAAGGTAACGTTGACCACGTCACTGTATGGAGAGTGCTACAGGAGAACCAGTTGTTTCCGTACCATGTACAGCGTGTGCAGGCACTATCAGCAGCTGATTGGCCTCCACGGGTACACTTGTGCGAATGGTTCATCCAACAATGTGACAATCCTCATTTCAGTGCAAATGTTCTCTTTACGGATGAGGTTTCATTCCAACGTGATCAAATTGTAAATTTTCACAATCAACATGTGTGGGCTGACGAGAATCCGAACGCAATTGTGCAATCACGTCATCAACACAGATATTCTGTGAACGTTTGGGCAGGCATTGTTGGTAATGTCTTGATTGGGCCCCACGTTCTTCCACCTACGCTCAATGGAGCACGTTATCATGATTTCATACGGGATACTCTACCTGTGCTGCTAGAACATGTGCTTTTATAAGTACGACATAACATGTGGTTCTTGCGCGATGGAGCTCCTGCACATTTCAGTCGAAGTGTTCGTACGCTTCTCAACAACAGATTCGGTGAAAGATGGATTGGTAGAGGCAATTCCATAGCCTCCATGCTCTCCTGACCTCAACCCTCTTGACTTTCATTTATGGGGGCATTTGAAAGCTCTTGTCTACACAACTCCGGTACCAAATGTAGAGACTCTTAGTGCTCGTATTGTGGACGGCTGTGATACAATACGCCACTCTCCAGGGCAGCAACAGCGCATCAGGGATTCCATGCGACGGAGAGTGGATGCATGTATCCTCGCCAACGGAGGACATTTTGAACATTTCCTGTAATAAAGTGTTTGAAGTCACGCTGGTACGTTCTGTTGCTGTGTGTTTCCATTCCATGATGATTGTGATTTGAAGAGAAGTAATAAAATGAGCTCTAACATGGAAAGTAAGCGTTTCCGGACACATGTCCACATAACATATTTTTTTCTTTGTGTGTGAGGAATGTTTCCTGAAAGTTTGGCCGTACCTTTTTGAAACACCCTGTATATGTGTGATCGAGTGACAAGGAAACTATGTCCCCTCGAACGGAATCAAATTAAAAAGAAATTACGTGTCACTGCCGCTGTAAATACTGCAATTGAGTGGTAATTCATAGCTCAGCCACTTCATGCGCTGACAATACGCCATCCCATTACCTAAAAGAAAATGCGAAAGTCACTCTTCACGGATCTCTTCAATAGTCTTAAAATGATTACACAGTGCTTCGTAATATGGTTCCAACTGTTCTGACCAAGTCCCTTTCTTTACACGTTAGGGTAGATCGCAAACTTCACATAACCCGCTGCGTGCAGTAGCGAAGTAAGACACAGTTCCCGACCTATGAATCGTTAGCGACTGTCAAACAACATAAAAATTACATCGAGACCTCCGCTTGGAAACCACAATATCCTTCAAACCAACAACCACCAAATAAATACCAAATAAATACGGCTAGCAGATTCGCTAACACCCTTTCATGGAACTTTACCCCTAAAGTCTTCCACTGGAAATACCCAGACCCATAAGTACACAGCTTATTGCACCACCTCCTGACTCAAATAGGCAGTTTGTGTAAGCCACGTAACGACATTCGCAGCTTAACAAATGAAATTCTAACATGCGGAACCTCACGGTTGGGAGCACTACTAAATTTCCTAAACCGCACACATTTCGAAACGAGCTAACTGCGAACTCTCAGCAATTGGACTTACCGATCCAGGCAAAGTGTTACTAAGATTATCTCCCGTCGAACGACCTGCTGCGTCCGATGGGAAAACGGGAACTCAACTAACAGACAATATAAAGGTCTTAAGGAACAATATCACAAACAAAATGCAACCCTTTTTTGACTTCACGATAATATTCACGTTGTAGAAAATAGTTCTCGCGGCGTCGTACAGCGGCAAGATATCTGCGCTGGTAGACCATCTCTGGACTCCGCCGTCGCCGCTGCCCAATCTCTGCTTTGCTGCACATCTGATGGGTTTTGCAGGTGTTTGCCGATCTGCATTTCTACAACACACACAAAAATACTTAGACAATAATTACAACATCATCACATTAACACCGTTTGTATTTCTTCTGTATAACTCACGTGAGATAGAACATACGTGGAGGCGAACAACGTCTTCTAATGTACGTCACAATTGACACAGTACACGGTTTGTGTTCGTGTGTCAGTTGACGTGATACTCAATGTCCATAAAATTTGCGATACTTTAGAGATTCACCGATGGTTACGAATGCTGCACTCTGCTTAGTGTTCAGTTTATGCAGAATATCATTAACTGTGACAGAATGAACATAACGAATAATTCGCACAGTTGTCTCGATGTTCCTGCTCCTTTCCGAAGTAGACTGCATACCTGAACGCCCTTCGTCACGGAGAGCTCCCAATTTTTTTGTTCACTTAGACAGTTATCATAATGTCGGCAAGATAAAGTGAAAAATCTGAACCAATAAGGAAAAAAATTCGAAAAGAAGTGGTTCTCGGAAGAACGTATTTAGCATATAGAAAAGTCAAGATTGCTTCTCGCATAATTAAAAATGATCAGTATTAAGAGTTCTGAAAAATGTCACAGCTAAAAGCGGAGGACATCGAGTTTAAATTAGACTGAGCTAAAGTTCTGGTTCGACGAGAAGTGAAAAGTAATTAGAGTTGGTATTCTGAAGGGACCAAATCGGCACTCACCTCAAGTGATTTGTTTAAATTGTGGGAAAAAAGACTTGTTATCTGGATGGTGATTAAATCGTTTACCTCCCGTATACGTATATAACGTCTGAATATACTCGTAGTAACGCGACTGCGTCATGAGGCAGAGACGTAAAACATTCTGAACCAACATTTAGGTACTGTAAAGGAAAAAAAATCATACGCCAGTGGCGAAAACATTAGGACGAAATTAACTATCTCAGGACGTGTTGCTGCCAAGTAATATAGCCCGATGAGATTTGGACCTTACATAGAAAGAGCTGCTACAGTGCAATGCAGAAACTACCTAAAAAAATACGCAACGAGGTGAACAGAAATAACACTCTTACTCAAAGACAACAGTTACACCGAAGTCTGTGCTATTTATGATGGTCCCCTGGACATTACAAAGGCGGGACGTAGTTTTTAATACGGCGATCACCAGGGAGGGCAGTGCATGATCTGTGTTTCCATCCTGGCCACAAGACTGGCAAGGAGTTCTTGTGACTGGGCGTTCAGTTCCTGCAACCGTACTTTTCGATGCTGTAGCGCATTGTCATCTTAAAGACGAAGTCACATGCTCATGGAGATACGCACTTGTGCAAGGAGTAAAGTGTCACAATAACGCTGATTGGTGGGTGTACTGTCTTCAAAGATTTGAAGTTCGACATGCCACGCATGTCCATGCTGGTTCACCAAAACGGTCATGTTGGACATTTCGCTGGCTCTTTACTATTTGCTTTGTTTTACTATTACTCGCGTAACAACTAATATATTGCTACGAAAAGAGCCCCGAAATACCTTTTAGTGATGCTGTGCTATGACTTTCTTTGGATAATTAATTTTCAACAAAACAAAATATATTATGTTCTTATTATTCTGGATCTGGCTTTCTATTAAAGGAACATTTTTTCGTTACTGTAACTCGCTATAAAGTTCAACATACCTTCCTTACTTTATAGTTATTGAAAAGGTTAATGAAAATTACTTCGTTATCAATACTGATGTTACAGTACGCAATGATTGTTCAACATCAAACTTTTGCAGTGGATTTTTGTTAACAGTAAAACACCAATAAGTACCACGACTAACACGAGAACATGAGACTATCGTCATAGAAAAAGATGTTTTTACTATAAGGTTGGCCAGACCAGAACTACGCACAGCAAGATTTCTTTTATGTTATGAAGGTAAATTATCTTTTTGCACTGTTAATAATATATTATCAGCAGCCCGCGTCAACCTGTAAAACACATCATAAAATCTGCTGCTCTGCTCTGCAATTCCGAAAGCTGAAAGAAATAATTTTACTTCACTATTACCTGCCCGCTTCTTTGCGGTATGATTGATTTCATTTAATGCAGTTTGAATGCGCCGCGGCAGCGGCTTGTTCGTTCGTAGCGCAGCTCTACACCACGAATAATATTTAAATAACTGAAAATTTCTTAAAGGGATGGGATAAAATACCAGGCAAGCTTATTACAAATCATAATGCAAGGTTTCACTAAGTAACTCTATTCAAAACATTTAAACAAATCAAGTTATTACACACCTTTCCCAAGCTATGTCTAATGGCGTCCCTCTCACAATCTTGACAAAAGAATGCTACGAAAGCGTACAATATAACGTCACAGGCTCTTCCTGCTCACGTAACTCCAAGAAGACGACAGAGAAATTAATGTTCGTTCTGTTCTATTTATAGTAGTCACATATTCTCATCTTTGTTTGATATTTAATAAGTATCGTCTGTGGCGGTTTCAGTACTCGCCGACACTGATATTATCTAAATAAAAAAACACAGTACATAATTCTATACAAGAACAAAACATGACACATAATGCTTTCTCTTTATTACATAATATGTCTTTTGCTAAGAGACGTTACAGACAGTACTGGGAGTACCCCAATACAGCGTGAGGTGAGAACACGTAATGTTACCTGGAATATTGTCGAATATTATCGTTTTGGCGCTCTATGTGTCAATGAGGAGGCATAAAGTTCCACTGGCCCACTGACCTGTAAATCTTTTAACACGGTACACTCACCAGTCACAGTTAAAGTGGCACTTTACTGCTTCCCAAGTGCGTGTTTTGAAAGGTGCATTCAGAGCTGACTTCATTTTTGTGAACGACAATGAGTGATAACGTCGAACAGCGAAGATGAAGGAGATCTTAGGACGAATTTTCGGTAAATGGACTGGACTGTCCGTTTCTCAGACGTAATCCTATCGAGTACATGTGGGATGCGTAGGAGTGAGGGGGGGCCGGGGGTGGGGGGGGGGGGGGTGGGGAAGACATACTGCAGCACATTCACAAGCAAAAACGGCAGTCCAGCAGTTGTCAACCGCGATGAGGAAGGCATGGAACACCCTTCCACAAGAATCCCTTGCCAACCTTATGGCCAGCATACATAGAAAACATGTTAAAGAAAACATATTAAAAGTGGAAGAAAATTGATACATTTACATTGAAATGAGAATAAAATCTCTAGCATGTACACTACTGGCCATTAAACATTAAAATTGCTACACCACGAAGATGACGTGCTACACACTCGAAATTTAACCGACAGGAAGAAGGTACTGTGATATGCAAATGATTAGCTTTTCAGAGCATTCACACAAGGTTGGCGCCGGTGGCGACTCCTACAACGTGCTGACATGAGGAAAGTTTCCAACCGATTTCTCATACACAAACAGCTGTTGACCGGCGTTGCCTGGTGAAACGTTGTTGTGATGCCTCGTGTAAGGAGAAGAAAGGCATACCATCACGTTTCCGAATTTGATAAAGGTCGGATTGTACCTATCGCGATTGCGGTTTATCGTATCGCGACATTGCTGCTCGCGTTGGTCGAGATCCAATGACTGTTAGCAGAATATGGAATCGGTGAGTTCAGGAGGGTAATACGGAACGCCGTGCTGGATTCCAACGGCCTCGTATCACAAGCAGTCAAGATGACAGGCATCTTATCCGCATGGCTGTAACGGATCGTGCAGCCACGTTTCGATCCCTGAGTGAACGGATGGGGACGTTTGCAAGACAACAACCATCTGCACGAACAGTTCCACGACGTTTGCACCAGCATGGACTTTCAGCTTGGAGACCATGGCTGCGGTTACCCTTGACGCTGCATCACAGACAGGAGTGCCTGCGATGGTGTACTGGACGACGAGCCTGGGTGCACGAAAGAAAAAACGTAATTTTTTCGGATGAAACCAGGTTCTGTTTACTGCATCATGATGGTCGCACCCGTGTTTGGCGACATCGCTGTGAACGCACATTGGAAGCGTGTATTCGTCATCGCCATACTGGCGTATCACCCGGCATGATGGTATGTGGTGCCATTGGTTACACGTCTCGGTCACCTCTTGTTCGCACTGACGGCACTTTGAACAGTGGACGTTACATTTCAGATGTGTTACGACCCGTGGCTCTACCCTTCATTCCATCCCTGCGAAACACTGCATTTCAGCAGGATAATGCACGACCGCATGTTGCAGGTCCTGTACGGGCCTTTCTGGATACAGAAAATGTTCGACTGCTGCCCTCGCCAGCACATTCTCCAGATCTCTCACCAATTGAAAACGTCTGGTGAATGGTGGCCGAGCAACTGACTCGCCACAATGCGCCGGTCACTACTCTTGATGAACTGCGGTATCGTGATGAAGCTGCATTGGCAGCTGTACCTGTACATCCCATCCAAGCTCTGTTTAACTCAATGGCCAGGCATATCAAGGCCGTTATTACGGCCAGAGGTGGTTGTTCTGGGTACTGATTTCTCAGGATCTATGCACCCAAATTGCGTGAAAATGTAATCACATGTCAGTTGTAGCATAATTTATTTGTCCAATGGATACTCGTTTATCATCTGCATTTCTTCTTGGTGTATCCATTTTAATAACCAGTAGTGTAATCTTGGAATATCTACAAACATGAAATTTTCACTGATCCCAGAATTAAATGATTAGTACACTAAATCAGACTGAAAGAATTACTGATATTCAGCAAAACAGGCAATCAAGATCCTGCAACTGCTCTGGAGTACCATAGGCTACTGTGAGTAGTTATGATACGTAAACGAATGACAGACAACATTCTACTGTCAAATTTAAAGTTTTCACGCTGTATGAATGCTTCAATAACGAAATTCGACTTGCTCTTTCCTGGTTGGTTGTAGTCAACTGGCGTGATGGCGGACACTACACGAAGCGTGAATTTTAACACTGCGTCAAACTCCACATTGTTCTACATGCAACATGGATAAACATCCAAAGAAATGAGTAACACTCACAAACAATGCAAATATTCATTTATATTTAGTAAAATACAAAGAAAACATAAAATGAGAAATGCTGCATCACTGCAGATAAACATGAAGCACAGGCTACTACAATGAAAGCAAAGTCTCAAGGAAAAATATTCGCAAATACATAACGTTTTTCTGTTCAAAAACATTTAATAAAATAAATTAAATTCATTATAACCTATTTTAATTTCTGAAAAGTATGATTTAAAATGCCTGAGATTTTCGTTTCTGAGGCAGGTAGCAAGAATGAGGTAAATGTGCCTTCAGCAAAAAATTATGTATTTATTACAGAAGTTCTTTCGAAATAAATTTAAGACAGGACAGCTTCCTAATAGTCATAATGATCGATGAACAGACATTAGTTGTGGGTAATGGTGCACCATTATTCCACACAGGCGACACATGAACGAGAATGTAATCCTTACGAAGGATTTCTCTTGAAAATTGTCACTTGTACATAAATACAATAGAAATTGCATTTGCAGTTTGCTCATTGATTGCAATATCTGTAGCCCGCAATGTAGACCAAACGTGCTTCACCGAAAAAAATGTGACTTTTACCGCCTGTTAACCATCTCTCACCACTAATTGAACGTTAGATTTTGTATTTCTTTCTTAGATTCTTGTTTACAACGAGAAGCACTTCACTATTAAACGACTACAATATTACTGGACTTGGGAGTGAGTGCGCTTCGGTCGGCTGATCGTGTGTCAACGAGTAGTGGGGGTGGCGGAGGGAAGGAAGGTCGGTACAGCTACAGTTAGGCAATTAAAACTGCACTAACCTTGGTGATTAGAGCTATGAAGTCAGTGGTCTATCACACAAAGGGTAGAAGTCAACGTCTTCATCTGATATATCCGCTTCACTGGAATCCGTTCCAATTCTATGCACCTTGTCAGGTTCCTTATCACTGTCGTCGTCAAACGCTGCGTATTCATCTTCATTCTCAAGACCGACATCGATTATTATATTCTCTATTGCTTCTTCCATTAACCCATCCCGGCACCGGTATTCATCTCCAATTCAGTTTACATGTTCGCAGGTTTTTAACTAGTCATGTTACGTAATCTTAGATAAAGACTCTTTGATTATTTGTTTTAGGGTAATTAAACCAACCGAACAAAGGTTTTTTCTGCAGTTTTTTTGTTTCACTGTATTTCACATTGGTTCTGTTGGGTTCAGAGCACAGTAGTAGGGTGGAAGCCCCCGAAGAGCGTATGTTTTACATTTTAAAACTGCATCTGTTTTAACCCAAGCTCGGTTTATTATAACACACAACTTTAAAAAGGCATTCTTGATAAGTTCAGTATAAAAACAATTTTGTTCTGAATGAGCCATTCAAGTACGTCATTTTTTTCGAGTTGCAGTAGTGAGGGCTTCATATGATACGATGCATTAATACCAGCAACAGTACTTCCAGCTGGGATGTTAGGAATCAGTTTTCAGTATCTCTTCTAATCATTTCTGATAACTGCCACCATTCGCATTATTGTGATAGTCTTGGGATCTATATTTCGAATGACAAATTAACTCTGCTCCCTGTGTAAAATCTATTGCTCCTCCAGCATAGCCAACAAAAGCTCTTTGGCCTGTACTGGCATTTGCTATTACCCACGGAATTACTTCACGCTGCCAGCACTTTTTCATGGTATAACGTACTTATACCAACCTCACCTCTGTCAGTACCATTGGTTTATTTCGCCCCTTAATAATATTTCTGGTTACGCTCAGATATTACGCACGCGTTGCAACAATGTTGCCGGCCGGGCTGACCGAGCGGTTCTAGGCGCTACAGTCTGGAACCGTGCGATCGCTACGGTCGCAGGTTCGAATCCTGCCTCGGGCATGGATGTTGATGATGTCCTTAGGTTAGTTAGGTTTAAGTAGTTCTGAGTTCTAGGGGACTGATGACCTCAGAAGTTAAGTCCCATAGTGCTCAGAGCCATTTGATTTTGCAACAATGTTGGAACGTTCTGTCAGGACGTTTCTCTTATTTTTACATTTTTTAAAGAAAATTCTGTCTTTCAAAATTTTTCGAAATGTTTAGCTTCTCCCCTGGAAATATATCAGTTTCTGAAAATAAGAGCTGCTTTCCTTCTTCTGCTCATAATACTGCACAGATTTTCTTTGAATAAGGGCTTTATAGAAGTCACTTATAGAAGGTAGTTTTGTAGAAAGCCTTTCCCTCAGAGTTTTAACATTTTCCCCTTTTTTTCGCTTTCTGAAAGTTCAAATGGTTCAAATGGCTCTGAGCACTATGGGACTTAACGTCTGTGGTCATCAGTCCCCTAGAACTTAGAACTACTTAAACCTAACTAACCTAATGACATCACACACATCCATGCCCGAGGCAGGATTCGAACCTGCGACCGTAGCAGTCGCGCGGTTCCGGACTGCGCGCCTAGAGCCGCTAGACCACCGCGGCCGGCTTTCTGAAAGTGTTTCAAAATGTAATTTACTGTTCTTTCTGATTTTTCTACCACTTTTGCTGCTCTGCAAGATTTCTTTCTATATAGGTACCATATCCGATTCTGCTTGTTTTCTTCCTGGCAAAATATACGACTTTGAACATAATGTCTTTTTCATATGAAAGTGTCAGCTTTCGCGACATCTCCCCCCGTTTTCAACCCTCAGGATTATTCGTGAGTACGAGTAACGCCGCACTGCACAACTGACGATATTTCACGAAGAGGCTCTCAACCACTTGATACATCCACAGTTTACCCGAAAGAATTGTCTGTGCGACGCATTTCCCTTACTCATAACTCTACTTGTTTACGGTAACGTCACTGCGTGTTTCCGATAACAGCCACGGGAGGCCAAGTGCAGTAATGTCGCAGTTCGGTAATACGTTTATGTTTCCCGGTCCACAGTGTGCGTCGAAAACAATTCGCGTGGTAAACAAGTACCTTCACTGTTCAAATATCTTAGTTTTAGATTAGTGTTTTGTGAAATGTTAGTTCATAACAAGAAGCGTATTTGTACTTTAACTTGGCAGTCCCCGCTGTGCGCTGAAAGCAGTCAACCTGTCGCTTCACCATTTCGATTTCGTAGCTTTCACATTGATCTGTACGTCCATTAAAGTCGGTGCTACGTACTGAAAACAGTCGACTCACCAGACAGGTTACTCCGCTTTCCGTGAACCGTAATTTTGATGTTACTTCATGGGGTGACGATCCACGACAGGAAGCACTTTAATATATTTACATTTTAACTTAACAGCCCGCGATGTACATTGAAAACAGTCCTTTGATACTTCGAGATACAGGTTGGAATAGGAAAAGAATCACATGTAAGGGAGGGTCAATAGTACTTACATCATTTGTCCTTTGAATAATCACATATATTTACAGTGCATTTGATGGCACCGAATAAACTACAATAACCACCAAATATCTCTGAACATAAGAGGTTGTTACATAAAGATAAGCCTGTTTAAATTTTAACCACAGATTGACACGTCTAAACTTTTAATTCTTATTACGGTAAGGATCTTGTGCCATTAACAATTAAAAATTAGATCCAAAAAGTAAAAGATAACTTTTACACAATCTTCTTAAACAGTCACAGTTATTAAGTTAAGAACTGATAATTTATAATAAACACCCAAGCATGGCGGACCTGACAAATTTTCTTATATCCAGAGAACGGATACAATGACAAATTAAGCTCCAATAAAGAATAGTGAGTTGTATCTGAAAATCAAAAGGGAAATTGCATTAATATTTTCCTCGGTGTACCGAGTATATGCGCAAATAATTGAACAGGCTAAGGAGTATCTCAAAATTTAATTACAATATCACACACATATAGGCCTTTAGGCAGAATATTAAAGCAAGTACATCAGAGCCTTAAGAAGGGAAAGACGAAACTTAAAGAAAGTTAGCCGCCTAGGTGAACAGTTCCACTATAGCAATAGCGGACACGCCTCAAACACATCGGGAGGCACGTGCATGGACACAACAGCAACAGGCCCTCGCGGCCGGCAGCCTCCGAAATGTCGGGCTCTTGTTTCACAAGGTTAAGGGGTGCTGCTAACAAACACCATACAGGTGAGACACAGGCTGCAGAAAAGCAAATTACATGAACAACAATCGCCACCTTCTTAAGAGATCACAGCTACAATCCCGGAAAATCCATCACAAAATAAAGTAACAAATATTACTCCAAAACACTGCCTAAAGGAAATAGACCTTAAATCACTGGTAAGGGAGTATAGAAATACACTAGTTTACGTCTCGCCAAACAAGTTAGGTAAACTTTACACCAAAATTTCACGGCCAGGTGCTTACTTGAATCAAACAGATGGAACAAATAAATGATTAAACTTATCCCTCCATGTGAACCGTTAGTGACTAGGTATTACAAACAGTGTTTTCTTAAATCAGGCATGACAACCATCTAGAACCTATTTTCAAACGACATTAGTTGTTACAGGCAATTCCCCTTAAAATAACTAAAAGGTCAAACTACAAACCTTACAAATGTAAAAAAATCTCCAACTCAGTGAACAGGAATCATGCCACACGGCTGATGACCAAGTTAAAGAAACTGAGTAAGCTTAAACACCATACTGCCATGCACACGAAGCAAAAGTTAAGTTTATTTATGCATTTATTTATTCTTCATAATTACAGACTACTATGTCCGCCCCCGTTAGCTGAGTGGTCAGCGTGGTGGGATGCCACGCCAAGGGGCCCGGGTTCTATTCCCGGCTGGGGCTGGAGATTTTCTCCGTTCAGGGACTGGGTGTTGTGTTGTCCTCATCGTCATTTCATCCTCATCTCCGGCGCGCAAATCACCCAATGTGGCGTCGAATGCAATAAGTACTTGCCCTCGACGGCCAAACTTCCCCGACTGGGGGAAATCCTTTTGGTAGGATAGTTATAAGTTATGTATTGATTATTTATTTCTGAAGCTTATTTTCTTTAAAAAATGACAGATGAAAAAAGAAAAAAACTGAGACTATCTCTAGTAGTAGAAAACTAAATTAAAACCCTTAATCAGTTACTCAGATACTAATCTACTTAAACACTCTAGTTGCTCTCTGTTCATTTATTTTCGAGCATTTAACTTGTACATGGTTGTTTCCGCTACTGAATCTGCCCTCATGGTATCCCGGTCGACAGCCATACTCTGCTGGGTTCCTTGGGCGTCGGACAGCACGTCAGTAACTATTTCACTATAGCAAGTAATTCTACTCACCACGGTTACTTCTTAGAGTCCACGCTTCCATGATCACTTGCACCAACGCAATATGGTTTCTTGGAACAGCATTTCACTCGGTGGTCACCAACCTCAGTCATCTTCTCTCTATCTACAGAGTATGTTGTATAGGTTAAGTTTCATTAGTAAACCAATAAACTTGAAAGTATTGCAAAGCTTATGGCTTGGTAATGCACAGCAAGTAACTGTCTAAGAGGTACAATTTATGGCCAGCGCATGGACAGTGATTAATTTATACCCAAAATTTCCACGAATGAAATAAATCCAAAGGTACAAGACGGTTGCGGCCAAGATTAATACGAAAAATTAAAATGTTCCAGTGATCCGTAAGGCACCAAAAGCAGAGGCACAGATATCAGAGCGCGAGCGACACTTACAACAAACTTTTCCAGTAGTGGTCCTTGCATTTACAGAAACGATGAGAGAAAACTGCTAGCGTCCAGATCCGCACAGCATAGATGGACAAGGAAGTGCAAATCCACTAAAGGCCGTAGGATGACATCGTCGATACAGAAACAGAACAAAACCAACAGTCGAAAGAACCGTTGCGAGCGAAAATCTACGCGGGATACCACTCAGCAGCACTCCTCGTGCCCACTCTCACACCACAGCCCACTGCCAGCCTATTTCAAACTCTCTGAGCCAGCGATCATCTACGAAAAGTGCAAGCTACATTCGCGCCGTCTATCGGGGCGTCAGTGAAAGAAGGTACCAAGACGACAAAAGACAAAGGTAATATGAACTGGAACCGCCACGGCTCGTTCGTGTCATCTACCAAAACCACAGTCTAAAGCTGCTGGCCAGTTTTCTGTTGCGTGTGTACGAGGAAGGATGCTGATGTGTGAAAACTATTGTTCTTCTGTATTATTACTAATGGGCCAACGGCCTTGCCGCAGTGGTAACACCGGTTCCTGTCAGATGAACAAAGTGAAGCGCTGTCGGACGGGACCATCCGATTTGCCGAGCGCTGCTGACAATCGGGGTGCACTCAGCCCTTGTGAGGCAAACTGAAGAGATACTTGACTGAGAAGTAGGGGCTTTGGTCTCGCAAACTGACATACGGCCGGGAGAGCGGTGTGCTACCCACATGCCCCTCCATATCCGCATTCAGTAACGCCTTCCGGCGGAGGATGACACGGCGGTCGATCTGTACCGTTGGGCCTTCATGGGCTATTCGGGCGGAGTTTAGTTTTATTATTACTAATGAAATTGTCAGTTTCTGCGATTGTATAACTCTATATAACTGACTTATGATCTGCAGTGGGAAATTTTTCCTGCCAGATGACGGTCATTGACCGAAACCGGCAGCAAATTAATAAACTGTTCCAACGTAGGCAAGTGTCATGAATTTTCTGAAACAAAAACTTGGACTCCGGACGGATGAGAAAGAAATCGGCAGTGCCCTTTGAGAGGAACCATCCTAGCATTTACCTTAAACGGTTTAGGGAAATGACATAAAGGCAAAAGCTGGATAGCAGAGTGGTCATTTGAACCACCCTAATCGAAACGAGTCCTTTGTCTAACCAATGTGCCACATCGCCCTGTTCAAGAGGTAAAGGCTAAGCAATACGCAGAAATGACAATCTGTACTACCGCACAATTGCTCTCCATGAGAATAGTCAACGATTATTTTATAATTGTTGCGCTTTATGATGAGAAGTTAGTAGTAAAATTAGTAAAAAAATGGAGTTTCAATTTCCTTATATTCTTTGCAAAGTTACTTGGTAATAGTTACATCACTTATACGAAATGATGTGGTGTTTAAATCAACTTCTCATCCAGTCACGCAAGAACAATTTGAAAAACACATTCTTATCATAGGTGTTAGCTAATATGCAGCGCCAGAGCTGTGGGCTCTATCTTTCCAGGATGGCGTGGAATGGAGAGCGGTGTTGACGATCTTTCGATCGCCCGAAGGCGCTAATGAGACGTTGTTATCAGAATATACACTTCTTATTCATAGGTACACAGATGTCTTCCTTCAAGACTGCTAGTAGCTAGGCAAACGGAAGGGCGCTGGCCACGCCAGTATGTGCTGCTGACACCAGCGCGTCTTACGGTTTCGCAGTCTCAGCCGTGACGGCAAGGGAGGCGAATACTCAGTACCCCGCGACGTCACATCAGCTAGCTGCCGCTTGATCAGCAATGCCTGCTCTATCTCTGACGGCCAGCAGATTAACAGATCCCTCGTGTTGACGTCGTCGTTTTTTATCTCGGAAAGTTAGCTAACAGCTCTGCACAAGGTGGCCGTAGACGCGAAGTGTTACATTATAGTCCCTAGGCGAAAGATGGGCCAGTGACGCAAATGTCTGCTCGTAGAAGCGGTTAGGAGATCGGCTGCTATCGTGCGCCCTCGGGTTGATGGTAGTTCAGCAACTCATCAGCTAGGCACTGATGGGGGCCTGGTTGTAGGAGGAACTCATCAACAAATGCCGAAGTGAGACGGAGCAGCTCACAGCTACTGAGCCCCTCAGGCTGGGCTCGGGGTGACATCGTAGGTCGTAGTCATCTAGGTGGACAGCACATGCATCACATGCATGCACGCCTGAAAAATGCTGCAAAGTTCACCAGAACAACAAAGTTACTGCAATTTATTATTTCGAGCCTACCAACTGGGCTTCGACTGTAAGCACACGTCTCTTCCTGCGCGAGTGTAGGATGTAGACGGAAGCAGAGACATATGGAAGTTTGGATCGGTACAGGGATGATGCTCGGGTAGCTAAATCAGTTCATTTGGCTGGCGATCACTGCAGTGCCCATTCCTTCAAACATACGCGTACATGCATGTCTGAAGGACATTGTGAAGTACATTAGAACAACCCAGGCACTGCAATTCAGTATTTCACATCTAATAGCTGCGCTTAGACTTTATCGTACGTCTCTTCCCGTACAGCATCGTTGAGTAAGTAGTACGTTACCGTCGCTGAAATTACGGTGAGTGTGCATTGATTTTCCTTGCCGTTCGAGACATTTTGAAGCTTTCATTGTCTCAGTACTACTTCCAGGACTTAAGGCTTTGTTCCAAAGTTACACTTTGACTCCTCTATCATCTCGAGTCCTCTATCGTCTCCATTAATTTGTGTCCAAATTTTGAATCATCCTGTACAGCCTACTTACGAAACAAAAATAATTCTCCGCATAATGTAGATCAAAATTTTAAGTGCGACTGACTGAGGCTGTTCGGGTGAAAGAACGAATAATTGCCTGGAACGTAGATGCAAAGACCTGTCCATGCGATAACGTTTACTCCTGATGAGATTTGATACAGTGTGTTATATTATGTGATTGCCTTATCATTTTAAATCATTCACTAATCGAGCAGTCGCTCGGCAACAGCTACAGTTAGCAAATAATGTTGCGAGAATGTAAAAGGTGAACGACCTGTGACGTAATTTGTTTATTGTCGAAGCGCCGTCAGAGATGCAGTGAGTTACTGACTTTGAAAACCGCGGCGCGAAAAACGGACAGAAGAAGAACACTTTTACACATTCTTTTGATGTACGAGATATTCTCGATGAACAGTTACTCAGTTACTCATTTTTTCTCTTGTCTCCTGTAACTTGTGTTGGATGCGCATGTCTTGCCGCCGTATTATTATTGTTAAAAATAATATTATTTTAGTGTAAGGTAAAAGAGCAATACTAAAAGTGCAATACTGCATAGCAGTAGATTTATTGTGCGACGTGTATGTGAAAACGTCAAAGGAATAACTTTCATTACGAGAAGAGAAGTGCCAGTCAAAACGGAATCCATGTTAAATCCTTCATTGCAGGTTAAGTTCATCTATTAATTGCCATAAATTCAGAGTTAAATGGAACTGGTGTATGGACTATTTCTTTAGTATAGAATCTATGTCTCACTCCTTCGTGAAGTTATTTAATTTTCTTTATTTTTCTGCCAAATAGAGAGTTCGCAGTCACGAATTCTTTCGCCGAAATCGGACGGAAGTTGCATGCGGCGAAATATTTTCTCCGCGCCTTATTCTACTGGTAAATGCATGATAAACTACGGTCCCTTAGGAAATTCATGTTGAGCTATCAAACTTCCAACTGATCAGACGATCCAACAAGAAACAGCCGCACACGGTCGGCGTTCGCAAATATATTTTCACTGCTGATTATAGCTATATGTTACAGCACAAAAGTAAACATGTTGTCATAATTAGCGACTACGAACGGGGACATTTATAACTGTATGTTTACGTATACACATTACGTAAACATATCGTTATAAGTGGGAGCGTAGTAGTGGAGAGTGGTATGTGCTAGGGGTTCTATTGTGCATAGTTACAAGCAGTCGTTTGTTAGTAATCATGATAAACGTATTACATTTGGTGGTAAGAGCGATTTTACAGCCATGAACCATGGCCACATGTAATCGTCATTTGATTTAATCACTTCAGCCAATAATTTATACTAATTTCTGATCCTGGCAATCACCAAAAATACTTAACCCCGGTACTTCTTGCTTTTATCAAAAAGTCTTTGGCACACATATCAAACCATACACAAAAACCTACCTCAAATTATTTCACAGAAACGCTTCAAATAGTGTAGTGCAAGATACAGCCTAAAACTTAACACAGTCGGATGGTTGCAAAGCAGTCACCTAGTGGCCACCAAATTAAACATTGAATCATGATAGCACTCTGGTATACAAGTTGCTGTCTGTATCCAATATCTGCATTGCCAGGGTATGGAACACTTTGAAGCAACGGAATGGGGGCATCTTCTAAAATGCAAAAGCATCAGATTTGCTTATATCACTTCAAATATGTCTAATGACGAAAGGGAATCCAAAATTGATATTAGTTAAAATTGGAGATGGGAGTCAGAACACTTCTTCGTTCCAAAGAAGCGGCACTTTTATCTGGACACAGTTGCCATAACATACACAGTGATTCAGCTCCCCTACAGATAGGTTATTATGCAACCAGAAATGACCTCAAAAATGACATGTGAAGTTTTCATATTCTGTCGTTCGCTACATGAAAACTATAATGCCCAAAGAAAAAAATTAACACAGGAACATGACCTTTTCGTAGGAAATTTATTGTAGTTAAAGTTTGTACCAGGGTTTGCTTTCCGCTGGGGGCCATGGTTTTCGACTTATTAAAAGAAACGCATTTGAAAGTCACTTTTGTACATTTTCATTAAAAAATTCGAAAGCTAAGGCCTCTAGCGAAAACGTGTCTCAGTACGGTATCAAATGTCCTACAAAAATGTTCTGTTCATTTTTCTTTAAGACTAATAGTTCGCACATAGCAAATAAAAGAATATGAAAATCTTGAGAGCGGTATCTGTTTAGGCGTTGCAGGTTGCATAAAAGCGGTGATCCATAGTTTGCAGGAGCTCAATCACCTAGTATACAGGGTGAGTCACTAACTATTGCCACCAAGAATAACTCCGAGAGTATGATAGTAGCTGAAAAGTTTGTGGGACAAATGTTGCAAGGGACAACGGGTGCCATAACGTGACGTTGGTTTTCTGTTGCTAGGTGGGGTCGCGTTAGAGACATGAAGCTAATTTTTTTTTAATTGGGATGCTGTAATTTGGTACTTATTTTCTGATAGCAGCTATCGGGACGAATCCAGTGATATGTAACAGTAAGATTTTTGAAGGTCAACGAAGGCCATAAAGGTGGCATGAACGTTCATTTACAGAAGTGATGACCACTGGTCTCAATGCAGGGCTGCAATCTTGTTACCATGGATTGAGTGGTATTCCTTATCACATCGGCATTTATCGAAACACATGGTCTGACCATTCTCTCTCGTATGTAGTGCAAATAGTAAACATTCACTGAATACAGCACATCCATCTAACATGCCTTTGACATGTAAACACTATTTGACGGTTTCGCAATACAACACGAATAGGAACGGTAAGATTAGTATCGCCAAATGAGGCGAATGCGAATGATGTATTCCTTCGAAGAACAAGTCGATATGTTTCTCAATTACGGAGAATGCCAACGAAATTCAGTGAGAGCTAGAGACTCATACGCTGAAAGATATCCTCAATGTACTCGTCCTACACGTCCTACATTTAAATATATGTATGATGAATTGAGAACAACTTGATCTTTAACGCATCGGAAACATATCCGGCAAAGGAAAGTTACTAACGAGGAAACGGAAATTGCTACTCTTGCCACTGTGGTTCGAGATCCTTGTGTTTGTTCGCTTCAGATCGCAAGGGAATCTGGCATGAGTACGAATAGTGTTGTTCGTGTTCTGTATCGCCATAAATATCATCCTTACCGTGTCTCCACCACGAAATAACTGGGACGGATTGTATGCGTCTCATTGGATTCTGCCGATGGGATCAACTTCAGATTCAGAGGGATGACACAATTATTAATTTGATTTTATTTACTGACGAGGCTACGTTCACGAACAATGGAAATGCTAATTTGCATAACAAGCATTATTGGGCAACTGAAGATCCATGTTGGCTGCGGCAAGTTGCACACCAAAATCCGTGGTCGGTGAATGTATGGTGTGAGATTCTGGATGACATCTTAATGGTAGGCAGTACATGGCATTCCTGCAAGAAACATTAGGTCTATTATTGGAAGAAATACCTTTAAGAACAAGAAACAGACAGTGGTATCAACACGATGGGTGTCCGGCACATTTTTCGCTGATGGCTAGAAATGAGTTGCAGAGACAATTCGCAAATCGTTGGATTGGACGCGAAGGAGATGTGTCGTGCCCGGCTCGTTCGCCAGACTTGACGCCTCTGGCTCTTTTCTTGTGGGGATTCGTGAAAGACATGGTTTACAAAAAAATGTTCAAATGTATGTGAAATCTTTTGGGACCTAACTGCTAAGGTCACCAGTCCCTAAGCTTACACACTACGTAACCTAAATTATTCTAAGGACAAACACACACACCCATGCCCAAGGGAGGACTCGAACCTCAGCCGGGACCAGCCGCACAGTCTATGACTGCAGCGCCAGAGACCGCTCGGCTAATCCCCCGCCGCCATTGTTTACAAAGACATTCCAACTACACCTGAAGATATGCGAGAAGGAATTGCCAGGGCAAGTGCTTCGATAAGTGCCGATGTGATCAGGAATACCACTCAATCCATGGTAAGATTGCAGTACTGCACTGATACCAATGGTTCATCACTTCGAGCACCTTCTGTAAATGGACGTTCATGCCACCTTCGTGACCCTTGTTGACCTTCAAAGACCTTACTGTTACACATCATTGGATTCGTCTCGATAGCCGCTATCAGAAAATAAGTACCAAATTATAGCATCCCATTTAAAAAAAATAAAGTTGACATTCATATCTCTGAAGCTACCCCACCTAGCAACGACAAACCAACGTCATATTATGAGCCCCGTTGTCCCATGCAACATTTGTCCCACAAACTTCTCAGCTACTATCATACTTTCGGAGTTATTCTTGGTGGCAATAGTTAGTGACTCACCCTGTATAATTAAACAAGAGGCGAATCTATAGTAGAGCAGAACTTTAACACGAATATGATCAGAAAACACCACTGACGAGGACAATGCAGCAGCAGACAAAAAGGCAACTTCAAGCCATGTCACTCATACGACAACGAACCAAAGTTCCTTGCAAGCAACGTGAGTCAGAGCTGCACCACGATGACTGTCCACAAGGTTGCTTATACACTGCTAACTCCCACTCTAGGTACACGCCACATTTCTGCAGCACCACGTAGAGAACACAGAGCAAAAGTCTCTTGTAAGTGCTTTCGTCCAAGGAACACTGGCTCCATCCAAGACATTATGGTCTGGGCCGTGATAAGCTACAACTCTCGTTCACCTTACGTGTTTCTGAAGGGCTCCGTACATGCAGAATGTTGTCAGACGCGGTCTTTTACCTTTATTGCAACAGGAGGATCATGCGTTATTCCAGCCGGATAATGCTCACCGATACACTACCCATGTAACTCAACGTGCTCTGTAAGACGTGCTGAAACTTCCCTGGCCAGCGTCATCTACACACTGGTCTCCAATCTCCACAGTTTGTCATCTGCAACAAAACGGTCACTGTAGAAACACAACACATCAGAAAAACCACACCATGTGGTAAAAAGCAAAGGATACTCTTTATCTTTAACAGATGAAAAATAAAAGCCCACTGAAGATGCTGCAACTGCAGTGAAACATGTTCGGGTTAAAAAACAAATTTGTGTTTTGCTAAAGGCGGATCCTATCCAAAAACATACGTATCGTTAAAGTAATCACGGAAAAAAAGCTTCAATCCCAAGATGGTTACTTACAGAATTAGATGAACAGGTCGAGTAGGCGGGGCATAACGTACCCCATGACAGTATTCGCTATCTGTGTGGTCAACGGTGCTGGAGTCAGCACCTGCATTACTGCCTGTGGGGGCTACATCATGTACTAAAATAGATGTTGCAGCATGGGTCGATATCTAAAACCTCAGAACCGCTTGTGCTACTGATGTGTAAGTTAATCGTTTAGTGTACTACTTAGGCTCTGTTACAGCAATAAATCTTGAGTGAAATGGAAACCTCTAAAAGGGTGTACTATTTTTCTCCGGCGGTGTAGATAGTAGGCACATTCCCGGGACGGCTCAACGTTATCTTTCAATAACTAAAACTTAAAGAAAACTCTTAGAAGACTTTCAGGTGCCTAAGAGCTACTGTAAGGAAAACGTTGCCAACAGCAATAACTAACAAAGTGGCAGTTTATGAAATATGTGTGAATGGTTATATAACAAAGCATGAAAATAATTAGAATGAGATAGATCTCCGATATGAAGATTGTTGCATACTGATATCCAGCTATGTTTATTGTGTGGCACTTAATCGATTCCCATTAGTAGACACGCAAACAAGGGAACCCTGTGGATACATTTTAATTTATGTACTTCCTGCCAGATTTACAGGTCCACAACTTCATTTCATATGTGACGTGTTACTGAGGTTTGAATAACAAGTAAAGATTTCACAGAATGTATGTTTGTTTTTCATTTGCAGCATAAACAAAACCGCCTAGAGCACTATAAAGTGACAGTTGGCTACAGTTGTATACGAACGATAAGTAGATTCCCGCTCCTCCCCCCCCACCCCCCACCCCTCCACCCCCCTGCCGACACTTGTGGGTGAGGAGCAAAGAGGAGCCGGCCGCGGTGGTCTGGTGGTTCTAGGCGCTCAGTCCGGAACCGCAGGTTCGAATCCTGCCTGGGGAGTGGATGTTTGTGATGTCCTTAGGTTAGTTAGGTTTAAGTAGTTCTAAGTTCTAGGGGGCTGATGACCGCAGATGTTAAGTCCCATAGTGTTCAGATCTATTTGAACCATTTTGAGCGAAGAGGAGGAACGAGGCTTGTCTCCTACTCGCAGGTCTGACGCCTTACGCCCGTGTTCTGTGTTTTTGCGAGAGCAGAACTGACAGAATGGGCATAGGGCTTATCGATTCCATCTGGTGTTGCGATGGTCGTACTCTAACGCAGTCATCGGCCTGGATTAGTCTCTTAAACAGTTAAAAGAGAAAAGAGCATAAAGCAACGCACACCACAAGGCAAAGCCGAGTTCCCATAGTAACGGCTACAGCGGAATTATTTGGTGACGTTGTCAGTGTCGTAAATGTGGCAGTTCAGGTCCGACCTCTACCGGTGTTTGGTTCAAATGGCTCTGAGCACTGCGGGACTTAACAACTGAGGTCATCAGTCCCCTAGACTTAGAACTACTTAAACCTAACCAGCCTAAGGATACCACACACATCCATGCCGAAGGCAGGATTCGAACCTGTGACCGTAGCAGCAGCGCGGTTCCGGACTGAAACACCTAGAACCGCTCGGCGATAGCTGCCGGCTATCGGTGTCTCACGCGATAACAATGCAAAACATCCCAGATGTAAAATTGATACGACACAGTTCCCGCACGATACCAGAAACGCTCCAATGTGGCTGTCATCACAGACTCAGATTTTTTCGCAGAAATTCCCGGGTTTAGAGAAAAAAAGTGAATACTATAGGAACTCTAGGTCCTCCTCATTTTTGTTTGCAGCAATAAAAAAGAAAGAAACATGTGCCATATGAAGACACCTCTTTTCTTTATTGTGTATAAAACATTTACGTAACGACAGCAACTGTATGAATAACGTGATATCAAAGAATAAGTTTCACAAATGAGGAGGCTCACGGCTGTGCATCTTCGAATCTGTGCACTGCATCCAGCTAGCTGGCTGGCTGCAGAAGGAATGAAAGTAATTACACGGCCGCAAACACGGGGAGCCGAGAGGGGGGAAAAAGAGCATCTAACGGCGGAGTCTGATACGGTGAGTCCCCAGAAACCGGAAAAGCCCAGCAGCTTAATTAAGCGTGTAATAGAGGTGGCGGGCGAGATATTAATCTGGCTGGCACTTGCCGAACCACATGGTGCGGGGGCGGCAGATATAGGGGAGAGGGGTGGGGCGAGGGGGGTGGAAAACTTTCCCGAGTGCAGACGCCTTCTCTGCCATCGAACTTAAAATCCCCTCCCCCCTTCCCTTTCCTCCCCCTCCCCCCTCACCACGAACCAATCGGCATCCGCAGATCGCAATCCGGAAATAACTGGCGGAGCGCTCAACGTAATCAAATTCGGCCGAAAGCTGAATCTTACAACAGTTCTGTAATTGGTTTCGTTGAAACAACCTGGTTCGCTCTTCAACTCACCTCGTTCTCCCAACCCGTTCAATCCGTTGTTCCTTTTTTTTTGTGCAGTACCCTACTTCCCCATCCCTATCCACACGCAATTACGCAGCAGCGCAGCCTCTTTTTGCCTGCCTCTCAGGCGCGTGCTTCATTTGCTATGTATGCGGCCAGATTCTGTCTGTCGTGTATCGCTTCGTCGTGTCACGGGGATTTCGCCCCCGCTGGCGTACTCTGCGGACACGATTCCAGGCACCCATTTGAGTACAACGTGACAAAACGGAAATTAACGCCCGCACCGTTGAGCAGAAAAGGCTGCGGTCCCCCTAACACGATCGAACAAATTAAGCCCAGCAACAGTTTGCGTCACGTAAGGGTAATGTACACTGCCTGCCGCAGCGTCGCTTCGTTTTCCACGCGGATGAAATTGTGGCGCACGCAGGAATGCCCGCGAGTCGCGGGAATCTGCAGCGAGATGATATCTGTCCGTCGTAATAAGCTCTACTCAGAAGCCGGATTACTTTTGTGGGTGAACTGCAATGTATTTTCTGCAAAGTACTTATCCTGGTGGGAACACTTTAGAGAGTGCTAATTCGATGACACACAGCACATACTGTACAAACACAAAAAAAAGAAAAAATCAAGAACTGATTGAAATGAACAACAGAAGCCTTACGTATTACAAAATCTGTGCATTAGCTCTCGTTCAAAATAGATCGTTACGATTATCATAAAAATCAGTATTCATCGTCGATCAGAGTTCCTGGGGCCCAGCTGGTGGCATAGTAACCTGACACAAATCTTTGACGATCTAGCACACCTTCCATTCAGTCCCATAATATATCTTACTTTGTTTCTAAGCATCAGTCATTGTACAGGGTTATTCACAAGTGTCATGTATCTTAAAGCTCCTTTGTCCGTCTTCGGAACGAAATGAAACGCGGAATATACGTATCAGGGACCCAACAGTTTGTTGTCAGGTTTATTTGGTATGTGGCGTTGGATGTCTATGCGTAGGTCATGTAATTCGCATAAATAGCGGGCCGCTGATTCGCGTACGCGGTGATGGCGCCCGCTAGCGAGCCAGATGGGTTTCATTGGATTTACTGCAGGCGAATTTTGTCACTGTGATGCTCCTCAAACCACGGTAGTACGCAACTGGCTCCGAAACACGGAAAATTATACTGCTGAAAGTTGACGTCGCCGCCGGGGAAATATCAAGCACGAAGGGATGTAGATGGTTCATGGCCATAAGTGTGTCTTCGATTATGTTTTCGATTACTACCACAGGTCCCATGAAACTGTGGTAGAATGGTTCCCATAACATAATACTAATCCCACCAGCCTGCGTCTGTGGCACCCTGCCGTTTCGAGACGCTGTTCACCTCGATGACTGCGTTTGTGCAGACGACAATCGACCTAGTGTAGCAAAAATTTGATTCGCCCACAGAGCCGAAACGTTTCCATTGATTGACGGTCGAATCCCGATGGTCTTGCCCCCTGTAGTCGTAGTTGGCGATGTTGTTGGGTCAACATGTGAACACGTAGGAGTGCTCTGTTGCAGTTCTCCATGTTCAACAACGCACGATGAACGAGGTGCTCCGAAACACTTGTGCGTGCACTAGCATTGTGCTCGTTCGACAGAGATGGCACAGATCAACACCTATACTACTTTACAGAGCATACAAGCCTCCGAACCCCCGTTCTGTGAAGAGTCGTGGACGTCGAGTCATTTAGTGCCTAGGTGTAGTTTCACTGTCCTTCTACCTTTTCCCGTAGAAAGTCACGACACTAGCACATGAACATTCGGCCAGCTTCGTCGAGGTACTAGCTCACAGGCTCTGCGTAATAATAATCTGCCGTTTGTCAGACTCGCTTTTCTCAATGGACTTTCCCATATTCAGCCCGGAATTTTTGGCAAGATGATCCCCCGTCCATGCCTGCTCCGCTTACATTTGCTACCGCGTCACGTGCCCGGAACCTCACCAGGCGGCATCCAACGACACGTTGGGCAGTGGTCATAATGTTTTGATTGATCAATGTATGTAGTAATCCGTTCTCTTCGATAACTGATTCCACTCGCAAATGAATGCACCTTTATATGCATCGGAAGTACAACACCGCATGCGCTAGATACAGTGCACACGCGCTCAATCATTCCTGCTGCCCCTTGGCGCAAAAAGAGTTGCAGCACCTCCGTTGGTGAATATCGTTTTCAACAGTATTCACCACCGGAGGCGCTGCAACTCTTTTTGCGCCAAGGGGCAGCAGGAATGATTGAGCGCGTGTGCACTGTATCTAGCGCATGCGCTGTTGTACTTCCGATGCATATAAAGGTGCAGTCATTTGCGAGTGGAAGCAGCAAGAAAGCGCCCATCCTCTGCTTTATTGCCGGTCTTCAGTGCTCTGCTCATAGCTGTAGCGACTCCTCGGCGCTAGTCAGCCTACCTGGACGCGGCCACCGACCGACCGGCGCCATCCAATGTGTCTGCACAACGAGACCGAGGGACTGGGCAGTTCACAAACGTTTTCACCCAGGTACTGCAGAAAAAATGCTCTCCTCAGTCCTCAGCCGCTGTACGCTTTTACTGCAGTCAATTAACTCGGCACTCTCTTCCTTTGAATGCAGGTGAGGCATACCACTTTTCCTTCAGTAGATCACACAAGCAAGAGCGTTAACTACTGCCAACCATTTCATCATATGAATGAAGTCAGATCGTATCCAGTATAGCAACCAAATAATAAATATCGTCTTCCCTAAGAACATTAAGCAGCATGACACCATATCAGAAGTGAGAGTGCCCTGCAATCCCTCAAGTTATTCCCTGATATCTTAACACATATCCTATCATTCCACCCCTTCTTCTTGTGTTTTCCATATACTACTTTCTTTGCCTATTCTGTGGTAAGCCTCCTGATTCCTCATCTTATCAGTTCATCTAATTTTAAACATTCTTCTACTGCAAAAGACCTGAAACAATTCGATTCTCTTCTTACTCAGTTTTCAAACAGCCCGTGATTCACTATCACACTACAAACCTAAACTCTCAGGAATATCTTCGTCTGATTAAGGCCGATTTTTGGTGCCAACAGACCTCTCTTGGCCAGAAATGCTCTCTTTGCCAATGATATCTGCTTATTGTTTCACTTTATTTCATCCATAATTTGTTATATCTTTTCCAGTACAGAAGAATTCCTTCTCTTCATGATCATCAATTTTGATGTTATATTTATTGTTAATCTCATTTCTGTTACTACTCATTACTTTCGTTTATCTTCGATTTTCTAGTCCACATTCTGAACTCATTAGAACGTTCATTCTATTAAATAGATTCTTTAATTTTTCTTCACTTTCGCTGAGATTATCAATGTCATCTGCGCATATTATCATTGACATCCTTTTACCCGAATTTCTATCTCACTCTTCAACCATTCCTTTTTTTTTTTTTAGTATTTGGTTCTTCGATGTATAGACTCAATAGCTACGAAACATTACATCCTTCTCTTACACCCTTTTTAATCCCAGCACTTTGTTCTTGGTGTCTCACTCTCTAGTACTACGTGCTCTTATGTATATCGTAACACATTGGGAGATCATAAAAGAAGAGATGACGTTGAGAAACGCTTGTACTATGTGAGGCTTTGGACATTACCCAGAGCCAACTGATTTTGGATGCAAGACTCCATTTTCTGTAAGTGATTGCTTTCAGGAGGAGTTGCGTATCTAGAAACCAAAACAGTCAAAGAATTATGAGAGTTCTTACTGGCCATTAGACACAGCCAGCAGCAGTCTGAAGGGCTGAGTCGTTGCCTCTTTCTGAGGACTCGCCACATCTTACATGTTGTATCCCCTTCTGACAACAGAGATGTTTGATCTACGTGAAGCGTTGATGTGACCAACACAGTGCAAAATCGTTGAGAAGGGGGAATCCTCTGGCATGAAACGGCTTGTGAATTTCACCTCAATGTAAGCCAGAGCAACATGCCCTAGGGTATCAGCTTTGCCAGTGTATACCGTCTCAGAATTAAATTAAATCCTCCAGCTCTGCCTAACGTTTTTGGCGGATTTCCGTTGATAGTAGGGCAAATACCGGAACTGGATATCACACTCAAACATTTCCAAATAGATCTACATCTGCCTCACGACAAATTAATCCAGTATTTGGCTGAAAAGTACCTGCCACTCTTAGGTCGTTATTGAATAGCTTGCTCTATTTGGATACTAAGATAAAGGAAAGCAACTCTGGTATTTGAAGCTACTCCGATGCACCCTTCTAGTCCACTGTTGAAGACGTCGCCGTGTATTTCGACTTCGTATTGGATGTCTGTTTCGACACCTCATACATTGCTGTTGACAAACTTTGCTGTATTTATGAAGCGGTTAGCGTGAAACTTATTTCTCTAAAGTCACTTGCCCCCGTTCCTGGGTAGGTACTGACTCTGAACGTAACTTTTTCGTTCTCCTGTTAATCCATGGCTATTTAGTGCCTGGAACCTAGTCACGGCTTTGCGCGTCTCTCGTTCGGTGCATGTAACAGACAGTGTATGTGTATCCACATCTACATGTACACCTACATCCACATCTGTAGTCTGCGAATCACCGTACAGTGTATGCCAGAGGGTACTTTACACTGTACCATTTATTAGAGCTTTTCCCTGTTGCATTCACGCATGTAACGTGGGAAAAATTATTGTATAAATGCCTCTACGCATACTGTAATTAATCTGATCTTATCCCCACAATCCCTATGGGAACGCTATGTAGAGGATTTTAGTATATTCTTAAAGCCATCACTTACAGCAAACTTCGTGAGTAAACTTCGGGATAGTTTCTATCGCTCTTCAAGGCTTTTCCAACACCACAGTGACCCTATCCCGTCGGTCAAACAAATCTGTGGCCATTCGTGCTGCCCTTTTCTGTATACGTTCAATATCCCCGGTTATAATAAGAGCCAAACGGTTGTAGGCGCTTCAGTTCGGAACCACGCTGCTGCTACGGTCGCAGGTTCGAATCCTGCCTCGGGCATGGATGTGTGTGATGTCCTTAGGTTAGTTAGGTTTAAGTAGTTCTAAATCTAGAGAACTGATGACCTCAGATGTTAAGTCCCATAGTGCTTAGAGCCATTTGAACCATTTGAGCTATAATAAGAATGGACGACCAAGAACGAAGTCCTCGGATTAAAAATGGTATAGGACAGGGATTTAGTCTTTTGCACCTACTGTTCAGTCTGTATGTCGAAGAAGCAATGATGAAAATAAAATAAAAGTTCGGGAGTGGAATTAAAATGCATTGTGACAGGATATCAATGATATGGTTCACTGAAGACAATGCTATACTCGGTGAAAGTGAAGACTTACATGATCTGCAGAATGGAATGAACAGTCTAATGACTACAGAATATGAATTAAGAGTAAATCGAAGAAAGACGAAAGTAATGAGAAGTAGCAGAAACGAGAAGAGTGAGAAACTTAACATCAGCATTGATGGTCATGAAGTAGATGAAGTTAAGGAATTCAGCTACCTTGGCTGAAAAATAACCAATAATGGACAGAATAAGGAGGACATCGAAAGTAGACTAGCACTGGCGAAAAAGACATTCCAGGCCAAGAAAAGTCTACTAGCATCAAACATAGGGCTCAATTTGAGGAAGAAATTTCTGAGAATGTACGTTTGCAGCGCAGCACTGTATGGTAGTGAAACATGGACTGTTGGAAAACCGGAACAGAAGAGAATCGAAGAATATGAGATGTGGTGCTACAGACAAATGTTTAAAAATAGGTGGACTGATAAGGTAAGGAATGAGGACCTTCTGCGCAGAATCGGAGAGGAAATGAATGTGTGGCAAACACTGACAAGGAGAAGGGTCAGGATGATATGACAATCTGTTAAGACATCAGGGAATCACTTCCATGATACTAGAGAGATCTGTAGAGGGCAAAGCTGCAGAGGAAGACAGAGTCTGTAATACATGCAGCAAATAATTGAGGAAGTATGTTTCAAGTGCTACTCTGATATGAAGAGGTTGTCGGAAGAGAGGAATTCTTGGCGGGCCACATCAGACCAACACGTCCCTTCCCCCCCCCCCCCCCCCCCGCCCCCCCCCGCCCCCCACACAACAAAACGGGTCCCAAACGCTCGAACAGTATTGCAGCATGAGCCGCGCGAGTGGTGATTTGTAAGCCACCTCCTTTGTAGACTTATTGCATTTCCCTGGTATTCTACCAATACCGCTAACTGCTTTACCCACGACAGAGCGTATGTGATCGTTCCACATCATGTTTCTACTAAGTGGTACACCCAAGCATTTGTATGAGCTACAAATTCCAACTGAGACTCACTGATATTATATTCATAGGATGCTATGTTTTTTTCGTTTTGTGAGGTGCATAATTTTACATTTACGAATATATAAAGCAAGTTGCCAGTCATTGCACAACTTTGAAATCTTATCAATGTCTGACTGAATATTTGCACAGCTTCGTTCAGACTGTACTTCGTTGTACACAACTGCATCATCTGCGCTGTGTCCTCCCTACCAAGAAATCTTCAATCCAGTCACATATTTCGGCTAATCATATTTTTGATAATAAGCGCAGATTTCTTTATTGTTTTTTTTTTACAACTGAAACTTCTTTATTTAAATGAGTGTGACTGTACTTAAACTGCTGAATGATTGAAACCCACAATATCCTAGCGCAACGCAGTCTGACTGCTAAAAAAAGATAACCTGACTTAAACTATTAATTCAAAAGAATGGCCCTGACTGAAAAGAACTCGTAACAATAACCTATCCATTTCATTAAGCACTTACCTCACAAAAGTCTTCATTACGAGAACTACTGCAATACAGTGAGCGTCAATACTGCCAGTTAAATGAAAGATTCTAACTACTAAATCCACTAACTACTAATAGGCATGTGGTTAGTAATGTGACATCCAGGTTCACTAACATAAATCGTCATTGACATCTAGTACAAAGGTATATAATCATGAATAATATTCTATCTCGAAGTCGAACATGTACAGATCGTTAGCCTACGCTAACACTTCAGATTTCTACCCGCCATCAATGCTAACTTCCCACATCTAACATCCATCCATCACTGCTGGCTTTCCTCCTCGAACTGCCCAACAGTACTTCCATCACTGCTGGTGACTAACTTCCAACTGCCTAACAGCACTGGCCATTAACTTCCGCCGGCCGTGGTGGCCGAGCGGTTCTAGGTGTTTCAGTCCGGAACCGTGCGACTGCTACGGTTGCAGGTTCGAATCCTGCTTCGGGCATGGATGTGTGTGATGTCCTTAGGTTAGTTAGGTTTAAGAAGTTCTAAGTTCTAGGGGACTGATTACCTCAGATGTTGAGTCCCATAGTGCTCAGAGCCATTTGAACCATTAACTTCCAACAACGAGTCCGACCAGTCACAGAGTATTTTACAAGGAAAGCGCAGTCAGAGATCCAATGTAAAGCGCTACACAGCGCTGACAACACAGAAGCAGCCCAGTTACACAGCTTGCTCCATTGCAATTTTTGTAAGTCTGCGTGTATGTATTGTGTCTGTGGAGTGTAGTGTGATTCTTTGTGTTGTATGTCGATGATGGGAGAAGGAAGAGTGCGAAACGCGGTGCCGGTACATCACTCTTCGCACCAAGGGGGGCAAGCTTAACGTCCATGGAACGGACGGATCGTCATGAACTGTATCATATGCCCTCACTTCATGAGGCATTGCGGAGAAGTTGGATATGTCACTGAAAATTTTTTTCCCACTACCAGGATTCGAACCCGCTTACCCCCAGGCCTAGCGGCACCAAACCAGCGTGCGTTAGCGATTTTTTTTTAAAGAAAACACGTTTATTTCATGGAAGCGCCACAACATACTTCCAGCCACAAATCGTAACTTACATTAGACATCAGAGTAGATTGCACGATGTTGAAATGCCGAAAAGAGAAAAAGACAACATAAGTTACTTCGTTTCAATGTTTCGTGCAATCTGCCAGCGGGCAGAAGTTTTCGCACGGAATCTTGCACATTTGCTCAATATAGCTTCCTTGACCTAGCAGCTCACAGCATAGCACAGTCGCTGGCGCGCACAGTACACGATATTTGATTACATTTAAGTTATTCATGTACGTTCTATTACAATGTTACGCATCACCTGACGCGAAATAAGTTTTGTGTACTACGAACTCCTTCCAGAGGTGTGGAGCATCGACATTTGTTGTGGGCGAGTGAGACGGCTTGCGGTCGCAGTGTAAGAAAGACGACGAGGAAGACGGCATCAGCTGTTGCTACAGCACGATAACACCCGCCTCGAATCTGCTATTTTACATCTACATCTATACTCCGCGAGCCACCTTACGGTGTGTGGCGGAGGGTACTTATTGTACCACTATCTGATCCCCCCTTCCCTGTTCCATTCACGAATTGTGCGTGGGAAGAACGACTGCTTGTAAGTCTCCGTATTTGCTCTAATTTCTCGGATCTTTTCGTTGTGATCATTACGCGAGATATATGTGGGCGGTAGTAATATGTTGCCCATCTCTTCCCGGAATGTGCTCTCTCGTAATTTCGATAACAAACCTCTCCGTATTGCGTAACGCCTTTCTTGAAGTGTCCGCCACTGGAGCTTGTTCAGCATCTCCGTAACGCTCTCGCGCTGACTAAATGTCCCCATGACGAATCGCGCTGCTTTTCGCTGGATCATGTCTATCTCTTCTATTAATCCAACCTGGTAAGGGTCCCATACTGATGAGCAATACTCAAGAATCGGACGAACAAGCGTTTTGTAAGCTACTTCTTTCGTCGATGAGCTGGAGCTTGTTCAGCATCTCCGTAACGCTCTCGCGCTGACTAAATGTCCCCATGACGAATCGCGCTGCTTTTCGCTGGATCATGTCTATCTCTTCTATTAATCCAACCTGGTAAGGGTCCCATACTGATGAGCAATACTCAAGAATCGGACGAACAAGCGTTTTGTAAGCTACTTCTTTCGTCGATGAGTCACATTTTCTTAGAATTCTTCCTATGAATCTCAACCTGGCGCCTGCTTTTCCCACTATTTGTTTTATGACCTCGCACACTTAAATGTTTACCTATTACATTCCTGACGGACAAAAATCAAGAAAATGGGTATCAAATTTGGCTTGACGGTATCTTCAACTCGAAATTAATAGGGTTCTACAGGACCGAGATCAAAATAATATCCGAGCACTGTAGGACTGATTTAGGTAGTGCGGAAGATTATGTTTATGATGATTGATTTCTCTCTTTTGTTTACCTGTTGTGTTCAACAAACCAACGAAAAAATATTACAAACTTTACACGCAACTAATACAAATGAATTACAACTTGTGATAACCTTACCACAAGTCTTTTTGAACGGTAGAAAGTAACCGTAAAAAGAGCGTGCACACATCGTCACGAATTAGCGAGAGATTACGCACTTTTGGTCTTCAAACGGTCTGTGTGTGTGCAGTCAACAGCTCTGCTGAATCAGCGGTACAGGACTACCACTGAAGTGTGAAAATGGTGCTGTGGGGCTAGACACATAAAGAAATCAACAAATTATTCAGTGTCTCAGTAAAGGAATATAACTGTGTATTCACCTGAAAGTAAAAATTATCTCTGCAGAAGCAAAAATGGCCAGCATTAAGAAGTGCGCAATTCTGCAAGGTTTTCATCTTAGGAGTACAGGGCAATGAATCAACGTAGTGGGGAAACAAATTGGTGATGAAGTGTTCTTAATATTTCCTTATGGACTGTCGATCTGCCTGCTTGGGGTCTGTTACGAAAGAGATAAAAATCTTGCCTCCAGCGAGAGTAGAACTGACAGCTAACGCGGGTGTTTCTGGATGTGACGCCATTATTTCTACCATTGCCTTGCAGTGGTGAGTAATTGAATTAGATAAAGCTATCGAAGAGCGAACAAGTTGTCATCACGACGCATAGAATAGTTCTGTGTATTACGTGACTGACTTATAGCGAGACATTAATGTCCAGCGCAGAACAGGCAATCGCAGCAATATTGTGACGCTTGGGATAGTCCATCTCAGAAAAGGTGGAGGCCATGCGCTTTTCATGTGCCACCTCGGCCACGGACGCAGGCAATAAGCGTAGATGTGGTACTGAGCCAAATAGTTTTCAGAAACCGAGAAGTACAGCATCTACCTTGAGCCATGGCTTTCAGCATTGCGGAATACAAGATTATGTTTCTAAACCTTATCTGAAAAGTCCGAATATGATAAGTAACCAACACATAAGAGACATGCTCCATAAGGTGAGGTAGATCGAAATACAAAATTTGGGAAAGGTATGCACAAGGTAATTATTGATTGTCTACACATGTATGATCTTATGAGAAACAACTTTGGGTTCTGGGTTCAATGGAACAAATCTGAGCGTATAGAACGAATAAACAACTGCAACGGAAAGTGTTTCACTCTAACTCTCGGTCCCGTGTGGCATTAATATTGCAGCCGATTTAGCCAAAACAGCGCAGTGTGAAGCGCGCGTGAACTGCGTGTGGCGACACATAATTAAAATCGACAAAAAGTACATCGACACGTCAGTACTGGCTCGGGAGGGCGTGCGCAGCCGTAATGAAGTGGTCGACGCGTCGGCAGCGGCGGACATTTCATTAAAAATCGGGACGCGTGCGTCAGGACAGAGGAGGGCCGCCAGTGACGCGGGCGCACGCAGATTTACTAGCGGCCGCTGCCGCTGACAGCGCGGCCCGCTGACGTCTGCATCGCGAATAGAGTAGCGGCAAAGTGCGCAGAGCGGACGCGGCGCAGTCGGGGAGGCTTCCGCGATGTCATCCCGGTGACCATAGTGATTATTCAGCGTGCAGAGTAGTTGCAGCATGCGGCATAGCTGGCGTGTCCTCGTCACCCACGCATGTATGCAGAGTCTCCAAACTTAGATCGAGGGAGATCTCACAGAGGAAGTATTCGTTGTGTCGTTCTTAGTCTGTAGCTACCTGACACAGTTTTACGCCGCTGTTTTGGCTTCAGTACTAGGAGGGGTGTTTAGTAAGTAACGCAACACATTTTTTTCTCTAAGCAGGTTGGTTTTATTTGCGATTACAGTAAACCGCCTAACTTCCTACTCTTCTGGCTATAAAACTCTATTTTTCAATATAAATTCCGTGCAATGCCACGGCTTTACGCCATCATACTGGGAAGGCCTACCTGTCCTCATGGTATCATTCTACTGGTTGACGTCAGAGCCAAAGTCTTGCTGCGTCAATAGACGGCCACGGTGGTCGATCGGTTCTAGGCGCTACAGTCTGGAACCGCGCGACTGCTACGGTCGTAGGTTCGAATCCTGCCTCGGGCATGTATGTGTGTGATGTCCTTAGGTCAGTTAGGTTTAAGTAGTTCTAAGTTCTAGGGGACTGATGGCCTCCGATGTTAAGTCCCATAGTGCTCAGAGCCATTTGAACAACTTTTTTCTGAATCAATAACCTCCCCATTATCCACGTACTGCTTCCTGCTAAGTACATCCTTCACTTTAAAAAAATGGCTCCAAACACTATGGGACTTAACATCTGAGGTCATCAGTCCCCTAGACTTAGAACTACTTAAACCTGACTAACCTAAGGACGTCACACACCTCCAGGCCCGAGGCAGGAGTCGAACCTGCGACCGTGGCAGCAGCGCGGTTCCTGACTGAAGCTACTAGAACCGCTCGGACACAGCGGCCGGTTTATCCTTCACTGGGCCAAATAAATCGATGTCAGAAGGTGTGAGATCCAGTCTGTAGGGTAGATGAAGTGCAGTGGTATCCACGCGAGTACGCAGACTTGTGTGGGGCCTTGCGTCGTCATGGAGAAATTCGTTTGCCTTTCTGTGGCTAGAACTGCGCTAAATCCTTTACTTCAACATGCTGAGGGTAGCACAATACACTTCAAAGTTAATCGTTGAACCGAGAGAGGAAATCAAACTGAATAACCCCTTCAGAGTGCCAGAAGACCGTCGCCATGAGTTTACCGGCTGAGGGGGCAGCTTTCAACTTTTACTTGCGAGGAGAGATGGTGTGGCGCCATTCCAAGGATTGCCGTTTCGTTTCCGGTTCGAAGTGACGAACCCATGTCTCATCATCTGCGGCGGTACTGGGCAAAAAATAGTCACTATCGGCCTCGTAATGAACAAGAAATTCCGCACAGATGGTCCTTCGTTGTTCTTTATGGTTTTCTCTTACGTGGCGAGGAACGCAGCTGACTCGCGTCTCGCCGGCCGTTGGTGGCCGAGCGGTTCTGGCGCTACAGTCTGGAACCGCGCGACCACTACGGTCGCAGGTTCGAATTCTGCCTCTGGCATGGATGTGTGTGTTGTCCTTAGGTTAGTTCGGTTTAAGTAGTTCTAAGTTCTAGGGGACTTATGACCTCAGCAGTTGAGTCCCATAGTGCTCAGAGCCAGGTGAACCATTTTTTTTAACATTCGTCCACCAGTAGGGGTGCTCAAAGACGCGAGTCAAATGGCAGCTGTCTGCGGCCGGTCGGCACGCCGGAGATCGAAGATGTTTGAGCGATCTCGCTGCGATGATGATGCCTCGCTCAACGATTTCCCGTGCTTTTGTTCACGGCCAGATCTCCGTAGACATTCTGCAAGCGCCTAGTAATAACTGCGATGATTTGATTTTCCGCTAAAGGAACTCAATGACAGCTATCAACCTGGAAAGCATGTTTGTAAAAGACGCCATTTTGAACGCTACACACAGAGCCGCCACCATCGGAACTTCATGAAACGACAGGGGGTGAAGCATGAATATTCCACGACGTTCCACGACAAATTTCGCATTTTTTCTACTGAAACTGACCGAGACAAAAATGTTTTGCATTACTTATTGAACACCCCTCATATTATTAACCCTTTAAGTGCTGAGCGCATGTAACAGCGCATGCTCGGTGAAGCGTTCTACGCGAAAGTGTCCGCCGAGATGGGATTTCTCTAGCGCTCGACACTGCTGCGCTTAATTGTTACCATCAGAAACTCCTCTTCTATGTAGGGGGAATCACGTAAAAGATGCACCACTTTCACCTAGTGAATCGTTGAAGATATAGTAACGACATTCTCGGAGAACTAGATTAGGGGAAGGGAACGTAGATTATCTTAATAAATTCTTGTAGGAACAGAGACACTGAAACAACTACACTATCTCATCAAAAGTAAAATGGGGTGAGTTCTCATTTCGCTTTAATGACAGCTCGAACTCTACAGGAGACCTTTTTAATAAAGTTTCTTACTGACTGTGGAGAAATGGCAGCCCATTCTTTCTCAAGAATTGGAACAAGAGATCATAATAATGTCGAACGCTGAGATCTGGGGCGCAGTCGACGTTCTAACTCACCCCAAATGTGTTCCGTTGCGTTCAGGTCTGGAATTTGGGCAGGTCAGTCCGTTTCAGGAATGCTGTTGTCCACAAACAATTGCCTCCCATTACGCTGCTTTGTGACAGAGTGCAATGTTATCTGATAGAAACAGCCATCGCCGCCGAGGTGTTCGTCCACTGTACGTAGTATACAGTCTCGTATAATGTTTTGTAGCAAGAACTCCGCAAGCAGCTGTATTTAAACCAATTTTATTAAGGCAATACAAGTTTCGTGTCTTGCAGCTACATCATCAGATGCATATAATCATAAAACATGGACACAAGAGGGCGAGGAATGTAGAAGGGCCAACATAGTTAAAACCATTATGTCCGCATGGTGGTTAGTCAATTGATAAAAAGTTTACCCTCGCCCAGATGTTGATAGAATGATTTCAGTAAACTGTGACACGTGTGAAAGAGATCTGAAAGCTAAATACCTGTTACTTTTGAATGAGCAGCTGGATGAAGCTGAGAAGGACACATCAGCATTTTACTTATCATCACAGAAATCTTCTGTTTTTTTTTTTTTTAACATATTGTCTACGTCTACCTAGAATTCGCCATGCACTGCTACACCATCGATGGCGACTGATCGCACTTCAAATCTAGCAAGGTTTCTTCAGAAGACTCCTCAATCTGAATCACACACTTCTTTGCGAAGTTTAGCTTTAGTATAAATACTAACCTACCTTTATTAACTTTCAATTATTATTCATACACGTACTGTATTAAATAAAACACCATGTTAGATGACCTTACAAAAAATAAACTTTTCACGGTGGCCTTTTGTAACAACATTCACAAGCTTTTGCCAACTTAACCTTGTTGTAATGAGTAGCTTCTTAACAGGAGAAATAGCAAGTAGAAAATCTGTGTCCTACTTCTCTGAGTAGCTGATACCAGTTGCTCCAAAAAGTGAAAACTACCTGGACTTACTCTGTATCATTTGTGGAACTTGTCTTCGTGTTGAGAGGCCACACAAGAAACCACAGCCGAACATTGTTTGATGTTTATAGCACTGTACAGTTGCAGCCAGCACTTTCTTTTAATTTTCAGATTGTTGAGCATTAAATAATGGTAATCCACAGTAATGTTGTCTTCAGACGAGCTCGTGATTGCAAGTGACACTGGAACAGAAACGTGACGCGTGCTGCCTTGCTGCTTGTCGCATAGCAAATCTCGTATCGAATAGCATCGCGTATTTTGTCACATATTGTATCGCCGCAGTGGAGGCTAGAGGACTGCACTGACTGGTGACATGTTGGGTGACCTTTATTCAAATTGGTCGTATCTCATACCACATGTCCTCAGTGAGAACCGTGCCTTGGGTTGTAATGTGATAATTCGGTTGTGTGTTAGTGATGCCAACTAACATAAATGCCAAATGAAGGTCGTGGTAATAAATCGAACTATATTGCTTAAGTGAGGGTCGTGACGGCCGAAAGCCATTGTAGTCACTTATTGTAAACAAACACACACACACACACACACACACACACACACACACACACACACACACGCACGCAGAGAGAGAGAGAGAGAGAGAGAGAGAGAGAGAGAGTAGGCAACGCCGATGTGGTTGCCATGTTTTGCCCATTTTGCTGTTGAACACAGGGACGGATGATGGCGGAGTCCGAGGTTCGCTGTCGTACCTTTGTCACTGAGACAAGATCATCAGATGAAATTGCGGAAAATTCTTTAGTAAACGTTTTATGAACTATTTGATGATTGTTCAACCAGTAACGCAACTCCATAGCCCTATTTATGCTTACAGCACATGGTATCCACAGAATTATGTCAGGTAGGGCTCTTACGATAAAATGGTGGAATCATTGATGGAGTTCTCGTTTACAGTACGTCATTTATCCGTTTATTGATTATGCCTTTATAAGTAAATAGTATCACACCGCTACAAATTTGATTTTCTCTGAACAATAAGCTTCATTCATTAAATTGATAAACAGCATACTTCCTGGACTAAATATTACTTGACACTTTCTGGCAGATTAAAACTGTGCCGGCCATTGTGGCCGAGCGGTTCTAGGCGCTTCAGTCCGGAACCGCGCGACTGCTACGGTTGCAATTTCAAATCCTGCCTCGGGCATGGATGTTTGTGATGTCCTTAGGTTATTTAGGTTTAAGTAGCTCTAAGTTCTATGGGACTGATGACCTCAAATGTTAAGTCCCATAGTGCTCAGAGCCATTTGAACCATTAAAATTGTGTGCCGGAGCGAAACTCGAACTCGGGACCTATCTGTTTCATGAACAAATGCTCCACCGACTGAGCTATCCAAGCACGACACACGACCGATCCTCAGAGCTTTAAATCCGTCCGTACCTTGTCTTCTAAGTTACTTCATGATATAGCATAGGACAATAAGCCGGTGCAAGAAATTTCAGTACTGTACCCAAACAAGTTAAAAAATTTGCTATGCGTGAAATTAAAACTAAGTAATAATAGTAAGAAGACAAACACAATTTAAAACAATTAAGAGAAAATCTTACCTGGATGTTTACCTTCTGAATACTTTCATGCATGCACCTTGGCAGTAGAGCCTCAGTCTAGTGGCATATACAATGTACAAGAAATTCCACAGAAACTAACTTAAAACAGCTCAGTAATAGAAATGGAAAGCGACCGTAACAGGAAGTACTGATGGTCAGCCGACCAGTACAACAGTAGCGCTAACCGTAACATCCAAAACCTAGCAACCCAACTGTCCATTGCAAACCTAAACGCATTCGATATCCTTACATCTACATACAGCAAACATAAACCACTGTGGGCCAGCACTTCAATACTATCAATTATTAAAACAATCTATCGACGCACTGCATGTAGTTAGTTGCTAGATAATGGCGGTTGTTGTGCCCATCAGATCACCCGTTCCGAAATCTGTGTTGCTTGCCACGATCAATTATGCACACATCGTGGCCACAATGTAACTCCATCGTGTGTCTGACATACGTGGAACACAGGCACACCCTCAGGAGATCCATAAGCTATAGGTTGCAGCGCTTCACTCAAACACAGTTGACAGCGTGCGGCCCGATAAACATGGCCTGCTCTTAACTAGAAATGACCTCGTTGTCGACGGGACGTTAAACACTAATCTCCTCCTCCTCTTAACTAGAGAGACACTCGCCAGATCTCACATTCGCCAGCGGCAAAATCGAGGAAGTGGTACCAGCCTCGAAGGATAAGTCGAAATCCTGCAACACACGGCAAAATTGTTAATATAAAAACTGTGTAGGCACGTCTCTATTTCTGCTTTGAAGGTTCTTTACGAGAGTGAACACTGACAAGAAGATAGACTACAAATGTAGACGTCAGGTGTGTTTTCCATACATAGGGAAGAAGCTGAAAATGAAATAAACACTATGCCAAGTAACAAAAAATGGAAAACAATTGTCCATTTCTGACCGACAACAAATGGTTGAAGGCGTAACAGGAACTAGTAATAGGACGTTTTCGCAGAATCATTAACGGATTAAGGCTGAATTCCTTTCATGAACAAGTTTACAAATAACTAGAATTTCTGAGATCACATATTGCGTTATACTGCAGTAACTAAGTGCAAGGGCAATTGTAAGAAAAAAAATAGGTTCTACATCACAATAAATATATCAAAGCAATAATTTAGATAGTAAATCTGCCTTGGCAATAAAATACTGTCAAGGCTATTTGTTCAGAAAAATATCTTCGAGTGGAAGCTTATTTAGGAGAGACAGGTGCTTCCGGTTCTGTTACCTATACCGTCAATGGTAAGCGTTATGAGTGTCTTTTACGCAACCACGTCATTCCAGCTCTCCAACAGCGTGTATATGTTGATAGGATCATTTTTATGCAAGATGGCCTACCTCCGTACATTGAAAATCCAGTTAAGCAGCTCCTGAAGCGCCATTTCGGAAATGCTAGATTTATCAGCCGCCATTTCCATACAGCCTGGCCGTCCCGATCACCTGACCTTCATCCGTGTTACTTCTGGCTGTGGGGCTATCTGAAAGGCGTTCATCGTTCCGATTGCAAACTTGGCTGCATTGAAGGCACGCATTGTGCAACACATTCTGAATGTGACCTCGGAAACACTTCGATCAGTTGTGAAACATGCTGTTTCTCGATTTCAACTTGTTGCAGAAAACGGTAGACAGCATATTGAACATGTTTTGCGCCAGTCACATGGAAATTAATAATCCGATTGGATTTTGAATGATGCTTTTTATGCGATTTTTGTCCTCAGGACAAATAGCAACTGATGTGTTTGATGCTTTTTATGCGGTTTTTTGCCTCAGGACAATTAAAAACCGATTTTTCCCGTCAGATGTGATACGACCTTGCCGTGGTGGATGGGCTTACGTAACTAACAGTATCAGTTCTGAACACGCTGAGTAGTAGAGTTTGTTTAACGGCAAACGTACACTTTAGGCATTGTTGTATCAAAATCAAATCGGATTATTAATTTCCGTGTGACTGGCGCAGAACATGTTCAATATGGTGTACGGTGTATGACCTCGCTGTGGTGGATGGTCTTACGTAACTAACAGTATCACACCTATACACCCATTCACACTGAGTAGTATTGTTTGTTTAGCGTCAAACGTACACCTTAAGCATTGTCGTATGATTCATTTGTCATTTGCAGTCGACCAGTATTAAATTATGATACATGAAGATGTTATCTGTTCTTTCCGACTTGTCCGAAAGAACAGATACCATCTTAATATAGATACGGCTTACCGGCCAATGACCTTCTTCAGTGCGGATGCACTCACATTGCCCGAACTCTTACGGGAATCGGTAGATTGACTGCCGCGAGTAATGAGTATAGTGGGCAGGGGCAGTACAAATGTAGTGTGTGGACAGTAAGCTGGAAATGGGGGTCTCACGGGGAGCAAGCCAGAGGTAAGTCCCTGCAGTCGCTCTATCCTCTGTGTCCTCGGTGGTTCAGACTGGTAGAGCGCCTGTCTTTTAAGCAGGAGAAAATGGGTTCGAGTCCCTGTCGGCGCACACATTTTCAACTGTCGCCATTGATATTTATCAACGCCTGTGAGCAGCTAAATATCTGGATTTCACTGTAAATTCACTATTAAATTATAATGCCTACAACGTCATCTACGGCTACAATTTGTAACTATTTATTTTTCTTCTGCAATACGTTGTGCCAGTTCTCCGATAATATTCCTTTGCAATTAGACGTCATCCTGACCAGTGTTGTTATTTCTACAGCTGTTTGAAAGTTTAATTATGATCATCAAATGGTTCAAATGGCTCTGAGCACTATGGGACTTAACATCTGAGGTCATCAGTCCCCTTGAACTTAGAGCTACTTAAACCTAACTAACCTAAGGACATCACACACATCCATGCCCGAGGCAGGATTCGAACCTGCGACCGTAGCGGTCGCGCGGTTACAGACTGAAGCGCCACCTCGAGTGACAGAAATGATATGTTTATTACACATACAGACTACGTGCGCCTCTGTCTGCTATCGTTTGCTGAACGTCTCGTTTCGATGTCGTGGACCATTCACATAATAAGAACGTTGCAGTTTTCAGGTGATCCACTCTGCAGTCTCGCCAACCAGTTATTAAGATGTAGTAACCACCAAATATTCCTTAATTTTTACTTTTCTGTAATATTGTTTTGATGTCATAATTTTTTTTTTCGAAACAAGTAAAACACACAGTCCAACATCTCAGTGTTCCTGCATACTTCTTACAGGTCGGTTATATTTTATATAAGATCGAAAAGGACTTATAAAATATTTTTGTTTTTATTCCGCAATGAATTTCTCTTGTCTGAATTTCTTTGGTATTTGTCTGAAAACTCAGGAATGAGACTGAGATGAAATTCAGCCACTGAAATATTCTTGCCGCTAGGAACCTTTTATACGATGTGCGTCTAGCTAAGTTTACAAACACGTACCACAAATAAAATTTCTCATGTGACCACTGCATGCATAGACTTGTTAGTGCATTTGGTATTATCTTAGCAAGTAGGCGGAGAGATATGGACTTTTTATACCAACTGTCAACATATGACGTACACTATCTTCCGAAATAAGACTCCGTAATTGTTGTCACAATATTGCTTGTCTTCGCCAGTTAGTTTTCAGTGACACTTATGTCACACTTCGCAACCAGTAGAAATTAAAATGTCTAATATCAAACCTAGTCTTGCTATCGCATAGGGCGTAAGTGTTTATGCCAAAATGACTTACTTTGGATGTAATACGCTTGAACAACAGAAGGCTTCTGTCACTGCAAACCGCTTGCAACGCAACAAGCGACACCGTATGACCACGCCAGTTGCATTGACTCGCTTAGTTTCTGTAGCACATATAAGTCTTTTTCACTGGAGTCACGCGGATTGTGCACATGTATATACGTCGGTAGCAGCTGAAGGCACAATACACGGCGACAAAAATCCAGGGGATCAAACATGACACACGAATAACAACAAGGTGCTGTAAAGTAATAGTGAGAGGTGCTCGGGTATCTTGCCCACATAGTATTCTTAATTGGATAGTCAATTTGGGCTAAAACTGATCCACGAGTTCCATACATGACCACTTACGTTTAAACACACACACACACACACACACACACACACACACACACATACATACATACATACATGAGCGCACCCATATGAACATCCGTCTTTATATAGACAGAGACGTCAGCGAATATTGTTCAGAATACAGTTTTCATTAGAACAAAGTTTTATTGTGACTGTATTAAGTAATCTATTCTTCCTTCGCAGATGGGCCGAAGTTCGCGGAGGCCATCACGAATGCGACGGTGCCAGTGGGGCGAGAGGGCATAATGGCGTGCGTGGTGCAGGATCTGGGAGCCTACAAGGTAGGAAATGCTTCTCCCCACTCTACAACGGCAACATGGTTTTTCAAACAGTGGCACATTTTGGGTTGTAAATTGACTATCTGATCAGGTCATTTTCACAATCCTGGGTGAACACTGGCATATCATATATGGCATACAGAATCACTCCTATATTTATATTCATTTAATTTTTAAATTAATTGTGGATTCGTCCTTTTATTATTCGTTCATTTTGAGTATCGCTTCATTAATTAATTGGTTCGTTGTGATGCATTTTAAAATTTTACGAAATACACATCGCAAGAAAAAAGAAAGCTGTAAGGAACTGCGTGTGTGTGACAACAGGTAAATTTCGTAAATTTCGTCACTCTGGAAATAAGGTCGTATCTTCCATAAAAAAGTAAGACTTCAGTTTCAAGGCGAGGTAATAAATGCTTAGAGTTCATAGGAAACCAACAACGACTGATGTAATTTCTGTACAGTCATGCTATCCGTAACAATCTTACAAAGAGACTGCTATTCATTGCTTAGAACTCAGGCAATCAATGTGAGACTGATGAAGCAGGATAATCAGACAGAACTAAACTTTATTAGGAAAATGGCAGTTAATAATTTTTACAAGGAACATACTGTTATACACTCAAGGAACATACTATTATACACCCTAAGACAAAAAAAAGGACGCACCACGAAGGAACCATTCCAATGGGACGGATATCCGTACATGAGACGTACATGTACAGACAAACAAATGATTTCATTTCCAGAAAAATTGAATGATTTATTCAAGAGAAAGAGCTGCACAAATTGAGCAAGTCAGTAACGCCTTGGTTCACTTCTGACCCTTATGCAAGCAGCTATTCGGCTTAGCATTGGTGGAGTTGTTCGGCGTCCTGACGGATACCGAGGCAAATTCTGTCCGACCGACGACGTTAGATTGTCAAAATCCACAGCTCTGCCCATAATGCGCTATACGTTCTTAACTGGGGAAAAATCTGGCAACCTTGCTGGCCATGAGAGCGTTTAGCAAGCACGAATCAGCAGAAATCCTTGCCGTGTGCGCACCCGTGTTATCTTCCTGAAATGTAAGCCCGCGACGGCTTGCCTTGAAGAGCAACAAAAGGGCTCGTAGAATATCGTAGACATACCTCTGTGCTGTAAGAGTATTGCAGACGACAACCATAGGGGTTATGCTATGAAATGAAATGTCCCCCCAGACCATAACTTCTGGCTTTTCGGTCCCTCTGGTGGGTGACATGCAGAGTAGTATCTCACCACTGTCCGGGGCGCCTCCAGACACATCCTCGCTGATCACAGAGGCTCAGTTCGACGAGGGACTCATTGCTGAAGGCAGTTCTACTCTAGTCAATGGAATTCTCGTCCAAAGTCGCTCGTAATCAAAACTCTGACTGCCATTTTCTCGGAAACTGATGAGTGTTGGCCCATAAGACAAAACAGGTATTCCTTTATTTTCACCTTTCTGTTAGCAAACTAAGTTTAGACTGTGTTAAAGAGTGACATATGGTGGTTTCCCTTTGTAATACCAATCCAGTTTCACTGTCACACGAAACGAAACTTCTACTTTTCGACGAAAAATATTACTTGAAAATCAGACAGCCACTGAACAGGAGAAGATTTTTCACCAATACAAATGTCTTAAAACAAAAGAGCAAATCCGAACTTATATGTTACATACTCACCAACAGACGTAATCTGACTATTTTCTGTCGTGGAATGCGAACGCAAGGAACATTAATCATTTTCTAACCCTGAGATACTGAGATGTCAGGACCGACCACAGCCATCGCGTCATTATTCGAATATGAACGAAAATAACATTTGTCCTCTAATGATGATCCATAGAAAAATTTTCTAATTCTGTCTTTGGAAATATTCGCGCGCACATCTCGGATTCGATACCTATGGCCGGCAGCGGTGGCCGTGCGGTTCTAGGCGCTTCAGTCCGGAACCGCGAGACTGCTACGGTCGCAGGTTCGAATCCTGCCTCGGGCATAGATGTATGTGATGTCCTTAGGTTGGTTAGGTTTAAGTAGTTCTAAGTTCTAGGGGACTGATGACCTCAGATGTTAAGTCCCATAGTGCTGAGCGCCATTTGAACCATTTGATATCTACGAGCGATTTATCATCACGAGCTCTCACTATCATTTCTTCGCGTGTTGTATCAATACATGTGAAGCAATGCAGCCACTTACACTATGAGAGAGAAGCTGTCAACTCACCGCGATACAGCAGTGCTGGCTTTGTTACCGGACGGTTCGAAAAAAACGTAAGTGTTGCAGAGGTGCTTCGGGAACTCAAAAGGGAATCCCTGGAGGGAAGGTGGCGTTTTTTGTGGGAAACTATTGAGCAAATTTAGAGAACCGGCATTTGAAGCTGACTGCCGAACGATTCTGCTGCCGAATCAGCATGGTTTCAGAAAGCATCGCTCGTGCGAAACTCAGCTTCTCCTTTTCTCACATGCTGTTGTATTGGATGTTAACCGGGGACCTAGGAACGACGGAGAGGCCCCGTCCCCGCCGCTGGCGCAGTGGTCCGCAACCCCACGACGACTACCGCAGTCCACTTGAGCCCTCCGCCGCCCCACATCGAACCCAGAGTTACTGTGCGGTTCGGAACCCGGTGGACACCCCCCCCCACCTCCCACCCCCCCACCCCCCACAACCCCCACCCCTCCCCCCGCCCACAGACCGTGTCACAACGGACGAGTGTAACCCCTATGTTCGCGTGGTAGAGTAATGGTGGCGTACGCGCACATGGAGAACTCGTTTGGGCTGCAATCGCTGACATAGTGTAGCTGAGGCGGAATAAGGGGAACTAGCCCGCATTCGCCGAGGCAGATGGAAAACCGCTTAAAAGCCATCCACAAACTGGCCGGCTCATCGGACCTCGATACAAGTCCGCCGGGTGGATTTGTGCCGGGAACCGGGCTCTCCTTCCCATCCGGAAAAACGTGCGTTACACCGATCGGCTAACCGGGTGGGCCTCACAAGATGTACTGAAAAGTATGGATGAAGGGCAGACAGATTCCATATTTCTAGATTTCCAGAAAGCATTTGACACGGTGCCCCATTGCAGGCTATTAACGCAGATACGAGCATATGGAATAAGTTCACAGATATCTGCGTGGCTCGAAGACTTCTTGAATACTTGAACTCCGTATGTAGTCCTCGAAAGCGAGTATTCATCGGAGGCTAGCGTATCGTCGGGAGTGCCCCAGGCAAGTGTGGTATGAGAGCTGTCGTTCTCTGTGTACATAAATGATTTGGTGGACAGGGTGGTCAGCAGTCTGCGGTTGCTTTGCTGATGAAGCCGTGGTGTACGGTAAGGTGTCGAAGTTGAGTGACTATAGGAGGAAGAAGACGACTGAAACAAAATGGCCGGCCGCGGTGGCCGTGCGGTTCTAGGCGCTCCAGTCCGGAACCGCGCTGCTGCTACGGTCGCAGGTTCGAATCCTGCCTCGGGCATGGGTGTGTGTGATGTCCTTAGGTTAGTTAGGTTTAAGTAGCTCTTAAGTTCTAGGGGACTGATGACCACAGCAGTTGAGTCCCATAGTGCTCAGAGCCATTTGAACCAATTTGAAACAAAATGTCTAGTTGGTGTGATGAATGGCAGCTAGCCCTAAATGTGGAAAAATGTATGTTAATGCGGATGAATAGGAAGAACAAAACTGTAATGTTCAGATACAGTATTACTAGCGTCCAGGTTGACACAGTCAAGTCGATTAAATACCTGGGCGTAACTCTAAAAAGCGATATGAGGTGGAAGGAGCACGTCAGAACTGTGGTAGGGAAGGAAAATGGTCTGCTTTGGTTTATTGGGAGAATTTTAGGAAAGAGTAGTTCACCTGTAAAGGAGACCGCATATAGGACGCTGGTGCGACGCGTGTAAAGACCACGAAGATAAGATATGAGAAATTAGGGCTCATACGGAGGCGTACAGATAGTCGTCTTTCCCTCCTTCTATTTGCAAGTGGAACAGGAGGGGAAATGACAAGTAGTGGTACAGTGTACTCTCCGCCACGCACCTTACGATGGCTTGCGGAGTATCTATGTTCATGTAGATGTAGATATAGAATTAGGCGGTGCACACGTGTTTGCAACCCTAGCAACAGTCGCCTTCAGTCTGTCGTGGATGTAAGTGGATTGGATGTGGAATTGTTTCCTGGAGGACGAAATACCCTGAAATATGGGAATAATCTCGCAAAGAGTACTTTGATAAGATTAAGGAGAGAGCCGCATGGTTTCCCATGTGGGAGAAGATCTTTGAGAGCTTTACTGAAAAACGATACTTCTGTCTACTTTTAAATCTGTAAGCAGTATCAAGAACCCTCCTTTCAGATGCTGTGAACTTCTGAAACCCTTGTGTTGCTTTTCTTTACGTATTCGGAAACGAAATAAGCAAACACTGGCTCCTGCCTCCGTCATACTACACTACTGGACATTAATATTGCTACACCACGAAGATGACGTGCTACAGAAGCGAAATTCAACCGACAGGAAGAAGATGCTGTCATATGCAAATGATTAGCTTTTCAGAGCATTCACACAAGGTTGGCGTCAGTGGCGACACCTACAACGTGCCGACATGAGGAAAGTTTCCAACCGATTTCTCATACACAAACAGCAGTTGACCGGCGTTGCCTAGTGAAACGTTGTTGTGATGCCTCGTGTAAGGAGGAGAAATGCGTACCACCACGTTTCCGATTTCCATAAAGATCGGATTGTAGCCTATCGCGATTGCGGTTTATCGTATCGCGACACTGCTGCTCCCGTTGGTCAGATCCAATGACTGTTCGCAGAATATGAAATCGGTGGGTTCAGGAGGGTAATACGGAACGCCGTGCTGGATCCCAAAGGCCTCGTATCACTATCAGTCGAGATGACATCCATCTTATCCTCATGGCTGTAACGGATCGTGCAGCCACGTCTCAATCCCTGAGTCAACAGATGGGGACGTTTGCAAGACAACAACCATCTGCACGAACAGTTCGACGACGTTTGCAGCTCGGAGACAATGGCTGCGGTTACCCTTGGCGCTGCAACACAAGCAGGAGCGCCTGCGATGGTGGAGTCAACGACGAACCTGAGTTCACGAATGGCAAAAGGTAATTATTTCGGATGAATCCAGGTTCTGTTTACAGCATCATGATGGTCACATCCGTGTTTGGCGTCATCGCGGTGAACGCACATTGGAAGCCATACTGGTGTATCACCCGGCGTGATGGTATGGGGTACCATTGCTTACACGTGTCGGCCACTTCTTGTTCGGATTGACGGCACTTTGAAGAGTGGACGTTACATTTCAGATGTGTTACGACCCGTGGCTCTACCCTTCATTCGATCCCTGCGAAACCCTACATTTCAGCGGGATAATGCACGACCGCATGTTGCAGGTCCTGTACGGGCCTTTCTGGGTACAGAAAATGTTCGACCGCTGCCCTGGCCAGCACATTCTCCAAATCTCTCACCAACTGGAAACGTCTGGTCAGTGGTGGCCGCGCAACTGGCTCGTCACAATACGCCAGTCACTACTATTGATGAACTGTGGTATCGTGTCGAAGCTGCATGGGCAGCTGTACCTGTACACGCGATCCAAGCTCTGTTTGACTCAATGCCCAGGCGTATCAAGGCCGTTATTACGGCCAGAGGTGGTTGTTCTGGGTGCTGATTTCTCAGGATCTATGCACCCAAATTGCGTGAAAATGTAATCACATGTCAGTTCTAGTATTATATATTTATTCAATGAATACCCGTTTATCATCTGCATTTCCTCCTGGTGTAGCAGTTTTAATGGCCAGTAGTTTAGTTGCCTTCCAATCCAGCACAACTACGCCATTATCACCGTGACGTCGCCGTGTATGCACTGAAACGATATCTAAAGCAGCGATCATGCGCGGCTGTTACTTGCTCGTTTACATCGAGCCCTATAAAAGCTTCGTAACACGCTCATGCGCGTAACACCAAGAGGAGCGAATAATAAATAAGTAAGGAAGCGTCTTTGCCATCGATGAGCGATATTAATAAAGCTACGTGGACGACCGTCAAGCGCCTGGAGTGCTGTAGGTCACGTTGTTTATTCATGTTGCGATAAAACATCGAATCCCATATCTCTGACATTTGCGCTACAGCCGTTATTGACTCCTCCTGCATATGTGCATAGGTAGCACCAGGCGAACGCATTTTCGCGTTGAGTGTGTATGACGCAAGCAGATACAGGTTTAATGACCAATAGTCAAACGTGTTTTGTTTCATTTTATATTACGTTCGCAGCAAATACGCTATTAGTTTAGTGTATGAATTTTAAGAACTGAGTGTCGACGATCTCATGAGGATGATGTTTGGTTTGTGGGGCGTTCAACTGTGCGGACATCAGCACCCGTACAAAGTCTCACTTCTACACAGCCCATTTTCTTTTCACAATTCAATCTAGTCACCCTCACAAATGATAATGAATGATGAAGACAACACAAACACGTAGTCCCTGTTCAGAGAAAATCCCCAACCCGACCGGGAATCGAACCCAGGCTAGCCCCTAGACCAAGAGCTGCTGACATTATCTCATGAAATGCGTTCGAAATGCCTTGTTGAGTTTTCAACAAATAAAGTGGTTTGCTCTGTTGTTATTTTATCCATTAGAAATCGTTAGTGAAATCCTGCGACTATAACAACAAAATTAAAGTGGTTGAATCCTACCAAATATCACTGAAAAAGTATAACAACCACTACCTCCCATCCGTGAAATGGATAATATGAATACAATTGACTCGGGTCAGTCCAATCTTGTACTTTATTTCAGTGTTACAGTTCTTTCGTTACATCATGGGCAGTTGTATAAGTTTTCATTAATTTCAGACGGGGAAGTGCTCAGCAGAATGCACAAAATCCCCTTAGAATCAGTTATCATTAAAGGAAATGCTTGCAGTTATGACTACAGTCTAAATGTAATGGATTAGGTAAATATTAAAATAAATTCCCAAATGACGAACAATAACGAGAAACCAACGCTAAACGTCATCTCATCACAACTAGCAGCAAATACGTAAAGATATCAATTTTAGGAAAATTGTCATATGAAGCAGTAAATATTTTCCAAGGAAGATGTGGTAACCACAACCAACAGCGGGAACGCCTTGGGCTGCGGATCGGAGCCGCCAGGCGAGGAAGCCGCCGGCGATGGAGCACGCATCACCGGGTAAACACAGGACGAGTCGGACGACAGACCAACGACAACTACCGACCACGACCGACTATGAGCGACACAACAAGGAAGAGATAAACAACGGAGGCTTGTGGAAACCACAACACCAAACACAAAATGTAAATCCACTCGGAACCAGAGCCAGGCAAAAGTCAACAACGAGCAACGACCAGAACGCAGTACCGCCGAGATAGAAACGAAATCCAGAGCGAGTACCAGACTGACTGGACTAGGTTTTTTTTTCTTTATTGTTATTTTGAAACCTGTATTACAGACAGGCCTGCAGCAGCATACTACGCCGCTCTTTGGCCGCAGAGAAACACAAATATACAAATGAAGACATGTAGAGAAAAAAAACATGGTGGACATGTAAACGGAGACAAACACTTTTTAAAATACAAGGCGCCGTTCACGGGCGTAGAGTCCAAGATAAAATTGTTCATACACTAGGACACAGACAGAGACGAAAATTGTAACACGTGAACGTAGGTGCACAAAACGAATAACATTGAAGCACTTAAGCACAAAACGACGGCACACACAGAACGAGGCGGTGATCTCCGGTGCGCGAATGTTCACTAACCGTGTACGAGTCCAGGGACCTGCCAAGAGAGGAGGAGGGGGGGTGGGAGAGGGAGAGGGGAAAGCAGATGCCACGGGCAGGCGAGATAGGGGGAAGGGAGGAACGTGGAGGGGAAGCCCGGGGGAAGAAGGAAGGAGGGAGGGGATTGGGGAAAAGGAAAGAGAAGGGAGGGAGGGTGCCTAAAGGAAAGGACACAGGAAGTGGGGGGAGGATCAAAGTTGATAGGAGGGGTAGATGGAGGGGAGGAGGACATCATCAGGGAGTGGGAGCTGGCGGAAGCCACCTTGGGAGAGGGTGAGGAGGGTGGAGAGATAGAGACCGGGTGGGACGTGGGAATACAGGCGCGGCAGCGGGTGGGGGTGGGAGAGGATGGGTGAGACAAGCAGATGAGGAGGATCGAGTTTGCGGGAGGTGTACAGGATCCATATCCTTTCAAGGAAGAGGAGGAGGTGGGGGGATGAGATCATACAGGATCCACGTGGGGGAGGGGGGGAGCGATGCGATAGGCGAGGCGGAGAGCATGGCGTTCAAGGATTTGGAGGGATTGATAAAAGGTAGGGGGGGCGGAGATCCAGGCCGGATGGGCGTAACAAAGGATAGGGCGGATGAGGGATTTATAGGTGTGGAGGATGGTGGAGGGGTCCAGACCCCACGTACGGCCGGAAAGGAGCTTGAGGAGATGGAGTCAGGAGCGTGCCTTCACTTGGATTGTCTGGAGATGGGGAGTCCAGGAGAGGCGACGATCGAGGGTGACGCCAAGGTACTTAAGGGTGGGAGTGAGGGCGATAGGACGGCCATAGATGGTGAGATAGAAATCAAGGAGGCGGAAGGAAGGGGTGGTTTTGCCTACAATGATCGCCTGGGTTTTGGAGGGATTGACCTTGAGCAACAACTGGTTGCACCAAGCGGTGAACCAGTCAAGATGGGACTGGAGAAGGTGTTGGCAGCGCCACAGGGTGGGGGCAAGGGCAAGGAAGGCGGTGTTATTGGCAAACTGGAGGAGGTGGATGGGGGGTGACGGCGGCGGCATGTCCGCCGTATACAAAAGGTACAGAAGGGGGGAGAGGATGGAGCCTTGGGGCACACCGGTGGAGGGGAAAAAGGTGTAGGAGTCGGTGTTATGGATGGTGACGTAGGAAGGACGATGGGAGAGAAAGGAGCCGATCAGATGGACGTAGTTAATGGGAAGGGCGAAGGTTTGGAGCTTGAAGAGGAGACCGGAATGCCATACATGGTCATAAGCTCGTTCGAGGTCCAGGGATAGGAAGATTGTGGAGCGACAGGAATTAAGCTGGTCGGAAAGGAGATGAGTGAAGTAAAGGAGGTCGTCGGAAGAGAAGGACGGCCGAAAGCCACACTGGGTAACGGGAAGGAGGTGGTGCTGGCGGAGATACTGGTGGATGATTCCAGGACCTTGCTGAAGACCGAGCTAAGGCTGATGGGACGGTAGGAGGAGACGGCGGACGGCAGTTTGCCAGGTTTAAGGAACATCAGGATATGGGAGGTTTTCCACAGGTCGGGGTAGTAACCGGTGGACAGGACTACATTGTAGAGCCTGGCCAGGACGGAGAGGAAAGAGACAGGAGCTTCACGAAGGTGACATTAGGTGACACGATCGTGACCAGGAGCGGTGTTGCATTTTGTGCAGAGTGTAGCAATGAGATCCTGTGTAGTGATAGGGGCATTGAGTTCCGTGTGTGCAATGTTGTCCAAGTACTGGAAACCAGGAGCGAGGGGAGGGACAGAGGTGTCAGTTCGATTGCGGACATCCGGGAAGAGGGAGTAATTAAACTGGGGATTATCTGGGATGGAAAAGACATCAGAGAGGTAAGAGGCAAAGTGATTGGCCTTACTAAGGGAGTCAGGGAAGGGGTGATCATCATGGAGAAGAGGATATTAGGGGGAGGGTTTAGTTCCGGTAAGCCGATGGAAGGCTGACCAGAACTTGGACGAGTTGAAAGGTAGGGTAGCATTTAAATGGGTGCATGTCTGTCGCCAGTCCCGGCGTTTCTTAGCTGCGAGCAAATTACGAATGTGTCACTGGAGTTGCCGGTGGCATCGTAGTGTGTCCGGGTCACGCGTGTGGAGGAAGGCACGGTAGAGACGGCGGGATTCACGGCGGAGGAGGATGGCCTGTGGGGGTATGGTAGGACGGTGGGGGTGGACGGCGACAGTAGGGATGTGGGCCTCCACGGCCTCAGACAAGGTATGCTGTAGAAAGGAGGCGGCATGGGTTACATCATCAGGGTGGTGGTAGGTGAAGGGGCGGCGATCGACCTGGGTGGAAAGGGTATCCCAGTAGGCATTCCAGTTGGCACGGGAATAGTCATGGATGTACTTAGGGGGAGGGTCATTATGAGGGTCAGGGAGGTGGCGACGACCGTCTGAAATGGTAAGGAGAACAGGGAGATGGTCGCTACCAATAGGCTCCAGCATATCCACCGTTATGTGGCCAATGAGGTTGGGGGAGGAAAGGATAACATCGGGAGTGGAGTTGGATTCTGGACGGGTGTGCTGGAGGATGGGGATGAAGTCACCTTGAAGGGAGGAGAGGAACCGATGCCACCGCCGTAACTGGGCGGCAGAATTTCTATGGAAGTTGAGGTCGGCGGCGATCATGTAGGAGGAGAAGGTACGGTCAATGTGGGAGAGGAAGTCGAAGGGAATAGGGGCGTTAGGGCGGACATAGATGGTGGCACAGGTAACGGTAAGGCCGGGGAAGAAGAGACTAAGGATCAGGTGTTCGGTGGGGTCGGGAAGGAGAGGTTGGAGCTGAACGGGGATCTGGCGGTGGTGACAAATGGAAACTCCGCCATGCGCAATCGGGAGGGGATTATCGGAGCGGTGGAGGAGGTAGGGCGAAGTGTGGATGGTGTGGTCGGGTTGGAGGAAGGTTTCATTGAGGAGGAAGGCATCCACACGGTGGGTGGCAAGGGTGTGCAGGAAGAGGTTCTTGTTGGCGGGAAGGGAGTGGATGTTGTTGAAAAGGATACGGTGCTGTCGCACCATGACAGGGATTTAAACGAGGGTGTCAAGACGGGAGAAGGTGATATGGGCCTGGTTGTTGGAGTAGGTGGCGTACATTTTGAGTTGGAAAACGGAACGGGTGGCGAGGGAGATCTGTTGGAGGGTGTGCGGGCGCTGAAAAGGATGAACATTCTGAAGGACGATGGTGAGGAATCTGATGATGTCCTCAGCAGTAGGGGGTGCGCGAAGGGAATTGCCGGGAGGGATGGGGGCGGACAGGAACGGTGAGTTCAGGAGTGGTAGGAGGGGGTTGGGCCTTACATTTCTGGGAGTAGGTAGGATGAGGGAGGTTACAGGTACTACAGGAGGGGGGGGGGCCTGGAGATTGGGGCACTGCCGTAAAAAGTGGGCTTGCCTACAGTGCGGGCAGGTAGGGGCCTTGCGGCACTCAGATGTTGGGTGTGCATTATATTGCAAGCACCGCTGGCAGCAGAGGGATTGAGGAGGGGAACGGGAGGGGTCAACTTTATAACATTGGTTAAAAAGGAGGGCACCCTCCTTCAGGAGACTGTCTATGGAGGGGGCGTGCTCGGAAAAGACCCACATAAGGCGGGTGGGGCCGGCAGCGTTGTGTATGCAATGAACCGCATGCACCTCCAGATGGGGATGTGCCTGAAGCTCCGCCAACACCTCCTCCTCCGTGATCATCGGACTAAGCCGAATGATCATGGCGGTGAGGGTCGACGGGTGGCGCGGGGTTTGGTGTTGGCGGGAGAGAGGCAGGGAAGGAGCAGGGGTGAGGGAGGCATTAGGGCAAAGCGGGTGACAGGGATGCGGGAAAGGAGGTCTGTGTGGAGGGTAGGGCTGGGGGAGGAGATGAGCACCGAATCATAGCGAGGAATGAGGAGGGAGATGGGGGCGCCAGGAAAATTCTGGCGAAGGAAGAGGGTGAGGTTCCGGGCTTCAAGAAGGGAGGGATCAGGATGGGGGAGGAGGTAGCGGTAGGAGGAGGGGGTAGAGGAGGAGGAGGAAGGGGCAGAGACAGGTGGGGAGACATCCATGGCATCATGGGTGGGGGAAGGGGGACGAGGCGGAGCCTTTTTGGGAAGAGAGGAGGCAGGGGTGCCACTGGGGCGCTTGACGGCGACGAAGGAGGTGTGGGAAATGGGAGCGACTGGAAGGTGGCGGGGAGTAGCAGGTCCTGGTGTTGGAGGCGGCGCCGGAGATGGTGAGGGCGATGGCGAAGGCGACGGTGAAGACGATGACGATGACGATGAAGGCGAAGGGGAGAGTGGAGCGTGGGCCATAGCCCTCCGGGCGACCACCCTAGCGGGGGCCGCAGAAACGGAAGGAGCAAAGGGAGGGAGTGGAGGGAAGGGATCAGAGGAGGCACGGGAGGGAGGAACCGGGGATGGGGCGACAAATAGTGAGGGAGATGAGAGAGTGAGGAGTGGGGGGATGGACTGAGGGGGGAGTGAGGCGGCACACCACATGATAGCGGTGGCGGTGGCGGAGCGGGATGTGTATATGATGGCAGTGGTGGTGGTAGTAGTGGCGGTGGTGGGGGTCGACATTACGAAAAGGGAAAAAGCACAGGACAGGACAATGAAGGCGACGGGAAACACAGCATCCAAACTGGAATAGGTGGCATGGGCGACGTTGTAATTGAAGATTAAATATGTTTAATGCCAAACTGAACATGAATGAAAGCTCGAAATGCGTACGGCCATAAATAAAAATACATGACATAAGAATAAACTGCTCGCCGCTGAAATTGAATACTTAAGTCAAAGCTCAAGCTGTGCTAGGATAGATAAGACAAGAAATGACGTAATCCGACAAAGGATGAAAACATATAAGAATCTCTGTGACGACATCCTATAGAAACAGCTCAGTTGTTTGGCCATGTGAATAGGATGTATCAAGGGACGATATCAAATAGAATACTGCGAAGGATACCAACACACCGAAAGAAAAGTGGTCGCCCACGACGGCACTGACAAAATGATGCCGAGGAGGCAGTGGGAATAAGGAATATGAAAGTTAAGGAAATTCAAGACAGAATAAGATGGTGACTGAGGGCGGAGAAGCAGAGCTAGCCGTAAATAATCCTACATCTACATCTACGTGATTACTCTGCTATTCACAATAAAGTGCTTGGCAGAGGGTTCAGTGAACCTCCTTCAAGCTGTCTCTCTGCCGTTCCACTCTCGAACGGCACGCGGGAAAAACTAGCACTTAAATTTTTCTGTGCGAGTGCTGATTTTTCATATTTAATCGTGATGATCATTTCTCCCTATGTAGGTGGGTGCCAACAGAATGTTTTCGCAATCAGAAGAGAAAACCGGTGATTGAAATTTCATGAGAAGATCCCATCGCAACGAAAAACGCCTTTGTTTTAATGATTGCCACTCCAATTCACGTATAATGTCTGTGACACTATCTCCCCTCTTTCGCGATAATACAAAACGAGCTGCCCTTCTTTGTACTTCTTTGATGTCATCCGTCAGTCCCACCTGATGCGGATCCCATACCGCACAGCAATACTCGGTATAAGCAGTCTCTTCAGTAGACCTGTTGCACCTTCTAAGTGTTCTGCCAATGAATCGCAGTCTTTGGTTTGCCCTACCCACAATATTATCTATGTGATCGTTCCAGTTTAGGTTATTTGTAATTGTAATGCCTAAGTATTTAGTTGAATTTACAGCCTTCAGATTTGTATGACTTATCGCGTAATCGATATTTTGCTAATTTCTTTTAGTACTCATGTGAATAAATTTACACTTTTCCTTATTCAGTGTCAATTGCCACTTTTCGCGTCATACAAATATCTTATCTAAATCACTTTGCAAGTCGTTTTGATCATCTGACGACTTTATAAGGAGGTAAATGACAGCATCATTTGCAAACAATGTAAGATGGCTACTTGGATTGTCTCCTATGTGGTTAACATAGATTAGGAACAATAGAGGGCCTATAACACTTCTTTGGGAACGCCGGATATTACTTCTATTTTACTCGATGACTTTTCGTCTATTAATACGAACTGTGACCTTTCTGACAGGAAATCACGAATCCAGTCGCACAACTGAATCTATACTCAGTAGACACGCAGTTTGGTTAGGAGACGCTTGTGAGGAAGAAGAAGAAGAAGAAGAAGAAGAAGAAATGGCTGGTCTGTGCAGTACTTAAAATCGTATAATTTTTTGTGTAGCTCCTTTACACGTACATGCAGGAGGTCCACTGCTACTCGCAAAAGCATCTGACGCATGATATATAGTGAATGTGGTAGTTGACCTCTGATCCGTGCAATATCACTTGCTTGCACCACCTCTACTCGCTACTCTCATTGCTGTTAATTATTTTCCCCTAATTAAAACCTCCGTCTTTCGGCTGATTTGACGCTCCATTGCACATTTTCTCAAAAATGTTCAAATGTGTGTGAAATCTTATGGGACTTAACTGCTAAGCTCATCAGTCCCTAAGCTTACACACTACTTAACCTAACTTATCCTAAGGACAAACACACTCACCCATGCCCGAGGGAGGATTCGAACCTCCTCCGGGATCAGCCACACAGTCCATGGCACCTTTTCTTATCTTGTGTTAACTTTTCGTCCCTATGGTACTTGCTACACCCAGCGGTCCGGAGATCGATACGTGCGATCGGGTTTGCGCGGATCCCCTACCACCACCGCCACTGCCACGCAAATCAGCGCATTTACACCGCAAGCCGCGCTACGAGCCAGGAAGGCGCCTTCGGCCGCCCTGTAGGATTATGTGGCACCCGTGAGCTCCTTCCAGCTAACATTAAAGATGCCAGCTCATCTAGCAGAGGACCTTCTCGTGTTATCCTCGCTCGATGATCAGACACTGTGATCCAGCTGTTGTTTCTAGGACAACTGCTGCAACGGAGTAGGTCTCTGCGAGGCTTACGTTGCTGGCTGGATTCTCACCTACATCTCATAGTCGACTCTGCCTGGACTTGGCAATGTACTTTTGTTCCGTATAACCACCATATCGTAGTCAATAACAGAACTGTGTGCCACCACTCAACAATACATCTACATACAACAATTTCTGTCGTCTGCTTTATACATTCTAGTTTTTTACTGTCCCTAGTATTTTCTTCTCTACTGCTCCTTGCAGTCTCGAATTAAGCTGTTCCTTTATGTCGTCGTACATGTTCTATTAACTTTCTCTTTGTTTCTGTATACGTCTTCCATAGGCATTCTCTTCACTTACGCTGTTTTTGGAATGCTTCATCTAATTATCTGTGTAATGTATTTTCTTTTTACAGTCTTCATTAGCACTGCATCAAAAATATTGTCATTTTCTTGGTGCGGGCTTTCAATCAATAATAAATGAAACGAAATGAGGTGGCCCTCAATTACATATCCTCCGACTGAACGTTGCAATATTATAAGTTTTGGCTGCTTTTGTTGTCTAGGGGCTGGGATACGTAGCTGCTGCATTTGTGGCCAAATGCAGCTGAGTCTATAGTATACGATAAGAACACACACATGAATCGAATGGGCGAAGGTTTCTATCACTCGGCAACTGAGAATTATGAATGTAACATATAAATTTATAAATGAAAGATTGCAATTAAATAAAATGTGCAGGTACTATCTTAACGACTTTAAATGATGAGTACGATAGTAGAAGTAGTTTTGAGAATGTGGTATATTTCTGCAAAACACTTATTTCTGTTGATGGTCCAGCAATTAAATAAAATGTAAGATGAATAACAGGTAAACAATAAATTACTAATGCACGTAATTAGTTATGAGCAACAATATAGCTCGCGAGATATTCACTTCTAAACGCTCACTACGTCTTCAGTGCAGAAGCCACGGAAATCACACAAGAGCACAAGTTGGCACTCCGAAATATTCCTATCCTCCGTGACCACGCGCAAACTGGTCCACTGTCCAAGTCTTTCCGCTGACTCTGCGCCCGTCGCGTCGTCGCGTCGTCGCGTCCAGCCCTTCCCGTGTCCTGTACCGTACTACCCCTCGCGCCGCATTCTTCCCAACTTCTATACGTCTCTCTTAGTAACGAGCGCTGTGATTGGCTAGAGAGCTCCCTCCAAGTCTCCAAACCAACGTACACTCACAAACATATTTAAACACAGAATGAGATTTTCACTCTGCAGCGGAGTGTGCGCTGATATGAAACTTCCTGGCGGATTAAAGCTGTGTGTCGGACCGAGACTCGAACTCGGGACCTTTGTCTTTCGTGGGCAAGTGCTCTTCCATCTTAGCTACCCAAGCACGACTCACGCCCCGTCCTCACAGCTTTACTTCTGCCAGTACCTCGTCTCCTACTGTCCAAACTTTCCAGAAGCTGTCCTGCAAGGTTCGCAGGAGAGCTTCTGTAAAGTTTGGAAAGTAGGAGACGAGGTACTGGCAGAAGTAAAGTTGTGAGGACGGGGCGTGAGTCGTGCTTGGGTAGCTCAAATGGTAGAGCACATGCCCGCGAAAGGCAAAGGTCCCGAGTTCGAGTATCGGTCTGGCAGCCGGCCTGAGTGGCCGAGCGGTTCTAGGCGCTTCAGTCTGGAACCGCGCAACCGCTACGGTCGCAGGTTCGAATCCTGCCTCGGGCATTGATGTGTGTGATGTCCTTAGGTTAGTTAGGTTTAAGTAGTTCTAAGTTCTAGGGGACTGATGACCTCAGATGTTAAGTCCCATAGTGCTCAGAGCCATTTGAACCATTTTTTTTCGGTCTGGAATGCAGTTTTAATCCGCCAGGAAATTTCATGTTTAAACACATACGAAATCTGGAGTTACATTTAAATAATTTGACATTAAATAAACACTATTACGGCTGGACCATAAACACCCTCTAACACACATTAACAAATACATAAAAAATGAAATGAACATATATCAAAGGAATAGCAACAACAGGTAGGCCAGTAGCCTAATGGCTCTGTGCTTTCTAAAACACAGTATCTATTTAACCAATTTCTTCATGAGTAGTATATATTGGATATAAACAAAGACATAGATGAATAAATATATTTATAAGCATGCTGCTGTCGTTTCTCGTGTAACTGTGGAGTACTTATGGCCTGACGCGATCGGTAGTAATCGGCCACTTTGATCTCCAATAACTTGTGTACTATTCAAGTTACATTTCTGTAATTTATACCAATTTAGGTTTACACTAATAGCTTTCTAAAGACAAATAGATCGAAGAAATCGGATGAACCGTTTAGATTTTGGAAATTCGTTGCTGCGTGTTACTTGTATAATTTGGAGTCTGGTACTGAACTTGAAACTAATAAAGATATTGAAAATCTGATTACACCATCAGAATCTTCGCGCAAATAATGGTAATGTACATGTTTCTTTTTGAGGTATCATGATTCATCTGGCTGCTATTAATTTCTATACGAACTGTGAAATGTCTGCCATTAAGGTTTCACAAAGTCCGCCATCTTTGGCCCTCAAGGCACACCACGTCACCAAGGAATTCCCAACTACGTGCTCGATGGACCACGTGCTGGGGCTACCCCTCTCGTCCGGCCAACGTTCGGCACCACGTGTTTACTGCCGGGCCCCGGCTGGCCGAGCGTCCCGAGCAACCACTCTTCCTCCGAACCTGGAATATTTTCAGGGCGCGACAACTCGCCTGCTACCTCACATTGGTATTAGGATTTCCAGTGGTTCACCTTTCACTTCCACACAGGTCTGTGCTCTAGATATTAATTTTCAGTTGCACACTGTCCAGTCGGATTAATGTGCCCACCTGTTAAAAGCCTTCGGTGCGGACCACTGCGAGACCTGGAGGAAGAGTGTCAGTGAGGTTCTGGGAAGCCATGGCCAGCTGCACTACGATTCACGGCTTAGAATCCAGTGTGTGAACAGCCCGATTGAGGTGGTCTCACTGATTCTCGATTTGTTTCAACTGCGGGGAGTTTGGTGGCGAGCGGAGTACCGGGAATTCATCCTGATACTGTTGGAACCACGCCCGTTGACTGCGACTTGTGTGACATGTTGCATTGTACTGTTCGTAGAAGCCATCGTAACGAGGAAACACAAACTGCGTGTAAAGGTGGACATGGTCGCAAAGGATTGATACATATTTGTGTTGAACCGCTGTGCGTTACAGAATAACGAGAATTTGCAGGGAGTGGCATGAAAACATTGCCCAGACCGTAACAGTACCTTCTCGTTTGCTTCCAGACTTTCCACGTCGTACAGGCCAATGCCGACCGGAGTGGCCGAGCGGATCTAGGCGCTTCAGTCTGAAATGCTTCAGTCTGCCTCGGACATGGATGTGTGTGATGTCCTTAGGTTAGTTAGGTTTAAGTAGTTCTAAGTTCTAGGGGACTGATGACCTCAGAAGTTAAGTCCCATAGTGCTCAGAGCCATTTGAACCATCGTACAGGCCAATAGCTATCTGCCCAGTGGAGCATAAAACGAGATTCATCTGAAAAGGCCGTCTGCTGCCACTCAATGGACGTCCAGTTGCAGTACTGGCTTGCAAGTTCCAACGTTTGTCGCCGATGAATACAGTCAGCATTAGTGCAGGGACCGGGTGCCTGTTGTGAAGGCCCATACGCAGCAGTGTTCGCTGAACGGTCGTTGAGTGTAGACTGTTGGTTGACCCTCGGTTCATCTGGGCGGTTGGTAGCTCAAGAGTTGCACCTCTATTCGCCTATATCTCCACAGCCGTCGCTTACTCTTGTCACCTAGGCCAGTAATGCAACACAGCGCCGCGCGAAGTGGCCGCGCTATTTGAGGCGGCATGTCACGGATTGCAAGGCCTCTCCCGCCGGTGGTTCGAGTCCTCCCTCGGGCATGAGCGTGTGTGTTGTTCCTAGCATAAGTTAGATTAAGTTAGTTTAAGTAGTGCGTAAGTCTAGTGGCCGATGACCTCTGTAGTTTGGTCCCCTGGGAATTCACACACATTTGAACATTTTTTGCACCATAGGTTTCGTACGCTGTTATTCTTCCATGCACCGTATAGTTTAACCGCGGCTGCACGCGAACAGTTTACAAGCTTATCCCTTTCGGACACGCTTTCACCGTTGGCCCGAAAGCCAATGCACATGCACTTTTGGACATCAGGTAAATCGCTTCGTTTCAGAAAATACGATGACTGCACTGTTTCCCGCAACCCTGACTTGCTTTATATATGCTCCGTTGTTAGTGGTGTTACATGCCATCTGCGAATGGTTATTACACTTTGACGTCGAACCTAGGTGGTCACATTTAAATGACTGCGCCGTGTATATTTAATCCAATATATTTTTTGGAAGAAAGTCGTCTTCGTCTGTACCAATCTGGTTCTGATATTTTTCCTTGCTTCTCCCACATTGTGTAGTATTACTTCTTACATAGGAGCAGTCTTCGACTTTTTCCACTACTGTACCGCCCCTGCTTTTGATGTTAAGCAAGTAGTCGTTCTACGTTTCATTAGTGTCTATTGTCCTTGTTATGTGTATCCTCAAGACATAGTCTGGGCTAGTTGTAGCGGTCGTCATGTGATACGAACTCTACGGTTGGGTGATCCGTTCTTTAACTTGTCAGGAAGGCATAGCTGCTCTCCCAGCTGGGTGTTTGTGAGTTCGATGGGGTGGCGGGGCCTACAAGAATCCATCGGAGGCGAAAGCGGCCACAGCATGATAGGCGGAGTTCAAGAAAACCCTTTATTGTTCATCATGTCAGTAAGTCAGCGTTATCGTAGGTTTTGACCAATGCTCCTTTCATCCTTGTTCTCACACATCTCGCAGACCTCAGGAACTCCGAAGGAACACAAGTCCGAAGGTACACTGCAAGGGAGAAAAAAAGGCACCTGGTACTTGGATGGTTAACCGCCCGGGTACGTTTCGTGCTGATGGTTGCTTTCCTTTACTGTTATTGACTCATCTTCCATTATGTCATAGTTTCGGTCTTTTCTCGTCTGCTGGATACCGACTAAGAACTTCAGTGATCAACATAATACCCATTCGCCTCACTACATTTTCATTATAATCACAATTAAGTGTTCCACTCCAGTCTCTTACATGATTCCAAGTAATTTTCTCCTGACTGCTCGCCGAGAGACGTCTATTTTTTTGCCGCCCAGTGTGGCCGAGCGGTCCTAGGCGCTTCAGCCTGGAACCGCGCAACCGCTAAGGTCGCAGGTTCGAATCCTGCCTCGGGCATGGATGTGTGTGATGTCCTTAGGTTAGTTAGGTTTAAGTAGTTCTAAGTTCTAGGTGACTGATGACCTTAGATGTTAAGTCCCATAGTGCTCAGAGCCATTTTTTGAACGTCTATTTTTGAATGTTTTTAACATCAAATGTCTATCACTCACTGCTATGAAACAAAACGGATAACATCTCTACACATGACTGAACATGGTGGGATTCAATAGCTAGAAATAAATGAGCTACACTTGTCACTGTTTCCCCTACATCGCCTAATAATATTGTGCTCCTTGCGCAGTGAAGACGTCGGATTTCTTCTCTTACAGAAGGGGATTCAATTACCGAGGTAAATAAGTAAATTGGGTAAGGAAGAGTGCAGGATAAGACTCCCAAACTAATGACAAGTGGACAATGACAATTAAATCTGATATGTTATTAGTGGAACACAGAAATGCGAGGTCGTCTCTTCATACAGAGTGAGAATTTGCAAGCCCACAATTTCAGGACACACGATGATCCTCAGGCTTGTTAGGAGACAATCCAAATGTACGTGTAAAGACACAGAAATAGATTGAAAATAATGTCAATCGTCCAAGCCGTGCAGAGAATATTGACGAGAAATCAGGAAAGAACCCTGAGAATTTTTATTAGGGATGGAACTAATGAGCCATGTGTAATCACTAATTGCGAGTACGCAGACAGGGAAGGTTCAATAAAGTTTACCGCTGCAGTATTGTAGGTTAAGCTAATCGTGCTAATCGCGCATTTGTGGATGAAGGACCTATGGCCATTCTACCGCAAATGTATTGACTAAAGCTGAATGTAACTGTGCATGGTTGCTTCCAAGGTGGTGGAAACCGACAAAAGCATTGCGAGAAAGGAGGCAGCTACCACACTAGTGCTAGTCACGAAATGATGCCTACCAAGAATAGCAACGAATTGAGAGGGTCTCTCAGTAGTTTCGTTACCTGGGACGCCGCACAACTATGTGCTCCTCAGAGAACAACAGGTTGCTGCAGCCAACTTGACTCGGGCGGACATACCAATGGTAGCTTAGCCAGTCGATTAGTCTTTCTGCCGAGGGGCAGCTCGACTCGACCACATGTAGGTTGGTGGCCCTGGGGTGGCGACAGTCCTCTGACAGTGGGAAACACCTGTGTCCTTCCGCGGCACCATTTCCTTTGGTTGAAACTAACGGCTACTGGCACTACTGCATATTTACGCCATCTTATGAATGAAATGTTTAGTGATAATAAAATCTGCTCTGTCTCCGCCATTCGAGAGTATTCTACTTAGGCTGGCTATCGGTTTTTTATTTGACTTGGGAAAATTACTTTTAATGTACAATCAAGCAGATTAAATTCATCGACTTTCTAAGTAATTGGTGCTTCAGCTCCGTGTCTCCTATCATTTAACTGGTAAATGCATAAGCAGTCTGTGATTGGAAACACTGTTATTATTTTATTTTACTCTCTCTCTCTCTCTCTCTCTCTCTCCCTCTCTCTCTCTCTCTCTCTCTCTCTCTCTCTCCCTCTCTCTCTCTCTCTCTATTTGTAATGGGAGTTGAAGAGACAGCTGCCGAGATTTCGTCACGCGCTCCAGACGCCTTCGAAAAGTGTGTCGCTTGCAACACTATTTTCAAGCTTCGTCAGCATAAGTGATCAAACACTAGGTTGCCGAAAGTACTCCACGCCACTTTTCTCCTCCTCCTTGTGTCTTATTCTGTAGATCCAGTTATTGTCTTCGCCTGACGCAGATACCAATATTCATCAACAAATTTTATAAGTTCACAGTTAATTAATATTCCTTTCTCAATATCTTGGATGTTAAATTTATTATAAACGATCTTCAGGCCTTCTTTCACACATTTTCTACAGAGTTCTGTCACTAGCTGAAATTTATCTGCACTATAAGCAGACTGAATTCTGAATTTGCCCCTCTCCTGATGAAGTCTAGTTGAGGCTGTAACACTGACGTGGTTTTTTTCTTTCTCAGCAACGTAAGGACATTCTTAAATCTCAGTCAAAAGCTTACTTAATATCTATGCTTACTAGAAGTAGTTTATTTCACAGTTATTTCTTCGTTTTATAAATTCGTTCTGCTCATTATACTAAACGATGTTCTACAGCCAACTTGTTCCTTTGCCCGATGAAAATGAAAGTTATTCCCATACAACTACTAATAAATATTTAATAAGTTTTGGAAAATAATATATACGTCATAAATTTAATAAGGTTTTACGAATGTTTCCTGCAGTCAGCGTCCACCTACTCTTGCGTTATCCGTAGGATACGATACACTTTTTAGAATGAAACGGTCTTTCGTCACCCTGAAACGGGGGTCGATGTTGTGACCACATCATTAAGGGTCATCAGCTGAAGAATACATTCAGTTACCACTGACGCAGAAGTCCAAACCGTAGAATGAAGGCTTATTTCGCGAAATTATAACGCTTTGAATAGTCTTTCTCTTTTAAATCGACAGTAACAATAACGTTATCGCAATCAAAGTAGCTATTCACACGAGACTTTCTTGCTTACGAGGTTGGCCACACAAACCTCCATCGGTTTTCGGCCTCGCGAACCGGACATGTCCGACGAAACAGTTAACACCCAGATATAAAGATTTCTGTAAGAGCGAGACGGATCTATGACGTTTGTTTCAGTACGGATGCACAGATATCGTCAGAGCTCCTACGGGAATCAACAATTTACGAGTAGGTTGCTAATGGGTGAGAGACTCTGCACTGCGGCGTGCGATAAGGTGGAAATTTGAATCAGTCAGGGACCGTGTCCGGAGAACCGAGGCGGTTAAGGCAACCGATCATGAAAGCGGTAAATCGGTATCGAGTCTTGGTCCGGCTCAAGTTTTCAACTTTTGCATTACCATAACGGTATGTGAGACTGCAAGTCAGGAGCTTCGCACCATCCTCTCTCTTTCTTTCCCCATCCTCTATTTCATACAAATGTATACACAGCCAAGATCATCACGAGTGCTGTCTGTTTTTCCGGACATGTCCAAGAGAACAGACGCCACTTACATATACTCAGTTACGTATGATACCGATAAGAGCCGCGTTTCAACTAATTTCTCTTATGAATTAATGCAACTGATTTCCTCTAAATCCCGCTGAAGTAGATCTAAGAAAAACCGTCTAGAAACGGTCTAAGCATAAGATCAACATAGTGTTTTGGTCTTTCTTTGCGCCGTAAATCAGTTAGTCTGCATTTGTGTTAGATGCCGTTTAAGTTCCGTGTAGTGGAATTCTATTCACTTGATGTTGGCCAGTGTTGCCGTAATTTGGTCTTTATGGCCGAGGCATCGTGTCTCTTAATGAAATTTGTATGCAAAACTTAAGTATTTTAAATAAATTTGGCTTCGTCATGGTAGGCATTTACCACTGGTTCTCAGTCAGTTTGTGCAGCTGTTAACTAGGGAAACTCCCCGTCGCACCCCCCTCAGATGTAGTGGTAAAATGGGCCATCAACACGGATCAAGCATGAAAACAGGAAAAAAGTGTACTTAACTGGAAAAAAGAAGCAAAATAGAAATAGCGAAAGATCCAAGCTTAAAATGTGCAACATCGAGTGAAATGCATGAATCACGGCGTCGTGGTTTTGTGGTCACTTTGTTGGACTGCAACGCGAAAATCCGTATTCAGATCTCCCTCGTTCACCATTTTCTTTTCTTTTCCTCAAAATTATGAACTTTCCGTCCGGTCATGGACGTGTCTTTTCTCCTTCCGTAGTCTTGGCAATTGTCATACTATACACTTGTTATAGAATACGAGTCACCCAATTAGAATATATTACCGTCACAAGTAAATGTGATGAATAGTGAGAGCACACGCCACACCACATAGGCATATCTCAGAAATGAAATCTACAAATAAACGGGTGTGAACTATGTTACAACAAAGAAATTCAAGAGTGAAACCCTCCAAAACAAGACTCAAGAGTCATAAGATGTGATACTTGTGTAGAACAAATAGGAGGTACGTACGTCTGGGGGTCCCTTCCTTACACCCCACTGTCCTCCATGTTGGAAACGACAGGGACAAAGTTTTGAATACAGCGAACAGGCATATCAGTGATCGGACGGACAGTTCATAACTTCGTGAAATAAAAAGAAAAGGAAAAAAAAGAAAAGTGGACGAAGGAGATTTAAACAAGGATCCCCCCCTTCCAAGTCCAACACTGCGATCGCATAACTACGATGCCGTGGCATTTCTAATACTCTCAATGACGCACGTCTTGAGCTTGAACTGCTCATAGTGTTGATTTTTTTCTTTTTTCACAGTCCAGTACACAATCTGCCTCTTTTCATCCTTGATCTGCTTTCAGATTTTGGCGGACTATCCGCTGGGCCATCTTATCACTAAACATGAGCGGGCTGTGATGGCAACTTTCCCTTATGAGAATAAATATTTGCTTGATCAATTGATGTTCTTGACCTGTAGTTGTCTGTTAACGAACTGTGTCGTGTGGGGATTAGCAATTTTATTGCAGCTGCTCGTCACTTTACTTATCTTGATCATTTCAGTTTTGCCCGGGAACCGAGGAGGGGGGTTGGGGGGGGGGCGAGAGCGGGTCGAGCGGGACGGTCTTTGATGGGATTTTTTTAACGTCTTGTTCCCATGCATTTCAAGTATGGTATCTAGTGATGTGGTGAGTCTTGACTTCAATTGCCTTATTAACTAGTTGTCAAAGCAACCACTATTAAATTATTGTGTATTTTCTCATTGTATAGGCTTTAGTTGTTTTTAACGATAACTGCTGTTCAAGTATCCAAGTACCTTACAACTCCTCAAACGGCTCCCTACCACTCCACAACTAACAGCAGAATCTATAAACATTATGTAACATTAGCAGATTCTTAAAAGTGTAGAATCCCTGCTTAGTAACAAACAAAAATACTTAGAAAAACAATAATATTTTGTAATGGACATCATATTCGCCACTGTCTGTAGAAATTATTTATTACATAGTTGCTATTTCGATCTTTTGGCCATTTTCAAGTGTATTGCAAAGGAGTTTTCTTCAGCACATGTCATACTTTAAACCACTCCGATCCGTATACATATCTTCGTCAAAATTTTTGACATGCACTGAAGCAAAATAATTTGCAGTAGCACTTGAAAATGGCTCAAAGGTCGAGGATTTAAATTATGAAATAAATAATTTCCACTGTCAATGGGGAATGAAAAATGGTGATTGAAAAAAATTCTACATGAGTATGAACCCGACCGCGAGGAGTTAGCCAATAATGTTTTAATACACATATCAAAAAAAATTTTGCATCACCCCCGTTTCCAGAACTCCTGAAGATAGACGTTGACTGTGGATATTGTATCACTGACACAGTCCCTTTGTTGTGTGTAGTTCAAGCAAGCGTAGACGGTCAATACCGCGATCAATCGCGTCCGCATTGTTACTTAGTGCCAGGAATGGCACTCAACAAGGGAAATGTCCAGGCGTCTCGGAGTGAATCAAAGCGGTATTGTTCGGATATGGAGGAGATACAGAGAGCCCAAAAGCTACTACTTCAGTGGATGACCGCTACCTACTGATTATGGCTCGAAGGAACCCTGACAGCAGCGCCACCATGTTGAATAATGCTTTTCGTGCAGCCACAGGACGTCGTGTTATGATTCAAACTGTGCGCAATAGGGTGCATGATGCGCAACTTCATTGCCGACGTCCATGGCGAGGTATATCTTTGAAACCACGACACCACGCAGCGCGGTACAGATGGACCCAACATATGCCGAATGGACCGCACAGGATTGGCATCACGTTCTCTTCACCGATGAGTGTTTGGTATGTCTTTTACCAGACAATCGTCAGAGGCGTGTTTGGAGGAAACCCTGTCATGCTGTACGCCTTACACTCACTGTCCAGCGAGTGCAGCAAGGTAGAAGTTTACCTGCTCTTTTGAGGAGGCATTATGTTGGACCGACGTACGCCGCTGGTGGTCATGGAAGGCACCGTAACGGCTGTACGATACGTGAATGCTATCCTCCGACCGATAGTGCAACCATATCGGCAGCATATTAGCGAGGCATTCGTCTTCATGGACGATAATTCGCACCCCCATGGTGCACATCTTGTGAATGACTTCCTTCAGGATAACGTCATTGCTTGACTAGAGTGGCCAGCATGTTCTCCAAACATGAACCCTTCCGAATATGCCTGGAATAGATTCAAAAAGGCTGTTTATGGACGACGTGACCCACCAACCACTTGGAGGGATCCACACCGAATCGCCGTTGAGGAATGGGACAATCTGGACCAACAGTGCCTTAATGAACTTGTGGATAGTATGCTACGACGAATACAGTCATGCGTCAATAAAAGAGGGCGTTCTACTGGGTATTGGAGGTACGGTGTGTACAGCAATATGAAACACCATCTGTTAAGGTCTTGCTGTATGTTGGTCAACATGCAATGTGTGGTTTTCATGAGCAATAAAAAAGACGTAAATGATGTATATGTTGATTTATTTTCAATTTTCTGTACAGGTTCCGGAACTCTCGGAACCGAGGTGATGCAAAACTTTTGATAGGGTTTTTTCTTAGTTTTTATTGTTGTTGGTGACTTCAGCCTTGAGCTAAGTAAGGTTGGTCGCTTACCTCGTGGGCAGAGGGTTGGATAAGTAGCGCGGCCGTTGCAAGGTTACGGGATGTGAGAGGGGGAATGTCTTATTGTTTGTCTTCTAGTGCTGGCAACGCACGGGCGTGTGTGCCAACTACCAACCAGGTGCTTTGGTACAAATTTCAAGCGCAGTAGCATGGACTTATGAATGCGCACTACAGAAACTGTCAGTGCAATACATGTTTGTAACAAGGAACATTAAATTAAACTAAGGCTGTTGTACTACAGTAGAAGAATGAGTAGAAGTAAAGTGACATCAAAACATAAAGCAACATTTTGTGATTGTATATCATATTACATAATGCATTTAAATGGAAGTACAATTACTCTTATTAATCATCCGCTCGCACAGATATCAAAACAATAATTTTTCAGGCTACTACAGTGTCACAACTTTGGGGTCGCTGAAGGTTGCAGTAATCTGAATCAAAAGACATTCGGCATGGAGTTTTCCGAATGGTGTGGACTTTTAACTACCGTTAGTTGAGAACCAGTCGCAAACTGATTGCACCTTTACTACCGCTAGTTTACTGCGGCCTCATATGTTCTTGTTGCTGCTGTAGTCTTCAGTGCGAAAAGTGGTTTGATGCTGCTCTTCATGCTGCTCCATCATGTGGAAACCTCATCATCTCCAAATAATTACTGTAGCCTATATTCTTCTGAATCTGCTTATTGTATTCTTCTGTTCTTCTCCCTATACATTTTTAACCCCCGTACTGCCCTCCAATACTAAATAGGTGGGTGATCCCTTGGTGTTCCGGAATGTGTCTATCAACCGATCCCTTTCTCTAGTCAGGTTGTGACATAAATTTCTTTTCTCTTCAGTTCTATTCAGTTTCTCCTCATTAGTTACGTAATTTACCCACCTAACCTTCAGTAGTCTCTTGTAGCACCACATTTCAGTAGCTCCTTTTCTCTTATTACCTAAATTATTTATCGTCCACGTTTTGCTTCCATACATGTGGCCTCACAAAATAAAATCTTTTGTAGTTTAGCAGTTAATAATGAGGTCGGTACATATGCATACCAAGATGCCACCTCTCAATGTCAGTATTGCCTCTTGAGCAAGAAGCTTTGATGAGCATTGATCTATACGAGCCCAGGAATTTGAATTATTCATATTTATTAATCACTTGCCCATTTTGTGTAAGCATAATGTCAGTTTTAGTAAAAGTGTGTGTCAGAAGGTGAATGAAAAAATAGAAAAAGACAACTGACTCTTACTTTGACTTAGAATCAATCGATTTTATACAAGGCATGAAATTATGTATAGAACCTTATTATCTGATACATGTGGTATTCAACATCCTTCAGTACCAAGCTAGTGTCATCAGCACACAGAAACATTTTAGAATCACCTGTTATGTTAGAAGCTTTATCAAAATGAATTTTATAGCTTCGAAACGAGTATTGATTTATTCATTTAATCTACAGCCATGTTTTATACATACATGTCACTTGTTCAACGTATGGATTTCATGTATTTGTTGCAATATATAAAAATAATATGTACAAAAAGAGTGATAAATTTTTACGATGAAGCCAGAAGGATAAAACAGATAATGTGAACAGTGTATAAATAAACTTAAATTTTAACGTTGAGACCATTAACACAGTACGGGAAGAGTTTGAATCTTCCAAGAAATCAAATTTTTCTCCCGTATATCCTGTAAGGAGGCATTTAGAGGCAATATGGTGAACAGACAGTATGACGAGGTTCTCCGCAGTCGCAGGTCGGTGATTCAGTAATTTCCCATTTGTAGAATGAGTCACGACACATGCCGTATAACGTTCTCATTCTACTCAGCGTTCGGAAATACGTGTCGAGTCAGTTCCACTTCTGGTAGTGATGAAATAGTGTCGAAAATGGGTGGAGCTTGAGCCTATTTCGAGGATTACCAGTGTCCTCTCCAAATATCATTAATTTTCAAAGAGTGGCTCAAAAGTAGTTCTACTGATGATAGTGAGGGAAATCTAGCCTATAGACTCTGCAGGGCAGCATCAGCCAGGTTACCGTCCAGTCGAAGATGGAAACTGGAAAAAATTTAGCTGTCTTCCTTAACTAATCTTACCTCCTTGCAAGCATGAGGAGGAGCAATACGGCTCAAAACAGGTTGTCGAGGCAGATGAGTGCTTTTTAGACAGCCACTAATTATTGTCATCTCTCATTCAGTTTGGTGTCAATCTTCTGCACGTGGTTGCTCTTTAAGCAGACTGGAGCTCTGTATTTGGGAACAGAGTACATACACATACACACACACACACACACACACACACACACACACACACACACACACACACACTTATATATAAATTGTGTCACAAAATTTTAACCCTCGATAGCTATTGCCAGTAGGTACCAAATTTACTAATGTTGTGTAGGATGACAACACACAGTTTTTAAACTACGGAAACTTCGAGCCAGTCACTTGGATTGGCCGCGGGATTACCCTGTTGCCGGATGCTCTGGACAACGCATGACCGCGAATGCTTTGCCTTCCAGAATCGCGATTATCCACGGCGGCCCGCACGCTCGGTTGTAGCGCCTCGGGGCAAATCCGCCGGGGTCCCGACACATCCATTATAAAACTTCCTGGCAGATTAAAACTGTGTGCCCGACCGAGACTCGAACTCGGGACCTTTGCCTTTCGCGGGCAAGTGCTCTACCATCTGAGCTACCGAAGCACGACTCACGCCCGGTACTCACAGCTTTACTTCTGCCAGTATCTCGTCTCCTACCTTCCAAACTTTACAGAAGCTTTATGAGCATTGCCGTTGGCTAGTCCGTAAACAAAAGTCATATATCGTTGTTCTTCAAACGAATACTGTGCCGCCATGCTTACTGTATGACTAAATCGCAGGTGATGTGTGCGTGCTCCGGAGCGAAGCTTACGTGTGAATGCCGCTAACGTGAGGTGGAGACAAACAGCAAGATCTATTCCACACGTGTGCGTATCACTTTGGGGCAGTGACGGCGCGAGTGACGTGTGTATGTGTGAACCGACAACCATAACGCTGCCCGTCAACCGAAGTAGGCAACAGGGCAATCCCACGGCCAATCGGAGCTCGTGGCGCCAAGTTTCCGTAGTTTAAAAGTGGCCCGTTTTCAACCCTAACAACATTAGTAATTTTGGTTCCTACTGGCGTCAGCTGTCCAACGTAAAAATTTCGTTACACAATTTTTCTCTACTCGATATATAAGACGCTGAGAACCAAAGTGGTCTAAATTAAAAAAAATAGTTTTTGAGTTAAACCATTCAGTTTGCTCACAAATCACGAAAATTTATTGTGGAGAAATGATATAACGATAACTCCCACTTAAGAGCACCAAATGCATTCTTCCTCTCACGCCAGGGTGCTATGCGTTCGCGGGAATAGTGGTATATGTCAAGCGGCAAGGCTTGTTCTGTGTGGTTTTGCACGTTTATTTGCACTCTAGAATCAGAAGAGCATTGTAAAAGTGCTGGTAAGTATTGGCTTCTTTATTCACAGTAGTAAGATACAACAGCAAATTCGGATCAGGAATCTGGAACTGGGCATGTTGACGCTTTGGCGGAGGAAGATGATGAGAACGGTAAAATCAAGTGTACAGACATGCTTCATTATAAAGCCTCTTGAAACATAAGCATGACAGGAATTACATTTTAAGGAATCTCGACGTTTAGAAACAGCAATGTATTTATAATCCCTTGATGGACGCACTGCTGAAGTATTACACAGACTCAGTTGTCAGCATTCTAGTAATTAACAACAATAATGCAATTATTTTAACTCCATTTGTGAGAGAAAAGTGCATAATAAGAGGAGACTCACATTTACTGTAACACATTATGTTCTATGAATAAATTGCATTTATGGAGATTGAAGGACACCGTGTTCCTTATCAGGTTTTCAACTTCAATGAAACGTTTATAAGAAGAATGGCACGTCTCTTGGTTTATACCACATTATCTTCACTATGAGTAAATTTATGAGAGTAAAAGTAGTATTCCAACTTTTATGGATTATAAAAGGAAATTTAAGGAGCAAATAACTAATATACCTGTAGGAAACGTATTTGTAATATTTCTTGTCCACATTTCATCAGACGAATCACGAATTATTATATTAGCTCTCAGATGCTTATGTACCGTATATACATACGATGAACACTAATAAAACCGACAAACTGCAGGGTCGGATTTCCGACTGGAAATGAAGCAAAAAAGATCCTATGAACACGTTTCCGGAAATGCAGCGTTGTCACGGTGGATGGCACTGTCGAATGAAAGTTCCCCTACCACGTGCCGTGTTTGTATAGCCTACAGATGACGATTATGCAGACTGATGATGCCAGTTCGGGTAAAAGTTGCTTCGCCAGTAAAGAGAACTGCTTACAGAAATCCCATAGTTATGATAGTCTGGTGTAAAAACCATCGACAAAATTATTCACGTAAAGGGAAATCCGCTGTTGATAAACCTTGCTCTCGTTGCAGGTGGCAAGGATATTAGCGGTTGTCATGCAGGATACACATAATCGTACTTTGGCTTACACCATGCTGACGGGCCACTTGCCTGGAGCTCCTACTAGGGTTCATCCCAGTATCATGTAGAACCCGGTCCTCCAAAGCTGGTGTACGCACAGTCCGCAGCTTGCTTGAACGTTCGTCTGCCTGAAAGGACCCATGATCATACAAACGCCCAAATAGAACTTGAAATGTTGTGTAGTGTAGTCCGTGTCTGTGAGGATACTCGTTTTGATAAAGCCGTTTTGCCTCTCGGCCTTTTAAATCTGCTTGGCAGTACAAAAACATCATCTTGGCTTGTTCCTGACATGAATATTGGATCATTCTGTTTCTCACAGTACGCTGTGTCAATCACACAGTGTGCTATACGCAAGGCACACAGAGCACATGATCAAAGGAAGTTTCATTCGTCAGTGCCATCTATCGCGGCAACGATCCACTTTTAGACATATGTGTATACAGGGTGGAGAAAAATTTTGTCACGAAATTTTAGCCCTGGGTAGCGAATGCCAGTAGAAACCAAATTTTATGTTAGGTAGGTCGACTACACACCATTTTTAATTTCGTAAACTTAGCGCAACGTGCTCGGATTGGCCGTGGAGTTGCCCTGTTGCCGTTCGTCGGTTGATAGGGTTATGGTTGTCGGTTCACACATACTTCGCGATCTCCGGCTCGCAAAGAATTCGCGGCCATGCGCTGTCCAGAGCATCCGGCAACAGGGCAATCCCGCGGCCAATTGGAGCGCGTGGCGCCAAGTTTCCGAAGTTTAAAAATGGTGCGTGGTCGACCTACACAACGTTAGCAATTTTGGTTCCTACTTGCATCAGCTATCAAGGGTTAAAATTTCGTGACACAAATTTTCCCCACTATATATATATATATATATATATATATATATATATATATACATAGGGTGAGTCACCTAACATTACTGCTGGATATATTTCGTAAACCACAACAAATACTGACGAATCGATTCCACAGACCGAACGTGAGGAGAGGGGCTAGTGTAATTGGTTAATACAAACCATAAAAAAATGCACGGAAGTATGTTTTTCAACACAAACCTACGTTTTTTTAAATGGAACTCCGTTAGTTTTGTTAGCACATCTGAACATATAAACAAATACGTAATCAGTGCCGTTTGTTGCATTGTAAAATGTTAGTTACATCCGGAGATATTGTAACCTAAAGTTGACGCTTGAGTACCACTCCTCCGCTGTTCGATCGTGTGTATCGGAGAGCACCGAATTACGTAGGGATCCAAAGGGAACGGTGATGGACCTTAGGTTCAGAAGAGACTGGAACAGTACATTACGTCCACATGCTAACACCTTTTTATTGGTCTTTTTCACTGACGCACATGTACATTACCATGAGGGGTGAGGTACACGTACACACGTGGTTTCCGTTTTCAATTACGGAGTGGAATAGAGTGTGTCCCGACAAATCAGGCCAATAGATGTTCAATGTGGTGGCCATTATTTGCTGCACACAATTGCAATCTCTGGCGTAATGAATGTCGTACACGCCGCAGTACATCTGGTGTAATGTCGCCGCAGGCTGCCACAATACGTTGTTTCATATCCTCTGGGGTTGTAGGCACATCACGGTACACATTCTCCTTTAACGTACCCCACAGAAAGAAGTCCAGAGGTGTAAGATCAGGAGAACGGGCTGGCCAATTTATGCGTCCTCCACGTCCTACGAAACGCCCCTCGAACATCCTGTCAAGGGTCAGCCTAGTGTTAATTGCGGAATGTGCAGGTGCACCATCATGCTGATACCACATACGTCGACGCGTTTCCAGTGGGACACACACTATTCCACATCGTAATTGAAAACAAAAACCACGTGTGTACGTTTACCTCACCCTTCATGGTAGTGTACATGTGCGTCAGTGAAAAAGACCAATAAAAAGGTGTTAGCATGTGGACGTAATGTACTGTTCCAGTCTCTTCTGTACCTAAGGTCCATCACCGTTCCCTTTGGATCCCTACGTAATTCAGTGCTCTCCGATACACACGATCGAACAGCGGAGGAGTGGTACTCAAGCGTCAACTTTAGGTTACAATATCTCCGGATGTAATTAACATTTTACAATGCAACAAACGGCACTGATTACGTATTTGTTTATATGTTGTGATGTGCTAACAAAACTAACGGGCCTCCATTTTAAAAAACGTAGGTTTGTGTTAAAAAACATACTTCCGTGCATTTTTTCATGGTTTGTATTAACCAATTACACTAGCCCCTCTCCTCACGGTCCGTCTGTGGAATCGATTCGTCAGTATTTGATGTGGTTTACGAAATATATCCAGCGGTAACGTTAGGTGACTCACCATATATATATATATATATATATATATATATATATATATATATATATATATATATATATTTGGTGTTATGAGGTGTAGGTGTAGATATTTCTGTAGATGACTGAGAACAAAGTACACTCAACAACATTATATCAGTACTTACTTTATCTGCAGACTAATAATTATTCCGATTACAAGTACTAGGTCTACAACTTTTCTTCCGCCACTTTTTCTCGAAGTTCGAGACTTCATTGTGAAAAACTTACAAAAAATTTACGAGTCAAAGTATTGACCATCGTTGGCCACTGGTTTCTCCTAGCTTTAGGGCAGCATACGAATCCCGCAGTGTATAAACTGGGCATCTTTTGAATGGAGCCATGAACCGATCCAATTCTCCTCTTGTTCATATGACCGCAAGTGCTGGTCAGCTAGGCCGTGTGTCATAGATCGAGAAAGGTGGCAGTCAGAGGGTGGAATATATGGAGAATACAGCGGGTGGGGTAGAACGAATCATTCCAACGATTCCAAGTATGTTTTGACGGGATTTTCGACATGGGGTCGTGCACGTCATGCTGCAAAATCATTTTTCATGTCTGCCGCTGTAGTTTGGCCGTTTGTCTTTCAGTGCTCGGCTCAAACACAATTGCTTTCGATAACGATCTCCTGTGATTGTTCCCGTCGGTTGCAGTAGCATCGAAAGCTTCCTCTCTTTCACAACCATGCCGGTCTTCGACGTTAAAATCACGATTCTTGAAGCATGGAAACCATTTTCTGCGAAGTTCTGTCACTAACAGGAATCTCATCATACATCTTACCCAGATTTTTATGGACCTCGGCCGCAGATTTCTTTATATCAAAGCAGAAAATTAAAACCTCCAGCAGATGACGAGAACTGGGCTCATAAGTTGACGTATGCAGCCGAAAATAACTTTATGATGTAATCAAAAATCGACTGATATTTTGATGGCGTTATGTTCTCAAATGCCTAAGCTTACTGTATGACACTTACGATGAACGACTTGCAGCACTACTTTACACTACTGCCGTCTATTGCAAAACGGCGGAAGCTAAGTTGTAGACCTAATAACATGTTTTTAGACTGTTTAGTAACTCCAAGTATGTATGGCCTAAGCAAGTCATTAATGTTTACATTTCCCTAGGCAACAGGTCAGGTATTGTGTTGACGCATAGACGAAAAACGGAGAGTGTGTACTTGCTGGAGTGACTCACTTTGTATCACAATTATGACTATGCAGTAAACATCGGGCAATAAACTATGAGAGGTGTTTGTGGGAAGACTAATAGTCACAGAGAAAAAACAAGTAAATCAATGAAGTTGACACATATTAAGGTATCGATGACCGCTATATCTGTACCTGTTCCCTTAACGCCCTATCTTTTGTGTCAGCCTTGAAACCAATCTTCGTGTGGCGTGCAGTGTGGACGGCAAATGTCAGTTTGCTTCCTTGCCAAATAAAGTGATGTTCAAAGCGGTTTTTATGTGCGCATTCGACAGCGTGGTTCCATATTAGTCTAGTGCATATTCGTGTTATCGAAACGCATTAACAGAGACAGTAAAATACGAGGAACAAGCAGTATTTCGACAGCGACTGAGGAGCGCAGCTACTGAGTGGTCGTAGCAGTCAGCGCGGACTGGAGTAGAGGCAGAGAAAAAGCGCCTGATGACTGTTAGGAAAGGCATCGTTTAAGGGGGGTAGGACGTCAAACGGGCCGACTTGGAGCAGGAGAGGCATCACAGGACGTTTCAATATACACTGTCTATACATAACAAATAACTTCATTAAACTTTGTCAACATGACCAGGAAGGATTCAGAATTCACACTCATAGCAGTGAAAGCTCTAAAACATAACTAAGTAATTTTTTTTACATGTGAAGTTTCATCATTTTTTTCACTTACTAATGGCAGCATTTGCTGCTATAGGTACATTTTCTTCATAAGTAAGAGAGATGGTTCGATGAATTTTGCACAGCATACAAACCATACTTAAAGCGTATGAAACTCTAGAATTTTCCAGATTTATTAAAAGCTGTGGTAAAAATTGAGGTAATTAACTACAAAGTTTGTGTTTTTTCTAAACATGAAGTTTAAAATGCAACAGATCATTCGTTTTTTCATAAATTAAATAATTTCTAGAGTTTCATAAACCTGTAAGTATGGTACGTATGCTGTGCAAAATTCATCGAAGAATCTCTGTAACTTATGAAGAAAAGTGTACCTATAGCAACTAATGAAGCCATTAGTGAGTGAAGAAATGATGAAATTTCACACGTAAAAAAAAAAATTATTTTATTATTTTTTGGAACTTCCAATGCAATGAGTGTGAATACTGAATCCTTCCTGGTGATGCTGACAAAGTCTTATGAATGTATTTGTAAAAGTATAGACGCTGGAAATTAAAATGTCCTGTGATGCCTTTCCTGTTCCAAGTCGGCCCGTTTGACGTCCTACCCCCCTTAAGGAAATAGTGGATTGGATTGTTTGGGAAGGAGACCAGACAGCGAGGTCATCGGTCTCATCGAATTAGGAAAGGACGGGGAAGGAAGTCGGCCGTGCCCTTTCAAAGGAACCATCCCGGCATTTGCCTGAAGTGATTTAGGGAAATCACGGAAAACATAAATCAGGATGGCCGGACGCGAGATTGAACCGTCGTTCTCCCGAATGCGAGTACAGTGGAAATAGTAGTGGTCCCAGTACTAACTCCTGAGACATCCCTTAATTAACCGAGCTCCAATCAGACGCTACCTGATAGCTGTTCCCATTACTGTGGGGAATGATATTTTGCTGTCTGTAATGTAGCTGTAGATCGCTCATGTGCTCGTCTTGTCAACTGGCTACGTGGCGCTGGAATCAACAGTGGCAGGAGCAGCAGGTGTCTGCGAAGAAGTGTGTCGTCGAAGCCACAGGCTGCTCCATCGGGCCCGTCTGGGGTAGGGGGTAGCGACGTACCCGCGCCGAGCAGCCGCGTGATCTCCAATTATCCGGCGTGTCGCAGCCGCGCGCCATTACACGCAATTAGTCCGCGCTCCGGTCTGGTCAGGGCGCCGTGCCAAGTGGCTGCTGGGCCGTCACGCGACGCCCGCCTCCCCTTTCCCCGGCCGCCGAGTGCGGTAGCGAAGGGCCGATTAGGGGCGCCGAAATCATAAACCGTCTGGAAGGGGAGAACGCGGGGAGGGGGCAGCCCAGCGAGAAGACGCGCGCCCAGTCCTTACAGGCGGCTGCGTGTCTCGGAGACGTTTCGCCATCTGCCGGCAACGAGTAAAGTTTCATCATTACCGAATCTCCGTTCCGCGAAAAGTACAAAAATAAGATAAGGAAGTTCCCACGAAGCGGAATGTAAACTATAAACTTTCCAGTTACATAAGTACTGCAGTTATTACTGACGGGTTTCACTGTTCCCAACAAATAAAACGTCCTGAAGGCGTGCCTAACTATGAGCCTCATAATGAACAAACCCTCCATCTCATAGACTACTATTGTTCTTCCGACAGTATTTTTTCCACTTTCTTAGACTATCGTAGCATTCTTTCACGTAGATGGTTTTGGTATTTGCAAGATGGCAAGGCGAATTACACCACCGACCTTTAAAACTGTTTCACCAAGAAGAAATGTAGATGATAAACGAGTATTCATTGGACAAATATATTATACTAGAACTGACATGTGATTACATTTCCACACAATCTGGGTGCATAGATCCTGAGAAATCAGGACGCAGAACAACCACCTCTGGCTGCAATAACGGCCTTGATACGCCACGGCATTGAATCAAACAGAGCTTGGATGGCGTGTACAGGTACTGCTGCCCATGCAGCTTCAAAGCGATACCATAATTCATCGAGAGAAGTGACTGGCGTATTGTGACGAGCCAGTTGCTCGGCCACCATTCACCAGACGTTTTAAGTTGGTGAGAGATCAGGAGAATGTGCTGGCGAGGGCAGCAGTCGAACATTTTCTGTATCCAGAAAGGCCCGTATAGGACCTACAATATGTGGTCTTGCATTATCCTGATGAAATGTAGGGTTTCGCTGGGATCGAATAAAGAGTAGAGCTCCGGGTCGTAACACATCAGAAATGCAACGTTCATTGTTCAAAGTGCCATCAGTACAAACAAGAGGTGACCGAGACGTGTAACCAATGGCACCCCATACCATCACGCCGGCTGATAACGCCAGTATGGCGATGACGAATACACGCTTACAATGTGCGTTCACCGCGATGTCGCCAAACACGGATGCGACCATCATAATGCTGTAAACAGAACCTGGATTCATCCGAAAAAATGACGTTTTGCCATTCGTGCACCCTCCTGAATCCACCGATTCCATATTCTGCTAACAGTCATTGGATCTCGACCAACGCGAGCAGCAATGTCGCGATATGATAAATCGCAATCCCGATAGGCTACAATCCGACCTTTATGAAAGTCGGAAACGTGATGGTACGCATTTCTCCTCCTTACACGAGGCATCACAACAACGTTTCACCAGGCAACGCCGGTCAGCTGCTTTTTGTGTACGAGAAATCAGTTCGAATCTTTCCTCATGTCAGAACGTTGTAGGTGTCGCCACCGGCGCCAACCTTGCGTGAATGCTCTGAAAAGCTAATCATTTGTATATCACAGCATCTTATTCCTGTCAGTTAAATTTCGCGTCTGTAGCACGTCAACTTCGTGGTGTAGCAATTTTAATGGTCAGTAGTGTACAATTGTTACTGACGGGTTTCGATGTTTCCAACAAAAAAAACCTCTTGAGGGTGTTCCTTATTATGAGCCTCATAATGAACAACACCTCCATCTCATCGACTTCTATTTTTCTTCTGATAGTTTTTTTTCCACTTGCTTAGATTATCGTAGCATTCTTTTGCGTAGATTATTTTAGCATTTGCGAGATGGCAACGCGAATTATTAAACCATTTGCTCAGATGTGACATAATTATTAGCGAAACTTGACAGTAGTGGAAATGTGCAATAACAGAAGAAACAATTTTTCATTAAATACGGGTCAGCAAATGAGATGACTTCGCGATACTGCGGATGTGTGGTTACGAGTAGCCACTGATTTCAGTATCTTACATCGTCCTAGGGAGCGTAAATGTATCTGAAATGTACACTTTATGATTAATTCCCCACCTGACTTAATTCGGAATATCTCACTATTGTCCGGAACTATAGGACTGTTTATTTCTCCAGCATACTAACAAGTTTAATCAATGCCTTGTTCACAATGGTTGTCAGAACAAGAACAATCTGCTACAGTTATACGTGGCTCCTCAACTTGTTGTGTAGCTACGTGGGCCTGCTTCAAATTTTTGTATGTGAAAAATCTTAAAGAATTTTAAATAAAACAAAATTTATTAGCATTTTACACCTGCAGGATGACTATTATTGGACTACATGAAATAAAATCGTCATAACTTCTGAACGGCTTGCGTTAGAACGTTCAAATTGCACGGTTGGCCGCGGGGCATGATGCTAATTTGTATGGGCTGTATGGTTTGGTTTAGCGACGAAGCCCACTTTCATTTCGATGGGTTCGTCAATAAGCAGAAACTGCGCATTTCAAGCAATGAGAATCCGCATTACACTATCGGGAAGTCTCTTTATCCTCAACGGCTGACTATGTGGTGCGCAATTTCCAGTCACAGAACAATCGGTGCAATATTCCTTGATGGCACGGAGACTACCGAACGGTATGTGAAAGTTTTGAAACATGATTTCATCCCCATTATCCAAAGGGACCTTGATCTCGACAAGATGGGGTTCATGCAAGACGGAGCTCGACTCCATAGAAGTAGGAGAGTGTTCAATGTGCTGAAGGAGCACTTTTGGGGCTGCTTTCTGGCTCTGGGGTATCCAGAGGCCACTGGCATAGGCCGCCAATGTTCTCCGGAACTGAACACATGCGACTCCTTTTTTCTGGCGCTATATTAATGACAAGGTGTACAGCAACAACACCTACACCACTGCTGAGCTGAAAACAGCCATGCAGGAGGTCACCGACAGCTATGATATTCAAACACTTCAGCGCGTCAGGCAGAATATTGCTATTCGTCTGCGCCACATCAAAAATGGTTCAAATGGCTCTGAGCACTATGGGACTTAACATCTATGGTCATCAGTCCCCTAGAACTTAGAACTACTTAAACCTAACTAACCTAAGGACATCACACAACACCCAGTCATCACGAGGCGTCTGCGCCACATCATCGCGAATGATGGCAGGCGTATCGAACATGTCACAACATAAAACCGAATGTCTGAGGTGACGTTTACATGTTGAATAAAGTGTGTGAACGCCGTAGTTTGTAACTAATTAACGTTTTTGCTTCACATTGTTCAATAACTGTCATCCTGCTTGTTCTCAACGTCTACATATTTATTTCTCCATATAGCGATGAATATACACTCCTGGAAATGGAAAAAAGAACACACTGACACCGGTGTGTCAGACCCACCATACTTGCTCCGGACACTGCGAGAGGGCTGTACAAGCAATGATCACACGCACGGCACAGCGGACACACCAGGAACAGCGGTGTTGGCCGTCGAATGGCGCTAGCTGTGCAGCATTTGTGCACCGCCGCCGTCAGTGTCAGCCAGTTTGCCGTGGCATACGGAGCTCCATCGCAGTCTTTAACACTGGCAGCATGCCGCGACAGCGTGGACGTGAACCGTATGTGCAGTTGACAGACCTTGAGCGAGGGCGTATAGTGGGCATGCGGGAGGCCGGATGGACGTACCGCCGAATTGCTCAACACGTGGGGCGTGAGGTCTCCACAGTACATCGATGTTGTCGCCAGTGGTCGGCGGAAGGTGCACGGCCTGGGACTGGACCGCAGCGACGCACGGATGCACGCCAAAGCCGTAGGATCCTACGCAGTGCCGTAGGGGACCGCACCGCCACTTCCCAGCAAATTAGGGACACTGTTGCTCCTGGGGTATCGGCGAGGACCATTCGCAACCGTCTCCATGAAGCTGGGCTACGGTCCCGCACACCGTTAGGCTGTCTTCCGCTCACGCCCCAACATCGTGCAGCCCGCCTCCAGTGGTGTCGCGACAGGCGTGGATGGAGGGGCGAATGGAGACGTGTCGTCTTCAGCAATGAGAGTCGCTTCTGCCTTGGTGCCAATGATGGTCGTATGCGTGTTTGGCGCCGTGCAGGTGAGCGCCACAATCAGGACTGCATACGACCGAGGCACACAGGGCCAACACCCGGCATCATGGTGTGGGGAGCGATCTCCTACACTGGCCGTACACCACTGGTGATCGTCGAGGGGACACTGAATAGTGCACGGTACATCCAAACCGTCATCGGACCCATCGTTCTACCATTCCTAGACCGGCAAGGGAACTTGCTGTTCCAACAGGACAATGCACGTCCGCATGTATCCCGTGCCACCCAACGTGCTCTAGAAGGTATAAGTCAACTACCCTGGCCAGCAAGACCTCCGGATCTGTCCCCCATTGAGCATGTTTGGGACTGGATGAAGCGTCGTCTCACGCGGTCTGCACGTCCAGCACGAACGCTGGTCCAACTGAGGCGCCAGGTGGAAATGGCATGGCAAGCCGTTCCACAGGACTACATCCAGCATCTCTACGATCGTCTCCATGGGAGAATAGCAGCCTGCATTGCTGCGAAATGTGGATATACACTGTACTAGTGCCGACATTGTGCATGCTCTGTTGCCTGTGTCTATGTGCCTGTGGTTCTGTCAGTGTGATCATGTGATGTATCTGACCCCAGGAATGTGTCAATAAAGTTTCCCCTTCCTGGGACAATGAATTCACGGTGTTCTTATTTCAATTTCCAGGAGTGTATTTCTTGCAGCGAGAAGCCAGTTTGTTGATACTGCCCCTGTAGAATGTTTGACTTTGTTATAGGAGACCACAACATCAACCCTGCTTACACCGCCTCATTACTATCAAAGTGACTCCTCAAAGATATTCTTTAAGGTTTGAAAGTAGATGAAAATCGGATTAGGCCATGACGGTTCTGAATGGAGGATGGTCGATCACTGCGAACCCAAGACGTCGAATTGTTGCGGATACCGCAGCACACTTACGTGGGCTAGCATTGTCATATTGAAGAAGAATGTGCTTCAGGTGTGGACGAACTCTTAGAGTTCCAAACTCGAGTACAGCACGCTGTTTCTCGCGCACAAAGGTACTTTAGTCCACCCGCATTAGCTGAGTGGTTAGCGCGACGGAATGCCACGCCAAGGCCCGGGTTAGATTCCCAGCTGGGGCAGGAGATTTCCTCCGCTCAGAGACTGGGTGTTGTGTTGTCCTCATCATCATTTCATCCCCATCTCCGACGCGCAATTCGCCCACTGTGGCGTCGAATGCAATAAGTTCTTGCCCTCGGCGGCCGAACGTCCCCGAATGGGGGACTCCCGGCCCACAATACTGTACGCTCATTTGCAGGTACCTTAAACAACGCCATGTTACACGCTGCAATCCAGAGCCCTCTAGCGGCAGAAGACTGAAAATATGTAGACGAGAAGAATAGAGATGTCGCAAGTCAATGACGATCGCTTTATTTGAAAAGTCGTACGAGTTTCCACATAAAAAATTCGGAGGCATTACTTTTCAGAACTTCCTAGTACATTGTGTACATTAAACAATAAATCCTGCTTAGTCGTGATGCATATACTGACAGTAATAATCCTCATTTAGAAATTCGCAATGCGTCAGACAGTGATAAGCTTAGCCGCGAAATTTCCTTTAATGGTTCAAATGGCTCTGAGCACTATGGGACTTAACTTCTGAGGTCATCAGTCTCCTAGAACTTAGGACTATTTAAACCCAACTAACCTAAGGACATCACACACATCCATGCCCGAGGCAGGATTCGAACCTGCGACTGTAGCTGCCTTTAATGTTATCGATTGCCAGAGAAGGTGAAAATTTCGGCCTACAAAAGTGATGTTAAGAAAGTAGCGTAGATTTATAAGTATGATATCTGCTAAAAGGATATTTACGGATAGAGGATGAAATATATACTGTTTTCATATCGCACACTTTAATAGATAGTTTCTCCCAAACGACGACTTACAAGACAAATTGGTTGACAAGTTTCTTGTTTCAGTACTGCATCAAACGGTGTACGAATTTTCAGACATCCTGTCTGCCGTTGGTCGTGTGGGAAATTGAAACAAAATGACCATAAAACGATGTGGAAGTCTCTTTGCTTGTTGAATAAAACTATCACAACCAAGTAAGAGATTATTTCAGAAAACTGACGGAAACAAGGTGGAAGCCCACCAGACGATGACAGAACAGCAATTAGTGAGAAACTGTTTTGAATAACATTTCAGTCCTGTAGAAACAAACAGAGCCAACCAGGGTGAACTGTCATTTCTGCTTTTCACTGGAGGCCCAATCAAAAAACTCTCTGAAACAATATTCATAAGTGGTCGAATACATGCGTCGACCGAACCAGGACATAAGTGCACATTGCACTAAAAGAGAGTCTTCTTTGACCTATGACTTTTGTGTTTTAGAATGTACATAAAGGCCCAGTTTCGTTGCCACGTGGCGCCATTCATCTTTCACAAAGGCTGATGAGTCCCTAAATAGGGAATGACGAAACAGGTCTGTCGTCAGGTGATCGAACCCTGCCGTTACGTACAGACGGAGGTGAATGATTAATTGAGAGGGCCGCCCAGGCTCGGGGACACGCGACCCCGTGGGAAGCAGGCCAGGGCACTCCGATACCTTCTGCCACCGCCAGGCGTCACTGTCTCGCCCACACACAAATCTTGCGACATAGGCGATGACGTACAAGCAGTTGCTGGAATCTTCACAACACACCTCGAAGCTCCCTTGAAAATAACCCGACGTCTCATTACTGCCAAGGACGTAAGAGAAGGACTGCTTGTAACAGTTCTACAGTTCGTATGGTGTTATAAAGATAAATAAAAAAATACTGTTGACGCACACGTCGCACGCTTCTAATCGTCACGAACATCTACATCTACGTCCATTATCTGATTAAAAGTGGAAATCAGATAACGGACCACTTCAGTTGCGTGGTTTATTGATTCACTCACTACTGGTTTCGGGCGATTGTAATCCCATCTTCAGGTGAACAAGATTGCAATAGAAAAAAGGAGAAACTACACTGAATAGCCAAAGACACTGGTACACCTGTAGGGCCCCACCCAGCACGCAGAAGTGCCACAAATCAACGTGCCAAGGACTCGACTAATGTCTGAAGTAGTGCTAGAGGGAACTGACACCATGAATCTTGCAGGGCTGTCCATAAATCCGAAACAGTACGTGAGGGTGGAGATCTCTTCTGAACAGCACTTTGCATAGCATCCCGGATATGCTGAATAATGTTCATATCTGTGGAGTTTGGTAGCGAGCGGAAGTGTTTAAATTCAGAAGAGTGTTCCTGGAGCCACTCTGTAGCATTTCGGGAAGTGTGGAGTGTCGCGTTGTACTGCTGGAATTGCCCAAGTCCGTCGGAATGCACAATGGACATGAGTGGATGCAGGTGATCAGACAGGATGCTTACGTACGTGTCACATGTCAGATTCGTATCTAGACGTATCAGGGGTCTCATATCACTCTAACTTTACACGCCCCACACCATTACAGAGCCCTGCTGACATGCTGACGTGCAGGATCCAAGGATTAATGAGGTTTTCATCATACCCGTACACGTCCATCCTCTCCATACAATTTGAAACGAGACTCGTCTGACCAGGCAACAAGTTCCCAGTCATGAACAGCTCAATGTCGATGTTGACGGGCCCAGGCGAGGCGTAAAGCTTTATGTCGTACAGTCAGCAAGGATACACGAGTAGGCCTTCGACTCGGAAAGCCCGTATCGATGATGTTTCGTTGAATGCTATGCACTCTGACACTTGTTGATGGCATCGCACTGAAATCTGCAGCAATTTGCGTAAGGGTTGTACTTCTGTGGCGTTGTACGATTCTCTTCAGTCGCCGTTGTCCCCTTCTTGCAGGATCTTTTCCCGGCCGTAGCGATGTCGGAGATTTGATGTTTTACCGGATTCCTGATATTCATGGTACACTCGTGAAATGGTCGTACGGGTAAATCCCCACTTCATCGCTATCTCGGAGATGGTGTGTCTCAACGCTCATGCACAGACTGTAACACCACGTCGAATCTCACTTAAATCTTGTTAACGTACCATTGTAGCGGTAGTAAGCGATCTACCAACTGTGCCAGACCCTTGTTGTCTTATATAGACGTCGACGACCGCAGCGCCGTCTTCTACCTGTTTACATATCCCTGCATTTGAATATGCATGCCTATACCAGTTTCTTTGGCACATTAGTGTGTAATTAGAGCTCGTATAGCACTTAACTCTTGTTTGGTTGTAATAACAGCGAAAATATACTGCCCAGTTGTAATTATGAAGTTGATACGGTCGGGTTAATCCAAATCAAGCACGCGTGTCGCCCCCCATAATCATCGAAATTACCTAAAGAAATGAGCAGTCATAGGAAGAGAAAAGAATAAAAAACTAAGAGAACATCAACGAACGACGTAAGAGACTTACACCTTTCAACAGCCACACTGAAGCACATGAGTCTTCTAAATAATTATCCTTTTTTGCAACAGGGCTCACACCTCACCAACATTTCTCTAAAGATACTGTAATTATCTGTAAACCCCTTTAATTTTGGTAGCCATCAGATATTATTTCTCCTTGTGGATATTCAATTGTCGCTATATTTAGTTCATTTTAATCCAACTTTCCACTACTGGTCAGTTCGTGGCTTTTTTAAATTTAAATTTTACTTTTGAATCTTTTTACAGATGGTTGGGCCCTCTCATTAGTTATGTCCAAGCACATAATTTTTTACATTTTTTTTTTTTAAATTTTGACGATGCACTGTCTGTTCCACGAGAAAGTGTACGCCATTATTTTAAATATATAACGTCCACAGAAACATCTCTGGTAGTGCTCTCGAATCTGCAAACAATGCGACTTTGCACAGTGTACAGACAAACAGTGTGAGAATTCAGTGTTTTGTTTTGTCGGTTGCAGTTTAAAATGAGCGGAAAATATCTGAAGCTTCACGAGGCAGTGTTCCTTGTAAATCATCCAAAGGGACCAAAGCTTTCATACGGAACTGTTGCTAAAATTCTTGGAAAGTCAAAAACGTTTGTTGCGAAGTGGGTGAAACGATATTTACAGGTTGGAAGCGTTGATGATTTACCGGAGAGAGTGCTAAGGTGCCAGGTTATAATCGATAATGGCGGCTATTGGATTAACTATTAGGTAACTGTGCAATTAGTAGTAACAAGTATTAACGTGGAAACATATATTTATAATACACTCCTGGAAATTGAAATAAGAACACCGTGAATTCATTGTCCCGGGAAGGGGAAACTTTATTGACACATTCCTGGGGTCAGATACATCACATGATCACACACAGAACCACAGGCACATAGACACAGGCAACAGAGCATGCACAATGCACGATCGTAGAGATGCTGGATGTAGTCCTGTGGAACGGCTTGCCATGCCATATCCACCTGGCGCCTCAGTTGGACCAGCGTTCGTGTTGGACGTGCAGACTGCGTGAGACGACGCTTCATCCAGTCCCAAACATGCTCAATGGGGGACAGATCCGGAGGTCTTGCTGGCCAGGGTAGTTGACTTACACCTTCTAGAGCACGTTGGGTGGCACGGGATACATGCGGACGTGCATTGTCCTGTTGGAACAGCAAGTTCCCTTGCCGGTCTAGGAATGGTAGAACGATGGGTTCGATGACGGTTTGGATGTACCGTGCACTATTCAGTGTCCCCTCGACGAACACCAGTGGTGTACGGCCAGTGTAGGAGATCGCTCCCCACACCATGATGCCGGGTGTTGGCCCTGTGTGCCTCGGTCGTATGCAGTCCTGATTGTGGCGCTCACCTGCACGGCGCCAAACACGCATACGACCATCATTGGCACCAAGGCAGAAGCGACTCTCATCGCTGAAGACGACACGTCTCCATTCGTCCCTCCATTCACGCCTGTCGCGACACCACTGGAGACGGGCTGCACGATGTTGGGGCGTGAGCGGAAGACGGCCTAACGGTGTGCGGGACCGTAGCCCAGCTTCATGGAGACGGTTGCGAATGGTCCTCGCCGATACCCCAAGAGCAACAGTGTCCCTAATTTGCTGAGAAGTGGCGGTGCGGTCCTCTACGGCACTGCGTAGGATCCTACGGTCTTGGCGTGCATCCGTGCGTCGCTGCGGTCCGGTCCCAGGTCGACGGGCACGTGCACCTTCCGCCGACCACTGGCGACAACATCGATGTACTGTGGAGACCTCACGCCCCACGTGTTGAGCAATTCGGCGGTACGTCCACCCGGCCTCCCGCATGCCCACTATACGCCCTCGCTCAAAATCCGTCAACTGCACATACGGTTCACGTCCACGCTGTCGCGGCATGTTACCAGTGTTAAAGACTGCGATGGAGCTCCGTATGCCACGGCAAACTGGCTGACACTGACGGCGGCGGTGCACAAATGCTGTGCAGCTAGCGCCATTCGACGGCCAACACCGCGGTTCCTGGTGTGTCGGCTGTGCCGTGCGTGTGATCATTGCTTGTACAGCCCTCTCGCAGTGTCCGGAGCAAGTATGGTGGGTCTGACACACCGGTGTCAATGTGTTCTTTTTTCCATTTCCAGGAGTGTAGTTGTTTTACTTCATACTGATAACGGCGTACAATTTTGGAGCTGATTGTACATCTAACAATATTTCAACCAGTTTTGTATCATGTGTCTACCATTGATAACGATCGGTCTAGTCAGCTTGACGATTTCTGCCACTAAATAGCTTCCCTTTCCCCCGCAATACGAAGGTGGATCTTTTCCGAGCACGGCTGCCTTCTAACGCCGCGTCATACCGTATCTCGGCTGCACGTGCGGCTGTCACTTGCCCACAGCCTCGTGTCCAGTGTGCCCCATTCGTGTAACTTCTCATACGTTGTTCGCTGATATTCTCTTTGTTTTTTTACTGTCTTTTTTTTTCTTTGACCGCTCATCTTTTAGGTGATTTTTTTGATTACCTGCCGCGACAAACCCGACCTTATCAACTTCGTATTTACAGCTGCGCAGTGAATTCAAACTGTTATTATAACTAGGCAAGTGTCAAGTGGTATTATGATCTCTTACTATACACTCATGCTCATAAATTAAGGATAATTGCAGAATGTGGTGCCACACAACGTGGCACTACACAAAATTAGGGTTAATAGCATAGGCACATAGGGAACACACACGACACAGATCTGTAAGTCCACGGTATTGGTGATAAGTTGAGAAAACCGTCCTGAAACACATGTGCTACAAAACGCCACTGTTTCTTGCACATGTACCCCGACATCAATATGGGATATGATCACCATGCACAAGTACACAGGCCGCGCAACGGGTTGGCATACTCTGGATCAGGTGGTCGAGCAGCTGCTGGGGTATAGCCTCCCATTCTTGCACCAGTGCCTGCCGGAGCTCCTGAAGCGTCCTAGGGGTTTGAAGACGTGCAGCAATACGTCGACCGAGAGCATCCCAGACGTGCTCGATGGGGTTTAGGTTTGGAGAACAGGCAGGCCACTCCATTCGCCGATATCTTCTGTTTCAAGGTACTCCTCCACGACGGCAGCTCGGTGGGGCCGTGCCGTGCGTTATTGTCCATAAGGAGGAAGGTGGGACCCATTGCACTCTTGAAAAGGAGGACATACTGGTGCAAAATGACCTCCCGATACACCTGACCTGTTCCAGTTGCCAGCCGGTGTGGCCGAGCGGTTCTAGGCGCTACAGTCTGGAACCGCGCGACCGCTACGGTCGCAGGTTCGAATCCTGCCTCGGGCATGGATGTGTGTGATGTCCTTAGGTTACTTAGGTTTAAGTAGTTCTAAGTTCTAGGGGACTGATGACCTCAATTGTTAAGTCCCATAGTGCTCAGAGTCATTTGAAACATTACTGCCGCCAACTTATATTTCCCGGAAAGACCACAAAGATAACATAAGAGAGATTAGGGCTCGTACAGAGGCATACAGGCAGTCATTTTTCCCTTGTTCTGTTTTGGAGTGGAACAGGGAGAGAAGATGGTAGTTGTGGTACGAGGTACCCTCCGCCACGCACCGTATGGTGGATTGCGGAGTATGTATGTAGATGTAGATGTAGATACTGTCAGACAGAACAGCTGAATGAAGCGCTTTATTATGGGTAACTGTCCATACAGCCACAAGTGCTGTTGACGAAATCCATTCCGCATACTCCATCACCGGCCATAGGCTTTGGCTTTTGTGTACGAATTGTCTGAGTCGCGTCTTCCAGCAGGAAGTAACCCGCCATCATATCTGACCAGACAGCTGTAGGTGGACATTAACATTGATGAAATAGACTGCGTTAGTCCTGACCTGAACGCAATGGAACATCTTTGGGATTAGTTAGAACGTCGACTTCACTTCACACCACAACGTGTAACAACCTTATCTGGCTTCGGAAGGGTTGAGATTTCGCGAATAGTGCCATTCCTCCACAGACGTTTAGACATCTCGTTGAACGTTTCCCTGGCAGAGTTTAAGCTGTCATGAAGGCGAATGCTGGACACACCCCATATTAACGTCCTCTAACAGGTGTCTCGATACTTTTGATCGGATAGCGTTTATGCTCTGCAGACTGTTGTGAAATGCTTGGCAGAGAGTGCTTAAAATTACACCAGGTCTTAGGGATTATTCCCATTCCAATCGCGTTTTGACGCCTGCAGGTGCTTATCCAGTGTTCCGTTTTGGTGGTGGGTGGGTGGGGGTGGGGTGGGGGGCAGGTATGGCAGTTTTTCATTGGCTTTCACCACAGTGTCCAGCATCAAAATACAATCTCTCGTCGGCCCCCATTTAACGTACCATAAATGCCTAGATTTTAATAATAATAACAATAAAATATTGAAAACGTTTTTTAGACTTTTTGTTTCGAATAACTTTTTAGGAGGTTGCGACATTTTCCTTGGGCTCACACTTCTTTCATTCTGCCACAATGTTGTTCCTTCCCTTCTAGTGTCCACTTTCTTCCAGTTCTTGATTTTTTTATGCTCTGAAAGCCTGCCTTTTCTATCGCTTCCTCAAAAAGTGTTCTGTTTCTTACTGCATCCAAGACGACTCTTACATTTTCGTTATTTCTTCCTGCTGTTCTCAGCCACATGTTTTTGGACTTGTGATTGTTTAGTAAGTCAAAACTTGTTTAGTTATTCAGTCATTATTCGTCCTGCGTATATATTCATACAATTCCTTTTTCACATTACTTTTGTTACCTTTTCAACTTTCAGAGATAGTTCTGAAACTAGACCGTAAACTGTCTTGTTATTCATTGCTAATTTTGGATCATAGCATTTCCTTTAGGATTTTGCTTTCAGTTTTTGTTATGTTTCAATTCTTCTCTTCGTAGTTAGTTTTCATGTTTCTCTTTCTTGGAGTATTTCTGGCATTACTATTGTTTCATAATGTTTCAGATTTGTGTTCTAGGTTATGATTTTTTTAGTACAGACGTTTCTTGTTGTCTGAAAGGCTCTCTCCATTTCATGTATTCTAGTCTCCATTGCTGTCTTTTCCTTCATCTTGTTTGAATCCATTTTCCTAGATGTTTAAAACAGTCGGTATTTGATATTTGTGTCGTTACTGATTTTTGTCATGAACTGTTGTTGTTCTGTGAACTGTTCTTCTGCATTTTCAAGTGTCTGTAACAAGTGCAACTTCATCTGAAAATGCTAGACAATATACGAGGGTTGTAACTTAAATATGTGGCAACTATTTATTCACAACCGATACAAAAGAGTTACATGCTTTCACCTGATACTGTCCCTCAATGTAGTCATCAGTGTTGTGTAGAACCCGTTGACAGCGATGTGGAAGGCGTAGTATACAGTTAGCAGAGCCTGTTCTGTTGATGGTGCGAATGGAACGGTCTGCTGCTTGTTGAATCTCTGGAACAGTTCTGAAGCGAATGCCACGAAGTAGTTCCTTCATCTTCGGAATCAAATCAAAGTTACGAGGACTTAAGTCCGGGGAGTATGGTGGATGGTACAGTACTTCCCAGTCCCATCGACCGAACAGGGCAGCTACAGCTTGCGCTGTATGCGCCTGCGCATTGTCATGCAAAATGATGGGTGGGTTGCACAGAAAGTGTCCCCGCTTCTTTCGCAAAGATGGCCGCAGGTGATGCTCCAAAACCGACCAGAGTTTTATAATTACTCGTCCATGTGCTGTGTTCCAAAATTATGCGATACTTCGAAGAAAACAATGTATTGACAATTAACCAATAAGGATTCAGAAAATACCTCTCTTGTGAGGCACAAATGGCTCTTTATTTATCACACTGAAACTGTTGTAGGGAAGATGAACATTTAGAAAGTGCAACAAATAAAAGACTACCTACACTACAGTCATCACTCTTTTTCTAGAGTATTGCCTCGCGATATGGACTGCTTACAAGACAGTTCTTTCTATATTTTTAGATTTCCAAAAGTTTTTTGATTCTTTTCCTTAAAAGCGGCTTCTGATCAATGTGTACCTATGCAGTTTTGTCACAGCTGTACGACTGGTTTCCTGATTTCCTGACAGACGGAAGTCAGTGAAACCAAAGTTATATCTCTTGTTCCGTAAAGAAGTTTTATAGACCTTCTGCTGTACCTTATCTGGTATGCAGGATGCCTTCTTTCGTAGCGCTGATACTAACTCTTGGTGTAGCATGAATAAGTGCACTGTGTGGTATAGTTTATGATTCACGATGTAAAATACATATTACTAAGGGGTAACAGTGACGAATTCATGTCTTTTATTATCTAACGCCAACAATTTTATAACACCCATTACGTTGCTTAAGTGCTTTTATGAAACTGATGGTGATCTGTGGACCAAAACTGCTTGCTGAATAACGAAACTTTATCGGCAGCTCTTGATGATAATCATTATCTTCTTCAAATATTTAAGAGCTATGAGGCGACGAGTCTATGGGTGTTTTGGTTGTGTACGAAGTACCAGTGGGCAGTGCCCGTCTGACTTCGGAATGCGCTAGGGCTTTACCTGAAGCTGAGGGATTAAGGTTGTGTACGTGTTTTCTGTGTGTAATCTTGTGTTTGGTGTTTTATGTATGTGTTATTGGTCTCTAAATATGCGTGTAAGAGTTAATTCTGGGCGTTTGTGGGAAGCTTCTGGTGGTTCGTTTCCTAAATTTTGTATGAGAAAGTGGGGCGAAGTTCGTAATGTTACGTAAAATTTTGTGGTTTTTTCTTGAATAAGTGTGTAAACGGTGGTTTGGTCTGGGAAGTCACTTAGTGTGTTGTGGTCGTATTTGCCAGCGCCTGAGATGACACGGCGAACTCTGTTCTGGAGACGGTGCAGTTGGGATAGTGCTGCGTCTGACGCCATGTGCTATACCTCCGAGCCATACAGGATGACTGGAAGTATGAGCTGGCGCCAGATAAGGCATTTAAACTGGATGGTTATACCACCGTCTTTCAAGAGTGAATATAACCTACAGAAGAGGGCGCAGCCCTTGTTTGTTGCTGTAGTGAGGTGCCTGTTGCATGTTAGGCGCCGAACTATTTCGACCCCCAGGTAAATGACTGAATTTTCCAAGTTAACTCTCTGCCGTCAGTTGTGAGTTGACGATCGAGGAGTTTGATTTTAGGGATGAAATAGATCGCTTGGCACTTTGTAGTGTTGATCTTTATTTTCCAGCGGTTGCACCGCTGCGTTATTTTATCGAGATGTTGTTGGAGGTGGCGGTGTGTGAGGAGACGGCTGCGGCTGCTTCTGTATATGGCGGTGTCATTCGCATAGGGAGCAATCTCTCCGCCAATCTGCCTAGGGATGTCATTCGTATATATGGTATAGAGTACAGGGCCTAAAACCGAAACTTGCGGGATTCCTGCCGCAATCCGTCGTGTCTGGCTGGACCTGTCTCCGTTCCTTACGAAGAACTGACGTCCTGTAAGAAAGGAGTTAATTATCCAGGTTGTATGAACTGGGCACCTTATCTGGTCTAGTTTGTAGATTAGGCCATAGTGCCAGACACGGTCAAATGCTTTTTCTATGTCTAGGAACACAGCCCTGTTGCTTCTGTCCTTGCCCTGGTCAGACAAACGTGTTCTACCAAGTGAAGGGATTGTTGGATGGTGGAATGCTCAGCGCGGAAATCAAACTGTTCAGGCATAAGGATATTGTTTTCTATCAGGAACTGACGGAGAGTTGAAACGATTATTAATTCCAGGATTTTACTCAGGCCAGTTAGGAGAGAAATCTATGCGGCAGCTCCTTCTGAAAACTATATAAACTTTTTAAAGGACAATCTCAGCAGCCCTCTTACACTGTTTACCGAGCGAGGTGGCACAGTGGCTAGCACACTGGACTCGCATTCGGGAGGACGACGGTTCAATCCCGCGTCCGGCCATCCTGATTTAGGTTTTCTGTGATTTCCCTAAATCCCTCCATGCAAATGCCGGGATGGTTCCTTTGAAAGGGCACGGCCGACTTCCTTCCCCGTCCTTCCCTAATCCGATGAGACCGATGACCTCGCTGTCTGGTCTCCTTCCCCAAACAACCCAACCAAACCTCTCTTACACTGTTTGCAGTTGATGCTTTCTATCGTCTAGTAAAGTCGTCCGAAGGTCAAAAGCATTTACCAAATGATTAAAAGATGATATTTGGATGCTGCTAAAAGTGGCAGTTTACACTAAAAAATAGAAGTCCTCCACATGAGTATTAAAAAAATTCCATTATTTTCGGTTATGCGATAAATCATATAAATTTAACTAAATACGAAAGAATCACGATTACGAAGAACTGAATTTGGAACCACCGAGCAAAAAATTTTATGGGGAAAGCGAACACTTTAGCCGTTAAAATCAGCCTACAGTAAGGTTGTCAGTCCTCTGGGTGCTGCACCATTGTATGGGATCCTTTGAAAATATCATTGACTGAGGTCATCTAAAAAGTCAAAAAGGGCAGTTTGTTTTGAATTAACACAAAGTAAGGGAGATTGTGTAACGGATATGTTAACGGAGTTCGGATGGGGCGTGTTTCGTTGCGGCATGTTTTTCTCAGGAAATTTCGAGTTTTATTCTCCGAATGACAAAATATTTTATTTTCTCCCGTCTACGGAGGAAGAAAAGACTGTCTGACTAAACACAAGAAATCAAATTTCTCACGGTAACATTTCGGCGTGCCTTTCTCGCACGTGCTATGAGAGAGTGGAATGGCAGAGAACCATTCCGAATGTGGTTCTATCAACTCTCTGCCAAACACATAACTGGCACCTTCAGTGTAATAATGTAGATGTAGATGTGTAAGTAATCTGTAGAGTCACTGCATTTTTCCTATATTTTGACGATTAACTTTCATTTCACCTACCTTACCTACGGGTCACTCTATGTGAAAAATCCGTTGCATATCCCTACACATGGTTACATCCTGATATTTGTATAGGCTGACTTCTGCCAATTGTGGCACAGTAATGCTATGTCCATAGAATACTACTTTTATTTGCGGTTTATCAAGTGCACAGTTTTACGGTCCTGTACTTTGGAGCAAGACGTCAGCAGTAATGACGTTATAAGGAATGTAGGAAGCGATCTTTATGTACTTTACTAAAATACAATTTTTTTACAGAAATCTTTTAATGGCTAGATCACATTTACATAAAATAATAAAAAATGATGTCTAGCTAGTTTCGGTTGCAAATTACTCTTACAATAGTTTTCAATTACTTAAACAAGTAAGATACAGAAAATCGTCTTAGAAAAACCTCTTCACAACGTAATATGCAAGATAAAAACGTTTGAAGAAAGCACAAAATACAATGGTGAAACGCACTATTTTTGTGAAAAATGCCAGGTAAAAAAACACATCATACATAAGAAATGAACGTGCGTTACAATCTACTTTAAGGTGTTACACCGACAGAAATGTTATGCATTAATGTAACCTACCACGCACGTATTAAATGCGGATTGGACACAAACTGGATGTAACAATAGAAATCACCATCCAGTCTGATTACTCAACTCACCGCACTTGTGGCGAGCACAACAAAACTGCTTGATGTCCTCACGCAGCACCTGACCGCTGCACAGAAGATTGCCACTCCGGCAGCCACCAGACGCTCCTCCACTACCCATCATGGGAAGTGTTAGAGGACTCACGGTCGTCGCGTGGAACACCCTCTGTCTACGCACACAAGCTGGCGAATTTCGTCAATTTCTTCGTGATGAAGCCGTGGACATCTGTCTGCTCAGCGAAACCCGCCTTAAACCAGGCATTGCAGTCAAAGCGCCGAACTACTCCTGTTACCGTGCTGACAGGCCAACTGCCGGCGGAGGAATGGCCATCTACATACGGAATGGGATCCGTCACCACCAGTTTCAACTGCCGCCGCTCGTGACTCTGGAGGCGATTGGAGTTGTCGCGCACACGTCCGCGGGAGCCATAACCTTCATTGCCATCTACAAACCACCGTCGCATCCATGGGTAGATGCGGACTTAGAATCTCTTCTCTCCATCGGAGGCAAGCTGTTCATCGCTGGAGACTATAACTCCAAGCACGTCGCTTGGCGTTCACGACTCACCAACAGAGACGGACGCCGCGTCCTCCGAATCGTGGATCGCAATGACGCCGTGGTAGTGGGTCCCTATGATCCCACCATCTTCCCCGCTAATGGACAACCGGACATCGTCGACTTCGCGGTCGTGAAAGGCATTCCGCACCGCATCCTCGCCTCGACACGGAATGTTCTCTCCTCTGACCATGTGCCAGTTGTTTTTGACGTCGACCTCGACCCACTGCAGTTACCCAGGCGTGGGGTGTCACTCTCTGGAGTCAACTGGGATCTCTTTCGCCACACCCTGACCGAGTCCCTAGCTGGGATGCCACCTGTAGACGACGCGGAAGCTGAAGATTCCCTCCTCCACTTCACGGACGCCGCCCTCGCCGCAGTCAATGAAGCGGCTCCGCCCAGACGCGAGCGCCAGGACCACTCTCGACAGCTGCCCCCCGATCTCCTTGCACAAATTGCCGAGAAGAACAGAGTGTGATACACTGACATCCACGTATTTCCTGTACAGAAACCAATATTACGAGCAAACTGAAGATGTAGCTATGGGCAGCCCACTGTCCCCTGTGGTTGCCAACATGTTTATGGAGAGTTTTGAGGAGAGGGCATTGGAGACAGCCACATTTAAACCCACATGCTTCTTTAGGTATGTGGATGACACCATCGTGATCTGGCCACATGGGATGGACAGGCTCAATGAGTTTCTTGAACATCTTAACTCATGCCACCCTAATATCAAGTTCACCATGGAACTGGAGAAAAATGTCCAGCTGTCATTTCTGGATGTACTAGTCCAGAGAAAAGCAGATGGATCAATTGGCCACAGTGTGTACCGAAAACCAACACACACTGATTTATATCTGCAGGCCAGCAGCTGTCACCACCCTGCACAGAAGAATGGGTTTCTGAAGACTTTGGTCCACAGAGCACATGCCCTGTCAGACCAAGAGAATCTACCTATAGAGATAGAACGTCTCAAAACAGTTTTCTCCAAGAATGGATACACGGACAGACAAATTGAGAGGGCACTCCAACCAGCCACTATACCACAGGTTCCTGAAGAAGACCAAGATGGAACAAAGAAGGTGGCATATCTGCCCTATGCTGGCTCTATTTCTGCCAGAATCAGTAGGATCCTCCGTAAACACAATATCAAGTGTGTTTTCTGTCCATCCAACAAGATTGGGGGACTGCTGGGGAATGTCAAAGACGACCTGGGGTTACGAAAACCAGGGATTTACAATATACCTTGTCAATGTGGCAGGTCCTACATTGGCCAGACGACAAGAACTGTGGAGATCAGGTGCAAAGAACATCAGAGGCACACTAGATTAAGACAGATGACTAAGTCAGCCATTGCTGAACACTGTCTAGAACTAGATCATGCCATGAAGTATGAGGATACCAGGATTCTAGCACAAACACCCAGATTTTGGGACAGTGTTATAAGAGAATCGATAGGAATTAAAATGGCTGACGATCTTATGAACCTTGACACAGGATACCAGCTAAGCAGAGCCTGGGATCCGGCTCTGGAATTGTTAAAGGAGCAACGGGGCCAGCTGCAACATTACACAAACAGAAGAACCAGAGACATGGAGATGGAAAACGAGCCCCTGACGGACTGCCAGGCGCACCAGACCGAAGACGGAACACCCAGAAGTGGAACTGGTGGGCGCGGACCGCAGAGGGAACATCCAGAGCCGCAGCGGACGAAAAACGGAGCGGCAACGCTCCAACAGGTCGTGGTGAGCAGGCGCGGACCGCAGGGGGAACGCTTGGTACCCCGGACCGTAGATAAAACCCCCAGGAGCGGGGTTGGTGGGCGCGGACCGCAGAGGGAACACCTAGAACCGCAGCGGACGGAAAACGGAGCAGCAACGCCCCAGCAGGTCGCAGGGAATGGGCGCGGACCACAGAGGAAGCGCCTGCAGCCGTTGGTGGAGGGGGAAGGCCATAGGCATAAATACTGAACCAGGTCCACTCGAGGAGCAGTCTCAGGTCGCAACTGATGAAGGTTACGAGCTACGAGACCGAAATATCGTGCAAGTACGACGCTGATATCAGGCAGAACACCCGACAACCCAAGATGTCATTAGATCGCCGGGAAAGCCTGAAGAGTTACAAATCGAACAGTGTCTCTGGCGTTTACGTTCTGTGTGTAATGTTTCTTGTATCTAATATTGATATGATTTCTGCTTATGTTTCTATAATTAACTAGTAGTTACAGTGATCAGCTGTTGGTAATAAACTTAGGAGTTTAAATGGACCATTATTGGTACATCTGGATGTCTCAAGAGTTTTCCACAAGAGTTGGTAGGAGATCACTGGATGCACGCGACATACAGAGGACCAGGTATACCTAGCAGGCAGGTATCATTTACCAGCCCTTCCCCACCCAGATGACGGCAGCGACGTATCTTGGTATGGATTCTACGAAGCACAAGAAGCGCTGAGGAGTTGTCCCTGTTAATAACTGCCGCCTACAATGCTCGGAGATGGGCCACAGTTAGGTAACAGCCCCACTACTGCAGTCGAAGAACAACTCATGGTAGATTAAAGATAACGGATGTTGGAACTGGCTTGGTTATGTAAATAATTTAGACTATGCGAGAATTTCCTTCAATAAAATTTATTATTGTAGGTATAAGTCTGCTATAAGAAGTGTTCAAATGGAAAGATACGAAACTTTGAAACAGCCAGACAGGTTGAAATTTGCATACTGCGCTTTAGGATAATCTAGTGAGACATCTAGGGAAGCGAATGTAGTGTCTGATGTGGTTGTGCGCCTGTGTCACCTTCCCCAAAAAATTCAGAGTTGTTCCCTTGGCAGGCTAGGTGATGCTTACTCTCTCCTTCTAACGTCCAAGGTCTGACACTTATCGATTTCCTCCAGCATGGAAAAACCATTAACACTGTGAGACACTCCGTAGCCTGCGTACGTTCATCACGAGCGAACTGCCAGGGCTGCTCCGAGAGACAGAGATTCTGCTCCACGATAAAGCGCGTCCACACGTCTGCGAGGTTACACAAAGATTAGTGGCCAAGTTACAGTAGGAGCAGCTTGAGTATCCGCAAGAAGGCTGGGAACAGAGAAATACTCGGCTCGTGGAAAACCGAGATAGCTGTGCCCAGGTCTCTGGTGATTACTTTTAAAAACAGACTTTAGTTATACCCATAGTGTGTGAAATAGGGGAACAAGTAAGAAAGAGAAACGGTGGAGGGAAACTAGTGACCTCCAGCCGTTCGGGGCATTGTGGAAATGCAAGGGCGAAAATTTGGGCCGGACGAGGAGTTGAAACCGGACTTACCGCTTCTCATGAGAGGTTGCTTTTACCGATTGCCATTTGGGTAGACCCAAATTTCCATTGACAAGTAGGTGGCAACACACCGTGCGGTTTTCAAGGTCATCGTACCATGTCATTGGTATGTACACTGCTGGCCACTACAATTGCAATTCCAGGCAGGATAGCAAATAAAGAAATTTTATGTATTGTGCGTTTACTTTGTTGTAAAAAGAAAACATGTTTAAATCCCTAAGTTATTTATGTGTAATTAGGATGCAAATGTAGCACACGGAGCTGTAATCTCTTTTAGCAACACTTAGTTTAACATGGCTTTTAAGTAGAACCGAGCTTGGATGACAGTGTGGCGTAGGTCATTCCACACTACCTTACCTCCATGCCAGACTACTTCGATCGTACTGGTTAGTGAGCGTTGGCGCGCCAGCCCTTCAGCAACCCCCGACCAAATATCTTCAGTGGGTGTAAGATCTGGAGGACGTGCTGGCCAGGACAACAGTGGACATCCCGGCCCGGCCGGGGTTGCCAGCGGCTCTAGGCGCTACAGTCTGGAACCGCGCGACCGCTCCGGTCGCAGGTTCGAATCCTGCCTCGGGCATGGATGTGTGTGATGTTCTTAGTTTAGGTTTAAGTAGTTCTAGTTCTAGGGGACTGATGACCTCAGCAGTTAAGTCCCATAGTGCTCAGAACCATTTGAACCATTTTGAACCTCGAAGATGAGGTACTGCCACCAGGCACTAACACGTTAGAAACACAATCCCTGCTCTTCAGGTTCCCATATATGCGAAACAGAGGTGATCATGTTGTGTACCGAACGGCAGCTCATAAGAACGCTCCTGATTCTAGGCCAGTATGACGAAGATGAATGCTGTCTTGTAACGTTAGTTCTTTTCTGAGCCTTCTACACCTCCATCGTAATGCTGTATGCAAGAGCCGAAACTAGTCTGGAAGGAAGACTTGGTACCAGTCTTGTGTTCATTCTTATCACTGGGTGCGCCACTGTCTAAGAATCTGTCTCTGGGGCCACATTCAAATCTACATTTACATCTGCGTACTTACTCTGTGAGTGATCGTATGGTGCGTGGCAGAGGATATCTTGTTCCACTGCTAGACATTCCGTTTTCAATTCTACTCGCAAATAGACCAAGAGAAAAACGGCTATCTATGTTCCTCTGTTCATAAACTGATTTCTCTTCTCTACGCGGTCCTTACGCGAGATGTGAGTTGGTGGCATTAGAACTGTTCTACAGTTTGTTACAAATGCCCGTTCTCTAAGCGTTCTCAGTAGTGTTTCTCTGCACGGATTCCCATTTGAGATCGCGGAACATTTCCGTACTACTTTCATGTTGGTCGAACCTATGGGTAACAAATCTAGCAGCACGTCCCAGGATTGCTCTGCTGTATTTCTATACACTGTACCAGTGACGCACCCAAACATTCGAACAGTACTCGAGAACGGGTTGAAGTCGCCCTTTCGCTATCCATTCAATTGACCTCACATGGTCGTTCCACGTCGCTTCGGAAAGCTACGCCCAGATATTTAATCTACATGACTCCATTCTCCCTCTTCCCCCATAGTTTTCGCCCTATACAGGTCACTCGGTTACCATGAAAGTTATTCCCTGATGTCTTGACACATACTAGTCATACTGCCTCTTCTTCTTGCCAACGTTTTCCATGCATTCTTACTTTGTAGATTCTGTGTAGAACCTCCTCATGTCTTATCTGATCGGTTCACATAATTTTCAACATCTGTCTGTAGCAATATGTTTCAAAATCTTCGATTCTCTTCTGTTCCGGTTCTCCCACAGTCCATGATTCACTACCATATGATGGTGTTCCCCAAATGTGCATTCCCAAAAGTGTCTTCTCAAATTAAGGCCCATATTTGCTACTAGTAGACTTCTTTTGACCAGGAATTCCCGCTTTGTCTGTGCTGGTTTGATTTTCACGTCCCCCTTCCTTCGTCCGATATATGTTATTTTACTTCCAAGGCAACAGAATTACTTAATTTCGTCTATTTCTCGGTTACCAACTCTTACGTTAATTTTATCGCTATTCTCATTTTTACTGCTCATCATTGCTTTCGTCTTTCATCAGTTTACTCTAAATCTATATGTGTGCTCATTAGAGAATTCATTCGAATCAACATATCTTGAAATTTTTCTCCACTTTCACTGAGAATAGTGAAGTTTTACTTATTAGAGGAACAATATACTTTAGGTGCTATCTGGAAAGAGTCAGTACCATGTACGTTTGTCTTCCTCTGTAACAGTCTTTTTGTATAATAATTGTTTTTTTGCGACACGGTCGTAGGGATTTATGGACGATCAGCGATATTAAAAGGACCTCTTGCTAAAAAGGAATGGATTAGGGAAAAATGTTTTCTTGCTTTTCCTTAAAAGCACGAGCTCCCTTTCTCTCTTACTTTATCTTTGTCTCGTAGTCTGCATTAGCAAGCAGATCTGCTGTCTAAGTTCTCTGTTGGAAGCTAAATTTTTGCTGTCGATTTTAGAATAAGTAAATGCTCTATCTGTTAAGAACTTTTGTAATTATTTTTCATTTACTTTCTCCAAGCTGGATAATTTACATGATTTTCAGCCGATCGTTGTAAGGAGACCCAATGACCCAATGCGTCATTAATTTTTACTTCTTCATAGCAATCAGTGACCCTGAGATCAGTGGCCGATCGTTTTAATTTATCTCGCAATAGTTCCGTACAAGAGAAGCTACAAATGATGTCATTCGTCTCCGAACAATAATGCTCTCGGTCTTCACCTATACCAGACGCAGGCCCTATGTTCAATAAGTAGGTGACTCCCATCTTAAAATGATGCGTTAATCCCTAGGAAGGTTATAAAAATAAAATTAAAACTGAAGCTAAAAAAATGATGTGCAACACGCCACCTGGCGCCCAACATTAAGAGTCAATAGCAGCGCAATCAGCAAATCTGAGCACTGATATCCCTTCACCCTGAATTTTAATCACACTCTTGAAGGTCTCTTTCTATGTTCTCATTGCCTATATGATGTGTAGGTTAACAGTAGACTGGAAAGTGTTCATCGTTGTCTTACACCGTTATTAATTTGAGTACTGCTTCCACTGTCTTCCTGTCTTATCTTCCTCTCTTGGTTCTTGTACATATTGACTGTAGCTTACGCCCGTTTTTCTTCGACTTTAGAACATCTTGCGCTATCTTACATTGTCAAACGCTTTTTATAAGTCGACAGATATTATGCACGTGCCTCAATTTTTCGTAAGTCTCGCTTCTCTGGTGCACTTCCATTTTCTAAAGCCAAACTTATCGTCATCTAACAGATCCTCAGTTCAACATTTTTATGTGTTTTATTCTTGTCAGCTGCTTAAATGTGGTGAGCTGCTGAGCTGATTTCGCCATTGTGCTCAAATTTGTCTGAGCCTGCTGCCTTCGGAATTGTGTAGATGATATTTTTCCGGAAGTCCTAATGGTATGTATCCAGTCTCACAGATTCTACAGTCGTTTGGTTGCCGCCTCCGTGAATTACTTTAATAATTCCAAAAGAATAACATCGATCCCTACTACATTATTTTATTGCAAGTCTTTCAAAGTGTTGTTAAGCTCTGCTAGTGACAATAATAAAGTATGCAACTCATTCTTGATTAAAAATTGTATACGTAACTATACGTAGTCGGTTGGAGAATTAAAATCTGTAATAGATCACTTAACTGAAAACTCAAAATGAGAAATCAAGTATAACATGTCAACGTTTACATGTGAAAACAGATATATTCAGATAATTTCCTGCTAGTGCGGACTATAAAATTATTTGCCAAATAGAAAATATTCTGTAAAAAGTAAGTCCATTCTTCAGAGCAAGTATTCAAGGTATATTTATCGCAGGAGGAGAGTATCATAAAATTTAATCAACGTAGATTACAGCAGTATTTCAGTACATCAACAGCTGATGATGTAGAGAGTGTGTGGATTAATAGTAAGAATACATACATACATAAAGCACAGCTTGAAGCAGTCATTAGAAAGAAAAAAATTAAGATGGAAAAGGTGGTTGAGAAAATGAAACAGAGAGTTAAACAAACGAAAAAGCATATGAACAAAATGAACAGAGCAACAGTACAAAAATAAGTGAAATCACGACAAACAAGTAACACAGAAGCACAACAGGTTTCTTGAAATAAGTTCATTACAGGCATGAACATGAAATACATGGAATGCAGAATAATTTCTATAAAATGTAGAAAATATTAAATCAGTCAGAAAGAGACAACGCTAGGATTAATGTAATCAATAAAGAAAAATAGCTGAAACATTATAAAAAAATCTATGATGTAACGAACCTCCTGCAATAAATACGGAATATTTGACTCACCAAACAGGTAATACAGGTGACAAAAATAACATTAGACCATATCCAAAAGAATTTCATACTACCAAAAAATCGTAAGGCGTGAGGCCTAGCTGGAGTATGTGTCGAGCTTACTAACTATAGAGGGACGTTCAAATTGTTCAGATGACTCCAAGCACTATGGGACTTAATATCTGAGGTCATCAGTCCCCGAGACTTCCAATTACTTAAACCTAACTAACCTAAGGACGTCACACACATCCATGCCCGAGGCAAGATTCGAACCTGCGACCGTAGCAGCAGCACATCTCGGCCACAGCGGCCGGCATAGAGGGACGCTGTGTGAGTTAACGGTATTACATATATTCAATGAATGTTGGCGAATTTATAACTGGAAGACGAGAGAGGTAATTTATATAGTCAAAAAATGATTAAGAAAAATATTTGACCCTTAAAATTTATTTAAAAGTATGAGACGTATTCCTGGGAGAAGAACTAAACCGATTTAGGAAGGGACGTTTCCCGAACGATAGATGGAGGCCACATCTTATTCCTACGGAGGAATATAGAATTCCAGTTATTGTGAAAAAGTATACGTCCTCAGGAAAAAGTGACCTTGCCTAAATCTACAAATGAAGAAGAAGATCTACAGTATGGAAATTTTAACATAACTTCGAAAATTAAGAAGATGGCTCCAAGACATACGTTATTAGCTTCCTCACCTGCATCACCATTTTGTGGTAAGGTATGAACAGTAAATGCAAATGCTTCATTTCTATGCGGTGAACAGATTCCAGTGAAAAGTTTCGCAACGACATATTGGCAGACTATAGCTTAAGGATAAATAAACAGAAAAGCGAATTTGACAAGGAGCCTAGAAAGGAGTGAATAAATTGCTGGGAATGACACAATAAGAGAAAGAGTGTCTAGGAATGAAGAGAGTCACACTCGAAGGAAGCTTTCTTCAGAAAGAGAACTCCACTGGCATCAAATATTGATACAGGGTCGGGATGAAAGCAGAGCATTGTTTGGAAATGAAAAATAGATCGCCCGAAATTCGGAGAGGAAGAAACTTGAAATGTTGTTACGTGGTCTATCGAAGAAAGTTAAAATTTATATGGACAAATAGAGTACGAAATGAAGAATTACAGCAAATAACTGCTGAACAAAGGAGTCTGTTACAGTTTATTTCCAGAAGAAAAGCCACTACCACACACAATAATAATGAAGGGTAAAAGTAATGCAGACAGACAAAGTAGCTTATATAGGATGCTTTGTGTAGTAGCTACGAAAGGGTGAAACGATTAGTACAAGTTAAGAACAGATTGACGATTTGAAAGAAAAAATATAATTTATGTGGAAAGAATAAGACTAGCATAGTAATAGGTAGTCAAATGCACAGGGATGTTAATGAAGTTTTTCCAATTTCGCGCCGAATGCTGTGATTTAAAGATCATGAAGTCGGAAATATAATCAATATGTCTTCACAAACAGCGTGATGTTAATAAAATCCACGTGCTCTTATCTTCTGAAATATGAAAATAACAATACATTTTATAAGAAGAAACACATTGAATCGATTACTATAGGCGATAAACTGGACGAAGCCATGTGGAATCTAATGATTAAATCATTTCTGCTCACTTTGCTAAGCTTAATAGGGGTATTTGGTAAAGGGCACTTCCTCGTAGCAGAATGGCTTACAGAACGTTCCCAGGGGATTCCTCTTTAAAACTTTTTCAATTTGTAGGTCCCGCAGAGGGTCAGATAGATCGCGGAGATTGGGCGCATCGAACACGAGTCACGCTTTGTGATTACTTTCCTCCAGTCCGCAGGAAAATGTAAACGCTAATACTGAACAATCTCAAGTTTTTTTCAGCAGGCAAATATGCCTGATGATTTACGAGTCGGCAGCGAAAATGAGGAAATATTTAATTAAATGCTCTATTGCAGGTTAACCCAGGATTTGTGGACACGTCTAAAAAGTAGAGTACAGTAGAGGCGGAGTCACTTATTCTTCTTATTTAACAGTTACCTCTCCTCTAACATTATTCACAGACGCCACACAGTTAGTTGATTGAGTGAATTGCTTAATACTGCGAATATGTACCCAAACTGAACTGCCTTCTTAAATAGTGATGCTATATTACATGATGCACACCTCGTTAGTAACAGATGACCATTATCCGTTACCACATTATAGTTCGCAAATAGCGCTGAAAAAATAAAACAGAACAGGAACCCACATTTTAGAGGAAAGATAAAGAAGTCGATAGTGAGGGACAAAATAAATAATTTCCAGCATCTTGTATGATTCGCGTCTTTTCCCGAAACACGAACGAAATGAAGATTTTATTTCATGTGGGCAGTGTGTAGCTGGACGCGCTAGAGAACATTCCGTATTCATGAAATTGTCTTCTGAAGCTAGCATAAAATTTGTGATCACTTGGAAGCATGATATTGTTAGAGTAAGAGTAATAGCACTTATCTTCACCACATTTACTGTAACGTGGAAGCTTCATACACCTTTCCAAACAAAGGAGGTATTTTCATGAAATCGTCGATTATTCATATTATCCACGTTTCTTCCACTGAATCTCTCGTTCCTCTACCACCACTCTCTCCCTTTCCTTCGATTCTTCCCATACACCCCGTTTTAAGTCACCGTTCCTCACCATCTCTCTCTCCCTCGTTTTTCACTTTCCCCCTCCTTCTGTTCCTTTCCGACTCAAATCGTCATACATTCACTTGCTCTCATTCCTCCCTCCCTCTTACATTCCAGTACCATTTCTCCTTCCGTCAGGCTCCACTTCCGATTCTAGGCGCTACAGTCTGGAACCGCGCGACCGCTACGATCGCAGGTTCGAATCCTGACTCGGGCATTGATATGTGTGATGTTCTAAGGTTAGTTAGGTTTAAGTAGTTCTAAGTTCTAGGGGACTGATGACCTCAGAAGTTAAGTCCCATAGTGCTCAGAGCCATTTGGACCATTTTCCACTTCCGACCATCATACTCTTTACCTCCCTTTCTACTCCTGCTTCACACTTCTTCCTCCCTCCTCTTTCTCTATTTCACTATCTTCAAGCCTATGTTTACTTCTGTTCCTTCCCCATTACCTTACCCTTTCTGTCTGCCTCTCATTCCCAACTCTCGATCCCACTAGCCTCCTCCTACCCCTTACGTCTACTGAACTCTTTTGGGAATCGTTCGATGAATAACTGTGAATATCGCTGACGTATTAACGAAGTGTGTACTTAGGATACATAAGGAACGGCTGATGCATAATCCTCGTACGATCGTTGACGTATCACTTCTCTGGATGCAAAAACGCCTATTCAAATCTACAACAGACATTTGGAAGCAATGCCTATGAAAGTCAGATTCTTTCGCACGCCCTTGGACCCAAGACGATCTGCATCTACATTCACCTGTAATGCGTTGTACCACATATTGTGTTTTTCTCCCCATTATATTCATGTATGGAGCGCGAGAAATTACGCGCTGTGCTTATTCTGATACTCGAGATCTCATGTCAGCAATAGGTACACTATGAGAGCGAATGCATCCGGACACATGGCTGAAAATGACTTATAAGTTCGTGCTGCCCTCTATCGGTAATGCTGGATTTCAATACGGTGTTGGCCCACCCCTTAGCCTTGATGACAGCTCCCACTCTCGCAGGCATACGTTTAGTCAGCTGCTGGAAGGTTTCTTGGGAAATGACAGCCCTTTCTTCACGGTGTGCTGCACTGAGGTCGGGTATCGATGTAGGTTGGTGAGGCCTGGCACGAATTCGGCGTTCCAAAATATCCCAAAGGTGTTCTGCAGGATTCATGTCAGGACTTTGTGCAGGCCAGTTCATTACAGGTGTGTTACTGTCGTGTAATCACTTCGCCAGTGGTCGTGCGTTATGAACAGGTGCTCGATAGTGTTGTAAGATGCAATCGCCCACCCCGAGTTGCTCTTCAACACTGGGAAGCAAGAAGCTGCTTATTACATCTCAGTAGGCCTGTTTTCTGATAGTGCCACGCAAAACAACAGGGGGTGCAAGCCTCCTCCATGAAAAACACGACCACACCATAACACCACCGTTTCCGAATTTTACTGTTAGCAGTACACACGCTGGCAGAAGACGTTCACCGGGCCCACGCCATACCCACACCCTGCCATCGGATTGCCACATTGTGTACCATCATTCGTCACTCCACACAACGTTTTCCCACAGTTCAATTGTCGATTGTTTACTCTCCTTACACCAAGTGAGGCGTCGATTGTCATTTACCGGCGTGATGTGTGGCTTATGATCAGCCTCTCGACCATGAAATCCAAGTTTTCTCACTTTCCTCCTATCACAGTACTTGCAGTGGATACTGATGCAGTTTGGAATTCCTGTGTGATGATCTAGATAGATGTCAGCCTATTACACGTTACAACCATCGTCAACTGTCGGCAGTGTATGCCAGTCAACAGACGAGGTCGGCATGTACGCTTTTGTGCTGTTCGTGTCCCTTCACGTTTCCACTTCACTGTCGTATCGGAAGCAGTGGACCTATGATGTTTAGGAGTTTGTAAATCTCGCGTACAGGCACATGACACAAGTGACACCCTATCACCTGACCACGTCGGAAGTCCATGAGTTCCGTGGAGCGCCCCATTCTGCTCTCTCACCACATTTAATGACTACTGAGGTCGCTGATACGGAGTACCTGGTAGTAGGTGGCAGCACAATGCACCTAATATGACAAAGTAGGTTTTTGGGGGTGTCTGGATACTTTTGATCACATAGTGTAGGTGGCAGTAGTTTATTCTTAAGCCTTGACTCTCTTAATAATGGTTGTTGAAACTCCTGTTAGCTTGTTTGCTTGTCCACTTGTCTATGCAGGGTGAGACAGCTGAGAGAAGCCACCCGCAATGTAGACAGAATGAATAAATATATCGAGATGTGGTTTTCGCATTATAGCGGACAATATTGGGAAGTTCGTACGTAATTCTTATCGTTTATAGTCGCCGGATTACGACACCGACTTGATTTCTTTGTTGTTTTTATTGTTTTTCCTCTAATGGAAGTGTATATTTTTACTGTGGCGTTTAAAAGAAGCTTCAAAGAGAACTTCAACAACGTAACATGTATGGGCACTTGATAAGGTAACTGTGCCGCGAAGCACCGCCCACTATCAGGAGAAGATGTTCCAAAAACGTATGCCGTTTCATATCAAATGCAAGCAAACGTGTAACTCAGGTGTGGTTCTTGTGTTTACCTGTGCGGTCAAAGCCCGTCAGTTCGTGTTCTGTTGTTGCAGAAATCAGGTAACCTGCTCATAAAGCTATGGAGACATTTACAACGTATACGGGAGCCGAAAAATCTTAATATCGTTAATGATGAATGTCGCCAATGTATTAGAGCAGTGATGCTGTTGAATAGTGGAGAGTATCCAGATCGTGCCAAGAAATTACGATATGTGTTTGCAAATATTAGAAAAAAAAGTTCTAGAAACTGGAACTGTGGAGAATGAAGTACGTTAAGGAAAAGAACAGCAACTAATGACAGAAATGAAACAAACATTTTAGCAGCAGTAACATATAATGCAGAGAGTACGAGAGGGTTCAATCGAACCAGTATTCTGCGAAAATTGCATTTATTCGCACTTTATCGTCTTCACGTGTCAATGTGTCCACGACTCTATGGCAATGACTTCCAAAATTGGCTACAGTTCTCCGAACGATCTCTACGAAAAGCGCAAAGTGATGCGGCTTATCTGCGCAAATTTTGTTTAAGGAAGGCCGGCGGAGTGGTCGTGCGGTTCTAGGCGCTACAGTCTGGAGCCGAGCGACCGCTACGGTCACAGGTTCGAATCCTGCCTCGGGCATGGATGTCTGTGATGTCCTTAGGTTAGTTAGGTTTAATTAGTTGTAAGTTCTAGGTGACTGATGGCCTCAGATGTTAAGTCGCATAGTGCTCAGAGCCATTTGAACCAAGTTTTGTTTAAGGAAGAGGCTTCATTTATAAACCATGCGCAAGCCAATTTTCGGAATATACACTAATCGTCAGGTGAAAATCCATGCTAACTCAAAGAAGTGGATAGAAACAACGCTCGTGTTCTGTCATTGTTGTTCAAGACCCGCACAATTCATCCCTGGTTTATTGATGGGAAGCTAAATACACTAAGCGCCTAGAGCTGCTAAGATACGCTGCTACCACAATTATTGGGAGACATCACACTGGATATAAGGCAATTAGTGTGGTACCAACGTCCCTTCCAATTCGTTCACGTAATGACAGATCCTCTTACGAGAACGTCTGAAGAGCACTGGGACAGTCGTTCAGGCAACGCAAAATGGTCTGCTCTCTCACCGAGGTAAGCACTTCTATACTTTTATCTTCGATGAAAATTAAAGGAAGTGGTATGTTCGGAAACACCATAGACTTTCGAAGGCATGAAATTCATTAGAAATCGCGCATCTGCTGCGGTTAACTCAGCATGAAATTCAACATGCAGTATTGTTTCTCCCGATGAACTTTATAGAGTGTAGCAACGCTCGGTTTCAACCGCGCTAATAAACTAACGAACCAAACCTAAGTTATGTGTTTGCTTACATTTGGTTTAATAGAGGGACGTTTCTGCAACCTCCTCTCCACATGGCGATCAGTCGAAGCTCCCTTAGAAGCTTCTTTCAAACTGACACTGAAAAAAGTTATACACTGATCCGCCAAAGAAACTAGTATAGGCATGCGTATTCAAATAGAGAGATGCGTAAACAGGCAGAATAGGCGCTGCGGTCCGCAACGCCTCTATAAGACAGTAAGTGTCTGGCCTAGTTGTTAGATTGGTTACTCCTGCTACAAAGGCAGGTTGTCAATATTTAAGTGAGCATGGTGTTATAATCGGGGCACGAGCGATGGGACACAGCATCTCAGAGGTAGCGATAAAGTGCGGATTTTCCCCTACGACCATTTCACGAGTGTACCGTGAATATCAGGAATTCGGTAAAACATCAAATCACCGACACCGCTGCAGCCAGAAAATGGTCCTGGAAGAACCTGATCAACGGTGACTGAAGAGAATCGTTCAACGTGACAGAAGTGCAACCATTCCGCAAATTGCTGCAGACTTCAATAGTGGGCCATCAAGTGTCAACGTGCGAACCGTTCAAAGAAACCTCTTCGGTATGGGCTTTCGGAGCTGAAGACCCGCTCGTTTACCCTTGATCACTACATGACACAAAGCTTCATGCCTCGCCCGGGGCCCGTCAACACCGACATTGGACTGTTGATGACTGGAAACATGTTGCCTGGTCGGAAGAGACTCGATTCCATCGAGCGAATGGACGTGTGCGAGTATGGAAACTACTTCATGAATCTACGGACCCTCCATGTCACCAGGGGACTGTTAAAGCAGGTGGAGGCTCTATAACGGTGTGGTGCGTGTGCAGTTGGAGTGGTATGGACCCCGGATACGTCTAGATACGACTCCGACAGGGGACACGTACGTAAGCATCCTGTCTGATCACCTGCGTCCATTCACGTCCATAGCGCATTCCTACGGACTTGTGCGATTTCAGCAGGTCAACGCGACACATCAAATGTCCAGAATTGCAACAGAGTGGCTCCAGGAACACTCTTCTGAGTTTAAACACTTCAGCTGGTCACCAAACTCCCCAGACATGAACATTATTGAGCATATCTGGGATTCCTTGCAACGTGCTGCTCAGAAGAGACCTGTATCCCTCGTATTCTTACGGATTTGTGGACAGCACAGCAGGATTCATGGTGTCAATTGCCTCCAGCACTACTTCAGACAATCGTCGATTCCATGCCATGTCGTGTTGCGGAACATCTGCGTGCTCGCGGGGGCCCTACATGATATTAGGCATGTTTAGGTGTTTCTTTGGTTCTTAGTGTATTTCCATTAGAAAAAACAAAGTCGATGTCGCAGTTCGGCAACTATAAACGATAAAAATTACTTGCGCACGTCATGAATTTACCACATTGTCCGCTATAAGTTGGTGAGAATCGCACTTCGAAGTGTCTATTCATTCTGGGTATATCTGGGTTGGCTTGTGTTATCTGCCTTACCCTTTATATAAATAGTGACTTCAGAAAGTAAGTTACACTTGCCGTCCAACGCTAAGACCATTGCGCGACAAAGGTGACGCACTGCCATAAGGTACCGAGCGAGGTGCCGCAGTGGTTAGCACACTGGACTCGCATTCGGGAGGACGACGGTTCAGTCCCGTCTCCGGCCATCCTGATTTAGGTTTTCCGTGATTTCCCTAAATCGTTTCAGGCAAATGCCGGGATGGTTCCTTTGAAAGGGCACGGCCGATTTCCTTCCGAATCCTTCCCGAACCCGAGCTTGCGCTCCGTCTCTAATGACCTCGTTGTCGACGGGACGTTAAACACTAACCACCACTGCCAGAAGGTGGCATACGTTCCAGGTGTCCTGCAGAGACAGTTCTGCTGCATTACGGATAACATGTGTATGAAATGGCGCCGACACTGTGAACTTACTCCAGAGTTTAAACACGCAGGGCAGTACGATCCCCGTCGGCAAAAAGTATAACCTGCAAACAGATTCAACCTGAAATTCTGTCGGTGTATGTACTAAACACAATATCATGTTCATCCTTAGTCGAATGCTGCCAATAATTTAACCGAGGTTGCAGAGACGTGGGTGACGTTGATCTGGAAGTACAAATATAGCACCATGCGATTTCCATGTTTTCGGCAAGCCGAAAGAACATCTTGGGAGAAAGAAATGTTCCAAAGATGAAGACGTTCACACAGCAGTTCTCGAATGGCTCCGTAACCCGGAAGCGGAACTGAATGATTGGTAGAAATTTCCGACCTTGCGAAGACTTCGTGATTATGTTCAAAAGGGTGTCGTTTATCTGCGTCACTTTGGAGCGTAGTGCAGCTTTCAGTAGAAGTCTCTTAGCCTGCCACAAGAACGCGCAATTTACTTTTTGAAATTCCCTCGTAGGACACGTCATCGCTTGTCGTTCGCAGTTCAGTCGAATCACACTAGTGCACTTTGTCACGTCTAAGAATTCACGTATCGTATAAAAGCTCCCGGAGCACAATGTCATCTCCGCACCTCCCATGGAAACACCGCGAACCTAGACAAGAGGCGTTTAGAGCGATGGACACGGCTGCGTGAGCGTACGGTACTTACACTCAGAATTTTGCTAAATGAAGACGGAAATTTACAGGTAACAGTAGGTCGCATATTATTGATTTGACTTTTTCTCGCCGGCCGAAGTGGCCGTGCGGTTAAAGGCGCTGCAGTCTGGAATCGCAAGACCGCTACGGTCGCAGGTTCGAATCCTGCCTCGGGCATGGATGTTTGTGATGTCCTTAGGTTAGTTAGGTTTAACTAGTTCTAAGTTCTAGGGGACTAATGACCTCAGCAGTTGAGTCCCATAGTGCTCAGAGCCATTTGGACCATTTGACTTTTTCTCGCCCAATAGTTACTTGATACAAAGCGTAGTGGTCTCAGTAATTTGCATTTTCAAACTGTGAAACCAAATCTGAGAAAATTAATTGGCTATGTAATTCGTTACTGGCTTTGTTAAGGCCATTGCACCCTCTTTTATTGCTCACTATATTCAGGTAATTTCACAGTAGTAGTGTTTCACTGCGTTTAAGTATTTTCAGGTAAGCCTGAGCCACATAATTTTCCTACAAAGAGAACACGTATGTCGTTACTCGATGTGAGTATTGCATCGATGAACGCCAAACCTCTTGAAGATGGGTTGAATAAGCTACAGACCATAATGAATATGAAACATAATTTGTACAGTTTTCACAAAATAAATTTCTTTTGTATCCTCGGCGACCAGCAAGATAGAATCGTTTGAAACCTACCGAGTAGTGATATGGAAATTGAGGCCATAGGCTGTAATAGCAGACCTCGGTGCTCGTTAACTGATCACAGTACCGATAGATTTAACGATTGGTACAAACATATCGCCGTTTGAGTCTCGTACAGATTACCGTATGGAGGACATAGTGATAGACATCCCTGGGGTTGTGAAGCAGCTGAATGGGTTGCAAATAAATAAATCGCCAGGTCCTGATGGGATTCCAATTCAGTTTTACAAAGAGTACTCTACTGCATTGTCTCCTTACTTAGCTTGCATTTATCGCGAATCTCTTGCCCAACGTGAAGTCCCGAGCGACTGGAAAAAAGTGCAGGTGACGCCTGTATATAAGAATGGTAGAAGGACGGATCCTCAAAATTACAGACCAATATCCTTAACATCGGTTTGTTGCAGGATTCTCGAACATATTCTCAGTTCGAATATAATGAATTTCCTTGAGACAGAGAAGTTGCTGTCCATGCATCAGCACGGCTTTAGAGAGCATCGCTCCTGCGAAACGCAACTCGCCCTTTTTTCACATGACATTTTGCGAACCATGGATGAAGGGTATCAGACGGATGCCATATTCCTTGACTTCCGGAAAGCGTTTGACTCGGTGCCCCACTGCAGACTCATAACTAAGGTACGAGCATATGAGATTGGTTCCCAAATGTGTGGCTCGAAGACTTCTTAAGTAATAGAACCCAGTACGTTGTCTTCGATGGTGAGTGTTCATCGGAGGTGAGGGTATCATCTGGAGTGCCCCAGGGAAGTGAGGTAGGTCCGCTGTTGTTTTCTATCTACATAAATGATCTTTTGGATAGGGTTGATAGCAATGTGCGGCTGTTTGCTCATGATGCTTTGGTGTACGGGAAGGTGTCGTCGTTGAGTGACTGTAGGAGGGTACAAGATGACTTGGACAGGATTTGCGATTGGTGGGCCGGCCGCGGTGGCCGAGCTGTTCTAGGCGCTTCAGTCCGGAACCGCGCGACTGCTACGGTCGCAGGTTCGAATCCTGCCTCGGGCATGCATGTGTGTGATGTCCTTAGGTTAGTTAGGTTTAAGTAGTTCTAAGTTCTAGGGGACTGATGACCTCAATTGTTAAGTCCCATAGTGCTCAGAGTCATTTGAAACATTACTGCCGCCAACTTATATTTCCCGGAAAGACCACAAAGATAACATAAGAGAGATTAGGGCTCGTACAGAGGCATACAGGCAGTCATTTTTCCCTTGTTCTGTTTTGGAGTGGAACAGGGAGAGAAGATGGTAGTTGTGGTACGAGGTACCCTCCGCCACGCACCGTATGGTGGATTGCGGAGTATGTATGTAGATGTAGATGTAGATACTGTCAGACAGAACAGCTGAATGAAGCGCTTTATTATGGGTAACTGTCCATACAGCCACAAGTGCTGTTGACGAAATCCATTCCGCATACTCCATCACCGGCCATAGGCTTTGGCTTTTGTGTACGAATTGTCTGAGTCGCGTCTTCCAGCAGGAAGTAACCCGCCATCATATCTGACCATGTATCAACTCTGAATGTTACTACAACATCACCGTACTCAGCACTCACTAACACATCATCATATTCGTGGACTTGAAATCGGGCACCCATGTGTGGGGCTCTCGTTTGCAATACACCAGTTGTATCAACGTCTTACCAGATACTAAAATTTTATTGCAGACAATCTGTGTGTGATCCAGTATACGGTACGTCTCAAATTATTTTGTGAAATTCTTACCTTTTGCAGTGTCTAACAATTTACAAATTGCTACTGCGTTTACAGTGGTCGTTTTATCATATATTTGTTGTGGGTGAAGCAGTCGTTTGATTATGAATTTCTACTTTGCATCCCTCCCTTTTGAACACGGTCGATCTTCATACAGCAGTGTCTTCCGTATAGACAGTTTCAGGAACGTTGATACGTGACATCCTATTGCTAGATTGACATGTCTCACGCTTCATTTTCATGTGTCATTTAAATTCATTTGTTCATTTGCAACTTCCGAGCGGAGAGGCCATGGTTGATGTATAAAACTCTCCCCTGATGTTTCGTCTTTACCAGCGGGAGTGATCTTCCGAGGTAAACCGTCAATTGCCACTGCATCTTGAGGAGCTCTCGCATTTATGGGGCGCATACGTCACGTGATGCCAATTGTGTGACAGTCTCTAGATGACGCCGGACACAAAAGGATATATCGAATAATCGGCCGTAGAATAACATTTTCGAGATGGGAATAACGAAATTAAAATTCAGTGAGACGAATGTCTTAGAAAGGACATCGCATTATCATGCACGCATGTTTGGAGAAGCAATAGAGATTCATGAGCACCACGGTCATTTTAATAAAAAAAGAAGAAGGTTTGAAGTTAGATAAAACATGAATATCGATTTTGAGCCAACAAAATGACAGACGACTACTTTTAATGGAGAGTCTTGACCCCATACAGAAATAGTCACACTGTCGGCATTACGTGACGTATATGTAGTGCCTGCTTAACAGGGATGTGGAAATGGAAATGGATTAATAATTGCTTCAATAATTGGAGAAACTGATTGTAAAGAATAGTTGAGAAAATATTGAAGGTAATTTACGAATCTGTGCACAATTTTGGGTGAACTTTAACTGATACCAATATCAACAGACCTTGTATATCATTACAGTCAAAGTCAGTAAACATAATTTGCATTACATACTGCTGCTTCCGGTAGTGTGCGGTACCAAATAATCACCGCAACCATTGAAACCGTAGATCTCTTTATAAGTTATTAAAAACATGAAGCACAATATTTTTTGTATAAGTGAAACAAGTTCAGTAGGCGCCCAAGTCTGAGTAATTACCTTCACATTAATTCCATTGTGTTTAGTCTTGAGTATGACAATGTCGCTGCAGGAACGCTGCTCCAGATACGGCGTTAATTATTCTTGTGTGCGCCGAACCTCTTGATGCAGGATCTCGGCGGCGAGTGAAACTATGAACAGATAGAAGTTGAACTTATAACCGTGGGAATAAATATTCCTTTTCTAATAACTTATTATAATACTTTTAATGAACGGTTAAAATACACATTTTTAACAATGCTGGTACGACGGTTCCAAGCATACGTCTGTACGCTACCAGTTCCGGAAACAAAAGGGTGAAAATACATTAATTAATAAATTGATGAGCGTATTTCTAACTTTGTTTCATACAGTTATTTCACGATGTATAAAAACATTATCCTTGCTACAAAACAACTCGTTAATTTACTTTTGGCGGTGTCTTTGGTTTATAGGTCATTCAGTTTACATATATCTTAAATATAAGAAAAGAAAAAGAAAAAAAATATGATTCAATACCGTGCACTGACGTCATACGGGAGTGCACAGTGGCTAAGCCTATTTCCATTTTTGAGGTTTGATAATACTGGCCGGTACGGGCATAGATTTCATTGACGGCCATCCTGAATGGTTATCAATTTGTGTGGTGATGTCAGCATCTTTTAACACCCCCCTCCCCCCCCCCACACACACACATACAGCATGCGAAGTATGCGCGTGCAGCCCAACGTACGTTATCGCCCCAGTTCGCGCTCACATTTCCAGTACGAGGCCAGAGTGTCAGTGTCGTGCCTTTACAGTGGCTTGCCCTGCACAAATTCGTGTTCAGCGGCGTGATTCTTTGTGAAATCTTCGATGCTGTGAAAACTGATTTCCATATCAGCGCCCCGAGGAATTTATTTCACCTCATCGTTTTCACTAATTCAGTGGGGAGATACGCCGTACATCCTTGCTGCTTTTGCGACGTTGTCAAGCACAGAAAATTCTTGTTACATAAAGTATCGCCGTTTTCAGTTTACCACTCGCACGCCCACATATTGTTTTAACACGTGTACGCTTAGCACTTTGCAGCCAGGTTTCACATGTTTTTGCGCTTTGTTTTTGAGCTTCTTTCATACAACTGCATTACGTAAAGTTCCTGTAGTGTCCTTTCCACATACTGCACACATAACGCAATAAAATACAAATTTTTAATTTAATTTTATGGCTAAGGCTCCCCATCGGTCAGGCCGTTCACCACGTGCCGGTCTTTCAATTTGACGCCACTTCGGCGACCTGCAGTCGATGAGGATGATAAGATGACGATGAGGACAGCACAGCACCCAGTCCTTGGGTGGAGGGAATTCCCCGACCCAGTTATACAGTTATCCTATTCGTTTGCTGACATGCCATTATCGTCATTCATGTACATCATAGTCTGTAACATATTCTCTCCCCCTTTTTATACATAGGATCATTACTTGTCATTTGGTTTTAGTGCATTTTGTCAGATTTCATTTTCGTTACATTATTCGTTTCCAATTATATAAATACACATTTTATTCTCGTGTGGTTATACACGCTTCGTATAACATTCTGACGATAACAGATGCAGTTTTCATTTATGGCATATATTGACATACATATCATTTCAATTTACAGTGACTTCTTGTTGCAGCAATTGAAAAAGAATCAAAGAAGTGAACAATAGTAACTACAATAGATACTACGCGCCCCTCAGGTAACTACGCATGGCCTCGCCTCTCTAGCATTCTACAGGAAGGATCTACATACACACTACAGGGTTGTGGCAATGCCACGGAAAGGCAGTTATGTACTCAGTTACATCTCATTAATAGACTTAACTGTGGTCCTCACAATAAAATAATTTGTTGTTTCTAGGCACAACTCATTCCTATCAAATACTTATTCAGTGTGTAAAAATTCAGCTCAATATTTACTTGTTATTTTCATTGTATATAGGATAACCATTCCATTTGCTGAGGTTTTCAGAATTGATTCATCAATACGACATGTTACGTATAATGAGTGTTACGTATAATGAGCGTAAATAACAAACGTGCATAAAAATTTCAACGTAGTGCAGGTGTTTGACACTTTCATAGTTAGTCGACACTCACAGTAGTTAGGTTTCGACCCCTTGATTATTTTGTAATACTCAACCTTAGTTCAGCATCGTGATATATGAAATACTGCAACTGTTTCCTTCTTCACATACTTTCGCACTATCACATCCATACGTACCATAAACATACATCTATATTTACTTGCGGTGCGGACCTTTATTACGTTTATGTGGTATCTAACAATATACAAGCATCTATCTTTCTTCAGTTTAGGACGTGTCGATGTATTGTTCCCTGGAAGGAAAAAAAAACTTAACGCTAACGTAAAACTAAATCTTCATAAATAAGTGTATAATGGCCCGATGGCTCGTAATACTTTCTTCATATATTCAACCATGTATTCATTCACCTCAGTGCAGTCGTGTTATCACAAAACTTAATGTCATGTGGGCGTATCTACTTATAAATTTGAAACATAAAGCGTATTAGAGGGGTGGGGCGACCTCTTATTCAGTTTACCGCTTATACCGTACTCGCTTGTTTTGCTTCAGCAAGACTTTTCTCGTCTATCAAGTATCATATTTGCGTGCACTTTCAATAATTAAATTTGCAAAGCACAGCTTAAATAAGTATCTCGTAGTTTGGCGTCTCTTTCCTGTGTACATAATCCCCTAGCATATCTTTGAGTGTGTGTGTTGTGTAGATAGTCGTAGTTGTAGTACAGAGTCCCTCTTAATTTTCTATGGCTCTGTTTATTCGATAGGCTTTACAATTGCTAGTGCGGGCTGTAGCTCATCAGGTTTGTTTGTTTTGGGTGCTCCACCACTTCCAGCTGCGCCTGTCTGGCGCTCACGCGCTTGTGGTTTATTCCCTGGCTTGCTCTCCAATGCGGATGTCTTGCGTCGCTCTGATACCACTTGTGTCGCGGCGAGTTGCATATTGCATTGCTTGGTACCGTGCGTTTCACAAGTTCATTTATTTGTTTGCAACTGGACTATGCACATGGTGAAGCGTTGTATTTACAGTATCGTTGCCTCTCGACACATAAAAGTAAAATTGTTCCTTGTTACAACCACTCATCTTATCGTTCACACATTTGACATATAAGAAAAAATACAAACAAAAATTTTCCTTAACAGCTAACAACATAAATTCCAGAATGTTACTTTCCAGCAGCCTAAATCTGATATTATTGTACATATATACAACTTAGAGGGTATACAACCCTTCTTTCAATGTGTAAGTCTTTTGAAGTCTTGTGTGGGTAAAGGCCCTTGTCTTTACCTGTGTTCGTGTGTGCCAATCCGAATGCTTCTGGGTGGGGGATTTTAGTAATTACATATGTTCCGGTGTGTAGTAGTTGCCAATTAAGGTTCAGTTTTCCAATTTTTGTGTATTTCGGATGTGTTCTAAGTAACGCATTTTGTCCTATATAAAATTGGTTTGTACGTTTCAGCTTTCTGTCACAAATTCCCTTCCAGTGTTTAGCCCAGGTTTCAAGGATGATTTCTGCTTGTCGTATTTTATCATCCAGTGATAATTCCTGTATCGGTATCTTGGGCAAAGGTTTTTCCCACTCGTCGACTTGTTTGCAATTGAACATCAGCTCATTTGGTGTAAATGCAGTTGATGTGCGGGGAAGGTTGTTAACAAATTTTAAGATGGGAGTGACATATTCAATCCACTTTGTATGTTTACGAGGTACGTAAGTCACGCAAACCTGTTGAATTTCTTAAACACCCTTTCTATGGGTTGTGCTTTGTGATGAAATTTTGATACTAAAGTGTGTTTGATTTGTTTAGAATCTACAAACTCTGTCCATTTATATCCAACAAAGTATGAGCATTTATCTGTTAACACGAATTATTGTTTTCATAATTTTGCAAAATAATCCTCTTTCATTCATCTTACAATTGAACTGGCTGTAGTGTTCTGTAGAGCATACAATTTTACGTATTTTGTGAAAATATCATACAGACCTACTATATACTTTACACCAGCCTTACCTCTGGGATAGGGTCCAACCACATCCAAAGATACCTGTTCTAGAGGCTTTTTCTAGCCACAATGGGATGTAGTTCAATCTGTTTGGAAATGTTAGAATGTTTTGTTTTTTGTCAGACAATACACGTTCTTACCACCTGTAGTACTCTTCAGCTAAGGTTGGGGAAGTAACAATATTTACCTATTTTGTCAATGCACTTTGCAGTGCCATAATGGCCCCAAGTATTGTCTGTGTCCAAGATGAAATTATCCACATATTCCTCTGGCAAACACACACGCCATTGTTCTTGTTCGAGATGATTCCTATGGAAAAGAACACCTTTGAGAATAGTGAAAAACCTTTTCAACTTTTCATCGCCGTTTTGCATACGTTTCGCTCTTACCTTACTCCAGCGTGGGTCTTCCTGCTATAATTGCTCCATATGTTTACACATGTGAACATAGTGTAGTTGAAGTGTTTTGTCTTCCATCAACACAGCTCTTATTTCACCTTTAAAAGATCGTTAAATTCCTCTAAGACCTGTGGTAATCTAGAAAGTGTATTAGCTATTATGTTCTGGTCTCTTTTTATGTACGCTATTTCAGAATCAAATTCTTGAAGATAGATACACCACCTGTCTACCCGTCGGTGTAGCAATTTACAAGTTAACAAAAACGATAGGGATTAATGGTCATCGTATACTTTTGTGTATTTATCCCAGAGGAAATATTCAAACTTTTTAAAGGACCAAATTGCAGCCAAACCGTCCAAATCCGTAACTGAATATGAAGTCCAGCTTCGGATAAGGTGCGGTTGGCGAACCTAATTACTATAAGGATGAGTTTTCCCTCTTCTTCTACCATTTGAAAAAAGCATGTACCCAAATCTTGAGAAGAAGCGTTGGTGAATAAGCAAAAACCCTGCTTCATAGTTGGTTGGTTGAGAATAGCATTTAATAAGGCTTGCTTGATTTTCTCGAAATCGGTTTGAAATTGTTTGTCCCATAACCAAGGTCTGTTTTCTCTGAGAAGATTGAGTGAAGCATCACTATTCACTTCCTAAAAATTTTACCTTTTCTTGTTCAAAATTAGATTTCTCGAGATTTTCTGTCACACCATGTTTGGAAAAGAGGTTCAATACTTGTTTAATTAACTTAAGTGTGTGGCGACTAGAAGATCGTCCACATATACTCAACAGTTCAGGACATAGCATTTTGTTCAGAGTAGACATAAACACACCTGCACTTACATTAAATCCAAATGGTAATACTAGCCCCAACATAAGAAGGCGGTAGTTTTATTTGTCACTAAAAGGACCGGAGATCGATTATAGTAAGAAATTTAGCATCATGGAATTTCATAAGCTGTTTGTTTAAATTGTCTGGACGTGTTCGTACTGGTACAATGATCTTATTAATGCTAAGTGCGAGGAGCACCAAGCGCACCTTGCCATCTGGCTTAGTCACGGCCAAAATAGGACCACAATAAGGGGAAAACGTTGGCTGTATTATGCCCCATTCAAGCACCCTATTAATCTCATTTCTTACTGCTTCCCTCTTTGTCTATGGTATAGGGTATGAAGTAGAAAAAAAAAGTTTCGGGAGGATTATCTTCCCTTTTGAATACAAAACCCTTAATGATAACTGAATTTTTTTTCAAATACATGTATATAAGGAAGTATCAGTTCCGTAAGTTACGCTTGCTGTTCTTGAGACAAGCAGTTTGAGTCGCTTACCTTCGTGTTTATAGTTTTGACGTTTACCTCTTCTGCTGTGGACTGTTCGTTGTTGTATGTGTTGATAAACATGACTGTAGGATTTACCAATTGAACTTCAAAATCGTGAGTAACTTCGGCTTTACGTCTATCAGTACTTCCCTGATTAGGTCTATTGCAAATAATTGGTTATTTACTGTGAAATGACATTGGCCCTTGCCTATAGCAGTTTGTACTTGGTATGTCCCAAATTTATCCATACCGATTAAAGAGTCTACTATTAATTTCTCTACTATAAAAAATTTGCATCATACAGAAAACTGTCATAATTGGACGGGATTTGAAGCTTATATTTTGACTCCTTTCGATCTCTGACCAGTCGCAGTTTGTTCCTTGCAATTTTGCACTGACAGTGCCCACGTTACTTCAGTTCTTGAAAGAATCTCTGTGATATCAAATTGGTGGTAGCATCTGTGTCACGCGCAATGGGTATATCAAGGTCAAATATTTTGGTTTTAATAGTAACTTGTACCTTGCCCATCAAGTTTTTCTGTGTATCCCCATTACTTTGATACAGATCATATTTCACATCGCTACCTTGATCATATCTGATGAAGCAAGTGTTGATGAGACTCGTGTGCCCCCCCCCCCCCTCCCAGATCACAGAAGGGGGGCCTACCGTGACCGGTTCAAGTTTTCCGGCGTTGCGATAGCATTGGTCGCTGGGTTAGGAGTAAATTCTACTATATGGACTGTTGGTGTTCGATTACGCCAGTTAGGATCCTGTGAGGCTCTCGATTCAAATTCTCTTTGCCTTTGCGTGTTATTCAGCATATGTGCGTTATTTTGCTGGCCGAATACCGCTGTCTGTGGGTTATTCGGCTGTTTGGTTTTGTTTCGTGTTTGCCAAGCGATCGGCTGATTATTGCCGGTAGCTTGTGTCTGAACATTTTGTACAGGCTGGCCATATGCTATTTACCCGTTGTAGTTGTTTTTGTTAAATTTTTTCCCATTTCTTTTAAATCCGCCCTTGAATTCACGGCTTTTGCAATTGCCGTTGTGATTACCGTTACCGTTATCAAACGTCTGTGTGGAGTGAGGTTGCCGTCCGTGTTGTACTACGTATCCGTTGTTTACTTGTCGGTCCCTAAAGTCCTGTAGCACTATTTCCGTACTAACAGGCTTGGGTTGTACTGGTCTCTCTTCGTATATCAAATCTGTTGAGTCCAGTATATATAGAAAATTTTCGGTGTCGTGTTCCGGGATGGTAATGAGATTTTTCCTAATGTGGGCAGGTAGACGGATCTCGAAATTTTCAGCATCTCTAGTTCAGATACCGGGTTCGTCCAGTATCTGGTTTTATTCAAATGTTTTTGTTCAAAATAGCCCATTAAGCTTCCATGTTTGCAATTGAAGAATGCACTGTGAATGTGCATTACACATTTTTGACATCTTCGGAAATGCCATTTTTGACTTTTTTATGTTGATTTGAAAATGGGTGTCGACCCGAAACTAGTCATAGAATGAAAAATAAATTATTTGTAACTTGGACTGGTTTCCCGTTCTACTGATTAACAAAAGTTGCTGACACAAGTTACTCCAACGTGCTGGAAGTTCGTAAATTCATTTGGCTTTTAGTTAGACAGATCTCAGCTGATGAATGCTCTTGTTCATGGCAAGAAACCTCTATGATAGGGGAGATTATGATGTCAATTCACATTTTACCCCCTCCCCCTCTCTCTCTCTCCCTCTCTCTCTCTCTCTCTCTCTCTCTCTCTCTCTATATATATATATATATATATATATACTGGTGGAGGTTGCATGTAATTATTTCGATAATTTTCTTATAGGCACTAAACCCCAAATTTAAACTCTGTCTGAGAATAGCACAGCTGATGAAATCCCTTAAGATGCACTGGGATGTGCACCTTTGCTCCTTAGGAACCGACACTTTCACCGACCTCTAAACTGGACGACTCCTGGCATTGTCTGAGCCATGCGTCTGTCCTGCTGCTGGTCATGTAGTGGTACACTAAGTACAGTTCACGCATGTGTCGTACAGCCGTCTTCTAATAAATTCAGATAACACAGGGGACAAACACATGTGTTTGAGCTGACTCGCAGGTTTAGCAAATCGAGACAGCAGACCTTCACTGTTGGCAAAAGAACTTTTTTTTAGTAACTGTAATTGTTTCCCAGAAGAGTGTGGAGTTGGACGACAGTCACCATGAAGTACTAAGGGAAACGAGGAAGCCCTGCTTTTTGCCGAGGGCATCCCGGCCACTTGTTGAAACTTTGGGGTGTAACGCCTTATTGGTTAACAGCAATCATTTAGCAGAGGGGAAGAGCCGAACGCAAATTTCTACAAAGTCCCGACGTGGTGCCCAGCACATTGCCTGGTAAAAATGGAAATGTCGTGTGGCTAGGGCCTCCCGTCGGGTAGACCGTTCGCCTGGTGCAGGTCTTTCGATTTGACGCCACTTCGGCGACCTGCGCGTCGATGGGGATGAAATGATGATGATTAGGACAACACAACACCCAGTCTCTGAGCGGAGAAAATTTCCGACCCAGCCGGGAATCGAACCTGGGCCCTTAGGATTGACAGTCAGAAGACTCAACTGCATGGAGGGAACGACAGACAGAACTGTTAAGAACTGTTTCCTTCTGTAGGTAATACAGTGAAACTGTTTAATTACTGGGTGTTTAGCCAGCCCGGTTGCACATAATTACTGTCAAATGGACCATGCTTTCGAAAGGTCTAAGACGGTCTCCATCAGAATAAAAGTTTACATGGGATGTAATCACGCCATGGGTGATGAAGACCGCCTTAGAGCTGCCGGAACCATGGCCAATTTGACAATAATTTTGTGCAACCCATGTGGCTAAACGTCCTGTAATTAAGTTAACTCACGGTTGCTGGACCTCAGCCAATAAAAATGTTTAAAATTTCGAGTAATACTGTTGCTAACTCGGCAAATTGTTAGTTTGTTTACTACCGTAAATTTGGTCACATTATCACCAAACAGTTTCACTGGCTCACAGAAAGTTTCGCAGGCTCAGAAGTAGGATTTAATCTGGAGACCGAGCCAGAATCACTACTAACTGATTTAGTGGTGGGCGGCGGGTAGAGACATCTCTGTCAATGACAAATGAGCGAAAACTACTTCGCTGGCGGGGAATGCAGAAGGCATTCTTCACAGAAACAATCAGCAACGGCACATGGCACACGCAGTCTTCAGCTCAACAACTTGCCGAATTTGGTGTGATTATACAAGCCTAGGCAAATGAGTGGCGAGGCGTAGACTATTTGTAGATGCGTTATTAGCAGCGAGTAAGAGTTTCGACGTTAGTAATTTCGTGGTAGTTTATGGACTCATTCATGTTTCATCCATTGATGTGGCATGCATGTTTTACTTAACCATTCTCTCGGCTTAGTCACGTAATTACTGAGCAGGCACCGTGAGTTTATACTTCACAGTTGATCCATTAGACGACAACCTCATAGATTCTCAATAGCTTCTGACGTTTGCCAAAACTTTCGAATCTCTCCTGTAACGCGATTACTCGTTCTGTGATCTCGGCATTTCTGAAAATCAGTTAGATCTTGTGATCACCATGTTCATAGTTTTAGTTTTGATTCAGAAACCTACTTTATTTCGTAGCCAGATGATCTCTTTTTTAGTTATGTTTTGCTATGTGGTTGATCCATGATATGATTCTTCAGTGCCACCCTTCTCTAATCAATTTAATCCATTGCTCACAATTTTGATTGAAGTACATGAGCCTATGGAAGTTAAATTACAAACAGTCACTAGCAATGTGTACCTCAGTTCAATGTCAACATTTCATACTAGTCAAACTTAAAATTCACTAGTATGACGCTTAATAAATTTGCATCCTTCAGCTTTCGTACCTGGTTCCCTTATGGCAAGTATTCCAGTTATGAAATTTACAATATTGAGTTGTGTGTGCTACACTTCATTTGCTGCAATGAGTTCCATCAAATACCGTCACCGCCTTGAAAGAGCAAACTGGTCGTTTTGGATCTGTGCATGAACGTTTTTAGTACGTAGTTTCGGGCAAATCCCATTTTAAAAAGCCACCTATTACAAAGAAATACGTTGTTTATGGGTGGATGCGTCGAATGTGGAACATAAAGATATCAGTAGAAATAGGGTCCAAATACAAAATTGTTAAGGCTTTCGTGGCCACTTGTTGACAAACTGCCTATTGGCTTCTGTCTCGGGTTCTTCAGCCGACGTTCATTTAATGATCATTAGATGAAAGTCGGCCGAAGAACCCGAGACAGAAGCCAATAGGCAGTTTGTCAGGATCCAAATAGTAAGCACTTACGTATTTTCTATTCGGGGTGTACTCAGTAAAGACTATTTTTGTTATCACACTTTAGACATAGCTCAGATCTGCTTTAAAATATCAGATTTAGTTACACCTTACTGTAGTATGTCGTTGTATGAGCAGAAGATACATTTGTTTTAAATATGGTACTTTCATTATCCATCATTGTCTCATCGACGCGGCTGCACTATTTCATATATAAGGGAGACATAAATATACCTGTCCACACCAAGTACATTTCAAATTCAGTACCTGAAAGAGTGGAAGAAAGGGGTTTTTGTCTTTCGTTCTCCATGACCAGATTGTACATAAAGTTGCCAGATTTGTTAATGAAATGACAAGGTTCCTCCGTTTTGTGTACCAAGAATGATGTACCAATCGCTGTCACACAAGAGGACGTAAGAACGTTACTCATAAAAAGATTCTGAACTGAGAGGAACAGGAGACAAATGTCACACCTTAAAATGGCAATCGGCTTCAAATTCGACAGGAATTGCAAGTGCCAATGAATATAGGCCACTGTCAACCAGTTTCAAAGTTAACATTGTGATGAAACATTTGCAGTCTGTTGTCTCGCAACAGGCCGTTGCATTCAGTGGCACATAAGGCTGCACGTCTTGAGTTGACCAAGCAAACCAGCGACGGGTCTGTAGCTGACTGGAGGCGCGTGTTGTTGTTTGACGAGTAATGATTGGCGTCTTTTCAAACGACAGAACACATTAACAGCACGAACGGTCCAATAAGGCGTTGAATGTTCAGTATGAGGAGTGTATATAAAATCAGTTGATTCATATTTAAATGTTCATATTACATATATCTGAGTTAATTTTGAAGCATTTCTTGTAAATTTCTCTAAATTAATTTTTATTAATTGTTTCAAAGATGCATCAGCGATATTATCAACAAAGTTGTAAACAATTTGATTCTATGTCTCTGTTCTTCTTCGTTTATACACAGTCTTCGCGGGAATGTGATGTGAAATGAACAGTCTTCGCTGAAGAGTATTGTAACTGGATGTAATGTGTTTTTGTAATACTGCTGATGGTAGAAGAATCTTTCGTTAAGAGTTCAGCGTGGGCAGAACTTAGTGAATACAGTAGTTTCAAAGTTCAGAAACTTTATTTCATTGAATAACTATCAGAAGCCACCTAAGTAATAATCTTTTCACTAGTTAACTTTTCTTCGTATCTGATATAGGATAGGAGAGCAATATTTTATAGCTCTAGTGTGATTGAGGGACTCGATGGAGCTTACATAAAATAAATTATTGTCTTCTGTTTCGAAGACAGACCATTGAGCACTGAGCCTTGAATGCCTCATTACACTACTCATTGAGCAGTATTTGTAATTCAACGGTCTCGATGAACAAATGTTGCCTTTTCTTAATTAACGGTGAGCATGCTGTGGGCACAGATCAGCAGCTGGGAGCAGGCCCGATACAAACACTATGGCATCTTATCGTACCTCACCTATACCGGTAAGCGGTCTTCATCCTACAGTAAACGACTGTGATAAATAGAATAGCAGGTGAGGCTAAAGGTCAATATTTCTTCCAATATTGTAGCTCTATGGGGTCTCATCATCAACGAGTGGCTTCGGCAGAACGTAGCATACGTGAATGAACATATTCACTATCTTCCTTGCCGAACTGAGACTAGAGTCGATATTTCAAGACATTTACGTGATGCCTCCTCGGTGTGACTATCTTTAGTCCGCTTTGCTTAACAACATTTCCTATTTTCAATTATATGTAGTTACCATCGCTGTTGCTAAATACACTGTCCAGTCACGTTAATGTGACCATCGCCAATGTTCGAGATCAACGTGCAATAAACACTCACAGACGGCAGATGGCAGCACTAGCAGTGGAGAGTATATAATGCGCGTCGGGAGATGCTGAAAACAGTGCAGTCGTGATGTCGAAATGGAGCGATTTAGCTGACGTCCAAAACGGCGAGATCAATGGCTTTGCGGCCTAGGGTGGCAGCATTTCCAAAACGGCTAAGTTCGTAAACAGTTCGCGTGCCATCGTCGACCGTACATGGCCAAAGGTCTATCCAACACCAGTGTCGAGACAACTACGGTGCAACACGGGCCATAGGTCACAATGATGAACGACGGTTGCGGAGATGTGTACAGACGAAAAGTCTTGCAACTCTTGATCAACTGACCACCCAAATGAATCAAGGGGCTACCAACAGTGTCTCCACAGTGACCGTTCAGCGAAGATGGTTGCGTATGGGCCTCCGAAGCAGGCCCCCTTGTTCATGCATCCATGATGACTGCTGTTCGTTGGCGACGAAAGTCGGAATTTTCAGCCCAAAACCGCAACTGGACGTCCACTGAGTGGCAACACGTGGTCTTTTCAGGTGAATTACGTATTTTGCTACATCGTACAGATGGCCGTTGGCATTTACAGAGTGAAACACCTCCAAGTGATCACTCTGTATGTGCCACGGCATGGGGAATTCTTTCGTGACATTCCCTGGATGCTCTCCTAATTCTGGGAGTCACAGCGGATTAGAAAAAGCATGCATCTATCCTTGGGGATCATGTCCACCTCTACATGCACTTTGTTTTTCCTCGGTACGATGGCATCTACGAACAGGACAATGCAACGTGTCACACAGCTCGCAGTGTGCGTGTGTGGCTCGAGGAACACCAGGATCGGTTAAACATACTCACTTGCCCACCAAACTCCCAGAATTGAAACAAAGTCGAGAATTTGTGGACCCATCTCGATCGAGCTGCTCGTGCCATGGATCAGCTGAAAAATCTAGCATGGCTGGCCACAGCTCTGGAATTGAGATGGCTTCACATTCTTGTCGGTACCTCCAGAATCTCACTGACTCTCTTCCTCCATGTCTCGCAAAGGTCTGAGGTGCAAAAGTTGGTTACTCAATGTTTTGACAGGTGGTGACGTTAATGCTAGAAGACAGTGTGTAATCCTTTTCGACTTGTCCTAAGTTTTATTTTCTTTGTTGTTATTTCGTCTTCCCGTCCCCCCCCCCCACCTCCCCTGCCCAATATGGGCTGGGGGTGGGCTGTCAGCGGATATAATTTGGCGTTCTACAGCCGTATGAGAGTGAAATTTTAATAACAGAATACAAAAACTGGACATGGTGACTAACAAAAATAAAAGTTTTGTACAATAAAAGATCGTCAGTTGCGTAAGTTAAAGTATAAAATGTTGATTTGATGATTAACTAAAGTATAAACACAAATGAGAGGAAAGTGAGTGTCGCACGCAAATATATAGAAACATATAGACAGTTGCATAAAGCAAAACGGAAAGGCTTATGTGTTGACTGTCTAAAATAGATACGTAGATGAGTGATGGTATTAGTCGATGTAGACTGCCAGGAATTAGGGTATCAGAGGAATATAATATTTAAAGGTTGTGCATAGGAGGGGTTTGTACGGGCGGATGTTTGGAGGAGGGATTGGGGTAAAGTGGAGAGTGATGTGGTTCTGAACCAAGACTGAGGAAGTAAGAGGAGAGGATTGGAGAGGAAGGGAACCCTGACAAGGGGAGAGTGACAGGAATCCCCTGTTAGGATGGATACATTGGAGCTTTATTTCATTGTCGGGTAAGAGAAGACGATTAAAATTTTGTTGGAAGAGGACGTGGAGGAGTAACGTTGGGGAAATGTAGTGGTAGAGGTGCGGCCCAGTACCAAGATCAGTGAGCAGGGTGGAACTAGAGGATGGGTAGTGCAGAATTTACGGGTAATGTAGGATATTCTGAGGTGTTCAAGATGGAAGGGTAGGATGGGGAATTTTACGAATTGGTAGAGAAGTAGTGAGAGAGGATAGGTGGATGTACATGGAGCACATAACGTTCTAGGATCTTAGGCCGTGATGAAAGGAAGAAGGAGTGGAAGTCCACGCCACATTGGTGCAGCAGAGAATGGGTCAGAAAATGCTTTACAGGTGTGGAGGATTGTGGAAGGGAGCAATCCTCATGTTGAAAGGAAGGAGGAGCGGAAGTCCACGCCACGTTGGTGTAGCAGAGGATGGCTCAGATTAGTGCTTTACAAGTGTGGAGGATTGTGGAAGGGTGCAATCCTCATGTCCAGTTGGTTAGTAGTTTTAATAATTTTAGTCCGTTGTGGGCTTTCTGCTGAATGAACAATAGATCGAGTGATAGTCTAAGATATTTTAGTGTGTTATTTAACTGGATAGGACGGTCGTAAATGGTAAGGTAAAAGTTGTGGGGGCGGAAGCTGTGGGTAATTTGGTGTGTATTTATTGCCTGTGTTTTGATAGGGTTGATTTTGAGAAGCCACTGATTGCACTAAGAGGTGACCTGATTGAGATTGATCTGGAGGGACTGTTGGGATTTCTGTAGAGTAGGATAGAGGGAGAGAAAGGTGGTGTCATCAGCGTACTAGAGGAGATGAACAGGAGGAGGGGCTTTGGGAATACAGCAGTGTAGAGGACATACAGGAAAGACGAGAGGACAGAACCTTGGGGTACACCTGCAGTGGGATGGAACTGTGGGAGTTGGTGTTGTTGATGGTGACATAAGACAGGCAGTTAGAGAGAAATATGTGGTGAAGCAGATGCACTTTATGGGAAGTGCTTAGATCTGGAGCTTAAAGACATGCCTGGAATGCCATATATCATGATAAGCTTTCTCAAAATCGAGGGAGACAAAAATGGCGGATATGCAATTGTTGATTTGGTGGGATAGATTGCTCATCAGAGGAAAATTGGGACGAAAGCCACACTGATGGACAGAAATGGATATGTGTTGTGGTAGGTGGTTATTGATAAGTCAAGATAGGATGGATTCAAAGACCTCGCTAAATACGGAGATGAGGCTGATGGAATTGTAGGAGGAGGTGTCAGTGGCAGTTTTACAAGGTTTGAGATAGAAAAGGATTTGACAGGTTTTCTGCAGCTGAGGACACAATACGCTGTTTAGGATTATATCGTACAGGATGGCTAGGATTTGCAGAGAGGAAAGAGACATTCCTTCAACCGTCTGTACATTATGCAGTTGTGATTGGGAATCGTGTTGCATTTGCGACTGAGTACTGTTGAATGTCTTGTGTTGTCATTGGAGTATTGAGTTCTGTCTGTGGGATGTTGCTGAGGTACTGGAAGCTATGAGCGATGGGTGGGAGGAGGGTATTGGTAAGATCATGGATGTCGAGAACAAGGAGTAATCGAAAAGGGGATCGTCTATGGTAGTGAAGGTGTCAGGTAAGACGCAAAGTGGTTGGATTTGCTTAGGTTGTTGGAGAGAGGGTGATTATCTCTCAGGACGGTGTTGGAGGGACCAGGGTAGTTGTCAGAAAAGCGGTGAAAAGCCTTCCAGCACCTGGCACTATGGCGTTGAGGTCTGTACATGTTTGGCACTAACCGTTCCATTTCTTTGTATTCAGCAGATTTCGGATGAGTTTTTGTAGTTCTCGGTGGCATGCACGCTTGTCTTTGTCACATTTCAGCAGGAAAGATTGGTAAAGGTGACGAGTTTTCCAATGGAGTAGGAGAGCACATGGAGAGTGTGTGGAATGGTGTGTGAGGTTGGGTTTTGTAGGAATGAGGTGAGTTATAGCTTTTCAAAAGGTTTGTCGTAGGAATGTGGCAGCATGGTGAGTGTCATTACGGTGTTGGAAGGATAAGGGACGGCTTCCGAGTTGGGTAGCAATGAATTCCCTGTAGGCATCCTAGATGTTACAGAATTACTCCTGGGTGTGTTTGGGAGAGGCAGGAGGAGTGGGCACACAGGTAGGATGTGTGGTGTAGGGGATGGTGAGTAGGACAGGGAGATGATCACTTCTGATGGGGTCGACGATTGTTAAACTAATGCACGTAAGGAGGTTAGGAGAGGTGAGGTAAAATCAGGAGTGAAATTGCTCCCTGGATGGATATGCAGTAGGAGATGGATTATACACCATTGAGGTAGCCAGTAAACCAATGCCACTACTGGGGTTCAGTATCGGAACAGTTATGGATTTTTAGGTCAGTGGAAGTAACTTAGGTTGAAATGGTATGGCCTTTGTGGATGACGAAGTCGTATGGAATGGGTTGATGTGATTGGACATAGATAGTAACATAGGTAACAGTTATGCTTCTGAGGAAGAGAGTGAGAATAAGGTGTTCAGTAGGATTGTTGTATAGGGATTGTGGTCAGACAGGGATGTTCTTGTGGTGGAAAATAGCAACTCTGCCATGGCCATGAGGAGGGGGCTATCCCGTCGGTGGAGGACTTATGGCAAAGTGTGTGTAATATGATAAAGTTGGAGAAAGGTTTCATTCAGGATGAAAGCATCAGGTGTGCATGAAGAGGTGTTTGTTGGCTGAAAAGGAGAGAATATTGTAAAATAGGATATAATACTGCAATCATACCTGGTTTAGCGAGAGAAGGGGTGATAGGAACGTGATTAAACTTCGATACCGAATGGGTGAAAAGAAAGTGGACCTTGTTGCAGGAATAGGTGGCTTGTCTTTTGAAGTGGCAGGCAAAGCAGGCATCGAGAGAAATTTGGCGTTGGGTGTGTGGCATGTGCAAACAGTGAATGTTTACTGAACTATGATCATAAAACACATGATGCTTTCAACTGTGGGAGGTGGCTGGAGGGAACTTTTGGGGTGGAGCTGGTTGTCAGTGGGTTTGATCGGAACTCTCAGCTCAGGTTTGGAAGGTGGAGGTTGAGCATTGCACTTGGAAGAATAGGTCAGGTAGGGCAGGTTACATGCGTTGCATGAGGGAAGGGAAGTGACATTATGACATTGTTTGAGGAAATGGTAGGCCTTACAATGGGGCCAGGTGGGAGGGTGTTTGCAGTCAGTGGTGATCATTATAAATTAGGCATCCTTGGCAATAGCAGGACTCAGGACAGGTTTGGAGGCTCAATAGCCATCGTTTGTAGATCAGGGCCTCATGGTGGTAAACGTGATTTATTGTGGATGATGACAGTGGGGATGTAGACTTTGGAGGTTGGGCCATAATCGTCAAAGATACAAGTGCTTCTCAAACTTCAAGGTCAGGATGGAAGTTGAGCTCAGACTCCACCTCCAACATTATGGTCTCAGGGTCGATCCCCTTTGATCAAGGCGATAAGGTGGGAGGGGAGATGGCGATGAGGTTGTGGTTGCTTGGTCCAGGTGGCTGTGGGAAAGGGTGTGAGGTTTGTAAAGGGACCAAAAGTGACACAAGGGTTTTTTTCAGGAGTTTGGTATGGAATTCTGGATCAGGGGATTTGATGAGGAGAGAGTCTTTTCCAGGGATGATCTGACTGATTGGCAAGGAAAAGATATATTTTCTGATTTCGAGGAGGAGGGTTTTGGATTTAGAAAAGGTGAGGAAACAGAGGAAGGTATGATATTATGTACTTGTTGTTACAGATGGGGTGGTCTGTCAGTCAGCGGCGAGATGGAGACGGTAACAGTGATGATGATGTACAAAATAGACTGACGATGAACAGTCATACTTACAGAAGAAATCTGGAAGGCTGAAGAAACTGGCGATGAAGAGGCATACAAACGAACGAAGCCTCGAAGGCACAATAAATTACAAAGACGAACAGATGTAAAGGTTAAGGGAGTTGCCCTTACCACTCTAAGGTGTAACGAAAGTAACACCAAGCGAACTAGTAGTAGAATGTACACTAGCGGATTGATACTTTTCGAAATATCGTGTCCTTCGTTATGATACTATGAATAACATGCTCGTAGGTACTGTAGGACTGCCAATATCAGCGATTGCCATGTTACTGCCGCACCCGCCTGTTAAGCCTCTTTCCACGACCATTTATACCTCTAAGCACGTGTGCTGCAGTGTCGTGAGAGCGAGAACAAAGGGCCGGCAGACAATACGTTTTAGTGGGTGTACACAGCCGCAGACGGCCACGGGGGCGAGAAGCCGCGCTGCCCGGGGCGCGCAGATCAAAGGACGGCGCCGCGCAGAGGGCGCCGGGCCGGGAAGCCCTTATTGCGTCCCTGTTTGAACCAGAGCGCCGAATTTCCTCTACGGTCCCACTCATCCGGGAAAGACAGTCTCGTTTTATCTGAATTTAAATGACTCCTATTTGGGCCACAAACCAGTGTATTATCTGTAATTACCAACAAACTTTGAAATTAGTCGAGGCTAGGAACGATCTTACAATGTTTTCTATCGCCTTGATATAGAAAACGGTAACTGACATCGGCAACAAGTATAATTTGAAACACGAACTTTCACGGTCCGCACAGGCCGTTAAAAGTTTCTCTGCCTTTCTAAAGTAGCACATAGTCTCTTCAAGAGATACCAACGTGTAGTCTCTGTGGAGATCATCTTGAGGCAGTGTAAATGTACTTTTATTCTTTATTTTCGCCCACGCCCCAAGAATCTTTATTTCGTTAACAAAAGTGAATTCACTACACACACATAAAATTCATCCAAGTACACAACATGAAGGGGGGGAGTTGATGAAAGTGACCAAAAGTGTCAATTTTCGACTTATTTTTTATTTTTTAGTACAATTCATAGACAATAAGTTCGCAAACTTTCAATGTTGAAATCGCATCCGCAGTGGTTGAAAATTACTCAAAAGTGTGACGCGGCCTCCCTGCCACGCCCACGTTTTGAAGCAGCACTTCAATACCAGCTCAGATAACAACGATTCTGTGTATTACTTTCAACAAAAAGTGTGCTGGATACACCTAGAAGGCCGTGATACGTACTATTTGGTTTTATAGATCATCTTCGGTCGGTCCTGTGTTCATTGGCAAAACCCAAACTCCAAATCAATCTCTAAATTCAACCATATGGAAACGATACCGTAAAAACACATTTGCATCTGCTACAGTTGTCAGAATTGCAACTTATGATGCAGCTATTGTATTTAATGATGAGAACGTCGGGAGGCTGAAGGTATTGAAAAGAATGGGCTTCACGGTAGGAAATTTTACTCACGACATCCGGAGAAAAATAGATTTACAGCGCGTCTCTGCAGCTGAAAAGTCAGTTGAAGACCAGGTAAAGGAAAGAAGACAGAGAACAAGAAACCAGAAGAGAAGCCTTGAAGGTAAAGACGACCCACAGTACAAATGTGGTGCCTTCTGAAGAAGTGACATGAGGAAAAAAATTAGGTTGAACTTTAAATTGCGTTTCCTGAAAAGTTTGTTTTCTAAAGTTTATGTATAATTTTCTCAGATTCTATGAATGCTAGAATTATGTAATTTGTACACATATCTCTGTAAACCTAATAAACATTGTCTCAAGAACAAATTTTTAAATTCTAATTGCAAGCTGAGAAAAGGGTCAAAGTGCTAGGAATTTTGCACGAATTTAAAATTGTACTTGTGGAATTGTAATTAAAAAAATTTGAAAATTTTCCTATTTGACCTATTTAAAAAACCTCATGCGAGAAGCTTACAACATATAAAGAGATGAAACAGATAAATTTATGTAGAAATCTCTTGAATTCCTTCTGACAAAAAGGAACATACATCATTTTTTGAAAATAAAACTTCAAATTTAATTAAACAAAAGTTGAATATATATCGTAAAAGGATTTTATGTGTAAATGCGTTTCTTTCATGTAGCGTGGTATAACATTTCATTCCCATATCTCCAAAACTGTGGATTTGGTGCATTTTTTAAATAGTGTTTGTTTTTCATCAACATCTCCCCTTAACAGGTGAAAAATTTGCGTAATAGGATGAAGTTTCTACCAGTCAAATTTTAATCCTACAGACCGTTAAGGAGTTTATTGCAGTTTACACAAACATCGTCCTATTTACAACCAGCTACTTATTTAGCGAGGATCGCATTACATAAGGGAGAGGAATGCGAAAACTGTAGTTCAGATTTTACAGTTCGTTTTCAATTTTTAATTCTCTGTCCTGAAGGGGAGAGAGCTTATAGTTTTTTCAGCCGTAGTTTTGGTTATGCCGTTTGGAATCCATTTGTTTCTATACGGGGAGTAAGGGGAATTTTGAATTTGCTACGTACAGTTTTCCTCTGATTTTGTTACGAAGAGAATAGCAGAAGAAAACTGTTCTAAAGCCTCCTCCATAATCCATTACGACGCAATAAATGTAAGAAACGTCTGTAAAACTTCAAATGGGCGACTCTTTCTTCATGTATATGTAGTTTCGCCAGATGAAAGACACAAATCTTAAATTACATGTTAGATCGAAAAATAAATGCTTGTCACTTTCTGTATGTATGCAAAGCAAGTTTATTTTGTTTGCCTGACTTTGAAGTCAACGTTTTCGTTGGCCAAAGATGTATCGAGGGAAGTTTCTCTTGCTGGTGTGTGTCGGTGGCGAGGGGTGCTACGATCGCTGTTCCCTGCTGTCTCCGCTTCCACACCACTGTGTGCAGTATGTTGACCTTTTGAAGTTGATTTAACAAAATTCACAATCAAAATGCTTGATGTCCGGTAAATATCTGTAATTATACCGTTTTTGAAGCTAAACCACGAACAAATTACACGAATGTGACGGAAATCGGCAGATGTGATGTTCATGTACAGATAAACAAATGATTACAATTTTTTTTTTTAAATTGGATGCTTTATGCAAGAGAAAGAGTTTCACAAATTGAGCTAGTTAATAACGCATGGGTCCACCTCTGACCATTGTGCAAGCAATTATTTGGCTTGGCGCTGTTTGATAGAGTTGTTGGATGTCCTCCTGTGCCATATTGGGCCAGGTTTTCTCCAATTGGCGCTTTATATCGTAAAAATCCTGAGCTGGCTGGGGGGCCGTGCCCATAATGCTCCAAATGTGACATGTAAGCCCAAGATGACTTGCACGAAGGGCAACGAGATCGGACGTAGAATATCGTCGACGTATCACTGTGCTGCAAGGGTGCCGCACATAAAACCCGAAGGGGTGTTCCAATAAAATCAAATGGCACCCAAGTCCATCACTCCAGGTTGTTGGGCAGTATTGCGGGCGACAGTCAAGTTGGTATCCCATCGTTGTCTGAGGTGTCTTGAGACAAGTCTTCTCTGGTCATCGGAGTTCAGTTCGAAGCGGGACTAATCACTGAAGACCATTCTACTCCAGCCAATGAGATTCCAGGTCGAATACGTGTCTGGAGGCGCCACGGAGATCGGTGGGATACCAACCTGACTGTCACCCTCAATACGGACCGAGAACCAGGACCGGCGGTCTGCGACATCCTCGCAGCACAGCGGTACATCGTCCACATTATACGCCATGATTTTTTGTACTTCATTGCAAACCCTCCTGTACTTACATTTCAGCAAGATAATACGCTCCAGCACATGGTGAGATTTTGTACTGCTTGTCTTCGTATGGCCAAACCCTTCCTCGGCCAGCAAAGTAGCCAGACCTGTCCGCAATTGAGAACTTCCTGAGCATTACGAAAAGCCCCCTCTTACCAGCTCGTGATTTTGACGATCTAACTCACTGGTTGGACAGAATGTGGTACGATATCCCTTGAGAGGCTATTCAACAACTCTGTCAATCAATGTCAATCAGAATAAAAGCTTGCTTAAGGGCCAGAAGTGGACCAATACGTTACAGATTTGCTCAGTATGGAAGTTCTTTCTCATGAATAAGTCATCCAATTTTTCTGAAACTACTGTCATTTGTCTGTTGTATACCGCATCTACCGATGTACGTCACATTCGGATAATTACTTCGTGGCGTACCGCATTTTTTTCCCTTTCGAGCGTACATACTACAGGATGTGGCTGGATGTTCGTCAGGTTAGACATGAAACTAGCAAGGTTCTGGTTTTACTTGGACCACAATGTCAGTTTTTACTTAAATGAAATGGGCGATCCTTTATTGATTTCAATTCACACAGAATATCTGAAAATCAGTGGTATGAGATACAATTTATGGCAGAACGTTTAGTGAGATTAGACATTAAACCTAGACAAACACTTGTTTTACTTCTGTGGATCATACACTCAGTTATTACTGGAATAAAATGGGATATCGTTTGTTGATTGGGAATCGCACAGAATTAGACGTACTAAGCACTCACAATATCACGACATATGTTCTTGTTTCCAAAACACTGTCTATATAAATGAACTTCCGATTAACTTCCTATCTTGTTTTAGTGCATCAGGTGGACTCGGTCTATAGCAGATCCTTTTAAATGCTACACTTTGAACTCAGTCTAGGCTCGGTTTAACACCTTACAAAATACGATTAATTTTGAACTCTTCCATTGCAACATTACATACCTCTCGGGCAACATGTCACCAACCAGAGTCTCAAAAACCATTACGCTTCTCTCAACTCCACTGCCCTTCAGCCGATTTTGTCTGTTACTCTGATTTATCGATCAATACTAATTTGTCTGGGCGTTGTAATTAATTAAATTACATGCCATATACTGGTACTCGATTTACTAATGTACACTGTCTAACAAAAACAGTGAAGCGCCAAGAAGACATGCTCTGATGTTAATGTAATTTTGTACATGTATACACCATTGGCAGGTATGTAAATCATTAAAAGTTACAATTATTTTTTACTGGTAGAACGTCCACCGCAGTGCATTAGCGTTCATAGTATTTCATCTTTATACGAGGCCTGGTTGAACGGATAATAGACACAAAGAGCTTTAGATACTGAGCAATCACTGATGAACAAGGAGATGCCACGAACCTGTCTGAGACAGCTTTATCAGCTCCTGATAGTTTGGAAGTGGCCTCATTGTTCGGTTTGCCAAACTGTGCAGTACCCTTATTTATAGGGCGTTTGGATGCGGCCCAGTGTTGGACTCTATTCGTCATCAAGGTTCCATTCAATCATGTCTGACCACCAGAAAGGAGGATCGACGTATTGTGCACCAAGCACATTGTAGAACCTTCACATATGCGTCTGCCATCGGAGAATAAGCAGTATTCTGAGTCATCCAGCAACAATCCTAGGGAAATAACAGCAGTTGGACTTTTGAAGTTACTATCCCACGCGTAGGCTGCCGTTAACATCAGAACACACATCGCTACGTTTGGAGTGAGATCTTGACCGGGAAACATGGACAAGTGATGAAGGACATCACATTGTGTTCACGTTTCTACACTACCCGGTTCATGATCGGCTAATACTTTGGCGACCTGGGTAGAGATCTCACACTTACAAAGTTTTGGAAAGGTACACCATTCTCCATGCGTCATGGTCGGAGGAACCCTCACATTTAATTTCAGGCCATGGATGGTAGTCACTGAGGCAACTCGAAGGGCACAATGGCATGCCACAGACATCCTACCTCCTTACGTGTTACCGATCATGAGGAATTATCCTGGTGCCATTTTTCAACAGGACAACGCTCGTCCACATATGGCTACATAATGTTGAGGTACTCCTGTGGCTGGCAAGATCACCAGACGTATCCATGGACACGTCTGGGACCAGCTCAGACATCAACTCCGTGCTAAAGCCAGTACCCGGGGTATCAACAACCTGTTGCAACATTTATGGCTGATTTACCTCAAGAGAGGATTCAACGGATTTATGACGCCATAGTCAATCGAAACCGTGCATGTATCAAAGCCAGAGGGGCGGGGCTGGGGAGTGCAAGGTGATAATGATAAGCAGGCTCATACTGCCCAATTGTTGGAAACTTTCTCTTGATTTTTGATCACTGAGATAACATCCCACAGTCCCAAACCGTGAAGTATAACTTCGTTTTGCCCTCCCCCTTCTGGATGCTTTACTTTTTTCTTGGTATGTACATACTCCAGACAACGTGAATAAAATTAGCGCAGGAAAAAGACATGTATTCTAAAATTGTATATTAACGGGCTCCAAAAGAGCGGCCATGGCTTCTTCGACTTTATTTGTCTTAATAACACGGCGACTTATTTTATCGAGGGAGACATGTTTCTGTTCATAAGCGAGGAAGGTCTCCTGAGAACGATGTATCACTCAGTGAATTGCGGATGCTCGATCAGCGTCTAATCAGCACCGACAGTTCAGCTCCGATGTTTTCTCTGGGATGGTTCTTCGCTGTTCCAAATCAGTATATAATGTAACAGAAACTGTAACCGCTACAACGACCAGCCCGCCTGACTTAACTGTCTCACGGCGGTAAATAGCTGCAGCAGAGACTAGGTCGGCAACTGCTTGATCCCTGATACTTGAAAACAAATTTCGTTCCAGCTTACTTTACGTCACTAAGATACAATGTCTGCTTTAATATACAAAAACGTTACAATAATTGTTTTCCGATCTAGTGCCATAGCCTCAAATTTATGGAAAGATAGTCCCATTTTCCACCTCGCCTTTGCTATCATCACCGGATGTATCTCACACGATCAGCTGATTTCGGTAATTTGTCATTTTCAAGAACTTACTTAGACCATCGTAATTTTATACAGTATCCCTGTATGAATGTACACAAAGTGCGCCAATCATTCAAATATGTAACTGCAGGCATAATATAGAACAAAGTTCTACACTTGACGCTGGCCGGTGTGGCCGAGCGCTTCTAGGCGCTTCAGTCTGGAACCGTGCGACCGCTACTGTCGTAGGTTCGAATCCTGCCTCGGGCGTGGATTTGTGTGGTGTCCTTAGGTTATTTAGGTTTAAGTAGTTCTAAGTTCTAGAGGACTGATGACCTCAGATGTTAAGTCCCTTAGTGCTGAGAGCCATTTGAACCATTTTTTTTCTATACTTGACAACGATTTAAATAATTGCCGTATTGCCATACTTAGCTGAACATAAAAACTCACAATTTATTGGACCGCGCCAGATTTTCATCCTAATAGCAAACAAAAACACTACGAGAACTCCAAGAGAAATATACAATACGCATAGGAACAACAGCTGATAAAGAAAGTATTTTCAGAAATACGTTTATAGCATAATTCGCATGATAAAATCATGTCATTTCTTAAAGCTTAATAAATAATACATTGAAATAAGAAATTATTATTACTATTTTTTTAAATTTCCATCTAGGTACACTCTCATTTAAGTGCGGGAAATTATATGATGCATATTTCCACCACCACCGTTCCGGCAGGCAGTTACTCGGTCTGTGGAGTTCTTGATGTCGTTTGACAGATATCTTTTTGATGTCGTTGATGAGACGTAGAATTTCTCTCTTAAGTTAGAGATCTGTTTGTCGTGTGTTCTCGCAGACCTTGGAAGTCACATGGACTCACATGGAGTAAGATCACAAGATCTGGGAGTCCATTCCAAGTCGCCTCTATGTCAGATCCCATACAGCGGGAATTTATCATGGAGTAGTTACCGGCCGGCCGCGGTGGTCTAGCGGTTCTAGGCGCGCAGTCCGGAACCGCGCGACTGCTACGGTCGCAGGTTCGAATCCTGCCTCGGCATGGATGTGTGTGATGTCCTTAGGTTAGTTAGGTTTAAGTAGTTCTAAGTTCTAGGGGACTGATGACAACAGATGTTAAGTCCCATAGTGCTCAGAACCATTTGAACCCTTTTTTGAGTAGTTACCTAGTTGGATGTTTGATACGTAGTCCGTCCTTCTGTAACGACATATTGACTGTATCCACCTCATCCAGAGAGGACAGAAGTTGGATCTGACCATTTCACGATAATGCTCTCCGTTAACTGTTACTACATTACCGTCAACATCTTCAAAAAAGAAGTAACCGATCACACCACCTGCCCATAAGTCATGCCAGAGTGTGGGCGCCGTGGATGCATGTGACTCTCTTGAATCACTATAGGGCTTTATTGGCTACAAATACAACAATTTTGTCGGATAACGAACCCACACAGATGGAAATTTGCTCGTCACTGAAAATTATTCATTTTGCACAACTGTTGTAGTCTTATTGTTTTGTGAGAATACACTCGGAGAAATTTCTCCGTTTCAAATGATCTATGGGTTTAACATACATCAGCATCCACATCTACACCTACGTGATTACTCTGCAATTCACAGTGAAGTGACTGACACAGGATTCATTGAACCACCTTCAAGCTGCTTCTCTACCGTTCCACTCGCGAACAGCGAGCGGGAAACCAAACACTTAAATCCTTCAGTGCGAGTTCTGATTTCTCTTACGTTATTACGATGATATCTCTCTATGTAGGTGGTAGCCGCGCGGTCCAGGGCGTCTTACCACGGTCCGCGCTGCTGCCCCCGTCGGAGGTTCGAGTTCTCCCTCCTGCATGGGTGTGTCTGTTGTCTTTAGCGTAAGTTAGTTTAAGATAGATTAAGTAGTGCGCAAGCTGACGGACCGATGACCTCAGCAGTTTGGTCCCATAAGACCTTACCACAAATTTCCAACTCTACTTAGGTGGGCACCCATAAAATATTTTCACACTCTGAGGAGAAAGTTGGTGATTGACATTTCCTCCCGTAGCTGAAAATGTCTTTGTTTTAATGACTGCTACCCACACTCGTGTATCATATCCGTGGCGTCAGCTGAATATTTCATGAGCGCATATGAAGATCCTCTTTAAAATTCTTTGCAAAGAGACTGTCTAAATTGTTAGTTGTTGCGGACAACGTTTAAGCGACTTGTGATGGCTTACAGCTACATTGTCCTGCAACAATGCAATATATTGTTCGCTACGAACCGTACGGTTGAGTACGGACGATTTTATGATTGCAATTTCTTTGTCAACCGATGCTGTTGGAGCACTATTACGTCCGCAGATCCTGCGAAGTCTACGAACAGTCTGTACATAGCTCTCGCGGTTCTGTAATGGGTTTTCATAATGATAACAGGTCATACTTTGTAAACCGCTCCATGGCAACTGACGTCCTCAAATACACAAACAACGGTTGATCAAATAATCGGAATGATAATTGATATGAAAAGTAATAAACACAGTGCCGTAAAGCGAAAAACAAAATTTTACCACTCATTTTAAAAATTGCGTAATATATGAGAGACATTTACTCCCTACTGCACTACGGGTTAACAAAGTTACCTCGAGCTGCTCTCAAACATCGTTTTGGATCCATACGATATTTCAGCGCCTGTGTTGTTCAGAAGTATGATGCAATACTCATTCGGACAAGGACGCATGTCCCAAGGATCAGGCACTGCGGCGACTACAGCCGTTAAGAAATACAGGAAATGTATTCGCAGTTGCAAATAAGGACAAAAATTAGCGGTATAGTAGAATGTCGACAGTGAAAATCTGTGCCAGAACGGGTCTCGCAATAAGCGGGAAATCCGGGTTCGAGTCCCGATCTGGCACAAATGTACATAGTCGTCATTCTATTATACCGTTTCGTGTATCTACATGTATCGGTTGAGTAATGAAGAAGTGAAGAATGAAAGATAAGGTCGTATTATGGAAAGATATGAGCTGTGTGCTTTTGAACGGAATCATCTCGGCATTTGCCTTAAACCAGTTACGGAAATCACGAGAGATGTAATTCACAATTGACGGATGGAGATTTGAACCGTCGTCCTCCCGAGTCCAATGTTTCACCGCTGTGAGTGACAGCTCTTATCATTCGACCATATCATTAGGTGGTTTCTTTTTCTATCGCTTTGGGAAAGTAGAGATATAAAACAGCAGGAACGTAACTTTAGCCCATTCTTCAGGTTCAATGATTCTGTACATCAGCAATAACTTCTTTGTAGGACTTGGAAATCATACCCATATGCATTTTCCTTTAGGCTGGCACCACTGAAACAGAATCAAACACTCTGAATGCCCTGCTGCCCTGCTTGCTTACATACAACTGAGCATATTTTGGAAAACTGTACATTTAAATGGATCTACTTTTAAATTACTTTGTGTAATTGTACGTTATGCAGGTATCGTCGATATCTACGATGCCTTTGCGTCCCATATATGTATACCTGGTTCAAGCATGCTTCGCAGTTATGGTTCATATTATTTTTAAATGGTTACGACATTATGCTGTGCAGCTGAATGAGGGGTATGGCACGTGTTTCTTATATCTTCTATCTTTTGTTTTTAATCTCTTAATGTAGTTTGTTTTACTTCTATTGGAGGTTCTGAAGATGGCTATTGCATAGCCGCGAAAGGTAATAGTTTTCAAAAAACTTTTCGATGAAGACAATTAAGTAAAAACCATGTACATCATGATCGCTCTCCAGATTTTCATTTTATGTCAAATTCTATGAAACAGGCCTTTCCAATCCAAGCGAACTTCAGCTGGGCAGTTACACGGTGGCTCAAATAGGTAGGCACCGGGCGGCCAGCGCTTCTAGCAGTAAACCAAAGTTCACAGCTGTTGTTTCTGTTGTTTCAGAGGCAATTACAGGGAAAAAAAACTTCTTCTTCGGCATAAATGTCATAATTAATGGTATCTAGAAGATTCTTAAGTTTCAGTGATAGACAAAATGAATGGTGACAGCAATAATTACGGTACGTTACGTGTAACTTTATAAGCTACGAATCGCATATGTTTTATTTGTATTACTCTACTCAACATCCTAAATTACATTTCTTCCTTCAACACAAACAGGCAAAAGTATATTATCATGTTTATCACCATCGTATCACCAGCTCCAGCTTCCTCTTTCACACGACCCACTCGTCAATCATGGCTATGTATTCCCTGGTTTTCATAGTATCTCTAAACCTGACGTTGCCAATATTGGGGGGTGGGGACAAAATTTGAGAAGACCAAAAGCATAACACACTAACATGTCTGATATCGTCTAGGAAAACACTTAACATTCAAAACAGTTTCCAGTCGTTTCACTATGTATAAATACAGGTCGTGTATGATTTTCAGGGAATCTTACACCATTCTTTCCCGAAAATAGAGACGATTTCAGGTAACGATGACGGAAGTGAATACCGATCAAGCACTCTTGTCCCCAAAGCAGACATGAAAGGCTCAATAATACTGAGATCTGGCGTCTTCGGACGCGAGGAGAAATACGACACTTCATTCTCGTCCTCCCACAACCGTCCCTGAATAACACGAGCTTTGTAGACAGGGGCTCTGTCTTCTTGGAACACAGAATGACCATTGGAGGACAAAAATTGCACCATGCGATGGATCTGATCAGCCAGATCCTCACATAATCATTGGCAGCAATGCGTCCACGCTGACCAACCGTGGGACTCATTGAATACTACGATATAGCTGCCCAAATCGTCACCGAACCCACTTCACGTTCTGGCTCTTCGGACGCAAACTCGGTCAGAAGTTATAAACAGTGTGAAACAATATTCATCTGACCGTATGACATTCTTCCACTGCTCCATAGTTCACGTTTTATAGGTTCGGCGCCACGTTTTCCTGTTACGGGCACATACACCACTGATGTGTGGTTCTACAATTCCACTTCGCTCTGCAGTTCCCAGCTCACGGACCTACCTTCGGGTTGATTCGTTTCTAACAGGGTTCGCGAGTGTGCATTCAGTTCTACAGTGATTTTTGCAGCTGTCGTCCCCTCATTTCGTCACAATCCTATTGAATGACCGTATGTCACGGTGACTCAACACACACTTTCGTCTGTGATGTGGTTTAGCTGATGATTTTTTCCACCTGAAACACCAAACATTTTGGCTAGTTACTGAGGCACGAGCACCAACAGCCTGTTCACATTCGACTTCTCTCAACTCTGGCAAAAAGCACACACAAGTGCACAGAAAGCTGTTCTGACCACGATTGACGCTTGCAACGTGTTGAGGTGTCATTCGTGGTCAGATAACAACAGCGAAAACTGCAGGCTTGGCTAACAATGGCGTATGTTCAAGCAAGTGTTTCTCGCCGTTTTTCCATGGTTTTCACCAACCCCGAATTTCATATGTATAGCTAATTTTAGGTTCACTGTTTTTTTATTACGGCCTCCGTACTACGTCCATCGTTTTCCGATAACTAGCATGCCTCCCATAGGGCCCATAAGTTCTTTTTAAACTGATCACACTTGACATTACCCGCAAATCGTCTTGCGAGAGGCGTAAATCTTATGACTGGTTTCGCTGTTACTCGTACAAATATACTAACTGAAATAGAAAGAGTTAGAACGTGAAAACCTTAATCAAATACTACCAAAGAGACGCGTCAGTATTTGCATCCAGGTGTGATACATTCATTAAAATTTCATGGTATGCGGGCTTATTTTCAATAGAGGAAAATCCAGTTCTTGTTGATAAACAGTGGTGCGAGTACAGCATGACTACTGTATGTTTCTACGAGGATTGCCCAGAAAGTAATGCACAGCATTTTTTTTTTCAGCCGAAAACGATGCTACGAATGCGAAATGTTACGTATGTACGAGGGTTCGAACTTAAATAGTGGCAACTATTTATTCACAACCGATGCAAAAGAGTTACATGTTTGCAGCTGTTACTGTCCTTCAAAGTAGTCACCAGCGTTGCGTAGTACCCGTTGCCAGCGATGTGGAAGGCGTAGTATACCGTTAGCAGACCCTGTTCTGTTGATGGTGTGAATGGAGCGGTCTACTGCCTGTCGAACCTCTGGAACAGCTCTGAAGCGAATGCCACGAAGAGGTTCTTTCATCTTCGGAATCAAACAAAAGTCAGAAGGATTTAGATCCGGGGAGTATAGTAGATGGTTCAGTACTTCCCAGCCCCATCGACCGAACAGCTTGCGCTGTATGCGCCCTCGCGTTGTCGCGAAAAATAATGGGTGGATTGCGCAGAAGGTGTAGATGCTTATTTCGAAAAGCTGGTCGCAGATGATGCTCCAAAAACGAACAGTAATACTGCGCATTGACGGTCTGCCGTGGAGAAAGGTAATGCGTTAGCACACCTCCATCACAGTCATACACAAGAATCACCACAACTTTCACCATACTGGGGCTCTGGCGCACTTTAGACTTGTGCGGCCACCCATAATGACGCCATTCAAATTTTGCTCGTGCGATGTGGCACATGTCTCAGCCAGTGTTACAACACGGCGTAGGAAAGCCTCTCCTTCGAGCTCATAGCGCTCCAAGTTCGTCAGAGCAGCGTCGTAACGAATCCAGTTCCGCATTTCCGTCAAGTCGTGCGAAAGCCATCGTGATGCTATTTTTCGTATGCCCAGGCTTCCCTTCAGGATGCGAAGCCCAGTCATATGCGCTAATCTGGTTTCGTGGGCGAGCTCAAGAATCGTATGGCGTCGATCACTGTCCACTAACGCGGCAACAGCATGCACTTCTTCTTCAGAGACGCTAGGACGACCTGGCCGATGTATGTCTGCCATAGTTTGCCGACCCTCGTTAAAGGCTTCTACCCAACGTTCTGTGCGGCAATGCCGATTCCCCGCACGCCTCCTGAAGACCTTGATGAGACTGTCGTGCCCCACGACCTCTGGCACATTCAATATTGAACCAATTCGTTCGTTCCTGTTTCTAAAACATAGTGATACCGTTAGGTTAGACCGCTCTCTCACAGGTGACTGTGTTTCCCTCGACTGTGCGCACGCCGGTGACATAGGACGGGCGAGTCCATTTGCTCGGAGGTAAGGTAGGTATGTCAACAACGTGTGCTATCAGCGACTATAGTAGATAGCATTGCGTAGTGTCTCCACAGCAGTGTTGCCACTATTTAAGTTCCAGCCAACGTATTATTTGAACTCTCCTGAGTGAGCGCGCCAAGTTTCCATCATATTCGAAAGATAGCATAGCCGCAGGACAGTTTCAAAATGGCGTCTGTAGGTGATGTACGTTACAAGCAATGTGCCGTCATTGAACTTCACATGGTCGAGGAAGAAACTGTGGGGAATATTCATAAACGCTTGTGCAAAGTCTGTGGAGCATCGACAGAAGTACAGTTAGGCGCTGGGCACGGACGGTGAGGTCATCAGAAGGCAGTTGGCGGAGCTCCCCGATTTGCAGCGGTCTGGGAGACCATCCGCAGCTGTCACACCTGACACATCTGACCTAGCCCCCTCGGACTTCCACTTGCTTGTGCCATGAAAGGATGCCATTCGTGGAAGACATTTTGAGGACGATGAGGAGGTGATTCACAGAGTGAAGCACTGGCACCACCACCAGGACAATGATTGGTACCGGCAGGGCATACACGCCTTGGTTTCGCGCTGGTGGAAGCCCATAGAAAGGGATGGAGATTACGTGGTTAAATAGGGTGTATGGATAAAACACCACAATTTCGTGTGTGTAATTTCCATCATGTTCAATAAAGAACTGTTGAAGAAAAAGAATGCAATGTATTGCTTTCTGGGCCACCCTCGTACAATTTTTGGAACTCCTCCAGATGGAGATTGCAACACATCAGGTCCTGTAAACGTGTGCAGATTATCACCACCTTCTGGATTGAGAAACGTATAATAAGTGGCACAACGTACGTGGAAACTCCGTACCGACAGATCATGCAACCGCTGTAGAATCAGTAGCAATGAGATAGACACAGGACAACAGTGTGACAAGAAGAGTATGCAAAGGTCCATACAAAAGAACTACACCACGAGAAGATCGTTGGATTGTTTGGATGCCACTGACGAATAGAGGTGCTGCAGGGAGAGTGACACTGTGACCCATCTGGAACAGATCACTGGAAACTGGAATGAGATCACTATTTACCATTTACCATTAGTTTTCGCTGACACCATACTACAGACAACAGACGCTTGCATGGTGTAGAGCCAGATTCATCTGGGATACTGATTGGCATTCTATGGTATTCCGTGATGAGTCTCGCATCTGCCTGTGGCTACCAGATCAAAGCCAACTCGTCATTAGACGACCTGCTGACAGGATGCAGACGTCTCTGAGTTCTGGATTCATGGCGTGGAAAGCTCTTGGGTATGACATAAGGACTCATATGGTAAATGTTGAAGAGAGGCTGAATGCTCTTAAGTATGTGGCAAGAATGGTAAGCAATGTTATCATACTCTTCGTGACTAGGGGACCAAATGGCACATTCTAGTATGATAATGGAAGACCACACAGTGCACGTCACACTACAAACGCCCTTAGGAATGAAGGAAACCCTGAATGGCTTGCCTGGTCTCCTGATTTGTCACCTGCAGAGCTTGTCTGGCGCTGGACGGAAAGACGACAATTTTCATATCAACTTTCACCAACTGATACAGAATATGGATCAGGCATGGCTACAAATTCCTTAAGATGACATTCCGCGACTGTTTCTTTTCAATTCATCCCTGGAGGTCACAATTAAACCAATGACGATGGACAACAGTGTGAAATTGAATAAATTTAATAACCGTTTGTGATGAAAATGGAAAGAGATTATAAGACGAACATCAACGACAGTAGAACAATGTAACTGAATTTAGTCGAATTAAGTTATTCATGAGGTGAAGGAATTAGTTTGGGAAGTTAGACACTAAAAATAAGTGAGTCTCTATATGGCTTAAGTTATTTCCTGCAGCTGATTAGACGAGCTTCAAGTACAAGGAAAATAAATAACTAATTAACTGAAGTGAATATGTAAGAAAAACTTTGTAACACGTGGCAGTATCTATATTTAACGAGGAAAGTATGAAGTCTGATTTCATTGTCTGATTGGAACTTGACTTGTTTTGAATTTCTCACGCCTCAACCAGCATGCGATAGTGCCAAGATCTCATAGGATAAGTTTCGAAAAACATTATTACAGATTTATCCAGAAATAATTTAGTATCGTACTACTGTTCCTTGCAAATCTCAGTCCAATACACTCTTAGTTCATTAGTAATAAGCTTTGCCCCCCCCCCCCCTCCCTCTTTCACTTTTAAACAGCCTTCTTTTCGTGCTTTACAATATATTTTATAGGTTAAAAATTAGTGACCACCATTGAACGGTGGAAACTCTATGCTTTGAAATATTCGGGCAGTACCAAGAAAGGTTGTTATTTAGCTGATTCTGTATAGACGACCCACTTGAAGCGAAACACTTGTTTTCGTCAGTATGGTTGTTCGGCATCTAAATATTATAGTTGTTAGAAGTACGGAGGATCTGCTCTTTACATAGGAACCTATGAAGATTCCCAGATGATACCAGCGCTTGCCTTCATCACAGCAATGAGCGTCACTTGAGGAGTTGTCCTTAATGAACAAACAAAATTCAGTGTTGTTCGTTCCTTTAGGAAAAGCTGTTATTTTATAAGTGTAACTGAAATTTAAAAAGCAGAAAGTTTAAAGCTGCTGAGATGAAATATAACTTGAAGTATGTTTCTAAGAATGGACAACGATCACATCAGCATAAAGGAAGTTTTATCTCGAGGACACTATACAAACAGAGTAAGCTGAATATAAAATTTGTAAGTGAAACATTAAATATGTTGTGACGTTCGTACTCAGATCATGGAAAAGTAAACAACGTAGAACTGACGTGTAGTTGACTGATCAAACATAAATTATATTATTTTATCACGTGTTTTTGATCTGCACTTATTTTCGCATTATAGGAACTCCCGCGCATGTAGTAGCGGAGGTGCAAACAATTCTGGGGCCCCAGAGGGCAAATTATGTGCTTTCGTTAACTCCTGATGTCAAACTAGTTCGTCTTAGCAGGCAACTGTTGTTAATGGCTGCCTGTCACGAACAAAGCGGCTGGACAGCCACACTGAAAGTCTGCGAGGATAAGTGCACCGCTATTCTCATGCGCGAGATTTTTTATCGGGATTTGATATTTTGTAGAGACCTTCATCCTATTCGGTACGCCATGTTTACGTGTAGACTTGACAGGGGACTTTATTATTAAATTATTTTTTATTTTACCAGTTTCAGGAAACTACCATTTCATTAAGAAAAAAATTACATTTATTTTATTTAATAACGGAAATTTATTTGAATGCACCATTATAATATGACACAAAATTATCTCTATTATTATGTAGTGTATTCGTCTACGCATAACTGATGCACAAGAAAAGTATAATGTAAATTTCCTTTTGCGGAGATGAAAGAAACAGCTAGTTTGAGAAAAAGCTGTATTTTTTAAGGTATTGCACTGTCTAACTGATCTGCTATGATCGTTGTATTACATTATACTAATGGATCTGCAAAGCCCTGTTAAACTAGGTAGGAATCATAATTTCAAGACGTTGTTAATTTTAAGAAATATTTCTAGTACTCATGTTATCTGCTCTTAATCTGTTTGCAGTAACGGTTTATTTTCTCAAGATGAAAGATAAAAAACGGGGAGTAAGTGAAATCTACTGGTGTATAGCTCAATAAAATGTGCCCTTGAAGTTACAGTCCTAAATACTACAGTTCGCTTCTTTTCTTTGCTAAATGTAATATGAAAATTGCTGTATGAGAAGGACATATCCAGGTATACCTAGTTCACCAATTCTTCTGAGCATTCATTCAATTATTTTCTACTTCTGAAGTCACAAATTTGGCTTCGAAGTTTTGGTGGACGCATTTGAATGGCCACCTGCATCAAATTTATATTAATGTCCTTCTTTGTCAAAATTTATCAAATTTATATTAATGTCTTTCTTTGTCTAAGAGATACAAACAAGAAGTTTGTTAGTTGTTCGTTTGTTTCTCAGACATTACGATGAGAGCACTTTTGTACTCGACTTTCAGGATCAATTGACAGATTCCTTTTTTTTTTTATTCCGAATTACATGGAAGCTGGAAATAACAAATTTTAATGGAACATAGGCTGCCACCGTGCGGTATCGTTCCATGCAGTCGCGTACATCGATCGCTATTGACGTCGTAAACAAATATCGTGTTATAATATTGACACTGTCTCTCAACTTTCAGCCCTAAAGTATTCATTGCTTATATCCGCAGATATACGCGCTAATATCCGCTGGTGCGCAGGCTGTTATCCTTAAAGTAATTATTATTCCGGATATCCAGGATATATCCGCATCCGAGTTAACCTATGCGCAATTTCCGCAGTAGATCATATTATCTTGCAACACAGCTCGCGGTATAAAGTTAACATCGTGACTCTAGAGACCATGTATATATTGCAGCTTCAGAAATGATTCCTTACATTTGGCGACCTTCTATTGTTGTATACCAATAAAAAAAGAAAATAAATTATATTTTATAATCAGATTTTTAAACCACTGTGTCAAATAAATCTTGAAAAATATTTTAAATATTTACAGTAATTGTTGCCACTACCGCTGAATATATACATCGGGAGGATTATTTAAAAGTCGTATGTTTTCGTACAAATCCCTTCCCCTATACCATGGTTATCAAAATTAAATATAAAACGATTAACGTCACACGTCTCCCGGTCGGAATAGTCCTGTCGGTAGCACAGTAGTTTACACTATGGAGAATATATGACACTCTCGTGGTTAAATGTCATAAGAGTGGGGGAAGCGTTGTATCTTGAGAATACTGTACCCAGGAGCACACGATGCTTCCTGGTCTGTGTTTCAATCTAGTGACTGATTTTAGAATCAGATCAAGGAACACGCACTAAAGAGCACTACGGGCAATATCCCCAATATTCTTTTGTGTTGTGAGACGTGAGGTTGTGTTTTGTACAGCATTTGTAAACATTTTGAGTTCCACATATTTAAGTAAACATATTAAAACTATTTGGAAGGCACTGTTAATTCTTCAGTTATGGAATTTAATGCAAGTAAAATTCTATATATGTTTAGAACTAACATAACGTGTGAACGGTCAATTCACACTTCGTCGGTCGTCCACCATATTGTACCTTGAAACGGAAGAATGTTTCTTACCATGTAATTTGTAACATTGCAAATTAACTGGGTTTTATTCGTGTCTTAATTTTATCTATCTCACAAAGGAAAATTTATGTCGGTTTCCAGTAGTTTCTATTTTAAAATGTATTTAACTTATGACTGGTTTTCGATAAAACTTCTTTGCAATTTGATCTCATTTACTGACTACTGGTGTGCAGAACATTAAGAAAGTAACAGATAGACTACTAAATACAGTATCGACAAGATTTTCTCGATTGTAAATTTCGATAGAATGTTTGGTCTAAGGTACATGGCTGTGTTGTACTTTGGAACACTTTTTGACGTTTGAAAAATCCTAACTTTTCCGGAGTAAATTTATTAATTTCAGAACAAAGACTGCAGCATTCAAAAGGATAATGCCATCATTTAAAAGTGGAATAAGAAAACACATTAAATTTCTGTTATTCGCTAGAGGGAAAAGTTTTCAGGAGTAACTTTCCTTAGAAAATAACGAACATAACTAATTGAAAACTGAGAGAAACCTAATGTATAACTGTAGGGAAGCATGTATCCTATAGGCAGTGAAAACCAACTCACTTTGGTTTAAAAAGCTTCCTGCTCCCACCAATGTCTTCTCACCAAGGGCTGTAATCCGTGAAGCACCAAACTGAGCTGCATTTGCCTTGAGATAGGGGTACAGAATGTAATACCGGTAAATCTGTTTCACATTTTTCAAAAGTGAAAATTACAACGATGCTCATTAAATTACCTAACAACTATTAATTACCATACAATCAAGAAAAGGTATATAGAAAAATACGTTAAAGACATTGATATCACTGTGAAGATGTTTTTCTGGTTGTATAGAACACTGAAAGTGAAGCCAACACCGCTTCTCTCGCGTAAAGATCGTTGAATTTCAAGGTTTATTTTTCACCTACTCTTGAAAACTGACATTTTTTACCCTACTGTGAAAAAATTGGCTAGGTCCGAGTAGGACTCACGCACTGAGGGCGTGTATAGACAGTTAACCAATTCCGGGAATCGAGAATCTCGAACAATTTTGCGTGTTATCGACATTGATGCTGCCAAGATATCGGTCCCAGGTATTCCAAGATTTTCCCAGAATGTTTAATTTCAACAATATAAATGTGACAAAGTCATGCAGGAGGCGTGTGACCATAATTACAATAATCAGAAGTTCTCCATTCAGGCTGACCGGATTGGTACGGTGAAAATCAAACACCAGGCAAGAAACAACTTTACTGTTCATATGATGCCTTTCGGAATTTATTCATCATCAGGTATCCAAGAGTGATTAACGCACGTAGATGTGGCGTTTCAAGTTGTATGTGAAACAAACTCCTTGTCTGATGCTTGCAATCCAGTCACCTTGAATACAGAACTGCTGATTGTTTGAATTTTGCGTTTGACGCCGGGTAGTAAATGACAAAACAAATATTTTTTTCGTGATGTAGCAACAAACTAACAATGTTCGGATTTTATCCTTTACTTGTACTGTGAAACCTTGCTCCTAGTAAAATTTCGTGATCGTAGGTCAACTGGAATTATCCTATAGGTTTTTATTAGTCAGTTTGTGAGTAACAAAATGTGTGTCATAAGTGGTCATACCTTTTGATTCCATTGACTTAGAGGCTATGTTAGTTAAGCAAAGTTAGATAATCTGAGGAAATGTTATGTTATGTTGTGGTCTTCAGACCGCAGACTGGTTTGATGCAGCTCTCCTTGCTACTCTGTCCTGTGCAAGCTTCTTCATTTGTAAATAATTACTGCAATTTACATCCGTCTGACTTTGCTTAGTTTATTCATCTCTTGGTCTCTCCCTACCGTTTTTATTCCCCACACTTCTCTCCAGAACTACAATGGTGATTTCTTGATGTCTCAGATTGTGTCCTGTCAACTGATCGCTTCTTTTAGTCTAGTTGTGCCACACATTTATTGTCTCCTCAATTCTGTTCAGTGCCTTTTCAGTAGTTATTCGATATAACCATCAGATCTTCAGCATTCTTGTGTAACCCAGTTTCCAAAAGTCTCTTTTCTTTTCTTGCATTAACTGTGTAGTACAGCTGCGAACCCTCGGGTAAAATTACGTCCGAAGTTTCCCCGTGCTTTCAGCCGTTCGCAATAGCAGCACTACAAGGCCATTCTGATTGGCGTTACAGGGCCAGATCAGTCAATCATCCAGACTGTTGCCAAGGAAAATATTGAAAAGGCTGCTGCGCCTCTTCAGGAAACACATTTTATCTGACAACTCAACAGATACCCCAGCGTTATCGTTGTGCCTAGGCATGGCATCAGTATCGCTGAGGCACGCAAGCAAGGTCCATGCTTCATGGGGGAAGGGGGAAATGTCATAGTGTTTTGAAAATATGTTCATTATTTCCGGGGAGAAACTGAAGATAAAATAGAGTTTGTAAAGGTCAGTCACGCTTGATGAACTAACAAGTTAGACACCAGAATGTGTCAAGTTTTAACTTTCTGGATTCAATGATATATATCAACAGTTTACCGGTTTTAAAATGCTTTATTCTGAACGAAGATTAAATGACGTGTGTAGGCTTAGAATACCAAACAAAGTTATTAAAAGTGTAAAAATCTGCAAGAACTGTGAGCATTGAAATGAAAATAACGCCGAATATAATGCCACATCCACTACGTCTGACATGTAACCGTATAAAAATGATAGCACGATTATACAGGGTATGAAAGCAAAATTTGTGACTAGATTGAGGATTTATTGGTAGGGAAGATGCAGTATAGCGTTCGGACCCGCCACATTCAGGTGGTACATTAATGACATGGACTATTATATTAAAAGTAAGTTCGACCTCTCGTAGATGATGCAGTATGAAGTTATTTATAATGACGTACGTGAGAGTGTTGTACTGTGGAACGCTTATCAAACTTTCAGAAGTTTAATATATTTTGTTATTCCATTCTGAAATGACAGCATTCAATTTATGTGAATTGTAATCTTTTTCTGAAATTACCAAAATTCCTCTGGAGAAGTAAGGTGCTTCCAAATGTGAAAAACTGTTCAAATGTGCAACACTGTCGTGTACCCAGGAACAAATATTCTATTCAAATTTGAGGTTATTGCAATAAAGAAAATCTTGTCAGTACTGCATTTAATGGCATATGTGTTGCATTATTACTCTACGACAAGTTATTGCAATAGAGAAAATTTTGTCAGTACTGCATTTAGTGGTCTATTTGTTGCATTATTACTCTACTACACATCAATATTCTGCAAATGAGGTCATGTTAACAGGCAGTGTTATAGAAAGCTAGTTAAACATTAAAACATTTCGAAATAAATGGTACTGGCAATTAAAACAAATTTTCATTTTAAAGACGGAAAATTTTAACACACATAACAAACTCATTTCATCTGAAAATATCGCTAGTTCCATGGTCAACATTCCGCACTTTATGTAACTAGTTTTAAAAATGTATGGAATTTTACTCACAATAAAATTCTGTAAATGAGGAATTAACAATATCCCCGAAATAGCTTAATATATTATACAGCACTTACAAATGTAGAGCTCGTATCGTAATACTTACAAATAACAATCTCATCCCTCATAAAAATACAAACAACAGAAAATGCCGGGAACTGCTATCGGCGGATTCTAGTCCGTGATCCAAAAATGTCATACCGACCAGGACACGTCAGGTGCACTATCCTCCAGATTCAACACTCTCCCCTGCTATTTGCTGAAAGGCTGCGCAAATATCCAGTCGGGTCTTAACACGGTTCGAAAATAGTTCAAAGATTTTCGACGTGTTTCAGATGATCTGAAATGTAGAATTGTGTACTTCAAAAACATAGAAAGGATGTATCGTAGGACTACAACGTCGATGTATCACATCTGAAATCAGTAGACTCGTACAAATACATGTGCGTAGCAGTTTGTAGGGGCACAACATGTAATGATTACATAGTATGAGGCATAGATAAGACGGGAGGTATTCTTCGGTTTGTTGGAAAGATACTGGTAAAACGCCATCTGCAAAGGATACTGCTTGCAAATAGCGTAAGAATTCCTTCTTAGAGGATTGCTCAAGTGTGTGATATTCATGTCAGATAGGACTTACGGGGGACACTGAACACATACAAAGGAGAGCGGCACGAATGGTCTCAATTTGTCTGACTCTCGGTAAAATGTCAGAGAAATGTTGAAGAGCCAGAATTAGCAGATGCTTGAAGATAGAGGTCAAGTATCCCACGTAGCTCGCTTCTTGCATTTCGGTTGCTCTGAAATAAGAGACTAGATCAAAATGGAGAGGACATCATTATTGACGTTCATATATATCAACATAATTTATTAAACTCACAATTATTACAGTTAAAGAAGATCTCTTTATTTAAAAAAACAAACGTCGAATTTTGAGATTTTCAAAACAATTTTAAACCGGACTTAATTAATAAAATTCTGAGATTAAATACAGAGTGTTCATTAAGAAAAACCCATCATGGTTTAAATATTTAATGAAGGCTAGTAAAATTAGTCAATAACTCTCGCCAAAACTTAAAAATAAATTCCTAAGGTTCACCCTTGGGATATAATACCAAATAACAGGAACTGGCTTCCTGTTGCCCCACAACTATGAAGTATGGCTTCAGTTTTACAAACGGCAAAGAATCAGGAGTAGCAGCGCAACACCGACGTAAAAAGAAAAAGCAACGTCGGACACCTTACATCACGGGCAACCTGGGGACCACTGAGACCTCCTCTTTCCATAACACACAATGAATAATTTTAAACGCAGGTAACACTATATTAGAACGGTTTAAGTAAGATTTCAGACGCAAAGGGAGCGGACAGGCTGCCGAACCCAACTTAAACAAACACCGCCCAAACGGAATACAGTAAACAATAGACCCAAAACAGTAGCTAAAACTCCCCGTGTGTGAACACACAAGGGGTAAGGTATTCAATAACTTTACCAAAGTAAAATCACACAGCAATAGGCTTTCATCTTGTAACAAAAAAGAGAAAGCTACAGTGCCTCAACGAAGCCCAGATTTCCAAAATACCTCTTCATGTAAAATAAGCCCCTTTGAAAGAAACACACTTCAACACAAAATATAAGCAGTAGCAACTTTAAATTATTAAAAAAGTTCAAAGCATACACAGTAATTAGGCTGAGCTGTGCCGTCACTTAAATGAGGGTCAGAGAAGACCACCATGATTAACAATCAACTTCTTTGAAAAAGAAAACGGTCGGTCAGAGAGACCAAATCCAGCTCTCACTAATTTCACTTCAAGGGCTAACGAACTGAGTATCTCCAAACAACTTTAATGTTAAACAGCTTACAAATCACCAATCAATACTTAACAACCCGCACACCATGTAATGAATACTGGGGCGACGTACAGGCACAAAAATACCAATGTGGGCACGAGCAGTGGCTGTGGCGGTCAGCGATCCAAAGAAAAGGCACAGTTGACTGCACGAGAACCGTGCCGAAAACGGCTGAAAACTCCAATGCGAGGACACGAGTAACCCGAACGCCGTCTAGGAAGTTCTCGCACTCAAAAGAACATGTCCCGCACGCCTCACGTCAATAAGGGACTCTGCGCGCACCACTATCGGCGCCTCATGACTCGACCCAGCAGTCTTACCGTACCAGGCTCTAACCCGGTCCCTCTGCCTCGAAGGCCCGCTTGAGACACACTGAGAGCTGCCACACGTCTCGGCAGCCCGACTACACTTCCGCCTACTTGGGCTAAGATCAAGTTTAGGTACCTGACTCGACTATCTATTGTGACACGGCTCAGTCTATAACACTATCACTGCCTCTCGTTTACGTTCTGAAACTATATTGGTGACCAATTATGGTCTTTAGAAGCAGTGCAATGTTACCCTCTGAAAGGAATTTTGTTGGACTGACCGTGATGTACCTAAAGGTGGTGGCTTATCGGACGCGAAAGTCATAATTACGTAAATGTTTAACAAGTAACAAACAATATTTTATCTATCCAAACTGTCCAAATACTGAGAAAGAAAAAAAAAAAAAAAAAAGAAAAACCGGTCACCAGCCTAATTAGGCATAAGAATGAATAACATTCCTATTCAATAAAATGAGTATAAGTAACTTTATTGGAAAGACACAGCCTATACTTTCCCACACGCGAGTGCAGTGAACACAGTCACAAGCATATGTTAACGTTGAAGAGAGTGCTGACAGTTATAGCAGAACAAACCATTTTGCATAAGCACAACATATAATGACACACAATTTTTCATTCACGGCTTAGTCAAACCGAATAGTTTCAGCAACATTACTATTAAAGTTTAGAATTATAAAATTGGGCATGAATTTAGTCTCTCTTTAATAAATGCTTTTCTAACTGACCTGAAAATTAAATAGAGTTCACTAGCAAACAATTTCTCACTGTTCTCTGAAGAAAAGAAGTTATTATTTTTAGACCGAGCGAGGTGGCGCAGTGGTTAGCACACTGGACTCGCATTCGGGAGGACGACGGTTCAATCCCGTCTCCGGCCATCCTGATTTAGGTTTTCCGTGATTTCCCTAAATCGCTTCAGGCAAATGCCGGGATGGTTCCTTTGAAAGGGCACGGCCGATTTCCTTCCCATCCTTCCCTCACCCGAGCTTGCGCTCCGTCTCTAATGAGCTCGATGTCGACGGGACGTTAAACACTAATCTCCTCCTCCTCCTTATTATTTTTATAGGTAAAGCTCTTTCTGTTAATAATTATCTATCAGTGAGCACAAAAGATAGAATATGCATCTTGTTAAACTGACAATACATTATGTAACACACATAGGGACCAAGAATTTACCAAATACGAATATATAATTTCAGCAGTGATAGTTTTTAACTTTTACTGCACTGGGACACAAACTGTCATAATTTTAAGACAATGAATCACCTTTTTGCATTTTTCAACTTAGTGCACTATGATTCTTCACTATGCAAAACACTATGAGCCACAGTTTTGAAAACACTTACTTTTGAAACCGACAGCAAATTGTTTTATTATCTGTTTTTACTATTTCATTACTTTAAAATCAATTATTCACTTTATGCCTTTTGAAAGCCCACAAACATTGAAATAAGCAGTTTCAATTGCAAAAATACTTTCAGTAAACATCATTTACTAACTCATGCACTTTTACCACATTAACTTTGAATTTAATTACTTTCTTCTTAATATATTTTGCATAGGGGCTTAATTAAATATCATTGAAAATATTTTTAGTTTTTGTAGCTGTATGTCCGATTACGCTGTTTCGTAATCGGTTGGCCCTGACTAGTATTGTTACGCTATCTGACTGCAAAGAACAACAACAAATAATGAAATGAAAATTTTGGTTAACACAATTAATTAATTAATTAAGTCCCCAGCAACTATAAAACCTACAAAACCCAAGCACAAATGTAATTGTTCTGTGTGTGGGAGTGTGACTCAACGTACACATCTGGCACGGTTCTTCTTCAACAAGACAAGAATTTTTAAATACCAATTATACTGACGTGATAAAAGAAAATTAGAAGTACGATAATTGCGTAAGGAAAGCAGAATTACACTCTAATACAAGAACACACGCCAGATGTTTTGTTGACTGAACCTGTAATGACGCATTATTTAGGACACTGAAATAAAAACAAACGGAGTTAGTTACCTCATTTATATTGATGAAAATCATTCTAATCCTTACATTATATCTCAACCAGAACTCTCCAATATCACATCTCAGCAAGCACTGCCTAATAGCACATCTCAACAAACACTCTCTGCTACAACATCTCAGCACAGACTACCACGAGTCCTCGACAGGCACTGACTACTACGAGTTCTTTCCAAGCACTGACTTCTACGAGCTCTCGACAAGCACTGACTACTACGAGCTCTTAATAAGCACAGACTGCTACGAGTTCTTAACCGGCACTGACTACTACGAGTTCTTAACAGGCACTGTGGAGGCGGCAGAATAATACTCTTTGGCGCAATCTCTGGCGCAGTGGCTCAGTGTAGCCACCTTTCAATTTCAATGGCATTATTTAGTTAACAAGTGGGCTTTAATATTTTCACAACATGGACACTCGGTAAGCATATTTAGCATGAAAGGATCCTAAGGGATTATGTGACAGGGGATAATTCAAGGTAATATTTCGAAGTGTACTTTTTGGTTTACCTTATTATTTGTAACAAATAAAACGTCTACATAGACTGAAACTTCACTTTACATTTCTATAACTCCTTATTTTCGTTGCAATGATTGCGCAGTGTGGTGTCGAGTACGTCCTGGCAGTTGGATCAGCAGTTGATAATGATAAAGCTCTGTCTTTTCTTGTTAGCGATGACAGATACCATTTCCAAAACAGAGCTAGCTTATTAATCCATCCATCCGAGGCTTTGGCACATTGGAAAATGGCACAGAAAACCTCTCTCGGCACCAGCACAATCCACGCCAACCACAGTTTGCTCGCGCGACACGATTCCGTTCCCGAGGGGAACCACAACACCTTTTAAACATATAAAGAACAAAGAACCCTAAGTGGTGATCAGCAAATACAGTGTAACAAGACATTTTGAACAAAACGTATCATTTGCACAAATTTACTGTTCAACATAAAATTATTTGAACAAATGTTCAGTTTCATACAATAAATTTTGTTTCCCTCATAGTGAGGCAAAGTGCTTAACTAATAAAGACAATACATTGCATAGGATTAAACCAGGATATCAAAGTTTTGTACAAAGAAAAAAGTACACATTTTTATACAATACCGATTTAATCATAGAATAATTACAGAAGTTCAACGATGTGATGTTGAACAAAACAGAAATCAAAATGAATCAGCAAATGGTATGAAGTATCTGAGCTATGGTGTTAGAAGTCTACAAAAGCCAAAAAGTTAATAGAACCTTTTTTTAAAAAAATAATGTAGAGTAATTCTCTATTCCCCACGTGTCACTCCTGTAGAGATCGTGAAGCCATGGCTATACTAATTACGGCACTCACAGAGGCATTTAAGAAGTCATTCTTCCCGTGCTCCATACGTGTTTGGAACGGAAGGAACATTAATTTTTGGTATCACGCTAAGTACCTTTTGCCATACGCTTCTTATTGGTTTACAATTACAGGCCAATGTGAAGCGTATGGTAAAGCTGCTTTAACGATCTATGAAACATTAGTGGCAGCGGTAGCGAACGATACATAGTTGACAGGTGACTAAAACTTTAAATTCAGCACTTGGCTTTCCAAAAGATACTTTGTCAGGAAAGTACCATGGGTACCTCGATTCGGAGAAGATATCGACCGACACAGCCAACTACTTTCAGCTACGACGTTTTTTCGACTAACATGGACATGAATAGCGGAGCATCGGCTTAGAAAGGACTCCCCAATTTATTCTGGCCAATAACTATCTGTGAACAGTGACACTACCCAGATCTATATCATTTCTATGTGGTGAAACATCCACTGCACGATACTTGTACGTCTGCTCACGGCTAATCACCGTGGAGGAAGATCTGCATGGGCGCCGAAACAACGGCACGGGACGCTCAGTGCAAGGAGATAGATTGAATGAACCGGCGGATCGCTGAATACGTTGGCACACACGTGTATGGTACGGGTATGGCTGGCTACGGCTACTTTGGAAACCGCTCGAGGAGATGCATACTACTTCTTAACAGAGCACCTTTCACAGGCAGGAGATGAGATAGTGCCCCTATTAGAAGTTAGCGCGGAATAAAATGTGGCGATCTGATATTGACGAACCACTCAATAACGGACTACATGACCATGTCCACTTGTGTGATTGTACATATCACACCACAGATGAGTACAATGCATCGAGCCAAATTTCTCAGAATGGTTAGAGAACATGGAGCTGAGTGTACTTCCCTGCTCTCCAGGCTGACCTACTGATCAATGTTCGTAAGCTACGAGTAGCGATTCAGTGGTCGTGGATCAGAACGACTCCCTAAAGCATTTAGTCTCTCCGAACTCCATGCCACAAAACGTCATTACTGAATCGGGGTGAATCTTTACGTGTCTGTAGTTCAGTTCTTCAAGAGTGTAGATGCACGTGGCGATGGGGAAAGGTGAAGCCGAGCGGTTCTAGACGCTTCAGTCCGGAACCGCGCGACAACTACGGTCACAGGTTCGAATCCTGCCTCGGGCATGGATGTGTGTGATGTCGTTAGGTTAGTTAGGTTTAAGTAGTTTAGGGGACTGATGACCTCAGATGTTAAGGCCCATAGTGCTCAGAGCCGTTTGAACCATTTGATGGGGAAAGGTAAAGGTGTTGGAGAGGTGAAGGAGGAAGAAGCGGTACAAGAAAATGTATTGGAAGGCGCAAAAATTGGGATGGCTCTGGGCATGTATGAAAGATATCTTGACGACCACGTTCAACAATAGTTCCATGAGACGTATAAATCTCTCCCCTACAGACGGGCGTGTGTCTTATTTTCGGCTGACAGATAGAACCACTTTGGTTCAAATGGCTCTGAGCACTATGGGACTTAACATCTGTGGTCATCAGTCCCCTACTTAAACCTAACTAACCTAAGGACAGCACACAACACCCAGCCATCACGAGGCAGAGAAAATCCCTGACCCCGCCGGGAATCGAACCCGGGAACCCGGGCGTGGGAAGCGAGAACGCTACCGCACGACCACGAGATGCGGGCTAGAACCACTTTAGTTATGCCAATTGAGCCAACGCCACGTAAATACAAGAGCTATTTTTTGCATTCGTTGTTTTGCTTTTTGCGGATTTGTGTTTGTCGATAGTAAATGAATGAAGGAGGAATCATGGCATTGGTGCAATAAATGGGAAAGAGGACTGTGTGATTTCCGTATTTTGAATTTCTGTCATAAAAAAGAATTATTGCAATATATACTATTTTTTACCTTTTTGATGTAAATAAACGAAAATAAGAGCTAGGCAGCAGTGGTGATTAATTGGACACTGGATTGTAGTCGGAAGGGTGGGATCGGGCTCTGAGGTCCCAATTACTCTAGTTCTGTCGATGGTTCAGGGCTTTAAGTTACATCGGAACCTGCTGTAGATATAACCGGATAATGAAAATTAGAACTGACGATATCTCCAATAATTGAGACATTTTCGAAATACAGATACTACATCTGCTGACAGAAGTATCTTATTTACCAACAAATTCATGAATTGCTACTGCCCCATGCTCACACAGGTCCGCTCCACCAGTGGTGTGTTTTCCTTTTCGGCAGGTGGCGTGGCTGCGAGTCGACACGCAGACGATCCTGACGATCGCAGCGCACGTGATCACCAAGAACCACCGCATCGGCGTGACGCACAGCGACCGCCGCACCTGGTTCCTGCACATCCGCGACGTGCGAGAGTCCGACCGCGGCTGGTACATGTGCCAGATCAACACGGACCCCATGAAGAGCCAGCTCGGCTACATGCAGGTCGTCGGTGAGTGCGACAAGCGCGTATTGTGATTTTTACTCTGTCCCTGTATTAAAACTGTTGTTTCTTCCTAAGTCCTACCCTATGGAAATTGTTGTGGGCTTTTTTCTTCTTTTCGTTCCCCCTGGTTTGCTATCTTATGAATGGTTTGATGTGAACCGCCATGACGGCCTATCCTGTTCCAACTTCCTTTCAAAGCTCCACTTGCACCCTACGACCTCAGTTATTTCTTGACTAAATTCCAATCTCTATCTTCCCTACAGTTTTCACCCTATACGAATGACTCTACTACCACTGATGTTATTCCCCGATGTATCAACACACTCCTGTCATTCTCTCGCTTCTCATTGTGAATGTTTTCCATATTTTCCTATCTCCGTCGAATCTGCGGAGAACTTCCTCATTCCTTACCTGACCATTCCACCTAACTTTCAACGTAGTCCTGTATCACCACATTTCATACACTTAGATTTCCGTCCTTCCCGGTATTCCTTCAGTAACTGATTCACCTTGAAACATCCTCTTGGAAAAATTTATTAATTACTGCTCTTGGATATCCCTTACGTTAGTCCGCAGCTCGTGGTCGTGCGGTAGCGTTCTCGTTTCCCGCGCCCGGGTTCGATTCCCGGCGGGGTCAGGGATTTTCTCTGCCTCGTGATGACTGGGTGTTGTGTGACGTCCTTAGGTTAGTTAGGTTTAAGTAGTTCTAAGTTCTATGGGACTGATGACCATAGCTGTTGAGTCCCATAGTGCTCAAAGCCATTTGAACAATTTTTGAACCCTTACGTTATTTGATTTTGAAACAGTTGAGCAGAACTGAACGTACTCAGGCATTTCGCTCTTTACTTATCCTGATCAACACTAAACTGACACACAATATTTTTAGCGCAACGCAGTCTGACTTTCAATAATCCCTACAAAAGAATGGGCCTGACTATCAATAACCTATACCGTTCATGAATCACTTACCTCACAAAAATCTTCGTTACTCGAACTACTGGAATACAGCGAGCGCCAATACTGCCAACCAAATAAAAGATCCTAACTACAGAAGGCACTAACTACTGATAGGCATACTTAGCAAATGAAAGATTTTGATAGAGAACAAACAATGTATTTACCTTAATTGTGTTCAAAAGTCATTTTATATATATATATATATATATATATATATATATATATATATATATATATATATATATCATTTCATGACATCCAGTCTTACAAATTTACTGTCTCTGATGGACACACGTCCAATTCATCCGCTCTCAAAACTCCGCCATCTCTCTCCCCACATCCGCCACTGCTAGCGGCTCACCTCCAAATGCACAACGCTACGCGCTGTTCACATCCAACTGCCTAACACTGCGATAGAGAATATTCCAACAATGCCAACCAGCGACAGACTGCACGCAGCACAGCCAGTGATTTTCAGACAGAGCGCTACGTGGCGTTAACAACATAAAAACCTAAACAGCCTACTTACAACCTCCACACAATGCTGTGATACAAAAGTACTTTCTCAGAAATTTTTCTTCAAATTCAGGCCTACATTTGATACTAGTAGACTTCCTTTGGCCGGTACTGCCCCCGTTTGCTGTACTAATCTTTCTTTTGTGTCCTCACTGCTTGTCCAGTCGTCTGTTATTTTGTTTCCAATTCCTTTATTTTATCTAGTACTTGGTCCCTAATTTTGATGTTAAGTTTATCGCTAAGTCTTATTTGTTACTCTTTAATGTTTCCGGTGTTTTACGGCTTACTTAATAAATAGTGTGTACTCATTGTATCGTTCATCCCAGCCAACAGCTCCTGAATTCTTCCCCGCTTTCACTAATGTTCATAACGTCTCATCAGAGCTTGTAACTGATATGATTTCACCAAGAATTTTACTCTCAGTCTTGAAACTTTTATTTCTGTCATTGCCCCTTTAATGCGCAGATAGATCTGTAGGGGTGAACGACTGCAAACCTGCCTGGCACACTTTTTTATCTGAGTGCTTCGTTCTTGGTTTTATTGTTGCCTCGTACTCATATTTGTTGCAGAATTTCTAACACTTTCCACCACTTTACGTCATCGAACGCCTTTATTGGTTACCATAAAATGTGTTATATTATAAGCATAGATGTTGTATTAAGCGAATATCATTAATTGATCTATCGAAAGTATTACATGGTTCATCTCTCCTGTAGCTGACGAGATTTTATAACGTTTATATTCTCAGAACGTTATGAACCAGGTGGAGATACGAATCAGTAAATGTTCCTGATTCTCGTTTTACGAAATGATTATTTTCAGAGCGCCTAAAAAACTGTTTCGTCATGATTTTCCTGGTATGAGAATAACTATTGACCAGAAATATATGCCAAAAGGCCTATCTAAAACCCAAATGCCAAATTTCACCGAGGTCAACCCAGCCGGGCAGTGCTGACTGTCTACTGTCAGTCAAGCGGATTACCGCCACAGGTGCTGACACATCCTTCCGCTGCTAACAAATTAAAAAGTACACCGAGGCCATTCACCAGGATTTCAGCTCCTCCTTTCAAGAAGCACCAATCCCAGTTACGCACCTAAACTTTCGACACTCGTCTGACTCTCAGACCTCATCAGGATCATCCTGCGAACCGTCCCACCTGTTGCACAGGAAAACATTGCTGGACGTCATTTATCTAGTGAGCAGTGCTTGTCTTTTTCCATTATAGATTACTGTCTCTGAAACATCAATAAAGAGGAATTTTCACACCTACAACAAAGTGCAGACAATTATTCATCACTCTGGCAATTTTCATCAGTCGCTGATTTTATTTGGATCTCACAACGTTCTTTGTTATGTGACAAAGACATTAATGCGGCGGTGAATCTAGGAGGACAGACTGACTGAACCTTTGTCACAAGATTTAAGTTTTACATGAGAGCAAAATAAAGGTCTTGATAAATCTATAAATCAAGTTAATAAAATTAATGATTTAAAATATGTGTACATTACTGCTCCATCTGCTGAAAAATCAACGAACAGCTTCATCAGTAGATGCACCTAGCTATACTGATTGGATACATAGTGCAATCTCAACCGAACCCGCCGATTCCACGTGTGACCGATTCGTAGTATTAAATACTTTTGTACGAAATCGCGCGGAATCGTAATGCCTTTACGAAACGTAGTTGAAAAAAGCAAACTGTTAACTACGTATGTCTTTCCTTACTATTAATTTTGTTTAAATGGATACATTTTTAGTGCACATAATAACGCTAGTTGTTTGCTCTTGAGTGAAAGTCCCGCGCCAGCCTTCCGGACGAAAGCGAACGCCCTTTGGAAGCGGGTACCGGCCGCCCTTCCTCTGCCGCCTAGCGGACACCGGCAGAAAAAACCTTAACAGTGTCTCCGCCGCATGCCGCTGATTTTCTCAAGCCACAATACAGCTGTTCACTCACCCCCGCTAACGTAAATTTTACACTGAAAAATGTTACTGCCAATATTGTTAATAAACATTCTATGTTCAACAAAACCTATGACCGGTGTAACTTAATGGACTTTACACTGCAAGGCGGTCATTTTACATGGGCTTCTACCCAAAACACAATTTCTATGAAGGGGCTCGATACGCAAATTCGGTGGGGCGCACAGGATTGTACAACGTCTGACCTACCTGCTATCAGATCCATCCACAGCGCAGTAGTACACCACAGAAGACTGGAAACCTTACCTTAGTTAAGCCCACTCTAAGATAAACAATTCCTAAAATTTTACTTTCGGTCGCCAGCTCTGAAGGAGCAATTTTGAAATCTTTAAACGTTTTTCTTTTTTATTTACTTTTAGTAGTGACAGTGTCTTTCAATGGCTGTAATCTTATATGGGCTTACTTCGAAACAACGTGGAAGCAAACTGGGACTGGCCAAGTGGCAGCCATCTTTTCTTTTGAAAAACTTGTTACGTAAATCATGAATTAGCAAGTAAAGCAAATTTAAATTTGTAGCAACATTAATGTTATTCAATGGACTGTAGTTTATTTCTTTGAACAAAGCGATCACATTTAAAGATCGTGTTATAAACCAAAGCAATTTCTTAGATTGAATGACTCCCTCTCTCTACTATGAAGCAGTGCGTAATAATAATGAATTTACTTATCGTACCTTTTATCCAATTATTAAACAAACAAGCCATTTAACTTTCAAACTGTCATTTCGCAACAGACATGACCAGGAAACAGGACTGGTGTGGCTTAGGGCAGAAATTCTTGGAGAATGTTTGCACATCTATTTTTTCGTTTCAAAGTAATTTGACTGTAACCTCTTACAAGTTCTGAGATCAAACAAACCAAGTCTATAAAATTAGTGCTTGCCTTGCGTTGCGTGCTGGGGGGCTCATAGTACTGTTGGTGCATCAATTTCCGTCGGCTCTTCACGTCCACAGAGATGGAATTCCTTATTGATAGCCACGTCACAAGCAACAGCCATCTTTACTCGTTGGAGCGTCGGCCAGATTCCATCATAAAATTATTCGGATAATCTTGCTTTCCGAATTGATACATACTGGAGACGACTTTGGGGCACAAAAGCCGCTGCCGTCCGAATATTTGGTTGCACTTTTTAGTACCATATAAGCCTCACTTTAGTGGACATATCACATCCCGATACACACGCTGTGAAGGCTACCACGCAACTGCCTTTCTTTCCACCGTCTTTTCCCTTGGCACTCCTCTCGCCAAGGTCACCCCCAAAACTGGTCACGTAAAACTCTTTGTCCTTTCCCTGATCTTATTCTGTGCATTTGTTTAACATATTAACCATGAAAATTTGCCTTGAGGTGGTTACAGTCATTACAATTTTTTCATTGAATGGCAATAACATTTTCCTTACCATTAATTAACAATTGGGTATGAAGTAATTGATTTATGTCAAATAACTTTTCACACAAACGTAACACTTTTACACATTCATTTGCTAATATTGATCTTTCAACATACCAATACCCTAAAGCAAAGTTAAAAATTATTTAAAAAATTTATTTAATTTTTAAAGGTGGCAACACAACAGTGAGGTTTAGGCTTGAAACATTTTGAACCCTTCAGTTCATCTTGCTACCCATTACAGATTTTATTTACAAATGGTGCAGATATTAGTACGTGCGGTAAATTGGAAACCGTCAGACTAATTAATGTAATGTACTTGATCACTGTAATTGTCACGAATAAGATTAAAGCAATAGGGCGCCAGATATAGCAGTGACTTCCCAATACATTATAATTGCTTTTATTTCCCTGTGAGACAGTTACTTTCAGTGCATCAAAAGTTGTTGAAGCTACGTCCTGAAAATTTATTACTATGTTACTCAGAAGAGTTTTCCATTTGACTCGGAGCTAGACTTGAAGTAGCCGACTTGTAACAGTTCGTAGCGTCACCGTGGTGTCAATTACTGCTCTAATTAGTGCTGCTGGTGCAGTTCGATGCGCCAGAACCAAACGCCGACCTCGACGGCTTTCGCTCTCGGTAGTCCCACGTGGCCCTCCGGTGCCCAGTCTTCTTGTCGTGGTACATTCTAGCGACCACCGTTGACAGAAATCGTGTAGAGTGGCTACATTCCTTCAAAGTCTTGCTTTAGTATCGCACAAGGGACGAGCAGCTTGTCTTAGACCTATTACAGGAGTTGCTAATAATGGCGTCTTTGTCGCCTTACACGCATTCTTGACTAGCAACTCAACAAGTCAAATATCGACGGTAACTAACGCTCACGACATTTATACGCGTATTTAAAGCAAACCTGATTGCCGTCTCACAGTGGCGCTGCTAGCGCCCCTCTTAAGCGACTGGCATGAAATGCAAATAGGCATCATCTTTCAGATGGAGAAACACGCAACCAACTTTCGTTTATGTTGCACAACTCCTTCTTGGTCTGCTATTTCTTTCCTTCAGTGTATTTTGTAACTGTGAAATGAATTTTCGGCCTCAGAATCCGCGCGATGTCATACGACAAACTCCTGCTATCATGAACCGCGCAGGTTTTATCCCTTGGTGATAACACCCCAGGCTACTGCTGCCCTTCTGTCAGCCAGATTACTTCGCGTCCTCGGGGTTCCACCAATCGCAGATATCGAAACTTTCATCTACTTGGTGTAGCAGATACCATAACGAACGAGAGAGGGGTATGCTGATCCCACGCCCCTCCTATCCGCATCCTCCACTGAGGATGTGACGATGACACGGCAGTCGGGTGGTCCCGGTAGGCCACTCGTGGCCTGCAGACGGAGTACTTGCTTGGTGTAGCGGACGATTCCAGCCGCTGCCTCTTCGCGAACGATGCTTACCTGTGTCCCAAATCTTGGACACCGCAACACGCCGCACATCAAAACAACTGGGAGTCTGTTCGCGCCTGTCTGCCGTCTGTAATGTCTCAGCATTTACCTGCGTCAGTATGTAATGTCTCAACCAAGATCGCGTTATATTTAGGTCAGATTCCACATACTTTTGGTGCGGGCGCAGGAAACTGCCAACATCTTATATATTGAGTGATGGTCTGATGTGAGTGGTGGTTGTTTCAGTGCCGCCCGACATCCTGGACCAGCCGACCAGCTCGGACCTCGTGGCACGCGAGGGCGACAACGTGACGCTGCGCTGCGCCGCCTCCGGCGTCCCGGCGCCTACTATCACGTGGCGGCGCGAGGGCGGGCAGCCCATACCCATGCCCGGCGGCCGCGACGGTCAGTGTCGACAGCTGCGGCTGCATGGCTTCACCTCACGACTTAGGCTGGTAGTTCACACAAACTCTGTCTGGTCAAAAGTGTCAGGATACACTGCGACGGATGCATGGCTTCACCATATCATCTGGGCTTCTGCACTACTGGCCATTAAAATTGCTACACCACGAAGACGACGTGCTACAGACGCGAAATTTAACGGACAGGAAGAAGATGCTGCGATATACAAATGATTAGCTTTTCAGAGCATTTACACAAGGTTGGCGCCGGTGGCGACACCTACAACCTGCTGACATGACGAAAGTTTCCAACCGATTTCCCATACACAAAGAGCAGTTGACCGACGTTACCTGGTGAAACGTTGTTGTGATGCCTCGTGTAAGGAAGAGAAATGCGTACCATCACGTTTCCGGCTTTCATAATGGTCGGATTGTAGCCTATCGCGATTGCGGTTTATTATATCGCGACATTGCTGTTCGCGTTGGTCGAGATCCAATGACTGTTAGCAGAATATGGAATCGGTGGGTTGAGGAGGGTAATACGGAACGCCGTGCTGGATCCCAAAGGCCTCGTATCACTAGCAGTCGAGATGACAGGCATCTTATCCGCATGGCTGTAACGGATCGTGCAGCGACGTCTCGACCCCTGAGTCAACAGATGGGAACGTTTGCAAGCACCAACCGTCTCCACGATCACTTCGACGACGTTTGCAGCAGCATAGACTATCAGCTCGGAGGCCATGGCTGCGGTTACCCTTGACGTTGCATCACAGACAGGAGCGCCTGTGATGGTGTACTCAACGACGAACCTGGGTGCACGAATGGCAAAATGTCATTTTTTCGGATGAACCCAGGTTCTGTTTACAGCATCATGATGGTCGCATCCGTGAACGCACGTTGGAAGCGTGTATTCGTCATCGCCATACTGGCGTATCACCCGGCTTGATGGTATGGGGTGCCATGGTTACACGTCTCGGTCACCTCTTGTTCTCATTGACGGCACTTTGAACAGTGGACGTCACATTTCAGATGTGTTTCGACCCGTGGCTCTAGCCTTCATTTGATCCCTGCGAAACCCTACATTTCAGGAGGATAATGCACGACCGCATGTTGTAGATCCTGTACGGGCCTTTCTGGATACAGGAAATGTTCGACTGTTGCACTGGCTAGCGCATTCTCCAGAACTCTCACCAGTTGAAAACGTCTGGTCAATGGTGGCCGAGCGCCAGTCACTACTCTTGATGAACTGTGGTATCGTGTTGAAGCTGCATGGGCAGCTATACCTGTACACGCCATCCAAGCTCTGTTTGACTCATTGCCCAGGCATATGAAGGCCGTTATTACGGCCAGAGGTGGCTGTTCTGGGTACTAATTTCTCACGATCTATGCACCCAAATTGCGTGAAAAGGTAATCACATGTCAGTTCTAGTATAATATATTTGTCCAATGAATTCCCGTTTATCATCTGCATTTCTTCTTGGTGTAGCAATTTTAATGGCCAATAGTGTATTTCACACGTACAGTGCCTGGTGAAATTATCGATATACCACTGTGCATTGCGGAACTGACTAGCGTTGGACCCGCCAGTATAAAAGGAGACGAGGAGTGTTATGTTGTCCGTAGACAAGCAGTAAGGGGCGGACGGGCCGGCCAGGACTAAACATATACAACCGCTCGCTCACGCGAAAGATCTGTACCCAAAGACTGGAAGTCGCGCAGGTCACACAAATATTCAACGATGGCAGTAAAAGTAATCCACTAAATTGCAGGCCAATATCATTAACTTCGATATTCAGCAGGACTTTGGAACATATATTGTGTTCGAACATTATGAATTACTTGGAAGAGAACGGTCTAAGGACACAGAGATAACACGGATTTATAAAACATCGTTCTTGTGAAACACAAATAAGTCTTTACACACACGAAGTGTTGAGTGCTGTTGGCAGGGCTTTCAAACTGATTCCGTATTTTTAGATTTCCAAAAGACTTTTGACATTGTAGGACACAAGCGGCTTTTAGTGAAATTGCGTGCTTATTGAATATTGTCTCAATTGTGTGACTGGATTCGTGATTTCCTGTCAGAGCGGGCACAGTTCGTAGTAATTGACGGGAAGTCAATGAGTAAAAGAGACGTTATTTCTGTCATTCCCCAAGGCAGCGTTATAGGCCGCTGCTGTTGGTTATGTATGTAAACGATTTAGGGGATAATCTGAGCAGCTGTTTTAGGTTGTTTGCAGATGATGCTGTCGTTTATCGTTCTGTAAACTCATCATAAGATCAAAACAAAGTGCAAAACTATTTGGGAATGATATCTCACTGGTGCGAAAATTGGCAGTTGACGCTAAGTAATGTAAAATGTGAGGTAATCCACATGAGTGCTAAAAGGAATTCCTTAAACGTCGGTTACACGATAAGTCTGCCTAATCTAAAGGCCGTAAAATCAACCAAATATCTAGGAATTATATTTACAAACAATTTAAATTGGAAAGGAAACATAGGAAAAGTTGTGGGGAAGACAAACCTAAAACTTTCTTTTACTGGCTGAACGCTTAGAAAAGGTAACAGATCTACTAAAGAGACTGCCTACACTGCGCTTGTCCGTGCATATTTTGGAGTACTGCTGTGCGGTGAGGTGAGGGACCTAAGCAGATAGTATTAACGCAGTACATCAAGGAAGTTCAAAGAAGAGCAGAACGTTTTGTATTATCGCGAAATACGGGAGAGAGTGTTACGTACATGATAGAGGATTTGGGAAGGACACCATTAAAACAAAGGCGTTATTCGTTGCAGCGGAATCTTCTTACAATATTTCAACCACCAAATTTCTCCTCCGAATGCGAAAATATTTTGTTTAAGCCGACCTACATAGCTAGAAACGATCATCATCATAAAATAAGGGAAACCTGAACTTGCACGGAAAGATACAGGAGTTCGTTTCTTACGCGAGCTGTTCAAGAGTGGAACGATAGAGAATTATCGTGAAGGTGGTTCGATGAACCCTCTGCCAGGCACAAAAGTGTCATTTGCAGAGTATCCCTGTAGATGTAGACGTAGATGTAGATGGCACTTGAGTAATAAATCCATCAAGAACACTTCAACCCTTCTAAAGTAGCCCAAGTCAGCCCTTGTGATTGTGAAGTGCAAATGCATTGGAGCAACTACAGATACATCGAGAACAGGCAGACCTCATGTACTGATGGTCAGGGATCGTGGAGTATTGCGGCATTGCGGAAGGTGGCAGTAAGGAATCGCATGAAATCAGCGGAAGGAATCATTCGTGAGTTCAAAATTGCTCCGAGCGGTCCAACTAGCACAGTGATTGTCCATAGGGATTTGGAAAGAACTGGGTACAATGGACGTGCAGCTCCCCGTAACCCACACCTTTCTGTAGTGAACGCTAAGTGACGCTTGAGGTGGTGTAAAGAGCGATGTCGACAAATGAAGAATCACGCTATATCCTGTGGCAATCCGATCGAAGGGTTTGTGTTTGGCTAATTCCTGCAGAACGTTACCTGCCACCCCATGTGCAGCGATAACAGTGAAGTAAGGAGGGGCAGTTTTACGTGGTTAAGGTGTGGTCCGCCCATTTCGCTTAAGAAAATGCTAAATGTGGAAGGATATGAACATATTTTACAACAATGTGTTCTGCTTTCAGCAGAGGACGGTTCAGATGTTTGCTTCAGCTTGTCAGTACCCTTTGCCATAAGGCAGCATCAGGGGCAACGATTTGTGAAAACAACGTTCGTGAATTCTGTCGTCAGCGCAGGGTCCCGAACTGAACCCAATCGAACACGTTGGTGGGAGGGGCGGGAGGGAGGGGGAGGTGGCAGTTAGAACGCTCCAGACCCACAACGTCCATCGTCATTCCTCTCTTCTGGTTTTGTCTTTTGAGGTACAATGGGCTGCCATTCCTCCACATTCAGACACATCATTGAAAGTGTCGCTAGCAGACTTCACGTCGTCTTAAAGACGAGGAGTGGACATACCCCATATTAACGTACATTAACAGTCGTTCAGGTAGTGTACCAGTAAATCTTATACTATACATCCACTGTAGCCTGCAAGCCATAGTACAACACACTGCGGAGGGTATTTTACACCAGTAGTAGCCTCACCTTTCTCCAGCTCTTTCCAGAATGAAGCAAGAAACTATATGTGCCCTAACATCTCTTGCTCCACTCTGGTAATCCTAACATGAGGTGTACGATGGATGATTATATCTAGAATGCTAGTGTCTTAAATTTAACCAACTTAGGTTTTTTTATTTAATTACTTTGATTTTAGGTAGCACTGACTATACAGTCTGTAACAGATATAACCGTCCAAAGTTAACATAAAACATTGAGTTTATGTAAACCAATAGAATGAGCTCGGCTCTGTGGATAGTACATTTCATGACGTAAAAGCTATTACAAATAACAATCAGTTCCTCCGCTCCCTATCCACAGAACAGAGAAAGCAATTCATTTAAATTCCGATAGAAGTCCTGGTGTAAAGAACATTCACTATTCAACGATCAGTCATCTATCTCAAGAATCTTTATTTGTCTTACTGCAAATATTATGTCTTGCTGCAAATATTCATTCATATATGCTGCCATGATGAGCTGATTGTAGAGTGAACGACCTACATTGTTACTTCTACACTGAAGCCCAAAGGGAAAAAAACTATTACCTTAGTTGCAGAAACTGATAGACCAATAACACAGTCACCTTGTATGGAGACAACACTGGACAGATTAATGAAGGAGTATAGGAAAACCCTCAGTTTGGTTCCAGGAGAGGTAAAGCGACAATAGATAACTTAACTCTGTTGTCTACTGAATACATAAACCTTTTGTAAAGAAACATTAATTGCCGCATTTTTCGACATTCATAAAGCTTGTGACAAAGCGCTAATGTCTCAAAAACTGGAAAGGCGTGGCATAAAAACGAAGTACATACAAGAAATTTTCAGTTTCATAAATGAATGAACAAATATAAAAGCATTGGTCGTAGTCTAGCAAATACTGGTCTACCACAAAGAGCTGGTCTACCTTAGCCTAGATCACCAACTCAAATATACACACATCAAAAAAAGGTTTGCATCACCTCGGTTCCGAGAGTTCCGGAACCTGTACAGGAAATTGCAATAGAGATCAACGTAAATACCATTTCGGCCCTTTTTATTGCTCATGAAAACCACACATTGCAATTTGTACCACCATACAGCGAGAACTTCAGAGGAGGTGGTCCAGACTGCTGTACACACCGGTACCTCTAACACCCAGCAGCACGTCCTCTTGCATTGAAGCATGCCTGTATTCGTCGTGATACCTATCCAGAAGTTCATCAAGGCACTGTTGGACCATATTGTCCCACTCCTCAACGGCGATTCGGCGTAGAACCATCAAAGTGGTACGTGGGTCACGTTGTCCATAAAAAGCCCTTTTCAAACTATCCTAGACATCTTCGATAGGGTTCATGTCTGCAGAACATGCAGGCCACTCTAGTCGAGCGATGTCGTTATCCTGAAGGAAGTCATTCACAAGACGTGCACGATGGGGGCGCGAATTGTCATCCATGAAGATGAATGCCTCGCCGAGATGCTGTCGATGTGGTTGCACTATCGGTCATAGGATGGCATTCATGTATCGTACAGCCGTTACGGCGCCTTCCATGACCACCAGCGGCGTTCGTCGGCCCCACATAATTCCACCCCAAAACAACAGGGAAACTCCACCTTGCTGCACTCGCCGGACAGTGTGTCTAAGGCGTTCAGCCTAACCAGGTTGCCTCCAAACACGTCTCCAACGACTGATTGGTTGAAGGCCTATGCGACACTCATCGGTGAAGAGTACGTGATGCCAATCCTGAGCGGTCTATTCGGCATGTTGTTGGGCCCATCTCTACCGGGCTGCATGGTGTCGTGGTTGCAAAGTGGACCTCATCGTGGACGTAGGGAGTGAAGTTGCTCATCATTCAGCCCATTGTGCACAGTTTGAGTCGTAACAAGACGTTCTGTGGCTCCACGAAAAGCATTACTCAACATGTTGGCGTCATTCTCAGGGTTCCTTCGAGCCATAATCCTTAGCTAGCGGTCATCCACTGAAGAGGTAGCCGTTATGCGGCCTGAGCGAGTCATGTCATCGACAGTCCTGTCTCTCTGTATCTCCTCCATGTCCAAACAACATGGCTATGGTTCATTCAGAGCCGCCTGGACACTTCCCTTGTTCAGAGTCATTCTTGGTGCAAAATAACAAAGTGGACGCAATCGAACCTTGGCATTGAACGTCTAGGCTTGGGTGAACTACAGCCAGCAGCAAGCCGTGTACCTCCTTCCTGGTGGAATGACTGGAACTGATTGGCTGTCGGACCCCCTCCGACTAATAGGCTCTGCTCATGCATGGTCGTTTACATCTTTGGGCGGGTTTAGTGACATCTCTGAACCGTCAAAGGAACAATATCCACAGTCGACGTCTATCCTCAGGAGTTCTGGGAACTTGGGTGAGGGACCGGTGACCTCAGCAGTTTGGTCCCATAGGAACTTACCAGCATCATCGCCACAAAACCTGGGTGATGCAAAACTTTTTTTGATGTGTGTAGTATATCTCCTCCCACGCAAAAAGTACAATATGCAGATGACTTTTGTATACGTTCTTGCACGAAGAACACACATCACGCGGTAGAGGACTTCGATAAAGCATCCAAATGCACTAACAGATGGTTCTCTCACAATTGATTAGAAACATCAATTGAAAAATGAACAATAGCAATTTCACAATGTAATTCATCAATTGTGAATCAGTCAAAATGATCTTTGAATCATAAACTTTCCCATAGAAATCGCACACTAAATTTCTTGTTGTGGTTGACTCTCGCTTAACATGGGCTCCTCAGACAGACAATTTAATGCAGTCTTGCGAGAAAGCACTATCTCGTGCGATGGGAGGAGCCCACCCTATAATACTACACAGCACGTATAGATAATTAATAAGAACCAAAATCGGCTACTGCTCTTGTAAGTATCACACTGTAACGAAAACCAGTTTATACAAGTTGAGTTAATTGTTGTGCAGGTGCGTCAGGGTGTGCTTTGGAGCAATGACATCAACTCTTTCGAACGCTCTTTTAGTAGATGCATGCAAAACTCCACTTTATCCACAAATAAATCTTCTAACAAATAAATACACATAAAAATGGACGCACCACGAAGGAATTACCCGAATGGGACGCAAATCGGAATATGTGATGTACATGTACAGAAAAACTGTCCGCCCCCGTTATATGAGTGGTCAGCGCGGCGGAATGCCACGCCAAGGGGCCCAGCTTTGATTCCCGGCTGGGGCAGGATATTTTCTCCGCTCAGGGACTGAGTGTTGTCCTCGTCATCATTTCATCCCCATCTCCAAGTCGCCCAATGTGACGTCGAATGCAATACGTACTTACCCTCGATGGCCGAACTTCCCCGAATGGGGGTCTCCTGGCCCACAATGCCATACGGTCATTTCCACAAACAAACTATTAATTACAATTTCAGAAAAATTGGAACATTTATGCAAGACAAAAAGCTTCACGAACTAAGCAAATAAATAGCGTGTTGGTCCACTTGTGGCCCTTATCCTAGCATACCTTAACTCTATAACTGGTTCAACTGGCTCTGAGCACTATGAGACTTAACTTCTGAGATCATCAGTCCCATAGAACTTAGAACTACTTAAACCTAACTAACCTATGGACATCACACACATCCATGCCCGAGGCAGGATTCGAACCTGCGACCGCAGCGGTCGCGCGATTCTATACTGTAGCGCCTAGAACCGCTCGGCCAAAACAACTCTATAGGTTACATCGTTTTTTGTCCAGGATCAGAGAGGTATAGAAAATATCAGTTAGCAGAAATGCCTCAAATTTTACTGCGGAATCAATCCCTGAAGTTCTTAAGTACGCTGTTCAATTACTTCCAAACAAAATTTTGGTAGTCACCGATTCTACATCTGTTTCAAATTCAGTGATAGAAGATGCTGTATAATACATCTTTGAATAGTTAAACCATCAATATAATAGAACAGCGCATTCAGTGTAATAGAAAACCGAAACTTCTAGAGATGCGTTGGGTGAAGCACACTGCCGAGATAGATACAACGAAAAAGTGGATGAACTTGTAAAGAAATCACTAACCACAGGGATGAATGCAAATATAAAATTACCACACTCATAATTTTATAACACTGTCAAATCCAGCATTAATTTCATTCAGAAGGAAGGCAGGAACTCATCAATGCAATAAAGGGCACCCACTACGCAGTAGTTCAATAAAATATTCCATAGAAGTTCCACAGAACCAGCTACAGCTGAAAAACATCTGTAGTTTAATGGCGATAAGACTAAACCAGGGAATTTCCCAAATCATATGTGCCGCTTCGGTCTTCGTGAGATACTTGTTGTGAGTGCGGAAATTAAGCAGTTACTGATGTGAACCCCCTTCCATTTGCTTGCCCCTTGCTAAGGACACACCAAGAGAAATTATTAAAAATCTGTTACAGAAAGATGTACCCCTCCCCGTTTCCAGCAGCACTAGATCTAGTGATTAAATACTTGAACAAAAGTACTTTATATATATCGTGAATGTTCACAGTCAGAAAAATAGCTGCATACATTCACAAAAAATAGGTAACATCAATCACTAGAAAATTAGGATAGCAGTATTTATGATTTGTTCTCAGTACTTAACGTGTTACAATAAAACTTTTATCCATTACGGACATGGAACACGGCGACTGTGATGAATATATGTTTCTAGAAATATGTACCATCCGATGATGAATTACTAGGCGATTCCAAACTTGGTAAATAAAAATTAAATAAATCGAAATGCGAATTTCTGGAAACCTTAATTAATCTGCTACTATCTTAAAACTTGAAAATATGCATTAATTATTATTATTATGACCCTTTTAGCGACTTAGTTAACCATAAAACTCTCAGTGTGTATTTAATGCAATTGTGTACATGAAAGATGGTTTTATGTCGAAAAGAACGAAAACCAATAAAGAACCAGTAATAAGAGTAATAGCAATAATAATAATAATCATTGACATCAGACCACACCAATGATACCGTTGCAAATGTCACAAAGCAACAATAATGGTTACCGTCCACCTTTCGGAACTCGGGGAGCGTAATTCAGTAACAAATCATAAGTCTTAGTAATGTTGATACTTGTAATAGTTTTGTTCTAATCTTCCAACAGGAACAACGTGGAGCCCTTTTTATACAATCGTTCTGAGCGAATAAAACTGTTAGAGAATAGGCTGTGAAAGACAGGGAACACTGTACATAAGACAAACTGTTTATATTTGTCATAAATATTCACTGGCGGATAAAGTCTGCCAAGGAGTAGGGCCTCTTATTGAAAATCACGTTCTATCATTTCCCTTCCATTCCGAGTAGGGCTACCATTTAGAACTAGACTGCGGTCCAGCTACATCTTGTAAGTAACGAGACACGAGGAGCAAGGCAGTACTTATTTTGAGGAGGCACACTCTGGTAAAGGATCTGAAATAGCGGTTTTCCAGTTGTGTTTCTTTCATCCCTTTTTCTGCCCCCGTGTAGCCATATTCGTACTTCTGCATTGCTACTGTAGCATTCCTTCCAAATTATTCCTTTGTTGTCGACCGAGTTAGCTGTGGCTTCGTTTAATCGAAGATAATTGCAGCTAATTTACTACTCTTTGCGCCATTCACAGGTAATCGCGCGGGCGAACAGTTTACCCATCGCATATAATTACGTAATTATATCAGAGGCAATATAGGCTATTATCGTTTCGATTCGAGAATGTTCTGCAACAGGCCGTAGAAAGACTCTTTGTTACAGTACGCAGTGGACATAACTTCCATAATTTCTAAGTTAAAACCCTACAAAACACAGAATTTTGAAGCAAAATGTTAGCTTTTATTGTGGATCTGTTGAAACATTTATCATTACGATGCAGAGACGAATGTAAACTCCGTTTATTGTCTTGTATTCACTACTTTGTGTCAGTAACTAAATTTATGGTACCACTTTCATTTATTTTGTGCCAAGTGGGTAAAATCCCGTATTGATGGCCGAATATATCAGTTGCAAAGTTTGAATAATTTTGTGAGTGACGAAGAAGAAAAGAACTCAACTTTCCAAGAATATGAGGCATCTCTGTCCGCTGAGGCGGAATGGGAAAACGTACGGTCTAATCAACTTATCACCAAGAATGCTGGCCCAGACATTGGCTACGAATCGCTATTGATGACTACGCGGTCGACTACCTCGTGGATTCAGGTGTACCGGATCATGCGAACTGTGGATACTGAAAAAACCTGAATGAGTAAAGAAAGCCTCATCAGCGTACGGGACCTGAAATAAGAGGCGCAGGGCAGCCCGTTGTAAAAACAATTGCGCAAGCTGGCGCTCATCGCGGAGAATCTTCAGGTGCTAATGGTGCCAAACGCTGGAAAGGACGAAGCTGTTGATCATGCAATACATTCCACACAAGTCTGTGTCTGAGGCCAAGGATGTATGCAGTACGTAATGTACTTGTAGATGGAGTGTCTTCAACATGTCGCAGAATCTCGTGTTTCATTTCAGGAGCTCGCACTGTTCGATTCCGACCTATACCACGAATAGTCATGGAAAGTGCCTGTTTGACGTAGCAGGCGATTCAGACATCCGAATGTTTGGTGTTGTGGAACACGTCTGTTGGGCTGCCAATACTCTCCCACTGCAGCTCGTCCGTTTCCATTCACAGACCCGTATACCAGATGCATGTCAGCCATTTCAGTATACGTAATCCGCTCCCTGTTGACTGTTGTTGTCTTAAGACAGTAATGATTGCGAGTGAATCGATGTGTTTACAAGGAAGTAACCATTGTTGTCACAAGGTGGACTCGTCTGCGAATGAATCGGTGTGTTTCCCAATACACCTCAGAGCCAATCATCCGTACACAGAGCAGTACAAATTTCGTCAGCGGCACTGTTATAAGAGTTTACGTCGAAACAACTAACATTTCCCCCAAAATTACAAGTTGACTTCAGAGATTATATGGTCCTTTCTTTGACGGAAAAGAAATCGCAACAGCAAAAAATAGTTCATATCCAGTAATGAAATTTAGGGAATACAGTTGTCTAGGTAAACATATTCAAGTGATTAACATTTCAAAATCACAGGTTTATGTAAGCACAAGATAAGCCACTGCAAATTTGAAATGCTGCTTTATTAATAACCGGTGTAACGGCCAGAATGTTGAATGCAAGCATGCAAACGTACATGCTCTGTACTGAAAAAGTGCTAGGTGTCAGTTTGTGAGTTGGAGTTCCATGTCTGCTGCACTTGGTCGGTCAGTACAGGAACCGACAATGATTGTTGTTGATGACGCTGGAGTTGTAGTCCGATGATGTCCCATATGTGCTCGACTGGAGACATATGTGGTGATCGAACAGGTCAAGACAACATGTCGAGTCTCTGTAGAGCAAGTTGCGTTTCAACATGTGCATGTGGGCGAGCGTTTTCCTGCCGGAAAATACCTCCCAGAATGTCGTTTATGAATGGCACCACAACAGATCGATTCACCAGACTGACGTATAAACTCGCAGATGGGATGCCTGGGGTAACTATGAAGTGCCCCTGCTGTCAAAGGAAATCTTACCCCATATCATAACTCCAGCTATAGGTCCAGTGAGTCTAGCGTGCAGACATTCTGGTTGCAGGCCCTCAACTGGTCTCCTTGTAATCAACAAACGGCCATAACTGGCACAAAAGCAGAATTAGCTTTCATCAGAAAATATAACAGCTCCCCACCCTGGCCTTCAATGATCTCTCGATTGACACAAATGAAGTCGCAAATGGCGGTGGCTCGTGGTCAGTGGGATGCACGCTACGGGACGTCTGGCTCGGATTTATCTTTGAAGTAACCGATTCGTAATGGTACTTTGTGTCATTATGGTGCCAACTGCTGCTCAAATGACTGCTGCAGATGCAATATGTTGCGCCAGAGCCATACACCGAACACGATGGCCCTCTTAGTAGCGTCACGTGGACGTCCAGAGCCCGGTCTCCTTTCGACCGTACATTCTAGTGACCACCGCTGCCAGCAGTCATTTACAATGGCTCCATTCCTGCCAAGTTTTGCTGCAGTATTGCAGAAGGAACATGCATTTTTTTGTGATACGTTACACTAAAGCATCACCAACCCTCCGCGGTCTAACTGCGTAGGTGAGCCAGTAAATGTAAACCATAGGGCAGTGACACTGCGTCACTGCAGCACACTTTGGAGGTGTGGCGTGGGACTTGGAGTCCTGTACCACCCAGAAACGGTGACGGTACTCTTCTGTCTGGCATAAAAACGTACTACGACATGGGCAGGGAGGATTGGAAAGTAATGGACGTGGATCGGAGGGCTAGTACTGCCAAAGGAGGCAGCCGTGGTGGGCGTGCCAGGCCCAGCGGTAGTCCTGGTCGGAAGCCGATTCTTCTAGATGGTCAGCGGAACCGGATGGCGATGCCAGCGACGTGGATGTGTAGTCCCAACGTGGTGTAGCCCATGGACAGTGTCCCGTAGGGCAGTTACTTTCTCATAGAGCCGCCGCGAGTTGTTGCTTATGGTCTCCTTGAGGGGGACGATATCTGCTTCCTCATGGAGAGTCACAATCCTCGTGAGTGGCCGGACCTGCAGGCTCCACCTGAGAACCTTGTTTTGCAGGGGCTGCAACCTGGTGACACTAATCGTGGCCCATGCAGTGGAGCCATACGTGAGGGCAGGCAGGATAACTGACCAGTAGATACGGAGCTTGGTAAGCAGGTTAAGTTCCCTGCTGCGGAAGAGGAGGCACAAGGCCCTGGTCAGCTTTTGCCCCTTGTTGGCGACATACTCTGCATGACTGTGGAACAGCAGCATGTGGTCCATCTGGACCCCGAGATAGGTGATCGTCGGGAACCAGGGTCCTGCAAGCCTGCAATCGAAATATTACGGCGGAGGACTGGGCGCCGTTTCTTGAAATAGACTGCCGTAGTTTTGGCGGCATTAAGAGCGTTTTGTTAGTCCGGCACCAGGCGATGGTGGCGCCAACCTGTCGGAGGCGGGCGATGACGACGTCAGTGATACGTCCAGTGGTAGGAACATACAACTTCTCGTAGCCCTATTATACGATCTCGTCCAAACTCAACGATGTGTTGATAATGGCGCCTTTGTCGCCTGAATGGCATTCTTCAGTAACATCAAGTCACGACGTCCAATCTCAAAGGTAACTAACGCTGCTTTGCATCCTCATAGTCGCACTACTAGCATCACTCTTATGTAAGTGTCACGAAATTGGAATAGGCATCATCTTTCAGATGTCGAAACACGACTGCCAACTTTCGTTTATGTTGTACAATTCCTTCTTGGTGTCGCTATTTTTTTCCGTCAGCGTAGTTCTGATGTTCTTTTTGGTGTCGCTATTTTTTTCCGTAAGTGTACTTGGTCCGATGTTTTCTACCTTCTGTATTAATTTGAAAGAATAGTTTCGTAACACCGTGTGCATAATGTACCCAGTGCTTCGATCAAGTGACGAGTCCGAAAACTTTTTAGACCGCCCTCCTATACACCTGGTTCGATCATTTAGTGCGATCATAGCCCGTGCAGCACAAGGGTTGTCGTTGACATTACATCTGAGTGATGTTTATCACTTTAGTTGCCTGTGGGGTAATTTTTACTCTATGCTCAACTGTGTCAGTGTTTTTTTATTTTCTTAAGAAAAATCTTTATTTTGCAATACATAATAATTATACAATATAACTCACCAACTTAATGATTAGTGGGTCCTAAGTGATACAATCTTGTATGTTAACTGCAGCTATTACAGTTAATTTGTAAACTACAGACAGTTTGAACGGTACAGGTTAATGGGTAAACTTACGATTTTTGTTAAACTATACACTGCTACCAACTTATTAGTAATCCTGACTTCCTGCAGCGTTACAGATGTGTCAGTATGGATATAAACCTACTGCAATGCCTTGCTCATCGAGCTAATCCCGATGAGCGTGCCGCTGACACTAGGCAGGCCAAAATTACTGGTCGCTGCAGGTTCCTAGTTTAGTATCTAGTTCTAATCCTACGAACTACTAACCAAACTACGTCAAATCCGGTGCTGTCATAATCGTGAAGTTAGTGTACGCCAGTCCCTGTAGCCCTGCACGTGGCGGATTCCAACTAGCAAGTCGACCTGTCCACGCACAGGCCGTACAGGATTAGGGTACTAGGACACGTTCAGCAGTTTGTTTCTAATCGCGAATGTCTCTCAGGTATGCAGTAATAACTTTACGTGATACCTCATTTGCCAGGTTATTCAAAGTTTTGAAAGTCTCTTCATGTCTTAATAGGTCGTATGTATCATTGTTTGGTAGTTGCTCTCTTAATCTAACTGCTACATCATCGAAAAGGGGGCACTCGTAAACCACATGGTCGGGTGTACCCACCTCCGATGCGCCACAGTCACACTCAGGTGTAGCCCTTTTCCCAAACCGGCAGACATATGTCGGGTAGGGCCTATCACCAGTGAGAAAATGAATTAAACCCCGGGTTGGCTCGAAATACCTCATGCCTAACCTTTCTTTAACATTTGGCAAGAGTCTGAAGGTTCTTCTGCCAGATTCATCCATTTCCCATAATTCCTGCCATAGATCCTCGCCCCTCTTTCTTATCACTCCCTTGTCCCTTGCCTGAACTCCCAGAATGTTTTCTAATTTCATATCGTTCCCTTTCTTAGCACAGTACCATGGTGCTTGCTCTCTAATTTGGATGTCCAGAGGACAGAGCCCCATTATCACTAATAGGGCACCACCTGGAGATGTTCTGTAAGCCCCCACAGATCTTAACAGCATGTTCCTCTGTATTCTTCTCACTGTCATGGTGGGCACCACCCTTGTGAGCCTGTGTGTCACACTCCCGAGTCGTAACCCACTATTGAAGTTAGTATACTGTTACGATACAATTTTATTAGGCGGGGGAGGGGGGGGAGGGGAGGTGAAATCTATTGTGTCCTATGGAGATGAGGTTATTGAGCACTTGTAATGATGCTCTTTGGGTTACGGATTCAATGTTCTTCCCGAAGTTCCACCTTTCATCGATGATAACTCCCAAGTATCGAGTCTCATGTCGTCTAAGAACTGGTGAGACCAATTCTGACTGTAGGATTTCTTAGTAGCTGTCCTTTCAGCAAAAGGTATGTTGATTTAGTTGGTGAAAAAGACATTTTAGTATTACGGCACCATAGTTGCAATTTTGCCATGGCCCTCTATATACACTGATAGGTAGTGCTTGATCGTGTTGCAGCGCCTAGCGTGGAAGGCGCCGTGTTCCGCATCGCGCGCGTCTCGCGGCTGCACATGGGTCCCTACCTGTGCATCGCGTCCAACGGCGTGCCGCCCAGCGTCAGCAAGCGCATCTCGCTCGTCGTCCACTGTGAGTACCGCCGCGCCGCCCATCGCCGCCCATCTGCCAGTGCGCTGCAGCCGCCTCACGCCTGCCGCCGCGGTGCGAATAATGCGCTCTTCTTTGTCGCAGTTCCGCCGATGGTGTGGACCAAGAACCAGCTGGTGGGCGCCTACGAGGGCCGCCAGGTTACCATCGACTGCTACTCCGAAGCCTTCCCCAAGTCCATCAACTACTGGACCCGGGACCAGGGCGAGATACTCGCTCATGGTAACAGCAAAGTACATATGACCTCACGCTGCTATTCCGTTTTATCTTCTTTGCTTCTTCCAGTTCCTTGTTTCACACCATATTTATTAAGACAAGTCTGTACCCAAACATTCGAAAATGCGACAGAAATTCGTTACTGTTCGGTGAATACCGGGTGGTTCAAATTATAGCTACACACAGGTTTAGTGTGGGCTGCAATTATCGTATGGCAGCGAAAACTGGTAATTATCCTAAAGTGTCAATGCGGAACCGATTTACGCTGAAAAAAAGGTTAGTTCCGCTTTCTCCTACTAGGTGAAAATCTGGCACTGTGAACGCAAAAAAGACGTATATAAACAATTCCGTAGATATTGGATTAGGAACGGGACGTGGGCAGAAAAAGTCAGACAAGTCAGAAACGCATACTGTTGATTTTATTGTTTGAGAAATGTCATATTACCGCCTTGAGCTGCTGTTAATATACTTTACTTATGCAACCAGCTGAAGTCGTCTGACCATACTCACATTCATAAAAATATTCACAGCATCATTTAAGCTGAAATGTAAAATCCTTATCGACTGGTAATAAAACCAGGAATAATGCACGATTATCATATCGTAATGCAAATTACGTCGTCAGTTTATAAAAGCTGTGCTAGAGGGTGTATACATTCATGTTAAAACTGTAATTGGTGCTAAAGCTGTGAACAGATTGATGCAATAAAGAGATTATTAACCGCCACTTACAAAGTTTGTTCAATATCACCTCTGGATGCGTCGAAGAGATGCTGTGCAGCGCCAGATTTGCAGGTGGTGCCCAAAATTGGAATTGACTTTTTTCCAGCTTAAATCAGTTCCCCATTAGCATAGTAGCATATCTATCACGTATCGCTACCATAGAGTAATTACACCCCATCACTGGACCTTCGTGAATAGCCGTAAGTTATAACCACCTTGTTACATTGTTGTATTCGAAAATCAAGGTCTGTTAAGATGAATGGAATAGTATTTATGAATTACACTGCAGCGGAGAAATGTACAGGAATGTTCAGGTAAAACAGTGACAGGTCGCGCGCAATTTAGTGCACTGTTAACCTGTTTCATTCATCAGATGCGAGCAGCATCAGTTAATCACGGCCGTTGCCACCTTAGGGCGTTAAAAACACAGTTCAATGTCGCAGCCAAAGAAGATGTGGTGCGACTTGGATCCATCTAACACCCCGTCTGATAACGGATGGTGTGTTCCTATGAGAGATGCCGCTACCAAATATTTTCAAAAGTATTTAATATTCTCATTTGCAAGTTGAAACAACACCACTTCCTGTTTGGCAGTGACAACGAGCAGTACTCTCAGATCCATAACGTGTCACCACTGGGCCAGTGATTATCCGATGACGCTCCTATCTCATGAGTCTGACCGATAATACTGAATGATACTGAGCCCAACCTACGGCTTTATATCTCAGTATTACATCAGGTTTGATTACATGGGAATCATTGTGTCCCATTAGAGCAAAGAAACAAAATCAGCTTTGGTCGCAGTATCAGCTGTACTTTACTGCAGATATAGACTTCAGCTAATAGTGCAGCTTTCATCATTGCTATAAATACAAAATAACACAGCAATGAGACACTGGAAAAGCACACTGCCCAAGAAGCATGTCGCAGGTGTACAGAATGCCAGTTGCACAACTACATACCTCTATAGGTAATCATGTAGACTCGACATAGTTATAACGACGCATGAAACAAAATAACTTTAACATATACATATCACCTCGGTTCCGAGAGCTCCAGAACCTGTACAGGAAATTAGAACAGAGATCAACATAAACATAATTTCCGCCGTTTTTATTGTTCATGAAAACCACTCATTGCATGTTGTACCACCATACAGCGAGACCTTCGGAGATGGTGATCCAGATTGCTGTACACATCGGCACCTCTAATGCCCAGTAGCATGTCCTCTTGCATTGATGCATGCCTGTATTCCTCGTGGCATATTATCCACAGGTTCATTAAGGCATTGTTGGTCTACACTCCTGGAAATTGAAATAAGAACACCGGGAATTCATTGTCCCAGGAAGGGGAAACTTTATTGACACATTCCTGGGGTCAGACACATCACATGATCACACTGGCAGAACCACAGGCACATAGACACAGGCAACAGAGCATGCACAATGTCGGCACTAGTACAGTGTATATCCACCTTTCGCAGCAATGCAGGCTGCTATTCTCCCATGGAGACGATCGTAGAGATGCTGGATGTAGTCCTGTGGAACGGCTTGCCATGCCATTTCCACCTGGCGCCTCAGTTGGACCAGCGTTCGTGCTGGACGTGCAGACCGCGTGAGACGACGCTTCATCCAGTCCCAAACATGCTCAATGGGGGACAGATCCGGAGATCTTGCTGGCCAGGGTAGTTGACTTACACCTTCTAGAGCACGTTGGGTGGCACGGGATACATGCGGACGTGCATTGTCCTTTTGGAACAGCAAGTTCCCTTGCCGGTCTAGGAATGGTAGAACGATGGGTTCGATGACGGTTTTTGGATGTACCGTGCACTATTCAGTGTCCCCTCGACGATCACCAGTGGTGTACGGCCAGTGTAGGAGATCGCTCCCCACACCATGATGCCGGGTGTTGGCCCTGTGTGCCTCGGTCGTATGCAGTCCTGATTGTGGCGCTCACCTGCACGGCGCCAAACACGCATACGACCATCATTGGCACCAAGGCAGAAGCGACTCTCATCGCTGAAGACGACACGTCTCCATTCGTCCCTCCATTCACGCCTGTCGCGACACCACTGGAGGCGGGCTGCACGATGTGGGGTCGTGAGCGGAAGACGGCCTAACGGTGTGCGGGACCGTAGCCCAGCTTCATGGAGACGGTTGCGAATGGTCCTCGCCGATACCCCAGGAGCAACAGTGTCCCTAATTTGCTGGGAAGTGGCGGTGCGGTCCCCTACGGCACTGCGTAGGATCCTACGGTCTTGGCGTGCATCCGTGCGTCGCTGCGGTCCGGTCCCAGGTCGACGGGCACGTGCACCTTCCGCCGACCACTGGCGACAACATCGACGTACCGTGGAGACCTCACGCCCCACGTGTTGAGCAATTCGGCGGTACGTCCACCCGGCCTCCCGCATGCCCACTATACGCCCTCGCTCAAAGTCCGTCAACTGCACATACGGTTCACGTCCACGCTGTCGCGGCATGCCACCAGTGTTAAAGACTGCGATGGAGCTCCGTATGCCACGGCAAACTGGCTGACACTGACGGCGGCGGTGCAGAAATGCTGCGCAGCTAGCGCCATTCGACGGCCAACACCGCGGTTCCTGGTGTGTCCGCTGTGCCGTGCGTGTGATCATTGCTTGTACAGCCCTCTCGCAGTGTCCGGAGCAAGTATGGTGGGTCTGACACACCGGTGTCAATGTGTTCTTTTTTCCATTTCCAGGAGTGTATATTGCCCCACTCCTCAACGGCGATTCGGTGTAGATCCCTCAGAGTGATTGGTGGGTCACGTAGTCCATAGACAGCCCTTTTCAATCTACCCCAGGCATGTTCGATAGGGCTAATGTCGGCAGAACGTGCTGGCCAACCTAGTCAAGCGATGTCGTTATCCTGAAGGAAGTCATTCACAAAATAGGCATGACGGGGGCGCGAATTGTCATATATTAAGAGGAATGCCTCACCAATATGCTGCCGATGTGATTGCACTATCGGTCGGAGGATGGCATTCACGTATCGTACAGCCGTTGCGGCGCCTTCCATGACTACCAGAGGCGTACGTCGGCCCCACATAATGCCACCCCAAAAGGACAGGGAACCTCCACCTTGCTGCACTCGCTCGACAATGTGTCTAAGGCATTCAGTCTGACCGGGTTGCCTCCAAACACGTCTCCGACGATTGTCTGGTTGAAGGCAAATGCGACACTCATCGGTGAAAATTACGTGATGCCAACCTGAGCGGTCCATTCGGTATGTTGTTGGGACTATCTGTACTGCGCTGTATGGTGTCGTGGTTTTAAAGATGACCTCGCCATGGACGTCGAGAGTGAAGTTGAATATTGCTTTTCGTGCAATTCATACGATAGCCGGAGCACTCTCATGGTTACTCCATGCTCCCTGATTACAAATTTTTACATAAATCTGGTGTTTCGATCTGTTACGCTGCCATTCATGAATAGCATTTTCCAACAGGATAACTATCGCCCAAATACAGTTGTTGTAACACAACACGCTCTACAGAGTGTCAATGTAATGCCTTGGCTGGCTCGATTACGAGATCAGTCTCCAGTCGAGCATTTGTGGGACATCATAAAACGACAACGGCAGGGTCATCCACAAACAGAGTTAAGCATCCCTCCATTGGCTGAGAAAGTGTAACAGACATAAAACTCCATCACACAAACTGACGTCCGACACCTATACAACACAGTGCATGCACGTTTGCACGCTTGCGTTCAAGATTCTGGCTGTATCATCGGTTATTAATGTGCCAGCATTTCACAATTGTCATGAGTTATCTCACGCTTACGTTAACCTGTGGTCTTGCAACGTTAACTACTTAAGTATATTACACTGATGAATGTACATCCGTAATTTCGTTAGTCTACATTAATTATTTTCTGGTGTTGCGTTTATTTTTCTTTCAGTGCATATTGCATAAGATGATCAGTGCGAGGACAATGTTCTGCAATAGCAGATTTGCTCGGCTGTTGTAAGCGTGTGTAAAGCTCATGGTCAGTACGCTAGTCTCCATAGACCTGACAGTCTGACCAAAATACAGATGCAGTACCTGCGAGGATTACGGTAGACACCAACCCCCCGCCCTTTACGCAAACGAAGATCATCCTATACGTTACCTAAGAAGACCATAATCTTACATGGTGCTCGGAAAACTTTCTTCACATCATATTTCCGAAAAATATGACAAGTCCTGTAGGAAGTGCTCCCTACATAAGGAAAAATGGTCCTAGACTTTGGTACCGCCTCCGTAATTATCATCACTCATCCGGTGCACCTCGTTCGACAGAGCAACGCAAGTCTAAGCTGTCTTACACTACAATCATTATGACGAAAGGTTGACAAATTCTGAGGATTCGGGATTACGTGGGCCCTTTGAACCAAAACCATTCACCTGACAATCAAGTTAATTTCTTGACGAAGTAAAATTTTGACACCCTATCCTGAAGCAAGTTACGAAACGAAATATTAATGTGGTCAGCCACAGAGTGGAACTTATGATTACAGTATGGAAACTTATGAACCGTAAATACAACCTGAAATTCGCTTAATACTTCAATATGTTACTATAAAAAACGATCATAACTAACTGTAACTGTAGTTACATAAAAATTCTAGATTTTGAAATTTTTGCTAAAAGCCTGAATTAGCAGTAAAGAACATGCTGCTCTGCAGTACCAAATTGAAGTTTCCACATTTGGCTTAAAATCAGTAACGTGTTCGAACAATTCTCACAATAACTTGTACAGCCTGAAACAAATGTCTGCTTCTACAAGCGTAATCTGGATGCTTAAAGATCATATCAAGTCTTGCAATACACAGAAAATCATTAATGATCAAAATTAGGTACTTAAAAGTTAGGCAACCCGCAAGAGAGTATATGAAGTTAAAGACAGCCATTAATACTGCGAGAGTGACCCTCTGTCAAAGTGGCCACCGTTATGCAAGTGTGACGCTTCCTGCAGCTCAGGCTGAATTTATAAATTTTTGAACACAGTGAAACAAGTATACAAGAAATTCCTGTAACAGAAAGCGATTACCACAAGTAGCTAAGCCTAAACAAAACACACAGGGTATACCACTTGCAAATTTAAAACGGAATCTTTAGTTACCTTCTGCATTCGTAACTATTCGATTGGTACTGGATGAACAAATAACGCAACTGGCAGACAGGTCACTGTACGTTAAGCACTACTAAGGTCCTTAATGAACGTCCTGAAGTTTCATATAAATAAACACTTTTTAACCAGGGCGTTAAGAACTAGTTTATCAGTATGGAACAATTTCTCTCTAATTGTTGGCGAATTTGAATAGGCGGAATAGGGACTGAACATTACAGTTTCCTCTGAGAGTAACTATAACAACATCGTGGAGACCGACTACCGGAGCCAGGAAGAACTACCACAACTTCCACAATTGGCTTGCCATAATGCTGAGAACGTGTCACAGCATTGGAGAGAATTCATCTTTGATGTGTATTCCACAATGACAACCGATCCACACAAATGCATCTCTGAAAGGGTACCTCCAAAATATGACCACCACTCTCACGAGTGAAGAACACCGTCACTATCACAATTAATATCTGCTGGCGCCGCACTCTGCTTGACACACACACACACACACACACACACACACACACACACGGCGAGCCGAATGTACCGGAAACTGTAGGAAACTTGACGCTTTAACCGCTTGGTACACGTCTTGACGCCTCTGGTCACCTGACACTCTGCAACCCGATGATCTCCGACGTCTCAGCGCAAACACCAAAACGGCACCCTTCTCTGTCCTCGCTACCCCCTGGAGTGGAAGCTAAGGCCCACACTCGATGAAACCAAAGACACAGCAAAGCGCGGCCAGATCGACAAGGACACCTGAAGGCAAGCATTGCTGGCGCACGACTCAAGGCCCTTGTGCTTCAAGAAAGTCACCACTAATCCTCTCTCCCACTCTTATCGCAGAACCGGACCAGTGCTAAATGGAAGGACCTACGATACACTAAAGTTACTAACTACCCAAAAGACACGCTCCTTGAAGTGTAGCACAGGTAACCCTGCATTTGTATTGTTAGAGGCCTCCATATTCGCTAGCGCCTGCGAGTTGTTGCGTGTGCAGCGGTTTATGTTACTGTTATCTCGTATAACAAACTGGCCGCGAATTATTGACATTTACAGGATTAGCAAAATCCGGCGCTAAATCAACAGGAACGAATGCAGTGGGCCGCGTTATGGGATGAAAACTGGCGCTTCAAATATCACCCGATAATGCGGGACGCCGTGAGATCACATCATTTAGGCCGCGCTGGTTTAATTGTGTGCAGGCGCTTCCCCATTTCCTGACACAAATAAAGCGGAAACGAATTTAATGGTCGCCTAGGATTAAACGTTCGACATATAGTAACAATTGTAAATCTGCCCCAGCGGCAGAACTTCGCGTTTGGGCCGGCGCGTTGTTTTTCGGTGATTTTCGTAATTCTTTTATGTCGGGCGTGTCCTTAGGTGGTGGGATATTTTTAATGTTGAATATCGTAAGTCTACCGGTAATGAATCAGGACTGGAGTCACACGTGTCACACAAATGCATGGGAGTATTAACGCCTAGAGCCTTAAAGTAAAATTGTTATGTACAGGCAATGGACATGCTTACTTTCATTGGTGAGATATAGAGAAATTGCAATTTGCATAAGGAACAGATTGCCTACAAAACATTTGACTTGCCTATGCCTTTGTGTAGGGTCCATGTCATGTCGCCCTTGCAGTGTGTAGCAAATGTATGCAGAAAAGGGTAACGCGTATAGTCTCAGGTTTTTATTTCCCACGAAATGTTTTAATAGAAACGTTGAAAAACGCCTGGTAGGCGCTGCCATGCTCAAACAATATCTTCAAACGATATATAGACACTTCCGAGAGGTACAATAGAAAAGAATTCATCATCTCAGTAAATTATGGTCTAGGAGATACTTCTAAGATAAAATTACACTAATGTCAGAACTATCAGGCAACGCCACAAGTTATCCATTAATAAAACGGGGAGAAACCTTGTTAGATGATACCGTGAAAAGTAACCGCTTCCTATGTGTTGCACAGTGATTTGCTGCTTACGGATACAGGTGTATATTTAGTTCTAGGATCAATGTTAATGCGACGCATTAGAAATTATGAGGACTCTGCATTTGGCATAGACTGATAGATTATAATTATTTTATCATGGAAAGAATGCATATCTACATCTACATGATTACTCTGCAATTCACACTTAAGTGCCTGGTAGAGGGTTCATCGAACCATTTTCATACGACTTCTCTACCATTCCACTCTCGAATGGCGCGTGGGAATAAGGAACACCTAAATCTTTCCGTTCGAGCTCTGATTTCTCTTATTTTATTATGATAATATTTCCTCCCTACGTAGGTGGCTGTCAAAAAAATATTTTCGCGTTCCAAAGAGAAAGTTGCTGATTGAAATTTCGTAAATAGATCTCGCCGCAAAGAAAACCTCCTTTGTTTCAGTGACTGCCACCCCAACTCGCGTATCATTAGTGACACTCTCACGCCTATTGCGCGATAACACGAAACGGGCTTCCCTTCTTTGCACTTTTTCGATGCTCTCCGTCAATCCTACTTGGTGAGAATCCCACACCGCGCAGCAATATTCCAGCAGAGGACGGACAAGTGTAATGTAGGCTGTCTCTTTAGTGGGTTTGTCGCATCTTCTAAGTGTTCTGCCAACAATGCGCAGTCTTTGTTTCGCCTTCCCCACAATATTATCTATGTGGCCTTTCCAATTTAAGTTGCTCTTAATTGTAATTCCCATGTATTTAGTCGAATTGACAGCCCTTAGATTTGCGTGATTTATCGTATAACCAAAATTTATCGGATTTCTTTTAGTACCCATGTGGATGACCTCGCACTTTTCTTTGTTTAGTGCCAATTGCCACTTTTCGCACCATACAGAAATTCTCTCTAGATCATTTTGTAATTGGAATTGATCGTTTGATGATTTTACTAGACGGTAAATTGTAACAACATCTGCATACAATGTAAGGGGGCTGCTCAGATTATCAACCAGATCATTTATGTAAATCAGGAACAGCAGAGGGCCTATGACACTACTTTGCGGTACGCCAGATATCTCTTCTGTTCTACTCGATGATTTACCGTCTATCACTACGAAATGTGACCTCTCTGTACCCTATATACTGGATAACTCAGCTGGTTTAGCATATTTAAACGTGTTAGAGACGGATGCTGGAGGTTAAGGGAGCTGCTAAGATGATAAATAAGGACAGGAATGTAAGTAGAATAGTAAGTATCAGAAGACGCACGATGATAGGACGTGTGGTTAACACATCGAGAATTTTTTTTGTGTTTGTAAGTCTATTTCCTGACTCAACGTATGGTGGCGTTGTACGATATTGTACAGCCAAGAGAAAAATACGTCTCTCCTCAAGGATTCCAGTCACTTGGAGCCATTGAGATCCTGTATGGAGTTGAATATGGCACTCTTGATCTTGCCAAGATAAATAAATCGACAAAATAAATTTCTCCGCCGATTCAGCCAACAAGTAAGCGATTCATTTTGAAAATATCATAGTCAGTCCTCTGTCCCGTCTCTGTGCAACCCGTATAAGACTTTGTTGGTGTACATCTAGACCTACATCATTACTCCGAAAGCCGTCGGACAGTTTTTGATGGAAGATACTTCTGGTACCACAAACTGATTCCCCCTTTTCTGTTCTATTCGTGAATAGCACATGGAATGAATGATTGTCGGTAAGCCTCTGTATTAATTCTAATTTCTCGAATTTTCTCGTCGTGGTTATTTCGCGAGATGTACGCGCGAGGAAGTAATATGGTGCCGACATTTCACGGGAAGTACTCTCCCAAATTGTCAATAGTAAACTTCTACATGACGTACCGTAAAATATCTAGGAGTAACTGTCATTGTACGTAAGGTCGCTGTGGACAGTTACTCCCAGATATTTTACGGTAGATACTGTTTCCAGGAATTTGTCATCAATGGTGTAGTTGTACAATAGTGGATTACTTTTCGAATGGATACGTAGTATGTTACATTTATTTACGCTCCATGAGATCCATAGCGCTGTTTACACCGGCACGTAAGCTGATGCCGTGTTCCTAGTCTTCAGGAGAGAATTTTACATTGCGCCGCACTGCCGTCTTGTTACAGAAAAAAAATTTAAAAAAATGCGAGCTTACCGAGTATGAGAGCATATTTTCGCTCTCAACGGAAAAAAAAATTGGCAGATGTAAACGTAATTTCCGTAGTATCCCAAAGTGGTGTGATAGGACCGTTTCTGTCTAATCATCTAATAGAAAGTATCGGAAGCTCATTAAGACAGTTCGCAGATGATGCGGTTGTGTAAAAGAAAGTATCAACGCCAGAAGACAATATCCGTTTCCTGGATGACCTACAGAGGACTGACAAATGGTGCAGGCTCCGGGAGTTGACCCTGAGCGTTTACATCTGCCAATTTTTTTTCCGTTGAGAGCGAAAATATGCTCTCATACTCGGTAAGCTCGCATTTTTTTAAATTTTTTTCTGTAACAAGATGGCAGTGCGGCACAATGTAAAATTCTCTCCTGAAGACTAGGAACACGGCATCAGCTTATGAGCCGGTGTATACAGCGCTATGGATCTCATGGAGAAACAGAGAGAGCTGTGTTTCGTAAGATTCCTGCTCGCGGAATCGATGATGATTTTTTTCTAGGGAATTTTTTATTTCTCCAAAAAGTCATAATTATTGTGCATAGAACATGATTTGTAACTCAAAAGACTGACGTCAACGATATCAACCTATAATTATGTGAACCTGTCTTACAACCATTCTTGAAAGTGGGAGTGACCTGCGATTTTTTTTTCTCCCGTCGCTTGGCACTCTTCGTTGCTCCACGAACTATGATAAACTGGTGCCAGAAGGGGGAGCATATTCCTTCGTATAATCCTTGTAGAATCTTACAAGTATCTCATCTGGTCCTGCTGGCTTTCCATTATTAAGTGATTGTAGTTCCTTTCCTATTCCGCAATCTGTTACTTTCACATCCACCATTTCGAAGTTCGTATGTGATTGGAAGGAGGGACCGTTTTACCATCTTCCACGGTGAAAGACTTTCAGAAGATCCAATTAAGTTATTCGGCCTTCTCTTTGTTCGCTTCCGGTTCGGTGCCGTTTTGGACACTGAATGACTGTATAGATGATTTAAAACCACTTACCGATTTTACGTAAAATCAAAACCTCTTAGGGTTTTTGATCAGATCATTTAACGAATAATTACTTTCAGAGTAAATGAAAGCTTGTCTTATTGCTCTCCTTATGCTGATTTTCGATTCATTTAACTTTTGTTTGTCAGCTTGGTTTTTAATTCTCTTGAATCTGTGATGAAGCTGTCTTTCTTTACACAGTAGTTTTCTAATACGTCCAATAAACCACAGTGGTCCTCTCATCCCTTAAGACTTTGCTTGGAACATCCTAATCTAAGGCATATTGAACTATGCTTTTAAATTTTTTTTTCCATTTGCGCTCAACATCTTCGTCCTCAGCACTGAACTTTTGATGTTGACTGCTCAGATACTCCGCGATTTGTATCCTGTCACTCTTGCTCGGCAAAAATATCTTTCTACTATTCTTAATGTTCCTTGTTATCCTCGCATTCATAGTTTCTATCACAGTTTTATGATCACTGATACCTTTCTGATTCGATAAATTCAGGTCTTTTTGTTGCTGGGAGATCTAAGACGCTACCTGGTTCTTTACTTTTCTGCTCGAAGTAATTTTCAAATAAGACATTCAGAATAATGCCACACGAATTCCTGCCTGTGGCACCATTTTTCAAAGCCTGTAGTGTGCAAGCCATGTTATAACAGCAAGATTAGTACAGTTACTAGCGATAACTGCAGGTTCTCTCTGAAGCGCTCAGACACTGCAGCTCCTGACCCAGGTGGTGTATAAAAGCGCCCGATTACCATTTTTTAACAAGCTTTGGTGCTTAATTTCACCCACATTAATTTACATTCGGCATGTACGTTAATCTTCCGTGATATTATCGATTTGTTTACTGCAATAGATACGTCGTCATCAAAGGCGACTAAACTATCCTTACGATAAAAATTCCAAGCTCAACTCATGATCTCGTTGCTACTCACTTCCTGTTTCAACCAACTTTCTATTCCTAAACTATGTGAGCATTATAACCTTCAATAAGCGACACTAATTCCGGAACCATTCCACGGACAGTCCTGCAGTTAACTATTATCATATTAACCTTATACGACTGCGATGAGGAACATTCTCTGAGAACATTGTTACTGGCGTATCTTCAACATTGGAAGGCAACACGTGTCTGATCTCAAATGGGGGGGGGGGAGGGGGGAGGGAGCCTTCTCTAACCTAAAAAGCCTTATGTGAAAGGCACAAATACTCCTCTACCATAGTACCGCTTCCTGCATCTAGTGCACGGCTGACCTTTTAAGGGAAACACTACAATTCTTCACCCTGCAGCGGAGCTCGAGATATTCGTATCCGATACTGTCGCAGAATTATCTGACCCTCTGGTTTAGACCTTCCACTCTAATGAACGATCCTGGGAAAGACGACATAAATAGTGAGCTTAGTCTGCTCACCACGTGCAATGCTAGTTGCTTTCACCAAATCAGCCATTCGCCAGAAAGGAAACGACCTTGGTCTACTCAAGTGGCAGGCGTTATTCGTGCCGATATGCGCCACAATGTTGGACCCAGTGCACTCAACAGGTGGTGGCAGACGCTTCTCCAGGCATCGGACGAGAGATCATAGCAAACTCTGCGAATGTACGGTGTCATTCTTTCCCACCCTGCCTTCTATCCCTGAGCGGCTTTATAACCCTGCGAACAATGGAGCTCACAATGGGTAGCACACCTGCTCTCTGCACTTTTTCGGACTGGGTAGGAAAATAGGCTGCCGGCCCAACTGAAAAGGCATCCCATAAGGCTCCGAAGTATTACGAACAGTGGGTAGCACATCAACGCTGCTGATAACGTGTAACGACCCAGCGGTGTGGCCTGTTTCCTGTTTCGCCTTCCAGCCAGAGACACGTTAACCGACCGCTGTGTTCCACTCACCCTCTGGATGAAGACGGACAGGTCGTATGTTGCGCACAGGAAAACGCAGCTACAGTGATAACGGCACCAAACGTGTCGCAGGTTTCGTCACGGACGCCCGGATGTCACCGCTGTTTTGAGCAGTAGCCAGAAGGCCGTCCAACGTGGCCACTGCAGCTCCCAGCTGTTTACAAACAGCAGAAAATTATCCTTGTGTCCATTCACAACAAGCACTGTCCCTCTCCATATCATACTCTGTAAACAACAGAATAAGATCTCGAAAAATACAAACAAAGCAGTCAGGAGTAACTGAGAAAGTACAAACTAACCCCCGCAGAACAGAAAATTACCTGACTGTGCTGCTGCTGAGGTTGGAATGTATTCAAAATATAAACGTGGAGAATAAACGAACTCATCTGCTCTGCAAAGTGCTCACCGTAACGTAAGATCGCAAAATCAGCATACTTTTAAAACCGAAATAAATTAATCCATTGAAAATGGTTGTAGCAACAGTTAGTTACTACCAGAAACTCTGCTTATACAAAAGCTATTGCTGGAAATAAATATGCAAACTGTACACGCTGTGTACTAACACGAGATTTAAACGGAGTCATTTGGCGTGACGTATCCGGCGGCAGGAACCTATCCGAAGAAGTCATCGCATTGGAGCAGGTACAGGTGCGTCCCATATGTTCTGCGATTGAGGTTGCACGATGCGATGACCATTGGTTTAAACCGCGACAGATCACACGCTAGTACGCGACACTGACTAGATGGGGTAGCCTGCCTGTCTTCCGATGGAACACTTGTTTACCTATTGCTCTGAACAATGACGGCTGTTGTACCGCTGTACTGTCATGGCCATCGAATGGACGTTAAAACTGATACTCTTCCCTTTGATTCCATCTAGTGTGCAATCAGTGAGGTACTTGTCATTGTGTCGGCAAATGCACATTAGCCGCATACGAATTTAAAACCATTCAGGTCATTCCGCCGCCGTCGTGCATGTAACGGAACGGCGCTTGCGGCCCGCTCTCATTCGTAGTTCAATTTCGAAACTGGCAGTTTTTCCACCGTGGTCTGCGGAGGGCCATTCGCTCATAAATATTGATACTGTTCCCAGCTGCCCTCTCCGTTCTACCGCCGCAATTTTCTCTTCCACGACAGCGCTCATTCTGAACTACCTCTGTACTCCTCGCCCTCCTGTCTAACAAAGACCTCTCGTCTGTAACTGTTACAGTGCGAGGAGCTTGCAGCTAATTTAATGGTACTAGATACGTTATTTGATTTAAGAAAACAATTTGCACAGGTGGACGGAGAAGCAGACTTGTAAATCGCGTTTCATTTCGAAACTTTTTTTTAAATACAAAACCTAACTTCAGGATTGCTTGCAACACAGCTCTTATTGGCTTTTTATTCATATTTTCTACATCATTTACAATATATCTTCACTGTCAGTGGACACGACTTCCTCTTTTTCTAGCTATTGGCACGACATCATAACGTAGTCTACAACTCAGTCTTGTCAAGTTCAGCAGCACATCCTTCAGTAAAAAATGAGAATTCATCATCTTCACAATCAGATAATTCCGCACTGCTGTTATCAAAGAGAAGTTCTGATTGCTCATCAGTTAGTATTTCATGCATTGCTGGAGAATGAGGAAATAACAGTTATTTCAGTATTCCATTACAGAAGGCCAAATTGAAATTGGCTAATATGGATTATGATCTGAGGTCCAAGTACGAGAACCTTCAGGAAATGGGTTATTTCATAGAAACGAACAAAATTTATAGAAATATGAACCAGTTTTCAACATCCAGAATAGTTAGCGAACGATAGGAAAAAACACAGATTCTCATTCTAGTATTTCGGCTCCATAATTATTTAAGTAGCTTTTAGATTTGTATAAGGAACCATTTTCTTCATACGACCTGTTATAAACCCACACACGAATCGTACCTTGAAAGATGCTGCGCCTCGGTTTGAAAACTAAGAACTAGAAAGTCCACACTCGGAGACCATCGCTCCGTAACGGAAAAATGAACATAATTACGGAGAAAAATAATGAACGAAGCACTGAGGGAACGGAGAGGTTACAAATCCACTGAATCATCTATAAATACTATTGGGCATTAAAATTCAAACACCACGAAGGCGGCATGTATGAAACCTCCAACTGGCATGTAGTCTACTACATCCCTGGATATGCAAATAATAAACAGTTCGAAAGCAACTGCACAAAACAGATAGGGGTAACTCCATCAACATTCTGCGTATAAGGAAAGATCTGACTGTGAGTTTATCATTCAGAAATCTCAACTGAACGTTGGTTGCTTGTCAAAAGCTCATCTTATACCTAGTATAAGAAAAGGAATCGACTAATCGACTACAAGCGCAAGTCTGAATGAGCGGCGGGATGGTGCACTGAGAGAGACCCTAGTTTCCCGTTCTGTGAAACTGCTACTCACGTATATCGGGAACACACGTCTGTCCGACTGCCTTGCTAATATGGAGTCGACCTCTTAACAGATATCCAGGCATTCTACATAATTTACATTTTGTTCATTACTACAAACATGTTGTAAGAACAAGTTTCTTGTGGTGGCCATATTCACAGCAGCTGAATATAAATTACAGTATTAAAAAAAAAAACGCCTTTTGCATACGGTACATTACGATTTTTTTTTTTTACTTACCTTGTGCACCGAGACGCGTTTCACCTTAGTTACAGGGTACCTTTAAATGGTTCACATGGCTCTGAGCACTATGGGACTTAACATCTGAGGTCATCAGTCCCCTAGAACTTAGAACTACTTAAACCTAACCAACCTAAGGACATTACACACATCCATGCCCGAGGCAGGATTCGAACCTGCAACCGTAGCAGTCGCGCGTTTCCGGACTGAAGCGTCAACAACCGCTCGGGCACCGGGGCCGGCTACAGGGTACCTTCAGCGAGTATCCTGAAATACCCTGCCGGAAATATAGCACACTCTACTAGAGATTTCCGATTCACTCAAAATTTATTATTGTTGCAACAATGCTTATAGATTACATGAAATGATAACAGTTACAGGTCAATAGCACAAGCGGTTTTGAGACGCCGGGTATCGACCCATTCTGAAACACCGTATTAGTACATGATGAATCTCCACAGGCGGCATTGCAAAGCTGACTCTGGGATCCAGTTGATTTTAAAGACGGCGAATGCTCTCCTGGGTACGGTATGGCGCACCTGCTCAACCAGTTCACGTAGTTCTGTAAGAGTTGTTAGCTGACCAGTCGCACTAACCACTTCCAGGTCTATCATATCCCACAAGTGCTAAATAGGAGACAATTTCGAAGATCGCGCGGGCCAAGGAAGTTGCTCCACGTCTTCCAGAGTACTTTTGAGTTTCACAGGCCTGTGGAGATTCATGACGTACTAATACGGTGTTTCAGAATGGGTCGATACCAGGCGTCTGCTGTCGGGATAACACATCACCTTCCTGTTGTAAGAACGGCAAAACAACAGGTCTACAACATTGTGCACGTACCGAGCGCTGGTTAGTGTCCACTCCAGAAACACCAAAAGTGATCGAGGGTTGTAGCTGATCGTATCGCAGAACACACAGCCTGGAGTGGGGCCATTGTATCTTGGACAAATGCACCCCATGAAACAGCGCGCACGATGGCATCCAGGAGGAATCTGCTTTCCTCACTGAAGACCACGGCGTGGCATTCTATCTTCCAAGCGACCGTCTAACGGCAGCATTCGAGTCGTACACGCCTATGATGTGGCGTGAGTGGAAGACAGGCTAGAGGTGTGCGTGCCCGTAGTCCCATTGCTAATAACCGGTTCACAACATTTCATGTTGACAAGTCGGGGCTCACAAGCCCTCGTATCTGTGCCTTGGTAGCTGTACGTGTTATTACAATATGACGCTCGTGCCGGGCTCGTGCTCGTGCCTGTGCTGCGTAGACATCCAGAACCTCATCTACCGGTGTGAGAATGTTCACGTGACCACTGATATCAGCAATCGTCGCAGCACGTCCAACTTGTTTGGCAGTTCTCCGGAAGGATCATCCCGGCACTCTCAAGGACACAATTTGACCCCTTTGAAACTAGCTCCGTTGGGTGTAGGAGGCACGAGTGCCCCATGCCATGGCTACTTGCTTGCTTGAAACGTTCGCACCACAATGAGCCTTCTGGCTGTGAACAGTATCTGTTAAAGCCGGCCGGGGTGGCCGAACGGCTCTAGGCGCTACAGTCTGGAACCGCACGACCGCTACGGTCGCAGGTTCGAATCCTGCCTCGGGCATGGATGTGTGTGATGTCCTTAGGTTAGTTAGGTATAAGTATTTCTAAGTTCTAGGGGACTCGTGACCTCAGCAGTTAAGTCCCATAGTGCTCAGAGCCATTTGAGCTACCTGTTAAAGGGTAGGGACACATGAAGCTCTTGTAACGATGTTATTACGCTACTTTTTGGTGGATGACGTTCAAACCATTATCAGTACATCTGCTATCCCCCACGTGGCATACCCCGTCCTCGGGCCAAAATCGATGTCGTCTTTCCAGATGCACATTCGTTTGCAAATATAGGTTATCGTTTGCGCGTATAGACTACATATTTAAAACAGTACATTGCAGTTTTTATAATAAACTGTAAAAGTACTCACAGATCAGCGTCTAATGCATTATTTGTAAGCCAAACAGCTTTCTGTCATGTGGCAAACAGTTTGAAAGTTCGCAGTTTTTCTTATAGCCACTTTTTTCGGAAGTACTTTAACTGTCACTTTTTGTGTCTAGAATGTCCTTTGTTTCTGCAACTGTTGCCCACTTTCCCAGGTTTTGCTTTCAATTGTTTCTTTCTGTGACCATAAAAATGTATGGTGTAAATTCTGTCTGTGAGCGTGTCTGAATGTGTGCCAGCGCGCGCACGCATGAGCGCGCTCTTGTGTATGTGTATGTGTTTGTGTACCTTTTGTTGTTTATTTATTATCTCATTTTTTTTAAATTTCACGACACTCACTGAAGATGCCTCGTAATCAAGGCAAAACGCGCAGTTAAGTTAAATAATAATAATAATAAAAACGTGCAGCATGCAAAAGGCGTTTTTCTTTGGAACCACAGCAGTTGATGTTACAAGGAGTCACACATTTAATATGGACCTCGTTGCGCCCCAACTGTGTTAGCCGCGGTTAAGCAGTTAGTTGTAAAGAAATCTTAATGCCGAAACTCACTATCCACGAGTAAGCGCCGTCGAAAAATTAATATCTTGATGGTATTGAGGCGCGAGCCACTTGAGCAAACCCCAAGACGTCGAAAAAGTAAAAATAAAAAAAAAAAAATTGAGACGATGTGGAAAGTTGACAGAATACATACCGCTCACAAACCACTCACTTGTTTTACGTAAATAATTTTACGCGACCGAGTAGCGAATTATAAAATGTGCCAGGAAGAGCAGTAAAGAATTTCACGACTGTTTGCGACTTTGCTAGCACGGTCGAGATCATAACTGCCTTGGTGTGTATGGAGAGCCAGAAATCTACTGTAATTATGTGATCAAAAGTATCTGGATCTCTCGCTGAAAATAACTTACAAGGCGCCCTTCATCGGTAATGCTGGAATTCAGTATGGTGTGGCCCCACCCTTAGCCTTGATTACAGCTTTCACTCTCGCAGGCATATGTTCAGTCAGGTGCTGGAAGGTGTCTTGGGGAATGGTAGCCCATTCTTCACGGAATGCTGCACTGAGGAGAGGTATCGTTCCAAAACTTCCCAAAGGTATTCTATAGGATTCAGGTCAGGACTCTGTACAGGGCAGTCTATTAGAGGCATGTTACTGTCCTGTAACCACTCCGCCATAGGCCGTGCATTATTTACAGGTGCTCGATCGTGTTGAAAGATGCAATCGCCATCCCCGAATTGCTTTTCAACGGTGAGAGGCAAAGTGCTTAAAACATCATTGTAGGCCTGTGCTGTGTTAGTGCCACGCAAATCAACATGGGGTACAAGTCCCCTCCGCGAAAAACACGACCACACCATAACACCACAGCCTCCAATTTTCCTGTTGGCACTACACACGCTGGCAGATGACGTTCACCGGGCATTCGCCATACCCACACCCCGCCATCGGATCGTCACATTGTGCACCGTGTTTCGTCACTCCACACGACGTTCTCCCACTGTTCAATCGTCCAATGTTTACGCTCCTTAAGGGGAGCCGGAGGTGGAGCAAATCCAAAAATTTACGATTTTTTTTTTTGCTACCGAAAATTAATTGGAAGATTCCTCTTTAATGTAAACTTTGAATTATTGTTCTACTCGCCCTAGAAGTGGAGTTATTACCATTTTGCCCCACGCCTGCAGAGGAAATGGGCGGCCGCTGAATGCATCTAACACCCTCTCGTGACTTCCTGGCGAACTGCTAGGGATTTTCTCGGCCTGTTACGCATACAGCGCCTTATGTTACGCATACAGCGAGTGTGCAAGGGTTGGCTACATTGTTTTCTGTGACAAATGAAGCGCTAAGAGCGCGGAACATCGTCTCTTTGCTGTTTACCGTTTCGAATTAGTTCAGTGTTGCGCCGCTCTGTTGCTAGTATTATACTTCTTGTGTAAAGCGTTGTTCTGGTTACGATGCCACGTTTTAGTAACCGTGTATATAAGAAGAGGAAGAACGTAGCGAAAAGAAAATTAACACTAATACCAAGTTGCGATACTACAATTACTGAAACAGTGCGTTCTTCTGCTAAGCATCACATGGCCGGCCATAGCCCTGTGACATCTTCTAGCAAGAAGCTGACTGGTGGAAGTGACAAATTTCGTGAATATGTTAGTGACAGTGATGATATTAACGAAGTACTGAATATTGGATTATTATCTTCTGTGCTGAAAGAAAGTGTTCTGTGCAAAATGTGTTCAAGTGTAGGAGTGGGACTAGAGATAACAAAGCACTTTGGTTTACCTTGTGAGATGAAGATAATCTGTGCATGTTGCAAGTATCAAGTGACTTTCTACAATTCACATGCCAGTCTCTGTGGTGAAAATGGACGATATAGAGTGTTTGATGTGAATGTTCGACTTTTGTATGGTCTTCGATCCATTGGAAAATGGTCTGCTGCTGGTAAACTGTTTTGTGGTATTATGAACTTGCCATCGCCTCCAAGCAAATTTGGGTACTACTGTGAACTGGTAGGATCCTCTGTTGAAGATGTGGCTTTGAAAACCATGAAGGAAGCAGTGGAGGAATCTGTAGAAATGAACGGTGGTTCTAGGGATTTGGTAGTGGCATTAGATGGTTCCTGGCAAAAGAGGGGTCAAAAATCCCTGAATGGGGGTTGTAACTGCTACTTGTGGTGATAGTGCAAAAGTGATAGATGTTGCAATATTATCAAAACATTGTAGGTGCAAAAATAAAATCAAAGGAGAGCACAGTGGAACCTGTGAGGCAAATTTTAGTGGATCATGTGGAGCAATGGAAGTGGATGGAGTGAAACAAATTTTTGAACGTTCAGTTCCCAGATACAACGTTAGGTACAAATACTACCTTGGGGATGGTGACTCCAAAGGTTTCAAGACTATAGAGGAACTGAAACCATATGGAAATGAATTTGTAGTTGAAAAGTTGGAATGCATTGGGCATGTGCAAAAGCGTATGGGTGCACGGCTTTGAAGGCTCAAACAAACTTTGGGTTCAAGTAAGCTCAGTGATGCAAAGACAATAGGAAGGAGAGGCGGGCTTACTGATGAGGTGATTGAGCGTCTACAGAGATACTATGGGTATGCTATAAGGCAAAATACTAGTAATGTTAGTGACATGCGAAAAGCAGTGTGGGCATTGTTCCTTAATACTGCCTCTTCCAATGAATACCCTCAACACAGCCTGAGCCCAAAAGATTCCTGGTGCAAATGTAATGCAAAAAAGGACTATGATCACAAACATGGTTTGCCAGCAGCTGTGATAAATGCAATAAAACCAATTTTTCATGACTTAGCACAGCCAGAATTGTTACACAAATGTCTACACAGAAAGACGCAGAATCCTAATGAGAGCATAAACAATTTGATTTGGAAAGTGATTCCTAAAAGGGTGTTTGTAAGCACAAAAACACTGCACTTTGGCATTTATGATGCAATAGCAACCTACAACCAAGGGAACAGTGTGAAGTGTGAAGTTCTGAAGGCATTAGAATTTACAGCTGGGGTGAACACTGTACGGGCACCAAGAAATATTGACAAAGAAAGGATAAGAGGAGCAGAAAGAAGAGAAAGGCATATGAAGTATGATGGAACAACAGGCCAGAAAAGAAGACAAAAGAGGAAGCTTTTGGAGGATGAAGAAGAAGACCCTGATAATCCATCCTATAGTGCAGGAATGTATTGAGAAACTTTGATAGCCATTTCCTGTAAATTAGAATTTTTCGAATATAAGGAACATTTTCTCAAAATCCACTCAAGCTAGAGAGAGGAAATTTTTATACAGCACACCTAGTCGTCAAACTTACATTGTAACACAGCAATTTGGCAATAAGTTCGGTAGTTTCATTTCAGTTTAATTATAAAGAAATTATTTGTAAAAAAATTTGGGTCATTAATAAAAAAAATAATTGGAAGGAAACTAGAAAAGATACTCCAAAATCCCTGTGTCACAACTGCAATACTAAACCACTCTATGTGTAAAAAAATTCAAATTTTTCTATTTGGTAGTTTATTCATAAATGTTCCTCAAACATAGTGATTTTAACATGGGCAGCATAGGCACCTCCGGGTCCCCTTAACCAAGCGAGGCGTCGTTTTCTATTTACCGGCGTGATGCGTGGCTTATAAGCAGCCGCTCGACCGTGAAATCCAAGTTTTCTCACCTATTGCCTAACTGTCATAGTACTTGCAGTGGATACTGATGCAGTTTGGAATTCCTGTGTGATGGTCTGGATAGACGTCTGCCTATTACACATTACGACCCTCTTCAACTATCGGCGGTCTCTGTCAGTCAACAGACGGGGTCAGCCTGTACGTGTTTGTGCTGTACGTGTCCCTTCACGTTTCCTGTTCACTATCACATTGGAAACAGTGGACCTAAGAATGTTTAGGAGTGTGGGAAAATTGGCGTACAGACGTATGACGAAAGTGACACCTAATCGCCTGTCCACGTTCGAAGTCCGTGAGTTCCGCGGGGCGGCCCATTCTGCTCTCTCACGATATCTAATGACTACTGAGATCTCTGATATAGAGTACCTGGCAGTAGCTGGCAGCATAATGCACCTAATATTAAAAACGTATGTTTTTGGGGATATCCGGATACTTTTGATCACATTGTGTAGTGTCCCTGTAATCAAAGTTCCGAGAACTATTGTTGTCTGCGTATATGCAGAGATTTAAAGATTACGATACACCCGAGTAGTCACTGTAGAGCTGTTGGTGCGATAAACATGGTGTACCAGATGATTATCTGCCACTTTTAACGTTTGTCCTTGACTTTTATTTACAGCGATGTAGAAGGTCACTTTCAAAGGGCAGTGCAAAAGTTTGTTGGGACGGTAGTTAACTTCCATGGATGACTTTTTAGTTAAGTTACCTACCCCAGTAGAACAGTAGTCACGTTGACCATCCCAAAGGAGCAGCGATTTTTTTTTTTTTAGTAAGTGGTACCCTACGTGTTGTGTTAATTCAAGATAAAGGCTATCTCCATTCCAAACTCATCCAAATACGTCCAGGCGCCTTAACTTGAAGGAGTAGCAAACCTACAAAGTCGAAGAAGAAAGAAAATAATCAATTTCTAATTCGGTGGAGTACAAATTTATAATATTTTTACGTACAACAATTTCACCTCCCCTCAGGCGTGCACCTGTTACCAGCGGATACGCTCGCATATCGTAATCAAATCCTGCCTCACTAAAAGCCTACCACGCTCTACATGTAAGGTACGATGGTTAAAATGGCTCTGAGCACTATGGGACTTAACACCTGAGGTCATCACTGAAGGTCCTAGAACCGCTCGGCCAAAGGTACAACGTCTCTCTGTCGTACAGCATTTAAATGATACAGTCGTTGTGAGTCTTCAAACGTCTCAGAAGCTATAAGATATGCCTGACGCCCAGCGGCTTAAATGCAACGCGATTGTATAGAAGTAAGGATACAATACTTCGAGAAGTGTAAAAGCGTTGTATTCATCACGTTTAATCGTGTTATGTTGGAAATATTAAACTATAAAAGCATTTTCACAAATGTGACACAGTTAAAAGTCGAAGGGTAAATAGCTTTCCTCTAAGAGTAATTATCGTCCCACATTTCGCTCAACAGTCTTCAAATCAATAAATATCCTGTACTACACACTTCTAAAAGTAGCATATGTGTTAATTCAAGCCATAAACTAATTATATTCCAGATTTCTTCTACATCCGTCCACCTGCTTCAGCGTAAACGAGTAACAAACATACAATCTTCCGTATTTGTAATGCATATGGGATTACAGCAATGAGATGTTAGTTTAAAAGTGGAAAACGTAGTAGACACAATAGAAAAAATTCATATACATATTATAGGAGGTATTTTGTTGGCCTTTAAAATTGCAACATTTTGAAGACGCCATGCAAAAAACGTCAAATTTGCACGAACTGTACTACGAGCTTGATCGTCCAAACGGAAGGACACCAACTCAATGGTAACGTACTATGAGTCGAAGTGTGAAATATAAGATATCTGAATCTACATCTACATCTACATTTATACTCCGCAAGCCACCCAACGGTGTGTGGCAGAGGGCACTTTACGTGCCACTGCCATTACCTCCCTTTCCTGTTCCAGTCGCGTATGGTTCGCGGGAAGAACGACTGTCTGAAAGCCTCCGTGCGCGCTCTAATCTCTCTAATGTGGTAGGAAAGCTACTGAATTAGAAAAGGGGGAAACATCAGAATAGACAGCAAACCAGCTCCTACGACAATAGTTCAGGTTTACATATTAACGCACGGGAAGAAAAATCTAATAATCATCTGGGATTACAGTTCAGAAATAAGGAAGGTAATAGAAGAGAGAGATACTGACAATATGGCGTCGTCAATGAGAATCATAGAGGAGTAAGACTAATTGTGGTCTGCAGTAGGAATGAGAGAAAAGAAATACTACTAATTGAGTTCTGCAATAAATTTCGACTAGTAATAGCGAATACTCTGTCCAAATATCATAAAAGGAGGAAATGTAATTGGTTACGTCTTGAACTCACGGGAAGATTCCAGCTGGATTACGTCATGGTGAGATAGAGATTCCAAAATCAGATAGTGGATTGCAATGAAAATCCAGGAGCAGATATAGATTCAGATCGCAGTTAAGGGTGTAGTATGGAGTTTAAGGAATCGCCCGGAAGATCAGTATGGAAACAAATTACAGAATAAAGTACTGAGAAATGATAAGGAGCATGTGAAGTTGTCTGAGGAGGTAAATCCGATAGTGAATACGACAGCAGGTATAAGTCAGTTGAAGAGGTGTGGACAAATCTTGAAAGGGCAGTCAGAGAGCAGGGGAGCTGAAGTTTAGTTACACAGAAGGTAGCTACGAAGGAACCTTGGGTACCAGACGAAATAATTCGGTTGATCGATGAAAGATGGTAGAACAAAAATATTTGGGATAAGACTGTAACACAGCAGTGTAAATTATGCTCACATGAAGGACAAATTCAGCATATGGGAAAGTCAAAACAACTTAAAATAGTAAAAGAAAAGACATCAACATGAAGAGAGCACGAGGCAAAAACGGATAGGTGGAAAGAGTACAATGATCGGCTCCACGATGCAGAGAAATTGCCTCATGACGAGACAGAGGATAAAACGGTAGTCGATATAGTCAATATATAGGGGACTCAGTATTAGAGTCGGAATTTAACGAAACTGTGGAAGACTTGAGATAAAATAAACCGAAATGCAAAGATACCATTCCTTCGGGATTTCTAACATCTTGACGGAGCTAGTAAACGAAAAGCTATTAACATTGGTTTATAGATTCTATGAGACTGGATCTATATCATCAGACTTCCGGAAAAACATCATCCCAAATATAAAATGGGGAGATAAACGTTTTACTATAATTTTACTGCTCCAAAGAAGAATTTAATGTTTTTCAAGCCGGTAATATTAAACTCGTTTATGAACTAGTGTACATAATGTCTCTGTTTGTATGTCCGTGAAGGAAACTATCTCGATCGCGGTCGACTACTCCCACAGCTTATGTAATTTCGTACACTTAGACAAGTTAATCTCGTGGTGGAAAAGCAGCTGCCGACTCCGACGAATGTCTGTAAAATTCTTGAAATGTAAGAGAAAGAAAACTTCTATAGGATCTTCTCGAATTGGAACACTACCACTCGCATTCGGCCATTCGATGATTGTCTGAGACTGAAATGAGTTCATTTAGCAGAGAAAACTTTACTGTGCTTTTGACCGTGTTATTGAAACAGGTTCTACAGCAGACATCGACCACGAAATGTTCGATGTCCTATACAAGCTTGCAGCACATAATAGTTCATCACAGAATCCTTTGATCAAAATTAAATACGCGCAATTACCTTTGTACTGCAACAGACTGTATTATGGTCGTTACTAAACTTCACATCAACATTACATATCGCTCTCGTTATCCTGTCTCGTAACAAAGTCCAGTCACATTCCGATTTTCTTACTTTTCTTCGCTCGTCATGGAGCAACGCGGAGCCACGGAATAAACTCTTCGCTCGCGCAGGCGAATTGCGTCACCTCGTGGTATATATTTAGTTTGAACACACAACGAAGCCCCAAGCTAAAACAGGCTAGAGAATCAGATTTCAAGACAAAGAGTAATGTGGTAAATACCTATTGGTGTAAGATATTCCGGGAAACGTACGATATGCTGGTAAATCAAGAGCCAACAACTGGACTGCAAGACCAGAAACGCACCGAAAAACAGTCTTCTAAGACGGCGGATTAGTCTTTATTCATTACATCGAACAATCATTGATGGAAATAAAAGGAAGGTTTCTGAGTCGAAATATAATACAGGATGAAAGGATAGTAATAATCAGTGAAAATGAGAATAATTACAAAACATTTTGAATGAATTGAACAGGCAGATGATCACAGAGTTTGGTCTGACGACAAACCGAAGAAGGGCTACGATAATGAGATGTAGCAAAAATGCTATTGGCAAAAAAGTTTAGCATCCAAATTGGTGATTGAGAAGGAGACGAACTGAAGGAATTCTGCTATTTTGGAAGCAAGGTAACAGATGACGGACGAAGCAAGAAGAACATAAAAAGGGAGACTAGCAGAGGCAAACAGGTCATTAAATCTATTGGTGTGAAACGTGCGCCTTAATTTGAGGAAGAAATTTGTGAGAATGTAGGAGCGAATCGAAGCGTTCGAGATGTAGTGCTACATAAGAATGTTGAAAATCAGGTGGACTGGACAAAGGATTAGCCTCTCCGAACAATCGGCGAGGAAAGAAATATATGGAAAAGACTCACAAGAAGACATGACAGCGCATGTATTAAGAAATCAGGGAATAAATTCCATGTTTATAGAGGGATCTGCAGAGGATAAAAACTGTAGAAGAGAGAGATTAGAGTATATCCAACAAATAATTGAGAACGTTGGGCGCAAGTGCTACTCTGATATGCAGAGGTTGGCGCTAGAGGGGAATTCGTGGTGTTCCGCATCCAAACATTCATAAGACAGAGGACAACAACAAAAAAGCCAAAAATGTCCCTCACGCGATACGTTACGGGCTGGCGGAAATTTACATACTACAAAAACAGTAAAACTACACACAGATACACGTCCTAATTTTCAAATAAGCAGTGAGACAGCCATGTTACGGTTATCTGTCATCGTCGGCAGAAAGGCAATCTCTTATTATGAAAAATACACTCTTATGGTTGGAGCAGTTTTATTTAGCTCATATCGCAAGAAATTCTTATGTGGATGAAATGTTTCGGTAAACTTTGATTGCCATCTTCAAATCCTTAACGTAGATCAATTTAATGCCCTCTGTATTGTGTACTGTCGTCTAGCCCTGAATGCATAGGAACTTAACTCGCTGAAACAGGCACCGCAGTGTCACGTCATTTATCACAATTTTTTTAATGAATGTGTACCACGTCTACGGTTTTATTAGTAGATGTATGACAGGGTTAGCAGGTGATGGTTTGCCGGTCAAACCGACGCACCCGCCACGGACCCTACCGCGAACTCATCAACTGTACATAGGCGAATGGGTGTGGGTGCGACTGGCCCGCCTATGTTTGGGTCCCTACTGGGTATAACGACCCAGAACCTGGTGTGGTAGTTGGAGTGCCACTGGGCACACGACACCATCATTTTTGATTCGCAGAGTCAGTAATTTGGACAGTAGGCATTCTGTATCAGAAGACTGGGGGCTATGCCTATCTTCATTGGTCTATGACGTTATCTTTCAGCAAGATATTGATACCGCACTTGCTCGTATTATCCCGACCCACCTCGACGAAAATGATGGTCAGTTGCTCTCCAACGCCAGCGTATTCTCCAGATCTCTCAGCCATTCAAAACATCTGATCCTGGGCTGAAGAGTACTTCGTACACCACTACACGCCAGCCATTAGGGTTGATTAACTGAGGCATACACTTGGAAGCAGCCTTGGATAACGTTCGAGGGCCAGTCCTCTAATCTCAGTTCAAGTCGATATACCCAACTGAATCAGAGATATTACGGCTGCCAAGGCAGCTGTTCAGTGCACTAAATATCGCGCCCTGTTGTCGTAGTCTTAAGTCCGGCGACTGGTTTGATGCAGCTCTCCATGCTACTCTATCCTGTGCAAACTTCTTCATCTCCGATTAGCTACTGCAACATCCATCATTCATACTGTATCGATCTCTTGGTCTCCTCTTAAAAGTTTTACCCCCACACTTACCTCCACTACTGAAATTGTAATCCCTTGACGTCTCACAACGTGCCCTATCAACCAATCCCTTCTAGTCAGGTTGCGCCACAAATTTCTTGTCTACCAATTTATTCAGTAGCTCCTCCTTAGTTACGTGATCCACCCACCCAGTTTTCAGGATTCTTCTGTAGCACCACATTTCAGAAAGTTATAGTCTCTTCTTGTCTAAACTGTTTGTCATCCATGTTTCACTTACGTGCATTCCCACACTCCAGGCAAATACCATTAGAAAAGACTCTGTCACTTAAGCCTATATTCGATGTTAATAACTTTCTCTTCTTCAGAAACGCTTATCTTGCCATTGCCAGTCTACATTTTATATCCTCTCTACTTCAGCCGTCATATGTTATTTTGCTGCCCAAATAGCAAAACTCATCTACCACTTTGTCGCGTTTCCTAATCTAATTTCCTCACCTCAACCTGATTTAATTCGAACACACTCATTTATCATTGTTTATCTTTCCTTGATGTTCTTCTTATATCCTCCTTTAAAAACACTGTCCATTCCGTTCAACTGCTCTTCCAGGTGTCTTGCTATCTCCGACAGAACTATAATGTCATCGTCAAACTTAAAGTTTTTATATCTTCTCCCTTAACTTTAATTCCTACGCCAAAGTTTCCTTTGGTTTCTTTTACTGCATGGTCAATGTGCAGACTGAATAACATCGTCGACAAACTACAATCCTGTCTAACTCCTTTCTCAATCATCGCTTCCCTTTCCTACCCCTCAACCCAACGTGTTTCAATGGCGTCTGCTTTTTTTTTTTTTTTTTTTCAATCATAGCGTAATTCCTGCTACACTGTGTACGAGCAACATTTAAAATTCCGTTCTTTGCTGCTCTTCCTGATACAACAATTTTAGTAGCCTGCAATGTAGTTGTACATTGACGACACTGACGTCAGTGGACGTGAGAGAAAGAAGAAGAAGAACGTGATAGAAAACAAGTACGGAGAGAGAGGAAAAGAAAGTTTCGTTACGTAGAAATGAAAACAGAAAAAATTACGACTTGTCAAAGTTGGAAGCTTTTTATTTACTGTCTGACAAAGTGAAACCGTTCATATAGGTTATTTTCAGGAAAAAAAATTGTTAGATTGGAAATGACAGTGTGTCAGCTTTTTCTTCAATGGCACACAGCGTTTGTGTGCAACGTCTGGGTATCTTGTTACAGAGATGTTCAGCAGCCACTGATGGAATTAGCGATTTTCTATGTATGGTTTGGCACAACTAAAACACTAGATAAATAAACCTTGTGTTGCACTTACGATGAAATGATAGGTTTTTGATCTCTAATGCGAGACACTGGGGCGCATGCGCACAGAGAAGGCAATGAAGTAGACATAGCCTGTCTGGCCGCAGTCACCCTAAGGGTCCGCATGAACCACTGACATGGCCAGTCAGTATTTTGGGGATGTAGGGCACATAGTCAGTGAAGTTCAGGTTTAACCGGCTAGATTGATCACTACTTGGGACGAGCTGTATTACATAGCGAAAGTGCAAGTTCGGCAGAACGAGTGATTGTCAGATTTTCTTTTCGCTTTCTGAGGAAATATATTACGTAGCTTCTGAAATACCACAGAGACGAAATGAAGTCGTTGTGTACGTGCCGATAGTATCCTTAACCTTTCTAGGTTTACTGTAAAAACTTAACAACCGTTTCCTCAAGTCCGTAATGGATAATATTAAATTTCTTTACCGTTTTCTGATTTGTATTGGAATGCCAATAACTAGAGATAATTTTTAGCGGTATCCAGAAGTAGTTAATTTATAATCTGGATGATAGATTTTAGGCAATTTCTTCGCATTTATTTTAAGTCCCAAGCCGTGGGTCCATCTGACCGCTGACTTCACCTGGACGGTGGCAACAGTCCGATGCTTGGAGAAGTTGGAGTTCGTCAGCGTCAGTTTTCCTGCGGACGGTTGTGTCTTGAACTTTTTCTTGCACGGTGAGTTTGGATGTTTCCATTCCATACTCTGCCGTTTACTCTCCAGCTTGTAATGATGAATTCATGTTTCGTCACCAGTAATGATCCTGTCTAATATGTTGTCCCCTTCGTTACCATGCTGATCCAAATGTTTTTTGCAGATGTCCAAGCGCGTTTGTTTACGCAACTTGGTGAGTTGTTTTGGGAGCCAGGGTCTTGAACTTTTTCTTGTACGGCGAGTTTGGATGTTTCCGCTCCATAATCTGCCGTTTATTCTCCGGCTTGTAACTATGAATCCATGTTTCGTCACCAGGAGTGATCCTGTCTAAGAAGTTGTCCCCTTCGTTACCATAGTGCTCCAATTTTTTTTTGCATATGTAAAAACGCGTTTGATTATGCAACTGTTTGAGTTGTTTTGTGACCCATCTTACACAAACTTTATGAAACCCAAGTCTGTTGTGGATGATTTCGTAGGAGAACCATGACAAATTTTTAGACGATGTGTCGCTTCGTCAAACGTTAATCGTCTGCTAAGAGAATCATTTCATGTGAGTACTCAATGGTTTCTTCATTTGTGATGGTAAACGGTCGTCCGGCTCCTTCATCGTGCGTAACACTTCTGCGAGCATTTAGGAATTTTTTAATCCATTTGTAGACGCTCCATAGTGGCCAAACACTGTTCCCGTACTGAACCGAAAGTCTTTGATGAATTTCGGCCCCTGATACGCCTCCCGACCACAGAAAACGAATCACTGAACGTTGCTCTTCTTTCGTGCAAATAGACAGCGGAGCAGCCATGATTAACAACACGGCAGCGATAACGAAACTAACCTAGAAGCCTGAAAATTTAAAAGATACGACAACATATAAACAAATCATGCGTCATCGCCGTAAAACGACAGTACTACCAAAATAAACGAAAATATAACTAAATTGCGGGTAATAATTGACTTACCCTCGTATTAAGCAACACTGAAACACAATCCTCTGCGGCTGAATAAACAATACAAAACAATACAAGAGCTGAGACTGCAAGTCCCCCCCCCCCACCCCCCCCCCCCACCCCCACCCCCCCGCCCGCACAGGTCGCGTGCCACACAGCCTCTGAATGATGATGTGGCGAGTTTTTATCTTGCCTAAGGTATTTTCCAGATGTTTTTTTATAAGATATAGTGTGATCGGGTGTGAGGCATATTTCAGATCATCAGTTAACCGTGAATATTGCAGAGTTCGTGTGTTGGTGTTTATCATATAATATGAATTTGCCTAAGTTTTTAGTCCTTTGGTGATGGTCAACAGTATACATTATTGGGCTTTCAATACAACAGGTATTGTGATGGGTGATCCGTAACCACAAGAAGATTATGGGACTTCGTTCTTTCGAATAGGTCTCTGAACTGGAAGTATAACATTCATGAGAAATTAAATAAGACTATTACTAAGGTGTCTGCAACATTTTTCAGCATGGCGATGCTGATACCGTCGTTGTCCGTCTCTTCAGTAGAGGCTCTCATGATTGCGTTTTCTTGTTCTGTTTAATGCAGCTTTTGTTAGGTGGAAAGTGTCAGGTTTAGATAGATTATCTAAGCGTTGTTGCGGGTAATAGTTCTTTGCAGCTTGGACGCTGGACGGTGCTCAAAACCATTGATTCAGGCAGCTGAGTCCTGATCTTGTCTTTCCTGCACCAAAACTACGGATTGGGTTCTAAGTTCGCTATTTCCGTATGACAGTCAGTGCCTTAATCACAACTCCTGCCTGTTCAGCAAATAGTTCCGTAGTGTTTTGTGACGGAATGTGGCCTTAGTACACTGTTTCTTGACCTAAGCTCTGTGCAAGGATCATAATTTCGTCAGCAGTTAACAACCGCGAAATCGCAGTTTTTCACAATAACCTTTTTGCGAATCCCAGGATGGTACACTTGTGAAGACCAGGCTATCTTCTCGGTCCAGAAACCTCATCGCCAAACTCATACGTTTTTTTCCTTATTTCATAAGAACTGCGATTAGGTTTTATTTGGTAGCTGAGTATCGCAAAGTATATTCACATGTTATCAGGTATTCATTAGAATCAATCCATATTCAGTTGTGATTAGAAGAGGAAGAAAAGGGTCTTCAGCTGTTGATATAACGCACAATTTACAAAATCAAACACACCTGTACTTGTTACAAACTAACTCGGCAATTTAGAAGCTATGGAATCTCCACATGAAATTGGAACCAATGGAAACAGTACGACCCCAGGAGATACAAGGTACTCATCTATAAGATATTGGACGGAAACGTATTTCTTCCTGTGCAAAGCACTAAATATTATGATTATGTCATGTACGTCAAACGATCGCGGAAGTTATCTTGATGTGAGTCCAACTAAGTGCAAGTTATAAGACTGTCTGTTTTAATTATTAAATTTTCGAAGTAAAAAAAAATGCAATAAACGAACTGAGTGGTAAAGACAGAGCAAGAGTTAAAATTAATGCACCCGTCCTGATGTAAATTATGGGAAAAAAAGAATATAGTCAGAAAGTATCCATCCATCCATGCGGATTTCTGTTCCATGTTTATCCCATCCGAACCTGTATTTCATGTCTAAAAGTTTTGTCTGTAATGTGAAGTGCACTTTTCTACTTCCTGACTGTACTCTTTTTTTCTCGTAATTTACATCAGTCTTTTGAATTCATAGAAATATTCACCTGCAGTGATTAAGGGAAATCACGGAAAATATTGATCAGGGGACGGGCATGTACAACAAGTGTTAGAACAATTCGATGACTATCGCATTTTCAGGTGCGAACGCGTGTAGCGTAAGCCAGTGTCTTGAATCCTTCTAAATCGCGGGTACCACAGTTTCTTACGGACTGTGTCAATACTCCCAAGGATGGGAGAGACTGTTACTGTGTTTTGAATTACTAGTGATTGTATTTCAGAATACTTGAAATAAGACTTACACATTTGCAATAGATTTTTGAGTGGTAGCCAAACATGGACACGACTGCTATTGACTCTATGTTTTTATTATGTTTATTTGTTTAGGTAAGACAGCGCAGCTCCGGCTTAAGCCTTGCAATGAGGACTAAAGAATATTGGTATTGTTAGGAATCCAGTACCTTTTTTTAAATTTCAGTATTGGTATTTTACCTTTTTAAATTTTCTCGAGTCCACACCGTCCGGCATGTCTCTAGCGGAATCTAGAACATCCATTAAGACGGTAATTTAATTTTACGCGTTATCTGAAGACACAGAGACGTCGCGGCAATTAAGAAAATGAGCTGAGTAGCTGAGGGAAGTTTTTATGGATCAGAGGGTGAGGCACTCCTGGGAATGGCATTAGGCATCCAATAACGACGGCGGAACTTGAAAGAGCTTTCTTAAAAAAAAAGGAAAGAAACCTACATAGCGAAGTTTTATCCTGTTAGCACAAACACATTACCCTCAGACTGCTTCAACCACTTTTTGCAACTAGACACTAGTTACGTGGTATATCCATACATTGAGCATATACGTGTAATAATCCTGCATGACGACTTAGATGTAAACGTAAGTTTACAAATAATCATAATGGTAAACAGCTACTCTGACTTCTCAGATTATGAGTTTGCATGCGGTGGAAATGCATTCTTGTCTCACGTAGCGATGGAGTTCGTTGCGTGAGACCTCGAACCAGTTACGAGCGAAGTAATGGCCTCACAGTCTCATTGAGTCGTAGACGGCGAATGTCAATAGCTGTAGTAACGACACTCCGTCTTATTACTTCTTTTGTTTGAGAGGTACGTAACAGTATTATCACAAGATCCCAGAGCGGAGGAATGAGTTACTTATGCGTGTCAGACAATCCCGCATGAACAATCGAAGGAAGAGTTTGGTTTATAGATGAGCTACGAAATGTCACCTCAGGCTCCAGTCCGTTCATAATGAATGGGTAAATAAGTGGAGGACGATGCAACACGTTTTCCACATTCCTGCTGTTACGATTGCTTTATATGGTACATAGAAGCCATAGTGCTAAAGAGCGATAGTGATAAAGAGTGTCATCTCTTCAATTATCATTACACTTGTGCGTCGTCACACCCTTCATTCTAAAGTCTAAAAGCAAGAGATAAATTTGGATATTGCGTGTTTGGATGTACTGACATTCCTGACCCACAGAAAAACGCCCATCAGTTTTGGCATCATTGGTAAACTACAGTTGTACATTTCCTCTCTCTTCCCATCATCCTTTAAATTCCTTCTCCTCTATCGTCTCTTTGCTCGCAGAAATGCCTCCATTCAAATACACCCCATCGCAACGCTCTCTCTCTCTCTCACACACACACACACACGCACACACGTACTATATTTCTCTGATCATTTGCACCTGTGTCACTCCCTTGCTAGAGGGCACTATCTACGACGATTGTTCGTACCAAGTAATATGAAACAAAAGTTTGCCAGCACAAAGGAAAAACATATACGTCTTTTTTCATAGCTGACCCTTTCGCGGTCCATTTAAAGAGCTTTGGAGCGGAGTATGGCAACGAACCCGTAGTTAAGGCAGAATTCCTTACGCATTGCTAAGAACTTGGGACAATGCGGATGATCTCCACCTGGATCCGCAAGATGTCATCTGCATTCACTTTTCCATCACTGGGAACGATGTATAAGTAAAGATGCGCACCGAAGAACAATGAACCGAAATTGTGAGCCACCAAGCTTGAAACCTCAAGTGAAGTAGTGATTGGCCTCACGGATATCGGCCTGCGTACGATCAGGGTTTTCAGTCTCCCGTTCGAGGTCCCACCTGATGTGGTCAAGTCGGCTTTTAAACCGCATGGCAATGTACTCAGTCTCCTGGCCGAAAAACGGAAAAGCTTTTAGACCTACACTGTACTCAATGGTCTCCATCAAGTGAAAACTGAATTGGTAAGCATGTGCCAACTTACTTGGTTATAGGAGGATGCAGGCCCATCATTATGTATGAGGGACAGCCCCGTACCTGCGCTGGCTGCGACCAGGAATGGTATGTCCGTTAAAACTGTCTCCAGCGCCGCCTTGTGCACTACTCAACGACGCCGCCCCCACGGCATCGTCCACTGTTCTTCCCGCCACCTACGCCGCTGTCACCGCACCAATTGCCGATCTTCCACATGACCCACGTGACCCGTTGCAGGTGATCACTGCCGTCTTGGATACTAATCCGACACTTTCCGCATCACTGCAGCTGTAGAGCCTGGAGACACTCGCCTGCCTAGTACCGCTGACCGCGACAAGAAGGTGGATCTAACGCCCGGTGTTGTACAGACTTCTGCCTTCCCTCCATCTGGCAAGAAGGTGGTGAATAACCGCTCCCTTTCCGACACAGTACAGCCCCGCGGAAGCGCCGTAGATGGGGCCAAAAGATGACGAGAACGTGTCTGACACACAGATGGACGGTAACGTTCCGCCACTTCGCTCGACGACATCTTCGCGTCGTAGTGACGCAGTGGCGCCGAGCTCTCCCGCAAGCGTTCTGGATATCGTCTCTCCGGCTGTACAGATTCCACATGCGTGCACAGTGGACGACCTTTCGAGAAACACCACAACAGTACTGACGAATTTATGTGCTGATGGAGGATGAGACTGTGCCACTGCCTGGTGCCGCGGAAGGGTATGTCCCGATAAAGGTGGACGGACGGGTCCGACACAGAGACGGAAAACGCTATGGAGGCTGCAGCTGATCCGTCCTTGGCGGCCGCCGCTGGAGCGGACGCCACCTTCCTGGCTCAACAGCTATACCATACGTGTGTGCCATAAACTGAAGACGTTACAAGATAAGCTGAATGCGGTAGATATGGATTTACCCTACTCCAGGAGGTCTATGCCGAGGATTTCGCCGGCCCTTACGGATACACTGCTCACGGCTCCCATGTGTCTGCCACTGGCAATGGGAATCCTTCTCCGTGTTGGCCTCATTGGCCTAGATGTCGATTTCCTCCCTGCTGCGAGAGGCATGGTGCTCACTCTACATGACGTCAGAATCGTTAGTATCTATGCGCCTTTCGGAACGAGATGACGCCAATTCTTCGCAGATGCGATGGCGCCGCTCTGTACGGAACGCCAGAATGCCTTAATCTTCGTTGGGGATTTTAACTCCATCCATTCGCCGAAGAACCAACTGACCCACTATGCTGCATGTCCGGAGCTCTCCACCATTATAGCCAAAATTTGAGTCGTGGACACGTAGGAGTATATACATGGCGATACGGCGGGTTTCAAGCACAATACCAGCCACTCATCCAGTAGTATAGACAGGGTCTATCTCTTACGCTCTTTTGTTAGGGGCCAAGGGCCATTGAAGTATGGGTCATTACTTTTTCCACCCATCAGTCCTCCATACTCACAGTCACCTTGCGCCATTTGATGGGCGAGGCCCCTGAAAATTGGATGTGACATTCGCCCGAATGCCGCCATCTCGTGGAGGAAACGTGGACGCTATGTACCCTCGGACTACCTTGGTGACTGCTATGCGCCGGCTCTTAGGTTCAAATGGTTCAAATGGCTCTGAGCACTATGGGACTTAACATCTATGGTCATCAGTCCCCTAGAACTTAGAACTACTTAAACCTAACTAACCTAACTAACCTAAGGACAGCACACAACACCCAGTCATCACGAGGCAGAGAAAATCCCTGACCCCGCCGGGAATCGAACCCGGGAACCCGGGCGTGGGAAGCGAGAACGCTACCACACGACCACGAGCTGCGGACGGCTCTTAGGAAGGCTTTGATTGGTCACGGCAGGGTGATCGCCGCCTGGAGGCGGCACTCATTGCATTTTTACTACCGCATTCTTCGTGACTGTTCTACAATGCTGCACTAACCTTCCCGTCAGTAAAGGGGGCGAAAGCATGCATCACAGACCTCACGGGGCAGCACCTCGAAAGAACGATTATTCTTGCGCGCACTAGGGATAGAATGGACTACAAAGGGCCGTCGGCGTCGGCGACGGGCGCTGATTCGAGCTGTAACTTTAGCCCACGCTCGCTGTGTCACAACACAACGTGCCATCGGAAATGTTCCGCACGCTGAAGACAGTCAACCAGACGCGATTGATGAAGTCTCTCGCCTTACGTATGGCACACTACCACGAGAAGCGCAGACGGCATTACTTGTGGAAGTGACGGAGGAGCAGGTCACTTTCAAGTCATCAGGGCCCGACGGCCTCCCGTTACAGTTTTACAGGACCTACCGCCAATTACTGACGCCTGCATGGACGAACATCCGTCGCGCCTTGATGGCCCCAAAAGTACAGCTTCTTGGTGTCTTCCTCGATGGATTGCACGTTCCTGTCCATAAACCAAACGTTGGAACCTCCTTCAGTGACTATCGCTCAGCAACGTTCCTGAACTGTGACATGAAGATCTTTATCCAGATTTTGGCCGCACATCTCAGGAGGGTCACCCGGTACGTGGTGTCCCGCGATCAGGCCTCTTTAGGAGCGATCAAAACGTCCGGACTGCCTCATAGGGATACCCTGACATGATAGCGCTTGCGCGGGCGCAGCGCCTCACATGGTCCTTGCCTCCCTTTATTTCAGTCAAGCCTTCGGTAGGGTTGTTCACTTCCATCTGAGAGCGGTGACGCCGAATATGTGATTTTCAGACTCCGGGGCGCGACTTCTGCGATCCTGTATAATGGTCGTCTTACCATCCTGGTACAGCGAACGGTGCCACAAGAATGCCCTCTTTCCGCGATTCTGTACACTTTCGACATGGGATTGTTGCTTTGTTGCCTCCATCAATTCCTCATCGGAATCATTCTTGGTGTACACACGTTTCATTGCGCGGCCTATGCTGCGACCTCGTCCTCCTCCTGCGCAACGGCAACGATGTTCAGGCAGGTGGATTCCTATGATGCTGCTTCGGGTAGCGTCCTTAATGTTCACAAATCTCGTGCGATGCCTATAGGTCGTGGGCTGCGTGGTGATTGCGTCACACCCTGCGAATCAGTGACGTGGTGCGATCCCTAAGTATTTATTCTACAACCGACTTGTGGCCATCAGTGCCCCTTAATAGTAGGTGCTTTTTACGCTGCATCCGAGCAGATCTCTGAGACCAATGACTCCGAATCTTGGATATATTGCAACGCACCCGGTTTGCTAATGTTTATGTCGCGTTGCGAATCCTCAACGCGGCCCAGACTTTCCCTATCCCTCCGTCAATGGCCAGACGAATATTGGTTGCACTGGATTCCTTTTTTAGTCAAGGATCGTTATTAAATTCAGCTATGAGCCCCTCAACCTCTCGAAGGAAGCCTCAGTCTCTCTCATGTCCACCATCGAGCAACAACTCTCTTTGTAAGCAAGCATATCAAGATGTGGCGACGCACTCCGACATGCCTCACCAGCTTACTGATGAGGGCCCTTAGCCGACATCATTCATTGCCCAAGTTCCGCTGACAGAGGTCCCTGTGCCCTTTTTGTACTTCATTCGTTCCTTCCTTGATATACACTACTGGCCTTTAAAATTGCTACACCAAGAAGAAATGCAGATGATAAAAGGGTATTCATTGGACAAATATATTATACTAGAAGTGACATGTGATTACATTTTTACGCAATTTGGGTGCATATATACTGAGAAATCAGTACCCAGAACAACCACCTCTGGCCGCAATAACGGCCTTGATACGCCTGGCCATTGAGTCAAACAGAGCTTGGATGGCGTGTACAGGTACAGCTGCCCATGCAGCTACAACACAATACCACAGTTCATCAAGAGTAGTGACTGGCTTATTGTGACGAGCCAATTGCTCGGCCACCATTGACCAGACGTTTTCAGTTGGTGAGAGATCTGGAAAATATCCCGGCCAGGGCTGCAGTCGAACATTTTCTGTATCCAGAAAGGCCCGTACAGGACCTGCAACATGCGGTCGTGCATTATCCTGCTGAAATGTATGGTTTCGCAGGGATCGAATGAAGGGTAGAGCCACGGGTCGTAACACATCTGAAATGTAACGTCCACTGTTCAAAGTGCCGTCAGTGCGAACAAGACTTGACCGAGACGTGTAAGCAATGACACCCCATACCATCACGCCTGGTGATAAACCAGTATGGCGATGACGAATACACTTTTCCAGTGTGCGTTCACCGCGATGTCGCCAAACTCGGATCAGACCATCATGATGCTGTAAATACAACCTGGATTCATCCGAAAAAAAGATGTTTTGCCATTCGTGCACCCAGGTTCGTCCTTGAGTATACCATCGCAGGCGCTCCTGTCTATGATGCAGCGTCAAGGGTAACCGCAGCCATGGTCTCCGAGCTGATAGTCCACGCTGCTGTAAACGTCGTCGAACTGTTCGTGCAGATGTTTGTTGTCTTGCAAACGTCCCCATCTGTTGACTCATGGATCGAGACGTGGCTGCACGATGAGTTACAAAAAATGGTTCAAATTTCTCTGAGCACTATGGGACTTAACATCTGAGGTCAACAATCCCCTAGAACTTAGAACTACTTAAACCTAACTAACCTGCCCGAGGCAGGATTCGAACCTGCGACCGTAGCGGTCACGCGGTTCCAGACTGAAGTGCCTAGAACCGCACGGCCACAGGGGCTGGCGATGCGTTACAGCCATGCGGATAAGATGCTTGTCCTCTCGACTGCTAGTGATACGAGGCCGTTGGTATCCAGCACGGCGTTCCGTATTACCCTCCTGAACCCACTGATTCCATATTCTGCTAACATCTATTGGATCTCGACCAACGCGAGCAGCAATGTCGCGATACGATAAACCGAAATCGCGTTAGGCTACAATCCGACCTTTATCAAAGTCGGAAACGTGATTGTACGCATTTCTCTTCCTCACACGAAGCATCACAACAACGTTTCACCAGGCAACGCCGGTCAACTGCTGTTGTGTATGAGAAATCGGTTGGAAACATTCCTCATGTGAGCACTTTGTAGGTGTCGCCACCGGCGCCAGTCATGTGTGAATGCTCTGAAAAGCTAATCATTTCCATATCACAGTATCTTCTTTCTGTCGGTTAAATTTCACGTCTGTAGCACGTGATCTTCGTGGTGTAGCAATTTTAATGGCCAATAGTGTAGCTTCATCTGGGCCTTGCTCCTCTCTCCACGTTTACCAACAGCCAAGTGCATACCCCTGCTCTTCCGTCGGACGTCCGATCCACCTAGTATGTGACAGTTAGTGAGAAGTAGGTCTGCCAACCGCGTCTCTACCGGATCCACCTGGCGCCATCACCGTTATGTAACACGACATCAGCCACCGACTTGTGTGCAGCGAGTCGAGTAATGTCTGGCTTTTGGTCCGTCAGATGTTGACGTTCATCACACGCACGACTCCTGACAGCATCAACCCAAAAATGATTTTCTTCCCAGACATGAACTACTCGGTGATTTCTGTTAGCGGGCTGGCAGTCCACTATTTGTTTGGCGGTAGTGCCAAATCAGCCACCGATTTCTGGCAACACATTAAAGACGGACATTGTACAGTTGTTAAGAACCCAAAGTACCAACATTATTCCTCGAACTTTCTTCGGAGCGCTTTCCACAACCCCCTCGCAGATGGGTCATCCACGCAAGGACCAGCTGACGTATGTCTCTTCTTCCATTTTACAGATTCGATCCCCTCAGCAGTTTATCATACAAATTTCCGAGAAGACGTGCATTGATGGTCTACTGCAATTTCACCACCGCGTGGGATTCTCCACGGAGATGGATTAATTCATGATAAAATAAAAAAATAAACAAATAAATAAAAAGTAAAAATAAGAGATTAGAAAAGTACCTTACTTTTGTCCCCATTCCTGGCTTTTCCTTTTTCTGCTTGAAATTATTAGGGTCTTTCGTGGTAAGGGCCAACGCCTGAAGTGGAGCTCTTCTTTTGGGGCTTCTTCTTAAACATTTAGGGCAAAAGTGGCGGTGGCATTAGCTTTCCTTTCTTTTGTAGTTTTAGGTACTTTCATGAATTCGGATAAAAAACAAATATGGTGCAGTTAAAAAAAATAAACGCAATTGCCTACTGAGCACGAGATCTAGGGTTCGAATCCGGATCCAGCAAACATTTTCACTTGTCGTCCCTGATTGTGCGTCATGTTCAGATGCAGCTGATATCACTTATCCCTTCCCTTCCAATTCCGTTCTCCCCTTCCCTCTTCAGTTTATATATAGCATATCAGGTCAATGGATTCCGCATGGCCAGCCGGAGTGGCCGTGCGGTTCTAGGCGCTACAGTCTGGAGCCGAGCGACTGCTACGGTCACAGGTTCGAATCCTGCCTCGGGCATGGATGTGTGTGATGTCCTTAGGTTATTTAGGTTTAATTAGTTCTAAGTTCTAGGCGACTGATGACCTCAGAAGTTAAGTCGCATAGTGGTCAGAGCCATTTGAACCAATTTTTTATTCCACGTGGTTCTGTTTTATCGGACATGTCTCGACGGCCTCACCTAACGCTCTTGCTCTTTCATAAACACACACACACACACACACACACACACACACACACACACACACACACCACTCACAGACAGGCAACTTTCACGAACTCGCTTTACTATACAGCTCATCAACACATTCACATTAGGAAACATCAGACTTGTCACAGAATCACCCTTTTCTTTGGAAATAAAAGATGCTTTTTATGTGTAGTGTTGTTAGCTGCCCTCTTTCTTTCGAATGATAATATTAGTGTTAAATGTTGCGGTCCCAATAGCGGATGGTTGGGGTAAACGTGCAACCGAGCAGAAATTTTAGCTCCAGCGCACGTCCAAGGGGGGATTATATATCGCTCCGTTATCATCCTTTGGTGAACTTGGCTGGAAAATCGCTAAGTTTTTACTGTGCTTGCTAGAAATTGATGGGAACTGCAGAATACGCCAATATTTGTAACAATATTAATAAAGTAGGATAGTTACATAATTGAACAAACAAGTATTTACAACTGTAAGTTCACTTTATTACATAAAACTGTATTCACTTGCAAATTGCAGCCTCTCAGTAATGAAACTAAATAAAGACAAATTTGCCGAGAACAGTTTTTAGGCAAAGTTCATAAGTTTGTGCAGTAAGGCTAGCAGTACATCAGATATGAACAAATCGAACCCCAATATGCACGTGGGCGCTCAATTTTGAATGCAGCTTAATTTCATTAAAATGTGGAGTTAAAGTTCTCATATGAATTCTGTAATCAAGTGATATTAGAACTGTCAAATGATATCTATTTAGGTCCTCATTAACGCTACTAGTTCACGGGGAATTAATTTAAACAGACAATAGGGTTCACTGCTTTCCATTCAGCGCGGCCAGTATGCCGCACAAAATATCTCCCAAACGCTGCATACCCTAAAATCACCGCCCAGAGACCGCGACTGGGGTACGAAAGACACTGTGCCGCAGGTGCATCTCCGCTATAAAGCTTCCCTGAGGTCACACGGCCGTGATCACCACAATGAAAATTACTTTTATGGGCATAATTGCTGCAAATACAACATTACAACCAAATTCGTATAAGGACAGCTGTCTATCTTGCGATCATGCGTCGTCTAAAAACTATATTACAGGCCTCCGTCTACGGTTTATTACTGACAAAATACGTACTGGAAACTTTCCGCAAAATTTGTTTATTTGCAGGAAACTCGTTTATCAATTAACATAAAAATAAAGTGGCAAGCTATTCCGAACCGTGTTTTGAACACCTTTCGCTTAGTAGCTCATAATTTAAAACACATGCAGCCTGCTGAAGTCACAGACGACTTTGTTAATGACTGGTTCAATTAAATCTAATACAACTATTGAATTATTGAAACACTGAATACTGCAAAATGATTATGACATGAAAAATATAGTTGCAGTGCCTTGACTGTCCTGACTTCATAGTACGTGCTACTGTAGAGAATTGCGTATTCTGGCATCATTTGTTGAACTGAAAAATGTTTAGTTCTTGAAATGTTAAAACAATTTTGTCAATCAAAGGATACTTCTCGAAGATTACAGTGCCTAAACAGGTAAACACTGAGGTCACAAAAGTCACGGGATGCCTTCTAATATCGTGTCGAACCACATCACATTTTTCCTGGCGTAGTGCAGCAATTCGACGTGGCTTGAACTCAACAAGTCGTTGGAAGCCCCCTGCAGAAATAATGAGCAGCCGTCCATAGTTGCGGAAGTGTTGCCGGTGCAGGATTTTGTGCGCGAACTTACCCCTCGATTATATTCCATAACTTTTCGGTAGGATTCATGTCGGGCGATGTGGGTGGCCGCTTTATTCCACAAATTTCTTCAGACCAATTGCCAACAGGTGTGGCCTGGTGACATGTTTGGGAAACTGAAAACGATGAATTGCTGCAAATGGTCTCCAAGTAGCTGAACGTAACCATTTCCAGTCGATGACTGGTTCAGTTGGACGAGAGCACCCATTCCATTCCGTGTAAACACAGTCCACAGCACTACGGTACCACCACCAGCTTCCACAGTGACTTGTTGGCAACTTGGGTCCAAGGCTTCGTGAGCTCCGCACCACACTCGCACTCCATCATCAGCTCTTACCAACTGAAACCAAGACTCACTTGACCAGGCCACTGTGTTCCAGTCCTGTGGGCTTCAACCGATATGGTGACGAGCCCGGAGAGGCGCTGCAGGTGATGTCGTGCCGCTGGCGAAGGAACACGCGTCGGTTGTCTGCAGCCATAGCCCATTAACACCAGATTTCACCGCACTGTTCTAACGGATATGTTCGTCGTATGTCCCACACGCAGTGTTGATTGTCTGTTACCAACGACAACTCAACGCAAACGCCACTGTTTTTGGTCGTTAAGTGAAGGACGTCGGCGAGTGCGTTCTCCGTGGTGAGACGTAAAGCCTGAAATTTGGTATTCCGGCACGCTCGAAACACCGAAATCCCTAAAGATTTGCGACATAGACTGTCCCACACGTCTAGCTCCAAATACCAATCCGCTTCCAAAGTCTGTCTATTGATACCCGTCGTGCGCCCATAATCACGTCGGAAACCTTTTCACATGAATCACACGAGTACAAGTGACAGATCCGCCAACGCACTGTCCTCTTATACCTTCTGTACGCGATACTACCGCCATCTGTGTATCTGCAAATCGCTATCCCTTGGCTATTGTCACCTGAGCATATTTTCTGTATTTTCCACCTGGTTTGATTTCGTAGCGCCGGCCGGAGTGGGAGAGCGGTTCTAGGCGCTACAGTCTGGAACAGCACGACCGCTACGGTTCGAATCCTGCCTCGGGCATGGATGTGTGTGATGTCCTTAGGTTAGTTAGGTTTAAGTAGTTCTAAGTTCTAGGGGATTGATGACCTCAGAAGTTAAGTCCCGTAGTGCTCAGAGCCATTTGAACCATTTTTTTGCTTTCGTTGCGTCTCAATTTCTCTTACAGATAATCTGTTAGGGAAATTATCGATGATGATACTGATTAATTCTGCTCTAGCTTGCGTGTTTATTGGCGTATGGACTCGTCTCATTGAAGTGCTCAGCTTGGTGGCTTTGGAATTAATGAAGCGTTACTGGGTCGTGCAACCCTAAATGCCCATGATTTTTACGTAGACATATTTTGCTTCAATGATCGCTCTTGCCACAACACCTCTTCCGTGCGGATGTGACGAATTTTGGAGGGAGGGAAATCCAGCGTCTGGTCAGTGTCTCTCGCGCCTTGCCGTTGCTCCAAAAGCCTGGAGTCGTGCTGGAACTACATGGACTGTTATCACCGCTACTGACCGCAATGCGCGTTTAAAAACGACCGCTTGTGTGTATGTAATATTACAGTAAAATTAAACTGGAAGTTATACAACTGTTTCATTGCCAGGCTTTGTGCTAAAGTTATTAACATATGCAGGGATCAGAAACAAACATTCTTAAAGTAACGGAACAACATCGACAATATTACTTGGGATCAGAAGCACAAAATTCAGTCATAAATAATGATTTGAAATTCTGGAAATTCTACGTTTTATTGCTCTCAATACGAACACTGGGTGTTTAAGTGCCTGAACGTAAATCTCAGACTTCTCAGTTAGGGCCATTTTATTGTTCTCCGTCACATCCACCGTTTGTAAATTTTATTTCAAACTGTATCCGTTACGACTGTGAGGCGAAATTTAGCTGTAATGAGCTATGGCTGCAGGCGACCGATGCGAGTTCCTTTGCCAGCAGCACGACATCACCTGCAGCGCCTCCCCTGGCTTCGTGACCATATCGGTTGGATCCTAAACGACTGGAAAACCGTGGCCTAGTTGCACGAGCCCTATTTCAGTTGGTAAGAGCTAATGGTAAGGTCAGAGTGTAGTGCAGGCCCCACAAAGCCGTGTTCCCAGGTTGTCAATAAGGCACTATGGAAAATGGTGTGTACCATGTTTACATGGAATGGACTGGGTCCTCCGCTACAAATGAACTTGTCATTGACTGAAAATGGCTGTATTCGACTGCCTGGAGACCATTTGCAGCCATTCGAGGACTTCATGTCCCTAAACATGCTGCCGGGTCGCAATCGTACGCGTTTAGTTTGAAGAACATTCTGGACAAGTCGAGCGAATGATTTGGCTTCCCACGTTGTCCCACATGACTCCATCGAACATGTATAGCACACAGTCGAGAGCTCAGATCGTGCACAAAATCCAGCACCGGCAACACTTCCGCAATTATGGACGGCTACAGAGGCAGCACGGGTCAGTATTTCTGCTGGGTTCTTCCAACGACTTGTTGAGTCCATGCCACGTCGAGCTGCTGCACTGCGCCGGAGTTCCGACACTACGTTACGAGGTATCCCATGAGTTTCGTCACACCAGTGTAAAGCTAAGAAAAGTATATTTTAAAGTATTATCAATGAGGTCATCATTAGTCATCACAATCTTTAAGCAGTCTACCGACCAAGGTTGCATTGTGGTCAAGGCTATGGACTCTTATTCGAGAGGAGTGGGGTACTAATAAATTTTAAAAATTTTTGCAATATCAGCCTTCTGACTAGTTTGATGTGGCCAGTCACGAATTTTTCTCATGTGCTGATCTCTTTATCTGAGAGTAGCACTTCCATCCAACGTGCTGTACCCCCGGCCAAATTTAGTTTTCCTGGTTTCCTTAAATCGCTTAAGTCAAATTCTGGTTCCGCTCCTGTGAAATGAAGTCACAGTTCATTTCTTTTCCAATATTTTTACAATCATGGTTTGGGCTTCTGTGTTAAAGTCCTTGTTGTTAACAGTATTTTCAATGGTGACCTTCGTTAGATGTTTAGTTTAAGCGGAAACTAATGGTCTTCTTCTCTAAAGACTCATTCGCTTGAAATAGCATTGATAAACTATATCTAGATTAGTAGACGACGGCTTGAAAGAGTCTAATGGCTCTACCAATATATTCCCTCAGTCTGTATCTTTAGAAGTGGGATGTACCTGATTTGCTAGGGGCCTCAAACAGTGAAATATTTCTGGTACCTTTCCCACTATGCTAAGCACTACCTGAATGCTACCGCTTGTCCTTTCCGACCAAAATCCAGAGAATGTAATTACAGAATGGACTGGGTACTCTAGTACAGATGAACTTGTTATTGACTGGAGATGGCTATGTTCGACTGCTTGGAGACCATTTGCAGCCATTCAAGGACTTGATGTCCCTAAACGTGCTGCCGGGTCGCAATCGTTCGCGTTTAGTTTGAAGAACATTGTGGACAAGTCGAGCGAATGGAGCCACGAGACAAGTCACAGATATGTCACTTAACTATTCTACTAGGATGACAAATAAAAGAAAAAAAGTAATGACATATTTGAAATATTAGATTGTCCGACAGCACAAGCAGGAGCATGATTGATCTGTGGGATAAAAGGCAAGGACAGTGCAATGACGCAAATACAGGTTATCATGAAGGTAAAATTAGGTGAAGGCTGGGTAGTAACATTATTCCACCTTGTCTCGTTCGTAATGATGGAGGTGCAAAAGAACCAACTGAGCTTCGTGTAACGTGTCTAACGCGTCGCTTGACCAGGAATCAACAATGAATTTTACGAATTTAATGACTTTTTTCAACATATATATATGGTCTCAAAAATGATAGAGTATTAATCTTTAAATGGGTGTACAACAGTCTGTGCACACAATTCATAGTACACATTGTGTTGCTTATCGATGAAACAATTGCAAGCTAATGGGTATTATACAATTCTACGAAGCGGAATTTCATTTACGTATTTCGTCTTTTTCCACCCAATATGTGATAATTATAAAGCAATTTTGTTTCGAAAATGAATATTATTTAAATTCGGTGACATATATATTTATTTCATATAATTATATTACTCCCTCCTCTGCAAAACTATCATTGCTACCGAGAATCTATACCACATTTTATGCCGGTCATTTGTTGGCCTCTGACATCCTTTTCTAAATATGACTTTCACGTAGTAGATAAGCTGACATCTCTTACATCCTCACCTCAAAATGGGTAAGGCAGGAACAATAGATAAATCCAGAAACTCAGAAGATCCATATATATCTTTTTAACCTTTTATACCAAAAAATAAAATATCAATACCATTCAAAAAATTGTGTAAATTTTGACGACCTTTTAAAGTAAAATTCACACTGCTACACATAATCACGAGCCAAAAACGCTCGGAAATTAGGACTTAATTCAATCCAAGAAGAGCATACTCTCGTTTTGTGACGGTCCAGATTTGTTCTGTAGGACAGACGTTGAGAGCCACACGAGCAATGTTATTAGAATGTCCCTCGATATTTTCTGACAGCTCACAGGAAATTGTGTAATGTATTACTGACCTGAGGGCATGGGTCGCCTGTTTGCTGATACAGGCGGAAGAAAACTGCCTTACCGGATCGGACAGTGGGACAATTTCATTAGCCTGTGAGAATCGATGAGAGACCTATCATTTCTTCTAGTATAAAATTTCACGAGATATAACTAGAAAATACTCATACCACTTACGTCCTACTGGCAAGTGTATGCATAGCCTTACATTATACTCGAAGTGCTATTATAACGAGATGTACTGCGTCTCGTCGGTCCAAGCAAACTTTTCCCGTACATCGAGCCATCGTTTACGGTATTTCTGTGGCTGTCTAATCCCTGTGACCATTGACATGAAATGAGCATGTGCACGTGTCGAGTGTGTATCGAGGACGTCGTTCTCGATATGATTTCGCCGGCTATGATTGTGCAGCACTAGATTGGCGAATAATTTTCTGCAGTTACAGTCAGAGACAATCACAATCACCGACGACAACTTTCATCAACACGTTGCTACCTGCGGTTGTAGGGACTGACAGCGGCGAATTTCCTCGAATGGAGGTACCCACGTTACACCCTTCAAGCGGAAATTACAATGTTTCACGACCACAGAGATGTAGTGTTTTATGAATCACCCGTACATAATCTGGCCGTCATCAGACGCGCAGCAATCGCGAGTTTACTGATTCTGCTGTCGGCTCCAGTGCGGTCTCTGATGTCTCAGTAAAGTAATTTATTGCACCACATGTCAAAGTGTTAAGGATCCCTCTCTCTTCGACACTGCAGCTACCTCTAATTCTGTTAATCATATACCTAATACCAACACTTTCCTGCATATGATCTCCCACAAGTATCACTGAATTCTTGTTAAATTAGTAGCAACGCTCTAAATACGTGTATATATCACAGCAACAAATAGCAATTTTTTTAACTTCAATTTTATTAGGAGATGACTCTCTTTTGTCAAGCAACAAAATATGAAATGGAATCGTAGTAGTGGTTGCGCAAAATGAACATGGAAAAGAGAAACAACTTATCTGCTGAAACCCATGTACATCGAGGTATACACGACATGAGTTAACTGACAGTGATAAAGTTGGATAAGTGGTGAAGGATTTAATACTGGGAACCATTAGCTCACTTTCTTCATTATTAGTATGCTGTCTCATAGTGATTATTTCAACGACAAAATTTGTGGTGCGAATTAGAGCAGCAAACACTATAAAAACTGGCAGTCCTGACTCAAAAATAAAATTTTGTATCCTCTTAGCTGCCCTTGCTTCCACATAGAGGAATATTCCAGTGGCTAATTGACGTCCCTGAACTTTTAGTCTGCTTACTCCGGTACATACAATATACAGTTGTTGTGCTCATCTTGCTTCTAGAAACGCATTCTCTAGCCGTATCATGACTATTCCTACCCCTTGAAAACAAACGGTGTCAAATGGTTTCGTAGGTTTCGATGACAAGTTCCTTGAATTACCAGTGTCTGCTGAATAAACTTTTGATGACCCAATCGGTAATAGCCCAAATTATTGAGATGTGAAGAACGTGAGAATAGTAGTTATTTTTGGACTGTAACCGTGCTGGCTGCCAAAAATCGACAGACTGATAATGCACTTGCTGCCTTGCTGGCAGACAGTTAAATCAATTAAAGTTCGTATAAGGTTTTGATCAGGTAAATACTCCTAGTATGGCACATAGTATGGTATTTTGTTTTGCCGAAATATGATTTTATTGATGTTGTCGCCTATTAAGTAGTCATGTCTTAATAGTATCCGCCATTCACATATGAATTGTCATAATACTGGTCCTTAGTTTTGTCCTAAAAATATAGAAGTCCAACGGCATTAATTTGATGCATTTGATTAGTGCAGGGAGGCAAATCAACAGTAGTCTTGCCCATTATTGCCCTCACTGAAACCGAATTGTGCGGTTCCGCCCCTGTGATTATAGTCAAGCAAACAGGTGTCCTTAAAGAGCAGTAGGAGACCTTTTACTGCCTTCGTATTAGAAACGATTTCTTCATGACTTAATGACCGGAATATTCTGTGTCTTTAGCCCTCCAGCGCTTCGCATTGGAAGATTAGGTGTGGTGTGGTTTTGTCCTCCTCACCGTACTTACGAGTTTCTTACACTTCACCCTCTGTATGGAGGTGTTTCCCAAGATTCCCATGGCCAGTCCTAAATCTTCCCATGAGTTTAACCTGTACCCACTTACGAGATTCTTACACTTCACCCTCTGTATGCAGGTGTTTCCCAAGATTCCCATGGCCAGTCATAAATTTTCCCATGAGTTTAACCTGTACCCAGTTCAGTATTACCGAACTTCTTTTGAAACATGGCTTTGGCATCATTAGCTTGCCAAATTTTTATTTTTGGATCTTAAGCCAATATTCTACGCTCTGCCTCCTGTTCCAGCTACGAAGTTTTGAGTCTTCCATCCTCTTAGTGATGTTTAGGGCAGGTTTCGGTCCAATGGAGTTGCCGTGCCTACCCCAGCCAGCCTATCAGCTTAATGAGTGTCACAAATTCCAGAGTGACCAGGGACCTACAGCAGTTACCCTGCTCCTTCCACTTCCCCTCACAAAGGCTTCACTGCAGTCTGCAACAAACTTTGACATCACTGCATGGGCTGAAAGAGCAAAGCGGCTTGCTGTCTGAGTAAACGTAGATGCTACGATCCCTTTAGCACCTACACAAATTCTCCTCTGATAGCGGATACATCCGCCTTGGTATTGAAGGGTTTATTAAAGCAGTTGGAAATTATTGGACGGTCAGCCTACATGTCGCCGACCATAGCTATATTTACCAGATTTACTAGATTTATGTAAGATTCTGGATATGCTAAAGGTATTTAGTTATTTACAGTTTCTGACCTGTATGCCCGTGCTGCTGCCTCCATTGTAATTCAAAGGTGTAATGCGGGCATGGTCTCCACCCCAGTAGTGGTTATGCTCCTTATTCCACTTGTTGTAGCTAAGCTCCATTGCAGCCACTTTATGTTCTACTTTGTTTCGCCATAATTGAGTCCCATAAATTATCGAAGGTATTATTACGGCGGTGTATTTCCAATGCATACTCCTGGGGCCTCGACCCCAGTTTTACCATAAGTTCTTAAGAGTATCTTTCGCATTGAGAAATATATTCTTTATGCGAGAGATTCGTGATAATTTCATATCTAGGGTTACCCCTAGATACCTCACTACCCCCTGTATTGGTAGACCATCGTCGAGGAGCTTTAAATACCAGTACGTCCGGTGGATATGCTTCCTCGTAAATAATACAGTTTTCTGGCGGCCAACTCTTAAATCGGTTTTATGCCCCTTTATGGTCTGTAACAGTTTTGTCAAGTATTAATATGACTAATTCAGCTGCGTATTATTGGCAAAATTATCCTCTACTATTTAACCCTTCAATGAGTTCATTTACAACTGGTTTTCACAGTAATGGGATCAGGATCCTTCCACGCCGACTGCCCCCCCCCCCCCCCCCCGCCCCTCCATCCGGTAGTGTTGATCACTATTTTCTAATTCATCATGGTGGATTCTACCTTTCTTCTACTTAGTATGGTATCAACCCACCTTCATATGCTCTTCTGTTCCGCAGCTCTAACCAGCGACTCGAAGGTCATGTAGCCAAAAGCCTCCTCGATATCCAGAATGATGCAGAGAGCTCTTTCCTGAAAGTGTATATTTTTTTCCACCTTCTCAGCATGTGCTGGTTCATATGAGTTGCCTGGTTGATATGCGTGTTGGTTTACATGTAGAGGACCCTCAGTTATTCTCTTTTGCCTAACGTCCCCATTAATCAGTTCGCCTTATGTCTTGAGAAGAAAGGAGAACAGATTGATCGCTCTCATATCCTTAGCCTTCATCTGATTAATAAATCCTGGCTCCGGAATGAATACGCCTCTCACTGTCTTCTAAGCACTAGGAAGGATTCGTGCCGCTAGGCTAACCCTAATTTTAGGTATCTAATTACACTCTCTCCTCTTTGTTGTATTACAGCTGGGAAGTTTATTCCTGGACTTCGTATGGCATTGTTAGCTTGGATATTCCATGAGATGGGTTGAGCTGTCTGTCGGAGAGGGTGGTCTTTTTCTGGAAACATTATCCCCTGCAGTCCTTGGACATATGTGAGAGTTATGTCGTATGTGTATTTGCAGAGTGTAGGTGAGTGTGGTGAATGGCTGTATAGTGTAGTGCTGTTATTGTGATCTGTGAGATGAGAAGCTGAGAAAAGTGAGAGGGTGAAACCCAGTGCCGGCACATAGCCTACCGTTGTTGCATAGCACCAGGGGGATCCCATCAGACTGAAGGAACTCCATCAGCAGTGTCCTCATTTCCTGAGGCAATGCGCAGAGGTTTGGAATTTGATTCAGCGCATAGGCACGCACATTGGTGAGCTGTAACTTTAAGCCATCACCTCTTCTCCATTTTCCGGCCAAATACTGTCAGTGGAAATTTAATTCAAGATACTAACCGCCCACTTCCGATTCGATCGGCACAGCATAAGCGTGCATTAGCGATCTCGGTTACGGAGGCGGTTAAATTGAAATTGACTAGAATGTGTACAAGATTTCGAGATAATAGTGATGCTAGGTGCTATTTTTGTTCATAAAAAAGTTATATCAAGGCGAACGGAAGTGTTACATGCGCAATCATGCATAACCAACACCACTGTTGTCGTTCTAACAGCTGATACCGTGTAATTCACGTTATGGGGGGAACTATAATACGAACATTGTGACTAATGTTTTGCTAGCACATTTTGTGACATTTAGGGAACATAATACCTGCCTAAAGACTTTGTTGACAGCTCCTGTAAGACGTGATGGATGCAGTGTGGACTAGAGTGCATATTAATTTTAAACTTCTGCTGCTTTCTAGCCTGAACCGTGCCATGACGTTTTTAATCTACTGAAAAATTTCAGAGCATGCATGTAAATGTAGAAACAAGAGCCGGATAGTTATAACTGGTTGTGAATCTCTGACTGGAGAACTTTGATAAATGTTCTTTTACTAATAAATTACTTGAATAATTTTCATACGTACGCTAACACAATTTTTCCTGTTTTGGTATAAGCAATCTGTTACCAAATTGTGTGAAAGAGTCTATGAGGGGCATTCAATGAGTAACGCATCTCATTTTTTTCTGAAAGCAGGTGGGTTTTATTCAGGATTCCAAGACAGCATACTATTCCACACTTTTACGACTACAGAACTCTATTGTTCCACATAATCTCCCTTCAATGCGACGACCTTAGGCCACCATACCGGGAGGGCCTTTTCACCCGCATGGTACCACTCTACTGGGGAACGTCGGAACCAACGTCTTCCTGCATATAATCTCTCCGTCAAGCACGTGCTGCTTCCCGCGGAGTGCTTCGGAAGGCGTGAGTCCCGGGATGTGAGGTGAGTGAAGAAGAACAGTCCACCAAAGTTATGTCAGCTCCTCCAGGGTGCGCAGACTCATTTGAGGACTTGCTTTGTCATGCAGAAGAAGTTAGTTTGCGTTTTTGTGACGACGAACACGCTGAAGTCGTTTCTTCACTTTCTTGAGGGCAGCATAGTACACTGCAGAATTGATCGTTGCACCGGGAGGAAGGATATCAAACAGAATAACTCGTTCAGAGTCCCACAAGAGTGCCGCAAAGACTTTGAAGTTTTTCTTCGGAGGAGAGGTTGCGAAGCGCTACTCCAAGGATTGCCGTTTTGTTTTCGGTTAGAAGTGATAAACCTATTTTTAATCGCCTGTGACGATGTTCGAAAGAAAATTTTCACGGCCAGCCTCGTAACGCACAAGGAATTCCACAGAGAGGTCCTTCGTTGCTCTTTATGGTCTTCTGTTAGGCGGCGAGAAAGCCAGCAGTCACACACCCCAACTCATGGAAGAGTTTGTCAGCGCTTCCAACAGAGACGTCAAGTCGTGCAGCAATGTGTTTGACTGTAATCCGACGATCGCCTCTAATGAAAGTGTTCGCGCGCTCCAGCATTGCAATAGTCACAGCTATGTGTGGTGGCCGACATGAGGGAGAACGAACAGGTTTGCGTGACATTGTTGCGTCGATGACACACTTCTCGCCCAACGACTCGTCGTGCTTTTAATCATTGCCAAGCCTCAGAAGACATACCGCAAGCGCCTATGTACATCAGAGATGCTTTGGTTTTCAACCAAAACAAACTGCATGACAGCTCTTTGCTTGGAACACATCTCCGCTACAGATGCCATTTTGAAGACTAAGTATAGCGTCCGAACTATCGGAACTTCATGAAACTATAGAGGTAGAAGGAAGGAAACTCTGCGATGTCCCAAAACCAATTCAGCATTTTTTCAACGGAAAGTGGCCGAGAAAATAAGTGTTCCATTACTAATTGAAAGTCGCTCCCATGATGCCTGACATGTGATCCTGTAAATGAATAGTGCTAGTTATCGTAAACTGTTTGTGTTATCGCTGATTATTTTGTCTGCCAACAGGAAGCAAGTACGAACCCATGCTGGAAGAAGACGCATACCGGGTGCACATGAGGCTGACGATACGCGTCATGAGCATGGCGGACTTTGGCCACTACAAGTGCGTCTCCAAGAACTCCCTCGGCGACGCCGAGGGCACAGTCAGGATTTACAGTACGTACAGCGCAGCGGAAGTAGCGTAGTACCATTACAACGTAATGAGATGCTTACGTTAAGGTTCCAACCTCCTTGCAGTATAAACGGTGAAAGCGGTGATCATTGCATTGACATCGACACACTATCTACGGCTTTCTCACAGTGAAGACGTTGTTGGCAGGACGTTTCGACTGCTCTCTCCCTTTCCTTTCCCAATTTATCCTTCTGAAGACAAATTGCGGGAACAATGGTTTATTCAACAAATATCGTTACTAACATGACACACAAAATGACAATAAACTAATAGTTCTGAATGCCTGTATACTGGTAGTAAACCTTGGACACAGCCAAGCGTTTTATGTCTCTTCGTAATTGTATATATGATAGTAATTACAAACTATGGACTCTCGGTTGAAATGTAAGGTCACAATAAAATGATTATGATTATGGAAATGTGTATACATTTAATCATTTAATAATGGGGAGGATGTGTACTCCAGTAGGTGAATGAGACAGAGAAGAGCCGGTACATTACGTCAACCTCCCCCACTCTCCCCTCCCCCCCCTCCCAAATGATCTGTGAGTAAAGTGGCAGAAACAAACGTTATGATAGTGAGCCCACACTATTAAGAAAAACATCGAGTTACGATACAGATGGCACAGAATTCTGTAAAAAATAATTTGATGTTCTTCGTGGAAAGTATTCTTCCTTGCAAATGAAAAGCTATATCTGATGAAGAGTTTGTCAGCGAACCCGGTTACCCGGCCAGTTCGGAGCAATACGCTCTCCCCCTATACCTCCTTTACTACGAAAGGAGTTATTGTGTCGCTGAGGAATAGGAGTGTGGCGTGAGCAAGCAGAGGGGGATATTGGATGGAGCAGAGGGGGCGGGAGAGGACATGCAACATTTCACTGCAGTATGGGTGTTTAGTAGATGAAGTTAAATGGCGAGTAAATCGGAGGTTCCATTATCGTTCACCTCCGCTCATCTACAGTGCTGTGACAGCAGAGAAAGAGGTAACTGCTGAGACATCATCCGATGAAAGAAAAACAATTATGTTGAAGTGCATATCGGTACGTGGCTTCTTCTTGCGAAACTGCTTTGTCGGAGAATATTATTACATTTGAGGAGTTGACACGCAGTTCCGAACATATCCACAGTTGAAAAAAAGGACAATTTAAGAAATGGAATGGTGCACATAGGATAAGGAGAATCCAAATCTATCACGTAATTTTAAAGAATTCGAACGTGGTCCATGATAAAGACCTATGAAAAGACAGGGCTCAAAGCAAACACAAACCTGTCAACATACACACTTCATGCAAATAAGAACTAGTCCATTACTGGCGGGAGGAGACGCTGATTCCTGTCACGTGATTTACATTCCAGTCACGGCCAAATTTTTCAGCGAAAAGTGATTGTTAGTATCAGTTTGTGCTTGTATATTCATTCCTAATAATACTGTATAGTGCTAATGTAAATAAGTGGACACCGTTCCCTGCTGACCGCGATTTTGCTATAGAGAAATTTATTACGAAAAAGGACAACAATTGTAGTAAAAGAGGAATATAATGAGGTCTGCTAGAGAGTGGGTGAAGTAAGAAACCTTGGTGAAGATTGGAGAGCGATAGAGGTGTAATCCCTATCTCCGATTATGAGCCGAGAGGTGGCATCGTCTTGTCACAACGTTTTAATGAGTTTCGTACCCATCATATTCCGGTGACTTCGCCAGAAGACGACTCATTGAAACATTGCGACAAGACGACGCCACCACTCTACTGATAACCCGAGAACAATTCATCGGTGGAATAAGCCGAGAAAGACTGAAATCACGCCTATTTAACTGCTTACCAAATTTAGATCACATAAGTGAAACGAATCGAATTTTCACATACACGTACGAAGCTATGGAAAACAGTTATATTGATTCTATTGATATGGAGGCAACTGCATTCTACAGGCTGAAGTAATTCTCAGCCATCTAATGTCAGATGGCAAGCAGAAAGAAGTTGATCGTTTCCTGTCGCCTATTTTAGGAGAAAACTGGCGAAGTCAAGAGGGCTTAACTTGATACACATCAATTATTGACGGTATACGCATGTCGTTCAACAGAGAGGTAAAGGAAATTGTTTGTGATTGATTAGGGGATGATTCTGGTTTAATTATTTACATGTAACACTTACCTCAAGGAATCTTTCTAATTATAGGTAATGCCATTGTTGCATCATAGTATTGGACAATATCTTAGATAATTGTGAAGCAACAATAAAATCAGAATTCTCGGTAATGCACTGAAAAGGAATGTCAACTTACAGTTGCCCATTTATAATTTCTTCCGTGATATGGCACACAGAATCGTTACAAATATATAATACGATATATTATAGCAAGTGTTATACAATAAGACGTAAGGTATTTTGAAAAAAGATACAAGATTCCTGCTTTTGAAAATCATTCAAACGCAAACATGTCCTAATAGTTCGTGCAAATGAGAACGTGTCCATATTTAAATGTAATGATAATTAAATTAAAACCCTACGCTGCCGACAGGCGTTGATATACATCAACGGGGACAGTTGAAAATGTGTGCCCCGATCGAGACTCGAACCCGGGATCTCCTGCTTACAAGGCAGACGATCTATCCATCCTTTTTTTTTTTTTTTTGGCACTTTGTACTTTGTTTGGTATTGTTCGTTGTATTTGGTGGCAGCGGACGTCGGTGTAGTTAGTTGTTGATCCTTTCACTCAGATTTTTATTACAGACACCAGCCAGCTCTCTGACCGAACGCGCTGAGCTACCGAGCCGGCTGTCCGCTGAGCCACCGAGGGCACAGAGGATAGTGCAACTGCAGGGACTTATCCCTTGCACGCTCCTCGTGAGACCCACATTCCCAACTTAATGTCCACACACTACATTCGAAGTGCCCCTGACCATTACATTCATTACTCGCGGCAGACAATCTTACCGTGTCCCGTAAGATTTTGGGCAATACATGTGCATCCGCACAGAAAAAGAGGGTCAATGGCAGTTTAGCCTTAACTGTATATGTACTTTTTAAAAAAGTATTATGACTGTAGATTTGATTTGCAGATATAAACTGTCTTTTGGCAGATAGTAAAGGCGTCTGCATTGTAATATGACATTTTTATTCATATGTATGCCTGAAATAAGTTTTCATCCTGACCGTCAATAATTGCGTTTAGTGGACATTTTCGGTTTTGCATGTCACGTCTTCATTTGTAGGTGGAAAGTAATCTAATCAAAAGTATCCGGACACATGTCAGTGGACATTAATAAGTGGTGAGTCCATACTCCATCTTTATGATGGTTTGAACTCTGCTGGGGATACTTTCCATGAAGCGTCTTACTGTTCGTCGCGGAATGACAGCCAGTTCATCTAGAGAAGGCAGTAATGCTGGACGCTGGGGTCTACAGCGAAGTCCACGCTTCGACTCATCTCAGATGTGTTCCGCTGCGTTCAGATCAGGAGTCTGGGCAGGCCAGTCCATTTCGAGAACGTTATTGTCGACAAGAATTGCGAGACGGATGCAGCTTTATGACAGGTTGTATTGTCATCCAAGTACAATCATGGTCTCCGCATTGTTCCTCTGCTGTACGCAGCACACAATGCTGTAAAATATATTCGTATCGTTCCACAATTAGCGTTTTCTTAAGCGTAATAACGGAAACCCATCATAACCAACTAGAAATATCCCCCCAGCTCCTCCGCAAGTCACTGTTGGTACTACACGTGATGGCAAGTAACGGACTCCAGGCATTTGCCGCAGGGTATAGCGTGATTCTTCCCTCAAATATTTGGTCTGCAGTAATACTACCTCCAGATGGGGCCGCTCGTTCCACCACACTAGACGCCGCTTAGCAGTGACTCCAGAAACGTGTGGCTTGCGAGAAGTTGCTCGCACATTGCAACCCATTGTCTTTGATACCTACGCACAGACACTGTGCTAGCTGATGGTACTCTGGAACCAACAAGTGATTCCTTCCGATGATTTCAACCACCATCCACCATACTCGATGGCCCCCGCCCGTAAGTAAATGAGGTCTGCTTGGTCTTGCTTTTGCTGCGGTTGTTGCTTCGCTTTTCCACTTCACAGTCACATCCATAACAGGCGGTTTTGGCAGCTTTAGAAGAACTGAAATGTCCCTGATAGATTTATTATTCATGTGACACCCAGTGACGAGTCAACGTTCGAAGTCACCCACCTCTCGTAAGCGACCCATTCTACTGTTGGTGGCAGTATATTTGTACTGCCGGTCTCCTTCGCATTACATCTGCTGACCAATAATGCATTACATAGGGTTGATGGGATATTTTGGAAGAGTGGAATACCAAAAAGTGGCTCTATTTAGCTTCTTTGTGCGGTCCTGCTACGCAGGTTGAGGAACGTCGTATCTCCACAATCATTTAAAACGAAGCTACGAAGATTATAGCAATTACGAGGGGTCAAAAAAAGGAAATCCTAAAGTATGACATGTAAACCGTGTGCATGCAATTTTGTAAAGGTAAGGGTGCGGAAACATATGAGACGTCTAACAGGAACGGATCGTATAAATCTGTTTGTACATATGTAATCCAAAAATAGCAATTTCGTAGTTCTAACAAGAAATTAAATACTGAAAATTAACTACGACTTCTTTTCGCAACGTTCTTATGGTGGTCTGAATTTGCACCACTTGCAAAGTTTGTAGTTACAACTCGACCTTATTGTTGATTAGTGGTGTCAGCTATTATAGGTGACTTACAATGGAAACTACTAAAACAAAATCCTTTCCTTTGTCACTTAATTGCTGCACAAATTTTGGTTATTACTACCAAAGAAACGGTGTTCAGGATGAACATACTTCCCGTGCTCTAAGAGAGATAAACAAAACGTAAATCGACAGGAGGAACAAATACAAAGCCATATTTGCAGTTATTTTCTTAAATCAAGTTGCCAAATTCTAAAATAAATTTTTCATTGAAAGAGTCATTACGAATTCCGTGGTAATGAACAGCTGTCCCCATAATTCTTAATGATCAGATTAAGAAAAGAAGGACAATGGAAAAGAAGCTATGTATATTTGTAAACTCGACTACACTCTTAAAACTGTGATACAGCGTACTTTTACAAACAATCTTCTACTACGAAAATATCTTTCGTCCACTGGGATGATTTTCACGGAAATATATTGCAACCAATATAATTTATTTTTTCCAAGGTTACAATACTAGGGTAAAAAATTTTCCATTCCATTGTGGTATGGTGATACAGCAACCATTTTGAATTATGTCACAATAAAAACAGTCTTCTTTATAAAAGACTGTATTTACTCTGAAACAGTACGAAGGCTTGGTGAAATTCAACAGTATTTCACTGCCTGTGTACACTAAATTCTCAGAAAATGTTCAGATCCTTAAATGAAATGATAAGCAAACAGCAGACAGACTCCTACTGGAGAATGTAAAACAAGCTACCTTTCTTTGTATGCGGAAGTTTATTTCCTAATTTATGCAGAGCCGGCACGAGAGCGTGGATGTCTGCGAATGAGGTACAGCCATCTTTCTAGCTCCGTCATCTGATTCACTCGTAGAGGGCAAGGCAGCCTTTAGAAAACTAGGGCAGGAAATTTAATACGTAGGAAACTGGGCGACCACAGTATTAAGTTAAACAAGTAAAATATGTAACGATGCTCCTTGAAACTTAACGTTTCAGTTGGCAGTACTCTTTTTAGCTGGCGATCTTAGTGATGTAAACTGTATACCCGTTTCATAGGCAATAAAACTGATGCACCTCCGATGAAACTTTTACAGTTATGTCAGCACGTGTTTGTGTTGTTCTAGTGACCGTTGTGGCACTGTTGCAACTCTCCATCAGGTTACTATATAGTCCATGTCTCCTTTGTGTTGATAATCGCTCGTGTGAACGACTAACTTTGTATATTGGTAGCAATGGAATGCGCCACTAGGCAAAAAACAAACTGAATTAATTCCTTGCGAAAGTCCGCTTGTCAATACCAATACGCTCCCAGCATAAAACATTCAAACAGCTTTTTAAACAATCATATTGAAGTTGCCCAGTATAAAACTATGCTACGGAGAGGGACGATATAAACACCTATGTAGGTGTATTGTTCCAGTGTTAAAAAAATTATTCTGTTCTGACCTGATTTGAAAGATGAACTGCATTTAAGTATTTGATAAAATTTAATTTCATTTTACTTTTTCAAGGAAGAGATATCTCAATATTACGAGCAAAGATTGTAGCACTGAAGCAGGCAAGAGCTTTGAAATTTATTCCCCGTTAAACTTAAGCTGCAATCTGTCTGGCTTTAATGTAATGAATTTCAGCTATTTGGTAAAACTGTTTGAAACTATTTACTGGGGACTGATGACCGTAGATGTTAAGTCCCATAGTGCTCAGAGCCATTTGAACCATTTTTGAACTATTTACTGTAATGGTATTGTTCGGTAAACACCGTAAATGATTAATATTTCGAATCTTTACGTAATAGATGCCTGTGCACCATTACGACAAACGAAAGACAGATGGCCAAAAGAATCTCTTCACGAAATGTCTTATACTGTTAGGCTATTAATTGACATGGAGGGCTAAGAAAAAAACAAATACATAATTACATTTAATACGTATACTATAAAGCAACATTCACATACATGAGCTGCACAGAAAATACATCTGTAACCGTTCGCTTCCAGAACATAACGGTAACGCATTCTTCTTTACATCACAGACACAGAATTATGGTCCGGCCATCCTGATTTAGGTTTTCCGTGATTTCCCTAAATCGCTTCAGGAAATTTTGCTGGGATGGTACCTTTGAAAGGGCACGGACGACTTCCTTCCCCATCCTTCCCTAATAAAATGAGGCCGATGACCTCGCTGTTTGGCCTCTTCCTCAAACAACCCAACCCAACAGAATTATGTCAAGGACGTTCTACGATATGGAGTCTGTGTAGTATCACAACAGGTAGGTAACACATAACTACATACGACTTTTTCATGCACAATTTAACTAAATTCAGCGTCCTTCCGTCCATTACAGTTTCAAATTTATATACATCGTTGGAAATCGCCAAGTTTTTTAAGATTAAGACGCAGGTCTTCTTTCTCTTTCTTTATTAGACTTGTTTCATGTGACACACTTTCAAAAGAATTTTTCCAAGCGATCGTACATTAGCTATTAACTACTAATAATTAACTGGTAAATATACACTAATAAATACACTTCCCAGATTAATGCACTTGTAACAGTAGCCGAAACATTGGATTATACACTGCCCGTCCAGTGTTCCGAGGCTGATTTTACTCCTGGCGGATAAGCAACGTCAGCGCAGTAACTACAATGGCAGGGTGAACTAAAATGTGTAAAGGATAGATGTGCACTCAACGAGTCGGTTTTAAGCAGGCAGTATTAAGTACTGAACCTGCAGCTGTAGAACGTCACTGTCGCTGTGTCACAAATCCCAATGAAAACGTCTCTAAGTCAAGTGTTCAGCACATTCTCCAGAGTGTTTGGAAGAAACGAAAAAGTGTGTAAAGTTTGTCGCGGGTGACGATACTTAGTGTTGCTGACATGAATCTACCACAAAAGGACAAAGTGCAGAAATACACATGAAGGGTTGGGGTTGTTTGGGGAAAGAGACCAAACTGCGAGGTCGTCGGTCTCGGGAAGGACGGGGAAGGAAGCCCGCAGTGCTCTTTCGGAGGAACCATCCCGGCATTTGCCTGGAGCGATTTAGGGAAATCACGGGAAACCTGTATCAGGATAGCCGGACGCGGGGTTGAACCGTCGTCCTCCCGAATGCGAGTCCAGTGTGCTAACCATTGCGCCACCTCGCTCGGTTTCACATGAAGGGTCAATGCTTTGACGTCATAGTGGATATTCAAGATGTGACGCGTGAGTTGAACAGCATCCGAAAGAACGACTTTTCTAACAGTTTCACATGGTTTATGAACGATTGACGCGTTCTACGCAGGAGAGGGAGACTATGTAGAACATTTGAAGCATGAAATCCTCCACCTTAACTTTTCTCTACTTTTTATTAATACAATCCTTAAAATTATTGGACTCACGAATTATTACAGAACATACATGGCGCAGTGGCATTAATGTGATCCTACATAGCCGGCCGAAGTGGCCGTGCGGTTAAAGGCGCTGCAGTCTGGAACCGCAAGACCGCTACGGTCGCAGGTTCGAATCCTGCCTCGGGCATGGATGTTTGTGATGTCCTTATGTTAGTTAGGTTTAACTAGTTCTTAGTTCTAGGGGACTAATGACCTGAGCAGTTGAGTCCCATAGTGCTCAGAGCCATTTGAACCATTTTTGATCCCACATATCAGCAACGTCAACGTGCAATAACCCCTTACAGACGGCAGGTGGCAGCACTAGGAGTGGTAGGTATATAAAGCGTGTCGGGATATACGGAAAACAGTGAAGTCGTTGTCTTGATGCTGAAATGGAGTGATTTTTCAGACGTCCAAAAGGGTATGGTCATTGGCTTTAGCGCCATTGGTGGAAGCATTTCCGAAACGAGTAAGTTTGTAAACAGTTTGCGTGCAGCCGTAGTTGGCGTATACAGTGCATGGCAAAGTGGCGCCATCCAAAACCGGCGCCGATGCAACTGTGGTGCACACCGGGCCATACCTGACAGGGTACCGAGCGAGGTGGCGCAGTGGTCAGCACACTGGACCCGCATTCGGGAGAACGACGGTTCAATCCCGCGTCCGGCCATCCTGATTTAGGTTTTCCGTGATTTCCCTAAATCGCTCCAGGCAAATACCCGAATGGTTCCTTTGAAAGGGCACGGCCGACTTCCTTCCCCGTCCTTCCTTAATCTGATGAGACCGATGGCCTGGCGGTTTGGTCTCTTACCCCAAACAACCCAACCCCCTCTGACAGGGATGAACGGCGGCTGGGGAGAGTGTAGAAGTGAATAGACTGCAACTGTTAAGGAACCGAATGCTCAGATGCATGGGGCTGCCGACAGTGTCACCTCAACAACCATTTAGCGAACGCTGCTGCGTGTGGGGTCCCGCGACAGGCGCCCATTCGTGCACCCATGCTGACTAATGTTCATTTGCGACTAAGGCTGGAATTTGCAAGCCAGTATCACAACAGGAGTTATACTGAATGGTGACAGGTGGCCTTTTCAGCTGAATCACATTTTATGCTCCATTAGACAGAAGGCCGTTGGCGTGTATGGTGTGAAACGTGTGAAAGCAAACCCAAAGCCGAAGGAAGGAGCGTTATGGTCTAGGGAATTTTTTTGTGGCATTCCTTGGGTTAATCTCATAATTCTCGAAGGTACCATCGGTCAGTACAAGTAAACGTCTACCCTTGGGGACCAGTTTGTGTTTAGTCGCCACGATGGCCTCTACCAGCAGGACAATGTAACATGTCAAACAGGTCGCAGTGTACGTGGTTCGAATAGCACTAGGGTGAGTTTACCGTAACCCTCTGCCACCCAGTCATCCGAATTTAAACCCAATAGAGACGCTGTGGGACCACCTCGATCGGCTCGTTCGCGCCATGTGCTCTCAACCGAACAACCTAGCGCAGCTGGCCACACCACTGGAGTTGACATGGCTCCAAATCTCTTTCGGTATGTTCCAGAACCTCTCTGTCTCTCTACCTGCACGTCTAGGAGCAGTCCAAGCTGCAAAAGATGGTTAGATAGGCATCTGACAGGCGGCCACGATAATGTGACAGTGTACAACATAACAACAGGATCACATACCCGGAAGTAATTTCTTGAAAATGACAACGGCTGTGGAAGCCTATGCATGCACAAAGTAAGCTCATTTTCAAGATCCCATGGTCTAACAAATAATAATAAATTTCCCTTCCTTGGTATTCTGTGTTTCCTTCTGGGCTCTTCTTTCGCAGAATAAAACTGAATCGAATGAATGTCGAAGAAATATGTATGTAAATAGAATTAGTACAGTTTTATACGATTTTGAACAGCTTACTCCAGTGTAGTGCGTCAGAGAATTTGGATTACATGCTCCCATCGCCATGAAATTGAAACTCACAGCCTGTATTTATACCATACGAGCTATGTTTTTCACTATCACAATTAATGGCCTAACATTCTCTGTATTTATATGACATTTATTTAAATACTTACATAACATAAGTGAGACATCTGCTAAATTTATTGTATTTAATGCAGCTATAATTCCATCTACTAGGTCTACAACTTTGTCTTTCGCCGTTTTTTCTCAAAGTTCGGGGCTTTATCGTGAAAAACGTACAAAAAATGATGATTAGTAGTATTGCGAATCCCTGGCTACTACATTATCTAATCTTGTGGATAGCATACGAATCCCGTGGTGGAAGAACTGGGTGTCTTTTGTGGGGATCCACGAATCGTTTCAATTTTGAATTTGATCGGAAGTGCTGGTCAGCCATACTGTAAGCCATTGATCGAAAAAGGTGGTAGACAGAGAGAGCAACGTATGGGGAATACGGCCGGAGGGATCGGATTTCTCATTTCAACGTTTCCATGTATATTTTGACGGGCTTTGCGACATGGGGTCCAGCACTGACCTGCTGCAAAATTACCTTCAAGTGTCTATCGCTGTATTGTGTCCGTCTGTGTTTTAATGCTGGGCTCCAAAGCATCAATTGCTTTCGATAGCGATGTCCTGTGGCTGTCCTCGTCTGTTTCAGTAGCTACGAAAATGTTCTGTCTTTCGCCGTCATGCCGGTCTTCGACATCAAAATCACCGTTCTTAAGGCGTTGAAAACATTCTCTGCACGTTCATCTAGTAATAGTTCCCTCACCATTGGTCTTACTCAGCATTTTAAGAGCCACAGTCGCGGATTTCTTCATGTTAAAACAAAAAATTAAAACTTCCAGCAAATGCCGAGAGATTTGAACACGCATCTCCCGCGTCGCAGTCCGACACCGTACCACAAAACCAAGATGCGGTGGCACTAATAACTTGCTCGATGTTGCATATCTTGAGCTTGGAACGTTGACTGGCACTACTTTGCTTCTTTTTCAGTGTTCAGTACACCGTCTTCTTGTTTCCATGCTTGATCTTTGTTGAGTTTCCTACGGGTTGTCCACTGCACCATTTTTTCGCTAATTACCACTAAGTCTGTGAGGGGTGCGATGGGGAGTTTCCGTACTCATAAACAGTTTGAAAAGTTTGTAATTGTGTTGCAGATTACAGTGTGCTGTGTTGCCTCGTGTTCTATCATTAATACTGTCCCATGTTCATGGCCATCTCTTGTTTGGTTTTTGGAAACCAAACGAAGAATACGTTTGGAAATATCATCTCTGGCGGGCCGCTTGAATTGGCAAGCGCAACGACCTGATGGGATACCTTCAAAGCTAATTAACTCGGAAATTTTTTTCTTAACAATGGTTTCTCAGTGCAATCTAACCTGCAGCACCCTTACATGTTTTTCAGGCTGTTTCTAACGGCGTTGTATGTGTACTAATTACGCTGTCGGAAATTAAGTGGCTAATTTATCCTTACTGGACCTAACGGTCAAGATCGTCATCATCGGAAAATACAACCCTAGTTGCAGATAAGGCATATCCGTAATACTAACTCACATTAAGTGACAAACGTTTATGGTAACGGAATGCTTGCCTAACTAGTAGTCTGAATGCGTCTTTCTCTTTTGGAGCGAAACTGAACGTCGGTTTTTCATAGCAGAGCAAAATAGCTTCTTCGCACCATAGCCTGGAGAAATAAAGATCCCACTCCTTGGAGAGAACATGACGTATCTTCCGCAAGTAGTCGCGACAAACGACCGGAAGAATCTAACAAGCTCCTCCTAAAGATATCTCACACGAGGAAATTTCAGCCTCCACCGTAGAGACGTTCATGACGAGACTTTTCTTCGATAATGCACCGAAGCTATATTTCAGTATTAACAGAACACGCAGATGCGTGAACTGTCATCAATATACCATACGATATGTCTGCCACCAATTGTGCTGTAGGAATTGTCGATGATCTGCAACGCACAGGTGTTAGCACTTCTAGTCCTCCACATTTTTATTTTCAGTCTGCATATTGTCTTAAAAAGTTACAAAATGTTTATGTTTACCGAACTGTCAACGAACGTGTAAGTAAATTTGAATTTCTACAATAAATTATTAGCGCAAAGTGTTGCCGAACCTGCGGGGTCTCTATGTTCTCTTATCCATACACAGCGGAGTGAGCTGATGCTCTAGTGCCGACTATCAGCGAAATATTCCCTAACGGCGAATGCTAATCATTAGGACGTAGAAAAAAGAGGTTTGGATATTTGTGTATACACTCCTGGAAATTGAAATAAGAACACCGTGAATTCATTGTCCCAGGAAGGGGAAACTTTATTGAGACATTCCTGGGGTCAGATACATCACATGATCACACTGACAGAACCACAGGCACATAGACACAGGCAACAGAGCATGCACAATGTCGGCACTAGTACAGTGTATATCCACCTTTCGCAGCAATGCAGGCTGCTATTCTCCCATGGAGACGATCGTAGAGATGCTGGATGTAGTCCTGTGGAACGGCTTGCCATGCCATTTCCACCTGGCGCCTCAGTTGGACCAGCGTTCGTGCTGGACGTGCAGACCGCGTGAGACGACGCTTCATCCAGTCCCAAACATGCTCAATGGGGGACAGATCCGGCGATCGTGATGGCCAGGGTAGTTGACTTACACCTTCTAGAGCACGTTGGGTGGCACAGGATACATGCGGACGTGCATTGTCCTGTTGGAACAGCAAGTTCCCTTGCCGGTCTAGGAATGGTAGAACGATGGGTTCGATGACGGTTTGGATGTACCGTGCACTATTCAGTGTCCCCTCGACGATCACCAGTGGTGTACGGCCAGTGTAGGAGATCGCTCCCCACACCATGATGCCGGGTGTTGGCCCTGTGTGCCTCGGTCGTATGCAGTCCTGATTGTGGCGCTCACCTGCACGGCGTCAAGCACGCATACGACCATCATTGGCACCAAGGCAGAAGCGACTCTCATCGCTGAAGACGACACGTCTCCATTCGTCCCTCCATTCATGCCTGTCGCGACACCACTGGAGGCGGGCTGCACGATGTTGGGGCGTGAACGGAAGACGGCCTAACGGTGTGCGGGACCGTAGCCCAGCTTCATGGAGACGGTTGCGAATGGTCCTCGCCGATACCCCAGGAGCAACAGTGTCCCTAATTTGCTGGGAAGTGGCGGTGCGGTCCCCTACGGCACTGCGTAGGATCCTACGGTCTTGGCGTGCATCCGTGCGTCGCTGCGGTCCGGTCCCAGGTCGACGGGCACGTGCACCTTCCGCCGACCACTGGCGACAACATCGATGTACTGTGGAGACTTCACGCCCCACGTGTTGAGCAATTCGGCGGTACGTCCATCCGGCCTCCCGCATGCCCACTATACGCCCTCGCTCAAAGTCCGTCAACTGCACATACGGTTCACGTCCACGCTGTCGCGGCATGCTACCAGTGTTAAAGACTGCGATGGAGCTCCGTATGCCACGGCAAACTGGCTGACACTGACGGCGGCGGTGCACAAATGCTGCGCAGCTAGCGCCATTCGACGGCCAACACCGCGGTTCCTGGTGTGTCCGCTGTGCCGTGCATGTGATCATTGCTTGTACAGCCCTCTCGCAGTGTCCGGAGCAAGTATGGTGGGTCTGACACACCGGTGTCAATGTGTTCTTTTTTCCATTTCCAAGAGTGTATTTTACAGTATTCCTTTGTATCCTAAATAAAAAAGACTCGGATTCATAATCATGTTACAAGATTCACTGAATTTACTGATTTGTAGCACCCGGATAGTACATCCTGTAACGCAGTAGCTTTTCCTACCTTTATGTACCAGTAACTCATCCTATTTTATGTCGGGAACTGCACTTCATACTTTGATCCATAGGAAAGCCCTTCATTTACATCTTCATTTGTCCTATAACGTGTTGGGATCGACGGTTGTGACGTTGCACTGCATGCTGCAAAGATACCTTTGACATGGTCTGAGGATGTCTACTCGTCGGTGATATTGAAACTACATTGAATGGATGCTTTCTGAACGCCTGATGAAGGGTTCAGCAGTGTAGTATGACAAAATAATTAATAATTTCTTGCAAGTTCACTGCGTAGTATAAATAAATACTCAAGGCAGACCTATAATCACATTTTTAGCATCGATTAGCTACAGATACGTAATTCTGCAGTCATAACTTTATCAGTCAACATATATCATTTCATCATCCTGGATGATAAATAATTGCTCATGCTGAATTGTTCTGTCGTACATATTGTCACGGGAAACGTATTCGCAGTTACGAATATGAACAATTATCGGCTGTATATTGGAGTGATGACAAAGAACATTTGTACCAGATCTGGACTCGAACACAGATTTCCCGTTTTACACGAGCGTTCGCCCTGACCGCTTCATTCCGTGAACGAATCACGCCCAGACTCAAACGACCATATGTCGTCCTTCATGCGTCACAACCTGCACTCGTACATACGGCATATTTCCGTCCAGGAAGGACATATTTTTGAGAGTCAAGGGCCCGGTATTGGCGAATAAGTACGAAGTAGCAGTACCTATGTAACTAAGAACTATGATTCAGTGAGCCTCCACATACTCATGCGTGTCCGAAGGAACACTACACCGTACTTCTTAATAACACAGGCACTGCCATTTTGTATACACATTGTTGAAATGATGGTCGAAGTAGAGTGGATATAAAATGTAGACGGGCAATGGCAAGGAAAGCGTTTCCGAAGAAGAGAAATTTGTTAACATCGAGTATAGATTTAAGTGTCAGGACGTCGATTCTTAAAGTATTGGTATGGAATGTAGCCATGTATGGAAGTGAAACGTGGACGATAAATAGTTTAGACAAGAAGAGAATGGAAGCTTTCGAAATGTGGTGCTACAGAAGAATGCTGAAGATTAGGTGGGTAGATCACATAACTAATGAGGAGGTATTGAATAGAATTGGAGAGTAGAGAAATTTGTGGCACAACTTGACTAGAAGAAGGGATCGGTTGGTAGGGCATATTCTGAGACCAATTTAGTATTGGAGGGCAGCGTGGAGGGTAAAAATCATAGAGGGAGGCCAAGAGATGGATACACTAAACAGATTCAGAAGGATGGAGGTTGCAGTGGGTACTGGGCGATGAAGAAGCTTGCACGGGATAGATTAGCATGGAGAGCTGCATCAAACCAGTCTCTGGACTGAAGACCACAACAACGACAACAACATTGTTGAAATGATACCTCTGTTTATCCTGATGTATTATTATCAAGATTTCCTACTGGCGATCGAATATTATTGTAAAACATATCATTTGATATTACATCCCATTAAGTGAATATCAACAATGCAATTGTACAACGGTACAGTTGTCAGAAGATGTGACGTGAAGGTAAATGGATCAATGGATTTAAAAATGCGAAAATGATCGGTGACTCATCCAAAAGGTCATTGAATTCCATATTCATTGTCCCACATAACTGAAACACTGCTGCCAGTGTGTCATTGTTCACGCCCGCAGTTCAATTGTGTCGTTGAGCAAGGATTTGGAAATAAGTAATTGCTTCTCCTGACCACAAAATCTGATGCCTGAATTTTGTGAGAAGTTACACATTATTTTGTATAGGGTATACTAATAACGACTAAAACAGGGGCTAATATCATTCGATAGTTATTTTTAACCTCATACCCCATTTCACGCATATTTTCCAGCATGAGTTGTGAGCCTCAATATTCTAAACTCATATATGGCAATACAGTCGTAATATAGTCTGGGTAGTTTCAGAAAGATTAATCCGTTGTCTCAAGACGATGTCTCCTACATGAATAAAAAAAAAGCATGGGATGACTTTTAACTTGCCCATAGGGCCACTAAGTTTACGTTTTTTTTAAGAACCATTCAGTTTTTTTCAGTATCTTCTTTTACATGCATGTATGTATACCGATAACATCATGACCATATGCGTTATAGCCTGTTGATTCACATTTAAAATGAAATACAGCAGCGTTTCTGGGTGGGATGGATTCGACAAGTCCTAAGTATGTTTCCGGAAGTACACGTAAGTCGATGTTTTCCAACAGGTCACGTAGATCTTGTAAATTAGGGGTTTGTGGCTTGTGGTGGTGGGGGGGGGGCAGCTGACAGTCAGTAGGGCCCCAGATGTGTATCACTGGTTTCGGATCAGACGAATCTTGTGCCCATCAATATGAGTTTTATTATCATGCTCCTCAAGAAGAAGTTAAACTTTTCTGTCGTTGCAATATAGGCAGTTATCCTCCAGGTAGCTGCCTCCTTGTCGGAGAAGACATCAAGAAATGCGAGATGCAAGATGTCTGAAATAATATTCACGTAGTCCTCAGCTGTCAGAGTGCCTCGGTTAGGAGCACAGTAATACCGCCCCCTAAGCAGGCCTGCGTCTGATGTGGTGCATGTTCCGAGCATCCTGTATGACGGCGAGTCCGGACACGACCATTGATCTGATGTAACAAAAAACATCGTTCGTCCGACCATGCAACACGTTTCCATTCATCCACCGTCCAGACTCGATGATCCCGTGCCCACTACAGTCGTAATTGACGACGGTGTTGATTCAACATAGAAACTGACTGGAGTCATCTGGTGCAGAGTCACATTTTCAAAACTGTGCGCTGGACGATACGCGCTGGAACACCCGTGGCAGAGCCAGCGTTGTACTCAGTCGTCACATCTGCCACAGATCGCAGCTTTACAGACCAAGTGAACGTCCGACCAAGGCATTCTGAGGCGGAGCATCGCCGTCCAATACTTAGTTTCCCACTTGTAGTTGCACTGTCCTTCAACCATGTTCCATAGATGCTCATGACAGTAAGATGTGAACAGTCGACCAGCTTCGTTGGGCCATAATAATCTTTCCTTTGACAAAGTCGCTTATGTCAGCGACTTTCCCTTTTTGTAGGCTGTGCCGTTGGTAAAATGAATTTATTCGTCTCTATTACGCTTATGTTCTTTCCCCTTAACTCTACCAGATGGCATGCGATCCTGCAGTGGGCAACGGTCACAATCTTTTGACCTCTCTGTACTTGACTGACACTACAGGGGAAAGTACAACGGGTTGAGGGAATGTAAACCAGGCAGCCAAGTCATTATAATGGTATAGGGGGCTACCTCGACAAGTCACGCGATCTCGAGCATATATTCGATTTGGTTTCTAGAAGGCAGATTAATGTCAGCTTGTGCTCCATTGTGACGACACCACGTAGTCAACGTATCTCCTCTAATAATCCCGACAGTATTTCTGAGCTGAAAAATGTGTAGCAGTCACCTGAGAATCCAGATGGAGGCGTGTAATTCCGATTTAGGTAACTGTCTACAATATCAGCCCATAAATTTATTGTAAACATTTCTTGATAAATTTCGTAACTGGCAGTACTAATTGAGGTCATGTGATATGGGGAACCATAAAACACCACGAACTTGAGTGTTTCTCAAATTCATCAACACCATGAACTCGAGAGTGTTTGCGCGATGTGATGGTTTGATGGAGGTACACATCATTAGCGGCATGCTGTTAAGTGCACAAACGCATACACATCCTGCTCCCGTTTCAGTGTGAGAGATAGTAGTGACATCGGGGTCCTATTTAATCTCGTGTATGTATCCAGAAATGCAGAATACTTTCAGCATCTGCCAGAAACACGCCTTCTTATAAAAATGGAGGTATCGCCTCGTGTGAGTTTCGATTATGCCATCGGGATTTACTGACGTGTGCAGCGAATCCTAGAGCCCATTGACCATATTCGACGCTTGGTATGTCGAATTGTAGTGTACCCAATATAATTCCGGTGTTTTGTGACGTCCGAAGAGCAGAACAAGGCAGATGTGGCTTCTGTATGCCACAGCGGGCAGATAATTCTCAATGATATGATAGTTCACCTCTTGTAATCGAGAATTGATTGTTGGCAGTAATCAACGACGACCTCTACCATCAACTCATCGTAGTTCTTGGAAAATGATACTGGTGATAGCGCTTTTCTTCGAATGCAGATACTTCCCTTTGCCCTAATTCATTCACGTGGGGTCGTTTGAAGGTCCGAGTACTTGTATGACATAATAGGAGGAGACTCTCTTTCGTCGGTCAACGATATCTGGTATTTGACCACCGCACGAAGACCCTTATGGAGAACAGAGGAATAGGTATCTCTGGCACTAAAGAGCATCTGAAAGAGTTAAAAACAAATGAGTCACCATGTTCAGATGGACTTCCACACCTTTTCTTCAGAGTGTACTCTTCAGTGCTCGACCTTTAATTAGCTTCATTTATCGCAAACCCCTTGTCTAGCGGAAAGTCCCAAGGATCTGGAAAAAAAAAAGCGCAGGTGACTCCCGTATACCAGAAGGGTCAAAGAGACAACTCAGATTACAGACCATGATCATTAATGGCAGTTTACTGCAGAATTCTTGAGCATGTTCTATGCTGGAATAGAGTAAACGTCATTGCGAATCAAAAGCTTCTACCCACAAACCAATACTGACGTACAGAGACTCAAACGAACTCCAGCGCGACGAAGGGCAACAAGCATATTCCTTTTTCGCAAAATGTTTGACACGATACTACACTGCAGACTTAACGAAGGTCCCAGCATACATAACAATTTCTCAGATATGCCAGTGACAGAATATTACTGATGTGTCGTTTGCCACAACTACGTCATTAAATATCAAGACGTAACGTCGCAAAGCGTCGCGAAATGGAACAAGCAGGTAAGGTCGAACGTAAGGAAGGCGAGTGGTTGGAGACTTCTATTAAAGTGTGGTTCGTCTACGAAGGAGACCACGCACAGAATACTTGTGTGACATGTTCTTGATTACTGGTAGATTGACTGGGGTACCCGCCAAGTCGGATTAAAGGGAGACATCGAAGCTATTCAGTGGCGGACGGCTATATTTGTTACCCGTGGCTTTGAGGAACACGCGAGTATTTCAGAAATGCCCAGTGAACTCAAATGGGAATCCCAGTGGGGAAAAGACATTGTTTTCTAGTAACATTATTCAGAACATTTGGAAAACAAGCATTTGCGACAAAACTGCAAACGATTCTATGGCCACCAACATACATCTCGTGTAAGGACCGAGAAGGCAAAATAAGAAACTATAGGCAGTCGTTTCTCCTTCGCTCTATTTATAAGTGGAACAAGAAAGAGAGTGACTAGCAGTGGTAACATGCACTGTACGATGGCATGTGGATTACGTACGTAGAACAAAATTGTTAAGGCTTTTGCTTCCACTTGTTGACAAACTGCTCATTGACTTGGTCTCGCGTTCTTTGGCCGACGTTTTAGTTTTTTTGTGTGTGTGTGTGTTTCGCCAATACGAATGATTGGTATTGTCAAGGCTTCAATCTTCATTGCGAGTAGTGGACTGGAGTCGAGCTCGCGGCCATAGATTATTTGTAGCTGTCACGCCAATGTCAGAGAAGTTTTCCGCAGTCATTGGAAATGCAAATGAGCGTATGGCATTGTTGACCGGGACGCCCCATTTTTTTGGGGAAGTTCGGCGGCCGAGTACAAGTCTTATTTCAGCCGACGCCACATTGGGCGATTTGTGTGCTGGTGATGAGGATGAAATGTTGATGAGGACAATACAACATCCAATCCACGAGTAGAGAGAAATCTCTTATCCGGCCGGGAATCGAACCCAGGCCCGCTTGCATGGGAGGCGAGCACGTTACGAATCAGCTGAGCAGGCGAACTCCGCAGCTATTACTGCTGTGGCTCTCCCCTTGCTACCTGAAACGGTCCTTTACTATAGCACGGGAATTCAGGATCCGTTACCTTGAGGCTTTCTTTTTGCTTGTTGTAGCTGTTGACATGTTTGCAGATTTCTATGGCTTCTCTTAACAAGCGGTCGTGGGAATTTTGTTATCAGGTCGATCTCACACAACACGTGCTCCGCCATGGCCTATATCTCCACCTGTCCCAACGTGCGATGCCTCTTGTTTCCGGTAATCTTGGCGTTGATTCATCGTCCAGTCATTCCAAAATAGACTTTCCCACATGTCCGTGATATTCTGTATATTCCTGACTTTGCGAGTGGGTGTCTTTCATATTTTGCCAATTTGAGACAATCTTTCGTCTTCGTCGTCAGTTTATAAACAGTCTTTATGTCGTGTTTGCACTACATAGGGGTGATTCTGTCCATCACCCTGGGGATGTATTGCAGAAATACCGTAAGCGATATTTCTTCTTCCGGTGTGTATGTAGATGTGCGAGAAATACACTGATGTCTCGCTTAACACACTTCCTCTGTAATGTATAATGTCAATAGGATCTGCTCGCACCTCAGCCACGTTGTAAGAGGTCCATGACTGAGGAATTTATCGTTAGCGCACTCGAGCAGATGTAACTTCGATGGATTGCTCACGCGCTGCCTGCGATATGTATGCTACAATAGAATCGCAGACCAGAGAGCAGTGTTACGAAATTTAACTGTTGGGAGGTTACACTTGGCGACCAGTGTAACCTCCCAATTCCGTAACCTCCCAATAAATGGTGACTAACCTCTCAATGAAATCGTGGCTCGTATGTAATCTTTCAATAATTAACTGACTGTGAATCTAAACTGCGTCATTGCCCTGAAAAGTCATTCTGAATAAACTGAAAATTCTTACCTTAATTATGTCGCCGGATAACGCGTATATATCCGCTCCTATAAGAAATTTTTTTGGCACAGCCCAGTGCAATGCTGCCCACTAGATTTTGTTATTGTGTAAAATAAAGAAAACAACTGATTTTTCCTTACGATAATCGGGATGACCATGGATAGGAGAAATTAGTAAAATCTTGAAATTCAGATGAATGATTGTCAAAAGTTATCTTAATAAGAAAGATTATTATTAAAAGGTTTTTAAAAACATTTACATAGGAAATGATATAACAATAGTACAAAATCAGGTGTTACAAATTACGTATGCGCGCGGCTATAAATAATAATAATTTTTCCAGAATGAGATTTTCACTCTGCAGCGGAGTGTGCGCTGATATGAAACTTCCTGGCAGATTAAAACTGTGTGCGCCGACCGAGACTCGAACTCGGGACCTTTGCCTTTCGCGGGCAAGTGCTCTACCATCTGAGCTACCGAAGAACGACTCACGCCCGCCCCCCACAGCTTTACTTCTGCCAGTATCTCGTCTCCTACCTTCCAAACTTTACAGAAGCTCTCCTGCGAACCTTGCAGAACTAGCACTCCTGAAAGAAAGGATATTGCGGAGACATGTCTTAGCCACAGCCTGGGGGATGTTTCCAGAATGAGATTTTCACTCTGCAGCGGAGTGTGCGCTGATATGAAACTTCCTGGCAGATTAAAACTGTGTGCGCCGACCGAGACTCGAATTCGGGACCTTTGCCTTTCGCGGGCAAGTGCTCTACCATTTGAGCTACCGAAGCACGACTCACGCCCGGCCCCCACAGCTTTACTTCTGCCAGTATCTCGTCTCCTACCTTCCAAACTTTACAGAAGCTCTCCTGCGAACCTTGCAGAACTAGCACTCCTGAAAGAAAGGATATTGCGGAGACATGGCTTAGCCACAGCCTGGGGGATGTTTCCAGAATGAGATTTTCACTCTGCAGCGGAGTGTGCGCTGATATGAAACTTCCTGGCAGATTAAAACTGTGTGCGCCGACCGAGACTCGAACTCGGGACCTTTACCTTTCGCGGGCAAGTGCTCTACCATCTGAGCTACCGAAGCACGACTCACGGCCGGCCCCCACAGCTTTACTTCTGCCAGTATCTCGCCTCCTACCTTCCAAACTTTACAGAAGCTCTCCTGCGAACCTTGCAGTTTCATATCAGCGCACACTCCGCTGCAGAGTGAAAATCTCATTCTGGAAACATCCCCCAGGCTGTGGCTAAGCCATGTCTCCGCAATATCCTTTCTTTCAGGAGTGCTAGTTCTGCAAGGTTCGCAGGAGAGCTTCTGTAAAGTTTGGAAGGTAGGAGACGAGATACTGGCAGAAGTAAAGCTGTGGGGGCCGGTCGTGAGTCGTGCTTCGGTAGCTCAGATGGTAGAGCACTTGCCCGCGAAAGGCAAAGGTCCCGAGTTCGAGTCTCGGTCGGCGCACACAGTTTTAATCTGCTAGGAAGTTTCAATAATAATTTTTGCTTCCATCGTTCTCCACAACCGGCCTCGACTACTGCTCTCTAAGAGCGACCTGACCCAACCGTCCGACTGCGAGCTATTACTACTACTGCTGCCGGCACTGCTCTCTGGTCTGCGATTCCATTGTAGAATACATATCGCAGGAAGCGCGTGAGCAATCCATCGAAGTTACATCTGCTGCAGTGCGCTAACAATAAATTCCTTACTTATGGACCTCTTACAACGTGACACGACAATTCTTGCCTCCCACAATCCATAATTCTGTTCCTCATCACGGTATGTTTTATTTGTGGCCACGTCCCTTGGTAAGTTTAGATTGTGTGTAACCTGTGTAAGATGGGACGCAAGTACAGAGAGCTGTCTTCTTCTGTTGCAGGACAGGAGCCGCCACCGGACAGTGAGGGTGCAGGCAACGGTCGCAGGGCTGGTGAGCAGCGGGCAGCCGAGCGAAGGGGTGAGTTGCTTACCGAATCCCCTCTTGCCCCGGCCCCTACTGTAGCCCGGAGCATTGTGTACTTAGCTGACGCTTTCATAGACACCGGATACAATAATGACTCACTGTCTACTTCATGTGGCGGGATTATTCATCGACGCTGTTTTCCTCTCCTAGTTGTCTACTGTCCGCACAATATAACTACGTCAGTGGATGCTGGTAACATAAGTACGCGATGGCCGCCTAGTTTACTGTATGCTACGAGCTGAAACGCACCGTAGGGAAAACAGGACCTGCTCTCTTCTCACAGGGCAGGCAACTCACTGAAATTAAGATTGCATTCATAGTACCTACTATAATGCTACGGCTTGTTGTATTGTTTAGTGAGCAATATTGGCAACCGATGGAAAAGATCCGCACGGGCCGTCAGTTACATGACTTAATACCGATTCCTTCGCCCCCGGAAGATCCAAGTTATGCTGTGCGTAATAGACTGAATTATTTTCTTATTATCGTGGAATGTTAAAAGTTTCGACCTGGTGCAGAGAAGGCTTTGGAACCAATTGTAATGAATGGTAGCCCTCGGCAAATGTGGATCAATTTAAGACAATACCTACGAGGGGTGCTCAATAAGTTCTACAACACTTTCTTCCCGACCAGTTTCCGTTGAAAACGCTGAATTTGTTGTGGGATATCGTGGAATACTTCCGCCTCATCCCCTACAGTTTCATTAAGTTCCAATAGGTGGCAATGCTACACGTAGCCTTCAAAATGGCGTCTGCAAAGGAGGTGCGTTCCAAATAGAGAGCTGTCATTGAGTTTCTTTTGGCGGGAAACCACAGCATTGCAGAAGGTCTACAGTGACCTGGCAGTGAAAAAAAGCACTATGAGTCATTGGGCGAGGCTTCTGACTTCATCACAACAAAGTAGCGCAAACCTGTCCTATCTGCTGCCGGCCGGCCGACCGCACACAGCATTGACACCTGCAGTGTTGGAACGTGCGGACACTCTCATTCGAACCGGCCAGTGTGGCCGAGCGGTTCTAGGCGCTACAGTCTGGAACCGCGCGGCCACTACGGTCACAGGTTCGAATCCTGCCTCGGGCATGGATGTGTGTGATGTCCTTAGGTTAGTTAGGTTTAAGTAGTTCTAAGTTCTAGGGGACTGATGACCTCAGCAGTTAAGTCCCATAGTGCTCAGAGCCATTTGAACCATTTTTGAACTCTCATTGGAGGTGATCGACGGAACACAGGCAAACACCTCGCTGCACAACTGAATGTCTCTGGTAGTAGTGCTGACACACTCTCCACCAGTTGTGGCATGCCCGCTGGACTCCTTGCACCAAACAGAAGTCCATAAAGAGCAACGAAGGACCATATGCGCAGAGTTGCTTGCGTATTACGTGGCTGATCGTGACAACATTTTGTCGAACATCGTCACAGGAGATGTAACATGCGGTTATCAGTTCAAACCTGAAACACGACGGCAATCTGTGGAGTCGTGCCACACCACCTCGCCTCCGAAGAAAATGTTCAGAGCCGCACTCTCAGTCAGTAAAGTCATGGAGACGGCCTTCTGAGACTCTGAAGAGGTTATTCTGTTTAATTTCCTCTCTCATAGTGCAACGATCAACTGAAGCTATCCTCACAAATCTGATGATACGATTTCAGAGCGTTCATCGCTACAAAAATACAAGCCAACTTCTGCTGCATGACAACGCAAGTCCTCACACAAGTCTGCGCACCCGAAAGGAACTCACAAAACTTTATTGGAGTGTTCTTCCTCATCCATCGTACAGCCCAGATCTCGCACTTTCCAATTTCCATCTGTCTGGCGCAATGAAGGAAGCATTCCGCGAGAAGCAGTACGCGGATGATGGGGAGGTTATTGATGTAGCATGACGTGGGTCCAACATCGACCAGTAGAGTAGTATGATGCAGGTATGCAGGCCCTCACAGTAACGTGGCGTTATGTTGAAAAACAGGATTTTGTAGCCAAATAGTGGGGAATAATATGGTGTATTGCAATTCTGAATAAAAATAATCTGCTTTAAAAAAAAGTGTTGCATTATTTGGACAATGAAATAAACGCTAACTCTACATTAGAACCACTCTACTGTACCCATATACTCTCTTTTCGACAGCATTTTACTACGACAATGTACACTTTGAAGTCATAGCTTCATCATTAGAGGGCAGTTCTCATGTTATGACTTCCCTGAGGAGTCATCATGTAGGAAACTGTTGTAACAGGGAAGAACGTGTGGGAATTACTTCGTCATGACGTCATACGCAAAAATGTCGACCTGAGTCACAGATTCGAGTTTCTGTCGCGTAGACATCGTAATGAAGGTCTTTACTTGACAACGGCAGTCCTGACGATGAAGCTGTGACTTCAAAATGTACATCGGCGCAGTAACAACGCTACTGGAAAGAGAGTAGATGGGTTCTATTACTGAGTTTATATCTATTTCATTGGCTCGGTTTTGCCACGACTAGCCGATCTGGTTACCATGAAATTACTGCTATATAACTCCACAAGTGACATGCTCAAGATGTTCGTCAGTAATCTTGCAATCAGATACTGTAGATCTGTAGCGGATTGATTTCAACTCCTTCTCTGTCTCAGGCCGAAACGCTGAACCCGCCATGGTAATGAGAAAACAGTCCAGTATACTAAAAGATACAGCACTAGACTAAAGTCATAGAGGTCCCAGGCTTAGTCTCAGATAAGGGTGTGGATTTGTTCTCGTTTCAGTCCCTCTAGGAGGGCCCCAGTCCCATTCAGCCCTTTGTTAAATCAGTACCGGTGATCTTTCCTGTGGGTGAAAAATGTACAGGGCGATGGGTTGACCTACCAACTCCTCGTAGTGTGGTGGCGAAGGAAAACTGCACTCTACCTGCAGCTAGGCCAGTAACATGGGCATGGTCCTGCTTCATCGACTTTTTTTCTTTTTTAACAGCAACAAGTAATATATAATAGGATGCTCACATAAAATCGGAGCTAGTACGGAAAGATATACAGTATGTGTTCGATTTTCCCACACGCTCATCGACATGTAGACGTAGATAGATGCAGAGGTAGATTTAGATACAGATGTAGATTTTTGGAGGCGCTCACGAAAATGCAGTGCATCTGTAAAGGAATTTGCATACAATAAGCTAACAGGATCTATTCTACAGCATGGCTCCCGTGTTTGGAGCTCTGTCAGCTAGACATGACAACAGACATCGCGTTTAGAGACTGTAACAGGTCGGTGTAAGCCATACGACAGGGTAAAAACTGTTTGGGAAATGTTTGGAGAAATTATATGGAATCCTTAGAAGAAAGAAGACGCAGCTATCAAGAAACCCTATTGCGCAAATTTAGAAAACGTGTTATGGGAGAAGCTGTGCGACTGTCATGTTGTCACTGTCTTGTATCCGGCATAGTCACCATGTGTATATTGGCTTGGGTATTACGCACCCGCAACACCAAACACCACACGCACAAGTTTATTACTCCCTTTCTCGCTACTTGCAAATTACTTTTCCTACAGAAAAATTTAATACGTCTAAATTTTGCACTGAGGTACGTTTTCTCTACGTATTCGAGTTATTCAAGAAAAACGTACAAAAGTGGCCTTTTCCTTGTATCACTCGAAAACGTATCGAAGTACAAAATGTAACTAAATTACATTTCCTACAAAAAGGCTCTGTTCATTTTTTCTGTAGGACTAATAGAGTGTGCGTAGCGGGCGAGAGAATATGGATATCTCACACGTGATGTTTGAAGACGTTGTGGGTTGCATAAGGCCCACAGGTACAGGCATCTCAATCAATCTGTACACAGGGAGAATCCGAACTGTAGCGAAAAACTTCCAGAGGAGGTACCAACCAAAACTAGAAAAAAGTCTAATGCACATGGGCATTGTAATTCATAACTTAACAATTACGAGCGCCACTTGTTTCAGAGTAGCGAAGTGAAGAAGTGCTCATAGCTCTTAAGGTATGCGCTTTGGAACTCATGTACACTAGCAGTTTTTCAGATTTTGTTCCATACTACCATCTCTGGAGGTTTGTCAGAAGAGTTTGGGTTCACGTTAGATATACGATGTTGGGGGTATAAGTGCAGATATTTCTACTTATACTTGAGGACAGTGTACTGATTAACATTACATCAGTATTTACTTCATTTGCAGGCTAATAATTATAGCTATTATGGGTAGTATGTGTTTACATTGAGTAGTACCTCGAAGTGGGCGTGCCACAAACAGATCATTAATGTCTTTTTCCCCCTGGTCGGCAGGTCAGGTATTAAAGTGTGGAAACGTGGATGAAAAATGGGCGGACTATGCTGACAGGCGTAATCCATTTCGTGGCGTAGAATACATCAAGTAGTAAATCATTTAATGTTTTTTCGGGAAGACTGTTAGACTCAGAGAAAAGCTAACACGCTGAAATGGGTAAGTATGAAGGTGAAACAATCACAATAAGTGTACCTATATCTCAACACATCACATATGTATATATTTTATCTCCAGCGACGAAGAAATCGGTGACTGAAATTAAATGGGATCGACACTTATGTAAAATATGGTATTCAGTAATCGGCAATTAATCATCAGTTATTCCTTACTCACGACAGCCGGACGGAGTATTATACAACTTCATTATTCTCACGCAAATATGTCAATAGGAACGGGAAGTGAAACGTAAGGGTCCCCAACAGAGAATACTTGGGAGAGATTGCATTAATTGCGGCATTAGCATCAGTTCACGCCATGGATGCACTACAGGAGTTCTACATTTTACACGAAGAATTAACTTCCAGAAAGGTTTCCTTTAAATTACATGTAGTTATTTAGTTTATAGAAGTTCGTCCTCCCAATAACACCTGGAGGTTTTCATGTGTTGATATTTATTTTTGTCCAAGCACTTCTGCAGATGATCTTTTGGTTTACAGACCTAACAGAAAAGTCGTCCACATGTTTGTTAGAGAGTGACAGGAACGTTGTGAACCGTTTCTGTAAATTTTCGAATGTGTATAAACTAAAATTTTTTGTCATAAAGAGGTGTTATAGCTTCCATGAACTGAGGTGCTTATCCTCTTATTTTAAAGACGTGTTCTAGTAGTGTCCAGTTCAAACGTCACCGGCTATTATAAAAGTCATTAGCGCTTAGTGTTTTCCACGTTTTAATACTCTTTTCTTGGTTATTCTTTTCAGTGTTTAGGTATATGGTCCTTCCTTCCTCATAAAAGCTATTATTCGAAAATTAAATTTTATTTGATAGCTGTTAGTATTCAAACTAAACTTCTTGTTGTGGAACGGGAAATGATAAATCTTTGCAGTACACGTAAAGGTGGAACTGAAACTCATTTCTGTTATTATTGGGTGAAGTTGTCACCATAATTATGAGGTCGAGCTACGACAGGAGTCGCTTGGCCGAAGGAACAGAAGGGAACTGTAGCAAATGGAAGTCAATTCACACATATCGTTAGTCTGAAGACTTGTTTTGTATTTTGATGTGCTGGCATTACAAACACTCCTAGTGCGTCAAATGATAGACAATGAGCTAATTATCTTAATACTGTGTTTTGAAAGCTGTCGATCAGGATAAAAAGGAATAATAATAAAAGAAAATGTACCATCACAGCACGCGGCGATAAAACATTTGGACGAAAAGTCAGGAATGGTAAAGCAGAATATTACTTCTCCAAGTACGTCAATTTATTCGTTTTGCGTGTAACTGGGGAACCGAAAATGAATCGTCCACGCAGAAAGAGACTACGAAGTCTCTAAACGCCCGAAAAAGAATACTTGATGATGGAAATTCCGAAGAGTACTGAAGGAAATGACACTGACTTTGTCTGAGAATACTTTAAAGGGTCGCAACAGAAGACAAAAGAAATACAGAATGAGGAGGAGAATGCAAACTACAAACTGTAAAAGTAGTGTTCGTAAATATACAGACCACTTTAATACGCACAACAGTATCCTGATGCGGAATGTTACTTGATTGTTACGAATAATTTTTGAAATCAACAGAGCGTATAGTCAAGGAAAAAGCGGGAAAAACAATGAAGTGAGACAATACTTCAAAACTGGAAGAGATGTTTCACTAGTTGCAGCAATACTGGACACTCACTACTTCGATTCCTTAATAAAAGGAAGCGCATGAAGAAAAATTTCGAAATGTTCAGTACACTGTAACAGAAAGATAACAAAAAAACAATAACACTTATAAGATTCTAAAAAAAAAAAAAACATTCGAGACATTATGAACTATTCTCCTTGCGCTACCGAAGTGTTCTAAACTCCATTTGCCGTTTCCAGTCTGAGGAAAATAATTTTAATGCTACGCTCTAGCAAAAGTAATAATGCAGAGAAGTTAATAAACATTTCCAGAAGGCTTCAGAAAATCGTCATTTTTTGCCCGTCGTAGTAATTCTTCCACACCTTTCTTATTCCTTTTTGACGTTCTATGCTTTCATCGTGTTCTTCAGTAGGAGATAGTTCAGTTATTCAAATGTGTAGCCTGGTGCCTCTCTGCTGTTCACCGACCCGCATGTTGCCATGGTAGTTTCGAGTACGGTGCAGACGTTTTGCTGGGAGGCCCTTACACGTCCTCCATACAGTCCCGGATTCTCTCCACGCAATTTCCATATTTTTGAGCCCTGCAGACATTAGTGGCCATCGATTTGTTCCGGACGTAGCGGTGCGCGCCTGGGTAGAGTCATAGATCTGTAAGCATTCGCAAACATTTTTTCTATGAAGACACTGACCGTCTTGTCTCACGATGGGATAAATGTGTTAACAGTTACGACCATTACTTTTGAAATAGTAAACAGTATACTCACTTCTCTTCATCTCTCTCGTTTTGTTTTTACTGCCCCTTATATACTGAAAATTATGTGGGCTGATAATATAGGAATTTGGGAAAATCTGGGAGGAAACGAATATGTATAAAACAGTGACAAGAGAAACGTACAGCATGAAAGGACATGTTTTAGGGAACTAATAACGTGCGCGGCACGTAAAGAAGTCGTAGAGGATAAAAGCTGTAGTAGAAGACAGAGACTAGATTACAACCAACAAATAACGGAGGACGTTAGCTGCAAATGCTTATTTGATATGTAGAGGGTAATATGGGAAAATAATTCGCGATATGCCACATCAGACCAGTTAGAAGGTCAAGGACAAATGCGTAGGGCGTCCCCACCCAACCCCCAAACCCTCGCAAAAAAAAAATTACAGACAAGGTTAAGAGACATGTTCCTTACATCAAAACGAGAAAGAAAGTTCAGTAAATATGGGCTCTAAAATGCTTACTTTCAGAGCTATGAGCACTTGTTCATCTTCGATACTGTGTAAAAGACCTCTTCTATTGTAGCACTTTCCTTTCCATATTTTGGAAACAGCTAGCACACACCAAAACCCAGATAAAAGTGTCGAGTAAACATGCAGTCTCAAATACATACCTTAAGAGATATGAGCAGTTCATCTTTGCTAGTGCGAAATAAATTTCTTATACTGAACAAGTGCTCATAGCTCTTAATGTATGCATTTTAGAGCCCATGTTTACTAGAAATCTTTTTCTTGTATTCGTTAATACTACCTCCTCACTAGAAATGGAAAACAAGAGTAAAAGAGATCTGTTTCACAGTATAGAAGACGAACAAGTGCTCATAGCTCTCATGGCATGCCTTCAATAGCGGTTGTTTACTTTTTTTTTTTTTTTTTTTTTGGTCATCAGTCTACTGACTGATTTGATGCGGCCCGCCACGAATTCCTTTCCTGTGCTAACCTCTTCATCTCAGAGTAGCACTTGCAACCTACGTCCTCAATTATTTGCTTGACGTATTCCAATCTCTGTCTTCCTCTACAGTTTTTGCCCTCTACAGCTCCCTCTAGTACCACGGAAGTCATTCCCTCATGTCTTAACAGATGCCCTATCATCCTGTCCCTTCTCCTTATCAGTGTTTTCCACATATTCCTTTCCTCTCCGATTCTGCGTAGAACCTCCTCATTCCTTACCTTATCAGTCCACCTAATTTTCAACATTCGTCTATAGCACCACATCTCAAATGCTTCGATTCTCTTCTGTTCCGGTTTTCCCAGAGTCCATGTTTCACTGCCATACAATGCTGTACTCCAGACGTACATCCTCAGAAATTTCTTCCTCAAATTAAGGCCAGTATTTGATATTAGTAGACTTCTTTCGCCAGAAATGCCTTTTTTGCCATAGCGAGTCTGCTTTTGATGTCCTCCTTGCTCCGTCCGTCATTGGCTATTTTACTGCCTAGGTAGCAGAATTCCTTAACTTCATTGACTTCGTGACCATGAATCCTGATGGTTTCTCGCTGTTCTCATTTCTACTACTTCACATTACCTTCGTCTTTCTCCGATTTACTCTCAAACCATACTGTGTACTCATTAGACTGTTCATTCCGTTCAGCAGATCATTTAATTCTTCTTCACTTTCACTCAGGATAGCAATGTCATCAGCGAATCGTATCATTGATATCCTTTCACTTTGTATTTTAATTCCACTCCTGAACATTTCTTTTATTTCCATCATTGCTTCCCCGATGTACAGATTGAAGAGTGGAATTCCCGTTGCACTCTTAATGTTACCACCGTTGCTTTTAATGTCACCAAAGGTTGTTTTGACTTCCCTGTATGCTGAGTCTGTCCTTCCGACAATCATATCTTTTTCTATGTCTTCACATTTTTCCTGCAGCCATTTTGTCTTAGCTTCCCTGCAATTCCTATTTATTTCATTCCTCAGCGACTTGTATTTCTGTATTCCTGATTTTCCCGGAACATGTTTGTACTCCCACCTTTCATCAATCAACTGAAGTATTTCTTCTGTTACCCATGGTTTCTTCGCAGCGACCTTCTTTGTACCTATGTTTTCCTTCCCAACTTCTGTGATGGCCCTTTTTAGAGATGTCCATTCCTCTTCAACTGTACTGCCTACTGCGCTATTCCTTATTGGTGTATCTATATAGTTAGAGAACTTCAAACGTATCTCGTCATTCCTTAGTACTTCCTTGTCTTACATCCTTCTTAATACGAGCACTTCGTTCTTGATCGTCCACTCTTATTATTCCCTCTTGGTTGTTGTGCATATTGTATAAGACCCGTCTCTCCCTATAGCTTACCTCTACTTTTTTCAGAATCTCGAACAGCTTGCACCATTTTATATTGTCGAACGCTTTTTCCAGGTCAAAAAATCTATGAACGTGTCCTGATTTTTCTTTAGCCTTGCTTCCATTATTAGCCGTAACGTCAGAATTGCCTCTCTCGTCCCTTTACTTTTCCTAAAGCCAAACTGATCGTCATCTAGCGCATTCTCAATTTTCTTTTCCATTCTTCTGTATATTATTCTTGAAAGCAGCTTCGATGCATGAGCTGTTAAGCTGATTGTGCGATAATTCTCGCACTTGTCAGCTCTTGCCGCCTTCGGAAATGTGTGGATGATGCTTTTCCGAAAGTCAGATGGTATGTCGCCAGACTCATATATTCTACACACCAACGTGAATAGTCGTTTTGTTGCCACTTCCCCCAATGATTTTAGAAATCCTGATGGAATGTTATCTATCCCTTCTGCCTTATTTGACCGTAAGTCCTCCAAAGCTCTTTTAAATTCCGATTCTAATACTGGATCCCCTATCTCTTCTAAATCGACTCCTGTTCCTTCTTCTATCACATCAGACAAATCTTCACCCTCATAGAGGCTTTCAATGTATTCTTTCCACCTATCCGCTCTCTCCTCTACATTTAACAGTGGAATTCCCGTTGCACTCTTAATGTTACCACCGTTGCTTTTAATGTCACCAAAGGTTGTTTTGACTTTCCTGTATGCTGAGTCTGTCCTTCCGACAATCATATCTTTTTCTATGTCTTCACATTTTTCCTGCAGCCATTTTGTCTTAGCTTCCCTGCAATTCCTATTTATTTCATTCCTCGGCGACTTGTATTTCTGTATTCCTGATTTTCCCGGAACATGTTTGTACTCCCTCCTTTCATCAATCAACTGAAGTATTTCTTCTGTTACCCATGGTTTCTTCGCAGCGACCTTCTTTGTACCTATGTTTTCCTTCCCAACTTCTGTGATGGCCCTTTTTAGAGATGTCCATTCCTCTTCAACTGTACTGCCTACTGCGCTATTCCTTATTGCTGTATCTATATAGTTAGAGAACTTCAAACGTATCTCGTCATTCCTTAGTACTTCCGTATCCCACTTCTTTGCGTATTGATTCTTCCTGACTAATGTCTTGAACTTCAACCTACTCTTCATCACTACTAAATTGTGATCTGAGTCTATATCTGCTCCTGGGTACGCCTTACAATCCAGTATCTGATTTCGGAATCTCTGTCCATGATGTAATCTGATTGAAATCTTCCCGTATCTCCCGGCCCTTGTTTACTAGAGATTTTATTTCTTGTTTTGGTGTAACGAACCCGTCCCTAGAGCTTGTCGGTATTTTTGGAGGCACCCTGTAAATAGCGCTCAGCACAATCCTTGAGGCTGTTGCTTTCTGACTAAAGTCATGCGATGGCGACGTGCACATATGCAGATGGCGATAGTATCGCGTACACAAGGTATAAAGTGGCAGTGCAATGGCGGAGCTGTCATTTGTACTTGGGTGATTCATGTGAAAAGTTTTTCGACGAAATAATGGCTGCGCGACGGGAATTCACAGACTTTGAACGTTGAATGGTAGATGGAGCTATGCGCATGGCACATTCCATTTAGGAAATCGATAGGGAACTCAGTATTCCGAAATCCACAGTGTCAATAGTGTACCGTGAACACAAAATTTCAGGCATTACATCTCACAGCGGACAACGTAGTTGCCGACGGCCTTCACTTAACGACCGAGAGCAGCTACGTTTCCGTAGAGTTGTCAGTGCTAACACTGCATGAAATAAACGCAGATATCGGCGTACGACGAACTCATCTATTAGGACAGTGCGGTGAAATACGGCGTTAATGGGCTACGGCAGCCTTTCGCTAACAACACGATATGTTCGTCTCGGGATCGTTACCATTCCGGTTGGGGCCTAGACGACTTGAAAACGGTGGCCTGGTCACATGAGTGCTGATTCCACATGGTAAGAGCTGATGACATTGTTCTAGGTTGGCACCGACCACAGGGAGCCATGGTGCCAAGTTATCAACAAGGCACCGTATTAGCTGTTGGTGGCTCCATAAAGGTGTAGGCTGTGTTTACATGAAATGGATGGGGTCCTCTGGTTCAAATGAAGCTTTCATTGCTTATGAAAATGCCTGTGTTAGGTTACCTGGAGATCATGTCTAGCCATTCATGGACTTCGTATTCCCAAAAACACTGTAATTTTTATAGTGACAATGTGTCATGTGACTGACCCACAACTTAACGCGATTGATTTTTGGATTATTCTGGACAATTCGAACGAATGATTAGGGGACTCACATCGCCCGACATGAATCCCATCGAAGATTTACAGAACATAACCTAGAGGTCAGTTCGTACCAAAAATCCTGCACGGGCAACATTTTCGCAGTTATGGATGGCTATAGACGCGGCCTGGCTCAGTAGTTCTACAAGGGACTTCCAACGACTTGTTGAGTCCATGCCACGTTGAACTGCTGCACTGCTAGGGCTAAAAGGAGGTCCGACACGATACTAGGAGGTATCCCATATTTTTGTCACCTCAGTGTATATACAGGGTGATTTTTTCCACCATGTAGAAACGATAGGGATTGAACGATGAGAGGATACGGAACCAAAACGATCTAATGTCCGGAAATGTACGGATTTTATGCTAAGGACCATTTATTCGATCATACTTCGTTACAGAGACTGTGGTTTAATACGCGCTGTTCCATGCAGCCACAGAGACAGTACGCATGGTTTCAACAGCCACAGTATTCAATATTTGCAAAAGTGTTTCGCCGTTTGTCTGAGACAGTGTTATTTCAGGAAGCAGGATATCGTGAAGGACGTACCTGAATTGTTCACAAACCAGACTTGGACAAAAAGTGACTAACACAGTGGAAGGCGACTGCCCTGTCAGTACCAGGCAGTTGGCCAGCCAAAAGAGGATAAGCCAGACGACCGTGTGGAACATTCTCAATGACAATTGTTACTACCCTTATCACTTACAGCGTATGCAGGGCTTACTAGCGACATACTTTCCACAATGGGAGCAGTTTTGTCATTGGTTTCTTCACCAGGCAACCACGATTGCTGGATTTGTGTCACCCATCACAGATGAGGCCACCTTTACGTGGAGATTGGTATCTTCAGCTTTCATAACCGTCGTCCGTGGTATAGTATGCAGGACCTCCATGGTATAGTGACAGACAATCATCAGCATCGGTGCAGCTGGAATGTGTGGGCCGGGATAATTGGCGACCGTACTTAGAATCAATCTTCCTCCCACATCACCTAACAGGCCGGAACTATCGGATTTTCTTGCGGGTGACTTTCCCTCCCCTGCTGGGAAAAAAGCCATTGATGATTCGGAGGGTTATGTGGCTGCTACATGATGATACTCCAGCTGACTTCGCCGTTAACGGCTGGACACATCTCAATGGTGCCTTCCCTGGATAATGAATCGGACGAGGAGGTTCAGTTGCATGGCATGGTCGTTTACCGGATCGCAACCTGTACGATTTCTGATTACGGGGCCATCTGAAAAGTATAGTGTACGCAGAGCCAATTCCAGGTGTGGAGGCACTGCCTTTGACTTTGTTTGGTTGCAAAATGGCCGATGTGAACGTGTGGGACAGAACATACTACGGCGCTTACACGCACGGGTTGAGGCAGAAAAAATCCAAATGGCTTTGAGCACTATGGAACTTAACATCTCAGGTCATCAGTTCCCTAGAACTTAGAACTTCTTAAACCTAACTAACCTAAGGACATCACACACATCCATGACCTAGGCAGGATTCGATCCTGCGGACGTAGCTGTCGCACGGTTCCAGACCGAAGCGCCTAGAACTGCTCGGCCACAAATCGCCGGCATTGAGGCACTTGGAAACCATTTTCAACACATACTATGGCTGTTGCTACATGGTACAGAGCGTATTAAACCACAGTCTCTGTAACAATGTATGCACATAGTGAAATTAACAGAGTTAAGAAAGCTGGATCATCGATCACGTAGGCGAGAAACAATTTCTGAAGGGCCGGGTGGAGTATCCTGAAGAAAATAAAATGGTATCTAGCGTGGAAAAATTACTTTCCGGAAATAAGTTCATTCGACCTTTTTTTCCGTATCCTCCTATCGATCAATCCCTAGAGTTCGTACACGGTGAAAAAATTCGCCCTGCACACTGCGGGCAGAAATTCAACACCCTCAGGGACTGTGTTCAGCGGCACCTGCGTATCATATGAGCATTCGAGCGGTTGTGATGTTAGTGATTCCTCTGTCATGGTCCTCGGCAATCAGATGGCTTCAGGAGGCTTGTCTGTTAACGTGCAGTTTAGACCCTGCAGGCACTAACCATGCTGTGTTAAAAGGAGAACAGTGATTGCAATTTTAATTCTGGAGTGCAACCTTGCGCCACAGACGAGTACGTACTCCCTGTTGAACAGCTCCAGCCATTTGAACGAGATCGCATTGTAGGCCTGCAGGAAGCTATACAGAGGTATCGACGGATTGCTGCACATGATGGGAAGAATCTTTCTGTGGCTTTGGACGTCTGCATAGTACAGATCCATGTCGAGATCGGCGCATTGTGTGTGATAGCAGCGGTGGCCAACCGAACATCATCCAGCGACGAAATCCGTGCGCATGTTGCACCTGCTGTTTCATCAGGGACCATTGGGAGCCGCCTGCTTGCAGCAGAATTAAGATCACATCTGTCCCTGGGCAGGCTACCACTGACACCACAACAACGAGAAGTATGGCTACTCCGGTGTCGTGAAAGAGCTGACTGAGGGGTAGAATTGCGCTCTGTTGTCTTCGGTAATGAGAGCAGGTTCTGTCTTATACGAATGATGGACGTAATCAGGTATGGTGTATATTTGGTGGACTCCCTATTTCAAAGTGAATTCGCCCACAACACACAGGTCCCATCCTAGGCTTCATGGTACTGGGAGTCTCCAGTCATAAATCGCCGTCACATTCGGTACAAGGTAAAGCAACCAGTGCACACTAACATTTCAAAGGCTGTTTTGTCCATCCTACTGCCATTCCTTCGACAGGCAGTTGATGTGCTTCTCCGGCAGGACTATGAACATCTACATGTTTCTGCTTAGACCCAACGTGTTCTTCGTAGTGTGCAACATACAAATTTCTGCGTCGACGCTACGTGTTCTTCGTAGTGTGCAACAACGGCCCTGGCCAGTAAGATCACCAGATCTCTCACCAGCTGAATACATACGGGACACCATCAAAAGTGAATTTACTCATTTTCCAGGGGCTTCTAGAACCATTGCAGAAGTGCAACAAAAGGCTTAAATTGATTTGGACAAATTGCCGCTCAACACCTCTATTATAGCTTGTATGAGAGAATACACGTCGGCGCCGGTCGGGATGGCCGAGCGGTTCTAGGCGCTACAGTCTGGAACCGTGCGACCGCTACGGTCGCAGGTTCGAATCCTGCCTCGGGCATTGATGTGTGTGATGTCCTTAGGTTAGTTAGGTTTAAGTAGTTCTAAGTTCTAGGGGACTGATGACCTCAGCAGTTAAGTCCCATAGTGCTCAGAGCCATACACGTCGGCGCTGCCGCCATAAGGGAGGAGGGGTGGGGGAAAGGAAGGGGTATACAACGTGTGTCGATGGCTCTGTTTGGACGTGCTTTACTTGACACGTATGTTTCATTTGGTCTGAACTTGTTAGCATGTAGTCCTGCAATGTGAACTATCTGTCACCTCACTTGTCAATAAAATTACCTTGTCCTAAGAAGGTGCAGCACCTTTCTCTCCTGGAAATAAGTACACATGATCATAAAAGAATTCAGACTGATAGACTAGGAGGCTACATTATACGGCGTATTAATGCAAGAGTCAATTTCGACATTGGACTGTGACCTTTCTTTCTTTCTTTCTTTTTATTTTTCTTTATTTTTTTTTTTTACATCTAGTACCACGAAGAGTCATGTTTCATTTCTGTCGGACGTTGTGTACTAGGAAAAAGGGCCCGGTGGAACAAAAGCAATATGATTGGACTAAAATATAGCTTCAACTAAAGTGAACAATATAGAGGAGAATCTGCGATAAATCTCTTTAATGAGGCCATCAATCACACGACGCGACAGCAGCGAGTGTGTTACATAAGACGGGAGAAGCCTCCTAAAGGTCGCATGCAAAGATTCAGTGACGGCAGGCCAGAGTGAAGAACGCTGGATCATCGATCACATAGGCGAGAAACAATTTCTGAAGGGCCGGGTGGAGTAACCTGAAAAAAATAAAAAAAAGTGGACAGAATATATTCATAGTTATGTGCTGCATTTAGCACACTAGTGGCTACAACAAATTTGGGAAATACCATAAGTGCGTGCGTTGAAGAAATTCACTTCGTGGTAACACTCTGGACTCGTTTCCGCAAGACGGAGCTTTCGATTCCCCGTTATTCTATCGTACTTTTGTAAGTATGGCCGCTGAAGGTTTCTTCTTTTCTGAAACAATCTACGTAAACGTGAAATCGCGCTATTGGCGATATTCCACTCCTATCTCAAATCGCCTTTTATGTTGCTGACAGTCTAGTGACGTATCAATCAAATTCAGTGGCTATGTCATCTTGATTTTCTCCGACGTTTACCCACGCGAACGAATTCACGACTATTATAACAAACGCTTCTCGCATCTCCCAATATTTTGCCTTCTGATCGGTTTGATGCAGCCCGCCACGAAATCCTATCCTGTACCAACCTCTTCATCTCCAAGTAGCACTTCCACCCTACGCCCTCAATTATGTGCTGGATGTATTCCGATCTCTTTCTTCCTTCACAGTTTTTATCCTGTACAGCTGCCTCTTATACCATGGAAGTCATTCCCCGATATCTTAATAGATGTCCTACATCCCGTACCTTCTTATTGTCTGTGTTTTCCACATAATCGCCAGTTCTGCGAAAACTCTCCTCAATCCATACCTTACCAGTAGAACTAATTTTCAACATTCTTCTGTAGTACAATCACATCTCAGATGCTTCCATTCTCTTCTGATCCGATTTTCCCGTAGTCTATATCTTACTACTGTTAAACGCTGTGTTCCAAACGTACGCTCCCACAAATTCCTTCTTCAGATTAAGGACTGTGTTTAATACTACTAGACTTGTCTTAGGCAGGAATGTCCTTACTGCCAGTGCTAGTCTCCGTTTTATATTCTCTTTGTTTCTTCCGTCATGGGTTATTTTGCTGTCTAGGCAGCACACTTCCGTAAATTAATCTATTTCATGATCACCAATACTGATGTCAAGTTTCTTGCTGTTCTCACTTCTACTACTTCGCATTACTTTCGTTTATCTTCGGTTTACTCCCAGTCCATATTCTGTACCCATTAGATTGTTCATTCTGTTCAACAGAACCTCTAATCGTTCTTCTCTTTTACTGAAGACATCAATGTCATCAGCGAATCCTGTCATTGATATCCTTCCACATTGAATCAGAATTCCTCTCATAAGCCTGTTTTTTATTTCCATCTTTGCTTCTTCGATGTATAGTCTCCACTCCTTCCGATCTGATCACGTAAGCATAGAAAAGAGGTGGAAAGAGACTGTATCGACGGTAATTGAGAGATATATACCACATAAATGATGATACATATCTCCAATGGTACACAAAACGAGTCAGATCTCTGTTGCAGAATCAACGGAAAAAGCATGCCAAATTTAAAAGAATGCAAAATCCCCAAGATTGTAAAGTAGGTGATACTGATCTCTGATGGTACACAAAATGGACGGATCGCTGTTGCAGAACAACGAAAAAAGCATGCCAAATTTAAAAGAGCGCAAAATCCCCAAGATTGGTAAAGTTTTGCAGAAGTTCGAAATATAGCGCGTGCTTCAATCAGAGATGCTTTTAATAATTTCCAAAACGAGACTATGTCTCGGAATCTGGGAATAAACCCAAAGATATTCTGGTCATATATAAAGCACACCAGTAGCAAGACGCAATCAATACCTTCACTGCGCGATGACAACGGTGAAGTCATTGATGACAGTGCCACTAAAGCAGAGTTATTAAACATGGTTTTCCGAAACTCCTTCACCAAAGAAGACGAAATAAATACACCTGAATTCAAATCAAGAACAACTGCCAAGATGAGAAACATAGAAGTAGATATCCTCGCAGCTTAAATCACTTAATCTAGGCAAGGCCTCTAGTCCAGACTGTATACCAGTCAGGTTCCTCTCAGAGTATTCTGATAAAATAACTCCATATTTAGCGATTATATACAACCACTCACTCACAGAAAGATCTGTACCTAAAGACCGGGAAAATTGCTCAAGTCACACCAATACCCAAAAAGGGAAATAGGAATTACAGGCCTATATCACTAACGTCGATTTGCAGTAGGGTTTTGGAACATATACTGTATTCGAGCATTATAAAGTACCTCGAAGAAAACGATTTATTGAAACATAGTCAGGACGGATTCAGGAAACATCGTTCCTGCGAAACACAACTAACTCTTTGTACTCGTGAAGTAATGATTGCTATCGACAGCGGATGTCAAATTGATTCCATATCTTTAGATTTCCAGAAGGATTTCGACACCGTTCCTCACAAGCATCTCCTAACAAAACTGTGTGCCTATGGAATATCAACTCTGTTGTGCGACTGGATTCGTGATTTCGTGTCAAAAAGGTCACAGTTCGTAGTAACAGACGGAAAGTCATCAAGTAAAATAGAAGTATTATCCGGCGTTCCCCAAGGAAGTGTTAGAGGCCCTCTGTTGTTCCTGATCTAGATTAACGCCATAGGAGACAATCTGAGTTGCCCTCTTAGATTATTTGCAGATGATGCTGTCATTTACCGTCTTGTTCAGTCATCAGATGACCAAAGCGAACTGAAAAATGATTTAGATACGATATCTGTGTGGTGCGAAAAGTGGCAATTGACCCTGAATAAAGAAAAGTGTGAAGTTATTCACATGGGTACTAGAAGAAATCCGCTAAATTTCGATTATGCGATAAGTTACACAAATCTAAAGGCTGTAAATTCAACTAAATACTTAGCGATTAGAATTACAAATAACCTAAACTGGAACGACCACATAAATAATGTTGTGGGTGGAGAAAAATCAAAGACTGCGATTCATTGGCAGAACACAACTAAAGAGACAGCTTACACCACGCTTGTCTGCCCTATTCTGGAGTATTGCTGTGCTGTGTGGGATCCGCGTCAGCTGGGACAGACGGATGATATTGAAAAATTTCAAAGAAGGGCAGCTCGTTTTGTTTTATCGCGAAATAGGAGAGATAGTGTGACAGACATGATACGTGAATTGGAGTGACAATCATTAAAACAATTGCGTTTTTCGTTGCGACAGGATATTCTCATGAAATTTCAATCACATTCTGTTGGCACCCACCTACATAGGGAGAAATAATCATCAGGATAAAATAAATCAGGGCTCGTACAGAAAAATTTAAATGCTAGCGTTTCTCGTGCGCCGTTCTAGAGTGGAACGGTAAAGAGACAGCTTGAAGGTGGTTCATGAACCCTCTGCCAGGCACTTAATTGTGTATAGAAGAGTAATCACGTAGATGTAGATGTATAGATTGAACGGAAGGGGCAAAAGACAACACATTTGTCTTACGGTCTTTTTAATCCTAGCACTTTGTTCTTTATCTTCCAGTATTATTATTCCATCTTAGTTCTTGTACATACTGTATATGACCCGTTTTTCTTTATAGCTTACCCATACTCTTCTCAGAATTTCAAACATCTTGCACCATTTGACACTGTCGACTGGTTTTTTAAGGGCGACTGATCCTATGAACGAGTCTTCATTTTTCTGGTGTTGCTTCCATTATCAACCGCTACGCCTAAATCACCTAGTACCTAAGACTAATAAAAGTAGAACTTAGGGAAAAGTCTTACATTCGTTCAGTTACTTTGTGAAAATTCATTTATTTAAAACGATTAAGTTGGTGTTCCATAAAAGACAGGTGACTGTAAAGCGTCTTTCTGGCAAAGAAAAGACCGTAGCAGTCGGTTGTGAAGTATCGATTAGTGGTACGAAAGTTACCGACATGAAAACTGAGGCCACCGTAGTTATAAGAAAAAGAGTGTTACCCTTATTTTGTAGCTTCCACGCATTTTTAATTAATTTCATAAGAAAATCGAAAACTTAAAGAAGGACGAAGGTTTGGCTAGAGAGCAGCCGCTTGTACTAGAAATTATGGGCTATTCTCTGCTGTCCAGATTGAACGAATGTATGATGTGTTAGGAAAATGAACGCGAAAGCAGTTGCTCACCCGCAAGTAGAGAAGGTCATAGCTGGAACAAACTGCACGTGCTTACTGAGCTCGACCCATGTATAGAGCGGTAGCGGGGACGTGACATTTTCCACTGCTTTCGTCTCCCCTTTGTCAGAGTGGGGGTATATAGAGTATCCCTTACCCTTTGTAACTTTCAAATTCCCTTCTGTTTCTTATTTTTGATTTAATAGGGTGTTCAGTGTCTTGAGATAGCGGAGGTAATACGCAGCAACGGAAGAAATAACTTGTTTCTCGTAACGGGCATGACGGAATAAGGAGAAATAGATGGCAGTATTTCGAGACAAATGGTGCCCTCGTTCTTCCAAGGGGTGTTCTGGCTGAGGTACTGGGCAGTGTGGTCCTCTCCTCGTCGAATATTCAGAAAAAGCCTGCAGAAAGCTAAACTCGCCATGCTGGCTCTTTGTTTCCTCGACCGGCACTGACACCTGGTATATTGAAACAGATTACTAAATAACGCCCGACGTTCTACTTGCCCACTGAAATGGTGTCATCCAGTAGGTTACCAGATTAAAACTATAACATCCGTTGTCCTTCAATCACGTTGTAAACTAAATATGTTAAAAGCTTGATTAAAAAATAAGAACCCTCTTTAGTCATTAAAAAGGCTTCCGCCACGATGATAATAACTGAAAATTATAATAGGCCTCAGATTTTATTTAACTTACTTGAGACTTAAATACAATAAAAATTTGATTAAAGATGATAACAAGTCATCACATATAACCAATCGAATATTCCGTAGTCACTTGCAAAAATTCTGCTGACAGCTGATAAAACTGTTGTTGTTTAACTGATAAACCACCAGTTTCGAGCCCTGAAGCCGCATCATAAGGTGCGACAGCCTTAGCTCATAGGTAAACCCATCGTTCCTAGTCAAGACATATTATTCAGTGAATTCATTGGCTAACAGACAATATTCAGTGAATAATACACACAGCAAAAAAAGTTTTCCATCACCTCGGTTCCGAGAGTTCCGGAATCTGTAGAGAAGATTGGAATAGAAATGAACATAAACATCATTCCCGCCCTTTTGTACCACCATACAGCTAGACCTTCGGAGGTGGTGATCCAGAGTGGTGTACACACCGGAACCCCTAATACCCAATAGCACGTTCTCTTGCATTGGTGCATGCCTGTATTCGTCGTGGAATACTGTCCACAAGTTCATCAAGGCACTGTCGGTCCAGATTGTCCTACTTCCCAACGGTGATTCGGCGTGATCCCTCAGAATGGTTGGTGGGTCACGTCGTCCATAAACAACCCTTTTCAACGTATCACAGGCACATTAGATAGGGTTCATGTCTGGAGAGCATGCTGGCCACTCCAGTCAAGCGATGTCGTTACCCTGAAGGAAGTCAGTCACAAGATATGCACGATGCTGACGCGAATTGTCGTCCATGAAGACGAATGCCTCGCCAATATGCTGCCGATATGGTTGCAATATTGGTCGGAGGATGGCATACACATATCGTGAAGCCGTTACGGCGCCTTCCTTGACCACCAGCGCCGTACGTCGGCACCACAAATGCTAAAAAACAGCAGGGAGCCTCCACCTTACTGCGCTCGCTAGACAGTGTGTCTAAGGCGTTTAGCCTTACCTGGCTGCGTCCAAACACGTCTCTGACAATTGTCTGGTTCCAGGCGTATGCGATACTCATCGGTGAAGAGAACATGATGCCAATCCTGAGCGGTCCATTCGGCATGTTGTTGGGAACATATGTACCACACTGCAAGGTGTCGTGTTTGCAAGATTGACCTCACCATCGACGTCGAGAGTGAAGGTGTGTATCATGCAGCCTATTCAGCGCAGTTTGAATCGTAACACGACGTCCTGTGGCTGCAGAATAGCATTATTCAACATGCTGGCGTTTCTGTCAGGATTCCTCCGAGCCACAATCCATAGGTAGCGGTCATCCACTGCAATAGTAGTAGTGTCATCGACACTATCTGTCTCTCTGTATCTCCTCCATGTCCGAACAACATCGCTTTGGTTCACTCCGAGACGCCTGGACACTTCCCTTGTTGAGAGCCCTTCCTGGCACAAAGTAACAATGCGGACTCTATCGAACCGCGGTATTGACTGTCTAGGCATGGCTGAACTACAGACAACACGAGCTGTGTACTTCCTTCTTGGTGGAATGATTGGAACTGATCGGCTGTCAGATACTCTCCGTCTAATAGGCGCTGCTCATGCATGGTTGTTTACATCTCTAGGCGGGTTTAGTGACATCTTTGAACAGTCAAAGGGACAATATCGACAGTCAACGTCTATCTTCTGGAGTACTGGAAACCCGGGTGATACAAAACGTTTTTTGATGTGGTATATCTTGACTAGGAGTGACTGGTACCCCTATGACCTTTTACAATTGTTGCACCTGATGATGCGGCTTTAGGTATTGTTTATCAATAAAAGAATAATTTTTCCAGCTGTCAGCGTAATTTTTCTTAACATACTTTGTGATCAAAAACTGAAATTCAAAGTATAATTCTTCCATAATATTTATTTTTCATTTAGCCGTGAACCGCTTTCGGCTTTCTTGACCATAATAGGACAATTAAAAATTGGTCAGACAGTCTACATAGCGTCAAAGACAGCCTCTATCTGTATAAAGATGTTTTAAAAAGATCTGTGACTATTTTACGACTATATATACGAAGAACACAAATTGCAGAGCCTCAGTTTTAGATGAGTACAAACTAAGAAATATTGCGTAATTATGAACATTTTAAACTCTTAACATGTATGAGTATTAATCCCTAACCCATTCACAGACTAATGTAAATAATTTGTACTAGATAAGCTATAATTTTATTGATGAAGGTTTGTCAACTATACACAAACTTAAAAACTGTCATTAAGCATGTTGCTAATTACATTGAAATAGACACAAAGAAGGTATGGTGAAACAAACCTTACCACACAGATTTGCATCTTTCGTATATATGGTCGTAAAATGGTCTCATAAGTTTGGAAATAACAATTTTTTCACACATAGCAATTTTTTCTGATGTTGTGTGGACAGTCTGTACAGTCTTAATTTGTCTGATGAAAGCCTAGAATGTACAAAGCTGGTTCAGAATTAAATATGAAATGAATATCGTTCAGCAATAATACCGTGTATTTCAGTTTCTAATGTGAGATAAAAGTTAGTGATTCTGGTCTGGCACATACACACGTTGTTGCAGGCACGTTAAGCAAACTCACACTGCCGTACCGTGCATATCACGAGTTAGTTAGCTAGTTAGTTCGTTTCATGTTCCATGGATGATTTGGCACGGTAAACCGTAATTATGTGGAAGGAGTCATATTATATTCACATCGCAAATCAATTTGTACACATAGTTACATTCTGAACGTTAGTCTTGTTTTTTTTTTTAAAAAAAAAAAGATATGCAGATGTATGTTCATGATTCCTACCCACCACCATTTACACATTACGATAATGAAATTCTACTACGGAATAGGTTATGACAAGAAGAAACTTTCTCATGTTATTTACAAAATTTACTTTGCTGTCTGTCAGACATTTTATATCGCTGGGTAAGTGGTCAAAAATGATTGTTGCAGCATTGTGCACCACATTCTTGTGCTACAGACAACTCTGATGTGGAGTAATGACTGTCATTTGTCCTTCTGGTATTGGAACTATGCTCATAATTGTTCATTTTGGGCTGTAGTGGATTTTTTACAAAAAATTTCATTAGGACTCAATATACTGTGAACCAGTAGTCAGAACGCCCAACTCCATAAACAGATTTCTACAAGATGATCGTTGGTGAGCACGGCATATTTTTGTTACAACACCTTTTTGCGCAATGAAGACTTTCGTTATTAAACACGAGTTTCCCCACAACGTTGCTCCATATGTTTTACTTAATGAAAGTACGCAAACTGTGTAAACTGACTGATTAGCCTCTTTCCAACATTTCTAACTGAAAATGTGGCTGAAATAAGTCGTTTTGTGCTTTTTGCATTTTAAATTCTCGTCCATATGGCCAGTTAAGAATTCCGAAGTTTCCTACCCATTTGTTATCTCCTCGCCATGTGTTACACTTCTCACTGATGTGGTACCCCTAGATGTGCACTCCTGAATATCTTGTGACTTTTTAAAACTGAGGTTGCTACTATTCAGAGGAAAAGAGAAAAGCATTTAATGATACTTTTAACAATTCTGTTTACATCTCTGTACGTGATCTTGGACTGATCACAACGCTAGTGTCTTCTGCAAAAAGAATTAATTCTGCTTGTCGTATGTTATACGGAAGATCGTTCATGTACAGAGTTAAAAAGGACCTTACAGCTTTGGAGTGATATAGAAGTTTATTGAGATAACTTACAGAATCGGTAGATGTTTTATTTTGTAGTAAACAACCTCAAGTTTCACATAGATTTGTCAAGTGTTATTTTGATTCGATGTAACTACCATTTGTGATGCGGCAGACATCCAATCGGTAAAGCAATTTCTTCCCACACTTGCCGCAGAAAATCTGCCATAACTTGTGCAACGTCAGCATAGATTCGATTTTTAAGGTCGGCTAAATTGTTTGGTAGGGACGGACATACACACTGTCTTTAATGAACCCACAGAGGAAAAAATCTACTGGTGTCAAGTCTGGGGATCGAGGTGACCAATCCACCGACCTGGGAAGCGATTATCTAGGACACCTTGAACTTCCTTAAGGAAATGAGGTGGTGCAGCATTGCATCTCGGTGATCTTGATCGGTCTGTGAAATTATTAAGTTTTCAAGAATATCCAGATACACAATCCCAGTGACAGTTTTCTCTGTGTAGAAGAAAGGGCAGTACATTTTCAGTTTGCTAGCAACACAAGACACATTAACTTCGGGGCTGTCATGAACATTTTCCAGGATGGCTTGTGAATATTCGCTGCCCATATTTTGCAGTTGTGGGTGTTCACCATGCCACTGATATGAAATGTTGACTCATCGCTGAAGATTACTGTGTTCAGGAATGTCTCGTCGATTTCCATTTTTCGCAGAGATTTCTCCACGAGCAACCGTATCTGCATCACTAACGTCCTGTGCCAATGTGAATCTGTATGGTTTCAAGTGTAAACGTCTGCGTAGTACTCGCCAAACAGTCTTTTGTGGAATGCCAGTCTTTCGAGACGTATGTCGCGTTGATTTTTGTGGACTGCAAACTAAGCTCTCCCTAACTTGTTCGACATAATCGTAAGCACGCGGATGACCAGGTGATTTATCGTGTCGAACTGAATAAGTCGTCTGAACAAAGTTCTTAGGCCAAGAGTAAATTGTAGGCCTGCCTGGGGGTTCCGCGGTTTATTCGGTGAGAAATTTACGCCGAACAGTTGTTGCAGAGTTCTTGTCCTGAAACTAAAACATACAGCGAGGATGGAATACTTCTAGATAAGCTCAAGTGCTGTGGTGTGAATGGGACAGTGCACAAATGGTTAAAATCATACCCAACTGGAAGAGTGCAGAAAGCTGAAATAAGCAGTTCACATTATATGCAAAAAATTAGTGATTTCTCAAACTGGGGAACAATCAAGAATGGGCTGCCGCAAGGTTAGGTCTTGGGTCCTCTGCTGTTCTTAATATATACTAATGACTTGCCATTCTATATTCACGAAGATGCAAAGCTGGTACTTTTTGCCGATGATACAAGTATAGCTATCACACCCAACAGACAAGAATTAACTGGTGAAATTGTAAACCATGTTTTTCAGAAAATCATTAAGTGGTTCTCTGCAAATGGGCTCTCATTAAACTTTGACAAAACACAGTATATACAGTTCCTCACAGTAAATGGAATGACACCATTAATAAATATAGAATTCGATCAAAAATCGGTAGCAAAGGTACAATATCCAAAATTTCCAGGTTTATGCATTGATGAGGGGTTGAACTGGAAAAAACACACTGAGGATCTGCGGTAACGTTTGAGTTCAGCTACTTATGCCATTATGGTCATTGCAAATTTTGGTGATTACATCTCAGTATTATATTCTTCTTGAAGTCTGAGGGTATTTCGCCCGTCTCGTACATCTTGCTCACCAGGTGGTAGAGTTTTGTCAGGACTGGCTCTCCCAAGGCCGTCAGTAGTTCTAATGGAATGATGTCTACTCCCCGATGTTACTGTATATTGAGCAAGCAGTAAAGGAAACAAAAGAAAAATTTGGAGTAGGTATTAAAATCCAGGGAGAAGAAATAAAAACTTTGAGGTTCGCCGATGACATTGTAATTCTGTCAGAGGCAGCAAAGGACTTGGAAGAGAAGTTGAACGGAATGGACAGTGTCTTGAAAGGAGGGTACAAGATGAACATCAACAAAAGCAAAACGAGGATAATGGAATGTAGTCGAATTAAGTCGGGTGATGCTGAGGGAATTAGATTAGGAAATGAGACACTTAAAGTAGTAAAGGAGTTTTGTTATTTGGGGAGCAAAATAACTGATGATGGTCGAAGTAGAGAGGATATAAAATGTAGACTGGCAATAACAAGGAAAGCGGTTCTGAAGAAGAGAAATTTGTTAACATCGAGTATAGATTTAAATGTCAGGAAGTCGTTCCTGCGTTCCTGAAGGTATTTGTATGGAGTGTAGCCGTGTATGGAAGTGAAACATGGACAATAAATAGTTTGGACAAGAAGAGAATAGAAGCTTTCGAAATGTGGTGCTACAGAAGAATGTTGAAGATTAGGTGGGTAGATCACGTAACTAATGAGGAGGTATTGAATAGGATTGGAGAGAAGAGAAATTTGTGGCACAACTTGACTAGAAGGGATCGGTTGGTAGGACATGTCCTGAGGCATCAAGGGATCACAAATTTAGCACTGGAGGGCAGCGTGGAAGGTAAAAATCGTAGAGGGAGACCAAGAGATGAATACACTAAGCAGATTCAGAAGGATGTAGGTTGCAGTAGGCACTGGGAGATGAAGAAGCTTGCACAGGAGAGATTAGCATGGAGAGCTGCATCAAACCAGTCTCAGGACTGAAGACCACAACAACAACAACAAAAATATCTCAGTAAATTAGCTTACCACACCTATTTTCATTCTCTGCTTTCGTATGGCATCATATTCTGGGGTAACTCATCATTGAGTAAAAGACTGTTCATTGCACAAAAGCGTGTAATCAGAATAATTACTGGAACTCATTCCAGATCATCCTGCAGACACTTATTTAAAGAGTTAGAGATCTTCACTGTAGCCTCACAATATATGTATTCACTTATCAAATTTGTTATTAACAATACGAATTCAAAAGTAATAGCAGTGTACATGGCTACAACACTAGGACAAAGGATGATCTTCACTACCCAAGGTTAAATCTAACTTTAGCTCAGAAGGGGGTAAATTATGCTGCCACAAAAGTCTTTGGTCACTTACCTAATAGCATCAAAAGACTGGCAGATAGACATATAGCATTTAAAAGGAAATTAAAAGAATTTCTTAATGTTAACTCCTTCTACTCATTAAATGAATTTTTGGATATAGTAAGTTGGTAGTTTCCCCAACCCCCACAAATAAAATATTAAGTGTCATGTAATATTTTGTGTAATGTAATATCTTGCATAGACAACTTTTATTAAGCTGACACGTTCCACATCATTACGAAGTGTCGTATTCATGATCTATGGAACAAGTACTAATCTAATCTAATCTAATCCGCACCAGTGAAAGTAGCCATTTTTAACTGTGCTCTCCGCTGGCGCTCCTGGTGGCGGAATGAGGTACTGATGCACTAAGTGAATCAAACTTGATTTTTTTTCTATATCGTTCCCAAGTTGTAAAGTTCTTTTTGACTCACTCCGTACATGAGATGAACGGTGAACGTAAGATTGAGCTTTGGGGAATCCCCAGTCAGAATATATTGGCCCAGGAATATATTGGTTGAATTACTAAGTACATCTATCTGCATTTTTTTATGTTGCCCCACCGCATTTCTGTTATCTCAGTCTCAACATAAGGCTATGTTACTTGTTGAAAGCCCCTTAAATTATACATACGAGTATACAAATGTCCTTACACATTACAGTTATGGCCTGGGATATCATGAAAACACTCTGTTGTTTTACAGACTCGAGCAACGACGGCGCGGCACCAGCGGTGTCCCTGCTTCCGGGCCACGCCGTTCTGCTTCTGCTGCTGATGGTTTCCTGCTAGGACTGGGAGGTACTCTGCATCTGGAGGTGGTCGTCATCAGCTGACTGCAAAAGCGGTTTAACACTACCGCAGGAAGAAGAGCAGCGACAGGAAGAAACCACGTTTACACGCTAAATACGACTATGAAGAAGTAGTATCCATAACGATCAATGAGAAAACTTCAGTTTCCCTAGGTGGACGAAAATGCTGGAGCGTAGGTGCGACGGATAGGCAGAGTGTTGACTTGTGGATATTGTGACGAAAGTGAAGTGTTACCTGAAGCTTTTTAGATAACAGGAATAAATTTTTATATTTATCAGACACTTCGCTGAAATCCTCAATCACAGTTGTGAGTGTTTCTCAGGACTGTCGTTTGCATCAATTGCATATTTTTTCAGTATTCGCCCAAGATTGAATGAAATTCTACGTACATCCATAAAAGTCTACGGTAAATGGTTGGCAGGAAGAAAAAAGAATTGGTGGCGGTGCAGTATTACATGGCATGCAATAAACTGTATTTTTATGTTTTATGGATTACGGAATGTCTTGTAGCAAGTCGTTGACAGAACGGTACGAAAGACACTTTAAGAAAAAAACAGCCGTACACTAAGTACATCAGAAGTTTTGGCAAAATCATATCTACAGTTATGTGCAACGAAAGCCTCAGGCGCCTGTAAGTTATTCTTTTAAGACTTAATTTGTAAAGCCTTTCATGTTTAGAGAGAATAGAAACCACCTCCTCGACAAGCGTATAGCACTGTACCTTCACCTCATTACATTATGCAGCATCAAAGGAAGTTGTAGGTAAAACCTTAAGACTCTTATTAGTATTTATGTTGCAACTTCAAATTCAGGAAATTATTATTATTATTATTATTATTATTATTATTATTTTGCCAAAATGCTGTAAGGCAATTATTTCATTATGTCAAACTGTCAGTCGTGGAAGTGCCACAGCCGGAATATTATTTGTGAGATGTATGTTTTGTCCGATACACTTAGCCATAGATGTACAAACCACGTACAATTTCTAATAAAAGGATCATAAAGCATTTTATTACATTCTGTGTTCTCTAAGCATGCCTCAGTAAATTTGTACTTTCATTTCGTTTTATTTGTGAACACAGCATATAAGATTACTGTAATCTTATTTGATTGGATCTACATTTTCTTTCCTCCTCCGGTGGATGATTTGATAGGTGCTTATAACAGTGTTATGTAATCTTAACGACACTATCGAGGATACAAGTTAGTTACAACACAATCTTTATTAGAGTACATTATTATGATAATAAGCTTGTGATAAGAACTCCCTTTGTCACTACAGAATAGTTCTGAAACCTATAGCAACTTACAGTATTCTTACGATAACACACTTATGATAATACATCTAAAACATCTGCATATAGGGGACTGATTGCGCGGAACACTGTTCATTGACTGCTCCATGCCGACTGTACACAATCGCGTAGAAAAACGTGTAAGAAACATGTTCTTTACTTAGAACACAATGAGAGCTACAAAATTAGATACCTCAATCTTTAAAAAAAAGAATGATTAGCATGATCGTAATTTAAGTGTACGCGCCTTTTAGAAATCTTATATTTTGGCTATTTCCAGAATGAAATGTTTCTATGGACAATACTGATACAGTTATCTAGAGCCAAATGTAAATTATTCTCTAAATAATTGCAGCTTCAAGACACAATTTAAATATTTCATGTATGTGTTTTTATGTACAAATTAGAAGAAATAGTATTCGTGTTTGCAGTGGTATTAGAGTGCAATTGGAGGTATTTCAGTTTGTTACTTTTCATGAACAAAATGCAACTCGTCGAATGGGAAGCGAGTTATTAAGAAGTTGTTACATATCCATTCCACACTCTAAGTGAGTTACGTGTCCCGTATATAATATTTGCTATGCACTGGGGGCGCCCACTTTGATGAAAATCTCACTGCCCCTGAAAAAGACTAATGCAGGTGTCCTGCTAGGACAGATGCGTCGGTTCTAAGGCAGCACAAACACAGTAGAACTAACACAGAAAAGTGAGAAGTAAAATACATTATTCATCTTTCATAACGGTGATTACAGCAACTGCAGAATGCAGATGTAGCCTATCTGTCCTTCGTTGAACACAAACTAAATAACGTTGTCTGAACTAAAACTGGAAGAAAACTAATCTATCTTGACGTACTATCCGAAGAACAGATACAAACTAACAGTTTTAAGCTAAATTTCTACGCAGGCAGTCTATCCATAGACGACAATACTATTCACTGTTCTGATTCCGCTGTATACTATCCAGTGCCTATCTATCGGCCACTGTTTCAGTCTCACTCGACGACTTGAAGACCCGACGAACGTCTGAAGGTACCGCCTAGGAAGACTCTGACTGCCTTACAACTAGCAACTGACAAAACAGTTTCTGCTCGTGCACTGGTATTCGAGCGAGAGTCTCTCTTCCCAATGGCGCTGCCGCACCACAGAGCGTGATTATTGCGGGCAGCGTGATGTTTGAGCGCAGCGATGATCCTGTCCGCGGTATTTCTGGTACTAGCTATGCCAAACTCTTCTTGTGTGGTACCTCAGTACATAACTATATTAACGACAAATTTTGTAATGTGGAATGTTTCAGTTAACGAAACGTTTTGTATGCTTCATGATAAAATACGGGGTGAGTCAAACCGGACTACACTACTTTGGAATGATATAGAAACTTATTGACATGACTTACAAAATCGGTAGCCATGTCGTTTTGAAACAAACAACCCCAAATTTGACTCACTTAGTGCATCGGTATCCCATTCCGCCACCAGGATCGCCAACGTAGGGCAGAGTTCTACTTTCACTGGTGCAGAGCGTGCTCGCTGTGTGTTTTGGTTATGTGAAACGAACTCTGCAGCAACTGCTCGACGTAAATTTCGTACCTGATACACTAAAAAACCTCCAAGCAGGCCTACAATTTACTCTTGGCACACCTCATGTCCTCACAGAAGTGAGAGGTTGCCTCGATAATCGCTTCCCTGGTCGATGGCTTGGCCGTGAAGGACCTCGCTCTTCAGACTTGACACCACTAGATTTCTTTCTCTGGGGTTGCATTAATGACCAAGTGTATACTCTCCTAACAGTTTAACCAACCTGAAAAATCGAATCTAGCTGATGTTACACAAGTTACGCCCGATTTGCTGCAACGAGTGTGGGAAGAAATTGATTACCGGTGGGATCTTTGTCGCATCACAAATGGCTGTTACTTCAAACCAAAATGATACTTGACACTTTTTATGTGAAACATGAGTTTGGATGCGACAAAATGTCACATCTACCGATTCTGTACCCTATCTCAGTAAATTTCTGTATGATTCCAAAGTTGTGAAGTCCTTTCTGTATGTTTATGTGGTAGCATAGGAGGAACGTGCAGCTTACAACACATAATATATATAGCATCTATAGGCTCTGACGGGTCCATCGGTAAGGCCGACCGCCGTGTCATCGTCTGCCAATCGCGTCACAGGATGCGATAATTCCAATCCTCCCACCAAGGGGAAAATCCCTAGCAGTACCGGGAATCGAACCCGGGTCCTCAACAAGGCAGTCAGCCGCCCTGGCAACTTCGCTACGGAGGCGCACAACTTGCAGCACCCTACTTATCATTACTATTACTATTATTATTAATGGATTCCACTACGGTGAAGAGGAATTTAACAACTTTAATATGATTTCGAATCGCTGTGCCACAACTGGATTACTTACGAGGAGAGATCACTTCTTCGTTTTGTAATGTATTTGCGAATAAATCTATTACATTCAAATTCAAATAAAGTACTTTGCGGTTTAGAACGACCTGTTACCCTTTTTGTTTCCCGTCATCGTCTTTACAGGCTTAAGCATTTCGTTCAGCGTAGCACAACTTTTAACGCGTCTTGCCACCTCACTGCTCGTCTTTGCTTTGCCTTTAATGTCAACGTCCAACTCGAGAAATGTCAGACGTCGGCTTCTGAGGGTCCGTCATTTAAGAACATGTTAACCAATAAACACTGTTCCCATTAAATATAGATTTTAATTCAGTACTCTTTGAAGTGATCGCTTAATTCGACCACTTCCCACGCACCTCCAACATCAATGGCCGACAAAACTCCTGAGAGCCCGCGTTATCTCTTGTACTGCCAACTCGATAGCCTTTCGGTCGAGCGTATAAAGCCGTTGACCTTAGATTAGCGAGAAAAATTGACCAGAACTCGCGCGCTGAAGGTTCCGTACGAACTTAATTGTGTATACAGGCAGTTCATCCGTACAGGGAATCGAGAACCTCTATTATTTTTGCCTGTTATCTACTGTGATACTGGCAAGATATCGCATACGGGAATTCCAAGATTTTGAGAATGTGTTAAGGTTGAAGTCGGATAACAAGTAACAAAAGAAATATTTTTCAGTGTGATATAATTTCAAATTAACAATTTATGACTTTTTGCTTTACGTGTAATGTGGAACCTTGATGATTCTAGATCAGCGGGAAGTACCTTATAGGTTTTGGTGAGTGAGTTTGTGAGTCTCAAAATATTTGACATAAATGACCGTAACTCTTTTGACTGCATTGATTTAGAAGGTTACGTTTATGCAGCGCCAAGGTACCTTCGTATGTGACGTAGGTTTCAGATTGATCTTAACCGACGGACGGACAGACAGAAAATCAGATAACAAAAGAAAAATTAATTTTTGTATAATACAATAACGAATTAACAGTTTCTGGATTTTTCCCATTGCTGTATCATGAAACTTTCTTTTTGGCAAATTTCATGTTTCTAGACCAACGGGAAGTACGTTATAGGTTTTGATGAGTGAGTTTGCATCAAAATATGTGACATAAATGGCCGTATCTTTTGACTTCGTTGACTCAGAGGTTTCGATTTTTTCAACCTCAAGGGACTGTAGATCTTAGCGTGTGACACAAATTTCAACTTGATACACCTAGCCGTTGCTGCGGAAATGGGTTTTTCACAGTGGTCCTATAAGGATTCCGTTTTTACCGATTGAGGCACGGAACCTTAGAAATGAACTTGGGCCTAGCTAAACAGGGAAATCTCTGTTGCATAAACGCTACTCTTAGAGAACTTAACAGTGAACTAAGATTGATTTTCACTACCAATGATTAGCAGATTAAGTCAAGTTCAGTTAGAGCCGGCAACTCACAATCGAGTGACACTAGGAAAGAAGGGCTTTGTATTGGTGAAATACAAGACGGAAAAAGTAAATAATAAGGAATTTGTTAACATTCATGCACTTCTGATGTTCGAAATAATTTTATTGTTCTGTATACTTACGTTAAGAAGAATATCGGCGATGTAAGTAATGACCGCTGATAATAATTTCTCCCATGATAATTCTTGGAGGCAATCTAACGTGTACTTCTCTGCGTCAATAGTTTCGTTAGCGTTGAATAACAATGGCACTATAAACGAATAGAATAAAATCCACTGCTTTGTTATTGGTTTTGTTTTCAACGAAGAAATAAAGTGCATTACAGATACATATGACACGCCTTTGAGTGATGCAATGCAAATGTGGGGCAAACCGAGGATGCACATTTTCTTACCTGGTATTTGAAGCATTCTTTGCTAAAAAAATTTTAAGATAGAAGGTTCTTGGAATTTTTTCATATCTCCGGACACAGATGACAGATATATATCGAGACTACACAACAGCCTACAGCACATTTTCTACTATCCACTAGACAAACATCTTTTCCCCTGAATCACAAGTCTTCTGACTGATGTGATGCAGCCCGCCTGAAATTCCACCCTTGCCCGAACTTTTTCATCTTAGCTTAGCACCTGCAACCTACCTCCTCAATTCTCTGCTGGATGTATTCCAGTCCCTGTCTTCCTTTTACCCTCTACAATTGCCTCTATTACTATGGAGAGTATCCCCTGATGGCTTAAAAGATGTCCTATCGTCCTGTCCCTTCATATTTTCAGTATTTTTCATATATTCCTTTCCTCACCGACTCTCTGAAGAAGCTCTTCATTCTTTACCTTACCAGCTCACCTGACTTGCAAAATTCTTCTGTAGCACCACATTTCAAGTCATTAGATTCTCTTCTGTTACAGGTTTTCCACAGTCCATGTTTCATTTCCATACAATGCTATGCTCCAAAAGGAAATTCTCAGAAATTTCTTAATCAAATTAAGGCTGATGTAGTAGCCAGTAGACTTCTCTCGACTAGGAACACCTTCTAGTACTGTTTAAAATTCTAGGATTCTAAGTTAAACATTCAACAAATTCTCAGTCCGCATCTCATTTGCTGTAGATGATTTCGAGCATCATTCCAGGCCGACGTCAAATGTTTCTCTAATCTGTTTATTTCCTAATCTAGACAAATCATTTCACAAAACATTTGACCATTATAACTTCAGTTTTTTATTTTCAAATTATGTTCCGATAGAATGATCATTTTGACACCCAATTTGCTTTCCTTTCTGTTCTCGAAGTATCCTGAATTTAGTACTTTATTTGAAGGAAGCAATTTTGGCAGTTAAATATCAGACTAGTGTACTTCTTTATGGTCAGAACAGTTAGGCCATTAAGAAATGAACTTTTTGACCCCATTTGACCTCCTAATATCATCTGTTCACGAAATGTGAAATTTAATACTTGATTCGAAGGAATCATTTTCGCCTGTTAAATATTATACCAATGCAACTTTTTGACACTAATTGTTTAGCTAGCAGCAGCTGTTCGTTAAATGTTCCAGGTTACCCTCAAATCACTAATTAAGTTTTATAAATACCCTAATTATTTTCATGCAATTAAATACGTTTTTCCAAAAATAGATCCCATGCTGGTAGATTTAATATACCGTTTGTCCATTTTCCACAGTATGTTTGGTTATGAAAATTAGGACAAGGTCCCATTGTGTAATTACAAGTATAGGGAACTTTGTTTTCGTTACGCTGAAACATTTGACCAGAAATCTGAGAACTAGTGAAATATCGTTCGTGGCTAACGATATCTGACGTATATTCATTCATCTCGTTCAGCAAATTTATGGAAACCTGACGTAACGGAACGGCGCTGACGTCTACAGATTGTATTTGCAGTCAAATCGGCCGCACCACCTATTGGCCAACGTAGAGATGGCCGCGAATTATCAGCTAATGAACGACGTTTCGGTAATGAATATAATTATGACAGCACTACCTATTCAAACTACCCATCTCACTGTGCCACATGTTGTGTCATAGCGTCGCAGGCCATTAAGGCGAAGAAAGTCCTATTTTGCAGGACGTTAAATGCTGAAAATGAAGCTGTCTATTTTTGATTTATGGATACTTGACTGTTTCCGTCTTTTTCGGCTGTAGAGAAACTTCTGCTAATTATTTACCTCTCTCTTTACAACACTAAACCTTCAATAATAAGTACTTCACATCTATTATCTTCTTCTATCTATACTGGTAATGAATCTGTAAATCCGTCGTATCTGTCTGTTTGTCCTTGAACACGCTATCTCTAGTGGCCAATTTTCATACGGTTTTCGCAGGTAAATTGAACATGGTTTGGGGCGCCGTGCAAACTTAAGTTCATCAAAACCGAATCACAAAAACGTAGTTAGGGCATCCTTAAAAACTACATTTCATCAAAATCGGATAATAAAAAAAAGATATTCATAATAGTTATAAAAATGGATATATGTAGGGACTGATTTCAACCAATTTTGGTGCACAAATCACTTACTGCTTGGTAAGAATCACCTACCTATCAATGGACAGGGGGTAAAAAAAGAATGTAGGCCACGACGCACGAATATCCAGATTTTACTCATCCCGTATTTGAGAACGGGAGCACTTAGTGGCTTATAAAAAGCTTTACACATTTACAAACTTTTTGCTCTTCGGAAAGGAAGAGAGTTTATCGCTTACTACATTTTCTCTTTTTACTTTCGCATCCGATATTAATTTATTACTTCCTTACAACTAACTGTAATGGCGATCCATTTTGCTGAGAGTGTTCACATATACCACTAAATATATCTGCGAAATTAAATCTACGTACGACGTATAGATCAGGATAAATGATGTCATAACCATTAAGATGGGTGAAAAGCTGCCGCATCATCCGTGACGTTTAAATTTATTATTGTGACGGGTATATTTTCGTCTTGTAAGGCTACCCGTACTCAATAAATATTCAAACACGCACTGAGAATATATTTGAACGTTTTATTATTTGGTATTACAGGAAAAGAAGCACAGTTGCTATAGGTAACTTGTAAACAAGAAAAACAGTAACCAAAGAATAGAATAAAAACAAAACTTATAACTCCAACCAGTAGGAAACAACATTATTCAGCGCTCCAGACGGCGGATTCAAACTTGGCGGTTTACGCCATTCATTTGTTGCCGTGCAGTCACTGATTTCGTGACACAACTGTATTTATGGATGGCACGAACGGAACTAACGTGTGCGGACACAGCATTCGACGTGAGCAGCGGTCGCTACAGGAGCCGCCTTCGTGAAAGCGGAGCGTGGTGCGTCTTCTCTGAACCTGGCTGGAAAGTGGACATGTCGTCCGGAGCGGGTGGTGCGTGTACGTTCTGCATCGACCTGTTGTGGCGGCGGTGCTGGAAGTCGAGGTGTTGCATCTGTAAGGCGTTGAGCTCTTGACCATAAGGTGGGTGATGACTCCTTGAAAATGTAAGCCGGTGTCACTCTGCTAGGAGACACGGTTGCCTGTTCGCAATTTACTGTGATGACCATCATGTGTGTATGTCTCTGCGCAGGACGCGATGGGGTCCAGTATACGGTGGCTGCAGTGGTAGCTTGACGCAGTCTGTACGTAACATAACGTGGGAACAGCTTTCGAGGTTGTTATGCACAAAAGTTGTTGGACAACCATGCCTGGAGGTCTTTGTGGGTTTGATTTGGCTTACATGTTCCTGCAACTTGCGAAGGAACTCTGGTTGGTCATCCGTTTCTGACAGTAGGGCTGTGTCGACAAACTCCCCTGGTAGGCGCAGAGTCTCACCATAAGCCAATTTAGCTGCCGAGGACTCTATCTCTGGTTTGTATGTGGCGCGTAGACCCAGCAGGACTGTGGGTAGTGCAACGTCCAAAATGTCCCATGGCACATTAGCGCAGCCTTCAGCGTTCGATGCCAACGTTCAAGCATGCCATTGCTGGCCGGATGATAACTGGTCGTTTTGTGATGGACGTAGCCACAGAACTTCACCAACTGTGTGAATAAATCTGACTCGAACTGTCGGCCTCTTTTGGTGGTGATATGGAGCGGACAGCCGAATCTCGGCAGCCATGTTGATGTGAAACCGGTAGCTAGTGTTTCTGCGGAGATGTTGTCCGTAGGTACTGCTTCAGGCCATCGCGTGTATCTGTCAATCATTGTGAATATGTACCGCTGGCCATCCGATAGGGGGGAGTGGTCCTATCACATCAAGATTAACATGGGCGAAGCGTGAAGAAGTGTCCGGGAACTCTCCTATTGGGGGACGAATGTGGCGAGTGGTTTTGAAAAGCTGGCAACGCTGGTAGGCTCTCGTCCATTCGCAGCAGTCTCTTTCTATCCCTAGCCATACGAACCTTCGAGACACTAGCTTGAATGTCGACCGGACTCCTGGATGGCAAAGATTATGTAAGGATTCGAACACTGGCCTGCGAAATGCAACAGGAACAAAAGGGCATGATCTGCCATGTGACACTTCACAGTACAATTTCATCTTCTGGCCAGGAATGTCGACTTGCTATAACTGAAAGGAAGAGAGTGCTGTTGTGTTCAAATGGATCTGAGCACTATGGGACTTAACATCTGAGGTCATCAGTCCCCTAGACTTAGAACTACTTAAACCTAACAAACCTAATGACATCACACACATCCACGCCCGAGGCAGGGTTCTAACCTGCGACCGTAGCAGCAGCGCGGTTCCGGACTGAAGCGCCTAGAACCGCTCGGCCACGGCGGCTGGCTGCTGCAGTGTCGTCATGCAATATGATGTGTCGCTAGGAATCTTCTTGTTGCGTCCTGGCAAGTGACGTCATGTCCGCAGGTTGTGAAACACTGACCACTCTAGAGAGGCAGTCCGCAACCATATTCGTGATGCCTGATATATGGCGGATGTCCGTACTAAACGGACTGATAAATTCCAGTTGGCTGTACAGACGTGGAGAGCAAGTGTTGCTGTTTTTCTTGAAGGCATATGTTAGAGGCTTGTGGTCGGTGTATATCACGAACTCTCGTGTCTCAACCTGTGTTCAAAAGTACTTGGTTGCTTGATATATGGCTAGAAGTTCCCGATCATATGTGCTCCATCTTTGTTGTGCAGGTGACAGCTTGTGCGAGAAATAAGCCAGCGACTGCCAGGCATCGTCCACCCATTGTTGGAGGGTTGCACCAATGGCTAACTGACTGACATCCACCACTAATGCCAGTGGAGCTTTGAGTTTGGGGTGCGCAAGCAGTGCTGCTTATGCTAGACTCTTTTAGGTTACTTCGAAAGCCTCATTCATCTCCTCGGTCCACTGCACAGGAGAACTATACTTAAACTTGGGATCAGCCAGTGCCGCGTTCAGCAGCGCCTGTTCTTCGGCAGTGCGTGGTAAATGACGGCTGTAAAAACTGAGCATTCCTAAGTATCTGCGTAGCTCTTTTATTGTAGATAGCTTGGGTAATTGCAATATGGCTTCAACCTTCTCAGTGAGTGGTAATGAGCTAGATGAAGATATTCTATCACCCAGGGAACCGACTTGATGTTGGCCAAACAAATTTAGCTGTGAAACGTCCTTGCAGATTGAAACTGTGTGCCGCACCGAGACTCGAACTCGGGACCTTTGCCTTTCGCGCGCAAGTGCTCTACCAACTAAGGTACCCAAGCACGACTCACGCCCCATCCTCACAGCTTTACTTCTGCCAGTACCTCGTCTCCTACCTTCCAAACTTTACAGTAGCTCTCCTGCGAATCTTGCAGAACTAGCACTCCTGAAAGAAAGGATATTGCGGAGACATGGCTTAGCCACATCCTAGGGGATGTTTCCAGAATGAGATTTTCACTCTGCAGCGTTCGATAATATAAGCCATACAATCCCAAAAATAGAAAGGTTGATAAATGCAGAAACTATCACGCGATCAGCTTAAAATGCTCACGCATACAATTTGCTGACGAGAGTAATATAATGGAAAAAAACTTTCAGTTAGGATTTAAGAATGGTAAAGGCACCAAAGAGGTAGCGGTGACATTGTACTTCATAATGGAAGCAAGCTTTAAGTGAAATAGAGGCACGTTCATAGGATTTGCTGACATAGAAAAAGTGATGGACAATGTAAAATGGTACAAAATGTTAGAAATTCTCAGACAACTACATGTAAGCTACACAGAGAGACTGGTGATGTACAGTGTGAACAAGAATCAAGACGGAAAACTGTAATGGAACACCTAGTATCAAGTGATTGGATTAAGAAGGGTCTAAGTAAGACAGGCATGCAATCTACTTCGAAGAAACAATGACGGGAATGATAAAAAGATTCAGGTGTTGGATTACAATTCAAAGCCAAGGGATATCAATAATCACTGACGATATTGGTCAGGACCTACTGAATGGAATGAACAGATTGATACAGTTTGTGAACTGAGGGTATAGTGAAGAGAGACGGGAGTAATGAGGAGTAGAAATGGTATTAGCGATAAAGTTAACAACAAAATCGGTGATCGAAAAGTAGATGATGTTGCGGAATTCTGCTGCCTTGGAAGCAGAGTAACACATAACGGAAGAAGAAAAGGGGATATAAAATAAGACCTAGGACAGTCTAGGAGGGCATTATTGCCCAGAGTAAACCTACTAGCATCAAAAAGCGGCCTTAATTTGAGAATGAAATTTTTGAGAATGTACTTATGGACTCCAGCATTGTATTAAAGTGAATATTGGACTGTAGGAAAGTCTCAGAAGAAGGAAATTGAAGTGTTTCAGGTTTGGTCCTGTAGAAGGGTGTTCAAAAGTAAATGGACTGATAAGATCGCAAATGATGAGATTCTCCACAGAATTGGCAAGGAAATGAACAAACTGAAAGCAGTTATAACAAGAAGGGGCAGGAAGATAGGTGCTTAGTCATCAGCAAATAACTTCCATTGTGCTTGCGGATACTTTAATTGATAAAAGCTGTAGGAGGAGACAGGGATTGAAATATTTCCAACAAATAATTGAAGTTAGTTGAAAATCCTACAATGAGCTAAAAATGATTGGCACAGGAGAAGAAGTCATTGTGGGCCGCACCTGGCGAGTCAGAAGACAGATGGCGTGCCAAAAAATTAAAGCCAGGGTAATGGTATGTAGTCAATGCCGACAGACCTAGATTAGGAAATGAGACACTCAAAATAATTGACAGGTGTTCATATTTTGGCTTTAAATTAACTGACGGACTTCGAAGTAGAGAGGATATAAAGAGAAGACTGGGAATAAGCATAGACTGGATGAAGACCCGACTGCAACATCACACTAGTGACTGATGAAACAGTCGTTTGACTTGAGCTGCGGTTAAAGTTGGTTATAAAGTAATTAATCTCATTCTGAGTTTAGTATACAGCAATCCAAATGCTGTTTATCTAGAGGCAAGAGTAGTTTATCTTTCACAAATTCACGGATCAATAGCTGCCATTCTTTACGCGAAGGACGAAACCATTATCCATATTGCACGATATCATTATATAGTGTTCCTGACTATGCGGATGTCAGTCATTTGTATGGGATACAACAATACAGACTAATGTCGACAATTGTACCAGCGTCATCCATGGGTGACATCGTCCAAAAAATACATACCGAAGTAATTTATGAAAGTTGTTTACGTATGGTGTATAATCACCTCACAACCTGGCAAGGAAAGTGACGCAAGTCAGAAAACAGCAATTTTTAGTTTTTGTCACTGAAGTTCTCCAACGTGAACGAAAAACGTCACATTTCTGCCTCGCAATTTATCCGCTTCAGGACAGTTGTGTCAGTTTTGTTATAGGCTACTTCATGGTACGCCACAGCAAGAACAGAGTCGCTTTAGTGTTGCTACTGGCAAGTGTGCAAGGGTCATTCAAGAAGGGCGGCATGTTAATGAGTCGTGAAACTTTTCATGTACATAAGGTAAGTTGAATGTCATTTTTAATATCATTGATTATTACGACGTCTGTGTTTATACAGTGTCTGTATCTTTCAGTACAATGTCTTTCAGAGATACATGCATGTCTGAAGGAACAGACAGATTTTTGACGATTACAGCTGTTATAAATATTAAAGCATTCCGTAATTTGCAGCATAAAGAAAAGGAAATTTCTATTATAAAAAAAATCTCATACTGAATCTATTTTCTCGGCGATGAGTATTCCTGTATTATAGAAGTCCATTTATGACTTTATGTTTTCGTTAATTGTGTTCCTTAAATTGTACCTAATCGATTCTCGCTGTGAAATAGTATCAATTTTCAAAAATTAAAATTTTTCATCTTGTATTTTTCTAACACAATAGTGCCACCTTGATTTTCATTTTTATTACTGATTTTGCCTAATGGATGTTCGACTGTGGTACTGATATTTTATAGTAAGTAATAATAATACTAATAATAATATTTCGGGTGGAAAAGTGGCAGAAGTATTACATGAGGTGACATAACAACAACAACAACAAAAATTAGAAGCTTCAGAAAGGTGACACAAGTCAGATAATTAATTAATAATTATCTGACAACACCTCGCATCCGATGATTAAAGAACCACATGTCCACATGCCATTACTGCCAAAATTACTTACTTTAAATTTAAAGCCGACTTACGTTGTTTCAATATCAGAATTCTTTACGTCGATTTTCATCAAGTATTTTATTTTTGAGTTGTGCCACTGGTTCTTCATGTGGTGCGATATGTCATATACGAGTTACCAGTTTGCTTTCCACCCTGTGTCAGTGTGGTACAAAACAGTGTTCAGCTTGCGTGTTAACATAAGAACCTATTAACAGAGTACCAGTTATCAAAACGAGCGCGAGGAACAACACATGCAGCACGCGATTGTATGTATCCAAGGGCTGTTTACCATACGGCGGCTGGCGAGAACAGCGCAGCGCCCAAACAAACATCGCGCTACAATACATGCTGCGTGGCTCACGTTTGTTGTGCACATCGTCAGGCACCGACAGACTCATCTATACATTTCGAATACTTTGCTTACTCATCACTTTCTTCATTATCAGCCCCACTGACATACAAAGCGTACAGAGATAGCAAAATTTATGAGCGTTGTAATTTATGCTGGTATGAGCGATATTGAATGACGGCCACACCAATAAACCAGAAAAGTAAGCAGTAAAAAATACTTGAGGAGAATGGCTAAAATCTTAACTCCTTATGAATACGGAAAACGTTCCTAAACTTAGGGAAAACATACAGCTCTGGTAATCGAAGCAAGCAATGCAGTGGTATTGTTATTTTTACTATATCACAAGTTCGCACGTATAGGGGGAAGTAACAAGAATTGTACCACTTTCAGCATTTTTCTAATTTTAGTGAAATATAATGTACATCATCTAACTGTCATACTAATAATGCGTAGTCCATTCTCTCACACACTTACGCCGAAAGTCTCGAAGATAAATTTTCTATAATTAAAAGATATAATACAATAGGTGAAGATGTGCAAAGCGGTGCAGTTTATAAGCATGTCTTCTAAATTTTACCACTGGTATTACAAATGGTACCACCAAAAATTTTTTCAACTGTAGCAAGGAATAAATAATTTTGTGACAATGACCAATAATTTTTAAGTTTTAAGGCAGTAGCAAACAAATCTGAACCATTAATACATATTCATTAGCTAAAATACTATGCTACTTTTCGACTGAACTGTTTCAACAATAGCCAGGCTTTCAGTTCTGCAGCTATCAAAATAAAATGCTTTTTTTCTACGTCTTTACTTTCGCGCATCAGGTATGGAATCATTCACAACATTTTAGGAACTTGATCATTTATTCCTGCTGATCAACTTCGCCGATGTTACAGAACCAGCTTGAAGACGTGTTGCCACTTTGGTTTCGCCAGTTTTACTTTTGTTAGGCCTTACTTTAATATTTGTCAGATTCTTTGTCAAGGAGGAGCTTCTTGTAAGAGATACTGCTGGTCTCAACAACATACGATGTTGCTGTACTTTTCTGTTGTGGAGTTGGAATTGTAGAGATAGCTAGTGGGCCTACTGACACTCTCCTACTACAGGTTATTTTGTTTACTCATCTCTTCTTCTAGTTTCTAGCTTCTGACTGTGGACTGGGTTTAGTCGCAAAGATGTCCAAATCTTAAAACTGTGTGGATCCAGTTTCTAGTTTCGGGGAAGCCACGTATAGCGTTATGCACGGTTTCAGCTCTGCCATGCGTCTCTCCCAACAGCTGAGTAATCGTTGCCTGACTAATATAGTTTTCAGGATTTGTGCGAAGTCATTAGTCAGCAGCTTGGTAGTAATAACCAGCAAGTGGCTTTAAAAAAAGCTACGCCTAATGGCTGTAGCCTATGAGCGGTGTGTGGAAGCAGGCAAAGCATGATTACACCATTATCTCCAGCTAAAGCTACAGCAGTACAATAAGGTCAAATATTAGATGAAAGCACTGAATACGCATTGATGTATTCAACATAAATTATAATTTCACTTCATATATCTCTAAGATTGCAGATGTAGACCTTCACAGACAAATGTGTAATTCCTCAGATCACAAAATACACTTGAACTACACCGCGTCGAAATTGCCAACGATCTATAGAAATAGTCACTTTCAACAATTAATACAGCCTAAAACGCAATCTGTCAAACATGTGGCATCACTACATAGGTTGTTTACTATATATGTCAATAGCAAAATTTAAAAGGCGATGGTATTTATGAGTGTTTCCCCTCATAAAAAGTAATACTTGCTCCACAGCTGCGCAAAATATTGCGATTTTATCGCTATGCCGAAATGAGCTACTGCACGTAATCCGTTCCATTAAATTATAAAATGAGCTATATATTAGGTTCCAATTCGCATACTGCCATCAGTTCAGTGACGTGAACATACAGAGAATAGGACACTGAAGATGTTAACCTAGAAAATTTCCAGTACTTTTAAAGACATTACAATTCTTGCTTTATTCTGGTAAAATATAAGAACGTCATCACTAATCGTCAGGTAGTTTCTTATTGTATCAGTAATAGTTACAGTTACATTGAATTCATCTTCACTTTTTTTCCAAAACAAGCTACACTAATTCCTGTTGTCATAGGCGTGTAGCTGAAGCAAGCTAATTCGTACCTCTGTCTGAAATTTGATAAGTTATTTGGGCGATGTGACAGAAAACCAGCGAATGTTTTAGCCTTACGTTAAAAAAGTAAAGGAATCAAAGCCATCTGTCCAGATACTGAGTGACCTTAATGGCATCGAAACAGAAGATGCTCGAACGAAGGCCAAAATACCGAGTTATTAATTGCTGAAAAGATGAGCAATCAGCTGCGCAAAAGAAATTTTATTTCTTAACCCGTTTCAGGCACTTAGGGTCTTTCTTCAGAATCTTAGAACAGTCCCATTATTAGCGAGCGTCAAAAATAAACAAGTGCGTGCAGCGATTACAGTAAAACTCTGCTTATACCTGTTTACTTGCATTTTTGATGCTCGGTAATAGTGTGACAGTTCGAATCTTCTCAAGGCGGCCCTAGGTGACTGAAACCGGGAAGAAATAAAATTTCTTTTCTGTAACTGGTTACGGACGTTCTGAACAACCAAAATATTAAATTCCTGTTTCTTTCCAAAATAGTTTTGCTGAGGAAGGTTGTACATACATTCTTCCGTTAATGTTTAAATCTTCACAAGAACGCTACATTGAGAGATATCAAAATAGGTGTTTACGGGATATGAAATCAAAAGGTATAACTTAACAGAAAGAGGCAACTGCCCTTAATGAGATACCTATATGATTCCTCATAGAGTATGGAAAAGAAATTTTATCTCTTCTAGCAGCTGTATCCGTAGGTCACTGAAAGAATCAAGCATTCCAAGTTTATGGGAAAACTTGCAGGTCATTCCAGTTTTCAAGGAGAGTCGTCGAACAAACGCACACAATTATAGGTTTGCATCGCCAACGTGAGTTCGTTGTACAATTCTGGAACACGTATTATGCTTCGGAGATACGAGGTATATGGGGATCGAAAATCTACACTGTAGAAATCGATATGGATTCCGAAAACACCCATATCGTTCTGTTCACGAGACCTATAAGGTAGCAGGTGTCAGCGCCCAGGTAGATTCCGTGTCCATTAACTCCTGGAGGGTTTCGAGAAAGCTTCGCCCTGTTTTTCAATGAACAAAATATGTGATTACGTAATTTCAGACCAATCTTGTGACTGGGTTTCTTGAAAATAGAATGCAGCGTGTCATACCTGATGGACTTCAAATCTAACTACGGGCGTCCCCGATGGCAGTGTTATAGGACGACTACTGTCCGCAATAAACATAAATACTAGCCAATGTTCGAAACACCATGAGGTTCTTCGCGAATATGCTGTTGCATGTAGAGTAATAGCAACGTCAGGACTTGTAGAGAAATGCAGAAAGACCTGCAGAAATGGAAACTTGGTGCGTGGTTAGGAAGCTGATCCTCAATCTAAACAAATGTAGCGTATGAAGCGTAAATAGCGGAAAGAACCGTTGTTGCCGAGCAGTCACTGACTGCAATCACATCCTTTACATCTTATTTGTCTCCCATCGTCGCAGTGTAGGCACGGTTAGTAACTGATTTCGTATGGTTATACCCTAGTGTAATGGGTGGTCGGATACCCTTCCGATTAACATCCCTTTACCCCCCTCAACCCGGACGGAATAAGTATACCCCAACTGTCTGCGCGTAGTATGATTTATATGAAAGTTAACGAAAGTTTTCTAAATGTTTGCAAATCGTGTAACTGAGGGTACCAGCAAGGTGTTCACCTAGTGGGATGTAGGAAACCGCCTTCAAACTGTTTCGGCGTAACGACAAGGCCCGGCACGACGATGAAGAACGGAAGAGCAGAGACGGCTGTGGGACTACGTCAGCCAATAGTACGCTGAGTAGGATGGCGCCAAGACAGGAGCGGCATCTACACGGAGAGGATATAAGTGCAGCGCCGCCTGTCGCGGCCGGAGTGGAAGGTGAGCTGTCCTACTAAAGCCACAGCACTGGTTCTCTAGCTTTGCTAGCATTGTAATTGCATATACCGAAGGATGTGGATTATTTGCATGTCGCCCTTTGCTTGCGACACACCGTTGTGAATATGCAGAGTTAAGTATTGTCAATTTAACTTAGTGTAACAAACTCCATTAATACGATTTGCTTGAATTGTTGTCCAGATGGAATCCATCCATCCTTACCTGACGCATCCACCAGCATCTCCGCCAGCACCGCCTCCTTCCCGTTACCCAGTGTGGCTTTCGGCCGTCCTTCTCTACCGATCACCTTCTCCTTCACCTCACTCATCTCCTCTCCGAACAGCTCAACTCCCGTAGGTCCGCCATCTTCCTCTTCCTCGACCTTCAGCGTGCTTACGACCATGTATGGCATGCCGGTCTCCTCTGCAAGCTCCAAACCTTCGCCCATCCTATCAACTGCGTCCGTCTGATCGGGTCCTTTCTTTCCCAACGTCCTTCCGTCACCATCCATAACACGGTTTCCTACACCTTCTACCCCTCCGCCGGTGTGCCCCAAGCTTCCGTGGCTCAAATGGCTCTGAGCACTATGGGACTTAACATCTATGGTCATCAGTCCCCTAGAACTTAGAACTACTTAAACCTAACTAACCTAAGGACATCACACACATCCGTGCCCGAGGCAGGATTCAAACCTGCGACCGTAGCTGTCGCGCGGCTCCGGACTGAGCGCCTAGAACCGCGAGACCACCGCGGCCGGCCAAGCTTCCGTCCTCTCCGCTCTTCTATACCTTCTGTATATGGCGGACATGCCGCCACCTTCACCCCCCGTCCACCTTCTCCAATACGCCGATGACACTGCCTTCCTTGCTCTCGCCCCCACCCTGCAACGGTCCCAACACCTTCTCCAATCCCATCTTGACCGGTTCACCGCTTGGTGTAACCAGTGATTGATCAAGGTCAATTCTTCCAAGACCCAGGCGATCATTGTAGGCAAAACCACTCCTTCCTTCCGCCTCCTCGATTTCTATATCACATTTATGGCCGTCCTATCACCCTCACTCCCACCCTCAAGTATCTTGGCGTCACCCTTGACTGTCGCCTCTCCTGGACCCCCCCATCTCTGGACTATCCAAGCCAAGGCACGCTCCCGACTCCGTCTCCTCAAGCTCCTTTCTCGCCGCACATGGGGTCTGGACCACCCCCCCCCCCCTCCCACCATCCTCCACACTTATAAATCCCTCATCTGCCCTATCCTCTGCTGCGCTCATCCCGCCTGGCTCTCCACCCCTCCTACCTTTTACAAATCCCTTCTAATCCTAGAATGCCATGCTCTCCGCCTCGCCTATCGCATCCGCCCCCCATCCCCCACATGGATCCTATATGACCTCATCCCTTTCCCGCACCTAGTCTTTTCCTCGAACGGATACGGATCCTCTATACCTCCCCCTCACCCGCTTGTCTCTCCCATCCTCTCCCATCCCCGTCCGCTGTCACGCCTGCACTCCCACATCCCACCTGCTCTCCATCTCTCCACTCTCCATACCCTCGCCTAAGGTGGCTTCCACCAACTCCCCCTCCCTGACGATTCCATCCTCCCCTCCATCTACCCCTCCTACCAACTTTGATCCTCCCCATCCACCCCCTGTGTTTTTTCCCAAGGGCACCCTCTCTCCCTTCTCTCCCTCCTCCCTTCCTCCCTCCCTCCTCTCCACCAGGCCTCCCCTACTCCCCTACTTTGGTGCCTCCCCCTCTCATCTCCTCTGCCACTGACATCTACACCCTCCCCTCTCCCTCCTCCCCCTCATTTTCCCCTTTTTGGCAGGTCACCGGACTCGTACACGTATAGTGAACTTTCACGCGTCGGAGATTATCACCTAGTGTTTGTGTGTGCCGCCGTGTTGGTATTACAGCGTTTCATCGTTTGTGCTCCACCGTTTGCGTGTGTCACCTCTGTCATCTTTGCGTGTCCACGTTTCTGAACGTTTTTATTTTGGACACTGCGCCCGTGAACGGCTCCGTGTGTTTTAACTTTGTATGTCCACGTTTTTATATCCACCATGTCTGTTTTCCGATTGCCTCCTTTTGTATCATTAGTCACATCTGTGGCCGAAGAGTGGCGTAGTATGCCACTGCTGGCTTACCTGTATCAGGTGTGAAATAACAATAACGAAAAAAAATTATTGTCTAGCGATCCGAGAGAACAGCTTCTTAGGCACCCTACATTAGACGAGTGGGCAGGATATACTACACAAACCATATCCAGGATGGCCGGAAGCAGAACCTCCTCGTTGATACGCCGCGCGGATTCTGGGCTGGCGCACGTCCCCCCCCCCCCCCCCCCCCCCCCCTCACGGAAGTGGCGCTTTAACACGCACGGCTATCCGAGTGGATAATCGCAGCCATTAAATATCGGAAAAATATGCGCACGGAGATATTTAGGGCGGAACAGCCACACACAAATAATCGTTGGAAAGAAGCATCCTCAACCCTGAGAAGCGTAAAGGGTGATCAGTCCTTAACGCAAGCGCCTGAAGGATACATTTTTCCACCACCACTAGCCAGCCGGCGGGGTAGCTAGCGGGTGTATCTTTCCCAACCACTGCAAAGCCTTTGTGTAGAAATCTTGCACAGGTAGCATATGTTTGTTTGGCGACGCAACAAAGTGTACTGAATGAAGGTGTTTCAGATGAAATGAAGAAATACAGATAGTCTGTTCACCATTCATGTATGATTCATATGTGCCTACAGCACCACCAGATTCAGTAAGGAAATTGTTCCATGAGGAATTTCCCGATGTTCAGTTTCATAATAGGAGTGCGATTCATAGATTGCACAGTAAATTTCATGGAACAGCAAGTGTTCTTGACAAGAAACATCGAAAGCCACGTACAGTACTCACAGAAGAAACTCTGCCTAACATTGGAGATGCTTTGGAAAGCTCTGCATGGCATTGTACATGATCTGTAAATTTCTCCTAGAAATTCAGTTCAAAGTCTTTCTTAGCAAATGGTATTTTCCTATTACTGTTCAAGCGGCTACGAAGTTACTAAGGTTACAACATAACTGAAGTGAAAGAACTTAAACCAGATGACCCTGCCAAAGATTGCGGTTTTGTGAATGGATTTTGGACAGGGTGCATAACGGAGAAATTGACCCTCACCTGATTTTCTTTCAGGAAGAATCATGCTTTCACCAAAGTAAATACGTTAACTCACAAAATAACCGTTATTGGAGTTCTGGAAAGCCTTACGTAACACGCGAGGCATCCAGGCATGATCAGCAAACAGTAGTGTGGTACAGTATGAACGGTGAGAAAATAATTAGAACTATAGTTTCCCAGGGCACAATTAACAACGAGAGATACATGGAAAACATTTTTTGCCGGCCGAAGTGGCCGTGCGATTAAAGGCGCTGCAGTCTGGAACCGCAAGACTGCTACGGTCGCAGGTTCGAATCCTGCCTCGGGCATGGATGTTTGTGATGTCCTTAGGTTAGTTAGGTTTAACTAGTTCTAAGTTCTAGGGGACTAATGACCTCAGCAGTTGAGTCCCATAGTGCTCAGAGCCATTTGAACCATTTTTTTGAAAACATTTTTTGGCCGTTTTTGGTCATTTAACAGAGACAGCGTACTCGCGCGACTTTTCAGCTGGACTCTGCGATGGCACTGCAGTCCACTTCTCATTACGGAAAAATCACGAAGTGGTCCGAGATAGAGTTAACCCCGTGCGATTATTAGCTCTGGAGGGCATTAAAAGAAGACGTGGGCAAATCAGATGCACACACTTTAGACTAATGTAAAACTAACATTGGTCAAGAAACTGCTGCCACTTCACAGGATGTGTACAACTGATGGTTATAAATATGCTTTTATTCGATTTTTTTACAGCTGTAGCAAGTAACCTACATAAGGCAATACAGGAAATCTAAAGAAACGCAGCGAATATCGTCACAGGTTGTTTAATAATCACGAAAGAGTCCTGTAGATGCTCCCACAACTTGACGGGCAGACGTTACAAGAGAGGCATCATGTTAGAAGATGAAATTTATTGTACAAATTCCGAGAGCATACATTTTCAGAAGAGGCAACGAGTATCCTACGTACATTTCACGTGAAGCTGATAAAGTCAATATTAGAATGATTCGAGCACTTACGGAGATGTACCAACAATCATTAAACTTCACCATTCGCGAAAGGGAGAAGGAGATACTGATAATCCAAGTATCCCCCGCCATACACCATAATGTGGCTTGAGGAGTGTAAATGTAGCTGCAGATGCAAGAGAGATATGTTTTTTATAATTTAAGATATTTTCTGTTTTCAACATAAGAATGAGTACTTCGGTATGCATCTACGCTAACGAAATAAGAATGAAATGGGGTATTCCGCAGCTGCTGTGTACTTTTTCCGAGGATAGCGCGGCCATTAGAGATCATGTCCGTTGCAGACTTCAGTTATTTCCGCCAAGTTCCGGTAATTAGCGAGCGGGGCAGACGGATTACCTATTGGAAATAATTGCGAGGGAATTACCAGTTGCAGCATTTGCCATACAGTCACCGGGAGATTCCAGATATCTGGTGGCAGCCGAAGGTCAAGTGACAATTTTGTTTTTAGGTTTGTGCGCCCACAACGGAAATATGAAGACCTAGTGGATGTAACAGAATGAAGCATGTGACTTTCTCGTAGTGTGTTGCAGTGTAGATGTGCCTTACGCCGATGTGTTTCTCCTCTGCCCCTTTTGTATAAGGGGGATCAAAAAGTTTTCGTTCGAAGGCGTGGTCGTGCGGTTCTAGGCGCTTCAATCAGGAACCATGTGGCTGCTACGGTCGCAGTTTCGAATCCTGCCTCGGTCATAGATGTGCATGATGTCCTTAGCTTAGTTAGATTTAAGTTGTTCTAAGTCTAGGGGACTGATGACCTCAGATGTTAAGTCCCATAGTGCTCAGACCCATTTGAACCGTTCGAAGGTCGTACAATCCAGAATCGGTATGCCAATCGGACAAAATCATCCCACCGAAGTACCAGGTTGAAGATACCCATTTGGTAAAATTACCGTAACCTGCTGCGTGATGTCCGCAGCTCGTGGCCGTGCGGTAGCGTTCTCGCTTCCCACGCCCGGGTTCCCGGGTTCGACTCCCGGCGGGGTCAGGGATTTTCTCTGCCTCGTGATGACTGGGTGTTGTGTGACGTCCTTAGGTTAGTTAGGTTTAAGTAGTTCTAAGTTCTAGGGGACTGATGACCATAGATGTTAAGTCCCATAGTGCTCAGAGCCATTTTTTTGCTGCGTGAAGAATTCCATGAACGTCTGCTGCACATACTCGTCTGACAAGAATCGCTGATCCTTCAAGCCCTTTTTTAAGGGACCAGACGCGTGGTAATCGCATGGGGAGAGATAAGGACTGTTGGGTAGAAGCTCAAGTTCCTCCCATTTGAGTTGGCATAATTTCTGTTCACGATGGTTACAATATGGGGGCCGGCCGAAGTGGCCGTGCGGGTCTAGGCGCTGCAGTCTGGAACCGCGCGACCGCTACTGTCGCAGGTTCTAATCCTGCCTCGGGCGTGGATGTGTGTGATGTCCTTAGGTTAGTTAGGTTTCACTAGTTCTAAGTTCTAGGGGACTTATAACCTCAGAAGTTGAGTCCCATAGTGCTCAGAGCCATTTGAACCATTTTTTTGAACAATATGGGGACATGGGTAATCAGAGATGCAATAGCACCTCTTGTCGCCGTTTCAACGATGTTTCGCCGTAATTGCACGCTGTAATTTCTCCAGCGTTGCGCAGTGCCGCTCCCCTATGAGCGAGGCACTGAGTTGTCCGTAATGGATGAGATTCCCTCCCCCCTCCTCCCTCCCAGCTCGACCGGCATCTCGTGTGAAATCACTACCAGCACGGAACATGCCGCACCATTCCACAACGGTGGTCGCTGACGGACATGCTGTCCCATATGCTCATTTCATTCTGTAATGGATGTCTACTGGTGTTTGTCTTTCGGCGGATAAGAAACGAATAAGAGCACATTGGTCCTGGTTGGACGCATTTGGTAATAATTCACGTTTTCACATTCACCACACCACACCGCAAACACACGAAAGCCGCTCTAATCCCGTGCCTACATATTGGATCCTGCATACCCGCACCAGAGTCACGTACGTTGCACATACACTACAACAACGCCATCAAATAAGAACTTTTTCATCGCCCGTTATATATTCGGGTAATACAACATTGCGACCGTGGTGGCCGAGTGGTTCTAGGCGTTTCAATCTGGAACCGCGCGACTGCTACGGTCGCAGGTTCGAAACCTGCCTCGGGCATGGATGTGTGTGATGTCCTTACGTTAGTTAGGTTTAAGTAGTTCTAAGTTCTAGGGGACTGATGCCCTCAGATGTTAAGTCCCATAGTGCTCAGAGCCATTTGAACTATTTGGTAATACACCATTCCGTTTCCACTTACATTACATATTTCATCATGAAAACAGAATCTCTATAAAGCAGCAATTATTTTGATGCTGTAAACAAAGATGATGATGATGAAAAGTTTTGAGGTCACAAGATAGAAATATCTTTAGACCCCGTAAAAAAAAAAAAAAAAAAAAAAAAAAAAATTATGTGAGACGAGTGTGGAGGAAAACCACAAAATGACTAAAGTGAGAACTGCTAGTTAAGACGTAAAGAAAGTCCGGAAAAACATGAACACACTGAAACGTCCCCTTTGAAAAATTATATACAATACTGGGCTTAAACTGACACACAATACTTCTAGCGCAACGCAATCTGACTTTCAATAATCCCTACAAAAGAATGGCCCTGACTAACATTAACCTATACCTTTCACAAATCACTTATCTCACAAAAATCTTCGTTACTCGAACTACTGCAATACAGCGAGCGCCACTACTGCCAGCTAAATAAAAGATTCAAACTACGGAAGGCACTAACTACTAATAGGCATAGTTAGCAAATGAAAGATTTTAATAGAGAACAAACAATGTATTTACCTTAATAGTCATAATTGACATCCAGTCTTACAAATTTCAAAACTCCACCATCTCTCTCCCCACATCCACCACTGCTGGCGGCTCACCACCAACTGCCCAACGCTACGCGCTGTTCACAGCCAACTGCCGCTGCCCAACACTACAATGGCAGACAACAATGCAAAACTAGCCACAGCCAGTGATTTTCATACAGAGCGCTACGTAACGTTGCCAATAAGAAAACATAAACAGCCTACTTACAACACACTGAAACAAAGAAATGGTAACATGAAAATCTTTTAACTTTTTAGAGATTAACTGTTTTATCTAAGAGAGTGAAACATCGCTGACCTCGTCTCTTTCTGATTTCAACCATTAGTGCCAAAAATGGATTGTAGATAACAAACAGATTCTGCGACAACATAATTATCTGTCTCAGAGACCACGAGAGGAAACACAAGAGAGCATTGTATTTATCTATGGAGTGGAGGATAAGCAGCTACTGATCATTAAATTACTGCAATTTAGGAAAAAATAAACGTGTGCAGTAATAAAGCTGAAACATAGGTCCAATAGTGAAACACAATTACAAAAGTCAGTGATTTAAAAATATTAGACTTCTTGTAGCTCAGCTTCAATGTGACCATGCTAAATAATTACGCTGGCGGAGTATATGCTGGAATAATTCTGATAATTCCTTTGAAGGAAATTTGACAGCCAAGATCGCATTTATTACTGCTTATTTGTAATGACCGGTTTCAACATTTAAGACGATCATCTTATGATCTTTGAAAACACTTTTTGTTGTACCTCAGGTTCCATTATAACTGCATCAGGAGATGATAGTCTTAATTTTTGAAACAGGACACCATGAAAAAAAAATAGTGCTGAAAGCGATATTGGCTATTAAATTTTCTTCAAAGCAATAACAGATCGCTCCTTTTTTCTCTAATTACGAGACATTTTGATCTCTTATTTTGTCAGATGCTAGGCACTAAGTGTTCACAGATCATCAAGAAAAACTGAGGAAACTAATCAATAGCGAGTGGGTCATCTCCGTGTTTAATGTTTTAAAAATCATGATGTTACTCGTCCCAGTTCGGATGCTACCGAAATTTAAATATTTCTCACTCAAATCTCAACGTTCATTGAGCAAATGTACAACCCACTAAAATAACAGGAGATTAAAAATCCAATACACTGAAATTCGTATAAATTCACGTGTCTTTCAAACGTCCAGTTTAATTATGGAAGGCATTAAACAACACAATTTGAATACAAACATTTAATTTTAGGTATATGCAGAACTGTAATGGAGAGCAATCAAAATATGCAAATAACCAGTCAGTCACTAATATTTATCTTCGAACTACTCGCTTTGACGGGTTCTGCTGGGAGATACAGATCTGGTCCTGGTAAGTTAGTAGAGGAATGTAAATAATAGTTACCGGTTAAAGGTGTTTTTGTATTAAAGTTGACAGCACAGTTCGCTGTAGCAAGCGGAGGTATAGCTATGGCGGATTTTATACATCTTAACCACAGCAAAATGTGCAATTATTTCCGATTTCAGTACGGAATTATCATTTCAGATATGCACCTTCAGATATACTGTTTATGAGCAACGTTTCACAACACATGCATGTCACATCGCACGTCACAACGCAAACAAATTATTCACATGGGACGCGCTTTCCACAGTACAGATCTCTTGAAGTCTAAAGATGGTAATGCCACACCGAAATTGGTAATTATTGCAAACGTTGCTGCTAACTAGAGTGATAAGTACAATCTGTTTAATCTGAATTCATGTAGTATGAATGATGGAATCAGGCTTAAAAATATCTGTGAGGCTGTAGTTAATTGTTTGTTGCTAGAGTTAGTGTGAATCAGTACATTGCTACTGCTGTTACAAACACCTAGAGCACTTAACCGTTAATGGTACCTGTCTCCCTATGCACGCTTTAGGCTGTTAAACTGAAAGTTCGTAGTAAATGCTCTCGAAAGTGTCATGCTCGAACTGTTTTGTATCATCAAGCTCATGCGACAAATTATAAAAATGATCACCTGATGTCGCCATTTGGGATCAACAAATCCATCCGAAATCCGGTGAACTGAATTCATGCCCGGTTTTGCGTATATATACATAACTATATTGTTGTACTCACCCCAGAGTCCTGTGGAAACAGTCAGCAGTTAGTCGACTGCAGATATCCATGGGTAATGAGAATGAATCTACACAGTGCTGGAAGTTGTTTGGAAACGCAAAAATCAGATGTTCAAGAATAATGTCGTGAGACAGGATTAGAAATGAAGGAATTTTTGTGTTTGTGGTTAGACAAATGTTAATGTTCAAAGATCTGTGAAAGTAGAATCGGGGAAATACTGTGCCACAGAACCACAATTACGTATCTAATTACTTAGAGGTACGTTTAAAACCTAAAATCTGTAACGAATTTTAAATACTACGACAAGTTATGGCACAATTGTAACGTTGAACTAATAACAGCGCCCGTGTTAGCTAGACCATCTTAATGATATCCTCACTTGATAAAATGTGTTATAAGGATAAAATGTGTTTGGCAATATGTAGTTTAGAAACAGAGAAAGTGACGTATCGAAACTATACTGTAAACGTATCACATGACTATGTGATTTGTAAACAGCTGCTTAGAGGCCAAAGAAGTTCAATGAGAGGAAGTGGTTCTTCGATTTTGTCACCTTAGGTGAGAGGAATCATTAGCACAGTTAAGACACTTTGGAAGCAGCCAAAAAGCCGGCGGCGGTGGCCGAGTGGTTCTAGGCGCTTCAGTCCGGAACCACGTGACTGCTACGGTCGCAAGTTAGAATCCTGCCTCGGGCATGGATGTGTGTGATGTCCTTAGGTTAGTTAGGTTTAAGTAGTTCTAAGTTCTAGGGGACTGATGACTTCATATGTTAAGTCCAATAGTGCTCAGAGTCATTAGAACCAAGTAGCCAAAAAGTTGTTTCACTTGACATTCATTATCAATAGTCAACCGGAAGAGCCTTGTATAACAGCTGCGTCGTAATCTTCTGTTAGTCACAACGTTATTCCGAGTTTATGATTTCAGTAAACTGTTCAGTTAACAGTTCCTCTCAAAGTTCGCTATTCCAAATGTTAATAATTCGTATCAAATCCTCGATAATTCAATAAATGTTTCAGACAATGACATATAAAAAATTTTATACATATTACAAATTTTGAAACAAAATAATTTTGTTATTTACATTCCCGACGTCATTGTCGACGGAGCACATATTTGCCTAGTTAATAATAGGGCAGGAAATAAGCTGCGACCTTTGTAAAGCTATTGTCGAAATTCTCATGTGAATTGATTTCGAGGAGCCCGGAAATGGAGTTGGACACTACTTTGCTGCTCTATGCCTTCAGTAATTTTTCTTAATATTATTTTCACGTTCTGACAACTTTTGACTGTCGGAACTGTATAAAACAAAATATTTATACATCGATACCGTACATTAAGGTACTGTAGCACAATAAACCGAGAGCAAAGGACATCTCTTGGATAGCTCCTTACTGCGCTGTAGCACTGAAACTGCATATTTACGCAATAAGCAGTTAGAAATATGAAATCCATCAAATAAAAATGACGTGGTTAGGGTATACATACACTGAAACTGCATATTTGTGCAATAAGCAAGTATAAACAAGAAATCCAACATATACGATACGACAGATTACGAAATTGTGAAATCGAGATTGCGCTGTACGATGTGCTTTTGTTACACACCTGGGCACAGGACACTTGATCTCCTCAACTAGTCAGACCACAGAATGAAATCACATTACACGTCATGTAATTAGCCAACCATATCATCACATTTTCAATTCGAGAACACATAAAGGATGAAAAGATTTCAAGAATGACACGCGAATAAAGTAGATATTCGGAATGTAATGTATAAAATGTAGAATACCAACTAAAGCGATGCTGTAAAACACCTGAAGTATAAGGAAACTGAAGGTGCCGGTTTCCCATAAGGGTATGGAATCGTAGTCGCTATTCGTGCTTGAACAAACTTGAAAAGAGTTATTGCATAACAGTTCCGCCAGGAGGATAAAGCATACCCGCTTCAACAAATGTATTATTTCTTTCTAGCAGTGTGCTCGACGGAATATAAACTCAGCTAGGCAAAGCGCGAAATGAGTGGTTTTTCTGCCGCACCTTGGGATGGCACCTCTGACTTCCGCCGCAATCTATCCACGTTCTGTATGTGGAGGGACGAACTTTCGCACCTACGAACTTCAGATTATGTTTCACTTTACGATCCTGAAACCTTTCAGTCCCTAGAGCTTTTTGTAAACTGAAGCATTCACATTGCAATCGTCGTCCCAGGGAGGATCTTTTCTTTTATTATCCTGAACAACATGTTTTGGTCCAAAATTCAACGGCATCATGCAAGAATTTTTTCGGCTCTCCCTGAATTCCACCGAATGCCCAATTTCCTATGGTTTCACGGCCTTGGTTGTGTTTCATTTTCCCAAATTTCGGTTCGCCAACTCACAAACAAACAGTTGCATTCCAACCTAACCTAGATCTCTGGTTACGCTACAGATCAGTCTTCCAACGCTACTGGGTCTTTTGCTTTCACATTCGTTGGCTTTGCCATCTCAGGACCAGACTTGTGTTCCACCCTAACTTAAATCTCTGGCTACGTTGTAGGTCAGGCTGTGTGTGCGTACGACTAGTCACGTTTCCTTTGTCCGAATAGATCACGTCAGCTTTGCTCGCTGTATTTGGCCAACAAGGTCACGTGTCCTGCTCAGACTCCGTAACAAAAGCACAACGTACAGTGAAATATCGATTTCACATTTTCCGAAACTATGGTGCCGTATTTGATGGATTTCTAATTTATACTTGCTTATCGCGCAAATATGCAGTTTCAGTGCTACAGAGCATTCTAGATCTGTCCTATACAAGTCCTTTTTGTTCTCGGTTTGTGGTGCAACAATGCCTGAAAGTCCGATATCAATATATACAGCGTGTTACAAAAAGGTACGGCCAAACTTTCAGGAAACGTTCCTCACACACAAAGGAATGGAAACACACAGCAACAGAACGTACCAGCGTGACGTCAAACACTTTGTTACAGGAAATGTTCAAAATGTCCTCCGTTAGCGAGGATACATGCATCCACCCTCCGTCGCATGGAATCCCTGATGCGCTGATGCAGCCCTGGAGAATGGCGTATTGTATCACAGCCGTCCACAATACGAGCACGAAGAGTCTACATTTAGTTCGGGGTTGCGTAGACAAGAGCTTCCAAATGCCCCCATAAATGAAAGTCAAGAGGGTTGAGGTCAGGAGAGCGTGGAGGCTATGGAATTGGTCCGCCTCTACCAATCCATCGGTCACCGAATCTGTTGTTGAAAAGCGTACGAACACTTCGACTGAAATGTGCAGGAGCTCCATCGTGCATGAACCACATGTTGTGTCGTACTTGTAAAGGCACATGTCCTAGCAGCACAGGTAGAGTTTCCCGTATGTAATCATGATAACGTCCTCCATTGAGCGTAGGTGGACGAAACTAAAATGAACTCTAACATGGAAATTAAGCGTTTCCGGACACATGTCCACATAACATCTTTTCTTTATTTGTGTGTGAGGAATGTTTCCTGAAAGTTTGGCCGTACCTTATTGTAACACCCTGTACATAAATTCTACCAAATAAAAGAACTTCGTGTTCTAAATTCCATTTCGCTCCATTTCACGACATTTTGATACCGTAATACAGCCGTGAGTAAGTCTAATTAGGTGTTTTATTACTGCCATCATCCGATTTCTTTATGTAGCTGCCCAAAACTGACATAGAATCTTTATATGCTACGAAAAAAAAAATGATTAATACTTAGCTGTCAAGCATTTGTATGATTAACCAACAAATTCGAAAATTTGACGGATGCTATAGTGATGAATATTTATACTGTAATAAAAAGTTGTCTGTATAGCTTTGTGAATTTGTTTATATCTATCTACACCGTCCCCTAAAACATTGCAGTGTTACCTATCTGGCTTCTACAGTGATATGCGACATTGACCAGTCAACACTCTGCAAATAGAAATGTAACAGCAATGAACATTTATATAGTTTTCCTGCTAACCACCTCCCATTGTTTTATTAAACTGTTGTATCGTTATTCAAGTAATCTGCTTCTTCAGTGCCTGCTCAGAAGTCAATCCTGATATTGGCAGTTCAGCTACTCCTCTATGCATAGAGAGACAGCTAAAACCAACATGCCTTAGCTGACTAGCCCACCGCTTAAGTAATGTTTCTTTTTCTTTAAAACATATAGTGCAAACATACACACATACACAAAAATTTAGGTTTAAAAATTCCCTAAATACATCAGACAAATACGTTATCATAAATTAACTGTTGGAGTAAACATGTCCGAAGCTGTGGACGTAAGCAGAAATACAAATTAAAATATATGTTTAATATTAATCAGAAGTAATGAATTCTAGGAATATTTGAAGCTGCTTACATTACAGATTGCAATGTTAACAAGCTCTATAGTGCAATGCATATCATCATAATTACACGTTGATTTTTCCCTCATGTCGTTAAACATCAAATCGAAAGAAGATTACAGTCTATCTAAACTCCATCACACCCTCAAAAATCGAGTCTAACATTTGATGAACGAGGGCTGGAACTTTAAAGGTGGAAACTATTTATTTACAGCTATTACAAAACAGATAATTGTTTCAAAGTTTTACTGACCTTCAAAGTGGTTACCAGCTCTAAGTAAATAGTTGCCAGTATTAAAGTCCCAACCCTCGTAGAAAGGTTTGTAAAGTTTTACATGTGAGAGAGTCCTACGTGTTCGCTGTATTGTAATAAACATCTAAATTTACTACCGTATGTGAATTCAACTGCAAAAACATCTCTTGTTCAAACACTAGTTGATTAAGTTAAAATATTTTCTGCTGTATATTTTATATGTATAATTTAACTGTAACGTTCACAATGGTAACTAACTGCAGTGGTTGTGACAGAATTGACGAAGTTGGTGTCTCACAGCCAGCGGTTTGTTGCGGTTCTTCCATGAGCAGTGATTTCGTTTAGCTTGTCTTCCTCCCTTTCTGACGCCAAGGGGTTCCAGTTAAATGTTGCCTGATCTCTCAGCCTCTCCTGGTTCAGCGGATCACTGTCTCACATGTATTATACTGCGGCAGTAAGGGCTACACGTCCTGTTAACTTATATTTATGTGTTCACGTCAGGTTCTTGTTATGCCCTTCGTCTTATTTGAAAGTCCAGTTTTCCTCTGGAATTCGAATGTTCACTTAAGTTTTAATTATTTCAACGACACAGATCACTAACAAGTTTATTAATTCTTGACAGTAAAGATTTTTGGACCTTTCTATCTATACATCCCAACTCATTTTCTGTCAGCCACTAAACTCTTCGTACTTCACGCAGAAGATATCCGCCATTGAACGCTTCCAAAATATCTTCGACTCTTCTCTCCATACTTCTGGAATTTAACCAGTAAATACCTGTGTCAACTCTTCGACTTTTCAGTCCTTTTTACTGACTTCCCTCTATACATCTTATAGTTCAATATAAAGTTCACCAAACAGTTCTAACGCAACGGCTCCAAGTAGTAACTCCTCATCAATCTTTATTACACCATCACGTTTCTCACATTTAATCCTAAACAGCTAAATTAGTTATTTTCACTCTCTTCTCAACAAGTTACCACTCCACAAGAATTTTTCTTCATAAAATTCCATAAACGGTGTACACTACCGCGCTTTCATTCCTTCTGTCAAATTTCACCATCTTCCCTCTCACTTAACAGCACAGGTTACATTTATTTATAATTGGACATATCCAACACGATCTAGCATAACATGCGGATCAATTAACAATTATTTGTACATCATATAATTTTGCATAAGTGGAGGTTTATTTAAGAACGAGCCACAGTTATACCAACCCACATGAAAAGAATTTACACCGAAACAAAGACAAATAGAGAACAGGGAACTGCATCTAACCAGAAGAGAGACGTTCCTAACAAAACCCTTTACACAACAAACATTGTTTACAGGCATCTAAGAAGGAATCTAATACAAATTTTGAAATTCAAAACAATAAGTAATCGTTGCTTCATCACGCAACTAATAATGATAAAAGTATATGATTGACGTACGTTCGACGTCAGAAGAAGGAGCTTGCAGTACTTTCTTTGGGATTCAAATAGCATAAATCAATCTTATCCCTGTGGTATATTTAGAAAGCACGTTCACGCAGCGGTGGTATTACGAAATGTAGGAGGGCCTTCCGCTGAGGGCACAGAACAAGACTTGTTACAGCCAGGAAGTCGAGCGATCGATAGGGACACAGTCTCCCCTCTGCCCAAGGGAAAAGTGAGCCCGTTAATTTATAACTGCGCGTTCCGAACTGAGAAATCCAATATTCATTGCTAGTTCGGGCTCATTCTCAGTCTTGTTTTTCTTCTTCTTCCTTCGTTTAATTATCATTCGTCCCACGTTTCCATTCAGTTCTACACCAGTTCTGCATGTGTGTGACAATACAGCAAACATTTAGTATAAGGACACACGTTACACCAGCCAAAAGCATTGTTACTACTCCTTACCATTTCTACGACGCCTCTTTTTCATATTGTTGTCAGCGAATTATTTGTGAATGTGGAAAAAGATCACACTGTAAATCGAAGTACTCAGCAGCCAATGTAAGGTTTTTCTTTTTTGTAGGCGAAATAGCATAAAGAATTAACAATGAGACATTAACAGAAAAGGTAAAATGTAAATGTCCTGTGACTAGGGCCTCCCGTCGGGTAGACCGTTCGCCGGGTGCAAGTCTTTCGACTTGACGCCGCTTCGTCGGCTTGCGCGTCTAACAGAAAGAGTGAGTATCATATTGTCATTAAATATATGTTTTAGTATTAATTCATGTGAAAAACTCCTTTTAGCTGCGACTAATGATATAGTCGAAAAAGGTGGATCACTAGTAGCATCTTGAATAACAATAAAAACATTCAACCCTCAGTAATCGTTCAAATTATCATAAAAGGTACAAGAATTAAAAAGTCAGGTATGAAGAGGTGTTTAAAAAAGCTGCGTGATTGTATGAAGGTGCTTTATTCGGAACTACCGGTTTCACGTCAGTATAGACACATCTTCAGGTTTGGCAGCCAAAACTACAAATCACTCTGTGAAAGTTTTTTAATGGTAGAAATACAGAACCATAATGCTTATATTCAACAAGAACCAATGAAAAGTACTCGCAATGGTTATATTTTCATAGTGTAAGTGGACAATTACGGAATCCCAGCTTCGGCAAGTTACCACGTTACGTAAAACCACAATGGTGGGTGCTAAGCCACCGCTCGGCCATGGCGCGCTCTATCAGAACATCACGCACGCACCCACCCACCCACCCACACACCCACCCACACACACACACACACACACACAAAACCACACACCCACACACCCGCACACACACACACACACACACACACACACACACACACCCACATACTCACACACACACGCACACACACACACTCACACACACGGGAGCCAACACGATGCCTCAAACACATTGCCGCTGGTAGTGACGAATCACGGCAGAGAGCCGTAATAAAGGAATTTGAAAAGCACAGAACTGTCTGACTGTGGTCTTCTTCAACAGAAAGAACTGCTGGAGTATAGTACAGAAGATAACTGAAGGAAATGTGCAATGAGACGTACAGAAATGACTTTTATTTTCTGAAGCCGTCATCACTCATGGTGGTTCCCTGGGAATTACAGAAGGTGGGACATGGTTCTTAATATGGTGTGTGATGGACAGCAATGCATGGTCAGCAGTGTGGTAGTGTGTTCTTGTGATGGGACATCCCATTCCTCCATCAGCGACTGTTAGATGGTCGTTGGTACATGAGGACATACACGTCTCCGCAATGCACTCCCACTCATATCCTACGGGTTCAAAGTCTAGGTAATGGGCTGGCCAAACAATTTGCCAAAAATCCTCTCATTCCGTGAACTCCTCCACCTGCGATTTTCAACACAGTGAGGCACTGTCATTGTTATGATGTTAGTCAGTAGCCACTATGTTCCGAGGAGCGAAATGCTACGTTTTCGTTGCTGACGATAAATGGATGGAAGGCTGTCAAAGCATCTGTTACCGTACGAATCTGGACAGGCAACCATAAGTTTGGTTGACACAAGTGAACTTAGAGCAAATATAACCTACTCAACTTGTGCAAATTGCGGCAGACGCGGCTAGCTATAAGCAGAACCCTGACACAGACATGCGTCTAAGTATACTGTATGTTTGCCAGTAGAGGTGTCAGCAACTCAGTGTAATCTTCGGCACGAACTAGCGACACGAAGTACTCTCGACGACGAGTAATCTCGAACCAGAAGACTGGGTCCCAGGTCCCCGCCGTTTGTAACAGCGTCTTGGCTGTTTTCATTGGTCTGTGGCCTGAGGGTTCTTCATTGGTGGCGACGTTGGAAGTGCCGCACGCAGCGCCCGCGGTTGTCTTCAACGCACCAGATCCGGCAGTATCGATAGGTTGAAAATACTACTGTCATCCATAACAATGTATCCAGGGTCGAACGCACACTGAAAAGATGCACATTGGGAAGGAGTGCAGTGTCATAATAACTTTGACTGATGAGTACAGCATATTCAAATGTTTGGAAGTCAATACGCCCTTGCAGCATTATGATTTTCAGTACAATAACACCTGAGCCACCAAAAACATTTTCAGTAATGTTCCTGTGTGCATTACGTCTTCCCATATCTCTGCATCTGAGGGTACGTCGAGAACCAGTACTCAGTGTCAATCTGCTATCAGGCGAGAAGAGCACACGACTACACTACCTCGTTGGTACAGTCCTTATACTCTTGGATCCATCGCAAGTAGTGCTACTGATGTGCAGATATCAACGGAACACAGCGCTTTGTTTATCGGGCAAAGAGGCCATCCGCATACAGTCACTGTGCCACTATGGGATGTGAAACTGCGAGTCTCGAAGTCCTGTTAAATGTGGCTGTAGTTTCATACTATGTTTGACATAGGTTCCGTCTTGCCCGTTGAATAATGTAGCTGTCGTCTGTTGCTACAGGGCCGGCCACTATGACCGAGCGGTTCTAGGCGCTTCAGTCCGAAGCCACGCAGCTGCTACGGTCGCAGGTTCGAATCCTGTCTCGGGCATGGATGTGCGTGATGTCCTTAGGTTAGTTAGGTTTAAGTAGTTCTAAGTGTAAGGGACTGATGACCTCAGATGCTAAGTCCCATAGTGCTTAGAGCCTTTTGAACCATTTGCTGCAGTAGTTGGCTGTGGTCAACCACCTCCTCTCTTCTAGGCAGCAGTGGCTGAGATGTGAACGCTCCACATGTACGTGACAAAATGCTGTGAGTAATACCTGATTCATGTGCAACATTTATCACTCCATACTGCTTTCAGTTTCCCGATAATTCCCCACTGCTTCGAAATGCGTCTTCCGGCCATGTTGTAATGAAAAATTCCGCCACAGTGCACCGTAGCTGTTCACTGATTAACACACGCTGTCTTTTCCCAGTCCTTCAACTCCATCGTCTTTCGGGGTCAGAGCCATTTGGTGCTATAATCGAAATGACCTAAAGCTATGTGAGATCGGGCTACCCATGAACAACAGGGTCACCTCTATCAACATCAACCTGGACTTTCATTAAATTCTACGGACTTTTTTTTGTGCCGTTATCGTATCTGCCTCATCCTTAAGCTTTGCACAGAAATAGATCCTGTGCGCTCGCAATCTCGAACAAAAGGAAATTTGTAAATTCCTTGATTCTGTCCCAGTATCTAAGTGTGTGAAACATGGCAACAGATTTCAATGCTATTGATGCTCACAAGAGAATGATGGTTTACACACAGTGAAGGCTATTTTAACCAATAATTTGACTAGCCAGGCAGAAAACACCAGCCGTCCAGTCGAATGCAAGAGAGACTCAGTGTGTGATTTGCTAAAGCTATCACTGGTCTCAGACACACACACACACACACACACACACACACACATACACACACACACATACACTCACTCACACCGCACAGACACACACACACACACACACACACACACACACACACACACACACACACACGCACACACACACTTACAAGCGTGCGAGAGAGACGGAAGAAGGTAGGGAGAGTACCTGGCTGTATGCTAAAGTCTTATGGTTATTGATGAGATAGCAAACATTACTAACGGACTTGTCTGAAGCTCTGCTGGCTCCTGTCTTCGGATGATTTTTCCATTTATTTAAATGTTGTAAAAGTTGTGTGCGTAGCCTTGTTACGCTCTGAAACTTGTAATCATAATAAAATTTACCTGCGGCTTGAAGTCACTAGTTCATTACAAAATTAGTTATTACGCACTTTTTGTCCACTCCTCTTGCTGGCAAACCTTATCGTGTTTATATATTTAATTACTCCCACTACATTCAAGTGTGTATATCTAATGAAGTAGCATTTCATTATAAATTTCAATATCCAGTGTGTACTCAGCAAACAACAAAAGCCACTAACCACTGTGGGATTGAATTGGCCCAGCAAATCGACCACTACAGAAATGACTGCCCTTGTCGAACATAATAAATTCAAACCACAGGAACAATTACTAGTGGTACAGTTTAATGAAGTTAATCTCTACGTGACACTATAAAAAAAGAATAATTAAAAATACTATTCATATTGTAATTAGGTGAAAGCTACAAAAATTATGATCTGAAATTACGACTATAAATATGACTAGCATTAAACTAGCTCTGAATCTGCAAAATGAGTTTTCCGTAAGCAACCTGTATGTGATGTAACGAAGCCTCACAACAGATTAACAGTGTGCTGAATTCGTACTCCAAAAGAATGCCGAGAATACTCTGTTAAATTCTTTTATGAGTTAAATTTTCCGAGCAATCTACAGAATCCGTCTGTAGCCGGAATGGCTGGCTGGACACAGGGTCTTGAAAATTAAAGTTTTCAGTGCTCTTATGGAGACATCGTCAGACTTGAAAGGTAAGACATGTAGCACAACGGGAATACGTCTCGTTTCGATCCCCGGGACGCATTTTATGCATCATGAAGATTCTCTTGTTGGTGTTAAATCAGTCTTCGTCTCGTTAAATGTGTGCTACTTATCGATCTTTATGGTTTAACTTCTTCTCTGCAGTATTCGTTGACTTTTTATTCAAGTAAATAATGTGAAACCAACACAAAGTTCTAAAGAATGAAAGTTGTACTAGCTTACGTAGATACTTTGATATTTTACCTTTTTTCGAAAAGAAACTACTTCGTTTTGTCAATAGCGAAGGCATTTGTGGACACTGCTTTCATCTAATGCTACAACACAGGATTTGTTAATTTTTGCAACACTTATTTTATTCACAATTGTATCTACACTCCTGGAAATGGAAAAAAGAACACATTGACACCGGTGTGTCAGACCCACCATACTAGCTCCGGACACTGCGAGAGGGCTGTACAAGCAATGATCACACGCACGGCACAGCGGACACACCAGGAACCGCGGTGTTGGCCGTCGAATGGCGCTAGCTGCGCAGCATTTGTGCACCGCCGCCGTCAGTGTCAGCCAGTTTGCCGTGGCATACGGAGCTCCATCGCAGTCTTTAACACTGGTAGCAATCCGCGACAGCGTGGACGTGAACCGTATGTGCAGTTGACGGACTTTGAGCGAGGGCGTATAGTGGGCATGCGGGAGGCCGGGTGGACGTACCGCCGAATTGCTCAACACGTGGGGCGTGAGGTCTCCACAGTACATCGATGTTGTCGCCAGTGGTCGGCGGAAGGTGCACGTGCCGGTCGACCTGGGACCGGACCGCAGCGACGCACGGATGCACGCCAAGACCGTAGGATCCTACGCAGTGCCGTAGGGGACCGCACCGCCACTTCCCAGCAAATTAGGGACACTGTTGCTCCTGGGGTATCGGCGAGGACCATTCGCAACCGTCTCCATGAGGCTGGGCTACGGTCCCGCACACCGTTAGGCCGTCTTCCGCTCACGCCCCAACATCGTGCAGCCCGCCTCCAATGGTGTCGCGACAGGCGTGAATGGAGGGACGAATGGAGACGTGTCGTCTTCAGCGATGAGAGTCGCTTCTGCCTTGGTGCCAATGATGGTCGTATGCGTGTTTGGCGCCGTGCAGGTGAGCGCCACAATCAGGACTGCATACGACCGAGGCACACAGGGCCAACACCCGGCATCATGGTGTGGGGAGCGATCTCCTACACTGGCCGTACACCACTGGTGATCGTCGAGGGGACACTGAATAGTGCACGGTACATCCAAACCGTCATCGAACCCATCGTTCTACCATTCCTAGACCGGCAAGGGAACTTGCTGTTCCAACAGGACAATGCACGTCCGCATGTATCCCGTGCCACCCAACGTGCTCTAGAAGGTGTAAGTCAACTACCCTGGCTAGCAAGATCTCCGGATCTGTCCCCCATTGAGCATGTTTGGGACTGGATGAAGCGTCGTCTCACGCGGTCTGCACGTCCAGCACGAACGCTGGTCCAACTGAGGCGCCAGGTGGAAATGGCATGGCAAGCCGTTCCACAGGACTACATCCAGCATCTCTACGATCGTCCATGGGAGAATAGCAGCCTGCATTGCTGCGAAAGGTGGATATACACTGTACTAGTGCTGACATTGTGCATGCTCTGTTGCCTGTGTCTATGTGCCTGTGGTTCTGTCAGTGTGATCATGTGATGTATCTGACCCCAGGAATGTGTCAATAAAGTTTCCCCTTCCTGGGACAATGAATTCACGGTGTTCTTATTTCAATTTCCAGGAGTGTACATTATATATAATCTTCCCTGACTTTCTTAAATGTTGTCACCTCATATCGCTTCAGATACGAGGAGGTCGACAATTTTTCCGCTTCTCTTTAACATAGAACTGAAACACCTTGGTTTCTCCGCGATTGTGAGTGAATGGAAACGGTCATAACTCGTTCCTTTCCAAGACGATATATTGTTTATAGGGTTAAGTAGATACATTTAATGCACTTTAATTTCCACGTTCAATTACTGGACTATGTTGGCAAGGACGCTGTATTCGCACTAATATAAAATACAATTGTGATGTGATGACTTATACATTACTGTCCCGCCAGACGGAACTAAACACACAGCACAATAAATTACACACACGCAGTAGACAAAACGCAAATACGGCACAACACATCCTCCAGGCTTGATACTTGCCTTTCTTACGCCAAGAAGCAAAGACTGATTTTGTTTTCTTCGATATAAATGTAATGTAAATAAACAGTGACGCACATACTGCAGATTCATGAATGCTCATTCAGGGAGTGTTGCAAAGTGACTGCACCAACCTGAAGATTAAAAAAAAAATGCTACTGAGAATCAAATTCTTATCCTTCCAGGAATGATATACATGGAGGGAAAGGCTATCCACTACTTGTACAATAAGCAAGACGCAATTCTAAGTGACGAAGGAGGTGACAGGGACACAGTAATAGAAAATTGATTCCCTACCTGTAAATTTAGAAGCTGTAAAAGAGACTAAGGAGAGATTTCGGAATGAAATTGTAGTCCAAAGAACTGTAGTAAAATCTTAAAGGTACGTCGATGAAAGAGTATTTGATAGAGATAGCAAAAGCCTAGTAAGATTAACTGAATGGAATGAATAGTCTTCAACAGAGATTATATGACAAACATCAGTAAAAGTAAAACTACTCTGAGATAAAGAGTTAAGGAAATGAGAAGTTGAAGATATTACTAGAGATTTACATGTGCACAGCTTTAACGGCAGACGCAAATGAAGATATATTATGTAGACTGCAAATAGTAATAAAATGTTTGGTGCAAAAGAGAACTATGTTGGGACAGAATAGAAAGTTTAGCGTTAGGAATTCCTAGCTATAAGCAGGCTAGTTGTCTGAAGGTAACGTTATATGGACGCGCAAGGTAGACGTTATTCGTAACAGAGAACAAAATAATAGAAGATTTTGGAACATGGTGCCACAGAGGAACGCTGAAGTTTACAGTAATTAATCGGATAACTGATCAATAATTAACAGAGACTGAATCGAATCTTATAGCACATTTTGGCTATAAGAACGGATGGGTTGATAATACTCATCGTAAAGAATCTAGAACTAGCTAATTTTGATACAAAAGTAAACTTCTTTTTGGAGGGTGGGGGGATAAAATTATAAAGAGGAAGAGAGTGAGAGAGAGACTGAGGCTTGATTACAGTAAGCGGTTTGAAATGGATGTAGAGCGCCGAACAGATTAAATGTGGAAAGTTGTCTCAAACTTTTTGGAGAGTAATACCTACTACTTTTTGACATGATTGTGGACTTATAAAGATCGTATATAACCTACATACAGGGTGAGTCAGGAGGAAAGGTACATGCTTTGAGGGCTGACAGTATTTGTGATTCTGAATAAGAAACTTCATATGGACGTATGCCCTATTCCGAATGGTTTAGTATTACTTTTGTACGTTTTTATTGAATAACTCGAAAACCGCTCCCTCCAGTGAAAACGTGTCGCAGTATAAAATTAAACTATATTATATTTCCTACAAAAAAGGTCCTATTCATTTTTTCCCTAGAACTAATGGTTTGTGCGAAGAGAGCGCGAGAATGTTGAAAAACTCGCTCTACGCGCATACGCTGTAGCTTACGTAGTTTTTGTAGGCCAATTTGAGGTAATTTCCTGACTTGATAGACCAAAAGTGTCCTTTATCAAACTATTCGTCTGAACTTGCTACCTCAATACGCTACCTCTTCTAGGATTTGCCGACAGTAACGTGCCGAAGACGAAAAAATTACTCCCGGATCTGCGCGAACGATTCGCAGGGTACGCCCATGGTGATAACACAGCAAACAAACATGAGCAGAATAATCTCAGTAAACATGATGGAAGAAAATGAAAGGTTAATAGTTTTTTCTAGTATGTAATTACACTCAGCAAACGGTGAGCTACGGAGACTGGAGAGATATCTAGTGATGCCTCGTGGCAGTCCTGGAAAGGAGCCCTCAGGCAGGTAACAGGCGCGTGCTAACTTCCCTTCGTCAGCCAACAGCACGGGGCGCCAAGCACCGAACAACTTCACCCCTCCGTGAACCGACATACTACCATTAGTTTTCCCGGGGGTCTGCAGCCACCTCTGGAAAATCAAACTATACATTCCGCGCCCGGAGCAGACGAAAATACAGCGCCGGCAAATTAGGTCCCGGCACGCGAAAAAATCATTTGTGGTGCGCCGCGGCGGCGGGACTGGCCAGCCGTGGGGAAGGAGAGCCGTGCCGTGCCGTGCCGTGCCGTTGTGAGGCGTGGCTCTGCGCTGCAGGGCGGCGGGCGGCAGCCGGGCGCCGCAGGCTGCCGGTCTGGAGGCCCAGCCGCCGCGGCGGCCGGCGAGCGCTGCCAATCGCTTTCGTACCCGCGGCTGCCCGCGCCAACACTGGCATTGTTAATAAGACATGGAGCATCGGTTTTCTCATTTAGTCAGCACGGAAACTCAGGTTGCGCCGAGGGGGCTCATTTGATATGAAGAGTCAAAGTGAGCGCCCTCAAGGGGGCTGCAATACAGAGTGTCCCACATAAAACCGGTACGCCCCATTCTAGTCGAATTGCTTGTTATAACTGCCCACGTCGTGTTGTGCCGACTCCTCTGTAGCTTGAAGGATTTTTAAGTTTGTTTTATATGCCCGACTTCTAATTTTACCACCCAAGTCTCCGTGTTGTGCCGACTCCTCTGTAGCTTGAATGGATTTTTAAGTTTGTTTTGTATGCTCGACTTCTAATTTCACCACCCAAGCCTCCAGGGTTGAGCGGTTATTGCCCGATGATGACACGCAATACAGTTTGTTAAAGCGTAGTTCGCCGTTATTAATTACGTTTTTAGATTTAATTTTATTACTCGTACAGATACTCAACGTTCCTTTGTCGTCAAAATAAGTATGAAATGCTAATGTCTTTGCAATCCATAATGTCGACTACTGAGTTAAACTTCGTACCTATTTTGCCATTTTAGAGAAGAGAAACCTTAAGCGCTTCTGCTTCTATAGTCTCAGTATCAAATGTTCACTAATTTCAATTTACTTCCTATCTCAGTTCAGTATTTAACAGAAATTATACATCAATGTCATTTCAGAGACATTACGTCGGTTCCATACTAACGAAATAACACGTAATTGTCATTTAACATCACTTTTATTAGTAATGCTTTTTCTTATGACGTAAATGTTAATGAATGATCACTATCTAGGAGGAAAGATGGATTGATCCTAATCATGAGATAATAGCTTTTAATGACCCCGCAATTGTTTATTAAATAAAAAGTCACGTTCAAGGATGATATGCGAACAACTTTCGTTTCGTCCGTTTTCACGTATCTGCAAAAACTAGTCCTGTCGCCCACAATTCAGATTAACACTGACGTTAACCCCTTTTCTCGAAACATCGAATCGTAACTATTATGTGAAAGATTATTCTAGTCCCCGAATTAATTCCTTTCAGATACGCGCACGACCGAACAGCAGAACAGAACACAAACGACTTGTTTTAACAACCGAACAACGCAATGACGTTACATTGTGACAATGTCCGCCCCATGAACATCTCTTTGACTTTATCTTCTCTATTCTGCTTAATTAAATTATTCCTAATTACAATTTATTCAGCTATTTAACGAAAACATCTAACAAAAAATAAAATAAAATTATCCCAACCTAAAAGATCCGTTATATTGTGAAGTGGAAAAGCTGTTCCGAAGTTGGCTACACTGTTTTTTATCATAAAGTTAAGTGCAGCTGTCTGTTCGTACGTTGCAGTAAATAATTCGCTGCCATACGGAATATTATGATCTCTGAAAAAAATAATAATAATAAATAAAATTCATTCAAGCGAAGAAATCCGTGTACATAATTGATATTGTTGTTCTGTGGCACGTTTTACTATACAGAAGGCGAAGGAGTATAACGGTTCCTCGAGGCTGTAAAAGAAGGTAAGTGACAACGGATTACTTCCTGGTTGGCTTGGACTGTGTCAAAAAGGCTGCTTGCGTGGTACGCAATTGTGAGAGTAATTTTCATACTTTTCAACACTTGCAGTCTTTATCTTTCCGATTTGATAGTCAAAACATAACACGAATAACCCTTTTCTCCAGGCAACCTCAGCAGAAAAGCTGTCTCTGCTTGCTGTTTACCGATCAGAGGCGAGACAGGTAATTATTTTCTAGATCATAAAACTAACTATAACCATGAACTATGGCACTAGGAACTAACCCGTTCGTACCTCTCACGCTAATGTGAATCCCTTTTGTGTGCTGCGACTCTCGATTCCATCGAGAATCATCCTCAATTTGCAGGCATATGTGATTTTCAAACTTATTAAATTAATTTCTCTCACTAGGCAGTAAACAATTTTTCTATTCCCGTTAGTGAACACCATTCACACAGAAGGAGTAAGAACATGCATATTTATCATGTGTATTACATACATATGTACAAAGCAGCAATGTTGTTACATAAATGTTTGTTTCCTGCTATATGCAACTCAGCGCATGACGTTGAGCCAACTACAGTAATAAGGAAATATTTTCCAAAATTCTGAGACAGTAAAACCAGAACAGAAAAATTTGGACAAAACGCTGATTCTGAAATATTTATTTCCGGCGGCAGCCAAACAGCACGTCAAGAAAGAACATCAGTAGTCATTCGTTGCGCTTGTAAAAGTTAAATGTTACGAGTCACACTGTTTGCTGTGCATAGAATTAGGTTTCTTTTCTAGTAGCTTCCAAATTTATTATTTTTCTAGTAAATTTTGGTTACATAAATGTTTCACCACATAACGGAAACATTCTTGTTCTAACGCGCAAACATGCTTAGTTTCACGCAATTGTTTTGCAAAGTTTTATGCTTCAGTAGTAGAGGGACGTTACAGCAAAGCGTCGTCTTTGAACTGCTTACGTAGTGATCATAAGACGAATAAGAAAAAGGTTACTTAATTTCGGAAACTCATACACATTGTTATGAGTAGCACTATGTCTGAAACAACAACCATGGGAATGCGAGAGGAAGATAATACTTTAGACACTATACCCGAAACTAATGTTGAAACTTTCAGCGTGACGACGTCACAGCCGGTGAGCAATACTGGTTCCGAAGAAGCAAACACCACAACTGACTCATTTCTACTATTGCATCAAAAGATAAAGCTTTACTCAGTCATAAACTTGAAGCAAACAATCGAAACCTTGATAGAACACTTGACGAAAACAATAAAAAACATTAGAAGAGGTTTGATGAAAAACTTGATAATAAATTTGAAGGAAACAATCGAAGACTTGTTAACATTTCAGCAAGCAGACGGCTCTCTTTCTTTTCTTTTTTTTTTTTTAAATTTTGGTTCTTATTATTTTATGTTTTTATAATATTGGCTTTTTAGTTAAGATACCAATACTTTTGTTCCATTTTTATGAGCATATCATTGGATTTATTTTTTATATTTTTTATTAAGCTTTCTTTATATTTTTTGGATTTATTTGGGTCGGGGAACTTAATCATTTTTGCTTTGACTAGCGATGTTGGTAATATTAGTTAGATGCAGAACACTTTGTAAACAGACGTCCCGAATCACTTCACTGAAGTCATCGAAGCGACTTATTGTTAGAAAGAATAACTAATGACATTTCAACAATGAAAACTTCAGTAAAAAGCGTGAGAACAGATTAACAACTGACAAATGATTTTCATACAATGCGGTTAGAACACACAGCACTACAGTCCACAGTCCAACAGGTAGTCAAACAAGTAGATGACGTGGCAACAAAATATGAAAAACAAGTTGGCAACTTTTTGCAACCGAAGAATCCTTTCATTGATAACTGGTTAGAGACACAGCAACATGAGGCTGTTCAGCAAACGACTATCGATGTGTACACAGAGCAGAATACGTCAGCATCAAAGATACAAACCTACACAGGATCTACCTAAATGTAAGAGACATGTGCAAACACAAATAGGAACACAATTGAAGAAACTAGAAGAAGAATGGAGTAACCTCAAGGAACAAGTATGGAATGATAGTAGCTATACAGGTAAGGGGAATGACTAATGTCTTAGTCCAATTTCTCATGCAAATGAATGTGCACAAGGAACGGTAGCTAGCACAAACATAGTACCACAAAACATTTTTACACGAAATGTGAAAGGAAACATGACACTTTCATCAATTATGCTAGAAGAAAGTCTTCTAAACAATCGATGACTCCAAATGTCATCCCGGAAAAGAAATCTGTTCATCCAGTTGTTTTCATGAAAGCTTTTAGAAGCTTAGTAAATGGTTCAAATGGCTCTGAGCACTATGGGACTCAACTGCTGAGGTCATTAGTCCCCTAGAACTTAGAACTAGTTAAACCTAACTAACCTAAGGACATCACAAACATCCATGCCCGAGGCAGGATTCGAACCTGCGACCGTAGCGGTCTTGCGGTTCCAGACTGCAGCGCCTTTAACCGCACGGACGAAGCTTAGTCTGAACCACAAGGTGAGCCCGCACTTTGGGCATCCGAGACAGCAGAGAGCTGTCACACACTAGCGCAAACTGAAAATGCGTTTATTGCGAAATATTGGACGCGTTGTGTGGAAGGAAAGATTAAGAAAAGAAGTAGTTCATAGTCATAGAACATCTGGCAGTGACTGTTAAGAAAATATTTCGAGAAATGCACAAATAAGACTCGTTTCGGGATGAACCCATAGCTCTTAGTGATGTTCTACACATTTGGAAAGGAAAACTACCATTTCACACTTGATAAAAACTGGTACATGTCCCAGAAACTAATCTTGAAAACTTTTCCTCGGTCCACGGATCTATTGACCTTGTAAACGAAGGTATGAAGTCTAGTAATAACAATAAACAAAATGAGTAGCGCAATGGTGGGGGCGCCCACCTGGTCGCAATTTAACGGCAAAAATCACGGGAGAGCAACTCTCACCGTTCCCGCGTTTGTTGACACGCGGCAGGCAGGCTGTGTAGATGTCAGTGCCTTGTCCGACTGGCGGCAGCTCTCCGAATCATAAAAGGAGACGTAAGAATGATGACAGGTATCAACCAGGTTATTCGAACCACGGTAAGTCAGTGGGAGTGGTGGTGGCGGTGGGGGGAAGGGGGGGGGGGGGCGGGAGTCGGGCACCGCCAAATATTCACCCACAGTAAAGTACGAACAGGAATTTTCAGAATCCACAGTGGCAGCACCATCAGGGAAACCAGTCACGATTTAATCAGAGGAGAAAAGCTTATACACCAACCGAATATGGTTCCGAATTCGAATGGGGAGCTGCAGTAGAGAAATCCAAATCCGGTGTTGAATATAATCGAGGTCACCGATAATACACATTCGATGACTACAAATATGATTACACCAAACTGGGCGTGTCGTTAATCACATTCCTTTGTATAATACACCATATACACCATCAGATCTAATACATGAAAACAAGGAAAAGAACAAGACGGTTACACCAAATCGGCTTATCCCTAAGAAGGAAATATCCCTTGAAGGAACGGTAAGGCATGTATTAATATCTGTAATAGAAAGCGTGAAGGTGCGAAAGATATATTTTGACAAGCAACTGCGTAGGATTAATCAGTTCTCTGTTAAAAAACTAACGTATGCTAAGAACAACACACACACCCATCCCCGGGGGAGGAGTCGAACCTCCGGCGGGAGAGCCCGCGCAACCCATGAATGGCGCCTCTAACCGCCCGACCGCTCAGCGCGGCGGCAAGATAGTATAGTGATCACTGTAGATTAGGTTACGTAACAGGGAAACTAGCTTACTCTAAGGACAACACACACACCCACACCCAAGGGAGGACTCGAACCTCCGACGGGGGTAGCCGCATTTTTAAGAGAAATATATGAAGGTTCAGGTCTAAATTTTGGAACAGGAAGGAAAAGTCGTTTCTAATCTACAGAAGAGTAGAAGTATAAACCACTTGAGAAGAACCAGCAAAGAAGTTTGTTTTGTAACGACGGGCAGGGCCCAAACGTTTATACATTTTTAGCATACATTGGTCCTCCGAGAGAAGCATAGAAACGAATGAAAAAGACATAAATGTCCGCAACAGCACGATAGGAGCTCAGCTTTTGCACACACTATTTTTATTTAACTTGTATGATCTAGGCAGCAAGCCGCAGAAGGCGAGTTACCATAAAGGTAAGTCAAAGACACAATGAAATGAACTTGAACCACAAATATAACTGACAAAGCCACATCAGTGGGTACCGTGAGCTTAGTAGGAAAATAACAAACGCACACACTTCGATCTAAAGCTACATATGTGGAGATGTCACCAAGAAGGAATATTCTATATTTATCTGTTGTAAATAATTTTCACTTTTATTAACGTTGTATTAAAATTTGAAACTATCAGTTGGTAATTATCGCGAAGAGATGCGCTTTGGGTCTCCCCTCCCACAGTGAATTTGCGGTAAAGAGAATAATTCACAATTCAAATTTGAGATGGTTCCGACCGCTTGACGGTGCTTCAGATGTAATCAAACTACTGAGCAAAGGCATTTATACTTATGAACTTGACTACTGTAACTTTGACGAGGCGTGCTTTCCAGACGACGTGGGTATAGAAACGATTCGCGTTTCGGTACGCTGCAAGCACAAGACAGTCTAATGGAACCCGATTTTGCTCACACACTGATTGATAATGAGAGGGCGCAATACTGTACCTGAAACAATTGTATAGTAAATAATACATTGTAAATGAATGCGAATCCGGCTTGTTATGTTCACAAACAAGTAAGGATTGTTCTCATTAGTGAGGCAGTTATGAAGTTAAATTAAAAAAAAATGGCTAAAATCTGAGTGACTACATTCGAGTAGTGCAAATGTAGTGACCTGAAAATTATGGTTTAAGGAAGTTTTGTTCCCTTTGTGGACGAAAAGTTGTACGAGACTAGCAACGGTGGATAGTGAAAGTATGTAAAGGTAGCACATGGCCTATGCAAATAAACGTTAAGCTGTGTTACTTCTCGCGATCTAGTAGTGAGGGAGGACTCTCGACTTTCTCAAGAACCTTCCTATTCTTATCCAAGTGTGGTGGTGCCTACTACTCGTAAAACAACGATGAAAGAAAGCACCTGGCAACGCACGCTCATTAAAACATGTAAAGTATGCCGCATCGCTCAACTGTGGTGGGTACGAAAACTAATTGTTGCGCTGTGGTACTATACTAGTGGTTGTGTATGCACTCATTACGAGCCAGTATTGTTGCCACCCAACGGAGATAGGAATAATGTGAATTTTAAAATTGGAAGCTAACTTCACAAAGACATTTATGCAGGTGCATGTTGAGGGAATTTGTGGAGAAAGAAATAAATGTATGCTCACTAAAAGCTGAACAGTTAACACAAAAGGAGAAATCGGGAGGCATCCCAGATTACCGAGATTAAAATAATGATGTAATAAAGGAGAACGCAGTTTTTTTTCTATGCGTATATATGTAGTATAAAACGCTATCTAATTTCTGTTAAAATATTTGATTCATGTGAACTATCATTTCAGAAAGAGGTGGCAGTTCCCCAAAAGTAGCGGCTACCATAGGGAATCTAGTGTACCAGAAAACTACGCTTTGTAGGCCTCATGGATCGATCAAAGGACGGTCCAATTACCCAACCAATTCCTGATTCATCCTACGACCGTAAAATCCAATAGTCACCCGAAGGGAACATACGCCTACGTAGGAATCTTGTATTTTTCCCTCTTGTTTCCACTTCACGTACAAGCATCTGTAACTGTTTTACTAAAAAACGCTTGTTCTATTGTATTACTGAAAATTAATGTGGAAATATGTACAGTACACAGAGAGAAATCATCGTGTTTGAAGCTAATGTGATCAGAGATAAATTGTGCTGTGTTATTAGGTAAGTTAGAATGATTTTTTGTGTGAAAAAACAATATTGTCACCCACTGTGTACTTTGCTGTGCTTTTTGACACCATATGGTATGAATAATTACGGTTAATAGCAGCATGTGTGGTTTGTAAATGGGTGTGTCAACCCGAGATCGCTAACCAAAAGAGCTGAATTTTAGATCAGTGAAACTGAGACGGACGGAATTACGAATAAATAAACAAGTTGTCCAATTTCCTCAACACTGTGAATGTTACTATAGTTGAAAGAACAGAACGAAGACCATTTCATATTACTGTAGAAACTGATATGTGAAAGAACCACTTAAGAGATCACCGAATCTCAAAGCCATATGGACAAAAATGAATACTAAGATTTTAAAATACCCGAGAACACTCTCGCACAAATGAAAGACAATAAAAAACAAAAATTTTGTGAGGTGAATTATTGGGCTCAGGCATTTGAGTGTGAACTGCATAGATTTCAACCAAGGAGGCGGTGAAACGTTACAATGAATAATAATTTAATTGCCAGAAGGAATATTATGATCTTTTTAGAAAAACAGCAGAAATGTTAAGGTTGATCACTTTAGCACTGAACAGAGTTATGGCAGGGGGAAATATGTCCGTTCATTGTTTAATTATAGCCATTCAAGTGAAGAAATCGGTGTATCTAAGTATTATGGTAGTCATGTGGCACCTTTCACCTTAGAGAACGCGAAGGAGTATAGCGGTTCTTCGAGGCTGTAAAAGAAAGTAAGTGAAAACAGATTAATTCCTGGCTGGCTTGGACTGTATCAAAATGGTCGCTTGCAGTCTTTAACTTCCCGATTTCACGGTCAAAACATAATAGGAATAATATTTTTCTCCAGGTCATCTCATCAGAGAAGCCCTCTGGTCCTCCTGCGTACCGATCTAAAGCGAGGCAGGTAATTTTTTTCTAGTCGTAAAACTAGCCACAAACATGAAATATGGCACTAGGAAGAAACCCGTCAATACCTCTCTCGCTAATGTAAATCCCTTTTGTGTGCTACAGCTAACGTTTCCATCGAGAAACATCCTCAAATTGCGGCTCAATTGATTTTCAAAATTATTAAACTTTTTTTCTCTCACTAGGCAGTCAACAATTTTTCTATCCCCGTCAGTAAACGTAAGTCACACAGAAGGAGATTTTACAGTGTTAGGTGTTGTGAGAAACTCATATTGTTGAGTTTATACAGAAATGGGCCAGTTTTCATAAGAACAGCGAATGGATATTGTGGAGTGTTACAGACAGGCTTCATCAAGGAATGGTAAGGAATGTCTCAAGAGAAATATCCTGGTGGGAAACTGCCAACGACTAGCTCTATTCAAGATCCGTACAAGAAGTGGATTCGTTCAGGATATGCAGAGAAACGGGCGACCGACAGTGAGGACATCTAAAAATATAGACAGAATTCGCACAGACATTACGAGAACTCCTCCCAAGTCGGTAAGGAGGTTACCGCAGCTGGTTGGTGTATCGCACCCATCATGTCATCTTGTACGAAAAATATGAAATTTAAAGCTTGTCGTTTGAGTGTGGGACGACCCATATATTCTGCATGAGAACCTCTCAACTCAGGCGTTTGGTGAGCATTGTTCGGCATGCGGATTACTGCAGCTATATTTTTCAGTTACACCTTATACATTTCCAGAAATCTAGAGATCTTCCCACTCTTTCTATGCACAGTTAACAACTGCAGTGAAGATGTATGCAGTATTCTAAAAAGATGGAGCAACCTCTCACACATCCAACCAAAGTATGACCGACATCACCAACGTGTTCCCTAAAGATAGACTTGTCAGTAGAAGCCTCTGGCTCCCAAAGTCCCCGGGCGTAGCATCGTGTGATTTTTATTTATGGCGCCCACTAAAAATCAATGGGGATACCAACAACCTCGCACAATAGACTATATTAAACGGCACGTACCTAGACAATTTAACAACACTGATTTGCAGCATGTTACTGGACAGAGAACTTAGAAAGAGACTCATAAAATGTCTTGTATGGAGTGTTCTTCTATATGGCGCTGAAACATGGACTATGAGGAAAAAAGACAGAGAAAGGCTGGAGGCTTTTGAGATCTGGACGTGGCGGAAGATGGAAAGAATAAGTTGGATGGACAGAGTAAAAAATGAAGAGGTACTGAGAAGAGTGGGAGAGAAAAGACAGTTACTAGATGTAATAAAGAGAAGAAAAAGAAATTGGATTGGGCATATATTAAGAAAGAATGACGGACTGATAAAAACAGTTTTAGAAAGTTATGTAGAAGGGAAAAGGAAGCGAGGAAGGAAGAGATTCCAGATACTGGATGACATGATGGACGGTACAACATACAGCAGCCTTAAGAAGGAAGCAATGGATCCCAGAAAATGGAGAGGCAAAGGACCTGCTAATATAGCAGATAACTGATGATGATGATGAACTGGATACCCATGGCTACCACATCCAACAGCTCTTATACACAGGTAACTATGTTTTTTGACGTTACTACTATCTGTACTTCTTTAATTAGTTCATTGGCACTTTAATCTCGGACGTGAGGTGCACCGATTTCATGTGGGCCACTCTGTTTATCAAGTATCCTCCTATTTAAGGGTTTTGAATTTTAGTTTTTTTCATACAGGTCAAATTTTATCGAAGGAAGAATATGTTACACTGCCGATAAGGAAGGTGTACATGTTATCATGAGATTGGAAAGTATGCTCCCCTACCCCCCCCCCCCCCCCCCCCTAAATCAGATGAAGAAATACGTGGTCATAGGGATGCAGGGAGCGGACGACCAGCGGAGCGGTTGATCAGAGGGAGAGGGGGACGATATAAAAGTCTGACGCTGGTTCAGTCCATCAGCGCACCTGATGGTACTAGAAAATGTGAGAATGAAAATACTAAGACTCAGTCTAGATACAGTGGGGCCAGTGAAGTGAAATGGAAAGACGAAATGTATTCCTGGCCAGATGAGTGTACGGTATCATCAACGGGAGCAGAAAATGATATAGCGGGATTAAGAGTCGTTATGAATGTTAAGTTAGAACTAAGAGTTACTGTGAACAGTTCAGCGATGCAGTTGTTCTCATTAGAATCGACAGGAAGCCAGCACCAGAAACGATAGATCAAGAATAAATGCTGACGTCGCAAGTCGAAGATGAAGATGAAGAGAAAGTATGTTAGGATACTGAAAGGTTAATTCAATACGTAAAGGGAGATGAAAATTGAACCGTCATAGGGGACTGGAATGCAATTATAGGGGAAAGAGCAGAGGAAAGGGTTATGGGAGAATATTGGCTTAGTACTAGGAATCAGGGAGGAGAAAGACTAATTTAGTTCTACAATAAATTTCAGCTAGTAATAGCGAATACACAGGTAACTATGTTTTTTGACGTTACTACTATCTGTACTTCTTTAATTAGTTCCTTGGCACTTTAATCTCGGACGTGAGGTGCACCGATAAGAGGAGGAGATACTATTCGAAAAGGCCGAGAGATAAGCGGAAATATCATTTAGATTACGTCATGATCAGGCAGGGTTTACGAAATCAGATACTGGATTGTAAGGTGTACCCTGTAGCAGACATAGACCTATTCACAATTTAGTAATGATGAAGAGTAAGATGAAGTTTAAGAGATTAGTCAGGAAGAATTAGTGTGCAAAGAAGTGGGATACGAAAGTACTAAGGAATGAAGAGATACACTTGGAGTCCTCTGAGGGAATAGATGCTGCTTCACTGAACAGCTAAAAGGCTGTTCGGTTGAAGAGGAATGGGTAGCTCTAAAATGTGCAATCACAGAAGCTGCAAAGAAAGTCATAGGTGCAAAGAAAGTAACTGCAAAGAAACCATAGGCAACAGAACAAATACTTGATTGATCGGCGAAAGAAGGAAGTACACAAATGTTTAGGGAAATTCAGGAATACAGAAATAAAAGTGACTTGGGAATGAAATAAATGGGATGCACAGCGAAACTAAGGCTAAATGGGACAATGAAAAATGTGAAAAAATTGAAAAATAAATAATTGTCGGAAAGACTGACTTAGCACACATATATGTCAAAACAACCTTCGGTGAAAATAAAAGCAAGAGTGGTAACTTTAAAAGTGCAAAGGGAATTTCACTGTTAAATGCAGAGGAGGGAGCGGATATATGGGAAGATTATGTTGAAGGCCACTATGAGGACGAAGACTTGTCTGATGAGGTGAAAGAGGAGGAAACAGGGATCGATATAGAAGAGATAGGGGATACAGTGTTAGAATCAGAATTTAGAAGAGCTTTGGAAGACTTAAGAACGAATAAGGCAGTAGCGATAGATAACACTCCATGAGAATTTCTAAAATCATCGGGTATGGTGGCAAGAAAACGACTGTTTACTTTGGTGTCCATATTCGTAAGTACGGCGATATACCGTCTAACGTTTGGAGGAACAACATCCACACAGTTCCGAAGGTTGCTAGAACAGACAAGCGCCAGAATTGTTGCACAGTTAGCTTCACAGCTCATGCATCCAAGCTACTGACAAAGATAATATACAGAAGAATGGAAAGCAATGTTGATGATGGGTTTGATAACGATCAGTTTGGCTTGAGGAAAGGTAAAGGCACCAGAGAGGAAATTCTGACGTTGCGGTTGGTAATGGAAGCAAGACTAAAGAAAAATCAAGACGCGTTCATAGGATTTATCCACCTGGAAAAAGCGTTGGTAAATGAAAAATGGTACATGATGTTAGAAATTTGACAAAAGAGGTAAGCTATAGGGAAAGACGAGTAATATACAATATGTGTAAGAGACAAGAGGGAACAATGAGACTGGAATACCAAGAACGAGGTGCTCGTACCAACGAGCGTGTAAGGACTAATATAGTCTTTTGCCCATACTGTTCAATTTGCACATCGAAGAAGCAATGATGGAGATAAAAAAAAAGGTTCAAGAGTGGAATTAAAGTTCAAGGTGAAATGATAACAGTGATGAAATTCGTTGACGACATTGCTACCCTCAGCGAAAGTGAGGGAGAATTGCAGAATCTGTTGAATAGAATGGTCTAATAAGTACTGAATATGGGATGAGAGTAAATGGAAGAAAGACGAAAGTAATGAGACATAGCAGAATGGAGAACAGCGAGAAACTTAGCATCAGGTTTGGTGATCACAAAGTGGTTGAAGTTAAGGAATTCTTCTACCTAGGCAGCAAAATGACCCATTACAGACGTAGCAAGAGGACGTAGAAAGCAGAATAGCAATAGCACAAAGGGAATTCCTGGCTAGGAAACATAGGCCTTAATTTCAGGAAGTAATTTCTGAAAATGTACGTTTGGAGCATGATATTATATGGTAGTGAAACACGGATTTTGGAAATCGGCCAGGAAAGGAGCCGGTCGGAGTGGCCGAGCGGCTCTAGGCGCTACAGTCTGGATTCGCGCGACCGCTACGGTTGCAGGTTCGAATCTTGCCTCGTCCATGGATGTGTGTGATGTCGTTAGGTTTGTGAAGTTTCAGTAGTTGTAAGTTCTAGGGGACTGATGACCTCAGAAGTTAAGTCCCGTAGTGCTCAGCGCGATTTGAGCCACGAAAGAAGTATTTGGAAAATAGTGACAATATGGAGGTACAGGATGGTAGGACATCTGTTAAGACATCAGAGAGTAATCTTTATGGTAGTAGATGGAACTATACAGGACAAAACCTGTAGAGGAAAACAAAGATTGAAATACATTCAGCAAATTATTGAGGACGTAGGTGGCAAGTGCTACACTACGGTGAAAGGGTTGTCGAAGGAGATGAATTCGTGGCGAGCATTGTCAAATACGTCAGGAGACCGATGATTCAAATAATATTAATAACAATAACCGTATTCACAATCGGACTTCGTCTAAACATAGGCTACACGTTCGACTTACAAATGCTGAAGCGGGAAAACGATAGCACCTCACTGGACTGACTACTCCAATTTACCGGACAAAAATTACGCAAAACCATCTTCATTTGTACGAAACGCAAGGGTTTCGTATTATGTTGCGAAATTAGAGAGGAAATACAGTAATTCAAGCAGCATTTTTATTTAACACAGCATGCAAGTTACAGGAATGATACAACCATATATCACTGATGCTCGAAAAAGACTTAGAAGGAATATCAGTTGAATAAGTCTAACAGGAGAGGGTCGAAAATGTCTTTCACAGATAATTCATGTACGAAGATGAAGTTGATCTTCTGAGGCGTAATCTTGTGTCTAATATCGAGATGAAAAATTCATTCAGGGTGGCTGCTTAAAATAAAATGTGTTGTCAAGGGTCCTCACAGGCTCAAATTTATCGCGCAGTAATTTTATACCATAACGTAGAGCGAAAGGGCGAGGCCAAGAACGGCACAATATTATTAGGAAACATTTATGCCTTGGACGTGTCAGAACACTGCCTCCGTAGCGTTCATGTCGGCGGTCAGTGATGCAAAACTCGTATGTATTGCGCATGTGACCAGTACATGCTGCAAAAAGAAATGTCGCAGGAAGCGATGATGGCCGATAAAGTTGCATGTAAGTCTTTCTACAAACGACGATACTAACGTGCTAAGAGAAACTGTAGCAGACGCAGATGAATATCACAAATTTTTAAAGATGAAAGAAGAACCTATCATAGAATTCGTGAATTTCTTTGCATCGTATATACGAGTATATAGAAAAGATACTGTTCATATACGCCATGATTTCACTTTCCATAACTGGAAACCATCTTTAAACTGGAAACCTAAGGATACATTATATTACAGGATCTGGAGCTTGTGATGTTACGTAGTCCTAAAATAAATATTTCAAGCTTTTGAAAGAAACAATAAGGCAGTTGCAGTGTAATTTCTCAGCACTTAAACACTTTTGTGGATGTATCTACACCTAATTAATATTACGAAAGTAACTATTTCCCTCAATTATCTTCAAGAAATGATTCGTTTCGTATACCTTTCCTGCTATAATCGTATTCATATGCCGTGACTATATTGTTTGTTTGCATGTCTGCAAATCACGGAGTTTCGACAGAAAATGCCGTATAATGCGGAGTATCACCCTTACACGGTACAATATACTGAGCAATAGAGCGGGGAGGGGGAGGGGGGGGGGGGGGGGGGGGGGGGGGGAAGGAGCGAGTATCAACACTATTTCTAAAGCTCCGGAGTCTTCTTCACTATATTGCGCAACCGCCAATACCACTCTCAGACAGTCAATATTATCGCACAGTACTCAGTAGTATTAGAGCTACCGATCAGTCGGCCACTGTCCCACTTTATTAAGAGTTAAGGAGATATTTGTCACACGGATTTATCAGCGATCTTTGTTTTTACCAAATATATTTATTTTCCATGTGTCGATCGCTGTTTCTGTTATTTCAAACAGAGCGGATTCGGGCAGTGTCGCTAAGTTTAGATGTGTTACACAATACAAAAATGAATCACAGTTGGGTAATTAGATTATAACCGTATGTCTACATTATTAACGAGCTAAATTTTTTTCTGATGCAAAGGAAATGTTGCATAATATAATATATTCCGTAGATGTCGATTAATCAGTATTAACAAACTGTCACTTTCACTGTCACACACTAGAGACAATCTAGTTCGTCTTCGGTTTAAAATAAAAATTTGAAAGATATCTGATTATTGTAGAAAATCCTGCTATGTTAATGAATGCCCTCTGTATGTTCTAAAGGATTTAAAAATGCAATCTTGATATAATTTATATATAAAACTTTTCAAATCTTTAAACCGGAAGTAGACTGAGAAATATATTTTACTGAAGAGAAAGTTTAAAAACTGTTAAAAATGTGTCTTGTCTATGACGGTCTTCAAAAATAAGACTGGTTATCTGTAACTTCGAGAGATGGTTAACTGTACAACGAATGTAATCCTTTAAAATTACCATATTTATATAAATAAGTAGGTCGCTTCTGAGACGCGTCACATCGCAAGAACTAAAGTTTATACGTAATGCTGCAACTGGCTAAACAAGAAGTTCAGCAGAATCGCGGAATACAATTTCTTGAAGCGAATCAGAACCTTGTAATGAATAAAACTCTGTACTCCAGGTTCCAGGCGTCCTGCGGACGCTTACGGAATCAACCATTATTAATATTCACGCGGCCTACTTTCTGCACTCCGATTCGTCTATTCACGCATTACGCTTGGCTCCGACTCACACTGTAGACTCGTTCCGACTAACTGCCGCAGACCAACCAAGCAGGCGCCAAACTTCTATACGCGGTTGATGGGGCACCCAGCACGCGGCACCAATTCCTCTCTTGTGCCAACCTCTTCATCTCAGAGTAGCACTTGCTACCTACGTCCTCAATTATTTGATGGATGTATTCCAATCTCTGTCTTCCTTTACAGTTTTTGCCCTTGACAGCTCCTTGTAGTACCATGGAAGTCAATCTCTCATATCTTAACAGATGTCCTATCATACTGTATGTCTCCTTATAAGTGTTTTCGACGTATTCCTTTCCTCTCCGATTCTGCGCAGAACCTCCTCAGTCTATCTAATTTTCAACATTCGTCTATAGCACCACATCTCGAATGCTTCGATTGTCCTCCGTTTTGTTTCTCCCAAAGTCCATGTTTTACTTGCATACAATGCTGTACTGAAGACGTACATCCTCAGAAATTTCTTTCTCAGGTTAAGGGTTCTGTTTGATACTAGTAGACTTCTCTTGGCCAGGAATGCACTTGCTAGCCTGTTTTCGATGTCGTCCTTTCTCCGTCCGTCATTGGTTATTTTACTGCCTAGGTAGCAGAATTCCTTAACTTCATCTACTTCATGATCGTCGCCCTGATGATAAGTTTTTCGCTGTTCTCCTTTGTGCTACTTCTCATTGCTTTCGTCTTTCTTCGATTTACTCTGAGTCTACATTCTGTACTCATTAGCCTGTTCATTCCATCCAGCACATCATGTAATTCTCCGTCACTGTCACTCAGGACAGCAATGTCATCTACGAATCATGTCATTGAAATCCTTTCACTTTGAATTTTCGTTCCACTCCTGAACCTTTCTTATATTTCCATCATTGTTTCTTCGATGTACAGATTGAACAGTAGAGGGGAAAACTACATCCCTGTCTTACACCCTTTTCAATCCGAGCACTTCGTTCTTGCTATTCCAGTCTTGTTATTCACTCTTAGCTCTTGCACTTATTGCACGTCACCCGTCTCTCCTATCGCTTACGCCTTTTTGTCTCATAACTTCAATATCCTTGCACCATTTTACATTGTCGAACGCTTGTTCCAGGTCGTCAAATCCTATGAACGTGTCTTGATCTTGCTTTAGTCTTGCTTCCGAACAATCGTAAAGTCAGACTTGCCTCTTCGGTGACTTTATCATTCCTAAAGCCAAACTGATCGTCATCGAATACAATCTCAGCTGTTAAGCTGATTGTGCGATAATTCTGCACTTGTCGCCTCTTGCAGTCTACGGAATTGTGTGGAGGAAATTTTTCCGAAAGTAGGGTGATATGTCGCCAGTCTCACACATTCTATACACCAAAGCGAATAGTTGTTTTGTTGCCATTTCTCCCACTGATTTTAGAAGTTCTGATGAAATGTTCCTTCTGCCTTATTTGATCTCAATTTCTCCAAAACTCTTTAAAATTCTGATTCCAATACTGATTCCATTACCTCTTCTAAATCGACTCCAGACAAATCTTCCTCCTCACAGCGGCCTTATGGGTACTCTTTCCACCTATCGGATCTCTCCTCTGCATTCAATAGTGGAATTCCCGTTGCACTCTTAATGTTACCACCCTTGCTTTTAATTTCACCACAGGTTATTTTGACTTTCCTATTTGCTGAGTCAGTTCTTCCGACAATCATTTCCTTTTCGATTTTTTCACAATTATCGTGAAGCCATTTCGTCTTAGCTTCCGTGAATTTCGCATTTATTTCCTTCCTCAACGACTGATATTTCGGTATTCCTGAATTTACCTGAACATTTTGGTACTTCCTTCTCTTTTCAATCAACTGAAGTATTTCTTCTGTTACCCAGTGTTTCTTCACAGTTACCTTCTTTGTACCTATGTTTATCTTTCCAACTTCTGTGGTTTCCCTTCTTAGAGATGTCCATTCCTCGTCAACTGTACTGGCTACTGAGCTATTCCTTGTTGCTATATCTATAGCCTTAGAGAAACTCAATGGTACTACGTCATTCATTAGTACTTCCGGATCCGACTTCTTTGAGTATCGATTCTTCCTGACCTCTTAATCTTTATCCTACTGCTCATCACTACTACATTGTGATATGAGTCGATATCCGCTCCAGGGAATCCCGTAAAATTCGGTATATGATTGTGTGACTATGATGTAATTTAACTGAAATCTTCCCGCATCGCCCCGCCTTTTCCAAATAAACCTTCTCCACTTGTGTTTTTTCAAAAGAGTATTCGCTGTTACTAGCTGAAATTTACCACAGAACTCTCCTCTCTCATTCCCTGTCCCAACCTCGGGTAACCAGTTTTTCTGCTCCTTCTCCTACAACTGGATTCCAGTCCACCAAGACCATTAGATTTCCATCTCCCTTTGCGTAGTGTATTACCCTTTCAATATCCTCATATACTTTCTATATCTCTTCGTCTTCAGATTGCGACGTAGGCATCTGCACCTGAACTATCGATGTCGGTGTTGGTTTGTTGTCGGCTCTGATAAGTACAACGCTGTCACTGAACTGTTCACAATAACAAACTCTCTGCTCTATCCTATCTATAACGAATACTACTTCCGTTATGACATTTTCTGCTGCTGTTGAAATTATATTCATCTGACCAGAAATTCTGGCCCCTACTATATCTAGATTGAGCCTGAATGACTATCAGTGCGGGCTTAGGAAAGCTATAATGCTACAGAACAAATTTCCCAGAAAATGATATATAAGCTTTAGGTGAAGGCAAGTAATATGAAGAACAGGGAAAAATTACAGTGAGAAACGAAGAAGGAAGTGATATGATTAAAAATAGCGAGATTATGGGATGAAGTATTACTCTCCAACTGTTCAAATTGTACTAACGGTAGGCTAAATTAAAAAAAAAATTAATTATCAACTCGTCAAAAAAAAACACAAAAAAAAACTTGTGATCACGTATCTTGGCGTTGATGTTAGGCTCCCCTCTACAGATTCGTCTTTCAGTACGACACTCTTCCCCTCCGCCACCTATATATTACTTAGGGGAGAGATTGGGTGCATAAGTCTCTGTTTTGGCTTTCGGGGGAACTTTCCACCTCGAATATCCCCTCGTCGTCATTCTGGAAATGTCTTACGCGCAACAGTTTCCTCGTGAGGGTAAAGAGGACAAGTCACAGAGTCCCTTGGAAGGAGAATAAGTCCACCTATCACTACAAGGGAAATGAGCCAGAATGCCTTTGTTCCTGTCAGTGTTCTACAGGAATTGTGAAGACTGACCCAAACTTAAAAATGACTATTTGCATGGTTAAATGTCAGTGCAGATGATGCAAACTGAATGTATCTGCGTCTTAGACATAACGTCATTGAAACGTGGCTAAAAACAAATGAGAAAATCGCCTTCAAGTTAACATCTCTCTACGTGTTATGAGATTTCCGTTGTTATACAAAGAGCTTCATCACCTATCGGAAGACAAAATGAGGGACTTGTTGGATATGTGTAAATACCTCGATCCACATACAGGGAATTTTATGTGAACGTACCTTCTGAAAGAACAGTCCAATTTATTTCTCCTCTGTTTAATTTTTTCTTTGCTTTGTCCTGTACAGAATCAGTCTCTTTTACCTTGGACGTTAACTAAATAAACACAATGTGTGTGTGTGTGTGTGTGTGTGTGTGTGTGTGTGTATGTGTGGTCTTATGGGACTTAACTGCTAAGGCCATCAGGCCCTAAGCTTACACACTACTTAACCTAAATTATCCTAAGGACAAACACACACCCATGCCCGAGGGAGGACGTAATTTTACATGTTATACAACGTTTACATGGAAAGCTACGTAAAAATCAAGATAACTTTCTAAATACTGTAGAATATGCTAAATACATGTTGCTGTTCTACAATACATACATACTTTATCACTTGATCATACGCAATAAAACATATAAATAAATAGATCTAAAGGGGAAAAAAGTAATTTTTACTTCCTGAGAAATTATGAACTTGTGAGGCACAACTTTCTTCAAGGGAATTCTTCACTCATTGCGGCGATAGCGGAACGTAAGACGTCCAAGCCTCATGATACTGGTGTTAGTATCCGAGGCAGACTACACTCAGTCTCCTCGTTCCACGGTGTCGACTGTGCACAGTGAGCACTTCGCTGAGAGGGAAACCGCCCTCATCACAACTGTCGTGGGTAACACGGTAGTGCAATTGAGCATTGCAAACTATGGTTACACAGGTTACAGTGCAAGAAATCCCTCTTTGTATGACAACAACCAACTCTTCGCGATCAAGTACAAAAGCTGGTGTTTCACAATCTGTAAAGTGCCATTCAGATTGTGTTTCAGATATCTTTTCGCTATTTCAGCATCAATGGAACTTGTTCCGGGTTACGCTGTTTGCGTATTAGCTATGAAGTATGTAGGTATATGATATATATCTCCTTCTGTTAAAATGAAATGTCTTCACAATATTGACGTATCTTCTGTTTCTCATATTAATAAGAAATCATTTCTTAATGTTAGCTACTATATATTTTTCGTCTGGTGTTATTAGGAAGGGAGGCCCTAACCTGATTCTCTACACATCTAGCGGAGCAGCACGCATCCTCTCGGAAGCTGAAATTGTTGGGAAGTTCCAAGCAGTCATTAGCTGGAGCAAAGAGAAAGAGTGAGAGAGAGAGGAGAGGCCGGCCGGTGTGGCCAAGCGGTTCTAGGCGCTTCAGTCCGGGAACGCGCGACCGCTACGGTCGCAGGTTCGAATCCTGCCTCGGGCATGGATGTGTGTGATGTCCTTAGGTTAGTTAGGTTTAAGTAGTTCTACGTTCTAGGGGACTGATGACCTCAGATGTTAAGTCCCATAGTACTCACAGCCATTTTTCAGGGAGAGACAGAGAGAGAAAGAGAGAGAAAGGGAGTGAGAAAGAAAAAAAGAGAACGAGAGCGAGAGCGAGAGAGAGAGAGAGAGAGAGCGAGAGAGAGAGCGACAGAGAGAGAGAAAGAGAACGAGAGAGAGTGAGAAATAGAAAGCGAAAGAGATAAAGAGAGAGAGAGAGAGGGAGAATGAGAGAGAGAAAGAGAACGAGAGAAAGAGAGAGAGTGAGAGAGAGGCGGAGGGAAAGAGAGAAGGAGAGAAAAAGAGAGAGAAACAGAGAGGAAGAGAGAGAAACAGAGACAAAGAAGAAGAGGAGAGAGAGAGAGAGAGAGAGAGAGAGAGAGAGAGAGAGAGAGAGAGAGGGAGAGGAAAGGTAGAGATGAGAGAGAGAGAGAGTAAGTGTAATTGTGAGGTGGCGTGACAGTGGCACAATCAGCGACTAACTAAAGGGCTGCCTCAATGTGTAATTGGCTCTGACTTAGGTCTGTTGCTTGTGAATCACCCAACACAATCTCACTTACTCGAGTAACAGGTACGTTCGTCCTACGTACTCCAAGACCACATTGTGTTTCAAATCAATTTAAAAGATAGTAATTTGAGACGTTATTTGCCAGGCACCTCCAAGGGAAATAGTACACATTTTGGTCATATTAGCATACTAGTATAACGATGTGCTGTGATATTTTTACAAGGTAGACGTTGGTTTATTTAGATGTATTTTTCTTAAGTTACAGCCGAATCCGACAATACGTATATTTTTGCTTTTCATTTTTTACTTTCTGTAGAAATAATATTGTATGAAAAGTGTATAACGTCATAAATTATGCCTCCTTTTAACCATAGACGCTACCAAATGTGGTGGAAGGTAGTTACGCCGCTGTACACTGAAGAGAAAAAGAATCTGGTACACCTGTGTAATATCGTATAGGGCTCTCACGACCACGCAGAAGTGCCGCTACACGACGTGGTGTGGACTCGTCTAATGTCTGAAGTAGTGCTGGACGGAACTGACACCATGAATCCTGCAGGCCTGTCCATAAATCCGGAAGAGTACGAGGGGGTCGTGATCTCTCGTGAACAGCACGTCGCAAGTGATCTCAGATATGCTCAATAATGTTCATGTCTGGGGAGTCTGGTCGCCAGCGGAAGTCTTTAAAATCAGAAAACGTTCCTGGAGCCGCTCTCTAGCAATTTTGGACGTGTGGGGACTCGTACGACCAGGCAACATGTTTCCAGTCATCAATAATCCAGTATCGGTGTTGACGGACACAGGTGGGGGATGACGCTTAGTGTCGGGCAGTCATCAACGGTACACGAGAGGACCTTCGACTCCGAAAGCTCATATCGATGATGTTTCGTTGAATGGTTCGCGCGCTGACACTTGTTGACGGCCCAACATTGCAACCTGCAGCAATTTGCGGAATGGGTGCACTTCCGTCACGTTGAACAATTCTCTTCAGTCATCGTTGCTCCCATTTTTGCTGGATGTTTTTCCGACCGCAGCGATGTCGGATATTTGATGTTTTACCGGATTCCTTATATTCACGGTACACTCGCGAAACGGCCGTAAGGCAAAATCCCCACTCCGTCGCTACCTCGGAGATGCTGTGTCCCATCGCTCGTGCGCCGGCTTTAACACCACTTAAGTCTTAATCACCTGGCATTGTAGCAGCAGTAACTGATGTAACAGCTGCGCTAGATACTTGTTGTCTTATACAGACGTTGCCGAGCACAAGGCCGTATTCCGCCTATTTACATATCTATTTGAATACGCTTGCCTATACTAGTTTCTTTGGCGCTTCAGTGTATTTTGGATGAAAATCGTCTAGAAGTAGACTATATCGACCGAGTTAATTGTTTTTATCCCGTTATTTTCACATGTTAATAATTAATTGAGCTACTCAATTTTCGATGTTTATGTGGACTATTCTTGCAACTGTTTTTTTTTCCTGTTTAAAGAATATTAATATATATTAATATACTCTATCTAAATAATTGATTTTTTGTTACTGAAGAAAGTATCAAAGAGCGTAATAATGTAACTAAGTGATGTTTCAGCACCTCTGTAACATCATCAGTGGCTTTTTGTGTATTAGAACTGTAAAAAGTGAACATGTTGAGTTCCGCTAAACAAATAAATTTTGTACTCCAAGTATAATTCTCAAAAAGTGTACGGTAAATAACTAAGAGAGAAGTTATGGTATCAGCAAGTTCCAAGCAGACAGAAACGAAATTGTAGCAGTAAGGATAAGGGTGCAAAGTTGGGGCCCATTATACCACATCTTTCCACACCAGCACAACAAGAAACTTAATTCCGTTAGTATTTCAGTATGTTTCCCTCGTAATAATAGAAATTTCCAGATTTCGTGATAACTCCGAAGTTACTGCTGCATTCTAAAAGAGTCTATTAATGATTAGGGTTATCGTTTTGCTCACTTCGAGGGGTAAACATCACGACGTATGAAATAACAGACTATGTGTCTGTTAGTGCCGTGATTCGTTTATGAACAGTTACAACACCGGAATATCCAAATACGCAAGAGTTTTTGTACTGTCTGAAATTTAGCGGTGAATGGAATGTAGATCCGAGGGTAGGCCTTGGTCGCCACCCATTATGCTGGCAGAACAATAGGCTAGGGATCGGAATTTGGCGGCTTCGGCGCCCCAGATTGACAAGCGCGGTCCCTCCCCATTCTGGCCACATCCTCGCTCAGACAATGTGCCGCCGACAGGGTGGCGTGAACTCGCGTGATGCGTGCGGCGCTGTTTGCTCTGGACCAGTAGCTGCATTAGCCTGTTGACAGGAAGCCGGAATTACCGGCGCGCCGACCGCAGTTACACACGGGGAACGCCCGTCGGTTCGGCGATATGAACGGAAGTTCTATTCTGCCCGGGCCTAAGGGACAAAGAGCACCCACGTTTACCTGTTCCGCCACTGGCTTTGATGCCATTCGGGGCGCTTATATTTGCCGTCAGAAACGAATGACGTTTGTCCGTCGGCGGAACGAGAGGAGGACAAATAGTTTCCACAGAACTGCCAGCAGAGTTAGAACTATGTTGTGATAGAAAACGTGTCTGACCAAGCATGCAGAACAGGTCGCACGGAGGGAATAGTGACGCAGGTTGCTGCAAGTGGATTACCACAGGTAAATAAACAGATCTATCGGTCAGTAATATAGCTGTGTACATAACTGTATAAATTTGAAAACTGGAATAAATCACCGAATCTGTCTCGATACAAACGTACCGCGCCACGGCTATTGCCCCGTGTTAATCCATACATCAAATGGGCATCTGCCAACTCCGCATTTGTAAACATCGCACTGACTACAAAACCACGTTCGTAATGAACACTAACCTGTTGATGCTACGTACTGATGTGCTTGATGCTAGTACCGTAGAGCAATGAGTCGCATGTCAACACAAGCACCGAAGTCAACGTTATCTTCCTTCAATTGGGCCAACTGGCTGTAAATCGAGGAAGTACAGTACATATTGACGAAACTAAAATGAGCTCTAACATGGAAATTAAGCGTTTCCGGACACATGTCCACATAACATTTTTTCTTTATTTGTGTGTGAGGAATGTTTCCTGAAAGTTTGGCCGTACCTTTTTGTAACACCCTGTATTGTTATTATATTTTGACTTATTTTTATAATAGGTTTTCAGTTGCTGTTGTTTTTGAATTATTCTAGTCTCACTTTTGTTATATGCTCGTTCATCATTGATGTAAACGTAACAAAAAGAATATAATTTTAATCATATAGAATAAATATTTTACTACAAAGGTAGTGGAAAAATTGAAATATTCTTAAATCAGAGAAAATTACATCAAAGGAGAAATCTTCCAATCATGCGACACTTAAGGATTACGTTTTTTTACACTGCGTAATTGAGTAGTACATAGCGAGTGTTTATATTGTCATGATTTAAAGAGAGTGTTGTTTCAAGATGCAATAAATAGTGTTTTATATTAAACAATAATTTTGTTGTGCCAGTCAGTCTTGCAGTATATAAATACCACTGTTTCTTCCATCATGGCTCACGGCATTAGTTCCCATAACTGTTACTGGTAATAAGTCGCCAGGTAAATTGTATGTGTCAGTTTTCCACAGAGAAGCTGTGCACTATATTTACCTATTGTTTCTTCCTTCATTATTTACACGATTAGCTCCTATTACTGCCACTGGTAATGATTCCTCGGATACGTTGTGTGAGACAGTTTAGCAGAGAGAAGGTTTCTATTATATGAACCACTGAATGCACGCAGCCTGGCAGTTGCAGTAGTGCACTCGATCTTACAAAGAACGAACGAGATTGCTTACTTTGGCAAGCACCTGTTTGTCACAACGTGTTAGCTAATGTCTGCTCCATTTACAGTGAACTTTGTCCTTGCGATGTGACTAGTTTAATCAAAATGGATCAGTTGAGTGGTCAGTGGCGAACATGAACTACAAGAGTGTTATTGTGGAAGACAATGACGTGTTGATTAAACTGCTATTCCACTGCCAATGTGGGTAGCAGTTTAGTCGAAACTTGTCACACCGTAAAAAAAAAGTTTAAACACGAGAGCAATCGCGCACTAATACATCACGAAAAATATTTAGCTTTATGGAAGTCACATTTATGTAGTGACATCAGCCGTCGTCAAAAACGTTATTAAATGTCCTTCTTGCTTCGTCAGGTACATTGGCTGTCTTTAGGTACTGATCACAAAATTCATTTGATTTCTGATGTATTAAAATTGTTGTTTTAATATTAAGTTAAAAAGGCAAATATGAGTATTTTTATTTATATTAATAATACGCTTTTGGTATGTGGAAAAGTCTGCACTTTTGTTTCAAAAAGTGGCAGAGCGTCTCTCGTGAGATCTACCTAAGTTATTCTTAATCTTCTCATATGTAAATCTTGCCGAAAAGCTCCATTCTGTATAGATTAGTAGGATATACAACTTGTTTAAGTTTTCCTTCTGCAGATTCACTATATAACTACACTTGCTGTATAACTCACTATATAATTACACTTACTTGTGTATCGAGCTCATTGGCAACAAATAACGTGAGAAGAGCCGAATTTATCACAAACTGACCGCCAAACTTATCGTTCCCTCACAGATATGCTGTATGTACCTCTGCATAAATAGTGTTCAAAATACTGTGAAGTGCATGGTAGATGCTTTTAGCGGGGTACTGCATATTGGGATTTCTTGGCGTCCCTAGGATGCATATACATGGCCTCTGAGGCCCTTGTATGTCTTCATTTTTTTTAAAAAACTCTGTAATTTTTTGTTTGATTTCAAACTGCTTTCCAGTACTCTTTCACTAACACTGTGACATTCCTCCTATCAAGTCTGAAGAAGACACCTTTTTGATTTTTTTGTATAATTCAATATGTTTACCCATACACCGTGAATGCATAAGCAGAGCTTCAGAAACCCTCACACATTTATAAATGTTCTTTAGTCTATATTGTCTTCAACATTTGTTTGGGAGCAGTTATTAATTCAACAATAACTGTAGTGGTATTTCCAGCAACAGGAGTGCCAACAGCAGCTGTAGCTGTAGTAGTAATAGTATAACTAAAAAATAATACACATTACTTTTACATATTGGCGATGTCAGTGTATTATTGATATTTTTGCTAGGAAATGTTTTATTATTGCATAGTATTGTCATCCTGTGCTGCTCTTGTCAGCCTCATTGTTACTGTAGTTGGTTTGTTGCAGCAAGGACCATATTGTTAAGAGTATGACTCGTTTAGTGCTGCACAAGCTGCTTTTCGAGAGACACGCCTTTTGCTATGGCTTCGACACGCAAAGCAAGAGAGTCAGTACGTGCAAATGCAGCTAATTTTGAGTGTTGTGGCTCAGTGCTTTGAAGAAGATGATTCTTGCGAGGAAGGAAAAATTTTTGAAGATGCAAGTAGTGAAGAATCAGCCAATGAACTTGCAGATGTGATTATTGAGGCAGATGACCGTTCTTCCGATAATATTACTTCATCAGAGTCTGAAAATGAAGAATCACCACAAAAAGGTATAGAAGAGCACACATACATTAGTCGGAATGGAACGATTTGGAAATTAGATCCTCCTGCAACTTTTCGTACGCCTGTCGCTTGTTGAAATGGAGGGTTTTCTTGGTCTTTTACTGCTTTCTGGTGTTGAGAAGAGTTGGGATGTCCCTAATAGAAAATTATTCTTGGATGAAAGGGCAAATCCTACATATAAGGCCACCATGTCAGTAAATAGATTCGAGGATATAAGGAGAATGATTAGATTTGATGACAGGCGTATCCGTGAAGCTCGATCTGCAGATGACAAACTTGCAGCTGTTCGCTATGTATGGAAACTATTTCTTGACAAGTGTAGAAATAGAATCATTCCCAATGACTCGCTCACAGCTGACGAACAGCTAGTCCCATTGCGAGGAAGGTGCAGCTTCACCCAGTATATGGCCTCTAAACGAGCCAAGTACGGCAAAAAAATATTTTGATATATGATGCTAAATCTGCGTATGCTTTAGACGGAACTGTTTACACGGGAAGATCTTGCTAAAAGCATTGAAGGATCATCAAAAAATATTACTGTTGACAACTTCTTTACTAGTGTGCATCTGGCAGAAGAGATGCTTCAGAAGCAAATTACAGTGGTGGGAATAATCAAACAAAATAAACCAGAAATTCCTAATGAGATGAAACCATCTGCCTCAAGAGCGATTCATTCCTCTTTGTTTGCATTTAGAGGTGACATTACAATGGTGAGTTATGTTCCCAAAAACAAAAAGTCTGTAGTTCTCATTAGCACAATGCATCACGACAGAAACATTGATGAAACTCATGCAAAAAAGAAACCAGATATAATAAAGTTCTATAACTCTACGAAGGGTGGAGTAGATCAAATGGACCAGAAAATTCGTTATTATACTTGTAAGAGACAAACAAGAAGATTGCCATTTGCATTATGGATGAATGTGATGGACGTTGCAGCAATGAACAGTGAAATTTTATTTTCCTCCATAGTGGAAGAAGTGATAAACGGCGTTTGTTCCTAAGAGATTTAGCAGAGGAAATGGTAAGACCACTAATGGAACTTCGTATTCAGATCCCCGATCTTCCAAAGAAAATCGTTGATACCATGCAAAGATGTGGTGTTCAAAAAGATGTCATATTGCCGAACCAACTACCTGTTTAAGGAAAAAGAAGAAGATGCAATTATTGTCCATATAATAAACACAGGAAAAGTGCTATGACATGCATTAAGTGTAGAACCAAGTAACATTTGTAAGGAACATAGTGGCGTTCTTTTTTGCTTCTTGCTTGTCACTTGTTGAAAAGTAAGAAAAATGCAATTTTATGTGAACAGTGAATAATAACTTTTTGTCAAAATATTGCCTATATACATAATATAGCGAATAATGAGTATGTTTTAATTGAAGAAATTGGTTGTAATAAATGTTTTAAAATGTAAACGGCAACTTATAAGTGAATTAATAAAAATATTTGTATATGTTGTATGTAAATGGATGTAACTAATAAAAATTCACTCAGAATCTTTTTAAAAAATTAATAAAATGTTAATCAGGCCCACCAGATCCTGTTACTGTATCTTAGGAATCTTTCAATATGACAATAAATTTGACAGAAATAAATTTAACTCCAAAGAATGATTATATGAGAAGAGGCAAATTTTAAATTAGGGCAGGGCCTTGGAGGCCCTGCATATACATTCATGTGTATTTTCGGCACCATGCATCCTAGGGCTAAGTTTTTCTTCTGCAGATTCACTATATAACTACACTTGCTGTATAACTCACTATATAATTGCACATACTTGTGTATCGAGCTCAGTGGCAACAAATAACGTGAGAAGAACTGAGTTTATCACAAACTGACCGCCAAAGTTATCGTTCTCTCACAGATATGCTGTATGTACCTCTGCATATATAGTGTGCAAAATACTGCGAAGTGCATGATAGATGCTCTTTAGCGGAGTACTGCATATTGGGATTACTTGGCGTATGGATCGCTGGAATAATGAAGTCATAAATAGCCCTCTGTGCCGTAATTAGGCTAATTTCATCTTCACAATTCCTAAGGGAGTTCAAAATGGTTCAAATAGCTCTGAGCACTATGGGACTTAACATCTGTGGTCATCAGTCCCCTAGAACTTAGAACTACTTAAACCTAACTAACCTAAGGACGTCACACACATCCATGCCCAAGGCAGGATTCGAACCTGCGACCGTAGCAGTCGCGCGGTTCCGGACTGAGCGCCTAGAACCGCTAGACCACCGCCGCCGGCCCTAAGGGAGTGACAACTGGCGGAAGTGGAGGGGGGAGGGCGGATAAGACAATCTCTGTATTCTTCACTTAAAACAAGTTCTTGAAATTTTGAGTAGCATGCCAATTCAGATTTTTAATCAAATCCGTGACACTTTACCCTGACTCAAAGAAATACGTTTTCATTCGTATTGTCCTCTTGTGTGTACGTTCAGTCTCCCCAATTACTCCTATTCAGTACGAGTCCCACAGGTTTCAGCACGATTCTTTGATGGGACGCAGTAGCGTTTTGTAAGCAGTCTCCTTCGTAGACTGACTGTATGTTCCCAGTTGCTGACGAAGAACCGGTCTGCCACCTGCCTTACCTACGACTGAGACTAGGTAACGACTCCAACTGATATCCTTACGATTGGGGAAAACGATTTTCTATGAACATATAGCTGCAAAAGTTTACAGAATACACGACAGTATTTCTCAATTTATTACGGACTGTGTCACGCAAAATTCCCGAAAGCGTAGAAAATCACCAAAAAACATACCTTTTTGCGCAAATACACAATAAAATTAGAGAAAGATTATGTTTGTACGAGGGTTCTGCTACCAAAAATCCTAAAAATCAGAAATTAAGTTAACAGATCACGACATGCTACGTATTTTACGACGCACTCGCAAATTTTAGAAAATGAACAATGTATCAGAGCTTTGCGCCCAAGTCGGCGCCAGTAAATGCTGTGAAGTGGAAGGACTGGACCTCGGAAAATTTAAAACATCTTTCACCATTAAAAGGAACACCAACTTTATTTTACACTCAGAATTTAGGAGGATTGACAATAACCGTTTCGGTCTTTAGCAAAGCTAAAAAACTTTGTTTTTATTTTGTTGTTCACGAAAACAGTGAGTGGACTCAGATTTTAGCTGCTTTAAATTACATGAGCAATCTTTTAACAGTGCAGGTAAACAACAGATGGCCTAAAATCCATACCAGATAGAAATTACATAAAACAATAACTGCGCACAAGATAAAGCCGCAGTTAAATAAATTGACAGTATTAAACAATCATTAAACATCCATGGAGAAAAGCTGCCACTGAGAGTCAAACAAATAAAAGAAACACAAAACAGTCGTAAAATTAGAAAAACACCTCATTCCTCCGTCGGTCATGGCAACAAGGCAGCCAAAAAGTGTTAATTTGATGAACACACGCAGTCCAAGCTGCCTGAAATGATGACTGACCTTTCTAATACATTTCACTGAACAGTATGGACGACAAAGTAATAAACATCCCTGGCTTAGAGAAAGAATTGAAAGAGTTGAAAACAAATACGTTACCAGGTCGGATGGGACCCCAGTTCGGTTTTTCGAAGACTATATTACAGCATTGTCGCCTTACCTACAGTCATTTATCGCGAATCTCTCGGTGCAAAGTCCCAAGCGACTAGGAAAATGCGCAGGTGACTCCTGTATATATGAAGGGCAAAAGAACAGACTCTCAATATTACAGACCAATATCCCTAACATCGATTTTCTGCAGAATCCCAGAACGCATTCTCAGTTCGAATATAATGAATTTTCTTGAGATCGAGAGTCTTATGTCCACGTATCAGCATGCGTTTAGAAAGCATCGCTCGTGCGAAACTCTGCTTGCCCTTTTCTCAGATGATATACTGCGAACTGTGAGTGTAGGGCTACATTCCTTACTTCTAGATTTCCGGAAAGCATTTGACGCGGTGCCCCGTCGCAGGATGCTAAAGTAGGTTTTAGCATATATAATAGGTTCACAGATACACTCCTGGAAATTGAAATAAGAACACCGTGAATTCATTGTCCCAGGAAGGGGAAACTTTATTGACACATTCCTGGGGTCAGATACATCACATGATCACACTGACAGAACCACAGGCACATAGACACAGGCAACAGAGCATGCACAATGTCGGCACTAGTACAGTGTATATCCACCTTTCGCAGCAATGCAGGCTGCTATTCTCCAATGGAGACGATCGTAGAGATGCTGGATGTAGTCCTGTGGAACGGCTTGCCATGCCATTTCCACCTGGCGCCTCAGTTGGACCAGCGTTCGTGCTGGACGTGCAGACTGCGTGAGACGACGCTTCATCCAGTCCCAAACATGCTCAATGGGGGACAGATCCGGAGATCTTGCTGGCCAGGGTAGTTGACTTACACCTTCTAGAGCACGTTGGGTGGCACGGGATACATGCGGACGTGCATTGTCCTGTTGGAACAGCAAGTTCCCTTGCCGGTCTAGGAATGGTAGAACGATGGGTTCGATGACGGTTTGGATGTACCGTGCACTATTCAGTGTCCCCTCGACGATCACCAGTGGTGTACGGCCAGTGTAGGAGATCGCTCCCCACACCATGATGGCGGGTGTTGGCCCTGTGTGCCTCGGTCGTATGCAGTCCTGATTGTGGCGCTCACCTGCACGGCGCCAAACACGCATACGACCATCATTGGCACCAAGGCAGAAGCGACTCTCATCGCTGAAGACGACACGTCTCCATTCGTCCCTCCATTCACGCCTGTCGCGACACCACTGGAGGCGGGCTGCACGATGTTGGGGCGTGAGCGGAAGACGGCCTAACGGTGTGCGGGACCGTAGCCCAGCTTCATGGAGACGGTTGCGAATGGTCCTCGCCGATACCCCAGGAGCAACAGTGTCCCTAATTTGCTGGGAAGTGGCGGTGCGGTCCCCTACGGCACTGCGTAGGATCCTACGGTATTGGCGTGCATCCGTGCGTCGCTGCGGTCCGGTCCCAGGTCGACGGGCACGTGCACCTTCCGCCGACCACTGGCGACAACATCGATGTACTGTGGAGGCCTCACGCCCCACGTGTTGAGCAATTCGGCGGTACGTCCACCCGGCCTCCCGCATGCCCACTATACGCCCTCGCTCAAAGTCCGTCAACTGCACATACGGTTCACGTCCACGCTGTCGCGGCATGCTACCAGTGTTAAAGACTACGATGGAGCTCCGTATGCCACGGCAAACTGGCTGACACTGACGGCGGCGGTGCACAAATGCTGCGCAGCTAGCGCCATTCGACGGCCAACACCGAGGTTTCTGGTGTGTCCGCTGTGCCGTGCGTGTGATCATTGCTTGTACAGCCCTCTCGCAGTGTCCGGAGCAAGTATGGTGGGTCTGACACACCGGTGTCAATGTGTTCTTTTTTCCATTTCCAGGAGTGTATGTGAGTGGCTGGAAGACTTCTTAGGTTATGTTTTCCTTGACGGCGAGTATTTATCAGGGGCAAAGATTTCGTCAGGAGTGCCCATAATTTTTTTGTTATGGTTTCAGGGCGCAAATCTTCTACGGTCATTAGCGCCCGGTCTGTGACTTAGGAAAACGTAAAAAAACGAAACTGGAAACCAGCAGCAATGGGAACGAAACTCAAAAAATTGGAGAAACTAAAAACGGAAGGAAAGCTTAAAAAACCACTATAGAAGGGGCTTGGTTGTCCCCAAAAAGAGCTTCAAATGACTGACGTCATCTCACTGGCACTAATAAACTCGAGAACGCGATCGGCTGAGCGCGTGTCATCTGCTAAAATGGAAGATATAGCAGGCGAAAGCTTTAGACGGCCGCGTAACGGAGTAAAATAGGGGCACTCAATTAAAAGGTGCCTTACCGTCCACAGCTGAGAGCAGTGGGGAAAGAGTGGTGAAGGATCGCCACTTAAAAGATGTCGATGGCTAAAAAGACAATGCCCTATCCGGAGTCTAGTTAAAATTACCTCATCCCGACGACGCGTTCGGGAGGAAGAGGTCCAAGCACAGGGAAGAGCTTTCACGTCCCGCAATTTATTACTGGGAAGTGTCGACCAATGTGTTGCCATAAAAGAACAACATGACAGCATAAAACACTCCGTAGATTGGCGAAGGGAATCGTGCGAATAGCTGGCCGAATAAGAGAGACTGCAGCCTTGGCCGCTATATCGGTCGCCACATTTCCACAGATACCAACGTGTCCTGGGATCCAGAGGAACGCCACAGAGACGCCCACCAAGTGGAGCAAGCGTAGGCAGTCCTGAATCCGGTGGACCAGAGGGTGGACAGGGTAGAGAGCTTGGAGACTGAGGAGAGAGCTGAGAGAATCTGAACAGATAACATACTGTATCCGCTGATGGCGACGGATGTATTGGACAGCCTGGAGAACAGCGTAAAGCTCCGCAGTATAAACCGAAGCCGAAAGCGATTTGGGGTGTCGCCAACAATATAGGCATTCGCTACACCAAACTACACTCCTGGAAATTGAAATAAGAACACCGTGAATTCATTGTCCCAGGAAGGGGAAACTTTATTGACACATTCCTGGGGTCAGATACATCACATGATCACACTGACAGAACCACAGGCACATAGACACAGGCAACAGAGCATGCACAATGTCGGCACTAGTACAGTGTATATCCACCTTTCGCAGCAATGCAGGCTGCTATTCTCCCATGGAGACGATCGTAGAGATGCTGGATGTAGTCCTGTGGAACGGCTTGCCATGCCATTTCCACCTGGCGCCTCAGTTGGACCAGCGTTCGTGCTGGACGTGCAGACCGCGTGAGGCGACGCTTCATCCAGTCCCAAACATGCTCAATGGGGGACAGATCCGGAGATCTTGCTGGCCAGGGTAGTTGACTTACACCTTCTAGAGCACGTTGGGTGGCACAGGATACATGCGGACGTGCATTGTCCTGTTGGAACAGCAAGTTCCCTTGCCGGTCTAGGAATGGTAGAACGATGGGTTCGATGACGGTTTGGATGTACCGTGCACTATTCAATGTCCCCTCGACGATCACCAGTGGTGTACGGCCATTGTAGGAGATCGCTCCTCACACCATGATGCCGGGTGTTGGCCCTGTGTGCCTCGGTCGTATGCAGTCCTGATTGTGGCGCTCACCTGCACGGCGCCAAACACGCATACGACCATCATTGGCACCAAGGCAGAAGCGACTCTCATCGCTGAAGACGACACGTCTCCATTCGTCCCTCGATTCACGCCTGTCGCGACACCACTGGAGGCGGGCTGCACGATGTTGGGGCGTGAGCGGAAGACGGCCTAACGGTGTGCGGGACCGTAGCCCAGCTTCATGGAGACGGTTGCGAATGGTCCTCGCCGATACCCCTGGAGCAACAGTCTCCCTAATTTGCTGGGAAGTGGCGGTGCGGTCCCCTACGGCACTGCGTAGGATCCTACGGTCTTGGCGTGCATCCGTGCGTCGCTGCGGTCCGGTCCCAGGTCGACGGGCACGTGCATCTTCCGCCGACCACTGGCGACAACATCGATGTACTGTGGAGACCTCACGCCCCACTTGTTGAGCAATTCGGCGGTACGTCCACCCGGCCTCCCGCATGCCCACTATACGCCCTCGCTCAAAGTCCGTCAACTGCACATACGGTTCACGTCCACGCTGTCGCGGCATGCTACCAGTGTTCAAGACTGCGATGGAGCTCCGTATGCCACGGCAAACTGGCTGACACTGACGGCGGCGGTGCACAAATGCTGCGCAGCTAGCGCCATTCGACGGCCAACACCGCGGTTCCTGGTGTGTCCGCTGTGCCGTGCGTGTGATCATTGCTTGTACAGCCCTCTCGCAGTGTCCGGAGCAAGTATGGTGGGTCTGACACACCGGTGTCAATGTGTTCTTTTTTCCATTTCCAGGAGTGTATGTTTTTGAGCCATCAGTGTAAATAAATGTGGCTTCCTTCATTTGTGCACATAGAGCAGAAAATGCCCGACGATAAACAAGTGAAGGGGTATCATCCTTGGGAAACTGACAAAGGTCACGGAGCAGGCAGGTCCGAGGACGGAGCCAAGGCGGTGCTGTACCCCAAATTGTCAAGAAAGGTTTAGGAAAGCGGAAGGAAAGAGAATGGAGCAGTTGACGGAAGCGGACTCCCGGTGGTAGTAGGGAGGAAGGGCGGCCTGCAGCCCTAAATCCAAGGAGGCGTCGAAAAAAATGTCATGTGCCGGATTAGCAGGCATGGAAGACAGATGGCTAGCATAACGACTCAGAAGGACAGCTCGCCGATTGGACAGCGGAGGTTCAGCAGTCTCAGCATTAAGGCTTTCCACAGGGCTGGTGTAAAAAGCTCCAGACACTAAACGTAATCCACGGTGGTGGATAGAGTCGAGACGACGAAGAATAGACGGCCGAGCAGAGGAGTAAAGTATGCTTGCATAGTCCAATTTCGAGCGCACTAAGGCGCGATAGAGGTGGAGAAGGACCACTCGATCCGCTCCCCAGGAGGCACCATTCAGGACACGGAGGGTGTTGAGGGATCGTAGACAGCGAGCCGAAAGATAGGAAACGTGGGAGGACCAGCACAGTTTTCTGTCAAGCATAAGACCCAAAAATTTAGCGACGTCCGAAAACGTAAGGTTGAGAGGTCCTGGATGTAAGGAAGGTGGAAGAAACCCCGTACGACGCTAAAAATTAACACAAACGGTCTCACTATGGGACTTAACATCTATGGTCATCAGTCCCCTAGAACTTAGAACTACTTAAACCTAACTAACCTAAGGACATCACGCAACACCCAGTCATCACGAGGCAGAGAAAATCCCTGACCACGCCGGGAATCGATCCCGGGAACCTGGGCGCGGGAAACGAGAACGCTACCGCACGACCACGAGCTGCGGACAAGGAGACAATCCATAATTGGATTTATGGCAATGGCAAACAGTACAACACTTAGCACGGAGCCCTGGGGTACCCTGTTTTCTTGGGAGAGAGTAGTGTTCACCCGCACTCTAAACATGCGCTCTGCCATAAATTCGCGAAGATAAAGGGGCAACCGACCGCAAAAGCCCCAAGAGAACAAGGCGCGGAGGATGCCTGTCCTCCAACAGGTATCGTATGCTCTCTCCAGAAGAAAAAATATTGCTACTGTTTGACGTTTCCGGAGAAAATTGTTCATGATATAAGTGGAGAGAGCAACAAGATGGTCAACTGTAGAACGATGCTTTCGGAAACCGCATTGGTCAGGTGTTAAAAGGCTGCGAGACTCCAGCCACCAAGCTAAACGGCAATTCACCATACGCCCCAAAACCTTACATACACTACTCGTGAGAGAAATGGGACGATAGCTAGAGGGGAGATGTTTGCCCTTTCCAGGTTTCGGAACAGGAACGACGATAGCTTCCGAGGAGGGAGTGAAGGTGTTAAATGAACTAGTAAAGAAGTCCCAGCTTGCCTTATTGCTATCGCGGATGACGCGACGGCATCGCGCACGGAACTGCTTATAGCGGATACAGTTGGCCAAAGTAGGATGGCGTCTGAAAACGCGAAGAGCACGTCGCCGCTCACGTATTGCGGCACGGCATGCCTCGTTCCACCAAGGAACTGGGGGGCGCCGGGGCAATTCGGAGGTGCGAGGTATTGAACGTTCCGCAGCTGTAGGAATAACGTCTGCAATATGACCTCATCGTCGACGCTAGGAAAGTGACGGTCATCGAATGTTGCTAGACACAAAAAAGTGTCCAATCGGCTTGGGCAAATTTCCAGCGTCTCGGGCGCATATATGGAAGTTGTGGCTGAAATCGAAGGACACATGGAAAGAGGTCACTCGAGTGCCTATCAGCAAGGGTGAACCATTCGAAGCGCCGAGCTAGCGGAACAGTACCGACCGAAAGGTCCAAATGAGAGAAATTTGTAGTGGAGGCAGACAAAAATGTAGGGTCCCCAGTGTTTAGGCGAACAAGATCCGCTTGGTGGAAGACGTTTATCAATAGTGAGCCACGCGGACAAGGATGTGGAGATCCCCAAAGCGGGTGGTGGGCAATGAAGTCCCCAAACAGCAAATAGGGGGGTGGAAGCAGACCAAGAAGACGAAGGAGATCAGCTCGTGCCATTGGTGTGCACGATGGAATGTATGCAGTACAAAGAGAGAAGGTGTATCCAGAAAGGGAAAGCCGGACAGCGGACAGCGACTGCTTGGAAGGAAGTGTTTAAGGGGATTGGGTGATAATGGAGAGTATCATGGAGAAGAATCTGAGTCCTCCATGTGCTGGAGTGCCTTCAACAGAGGGGAGATCAAATCGGACTGACTGAAAATGGGGGAAAACAAAACGGTCGTGGGGACGCAGCTTTGTTTCCTGAAGACAGAAGACGACTGGCGAGTAGGATCGTAAGAGGATCGTCAATTCATCGCGATTGGCTCGAATGCTGCGGATATTCCAATGGATAATGGACATAGGTGGACAGAAAATGGAAGAATGTGACCAAGGTTGCCATCAACTGAACGACTGCTCAGAGCTTGCGACCGACAGCGTGGAACGGCATTCAGTCGAAGGCAGAAGATCCTGATCCATAGGTTGTTCAGGAGCAGCTCCTGCCACCAGCGATAGGCCAGTTGATCGGCCTCCAGCAGTGCGCCTCGGCGACACAGAAGACGGCCGAGGGCGGTTACTGCCAGGTGGTGCTGTAGATGAGACACGCCGTGGCGGAGAAGGAGAGGAACTGGGTTTCTTATTAGCCTTCTTGGAAACAGAAGGAGGATCCGATGGCTGTAAAGTTGGGGTATGTAAAAAATCTTCACGAGTAGGCTCTTTTGTGGAAGCCCTGGTGTCTAACTTTTGGGCTCGAGATTTAGCAGAACCCGATGAAGGGTGAGCCATAGAGTGAGCAGGCGAAAGTGGGGAGGTTGAATAGACGATCTTTGCGCTGGCCGATCTGACGACCGTGGCACTAAAAGTGAGATCACAAGTCTGCGTGCCCGCCTCCTTTGTTGGCCGAGGAGAGGCAAGTGCTCAGAGCCATTTGATTGTCTCCTTCCTGTTGTCTCAGGCTCCCTATTTGTGGACGATTTTGCGATCTACTACAGCTCTCAACGGACCAGCCTTCTTGAACGACGTCTTCAAGGCTGTCTCGATCGCCTCCACTCTTGGAGCATCGACACAGGCTTCCGCTTTTCGTCTTTAAAAATGGGGCAATCTCTAGAGGAAGCAGCGTGGTCACCCATACAGTTGATGCAACGAGGGGATGGAGGTGGACAAGCACCCTCATGGGCATCCTTGCCACACGTAGCACATTTGGCCAGGTCGGAATAGGACTGGCTGGTATGATTGAACCGATAGCAACGCGTAGGGTTTGGGACGTAAAGGTGAACGGAAATTATCTCATAGCCCGCTTTTATGTTTGATGGGAATTGAACTCTGTCAAATGTCAAGAAGACAGTACGGGTTGGAACGATGTTCATGTCAACCCTTTTCATGACTCTATGAACAGCCGTTACAGCCTGGTCGGACAGGTAGTGGTGAATTTCCTCGTCGGACAATCCGTCGAGTGATCGTGTATAAACGACTCCACGTGAGGAATTTAAAGTGTGGTGTGCTTCCACTCGGACAGGGAAGATGTGTAGCAGTGAAGTACGCAGCAATTTTTGTGTCTGGAGGGCACTGACTGTTTCTAACAACAAGGTGCCATTCCGTAATCTGGAACAAGACTTTACAGGACCAGCAATTGCGTCGACAACTTTCAGAATAATGAAAGGGTTGACTGTGGAGAAGTCGTGACCTTCGACAGACCGAGAAACAACAAGGAACTGTGGCAACGATGGAAGAACTGTCTGTGGCTGAGACTCAGTGAACTTACACTTGTGAGCAGACATAGTGGAAGATGAGGAAACCATTGCGGAAGTATCCCCCATGGTTACCGGCGTCTCCGATGGCGCGCTCCTCCCTTGTGGGGGCCCTCTCTGAGGGCACTCCCGCCTTAGGTGATTGTTCACACCTCCCGAGATACGGACGTAGGGACCAATCGGCATTTTCGGAAGGTATCAGCTCGGGTAATCACCCCTCCCTGGGCCTGGCAGTTACCAGGGGGTACGTACGTGCCCTACCTGTCTACCCGGGGTGGGGGATTACGCGTTACCCTGTCACTGGCTACGCATGGAAATGCGTAGATCGGCCTTCAGACACGCACAGGGGGGAAAAAAGAGAAAGGGAAACACAAAGAAAGGGAAAGGGTAGAAGAGAGGTCTCAAACGCTGCAGCAGAGAAAAGGGTAAAGAGGTAAGGAAAACAGAAGGACAAAGGAAGGATGAAGACTTGCAAGCAGAGAAAGCGAAGAATGTGTTACATTTTCGAGCGTCCGTCTCCGGACGTAGGCACAAAACATACTCCCAGAGGCGGAGAAAGGGAAGGAAAGAGCCGGAGGCGCGGGGAGGGGGGGGACGAAGATGGGGTATAGAGAAGGATGCGGAAAAGGAAGGTATGCAGTCCGGAAAGGAGGGAGGGCCACATTAGGTGGGAGTCCCGTGCTCGCTACGCACGTATCCACAAAAGAGTTGTGGACCCCCTGGGGGGGGGGGGGCCCATTATTTTGTCCTCGAGGGTGAGTGTTCATCAGAGACAAGACTTATCAGGAGTGCACCAGGGGAGTGATAGTACCACTGTTGTTCTCTGTATGCATCAGTGATTTGGTGGACAGAGTGGGCAGCAATTTACGGTTGTTTGCTGTTGATGCTGTATTGTATCGTAAGAGTTGAGTGACTACAAGGGAATACGAGATGACGTAGACAAAATGTATAGTTTGTGTAATGAATCTCAGCTAGATCTAAGCGTAGAAAAGTGTACGTTAATGCGGATAAGTAGGACAAACAAACCCATAATGTTAGGATACAGCATTAGTAGTATCCTGCTTGACACAGTCAAATCGTTTAAATAACTTTGCAAAGCGATATGAAACGAACGAGCGTGTGAGGATTGTGGTATGGAAGAATGGTCGACTTCAGTTTATTGACCGACTTACACAAAAGTGTGATTCATCTGCAAAGGAGACCTCATATAGGTTGCTAGTGCGCCCTATTCTTGAGTAGTGCTCGAGTTTTGGGATCCGTATCAGATAAGATTAAAGAAAGATATGGAAGCAATTTAGAGGTGGGCTGATAGAGTTGTTACTGGTAGGTTTGAGCAACACATATGTGTTAAGAACATGCTTGGGGAATTCAAATAGGAATCGCTAGGAAGAAGGAGGCATACTTTTCGAGGAACACTACTGGGGAAATTTAGAGAACCAGCATTTGAGGCATACTGGAGAACGACTGTACTGCCGTGTGATCTAAGAATAATATTATAAAAAAAGAGTAGCGTCATTGATTAGTAATCAAAACATCTTCGGTCCCGGGTTCGAAGGCCGCCGCAGCTTAAATTTTGATTAACAATCAGCACTGGCGGACCAAGACTTCCTCCATAAGAAGTCGCCCTCATTCTGCCGACAGCATTGTTAAAGAGGACGGAAGAGCGGACAGAATTGCAGGGTACTCTCTTGTCCTAGGGGTGGGACTCTGCCCCTAAAGGCGGAAGAGTCAGTAACGTTCAAAGGCATGAGGATGCAGAAGGTAATAAAAACGACTGCATCAAAGACACATAAAGCGTATCCACAGGACAAGCGGCCTGTACCTGAAAAAGTGTTATTATCTCTCCATTGGCTAAAGTTTCCGGAATAGTCCCCCATTCAGAGCTCTGGAAGCGGACTGCCAAGGGGCAGGTGATCATGAGAAAAAGATTGAATAACCAACGAGAGGATATCGTTCTACGAGTCGGAGCGTGGAACGTCAGAAATTTGAACGTGGTGAGGATACTAGAAAATCTAAAAAGGGAAGTGCAAATGCTCAGTCTAGATATAGTGGGGGTAAGTGAAGTGAAATAGGAACAAGACAGGGATTTCTGCTAATATCAACAGCAGCAGAAAATGCTATGATGGGTTCGTTATGAATAGGAATGTAGGGCAGAGAGTGTGTTACTGTGAACAGTTCAGTGATAGGGTTGTTCTTCTCAGAATGGGCAGCAAATCAACAGCGACAACGATAGTTCATGCATACATTCCGATATCGTAAGCTGAAGAAGAAACAGAGAAAGTATATGAGAATCTTGAAAGAGTAATACAGTATGTAAAGGAAGATGGAAATCTAGTAGTCAAGGGGGACTGCAATGCAGTTGTAGGGGAAGGAGTAGAAGAAAAGGTTACACGAGAATATGGGCTTGAGACAAGGAATGGAAGAGGAGAAAGACTGAGTTCTGTAATAAATTTGAGCTAGTAATTACAAGAATCGCCAGAGGAGGAGGTATACTTGGAAAAGGCCGAGTGATATGGGAAGTTTTCAGTTACATTACATCATGGTCAGTCAGAGATTCCGAAGACATATACTGGATTGTAAGACGTACCCAGGATTAGATATAGTCTCAGATCACAATCTAGTAGTGATGAAGAGTAGGCTGAAGTTTAAGAAATTGGTCATAAGAATCGATGTGCAAAGAAGTAGGATAGGGAAGCGCTAAGGAATGACAAGATACACTTGAAGTTCTCTAGGGCTATAAATACATCAATAAGCAATAGCTCAGTAGGCAGTGCAGTTGAAGAGGAATGGAAATCCCTAAAAAGAGCTAACACAAAGGGTGGAAAGGAAAACATACGTACAAAGAAGGTAACTGCGAAGGAACCAAGCGTAACAGAAGAAATACTTCAGTTCCCCGATGAAAGAAGGAAGTATAAAAATGTTCACGGAGGAATGAAATAAATTGGAAGCGCAGGGAAGCTACGACGAAATGCTGCATGAAAAATGTGAAGACATCGAATAAAAATGATTTTCGGAAGGACTGACTCGGCGTATAGGAAAGTCGAAATAGTCTTGGGAGAAATTAAAAGCAAGGGTGGTAATATTAAGAGTGCAACGGGAATTTCACTGTTAAATGAAGAAGAGAGAGATAGGTGAAAAGATTACACAGAAGGCCTGTATGAGGGGGAATATTTGTCTGAGCTCATACAAAAAGAAACAGGAGTCGACAGTCGATTTAGAAGAGATAGCGTATCCAGTATTAGAATAAGAATTTAAGAGAGCTTTGGAGGAATTAAGATCAAATAAGGCAGAAGGGATCGATAACAATAGGTCAGAATTTCTATAGTCATTGGGGGGAGGTGGCGACAAAACGCTTATTCCGGTTGGTTTGTAGAATGTATGAGTCTAGCGACATATCTGGAGACATACCATCTAACTTTCGGAAAAATATCAGCCACACAATTTCGAAGACTGCAAGAGCTGTCAAGTGCGAGAAGTATCTCACAATCAGTTTAACAGCTCATGCATTCAAGTTGCTGACAAGAATAACATACAGAAAAATGGAAAAGAAAATTGAGGGTGTGTTAGTTGACGATCAGCTTGGCTTTAGGAAAGGTAAAAACACCAGAGACGCGATTCTAACTTTGCGGTTAGTGATGGAAGCAGGATTAACGAACAATCAAGACACGTTTATAGGATATGTTGACCTGGGAAAAGTGCAGGACAATGTAAAATTGTGCAAAATGTTCGAAATTCTGAGGAAAATAGCGGTAAGCTAAAGGGAGAGACGGGTAATATACAGTATGCACAAGAACCAAGACGGAATAAAAAGAGTGGAAGACCAAGTGCTAGATTTAAAAAGGGTGTAAGACAGGGATGCAGCCCCTACTGTTCAATCTGTACATCGAAGGAGCAATGATGGAAATAAGAGATTAAATTTCAATTTCATAGAATATCAATGATAGGATTCGCTGATGACATTGCTATCCTGAGTGAAAATGGAGAGGAGTTACATGAACTGGTAAAAGGAATGGATTGTCTAATGAGTACAGAATATGGCTTGAGAGTAAATCGAAGATAGACGAAATTAAGACAAGCAGTAGAAATGAGAACAGTGAGAAACTTAACATCAGGATTGATGGTCACAAAATAGATTAAGTTAAAGATTTCTGCTACCTAGGTAGCAAAATAACCAATGACGGGCAGAGTAAGAAGGACATCAGAAACAGATTAGCACTCGTGAAAAGTTCATTCCTGGCCAAGAGAAGTCTACTAGTATCAAACAGAGGCCTTGATTTGGGGAAGAAATTTCAGAGAGGGTACGTTTGGAGCACAGCTATGTATGGTAGTGAAACATGGACTGTGAGAAAACCAGATCATAACAGAATTGAAGCATTTGAGATTTTGTGCTACAGACTAATGTTGAACATTATGTGGGCTGGTATTGTAAGGAATGAGGAAGTTCTGAGCAGAATCGGAGAGGAAAGAAATATGTGGCAAACACTGACAAGGAGAAGGGACAGAATGATAGGACATCTTTTAAGACATCAGGGAATAACTTCCGTGGTATTAGAGTGGGCTGTATGAGGCAAGAACTGTAGAGGAAGACAGAGACTGGAATGCATCCAGCAAATAATTGAGAACGTAAGTTGCAAGTGTTAGTCAGAGGAAATGGTTGACATAGGAGAGGAATCCTTGGGAGGCTAAAAAAAGTCTTTCTATACGAAATACAGAGTAGACTGGACAGATTTCAAGAAAGTCATTTAAATCAAGCTACAAATAACGCATATAAATTAGTTTTTACATTTTCTCCCTAACATGAATCGTTACTGAGACAATGGTTCATTAAAAACCTAAATACAAGCTGCAACTTCTATCAGCTATTCATGACACTTACCAGCAGATAATATGCACAATAACAGTCCACTTTAAAAATTTGTTGCCTTAGCGCCACGATAAACTAATGAGACCGATTTCGTATAATAGTTAATTATGCACGCTGTGATGGTTTGCTAGTCAAAACGTAGGTACTGAAGACAAACATCTCTAATAATATTAGCTCTACGAACTAACATTTGCCTTCAGAGGAGCTCAAACGTCGAAACTGAAATAAGCGGTATTTAAATAGTCAAAGGCGCATGCAGGCGTGCTGCTTTTTATTTCATAATTGGTTACAGTTTTTAACTTGCTTTCCTTCACCTAACACACGGACTGATATAAACAAACATGTGTCCAAAGCGTCAGACGCCGTAATCGTACGCTTTCCCAGCACGCAACGACTCTTAGCGGCGTTCGAAGGAAAACAACCATAACAAACTAAAGTGTTAATATTAGAAAAAAAGTAAAATGGTAGCATAACATTTAGTCTCAGCATCATAGAAAGAGCACTGTATCTTATCAACATCAAGATTACACCAGCTCAGTAGGTAGTCTAAACAACACTGATAAGGACTTATAAAATAGGAGGTACATAACATATCGAGGCCGAACCTCATATAACAGCTTTAAAGGCACTTTGTGTATCAAACAATGAACGGTGTCACAAGTAAAAGCTGAAGCACTTGCAAAGCATGGAGTAAGAGATAACCCACCTATAATCTGTCAACTTGACTATAATAAACATTTGACGTTCTAGCTAGCCAAGAAATAAATCACTGACAAAGGTGAAAGCGAAACGAAACCGTCTCCGATAACACAGCAACGCTCAGGAAGGCGCTACGGCGAGACACCATGAGACCTGGCACATCACACTATGGCCAAGCAAATGCCAAATCCAACTGCCCAGCCGTTTGGAGAAGCACTCCGGGTCTCTACTCACTTTGCCTCCACTTACTCACTTGCCACCACAACAGTGCTGCCGTCGCCAGGCGCGACCTAGCCGACTCGAATAGCCGGAAATCAAAAATGCGACTCCTATCGAAAATAGAATCGATACGGGCAGCCACAGCTTATCCTACCCCACTATATCCCAAAGCACCCCATCCCCTTGGTGGGAAAGCGAGGATAGGGGGACTAAACGCTTTCCTCATCTTGGGTGCTACGCACTCTAGATGTCTGGCCAGTGATCAGGTTACGAAGCAAGTCATTAACAGTGGTCAAAGTCCCCAAAACGGGGAAACTACTTCAGAAAAATTACAGAAGCACCCTCGTTGCATCATTGAAGATGTGAACGAAATCACGATTTCCAACTTTGGCAATAAATTCAAGCGTCCCCTTGTTGTGACGGCTTGCCTACCTGCAGTGCACGAAGTCCATGTTTCTCCTAGCCATTCTCCAATCCTTCGATATAGTCTCCAAGTTTATTTTATCCAGGAGGACGTCATTAATCGACCACAATTTGGCCGAAGTGGCACTGAGGGGTAGCGGAACATTTTGGAGGCAAGATTTCCCTTGATAACCTCATGATGGTCGGAACTGAAAGCCAAGTTCGACCAAGAACGCAGTACATCCCACTTTCTTCTAAGCCCGCACATAGAATACGATTAAAGCGGAGTTGAGGTCCCTGTGCACTCTTTTTGTAAGGGAAGGCTGAGCATAATAAGGGGTAGTAGTGAGGTGCCCACTGACGTTTCCAAAACAAAACCTTTTAAGTTCGCTAGAGGTAAACGCAGGGGCGTTGTCACTAACCATCGAATTGGGTGCAGCAAAGTTACGAAATATTCTCGACTAATGATTGGATGTCAAGGCCACCGTCACCCCCCTACTCGCGTCAAGTCAGGTAAAACGAGAAAAGGCGTCAACCAAGACCAGGACGTAAGGATTCTCATTTCGGGTGCGGGAGAGGGGTCACACATAATCAACAAAGAGTTTATCCAAAGGATGTCTGTCGTGCGTCGATTGCGAAAAGACCCTGTGTGAATTGGAATTCGGTTTAGCCATCTTACACAACTCACACTCCCCCATTAAACGCCGAATGTCCCTATACAAGGAAGGTCATGCTACATGTTCCTTAATTTGGGAAATAGTTTCACAGACATTGAGCCATGGTTCAATATCATCACACACACTAGCCTCGACACAATCAATGAAAAACTATGTGAAATGGACCTGAAGTAAAATATTACAACCTGTCAGTCTTTTACAGACAGTCTCATATAAAGGAAACGTACATATAGTTTTACTTAGCAGAACTGTTGAGACCTCTTTAACTAGGGCGCCGAAAGTGAACACTGCAGCTTCAGATCATGAAAGTCAAAACAGGAAATCTCGGGCACCAGCAACACACAATTACCACTTGGGGCGGGGGGGGGGGGGGGGCAACCTATAAGTGGCGGAAACAAAATAAGTAGAGGTATGTACGAGTGTATAAATGGGAGATTTGGAAATGGATCTATTTATTTTGTAATTGCTAGGTAAGTCAGTTGTGGACTAAATAACAGTTTTCTTTTGAGCTAATTGTGTCTCCATTAGACACAATATGTTCAAACTTATCGTTCCTGCATTATTTGTTTAGAATGATGATCTCATTATGTTGCGAGCGTAACAATTAGTTCCTGTGGTTTTCACACAAAATCTGCTGATAATGCGGGGGAATTGTATGCATCGTGCTTAGTCATCCATTGCTTTCCAGTTATGTAGCACATTTAGAAACCAGGCTGTGGCCAGTTTCACGTGTCTTGTACTGAAGGAGAACAACAGTATCAAAAATCAAATCGCTCTGAGTACTATGGGACTTAACATCTGAGGTCATCAGTCCCCTAGAACTTAGAACTACTTAAACCTAACTAACCTAAGGATATCATGCACATCCATGCCCGAGGCAGGATGCGAACCTGCGACCGTAGCAGTCGCGCGGTTCCAGTCTGGAGCGTCTAGAACCGCTCGGCCACACCGGCCGGCGGAACAACAGTATGCTAAGAAGATATTCTGTCTGTTTATCGGTTCGGTATTCGCCCTTTTCTCGGGCACAAACAATGATGCGGTAGCACTGGTTTTATACCAGCCCGAAAAACGGGTTCTAGGCGCTTCAGTCTGGAACCGCGCTACCGCTACCGTCGCAGGTTCGAATCCTGCCTCGGGCATGGATGTGTTTGATGTCCTGAGGTTAGTTAGGTTTAAGTAGTTCTAAGTTCTAGGGGACTGATGACCTCAGATGTTAAGTCCCATAGTGCTCAGAGCCAACCCGAAAAACGAATTTTCTTTGGTGTCGTTTGATGGATTTCACATGTCTGTTAGATCATTAACAAGCGATACTAATAAAGTAAGATATCTACCAATAGAATCAGCGGTAGACGTTCATCTGTTTCTGCGCAATGTTCTTTATCTTCAATCTTAAAATCACTAAGCAAATTAATTTGTAAGCTACGCACGAGTTTTCTTCACTTAGACTATTTTCTATGATTAAGCATTATGATCATTTTCTACTAAAATGTGCATTGTCGGTCGGGGACTACGGGTTAAAGGGAAAACAATAAACTGTGAAGTCGGGACAAGTTGAGAGCCAGTGTACAAAGCAACGAGCGCAACGCGGTCTGTGTGTCCCTGCCTTCTATTTAAATTACGAGACACCTCACGGGAGCTGACAGCTGACTGCAGACGTCCCGTGAGCGCGGTGCTGCGTATTTATATTTCACATATGCCTTATGAAATATGCATGAACAATTCGCAGATTACCTTGTCCGATTAAGGAATACAAAGCTTTTTACGATGTAAATTTTATGCAAACGAAAGCGAGTTGCCACGAGGAAATTGCAGCATGAGTATGTTCGGTGTTTAGAGTAAATGCGGCGTCACCGGAGCGGTATCAGCTTACGGTGAGCCGTTAATTAGCGGATGAATTCTGCGTCAGCAGCAGAACGTATTCATCACTGCGACGAGTGGAGTCCCCGTCAGTGCAGTAATGATGACACGTACGGTAAACTGTTAGCACGCTAATCGTGTTGAAACAGAAGAACGTTACGTAATTTTCATTGTTTTACTTTGTAAATACACAGCCAACTCAAGAAACGAGTGCCGTATGCGAGCCAAGATTACAGTTACGCACTCTTTTCCGTTAGTGCGTATAATGTTCCAATTCAGCACCACGTAGAAAGTATTCGTTTCGTTCGTGCCCCACATTCAGAGAAGAACAATACTGACACATACTACAACGATGAATTACATGTTTATGAATTGTGACCAATATGGGATCAAAAGTCATGCATTACAAACAAAGACGGATTGCTACTTTTAAAACTCTTATTTAAGAAACACATAATCAAGTAATGCACTGGTAGTAGAAAGGGTGCAGGTTTCTGAATTGACTTACTAAAAATCGCTTCAAAAATAGAAATTCTAAAGGTAAACATAAAAAAGAAAGAAAAGAAAAGAAAAAGAAAATCCACGAATTTTAGTGTATGTAGCTATAGGCAGTAGTTGATTACGAAACCATCGTCAAATTCGAGAAGTAAAATAGACATATACGGGGTGTTTTCTCATACAGTAAATACTTTAGGAGTGGTAGTATAGAACAATTCGAGAAAAACATTCCAAGCATAAACAGTTTTTAATTGGTTAAAGACATAGTGCTTGTCACAACATTTTGCATGCTGCTACTCCAGTTGCAATGGTTTTGTTTGTCGACTGTCATATTCGTTTTAGAGATCATGTTCTGAAGTTTGCTTCGGGTAATGTAACTAAGTTTTTAAATAGCGATTGTGAGTTTTAGGACTATTCTTCTGCATGGTTTAAGAATGACGTGCACATTTAGAAAGGCTGCGTGTGCCAATATGTTTCTTTTTTTTTTTTTACTGGTTTCTAAATGGAAGCACTGGTGCTGCTTGTGGAGAAAACGGTAGACGATTTCCTAACCGTATACTACCCGATTCAAGAGTATTCACATGTCTTTCCCCTAAACTGCGTGAGACTGGTATAGTGTCCAATGGCCACATTTCTTCTGAAGGTATAAATGAACAGAGAATAAACGAAGAAGAAGATATTATTCGTTTGATGGAACGTAGTCTTTCAATTTCTATATATATCCGTGTCCCACATACAAGAATAGGCAGTCATTACGTACGTGGCGTCTCTACACTTATCATTTATAGTGGGATCAGCTTTGAGGAGAAGACTGAAATTTGTCTGTGGCTAATGGCCAATCGACGAGTAATCTCATTAATACTGTTTACTGATGATGCCAGTTTCACGCGTGGCAGTACACAAAACACTAGTCACTCACAACGATGTTCTCCTGAAAATCCACATGCCTATTTAGAGAATGTATGGGATCGTATAGAGAGTTGGTTGGACCTGTTGTGTCTAACAGGGCCTCGATATCTACACTTTATTGAAAATGAGCTGCGAGCATTATTTGAAGAGTTTCTGTTGGCTGTAAGCACAAGTATGTTGTTCTGGCATTACGCGAATCCTTCACTTACCAGTCATCAGGTGACGCGACATCTAAAATTAACGTTTAGTGGAAGATGGATCCGCAGAAACGGTCACGTTTCGTGCATAACGAGGTCCGTCGACCTTATACCTTCAGATTTTTGACTGTGTGAATGGACGAAAGGCGGATGCTACTAAGAGAAAGTAAACACAAGAGGAGAATTTATTATTTGGATTATGAATAATCGTGAATTGATCGTTTGGATTATGAATACGGCAAAATTATCTTTGGATTATGAATAGTGTGGCCAATATCAAAGAACGACAACACGGCATCAGAAGAGCTACACGTGCTGTTGTCAAGAGAGTTTGAAAATCAGAGGTAGTATTTTTGAAAATGATCTTTGAACTTAATATTGTTTGATATACACAGAGTCCAAGGAAACACTTGATACTGACAGCGTAGCACTAATCACGTTGCAGTCCCGGACCAATCATGAGCTGTACTGTTTTCATGTCGCCTCTTGCTAGCGACATTTGTTATATTCACGTTAAGTATTTTCAGTTTGCTTTCTGGAAAAAAACTACTAATGTTATTTGTTTGAAACTGTTGTATAGCATTCCGGGAACGCTGCATTCTGTAGGCACCCTATTAGCGACGAGTGGGCAAGACTCCACATTGTTGACCACATTTCTAGTTCTTTGGTTTGTATTCTAATAAATGTATCTCTATAACTAATGAAAACTGGACAGAGTTTCTATACACAGCCGGGGAAACGAAATGAAACAGTTGACAGCCTATGTGGTTTTATTACAGTGATTACAATACCTAGTCAAATTTATTAATACGTGGTAGTTTAAAATGAGAGATCAGTTTTCTGACGGCTTTGATGTAGCCCGCCGCGAATTCCCCTCCTGTGCCAATGTCTTCACCTAGAGTAGCATTACAATACACATCCTCAATGATTTGCTGGATGTATTCCAATCTCTGTTTTTCTCTACAGTTTTTACCCTCTACAATTCCCTCTAGTACTATCGCAATTGCACCTTGGTGTCTTAACAGTTGTCCAATCAGCTTGTCCCTTCTTCTTGTCAGTGTTTTCCACATATTACTTTGCTACCCAATTCTGTGCAGAATTCCTCGTTTCTTAGCTGATCAGCCCACCTAATTTTCAATATTCTTCTGTAGCACCACATGTCAAATGCTTCGATTATCTTCTGTACCTGTTTTCCATCTGTCCATGTTTCACTACCATATAGTGCTGTGCTTCAAGCGTACTTTCTCAGAAATTACACTCCTGGAAATTGAAATAAGAACACCGTGAATTCATTGTCCCAGGAAGGGGTCAGATACATCACATGATCACACTGACAGAACCACAGGCACATAGACACAGGCAACAGAGCATGCACAATGTCGGCACTAGTACAGTGTATATCCACCTTTCGCAGCAATGCAGGCTGCTATTCTCCCATGGAGACGATCGTAGAGATGCTGAATGTAGTCCTGTGGAACGGCTTGCCATGCCATTTCCACCTGGCGCCTCAGTTGGACCAGCGTTCGTGCTGGACGTGCAGACCGCGTGAGACGACGCTTCATCCAGTCCCAAACATGCTCAATGGGGGACAGATCCGGAGATCTTGCTGGCCAGGGTAGTTGACTTACACCTTCTAGAGCACGTTGGGTGGCACGGGATACATGCGGACGTGCATTGTCCTGTTGGAACAGCAAGTTCCCTTGCCGGTCTAGGAATGGTAGAACGATGGGTTCGATGACGGTTTGGATGTACCGTGCACTATTCAGTGTCCCCTCGACGATCACCAGTGGTGTACGGCCAGTGTAGGAGATCGCTCCCCACACCATGATGCCTGGTGTTGGCCCTGTGTGCCTCGGTCGTATGCAGTCCTGATTGTGGCGCTCACCTGCACGGCGCCAAACACGCATACGACCATCATTGGCACCAAGGCAGAAGCGACTCTCATCGCTGAAAACGACACGTCTCCATTCGTCCCTCCATTCACGCCTGTCGCGACACCACTGGAGGCGGGCTGCACGATGTTGGGGCGTGAGCGGAAGACGGCCTAACGGTGTGCGGGACCGTAGCCCAGCTTCATGGAGACGGTTGCGAATGGTCCTCGCCGATACCCCAGGAGCAACAGTGTCCCTAATTTGCTGGGAAGTGGCGGTGCGGTCCCCTACGGCACTGCGTAGGATCCTACGGTCTTGGCGTGTATCCGTGCGTCGCTGCGGTCCGGTCCCAGGTCGACGGGCACGTGCACCTTCCGCCGACCACTGGTGACAACATCGATGTACTGTGAAGACTTCACGCCCCACGTGTTGAGCAATTCGGCGGTACGTCCACCCGGCCTCCCGCATGCCCACTATACGCCCTCGCTCAAAGTCCGTCAACTGCACATACGGTTCACGTCCACGCTGTCGCGGCATGCTACCAGTGTTAAAGTCTGCGATGGAGCTCCGTATGCCACGGCAAACTGGCTGACACTGACGGCGGCGGTGCACAAATGCTGCGCAGCTAGCGCCATTCGACGGCCAACACCGCGGTTCCTGGTGTGTCCGCTGTGCCGTGCGTGTGATCATTGCTTGTACAGCCCTCTCGCAGTGTCCGGAGCAAGTATGGTGGGTCTGACACACCGGTGTCAATGTGTTCTTTTTTCCATTTCCAGGAGTGTATTTACTCAAATTAAGGCTATGTTTGACACTAGTAGACTTCTCTTGGCCACAAATTCTGTCTTTTCCGGTGCTAGTTTGCTTTATATGTCCATATTTCTTATTCGATCATGGATTACTTTTCTGCATAGGAAGCACAATTCCTCAACTTCATCTACTTTGTTATTTCCAATTCTGATGTTAACATTCTGACAGTTTTCATTTCTGCTACTTCTCATTACTTTCGTCTTTATTAGATTTACTCTCAATCCATATTCTACACTCATTAAACTGTTCATTCCATTCAACAGAACCTGTAATTCTTCTTCTTATCCGCTTATAATAGCAATATCAGGAGCGAATATGATCATCGATAATTTTCCACCTTGAATTTTGATACTTCTTTTATTTCCGTCATTACTTCCTCGTTTAGTGATTAAATAGCAGGGGTGAAAGACAACATCTCTGCCTGACGCCCTTTTTTATCCGACCAGTTCTTTCTGTTCCACTCCAATTGTTTCCTCTTAGTTCTTGCACGTATTGTACTCGCCTTTCCCTACAGCTTACCCTATTTATCTCGGAATGTCGAGTGCCTTGTACCAATTTACATAGTCAAACGCTCTTTCCAGGTTGACAAATCCTGTGAACGTGTCTTGATTTTTCTTTAGTCTTGCTTCCGTTATCAACCGCAACGTCAGAATGGCGTCTCTGGTGCCTGTACATTTCCTAAAGCATAACTGATCGTCATGTAGCAGATCTTCAATTTTCTTTTCCATTCTTCTGTATATTAATCTTGTCAGCACCTTGGATGCAAGAGCTGTTATGTTGATTGTTCAACAATTCTCGCATCTGTCTGCCCTTGCTATCTTCGGAATTGTGTGGATGATGTTTTTCCGAAAGTCTGTTGGTATATCACCAGCATAACAAATTCTTCACGCTAAAGTGAACAGACGTTTTGTTTCCACTTCCCAAAAAGGTTTTAGAAATTCTGGTGGGACGTTATCAGTTCCTTCGGTCTTATCTGAAGTCATTCTGAGGCATTTTAAATTTCGACTTTAATACTGAATCCCGTATGTCGTCCCTGTCGACTCCTGTTTCTTCTTCTATCGCGTTGTCAGACACGTGCCCATCCTCATGGAGGCCTTCAATGTATTGTTTCCACCTCTCCTGTCTCTCGCCTGCCCTTAACAGTGGAATTCGCACTGCAATCTTAATGTTACCGACCTTGCCTTTAACTTCACCGAAAGTTTCTTTTCTGACTTTTCGGTATCCTGAGTCAGTCCTTCCACCAATCATTTCCTTTTCGATTTCTTCACATTTTTCTCATGTAGCCATTAAGCCTTAGCTTCTCTGCACTTCTTATTTACTTGTTTACTAAGTGACTTGTATTTCTCTATTCCTGGATCTCCCTGAACATCTTTGTACTGTTCACACTAACTCACTCTGTGCCCTAGCTTCCTATTAATAACGAATAGTACTACCTTTATAACATTTTCTCCTGCTGCTGATATTGCGCAACACTTTACCGACCAGAAATCCTTGTCTTCTTTCTATTGCACTTCACAGACCCCCACTAAACCTAGACTGATCCCTAGCATCTCTCTGTGCAGATTTTCTAGCTTCCCTGTCAAGGTAAAACTTCTGATAATCCTCGCCCCGACTCATTGAAGGTAACCGTTTCGTTGGCAATTCAGTCTTGGCAGTCCGCTCCTGGAGATCCGGAACCTTTTTCCAGAGGAGAGATCATCATGACACTTACACAGAAACAGGCCTCGTGGCCTGTGGAGACACGTGGCTTTAAAATAGTGGGCTCCATTGTCTTCTGCATCCTCATACCATTGGTCAGTATTGCTTCTTCCACCCTTTAGGGACAATTTTCTTCCACCCTTTAGGGACAATTTTCTTCCTGAGGGAAAGAGTGTGCCCTGAACCCCTTTGATAAGTCTGTTGGCAGAAAGAATGTGACATTTTATGTCAGAGGTCTTCATCCGCTGTTACTGAATTTTTCCCGTGCGGGATTAGCCCAGCTGTCTAAGGAGCTGCAGTCATGCACTGTGCGGCTGGTTCCGGCGGAGGTTCGAGTCCTCCCTCGGGCATGGGTGTGTGTGTTTGTCCCTAGAATAATTTTGGTTAAGTATTGTGTAAGCTTAGGGACTGACGACCTTAGCAGTTAAGTCTCATAAGATTTCACACACATTTGAACATTTTTTTTGCTGAATTTTTTATTCAGCATTCAAGCATGGCGAGGTTCTAACTCGGGACACAGGACGGTTTGATTAGTATTCAAGGACGCTACCCCCAAAACAAGTGTTATATAAACATTTTGGCAATATGAGTCCATTGATCAGTATGACGCTGCAGTCCCACTGGTCAGGATGCATGCCCTGATTCGGTTGGGAAGCCTTTCCTTCTGTGAGACATGGTGGCCCACAACACCTGTCAACTGGTCATTGATGTCCGGTATACAGGCATTGGGAAGTAGTTGACGTCCGAGATGGTTGTACACATATTCATTCAGGGACAGACCTGGGGTCTTGATGGCTAAGGAAGTACTTGAAAATGAATATAGTTCGTAGGGACACGCAGTATGTGTGGACAATCATTGTTCTGTTGGAAAATGTCACCAAGTTACCGCCGCTTGACAGGTAAAGCACGAGAAGCAGTCTGTCTGTGACCTACTGTTGAGCCATCAGCGATCTCTCAGTCAGTATTTCACTGCCAGTCGTGAGTTTAAGTCATAGCCAATGGTTCCCCACACCACGACGCCAGGAGTAACATCGCTATGCCTCCTCAAAACATTGGCAGAATAATACCACTCACCATGTCCCTGCCATACCTGCCGACGACAATCATCTGGGATAATGCAAAACGGCTTTGAGCACAATATGTCAACCCTCGCCTGAGGTGGTCAGACGTGGTCGACCGGAACTTTGAGACGAGTAAGCCTGCACTCACGTTGACTGGAGCCGAAATTTGAGCCACAATAACACTCGGAAATCACAAAAATGTGGATATTGTACGATTCCATCAGCCAGACAAATGGCGACCCACGATGAGGCTCATTTGTAACTCTGTGAGGATCTGATGACGATGTCTTGCGCGAGTATGTGGCACCTACATGTCCTTCACCATGGTCACTCAACATCTATTGCTGTTCACGACCAATTATACAATACCAATCCTGGTAATAATACTAAATGTGAGCTACACTAATGTACTCTGGTGGCCTTTGTACGTGCTGCATGAAAGAATCCGCACTAAGAACTGCTATAAAAAGTCTCCGCGATTTCTTAGGCTAGAAATGAGACTGTGCTTTGTGTACCTTTGTAAATACAGTCTAAGTCAGCAAAACGCGACCCACCACGAAGGAATTATCCAAATAGGACGGAAATCGATAGATGTGACGTACATGTTTTTTTTTTTGGTCATCAGTCTACTGACTGGTTTGATGCGGCCCGCCACGAATTCCTTTCCTGTGCTAACCTCTTCATCTCAGAGTAGCATTTGCAACCTACGTCCTCAATTATTTGCTTGACGTATTCCAATCTCTGTCTTCCTCTACAGTTTCTGCCCTCTACAGCTTCCTCTAGTACCATGGAAGTCATTCCCTCGTGTCTTAGCAGCTGTCCTATCATCCTGTCACTACTCCTTATCTGTGTTTTCCACATATTCCTTTCCTCTCCGATTCTGCGTAGAACCTCCTCATTCCTTACCTTATCAGTCCACCTAATTTTCAACATTCGTCTATAGCACCACATCTCAAATGCTTCGATTCTCTTCTGTTCCGGTTTTCCCACAGTCCATGTTTCACTACCATACAATGCTGTACTCCAGACGTACATCCTCAGAAATTTCTTCCTCAAATTAAGGCCGGTATTTGATATTAATAGACTTCTCTTGGCCAGAAATCCCTTTTTTGCCATAGCGAGTCTGCTTTTGATGTCCTCCTTGCTCCGTCCGTCCTTGGTTATTTTACTGCCTAGGTAGCAGAATTCCTTAACTTCATTGACTTCGTGATCATCAGTCCTGATGTTAAGTTTCTCGCTGTTCACATTTCTGCTACTTCTCATTACCTTCGTCTTTCTCCGATTTACTCTCAAACCATACTGTGTACTCATTAGACCATTCCGTTCAGCAGATCATTTAATTCTTCTTCACTTTCACTCAGGATTGCAATGTCATCAGCGAATCCTATCATTGATATCCTTTCACCTTGTATATTTATTCCACTCCTGAACCTTTCTTTTATTTCCATCATTGCTTCCTCGATGTACAGATTGAAGAGTAGGGGCGAAAGCCTACAGCCTTGTCTTACCCCCTTCTTAATACGAGCACTTCGTTCTTGATCGTCCACTCTTATTATTCCTTCTTGGTTGTTGTACATATTGTATATGACCCGTCTCTCCCTATAGCTTACCCCTACTATTTTCAGAATCTCGAACAGCTTGCACCATTTTATATTATCGAACGCTTTTTCTAGGTCGACAATTCGTATGAAAGTGCCTTGATTTTTCTTTAGCCTTGCTTCCATTATTAGCCGTAAAGTCAGAATTGCCTCTCTCGTCCCTTTACTTTTCCTGAAGCCAAACTGATCGTCACCTAGCGCATTCTCAATTTTCTTTTCCATTCTTCTGTATATTATTCTTGTAAGCAGCTTCGATGCACGAGCTGTTAATCTGATTCTGCGATAATTCTCGCACTTGTCAGCTCTTGCCGTCTTCGGAATTGTGTGGATGATGCTTTTCCGAAAGTCAGATGGTACGTCGCCAGACTCATATATTCTACACACCGACGTGAATAGTCTTTTGTTGCCACGTCTCCCAATGAATTCAGATATTCTGATGGAATGTTATCTATCCCTTCTGCCTTATTTGACCGTAAGTCCTCCAAAGCTCTTTTAAATTCCGATTCTAATACTGGGTCCCCTATCTCTTCTAAATCGACTCCTGTTTCTTCTTCTATCACATTAGACAAATCTTCACCCTCATAAAGGCTTTCAATGTATTCATTCCACCTATCTGCTCTCTCCTCTGCATTTAACAGTGGAATTCCCGTTGCACTCTTAATATTACCACTGTTGCTTTTAATGTCACCAAAGGTTGTTTTGACTTTCCTGTATTCTGAGTCTGTCCTTCCGACAATCATATCTTTTTCGATGTCATCACATTTTTCCTGCAGCCATTTCGTCTTAGCTTCCCTGCACTTCCTATTTATTTCATTCCTCAGCGACTTGTATTTCTGTATTCCTGATTTTCCCGGAACATGTTTGTACTTCCTCCTTTCACCAATCAACTGAAGTATTTCTTCTGTTACCCATGGTACATGTACAGACAAACAAATTTTTATATTTCAGAATAGCTATATGACACGTTGGTTCATCTCTGGCCTTATGCAAGCAGATACTGTTAAATATCCTGCTGAAGGATATGATGCGACATTCTGCCCAATTGGCGCGGTTGATCTCGAAACCCCCGAAATGGTTGGAGGCAGTGACGGCAACAACCGAATGAAAACAATCGATTCATTTTGTTGTTGGAAAACAGCTGACCCATTCAGTCATAGTTTTACGTATTGGTTGAATGAGTCATTCAGTCTTTTGAGTGAAACTAGTCTGAAAACAATCGATTCAACCGGTTGGACATGGTTCAAATGGCTCTGAGCACTATGGGACTTAACATATGAGGTCATCAGTCCCCTAGAACTTAGAACTACTTAAACCTAAGTTACCTAACGGCATCATACACATCTTTGCCCGAGGAAGGATTCGAACCCGCGACCGTAGCAGTCGCGCGGTTCCGAACTGAAGCGCCTAGAACCGCTCGGCCACCGCAGCCTGCCAGCTTGGACTACTCATTCATTCTTTTGACTGAAACCATTCTGAGGCAGCAACCGAATGAAAACAGTCGTTCAGCTGGTTGGAGTACTCATTCATTCTTTTGAATGAAACCAGTCTGTGGGAGCAAATTAATGAAAACATTCAGCACCGTGGTTTGGTTTGCATATTGACTGAATTATTCATTCACTCTTTCCAAGTGAAAATACAAGTTTTTCTGTCGGTTGAACCATATATCATTCTTTTAACTGAAACCGCTCTTTAGTGTTTTAATTGGCTGAGCTATCCATTCATCCTTCCGAGTGAAACCAGCATGCAGCACTTTACTTTCATTAGATGAACCGCCAGAGGGTTTCCCTACCCCATGGGGTAAGTGAAGACGTATCTCAGGGGATACATCAGAATTAAAATAAACGTTATACATCCTCATTTGATCGTGTACTGAAGGGAGTAATTTTTGTTCTCATCCTGTAGGACTGATTCGTATATTGTTGCTGATTACGTTGTTCCAGATGCCATTAACATGCAACTAATTAGGCTCAGGTAACGCTTGCGTAGGCCTGCTACCACTTAAATTTCCGACCCCAGCCTAAAGCATCGAAAATCCAGCACATTTGGATCATACTGAATTATTATTCCGGAACACACATATTTTGTAGGTGATGAGTTGGCCTGTAGCCACGATGTACCGCCGGGAGCGGAGTCGTGAGACGATGAATGTTTCCTCGCTTAAGTTTCAGTGCTGACAACACCAACTTGCGCACGCCTCTTAAAGATCTGCAGATACGGATTACAAATGGTTCAAATGGCTCTGAGCACTATGGGACTCAACTTCTGAGGTCATTAGTCCCCTAGAACTTAGAACTAGTTAAACCTAACTAACCTAAAGACATCACACACATCCATGCCCGAGGCAGGATTCGAACCTGCGACCGGAGCGGTCTCGTGGTTCCAGACTGCAGCGCCTAGAACCGCACGGCCACATCGGTCGGCTACGGATTACACACGAGAGTAACAAGGATTTGTGAAAGTGCATTATACATACTCCATGTTCAAACGTAGTACTGATTCGCAGTAAGCTACATGAACGTAAATTAAGTCACTTTTAATAAGCTCAAGGAGTAGAAGGCCAATAGAATTTGAAACGTTCCATTGTCTGGAGGGGTAGGGTGGGGGGGGGGGTTGTGGGTCGGCGTCCGATGCATGCAATCGCCAATTGTCAGCGGCTTCTCATTTTCTCAATGAAACAGTATGAGAAGTACAGGGTTTTCCAAAATTATCTTTACAACTTTGTTCACAAATATTTCAGAAATGAGGAGAGGTAGAAACGTGGGGTTTGCGGCATGATTTTCATACACACCTAAGGATCTGGTAGCCACCTAACAGAGTTCAGTGTCTTAAGGTGACCATAGTTTCTAGATCAAAATTCGGGACACATTAAAAATTTTGAGACTGCAAAAAGGGCTTAATTAAATGTATTAATTGTAAATTACCACATCAGTTCGTTACAAAAAGCACATTAATGTATATGTCGTTAATACCTACTAAGATGAAGGAATGCGAGCAGACATTTCAGTTTTTTCAGTACTGTAAATTTTCTTCAGCATGTCTGTATTCTTCAACAGCGTTCAACTCAAATGTCGTCATAATTCACTTTAATCTGTAACATTGCTTTAGCAGTTTCTACAACAAACTGTGTTTAATCACAGCTCCATAAATTACTGTTTGGGAAAATACGCTTTCAGTACCCGAATACCGATACAGGTATTCAAAATTGTTAAATCCGGGGCAAACCGGTGCCCCGAATTACTTTTGAAAAAAGACGGGACACAGAAAATTCGTGACTGTCACGAAAAAACTGTCACCTTCAATATGTGCCCCATTTGTAGCACACAAGTTATCTAAGGACATTCTAATACCATGTCCGTCACAGTCTCCCTAGTTAACATGTGCTGTTAATTTTCTGATGCGAACAGACACTTCCTGCAGGACCTAGGTGTCAGACTTGGTCTATACGAACCATTCCACACACTGTGCCAACGGCTGCGTGTAGCCAGACCGTAAATAAGATGGGAAAATAAAAAAAAAGCCAGCTTTACGTGTGTGTGAACATTATGGCTCTAACAGCACATTTATACCTATTTCTATTTATGAAATATATGTGACAAAAATTTTCGTTCTGAAAATTCCTGAATGTGGGTAGCAGAGAATCTAGGCATTCTTGTCTCTGGGTTTTTAATAGACTGAAACGAAATAACTACCTACAGGCCTGTCCTCATTTATGAGTTTTAACTAAAGTTTATCACAATATTTATTTCTGTTCAATCGATTTGTAAAAAGAGAAAAATCCCTCCAGTACACCTCTAGAGGCCCTCAAAACTAGAACCAATCCGGGGAAACCAAATTTTGCAAAAATATAGCATTCCCCTAATTAACTGAAGTATACTTGTGCTCATAGTAAACTGAGCGAGCACGATCGCAGCCTATTTGAACATGGGTAAAAGATACTGTAATGTATTTCAGTTTTAAGATATTGTTTTAAAAATGTGTCTGCTCGGTGTGTGCCACACTTGGAAAGTCGAGAGCCGTCTCGGTTTGATTCCCCGTCCTTTAGAATCGCTTTTGCCAGCCAGCTTTGCGGTTTCTCCACACTCGTCTAGGTGGAGCTGGTTAAGCTTTTCGGCTTCATTTACACGATATGAAAACGTCTGCAACACGAAAAACGTATCTGCATATTAACACTATTATGCAGACACATTTCAACACACATAAATCTTCCATTAGAAATAACCTTCGAATGCATCGTTAAGATTATTGTGTGTTGTGTGTCACAAGAAGATGCAAAGTTTGAAATTTATAAATGTATTTTGTTCGTTTGTACCGCTTAAATGGAAACAATACTGCAAGTGATTCTGATGTATCAAAACCCTGCTGAAAACAAAAAAAGCATTTACCATTGCATAAACATACGTACATATTAATGAGTGTAATATATATGAATGAGAAAAATCATACGGCTGACTAAGATGTGATCCTCAAGATAAATTCAGTACAATAAACCATATCTGCAATGATGATTCATATTATAAAACTATATTAAGCAAAGAAATTCAAAGAAAATTAACAAAACGTGACAAATATTTTTCGCGAAAGTACACTTCGCACAAGTGACTGTATATGCTTAAAATATAAATCATCAAGTTGCCGATAAAAAAATTGTATCATACGTGGTATAGATTCACGTCACCTCACCGAAAAAGAATTTTCAATATTGAGTGCTGAGCGGCCGAAAAATAATTATTTAAGCAAAAAACTTTTTAATATAACACGCTTTAAAAATGGAAATGGAAATGTGTTAAACAACTTCTCCTAGCTCCATACAGATTCCTAACGCCATACAGATAATCTGTAATGACCTCGATGTCGAAGGGACGTTAAACCCAATCTTCCTTCTCTGTTTACAAAATTATAAGTATTGTCATAGCTATTACAAATTCACAAACATATATTTTTAAGACTACCTGTATGGTATCAGGAATCGATATGGGGCTAGGAGAGATTATTAAATACTTTTCATTCTGTTTTGTAAACGTGTTTTAAAAAGTTTCAAGGTTAAATAGTTACTTTCTGCCTTTTAGTCTTGTGTTTGTGAAATTTTTTAGCTGATTTCAGACATCTTGATAAGATTACAGAAGAGACGTGTGGTAATTTCACGTTTATTTCAGTTCCTCTACAGCTGAGTCAAGCAATACATTGTCTCCTCTTACGTATATCTCGCAGAAAGACCGCGAATGTAAAAATTAGAGAGAATCGAGCTCACACAGAAATTAGCGGCAATCGTTCTTATCAGGAAAATATTCGCGACTGGAACAGGAAGAATGTAAACAGCAATCGCACACCAAATGCTCTCTCATCATCCAATTATAACCTAAGTTGAAAGTTTCAAGTCTTCAGCTCATCGTAAAGTTACTTTAAAATCAGTTGCAAAATTTGTACCTAACAGAACGACCGAAAATCCAAAGGCCCTCCACCACACACCAGCCTCGAAAGCGAGTTAATATTGCAGTGTCATCCAGTTCTCAGCTATGTTGGAAGTTGCAAGTGCCCTGCTTACCAGGAATTTAGTAAAATCAATTGTAAAATCTGTACCGCACAAACAGACAAGAAACCGACCTAATAAAATCGTGTTGAAAGGAAATTGATAATTTATATATACATAAATTTGGAGTGCAGGACCAGATATTAAACTTTAAAAGCAAACACAAAATTGTTTTTAATGCCACAAGTTCGAAAATTTGTATTTAAGTAAGTAAATAGATACATTTTGAAACTACTTTATTTACTGAAATATACGTTTTATTCACATATCCTTGAAATACGATACTCGTACTTTATTTGTCTGTAAAACGGATATCAGTCCTAGTCATTGTTCATGTATAGCCGAAAAGGTTGAAAAAGTGTGTAAATAAAACCACTCAAAGCCGGACACTGAGTGAATCCATTCATACAACGGTCGCAACCGACGGATATTTGTTTCAGTCGGTTGTCTCGCACTGAGTGAAACCACTCAAGCCCAGTAGCTCATGTAGCTGACGTGACCACAGAGACTAGCTGTTTCATTCGACTGAAAAAACCGACTGAACGAAAAAGCAATCGACTGACCAATCGACTGTTAAAAAGCGTCGGTTGTCCCTTCACTAATTGGAGGGCCTTTCCCGAAATGCTCCAAACATCCGCAACTAGAGAGAGAACTGGTAGCCTTGGTGGCCAAGGTATGGTTTGGCAAACTCGAAGACAAGCAGCAGAATATATCACCTCGCTGAAATGTAAGCCAAGGATGGTTTGCCATGTAGGGCAACAAAACGGGTTGTAGAATATCGTCGACGTACCGCCCTGCCCAAGGTTGTCGAGGATGACATACAAATCGGTCCTGTTTTCAAATGAAATGGCACCGCAGTTCGTTACTCCTGGCATGTGTCAGTCAGGTTTCTATCCTACCGTTGTCCGGGGCGTCTGCAGATACTTCTTATCTTATAGTAAATTACCATTTCTACACATTTAAGTGCTGCACGATATGTTAAAGCTATTTGGAATACATTGTTGATTCTTCAGTCACAGATTTTTATAGTATGTAAAATTGTAAATATTTTTGAAACTATTACGTAACGTATGGATGTTTTAGCCATACTTCGTCGGTCATGCACCATCATGTACCTTGAAACAAAAGGTATGTTTCCACGTTAATTGTGATATTTACAAATGAACTGAGTCTCGGTAATGTCTTAACAATTTTACATGCCTCGTAAAGGGATATTTGTGTCAGTTTCTAATATCTTCAGTTTAAAAATGTACTTAAGTGGTAACCGGCTTTTCATCGTACCTACTGATGTGTAATAAGTAATACTATAAAAGATAGGCAACTTAATAAATGACTAACATGATTTTACAGATTGCATCGTTTTCAAATTTCAACAGAATATATGTTCCTAGGTAAATGATCATATTATACCCTGGAATATGTTTTCACATTTTCAGGTTCAGGAAAGGTTGAAGCACATAAAAGGTGCATGCCATCATCTAAAAATGGTATAAGAATAATCTTAAAATTGTAATAAAGGAGTGACTAATAGCGAAAATCTGAGAAATTTTCCAACGAATGACACTCCGTTTTAACCGATGTCAGCGTTATAAGAATCTGCAGTATTTAAATCTAGAGTTCTTGCATGAAGTGAAGACAGAAATCTGGTATTCAGTTAGTGCTACGCAAAGTGTTGGAATGATCTTTTTCCGGCAAATCGTAACTTTTGACGGATACATGAAACACATACTGAACTGATGATAAAGTCTTCTGAGTCTTTAGACCATGTCATAGTTTTCTTGAAGCTTTTTCAGTGGTCGATGTTTAGATCCCTCCGACAGTGATTTCCTCATAAATCTACTGCTATAATTGGACGGCTGAACTCTCTCGGAATACAAAAGAAGAACCCAGAATAGGGATCGAAACGCCTATCGCTGAATAAGTTTGAAAACGAATATGATACGGCCAATGACTCAGATTTTCATTGTCAGTGGCAACTGGCCATGAAATCCTGCAGACTAACATGCAATGCAGTGTTATTTTTCCAGGGAAATGAACACTAATGAAAATACCTAAAGATATTTTATGAAGGACAACATAGGAACATCCTCACTGCTGCATGTACGTAAGTATTATGACGTGTTTCTGATGACAGGATATATCCTGGTCTGTACCGGTATTTAATATTCTCTAAAGGAACTGACTATTTAGATTAGATTTTGATTATGGTTTGTTACTTGCCAAATATAGAAACCGTTGAATTGTTCATTTTACTTGCGAAAATCTGATATTCACAACCAGTAGGCGTTTTTGTTGTTCTTCGTTGTTTTTCGTTATACTAGTTTCGGAAAATAAAATATTTGCAAATTTGTCTGTTGAAATTTCTTTGTACTTAATGATTTGCAAATCAGCCCAGGCTATTTTCTGTAAGTGCATACTATAAGAACCAGTTGCCCTCTATTTCTCATCTGTGGCGTAAAGCTCGAGAATGTCACAATATATCTCTCTAAGATAATATTTTTGCTCCATTATTTTTATCGGCTAACTTTTCCTAATATTTTGTTTCAAAATAGATATGTTTAAAGCCCTTCATCAAGTGAGGTAGCAAGTTATCTTAACGCCCAGTCGTTTGTTTTTCCGGCCAGTTCTTCATTTCTCAATGTCCTTATCTGCTTACCTACTGAAAATGTCAGCTTCACATGTTATATACCCTAATTGTAACATTATTCTGGGCTTTTATCCAACATTCTCGTCCTTCCGATGGTGTACATGTTCACTTCAGCGGACGATGGTGCTAGCGGAGAAAACTCTAATAGTGTTCGAGGCCTATAATATGTACTAATTATTTCTGCATTAGTTACAAAAATTCTCTTGATATTTTTACCTCGTGAATTGTACTCGTCTATGTATTGATACATTGTCGATACCCTTGTTAGAGAAATGAGACACGTTTAAGTATAAGGAATCAAAAGCAAACGTCGTGCCGTTAACTGAACATTCACGGATCAGGAAGCTAGCTGGTAGTTGTGTGTTTAGTCACATTACGTGTTGTATAATGCGTACTTGGAAGCAGACTAGGATATGGAAGACTACATGTATAAACATACGATGTGTGTGTGTGCGTGCGTGTGTGTGTGTGTGTGTGTGTGTGTGAGAGAGAGAGAGAGAGAGAGAGAGAGGGAGAGAAAGAGAGAGAGAGAGAGAGAGAGAGAGAGAGAACAAGTGTCTGATCCCACACGAAGCAAAACAGGTTCTGAATATAACACCACATCCCCAAAGCTATTTTCTAATGGCCAAAGTTACATCGTGACTGTAGACTCATACACGACGAAATTAATCGATTTCTTCTGTTATCTATTACTGATAAGGAAGGCATATGGTGGCATATGGTGTTCTAAAGTTGCTAGCATTAGCGTTATGTAAGCGTTGTCCTTTGCAGATGCAAGGCAATGTTATGGTTCGTACCTCCGATTCACATTCACTGTTACTATTGTCACATAATTAAAACCTCTGGCATCCAGCCGTATCATGCGGTTACGCATTGACGAGCTTTCGTTTAACCAGGGGAGGGTCAGATATGTTGGTCACTGTGTTTATCAAGTTTTACAAGGAATTTCTATATTCAAGAAAAGAGACTTGTGTTTCTGATTTTTGTTAGACACTCAAGAGGTCAAGATGAATGACCAAAAATCGTTTTACCAGTGCTGACAATCGAAAAACCTTTTAAAAAACATTTTTATTAATATACGTGGAGTCTAAAGTAGTAATATTCGAGATCTTCATGTTTTTGCATGTTGATGATATAGCTTGGAAACCGATCAATCAAGGTGTCTAGCACACTGAGATCGGCGATCGAGCAGTCGAGGAGTTACACTACCCAGTTAGTAGTTCGTGCTCGATTCTTAGTCGTGGCTTTCTTTACATTTGTTTTTCTTTCGGTGTATATGACAATTTTCTGATAATGAAAATATTTTTCTTTCCTTTCTTTGAAATAAAACATCGGGAGATGTGATGCATATCAAATAAGTATATGTAGTGTATTCAGTTATTTTCATTGTGTGACATAGTACAAATATACACCTAAGGTGCTTATATATTATTGTGTACTCCAAACTGATCGTGTATTCGTGAGCCTTCTCGCAGTCACCTGGGTGAAACTTGTCATGGAAACAGGCAAACATAAAAATTTTTGCATCATGCGCAACACGCAAATCTCATCGGTTTGCGATATTTTTCAGTACGTCGTTTGTAATAAGATTTTCGATTCACGTTACTGTAAATCGCCTAAAACTTGCACCACAAGCGGAAGCGGAAGGTGCTAGTGCTGTGCGGTAATTTTTGAATTATTCTTTGGGATATACTATTACTAGTAAATGATTTTCTTGTTCTCTGAAGTTCTTTTAGTTTCCCTCAAGTTTTAAATTTCTGCCAACATTCTGTGAATTACGTAGTAGCTCGTTTCATTAGCAACCCTCTTTTGATCACATATTCTTATTGAACTTCAGAAACCTTACAATAGAAAATATTTACTCCAATATACAAGCAGAGATTTTTGCTGATTATGATTACAGGTTTGAATTTCTTTATTGTTTTGAAATATAGATATTTCTCAGTTTGGCTTAACGGCAATTTAATATTCTCGAAAATGGTTTCAAAAACTTACATTTCCGTATTTCCATTGGACACTTTCATGAACACATGAGATTTTTGTAAAATAAATAAATAAATGCACATGTAAAATGTTTTTTTCCCAAACATTCACGTAACTAGGTTTAACATCCATCTCAGTCACTATTTAAATTTAGTAACTGGACAATCCAGAAATTTGTAAAAAACGTGATCAAGCAAACACACATGTGAAATATTTTTGTGATCTGTGCAGCTGAAAATGTTAGGAATGTAATAGTATCTTAGACAGTTCTGAGATTTGTTTGCAACAAATTATAAAACAACTTTCTTAGTCTGAAATTTAATTACAAAATGACAACAAATTTTTGTATAAATTTACGTAAGTATTCCGTTAATTATGCTGTGTCGTTAGCGACAAGATAGGGATAACGTTGACTCATTCAGTGAGAAGGCTGTATTAAGAGCTGCAGTTCAAATTATAATTACAGCTAAAGTACACTCCTGGAAATGGAAAAAAGAACACATTGACACCGGTGTGTCAGACCCACCATACTTGCTCCGGACACTGCGAGAGGGCTGTACAAGCAATGATCACACGCACGTCACAGCGGACACACCAGGAACCGCGGTGTTGGCCGTCGAATGGCGCTAGCTGCGCAGCATTTGTGCACCGCCGCCGTCAGTGTCAGCCAGTTTGCCGCGGCATACGGAGCTCCATCGCAGTCTTTAACACTGGTAGCATGCCGCGACAGCGTGGACGTGAACCGTATGTGCAGTTGACGGACTTTGAGCGAGGGCGTATAGTGGGCTTGCGGGAGGTCGGGTGGACGTACCGCCGAATTGCTCAACACGTGGGGCGTGAGGTCTCCACAGTACATCGATGTTGTCGCCAGTGGTCGGCGGAAGGTGCACGTGCCCGTCGACCTGGGACCGGACCGCAGCGACGCACGGATGCACGCCAAGACCGTAGGATCTTACGCAGTGCCGTAGGGGACCGCACCGCCACTTCCCAGCAAATTAGGGACACTGTTGCTCCTGGGGTATCGGCGAGGACCATTCGCAACCGTCTCCATGAAGCTGGGCTACGGTCCCGCACACCGTTAGGCCGTCTTCCCCTCACGCCCCAACATCGTGTAGCCCGCCTCCAGTGGTGTCGCGACAGGCGTGAATGGAGGGACGAATGGAGACGTGTCGTCTTCAGCGATGAGAGTCGCTTCTGCCTTGGTGCCAATGATGGTCGTATGCGTGTTTGGCGCCGTGCAGGTGAGCGCCACAATCAGGACTGCATACGACCGAGGCACACAGGGCCAACACCCGGCATCATGGTGTGGGGAGCGATCTTCTACACTGGCTGTACACCACTGGTGATCGTCGAGGGGACACTGAATAGTGCACGGTACATCCAAACCGTCATCGAACCCATCGTTCTACCATTCCTAGACCGGCAAGGGAACTTGCTGTTCCAACAGGACAATGCACGTCCGCGTGTATCCCGTGCCACCCAACGTGCTCTAGAAGGTGTAAGTCAACTACCCTGGCCAGCAAGATCTCCGGATCTGTCCCCCATTGAGCATGTTTGGGACTGGATGAAGCGTCGTCTCACGCGGTCTGCACGTCCAGCACGAACGCTGGTCCAACTGAGGCGCCAGGTGGAAATGGCATGGCAAGCCGTTCCACAGGACTACATCCAGCATCTCTACGATCGTCTCCATGGGAGAATAGCAGCCTGCATTGCTGCGAAAGGTGGATATACACTGTACTAGTGCCGACATTGTGCATGCTCTGTTGCCTGTGTCTATGTGCCTGTGGTTCTGTCAGTGTGATCATGTGATGTATCTGACCCCAGGAATGTGTCAATAAAGTTTCCCCTTCCTGGGACAATGAATTCACGGTGTTCTTATTTCAATTTCCAGGAGTGTATTTCCAACTTTGTTAATTGTAAGATACCCACTTGTTCAAAATGTTTCTCTTCCACTTGTAGTTATTTTAGTGAATATATTCTTTGTAACAAAAAGGAGGCCGGTAGATCTTTAACTGTTAATGTTTTACCTGTCTCATTTCCTATGAAGTGGAGAAATTACAGCACTGTTCCACTGTTGGCCAAATTACCTTCTTTTGCAAACATTTAGGGCAAAGCCATACTTGATTTTTACTAAGCCACACATGTTTCAGGTGTGGCTTATGGAGAAATAATTTAAATTTTTGTTTGCACCTCATAGATGCTCTCAGCTTGTAAATTTACTGTGTATGATGTTTGTTTTGTATTTCTTATTTCTAGTTCTGATAGTGGAGTTGAATGTATATACTATACAATTATTTGGTTTACGGTTCTCAGCTCCATTCGTTCATGTTTTCTTTAAAGGGATTTGGTTGGTTGAAGTGTATTATTCGCTATTAAACTTCCTCTTCACTTCAGAAATAACACGTTGTATATTTGTATTCTTTCTTTTTAGATGATTCAAACTTAAACTAATAAATACAATTTCAGTTGCATTTTCACATGCTTTTCTACCAGCTGCTGTCTTGTACCAACTGCAGCCTGTAACTTTCTTTATTTGTTTGTCCCAGTTGTTTGGTAATATGCTTAGTGGTCGTTCTATGTCAGGGGAACTGCATCTAATACTAACTTTGTCCATCTGAGCTGTCAACAGGTTCCTTTTGAAAAACTCGTTTAAAATCCAAGCTTAACAGCCATATATCCGTATGGAAGGAACACATTATTCGAAAACAAACTTTTTGGGTTTCTTGGCATATTACATTAAAAAATGATTGTCTTTCTGCCATAAGCTTTCGATCTAGCTTGATTTGGGGAAAATTTTCAATTTTAAGTCTCCTTGGATATTAGTCAACTGTCCCAGATAAACATAGTTATTTTCACATTTCTCCGATAAATACTTTATAGGAAATAGCAGGTTTGTCATGTTGCTGGCTAGGACCAACATATCACCTGCAAATCTCAAGTTATTTTTTTCCCATTTATTCTAATTACTGTTTCTTTTGATATAATTTTGGAAGCAGCCATCTCAAGGATGCTATGAACCTTTTCGGGGATATACTTCACTCATCTTCCAAGGGAAAATTCACTCTTGTGTTTCCTCAGGGGACACAAGCCATCAAGCTAACATAGATGTTATATAATATGTTAATGTACTTTGTTTCCACACCTTGTGTGGTAAGTGGCTATATAACTGCAGTGGAGCTGACAGAATGAAAAACCTTTCAAAGTCTATGAAAGCTATGCGTGCTGGCATCTCTCACAGGTTCGACTAATTAATTCGTGGAAGGTGTGTGCATATGGTTAATAGTGGCGTAATCACCATGGTATTCAGTTCTTTGTGTGGTTTATAAGTTTTCTACTGTAGCACTGATATGATGTGTAAAAGCCTTATTGAAAATCCTGTAAATAATGGGGCGTTAATAGATGGAACGGTAATTTTTCAAATCATGAGTACTTTCTTCTCTGTATAGAAAGATTATCCTTGGTTTGCTCCAGGAGACGTGGATGCTACATTTTTGTATACAAGCATTAATGGTTTTGTGTTTCTTCACTAATAAGTTAAGTATTTCAATCGTCAGAGCACGGTAACCCCTGCTTTACCATTCTGCATTTCATTTATACATTTTCTTACTTCTTTTGGGAGCAGCTCTGGGACCTCATCGTTTTCATTTTCATTTGGTGTTCTCAGTGGTTCACGCGTTCTTTTGTACAGGGTGTTAAGTGTACAAGTGCAGATATTGGTACCATAATACGGGGACTATTCGGAAAGTAACTTAAAATCGGCAGTGAAATTGAAACTACAGTAAAATAAAAAATATTTTATTTGCAACAGTTAGCTACATCTTCCAGCTACTTTTCTACATAGTCGGCACTCCGATTAAATTTGTTGAGCGTTGTGTCAACTTCTCAATAGTCTCGTCACAGAAGGAAACCGCCTGTGCTTTCCGCCTATACTATACGCTGATCTGCAGCTTGTTGACTGTGCCAAAATGTCGTCTTCAAAGCCAGCATTTCATGCGAGCAGAGATGAAACTCAGAGACAGCCAGTTATGGGCTATGTTGTGGGTGGTCAAACATTTCAAATCGAAAACGCTTCAGGGGCATCTTCATTGCCCCTGCAGAGTGCGGCTGAAAATTGGCATGATATCAGGCGAAATCTCTCACCAGACCTTCATCCTTCGAGGGAGACGCTATTTCCTAGGCATCTTTATGTGCTCAGTGTGCACTCAGAACTGAAAAGTGCGACGCAACGCTATCGACAGACATGCTAGAGAGACCACCCAGCCCATCTGTGCAAAGCTTCATCAGATTTTTACAGTGGTTTCCTTTCTGCGACCGATCAGAACTTGCTTGGTTGTGACCACTTAACTGTGTTACCTGTTTTTCTGTGTGTGCAACTGTCTTCCTACAAACATGTCACGTAACCTACTACCCAACGTTTTATCCATGGTCGTAACTGCACCACTAAGTAGTCTGTGCCTGTCAGTAGAGACCATTTTGCATGCATGAGTCCACACTTTATCACCTGACCTGCTGTCAGGGTGAAAATAAGCATTAATGGCTTCGTCTTGACACATGTACTTGGAGATGCTATCCAACCTAAAAACATATTACAGATTACATATTACATACATAGCTGTAATAACTAGTCTGGAAATGAAGTAAATGTGATGCAATGTTTTTCAGTACACTGTTCTCAGTCACCAATAAAACATCCGAACCTATGTCTGTTGCACCATATATATCATTATTTGTTCACTGTTAATTTCTAGAATATTCGCTACTTTGCCAATGCAAAAGTAGCAAGCAATATAATTTCGTAGTCTGTCCTGAAATGAGTCTGAGGAATATAAAGAAAACGCAAGCATTGCAAGGTAGCTCTGTTACACAGGCAAAAGTATTAAAAAAGGAAAATGTTTTTTCTTCTGTTTCACGTCAAGTGAAAAGACCGGAGAATTCGCATAAAATGATATCATATTCGTCCGACATCCAGCAGCAAATTTTAACAGCCATTCCTCTTTCTGCGATACACCTTACTTCAGGCAGCGTCCTAGAAGGCCCGTGTATTCGGTGTGGAATGAGCGGCAGCGTGCTTGTGACGTTCGCCGGCGACTGACTTCCTTCTGTCCCTGTCCGCCAGCGAGAGAACAAGCGACGGCGAGGAGGGGGTGGGGGAGGAGCAGCTGCTCCGGAAGGAAGAAGACGACGAATTACAGCGACTGCCGGCTGTAGGTGCGGCACCTCCGCCACCTCGTGTCGCGGTGCCTTCCCTCCTCAACCCCTCCCCCGCCAGTCGCCGTTCCGCCTCTACGTCGCCTCTGCCTTTTGTGCTCGGGCGCTCGCCGGAAAACGCAGTCGCCGCCGCCTGGTGACTAGGCAGTTCCGCGCTGCAGCCCTGCGCGCCAGCAGCTGTTAAGCAGAAAGCGCGGTGAATTCGGTGAAAAGTTGTGGACCGAGGCACACTCCTGCTTCTTTTCTGTAGTACGGCATCGGGGAGCTGAATACAAGCACGGAGAGCTGTTATGAAAAAAAGGGTCATTCCTCGGCACGCCGCTAATACCTTTGTCGTCTGGTGGAGTACGAATTTCGGAAGTTTTCATAAATGGGGGAAAGTCACAAAACGTGGGGAAGTATGAAGTACTACCGTGAAAAGGACTCCCGGTAAGTTCGTTAAACGTAGGTTAAATAACATGCGGTTTATACACTCCTGTAATATTATTTTGTGTATCGTCTGTAGTGTAATAAGGTCTCTAATCTGAAAAATGTGTATTTCTCTCCACTTAAAGTAGTAGATAAGCTTTGCTATTTGGGAAGAAAAATAACTGATAATGGTTGAAGTAGGGAAGACATAAAATGTAGACTGGCAATGGCAAGGGAAGAATTTCTAAAGAAGAGAAATTTGTTAACATTGAGGATAATAGAGTTAAGTGTCAGGAAGCCATTTCTGAAAGTATTTGTGTGGACTGTAGCAATGTATGGAAGTAAAAAATGGACGTCAAACAGTGTAGACAACAAGAGAATAGAAGCGTTTGAATTTTGGTGTTACAGAAGAATGCTGAAGATTAGATGAGTATATCACGTAGCTAACGAGGGGGTACTGAATAGAATTGGAGAGAAGAGAATTTGTAGTACAATCTCACTAGAAGAAGCGATCGGTTGGTAGGACAAATTCTGTTCATCAGGGGATCACCAATTTAGTATTGGAGTCATTTGAGCACCATCCATACGATCGAAACTATTTTCAGCGGCTCCACAGCCACTCAGGCCGGAAATCTCCTATGGCTCAAAGAAGCTTTTGACCATTCGTGCTTTCTTTTTCTAAGATATCTTCTGTAAGTTCCATACACCTGAGTGTTTTGTGAGCAATTTCCTTTGTAGACTGATTGCATTTCTCTGGCGTTCTACCGATAAACTGAAGTCTACCACTTGTTTTATCTACGACTGACCATAAGTGATCGTTCCATCTCTTGTCCCTACAAATTGTGATACACACTTATTCGAAAGATTAAGTCTGTTCCAGTAGCGAATCGTTGCTATTTTAGTCATAGGACACTATTTGTTTTCTCGTTTTGTGATATGCACAATTTTATGTTTCTGAACACATCAAGCAAGTTGTCAATCTTTTCAAAATTATGAAATCCTATCAAGTTCCAGCTGAATAATGGCGCCGCACTTTCCGACAATACTTCGTTACAGACGACACCATTATCTATTAAAAAAAACCTCAGGATACTTTTAACATTGTCTGCAAGACCAATAATATACAATATGAAGCGCGCCAACATACTTCCTTGGGGCACACCTGAAATTACTTCCTCATCTGCCAATGACTCTCCATTCAAGATATCATTCTGCATCCTCCCTACCAATAAACCCTCAACTACGCACAAATTTCACCTGATACCGCCCACGATCGTACTCCAACGGTAGGCGTAGATGTGGTATTGAGTAAATTGATGTTTGTAGCTCTAGAAATGCCACATCACCGCATTGGCTTGACAATGGCTTTGATGCAGGGTGAGTGCAAAATTAACCTTCCCGTGTGCAACAGATGTAAAAGTAAGCTGCGTAATGGAAGAAGTAACTGAAAGGAAATTAATGAAGTAGTTTCTGCTGGGCGTTGTTCGAAGACATTATTTATTTGAACGGAGCCCCTCTCCAAGACTCCATTCTCTCGCTGCCAGTAACAGCCTTTAGTACACTAGGAACTATTCTGCTCTGTAAATTTTCTGACAAACGATATTTATCAGCGTTATTAGTGAGCTGTGGCGGCTAGTTCATGTTCGAATTGTCTGCCTTGTCATCCTGCCTTGATGTTTTTTAGAGAGATGCTGCCGGGAAAGGGGCTCTACGACCGCGTGGCGGTCTGAGATGGTGTCAGATTTCCTACCCTTATTACATGCCCTCAGTTCAGAAAAATTTATTATTATTCAAATACTAAGGATGAATAGTTTACTGAAATGAAATATTGTTCTTTTCAGACTTAGTTTATTACAAAGCTAACGCATGAATTCCCACGATTAACTTATAGATAAAATTAAAAAAATTAAACACGAAACAAAATATACGACGATGGATGATGTTGGTGGCTTGCAAAGTTGTTAGAAGGGGGTGTAAAGCGAAACCGATTCCTCCCTCAAGGTACTAGCAACAACGCTTTCTGGCTGTATGTGAGGTACTGACAGATATTGTGAACCACCAGCTGAATGTCTGTACAACATAGCTTGGTTGAAAGACAGGGCTGTAGGTTAGAGGGACACGCTGCAGTAAAGACTAAGTCCTCAGACAAAGACTGCTAATAGATCCAGACTGCCGATATGTTCACCACCGAACCACTCAACGAGTGATACAGAGACTGTCCATAGGTGCGTATCTTTTCTCCGAGAATTGCAGAGAATCACGCCAGGCCCTCCAAAAAACCAAGACTGACGTCTGTGGTGTCTCTCCGCCAATTTTCCGAGCGATCGTACAGTGCATTTCGGCTGAACTATCCAGAACGGCCTCTATCGTGGACATCCGTCGAATGTCTCGAAAATCTCTCCTCTCTTCCCTCCTCGACACCAAACCCATCTGGAGTCACCACAAATTGTCCCCTCCATAGGATAAACTGCTCGCGCAAATTGCGCCAATGGTGTAATGATAACACCGCGCTAGAACTCCCACCTAGACACGGCATAGCGGTAATTTCGGAAGAGAAAGTTTACTGCTGAAATCTACACTCTCCTCCGCCAAACGTGGTGCCAGAGGAACGCACGTGCATTCCATTTGGACAATGCTCCCCTTTCCACAGCAGTCATAAAGCTCGGTGCCCCTCTGTCGGTTAGTAGAAGATCGGTTGCTTTCCTGGAAGAGCCTAGGCTGTTTCTTTGAGTTCGCCTGCCTTGGCCACTTCTCCCTGGGGTCCTCACTGACAGAACAAATGTAGTGCCACAACTATTACTGCTAGTGGGAAACAGACTTTGCCCCTTGCCACACCTACAATTACTCGTCCTGGTATCTCGCTACAAAGCTGAGATGGATTCAGTGTCTCTGCAGGGACTACGTAATTAACAACTTGTGAAAAATGGCATGACCAGAGTTCGCCACCGTTCACTACCACCCAGTGGCAGACATTTTTTCGCTTAGGAGCTGTCATATTAAAGTAGTGTGACACGGAAAAGGGAAAAAATTAAATTGGATAAAAACTTTCTTGTTCGTGTTAACTAAAAGGGAAAAATGTGAGGTTTGCTTTGCCAATCATCTGATTCTACTAAGTATCTAAATATCACTCGTTGTTGTTGTTGTTGTTGTGGTCTTCAGTCCAGAGACTGGTTTGATGCAGCTCTCCATACTACTCTATCCTGTGGAAGCTTCTTCATCTCCCAGTACCTACTAAACACAATTATATATGCAAGGAGATCAATCCACTCATCACTTTCACACTTATTCTATGAACACGCGAGCTAAAGACCACGTAGTTATCTTCAGTGAATTAATTCATGGTCCTTCTGGTCACAGCAAGTACTTCTAACAAACAATTTTTTTTTGCTAACAAAAAGTTAAGATGGGTACACAAACGTATCCAGCAAGGCCACACTAACTCACTTCTTGAGATTAGTGTTATAATTATTCCAATACTATCGGACATATAACAATTACAAAATTACTAACAATGATATCCCCGAAAAATCCAAGTCAATACAAAATTTATCCTAAACTGAAGATCCTTTTATACCAAATACTTGATGCAAAGGTAATACTGCAACTCTACTCACCGCACACTCACACACAAAAATAACGAAGAATGGATTACCAAACAGTGCTACGAATGGTGAATATTACATGCGAACATCATCTGTCAGTGTATCACATGTAAGAAGGAAAACCTCGACGCGCCACACACACCTCAAGAGCTACAAAAAAACGATATGATTACATCATAATTAATATATATTCCAAAAACTGATACTCGTCGATCGATGTCACATCAGAGCCGTAGCCACGGAGATAAAGTTTGCTGACACACGAGGTCTTCGTAACTCGTTCATATTTCAGACAACCCTTTTTGTATCTCACTTACTTACGACTGTCGAAGAAAGTCACGCCGGGATGCACCGCGCGGAATTAGCCGAGCGGTCTGGGGCACTGCAGTCATGGACTGTGCGGCTGCTCCCGGCGGAGGTTCGAGTCCTCCCTCGGGCATGGGTGTGTATATTTGTCCTTAGGATAATTTAGGTTAAGTAGTGTGTAAGCTTAGGGACTGATGACATTAGCAGATAAGTCCCATAAGAGTTTTTTTTTTTAAATAAAATAAAAAACGCCCGGATGCGGTGTCAAGGGAAGAGTGCCGAACTCACGAGCAGAAGCAGGATTATCTGCGTTTGTACCACAGAGCGTGATACATTCGTAAGAGGTGGTGGGCACCGAGCGAGGTGGCGCAGTGGTTAGACACTCGACTCGCATTCGGGAGGACGACGGTTCAATCCCGCGTCCGGCCATCCTGATTTAGGTTTTCCGTGATTTCCCTAAATCGCTCCAGGAAAATGCCGGTTTGGTTCCTTTCAAAGAGCACGGCCGAATTCCTTCCCCCTCCTTCCCTAATCCGATGAGACCGATGACCTCGATGTCTGGTCTCCTTCCTCAAAACAACCAACCAACCAACCTTGGTGGTGGGCATCCTTCCTTCAATCATGGAGTTAGCTCATCTGGACCGTGTGGCTCTCGGTGGAGGCGGGGCCGCACACGACGTCAGCGAACAGTGAAGATGACGATTGTGAAGCAGGATGGAAGGCACAGAGTAGGGGTTCTTTGACAACATTATGACGGAGGACTTGTTACTTCATGGTGACATTGGCCTTGTCGGGAAGACTAGTGACGGAAGATTGGTGTTAGTTTCGGCTGTCAGATGACAGTGAGAAGGAATGTATCTTACACGAGCAGATAAGCAGAGGGTGGCTGGAATACTGATTGAGGTGTCAGGATACTGCCATCCAATTTCACAGATTTGTTGGGAGTGGTCACTGTTTTCCAAAGGAGAAAATTGGATACTATGGGACTTCTATTCCTAGCACAGATCTGTGTAGCAGTCACAGACTGTCTAAATGATCACTTGCACACACTCTCGGCGTGCGGATGATGTGGTGCCTCTCATCATCTCAGTCTACTCACTGTTCCTGCCGTGGGCCTTTAATGGAGAAGCCGGTCTGCATTAGATCCCTGCCTTGCTGCTTCCGCTCGCTGTCGTAGTGACGCGCGTCTCGTCACCCTCACGTGCACCGGCCCATCTCGCAGATAAGAATCTGCGTGTGAGCGTGTTCGGCACATGGATTTGGACGTCCCTCAGTAGGCCTGCCAGCCAGCACCTTGGCTGTCCACTCTCCAGGAGGGCCGATGGTTGCAGAGGCCTCTGCGTGTCACCACGCCCACGCCCTGTGGGATACGTGCCTCGCTCCGCTCTCCAGAAAACTGGTCACGTGTTGACTTGCCGTGTCGCCAGTCTACTAAGAGCCGCCTGGACGAATCTTCTGCGTGCCGTACAAGCGATCTGTCTCTTACAACTCATGTACGTGACATAGACGATTTCATGCCTAATACTGACAAATAAATTGCTTAAGGGAGAGTCAAATACACACCTTCACGGTGTAACTTATTGCTAGTTTCACATTATAGTATTAAATAAACTGGTGCACAAGTGAAAGCTTTTACGTCATACAAGTAATAATACTAGAAGCAAAAATGTGATATGGGAGTAACTGTGTGTGGTGTCAGAGTCTCATAATCCGTTAGTCCTTACTACGCTATCTACTAGCCCAATATGGGTCAAAATGACCCAAATCTCACATACCAGTAGCTGACTCATCACCGTTGAAGCATTAGTGCCTTCAGCATGAAAAAAAGTAGCTTCTTTGACCATTAAGCGTGGCAACTTAGCCTAACATTCACTAAATCAACCAGCTGGGATCCCAGTCACGCACGATTCCCCTCTGTTCACCAACTCATTGTTGTCTTCCTTGATATCCAGATAATTTCCTTGTTTTCGCTGTGAACAAAATACTGAAAAAAATGTAAATCCATATGTCATAATTGGCCTCGAAGATTTTGGTCAACATTCTACTCCTACCTCTTATCCTTCAGCGCTTAGTTACCGACTAAGGTGGATGTATCATGCGCCTTGGATTAACTGTCGTGTGACTACATGATCGATGTGCTCATTAGCATATAAGGTGACGATTTCTTCATCATGGCTTCCCATCCTTTGTTTTTTTGTTTCTGGAATTCACAAATCTACTGCCGGCTGGTGTGGCCAAGCGGTTAAAGGCGCTTCAGTCTGGAACCGCGCGACCGCTACGGTCGCAGGTTCGAATCCTGCCTCGGGCATGGATGTGCGTGATGTCCTTAGGTTAGTTAGGTTTAAGTAGTTCTAAGTTCTAGGGGACTGATGACTCAGATGTTAAGTCCCATAGTGCTCAGAGCCATTTGAACCATTTGAACAAATCTGCTTTAACCAAATGCTTCACATTTCTAATTCAGTAAGATAAAACGCAGTGATCAGACATTAAATGCATAACGGTATTCATTCGTACAACACAGTGACTGCTTCTCCTTTCATGGGAACCAAATCTATTTTTTCGTCCAGCGTTTCGTGGAGTGTGCGATAAATGACCTCCATAACGATAGAGAGTGAAAAAGAGAGAGAGAGAGCGAGAGAGAGCGACAGTGCGATTGCCTTGCACACATGCTGAGTCGTGGGGCGTTCAAGATCTCTGGCACATCAACAAAAACGGGGTCGGACCGTTACTGTTGTGGCTGCCAAGCCCTTTAGGTTCATCTCGAGTAACATGCTCTCCCATAGTGCGGACACATCAAGACTCACACGAGAAAAAAATAAATAAAAAATAAAAAACGGAGACAGCGCCTCAGTGGCGTGGCCAGACACATAGTCACAGAACGGTATACCAGCCACTGACTATCAAAGAAAAAGTCTAGCCTTTTGAGCTTTTCTCTGATCATACGCGCATCCGTGGCGCAGACACAACCAGACACTCGTGAAAATCTAAAGTACAACGCCTCATAGGCATGGCGAAACGCAAATATGCAAAAGGAACACAACGGAAGAACGACCAAGTCATGGAAACTAAACTGTTTGGAACACGGAGTGTGGATCAGAGCAACAAAATCCCCTCATTTAATACGACATGTGAGTAGAATGTAATGATATAGCTCATTTTCCTGAATCATCTCTTCGGAAAAGTGACAACAATAACGCCTGATCTGATTTCTGTAACCTAACTCTTTCTTTTCTCTACAGACAATGGAAATCCCAGTTAGCCACAATTTACAGCTACCGTACTGAAATTAGTGCGCTGGACAAATAGGCAATTATATTAATTATACAATTATACACTGTCATCTACAATGCTCTGAAGAGTAATCTCGATCTTCTTCACCCCTTACAAGCTTGGTAAACAATAATCTGCTCTAAAACATACCTTAAAATTATTCAATCTACCATAATAGCAAAATATCCCATCTTTCATCTTCTTCCTTATTCTATGAAATGTTTTATGTGGCTGACACGCTGAACACCGATGACTTTATAGATTTTAATGTTTGAAGTTCAACAGCACTGTGATGCTCAATTCTTTTGATGTGCACTGGTTCACTGTAGACGGTAAAGAATTTGTGACAACCGTTTCTGTTTGTTGAGGAGATGAAACGCTTTAAGCAAAATTTCTTGTTCAATGAAAAATTTTCGCTCTTGGGCTCTCCTGTTTCTGGATCAATAATTGTTTTGATTTGACGGGAGTCCAACACCAGTCGAATGGAACCATTCTTTTTTTCTACTAGACTTAGAAGGCTCTTGTATGTCGACCTTGCAACCTCTATAACCTCACCTTCCCACATTCTCCGAATTTGTAAAGCCAGTCTGTGTGCAAGTGGCTCATTGTAGGAGGCATGAAAAATCGACGGTATTCCCTCAGTCGAAGTCGATACTAAAAGTTCTGTAGTGTTCCAGATTTCGGTGAGAAGAGCTCGGCTTTCTTTGGTAAAATGTCACGCAATTCTTCCCTCTCGTTCTCTCCCACGTTTTACGTAGACTGAATTTTCTGCTCTATTGGAATGTTAATTTCTCAACAATTCATTGTCTGCTGAATGGACGCCCCGATCAAGTCGCGTCCGTCTTGCTTCCACTTCTTCTATTCTGTCGGAGAAACTAAATTTCGAACAATTCTCAGGAATTTGTGCCTTGACTGCTTGCTCCTCAAACCAAATTAGAATTAAGGCTCCTTGTGTAGGATGACTTCACTTCTACCAATGTTTAGCATAGTATTCTGAGTAAAAATTTCTCGGTGTACATGCCGCGTCAAATCAGGATAAATCTCCGAGCTTTCGACCACTACCTCCATGGTCGTCGTCAGGGCTAAAACTGACTGTCGTGAACTAGCGAGGTTCCCACTTTTATATCAAAATTCTGTTTACTGCAGCGCTTCTGATGTGGTGTTTGACGACTGCAAACTTCGGTACTACCTCCTGACGACGACCATGGAGGTAGTGGTCGAAAGCTCGGAGATTTATCCTGATTTGACGCGGCATGTACACCGAGAAATTTTTACTCAGGAAATACGTCGCGAAAGACTTCGTAGCCAGCATAGTATTCTGATCATTAAGGAAATATAATCCGATTATTAGATCGATCGCCAGATGTGACACCACCAAGCAATTGGCTTCTGGTGTGTGTTCTTGACATATAAATTCGTGTCAAAATTGCAGAGTGACTTCAGTGTGCTTACCAACTACAGCTTCCTTAATACTCGTTTTCATGAGAGACAGAGTCGGCCATGATCGATTACGAACAAATGCCGTTTCCAAAATGGCGGTAACGCGGCTTCCGCTGTCCACAATGCCTTTTGGTAATAAGCCTCCTACTACAACCTCGATTGTGGGATCTACATCTTCCGGTATCATCTCCTCTTTTTCTTCTAACAAGAATCGTTCTGTATCTTCATACTCTAACAAGTTAATCTTGCTCACTTCGATGCCTCGTGCAGGTACATTTCGAGCCGAACCCACTTCTTGGACGGATATAAAATATTTCGTCGTCGAAACCTAGGTCTTCAGTTATGTGTGCGCTAATTCCCGTCTCTGTGACTCTCATGCGTTCGATGATCTGTGAAACATGGTCCAATCGACTATTATGGCCGTGCACCTCATTGCTCCCGTCATAGATTTGCACATCGAACCTACTAATCGTAACTCAAATATGCGACGGCTCCGCTACTGTCGTGACGCCCGCTGATTGCGTCTCGCACGCTCGTCGTAGGCGAATGTAAGTAGATCACTGCTGCGGGCATTCAACGATATTTACAGGTTCAGTGATACCGGAGCAAGTGCCGGTCCTACTCGTTTCCGGTTCAGTTTGTCTCTGATGTTACTCGTCCCCTTTCTTTCTATTAGCGCCCTAAACTTCCAACCGTTTTCTATGGCCACGTGAGCCCGTAATATTCTTCATGATCTCAACTTGTCGCTCTGCAACAAGCTTGTAGTCTTGATCCAGCTGTAACAATTTTGTCTGCTGCTCTTCCAGTGTCTTAATTTCATTACGGTATTGAGAAATCTGTTCTTGAGTTTTCAGAACTCTCGCGTCCCTTCATCGTGGCAAGAACTGTTGGTGTTTGACAGGAGACACTATTGGCTGTGCTAGCATACTTCTTGGCCAGCTTACCGTCTTTCCGTGAACCATTTGCCTCTTTCTAGCAACACAAGAGTTCCTTTTTGCTTCCGTTGAAACCTCTTTTGCTTCACCAGCTTACCATTTGCACGTCGCTACGTCTATTGACACATCCTACTTTCGAATCCTGCAACCGGGCTATTTGTTTCTTCTGCTTCTTTGCTCCTTTCTTCTACTTCTCCTCTCAAAAAAAAAAAATCGAGGGTGGGGTCCGTCGCATTGCTACTTTCGATACTTTCTCTCAGAGATGGAACTGGTCTTTTATCGTCAGCCAGTGACGGGTTTCTACCACGAACCACTACATCGATATAACATGTGTCTTTCATATTTTCACGCACACTTACTTCACTGCAGTGCCTGTTAGCGACCTCTGAATTTGATTCTTCCGTGGGAAAAACAAATGCCTCGTCTCGTGATTCATCCCCATCTATACTCTGTTCTCCGTGCTCAGAGAGCCCTCTACTTCGTTCTTTGCATTAACAACTCTCACCCTGCTCCCAGCTGTCATTCAGATGCTCAACCAAGCATTTATAAATACGAACCTACAGTGAACACAAATCCTGTATCGCATTCGGGAGGACGACGGTTCAATCCCGCGTCCGGCCATCCTGATTTAGGTTTTCCGTGATTTCCCTAAATCACTCCAGGCAAATGCCGGGATGGTTCCTCTGAAAGGGCACGGCCGACTTCCTTCCCAATCCTTCCCTAATCCGATGAGACCGATGACCACGCTGTCTGGTGTCCTTCCCCAAACTAACCAACCCACCAACAAATCCTCTAAATACCTTCGCTATTAAAACTCACAAACACATGAGGAAACAACACAAAATTTACAACGTCGTTGTCAAATCCAATGCTCAAAGAACACACGTGGTGTAGAAACTGCATAACACAAACATACAAAACATACAGTCAATTAAACATACTACTAATTCGCGCCAGCAACTTAAGATTATCGCGAGTCTAATTGGTTCACAATCTCTTTCTGACGTGAAATACTGAAGAGCAATCACTAACTATCTGACTGCATATCATTAGATACAACCGATAAGATCTTAGCAGGGGTCGTCAATTTGTAAGGCTACCTGCCCTTATTACGTGCACTCAGCTCAGAAAAATTTAATGTAATTCAGGTCATCAGGATGACTAAGGTACCGAAATAAAATATCGCTCTCTTCACATTTAGTTTATTACAATTCCGACACACGAATTGCCAGAATTAGAATATAGCTAAAAATAATAAAGAAAATAAAAGATACCAGAATAAAATTTTCACTCTGCATCGGAGTGTGCGCAGATACGAAAATTCCCGTCTGATTAAAACTGTGTGCCGGACCGAAATTCGATCTCGGGACGTTTGCGTTTTGCGGGCAAGTGCTCTACCGCCTTGTACTACCCAAGCACGACTTAGGACCCCTCGTCATAGCTTTAATTCCACCAGTACCTCGTCTCCTACCTTCCAAACTGCACAGAAGCTCTCCTGCATACCTTGCAGAACTAGTACTCTGGAAGAAAGGATATTGCAGAGACATGTCTGGTCGCAGCCAGAGGATGATTCCAAAATGAAATTTTCACTCTGCAGCGGAGTGTGCGCTGATATGAAACTTCCTGGCAGACTGAAACTGCGTGCCGGACCTAAACTCATACTTAGTTTTAATCTGCCAGGGAGTTTCAGAATAATAAAAAAAAACACATGAACCAATATACACGGTGGTAGATGATGTTGATGGCTGGCAAAGTTATTAAAGGGGAAAGCGACGGGTCAAGATAAAACGATGCCTCCCTCAAGATAATAGCAGCAACACTTTCTAACTATATGTGACGTACTGGGAGAGATTTTGAACCGCTAGCTGAACGTCAGTACGTCATAGGATGGTTGAAATACGGGTCTGCAGATCAGATGAATTCGCTGCAGTGGAGACTAAGTCCTCTGACAAAGATAAGCTCGGGCTGCTGACGTGCTCACCACTGAAATGGTGCGTTGGCTGGTCGGAGGTGTGCAATTGCAAAAGCAGGGACCGGCGTAATCTCGCGCCTAGATGTGCAGAGAATCACAGCTGGCGCGCCGAAAAGAACCAAGACTGTCCTCTGTGGCATCTCTCCGACAATTTGCCAAGCGTACAGCGCACCTCGGCCGAACTGAGGTATTCTTCGAATGAGGATGTTTGCCTGCAAAATCTATTCTCTCCGACGCTAGAAACGCGGCGCCAGAGAAACTCTCGTGCATTCCACGCCTGGGCCGGACAATACCCTCCCTTCTAGAGCAATCACAAAGCTCGGCAGCATTCTGTCCGCCGCACACCCGAGATGGATGATACCCCGTTGGCCATTGTCCTACTGAAGAACGGGCTACCCTCGTGGGCCAACTTTATGGCGAGAGGCCACTGCCTGCGCTCAGAAGCAAAGGGGTCACACTTTTGTAGAAGTCCAGATGCTTCCCTAAAAGAGCTTGTGACAGTTTCTTTGGCTTCTGCAACCCTGGCCCCGTCTCCCTGCCGTTCTCGCTAACACAGAAAAGAAATCTAGTGTCACAACTATTATAGACAGCGGCAAACGCACTCTGTCTTTCCCTGACATACGTACAATTACTCGTGCTGATGGCTCGCTGTGTAGCTAAGACGCCTACAGTGCCCTACGTACTTAAGAAGGGGTGAAAAATCGCTTGCCCAACGGGACACCACCTTTCAAGGGAGTGGAAGCCAGAAGGGAATACGAGGAATGCCAGCATTTGGACGGATGTCGTCTGAGGTCCCAACGGGTCTTGGAGTGAATTTTTCATCCATACTGGGCACTCATGTCAGTGTGTGTGCGCCTGAGTTTACGATTTTCTCGTGACGATTGACTTATTTATTTTTCCTTGCGGTTGTTCCTGGCTTCGAAACAAACATGTAAGCATGCGAGTTTGAGAACTTCGTAGTGTCCGACCTATTCAGATTGTTTATTGGGAACGATTGGTTTCGTGGGAGCGTCGGTTGATTTCTTCTAGTAGATAAAAGTGCCTTTTTCGTTCTGTAGCAGTGTGCTATTGCATTCCCACCCTGCTTGTCCTACAAAATTCGTGTCTTGGCGATCGCGAATGAAGTCTTTGGCTAACTGCCCCCCACCTTTCGGTGTTTGTTCAGCAGTGTTCATGGAATTTTAATGAGCCTCTGTATTCCCTGGCGTATTCTTTGATTATTGTTATGGTCTGCTTGAGTATCTTACAGTTGGTTAAGTGAGTGCGTGATTGCGATGCCGTCAGATAGTTGGTGCACATTTAGTGTGTTTCGCTATCACGAGCATGGCTACCAACTTGCTTGTTTTGGCCAACAACCGACATGTTGCGTTTTGAATGCGACACCAGATGCAGGATCCCTCTGCAGAGCAGCTGAATTGCGCTGAAAATTATGTGTTTTTACAGTATTATCTGTATCTACTGTTTTCTTACAGGTTGTCATACACTGGAGAGCCAGTATAATTTTAAAAACTCAAATTCACCTTGAGTAAATTCTAAGGGTTGCATATTTAAAACTGTGTAGAGTAACTAGAAAATTAGAACTGTCGTTCTATTTGTAATTTAAGAGTGGCGTGCCCTGAGTCTTTGGGAGGTTTTAGTTGTTTCTGATCTAGTTTGATTCAGTTAGGCGACCTCTGGTTCGAATTTGCTTAAAAACTTGTGCAACCAGTCTGTTTAAATTATAAACGCCTTAACGTCCCTAGTGTCTAAAAGCATTACATGGCTCAATATGATCTTGCTGTAATTTACTGTTCAACCGATCAGCTTGTGTGGCTACTGCAACTTTACAGCTTAGCGTCTCTTTTAAAATTTAAGTGGCCACTTTGCCATACACTTTGAAATATTGCCACTTGAAGTTTGTAGCCGACCTTTTCTCAAGAGTTTGGCATTTCTCTAACTCTACCTTAAAAAATTGATTAACAGTTTATGACCTTGAAATTATAGCCGTAACGGCGAGTTCAGTTTTAAATCTAAGGGTGAATGTTTAGAGGCCCATCGTGCCATATCTTTTTTTAAAAAGTTTCTACATTGCTGTTGCCTTTTAAACGGTTTTTGCATTTTCCTAATCAGTCGATCGCAGAATCGAATTTAAGCGTAAATCTCAATCTATCACTTGCTTATAATTTATTGGGGGACTGTGCCGTACGTTTGCAAGTATTATTACTTGGCTTGCATCAGAGATTTTGCACTACCCTATAATTTTAATTTTTTTAAATAGCCCAAGCGGGCGGAAACTTCGTTATTTAAAATGGTCCTGGTACAGATTGCTTGGAGTCTGGAATGACCGTCTCTAGATAATTGAATGGCCTTAACCCGATCCCCGTAAGCTGCATAGGCTACCTTATGCCAAAAAAGTTTGAGGAACATTGCAGAGAGTTCGCAACAATTTTTTTATTTTTGATATCGGACCTTAATGAAGAGCCATCACTTCTTCAATTCCTCTTTGAGAAAAGCGAAAGAAACAAACAGCACGTTGTTGTTTATGTCCTTGTTTTGTCTGCATATAATGAGGGGGAAACAGTTTGTTGTTTAAATTCTCTGTTGCAAGCATCAATTAAAAAAAAAACGAACGTTTTCCGAGGACAACATTTTATTCACTGCAGTCGGTTTCAACAGAAAAAGTATACATTGTTGTTTACAAGTTACATTTCATGACCGCCTGAGTGTTTACTACAGTATCATGAAGTAAATAGGTCAAGACGTATGGGAGGTGTTTCCTAACTTCTGTCTAAGTGTTTATTACAGTGCCATGTATAAACATGAAGTAAATAAGTCCAGAACAACATATTGTGTAATAATTAGAAGTAAATCGGTATGCTGCATGTATATTAAAGAAATATTCAGCCTACATAAATCAGAACATTTATTAGACCATCGTGAAAAATTTGAACTAATTGATCAAGAACTTGGCGATATATGAAAGGAGGAAATATAAAAATGCATTAAATGAAGCATGCAAAAAGGAATACAAACGTCTCAAAAATGAGATCGCCAGGACCGTGCAAAATGGCTAAGCAGGGATGGCTAGAGGACAAATGTAAGGATGTAGAGGCTTATCTCACTAGGGGTAAGATAGATACTGCCTACAGGGAAATTAGAGACACCTTCGGAGAAAATAGAACCACTTCTATAAATATCAAGAGTTCAGATGGAAACCCAGTTCTAAGCAAAGAAGGGAAAGCAGAAAGGTGGAAGGAGTATATAGAGGGTCTATACAAGAGCGAGGTACTTGAGGGCAATATTATGGAAATGGAAGAGGGTGTAGATAAAGATGAGATGGGACATATGATACTGCGTGAAGAGTTTGATAGAGCACTGAAAGACCTGAGTCGAAACAAGGCCCCGGGAGTAGACAACATTGGGAGAGCCAGTATTGACAAAACTCCACCATCTAGTGAGCAAGATGCATGAGACAGGCGAAATACCCTCAGACTTCAAGAAGAATATAATAATTCCAATCCCAAAGAAAGCAGGTGTTCACAGATGTGAAAATTACCGAACTAGCAGTTTAATAAGTCACAGCTGCAAAACACTAACACGAATTCTTTACAGAAAAATGGAAAAACTGGTAGAAACCAACCTCGGGGAAGACCAGTTTGGATTCCGTAGAAATGTTGGAACACGTGAGGCAATACTGACCTTTGAAGAAAGATTAAGGAAAGGCAAACCTACGTTTCTAGCACTTGTAGACTTAGAGAAAGCTTTTGACAATGTTGACTAGAATACTCTCTTTCAAATTCTAAAGGTGGCAGGTGTAAAATACAGGGAGCGAAAAGCTATTTACAATTTGTACATAAACCAGATGGCAGTTATAAGAGTCGAGGGGCATGAAAGGGAAGCAGTGGTTGGGAAGGGAGTGAGACAGGGTTGTAGCCTCTCCCCGATGTTATTCAGTCTGTATATTGAACAAGCAGTAAAGGAAACAAAAGAAAAATTCGGAGTAGGTATTAAAATCCATGGAGAAGAAATAAAAACTTTGAGGTTCTCCGATGACATTGTAATTCTATCAGAGACATCAAAGGGCTTGGAACAGCAGTTGAACGGAATGGACAGTGTCTTGAAAGGAGGATATAAGTAGAACATCAACAAAAGCAAACCGAGGATAATGGAATGTAGTCGAATTAAGTCGGGTGATGCTGAAGGAATTAGATTAGGAAATGAGACACTTAAAGTAGTAAACAAGTTTTGCTATTTGGGGAGCAAAATAACTGATGATGGTCGAAGTAGAGAAGATATAAAATGTAGACTGGTAATGGCAAGGAAAGCGTTTCTGAAGGAGAGAAATTTGTTAACATCGAGTATAGATTTGAGTGTCAGGAAGTCGCTCCTGAAAGTATTTGAATGGAGTGTAGCCATGTATGGAAGTGAAACGTGGACGATAAATAGTTTGGACAAGAAGAGAGTAGACGCTTTCGAAATGTGGTGCTACAGAAGAATGCTGAAGATTAGATGGATAGATCACATAACTAATGAGGAGGTATTGAATACAATTGGGGAGAAGAGGAATTTGTGGCACAACTTGTCAAGAAGAAGGGATCGTTTGGTAGGACATGTTCTGAGGCATCAAGTGATCACAAATTTAGCATTGGAGGGCAGCGTGGAGACTAAAAATGGTAGAGGGAGACCAAGAGATGAATAAGCAGATTCAGAAGGATGCAGGTTGCAGTAAGTACTGCGAGATGAAGAACTTGCACAGGAGAGGGTAGCATGGAGAGATGGATCAAACCAGTCTCAGGACTGAAGACCACAAAACAATATAGATATATATATATACATATATATATATATATTTATATTTATATTTATATAAACATTTGGACAGATACTAATTAATAAATAAATAATTAGAGCAATCAATCAAAATTTGAAGTAAATCAGTCGAGATCTTTTAGTGATTTTTCCTAATAACCTTTCCCTTTCATACGATAAACATATATTTATATATATATTTATTAGATATATATAGCTTATGTCCATCCAGGTGCTTATTAGAGGACCGTGTAATAAGCTGAATAAATCAGTTAATAACTTTCCAAGAATCTTGGTAGTAACAGTTCTCTTTTATATATTAGATATACATTTATATACCATTTATAGTAGAAACATTAATACACAGCCTATGTCTGTTCGAACATTTATTAGAGGAACGTGTAAATATCTGAAACAGAGCATGTAAATATTTGAAATAAATCGGTGAAGAGTTTCTCACAACCTATGCTAACAATCTTTCTTTGTTATTAGTGTATTTATGTATTGTATACAACACAAATATGCATCCTGTGTTCGCTTTAATGTTTGTTAGACTTTGTTGCAAAAAAAACTGAGTAAGTCGAACAACAAATTATCGATATTTTGCTAACAGCGCTTCTCTTTTATGTTTCATATATACACAAGGTGTACATGAAGTCCGGGATCACCTTCAATTATTTATTGCACAAGAACACCATCTTGAGACGTACGAGGTATCTTCTGCCGAACTAAAGCTTCCGGATTTTTTTTCTGAGTCATTAGTCTTCTGACTGGTTTCATGCGCCCCGCCACGAATTCCTCTCCTGTGAAAACCTTTTCATCTCAGAGTAACAATTCCATTCTACGTTCTCAATTATTTGTGGGATGTCTTCCAATTTCTGTCTTCCCCTAAATTTTTACCGTCTACAGCTCTCTATAATACCAATGAAGTTGTTCCCTTAGGTCTTAACAAATGTTCCATCATTCTGTGCCCTCTTCTTGTCACTGTTGTCCATATATTCCTTTCTTCGCCAAGTCGCAGGAAATCTCTTTCTTATCGTGTCAGTCCACAATTTTCAACACGCTTCTGTACCTTCTCATCTTGAATGGTTCGATACTCTATTGTTCCCATTTCCCCACAGTCCGTGTTTCATTACCATACATTGCTCTGGTCCAAATGTACAGTCTCAAATTTATTTATCAAATTATGGCTGCCTTTGATACCAGTAGACTTCTGTTGACGGTGAATACCCTTTCTACCAGTGCTTGCCAGCGTGTTACGTGTTCCTTGTCCCACCCATCATCAGTTATTTTGCTGATTAGGTAGTAGAATTCCTTAACTTCGTCTACTTCATGATTCCCAATGCCGATATGAGTTCTCGTTCCCATTTCTGTTACTTCTCATTACTTTCGTCTTTCTTCGATTTACTCTCAGTCCATATTCTGTACTCATTAGACTGTTCATTCCATCCAACACATCCTATAATTCGCCTTCACTTTCACTTACGGTAGAATTGTGATCAGCGGAGTTATCACTGACATCCTTTCACCTCGAATTTTAATCCCACAGTTGGACCATTCTTTTATTTACGTCATTGCTTCTTCGGTACATAGATTCAACACCACGGGCGAAAGATTACATTCCTGCCCTTCACCCTCTTTTTTAATCCGAGGACTTACTTCTTGCTCATCCAGTCTAAGTATTCCTTCCAGGTTATTGTTCATATTGTACATTAACCGTATTTCCCTATCACGTACCCTGTTTTTCTCAGAATTTCGGACATCGTCCACCAGTTTACATTTCCTGGTCAACAAATCCTATGAACGTGTCTTTCTTTTTCTTCAGTCTTGCTTCCATTATCAGTCGCACGTCACAGCTGACACTCTGGCGCCTATACCTAGCCTAAAGCCAAACTGATCGCCATCTAACAGATCATACATTTTCTTTTCCATTCTTGTGTGTATTTTTCTCGTCAGCTGCTTGAATGCATGAGCTGACAATCTGATAGTCCGATAATTCTCGTACTTGTCGGCTCTTGCTAACTTCGGAATTGTGTGGATGATATTTTTCCGAAAGTCTGATTGCATATCGCCGGTATTACACATTCTACACGCGAACGTTGTTTTTTTCTCCATACTTTTTTTTTCCTCAAAGATTTTAAAAACGGTCCACCCTTCTGCCTTATTTCATCTTACGTATTCCAAATCCCTTTTAAAATCTGGTACTTATACTGGATCACCTATCTCTTTCCTGACAACTTTTGTTTGTTGTTCTAACACGTAATCAGACAAGTCCTCCTCTTCAGAGACCTTCAATGTACTCTTTCCATCTATATAACAGTGAAATTCCCGTTCTACTCGTAATCTTACGACTCTTGCTTTCAATTTCACCTAAGATTGTTCCACGTTTCTATATTCTTAGTCAGTCCTTACGATAATCTTCTCTTTTTTGATTTCTTAACATTTTTCATGGAGCCGTTTCGTCTTAGCTTCTCTATAGCTCCTGTTTGTTTTGTTCTTAAGTGATTTGTGTTTTATACGCTTGAATTTCCTTGAACCTTTTTATACTTTCGTCCTTTATCGAGTGAATGATGTGAGTCTCCAGTTATCCATCGTTCCTTCGCCGTTGCCTTCCTTGTACCTACTTTTTTTTTCTTTCCAACTTCTCAACTTCTGTAATTGCGCTATTCGGAGTGGTCATTCCTCTTTAACTGAAGTGTCCACTGAGATATTCATTATTGCAGCAATTGTAGCTTCAGAGTAGTTCAAACTTATCTCTTCATTACTTAGTATTTCCATACCCTTTTCTTTCTACATTGATTCTTCCTGAGTATTCTCTTAAACATTTGGCTACTCTTCATCGTTACTAAATCCTGATCTCAATCTGCTCCTCGGTATGCCTTATAATCCAGTATCTGATTTCGGACTATGATGTAATCCAGCAAAAAATTTTTTGTCGTCCCCGCTTTTTCCAATTATACTGCCTCCTTTTGTGATTCTTGAAAAAAGTATTCGGTACTGCTAACTGATATTTATTGCACAACTGACTTATTTTCCATCTCTCTTTCTTGGTACCAAGCTCATGTTCTTCCATAACCCTTTCTTCTAATTCCTCCGCTCCAATGGCATTCCAGTTCCCCATAGTTATTAGATTTTGATATCCCTTTATTTAACTATTTACCCGTTCAATATTCTCATATACTTTATCTATCGCTTCATCTTATGCTTGCGACGTCAGCATTTATTCTTGAATTATTGTTGTCAGAGTTGGTTTGCTGTCTAATCTGAAGAGAAGAACCGTATCAATGAACTGTTCGCGGGAACTCACTCTCTGCTCTATCGTTCTACTCATAATGAATCCTACTGCTGTTCCATTTTCTGCTGCTGTTGATATTACCCTAACTAACTGACCAGAAGTCCTTGTCATATTTTCTAACTTCCCTATCACGTTCAAACAACGTTTGGCAGTCCCCTCGCGGAGTTCGTAATTGGTGATACATTTTATGTGTCTTTAATTCAGTGGTTTCCATTTCCTTTTGCGTCCTCCTGCTGTTGATCATTGCTGATTCTTCATCATTTTAGGGGTACTTCTCCAGCCAACGGGCGAGAAAGTCTCCTCTCTCTGTCCTCTCGTTCGCCCTCTTTGCCACCGTCGTTGACAGAACTTCTTATGCCCGCAGTCATAGGCTGCCATAAATAATGATTTTTGCTCATAGTTCAAGGAGTGGCAAAGTTAGAACGGGGCCGACGACGTTTTGTCAATAGTCAAAGACGCTACTGCTATACCTCATGTGGTTCCGTGTCCGCAACACTGCGCGTTAAGAGCAATATAACGACGCTTTGTCTCGAATGGCGTAAGGAGCGATTCAAACTACGAGTACTGTTCAATAAAGAATTATCATAATTTTTATGGTCATAATTTCTCGTGCTTAAATTTAATCTTATGGTATTCTGTTAGCTTAATGTACAACAAACATGTCGAATTGGTTACATTGTTGGGACTCCCGGTTCCCGCCTGTGAGAGGCAGGCAAGGTCAGACATGTTCACTTTCGCCTACCACTGCAGAGGTAACACGAGAGGAACAACTTGCAGCTTTCAAATTCTGCTTTCGTCTCAACAAATCTTCAGCTGAGGCCTATACAATGTTACACGAGACCTATGGAGAGAGTGTTCTTCTCTACAACACAGCGCTAACGTGGTTTACAATGTTTAAAGAGGTAAGAAAATCAGTTTCAAAGGAAGGTGGGCCGGGTGCTCCAGTTACTGCTCTTACGGAGGAAAACATCAACATTGCTGCTGTCAGTGTGAGAGAGGATCTACGAAGAGCCTTAAGATCACTTTCTGAAATACTGAACATTTCATTGGGTGCCACCGACACGTTGGTGACAGAAAAATTACACAAGATGCGTGTTTGTGGACGATGTGTTCCGAGACTGTTTATTGCCGAACCAAAGGACATTCACGTGCAGGTCTGCATGCAGTTGATGTTAGAGTAAGATCCGGAGTTTCTATGAAATGTAAACACTGCTGATTGAACGTGGCTACACCATTTTGATCCTGAGAGCAAACTTCAAAGCTCAGTGTGGAAATCTCCTTCATCACCAACACCCCAAACAATAAAGTGGTTGCTTCTGCTGGGAGAGTTATGGTCATCTCATTCTTTGATATTCATGGAATGGTTTGTCAGCATGTTGTACCTGCACACACGTCAGTAACTGGACAATACTACAGGGACGTCGTGAAAACATTGCAAGTCCATATCAGACGCAAGAGACCACATTTCCGTGAAGCATACTGGACGGTGCACCATGATAATGCGCGGCCGCATATTACCAATGTTGTTGTTGAATATCTTGCAAAAATCAAAGTGCATCATCTCTCACCCCCCCCCCCCCCCTATAGTCTGGATTTATCCTTATGTGACTTTATTCTATTCCATAACATGAAGAAAGGCCTTCGTGGGATGCGTTATCAATCATCAAAAGCAGTGGTGAACGCTGCGGAGGCGATTTTAAAGGACCACTCAAAAAATGGTTTCCAACATGTATTTGCAGACTGGCTGAAACGCTGGGACAAGTGCATCGCATTCATGGGAGTCTACTTTGAGAAGGATCATCAAAATTATGAGGATGAGTAAATGCATGTTGTCAAAAAAATTATGACCAATCTTTATTGAACAGCCCTTGTATAATAACAATTATTTAATTATTCAGTTGGAAAAATAGACGAATTCCTAATATTGACGATGACTGCGACTTTTAGCCGCAAGGGGATTATCATCGTGGAAATATGCAGATACTCTTAGGGACATCTGCATAGTCGCGGGCTTTTATTCTCAAATATTACTGCCGATATGTGTGTACACGCAGTGGCGAATGGTATGATAAACTACTATCTGATAATCTGCATGCATTTGTTCACAATATGCATTCAACAAGACAATACAGCGCTCTATTCCTGTCTCCATGAGAATTGTTGGGGGAATATTTCATGGACATGACGCTGATTGTGTGAACCGGAGTCTGAAACCTAACTTCATTTTCTCTGTGCGATATGTGCGCTGCTTACACCAAACAGTGTGTAATCTCTTTCAGCTGTGGTCAGCGACATAGTGGTCAAGGACGAGAATAAATCACCAATTATTTCGTCGTTCCTCGCCATGATGCGTAGATTTCGCAACCGCCAAAGCCTCATCTGAGAGTTGTTCAGAAGTTTCAAAAGTGTTCCGGAACCCAACAGGACGCTATAAAGCTATGGTCCGAAGATGTTACTGAAATAGTGAATATATGAAATAAAAATGATTAACCGAATGCCAATGAAGCTCCAAGAAAATACGAAAATTTATTGATAATTGAATGAAACAGCCCTATCATTATCTCTATCAAGTCCACGGATTTAACGAAGTGGAACTGTTGTCGAATACTGCAGACTGAAAAAACACCATCTATCAGTTACCTTCGGTGACTTCTTCGGATATTACGATCGTCTAGTGTTGGAAAAATAGTTGGCCCCCTAAAGGTAAATATTTTTATGACTGAAACTCAGAGTTAGGCATCTCTCTTCTGAAAAATCGTCTAACTTGATGACAAAATATGACGCTGTCTTTGTATCTCTGAGGCAATGGCCTTGCCGCCGTGGATACACCGGTTCCCGTGAGATCACCGAAGTTAAGCGCTGTCGGGTGTGGCCGGCACTTGGTAGGTGACCAGCCATCCGCTGTTGCCATTTTTTAGGAGTGCACTCAGCCTCGTGATGCCAATTGAGGAGCTACTCGACCGAATAGTAGCGGCTTCAGTCAATGAAAACCATCATAACTACCGGGAGTGGGGTGTGCTGACCACAGGTCTCTCCTATTCGCATCCTCAACTGAGGATGACACGGCTGTCGGTTGGTCCCGATGGGCCACTTGTGGCCTGAAGACGGAGTGCTTTGTATCTCTGAGCAGTTTTCGAAGGAAGGAAAAACAAGACAAACGAGTAGTAAGTTGACTCACACACAGATATGGCTTCATATGATTGCTGGGATGGAATTCTCAGAAGGCTTAAATCAGGGAGGAAGCTACAATTTATTTCTGCTGAACTGCTCCTGATTAAGAATTGAAGGTCTGGCAGTTCTTATAGGATATCACTCAGTGACTTCTCGTAGTAAAAGAAGACAAGACGCATGCAAACCAGAAATCAGTCTCTTGCCCGAATAGCAGACATACGCCCATTTTTCCGCGAATCAATTCACGTCAAGGATCGATGTACTTCAAGTGTTGCTTAGCCCCGCGTAAACACCCTTTTCTTTCCTGCTGCTTAAGAGAAGCTTATATTACTGATCTCTTGCTACGTGTATCGACATCCTTAACGTATCTACTCGCAGTAGATGCATGGAAGCATTTACATTTGTAAGGCACGCAGGTTATTTGATCTACGACATGTAGCTTATTTCAAGCAAAAAAGGGACATAAAAGAAAAATAAACTGTACATGAAACAGAGGAAAATAATTTTAAATGCTCGCAATCACTCACTGAATAAGGATTCATTTCAATTTAGTGCGTGTATTTGACCATGTACCGAAATAAGGCTTCTTTGTTCTTTGAAGTCCTTTTCTACAATAACAATCAATGCAGTACTAAGGAATTAGTGTGGGCCACAGAACTCCTTGAAAATATTAATCATCCTGCATTTGGAACCAAATTTTCTGTAGGCCAATGTTCCATTATACTGCTCACCGCGTTAATACTAAAGTAACTTGAGTAGGAAACCTCAGAAGTTAAACTGCAAGAGACCAGTAATGAACTTACAGGGAAGAAATGTCTGTGAATCTACCAGTAGCTAGAAACGATAGTATAGTACAGAGGTCTTACAACTGCTGTCCTCCAGTTCAAAATCACAAAAAACTATATTTAATCTAATCGGAAAGTTATGTCAGAACGTTCTTTATTAACCAAGGAATGCCCAATTTTTTCTTTAATTCCACGAGTTGTATTGTAAGCATTTCATACTTTATTGCAAAGTAGTAATTGCACATCACAAATCAAAATTTAGGCAGGTTTAAACTTCCATACTAATTTGAACGGAGCTTTCTTGTAGTATAGGTACTTTAACACCCGTTCGAGTACTGAATTACTGAAAATCCGAGCACCAACTCTGAGGTAGTCAAACTGACTGTACAAAAAGCCCAAGTACCGTCAGAAACGGGTGCGCCCGCTCGTGTAGCTTCATGTGACGAGCAAATGAAACATTGTGAAGGAAGTACGCTTTCTTTTAATTTCCGCGTGGAGATATATCATAAACCGTAGCGAATATAAATAAAAAAAACACGAAAACTCGAATTTGAGATTAAAAAAAATGGCTCTGAGCACTATGAGACTTAACATCTGTGGTCATCAGTCCCCTAGAACTTAGAACTACTTTAACCTAACTAACCTAAGGACATCACACACATCCATGCCCGAGGCAGGATTCGAACCTGCGACCGTAGCAGTCGCGCGGTTCCGGACTGAGCGCCTAGAACTGTTAGACCACCGCGGCCGGCTGAATTTGAGATAGTTTCCAAAATAATTTTGATAACAATAAGTTAAAAATAAAAGCTTGATGAGCCAAAAATAAATAATGAAGTAGAGTAAAACCAGATTTCGTAACTTAGAACATTATACGTGTAGAAATTTTCAATATACCATTGACTTATTACTTAACGTTTACGACAAAATGGGCCACTTCGTTACGATTCCCGTTCTTTCCTTGTTTTTCTCAATCACAGAAAATTAAGTTTACCTGTATACTTCGTGTTATTCACTTCACACTAAGTATCTTAGGCTTGATCATATTATCGCATTTACTGTTTCCGGGCCCACTCCAAGACTTAGCGGTATTCCCGTTTAGTTCCCGTGTTCACTACGCACAATGTTAGCTTCATGGAAGAAAATTTGGCTTGAACTCATTTAGAGCAGCCGTCTCGAATAGCAACTTGGAACTTGTGGGACGATATGTAATGCCAGGTATAATCCGCGGCTTATACGCACGCCAGCAGGCAAGCTGACAGTAATAAACACTGGCTCTTATTCGGAGGGTAATTTATGTCCTCTTTGTTTGGAAGAGAAGACGTACGAGACTACTGCGGGGATACGTCAGGTAATTGCAGAACTTTTCTTCCGCAAAGTTGCCACGAAGACTGGGAAACAAAGCCCCAAGAGCATACAGCAAGCCGTCCAAGATTTATTGGGATTTCCGAGTCGCCGCGGAGATGAAAAGCACCACGGAAAACGCACAGATTCTGATCGTCGAAGAATATAAAAAGTCTTTCTCTGTAGAAGAAAGAGTGCACCGGAAGCTACACACAGCTGTGTCAACGGCCCATCGTCAGATTCTTTAACCTACTGTCCCACCTTTGATCGGCCTATGGCTGAAAGCTAGTCCTGTTACGGAAAGCGCGATAGCGCGATGCAACTTCAGTATATTCACGTAGAATGAGGTGGAGTGTGAGTGAGTGTGTGTGTGTGTGTGTGTGTGTGTGTGTGTGTGTGTTTGTGTGCGTGTGTGTGTGTGTGTGAAATACATTTATGTAAATTTCTTGCAAGATTTAAAACTGCGCAACGATATGCTGTGTATTCACTGGTTCAAATGGCTCTGAGCACGATGGGACTTAACATCTGAGGTCATCAGTCCCCTAGAACTTAGAACTACTTAAACCTAACTAACCTAGGGACATCACACACATCCATGCCCGAGGCAGGATTCGAACCTGCGACCGTAGGTATTCAGCGGACGATGACACCATACACTGATAGTCATCTTATACAGACCCTTCTTGTTATTGCAACTGTTCTATATATAATTGATCTGTAGCTCTACATGTATTTTTGTACTGACCTCGATGTATCCGTAGCAATTTCCTTTGCTTCGCAACACTACGTGTGAGATGAAATAGTTTTGTTTTCCAAACCAAGATATTCACTAACGTTTCTTAAAAACGTAGTTCCTCACTTTCTAAATTCCGCCAATAGTATGCTTTCCGTTTAATTTCCATACCCAAGCAAAAGTCAGTCTTTGTCACTAAGTAACAATTCTTCACCGTCGTATCTGATATCTACAAACCCTCCTATATCAACTATACTGTTCCTTTTCCTTCCCCTGGATCACAGTCCTGTATTCGCGGCATTGTTTCTTACGCGGTTCCATCCATGCTTCAGTCTGCTTTTCACTACTTTTAATTTGGAAGTTAATCGGAAACCTGATGTTTCCTCTTCAACGGAATGCAGTTCTGGATACTCTCTTTTGTTATCTCCACGTCTTGAAGGTCTTTTCTACACTGATGAATTACTCTGCTTTGATTTACTTGTTGAAAAAGCGGGAAATCTGTTTACACAAACCAGTAGAATTGACGCGAGCAATTTAACCATAAAAACGAATCCACGTTTTATTAATTCTGTGACGTCTATAAGGTGGCTGCAACTAAACTTTCTCTGCTTGAGAGGGCTCCGATGAAAAAGAGTAACCGTAGGACTACGAAACATTGTGAAAACATTTGTAAGGACACGTGAAAGAGAAATAAGGAATAACGCATTGAAAGAAACACAATTTAATTTCCACTTGAAGACGTAGTATTCATTAATTACGTACCACGTTATTGTTCCAGGTCACAAATGTTGCTCAGTGTGACAGCTAGCTGAATCCAGGATTCACAAGTGTTCGCAGCAGCTTTCGAATGGTGGACGATGGAATGTTAAGCTGTCCTGACACAGCTCGTACACTGTTAGGAGATCGCACATTGCTACCAGCAATCTCAACCACGGCAGTAGTAACTTCTTCAACAGGTTGTGACGCAATGAGGCGTCCAAATCTCAGACGAGCAATTGCCAAATCGCCAGTTAATTCGAACTCCCGAATCATATTCTTCCGCCCCGGAGCGGAAAAAGGACCTGTCCTTCTGCGTCGATAGTCGCGAAGAGCAGCAGCACTATAGCTCGTGTTTTGGTAAAGCAGCTTTACGAGTAAGGCCCTGCTCACCTTGTGCAGACCAACGTTGCTGTATTGGACATTGATGTTTGAGTTTAGAGCATGTGTCGCCGCACCAGTACTAGCGCGTAACGGCGAGCCATGACACTAACACAACCAGGATCTTCAGTTGTGCAGCGCACAGTTCAAATGTTCAGATGTGTGTGAAATCTTACGTAACTTAACTGCTAAGGTCATCAGTCCCTAAGCTTACACACTACTTAACCTAAATTATCCTAAGGACAAACACACAAATCCATGCCCGAGGGAGGACTTGAACCTCCGCCAGGACCAGCCGCACAGTCCATGACTGTAGCGACCAAGACCGCTCGGCTAATCCCGCGCCAGCGCACAGTCTGATCATCGTTCCCATGAAATGGGGAACCCATACGGTAAACACCTTTTTTTCTACATTGCCTCTAGTAGCGACAATTCAATTACATCCACTCTGTTCCTGTGTATAGAATTCGTGGTTTTGTCTCGTCGGAATAACCATTTTCTTTGACTGAAAACAAAAAAAAATGGAAATGATCGTATGGCATTGTCGGCCGGGAGGCCCCATTCGTGGGAGTTCGGCAGCCGTACAGAAAGCCCTCTTTAGCTGACGCCTCATCGGCGACTTGCGAGTCAATGACGATGGAAATGATGATGAAGAAGACACAACACCCAGTCTCCTGCCGGGAATCGGACCCGCGCCCCCTGCGTGGTAGGCGGGACCACTACCGCAACGCTACGGAGGCGAACTTGATTGAGAACAATCTGCTACGGATGGTTTCTATGCGTCTTTTTCCGTGTGGCGTTCATGGCAACGTCTTCTAAATTCACATTTTCCTCTGAGTTGACCTACGATTTTCTCAAGATTCTTTCCTTTATTTCAAATGTGTACACTTAATAATTGAGATAAACAGGGCCGTCAGAAACAGGCTGAAAAGCGTGTAAGAGTGTTGCAGGGTAAATGGTAAATTGTGCTGCGAAGTAGATGTGTAGAAAAATTTCTATACGTTGCATCGCTTCCGAGTTAATTACAATTTAAGTTAGCTAATCGGACCTTTGCACGCGCCAATTCAAGAGGCCCGCCATGGACGGTGACATCAAACGTTTTCTTCATTCGGTTTCCTAAAATCGACCAAAAGAGTGATATAAAAACTGGACAGGGGACAGTGGTAAGGCCTGAGGCCGTGTCAAAGCCTGAGCAGTCTCTACATTATGAGAACAACTGACAGTAAGTGTAAGTGGCAAGGTGCTCGATTTTGCACTAACTTTAATGCTAAACAGTTTGGAAACAGCGCAACGTGTTGCATTTTTTTCTTAACAATTATTTCTCAGCACAACCTACACTGCAACACACTTACAAGCTATTCTGGCAACTCTGTACGTAACTTTCTATAGCTATAGGTCGTTCAGTGGCGCTGAGTTATATACAAAGAGAGTGAAGTTCTTGATTGTAACTAATAGTTTCTAATGAATATTAGTTATGTTCTCTAATGTCCTACTACGTCGATGTGTTGTCCCCACTAGAGACTTTCACACTAATCTACATAAGTCTCTAGATGGAGATCTTGAATACCATTGTAGATGCCACTTTCCTTAGTAGTTTAACATTCATAATAGTCGGTCATATTTTTATACTAAATCAACCTATGCACCACAGAGTACACCTAAGGGGACTCTGCCCCGCAGATCATGTTTCTGCCACTAGTTGGCACTTTGAGCAGCAGTTCCAAACTACATTCCCAATTATTTGCTGGATGAATTCCAACTCTGTTTTCCTCTACAGTTTTTTCATACACAGATACCTCTAGTACTGTGGAGGTCATTCCCTAATGTCTTAAGAGATGATTTTTGGACAACATGGTTGTGGAGATGAAGCAGCGATTAGTACAATTAATTAATTATTCAATCGCATTTATTATTATTATACTGCCAACCGGTCTCAACCCGACGTAGGGGTCATCTTCTGGGCGTTTACAGCATTGGTCTACTGCTGGTGGTGTCACTCCTGTCTACATAACGGCAGTGGTGTAAACGCCCAGAAGATTACCCTTACGTCGAGTGTAAACGGTTGGCGGTATAATAATAATAAATACGATTAAGACTGTTCTTTAATAATTAATTTTCTTAACATATGTCATGTAGTCCTGTCCCTTCTCCTTGACAGTGTTTTTTACATATTCCTTTCCTCTCCGATTCTGCGCAGAATCTCCTCATCCCTTACCTCCCCAGTCCAGCTGACTCTCAACATTCGCCTATATCACCACATCTCAGATGCTTCGATTCGCTTCTGTTCCGGTTTTCCCTTGATCCGTGTCTCACTACTAAACGTACAATCTCCGAATTTTTTTCCTCAAATTAAGACATATGTTTGATGCTAGTAGGCTTCTCTTGGCCAGGAACGCTCTTTATGGCAGTGCTAGTCTGCTTTTCATGTCCTATTTGCTCCGTCCGTCATTGGTTATTTCGCTTCCCAGGTACAGAATTCGGACACTTCTTCCGTTTCGTGACGATCAGTCCTGATCTTAAGTTTCTTGCTGTTCTCACTTCTCCTACTTCTCATTACTTTTGTCTTTCTTCATTTACTCTCAATCCATATTCTGTGCCCATTAGACTGTTCATACCATTCAGCAGACCATGCAATTCTTCTTCATTTTCACTCAGGATAGCAATGTCATTAGCAAATCGTATCATTTATATCATTTCATCTTGAATATTAATTCCACTCCTGGACCTTCCTTATATTTCGATCATGGCTTCTTCGATGTAAAGATTGAACAGTAAGGACGAAAGTCTACATCGCTGTCTTACAACCTTTTCAATCCGAGCACTTCACTCTTGGTCGTTCACTCTTACTGCTCTTGGCTCTTGTACATATTGTATAGAAGCCGTCTCTCCGTATGTTTACCCCTGTTCTTCTCAAAATTTCGAAACTTTTGCACCGTTTTACATTGTCGAACGATTTTTCCAGATCGACTAATCCTACGAACGTGTCTTGATTTTTCTTTAACCTTGTTTCCATTATCAACAGTAACTTCAGAATTGCCTCTCTTGGTCCTTTAATTTTCCTAAAGCCTAACTGCTAGTCATCTAACATCTTCAGTTTTATTTCCCATTATGCTGAATATTATTCTTGTAAGTAGCTTTGATGCTTGGGCTGTTAAGCTGATTGTACGATAATTCTTGCACTTCTTAGCTCTTGCAGTCTTCAGAATTGTGTGGACCACATTTTTCCAAAAGTCAGAGGGTATGCCGTCAGACTCATACATTCTTCACACCAACTTGAGTAGTCGTTTTTTTGCCACTTCCCCCACTGATTTTCGAAATTCTGAATGAATGTTATCAATCTTTTCTGGCTTATTTCACCTTAAGTTCTTCAAAGCTCTCTTAAATTAATGATTCTAATATTGAATCCCCCGTCTTTTCAAAAACGACTGCAGGTTTCTTCTTCTATCACAGCAGACAGATCTTCCCCCTCACAGATATCTTCAATACACTCTTTCCTCCTATCCGCCGTCTCCTCTGAATTAAACAGTGTTATTCCCATTGCACTTCTAATGTTACCACCCTTCCTTTTAATTTCACAGAAGGTTGTTTTGTCTTTCCTATATGCTGAGTCAGTCCTTCCGTCAATGATTTCTTTTATGATTTCTTCAGATTTTTCGGGCAGCCATTTCATCTTAGCTTCCCTGCATTTCCTATTTATTTCGTTCCCCAATGACATGTATTTCTATATTCCTTAATTTCTTTCAATATTTTTATACTTCCTTCGTTCACCGATCAACTGAAGTTATTCTTCTGTTACTCATGGTTTCTTCGCGGTTACCTTCTTTGTACATTTGTTTTTCGTTGCAGCTTCTGTGACTGCCCTTTTTAGAGATGTTCATTCCTCTTCAAGTGTATTGCCTACTGAGCTGTACCTTATAGCTGTATCTATAGCCTTAGAGAACTTCAAGCGTGTCCCTACATACACCCACTTCTTAACTGTGGGTTTATTTTCTGGGAATCGAAAGCATAAATATTTTTTTCAGTCACCAGTCTTCTGATTGGCTTGATGTGGCCCACCACGAATTGCCCTCTTGTGCCATCTTTCTTACCTCAGAGGAAAAATTGCATCCTACTTCCTCAATTACTTGCTGAATGTATTCCATTCTCTGTCTTTCTCTACAGTTTTTACTATCCTCTACAGTTCCCTATAGTAACATGAAAAAAATTCAGTGACGCCTTAACACGTATCCTATTATCCTGCCCTTCTTTTCAGAGAATAATCGAGTGAATCATTGCAGATGTTAGGGCACTGACCTCATGTTGGAGAGGACTGGGCTGCTGTGTACTGCCACCCTGATTTGGGTTTTCCCAGACCGCTGGAGAAAATGCCAGGAAGGTGCCTTAATCGAGGCTGCTGCCGACAACCTGTCTTATCCCCATAGGCTACTTGTTCTATCCTCTTAAATTATGTTGTGTATGCTGTGGGTGATATTTTGGCCTACTGACTGGCATTACAGAAGATGTTTCAAAATGGACTTTACAAATTTGAAAATTCATATAAATTAATTCATGGTACCTACAGAGGTGATTGTAGTATCAATTTGTAGGGAAATACATCGATTTTTGTCTTGCGTAGTTCGCTGGTGCAGAATCGCACGGTAAGGAGAGCTATCGGCAGTTGCATTATAAGTGGCTGCCTTCACTGGACCCGAGCGTGCTAGCTGTGTGTTTTGGTTTGAAGAATCGAAGTAGACGACAACAGTTCAGCTTAATTTCCGTACCAAGTACGCTAAAGATCCTCTTAGTAGCCTACAATTTATGAGTAGCATAAGTGTTTCGTAGAAACAGGGTGCTCGGTAAGACATGGGAATTCATCAGGTCGTCCAAGCCCATCTGACGACATCATTGAGCGAGTGAGACAACGTTTTGTCAAATCCCTACAAATTCGACCCGGCGTGCAACTCGCGAACTACAAATCCCACATACGACTGTTTGGAGTGTGTTGAGAAACCGTTTGCATCTGAAATAGTACAGATTGAGGAGCATACAAGCAATAAATGACACTGATGAAATTGCTCGCAAAATCTTCTGTTCCGATATGTTAAATCAGTTGCATGACGAACATTTTTTGGACAAAATCATCTTTTCTGACAAGTTGACTTTTCACTTAAGTGCCAAGGTTACCACACACAGATGTAGATTTTGGGTACTGAAAATCCATATCAAGCATTGCAACATGTTGATGGTAGCCCTAAACTGAATGTTTTTTGGTGCATTGAGCAAGGACAAAGTGTATGGCGTCTTTTTTTTCGTGAGAGAACAATTAACGGGATAGTGTACCTGTACATGTGACAACAATTTCTGATACCACAGATCGATGAGGATGCCGAGAACGAGATGTTTACTTCATGTTTACTTCACCCCGCTGCCTGGTTGACGTCTAAGATTTTCTCACTGACCGCTTTCCAGGCCAATGAATTAGCCGTGATGCGCCAATTGCATGGCCCCCATGTTCCCTGGACCTGACACCGCCCTATTTTTTATGGAGTTCATCAAGGATATCGTGTTTGTACCTCCGGGTACCGACTTCTCTACCTGAACGTAGAGCAAGAATTTACGCCGCCACTGAGCAAGTTACACCTGCAACGCTACAGCGAGTTTGAGAAGAAATTGTCTTCCGATGGGCTGTGTGCAGGATAACCAAAGGAAGCCACATACAACATCTTTAGTTTAAGGTAAAGAAAAACTTGATGTGTTTCCCTACAAAATAACACAAAACCCAGTTCTATATTTTCTTTCAATAAATTTATATAAAGTCTTAAAGATGTGAAGTCCTTTTTTAAACACCATTTATTACCTTGACAAATCCTGTATCATTGCGAGAAGATAAACAAAAACAAATTTAAAGAATAGATAGTGGTATGAAATGAGTCAAAATAATGACTTTTAAGAAAATCGTTCATCGGTATTTAATTTGCCAAACTCATCACTTTGTTGACTGCCGGCCGTTGTGGCCAAGCGGTTCTAGGCCCTTCAGTCTGGAACAGCGCGACCGCTACGGTCGCAGGTTCGAATTCTGCCTCGGGCATGGATTTGTGTGATTTCCTTAGGTTAGTTAGGTTTAAGTTGTTCTAAGTTCTAGGGGACTGATAATCACAGAAGTTAAGTCCCATAATGCTCAGAGCCATTTGAACCATTTTTTTGTCGACTACCAGTAATGGTAGTCTCCCAGTGGCATACTGAACTCGGAAATGATAGTCTCCAAAGGGGTGTGTCGTGCAGATCGCCAGCGACGTGTGCGAGGTGCAAGGGAAGGGGCGGAGGCGACGCAGCTGTTGCCGTACGGCCGACGAGAGCATTCGTGTTTGGTTACGCTCGCGCAAACAGCTGACCCGAATGGAATACATCACATAGTGTTTAGCTCGACGGCAAATATGTCGAACGATCGCCTGCATGCACGATATATTAGCAAACTATGCGTCAAACAAAGTGAGTCAGCCGTTCTATTGTAATCAACACTGCTGTGGAAAGGGCGTTAGTGGAAGTGGGGCGGCAAGTAGGGGGAGCGGGAAGAGAATTCGGAACACCATGGTGACTAGATGACCAGTTGTCATTGTGGCTGCATTTATATTCCATCAAGCCAGTAGATTGTGTCCGAGTACGTCGATTAAAAAGGAGTGTATAATTATGTAAAATTATACACAGTACTTTTACGTAAATTGGAAGATTACGGCAAAAGTTAAACGATGGTTCATTTCATGTCTCAAAAGTAGGAGGCAGAAGGTTGTCTTCCATTCATGAAAAGCAGATCAGATATTGAATCCGACTAGGGTCATGAAAATTGGGTATGCCACAGCGTTGTTTTCCTTCATACTGTATGCGTCAATGATATGCCGCTAAACACGTTTAATATGATACAATTGTTATCACGTTTGACGTGAAACGTAGTAAATGATGTAGCTAGTAGCCTAGTCAGTAACATCAGCCCGTGGATATTAGGAAACAAATTAAACCCTTACCTGCAACAAAGCGCAGTATATACAGTTTGACACGGAAATCATGTAAAAATAAAAATTTATTGTTGCAGTGTGGTCAAAATGGCAGCGAAATCGACCATTTTAAAGTATTAGGCCTGCGTGTTGAAGAATGACTTCTTTGAAGTATCACCATCAAGACCTTGTGCAGAAACTACATGCTGATGTCTTCACTGTATTGATGATCTACACTGACCCTGACAATGAAATTCAAAGGTTTCTTTACCTTGCCTTCTTTCATTCTGTTATCTCCTACGCTATCATGATTTGAGGCGACTGTGTATGTGCTGAACAATAACATTCTTAGCCACAACAGAGCATTCAAGATGATCTGTACTACCAGCAAGTTATTATGTACACGAGTCACTCGCAGTAGTTGAAAACGTTTCTCTATAATATATCACATTTCTCCCGTAAACCACCCATTCTTGCAGTCAGTGCTAAGCGACGCTTGACGTTGTGTAAAGAGCGTCGTCATTGAACTGAGAAGGAAAAGAATGATTTCGAGCGACGAATCACGCTTTCTCTGTGGCAATCCGATTGGGTCTGGGGAATGTCTGACAAAATCACCTGGCATTATGTGTAGTCCAACAGAAGCAAGGAGGAGACTGTGTTACAGTACGGGCTATGTTTCATGGTTATGGTATGATCTCCTTTAAAAGGACTGCAAGAAGGATATCAACACATTTTGTATTATTGTGTAATTCGTACAGTAGCGGGACAGTGCAGGGACGATCATTGTTTCTATCACCATGACAGTACACCCCGTCATGAAGCAGTATATGTGAGGCAATGGTTTGTGGACAATAAGAGTCCTGAAATGGAGTGGCCTCCCCATAGCCCCGTCCTGAACCCAATGGAACATCCATGAGATGCTTTAGAGCATCGATTTCGCTCCAGACCCAGGAATCCACCATCTTCTCTGGTCTCGGCTCTTGCAGGATAATGTGCTGCAATTCCTCCACAGACACTCAGAAACACCAATGAAAGTGTCCGCAGCAGATTTTAAGCCGCTGTAAAGTTGAACGACGGACACACACGACATTAATGTCCTCTAAAATTTGTCTCGATACTTTTGATCAAGTAGCGTACTTCTACTTCGTTTTCTTACTTTAGTTTTAACTTACTTAGTAATAATGCCTACAATGCTGTATACATAGGTTCGCCTTTACTTAACAGTAGCAAAAGGAAAACAAAAAAAAACGGAACTCCGCCTGAACAGGCATGAAGGCCCAACCGTACCGACCGGCCGCCGAGTCATCCTCAGCTCTTTGGTGTCACTTGATGCGGATACGGTGGGGCATATGGTAAGCACACCGCTCTCCCAGCTGTATGTCAGCTTACGAGACCGGAGCCGCTACTTCTCAGTCAAATAGCTCATCAGTCTGCCTCACAAGGGATGAGTACGCCCCGCTTTTCAACAGCAAAAAAATGGTTCAAATGGCTCTGAGCACTATGGGACTTCACATCTGTGGTCATCAGTCCCCTAGAACTTAGAACTACTTAAACCTAACTAACCTAAGAACATCACACACATCCATGCCCGAGGTAGGATTCGAACCTGCGACCGTAGCAGTCGCGCGGTTCTGGACTAAACGCCTAGAACCTCTCGGCCACCGTAGCCGGGTCCCAACACCACTCGGCAGGCAGGTTAGTTACCAATCCAACTGCCAGCCCAGCCCGACACCGCTTAACGTCGGTGATTTGACGAGAATCAGTGTTACGACAGCGAAAGAAAGAACAAGGATAATGGAATGTAGTCGACTTAAATAAGGTGCTCCTAAGAGAATCAGACTAAGAAATGAGATATTTAAGTAGTAGACGAGTTTTGCTATTTGGGCATCACAGTTGATGGACGAAACATATAAAATGTACATTGGAATTTGTCTGGAGTGTAGCCATGTATGGAAGTGAAATATGGACAGTAAACAATTTAAATGAAAAGAGAACAGAAGTTTCGGAAATTTGGTGCTACAGAAGAATGCTGAAGATTAAATGGGTCGATCATGTAACTAATGAGGACGTACTGAATAGAATTGGGGTTGCCAGAAATCTGTGGCAGATTTTGGCCAAAAGAAGTGACCAGTTGAGAGGACACATTCTGAGACATTAAAGGATCACCAATTTAGTATTGGAGAGAAGTGTGGGAGATAAAGATCGTAGGAGACCAATAATTGAATACAGTAAGCGGATTCAGAAAGACGTAGGTTGCAGTAGTTATTCGGAGATGAAAAGACTCGCACAGGATAGAGCAGAATGGAGAGCTGCGTCAAACGAGTCTTCGAACTGAAGACAACAAGAACAACTACAACAGTAAGAATATTTCAGACATTAAAATATGCCGTACAATATCTTACCTCCAAACACGAAATTAGCCTACAGGATGGAATTTTCAGCCCGGAACCGCTCTGCTGTTACGTCAGCAGGTTCGAATCCTGCCTCGAGCATGGATGTGTGTGATAGGTTTAAGTAGTTCTAAGTCTAGGGGACTGATGCCTTCAGATGCTAAGTCCCATAGTGCTTAGAGCGCTTTGAACCCTCTGAACCAGGATGGATTTTTTTTTTTTTTTTTTTTTTTTTTTTTGGAAATCTTCAGCGTCACCACTATCCTTGAGATAAACGGTTTCAGTCATCACAACTAGCTGAATGGTCAGTGTGACGGACTGCCGTCCTAAGGGGTCGGGGTTCGATTCCCGGCTGTTTCGGGGATTTTCTCCGCCCAGGGACTGCGTGTTGTGTTGTTTTCATCATCATTTCATCCCCATCAGACGCGCAGGGCGCCCAAGGTGGCGTCGAATGTAATAAGACCTGAACCAAGGCGGCCGGACCTGCCCCGTAAGGGGACTCCCGGCCAATGACACCAAACGCTCATTTGCAGTTTCAGTCATCACACCGGGAGCAAATGAAACAACAATGCATAGAAGCAAGTTCATTCTTCCGATGTTAAAAATGATTCATCTAGCCGACCCTCATATGACTAAGTACACACGCTAAAATATAGAGCCAAAATCTGTGTGAGCATACACAGCGGCTTCCTGAAAATAATTTCAATGAAGTCTTAACTGCAAGGAATTGTTAGCGCATAACGGAAGCAATGGTCGACGCCTATGCCTAGAACAACTATGAAGCTGGGACAATTACTACTTAGAATGATCGTCAGCACTAGTTGAAAGGGATACTGTACTACATACTCCTGCTATGGAGATTTTTGCGTTGATGTCACTATAAGGCAATAATTACAGTCGTCGTATCTGAGAAGCTGTCTAACAGTGTTCTCTGGTAGTAAGACGGACGGCCACTCAAATATTTCAGACGTGAGACAACAGCTGAATGAGATATTGAGATTGCTAGGGAGATACATGAATTCATCTTCATGTTTAAATTGCATCTTGGTACTTTACAGTGCTGTTTGGATTGTTAGTGTATTACTGAAAATGTAAGAGCCCTATTTCTCAAATGGTTCAAATGGCTCTGAGCGCTATGCGACTTAACTTCTGAGGTCATCAGGCACCTAGAACTTAGAACTAATTAAACCTAACTAACCTAAGGACATCACACACATCCACGCCCGAGGCAGGATTCGAACCTGCGACCGCAGCGGTCGCCTGGTTCCAGACTGTAGCGCCCAGAACCGCACGGCCACTCCGGCCGGCCCCCTATTTCTCAATCATGATTAAAGCCATCTCCCCCATAGTAATACTGTGACACAGTTGTCTCTGTAGTACCCCTTCCGCCATGTTTGAACGATTAACCCCTAATATGACTGGTCGGATTTATATACAACCGCAACACAATAACAGCGCTGCGTTTTCAAGTTAATAGTTGAGGCCATTATACAAACCTATTGCAGTGATTTTTATTTCTACTGCAACAAAATCAAGACTGCCGTGTCTTATAGGACCCTGTGGAGAGGTCTCATATCTCATGTTAGAGACGTACGTGTAGTATGGTGAACAGACACTCTGTTCTCCTATCCTAAACCTCTGTTCTGCAATACTTAAGCTCTGGATAGTCTTGGAAACACAGGAGTCAAACCAACAGTGTACCATCTGTCGGTGTCATATATCTGGATTCAACGACCTGAGATATGAATGTTCACAGGGATAATGTAATGTCAAAGGTTCTATTTATTTCAAAGTTCACAATAAAATAACAATTTCAAAAATGCCGAAGATTAATGGAATTTGAAATTTTATGTATCTAACTCTGCTTTTATTGCTTTAGTTTCAAGTACTTTATCGGCCTCATACGCCATTCTCAAGCTCTATAGGAAACAAAACATCGGAAGCATGTAGGCATACTTGATACAGTTCCACATCAAGTGTTAAGTAGCGGGTTAATTTTGTTTAGAACGACTGTTGTTGTGTTCCAGTAACTATCTTTCTTAGATTGAAGACTTGCACGATTAGGCTCTCCTCTATTATTTACAATAGTATACACTGCTGTTCTCGCTTCCACCTATCGTGAACAATATTGGGAGCTATGATATTTTCTTTCATTACCCGAGAATGGCCTATGATGTTGGAACCCGCCAATAGTGTAAAATTGTATATATATATGAATAACAGACGCGGTCGAACCATGTCTCCAGTCGCCAATAAAGTTATCGCTGCGGTACCCAATATGAAGGAAATAATCGAGATTATATTATTACTTTTAATGACATTGATAACTGTTTCTACTATTTGTTCACTACATCCATACCTGATAACCACGTCGTCGTCGTCGGGAAGTTAAAACTTACTCTTTCATCCTTTTGCTATATATCCTATTATTAACAGCGGCCTCAGAGGTAACTAAGTTCAGTATTGAGTACGTAACGAAATAGAAGTATTCGGTAAGTCAACTGTGTTTCCAACAGCCACCTGTCCTTGAACAGCTGTCGATTCCTTTGGTCTCTCAACCCTGATTTGCCGCAACAGGAGGGCAACGAGAAGTGAGTCAGAGAGTGGCTTTTTATTGCCCCAGTGCTCTTTGACCCGCTCTTTATTCTCCGTGGAGAGGTTCCCCTTTGCCAGGCCCATTTCTACCGAAAGCCGTCACTGCCCGTCCGTCAGGGTACTTCCCGTAATTGGCGTTCTGCTGGGACGCAGCTGTCTCTACTCGGCGCCCCCAGTTCTGACCTGGTGAACCGACGTTCGTGTCGGCATCGCCATCTCGTCCTTTCTCCCCATGTCTTCATTGGTATTTTAAAACCTAACAGCAAAACAGCTGTGTAAAAAGTCTCTGTCTCCTTACAGCAACAACAGTTTTGTCAGTACACGTTTGACAAGTACAAGGGCTGTTCGCAAAGTAAGGTCCGATCGTCCCGAAACGGAAACCACAGAGGAAATTAACTATATTTTATCTGCAACAGTTTGCTACACGTTTCAGCTACTTCTACACATAGTCGCCGCGCCGACTTAGCCTTCCGCCAGTTCTCTACGCTGGTCTTCAGTTCGTTCTCTGTGACAAAATATAGTCTTCATAGCTAGAGCAGAGATGAATATCAGAGGGAGCCAAGTCCAGGTTGTATGGAGGATCAAATTCTCCCATCGAAAACACGCCTGCAGTGTGCGGCTGAGAATTGCCACGAAGAAGGACATGCGTGACGGGTACATTATATGGCGTTCCATGACATCAGGCGAAATCTCCCAGCGTTGACCCGTGCTTCACGGGAGACACTACTATTCTACGCATTTTAAGTGCTCACTGTGTGCTCAGAACAGAAAAGAGCGACGTGATGCGATCCACACATCTGTGCAAATTTTCATCGGATATTGACTGTCGTTCCATTTCGCAACCTACTGGTCCTTACTTTCCGAATAGCGCTCATAGTTCGCGCAGTTTCGAAGGTTTTAAGCGTGTTGTTAGCTGCGGCTCTAGGTGCTCCGCCTCATATATTTCTTCGTATGTCTTTCACTTGTTTTAGCCTCTGTAACACAACGATCTGAGCCAGAAATACTTTTCTCAAAGTGGTAACGGGTACACGGTCACCACCAGACCCAGTCTGCAAGTAATACAGGGTGGCAAAAATGAAACTCTCCCAGAAAATTCATCATGAGCGTTGAAACATGCAACCAAGCTTACATCATCCGTACCGAGTAACGATGATGTAAGTTGTGTTGCGTATCTTCAAGTGCATGAATTTTATTATTTTTAGGGTTCTGCACTTGAATTGGAAAAATGGGACACTTTTAGATTTTTTTAAATTCCAGTCTTTGTTCACAATATAAATTCCTTTGACGATGAGCGGTTTCAGTCAATACATCGTATGTTAGATTTATGTGACGATGCTGTGCTGAGTATATTTGTATGTACTGACGATGCCATTACGGCCTTATCACATTAGGACATGGTTTAGAACAGATCTGAAGATGAAACTTCCTGGAAGATTAAAACTGTGTGCCGGACCGAAACTCGCACCGGGACCTTTGCCTTTCGAGGTCAAGTGCTCTACCATCTGAACTACCCAAGCACGACTCACGTTCCGTCCTCACAGCTTTACTTCTACGAGTACCTCGTCCCCTACCTTCCAAACTTTACAGAAGCTCTCCTGCGAAACTTGCGGAACTAGCACTCCTGAAAGAAAGGATACAGCGGAGACATGGCTTAGCCACAGCCTAGGGGATGTTTCCAGAATGAGATTTTCACTCTACAGCAGAGTGTTCGCTGATATGAAACTTTCTGGCAGATTAAAACGGAAACGAGTTCGAGTCTCGGTCCGGCACACAGTTTTAATCTGCCACGCACCGCTGCAGAGTGAAAATCTCATTCTAGATCTGAAGATGGTCGTTAGTGACTGAAGCCGGTCACCGTCAAAGGATGTTTTATTGTGATCAAAGACTGGAATAAAAGAATATTTGACAGTACTGTATCACTGTTCATATTCGCGACTATGTCGCAGCTGGTGAACCCCTTTTAGGATTACTTTGTGTCCGTTCGTCCATCCGTCAGTTCATCAGTCTGTCAAACTGTTAAAAGCCCTTTTTCTCAGGAACGGGTGGACGAAGTTGAAATTTATCTCAAATAGTAAGCTCTACAGTCTCTTGGAAGTGTAGAAATTTGAATCCTCTAAATCAGTGCAATCAAGAAATATAGCCATATATATCACCTGTTTTTAACAATTTTAATAAACATTTTTGAACAGCGGTCAAAATTTTTTTACCTATTTTTAAACTGGAAAACTCACTCGTTAAAACCTATATCGTACTTGACAAGGAGAAAGACTTCACACTAACAGTAAAGGGAAAAATCGAAAATTGTTAGTAATGACATCGCAGGAAAATGTTTCTTCTCTTTGTTACCCGGCTGTCTCTCCGTCCGTCCGTCCCTTAAGACTCCTTTTTCCACAGGAACTAGTACACATACCACATTAAAATTTAGGCCAGATAGTAAGGTCTATGGTCACTTGGTGAAGTAAAAAAGTTAAGCTTCTAAGGCAATGAAGTCAAAAGATACGGTCATTTACGTCACACATTTTGATACTGTTAGACTCACTCATTACAACCTACAGGCTACATCCCATAGACTCAGAGTAATGAGAGATGGCAAGAGGCAAGGTTCCACACTTCAAGTACAGCAAAAATCAGAACATTGGTGATCTGATTTCATTCGAAAAAAATATTTTTCATTTCTTATCTGACTTCAGAATTAAAATTAAAACAATCTCGAAAGTCTATGAATTCCCGGCACCGTTATCTTCCCAATATCGTCGTCGATAACATGCAACAGTAGTCGAGATATACGTGGAATAGATGAACCGTTTTAACACAACACTCAGAGCGCTAATCCTACTCGCTACTGACAAATTTTTTTTTTTTTTTTTTTTTTTACTAGTACTTCGGCACAGTCCTACGATCATCCACCGTATGAATAATTTCCGGGATCAGTTTATTTTGTTCACCTTTATTAACCAATATCAATTACGATAAATACGTTATTTGTTGGTTTGTTCCGTCGGCCTTATGGATCGACTTGCATCACTCAAGCATACAACAAATTCGACTGTAAGCTTACACTGTAAAATACATCTACGTAGTTGACTAGACGTAAGTGTCTGTCATGTTGGCCGATTCATCACGAAGTGGGTAACCTTAGGTTGCTATAGGGGTACCCTCCCTCTCATACAAAGTAAAGCTGTTCTGAGCAATTTCCAGTCGAGCTCTGTGGCGCTCGTTCAAACTTCGACAATGGCTGACGCAGATTCGCACGGAATTAGCGCTGTGGGCGCGTTGGCGTGCAGAGCAGAGCTGATATCCGGCTACGCCGAGACCCTTCTTCTGTCAGCGATGTGTACAGGGGGTTGCTTTCTTCGCCAAACGGCCATTAACTCTTTCCAATCTGCCTATGGCGTTTAAACATTACACCTTTTTCTACCTTGGAGCGTACACTTGCAGCAAGTTAATAAACAATTCGAAGGTTCACAACCCGCTTGCCTGTAGTACCTCGACCTCTGCTCACTCTACACTTCAGTAGTAACAATAAATTTGACCTAATACATGTTCCTTATCAATTTCTGGAAAGTAACACATTTTTCCCATGGAGTGTCGTGATAGTTGTTTGTAAAGGGATTTGTATAATAACTAACTTTTAATAATATTCTCCCCTCTCTGCAGCATTGAAATTCTATTCCGACGCTTGAACGTCATGTCATTTGCGTCTCTTTCCATATCCAATTACCACCCTCCAGCCGTAATCATTTGCCGGTTCATGATGCCGCACGACTCCGAAGACACCAGTAACCGCTCTTTAGAGAGAGGGTATTCAGAAACGAATATTAGATCAAATTTTGTAATACGAAATTGCCTAAGGGCCAAAAAACGGTAGTTGTATTTCGAAGTAATAGTTAGTTAAAATTTTACAAAGAGTAGATATTTGAAATAGAATAATGCAAACTAGTACAAAGGGAATCCAAGGAAGATATAACAGAGCTTCGTTTTGCTTTGAATATAATATATAAACCAATGTGCAGCATTGTTAGCTCTCTCGAGTCTTTGTTTCCAATGGTGCATGTCCACAATCCTCTGTGGGAGTTGGAAGTTAGGGATTATGAACCTAATCAAATATCATTCTGATAACTGGGTGGAATGGTGGATAATAGATTATTTTGAGATATTGGGACAGACAATAATTGGACCTTATCATACTAATATCTTTGCCGATCGTTGTCAAGGCGATTCTGCTAATAAACGAGACGTGAGATATAGTGCCCGTGAAAAGACTAAATTTGTGCTGAACACTCATTGAAAGAACTCTAACTTATAATTAATATCGTGTCCTGAGAATTAAGAAGCTTAGACATTGTAAAGGCAGAGACGTATTTATAATTTATCAGATATTGATGGTAAAGGACAATTTCATGGGAAATCATACCTTTGGTGGTAGGAACGCGAAAGAAAGTGGTGCGGACTGGCTTTTATTATACCGAAACGATACACACTAGGATCACTCTTTCTTCATTGATTCCTCACTGCCATCTCTCATTAATTTAAGAAGTAAATTGTGTCAATAAAACAGAATATATACGAGACTTTCCCCGTGTTTTCTAAATCCCAAAAATCAGCTAGTACATAGACAATTATACATGTGAATTTTCAAGGGTTATTGAGAAAATCTGATCAACCTGTTATAAACAGATAATAGGATTGAACGAATGCATATTGCCTACGAAGGTAACTAAATAACATTATTTTGGAAACAAAAATTAGAAAAAATAGACTGGAACCCGATTGCTATGTTTTTCCCGAGTAATAAATAAAATCACTGTCTTTGGATCCGTCATGGTTGCAAGTGTATGAAACATCTTTGGAAATAGAAAACGAGATCAATTTTCAGCTGCTAGTTCACACAGATTCAGAACGTGATTCAGAGATGTTTTATGCCCGACCCACACGGCAGGGAATGGTTCTTAACTAGCTGGGACAATAAATACACAAACTTTTGAGATCAGCTCCGCTGCGGGCATAGCCAGTAACACATTCGCCCGAATGTAGCCGTGTCAGTACCAGCAGGTCCCGTCTTCCTTACATTTCCGAGCACTTCATGTCCTTCCCAGAATAATTTCAATAGCCTTGTAGCCCCGGACCGTGTTATCGTTCCTCAATCCTGCGACCTACCAGTCCTTTGAGCTATAATGCACGGTACCTGCTGTTTTAAAAATGGAAGTTCCCCCGCCCTATCGCTGTCTAATATCAGTAATCTCCCCCTGCCATCTACATTACTTTTCTAAATCTTCAATACTCGTCTCAAATGTCTTTTCATATCATTTTAACTCCAATTCCATAACCAAATCTGTAACCTAGCCATTGTTATCTGGAGCTCACAGTGATGTCCTCAAAGGATTCAAAACTACGTTCATCGCTTACTTCTCATCCAACTTTAGACTGTAGTTTTTCATGAGCTTTTTTCAGTGAAATTCTGGAAATGACAAAGTGGTTGTTTCCAATTCGGCCGAATGGAAAAACGAAAAAGACAATAATAAGTTTCTCGTTTGTGGCTGTACGGTCGTGAATTCCGCAATTGAGAATAACGTTGAGGAAGGGTCCACTCATCCTTGCACTCAAATCGTCCGTCAGACAGAAGAGCGCGCGCATACATTTGGGTAGACTCCTCTGAGCTAGGAAGAACGAGAAATGAATGTGAAAGATTCCTTCGTCGTTTTTTTATGACGAACTGGATAAAAGGGTTAACAGTCTTTAACATTCGGTTTAACAGTCTCTGGTTCAAGACCTAAAACAGAGAAAGACAAGGATTATTCCACAAAAAAACGTGCAATGACAAATTAGTGAAATGTCCAAATGGTGTTTTTCTTATAAACAGTAAATGTTATCATCAACTTAAAAGTACTTTCGGGAGGACACATCTGTTGTCTATTCATAGAGTATGACACAGGTATTAGAGACTCACACAACTCGTTTCGCAACTTTTAAGTTGCATCTTTTGGTTTCTAGACTGAAGAGCCAAAAAGCTGGTACACCTTCTTAATATCGTGTAGGGCTCCCAATAGCACGCATAATTGCCGCAACACGACGTGGCATGGACTCGACTAATGTCTGAATTAGTGCTGGAGGCAATTGACATCATGAATCCTGGAGGGCTATTCATATACCCGTGAGAGAACGAGGGGTGGAACAGCACGTTGCAAGGCTGAAGCCACACTGTAGCAATTCTGAACGTGTGGGGTTTCGCATTGTCCTGCTGGATTTGCCCAAGTCCGTCGGAATGCACAATGGACATGAATGGTTGCAGGTAATCAGACAGGACGCATACGCACGCGTCCCCTGACAGAGTCGTATCTAGACGCATCAGGGATCCCATATTAGAGCCGCGCGGGATTAGCCGAGCGGTCTAAGGCGCTGCAATCATGGACTGTGCGGCTGATCCCGGCGGAGGTTAGAGTCCTCCCTCGGGCATGGGTGTGTGTGTTTGTCCTTAGGATAATTTAGGTTAAGTAGTGTGTAAGTTTAGGGACTGATGACCTTAGCAGTTAAGTTCCATAAGATTTCACATACATTTGAACAATTTTTTGATCTCATATTAGAGATGGGTCGTTCGCGAACTAACGGGTTCAAAGGAATGGTTCACCAAGATGAACGGAACGAGCGAGGAACGAATTTTAAGGAACGGTCTTTCATAGTTCACTTCGGTCGCGGCTTTCTACTTATAGTTCCCGGGAACGAGAAACAGTCGGTCTCGTTCCCGAACGGCACGTCGGCCGGTCTCGTTCCAGCCTCGGTCCCGTTCCCGTCTGTCTCCGTCTCGGTCTCGCTCGGCCGGACTTGTCCTTCTTCGCGTTGCCACTCGTCGCAGTTCCGCTGCCGACTGCTCATAGTTTATTCAGTATCGAGTTGTTGCTCGTTTCGTTCGCTTCGCACGCCCATTCTACATACGTTTCAAATCTTTTCTGAACTCTGAACTTCTGGTTCTTTTCGTATTCTATTCAGCGTCCACGACCGGTAATTAAAATGTATTTTATGATTACGTAAATTACGTAAAAATTACGTGGTATGTAATAATACATCTTTTCAGGTAACGAAAGCGCGTATCAGCTTACTTCACTATTTCAATTAACAGCAGAAAAAATACTTGTAAAAAGGCAAGATTTTTTGTTATTACACATGCAAAAGGTGTCGGCATGGCACACACGAGTGGCCATTTACCGTCTTTTTTTTTAATCCAAGGTACAAGCGTGTGTTCATTGTTATAGAAGACAGACTGACTCACAACCGAATGAAGACCGCGCTTCGTAATCGAGTGCATGGTATCACATTTTGTAAAGAGAATATGATATCTCCTACAATATTGTTTCAGTGGAACAGGGTGGCGCACGAAAAATCTGCCCTGAGTACTAGACTCCTCATTCTCGGTTACCAATCGTCATCTATTGTTTCGAAGTTGTTTGCATTAGCTTATTTGTTATTTCTTCACTGCCTAATAATTACATGTTTATCTATTCTGCTCGTAGCGATCAACAAATCGTGCGTAATTGGCGAGCAGTCTGGTCTCGGGAACGGGTATTTCGTGCGCCACCTCACTGCGATGAGCCACATAAAGCAACAGTTGGCTAGACGAGATGTTTTGCAGAATCACGAAAATTACAAGTGTGTGAGAATTCTGTTATGAATAAAATCTCTGTACTCCATGGGGTAGGCAAGAGAACCCTCTTGGCGTCTTCCATCTTAAGTCACCTATGCTACTAATTTCCAATTATTCATAAGAACCATATACGAAGTACAATGAACGGTGAACGAGTAAAAATGAACGGTTCCCAAAAAAGAGCGATTACCAGTGAACTAGTTCCCAAGGATGAACGACTCTGCCCATGTCTGTCTCATATCAATCCTACTGCACACGCCCCATTCCATTACAGCGACTCCACCAGTTTGAACAGTCCCCTGTTGGCATGATGGATTCGTGAGGTTCCCTCCATATCCGTACACGTCCATCCACTCGACACAATTTGAAACGAGACTTGTCCGATCAGACAACATGTTTCCAGTCATCAAAAGTCCAACGTCGGTGTTGACGCGCCAAGGCGAGGCGTAAAGCGTTGTGTAGTGAAGTCACCGCTGGTACACGAGTGGGTCTTCTGTTCCGTAAGCCCATATTGATGATGGCTCGTCGAGTGGTTCGCACACTGACATTTGTTGATGGCCCAGTATTGATATCTGCAGTAATTTGTGGAAGGGTTGCATTTCTAACACACTGAACGAGTCTCTTCAGTCGTCGTTGGTCCCGTTCTTGCATAATATTTTTCCTTCCACAGCGAAGTCGAAGATTTGATATTTCACCGGATTCCTGGTATTCACGGTACACTCGTGAAATGGTCGTAAGGGAAAATCCTCACTTCATCGCTACCTCTGAGATGCTTTCTCCCATCGCTCGTGCGCCGACTAACACGTTCAAACTCACTTAAGTCTTTATAATCAACCACTGTAGCAGCAGTAGCTGATATAACAACTGCACCACTGTCTTACATAGGTGTTGCCGACTGCAGCGTCGTACTCTGCCTGCTTACATATCTCTGTATTTGAATACGCAAGCCTATACCAGTTTGTTTGGCGCTTAAGTGTATAACGCAATGTATGTGGTACAGGGAGCTATTACAGAATGCCGCAGAGTAACAGTTGGCGTGGCTAGGCAAAATTTTCAGCCTGTGGAATAGAAATGCTTGGAAAAGTGAGATACTTACTATATAGTTTCTTTCCTTGATCTACTTTCTCGTCATTCTTCTGTCAGATATAAAAAAAAGCACTCCGTCATCAGGCCAAAAGTGGCCCATCGGGACCATCAGACCGCCGTGTCATCCTCAGATGAGGATGCGGATAATAGGGGCGTGTGGTCAGTACACCGCTCTCCCGGTCGTTACTATGGTTTTCTGTGACCGGAGCCGCTACTATTCGGTCGAGTAGCTCCTCTGTTGGCAGCACGAGGCTGAGTGCACACCGAAAAATGACAACAGCACATGGCAGTCCGAATGGTCACCCATCCAAGTGGCGGCCACGCCCGACAGCGCTTAACTTCGGAGATCCGACCGGAACCGGTGTATCCACTGCGGCAAGGCCGTTGCCGCATGAGATATACTATTAAGATATTAATTTACCTGATAATAGCAATTTCTTGTAAAACATTGCTACACTGCTGGAATATAATTCAATGAAATGTCGCGGGGACAGTCGAGGAGAAAATCCCAGGTCTGCTTCTAAATGTGAATTCGGGAACTGAATGTAAGGACAGTTTACACAAGGTGCGGTGTTGTTGTGCAGGTAAAAGACTGCAGAGTTCCAGTGAGCTGGTGTGGCTGCCTTTTATGAACACACGAGCGCTGCGATAAGGACCGCATACAATAGTAAGTATTGTATACCAGAAGGCAGCCACAGCCGAAGGAAATTTATTAAAACTTCTTTCCGCCTCGGATCTTCTCCTTGCACGCATATCAACAACTGAAATAAAGACAATTTTTATTCGAGAGATGGTGCTCCTGTCGACGAGGTTAATGCAATAGTACAGCATTTAACGGGGCTGGAAGTTTCTACTGCTTATTGGCATGACTGATGTCTCATGATGGATATGACTCTCAGTGTCTGGCCTTAGTCAGAACCTGGGAGCCTGAATTGTCGGACATGTAATCTACAAATACACTACTGGCCATTAAAATTGCTACACCAATAAGAAATTCAGATGATAACTGATATTCATTGGACAAATATATTGTACTAGAGCTGACAAGTGATTACATTTTCACGCAATTTGGGTGCATAGATCCTGAGAAATCAGTACACAGAACAACCACCTCTGCCCGTAATTACGGCCTTGATACGCCTGGGCATTGAGTCAAACAGAGCTTGGATGGCGTGTACAGGTACAGCTGCCCATGCAGCTTCAACACGATACCACAGATCATTAAGAGTAGTGACTGGCGTATTGCGACGAGCCCGTCGCTCGGCCACCATTGACCAGACGTTTTCAATTGGTGAGAGATCTGGAGAATGTGCTGGCCAGGGCAGCAGTCGAACATTTTCTGTATCCAGAAAGGCCCGTACAGGACCTGCAACATGCGGTCGTGCATTATCCTGCTGAAATGTAGGGTTTTTCAGGGATCAAACGAAGGGTAGAGCCACGGGTCGTAACACATCTGAAATGTAACGTCCACAGTTCAAAGAGTCGTCAATGCGAACTAGAGGTGTCCGATACGTGTAACCAATGACACCCCATACCATCATGCCGGGTGATACGCCAGTATGACGATGACAAATACACGCTTCCAATGTGCGTTCACCGCGATGTCGCCAGACACGGATGCAGCCATCATGATGCTGTAAACAGAACATAGATTCATCCGAAAAATGTTTGCCATTCGCGCAGCAACGTTCGTCGTTGAGTACACCATCGCAGGAGCTCCTGTTTTGATGCAGCGTCAGGGGTAACCGCAGCCCTGGTCTCCAAGCTGGTAGTCCATGCTGCTGCAAACGTCGTCGAACTGTTCGTGCAGATGGTTGTTGTCTTGCAAACGTCCCCATCTGTTCACACAGGGGTGGAGACTTGGCTGCACAATCCATTACAGCCATGCGGATAAGATGCTTGTCATCTCGACTGCTAGTGATACGAGGCCGTTGGGATCCAGCTCGGCGTTCCGTATTACCTTCCTGAACCCACCGATTCCATATTCTGCTAATAGTCATTGGATCTTGACCAACGCGAGCAGCAATGTCGCGATACGATAAACCGCAATCGCGATAGGCTACAATGCGATCTTTATCAAAGTCGGAAGTATGATGGTACGCATTCCTCCTCCTTACACGAGGCATCACCACAACGTTTCACCTGGCAACGCCGGTTAACTGCTGTTTGTGTATCAGAAATCGTTTGGAAACTTTCCTCATGTCAGCACGTTGTATGTGTCGCCATCGGCGCCAACGTTATGTAAATGCTATGAAAAGCTAATCATTTACATATCACAGCATCTCCTTCCTGTCGGTTAAATTTCGCGTCTGTAGCACGTCATCTTCGTGGTGTAGCAATTTTAATGGCCAGTAGCGTACTTATTTCGCTGTTATTCAGTGCGACTGACATCTTACATCGAAGGAGTTCAGAGATGCTCTGCTAAGGTAGTAACATATTCGTACAGCCTATATCGAAGTTTAGGAGATATACAGGAACAATGAATATCTTTTTAGGAATAGTGAAGTTTCCAGAATGAGATTTTCACTCTGCAGCGGAGTGTGCGCTGATATGAAACTTCCTGGCAGATTAAAACTGTGTGCCCGACCGAGACTCGAACTCGGGACCTTTGCCTTTCGCGGGCAAGCACGACTCACGCCCGGTACTCACAGCTTTACTTCTGCCAGTACCTCGTCTCCTACCTGCCAGGAAGTTCGAATAGTGAAGTTGTTCTCGGGAAACTCTCTTGTGTAAATTTTAGGAATTTATATTCCGAGGAGCAATAATTGTGCCAGCTACATTCATACTTCACATAAGGTTCACAATAAAGACCGTTACTTCGCTTTGAGGAGTGTCCACGTCTTCTTCCTCTCATGCTTACTGTTCATGCGTACTTGATATTTCTATAAAACGTATTGGATCCGTCCTTGCCGCTGAATGTCCATCGAGAAATGTGGTTTCAGCATGATGGTGCACCACCTCACTTGTCACGTGTGGTTCTGAAACATTTCAACAGACGACATGGTGAAAGAAGGCCGAGGTGGTCCAACCGCGTGGCTACTGCGATCGTCAGATTTAACTGATACGGACTACTTCTTGTAGGATCTCAGATGTTTTACTTTCACACTGCCACATCTCGTCACACAAAACACTGATTTGAGTAACGAAAGAGGCCAACAGCCAATTTTTTTGTCATTGTATAATATTTAACTAAGCATTGTAATGATGTATTTTCAAGATTTACAAGGAGAAATGAATTCAGCGCCACTGACGGGCCTAAGAAACTATAGATTAATTAAACGTGCATGTAAAAACACCAATATTAAAGACAGGCTCTGAAGACATTCGAATATTACAAAAAACCAGCGCGCAACCCATCGTCCACTCTCTTTTTATCTCCTGTATAATACGTACGCAACATTACGTAGGCGTCATTATAATAATTGTAATTTGTTTAAATCTATCGAGAAATACGGTTACTTTGTTGCATGTGAGACTAGTATGCGTGAAAAACACAGAGTGGTTAATGAATGGATATTTCTAGGTGATTTATAAATTTTTATGGACATAAAAAACCACTCAGGCTCTGTCATTGTTATTGACGTAAGTGTTAATTTGTTATATGTGTTTCAAATCCAAGCTCGTAATTATAGTGTCAGTTACTCTAAATTTGTGTTGTTGGAGAACCTTAATCATTTACTTTCTATGTGCCAAGGTTTCTTTTTCCAGAGCCAACCGTGTCCGACGTGTCACTGTGTCGACAGAACAGTCGATACTGACGTTAAAATATTACTTTTATTCCCTTCCTTGTAATATTCTTCAAACTCTGTTGTAAACTGGCCCTTCCGGGAATTTCTTATCAAACATTACTCCTCCAATCACACATCGCTCGCACAAAGCCTCGCTGTTCCACAATGGTACGCGGCACTTTCTAAACGGGAAAGGGAGCCACGGAAGTATATGTTGCTTTCCCTTCTCAATCTGATGCTTAATAATAATAATAGTAATATTTCCTTGAATCAGATGTCGTGTGGAGAACGAGAACTCCTACTGGATTCTCGTGATCCACAGGTCGTATGCAAAGCTTAATTTAGGAGACTCCTGTACAGACAGAGGAATATCTCCTGGCACGAGTTCTGGCCGCTGCACAAATCACTGAAGAGCCAGAAGGTGTGGAAGGGAGAGTGTACCAGAACATACTTTGTAGATACAATGTCTGTAACAACGTTGGTGGTCGCCCCATCGATCCGCTGTTTTAATGTATTAGTACAGTTCTGTACTTACAATATGCTGCGTTCTTGTTTAGGATAATGTAAACACTTAATGTATAATGTTAATTATTCACGGCTGTTTTCTTCGGAAACCGCTTTTGAAACGAAGTTTGATTTCGGACTATCTCGATCACAAATGTAACTATATACACACATGCTCATAAATTAAGGCTATTTGCAGAACGTGGCGCCACACAACGTGACACTATACAAAACTGGCGCGGGTAGCATAGGCACATAGGTAACACACAGAACACAGATCTATAAGTCCACGGAATTGGTGATGAGTTGAGAAAACCGTCCCGAAACACATGTGCTACAAAACGCCACTGTCTCCTGTGCATCAATATGGAATATGATGACCATGCGCACGTATACAGGCCGCACTACTGGTTGGCATACTCTGGATTAGGTGATCGTGCAGCTGCTGGGGCATAGCCTCCCATTCTTGCACCAGTGTCTGTCGGAGCTCCTGAAGTGTCGTAGCGGTTTGAAGACGTGCAGTGATATATCGACAGAGAGCATCCCAGACGTGCTTGATGGGGTTCAGGTCTGGAGAACAGACAGGCCACTCCATTCGCCTGATATCTTCTATTTCAAAGTACTCCCCCACGATGGCAGCTCGGTGGGGCCGTGCGGTATCATCCACAGGAGGAAAGTGGGACCCACTACACCCATGAAAAGGAGGACATTCTGGTGCAAAATGACGTCCCAATACACCTGAACTGTTACAGTTCCTCTGTCAAAGACATGCAGGGGTGTACGTGCACCAATCATAATCCCACCCCACACAATCAAACTGCAACTTCCATACAGTTCCCTTTCAAGGATATTAAGGGGTTGGTATCTGGTTCCTAGTACACGCCAGATGAAAACCCGGCGAGAATCACTGTTCAGACTTTACCTGGACTCGTCAGTGAACATAACCTGGGACCACTGTTCCAATGACCATGTGTTGTGTTCCTGACACCATGCTCTTATGAGACCAGGGGTCAGTGGAATGCACCTTGCAGGTCTCCGGGCGAATAAACCATGCCTGCTCAGTCGTCAGTAGGGTGTGTGTCTGGAGGCAACTGTTCTAGCGGCTGCGGTAAGGTCCCGAGCAAGGCTACCTGCAGTACTCCATGGCACTGATGGTGAGATATCGGTGTTGTACACTGTGGACGTCCCATACTGTAGCACCTGAATACGTTTCCTGTCTGCTGGAATCGTTGCCACAATCCTGAGATCACGCTTTGTGGCACTTGGAGGGCCCGTGCTATGACCTGCTGTGTTTGACCAGCCTCCGGTCGCCCTAGTATTCTACCCCTCATAACTTCATCAATATGTGTTCTTTGAGCCATTTTCAACATAGAGTCACCATTAGCACGTCTGAAAGCGTCTTCACACTTACTGGCTGCACCATACTGTGACATGCACCAACACACCTCTGCGTATGTAGACTGCTGCCAGCGCCACCGGGCGACGACCGCAGGTCAAATGCACCGCATGGTATTACCCCGAGGTGATTTAAACCTGCGAACTGACAATCAGAGCGTTGTTTCACCATGTATCAGCATTATCCTTGATTTATGAGCATGAGTGTAGTTCCAGAGACATTTTCAAATCTGTGACATCTATTCTATATTCAGACTGAAGCGAGGAATGAAAACCTGTATCAGGTCTGACATTCGAACGAGGAAAACCCGCTAACCACTATGCCACCCTGGCACAGTGGCTTTGTACAACTCCACGGATTATTGTTACACGCCTACCCCTTCAGTCCAAATTATCATTTAGCCCCAACCGACTTAGTTTTCCGCTAAATTCGAACAGTACTACAGACGATCTCCAGTTGTACCGCAACATCAAAATGGTTCAAATGGTTCTGGGCACTATGGGACTTAACTGTGAAGGTCATCAGTCCCCTAGAAGGTAGAACTACTTAAACCTAAGGACATCACACACATCCATGCCCAAGGCAGGATTAAACCCTACGAGCGTAGCGGTCCCGCGGTTGGAGACTGTAGCGCCTAGAACCGCTCGCCCACCCCGGTCGGCCCGAAATACCACCTCAACATCGAACGTAATGGTTAGATCTTGTATGAAATTCATTCATAGGTGCTGGAATCAAATTAAACTATATATGGTTCCAGAGACGTATACGATGTATAAATGCAGACAAGGCTGGGATTCTAGCACAGGTGTTCTAGTCACTAGGCAGATGCGTTAACCAGTATGCTACTCTCGCGCAGTGGCTTTTCCAGCTGCTTGGACTGCTCAAGCACATCTCTCTCCTCAATCCAATTTCCAATCTCGTCTCAGCGCACTTATAGAGCCTCTGCAATGGTGATCGAGTTTAGTGGAATACCAAGTGGGCGGGGTCATGAATGGGAATTTTTACTGAGAGGGAGGCGTGCTAAGGTGGTCCGTGCTGTTCTACGAAGCTGTTGTACGGAGCTACTATGCCAGGGTGTCGTAGTGGTTAGTGCATCTGCCTCTTTAGCAAGAGACCCAAATTCGAATCCCAGGCTTGGTACACATTTTCATTCCTCGCTTCAGTCTGGATATACAGTACTGGCCATTAAAATTGCTACACCAAGAAGAAATGCAGATGATAAAAGGGTATTCATTGGACAAATATATTATACTAGAACTGACATATGATTACATTTTTACGCAATTTGGGTGCATAGATCTTGGGAAGTCAGTACCCAGAACAACCACCTCTGCCCATAACAACGGCATTGATACGCCGGGGCATTGAGTCAAACAGAGCTTGGATGGCGTTTACAGGTACAGCTGCCCATGCAGCTTCAACACGATACCACAGTTCATCAAGAGTAGTGACTGGGGTAGTGTGACGAGCCAGTTGCTCGGCCACCATTGACCAGACTTTTTCAATTGGTGAGAGATCTGGAGAATGTGCTGGCCAGGGCAGAAAGGCCCGTACAGGACCTGCGACAGGTGGTCGTGCATTATCCTGCTGAAATGTGGAGTTTCGCAGGGATCGAATGAAGGGTAGAGCCACGGGTCGTAACACATCTGAAATGTAACGTCCACTGTTCAAAGTGCCGTCGATGCGAACAAGAGGTGACCGAGACGTGTAACCAATGGCACCCCATACAATCCCACCGGGTGGTACGCCAGTATGGCGATGACGAATACACGATTCTAATGTGCGTTCACCGCGATGTCGCCAAACACGAATGCGACCATCATGATGCTTTAAACAGAAACAGGATTCATCCTGAAAAAATGACGTTTTGCCATTCGTGAACCCAGGTTCATTGTTGAGTACACCATCGCAGGCGCTCCTGTCTGAGATGGAGCGTCTCCGATCTGATAGTCCATGCTGTTGCAAACGTCGTCGAACTGTTCGCGCAGATGGTTGTTGTCGTCCCCATCTGTTGACTCAGGGATCGAGACGTGGCTGCACGATGCATTACAGCCATGTGGATAAAATGTCTGTCATCTCGACTGCTTGGCCGAGCGGTTCTAGGCGTTACAGTCTGGAACCGCGCGACCGCTACGGTCGCAGTTTCGAATCCTGCCTCAGGCATGGATGTGTGTGATGTAGTAGGTTAGTTAGGTTTAAGTAGTTCTAAGTCCTAGGGGACTGATGACCAAAGAAGTTAAGTCCCATAGTGCTCAGAGCCAGAGCTAATGCTTTGCGTATCACAGCATCTTCTTCCTGTCGGTTAAATTTTGCGTCTGTAGCATGTCATCTTCGTGGTGTAGCAATTGTAATGGCCAGTAGTGTATATCTCTATTATTTATGTGATGATTTTTTGACGATCATGTTCGTAAAGAATTCTATCTTAAAGAATTTTTGTTAGGAAAAATTGAAGCAACGTTCGATTTGGATTATCTCCATCATGTATGTAGTTAATTATTCGTAAATCTTTTCTCACAAATTTTCCGAATTACCAGAATGGCCACTTCATCAAAGACTGTACTGGAGTAATCTGGTCGTAAGGGCAGCACAGCCCCAAATGCTGCTCGCCACCCGGCGAGTATTAACCCCTAATTTAGCGCGAGATGTTGCGGCGGCACGCACGTTCTTTCCGGCTGGCGAAGCGTTTCCGTGAGACGCGGCGGTGCCTTGTTTTACGACTGCCACTCGGCGCTCGCAGCGTGGGACCACTCGCCCCGCCGCAGAGACAAACTGGCTGCCTGACGCGCCGCCGCAGCCACAGCACAGCACCCCACGTCACACCGAGCCGCGCCCTCCCCACGCCGCCTGCCGGGCTGGCAGCCCGCACCGCACGGCAGCGCGCCACTGCAGTGCCAGGCACCGGCGGCTCCACTTTTAATGACTCCAATTTGCCGCGCAGCCACTTTTACGAGTATTCCAGACAGGCGACCAGTTTACGTTACGACTGTAGCGGGCCGTGACTGGCGTTCTAGGCGCAGGCGCAGACGCAGACGTCTAGCCGCAGGCTGGCCCCTCGGCTTAACCGCGGGGATTCCCCGCCGGGGTAAGGCCCGCGTTACGTTTACTAGCGGTCCGCGACGACTAACGAGGCACCCTTTCGCGCTTCTATATTCCCGGCTTAGCTACCCTAAATTTAGGGCGAGCTAAGACGCTGAGATTTTCTAGTCCTGCGATTATTTCATTCTCTATCGTGCCTCGAGCGGCTTGTACATTAGTACGAACTCCATTTAGTTTACATCTACAGGAGAATTTTTCTAAATGGGGGCAAATTAAATGGAACGATAACTGAGAAGATACGGAGCAAGAAAGGTCGATGATGCTCTTCCCTAGAAAGCAGCTGGGTAATGTACTCATCTTGATACAAGAACTGAACCATCTTAAAGCTGTTTTTAATCAAACTTTTTTTATTTACCGACAAATATGTCGTGCTATTCCGTTTGAACCCTCGGTGAAACCATTAAAGGATGCTTGCAGATCTGTTACAATTTATCTTTTACTGGGAGTGAATCCTCGAAAAATTTCAAGTATTTTGAGGCGAAATGACATCAAAAGTGTATTCTTGGCACCAGCTAAGACTAGACGTCTCCATGGATACAGTAAACGATGTCTTGGAACTGAGGTAACACGGATGTGGGATGGCTTACGTTAGGTCAATCAAAACTGTTGTTAATCAAAACTGTTGTACTCACCAACAAATATGTCGTGCTATTCCGTTTGAACCGGCAGTGAAACCATTAGAGAATACTTGTAGATCTGTTACTTTTTTTGCCTGTTACTGGGAGTGAATCCTCGGAAACTTCAAGAATTGAAATGACATCAGAAGTATGTACTTGCCACCAGCTTAGACTAGACGTCTCCATGGATACATTAAAGGATGACTTGGGACTGAGGAAACTCGAATATGGGATGGTTTATTTTAGGCATCCTACCCATAATATTTAGTACCGATGTGTTGAACACCATTGTCACACTCGTTTGCTCCGGCCAGAGAAATCTGCATTGGCAGAACACTGTCTTAACGAGGGACATAATATGATCTATAATGACACACAAGTACACTACTGGCCATAAAAATTGCTACACCATGAAGATGACGTGCTACAGACGCGAAATTTAAGCGACAGGAAGAAGATGCAGTGATATTCAAATGATTAGCTTTTCAGAGCATTCACACAAGGTTGGAGCCTCTCGCGACACCTACAACGTGCTGACATCAGCAAAGTTTCCAACCGATTTCTCATACACAACAGCAGTTGACCGGCGTTGCCTGGTGAAACGATGTTGTGATGCCTCGTGTAAGGAGGTGAAATGCGTACCATCACGTTTCGGACTTTGATAAAGGTCGGATTGTGGCCTATCGCGATTGCGGTTTATCGTATCGCGACACTGCTGCTCGTGTTGGTCGAGATCCTATGACTGCCGGCCGTTGTAGCCGAGCGGTTCTACGCGCTTCAGTCTGGAACCACGCGACCGCTACGATCGCAGGTTCAAATCCTGCCTCGGGCATGGATGTGTGTGCTGTCCTTAGGTTAGTTAGGTTTAAGTAGTTCTAAGTTGTAGGGGACTGATGACCTCAGATGTTAAGTCCCATAGTGCTCAGAGCCATCCTATGACTGTTAGCTGAATATGGAATCGATGGGTTCAGGAGGGTAGTACGGAACGCCGTGCTGGATCCCAACGGCCTCGTATCACTAGCAGTCGAGAGGACAGGCATCTCTTCCGCATGGCTGTAACGTATCGTGCAGCAACGTCTCGATCCCTGAGTCAACAGATGGGGACGTTTGTAAGACAACAACCATCTAAACGAACAGTTCGATGACGTTTGCAGCAGCATGGTCTATCAGCTCGGAGACCATGGCTACGGTTACCCTTCACGCTGCATCACAGACAGGAGCGTCTGCGATGGTGTACTCAACGACGAACCTGGGTGCACGAATGACAAGACGTAATTTTTTCAGATGAATCCAGGTTCTGTTTACAGCATCATGATGGTCGCATCCCTGTTTGGCGACATCGCGGCGAACGCACATTGGAAGCGTGTTTTCGTCATCGCCATACTGGCGTATTATCCGGCGTGATGGTACAGGGTGCCATTGTTTACACGTCTCGATCACCTCTTGTTCGCATTGACGGCGCTTTCAACAGTGGACGTTACATTTCAGATGTGTTACGACCAGTGTCTCTGCCGTTCATTCGATCCCTGCGAAACCCTACATTTCAGCAACCGCATGTTGCCTTTATGGTTACAGAAAATGTGTAACTGCTGCCCTGGCCAGCACATTCTACAGATCTCTCACCAATTGAAAACCTCTGGTCAATGGTGGCAGAGCAACTGGCTCGTCACATTACGCTAGTCACTACTCTTGATGAACTGCGGTATCGTGTTGAAATTGAATGGGCAGCTGGACCTGTACTCACCATCCAAGCTCAATGCCCAGGCGTATCAATGCCGTTATTACGGCCAGAGGTGGTTGTTCTCGGTACTGATTTCTAAGGGGATCTATGTACCCAAAGAGCGTGAAAATGTAACCACATGTCAGTTCTTTCTTTTTTTTTTTTTTTTTTTTTTTTTTGGTCATCAGTCTACTGACTGGTTTGATGCGGCCCGCCACGAATTCCTTTCCTGTGCTAACCTCATCATCTCAGAGTAGCACTTGTGCAACCTACGTCCTCAATTGTTTGCTTGACGTATTCCAATTTCTGTCTTCCTCTACAGTTTTTGCCCTCTACAGCTCCCTCTAGTACCATGGATGTCATTCCCTCATGTCATCCTGTCCCTTCTCCTTATCTGTGTTTTCCACATATTTCTTTCCTCTCCGATTCTGCGTAGAACCTCCTCATTCTTTACCTTATCAGTCCACCTAATTTACAACATTCGTCTATAGCACCACATCTCAAATGCTTCGATTCTCTTCTGTTCCGGTTTTCCCACAGTCCAGGTTTCACTACCATACAATGCTGTACTCCAGACGTACATCCTCAGAAATTTCTTCCTCAAATTAAGGCCGGTATTTGATATTAGTAGACTTCTCTTGGCCAGAAATGCCTTTTTTGCCATAGCGAGTCTGATTTGGATGCCCTCCTTGCTCCGTCCGTGATTGGTTATTTTACTGCCTACGTAGCAGAATTCCTTAACTTCATTGACTTCGTGACCATCAATCCTGATGTTAAGATTCTCGCTGTTCTCATTTCTACTACTTCTCATTACCTTCGTCTTTCTCCGATTTACTCTCAAACCGTACTGTGTACTCATTAGACTGTTCATTCCGTTCAGCAGATCATTTAATTCTTCTTCACTTTCACTCAGGATAGCAATGTCATCAGCGAATCGTATCATTGATATCCTTTCACCTTGTATTTTAATTCCACTCCTGAACCTTTCTTTTATTTCCATCATTGTTGCCTCCATGTACAGATTGCAGAGTAGGGGCGAAAGGCTACAGCCTTGTCTTACACCCTTCTTAATACGAGCACTTCGTTCTTGATCGTCCATTTTTATTATTCCCTCTTGGTTGTTGTACATATTGTATACGACCCGTCTCTCCCTATAGCTTACCCCTACTAATTTCAGAATCTCGAACAGCTTGCACCATTTTATATTGTCAAACGCTTTTTCCAGGTCGACAAATCCTATGAAAGTGTCATGATTTTTCTTTAGCCTTGCTTCCATTATTAGCCGTAACGTCAGAATTGCCTCTCTCGTCCCTTTACTTTTCCTAAAGCCAAACTGCTCGTCACCTAGCGCGTTCTCAATTTTCTTTTCCATTCTTGTGTATATTATTCTTGTAAGCAGCTTCGATGCATGAGCTGTTAAGCTGATTGTGCGATAATTCTCGCACTTGTCAGCTCTTACCGTCTTCGGAATTGTGTGGATGATGCTATTCCGAAAGTCAGATGGTATATCGCCAGACTCATATATTCTACACACCAACGTGAATAGTCGCTTTGTTGCCACTTCCCCCAATGATTTTAGAAATTCTGATGGAATGTTATCTATCCCTTCTGCCTTATTTGACCGTAAGTCCTCCAAAGCTCTTTTAAATTCCGATTCTAATACTGGATCCCCTATCTCTTATAAATCGACTCCTGTTTGTTCTTCTATCACATCAGACAAATCTTCACCATCATAGAGGCTTTCAATGTATTCTTTCCACCTATCAGCTCTCTCCTCTGCATTTAACAGTGGAATTCCCGTTGCACTCTTAATGTTACCACCGTTGCTTTTAATGTCACCAAAGGTTGCTTTGACTTTCCTGTATGCTGAGTCTGTCCTTCCGACAATCATATCTTTTTCGATGTCTTCACATTTTTCCTGCAGCCATTTCGTCTTAGCTTCCCTGCACTTCCTATTTATTTCATTCCTCAGCGACTTGTATTTCTGTATTCCTGATTTTCCCGGAACATGTTTGTACTTCCTCCTTTCATCAATCGACTGAAGTATTTCTTCTGTTACCCATGGTTTCTTCGCAGCTACCTTCTTTGTACCTACGTTTTCCTTCCCAACTTCTGTGATGGCCCTTTTTAGAGATGTCCATTGCTCTTCAACTGTACTGCCTACTGCGCTATTCCTTATTGCTGTATCTATTGCGTTAGAGAACTTCAAACGTATCTCGTCATTTCTTAGTACTTCCGTATCCCACTTCTTTGCGTATTGATTCTTCCTGACTAATGTCTTGAACTTCAGCCTACTCTTCATCACTATTATATTGTGATCTGAGTCTATATCTGCTCCTGGGTACGCCTTACAATCCAGTATCTGATTTCGGAATCTCTGTCTGCCCCTGATGTAATCTAATTGAAATCTTCCCGTATCTCCCGGCCTTTTCCAAGTATACCTCCTCCTCTTGTGATTCTTGAACAGGGTATTCGCTATTACTACCTGAAACTTGTTACGGAACTCAATTAGTCTTTCTCCTCTTTCATTCCTTGTCCCAAGCCCATATTCTCCTGTAACCTTTTCTTCTACTCCTTCCCCTACAACTGTATTCCAGTCGCCCATGACTATTAGATTTTCGTCCCCCTTTACATAATGCATTACCCTTTCAACATCCTCATACACTTTCTCTATCTGTTCATCTTCAGCTTGCGACGTCGGCACGTATACCTGAACTATCTTTCTCGGTGTTGGTCTGCTGTCGATTCTGATTAGAACAACCCAGTCACTGAACTGTTCACAGTAACACACCCTCTGCCCTACCTTCCTATTCATAACGAATCCTACACCTGTTATACCATTTTCTGCTGCTGTTGATATTACCCGATACTCATCTGACCAGAAATCCTTGTCTTCCTTCCACTTCACTTCACTGACCCCTACTATATCCAGATTGAGCCTTTGCATTTCCCTTTTCAGATTTTCTAGTTTCTCTACCACGTTCAAGCTTCTGACATTCCACGCCCCGACTCGTAGAACGTTATCCCTTCGTTGGTTATTCAATCTTTTTCTCATGGTAACCTCCCCCTTGACAGTCCGCTTCCGGAGATCCGAATGGGGGACTATTCCGGAATCTTTTGCCAATGGACAGATCATCACGACACTTCTTCAATTGCAAGCCACATGTCCTGTGGACACACGTTACGTGTCTTTAATGCAGTGGTTTCCATTGTCTTCTGCATTCTCATGCCGTTTATCGTTGTTGATTCTTCCGCCTTTACGGACAGTTTCCCACTCCTAGGACAACAGAGTGCCCTGAACCTCTATCCGCTCCTCCGCCCTCTTTGACAAGGCCGTTGGCAGAATGAGGCTGACTTCTTCTGCCGGAAGTCTTCGGCCGCCAATGCTGATTATTTATCAAAATCTAGGCAGTGGCGGGGATCGAACCCGGGACCGACTACGTTTTGATTATGAATCAAAGCCACTACCCCTAGACCACGGCCTCCTGTTGTCGGTTCTAGTGTGATATATTTGTCCAATACCCGTTTGTAGTCGCTTTTGTGGTCTTTAGTCCTGATACTGGTTTGATGCAGCTCTCCATGCTACTCTATCCTGTGCAAGCTTCTTCATCTCCCAGTACCTACTGCAACCTACATCCTTCTGAATCTGCTTAGTGTATTCACATCTTGGTCCCCCTCTACGATTTTTACGCTCCACGCTGTCCTCCAATACTAAATTGGTGATCCCTTGATGCCTCAGAACATGTCCTACCAACCGATCCCTTCTTCTAGTCAAGTTGTGCCACAAACGTTTCTTCTCCCCAATCCTATTCAATACTTCCTCATTAGTTATATGATATACCCACCTAATCTTCAGCATTCTTCTGTAGCATCACATTTGCAAGCTTCTATTCTCTTCTTGTCCAAACCAGTTATCGTCCATGTTTCACTTCCTTACATGGCTACACTCCATACAAATACTTTCAGAAACGACTTCCTGACACTTAAATCTATACTCGATGTTAACAAATTTCTCTTCTTCACAAACGCTTTCCTTGCCATTGCCAGTCTACGTTTTATATCCTCTCTACTTCGACCATCATCACTTATTTTGATCCACAAACAGCAAAAATCCTTTACTATTTTGTGTGTCTCATTTCCTAATCTGATTCCCTCACCATCACCCGACTTAATTGGACTACATTCCATTAACTTCGTTTTGCTTTTATTGATGTTCATCTTATATCCTCCTTTCAAGACACTGTCCATTCCGTTCAACTGCTCTTCTAAATCCTTTGCTGTCTCTGACAGAATTACAAATCATCGGCGAACCTTAAAGTTTTTATTTCTTCTCCATGGATTTTAATACCTACTCCGAACTTTTCTTTTCTTTCCTTTACTGCTTGCTCAATAAACAGATTGAATAACATCAGGGAGAGGCTACAACCCTATCTCACTCCCTTCCCAACCACTGCTTCCCTTTCATGCCCCTCGACTCTTATAACTGCCATCTGGTTTCTGTACAAATTATAAATAACTTTTCGCTCTCTGTATTTTACCTCAACCACATTCAGAATTTGAAAGAGAGTATTCCAGTCAACATTGTCAAAAGCTTTCTCTAAATCTACAAATGCTAGAAACGTAGGTTTGCCTTTCCTTAATCTAGCTTCTAAGATAAGTCGTAGGGTCAGTATTGCCTCACGTGTTCCTATATTTCTACGGAATCCAAACAGATCTTCCCCGAGGTCGGCTTGTAAAAGTTTTTCCATTCGTCTGTAAAGAATTCGCGATGGTATTTTGCATCCGTGACTTATTAAACTGATTGTTCGTTAATTTTCACATGTCAGCACCTGCTTTCTTTGGGATTGGAATTATTATATTCTTCTTGAAGTCTGAGGGTATTTCGCCTGTCTCATACATCTTGCTCACCAGATGGTAGAGTTTTGTCGGGAGTGGCTCTCCCAAGGCCGTCAGTAGTTCTAGTGGAATGTTGTCTACTCCTGGGGACTTGTTTCGACTCAGGTCTTTCAGTGCTCTGCCAAACTCTTCACGCAGTAACGTATCTCCCATTTCATCTTCATCTACATCCTCCTCCATTTCCATAATATTGTCCTCAAGTACATCACCCATGTATAGACTATGTACTCCTTCCACCTTTCTGCTTTCCCTTCTTTGCTTAGAACTGGGTTTCCATCTGAACTCCTGATGTTCATACAAGTGGTTCTCTTTTCTCCAAAGGTCTCTTTAATTTTCCTGTAGGCAGTATCTACCTTACCCCTCGTGAGATAAGCCTCTACATCCTTACATTTGTCCTCCAGCCATCTCTGTTTAGCCATTTTGCACTTCCTGTCGATCTCATTTTTGAGACGTTTGTATTCCTTTTTGCCTGCTTCATTTACTGCATTTGTCCTCTAGCCATCTCTGCTTAGCCATTTTGCACTTCCTGTCGATCTCATTTTTGAGACGTTTGTATTCCTTTTTGCCTGCTTCATTTACTGCATTTGCCTCTAGCCATCTCTGCTTAGCCATTTTGCACTTCCTGTCGATCTCATTTTTGAGACGTTTGTATTCCTTTTTGCCTGCTTCATTTACTGCATTTTTGTATTTTCTCCTTTCATCAATCAAATTCAATATTTCTTCTGTTACCCAAGGATTTCAACTAGCACTCGTCTTTTTACCTATTTGATCCTCTGCTGCCTTCACTACTTCGTCTCTCAAAGCTACCCATTCTTCTTCTACTGCATTTCTTTCCCCCATTTTTGTCAATTGTTCCCTTATGCTCTCCCTGAAACTCTGTACAACCTCTGGTTTAGTCAGTTTATCCAGCTCCCATCTCCTTAAATACCCGTTTATCATCTGCGTTTCTTCTTGGCGTAGCAATTTTAATGGCCAGTAGTGTAATTGCTCCTGCTTCCCGCTACTGGGAATGTGTTCTAAAGGAATCTATTGCGATCCGACTATCTCATATTATTAGGAAGGATAATGGTTTCCGTTTAAGTAATAATTAGAATCCGATTTTATCTGATATTAAACAACAATGGTCTCAATTTCGACCAGTGGATTCTCTTAGTGTTGCGATAGAGATGTATCGTTCTGTCCATTTCTTGCACCGAGCCGGCTGGAGTGGCCGTGCGGTTCTAGGTGCTACAGTCTGGAGCTGAGCGACCGCTACGGTCACAGGTTCGAATCCTGCCTCGGGCATGGATGTGTGTGATGTGCTTAGGTTAGTTAGGTTTAATTAGTTCTAAGTTCTAGGCGACTGATGACCTCAGAAGTTAAGTCGCATAGTGCTCAGAGCCATTTCAACCATTTTCTTCCATCGGTGCACTACTAATTCAAAGCGCTGCTGCTCGTTCACGCACATTGCGCCCTCCCCAGTGCATAAATTCCAGCGAGATTATGGATCAGCATGCTCCCATGACGATGGCGGCTAGTTGGTATATGAAATACTGCGTCAAGATTGCTACATTATAGGCTTTTTACCTCAGAAGAGTATCATCAGTCATTACGCTTGGAAAGTTTACTTAATCACAGCAACAAAGGTTGAAGGCGGAGATAAAAGTTGGTGAATGAATATCAGCACCAGTTAGCTGGCCTGCCAGGATGGGTTAATCCAGACAAGATGTGGAAAGTTCCCACTAAAAGTCTTCCATACAACTCTTGCAATCCTTATTACCTACGGGCTTGGCAGTAGTTGTGTCGCTGCTTCGTCGCACAGGTCATCACGGCGCTGAGATTTCTATCATCCATCCTACGTATGAGGTTACCTTAACTAGAGGCGATATTTTCAAGACGACCACCTGTGGGCTTCGGACAGTCTCTATCGTATGGTGGCAGCGAAGTTTCAACATTGGTTCTGCCTCAGTGAGTGTCCGATAATCACTAGAGACTGCTTCTTAAGTTTGGAGCTAAAATACTATAGTGCCTGTCACGAAAATAGGGACCTCTAGTTTATCTCATTGTCCTGTAACATCGCCACTAGCCATTTAGTGATAATTTCAGATGTTAGTAAAAATACCGAAAAAATATGAGCCATCTCTATTTGTAGCATAGAATATGATGGAGTAAGTTTCAAAAGAAAATTCTGGCCAATAGTACAAAAAAAAACACTAACATTACAAAAAATTCTGAATAAAATTTTTTTCCTTCAACCAGTGGAATAACTATTTGAACTGAAAATAGTATATGAACATTCTCAAAGTTTATAAATGAACGTGATACGTATTTTATCGTGGCAAGGTAAATGTATTCCGAGATAAAAAATAAAATACCTTGTAAGGTGTGAAGTTGTTACGCCGGTGTAATGTTGTCACCGATGAATCTGCGTTCTGTGGACCTTGTAGAATCTTCAGCAATAAAGTTAAGAAAACAATGAAATTAACTTTTATAACGTGTGAGAATCATTTCTGTGTAGCGTCATCTATGAACGCGTTTAATTTTCGAGTGGCACCGTGCCCGACAATGTGCGAGTACTACTTTGCGCCACCAGGGTGTTAGTTGCGACGGCTCGCCTTAATATAGCCGATAATACTTACTACAGCCCGAAAATTTTTATTTGCAGCTCTTACTGACCCTTCGTCACTGCACCCAAATCATTTACCGTATAAAAAAGTAGCTATAGGTACAGTTAGACCAGCATTTCCGTTGAAGCCAAGCAAAATATTTCACGTATTTTTCTGAAACCCAATATTTTGAAGTGTACTGCAAGAGTATTGTCCTCATCATGCAGAAATTGCATTTCACACACAACTTAGTTCTTGATGCTACAATGTCTCTGCATTTCATTAACATTTCTTTCCGTCATTATATTTCTGAATCAAGAACCAAGTGAGCAGAGGAGACAACGAAGGGAGGTCTCTGAGGCTGAATAATGAAGTTTTTTGAACGAGGTCACTGAAATTTTCCAGCCATCGGATATTGATCACTGTTGTATTGTGGAAGTACAGGGTGGGCCAAATAAAAGTGTTCCGGAGGAAGGATCGACTGGACGTGAATTGGTGGCAGCAGGAATGCAGCAGGAAAAGACCTACAGCTACTTCCAAGAGGATGGAGCAACTGACCATACAGCCAGACAAACCTTGGAGCAAATTTTCACTGTCTTCACACCTGACAGTTGTTACCAGAGGTCAGTGTCGCGCAGCCCTAGCTGGTCACGCAGGTCACCTGCTTTGTCAGTGTGTGATTACTTTGTGTGGGGAGCCCTTATGTCTAAGGTGTACAGCAATAATCCTCATAGTCCTCAAGAACTGAAGTAGAACATTTCGGATAAGACTACAGCAGTTCCAGCGGTCCAGCATCCATCCGCCTTCAGCAGCTTGCTGACCAGAGCCCAGAAATGCCAAGAGCTGAGTGGTGGTCACTTTCAGCATCTGCTATACTCAGCTTTTCCCCCGCCTTTTAGAGTTCTACACACTAAGTCTTTGTTCAAATCGTCAATATCCGTAATTGTGATTTTCACTTATATCCATTTCTTGGAGAGGGTCGATTCGGAAACACGACAAATTTTGTTATTTTATGAATTTCCTCAAAATTTATATTATTCCTGGCTTACTCAGTGTTGCGCAGATGAGTAAAAATTTTTGGATTTTTCAATGCTTTTTGCGCATTACGCTTATCGTTCGGAGCAGCACCACACGTAGGCTCTTGCTCTTGCATTTCACTCACTACCAAACACTGGAAACTGAAACCTCACGAGAATACAAGATAATAACACGGAACGTTAAGCTGGCGCTGGTCACTGAACTGTTAAAAATGTGCATGAGGCAATAAATCTACGACACAGGCGAATCGCAACGCTTAGCGCCGGCGGGCTGTAGGGGGCGGGTGTGATCTTGAGGGGTCTAATTTCGTGACGGCCATTTCAATACAAGCACAACATTTGCTCTTGCATGATGTTTTCTCACGTGTGCTTTCAAACACTGAAACCTACCCAAACGCATTTCCGTTCACCTGACCTTCTCATACTCTCAAGGATCCTTTCCTGCAGTTAGTTCCCATTTACCAAAACCTCACTGTATATCTATACTCGGCAAGACACCTTGCTGCGTGTGGCAGAAGGTAGCTGTCGTAACACTATCATTTCCCCCCTCTTCCCTTTGCGAATGGTACGTGGGAAGAACAACTGTCGACAAATGTCGGTTAAAGCTCTAATTTCACCGATTTTTTAATTGCTGTAATTTCGCGACATATATGTAGGAGAAGTAAAGTGTTGCCCAACTCTTCTTCCAACATACGCTCTCGTAGTTTCAGCAGTAACATTCTCCGACGATAAGCAACTGCTCTCTTGCAACGACTGTTTGCGGAGTTTCTTGAGGATCACCGCAACGCTCCAGTTCTTAGAAAAATCTGCGGCTCATTATTGGATATTCCCTGCCTGTTCTCTTAATCCTTCACATTAAGGTTGTCCGACTGGTGAACAATATTAAAGAACCAATCGAACAAGTGCTCTATAAGCCGCATATTTACTTTGTGAATGACTTTTCCTTAAGGTTCTTCCACGATTATCAGCATAGAATCTGCTTTTCCTACATTTTGTTTCATGTAGTCATTCCACTTTAGGTCGATCTAGTCAGTTAACTTATGTATATACGTTTGTCACGGTTTACAGTGATTTGACACCAACAACATTATCAAGAAGTAATGTATCTCAGACTCGTAACAGCAGCCACAGCTGTGATAAGGCTATTGACAGAAATAAGCTTTCTGCAGTTTCAGTTATTTATGTCCGTTTTGTTTTGATTTTATTTACAAAGGCGTATTGTCTGTTAAGTCATTCTCAATTAAAGTGTTCAACGCATGCTACCTAATAATAGTAAATTGCGTTCTTTGCTGCTGTTTGTACTGTACCGAATATCTTGGCTACAGCTGTCAACAAAGCCAACCACAGACTTCAAGCCAAAGCATACACTGCTGGAAAAAATACTCCTTCAAGGACAGGGTCATTATAATAACAAACGAGGTAACAGGTAGTGTAGCATTTTGCAAATTATGAAATTCAGTATATTTTGACAGTTGCGACATGGAGGTAACCCACATTGAGGATGGACTATTTGCGCATATATACTAAGTTGCAAAGCAGCACATATTGACAGATTACCTTATTGCAGCCAGTTCTCAGATTTTTTGACAATAATTTGCATTGTATCCGGCTATTCAATAGGCTGGCTCGCGCCATTGTTTTGAAACAGCCCCCGATCAGGCCCGCGTAATTCTCGCTATAAAATATTGCGCACAACAGAAAAATGATTGGATGGAGTATCTCGGGGGTTCTGGCACTTACCTGAAAAGCGATTAACGAAAGAACACGAATAGCGTCCGACTGTTCGTCTCCTCGCCCTTATAAATCACAATGTAACTTGAGTAAATAGTAAGGAGACAGTTTGGTGATTGGATAAGAGACGGACTCGTCCAAATATGTAGATATAACTAATTCCTATGCAGCGAATATTTAAGGATCACACAACTTACATCTACTCAGTTTAAGTTCCCAGGAACAAAGACAAGTTAACAAGAATATAAAAAAAAGACTACAACACTTTTACCTTTACCATTGTCCTTACATTCAGCATCTATACAGTTTCTGGAAGTATCGACGTATCACTTATATTCTTTGGTTGTTTGGCTAATGTGTTTCACTATATGATTTCGTAAACTGGTTTCTCCTTTTATGCATTATCACATCCTCGGTTAACTGAGCATAAATTAGAGAAAAAAAGGAGTAATAAGAAGCGATTCTATAGTTCATCATTGTAGGATAACATAATAAAGAGTTCGCGCCAGATTAAACACGCATGTCGCAGAAAAGGTCTTCCAATACACAGTATAACCCCTCTTTGGCGACAACACAGGCGTGCATTGTCCCCTGCAAAGATCATGAAGGTCCGAATGGCTTCCTGGGATAGACTGTGCCAAGCATTTTGCGACTTCTGTGACTTCTGTTGAATGGTTGTTGCATGCCCTGGTAAACGACTAAGTTCTCGATTCATCATGTCCCATACGTGTTCAGTTCCACGGAGATCTAGTCACCTTTGATGATCACCGGATTTGTTGTATATCACGAAGAGCACGTTGTATCGTATAAGCTGAAAGTGGTCGTGCATTCTCTTGTTGAAAAAGCACGTCACCTTCCTGTTGAAGAAATGGCAGTAGCACGAAGATAATAGACTGCGAAATGTATCGGGCGCTGGTTACTCTCCCCTGGAGAAGCAGCAAATGTGATGGCAACTTATAACTCATGGTCACACACCATGGAGCTTGGGATGGGACCTGTGTGTCATGGGTGAAGGCACTCTGGAATAGGCAGCTCACAAGGACTATGCCATACACTTGTACTTCCATCACGCAGGCCGGGGTGGCCCAGCGGTTCTAGGCGCTACAGTCTGGAACCACGCGACCGCTACGGTCGCAGGTTCGAACCCTGCCATGGATGTGTGTGATGTCCTTCGGTTAGTTAGGTTTAAGTAGTTCTAAGTTCTAGGGGACTGATGGCCGCAGAAGTTAAGTCCCACAGTGCTCAGAGCCATTTGAACCATTTGAACTTCCATCACTCACAGGCAGACAAAACCCAGTCTCATCACTGAAGACAACAAAGCGCCATTCCACTCTCCAATATGCTTTCACGACACCAGAGCTGCCGTTTCGTGCCAGTGGCACACGTGATCCTAATCCTGCAGAAAGAAGACGTGATCATACGTGTAGACCCGTGTGAATGGTACCCCTGAAATGGTCCCAGATGACCCAGCATATTTCGTCCCTAGGTGATGTTAGGGCTGCTTCTCGCATAATGCATGGACCTTTACGTTCTTCAGTACTACGCACACGTGCAGAATATGGTCCACCACTGCTGAAAGCAACGACCTACAACCGACACTTCGTGCCCAAAATGTGCAGCAGTCCATCGGTACGTCCATCAAGCTTCCCGCAGGCCCACATTGCGACACCCGTCAAATGGCAGAATCTGTTGAACAGGAGTACGTACCCGTCGGTGGAGCATGGTTGTACCTTAAAACGAATGTTGCAAATACTGAACACAGTGCCTGCAGGCTGAAAACAGAGGGTCCACAGAGAGGCATCCTGAGCACAGTTTGATCGCCAATGATGATGACAAATCAATCATTAACACTACAGCCCCTCAGAATGTACGTATTATCCCTGGTGTCACTGATGGTGGCAGTCTTTGAGCATGTTGCATTTTTTCCTACCAGTGTATTTAATTTACAGATTCGATATTTTACTTGAGAATAAGTACACATCCGAAAATTCGTAACATCAAAAAATGGAGAGCATAATGGCCGATACAGGAAACTTATTTATCTGAAGAAGTAATCTATCTCTTCATTAATTTACAAGCAATTTGTTGCGTCTATAATGGTCAGATAAAACCATGAAAACAGTAAAAGCATAACACATTACCATGCCTATTGGAACCCATTGGCTTCCGCTCATCTCGAAATGGATAAATACAGGTCCTGCATGCTTTTCAAGGGATTTTTATACTACTCTTCTTGCAAAATAATGACGAGTTGAATTAACGATGACGGATGTGGATAGTGATCACGCAACTGTCTCTCCAAAGTAGACTACAACGGCTGAATAATAATGGGATTTTGTGACTGTGGTGGGGTGGCCAGGAGAAATATGACATTTCATCCCCGCGTTCACAAAATAAGTCCTGGACGACGCGATCTGTGTGATTAGCGTTCCTGTCGTCTTCGAACACAGAATCGCCACTGGGGCACTGGCGAACAAACATTGTACTACCTGATGGACTTGTTGAGACACACAATCCTTGGCAGTGGTGCGACGTTGGAGGCAACCAAGGAATATCACCGAACATCCAGCAGGTTTCATTGTTGGGATGTAAACTCTGCTACAAGTTGGAAACAGTGTGAAACAAGATTCATCCGACCAAATGACTTTCTTCCATTTCTCCATATTCCAGGATTGATGGCTTCCTGTTACCAGCATTTACTACGCTGATGTTTGGTTTTAACACTCCAGCTCTACCAGTAATCCCAGCTTATGGTCTGCCTTTGTATCATTATGATACTGACGGGTTTGACAAGTGCGACATTCAGTCCTACGGTGACTTTTGCAACTATTGTCCTCTAATTTTTCGTCATAACCTTCTACAACGACTGTCTGTCCCGATAACTAAACACGCACTTTCGTCTGAGTTTCGACTTAGCGGAAGATATTTTGCCGCTTTCGATATGGTGCCACATTTTCAGCTACCTTGATTATGGAAGCATCCACCATACGAGTGCCAACAATTTGCCAACGTTTGAGGTTACTTAGCTCTGTCATAATGCACTCACAACTGTTCTGGCCAGGACGGACAGTAGCAATGTGCTACGAATATTGCACAGGCACCATTCGTGGTCAAATACAACAGAGAAACCTGCAGGCTTATCTAACACCTGCATTTATGTTCATGAACTCTTTCTCGAGGTGTTTCCATACCTTTGTCTAATCCCTGTATTCACGTACAGATTCAATTACCAGCCGTTGCGCCAATCATCGATCCTCTGCTGGTATTTCAGCATGTCACTTGTCCTCTGCCGTTCCTACCTTGTTACAGACAACAGCATAGTCTGGAAGTAGAGAAGGAATGAGAGATTTGGCATAAAATGATCACAATGCAGAGGACAGTGAAGGTCGAGTGCGCAATGAAATGGAGCTGTTTGTCGGCCCTACTGCGATATACTACGTTGCTGGACATTAAAACTCCATGAAGGTGACTTGAATCATATATCAAATTGCCATGTGGTATACTACACGCTTGCAAATGCATGAAAATGGTTAACTTTCCAACGCAATCGCTCAGAGTAGGTGGGATTAGTGAGATACAAGGAAATCGTACACAGAGAATTTATTCGTTCTAAAACAACTTGTGACTGTGGCTTGTTTGTGAGAAGGTGTGTTTTGCCTCGTATAAGAACAAGAACAAGAGTTTGTCTGGCAGCACATCGTTAAGTCTTATAATTAATTCGTCATATTCAATGCCATGCAGAATCTCAACCACCCTGCAGCGACTATCGTTCTGTATATACGCTACTAATAAAAGTTGTCACATTTTCGAAACCCTGTAATCGTCCTGCATTGCAAAACATGAATTTGAAACTTAGCTCAAAGGTTCCTATTTCCCTCTTCTGTAATGGTTCAAAGGCTTAGTGCCCTGCACGTCAATCTCAGGCTCGGCGACCCTTCAAACAAAAAGGTGTTGAGACATGCGAAAAAGAAGGCTGCAACTCAGAAGCTGATGTCAAACGTAAAGTGCGTTAAAGAGGTCACATTGGCACGAAATTTCACCACAACTCTCTCCAATGTCATCGTGGGTGTGTCATATGACTGGAAGGTCATCACACTACCTCTTACCCACGTTTCACCCCTTCTTTTAATGTCTCTGCAGTGAAGGTCGAAGGGTGTGACCTGCCCTCAGGCGCTAAGACAGCCGTGAGGCACCACTCCGCTGAACAGTTAGCGAAGTCCCTGAAAGGTACATTATTAACGTGGTCAGCAAACTATGTGGTTGAAATGAAGGGTGTTGGCAACCTGGAAGGTCTTAGAGGGAATCTTTAAAGTTTTATTTACACACATGCTAATATTGCACCACTCTGCGATCACACCATAGGGGAGTGTCAAATACAAGGGCTGAAAAACCATAAACATTCTTTGCTGCTTTGGATGACGTTCAAATTTCTTCAAATGGTCTTGAATCGTCCCTTGTGGTTACACTTTGTATACCAGAGCAAAAAATTGAGGTCGCACTACACTATAAAAGGTCAGATCAGGTTCAATGGGGTTGGAGCCACACAGTGTCTTTAGTATAGGATTGAATCATCCAGAGGGTGTCAACAGTGTTGAAGGTCCTCAGAAATGTCGTACTGTTGCTCATCGCATTGCGCACTGCCGTTTAGAGCACAAAATGTGTAAGAATCAACATCCCAAGGGAAGGGGTGGTTTTATATACCCACTTTACGCCACCATCTCAGGACTTTTCGTGTCAATTCTGAGTGGCGGTGTGCCTGAAACGTTTTCCTCGGCGGCCCATAAGAACACCACGTGATGCTAACACTGGTTATCGCGGTTCTAACCTTCATCGTAGAGGCACCAAAAGGAGGCGTAAACTGTGGGTATGAGGACGTGCGACGACTTCCCAATAACGTGACATGTCCACGATAACGATGGGCAGAACTCAGATGGAATTTGGTGCCTGTTTGCAGTAGGAAACCCTAACATAAGCAGTGTTCAATCTACATGAATACTCGAGGACACGTAGGCAGTATGGGCTTAGAAAATATCTTTCTCGTGAAACCCAAGCGCCTCCATCACAGGAAGTAATGAGTACTATCGTCAGGGGATCACAACTAGATCCCATATTTCTAGAATTGCAGAAGGTTTTAGCACGATTCCTGATAACCGTCTCCTAATCAGATTAAATGGTTATGGAGTATCCTCTCAGTTGTACGACTAGAGTCGTGGTTACCTGTGAGTCGCAGTTCTTAGCAATCCACTGAACGTGAGCAAGTGAAAGAAAGTTGAAGCAGGAGGTAGCTGTCTGGGAAGTGCTGAGTATATGAAATAGTATTTCCATAAATAACGATTTATTATCTATTAAATAAAAGAATCTCTTAACAGTAAAGGATAACAGTTACGGTGGAAACTTAAAAATATTTTCCAAAAGTTTAAAATCACAGAACAATCCTGAAAGTATGGCAGTGCCTAGAATAAAATACAGGACCAGTCGAGACAACATTACCAATTTAATAATAATATTAATGATGTTGATAATAATAATAATAACGTTTAACAACTACATTAGCGCCTTAGGCCCAATTGAGCTGTTTCAGAACAGTTCACGAGAATATAAAAATGCACAAGGAAGATATGCCTATAATGTTAATCCAAATACGCCGTTGCTGGTGAACAGGCTACAGCTTTTTTAACACAACTAAATTCGCTGTCAACGGTCACTTAAATGTTTGTAAGCAGTGAGACCTCTCAGAAACTTAAGCATAAAAAATGGTTCAAATGGCTCTGAGCACTATGGGACTTAACTTCTGAGGTCATCAGTCGCATAGAACTTAGAACTAATTAAACCTAGCTAACCTAAGGACATCACACACATCCATGTCCGAGGCAGGATTCGAACCTGCGACCGTAGCGATCGCGTGGTTCCAGACTGTAGCGCCTGGAACCGCTCGGCCACCCCGGCTGGCACTTAAACATACATAGAGTACTGAACTCAGGTACAGCTGCAGCTCACTCTGACGTTAAAATGATTTTAACTTTTGAAACACTCGGGTATTAGCAAATGCAGTAACATACCAACATCCACATCTCGAAGGCGCTATCAAAGAGTTTAGCAAACACCTTCACGAGGAGGATTTCACATCAACTGCTGTTAATAATTAAGTTTATTACCAGTCATTCAAATTATTAGGAAAGTTATAAAATTAACTTGAGCACTACTAAATATGAATAGCTAAGGATCACCGGCCAACACGTTCGTGATATTAAAGTAGAACCGCCTTGAGAACACTAAATTAAGTTAATGATCAATTAGAGGATCTAACCGTTAAAACGGCTAATTGCTGTCTACACTTGTAATACAGACACTGTATACATCAGCTGAAGTCAAGTGGAGCAGCGGAAGCGACTAAAAAATACGCAGCATGATAGCATCACAAGAGTCGAGTACAGCCAATGCAGCAGAACAGTAAACAATTTATTTTAAAGTGCATACATGAAATTAGCTGGCCAGCTGTTCTACGACGAGATACGATTGTCTATCAAACGATTAAAGAGAAACTCAAGTGCCTACTGCTCCTTCTTTTCAGTCTTTTGAATCACTGCGAACATAGTTCCACTTGGAGCACTACGAAAATGAGCACAATACAGCAAGGCCCACTTCCGGGCTTCCTCTTGAATTCAGTATAATAACAACATACTTCGGTTACCCAACAACTGGGCAGCGACATTTGCCATGAACAGCTACTATCGATATAAACTAGCGACCCCGATATGGAATGCGCACGACACAATCCTCCCTCCCCTTAATTAATGTGGTACAAATGCATGTGACGAGTTGTCACAGGTCCCCAGCACCCTGGTTACCAGTGAAGATCATTAGTTGGCTAGTATCAGTGGATACGTCTTGAGTGAGTTAGCTCACTGTGGAAGCCATCTTTACTATGTCGTATGGTCCAATAACCTGTGACAACATCTCTTAAATGACCTATCCCCATTTGCTTTGCACCCGGAAATTCTTTAAGAAGACCAAGTCTCCCAGTGTATTGGATAGCCTCCCTCCAGTGCGCAAGCATCATATTCCTGGCAGCTTTCCATTTATACTCGATGTGATCGTTATGCTCACGCAGGAGGTCAGCAGTGGGCCACAAGTTGACAGTGGAGAATTAACGGGTAAGGCAAACAATAACTTGGCTGGAGTATTCCTATCAGATTCACGTACAGCAGTGTTGAAAGCGAAATTAAGCCACTCAATAGACAGATCCCACCTAGTCTTAGACTTTGCATGGTAGCTAAACAGGGATGAATTTAAATTACAGTTAACAAGCTCAGCAAAGGAAGGAGTGGGATGTAATACATGCAAAACAAAGCATCTTAAATTCATGAGACATAAAAGCTCGTGCACTGTCACTAGAGACATGCATTCTCACTAGGGATCCTAAAAATTCACTGAAGCGCCAAAGAAACTGGTACAGCTGCCTAATGTCGAGCAGGACCTCCGCGAACAAGCAGAAGTGCCGCAACACGACGTGCCATGGATTCAGCTAATGTCTCAAGTGCTATTGAAGGGAACTGGCACCATGAATCATACACGGCTGTCCACAATACCTTAGGAGTACGAGGGGGTGTAGATCTCTTCTTAACAGCACGCTGAAAGGCATCCCAGATATGCTCAGTAATGTTCATGTTTGAAGAGTTTGATGACCAGCGGAAGTGTTTAAACTAAGAAGAGAGTTCCTGGAGCGACTCTGTAGCAATTCTGGAAGTGTGAATTTTCTAGATAAGCTTATGTATTGTAGTATGAGTGGGACACTGCACAGATGCTTTAATTCATATTTCACTGGAAGAATGCAGAAAGTTGAAATGAGCAGCACAGACTGTCCTCAAAACTCAGAAGAGTCCTCTAACTGGGAAGGTATCAAAAATGGTGCCCCACAGGATTCAGTTTTAGTTCCCTTATTGTTCTTAATATATATTAATGATTTGCCTCTCTGTATTCACGAAGATGCAAAGCTATTTCTTTTTGCTAATGATACAAGTATAGTAATCACACCCAACAAACATGAATCAGCGGAGAAAATTGTAAATAATGTCTTTCAGAATAAGTACTAAATGGTTCTCCGCAAGTGGACTCTCACTAAAGTTTGAGAAAGCACAGTGTATACAGTTCTGTACGTAAATGGCATAAAACCATAGATAAAATACAGACTATAAACAGAAGTCTCTTGCTAAGACAGAATATTCCAAATTTCTGGGTGTGTGCATTGATGAGAAATTGAATTACAAGAAATGCTTCGATGATCTGCTGAAACGGTTAGGTTCAACTACTTATACTATTTGGGTTATTGCAAATTTTGGTGATAAACATATCAAAAAATTAGCCTACTACACCTATTTTTATTTACTGCTTTTATATGGCATCATACTTTGGGATAATTTATCGCTAAGAGAAAACTTATTCATTGCGCAAAAGTGTGTAATCAGAATAATAGCTCCAGAATGATATTTTCACTCTGTAGTGGATTGTGCGCTGATATGAAACTTCCTGCAGATTAAAAGTGTTTGCCGGACCGAGACTCGAACTCGGTCCCGAGTCATTTACTTAAAGAACTCCGGATATTCACGGTACCTTCGCAATACATATATTGACTTATGTAAGCTGTTATTAATAGCCCATCCCAGTTCAAAAATAACAGCGAAGTGCATAGCTACAACACTAGAAGAAAGAATGATCTTCACTGTTCTGGGATAAATCTGACTTTGGCACTGAAATGGGTGAATTACGGTGCCACAAAAATCTTTGGTCATTTGCCAAAGAGCATTAAAAGTCTGACAGACAGCCAACTAACATTTAATAACAAATTAAAACAATTTCTGAATGACAACTCCTTCTGCTCAATAGATGAATTTTAGAAAAGAAGTATTAACTGTAAAAAAATAATACTTTGTATAAAGAAAACTTACATTAAAGTTATACATTCCACATCATTACGAAATGTAATCATGGTCTATTAATGTATGTATACATTGTCCTGCTGGAATTGCCGATGTCGGTCAGAGTGCACTATGGACATGAATGGATGCAGGCGATCAGATAGGATGCTTACACACTTGTCACCTGTCAGAGTTGTATCTAGACGTATCAGGGGTCCCAGATCAATCCAGCTGCACATGCCCCACACCATTACAGAGCCTCCACCATCTTGAACAGTCCCCTGCTGACATGGCCTTTGGATTCATGAGGTTGTCTCCTTACCCATACATGACCATCCGCTCTGTACAATATGAAACGAGACTCGTCCGATCAACCAACATGTTCCAGTCATCAACAGTCCTATGCAAGTGCTGACGGGCCCAGGCGAGGCGTTAAGTTTTGTGTCGTGCAGTCGTCAAGGGTACACGAGTGGGCCTTCAGCTCCGAATACCCTTATCGATGATGTTTCATTGAATGGTTCGCACTTGTTGATGGATCAGCATTGAAATCTGCAGCTATTTGCGGAAGGGTTGCACTTCTACCACGTTGAACGATTCTCTTGAGTCCTTGTTGGTCCCGTTCTTGCATTTACTTTTTCCGGGCGCAACGATGTCGGAGATTCGACGTTTTATCGGATTCCTGATATTCACGGTACACTCGTGAAGTGGTCATAAGGGAAAATCCCCACTTCATCGCTATCTCTGAGATGCTGTGTCCCATCGCTCGTGCGACGACTACAACACCACTATGAAACTCACTTAACTCTTGATAACCTGACATTGTAACAGCAATAACCGATTTAAAAACTACGCCAGACACTTGTTGTCTTACTTCACTTAAAACGTCCGGACAGATAGGCCGTGGTGGAAGTATAAAACTGTCTCCTGACGTTTCGTCTCCGACTGCGGGAGACATCCTCGGAGGTAAAACGGCGAACTGTATGATCAACTTGTTGTCTTATTTAATCGTTGCCGACGGCAGCGCCATATTCTGCCTGTTTACGTGTCTCTGTATTTGAATTTCTTTGTCGCTTCAGTGTAGAATAAAATGTGCATCGGTATTTAATTGTTATGCTACAGGTATCAGACATGCTTGGTAGTAGCCAAACGAATTGGGTAAAGGCGTCCACCAGTAACACATACCTGTGACCTTCTTTAGTGCTAAGTAGGAGACATAGGTAGTCAATGAAAATATTCTCCATTTCTCAACTCAAACAGCTTTCAGCTGTCTAGTTTCCAAACATTTTATTTGGCTACCAGTTTCGGCTATTAAATACGCTATCTTCAGGCCCCTGGCCGACGTGTAGGAAGATTCCACCGCGGTTCCCATTAAAATATGGGTCAGCATTAAAATACTGGTATCTGCAGATTTCTGCTTGCTATAACGACGACTTAAACGATCATCTGCCGACTGTTAGATAAACGCTCAAACTGGAAGCGAGGTGGAATATTCCTACACGTCTGTCAGGGGCCTGAAGATGGAGTAGTAAATCACTGAAACTGGTAGCCAAATAAAATAATTTTGGCATAAAGACTGCTGAAATGTGCTTGATTTGAGATCCTGTAGTGAACAGCCGAGCCCCTCAACCGTCTCTTAAACGATGGACATAAAGAGTCTTGTCCATTTGGTGCCACACCCTATCAACCCTACATTTCTCTCCCCGGCTGTTGGGGTTAGTTCTTGCACTCTTCGCACTGGCCAACAAATTTTTGGACATCATCGTTTAGTCCATGCCAGGTGTTATGTCTTTAATCTTCATCGTAGTTTTGAACATTCCAAGGTGGCCTCCACTGATGAAAATACCTAAATACGTAAGTTTTCAGTTCATTGAGCCGGCAGATTTTGTTTTTCTCGTCGTAGATGTGATAGCAGAGCATGTCGTTGATGAACTAGTTCTAGGGCACCTCTTTACTCTTTATAAGCTCTTCCTTTATGTTCCAGCATCCTGTCTCTCCGCTGAACCTCCGAACAGCCATAGAATTTATCTGAGGACTGCTACCATACAAGAAAGCTGCTCAATAGTTTCAAGAGAGACGTCTACCTCGTCCTCATGCACAAATATTCGACTGAGGGCATCATGTACACTGTTATCCGTTCCTTTTATATGACACGTCAAAATGATAGATCGAAATGCTCGCATTCCACTTGGATATTCTCCCCATCTTCTTAGGCCTAACAATTACTCTTGTTAGGGCGAGATCGTTCGTCTCCAAACGGACGGGTTATGCTCAAAATCTGAAATGTTCCAAGAAAAATAACACGGCCAGCGCCCCTTCGTACAAAGAGTACTTTCTCTCTGCGGCTGATAACGACCGTAGGCATACCCAGTAGGCTTTCTTCTCCCTCCTCTTGGACAAGCATGGCTGTAACACCCGAACTGGGCACGTACATCTGAAGGACAAATTATCTGTCGATATCAGTCATGGCCAGGACGGCGGCACTAACCATGACGAAGAATGCTGAGTTTCATGAAATTGGAAACATTCTCCCTTCCATCGCAACTGGTTAGGGGACAAGAGAAAGGGTGACAGGGCGGCCAAATGGGCTAATTTGGGAATGAATATACGAAATAAATTTACCGTGCCGATGAAACCAACTATGCCTCTATGTCTGGTTTGATCATGGTCCACTACGATACTTTCGCCTACATGTTTAAATTTTAAGTCACGCAATACACGATCTATGAGTGACGAGGGAACGACTACCCTTTTAGCTAACCCGAATAGAACACCTTTATGCTCTAAGAGATTCAAATCTGTGCAAAATGATTGCCAGGGGCTTAGACTCTTCTACAAGAGGCACCTGGTGGTACGCCTGTTTCAGGTCGAGTACTGACCACTGGCAAACAATGTGAATCAGTTACGCAGATTGGACGATGGTACTGGTTCCAGAATAATATTCTGAGTGACAGCCGTATAGTCAACCAACAGATGGTATCCTCGCCCTCTGGATTTGGGCACCACGAAAACAGGCGAAGCGTAGGGAATATATGAATTGTGGATTACTTGGTCAGCCAAAAGTTGGTCAATAATTTTCCTCATTTCCCTCGTCTTGGATGATGGCAAGCTACAGGCAGACTGTCGAACTGGAACCTGAGCAGGGAGCAAAATATTTTACTGTATCTTACTGCTCACCCCCCAAATTGTCGGTCAATAGATTCAGATAAAGGCTGGGATCTCCGGCTGACACCGTCCCTGCTCCATGCCCAAATGAGACGTGTCGAAAGACCATTGCCCTGCCTTCGCAGAACACATTCCTTGACGGCACTTACAATTACGCAAAAGATGCTTGTTACCTAGGTTTCATTTGAACATTCATTAACTCAGTTAAATACTCAGAGGAGCTAAACATTAAGATAGTTAATGGGATTGTACAGTCGGTATTGCAGACACTGAATATATCAGCTTAAGCCCACTGGGGCAGCAGAGGGGGGGGGGGGGAGGGGTAGTCGGGGTGTGGGGAGGGTGGCAAACATACACACAGCGTTATAATATCGGAAGAGGCGATCACACTCAAAATCAGTAGAACAGTAAACAACTTATAATAAATCGTATACATGAACTTAGCTGGTCAGCTGTTTAAGAAGTCATAAGATACTCAAATGGTGTATAAAGGATTAAACAAAACCCCTAGGCGCTTCTTGTTTCTTGTTATCCTCTCTGGTATTAGTTGTGAACATACATATACTCCAAAAAGTAATTAACACAGGAGTCTACGTTTAAGGATGTGCAGATAGTGTAATATTGTTAGAAGAAAATACGACTGGGAAATGGACATGTTTATCAATTGGTGAAAAGGAAAGTACGGTTTAGAAACACATATTTTCGTTTATGTATACATAGTTAAACATAAAGTAGTAAAGATAGGCGGTTTGGTAAGCAAAATTAGTGTTCATCGGCAATAACTGAAAAGACACTCTGAACATAGAATGTTATGGTTAGTACTTAGTGGACCCTCTGTTACTCTTTATAATCTCTTGCATTCTGACTGCCATGGGTTTTATACAGAGATTCTGTTGTTTCCATTTTACACTATTTGTCTAAAACAACGTTCTTCAAATAACTTTTATTGAATCTATAATGATTCATTTCGATGTTGTAAAGTACATGCCACAAATTCTCTGTTGGGTTAATGTCTGGGAACTGGCGTGGCATCGGCATCCAGCAAGAAGTGTGTTTTTTTTGTGGGAGGGGGGAGCGGGGTCATCAGTCTTCATCTCAGAGTAGCACTTGCAAGCTACATCCTCAATTATTTGCTGGATGTGTTCCAAGCCCTGTCTTCCTATACAGTTTTTTCCCTCTAAAACTCCCTTCCCTCATGTTTTAAGACATGTCCTACCATCCTGTCCCTCATTCTTGTCAGTGTTTTCTACATATTCCTTTCTTCTCCAATTCTGCGCAGAACCTCCTCATTTCTTACGTTATCAGTCAACCTAATTTTCAACATTCGTCTGTAGCACCACATCTCAAATGCTTCTATTCTCTTCTGTTCCGGTTTTCCCACAGTCCATGTTTCACTACCATACAATGCTGTACTCCAGACGTACATCCTCAGAAATTTCTTCCTCAAATTAAGGCTGATATTTGATATTAGTAGACTTCTCTTGGCCAGGAATACCCTTTTTGCCATTGCTAGTCTGCTTTTGATGCCCTCCTTGCTCCGTCCGTCTGCCTAGGTAGCAGAATTCCTTAACTTCAACTACTTCGGCTTCATCAATACTGATGTTAAGTTTCTCACTGTTCTCATTTCTACTATTTCTCATTACCTTCGTCTTTCCTCGATTTACTCTCAATCCACAGTCTACATTCATGAGACTGTTCATTCCATTCAGCAGATCATGTAATTCTTCTTCACTTTCACTCAGGACACCGATCTAAATAGCGAATCGTATCATCGATATCCTTTCACATTGAATTTTAATTCCGCTCCTGAACCTTTCTTTCATTTCCATCTTTGCTTCCTCGATATACAGATTGAACAGTAGGGGTGAAAGGCTACATATTTGTCTTACACCCTGTTTAATACGAGCACTTCGTTCTTGATTGTCCACTCTTATTATTCCCTCTTGACTGTTGTACATATTGTATGTGGCTCCCCATAGCTTACCCGTACTTTTCTCAGAATTTCGAACGTCTTGCACCATTTTACATTGTCGAACGCTTTTTCCAGGTTGAAAAATCCTATGAATGTGTGTTGATTTTTCTTTAGTCTTCCTTCCATTATCAACCTCAACGTCAGAATTGCCTCTCGCGTGCCTTTACCGTTCCTAAAGCAAAACTAATCGTCATTTAGCGTATCCTAAATTTTCTTTTCCATTCTTCTGAATATTACTATCGTAAGTAGCTTTGATGCATGAGCTGTTAAGCTGATTGTACGATAATTCCCAAACTTGTCAGGTTTTGCAGTCTTCTTCACCCCAACGTGAATAGTCGTTTTGTTGCCTTTTCCCCAGTAACTTTAAAAATTTTGGTGGAATGTTATCAGTCCTTTCTGCCTTATTTCACCTTAAGTCCTCGGAAGCTCTCTTAAATTATGATTCTAATATTGGATTCCCATCTGTTCTAAATCGACTCTTGTTTCTTTTTCTATCACATCAGACACATTTTCCCCCTCATAGAGCCTTTGAACGTGTTCTTTCCATCTATCAGCTCTATCTATCTATCGCTTGCGCCTGTGACCCGCATTGTGCGCGGGGTTGGCGTGGTTAAATCGGATTTGGCATGTTAAATCGAAGGGGTGGCCGGATGCCCTTCCTGCCGCCACCCTATATCCCCCACGACGGAATCAGAGTACCCCATCTGTCTGCATCTAGTGTAAATCATGGAAAAGTGTGGATGTGTTTCAAATGTCTGTGAGTCGTGTAACTGAGGCGGGACGTGGTGACCAGCCCGGTATTCACCTAGAGGGATGTGTAAAATCGCCTAAAAACCACATCCAGGCTGGCCGGCACACCTGTCCTCGTTGTTAATCCGGCGAGCTGATTCGATCCGGGGCCGGCGAGCCTACCCGAATCCAGGAAGTAGCGCATTAGTGCTCTTTTTTTTTAATCTCATTTTGTTCGCTTTTTGTTCGTTGCTTCTGCTCGGGGCGGACGTCGTAAGACATCCGTTGAAGTTCGTTGTTGATCGATTAACTCAGTTTTTTTATTGCAGAGGGCAGCTATCGCTCTGACCGAACACGCTGAGCTACCGTGCCAGCGAGTGCTCTCTGCTAACCTGGCAGGTCTCCACCTATACGCTCTTTCCTCTGCATATAACAGTGGAATTTCTGTTGTTGTCTTAATGTTGTCAGGCTTGCTTTAAATGTCATCAAGGGCTGTTTTGACCTTCCTCTATGCTGTTTCTGTCCTTCCGACTATCATTTCTTTTTAGATGCCTTCGCTTTTTTCCTGTAGCCATTTCGTCTTAGCTTCCCTTCACTCCCTATTTATTTCATTCCTCAGCGACTTGTATTTCCCTATTCTTGAGTTTCCTAGAACATTTTTGTACTTCCTCCTTTCATCGATCAATTGAAGTATTTATTCTGTTACGGATGGTTTCTTTGCAGTTACCTTCTTTGTATCTATGTTTTCCTTCCCGAATTTTGTAATGGCCCTATTTAGAGATGTCCATTCAACTGTACTGCCTACTGAGCTATTCGTTATTGATGTATCTATATCCTTAGAGAACTTCAACCGTATCTCGTCATTCCCTAGTACTTCCATATCCCGCTGCTTTGCGTATTGATTCTTTCTGACTAATGTCTTAAACTTCAGCCAACTCTTCATCACTACTATACTCTGATCTGAGTCTATGTCTGCTCCTTGATACGCCTTACAATCCCGTATCTGATTTCGGCATCTGTCTGACTAAGATGTAAACTAACTGAAATCTCCCCATATCACCTCTTGTGATTCTTGAACAGAGTATTCGCTATTACTAGCTGAAACTTATTGCAGAACTCAATTAGTCTTTCTCCTCTCTCATTCCTTGTTCCAAGCCCATATTCTCCAGTAACTTTCTCTTCTACTCCTCCCTCTACAACTGCATTCCCGTCTCCCATGACTATTAGTTTTTCAAATAACTTTGCGTTCTGTATAACCCTTTCAACATTCACATACACTTTCTTTATTTCTCCATCTTCAGCCTTCGACGTCGACATATACAGGGTGAGTCACCTAACGTTACCGCTGGATATATTTCGTAAACCACATCAAATACTGACGAACCGATTCCACAGACCGAACGTGAGGAGAGGGGCTAGTGTAATTCTTTAATACAAACCATACACAAATACACGGAAGTATGTTTTTTAACACAAACCTAGGTTTTTTTAAATGGAACCACGTTAGTTTTGTTAGCACATCTAAACATATAAACAAATACGTAATCAGTGCCGTTTGTTGCATTGTAAAATGTTAATTACATCCGGAGATATTGTAACCTAAAGTTGACGCTTGAAGCCTCCGACGTTCAGTTGCGTGTTGTAACAAACATGGGCCACGGTCGGCGAGCAGCATCTGCAGGGACATGTTTACGTTGACGACCGTAGTTACGAGTGTGGCTGTAGTGCACTGTTGTGGTTTGGTCTAGCTGTCGCTGTGTCCGCATGTAGCACTTGCTGCTATTGTTATTCTGCATTCGTCTCCTCACGCAGACCAACTGTGGTACACCGTGTTACTAGACGTCTGTAATAGTGTAGTGTTGTAGGAACTGTGGCGATGGTGTATTCGAACTCTGAAAAGGCAGAGATGATACTCATCTATGGTGAGTGTCGACGAAATGCAGCTGAAGCCTGCAGGGTGTATGCAGAACGGTACCCGGACAGAGAGCATCCAACGTGCCGCACATTGCAAAACATCTACCGCCAACTGTAATCAACAGGTATGGTCGTAGCACGCAAACGGGTCCGTAACAGGCCCGTCACAGGGACGCGGGTGCAGTTGGTGTGTTAGCTGCTGTTGCCATGAACCCACACATGAGTACACGGGACATTGCGAGAACCGGTGGACTGAGTCAAAGTAGTGTCATGCGCATACTGCATCGTCACCGCTTTCACCCGTTTCGTGTGTCGCTACATCAGAAATTACATGGTGATGGCTTTAATCATCGAGTGCAATTCTGTCAATGGGCATTAACAGAGAATGCGTTGCAGTTCTACCTGTTTACCGATGAAGCGGGTTTCACAAACCACGGGGCAGTGAATCTACGGAACATGCATTACTGGTCCGTGGACAATCCTCGCTGGCTCAGACAGGTAGAGCGACAGCGACCGTGGACTGTAAATGTATGGTGCAGAATCATTGGCGACCACCTCATTGGTCCTCACTTCACTGCAGGGGCCCAAACAGCTGCAACATACATCGCGTTTCTACAGAATGATCTGCCAACGTTGCTCGAAAATGTCCCACTGGAAACGCGTCGACGTATGTGGTATCAGCATGATGGCGCACCTGCACATTCCGCAATTAGCACTAGGCTGACCCTTGACAGGATGTTCGACGGGCGTTTCATAGGACGTGGAGGACGCATAAATTGGCCAGCCCGTTCTCCTGATCTTACACCTCTGGACTTCTTTCTGTGGGGTATGTTAAAGTAGAACGTGTACTGTGATGTGCCTACAACCCCAGAGGATATGAAACAACGTATTGTGGCAGCCTGCGGCGACACTACATCAGGTGTACTGCGGCGTGTACGACATTCATTACGCCAGAGTTTGCAATTGTGCGCAGCAAATAATAACCACCACATCGAACATCTATTGGCCTGACATGTCGGGACACACTCTATTCCACTCCATAGTTGAAAACGGAAATCACGTGTGTACGTGTACCTCACCCTTCATGTTAATATACATATGCGTCAGTGAAACAGACCAATAAAAAGGTGTTAGCATGTGGATGTAATGTGCTGTTCCAGTCTCTTCTGTACCTAAGGTCCATCACCGTTCCCTTTGGATCCCTTCGTAATTCGGTGCACTCCGATACACACGATCGAACAGCGGAGGAGTGGTACCCTACATCTACATCTACATCTACATTTATACTCCGCAAGCCACCCAACGGTGTGTGGCGGAGGGCACTTTACGTGCCACTGTCATTACCTCCCTTTCCTGCTCCAGTCGCGTATGGTTCGCGGGAAGAACGACTGTCTGAAAGCCTCCGTGCGCGCTCTAATCTCTCTAATTTTACATTCGTGATCTCCTCGGGAGGTATAAGTAGGGGGAAGCAATATATTCGATACCTCATCCAGAAACGCACCCTCTCGAAACCTGGCGAGCAAGCTACACCGCGATGCAGAGCGCCTCTCTTGCAGAGTCTGCCACTTGAGTTTATTAAACATCTCCGTAACGCTATCACGGTTACCAAATAACCCTGTGACGAAACGCGCCGCTCTTCTTTGGATCTTCTCTATCTCCTCCGTCAGACCGATCTGGTACGGATCCCACACTGATGAGCAATACTCAAGTATAGGTCGAACGAGTGTTTTGTAAGCCACCTCCTTTGTTGATGGACTACATTTTCTAAGCACTCTCCCAATGAATCTCAACCTGGTACCCGCCTTACCAACAATTAAGTTTTTATGTGAAATGTATTCCAAATTTTCTCTCAGTTGTTCTGCCACTAATGCTGCTGAGTCGGGAGGTCGGTAAAAGGAACCAATTAATAACCTAGTTCGGTTGTTGAGTGTAACCTCCACCCATAATAATTCACAGGAACTATTCACTTCTACTTCACTACAGGATAAACTACTACTAACAGCGACGAACACTCCACCACCGGTTGCATGCAATCTATCTTTTCTAAACTCCGTCTGTACCTTTGTAAAAATTTCGGCAGAATTTATCTCTGGCTTAAGCGTCAAATTTAGGTTACAACATCTCCGGATGTAATTAACATTTTACAATGCAACAAACGGCACTGATTACGTATTTGTTTATATGTTCAGATGTGCTAACAAAACTAACGGGGTTCCATTTAAAAAAACGTAGGTTTGTGTTAAAAAACATACTTCCGTGCATTTTTTTATGGCATGTATTAACCAATTACACTAGCCCCTCTCCTCACGTTGGGTCTGTGGAATCGATTCGTCAGTATTTGATGTGGTTTACGAAATATATCCAGCGGTAATGTTAGGTGACTCACCCTGAATACCTGAAACATCGTTGTCGGTGTTGGTTTGCTGTCGATTCTGATAGGAACAATCCTATCACTAAACTGTTCACTGTAACACACTCTCTGCCCTACCTTCCTACTCATAACGAATCCTACTCCCGTTATACCATTTTCTGCTGCTGTTGATATTACCCTATACTCATCTGACCAGAACTCCTTGTCTTATTTCCACTTAACTGACTCCTACTACGTCTAGATTGAGCCTTTGAATTGCCCTTTTCAGAGTTTCTAGTTTCCATACCACATTTAAGCTTCTGACATTCCTCATCTCGACTCGTAGAACGTTATACTTCCGTTGATCTTTTTCTCATGGTAACCTCCCCCTTGGCAGTCCGCTTCCGGAGATCCGAATGGGGGACTGTTCAGGAATCTTTTGCCAATGGACAGATCATCACGACACTTCTTCAATTGCAAGCCACATGTCCTGTGGACACACGTTACGTGTCTTTAATGCAGTGGTTTCCATTGTCTTCTGCATTCTCATGCCGTTTACCGTTGTTGATTCTTCCGCCTTTACGGGCAGTTTCCCACTCCTAGGACAAGAGAGTGCCCTGAACCCTTGTCCACTTCTCCGCCCTCTTTGACAAAGCCGTTGGCAGAACGAGTGGTGACTTTTTATGCTAGAAGTCTTTGGCCACCAATACCGATTGTTAACCAAAATTTAAGCAGCGGCGGGTTTCGAACCTGGGAACGAAGACATTTTAATTACGAATCAAAGACGCTACCTCCACCCCCACCCTTTTTTCTTTGTTCGTTCTATTTGTTCGGGGCGGACATCTCATGACGCTTGTCGAAGTTAACCGTTGATCGATTAACTCCATTCTTATTATTATTACACAGTGCAGCTAACCCTCTGACTGAATACGCTGAGCTACCGTGTCGGTGCCCTAAACCACAGGTGTTATACAACAGAAAGTCCACTAGTTCTCTGTGTTTTGCATCATCATATTGTGTAAAAATATAATCATCAGAAAGACCCATATTAATCACGCCTCTGGACACATACGATATTAGGATGTTTATGTAAACCTTGTGGGCTATAATTCCATCAATAAAACAAATATTTTTCACATCATTTGCACCCACACAGCCCCAGCCAAGCACTAAAACACCTCCATACTTACCCTCAAGTTCACAGTTCTTTCTACCCCATTCTGTTATTCGCTCATTTTACTTAAACAGTTCAACTCGACAAATCAGTAAATACAACCTTCGTCCAGAAATCAAAGTCATCGGTTTCATGTTCTACTACAAATGCAGCTCACTTCCTTCTGTTGGTTTTTATCGATTTGTGGTTTTCTGCTAGCTGTTCAACCTCCACATCCAACTGGACAAAGAACGTTTCATATATTTTCTTTTAAACAGACTTGACTGCATTGATTTTAATTGCAGTAGCAAGTTATGGAGAGCTTGTGTTTGGATTGTTTGACCTGTATAAGCAGCTGTTGTTTTTCCGTATCGGGTAGAACAGCAGGAGGATCGCTTCGTAACCGGTTTTCGCACGTTTTATTCTCGTTAACCTTATATATGGGCTTTTACGTCCAATGGTTCCCATAACTTCTTGAAAAGATTTTCCGTTTCGAAACAACCTGATGCAGATTTCTCTCCATCTTTTTTCGCAGTTTCGCGACGTTTCGACCATATTCCTTAAATATCGCACAACGGCTTTCGAAACAGAAAGGTAACTGTCAACTACAGTGGATGAGAAACAACTGCATAAGGAAAGAGAGAGGGCGTGTGTAGGTGTAGCAGTGTGCATGGGATCTGTTTACTAGAGGAGCACTTTTTGACACCAGTTGTGGCATGATTTTAAGTAGCTCTGATTTCTTCACAAATTAAGCAACGTATGAAACCGAACAGCGTTTTATTTCTAAATATAGACATGAACCCACGTAAGGAAATGATTATTGTTTATTTATTAGGTATATTTTCATGATCGTGATTGTTATGTTATATGTGATAAAGTCAAACACTCTTTGGAATCACTGTAGATTCACTAGGAGACACACAGGACAATACAGAAAGACCCACCTCCAGGTTCCCTCTTGAATTCAATAAACGATAATTACAAAATTACCATTACCTACTCTGCAACATACAAACAGTGTTAATACTAATATCGGTAATACAAGAAACAACAAGCATTTATGAGTGGAACAAGGTTGGTGAACATAAGTAATACCAAGGTCAATAAAGTTCTACAGCGATTACTCGAGCATGCTGCTTCCTAGGCAATAAAGAAACGCGGAACTTGTACGCTCACTAACAAGCCATGTCATTCTGCTGTATGAAAACTTAATGCCAAACCGTCAATAGTACATTTACTGATACGCCCCACCGTATATCTGGCGAATCACAGGAAATTCACTCTTAAACCAGAAAAATAACTAGGATGCCTGGGGCCACAACAGTTGATTATCAATCCACAGTCCTTAGGTGCGATGGACTGCACAGTCAAGTTTGCTTGCTACAACCGGTTAAGTGACTGACAGTTTTAATTCCAACTAGCATCTCTGTGCCAACACTACACACAACAAGGCAGGGCGTGACTTCTCGCGATGTTGAGCCCCCATGGCTGTCGACACGTCCGCAGCAACCGCGGTAACCAAACTATACAACAATTCCTCTGACCAGACAAGACTCCATAAGTAAGCTGCAGCCGTCTATATATAGCCACCTTGATGCCAACTCCTTGCCTCCCTTGCGGCAATGCGCCCTTGGATCTGTCAATAACCCTCTAGTAAAGACTTCAGACTATCAAAACCAATTGTAAAATGATGTAGATACGACATCCGTATGGTTCGAAAAGTGGCAATAGACCATGGACAATGGAAGTGTGAGGTACTCCACAAGATACTAAAAATTTTCGGTTAATATAAGTTTGAAGGTTGCCAATAAAACTAAGCACTCACTGTGTACGACTACAAACAACTTAAAGTGGAACCATCACAAAGAAAATATTATTATGAACGTGAACCTAAGATTGCTTTTTCGTAGAAAATGCAACAAATCTACTAAAGAGACTGTCTCTTCCAGCATGTTGTTGCACAGTACGGGATCAATGTAAAGCAGGATTGACGAGAGACATTGAAAAAGTTCAAAGGAATACTGTGATGACTCATTCCGGTAAAGCGTGGGTGGGGCGGCGAGGGGAGACTATAGGCGCTATTACTACCGCAGAGCTTTTAATGACATGTAGTGATTGGCTTCTCCTGTTCTTAAATCGAAACAAAAACAAGATAGCTCTGATTTTGGAGCCAGATGGAATTGAAGTATCTAGTTGAAACGAAACTGAGAAGTTTAAATTATGTGGGCACTTTAATCTAAAGTCAGTTCAACGTAAACTAGGAAAATTTTCATCTAATACAAAGAAAAATTGAATAAATAAGCAAGAATAAAGTTTTAGGATAGTTTGGTCAACTATTAATAGCTAAAAGTACTCCATTAATTTACAAACTCACAGAAGAAACGAAAATGAGTTAAATTCTTACCCGTCATGTTCTTTTAAATGTTGCATAGTGCTTTGTTGATTTTCTGTTAGGCGTGGTAACATAAACAAAAATCTATTACCAATCACATGCTGTAATGTATCAATGTGAAAATGTTGCAGATGCTTCTGTTTGCTGATGCAGCATGTTCTATTCAAGTGAATATGCTAATTGAATATCTAATTAAGGAATTCGCTCAGTGTTTGTAAAACCGACATTGTTTAAATTAATAATTATAATCACGCTTTACAACATAAACTAATTCATTAGTTAGGACACAAGTTCTCCAAAGATAACAATACTGATAAATATTTCTCTTTATGGCAGTCGCTTCGATGATGATAACTATCTGAGTGAATGTTCACAAATGAAACAGAATGAAACATAGTATTTAAAGACGGAAGTAAAGATCTAAAAATGAACTGATTAATTTTTACTAAAATATTCAGGATTCATCGCGATCAGCGTGGTCAAATTTTTTTATGTAGACTCTAAAATCCTGGTAAAACTAACGACGCAGAAATTGTGAAACCTGTACTATTAGTGGAGCTCGATGTAAGTGAATAAGAGTCGACTAAAAATGAATAAGTTCGTGGTTTAATCTCAAGTCTGTCCCTGGATTTATTTCAATCACTTAACGATTCATTTACCTGTGGGATTTACTTTTCATGTGTAGTAGGTCAGGTTTCACAGCGGTTGGGAATCCATAGTAATCCTTAGGTGTGCCCAACTGGTTGGTGTTGTCAGTTCTTGGGCTGGAGAACAGCAAGGGCCCATCATTTAAAGAAGGGGTATGGTAGCAAGGGAAGACTATTATAGATGGGCCTGCTAAAGAAAATTTGCAACAACATCGTTGGATACTGTAATAAACATTTAATTTTCAATGTAACTTTAAAATTGTCTTCTGCATTTCATACTAGTAGACACAGCAGTAACATACATTCACTTTTAATGAAATATTTGGAAAATAAAAACATATGGCATCAGCCAGATCTTTCACTGGGCCAGGCAGTTTCACTATATAGCTTGTAGTGCAGTACTGTTAAACACTGTACATATCTAAATGTCAATATATTTCATGTTAGTAATTTTTAGACTTGTATGTTGGCATTTGAATCCGAATAAAGGCTAAAAGTAGCAATGTGGCCATGAGAAACGGAAAAAAATACTGATCATCAAAACACAGAGTTCTAGGAAAACTACATTGAAAACCATTACTTAAATTTTGTCCCTGATGGCCATTTTAGGCCTAAGATTAGACAAATGTCAAAGAGAATCTTTCAAGGCATCTCGCACCGAATCGCTTAACAATATCTAGTCTCCATGCAAAGGACGTAACCATTTATTGAATAGGGCAGAATGGTGTGAATTGCTTGTACTTTCCGATGATGGTTGAAGAAATTTAATCAGTATCGTATTATCACTAGGACATTTTAATCAGTAATGCTGGCCAATTACAAGAACACAGTGCAAGCCTTACCTTCTTCGACTGTTGCTTTGTGGCTTCGGGAACTGCTCACCACAAAGAGGACAAACATTTTTCAACAATGGGTATACATAATAACTGCAATAATCAGCCTTTTGTTAGCGTCCACAGAGTAATGGAACCGATTCATCGATGAAGCCGGCACGTCGATAGCAACCCTTCCCTTACCCGCTGTATTATTGGAATCTATCTTCGTCTTGAACTTTGTAATTTAACTTCGACTGAACTGTCTCTTCTTGTGTGTGTGTGTGTGTGTGTGGGGGGGGGGGGGGTTTAGTGTTAATTAAAGCTTTGCTAAGTCGAGTGGTTGATTATTGTGACTGGTGAAAGTTATTTTAATATAATTTATATCGCCACACGTAAACGTACTTGAGTGAAAACACGTCCTATTTTAATTTGTAGTTAGTTTTTAGTTTACTCATACATCGTTCAGGGAGTGACTATTAAAGTAATGCGTTGGATGGCAATGTTACCAGACAAGCAAAGTGATTCAGAAAATGCATTTTCCATTGGTATTTATTTTTCCACTCTGCGTGTTCTGAAGAACGCATACCGAGTGTTTCGAGAACTGAAGCGCTGCAATACAGATGCAAAAATTCCCCTTAGAGGATGTCATTGACATACGGCCTCTAAAAGCTACAGTTTCCAGCAGACGATGAACAGCAAAGCAAACTCTGTGCAGGCTTTCACGGATGAGATAGGAGGAAAACACAAAGAGTGCGTCCCTGTACAAAGTGAAGAACCCTTGCTTTGGCCGCGTTTCTCTGAACTCTAGCGTTCTTACGTCTCTAAATTACCTCCTCCTCGCGTAAACGGTGACTATTAAAAAATAATGAAAGCTGCGAGGGAAGCTGTGTGTGTGTCTTCTGTACCCCTCGTGCAGTCATCTGGCCATAAAAACGACGCGTCTCCTTTAATAGGAAGCCGCATCAGGATGTGCGCCATAAATCCACATTTTTTGGGGGGCTCCGGTGCTGATTTATCCCGCAGATTACGTGACACATTAATTTGGCAGCGCTTTATAATCCCCGCTATATCTGTGCCGACCTTCCCGCCAGCGATAACCGCAATTTGTTTTTCTGAGCCTGCCCTCGTTCTAATGGATGTGTGACTGCTTTCGGCCACTGTGTGTACCGTATACACGACGAAAACAATCTGCTGGTATTTCTAAAATACGGCCCTGCAATGTCCTGTGTATTCGTTTTTCTCGTTGACTATTGAATCTTCGTCCGTGATTTGAACTTGCATAGCGGGATGACATAGTACGTCTGAGGAACACTACAGATGTAAACAGTTACATTCTTTTATCGGGTCGTATGTTTCAGTCATTGGAGGCCTTTGTAAGAGCCAGACTGCGTCAGTGTAGTACAGATTTTCCAGTCTTCTACGGAATGTCCTGGTGACATCGTCAACCTGCGACACATACCAGCAGACAGAAGCGTAGCTGAACTAGGTCTGACATAAAGGTGCGTATAAAAATGTAGAAGTGTCATTGAATACCACACAACGATGCAAATTGTGTCACTGGAAATTCATCAATATTTGTTAAAGGTACACGGAGACAATACTCTAGACATGGGTAAAGGAAGAGGTGGGTACTGTGTCTCACTAGCGGTGAAAACCAGGTGATCGACAAGCCACGCCCCGGTATAAACTGTTCAGCTGCCGTCCCTCATAATGAATAGTGTCTTGATCAACTCCTCCTTGATAATCAACGGATTACGAACTAGGACCTATAGCTCGGGTGTAACGTCTTGGACAAAGCCAGTCGATCTCCGAAACCTGATTCTTTAAAGAATCTAACTCCCAGCTTTACATGTCTGATTTCTTTGAAAAAGAGTCAATATGTTAAATATTTGAAATTATTGGGTAAGCGAAGAAAGGTTTAGAATAAGTTTGAAATTATGTTTAATGGTTATTGGGAGACGCTAAGTGCTCTCATTACCAATGATAGGATGAGTATTGTCTGGGTAATTTGTTATCCGTTTTATCCAAAAGCTTATTTCCCAAGCATCTCTGTGTTTAAGACGCCATATCTCTTGAACTTGACGGGTACATTCAGCGGTATATGTGCATACTGTCTGCGGAATGTGCTGTTAATAGCATTTAGAAAAGGTTTGAAATTTTGAGTAAAGATTGTTGGCGGTCGGTAAGTGTTTCTCACAAATACTGGGTGAATGAGATATGGATAATTTACAACCCGTGAGTCACGTTGCCGCAAGACTGGTGGAAAAGAGTCCCAATCCCAAGAAATAACGTAGAGTAACGTAATTTCGGAAATACATGTCTGCATAACGCAAAGTGATTAACGTTAACGTAAGAGCGAGAAAAGCCGTTCCAAATATCAAATGCTGCTTCATGGCACCTCCAGAATGTTCGCTGTAAGCATGGAAGCGTGCAATGCAGTACATTCACTCGATGTCAGTTTGTGAGGTGGTGTTCTATGCCTGTTGCAATTGATCGGTCAGTACATGGATGGTGAATGCTGGCTGTGGATGATGCTGTAGTTGTCGTCCGATGACTTCCCATACGTGCTCTATTCGAGTCAGACGTGGTGACCGAGCAAGGCAAGGCATTGTATCGACAATTTGTAGAGCATGCTGTGGTACAACAGAGGTATGTGGGCGAGCGTCATCCTGTTGGAAGACACCCCCTGCAATAACGGTTATGAATGCCAGAACGAATGGCGAATCACCAGATGTAAAAATTCTCATTCACTGTGCGTGCGATAACCACAGGGGTGCTCGTGCTGTCATATGAAATCGCACCTAACTCCAAGTAGAGGTCCAGCGTGTCTAGGCCGCAGACGGGTTGCTTGCTGGCGCTCACATGGCCTGCTTGTAACCAATACGTGGCCATCACTGACACCGAGACAGAAAAAGTTTTCAACACTAAATACAACAGAGGTCTACTTCACCCTCCAGCAAACTCTCGCTTGAAACGGCTGAAGCCGCAAGTGGCGGTGGTTTGGGGTAGGGGAGTACACGCTACAGGGCGTCTGACTCTGAACCGTCCTTGGAGCAATCTATTTTTAACAGTACGTTGTGTCACTGTGGCGCCAATTGCTGCTCGGATTGATACTGCAGACGCAGACCGGAGCGCCACAGCCATACGCCGAGCACTACGGTTTTCCCTCTCGGTAGTGCCACATGGCCGTCCGGATCCTGGTCTTCTTGCAACCGTACCTTCCCTCGACTACTGCTGCCAGCAGCCATCTACAGTGGCTACATCCCTACCAAGTCTTACTGCAAAATCGTGGAAGGAATGTCCAGCTCCTCGTAGCTCTATTACACGACGTTGTTCTCTGTTAACTTTAAAGCACTCGTGGGCTACATGGGCATAGTTTCTCTTGCTCCACTACGCTAAGGTCAACGACCCATGTACAAATTAATATTTATTTCTGTTATATGACTTTAAAAGAATCTTGTATTTGTTTCAAAGTGTGAACTAAACAAGCGAGCTACGGTGGCAGCTTCGAATCCTGCCTCGGGCATGGATGTGTGTGATGTCCTTAGGTTAGTTAGGTTTAATTAGTTCTAAGTTCTAGGCGACTGATGACCTCAGAAGTTAAGTCGCATAGTGCCCAGAGCCATTTAAACAAGCGAATTTGTGATACGTGAGATGATCTCAAGCCGATGATGTTATCTAATGAGCACATTAAGGTTCCGAAAATAGCTGACTCAGTTAATCTTTTAAATTTAGTAGGAAAATGAAAACTTTAAAACTTATTTTAAAGCTTGTGAACTTTGCTAATATTCATTTTCCTACTGACTTTAAAAGATTGCTTGAGTCAACTGCTTTCGGAACCTTAATATTTCCTTTAAATTTTTAATAATTTTCGGCCTCTGGGGAAAGGTTTTAAAGGTTTTGGATTTAAGAATGCAAATCTGCAAAAAAATTGAAAACAATTCGAAATATCTTCTGGAACGTTCAAGGACAATAACTTGAAATATTTTTGTAATTAATCAGCTCAATGTCAGTTCAATTACTGCAATTTTTTGCATCTTAATAGTTTATTGTTGACTGTGTTCCCTTCTCAGACACAAAAGAAAAACTTAATCGATTTCCTAAGAAAATTGTTGAGCTATTTGACAAATATGCTCCCCTAAAGACCGGAAAAGTAAGAAGGAAACCTGCACCTTGGCTAACTGACTAACTAAAACAGTTCAAGAGTCGCAGAGACGCTGCACATCTATCATGCAAACTACGTCCTACACCTGAAAATCATATTGCTTACAAGCAGAAGCGGACCAGTCAGTCTAGCTGTGAGACATGTTAAGCTCAGGCATGCCAATAGATTAACTGAAAAGGCACTTACAGAAGCTGTTCTATGGAAATACGTCCTTGCGTGCACGGTCTCGGTATAGGCAAAGTAAAAGCTGTACCTCATCCTACTGTCCCAGATGAAGAACTGAACCACTACCTCACATATCACTGGTGATTTCTCAAACTGGGGAACAATCAAGAATGGGGTGCTGCAAGGTTCGCTCTTGGGTCCTCTGCTGTTTTTAATATATATTAATGACTTGCCATTCTATATTCACGAAGGTGCAAAGCTGGTACTTTTTGCCGATGATACAAGTATAGCTATCACACCCGACAGACAAGAATTAACTGGTGAAATTGTAAACTATGTTTTTCAGAAAATCATTAAGTGGTTCTCTGCAAATGGACTCTCAAACTTTGACAAAACACAGTATATACAGTTCCACACAGTAAATGGAATGACCCCATTAATAAATATAGACTTCGATCAGAAATCGGTAGCTATGGTAGAATATTCAAAATTTCTATGTGTATGCATTGATGAGGGGTTGAACTGGAAAAAACACACTGAGGATCTGCTGATACGTTTGAGTTCAACTACTTATGCTATTAGGGCCATTGCAAATTTTGGCGATATACATCTGAGTAAATTAGCTTACCACGCCTATTTTCATTCTCTGCTTTCGTATGGCATCATATTCTGGGGTAACTCATCATTGAGTAAAAGAGTGTTCATTGCACATAATCGTGTAATCAGAATAATTGCTGGAGCTCATCCAAGATCATCCTTCAGACACTTATTTAAAGAGCTAGAAATCTTCACTGTAGCCTCACAATATATATATTCTCTCATGAAATTTGTTATTAACAATCCGAACGAATTAAAAAATAATATCAGTGTACATGGCTACAACACTAGGAGAAAGGATGATCTTCACTACTCAAGGTTAAATCAAACTTTGGCTCAGAAGGGGGTAAATTATGCTGCCACAAAAGTCTTTGGAGTCTTTGGTCACTTACTTAATAGCATGCCAACAATTCTATAGTAACAATACAGACCCCGCCTAAAAGTGGGACAAAGGAGCAAGGAAATGATGATGAAACCATCATTATAATCCACCAACAATGGAATCTCATACAGGGGAACAAACAACTGTACGTCCTTCGATAATGAAGAATAGCACCCTTTTCCCGGTTAGACAATGATGTAAAAATCTTGGGTGCTTGGTGCTACACAACTTTTCACGTATTTATTAACAGACGAAAATCTATCAGGTTCCCGTAAATATTGCAGCGCAAAATCAGCCTGAATAAAGATAACAGATGACAAGAAACTTGAAGTTGATGGACAAAAGGTGGCAGTCGAGTGCCTCTTAGACTTCGGCATAGCCATTGATACTGTCGAATTCAAGATTTTACTTGCTAAACTTAGCGGCCTAAATATCTCTCCAAGTGCAGCACAATGGTTTTGGTCATACCTGACGTCTCGCCAGCAATGTGTAGTGTCCGGCATCGCAGAGCCGCAATGGAGACAGGTAGTATCATGTGTCTCCTAGGGTTTGGTGTTAGGCCCTATACTGTTTTCATTGTATGTCAATCATGTCATCCGATTTATCCTATTGCTAATACCACATGTATGACGACGATCTCCAGTTGTAGCTAATGGCAAAACAAATAAATCTAAAAGCCATCGAGAATTTGAAAACCAACCTGTATGCACTATCAAAATGGGCACAGGATATACAGATAAAGCTCAAACCATCTAAAACATAAGCCGTGCTGTTTGGTCATTTTATGCTCATAAGCCCGAAATATAAGAATATGTATGATCTTTAATCGTAATAGTAACAAATATCAACATCTTTCCATGAGCGAAACGTATATAAATAGAAAAGCTGAAAATGTAAATTGTACTAAGCACGTAACTGCATGTGCAAGACGGCATCAGCATCTCTCCACGCTTTACTAAAATATAACACGTTCTTTCCTCTTGACCTGAAAAAGAAAACTGCACAAACACTTACACTTCCAGTTACTGCTTACCCAGATGTTATCCTGCAAGAGCTTTTTCAGGAAAGTTCAGGGTGCCTGGAACTGGTTATGAATGCCTGTGTTCAGTACGTCTGTGATGTTAGACTCTTTAATCACATTTCGCCATCACGTGCACAGCTACCCTGGCTGCGGTCAGATAAGGTTGTCTCTTCTATTGCTTTATCAACGTGCACTGTACCTCTTATTTCTCCACCGCTTTAATGCTTTTGTCTGAACAAGATGACAGAATCACCTATTCTAATCAGAGCAAACTCCTTTATTTCCTGCTTCACCCCATTTTCTCATTTCTCAGTGTTCTTAGTTGATGCAGTTTCCTTAAATTTTTCTTCCACGAAACTCGCTATCGCAGAAAATTCCAATTATGTTCAGCTATAAATTCTTTTGTATCTACCACTACCATTATTATTATTATCGTCATTATCGTTTTTGGAAGCATCATAGCAAAAGTACACTATGTGATCAAAACTATCCGGACACCTGGCTGAAAATGAGTTACAAGTTCCTGGAACCCTCCATCGGTAATGCTGGAATTCAGTATGGTATTCGCCCACCCTTAGCCTTGATGACAGCTTCCACTGTCGCAAACATACGTTCAATCGGGTGCTGGAAGGTTTCTTGGTGAATGGCACCCCATTCTTCAAGGAGTGCTGCGATGAAGAGTAGTATCGATGTAGGTCGGTGAAGTCGGCGTTCAAAATCATCCCAAAAAAGTTCAATTGAATTCAAGCCAGGACTCTGTGTTGGCCAGTCTATTACACGGATGTCACTGTCGTGCAACCAGGCCGCCACAGACCGTGCATTATGAACAGGTGCTCGATCGTGTTTAAAGATGCAGTTGTCATCCCCTAATTACTTTTCAACAGTGGGAAGCAAGAAGGTGCTTAAAACATCAATGTAGGACTGTGCTATGATAGTGCCAAGCAAAACAACAAGGGGTGCAAGCCCTCTCCAAGAGAAACACGACCACACCATAAAACCACCGCCTCCGAATTTTGCTGTTGGCACTACACACCCTGGCAGATGACTTTCACGTGTCATTCGCCATACCCATACCGTGCCATCGGATCGCCACATTGTGTACCGTGATTCGTCACTCCACACAACGTTTTTCCACTGTTCAATCGCCCAATGTTCACGCTCCTTACACCAAGCTAGGCGTCGTTTGGCATTTACCAGCGTTATGTGTGGCTTACGAGCAGCCGCTTGACCATGAAATCCAAGTTTTCTCACCTCCAGCCTAACTGTCATAGTAATTGCAGTGGATCCTGGTGAATTTTGGAATTCCTGTGTGATGATGTGGATAGGTCTGCCCATTACACATTACGACCCTCTTCAACTGTCGCCGGTCTCTGACAGTCAATAGACGAGATCGGCCTGTACGCTTGTGTGCGGTACGTGTCTCGTCAAGTTTCCACTTCACTATCACATCGGAAGCAGTGGACCTAGGAATGTTTATGAGTGTGGAAATCTCGCGTACAGACGTATGACACAAGTGACACCCAACCACTTGACCGCGTTCAAAGTCCGTGAGTTCCTCGGAGCGCCCCATTCTGCTCTCTCAAGATGTCTAATGACTGCTAAGTTTGCTGATATGGAGTACCTGGCACCAGGTGACAGCACAATGCACCTACTTTGAAAAACATATGTTTTTTGGGGGTGTCCGGATACTTTTTATCAGATAGTGTACTACCATATTAACTTTATTAGGTCTTAGTCAGTACCGATTATTCACATTGTCTCTAAAGGCACTAAATTCAATTTATTATTATGTGTCTCAGTGAAATTACAGTTATTTCTTAGGTAACTGAGATAAGAAAAAAGGTACTGTATGTATGAAACCCCGGTGCGATGTAAGAGAGGACCTTGAGAACCTAATCTAGTCAGGTTAAATAAATAAATAAAAATAAATAAGTACAATATTTAATGCCGCTGAGGTAAAATAAATGTGTAAAATGTTCGTATTTTCTAGACTTACCAGGTTCATACCACCTGCCCTTTGTGAAATTTTAAGAAAGTGACTTGAAATGGTAAGAACATCAATTCAGCGAAAGAAAAAGTGGTTTCAAAAATGATGAGGAACTGCCAAAAATGAATGTGAAATCAAGTACCTTTTGACCTCTTTCAACAAAGGAAAAAAAAAACAAATTTTTGCAGGGTAGTAAAGAAAAGGGATAAACACCATGAGTAAATTGTGTACCAATTTCGTAGTGTAATATTGCTTTTAATCACTTAGTGCGAAAATGTAGTGACATATGTAGAGTCCAGATTTCCAGAATAAACGCGGAAGGTGCTTTAGAAATAAAAGCGAACACATCTGGTGAAAACACTTTTTGCTTTCTGTAAGCTTAAGACAGAAAAATCAACAATAATTTATTATAACTGCTGTTGTTGTAGATGGCTACCCAAACAAACATATGATTTATATACGCAGTCGGAAGTAACGAATGAAACTTTGTATCAAGGTCAGGATTCGAATCCGAGCCTCCTGCTCACTAGACGGGTGCACTAACCACTGCGCCAGCCTGCCACAGCGGCTTTGCGCAATTGTGCGGACTGCCCTATCACGCCTGCTCGTTAATCCAAATTCCTATTCACGCCTCGTCCCACGTCACAGATGTTTAAGACTTGGAAAGGGCTCCGAAGCCACATAGCTTCATTTGATTAAACGTATAATTTATGGCTACTTCAAGTTTTGCCAGAGCTTTTATTTGTATCTCTTTCTGAACGCTACGTGGTGAACTTTCCATCCTACGGCATCTTGCGCTATACTGAGACGTTCGTGCGCCTTTATTACGTGAAAATTAAATCATTCCTAATTTCCAAATGGAATGGTTAGAACGCAACAAGTTAATAAGTTTGGATAGTAATTTATGTACATTCAGCGGCTTCTGATAGCAGACCATTCTGTACGGGAACAAAAGACCTTTTCCGGAAACCAATAACAAGCGCTGCGCAGCAATTCATCTCTTTAGAGCTGCCTTCATAATCGCTATTGGGGAAGGAATGCTCGACAATACAATACGCCTCGGCGATTGCAGACATTCCTTGTATTGTCCCATCATCTTCCAATTTCAATGTAATGATACGCTTCGCTGCACCTGCGGTTGCGTTTCTGCAGGAAGCACCGGCGTACCGGTAGTTTTTTGTTGAGGAGAAATTATGTACAACAAATGACATTATACACTTTGTGAATGCTGACCATGACCAATTACTGGACGACAGTGTACCGATATAACAGTACTACAGTGACCAACCACAGCATCAGCTAGAGTGTCGGCATGAAAATGATACTCTGTCCCTTTAGCTCGAGTAAGTGTTCAATTGGATGGCTTTACTATTTTTCTTCAGTCCTCTTGTTTATCCTGTTCTGTGTAATCGTTCCCCCAAATCATGCGCTATTGTATGCATCTCCCTATCTTGTAGTCCCATAGTAATTTACAGGAGAAAATTTAAATGATCTACGTGACTGAAACATGATCTTACAGCGTTAAAAAGCTGTGTGGTGACAGTAACTCAAATAAATTATTCATTTATTTTTTGTTACCTGTTGAGAATGATGAACATGTTCAGGTCCCGCAACAGTTTATAGAAAAACAGATCAAACTTATTTTTACTGGTTTTCAAAGTAGGAAAAGATTTATGGTTATGCTGCATTGTCCATTGTGATTGAAATAGAACACTCAGATAAGTTCTAAGTCACGTAGAATGTTGTGGTAAAATTTCCTTCTTTCGCCATTCAAACATTCGAGCATAGCAGGAGTGGCTTTTTTTCTTTCAGTCAACGGTACCACAGAAGTGATGCATCAAAATCCTACTCATCTCACATGATGAGCAGCGATTCAGCGTTTAGGAATAAAGTGCTTGTCTCGCCAAATCAGATTACTCCAGTTTTTCTTGTAGCAAAAGGCTTCAGAATCGTCTTCTGTGCTTCGTAACAGTGAAGCCTCGCCAAAAGAAGTCTCGAAAGCCTATATAATTTCTTGAACTTTACCCTTCCATACCCAAAATTTCATTGGACCAAGCAGTTTGACATTTTTGAGGTCTTCACATTCTGAAATTTGGAAAATTTCGCACGTTTGTCCGTCACGTAGAATCATAATCTGAAGCAGAGAAGCAGTGTCCATACATAAGAAAAGTTTATTTCATTGTGCCAGAAGGAACCAATAGGGATGAGAGAAACGTGTAACAACGCCATCATCCTGTTTCTCAGCTGGCCTTCACTTCTTTCGTTTCATACACTATGGCTTACGTTTGTAAATGGGATGGTAATGGAAATGAGCGTTTGTCGTCATTGGCCGGGAGGCCCTTTACGGGGCAGGCCTGGCCGCCCTGTTCCAGGACTTGTTACATTCGACGCCACATTGTGCGACCTGCGGGCCGGATGGAGATGAAATGATGATGAAGACAGCACAACACCCAGTGCCTGAGCGGAGAAAATCTCCGACCCAGCCGCGAATCGAACCCGGGTCCGTAGGACGGCAATCCGTCACGCTGACCACTCAGCTATCGGGGCGGACGTTTGTAAACGGTGAGGCGTCCCATGTTCAGAGATTCTAAAATGCAGACAACTTGCTGGCTCCGGCCTCTGCCAGAGTTCGCCTGATACCACGCACATGCTTCTGTGAAGAGACTGCAACATGAATACCCAAGTTGTACAATGGCACCATTACCATACTCTTCCTACAGTTGCTAAGGCACGAAGTTGGAACTATATACTGTGTACCTTTACATGTTTTTGAAGCCCTGCTTATATTCTTCGAAAAAATAACATTAAAAACCTCATTCTGACATTTCTATATTGCTCAATCACGAAATTCAGCGAAATTTTTCCGATTCCAATAGGTACAATATGAGGAGGGGCGCTGTTTCCGCCTGCAAATAATCGCTTCTCGAAAAATTCGTATTTGAACAAGGCTGGAAAAACCAGCTTGTTTGTGGAAATAGTCCATAATCGTGATACGCTGCGGCAATTTCGACGGAAGTACCAGCAATGCATGTTTATGCTGTTTACCGAACAGCGCTGCGCCTGTGTTCATGCAGTCCCGCCGAACAAACGCTTACGGCTCACATCAAACACGCGACGGAAGCCGGAGCCTGCACACACCTTCACTCACACACACACACACACACACACACACACACACACACACACACGTACACGTACATACACACATATCTCTTACATGCTGCGAGCTCTCCCTTTCGCTTTGTAGAGGCGCATTCCTACACCTGGAGAGCAGATGTGCACTCTACTCTAATGAAAATGCGGTGCCGTAATTAACATAACTTTCTTTTGATATTTCTGACATTGGTGTCATGGTAAGAAAAAGTTGGCTGGAACTCTTTAGATGCTTCTTGTAAACATATTTAAAGAGCCCCATATTACCAAAAGAGTTCGCGCCTTTTCAAAAATATGTCACACTGTTATATGTACTCTACATCTGGCTTCCTTCTGGCGTGATATGTTACACACCAGTCAACATCATGTAACTTCAGGTGTATACGTGCATTCTTTTACACTTAGGATGCTGAACTCCGAAGGACCTAAGGCATGTTGTACTGGCGGTAATGAACATTATTTTGCGAGTAAAATTATCACTGACGAATGACGCTTGATGTTGTAGCGAAAGAAGTTCAAAATATTTTTCCTTCGTGCCTTTCTCTTAAATATTCAGATACAAATTTTCGATGACTTTCACTTCTTCAGTATCACACAAGTAACGAGAAACTAAACACTTCGTAATTAAATTATACAAACTATTTCAAAGCCTGTGCTTCAGACGTCTAGTGGTGATAGATAAAATCATGTAGAACAACGTTTGGTAGTCCAGGTGTTGTGGTGTGGGGAGCCATAATGTTGCATGGGCATTCTGAGCTCCATATCTTCGAACACGGTAGGCTAGCGGGTCAAAGTCATTGCGACACTGTATTCCTTTCCCATACGCGTGTTGTCAGTGGTGCATTCGGCTGGACTTTATTTCAATGGTTGAAAACGCGTGACTAATTCGAACAGCGCAGATGGAGGAGCTTTGGTACGAGAAAATATTCGTGGAATGACTGGCCTGCCCGTCACACGGCTTTGAATGCGTTAAGACCGTGCGGGATGCATTGGTGAGTCGTACTGCAACACATCCACATGCTTCATCGACCATCCATCAGTTGTCAACCACGCTGAAGAAAAAATGGAACGCACTACCAGAAGAGCTTCTTATCAACCTTGTTACCAACATGGGAGCACGATGCAGAGTTTTCACTGCCGTCAAAGGTGATCACACAATCTATTAAAAACTATGTTCCGCCGTTTGTAATGTACAGGGGACCACCATGACTCCTGGTGACTTCAGTTTAATTATCTTTGAATAAAGGTGCCATTTCGGTTCATCTCATTGCGTATTACAGTTAATTTCTGTACTGTAGCTGATCCTTATACGTATGGTCCAAGTTTCATCGAACAATGTTACATGACAGTGACGTAGCACGTTACTTTCATCCTTAGTTTTTGCACACCAGCGCCCGTCGCGTAGTCACTTTCCCGACCAACAGACGCCGCCACTTGGCCCCTCCAATTACAGTGACAATGACTCGACAGCTACAATCGGCATGGCTGTTATTTAAAACTATCGACTAAAATACGTAGAGCAGCTTGAGCTATGCGTCATGACTACCAGGAAAAATGTCCATATAAAACTATGACTTTAAATAAAATACTGTAAGTACATGCGTTGTGTCTGGCGAATCACTACGTCTTTCGTGACATTACTGTTGTTTTGAGTACACATGAAAATTAGGGGTGTTAGAACGCACACATACACTGAACATTGCGCACTGGATGTGTTAAGAATGTCTCACACTTCACTAATCTCTCATTACATACTTATGGACATGGTTGTCTTTAATGAAGGTTATCATCACTGTTGGAGTAGAATTGTCCATGCTACCAGATAAGCGAAAGCTTATTAAACGGACTAGTACGTGAAAAAAACGTTTTTTAAAGATTTTCGCTTAAAAAATGCTCTGTAGTTTTCTGAACAGTAAAAAGTGCGTCTCGAGGAAATTGTACCGAAAATAATCCCCTAACAGCTGTTTTGCATCTGGGATGTGATACATCAACTAGTATATATTTTGGTGTGTAGAATCCGAATATATCTTTCAAAATGTCGTGGCACGTATCATTTTTGAGTTTTTAAATGTTTTTATTTTTCATATTCAGTATTTCGCTTTTTACTGTTCTTCTGTTTTGATGTTTAATTGTTTGTTTTTGATTTGCAGAGGAGAGCCAGAAGATCTACAAATCGTCAGTAAATTGTTGGTGTGGTAATCCAGTGGTGCGAGAGAGATCCTCGGTGAGTGTTTCCTGTCAAAGTTACTGCAAATTTTTTGTGTTTAAGACGTACACTAAGAAAAATGGCAACTATTAAACCTGTTATTGGCTAAACCACCCCGACAACCTTTGTTATGTATCTTGGAAATTTATTCCAAATGCCCAAAGCTTTGCTGCTAAGGGCAATCAAATATAAGGATCGTGAATGGCAGCTTTACTGTCATTTATTAGCTGTTGCACTCCTTACAGGTTTACAGGCTGGATTCATGAAATACTGCTGCTATTTGAGCCTTTCAGACAGCCGTGACACTCAGAACCACTATACAGTCAAGGAATGGCCTATAAGGAAGTCATATGTTCCTGGAAACGTAAATGTGAACAAAACCCCGTTGGTTGAGCCCCATAAAATCATTTTGCCTCCCCTTCATATCAAGTTGTGCCTTATCAAGACCTTTCTAAAGGCTCTGGATAAAGAAGGGCAGGCCTGCAATCACTTAAAAGTTTCCGAAATTAAGTGAGACAAAGCTGAAATAGGGTATATTTGTTGGACCACAAATAAGAAAACTGCTGAAGGATTCAACCTTTGATACCAAGCTCACAGATATCCAACTAGCTGCTTGGTCTTCTTTTAACGCAATTCTGAAGGTATTTTTGAGTACCAGAAAAGACAAAAACTATAACATTGTGAATGATGTGTTGGACAACTATAGAAACATGGGGTGTAGAATGTCGCTTAAAATTCACTTTTTACGTTATCAACCTTGATTTCTTCCCAGAAAATTTGGGAGCCGTAATTGATGAGCGTAGTGAACGCTCTCACCAAGACATTCTTACCATGTAACACCGTTACCAAGGCCATTGGGACCCTTGATGATGGGTGACTACTGCTGGGGTCTTGTTAGGGAGAGTGATGAAACAGCAAACAAAAGAAGAGCTCCATCGTCGCATTTTTCATAAACCAAAGACGATTAAAGGTGAAAATATCTTCTGAACTAATCTGGACCTTTTATTGACATCACGCCCGTTCGTATATACGAAAAAGTATTGGTTTCAACCGTTCTGAATGTGTATTTTTGTTTGACTTAGTTGTGTCAAATTTCGCTATTGTAATTTTTTTTATCCTGTTGTGTATCTAGTAAATGTGACGTCATAGAGAAAAATTGATTTTACCAAGGCATTTACCACCCCAAAATTAGGTAAATCCACCCATTTACAAACCAGATGCAGAAAAAAGTTTAAATTTGTTAACTAGTGTAATTAGAGGATTTTAAAAGCGTCTTTCCCTATGTAACTCAGACAGCTGTGTTAAAGACAGAATATTGTTCTCACTCAGATAGCTAAGTTAAATACAAAATTTTGTTCTCACTTGTTTGTTTTTGTGACTTTTCTGTCTCAGTGACACAGGATTATTAGAGAAGCAATTACGTGGGAGGACTGAAAAACCAAATGAGCGTTTTAGCAACTGTATATGGAAACTGATGCCATAAACTGTTCTTGTATTACTAAATACTTTGAAAATAGGTGTGCTGGTTGCTCTGCTATGTATCAATGATGAATTTCCAGGATTTATGATTAAGTAATTGATGGTAGTACCTGTCGTATTGAATATGCAAGGAAGTGTAATTGTCACTGACTGCAGGAGACTCTCTGAAGCAGAGAAATTAGTGTTGGAAGTCACCAAAGAAGGAAGAATAAGTGGAAGAATTCTGAAAAAGAAAAATACGGAAGAAAAACGCGAGAAATAAGATGAATATGGACTTCGTATTCATTACTGTAGTGGAGGGTATTGACGGCCTGAGGGTCGTGCAATAGATTTCACGTGCCTTTGTTTCGTGCTTTATTCTCTGAGCCTACAGCTGATTATCTCTGGCAGAGCGAGTATGTTCCGAGCAGCGTTGGTGGGGCAGAAGGAGCCAGGTAGCCAGTGACAGCGGACTAGAGGGCAGCATGGGCCAAGTTCCGGACGCAGAGGGTCAGTCGGTCGTTAGCTCCGTTTATTTTAAGGCTTGGTGTAACTGGTGAAGTCATAGTTACTAAAATTGTGGTATCGATAGCTACGATGCCGCAACGTAGGTGCACTCTGCTAGGTTGGCTCTACGACAGACATCGACGACAGCGCACTCTAGCCGGAGCGGGAGAACTCTACGAGCTCCGCTCCAGATTCTCCCCATTTCATCAAGAGCAGACGGCCGGGACACTCCGCTTGCTACTGATACTCAGCTCTACTTACGACGGCTTTAAGTTTGATCATCATTACAAAGCTATGTACGCCCTGTATTTTTCATGCATCAGTAAACCACTTTTACTTTCTTGCAGCACCGACGTGTATTACCTTTCCCTGCTCCTACTCACTTCCTACATTCGGCCAACCTTTCAGTTTACAGGGGCAGACCCACGCGCCGCCTTCCAGGCGGGATAGAAAAATAATGAACTGCGTGAACATGCTGCGCAGGTATGGGTGCTGGGATTATCACGTACATGCGTTTATGATCAGTATTTCACACTATGATACACGCACCTCTATTGGTTTCACTTGGTGGTTAACTGAAATATTTGTTTGTGCGTAATTATATGGACTAACGTTCCCTTATCAGTCCAATATTTGGCTTTATATTTAATTTTGCATGTGTTGGGGATTCCTGTTTACCACTGACAGCTCCATTGTAGTGTATTTGTCTTGGCTATACGGGTGTGAAAGACTAAATTCAGTGGTTAACCTTAATGTTAGTTTTCCCCACTAATGTGCCCGAAAGGCTTTCTTGTGCCACAGTGCTCTGGGAAAGTGTTTGGCAATTAGCCGTGGCAAAAATTTTGTTGGTTAAATTGTGATATTACATGTTTTTAAGAATTTTGCATTCAATCTTTTATTTTATATTTTGTTTGTTTTAACAGAAATTTCATGTATTTAATATACATGTTAAAACTGTGTTGTAGATTTCCATATCTAAATACTAAGAAAGAAGGCGTTACTTGTAAGGTCTAATAATTATGTACCGCCTCACAGATGTAGGTTTCTCATTTTACTTACGTAACTATTTAGTTCACCCAAGGTTCCTTGCCACGTGGTTTGGCTAAATTACTTCAGATCTTATTTTCTTACATCGAATTTCATTCAGATAAACGGTTTAAGAGATACTAGTACGCATTTGTTATACTTTAAAAATATGGTGGCATGTTAAGAAACATTACGCTGATCTTTTCTTGAGAATGTGGTCATTAATATTTGCTTAACTTATTTTTTGGCCTGTATTTCATCTATGTAGTGATTGTTAACAGCCGTACTTAATCTTCTGAGCTTCTCAGCAGGTTTTTGAGCAGCTGGTGGTCGCGGGATCTTGTTGCTGTTTCGCAGCGCCTTCGTGTCTATAGGCTGTCTTTGAGACGCCACCGCGATCGCCTTAACGCGTTGGTTCGTACTGCCTGCTAAGTTATGTTGTGGCTATATTACTTAATGTTCTGATCTATGGAATCGTATTTAAAGTTTTGCTTAACGTTTTACACCTCCTTCGGGATATGCTTGTTCTGCTCAAGTTATGAATTTCGTTTAGCTAAGTTTTTTCTAAATATTCTTAAGTACAAGGTACTGTCTCGATTATTATGTTAAGTGAATATCTCCACATAATTTAACCATAATTACTGGTCTGAGCCTAAACAGGAGTTGCATTTGCCTCACTTGTGGACAACCTTTATTCTATTTTTCTGTTGCGGTACTTGATAAAATTTTTAGTAGGTTTTACGCTGATTTAACATTGTGTTTATCCTCTTGTGTGTTAAGGGCTTGTTTCATTAAATAGCTAATTACTTTCTCGAAAATCTTTTGAAGACCGTAAGTGACCTTTCCTTAAATTGTCTTAAAGCTATCTTTACTGTTGCCTTTTGAACAGCTGCTGTTGTAAAAGGAAACAGGGTTTTCAAAAAAAAAAAATTCACTGTTTTATATTTATTCTGTCACTGTCTTTTGTGACTTGTTGTGGTAAAGTCATGTATTAAGGTCAATCATTGCAGTAAGCAATTATTTAGCCTTTCCGTGTCACTCATAACTTTGACGCTGGTATTCTGGGTTCGTCCTTCCACGCTTTCTTCGTCCTACACCATCCCGTGTTAGGGACTTCAGGCAGCCTTAATTTGAATTTCCCAGGAGTTAACTTTTTTATGTTCTGGTACAGCCTGGTTAAAATGCTGTTAAAGATAGAAAAAAATGGCTCTGAACACTATGGGACTTAACAGCTGTGGTCATCAGTCCCCTAGAACTTAGAACTACTTAAACCTAACTAACCTAAGGACATCACACACATCCATGCCCGAGGCAGGATTCGAACCTGCGACCGTAGCAGTCGCACGATTCCGGACTGCGCGCCTAGAACCGCGAGACCACCGCGGCCGGCTGTTAAAGATAGTGGGCTCACATTTTGTATTCTGCATTAAAATATACTTAACTAAAAATTAAACTATTCTGAGGACTTAAATCTGTAAATTAGATGTTTTTAAAGGAAAACTGTGATAAAATTATTAAAATTTTTGATAATAATTATTAAAATGTTTTTGAGCCGTAATTTATGATAACAACATATTTTTAAAAGTCCACTTTAAACGAAATAGTGTACAGAACTTCTAAAGAAACTGTAAGTTCTTCTTTGTTTTCATTTCGTGAAATAGGGAACTATGCTGTACATAAATAATTAGTATGTTTTACTTCACTTGCAACACAAAATAGAATTCAGAAAAAGGTGTGACACCAAACTCTGTGGTTCATATATCAAATTGTTCCCAAAAGTTCTGTTAAAAGACAAGGGCTTACAACTCTTATCCTTTGATCTAAACTGTTTAGAACACTGACAAATCACGACTCTGTCCAGTGCAAACTTCTCCACCTCTCTGTAACTACTGCAGCATGAATCCATTTGAAGCTGCTTACTGTGTTCAAGTCTAGGTCTCCCTCTACAGTTTTGACCCTCCACGCTTATTTCCGTTGTCAAACTGACGATTCCTTGATGACTCAGGACATGCCCTATCAACCAATACCTTCTTTTAGCCAACTTGTGTCACAGATTTCCTTTTCCCTAATTCATTTCAGCACCACCTTATTATATATTCCTTATTTATCCCTTAATAAATTTCTCTTTTACAAGACAGATCTATGAATTAAACTGGGCTACCAGTTTCTAGGTACTGTTGTGAGACAAAGGAAAAATTAGTTGTGTTTTCCCAAATAATTAAGTAGTTGATAATTTTTCCATAAGAAAATTTGGATCCGGAATCGTAGATACAGTAAAATCTAATCAATGTCTTTTTAACTTTATCTAAATGCCCAATAAAAAGTTGAAACCACTCTAAACTTATTCATGACCTTTGGTCGGGCCTAACCCTGTGATAACGGTACCTGACTCGAAGATCGTTTAGTAGTAAACGGTTAAACCTCTTCTAGCGCAACATAGGTTTCACAAATATGTGTCTGAGAGAAACTGGTTTAATCTTAGCATCGAGTTTTGTAAGGCTAAGGAATGCTTCGTGTAATGTATCCCGTCTTGTAGACAAGACTCATCCCGAACAAATGGCTTGGCAATTTCTAAGATTTGAATCTAAATATCGAAGTAAATGAAATTTTAAAAGTCTAATAATTTTCTACTAAATTATGAAGAACACAGCAATATTTATTGTGGACCTAAAAATATTACGTAAGTCACAGCATAGTGTATGGCGATATAAAGGATGTGTATAACTTACAGCAAGACAGCCGTTAAATACGACGACGAATCACGAGAAACCCAGTACTGGTCTTGAATAAACATAGGCACGTTGTTTCGTGTTCACACAAAGGGAGATTTTAGTGTAGTGAAAAGACAATACTAATACTTCTTTATGTTAGTCTAATATTCAAATAATCTGGTACATGATGCGCAGCCCTAAATGAATGACTACAAGCAGTCTCAAATGTTACACAAAAACCGTCAAATTCATAAATTTACTGCATAAACGAAGAAAATTATCTATATAACCGGCTTACTAATAGTTAAGAAAGACTTAAACGTATGTGGGCTCATCCAAATGAGAAGCACAACTTTATATTGTTAACCGGGCTTCATCATGTTTATGTAACGTAAAGGAATACTGTGTTTCATTACAGTTTACAAATCCACGCAACGCGAAAAATTACTCTGTAAGAAATTTGATCCAAACATCAAAAATTAGGTTTTGAGCCAAGAGAATACACCCATCTCACCAAATTAAGAGCAGCAGCGTGACGAAATGACAGACTAGAACTCTTACAGCACCTAAACGCAATAGAAAATCGAGTCTCTAGTGTCTTCTGCATGATGTAACACAAAGTAACTCGTATACTACATTAGGCACACTCAGTCGTTTTAGTTGAAGCCATCTATTTCAGATGAGCCACCTGAGAACAACCCTGAATGTATCAATGATCCTTAGATTCAATTACTTCAACAGCGGAGATATCTGGACAGATTGTAAACTGAAATCTCATGACCCACCATTTTACATTGTTTGGGAAAGATATGTGTCATCTGAGAGGTCTCAAACAGGGAATCACTATGCCCGTTTTAGGAAAATGGCAGTAGAAATCGGCAGTTGTGAGCTAGATGTTACCCCTCACTACCACCATCACCAGTAATGAAAAATAAGGCTCTAAAATTTTATTAGAAACGGCCAGCAGATAGTTCGAATTTCGTCTGCCATTACCCCAGGGATCATGGCAAACACGTCACAAAGGGTCTTCTGACAGGATTGATGCGGCCCGGTACGAATTCCTCTACCACACCAATCTCTTCATCTCGGAGTAGCAATTACACCCCACTTCTTGAATAATTTGTTGGATATATTCCAATATCTGTCTTCCTCTAAAGCTTGTACCCTCTACGGGTCCCTCGAGTACCATGGAAGTGATTCCCTGACGTCTTAACACGTGTTCTACCATCCTTTCTCTTCTTCTTGTCAGTTTTTCCAAAAGTTCCTTTCTTTTTGGATTCTACGGAGAACATCCTCATCCAAATATCTCATCAGCCCACCCAATTTTCAAAATTCTTCTGTTGCATCTCTTTTCAAATTCTTAGATTCTTTTCTGTTACTGTTTTCCCAATGTCCATGATTCACTACCATTTCACTACCAAACAACGCTGTGTTCCAGACGTACATTTTCAGAAATTCATTCCACAAATTAATTCTTGTGTTTGATACCAGTAGACTTTTCTTAGCCACGATTGCCATCTTCGCCTGGAACAGTCCTCCTTGTTTCGTCCGTCATGGGGTGTTTTGTTTCAAAGCTAGCAAAATCCTCTAAATCATCTACTTCGTGATCACCAATTTTGATGTTAATTTTCTCGCTGCTTTCATTTATACTGCTTCTTATTGGTTTTGGTCTTTCTCCGGTTTTATCTCAATTCGTATAAAATACTAATTAAAATGTCCATCCTGTTGTGACTTGGCAAGACAGCCAAGTCACTATGAGAGGAAGCCGAAAGGCACGCGTTTAGCTCACGCAGACTGGCGTGAGGTCTGGAACAGTTAAATGTAATTAATATAGCCAATAAGGTACGCTGTTGCTGGAATACTTAACTTCAATACATAATCGGTGTACATCGCTCTTGACGGTACATTAATAATAATATCAATATAAACTGGTAATGGCGCCTTGCTAGGTCGTAGCAAGTGACTTAGCTGAAGGCTATGCTAACTATCGTCTCGGCAATTGAGAGCGTAATTTGTCAGTGTAGCTTCGCTAGCAAAGTCTGCTGTACAACTGGGGCGAGTGCTAGTAAGTCTCTCTAGACCTGCCGTGTGGTGGCGCTCGGTCTGCAACACTGACAGTGGTGACACTTGGGTCCGACGTATACTAACGGACCGCGGCCGATTTAAAGGCTACCACCTAGCAAGTGTGGTGTCTGGCGGTGACACCACACATTCCATTCCACAGATCCTGTAATTCTTCCTCGATTTCACTGATGACAGCAATGTCATCAGCGAATCTTATCATAGACATCCTTTAACGCTGGGTTTCAATCCTACCCTCGAACCTTTTATCTCCGTTATTGCTTCTTCAGTGCGAAGATTGAACAGCAGTGGCTAAATACCGCATCCTTGTCTTACATAATCCAAGCACTTCGTTCCTGGTCATCCATTTATATTATTCCATCTTGGCGCTTGTACATACTGTATACTACCCGTCTCTCCCCACAGCTTAATCCTATTTTTCCCAGAATTTTGAACATTTTAGCCCCTGTTTCACGTTATCGAACGCTTTATGTAGGTCGACAAATCCAATGATAGCATCTTTATTTGTCCTCACTCTTGCTTCCGTTATCAAGCGAACCTCTGGGGGCTCTTGACTTTCCTTAAGTCATGGCCTTCTACAGAAAATAAATTTCCCGACCCGGTAAGTGGATCGGAAGTCGTGCCTCTTTTCTAAAATTTCCGTACGCCTATTCATGGGTATAACTGTTATCCCATTGTCTTGCCACTGATGTGACTGTACATCGCTAATTCCGGATTTACTCGTTTCTACACACTGCAGTCCACGCAGCTTGCAACGCTGACGCTCGTTCTGTAATGTGTTTTCGGTTATTGGTTCCACGTCGATTTTTGTATCCACACGCTATGTGTTTAGAGAGTGACAAGCCTAGACAATGGCGTGCTGCAACACACGATTAATGATCGTAGAATCAACTGCAACTGAGAACTGATACCCTATCTGAAAAGGTAAGCAATACAAATTTGAAGTCAACAGCAAAAGGTGTTAAAATACGAGTGAAAAAAATGGTTCAGATGGCTCTGAGCACTATGGGACTCAACTGCTCAGGTCATTAGTCCCCTAGAACTTAGAACTAGTTAAACCTAACTAACCTAAGGACATCACAAACATCCATGCACGAGGCATAAAATACGAGTGAAGATCAACCCAGTTCCAGAGGAGCCCTCACTGATAGTCTTGTCATTCAGCGGCTTAATATATTAGACACTAAACAGAAGAGCAGCAAAATTTATGGAGAAAAAATATATTGCATTCATATTGGAACTATTTCTAGAACAACTATAGATATATAGGAACAGAAGTCCACTTACGAATTAAAAACGTTTTGATTCAGAAATTGACTGAATCAGTTAATGAAAAAGCAAAGCAGCTCAGGGGCTTCTAAATAACTACCATAATACGTTAAGTATCAGGACCCCAGTAAGAAGGAATATTTTTACTTGCACGACATTTTCGTTCCAAACTGTTGGAAAAGTTTGCTATCACTTAGTTGATATCTAAAGACATTGCGGTTTGAGAAAATGAATGGCTTTAACGTTGATCAACGTGTTATCGTCAAAACGTATTACAAATGCGAGTAAAATACTTTAGAGACTCTCTGAAACTGCGTATGATTTTGAAAACGTACCCGATTCAGTTGGTTGAAATGTTTGTGAAAACTGATGAATTTACTGAAATTAAGACACCAAAACAACGTCCTACGGGTAGGTTTGCTGAAAGTTTCCCTCAGGAAAAGGTAGATAATGTAGCATAGAATGCCCGAATCACAAACAAGAACTGAACAGACATCCCTATAGGTTGGGCAACCACAGCTATGAATAGTCATCTTTGGTATTAATAAACCGTTTCAGCCCTGTTTAGTCCTTTCTTATTGGACCACTACCGGTTTCGTGGCACTAAAAGCCATATCTTCAGGTGAACATATAACTAAAACATTAGAGCGGTAAAACTCGGAACTTTGTACCCAACATTCGTTGGCCGTGAGAACAGAACACCACTAAAAGGCGGTATGTTATAGAATAAAATAGACGGATTCCAATATAGTGGTTGGGTCTGCTTCTCCGATCTATACGGAATCGCGAACAGGGAAATCGGCCGCGTGCTGTGTCACACTGACTTTTAGTGCCACGAAACCGGTAATTTTCTTATAATAAAGGACTAAATACAGCTAAAGCGGTTCATTAATACCCAAGAAGCGCTGAATATTTCTAGGAGTATCAAGCAGCGAAATCTAGAACGGAAGCTTCAGCCTCACCCTTAAAATGTTCATCTGATGCAACAACTACTGACAACTAACTGTCTGCAACAGAGTGGATTTGTTGAGTAGGTGTCCGCCCCTTATTTGAGCTGTCAGATGTCTGACAGCCATTTAGCAGGCCTGGGTTCGGTTCCCGGCCAGGTCGGAGATTTTCTCCGTGGAAGAATTGTATTGTACTGTCATTATCATTTCATCACCTTCGATTTCCATGTCGTCTTGTGTGGTGTTAACTGAAAAGACTTGCACTTCGGCGATCCAGTTGCCTCAGATGAGGACTCCCGGCCATCAATGCCATACGACCACTTCATATCCTCTCCTGACTGGGTATTGGAAAAACCAGAATTTTGGTGCAGTTTTATCTTTTGAGATGAGGCGCATTTACATCCCGAGCGCTACGTTACGAAGCATAGCCATCCAATTTAGGGCGACGGGAATCATCACTAACATGTCAACAGCTGATGTATGTACAACGTGCCATATTTGGTGCGCATTTAGAGCAGGGTCTTACTTTTTCGAAAATTCCCAAACGATCGTAAATGGAATACAATGTCACGACATGTGTTTCATTGGCCTCAGTTGAGGTGTGACTGACCTCGAAAAGGACAAAATGGCTCTGTCATACAGTGCATTGCTGCAGGAGAAATTTCTGGGTCGTGTTGTCCACGTCAAGGACACCAGGATTGGACACCAAGATCATGGGATTGGGCACCTTGTGACTACTTCATGTGAGGTCACGTGAAGTCATGTCTATTCGAGTACAAACCCTGAACGAATCCGTAGATGAAGGACCAAATTCAGCTCGTCATTGTGTAAATCTATTGAGAAATTTGAGAAAATGTCATTATAAATTTTATAAAGAACAGTAGCGAGTTTATGAACAAAGTTTCGGCACAAGTTTATTAGCCACACTTGATCATATTGCACAAATGATGAATTTAAAATAAAAGTATTTCAATTCTTCAGGTAACTAATGTCTTTCAATCAGAAATTAAATTATCTATTCGTATTGGGACTCCGTTTTACGAGATATGACAATATTTGTCTACACTCCTGGAAATGGAAAAAAGAACACATTGACACCGGTGTGTCAGACCCACCATACTTGCTCCGGACACTGCGAGAGGGCTGTACAAGCAATGATCACATGCACGGCACAGCGGACACACCAGGAACCGCGGTGTTGGCCGTCGAATGGCGCTAGCTGCGCAGCATTTGTGCACCGCCGCCGTCAGTGTCAGCCAGTTTGCCGTGGCATACGGAGCCCCATCGCAGTCTTTAACACTGGTAGCATGCCGCGACAGCGTGGACGTGAACCGTATGTGCAGTTGACGGACTTTGAGCGAGGGCGTATAGTGGGCATGCGGGAGGCCGGGTGGACGTACCGCCGAATTGCTCAACACGTGGGGCTTGAGGTCTCCACAGTACATCGATGTTGTCGCCAGTGGTCGGCGGAAGGTGCACGTGCCCGTCGACCTGGGACCGGACCGCAGCGACGCACGGATGCACGCCAAGACCGTAGGATCCTACGCAGTGCCGTAGGGGACCGCACCGCCACTTCCCAGCAAATTAGGGACACTGTTGCTCCTGGGGTATCGGCGAGGACCATTCGCAACCGTCTCCATGAAGCTGGGCTACGGTCCCGCACACCGTTAGGCCGTCTTCCGCTCACGCCCCAACATCGTGCAGCCCGCCTCCAGTGGTGTCGCGACAGGCGTGAATGGAGGGACGAATGGAGACGTGTCGTCTTCAGCGATGAGAGTCGCTTCTGCCTTGGTGCCAATGATGGTCGTATGCGTGTTTGGCGCCGTGCAGGTGAGCGCCACAATCAGGACTGCATACGACCGAGGCACACAGGGCCAACACCCGGCATCATGGTGTGGGGAGCGATCTCCTACACTGGCCGTACACCACTTGTGATCGTCGAGGGGACACTGAATAGTGCACGGTACATCCAAACCGTCATCGAACCCATCGTTCTACCATTCCTAGACCGGCAAGGGAACATGCTGTTCCAATAGGACAATGCACGTCCGCATGTATCCCGTGCCACCCAACGTGCTCTAGAAGGTGTAAGTCAACTACCCTGGCCAGCAAGATCTCCGGATCTGTCCCCCATTGAGCATGTTTGGGACTGGATGAAGCGTCGTCTCACGCGGTCTGCACGTCCAGCACGAACGCTGGTCCAACTGAGGCGCCAGGCGGAAATGGCATGGCAAGCCGTTCCACAGGACTACATCCAGCATGTCTACGATCGTCTCCATGGGAGAATAGCAGCCTGCATTGCTGCGAAAGGTGGATATACACTGTACTAGTGCCGACATTGTGCATGCTCTGTTGCCTGTGTCTATGTGCCTGTGGTTCTGTCAGTGTGATCATGTGATGTATCTGACCCCAGGAATGTGTCAATAAAGTTTCCCCTTCCTGGGACAATGAATTCACGGTGTTCTTATTTCAATTTCCAGAAGTGTATTTACGTTTTCCCTATTCCCCTACTGATATACCGAGATAGCCGTGCACGTTAAAGAACTTCTTCAGGGACAGAGAGGTGTACCGGCCCAAAATCGGTCCGCCCGAAGTGGGTTAGTATGCCGGCGAGCCTAGGTGTGGTGTTTGGAGGTTACGCACATTACATTGGGTGAATACCGGGTTGGTGCCCACGTCCCCTCTGAGTTACATTACGCAAACATTTACAAAACTTTCGATTTTTTTTTTTTTTTTTTTTTTTGCATGAATAACTCTACACGCATTTGGAAAACACATATTCGTTCCGGGGCTACAGGAAGGGCATCCCGTCAGCCTTTAAATTAACCATGCTACCTCCGTTCATAGCCATACCGACCCTGCGCCTAAGCGGACAAAAGCTCAAGAAAAAGAAATTATTCCTCCACTGAAGGCGAGCGAGCAGTAAATATAAAATAAAATTTTGACATATTTGCAAATATTTATTTGGGGAAAATTGCTTGATATGATGACACTCGCTGCTTTACAGTCGATGAGAATGGCTGGGGCTTTCTGATAACAGTGGATTAGGAATTTAAGAGAGTTATGTGGATGTGGGTCGACTGGAATAAAATATTCTAAAGATGAGGATGGGATAGAATTTCATAAATGCGACATAAGTTTGGAAATGCGTGTATGGTTATAATCAGTCAAGACAAGGTGGAACGGAGTCCTTATTTGGGTAGTTAGGAGTAGGATATGTTGTGCTTTGTATAACAAACTGGAACTCAAAACCGCAGCATCAGTGTGCATTGCTCTTTCTACTGAGGTATCACAGGCACGATTCACGACCTCACGTCCTGACAGATCTACAGTCGCAGATTTTTTTGACTGATTTCACAGTCTGACACAAGACGCTTGCCTTGACGAAGGAAGTGACGTTTTTATCAAAGGGACGAAGGTGAGACTTGCTGTAGAAGCAGTAGGAGGCAGAGTTCTCAAAAGAAAGATTCTGAACGCAAGTTTACGGGAGCTTTAGGACAGGTAAATATGGAGCAGTTGGAGAAGACAACAGCATACTGGAAGCAAGGCAGTGTGCTTGTAGTTAAAGTATCTGAAGATAGCGGTTTAACGTCAAAAAAGCGGAAATCCGAGCAACATTTAGATGGTTGGGAATGGAGCAGTTAGAGTGTTGTATGAGTGGGAATATTTTAAAAGGTTTGGCTTTATAGTACTATGAACATATCGAGGACTTATAGCGACTTATGCTTAACAGGACGAATCCCAAGTTAGTGTTTAATAGTAAGTATTTTACTATTTTTGTGAGGGGTGTCGGGTAGTTTCGGGCAGTTAGCTAGAGGACGCGAGGGCCAAATTCTCTGGTGATATCTTATCATAAATATTTTCCTAGGGTTGTGAAACGGTACCACAGGGAATACAAAGTAGTTAAAAAGTGAAGGGATAATTGTTACTCATGGAAGCTGGATGACAACCGTAATTTGTCCTATATTTTAATTTCATTCCTGGTTCGCGATGTGATGCAGAGAACAGTTCATTTGCCACTCTTCAGCAAAAAACCATTTTAAAAATAAGAACATACTTCACAATATTTAATCTCTTCACTGATTAAGCAGTGAACGAAATCAAGACTTAATTTATAAAGACGTTAAAGATCATGACAGTGCCATTGTAATTCTGTCACAGAAAGACTAGGGCTTTGAAGATAATTTGAACCGAATGGGTAATGAGTTTCAAAAGGGGCTATAAGGCGAATATCAACACGAGTAAAGCAAGTATAGTAGTACTAAGGTCAGATCAGGGGATGGTGTGGGAGTTACATTAGAAAATGAGGCACTAAAAGAAGAAGATGTGTTTTGCTGTATCGGCAGTGAAATAATTGATGGATGATCGAACTAGAGAGGATTTAAAATGTAAACTAGCTGTAGAAGAAAAGAGGTTCAAATATAAATATCTTACGAAGCCTTTTATAAAGATAGTTGCCTGCAGCGTGGCTTTGTTCGGAAGTGAGACATGGATGATAAATAGTTCACAAGAAGAGAGTATTAGCTTTCGAAATAAGGTGATAAACACATAGAAAAATGCGCGAGATTAGTCAGAACGGGTAAATGATGAGGAGGTACTGAACTTAGCTGCAGAGGAAAGGAATGTATGACAAAGCTTAAATGAAAGTAGGTGATGGTTGATAAGACACCTTGAGGAGTCAACAAATCGTCAATTTGTTAACTGAAGCCTTTGGGGGCGGGGGAAGGGGGGGGGAGCGGGAGCGAGGGCTAACAACTGGTGAATTAGGTCCAGGCTTAACTACAGTAAGAAGGTTCTACTGGTTAGCAGGCGTAGGATGCCGTAGTTACATGGAGGGGAAGAGGCTTGTTCAGGATGAGTAGCATGGAGAGCTGCAACAAATAATTCTTTGGATTTACGACTACAACAGCATTAACAACAGCAATATGTCTATTTTTAGCGATTTTATAAACTATTCACATATTATGTTTTGTTGACCACAGGGTACTGAAAATGAGTATGGAGTAGAATGAATTACGCCAGTAGGAGATGTTAGGTAAAAAGGATATTGAAGTCGTTCACTGGCTGAAATGTAACTACTCAGATTCATGTGCTGCGTGCTGTAGATAAATTTTTTGAATGTGGTAATTCATTTGAGTGACATAAGGTGACTACGGGTAACTACTGCAGAAAACATTAGTTGCTTAAAATCGTTTCAAACTCATATGAACTAGAATGAAGCACAGTATATATTATATATTCACTACAGGATTGTGACAGTAAGGAATGCAGAATGGAGCATTTATTTTGCAGGAAGTAGATCGTGTAAAGATCTCTTACATTGCTTCTACTTTCTGCAAACAAGAGCCGTAATTTATAACACAACTGCACGTCGTTTGGTTATAAACCCTGTGTGGCTACAAGGCCTAATTTCTGGGCACATAGTCAATGCCGAGGCTGGAGAATTTTAATTCGTTTTCCATCTAGCGGCGCACTTGATGTATACCGGCGGCAGCCAGAGGCTCCAACAAAGAGGATTTTCGGAACCGCACTCGCAGCAGGACTTAGTATGCTAATGAGAAAAATCTCGGCCCAGGATTTCCATGGGATTTAGGAAGCGGCTGCAAAAAGTGAAAAAAAGAATGGTCGTATAATAAATGGCCGTTCCCTGGACATTTATACAGCAGAAGGGGAGTCTACCAGCACTGGAAACTCAGCGGAAGTCACGCAGACACTACACGTTAGCACGGTACTGGACGCCAGGAATCAACTTCGGTAATAGATGATACGTTTTGCACATGTTACATATATACAAACACTCTCTTGTATATTGCGTTTGGGGACTGATATGACTTCAAAGCGGGGACTAGCTCCAACCAAGACCTACAGACACTCTACAAGCAATACACCGAAGTTTTTCATCGTGTCAACAAATAGGCGGGAACCATGTACTGCGATTAAAAAATTCAAAATTCCAAGATTAAAGAAAAGACCGTTTTGAAACTTTATTAGCTCTGAAGTGAACTGGTAAGGCAAAGTATATTCAACTATACTAGGACGGAAGCAGTGAGACAAAGAAATCAACTTCAAATTATTGCCAATAAATACAATAAACTCTTGCAAACATTAGCTGAAAACTCGGGACAAAAAGTTCTCTCAAAGGCATGTCAGTTACATTTACTTGGACAGGCACTACCATCTCCAACACTACCATCTTCATCTCGTCTGCCAAGTAATCACAAAAAATCACAAAGGGAGTAATAAGGTGAAACTCTTCCGGCCATGATGACAAAATATGGTGCTGACTTCTAGAGCTTCCCTTGACTTACCTTACTACGCACTCGATGGGTCAAGGTGCATTTCCTGAAAGATATATGACTAGCAATACTCATTTAAAGAAGTGGAGATAAGCAACTGGCATCTGATATAGACTTCGTCCCGTGTTCTCAAAAGGTTTAAGAAGGTGATTTACAAAAGGTTTATGAACCGTATTTCTGAGAATAATTTACTAACAATAGCTAAGTTCAGAGTCCATTAAGCCCTTTGTACTGAAATTTCAAAACTCAGTTCTGACAGAACTAAGCAAGAAAAATTAGCTTGTTGGTATTTTCTACGATCCGGTGTATATCATGAATTTCTGCTATACAATCTAAAAAGGTTTTGTCTTAAAACCATTTCCTTGCATGTATCTACTTTTATTGATAGTAAACAGACGGTCGTGTAGGATACAAAGCATTAGATACCACAGAAATAGAACAAAACTGAGAGTGGATAAATATTAAATATGGTGTTCCTCAGGAATTGGTGCTCGGACTGCTGTTGTTACTGGCTTATATGAATAATTTGCCTTTGACACTGAAGGTTGCTTCAAAAGGTAAGTGCTTGGTGAGAGCTTAAAGGCTTACAGTTTGTTCACGGCTGTCAGCTTTACCCGTAACATTCTAATAACTCCTGTTATGGAATTCCAAGGAAACGAAAACGACATTATGAGTATCAGAACTAGAGGTCAATAATTTGCGTTCTCATTTATACTTGGATAAATTAACAAAAAATATTAGTGGTGTTTGTTTTGAATTTTGAATTTTCTCTGTATCAGTTGATCTACTCACATATTCCTATTCGTAGCATACTTTGCATTCATTCGTAACATACTTTGCATTTATTTTAGTCAGTACTCTCCTATGCTAGTCTTGGACTAAGCAGCTAAGATGAGAACAGTATTTATTTTGTATAAGAATACAGTGAAAAGTTGATAACCGAACATTTTGCAAATGCTTTATTGGGACCTAGGGGTTCTTAAACTTACGAGTACATATATTGCCTATTGTTATCTGTGGTTAATAAGAGAGAGTATTTAAAATGAACTCCCAATTATCATAATATTAGAAGTAAAACTAATCTTTAAATAATCTGTCCAACCTTATCTACAACACAGAACAGAATTTTATACTCCGTGGCAAAAGACTATAACAGGGTGCCGGTAGGTTATAGAAGGTATTTGTTTTTGGAATCTATGGTGATTTTCAAAGTAAAAGGGTGGCTTATCCTTCTCACGTTTGGTAGGATGTTAGGGCTTAGGGATGCAAATTCCCCAGAACTGTAGTTCGTTTGAGAGACGACCTGAGATAACCCGCTGTCTGCCAGCAAGCTTACTGCAGGTAACTGGTGACATGGTTAAACGTTCGTCTGTGTTCAAAACAGAAGTTCTAAATACGTAAAGTGAGTGTAAATGTCGCAATCATATGAAGATAACCGATGACCAATAGTTACGCACAAGAAAAATCAGAGCTATTGCCTTATAATAATTACGCTCTGTTCTGGATTATATGATTTCGTTGAGTTCAAATGGTTCAAATGGCTCTGAGCACTATGGGACTTAACTTCTGTGGTCATCAGCCCCCTAGAACTTAGAACTTCTTAAACCTAACTAATCTAAGTACATCACACACATCCATGCCCGAGGCAGGATTCGAACCTGCGACCGTAGCGGTCACGCGGTTCCAGACTGAAGCGCCTTTAACCGCACGGCCACACCGGCCGGCTTTCGTTGAGTGATTTCATTCAAAACTCTAATTTAGATCCCGGAGCATGTGGCAAGTATGTGACTCAGCGAAAGGCGTAATAAATTAATGAATGTTTATAAACAAATTAAGGTGACTGACGCTAAAACTGAAAAAGAAATCAAGTACCCAGTTCAGCCTTGGTAGCTGTGGATGCGCATTGAAAGTAACTAACTTCTGCAGAAAATCTTACGTGTAGAAAGGATTGTCATACAAAATCAATTATTTGACCAATCAGCAACCGATTAGTTTGTTGTTAACCTATACCGTCTGTCAGCTTGGCAGTGATAACCTAGCCACTGCTGAACGCAGTGATGGAGCTACTGGTTTCAATATCATTATCGACGGAGGTCGTACGGATTACAAGGGATCTGGTTTAATCAAGGAACGAGTTTACAGTGAGAAGGCTGTTTTCGATAGTATCGACAAAAATCTCGATGAACATAAACCGCCAATTGTCCAGTCGTACAAGGGAGAAACATCCGTTCTCTTAAGTGAAGATCAGCATGTGAATAAAGCGGAATCCTTCCTTGCACGCAACGGAACTGTTAAGTATAATTTAGAACCTAAGAACAGATATCTTGCAGCTTAAAAAAGATTCTTAAAACAACCACTACCTTTCCAAATCCGTTCAAGAAGAAAAAAGTAGTTCCTATGAACCCAGCAGCACCCAGACTTTAGGCTTTATTAAGCTGCATAAAGTCGACTAGCCAGTTCGTGGAATTGTTAACGCCCTTAGTGGGATTGATAACAATACTGAGAAGATGCTTGCAAAGTACGTCAGGCAATGTTACCACCAACCGATTTGCTTCAACATTCGCAATACGGAACGGGTAATTGATAAACTTTCTACATTAAGCATCCACACGGGGACTCATCTGGTCTCCCTGTATGTCAGGAACATGTGTACCAGTATTCAGGTATATCTGGTGCAGGATGTTGTGGTTTAGAATTTAAGAGCGCATTATGTACTCAAGCTGTTGGGTTTAATTACTTCAGATTTGGGGACGATATCGTTTTACAAAAACAAGGTCTTGCAATGGGGTCCCCCATGTGATATTGTCTTGCGTACATATTCATGACAGCTAGTAACATCGTAGCTTAGTGTAGGTATGTAGATGACACTCTCCTTCTTTCCACTGGGACACGCGGGAATGTTGTCAGTTCGTGGACGAGTTGAATTTTTTACCCAAGAGCGTTCAGATTACTGCTCAGGACAATGAGGTGGAGGGGGAGATTACCAAATCTGGACCTAAAGATTACTTTACGTGGAAGTAAAGTCGGGTTTGATATTTACAGAAAGGCAACTACCAGTGATATAGCTCTTCATAGTTCCACCACCCGCCGCATCAAGTACAAGATGTCAGCCTTTAGGTCGCGTCTATATAGATCCCATAGTGACCCGTTGTCAAAGAAAGTGTTCGATAGAGACCTTCGAATTATACACTACATAGCCTACAAAAATGGTTATGACAGTGATTTCGCCAATGGCAGTAATGGGGCTATCCTCAGAAAGATAAGAGAGAAAGCTAACACAACGGATAGCATCCTTATCAGTGCCGAAAATCGGAAGGCCGCTACCCATGTATCATAAAATTCCATAGTTCGGCAATAATTCCGCAAACATCGGCAGACAGTTGCGCTGTAAAAATATCGAAGCGGCTTTCTTCACTTCCGGTAATGTTGGCGCCAAGTACAGGCACAGAGAACATGCCACTTGTTTCAGATAGAATGCAACCGGGGAGTATTGCATCGCTTGCAAGGATTTCCCCATGCAGTACATTGGATAAGCAGGCAGGAGATTTAACACCAGCGTTAAGGTACATCTTATTGCTTCGGGCTCAAAATCTGCCTTGAGTAACCACTTTCGTGAACAGAGGCATTCTGTCCTCAATCTCCATAGTAACATAAGAATTGTACATCGCGAAAACAAGAGCCACACTTAAGGCATGTCGGTGGGGGTCCAAATTATGAAATCCATTAGTGGTTTTCCACGCCAAACCCTGAATGGACAAACGGAGCTGAAGCACCGTAGAATTTTGGCAAACTTCGACTGTAAGTTAGTTGACACAATAATCTGTACTTCCTTTACCTAGTTCCCCTTTGTGTCTCATGAATCTTTCCATTTACCTGCGGCCCCTCCCCCTCCCCCCGGCCCCAACCCTCCTCCTATGCACCACTATTATCACCTTCCTTTAAAGCAGGTTTTAAAGTACGTTTTAAAAGCTTTTATAAATTTTCCTATGTTTTATCTGTACCTAAAAAGTATCAAAATTCACTACAGTCTTGGATTCTTTTAACTGCAAAAAAAAAAAAAAAAAAAAAAAAAAAAAAAAAGATAGTGGGGAACTTGTAAATCAGTTTTACGTAACAATAACTCTAAGAATATTAAAGTTATGAAAGTCTTTCAAAGTTTAAAGGTTTATCCAGTGGACACTGCCGGTAGATCCAAGCGGATCTACCGGCAGTGTCCACTGAATAAACCTTTAACCTTTAAAAGACTGTAAGAACTTTAATATTCTTAGAGTTATTGTTTCGTAAAACTGATTTACAAGTTTCCATAATATATGCATCTGATGTTCCTGTTTCAAGTCATTAAATTCAAAAGTGTTCCTTTAGGTTAGCATAATTTTCGGGCGCTATTAACGAAAATATGTGTGAACTGCCACTATTATATTCCACAGGTTCATTATCGGAAAAGATTTTGTGCATTTTAGCTCGATATTCCCGGTCCTCCGTCATGATTGGTGTGCCACCCAAAACACCCCGATCATTCGATCGAGCGCGCGCATCATCAGCGCATGGGAGAGCCGTCTATAAGCATGTTGTTTACTTTGTTGCCGTCAATACCTCACAGTACGCGGCCGCGTCCCTTGCTTTCGGTTGCATATAGACCGAAGAATCGGTAAGTGTCGTCTTGAGGTTCTGCTTTTCTGACAATAGCTATTTACTTGGCGTGTTTGGTCTAGGTAGAACATCCTCTCGTTTTGTGGCAAGCATTTCCTGATTTTTCATACTAGCCGCAAATTAGGTAGTAATGGTTTTCTTTTTTTTTTCATCTTACCAATGAATCGCTATGGTGTAATCCCCCATACTGGAGTCCGGCTGCTTTATTACATGGCGTACGTCCTTTTAGCGGTGTTATTTCCTGTCGGACAACGATTGTTGCGTTTTTAATAGATTTTTAATTTTTTTAAATGTTAAAATAATTTTAGAAAATTTATCATATCAGTGGATGTTAAGGGTTGTTATATCTTTTTGATTGATTGTTATACTGACGTTCACCTGAAGATGTACTTTTTAGTGTCACATAACAGGTATTCATCTAAAACTAAAGGACTAACGGCAATACCCAAGACGGACTAACTTTTGTACACTGTCTCAAAATCACATTTGAAAGATAATATTCCACATGACATAAATACTTCATTTAAGTTACCATAAGCAGCTTCTAAGTCACTAGAGGCTTAGAATACCTATATATGTTTTTGCACGCAAAATCACAAACCCGATTGTCCTGTAAAGTTCGTTTACACCTGTGCGCCCGGCGGCTTGTCGCCGCGCAACTATGTTTGCCACACACGCTAGTAGAGGCACGCCTGCAGATGCAAGGTTCTTCCTCAGCATATGCGGGTGGGTCATATCATTCACACCTGTATTCACTCGGTAACTCAGTTTTGCAGAAAACTACAGCCTCACTGAGAGTAGCCACAAGGCATATATGAGTAAATGCACCTTTAAGCTCTTTTTAAAACGAATCTGAATACAATGAGCCAGAAATTTGCGTATGACGTTATTACATCTCGTGTAGAAGGCAAAGGACTGAATCACTGTTCGATGCAGCGTTGCGCAAACGGCGACGAGAGAAGAGTCAACGTGCCTGTACCACTAAATGAAGACCAGCTAAGAAGTAGAACGACGTGCGTGCGGCGAGCCACACATTCGAGCAAAGCGAAGCTGCCACCTACCATTCCTACTGGCTGACTCGGGTTCAAAGATCTTCGTGTCCCAAGAGATATCATCACATTCCTGCACGCGCTTTGGAGTGTAAACGCTGATTGACAGCCTGACCAAACAAGCGACAAACAAATGCATACTGCACATTCAGGAGGACTGAAAAGGTTCTCGTTTCTACTGGCACTGTTTCAACTAGTTTTGTAAAACATCTGCACCATTTTTAGTGTCAAGCCGTCTCAGTGATGTGCACGCCGACTTGCAGAATGGCGGCAACGCTATTTGTATGGTGAACTGGGCACGTGGGACTTCGGGGATTTCAGCAAACACGTCACATGCCGAAGGCTGTTAGACCTCTCCAGAAAAAAATTGCTAATGAGGGCAGATCGGCAGTTGATATCCGCCAGTCAAATCATCGGTACCACGTTGATGACGATCACGTTTGTCGACAAAAGTTTTCTGGGCCTGAAGTCTGATTAGAAAAACTGTTGAACATATTGCGTAAGACGATTCTGGCTTTGTTCGTTGGTAGTATTTGCGCTCACTTTGCTTAAACTCATACCGTTCGCTCTCTACTATACTTTCAGCCATCTGGCCTTCTGCATTCTACGTGGCTCGAGACTGACAACTGACAAGCCAGTGTCTGGTTGAAGCCACTGTTATACAGCCATAACAAATGATTTTAAATAATTTCGGTACTATCTTTTTGTGTAATTGTGAATTATTTGAGAATAAACATTTCAGAAGAATAAATAGTGTACTAAGAACTTGAAGGAATAAGAAATTACAGTTATGTAAACTTGTGATTTGTATAAGTCTGTTAATAGTCGCGACGTTACTGTTTCGATCTCATTTTATCATTTTGTCTCAGCATATCTTCTCTCACGTTGTCTGTATTGTTAGCTCATGACTTTTAATTGCGAAAATATATCCTGTGAAAGTATTCAAAACTTTAAATTCAGAAGTATCCACCTACCATCTCCTCTAAAAGTAATTATCTTTGAGAAAGGGAAAAGTTTTATTGTTATGAAGAAATCATAAATAATACTTTAAATAAATACAGGGAAGTGAGACAGGGAATTTCAGTGGACTGAAATTAATTCAAAGCTTAAACCGTGAGAACTTTAATAATTTTCGATCGCTACATTACGCAGCCCAGCGCAGCGATCGTCAATTTTTTTAATAAAATCGAACGAAAAATTAATATAGCTATAGGATTTTTGACTGCCAGCGTTAATGAACACTGATTTTATAATAAAAAGCAAAAATAACTTTCCACGTGAATTTAACTTACTTTCAAGAGTGTAAAATTAATTTGGACAGGTCTTGCTTAAATATTATCGTCTTTATTCATGGATTAATCCATAGAAGCTGTAGAGAGAAAGATACTATGAAATCTCCAGTTCAACTACGAACCCTGTTTCATGACAGATTTTAAAGAAATTAATTTGTGGCGTCTTCTCACAAAGAAAATTAACAGTTACCATGCCATGAGATAAGAAAGAAGAAAACATTAATGACGTGTAACCACCAGCAACTAGTCAAGTAATATCAAGACTAGAGAGCCATCATTAATGGCACAAATCAACGAGGGCCACAACAAAGGATAGAAATTGGAGACTACATTTAGCATATTAACATAGAACTGAAACAAAGAAGAACACAATTAGGTCATTATCGTCAATTGAGACTAAATTGTGTTTTCTATTATTGAAAAATAATTGTGAAAGTGTGTTTAATAGAACTCTGTAGTGATATAATGGTGATAGTGATTAATATATGATTTTCTGTTACATATACCTGTATTATTGATTGAGCCTCACTGACAGAGAAATATTGGACACTGAGGCCTAGTCTGAGCATTGATGCACACTAGCAGAACTACTTAAATCTACAAAAAGGTAAACACGTTGATATTTGGTGTCTAGTGCTATAGTCTTGGTAAGTAATAGTGCTGTAATTTAGATTACTTTGGTTAACTAAGTCAAGATATATTGTGGTTTGCAATAGTAGATAGTTTTGTGTGGTTTCATCACTTAGGGGGCATTTGAGTCATTTACTGGGAAAATCTGTAGATATTGTCATGATCTATTTGAGACTATCCCATTGTTTTAATTAAAGCCATGGTTTTTTCATCGGCAATGGTATGAACAGGTAAGGGAGCGATAGTATCTGATAGTTTGATCGATCTGAGATCACGAGGAAATTTAACCGATTTAGCTGACACGAAGGTAGAAAATATTCCAATCACAACAAAGAGCAGATTTGATAGTCGTGAGTCATAGAACCCAGGTGCCCCAGAATCAATTATTGAGCTAGCGAAGCATGTCGTCAGTCGGTTTTGCATCAACGTATTGATGAAAGCGTAGAATTTATAGTAAAACCGAAGCCGGTACCCAGTTGGAGAATGACTTCTGGCCCATTTACTGTTTTTTTTATGAAATTAGATGAATGAGGTATGGAAAAGTAGAAGATACGGGTGGAAAGGGAAAAGCTATTAGTTGCTGAGCTTGAGGAAAGGGAAAAACGACGAGACAGGAAATTATCAGAGAGGGACAGAAAGACTTTTGACACCATGGAACAAATCAATACCAAATTTGGCAAAGTTAACCTTCAATATGAGTTTGTCTGGGTTGGTCGCTAAATTAGAGAGTTTCCAGGGAAAGCTGATCAAGATCGAAAGTTTTGTAGAACCGATTTCGCAAAAAATCGAAAGCTTGGAAATAGATAATCAAAGAGACATTGATGAATACTTGACTAAACAATCTCGGATACGTCCGAATGGATGGAAGAAAAATACCAAAATCAATACCAAGCTTTCTTATGAAAAAGCTGGAGAAATTCAAACAGCAAATAAAGATTCAAATACACAGGAAATGATTGAAGAAATGAAGGCTGAGTTCAGACAAATAAAAGATGAGGTCACACTTGAACTCCCGAAATGGCAAGGTGAAATTAGCCGTAATTTTACGAGTGTTACAATCGAAAAAACGTAGCTTGCGAAAATATTTTGAGCGCTATATAAATGAGATCCGATATTGGGATGAACCATTTTCACCCCGAGAAGTACTCAGAATTTTGAAAGCTAAATTACCGATCACCATCAGGGAAAAATTTATCTATTTTCCTGATGTTTCCCTCGAAGATTTCTTATCAGTCGTAGATTCACTTGATGTGATTCATCAGGATCTGAAACAATTGAATGGAAACGGAAATAACAAAAATCATAATGGAAATTCTAAGGATAACGATAGTAATTATAATAATCATAATAGTAGCAATAATGTTTCTATTCCGATAGGAATAATCAAAGTTACAAGAGAAACGGAAACGGTCTGGCGAATGGCAATGGAAACGGAAATGGAAATGTACCTATAGTAAATTTCGATCCTACTTCCTTCCCTGCTAAGACCAAAACAAAACAACAACAAGCAGAGGGAAAGGAAGTATAATGACAATTACAACGGTGATAACCGAAACATGAATCCTCAGTGGCATAATAATAATACAGCTTTTTGGCAACCTTCTGCTGTCCTGACGTTACAGAAAAATCCCGTAACGCACCGAATAAAGAAAAAAAATGAATGCAACCAATCTTTGTCTTCCGAGGCTGATCGCCGAAGAAGAGAGAGACATATGGGGAAGGCAAATTCTACTGCTAAGAGACAATGACGGCGAGGTAATTCAGGACGAATCAAGTAAAGAATATCTAGAACGCAAATAAGGCAAGGGCAAAATGTTACAAACTATGGTCAAGGCATCAGTTAATGCTATACCTATTGATGTAATTGTAGAGTACTGGGGCTATTAATTCCGTTATGAGCTACAATTTATACAAACAGATCAGTGTAATGGCAAAGATTCCGGTTTTCCTCGTTCAGAAGTACATTGTTACTGGAACTTTAGGGGAGGCAGTCAAAGACTGTAAACTTTCAAATACAGGTAGACATTATGATCGAGAAGGATGTAATAAAAAGCACCTTCATGTTACTAAACAAATTGTCTGATGCATTTGGGGATGGGGTTTCCTGTGCGAGAGGAAAACCATAATGGACCTAGAGGCAGGAATATTAGTAATAGAAAATAACGTTAACAGTATAATACAGGATTTAGTGAAGCCGCAGGAACTTCACTGTAAATAACTGTCACCTAATTAATATCAGATATGTTAGTACAATGGTACTGCACATAGCAACTGAAAATAGTTTGTATGATTCAAACCACAGCAAGGCAATGGAGAAAATGGATCTCATAAAAACTGAAGTAGCCGAATCCATATATTGACGGATGAACAACAAAGAGAACTCTGTCACCTATTAGGAAATTATGTTAAGGTATTTGATGATAAACCAGGCATTATTAAGGATTGCGTGTATCGTATCGAGATGTAACCTCATAAAACATTTGGTTGATCGCCTTATTCAGTCCGTTGGTCAAAGAAAGAAGCAGTGACTAAAGAAGTTCGTAAGATATTGGACTGGCAGGTAACTGAACCGTCCAGTTCTGTCTATAGCAGTCCACTGCTCGCTGTAGCCAATACGGACGGAAGAACTCGCTTAGGATACATTAATAAAGCTATCTTACCTGTCCGTACGCCACCAGAAGACTTAGAATTGTTGCAGAAGTTCTATGGAGTGAAGTATTTAACCTCGGTAGATTTAAAATCCTGTACTAGCAGATTAAATTGTACCAAAGAATCCACGAAGTATACAGCCTTCATCTTCTCTGGCCGAAGTTACAGTTTCAAGTGATGCCATTTGGTTTGAATGTAAGTAGAGGCGTTTTGATAACACCGCTGGATTCAGTATTTGGACCAGACTTGACAAAGTCAACTTATATATAGACGACTTGCTAATAGCCATATTAAAGAATTAGAGAGAGTATTTGCAAGGTTCGCTGAGTATTGCGTTACTGATAATCTAAGGACCATACATTATTATAGATGTCCTTCATGTGGGGGCTACTTACTTTGTTATCCAGAAACTAAGAAGATAAAAAGTTTATATCCTAATAAGGATTTCAAAAAATGTTATGATTATCTGTGTTACAGATGTGGTGATTAGCAATGAAGTAATCTTTTAAGTAAAATGTTCTTTTGTCATCTGGTATATAGATGTAGGCATTAAAAAAAAAAGATTTTTTCCCATGTGTTAAACTTTCAGTTAAGCGAAATTTCCGTAAAATTTGAGCTTTCACTCCTGTTCAATGTTTTGCTGTTAATGAACAGTTTTCTCTCAGTTAGAATATTTATCTTTAGTTTTACTAGAAAGTATGATTTCATAATCATCTTCGATCTGTCATAATAACTATGCTGTCTTAAAGAGCCGTCGGCTTCATATAAAAATGACAAGAATTACTGACTGAATATTTATGAATTACATATTTGTAAAGCAGAAACGTACCAGTAATATTTTATACATTTGTGCTAGGAATGATTTTTGTGTATCGAATTATCATTGAAAAACTGACTATTTACCGATCACTGCAAAATCAAGGGAGGTCGTTTGGACCTAACGTGTTTCGAGATTAGATTTTTCTTTCGTGTCAGATCGAGGCTAGTAGTTCCGCTCACGGTCTGTATTGATAAAAGCTAACCGCAAATACCAGCATCTTCTAAGCTCTCGGTGAACCATTTAAACTGTCATTACTCAAGTCTAATTAATTATTTATAGTCAGAATCCTATGCCGTCAAGCGTAAAGTGATTAACTGTGACGACATGTGGAAACACACAACTGCAAAAAACACTCACGCTCCGCAGCACTGCTCGTGAAAAGGACTCTACCGACAGACGTCACAACATAGGTGAGTCGCTGGTTCACCGTAACGCACTACAAATTCAAAAACAAATCTCGGTAACATAAAGTGAAGGAACTGTAATCACAGGGTTCACAACAAATGTACGAGACTTGTGTATTCAAAAATAATAAAGCAATTAACAGACTGCACCTAGATGTTATTTCACCGTGATCAGTGTTATGAGAAGAAAAAGTGCACATCTGGAATAACAGAGATAAATCCATGACTTTACGTGCACCCAGGTGTTGTGAGAATTGATAACTTCTTGTGCTACGTTCGACTGTTACATGCTCACATGCTGGTGTACCGAAAGCTGTCCATCTCAGGCTGCCATTGAGGCCTGAGCGAACAGGAGTCTTCGACAAAATGCTCCCATTAGACTCGGTTCTTAAACTGCCAGCCACAGACCTACTGGGCTGGCACACCTGTGCAATCACTGAAATTCGACAAAATGATCCACCTGGGGAATCGATCTACATTATCAGCCCTGCGCAGCAGTCGTTAATTTTTTGTAGTAAACTCGAACAAAAAATAAACATAGTTGTAGGATCTTTGATAACCAGCATTGATGAAAGTTAACTTTAAAAAAAAACTTTCAAAAATAACTTTTCACGTGAACTTAACTTACTTGCAAGAGTGTAAAATTAATTTGGATATGACTTCCTTTAAGATTATCGTCTTAATTCATTGATTAATTCATCAAAGTTACAGAGAGATACTACGAAATATCCAGTTCTATTACGAACCCTGTTTTACGCCAAATTTTACGGACAGTAATTTGAAGCGTCTTTTAGAAAATATAAATGACAATTACCAAGCTCCGAGATCAGAGAGAATACAACATTAACTACGACTAAACACTATCAACTAGTCAAGGAATATCAAGATCACGAGAGCTGTCACAAGGTTAAACGCAAAAGTTTTTCCATATGAGAAAAGTGTAGCAGCAATGTTCGAGTATTTTCAGTTCAACCCTTTCAACTACAGAAGATACATTTCTTCTTTTATTTAAAAAATAATAAATGAAAGGTATCATCGTAGATTTTATTTTTAACAGTTGCGCACTGATGGTTGGTTGTTTTTGGTGGAGGAGACCAGGCTGTGAGGTCATCGGTCTCATCGGATTAGGGATGGACGGGAAAGGAAGTCGGCCGTGCCAGTTCAAGGGAACCATCCCGACATTTGCCTGGAGCGATTTAGGGAAATCACGGAGAACCTAAATCAGGATGGACGAACGCAGGATTGAACCGTCGTCCTCCAAATGCGAGTTCAGGCGTACTGATGAGGAAGTTTGGTTCCACTGTTGTAATTTTCGTTGCATTTCAACAATTAACAAAAAGGTACTTTTGTGGTGGAACAATATTGTGAATATTTGTTGCTGCATGCGTTCGTTTTGCTTTTAGTATTATTCTCACTTTTTCGAGATTGATCTGCTGGAAAGTTCTTAAGTAATAGAGCCAATTATTTTATAAATTTTCTGCTATTTGCTTCAATGGTTTAAGCGTTAATTGTACATTTTATTGTTTCCTTTATATTACAACACAGAGTAAACTAATATGTAAAAATCCCCAATTGAATTTAAAACTTATTTCAGTTAGAAAATATTTTAAGAGTAGGGAACAACACATCATAATAATTTATTTACAGACGTCTAACAGAAGACGGGAGTTCTTCCTCAGGGATTAGGAAATCTTTCAGTTACTCTGTGCAAATGTAAGTGATGACAAAGATTAACTTCTTTTAGGTGAAGAAGATGCCATATTTTTAGAATGTGATGCCGAAAGCGAGAAGAAAAATGTTATGACAAAATATCCGGAAAAGACTTCCAATCCGGTATGGAAAGGTGAAACGTCCCCTTGGAAAAATTTATGAATTACTATGCTGGTTAACCCCTTACGTTATTTGAACATACTCAGACATTTCACTCTTAAGTTATTCTGATCAACACTAAACTGACACACAATATTTTTAGCGCAACGCAGTCTGACTTTCAATAATCCCTACAAAAGGATGGCCCTGACTAACATTAACCTATGCCTTTCACAAATCACTTACCTCACAAAAATCTTCGTTACTCGAACTACTGCAATACAGCGAGCGCCACTACTGCCAGCTAAATAAAAGATTCAAACTACTGAAGGTACTAACTACTGATAGGCATAGTTAGCAAATGAAAGATTTTGATAGAGAACAAACAATGTATTTACGTTAATAGTGTTCAATAGTCATAATATATATAGCAGTTCATGACATCCATTCTTACAAATGTACTGTTTCTGATGGACACACGTCCAGATCATCCGCTCTCAAAAATCCGCCATCTCACTTCCCCACATCCACCACTGCTGGCAGCTCACCTCCAACTGCGCAACGCTACGCGCTGTTAACAGCCAACAGCCCAACACTACAATAGCGAATATTACAACAATGCAAACCAGCCAAAGACTGCGCACAGCACAGCCAGTGATTTTCATACATAGTGCTACGTGGCGTTACCAATAAAAAAACCTAAACAGCCTACTTACATAGCCCCCATGTTCCCCACAAAAAAATTTACAAATTGTTTTGGGCAGTGGAAAATACAGGTTTTAAAAAATTTTTCATAATTACAATAACAAAGAAATCAAATGCACACACTTATTGATACAATGTTGGTTAAAAGCTAAAATTATCTCACGGTCCATACAGACAGTCCTGATCATTCATCACAGTAAAGTTGCAGTGTTTCTTTTTCTCAAAGTCTGAGTAGTAAAAGAGAATGCACACGCAAGTAGTGGATTTCCATGCAATCTTGAACAAGTAGTGTTGTCCTTCCAACGGACAGACAGTGCTGACTCTTGACATGCAGACAGGAAATAGGCCACAACAGAGCAAACCTACCCCAGAGTTAGTCGAAGTTTTGAAGAATGTTGGTAGGTAGGTCATCACAGAGCAGACCCACTGTAGTCCTGGTAGAGATTACGGTATTGGTGGGCCACCAGAGGTGCAGACCCAGTGCAGTCCTTGTAGAAATAATGGTATTGGTGGGCCATCAAAGATGCAGACCCACTGTAGTCCTTGTAGAGACGGCCAGCAGCCATCTGTTGCGACTGTGCAGGTGCACAATCACCAACGAAGAGTCTTGCAGAGAATATAGCAAGTCCATAAACCACCACTTGTGTACTCACAAAACTTTTTTTTAAATGTCCTTAGAACCAGCAATGTTATTAGTCAGTCACTTGCTGAATTATTGACGCATGTGCAAGCACTAACAGCCTTTTTTTCTTTTTTTTACACATTGTGCATATACTATGACCAACAGAAATGTGTGCAGCGAAATGTATGCTTACAAGATACTTAATTTGATGAACTGGTGTCCATTACAATTTTATAACATGAGAATACAATTACAGAGAAACATCATGAAAACATAATAATACAGATAACATTTGTAGTAATACAGGCTTTACAAAAGAATAGAAATAGACATATACATCAGTGTTTCAGGAATTATGACATATGTAAATATGTACAATAATGAGAATAGTTTTCGAAACATTAATTTCACACTTGAGCATTAAAACAGAACAGAATAAATAACGTCTAAACATCTTTACATAGGAAATAACATATTATAAATGCAAATTATAATTGAGGATAACAGTATTCCTCATCGTAGTGAATGTAGCTTAGTACTAGAAAAATTCTACAACATGAATCTTATTAGCTAAACACATAAAGACAGGAAAAACACAAATACACAAGGGTACACAAACACATAGCGTGATAACACTAAAGGAAAGGACAGGGTTCGTTTTCAGTGTAACATTTGGTACTGCAGTATTTTGCAAACAAAACTTTTTTTTTTTTGCTTGGAGATCTCCCTTCATTCATCATTATTCCCAAAAAGTCCTATCTATACCTGCTTTCTGTACTTTTTTCGTATAACTTCTCACTGCATTTCTTCCAATTCATCGCAACTCATTCTCTTATATAGTCTACCCCTCTTAAGCTAACTTGCATCTACTGAGCTCAGATGCATAAACTAAGGGACGAGGCAATGCAGCAGCACAAAACAATTAATGCAAGCAGCAATGAAAAAATGCAAATTGGCAAATCTATCAGCAGTAAATCTAAATTAGCAAAGCAAATGCAATACTACAACTAATACAAGGTAATGTGCAGCAAACACGAAAAATAAATCAGTAGTAAAACTGGCTTAACAGAGTAATACAAAATGACATTCAGTAGCACTATGCCTGGCAGACAGCAGCAGCAAATGCAATACCTTATATCTAAACATGACAAAGCTCAAGCAGAAAAAATAGTACACTAAAGACAACAATGCAGATAAGGGAAATGTCTATTCAGATCTTAATATCTATGTCATTAAAGTGGTGCACCACAAGAAGTTATTCTACCAAAAAAGTTACCAAGTAGTTGGAAAGAAATTATGTATGCAGTAACTTATTAATCCCCTCTTATTGTTCTTTCCTTTCCAAGTGCTCCTTTTTCGGAGAATGTGGATCATAAAATTATTATATAATAGGTCTGTTGACAGAAAGTGTTCACATTAGCAAATGCATTTAATTTTATTTTATAAAAGCAATGCTGCAACACAGCTGGGAACCAGATATCAAATGAAATAAGCATCTATGAAAAGCAAAGCATAAAAATATCATTCAATAGTCATGTGACATTTCGTAAGTTAGTATAAATTCTCTCAACTCTCGTAGAAAGACATTTGTCATAATCAGGTTGCAGATGTAAGAATATTTCCAATCAGTTTATAAGCATTTCAGTAACTAGCACAAAGTATGCGCTCCACAATATAATCATATGTTTCCAAGTAATGAGCGTGTCGTATTTGCGATGCTTTCTACAAATAGCGAGGTTAATCGTCTCTTTTTTTTCCACCTAATGGCTTTTTTTCCAGGCAGGTGGCACAGCTGGGCGTTCACGACGCATTACGTGATTGTCACTTAACTTTCTTACCGAAATTTTTACGACAGCAGTGACAGTCTCATAAAAAAAAAATTCACAGTTCGAGACTTTGCGTTACGAATGTGTAGAAACACAATCCTATAAATATAACAGCGTCCAAAAAATTTTTGCCGCCATTGTGTTACATTACGCATATACACACATTTCATAACTCTTAAAGTACGATTCTTGGTTTCCAACATCCTTTTTCACTAACCAGAGTCCCTAACCACTACTCATTATTCCTTACCTTATTACACATATACATATTCGTCGACACTTCTTCAATATTTCACCATAATAAATACATATCATAATAAACATTCCACAACAGTATAATACACATCGTCGTCGTAATAATATCATAACACTTCAGTCAAATCTCAAAAACATGGTAGCTTTCTGCAACAATTTCAAAACCTTAAAAAAATTCTCTGCTCATTTCAACAGTGTCATCTACCTCAAACATACTTTAAAAATCATGATCCCATACTAAATACATCATTCAAAGCTCTCATAGTATCACAATGGCTCCGAAAAATATGAACAGGTCATACAGTACAGACAAAATTCAGTTTCGTAGGTGTGAAGTTATCCAACTGTATAATTGTGTAAACATGTGTCACTGATGTAGTATAAAAACGTTTATCTCTCAGTTAAATGATCAGATAGCTGTGTAATTTATGTGTTAGAGAAATATGGTACCGATGTGTTAAGTTGTATAAGCAAATACCATATTAGCTAGGGCTCCTTGTGCTTGCCAGACACATGGTACACAAAGCAGGCGTGTACCCCCTAAGGATTAATGTAATTAGACCCTCAGGTGTTACAGATTACAGCAATGGAATGAAATGTATCACGGAAAACTTTCTCTGTAATTGAAAAAACTTTAAAAATAAATGTTTTAAGTACAAGATTAATCACTCAAATGCGTGTCCTGTAGCGCTAAATTTGCGTCTTACTGTAAGATAATTCTGTGGAAGTGTCGTAGTTATTGTCCTCCGAAATCTAAGTTCTGCAGAAGTCAATGTACTTACCTCATCATAAACAAAAGTGAAATGCTATGCGTATAGATATCGTAGTTATTACGTACATTACCGTGATCAAGAAAGTACTACAATGTAAACTATTGTTGTGCTACAAAAAAAGCTGTCTCATTGTAGCTATACCACAAAAGTTACTACTACAACATGTTTTACTTTCCAGAAGAATTCATAAAAATTGTGCGGATATAAAGCAGGTACAACACAAAAGCAACAATGTAAATTGTGTCACATTAGTAGCGTCGTGGTATAATCGTGTAGCTGTCAAAGAAACCAAACACTAAGTCATCTTTAATCTCACAGAAAGTACTTCAAATAAAGAATGTCTTTACAACTAAACCAAAATGTTGCATTAAAATCTCATTAGCAGTATATGTACTAAGTCTGTAAGCCTTACACGCGTTACGTAATCGTGCAATTAACAATCAAGAATGTACACACACAATAACACCGTGTCCTCTGTTCACTATAACAATGCATTCGTAATTTCTGTTTAAATAAGTTCTCTTGGTTCTTGACTGGATATTTAACTTCAAACATTGTTGCATGTTAACAGATTCTAAGTCTGACAAAGCATACTAGCAATGTAAAGTGAAAAATTTTATAGCAAAGACTAAGTTAAAAAAAATATCTCTCAATAAACGGTTTTACATGGGAAATGTGGTGCAATTCTTTATCTTCCTAGTACGCAGTGTTTCAACTTCAACGCAGTTATCATGTGGTATATGTTGGATTCTGTAAGGTCCATTGTAAATCAGAAAGAATTTGTGACTCAAGTGTTTCTTCTTATGTGACAATGAATGAGCTTTAATGAGAACTTTCTGACCAATATATAATTTCTTTGCATTTGCTTTACCGTGTAGTTTTCTCTTTATGTATGCTGCAGATTTTATATTTTTAATAGCCAAATCAATTATGTCTTTGTGTCGAAGTTTACGTGTATTTGGAAAAGGTACAGGTCTCTGATTCTGTTCGGTGGTTCTTCATTCTTCAGTACAAGAATAGGTGGTAAAGCAGTGGAGTCCTGAGCCATTTCATACAGCATGTTTGAAATAAGTGTAAATGCTGATGCTTTCTGTGACAAAATCTGTAAAGCTTATTGATTTCTTTCATAATCAGTTCAGACAGGTTACAATGTGGTGAGTACAACGAAATAAAAACAGGTTTGATTTTATGGTCCGAGGCATGCGTGACCAAACAGCAGATCTGAATTGCGGTCCGTTATCTGAAATGACTTTACTAACGTGCCCAACTTCTCGTAAGAAATTTTTAACAAAGGCGTTGGATACAGACCGTCCAGTGGCTTTACGTAACGGAGTGAAGGAAACAAATTTTGAAGTAAGTTCAACAGCGACTAGAACGTACGAAAATCCATTCGATGTTCTGACAAGAGGTCCCAAGAGATCAACAGCAGCAAATTTTTTTCATTTAGAAGGAATGATAGGAAACAACCGAGCACGATGTGAGATAGTAGATGTTTTCGCCTTTTGACAAAGTTTACAAATAGACAAGACTCTTCGAATTCTCTTTTCCAATTGTTAAAATAACAAATCGTTCGAAGAATATGATAACATTTTCGTGAACCAAAGTGTGCGTAGCTAAAATGAATGTACCATAAGAGCTTATTAACAAAATCGTCTGGAATGCAAAGTACCCATAGCTTGTCATCAACAGTGCAGCGTTTGAAGAGTATGTTGCTTCTAACCAGATAATAATGCCGAATCTGAGTGTGTGTCTTTTCATGCAATTTACTTTTGATGTCTTTCCAAATCGGATCTTTATCTTGTTCATGAGCAATGTCCTTTAAAGATGAGGTGATGAAGTTTTCAAAGGCGACTTTTTGAATGTAAAGAATACTGAAATTTTTCTCGAGGTTGCCTTCTGTGTTACTTTTCTCAAGTCCAGCCGGTGCGCGTGACAGTGCGTCCGCAACAATGTTCTCCTTGCCTGGAATGTAGACTATTGTGAAGTGAAATTCTTGCAGAAACAATGCCCAACGTTTTAACCTGTCATGATTTAATTTTGATGGCATAAGAAATTGTAATGCACGATGATCACGGTATACTTTTACGTGCTTACCAGAAAGGAAGAAACGGACTTTGTTAAATGCCCAAACGATAGCTAAAGTAACGGAATGAAGAGTAGTGTCATTTTCTATGGCTTCTTGAAATAAATGGGCACCAAGACCGACTTTAGAAGAATCCGTAGCAAAGCAGAAATCTTGTGACAGATCTGGATGAGCTAGTATTGACGCGTTAAGTAGCGATTATTTCAAAGAATTGAATTCCAACTGTGCTTGTTCGTCCCAGTTCCAAATAGTATTTTTTCCAGCGAGAGAACAAACTTTTGGTGTCACTAGAATTTGCATATTCAGAAAACGATGGTAAAAATTTACGAGACCTAGAAAACTGCGGATTTGTTTTTTTTTGTGGATGGAACTGGAATGGCACAGATTGCTTCTAACTTTTCAGGATCCGGCTGAATGCCTTCAGAAGAAATAATGTCCCAAAAACCTCACCTTTGACCTACCGAATTCAGACATTTCCAAGTTAACTGTAATTCCAGATTCTGCAAAAATACGTAACAAACTGTTGAGGATGCGATTATGTTGTTCCCCTAAAGCTTCTGCTATTATAATATCATCCACATATAAGGTGATGTGACGTTTTAAGAAATCAGGTAATATGGAATTTAGCCCGTGAATGAACGCTGCCGAAGATATGTTCAAACCAAATAGAAGTTTCCGAAATAGATAACAAACGCCGAAACAAAGGAAAGCTGTGTATTTTCTACATTCTGGATGACGTTCGATCTGATAAAAGGTGGATCTGAGATCAATAGAAGACAATACTTTTACACCATTAAAATTTTGAAGAAGTTTTCCATCGTTTGCGGCCTGTCTGTTTCAGGAATGAAGATAGTATTGACTTGTCTCGAATCTAAGACAAGTCTGATCGATCCATTTTTCTTCTCAACAACATGTAATGGATTGTTGTATGAGCTTACTACAGGCCCAATAATGCACTCGTCAAGCTTAGATTGTATTTCTGTTCTAACACGGTCCCTATAATGTGCCGGAATTACACATGGTCTAACACAAACTTTAGTATGCTCACGAAAACGAAATTGGTATTGAAATCCCTTGATTGTTCCAGTTTTGTGAGTAAAAACTGTGGAATATGCTTGTAAAATCTCAAAAAGGTCCTGCCTATCAATGTTATTACAGTTCTCAATTGTTTGAATTTTATTCTGAATTAACTCATTAGTATCAAATACGCCGTCGATATCATCCCTGTCAGTACTTGCTGAGTGATTGCTAGTGTCAAGTTCCGTCGAAAATTCCGAACTGTTGTCTAACTGGAGGTAAGGCCGATTAATTTCCTTATCATGGTTTGAGAGCCAATCTTCAAATTTCAAAGCAATTGACTTACCTTCTTTCTCTAAACTTATTTCAACATCGTGAAAGTTTAAGATTGCTTTGTATTCATTCAAAAAGTCTACTCCAAATATAATTTCCGTCGACAATAATGGAACAATAAGAAAGTTCATTGAGAAGCTGTGGCTTTGACAAAAGAATTCTAAGCTGGTTTGTTGGCGTACATCTACACTTTTTCCAAAAATTGCACCCTGTAATTTAATCTTACATAAAGGAAGTGTGGGGAAATCATTCGATTTGTTGCATTTGGTAAAAGCTGTTTCACTAATTACTGAAATGGGACTGCCAGAGTTAAGTACTGCCATAAATTTTACGTCATTTACTGTAATGTGAATCACAGGATATGCAATGGTGTTATATTTTACGTCGTGTTCCTGGAGTAAGATGTCCCTAATGTCTTCCATTTTTTACGTAATTACTAGCCACGACAGCTACGTCATCAGTTGCATAAGTACATTTTGTGACTGCCAGCAGTATGAGTCATTGCCTATTGCCTCTTTGTTGGCGCGTGTCGTTATTGGGATTTGGAGACCTAACTTCTACAAATTCACTTGTCGAGAGGGCCCTGTCCTGTTTGAATGCCGCCAGTTCTGATGCAATTCAGGTCTGCCCTTACGATCATATCGTCTGTCGTCATGTCGGTAGATTCCATAGTTTCTTTCTTGTCGGTCACGTGGTGGAGAATTTCTCCCTGAATCGTAACCGCGCACTGGACCGTTCCGTCTAAAGTTATTCTGTCTCTCTTGATAATAATTATTTTGGTTCCCATATTGTCTGTTTCTCTGATTGTCTCTATGATAGTCACTACTGCGGAGAGGTGATCTTTCCCTGTAATTATTACTACTCTGCCAACGGTTGTCATACGGATGGTGTCTGGTTTGGTCACGATTTGTGTTGTGAGAATAGCCTTGTCATGTCCAGTTATTATTTCTTTCATCGCGGAATTGTGGCGGATGTGATCTGTATTTGTTGTGCTCCTGTTTTCACGTTCCGCGATTGTCAGTGTCAATTGCCAATTATTGTAACAGTCCCTGAGAAACTTCAATGTCGTCTTTGCAACGTCCTGCCAAAATAATATGTCGTAAATGTTCAGGCAATTTGATTAAACAAATGCGGATGAGTTCTGAGGGGCTGTAAGGGTTTGACAGGTACTGATTCTTGAGCAACATGTCTTCAAAATATTTGACAAGACTGGAAAATTCAGATTTCTCGAAATGTTTCATCATTATGATGCTATGTTTTACTCGGTCTTGTGTAGCTTGAGACCAATATGCTGAGAGGAAGGCATAATAAAATTCTCCTTCACTGTGACAATCATGAATGACAGATCGCATTGTTTCAGCTGGTTCATTCTCTAAGCAGCCACACATAAATTCTAATCTGTGCTCTAATGACCAGTTGGGAGGAAACCAATGACAGAATTGATGGAGCCACGCTTGTGGATGAATTCCGTTGCCAGAATTCTTAAATGTTTTGAATTTACGTGTAGTAATGAACAGCTTATAGTCAAAATCATCATGTCGGCGAGTCGCATATCGGTCAATGTTACGTCATGTTGGCGGTTCCATCTTAAAATTCGGTGCACCTTGCCAATTTCTTTCATAATATCCGAAATGCCCTGTGTTATTATTTTGCGGCTTTTCCGTATTTCTAAGTCCCTCTTCCCGTGTTGGAGCGCGAGTGTCCTCTGAAATATGTAATTTTTGTATTACTTCTGCCAACTCATCTTGTACTTCCCGGATTTCTCTTTTGTGTTGCGTATTAATTTGATTCTGATTTTGTTTGAATTTCTTAATTTGTTCATACTCTTCTGTGTCAGTGATGTCTACGGGTCTTGTGTCATTCAGATCATCATCTACCTTCATAGATAAGTTAGTGAACTGATCCGAAAGTTTGGGTACTTTCTCCGATAGTGTGCTTATTTCCTCAGTGTGTTTTTCTGAACCAAGTTTCAGAGTGTCCATTTGTGTTGAAATCGTATCTACTGTGTCCTTTAAGTTTTCTTGAGTTTTTGCAAGTTGCGTAACCGAATCGGTAGATGCAACTGAGTTAATTTTAGCTTGCAAGGTCTCATGATTTTCATGAACAATAGTTTGCAGTTCTTTTATGGCTGCTTCGTGATTCTGCAATGTATTTTCATGCCGCGAAAAAATATGTTGGAAATGCTCACAAATTTGTGTTTTTACGTCATTACAGACTTTTTGACATTTCGATTCGATTTTATGTAACTCAGTAGTTAAATCTTCACGTGTTTGTTCAAGTGTGGTGTGAAGATTTTGTTCCATTGCGTCTAACTGCTGCTGTGTTTGTCTCTGGTGTTGTTCCATTGTGTCTAACTTTTGAAGTCTTTGTTCCATTGTGTCTAATTTTTTGAGCTTTTGTCCCATTTGTTGCATTAATTGTAATAACAATGCACTGGTGTCTGAAACATGTTCCTCAGTGCTATTCGGCAGTGCATTTGAACCGGCAATATTCGCATTTTGAAAAGTAGAAAATGTATCTTGACTTATTTGAGAAAACGGCGAGGACGCAAAACCTGAATCTACAGTATTTGCAAGATTGTGTCCTGTCATGTCGGAATCCTGAGGCGAGCTGTTGCCGACCAATCGATCGATAATGCTTCCCTGGTCACTATTTGTTTCACTGTCTACGTTATTATTTGCCGCCCGCTCCATTTCCCTGTGCACAATTACCAAATTACTATTTTGAATGTCTGTTAATTCACTATACAGTGGTGCCAATAAGCTACTATTATTTCTCAGTTTACTTTGGAGCCTAGTGTTACGTTTTTCACACGCCATTATTGTCACAATATTTCACACGATAACACAGAAAAGCACAATTTGAAAAGCAAAATAAGAAAACACATTAGCATAGCACTGAAAATAATATCTACTTAATTGCAAGTGCAACTGCGAAATACTTCGTGCAAATCTACATGCATGCCACAACTGTTTTATTGTACAACAATGAAAAACTACAACGACAAAGGAAATTCTCTCTATAATTATGTGCTAGCAATAAACAATAGCTACACTAATTACAGAAACTACAAGAAAAAGACAGAAGATTCCAGTGAGGTATCCTGGCAGGGTTGCCATATGAAACGTCCCCTTAGAAAATTTATGAATTACTATGCTGGTTAACCCCTTACGTTATTTGAACATACTCAGACATTTCGCTCTTTACTTATTCTGATCAACACTAAACTGACGCACAATATTTTTAGCGCAATGCAATCTGACTTTCAAAAAACCCTACAAAAGAGTGGCCCTGAATAACATTAACCTATACCTTTCACAAATCACTTACCTCACAAAAATCTTCGTTACTCGATCTACTGCAACACAGCGAGCGCCACTACTGCCAGCTAAATAAAAGATTCAAACTACTGAAGGCACTAACTACTGATAGGCATAGTTAGCGAATTAAAGATTTTGATAGTGAACAAACAATGTATTTACGTTAATAGTGTTCAAAAGTCATAATATATATAGCAGTTCCTGACATCCATTCTTACCAATGTACTGTTTCTGATGGACATGCGTCCCGATCATCCGCTCTCAAAAATCCGCCATCTCACTTCCCCACATCCACCACTGCTGGCGGCTCACCTCCAACTGAGCAACGCTACGCGCTGTTAACAGCCAACAGTCCAACACTACAATAGCGAATATTGCAACAATGCCACCCAGCCACAGGCTGCACACAACACAGGCAGTGATTTTCATACAGAGCACTATGTGGCGTTACCAATATAAAATCCTAAACAGCCTACTTACAAAGGAAGGACGGATGCAATTTTATTTCGCTCAGAACAACGTGAAATATTGTGGAAAAGTACGCACCAATCGCAAATCTACCCGAAAATTATGTTCTGGCGATAAATGTATGAGAATACGAAATATATTCCCAGAAAATGAGGTCTAACAGCTTCCAAGTGAATGTATAAGAAAGCTCTCTTGTGAATTATTTTATGTTGCCTATTTCAACAGTACCAGTGAAGAGACCCCAGTCGCCTCCTCTGACCAAATTAGTGTTTCTTGTTCAATGATAAATCGCAGGTGCAGTCAGTACGTATGAGACACTGAATTCATGAATGAGAAGAAAATAACTTAAGGGACAAGCAAAAGCAAAGTACTGTTTGTTAGAGGCTCCTCTTGATACTACTGATACACGCAGACACAGACGGCAGATGGCATCTTTAGCAGTGGAGGGTGTATCAAGAATGTCCGGAGACTCGAAAACAGTGCAGTCGTCGCCCTAGTGCGGAGAAGGAGCGATTTATTTGACATCCAGAGGCCTTGCACCTTGGCTTTCGGGCGTAGGCTGAAAGCATTTCAGAAACGGCCAAGTTTGTAAACTGTTGGCGGCCGAAGTGGCCGTGCGGTTAAAGGCGCTGCAGTCTGGAACCGCAAGACCGCTACGGTCGCAGGTTCGAATCCTGCCTCGGGCATGGATGTTTGTGATATCCTTAGGTTAGTTAGGTTTAACTAGTTCTAAGTTCTAGGGGACTAATGTCCTCAGCAGTTGAGTCCCATAGTGCTCAGAGCCATTTGAATCATTTTTTGTAAACTGTTCGCTTGCCGCCGCGGTTGACATGGATGGCAAAATGACGCTGTCCAACACAGACGCCGAAGCAACCGAAAAAGGTGAACGACGGCTGAGGATATTTGTACGGGTGAATAGATGTGCCACTGTTGTGCAACTGACAGCTTAGTGAATGAAAGGGCTACCAACAGCGTCTCTTCAACCACCGTTCAGTGTGCTTTGCTCTTTATGGGGCTCTCGCAGCAGGTGTCTAGTTCATGCACTCACGCTGACTGCAGTTCATCGGCGACGATGGCTTGAATTGGCCTCCTCAAATGAATCATGATTTATGCTGAATCGGACAAGTGGTAGTTGGCATGTAGGGTGTGCAATATCTGAAAAAAAAAACACAATGCAGCAATCGTCCGAAGGGTCCTGACCGGAGCACGGATGTTATGTTCCGGGGAATTTTTTCGTGGCATTCCCTGGGTGACGTCGTCATTGTGGAAGACAAAATGAGTCAATACAAATCTGCACCTCTTCTCTGGGATCATGTCCACTCATATGGGCGGTTTGTTTTTCCTCGCCAGGACGATATCTGCAAGCAGGACAACGCAACGTGCCACACAGCTCGCAGTTTACGTGTGTGGTTGGAAGAGCAGCAGGATGAGTGTAACGTATTGCCCTGGGCACCAAACTCCCCGGATTTAAACCCAGTCGAGTGTGGGACCACCTCGATCGACATATACGTGCCCTGGATCATCAACCGAGAAACCTAGAGCAGTTAGCTGCGGCAGCAGGACTTGTATGACTCCACATTCCAATAGGTGCATTCCCAAACCTCACTGACTCTCTTCCTGCAAGTCTCGCAGCGGTCCGCCCTGTAAATGGTCGTTATTCAGGCTTTTGCCAGATGTTCACGGCAGTGTGACAGGACTGTGTACATTTGTAATGGTGGAGTGAACGAGGAAAGACTTTGGATTCACTAGAATTTAGCCAATTTCTTGTTCGAAGTCTATTTGGGAAAAATGCAATCCAACTACGTAATATGACAACAGTCATCAAAACTAAGAAAAGGATCTGAGTTATGTCTTTCTAGACGTCCAGATCGACGTAGGTGCTAACTGTGTTTCCAAAAGCTATGAAAATAATACTAAAAGTATTTATGAAGAATGCGTGGTGCATCCATGTTTCACTGCAAACAGAAATTCTTTCAGTTAATTTCATGACAGCGACAGCCAAAAATTGTTTGAATAAATCGTTACTGCTACGTATTGGGTACCTTTAATGTACATTAAACATATATGTTTTGCTGTTCTGCAGATTATCTTCGAGTTATAAACTAAAAATTTTAGAAGTTCATAGTGGTTAATTACTTACCACTAAATAAGCATATCTGAATAAAAAGAATATCGGTATGCACTCCTTGGTTATCCGGGGTGCGTGTGTGACATCTCGTTTTCACTTTAACTCCTCAAGTACAGAAAGTACATTTTCCTTGCGTTACATTTTAAGTACGTTATCCTCTGCGATGTTCAGCAAGGCAGCGGTTTGCCATTTTACTCTCTGATTTTTCAGCTGTGTTCCTCTCCGCGTAGTCGGTACAAGATCTGAGATTAAGTTACAAGTTTCTTCGAAAAGCTCCGATTTATGCCTTTAGCTGCCATTTTGTGAAAGCCTAGTTTAATGAAATATTACTGCGAGATATGAAGTATTAATCACAATCACTTCATAATCTGCTGAGCACATGTCGGAAGTTAAGATACGCAGTGCCCAAAGGTAATAAAAGAACGAAGTACAAATTCTGTCTTTCGTCATTTAACAATTATTAATCTTTCAAAAAATTTTTGTACGTGGATCTATCTGCCGAAGAGTGACGGAAGACCAGAGACTACGAGCTAATATGCCAAAGATTTTTGGGCTCACATGCGGTTTGTCTTCGTCGAAATGTCTTGGTTCAAACTCGTCTAGGGGTTGAAACGCACGTGCCGCATTACACGCCCTAAATAAGATACTTATGACCCTTTGGTTAAATTGTCTGGCTGATGCCAAGTTTGCGAAATACAAAGTTAACGTAACATATAATAACAATAATAATAATGTTGGGAACTAAATTATCGACCCATAACTGATGTGCGTCTCACAATTGCGATTTTGTTAGAATAATGTTTATTCAGGAAGAAAATTAACAGCGAAAGTGGTCGTATTTAGAATTACTATTACACTCGATCGCATATCCATTTGACACAATTCGATCATTCACAATCTCATCGCGAAATACATGTCTCATATTCCACCTCGTTATCTTCGCGAAAAGTTCACACCAGGGGCGCGGCTGCTCACCGCTCAGAGACTAAGTCCCGCGATACCACACAACGCGAAATTTTAAGTCGTTTCGCTTCCTAGCTACCTAAAGACCTACTGTCCACTTTCGCGTCTCAAACCAAACTGTTCCCTTTGGCGCCTCCAGCCGAACTGTTCGCTTTCGCGTCTGCTCAAGCACTGTCTCTGCCCGTCTCCGGCCGCGTTTCCCGCGTGCCGAATATCTTCGCTCAACTGATTAGTGAAGTTCTCTCTCCTGAAGCCGTCCACCTGATTGGCTACAGCTCATTCTACATTATTTTACATTTTAACATCCTCAAATAATCAAATCTTGACCACTTTCACGTTCCAAATAAAGTAACAATAATATCCATTACATAATAAACGTTAAATTCTTTTACATAAAACCAATACAATTGCTTCTTAACTTTGACTGTCACGGCCAGTAGCCTTGCACCACTATGCTTTCTGGTAAATAAATAAAGATCAGAAGTAGCTGTTCTGCAGTAACCTTTACAACAAATATTCTATTACCTAATGATTCAATGAGGTGTCACGTTGACATCGGTCAATGTGTTTCTTGTGGAGGAAATGATGATCTGATGCTTCACTGAAAATACTGATAATTTAAATTTGCTGTATCTTTTAAGCAAATAAAGTTGCAGAGTCGAAATTTACAACGTTTGTTATTTTAATGATGCTCTTCTATACGAAATATCGATCGTTAAGATCGACCAAAGCGTTCAGATTTTAGTATTGAGGTCTTTGTTACAAAACTTGCGAATTTCACTTTAACAGTAACTCCTAAACTATTATAGCTATGATCAATATTCAAGTGTTATTGGGAGCACCATGAAAATTTATGGAGGATGGCAGATTAGAATTACTGTGGCTTGAATACCTGCATTACTACAGAATTAAGTAATTTCCATAAGTTTTTCCCTTTGTAGCCGATCTTAGATCCGTCATATTTAATACTGCTCGGCCAAAATAGCCTTCTACTGGGTTTCCCTATGACGTAGATTCTCGTCTGTCCCACTCGCACACTACAGCGCTTAGGCCTCAATAGACAATAGACGCCTGTGAGTTTCCCCATCTCGTGGTGAATCTGCGCCCTTTGTTGCACCCGGTCCTGGACGACAGGGCTAGTTTCAGAATTCCTGGAGGCTGACTCTTTCGTCCATATACAGTACTTACAATTCAAATGTCTGTAAGCACTATGGGACTTAACATCTGAGGTAACCAGTCCCCTAGACTTAGAACTGCTTAAACCTAACAAACCTAAGGACATCACACACATCCATGCCCGAGGCAGGATTCGAACCTGCGACCGTAGCAGCAGACCGGTTCCGGACTGAAGCGCCTAGAACCACTCGGCCACAGGGCCGACCATATACTTAAATGGGAGCGAGATGCTCGTTAACTCACAAGACAAATTAACTGTTCTCACCTCTCGTTTGTGGTGTCCAAAAAGACTAAATATTAATTATTAACAATTTGCGACGATTTGGCAATATAAAATTTCTTTTATTGAGATTTGAGAGGTGCATGTTTAAAGCAGCCGTTCGCCCAGTGGACGACAGCTTATCCGTGAAAAGAAACGGGATTCATCCAACCGTGCCACTCGTTTTCACTGATCCACGGTCGAATCTCGCTAATTGTTCACTGCACTGGTAATTGTTGATATCATCGGGCAAACATGGGAATACGTTGGGGCCATCTACTGCGAAGCTCCTTCTTCCAGCAGTGTGCACCGAAACGCGTGCTCCAAAACACTCCTGTACCAGCACTGTACACTGCCGTCAGATCTGCCACAGATCGTCTCCTACCTTGGTTTCCAAAGCTCACAAGCTTCCTGTATCCATGTTCCTTGAAGAGGCATGAACGTCCGAGTACTTGCCGCCAGCTCGTGGTTTCACTCCCTTCCAACCACTTTCCATTGATGCTCACGACAGGGGCACATGAACAGCCGACCAGCTTCGCCCTTTCCATGATACTCATTCCCAGGTGCCGAGTAGCAAAAATCTCACCATCTTGAACTTCACTAGTGAGCGTATTTTCGGCTCGCATCCTCATTACAATCATTCCCCATTAAGGCCTGTTCCATCTATATATTTTTCACGGTGTGCTGTGGTCGCAATGATTTGGCTCATTTATGTATTTTCTAACAATTAGTACTTTAGAAGTTGAATTAGTCTACGAAGTCAGTTGTACTGAGAGATAGCTATGTTAGTCACTACGAATGAAGGCAACGACGATAACCAGAAGCATATCCAATATTTTAGTAATAACTGAATGCATTTACATCTACATAGATACTCCGCAACCTACCACTACTTGTCATTTCCTTTCCCGTTCCACTCGCGAATAGAGCGAGGGAAAACAACGCCTCCGCATGAGCCCTAGTTTCCCGTATCCGATCTTCGTGGTCTTTACGAGCAAGTTGTCTGGGCAGCAGTAGAATAATTCTACAGTCAGCTTGAAATGCCTGTTTTCTCAATTTTCTCAGAAGTTTTCCTGGAAAAGAACGTCTCCTTCCCTCTAGGGATTCCCAATTGAGTTCCGGAAGCATCCCCGTAACACTTACGTGTTGTTCCAACCTACCAGTAACAAATCTAGCAGCCCGCATCTGACTTGCTTCGATGTATTCTTTTAATCCGGCCTCATGCGGTTCCCAAACACTCGAGCAGTACTCAAGAATAGTTCGCACAAGCGTCCTATAGGCTGCCTACTTTACAGATGTACCACATTTTCCTAAAATTCTCCCAATAAACGGAAATCGATCGTTCGCCTTCCCTACCACAGCCCCGTCATGCTCATTCCATTTCATACGCTTTTCACCGTTACGCTCAGATATTTAAACGAAGTGACTGTGTCGAGCAGGACACTACTAACGTTATATTGGAACATTACATTTTTCTACCTTCAGAATTAGCTGTCATTCATCACACCAACTATAAATATTCTCTAAGTCATCCTGTATTCTCCAGCAGTCACTCAACTTAGACATCTTACCGTATACGACAGCATAATCAGCAAAAAACCGCAGATTGCTACACACCCTGTCCACCAACAACAACAATGAGAACAACAGCAGTCCTATCACACTTCCCTGGGACACTTCTGACGATATCCTTGTCTGTGATGAACATTCGCTGTAGGGGACAATACACTCGGTTCTATTATTTAAGGTGAACCTATTTCATACGCTCGTACCTTCTTTAACTGCCTACAATGGGGCACCGTGTCAAACGCGTTCCGGAAATGTGGAAACATGGAATCTGCTTCTTGCCCTATATCCATAGTTCGCAGTATATCGTTTGAGAAAAGGGCAAGCTGAGTTTCTGACGAGCGACGATTTCTAAAATCATTCTGATTCCTGAACAGAAAACTCTCGGTCTCAAGAAAATTTATTATGTGCCAACTGAGAATATGTTCAATATGTTATGGATGGAACAGAAGCAATAACAGCCTTCAGTCGCAAATGCCATGTTTAAAACCTTAAGATTTCTGCCTGCCCAAGCATCCAAGGCTGCCTCTAAATATAAGAAAAGGCTGAGTTTGAGCGACATAGGACTGTTATTGCTTTAATTTTACTCTGTAAACGGTCGCTGACCACGCAGCCATGTTTAAAACTTTAATGATGTTGGGGATGTTGGTATGCGATTTTGAGGGTCCGTTCTCTTACCATTGTTCTGTGCAGGAATCACCTGCGCATTTTTCCAATCACTTGGGAATTTGCACTGCGGCCGGAATTCGCGATATGTGTGTGTGAAATCCTATGGGACTTAACTGCTAAGGTCATCAGTCCCTAAGCTTACACACTAGTTAACCTAAATTATCCTAAGGACAAACACACACACACACCCATGCCCGAGGGAGGACTCGAACCTCCGTAGGGACCAGCCGCACAGTCCATGACAGCAGCGCCTTAGACAGTTTGGCTAATCCCGAGCGGCAATTCGCGATAAATGCTAGCTGAATTAGGGGCCACTGCCGTAGTGTACTCTTTGCAAAACGAATTGGAATGCAATCTGAAGCCGGCCGATGTGGCCGAGCTGTTCTAGGCGCTACAGTCTGGAACCGCGCGACCGCTACGGTCGCAGGTACGAATCCTGCTATGGGCATGGATGTGTGTGATGTCCTTAGGTTAGTTAGGTTTAAGTATTTCTAAGTTCTAGGGGACTGATGACCTCAGATGTTAAGTCCCATGGTGCTCAGAACCATTTGAACCATGCCATCTGAACCTGGTGACATATTTGTATTCAACTCTTTCAGATGCTTCTCTACGCCAGGGATTGTTATTACTATGCCGTCCATACGGTAGTCTGTTCGATGGTCAAAGAACTTTGTGTTTCATTTTGCTAAGTGCCACACAAGACTGGTTGACAAGTGACTGGATGGAACCCTTAGACCTGTTTAGTGATTTTACGTTGTTGGTGCTGCAGTACCGATGATGGTGAAGATGATGATGATGTTTGGTTTGTGGTCCGCTCAACTGCGTGGTTATCAGCGCCCGTGCAAAGTCCCAATCTTTTTATAGTCCAGTCTCAAAACGTTCGCGAATGATAATGAAATGACGGGGATAACACAAACACCCAGTCTCCGGGCAGAGAAAATCCCCAACCCGGCCGGGAATCGAACCCGGGACCCCGTGAACCCGAGTCAGCAACGGTAGCCACTAGACCACGAGCAGCGTACTGCAGTATCGACGACCAAAAAAAAAAAAATCAGTCTGGTGTTTTCTCGTAGCGGAAAGAAGCCTCTTCTCTATAATGTCAACAAGGTATAGAAGCTGCTATTGCAGCCATACAAAATAGTATAATGTGAGAGGAAAGTACCTAAGCTCTTTTGTGTCGAGTGCCTATAAAAATAATTTGTAATTCTGCGGTGTCCTGTTGTGTTGGCCTGTTACACTTTTAGCCTCGTGTCTGGCTAAGGTGAAGGCCAAGTGCCACTTAGTAAGTGCCACGGCCGTGTTAGGTACACCAGCAGCTCCTTTCTGCCTCAAGCATAACGACTTCACCTTGTCGTTGGCTGGCTCTCGGAGCGCTCCTTTTTTGTCTGGGACTGGCCTTGTTAATGTTTATCGGGTGGCTGCCCTCATTCAGACGGTGCTCGCGGCGCATTTTCCCCGCGATTTGCGGGAGAGCCGAGTGTATGACTCAATAAGGCGCGCAGGGCTGGATAATCGCCACCTCCCCCACCCCACCACCGCCACTGCCACCCCCACCATAGCCGGCGGCAAGAGGCGCCGCGCCGGGTTGCGACAATGTTCTCGATTCGCCGCGTCCCCTCCGAAGAGGGTGCGCCAACCCTGTGACGTCATCCTTTCCGCTACTCCGGAGGGTGGGTCGCGGTTGCTGCTCATCCGGCCATTATCCATTTACACCGCCGGAAGCACTGGTGCCTCTCATTTTTCAAGCACTCAGCAATGTTCTCAACTTGGCTTGCTAACGTATTACGGGGGATAACAGATGTTCAAACCACTACACTGATTACGTATAAACATAAGGGGGGAATGACGATCGACATATGTAGTGGAAATCTGCAGCATAAACGCTAGAAAATTCTCAGTATAATTCAGGGTGATTCAAAAAGAAAGAACAATTTCATTTTTTTTTCTTACAGACAAAAAACTATAAGAGATGAAACACACTGCGCATGTCACTGGATAAAGGGAGTTTCGAAGTTTTGATAAGGCTGCGCAGTTTTTTTTTTGTTTTTTTTTTTTAGGATACATGGCGCCTACATCACAAAAACGAGAAACCAGTCTGCTTGTTGGAATTTGCGCGAAGTCAATCCATTGTTCTAGTGCAACGCGCATTCCGTCGTCGATTCAACAAGAAGCCACCTCTGCACAAGCAGATTTATGATTCGCCCGTACCAAATTCTTGGAAGTTGGTTGCATGTGCTAACTGAAACGTACTGGTCGCCCACTCACGTCTGATGAAAACGTCGAGCTTATCCAAGATGCGTTCACACGGAGCCCTCGGAAGTCCACTAATCGAGCTGGCCAGGAACTTCAAATTCCTCAAACAACGGTGTGCCGTGTTCTGAAACTCCTAGAGCATATAAAACCTTACAAGTTACGGTTACAGCAACAACTGCGCCCTGGCGACCATGACAGAAGGCACGAATTTTACGTTTCGGCTCATGGCACTTTCTCGTAATGACTCATCTTTGTGGATGAATCGACGTTACATCTATCTGATGCAGTAAACCGCCGTAATACAAGAATGTGGGGCTCACAAAATCCTGGCGTCGTCATCAAACATAAGAAAGACTTACGGAAACTGAAAGTGTTTGTGCCATTTGTCCTTCACAAATTTTATGGACCTTATGAGGCATCTGTAACAGGAATGTCATACGTGGACATGCTGCAAAATTGGTTGTTTCCTCAACTTCACGAAGATTCCTATAATTTCATTTTTATGCATGACGGCGCTCCGCCTCACATTATACCTTGAGAGGCGCCATTATCTTAACAGCACGTTGGACTGGAAGAGGTGGGCAATGGCTTTTTTCTCCGCAGGTCATCAGGCCTCACACCATGCGTTTTTTTTCTGTGGGTGTACGTAAAAGACAGTCTTTGTCCCATCTTTCTGAGCTGCTCTTAAACAACTCTGAAATCGAATCATTGAAGCTGTCCATTCAATAAACAGGGATTGTATACGGCATGAAATGGGATATCGTTTCGAAGTTTCTCGAGCAACGCAAGGTGTTCATGTTGAGTGTGTCGTATAGTATCTGTGCGGACATAAAATTTGGAACCTTCCTCTATCCAGGGCCAGTATATCTTTCACAGTTCATCTGTAACAGACAACTGAAATCTGTTCTTCCTCTTTGAATCACTCTGAATTACCGCGATGTAGGCGTCTATTGCCATCTAGGAGGGAAAAAAATTAGCACTTTATTAAAATTTTACATACATAAATATGATACAACAGATATTTTTTACATCACTCTTTGTAAAGTAACGAAGATTGTTCGGCAGTTTCGTTGTTCCATGTTCCGTACATTACATTCACGTTTTTTTATCGAAATAAAATGAAGTGAGTCGTTGTACAAGCTTATATATTTATGATTCCTTTACATCCACCGGTTGCCCACTAATATTTTATTAGAGAGCACATTGGCTCAAATTTAATAGTAAAGAACGTATTAATCTTCTATATGATTGATGTAACTAGGGGCATCATCAAGTTATTTTAGCCGCTCAAGCTACCAGTTTTAAATCAACAATGCTGAGTGGAAGGAGTTGGCAAAAAGTGATAGTAGGCATTATTTAAAACTGGCTTTGAAACATTTTCTGTTGTTGGGCAGGCTCCACATTGATCTTCTTTCTCGGTCAGCAGCAGCATTTACGAATTATGTATTATGAAATACTGGCCATAATTTCATGGCCATAAGAAGTGTTTAGCGCCCATGGAAGGTTTCGAGTTCTCATTACTGGAAACTTCTCTGAACTGTTGCCGACCGACCCACACTTACTGCATTACCTGGAAATTTAGGAGAAAAGTGGGAGATTTCTGTAACTGATGCAAAAGCAATCACGCTGGTAGTGTTGAATAATCAATATTCAAAAAAATATGGGGTACCTAAAGATGGGAGGTAATCTTCCACAGTGGGCGATTAACATTGATGTCTTGCAGTGGAAGCTGTGAGTTTCAAAGACAGCCTAAATAGAACTACCTTTTCCCAGCAGTCCTGTGTTATTTCCCATAGTTAATAGGTAACTGGAACAGGTTTTGGGCTCATGACTGGAGCTATGTATAATTGAAGTATATGTTTTGATTCTACATAAAATTACTGTATTTATTTTGCTTAGTGAAACTGCTTGTGTCACACAACACGTACACTCCACGGACGACTAAACTGTGCGTTTGTATGGTGTCTAAAGAAAAATGACGGAAGCAATAAAGATGTAAGTATCAACATATTCATATGGCACAAAGTTCAGGTTATGTGTCTGCTGTAATCACAGTCTATTTGTAGATGCTATCTCGGTCCGTTAAAGCAAAATTTTGGGAATAGTTTACAACACTCTCTTCTCCTTAGGATATCCCGTTATGCCACATAGTGCCGTTACTTAAGTTTGCAAGTAATAGAGAACTTGTGACCGCTTACGAAAAGTTTAGCTTTGTAATAAAACCCCTATTGCCTTTTATATTTTTCCCAACCAATGAGCTCCGTCGCCTCATTCACGTATCGAATTTTGTGACATGAAAATGTGAGTTTCAATTTGTTTAGGAGCTCATATTCTTTCCACTGTAGGATTTATGGGTAGTAAGATACAAATACTACGTCCGTTACATACAACGATGGTGAATGAAATTAGATGCAGATTACCCGGGAGTTATCGTTAGACACAGTCGTAATTGGTCCTTTCAAACCAAATATCCATTAACAAAAAGTTAAAGTGAAAATACTGGTGTTGACTCTTAACATAATTACACTAAAGTTGCTTTTATGGTAGAGTATCGTATGTTTACACATGACTCACCATCACTATGGATGGTTTTCCATTTTTGTACGTATAATTCTTCTACTTAACTCTTGTTGGACTATTTCATGGAAATCACACCTTTAAATTCTAAGCCGGCCGGAGTGGACGTGCGGTTCTGGGCGCTGCAGTCTGGAGCCGAGCGACCGCTACGTTCGCAGGTTCGAATCCTGCCTCGGGCATGGATGTGTGTGATGTCCTTAGGTTAGTTAGGTTTAATTAGTTCTAAGTTCTAGGCGACTGATGACCTCAGATGTTAAGTCGCATAGTGCTCAGAACCATTAGAACCATTTCAATTCTAGCGTGTCTATTAGCGAAAAGACATATGTTATTGGATTACTTTTAAAATTATTTTTATGATTAAAATTTATCTGTCTGACGGAAAATTATCAAAGATAGACTACACGACGCTAAAGAATAAAACACGAAAAATGAAATACTGATGTCCTTCCAGAAAATTAACAGTTTTCATGACCAAGAAGCGATTTATTGAAACGAACACATGTACAGCACACATCTCTATAGTAGGAAACATTGACTAGAATTCGCACCAACGCCAAATGTTATCTCGAGATTAAGCAGCTTATTTTCAGTCTGACGTCAGCATCTGTTTCTCAGTACACTGTTTACTTCAAATTTCAAGGATCACCGAGTGCTGATATGGCCTGAATAACGACAAGAGATCAACAGTCAATAATTCTTTTACTTCTTTCTAAGCCTTCCTCCCCCCCCCCCCTCCCCCCGCCCCTTTCAATGACGGTAGAAGCAACTCAGAATCGTTCTCACGTTCTCCAGTGAATGTAGACAGCTGGAATGCTTTGTGTTGCTATAGCATTTGTCGTTATATTCTTGTATGTTGTTTATTAGAAACATTACAAAATGAATGGACTGTTACAGCATACCACATTCATATTCACCATCAAGACGCATAAACTTTGTTTCTGATTAACTAACTAACTACAAAGTTGTATATACAATATGTGATCAAAAGCATCCGGACACCCCAAAAACATACGTGTTCCACATTCGGTGCATTGTGCTGCCACCAACTGCCAGATATTCCATGTCAGCGTAGTCATTAGACATCGTGGGAGAGCAGAATGGGACGCTCGGCGGAACTCAAAGACTTCAAACGTGGTCAGCTGATTGGATGTCACTTGTGTCATACATCTGCACGCGAGATTTCCACACTCCTAAGCATCCCCAGGTCCACTGCTTCCGATGTGATAGTGAAGTGGAAACGTTAAGGGACACTTCCACAGCACAAAAGCGTACAGACCGACCTCGTTTGTTGACTGACAGAGACCGCCGACAGTTGAAGAGGATCGTAATGTGTAATAGGCAGACATCTATCCAGATCATCACTCAGGAATTCCAAACTGCATCTGGGTCCACTACAAGTACTGTGAGAGTTAGGCAGGAGATGAGAAAACTTGGATTTCATGATCGAGCGGCTGCTCATAAGGCACACATCACGCCGGTAAATGCCAAACGACGCGTCTGCTTGGAGGAGGAAGCGTAAACATGGGACAATTGAACAGTGGAAAAACGTTGTGTGGAGCGACGAATCACGGTACACAATGAGGCAATCCAATGGCAGGGTGCGGGTATGGCGAAATCCCGGTGAGCGTCGTCTGCCAGCGTGTGTAGTGCCAACAGTAAAATTCGGATACGATGGTGTTATTGTGTGGTCCTGTGTTTCATGGACTAGGCTTGCACGCCTTGTTATTTTGCTTGGCACTATCACAGCCCAGGCCTACACTGATGTTTTAAGCACCTTCTTGCTTTCCACTGTTGAAGAGCAATTTGGGGATGGCGATTGCATCTTTCAACACGATCGAGCACCTGTTCATATTGCACGGCCTGTGGCAGAGTGGTTACACGACAATAACATCCGTGTAATGGACTGGCCTGTATAGAGTCCTGACCTGAACCCTATAGAACACCTCTGGGATGTTTTGGGACGCCGACTTCGTGCCAGGCCTCACCGATTGGCATCGATACCTCTCCTCAGTGCAGCACCCCGTGAAGAATGGTCTGCCATTCCCCAAGAAACCATCCAGGACCTGATTGAACGCATGCCTACGAGAGTGGAAGCTGTCATCAAGACTAAGGGTGGGCCAACACCATATTGAATTCCATAATTACCGATGGAGGGCGCTACGAGTTTGTAAGTCATTTTCAGCCAGGTGTCCGGATACTTTTGATCACATAGGGTACATGTTACCTTTTGTCAAAACAACTACACCCGTAAGGATACACCGTTAGGTTTGCGATAATACTAGGTGTGGTGTCACCGCCAGACACCACACTTGCTAGGTAGTAGCCTTTAAATCGGCCGCGGTCCGTTAGTATACGTCGGACCCGCGTGTCGCCACTGTCAGTGATTGCAGACCGAGCGCTACCACAGGGCAAGTCTAGTCTAGAGAGACATCCTAGCACTCGCCCCAGTTGTACAGCCGACTTTGCTAGCGATGGTTCACTGCCTACATACGCTCTCATTTGCAGAGACGACAGTTTAGCATAGCCTTGAGCTACGTCATTTGCTACGACCTAGCAAGGCGCCATATTCAGTTACTATGAATGTATTCTGAACAAATAATATTGTGAATCTTGTACCGTCAAGAGCGAAGTTCATCAATAATGGATTAAAGTTGAGTATCAAACTAATTACGTCCGCTTTCTGAATTCTAATTCCTTGTCAAGTTCCAGACCTCACGTCAGTATAGTTCTTCCCTCCTTACGCCAGCCTGCGTGAGCTAAAACGCGTGCATTTCGGCCTCCCCTCGTAACACGGTGTTGGCTCTTCTGCCAATACAACACTAGGCTTCCAAAACGCTTACTGAGAAAATAATGCTCATGTCTGTGGGCTCTAAACTGAGAGGATTTTGATAAACATTCGGGACATCTTGTACGAATATAATTAGAGTTACAGAACTGTACAACGTAGAGCATGTGTCAGTAAGGTGAAGATCCCCATGTGTTTTATGTGCTTTTGTACTCCAATACTACAAGGTAAGAAAACAAAGTGGCCTTTCTCAAAAAAAAAAAAAAAAAAAAAAAAAGTCATTTACGCGGCTGACTTTCCACAACGAAACTCTGTCACGAAATCCGACCAAAAACCCAAAGAGATTCTAGTCATATGTCAAGCACATCAGTGGCAAGACGCTAGCAATGCCTTCACTGCTCGATAACAAGGATGATGTTACTGAACAGAGACAGTAAAGCAGATTTTTCCGAAATTCCTTCACAAAAGGTGACAAATTAAATTCTCCCGAATTCGAATCAAGAACAACGGACAACATGAGTAACTTAGAAGTATATATCCTCGGTGTAGCAAAACAGCTTAAAACGCTTCAGCAAGGCCGTCCAGATTGTACACCACTGAGGTTTCTTTAAGAGAATGCTGAGATGATAGCTCAATACTTAGCGATCATATACAAACGATCGTTCGTAGAAAGATCGGCACCGAAAGACGAAAGTTGCACAAGTCAAGCAATACGGAAGAACGTATATAGTAGTAATCCACTGAATTACAGATCGCTAACGTCGATTTGCTGTAGGATTTTGGAACACGTAATGTGTTTGAACATTATGTGTTACCTCGAAGAAGAAGATTTAGTGACATACAACCAGCCCGCATTCAGAAATGTATTGTTCTTGTGGTACAAAACTAGCTCTTTACTCTTGTCAATTAAAGAATGCTGTCGACAGGGGACGCCAACTTGATTCCACATTTTTAGACTTACACATGACTTATGACACCGTTCCTGACAAGCGACTTCTAATCAAATTGCGTACCTAGGAAGTACCGTCTCATATGTGTGACTGGATCCGTGATTTCCTGTGGGAAAGATCAGAATTCGTAATAATTGATTAAAAGTCATTTAGTAAAACAAGGAAGTGTTACAGAGCCTTTGCTGTTCCTGATCTACATAAACGATTTAGGAGACAATCTGATCAGTCCCCTAGATTGAAGATGATGTTGCCATCAGATGAACAAAATGAATTGCAAAAATATTAAGACAAGATATCTGTTTGGTACAAAAAATGACAACTGACTCTAAATCATGAAAAGCGTGAATTCACCCACATGAGCACTAAATGAATTCGCTAAATTTCAGTCACTGTGCAAATTCAACTAATCACTTAGGAATTACAGCTACGTATAACTTAAACTAGAGCGATCACTTATATAATGTCGTGGGGAAATCGATTTACTGGCAGAATACTTAAAAATGTAACAGATCTACTAAAGATACTGTCTGCAGTATGCTTGTCCTCCAGCCCTCTTCTGGAGTAATGGGATCCACATCAGAAGGGATTGAGTTAGGACATTGAAAGACTTCAAAAAAGGGCAGCTCGTTTTTTAGTATCGCGAAATAGGGCAGAAAGTGCTACGGCTATGATACACGAGTTGGGGTGTCAGTCACCAAAACAAAGGCATTTTTTCGTTGCGGCAGGACCTTCTCATGAAATTTCAATCACCAACAGTCTCCACAGGGTGTGAAAATATTTTGTTGGCACCCAACTACATGGAGAGAAATGATCATTATTATAAAATATAAGTTCGATGAACCCTCTGCGAGGGACTTAATTGTGAATTGCAGAATAATTATATAGATGTGTAGATGTAGATGTAAAGAGTAGAAATTATTCATTTCCCATTGCAGTTTCGGTTTTCGGGCCATTTTCAAGTGGTACTCCAAAAGATTTTGCTTCAGCACATTTCAGACTTTAAAACGTTCCGACATGTATACATGCCATCGTCAGAAGTAAGACTTTCCACTGTAGAAATACCGTAACATCAGACGTGTGCAGTGTTACGGTATTTTTACAGTGGAAAGGCTTACTTTTCACAATGATATGTATACATGTCGGAGGGTTTCAAAGTCTGAAATACGCTGAAGCAAAAACTTTTGCAGTACCACTTGAAACTGACCCACAAGCCGAAATTGCGATTGTCAAATAATTTCTACAGTCAACGGCGAATACGATGTCCTTTAAAAATTCGAGATTACTGTGAACATTGACCACGAGAAGTTGATCAAAGTGGCCTGGAATATGCCCTGGTAGAATCCCCTTAGCGTACACCACTAGCCATTAAAATTGCAACACCACGAAGATGACGTGGTACTGACGCGAAATTTAACCGACAGGAAGAAGATGCTGTGATATGCAAATGATTACCTTTTCAGGGCATTCACACAAGGTTGGTGCCGGTGGCGACACCTACAACGGGCTGACATGAGGAAAGTTTCCAACCTCTTTCTCATACACAAACAGCAGTTGACGGGCGTTGCCCGGTGAAACGTTGTTGTGATGCCTCGTGTAAGGAGGAGAAATGCGTACCATCACGTTTCCGACTTTGATAGAGGTCGGATTGTAGCCTATCGCGATTGCGGTTTATCGTATCGCGACATTGCTGCTCGCGTTGGTCGAGATCAAATGACTGTTAGCAGAATATGGAATCGGTGGGTTCAGGAGGGTAATACGGAGCCCCGTGCTGGATCCGAACGGTCTCGTATCACTAGCAGTCGAGATGACAGGCATCTTATCCGCATGGCTGTAACGGATTGTGCAGTCACGTCTCGATCCCTGAGTCAACAGATGGGGACGTTTGCAAGACAACAACCATCAGCACGAACAGTTCGACGATGTTTGCAGCAGCATGGACTATCAGCTCGGACACCATGGCTGCGGTTACCCTTGACGCTGCATCACAGACAGGAGCGCCTGCGATGGTGTACTCAACGACGAACCTGCGTGCACGAATGGCAAACCGTCATTTCTTCGGATGAATCCAGGTTCTGTTTACAGCATCATGATGGTCGTATCCGTGTCTGGTGACATCGAGGTGAACGCACATTGGAAGCGTGTATTCGTCGTCGCCATACTGGCGTATCATCCACCATGATGGTATGGGGTCCCATTGGTTACACGTCTCGGTCACCTCTTGTTCGCAATGACGTCACTTTGAAGAGTGGACGTTACATTTCAGAGGTGTTACGACCCGTGGCTCTACCCTTCATTCGATCCCTGCGAAACCTTACATTTCAGGAGGATAATGCATGCAGCCATGATGCAGGTCCTGTACGGGCCTTTCTGGATACAGAAAATGTTCGACTGCTGGCCTGGCCAGCACATTCTCCAGATCTCTCACCACCTGAAACTGCAACTGGCTCGTCACAATACGCCAATCACTACTCTTGATGAACTGTGGTATCGTGTTGAAGCTGCATGTGCGGCTGTACCTGTACACGCCATCCAAGCTCTGTTTCACTCAATGCCCAGGGGTATCAAGGCCGTCATTACGGCCAGAGGTGTTTGTTCTGGGTACTGGTTTCTCAGGATTTATGCACCCAAATTGCGTGAAAATGTAATCACATGTCAGTTCTAGTATAATATATTTGTCCAATGAATACCCGTTTATCATCTGCATTTCTTCTTGGTGTAGCAATTTTAATGGCCAGTAGTGTATTTTCTGAGCTCATCCGCAGAGCAGCAATGCAAGTTGCTAGGTAACCACATCGGAAAGTCACGCACTCACCACATCCATGATATATTTTATGGGAGATCCTGCCGATTGGAACCTTAGGGAAAGATCAGTGTATGACGTCCTGTCGGTATCGAGGTCGCTAGCGCACAAAAAGCTCAAAGGGAGCAAGACATGAAATCAGCCACCCGCTATTACAAGAACTAATCAGAATTTCCTAGTAGGATTATGGGAAATTACAGAAATCGTCAGTCCGGCTGGCCGTATGTGGGCTTGAACCGCTTTGCTACTGAATACCTGCCCACTACTAAAATCATTGCTAAATATAACGCCGTTTTATGTTTTGAGCTTGACCGTACAGCATAACCAAGTGACTCAGGTTTCAGAGGCTTACCTGTGAAATGTACTTTCTGGATACAACTCCAGTTCCGAGAAGCATTCTGAGGAGTTGTTGGTTCTGATACTGTAATTGCTTGGCACAGAGTTTGTAATGGCTCATCAGAGTGTCACCCTAGATGAATTTCCTGGTTTGAAACAAAAGAAACTGATTGTGGTCTGATAATGACCAGCTTACACACTATACTGACAGGCGGGACTGTACGTGAGCTTCCATCTGACGTTGCAAGTCGAACACACTTCCACACATAGGTTACTATGGATTAAAATCCACTTTTCCATTTATTTTTCTGTACTGGAGATTGGTCTCAAAAACTAATGTACGGATTTTGATATGGTTTTCACTAATAGGTAGGATGATGCTTCAATCCCGCGTCCGGCCATCCTGATTTAGGTTTTCAATGATTTCCCTAAATCGCTCCAGGCAAATGCCGGGATGGTTTCTTTGAAAGGGCCTGGCCGACTTCCTTCCCCGTCCTTCCCTAATCCGTGAGACCGATGACCTCGCTGTCTGGTCTCCTCCCTCAAAACAACCCAACCACTAATAGGTAGGTAGAGTGATTCATGAGGATAGTTTGCGTACATATTTTCTTACTGTTGCACCAAACGAGTCGGCCGACTGTATATGATTAGTGTTACCCACGTGAAGTCGGGGCTTGTCGTTAGTGTTAGATACTCGACAGCTGAGATTTGTCATGTTGCCGGATTTCTGAGCACTACTGGAACTATAAGCGAATTATTACCTTTGTGCCCAACAAGTTGACAGACTGCGAATACTTACTGGTACCCGTAAAATGTCAATGTGTGTTGCTAGTGTTATATATTAGATAGCTCAGCTGTGGCATGTCGTCACATTTCTGAACACAAATGGAACTATCAGCGATTTATTACCGTTGCGTCCAACTAGTCGTCTGACTGTTAATACTTACCGCTACCCTCGTGAAGTCGGGGCATGTCGCTGGTATGTGATACTACAGAGCCGAAATTTGGCATGTCGGTATACTCCTGAGGACTGCCGGAACTATCATCGATGATCCCTAGACGACAACAGACGCTTATCTTGCAGCAGAAGGCTTTCCTAAAGAAGAAGGCTCCATTCTGCATTCTACAATCGAACTTGTCTGGTTTTCTATGGCCAAGGAATCGAATGACTTGTCACAATCTATTGAAAAGCTTTTATCTGCGGCCAGTACATGGGAATATATTAAACTAATTATACACTTGTGCAGCGTGTTATCTAGAGTTGGAGATTATAGTTAGTCCTCAAACCCAGCTGGAAATAATAATGAAAAAGGAGTAGTCGAAGAATGAAGATAAAGTACGAGTAACAACATTCGCTTTTGGCTGACACAAGTGCAGCGCCTTGTCGGTAGTATCAAAAGTACAAACTCAGTGCCGGTCGCTGTCGCTGAGCGGCTCTAGGCGCTTCAATCCTGAACTGCTCTGCTGCTCCGGTCGGAGGTTCGAATCTTGCTTCGGGCATGGATATGGGCGCTTCAGTCCGGAACTGCTCTGCTGCTCCGGTCGGAGGTTCGAATCTTGTCTCGGGCGTGGATGTGTGTGATGTCCTTAGGTTAGGTTTAAGTAGTTCTAAGTCTAGGGGACTGATGACCTCAGATGTTAAGTCCCATAGTGTTTAGAGCCATTTGAACAATTTGAACAAACTCAGTGTCTAGAGAGCACCTGGAGGGGACACCAAACTTCTATAACGACTTGAATACTATGGAACTTCTATTTACTCTCCAGTTTTGCTAATCTGTATTAGATTTGCTATATTGTGCCTGTGATTGCAATAACGCTTTATCTCAAGTTCTTCCTCTGATGTCAAGTACCAGTTTTCTTGTTACTATAGTAGTGGTATCCAACTGGGAGCGGAGAGTGGATGTCGTGGCCCCCTAGTGGAAATCAAAAATTCATAAAGGGGGTGGAGCCGCAGACAGTTCAGAAGAAAGCAGAAATATGCAGTCACACAAGTATAATAAGTTATATTCTTCTAACAGTTAACGGGTACCTATTTTTTTAAGTCTGCGAAAAGTCTGTCCTGTTTGGGATCAAACTTTCACGAGCAGTTTAACGAAAAAGAGTTTCAACCGTGTCATTCATGTTCCGAATTTTTCTTATGACTTCCAACACATAAAGAATGTTATATGTGAAATGTGCTGGAGCAAAAACAATATCATTAGGTATTTAAGTAAGACATATAGATAATCCTGTTAGAGCTACCAAGTCATTTGAAACTCTATAATTATCCTTTACTCTATATTTGACAATCGCCAGTTACTAATGTGTCGGTTGCTGAGTATTGTCAAATAAAGTTTTTCGATAGAATCACAAGAGTTAACAAATAAATAAATGAAACAAATAAACATTGGGGCCATGAAGGATTCTGTCGTTGCAAAGGCTGTGATTGGGAAATGGGGGAGGGGGGGGGGGATGTGTCAGGTAGAAGGTAGGAAAGGTTGGAAACCACTGCTGTAAAGTATATTAGTAGTTGTCCTATAAAGGAAATAACATTGACTTTCAGATTGTCCTACGCTTACCATAATCGTCTCCGTCGTCTTGTATCACTTACTGCCGTGGGTTCCTGCCCTGGATTTAATGCTATATGAACATCTGACTATGTTTTGGAGTATTGCATGAAAAATGCAAATGTACGTATAGCATCGTTGGCCAGGAGGCCCCTACCCGGTATGCTTGAAAGTTCAGCTGAGATGTAAAAAAGAGATAACATTTACTTCGTATAAATTCGTAAACAGCTCATTACGCAAGCGAATAAGAAGGTTCGGTGCTTTCAGGGTCGCTAATAATAGGTCTGTGGCAGGGGAGGCATTACTTTGCTTGGCATGCATGGGAAATGCTGCTGATATGGCGTCAACCGACCGGATGCTTTGTGCAGTTCCGCCTCGGTGAGCAAATATTATGCTTGCACTCGGCCGAGCTGGCTCGCCGCTCTCTGGCCTGTGGCCTTTTTGCTTCAGAGACGGTTGTCTACTGATCCCAGTAGCTTCAATCAGAAACGTTTGTCTCACCCTCAGATGAAAGATTCCTACAATTCACAACTTGATGTCCAGTGTCTTTGAATTTCATTTTCAGTCAATATAAAAATTTAACTTCCCCTTAGGCCAGAATTTTGGCTAACAATGTCACGACCGCCTGAGATAATTATTTCTGCCCCCCAATTCTCCTCATTGTCCCAAGAGTGTCTCTGCCTCTTCTTTCTCGTTTAATTTATCAGTTTTCTCCTTGCTTTTCGTCTACAACATGCTGTGACGCTGTCTCACATTCTGTACACTTCAAAATTATCGTTTCTTCCGACGGTCCCCAATCATCGGAGTAGCGAAATGCGTAGACGCCAGTTCGTCACTTTGTGAATACTACACGATGATGTTTACTTGCAGCTGCACGTGAAAGCAATGAAAGCAATGAAACGTGACATAACGGAACTCAGCGTCCATCGCAAAGTATGTTACTCTGTGCACGTGAGTAACATTTCTAGTATACCGCACTGGTCAGCATGGGAGCCAGGCGAACCTTGTGAGTGCTACAGGTAGCCTCCCGCGAAAGCCTGGTTCCTTGTCCATACATCACAATACGTTTGGGGTCTAACATTGTTTGATTTCCGACAGAGCTCAGTTGCAGCTGCATTATTTATACCTTGATCTGAACTTATTATATCAATGAAGTTGTCTATAGTCTTTATTTCTAACAATCTGGGGCTGAGTATATGACTTTAATTTCATTCTGTCGATATCAGTTTTCTGTCTAAAATCTTCCGCATTTACATATCTTCCAGACACATTGGTTACAGAGAACGGTGTTTGATCAACATTTAACCTCAACTGCCGAACTTCAATAACTCTGATCGAATTTTTTGCGATATTGTATTCGCTGTTGATGAAATAACTCTTAGATTGCCTATAGAGCATTACATTTCGTTGTAGCTCCTATTGAATTAACTATTCAGTAGTATGTATAACATGGCTGACAGTTACGGGGGTGAGACAAACGTATGGAAAACACTGCGTGAAATGCAAGCTTGAAGACAAGTACGGATGCTAGCCAAGCGAGCGGGTTGCGATGTTGTATTTGATCACCAACAGCACCTGCCGAACGTCGTCAACGTTTCATGTGCCGTTTGTTGTCAGAAAACTGTTCTTTGCAGTTGCGACCGCATTATGTCGGAGATAAGTGAATTCGAACTTGGGCAGACTGTCGACACTCACATACACTATGTGATCTAAAGTATCCGGACACCGGCTGAAACCGGCTTAATCATTCGTGACGCCCTTCATCGGTAATGCTGGAATTCAATATGGTGTTGGCCCTCCCTTAGCCTTGATAACAGCTTCCATTCTCACAGGCATACATTCAGTCACGTGCTGGGAGGTTTCTTGGGGAACGGCACCTCACTGTTCACGGAGTGCTGCACTGACGAGAGATATCGTTGTCGGTCGGTGAGTCTTGTCACCAAGTCAGCGTCCCAAAACATCCCAAAAGTGTTCTGTAGGATTCAGATCAGGACTCTGTGCAAGCCAGTCCATTACATGGATGTTACTGTCATGTAACCACTCCGTCACAGGCCGTGCATTATGAACAGGTGCTCGATCGTGTTGAAAGATGCGATCTCCATCCCCAAATCGCTCTTCAACAGTGGGAAGCAAGAAGGTGCTTAAAACATTAATGTAGGCCTGTGCTGTGATAATGCCACGCAAAAAAAAAACAAGCCCACTCCATGAAAAACACGACCACACCATAAAACCACCGCCTCCGAATTTTAATATTGGCACTACACACCCTGACCGATGACGTTCACCTGTCATTCGCCACATCCACACTCCGCAGTCGGATCGCCACATTGTGTACCGTGATTCGTCACTCCACACAACTTTTTTACACTGTTCAATCGTCCAATGTTTACGGTCCTTACACCAAGGGAGGCGTCATTTGGCATTTACCGGTGTGATGTGTGGCTTATGAGCAGCCGCTAGGCCATGAAATCCAAGTTCTCTCATCTCCAGCATAACTGTCATAGTACTTGTAGTGAATCCTAATGCAGTTTGGAATTCCTGTTAGATGGTCTGGGTAGATGTCTGCCTATTACACATTCCGACCCTCTTCAACCGTCGGTGGACACTGTAAGTCAACAGACGAGGTCGGCCTGTACGCTTTTGTGCTGTACGTGTCCCTTCACGTTTCCACTTCACTATCACACCGGAAAAGGGATGTTTAGGAGTGTGGAAATCTCGCATACAGACGTATGACACGAGTGACACCCAATCACCTGACCACGTTCGAAGACCGTGCGTTACGCGGAGCGCCCCGTTTTGCTCTCTCACGATGTCTAATGACTACTAAGGTCGCTCATATGGAGTACCTGGCAGTAGGTGGCAGCAAAATGGACCTAATACGAGAACCCTATGTTTTTGGGGGTGTCCGGATACTTTTGATCATATAGTGTAGTGGATGCTTCCCAAACCACGATTGCGGAAGGGTTTGGTGCTTCAAGAGGTACCCCATCGAAGATTTATACCGTTATGGTGCACTGTAGTTCCTTCTCTAGATTTTCGCACAGATGACAAAATGGTAGATATCGAAATAGTTGACAGAGTGATAGAGAAACAATTAAAATCGCTCAAAAGAGGAAAGGCCGCTGGACCTGATGGGATACCAGTTCGATTTTATACAGAGTACGCGAAAGAACTGCCCCCCTTCTTGCAGCGGTTCACCGTAGGTCTCTAGAAGAGCGTAGCGCCCCAAAGGATTGGAAAAGGGCACAGGTCATCGCCATTTTCAAGACGGGACGTCGAACTGATGTGCAGAACTATAGAACTATATCTCTAACATCTATCAGTTATAGAATTTTGAAACACGTATTATGTTCGAGTAAAATGACTTTTCTTAAAAGGCTACGCACAACGTTTCTAGCCAATGGCTACAGCCATAAGTAGATCCACACAGCCTTGTTGACGAATACAAGTAAGAAAGATAAGCAAGAGAAAGACAAACTGCAGCCAACAGTGCGCTTACCTTACAAGAAAAATGTTACTGACCGAATAGGCAAACACCTTCGCCGCATTGTAGTGCAGCCTGTCTTCTATTGTGGTAGTAGGATCCAGGACGTGCTAGGCTCCACTAAGGACAAAGTGGATGCATTAAACACTGCAGGCGTTTACAAGGTGGAATGTGAATGTGGAGAAGCATACATCGGCGAGACTGGTAGGCCAATAGCAACGCGCATTCAGGAACACGAGCACTATTTCGTCTAGGGTGACACAACAAATCTGCAGTGGCAGAACATCAGCAAGACTGCGGAAAAGAAATAAAATTCAGCGAAGCCTATGAGTTGGCCAAGCAGCCGGTTATGACGAAACGCAAAATCAGGGAGGCCATCGAAATACTCAAACACCGTAATAAGATGAACAGGGAGGATGGACTCAGGCTTGCCCCATCTTGGCTATCAGCAATCAGAGCCCAACAGACCGCACTGTCAACACGAGGCACGAGCACTACCGGCGAGTAACTGCCGCCGCGAGGCCGACGTCCAGCAGTTGGTAAACAGCAGGCAACTTCTTATTCGGCGGTGACCACCAATCATGGCACAAAACACAAGAGCCAATAGACAACAGAGGTCACGTTATCCCTCCACCGCAATTACCTATTAAAATAAAGTTGCCTCTCCTTCTTCCATAAGTGACCAATGAAACTACTATCTTTTTAAAATTATGACGTAATGGCATGCGCAGTGAACACTAACAACAAAATATAAAGGACACTGCATAGCTGGAACGCACCATTAGACCCAGAAGAAGGCCGCTGCAACCGTGGCCGTAGCGTTGGTTTTTCTCCAGCAGCAGTAGTTATATACATTATGACGCGGTACCGTACCCAGAAAACTCTTATGTAGATTGACTCTGGCCGTGGAAGCCTACACAATTATAAAGGTGGCTCCTGGCCTCTAATCTAAATGCCGCACACAACTTTATCAAATGACATACACATTTTGTTAGAAATGACTAAAAAATGGCTTTGAGCCCTATGGGACTTAAGATCTGAGGTCATCAGTCCCCTAGAACTTAGAACTACTTAATCCTAACTAACCTAAGGACATCACATACATCCATGCCCCAGGCACGATTCGAACCTGCGACTGTAGCGGTCGCGCGGTTCCAGACTGAAGCGCCTAGAACCGGTCGACGACACTGGCCGGCTAGAAATGACTCTGTCATCACTATTGTCGTTATTGCCGAATCACGTGTGTGTCGGAATCGATTTCTCTCGGGTAGAAAACTTCTTTGCTCACCGTTTCCAACCGCCGGTTTGGTCGGCGTCTTGCGAGAGGGCATGGAATCGCTAGCCTGCGCGCTCCTCGCTGGCGGAATTTTTGTCTGGAGCTCTGCTTAGTAACTGCGGTCCCTCACCGAGGATGGAATTACGATTCGTTGTGTTATTGGTGGCTGTAAGAACCTTGTGCGTACCTCAGCTGAAAAATTATTGTTACTCTCCGCCCCCATGGTCGCGGATTTGCGTCTTCAGAGTCAGCACGTCTGGCTGCCTTCGTTGTGGATGCAGTGGTTCCAGTATTTACTTTAAGCCAAGGACTGACGAACAAAGGAATAATTGTTCATATAATAGTTGAATTATTGCTTCCTTCTGCCTTCATGGGAGCGGTTTTGCGTCCTCGGTGTCGGAAGGTTTTTCAATCGTGTTGCGTTGATTGTGGTTGCTGTGCTGGCGCTATTTACTTCATCCAAACTCAATCACACCAAAAAACTGGCTAGCACCTTTGTTAGTCTAATTAAATTAAAGGACCTAAAAGGCTATTGTCATTCGCGAAATCCTAGTTCGGTGAGCGAAATTTTAGTTCTCGCTTGTAATGCTGCTTAGCTTTCATCAGTGAAAGCTACTTCAGTCTTAGACTCGTATATGGGCCAGCAGTCCGTGTTCATAGTTCAAGTCCAAGTTATTTTAAGCCCAGTTGTTAAAGGTAATCAGAATTTAACGTTCCTTATTTTGTGGAACTCTCATTTCTGTATTTATTAACTTAAAAATAATTAATTTATTAAAATTATGTTATTTCGTTTAATGATTTAATGGTCCATATCTTAAAACCAGCAATCGCTTTGCTTCATTCATTTTCCTGGAATTTGCTACAGCTCTTTTTTAAGGCATGAATGTGTGTAATGTCCTTAGGTTAGTTAGGTTTAAGTAGTTCTAAGTTCTAGGGGACTGATGACCTCTGAAGTTAAGTCCCATAGTGCTCAGAGCCATCTGAACCATTTTTAAGCTCTTTTTTTAAGTTCAAAATTACCGTTTCGAGGTATGCAAAACTTGTATTGTTTAGGTAAAGATGTAAACGCCTAGTAAGATCTTCTGGCGTAAGATTTGTGGATATGCTCAAGGGATTCTCTGTAGGTGTTTCAAATTTGACAGGAGCGATTGATACCTGAGGCAGCTCAAGCTTGTGGCCTAATGTCAATACGGCATCTGCAATCAAATGCATTAGTTTTCGGCCCTTTTGTGATTTATTGTCTTGAAACTTGTAAAAATGATTCCTTCACTGTTTATCGTTAGAGTACTGGTCGTACGTAACGTACACTGGCGGCTCGACGCAGTCAGTACTTTCACTGCACGATAACAACGGTGATGTTACTGATGACATTGCCACTAAAGCAGATTACTAAACACGGTGTTCCGAAATTTCCTTCACCGTAGGAAACGTAGTAAATATCCCAGAATTGTAATCAAGATCTACTGCCAACACGAGTAACTTAGAAGTAGATATTTTCAGTGTATGGTAGCTTAAATAACTTAATACAGGCAAGGCCGCTGGTCCAGGCTTTATACCAGTCACGCTCCTTTCAGAGTTTCCATACTTAGCAATCATATGCAACTACTCACTCGTCGAAAGATCCAAACCAAAAGAGTTGAAAGTAACACGAAACCTCTAATCAAACTGCGTGTCTATGGAGTATCGTATCAGTTGTGTAACTGGATTCGCGATTTCTTGTCAAAAAGCTCACAGCTTGCAATAACTGACGGAAAGAAATCGAGTAAAACAGAAGTGATATCTGACGTTCCCAAGTAAGTGTTGTAGGCGCTCTGCTGTTCCTGACCTACTCTAACGATTTAGGAGACAATCCGTGCAGCACTCTAAGGCTGTCTGTGGATGAGATTGTCATTTACCGTTTTGTAAAGTCATCAGATCATCAAAACCATTGCAAAATGATTTATACATGATATCTGTACAGTGTGAAAGTGTATTCTCATAGACGTGATATCGATGACGAGCAAGGTAAGTGAAATTACGTTTAATGTCGTCATTGGACAATTTTCATGTATTGTTTTTGTCGTTGCCAGCGCTACAACCGAAATCCACGCAGTTCGTCTATTGTCTGAGTAGTTCCTATCGCTATACACAAAATCTATATCTTGCTCCACGATAGTCGAGCGTTCCATATATATCGTTTTCAAGGGTTTTTGGAAATTACCCACGTATCTAGTATGTGACTGCATATGAACAGTTCTACTCACTGCGACAACCAGGCTCCGCCGCTCCGGGCGTGACTCAGAAAAGCAAAGGACACTCCGACACAAACCTAAGAATGAGCACTGGCTCTAGATTCTCATTGCATCTAACCATAAAAAGAAACTTCTGCAGTTAATTGAAAAGAAGAGAGCATGGACTCATGAATACGAACTCAGTATTTAAAACATAACCATGGATTACGGTGAACCTATAAAATCTATATACCTTCTTCAAAGACGGTACATTCACATTTACTGGCTAGTGTTCTTTAAAAGGAAATCAGATTATCAGTAATAATATTGGACTGGCACAAATCAGAAAGAAATGAACGCCGGTCAGAAACCAACACAGATCAAAAACTAACAGGTTTTCCTTCAAGTTTTTTATTTTATTTTATTTTTCCATCAGCAGTGAGTTGCAGTCTCCGTGCTGTTGCCCACCGCTCTTCGCCTTCAGCTTTCTCACATATGCCATCCGTTTGGCTGCCATAAGCCCCCTACTCATCATGAATGTCCCGGTTTTTCACTCTTCTTGTTCCGGTGTTCCAAAAAGGTTCAACCGGGACACTAAATGTCCCGATTTTCATGTACGAGAATCGAAGATTTATGTTATAAAAATTCAATGTATTATTAAGTAACACTAGTTTCGGGGATTTGAACAGTAGAGATGAAAACAGCATATTGAGTCGCTTGAAAACGAAATTCGGGAAGGACTTGTCTAGCATACATTTTACATAATGATATTCCAGTTGCTACAGACATTTTATATCTTGATATCCAGTTACATGTGGCGAAACTTTTTAGCTAAATTTCCATCTACAAAATCAGACCCTGAAAACGTATTGACTTTTGTGAATTTATGGATAACTGCTACAGAGAACTTTTGTCATGCTGTAAAACTAGATGGTTTTCATTAAAGTCTACAGTCGAGGGAATATTATACCTGTTGAAGCTTTGAAATCTTTTCTTGTCACAAGAAAAACAACCAAATATTTTGACCGCATTTTTCTCTGTTCCTTTAAGCGAGGGCTAGTTGGTTGAAACCGTTTAGTACTAAAATAAAAGAAGTTGAGTGTAATTGCAGTCATTATTGAGAATACAATAATTTCACTACAAGAAAAACATTCAAGTAAGAGTCATTATTGAGAATACAATAACTTCAATATAAGATAAAGAAAACTGTAGTTATTTGGATAAGAAAACTAAAGAAATTTAAAAAGCGGAGAAGATCATTGCTTTGAACGAGCCAGACAAAAATTTCGCAGTGATGTAAAAGTGTTTTATGAAACTGGCATTACTTATCCTAAAAATTGCATCATCTGATATCAGATTTCAACATTTTTGTGTGAATTTTTTGACTACATTTGTGAAAAGGGAAGACGTATAGAGAACATTGGTTTATTTAAAAGGAAAATTATATAGTTTTGATCAATATGTGCATCTGAAGAATTCTCTGGCTTCGGAAGTTTCAGAAAATTAGTAGAAGTCCAGAAAAATGGCTGGAGGTTTTCAGAAATACAGAGTTCAGCGTTCTGCAGTCAAAGATTTTAAAGATATTCCTACATTTTTTTCAGTTGTAGCATGTAATTGTTACCTTGAGAAATTTTCTTTCATCAACGTCAGCTCAACGGCCTTAGGAACGGAATCGTTTGAATCTACCATCATTTGACAACATCTCACAGGTTACTTATAACGTTCAGATGAGCTGTGCAAAGTTTTAAAATTATACAAGTAAACACACTGGTCTTCTAAAAGCCGCAAAATATTTTGAGAAGTATGGGTGGTCCATAAACTAGTCAGTGTAAAATTTGCGAATGTAAGTAACTTGTATTATACTTTTCTTTCCTGATATATTTATACACCTATTATCCTTAGCGGAGGCTAATTTTTCCAGCCGTTGAACCTCTTTCTCATCTTGACCTTATGACTGGATTTCTGTGGATTTTCCCCCGATTTCAGTACCAACTTTTATGGAAACCTAGTCGCCCATGTATTTCTGGTCTTGGAGATCGAAGCTGGGTGACGGATGGAAAATCCCTCTTGTTTGACGAGAATATGTAACAGATTTTCACACAATGTTTGATAAAAGATTTTCTACCCACTCGCCTTGTCTATCGTCAGTCAGCACAGTTTGTAAGTCACTACCTTAGTTTTCCGCGGAGAAATAATATACTGCTCAGTATCATACTGCCGTGACAAAAGCCTGAATAACAACATTTTGCAGTGCGGACCACTATTAGATGTGCAGGAAGAAAATGAGTGAGCCTCTGGAAGGTACCGACAGGGATGTGGAGTCATAGTAACTGCAGTGCCGTGGACAGCATCGCTAAGATTCTCATTTGAGGACCCAAGGCGCGAACAGCACGATACAGGTGGTCCCATAGATTCTCGATTGGGTTTAAATCAGGAGAGTGTGGTGTCCAGGAGACTACGGTAAGCGCATCCTTGTGCTCTTCGAACACCTCACGTACACTGCGAGCTGTTGGACATTGTGCATTGTCCTGCTGGTAGATGTCATCGTAACGAGGAAAAACAAACTGCATGTAGCTGTGAACATGGCCCCCAAGGATAGATGCATGTTTGTGTTGATCCACTGCGCCTTCCGGGATCACAAGGCCACCGAGGGGGTGCCACAAACACATCACAAAGCTCCATTCTCCGGCCTAGACTCTTCCTACGACAGTTGCAGGTCGTTTGCTTTAAGACGTTTCACCCCGATGGAGCATAAAACGTGATTAATCTTATAGAGCCAATTATCACCAGTCACTGGACGTCCAATTGCGGTATCAGCGTGCATATTCCAGCCTTCATCGTCGATCAACAGTAGTCAGTATTGTAGCATGAACCCGGACTGCTATGGAGGCCCATACACAATAAAGTTCCCTAAACTATCGTTGAAGAGATCCCGTTGGTAACCGCTTGGTTTTATGTGGGCCGTCATTTGCTCTGTAGTTGCACGTCTATTCGCCCGTACACGCCTCCGCAGCCGTCGTTTATCATTGCCATCCATAGCCTGTGGTGCCCCAAAGTTTCCTCGCCGTGAGATTTGGATAGCGCCATTTTACCATTCTACGCATACTTTGACCATGGCAGGCCGCGAAAAGTTGGCAAACTTGCCTGTTTCGGAAATGCTTCCATCCTGTGTCCTGAAGCCAATGATCATGCCAGTCTGCACTTCAGATAAATGGCGCGGTTTGCGCATTGCGAGTCCTATTGCACTATTTTCCGCGTTCTTCCACCTCCTCCAACATCCCACTCCTCCCCACTCGCTTTATCTACGCTCCGCTGCTGGTGCCGCCGCCTGCCGTCTGTGAATGGTTACTGAATATTGTAGCCAAAATAGGCGTGTCGCATTAACGTGATTGGATTGTGCAGAAACATGTTACTAAACCGCCAGAGGGGAAAAAAACAGAGAGAGGCTGAAAAAACCCACACTGGCCACTTTTTCTGGTGATTCATTTCTAGTTCAAGTAAAGTCTCTAAACCCTGTAAAAATGTTGTAGAACCAAGCTGCAGCCACCATAGTGACCACGAGAATAAAAGGGATTGAGGTACAATACCGAAGCACTAGCACTTTTCACTTGCTCATGAGTGACTGCAATAGAACATAAAATCCTAATCTTGTTACCTGGCACCATTTGCAATTCAATGTACTGTGACTTGCAGAGTATATAAGTTGACACACATCGTTCAGTTTTACTAAGAGCGTCGCGCACATGCATCAATATGGGTTCTTTCCATCACTCTCTCATTCTCAGTATTTCCACGTTCTATTTTATGTACGATTTCCGCCAAATTTTCCCCTATTTCATTACTGTCGAGAATCTTTCCGTAACTTCATCCAATTAACCCTAGTGGTACTTGTTTGTGTAGTAGCTTCCGCTCTCTTTCTTCATCACAGACAATAGGGTTCATGTTATTAATTCTCTTGCAAACAGCAGTAGAAATCACAAACCGAAAAATCACAAACGAGATAATATTATCTGCGTATTAGAAATTCAGGATCAACACATTACGATTTAAATTGCACATAAGTACCCCTATGGCTATTGCCATGCCAATGAGTAATCTTAAAAGTCAGATTTTGTGTAGTGCGACGGTATGTGTGGGTACGTGCGAGCGTGCATCCGCGTATGCGTGCGAGTTTCTATGGGGAGCGAGAGGTGATGAGGCACAGGAGGTATTTGTATACTTTTTCCATTCCCGTAATGTTGTGATTTTGGCTGTAACCTAGGTCGTGAGCGACAGCCTTAAGGAACAACGTGACGTCTGGTATTCGTAATGCCAAGAGACATACGTAACAGGCATCACAAAGAGTAAAAAATGTAAATGTCGTGTGACTAGGGCCTCCCGTCGAGTAGACCGTTCGCCGGGTGCAAGTCTTTCGATCTGACGCCACTTCGGCGACTTGCGTGTCGATGGGGATGAAATGATGATGATTAGGACAACACAACACCCAGTCCCTGAGCGGAGAAAATCTCCGACCCAGCCGGAAATCGAACCCGGGCCCTTAGGTTGACATCCTGTCGTTCGGACCACTCAACTACAGGGGGCGGACATTACAAAGAGTTATAGGGAAACAGAAGAAAACAAGACACTCAGCAGTGACTAACCAGATAATTTTCTTTATGATTCCTGAGCAGTTGTGTAGATACCATCGGTAGGGAACTATTCGATTAACTCCAATGGAAGAATGTTAACCGTCAAACCATTCATCTTCCAAGAGGAGGAGAGAGCGTTACGTCTGGCATTGGTCACTGAGAGGCTACAAGTGCGATATCTCGTTCGACTATTTCTTCTCCAAATAATTTCTATAAAAAAAACCGAGTCTGTTTATGATGAGTGCTGACTCCAAACATGCAGTGCCTACTGCTAGCACTGATTTATTCCATCTGAGACTAAACCATGGTATTCAGTCAAAATCATAGTCGCTTGCGAAGTTTGTGTTGGCACAAGAACTCCTTGACAACCCTGTGGGCAGCATGGGAGCACGTAGCAGAGCATGCATTGCCATCCATTGTGGTCACACGCCCTATTAATAACAATGTTCCGCGTTTTTAAAAACCCGAGGAACCATCATGAATAGCGGTGACTTAGGTGTGATTAATGTCTTTCAATAAAAGTGTCATTTCAGTTCGTCTCACTGCGAATTTCTTTCAGTTACCTTTTCTACTACACTGTATCAGATCTTGCTACGTATTGTCCAGGTTTCAACGAATTGTGTTACTTGACAGTGTGCGACGCTACGCGTCTTAAATATAGATTTACCGACAAAATTGGGCTCTGCTTTCGTTCGTCTAGGGGCATATTTGTTTATCTAAGATATGTCACCTTAATTTACAGTATAGCTGTAGAATGGATACAGACAACTGTACGGAATCCTCTAACTACAAGGTTGAATATTAGGAGCAGGTTTTAAATCACTAACGCAATCATAAGAGAATTTAATTTTCACAAATCAAATTTCTTGTCCAGTCCCATATATTATTGTCTCCAACACAAGCTGTCGCGCAGCAATAATTGATGTGCCTCGAGGGCCAATGGTGGGTAGCAATGCACCATAAATTTAACAAGTTGATAAAGTAGTTGGACACCCGTTAATACATTAGGGAATAACTTCCATGGTACTGGAGGAAGCTGCAGAGGGTGAAAACTGTAGAGGAAGACAGCACGTAATTGGGGACGTAGCTTGCAAGTGCTACTCTGGCATAAAAAGGTCGGCACAGAAGAGGAATTCGCAGCGTGCCGCAGCCAACCAGTCAGAAAATTGATGACACAGAAAAGTGGAAAAATACCAGATTGTGTTCACAGCTACAAATTAAGATAAAATACCTCATTCAAAGCCATACAATTAATTGCCCTTCAAGTCGATTAAATATGGAATTCAGGTAACATTTCCAGTAACTGCTGTGGCACACTGCAAAATTATCAATCCAAGATGAGCACGAATTCTGAGACCTGCGAATGTACGAGAAACTAAGTTGAAAACTGCACATAATTCGTAAGAGTCGACACGGAACGCCAAATATTCTCAAACACTGGGCCACCTCACATACAGACCGACAGATCTCAAAAACCAGACAGAGCGACCTCAGAAACGCGACAGACCGACCACGAGGCTGCGACGAACGGACGGACAGACCTCGAGGGACCTGGCCGCAGACCTTTTTAAAGCCTTGGCCAACCCTTCCAAATGCTGACCCCTTCTTTAACTCCCAGCGTCTCTCACCCGCAAAAAGTACTCCCAGTGACGTTATACGGGTGCCTCATGTGATTACCAGTCTAAGTTTACAGCTTTTTACACATACATGTAATTAAAATTCCCATGGCGCCATTAGCTGTGCACTGAAGATCTACTTCACAACATATATCATAATAATGTGTGAGTTCAATAGTTTGCCTGTAAATTACAGTTACACCATTCACAACTTGAGCTTTCAGCGGCGAAAATTGGTTATGCTCTTGGCACCTTTGTTATTTAGTTTAAAGTTGCAAATGATGTATTATTTTCGTCACGTTTTGTCTCCTCTTTTCATTGCTGTAATCAGAAAGTGCATATCTTTAGTGAAATTCAAATAAAGGACTAAATTACGAAAAATTAACATTAAACAGTAAAAATAGTTAGTAGAAAGTAGTAGTCTTACAATCTGATTATGTGTGTGTAGTTACTAGTATCCGCTATCAACGCATACTGTTATTCTGTCTGTGTATCTTCTTTGTATACAAGTTATGCTGAATTTAATTTGAGTTGTGGATCATATGACAATCTCAATCGATACGTCTCATCAAAAGTAATAATTTCATTTCTCAACCTCTTTGGTGGCGTCATTAAATTGAAAGTTATAAGTTATAAAGTGCCTATACAGTAAATAAAATTATTTGTCTCTGTAATTTCTTTCATGTGAAGCACTTAGATGATACCTTTATCTCACTAGATGCGTAACGAAACCGTCTCTCATGTAACACCTTGTGTGTCTCTGTATATATTATGGTTTGCGTTGCACCTGCGCAGATGATTATAAAGCAACTGGGACATTCCAACGGCTAGTAGCCGCTGCGTCACTGGCTACCGAGAAAACCAACACGCGGTCCAACACAAATAATACGCCGATATTACTAGTCGTGTTACAAGTAACACGCATGCGAAAATTAATTTCGTGCTTCAGTTTAGTATACCAGAGTACATAGCAAAGAGGGCGTTTCATTCAGCAACAAATTCTGTTCTGAAGTAACGTCAGTTCGTTGCTACGTAATTGAAAACACTTAAAATTATGGTTCCTGACATCACTGTTCCAAATGCATCAACTGTCGATGAATTACTGTTCAGTGACACCCCCACACGTTCGAAACTGTGAGTGGAATACGTTGATCGGAAGATGTATCGTGTTGAAATGTAGACAGTGTCTGGTCACGAAAACATCATCTGAAAACATTTCCAGGAGAGGGAAGCTATCTCAAAAATTAACTGGAGAAAACATTTGCAAAATAAAAACAATTTAACCACAAATTTGGTAGCTAGTCATTCGGTATTTCCATGTGTCGAGTAAAGGTCAAGTACATTCAAAATATCTCTAATTTCAGTTACTCTTCAATAGAAGAGTGACTGGTTCGTGTGAAAGTAAGTTTTTCGTGGTCCTTACGGAAGCAGTGATTTCTTACACTATGTAGCAGATCTCGTCTCTCAGAAGGAAACATTCCTAAAGCTTCCAATAAAGGCGTTGGAGTTGCTAATTTGGGTAAAAACAGTGGCTTATGGAAGTCAAGTGGTTTGAATCACTTCCAGGAAAACTAATCTTGAATGTGAGAAATCACTTCCGTGTAAACGTAAAAGACGCTAAGGAAATATCACGAATGAAGAACTTAAGTGTGGGATATTTGGAACAGCCCAATTAGTGATAATTATTTGTTATTTAATATAGCCTGCTTTTTCCGCTTCCATAATTGGATGGGTGTTTCTCTCCAGTCTGTGAAGAGGTTTTGTCGCGAGTCTGTTCCTAAGCTATCGTTACTCGGAGTTTGTCCAGAACTGGCATCTGAAGCTGTACAGTAATTGTATTTTTCCATGTTTTTTCATCATTTAAACTTTAACACGTAAGCATATTACTCAAGTCTGGAAAAACAGTGGTAGGAAAATTAATGTAAGGAGGCACGGGTAATGTGATGAAGGGCTACATTTAGCATCAGAATGGCACGAGAACTCTTGGGTAACTACAGATACAAATCGTGAGTAATGCTCAGTGGTTGTTTGGTGATTGTAAATAAACTGTTCCCTTACTTCTATGTAGGCAAGTCTGTCGTGTACTTAACAGTTAACTCAATATAAGTGAGAAGTGAGTCGGGTGTTTAAGAATAGGAACTTACGGTAACCGGTAGTAATGAGTGCAGCAGATCCACATAACAGACATACAAATTGCGATAGTTATTTCTTGAAAAGATTAATGAATTTTTCTTACTTCAGTAGCACAGCAGTAAAAATTGCACAAAGGCAGAAAGCTTTATTGTTTCCTTCATTTAGGACCATTACAGAACACATAAAATAACTATAATTCCTTTCTGGAAGCAACGTTTTATTCTTTTTTCAGCCCAAAAGCGTTCCATCTTTTCTCTGGATGTGTGAGTTTTTTCCTATGTCCAGCTGCCGTTCAGCTTTTGTAGGGTCTTAAAGTTGTTAAGTATCTGAACTTTGGTCGGTTACAGGTGTCTTCATGACTCATTCCGACGATCTTGAGGTCCTTTATTAAATCCTTGAACCATCTAAGGGACACATAAAGTGTCCTGAAAAGATGTCCATAAATCTTTAACCGGCGTCTCCTTATTAACCCTTCCAGCCGTCCATTATTACTGTACAAATATTTCACTTCCTCGAAGTCTATATGATCCGTTTCGTGACTTAGGACCCGTCATTTTCCGACGGATGTTGCATTTAAACTTCTCGGTTTCTCTGAGTCCGACTTCCATCTCACTGTTTATAGACATTCGGTTTTAATCACTGTGATACAGTCTCAGATTTTAGCTTGTCTTTATTTTGCATTGTCTTATATGGGACATGCGTCCTCTGATAAGCAGCGACCATCTTTGTCCGGCTGCCGTCCGCTCCTACAATTCTGGCCATTAAAATTACTACAACAAGAAGAAGTGCATATGATAAACGGATATTCATTTGACAAATATATTATACTAGAACTGACACGTGATTACATTTTCACACAATTTGAGTGCATGGATCCTGAGAAATCAGTACCCAGAACAACCACCTGGGCATTGAGTCAAACAGAGCTTGGATGGCGTGTACAGGTACAGCTGCCCATGCAGATTCAACACGATACCACTGTTCATCAAGAGTAGTGACTGGCGTATTGCGACGAGCCAATTGCTCGGCCACCATTGACCAGACGTTTTCAATTGGTGAGAGATCTGGAGAATGTGCTGGCCAGGGAAGCAGTCGAACATTTTCTGTATCCAGAAAGGTCTGTACAGGACCTGCAACATGCGATCGTGCATTATCCTGCAGAAATGTAGGGTTTCGCAGGGATCGAATGAAGGGTAGAGCCACGGGTCGTAACACATCTGAAATGTAACGTCCACTCTTCAAAGTGCCGTCAATGCGAACAAGAGGTGACAGAGACGTGTAACCCATGGCACCCTATACCATCACGCCGGGTGATACGCCAGTATGGCGATGACGAATACACTCTTCCAATGTGCGTTCACAGCGATGTCGCCAAACACGGATGCGATCATCATGATGCTGTAAACGGAACCTGGATTCATCCGAAAAAATGACGTTTTGCCATTCGTGCACCAAGGTTTGTCGTTGAGTACACCGTCGCAGGCGCCCCTGTCTGTGATGCAGCGTCAAGGGTAACCGCAGCCGTGGTCTCCGAACTGATAGTCCATGCTGCTGCAAACGTCGTCGAACTGTTCGTGCAGATGGCTGTTGTCTTGCAAACGTTCCCATCTGTTGACTCACGGATCGAGACGAGGCTGCACGATCCGTTACAGCCATGCGGATAAGATGCCTGTCATCTCGACTGCTAGTGATACAAGGCCGTTGGGATCCCGGACGGTGTTCCGTATTACCCTCCTGAACCCACTGACTCCATATTCTGCTAACAGTCATTGGATCTCGATCAACGTGAGCAGCAATGTCGCGATACGATAAACCGCAATCGCGATAGGCTACAATCCGACCTTTATCAAAGCCGGAAACGTGATGGTACGCATTTCTCCTCCTTACACGATGCATCACTACAACGTTTCACTAGGCAACGCAGGTCAAGTGCTGTTTGTGTATGAGAAATCGATTGGAAACTTTCCTCATGTTGTAGGTGTCGCCACCGGCGCCAACCGTGTGTGAATGCTCTGAAAAGCTAATCATTTGTATATCACAGCATCTTCTTCCTGTCCGTTAAATTTCGCGTCTGTAGCACGTCATCTTGGCGGTGTAGCAATTTTAATGGCCAGTAGTATATTTCGTTTGTTTTCAGCTGTAGTTCTTCACCAAGTATCTGGCATTGTCCATTTTTTCCACTTTATCGTACTCTCTTGTTAGTTGAACAAGCACTGTTTGGATGTCGTTATTTACGTCACTTTCTCGAGATAATTTGGTGGCTATCTTGCTATGAATACTTATCTGTTCCATAACTGCCTTTGAAGTATTTTACAGAATCACCAGAATATCGGTGAACGTTCTTTGAAACCCTAATGTGAATTTTCTTCAGTAACGTTTCCCAGCTAATTGTTTTCCAAATCCCGGATGACTTTACTTAACACGCAACTGAAGAGAACTGGCGACAGTCCGTCGCACAGTGGATTCCAGAAGTGGGAGTTTTGCCATGACTTTTACCTTTGGATGTGTCTCTGTTAGAGATTTCCAGACGATTTCCTCTGTTTTCATTGACGGAAATGTGAAGTTGCAGGTTACTGTGGACGGCTAGACGGTTCTGTCGAGTAAGGAATGCAGACGCCTCGTAGCGAGGCAGAAAAAATGACTGATACAGAAAGAACACCGATCATTGCTCAAAACTGCAACTGTAGCTGAAGGGGTAGTAGAAAGGAATCAGCGCAGGGCAGACATAGATATGAGTATACAAGTCAAATAGACGATGGTGTAAGATGCATCACTTGTATTGAAAAGAGAGGGACATGGTTAGTGGTAATGGAACATACTTCAGCACTCCCTCATAAATTCCGCCGCTAGTGATCCTTAAGTGACACCTAGCATCCGGGAACGTGACCCTGAGCTTATAGGGGAGAATTGTTCATATTTTACCCACTCCTAGTTTCTACCGGGACCATCAAATTCGTACCTCTTATACTATCTGACATTTAGTGAGCTCAGAGTGAATACGTGCTTCCAGGAGCCATAAAGGCAACTATGAGCTGTAGGTGTTGATGAACAGATGGTGTGAAGAGAGCTTTAATTTTGTTGTAGTTTTCATCGAACTTTTTGTGTACGTGGCGAAGAGAATTACTGTTATAAATGTCACTATAATGTATTCTTTTTTGGGTGAATATCCATGAAATAAATTCAGATTTCAGACAGTAATGATCTGTATTTGTTGTGGTTCGTTTGTAGGTGACTGAAAAGAGGAAATGGTAACGTTGCCAATAATATACCGCTTAAAGTTTCTGATATTGTGTCGGTATAGCTTAAGGCATTTGCTCGTACATTGATCCATGAAAATTCACTTACCTTTTTTGTTTTATTTTATTTTATTTTTTTTTTTTTCATCAGTATCCTCACTGGTTTGATGCAGCCTTCCAAGAATCCGTCTCCTGCTCCAACCTTTTCATCTCACAGTAGCACTTGCAACCTACGCCCTCAATTATTTGCTGGATATATTCCAATCTCTGTCTCTCCTACAGTTTTTACCGTCTATAGCTTCCTCTAGTATAATGGAAATTATTCTGTGTTGTCTTAAAGGATGTCGTATCATTCTGTTCCTTCTTCAAGTCAGTGTTTTCTGCATATTCCTTTCATCACCGATTCTGCAGAGAACTTCCTCACACATTACCGTATCAGTCCACCTGATTTTCAGAGTTCTTGCGTAGCACCACATCTCAAATGCTTCGATTCTCCTCTGTTCCGGATTTCTCACAGCACCGGACGTTGTGGCCGAGCAGTTCTAGGCGCTTCAGTCTGCAACCGCGCGACCGCTACGGTCACAGGTTCGAATCCGGCCTCGGGTATGGATGTGTGTGATGTCCTTAGGCTAGTTAGGTTTAAGTAGTTCTAAGTTCTAGGGGACTGTTCACCTCAGATGTTAAGTCCCATAGTGCTCAGCCATGTCCCACAACCATGTCCCACTACCATACTAAGTTGCACTTCAAATGTACATTCTCAGAAATTTCTTCTTCGAATTAAGACCGATTTTTGATACCAGCAGATTTCCCTTGAGCAGGAATGCTCTTTTTTCCAGTGTTAGTCTACTTTTTATGTCCTCCTTGCTGCGTCCGTCTTGGGCTATTTTGCTGCCTAGGTAACAGAATTCCTTACTTCATCTACTTCGTTCTCACCAGTTCTGATGTTAAGTTTTTCAGAATCCTCATTTTTGCTACTCCTCATAACTTTCGCCTTTCTTCGATTTACTCTCAATACGAATTCTGTACTTACTAGGACGTTCATTCCATTCAAATGGTCTCGTAATTATTCTTCACTTTCCCTGAGGATCAGTGAATCTTGTCATTAATACCCTTGCACTTTCAATTTTTATCCCACTCTTGAACCCTTCTTATATTCTAGTCATTGCTTGTTCGACATATATGTTGACCAGTATTGGCGAAATAGTACACCCCTGTCTTACACCTGTTTAATCCGAGCGCTTCGTTCCTTCTACCGAGCGAAGTAGCCCAGTGGTTAGCACACTGCATTCCCATTCGGGAGGACGACGGTTCAAACCCGCTGATTGGTCCGTTCCCCCAAATCGACACTTATTGTTTCCTCTTGACTCTTGTACATATTTTATATTACACGTCTTTCCCTGTATCTTACTCCTGTTTTTGTAAGAATTTCGAACATATTGTGCCATTTGTTCCATTCAAGAAATCCTGTAATTATTCTTCACTTTCACTGAGGACAGAAATGTCATCAGCGAATCTTATCATTGATATCCTATCAATTTCAGTTTTTATCCCACTCTTAAACCTTTCTTTTATTTCCGTCATTGCTTCTTTCCCACTCTTATCGTTTTCTCTTGATTACTGCAAATATTGTATATTACCCACGTTTCCCTGTAGCTTATTCCTATTTTTGTGAGAATTTAGAACATCTTGCGCCATTTCATTTTGTCGAATGCTTTTTCCAGGTCGGTGTATCCAATGAACACGTCTTGATGTTTCTTCAGTCTTGCTTCCATTATCGACCGCTGCTACGCACAAACTGCCTCTGTAGTGCCTTTGCCTTTAGCTTTCCTAATGTGAAACGCGTCGTAATGTAACGGATCCTTATTTTTTCCATTCTTCTGTATATTATTCTTGTCAGCAAGCTGGCAGCACGAGCTGTTAAGCTGACAGTGTGATAAATCTACCTCTAGCTGTCTTCGAAATTGTGTGGACATTCTACACACCAACGTTAATAGCCCTTTTTGTTGCCACCTCTCCCAATGATTTTAGGAGCTCCGATGGAATGTTATCAGTTCCTTCTGTCTCATTCGTTTTTAAAAGTTACAAATCTCTTTCAAATTCTGACTATTAACGCAACATAATTTTGGAACAGATGTGATGATTTTCTCATGTGTTCTTTATCTCAGTTATTAATTATTTCTTAATACAATGTGGTAGCAGTAAGGCATTGTGGAAAGTGTAGGGCAGATGAATTCCTATTCGCTGTACCAATGTATGTAAATGGGCCTTATGGTTGAAATGTATGTAGCCGCATATGACAATTGAAACGTCCCCGTTGAAAATTTTAAAAATTAGAGTGCTGGAAAAACTCTTACGTTATTTGATTTTCAAACAGCTGAGCAAAACTGAACGTACTCAGACATTTCTCTCTTTACTTATTCTGATCACTAAACTGACACACAATATTTTTAGCGCAACGAAATCTGACTTTTAATAATACCCACAAAAGAATGGCCCTGACTAACAATAACCTATACATTTCATGAATCAATTACCTCACAAAAATCTTCGTTACTCGAACTACTGCAATACAGCGAGCGCCAATACTGCCAGCTAAATAAAAGGTTCTAACTAACTACTGATAGGCATAGTTAGGAAATGAGAGATTTTGATAGAGAACAAACAATGTACTTACCTTAATGATGTTCAAAAGTCATCATATATATATATATATATATATATATATCAATTCATGACATCCATCTTTACAAATTTCCTTTTTCTGGCTGACACACGTCCAGATCGTCCGCTCATAGTGACCTCTCAAAACTCTGGCATCTCTCTCTCCACATCCACCACTGCTGGCGGCTCACCTCCAACTGAGCAACGCTATGAGCTGTTCCCATCCAACTGCCCAACACTACAATAGCGAATATTCCAAAAATGCCAACCAGCGCCAGACTACACACAGAACAGTCAGTGATTTTCATACAGAGCGCTACGTGGCGTTACCAACATAAAAACCTAAGCAGCCTACTTACACAATGAGCATGGTGATGTTTCTACGTGAAAAGGTTAACTTCCTCAACAATTTTCTCACTCCTAGTGCTTTTCTTACAATCATTTTATTTACAGGTTTTTGAAAAGGGCAGCTTCTTAAAATTCTTCTTCAGTTTTTCTTCTTCTCCATATAACCATGAGCATGGTGATGGTTTCTACGTGAAAATATTAGCTTCCCCAACAATTTTCTCACTCCTAGTGTTTTTCTTTCACTCATTTTATTGACAGATTTTTGAAAAGGGCATCTTCCTAAAATCCTTCTTCTCTTTTTCTTCTTCTCCATTATCTTCGCCTGTGACAAACTCCCCAAGTGATTGAAAACTGCTCAGCCACAATTAACCTTTAGGAAGAAAAGACAGAGGAAAGGAAGTCACCCTCAGTGAAGCCACCAATCTTTGTAATGTGTGTACTGGTTTTCTCATTGTTGTTTTCTTAAGTGGAGACTGGGGGCTGTTAACATGTCCGCTGTGCTATGCATTGAAGCCAAAGTATTATGGTCGATATAGTACTGAAATCCCATTTTTGCAGTTGGGAATGGTTGTGTAGTATACCTTCTATATTATTTATGACATATTGCATTAATACAAAAAAAATGATGACTACATACCCGACAGTACAGCACGGTATGAGGAGATGAATGCGGTTGCTTTGAATAGCATACTATGTAGTTATAAAAAATGCATTACGACAAACATTATGTATGCATGTCCCCTTTCACGGCAATAATAAAACTACGATGAAAAACAGAATTACTTGCTGGGTCTATAATACAATTTCCATAGATGGCGTGAGTAAACTTTTCATATGTTGGTGTGTGCTGATGAAAGCATAATACATTTACCTAGTGAGTTCTTCCGTCCAATGTAATAAATAAATAGTAGTAGTAGTAGAGGGGTTTGTGGGCGCACGACAGCAAGGTCTTCAGCGCCCGTGCAGCATCATAGTGAGACGGGCGTCAAGAAAAAAGAAAACCTCAGAACATTGACATAAAACGGAACATAGAACACGGGGAACAATCATTGAAAAATATGTGCTCACCCACACCGAAGCGTGGGATGAAGCAGGGCGTCAGCAGTAAAACATGGACAACACAGGAAGAAAATGGTAGAGGAAGCTAAAACAATGTAGCACATGGAAGTGGCTGGCTGACCGCAAGGAAAAACTGGGAGGAGTCAGCCACTCTGCAATACACTAAAACCTCCAGCCTAAAAGTTTAGGCCAGAGTCCAGACACATCACAAAACTTAAAAACCTTAGACACACATGCCTCATCGTTAGCTAAAACACAAGGTAGATCCCCATCAATTTGTGCTTCTGCCCGTGCATCACGGTATAAAATGCAGTCTGTTAAAATGTGCCCGACAGAGATAGGCACACCACAAGCATCACAAAACGGAAGATCCTCCCGCCGTAAGAAAAAGCTATGTGTGAGAGGACAGTGCCAGATCCGAAGACGTGTGAGGGCCACCTCTTCCCGCCTGAGCAACCGGCAGGAGGAACGCCACGGCCGAGTGGTTGACTTTACCGACCGCAGTTTATTGGCCGTCACCGCCAGCCATTCGTCCTCCCACAACTCCATGCACTTCCTGTGGAGTGCAGCGATGACTGACTGCAAGGGGATAGGACACTGGACCACATCCTGCTCTCTGCAGGCCTCCTTGGCAGCCCGATCAGCCTGTTCATTGCCCCATATGCCGACATGACCAGGCACCCAGCAGAAGGATACCTCCTTACCCCGCTGTTGGAGCAAGTACAGTTTGTCATGTATCAGCTGGACCATCTCCTCAGTCGGGTAGAGGTTCTGCACTGATTGTAAGGCACTAAGAGAATCGGAGCAGAGAAGAAATCGATCGCCCCGAACACGATGCATCTGCTCCAGTGCCTTCAGGATCGCATGGAGCTCCGCTGCGAAAACGGTATATTCAGCAGGGAGGCGAATCCGGGTAACACGATCAGGGAACACCACAGAACAGCCAAGGAAATTCTCCTGTTTGGAGCCATCCGTGTAAACGACAGTGAAACCGTGATGCACATCTAAAGTGTTAAAAAACAGTGACTGGAATGTAAAATCTGGCGTGCCATCCTTGTTAAAACGAGTCAAATCTAAAATAAGTTTGGGTCGCCGGAGGAGCCATGGTGGAGAGCTGCCCCAACCGCGACGTAAAACACGAATACCAGCCACAGACATCGCAGCGAGGCAATCCTGTGCGCGAATCCCATAGGGCGCACGTTGCCTGTTTTATAGTTACCTTTCTGTGCCCGTTTCTCAGTGTTGCAAATTTGTGAGCTTTCAAGCATTATTTGCCAGTATTTGTGGATCTGGCTTAGACGACTCAGATAATTGATGCACTAAACTGCAGTGCAGCGTATCATGTTCCAATAATATGGGCAACGCTACTTTCCTTGCTTAATGTTGGATCAATTTAAGTTTCATGTATCTGTGTAATGTGGTTATCAAATGGAGTTGACCAGATACTGGTCTTTTATAGATGTTATACTTTCATTTTAGTCCATTTGGTTTAACCAACAACATATCAGAGAGCACCTCCACTTGTGGCATCAGAGTTACTGTGCAAGGAGGTAGGTTTTGGAAGCCTACTTTGAGATGACTGCTAATTTAATAGCAACTAAAAGTTCTGCAGAGGGTCTACTGAGATATCAGAAGTCATTCAGAATATTGAAAAATTTGAAATACGTGGGCACTCAGTTTGTCATCTGTTAACAGAAGTGCCATGTAAACTGAACTCGAATGTTCATTTGAAATTGAAATGTTTAACTCTGGACATCGTGCTTTAACACTCTGTGGAACATGGAAGGTATTTTGATTTATATTTTTGGGTGGTGTTTGTTGGCCACATGTTTCATCTCACTACATTAATTGAGATTACACAGTTTTAATTTGGTTATACTTGTACAGATTCAACATTCCATTTTCTCAGTTTCTATGCCAGTGAATGTATGTAAAGCAATGTATACTTGAATTACTTCACTTTGTGTGTGAAGATTTTAATATATTATGAATGTTCCATGATTTTTGTGTAAAGTTGCCAGTGAATTTGTCCTCTTATACAGTCTGAAATTTGGGAAAGTTCTTTGCACCATGTATGTTATTAATGTTGCCATTTGTACTGTTTTCATTTTTCTTGGCTTTTTACAAATATTTCAGCAAGTGCTTCTGTCTACTTTGATTCCCTGCTACCTGATGATAGAGAAATATTTCTGATTTTTGTGGAACTCAGTAAGCCATGAAAATCCTTCTCTGATCCTTCTTGTATTAATTGCTATTTTAATTGTGAACCTAGTTGCTGGGTTCAAGGTTGTACATAGCTGGTAACTCTAGAAAAAGGTGTCACAGTTACTGGAAGTATGTGTAGTATGAAGGAGTAAGAGAGAGGTGCAGCCAGAGGAGGCTGAGCAACGGTATGGTATGCAGGTGTGTTGGGTGTGGACAAAGTTTTATACACCTGGCGCACCGTAAGTAGCCGTCGCCGCATATGAAGTGGCGGTTCACCTGCCTCTGCACAGAGGCTTGGTATGGGGCTAGTTCGAATTGCCCCAGTGGCCAACCGAAGCCCTTCATGGTGGACAACGTCCAAAATCTTTAAGCACGAAGGCCTCGCAGACCCATACACCGTGCACCCATAATCGAGCCGAGATCGCACAAACGCCCTGTAAAACTGGAGCAGACAAGTCCTGTCAGCTCCCCATGTACTGTGGCTAAGACATTTTAAAATACTTAAAGCCTGAAGCGACCGCCGTTTCAGGTCTTTAAGATGAGATAACCACGTGAGCCTCGAGTCAAAAATGAGACCCAGAAATCTCACCGTGTCTTTAAAAGTAAGAATAGTGTCCCTCAAGCGCAACTCAGGAAAGGTTAAAATCGAACGAGAACGGTTAAAAAGAACACATACAGACTTCTCGGTGGAAAACTTAAATCCACTCTTCTGCGCCCAATCATCCAAACGCCTAATCGTAAGTTGCAACTGACGAGTTGTCGTTGCAAGGCTTGAAGAAGAGCAGAACAAAGAGAAATCATCCACAAACAAGGAACACTGGACGGGACTTTTCACTATGGGCGTAATGCTATTAATAGCGATGGCAAACAGAGTCACGCTTACAACGCTACCCTGAGGGACACCATTCTCCTGCTCAAAGCGATCAGACAGGACGTCACCAATGCGGTATCTAAAATATCGTGGCGAGAGGAAAGACTGAATAAAAAGAGGAAGACAACCACGAAAACCCCATTCGTGAAGCTGCGCCAGGATGAGACGCCTCCAAGTGGTATCGTAGGCCTTCTCGATGTCGAAAAATACACCTAGAAGGTGATGACGGCGGAGGAAAGCTTGTTGTATAGCCGCCTCCAGAAGGGCAAGGTTATCGAAGGTGGAACGAAACCTCCTGAACCCACACTGAAAGCGACTAAGGAGTTGCCGGGATTCTAACATCCAGACAAGACGGCGGTTGACCATCCGCTCCAAGGTCTTCCCTATGCAACTAGTGAGGGCAATACTACGGTAGCTACTTGGGCTCGTGCGGTCTTTCCCAGGTTTTAAAAAAGGGATTAAAACTGCCTCACGCCACGCGTCAGGAAAGTGACCCGACGCCCAAATGTCATTAAAAAGTGCGAGGAGGAGTTCTCTGTTGCGCATTGTGAGGTGCCATAGCATACTGTAATGGATCCTGTCGTGACCAGGGGATGTGTCACGAGCTCCAGACAATGCAGGATCCAGCTCCCACATAGAAAATGGGCAGTTGTAAGCTTCAGGAGAGGTGGACTGGAAGTTCAGACTACATCTCTCAGCAACCGCTCTATGGCGCTGGAAACCTGGATCCTGACTGGTTGTTGCAGTAACGGTGGCAAAATACGCTAGCAGAGTCTGGGCAATGTCTCGCGGCTCCGTGTGGAGAGTGCCGTTAGTCATTACAGCAGCTATGGGGCACCTCCCACCTCTGCCAGAAATTCTCCGGATGGTCTCCCACACAATGGAACATTTGGTGGAACGATTAATGGTGTTCAGGAACGTTTGCCACGACCTCTTCTTGCTCTCACGAATAATGCGGCGACATCTTGCCCTCGCCACCCGAAAGGCTGCAAGATTCTCAGCAGTCGGCCGACACTTGAACCGACGCAGAGCCGCACGCCTGGTCCTGATTGCAGAGCGGCAGTCGGCACTCCACCAAGGCACAGGTGGCCTTTTCCGGTGGCCTGTGGACTGTGGAATGGACGCTGCAGCGGCGTGGTGGACCGTGTGGGTAATATGATCCACCCACATCTCAACATTCGCACAGTGTTCGAATTGGGCCAACTGGCTATAAAGCGTCCAGTCAGCTCCACTGAGCACCCATCGTGGTGGTATCCTTTCGGGGCCCACGCCATCTGGCAGGTGAATCCAGATAGGGAAATGATCACTGCCGTGCAAGTCAGCGACCACTTCCCATTGAGCACTGGCGGCAAGAGCTGGAGAGCAAAGCGAGAGATCAATGGCAGAGAACGACCCAGTCGCCGTGCAGAAATGAGTACTCTGTCCTCCATTGAGCAAGCAGGCACAGGATGACAGGAGAAGCCTCTCAATTGCTCTACCCCTGGGGCAGGTAATTGCAGAGTCCCAAAGCACATTGTGGGCATTAAAATCACCACAAGTAATGAATGGCTGGGGGAGCTGTGTAAGAAGGTCGGTGAGGGCCGCTTCATCAAGAGCATCATGTGGGGGCAAGTAAAGCGAACATACAGTCAATGGATGACGCACGTGCACGGACACAGCGACGGCCTGTAAAGTCGTCGTAAGTGAGAGAGGCGAGGAGTGGTAGTCCATCCTGACGAAAATACCCACGCCTCCTCTAGCTCTCTCTCCACGTAGGTCGTCCTTTTTGTGGAGTGTATAGCCTCGTATCTCAGGGGAGTATGATGGATGGAAATACGTCTCCTGGAGACAGAGACACAGTGGTCTACCCTGAGAGAGTAGACGAAGTTCCTCCTCATGCGTCCTGAACCCTTGCAAGTTCCACTGGAGTATGGGAGCCATCTATTATGGGGGTAGCACCTTCATCCTGTCTCTCCGACGGGGCGGGGAGACTGCAGCAGGTGGGAGGAAGAAAAGAGGATTTCGAAGGATCCATCTCGGTCCCACGATCAGCTAGGGAACTACAAGTCCACCTAGACAGAGCCCCGCGTGCCTAGGTAAGCCTTATACAACAGAGGTGCGGCAGGTTCCACAGAGGTTGCCCGCTATCGACTGTTCCACCTCAACAGCCATGCATCTCATCAGCGCGCAGCACACCTTGAGATTGAGGTTTTTTTTATAGAGGTTTATTCCATCCTCGCGATCCGGGCGGTCAAGCCAAGATCCCCATTCCCTGAGACACACAACGTTCCACCGCCGCGCCGCACGGTGGTCGCTGAAGCATGCTCAGAGGCTACGGTGACAGGGGACGGGCGGCGCTTACCAGTCCCCAGCTCAGGAACCCCGGGGTCGCCAAGCCCGTACCCAGCAAATGAATGCTGTGCCCCTGGGGGCAATAAATAAATAGGGACAGTGTGCAGTTTCCGACGCGAAAGTACTCGACGCAAGTGTAGATGATATCCCCTTCATGTTACTAATATTTATTAGAATTATAATTGAACACAATGTGCAGTCAAATGTTTCAACCTGTCTAAATATATTGGCAACTTGAATGCCCAACTAAACACACACTCACAGAACAGACAAATACACACACACACACACACACACACACACACACACACGTATGCATACATATTAACGCGTTTTTTAACTTGTGTCGCAGAAATAAGCTGCAAACAGTTTCAAGGCCCCAGTTCTGAACAAGATTTCGTAAGTGTTCCTTTGGTTATAGGGTGAATGCCGTAACTGGAAATTCCATTCGAAATTATCAATTGTGAACCCCCATACTCGATATCTTGTGAGATATACCTCTGGGATATCTGCTTGAGGAGGACGAAGTTCTGCAGTAGCCCCTCCCTTCCCGCTCTCCTCGTTCTCATTGGTAAGAAATAACAAATGCAGGATAATGACACTAATATTGACTGAGTATTAATGCATTGATTTGTCCGCAAATTAAGAGGGTTGCATTTCGTCTTTAAAATTTCATAGCTCATCGTAAAATATCTTCCACTCTATTACGCCGTCTGTTACAGGAACTTCATGTAGAATACTTGAATGAAAAGCAGTCTTTGTTGGAATTTGTTATTTTATTAACAACGCGTTTCGCCTTCGTGAGATTTCTTCAGATCATCTTGAGAGATAACAAAATAAGAAAAATTTTTGCATGGTCTTCAGGATTCTACTTGTGAATAAGAAATAGTTACTAACTTTAAAACCATTTCTTTTACAACTTTTAAAAGCCATGAAGTGGCTCTGTGCTAGATTTCAGGCAAGTGTCGAATCATAAAAGGCTTGATTTGTTGAAATAGCTGGAAATTCTTGAACATACGTATACGGTCGATAAATAAATGCTAAAAGATCATCTCACTACCAGGAACCAAAACTGTTATAATTCAATGATGTCAGTTTTTAAAATTTGTTGCCCAATTTCCAATTATAAATAATGGGTTTCCATTTGAGTTTATACATTACGTTCGCCCAATTCTCTGCCCCTCTTAGACATTATACTTTTCAAGTTGGATGGGAACTTGCTGTTTTATGAATTTGTTTTAACCACGGCTATCGGGATGTCGCTCATCTTTGGTAGTTATCTGATTGTTTCATATAGTTGCCACTGGTGTTATTTAATATTTTATCACACAGTTACACGATACTACGATACCTGTTATTGACCGGGCCTCTGCGGATTTGTCTGATTTAACGAGTGCTTCAGTCTAGCACAGAGCCGCTTTATGGTTTTTAAAATGTTGCGAAAAGAAAATTTTAAGTAACAATAGCTAATTTACATTTAGAATCGCGAATGCTAAGACCATGCCAAAATTTTACTTATTTTGTTGTCCCTATAGATAATTTGTAAATGATCCACGAAGGCGAAGCGCATTGTTAAAAAGAGAAAAGGTGCAACCAAGACTGTTTTTATTTCAAATATCGTAGCTTATGTTAACATTTTGGCTCTGACCAGTAACGATACCAGATCTCAACCTGATGGCTTGACCGATGGCAGGAATGGTATCTTTACGTCCCCGAAACTAGTATCAGTGAAAAAATATGTAAATAAAATGTATCTGCGATTGTCGTCCGTAATTAAAATATAAGAAGAGGAGGGTATTTTGAAGGTCTTCCAGAATGGTAGTTGGTGGTTAGAATTTATGCACTGGAAGAGATTTAATAAAACTACACTTGCCTAACTCGGAACAAGGTCGACAGCTAAGTACGTTTTGAGAAATAGAAATAAAAAATTTAATTCACGCAAGAGAAAAACGTTAACCTTGTGTTCCTACTACGAAAGACAAAGATGTTCATACGAGAACATTTTTAGCTGTCGAACCCTTTCATCTGGAGAGTGTCGCTTTTAATCACTTCCACAGTTCCTGCTGAGCACCTGCTACAGGTGTACGGCGATGGTAAAGGTGTATCGATAGTTTCTCTCATTGTTTCAGTACGGATTATCAGAAGGTCATGGTTTCTCACCACCAAACACGTTCTCCAGGTGGTATCCGGTAATCACCTAGTTTTATTTGGAAACAGACCAAATAAATTTCATTGATCCGTGGCACAATATTCAGAACGTTATCGTAAATGCAAGTTTCATGGGCTTCTCAACGTGCAGTCAAGCGAGGAACTCGCCTTCTGGATAAACATAAATACAAGAAGCACAGCGGCCTCTGGATCAGCTTCTACCGCAGCAGTAGTACTGCTTTCCGTCATTTGGGTCACTTACCGACTTTCTCGACTGCAGCCACATCTAATAGTAGTCACACCGTCGAAATGGCCACTGTGTTCAATTGCAGCTAGAATTTCTGAAGCAAGTAGAAGAAAAACGAGTAAAACCCTATATTTACAAGTGAACAAGGGTAGGTACGTCACCGAGGAACATTATTACAGTAAGTATTAAAGGAGCAGATACGATGACGTAGGAAAATGATTTACGAGACATAATAGTATAATGTCGCCCAATTAAAAATAGTCGTAGTAGAAAGACAAACGTCGGGTTTAACTGGCTACAGCAGGCGATTTTGGGTACATTTGTTATTTTTCGGTTTTTTTAATTATCAACACAGACAGACAAGACGCTCTAGGTTCAGTTGAGCAAAATAGCTAAAAACTGCGAGTGTGACATCCAAGTTCTCAATTGCGATTGTTTCTTGCTTCGGAATTTGTGTAACAACCAACGTAAACGTCCCGAAAACCTGTGTTGGAAACATGAGATTCTCTGTGATTATTGTACTCGTATTTAATTGTCTAGAGGTGAGTGCCCTGTGGCAGAATAATAATTATTCTTACGGCTTGAGGTTTTTACTACAATCGAATGTTGAAAACGTTAAAATACAACAATTAATATGGATGATATGAGTAAAGATTTTATGACTGATTCTCTGATGATCATTTTGGTGTACATGTTACTGATGATATTAATGTTTATGTGGCTTTGCGACGACTAGAGAGTGAGTTGCCGAAGACTTAATGGTCATCTCACGAGATAACGGACTGATGAACTGAAACGATGAGGTATTACACGGGGATCATAATGTTGGAGGTAAGGTGATCTTTTGGTCAGGGATTGGGGAAGAGAGATACCTATGCAAGAATTTCTTGGTATATTGAATCGGTGTGGTGAACCGAGACTCGAACCTGGAACCACGTCTTCCGAGGTTAAAGCTCCTACCGACTGAGCTATCCAGGTACGACTCACGACGCTGCGTGACATCTTCACCTCTACCGTTACCCACACAATTCCTGGGAGGTTTAGTAGCAAGATTTTTTGAAGCATGTATTGATAACATTTAGGTGCAATATTCAGCCCCTGTATGATTTGCTGCGGGGCAGTGGATGGACTAACTGTGCGGCCATTAAGTGGTGCCTATTTGGAGGGTAGCGCAAAAACACAATGTCTTCAGCAGTGGGAGCTGTATCTAGCTATTGCTTATGGTGGTGTGCTACATTAGTTTGGACGATGATGGCTGTTAATTCATGTTAAGTGGGATGTCTTTTTTTTAAGTCCACAGTTCTTTTCATAGGCAAAGATATAAAGGAATAAACTATTTCGTTCGTAATTATCTAATCTTTGACCTCGGACATTCTAAAAATGTTGTATAAGAGTCCATGCTTCAGCATGGATTGTGATCTCCACAGCAACAATTTTCAATATGTGTACAAATAAGGTTATTGTACATCAAAGTCGCATGGCGTAACGTCATATGTTCACATAACATCTAGTTCTACATTCAGAACTACCGAGCACAACGCCTAGTGGAGTCCAGGGATTGGGAGGGCAAGTACTTTTTTACCATGTTTTTGTTAGGTCACTTTCTTGTCTATCTGTCGGTAGGGCTCAAAATTTTCAACTGAATTTAAACTGACTTCCCAATGAACTAGAGACTCGAAACTTTCAACGTAGCTCAAAACTAGCTTTATCTTCTGGTGTGGGGCTGAGAGTACTTTGTGTAACAGTGTAATTTCCCAATTCTCCTGTTGCAGTCGCGAACGCTTCGCGGGATGAACGATTACTGGTATGCCTCTGTGCGAGATCGAGTCACTAATTTTTATCTTCACTGTATTCTCGCGACACACACGTAGGAAAAACCAATATACTTTGTTGAGGCAGGTGAAGAGAAACTGAAGTGAACTACAAGGTTACCACAAGTCTCTGTTGCAAAGCCATCAAAATGTTTGAAAACAATTAAAAAATTTCACACACACAAGAATAAAAAGCGAAAAATAATTATTTAAACAAAACGCTTTTTAATATGCTTTAAATAGAACTAAGAAGTAAAGAAAAATTCTCCTAGCCCCAAACATACCAGGAGGGTTAAAAAGAAAGAACAGATTTCAGTTGTTTGTTACAGACAAACTATAAAAGATGAAGACACATTGAGCATGTTACTGAACAGAAGAAAGTTCAAGGTTGTGTCGTCGTTTGTTTGTAGCAACACAGCGACTACACTACATGAGAAATCACTTTTTGTGTTGTCACTTCCAATCCATACCCGAGATGCGTTCATACAGAGTCCTCGGAATTCCACGAGACGGGGAGGCCAGGATTGTCATCGTCCTCAAGCAACTGGCGTGTTCTGAAACGACGCCTGCATACGATGCTTTGCAAATTTCAGATACTGCATAACAGACAATTCTACATCCTATGGCAGACTATACTTCTACTGAACAACTCATCTTCCAGAACGAATCAACGGTTCGTCTATCGGGTAAAGTAAATCAGATTAATGTAAGAATTTTGAGTCACAAAGTCCTGGATTCGTCGTCGAACATCAAAGAAACTCATCGAAACTGAATGTGTTTTGTGCCGGTGCTGTACAGCCACCGCCACGAAACACATTCAGTTTCGATGAGTTTATGGATCCTTCTTTTTTGTATAGGAAACTGTGAGAGGATATGCTGTGACCTGTATGTGCTGCAAAGTCGTTGTTTCTTCATTTTCACGAAGATTGCAATTTATTCATTTTTATGCAAGACGGCGTCCCATCTCCCTTTCACCCTGAGGACCGGTGTTATCTTAACACTACCCCATAACATTGGATTACAGATGAGAATTCGAACTGTTGAAACTGTCGATCCATTAAATAGAACCTGTTGGTTCATGTGTGGAATGAAATGGAATTCCATTTCGATGTTTGATGTTTCTCAAAAAAACGCATTTTGCTCATGTATGGTGTATGGTATAATGTCTGTGCGAAAATAAAACTTTCAGCCTTCCTCTATCCAGTGACAGGCTCAATGTTTTTGTGTCTTTCAAAGTATGCCTGCAATAAACAGTTTAAATCTGTTATTTCTTTTTGAATCACCCCGTATAGCCCTTAAAATTTTGATTGTGAATTGTTAGTAGCTAAGAAACAAGTTGCTAGATTTAAAACGAAAAACTTGGGGCATATGCAATACACAATTTATGCAAGAATACACTACTTGCTAATTGATGCATGAATAGTTATGACTTTCACTTAAATCTTGCAAGTATTTGCATAGCTTTTAAAAATTCACAATCTCAAATTTTCAAGACTATCTGTACAGGGTTAGGAATCTGGATGGAGCTGGGACAACATATATTTTATTCTTTTTGGTCTGACCTGAAAACGTTGAATATTAAAAATTTGTTTCATTTCACTAATTATCCTATCTTACGTTGATTGCGGTACGATGTTTACTGTGAAACTTCATCAATGATAGGGAGGTATTACAAATAACAGCAACTGTAGATTCGGGAATTGTGTAAGGAAGTGATTAGCTTATAATGAGTACAAGTGGGGTATTATTATAGTTTTGGATAAAATTGTCATTTTATATAAGCACTTGTGCAGTGGCATATTTTAGCACGAGATGGTGAAGTTCAGTGCGGAGTCTTCGCTATGATTTCAGGGAACCATTAATAATAAAGTTATATATGCATATCGAGGATTTAGAGACTGATGAGGATAAGGAATGTGGAGTCAGTGGATGCAGGGGTGTAGATATATGTTTGGCTCTAGAATTATGAGTCGGTGGTTTGTTCCCAACAATCGCCTCTGTGGTTACCTTCCGAACAACCCAACTGACCGCAGCAGCGAGGGTAGCCAGGAGACGGTGATCACGGGGTGTTAGGGACGTGAGGGCCAGTGGCTGTGGTGAATGACAAGAGACTGTGGATAACAGAAATTGAGACGATCGCGAAGCGCAGTGGGTGTGTGTGGAGCGATAAAATAAGCACTGATACTTCAGCGATACGCAGAATAGAAACATATAACGCTCAAGAGAACGAGTTCGCAACTCGATCTGAGTCAAATCTGAATGAAAAATAGTCACACACAGCACCCTTATTTAAATTCATGTCAACGAGAAGGAGAATGGGGCCTGCATATCGAGACGTCTTTCTTGCGTCAATCAGTAGTTATATGAAGGCAACAGATTACTTTGAGTATATAGTGTTAGCCTTCCGCTTATAGCGTCCCACTCTGTTATGGGGCAGTCCCCTCGGTTGTATATGCATAAACTCAGAATGGAAAGATAAATAGCCGACAGATCGCTTAATAGACGATTAACTGGTTGTTGGCTATGTGGTCGTAGTAGTTCATTGAAGTAAAACATAAGCAAGTCTCTTATCGGCGTCCAGCAGCACATCATCCACTGCAGTGACAAAAAGTCATTAAATACCTCCTAATATCGTACTGGAACTCCTTTCGGCCGGTGTACCGCAGCAACTCGACCTGGCATGGACTCAACAAGTCGTCGGAAGCCTCTACACAAATGCTGTGGCATATTGCGCCTACAGCCGTCCATATAACAAAAATGTTTCGATGGAGAATTTTGTGCACGAAACCACTCGATTACGTCCTGTAAATGTTCGATGGGTGGCCAAATAATTCGCTCGATCTGTCCAGACTGTTCAAGTAATCGCAAACGATTGTGGCGCAGCCACATGGCGCATTGCCCTCCATAAAATTCCCATCGATATTTGGGAATATGAACTCCGTGAATGGCTACGTGGTCTCCTAGTAGATGAACAGCCATTTCCAGTCAACGACCGGAGTACCTAGTCCATTCCACGCAAACTCTGCCCACAGCGTTATGTTGCCACAACCAGCTTGCACTGTGCAATGTTGAAAACAAGGGCCCATGCTTCGATAGGTCTGCTCCACACTCGAACCTTGCCATCAGGTTGTGACCAACCGAAATCGTGTCTGATCTGACCAGTCCACGGTTCTCCATTTGCCTAAGGTCCAACCGATATGGTCATGAGATTAGGAGAGGCGCTGCCAGCGACGTCGTGCTGTTAACAAAGAAGTCGCGGAAGTCGTCTTCCGCCATACCTTATTAACACCAAATTTCGCTGCATTGTCCTAACTTATACGTTCATCGTACGTCCCAAATTGCTTTCTGCTGTTATTTCACACACTGTAGCTTTTCTGTTAGCACTGACAAATCTACACAAACGTCGTTGCCCTCGGTCGTTAAGAATACAGAAAGGGCTTCAGTACCAAAGGGTGTAGGTCGAACAGATGAAGAACGTAGATCTAGGAACCATCAGTATAACAATTGTAAACGAAAATGTACCAGAGCTCCAAGCCCTAATAGAAAGCACTGCTGCTTAAATCGTCAATGGCACTGAAAGCTGGCTGAAGCTGGAGATGACCAAAGGACCCAGTCCATTCCATGTAAACGCAGCCCACAGCATTATGTAGCCACCACTAATTTGAACAGCGCCTTGCTGAAAACTTCAGGTGAAATTTTTGTGAAGGGCCTAGACGTGTTCAGCAGGAGTGTTTGTTGCTGTTAGTATAATTTATCTTGTAGCGAAACTGAGGTATATTTATCGTATTCGGGCTGTTGATATAATACCAATATAAATATAATTTTTCCCAGTAGTGTTGATAGGGCCTAGACGTGTTCAGCAGGAGTGTTTGTTGCTGTTAGTATAATTTATCTTGTAGCGAAACTGAGGTATATTTATCGTATTCGGGCTGTTGATATAATACCAATATAAATATAATTTTTCCCAGTAGTATTGATACCGTAACGGCAATATATGAACCACGCTGTGGCTCGCGTTGGTGCTGTTTGTAGGTTTCCGTCCTCTGTTGGGGGCCAGACCGTATCGTTTAGTTGACATGGTTGCAGTTGTTTTTGTTCTTCTCGTGTACACTGGCACCACTTAGTTTTGAAAGCGTTGCCTGTCCGTTAGTGGCAGCAGCGGCGGTTATAGCTATGTAGTAGTTGTGGCCCTGTCTTTGGGGCGACGCCGTGGTTCTTCCAGGACGTGTGAGTGACCAGTTCAGTTTGGGACTCAGGAGGAGCCAAGTCCACGCAGTGTGGAAACAAACTGGGACCGCTGGCGGCAGTCATGGACTGCCAGATCGAAGGCCTGTGGGCACGAGGGTGCACGACCTCGTCGTAAACGGGAGTCAGCAAGCTTTAAGTCGGGTGCGTTTGGATTCAAGTAGAGAAGCCTCCACCATTGTGAGATCTTGCGATTCTCCAGTGACTTTGGTTCGTGCTTCTGCTCGTAGCGTCGACGAGGCCGAGCCGCGAGTGGAGTGCTTGGGGAAGGCGGATCTGATTAACTTTCCTGGACTTCTAATTACTATTTATTGCGTTTAGTTTGCTATTATTTGTTAAGTTCAACTTGTGGTATTTTTCCTGTCTCAAGGCCTTAACGCCCCAGTTACCTGCCCTGGGTGGTTAGTGTCTGTAACGGCAGTGTACATTTCCTCGCCTTGCCGCTGCTGTCCAGTGAGGAGTGCAGTTTTGACAGCTTTCTAGATTGTAGGTTGGTTGGCGATTCTTCTAGTCTGGTGGTAGTAATTCCTTTCTCGTTTTGGGCGGTCTAAGCACAGTATTCTGTAGACGGAGTCCTGACTGCGGGTTCCGGCTTTGCCGTATTTGTGCATCGTTGCATTCGGTTTATTAGACGTCAGGTAGCCTCAGCAACATTATCATTAGTCATTCGTGAGACTGACACTAGTCTGCGTTACCATCTTGTGAAATGAATGTAAATATTGGCTGCCTATCGCATCACTAGCGAAAGTGTTTTTTGCCAGACCTACTCAGAGGTCGATTCCTGGTGCACCATCGGTGACTGGTCCTTGTGTTTTATTATTGTATTTACTGTTTTATTGTACGTTTCCACATTTTTTTATATAATTGCCATTCTTGGCCTTACAGCAGGTTTAAATGATTGTGCTACCAAGCTTACCATCATTTTGTCTCACGTCTTTGATGATCAGTTGCTTGTCCTTTTAAATTAACCTTTGCTGTTGGATTTGCTCTTTTGCTATACGTTTTTTTAGATTTTTTTATATAATTACAATTCTTGGCGCTACAGCAGCTTTAAATAGTTGTGCTACCAAGTTTACCATCATTTTGTCTCATCCATTTCGTGATCAGTTGCCTGTCTTTTAAATTAACCTTTGCTATAGCATTGCTGTTCTACAGCATGTTAGTTAATTTTTTTTTATAATTGCCATTCTTGGTGCTAAAGGCCTTCAGCCGTGACTGTGGTTACTTGCCATAAAATTCTAATTGGGATGACATTGGCTTGTTTTTATAACATTACTTTCTGTGTCTGTATTTTATGTTCATTTGGTAAATTGTAACGCACTGAAAGCACTATTGATAACGCAGTTGTTTATTCTATAATTAATGACGTGTGGCATCTTTATTTCTTGCTGAATGTGGAGTTACCGTTTTGAAATAAATGTGTGTAATTGCAAAAGGGAACCAATAGTAACTGATTACGGCCCAGGCCACAATAGTAGCCGAGTCCTGCCTTCCTGGACTACCAGGACCCAATATATATTTTTTACTTTTTTTGGAATTTCGGTAAATATTTGAAATGGTTCCTTTGAAGCTGTAGTAGAACATAATTTTACTTTTTGAGTATTCATCACGTCCAGTCTTTCTCTTTGACTGTGTGAAGCATGTATAGGTGGCACAAAGAAGAATTCCGGATCCAATTGGGGGTAGCAGTGTAAACAGAATAAGAAGAATTCTGTTGTGAATAAATTCCACGCAAGTTGCATTAAAAAACTATTTGTAACGAAACTAGTGTGCTATTTCTTCACATCTGCATTATTCAGAAACAGTTGCTGAAAATGATGAACAAAAATCTAAATGACAAGACTGGACTTCGATGTGGGTGAGAGGTGTGTCGGGAAATGCTGACGTAATAGGCGCTCGGTGCTACCAACACAAACTGCAACGAGTTTGACATTACGACTGCCAGGTCGCTGGCATTTGCAGAAATGAAAAACCAGTTAACTCGGCGTGAAGTGTTCCGGACAAATCCGATATGTGACGAAACCGAACGTCGGACCCATCGGACACCTTTTATTGCGCCACTTACATGCAATTACCGTTGTTAGCAAAGCGGTTGTCGCCAAGCGTGAACGTGCTTCGTTTTCCTCTCACTTCATTCTGTGAGGGGAATAAGCAGGCTGCTATCTTGCTGATGTACTGTATATCTAATAATAAATCAGTACTTTAATATACAGTTCTAAAACCGGCAGTATATTTACAATGTCGATATTTCATAGACCAGTGCATTGATAGCTTTTCCTCGATACATCGATACCTTGTTTCAATATTAAGAGTGCCAACAAACACATTTTTATTAAGTATCATTATATCTGACTCCGGATATTTCTAAAAATATCAACAGTCCTATTTCCTATTATTTAGTATGGACGGAGGTCATTTTTGGCAACCGGAATAAAATAACAATTGTATCCTATTACCCAGCTCCCAACTCAGAAGACAGAATTTCTGATGAGTTTAAAGGAAACTTCAGTCTAATTTCAAACACGCATCCATCTCATACAATTATCGCTTGTGGTAACTTCAAATTACCCTCGATCTGTTAGAGAAAATACACTCCTGGAAATGGAAAAAAGAACACATTGACACCGGTGTGCCAGACCCACCATACTTGCTCCGGACACTGCGAGAGGGCTGTACAAGCAATGATCACACGCACGGCACAGCGGACACACCAGGAACCGCGGTGTTGGCCGTCGAATGGCGCTAGCTGCGCAGCATTTGTGCACCGCCGCCGTCAGTGTCAGCCAGTTTGCCGTGGCATACGGAGCTCCATCGCAGTCTTTAACACTTGTAGCATGCCGCGACAGCGTGGACGTGAACCGTATGTGCAGTTGACGGACTTTGAGCGAGGGCGTATAGTGGGCATGCGGGAGGCCGGGTGGACGTACCGCCGAATTGCTCAACACGTGGGGCATGAGGTCTCCACAGTACATCGATGTTGTCGCCAGTGGTCGGCGGAAGGTGCACGTGCCCGTCGACCTGGGACCGGACCGCAGCGACGCACGGATGCACGCCAAGACCGTAGGATCCTACGCAGTGCCGTAGGGGACCGCACCGCCACTTCCCAGCAAATTAGGGACACTGTTGCTCCTGGGGTATCGGCGAGGACCATTCGCAACCGTCTCCATGAAGCTGAACTACGGTCCCGCACACCGTTAGGCCGTCTTCCGCTCACGCCCCAACATCGTGCAGCCCGCCTCCAGTGGTGTCGCGACAGGCGTGAATGGAGGGACGAATGGAGACGTGTCGTCTTCAGCGATGAGAGTCGCTTCTGCCTTGGTGCCAATGATGGTCGTATGCGTGTTTGGCGCCGTGCAGGTGAGCGCCACAATCAGGACTGCATACGACCGAGGCACACAGGGCCAACACCCGGCATCATGGTGTGGGGAGCGATCTCCTACACTGGCCGTACACCACTGGTGATCGTCGAGGGGACACTGAATAGTGCACGGTGCATCCAAACCGTCATCGAACCCATCGTTCTACCATTCCTAGACCGGCAAGGGAACTTGCTGTTCCAACAGGACAATGCACGTCCGCATGTATCCCGTGCCACCCAACGTGCTCTAGAAGGTGTAAGTCAACTACCCTGGCCAGCAAGATCTCCGGATCTGTCCCCCATTGAGCATGTTTGGGACTGGATGAAGCGTCGTCTCACGCGGTCTGCACGTCCAGCACGACCGCTGGACCAACTGAGGCGCCAGGTGGAAATGGCATGGCAAGCCGTTCCACAGGACTACATCCAGCATCTCTACGATCGTCTCCATGGGAGAATAGCAGCCTGCATTGCTGCGAAAGGTGGATATACACTGTACTAGTGCCGACATTGTGCATGCTCTGTTGCCTGTGTCTATGTGCCTGTGGTTCTGTCAGTGTGATCATGTGATGTATCTGACCCCAGGAATGTGTCAATAAAGTTTCCCCTTCCTGGGACAATGAATTCACGGTGTTCTTATTTCAATTTCCAGGAGTGTACATGTTTAAATCCGGAGATACGCATAAAACATCATCCGATATTGTGCCAACTGCATTCTCTGTACATTATTTCGAGAAATTACTCCACGAGTCCACTCGAGTAGTAAACCGTTGTGAAAACACACTTGACTTTGCAATAAGTTGTCCTGAGCTAATAACGATTATCGAAACGGATACAGTCATTAGTGAACAAATATAGACGAAAATTATATCTGCTCATAAAAGCAGATAAAAATTCCCTCAACGCATTCCTGAGTGGCAATCTCCACTCCTTCCTAATTAACGAGGTGCTTTAATGCAAAGAAATAGTATCGAAAGCAATTGAGAGATTTATACCAAACAAACTAACAAATGAAGGAGCTGATCCCCCTTGTTACACAAAGCAGGTCAGAACACTGTTGCGGAAACAACTATAAAAAAGCTTATGAAAATTAAACAAACGCAAAACCCCCAAGAATGACGATTTCTTACAGAAGCTCGAAATTTAGCGGCGACTTCAAAGAGAAGTGCTTCTAGTAGTTTCCACAGCAAAATTTCGTCTCGAAACCCAGCAGAAAATTCAAAGAGATTGAGGACGTATGTAAAGTATGCTGGCTCCAACACACGATCAGTGCCATTTCTGCGTTATAAACACAGCCTACTGAAAGTCCTTCACAAAAGAAAACGAACTAAATATTTCAGAATTCGAATGAAGGACAGGTGCCTACTTGAGTAATGTAGAAGTAGATATCTTCGGAGTCATAAAGCAGCTTAAATCACTTAATAAACGCAATTCTTCCGGTCCAGACTGTGTACCACTTACGTTCCTTTCAGAGAACGCTGATGGAGTAGCTCCATACTTAACAGTCATATACAACCTCTCGCTCGACGAAAGATCTGTACCCAAAACCTGGGAACTTGCACAGGTCACACCAGTATTCAAGAAAGGCAGTAGGGGTAATCCACAAAATTAAAGGCCCACATCATTAACGGCGATATACAGCAGTATTTTTGTACATGTATTGTGTCTGAACTTTATGAGTTACTTCCGAGAGAAACGGTGTATTGACTCATAGTCAACACTCTGGCCGCTGCGCGTGGTCTAGTGGCTAGAGTTGCTGCTTCTGGATCACGGGTCCCTGGTTCGATTCCCTACCGGGTTGGGGATTTTCTCTGCCCGGTGACTGGGTGTTTGCGTTGTCCTCATCATTTCATCATCATCATCACTCATGACTGGCTAGATTGGACTGTGTAAGAATTGGGACTTCGTACGGGCACTGATGACCGCGCAGTTGAGCGCGCAAGACACCAAACGTCACCATCAGCATAATAGACACTTGTGCTTGTGAAACATAATTAACTCTTTATTCACGCGTAGTGTTTAGTGCTATCGGGAAAGGATTTCAAATCGATTCTGTATTTCTAGATTTCCAGAAGGCTTTTGGCACTCACAAGCGGCTTGTAATCAAATTCTGTGCTTATGGAATATCGTCTCTGTTATGCGACTGGTTTCGTGATTGCCTCACAGAGAGTTCATAGTTAATAGTAACTGACGGAAAATCATCGAGTAAAACAGAAGAGATTTCTGCCGTTCGTCAACGTAGTGTTATAGGCCCTGCGTTGTTCCTTAGCTATAAAAACGATTTAGGAGACAATCCGAACAACGTCTTAGGCTGTTGGTAGATGAAGCTGTCTTTTATCGTCTAGTAAAGTCACCAGAACATAAAAACCAATTGCAAGACACTTTAGATAATGTATCCGTATTAGCAATTGATCCTAAATAATGAAAAGTACGATGTCATCCGCATGAGTGCTAGAAGAAATCCGTTAAACTTCGGTTGCACGACATATCAATCAAATCTAAAGCCCGTAAATTCAGCTAAATACCTAGGAATAACAATTACATAGAACCTAAGTTGGAAAGAACACATGTAAAATATTTTGGGGAAGGCGATCCAAAGATTGCATTTTAATGGCAGAACAGTTACAAGCTGCAACAGATCTACTACAGAGACTGCCTCATCTATGCTTGTCCGTCCCCTTTTGGAGTACTACTGCGAGGTGTCGAATCCTTACCACACAGGCTTATAAGACTACATCGAGAAAGAAGGGCAGCATGTTTTGTATTATCGAGAAACAGGGGAGAGAGCGTCACAGACATGATTTAGAACTTGAGGTGGACATCCCTGAAACAACGTTGCGATGGGACTGTCTCACCATATTCCTCCGAATACTTTGTTAGCTCCAACCAACTCAGAGATAAACGATCATCACGAAAAAATCAGGGAAATTAGAGCTCGCACTGAAAGATATACACTATCAGAAGTATCCGGACCGCTCGCTGAAAATGAGTTACAAGTTCGTGGTGCCCTCCATCTGTATTGCTGGAGCCGGCCGGTGTGGCCGTGGGGTTCTAGACGCTTCAGTCTGGAACCGCGTGACCGCTCCGGTCGCAGGTTCGAATCCTGCCTCGGGCATGGATGTGTGTGATGTCCTTAGGTTAGTTAGGTTTAGGTAGTTCTAAGTTCTAGGGGACTGATGACCACAGATGTTAAGTCCCATAGTGCTCAGAGCCATTTGAACCATTGTAATGCTGGAATGCAATACGTTGGTTAGTCTTGATGACAGCTTCCACTCTCGCAGGCATATGTTCAATCAGGTGCTGAAAGGTTTCTTGGGGAAAGGCAGCCCATTCTTCAAGGAATGCTGCACTGTGGAGAGATATCGATGTTGGTCGGTGAGGCCTGGCACGAAGTCGGCGTTCCAAAACATCCCAAAGGTGTTCTGTAGGATTTAGGTCAGGACTCTGTGCAGGCCAGTCCATTACAGGGCTGTTATTGTCGTGTAACCAATTCGCCGTAGACCGTGCATTATGAACAGACGCTCGATCGTGTTGAAAGACCCCGAATTGCTCTTCAACACTGGGAAGCAGGAAGGTGCTTAAAACATCAATGTAGGCCTGTGCTGTGATAGTGCCACACAAGGGGTTCAAGCCCCTCCATGAAAAACACGACCACACCATAACGCCATCACCTCCTGCACCATAACGCCATCACCTCCGAATTTTGCTGTTGGCACTACACACGCTGGCAGATGACGTTCACCGGGCATTCGCCATCGGATCGCCACGTCGTGTACCGTGGTTCGTCACTCCAAACAACGCTTTTCCACTGTTCAGTCGTAAATCGTTTACGCTCACTTCACCAAGTAGTTTGACATTTACCAGCGTGATGTGTGGCTTATGAGTAGCCACTCGACCACGAAATCCATGAAATCCATGAAACCTCCCGCCTAACTGTCATAGTACTTGTAGTGGAGACTGATGCAGTTGGGAATTCCTGTGGGATGGTCTGGATAGATGTCTGCCTATTATACATTACTCTCTTCAACTCTCCGCGGTCTCTGTCAATCAACAGACGAGATGTGCCTGTACACTTTTGTGCTCCACGTGTCCCTTCACGTTTCCACTTCACTATCACATCGGGAACAGTGGACCTAGGGATGTATTTAGGAGTATGGAAATCTCGCGTACAGACGTATGATACAGGTGACATCCAATCACCTGACCACGTTCGAAGTCTTTGATTTCCGTGGATCGCCCCATTCTGCTCTCTCATGATGTCTGATGACTACTGAGGTCGCTGATATGGAGTACCTGGCAGTAGGTGGCAGCACAATGAACCTAATAAGAAAAAAGTATGGGTTTGGGGGTGCCCGGATACTTTTGATTACATAGTGTAGGTGTTCGTTTTTTCCACGCGCTATTCGTGAGTGGGTCGAATGGTTCAAATGGCTCTGAGCACTACGGGACTTAACTTCTGAGGTCATCAGTCCCCTAGAACTTAGAAATGATTAAACCTAACTAACCTAAGGACATCACACATATCCATGCCCGAGGCAGGATTCGAACCTGCGACCGTAGCGGTCGTGCGGGTCCAGACTGTAGCGCCTACAACCACTCGGCCACCCTGGCCGGCTCGTGAGTGGTATAACAGAGAATCATTGTCAACATGTTTCGATGAACACTCTGCCAGGCACTCAATGTAATTTGTAGAGTAGCCATGTAGATGAAAATGTAACTGAAGCCCGTCGGTTACTGCGTTGTTCACGGCGAGAGGTAATGCCTGAAATGTGGTAATGTCGACAAACTCTTAACAATGTGGATCTTGGAATATTGAATTCCGCCAAGTTTTCCGAATTGGAGTATTCCATGCGTCTAGGTCCAACTACCATCCCGCATTCGAAGAGTATTACTTCCCTCCGTGTGGCCATAATCACTTCGGAAACCTTTTCACATGAATCAACTTACCACAAATGGCAGCTACGCCAATGCACTGTGTCTGCAGGTCGTGGTCGTGTGGTAGCGTTCTCGCTTCCCACGCCCGGGTTCCCGGGTTCGATTCCCGGCGGGGTCGGGGATTTTCTCTGCCTCGTGATGACTGGGTGTTGTGTGATGTCCTTAGGTTAGTTAGGTTTAAGTAATTCTAAATTCTAGGGGACTTATGACCATTGATGTTAAGTCCCATACTGCTCAGAGCCATTTGAACCATTTGAGCCAGTGCACTGCGATTTTATACCTTGTGTGTGCGATACTACCATCACCTGTATATGTGCATATAGCTACCCCACGACTTCTGTCACCTTAGTGTATGTGGCTTTATTTTAACAGTTGGTGAATGCTAATTATCAGGCACAGAGCTTCCACTGACTATTGTTTACGACTCTCAAAGCAGGTGAGTAAAGATTTTCTGAAACAACTGCAAATAATATAATTGACAAGATGGAGCCTCCCTACACGATAAATTGGCATAAAGCAAATCTATGAGATGTTTCTGGGCAATAAAATAGCAACATATGAGCCTAACGATGGGTATACTGAACTGATAATAGAAATAGTTTACGATCTCAGGGAGATAATCTAACCTACACTCCTTCTTATAAACCAAGAAAACATCATCAGTTATGTGATCCAGAATCAACAGAACAAAAGGTAATCTTATATTCACAAACAGTTAACATCAGTGAATTTGAGAAATACGGATTGAAATGAAGTTTTAAGTGATCCAGTAACCAGCTTCAAAGGAATTACGAATTCTCAACCTCTTCGCACCCATTCCACTGCGCAGAGACACGCGACCAACTACTTGCGCATGGAGCGATACTAGTAAACCAAGCTAGCTAATATCACATGGAAAATCTTACTTCAGCACTGTACATAAATTGGATTGATCTTAACGAATTTTCCGTACATAGTAACTTCTGCTCAACAACATGTCTCTCCAGCAAACAACGGTGAGGATCAGAACTTACAACTGGTACCAGTGTTGACGTAGTAATTCAATGCAATGGCTAACTATCTTCGAACAATTAGGCCACGTAGCTTGCAATCCGCCAACGAATGCTATGGATGGGACCAAAACGACTAGGTACAGACACAATATTGATAGAATGACTTGGTGAACAGCATGAAAAAAAGCTTGCATCGGTATGCAGATTGAACCAGGACTCCATCGACAAAATTTCACAGGCTGATGTAGGGCCAAAACATGAAAAACATCCACTAAACCTAGGCTATGTGCCCTTGTTCATCTTCCATACTCTTAAATACATCTTTTCTTCTGCAAGTTCTCTGCATTCCATATTTTGAGATGTGGTAGTGTGGACCAAATCAAGAAAAAAAATCCAGTACACATGGGAACTAATGTGATAGTTTAAGAGCTATGCTGCATCACGATTAAGTACAGGTGCGGATTCGGAGAATTCTCGTAAATTTCGTGCAGCTATGGCTGGGAGGTAGTAGCTAAGTGACCGATGGATACATCGGATGGTAGGCACGGGAAACCCTGACATTCAGCAAACGATTCTACGAGGCAGGTCTATGACAAAGCGCGTAGGGGGGAAGGCACGGCCTGGCGGACCTATATACCAGTGTGAGCTAATCAGGTCAGCACAGGACGCTGACATGCTGTGGAAAGGTGACCTGTGTGTAGGGGCCGAAGCAGGCTGGAGAAAGGTGACGTTATAGTCATATTAAGGAGTACTCCATTAGTCCCTTCCAGAAGAACTGTGGCGGGGTGGGCAGTATCTTGGAACTGCACCGGCGTGTGGACGTGAGGGCTGTTGATCATGGTTTGATATTTGTGCTAGAGTTTCCTGATTGTCTTTAGTTTCCAATAAGAGTGGGTACTCTGTACTGGGACTACTAGTAGTAGGATAGCAAGTATACTCCTTGATTATGGTTAGATATTTCATGTCAGAGCGGCCATCAGCTAGACCGTTGCTGTTGCAGATAACACGAATACGCCGTTTTTTGTTAACTATAATTATGAGCTTCCAGCAAGAGCAACTTATTTTCAGTTACTTGGGTCCATACTAATTTGCTGTCATAACGTTTTTCGTTTTTGAGTGCTTACTAGGCACATTATTCCGTTTTAATTGCAGTGTAGTGTGAAGTACCCGCGCCTGTATTGGTGCTTGGATCAACCCACAAGGCGATTGTTGGACCGCCAGTGAGAGAGTCCACCTTCCATTGCTGCTGCAGATAAGGCAAGTAGATCGTTTTTTTATGCGAATTATATTTACCAACTTCAGACAGGAGCGACATATCAGTTTTCGGTGAGGATACTAATTTGCTTTCTTTATTTCTTGCGCGACTGTTTCTTTACCAGGCGCAGTCTAGCGTTTTAATAACTGCGTAATTACAGTTTTGTTGTCTTTGTTATGGTTAGGGTCTGTGATTAGTATGTTCAGATACGAGCTGAGTTGGTGACCCCATGTCCACAGCTCTGGGGTGTGTTGGCTTCAGTCACACAATTTGAGGCTGTTTCTAACCGGATGTGGGGATCCAGAAGGAAGGAAGAAATATTGGCTTTAACGTTCCGTCAACATCGGGGTCATTAGAGACAGAGCACAAGCTTGGATTTTGTCGGGGATGGGGAGGGAAATCAGCCGTGCCCTTTCAAAGGAACCAAACGGGCATTTTCCTGAGGAGATTAATGGAAATCACTGAAAACATAATTGTGGATGGCCAGAAGAGGGGTTTAGCTATCGTCCACACGAATGCGAGTCCAGTGTGCTAACCACTGCGCCATCTCACTCGGTGGCGGATCCGTGGGTCGTCCTGTTGTCCCAGGCATTGCCCACACTGAAGTTGATGCCTCAACTGTGGTCGAGTGCGAGGTCTCCCCAAGAAGAGGCAGGCAGTGAAAGACTTTCTGCGGAGCCTGCCTGGTCTGACGAACAGGTTTCGGGCGCTGTCTGCTACTGGCAAAGTTCCTGAGCCAGATTAAACCGCTTGTTCTTTTCCAGAGGAAGACTAGCGGCCCGCAAAGTGTGGGAATTCACAGAGGATGGGACTGCTGGCAGTTTGGAGCTCCAACGTTAGAGCGTAATGGGACCACTTAGGGATAGGCTACCAATGAGGGGAAAGAATTCAGAGTGCACTCTGTGTGCATACTTGGAAAAGACATTCCAAATATGGAAAGGGTGCTTCCAAATGCCATGAAGAACACAGGGTGCCGCCAGCTGCAAATGGTGGCTCAAGTCAGAACTAACAATGTGTGTCGCTGTGGATCGAAAGGGATTCTCTCTGGTTTGGCTATCTGCATTAGTAAAGGCGTCCATTCTTGGTCGCTAGATCAAGGCGGAGCTCGCCATCTGTAGCATCGTCGACAGAACCTACTATGGTCCGTTGGCACAGAGTCGAGTAGAGGGTCTGAACCACGACCTCAGACGGTTCTGCGACAGTGTAGGCTGCAGATTTCTCGACTTGGGCCCTCTGGAAGAGGGTTCTCGAGTTTCGTTTAATAGGTCAGAAGTCCACTACACACAGGAAGCGACGACACGGGTAGCGAGGCTGTGTGGTGGGGTTTGGGAGTTTTTTTTAGGTTAGAGCTATGTTGGAAAAGAACCAGAGCTCCAAGCACTAATAGAAAGCGTTGAATCTCAAATCGTTATAGATACGAAAAGGTGGAAATAAGTTCAGAAGAAATATTTACAAAGGACCTAATCATGTGCAGAAAGAATGGATTAAATACCATTGACGGCGGAGTGTTCATTGTTGTCAGAAGTAGTTTACCTTGCAGTGAGCCGGCCGAACTGGCCGCGCGGTTCTGGCGCTGCAGTTTGGAACCGCGAGACCACTACGGTCGCAGGTTCGAACCCTGCCTCGGGCATGGATGTGTGTGATGTCCTTAGGTTGGTTAGGTTTAACTAGTTCTAAGTTCTAGGGGACTAATGACCTCAGCAGTTGAGTCCCATAGTGCTCAGAGCCATTTGAACCTTGCAGTGAAATCTAAGTAGATCGTTACTGTGAGTTAGTATAATTGGTTCCCTTTCCCGTATCCCCCCCCCCCCCCCCACGCCGTCTCGGATGATACGTTACTGAACGGTTCAATGAAAACTTAAGTATCACTCCAAATAGGTACACAATTCATACAGCTATAGTTAATGGTGACATCAATCTACTCTCGATTCGTTGGCGAAAACACTTGTTTAAAGTCGGAGGTAGGCATAATACGTTGAAAGTCTCTTCGGGTATGCTGCCGGATCCTAAAATCAACTTGACTCGATATTTCGGCGAACCAATTGTTCGCCATCTTCAGGAACATGATGCTTATGCTGATGAATCCCGCTGAGAACTGACGCCAGGTTGCAAATCGACGTCCTATATAGGCCACCGTTCAGTACACGGCGCATGCGCCGCCCATCCCAGTTTCTGCCTTCCAAAACAGGGAGGTGGCGCCGCCCTTAGTGAAACACTGCTGGCAACGATACATCGCAATCAAGGCCGCACCAAAGAACGTTCAGCTTTGATGCGAGATAATACAGGATTCCACGTCTTGCTAAGAGGAAACCCATTGTCTCTGCTGATTAAATTATCAGTCAACCTAATTTCAATCGCCTCTTTATACACACTGTTCCAAAAACCGGAATTGTTGGCAACCACAACAGTTTCCTCACATTTCATTTTGTGTCCCTCATTTAGGCAGTGTTCTGCTACCGCCAATTTTTCCGGCTGTTGTAGCCTCGTATGTCGGCGATGTTCAACACACCTGTCTTGCACTGTGCGAATAGAACGGCCAACGTAAGCTTTCCCACATTGACACTGAATTTTGTACACCCCGGGTTTCCTAAGCCCCAAATCATCCTTCACAGAGCCGAGCAGAGCCCTAATCTTAGAAGGTGGACGGAAAAAAAATGTTAAAATTCATTAAAATTCGTCAAATCTTAAACGATAAGCCTCCAGCATAAGGAAGAAAGGACACAGATCTATGTTCTACACCTCCGGAGATGGTACAAACTCCATACCCCGACGGATCTGCTTCTCGGTGTATCCATTTTCCATAAAAACAGTCATCAAATGCTCAACTTCTTGGGTTAAGCTGTCTGCGTCGGAAATGGCATTGCTCTCCGTACCAAAGTCCTAAGGACGCCACTACGTTGGTGTGGTGGATGACAACTCTTAGGATGCAGATGCCGATCTGTGTGTGTCGGCTTTCGGTGAACACTGTGTCCCAAAGTTCCATCTGGTTTTTTATAAACCATTACGACTAAAAATGGAAGCATCCCATCATTTTCAACCTCCATAGTATATTTGATACGGTGATGAAGACAGTTGAAGTGGTCCAAAAATCTGTTAAGAGCATCACGTCCATGCGGCCAGACGAAGAAGGTATCGTCCACGTATCTCCAGAAGCACGTTGGTTGCAAAGCTGAAGGCCTCAGTGCCAGGTCCTCGAAGTCCTCCATAAGTAAATTGGCGACTATGGGTGACAAAGAACTACCCATAGCCACTCCGTCATTCTGCTCAAAAATGTTACCATTAAATAAAAAATACGTGGAGGTCAGCACATGACGACAAAGCTTCACCAGCTCATCATCCAGTTTTTCACTGATCAAACCAAGGGACTCTTCCAGAGGAACCCGTGTAAATAGGGATACCACATCGAAACTCACTAACAGATCTGAAGGACTCAACTTCAAAGATCCCAATCGTCGAATAAAATCTACCGAACTGGATATATGGTGTTCACACTTGCCAACAAATGGACTGAGAGCAGATGATAAATACTTTGCAAGGCTATATGTGGTCTAGGGGTAGCGTCTTTGATTCATAATCAAAACGTCTTCGGTCCCGGGTTCGATCCCCGCCACTGCCTACAGCCTTGTTAATGTCGGCGAAGGAGCGAGCGGATAGAGGTTCAGGGCACTCTCTTGTCCTAGGGGTGGGAAATTGCCCCTAAAGGCGGAAGAATCAGCAATGATCAACGACGTGAGGATGCAGAAGGCAATGGAAACCACTGCATTAAAGACACGTAACGTGTATCCACAGGACATGTGGCCTGTAATTGAAGAAGTGTCGTGATGATCTCTCCATTGGCAAAAGATTCCGGAATAGTCCCCCATTCAGATCTCCGGGAGGGGACTGCCAAGGGGGAGGTTACCATGAGAAAAAGATTGAATAATCAACGAAAGGATAACGTTCTACGAGTCGGGGCGTGGAATATCAGAAGCTTGAACGTGGTAGGGAAACTAGAAAGTCTGAAAAGGGAAATGCAAAGACTCAATCTAGATATAGTAGGGGTCAATGAAGTGAAGTGGAAGGAAGACAAGGATTTCTGGTCAGATGAGTATCGGGTAATATCAACAGCAGCAGAAAATGGTATAACAGGTGTAGGATTCGTTATGAATGGGAAGGTAGGGCAGAGGGTGTGTTACTGTGAACAGTTCAGTGACCAGGTTGTTCTAATCAGAATAGACAGCAGACCAACACCGACAACGATAGCTCAGGTATACATGCCGACGTCGCAAGCTGAAGATGAACAGATAGAGAAAGTGTATGAGGATATTGAAAAGGTAATGCAGTATGTAAAGGGGGACGAAAATCTGATAGTCATGGGCGACTGGAATGCAGTTGTAGGGGAAGGAGTAGAAGAAAAGGTTACAGGAGAATATGGGATTGGGACAGGGAATGAAAGAGGAGAAAGACTAATTGAGTTCTGTAACAAGTTTCAGCTAGTAATAGCGAATACCCTGTTCAAGAATCACAAGAGGAGGTATACTTGGAAAACGCCGGAAATACGGGAAGATTTCAATTAGATTACATCATGGTCAGACAGAGATTCCGAAATCAGATACTGGAATGTAAGGCGTACCCAGGAGCAGATATAGACTCAGATCACAATATAGTATTGATGAAGAGTAGGCTGAAGTTCAAGACATTAGTCAGGGAGAGAGAGGCAATTCTGACGTTAAGGCTAATAATGAAAGCAAGGCTAAAGAAAAATCAAGACACTTTCATAGGATTTGTTGACCTGGAAAAAGCGTTCGACAATATAAAATGGTGCAAGCTGTTCGAGATTCTGAAAAAAGTAGAGGTAAGCTATAGGGAGAGACGGGTCATATACAATATGTACAACAACCAAGAGGGAATAATAAGAGTGGACGATCAAGAACGAAGTGCTCGTATTAAGAAGGGTGTAAGACAAGGCTGTAGCCTTTCGCCCCTACTCTGCAATCTATACATCGAGGAAGCAATGATAGAAATAAAAGAAAGGTTCGGGAGTGGAATTAAAATACAAGGTGAAAGGATATCAATGATACGATTCGCTGATGACATTGCTATCCTGAGTGAAAGTGAAGAAGAATTAAATGATCTGCTGAATGGAATGAACAGTCTAATGAGTACACAGTATGGTTTTAGAGTAAATCGGAGAAAGAAGAAGGTAATGAGAAGTAGTAGAAATGAGAACAGTGAGAAACTTAACATCGGGATTGATGGTCACGAAGTCAATGAAGTTAAGGAATTCTGCTACCTAGGCAGTAAAATAACCCCTTCCTTATGCAACTTAGGTAGTCCATACAACCTAGGCGGAACGGCAGCACCAGGATGAAGTTTCTTACGTAAATCACCTGACAACGAACTCTTTTTCAACAGTGAAAGTGTCTTACGTTTGATCCTTTCTGTCGAGTCATTAGATAGTCTTCTGTACGCCGGGTCGTTGAGAAGTAAATCCATTTTGAGGACATAATCATCCCGCGTCATTACAACCGTGGTATTCCCCTTGTCAGCTGGTAAAACTACTACTTCATCATCATTCATCAGGGAGCGAATGGCTGCTCTCTCTGATTGCGATATATCGTTGCCAGCAGTGTTTCACTAAGGGCGGCGCCACCTCCCTGTTTTGAAGGCAGAAACTGTGATGGGCGGCACATGCGCCGTGCACTGAACGGTGGCCTAAATAGGGCGTCGATTTGCAACCTGGCGTCAGTTCTCAGCGGGGCTCATCAGCATAAGCATCATTTTCCTGAAGATGGCGAGCAGTTGGTTCGCTGAAAAATCGAGTCAAGTTGATTTTAGGATCCGGCAGCAAACCCGAAGAGACTGTCAAGACTTATTACGCCGGGAAAGCCTACGTAATGACATCAAGTACCTCTACGGGGAGTAGATGGTGAAACTTGTTGTACAGAAGTTAGATAAACTTCGGAGGAAGAAAGGAAAGCTGTTGAGTACACTCGCCGTCTTGCTGAGGTGCCATGACGAAGGCATTATTCCTAATTTCGCCAGATTTATTCATTTTATTAATAGTAAGAGAGCTAATAGGATTAAGGAACGTGCAAGCCAAGCACTTTTAAGAGAACGCATTCGTTTTACCCGTAGACAGCTGGATATTGTTTCCAAAGATTTATTTTACTTACATTTGAACTTGTCATCGCAGTTTTCAAGGGATGTTTGGCAGTGGGTTGATGATTCCACGTGGGCGCTATCAGATTGGGCACATAGGAGCGCCGTTACCAGACAATCCTCGAAATCTGAACGGCTTCTTTCTCGTTCTACAGCACCTGAAGCGGATAAACGTCGGCGTACTGTGATTAATCTCTCTAACAAGGCGTTGGATGGGCCCACAGTGTCGGTATTGGAGAAAGGTTTGAATTTTTCGCCCACTCCCAAGAGACTTCCTGTCACAGAGTTCATATGCTCTGTAGGACAAGCAGTACACAGCCTATCCGAGGATCAAACAGTGGAAATAAGGCAAGAAGTGTCGCACAAATTACCTCGGGCTCGACCACCGCGGGATAACATCTCTTCCGCAGAGAGAGCAGCCATTCGTTCCCTGAAGAATGATGAAGAAGTAGTAGTTTTACCAGCTGACAAGGGGAATACCACGGTTGTAATGACGCGGGATGATTATGTCCTCAAAATGGATTTACTTCTCAACGACCCGACGTACAGAAGACTATCTAATGACTCGACAGAAAGGATCAAACGTAAGACTCTTTCACTGTTGAAAAAGAGTTCATTGTCAGATGATTTACGTAAGAAACTTCATCCTGGTGCTGCCGTTCCGCCTAGGTTGTATGGTCTGCCTAAGTTGCATAAGGAAGAGGTTCCTCTACGCCCTATTGTTAGTAATTTGGGTGCACCAACATATAACCTTGCAAAGTGTTTATCACCTGCTCTCAGTCCAGTTGTTGGCAAGTGTGAACACCATATATCCAGTTCGGTAGATTTTATTCGACGATTGGGATCTTTGAAGTTGAGTCCTACAGATCTGTTAGTGAGTTTCGATGTGGTATCCCTATTTACACGAGTTCCTCTGGAAGAGTCCTTTAGTTTGATCAGTGAAAAACTAGATGAAGAGCTGGTGAAGCTTTGTCGTCATGTGCTGACCTCAACGTATTTTTTATTTAATGGTAACATTTTTGAGCAGAATGACGGAGTGGCTATGGGTAGTTCTTTGTCACCCATAGTCGCCAATTTACTTATGGAGGACTTCGAGGACCTGGCACTGAGGCCTTCAGCTTTGCAACCAACGTGCTTCTGGAGATACGTGGACGATACCTTCTTCGTCTGGCCGCATGGACGTGATGCTCTTAACAGATTTTTGGACCACTTCATTTGTCTTCATCACCGTATCAAATTTACTATGGAGGTTGAAAATGATGGGATGCTTCCATTTTTAGACGTAATGGTTTATAAAAAACCAGATGGAACTTTGGGACACAGTGTTCACCGAAAGCCGACACACACAGATTGGTATCTGCATCCTAAGAGTTGTCATCCACCACACCAACGTAGTGGCGTCCTTAGGACTTTGGTACGGAGTGCATATGCCATTTCCGAAGCAGTCAGCTTAACCCAAGAAGTTGAGCATTTGATGACTGTTTTTAAGGAAAATGGATACACCGAGAAGCAGATCCGTCGGGGTATGGAGTTTGTACCATCTCCGGAGGTGTACGAAGAGGAACATAGATCTGTGTCCTTTCTTCCTTATGCTGGAGGCTTATCGTTTATGAACGTTCTTCGGTGCGGCCTTGATTGCGATATATCGTTGCCAGCAGTGTTTCACTAAGGGCGGCGCCACCTCCCTGTTCTGGAAGGCAGAAACTGTGATGGGCGGCACATGCGCCGTGTACTGAACGGTGGCCTATATAGGACGCCGATTTGCAACCTGACGTCAGTTCTCAGCGGGACTCATCAGCATAAGCCTCATTTTCCTGAAGGTGTCGAACAGTTGAATCGCCGAAATATCGAGTCAAGTTGATGTTAGGATCCGGCAGCAAACCCGTAGAGACTTTCAAGACTGATTACGCTGGGAAAGCCTACGTAATCACAGGCATAATACGTTGTCTAAAGTAGTTCGAAATGCGTTCTCAGAGAAATTATTTTGAACAATTTGTTCGGGAGCCCACTACAGATGTAAATTATTGAGAAAAAATGCTCGACTTAGTGGCAAAAATTGATACTGAACATAGGGAGCATCATGACGGATGCAGGAATTACTGACCACAAGGCTGTTGTAGCTAGATTGAATAATGTTAACATCCAAACCTACCAAAAACAAGCGTAAAATACATATATTTAAAAATCAGATAAAAATTAGCTTAAGGACTTGCTAAGAGACAGTTCCCACGTCGCGTCCGGCCATCCTGATTTAGGTTTTCCGTGATTTCCCTAAATCGCTCCAGGCAAATTCCGGGATGGTTCCTTTCAAAGCTCACGGCCGACTTCCTTCCCCGTCCTTCCCTAATCCGATGAGACTGATGACCTCGCCGTCTGTTTCCTTTCCCAAAACAACCACCCAGTTCCCACGCCTTCCAAACCGAATATGTAAGTGTCGACCAAATAGTTTTTAAAATCAATGAAATAGTATCGACGGCTGCTTAGAGACGTACAGTAAATAAATTAATAATAGATGATACTGATCCCCCCTTCCCCATGAACCATAGATCTTGCCGTTGGTGGGGAGGCTTGCGTGCCTCAGCGATACAGATAACCGTACCGTAGGTGCAACCACAACGGAGGGGTATCTGTTGAGAGGCCAGACAAACGTGTGGTTCCTGAACAGGGGCAGCAGCCTTTTCAGTAGTTGCAGGGGCAACAGTCTGGATGATTGACTGACCTGGCCTTGCAACACTAACCAAAACGGCCTTGCTGTGCTGGTACTGCGAACAGCTGAAAGCAAGGGGAAACTACGGCAGTAATTTTTCCCGAGGGCATGCAGCTTTACTGTATGGATAAAGGATGATGGCGTCCTCTTGGGTAAAATATTCCGGAGGTAAAACAGTCCTCCATTCGGATCTCCGGGCGGGGAATACTCAAGAGGACGTCGTTATCAGGAAAAAGAAAACTGGCGTTCTACGGATCGGAGCGTGGAATGTCAGATCCCTTAACCGGGCAGGTAAATTAGAAAATTTAGAAAGAGAAATGGATAGGTTAAAGTTAGATATAGTGGGAATTAGTGATGTTCGGTGGCAGGAGGAACAAGACTTTTGGTCAGTTGAATACAGGGTTATAAACACAAAATCAAATAGGGGTAATGCAGGAGTAGGTTTAATAATGAATAAAAAAATCGGAGTGCGGGTAAGCTACTACAAACAGCATAGTGAACGCATTATTGTGGCCAAGATAGACACGAAGCCCACGTCTACTACAGTAGTACAAGCTTATATGCCAACTAGCTCTGCAGATGATGAAGAAATTGAAGAAATGTATAATGAGATAAAAGAAATTATTCAGGTAGTGAAGGGAGACGAAAATTTAATAGTCATGGGTGACTGGAATTCGAGAGTAGGAAAAGGGAGAGAGGGAAACATAGTAGGTGAATATGGATTGGGGCTAAGAAATGAAAGAGGAAGCCACATAATACAGTTTTGAACAGAGCATAACTTAACCATAGCTAACAACGCTTAGTTCAAGAATCATGAAAGAAGGTTGTATACATGGAAGAATCGTGGAGATACTATGAGGTATCAGACAGATTATACAATGGTAAGATAGAGATTTAGGAACAAGGTTTTAAATTGTAAGACATTTCCAGGGGCAGATGTGGACTCTGACCACAATCTATTGGTTTAGAACTGTAGATTAAAACTGAAAAAACTGCAAAAAGGTGGGAATTTAAGGAGATGGGACCTGGGTAAACTGAAAGACCCAGAGGTTGTACAGGGTTTCAGGGAGAGCATAAGGGAACAATTGACAGGAATGGGGGAAAGAAGTTCCTGTCAGGAAGGTCGCAGTTCGTAGTAATAGACGGCAAATCATCGAGTAAAACTGAAGTGATATCAAGTGTTCCCCAAGGAAGCGTCCTGGGACCTCTGCTGTTCCTGATCTATATAAATGACCTGGGTGACAATCTGAGCAGTTCTGTTGTTCGCAGATGATACCGTAATTTACCGTCTAGTAAGGTCATCCGAAGACCAGTATCAGTTGCAAAGCGATTTAGAAAAGATTGCTGTATGGTGTGGCAGGTGGCAGTTGACGCAAACGAAAAGTGTGAGGTGATCCACATGAATTCCAAAAGAAATCCGTTGGAATTCGACTACTCGATAAATAGTACAATTCTCAAGGCTGTCAATTAAACTAAGTACCTGGGTGTAAAATTTACGAACAACTTCAGCTGGAAAGACCACATGGATAATATTGTGTCGAAGGCGAGCCAAAGGTTGCGTTTCATTGGCAGGACACTTAAAAGATGCAACAAGTCCACTAAAGAGACGGCTTAAACTACACTCGTTCGTCCTCTGTTAGAATATTGTTGTGCGGTGTGGGATCCTTACCAGGTGGGATTGACGGAGGACATCGAAGGGGTGCAAAAAAGGGCAGCTCGTTTTGTATTATCACGTAATGGGGGAGAGAGTGTGGCAGATATGATACGCGAGTTGGGATGGAAGTCATCAAAGCAAAGACGTTTTTCGTCGCGGCGAGATCTATTTGTTGAGCCCAATCTACATAGGTAGGAATGATCATCAAAACAAAATAAGAGAAATCAGAGCTCGAACAGAAAGGTTTAGGTGTTCGTTTTTCCCGAGCGCTGTTCGGGAGTGGAATGGTAGGGAGATAGTATGATTGTGGTTCGATGAACCCCTGCCAAGCACTTAAATGTGAATTGCAGAGTAATCATGTAGATGTAGATGTAGACGTAGAAGAAGGATGGGTAGCTTTGAGGGATGAAGTAGTGAAGGCAGCAGAGGATCAAGTAGGTAAAAAGACGAGGGCTAGTAAAACTTCTTGGGTAACAGAAGAAATATTGAACTTAATTGACGAAAGGAGAATATATAAAAATGCAGTAAATGAAGCAGGCAGAAAGGAATACAGATGTCTCAAAATGAGATCGACAGGAAGTGCAAAATGGCTAAGCAGGTATGGCTAGAGGACAAATGTAAGGATGTAGAGGTTTATCTCACTAGGGGTAAGATAGATACTGCCTACAGGAAAATTAAAGAGGCCTTTGGAGAAAAGAGAACCACTTGTATGAATATCAAGAGCTCAGATGGAAACCCAGTTCTAAGCAAAGAAGGGAAAGCAGAAAGGTGGAAGGAGTATATAGAGGGTCTATACAAGGGCGATGTTCTTGAGGACAATACTATGGAAATGGAAGAGGATGCAGATGAAGATGAAATGGGAGATACGATACTGCGTGAAGAGTTTGACAGAGCACTGAAAGACCTGAGTCCAAACAAGGCCCCTGGAGCAGACAACATTACATTAGAACCACTGATGGCCTTGGGAGAGCCAGTCCTGACAAAACTCTACCATCTGGTGAGGAAGATGTATGAGACAGGCGAAATACCCTCAGACTTCAAAAAGAATATAATAATTCCAATCCCAAAGAAAACAGGTGTTGACAGACGTGAAAATTACGGAACTATCAGTTTAATAATCGCAGGTGCAAAATACTAACGCGAATTATTTACAAACGAATGGAAAAACTTGTAGAAGCCGACCTCGGGGAAAATCAGTTTGGATTCCGTAGAAATATTGGAACACGTGAGGCAATACTGACCTTACGGCTTATCTTAGAAGAAAGATTAAGGAAAGGAAAAGCTACGTTTCTAGCATTTGTAGACTTACAGAAAGCTTTTGACAATTGACTGGAATACTCTGTTTCAAATTCTAAAGGTGGCAGGCGTAAAAAACAGGGAGCGAAAGGCTATTTGCAATTTGTACAGAAACCAGAAGGCAGTTATAAGAGTCGAGGTGCATGAAAGGGAAGCAGTGGTTGGGAAGGGAGTGAGACAGGGTTGTTACCTCTCCCCGATGTTATTCAATCTGTATATTGAGCAAGCAGTAAAGGAAACAAAAGAAAAATTCGGAGTAGGTATTAAAATACATGGAGAAGAAATAAAAACTTTGAGTTTCGCCGATGACGTTGTGATTCTATCAGAGACAGTAAAGGACTTGGAAGAGCAGTTGAACGGAATGGACAGTGTCTTGAAGGGAGGATATAAGATGAACATCAACAAAATCAAAATGAGGATAATGGAATGTGGTCGAATTAAGTCGGGTGATGCTGAGGGAAATAGATTAGGAAATGAGACACTTAAAGTAGTAAAGTAGTTTTTCTATTTGGGGAGCAAAATAACTGATGATGGTTGAAGTAGAGAATGCAGAAAATGTAGACTGGCAATGTCAAGGAAAGCGTTTCTGAAGAAGAGAAATTTGTTAACATCGAGTATAGATTTAAGTATCAGGAAGTCGTTCCTGAAAGTATTTGTATGGAGTGTAGCCATGTATGGAAGTGAAACATGGACGATAAATAGTTTGGACAAGAAGAGAATAGAAGCTTTCGAAATGTGGTGCTACAGAAGAATGCTGAAGATTAGATGGGTAGATCACATAACTAATGATAAAGTATTTAATAGAATTGGGTAGAAGAGGAGTATGTTGCACAACTTGACAAAACGATGGGACCGGTTAGTAGGACATGTTCTGAGGCATCAAGGGATCACAACTTTAGCATTGGAGGGCAGCGTGGAGGGTAAAAATCGTAGAGGGAAACCAAGAGATGAATACACTAAGCAGCTTCAGAAGGATGTGGGTTTCAGTTGTAAGTAGGCTGTTTATGTTTGCTTATTGGCAACGTTACGTAGCGCTCTGTGTGAGAATCACTGGCTGTGCTGCGTGCAGTCTGTCGCTAGTTTGCATTGTTGTCTGCCATTGTAGTGTTGGGCAGCGGCAGCTGGATGTGAACAGCGCGTAGCGTTGCGCAGTTGGAGGTGAGCCGCCAGCAGCGGTGGATGTGGGGAGAGAGATGGCGGAGTTTTGTAATTTGTCATGAACTGCTATATATATTATGACTATTAAGGTAAATACATTGTTTGTTCTCTATTAAAATCTTTCATTTGCTAACTATGCCTATCAGTAGTTAGTGCCTTCCGTAGTTTGAATCTTTTATTTAGCTGGCAGTAGTGGCGCTCGCTGTATTGCAGTAGTTCGAGTAACCAAGATTTTTGTGAGGTAAGCGATTTGTGAAATGCATAGGTTAATGTTAGTCAGGGCCATTCTTTTGTAGGGATTTCTGAAAGTCAGATTGCGTTGCGCTAAAAATATTGTATGTCAGTTTAAGCACAGTCATGTATAAATTGTTCAAAGGGGACGTTTCATATGTCGACCCTTAGCCGAGGATACCTCACTGGAATCTTCTGATTTTTTCTTGTAGTTTGCGTAATTAGTGTAGCTTTTGTTTATTGCTAGCGCGTAATTATAGAGAGATTTTCCTTTGTAGTTGTAGTTTTTCATTGTTGTACACAGTTGTGGCATGCATTTGGATTTGCACCAAGTATTTCGCAGCTGCGCTTGCAATTAACTAGATATTATATTCAGTGCTATGTTAATGTGTTCTCTTATTTTTGCTCTTCAAATTGTGCTTTTCTGTGTTATCGTGTGAAATATTGTGACAATAATGGCGTGTGAAAAACGTAACACTTGGCTACAAAGTAAACTGAGAAATAATAGTGACGACGAGCGTAGCTTATCAGCACCACTGTGTAATGAATTAACAGTCATTCAGAGTAGTAATTTGGTAACTGTGCATAGGGAAATGGAGCGGGCGTCAAATAATGATGTAGACAGTGAAACAGGTAGTGAACAGGGAAGCATTATCGATCGATCGGTCGGCAACAGCTCGCCTTAGGAATCGGGAGTGACAAAACACAATATTGCAAATACTGTAGACTCAGGTTTTGGGTTCACACCGTTTTCTCAGTTGAGTCAAGAAACATTTTCTGCTTGTCAAAATGTGAATGTTGCCGGTGCAACTTCACTGCCGAAAAGCACTGAGGAACATGTTTCAGACACCAGTGCATTGTTATTATAGTTAATGCAACAAATGGGACAAATGCTACAAAAATTAGACACAATGGAACAAAATCTTCAAAAGTTAGACACAATGGAACAAAATCTTCAAAAGTTAGACACAATGGAACAAAATCAGAGACAAACACAACAACAGTTAGACACAATGGAACAAAATCAGAGACAAACACAGCAAAAGCTTCAAAAGTTAGACACGATAAAACAAAATCAGAGACAAACACAGCAACAGCTTCAAAAGTTAGACTCATTGGAACAAACTCTTGAACAAACACGTGAAGATTTAACTACTGAGTTACATAACATTGAATCGAAATGTCAAAAAGTCTGTAATGACGTAAAAACTCAAATTTGTGAGCATTTTCAACCTATTTTTTCGCGGCATGAAAATGCATTACACAATCACGAAGCAGCCATAAAAGAACTGCAAACTATTGTTCATGAAAATCATGAGACCTTGCAAGCTAGATTTGACTCAGTTGCATCTACCGATTCAGCTACGCAACTTGCAAAAACTCAGGAAAACTTAAAGGACACAGTAGATACTCTGAAATTTGGTTCAGAAAAACACACTGAGGAAATAAGTACACTATCGGAGAAAGTATCCGAACTTTCGGATCAGTTCACTAATTTATCTACGAAGGTAGATGATAATCTGAATGACGCAAGACTGGTAGTCTGTAATGACACAGAAGAGTACGAACAAATTAGGAAATTCAAACAAAATCAGAATCAAATTAATACACAACACCAAAGAGAAATCCGGGAAGTACAAGATCAGCTGACACAGGTAATACAAGAATTACGTACTTCAGAGGACACTCGCGCTCCAACACGGGAAGAGGGACTTAGAAATACGGATAAGCCGCAAAATCATAACACAGGGCATTTCGGAAATTATGAAAGAAATTGGCAAGGTACACCGAATTTTGAGATGGAACCGCCGACACGACGTAACAATGACCGATATGCTACTCTCCGACACGATGATTTTGACTATAAGCTGTTCATTACTACACGCAAATTCAAAACATTTAAGAATTCTGACAACGACATTCATCCACAAGCATGGCTGCATCAATTCTCTCATTGTTTTCCTCCCAACTGGTAGTTAGAACACAGATTAGAATTTATGTGTGGCTACTTAGAGAATGAACCAGCTGTAAAAATGTGATCAGTCATTCACGACTGTCACAGTGAGGGAGAATTTTATCATGCCTTCCTCTCAGCATATTGGTCTCAAGCTACACAAGACAGAGTAAAACATAGCATCATGATGATGAAACATTTTGAACAATCTGAATTTTCCAGTCTTGTCAAATATTTTGAAGACATGTTGCATAAGAATCAGTATCTTTCAAACCCATATGGCCCCTCAGAACTCATCCGCATTTGCTTAATCAAACTGCCTGAACATTTACGACATATTATTTTGGCAGGACGTTGCAAAGACGACATTGAAGCTTTTCAGGGACTCTTACAAGGATTAGAAATTGACACTGACAATCGCGGAAAGCGGAAACAGGAACACAACAATTACAGGTCATATCCATCACATTTCCGTGACGACAGAAACAATAACTGGACATGACAAGTCTATTCTTACAACGCAAATCGTGACCAAAACAGACACCACCTATATGACAACCACTGGCAGAGTAATAATAGTTACAGAGAAAGATCGCATTTCCGTAGTAATGAATATGACAGAGACAATCATAGAAACAGACAATTTGGCAACCAGAACTATTATAATCACGGGAGACAGAATAACTTCAGACGCAACAGTCCACCGTGCAGTGATAATTCATGGAGAAATTCTCCACCACTTAACCAACAAGAAAGAAACTACAGGAACTACCGATATGACGACACACGATATAATCATAACGACAGACGTGAATTTCATCAGAACTGGCGGGATTTAAACAGGGCTGGGCCCTCTGGGCAAGGTGAATTTGTAGAAGTTACGTCTCCTAATCCCAATAACGGCGCGCGCCAACAAAGGAACAGACAATGACTCGCACCACAGGCAGCCGCGTGCGCCGGCCGGCTCAGAGAAAGATAACATAGACGCAAACCTTGAGAAAAATTTTAGCACTCCTCACCGACATATACCACATGATAATTGCGCTAAAGTTGAAACTCTGCGTACTAGGAAGAGTAAAGGTTTACACCACATTTCACATGTAAAACAGTTTATTGAAAGATAATTTGCTTTTTAACTTAGTCTTTGCTATAAAACTTTTCACTTCACATTTATAGTATGCATTGTCAGACTTAGAAACTGTTACCATGCAACAATGTTTGAAGTTAAATATCCAGTCAAGAACCAAGAGAACTTATTTAAACAGAAATTACGAATGCATTGTTATTGTGAACAAACGACACAGTGTTATTGTGTGTGTACATTCTTGCTTGTTAGTTGCACAATTATGTAACAACTATAAGGCTCACATACTTAGAATATTTATCAGTACTGCTAATGAGATTTTAATGCAACGTTTTGGTTTACTTGAAATTTGGTGTATCATGAGGTAAGTACATTGGCTTCTGCAGAACTTAGCTTTCGGAGGACGATAACTACGACACTTCCACAGAGATTATCTTACAGGCAGACGCACATTTAGCGCTACAGGACACGTATTTGAGTGATTAATTTTGTACTTAAATCATTTATTTTTAAAGATATTTGAAGTACATTTCATTCCATTGCTGTAATCTGTAACACCTGAGGGTATAATTACATTAATCCTCAGGGGGGTACACGCTTACTTTGTGTACCATGTGTTTGGCAAGCACAAGGAGCCCTAGCTAATATGGTATTTGCTTATACAACTTTACACATCGGTACCATATTTCTCTAAGACAGAATTACACAGCTATCTGATCATTTAACTGAGAGAGACAAACATTTTTTTTTACTACGTCAGTGACAGATGTTTACGTAATTACACAGATGGGTAACTTCACACTTACGAAATTGTATTTTTCCGTACTTTGGGAACTGTTCATATTTTTCGGACCCATTGTGATATTATGAGAGCTTTGAATGATATATTTGGTATGGGATCACGATTTTTAAAGTACGTTTGAGGCAGATGACACTTTTGACATGAGCAGAGAATTTTTTTTAGGTTTTGAAATTATTGGAGGAAGCTACGACGATTTTGAGAGTTGACTGAGGTGTTATGATGTTATTATTACGATGACTAAGTGTATTATGCTGTTGCGGTATGTTTATGATCAATAAGCTGATGCTATATGAGTTATTTGATTATGCTACATATCTGTAATATGAAATATTGAAGAAGTGTCGACGAATAAGGTAAGGAATAATGAGTAGTGGTTAGGGACTCTGGTTTGTGAAAAAGGATGCTGGAAACCAAGAATCGTACTTTAAGAGTTATGAAATGTATATATATACGTGAATGTATCACAATGGCGACGAAAACTTTTTGAACACTGTTATATCAATAGGATTTTGTTTCTACACATTTGTAACGCAAATTCTCAACCTGTGATTTTTTTATATGAGACTGCCACTGTAGTGGAAACTGCTGTCGTAAATATTTCAGTAAGAAAGGTAAGCGACCTTGACGTAATGCGCTTTGGATGCCCAGCTGAGAGGTAGTCGTCTGACAAAAGAAAGCCATTAGGAAAAAAAAAAGAGGCCGTTATCCTCGCTATTGACATTCCTTTGTAGAAAGCATCGCAAATTCGACACGCTCGAACTTGAAAACATATGATTACACTGTGGAGCTCTTAATTTATGATATTTACTAAAATGCCTAATGAAATGATGAGAAACATTTTACATCCATTGTCTTTCTACTTGAGAGATTGCTCATTTTGTTTAATATCTAGTTTCTAGCGGCACTGCAGCATTGGTTAAAATAAAATTTTATAGATGTACTAATATAAATATTTTCTGTCTACAGATTGAGTAAATAATAATTTTAAAAAAATGAGGGAGCACAAAAATACATTTACCTTCACAGGAACTGCATTCATAATTTTCTTTTCAAGTACTTGGTAACTTTTTTGGTAGAATAACTTCTTGTGGTGCACCACTTTAATTACTTAGACATTAAGATGTGATTATACATTTCCCTTATCTGCATTGTTATCTTTAGTGTACTACTTTTTCTGCTTGAGCTATGTCATGTTTATGTATAAGTTATTTCATTTTCTCCTGCTGTTTGCCAGGCATAGTGTTACTGAATTTGACTTTGTGTTACTCTTCTAAGCCAGTTTACTACTGATTTATTTTTCTTGTTTGCTGCTCATTGCGTAATATTAGTTGTAATATTGCTGCTTGCTTGGCCGATTTGAGTATTTTGTCATTTCTGTTTGTGTTAGTTGTTTTGTGCTGCTGCATTGCCTCGTTCCTTAGTTTAGTACCTGAGCTCAGTAGATTTAAGTTAGCTTAACAGGGGCAGACTATATAAGAGAATGAGTTGCGATGAAATGCATTGAGAAGTCATACGAAAAAGGTACAGAAAGCGGGTATAGATAGGACTTTTTGGGAATAATGACGAATGAATGGAGATCTCCGAGAAGTAAAGAAAGTTTTGTTTGCAAAATACTGCACTAAAAGAAACCCTGTCCTTTCCTTGTGTTATCCCACTATGTGTTTGTGTTCCCTTGTGTATTTTTGTTTTTCCCGTCTTTATGTGTTTAGCTAATAAGATTTATGTTGTAGAATTTTTCAAATACTATGTTATTTTCTTCATAAAGGTGTTTAGACATTATTTATTCTGTTTTGTTTTAATGTTCATGTGTAAAGTTGATGTTTCAAAAGTTATTCTCATCTTTTATGTATTTACTTATGTCATAATTCCTGTAACACTGATGTATATGTTATTTCGATTCATTTGTAAAGCCCCTATTACTACAAATGTTATCTGTATTATTATGTTTTTAATGATGTATTTTGTACCTTTGTTATTGTATTTTCATGTTATAATATTGTAATTGACACCAGTTCATCATATTATTAACTTGTAAGTTCCATTTCACTGCACACGTTTCTGTTGGTCATAGTATATGGACAATATGTGAGAAGTAGGGACTGATTGTGTTTGCACGTGTGTTAATAATTCAGCAAGGGACTGGTTAACAGCATTGCTGGTTCTAAGGACAATTAGAAAAAAAAAAACTTTGTGAGTGCACAAGTGGTGGTTTATGGACTTGCTATATTATCCGCAAGATTCTTCAATGGTGATTGTGCACCTGCACAGTCACAACAGATGGCTGCTGCCCATCTCTACAAAGACTACAGTGGGTCTGCATCTTTGATGACCCACCAATACCGTAATCTCTACCAGGACTACAGTGGGTCTGCTCTGTGATGACCTACCTACCAATTTTCTTCAAAACGTCGAATGACTCTGCTGTGGGTTTGCTCTGTTGTGGCCCATTATCTGTCAGCATGTCAAGAGTCAGCACTGTCTTTCTGTTGGAAGGACAACACCACTTCTTCAAGACTGCATGGAAATCCACTACTTCCGTGTGCATTTTCTTTTACTGCTCAGACTTTGAGAAAAACACTGCAATGTTACTGTGATGAATGATCAGGACTGTCTTTACGGACTGTGAGAAAATTTTAGCTTTTGACCAACATTGTATCAATAAGTGTGTGCCTTTGATTTCTTTGTTATTGTAATTATGGAAAATTTTATCAAATCATTATTGGCCACTGCCCAAAACAATTTGTAAAATTTTTGTGGGGAGCATGGGGGCTATGTAAGTAGGCTGTTTATGTTTGCTTATTGGCAACGTTACGTAGCGCTCTGTGTGAGAATCACTGGCTGTGCTGTGTCCAGTCTGTGGCTAGTTTGCATTGTTGTCTGCCATTGTAGTGTTGGGCGGCGGCAGCTGGATGTGAACAGCGCGTAGCGTTGCGCAGTTGGAGGTGAGCCGCCAGCAGTGGTGGATGTGGGGAGAGAGATGGCGGAGTTTTGTAATTTGTCATGAACTGCTATATATATTATGACTATTAAGGTAAATACATTGTTTGTTCTCTATTAAAATCTTTCATTTGCTAACTATGCCTATCAGTGGTTAGTGCCTTCCGTAGTTTGAATCTTTTATTTAGCTGGCAGTAGTGGCGCTCGCTGTATTGCAGTAGTTCGAGTAACCAAGTTTTTTGTGAGGTAAGCGATTTGTGAAATGCATAGGTTAATGTTAGTCAGGGCCATTCTTTTGTAGGGATTTCTGAAAGTCAGATTGCGTTGCGCTAAAAATATTGTATGTCAGTTTAAGCACAGTCATGTATAAATTGTTCAAAGGGGACGTTTCACAGTAAGTACTGGGAGATGAAGATGCTTGCACAGGATAGGGTAGCATGGAGAGCTGCATCAAATCAGTCCCAGGACTGAAGACCACAACAACAACAACTGATCCTCCATAGTACACAAAATAGAAAAAACGGAAAAACTATGCCAAATTTAAAATAAAGCAAAACCGTCAAGGTTAGCGAAGTTTTGCTTACTTCAATGTGAGATGCTTTTAACGCTTTCCACAACAGGGCTCTGTCTTGAAATATGGCGTAAAATTCTAAGAGATTCTGGTCGTATGTAAAGTACACCAGAGGAAAGGCACAATCAATACTTGCATTATGTACGAGTAATAACAAGGGTGATGTTATTTATGACAGGGCCCCTAAAGCAGTTATTAAATATGGTTTTCTGAAATTACTTCAACAAAGAAGACGAACTAAATAATCCAAAATTCGAACCAAGAACAATTGCCAACATGATTAACTAGAAAACAGACATCCGCAGTGGAGCTAAACAGCTAAATCACCTAATAAAAGCAAGGCCTCGGGTATTGACTGCTTACCAGTCGGATTCTTCTCGGAGTACGCTGATACAATAGCTACATACTTAGCAATCATATACAACTGATTGCTCGTTGAAAGATCCGCACCTAAAGACGGGAAAGTTGCACAAGTAACACTTATACCCAAGAAATGAAATGGGAGTAATCCACTGAATTACAGACCCATATCGCTAACGTCGATTTGCAGTAGGGTTTTGGAACATTTACCGAGTTCGAACATTATGAGTTATTTCGAAGTAAACGATTTATTGACCAACAGCTGACATGGTTTCAGAAAATATTGTTCTTATGAAACACTGCTGGCTCTTTTTTCTCGCCAAATAATCAGTGGTATTGATAGGGGATGTCAAACTCATCGCATATTATTAGATTTCTTAGACTTCTAAGGAAATTGCATGCCGATGGACTATCGTCTCACTTGTACGACTGGATTCCTGACTTCCTGTCAGAAATATCACAGTTCGTAAAACTGACGTAAAGTCATCGAGTAAAACAGAAGAAATGTCTGGCATTCCCCAAAGTAATGTTGTAGTGCCTCTGCCATTGCTGACGCGCGTAAACGATTTAGGAGACAATCTGTGTAACACTCATTGACAGTTTGCGGATGATGCTATCATTTACCGTCTTATGAAGTCATCATATGATCAAAAACAATTGCAAAGCGATTTAGACAAGAAATTTGTGTGGTGTGAAAACTGACAATTGATTCTAAATAATGGAGAGCATGAAGACATCCACTTGAGTACCAAAAGGAATCCGCTAGATTTCGTTCACGATAAATCACACGATTAGGATCTGGAAAAATTTCCCTTACCAGTCCCGATAAAAAAATTTTTATTTGTCACACGACCGGTCTCGGGCTTTTGCCTATCCTCAGGTGTTTATACATTCATGTACATGTTTATATTGCTGTAGATCACTGTATAAATACAAAAAAATTATTTGCTGGCGACTAAATAGATACAAATGAAACAATTGTAAGTGGCAACGCAGAATTTGTCGAAAATATATCTTTACTTACAAAAATTGTAATAATGACAGCTCATCGTTATGTAAGTTCAGACATATTTTCGACAAATGCTGCCTTTCCACTTACAATTGTTCCACTTGTATCCATTTAGTCAACAGCAAATAATGTTTTTTTATCTATGCAGTGATCTCCAGCAATATAAACAAGTACATGAATGTATAAACACTTTAGGATGGTTACAAGCCCGAAACCGGTCGTATGATGAATAAAAAATCTTTTATTGTGACTGGTATCAAAAATTTTTCTAGACCCTATAAAGGAATAGTCACGGAGTTCAACAGCATTCACTATGGATAAAATTCAATAACACGAATCTAAAGGCTGCAAATTCAGCTAAATACTTATGGTTTCACAATTACGAATAACTTAAACTGGAACGGTCACATGGATAATGTTGTGGCTAAAGCAAACCAAAGACTACAATTAAATGGCAAGACACTGATAAAATGCTACGTGTCTCCTAAAGAAACTGAGTACGCTACGCTTGTACTTCATCTTGTGGAGCATTACTGCGAGGTTTGGGTTCCATATCAGATAGGATCGCTGGAGGACATCGAAAAAGTTCGGGTAGGTCATTTCGTACTATGGCAAAACAGGGGACAGACACGTGAATTGGGTTGGCAGTCATTAATACAAAGGCATATTCCGCTGCGGTGGGATCTTCTTACGAAATTTCATTCACCAACTTCCTGCTGAAAGAGTGAAAATATTTTGGTAGTGCCGACCCACAAATGTAGGAACTATGATCACAATAAAATAAGAGGAATCAGAGCTCGCTCGGAAAGGTTTAAGTGCATGTTTACCAGCGAGCTGTTCGAGGGTGGAACGGTAGAGAAGTAGCTTGAAGGTGGTTCGATGAACGCTCTGTCAGGCACTTAACTGTGAACTGTAATCATGCAAATTTAGATGTGGATGTAAATGGGGCTTTCTGAAGCCTTTTGGCTTCTAGTAAGAGTGGGTACTCTGAGCTAGTACTACGTGGATTATGACTCAGTGTGTGTTATTTTGTTGATGTACAGCATTACATAGACGGTACTTCAGCATTTCATTAGTATCGAATGACTAGTGTGTAAGTGATAATAGCTGTGTGCTTCAGTCGAAGAACACGGAATTTTAACGTCTAATTTCACTGTTAACGACGATGACAGTTTTCTCACTTCGACAGTCACTGTGCCCGCCGAATTCTTGTTAGTCATCTTCCACAGAGCTAAAATAATGTTGTGATTCATTAGATTCAGTAGACTGATTAACGCTTGATAGCTACAGAAGTCAAGATCTACTGTACGACACGCCTTCCTTGTTGCAACGGAGTGATGAAAATGCCGCGCAGTTATTCAATAAGTACCGTCAAGTGGCGCATTTTGTCAGACAGCTGGAGACAGCAGAAAGTACTTGCGGGATGTGACAGTTTTAAAATTACGCGTCGCCATTTAGTAAACAAAGTGATGGCGCCCTTTTGCATCTGGCTGGCGGCGCTCCTTGTAGCTCCTGGGAGCCGCCGTCGGTCGCGGAGGTAATGAGCTGTCACGGCTGGTGAGGTGGTGGTGGGGGGAGGGGGGGGGGAGCAGGGAGGGAGTAGTAAACACGCACGCGCCATTACTCGCGGCCCGCTAATGCCCGCGCTGCGCCGCCGCTGAATACTGGGCCCGCCAGCGCCGCGCTGACTGACGACCGGCACTCGTTTAATCCGCAGGAATGCGCCGCGGCGGAGGCGGAGGCGGCCGGCGCGCCGTTTAATTAGTTTGGCGCAGCGGCAGCGGCTGAGGCCGGCTCACAGTTTACTGTTCTGCCGAGCCCGACTCAGGAGGCTAATCGAGCCATTTCGCCGCCCAGTCTTGCAAGTGGCGGCGGCGGTGCTGAAATACCTCACCGCAGGTGTCCGCCCAACGGACGAGTGAAAGCAGCAGGCTCAGTAGATTACGAGGCTGTGAAAGTGCTCAGCGCTTTCTGTTTTAGGAAGAGATACATTTAGCGGAATTTAAGCTTTCCATCGTCGATGCCATTGCGGGAAACACAGTCGTGTAATTAATCAGCTAAAATATGAAAAATCTCTCACAAGGAACCCCGTGAGTGCGACGTAGCAAAAGTTGATGTTTACGGCAACCGACGCCCCTCGCATTGTCTGCCATGCGATTGGCTGCTATTAACAAAATGTGGGCGGGGCTGGAGGTATCCAATAGACAGCACACCATGAGGCTACGGAGCCTAGTTGAACTGCTTAGCCGGCCGGAGTGGCCGTGCGGTTCTAGGCGCTACAGTCTGGAACCACGTGACGGCTACGGTCGCAGGTTCGAATCCTACCTCGGACATGGATGTGTGGATGTCCTTAGGTTAGTTAGGTTTAAGTAGTTCTAAGTTCTAGAGGACTGATGACCTCAGAAGTTAAGTCCCATAGTGCTCAGAGCCATTTTTAGTCAATAAGTGACTCACGAAAGTGCTGATGGTGTTGATACAAAGCAGAGGAATAGCAAAGATAAACGAAGAAAACATCAAATTATGACTACAACAACAGATGGCTCTGAGCACTATGGGACTTAACAGCTGTGGTCATCAGTCCCCTAGAACTTAGAACTACTTAAACCTAACTAACCTAAGGACATCACACACATCCATGCCCGAGGCAGGATTCGAACCTGCGACCGTAGCAGTCGCACGGGTCCGGACTGCGCGCCTAGAACCGCGAGACCACCGCGGCCGGCGACTACAACAACAGAAATTTTTCCAATCCATATGTGGCATACAGCAAACCAGTGCTTAACAGTATTGCTTAAAAACAGTCTTGGCTGCAATTTTAGTTTTTTTTATTTTTCAACGACGCGTTTCGCCTTATTTAGGCATCTTCAGGTTATCTTTTCTAGAAAAGATAACGACGCTTTCCGCTTTATTTAAGCATCTTCAGGTTATCTTTTCTAGAAAATATAGCCTGAAGATGCCTAAATAAGGCTAAATGCGTCGATGAAAAATAAAAAATAAAATAAAATTGGAACCAAAACTGTTTTTAACCAATACTCTACAACAGCAGTTGCCGAAGTTGACACTTCGTCAGAAAGGAATCCAAGGAATTTCGCAGAGTCAGAAACAAGTGCAGATGAAATATTATCACCTCTGTCAGATGAGTCAGTGGAATGTGTGGTCTCGTTTACTGTGCGGACAGTGTACATGAGGAGTACAGTGGTGACGATACGTGCTTAACAGCTGAAAGCGACAGTGTATCAGGCGTCGAGCCATGTAGTTCATCATCCTTATCGGACAATGAACCATAGGTACTGTCTACAGTGAAACGCAGTAGAAGACAATCGTTGTCCAAGGACAGATACTGAACATGATGACGTACATGGAAGGTCATCCACAGCGAAGTTAAAAAGCCAGTTATGAACCTATTTCGAACAAGTCTGCAGCAATATGACCGAGGTACAGATGACCACAGATATTCAAGAGCGGGGAAGGCGCACTTGTTACAAAAATTGGTGTTTGCTCGTTTCAAGGATGCTCGATACAGTTTACATACAACGCATAGAAGGTTGATCTCTGCACCTCCAGGATACTCGTTTTCTGTCGTCCTTCTGATGCAGATGGTGAATCATCAGCAGGTAATATTTTTCATGTCATAATTTAAACGCAGCAATTTCACAAGATCTCGCGGTTCTAGGCGCGCAGTCCGGAACCGTGCGACTGCTACGGTCGCAGGTTCGAATCCTGCCTCGGGCATGGATGTGTGTGATGTCCTTAGGTTAGTTAGGTTTAAGTAGTTCTAAGTTCTAGGGGACTGATGACCACAGCAGTTGAGTCCCATAATGCTCAGAGCCATTTGAGCCAATTTCACAAGAGAGTTACTGAAGTTCCGACCTCGCACTCAAGGGGTTCCTTGTCAGATACCAATTAAATCTCTTCATTTCACTGTAGCATAACTTGCGTGATTCTAACCTCATCATCAGACGTACTTCGAAGGGCGTTCAATAAGTAATGCAACGCCTTTTCTTCTCGGCCAGTTTTAGTTGAAAACAATGAGTAATTTGTTGAGGGACTAGTGGAATATTCCCGCTTCAGTCCCTATAGTTTCGTGAAGTTCCGAGATGTGGCGGCGCTTTACGTAGCCTTGAAAATGGCATCTTCAACGAAGCAAGCAGAGACCTGTCATTGAGTTCCTTTCGGCGCAAAACCAGAGCATTCCAGGTATTCAAAGGCGCTTTTAGAATGTCAACGGAGACCTGTAAGTGAACAAAAGCATGGTGAGTCATTGGGTGAGGCGTCTGTCATCATCGCAACAAGACCGCGCAAACACATCCGACCTCCTGCGTTCCGGCGGACCACACTCAGCTGCGACTACAGCGATGTTAGAATGTGCGAGGTGATCGGCTTATCAAAAACACCTCGCTGCTCAACTGGACGTCTTTATTGGTAATGGTGACGCACTCGTCCACCAGTTGGGGCACTGAAAAATATGTGCTTGTCAGGTTCCTCGCTGCCTACCAGAACACCGTAAACAGCAAGTAAGGACCACCTGTGCGGATCTGCTTGAGCGTCACGAGGCTAATTAGTTTTATGTGGACCTTCGTGAGAGGCGACTAAACATGGGTTCATCACTTCGAACAGGAAATAAAACAGCAATCCAAGAAGTGGTGGCACACCATCTCTCCTCCGAAGAAAATGTTCAAAGCCGAACCCTCAGCCAGTGAAGTCATGCTGGCGATATTCTGGAATTCTGAAAAGATTATTGTGTTTGACTTCCTGCCTCATGGTGCAACGATCAGCTCTGAAGTGTGTTGCGCTAGCCACAGGAAATTAAAGAAACGACTTCAGCGTATTAGCCGCTACAAAAATGCAAACCGAGTTTCTCTTTCTTCGTGAGAATGCAAGGCCTCAACACACTTTCCCACCAGAGACGAGCTCAGGAAACTACATTGAACTGTTCTTCCTCAGCCACATAACAGTGGCGGATCTCAAAGCTTCCGACTTCCATCCGTTTGGATTAATGAAGGATGCACTCCGCGAGAAGCGTACATGGATAACGGGCAGGTTATTGATGCAGCAACGCGGTGGCTCCGTTGTCGACCACGAGGGCGCTCCCCCCCCCCCCCCCCCCCAAGAAGGTGGTGAAAGGTCGTCGCCTTGAACGGAGACTTTGTTGAAAAATAGGATTTCGTAGCCAAAAGTGTGACGAATAATATGGTGGAATCCTGAATAAAGGCAACCCGCTTTCAGAAAAATATGCGTTGCATTACTTCCTGAAAATCCCTGGTATAATGCTCAAAAGTATCCTAACGACCTGAATTGCATTTCACCTAATTTGCATGCAGCCCACATTACGAAATTTTCTTGCAGGTCCTCGGTCCTCTGACCACTTTTCGGTAAGTCACTTGACAAAATGGCAGCTACAAGAGTATCTCAAATCGATACGATCGTCCAGCGAAGACAAAAGCAGTATACTTTTTCGAATCATTTGACGACGGGATCTGCCAGTACAGTGGTCGGATATTGAGTGTCTTTAGAAATTTTATCACAGAAAACATGGTGTACCCAGAGGTACTGCGATTGCCATAGTGCTTAACACTGCTGCCAGTGTGGGTGTGGTGGCCACATATGGCGTTGTGTCGGGAGCTATTTGTGCTCACACAAAAAGGGTAGGCAAAGAGATATAGATTTTAACCGATTTGAGAGCGGAGCCTATGAGTGCACGTTTTTAGTGTTTAATAGTCTAACCGTAGCTTGCTTGGTGGGAAGGATTTCTTAAGGAGGAGGACTTCTCGTGTCAGCCTCCAACATGGGATATGAACGCTACTTATTGAAGAGAAGGAGACAGAATTAAAGTTGATCCGTACCATCGAACGTCAGGGCAGATTCTGCCAGTAGCTGTCGGTTATATTGTTCGGCGTGTCTGCGCAGGGGGCAGACAGCCATTCTCCCATTTCGATTCGGAACCAGTGTCAGTCGATGTGATGACGATCTACCCGACGTAAACGAAATTCACGCCAAGGCTCAGGAGTCTGAAAGCATTGAAGAGTGAGCTAATGCACGACGCGTCCTGAAACTCTCGAATAGTTGTTAGAAAAGTTTTCTGGAGATGAAATTGCTATAGACTATCTCCGATAATCGTACCGGGTGTTTCCGTTGTCAAAGGATTCTAGGAAGTATGCTGCTTTTCTCTCATCTGGACGGTTGTGTCAGTTTACGGCACTTCCGTTCGGCCTGATCGTTAGTTCTGGAGTGTTTATTACAGCCCTTCACACTGCTCTCTGGCCAGGTTAATTGGAAAAAGCTATTGTCTATGTGTATGATCCATCAACACCCACAACTATTGGGGGTAAGTTGCACAACGATTTCGGATTCAGGGGTGACCATTAATTTGGATATATCGAGATTTGGTAAACGACAAATCAGTTTTGTATGACGTATCATATCTCGGGTACGTATTGAGCCCGTTCCGGATAAGATACAAGCGACAGCCAAACGTGTCCCGCCAACACACATAAAACAGTTGAAAGCGTTTCTGGGCATGACATGTCTTTAGGCGGTTTATTTAAAATCAACTTTCAAGCAACCCAGATATACTAGCTTTGTTACAGAAAAATGCTCCCTAGTCCTTGTCCCCCCCAATGCTAGGAAGCTTTCGACAGAATTAAAGTTGCGCTGGTCCACGCTGAGATCTTGCAAAATCCCGATATGCAGAAGGACTTTTGTATCGCCGCAGATGCGCCTTACTCAGGACTCGGATTCTGTTTGTTTCAGACAGTAGATATTTTTGGCAGAACGGAAGTTCACATCATCAGTTCCGCTTGCGCAGTTTTGACATATTGTACCGAGCGGGTTAGTGCAGGGGTTAACAAACTGGACTCGCATTCGGGGGTCGTGCGGGATAGCCGTGCGGTCAGAGGCTGTTCATTCAGTGTGGTGATACAAATAACTTTTTCAAACATTTCAGTGGTTTCTTCTAGTAACTATATTTTTAGCAATTGGCAGGATACCATCATTTCATGAGGTCCTTGGAACATGTATACGTTATCTGTTTGTATAGACATCTCTGTGACTTCCTTGTTTACTTGCGCGTGAGCTCACTCGCGTTTCAGTGTCGTGTTTGGCTACGTGGTGTTTGGTATCAACGAAGACGCACGTGCGGTTTACGACGATAGAGGAGAGAGCCATGAGGTTAGATGTTGAACACCATAGGCGACGCCATTTTAGAGTTTTTTATATTTTGACGACTATGTGGAGATGCATCTTGGAAGACACGGCTGCTACAAGGGAAGTAGCCACGATGTTTTAATTTTATTATAAATTTTATTGTACCTGGTGCATGTTCCATTTCAGCGACTTTTAACAGGTTGTTTTACTTTTTATTATTCTGATGATGGAAGCTTGACTTCCGAAACTCGTCAATCTTAGTGTTTTACACTATAAACAAGTGGTTGAGCCGATATATTTTTAACATATAATTGGCGATGTCTTTGAGTCAACATGTGAACTCGCAAGGGGGAATGCTGCGGGCTCCATATTCAACAATGTACGATGAACGGCGAGCTCCGAAACACTTCTGCGTGCACCTACTTTACGAAGCAGACAATCCTCCGAAGCCCAGATTCTGTGAGGGGCTGTGAACGTCGAAGCATTTAGCGCCTATGGTTGTTTCACTGTCCTTCTACCTCTTTCTTTACATGCTCGTACAGTAGGACGTGAACATTCGATCAGCTTCACCGTTTTCGATATACTCGTTCACAGGCTCTGCGTAATAATAACCTACTCCTTGTCAAAATGGCTTATCTCAAAGGATGTCCCCATTTGCAACCATTATTTTTGTTATGGTGACCCCCATCCGTGTCAGACCCGCTTACATACTTTCGTTTCCGTTTCACTTGCCCGCAACGCCAGCAGGCCGCATGCAACGTCGCGGTGGGCAGTGGTCAAATGTTTGGTGTCTCAGAGTATATCACTCAAACAAATTTTTATAAACCAATACGCCAGATGAACATGTCTGATTTGGTACTGTATCCCTTCATTTTCTATGAAGATTTCAACGCTACGTAACATGAGAAGACCTCGAGTCTACTCTATTTTTGTACAAATTCACCACATTTGGACTTTTTTCCGTCAGCCACGTCACAAGGCTATGTGTCGACTTTTATCCTTCAACCACCGTCCGAAGGCTATGAGTCGACTTTGAGTTTATATAAAATGAATTTCCTTTGAACAAAATTTCTAATCTATCCGCAAAGGACATCGAGTCTACATTGTGTTCGTACAGCTTCAACAATTTCTTTGGACCATCGCTGACCTTCGATCCATGAAGACGTCGAGTCTATTTAGCATTGTGTTGGGCTAAATTTTTAACAATAGTTAGGATCTGAATCACAATTAATCCGTGATTCGCGCTGTACAGACTTACAACATGAAATTATTGAAATCTGCTATGCTATGTGTAATTCATAACCGAGCGAGATGTCGTTCGTCTTTTGTCTGAAGCAATCTCTATTTCTGGTAAAATTTTGATTCTTATGTTAGCTGTATGGATGCAAATACGTTAAAAATTGGAAATGAAATACAATTTCCCGTAGCAACCGCCATGTGTGTCAATAACTGATAAAGTTTGTCGTCTGACTCTACTACCTGTAATACTTTCTGAGATTCTTATCGTAAACATATATTTAACCATTACCAATATCCGTACGTCCTAAAGTACTTTGTAAGAAGAAAACGATACAACTTATGGTACCATAGCATTTACCGTTACGTTGGGCAAAGACTTGAAGGTATTCGGAGTTTCGTGTACCTTGAAGCCTTCGAGGGGCCTGTGTACTATTAAATTTTATTTATCAGAACTTACAAATGTAAATTTTTCATACAATAACTACGTAAACGATGCACCTTTTCACTTTGAATTTACTCACTTATTTTGCTTCATCGATCGTTATGATGTTTAGAATATAAATGTATACGCTGGATTAATTTCGTTTGTCCTCTGTTTTTGTTCTTCTTATGTTTCGAAGAATCGTGTTAGTGTTGTCTTTTGTGTGTTATATTGAAACGATACGCCAGCCACTCTGCTGCGCTCTTCTAAAGACTCCTTTGAAAATTTTATATAGTATAATATCAAAATTGTGCTGCCTTTCACTTACATTTTAAACATTTTTATTTCTTTATGTTTTTAATTCATATGATGTGTTATCAGAGAAGCGAATCTGGGAAGAGGAGTCGGCAGCACATTATTAGTGGACGTTAATGATCGAACACTCATCGCGTTGCATCATTGGTTTCCGTTGCGTCTTACGCAGTACGTCCGTGAGATATCTATCAGACTATCCTTTGTGTCTTGTTGATTTTTTCTTGTGAGTCGTACATTGGATGGTACGGTCATTCGTCCTCAAACAACGATGTTGTCGTACTGGCTACACCAGTCGAACACAGACCCCCATACAAATTACTTCCCAACTTGTTTCAAATCGTAGAAATTTCAGTTTTGAAATCCAGTTATCGGGTAGATACGTCAGTATGTCGATACCTTGCTGTTTCAAACGTCACTGAGCACAAAGGCAAAATCGCAGGACGCCACGGTATTGCATCATTACAGAGAAAGGCTGTAGTCACTTTTCAGCCAAATTTCAAACTTCCACGTCACAATGGGAGACAGTTATGATGAAAACGCAGTCCCTTAACCCTACTGCGCAGTGTAGGGATACTGACACAGCCAGTATCAGAATATGAAATAACTGAACATTGAAAATATAGACAATCGACAATACAGAGCATGCTTCCGAACTGACAAGCTTCATATGAGGCGGACATCTCCGTTACATGTTTCCTATTTCATCACACGTAACCTTCTCTTTCTTCTATTCTGCTGACTTTCTGTGTTATCTGTATTGACATCACAACAAAACTTACCATTCATCCCACCAATCTTTGTACTTCAATTTTTTGTTGTTAGGAAACCATCGGCAACAGGTGAATATGCGTTCTAATTCTTCTTCATTTTAAATATTTTTGACACCTTCCAGTTATACCGGTCTTTTGAAATATGGAATCCTCACTAGTGATGAGAGTGCACGACTAGTAAAGACTACCTGGAAGAACGACTGATATGTTACGTGTTTCACCATTTAGGTGGCTACGAGACGACAAACGCCAACTCTGTAACAAACCTCACACTTGGATGTTTGTAAAACACGCATTTCCAACTCATCGACGATACGTCTCTCACCAAATGCACACCAAACCAAGAGACACCACGCGAATATTGTGTAACAGCGCCCCTAATGGTCTGAACTCAATTACAAAGCGGTTCCCCATGTTTCAACGGACATGCCATACTCAGCTCAAGCCTCTCGTTGACGACTGAGTAACTTAGAGCTACCAGATTGTGGAGAGGTTGATTGCTGCGTATCAATATTGCAAAAAATTTACAGACATTTCCTAGACGATATCTTCTATGTCAGTGGACGTCAAACTGCGACCCGCGGTTCTCAGTCGTATTTGACAATAACATGCTTCGACAACTAGCAGCAGAATCCAGAAACGTCAACTTCTTAAAATTGTATTTTTCTTGCTCAGTAAGAAGCAAAAATACAAAGGCAGTAATATTTTAAGAGGTGCTTAATTTTAATTGACATTGGGGAATGTGGCCATGAGCTACGTATAGTTTACCACCTACGTTAGGCACGGAATGATATGCAGTGCAGCCACTGCTGGGTTAATAACAGTGAGGAGGTGAATATTTTATTGTCTGTCTTACGGTTCTGACAACTCACGAGCGTGCGCAACTAGCATCGATCAGCTACTACAGCATAAATGTCAGACGGAACTAACAAGAGTTCGTTTAGAGAAGGTCATCTCCAAATGTAGTACATGTTTGTAGCATTTAATAAGTAATGAGATTAAGATTGTTGTAATATAATGCAACGAAGAAATGAAAAATGAGATTGAATATATTTAGTAAACATTTGTGATCGTGTCTCATATTGCAATTACTGTTATTAATTGATATAACATTCTAAGTTACGTAGGTTACCAGTTGTTGTTGTTGTTGTTGTGGTCTTCAGTCCTGAGACTGGTTTGATGCAGCTCTCCATGCTACTCTACCCTGTGCAAGCTTCTTTATCTCCCAGTATTTACTGCAACCGACATCCTTCTGAATCTGCTTAGTGTATTCATCTCTCGGTCTCCCTCTACGATTTCTACCCTCCACGCTGCCTTCCAATACTAAATTGGTGATCCCTTAATGCCTCAGAACATGTCCTACAAACCGATCCCTTCTTCTTGTCAAGTTTTGCCACAAACTCCTCTTCTCCGCAATCCTATTCAATACTCCCTCATTAGTTACGTGATCTACCCATCTAATCTTCAGCATTCTTCTGTAGCGCCACATTTCAAAAGCTTCTATTCTCTTCTTGTCTGAACTATTTATCATCCATGTTTCACTCCCATACATGGCTACACTCCATACAAATACTTTCAGAAACGACTTCCTGACATTTAAATCTATACTCGATGTTAACAAATTTCTCTTCTTCAGAAACGCTTTCCTTGCCATTGCCAGTCTACATTTTACATCCTCTCTAGTTCGACCATCATCAGTTACTTTGCTCCCCAAATAGCAAAACTCCTTTACTACTTTAAGTGTTTCATTTCCTAATCTGATTCCCTCAGCATCACCCGACTTAATTCGACTTCATTCCATTATCCTCGTTTTGCTTTTGTTGATGCTCATCTTATATCCTCCCTTCAAGACACTGTCCATTCCGTTCAACTGCTCTTCCAAGTCCTTTGCTGTCTCTGACAGAATTACAATGTCATCGGCGAACCTTAAAAGTTTTTATTTCTTCTCCATGGATTTTAAAACCTACTCTGAATTTTTCTTTTGTTTCCTTTACTGCTTGCTCAATATACAGATTGAATAACATCGGGGAGAGGCTACAACCCTGTCTCACTCCCTTCCCAACCACTGCTTCCCTTTCATACCCCTCGACTCTTATAACTGCCATCTGGTTTCTGTACGAATTGTAAATAGCCTTTCGATCCCTGTATTTTTCCCCTGCCAACTTCAGAATTTGAAAGAGAGTATTCCAGTCAACATTGTCAAAAGCTTTCTCCAAGTCTACAAATGCTAGAAACGCAGGTTTGCCTTTTCTTAATCTAGCTTCTAAGATAAGTCGTAGGGTCAGTATTGCCTCACGTGTTCCCATATTTCTACGGAATCCAAACTCATCTTCCTCGAGGTGGGCTTCTACCAGTTTTTCCATTCGTCTGTACAGAATTCGCGTTAGTATTTTGCAGCCGTGACTTACCAGTTAATAGTGAGATATAGTGGAAGGTGTGGTAAGGTGATCAGGAAGAGAAAAACATCTATTGCAAACTTGTCGCCCAGAACAGCGCTGCTGCCTACTAGGAAGTGGTCAGAGGATTTCTAATGTACACCACAATATTGTCAGTGAGATGGACAAAGGAAGTTTCTTCCGTCATTTTTAGTAGAAACGTTTTCTGTTTTTGAGTGGCCTGCTGCAAGATATATCTTATGTATTATTCTTGTTACCTGAATTGCGTGGGCTAATTTTTAAAAATAGTTGCGTTTCAAGAATGTATTTAAGCCTACAAATGCAGTTCCTTGTTCATTATTTCAATTTCACAGGTTCTTCTCTGGATCACTAATGCCGACATGGCGTCCGACTTAGGAAATTTGGTCAACGTGTTCACCCCAATAATAGTTAGTCACTTCCAAGAAAAAGCGTAATGCAACAAATAAAACTTACTTACAAACCCTGTTATGTACACCTGTTATCCGCTGTTCTATCCCTTTTGTGACAATTCTGAATAAATTGAGTCATGTTATTTAAAAGCGTCTGTGTTCTGTTGTATTTGACATAATAGAAAAGTCCGGCTGAAAACGGTCTGCTGCATGCGGCTGGTGTTCTTTCAGATACTAGGACTTGAAAATGCCCAGGAAAAGTGCCCAGAAATCAGAAAAGCGGACATGGCATGAGTTACGGTGGCAATGGCCACAATACCCGCCTTGGAACGGAGAATTGGTCACCTTTATAAAACTGTACGTAGCTACGACATGTTATTTTCTTCTTCACTTAAAAAAATTTGGTGTGATACTTTATAGTATGATGATCGAAAAAGTGTAAATTGTGAGATTTATGTAACCATGATTTGCTGAAAATTGAATTTCTCTTTAGGTGGCCACTGCTACCATCGCCCCTACCCCCACCCTCTACCATCACGGCTCGAGGTGTCGCCCTACATGTCAATATGTTAAACTTCCTGGCAGATTAAAACTGTGTGCCCGACCGAGACTCGAACTCGGGACCTTTGCCTTTCGCGGGCAAGTGCTCTACCAACTGAGCTACCGAAGCACGACTCACGCCCGGTACTCACAGCTTCACTTCTGCCAGTACCTCGTCTCCTACCTTCCAAACTTTACAGAAGCTCTCCTGCGAACCTTGCAGAACTAGCACTCCTGAAAGAAAGGATATGGCGGAGACATGGCTTAGCCACAGCCTGGGGGATGTTTCCAGAATGAGATTTTCACTCTGCAGCGGAGTGTGCGCTGATATGAAACTTCCTGGCAGATTAAAACTGTGTGCCCGACCGAGACTCGAACTCGGGACCTTTGCCTTTCGCGGGCAAGTGCTCTACCAACTGAGCTACCGAAGCACGACTCACGCCCGGTACTCACAGCTTCACTTCTGCCAGTACCCCGTCTCCTACCTTCCAAACTTTACAGAAGCTCTCCTGCGAACCTTGCAGAACTAGCACTCCTGAAAGAAAGGATATGGCGGAGACATGGCTTAGCCACAGCCTGGGGGATGTTTCCAGAATGAGATTTTCACTCTGCAGTACTTGCCAGCGAAAGGCAAAGGTCCCGAGTTCGAGTCTCGGTCGGGCACACAGTTTTAATCTGCCAGGAAGTTTCATATCAGCGCACACTCCGTTGCAGAGTGGTCGTGGGCTCGTCCAGATGTGGTAGCTACTTTTTGGCATTCTGTCACGTCTCTATATAGACCCGGCCCACTTCACTGAATCCAAATGACTTCACTACCATGGCTTACGCCATCGGTGGAGGATCACGTGATGCCAACACGGTCCGCATCTCTGGTACCCAACCTGTCTTAAACCATTACCCCTGACTACAATTACATCATTTGTGTGTGTGGTTGAGTGTGTGTGTCTGTGTGTGCGTGTGTGTGTGTATTCTAATGAATGACGAAGGAATTCGCGGTGCATCGCAATTGCTATTCGCAATTCTTTCTCAAATAACAAGGCTAGCTATGCATAGTGAGGGTAGGCATTTTTTACGAAACACACTTCCCCTACATTACTCCTATTACGGCACTTGCTTGACCTGCACACTGCAACGGCATTCAAAATCATCCAAATTAAAATGTATGCGCTCTACTTACTGTTCGTAAATCACTTGGTTGCTGCACTCCTTACTTCTGAACTGGTTGGAATTGGTAGACTTCAGGCTGTTAACGCTTTGTACCTGACCACAGCCACTAATAGCAACAATAATAATAACAATAATAATACTGTGCGCAGCACTATGGTAGCCCTTATGTAGTTGCTGATATGTCGTTCTGTCAATTAATTCATTTATGTGTTTCGAAGCGAGTAATTGAAGCATTTTCTGCACTACTGGACCTACTATGTACAACTTGAAAAAGACATTTTCTTGAGATGTTTAGTATTTGTTACATATAAGTCTCACTTTTATAATCAGCGATGTACGAGACAAAGAACACCATACGTGCGTAGTGGATGGATTATGTGAGGAACCTCTAACGTCCATCCCATTAATGCTACTAACCGAGAAAAAGTAATTCTTGATAGCTTGTATATCCAATATTAGAGTCTTACAAAGTTATGATAATAGTAATCACCTTTTGAAAATAATTTACAGTGAACACATGGTGTGTAGTGGGGCGATCACTCTGTTTTTAAAATAATTGAAAAGCCACGATCGCTTCACTCGTTTATTAGATGACCGGTTTCCGCACTCTGAAGGTGTCATCATCAGATCTGAAACGTGGATTAACATTTATAAAACCATATGGACATCATGGCATATGAGGCAGACCATCTGATAAAATCATTGTCACAACCAATAAAAAATAATAAAAAACTACCCTCATGGTCGTTCTTTCCACAAAATATAAAACTGAAGTCACCAGATGAAACTACCACTGCTCGCCTAACACCGATCGGCATCATCACTCGATGATGGCACCTTCAGAGTGCTGAAACCGATCATCTAATAAACGACTGAAGCGATCGTGGCTTTTCAATTATTTTGAAAGTAATTTGGTTTAGTTATTGAAACAGGGTCGAATCATTTAGATTTTACCACGCATAAAATTTCATTTTAACCATTACCCGCTGGTTGGGAACCATTGGTCTACAGCGATCAGTATGATGTTTTAGGGGGTTATTAACATTTTGTCCAGTTTACTTCCATTGGGCGTTGTTCAAGGAACATTTCATAGACACCTCCTGTCACGTAAACATTACTCTCGTTTCTGAGCCACTGAAGACTGTTAATTTCTTACATATTAATAACAACTCAGCGGTTCATCCATAGGTCTAACGTAACACTACAGTAAGAGTGCAGTTACTATTAAGGAATTTTCTGAGAACTAGGGATGTACTAATGTGGTAAACAGAGGAATGGTCACTAACGATCGGGACAGTTCATTGCCGTTTACCTGCCTGCCGGCGTCAGATTGGTGGTGTAAGTAGTAGCTACCATACGGCTGTGATATTGATCTTACAACTAAAGCTGGTCGTAAACGTCTGAATGCTCGTAATAACTTCCTCAGCTATAAAGTACCGTATAAAAATAACCACCTGGACAGACTCGCGGAACCTACCTGTTCCTAGCACGGTTATCTGCAAGACGTGAGTGTAATACGATATTTAGCTCCTTTATATTTATTTTTAACTGGCATATCTCTTAATTAGACGCCTTTTTGTATTCATATCATGTCATCAAGTGCCACTGTTACTAGAAGTGTAAGTTGCCTGTTTGTATGTTGGCAGCGCTATAGACTGTGTTAATATCGCTGACAGCGCTGTGCACCCTCGACAAGAGATTCTGTGGTTGGACGGACTAGCAGTTAGCGATTGGATAGGGAAGTGTATGAACATGTTTTTCTTATTCGAGACTCTATGTTCGTTGGACACGAAATGTAAAGTGGGATGAAATTTCTTATAAGAAAAGATGTATGGAAAGGTATGATAATTGATGTATGGCTGACAATGTTTGGATAGTGGAATTATTGAAAACTATTTAATTTTTTGAACTTGATGTCACATGAATATAGTAAAATTTTCTAAATACATTGTTAGCTCAACAACAACATCTTTCTTTTGCTAACCATATGCCTCCTAGTAGTTACAGTCTATGGTAGTTAGAATCTTTTTATTTAGCTTCCCGCTGTTGCTACTTGTGGTAATTGCTGTACTTTGTGTTATGAAGATTTTCTGCTAGGTAAGTGACTTATGAAAAAGGATAGAGGTTTCCACTATCGGGATTGAATGAGTTTAGACAATTAACATAGTTGGAGGTAGTTCTTATTTCTTTAATTTCATATTTTTTGGATTTGTATTATTTTTAGGATTTCTTGCAATTCAGAGCCGTTCTTTTGTGTTAATTAATTGAAGTTGTCAGACTGTGGGTAATAAGTGAACAGGTTAAGTCTGAGTTGTCTTTGTCAGGAAAAATTCGGTAGGTTAGTGTGTAATAAAAATAATTAAAGACTTAGTTTCACAAGTTACTACGTTGAAAATGTCAGAAACCATAAACAAAGTCAAATTACCAGCAGCGTGTCATTCTAGATATCAACTACATTATCAAAAATGGAAAATGCGTCCAACGCAGTGAGGTCATCTATTAAGTGATATGTTTGGTAAAGCCGTCGAGAAAAGTCCTTACATCTCCTACTTGTCCAACGATCCACAAAGAACTTTCGTGATTTTTTGTCAGCTTTAAAAAAGCCGTATTTCCTGCATGGTTTACATGCTGATCACTGAGGAATTTATTACTGTTATTTGTAATTTTTATTGTTCCATAAGAATCAAACAACGCAACAATTGTAACCGCTCCATTTGTTGTTATAATCTCAGCGTCCTCTATTAGTTCAAACGCATATGGCCCAAGGGACCGAGCAGCATCTCCAGAAAAGGCTGTAAGGAATGCTGGTCTACAATCAGGTTCAGGCGTGAGACTCCGTACAGCTCAGGCATTGAACCAACTTCGTAAAACCCCGCAAATTTTCTGGTGGCGAGAACAATTGTCGCTATTTTATTAATAAGACTAAGAAATCGTGACAAGAAATATTGAAACTAAATCGTTCCATTAGCTCAGCTATTGGATATTTCCGAAATAATTTCGTGGAACACCGTAGTTTCCCATTATTCTCAGTTGTATTACATGTAGGTTGTTGTAATACTTGTCACATGATCCATGTCTTCCATTCAACACTCCACAGAAATACTCTGACGGAGCTGTGAGAATTTCACCTACTAGAGAGTGGACATAGTGCGAAGTTCGTCTCATACACAACCCCAGATATTTTGCTCAGAACGAATTCTTTTGTTCTGAGGCATTCGGGTTCGAATCCAGGTCCAGTATGCAGTTTTAAAAAGTCATACGTGACAGTCCTGAATGGCGTCTTGCGCTCTCACATGTCCGTTGGGAGAAAGAGCGCTAACAATTTAATAGCTTCCTGACAATTATCTCTTCCGCTACCTGCTAACGAATATGGAGTCAAAGACCATTGTTCAGAATCGTATGACAAGTATAACATTTACGTATCACATTATGTGAATGGTGTCTCTATTATCAATAACATTTACTATTTCATTTTACTAATATACATCTGCAGATAGAATTAAGGGTTATTCCTCTGGTTCGTGGATAAGCAAGGGAGTGTTACTTACCGCGGTCACGATTAATTATTGTAGTTCCTTCCTTTAGCTGAAGCCAGAAAGTAGGAGATACAGGATGGTCGGAAACAGCATGAAAACTTGTAACAGTGTTGCAGTATAGGTTGCGCTGCGAAAGTTAAAAAAAAATTTCATGCCCAGCGGCTTTTCCGAGTTAATTAGCGTTGAAGTTAGCCACTTAGGCAGTTGCGCCGCAAATTCAAGAGGCCCGCCAGAGATGGATGTAGTCGCCAAACGCGTTATTCGATTGCGTTTCTACTACGGAAGCAATACAAAAAGCTGTCATTGGACGGTAGTAAGGAGGGAGCCCCGGACGAAAGCAGTTTAGCAGTTTGGTGCGCTATCATATACATTATGAGATGAGCTGACACTACTTGTATCTGGCGATCCGCTTGAATCTGTGTACGCAGTGGCCTGATTGGCTAACTTCAATGCAAATTAACTCGAAAACGAAACAACGTATCAGATTTTTTTCTTGGCAGTTATCTCTAAGCGTAACCTACCCTGCAACACTCATACAAGCGCTTCAGATTGTTGCTGACCACCCTGCATAATTCTGAGTATTGGAGAACAGGCTTCTAAAGACCTCGACGAGTCAGTATAATCGTTCTGGTGCTGTGTACCAACGTCATGTCAGCAATTCAGAGGTCTTTTAGTATCCTTCATTAGGAAAGTGAACTACATTTGATCGTGCCCAAAGCTCGAACACTGTTTCTTGCAAAATATCAGTTTCAAATCAAAGCATTATCATCGCAGTGCCCTTCTACATATCGCACTCTGTCAGGGTAATTTATAAACATCCTGTATGAATGTAACACCTGAGAGAAGGGTTAAAAGCACAAAATATGAATACTAATTAAACTATCTATTTTCATATTTAAACAAAGAACGAAAAATTAGTGCTTATTAATTGTGGGAAGAAAAAATTTAATTGAGGGTAGAAAAAGTACTGAAAAGAGTTCCATAGGCTTCAATTCTAAGTTCATGTCTGCTTCTCTTTTATGTAAATAACTTTACAAACAACATGAATAAAGCAGAGTTGGTATGTTTTACAAATGATGAAAATTCCACCATCAGGCCCTTATGACCACGAGATATGGAGCGGCCGCCATACCATCCGCTGTCATGTGCCGTCATGCGGATTCGGTATGGAGGGACATGTGGACTGCACACCGCCGTGCCGGTCGTTTTGCCGACTTTCCATATAGTTGAGCCACTATTTGTCAGTCAAGTGGCTCCTCATCTGACTGCACATCGTACCACTCCTCCCATCGATAACAAACAATATCCAGTACCACGAATCGAGCCCGGGTCTTCCACATGTCAGCCATCTACACTGACAACATTCTTTTCTCTGTTCTTCCTTTCGATTTCATTCTTCGTCGTTTTGTCGTTAATAGTTATTCGTGGATGCTGCATAAAATATTTCCGTTTCTCTCGAAGAGAGCGTCACTCTGTTTTTTGTTACAGAGTCTGGGGAGTTCCCTGACAGAACACAATGAGTTACAGACTCAGCAGTGAAAAACAGATCAGCAATTAAATAATGCAGAAAGCATATATGGCATTCTTTCGGATATCTGTAAAATCATTGAGGGAATTGCCCACCAAACGACTGTTCAACTTAGTATGTAGAATCTGGGTGCATACCATCATACTTTCGCAGAAATACTTTCGGAAAAATGTCATCCGCACCATCGTGAAGGTAGGAAAGATAAATACGTGTGATAATTGTCCCCAATCAGCTGAAAAGCTCATAAATTAAAGTTTCTGACAATAATAATGTGAAGAAGAATGGAAGTGAAACTTGAGGATCCGTTAGATGACGTGTTCCGTTTTCGGAAAGGTAAAGGCATCACGGAAGCATTTTTGACGTTCGAAGGGGTAGCAGGAGCAAGAATTAAGAAAAATCAAGAGGCATTCATAGGATATGTCGACCCTGCAAAGCTTTGCATAATGTAAAATAGTGAAAAATGTTGAAGATTCTGAGAAAAATATGTGTAAGTTATAGGGAAACTGGATAATGTACAACGTGTACAAGAACCAGGAGGAAAGAGTGGTACACCAGAACGAAGTGCTCGGATTAAAAATTTTGTAAGGCGGGGACATACTTTCATCCCTACTGTCCAGTGTACACAACAAGGGAGTAATAGCGTATCCTCAGTGACAGTGAAGGAGAATTACAGGTCCTGTCGAATGGAATGAACGGTCCAGTGCGTACAGAATATGGATTGAGAATGAAACGAAGAAATATGAAACTAACAACGCTTAGCAAAACGAGATTGGCGATAATTATCAAAATTTGCGACCACAAATGAAACGAAGGAATTACGCTGCCACCGAAGAAAAATAAACTAAGGAGGACTTAAGAAGCAATGTGGCAAAGGCAAAGAAACATGACACGAAAACACTTCGCAGACCATAATGCGCCAGCTGGTCCCTTCCGATTCCGACGAGTGTGTCTGCTTCCCATGCGTTGGGGCATAAGCGGCGATTCATCTGAAAAGGCCACCTACCGCCGATCAGTGAACAACGAGTTGCGGTATTGGTGTGCAGATTCTAGCCTTTGTCGAGCCTGAACGTGGGTGCATGAACCGGGCGTCTTCTGGAGAGGCCCATAAGCAACAATGGTCTCTGAATGATCGCTCAGGAGACACAGTTGGTAGCCCCTTGGTTCATCTGGACAGACAGTTTCTCAAAAGTTGCACGTCTATTCGCCCGTACACATCTCCGCAGTCCTCATGCACCCCTGCATCTATGGCCCGTGGCGCATCATAGTTGCCTCAGCGCCAGTTTTGGATTGCGCCGTTTTGCCATACACGGTATATTTTAGCCGTGGCGTCACGCGAAAAGTTAACAAATTTAGCCGTTTCAGACGTGCTTGAGCCAATGATCATACCCTAACTGTCAGACAAAACTCTCCGTTTCCGCTTTACAGCAACAACCGTACTGTTTTCCGTGTCTCCGTGTCTCTCCGAAACGCTTTATATACCCTCCACTGCTAATGCTGCCACCTGCCGTCTATGAGTGGTTCCTGCACGATGAAGTCGAACATACGCTGCAGCCGCACTAATGTGACTGGACCAAGTGGCATCGTCTCGTGTGTAGTCCACACAACGAACATTAAAGATAGACTCTTCGGTTCGTTCTTGACCTTTTGAAGTTATTTATCTACACGAGATACTTTGTGAATTGTGTAGCAACCCAATAATACTGGGCTACAGGCAGTCTCTCTTTGTAGCAAACAAGTGAGGTGTGGGGGCCTGTGAAACGTTTCTTCAGTTTGACTCAAGAGATGAATTCGTGGCGGGCTCCATCAAACCAGTCAGAAGACTGTCTCAAAAATATGGGGAAAGCAATGCATCAGTCCGCTCGATGGCGAAGAGGTCGCATTCCTTGTCTCTCCCTTATATTAGGGAGAAATACACGTGTTATCCTATCTGCGTCTATAAAAAGAAAATATTCTAGTCTGTCTCCACCCACAGTTTTCACCTTCTAGAGCTCTTTCTAGAATTTCCTGACGTTTTATGACATGTTCACTCAGCCTGTCCTGTGTTCGTGTCACTGTTCTGAACATATTCATTTCTTCGCCGATTCCGTGGAGAAATTCATTTCTTATCTCATCTCATTACCTCATTTTCAGCGTCCTTCTATAGCGCCACTTCTCAAACGCTTCATTTCTCTTGTTTTCTGATTTTCCCTTAGTCCATGAATAAGTTCCACACAATGCTGTGCTCCGAACATACATTCTCAGAAATATCTCCCGAAATGAACGTTGATGGTTGATTTTGGTAGACTTGTTTTGGCTGATATGGCTTTTATATCCTCCTAGAGTCGACCGTCATTTCTTGTCAGTTGTCTGGTTGTCCACTAGCGTATTGCTGCACAGGCTGTCAGAATTTTCTACGCTCATGAGACTGTCGCCGATACTTTCAATTTAGTCCTCAACATCACCCATCTGTCAACATACGTTACTGTTATAAAGCGTGTCTCAAACCTGTTGACTGAAAATGAAAAGGTAATAGTGGGTCAACAACCAATTACTTTGAGACAGGGAACCAATGTTCGGAGGTGGGTATTATATTGTGTTATGAACAGAGGCAACGTACTCCACATAACAACATCGGAGCTCATAGTGATTATTGAAAGTGACGACCGCCAGTCTTAATACATGCATCCCAGCGGCGCATGATGTTCTGCCGCACTCTCTCAAAGATCCCTCGTATCTGTTGTACCAGGAGACAGGCATCTTCGACCCTAGCAAGCAGGTCTTGATTCTTTTTTACGGGGGCTTCATACACCACAGTCGTCGCGTAACCCCAGGAGCAGAAGTCCTGAGACGCAGAGGACGTCCCATACCAATCCAGCGATGCGGGTAAGTGTTGCTCATGTGCTTGCGGACATTAACTTCGAAGTGGGTTCGTACACCCTCGTGTTCAAACCACATCCTTTTGCAGACAACAAGAGGTACAGTCTGCAATAGATTGGGCAGTACCTCTCGCAGGAACAACAAATAACGTGGACCAGTCAAGTGTGAAGGCAGTAATGAAGCTCTTATTAAGCGATCTTGGACAATTCCCTCCCAAACGTTGAAAGGGAATCATTGCTGATGGCCACCGATGTAGCTGGTATGGAGATTGTCCTCACTCTAGACATGGCTAAAGCGGCTGTTAAAAATGCCATCAAGGCTGAACGAAGTTCTCCACTGCAGCACTGTGGTGAACAACCTATAGACAGAAGTGAATGTGGAGCTCAGAAGCCATTGACGCCAATGCTTGCACACGTTCCTTGTAATAGAAGTGTAATGCCTTGAAATGTGGGTTTCGTTGGCAAGTTGACGGGTGCTTATTGCTGGGCGGAAGGCCACACGACCAGCTCTCTCTTCTCAAAGTCTGGTGTTCGGACAGGCCTTTGGCGGGAAGCTTGGCCGCCTCTGTGGCGTGAACGACCCAGTTCTCTTAACTTGTTATCCGTGGAGATAAACGTCTTCTCTGCACATCCGCGCTGCTTTACGAGCACTTCATTCTGCTGTTCCATACATTAAATGCATGTCTGGCAGCTCTCGTGTCGAGTAACGTTCCATCTTTCTCTAAGCGTCATGCACTTACCATGGACCATGTCTGAAGAAGTGGAAGGCTGTCACCATGTATTGTGTTGTGCGTGTTGCTCAGCTTAATGAGCCGTTGCGATGGATGCGGTCGTCGCATGACACACGTGCTATGAGCTAAGTTTGTGCAGTATGTCTGTTTGATGATCACGGGCGTTCGCTGTTTATCACATGCTGCCTTTTCCAGTGTACAACAGACACCCCCAGACACCCTGGATCTTAGTTACAGTACGCCACAACAGTATGCGCCCCTTGCGATACATGCACTGGGACTGGTGATCGTCACTTTGAACAATTACTATGAGTTATGTTGCTGTTATGCAGTGTATTCTGCATACGTCCATATAATCGGTTATGGACACACTATCACTTGTTTCAGTTTGACCTAAAAGCTTTGAGACGCACGGTGCTTAGCCGCTAGTCAAGGATGGAAAAGGATTATGTGTGAAAATTTTGTAACTGGAACGAGGGAAATGTGAGCGGGTTTCTGCGAGTGGGCCGGCTAAGAAGTGCCGCTAGGAAGGGAGCAGTCAACGCGACAGCGCCGGGCAAAACATGGCGACAGCGGTTTACTGCTGCGCGGCAATCTCGCGGCCCGACAGGGCAGCCGGGCTGGCTTTTTCCACGCAGCCCGGTGCGGGCGCAAGCGGCCCGGAGCAGATACGGGCTGCAAATAAAGCGCGCGTGATGCACTGCCGGCGGGGCTTAGCGCCTCCTATCTGGCCGGCTCCCCTTTCTTTTCTGTCCGGGCGCGCCAGAATACGCAATCCATTAAACGGCTTGTGCGTTTTCGTTACACGCTTCTTGAATAGTGCTATGCTGCCGCCGATAAGGCGAACATAGGAGAGCCGCGCAGTATATCTCAATTCAGTCTAACAGCGAAATTGAAACGGGCGTTCAATTCACAAATCTCCGTACGAATTGCTGTTCTCTGAGAATAATATGCCTTGGCATATACAGAAAAAGAGAAGGCTCATGGCAAGTATTTGTTACGCTATCTAGACGAAATTCTGTGTGCTTATTTCTTACTAGAGAGTAATTTTACGGCCGACTACTTTCTATATATACATACTTTGCGACCCACAATGAGGTGTAGGGCAGTGGGTACCTTACAACACTACCGTTCCACTCGCAATTGAAGCAAGAGGGAAATAACTTATGCTTTCGAACGAGCCCTGATTATTCTTGCATTCGCGGACCCCTTACCCGAGATGTACGTTGTCAGCAGTAGAATCCTTCAGTTACCAGTCGCAAGTGTCAGTTTTCTAAACATCCCCAAGAAGTTTTTGTGAAAAGGACGGCTCCGTCTCTCTATGGATTCCAATTTTAGTTCACGGACCATTTCTGTAATCCTCTGATGTTTATCAAATCTAGCGGTAACATATATAGCAGAACACCTCTGAATTGTTTCGATGTCTTTCTATAATCTGACCTGCTGGGAATCCCAAACTCTCGAGCAGTACTCAAAAACGGGTCGCATAAGTGTTGTGTACCCGGTCTCCTTCAACTTGCAAACCACGGATGATGGACAGCACGCAGCTTCCATGTTCCTAGATTTCTGTTAAGCGTTTGACTCGGTGTCCGGCTGCGGACCGTTAACGAATGCCCGAGCAAATGGAATATATTTCCAGATTACGTGAGTGCCTCGAGGTGTTCTTAAGGAAAATAACCCAAAACCGTGTCCTTGACGGCGAACGTCCATCAGCGACAAGGCTATCATGAGCACTGCCCCGGGCCAGCTGACAGGAATGCTCTTATTTTCTATATACGTAGATGATCTGACGGTTAGGGTGATCTGCAATCAGCAAGAGGTCGCTGATGATACTGTAGTGTACTAGGAAGTTACCGTCCTTGACTGACTATTGGATGGTACAAGGTGTCTTACACAAAATTTCTAATTGGTGCGATGAATGGCAGCTTGCTCTGAATGTAGAAGAATGTAATTTAAGGCAGACGAGTAGGAAAAATAAACCCTTAACGTTCGCATACACCATTAGTAGGGTGTTACTTTGACAGTCGCGTCGATTGAATTTCTAGGCTAACGTTGCATCCACTGAAACGTTGAAAGGGCATATAAGGACTGTATTAGGGAATGCGAATAGTCTATTTCAGTTTATTGGGAGAATTGTAGAGAACTGTGGTTCACCTGTAAAGGGGAGCGCATATGGGGCCCTAGTGCGACCCACTGTTGAATACTGTTCGAATGTTCGGGATTCGCACGACGTGCGATAAACGAAGACATCGAAGCATTTCAGAAGCGCGTTTCTAGATTTGTTGCACGTACGTTCGGTCAACACGAGAGTAGTGCGGAGATGCTTTGTGAACTCAAATGGGAATTTCTGGAGGAAGAAGTTCTTTTCGAGGAACGCTATAGAGAAATTTTAGAGAACCGTCATGTGAAGCTCACTAAAGAACGATTTTGTTTCCGACAACGTAAACTTCGCGTAAGGACCACGAAGATAACAGGAAATAGGACACCCAGGGAGGCATGTGGACTGTCGCTTCTCCCTAGTTCTCTCTGCGAGAGAAACAGCAAAATAATTCACTAGTTGTGGTACAAGTTACCCTCCAGCAAGAACCATACGATTGCTTGCGGTGTGTATACGTAGGTGTAGGAGTAGATATACGAGCTACACTTTTGTAGAATTTTTTCAATGAATATAATTCGATCCTTCGCCTTTCCGACAACGGATTATATGCTAGTTCCATTTTATGTCGCATTTACACGTTACGCATAGATACTCCTGTATTCATACGATACAGGAGTTTTTGTCTTCTCATCCCCAGTAACTCACATTTTTCCATATTTAGAGTAAGCTACCATTCATCACACCAAGCATAAATTCCGTCGAAGTCACCCTGTATCCTCTACAGTCAGCTAAGGACGATACTGTCTTGTACACAACAGCGTTTTCAAGAAACAGTCGCAATTTTCTGCTCTCTCTTTTCGTCAGATACTTCACGTAGACAGAGAACAAGAGCGGCTCTGTCTCACTTTCCTGGGGCATTCCTGACGATAGCCTTCATCTACATCGATACTCTGCAAATCATATTTAAGTGCCTGGCAGAATGTTCATTGAACAACCTTCACAGTTCTCTGTTATTCCAGTCTGGTATAGCGCGTATAATCTTCTGGGTGGCTGTGGGAATCAGAGGAACATTAGGAACACGTTCCGAACTGCACAAGAGCTAGAGTATTTCCTTTGTTAGACGCTTAGAATGGGAGATACTATTCACAAATTCGAGCGTACTGTGGCATTCGCAATTAGCAGGCACTTCACGGAGTATTGGAGGGTTTCCCGTGACGAATTGGGAACTTTGCTGGTCGTCACATAATGGTGGAATTCCTTTAGAGTGTGGGTTTGCTGAAATAGTAGAAGGAGAGGAAACAGTGAGAATGCTTGTGGGTGAAATAGTTTCTCTGAACCCGTGAAATCGGCTCGTGGACGTTCTAAGTCGGCTGAAGGTAGACCAGACGTAATTTCTTGTTCCACTGATTGCAGCATTTTAGCATATAGCAAGAGTGCAAGTAATTTTACGACGGCATTTTTGATGCAGTTACAGCTGGCTTGTAGCTGTATACAGTGACCCAACTGAAGCTTGTCCTGTTATCCGATCCTAGTTCTTTAGTACATCAAGAAAATTGTGGTTAGCAGGAGCTAATCAAAAACTTAGACAGTGGTTTTTAATGTGAGGATGAAGCATACTGTGTCCAGGCAATCCAAAACCTTTTTTTGCAGTGGCTTTTTGACGTTCAGTTCTTAGAACTGTTATCCCGAGATTATATTTCTTTTCCGAGATTATGCAATACTATTCATAGGGCCTGTTGGTAGTGAAACGGATATGGTTAGCGCTGTGTACTTAAAGGTCATTTGTCGAATATAGGAGAGCGACTGGACTGTTACAGTAAATTACTTGTTGTATCAGTCCTTGTCTCGACGTTGAACCTGTAATAGCAATCATTATCAAATACTATTTCACTTGTATAGTAGTGCAGAAGTTTGACTTGGATTCTGGCCGAGCAGTTCTAGGCCCTTTAGTCTGGAACCGCGCCACCGCTACGGTCGCAGTTTCGAATCCTGCCTCGTGTATGGATGTGTGTGATGTCCTTAGGTTAGTCAGGATTAAGTAGTTCTAAGTCTAGGGGAGTGATGACCTCAGATGTTAAGTCCCATAGTGCTCAGAGCAATTTGAACCATTTGATTCAGGGAGCAACTGCTTTTTCGGAAATGTAGCAAAATCAGGTCCGAAAACAGAGGCTTACTTTAAGACTCTTTAACACCGTCCAGATCGGAACCAACGAAGATCAGTTGGACAAAACTACATCCGAAAGATCTTTGACACTTAAACATCAAACATAATGAAATCTAAGAAAGTACAGAATGGGACAAAGCAGTCGATTGTCCCCAAGAATTAGAAGTTTGTACTGATTACTTATGTCAGCCCCACAACGTAACAAAAAGATTTTGAATGACAATTACGTTGTCTACGGTTTTCCGTCTAAAATCACTGTCACGTATGTCACACTGTTAGTTGATTTTGGCAGTGTGCCCCTTTCAACTGCTACTTCTATTATCGCAATTTTACACAGTGGTCTTGTGAACTTATTGGCCTATTAGTTGTTTTAATAACTGCTTGGTGCACATTACTTTTCCAAGTAAACCAATAATGATAAAATTTATTGAGGTGTGCACGTACCTATAACAGTTCCGGCGGCTCATTAAACTTCTCTGCTCTTCCTTATCTATCAACTGCGTCTCTGACGCCCCATGTCGGGGCAACATTGCGGCTATTTGGAGGGATTTACTCTCACGCACAGCTCTGCGCTGTCTTGTCCCGCTGGCTGTTCCAGATGCTATCAGGGATCGTCCGCCGAGGACGCTAGTCCGGTCACCATGTTGTGGTTAGGGATCTTTTACTATGAAGAGCACGCTTATGCCGTCTGAGGAACTGTGGCTTCTCTCTGCCTTAGAGGTGAGCAGTTGCGTCTTCTGAGATTGCACAGTATGCCCATTTTAACTTCCTTATTTCACCACAGTCCGCCACAGAAACAAATAGTGAGCATCTTGTCCTGCATGAGAGTAAGTGTTGGATGCGATTCACAAAAGCCTCTGTTTTTTTACCAAGCCCTTTTCACTAATACTTGTTTTAAGTTCACGCGTATAACACTGTGCAGCTTTCGTTAGCGGCCGTTATTTTAAACTGTATTCTTAACGTGGTTATCGGAACGTGACCGAATTATTCTCACGATAGTTGTTGAAAGGCTATATCATAACGAGATTTTCACTCTGCAGCGGAGTGTGCGCTGATGTTAAACTTCCTGGCAGATTAAAACTGTGTGCCGGACCGAGACTCGAACTCGGGACCTTTGCCTTTCGCGGGCAAGTGCTCTACCAAGGATATATCATGCCCATTTCAAGTTCCATTATTACTTGGTTAAGAGAGAATACTGATTCCTTTAAAATGTGTGTTTTGTTCTGGATGCTCAGGTTAAAACTGTTATAAACATGTGTACCTCCATAATCATTTTCATTCTGTACCGGAATTTGCACTGGTATGAAATGTCCAAGCACATTATAAATATGAGTACGTCCCTAATTATTTTCACTGTGCAGCGGAATATGCTCTGATATGAAATTTCCACGCAGATTAAAACTGTGTGCCCGGCAGGGACTCGACCTCGGGACCTTTCCTTTCGCGGAAAAAGTGCTTTGTCGTCTCAAGCACGACTCACGACCCGTTGAAAAATGGTTCAAATGGCTCTGAGCACTATGGGACTTAACATCTGAGGTCATCAGTCCCCTAGAACTTAGAACTACTTAAACCTAACTAACCTAAGGACATCACACACATCCATGCCTGAGGTGGGATTCGAACCTGCGACAGTAGCAGTCGCGAGGTTCCGGGCTGAAGCGCCTAGAACCGCTCGGACGCCGCGGCCGGCTCACGACCCGTCGTCACAGCATTACTTCTGCCAGTACCTCATTCCCAAAATTCCAAACTTCAGAGAAGTTCTCGTGCTGAACTCGCTAGACTAGAAATCCTGGAAGACAAGAGCGCTAATCATTCAAGTTTCGCAGGAGGCTTTCTGTGAAGTTTGGAAGGTTTGAAATGAGGTCCTTCGGAAGTAAAGTTGTGAGGAGGGATCGTGAGCTGCGCCTGGATAGCTCAGTCTGTAGAGTACTTTTCCGCAAAAGGCAAAGATCCGGAGGTCGATTCTCGGTTCGGCACACAGTTTAATCTGACAGGAAGTCTCATGTATATCCCCAATTGTCTGTTGACTCTGAAGCACTTGCGTATTAGGCCAAAGTTTCTCCTGCTTTAAGTTCACTATGCCAATATCTAAGATTTGTGTGCCGTACATGATTTTTTTTTTTTTTTACGTTTTAATTTATCTCCTGTATGTGTCTTTAGGGTGAATCAGGCAATTCTGCGATTGGTGACTTGAGCTCAAGCTGATTATATTGGCTTACGCATTCATTTTGCTCCGACAGATAGGCAGTCGTGACTTCATCAAGGGTTTCCCAGTCAATCACTGCGTATGACTGAATGTAGAGATAATGCTTACACACGGTCTACAACAGCTTGGTACTTACTATGAAAAGAATCAACTCGCACCCAGTCCTAAGAAAACAGAAGTGTATTTATTCCACCTGAAACATAAAAAGGCTGTCAAACTGGATGACACCACAAGGATCCCTGCCGCCCGTACACATGGAGAAGTGGGTCATCTGGAAGTAGTTGAACAGACTACAGACCGAAGTCGCAAGATCGAGGGACAATCTCGTTAAATGGAACTTCCAACTGCCAAATGCCAACACAACACTGTGCGAATGCGGTGAATTGCAGATAACCCGGCATCTCTTCAAATATAATTCATGCCCAACCAGCCGTAGCATGAAGGACTTAACGTCTGCAACACCCAACGCTATCAAAGTTGCCCAATTCTGGGTGAATACTGTATAGTTTTCTTTGTATGTATTGTATATGCGTTAATTTTAGTGTACTTCTGACACGAATAAAGAAAAGACTGCGTATGATGGAGAGGGGCCGTCGTACTGTCCCTCCGAAGGTTTAATACAGAATGTAAACATTTCGTAATCTTCACTTCTCGTGTTGTTAGCACGTTGCTGTTCTCAGGTGTTTTACTTCAGGGTTGATCGCTGTGCAGTCAGCTGCTGCGGGACAGCAGTAGGGCAAACCTCTCAGCTCGGGGAGCGGACTGCGCAGGGAACACTCAGACAGGCAGCAGCCTACTGTTCAGTCAGCGTGGCTGCCGATGCTGGTGTCAGCACTTCCACGACAACCCTCTACAGCGTCTCGGCCAAGTGAGACATCCTTTCGAGGTACTGCAGAAAGCACGGAGACAAACGGAGCCAAGTCGCCGTTGGTGACAGTGTTTCTCATGGGGCGGCCGGGTGCTGCGGAGGAATGGGCGTTGTCACTCATGCCGCCTCAGCCTTGTTGCCATCTTCCCTATGAGGGAATCGGAAAGCTGATCATCAGGTGTACCCTCTCTGACGCGCCTCTTGGCGTCGATACGAAGTTTTTCGCTGCTCACAGAGGTGCGGGCAGCGGTGGCAGCGTCGCTGGCCGGCGTCTGCTTGGTGCTGGAGTCCGTGTGCCTCGTCGCTGACGTCGGATGGAACGACGGGTTGTCTGCTTGGGCAGGAGACCGTGCTAGCGTGCTACGCCACATTTGGTGCACTTCGTTTTGTGTATCCTTGGTTGCGGGTAGTTGGCGCTCTCGTAGCGGTCCGTGCATCGTATGCTTCTGGCACGAACTGTGCAAGCCAGATGCTCCTTGGTTTGCCAGCGGAAGCACTGAGGAATGCCTCTCTTCTGCTTCAGAGTTTCTACGGTGACTGTAATGTCAGCGCCCTCTTCAGTTTGTTGAGGAGCGTGTTCTCCGATATGTTGGTGATGATGGCCAGCAGGGATGGCGATTCATTCTTCGTAAGCGGGACTTGACGCGCAGCATGTTTCGCACGTTGAAGCCAGGACCTTCCACCTAGTGGCATTCATATGGAAGAGCGTCGTGTACAATGCATCTTCGCTCGTCGTCCTCTGATAATCTCCTGTATTCGCACGGTTGTCCCCTGCAGCCCTTACATTGTAGCCGGCTCTCCTCCACTGTTTAGGGAACTGCTGGAAAAAAGGTAGTCTTCCACATCTCAAGAAACATGCATTGTGGTCTCTGCTCAAACCTACTGGCTGTCGTTGGCTGTCTGGAGGTGGCCGCTTCTTCATCACTTGTGCTGTCGCCTTGGTCGGCAGACGGGGGCCACTGCTGCCTGGGAGGCGGCGGCTCATCCATTTCTGCGTCCGCCCGTGCTCGTCAACTGTTAGTATTCGATCTGACTGGTACGAAGGGCACCGCTCCTGTTTCACCTCTCACCGTGACGAGTTGGTGGTCCAGAAGAGCTATGTTGTGCCGTTGTCTGCAATGGCGCACGTTCACTGCGCGTGGTTGAGACAGCGAGCTGCCACTTCTTTGGTGACTTTTAGTCCCTAGTTCCGCTATAGTTGACGACAGTTTGCGATGCTCGCCGTGGAGGTGAAACAGTACTACAGCTGCCTGTCGGCGCGTCCATTCTTCTTTTGGCAGTGGTGAGTCATCCAAAAGCACATTCGCATCAGTCGTGTCGTCCGTCACGATCTCCTCAGTTGGAGGCTGAGTCGTCGTAATGGAAGGCTAAGACGCGGCCGGCGGCGGAGCGATCTCGTCCGAAAGGCGAACTGTTATCCTGTTGTGGAGGGGGCGGGGCGGGGGCGGGGGCGGGGGTTGGGGCAAAAGGGGACGTCGTTCGAGGAGACTCGTCCGAACGGCGATCCGCCAAGCCCATCGCCCTGCCCAAGGCTCCACGAAACTGAGGGCGTGCCCCAGACATGACTGCACTGCGTCTGGGTGACGACTTCTAAGGTTTCTTAGTGTAGTTCACAAGATAGATTAATCTTGGCCATAGCTTGTGCCAGTAACCAATTAAGTATAAGCTGCTTTTGCTATTGTATGGTAAAAGGAAATGGCTCTGAGCACTATGGGACTCAACTGCTGAGGTCATGAGTCCCGTAGAACTTAGAACTAGTTAAACCTAACTAACCTAAGGACATCACAAACATCCATGCCAGAGGCAGGATTCGAACCTGCGACCGTAGCGGTCTTGCGGTTCCAGACTGCAGCGCCTTTAACCGCACGGCCACTTCGGCCGGCTGTATGATAAAAGGACCCACTAATTAGAAAAGTTGGTGGGATATTGTGTATGACTATCAGTGTTTGTCGTTTTGAATTATTGTATCATTGTATCATTACTTTTGTTTTCCATTTGTGTAATTATCTTGTGTTGTATCAAATAAAGATTCTTTTTCTTTAAAAAAGGAAAAAAAAGGTATCTCTTATTTGCAAACCACATTTTATTTTCTTATTTTCGAAATTTACATTTTATATCGCGTCTGCATATGTCAGTAGTATCCAATGATCTCAGGCAGTATTGAAGAACGCATGGCAGAGAGTAAGATTTAGATTTCAGTTCCCAAACAGGCTGAAGTAGCCGCTGGACTATCTGGCGTTTCCAGTAAACCAGGGGGGGGGGGGGGGAGGGGGGGGAGATGTGTCGTTGTAAGAGAGACAGTTACATCAACCCGTGATATGTAGCGAAACCGCATCCATTCTAGTGTCAATCAAGTGATTTCGTTTAGTAAGTATTTACTAATAAAAGCCACTTTTTCCAGCACTGTATATATTAGGAGAAACCTGCTACTGATAAACACTTTCTTACAACATTATGACGCAAGAAAGTAGTCGTTTCAATGAACAAATGAACAATGTTCAAGCTAACGAATGTTTCACGATTATGAGTACGAGATCGAGAATGTGCAGCGTAGTCGCCAGTTGCCGATATGATGCCTTGAAAACTACACTAGTTTCTGTTGTTAAGATCTTATTCCCCAGAAACTGCTAGCTTTGAGTTGATAAGTGATATATTGTTTCATTTTTATAATTTTTGGCGATTTCGAAAACAAACGCATCATAAGAGCATCCACGAACATTAATACAAGTAGTTTAGCTTTCCACATTGTCACTTAGAACTACAAGATACAGAGTCGAACTTTCCAGAGGATCCTATTGCACTACTTCCGCGAAGTACAAGATCTTTGCAGCAAAAAATGGTAGGAGGAAATCCTAGGCGACGAATCATTAATGCAAGGACAGATATTTTTAATCTCTGCAAATCTCTGATAGAAAAACACGGCCATGCATACTGTACGTCTATTACGTCATCTTTTGCAGTCTGATCAACTAAAGTGGGACACTTCAGGAGATTTAGTACAGTGAGGGGATCATACAAGCTCCCTGTTAATTTTAATTTTAATCTGTAAAATTTTTCTGGTCTATGTACAGTATTATGGTAATATTTGCAATGCAGTTAATTCTTCTTTATTTTTTATGAGATATAAAAATTCAGGTCCACCAAAAATAAAACAAAGGGAAGATTTTCTTAAATATTCGAGGTGTACAATTTGAAAAGTAATTGTAATTATTTTGAATATTGTTTAATGCCGCGGAGGCAAAATAAATGTCTTAATGTTAATATTTTATATGTTCGGCACCTTCCAGGTCCGTGCTCCCTCTCATTATCGGGAAAATATTTAACAGACGAAAAGTGACTGTATGGAACTGGGTACACGAAAACAAACAGGTTTAGGACGCACAAGAACATAATGTACACCAAAGTTTGCGAAGTGGAAAACGTTCGTTAAATCCGAATTATGTAAATTATATTTATTACAGGTTGACAATTATTGAACTATATGAAATAAAATCATCACCACTTCTGAACGGTTTGCGTTAGGATGTTCAAATTGTACGGTCGGTGGCGGGGCACGATGGGAATTCGTATGCGCTGTATGATTTGGTTTAGCGACGAAGCTCACTTTCATTTGGCTGAGTTCGACAATAAGCAAAGCTGACGTATTTGGGAGACTGAGAATCCGCATTTCGCAATCGAGAAGCCTCTGCACGCTCAACGGGTGACTGTGTGGTGTGCAATGTCCAGTCACGGAATATTCGGGGGGATATTCCTTGATGGCACGGTGACTACCGGACGATACGTGAAGGTTCGGTAGATGATTTCATCCCCATTATCAAAAATGACCCTCATTTCGACAAGATGTGGTTCATGCAATACGAAGCTCCGCCCCATCGAATCAGGAGAGTGTTTGATGTCCTGGAGGAGCCATTTGGGGACCGCATTCTGCCTGTGCGGTACGCAGAGGCCAACGGCATGTGCCTCGACTGGCCGTCATATTCTCCGGATCTGAACACATGCAACTCCTTTTCGGGGGAGGGCGCTATATTAAAGACAAGTGTATAGCAATAGCCCCAAAACCATTGCTGAGCTGAAAACAGCTGTTCGGGTTATAGACAGCATCGATGTTCCGACACTTCAGCGGGTCATCCAGAATTTCGCAATTCGTCTGCACCACATCATCGCCAATGATTGCAGACGTATCGAACATGTCATAACCTAAATCCGAATATATGTAGTAAGGTTTACATGCTGGATAAAGTGTGTGCACGCCGTAGTTTGTAACTAATTTACTGTTTTTCTCTTTCATACAGTTCACTGATTGACACCCTGTATTTGTGTACAGTGCTATCAAAACTGAGAAGAAGAAGGGTCAGTCACAAAAAAAAAAGCATGACAAGCTATCAGTGCAGGACACCATACAGATGGTCTTGCAAAAACATATAATGTAAAATCAAGCTTTTCAATAAACAAAACTCACTGATGATGGCACAAAGTGCCGAAACATGTTTGGGTAAAAAGAAAAAACAGTGTTTTGCATAAAAGGTGGAACCTATATCCAATAATTTTAACAGCAAACACGGAAAAAAAACCACAAGGGCTGCAAATATAAAAGACGAATTATTAATTTGTATTTTCTGAGAAGTTATAAAGCTAAACAATTGCCCGTTATATATCAGTATAATTACACTAGGTGAAAAAGTTAATGGTAGGTTAATAAGACCAAGCAGCTCCTATATGCAACTATGTGCGGCAATGGATACGTTCGAATGGACCTCAAACGCGGAGCCTACGATGCTGTTGACGAGCCTGAGTTCCACCTTCATGCTGTCATCGGAAACGGTTGTGAGCTAGGTCCTCAGCGTTTCTGTTGGATGTCACTACTCATATTTACATTCACAATCACAGAATAGCTTAACGTTACTAAGACTGACATTTCCTAAATTATTGTTATTATTAGTATTTATTGCTCTTGTGCCACACAAATTGTTCTGTGTATTCTCTAAGGAAGTCTGGTTACATGTATGAGAGAGTAGAAGGTCCAAAGCCTTCTAGGAGAAATAAATTTATAAATAACTAAACGTGGACTTCGTAGTGTCGCTATGTAATAATCCTGTGCATCATGCAGACATCTATGATGACTAGACTCGGTATAGCAATGATTCCTAACATCAGATAATAATAAATCTTTGTGTGTGTGTGTGTGTGTGTGTGTGTGTGTGTGTGTGGTGCCTCTTCTTATATATTTGGTCTTCCGTTTAATGTACCACATGCCCCGGCAATTTCCGTCTGTGTTGAGTCATTGGACACAAGCTCCCTGTTTAGCAGCGATTCATTTAACTCCCCCCCCCCCCCGTCCCCCCCCCCCCCCCAACGCAGTCTTTTAGATTTCATGTGAGGTAAAAAAAAATCATCTTAAGTGGCTGTGCCACGTACCATGGTTAATCCGACAAAAAAAAAAAGAGAGGCCAGGGCTTTAATGGCATTCATAGCACCTGGTGCCCTCATGTCTGCTCAAACTAACAGGACTTGTAAGAGGACGAGGAGTGCAAGAGGTGTGCTAAATAGCGTTGGCTCTAGAGCACTGAGTTAAACAGGTGTTAAGAAAGGAACATTGATCCCGAGATTCGATGACGGTATCATGACTACCTTGTTGAAGGATTTATGGCTGCCTGGGTAGAAGTAGGCCTGACAGAAAACAGACATCACAGGAAGAAATCTAATGGCCTGGCGCCACGTTGAATAGAAGCAAGAGACGCAATGCGTTAATGGCACCACGATAAAGGCTAAGATGGCGTCATCATAAAAGTATGGTTGAAGGTAGTTCAAACAAAGCCAGTAATAAAGATATAATATAACTATAAATAATTTTTTATATTTTGATTTAGAAGTACCATACAGGTACTAAAACTCCGGGCTTATAATGTTACTTTCAAATCATTACGACGTTTCACGAATGAAGCAATTTTTTATATAACACATTAAGACTCTCGGCACAGAGTTGGAAGTACGTACGCGCTCAGTCTTCCAATTAGTCAAGCACGCCAAGTTTATATTCCCCTCCTTCAGTGACCCGCAAGAAGACCAAGAAAGTAGCTATGTTTTCTACTAGATAAGATTCTTTACACGTAGTTTGAGTACATAGACTATTATGCTCGCCAACTGATGCAGTATTCTAGAAATAATGGATAAGAGTGTGGCGTCGTTTGTAGACAGTGGTATTAAAATGTTGGTTATTTGAGTTTTTCTAAAAGAAATATTGTGACACACTAGACCATCTCAGAGCCGGTACAAAATGATCACGCAGAGCGTATGTGATCGAGACTTCACGAAAATTTCGTCGACTCTATTCCCACGCGCTTTAGAGCCAGTGCCTATATACCTAAGAGTGATCCTCCAGTGTTCGTTTTGAAGCACTGTATCGAATGCAAGCTTAATTTAGACATAGGGGTGTGGGTACCTAACTCTACTGCTATGATCATGGTTTCCCTAACTACAAACCCTCTATAAATGTCCATAAGACACTGTAAGTTAGCAGAACCATTGTCACCAGCCTGATTTAAACTGCCTAGCAGTCTTTTAAGAGAGTTAAATTGCCTTTCGTTCAAAGATTTCGTTTCTTCCTGGGCAACTTCGTTGTATTTCACAACATGTTGTGAAGAAAATCTTCGAATTCCTTCGACATTTACTGTCAAGCCTATTATTTAACGACTCCAACCACCATAGCAGCGCTCCCGGACAGTCCACAGAAGCACATTGTGTCCGGATACTTTAACTCATGCTCTGGATCTTAATATTTCGTTTGTTTTTCTTACGTGTCCGTTCCATTTGAAGCAGTTTGGTGATATTAGACGATAACACAGGCTCCAGGAGTTATACCGTAAACATACATTACATTCTTTAATGTCCATTTAGTAACTCTCCATTCAATTACGGTGTTTTTTTATACGTTCATCTGTCCATCCTTAGTTTTTCGCGTAGACTTCTCAGCTAATTTATGTTTCTGAATTTTGCATCTGAATTTCGTGCTACCTTTAATGATTTACTCATGAAGCCCTATTTAGTTTAGTCCTTCGACAACTTCTGTTAGATACTTGTGGTTTCTCATCATTAAGGTGATTATTTGAGGAAGAAATTCCTGAGAACGTACGTTTGAAGCACAGCACTGTATTGTAGCGAATCATGGACAGTGGGTAAATCGGAACAGAAGAGAATTGAAACCTTTGAGATGTGGGGCTACAAAAGACGTTTTCCGCAGAATCGGTGACGAAAGGAAGTTATGAAACCCTGACAAAAATTAAGGGAAGGATGGCACGACGTGTGTTAAGGCATCAGGAAATAACCTCCATGGTATTAGGGGGAGCTGTAGAGGATAAAATCTGTACAGAGATTGGAATACATTCACAAATAATTGATGACGTAGGATGCAACTCCCCTGGTTTCAGATGGGTAAAGAGCTTCTTACAATTAATAAAATTTTCCGGGCTCTTGTGCCGTGATCAAATGGATTTACCTTAAAATCTTACGTTTCGTTCCCATCTGTGAAGGACATTTCCAGCGGGGATCCCAGCTTTTTTGAATGTCCGATTCACACCATAGCTCACTACTGAATTCAGCAAATTTCGGCTGCCGCGAGCTTCCACGCAGCTAGTTTTCAAGAAAGAAGGTGTTGGCTTGGACCACACAGTTTGCCGAAAACCCACGTACACAGACCGGTACCTATAAGGGGATTAGAACCACCACCCACAACAAAAGCGAGGCACATAAAAACGTTGGCGGATAGAGCAAGGAAAATCTGTGAACCATAGCTGCTTGACGCACAATTAAAAGATCTCACCAATGCATTGCTCAAGAATGGTAATACGTTCGTTGGGCGAAAAAGAGCGTTATGACCATCGCGTAGATATCATAGCAATACTCAACCGTCGATGAAAACGAAAGTTTTCCTGCCATTCGTTAAGGACGTGAATGACCGCAGAGGAAAAATCTTCAAAAAGCGGAACATCGCGATAATCTAGGCACGCACACGGAAGTCACAAGATCACTGCAATTGGCCAAGGATGCTCGCCAACTGCTGGGAGAAGCTTGAATACCGTGTAGTTGTGGGGAGGTGTACGTGTGTACTACCAGAAACTGTCAAAAAACTACTGGAAGAGCAAGAGGGCAATTGCAGAAAAGGGGAAATTGACACATCAGCTGTTGCGGAACCCCCTTTGCAGCCAGAAGATCACCATATTCATTTTGATAGGACTCAAGTACTGGCAGCCTCAAGCGGGTAGCATGAGCCATAGAGATTGTAAAAACCCAAGAAATTTCAGTAGGAAGGAGGAGAGTATGAAATTAAATGACATTTGGATTCCGATGCTGATAAAGAAGTGCACCATTCCTCCACCATGGGATGATAGCAACAGCGGACGACGGCAGTCCACAACGGCCAATAGCGCTCGCGTATTGAAAACATGTGACGTCACGCCACTGCGCGGAAGCTCGTGGAAGCGGAATTTTGCTGTAGACAGTAACGAGCCAGCGTCTGAAACGGATATTCAAAAAAGCACTGATCCCTGTTGAAAAGGTCCTCCGCAGATGGGAATGAAACGTTGGGTTTTAAGGTGAAATCCATTCGACTACGGCATAATAGCCTGGAACATTTTACTAATTGAGACATTTCCGGTGGTGAAAGTTTACATTTTACAATAAAGAGCTTGTATTTCAACAAAACTGTTATAATGTTGTTACATTGCCTTTTGTGATATAACTTCTTTGATGTATTTGTTTCAGATGAGCTTGAATGCTCTTTACACAAGGCTGAGTCAAATGAGAACCTTAAATTTTTTTTAAATATTATTTATTGTGCAGAAGTGATACAAAGCTACGTCACTTTTCGACATAATCTCCCCTACGCTCAATACAAGTCCCCCAGCGCTTATAAAGTGCATAAATTCCTTTAGAAAAAATTGTTTTGGTAGTCCGCGCAACCACTCATGCACCTCGTGGCGTACCTCTTCATCAGAACGGAACTTCTTCCCTCCCACTCAGTCTTTGAGTGGTCCAAACATATGGAAATCACTTGGGGCAAGGTCTGGTGAGGATGGTGGATTAGGAAGTGGTTGGTGGCAGTGAACCCAGGTTTAGTCCCAAGTAACGATTCTTGCAAGGAAGTCATCACCTTCTCATTCAAAGCGCCGAAGAAGTTCTTCACAAGCATCAACACGTCGTTCTCTCATTTCAGGAGTCAGCTGCCGTGGCACCCATCTTGCAGACACTTTGTGAAAATGGAGAACATCACGCACAATGTGGTGTGCTGACCCAAGACTAATCTATAAACATGCTGCGATGGCATTTAGTGACACTCGGCGGTTTTCCTTCACTATGGCTTCAACTGCTGCAATGTTTCTTTTAGTAACAACTCGCTGTGCCTGCTTACGACGAGGAGCACCTTCCACTGAAGTCACACCAATTGCGAACTTCTTACTCCATCTTTAGACTTCCTGATGTGACAAACATGCATCACCGTACTGAACCTTCATTCATCGATGAATTTCAAAAGATTTCACACCTTCACTACGCAAAAACCGAATAACAGAACGCTGTGCTTTCCTGGTGCAAGTCGCAAGTGGGGCGGCCATCTTTATCCTGATACTGCGACGGTATGTATGCATCTACACTATGCTGACACCTACAGGCCATTCTGCACGCTGCTTGTAGCACGCTTACCAACTTACAGGATAACGGCGCGAAATTTCGTATTCTTATTACAAATTTAAGGTTTTCATTTGACTCACCCTCGTAGCTCGAGACGCCAAGTCTCAGAATATAACAATGAAACCTATATCAGTTTCTCTAGGAACTTACCAGTCATGCTATAATGTGTAACAGTCTCTTCACGCCGCTTCTCCGGTAACAGTCTCTTCACACCGCTTCTCCGGCATTATTCTCAGGAGTCTGTGTCTGAGACTGTCTCAGAACCACGACATACGCTTCGCTGGTACAATGTGGTGTACAGCAAAAATTATTTCAATCTGTGGTAGCTTCAAAAAACACGATTTCTTTGTTATTGATTTGGTTTTGTGTGGTTTTAATGGTCCCAGCCAAGAGTAATTAAAATTTCTGCGACATTAATCTTACAAACCTTTTTGTTTTTGCTGTAAAATGATTTGCCAATTTTCGACGCACTTTTCGTGTAATCTTATTCACATAAATTGATTAATTGTGTCACTCTTTTTTGATTAAAAATAGACAACGCTCTTCCAGTTCAAAAACTACTGATTTATTTATTGGGATTGGTAAAGTGACCGTGAAATATATACCTACATTGAGTTAGTAAAAAGTTTGTGCTTTGTGCACATTTCTATTTGCACAGTTGTTACATAAATGTTAACGCGTTATTTTCTGATTGGCGTCTCGTAAAATAAGTTAATAACAGTAAAAATGTGTATAATTTATGCTGTTTTCACAATACACCTAACTTCGCTCTCCTCTAAAGTAGATGCAGTCACAGTTAAACAGAACACACAAATGGCAGGACGACATGCGTAAAAGTCAGACAATTTGTAGATACTGACCTTTGCTAAGGCTCAATTACTTCCCTTTTATTATGGTCAAGCTGCCGAAGGTGCAACATTGTGTTCCGAACAAAGAATTTTACAGTCAAAGGACCATGATGCCTTTTACAAAATATTTTCTGTACTTCCGAAAACAGAAGTAGGGTGCACTACTGCAGACACTGCTTGGAATGTGTGTTGTTTTACTTCGCTTTCAGTCTCGTGGAAACATATCTTTAGCGTTGGAAACAAAATTCCCAATAACTGTCTGTAATGGTGTACCGTTTTTGTTTGTGAATGTATGACTATTCATGTTTGGAAATGGTGTTTCAAATGATAAAATTAGAGAAACAGTTTACAGAAATATTGCCTCAATATGTTCGTCGGTGCACGTAATGACTATCAGACATGATTAAACGCAATTTCCAATGAATGAATTGGGTTTATGGTTCGGAACATAAGCTTAATATTTCATCTGTGACTACATGCAGAAAGTAATTCGCTTACAACAAAAACAATTTTTCTGAGATAAAATTATGAATTCGACGATGATACACCATGTGGAATCTAAGCACAACATCCTTGAAGACACAGAAACACAATTTTAACGAAACAGATCTTCCTCCCAAGTGAAAGGACTGTTTAGAGAATGTGTATAATAATTCGAAAATGTAGCAGTTGTGATATTTTGACATTAATCGTTGTGTGTCTTCAGTTTCAGTTATTTCGGCATTATCTGAGACATTTCCGGTGTTCCTCGAATAGGATGATGGCGGGGGCTGAATTTCGGCATATAACTTTAGCATTTGTCATTCCTGGATTGCTGATCCCCTTCCGCATAAAGAAACTATTTCTAGAACTAGCAACGCACCTCTGATTTCATGCAATTCCTTCTTCAAAATCTCAGTCTGGTGAGAGAGAAGGTAAATTTTAAAATCAGCGGCTAATATATAATGTGTTCTTTGCTGACGGAGTCAAGATTGTGAAAAACGCTTACGATTTAATATTAACCGAGCCTCCAGTTTGGCGAACAACTACACAGAAGCCAGTTCACGTACTTACAGACGAATATAGGATATTAAAACTTAATATTGACTAACGAATCAATACATGCACTTGACTGTGCAAAAATTACATATGTATAGAATTAGGTGCTCTGTCAACAAAACTTGTTATTGCATTTATTTCCTGTAATCAATTAAACAAGCTCACAGCTAATTTTAGTCTCACCTTGCTGCATGTGAATGTCACAGTCCGACATGCGCAACATATATATATATAAAATCTTTAAGAATATAAAGTTTTGTTGTAGTAATTAAGTATTTGATGATCGCTTCCCTCCGCTACGACCTTGCCTAGTCGACGGTGCGGGTCTCAAGCCGCTCCTCGGAGTATGGGACCTCATCATCATCATCATCATCATCCCTCTGCTTGGACATTTTTACAACTTCCAAATAACCTGTTTACGTTGATTGACTTCAAGTTATGTGTGCTAGAGTATTCTTTTAGCAAGCAGAAATGTTAGCATGTTAGAAATGGGGTTTATTCAAAGTACATACAGCAAAATCAATATTTGCATTGACCTATAAGAAGAAATTAAGATATCTGTATCAGGTCTATTGTTGAAGCCTTTTGCTTTTACTTCAGAGAGAGATTTAAAGAAAGACTTTGGTCATGAGTGTTGCTGGAGTGATTATCAGTCGTTGCTGAAAGATTTCCAAAGAGATACAAGTGTATGCTGAAAGCGGAGCTTACAGTTTTATTTTCTTGGTTCCACTGGAGTCAATAACTGTGTACTCGTTTCCATCAGCGTTAATGGGGCTAGTAAGATGCAGAGACTGATGTTGTTCCGCTGTATGCGATCGCGTCCGTGTTCAGAGCATACTGCTGCACAGGGAGGTCACACTCCAGTGTCCACATCACAATGAATAGCTTCACATTCTCCTACTCGACGAGACACTGCAGAAAGAATGGAAAAATTGGTGCCCGCTACGTTAGGTAAACACCAACATCTCCCTTACGCTGTCAGGACTTGCTAAACTGGACACTTTCCTGGTAGGCTGTCCTGTACTATCACTGAAATAAGCGTCACCTTTAGTTTGCCATTGGTAGGCTTATTAAAATCCTAACTTTTCTTGTCACAGTTAACATGATAGAAAGCTGCTATTATAAATAAAGCACAGGTGCGCAGCTGACAACACTATTCAAATACAGAGATCAGCGAAATATTATGACCATCTGCTTAACAGCAGGTGTGCCCACCTTTCGCAAGGGTAACAGCGGCGACACGTCGGTGCATGGAAGCAATGAGGCCCTGTTAGGTTCCTGGAGGTAGTTGGCACCACATCTACACATATAAGTCACTAAATTCCGTAAATTCTGAGGAGGGGAACGATAATCTCAAACGCCACGTTCAATTACACTCCTGGAAATGGAAAAAAGAACACATTGACACCGGTGTGTCAGACCCACCATACTTGCTCCGGACACTGCGAGAGGGCTGTACAAGCAATGATCACACGCACGGCACAGCGGACACACCAGGAACCGCGGTGTTGGCCGTCGAATGGCGCTAGCTGCGCAGCATTTGTGCACCGCCGCCGTCAGTGTCAGCCAGTTTGCCGTGGCATACGGAGCTCCATCGCAGTCTTTAACACTGGTAGCATGCCGCGACAGCGTGGACGTGAACCGTATGTGCAGTTGACGGACTTTGAGCGAGGGCGTATAGTGGGCATGCGGGAGGCCGGGTGGACGTACCGCCGAACTGCTCAACACGTGGGGCGTGAGGTCTCCACAGTACATCGATGTTGTCGCCAGTGGTCGGCGGAAGGTGCACGTGCCCGTCGACCTGGGACCGGACCGCAGCGACGCACGGATGCACGCCAAGACCGTAGGATCTTACGCAGTGCCGTAGGGGACCGCACCGCCACTTCCCAGCAAATTAGGGACACTGTTGCTCCTGGGGTATCGGCGAGGACCATTCGCAACCGTCTCCATGAAGCTGGGCTACGGTCCCACACACCGTTAGGCCGTCTTCCGCTCACGCCCCAACATCGTGCAGCCAGCCTCCAGTGGTGTCGCGACAGGCGTGAATGGAGGGACGAATGGAGACGTGTCGTCTTCAGCGATGAGAGTCGCTTCTGCCTTGGTGCCAATGATGGTCGTATGCGTGTTTGGCGCCGTGCAGGTGAGCGCCACAATCAGGACTGCATACGACCGAGGCACACAGGGCCAACACCCGGCATCATGGTGTGGGGAGCGATCTCCTACACTGGCCGTACACCACTGGTGATCGTCGAGGGGACACTGAATAGTGCACGGTACATCCAAACCGTCATCGAACCCATCGTTCTACCATTCCTAGACCGGCAAGGGAACTTGCTGTTCCAACAGGACAATGCACGTCCGCATATATCCCGTGCCACCCAACGTGCTCTAGAAGGTGTAAGTCAACTACCCTGGCCAGCAAGATCTCCGGATCTGTCCCCCATTGAGCATGTTTGGGACTGGATGAAGCGTCGTCTCACGCGGTCTGCACGTCCAGCACGAACGCTGGTCCAACTGAGGCGCCAGGTGGAAATGGCATGGCAAGCCGTTCCACAGGACTACATCCAGCATCTCTACGATCGTCTCCATGGGAGAATAGCAGCCTGCATTGCTGCGAAAGGTGGATATACACTGTACTAGTGCCGACATTGTGCATGCTCTGTTGCCTGTGTCTATGTGCCTGTGGTTCTGTCAGTGTGATCATGTGATGTATCTGACCCCAGGAATGTGTCAATAAAGTTTCCCCTTCCTGGGACAATGAATTCACGGTGTTCTTATTTCAATTTCCAGGAGTGTATATCATAGATGTGTTCGATTAGGTTCAGATCTGGCGAGTTTTGGAGGAGGGGGGGGAGTGGCCACATATCAATTGGAACTCGCCAGTGTGTTTTTCTCGAAACACTCCATCACACTCCTGGCCTTGTGACAAGGCTCATCATCTTGTTGAAAAATGACATGCCGTCGGGAAACATGATCGTCATGAAGGGGTCTACGTGGTCTGCGACCAGAGTACCATACTCCTTGGCTGTCTTGGTGCCGTGCACTAGCGCCACTGGACCTATGGATGTCCACGTGAATGTTCCTCAGAGCATAATGCAGCCGCTGCTAGTTTGTTTCTGTCCCACAGTACAGGTGTCAAGGAGTAGTTCACATGAGAGACGCTGGATTCGTTCACTCCCCTCGGCGTGATGATGAAGTTATCAGGATTCATCAGACCATGCAGCACTCTGCCACTGCTCCAATGTTCTGTACTGGTGGTCATGTGTCCATTTCAGGCGTAGTGGCCGATGTCGTACTGTTAACGTTGGCACCTGCATGGGTCGTTGGCTGCGGAGATCCACCATTAAGAGCGTTCGCTGCTCTGTGTGTTCACATTTACTCTCTGTTCAGCATTAAAGTCTGATGTTGGTTCCACCACAGTTCGCCGCCCATCCGGTTCTGGCAATCTGCCCAGCCAACAACATCCGAAACCACTAATGAGGGTTGCCCGCCCAACCGCACATCTGGCCGTGGTCTTATCATGGTTTCGCCACGTGCTGAAGGCGCCCACCAGAGCACTCCTGTTTTTAGCAAACAGAACACAGCATGCTTTTCTCAATGGAGAGACGTCTACAGACGTTAAAGTAACCTCTGGCGTGCCACTGGGGACTATTATGGGACCGTTGCTTTTCACAATATATATATATATATATATATATATATAAATGATCTAGTAGATAGTATCGGAAGTTCCATGCAGCTTTTCGCGGATGATGCTGAAGTATACAGAGAAGTTGCACCATTAGAAAACTACAGTGTAATGCAGGCAGATCTGCAGCGGATAGGCACTTGGTGCACGGAGTGGCAACTGACCCTTAACATAGACAAATGTAATGTGTTGCGAATACATAGAATGAAGAAGCGTTTATTGTATGATTATATGATAGCGGAACAAACACTGGTAGCAGTTAATTCTGTAAAATATCTGCAAGTATGCGTGCGGAACGATTTGAAGTGGAATGATCATATAAAATTAATTGTTGGTAAGGCGGGTACCAGTTTGAGATTCATTAGGAGAGTCCTTAGAAAATGTGGTCCATCAACAAAGGAGGTGGCTTACAAAACACTCGTTCGACCTATACTTGAGTGTTGCTCATCAGTGTGGGATCGGTACCAGGTCGGGTTGACGGAGGAGATAGAGAAGATCCAAAGAAGAGCGGCGCGTTCCGTCACAGGGTTATTTGGTAAGCGTGATAGCGTTACGGAGATGTTTAGCAAACTCAAGTGGAAGACTCTGCAAGAGAGGCGCTCTGCATTGCGGTGTAGCTTGCCGTCCACGTTTCGAGAGGGTGCGTTTCTGGATGAGGTATCGAATGTATTGCTTCCCTTTACTTATACCTCCCGAGGAGATCACGAATGTAAAATTATAGAGATTCGAGCGCGCACTGAGGCTTTCCGGCAGTCCTTCTTCCCGCGAACAGTACGCGACTGGAACAGGAAAGGGAGGAAATGACAGTGGCACGTAAAGTGCCCTCCACCACACACCGTTGGGTGGCTTGCGGAGTATAAATGTAAATGTAAACACCCGACAAGCCGTGCAGCTTCCAAAATGATCGTGCCGAACCTCCGGGCTATCACAATCTGCCCTTGGTCTAATTTAGATAGATCGCACTCCTTAGCCATTCTACACACGGACAGCATGCTCAAAGAAACTAGAAACACCATGCGCTTGTCTGACTAGCAGTGATTCCTTGCCAGGAGACGCTGCTATCGCCTGAACGGTTTGATGTCGATAGTAGGTTGGTGGTCATAATGTTGTGGCTGAACAGTGTATCAACTTACTAAGACTCATATACACTGAGATTTAAGTTAGATTCACAAAGAAGCCTACTGTTTGCCAAAGGTACTACCACAGAATTAATTATCAAAGAATGCTTATGTCATTCAAAAAGACTGTAGAATAAATCGGGCAGTCATTCCTCGGATAATTGGAGAAACCATATTACAAGAGTAAGGAAAACCAGTAGATAATAAGGCCAATGAGAAAAGACATCGTCAGATAATGATACATAGGCAATGGAAAATATAGCGTTACGTGATCAGAATCATGAACGATCTCGCGTTCCATTGATGGTTGTACTTTCGAGCTGGAAACGTGTGGTTCCTGAAGAGGGGCAGCAGCCTTTTCAGTAGTTGCAAGGGCAACAGTCTGGATGATTGACTGATCTGGCCTTGTAACAATAACCAAAACGGCCTTGCTGTGCTGGTACTGCGAATGGCTGAAAGCAAGGGGAAACTACAGCCGTAACTTTTCCCGAGGGCATGCAGCTTTACTGTATGATTACATGATGATGGCGTCCTCTTGGGTAAAATATTCCGGTGGTAAAATAGTCCCCCATTCGGATCTCCAGGCGGGGACTACTCAAGAGGATGTCATTATCAGGAGAAAGAAAACTGGCGTTCTACGGATCGGAGCGTGGAATGTCAGATCCCTTAATCGGGCAGGTAGGTTAGAAAATTTAAAAAGGGAAATGGATAGGTTGAAGTTAGATATAGTGGGAATTAGTGAAGTTCGGTGGCAGGAGGAACAAGACTTCTGGTCAGGTGACTACAGGGTTATAAACACAAAATCAAATAGGGGTAATGCAGGAGTAGGTTTAATAATGAATAGGAAAATAGGAATGCGGGTAAGTTACTACAAACAGCATAGTGAACGCATTATTGTGGCCAAGATAGATACGAAGCCCACACCTACTACAGTAGTACAAGTTTATATGCCAACTAGCTCTGCAGATGACGAAGAAATCGAAGAAATGTATGATGAAATAAAAGAAATTATTCAGATTGTGAAGGGAGACGAAAATTTAATAGTCATGGGTGACTGGAATTCGAGTGTAGGAAAAGGGAGAGAAGGAAACATAGTAGGTGAATATGGATTGGGGGACAGAAATGAAAGAGGAAGCCGCCTTGTAGAATTTTGCACAGAGCACAACATAATCATAACTAACACTTGGTTTAAGAATCATGAAAGAAGGTTGTATACATGGAAGAACCCTGGAGATACTAAAAGGTATCAGATAGATTATATAATGGTAAGACAGAGATTTAGGAACCAGGTTTTAAATTGTAAGACATTTCCGGGGGCAGATGTGGACTCTGACCACAATCTATTGGTTATGACCTGTAGATTAAAACTGAACAAACTGCAAAAAGGTGGGAATTTAAGGAGATGGGACCTGTATAAACTAAAAGAACCAGAGGTTGTACAGAGATTCAGGGAGAGCATAAGGGAGCAATTGACAGGAATGGGGGAAATTAATACAGTAGAAGAAGAATGGGTAGCTTTGAGGGATGAAGTAGTGAAGGCAGCAGAGGATCAAGTAGGTAAAAAGACGAGGGCTAGTAGAAATCCTTGGGTAACAGAAGAAATATTGAATTTAATTGATGAAAGGAGAAAATATAAAAATGCAGTAAGTGAAACAGGCAAAAAGGAATACAAACGTCTCAAAAATGAGATCGACAGGAAGGGCAAAATGGCAAAGCAGGGATGGCTAGAGGACAAATGTAAGGATGTAGAGGCCTATCTCACTAGGGGTAAGATAGATACCGCCTACAGGAAAATTAAAGAGACCTTTGGAGATAAGAGAACGACTTGTATGAATATCAAGAGCTCAGAAGGAAACCCAGTTCTAAGCAAAGAAGGGAAAGCAGAAAGGTGGAAGGAGTATATAGAGGGTCTATACAGGGGCAATGTACTTGAGGACAATATTATGGAAATGGAAGAGGATGTAGATGAAGATGAAATGGGAGATATGATACTGCGTGAAGAGTTTGACAGAGCACTGAAAGACCTGAGTCGAAACAAGGCCCCTGGAGTAGACAATATTCCATTGGAACTACTGACGGCCTTGGGAGAGCCAGTCCTGGCAAAACTCTACCATCTGGTGAGCAAGATGTATGAAACAGGCGAAATACCCTCAGACTTCAAGAAGAATATAATAATTCCAATTCCAAAGAAAGCAGGTGTTGACAGATGTGAAAATTACCGAACTATCAGCTTAATAAGTCACAGCTGCAAAATACTAACACGAATTCTTTACAGACGAATGGAAAAACTAGTAGAAGCCAACCTCGGGGAAGATCAGTTTGGATTCCGTAGAAACACTGGAACACGTGAGGCAATACTGACCTTACGACTTATCTTAGAAAAAAGATTAAGGAAAGGCAAACCTACGTTTCTAGCATTTGTAGACTTAGAGAAAACTTTTGACAATGTTGACTGGAATACTCTCTTTAAAATTCTGAAGGTGGCAGGGGTAAAATACAGGGAGCGAAAGGCTATTTACAATTTGTACAGAAACCAGATGGCAGTGATAAGAGTCGAGGGACATGAAAGGGAAGCAGTGGTTGGGAAGGGAGTAAGACAGGGTTGTAGCCTCTCCCCGATGTTGTTCAATCTGTATACTGAGCAAGCAGTAAAGGAAACAAAAGAAAAATTCGGAGTAGGTATTAAAATTCATGGAGAAGAAATAAAAACTTTGAGGTTCGCCGATGACATTGTAATTCTGTCGGAGACAGCAAAGGACTTGGAAGAGCAGTTGAATGGAATGGACAGTGTCTTGAAAGGAGGATATAAGATGAACATCAACAAAAGCAAAACAAGGATAATGGAATGTAGTCTAATTAAGTCGGGTGATGCTGAGGGAATTAGATTAGGAAATGAGGCACTTAAAGTAGTAAAGGAGTTTTGCTATTTGGGGAGCAAAATAACTGATGATGGTCGAAGTAGAGAGGATATAAAATGTAGGCTGGCAATGGCAAGGAAAGCGTTTCTGAAGAAGAGAAATTTGTTAACATCCAGTATAGATTTAAGTGTCAGGAAGTCATTTCTGAAAGTATTCGTATGGAGTGTAGCCATGTATGGAAGTGAAACATGGACGATAAATAGTTTGGACAAGAAGAGAATAGAAGCTTTCGAAATGTGGTGCTACAGAAGAATGCTGAAGATTAGATGGGTAGATCACGTAACTAATGAGGAAGTATTGAATAGGATTGGGGAGAAGAGAAGTTTGTGGCACAACTTGACCAGAAGAAGGGATCGGTTGGTAGGACATGTTCTGAGGCATCAAGGGATCACCAATTTAGTATTGGAGGGCAGCGTGGAGGGTAAAAATCGTAGAGGGAGACCAAGAGATGAATACACTAAGCAGATTCAGAAGGATGTAGGTTGCAGTAGGTACTGGGAGATGAAAAAGCTTGCACAGGATAGAGTAGCATGGAGAGCTGCATCAAACCAGTCTCAGGACTGAAGACCACAACAACAACAACAAGGAAAATACTTCTGAGATTTGAAACGAAAAACATAGGGAGCATGCAGTAAAAGATAGTAGTAAGAAGGTGAGCTATTCAGGCATCAACCAGCAAGTAGTTTTATGCTAAGGAGGTGAATTATTTATGAATTAATTTTCACAGTAACAAATTTTGAGGAATACCTCGATCGTGTTAATAATCAATAGGAGAAATTCAATAGAAAATCAATAGGAGAAATTATTTTATACGTTTCAGTCATGTTTAAATGCGGTATATTAAGAATTCATTTTCATTTAAATAACTATTTTTCGATTTTTAATCTAGTGTGTGTGAAATTTTTCAATCGATTTCAAAGATCCCAAGAGAGACACAGCATAAATTTGTTTCTCTTCATCTGACTCAATCAATATAATGTTTTCTTGTACGTATGGCTCGCAAAACATGAAGTTAAAAATCATATAGATTCAAACTCACATGGAAGCCTACTAGCAATCGTCTTTCCTGTGAACCATTTGCGTTTATAACAGGAGGGTGAGGGGGGAGGTCGGTATTGGCACAAAAGCATCCTCTGCCACACACCCGATAGGAAAGCGAGTTACTATGCACTGTCGTCCAACTAAACTGATATAGCGACCACTTGAGGGTGTGGCATCACAAGTATTGCAACTTAAATCACTATTGAATACAGGGTGTTACAAAAAGGTACGGCCAAACTTTCAGGAAACATTCCTCACACACAAAGAAAGAAAATAGGTTATGTGGACATATGTCCGTAAACGCTTACTTTCCATGTTAGGGCTCATTTCATTACTTCTCTTCAAACCACATTAATCATGGAATGGAAACACACAGGAACAGAACGTACCAGCGTGACTTCAAACACTTTCTTACAGAAAATGTTCAAAATGTCCTCCGTTATCGAGGATACATGCATCCACCCTCCGTCGCATGGAATCCCTGATGCGCTGATGCAGCCCTGGAGAATGGCGTATTGTATCACAGCCGTCCATAATACGAGCACGAAGAGTCTCTACATTTGGTACCGGGGTTGCGTAGACAAGAACTTTCAAATGCCCCCATAAATGAAAGTCAAGAGGGTTGAGGTCAGGAGAGCGTGGAGGCCATGGAATTGGTCCGCCACTCCCATTCAATCCATCGGTCACCGAATCTGTTGTTGAGAAGCGTACGAACACTTCGACTGAAATGTGCAGGAGCTCCATCGTGCATGAACCACATGTTGTGTCGTACTTGTAAAGGCATATGTTCTAGCAGCACAGGTAGAGTATCCCATATGGAATCATGATAACGTGCTCCATTGAGCGTAGGTGGAAGAACAGACTGACAAAACTAAAATGAGCTCTAACATGGAAATTAAGCGTTTCCGGACACATGTCCACGTAACATCTTTTCTTTATTTGTGTGTGAGGAATGTTTCCTGAAAGTTTGGCAGTACCTTTTTGTAACACCCTGTATAAATTTTCAACAAGCATCACTGCTACTAGTAGAGCCTAAAACCAGGTGATGATAATTTTTTATGAGCCGGTTTTAACAAGTTGTCTCTTATTCAAGCTCCACAGATTACGCAATACTCAACAACCTCAGTTACAGGCACGGTAAAATTAGTTACCGCTTTACAAACCTCAGACTTACATGACAAATTATGACAATTTTCAGCAATTTGTTCACACCTTATTTCATAAATTTTTGGTGCGTTATGTCAATGGTGGGTGAATCTTTCGTATTTTCATAAACATACATCGTATGTTAAATTTAAAGCATTTGTTTTCTTTGTTTACAAATACATAAAACAAATTGATATCAAATTAATGGTGTTCTTTAGGTGAATATGAAAATTGGAGACGTTTCCAAAAATAAAGAAAAAGTCACACAAGTTTGTTGACTTTTTTCCATATTTACGCCATGAGAACATTTCTAAATTTGGTCTTTATCAAGACTGCGTTAATAATTTACAATTATTTCAGGCAAATTTTCCAGTCCTTGATGTTCAGTTACCTATTTCCAGTAGCTTACTAAAATGCTTGCAATGCACTTAGTTTCTCCCACGTAACTGAAAATACAAGATTTCTGTTTTTGCCTCTCTGATTCGCTGTTCTCCTCTTTATTTTATGTTCATTCAGCATTCACTTTTATGACTGGCACTCTTTACAGTTATACGGGTTTCTTACAGAAGGACTGTTCCTCTGTACTTAGCAGTTTACTACGTTCAGAACTTGTTTGTTTTACAGAGCTTGGGGTATTAACCTTTTTCTCTGTTCGGCGCTCGGGTTCACGGAAGCCCAGAGCAATTCTCTTTGAGGAGCTGTAACTACTTAAGTTTATTTACAAAAAAAGAATCCTTAGCTCGTTAGCTTCTCCTTCGCTACATCTTAAATTTTCATTATTCTCATTGTCTTGCGTTTTCTTTCTTTCAACAAACAGTATCTGCTCATCTGGTCCTTCTAGTACAATATTCATTTCACAATAACACGATATTAAGACACAGATTTTTTTTAGTAATATTTGTTCATCTGTCATTGTAAAACTGAATCATTGTATGTCGATTCCCTACTTGCGTTAAATTATAAATATAAATAAAATGTGAAACTAAAACCACAATGTCTGATTTTTGGGAGCTCTGCTATCTTGGTACCTAAATGTAACAAATCTTCCATAAAACGACATAGTTTAACTAATTTTCCTCCTTTTTTTGTCTTCAGTCTATTGGTTTGCGACGGACCAACATTTATTTCCATACTATGGTAATCTTATCGCCTCTGCATTTCTCGTAGCTTACTTCTTCAGAAAGCTAACTACGGTTTTTGCCTGTCATGGACAGTTATTTTTATCTCCAGAAACTTGTGTGCTGTTTCTGAGTTTCAGAAAACATGTTGACAACCATGTCTCTTCTTTTGATAAAATATTTATTAACTTTTTACATTCGTCAGAAGCACCACAAATAAAAACTTACATTTTCTTTTTTCCAGAATTGTCCTTCACTTATGGTTCTACACCTGTGGCGTCATAAACCTCTTCCACATGTCAAAATTAATCATAAGCTAACTTGAGGTAGTCAGCTGTTGGTGTTTTCGCTGTCGGAAACGAACGAAAAGTATTCTGAATTTCAGAGAATGAGATTTTCACTCCTGGCAGATTAAAACTGTGTGCCGGATCGAGACTCGAACTTGGGACATTTGCCTTTCGCGGGCAAGTGCTGTACCAACTGAACTATACAAGCACGACTCACGCCCCGTCCTCACAACTGCACTTCTGCCAGTACCTCGTTTCCTGCTTTCCAAACTTTACAGAAGCTCTCCTGTGAACCCTACGGAACTAGCACTCCTGAATTTAATTAGAAAACAAGCTTCTGTCACCACCGTTAGTTCATTATAATGTTTTCCTAGTTGCTGTCCTGTTATGTATTTGTTTCTTGATTTCATGATTTCATATTTATTTCAGTTTTTGAGGTCTCTTTTTGCCGCTGACGGCTTGTTCTGTGTTACGACTCATGCTAGTTACGCTTATTGTAAGCCTTTACGATTATAAGTTGTATGGGAATCTTGGGTGTGGTTTCCGTTAATCCTTGTACTTTAACATCTCATCTGAATTGTTAACCCATTGACTTACTAATATTTTTCCCCATAGTGCATCCTTTATTTACCATCTAAAATTAAGAAAATCTTGATAATTTGTCTTAGACACTCTTATTAAAATTATATAATCATTTAATGGGAATTCTTTGTAAATTATCCTCACTAAGTATTGAATTGTTGAGGAGTGAAGATAATACCGTTTTAGAATTTTTGTTGGCGTGGTAAACCCGAAAAAATACAGGCATTTCCAACGCTACTAGACATTTCTCACACTCATACCGCGTATCACTTTCCGTCTTCCTTGCTTTGCACACTACACAACTTCTGGAAGTTGTTTTCTTGATGAGATTGGGGGAGGAGGAGGAACAAAAAAAAAAAAAAAAAAAAAAAAGAAAAAATACCTGGAAACGATTACTTATAACTCACAAAATCGAGTATGCTATATATCACTAAACACACCGATTTCTCAGATTTTCAGTCGTACATAACATGTCATGCTATCTATTAACAGAGAAGAAGAAACGCCAAGAACAAGCTGTAGCTGCTCGATCCGTCTCACAGCTGGCAATGTAATAACGGACTTGAAACCTGCGACCTGCTGTGACTTTGCTGTGTGAGCCAATGGGTTAAGTACATAGACATCATAAATAGATCAACTTTAGGCAGCCAAGTTATATTAGTATGGAGATACTTAAAACGTAATGTCGCAGTTAGGTTCCACACTTGAGAGATTTCATTGCAATAGTATACCACAATCTTTGCTAGCCAGTGCATCTTTTGAAGCTAAAGCAGATGGTAACGATAACGTTTTCAGACACTTTAGCTTCCTTGATATAGTTACATGCAGCTTACCTGGACACTGCGAATACTCGTACTTGCAAAATTAATTTTTTGAGAAAACTGGAACTCTGTAATGTAAATTTCGCCTTACTCTAACTTTTTGTATTAAAGACACAAGGGTTCTTCCATTATGTAGAACAGCAACAGCATACTATGGAAGTTGTTTATGAGAGAAATCCTGTAAGCAATATTACAAGACACTGAAGGCTACTTAGCTCAGAGGAGATGAAAATCTAAAATTTGGAAATAATAGAATAATAGTTGCCCATAATGTTGCTAAGATTCTTCCAAAGCCTGTTCAACAGTCGCTACTATTTCCAAGGCGGCTTACAGACAAGAGTCTCCCAATTTGAATCTGCAAATATTCGCTGGTGCAGACTTCTTTGTGGAGACGGTGTTCCCTGGGACCGTGCGAGCTCCAGATATTTGGTCATGTGATGGGTCAGTAAGCAGTTTATGGAATTCTGATTACAACATTTTATAAACGATAGAGTAAGTAAAAACGAGAAAATTGTGAAGGAGTATACGAATAAATTACACATTAAAGAGAAAAGTTCTTAACTCCTGCGAGGAACTCCTGCACGGAAAAGAAGCGGTGTGCCACAGTGAATGCTAAACTAGAAATTGAGTACTTAGGGATTACCACTCGAGATTTTCAGCTCCGATGAAAACTTATTGAGAATGAAACCTGCTGAATAGTGAACCCGTTTTTGTACAATGTTTCGTGCGGAGTGGCCGAGCGGTTAGAGGCGCCATGTCGTGGATAGCGCGGCCCCTCCCGCCGGAGGTTCGACTCCTCCCTCGGGCGTAGGTGTGTGTGTGTTGTTCTTAGCATACGTTATTTTAACTAGTGTGTAAGTCTAGGGGCCGATGACCTCAGCAGTTTGGTCCCTTAGGAATTCGCCCCCCCCCCCCCCCCCCCGCACACACACACTATACAGCGGTTCAGGAAGAGTTATTCAACTACAAACAATTTTTCGTTATTTTGTTCTGTAAATGATTGTTATAATTACTTCTGACTCAGTCAACATTGTCAAAAACAAATTCCATATGTACAGGGACGGTAGAGCCAGAAGCCCGAGACAACTGAACGACGGCCTACCAGAAGTTCGCGAACTGACTCTAAAGATATAACTGATCACCTTTTCCTGAGTTAAGAATATTCCTTGTGAGTGGACAGAATTGCCCTAAAATTTAACACCATATACTGGCGCGAAACTTAACACTATAAACAAGTCTTCACGTTTCAGTGTCTTGACACAGTGGAGATCAGTCTTATTGTGAGTGTAGTAGCTTTGATTGTCTGTATGCATGTTGAAAGAAATACTCTTGAGAAATTTTTCTATTTGTACTGAATCCTAAGCATTTAAAATGGTTCTGCATGCATTGAATTTTTTTCTTTTTTTTTTTTTTTTTGCAGAAAGCGTTAACGTGTTGTCTGAAAGCCACTTTTTTATATTCCAAGTCTGTCACAATAACACTTTTGTAATCAGAAAAGAGGAAAAAAATATTAATCATCTTCAGTATCTGATCATTGGTGTACATATAAAGAAAAGCAACGGCCCCTCTCCCCACATTACTAAAACACAATCAGATTAAAGTCCCCTTTCGGTTGACCTTAGGGGACTACATTCTGATTTCTACTTTCTAGGTACGTACATAACCATAATCGAGATTTTTCTTAATCCCATAGTAATCGAACTTGTAGGATGTATTGATAATCCATACAGTCAAGTGACATTGCGACATCAATAAAAATGCTTGCTGGTCTCAGTCTACCATTTATCCCTCACAGTGTCTCAGACAAAAGAGAATAAAGTAAAATTACTGTGGACACACCTTTCCCGAAGCTTGAGCGGGAATCTGGTAGTAAATTATGTGCCACTACTTTCGTATACATTGCTGCCTCAAACACTTTGAAAAGACTGGCAGCAAACAAATTGACTGGTTATTGCTTGTGTTATCTTTTTCACCATATACCAGTGTGGTTTCATATTCAGTCTACCAGGAAACTGACAGGGAGATATTGTATCACCAACCCTGTTCAATTTGGCCCTCAACAACACCCTGAGGAGAGTAACATGTGAAAACGCAGGAGTCACTATAGGAAAAAAGATAAATGTTCTGGCTTTTTCGGATTATATTGTACTGATACGAAAGACCGTGAAGGACCTGGAGAAAATGGGGACTGTGCTAAAGGTAGCAGCTAAGAAAGTAGGTCTAAGTATAAATGAAAGTAAAACAAAGTTCATGGTAGTAGGAAGAAGAGCTCATATAGAACCAAACCATCGAAAAAGCAGAAATCTAACAATACAGAAGACAGACACATTCACGAACCTCGGTATCAACATAAACCAACAAAACCTTATAGAGCGAGAGATAGTAACAAGAATCCAAGCTGGGGGGAAGATGTCTAGGAGCTATGCACAACATCATAAGATCGAAGTTACTATCTAGGCAGGCAAAAACAAGAATACAGCAGACCATCATCAAGGCAATACTGTGATGCAACTGAGACATGGACCCTGACAAAGAAAACAGAGGAAAAACTCATCACTTTTGAAAATAAAGTTCTGAGAAAAATATATGGACCAGTGGAAGAACATGAACAGTGGAGAATAAGGAAAAATAGAGAACTTAGCAATTATACACACTGCCTGACGTCGTAGCGAGTGTGATAATTAAGAGACTAAGATGGTACGGACATGTGAGGAGGTGAGGAGAGAACACGGTAATAAAGGCTGGAATGAATTGAGATGATAAAGGAAAGAGACCACTGGGACGGCCGAGAATGAGATGGAAGGATAATATCGTGGGAGATATGCAGATTCTGGGAGATGAAGACGCAGATGACAGCAAAGTATGGAAGGCTGGACTGAGTGAGGCCAAGGACGGGTTGCAGTTTGTGTGACCAGTATAAGTCAGTAAGTAAGGATACTGATAACTCCTGAAATACACATTCACAGATGGCTGAGTACAAAAATAATATGTGATGCTCTGCGCCCCATACTTCTCCTTGAAATTTCATCATACGCATCAGCGTACTTTTTGATTATGAAATAAATGACTCAGTTTCATCTTTGTTTGTTTCCAGTGGCTGCATGTGATATATTTATCTTGGAACATCATATTTCAGAATATTTGAATGTGTAAATAAAATTTTGATTTAACTAGCTCCCTATTGAAAATAAGTTACCATTAAATATTATGAACAGCTGTAATGGATCAGTAACTGTTTTCACACAAGAGAGGTGTAATATGTTGCTCGCCCATATTCTGCAGTGATACCAATTTCTTTTTTGAAATTATTGTTTTAAAACTGTCATGGGGACTGTCTATTATCTTGCTGTAATGCTGTTTTCTGTACCACTTTACAATATTGCCTCTAGTAAAGTTCTGTCAGCATACGCTGTCTTTCACATTATGATATAGTTCCTGTTTGCTCGTACATGATAGTCTAATCCCATTATTTATGCGTGAAGGCGAGAATGCGCAAATGCATGTTTAATATGATCACTGAACATAGGTCAAACGTAGTACTTACCCATTTCATTACTTTCCGGTTGCAAATATTCGTAACGCATATATAAGGCATTTGTTGCTTAATTATGTATATAAAACACATTATTTTTAGTTTAAGTGCGTATTTTGATAATTATGAGCAGACACCTCAGTGTTTCGATAGCAGTTTAAATATGTATATAATACACATTATTTTTAGTTTAAGTGCGTATTTTAATAATTATGATCAGACACCTCAGTGTTTCGATAGCAAGAATATTAATTAAACTTTCTCACAATAGGATGATCTCAGAAATGTACCGACGGCCCTCTACAGAGAGCGTTCCGTGAAAAGATTTATTTCTCCACAGCAACAACAAACGGTAAGCGTTTGATCTCGTGAAAATCGAAATTCAGCACTTTGAGTCAGGTACCGCCACTAGCGCAACAGCAACACAGCTGCAGAGCGGTGTAGTGGTATTTAAACGAACGTCATTAACAATTTCGATTATTCTAAAACTGAATTCGTTGTCTAAACTGCCTTCGCGCCGTGTGTGTGTGAACTCTGTAAATTTGTGTAATTCTGTTCGCGTGTGTTAACGTGCTCCTAACGTGCCACCAACTAAAAGTTCCATAAATATACTCTCTGCATGGTAGATAAAAGGAAACAGTTTTATTAGATCAGGTGGAGACATTTTATTCTGTGGTTGTTGTAGTAAAGAGGTCAGCTGTTATCTTTCGGAACATTTGCTGTGGCACTTGTTCTTTGTAAAACATTGAAAAATACTTTAAATAATTAATTAAATAAGAATGGTAGTTGTGTTTAAAATCATATCCATGTAACCAAAGGATCTTTTATAATATCAGATAAAATGTACTAAAAAATTTCAAGTCGAATTTCATGTCCTATCTGCGTCACATCTGCGTCAAATTGCAAGAATGCGAAAAACAATGAATCTGCAACACTCCAAATCCAGTCATTTATTACTGCTCCTATACCTAAGGTATGTCAGAATAATTTTACATGGATTTGTGCGATGTTTTGTAGGAGTAAATAAACCACTTGAGAAACACAGCAACTCAACTCTTAAAGGTTTTATGGAGAAGTATAAGTCAAAAGATGTCCCAGATCCCTCGACATTGAGGATAATTTATGTTCCCAAACCCTATAAAAAAGTAGGGCTATGAAATGCATCTGCCAAAAAATTTAAAGCTATCTTCATACACGTAAAATTACTTCTTGTTTTGCGAACCTGGTATTGGATAAAATTTGTGAGAACATAGAAACTTGATCCTATGGTATGTTATGTTGCTAACCTAGTTGTAGGAAAATTAATTGAAGAAGCGCCTGGTCAACAGAATCTAGTGTGCTGTGAAGTAACCCAACATCCAAATACTTCAACAATTTCTGGTTTCTTTCATGATGGCTTGTGTCAAGTTGTAATCAGAATGATAATTTAATGTTGTTGTTGTTGTTGTGGTCTTCAGTCCTGAGACTGGTTTGATGCAGCTCTCCATGCCAGTAAAGCTGCATGCCCTCGGGAAAAATTACGGCCGTAGTTTCCCCTTGCATTTAGCCGTTCGCAGTACCAGCACAGCAAGGCCGTTTTGGTTATTGTTACAAGGCCAGATCAGTCAATCATCCAGACTGTTGCCCTTGCAACTACTGAAAAGGCTGCTGCCCCTCTTCAGGAACAACACGTTTGTCTGGCCTCTCAACAGATACCCCTCCGTTGTGGTTGTACCTACGGTACGGCTATCTGTATCGCTGAGGCACGCAAGCCTCCCCACCAACGGCAAGGTCCATGGTTCATGGGGAGGGATAATTTAATAACATTTCAAATAATTATTCTATTCTCATCTAAGTTCCTGTTTTTATAAATCATACTCTGAGAAAATTAATTTATATTTTAGATATTCTGTCGCCAAATAATCTAAAAAAAGCAGAGTTCTTTTGCTGTTAAGTGATGCTGCTCCCTACATGCTGAAGACCGGGAAAGCTATTGAAATAATCTACTGGAATGTAAAACGAATTACAAGTTCGAGTCGTGGGCTCCATCGTGTTCCAGAAACAATACACTCTAGTAATAACAATGTCAGTAATTCAGTATTCTCAGCTAATAATGTATGTGTAAAATTTAGGGGTTATCAGTTTTAATGCTTCAGAGCTGTAAAGGTAAGTGAGTCACTTTAAAATATCCTTTGTTCTGTACAGGTGTTTTCAAAATACTCTGCACTTGTACCTGTTGACAAAAATAGTCTACTTGAGCTATCGATACCCCTCTGCCCATCGTTACTAGATAGAACAATTGGTTTAAAGCTGCAATGTTGTACTCTGATACTTTTTATGAGATTGAATCGGTACTTCACGGTTTGATTCTGAAGTAAATACTTCTTACATTTTAGGCATTATACAGTTTCTCGTCAGATGATGCTGTGCATGCCAGAGATGAACAAGAAGCATTTAAATGCAAAAATTGGCAGCAGAATTTAATTAACATGAAGAGAAACTCCTCTAAATTTCCCTCCATAAAAAAAAAAAAATCGAACCCACGTGGATGCCACTTCTAGGCTCAGTGTCAGTTGTTGAGGAATTTCAGGGATACCTCAGTGATGCGCATGGCAAAGAACAAATTCGGATTCTTTTGTTCAGGGAAGATGGTATTTTGTGGTGAAAGCACGAACGAAAAACTCGAGACTGTCTCAAATACGTTAGTTAAAATTTGCACCTATAGCTTCTTGTGATGGGGAGAGGTCATTTTCTGTCTACAAAAATATTTTCTATGACAACCACAGGAACTTCACAGCAAATAATTTAGAAATGTGTTACTAGCTGTTAGCTGTGCGAAAACGGGAGTGAATTAATAGGTTAAGGTAAAAAAGATAGTGCATATTATAATGTATTTTACACTTCATTTATAAATTTAGTTTGATAGTGCATGAATGCCTGCATTATTTGGGATTTTATAGTGCATGGAATTATTGTCTTTTATTCATTTCGGTTGTTTATTAGTACTGTATGTCTGCAAATTTTTAATGGGAAAGCACTTTCGAAGAACACGATCAAGGTTTGAAGAATTAGAACACAAATTAATTTTATTGGACCCTTCTTTTACCACAGGATACTATATACTTTCATATTTTAGTAATATGGATTTTGTAATTTGCCATTGTAAAATTAATAAATAGGATTATAAAACTGTTTTAATAACTCTTTCCATAAATAACGAAATTTATTAATACTACAAATGGGCTTAAGTACTGACAATCATTATCCAAAAATGAGTGTTATTCCAGTCAGAGGTGTGCGTATCAGGAAAAATATTTTAGTGGTAAAATAAACAAACTTAAAAAATTCACTTGAACAAATAAATGATTGTTTCTGAAAAGGAAGTGATATCAACAAAATAACTATTTATTTATGATAATCATAAAGTCGTCATTGCCTTTCGTTGCCGCCTTTACCCAGTCCCGCTGCTAGTGTTGTGTGTACAGTTGCGTATATGCTTTAAAATTAAGAACAATCAGCAGGTGAGTAGTTGAACTGGAGGATCATTTGCTTTCTTCAAAGTAGCTGCTCTGCTACTACCATACGTATACGTACATCGAGTAATGTAGAAGAAAATCCATAATAACGTGTGTGGGGGGTTTAACAGTGATCACTGTTTGTTTTTAGTGTAGTTTACTGCAATAGTCAGCTGTGGCTGTTTCAGCGTAGTAATAATATATGACCTTTCCACTTTCCTCATTCATGAAGGGATTTATGGACCAGACTGTGTGAATAAACAAGTGAATAAATGAGTTAATTTCAGCAGGTAAATGAGAGCCAATTTCTGTCCCTAAAAACTGAAAGTCCAAACTTTAATATACAGTTGGTCTCAAGACCGAAGGAACCAAGTTATTGAATCAACCAGAGATGCTAGTTATACGCAGCCTCTATAGTGAAGAGAGCCAGTACATTTCACATAGCATAAAGAAGGAAAATGGTACACCTTATAGCGAGAAGTATCGAGATGCTTCCAAATAATTCAAAGTGAAACAGTAAGATATGAGACGTGGCATTGGTACATAAGACTCTCATACAAGGACGTGCTCGTCAACGAGAGCAGCAACAGCTTCAACCACCCTCCTGTACCAACGAAGAAACAAGACCTTGTCGTATATAGTGAAGGCATTAGGTGGACTACAGGAGTCAGAACAGGTGTAAACCGGAACCCTCAATGGGAGCTTGCATATTTGCAACCATAGGAGATGTCACACACACATACATACATAGCATATGTGGCGAGAACCAGTACCGTCAGTCAATTCACGTGTCGGAGAACGCTGCCCTGTTTACGCGTTCTCGAAGGTCTGAACAGGTGCGGAGAAAAATAGTGACTTTTAAAAGCAAGATAATTTTGTGCAGTAACTCTCAAAATAAATAGAAAATAAAAACAGTGAGAAATCGTGCTTCGGGTGACTGCGCAAGAAATTGTCTAAACATGAGCAGAGGAACTTGACGGCATTTAAATTAAAAGTACCCTGCGATGAAATAGATTCAAATACAGCAGCGAGGTTTGTACATAGCTCACAACATAAGAGTCGCAAATAAACTGAAGAGCCAAAGAAATTGGTACACCTGCCTAATATCGTGTAGGGCCCCCGCGAGCACGCAGAAGTACTGCAACAGCACGTGGAATGGACTAGACTAATGTCTGAAGTAATGCTGGAGGGGACTGACACCTGCAGGTTGTCCATAAATCCGTAAGAGTACGAGGGGATGGAGATTTCTTCTGAACAGCACGCTGGAAGGCATCCCAGGTATGCTCAATAATGTTCAAGTTTTAGGAGTATGGCGGTCAGCGAAAGTGTTTAAACTCAGAAGAATGCTCCTGGAGCCACTTTGTAGCAATTTTGGGCTTTTGGGGTGTCGCATTGTCCTGCTGGAATTACCCGTCGGAATGCACAATAGACGTGAATGGAGGAAGGCGATCAGAGGGGATCCTTACGTACGTGTCACCTGTCAGAGTCGTTTCTAGATTTATCAGGGGTCCCTTATCACTCCAACTGCACACGCCCCACACCACTATAGAGCCTCCGCGGGTTTGAACAGTCCCCTGCTGATATGCAGGGTCCATGTATTCATAAGGTTGTCTCCATACACCTACAGAATCTGAAACGAGACTCGTCCGACCAGGCAACACGTTTCCTGTCATCAACAGTCCAATGTCGGGCCCAGGCGAGATGTAAAGCTTTGTGTCGTGCAGTCATCAAGGGTACAGGAGTGGTCCTTCGACTCCGAAGGCCCATATCGATGATGTTTCGTTGAATGATTCTCACGCTGACACTTGTTGATAGCCGAGCACTGAAATCTACAGCAATTTGTGGAAGGGTTACACTTCTGCCACTTTAAACGATCCTCTTCAGCCATCGTTGTACCCGTTCGCGCAGGATCTTTTTCCGGCCGCAGCGATGTCGGAGATTTGATGTTTACCGGATCCCTGATATTCACGGTACACTCGTGAAATGGTCGTACGGTAAATCCCCACTTCATTACTACCTAGGAGATGCTGTCTCCCTTTGCTTGTGCGCCGACTATAGCCCACGTTCAAACTCAAATAAATCTTGATAACCAGCCATAGTAGCAACAGTAACCGGTCTAATAACTGCGCCAGACCCTTGTTTTATGTAACCGCTGCCGACTGCAGAGCCGTATTCTGCCTGTTTACATATCTCTGTATTTCAATATGCATGCGTATACCAGTTTCTTTGGCGCTTCAGTGTAGGTTAAGAATACGTACTCAGACTATTTTTGACTACAAGTTCTTTTGGTTACTGTTAATCCCAGATTTCACTGAGAACATGTATTAGAATCTGCGTTTCATATTGTGCGTCTTCAGTAATACTCGCAGTGTTATTTAAGTCAGCAGTGAGCAATACGGTTTTATTATATCTCGCAAAGGAGCATTATCGAAAACATACAGATTTATGATGCCTACGAAAATCACAATTGTGTCTTCCTCGTTTCCACCTTACGGAACGTAGCTGGTGTAACACCAACTAGATAGAAGTGTTTCTTGAAACTAGCTGTTGATGCGTAGGTATCGATTTCTCCCCCGGGTCGGCTTCGACGGTGCAAAGAGTTACAGGTCCTGCTCGTAGCGAGAGAGCGCGGGCCGCGGTCTGGAATAGTTTTAAATGTCTCGCAACCACGAGGAAGGAGGTCTTCTTTCGACTTTCGAGAAGAGAGCGGAGCGTTAGTGAAGAAAGCCTGCGCAGGTTTCCGCGCCCTAGACGGACATTTAGCTGGCCAGGCAACCTTATAGCCGCCACTGACCGGTACGTACACACGAGAGTGCAGCTTGCTGCTGCTGACCCAGTGGGTTGTGGAGCAGGGCGTGTATGCTGCACAGTGCTCAACGTTGTGGTCTTGCTCCCGTCTGATTAATGGTGAGAATTCGCCGGACACTCCATTTCGTCTAAAGTTTCTTGAGGTTCACTCAGCTTCTAAATTCACTTGGCGGTTAGGGTGTCAAGTGATGAACTATTGGCCATGATTTTGAAATTTTTGGTTAAATCGTGAAATTGTACGTTGTCTTATCGAATGGATGGATACCAGCGTGCGGTCTGTGAGCCATGAACTGTAAATACTCGTCCCCTCTCTGTACTACCGGGGCGCTAACCAATGCGGTCGCGAGTTGCTTTAGGGTTAATTTTTCTCACTATCAGTTTAAGTCATTTCAATGACTGTGTTGGACAGTACTGTGAATCATGTATAAATGGGTTGCCTTACTGTAATGTATAAATTTATTGAGCTTCTCTCTCTGTTGTAGAACATTGTTGTAATCGCATGCGTTAAAGTAATTTAGCACGGGGGCTGTCATAGATTGTACTGTCTGAGAATGTTTGCTTCAGGCTTGTGTGACAGACCAGACGGAATTTTCCTGACTGAAGCATTATATGTAGAGCTGGGCAAATTGCATCGTCAGACTAATTCAACGAACCATCGTGTTAATTAATATTTTTGTTTGTCTGTGTATTTCAATTTTATCCGTTGTTGTTATTACTAGGAGTTTGTGTCAATATTTTTTTAACTGGTAAAACGTGATCAGAGAGTGTAACGTAAACTGTAGCTGCAAGCTGTGCTACAGATCTGAGTTGCTTACGGAGTGGCGTAATAATTAGTTTTTCGGTTTTAAAATTTTGAGTCATTGAATGTCACACGAGGTTCAAATTAGATAACTGAATTTTCACATATTACCATAGAGAGTTGTCTTTTTTCAACTTGTAAAAGCTTTATGAGAACAAAGTTTTCTTATACAAAAACAAATTTTTAGTGACTGATTAAATTCTTAATTGTTTTAAAGGCCCAATGCCATTGTTCCTTCGCCTGAATTTTTTTTAACTGTTTAAATTATTAATTGTTGGTGTTCAAAAAGCATCCCCCTCACTAATTTAAGAATTGAATTGTTTGTGAGTGGAGCTTTGAGGGGCTTTATTTCTATCACTGTAGGAAAAAATTTCTAAAAAGTAAATGACACGATGTACTGGTGTTGCCAGCACTCGGTCTCTCTTCCCGATAGCCACACTATTCACTCACGTTATGGCCTGCCAAATCACAGCATGGACATCACAGGGTCATACAGGGTACGGCGACAAATTTGCACTTGGCGGCCACAGTTGGAAATAATTTGTTTTCCAGCGTACATCGGTTCTACATCAATGCTTTAGCTCATCTACCAAGTTTCGCTATCATATGATACTACAGTCGACACTGGACCTGCGGAAGTAGCTGTACTTCAATTATAAGTCTGTGCAGATGATTTGCATATCCTAGCATGCAGTACACTTCAGGCTTATTTGGCATATGTGGCATGCCGCCTGTATGGTGTTACAGTTTTAATATTCGCCAGTGTAGGTACCTTAGAACCGTTAAAAACTTAAAAATTATGGAGAACGGTACTGGATCTCACAGTAGCAAGGATTATATCTTTCTTCTGCACTGTTAACAAATACTAGGCCAATGAGAATGGAAATCGTACTATGGCAGCCAGCGCCTCTAGTATTGCTTAAGGTATCATAAGCAGAATATTTTTCAGCTCTTATTCTTCTCGGAATTCAGCAACGTGCAAACACAAAATAAATTCTTTGTGAGAGATAAACGTCTCATGTTTGTTTCCAGTATTACGGTGTTTACTCATACGCTCGGAAGTGAATAAATTCTTGGAACGCCTTTCTGATAAACTTCGAATTTTACCTAACATTCTGTCTGAAAAAGCTACCTTTGAATGACAGGAAACTACATGTCTTATAATTTTCAGTCTCTCGTTGTTTCCCTTTATCGCGTTCCCTATGCCAGATAAACTAAATTCACTGATTTTCTAGAGGATATTAAGATTTCAGCATTAAAAAGAGGAACAGACAGAAACCACGCACATCTCTCATTCTTGCTAGAGGCTGGGTTATGGCCAAAGAGGACCACTTTACGAAGGGAAAATAGTTCACTGAGAGAGCAATACGTTTTGGAATGTACAATACTGCAGTGCCTGTAATATTCCTAATTACGATGTAATTACTGGAATATACATAATGGATGAACGACTACAGGTTGTAGACACATGGTTGATGACAAACGAAAGTTTGGGTTTAGGGCTGAGTCGTGCTCTGGTCTTGTTTGCATTTGAATGGTCCACGATGTAGAAGTGACGGAGGAAGGTGTGGGCCCGTCAAAATTAACGCCATATTCATTCAAATACGTTTTCCCGATTTAACCCTTCTGTTTTTGTCGAAATGACTTCTTTTGTTTTATTTTAATTGATTGCCTTAAATAATTGCTTTGGAAGAACAAACAAACAAAGAAACCGGTTAGAGCGGCTGCCATGTAAGCAGGAGGTCCCGGGCTGAATCCCGGTCGGGGCACGCATTTTTTAACTGTCTCCGTTGGCATTTATAAAAAACAATGGCGAACGACCGCTTGCGATAAGCGGGAAATCCGGCTTGAAGGCCCCGTCCGGCACAAATTTTGACCGTCGTCGTTCCATCACACGGCTGGTGGTTATCCATTTTCGCAACTCTGAATACATTTCATGTAATAGAATGTAGTTTTTTGTCGGGATGTGGGGAGTCAATACAAAAAGTAACTTGGATTGGCATGACAGGGATAGGAAGTGGCAAGTCCTGAAAACTCATACACTATCTTGGCTTCATTACATGTCAGGTATGAACAGAGTGACCTGATTCACTAGCTGCAGTTGCTGCTTATTGTCATCTAAAAATTATGTAGATTATGTTCGTGCATTAATAAGATTGACAGTATTTTTTGTGTGGTATGCTAACTGAGCAGCATACTGAACAACATGTTTTTAAAAAACATGCGATAAATAGGTTTTTAAAAAAATATGCTTTAATGGTTTCTATTAGCGGCTGCGCATCCATTAGTGACTTACATGAGAGCAAGGTTGTTAATTGTTAATCTTTAACCTCTGAGAAGAGTTATACAACCAAGGTTTAACAAGGCTCGAGGGGATGCGTGAGTACGGGCAATACATCACTGAGGAACACACAACTCGCAGAGACTTGTTTCGCCTCTATCCTCCCCAACTACAAGCATAATTACGGTCAGCCAGAGCTGGAATTTCGCTCACGTGGGTGGCGAAACTGCAAGTTACGCCGGTGAGGAACTTGTAGCAGATTGCTTCCAGAAGTAATACAACTCTAAGCTGCACCGCTCTAAGAAAGATTTTTAATTACGGACGGAAGAAAAAAATATGGGCGCACTTAGCTAACAGACGCAGTTAAAGAGATTTTTAAGAATTCTCTGTGGATATACTGCAGTAGATTACTTGCTATCTATTAACACACTTTTTCTGCATTTTTCATTTGGGAATGAGTCCCAGCAGTATTATTTCGTTTGTTTTCCGTAACTTACATCAATCATGAAGGCGCCCTACAAATATTACAAAACTGTTCGCTCGCAGAAACCAAGAGGATGCTACGAATTCTAATTAGAATAAATTTATTGTTTCGTGTAACACGTAAAGTACCAAGTGAGACATACTTCTCGATTCCCTGACATCCTGAAGCATGATCTCAAGTTGACAATTTTCATGTTGGACGCGAAAATCATTGAAAAACAGATGGAGCATCAATAGGTTAAACGACACTATCTCTTACGGAGAATTAATCAGACCCTAAAAAAAACGATTTAATTGCAATCCATGTATTTCAAGGAAACATTTTCCTGCTGATATGTTGACGACACGTTTATAGCATGGCCACACACATTTCATAAAATCATAAATTCGGAATGAAGCTCGTCGAAACCCTTTTCTCTAATTACCAACGCGCACCAACGTCACGTCTCAGGCTACACCCGAAAACAATAAGAATTAAATTATTATGAAACTGTGTTCACACAATCCGCTTCATCGAGCAGCAGCCTGCAAACCCAAAAGGCCTCAGAAAAAAATTGAACCCTTAGCCAATTATTTCAAAAGTAATATGACTTTGTGTATCTACGCCGGTCCTGGCACATTTTGCACTTACATGGCCTTGAAAAGTGGAAGTATTAGTACCGGTAGGCTACGTGCCAGGGACGAATGCATGACACCACAAGCCACACGATCCCTTATCTGCGATGCCATAATCATCTAACAAACCACAACTACCTCCAGTGTTGTCACCATGTCCCTCCCCTCCCTCTGTCCCTCCACTCCCACTCCAGACACATGGTCTCTCCAATCATTAACAATGTTGGTGGTTATTGGCAGAAACAGTAAGTCACAATGAAGATGTCAAAGTACCCTAAGCATCACCTGAACTGCGTTAAAATTAAGCCGTGTTCAAAGATACTTGTCAATAATTCAGTATTTACATATAGAAAAAATATGGGATGTTCACTTGAATTGGTACCTTTTTCAAAGCTGCTTGCCAGTATGATAATGTTTTCATGTTGAAAAAATATGTAAGCTTCATTTCAATGGTGTAAAGATGTAGCTATGTTCAAGAATATTTGTCAATCCTACAGTGCTTTCCACTTCGAAAAGAAAATATGGAAACTTAACTTGCATTGGCACCGTACTGAAAAAGAGTTGCGTAAATTATTCACCCCATTCAACAAACACGCATCTCTGTATTGCTTACTTCATTACACATGTCATCCCTCTCTCTCTCTCTCTCTCTGTCTGCAATGCTTCTTTGCCTGATGCATGAACAATGTAATATATTACAGAGGCAAGGAAAGAACTAAAATACTGTGTATATCACTTCATTACACATGTCATATCTCTCTCTTTCTCTAATGTTTATTTACGCAAAGCATAAACGATATAATATAGTACAGAGATAAGGAAAAAACTAAAATACAAATACTATAGATAAAACATTTACTATAAAAGACTACATCCCAAATAAACTTAGATACACAGTTGTTTGACTGCACATATTTTCACACAACGTTCAGCATAGCCTATTACTTAGACTATGATGAGGGATATTCAGAGATTAAAATGTACTATGTTTTAAAAATAATTATCAATGGTTTTTCAATTTTCTCACATACATTAGAATCAGTTATAAACCACATGTAATACTTTCACATTTCACAATCTGCGCAATGATAATGGTCCTTACATTATCACAGATATGTATGACCAAACGATGATAGTGATGCAGGTTTCACACTAGTTTCTCTACTATCATCGAATACGGAACAGTATTGCAGTAATGCAATTTATTTTCAAATTTATCGACTCTCTTAATTTTTGGACATGCTATCTCGAAAAGCGTACATCAACAAACAAACTCAAGAGAAGGGAAGTATATTTTCCAGTCGACACACACAAACACTCGCACACATAAACACTCACACACACACACACACACACACACACACACACACACAATTTTTACACTTTTCAGGTATTTACGTTATTCACAATAAAATCAATCATTACTGTTTTTTCAGGCAGTAGTGACATCAAGCCAACGTCTTCACCTTATCTAGAAGTACTAAATGTATATGCATGCAATGATGTCCAAAGGAACATTACATAATGCTTCCGAATAACACAGGCACTGCAATGTCGTATTTACCTGCCGACACCAGACACGCGAGTTTAATTTAAAATGTATCCCCTGTATGGGAACATGCGCAATGGATGTACGAGTGCAGGTCGTACACATATGGTTGACAACATACGGAATTTCGCCTTTGGCTGCGAGTCGTACTCGGATAACCTAATGGTAAGGCGGCTGCTTGCGATGAGTGGGGAATCGGGGTCCAAGTCCCGGTCCGACGCAAATTTTCACTGTCGTCATTCCATTACACAGTTGATGGTTGTCCATACCAGCAACTGTGAATACGTTTCATATATTTCATAACGGCTGTAGTCGCCGCAGTGCCTGCCGCTTCGGACATGCACGGATGTCCGGAGAAACGGTGCATGGTTCTTCTCATCAACACAGGTATTGCGATATCGTAAGGACGTTTCTTGTTATACCTAAGCTACCAGGCTCCCATTATCAAAAATGCCTCTCTTCGGACCAATGCTTTTGCTGTAGTTGCTACATTTTGGTAACAGCATAAAACTTCAATAATCTTTCACTGCATATCTGGAAAGTAGAAAGTAGAGAGTTGTTCTCTTATGCCAACAAAGACAGAAGAGAATTGAATCTGACTGACATCATAGAAAGCGGTGGTGGGAGGGGGATGAGGAAGTGCTACAAGTTTCTGTTCTGTGTGCATTGGTTTGCTATATATCAACGATCTGGCACTATATCTGACTGGTAACTAAAGGATTTTTCTCTTTGTAGATGCAAAACGTGTTGTTTTGAAAGAAGTGGACCTTAATATACACGAACTGACAAAAATTGATAAACTCAAAAATGTGCTCAAATGGCAGTATAAGTTCAAACGCTTACACACCTCAGTGGTATGGTAATGATTAGAGTTGCATTCACTGTGACAGACAGAACGGCAACCAGAATACATTTGTGTTGTTCCCGTTTTGTATTGTTACCACGTCTGGTAGGGAAAACAGCGGGCATAAATATTGTCAGATGTTGGGTGGACACGGAGATGCCGCTAACTCGCCTGAGACGGCGTTATCAGCCCCTGACAGAGTTTGGAAGGGACCGCCTCGAAGATCTCCATTTGTATGGCAGATCTAATCGTGCAGGCCGGCCGCTGTGGTCGAGCTGTTCTAGGCGCTTCAGTCCGGAACCGCGCTGCTTCTACGGTACAGGTTCTAATCCTTTCTCGGGCATGGATGTGTATGCTGTCCTTAAGTTAGTTAGGTTTAAATAGTCCAAGCCTAGGGGACTGATGACCTCACATGTCAAGTCCCACAGTGCTTGGAGCCATTTTTTGAATCTTGCAAAGTATCCAGAGGTATGGGGCATTCGGATGTGACAGTGGCCCAATGTTGGTCTCCATGAGATTGTGGGGGCAGGCATATGTGTCGTAGAGGTACCGGTCGACACATCTGACCACCACAAGGATTACAGTATTGTGCACCATGCACGTAGTAAACCCTTATTGTTTGAGCCTGCCATCCAAAAAGTGATGGAATCCCTGAAATATTCTGTATCATTCCGCACTATTTCTCAGCAACTAAGGAATTACCATCCCTTTCGTACATTCCCGTTAACACCACGACATAAACGACTTAGTTCGAAGTGGGGCCAGGACCGGGAAACATGCTGCCCATCAACAGTGTCACATTGTGTTCAGCAATGGTCCCGCATCTGCCCTTTCCCAGATGTCCATCGTCTGCGAGCATGGCGGCGAACCACAACGGCGTTATACATGACGTAATAGTCTCAGCAGCCATAAGATGTGATTCCAGGTGACGGGGGGTAATGACTGATGGAACTCTGATGACACAACTTAAGATCACGGACATCCTGCTTCCTCATGTTTTATCCCTCATGTGATAGTGGCACGGTGTCATGTTTCAACGTTTTCGACTATTTCTATAAATTTTGTGAGTGAGTTGATAAACTCTGTGGACAGCGAGATCCCCAGACCTGTCACCAATAGAACATACTTGGAGCAGCTTGGGCATCAACTTCGTCCACATGCCAGCATCAAGGATATCAAACACAAGTAAATTCAGTGGCTTTTATATCCTTCCCAAAAGAATTATTGCATACATCCGGCCCAGATGGAGCTCTATACCAAGCTGATGAGTAAAGCATTACTGCCAATTCTTTGTAAATTTGATCTGATATTGTAACACTAAAAAAACATAACATTTAGTCACCTTATCGTCTTATGGGTGCTTTAGTTTTTATTTCATCGCGCAATGTAAATGCTATAGGTAATACGGTTATCAGTAAAATAAGCATTTGGCTTTCAAATAAAAGATTAATACTTATCTGATACAACACGCAATGTATAGTTTCTGTCACAGAAAACACGTAAAAGTTAGAAATTTTCGTTCCAAAATAGTCAACACAGTCACTGAAGTTGAAAATTCCAAGTTCTTAGGACTGACTGTCGGTGTCGTAATCGGGCATATGTGCGAGAGAGTGGTGTGCTGACCCCATGCCACTCCATATCCGCATCGAGTGATGCATGTGGGCTGAGGATGACACGGCGGCCAGACGGTACCGGTGGGTCTTCAGGCCTGTTCGGGCGGAGGGATTTTATTTTATTTTATTTTTTTAAGGATTGATGGTAGATGGAAGGCTTTCCTGGAAGTGTCATACTGAAGACCTTCTGCAGAAATAGAATGCTGCTGCCGTCACTACAAGAATGATACCCACTCTTAAACACAACCGTGAAGGCTTGTTTACTTTTGTTACATGCAGTTATCTTTGGAAAAACTGTGTACATTCACGAAGAATGTTCTTATTCTAGAACAGAACGGTGGTGCCAGCTCACGAACGTTGTGTAGACCGTTATTCACGTGTCTCGGAACTGCACTCTTGCCATGCTTGTACATATATTGAGTCATGAAGTTCCTTGTTGACAACACTGACTCATATTGAAGATCCCTAGGCGAGAAAACGGTATAGACTAGGATATCACTTGTTTAAGCATTGCATAGAGAGATGCATTACTCATCAGGTTTCATTTACAAAATGTTTCCAGCAGAACTGAAATATAAATAGTGATAAACCCCAAGTATTCAAACCTTTATCGAAAAGTTTCCTTGTGGCACACTCATAATCTATACAGGAGTTTCTCACTGTAGGTGGAAACTGTTGTCTCCATCGTGTTATTTATTCGCATAATTTTTTGTGTTTTTCGCTAGTTATTTATTTCTCTGTTCATAAATTTTTTGAACAGCATTCTGTAAACTTTGTACTGACAATTTCCATATGCAAATGGTTTTGGCTTGATTGGTCCCACGGGTCCTAACACATACATAAATTCATAATTAAATAAATAAAATGTCCCATGTTACCAGTTCTGGACTGTGAGGTGGATGGGAAACCGTGGAAACTCCTTTCGTGATGGTACCCCCATTGCACTTTGGGAAAGATGATCCTGCTTTTACGCTGATAAAGCATCCATCGCCCATCGAGTTCTTTCCTCTTTCTTGGAATGTGATCCCACATCAGTTCGCTTGATACCTCACATTCGTATACTCCAGTAACTGTACTAGTGGTAGATATTTCAGTCATACAAGAACGCTGCGATCAAAAATTTTATGAAGATATCTTCCATACCCAAAAAATCAAGCTGGAAAGCTGCGGAGCATATCCACAGCGTAACAGTGTTTTACAATTTGGAAGTTCCTGATTCGCTGACAAAATTTAAAAAGCATAGTGTACCACAAGAAACCTGATACAGTGGCACAGCTGCGGGAGTGAGTGAAAAATGGGTAAAAATTAGCATTAGAGACTTGGATATGAGATTTGGTCTCTGGGTCAGAAGACCTTGACGACCACCAGCTGTGCCAACACATTTAGCTTACCCAGATTGCGGACTAGTCTTACTCAACAAGCACACGAAGGAGTCTCTGTAATAGCTTCCCACAGGGTTCAGTCCTGGCACCACTGCTACTTAGCATATATATCGTTTATATGCTCGAAACGACATATTTAAGATTAGGATATGCTAGCAGTTGGGCACTGGTCACACACCATAAATACATGGAGGAAAATGAAAACATTCACACATACAATTTTACCATCGCAACTACTTCGGGCATAGAGGCAATGACTAAACCCAACAAAGTCAGAAATTACATGCTTTCAATTGAATAACAAAACTCCAAATAAAGAGCTAACGGTTTATGTTAGTAACCATATACTCTCCCACATTTTGAGACCGAAGTTTCTGGGAGTCACCTTGGATAGGATCCAAGCACTAGACGAAAACAGCAGCTAAACTGCGAACCAGAAAAAATATAATTCGAAAGCCATATGGCGCAGATCGGTGCTCTACGGTATCTGCTCTGGGATTGGTCTACTCGTTGGCAAAATACAGTTCACAAGAATGGCTAAATAGTGCTCACAAGAAGAAAACTGACGTACAATTGAACAGAATAATAGAACGACGCTTGGCAGAATAAAAAGTACAACCATCCACTAGCTACCGATACTTAGTCATATTTCACACCCTCATTTGCACAGACAGCATGCATTAGACACAGAATACAGCTCCCTACTCAGTATTTCTCTGAAGATACACTCCTGGAAATTGAAATAAGAACACCGTGAATTCATTGTCCCAGGAAGGGGAAACTTTATTGACACATTCCTGGGGTCAGATACATCACATGATAACACTGACAGAACCACAGGCACATAGACACAGGCAACAGAGCATGCACAATGTCGGCACTAGTACAGTGTATATCCACCTTTCGCAGCAATGCAGGCTGCTATTCTCCCATGGAGACGATCGTAGAGATGCTGGATGTAGTCCTGTGGAACGGCTTGCCATGCCATTTCCACCTGGCGCCTCAGTTGGACCAGCGTTCGTGCTGGACGTGCAGACCGCGTGAGACGACGCTTCATCCAGTCCCAAATATGCTCAATGGGGGACAGATCCGGAGATCTTGCTGGCCAGGGTAGTTGACTTACACCTTCTAGAGCACGTTGGGTGGCACGGGATACATGCGGACGTGCATTGTCCTGTTGGAACAGCAAGTTCCCTTGCCGGTCTAGGAATGGTAGAACGATGGGTTTGATGACGGTTTGGATGTACCGTGCACTATTCAGTGTCCCCTCGACGATCACCAGTGGTGTACGGCCAGTGTAGGAGATCGCTCCCCACACCATGATGCCGGGTGTTGGCCCTGTGTGCCTCGGTCGTATGCAGTCCTGATTGTGGCGCTCACCTGCACGGCGCCAAACACGCATACGACCATCATTGGCACCAAGGCAGAAGCGACTCTCATCGCTGAAGACGACACGTCTCCATTCGTCCCTCCATTCACGCCTGTCGCGACACCACTGGAGGCGGGCTGCACGATGTTGGGGCGTGAGCGGAAGACGGCCTAACGGTGTGCGGGACCGTAGCCCAGCTTCATGGAGACGGTTGCGAATGGTCCTCGCCGATACCCCAGGAGCAACAGTGTCCCTAATTTGCTGGGAAGTGGCGGTGCGGTCCCCTACGGCACTGCGTAGGATCCTACGGTCTTGGCGTGCATCCGTGCGTCGCTGCGGTCCGGTCCCAGGTCGACGGGCACGTGCACCTTCCGCCGACCACTGGCGACAACATCGATGTACTGTGGAGACCTCACGCCCCACGTGTTGAGCAATTCGGCGGTACGTCCACCCGGCCTCCCGCATGCCCACTATACGCCCTCGCTCAAAGTCCGTCAACTGCACATACGGTTCACGTCCACGCTGTCGCGGCATGCTACCAGTGTTAAAGACTGCGATGGAGCTCCGTATGCCACGGCAAACTGGCTGACACTGACGGCGGCGGTGCACAAATGCTGCGCAGCTAGCGCCATTCGACGGCCAACACCGCGGTTCCTGGTGTGTCCGCTGTGCCGTGCGTGTGATCATTGCTTGTACAGCCCTCTCGCAGTGTCCGGAGCAAGTATGGTGGTTCTGACACACCGGTGTCAATGTGTTCTTTTTTCCATTTCCAGGAGTGTATAATACACTACTGGCCATTAAAATTTATACACAACGAAGATGGCGTGGTCCGGACACGAAATTTAACCGACAGGAAGAAGATGCTGTGATATGCAAATTATTAGCTTTTCAGAGCATTCCCACAAGGCTGGCACCGGTGGCGACAACTACATCGTGCTGGCATGAGGAAAGTCTCCAACCGATTTCTCATACAAAAACAGCTGACCGACGTTGCCTGGTGAAACGTTGTTGTGATGCCTCGTGTAAGGAGGACAAATGCGTACCATCACGTTTCCGACTTTGATAAAGGTCGGATTGTAGCCTATCGCGATTGCGGTTTATCGTATCGCGACATTGCTGCTCGCGTTGGTCGAGATCCAATGACTGATAGCAGAATATGGAATTGGTGGGTTCAGGAGGGTAATACGGAACGCCATGCTGGATCCCAACGGCTTCGTATCACTAGCAGTCGAGATGACATGGCTGTAACAGAATGTGCAGCGACGTCTCGATCCCTGTGTCAACAGATGGGGACGTTTGCAAGACAACAACCATCTGCACGAACAGTTCGACAACGTTTGCAGCAGCATGAACTATCAGCTAGGAGACCATGGCTGCGGTTACCCTTGACGCTGCATCACAGACAGGAGCGCCTGCGATGGTGTACTCAACGACGAACCTGGGTGCACGAATGGCAAAATGTCATTTTATGGATGAATCCAGGTTCTGTTTACAGCATAATCATGGTCGCATCCGTGTTTGGCGACATCGCGGTGAACGCACATTGGAAGCGTGTATTCGTCATCGCCACACTGGCGTATCACCCGGCGTGATGGTATAGGGTGCCAATTGTTACACGTCTCGGTCACGTCTTGTTCGCATTGACGGAACTTTGAACAGTGGACGTTACATTTCAGATGTGTTACGACCCGTGGCTCTACCCTTCATTCGATCCCTGAGAAACCCTACATTTCAGCAGGATAATGTTCGACCGCATGTTGCCTTTCTGTATACAGAAAATGATCGACTGCTGCCCTGGCCAGCACATTCTCCAGATCTCTCACCAACTGAAACGTCTGGTCAATGGTGGCCTAGCAACTGGCTAGTCACAATACGTCAGTCACCACTGTTGATGTACTGTGGTATCGTGTTGAAGCTGCATGGGCAGCTGTACCTGTACTCGCCAGCCAATCTCTGTTTGATTCAATGCCCAGGCGTATCAAGGCCTTTATTACGGATAGTGGTGGTTGTTCTGGGTACTGATTTCTCATGATCTATGCACCCATATTGCGTGAAAATGTAATGAATGTCAGTTGTAGTATAATATATTTGTCCAATGAATACCCGTTTATCATCTGCATTTCTTCTTGGTGTAGCAATTTTAATGGCCAGTAGTGTACCAACAGACTTCGGCCAAGATATTCTCCTCTTCTTACAACTGTAGAGCTGCAACTAGATGACTTCGACATGATAGAATCATTGACAGAGACATCCTCTGCAAATGCAAAAGCCACAGGGTTTGCTTTTCCCAGGAGATGGTGGAGCGAGCTAAAAAGGATAAGAAGGAACCACAGAAGATGTGCGCACTTCTTGTATAAATAGAACACGGTTACTTTTTCTGAATGTGACTACCGCGCTGAGAGACAAACGATTCGACACATCGTCGAGGAATTCCATCTTAGGAAGTATCACAGCCAGACTGCTGATCTCATGAATGCGATCGAAGAGGCCACCGATTGTATTATTAATCAGGACTGTTCGTGATGTGCTTATTTATTTGTTATAGTATGAGACTTTTGAGTCTATGTATTTTTATTTGTCTTTTTATTTGTACTTATTTTTATATTCTTCTTTGCATGTTATCGAACTATCTGTAACGTTTATTTGTATTCTTCTTCCACATATACGAATTTATGTACAGGTAGCGGCGCAGTTTACAAACTGTGATATACGCCATGTGCCAAATAAAGAAATAAATACATTGCAAACGTTCCTTCAGCTGCCGACAGTCGTAATGAGACCTGTCTGGAACTGGGCATTTTTTATTCTAAGGGGTTTCAGTAACTCTCGAAATCGGAGATGAGTTATACACTTGTTATTCTTTCATAAGTTAAGTACTGTGCTTACAGAGTCTTTTTCAGCCTAAAATTTGAATACATCTCCGGCACCCTGTGAATAAGCCTACGTTAACCAGAAACGCTGCCTAGGCGGTGTGGAGCGAAGTCACTCGACCTGTAATTAGACGACCAACCAAAGGGGAAAAGCAGTGGCTAGAATCACTGAGCGGCGAGAATCTCGCTGATTAAGCACACTTCGGGTTATTGCAGATTATTCCGGAAGAGCTGATAAATACACAAAACTTACGAGTCGAAACATTCGCGTTCGGGCTTTGCAGTGCTGCGGGTCCTCGATCAGCAGAAAAGGCCGGTGGCGAGATTACGGGCGAGCGGGCGCGCGCAGAGCAAAAAGCGACTCCTGGGGGCGGCGCGGCCGCCGGGCCGGCCTCCGACAAGTGCCGGCCGGAGTTGGCCAGATCTAACGAAGGCTGGGTAAATAATTGAACGCAGCGCTGCCGGCGGCCGCCAAAGGAACGAGCCCGCGTCGACGCCGACCCCGCTGCCCCATCGCGACGTCAAACATCCGCAGGGGACGCACTCGGCAGACGAGAGGTCGCGCGGATTGCGAACGCTCTTGTTCTGTCGCAGAAGGTCGGCCCCAACTTCTCGGTCCGCCACTTCCGTTAGAAGCCAGAATCAGAGCGAGTTTTTACGGTATGACTGTTTCGCTTTGTCCCTCGTCGCCATTAGAGCGATTACTGTTTGATTAACTTGTAGCTCTGTGATGTAGGCCGTTAATGTTCATTCCTCATTTATTATTGGTCGAGATTGTTTCTTGTGTACTTCGTCCTGTGACTGAGATGTAGTAGCATAGGAATACAACAATCAGCTGCAGTCCCATTGGTTTTTTATTACTCTTGCATATCCAGACTTCAGCTGTTAATAGCCATCTCCAGCGCTAACATACACGTAAATTACAGAATGAGAATTTATTCACACAAAACAATAATTGAAAGAGCACATTATCCAATATAAATGATCCAATTTAGTCGACATACCAATACTAATATGAAAATGTTGGCCTGCCCTAAATGTTCAAATTGTTCAAGTGGCACTAAGCTCTATGGATGTTAAATCTGAGGTCATCAGTCCCCTAGACTTAGAACTAATTAAACCTACCTAACCGAAGGACATCACACACATCCATGCCCGAGGCAGTATTCGAACCTGCGACCGTTGCAGCAGCGCGGTTCCGGACTGAAGCGCCTAGATCCGCTAGGCCACAGCGACCGGCTTGCCCTAAACGTGACAACACTAGCAATTAGTGTGTGAGAACATAATTTGTTATTATCAGTGGGTCTTTTTGTCTTCCATTTCGTTAGTACTATCCTGTACTGTATCGGAAAAAAGAAAAAAAAGTCGTTTAACTACTAGCTTTCGGAGCATAGTATATTATGTATATCATAATAGTTAGGCGAATAGTTTTTGAGACACAAATATGTTCTCGTATCATGGTGTCGTTCGTTCCAAGCAGAGCACAACATTTGGAGTTACACCATACGTTACGTAGGAAATTTACGTCAACAGAGGTCGTTAGAATGATTTTATTAATGGTACCTGGTTAAAGTAGCAGTGTAATGTTGATATGCATTATTTTACATGTTAACAGATCTTCAAAGAAACGAACTTTTATGTTTCTTTCAAATCAGTTACTTAGTGGATCTCTTAACCATTATGATACCAGCGACTACGCTAGATTTTAGCTTCTGATGAATTCTAATTGCTGTGTGACCATACAGGGTGAGGCAGCTAATTCATAACACCCATTGTATCTCCTCAACCGAATTGATAGAGAGATGCAGTTTGGATATTGAATTGGAGGGACAGGAGCTACTTGAATACATCACATTTCAAGTTTCTGCTTTTTTTATTATAGAGATAGAAGCTATCTTTGTTTTTTTTAATAGAACCCTGTGTTAAATTTTAGCGTAACATGATGGGCTTAAAAGATGGTTTCAAATATGTGTATATTATAATAGTTAGGCGAATAGTTTTTGAGACACAAATATGTTCTCGTATCATGATGTCCTTCGAAGCGGCGTTGTACAATGCTCTACTTGTTGCAAACAGCAACCTCAGTTTCGTTCTTCCTGTACACCAATAAAGTCATACGGTAACATGTACTGCTGGGAGTTGTCTGGCTTATGACTCAGTCAAATGGTATGCTGACTAAATTTAATCATTTTTACTGGATAACTTGATGTTTCACTTATTGTTTTATGTAAGTCAGCTGTGAATCTTTCATTTCCTTGTATTTTTCCCTGAAGATGCCAATATTACGGCGTAAAGTCAAGTGTCGGTACGCCAGTCGGGAACGATAGACAAGAGATGGGCTGTGAGAAGAGGTCAGCCAGTCGCTCGCTCACCGACCCCTCTCCAGGGCGACAACGCGACAGTAGTGTAACTTTTGACTAACTTCAATTGATCGTCATAATTCTGCTCTCGTCTTAACTTTAAATATTTTCTTTAGGTCACTCTCCTCCCTGACCTCATGTATGCCCAACATGCTTACTTCGTTCCCATCTGCTAAGGGAAGTTCTGATTCATTACATAACTCAGCATTTCTTAATATCCCATCTGCTACCAAATTGTTTTTTCCCTGTACGTAATTAATCTCAAGGTCGAACTGCTGCAGGTACATGGCCCAACTAGCTAGTTTTGGATGCCTCAGTTTGCATGTCTTTAAAAACGTAAGTGTTTGTGATCACTAAAGAGTATAATCTTATGCCCTAACAAATAGTGCTCAAATTTCTGCATACCAAATAAGATCACCAATGCCTCTAATTCTGAAGTTCGATAATTTCACTCAGCAGGTTGCAGTGAACGTCTCGCAAAAGCGATGGTTTTATCAACATCTTGGTCGCCTTCTGTTTCCATCTGAAACAGCTCTACTGGAATTCCATAACCACTTGCGTCAACTGTCATGCAAAAAGGTTTCGTAAAATCGGGATAGTGTAAAAGCGGCCTATTAATCAAACAGGTTTTTAGTTTCTCAAAAGCAAACTGGTACTCTTGATTTCAAACCCATGGGCTATTCCTCTTCAACAAGCTGAGTAAACAAGGAGCATTAAACAACTGATCTTTAACGAAACGGCGGTAGGATCCAAACAAATCGGACATTGACCTGAGTTGCTTTTTACTTTGGGGCGCTTCAAGCTTTCCAATGGGTGATAATTTGAATGGATCTGGCAGTATACCATCCCTGCTAATTTCATGGCCCAGGAATTTTATTTTGTTCTTTACACAATCAGTCTTCTCTAACTGCAATTTCATACCTCCTTTTTCTATAGCTCATAACACCATGTCCAGAACACTGATATGTTCTTCCCACGTGGAAGTTGCCAACAATATATCATCTACATAAATAGTTACCTGATCTGATAATTCCTGGCCTAATACATGAGTAATACTCTTACAAAGACACACACTGAAATATTTAATCCGAATGGGACCACTTTTGCTGGTAGCACATTCCATCATACAAAAAGGCTGTATATTCACGTGGTTTTTTGCCAGGGGCAAATTCCAGTACGCACAACTCATGTCCACTGATGTGAGGTTCCTAACACCTTGGAATTTACGAACCAGCTCGTACATATTCTGAGGACCATCACTTTCTCTGTTTACAATTTCATTTTAACCAGGCCGGTCGCGGTGGCCGTGCGGTTCTAGGCGCTACAGTCCGAAACCGCGGGACTGCTACGGTCGCAGGTTCGAATCCTGCCTCGGGCATGGATGTGTGTGATGTCCTTAGGTAAATTAGGTTTAAGTAGTTCTAAGTTCTAGGGGACTGATGACCTAAGATGTTGAGTCTCATAGTGCTCAGAGCCATTTTACCAGCGTGCATCCAGCACTAATCTAACACTCCCATCACGCTTAGTCAATACAAAAAGAGAATTATTATATTCACTAACTGCTTGCTCAATGACACCCCCTGTCAACTATACGTTGAATTTCGTTCCTATCTGCTTGTTTTCTTGAAACATGTGTCTGATAAGGTTTCCTGAAAAATACTCGCTCGGGCTTTATATTCAAATGGCATTCATACCCTTTCACTTCAGTAGATGCGTTTGAGAATAAACTGTGATGCTTAGATAGAAATCATACATTTGCTTTGTTAATTGTACCTTTTCCTCTGTTTCTTCTAGGATATAGCTCCCCTCAGCATTAACATAATGCATTTTATTAGTGTATTCAGTATTTTCCGGCAAGTGCGCTTTATGCTTTAGCACTCTAATAGGCAGTTCCAAGGATACATTATTACCGTGTATATGCCTGCCTATAAAAGGCTTTCTTATTACTTGAGAGTCAGGTAAAGTTAAAACTAAGTTGTTGTGGTCAAAATCAATCCTTCCCTGATACTTTGACAGAAAATCGGTACCTATCAGCTTATCAACACTTACGCCTAGCACTATCAAACAAGGATGGTTTATTATTACGGCACTTATACCAATGGCTATCAAAGCTTCGTGCTGAACTGGCCTAGAAACTTTTCCTGTAGCACCTATTATTTTTAAACTACTTAATTTCATGACAGTTAATTCACTCTTATTGGGAATAGAATCACAGAATACTTGGGACAAAGCACTTGCTTCACTGCCACTGTCAAGAACTGAACGCACTATTAATCCTGAGATGTTAGTTTTTGTAATAGGGTGAGTTATTTTACACTGAACAGGTCTCTCATATACATCTTCCAATAAATCATTCTCAATCTCTTTCCAGCTAAAGTAGTTTCGATCAGTTGCAAGTACATTCACACTTAAATTTTGGGATTGATCGATCTCTACATTTTTAACTGCCTTTTCCAACCTATCCACTAATTTTAAATCAAAGAACTAGACGACTCCCTCTACTTCTGTTTCCTGTACATCAGCCAAACCATCCTCTAACACTGAGCAACTGCGTCCGTGAGCAACATTGGTACTTATAATACTGTCGTCAGCTTTTACCATTTGTGGCAAGTCAAAACAGCTGTTAGGTTCCTGGACCTCTTTACTATTGGTGCCCCCTTCATTCACCTATTCCTCCTCTTTAAAACTTTGCAAAACCGATTCTACTTCCGCTAACGTAACTTTAGCTTTTAGATTGCCATCTTTGTCGAAGATGTAAGCTTTTACGTCATCTTCGTCCATAGCAGACTCAAACTCGTTAATTACTTCTTCCCTATTACCTATAGCTTATTCTCGTTCTTCTTTGATTCATTTCTCCAAAGTATCGAGAATACTGTCCACTACATTATGAGAGTGGTTTAACACATTACTAGTACTGCCCGCTCCTATTTCCTCATCTCTGTGTTCTGTTTGCGTGTGTTGGCTGACTATGGTCTGTGTTTTTGTTACTGGCTGCGTTACTGTTACCGCATGATGAGCGCTAGCTTCCTCATAGATGGGACTTATTTTCCTACAGGCGGCCTGTTATTTTCACTTGCTATAGCTTTAGATGTGGTAGGATTTTATTCTCCTTCTTGTCTCGACGGCACTGTTTTCACATTTCTGCCTTCTTCAAAATAAATGTTAAGAGCCAATGTCTACACCCTCTTCCTCTACCACGGCCTTGATTTTGATAATTGGTTCTTATATTCCTGACCTCAACATTTCTAACATTCACGATCGCATTGTCATGATTTCCGTTTGGTACGTGATTGTTAGGAGATGTGTTACTATTCTACATCTGCTCCTCCACAGCAGCTATTATTTGTACCCGCTCTAGATATTCAGCGTACTTATCTACATTATCACTAGGTGCGGAAATGATTCTTTTCTGTCAGTACCAGGGCAGCTTACCCTTTAGACCCATAATAATTATATGCGGTTTCATCTTTTCTGTCAGATGTAACAGTCGTGAAACCAACTTCCTAGAGAAATCTTTTACTGACTCACGTCCTGGGTCAAACATTTTACATCTACATGTACATCTACCTTTATACTCCGCGAGCCACCCAACGGTGTGTGGCGGAGGGCACTTTACGTGCCACTGTCATTACCTCCCTCTCCTGTTACAGTCGCGTATGGTTCGCGGGAAGAAGGACTGCCGAAAAGCCTCCGTGTGCGCTCGAATCTCTCTAATTTTACATTCATGATCTCCCCGGGAGGTATAAGTAGGGGGAAGCAATATATTCGATAATTCATCCAGGAACGCACCCTCTCGAAACCTGCACAGCAAGCTGCACCGCGATGCAGAGCGCCTTTCTTGCAGAGTCTGCCACTTGAGTTTGCTAAACATCTCTGTAGCGCTATCACGCTTACCAAATAACCCTGTGACGAAACGCGCCGCTCTTCTTTGGATCTTCTCTATCTCCTCCGTCAACCCGACCTGGTACGGATCCCACACTGATGAGCAATACTCAAGTATAGGTCGAACGAGTGTTTTGTAAGCCACCTCCTTTGTTGATGGACTACATTTTCTAAGGACTCTCCCAATGAATCTCAACCTGGTACCCGCCTTACCAACAATTAAGTTTATATCATCATTCCACTTCAAATCGTTCCGCACGCATACTCCCAGATATTTTACAGAAGTAACTGCTACCAGTGTTTGTTCCGCTATCTTATAATCATACAATAAAGGATCCTTCTTTCTATGTATTCGCAATACACTACATTTGCCAATGTTAAGGGTCAGTGGCCACTCCCTGCACCAAGTGCCTATCCGCTGCAGATCTTCCTGCATTTCGCTGCAATTTTGTAATTCTGCAACTTCTCTGTATACTACAGCATCATCCGCGAAAAGCCGCATGGAACTTCTGACACTATGTACTAGGTCATTTATATATATTGCGAAAAGCAGTGGTCCCATAACACTCCCCTGTGGCACGCCAGAGATTGCCTTAACGTCTGTAGACGTCTCTCCATTGAGAACAACATGCTGTGTTCTGTTTTGTAAAAACTCTTCAATCCAGCCACACAGCTGGTCTGATATTCCGTAGGCTCTTACTTTGTTTATCAGGCGACAGTGCGGAACTGTATCGAACGCCTTCCGAAAGTCAAGGAAAATAGCATCTACCTGGGAGCCTGTATCTAATATTATCTGGGTCTCATGAACAAACAAAGCGAGTTGGGTCTCACACGATCGCTGTCTCAGGAATCCATTTTAATTCCTACAGGGTCGATTCTGGGTTTCCAGAATGATACGTGAGCAAAAAACATGTTCTAAAATTCCACAACAGATCGACGTCAGAGATATAGGTCTATAGTTTTGCGCTTCTGCTCGACGACCGTTCTTGAAGACTGGGACTACCTGTGCTCTTTTCCAATCATTTGGAACCTTCCGTTCCTCTAGAGACTTGCGGTACACGGCTGTTAGAAGGGGGGCAAGCTCTTTCGCGTACTCTGTGTAGAATCGAATTGGTATCCCGTCAGGTCCAGTGGACTTTGTTGAGTGATTCCTGTTGCTTTTCTATTCCTTGGACACTTATTTCGATGTCAGCCATTTTTTCGTTTGTGCGAAGATTTAGAGAAGGAACTGCAGTGCGGTCTTCCTGTGTGAAACAGCTTTGGAAAAAGGTGTTTAGTATTTCAGCTTTACGCGTGTCATCCTCTGTTTCAATGCCATCATCATCCCGGAGGAATGTTAGTGTTCGGTTCTGTTACTTGTAATTCTACTGCTTCCACCCCGTCAGAACATTTTTTGTCCACATCTTCACAAATTTCTCTGAAATTCTCTTCTATTTTCTTAATATTTACTTCCTCGATGATTCTTGAGCAAAGTTTGGATTCATTGCTTATTCTTTCTGACAACCTCCCTTCCAAAAGTTCATCTGCATCTTGGAAATCTTTGAGAACTTTGTCATTTTCACTGCATTTTACTTAACTGTTGCTGTACTTTAACTTGTAGATCATGGTTGATAGCATCAATTTTATAATTTAAACTGCTCAATTTTGAAGTTGTTTCATCCTTCAATTCCTTACTACTTGACCCAAGTTTTACCTTCCAGTTCTTTACTACTAGATTCAATCTAACTTCCTAATTCTTTATTACTAGACTCAATTTTAATTTCCAGTTTCTTGTTACTATCCCTTAACTCTATTACTATCACTCACTTCCTTATGATGCGATTCAAGTTTAGCAAACAATAATTACATCCGCTCTGGAGCCTCTACATTGCTAGTTGGGATGTCCATTGATTTCAAAGGAGTTTATTGCATTCCCTGACCCGGTGGAATTTGAGACATATTTCGCTCAGTTTCATCATCTGATAAGGTTATTAATTCTATCTTCTCCTTTTTGCCCTCTATTTCAATGACTTCCTCATCAGAAACTGGTTCTAACCTGGCAGTATCATTGAAATCCATGTCATATTCTACTTTGACAAATCACACTCCGATTTTAAATTTATTGATTCGACTAAACCGTCTTCATTAAGTTCAGTTTCTTATTCTGAGGATTCATTGTCAGAGACTGGATCCTCCTTAACGTTTACATAGATATCCATTTTTAGCAACTTGTTGGCAGCAACTAACAAATACTTTAAATATTCTTGATTTAACTCAGTTGCTTGTCCTCGACGAATGGTGTCGTGACATGATGCAGGCAGCAACAGCCGGTGTAGCGGTGAGGATGGCTGCGGGTATCGCCTACTGCAATGCTCCAGGGTCGGCTGGGCACTGGTGAGCGCTCGCAGCAGCTTGCAGGTGATTCGCAGACCCACGCAGCTCCGTGATGACGCACCGTCTTCTTTTGACCTCAGCGCCACTAGCAGTCGGGATCTAGTGTCGTCTTCTTCCCCCTTCCGCCACTATCCAGGTTAACGCGGCTGACATGCACTGTTTATTTACCACACTCACGAATAAATCGTAGCACTGTTGCCGCCGTGGTTTCTGCCTATTTCACTTCGGTATCCTGTTAATGCCTACCGAGTTCATAGCTTTCTACCAATCACTTTTACTGTTCAATTTTCGTTTCCCGGCTGATATTCACCGCATGTGGGGTTGCGGATAAAATTATTTTATATGGTTGTTTTATTGTTATTGTTCACCGCCTTTCTCATGCGAGCCTAGTAATTAACTTTGTGGTCAGCAGGAAAGCCATGAAGAATATACTGACCATAGTTTCCAGTCTGCACGGCCACATTTTCATTCAGCCCACTGAAAGAAATGTTTCTATTCTCTTGCTACTTAGGGGAATCAGGACTATGATAATAAATGATGGTATCAAGCTCCAGTTCATACATATATTTGGTAAAGTATCTCTTGCACAACACTTTGAAAGTCACTATGTTCAATAGACAGTAAATCTCTCTATCTTAAACAGCACTATTATCAGTTCAGAAGCGGCGTCTACAGTACATTCCTACCAAATTGTCTTTCACCCTGACTAATAATACTCAAACAAATGTTGGAAATAAATGCTCGCCACAAAAGTAGAAATATTATTCACCATTTGTCACGCGGATTTTTAATTATCATGGACGGCACACTAACAATTACTTTGGAGAAATCTAAGCGATCCAGGGTGGTGTACAGTGCAGGTGATTACTAGTATAAAGATGATACAAATCACTGATATAGCTCCCTATGAAGGTTGAAGATACATAATAAATTATTACACTTATAAAAAAGTGAAATATACCAAAGCAAGGAACATTACGATTTAACGTCTCATCAATATTTTTGTGTATTACAATACAGCCGACAGGAGTTACAAAACTGCCACAGTAATACATTAACTTCCATGCAGTTTCCACAGTAAATGGTTCAAATGGCTCTGAGCGCTGAGGTTATCAGTCCCCTAGAACTTAGAACTACTTAAACCTAACCAACCTAAGGACATCACACACATCCATGCCCCAGGCAGGATTCGAACCTGCGACCGTAGCGGTCGCGTGGTTCCAGACTGAAACGCCTAGAACCGCTCGGCCACAGCGGCCGGCAGATTCCACAGTAGAACATAAAAATGTTCAATGCACAAACATAAGATTTTAATATAAAATAAAAATACTAAAAGACGAACACCATACATCCAGCAGTAGCTGCAACAGTGTCATTTACCTCAGTGCATTTTTCACAATACAACAACGATACGAATGTGAAATGGGTACGAAGTTATGTTCGTTAAAAAATACAAAATTACAACCAAGTGTTCTAAATGGGCCAGTTCCAGAGGAGAATGGCATCTGCAGCAACTTATCATTGAAAACTGCAAAACGGAATCGTTTATAAAGATAAGTTCTTAATGCAAAGTAAAACTACAAACAGGCGTTCCTGTTTTCGAACCGGGCTCGGTCCAACAGAGGACAAGTTGCACACACCTTACAGGTCAAAGAGAACGGCGTCTTTTAAATAGTTCGCGAGGAAATAATACTTATATAACTACGTAGGCTTCCGTGTCCAAAGTTAGTTGACATAAAAGTTTTCTGGGTATCGTACTATAGCATAATGTAAAAAATGACACAGAGGACACCAACTTTTCGGTCACTGTTGCTTGGCCTCCTTCTGGGTCTACTGAAGTGCTGTAGATGTCAGGAGTCGGTTGTATTTTGTCATTGCCGCTCACTGAGTACGACGTTACGTCACAATTTTGGAAGGTCTTAGTTCTGGTTGGTCCCGTTCCTTCCGTCTCAATTGACCAATGCTTATTGATCTTGACACAGGAGATTCCGAAACGCCTGTGATTTCCGCAGCGAGGGATCTACCAAACTCTAGACTGGAGTTTCCCCCTGATACAGACTCACCATTAAGAAACACTACTTTAATCTGTACACAACGGATTCCTCGTATTATAATTAATTTTATTTTGCTCCTAAAATGGATCTTAAGTTGCCACTTCGACATAAATCACTATACACCATGTGAAATATCCCAGGAGTTATTAATGTTGAAGTGAGAGGAGTTTCACTATAACAAATAGCTTTATTTATCTAAAAACAAGTGAAAAATGATGTTTTGTCAGAAGCAAAATTAGTTCAGATCAATGCATTACATGTTTGGGTACGAGGCGTTTAATTGGTAATGCCAATATCAAAAGGGCTACTATTCGAATACTTCATACTATGCCAGAAGAGGGCTACTGCTCGAATACTCTGTATTAGGCCACCTATTTTGGGTACTGCCAGTAATGCTGTCTGACTGATTCTACGCCCAGAGACAGTGATCGTGAACTGTAAAAGTTACCGGCTGTAGTACAAGCAACAATTGAGCGCCTGCTGCCGCTAAATCGGAAACACTTTACGGTGAACGTTAATAGCAGAACTTCCGAACTCCTTAAATCTCAGAGCAGCGAGTTTATTTAGCACACACCGTGGCAGTCGTGTGGACTTGGTGCCGTGATGAGCCCTCTGATGAGTGCTGTGATAAGCTGCAAATCTGCAACAAGGATCAACTGCGCACACTGAGTAACTCCGTACTCCGTTATCGCCGTGGACCCTTCACCTCGTCATTACGCCACTGACACCTCGCCTCGACTTCACGTCACTGAGTACTCACTTCGGCTTCACGCCACCTTCTAATTTACCTCACAGACAGCCTTGCAGTCCCAATTTATTCCACGTGGACTCAAAAATATACATCAACCAATAGCAGGCGGCGATATATTTTCACGCCACTCACATAAACGAACATTCCATGTTTTTCTCCCTCCAGCAAAAGGGGCAGAAGTCGCTCTCCCAACACACTTACCACGTGGGCGACACGCTGTTGGCTACCCCACCGTGTGGGTCAAGGTTTTACTTGGAATTGGAACCTTCACAGTGGCTGCACTTACGGATCTCTGAAACGAGGTGTTCGTCCATGCAACTCGCAGATGCCAAGACAGTCTGAAAACAGTCTTCTTCCTGCATAAAACATTTTTCAATGCGCCCGCCTGGCTTTGGACGCGATCCCAGAGGTGGCTACGGACACGGACCAGCTATCAGACAGCCCTGATCCGCTGTGCGGATGATCGGTTCTTCTGTCAACACTTGCCCGCTCATTACCCTCTGAAAATACCCCACGTAACGCATCCAGTATAGGATCAGTGCTACAAACCAAGGAAATAATAGTTAGAGGAAGGAAGGATTCGTGATCCCTGATTAAGCTGAGAAACTAAATGCCGAACCTCTCAAAATGGTTTAAATGGCTCTAAGCACTATGAGACTTAACATCTGAGGTCATCAGTCCCCTAGACTTAGAACTAATTAAACCTAACTAAGCTAAGGACACATCCATGCCCGAGGCAGGATTCGAACGTGGGACCGTGGCAGCAGTACGGCTCCGGACTGAAAAGCGCCTGAATCGCTCGGCCACAGCGACCGGCGCCGATCCTCTTAATGCGCAGTTACTCTTAAATCAAACATACCTCATGACAATACTGATAATGATCTTAATTACGAAAGAGTGGCATTGCAAATGGAACTTCAGTCTTTCTAGTTTTTCTGTGTAAATCACCAACAGACATGAGCATAAAATATGATCTAGATTTGTACAACATACTGACGTTAGCGACGTTGGTTTATTCTTTTGTCCAGAACTAACCTAAGGACATCACATGCATCCATGCCCGAGGCAGGATTCGAACCTGCGACCTTAGCAGCAGCGCAGTTCCGGACTGAAGCGCCTAGAACCGCTCGGGCACATCGGACGGCGCCGAACCTCTCAATGCGCACCCGTTCATCGCCTCACTGTTCCAGGTGCCTACGACAGGTTGCTTCTAGAACAGGGATCATTTCTTATGTACATCACATACAGAGTTGTTAAAATGTTATTAGTCTGTACTGAACCACCAGAAACCACTGAACCCTGATACAAAAATACTCATAAACTTTCTCTGAAGCACATTTCTGTTTTACGTCTAGTTATGACTAGTCTTCTTTTCACCTACAGGTGCAGTAAGCATTTTGTAATGTGTGACATTTACGTCATTATCTAAATGTATATTTATTTCAGTCAGTTGTTCTAATAAAATAATTAACAATAATCATCATTAAATTAAATAATCTTCCATGTTTTTCTTATTACAGCTTTAGATAACCTGTGGAACTGTCGCCATATGCTGATAACAAAGAGATCAACTTGTCCAGTAGAAATTGTCAATACTGTTAGTGTAAATTGCATTTCCAAATATTTCAGAATCTCTTCTTCTCGAAGATTTAATTGGAGGATTTCAAAGTCCGACGCCATCAACTTATTCTGTTTCAAATAACACAGTCACGCCATCCCTTTGTTAAACAGGCAATAGCAAAACTGCTAATATTTTCGCAATTAGATTACAAGTCTTTCAGCTAGATACACGCACTTCCGCTGTTGGGTGAGTAAGATGCTTATTTATAACCGATTCTTCCATTTGAGCTAAATGTTATTGCAATCACTAATTCCGAAATCCAGTATCCAGCCACTTAAGTTTTCACGGAATCGTCGGATAAAAATCATTCGCGTCTTTTCATGTCACCCCTTCTTAGTAAAGGAACAGACATAAACTGACGAAATGTGCAAGGGAGGACGATAGAGTTACATTGCGCTCGACATCCTCAGATGTGCTCCTGATTCTAGCAGTACGCCTTCTTTTTCGACGTGGAAAACGATGAAAACTTACTGTTTAGGGACAAAAAATTATGATTGACTCCATTTCATTTCATCATTTCACAATGTCATTTTCTTTTCCAGGATCGCGTATTTCAGTGATATCTGCGTAGAACAAAAGTAAAACAATGTAAACGCATCCCCAGATGGTAGAGACTATGAAATACGTTTGTAAATTTGGTTTCAGGAAATAAAGTGAACACATCCAATGAAGCAAGCCCAGAGCATCTGCTGTTAGAGAAATATGAATTCCTGTTAGCCACTGATGCGTAGGAAGCCGATATTGGAACTACACTGTTTGCTAGGATTTATTAGTTCACGGTGAAAACGATACAGTTCAAAAACTACACTATTTGCTAGGATTTATTAGTTCACGGTGAAAATGCTACAGTTCAAGAACCAGCAAATATTTGAATACTTATTACATACCGATACGCATCATCATCTGAAAATGCAAGGGCATCGTATGGAATAGACCTGCTGAATATAGATGAACATTAAAGCCGAGGGATATTTTATATAAAACCTTGCATTGAGCATCACTGGAATGTACAGTAACATACACTACTGGCCATTAACTTTGCCACACCATCAAAATGACCTGCTAAAGTAGCGAAATTTAACCGACAAGAAGAAGATGCTGTGATATGCAAATGATTAGGATTCACACAAGGTTGGCGCTGGTGGCGACACCTACAACGTGCTGACATGAGGAAAGTTTCCAACCTATTTCTCATACACAAACAGCAGTTGACTGGCGTTGCCTGGTGAAACGTTGTTGTGATGCCTCGTGTAAGGAGGAGTAATACATACCATCACGTTACCGACTCCGATAAAGGTCGGATTATAGCCTTTCGCGATTGCGTTTTATCGTATCGCGACATTGCTGCTCACGTTGGTCGAGATCCAATGACTGTTAGTGTGGTGTCACCGCCAGGCACCACACTTACTAGGTGGTAGCTTAAATCGGCCGCGGTCCATTTAGTACATGTTGGACCCGCGTGTCGCCACTGTGTGATCGCACACCGAGCGCCACCACAAGGCAGGTCTCGCGATACGGGATAGCACTCGCCCCAGTTGTACGACGACTTTGCTAGTGACTACACTGATGAAGCCTTTGCTCTCATTTGCCGAGAGACAGTTAGAATAGCCTTCAGCTAAGTCCATGGCTACGACCTAGCAAGGCGCCATTAGCCTTACATAGTTTGATAGTTATCGTATGAAATGTCTCAACTAGAAGAACGATGTATACAACAAGGATAAATAAAAGTTAAGTATTCGAGGAGCTGCATACTTTTCTTATTAGCATTCAATACTTATCCTGTTCCAGAAATCACGCCAGTCGGCGTGTGTGCACGCGTACCTTTCTTTCGGCTACCCGTCACTGTGGACTGGCTGCCTTGTCAGTCCACTACATTGGCGATGAGGGAAACGTGTTCTTTCTAATTGCTTACATTTACTTGTGTCATGGCTTCGCCAGATGTACTGTCCGAATTTTATCGCTTGCAGAATCAGCAGACGCAGGCGTTATTCGATGCCCTTGGACAGCTCGTCCAGGGTCAACGTGCCATTCAAACCGATGCAGCAGCTGCCGCTTCACCGCTACCACAGCCACAACTCGCAGTTGCACCGCCTTTTAGGCACTACGATCCAGGGCAAGAATCTTGGACTGAATGGTCACGCCAGTTTGGATTTCATCTCGCCGCCTACAGAATTCAAGGTAACGAGCGGCAGCCTCACATATTGTCTTGTGTCGGCGTGCAAACGTACCATGTGATAGTGAAATTGTTTCCCCTACGCGACGTAGCGACTCTGTCCTACGATGAAATTTTGTCGGCATTGGACGCCTGTTTCAAGGAAACAGTTAATGTAGTTGCAAAAAGGTATACGTTTTTTCGTACAAAATGTACGGCCGGTCAAACTAACAGGGAGTGGGTTGCAACTTTGCAAGGACTTACTAGGGACTGTGCATTTGAATGTGACTGTGGACTTCCTTATTCAGATACAATGGTACGTGATGCAATTGCACAGAACGTTTCTGATGTTCGCATACGGGAGCAAATTTTGAAACTAGTTAATCCCTCCCTTCAACAAGTGATAGACATATTGGATAGGCAAGACACACTTGACTGTGGTCAGGACTCTTTTGAAACTTCGCCAGCTGTGTGTAAATCGGATAGGCAAGACACACTTGACTGTGCTCAGGAATCTTTTGAAACTTCGCCAGCCGTGTGTAACATTAACCGGCTCGCCGGGCGCGCTGCGCGGCCCGGTAACCTGCCCTCGCGCACTTCGACGCAGCTGCCGCCGCGCTCTAAACCAGGTGTGCTGCGCCAGCACATAAATGCAGTGAAATCATGCCTACGGTGTGCTACTAGTCATTCACGTGCACATTGCCCATCACGCCAAGCTATTTGCTTTTTCTGCAATAGGAAAGGACATGTTCAAAGTGTTTGCCAGAAAAAGCTCAGATCAGACAATCACAACCATTTCAGGCCCTTTGCTTCGCGCCGGAATCGAACCAAGGACACTCAGGCTCGTGGACCTTCGCCCATGGACATTCATGTAGTTAATTCCGCTTCGTCCAGTGCCACTTTCTCTAACAGTGACTGTGTTTGTCCCACAAAAACTGTGCGTCGACGTCGCCGGAAATCACGACAATTAGCAAGTGATGCTGTACCTGTATCAGTTCAAATTGCACGAGACAGTCGCTCTTGTCGTCGGCAGGACAATAAACTTTTTGTAGATTTAGACTTTAACGGCAAGGTCATACCATTCCAGCTTGATACCGGAGCTGCAGTTTCACTGCTCAATCATGACACGTACAAACAACTGGGCAAACCTCCGTTGCGTGCCGCAAATGTTCAGTTAAAAAGTTATTCAGGACAGCAGATCCCTGTGTTAGGACAGTGCACTCTTCTTGCAACATACAAGGGACAAACAAAACTTGTGTCATTTTACGTTCTTCGTTCTTCTACTGCAGTGAACTTGTTTTGTTTAGATTTATTTCAATTGTTTAACATGTCTATCGTAAATCAGGTCCTATCAGTGAATCAGACTGTGCCTTCAGACAGTGTTTCTCGTATGTGTGAAGAATTTGCAGACATTTTTGCGCCGGGCCTTGGTTGCGCTAAGAATTCTGAAGCACATTTGGAACTGAAAGTAAACGCGCAACAGAAATTTTTCAGAGCGCGCAATGTTCCTCACGCATTGCGTCATGAGGTCGCAAGAACATTACACGATTTAGACTCACAAGGTGTGAGTGAATGTGCGCAATGCCTCTTCCATTTCAGCTCCGCTTCATCGCTTACGCTGTAAGGGTGTTCCGTTCGTCTGGACGACGGAATGCGAACGCGCCTTTCGCCAGTTGAAATCGGCGTTGCTTTCTCAGACTTGCCTTACGCCTTTCGATCCCCAGAAACCCCTTTTGTTGATGGTAGATGCATCGGATTTCGGGATCGGTGCTGTGCTTGCGCACAAAGTTGGCTCGCATGATCGCCCTATTGCCTTTGCGTCCAAATTGCTCTCCTCTGCGAAAAGAAATTATTCCCAGGTAGAGAAAGAAGCTTTGGCTCTCGTGTTTGGTGTTACTAAGTTCCATGATTTCTTGTATGGTCGTCACTTTACCATCATCACAGACCACAAACCTTTGACGTCGCTTTTTCATCCGAACAAGCCTGTACCTCCACGTACAGCGCAGAAATTCATTCGCTGGTCTATTTTCCTCTCGCAGTACCGCTACGATATCTTGTATCGGTCCACTGCTAAGCACAGAAACGCCGATGCGTTGTCCCGTTTGCCTGTTGCTGAGGATAGAGCATTCGATTCTTCCGAACTTGCTTGCATGTTCATTGATGCGGAAACCGATGAAGTGGTCGAATCGTTTCCGATTGATTTTCGTCGTGTAGCTACAGCCACAGCTGCTGACCCTGTCCTTGCTACCGTTTTGCGTTTTGTTGCTACGCAATGGCCTTTGTCAAAGTCTCGGATCGAGGATCCGTTGGTTCGCCGATTTTTTGCTCATAAGGAGAGACTTTTTGTTCGACGTGGTGTTTTGTTGTTGCGTTCTGATAATGATCAGTGCAGAGTCGTGGTCGCACGTTCGTTACAGTCCTCTGTTTTATGGCTTCTTCACCAAGGACATTGGGGTATAGTGCGAACGAAACAACTTGCTCGTCAGCACTGTACTTGGTTCGGACTCGATGCTGCGATTACGAATATGTGTTCTTCTTGCATGGCGTGTGCCGAACAACAATCCGCACCGCCGCGGAAAGTCTTTGCATGGCCAAAAGCCACTTCCCCTTGGCAACGCTTGCACATTGATTTTGCTGGTCCGTTCTGGAATGCTCGATGGACGGTTCTCGTAGATGCCCTCAGTAATTTTCCTTTTGTTGTCCGGATGTCTTCCACGACGTCCTCCGCCACCATCCAAGCGTTGTCTGCTATCTTTTGCATTGAAGGTCTTCCGCAGACCATTGTTTCCGACAATGGCCCACAATTCATGTCCGCAGAATTTCAGTCATTCTGCCAGGCCAATGGTATTCAACATCTGACATCCGCGCCGTTTTCGCCTCAGTCCAACTGTGCCGCTGAACGATTGGTCCGGACTTTCAAGTCACAGATGTTGAAGTTGAAAGAGTCGCATTCTCGGGAGGACGCGTTGTTGCTCTTTTTGTCTTCGTATCGCTCTCAGCCCCGAGATGGTCGCTCGCCGGCTGAGTTGCTCCACGGTCGTCCTCATTGATCCTTGATGTCTTTGCTGCATCCGCCGCATCAGGCTCCTGTGCAGCGGCAGACTTCTGCTTTTGCTCCAGGCGGCGTTGTATTTTATCGCAACTATCGCGGTTCACGGCGTTGGCTCGCAGGGCGCATTCTTCGCTGCCTCGGCCGCGCGATGTATTTGGTTTTGGGGGCCTCTGGTGAGGTGCGTCGGCATCTCAATCAGCTGCGCCTCTGTCGTCGCACGGGTTCTGCCGCTCCCCGTCTGCTTTCAGCGACGGTGCCGTCCGGTCAGCGCCCTGGGGACCCATCTACTGGCTCGCCTCATCCCCAGGTGTTACCGACGATGCCTTCCATTTTGCCCCATGGCGACGCGCCGTCGCAGCCGCCGCCGCCGCCGCCGCCGCCTGTTCTCCCGCCGGCGCCGCCCGCATTCGCCGCTTCGCTGCGGCCGCCAAGCGCCTCCCTGGGTCACGCGCTGCCGATCGCTTCCCGTGACCAGGCGTCCTCCGCCATGGAACTCTTGCCCGCTCCGGATCACATGGCGTCTTTGCGCGTCGGCTACCCCGACGCAATGGAGGTCGACCCTTCGGCCTCTCCTGTCTCTTTACGGGCGCATACACCGCATGTTGACGTGCACCCTGGACTAGGTTTTCAGGCGTTTCCTAGCTCCCCTCGGACCGAATGGCCGGGTGAGGGTGGCACAGCCTCGCCTGTTGTTAGGCTCCCCACCTTATCGCATACGTCAACATGGGATCCTCCCCACGGCAGGCGGAAGCCTTATAACACGACCGTTCGCCGAATTGCGGGGGAGGAATGTGGTGTCACCGCCAGACACCACACTTGCTAGGTGGTAGCTTAAATCGGCCGCGGTCCATTTAGTACATGTCGGACCCGCGTGTCGCCACTTTGTGATCGCAGACCGAGCGCCACCACAAGGCAGGTCTCGCGCAGCACTCGCCCCAGTTGTACGACGACTTTGCTAGCGACTACACTGACGAAGCCTTTGCTCTCATTTGCCGAGAGACAGTTAGAATAGCCTTCAGCTAAGTCCATGGCTACGACCTAGCAAGGCGCCATTAGCCTTACATAGTTTGATAGTTATCGTATGAAATGTCTCAACTAGAAGAACGATGTATACAACAAGGATAAATAAAAGTTAAGTATTCGAGGAGCTGCATACTTTTCTTATTAGCATTCAATACTTATCCTGTTCCAGAAATCACGCCAGTCGGCGTGTGTGTACGCGTGCCTTTCTTTCGGCTACCCGTCACTGTGAACTGACTGCCTAGTCAGTCCACTACAGTTAGCAGAATATGGAATCGGCGGGTTCAGGAGGGTAATACGGAACGCTGTGCTGGATCCCAACGGCCTCGTATCATTAGCAGTCGAGATGACAGGCATCTTATCCTCATGGCTGTAACGCATCATGCAGCCACGTCTCGATCCCTGAGTCAACAGATGGGGATGTTTGCAATACAACAACCATCTGCACGAACAGTTCGACGACGTTTGCTGCAGCATGGACTATCAGCGCGGAGACCATGGCTGCGGTTACCCTTGACGCTGCATCACAGACAGGAACGCCTGCGATGGTGTACTCAACGACGAACCTGGCTGCACGAATGGCAAAACGTCATTTTTTCGGATGAATCCAGGTTCTGATTACAGCATCATGATGGTCGCATCCTTGTTTGGCGACATCGTGGTCAACGCACATTGGAAGCGTGTATTCGTCATCGCGTATCACTCGGCGTGATGGTATGGGGTGACATTGGATACACGTCTCGGTCACATCTTGTTGACATTGACGTCACTTTGAACAGTGGACGTTACATTTCAGATGTATTATGACCCGTGGCAGTAGCCTTCATTCGATCCCTGCGAAACCCTACATTTCAGCAGGATAATGCACGACCGCATGTTGCAGGTCCTGTACGGGCCTCAGTGGATAGAGAAAATGTTCGACTGCTGCCCTGGCCAGGCTGGCCGGAGTGGCCGTGCGGGCCTAGGCTCTGCAGTCTGGAGCCGAGCGACCGATACAGTCGCTGGTTCGAATCCTGCCTCGTGCATGGATGTGTGTGATGTCCTTAGGTTAGTTAGGTTTAATTAGTTCGAAGTTCTAGACGACTGATGATCTAAGAACTTGAGTCGCATAGTGCTCAGAGCCATTTTTGCCCTGGCCAGCACATTCTCCAGATCTCTCACGAATTGAAAACGTCTGGTCAATGGTGGCCGAGCAACTGGCTCATCACAATATGCCAGTCACTACTCTTGATGAACTGTGGTATCGTGTTGAAGCTGCATGGACAGCTGTACTTGTACTCGCCATCCAAGCTCTGTTTCAGTCAATGCCCAGGCGTATCAATGCCGGTATTATGGCCAGAGGTGGTTGTTTTGGGTACTGATTTCTCACGGTCTATGCACCCAAATTGCGTGAAAATGTAGTCACTTGTCAGTTCTAGTGTAATATATTTGTCAAATGAATACCCGTATATCATCTGCATTTCTTCTTGGTGCATCAATTTTAATGTCGAGCAGTGTATAATCATAAAATGAGACTTTGAAGTCTATCCTTCTCGATTTTTAGTTAATGCGGTGAACAAAAAGCAGTAGAGCACAATAAATGAGAAGTGTTCAGGGGAACACAGCATGTGTTAGAGAAGTACTGTCATTGGTCGACATTTCGCAGTAAGTTTTCAAAAGATGGTTTCACCTGTACGTAACTGCGTAAACTGCTGCCTAAGACAAACACTGACAAGCACACAAATAGAGAAATATTATTTTCCAATGCCCGTGTGCCTGTGGTTAAGGCGACCGCTAGCATGAAACGGGAAATCCGGGTTCGAGTCGCAATCCGGCACAATTTTTTGTATTTGTCATTCTCTTATACAACTGATGGTTGTTCGTATTTGCAACTGCGAATAAATTTCATGTATTTCATAAAAGTTATAGTCGCCGCAGTGCCTGTTGCTTCGAATATGCATGCATGTCCGAAGGAACATTGCATGGTTTTTCTTAACAACACAGGCGCTGCAATGTTGCATTAACCGCCAATACTAGGCAGTGATATTCAATTCAAATGTCGATCCCTTTACGGTAAATACATAATATGGTAAGTACAGGTTGTGAGGCATGAACGACGACATACGGAAGTATGGTTGGCAGTCGTGCTCGGATAGCCGAAGTGCTTAAGGCGATTGGTCGCGTAAAGCATGAAATCCGGGTTCCAGTCCCGCTCCCACACAAGCTCTTATTATCATCATTCTCTGAAACAGCTGATGGTTGATCGTATTCGCAACCGCCGATACATTTCATGTAAATAAATTAAAAGCTACAACAATGAAATTCGATATTATACAACAATATCTTTCGTTACGGAAGAAACGAAGGGCTAACTTGAGGGCTGTGCGGTTCTAGGCGCTACAGTCTGGAACCGCGTGATCGCTACGGTCGCAGGTTCGAATCCTGCCTCGGGCATGGATGTGTGTGATGTCCTTAGGTTAGTTAGGTTCAAATAGTTCTAAGTTCTAGGGGACTGATGACCACAGCAGTTAAGTCCCATAGTGCTCAGAGCCATTTGAACTAACTTGAGGGCTCTATATCCGGTTGGTCTTAGTAAAAACTTTTCAACCTACTACTGCACTGTCGGAACAAGAAACTACAGTCTTCTCCTACTGAGATTTGAAACTTAGAATGTAATGATTAATTTGATTGAATGTGACAAAATTATCCTCGTCGGTTGCAAATGGATATGTATAGAATATCACTGAGAGTTCTAACAATACCACCACTTGCAAAGTAGGATAGAAATCAGATTAATAATGTTACTCACGCAGCATATGTTCGCTTTATCGGACCGTGGATGGTATCGCCAGAATGGAAATAATGAAGTCACTGTAAAAAAGTCATTAATTTTGGCATTTATCTTGAATGGATTCCCACGTAGATTTCGTCGCAGTTGTTATGGCTCAAGTTGTTGATTCTAGGGTGATTTCACTTTGACTACTAGAAGGTCCAGATCTGTATTTTAGCAATATTTGAAGACCTAACTAATACGTTTCTCAGGAAATTCTTAATTACCAAACATCCAGACCAGAACAATGGTATTGTAGAAATAATTTTTGCCTTGGTGTTCACGATCAACATTTTTATTAAACTTCTTGTAAATTCACATATACTTCATCTTAAATGTCACATCATCAAGAAAACAGTTTTGTATCAATCTTCATTTATTTAATTTCGACTGTAACCAAACACAAGTCTAGAGTGTTCTTTTACAAAGCGAAATAACAACTTAACTTCTGCAAAGTGAAACAAAGACTGCTCTGTGCGCATTCGCGCCAAAAGGGTTACAAGTAAGTCAAAGATTATGACAGTCTTACAGAAATGAATACATACAAGAACCATATCACTAAATATATCGATACATCGGAGTACCTATACCTTAACAAAACCAAATGTGAATATTGTCACAAAAATATGTATGTTACTTCGCAGAAAAATAGTACGATAACACTGGTATCGAGAACTGGGGTTGGAGTTCCGCAATGATCACGTAAATAAAGAACCATTACAGAGTCTCCATGGAAACAATGTCCAGTGGCAAAAGATGAACGCGGATTGGCAAAGACGTACACTACGTGACTTAAGGTAAGCGGACACCTATGAGTGGACGTTAAAATGGTATGTGTCTACCCTTCGTCTTAATGAATGCGTTGCAAGGGCCACTTTCATTGAGGTATCTGAATGTCTGTGGGGGAATCGCATCCCATTCTTTCTCAAGAGCCAAAACCAGAGAATATTGCGATGACGACCGCCGAATTCTGATGGGATTCTTGAGGAGTAGGCGGAGGAGATTGATGTTTAACGCTCCGTCGACGACAAGGTCATTAGAGGCGGAGAACAACCTCGGTTTAGGGAAGGAAGGGGAAGAAAATCGATCGTGCCCTTTGAAATGGACCATCCCGGCATGTGACTGAAGCGATTTATGGAAATCATGGAAAATCTAAATGAGGACTGACGCACGCGGGTTTCAGCCGTCGTCCTCCCGAATGCGTGTCCAGTGGGGACTCTGAGCAGGTCGGGTCATTTCAGGAATGTTACTGAAAACAAACCGTTATCACACTGATATTGTTTTATGATAGGGTGCACTGTCATGCTGATACAAGCAGATCATTGTTTCCTACACGTCCCTTTCCTTTAAGTAGTACGCAGTGCTACAAAATGTATTAATATATTTGAACGTTTTCGTAAACACAGTAAGTGGCCCATACCCTAACCACTGTGCCGTAACACCACCTGCTAAATACTTCACTGTTGGCATTACACATGATGACAGGTGTACAGGCTTTCGCCAAACCAAAACCCTTCCATCGGACTGCTAACAGTTACATCATTCCAAATCACTAATTTCAAGTCATTCATTATCCAGTGTCCTAGATGGTAGCACTTTGGATCTCTTGAATGGTTTTATGCTCTTTTCATGCGATTTTCTGAAAGTGGCTTCCGCAATGCCCGATATCAGTACATGATGTGTGTCTACTCTTGGTGTATCTGTGGTTGTTCCTTCGCGTTTCCAATTCACAAACACATCTTCAATAGTCGATATGGGCAACTGTTCGGAGGGTTTAGATGTCCTGGTGGATTTGTGGCTCAGGTGGCTTCCAGCCATTACGTTAGAGGTCATTGAGCTCTCCTGACATAACCATTCTGCTGTTACAGCTTCTCTACAGACAACGCAAATGTCGCCGCCTCATCTTATACCAATCGGTCCGCCTTTCGTAACATTTAATGGAGACTTACGGATTACGTAGGGGTATACAGACACTTTCTATCAGATAAAAATTCATCGCCGGCGGAACCTCAGCTGAACCAGCAGTAGGCTAGTTTCTTCGGAAGAAAACAGTTCACTTCAATTGTGCCGTCTATGAAGACATTAGTTTGCATCGACTTACCTGACCCAAGGACGCCAGACCGTTTATTACAAAACAATAACTCGGTTTAACATTTTAGATTATCCTAATAACCATACTATCGCACTACAAAACGATAGCTATAATTCAATTTAGTAGCGTACACTGCTACACATTTTAATCGTATTTTATCATATTTTAATATTGTAGCAGCTGCACAACAGTACTCGTCAATACGTGCACGATTTGCTGCTGGCATTCTGTCGTAGTATTAATGCCAAGTTCCTGATAGAAGGTAGCGCACAGGGTGCAACGGGTATAGGTGGAGATATTTCTATTGGTGGCTGAGGACGGTGTACTAAACCACATTACACCAGTATTTATGTAATTTGCAGACTTCTTCTTCTTTCGAATAACCTGTTTGGAGGGTACGTTGAATCAACTTTGGCTACTCTTCATCGTATTCGATTTCCGTAGTTTCCAAATTTCCTTCATCCTTTTAGAGTGTTGTTGCATTTCTTCTTCAGTCCACTTTCGTCTAGTTGTTTTCTTTCTCTCCTGAAATTCTGCTTTTTGAATTGCCTCTCTGAGATGTGTTCTATTTTCTAGTGTGTCTATTGTAATTCCAGCGTTTTTCTTGTCCTTTCCAATCTCTATGAACTTTGCAAGCATGGATTTGTAGCTATTGAGTAACGTGAATATCCGCTGATTAGTCTGTTTTTATCCATTCTGAATATATGTCCAAAAAACTGTAGTCTTCTGTTCCTCATTACATCAGTTATTTTTTCAGTTTTCAAGTATAGCTCTCTGTTTGGTCTTAACCTGTATTCAGCATTATCGTTTCATTTAGCTCCCAGTATTTTCCTTAAAAGTCTTCTTTCGAACTTCTCTAGTTCCTCAAGATATCGATTTCTTGTTAGTTTAAGTGTTTCTGCCACGTACAGAGCTTCAGATCTGGCCATTGTTTGGTAGTGTCTTAATTTCGTGTTCCAGGACAAGGATTTTTTCTTATAAACGTTTTTGGTCATATGAAACACTCTTTCCATTTTGTGCGCTCTAGTTTCTATAGCTGTCTTTTGTTTTTCATTGTATGTAATCCAATCTCTTAGGTATTTAAAGGAATCTGTTTTGTGTATTGTATTGTTGTCAACTGCAATGTTTTGAGGAGCATCACAGGTTTTTGGCATGAACTTTTTTTTTAAAGGATATTTGTAGTCATACTTTGGCTGCTTGTTTCTGGAGTTTTCTTATTTGTTCTTGGGCCTTATATAGTAGTTCTGTAATCAGCGCCATGTCATCTGCGAAGGCTAAACAGTGTACAGATACGTGTGGCAAGAGCAATCCCTTAAGCCGGCCGGTGTGGCCATGCGGTTCTAGGCGCTACAGTCTGGAACCACGCGACCGCTACGGTCGCAGGTTCGAATCCTGCCTCGGGCATGGATGTGTGTGATGTCCTTAGATTAGTTCCGTTTAAGTAGTTCTAAGTTCTAGGAGACTGATTACCTCAGAAGTTAAGTCCCATAGTGCTCAGAGCAATCCCTTAATGGTTATTTTCCCTGGGCAGCAGGATGCATGGACGCGAGCCTGCAGTCTAAACCTGCATTTGTAGTCCACTTGGCAAAGACTGTTCCATGCAGAGAAAGAACAACCAGGACACTGATGTAAGCATATATTAAGGTGCGATATATAAAAATCTCTCTATTTATATCCGCTACACCGTGTGCAATTGTGTAGCATTTCGTGTCTTCTTAACTTTAATGACAGATACCAACCTATATGGAAGTTTCAAAAGTCCTGATACATTTACGTATTTACGTCTTCCATATATTATTATAAACAGCGTAGATAACATGGAGTAATGAATGGTTTTTTCCTCTGTATTTCAGTGCTAAATACGAAGAGATCCGAATTCGGCCGCAAGTGTCATAATAGGTAGTAAAACGTGATCAAGACTGTTTCATTCATAAGGTAATGAAAAAAAAAAGATCGCTGACTTCCTTGACAGAATACCGTCCGGCTGTAGATATTTCCATCGCTCAGCGCTGTATGTTTGGGGCGGTGGACAATCTGGAGTTAAGCTGTGGAAACGGAAGGAGGAAGGGAGTGAGTAACTTTTCCGTCTACACACAGATCGATGGGCGGACTGCAGTCCATCCGCTGGCCGGGTTAACTCCATTGAGGAAATGAGACAGAGTGCTGATGTTGGTTGACCGCAGCTTTACTTTCCGCTGTGTGAGACTTCGAGACCTCCACGTTTACAACGCCCACTGCTGACCTGATAGTGTGTGACTACACCTCGTAGTGTAGGAGTGTTGATGAATAATGCTGCGGCTTTCAGGGGTTCCTTGAGCTGAAAGTAACTGCGTGTAGGGCAGCAATAAGTAACTTCAACAAACGAGGAAACAAACTAGATATTTAAACTTCCGTGGACTTCGAAGTCATTAATCTTAGTTCAGCTACAAAAGAATATAAATTCGTGACACGTTTGGCATGAATCTTGTGAAACTCTGTGGAAATCTTCTATGTAACTTTTTAATTCAAGCTTTTCTGTTACATGTTACAACATGTGTGTAATGAACGGTATTTTTAAAACAGAAAGAAGACATTAAATTAAAATCAAGCCCATTGTAAAATTATATTGTTGTACCGTAGTTGCTTTATTTACTGTTTTTTAATTCTAATAAACCACATTACCAATGACACATGGTCATGGAACATGTTGTTGTATAGACAGAGCTGTTGCAAGAGAAAAAGAAATATTTCTGTGGCGACTGGAATTTCCAAGTGCGTCGATGAGCATTGTTAATTAAAGAAGCGCACGCAATGCATTCGTTTCATAGCCTGTTCACAGATCTTAGTTTACAATGTGGAGGTCTCATGTATCCTATACGAAGATACTTGTATCTGAAATGTGCATGTAAAGATTTTTTTTTATTTTAATGCCATCTAAAGCTGGGAGAAATTTTATTTACAAGCTCTCACGAGTGACAATGGTTTTGTAATAAACAGTTTCGTAATGCGTTGGTTACTGGATTACTTCTAGAAAAGCAATGTGTGGTCTGCTTGCTTCATAAATTTGTGTTATGTGTATCGGAGAATCAAGGAACGCTGGAGTTGTAGCATTGATTACGGCCAAAGCATACGAAATTGGTAATCAAAGTAGGATGCTCAACGACATTTCCTTATTTACAGACGCGCAAATAATACGTTCTTTTTGTTATTTGTTCACAGATCTTCGTTTACAAGTGAGAGACAACATATTTCCTACATGAAGAGACTTGTGTGTGGCACGTGAAAACGAATTCTTTTTTTAATTATTATTTTAATGCCGTCTTAAGCTGTGAGAAGATTTATTTACAAGCTCACGGAACTGCTAATGGTTTTCTAATAAACAGGTCCGAAAAGGATTGGTTACTGGATTTCTTCCGGAAAACAAATGTCTGGTTTACTTATTCCATAAATCTGTGTTAAGTGAATCGGAGACGCTAGAAACATAAGAACTGTAGTCTTGTCTACAGCCAAATAAATATGAAATGTGGCCCGGAATAAACAGAGAATGCTTAGTGAGCACTGTTCTTTGCATTCGGTCCCACAATGAGAAAAAATAGAATGATTCGTCATTATGAAACAACATAAGAACAAAAAAAAAGGAATGAGAAACTAAAAACACACCATTTTCCCTATTTACGTGAGAACCACGAATCCTCATTGTCTGGAGTTGATGTGGTCTTAGGGGTTTCGCATACGAATAATTCCACATAAAATGAAATGTTTCTTTTATTTTTACTGTGAGCTGCATTATCATTCATTGTTCAACACATCGTTGTGCCTTCGAGGTATGTAGGAATAAGACAACTACGAACATTTTTATGTCACCTATTGCTTCCGCACGAGGTGAATATGTAGGGAAGATTCTCTCGGTAACGTTCCAGGGATTGAGCTTCTAGTCTTGTACCATTAGTTGTTCAGGCCATTCCAACATGTAAATAGATACCGGTTAAACCACCCTTTTGTGGCTGTTTCGCACTTCTTCTTCTGAGTTAAGAGATCGAAAGGTTGGCAGTGTACATTCTTCTAAAGCTTGAGTTCATCCTGGATGAAATTTCCGAGGATTCTTACACTCCAGCATAGTGATCCAGACCAAAAACCCAACATAATTTTTACTTTGTGCTACGGCAGCAATCTCATTTGGTTAAGGCACCTACAAAATGTTTTCTTCTGGCCATTTCGTTTATACTTATCAGTCTTTGCCAACTAGAAGGTAAGGTATTCTCGATTACCGATAACGCAGTGTAAAGGCTTGTTTTCTTGCAGATTTTGCTGCGATGGAAACAAGCAGCATCAAGACGTCGACAGTCAGTAATTGAACTAAGTTTCTCCATACTTCTATACCTGATACGGATGTTATTTCTGACGCTACCATTAAAGTGCTCGGACTGGTTCCATGTAATTGCTACAGGGCGCTCTCGCGGTTTTGTGAATATAAAGACGTCCTTCGCCCATTGCTTGATATCGTTTGCCCATATTTTTGCTGTAAACCCCTGAGACGCTGCTCGCTTCTTCAGTATGTGTGATGGAGCAGTCACACATTCCGACAATGCAGATCGAATTTTTCTCAAATGAGTAAATTTTGGTGTGGAAAGAACTCCTCCCCGTAATTCACATTTCCTTTTTTAGGTGCCTGTCTCTTACGGAATACTTGGGTAAATAACTTCCTCTACGGCTGAATGTAATGAGAGCGTGGATTTATGTCTATTGACCAATTCGAGGGGAAAGAAAGTAAGCTCACAGTTGCAATTCAAATCAATAGAAATTTGATCGTGACTGAATTTAATTTACGTATCTTATGGCTTGATAAGATCATGTGAGACAGGTTAGCTTGTCGAAGTGCTACTACTGGCGAATATGTCCACGGAAAACTATAGCTACATATATTTTCTTATATCAAAATACGCAAATCATTGTCTCCATTTATATCGTCCATACTGTAATACACTTTTGTTTATATGGACCTGTCGCCTGCGAAATATACAACTGTTGATAAGCTATAACAGTTTATTTGCTACAGTCACCGCGTGAGACGATGGAATTGACCATTACCAGTTTCTCCAGTTTGAGCTTATCTTGTTGTTGTTATTGTTGTGGTCTTCAGTCCTTGGGACTGGTTTGATGCAGCTCTCCATGTTACTCTATCCTGCGCAAGCTTCTTCATCTCCAAGTACCTACTGCAACCTACATCCTTCTGAATCTGCATGGTGTATTCATCTCTTGGTCTCCCTCTACGATTTTTACCCTCCACGCTGCCCTCCAACACTAAATTGGTGATCCCTTGATGCCTCAGAACATATCCTACCGACCTATCCCTTCTTCTAGTCAAGTTGTGCCACAAACGTCTCTTCTCCCCAATCCTATTCAACACCTCCTCATTAGTTATGTGATCTACGCATCTAATCTTCAGCGTTCTTCTCTAGCACCACATTTCGAAAGCTTCTATTCTCTTCTTGTCTAAACTATTTATCGTCCATGTTTCACTTCCATACATGCCTATACTCCATACAAAACTTTCCGAAACGACTTCCTGACACTTAAATCTATACTCGATGTTAACAGATTTCTCTTCTTCAGGAACGTTTTCCTTCCCATTGCCAGTCTACATTTTATATCCTCTCTACTTCGACCATCATCAGTTATTTTACTCCCCAAATAGCAAAACTCCTTTACTACTTTAAGTGTCTCATTTCCTAATGTTATTTCCTCAGCATCACCCGAGTTAACTCGACTACATACCATTATCCTCGTTTTGCTTTTGTTGATGTTCATCCTATATCCTCCTTCAAGACACTATCCATACCGTTCAACTGCTCTTCCAAGTCTCTTGGTGTCTCTGACAGAATTACAATGTCATCGGCGAACCTCAACGTTTTTATTTCTTCTCCATGGATTTTAATACCTACTCCGAATTTTTCTTTTGTTTCCTTCACTGCTTGCTCAATATACAGATTGAATAACATCGGGGAGAGGCTACTACACTGTCTCACTCCTTTCCCAACCACTGCTTCCCTTTCATGCCCCTCGACTCTTATAATTGCTATCTGGTTTCTGTACAAATTGTAAATAGCCTTTCGATCCCTGTATTTTACCCCTGCCATCTTCAGAATTTGAAAGAGAGTATTCCAGTCAACATTGTCAAAAGTATTCTCTAAGTCTACAAATGCTAGAAACGTACGTTTGCCTTTCCTTAATCTAGCTTCTAAGACAAGCCGTAGGGTCAGTATTGCCTCACGTGTTCCAATATTTCTACGGAATCCAAACTGATCTTCCCCAAGGTCGGCCTCTACCAGTTTTTCCATTCGTCTGTAAAGAATTCGCGTTAGTATTTTGCAGCCGTGACTTATTAAACTGATAGTTCGGTAATTTTCACATCTGTCAACACCTGCTTTCTTTGGGATTGGAATTATTATATTCTTCTTGAAGTCTGAGGGTACTGCGCCAGTCTCATACATTTTGCTCACCATATGGTCGTGTTTTGTCAGGACTGGCTCTCCCAAGGCCGTCAGTAGTTCTAATGGAAGGTTGTTTACTCCCGGGGCCTTGTTTCGACTCAGGTCTTTCAGTGCTCTGTCAAACTCTTCACACAGTATCATATCTCCCATTTCATCTCCATCTACATCCTCTTCCATTTCCATTATATTGTCCTCAAGTACATCGCCCTTGTATAGCCCCTCTATATACTCCTTCCACCTTTCTGCTTTCCCTTCTTTGCTTAGAACTGGGTTTCCATCTGAGCTCTTGATATTCATACAAGTGGTTCTCTTTTCTCCAAAGGTCTCTTTAATTTTCCTGTAGGCAGTATCTCTCCTTACCCCTAGTGAGATAAGCCTCTACATCCTTACATTTATCCTCTAGCCATCCCTCCTTAGTCATTTTGCACTTCCTGTCGATCTCATTTTTGACACGTTTGTATTCCTTTTTGCCTGCTTGAATTACTGCATTTTTATATTTTCTCCAGTCATGAATTAAATTCAATATTTCTTCTGTTACCCATGGATTTCTACTAGCCCTCGTCTTTCTACCTACTTGATCCTCTGCTGCCTTCACTACTTCATCCCTCAAAGCAACCCATTCTTCTTCTACCGTATTTCTTTCCCCAATTCCTGCCATTTGATCCCATATGCTCTCCCTGAAACTCTGTACAACCTCTGGTTTAGTCAGTTTATCCAGGACCCATCTCCTTAAATTCCCACCTTTTTGCAGTTTCTTCAGTTTTCATATACAGTTCATAACCAATAGATTGTGGTCAGAATCCACATCTGCCCCTGGAAAGTCTTACAATTTAAAACCTGGTTCCTACATCTCTGTCTTACCATTATATAATCTATCTGAAATCTGTCAGTATCTCCAGGCTTCTTCCATGTATACAATCTTCTTTTATGATTCTTGAACCAAGTGTTAGCTATGATTAAGTTGTGCTCTGTGAAAAATTCTACCAGACGGCTTCCTCTTTCATTTCTCTCCCCCAATCCATATTCACCTACTACGTTTCCTTCTCTCCCTTTTCCTACTACCGAAGTGCAGTCACCCATGACTATTAAATTTTCGTCTCCCTTCACTATGTGAATAATTTCTTTTATTTCATCATACATTTCTTCAATTTCTTCGTCATCTGCAGACCTAGTTGGCATATAAGCTTGTACTACTGTAGTAGGCGTGGGCTTCATGTCTATCTTGGCCACAATAATGCGTTCACCATGCTGTTTGTAGTAACTTACCCGCATTTCTATTTTTTTATCCATTATTAAACCTACTCCTGCATTAGCCCTATTTGATTTTGTATTTATAACACTGTATTCGCCTGACCAAAAGTCTTGTTCCTTCTGACACCGAACTTCACTAATTCTCACTATATCTAACTTTAACCCATCCATTTCCCTTTTTAAATTTTCTAACCTACCTGCCCCATTAAGGGATCTGACATTCCACGCTCGGATCCGTAGCAGTTTTCTTTCTCCTGATAACTACGTCCTCTTGAGTAGTCCCCGCCCGGAGATCCGAATGGGGGACTAATTTACCTCCGCAATATTTTACCCAAGAGGACGCCATCATCATTAACCATACAGTAAAGCTGGATGCCCTCGGGAAAAATTATGGCTGTAGTTTCCCCTTGCTTTCAGCCGTTCGCAGTACCCGCACAGCAAGGCCGTTTTGGTTAGTGTTACAAAGACAGACCAGTCAATCATCCAGACAGTTGTCCTTGCAACTACTGGAAAGGCTGCTGCCCCTCTTCAGGAACCACACATTTGTCTGGCCTCTCAACAGATAACCCTCCGTTGTGGTTCCACCTACGGTGCGGCTATCTGTATCGCTGAGGAACGCAAGCCTCCCCACCAACGGCAAGGTCCATGGTTCATGGGGGGGAGAGCTTATCTTTACATTTATAAATACAAAATGTAGAAAGAGACACAATGCCTCATATATAATATGTGTATAAAATTGTTTGAAGTACACGTACTTAGTCCACTAAGAAAATACTGAAAAGTTTCTAGAACCAAATTGAAATCTTTTAATTTTAAATATCTCATATGCCTCTGATTTATCGTTTAGAATTCCGAGCTTGCCAATTTTATGTAAAAGCTACTTCTTACACGCCTTTCAAATGTAAACCCTTGTGCCAATCGCCAATTTCTCCCTCCCTCCCGTTTAAACCACTCAACCTCCGAAGTATTTCTTAGGTTTATGCTCGTTTGGATACTATCCTGAACAGTTTCGTGGCAAGTATTTTAATGTCGACGTCGCCGCTGACGAACCATTTCAACAAATACGGTGAGAAATGCTCCCAAATGTCATTACTGCGGTACAGAAACTAGTGTTCACTCACTACTTACATAGATGTCGACGTGATGTGGAATTCTAACCTCCCGCTCTTCTAGTGAAGCGAGCAAATACATACAAATAAGGCCAACCGTCGGTAATAGGGAACGTGAAATTTTTCCGATATCAATAAAAATGGAACTTTTGCAGAGGCTGTTGTGGATAACGCAAAGAAAAAAAGACAAATGAATGGTACTCTGAACAGGGCTGGTCGTTGTGTATAGATAATCAGGAGTGCGCATATTTTACAGCAACGATTAATTTCATTTAATATTTTCATAAATTTTCCAGTGATAATTAAACTGATTCATGTATTTTACGTCTGTCATGAGTTTCATTTAGCTGTTTTAATAAACTTATCAGAAATAATAATCAGCATTTATTGTCACAGCTAGCAGCAATGGCTATGAATAAAATGTAACAGCTACTTCAAAATGAGTTGTGACTTTCATGCATTACACTGTACGTAGGTCACACGTACGTCATCGTCGTGTTTCAAGAACAGAACCAATCTTAAGATAATGATCGCAGGAAAAATTGACATGACCTACGAAATCTCAGAGAAGTAAATTCCAGGTATGTTTGACTAAAGTACACTACTGGCCATTAAAATTGCTACACCAAGAAGAAATGCAGATGATAAACGGGTATTCATTGGACAAATATATTATACTTGAACTGACATGTCATTACATTTTCACGTAATTTTGCTGCATAGATCCGCAGACATCAGTACCCAAAACAACCAACTCTGGCCTTAATAACGGCTTTGATACGCCTGGGCATTGAATCAAACAGAGCTTGGATGGCGTGTACAGATACAGCTGCCCATGCAGCTTCAACACGATACCACAGTTCATCAAGAGTAGTGACTGGCGTATTGTGACGAGCCAGTTGCTCGGCCACCATTGACCAGACTTTTCAGTTGGTGAGATATCTGGAGAAAGACCCGTAAAGAACCTGCAACGTGCGGTCGTGCATTATCCTGCTGAAATGTAGGGTTTCACAGGAATCAAATGAAGGATAGAGCCACGGGTTGTAACACGTCTGAAATGTAACATCCACTGTCAAACTGCCGTCAATGCGAATAAGAGGTGACCGAGACGTGTAACCGATGGCACCCCGTACCATTACGCTGGGTGATACGCCAGTATGGCGATGACGAATACACGTTTCCAACGTGCGTTCACCGCGATGTCGCCAAACACGGATGCGACCATCATGATGCTGCAAACAGAACCTGGATTCATCCGAAAAAAATGACGTTTTGCCATTCGTGCACCCAGGGTCGTCGTTGAGTACACCATCGCAAGCGCTCCTGTCTGTGATGCAGCGTCAAGGGTAACCGTAGCCATGGTCTCCGCGCTGATAGTCCATGTTGCTGCAAACGTCGTCGAACTGATCGTGCAGATGGTTGTTGTCTTGCAACCGTCCCCATCTGTTGACTCAGGGATCGAGACGTGGCTGCACGATCGGTTACAGCCATGCGGATAAGATGCCTGTCATCTCGACTGCTAGTGATACGAGGCCGTTGGGATCCAGCACGGCGTTCCGTATTACCCTCCTGAACCCACCGAATTCATATTCCGCTAACAGTCATTGCATTTCGACCAACGCGAGCAGCAATGTCGCGATACCATAAACCGCAATCACGATAGGCTACAATCCGACCTTTATCAAAGTCGGAAACGTGATGGTACGCAATTCTCCTCCTTACACGAGCCATCACAACAACGTTTCACCAGGCAACGCCCGTCAACTGCTGTTTGTGTATGAGGAATCTGTTTGAAACTTTCCTCATGTTATCACGTTGTAGGTGTCGCCACCGGCGCCAACCTCGTGCGTATGGTCTGGAAAGGTAATCATTTGCATATCACAGCATCTTCTTCCTGTGGTTAAATTTTGCGTCTGTAGCACGTCATCTTGGTGGTGTATCAATTTTAATGGCCAGTAGTGTAGAAGGCGTTGCAGGGACGGAGCCATTGACATTGTCAGCGACTATTTCTATACTATTATTAATGTTACTAATATTATTTCTAAAAGCCTCACATGCAAAAGCACGCACAGGCTTGTTGATGTTCAACTGCACTCGCATATTAGTTCGTTGTACCTTTTAGTCACGTCATGTAATTTCATTACTAAACCCTGAAGTATTGCCGCAACTTAATTCTAGCACCGTACCACTCTAAAGATGGGGAAAGAGATACTAGTATCAGCGGCGCTGAGAAACATTTGAAATCATTGAAACTAAGGAAGGCCTTAGGACCCGGTGGAATCCCTATCATATTCCTGCTGACTTAGCCCTTCTGTTAACTATAATCTATCGTAGATCCATCGTTTAAAAACAGTGCCTATTAGCTGGAAGAAAGTAGAGATCACATCTGTCTACGTGAAGGATGGGACTAATAATCCACAAAATTACCGTTCAGTATTCTTGACACCCATTTATTGTAGAATATTTTAACGTATTCTGATATCAAACATAATGAGGTATCTCGCACAGAACGACACCCTTCATGCCAACCAGCACAGATCTCGAAAATATGGATCATATGAAACCCAACTCTTACTTTTCTCACGTAACATAGAGAGAGCCATGTAGTAAGTCAGTCAGGTATTTCTCGATTTGCGGAGAGCATTTGACTCAGTACTACACCAACACTCACTATCAAATGTACGATTGTATGGGGTATCGGACGAAATTTGTGACTGAAATGAGGATTTATTGGAAGGGAGGACGCAGCACATTACCTTGAATGGAGAGTCATCGGCAGATACAGAGGTAACTTTGGGTGTACCCCAGTGAAGTTTGTTCGGTCACTTGCTGCTCATGTTGTATATTAATGATCTTACAGACAATATTAATAGTAACCTCAGACTTTTCATAAATGATGCAGTTATCTAAAACAATATATATTCTGAAAAAGGCTGTAGAGATATTAGGTCAGACCTTCATAAGATTTCAAAGTTGTGCAATGATTGGGAATTTGTTTTAAATGGGCAGAAATATAAAACTGTGAACTTAATAATATTATATGAATATAATATATGTGAGCCACAATTGAAATCTGTAAACTCACGCAAATACCTGGCTGTAACAATAAGTATAGACATTAAATCGAACGATCACATAAACTCAGTCGTGGGTGGGTAAAGCGGTCACTAGTCTTCGATGTGTTGGTAGAATAGTACGGATATGCAATCAGTCTACAAATGAGATTGCTTACAAATCACTCATGTGACCCATTCTAGATTATTGCTCAAGTATGTGGGAATCACACCAAACAGGATGAACAGAGAATATCGAACGTGTACAGAGAAGAGCAGCACGAACTGTCACATATTTGTTTGATCTGCGGGAAGTGTCACAGACATGATGAAGAAACTGAACTGGCAGACTCTTGAGGATAAATAGGAATTATCCCCAGAATGTTAATTGACAAAGTTGTAAGAAGCGGCTTTACATATCATGAGGTCAATATTATATTAATTACAGCACACACAGAGATATTTTAAAAAAATTCCAAGAGCCCCATACATGAATGGGACGGGAAACAGCCCTAATAAATGGTACAGTGAGACGTACCGTTCGCCACGTGCTCCACAGTAGTTCCAAGAATATAAATGTGGATGTAGATGTACTCTACAGAGTGGTCCATTGACAGTGACGGGGCCAAATATCTCACGAAATAAGCATCAAACGAAAAAACTACAAAGAACGAAACTCCTCTAGCTTGAAGGGGGAAAGCACATTGCACTATGGTTGGCCCGCTAGATGGCGCTGCCATTGGTTAAACGAATATCAACTGTTTTTTTTAAATTGGTACCCCCATTTTTTATTACATATTCGTGTAGTAAGTAAAGAAATATGAAAGTTTTAGTTGGACCACTTTTTTCGCTTTGTGATAGATGGCGCTTTAATAGTCACAAACGTATAAGTACGTGGTATCACGTAACATTCCGCCAGTGCGGGCGGTATTTGCTTCGTGATACATTACCCGTCTAGGAATGGACCGTTTACCAATTGCGGAAATGGTCGATATCGTGTTGATGTATGGCCATTGTGATCAAAATGCCCAACGGGCGTTTGCTATGTATGCTGCTAGGTATCCTGGACGACATCATCCAAGTGTCCAGACCGTTCGCCGGATAGTTAAGTCATTTAAGGAAACAGGAACTTTTCAACCACATCTGAAACGTCAACCACGACCTGAAACAAATGATGATGCCCACGTAGGTGTTTTAGCTGCTGCCGCGGCTAATCCGCATATCAGTAGCAGACAAATTGCGCGATAATCGGGAATCTCAAAAACGTCGGTGTTGAGAATGCTACATCAATATCGATTGCACCCGTACCATATTTCTATGCACTAGGAATTGAATGGCGGCGACTTTGAACTTCGTGTACAGTTCTGCCACTGGGCACAAGAGAAATTACGGGACTATGACAGTTTTTTTGCACGCGTTCTATTTAGCGACGAAGCGTCATTCACGAAGAGCGGTAGCGTAAACCAGCATAATATACACTATTGGGCAACGGAAAATCCACGATGGCTGCGGCAAGTGGAACATCGGCGACCTTGGCGGGTTAATGTATGGTGCGGCATCATGGGTGGAAGGTTAATTGGCCCCCATTTTATCGATGGAAATCTAAATGGTCCAATGATTTCCTACGTAATGTTCTACCGATGTTACTACAAGATGTTTCACTGCATGACAGTTTGTCGATGTACTTCCAATATGATGGATGTACGGCACATAGCTCGCGTGCGGTTGAAGCGGTATTGAATAGCATATTTCATGACAGGTGGGTTGGTTGTCGAAGCACCATACCATGGCCCGCACATTCACCGGATCTGACGTCCTCGTGACAACATGCGTCAGCGCACTGTCAATGCATGTGCGAACATTACGGAAGGCGAACTACTTGCTGCCTATTACAGCGCCATCTATCACAAAGCGAAACAAGTGGTCCAACTAAAACATTCATATTTCTTTACGTACTACACGAGTATGTAATAAAAATGGCGGTTCCTATTTATAAAACGCAATTGATATCCGTTTGACCTATGGCACCGCCATCTAGCGGGGCAACCATGGCGCCATCTGATTCCCCCTTGAAGCTAGACAAATATCGTTCTTTGTAGTTTTTTTTTTTCTTTGACGCTTATTTCGTGAGATATTTGGCCCGGTCACGATCAATGGACCACCCTGTATAAGAATTTCTGTACCTGAAAATCAGTTGTGTTCGCAGGAAAACTGATGAGTTTTGATGAGTTCGCAAATTTTCGTGATACTTTCTTAACCCGCACAAGATTTGATTTACAACTTACTTCACCGAGCGAGGTGGCGCAGTGGTTAGCACACTGGACTCGCATTCGGGAGGACGACGGTTCAATCCCGTCTCCGGCCATCCTGATTTAGGTTTTCCGTGATTTCCCTAAATCGGTTCAGGCAAATGCCGGGATGGTTCCTTTGAAAGGGCACGGCCGATTTACTTCCCAATCCTTCCCTAACCCGAGCTTGCGCTCCGTCTCTAATGACCTCGTTGTCGACAGGACGTTAAACACTAACCACCACCACCACAACTTACTTCTTCTCTGAAACAGCAACTTAGCGTGTTCACCATGTCCAACCGAGCATGTTATTCTTATAGTGTCTGTGATTAAATTTAAATCTCTAATTCCTATTGATAATTTCCTGGAATCGTTAGCAGACACGTGACACTGCTGTCTGGTTACGTTTTTATTGGGTTTTTATTTCAATTGTGGCGTGAGATGGACCATCTGGTTCTGGTAGTTAATCTGTGTCTCATTGTCGTTCGAACCTTGATCCACACATTATTTGATAAAACTTGCAGTTTTAGTTTAACATTATTACATTTCAGGATGCTGCTTAGGAGGGATAATGCTGATGACTGCTCAGACATTATCAGAATTGGAATGTCTGCGGATTTATCTTCTGGGTAACTGAATGATACAGGATTGCTATCACTTCTCCTGCCAGTCGTGTGCCTGGCGATGATGCATTATTGATGCATACAATGAAGCGCGCCCGGTCGCTTGATAAAATTTTTTGCTCATCAGTGTATAATCATATGTTTCATCTGCTTCCTAGCTTCCAAACAGATGGTCGGAGTGGACATATTTCCACCTCGCTTATGACATTCAGAAGCAGGGTGAACGGGAACTCCACGGACGAACTATCAGAGACTGTTCATGGCTACCTTCTGAGAAATATGGTACCGGAGACTCGGGATACCAGGCTGCTCATTACAGAGTTATTACTAGAGCTACTTCTTTTCTTTCAACCTCTGATCTGTAGCGAAACGGAAACGGCAGTGAAAAATGAAAAATATTTTATTTACGTACTTGGCTGTACCTTCCAGCTAGTTCTTTACATGGAATGGATACTGTCAGGAATAAATTGTTAGGCAGGAATACCACACAACATTTTATTTATAATTATCTGACAGAAAGCTACAAAAGTTTTTAATCGGAAGATCAATAGATAGTCTTTTTAAAATTACTGAAGAAAATTCAAAATTGATAAAAATGTACGCAGAGGGAGTCTTACCGAACAATTTTTAATCACGAACTGAATTCAGTTTATTCGTCATCGACGCATCGTCTTCATTGAAATATCTGTTTTTGTTCCTGAACTCCCTATTGGTACTATGGATATTTTGTGTATCATGTTTTATATATTTGACAAACCAGTGTCGAGCTGTACTGTTATAACTGGAAAACATTCTCAGTATGTCCACGAGTCTGACGTGTAGTTGTATTAATGAGAAATGTGAGAATCTGAGGATGACAGCTAGTTGCTGTCAAAACTGGATGTGAAATAAACTATTTCACATTAACGGGTCTTGGTTTCTACTATTATAAATTTACTGAAGGAAATTGAAAGATAGTAACGACACGCAGAAGGCGTTGTAACATACAGCTAGATAAATTTTTAGTCAAAAGGTCAATGCATAACCTATTTAAAATCAATCAATAAAATTCAAAAAACGATAAGCCAATACAGAATCAAAGGAACAAGAGGCCCGTGCAAAACATGTAACAATCATATTTAGTGAGATTGCGCTGAAGGCGACTTACTGCATTTAGAACTAAAAAACTTATGAGATTCGTCTGTCACCGCACATCTATAATAACAAAACAGTTTAATAAAACGCTACAAAATCAAAGAAAAACGCAAGAACAGGTCAGCTGAAGGCTTTCAATTAAGTGGAAGGTAATGTTATTCAATTACAACTGTACAAGAGAAGCAATTTTTATATAAAAAAAGATTTACATCCAAGGCAATTTCACTGAAATGTGGCATCGGAGCAGTCAACTTACAGCGTCAAGAAATTATATTATGAACGTAAGGAAAAAAAACTAGTCACTAGTTTCATGGTTCCATTTAAAAAGAAAGACATGTCAAAAATACCAAAGCTGGCGAGATGCCTAGTTTTAGCGAAATGAAGTTAAATATCTTAAGTAACAATGACAAGTAGCAAAATTAATTTTGTATTCAACTGCAAGGACGTTCAAAATCCAGTCACTACAGATTGCTTCCGCTTATTAGCAACAATTCAAACTTTACAATGAACTATGTGAATCCTAGTCAATAGCCTTCCACGAGTTTATCTTCTCTAGTAACATCATTTTAACTGGGGTCGAATGGCGGGCAGAAAACCCGTCAAAACCACAGTAACAACAGGTCACACAACACTGACCAGTACTACAACAGATAAAACACAAAAACACAGGCTTAAAATATACGAGCCTAAAATATATACTCTACAAAATTAAGACGGCATATTCGGGTAAGTACACATATACAGTTAGTCCACACAAGTCTTATCAACTCGAAGAAAATAGTACTATTATTACAGCCGAGCTCTAGTATTATTTTTTGCTTTTGCTACTTATCCACTCGATACTGAAGGCGAATCAGCTATTACTTCGGTGGCGGCAACAACAAATGTCTGACGTTCCGAACGTTATAAATCTCCCTCGTTAACAAACTGCGACAACACAGCGGTTATAAAGTTCGCAAATTACTCACCACGCAATCTTTTCTCAGCTACAACCAGTCTACATTCCTAACAGAAGTTGACCAATATTAAGTAGTATTGGCTGTCTTCCATTCTAAGAAACAGTTAAAAATAACCATTGCCCCTTGAAAACCAGCACCAATGTAAAACCAAGTCTGCTGACGTCTGGTGTTGTGACCAGCCAGCAGCAAAGAGGTTGCCGACAGGTTTTGTTCACCTCTCTCGTTTCTCCGGCGGAACCGCTTTAATCGTCGTCATCAACAATGTCCTTTCTCAGTCGGCAAGAGGAGACATAGAATTCTCTGAGCGAAGATATGAAAGCGCAATAATACACCATAGCTAACATAGATTGCGCATGACATCATTTTACTGAAACGAACATCGAAGTCACGTGACTCGGGGCACGAAGCCGAGCAAGTCATTACGCATTTAAAGAGCACTCTTTATGACATTTTTCTTACAGATCAAATACTGTGCTTTTTACTAGGTGCAGAAGTAACGACCTTCATATATGCTCACATCAGTCTTGCTTTGTATCCTAAAGGTTAGGTAAAGTGACGAAAATCTCAGCTACGCAAGTACTTATCTTAAAATACTTGCAGAGTAATTTCCATAAGTTGAAAGTTAGCATGGTTGTTAGTCTTTGGGTGTAAACATTGGTGAATGACTAAGATTTTGAGACGACTTATCGTTAATATCTAGCTCATTACATCAGTATAATCAACGTTTTTTAATATAGACACATCAAAAAAAGTTTTGTATCACCGCAGTTCCCGGAACTCCCGAAGTTAGACGTTGACTGTGGATATTGTAACACAGACACAGTACCTTTCATTAGCAGAGATGTCACTAAACCCTCCCATAGATGTAAACAATCATGCATGAGAAGCGCCTATTAGACGAAGGGGTCCGACAGCCGATCAGTTCCAGTCATTCCACCAGGAAGGAGGTACAAGGCTCGTGTTGTCTGTAGTTCAACCATGCCTAGACGATCAATACCGCGGTTCGATCGCGTCCGCATTGTGACTTTGTGCCAGTAACGGATCACAGCAAGGGAAGTGACCAGGCGTCTCGGAGTGAACCAAAGCGATGTTGTTCGGACATGGCGGAGATACAAAGCCACAGGAACTCTCGATAACATGCTTCGCTCAGGCCGCCCAAGCTCCTACTGCAGTGGGTGACCACTACCTAAGGATTATGGCTTGAAGGAACCCTGGCAGCAACACCACTATGTTGAATAATGCTTTTCGTGCAGCCACAGGACGACGTGTTACGACTCAAACTGTCCGAAATAGGCGGCATGATGCGTAAATTCACTACCGACGTCCATGGCGAGGTCCATCTTTGCAAACACGACACCATGCAGCGCGGTACAGAGGGCCCCAAAAACATGCCGAATGTACCGCTCAGGATTGCCATCACGTTCTCTTTACAGCTGAGTGTCGCATATGCCTTCAACCAGACAATCGTCGGAGACGTGTTTGGAGGCAACCCAGTCGGGCTGAACGCCTTAGACACACTGTCCAGCGAGTGTAGCAAGGAGGAGGTTCCCTGCTATTTTGAGGTGGCATTATGTGGGGCAGACGTACGCCGTTGGTGGTCATGGAAGGCGCCGTAACGGCTGTACGATACGTGACTGCCATCCTCCGACCGACAATGCAACCATATCGGCAGCATATTGGCGAGGCATTCATCTTCATGGACGACAATTCGCACCCACATCGTGCAAATCTTGTGAATGACTTCATGATAACGACATCGCTCGACTAGAATGGCCAGCATGTTCTCCAGACATGAACCCTATCGAACATGCCTGGGATGGACTGCAAAGGGCTGTTTATTGACAACGTGACCCACCAACCACTCTGAGGGATCTACGCCGAATCGCCGTTGAGGAGTGGGACAATCTGGACCAACAGTGCCTTGATGAACTTGTGGATAGTATGCCACGATGACTACAGGCGTGCATCAATGCAAGAGGACGTGCTACTGGGTATTATAGTTACCGGTGTATAAGGCAACCTGGACCACCACCTCTGAAGTTCTCGCTGTATGGTAGTACAACATGCAATGTGTGGTTTTCAAGAGCAATAAAAAGGGCGGAAGTGATGTTTATGTTGATCTCTATTCCAATTTTCAGTACAGGTTGCAGAACTTTCGGAATCGAGGTGATGCATAACATTTTTGAATTATATCAACTGTATTACGCTTCTCATCGTGATATCGTTTCGATATATGTGCTGGATTAATTAAAAGTCAGATACCATACTCGCTTATTTTGTTTAAATTCCTGACACTTTGCACAGAAACGAATTTACTTTCTTACAAAAGATTACTAAAGCATTTCACATAATATTCTTATGGAATGGTTAGAATACTAACGCTGCATTCGAAATTGTCCTCCACTTACGTGGAAGCGGAAAATTACAAAAATTCACAGTGGAAAAAAACAAGTATTCAGTAAAGAAAAGTCATTCTGTTGCTTGTTAAAAGAACTGTCAATACGTTTCAACTTGATCACATACAAAAACAATAACCAGTGCTTTATTATTAGGAATTTCCAAGATACTAGACTAATTGCACGACTACATGTGTAAGAGTAGTACTACACTTCGTTGAATGGGCAAAATGAATGCTTGATTTCAGCTATTCATGAGAGAAACTGTAACTGTCAGCTCCACTTCACACGGCGCGTAATGACAGGAACTCTGCTTTCTGCCTCGATTCACTTGACTTAGATGTTGGTTTCAAGCGCTAACATGGCAGAGATAGCGATATGCGCAGTCTGTATTATATATGGTCTATGGATCGATACGTGCACCCGCATAAATCATCTACAATGTGATGATTATACCACTCCGTCTCGTTTTTGTTATCCCCGGCGATAGCAGCGTTGCAAGCAGCCAGCAAGCGACGCTTCTGAATACAATATCAGGGTGAGTACGAATATTAACGTTTGTATTGATTTGTAACATAGTTTTTACAACAGGTGGTGTATCTAGTGTCATAAAAATCGACAATAACTAAAAATGACACCACATTTGTCATTTTTCAGTTTGCTAAGTACCTTGGGAGGTACGAAATGGCACATTGCAGGACAGTTTACTTACGATTCTCTTGTAATATGCACACATTTACTAAATAATTTCGGTATCCGTTAACAACAAAAATTGGTAGTAAACAGAAATACCTGACCTTTATCGGAGAGACGTTGTATATCTATCCAACAAATCAGAGCATTGTTTGCTGCACTGTGAGCGAAATCAGTGAATGTGGAACGCAGAAAACTTGGATGGAATGTAGTATCTACTTTATTCAAATGGTTGAAAGGTTCAAATGGCTCTGAGCACTATGGGACTCAACTGCTGTGGTCATAAGTCCCCTAGAACTTAGAACTACTTAAACCTAACTAACCTAAGGACATCACACACATCCATGCCCGAGGCAGGATTCGAACCTGCGACCGTAGCGGTTGCACGGTTCCGGACTGCGCGCCTAGAACCGCGAGACCACCGCGGCCGGCGGTTCAAAGGGCTCTAAGCACTATCTGAGTTCATCAGTCCCCTAGAACTTAGAACTACCTAAACCTAACTAACCTAAGGACATCACTCACATCCATGCCCGAGGCAGGACTCGAACCTGAGACCGTAACGGTCGCGCGATTCCAGACTGATGCGCCTAGAACCACTCGGCCACAAACCCGGCTCTACTTCATTCTAACAAGGGAATCTCCCCATCGCACCCCCCTCAGATTTAGTTATAAGTCGGCACAGTGGATACGCCTTGAAAAACTGAACACAGATCAATCGAGAAAACAGGAAGAAGTTATGTAGAACTATGAAAAAAATAAGCAAAATATACAAACCGAGTAGTCCATTCGCAAGATAGGCAACATAGAGGATATTCCGAGGTTAGGAGTGCCGTGGTCCCGTTGTTAGCGTGAGCAGCTGCGGAGCGAGATGTCCATGGTTCAAATCTTCCCTTGAGTGAAAAGTTTACTTTCTATATTTTCGCAAAGTTATGATCTGTCCGTTCGTTCATTGACGTCTCTGTTCATTGTAATAAGTTTAGTGTCTGTGTTTTGCGACCGCACCGCAGAACCGTGCGATTAGTAGACGAAAGGACGTGCCTCTCCAATGGGAACCGAAAACATTTGATCGCAAGGTCATAGGTCAACCGATTCCTCCACAGGAAAACACGTCTGATATATTCTATACGACACTGGTGACGGCATGTGTATCACATGACAGGAATATGTTGTCGACTTGTACACTTGGTGAATGGGTAAAAAGATTCTTCTACCTTGCCCGATTTAGGTTTTCTTGTGGATGTGATAATCACTCCCAAAAAAGTTATTAAAACATAAGAGTTTGTCACATAAACTGCAACAAATGAATACAACAGTTTCACAGTCCCACAGTTTTCCCTGTGCTCTGTCAAAACATATGTTTTTAAAGTTTTCAAATTTTTCCGTGTGTAGACCGTCAAATCCTGCATATGTCCAAGCAAATCTGAACATGTCCTGCAGTTTTGGAGAGCGAAGTTGATTATGTGTGTGTGCCTGAACTTTGATAATTGTCTGAAAATACAAATTTTTCACTCGAGGGATGACTTGAACCTAGGACCTCTCGTTCCGCAGCTGCTCACGCTAACCACGGGACCACGGCGCCCTCAGTTCATGTTGTCCTAAATGTTGCTTATCTTACACAAGGACTACTCAGTTTGTATATTTTGCTTTTTTTTCATAGTTCCATACAACTTCTTCCTATTTTCTCGATTGATCTGTGTTCAGTTTTTCAAGGCGTATCCACTGCGCCGACTTATAACTAAATCTGAGTGGGGTGCGATGGGGAGGTTCACTTGTAAGTATCAAAGAAGCCAACACAACTGTAGCTTAAGACAAAATCACACAGATATGATGATAAATCGTCAAAAGCAATAAAACTTTTTTGCAAGGTAGCAGAAATCAGTTCCACCATTGTTGCTAAATTAGATCCACAAACGGCTAGAATCTTCAACACATTCGCTTCTGAAGCAAAGGCAATTACATTTACAAAAATATTCGTGTACTGGAATGTCGAGTGAAGTGCAGGAATGAGTGAATCACTAGACTCCACAAGAAAGTTTAATTGTTAAGCAGATTGTCTGTGATAAAAACAACAGAAATGTATGCCTCTATGGATGAAATATCTGTCTTCCTTCACTTGCATTCAGCGGAATGAGTTGCAAATATTGACATAGCTGAAAGTATTTATTTATGAATGAGTTGCAGCTGATTTCATTGAATCGGCGTGATTGGGTCTTTTTACATGTAGTTAACGATAATTCATGTGTCTTGGTAACTTACTACCGCGTGGAACGTAAGAAAACAACTATTCCGTTAATCAAGTGGAATATGATATAAAGAAACAATATCTTTACGATGCATGTGACTGTCTGCTTCCTCGCTGCTTGGAGCGCCAGTGTAACTCCAGCTGTCAAACGGTAACAGCTTTCACAAGAGAGTGTCGTGACTGCATATATTAGACAGTGATTACACCAATAGAACCGACAATCGAGCTAAATACCGGTTAATAATAAGAACTAAGTAGTAACCAACAGTTTAAATAGAGTAATTACTCAAATGGCCATTAAAATTGCTACACCACGAAGATGACGTGCTACAGACGCGAAATCAGCCGACAGGAAGAAGATGCTGTGATATGCAAATGATTAGCTTTTCAGAGCATTCACACAAGGTTGGCGCCGGTAGCGACATCTACAACGTGATAACATGAGGAAAGTATCCAACACATTCCTCATACACAAACAGCAGTTGACCGGCGTTCCCTGGTTTGGAAGACAACAACCATCTGCACGAACAGTTCGACGACGTTTGCAGCAGCATGGACTATCAGCTCGACCATGGCTACGGTTACCCTTGACGCTGCATCACAGACAGGAGCGCCTGCGATGGTGTACTTAACGACGAACCTGGGTGCACGAATAGCAAAACGTAATTTTTTCGGATGAATCCAGGTTTTGTTTACATCAATCATGATGGTCGCATCCCTGTTTGGTGTCATCGCGGTGAACGCACAATGGAAACGTGTAGTCGTTATCGCCATACTGGCGTATCACCCGGCGTGATTGTATGCGGTTCCATTCGTTACACGTCTCGGTCACCTCTTGTTCGCACTGACGGCACTTTGAACAGTGGACGTTACATTTCAGATGTGTTACGACCCGTGGCTCTACCCTTCAATCGATCCCTCCGAAACACTACATTTCAGCAGGATAATGCACGACCGCATGTTGCAGGTCCTGTACGGGCCTTTCTGGATACAGAAAAGACTCGACTGCTGCCCTGGCCAGCACATTCTCCATATCTCTCACCAATTGAAAACGTCTGGTCAATGGTGGCAGAGAACTGGCTCGTCACAATACGACAGTCACTACTCTTGATGAACTGTGGTATCGTGTTGAAGATGCCTGGGCAGCTGTACACGTACACGCCACCCATTCTCTGTTTGACTCAATGCCCAGGCGTATCAAGGGCGTTATTACGTCCAGAGGTGGTTGTTGTGGGTACCGATTTCTCAGGATCTATGCACCCAAATTGCGTTAAAATGTAATCAATTGGCAGTTCTAGTATAATATATTTGTCCTATGAATACCCGTTTATCATCTGCATTTCTTCTTGGTGTAGCAATTTTAATGGCCTGTAGTGTTAATGCCGAAAGGAAGTTTAACTTAGAAAATTGCCTAGCAAAGATCCTCAGAATTTTAGTAAAAACACTCATAAAGCCTTCACTAGCTTAGTCACAAAATTTACGGTACAAGGTAGAATAAATTAAGATTCTTCTAACATAAAATAAACAATTTAACTTCTAAAACTTTCAGTAACAAACAAGGCAACAAAAAATCCTGTTCTCAGATTTGCGCCGTCGCACAAATACGGCAAAAAATATCTGCAGTGATACCTAAACTTTATGGAACAGAGAGCCAAAGAAACTGCACTGGAAATTGCTGAGGATTCGGACAGGGAGATGCTCAAGAACCTGTTGCTGGGCTATCAGTATAGCTACTAGAGAAATGCCATCGATGTAGGAAGGCACGCCTTACTGTGCGGTCACCTGAAGTCTTTTGTACCTGACATCTTTTTAAGAGTTAAGAATATTTGTTGTTACAAAGTGTTTCTGCCTGCACTGTCGTTTGGACACTAGAACAGACACAACGGATTTCACAGAATCCTGGTGTGAGAACGTCACATCCACGTAAAATGGAGGAGTTGCCATATTCATCAATCACTATGAGTGTGCAATCAATGAGTTCTTATTTTAACTGCGACGACGGAATTTACTAAATAATGCGTGTCCTATTATAATCGTCGCAAGCGTATTACAGAGTGCCTGAATTTTTACTGTACTACGCTCCTGGAGCACTGTGTGCCACTGGGTGAGTTTGTGTCATTCTAGCGTCGTCTGCGTCGTCTGTAACGCGTCTGATAAGCGCCTATCACGGAAAAAGTACCAGACAAACTTACACGATCAGTGAAATAATTTTGCAGCATTTAACCAGAGGTACGAAGTGAATAGCCCAAGTTATGCATTATTACAAGGGTTGGACAAATACATAGAAACACCACGAGGAAAGCATGCTTGAACGTAAGTGCGGATGCAAGCCAAGGTAGCAGTTTCCGCTGAAGTACTTAACCATAAATGGCACCAGTGCAATGTACTCAATACGTTGCTAGTGGCAGTCGTGGTCAAAACAGTTCAAATGATTCAAATGGCTCTGAGCACTATGGGACTTAACTTCTGAGGTCATCAGTCCCCTAGAACTTAGAACTACTTAAACCTAAGTAACCTAAGGACATCACACACATCCATGCCCGAGGCAGGATTCCAACCTGCGACCGTAGCGGTCGCGCAGTTCCAGACTGTAGCGCCTAGAACCAGTCAGCCACCCCGGCCGGCGTCAGCACAGTGTTATGTGTACTTGTGTCTGCGCTATGTCGGAGCTGAGTGAATTCAGTCTACTACAGTCCATATGGTTGACGCTTCCGTAAACCATGGAGCCAAAGTGTTTGGTGTTTCAAGAGGCACCATATCGAAGAGCATGCAGTTAATGCAGAAGAACATCGTCTGCTAGCCAGTACTCGGACCATAGAGTGTGCTGAGTGATCGTGACAGAAGTTCATTGAAGAGGATTGTGACGACGGCTGCAAAAGTCACTGCAGAACTGAATGTCGCACCCACGAACCTTGTCAGCACAAAACACCAAAACACGAAGGGAATTCCATAGGTACGGAACTGCAGGACGCGCTATATCTCCAAAACCAGTCATCAGCGTTGGGAATGCACGTAACAAGAGAACGTGGTCACGAAGCCATAAAACCTGGAACGATGGAAGAACTTCATTTGGTTGGATGAGTCTCGTTTCATACTGTTTACAACTATTGGCCAAGTTCAAGCTCAGGTGTGAAATATGCCGAGGAATCGATGATGATTTCGGCAGCCATGTCGTGGTATTCCACGGCCCATGGTTACTTTGTAGCCTAAGGTCGCATTACCCGCAAGGATTATGTGACCATTTTGGCTGATCGGATCCATCCCGTAGTTCCCTAATGATGATGCTGCGTTCCAGTATGAAAGCCCATCTTCTCACAGCTTACATCGCCGAGGACTGGTTTGTGATCACAGGGATGAGTTGTGGCATCTTCCCAGACCATCATAGTCAGTATTTCTTAGTATTATTGAGCTTGTGGTCCCATTTGGGGAGTAAAGTGCATGGTCGCTATCCGCATCTTTACCTAAACTTGTCTTTTGTTGCAGGAATAAGGCACAAAATTCCTTTGAAACCAATACAGGACCTGGCCAGCACCGTGACAGTAAAACACACCCAACGGTGTGTAAAACCTACGAAGTATTTTACATCTACTGGCGTAAGCTAGGCGTTAACTAGTAATTGGTTGGTGGCAAACTTCTACATTCGCTTTCTGATAACGAGAATCTATCCCCAGGCTGTTGGTATTGTTCACTAGTTATCTAACTGCCTCATGAAGAAAATTGGAGCGAGGTTTTAGTCTAGTAGTGAGTGTCCTGGGGCTGTTATACGCATTTCAGTTCTTCACAGACGAAGTCTTCTTCTGAGGTATATTTTGCTATTGCTATTTCCTCTATCAAGCAAGTAGCGGCTTTATCTATGGTCTCATTCGAAAGCACAGTACTAGAGGATTGTAGTAAAGCAATCTAGTTGCCATTATTGATACAGTCTTTCCCAAATATAGGCGTAAAAAGTACATAAAGTGTTGCTGAAAACTGTCAACAATGCGAACATCGACACCTCATGTCTATTTTGAACAGTTTGGAAAATTTGGTCTTTGTTTTTAGCATATTACGAAGCTATTTCTAAACCATATTACCCTGTACATCGAAGAGTTCTGTATCACAGCATCAAATATGAAGTGGTTTCGATGCTGTAAAAATACATCATTCCTTTGTTCCATTGAATGTTTCAGTTTCTTATTAGTTATCAACATTACGCAGAAATAAAACCAACAGTCCGTAATGTGCCATTTGTGTAAAGTAGTATCGCAGTATGTAGAGACATTTGTGCTCTGTTACATGTGTCACTTTTTTTATCTTAGTATTGAACTATGGGGATGTAACTATCTCAGTTTCGTTTGTAATCTTTATTTTCTACTCTACCAGCACTCCATCTTCTCCTCACGCTGACTGTTCTTTCTTTGTCCCCGACTACTCATCCCATCTTCTTTGAATGCCTTTTTAATTCAGTGTTTTATTCTGTAAAGGTTTTTTTCCCGTATTTCTGATTCTTGGAGATCTGCTTGCTTGTCGTTATCTTGTCTATGTAATTCTTTTCCCAGGTACGTAGGAATGCTTTTGTCGTCGTCCTGCTCTCAATCTTTCGGAAGAGATACAAAGATGATTAACATTCGCTTCGCTATTTCTGAAATTTTCTGTATATTTTAGTAGATGTTCTCATTAATTCTAATTTCTCAACAATCCGTATTTTGTGTTGCACCAGTTATTTTTCTTGCACCAATTACTTTTCTAATAATCCATCTTTCAAGTATTCCTATTCCATCCAAGCTATTGTACTTCATTAAACGTCCACATGCACGCAATCTGATCTTACCATTGTGGTTTAGTGTCTTAGTTTTGTATTTCTACGTATCCATTGCCTCTGTAGACGTTTATTTGCCAACGTTTACTTTATCAAGTCTTACATCATTTGCAAATTTTTCCCAGTCTGTTCTCGTGTATCATTTCTACAAGATACTTAAATTTAATAACTCATTCTATGTTACCTATTTGTATACGTATATGTATCGCTGAATTTTTATATTGGTTACGATTTTGTTGCTTCTGCTTATAGTCCGACACCCATTCTATTCACTATTCTTTTCAGAAAATGTTTCTCAATAAGTAGTATCATTTCTGAAAATAAAGCAATAATTCGCACGATTACTGGCTAAACTTTGTGATGTTTTAGCTCCAAATCCCAGATCCTTACAATATTTTCCAAAACATTGTTAAGCAGTGAAGGATGATTCTGCTTCCCCTTATCTCATACCAGCTTTTATTTGGAATGGCGTAGAGATTTTGTGGTGTCACCGTCAGACACCACACTTGCTAGGTGGTAGCTTAAATCGGCCGCGGTCCATTTAGTACATGTCGGACCCGCGTGTCGCCACTGTGTGATCGCAAACCTAGCGCCACCACAAGGCAGGTCTCGAGATACGGACGAGCACTCGCCCCAGTTGTACGACGACATTGCTAGCGACAATACGGACGAAGCCTTCCTCTCATTTGCCGAGAGACTGTTAGAATAGCCTTCTGCTAAGTCCATGGCTACGACCTAGCAAGGCGCCATTAGCCTTACCTACTTTGAGAGTTATAGTATAAATGTCTCCAGAAGAACGCTGTATTCATCAACTAATAAAGTTAAGTATAAAGCAGCTCCGTACTTTTCTTGCTACCATTCAATAGTTATCCTGTTCCAGAATTCACGCCCGTCTGCGTTAGATAGCGTGCCTATCGGCCCCCCTCAAAATAACACTGTGTCGGCACTTCTGTCGACACATCAGATTTATTTCATGATATCTTATTTGTTAAAAGTATTATTTCAACACCATATACTCTAATCGTAGTATTTGTCGTTTCTCTCCCCATTAGTTGAATAGTTATCGCGTTGGATTGCCATGCACGGAGGGCCGGATTCGATTCTCGGCTGGGGAGGGAGATTTTCTCCCCCCCAGGGACTGGGTGTTATGCTGTCTTCATCATCATTTCATCCCCATTGACGACGCGCACACAATAAAACCTGCACTTGGCGGCCGAATTTCCCGGCTTGGACCTCCCGACCACTGACGCCATACGCTCATTTTTTTTTTTTTTTTTTGTCGTTTCTCTAGGTGTGTCCTTATTATATAGGCAATCCGTTATATTAAAAAATGTTTGTTATACATTTTGTGTGTGATGTAGTGACGAGTGACTGACGCACTTTAAAAAATTATCTCTGATTTGCATTGTAGAGGACACCCTTGTACCAAAGAGCCGTAGTTGTGCGTATTTCCAAACTACACCGAACTGAGTATCCTAGAAGAAAGAGAGGGTGCTATATTTCATGATTAAGATTATATGAAACCACAGGACCTATCGCTAGTGAATCAGAGACGTTATGAAAGCACCCCTGCTTGCAACGCGCCTTCCGCCTATCGCTATGGCAGTCACCGCACTCGCCGATGGCCTGGGGTCCGGGAAATTGCAGCGGGAACAAGACGCGCTCCTGCTGCTGCGTTCCCGAGATAAGTGATATTCTACGCGGGCTGATCATTTATCCCGGGCCTCGCTGAGCGCTTCTCAGCGGCTGCAGTCCCGGCATAAGGCGATTAACCGCTAACACGCGACTTTGACGATAGCGTCGGCAATTTACGGCGTCCTGCCCCGGTGGGCGGGGGGCGGGGGTTTGCAGCGGTATGGGAGAGACTGGGGGATGGGTACTGGGGGAGGGAAGAGCGTTGTGACGTACTGCGCCATTTCCCCTGCCCCTCCCGATCTTGGCGAGTAATCTGGCCTGGCAGGAAGGCGCACATCAGCGCTGCCGTTCTTCTCTGGGTACCAAAACCTGTTACTCCATGCACACACAACAGCCGGTGGTTTACTAGATAGATACCGCATGCCAATTCACTACGGATGAAGTTGTTGTTGTACTTATTGTTTGGGCAAGGATTCCACGACAAGACGATCAATCTGACCACTCAACGTAATTCAAATTTTCCATTTAAATAAATCATCTGTGAGGACATGCTGAAAAGTAATGCCTCCGAATTTTTAACATGAAAACACTTGAAGCTTTTTATGTAAAACAATCGTTATTAGCATTCTATATCTTTATTCTCACCGCCCCCCCCCCCCAACGGAAAAGCCATGGACCTTATCGTTTGGGGGGGGGGGGGGGGGGCATGAGTGCGTCAGCGTTACAGATAGCCGTACCGTAAGTGCAACCACATTGGAGGGGTATCTGTTGAGAGGCCAGACAAACGTGTGGTTCCTGAAGAGGAGCAGCAGCCTTTTCAGTAGCAGCAGGGGCAACCGTCTGGATGATTGACTGATCTGGCCTTGTAACATCAGTCAAATGGTCTTGCTGTGCTGGTAAAATATTCCGGATGTAAAATTGTCCTCCATTCGGATCCCTGGGCAGGGACTACTCAGGAGGACATTGTTATCAGGAGAAACAAAACTGTCGTTCTACGGATCGCAGTGTGGGAAGTCAGATCACCAAATCGTGATGGTAGATTAGAAAATTTAAAAAGGGAGATGGATAGGTTAAAGTTTGATATAGTGGAGATGAGTGAAGTCCGGTGGCAGGAGAAACAATTCTGGTCAAGTGAATACAGTGTTATAAATACAAAATCAAATATGGGTAATGCAGGAGTTGGTTTGATAATGAATAAAAAATAGGAACTACGATAAGCTACTACGAACAGCGTAGTGAATGCATTATTGTAGCCAAGATAGAAACGAAGCCGACGCCTATGACAGCAGTTTATTTCAATCACCAGTTTTCTCCTCCGATTGCGAAAACATTCTGTTGGCACTCACCTACTTAGGGAGAAATGATCATCACGATAAAATAAGAGAAATCAGGGCTCACACAGAAAAACTTAAGTGCTCGTTTTTCCCGCGTGCCTTTCGAGAGTGGAACGGTAGAGAGACAGATTGAAGGTGGTTCATTGAACCATCTGCCAGGCACTTTATTGTGAATAGCAGAGCAATCACGTAGGTGTAGATGTTACATGCAACTAGCTCCGCGGATGATAAACAGATTGAACAAATGTATGATGCAGTAAAAGAACTTATTCAGATGATTAAAGCAAACGAAAATTTAATAGTCATGGGGGACTGGAACTCAATAGTAGGAAAAAGAAGAGAAGGAAAAGTAGTAGGTGAATATGGACTGGGAGAAAGGAGTGAAAGAGGAAGCCGTCTGGTAGAATTTTGCACAGAGCATAATTCAAACGTACCTAACACATGGTTTAAGAATCATCAAACAAGGTTGTATATGTGGAAGAGACCTGGAGATATAGGAAGGTTTCAGATTGATTATGTTATGGTAATACAGAGATTTCTGAACCAGGTTTTAAATTGTAAGACATTTCCAGGGGCAGATGTGGATCCTGACCACAATTTATTGGCTATAAACTGAAGATCAAAACTGAAGAAACTGCAAAAAGGCAGGAATGTAAGGAGATGGATAAACTGAAAGAATCAGAGATTCTAGAGAGTTTCAGAGGGAGCATTAGGGAACAATTAACAAGAACATGGGAAAGGAATATAGTAGAAAAAAGATGGGTAGCTTTGAGAGATGAAATACCGAAAGCAGCAGAGGATTAGGTAGATACAACGATGAGGGCTAGTAGAAATCCTTAGGTAAAAGAAGAGATATTGAATTTAATCGATGAAAGAAGAAAGCATGAAAATGCGATAAATAAGCAGGCAAACGGAAATACAAACATCTAAAACACGAGACTGACAGGAATCGCAAAATGGCTAAGCAGGAGTGACGTGAGGACAGATGTAAGGACGTAGAAGTATATACCACTAGGATTAAGATATATGCTCCCTACAGGAAAAATAAAGATATCTTTGAAGAAAAGAGAACCACCTGTATGAATATCAAGAGCTCAGTTGGAAAGCCGGTCCTAAGCAAAGAAGGTGGAAGGAGTAATAGACACTCTATACAAGGGAGATGTACGTCAGGAGAATATTACGGAAATGGAAGAGGACGTAGATAAAGATGAAATATAATACTGCGTGAAGAATTTGACACAGCACTCAAAGACATAAGTCAAACCAGGGTCCCGGTAGTAGACAACATTCGCCTGATAGCCTTTGGAGAGCCAGTCATGAAAAACTCTTCCGTCTGGTGAGCACGGTGTATGAAACAGGCTAAATACCCTTAGACTTCAAGAAGAATATAATAATTCCAAAGAGAGCATCTGCTGACTGGTGTGAAAATTACGAAACCATCAATTTAATGACTCAGGGTTGCAAAATACTAACACGAATCCTTTAGAAAAGAATGAAAAAAAAAAACTGGTGGAAGCGGACCTCGGGGAAGATCAGTTTTGATTCCGTAGAAATCTAGCAACACGCGAGGCAATACTCACCCTACGACTTCCCATAGAATATAGGTTAAGGAAAGGCAAACCTACGTTTGTAGCGTTTGTAGACTCGGAGGAAGTTTTCGACAATTTAAATTCTAAAGGTGGCGGGGGAAAATACAGGGGGCGAAAGGCTGTTTCCAATTTGTACAGAAACCTGGTGGCAGTTATAAGAGTCGAGGGGCACGAAATTGAAGCAGTGGTTGAGATCTGGTTGTAACCTATCTATGTGACTTCCAAGATGGCCGCCGAGTAAGTGACGCCAGAAACTTTTTCCAGAAAGTTAAGTGATTTAGACAGGAATATAATTTAGTTTAATGCCGATAACAAATTAAATACGTGCATTAGTGTATCGTTTAGTCTTGCCGTTGAAGGTTTGACTTTTCTTTGCGTATTTTTTCGGAAAACACGAAAAGATCGTAACTTCGCAAAGTCGCGCTTAGGCTTAAATTTTGTAAAAGTGTTTGTTTCTTGTTTCACGGTAATTTAACTAGTTTCTCGGTAACAAATAAGTAAACTACCGTAAATAGCGTATAGCTTCATTGTTTTAAAACAGATTTCAGAAAACAGTGTAATTTTATATCAGAAACTTGCTTATATACATTTGTTTATAGGCCTAATTCTCGTAACGTTTTTGGAGAATCAAACTTAAAGTATCTCGTTTAATTGTCCTTTTTTTCATTCCATCGAGTGAAATATATAATAAATAGCGTATACCTTCATTGTTTTAATACAGATCTCAGAAAAACAGCGGAATTTTAAATCAGAAACTTGCTTGTATACATTTGTGAATAGGCAATTCTTGTAACGTCTTTTTTTGATTTTCGGTAATTTACTTGATTTATTCTAGCTAAAGTATTATTTTTTCCATGAGTGAGAAGTGCCTGATTTGCCATGGAATTGTTAGTTCCGGGGTTTGGTGTGATGGATGCAGTAGTTTTTTTCACTGGGGGGGACTGCAGTGGCGTGGGTGTCGGGGAAGTGGATCAGGCTCATCAGTGGTTATGTAAGATTTGCAGCAGAGATAGGAAGATAGTGGAACAGGAGGGGAAAATCGCTGCCCTTCAGGCTGAGCTAGATCAGGCTAGGGAAGATCTGGACAGGTTAAGGAGGGTGAAGGGCAAAGAGAGGTGGGAAGTGGCAACAGGTAACAGAAGGAACAGGCCTAGAACTAAGTCTAACAGTTTTGTGGTGAATGTCAAAAATAAGTTTGACCTGTTGCTTCAGTTAGAAACTGATGAGCCTCAAGCAGAGGTAGGTTTAGACAGGACACAACAAACTTTCAATAGGGAATTGAAAAAGAATGTAGGAAAGTCATCTAAAAGGAAGAAAGTTTTGTCGTTAGGCAGTTCTCATGCCAGAGGTGTAGGCCTACTTCTGCAGGAGGAATTAGGACCAGAATACCAGGTCACAAATTTTTTCAAACCAAGTGCAAGTTTGGATCAGGTGACAGAGGATTTAGATTCACTCTGTAAAGGATTTACAGGGGAAGACACGGTGGTTATTGTGGGGGGGGGGGGGGGAGGGCAGGGAGCAGCATCAACAGAGATCCTGGGTACAGTATAGAGTATGACCTGGTAAAGATTGCGTCGGCATCGAGACACACCAATGTTGAATTTTTATCTGGCCTAAGACGCCATGACCGGCCTCATTTGAACTCTTCTGTTGGGAGAGTTAATTTCGAGTTGGAACGGCTGCTTGGGTCGGGTGCGGGGGCTCATATTGGTGTGGTTCCTGTTGATTCTCTCAGTAGGTGGGACTATACCAGGCACAGCCTACATCTCAACAGGAAAGGGAAGGGGAAACTGGCTGGGGTAATAGCAGGAAATTTAAGGGGGGGAGGCACTGCCATGAATGGTAAAATACCAGTGGTTACAGGTGGAGCAGCACCCTTTTTAGGATAGGTAAGACAGAAAGATATCAAGTTCTACGAGAGGTCAGGATTGAAACAAATCTTCAGTCTAGGAAAGAAATTAAACAGCACAATTGTAGCACACTGAATCAGCAATCACAGTTGTCAATTATAAATTTTCACCAATCACCAGAAATTTTATCTCCACCAAGTTGTATCTCAGTCCTAGGTAATTGCATTGATGATTTAAAGTCACCCAACCCAGTTGACATAATCTGCCTCTCTGAACACCATGTGACTACTGGTATAGGAACTAGGCCTAAGCACAATGAGAAAGACAGGAGAGTACTGCAAACGTTAGAATAAGGAAAGGTTCTCATAAAAGTATAATTAAAAATAATGTAAGTATATTTCATCAAAATATTGGGTGTTTAAAGAATAAAATAGATGAGCTTCTGGTTTGATTAGAAGATTTAGAAGCTGAGGATGAAATAGATATACTATGCCTGTCTGAGCATCACATTGTTACTGATATGGATAAGGTAAATGTAAGTGGATATAAGCTCTCTGCACGTGTAATGAGAGAAAATATGGAGAAAGGAGGAGTTGCCATACATGTCAAAAGTTATCATTGTGCAAAAAGTATAGAAACAAAAACGTTTTGTGTAGAGAAACATACTGAAGCATGTGCCTGTGAGCCTAAATTAAATAAAGGCACATTTATAATTGTAACTGTATATAGGTCCCCATCAGGAAATTTTCATCTATTTCTGAAGAATTTGGACTCCTTGTTGTGCTATCTGTCAGACCAGGGGAAGCAAATTATTATTTGTGGGGATTTCAATGTAGATTCTCTGAAATAGGGTAATAGGAAAACTGACCTTGAAGTATTACTTGGTTCTTTCAATTTGACATCTGTTATTGATTTTCCTACTCGGGTAGTAAAGGATAGCAGCTCACTGATAGATAACTTCTTTAGAGACCAAGATAAGTTTAACCAGATAAATGCTCAGCCTGTTGAGAATGCTCTTTCTGATCATGGTTCACAGCTAGTTACAATATATGACATAGCTCCATTCAGCAATACTAAACAGCCCTCCAAAGTAGTACGTTCAGTCAACAATTTAACAATTGCAAATTTCAGGCAAAGCCTACAGCAGTTAGATTGGGATGAGGTGTACAGTGAACCTCATGCCAATTTAAAATATAATTTATTTCATGACATTTTTGTAAATGATTTGAAAACTGCTTCCCCAAGAAAATAGTTAAACATACTCGTTAGAAACCTTGTAACAAACCAAGGCTTACTAAGGGTATAAAAATATCTTGTAACCGGAAATGGGAAATGTATCTGACAGCAAGAAAGAGTAGTGACCCAGAAACTATCAAACATTATAAAAACTACTGTGTTATATTAAGAAAAGTTATCAAAAAATCCAGAAGTATGTGTATCATGTCTGAAATCAGCAACTCTGAAAATAAAATTAAAACAATTTGGAATATTATTAAAAGAGAAACAGGTCAACCAAGAGCACAGGAAGACAGTATTACCATCAAATTGAATGAAAACTTTACGAACAAACAGTGAGAAGTTGAAAATATTTTTAATAATTATTTTCTAAATGTTGTGGATATAGTTGGATCCGGGTGTTCATTAGAAGATGCTAGGCTGTTAATGGAAGAGGCCATACCTATGCAATTTGATACAATTGAAATCTCACCCACCTCTCCCTCTGAAATTAGGAAAATAATAAACTTGCTTAAAAGCAAAAACTCACATGGAATTGATGGCATTTCCAGCAAAATACTAAAAGCTTGTTCTCAACAGATAAGTAAGATTCTCAGCCACCTATGTAATAGCTCTCTGGAACAGGGCATTTTCTCTGATAGACTGAAATATGCTATTGTTATACCTTTGCATAAAAAGGGGGATAGATCTGATGTCAACAATTACCATCCAATCTCCCTTCCAACAGCTTTATCCAAAATTTTTGAGAAAATAATGTATTCAAGAGTAGCTTCACATATCTGTAAAAATGAACTACTAACAAAATGTCAGTTTGGTTTCCAGAAAGGTTTTTCAACAGAAAATGCCATATATGCTTTCACCAATCAAATTTTGAATGATCTGAATAACCAAACAACACCCATTGGGATTTTTTTTGTGATCTCTCAAAGGCTTTTGATTGCGTGAATCATGAAATTCTGCTATACAAGCTCAAATATTGTGGCATGAGTGGGACAGTGCACAAATGGCTCAATTCGTACCTAACTGGACGAGTGCAGAAAGTTGAAATAAGCAGTTCTCATAATATGCAAAGATCAGCACATTCCTCAAACTGGGGAACTATCAAGAATGGGGTTCCACAAGGGTCAGTCTCGGGTCCTTTGTTGTTCTTAATATATATTAATGACTTGACATTCTATATTCATGAAGAGGCAAAGTTAGTTCTCTTTGCTGATGATACAAGTATAGTAATCACATCTGACAAACAAGAATTAACTGATGAAATTGTCAATACAGTCTTTCAGAAAATTACCAAGTGGTTTCTTGTAAATGGACTCTCACTGAATTTTGATAAGACACAGTACATACAGTTCCATACAGTGAATGGTATGACGCCATTAATAAATATAGACCTTATTCAGAAGCATATAGCTAAGGTAGAATATTCCAAATTTTTAGGTGTGTCCATTGATGAGAGATTAAATTGGAAGAAACACATTGATGATCTGCTGAAACGTTTGAGTTCAGCTACTTATGCAATAAGGGTCATTGCAAATTTTGGTGATAAACGTCTTAGTAAATTAGCTTACTACGCCTATTTTCACTCATTGGTTTCATATGGCATCATATTTTGGGGTAATTCATCACTGAGGAATAAAGTATTTATTGCACAAAAGTGTGTAATCAGAATAATAGCTGGAGTCCACCCAAGATCATCCTGCAGACATTTATTTAAGGATCTAGGGATATTCACAGCAGCTTCTCAGTATATATACTCTCTTATGAAATTTGTTATTAACAAACAAACCCAATTCAAAAGTAATATCTGTGTGCATAACTACAATACTAGGAGAAAGGATGATCTTCACTATTCAAGATTAAATCTAACTTTGGCACAGCAAAGAGTGAATTATACTGCCACTAAAGTCTTTGGTCACTTACCAAATAGTATCAAAAGTATGGCAGATAACCAACAAGTATTTAAGAAGAAATTAAAATAATTTTTGAATGACAACTCCTTCTACTCCATAGAGGAATTTTTAGATATAAATTAAGGAAAAAAGAAAAAAAAACAAAAAATTATAAAAAAATAAAAAAACAAAAAATAAAAAAGTTGTCATATTAACTTAAGTATGTTGATAAATTAACTTAATTATGTCATGTATTGGAAAATTTGACTCGTTCCACATCATTACAAAATATCGTATTCATGATTCATGGAACTAGTATTAATCTCATCTAATCTAATCTAATCGATGTTATTGAATCTGCATATTGAGCAAACTGCAAAAGAAACAACAGAAAAATTTGGAGTTGGGATTAAAGTTCAGGGAGCATAAAAAGATCTTTGAGGTTTCCCAATCACATTATAATTCTGTCAGAGACAGCAAAGGACCTGGAAAAGCAGCTGAACGGAATGGACAGTATCTTGAAAGGCGGATGTAAGATGAGCATTAACAAAAGCAAAATGAGGATAATGGAATGTAGCTTGATTAAATCATGTGATGCTAAGGGAATTAGATGAGGAAATGAGACACTTAAAGTAGTAAAGTTTTGCTATCTGGGAAGCAAAATAACTGATGATAGTCGAAGTAGGGAGGATGTAAAATGCAGACTGGCAATGTCAAGAAAACGTTCGTGAAGAAGAGAAATCTGTTAACATTGTGTATGGATTTAAGTATCAGGAAGTTCTTTCTGAAAGTATTTGTACGGAGTGTAGCCAAGTATGGAAGTGAAACATGAACAATAAACAGTTTGGACAGGAGGATAATAGAAGAACTTGAAATGTGGTGCTACAGAAGAATGCTGAAGATTAGATGAGTAGATCACGTAGCTAATGGGGAGCTGTTGAACAGAATTGTAAAGAAGTGAAACTTGTGGTGCAACTTGAGCAGAAGAAAGGATCGGTTGGTATGACACTTTCTGAGTCATCAAGGGATCACCAACGTAGTACGGAATGGAAGCTTGTGGTAAAAATGGTAGATGGACACCTATATACGAATACAGTAAGCAGATTCAGAAGGATATAGGGTTGCAGTAGTTACTCAGAAAGGCTTGCACATGATAGAGTAGCATTGAGAGTTGCATCAAACCAGTGTTTGGACTGAAGACCACAACAAACACATCTTTATTCTTCATGCATACATATTCACGGCCCTTTGCCGCTAGAGGGCTCCGAACTGCAGCATGTATCATGGCGGAATGTAAGGTAACTATGTCGGTGCATGAGAAACAGCTTGCTGTAACCTCGTTTCTAACCTCAGAAGTGTTTGTCTACGCATGTAGCACCCTCTCCTTCAGCATGACTATGGCAGATCGCACAAAAGCTCTGCGACATCTGCAACAATCCGGTGCCTTGGATTCACTGTCGTCGACCATCCTCCATACAGTTCCGACTTGGTCCCATCGGGTGTTTTCCTAAATTTAAGGAATATCTTCGGGGACTTCACTTTGATACTGATAAAGCGGTGCAAGTACAGGAGAGATTGTGGCTTCGTCAACAGAGGCAAGCATTCTACAGTGGCGGTAACAACAAAGCGAAACCCGTTGTGAGAAAAAAATGTCTCTGAGCACTATGGGACTTAACATCTGAGGTCATCAGTTCCCTAGAACTTAGAATTACTTAAACCTTACTAACCTAAGGACATCAGACACATCCATGCCCGAGGCAGGATTCGAACCTGCGACCGTAGCGGTCGTGCGTTTCCGGACTGAACCGCCTAGAACCGCTCGGCCACATCGGCTGGCTGTTGTGAGAAATGTATTCATCGACAGGATGACTATATTGAGAAATATATATGCAGGCAAGAAGAATAAAGATGTTGAACGTCAATCATGTTTGTTTTTCTTAAAAAGCACTACGAGTTTTCACATAAGCCGGCCGCTGTGGCCGAGCGGTTCTAGGCGCTTCAGTCCGGAACCGCGCTGCTGCTACGGTCGCAGCTTCGAATCCTGCCTCGGGCATGGATGTGTGTCATGTCCTTAAGTTAGTTAGAATTAAGTAGTTCTAAGTCTAGGGGACTGATGATCTTAGATGTTAAGTCCCATAGTGCTTTCACGTAAAATATTCGGAGGGATTACTTTCCAGCAAACCTTCGTAGCAAAATAAGTAAGTAAACAAGTCTCAACCGAAGGAATGGCTTGTACACAGCAACGCTTGTGTACATACAGTGCTACTGGAGATGGCATGTTTTTGACGTCCTCCGAATATCTTATTAAGCCAGATATAAAGTGACCCAGAAACAACGTAGACTCGGGATCACAGAGCATTTAGACATTTTTATATTAGCATCTCACTGCCATAAGTTAAATGCAAGACGACTATCAAAACGATCAGGTTCGAGCTTTGCACATGGATTATTACAATTACACTCTGAGACACCAAGTAACACACAGAAAAAAAGTGAATAGAGCACATTAATCAGATTAAAAATAAATCAAGATACTCAAAAGCTTCTCCGCACACAGATCGGAGGTAAGGATTGCCCGCTGAAAGTTTACTGCTTACTTGTGCTCCCCAGCTACCTTGTTCTGTAAAAGCCACTTCCAGTAGTGGAGCATTTTCATTGCCTATTTTCTTTATTCTTTATTAGAAAGAGGGCGCAAGTCCCCACGAATGAGATAGGATCTTTTATAATATGAAAATTTAAATAAGCTTTGTTGACTATTAACAACAGTTTTATTATATCGTTTATGTGTATGGTAGTTGTTTTAACAAAACGGACAACACACTAACTGTCCAGTGTGACACATCCCCTTTGCTGCTGTGGTTATAGGATTAAGCAGACTAAATATTTACCTGTTCACCTCCTAGGACAGAGTCAGCGCATCCCACCTGTCTGTATCCAGAGTAAATCCTGTGTGAATCATAAGGGAAAATCGGAGAACGGTTTCTAAATGCTTCCATAACGTATATCGAAAGCGGGACATGGGTAACACCCCGATATTTATGTAGTGGGGTCTGGGAAACCAGCTTAAAACCACATCGGATTCTGTCAGTTTACCTACCCTCGTCGTTAATGCAACAAGCGAATTCACTCCGGGTCAGACTCGCCTCCCCGTTTTCTGGAAACAGCGTGGGTTCCATACAATAGAGAAATAATACAGCCATCGACACAAGTTTTGTATCGCCTCTATCTCTGTAAGTCGTGCAGGTATGTTGCTATTGTGATTGTCCCTGTACCATCGGAGGGTCATTCCTGCCGTTGTTTGCAAACATACATCCTGTTACCAAGATATCATCACGTTAAGCGCAGTAGGCTTATCAGTCATGGAAGTTGCTCTACGTGTTCACCGGAGCCAAAATGATGTGTTGCGGACATGACATCAGATCAGATTGCCAGGTAGTGCTGAGGACTTACAGCGCACCGGCCGTCCACTTCCGACAGCTACACAGGAGATCAATATTTACGACTTTTGAGGAATAGAAACCGTGGGTAAGTGCTTCAAAACAGAATTCGGCATTCAAAGAGACCACAGGACACCATGTATCGCATAAAACTAATCTCCATTCCTGGTGACCGTGGAAAGCACTGCGTCATACGGCAAAACACGATGGACTTCATTACAGATGGACGCCCCCGGGTTGGCATTGGATGTTGCTAATGGACAAAACTCGCATCTGTTTTTTCCCCGCAGACAATTTGTTAGGACACAAGCAGATAATATCGAAGGCATCCAACACTGCGTCCCACGTGTGCATCAAGATAGTGGTGGAGTGATGTTCTGGGGTGGCGTTACATGGGGCCACCAAACACCTCCGGTGGTTGTTACGGGAAGTTTTACCGTTCTATGACACAGGGACGAGATTCTGTCATTAAGGGTATACGGAATGAGTTTTCCGATGAAAAAATCGATTTTTGGGTAAATGCATTTTCGAAAAATTTAGACTCTCCCGTTTAATACCATGTATAAAATATTTGGATGACGTGAATAGAACTATTTTAAATAATTTTTTAAATTAATTTCGACACACGATGTTCCGCACCTTGTATATGAGACGCGAAGTATACCCGATATAGACAGCCTTGCCAGAGATATAATTGAGCACAAGAGAGTTAGCTTTTCTGTTGGCTACACTGCTAGACAGTTGACAATAGATTCTGCACCATTTGTATTGTTTCCTTTGTGAGTACATCCATGTCATTGTTGTGAAAGTCGTATGTGGAGAAGTCATTGAGTTTTCTTTCCTTCAACATGCCAAGACCTAGTCTGAAGGTATTTAGAAAGCGTGTACATTGGCGCAAGAAAGTAAAGTGTACTAAAAATTCGTCTGATTCATCTTCATCAGTATCTGATGTCCCAGTAGCGACTAACTCAACACTGGTAGTGATACATTGAGTTATGCTGCTGCCACTACACCAGAAAGTGCTTCAAGAAGAAAACTAGCTGGAATTGAAGAAGAATACAAGAAACTAAATGCTGGGACTACAAAATATGAGGTAATTAACGTCTCTTTATTATCAGACGTTTTGGAGAACAATGTGTGCTGCAAACAATGTGGAAAATGTGGTGTTTCATTGAAAACAAACTTACATGTAGGACTTGCTTGTGAATTAGAGTTGATGTGCAGTTATTGTAAACAGTGTTACTTTCTTCAAATCCTCACATGTTACTGCAGATACAGGTAAACTATACGATATAAACATTAGACTGGTTTATGGATTACGGTGTATAGGAAAGGGCAGGGCTGCAGGTGCCATTTTGTGTGCTGTGATGAACCTCCCTCCTCCACCTTCAAAATTTAACAAACACATAATTGCAATAGGCTCTGCTGTAGAAGACGTGGCACAGGAAAACATGAAAGATGCTGTTGAGGAAGCAGTTGTCGAAAATAATAATAGCAGAGACTTGTCCATAGCTTTTGATGGAAGCTGGCAGAAGAGAGGCCACACATCTCTGAATGGTGTAGTAGCAGCCAGAAGTGTGGACACTGGTAAGGTAGTTGATGTGGCAATACTTTCCAAGCATTGCAGATGCAAGGAGAAAATGAAAATTAAACATGAAGAGGAGTGCATGGCAAATTACTATGGGTCAAGTGGTGGTATGGAAGTTGCTGGTGTAAGAAGTATTTATCAACGCTCAGTAAAATGGTACAACGTTAGATACATAAATTATCTTGGAGATGGTGACTCAAAGGCTTTCAAAGAAATTAAGGAACTGAGACCCTATGGTAACAATGTGAAATTTTCCAAACTGGAGTGTGTTGGCCATGTTCAGAAAAGGATGGGATCAAGATTTCGACGGCTCAAGGCTAGCATGAAAGGCAAGGAATTGAGCGATGGAAAAACTTTAGATGGAAAAAATAGACTGACAGATGCCACAATAGATCATATTCAGAAGTGCTATGGTCTAGCAATAAGACAGAATACAGCAGATGCAGAATTAATGAGAAGAGCAGTCTGGGCTCTGTTTTTTCATACAGCTTCAAACAATGAGAATCTCCAACATGGGCTATGTCCAAAAGGAGACGATAGTTGGTGCAAGTACAACAGAGGTAAGGTGACTAAGAAACAATACAATCACCCTCATCACCTGCTACCTGCCATAATGGATGAAATAAAACCAATATTCTGAGACCTCGCAGATATTAGTCTACTAAAGAAATGTCTTCATGGAGGACACAAAAATCCAAATGAGTGTGTGAACCATGTGATATGGAATAGACTACCTAAAACGGTGTTTGTGGGTATAAACACACTTCACTTTGGCGTTTATGATGCTGTTTCATCATTCAATTAGGGCAATATAACAAAGTGCAAAGTTCTGCAGAAGTTGGGGCTCTGTGTAGGACTACGAACTGCCGCAGCTATGCTTTGTTTGGACAAGGAACGGCTCAGGTTTCAGATAATGCCATAAAAGTATATTCAAAGATGGCTAGACAGCATAGTAGAGCCATCAAGAGGAAGCTGTTGGACGATTCTGATGATACAAGCTATGGAGCAGGCTTGTACTGAAGTAAAAACTTTGAAGCTAATTTCCTGTAACTTTAGTTTTTTTGTGTATAAGGTACATTTTCTAAGGGCCTATTTATAATAGAAAGATGAAATTTTCTGTAGTTCTTCCTTAAGACCTAATATATCTGAATTAAGAGACATGTGGAATTATTTTGTATTAATGGATGTAAATTTTAAAATACTTGTTAAAATGTATAACTTTTTTAACATTTACAAAAAATAAAATATCTGAAAAACTATACATTATTTTTTCAAAATTAATAATTCAGCATAAAAGCAGAACTTATCTCTGCGTTCTGTGAAAAAATCAAGAGTATCGTCCAAATAACAAATGAGAAAATTTTCCTAACTTTTAGCTCAATTTAACATTGTAAGCATAGGGCGTTCCGTATACCCTTAATAGTGCGGCAATTTTTCTCACAGTGCTATCCTGACTCTTGTGCACATCGTGCTGTTCTTTCAATATCCTACGATCATCAGAATGGAGTGACCTGTCTGCTCCCTGGATAAGTACCCAATCGAGTATTTGTGTGATCGATTAAAAAGAGCGGTTTCTCGACGTCGACAACCATCACGAATTCTGTGGGACTTACGCAGAATTGCGATTGAAGAGTGGAACCATTTGAACCAGGGCCGTTTTGATGTTGTCATCGATGGTATGCTACGTCGGATTCAAGGGTGACACCGAGTAAGAAGACCTTGGAACAAGTATTAAAGTTTCTCAGGAGTGCGGTGAAAAACAGCCATGGTACAGACGATTTTGTTGTTTCACAAATGTTTGTTTTCTTGATTTGATGATCTGGAAACATTAAAAATTAATCTAAGCACATGTCTCAGAGCCAGTTTTTATTTTCTGTACCATAAGTTTACAAACAAAGTGGTTATGCACCACATGCGTTCATGTGTGTATGATTTACCTAGGAAAAAAATTCACGCATCAACTCACACGCCCAATAAGCGTAAAAACTTCACTTTTGACCACGCTAGTAGCCACAAGTCTATAGCGAGCCCACCAGAGAGGGTGTGCTCCATTCCATGAGTGGCCACGATCCTGCAGCCACATATTAAGTCTTTTATGTCAGATTTGGCACCTAGGCAAATTAGCGAAAATGAAACAAACCAGTTAAGGATCAAAAGGAAGAAAAAGTTTTAAATTGTGTCTCTTAGAACAAAATAATAATGCTATCTCTGTCAGACTATGATGACAAAAAATTAGTAAATCTGAAAATCGTAGAAAACTTAAGAAAGAATGGAAAATTTCAAAACCAGCTACATCAAGGGTAGCTATGACCTCATGGGGAAGGAAAGGGAATGCCTGAAACAAGGGGGTTAAGGATTTTGCACACAGAAAAACACCAATTAAAGAAAAAAATAAACCTTCAAGCCTTCATTAATAAAGCCACAAATGAAACCTACAGAGAACATAAAGAGAAAAGAAATACTGCAAAACACATAACTTGGAAGGCATACATAGAATCTTTAGAAAGCTTTACTTGCAACCTAGAGTAAGTTTTATATGTCAAACAAACGAACGCCTTTAAATGATTGAAAACACTCAAAACACAAGTAGAGAATGATATAAGTGTCATAATATAGGAAAAAAGCAATGGATAGCTGTTTATACAAAATTTGAGACCTGGCACGACACACTCTCTCACTTTAACAATATTATCAGTCAGACGATATTTTAGGTCATGATCTCTCTTCCCCAGTACTAAATTTGCTTTTTGTGGTTTTTGTATTTTTTACATGGGGAAATTGTGGACAGAATAAACAGAATGTTCTTATATCTGCATGTAAAACGTGTAGAGAACTTGTAACTGAGGGGCCGTAGTGGGGCTGATGGAGAACAGGGAGAGATGAATTGTGGAACATAAAGGCTGAGTCCAACGACCTAGACGTGTGAGTGATTCTGGGAAGCGGCGCTCAGTGGGTCTTACCCGCAAGAGACATCTGGCCGAATTTCCCCTCTCATTCCGCTTTGTGTCGGACTGAAGGGTGCCAGTTAGCAAAAGATTTTATCTGGAGCAGGTGGCAGTCCGTCGCGAAGGCGGCCGGATATCAGAAAGTTAGTGGATGAAGCCATTTAAGAAAGATTGACGTAAATTGAGCTTTCGTGCAAATGGTAGAAATGTCGTAAAACTCAATGCATTCTCGTAGTGGAGGCTGGCACGATACAGAGAGACTGGCTTATATACGTGTTTAGTGGAGGCAGAAATGTAAGACCCCAGACACCAGGAAGCCGCCAGGTTCTTTTGGCGAAGATGTATGTCTGGGAAGCTCAACAGCTTTGTTTCAGAAACTGGAAATGGTTGACTCAGAAAGATTAGGTCACCCCATAAATTAGGGACTGTGGTCTCATCTATGTACATGTATTTTGGCAAAACATTGTTAAAAAATGGTTCAAATGGCTCTGAGCACTATGGGACTTAACATCTGAGGCCATCAGTCCTCTAGAACTTAGAACTACTTAAACCTAACTAACCTAAGGACATCACACACATCCACGCCTGAGGCAGGATTCGAACCCTCGTCCATAGCGGTCGCGCGGTTCCAGACTGAATCGCCTAGAACCGCTCGGCCACAGTGGTCGGCGAAAAACATGGCTGTGCTTACTGTGAGAACGACACCTCCCTAATCTAAAACCGAGCGAGGTGGCGCAGTGGTTAGCACACTGGACTCGCATTCGGAAGGACTACGGCTCAATCCCGCGTCCGGCCATCATGATTTAGATTTTCCGTCATTTCCGTACATCTCTTCAGGCAAATGCCGGGATGGTCCGTTTGAAGAGGGCACGGCCGACTTCCTTCCCTAATCCGATGAGACCGATGACCTCGCAGTTTGGTCTCCTCCCCCAACACAACCTACAACCAACATAATCTAAAATCTTCCTTTTTAGACAATGGATATTTGGAGTCGTTAACTGGCTCCTCTCAGGATATAAAAAGTAGAGGCTTGCTCCCCCAGCGTGGGAACCGCGGTATGGTGCCTGGATTGGCTACCAGGACCAATAGAACAGTCAAGAAGGAAGATTCAATGAGTATAGTTTGACTGCATTGGGCAATGGGGGTGGGGTTCGCTTTTTCTAATTCGGCTCCCGTATTGAGGCTTGGCGGAGAGTGGTTGTGGTTTTTTGGCGTCATCTTCTAGTACTCCCCAAGTAGAGAACTTCAGGTCTTTCCCTAGTTGATGGACTACAAGCCAGTCTACAGTTTCCAGCTGTACCGACAGTGGAACTGCGTATCATCTCGGACATATCGTGTGTCGCGAGGGTGAACTTGTTCGTCCTGAGTTGGCCATCTGACGTTTCACAACGCACCGTCGTGCCTGTGCGTCAAATTGGTTTGGTCAGACCAGTGAACGTGTGCACCACATAATGAAACTTCAATAAGATTTTAATCTTGGCAAAAGAAATCTGACGTACTGTATTACAAAATAGCAAACAGTACGACAATGATTACAAGACGGCCGGACCTGCAGTCCGCCCACTATCGAGTAAAAGAGCGGTGGGACTTAATATCTGATGTCATCAGTCCCCTAGAACTTAGAACTACTTAAACCTAACTAACCGAACGACATCACACACATCCATGCCCGAGACAGGATTCGAACCTACGACCGTATCAGTCGCGCTGTTCCGGACTGAAGCGCCTAGAACCGCTCGGCCACTGCGGCCGGCGACTCCTCTTTTCCCAGATTCTGTTCAATATGTCCTCATTAGCTACATGAGCTACCCATCTAACCTTCAGCATTCTTCTGAAGCACGACATTTCGAAAGCTTCTATTGTCTTCTTGTCTAAACTATTTATCGTCCATGTGTCACATCCATACATGGCTACACTCCACACAAATACTTTTAGAGAAGACTTCCTGACACTTAAATCTACACTCGATGTTAACAAATTTCTCTTCCTCAGAAATGCTTTTCTTGCGATTGCTAGTCTACAGTTTATATTCTCCGTACTTCGACAATCACCAGATACACTCCTGGAAATTGAAATAAGAACACCGTGAATTCATTGTCCCAGGAAGGGGAAACTTTATTGACACATTCCTGGGGTCAGATACATCACATGATCACACTGACAGAACCACAGGCACATAGACACAGGCAACAGAGCATGCACAATGTCGGCACTAGTACAGTGTATATCCACTTTTCGCAGCAATGCAGGCTGCTATTCTCCCATGGAGACGATCGTAGAGATGCTGGATGTAGTCCTGTGGAACGGCTTGCCATGCCATTTCCGCCTGGCGCCTCAGTTGGACCAGAGTTCGTGCTGGACGTGCAGACCGCGTGAGACGACGCTTCATCCAGTCCCAAACATGCTCAATGGGGGACAGATCCGGAGATCTTGCTGGCCAGGGTAGTTGACTTACACCATCTAGAGCACGTTGGGTGGTACGGGATACATGCGGACGTGCATTGTCCTGTTGGAACAGCAAGTTCCCTTGCCGGTCTAGGAATGGTAGAACGATGGGTTCGATGACGGTTTGGACGTACCGTGCACCATTCAGTGATCCCTCGACGATCACCAGTGGTGTACGGCCAGTGTAGGAGATCGCTCCCCACACCATGATGCCGGGTGTTGGCCCTGTGTGCCTCGGTCGTATGGAGTCCTGATTGTGGCGCTCACCTGCGCGGCGCCAAACACGCATACGATAATCATTGGCACCAAGGCAGAAGAGACTCTCATCGCTGAAGACGACACGTCTCCATTCGTCCCTCCATTCACGCCTGTCGCGACACCACTGGAGGCGGGCTGCACGATGTTGGGGCGTGAGCGGAAGACGGCCTAACGGTGTGCGGGACCGTAGCCCAGCTTCATGGAGACGGTTGCGAATGGTCCTCGCCGATACCCCAGGAGCAACAGTGTCCCTAATTTGCTGGGAAGTGGCGGTGCGGTCCCCTACGGCACTGCGTAGGATCCTACGGTCTTGGCGTGCATCCGTGCGTCGCTGCGGTCCGGTCCCAGGTCGACGGGCACGTGCACCTTCCGCCGACCACTGGCGACAACATCGATGTACTGTGGAGACCTCACGCCCCACGTGTTGAGCAATTCGGCGGTACGTCCACCCGGCCTCCCGCATGCCCACTATACGCCCTCGCTCAAAGTCCGTCAACTGCACATACGGTTCACGTCCACGCTGTCGCGGCATGCTACCAGTGTTAAAGACTGCGATGGAGCTCCGTATGCCACGGCAAACTGGCTGACACTGACGGCGGCGGTGCACAAATGCTGCGCAGCTAGCGCCATTCGACGGCCAACACCGCGGTTCCTGGTGTGTCCGCTGTGCCGTGCGTGTGATCATTGCTTGTACAGCCCTCTCGCAGTGTCCGGAGCAAGTATGGTGGATCTGACACACCGGTGTCAATGTGTTCTTTTTTCCATTTCCAGGAGTGTATTTTGCTCCCCAAACAGCAGAACTCAGCTACTACTTTAAATGTCTCATGTCCTAGTATAATTCCCTTAGCATCACCTGATTTAATTCGACCACATTCCATTATCCTCGTTTTGCTTTTGTTGATGTTCATCTTATATCCGCCTTTCAACACACTGTCCATTCCGTTGAACTGCTCTTCCAGGCCCTTTGCTGTCTCTGACAGAATTACAATGTCATCGGCAAACCTCAAAGTATTTATTTCTTCTCCATGGATTTTAATTCCTACTCCTAATTTTTCTTTTGTTAACTTTACTGCATGCTCAGTACACAGATTGAATAATTTCGGGGATAGGCTACAACCCTGTCTCACTACCTTCCCAACCGCTGCTTCCCAGTCATGCCCATCGATGCTTATAACTGCCATTTGATTCTTGTACAAATTGTAAATTGCCTTTCGATCCCTGTATTTGACCTCTGCCACCGTCAGAGTTTAAAAGAGAGTATTCCAGTCAACATTGTCAAAAGCTGTTTCTAAGTCTACAAAGGCCACAAACGTAGGTTTGCCTTCCCTTAACCTGACTTCTATGGTAGGTCATAGGATCAGTATTGCCTCACGTGTTCGAATATTTCTACTGAATCCGAACTGATCTTCTCGAACGTCGGCTTCTACCAGTTTTCCATTCGTCTGTAAAGATGTCGTGTTATTATTCTGCAGCCGTGGCTTATTAAACTGATAGTTCAGTAATTTTCGCACCTGTCAACACCTGCTTTCTTTGGGATTGGAATTATTATATTCTTCTTGAAGTCTGAGGGTATTTCGCCTGTCTCATACATCTTGTTCACCAGATGGTAGAGTTTTGTCAGAACTGGTTCTCCCATGGCTATCAGTAGTTCTAATGGGATGTTGTCTACTCCCGGGACCTTGTTTCGACTTAGATCTTTCAGAGATCTATCAAATTATTCACGCAGTAGCACATCTCCCATTTCATCTTCACTTACTTCCTCTTCCATTTCCATAACGTTGCTCTCAAGTACATTGCCCTTGCATAGACCCTCCATATACTTCTTCCACCTTTCTGCTTTCCTTTCTTTGCTTCGAACTGGGTTTCCATCTGAGTTCTTGATATTCGTACAAGTGGTTCTCTTTTCTTCAAAGGCTCTTTAATTTTCTTGTAGGCTGAATCTATCCTACCCCTAGTGATATGCGCCTCTACATCCTTACATTTGTCCTCTAGCCATTCCTGCTTAGCCATTTTGAACTTCCTGTCGATCTCATTTTTGAGACGTTTGTATTCCTTTATGCCGGCTTCATTTATTGCATATTTATATTTTCCCCTTTCATCAGTTGAATTCATTATCTCTTGTGTTACTCAAGGATTTATAGTAGCCCTCGGCTTTTTACCTACTTGATCCTCTGCTGCCTTCACTATTTCATCTATCAAAGTTACCCATTCTTCTTCTACCGTATTTCTTTCCCCTATTCCTGTCAATCCTTCCCCAATGCTCTCTCGAAACACACTGTATAGGCCTATATATCGGCAAGCAAAGACCTTCTAAGGACACAACCCACAGATACCAACTATTCCTCATAGATATTGACAATGGGGCCGCAAGAGGGATAGTCGATACTAGAACTGAGCTAGTGGCGCCAGACAGAACAGTCTACTAACTCAATGGCGCCAAGGCTCACAGGGCTCTGATAGAGAATTTTCCCGCGTTCTAATAATCATAACGTAATTCCGTGTAGTTTGCAAGTTTTCGTTCACGCGTCAGAACATTGCACCTGCCTCAGCGAACCGTTCCTCGCCCGTAGTGCGCTGTTTCTGCTGCCGCCGGCATCAAGGTATAAGGGTAAGGTACTGTTGCACCGGCGTAGAGTTGTTAAATGATATCCACGGCTCCCTGTCCTCAGGTGAACCGTAATTTGTGGTATACTTGATCGTAGGTAATCCCATTTGAGTAGAATTTGGTCTCACAGTGGATTCATGTAAACGAAGTCTGACTGCGCTGTAAAAAGAATTAATTCAGGGGACAATTTGTGTAGTTTCTTCTCCAATGAATACTTTGCCAGTCAAGCGCCGTTCTTTTCCTAATTTATGTTTTCCGTTTTTTTGTAAGATTCATCAGCTCGATTTTAGTTATAAAAGGATGAATAAAAAATTTGTGATTATTTTTGTAAACTTAGATACCCCACTTTTCTTGTTCATACTCCTTCAGCAGCCATTCACTGTTTTTATTTTATTGTGGTGATACATGGATACACCAGCAATTAAGAATGCAATCGTATTAAATTAGTTCATTTGATGATTGATTTGAGTTCTGAAAGTGACCACTGACAAAGCAAACAAAAGTGCCATGAGTAAATTCACTAATTTTATGAATAAAAATTAATGGTGTAGCTCACGATTTGAAGATTGTTCAGAAGTTAATACCTTTCGTTATGGATAGATAACAACATTTAGCATCACTTGGACATACACTGTATTTATGATAAAGCAAGCGACTTCTTGCACAGCCTAAAACATATAACTTTTTTTATTGTATGTCCGAGAGCGTAAGCCCCAAAAAGAATCGAGCAACAAACAATATCTGTGGAATTAAACTTCATACGGAGGTTTACCATACCCGAATGGAACAGAGGAAAAGTGAAGTGAAGTAGAGCTAGAAGTGCCTTGCACCACATAGCGTAAGATGTCTCGCGGTGTGGAGCTGCAGACGTAGAAGCCAATTAGGTATGACACTTTCCGTATTCTCGTTTAAAGCAATGAGAAAAATAATGGCCACCTCTCAATCTAAAGCAAGTTAAAATGACTTTTTTCACCAGATTGGCTTTGAAGAGCTGCACCATGCTTCAGACAGTACCCTTTATTGGACACATCTTGACCTTAAGTGAAATGTAATACGGTATGGACGTCTGCTCTTTGTAATTTCAAACGGTGCTGAGAAGCAATAAATGAATAAACGTATGGTGTGGTGGCACGTTACATTTCACACTTATTGAAATGAAACATGCCGAAGTGTGGGCCTGTGTGTCCGTGATAAGACCTCAGACAAAGAAAAAAACTGATAGAAATCAATACATACGTAATCTGATAACAGTTTCAGCACCCCTTGATAACAAACACTCCACCAGTGTACTCTTTTCTATGTGTATTTTATTTTGTGATCTTTAATTTTGAACATCTTTTTAAGCAATTAAATTTGAGAGAAGGGAGACATTATTTTAATTATTCCTGAATAACAGAGGAACGCAAATTTGGAAACAGATTAACTAGTAGTTACTGTAACATCGCCCAGTTGTAAAGACTATTCCCATCAAGAGACATAGTGTAAGACTCATCAACTGTGTCATCATAACTGGCCATGAATATGTTGTTAGCAATGGCATGTCGGCAAGAGCCATTAATTTAAGTTAAGTTGTTCATCATCATCCACCATCTTTTGTTCGCATATATTCGTGATCACTGTAAATGAATTAACACATATGTTCTGTATCTTATTTACATGATAGAAACCTGCCAGAATAGACCACTTGAAGCAGGCAAGTTTCTTTCACTGGATATTTATTATAGCTTGTTTATCTGCTATAACTTTTCGTAGTTTGTGTATTGCTCTGCAAAAAATCCTTTATTTTCATTGGCTTTAACATGCAACTGAACTGTTTGTTTCAACGCCCAGACAGAATGTCTCTCTTAAAAAGTCTCAAGGTTGTTTAACAGCTTATCAGCGACATTAGTCGAGTGCCAGTCACCACTAACTCCAGATGGCGTTAAAGTCTCATTCTTCGTACTGAGGAACTTTTTTCCACATGATTTGGGCAAGAGAAGTCACAGGTTAGCAAAAATTGATTTTAACAGTTTGGTTGATTGGACGAACTCATTTCTCAAAAATGCGGAAACAGGCAACCAAGAAGGGCCAAGTCTCCTTAAAATCAACTCATTACCATCCACGCCCGTACGTATTAGAGTTATGAATGCAGGCACAACAGGAACCCACTGAAAATCATTGGTTGCATTTATTTTAATGTGTTTTGATGCCAGCTCACACATTATTGTGAACTTCATACCAATATAATAATACCGCTGGGTCAGTCTCATAATTGGCAATCATGATTTCCACATAGCTCTTCTTTACCAAGAAATCTGTATATTTACCTTTTCTTCTTGGACTGGACACTATGCACAGCAGTCATTCAAGTGCTGCTTGGTAGGGGTACGAGACTGCAACTGCTCCCAATTTGTCCAATACTGAATGATAAAGGTCGGATTGTAGCCTATCGCGATTGTGATTTATCGTATCGCGGCGTTGCGGCTCGCGTTGGTTGAGATCCAATGACTGTTAGCAGAATATGGAATCGGTGGGTTCAGGAGGGTAATACGGAACGCCGTGCTGGATCCCAACGGCCTCGTATCATTAGCAGTCGAGATGACAGGCAAATTATCCGCATGGCTGTAAGGGATAGTGCAGCCACGTCTCGATACCTGAGTCAACAGATGGGAACGTTTGCAAGACAACAACCATCTGCACCGACAGTTCGATGACGTTTGCAGCAGGATGGACTATCAGCTCGGAGACCATGGCTACGGTTACCCTTGACGCTGCATCACAGACGGGAGCGCCTGCGATGGTCTACTCAACGACGAACCTGGGTGCACGAATGGCAAAACGTCATTTTTTCTGATGAATTCAGGTTGTGTTTACAGCATCATGATGGTCGCATCTGTGTTTGGCGACATCGCGGTGAACGCACATTGGAAACGTGTGTTCGTCATCACCACACTAACGTATCACCCGGCGTGATGGTAAGGGGTGCCATTTGTTACACGTCTCGGTCACCTCTTGTTCGCATTGACAGCACTTTGAACAGTGGACGTTACATTTCAGATGTATTATAACCCGTGGCTCAGCCCTTCATTCGATCCCTGCGAAACCCTACATTTCAGCAGGATAATGCACGACCGCACGTTGCAGGTCCTGTACGGGCCTTTCTGGATACAGAAAATGTTCGACTGCTGCCCCAGTCAGCACATTCTCCAGATCTCTCACCAACTGAAAACGTCTAGTCAATGGTGGCCGAGCAGCTGGCTCGTCACAATACGCCAGTCACTACTCTTCATGAACTGTAGTATCGTGTTGAAGCTGCATGGGCAGCTGTACCTGTACACGCCATCCAAGCTCTGTTTGACTCAATGCCCAGGCGTATCAAGGCCGTTATTACGGCCAGAGGTGGTTGTTCTGGATACTGATTTCTCAGGATCGATGCATCCAAATTGCGTGTAAACGTAATCACATGTCAGTTCTAGTATAATATATTTGTCCAATGAATAGCCATTTATCATCTGCATTTCTTCTTAGTACAGCAACTTTAATGGCCAATAGTGTACATTGTGCTACAGACACTCCCGTTAGCGCAGAGCCTCTTCATAAGGTATTGAAGAATGGGCAGCTGTGGCCGAGCTGCTCCTCGTATGCCAGACGTTCATGGTTAGCCTGTGATAACCCTACTACGCTTAACGAAGTGCTAAATGCGGAAGACTGTTGTGGCGACACAACCAGGCTAAACTAATTTTCGCCCGTACCAAGTGAAACTATTACTAAATTACAGCGTCTAGTACGCTTCATTGAAACCACTTTTTTGTTGTTGTAACCTCTGTGCAATATAGCGAAGTATGAGCCCTGTAACTAGTACTGAGACAAAAATTACGCAAAGATAACACTTTTAGAATATTATAAAGGGACATATACTGGTGCGAAGAGCTCACTTGGGATTACATTCGGTGCAAGTGAGACAAATAAATACGGAAGCTTTTCTGATGACTCATGATTATTTCAAAAGTCATTTTGTGTGTACTTATATGCATAATACATTCTTCAGAACATGCAGTTATATATTTGTCCTCGAAGTCTGAAGTTTTTTTTGAGCGCACGTATAACAAAATCAAACTTATTCTCTTTCCACGTATAGTAAAATACCAAAAGAACTGTTTCGAAACTAACTGGACGGTAGCTATTTTCCAGTTCAAACGTAAATGATGCAGTATAATTATCATTCTAGAATTTTACAAAAGTATTTGAGATTAAACAACAGATTATCAGGCGCCAGTTTTGTTGTAACATCACTGCCAAAGACGAAATTTTATGAGAAGTTAATTGTACTGGTCACAAATTGTTAAGATCAATGTTCCACAATTTTGTTACGCGGCTTTTTCTTTCATGTATCCACCAATGAGAGTAGAAAATCACAACAAGAATAAAAATTGATAAATCAAGAGAAGGAAATAACAGAACCCTAAAACATCAAGAAAATTAGGCGCAATTGTCGAGCGCAGTACATCAGGTAAGGTAGCCGCGGTTCAAGGCAAGAATCTTTAGGCTCCGAAATTAAGCATACAAAAGTAGATAAACGTGGCTAATTTTCCTTCTTGCAGCGACTTATAAAAACCACATGAAATTTTTAACTACCAGCATTTGTCTATTAGTGTTAAGCGCCACAAGATGACGGTGTTAGTTTGAGCCAAAAACGCCATGTTGCTTTGTCGTTAAAATGTTCTTTTTAGGTTAACAAAGTAAAATATTATGCCTTTTGTGATAGACTTTGTAGTGAGGATAGTTGAAGATTTTAAATTCAGTATTTATTCACAATTCATGGAAATGGAGAAAAAGTAGGAAATGCGACCACAAATACGGAAGGTGCGATCGGAAAGTAAAATTCGAGAAGCAGCAAATTTCTGATGAAGAAGTTGCAAGCACGAGTTCTGCCGTGAGCAACATTGAATTCCCAGCAGAACTTGAAGAAAGTTGAATTACCATGTACATTGAAAGGCAATTTTGCTGAACTGTGTGATGGTTTAAGGTCAATAGTAAAACAAAATTTTGCCCAACTAGCAGACGGTACAAGTTACTAACCGTATGTGACAAATATAAAAGAAAATTTTGATCGCCTCGCCACGGAACAAACAGCGAGGATGGACGAAAGTGTCGAACGATTTGAGAATGAACAAGCAGTGCTAATTAGTACTACCATCCAACAGCGAATGAGTGGAGATTTCGAACGATTAACTAACGAACAATCTGCTCAATTTAGTAGATTAAATGCAAATCCTGAAAATGTACCTACTTTAAAATTAGCGTCCAAAGGATTTCCGGAATCGGTAACGCAATTAACATCAGAAGTAAAGGAACTGAAAAATAACTAATGGCAATCACAAAATACCGTGAAACAACTAGCTTTTCAGAGTTGCCACGTGAATCGTGAATTTGTTAGTTGGCTGCACGAAAAAGACGAATACGTTAGCGTGTGATTACCCGCTGAAAGTGATGAGATTGATGACGAATTTGTTAACCGGCTAAAGTAGAAAAATGATCAGGTTAACATCGTTAGTACAGCATGCGAGTGCGTATGTTGCAGATAACTGCAAACACGATTGCGAAAGTATTAAATCCTAATTAGATCAACTTAAGTCTATGCTCGCACAGAAAATCTCGAAATGGAAGGAAAATGTGGAGACTCACGTGAGCAAGCTACTGCAGGAGCTGTCCACTATGCGTAATAATGTGAACGAGACCTCAGGGGCAACAATGGATAATACTGCAGTTTAACACAGACATTCTAAAGTGGAAATTTTTACTTTTTTTTATTCACTGTATCACTAGTTTCGGGCCGAGACCCATTCTGAGATCGTCGTAACAAAGGCAAAAGTGGTATTTCCGAAGAAGTGAAAACCATGTCAAAAATGTCTGCCTCTGCTTTCACAAAATGCTGTATTGACTATCTTGCATGCTGTACTAGACCTACTAATGATTTTTATTTTTTTCGATATATTCGCATTTTTCCTGCAGCCACAGCGCCATGTCTTCCCCGCAGTTCCTATTTATTTTTGCTGATTTGCTTATATTGTTGTACTTCCCCCCCCCCCCTTCTCAAAATTTTATTCTTCCTTCTTTCGTTGAACAATTGAAGGATTCCTTCTGTTACCCAAGATTTCTTCGCAGCTGTCTTTCCTGTACTTATATTCATCCGTCCCACTTTTTTTTACGCTTTTCACAGATGTCCATTCCTTTTCAATACAACTGTGTAAAATGATATCCATTATCGTAGTATCTATAGCCCTTGAGAACTTCAGACACATTTCATCATTGCTCAGTATTACAGTAGTCCATTTAATAACGCAGTGATTCTTCGCGACAATTCTATTAAGCTTCAGCCTACTCTTAATCGTCACTAACAAGTAATCTCTAGTTCATTTTACCAATTCCCACTCTGACTGAGCCTTTGAATTTCCGTTTTCATTTGTGATGCTGCGTGAATCTTCTTTTGTCTCCGAGCCTTTTCCAAGTATAACTTGCCGTACTGGGCCTTTTGAACCGTGTATTCGCTGTTACCATCTGAAATTTATAGCAAAAATCAGTCTCTCTCTTCTCTTACACCTCCTACCAAGCACACACCCTCCTGTAACTGTGTCTTTACTGCATTTCCTTACTACAGCGTTCCAACCACCCATGATTATTATACTTCCAGTTCCTTTTACATACTGAATTACATGTTCACTATCCTTATACTATCTCTTCATCTTCTGATTGTGACGTAGGTGTATATACCCTAACCATTGTTGTAGCACTGGTTTCCTGGCGATTCTGATGAGAACAGTCCTGTCAGTTAACTGTTCACAGTAACTCACTGTTTGCCCTACCTTCCTGTTCATGACGATTACTACTCCCGTTACACAATTTTCTGCTACTGTTGATATTACCAGATATTCATCTGATCAGTAACGAACACGCTATGCCCAACTCGTAAGGAACTTGGTACATTAATCTGCCACTAGTAATGAGTGTGATGGGCAAACATCTATTAGGCACACTACGAATGTAGTGGTGTGGACATGTTGAGAATTTGGGTCTCACAGGGAAGGTGCAAGGGATGGTCCCTGCAGGGGCACTATCCTCTGTGCCCTCGGTGGCTCAGATGGGAGCCAGTACCGTAGCTAAGGGTGTTCACTCAGAGGGTTTAGCTATCCTCTGTAATAAAAAACCGAGTAAACGGATCAATGAACAACCTGAACGAGTGCCATAGGGCGTCCGCCACGAGCACATTCAATGAACAACACAGCATAGAAGGAAACGAGATTGCCCGGTCGGGGCACACATTTTCAACATGTCCCCAATGATGTATAACAACGCCTGTTGCGGTTAGGGTGTCGATTTAATTATCATTTGATCAGTAATCCTTATATTCTCTTCATTTCACTTTCCCGACTCCCACAGTATTTAGACTGCGCCTTTTCACTTTCGTTTTCAAGTATTGCAGCATCCCTAACACATTTATACTTCTGACATTCCATTCCCCGTTATCCTTGCGTTATTTAGTTTTTTCTCATGGCCACCTCCCCATCGGTAGTCCCCTCCTGTGCGACTGACCAGTGACAGACCATCACAACACTTTTAAAATTTCGGACAACGTAGCCTGTGGGTACACACTGTGCGCTCCGATGCAGTGGTTTCCATTGCCGTCTTCATCCTCATGCCGTTAATTATTGCTGAATCTTCCGCCCTTTAGGGGCAGTTTCCCCACCCAAGGGCAAGAGACTGTCTGCACATGCAAGCTGCTAGGTGCTAAATGATATGAACTCTGCAGGATGCTGTATCTCCTTGCATTCTGCTTTGTTAGGCTTTTTGGGTATTATATTCTGATACATTATACGTTAAATACGTGTATACAAGTACTTATAACTAATGGTTCTCCACCTCCTACAGCCAGTCACGAACTCTTAACCGCTTTAAGCTTCATCTTAGACACGTCGTAATCGTCTAAGGGGTATTTTTCAGCATAGCACCCCCAACATTGAAAGACATCACAGTTCAGCCGCAAAGAGTTGCTCAGCTGTACATCTTTATTCACATCCGGTTGCGATCAGATCATCATCAAGAACCGTAAAATCATTCATGCAGCTTACATGACTATTCAGACTGTGGCGTCGAATAACACAAAATCACCTTAAGTCAGTGCTGTGAGGTAGTAAAGTATACTCCGTGAATACATAAAGGGTGGTCCATTGATCGTGACCGGGACAAATATCTCACGAAATAAGCGTCAAATGAAAAAAACACAAAGAACGAAAACTTGTCTAGCATGAAGGGGGAAACCAGACGGCTCTAGGGTTGGCCCGCTAGATGGCGCTGCCATAGGTCAAACGGAAATGAACTAGGTTTTTTTTTTTTTAAATAAGAACCCCCATTTCTTATTACATACTCGTGTAGTACGTAAAGAAATATGAATGTTTTAGTTGGACCACATTTTTCGCTTTGTGATAGATGGCACTGTAATAGTCACAAACGTATAAGTACGTGGTATCACATAACATTCCGCCAGTGCGGACGGTATTTGCTTCGTCATACATTACCCGTGTTAAAATGGTCCGTTTACCAACTACGGAAAAGGTCGATATCGTGTTAATATATGGCTATTGTCATCAAAATGCCCAACGGGCGTGTGCTACGTATGCTGCTCGGTATCCTGGACGACTTTACCCAAGTGTCCGGACCGTTCGCCGGATAGTTACGTTATTTAAGGAAACAGGAACTGTTCAGCCACATGTGAAACGTCAACCACGACCTGCAACAAATGATGATCCCCAAGCAGGTGTTTTTGCTGCTGTCGCGGCTGATCCGCACATCAGTAGCAGACAAATTGCGCGAGGAGATGGAATCTCAAAAACGTCGGTGTTGAGAAAGCTACATCAACATCGATTGCACCCGTACCATATTTCTATGCACCAGGAATTGCAATGCGACGACTTTGAACATCGTGTACAGTTCTGCCACTGGGCATAAGAGAAATCACGGGACGATGACAGATTTTTTGCACGCGTTCTATTTAGCGACGAAGCGTCATTCACGAACAGCGGTAACGTAAACCGGCATAATGTACACTATTGGGCAACGGAAAATCCAGGATGGCTACGACAAGTGGAACATCAGCGACTTTGGCGGGTTAATGTATGGTGCGGCGTTATGGGAGAAAGGATAATTGGCCCCCATTTTATCGATGGCAATCTAAATGGTGCGGTGTATGCTGATTTACCACGTAATGTTCTACCGATGTTACTACAAGATGTTTCACTGCATGACAGAATGGCGATGTACTTCCAACATGGTGGATGCCCGGCCCATAGTTCGCGTGCGGTTGATGCGATATTGAATAGCATATTTCATGACAAGTGGATTGGTCGTCGAAGCACCATATCATGGCCCGCACGTTCACCGGATCTGACGTCCCCGGATTTCTTTCTGTGGGGAAAGTTGAAGGATATTTGCTATCGTGATCCATCGAGAACGCCTGTCAACATGCGTCAGCGCATTGTCAATACATGTGCGAACATTACGGAAGGCGAACTACTCGCTGTTGAATGGAATGTCGTTACACGTATTGCCAAATGCATTGCGGTTGACAGACATCATTTTGAGCATTTATTGCATTAATGTGATATTTACAGGTAATCACGCTGTAACAGCATTCGTTCTCAGAAATGATGAAGACTTCTTAAGTAACAGAACACAGTACGTTGTCCTCGATGGTGAGTGTTCATTGGAGTTGAGGGTATCATCTGGAGTGCCCCAGGGAAGTGTGGTAGGTCCGCTGTTGTTTTCTATCTACATAAATGATCTTTTGGATAGGGTGGATAGCAATGTGCGGCTGTTTGCTGATGATGCTGTGGTGTACAGGAAGGTGTCGTCGTTGAGTGACTGTAGGAGGATACAAGATGACTTGGACAGGATTTGTGATTGGTGTAAAGAATGGCAGCTAACTCGAAATATAGATAAATGTAAATTAATGCAGATGAATAGAAAAAAGAATCCCGTAATGTTTGAATACTCCATTAGTAGTGTAGCGCTTGACACAGTCACGTCGATTAAATATTTGGGCGTAACAATGCAGAGCAACATGAAGTGGGACAAGCATGTAATGGCAGTTGTGGGGAAGGCGGATAGTCGTCTTCGGTTCATTGGTAGAATTTTGGGAAGATGTGGTTCATCTGTAAAGGAGACCGCTTATAGAACACTAATATGACCCATTCTTGAGTACTGCTCGAGCGTTTTGGATACCTACCAGGTCGGATGGAGGGAGGACATAGAAGCAATTCAGAGGCGGACTGCTAGATTTGTTACTGGTAGGTTTGATCATCACGCGAGTGTTACAGAAATGATTCAGGAACTCGGGTGGGAGTCTCTGGAGGAAAGGAGGCGCTCTTTTCGTGAATCGCTACCGAGGAAATTTAGAGAACCAGCATTTGAGGCTGACTACAGTACAATTTTACTGCCGCCAACTTATATTTCGCGGAAAGACCACAAAGATAAGATAAGAGAGATTAGGGCTCGTGCAGAGGCATATAGGCAGTCATTTTTCCCTCGTTCTGTTTGGGAGTGGAACAGGGAGAGAAGATGCTAGTTGTGGTACGAGGTACCCTCCGCCACGCACCGTATGGTGAATTTCGGAGTATGAATGTAGATGTAGACGTAGATACATGTATCACTTTGGAACAACCGAAATAAAATGTTCAAATGTACCTACGTTCTGTATTTTAATTTAAAAAACCTACCTATTACCAACCGTTCGTCCAAAACTGTGAGCCATGTTTGTGACTATTGCAGTGCCATATATCACAAAGCGATAATAGTGGTCCAACTAAAACATTCATATTTCTTTACGCACTACACGAATATGTAATAAAAATGGGGGTTCCTATTCTAAAAAACGCAGTTGATATCCGTTTGACCTATGGCAGCGCCATCTAGCGCGGAAACCATAGCGCCATCTGGTCTTCCCCTTCAAGCTAGACGAGTTTCGTTCTTTGTAGTTTTTTTCGTTTGATGTTTATTTCGTGAGATATTTGGCCCGGTCTGTATCAGTGGACCGCCCTATATATAAAACCCAGAAGAAGTGATCGATGTCAACGTAACTCCGTAATGGCACACAACATCGGCAGATATGTAAATGGTTCGAGTTGAGCGGTGGACCAACTTGTACCAGTTCTGCACAATATACAACGCAACAAAGGGAGCAGTCTGCTTTTTTAAGAGGCTGACTAATACTTTCCCCTGTGAGCTTATATGCAGTGGACGCGCAGCTACCAGATGACTTTTTGGGGGGAGCGAGGCCATAACGAGACGATGCCGCCCTCGCGTGTTGACAGGGGCGCGCGGGTCGCTGCCCGCCCTCTGCCGCCCCCCGCCGCGCTCGTTAGTCCGCCCCCGCTGAGCTGACCGCCCCCGCGATAACAGCCTGTCCGGCGGTCGCGGCCCCTCCAGCGGTAAGCTGAGCGAGACGGCCGGTCCCCACAGCCTGCGCGGCGCCCCCTCGCCAATTGATTCAGCCGAGGACGTGCGGCCGCGACCGCAGACCAGGTCGCCCCTATGACTGGCCTTCGAAGGCATCGCGCCTTCCCACGCGCCCTGTTGGTTATCTGTCCACGGTTAATCCCCGCCCCCTCCGATATGCGGCACTGGCGTCTGTTGGAGGGTGACAGTGTTCAATTCAATGTCACTGCCAAAGTTGGGTTTGTCAGTTGGTATCACGTTTCAGACACCAGTGTGGAGAAATCTTCAAAACGCTCCTGGTGAACGATCCAGACACAGCCTGCATCTTTATTTTATTTTTTCTCAAACAAAAAAGTTGCTGAATAGTTACAGCAGAATTTTTAAACATAATACAAACATATTCACATCAAGCAACTTACAAAGACATCTTTGTTATTTGGTGCATTACAACAGTTTCCCTTTTTTCTCACAGTAATTAGCATACCTAGTCTAGAGCTACAGTATCATCACTAACAACATCGTAATCTTCAACCTCTTGTCTTTATTTATGGCAAGGTCATTATTGTTAATGTGTTGCCAAAGCCTTCATTATATTGAATTTAGTTTGTGATTTTCCAGTGTTCATTTTCTATGTATGAAAAGTAGTCGTACTGCGCTACATCTCAGTCACATTGTCATACATGTTGCAGTGTATGTAAGCGTCTAGATAGGTGCCGGGTATCTGATTCTTTCCGGCAGTCGTATCAGTTTAGTTATATCTTCATTTGCAGGGGTTGTGCTGTCAATCACTGACAATTCCTGACAGAGGAAATTCCACACATCACCAGAGTGTCCACGGGTTAAATTTATGCATTTATATATACAACATTTGAACGCATAACGCATAAAATGGTCTTGCAAAGCCGTATTTTCTGCAGTTTTTCATTGGTTGGGAATCTGTTACTGCAAAACATGTACCATGTAGACTTCACGGCCGGAGTGATGTGAATGTTGTCTACGTTCCTACAGCCAGCCGGTGTGGCCGTGCGGTTGTAGGCGCTTCAGTCTGGAACCGCGTGACCGCTACGGTCGCAGGTTCGAATCCTGCCTTGGGCATGAATGTGTGTGATGTCCTTAGGTTAGTTAGGTTTAGGTAGTTCTAAGTTCTAGGGGACTGATGACCACAGATGTTAAGTCCCATAGTGCTCAGAGCCATTTGAACCATTTTTTTTTTTTTTACGTTCCTACGGGTAATTGTCCAATTTGATCAAGGAAGTTTCAGATTTAGTTACAGTGGGTGGTATATGTCACTGTACTCTAAATGTATTTTTTTTTTGTTAGCCGTGAGTCTAGTGACTGCTATGATACGGCCCACAACGAACTGTTACCCTGTGCCAAACTTTTCCTTTCAGAGTAACACTTTCAACCTACATCCTCAATTATCTCAGCCTCGGATCTACGATGTTTCCGAACCGGGGCATAAACTTAATAGTGCCTCCCACCACCCCTCCCCTCCCCGTCTCCTCCACCACCGCAACCCCTTTCTGTCGAGCGCTCGAGGTAGGTCTTTCAAAAACTTAAAATAAGTCGATTTTTCAAAAATATGATCGTTTTGTAGCGCACGTCTTTCTGAATAGTTTGATACACAAAACAACTTGTTTGAGCAAATTTAAGACATGTTATTTGGTCTTAAGTAACACACACCAACTAAACGAGACTGTTTTGGCACAAATGATCTTTATGTATCTTATTTACATAAATAACACGACACAGTATAATTGATGAAGTACCAATATCAAATGCCTATTACGCCTACTACAAAAAAAGTTATATGTTAGGAAATAGTTTCACATTTCATCCAAATGTTCCAATTCCTTAAGCATGAGATCGAAAAGTAGTAGTAGTAGTAGTAGTAGTAGTACGAGATTTATATTAAATTTGGATTCGTCATATTCTACCATATACACATATCAAAAAAAGTTTTGCATCACCTCGGTTCCGAGAGTTGCGGAACCTGTACGGAAAACTGAAGTAGAGATCAACATAAACATCATTTCCGCTCTTTATATTGTTCATGAAAACAACATGTTGCTTGTTGTGCCACCATACAGCGGGACCTTCAGAGGTGGTGGTCCAGATTGCTGTACACGCCGGTACCTGTAATACCCAGTAGCAAGTCCTCATGCATTGATGCATGCCTCTATTCGACGTGGCATACCATCCACAAGTTCATCAAGGCACTGTTGGTCCAGATTGCCCCACTGCTCAAAGGCGATTCTGCGTAGATCCCTCAGAGTGGTTGGTAGGTCACGTCGTCCATAAAGAGACCTTTTCAATCTATCCCAGGAATGTTCGATATGTTCACGCTGGCCCCTCTAGTCGAGCGATGACTTTATCCTGAAGGAAGACATTCACAGGATATGCACGATGCAGGCGCTCATTGTCGTCCATGAAGACGAATGCCTCGCAAATATGCTGCCGATACGGTTGCACTATCGGTCGGAGGATCGTATTCACGTATCGCACAGCCGTGATGGCGTCTTCCATGACCACCAGTGGCGTAGGTCGGCCCCACATAACTCCACCCCAAAACAACAGACAACTCCACCTTATTGACCTCGCTGGACAATGTGTCTAAGGCGTTCAGACAGACCGGCTTGCCTCCAAACATGTCTCCGACAGTTGTCTGCTTGAAGGCATATGCGAGACTCATGACTCTCATCGGTGAAGAGAACGTGGTGCCATCCTGAGCGGTCCATTCGGCTTGTTGTTGGGCTCATCTGTGCCGCGCTCTGCATGTTTTCGTGGCTGCAAATGGACCTCCCCATGGACGTTGGGAGTGAAGTTGAGCATCTTGCAGCCTACTCGTTTGAATCGTAACACGTCGTCCTGTGGCTGCACAATAAGCAGTATTCAACATGGTGGCTTTGCTGTCAGGGATCCTCCGAGTCATCATCCGTAGGTAGCGATCATCCACTGCAGTAGTAGTCCTTGGATGGTCCGAGCAACGGCAAGACATCGACAGTTCCTGTAACTCCTCCATGTCCGCTTTTGTCCACACCGAGACATCTGGACACTTCCCTTGTTAAGAGCCTTTCCTGGCACAAAGAAACAATGCGGACGCGATCGAACCGCGGCACTGACCGTCAAGACATGGTTGAACTACAGAAAACACGAGCAATGTACCTCCTTCCTGGTGGAATGACTGGAACTGATCGGATGTCGGATCCCCTCCGACTAATAGGTGCTGCTCATGCGTGGTTGTTTACATCTTTGGGTGGGCTTAGTGACGTCTCTGAACAGTCAAAGGGAATGTGTCTGTGATATCCACTGTCAACGTCTATCTTCAGGAGTTCTGGGGAGTGGGGTGATGCATAACGTTTTTGATTTGTGTAATTTGTGTGATGTCCCAGTTTCTTCTCCTTCCTCGTTCTAACAAACAATCTTGTCATCACTAATTCTGTAACTATTCCAACCATTGTCAAAACTTATTCTACGGTTAACTTCACTAATACTGCCAGAATCACCAGTGCTCTTACTTTTTTTTGGGTCACCAGTCTTCTGACTGCTTTGATGCGGCCCACCAGGAATTCCTCTCCTGTGTCAACCTCTTTATCTCAGAGTAGCACTTGCAACCTACGTCCTCAATTATTTGCTGGATGTATTCCAATCTCTGTCTTCCTGTACAGTTTTTGCCTCTAGTACCATGGAAGTCATTCCCTGATGTCATAATAGGTGTATCATCCTACCTCTCCTCCCTCATTCCATGCGGAACTTCCTTATTCCTTACCTTTCCAGTCCACCTAATTTTCTTTTGTCTGTCGCACCACATCTGAAATGCTTCGATTATCTACTGTTCCGGTTTCCTCACAATCCATGTTTCACAACCATACAATGCTGTGCTTCAAACGTACATTCTCGGAAATTTGTTCCTCAAATTATGGCCTATATTTGGTACTAGGAGACATCTCCTGGGCGGGAATGCTCTTTTGGCCAGTTATACTCTGCTTTTGATTTCCTCCTTGCTCCGTGCGTGCTTCGTGATGACTGGGTGTTGTGTGATGCCCTTAGGTTAGTTTGGTTTAAGTAGTTCTAAGTTCTAGGGGACTGATGACCATAGCTGTTAAGTCCCATAGTGCTCAGAGCCATTTGAACCCAGCGCCGTGCGTCATTGGTTGTTTTATTGCCTAGGTAGCACAATTTCCTAAATTCATCTATTTCGTGACTATCGCTCCTGATGTTAAGCTTCTCGCGTTTGTCATTTGACCTACTTCTCATTATTTATGGTCTTTCTTCGATTTACTCTCAATCCATATTCTGTACTCATTAAACTGTTCATTCCGTTCAGCAGATCATGTAATTATTATCACTTTCAGTCAGTCTTTTTCTTCTCTCATTCCTTGTCACAAGCCCATGTTCTCCTGTAACCTTTTCTTCTATTCCTTCCCCTACTATTGCATTCCAATCTACTCATGACTATTACGCTTTCATTTCCCTTTACATATTGTATTACCCTTTCAGTGTCCATGTTTACTTTCTCTAGCTCTTCATCTTCGGCTTGCGATGTCGGCATGTTTACCAGAACTATCGTTGCCGATGTTGGTTTGCTGTCGATTCTGATAAGAACAACCCTATCACTGACCTGTTTACAGGAACGTACTCTCTCTTCTAATTCCTATTCATAACGAATCCTACTCCCGTTTTACTATTTTCTGCTGCTACTGATATTACCTTATACTTATCTGACCAAAAATCCTTGTCTTCTTTCCATTTCACTTCACTGACCCCTGCTATGTCTCGATTCAGCCTCTGGAATTCCTTTTCAGATTTTCTAGTTTCCCTACCACGTTCAGTCTTCTAATATTCCACGCCCCGACTCGTAGAAAGTTATCCTTTCATTGGTTTTCAACCTACCCTCACCCCCTCCTTGTCAATCCTCTCTCGGAGATCCGAATGCGGGACTAATCTACGCGCTGCCCTTAGACGACGCCTTTACTTACTGTACTACCCTTTGAATGTCCTCGTGAGAGCTTTCTCGAGTTCTCTGCTAGATCGTTTGCCAGAGTGTGACGGTGATAGTTGTTTATTTCGCGCATAAATCTTTTCAGAGACGAAGGAATCACTACTAACCTTCACTTGTCGTCATTTATGCGTTCCCTTGTGAACCGAGAACGCAACAGCCTTTGGTTCGTCAGCATCCACCTAATTTCGTTATTAAACCATGGTGGGTCTTTGCTATCTTGTAGCCTCTTACTTGGCACATAACTCTCCAAATCACGATTCACAATCTGCTTAAACTTTGTCCCTAATTCCTCCACAGCCATCTTACTGGAACTAAGTGATTCCAATTCACAGTCTAAGTGAAATGTTAATAACTGCTTCTCTGCTCTGTCTAGCAGAAACACTCTCCTAGCCCTCTTGGCTGTTTTATTAACTTTCGTAATCATAGTTGCTATAATGACATCACGATCGCTAATCCCCATTTCTATATTGACATTGTCGACAAGACCCCGCGTGTTTGTAGCAACAGGGTCTAAGATATTCCCAATGCGCTTGGGCTGCCGAGCTAATTGCTCAAGACAATTTTCAGAAAACGTATTCAAAAGTGCTTCGCGTGACTGTCTGACTATACCACCTGCAATGAATTCATAGCCATACCAGTCCATAGTCAGTCTTTAATCCAACTTGTATTGCGTGACATGGGTATTTACAGGCTATCAGCCGTAGACATTCTTTGAATGACTCTAGAACTGTCACAGCTGAATCGGGTGGCCCGTAAAGACATCCAACAATTAACTTGCTTTAACCTATACCTATTATAAGCGCTTAGATGCCTTCACTGTCACACTCAGCTTCGACCTCAATAGAGACAATATTTTTTCCAACTGCAATGAGCACTCCCCCTCCTATGGTCTCTAATCTGTCTTTCCGATATACGTTCCATGAAGCGCTGAATATCTCTGAGTTTTCCACTTCGGGTTTCAGCCAGCTGGTTTTTCACTGTATGCAAAGTTTGTTATTCTCGCCAAGTAATGTTCAAGCTTAAATACACTACTGGCCATTAAAATTGCTACACCAAGAAGAAATGCAGATGATAAACGGGTATTCATTGGACAAATATATTATACTCGAACTGACATGTGATTACATGTTCACGCAGTTTAGGTGCATAGATCCTGAGAAATCAGTACCCAGAACTACCACCTCTGGCCGTAATAATGGCACTGAGTCAAACAGAGCTTGGATGGCGTGTACAGGTACAGCTGACCGTGCAGCTTGAACAGGATACTACAGTTCATCAAGAGTGGCGTATTGTGAAGAACAAGTTGCTCGGCCACCATTGAACAGACGTTTCCTGTTGGTGAGAGATCTGGAGAATGTGCTGGCTAGGGCAGCAGTCGAACATTCTCTGTATCCAGAAAGGCCCGTACAGGACCTGCAACATGCGGTCGTGCATTATCCTGCTGAAATGCAGGGTTTCGCAGGGATCTAATGAAAGATAGAGCCATCGGTCGTAACAAAAATAATGCAAATGGCTCTGAGCATTATGGGACTTAACATCTGAGGTCATCAGTCCCCTAGAACTTAGAACTACTTCAACCTAACTAACCTAAGGACATCACACACATCTATGCCCGGGGTGTGATTCGAACCTGCGACCGTAGCGGTCGCGCCGTTCTTGACTGTAGCGCCTAGAACCGCTCGGCCACGCCGGCCGGCTAATCCAATATCCTACAACGTTTGCGATACTTGTCGGCAAGTTATTAAGATTTCTGCGTTCTTGTTAATATGTAGTCAGCAGTAATTATGGTTTTGGCTAAATAAGACTGATTAAACGGGTCCACTGATGGACTACGTCCTATATGCCCATTTTCTGCTACGGATCCGATGCCGTACATGTTCCACACGTTTCCATTATTGCGCTATAAATAAGAGTTGGGGAGAATGCAGGGAGTAGATGAATTGGAAGGGTCAGTATCAAACATTTTTCTTTGTTTTTCGATTTTTCATTGCATACGCTTTACTTTTCGCGAATAGTAAAGCTAGTTGGCAGGCTGCGTTCAAGCTATAAACAGTAAGCTCTTTCTACATATCTACATATATACTCAGCTGGCCATCAAGCGGTGTGTGGCGGAGGGCACAATTGGCGCCAAATTCATGTCCCTCCCCCCCCCCCCCCCCCCCCCCGCTGTTCCACTCCTTGCGGATCGTGCGAGGGATAAACGACTGTCCGAACGCCTCAGTACGAGCTCTAATTTCCCTTATCTTTGAATGGCGGTCATTGCGCGATTTGAAAGTTCTCTACATTCTCGGTGGAGATCGGATTTCGGAATTTAGTGAGCAGTCCCTTCCGTTTAGAGCGTCGTCTATCTGCAAGTGTGTCCTACTTCAAACTTTCTATGGGATTTGTAACGATCTCGCGATGGCTAAATGTACCAGTCACGAATCTTGCCGCTCTTCTTGGGACCTCATCAATCTCTTGAATAAAACTCAACTGCTAAGGGTCCCACACAGACGAACAATACTCTAAGACTGGACGAACTAACGTACTGTAAGCAATTTCCTTTGTTGAAGGACTGCATCGCTTCAGGATTCTACCAATAAAGCGCAATCTAGAGGTCGCCTTGCTCGTTACTTGTGTAATCATTCCATTTGAGATTATTTGGAGTAGTCACCCCAAGATATTTGACGGATGTTACCGCTTCCAAAGACTGGGCATTTATTTTGTACTCGTATATTAATGTGGATTTTCGCCTTGTTATACGCAGCAGGTTACACTTACTAATATTGAGAGATAACCGCCAGTCATTACACCACGCATTTATTTTCTGCAAATCCTCATTGATTTGTTCACAACTTTCGTGTGATACTACTTTTCGGTAGACTACAGCATCATCAGCAAACAGTCTAATGCTGCTGTCAATACCATCAACCAGATAGTTTATGTAAATCGTAAAAAGCAGAGGACCTATTACGCTGCCCTGTGACACAGCTGAAGTTACGCTTGTTTCAGTTGAAATCACCCATTCAGGACGATATACTGATCTCTGTCTGTTAGAAAACTTTTTATCCAACCGCATATGTCATCGGATAGACCGTAAGCGCACACCTTTTGGAACAAGCGACACTGCGGAACTGAGTCGAACTCCTTTCGAAAGTCGAGAAATATGGCATCAACCTGGGAGCCGGTATCTAGAGCCTGTTGTATATCATGCACAAAGAGGGCCAGCTGTGTCTCGCATGACCGCTGTTTCCTAAAAGCGTGCTGGTTTCTGCAGATGAGCTTCTCAGCGTGTAGGAAGGTCGGTATGTCTGAACTCAAAATATGTTCCATGATTCTACAACAAATCGATGTCAGTGAAATTGGCCGGTAATTATATGCACCCGTTTTTCTCCCCTTTTTATAGATTGCTATCACCTGGGCCTTCTTCCAGTGGAACTTTTCGCTGTTCCAATAATCTCTCATAGATGATGGATAAGAATGGTGCTATATTTGTAACATAGTCAACATATAATCTTACGTGGATACCGTCTGAGACAGATGCCTTCCTGGCGTCTAAGGATCTTGACTGTTTTACAATCCCAGATACACTAAACACGATGTCAGCCATCCCTGCGTTTGTTGGATAAATGAAAGGGGGAATGCTGCTGCAGTCCTCTACCGTAAACGAGTTTTTAAAAGATAGGTTTAGAATTTCGGCCTTCTGTTTATCATCATCCTTTACATTACCCGTACTGCCAACAAGAGAAGATATTGAATTATTTATAGCGCTCATAGATTTTACGTACGACCAAAATTTTTTGCCGTTATTTTTAGAATCTGCAGACAAAATATTGCTTTCAAACTCGTTAAAAGAATCTCTCACTGACCTTTTTACAGCTGCTTTCATTTCGCATAATTTCTGTTTGTCAGCGGGGCAGTGACTACGTTTAAAACGACTGTGCCAGATTCTCTGCTTTCTCAGCATCTTCCTAATATGTTTGTTGTACCCAGGTGGACCCTTTCCCTCCCCTATATTTTTGCTAGGCACATAATTCTCTAGCACATGGTGGACAATACCCTTAAATTCCGACCAATGATGCTCAATATCTTTGTGTCCTGCGGCGAATGCTAGAAGCTGACTATGAAGATATTCATTAATGACACTGACACAGAAGCCACAACGACATTATGGTCGCTAATACCTTCTTCTAGAGATCAGGTCTGTTTGTCACCAAGATATCTAATACGTTCCCATCTTGAGTTGGTTTTCTAACCAATTGCGCAGGGTTCAGAGCGCTCTTAGAATAACTTCAAACGAGTCTTTGCTTCTACCCCCTGTGATAAATGTGTATTTTTCCCAGTCAATGGATGTCAGATTAAAGTCTCCACCTATAACTAATGGATAATTAGGATATTTATTTCCTATGTACTCAAGACTTTCCCCGAAACGTTCTGCGACGTTTGTTCCGGATGCTGGTGGTCTACAAAACCATTTTGATACAATGGCCTATCCTTCTCTGATTGACAGCTTTATGCAGACTATTTCACAGTCCGACCCAGTATCGATCTCAACTGCGTTTAAACAGCGATTTACTGCAATGAACACACCATCTCCCATAGTATCAATCCTATCCTTCCTGAATATTGTCCAATCCGAGTTCAAAAATTCACTGCTATTTATGCCTGGTTTCAACCAGCTATCGGTACCTAATACAATATTGTCATTGCTATTATTTATTTCGGAGAGTAACTCGGGGATCTTGCTACAGAGACGTCGACAATTTACCAACATGAGATTTAGCATATTTAAATCCTTTGGAATGACCTGTTTTGGCGAACTAAAAATTTTTACAGTTGGCACACCCACATCAGTATTATGAACTGGTAATTTTCCAAGCCAACGGTTTGTCCCCCGTGGGGGAGGAACCTTATCTAAGAAATCCCCATGTGCACGCCACAAGTACTGTGCTACCCCTGTAGCTGCTTCCTGTGTGTAGTGCACTCCTGATCCATCGTGGGGCGCCCTACAACCTTCCACCCCATAGTGTAGGTCGAGGAGTCAACAACCATTGTTGTCAGAGAGTCGACGTAGTTCCTGCTTTTGATTCTCCACTCGACTCCAAACCAGAGGACCCCAGTCCACCCTGGGTACGATGCTGCATATCGTCAGCTTGGCTTCCACTCCTCGAGAGAAGGAGGCCGGCTTCGCCAATTTAGCGAGCCGTCGAAAGGACCCAAGGATTTCCTCGGAGCCCCGACCGACACGCATCGTTGGAGCCGACATGTGCAACAATCTGCAGCTGGCTGCACCCCACACGATCGATAGCCGCCGGAAGAGCCTCTTCCACATCCTGGACAAGACCCCCCGGCAAGCACACCGAGTGAACTTTGGACTTCTTCCCCGCCCTAGCCGCTATATTCCTGAGGGGTCCATGACCTGACTAACTTTGGAGCTCTCAATAACTAACAAACCCCTGCCCCCAAGTGCCTGTCCGGACCTTTCTAAAGGAGTGGCCACTAGCCTGACAGGAGGTGTATTCTGATACGGATCAGCCTCCCCCATCCCCCAGCATCAGATAGCACACAATCTATTAGCAAAGTACGTGGTATTTGGCAGGAGCCTGCGTTCCCGATGCAGCCTTCGCCTCGAGGCTCTAGACCTTGGCACAGACCGCCGCCCACACTGAGGTGAGAGTGGGCTGGCCAACTTAGTCGCACCTTATGTCAGCTCATAGAGCTTTAACATCCCCCCCCCCCCTCCACTGCACATCTAGTACAGCAGAGGGTGCCCCAGGCACCCCATCCCTACCACACATCAATGTGGCACTCTGGAGCTTGTTGACTGTGGCCAACAAAGCTTCCAGCTGCTTTTGGATTGTGGCCAACTCCTCCCGCTTCCGCACGCTACGGTCACAGTCCCTATCCATCTAGCTAATAACTGATTTACTGTAAGAAACTTACGGAAACCTACTACCACACAAGGTTAACAGCTACACTCTAGTTGGCAGAAAGGACACTCAACAATGAAAAACAATAAAAACGAGTGGTAGAACCTAGATCTGGTGCTTATTTGCCTGCTAGGGGCTATCTAGTGAATACTAAAGAATAATACAGAGACCTACATTAAACTGCTAGGGGCAATCTAGTGAATATTATTAACGAATGAAACAGTAACGTATGGTAAGTTACACCTACTGCTTATCCCTCGTTTTTATAATGTAAACAAGCTTTTACGTACAAGCGAAAATGACCTAATAAAACTATAAAAACTGCTGCCTTAAATGTATCGAGTCTAAATGACACTAATAAACGTAAATACTGAGTACTGTACACTGACAGTTGCAGGTACAAAACAAAACCTTTAGCTAACAATAAGAGTTCAGAATGTGAAGCACAAATACGAACTCTACTTTATGCGTACCGATGGGCTTACAGTACATGATCACTAAAGCCCACAAAAAACTAAGGAATTTAAGCACACGGCGAGGTGAGTTTTAGCTTTCTGCTAACTAAACAGAGCTAACTAACAGAGTTCAGAAGTTGTATTGTAATACTGATTTACTCATATATTGCAGTGTAACACTAATTTATGACTTATTTTACGTTTGCTTCACTGTTAACGGTCGCAGGTTGCGCTAGTCAAACGTATACAAGTGAGGTTAGAATTAACTGTCAGTATCAGTTTTCCTAATAAAAAAACGTATACAAACTGCTACCTTCTATGTACTGAGTCTAAATGACACTAATAAACGTGAATACTGAGTATTGTACACTAAATTAAACTGATTGACCTTCGTATTTATAATGTAGACAAACGTTTACGTACACGCGAAAAATGACCCAATAAAACGTATAAAAATTTCTACCTTCAATGTATCGAGTCTAAATGACACTAATAAACGCAAATAGTGAGTATTTTGCACTGACTTAATTGATAATCCAGCGCATTTAACTTCAGTTCAGAATGTAAACAAAAGTTTGCGTACACGCGAAACTGTCCTAAACAGAAACTTCGCTTATCTTATTCATACGCAAATAAAAACTGAAACCTTCAATTTATCACGTCTATCTGACACTAATGCATGTAAATACTACAGAATAGACAGCAAAAATGATTAATTACTAGCTAAATTACTTATCTTGTAACACAGCAAGCGAAAAGCCCTCGTAGCCGGCATCAGGGCTGCCAACCAACCGACACGATGTTCAATGGAAAATTATCAGAACTACGATAACTGATGAGTAGATATGTTTGTGGCAAACTCATCTAGTAATACCATCTCCAAATTTGAATGTGTTAAATCCAAGCTAATAGCATTCGCAGCGTAGATCAACACGCAGCGGTTAGTAGATCGATCGTTTGTCAGCGCTATTATTTCCATGTATCATATTTCCGCGCACATATAACCTCATGTATGAAGCAATTTTGCTGTGACTTTAGCAGCACCAAGTAGGACACATATCAATTTAAAGAACTTGTCACCTCAATTTTGATGCGTGGCAACATACTCAAGGTAAAGTTTACAAAACTGTACTTGATCCCTGATTTAAAATTCGTTATTGATTTAAGCCTCCACAAGTTCTTAAGCAATCGTAGAGGTATACTCGATCTGCAACATGTCAGCTGAAAGCTCATATTATTTTTTTAATAAAGCTGGTACACTACGTTTGGCTAGGACTTGTCCTACGATGGTATGATGCGAAAGTGGCCTGAAGATGCATAAAAATGCACATCTAGATCCATATCTAGATGGCTACTCTGCAAATCACTCTTAAGTGCTTGACAGACGATCCATCGCACCGTCTTCACAATAATTCTCTGTGATTCCACTCTTTAACAGCGCACGGACAAAACGAACACCTATATCTTTCCGTGCGATCTCTGATTTCACTTAATTTATTATGATCATCTTTTCTACATTTGTAGGTCAGCGTCGATAAAAATTGAAATTTCGTTAGAAGATCCCGCCGCAACGAGAAACGCCTTTGTTTTAATGATGTCCACCCCAAGTCCTGTATCATATCCGTGACATTGTCCCCCCTGTTTACCGGTAACGCAAAACGTGCTGCTCTTCTTTGCATTTTGTCGATGTACTCCGTTAATCCTATCTGGTGAAGATCCCACAATGCGCTGCAGTACTCAGTCTCTTTAGTAGATCTGCTGCATCTTCTAAGTGTTATGCCAATAAACTGGAGTCTTTGGTTCGCCTTCCCCACAATATCTTCTATATGTTCTTTTCAATTTAATTTGTTTATAATTGTAATCCTAGGTGTTTAATTGAATTTACCTTCCTTGGATTTGTTGGATTTGTCGTGTAACCGAAGTTTAACTAATTCCTTTTAGTACTCATTTGGATAGATAAGGAACAACAACAGGCCTATAACACCACCTTGGGGAACGCCGGAAATCAATTCTGTTTTACTCGATGATTTTCCACCAGTTACTACCAACTGTGACCTCTCTGACAAGAAAACATGAATCCAGTCGCATAAATGAAACGATATTCCATAAGCAAGAAATTTAATTACAAGACCATATGTGAGCTACGGTGTCGAGAGCCTTGTGGAAATATATCGTGTGAGTACAGAGCTCATTGTGTTTTACAGGAACTATGTTTCCTAAATCTGTGTTGTCTGTGTGTCAATAGATCATTCTCTTCGAGGTAATTCATAACATATGTTACAAAACATATGTTCTAAAATCTTACTGCATATTGACGTTAATGATATGCGGCAGTAATTTAGTGGATTACTTGTATTACCTTTCTTGTGTTGGTATGGCCAGTGCAACTTTTGTTTGGGTATGGATCTCTTGTCGTCGAAGGGTTGTCCTCGTATATGGTGGTTAAATTAGTTAAATATAAAAGTAGCACATCACCATACTCTAAAACGTCCAGAAGGCTTGGTTTTACTAAGTGACTTAAGTTGCTTCACTACTCCTAGGTTATCTACCTGAACTTCTAGGATACTCATTTTGGCAGCCGTTCTTGATTCCAGTTCTTGAATATTTACTTCGTCTGCTTGCTTTGGTGAAGGAATCTCAGAAGGCTGTGTTCAGTAACTCTGGTTTAGCATCTCTGTCATCGATAGGATTTCGATTGCTGCTGCGCAGAGAATGCATAGGCTATGTCTCATTGCTAGCATACTTTATGCACGAGCAAAAACTCACTGGATTTTCTGCCAGGTTTCAAGGCAAAGTTTCGTTGTGGAAAATATTGCCGGCCGTGGTGGCCAAGCGGTTCTAGGCGCTTCAATCTGGAACCGCGCGACCGCTACGGCCGCAGGTTCGAATCCTGCCTCGGGCATGGATGTGTGTGATGTCCTTAGGTTAGTTAGGTTTAAGTTGTTCTAAGTTCTAGGGGACTGATGACCTCAGATGTTAAGTCCCATAGTGCTCAGAGCCATTTTTGGAAGATATTATAACCACCTCGCGCTGAAGTCCACGTTAAATTTCGAACTCTGTAAAGGATAGCCAATATTGGGGATTTTGGGTTCGTTTAAATTGGCATGCTTTTGCCATTGTTTCAGCAAGAATGTTCTGATCTGTTTTGTGTACCCTGAGGGATTGGCTCCATCGTTTTTTAATTAACTCGGTGTAAATCTCTAAATAACAATCGATGTTGTTCCTTTGAATTCAAGCCACATCTCGCCTAAATGGTTTCTTTTGCAGATGACCCAATTGTATGCAATAATAATGGTACCATTTTTGCTGCACAAATGACATCTAATGAGATGCTCGGAAACGTAGACAGGTGGCTCCAGGCAAATCGTCATTGATTTTTGACATTAGAAACTTCTCGAAGAATGCTCGACTCAAAGAATGAGTCAGATACTTTTCTTGAAAAATATGTAAAAATCTGCCAACCGGTTGGCAGAATTTTACATATTTTTCAAATTTGCGTATACGGTTGCTGCAAACGTCAGCCATGTTCAAAGTTGTACGAATCAGATACTGTTATGTTTTTGGGACTATAGATAGGTAGTAAAGCACCATAGCTAAGTTACATCTGATGTTAGCATATTATTATTATAGATTATTTAAAAGCTTGACGTTATCACTATTTATTGAGTAGTGCAAAATTTGACTAACATTTATGACTCAAAACTACTTTTTTCACTTATCTAGCACTTAACAATAGTACAAAAAGGAGTCAGATTTAAAAGTACACGTGTGCTCTACAACCTCAAACAGAATATAAAATGTTGCGTGGTTTAAGGCTTAGCTACAGAATTTTACATTGGGTAATTTCGTTCATTCAGGTTAAATTTTCATCAAAACCCTGCCCTACTATCAGCTCACCTGGTAACTCTCTGAAAAGAGACGTGACTACATAAAGTGTTGAATGTCAATCAATTAGCTGCTTTTGAGAGATTGCAGGGCACTCTCACTTCTGATACAGTGTCATGCTGTCTAATGTTCTTAGGGCAAATGATCTTTGTTTCTAGCTTACTATACTGGATACGATCTTACTTCATTCATATGATGAAATGGTCGGCAGTAGTTAACGCTCTTGCATGTGTGCTCTATTGGAGGAGTAGTGTAAAGCTTTACGCGCGTTCAAAGGAAGAGGGTGCTGAGATAATTGACAGCAGTAAAAGTGTACGGCGACTGAGGGCCGAGGAGAGCGCCTTTTCCGCGGAACATGGGTGAAAAAGTTTGCGAACTGCTAAGTCTCTCAGTCTCATTGTGCAAACACATTCGGTGGCGCCGGTCGGTCGGCGGCTGCGTCCAGGTAGGCTGACTAGCGCCGAGAAGTCGCTGCAGCTACGAGCAGAGCATTGATGAATGGCAATAAAGCAGAGAACGGGCCCTAACTAGATAGGAAGCCAGAGAGACGGCTGTGAGTTTCCTCGAATTTCCGTGGAGCAGGACAGTGGTGCCCAGGTGTCCAGACTCTGCTACAAAACATATTTGTGAAGCACGGGGCTTTTAGTGAGTTTATGGCCGTTCTTTCGAAAGTTCGAATTGGGCGGAATAGGAGAGATAATGATCTTTTTATGGAGGATTGTGATTTCGTTCAGGTCATGTTTTTAGCTAAGACACAGCGTAAACACGTGGGAAAGAGGTCACGAAGCTGAATATTTTTTCCTTTCCTCGCAATTAATTTTTAAAGTCGTTGGTTGGTCAAATCTGTGTATGCAGAGCAGAGGGCAGTCTCCCAGCTCCGAATGCCAAACTCCAGCTCGTCATTGGCCTGGGCTACAGTGGGCGTAGTCTAATCATCAAGTGTGCTATACTACCAAGCTGGCGAGAGAACCTGAGAGAAAGAGAAGATCTCACTCTTGTACTGGCGCTACGCTAGTAAAGAATGGCAGGTCTTTACCTAAACGGTGAGATCTGGGTCCGTTGCTAGTGTGCCACTTAGACCCTGTGCCAATCACCATCTGAACCATCAGAGGTACTGCTTCTTTCATCATACATTTAACGAGTGATGCGTGAATGTATTTATTTGTTTTGAGTCAGACATCTAAACATTTGAGATATTCTGTCACGCGTAGTCATGTCACGAAGTCAAACTGGTTTGGCAGACCAGCAAACGGGTCCACCTGCACACTGGAATCTACTGGGATTTCAGAGGCTCATAGGGAAGTACTTGCATTCCGAATCAGCCGAATGCGACACTGCGTATTTGCATACTTTCGGGCACGCACTTTTAATAACAGATTGTCGCTGTCTGTGACTTCAGTCGGCTACCGTATCATGCTGTCCCACCCTCAACTGCAGATGGGTAAGTATTCACTGCTATGGAATAGGGCTCCAATATATGCTTCTCAGCACCCTGTTCTTTGGAGCCATATTTTTCTTTATGGAATAGTAGAGCATAGATGATTGATAATAGCGTAGTTTTTGGCACACTCCACGGATTCATATTTATGAAGTCAGACAAAGCATCTAAGGCGCTGCAGTCATAGACTGTGCGGCTGGTCCCAGCGGAGGTTCGAGTCCTCCCTCGGGCATGGGTGTGTGTCTTTGTCCTTAGGATACTTTAGGTTAAGTAGTGTGTAAGCTTAGGGACTGATGAGCTTAGCAGTTAAGTTCTATAAGACTTCACACACACATTTAAGACGAAGCGATTAGTTCTGGTTAGTGAGGAGTGTTGATCCCCAGCTGATCACTTTGTTAACCATAGATCCCGTATTATTGAAAGCGTTTGTCAAATGAAAAGGTTTGTGTGGCGTTTCTTTTATAAATCAATTGTTAATTAGACCACATCTCCTCCCAGTGTTCTTATTAACATTACCTTTGCCATCTTTATTAAAGTCTCGATTGCTATTGAAAGAGCTGAACCTTGCACACTCCTTAGGGAAAAGAACGAAAAGCAAAACTTATGTACAAGGTGAAACAAAACACTTCTGACAGACTTTCGGAGCAGGTAGTTTGGGCCAAAACATCAAATAATAGTCCAGCAATCGTGGAGTCTAATGCAGCTATCAGCACATATTTATTTCCGTTGTTGTGAAACAGGTCTCATCCAGTTGGCATCAAAGTTTACTGATTGTTGCACCGAATCGTAATGTAAATAAAAACTGGCCAGGTGCGAGTAGGAACCTCGCCCTGAGGGTTTCGTACAAACGTAGTCATGATCACAGACAGTCTATCAATCCTGGGAAGAAAGATTTCCGGCGACTTGTGCCTGTTATCGACATTGATACTGGAAAGATATCACTCCCGTGAATCCCAAAACTTTTAGGAATGCTTCTATTTCAAGTCTGAAGTGGGACAAAAATGACAAAAAAATATTTTTTCATGTGATATAATCACAAATTTACAAATTCCGAATTTTTCCATTTATTCGTACTCTTAAAACATGTTTATTGTAAAATTCATGATTTTACGTCAACGATAAATACCCTATAGGCTTTTAGGAGTGAGTTTGGGAATATCAAAGTACATGACATAGATTGCCGTACATTTTGATTGTGTTTACTTGGAAGCTAGCATTTATTACACCGCTAAGGGACTATAGATCTTAACATGTGACATAAATTGCAAGTTGATTCTCGTACCCGTTACTCAGGTAAAGGGTTTTTAACATCAGGACAGACAGCCGGACAGACAGACAGACGGGCTGACAGAGGGACTACAAACCGATCCTCCAAGGATTCTGTTCTTGCCGATTGGGATACGGAATTCTAAAAACTATACTGCCGAAACCGACGGTCCAAGTACAGTTGCAGTGGCCTGCCTTTGGGTTTACTGATGCGCTTTAGCTGTGAGAAGTCATATACAGGGTGAACCATTTTAATCGATAATGGGGAATAACTCAGCACAGAGATGAGATACAAGAAAATATTTTACATAAACGCTGTAGGTGGCAAAGAGGGTCGCTCATCGCTACTAATGGCCGTGACCTTGAACGACATTTTCCAGGAGATTTGGAGGATGAAGAGATATTTTTTTATGGGAATCCTAGTACATGATTTAAGATTTGACAAGAGTGGCACCTTTTACGTATAAAATGGCTAGGTTCAGTGACGGTCAAACAAAGAATATGTTTTTAGTTCTAGTAGGGATTAACTTAGAACAGAGGATGGGTAGAGCAAAATACAATGTTAGGTACAAATTTCCGGAGAAAGAATAGTGAGGGGACTCAGTCAACGACTTGTAAACAATGATCTATGTTTTATTTATGTTTGTTCTGTCTTGCAAATGCCACAATAGCATTTACACGTTGTGATGTATTTATCCTTGCCAAAAAAAACATTCATTAAAACTTAAAGTTCAAATCTCTGTCGCTCTTTCCAGAGCCGACGTCATAAAATAGGGGTTTCCGAGAAACAAAACTCAACCTTCTATAATTACCTTTACGATCATGAAACGTAACCGCTTAGGCCCCTTAGAATTTGTATTTGAGATTGTACTTAGTCCTATCCTTCCTCTATTACTAGTTAAATATCACTAAAAGCATATTTACTTCTCCGACCTTCGTTGACTTTGCCATTGCCTTGAATAATGTATCATTCTATACTTAAAATTTGACTCTCTTTTCAAATCTTAAATCAAATATTAGGGTTTCCATTTTAAAAAATCACTTTAACCTCCAGATCACCCAGAAAATCACCTTCAAGGTCACGGCCATTAGTAGCAATGCGAGACCATCCTTTTCTCTACATCATTTTGCTGTGTCTTATCTCTATCCCAATATATATTGCATTACGTATTAATATGGTCAATGATTTGAAAATGACATTTGTAAGTGAGCCCATAGAGCTGAAACGCACCTGTAGACCAAGAAGACGGCCACTGTAAACGTAACCGTACCGTTGGTTTCTCCCTCATAATATTATACATTATGACGCGATACAATACACAGAAGACATTTACGTCAATTAATACTGGCCGCAGAAGCCTACGCAATTACATCACTTTTACTGAAAAAGGGATCACACGCTATGTGATCATATGTATCCGGACACCCTCAAAAACGTACGTTTTTCATATTAGGTGCATTTTGCTGCCACCTACTGAAAGGTGATCCGTATCAGCGACCTCAGTAGTCATTAGACATCGTGAGAGAGCAGAGTGGGGCGCTCCGCGGATCTCACGGACTTCGAAAGTGGTCAGCAAATCGGGTGTCACTTGTGTCATACGTCTGTACGCGAGATTTCCCACACTCCTGAACATCCCTAGGTCCGCTGTTTCCAATGAGATAGTGAAGTGGAAACGTGAAGGGACACGTATAGCACAAAAGCGTACAGGCCGACCTCGTCAGTTGACTGACAGAGACCGCCGGCAGTTGAAGAGGGTCGTAATGCTTAACAGGCAGACATCTATCCAGAGCATCACACAGGAATTCCAAACTGCATCAGGATCCACTGCAAATACTGTGACAATTAGGCGGGAGGTGAGAAAACTTGGATTTCACGGTCGAGCGATTGCTCATAAGCCACACATCACGCCGGTAAATGCCAAACGACGCCTCGCTTGGTGTAAGGAGACTAAACATTGGAAGATTGAACAGTGGGAAAACGTTGTGTGTAGTGACGAATCACGGTACACAATGTGACGATCCAATAGCAAAATGGTTCAAATGGCTCTGAGCACTATGGGACTTAACAGCTGTGGTCATCAGTCCCCTAGAACTTAGAACTACTTAAACCTAACTAACCTAAGGACATCACACACATCCATGCCCGAGGCAGGATTCGAACCTGCGACCGTAGCAGTCGCACGGTTCCGGACTGCGCGCCTAGAACCGCGAGACCACCGCGGCCGGTGATCCAATAGCAGTTTGTGGGTATAACGAATGCTGAGTGAACGTCATCTGCCAGCATGTGTAGTGCCAACAGTAAAATTCAGAGGCAATGGTGTTATGGTGTGGTACCTTTTTTCATGCACTCCCTGTTATGTTGCGTGGCACTATCACAGAACAGGCCTACACTGATGTTTTAAGCACCTTCTTGCTTCCCACTGTTCAAGAGGAATTCGGGGTGCCAACTGTATCTTTTAACATAATCGAGCACCTGTTCATAATGCATGGCCTGTGGCGGAGTGGTTACGTGACAATAACATTCCTGTAACGGACTGGCCTGCACAGAGTCCTGACATGAATCTTAGAGAACACCTCTGGGATGTTTTGGAACGCCGACTTGGTGCCAGGCGTCACCGACCGACATCGATACCTCTCCTCAGTGCAGCACTCCTTGAAAAATGTGCTGCCATTGCCCAAGAAACCTTCCAGCTTCTGATTCAACGCATGCCTGCGATGGTGGAAGCTGTCATCAAGGCTATAGTTGGGATTGCACCATATGGAATTCCAGCATTACCGATGGAAGGCGCCAGGAACTTGTTTAAGTCATTTTCAGCCAGTTGTTCGGATACTTTTGATCACATAGTGTAAGTCTTATGAATTTTAGAGCTGATGTTCAGTGAACATCGGCCCTAAACCTATCCTAAAATGTGGAAAGCAAAGAACTTGCAGTAGAAGAGATTTGTTGCACAGCATCTGAGATGAACTAAGATGAACTATAGCTCATAGCTCTTAAGATAAGCATTTTACAGTTCATGTTTACTAGACTTCTTTTCCTTGTTTTGGTCTTTACTATCACGTCTGCAAGTTTGTTGGTGGAGTTCCGTTTGACCCTGTATACTCGTTTGATAAAAATTTTCATTTGTACTAACAGAGAGTAATGTTTATACTTGATTTTCTAAAAACGTAGTATAATTAATACTAATTCCTGCCAGTAAGTGGAATATTGCAATATAAGTGTGTAAAAGGAGATAAATACCATGCATTGCTAAGTAACTACTAGTCGTTTGCAGCCCGTTGTTCTTTCGCCCTGAAACAGCGTACTTACAATATGACAACACTTATAGTCAATCTTCTCAGTGACTGTAGCAAACACTTAAGCACAGACGTGTTCTCCAGCGCCATGTACGAGGTGTGACAAATAATAAATGATGCAGATGCTGTTGCTCTGTGTCGTTAGCAGACACAAGCTGTTTGTCTTCACAGACAGGCTTCATGCTCTTTAGTATTCGTCCTTCCACGGTCAATACATTTGTGCATGTCATTTACCCGTAGGCTGCAGTAAACTAAACGTATACGAAAGACTTTGATATAAATGGTTACTAAGTAAGGGCACAGTTTTAAATCGGCAAACATACTCTTAGAGATGGATCTTGAGTTGTGCTTCCGATATTTATTAGAAACGTCCCGTTTTGTTTTTTGTACGACACTCCTTGTTCATAAAAGGACAAGTTGTCGAAAAATTGACAATCAGACACGATGGAATTCTAATTGCTTCTGAAAACTAGTCCTGGAAATAAGACTCTTGCTTCCACTTAAAAAAGAGTATTATCGCCTCCGGTTACTTAAGTGGCTTGATAGGCCCCATCTGACGAGCTGCCCGCTACGAGCAAACGAGCACCTCAGCCTCTCCGATAGCCGCGAGTTTTCTTTCAGACAAACCGGCGCTTTTCGTGTCGTGCGGCTATTTCGCTGTAAATTTGCATTCGCGTTTAGTTTGGAGTCAGGAGTCCTATCCAGGGTACGTTTTATGCAAATCGCCACTTACACGTTAATGGAAATACGCGTACTTATCTATCGCACTCGTATTTCCCGAGTGGCGGCGTCGGGCCGCGCAACTATACAAATTGACTCTGAAACAACTGCGCCACTCGGCACAAGTGCTGTGCGACCTGGCCTGTCAGCAATCGAAGCCTCCGGGTAATGGCCTCACGGCACGTACTCACCAAGTTGCGCCGACTCTAACAGGCACAGGGGCCTATACGTCGAAGAAGAAACGACGGAAACAAAAGAAAGGTTCAAGAGCGGGATTTGGATTCAAGATGAAAAGATATAAATGATCAGTTTCGCTGACGAAATTGCTATCCTCAGTGAAAGTGAAGAACAATTACAGGGTCTACAGAATGGAATGGACAGTCAAATGAGTACAGAATATCGATCGAAAGTGAATTGAAGAAATACGGAAGTAATGAGAAGTAACAGGAACGTGAACAGTGAAAAACTTAACGGCGGTATTGGTGATCACGAATTCTCCTACCTAGGCATCAAAATAATCCATGACTGACAGAGCAAGGAGGACATAAAAGCAGAATTGCACTGGCGAAAGACCATTCCCGGCCAAGAAAAGTTTACTAGTACCAACATAGGACTTAATTGCAGGAAGGAGTTTCTGAGAATGTACGTTTGGAGCACAGCATTGTATAGCAGGGAAACATGGACTGGCCTCCCGGAGGGATGATGTTGAAGATGACGCAAACACCCAGCCCCTGAACGGAGAATATCTCCAACCCAGTCGGGAGTCTAATCAACCCCCCCCCCCCCCCCCCGTCATAGCAGCCTGGCGTGCTGTCCACTCAACTACGGAGGCGGACAATGATAAGGTAAGGAATCCGAGGAAGTTTTCCGAAGTATCAGAGAGAAAGGGAATATATGAAAAACACTGTCAAAATGAAGGAACAGACTTCAATGAATAACCTCCACGGAACTAAAGGATTACCGAAGGATGTCCACAAGACTCCATCTGCAGACCAATCCTCTGGGATATCACAATTGAGCCGCTCTTGAATTTAATCGAGGGAGATGAACGTTCAGACGGAATCGTTGCGTATGCTGACGACCTGTTAGTTGTAATATCAGCCAACGCAAGAGAAATGTTGGAGAACAAGGCCATTGGTGTGCCACACACAATGCAACAATGGTGGAGCCAACACAAATTATCCACAGCAGTACAAAAACATTGTACTTAATACTCAAGGGATCACTACAAAGACACCTCACAATTAAAAGAAACAACATAAAAACAAAACGCGAAGTCGTAGCTAGATACCTTGGGGTACATATGGACGAACGACATTGCTTCAACGAACATTTATTACTAATCACAAACAAAGCTGTAAGTATATTTCACAGACTACAGACGTTAGGTTCGATACGGTACAGACTTCCACTCACACACGTAAAAATGCATCGTTGTGCACTTTTCTAGTCGATATTGAGCTTTACAGCCAGTAGATGGGCATATAGACTCGACTCGCTCTCGTCATGAACACGGTCACTGTTACGCCAGGTCCGCCCAGATAGCTGAATGGTTAGTGTGACGGACTGCCGTCCTAAGGGTCCGGATTCGATTCCTGGTTGGGTCGGAGATTTTCTCCGCTCAGGGACTGGGTGTTGTCTTCAAGCAACATATCATTCCCATCCGGCGCGCAGGTCGCCCAGTGTGGCGTGGAATGTAATAAGACTTGCACCAAGGCGGCCGGACCTGCCCCGTAAGGGGCCTCTCGGCCAATGACGCCCAACTCTCATTTCCGTTACTGTTAGGCGAGAGCAGGGAAGTGTGTTACTTAGGCTATCTGGGGCGTTTGCCACCTCATCAGTCGATTCACTGTAAGTGGTGCTCGGAATATATTCAATCGATATAACCATTAGATATCGGACTGGAACATACTAGCTGACGATAGGTAGACAGGAAAGTGTGCTGCAGATCACTGGGCAGCATATAAAAGATAGGAGCCACTAAAAAATTGTAGTGTGGACACTTTGCAAAAAGAATGGGACAAGAGTGATAAGGACCGTAGAGTCTATTTATTATTCGCCAATATCAGGGAGCGGTTACAGTTGCGCCATATCAACCCCACCCGAGGCATGGTTCATTTTGTGACTGGACGTGGCCCTCATGCCAAGCACTTGCAGTGCATGTCACTTTCAGAAAGCAATCGTCGCACATAAAGGGAAATTGGTTCTCCAGAACACTTCCATTTGAAAGGCATTAGCTACAGGCACTTACGTAATAACAGAGAACATGGAACGGAAACAACGCTATAGGATGCACTGAGGAATCCAGATACATGGACGCAGTTGAACGTAACTGGCAACAACATCTCAAAAGCAGAACATGATACATGCAATCAGACTCATCAATACAGAAGGCCCAGAAGTTGAAGACAATCCTTCAAATATAGTCTGAGTAGCTCAACCACTGACGTTGATATGAGTGTCAGTGACAACACTGACGTAACACAGACACACAAAATATACATAGCATAAAACACGTGAAACATGCACAACTACCCAAGTGACCATGAATCAAAGATTAAAATTTATATCTTATTATGACTGAATCTATGAAAAGAAGGAACTAGAATCGTCCGTGGACAGATATTGCTCTAGAATCCATGTTCAACCTGTACCTGACATTGTTAAGTAGTTACATAAGTGAACACATCGTTGTGTTCATAATATGAACGTAATATAAAATTTACTATAAAATTGTAACTGGCCGGCCGAAGTGGCCGTGCGGTTAAAGGCGCTGCAGTCTGGAACCGCAAGACCGCTACGGTCGCAGGTTCGAATCCTGCCTCGGGCATGGATGTTTATGATGTCCTTAGGTTAGTTAGGTTTAACTAGTTCTAAGTTCTAGGGGACTGATGACCTCAGCAGTTGAGTCCCATAGTGCTCAGAGCCGTTTTTTTTTGGAAAGTTGTAACTCGCTCTCTATAATTGTTTCTGTCTTAAATTTAGCCCAACTTTACCTCCCACTTTGTAAAATCTACATAACACCAAAAACTATGTCCACACGAACGGTTATATAACTTAAACTCGTATGCTAAACTTCGACTAACCAGAACCCATGTAAGTAGGCTGTTTAGGTTTTTATGTTGGTAACGCCACGTAGCGCTCTATATGAAAATCACTGACTGTGCTTTGTGAAGTCTGTGGCTGGTTTGCATTGTTGGAATATTCGCTATTGCAGTGTTGGGCAGTTGGATGTGAACAGCGCGTAGCGTTGCGCAGTTGGAGGTGAGCCGCCAGCAGTGGTGGATGGCAGAATTTTGAGAGCGGACGATCTGGATGTGTGTCCATCAGAAAGAGTAAATTTGTAAGACTGGATGTCATGAACTGGTATATATTTTATGACTTTTGAACACTATTAAGGTAAATACATTGTTTGTTCTCTATCAAAATCTTTCATAACTACGCCTATCAGTATTTAGTGCCTTCAGTAGTTAGAATCCTTTGTTTAGCTGGCAGTATTGGCGCTCGCTGTATTGCAGTAGTTCGAGTAACGAAGATTTTTGTGAGGTAAGTGATTCATGAAAGGTATAGGTTATTGTTAGTCACGGCCGTTCCTTTGTAGGAATTATTGGAAGTCAGATTGTGTTGCGCTAAAAATATTGTGTGCTAGTTTAGTGTTGATCAGAATAAGTAAGGAGAGAAAAGACTGAGTACGTTTAGTTGTGCTCAGCTGTTTGAAAATCAAATAACGTAAGGGTCTTACCAGCACTGTCATTCATAAATTTTCCAAAGGGGACGTTTCACCTAATCTGAGCTGAACTGTAACTGATCTGAATGCAGCTTGTTAAATGCGCAGTTGAAGTAAAACAATTATGTGGCCCTAATCAAAATTTTCACTTTCGTCGCGTCTTGACAGCATTGTTGTAGATTTCTCGAAAATACAGCGGCAAATAGCAAGCGTGCAGCGGCTAAGCTAGATTTCTGTTTCCAGATACAAATTCAAACTGTTTTATGTGATAATGCATACTGATAAACAGAAGGGTAGGCTGATTAACTATCTCTATGAAATGATATTCAATACATATTCAGAAACACCAAGTAAAACTTCGCGAACTGTTCACACATAACATTTGTCTGAACAATACTATACTTAACAAAGTGAACAATTATTAAAAGAGAGAATGAAGTTAACAGAGAATATATATAAAATCAAAGAACTTAATCACTTAATATGTTAATCCATGATGCAAGGAAGTGGGGTGGTCTTTCTCTCAGCTCTGAGCAAATTAACTAGCTGGCAATAACACAGGCCAATGAAAAAACTTTTTTTAGTTTGATAGCTGATCTTTATAGATTTTTGTGAGCTGAATCCAAATCTAGATTTGTTTCTTTCGTATCACCCATAGTTTTCAAGCAATATGCTTATTATTATATAGTATAAAAATCCTATGCTGTAGAGTAAACGGGGAAATTAATGAAACGCTTTGTTACGACATAAGCATGGTTTCTATTTACAGTAACCTACTTAAAACAATGATGTGTGTTAATAGAGATTTCACTTGTCACTTGGAATTGGTTTGTATTTTCTTTTTTTTTCTTTGAAGTTTCTTGTGTAGCTTTTTCTACGATGAGTCGCTTGCTGTACTTCTCTGTGAAGTGACCAGCAGTAGTCCCCCATCATGTTGGTGTTCCAGAGGTATTGGCAATGATTCTCCATCAGTTTAATGTCCTTGTGAAAACGCTCTCCTTGCTCCTCACTAACATCTCCCATATGGTCCAGGATGTAATCAAGGTGAATGTTCAAAGAGTGAACTTTCAGGTTCATTAAACATCCTGAAGTTTTAAATTTCTTTAACATTGTAGCTATAATAGAAACATATTCTGGGTCTTTTTCATGTCCTAAGAACTTTGTAACGACTTGCCTGAATGATGCTCAGGCTACTTTCTCATTTAACGTCATTTTGAATTCAAAGTCAACATCAAATATCAATTTTCTAATGTCAGGTCCTACAAAGACGCCTTCTTTTAATGTAGCTTCTGAAAGGTGTAGAAATTTTTGGCAGAAATACTTGAAACATGGTCCATATTTAGGCAAAACCCTTACAAACTGTTCCATTAGGCCTATCTTTATATGTAGAGGTAGTAGGAGTACGTTTTTTGGATCAACAATGTTTTTGCGTAGAATGTTCTCCTCACCAGGTTTTAAAGACTCCCTCACAGGCCAATTCTTTGAGCACCAGTGTTGATCCCTAGCCCTACTGTCCCATTCACACAAGAAACATGGAAATTTGGTATAGCCACCTTGCTGGCCAAGAAGCATGCACGTTACTTTTAGATCGCCACAGATCATCCAACCATGAGTAGAATAGCCTATTTTATTTAGCACTATTTCTAGGTTTTCATAGCTTTCTTTCGTATCTATAGCATGTCCAACAGGTCTAGATGCACACATGTTACCACTGTGTAATAAAACAGGCTTTAAACTAGTTTTGGATGAATCAATAAACAGCCTTCAGTCTTCATTTATGTATTCAATACCAAATTCACTCATCAGACTGGGATTGTCTGAGCAGTACACTAAATCACCTTCTTGTTGACAAAGCTTATAAAACATCTGCTCTCTTTCTATACACGTAGATGCTGGTTCCAACTGCCTATAAACTCTTTTCTTTTAATCAAGATCCAAGCAATTCAGCATTTCCCTTCGTTAGCCCCAGATCCCTAACCAAATCGTTAAGTTCGGTCTGAGTAAAGAATTTGGGCTCTAGACTTTCTGTATTACAATGGAATTCATCATCATCTGGTTCATCTACATCAGATTGTACATCAGAAAATACTTCTGTTCAAATAGAATTTAAATCATCTGATGGTTCAGGAGCCGGCAAATCTACACCATGCCCCACTGGTCGGATGGCGAACGGAAGGTATTGTTTTTCGAATTATGACCAGTATTATCAACACTGCAAAAGCAGCAATTATCAGAAAGATTTCTTGGCTCCCTCCATGTCATAGGAACAGAAAATCTAAAAGCTTTTTTCTTCTTTTTGGACCACTTTCTCAGATTTGCAACACACGCGTAACATACCTTATGTGACGCCCAAGATTTATCTTGGTCACCAAGTTTAGATCCAAAGTATGATAGATAAACCTTTTTCACTAAGTCTGTAATGATTTTTTGGTGTTTTTTAATCACAAATTCACCATAAATATAACAAAAACTGTCAGCAGAGCTTTTACAACCACGATTAGACATTGTACTGAGCACATGTACGAGATATGATGACCTGTTATTTCTCCTACTTCTATGTAGGAGCAGTATATAACTTAATTAGCTTACTGGAGACAGAATATTGTTCCAAAGCCATGCAGAATTGTTTAGTAACTAACCTAATGATAGTACTTGTTATGTAAAATAACAAACATCAAATCACATATTGACATAGATTAGATCGACATACATTGAACAAATCGAGTTTTTCCGAATAAGGATGTTCATGTTGATAATACTAGAATGGGTAGCATCACCTGCGGGCGCTGGACTTTTAAGTTCAATACCAAGTCGCTCTCTCTCCCAGGTTGTGTTGGTGAAGGGATCTTCATATCTGCTCCTTCTTGTCTTCTTTTATTCTCTTCTTAAATTACACTATAAATTTATAATATCCTGCCTCCAAATTCCTTCCTTTAAAAAATAAGTGTTTTTGCTGTAAGTAAATAAAAGGTAATACCAAACTGCAAACAAAAGAACTCCACGCAGCCACACCTCCACATGGTGCTGCATGGGCAACAGTGCCCGTGGCCTCAACTGCGTACCACAATTTTGTTGCGCATTGGTAGCCATGGATACTGGCTAAGCGGTCTGTGTGAAGCACTATGGCCTGCATGAAGTAGTAAGGTAGCAGGTCCTAGTAACCATAATGCAGCTTAAAAAAAAACGCAGCTTGCAGGCACTAGAAGGAGGTTTAGAGCGTGAAACCTATAGAGGAAGACAGAGGTTGGAATACATGTAACAAATAGTTTAGGACGTATGTTGCAGTAACTATTCTGGGTTGAAAAGGTATGCGCAGTAGGCACAGGAAACGAATTTGTGGCGGGCCTTATCAAACAAGTCAAAAAAAGAGCCTATCGAATGCGCTGGACTATCGAAAGACCTAGATAAATTAGAGCAAACTTTGAAACAAACCTTGAAGGAAACAGCATAATGTGATATGCTGAAAGCAGCCGCTCCGCTAATCTCATCAAGTAAAACTCTCACGATCAGGTAAGTTGATATAAAGCATCCTTTTATTCCAAGGGCGTCATATTTAGCAGTAACTAGTAGACAATACAGAAATGATACAATAGTTCGGCACCAAGGCATTGTGGGTCAGATATGTCACACAAAACACATAAAAGTGAGAGACAATAAGAACCCGAAACCATTTAGTCGTTACCTGGAACGACCGTCTAAAACCAGTTGTGGGAGAAAGCATTTGCCAGGTGACTACTGACTGCAAGAATGCTAAGGAAATCTAATTCATACTCAGAAAATGTGGACTCGTTCGACAGAATCTTGAATCTTGCGTCTGAGAGTCTTATCGGATAGGGTTAATACAGAGGGTGGAGAAGAGGCAAAGAAGAATGAAGAATGTCACCACGGGTTCTTATAGTAAGCATGAGTATTATGAAGCATCGTCTACAACAGGAGCTGTTTCCTTAGGGAGAGGACTCATAAAATTCAGTGAACGTGCGTTCCATAAAGAGTAAGGCAACGTATTACCGCCTCCTACATCGCACTTGACCACGACGGAAATACCTGTAGGACGAGCATCTTCCCTACGTCGCGACTGCTTTATACTCTTATCGTTCCTGACACCTACCCTCGCCACCTGGACGCACGCTGAGCACTGGATCCCATGCTTTATTGAGAGTGAAAAAGTAATAGCCGTAACAATTACTATATTTATCCCACTATGAAATTAGATGGTCAGTGCTTTCATGGAAAAACGGTTTCGGTTTCCTGTGGATCCATGATTATACCCAGGCGTGCACTTCCGTTCGAAACAAAGCGACAGTCACTAATCTCTTTCTTCAGGGCTCCAAAAGTATGGAAACCGCGTTGGGAGTAATCGGGATTGCCTGAAGGCTGTGTAAGGGCTTTCCAGCGAAACTTCTGCTACTTACTAGAAACAACCTGCCAATATAACGCACGCCCACGCCAGGTTTGTTTCGACTATTCTGCTGAAGCTCCGCTGTGAAGCCTATACATATCATCCATACAATCCCGATCTCTCCCCACTCCCCATGTGATTCCCATATATTTGGAGCCTTGAAGAAAGATATTCGTAGCCGTCGATTTCCTTCGGACGAAGAGGCTCAAGACGTGGTACACACATGGTTCCGTAGGCAATAGCAAGTCCTTTCTCCGTGATAGCATTTGTCTGTCTTGTCTCACATTGCAAAAATTATATTAACATCATGGTGATTATTTTTAAGTTATAAGTAGTTTACTAGCTTTTTTGCATCGGACAGTACCTTATATTTATGAATGAGGTGCAGAAAGAATTGCTGTCGGTATGTCTCCGTGGAAGCCAGTATTTCTCTAACAATACTGACATGAACATTGTACTGGAAATACATGGAAGGATGTAGTAAGTTTCATGCCTTCTGGATTTTGAAACACATGATCACCAAATATTAACCGGATGTTACAGTGTGAGAGACAACGTCTGTTCATCAGGCAAGAACATATTACCAGATCGACAAAATCTGTCTTCGCACTTCCGTTTGTTCATATTTCATTGAGGCCCTTGTAGCTAAGTAGTGTTCAAAAAATGGCTCTGAGCACTATGGGACTTAACTGCTGAGGTCATCAGTCCCCTAGAACATAGAACTAATTAAACCTAACTAACCTAAGGACATCACACACATCCATGCCCGAGGCAGGATTCGAACCTGCGACCATAGCGTCTCGCAGTTCCAGGCTGTAGCGCCTAGAACCGCTCGGCCACTCCGGCCGGCTAAGCAGTGTTCCGCAATCGCACATTTAGTAGGTTGCTTAGATCTTCGGTGCTCTTGGCACCTCTCTTCGACTGTCAGCAAAGTCCACGCAATGTATGCCTTACCTCATTTCAATTGAATACGCTAGATACCCGGAATATGGAGTATGAAGTTAAGATTAAGTTCAAACGAAAAATACGTGATGCGGGTTCGGGTTCTACGCAGTAGTTAAAAACAAAGTTTCAAACACGGCAGCACTTTCCATTAAAAGGAAGCACACGTCAGAACACTTCAGTTATTTTAGAAACTTGATTTACTGTAATGTTTACAGACGATACTTGTCTTCTTAACAAAAAAAGTTTGAGATAAACGCTTGACAAAGTGTGAAACAGAGTAAAGTTTCCAAGAGAAAATATATGTCAAGTTCGGTGAAAATAATTTTCCTTAACAGTAAGATTCAGGCCTGTTAAACATAAATAATTCACTAACACTGAAAGTTTTCTCCTGAATTTAAAGAGAGTAAATGGACAACCGAAAAATACAAATATAAACTGCCCAATGACGGACATGGAATAATTTCTTGTAATTAATCCACTAAACTGAGACAACTCAAGTACATAACGGTGCCGTACATCATGCCTGAAAGGGAACATAGTTATTACATAAATAATTCCATGGCATGCATTACCAAAGGCCACGAGAAATATAATGATAATGACCATTTAAGTAACTGTTTCTTCAGCCTTCCTTATATATCATAAACGTACCGGAACGCAAAATGCTACAGAACAATAATCTTGGCTAAATAGTAATTGTGACACGAAAACTATAGTAACAATAAGTCTCCTCGAATAGCAAAAAGTTACAGCCTCGAACAGCAAAATGTTACAGTTGCTTAAGTTGAATATTAACTGCCAGTCATTCTGCCAACCATCCATTCTGTACAGGTTTTCCAGTATTTCACAATAATGTTATGTCACTGTGATGTCTCTGTTCACATTAACCACGGTCAGACTCATGGGGCTGCGGCCGTTTATTTTAAATATAGTAAGGAATCAAAAGCACTTAGATGGGTTGCGCCGAAAGCTTCTTTAACGTTTGAAGGTTTATACCAGTTAAGTCATAAGAAAATGCTCAGAAAGAGTGCTGAGTAACATTCCTCCTTGCTGAGTCCATTTCACATAGGATAGACACAAGACAAGATTCAATGACTGACTGCAATATTTGTCAGGCATCTGTTTAGTTCGACTGAGAGTGTACCAACAATCAAAGTGTTAAACACATTTCAGTTTGAGGCGCAGCTATGCAGACGTCGTGTCTCACACGGTAACATCCGATTTATATGTGGTGATTAGGCGTTTCAAGATCCAGAAGGTCTGTAACTTCCTATATTCTTCGATATATTTCCAGTACAATGTTCATGTTAGCATTATCAGAGAATTATGCGTTTCAAGATCCAGAAGGCCTGTAACTTACTACATCCTTCCATATATTTCCAGTACAATATTCATGTTAGCTTTATCAGTGAAATGCTGGCTTCCACAGAGGCATACGGACAGCAATTCTTCCTGCGCCTCATTCCTAAGTATAAGGGACTGTCAAGTAAAAAAAGCAATTAAGCTCTATGTTATTTAAAAAGTAATCACAATGATGATAATATATTTGTTCCAATACGAGACTAGACGGTCAAATGCTATCACGGAAATAAGGTTTGCTCTTGCCTACGGAACAATGATTGTACCACCCTTTTGTCCGAAGTAAATCGACGATCACGAATATCTTTATTTACGATCCCAAAAATATGGAAATCACGCGGGGAGTGGGGAGGGATCGGGATTGTATGGAGGATCTGCAAAGGGTTCACAGGGGAGCTTCAGCAGAGTAGTCGAAATAAACTTGGCAACATGTTGGCGTATGTTATGTTGGCAGGTTGTTTCTAGTAAAGCGTAAAAGTTTCTGTGGGAAGCCCTTACACAGCATTCATACAATCCCGATTACTCCACACGCGATTTACATAGTTTTAGAGCCCTGAATAAAGACATTCGTGAACCTCACTTTGCTTCGAACGGAAGTGCACGCCTGGGTACTATCATGGTTCCGTAGGAAAGACACTGACCGTCGCATCTCATGATGGGATAAATATAGAAAGTGTTATGGCGATTACTTTTGCGCTCCAGTCTGGAACCGCGGGCCTGCTACGGTCGCAGGTCCGAATCCTGCCTCGGGCATGGATGTGTGTGATGTCCTTAGGTTAGTTAGGTTTAGGTAGTTCTAAGTTCTAGGGGACTGATGACCTAAGATGTTAAGTCCCATAGTGCTCAGAGCCATTTGAACCATTTTTTTTATTACTTTTGAATTAATAAACATTTATTTTTCCGTATCAGATGCAACGTTTCAATTAGGTTACATATTTCGGTCACTCCGGATCATCTTCAGATCTGTCCGCCCCGATAGCTGAGTGGTCAGCGTGAAGGATTGCCGTCCTACGGCCCCTGGTTCGATTCCCGGTTGGGTCGGGGATTTTCTCCGCTCAGGGAATGGGTGTTGTGTTGTCTTCATCATCATTTCATCCCCATCCGAAGCGCAGCCACCTTCCTACATTTCTTTACGTTAGCGGAACTTCTAATAAACTGCGACTTCCTATGTACGTAAAAGGCCTACACTAAACAATGATATTTCAGTTTCTATGGAGTTGGAGGTGGAATGTGGGAAACATACCACCCAAAAGATGAGCATTTTCCCTGACATGCAGAACCGATTTTCGTTCACGGGTACAGTGTTTAAAATACATTCTGGAAATCATTGTCCTAATGCTCACTGTTTCCAATCCACAGGCGATGCCAAAGCAGTGGGGACGAAAAAGCAGGCGATAAGCACTCTGATGTAGGTAGGTTTTCTTAACCATACTTAAATTTTACCTGTAATAGGCGACTGACTTTTGGTACAGGATGTCACGCGTGTACTAATGTGCTCAGTCACATCTCACAAACAGCATATAAAAGCAACAGTATATTTTCCAAATGCATTATTCTTCACAATCACGTAAACGAACGATAAAACTACCGTGTGTGTATGGCATGGTAGTGCAATAGCTAAAGACAAAGGATTTTTATTCGGGATAAATGAATTTAAATCATCATTTGCGTAATTTAACTTACCGTAGTTTCCGTATTTTACGCCATAACAATAAAGAACGAAACCATGAGTAATTTATTGGTTTGCCTTTAGGAATTCTGTTATTATTCTTTCATAAAAATTCCACAATCTGTGGGACATCAGAAATCTACCACCCTTCTTCTTCTCCTAGTTGTCCCCTTTCTTTTCTTGAATTCTTCGCACCTGATTCGAAACTACACTGAAGCGCTAAGGAAACTGGGATAGGCATGCGTACTCAAATACAGAGATATGTAAATAGGCAGAAAACGGCGTTGCGGTCGGCAACGCCTATATAAGACAACAAGTATCCGGCGCAATCGTTACTGCTGCTAAAATGGCAGGTTATCAAGATTTAAGTGAGTTTGAACGTGGCACTATAGTCGGCGCACGAGCGATGGGACACAGCATCTCCGAGATGGCGAAGAAATTTGGAATTTCCCGTTCGACCATTTCACGAGTGTACCGTGAATATCAGGAATTCGGCAAAACATCAAATCTCCGACATCGCTGCGGCCGGTAAAAGATCCTGCAAGAACGGGACCAACGACGATTGAAGAGGATCGCAAATTGCTGCAGATTTCTATGCTAGACCAACAACAAGTGTCAGCGTGCGGACCAGTCAACGAAATGTCATCGATATGGACTTTAGGATCCGAAGGCCCTCTCGTGTACCCTTGATGACTACAAGAAACAAAGCTTTACGCCTAGCCTGGGCCCTTCAACACCGACATTGGACTCTTGATGACTGGAAACATGTTGCCCGGTCGGACGAGTCTCATTTTAAATTTTATCGAGTGGATGGACATGTACGGGTATGGAGACAACCACATGAATCCATGGACCCTGCATATCAGCATGGGACTGTTGAAGCTGGTGTAAGCTTTGTAATGGTGTGGGGCGTGTGCAGTTGGAGTGATATGGGACCCCATACGTCTAGATACGAGTGACAGATGACACGTACGTAAGCATCCGTATTTGTGTTAAAAGTGATCAGCCAGTTGACGTCCGTGTTCAGCATTCCTGGCAACGCGATTATAGTCAGATTATGAATCTCAACACTGCAGATAAACTTTCTGTAAGCCTTATCACAACTGATTGCCATATCAGAGACAATGATCTTTGGTGTCCCGTAAATGGCAAGTGATCGATGCCCTGGATCTCATTGATGTTATATGGGTCGTCTCCACACTGACTCCTGCAAAGTCTATGTGACCGTACTCCCATTACGGGACTATTGCAGATGAATGCTGAAGATAACGTTTCGGCATTATTCGTCCCTGTCGTCGAAAATATGGCGGTATGCATATTTTTATGCTGTGTGCAGAGGAAGAAGTGACAAGAGCTTTTAGGGTGTCAGATGGTAATAGCTCCGATCACCGACATTTAATTATCTCAGCACTGAGTGGAATATAGTGCGTAAAGGTAAATTTGGCTATTTCATGTTATGTTAATGGAAACAAGTCAGACCACTACCGTTTAAGAGCCACATATCAACCACTATAAAGTGTTAGATCGTGACGATGAAGGCGGTGAATGTATTTGAAAGCCCGAGCTTTGACACACGTGACTAGGCTTGGTAAGTGAGTAAATTTTAGCCAGCTGCTGTCAAGGAAATATCAAGGCATTAAAAATGATACGTGAAATATTTTTTTCTATTTTTTTTTTTTTTTTTTCAAACTGTGCCAGGACTTGTAGATCTATGAATCGTCGGTATAACAGTTGTACCTGTGTTATGAAAGTACTAGAACTCCAAGTGCTATCACACTGAGGCTCAATCGTTATAGCCATTGAAAGCTAGCTAAAGCTAGAGATAAGCTCAGCTGAAATTTTTGCGAAGAAGCTAGCACTGTTCAGAAAGGACAGGCTAAATGCAGTTGGTGGTGGCGTCTTCCCAACTCATATGATACGATTGATGAAAAATTCAAAGCAGACTTGAGTCTACTTTGAAACACGTACCCAACTCAAACAATTATAGTTGGCGCTGACTTCAGTTTACCCTCGATATTGTAATGACGCATTCCGACGCAGAGACATACAATACCTTAAAGGCTGCGCCAAAGATTAAATTGAGATGCATGTAGATTATAATCTTTGTAATGTTCATATTGGATTCTCTTTTGTTTCATACTCCAAGAAGGAGCTAAGAGACACTTTCGATTGTTGCCTTGTGGAGGATGGACGTAATTTTTGGTGTATGCGGAAAGGCAGCCATCTTGTTAGTATTTATGGTTTGAGAGACGAGCAGAGCAAGTCTTATTGTGTTGTGAATAAAAAATAGTGAGAAGTATCTAAGTTTTACGAGAATTATTTAAAGTGACGTAGCATTGTATTCCATGGTTTCCACCGTCTTCGTGAAGTGAACCGATGCCGACTCAGGAAGGTACACACGGTCAACAAAGAGAAGAACATCGATGGCGACTAATGAATTAATATTGTGGCAGAAGGACTAATTCTACGTCTAAGGTGAGAACTCTGAATAAATCAACAGTGACGTAGAATTCAAAAATGTAATTAATCGGAATGGTAAATTATATGACAGGCAAATTTCACACAGCACTGAATTTGTCCGCATTCAATACGGTCAATACAGTCCGTTAAAAAGCCTTTAAAAAATTCTAAAGTTAGTTCTATGTCCGTAATTTTTCCTCTTTTCATAAAAACAATAAATTTATTTTTTTTAAATTTATTTCGCCACACTGGCGATCGCTGATAGGGACAGTGCAGGTGGAACAAAGATTAAGTACTTGGTTGTTGTACTACAAATGTACTTGTAATAATTACTGTTTCTCTGTTACATGACGCACATGGAAAATGACGATTAAGGTGAAACAATATTAACTGTATAAACGGATGGCACAATAATCAGAGGGAACAAGGTCAAGGATTTACACAACTAACCTAATCGTGTGACGCAGCTCAGCCGGAATTAAGGTAGGAAAGCGCAAACGCATGCAGCGGCTGCACCTTGGCTTAGCTCCACTTAAAGCAGAACCTTTTCGTTTCCATATTAAAATCCTGGTAGTGTTTGTGGCAACGCACAATTACACTTTGATAATTACTTTTTTATGTTCAACAATCGCAGAATTAGAAGACGTAGTGCGCAATCTTGTAAATTTCCGACGCGCAACAAATAACAATCGCGGGATATTTTTATTAACTGCAAGAGAATTTAAAGATTTAGATTAACAGTAAAGTACAGATAAAAATAATATCTTCACAATGGAATCGGAGAATTTTAATTTGACAAATGTTCATGGACACGTCACCGATTCTGACAATAGTGACGTAAATGATGACGCAATTAGTTTTTCAGCACAACATAATGTAGAAGTAAATACAATTCAATTGCACTCCACAGGGATTAACAATAACGAACCACTTGCAAATGAAACCTTGTACACAGTCGATGAAGCATCGATTACCAGATCAGATGAAAATATTTCTCGTGAAATCAGTGAACATAGCCCGGTTTCGATTCAATCAGATCGTGGTAGAGAAACAAAGGTTACAAATAATGGCATGAATACAAACACACAAGCTTCGTCAGTTACGCTTGAGGCATATAGTCTGATGTCAAACGTGAGCGAGCAATTATCTGATTTAAAGATCAGTCACAACACAACGAACACAAAACTGGCGAATCTAGAAATCAGCCACAACACAACCAACACAAAACTGTCGAATCTAGAAATCAGCCACAACATGACAAACACAAAATTGTCAAACATGGAAATTGGGTTCCAACAGCAGTTTTTAAGTGTAAACACGCAATTTGAAAACATGCACAGACATTTCGATCAACGCTTAAATAAAGTCACCAATGAAATCGATCAAAAGATCGAAGACAAAGTCATCAAAACCGTCAATAGTGTATACAATGTATTGGCAAATGACTTAGAAAAGAAATTGTCGGATCTTACAAACAAACAGGAACAGGAACTGTCAGAAATAGTAGAAACACACAATCAAACACAAACCGTACAAAAAGAAATACATGAAAACGTACAGGCTATTCAATTAAATTTAACAAGAGTACAGTCCGCATGTGAAGAAATACCTGACCAAGTTAATAAAGTTAACGAAGAAGTCGGTTTTCTGAAACAGGAGACTCGACGTATCAATGCGGACATTATCAAAATAAATGAAACTTTAGAAAACGGTAATGTAAATGAATCAATAACTGACCGGGAAACAAAACTTTTTGAAAAATTAGGTAATGAAATCAAAGTAGCCGGGGACAGAATACGCAAGGAAATTGCTGGTAGACTGAATGTTTCAAATGACTTGCCTACGTCAAGCAACAGGCAGCGCGACACTTATTCGCCCGTGCCAGATTATGATGTCAATAACGCAGAACATCACGCGCCCAGTCCGGCGTATGTGGACGCACCGGCGCAGGCAAACAATGGCTATTCGTCAAACGCGGTGCTGCAACAGGCAGTAGGCGTGTCACCTTGCATCTCGACGATTCTAGTCGATGAGAGCCTGTTGAAACATAGACAGTTTCCATTTTTCTCCAAAGAATCCAGAGAAACTCATCCAGTCGTATTCGTAAGAGCATTTAAAAATGTCTTACCAAGAAACTGGACTGAGGCACAGAAGATTAGATATGTCGTGGGCTTCACACAAGGCGACGCACTTTTGTGGGCCACAGACATGGCTGAACCATGCGTCACCTACGAACAATCTGAACGGGCTTTCTTGGAGAAATATTGGTTTACTGGGGTCCAAGAAAGACTGCTACGTGAGGTGTTCAACCCACAACCGTTCAACCTAAAAACGGCGGGTTGAGAAAGCATTTCGAAAGCTATTTGAATAAGACGCGCTATTGGAACAATCCAATACAGCACGTAGATGTTCTCAAAATTCTGAAAAGCAGACTACTCGCGAACTTACGCAAAATCTTGGTAACCATACCGGAGAAAGACCTTGAATACTTTCTTTCCGTGCTTGACTAAATTGATCTAATACATGAAGAAGAGCCGAGCACAAGTAATCGGAATGAACACTCCGTAACCAATCAAAACTACGGTAACGGGAATCATTTTAATGACAATGGACAAAACCATCACAGTTGGCATCCGTATGCGAAAAGGCCAAATAATGGAAACTGGAATTACGGAAATCGGAGGAATTCGGCGCCACAGAGACGTGAAGACCGAAGATATAGTACAGATTACGGTCCACGCCGGTATGGAAATGATAGAAATCACGTGAGTGATTGGTCAGGTCCGCGTTATGAAAGGCGGTACACAAATGAAAATTACAATAGTTACGGTAATAGGAATGACCAACCAAAGAGAAATAGCGACGGCCGATCGCAAGAGAATGTTGCACGCAGCGGTCCGGAAACTAATTGGCGACAGAATAACCACTCAGTACACTTCGTAGAGGTAACGGACAGTACTGAAGCAACGCCGTTGTCTCCCCCGGTAAACAACAATCGGTCGCAATGAGCCCCCACCGGCCGACCGATTTTACAACAGGGGGCACAAACAAGCACACATTACATCTTAAACAATTATTTTTAAGATATGATCAGGATGCTACCGTAGAAGATGATCTATGTGAAGAAGAGATGAAAGCACCGGACAAGGTAAGAGACCTCGTGTAGGCTGTAATAACAGCAAAGATAGGAACTATAATTACTAACCTAATTTTAGATACAGGCGCATCTACGAATATTATTTCTAACAGTTTATTTACAGAAGCTTCGAAAGCATTAAAGGTACCAGTGTTGCCAACGGAAAATTGTAGAATCTTGACAGCTGTAGGTAACAAGTCAAAAAGTATTAAGTGGCAGACGCAAATACCTGTTACCATTAGCGATGTCACGATAAACTGTACATTCTTAATCGTTGACAAATTAATCGTCAATTGTATTTTAGGTATGGAAGTTTTCCGGCAGTATAAAGTAGACATCGACATAGGCAGTGGAGTTTGCTATTTCCGAGTGGGCAGTCGTAGTGTGAAGGTCAATCTTGTAAAGTCAATAACAGAGCGTAATGGCCAAATACAGAAACAAGCTGAAGTAAAATTAGTTTACCCACAAGTGTCATTGATAGATATTCCTTTCCCCGAACAATTAGACACGGAAATAATTAACGAACAGGCCGCCCACGAGAAGGTAGGAAAATCCACTTGTCTTTCAGAAACTCAACAAAATGAACTAGCAGATCTTATTTATGAATACCGAGACATTTTTAGAAAACAGCCGACAATAATCAAAACTTATGAATACAAAATGGAAGTCTACCCACATAAAACGTACTGCCATAAATCATATGCGATACCATGGGCAAAGAAGGAAGCGGTTCGCAAAGATATAAATAGAATGGTTGCCTGGAAGGTGATAGAACCTTCGCATTCACCGTACTGCAGTCCCATCCTAGCTGTCAACAAACCTGACGGGTCAGTCAGATTAGTACTTGATGCGCGAGAAATTAATAAGATCATCGTACCAATACGCACTAGGCCGGAGAACTTAGATGAGCAATTGCTTAAATTTCATGGAGTGAAGTATTTAACATCCGTTGACATGAAGGCTTCGTATTGGCAAATAGCCCTACATAGTGATAGCAGAAAATACACTCCTGGAAATTGAAATAAGAACACCGTGAATTCATTGTCCCAGGAAGGGGAAACTTTATTGACACATTCCTGGGGTCAGATACATCACATGATCACACTGACAGAACCACAGGCACATAGACACAGGCAACAGAGCATGCACAATGTCGGCACTAGTACAATGTATATCCACCTTTCGCAGCAATGCAGGCTGCTATTCTCCCATGGAGACGATCGTAGAGATGCTGGATGTAGTCCTGTGGAACGGCTTGCCATGCCATTTCCACCTGGCGCCTCAGTTGGACCAGCGTTCGTGCTGGACGTGCAGACCGCGTGAGAAGACGCTTCATCCAGTCCCAAACATGCTCAATGGGGGACAGATCCGGAGATCTTGCTGGCCAGGGTAGTTGACTTACACCTTCTAGAGCACGTTGGGTGGCACGGGATACATGCGGACGTGCATTGTCCTGTTGGAACAGCAAGTTCCCTTGCCGGTCTAGGAATGGTAGAACGATGGGTTCGATGACGGTTTGGATGTACCGTGCACTATTCAGTGTCCCCTCGACGATCACCAGTGGTGTACGGCCAGTGTAGGAGATTGCTCCCCACACCGTGATGCCGGGTGTTGGCCCTTTGTGCCTCGGTCGTATGCAGTCCTGATTGTGGCGCTCACCTGCACGGCGCCAAACACGCATACGACCATCATTGGCACCAAGGCAGAAGCGACTCTCATCGCTGAAGACGACACGTCTCCATTCGTCCCTCCATTCACGCCTGTCGCGACACCACTGGAGGCGGGCTGCACGATGTTGGGGCGTGAGCGGAAGACGGCCTAACGGTGTGCGGGACCGTAGCCCAGCTTCATGGAGACGGTTGCGAATGGTCCTCGCCGATACCCCAGGAGCAACGGTGTCCCTAATTTGCTGGGAAGTGGCGGTGCGGTCCCCTACGGCACTGCGTAGGATCCTACGGTCTTGGCGTGCATCCGTGCGTCGCTGCGGTCCGGTCCCAGGTCGACGGGCACGTGCACCTTCCGCCGACCACTGGCGACAACATCGATGTACTGTGGAGACCTCACGCCCCACGTGTTGAGCAATTCGGCGGTACGTCCACCCGGCCTCCCGCATGCCCACTATACGCCCTCGCTCAAAGTCCGTCAACTGCACATACGGTTCACGTCCACGCTGTCGCGGCATGCTACCAGTGTTAAAGACTGCGATGGAGCTCCGTATGCCACGGCAAACTGGCTGACACTGACGGCGGCGGTGCACAAATGCTGCGCAGCTAGCGCCATTCGACGGCCAACACCGCGGTTCCTGGTGTGTCCGCTGTGCCGTCCGTGCGATCATTGCTTGTACAGCCCTCTCGCAGTGTCCGGAGCGAGTATGGTGGGTCTGACACACCGGTGTCAATGTGTTCTTTTTTCCATTTCCAGGAGTGTATACTGCGTTCATTCATGCTGGCAGAAGCTATCAATTCCAAGTACTGCCATTTGGACATAACGTGAGTGCTGGGGTGTTTATAGAGGCTTTAGACAGAGTATTGGTTCCAGAACTGATTAGCAAAGGGACGTTGTATGTAGACGAGCTCTTGATAGCCACGGAGACCTGGCAAGAGCATGTAGAATTGGTACACAAAGTGTTCCAAAAGTTCCGAGAATATCACGTCACAGTACATTTTAAGAAGTCCGAATTCGGAAGGGATCGAATAAAATTTTTAGGCCACATTAATTCACTAGGCGGAATTTTACCAGATCCAAAAAAGCTTGATGCCATAAAATGTTTCCCCTCACCACAAACACTTAAACAATAGAAAGCTTTTCTGGGGCCCACGTCATTTTTTCGAAAATTCGTGCCCAAACAGTTACTGAACAGTGATTCCCTCCTCAACCTTTTAAGGAAAAACCACACATGGTTGTGGACAGAAAAATGTGAGGGAGATTTCGTAAAAATCAAACAGGCACTCATAAACGCACCCATTTTGAAGCATCCTAACATGAACTACAACTTTTGTTTGTGTACGGACGCCTCATGTCAGGGATTAGGCTATTGTCTGTTCCAATTAGTAAATGATAATGGAGAACAGAAAGTAAACATAATTAGTTTTGCCAGTAGAACGTTAACGGAATGTGAAAGAGCCTATTCGGCAACTGAACTTGAAGCGTTAGCTGTAGTGTGGGCTTTCCGCAAGTTCGAATACTATCTCTGGGGAAGGCATACACGAGTGTTTTGTGATCATCAAGCATTATCGTTTTTACTCACATGTAAATTGTTGCACTAACGGATTGCACGTTGGTGTTTATTCCTCCAGGAATTTGATTTCGAGATAGTTTATATCAAGGGTGAACAGAATGTAATTGCTGACGCATTATCGCGTTTGCCACAAGGCTTGAGCGAGTTCAGTGAATTGATCGAACAGACTTCCGATTTTAGAGCTTTTCTGATGCATGATGGCACATTTCAACCATAATACAGAAAGCTGTGTAAAGACATGAGCAAACTACTGAAGGAAGACAATAGATGGAGAAAAGTTCTGCAAAAACTGCAGGCGGATGACAATAGTACATTGAAACAATATTACACGATGTCAAACGATGTTCTTTTCTACAGGCGCAATCAACAATCCAACACCTGGTGTGTCTGCATCCCGGAAGAATACATAGACAATTTGATAAGACACACACATAGAGTATGGGGACACTATGGGGTATCAAAATGTACAGCGAAAATATCAACGTATTGTTACTTCCCGAATCTCAGACGCAGGATTGAACAAATAATAAAAAAGTGTACAATATGTCAGAAGGTTAAACATCTTAATAGATCTTGTTTGGACGTATTACACCCTATCATTCCAACTAGACCAAGAGAACTAGTTTCCGTGGATGCAGCAGGACCATATCCACGAGCAAGGGGAGGAGTTAGATATGTGATCGCATTTTATGATGGCTTCACAAAGTATTTAAAAATGTATGCTATAAAAGCAGTACTGTCGGGATCAATAATCAAACGCATGATAGAAGAGTACATACCACTAGTGCGAAAACCGAAAATTATATTAACTGATAATGCAACAAACTTCACTAGTAATAAATGGGAAACATTTCTCCAATCTCAAAACATAAAACATATATTGGTATCCAAATTTCACCCAGAATCGAGCCCGATTTAAAGAAATTTTAAAGAATTTAATCGCTTTATAAGAACTTAAATACCAAATAAACAGACAAAGTGGGTGGAATACATAGCCCCATTTGAGCATATTGTAAATAATTTAATTCATACTTCAACAGGCTTTACACCTACAGAGTTAATGTTTCAAGGCACAGAACTTGACGAATGGGCTAAACCTTTACCTAAATTAGCCACAAAGGAAATAACACTAGACGAAAAGGTACGTCAAGCATTACTACAGATGGGAGAACAAGCAGAAATAAGGAAAAAACAGTTCAACAAAAAGATAAGAAAGGTTACAGAATTTAACATTGGACAGGAAGTACTATTACGTACCCACCCAAAATCCTATAAAATTAAGGCATTAAACAAAAAGTGGCAGTTGTTGTATGATGGCCCTTTCATTATAATAGACAAACCTCACCCAGGATGTTATCTGTTAGGTAACACACGAACGGGCAAGGTGAAAGAGCTATACCCCCACAAGGATATCAAGAAATTTTTTCATTAAAGGTTATATGTTATTTTAGCAAAATTGAAATTATACAACCTTGGGTCACATGGTAAAATTGCTGTCATTAACCTAAGAAACTTGCGAACACGAAAACAAAAGACAGTCAGTTAGTGAAAAACATGCATTAAACTAGAAAACATTACTGAAATTTCAGTTAAACATCGAAACTAGTAATCAACTGGGGGCATATGCCAGCTAAAAAACGCATAGTTAATCACACCTAATGAAACATGTGTTATTGTGAGTCTTAACACTATAAAATAAACCATACGGTACTTTTGTAGACCAACTCAGTTATTTAAGAGAGAGGAACAAAGACAAATTAGCGCGAAGGTCAGAGTTTGTTCGCTTGAGACGAGCAACAAACCACGCGGCGAAATTGCAATCCAACGCTTAGCTGATGAGCACGCGATAGCGTCATGGTAAGACGAGGTCATTGGCCGCGCATTAGGCAGCGAGCCGGGGAGAAATCTTCCCCCTTCCCTGCCCGATCAGCTGAGTGTATACAAAGCGCGAAGACGCATGCGCGGTCGAGCCCAGACAACTCGTGACTCATATTACACGATGGCGGCTATCACGAATTATGTTCACCAACAATGCAGAGTTTTCCCCGCGCCTACAGTCCAGTCGTGGTACATAAGCGCGCATGCGCGGAACGTTTAAAAGTTTTGAGACCACTCTTTCTATGAGACACACTGACGAATGCCATTCAAAAACAAGAAAGAAAATGGTACAAAAGTCTTGTAAATAGTAGCTGAGAAAATTTAATTATAAGCTGGTACTACGTAATAAAAGTGAACATACAAGTACATACTGGTCATGGACGGTATTGTAATATTATATTATACTGAGTAAAAATCTTAGCTTGTACGGAAGGAGAAAGAAAATAGAACAAAAAAATAAATAAATAATGCAGATATACACAGCTGGCCACCGTAAAGGCAACACCAAGAAAGACAAAAGGTAGCACAACAAAATTTATTTTGTAGATAACATGTTGACCAAGTATCAAATGATTACGTTTACAGACGTCTGTGACGTGTGGTTCCTGCCAGAATCAGTAGCCAGAGTAGCCGCCATTGTTGGAGATCACCGCTGCCACACGTCTCGGCATTGAGTCAAAGAGACGTTGGATGTGTTCCTGGGGTACAGCAGCCCAAGCAGCTTCCACACTTTGCCAAAGATCATCTGGTGTGGCAGCTGGGGATGTAATCTGAGTCACTCGTTGTGCAACCATGGACCACATGTTTTCTATCGGCGAAAGATCCGGAGAGCGAGCCGGCCAGGGAAGCACTTCAATCTGGTTATTGACGAAGAACCTTTGGACAATGCGTGCCACGTGTGGTCGCGCATTATCCTGTTGAAATATGGCTGTGGCCGAGCCCTGAAGGTAAGGAAGGACAACTGGCTCCAGCACCTCGGATATGTAGCGCCGGCTATTTAAAGTACTGGCAATGCGTACTAGAGGCGTGCGAGAGTAATATCCAATACCGCCCCATACCATAATACCCGGTGCAAGACCAGTGTGGCGGTGCATAATGCAGCTGTCCAGCATCCTCTCTCCACGGTGTCTCCACACTCGAATCCGACCATCGTGGTGCTGAAGACAGAAGCGTGCCTCGTCAGTAAAGACAACGTCATTCCATTCTGCCGTCCACATCCTCCTGTCATCACACCATTGGCGACGGAGACGTCTGTGGTTCTGCGTCAAAGGTAACGAAGCAATGGACGTCTTGCGGACAGACCACTCTGCTGTAAACGGCGTCGAATGGTACGCGCAGACACTGGATGATACGTTACAGATGCAATGTTCTGTGCTATGGTTCGGGATGTCACTGAGCGATCCGTCACTGCCATGCGCACAATTTGCCTATCAGCACGTGCAGTGGTGCACCGAGGTGAATGCGATCGACCACGTCGGTCCGTCGTACCCTTCTGCATCCAACGGTCACATATCCGCATTACAGTTGTTTGGTTTCGTCCAACACGACTAGCGATTTCTCTGTATGATAGTCCACAATCTCGGTAAGCCACTATCCTTCCTCTATCGAACTCGGGTACTTGATCAAAAGATGTTCGCTGTTGTCTACGAGGCATAACTGATCGTCTTGTGAAACAACCACAAGGTAAACACACGTGCCGAACGTACACTCGTCGAAATCGCCAAGCCTTAAATGGCGCTATGATGTGGTGCCACGGGCGCGCGTGATGTGCGTCTGCGCCGAAATTCTAATCAGTTGCATATCTCATCGCTGCAAACCCATGGTGTGAATTTCACTTGATTCGGATGCTTCCTTCAGGGTGTTGCATTTACGGTGGCCAGAAGTGTATAACCGGAAGAAAGGCTATGTACACGAGAACAACACACAATTACATATAGGGAAGAAGCAGCAAAGAGGAAAGCAAAGAGATAACGCATACATTTACATTACACAGTAGCTAGCGATTTTCAGAATGAACAACAAGGTAAACGCGTGAATTTTTGTGACTAAGGAAAAGAATGACACAAGCTTTAAAGTAGGAAAATAATAAACAGATCTATGCAGCGTGAGTAATGAACTGAATCGCTCTCAAAACAAATACCTAGGATTTATAGAGAGAGAAACACATTAACGTTAGGAAACACCTAAAGCAGTCAGCAAACAACTTTGTAGAATATATAAGCTATACACGAGGTTACATGTACGAAAGCTAAAGTGTAAAGGGGGAAAATATGGAATGATTGCGCATTAATGGACCGTAAGGCAATTATGTATGTAAGAAGAAATATTTAGTTGTAAGTATTATTAGTATGAGGGGACTATGCTCAGCACACCCTGAATTATTTTGGAATGGTACAGGGTACCGAAAAAGGGCCCCACCAGCAAAGTGTATATTATAGTGGTAGATATTTTTTGTGTGTATAAACGTATGTGTGAATGTGTGAAAGGCGAAAGAAGCTCTGTACATGTACGGAACCTAAACAGCATAGAAGTGTATAAGGAAAATTAAACTCTAAGACAACCTCGTATAAACAGGTACACCTAACGTCAAGAAACAACTTAGTAAAAACTGCAAGACTCCACGAGTTTACGAGAAAATACGAAAAACCTGATACACAGTGCAACATTAGCGATGCTTCACTCATGTCTGCTGAAGGAAGGTATGAATTACTTTACAAACTTGAAACATCAAATGATAAATCATGTCAAAATTATATCTTTCATACATATCATGATTTACAGTCACAAAGAATGAAAATGATATCGCCGCTGTACAAGAAACAGGTAAGTAGTGTGATGGACGACCTGTAAGCAAAGGAATCGTCTATAAAATGAATTATGAACAAAAACGTCATACAGAATTTCATGCTGCACTGAAGCTAGGAAAGTCGGATTATTCGTGTACAGATATTTTCATGACAACCGATGCATTAAAATGTCTGTATTTTTTCTCCCATGACAACACAAGACGCCTATAAGCGCACTTTAATTGAAGATGATCCACGCACACAAGGGCGTGCCGCTATTATGAAACACTGTGCATAGTAATAGTAGTTTCACCCTGAACTTCAAAATTTTATGTTTATATGTCCATGTTAATGTAGGAAGTTTTATTAGGGTTAATGATTTACAAGCACACCAGAATGTGCTTACGCCCTAAACACTGTACATATTAGGGTTATGCTGCATATAAATGATTATTTCGTGCATTTTCAGATTTTATACGTAAAAACCGTAGCATACACGTAGTCGTTGCCACTACCCTAAGTAGAAGGTAGAAAATTCCCATCCCAAGCTTCAGTGGAGCGGGTACAGGTGTATTCTCTGCATGCTGATGCCTGTCGTTGCGTATGAAGAATACGTAACGGAGTAAACCTTAACATATACTCGAGTTCAAGAAGGAAAACAAAGGACTTGTTCCTTCTAACTGATTAATGGAAAAATGTGTGTGTGTCAATAAAATCCAAGACGAAGAAGCCACTATGAGTGGTCAAAAATTTTTCAATTTTCGTCGATAGTTTTTTCCTTTAACTAATGTAAATAATGTATTGTATGTGTTATATGTTATTCCATTGTATGTGATGTATTTTGTATTTCATGCCAAGTCCCGTGACTTACAAATTTGTGAATACTTATGTACATTGACCAGAGGTATTGAGGGGAATTAATCTAGGTACAATAGGTAAAAGGGGTTAAAAAAAGTGTAGTGAAAAAGGAAGTTTCGATCGCAACACTCGCGGTTAAAGTGGTGTGTGTAGAAATTAAAATTGTGCAAAGTAGTGCTACGTTGCAAGTGTCAGCGAGCCTAATCAAGTGACATCGAAAATTGAAGCTGGGATCGTCAAACGACCCATGGCGTCACAATAAGAAAAGACAATGCCAAACAAGTATGACATGTTACGCCTCTTACCTGGAGCTGCATCGACGGGATCGTCCTCCGCCTCGCATATAGTGTGGTGTGTTCTTCGGGGCACATATTCCAATGTACCTCGTCGTATCCAGTCTAAGTACTGGAAGGAACTACAAAAAGCACACGCATACTGAGGTTAGGAAGTCTCGACGGTACCCGCACGTCGGTGTATATTCAGTGCACTGGCGAGCGCATTCAACCAACGTCGCCGGCTAACGGACGACCAAACAATCTGGCGCGCGTATCACCCGCCAATATTCAACACTGGGGCTAGCGAACAAAGCTCGTCGCCTCAGAATAAATACAGAAAGCAATCAAGGACTTAATTTTCACCTCTGATGAGGAATGAAACATTTATAAATAACGTTGTATTCATTGTACAAACTTTACTACATGATGTCGTTTTCTCAGTATTAACCAAAACATTGTATACTAGGATTAAGGTTTGTAAATATTAGCATAAGTATACAAAAAAACTGACACATACTCAGTAATACCAAAGAATTCACAGTGCCATGAAAATGAGACAGTAAAAATGAATTTTGTAAATAAAAGACCCCCAAACCTATCAATTGCAAGGTCGACTACTGTATCCTGCCAACCAAATAAAATTTTCTAGTGACAGTATACAGTAGGGGGGGCAGTTGTAATGACACATTCCGACGCAGAGACATACAATACCTTAAAGGCTGCGCCAAAGATTAAATTGAGAGGCATGTAGATTATAATCTTTGTAATGTTCATATTGGATTCTCTTTTGTTTCATACTCCAAGAAGGAGCTAAGAGACACTTTCGATTGTTGCCTTGTGGAGGATGGACGTAATTTTTGGTGTATGCGGAAAGGCAGCCATGTTGTTAGTATTTATGGTTTGTGAGACGAGCAGAGCAAGTCTTATTGTGTTGTGAATAAAAAATAGTGAGAAGTATCTAAGTTTTACGAGAATTATTTAAAGCGACGTAGCATTGTATTCCTTGGTTTCCACCGTCTTCGTGAAGTGAACCGATGCCGACACAGGAAGGTACACACGGTCAACAAAGAGAAGAACATCGATGGCGACTAATGAATTAATATTGTGGCAGAAGGACTAATTCTACGTCTAAGGTGAGAACTCTGAATAAATCAACAGTGCCGTAGAATTCAAAAACGTAATTAATCGGAATGGTAAATTATATTACAGGCAAATTTCACACAGCACTGAATTTGTCCGCATTCAATACGGTCAATACAGTCCGTTAAAAAGCCTTTCAAAAATTCTAAAGTTACAGTTCCATGTTCATAATTTTTCCTCTTTTCAAAAAACAATAAATTTAATTTTTTTATTTATTTCGCCACAATATGCTCACCAAAACACGTGTTTAAATGGGGTGGGACACCTAAACCACCATTCGAAATTGTTATAAATGCATTATCTGAACATTATTTCGAGCAGTTATTTCATGAGCCCACGTGAATAGTATGCTGTTGTGAAAGCACACTTGACCTCTTAGTGACAAATAATGCTTAGCTAATAATGAGCATCACAACGGCTACAGGAATTGGTGAACACAGGGTTATTTTAGCGAGACTCAATACTGTAGCTCCTAAACCCCCCAAAACAAGCGAAACATATATCTGTTCAGAAAAGCAAATAAAATTTCTCTAGACGCCTTCCTCAGAGTCAATCTCCACTCCTTCCAAATTAACAACGTTAGTATAACAAGATGTGGCTTGCATTCATAGAAATAATATCTACAGCAATTGAGAGATTTATACCAAATAAATCAAGAAACGATGCAGATGATGCTTGGTACTCAAAACGGATCAGGACACTGGTGTAGAAACGACGAAAAAGACATGCCAAATTTATAAGAACGCCATACCTCCAAGACTGGCGATCTTTTACAGAAGCTCGAAACTTTGCTCGGACTCCAATGCGAGATACCTACAATTGTTTCCACAACGAAACCTTGCCTCAAAATCTGGTAGAAAACCAAAAGAGATTCAGGTCGTATGTAGCATGTGGTAGCGGAAAGACACAATCAATTCCTTCTCGGGGCGACAGCAATGAAAATACTATTGACGACAGGACTGCTAAAGCGGAGTTACTAAACACAACTTTCCGAAATTCCTTCACCAAAGAAGATGAAGCAAATATTCCAAAATTCGAACCAAGAAAAACTGCCAACATGAGTGGCTTCATAAAACAAAGTCTTTCAGTGAAGACTGTGTGCCAATTAGGTTTCTTTTAGAGTATGCTGATGCAGTAGCTCCATACTTAACAATCATATACAACCGCTCGCGCACCGAAAGATGCTTACCCAAAGACTAGTAAGTTGCATAGATCGCAACAATTTTTAATAAAAATCAATAGAAGTAATCCCCCAAAGTACAGGCCCATATCACTAACGTCGACATACAGCAGCATTTTGTTCGAACATTATGAATTACCTCGAAGAGAAAGGTCTTTTGACAAACAGTTAACATACATTTAGAAAACATCGTTCTTGTGGAACTCAACTAGCTCGTTATTCACACGTAGTGTAGAGCACTATCGACAACGGAATTCAAATTCATCCTGTATTTCTACATTTCAAGAAGGCTTTCGACACTGTACTTCGCAAGCGACTTGTAATAAGATTTCGTGCATCTGGAATTTCGTCTCAGTCATGCGACTGGATTCGTTATTTCCTGTGAGAGAGGTCACACCTTGTAATATTTGACGGAAAGTCATCGAGTAAAATAGAAACGGTTTTTGGCGTTCCCCAAGGTTGTGTTAGAGGCCCTCTGCTTTCCTTACCTATATAAACAATTTAGGAGACAATATAGCAGCAGTTTAGGTTGTTTATAGTTGATGCTGTTGTTTACTACCTAGTAGATTCATCAGAAGATCAAAACAAATTGGAAAACAAGTTAGATAAGAGATCTCTATGGTGAGAAAATTGACAATTGAACCAAAAAATGCCTACCAGAGTAGCCGAGCGGTTCTAGGCGCTTCAGTCTGGGACCGCGCGACCGCTACGGTCGCAGGTTTGAATCCTGCCTCGGGCATGGATGTGTGTGATGTCCTTAGGTTAGTTAGGTTTAAGTAGTTCTAAGTTCTAGGGGACTGATGACCTCAGATGGTAGGTCCCATAGTGCTCAGAGCCATTTTTTGGATCCAAAATAATGAAAAGTGTGAGGTCACCCACATGAGTGCTAAAAGGAATCCGTTAAAGCTTGGTTACTCGGTAAATCAATCAAATCTAAAGACTGTAAATTCAACTAAATATCTAGGAATTACAATTACGAACAACTTAAATCGTAAAAAACATATAGAAAATATTCTGGGGAAGACGAACCAAACACTACGCTTTATTGGTAGAATACCTAGGGGACGCAACAGCTGTAGTAAAAAGACTGCGTCTATTACGCTTGTCTGTCCTCATTCGGAACACTAGTGCACGGTGTGGGATCTTTACCAGATGGGGTTAACGGAGTACATCGGGAAACTTCAAAGAAGGGTAGCATGTTCTGTGTTATCGAGAAATAGGGGAGAGAGTGTCACGGACGTGATACAAGATCTGCCGTGTGCAACATTAAAAAAAGGCTTTTGTCGTTGCGGCGAAATCTTCCACGAAATTTCATTCGTCAGCTTTCTCCTCCGAATGCGGAAATATTTTGTTGTGAGCGACCTATCAAGGGAGAAACGATGGTCATAATAAAATACGGGGAATCAGAGCTCACACGGAAAGATACAGGTGTTCGTTTCCTCCGCACTCTGTTCGAGAGGGGAATAATAGAGAATTATTGTTAAGGTGGTTCTATGAAATCTCTGCCAGACACTTAATGTGACCTGCATAGTATCCAAGCAGATAAATATATACATAGAACGAACTGCTGCAGAATATTTCAAAAGTAACTTAAAGAAATACGCATTGAAACGAGCAGAAATGTTATTTTATTCAAAGATAATAATTTCAGTGAATCTACCTCGATGTATGATGGCCCCCTGGACATTATAAAAGGCAGGACGTGGTCCTCCATATCATAAGTGATAACTACGTACGGCAATGCGTGCCTGCAATGTGCTCCCATCTTGGCGACAAACTCGTTAAGAAGTTCCTATGGAATGGCGCTCCATTCCTCCACCAACACATTTGACAACTGCTGTATGGTCATTTGTGCATGTGTACGTGGTGCAGTACGCCTCCCCAACGCACATCACATGTGCTCTATGGGATTCATATGTGACGAATGGAGAGACCTGTTCGTTCGCTGAACATCCTCTCGTTGTACGGCCGCACTTCCCCATCCACAACACTGAAGCCAGGGCAGAATCCATCCCTGAAAAATCTCACATGGGGAGGGAGTAGCGTCACAATAACTTTGACCGGTGAGAGTACTATGTTCGAATATTTGGAGCTCAGTACGTGGATTCAGCCTTATGCCTTTCCACAGCAAAACGCCTGGATCCACAAAAGGATCATGTTCAACAGTGTTCCTGGGTGCTTTACGTGAGCCCACCTCACGCACTATGAGCAGTAGTTCCACACAACGTCGTCAATTACTTGTTGAATTCATTCCAATCTCTGTCTCCCCCTACAGTACAATGGAAGTTACTCTTGATGTATTAACACATGTCCTACATCCCGTCCGCCCTTCTTATCAATGTTTTCCACGATTTCCTTTTCATGTCCATTCTGCGGAGAACTCCTCATTTCTTATCTCCACTTACCTACTTTCCATTATCCCTCTGGAGCAGCGTATCACAAAGGCTTCGATTTTCTTTCCGTTCGGTTTTCGCACAGCCCACGTTTTACTTCCGTACACTGCTTTATTGAAATGTTAAATTGTCACAAAATTTCTATAAACGTTTACATGTCGTCCTTGCTTCCCCTGCCATCTTTTATTTTGCATCCATGATAGCAGAAATCTTATTTATGGTTTCTTACGTCTCTTCTTGGTAGAACAATTCCATGTTGAGGATTGAATAACACTTAGGCGGTTTTTTGTTCTACTGATTTTTATTTGTATGAACTAGTTTCCGGGTTATTAGGCCATCTTCAGATAACAACTGGCTATTGTTTACAAGGAGCTTGTGTTTTTACGAACCAAAAACTCTGGACTCAGATACAATGCACTTACATACCATCTTTAGTTGTGGTATTGTCTTTGGAATTGTCAAACGCGTATACTGACTTTTTGTTCTGTAAAACTGTTCTTTACCTTAATAAATCACATTTTATGGTTTGTCAGTACCACGTATGACGACAATTAGAATTATTTAGAAAACACATTATTACAAAATTACAGTTTTTTGGTATTTTTTGTGAACAGTTGCACTGGACACTAATTGTTGGTTGTACAACAGCGATATTTCTTTGGGGTTTACATTTTGTCATTAGAAAAATTGTGCATTAATATATACGAAATAATACATTGTTACAGTTGAGATACAGTTGGGAATGCAAACACATAAGACATATATATGACAACAATTAGAATAATTTAGAAGACACATTATTACAAACTTACAATTTTTTGGTATTTGTTGTGAACAGTTGCACTGGACACTTATTGTTGGTTTTACAACAGCGATGTTTTCTTTGGGGGTTACATTTTGTTATTAGAAAAATTTTGCATTATTATATACCAAATATTACATTGTTACAGTTGACATACAGTTGGGAATGTAAACACATAAGGGATATTAAATTTTTCTAATAACAAAATGTAACGCCCAAAGAAAACATCGTTGTTGTACAACCAGCAACTAGTTTCCATTACAATTCTTCACAACAAATACCAGAAAATTGTAATTTTGCGATAATGTGTATTCCAAATAATTCTAACTGTTGTCATACATGGTACTGACAAACCATAAAATGTGATTTATTGAGGCAAAGAACAGTTTTACAGAACAAAAGTTAAAATACCCGTTTGACAATTCCAAAGACAATACCACAACTAAGGATCGTATGTAAGTGCGTTGTATCTTAGTCCAGAATGTTTAATTCGTAAGAACACAAGTTCCTTGATAACAATAGCCAGTAGTTATCTGAAGATGGACTAATAAGCCGAAAACTAGTTCATACAAATAAAAATCAGTAAAACAAAAATCCACCCAAGTGTTATTCAACCCTCAATAGCAGAAATCCTTCGGTTTTCCTAGTTCATGGTCTCCTAGTTCTTTATTAAGTTTATCGCTAATATTGTTTCATCTACTCCTCATTACTTTCGTATTTCTTCGATGTACTCTCAGCCCTCAGTATGTACTCATTATAAAGGGAATTCTATTCATGTTCTCCAATTCACCCTCACTTAAATGTAGAGGACAGTGTCATCAACAATTTTTGTCACTTATGTCCTTTCATCCTGAATTTTAATCTGACTCGTGAGTCTTTCTTTTATTTCGCCACTGCTTCTTCAACGCATAGACTAAACGGTAGTGGCGAAAGATTACATCGAAGTCTTATACCCTTTCTAATCCGAACACTCCGTTCGTGATCGTTCATTTGTACCTTTTGACTCAAGTACGTTGTTAAATGCTTTTTCTCGGTCAGGAAATCTAATAAAGATTTCTTGTTTTTTCTTGTCTCCCTTCCATTATCAAGTCCAACGTCGGAACTGTCTGTTGCCCGAACTCATTATTATCGTCATATGACAGTCCATAATTTTTTCACGCTCTTCTAAGCATTATTATTGTCAGCGTCTTGGATGCATGAGCAGTTAAGCTGGTTGTGCGAAAATCGTCGTACTTACCTGTCCTTGCTACCTTCTGGATTTTGTGGACGGCAGATGATAGAGATGCTAAACCAAAATGTTAAAATGGGTTATAGCACTGTGGCGTGAGGATTTAAATGCGTAACCATACAGTTGAAAAACGCCTGCTAACGAAGAAGAATTCATAAGGTAACAGTGTTTTTTTAGCTAATAATTAAAACTTTATGGTTATTCTTCATAGCTTGTGGTAGGGCGTCTGTGAGATATATTCAGTGGCGACATCCGAGCGCTATGTAGCTGTGTGCATCACTTCCAAAAGCATTAATCGTTTGTAAGAACTATGAGTATATTTTAGATTAGAGAAATAGTTTATAGTGTCACGGAGTTACTTAAGATAGCAATTAATTATGCACATAACAATTTCAAGTATTTCACTACATATTGGTTACATATTTCAACAGATTCCTTATCATCGTAGCCATATAGAAACCGTGACACTGAAAAACTACTTTTCATCCTGAAGATTATGTTACCAAGAAGAATTTTACAATGGGTTTTCAGTGAAACTGCGTAAATGTATGGTACTCTTTTATGAGTTAGTTGAAGCATTGCGTAAATTTCCGTTTTCAGGGAGATACATGTGTTCCCCAGGGGTAGAAAAAGCCAAAAAGTTGTGATCATTATAACCACTATTAATCTAATCAGCAACCAACACCGACAACGATAGCTCAGGTATACATGCCGACGTCGCAAGCTGAAGATGAACAGATAGAGAAAGTGTATGAGGATATTGAAAGGGTAATGCAGTATGTAAAGGAGGACGAAAATCTAATAGTCATGGGCGACTGGAATGCAGTTGTAGGGGAAGGAGTAGAAGAAAAGGTTACAGGAGAATATGGGCTTGGGACAAGGAATGAAAGAGGAGGAAGACTAATTGAGTTCTGTAACAAGTTTCAGCTAGTAATAGCGAATAGCCTGTTCAAGAATCACAAGAGAAGGAGGTATACTTGGGAAAGGCCGGGAGATACAGGAAGATTTCAGTTAGATTACATCATGGTGAGACAGATATTCCGAAATCAGATACTGGATTGTAAGTCGTACCCAGGAGCAGATATAGACTCAGATCACAATATAGTAGTGATGAAGAGTAGGCTGAAGTTCAAGACATTAGTCGGGAAGAATCAATACGCAAAGAAGTGGGATACGCAAGTACTAATGAATGACGAGATACGTTTGAAGTTCTCTAACGCTATAGATACAGCAATAAGGAATAGCGCAGTAGGCAGTACAGTTGAAGAGGAATGGGCAGCTCTAAAACTGGCCATCACAGAAGTTGGGAAGGAAAACATAGGTACAAAGAAGGTAGCTGCGAAGAAACCATGGGTAACAGAAGAAATACTTCAGTTGATTGATGAAAGGAGGAAGTACAAACATGTTCCGGGAAAATCAGGAATACAGAAATACAAATCGCTGAGGAATAAAATTAATAGGAAGAGCAGGGAAGCTAAGACGAAATGGCTGCAGGAAAAATGTGAAGACATCGAAAAAGATATGATTGTCGGAAAGACAGACTCAGCATACAGGAAAGTCAAAACAACCTTTGGTGACATTAAAAGCAAAGGTGGTAACATTAAGAGTGCAACGGGAATTCCACTGTTAAATGCAGAAGAGAGAGCAGATAGGTGGAAAGAATACATTTAAAGCCTCTATGAGGGTGAAGATTTGTCTGATGAGATAGAAGAAGAAACAGGAGTCGATTTAGAAGAGATAGGGGATCCAGTATTAGAATCGGAATTTAAAAGAGCTTTGGAGGACTTACGGTCAAATAAGGCAGAAGGGATAGATAACATACCACCAGAATTTCTAAAATCATTGGGGGAAGTGGCAACAAAACGACTATTCACATTGGTGTGTAGAATATATGAGTCTGGCGATATACCATCTGACTTTCGGAAAAGCATCATCCACACAATTCCGAAGACGGCAAGAGCTGACAAGTGCGAGAATTATCGCACAATCAGCTTACCAGCTCATGCATCGAAGCTGCTTACAAGAATAATATACAGAAGAATGGAAAAGAAAATCGAGAATGCGCTAGGTGACGATTAGTTTGGCTTTAGGAAAAGTAAAGTGACGAGAGAGGCAATTCTGACGTTACGGCTAATAATGGAAGCTAGGCTACAGAAAAATCAAACACCTTCTTACGATTTGTCGACCTAGAAAAAGCGTTCGACAATATAAAATGGTGCAAGCTGTTCGAGATTCTGAAAAAAGTAGGAGTAAGCTATAGGGAGAGACGGGTCATATACAATATGTTCAACAACCAAGAGGGAATAATAAGCTTGGACGATCAAGAACGAAGTGCTCGTATTAAGAAGGGTCTAAGACAAGGCTGTAGCCTTTCACCCCTACTCTTCAATCTGTACATCGAGGAAGCAATGATGGAAATAAAAGAAAGGTTCAGGAGTGGAATTAAAATACAAGGTGAAAGGATATAAATGATAAGATTCGCTGATGACACTGCTATCCTGGGTGAAAGTGAAGAAGAATTAAATGATCTGCTGAACGGAATGAACAGTCTAATGAGTACACAGTATGGTTTGAGAGTAAATCGGAGAAAGACGAAGGTAGTGAGAAGTAGTAGAAATGAGAACAGCGAGAAACTTAACATCAGCATTGATGGTCAGGAAGTCAATGAAGTTAAGGAATTCTGCTACCTAGGCAGTAAAATAACGAATGACGGACGGAGCAAGGACATCAAAAGTAGACTCGCTATGGCAAAAAAGGCATTTCTGGCCAAGAGAAGTCTACTAATATCAAATACCGGCCTTAATTTGAGGAAGAAATTTCTGAGGATGTACGTCTGGAGTACAGCATTGTATGGTAGTGAAACATGGACTGTGGGAAAACCGGAACAGAAGAGAATCGAAGCATTTGAGATGTGGTGCTATAGACGAATGTTGAAAATTAGGTGGACTGATAAGGCAAGGAATGAGGAGGTTCTACGCAGAATCGGAGAGGAAAGGAACATGTGGAAAACGCTGATAAGGAGGAGGGACAGGATGATAGGACATCTGGTGAGGCATGAGGGAATGACTTCCATGGTACTGGAGGGAGCTGTAGAGGGCAAAAACTGTAGAGGAAGACAGAGATTGGAATACGTCAAGCAAATAATTGAGGACGTAGGTTGCAAGTGCTACTCTGAGATGAAGAGGTTATCACAGGAAAGGAATTCGTGGCGGGCCGCATCAAACCAGTCAGTAGACTGATGACCAAAAAAAAAAAAAAAAAAAAAAAAAAAATAGCCTATGAATCGACAAGACGACAGACCTGTGGAAAAAACTGACAAGAAGAGCAGGCATGTTGACAGGGTGACAAGGAATAAACCCAAGGACGCCCAAGCCTTTTTCTTCTAACTTGGATGCCCAAGGAAGGAGGGGGGGCTTCGGCTAGCCCACAGGTATTAAGTAAGTTTACTGACGAAAAATCACAACTTTCAAAATGGTTTATGTATTTTAACTAAGTCATCGGTTTATAAATCTTGTTAATTGTAATAAATATTGAAGTGAGTGAATAAAAAATTGACATATTACAATGCAAAATACAGATGTGTTCATATACAATAGATTACTCTGAATCCTCAACTTTAAGGCAAGAGACACACTTCACAATTTTTTCTGAATGTGTGTTACACACATGTTTATGACACTGTCCACTATATTGTTTTGGTTTACTTAGATTGTTGTACTCTTGCTTCTCTGTTTTAGATTCTCTTACACAAATATGGCACCGACCTTTCCCTGCAGGAGGCTGACGTGCGTCTGTTGTCACTTCTTTGATTTTCTTTTGTAGAATAGTCTCCACTGATTGAACAATTTGGTTAGATAACCCTCTTGCATTGGCACTTCTTTCTTCTACCTGCAATTTCACTAGTTCCATACAAGCTTGCAGAAGATAAAGTTTCCATTTGCTGTGTTTCTTTACATTCCATCTTGGATGTTGCTGGATGAATATGGTGGTTGCATTGATAGTACAAATGTCGATGAGAGAGTAAATCCAGATAGAGTTCATCTCTTTGTTCGCCTTTTGCAGGTGTACATACGCGCCAATTGATCAATGGTATCAATTCCACCTTTAGTGGAATTATAATATACATTTATCTCGGTTTTATTCTTCTCTCCTCCAACAGTGCCTTTATCTTGATGCATTGTTGGAAACATCAGTAAGTATTTACTTGGTTTCGTTTTTGCTATGTAGGATACCAAAGTTATTGGAGGCCTACCTGTTGATGGGTCTGTGAACAAGAACATTGATGAATATAGCTCTCGATTTGACGTGTTCTTCATTATGTCTGGAGTATGCTCCCTGTTTGACTGGAGAGTTCCTACTGTTGTAACTTTGTAGTCTTGGTATAACTCTTCCGCCAAATCCACCGATGCGTAGTATTGGTCTGCAGTAATATTTCGACCAGTATTTTTCACAGGTGCTACCAGACGTTTGACGACAGCTGCTGAACCCCGTTCTTCTTTCGACAAATTCTAAACATTACCTGCATAGGGTTCCATATTCAAGACATATCTGTCAACTGCATCGGACATCATGCGTATAAGGATGCCGTACTTGCCCGGTTTATCCTTCATAAATCCTTTGAATGGGTAGCGCCCTCTAAACAAGCTGAGCATCTCATCAATGGTGAGGTGGACCCCTGGTTTATACAGTAGTGGAAACCTATCATTCACTTTGTTGAAAACATCACGGATTGCTGTGAACTTGTCTGCTTCCTTTCTTAGCTGGCAGGTACTTTTGTCATCAAACCAAATAATAAGTTCCTTGAAACGTTCTCTTGCCATAATACCCTTGTAAACTGGTCGACCCATTAGGTCTGACCAAAGATCGTGTACACTGACAGAATTGTCCTTATTTGTCCCCATAAGTATCACGATTCCTATAAAGGCATACAATTCTTTCTCATTAGTCAAAATAACATTTCGCCTAACTGCTTCTTCATTTGAATGTTTTTAATAACATCCATGATGTCAGGCGTAAGGAGTAACTTCAAGGCTTTGCAGGTGAATGGCAAACACCAGTTGGAGTTACTCCTGCCTGCTCTCTTACTATATTAGCAACAGACGTCCGAGGAATTCTAGGCTGTGTGGTTACGTACCTTCTTCCAGACTTGGCCACGATAACATCCTGATGGTCACTGCCTGAAGCTGTGCTATCTTCATCTTCCCTAACATCCACATTACTTTCCCGATCTGAATCATACTCCATAACTCCATCCTCATATTCACTTTCACTCCACGAGTCAGCATCTTCATCTAAAATTTCATTCAGAACTCTTTCTAAAGACGAGTCATGTATTCTTTTAGTCATTTCTAAGTCTGGGTGTGAACAGTAGGGAACTGCACTAACTCACTGCAAGTTTACAAGATAAATACAGCTGACTGAGATCAACAATCACTTCCTCTGAAAGTAAATCGATTGTTGTGAATATCAAGAATACCAACCAACAAGAAACTAACTTGCATTGTTGTAGAGATGAGAAATACGAAATCCTACTAAGGGAAATTTTCTATAGCATGGAAGCCTGAGGGCGGGTTCGTTGGACCCATAGTATGTTTATTTATTTTTCTTTCAAAGCAGGAATTTTCTATAAAATATATTGACACTAACGTTTCATAAAATATCCAACAAACAATAACTCAAAGGGAATGTATAGTATGAAAGTTACTTGGGCAAAAGCAGGGGACTTTAAAAAATTGTAGGGTTAACGAACCTACCCCCCCCCCCCCCCCCCACTTAGGCGTCCTAGGGTAAATTCAGTGATACTTTAGGGAAGACAGAGATTAGAATAGATCTAGTTAATTACTGAGGGGCAGTTTACGGCAAATGTGGGCACAGAAGAGAATTTCCTGGTGGGCCGCATCTAACAGTCTGATTAAAGGTATGCCAGCTCTTAATGTGATACGAGCGTACAATTTTTATTTGCGTGTATTGAGTTAATAAAAACGCAGACGCAGTGGCTGTACAGAGGTTAACACGGCCCGTCACCCGCAGCCACAATTAGCGGAAGTTTGAGCAGCGTTAATTACTCGGTGCCGCGGAGTTGGCCACGTCAGAAAGTAGCGGCAGTTTGTTAGGCAAGCGGCGGCAGCAGCTCGCGAGGGACCGCCTCGCGCGCCCCTGCCCCGCCTCCGCTCGTCGCAGCCTCGGGCTGCCTTATTAAAGCCAAGGACCTGCCCGCCGGGTCACTCCCTCAAAGACAATCATCCATTATTACCCCGCGACGGCGCTGCATCTGGGAACAGTGCCATTGTCTAAGTTGCTCGGGCCAATAAGTCGCGCAAGATAATTTTTCAGTTCTTCGGCTTTTGTCGAGCCTTCATTGTCAGCAGAGACGATGCTCCGTCATTAAGAAATAAACTTCGGCTCAGCGGGAAACCACTGATTAAAGATTGAAGAAGTAGCGAGGTTAATGTTCAGCGTCCTGTCGGCAGCAGGCGCAATAGAGATGGTGTGCTAGCTAATTTCTGTGTGGTTTATGAAAAGCGTTCGGAGCCATTTCTCGCTAGACGTAAATTGCGAAGTTTACCTGTAGCCAATCAGTTATGGCGCGTTTTATATCAAAGAAAGCTTTAATTAGACCATTCGTGGAAGTGCAAGACGTTACACAGTGATTTTTTCGTTTTGTAATGTCTGCCCAGTCTCTTACCACAAGCGAAAACGACAAAAGCAAATTAAAGAATTCATGACAGCAACGTCTGAAAACCATACTACAAGAAAACATTTAAAGAAAACATTTTTTCACTTCGAGGCTTTAAACATGCTTCTTGTACTGAAGCGTTTCATACGCTCCTGACGTCGTAGCTGCCATGTCCTTTCAAGATGTTGTTCATCGTTTATTTATTAGTGTCCTAAAAGTCTACGTACAAACGCATGATAGATGAGCCACAAAGACGAGACCGTGAAGAAACTATACTATGTGATCAAAAGTATCCTGACACCCCCAAAACATACGTTTTTCATATTAGGTGCATTGTGCTGCCACCCACTGCCAGGTACTCCATATCAGCTACCTCAATAGTCATTAGACATCGTGAGAGAGCAGAATGGGGCGCTCCGCAAAAATCATGGACCTCGAACGTGGTCACGTAATTATGTGTCACTTCCGATGTGACAGTGAAGTGCAAACGTGAAGGGACACGTACAGCAGAAAAGCGTGCAGGCTGAATTCGTCTGTTGACTGACAGAGCCCGCCGACGGTTGAAGACGGTCGTAATGTGTAATAGGCAGACATCTATCCAGACCATCACATAGGAATTCCAAACTGCATCAGCATCCACTGCAACTACTATGACAGTTATGCGGGAGGTGAGAAAACTTGGATTTCATGGTCGAGCGACTGCTCCCGTTACAAACGCCTACGACTTGTACATTGGAGTGAGTCCATAATATTTCGAACACGCACCAATGGCCGGAATCATCATCCCATGACGGTACGGAACGTCAAATCTATAGACTCCGGCGTGTGAAAATGTATGTATGTAAAGGGTGGTTCCGTGATGATGTTACAAACTTTGAAGGATGACGGAGACGGGCAAATGTATCTATTTGAGGTAAGGTCCCTGATTCGGAAACAAACGAGTCGAAAATTATATGCGAAAATCATTCTTATATATCTGACAGTGGAATAAATGTATCGGTACTGTTGTTGCTAAGGATGTAGGGTACCCAGCCGGCCGCGGTGGTTCTAGGAGCTCAGTCTGGAACCGCGCGACTGCTACGGTCGCAGGTTCGAATCCTGCCGCGGGCATGGGTGTTTGTGATGTCCTTAGGTTATTTAGGTTTAAGTAGCTCTAAGTTCTAGGGGACTGATGACCACAGATGTTAAGTCCCATAGTGCTCAGAGCCATGTAGGGTACCCAACTTTCATAGGTGATAGTATCGACCATAACAAGAAAAAATGGCTGGTAAACATGGGCTCTAATACGCATACCTGAAGAGCTATGACCACTTGCTCAGTAGAGGACATGTGTTTCACGCTAGCGAAGATGAACAAGTGCTCGTAACTGTTCAAGTAAGCATTTTAGAGCCCATGTTTTTCACATTCTGGTCCATACTACCACATCTGAAGTCAGAATCACATTCACCTTGTACCCATGAAGGGTAAAGGGTGCACCCATCTGCAGGTGGTCGCTCATGTCGGCACCAATGATGTGTGTCGCTACGGATCGAAGGAAATCCTCTCTGGTTTCCGGTGGCTATCTGATTTGGTGAAGACTGCCAGTCTCGCTAGCGGGATGAAAGCAGAGCTCACCACCTGCAGCATCGTCGACAGGACTGACTGCGGACCTTTGGTACAGAGCCGAGTGGAGGGTCTGAATCAGAGGCTGAGGCGGTTTCGCGAACGTGTGGGCTGCAGATTCCTCGACTTGTGCCCTAGGGTGATGGGATTTCGGGTTCTGCTGGATAGGTCAGGAGTCCACTACACACAGCAGGCGGCTACACGGGTACTGGGCGTGGACTGGGCGGTTTTTTAGGTTAGATGGCCACTGGTAGGTACAGAAAGGGCAACAGCCTCAAAGGGTGCAGGACAAAGTCAGGACATGCGGGGACAAGCAGCAATCGGTATTGTAATTGTAAACTGTCGAAGCTGCGTTGGTAAAGTACCGGAACTTCAAGCGCTGGTAGAAAGCACCGAAGATGAAATCGTTATAGGTACGGAAAGCTGGCTGAAGCCAGAGATAAATCCTGTTCAAATTTTTACAAAGGCACAGACTGTGTTTAGAAACGATAGACTGCACGCAACTGGTGGTGGCGTGTTGGTCGCTGTTAGTAGTAGTTCATCCTGTAGTAAAATAGAAGTGGATAGTTCCTGTGAATTACTACGGGTGGAGGCTATCTATACTCAACAACCGAGCTCCTTCTACAGACCTCCCGACTCAGCAGCATTAGTGGCAGAACAACTGAGAGAAAATCTGGAATACATTTCACGTAAATTTCCTCAGCGTGTTATAGTCTTAAGTGGAGATTTCAATTCACCAGATATAGACTGGAACACTCAGCTGTTTAGGACGGGTGGTAGGGACAGAGCATCAAGTGACATTATACTGAGTGCACTATCCGAAAATTACCTAGAGCAATTAAACACAGAACCGGCTCGTGGAGATAACATCTTGGAACTACTGATAACAAACAGACCGGAACTTTTCGACTCTGTAAGCGCATAACAGGGACTCAGTGATCATAAGGCAGTTGTGACATCCCTGAATATGGAAGTAAATAAAAATATATAAAAAAAGGGAGGAAGGTTTATCCGTTTAGCAAGAGTAATAGGAGGCAGATTTCAGACTACCTAACGGATCAAAAAGAAAATTTCTGTTAAGACACTGACAATGTTGAGTGTTTATGGGAAAAGTTCAAGGCAATCGTAAAATGCGTTTTAGACACGTACGTGCCGACTAAAACTGTGAGGGACGGGAAAAACCCAACGTGGTTCAACAACAAAGTTAGGAAACTACTGCGAAAGCAAAGACAGCTTCACTGCAAATTTAACGAAGCCAAAACCTCTGAGGCAAACAGAGTTAGCGTAAGGAGGGCTATGCGTGAAGCGTTCAGTGAATTCGAAAGTAAAATTCTATGTACCGACTTCACAGAAAATTCTAGAAAGTTCAGGTCTTACGTTAAATCAGTAAGGGATCGAAACAGCATATCCAGACACTCTGTGATGATAATGGCATTGAAACAGAGGATTACACGCGTAAAGCTGAAATACTAAACACCTTTTTCCAAAGCTGTTTCTCAGAGGAAGACCACACTGCTGTTCCTTCTCTAAATCCTCGCACGAACGAAAAAAGTGGCTGACATCGAAATAAGTCCAAGGAATAGAAAAGCAACTGAAATCACTCAACAGAGGAAAGTCCACTGGACCTGACGGGATACCAATTCGATTATACACAGAGTACGCAAAAGAACTTCGCCCCTTCTAACAGCCGTGTACCGCAATTCTCTACAGGAACGGAAGGTTCCAAATGATTGGAAAAGAGCACAGGTAGTTCCAGTTTTCAAGAAGGGTCGTCGAACAGATGCACAAAACTATAGGCCTATATCTCTGACGTCGATCTGTTGTAGAATTTTAGAACATGTTTTTTGCTCACGTATCATGTCATTTCTGGAAACCCAGAATCTACTTTCTAGGAATCAACATGGATTCCGGAAACAGCGATCGTGTGAGGCCAAACTCGCTTGATTTGTTCATGAGACCCAGAAAATGTTAGATACAGGCTCCCAGGTAGATGCAATTTTCCTTGACTTCCGGAAGGCGTTCGATACAGTTCCGCACTGTCGCCTGATAAACAAAGTAAAAGCCTACGGAATATCAGACCAGCTGCGTGGCTGGATTGAAGAGTTTTTAGCAAACAGAACACAGCATATTGTTCTCAATGGAGAGGCGTCTACAGACGTTAAAGTAACCTCTGGCGTGCCACAGAGAAGTGTTATGGGACCATTGCTTTTCACAATATATATAAATGACCTAGTACATAGCGTCGGAAGTTCCATGCGGCTTTTCGCGGATGATGCTGTAGTATACAGAGAAGTTGCAGCATTAGAAAATTGTAGCGAAATGCAGGAAGATCTGCGGCGGATAGGCACTTGATGCAGGGAGTGGCAACTGACCCTTAACATAGACAAATGTAAGGTATTGCGAATACATAGAAACAAGGATCCTTTATTATATGATTATATGATATCAGAACAAACACTGGTAGCAGTTACTTCTGTAAAACATCTGGGAGTATGCGTACGGAACGATTTGATGTGGAATGATCATATAAAATTAATTGTTGGTAAGGCGGGTGCCAGGTTGAGATTCATTGGGACAGTCTTAGAAAATGTAGTCCATCAACAAGGGAGGTGGCTTACAAAACAATCGTTCGACCTATACTTGAGTATTGCTCATCAGTGTGGGATCCGTACCAGGTCGGGTTGACAGAAGAGATAGAGAAGATCCAGAGAAGAGCGGCGCGTTCCGTCACAGGGTTATTTGGTAAGCGTGATAGCGTTACGGAGATGTTTAGCAAACTCAAGTGGCAGACTTTGCAAGACAGGCGCTGTTCATCGCGGTGTAGCTTGCTGTCCAGGTTTCGAGAGGGTGCGTTTCTGGATGAGGTATCGAATATATTGGTTCCCCCTAATTATAGCTCCCGAGGAGATCACGAATGTAAAATTAGAGAGATTCGAGCGCGCACGGAGGCTTTCCGGCAGTCGTTGTTCCCGCGAACCATACGCGACTAGAACAGAAAAGGGAGGTAGTGACAGTGGCACATAAAGTGCCCTCCGCCACACACCGTTGGGTGGCTTGCGGAGTATAAATATAGATAGATATAGATGTAGAGACGTTCGACTCGTTCGTTGCCGAACCACGGACCCTCACCTCAAATTGATACAATTATCTGCCTCTATCATCCTTGAAAGTTTTAACGCCATCACGGAATCACTCTGTTTATACTCACATTTACAGTCACTGGCGACTATGACGCTCTGAAGCGGCACCGGATGACGTTTCCAGATATTGGTTCCTACTGAAAATATGACGTACTCACCCCCCTTTACAAGTCCTAGAAGTTGGTAACGGGAATTGCCGAAAACCTGTATACCCAATTAGAAATAACATGCACTGCAGAGCTAATGGCTACTGTCATATAAAAGTAACACCATTTAAGCAACATGCTTGGTTAGTATGATCGCATTGATGACTATTGGATATTTACGTTTGATATACCGCAACGGTGCGCTGTAGTCAACGACAGCCGTCATAGTAAGCTATCATCGTAACAGAAAATTTGGAAATTTGTGGTACGTTCCTATGGGACCAAACTGATGAGCTCATCGGTTCCTATTCTTATACACTACTTTATCTAGCTTAAACTAACTTGCTCTAAGGACAACACACGCACCCATGCCCGAGGGTGGACTCGAACGTCCGACGAGGGCAGCCGCGCGAACCGTCCGTGACAAGGCGCCCGAGACCGCGCGGCTGCCCCGCGCTGTTTATAGTCGTCGATCATGATTGAAAATCCAATGAAGTTCAAATCATTAGATGCTAACAAAAACGAGTTTCAAGAGCTCAATTTCAGAGCGTACGTGTTTTCGTCACAGGAAATTCACTTGAAGTAGCGTCACAAGAAGTACCTCTTATCGAATCGGTGCCTCTTTGGCAGGATGTCGTAAAGGGCATAGGACCTTCTTTGAATTAATGTTTGCTTCACGAAGTTCTTCCTTGTAAAAACTGTAGATTAGCATTTAGTGCTCCACACTTAACATTAAGTGTATTACAGGAAAATAATGTTAAAACTGGACGTCCGGACATCCACAGCACTAACTTTCGAACACCAGTAAGTGTCTCAAATATGACCAAGGAAATTGATATAAATTAATTAAAAGTATCATTTGCCTGTAGTCGTGAGCAGATCTACCAAAGGTAAGCTTTATGCAATGTAGGTAGACGGAGATTTGAGTTCTAAAACATTTCGGATATGACTCTGTTCTGGGACAGCATTGTTCCATAATCAAGATTCTTTGATTTTGTGTTCATAGGTAATGCTCGTCGTAGTCGTGCAATCCGGCAAGCCATAGGTGTCTTCTGGGTAATATCATAAGCTGAGCACTTTACGAAACTGAGTTTTCCTTGCGCGAATAAGAATTTGCATATCCTGCGACTGCATCGACTGCAGGGGCTACCTCGCGCACGCCTCCCACGAGATCCACATTCTCACCTTGTATGTCCATACTCTACATTCGTAGTGTCCCTACCCAACACACTCATTACTCGTGGAAGACATTCTTACCAAGTCCTGTAAGAGTTCGGGTAATACGTGTGCATCCGCACAGAAGAAGGTCATGGCCGATATTGCCAGAACTATATACGTATAAGTATATCCATATAAAAACGAGTGCGGTCTGGGGCTCGGTCTGTCTCGGCACGTCTCTGGTCGCCCATTCTCGGCACTACTCCGTACAGCGTGACTTTTCATTTCAAAGTGGTTCAAATGGCTCTGAGCACTATGCGACTCAACTTCTGAGGCCATCAGTCCCGTAGAACTTAGAACTACTTAAACCTACCTAACCTAAGGACATCACACACATCCATGCCCGAGGCAGGATTCGAACCTGCGACCGTAGCGGTCTCGCGGTTCCAGACTGCAGCGCCTAGAACCGCACGGCCACTTCGGCCGGCGACTTTTCATTTGCGACACTGCTTCTTCCGCCGTTGGGAGCGCCACTTTGCGGTCGGCACGACTTTCTTCAGTTCTGCAGAATCGTGGTGCCAGCGCTTTTTATCCTTCGCGGTTCGTTCGTGGTATAAAGGGAGCTCATAGATTCAGTGAGTTTTTGCACAAAAAGAGACAGGCTAGTGATCCACCGCTCCACCCTTTAAAAATAAATGGGAATCATAGAAGGGAATGATGAGAATTCTCAGTATCTGTTATGCAGTCCCATAATCAATGGATACCGCAAATTTGCTACGGAATTTGAAGAAAATAATTACACGAATAGTTTTATAAACGTTTTATAAACTTACGAATGTTTTTAGTTGTTTTTGAGACCACCCGCCTTTTCAGTTGAAAGCAACCCTGAACACGTGCAGAGTGAACCGATAGATCTGCAATGCAATTACCGTTAGAAACACAATTCCTTTACTTAAAATTTGTTCAGGAGATCGACTTCTTTCCCTCAGGAAGATTTCCCACGTCAGCATAATGAGGTTGCCAAGTGAAATAACGTCTCGAACAACATATGTCTGAAAGGCTATTTTCGAGGTTCTCGGAGACGTTATTCTACAACTCCTCCAACCATATCCTTCACTGTGGGACTTTTGTCTTAATTGGCCATGGGCTCTTTCTTTACTTGCTGCAGTTGTAGACTTTCAGAGATCCTCATGATAACTCACTAACTGTACGTTTTAAGCATCACACACACATAGCAACAAAGTCGTGGAACACGAATCGCGTGACACCTTTCAGGGCTGTTACGCAACGTTTTTTTCTCGTTCCGCAACCATCTCAACGTAATAGTCCGAAGCCTCATGTTCCCCATCGAGATGGGGAACGTGCTACAACCAGGCGTTACTTGATCTAGACGGTACAGTTTCCGAGTCAGTTTCTATTTCAGAAGGCAGCTGATACCTTGGTGGACAGAGAACACAGATCCAGATTTTATTTGGAAGCAAGCCGTAAATGCATGATACAGTTAGCAGAGTCACTTTGGAGTAGGGATGAATCTGCTGCTTATGGAGAGAGCATGTTGCGAAGAAATTCAGAAACAGTGGACGAACCTACTATGGCTGGACACATAGCTCACCAACCGGACAAAAGTACGTCATGAGTTGCCTACAAAGGAGGTCCCTGAGGCCACGACAACGTAAGCATAACAAAGGCTGACAATACGACTACCACGATAGTCATGTTATCCAAAACAACTCCGGGCGTCATGGATGCGTCTCAGGGCGCTCACCTCAGCAACAGATAGCAGCGACATCGCCTAAAGGAGACGTATTTGCTTCTGCCACGTCACGTGGCCGTAAACTGGTTGCGAACAAATCATCCGCCTACCGGTGACTGAGCCGTCGCCTGGCTCGTATCCTGTAGTTGCAGCCAGCTAGCCAACGTCTGATCATTGCTTTTCAGAGCTATATGAAGCCGTCAGTAACCTTTATTGTGGCTATACAGAGACGTGGCCTCTCAATTCGAGGGCCTCCCAGACTTTGGTATCTCGGCTCGTCACTGTGATTGAGTCTGTGCACTGTGTAGTCCCTAAGGCTTTGACTCTATCATACAGTAATGATCAGCTATTCAAGTTGGACAACTTTGACTTATACTATGAAAACTGTAAAGTAAAAAAGAGACTTTAGCTGATAAAATATTTTTGTACTCTTGTGAGTTTGTGCTCCTAGACACAGAAGAATAAATTGAAGTTATTAATAATAAAACTCCTGTCATTGTCTCCCTGCCTGTTAGATTTTCCGCATAGTTCCAGGCGGAGGCAACCTCAGTTAGCACCAACACATTTTGTCTATTTGTTCTGCACTCTTGGACCGCTCCCAAGTGGACTGCGCTTGTACGTGTTTTTTCCACATACATGGTGTGCTTACATCAGATATCCGTTTCATTTTGTCAGTGTCTATTGTGGACACGACCGCATAAGAACTATTATTATGAAAAAATGCCGAAGGTGCACGAAGTGGACCGGCCGAAGTGGCCGTGCGGTTAAAGGCGCTGCAGTCTGGGACCGCAAGACCGCTACGGTCGCAGGTTCGAATCCTGCCTCGGGCATGGATGTTTGTGATGTCCTTAGGTTAGTTAGGTTTAACTAGTTCTAAGTTCTAGGGGACTAATGACCTCAGCAGTTGAGTCCCATAGTGCTCAGAGCCATTTGAACCATTTTGCACGAAGTGGTATTGGACAAGACAGTAGCCATAATCACGACATCCAAGGCCTCCATCCGATTGTCTCCCTCCTACTCCACGGTGAAAGGCTTCTGAGCATCATCACTTCTACTCCCAGCATTTGACAAGAAGACAGAATCGTCGGCAAAGAGCACCATATGCCTCGAACAGCACTTAATCATCTGCGAAATGTCAAGTGATACCCAGAAGCTCTTTTTTTGTTTGGTTACATGGCGGTCGATATCTATTGCAACACTTAAATCATGAAGTGGAACTGTGTCCTTTAAAATTATGAACATTTGGAAACGTATCTGTAGCACTATTTTGATTCACAGGTGCATGTGGCACCTTCTGTGCACAAACTTTTTAGTTGTCCTAAGCAGAAAGGACAGACCTATTGGCAACTTCGTAGCACTACTGGAAGGACATTCCTGCAGTTGCCATTTTCAGCGTTCCTATACTAAGTCCAAAGAGCCATATGCTGAATCATTAGTCATGAATATGTCTCCAGAAAATTGTCCAGATGAGGGGCTCCGGTATGATATGCTCAAATTGAATCATCCATTCGTAGCTGATCTGGGTTTTGAGCAATGCATAAGATCCTCAACAGATCTACAAGAACCATCACAAGTGTTTGCTGCCAGCCCCAAATGTAACCCCCCATCCCCCCACGTCAGCTGTGCCCCCGCCCCTCCACCATGCCCAAGCCAGCCTGTCCCACTGGATGAGCCTCCCTCTAGGCAGGACGTCGTGGGAGACCATTAAAACCAGAAGTTATCCTACTGCAGTAATTGTTTTGTCACCCATCAGATACAACACAGGTGCTTTCTCCTGCAAAGTCCAAAGCCTGTGGTAAAACTGGACATATGGCAGCGGTTTGGCAGTCCTCATTAACATTAATGAGGACAGTACTTGCAGGGGCACACTGGACTGTGACTCAGAGGGGCGAGCAACATGCACTGTCTAGATGTGCTCAACATAGCTGGGCTGCACATCTCTGATGCGCTGTTAACGTTAGGAGCGGCCATTAATGCCAGCCCCAACGCGTTTGAAATAACTGCTGGGTTCAGTTCCACTGCATGGTTTCGAACACATATAAGCATCTTGGTTTTTCACCATTCCAGTGTTTTGCCAAGTAACTGACAAGCAACAGCAATGACGCCACTAATGTGAAAGGCTAGTTAAGTACCCAGATTCAGTGCCAGGCTGAATCCCTGTCGGCTCGCATCTTAATCGTTGACTTGATGGAGACAACTAACATCTTTGGTTTAGATCTCCTTATGCTGTCGATCTGGAAGTCCAAAAGTTAATGAGTTTACATCCAATCTTTCGTACATGACATCTAACTTCATGCATATCTTATAAATTATGTCGCAGTGTTTTCCCACCAGACGGCCAGTGCCACCAACTTTGAAGCACACATCTCCTTGCAGACCTCAGTGACTCCTAGGTTTTTCAAGTAACGGAATGAACGACTCGCATTATGGGACCAACTTTACCCAGAGCCTTAAAGATTTCAAGAGGGACGAATTCTGTCTCCAGCTACCAACAGCCAGAAGGCTACTCCTATTGTGAGTGGAAATTTTAAGTCTTCTGTCAATGTACAGTCTGACGTCGACACCTAGCCTAAAGCAAAGATCGAAGACCTCATGGGGAAATTTGTAGGTACACGCTATTCGCAAAAATCCACCATAGGGACGCCTGTCTAAAACTACCTTTTGATGAAGCCTCAAAGGACATCTTAATCATCAAGACAGGCACAGCTAACATTCTGGACGATATCCTGTAATGAGAATCGGCAGTAACCAGCTGTATTTCAGTATATTTCATTTTGTCTTTCAAATGGTTCAAACGGCTCTGAGCACTGTGGGACTTAACTTCTGAGGTCATCAGTCCCCTAGAGCTTACAACTACTTAAACCTAACTAACCTTAGGACATCACACACACCCATTCCCCAGGCAGGATTCGAACCTGCGACCGTAGCGGTCGCGCGATTCCAGACTGTAGCGCCTAGAACCACTCGGCCACCCCGGCCGGCGTGTGTCTTTCAGCTAAATAATGCTTCTCCACTGCGAATGTATCGCGTTGTTATAGCCTCGTGTGACGGCGATGTACCACACACCTCAATAGTACGAACAGTCGGACTAAAGTGTACGTAACCACGTGAGGTTTGCATAGCCACGAATCATTTTTAACGTCTTGACTGTCGGACGAAATACAGGCTTGACGTTAGAATTTTCTAAGAATTTCCTTATTCTAGCTGACATGGGTCCAGCATATGGTAGGAAACAACATATAGATTCATCTTGCTGTATGTCTGGTGATTGTTCGGACTCCAAGATATGACGTATCCGCTTGTCAGAGAATCCATTCCGTTCACATAAGGACTTTAGGGGTCAGTTCCCTGTGGTAAGCTTTCCGAATTAGACGCGGCATATGCTCTTTGGACCAGCGTCCTAAGGACTCTGGAGCGTTAGTAGGTCTGTGACAGCCAGTCACAGGTATGTGTAGGAGTACGTTAAAGGCTACCCCCAGAATGCCATCACTTTGTTTGCAGACGAGAACGTCCAAAAATGGAAGCTTTCAGCCAATCTCGAGTCCGCTGTAAACTTAATGCTTGGATGAAGAGAATTAAAATTGTCCAAGAAACTCAGCTCTATCTCGTCAAACTAAAACGTGTCTATAACACATTCAGCGAAACATGTTGGTTGTAAGTTTCAGGTCCTTGGTATTCTGCCTTCCAAGTGCTCCATAAGTGAGTTAGCAACTATGAGCGAAATAAGACTACCCACAGCCACTGCGTAACAACGTTTATAGAACTTGTTGTCAGTTAATAACTAAGTTTAAGGAAACACATGGTAACATAGTTTCCGTTTTTTGACATTAAGTGTTTCACTGACTGAGCTCAATGAATCTTCAGGTGGAACACGCATACACAGGTGACAACATAAAATCTAACAAGTGTATCCAATATACCCAGATGTAATGTATTTAACATCCTAATAAATTCCACTGAATTGGAGATACGACATTCACATTCATCGACGAAGGGACGAAGAACACTGCCTTGATACTTCGCCCAGTTTTAAATGGGTGCGCCTATGTTACTAACAACGGGTAGTAAAATCGCAATGCTTAATCGTGAATTTTGGGGAAACCGCAAAATCTCGGCAGAACGGCTGCACCAAGCTGCAATTTCTTAATATCGTCATTGGACATTGAGCTCTTTTTCAGGAGTGAAAGCGTCTCCTGCTTTATATTTTCAGTAGCATTGTTGCTCACTCTTCGGTAAGTCGGATCAGTAAGTAAGGAATCAATTTTACTTTCATAGTCCTCTCGAGCAAAGATGGCCGTCACATTCATTTTGCCCCTCGTAGTATTACTAAATCTTTGGTTTTTCTGGTAGGAAAAATAACTGCGCTTTCAGCAGAAGAGATATTGTTCATCGGCTGCCGATCCTGGCGCAACATGTAACTCATCTCTGACTTGATTTATTCTGTTTATTTCTCTGAAAAACTGTACATAACTTGTGCCACAGAGCAGTCGAATTCCTTCATGGGAATTCTGTTTGGAGTGGCAGCAAAGTTAGGCCTTTTCCCAATACGTATACAGTGTCGTCATCCAGCTCCATAAGCTTAAGGTTTATAGCAGTTCGTCGATGTGAGGTGTCATATAATGTCATGGGATACGAAAGAAGCCACTAGTAATTATTTAGTGATAGCGCATAATGTCTTACACGTCTTAATCACAGATGTCTCTACTTTTGTAATGTCGCTGATAACCTCGTACTTGCGAAGACAAGTCCAACAGAAACACAAACACACATACACATACACACACACATAAACACACACAGCCGGCCGAAGTGACCGTGCGGTTAAAGGCGCTGCAGTCTGGAACCGCAAGACCGCTACGGTCGCAGGTTCGAATCCTGCCTCGGGCATGGATGTTCGTGATGTCCTTAGGTTAGTTAGGTTTAACTAGTTCTAAGTTCTAGGGGACTAATGACCTCAGAAGTTGAGTCCCATAGTGCTCAGAGCCATAAACACACACACACTTATAGGTAGACATACACTTTTTACCTATTTTTCGTCTCCAAGTCAGTGGCTCTAAGACGAACCAGTAATTTGTATATTTACAAAGCTTGTGTTGCTGTTGTTGTTTTTAAATCGGAGTGCTTTTTAATGGGTATGTCTTACTCCTTTAAACTAATGGATACTTATTCGAAAACTAAAGCGGACTGTTTACGAGCTCTTGCATGTCTTAAAGTGGCTTTGGCAGTGCACACTCTGCTAAACATTTTAGTAGCGCGTGTTTGTAATTTTGTTGATAGATCTAAGTCGATCGTGCAAACATTTCTTGTCGTTCACTGTTAGATATCGACGTGGCAGGGTTACCTGACATAAATTCCATAATATGATCGGATTGACTAGAGTGATTTCGAAATGTTTCTCAGGAAATAGAGCTTATTTTCAATTAGGAGGATGTGAATTACACTTAGTAATCGTAAACGAATACCAAATCACTTATACCAGAAACTAGATTTACGTTTGAGCTCGGTTACACGTCCTAAATTTTAGCAGACGTTGAAAATACCGCTTCAGTTGTAAATTACTTTATTATCACACGACTGGTTTCGGACTGTTATATGTCCATCCTCAGGTGTCGTAGCTCTGCTGTGGTCCCCGAGCGCCGCGTGTACCAGGCGCGGTGTGGTGCCTATGAGCGAAGGAAATGATTGTCAGATGGACTGACTCAGAATATATTAAAGTCAAAACAATCTTCTGAGAAATTAAAAGCAAGTGTTATAACATTACGAGTGCAATCGGAAACCCAATGTTAAATATAGCGGAGAGAGCGGATAGGTGGAAAGAGTACATTGAAAGCCTCTATGAGGGAGAGGACTTGTGTGGTACCATAGACAAAGAGACAGGATCCGATATAAAAGACATCGGGGATCGAGTATTACAAGCAGAATTTAAAAGAATTTTGGACGACTTAAGATCAAATACGGAGGCGGGTATCGATAGATTCGATCATAATTTCTAAAATGTTTGGGGGAAGTGGCAACAAAATGAGTATTAACGTCGGTAAATAGAATGTGGCTGGCGACATGACATACCATCCGACATTCGGAAAAACATCATCCACACAATTCCCAAGACTGCAAGAGCTGACAAGTGCGAAAATTATCGCACAGTTAGCTTAACAGCTCATGCATTCAAGTTGCTTACAAGAGTAATAGACAGAAGAATGGAAAATAAAACTGAGGACATGTTGCAAGGCGATCATCTTGGCTTTAAGAAAGGTAATGGCGCGAGAGAAGCAATTCTGACGTTTCGGTTGATAATGGAAACAAGACTAAAGAAAAATCAAAACACGTTCATAGGATTTCTCGACGTAGAAAAAACGTTCGACAGTGTTCGAAATTCCGAGAAAAATAAGGGTAAGCTGTAGGGAGAGACGAGTAATATGCAAAATGTAAAAGAGCAAAGAGGGAGTAATAAAAGTGGACGACCATGAACGAAGTGCTCGAGTTAAAAAGAGTGTAAGACAGGGATGTAGTCTTTCGCCCCTACTGTTCAGTCTGTACATGAAAGAAGCAGTGACGGAAATAAAAAAAAAAAATTCGGGAATGAGATAAAATTCAAGGTGAGAGAATATCAGTGATACAATTCGCTGATGACATTGCTATCATGAGTGAAAGTGAAGAAGAACTACGTGATCTTCTGAATGGAATGGCCAGTCTAATGAGTACAGGATATGGACTGAGCGTAGATCGAATAAAGAAGAAAGTAATGAGAAGTAGCAGGAATGAAATATGGAGAAACTTAAGAGGACTGATGGTCACGAAGTAGACGAATTTAAGGAATTCTACTACCTGGGGAGCAAAATAACCAATGACGGACGGAGCAAGGAGGACATCAAAAGGAGACTAGCACTGGCCCAGAGAAGTCTACTAGTATCAAACATAGGCCTTAGTTTGAGGAAGAAATTCCTGAGAATATACATTTGAAGCACAGAATTGTATGATAGCGAAACATGGGATGTGGGAAAACCGGAAGAGAGAAAATCGAGTCATTTAAGTTGGGGTGCTGTAGACAAATGTTGAAAATTAGGTGCACTGATAAGGTAATGAATGAGGAAGATCTCTGCAGAGTCGGCGAGGGTAGAAAAATATGGAAAAAACTGACAAGGAGAAGGGTCAGGATGATAGGAGGTGTTGAGACATAAGTGAATGACTTCCACGGTACCAGAGGTAGTTTTAGAGGGCAAAAGCTGTAGTGGAAGATAAAGATTGGAATACATCCAAAAGATAATTGAGGACCTAGGTTGCAAGTGCTGCTCTGGTGAGGGAAGGCGGACAGAGAGGAGGGGGGGGGGGTAGAAGGAGATGGATAAACAGATGTGGAGGGGGAAATGGACAGGGAGACAGAAAAAGAGAAAACGTACAGAGAAAGGAAAGACGAGGAAACAGACAGAGATAGAAGGGATGAAGAAATGAACAGTGGGAGGGGGCGGATCAGACAGACGAGATAGGAGGTGGACAAGGAGAGGGGGAGGAGGGGTTGGGTACACGGAGGGGGTATGAGATGGACAGAGAGAGGTGGAGCAAGGATGGAAAAAGAGAGAGAGGTGTGTTGATCACAATGTTTAACATTTCAAAAATTACTTCACACGTTTCGAAATTCTGTCATTTGTAAAGGCAATGTTATGGTATTTGTAGAAAATTGTACAACAGATACGTTGTATCTCGTTAACTATCTTAAATAAGCGAAAATATAAATGAGTGTTACTTCTAAGATTCGGAGACGTATTTTCTCTCGGGTTTTGCCACGTACTGCAACTTCGTTTTCATAACGTTTAGCTGTAGTCAGCACGAAAAAATGCCGCTTATCACGCTTTTAACGCTGTTCCTAGCGTCGATGAAAGGCATCGGTTCCATTCTTGTTACAAACAAAACGATTTTTATTGCCGAATATTATGTGCCCATTCGATAGAACACTCCGAAATTAGTCGATAAGGACTTTCGTGTTGTCGACTTGTAGTAACAGGTACAGTGAAGCACCAAGAATAACCAGTACCCCAGCAGCGCCCATACCAGCACTGTCTGCTAACGCCCCTCCTCTTCTGTCTGTACTTCTCCTCCCTTTCTGTCAGTGTGCTTCTTCGACCTTCCCTTACCACATTATCGTTCCCACTCTAATAGGAGGCTGGTGATCATGGTGAACTTTCGAAGATGTAAGATTTTGAGCAAACGAACTTTTGTATCTATATAAATAATAAGGCGTCCTGTCACGGTTCGTGCGGCTCCTCCCGTCGGAGGTTCGAGTCTTCCCTAGGGGGATGGGTGTGTGTGTTGTCTTCAGCGTAGGTTAGTTTAAGTTAGATTAAGTTGTGTGTAAGCTTAGGGACCGATGACCTCAGCAGTTTGGGCCCATAAGATCTTAAAAAGCAATACTACTACTACTACTAATAATAATAATATAACTGCTCGTTTGTTTAAAATCTTAAATAACTGAAATTTGTCACCGGTTGATCTGAATTATTGACAGAACTTTTCATTCGAATACTTGCATGTTTTTCTATACTTACTCAAGCGCCATATAACATGTAAATTTATACTTAAAGGAACTCTAAGAAAAAAAAACAAAGCACCGAAGAAGAGTTATCCGAATAGATAGGTAATCGTTAGATATAAGGTACACGTACACACGAACGAATTATTGCTGTTTCAGAAGAATTGCATGATTTGTGTAAGATAAAGAGAGTCACAAACTGAGCAAGTCTAGATCGCATTAGTTCACCTCTGAACCTCATGCAGGCAGTTATTCTGCTTGCCATTGTTTGGCAGAATTGTTGGATTACCTCCTGAGAGATATGGTGTCAAAATCCAATTGGCGCGTTAGATCGCTAAAATCCCCAGATCGTCAGAGGGCAATGCCCATAATGCTCCAAAGCGAGAACTTGGTGAGAGATTCGGCAACCTCGCAGGTCAAAGTAGGCAAGCACAAAAACAAGCAGTCAAGCAGTAGAGTCTCCTGCTGTGTGCTGCTGGGGATTTCTTGATGACAGATCTAAATCTACATCTATATGGTTCTTCTGGATATCACACTTAAGCGCCTGCAGAGGGTTCATTGAACCACCTTCACAATAATTTTCTATTATTTCACTTTCGAACAGCGTGCGAAAAAAACCAACACCTGTATCTTTCCCCGCGACCTCTGACTTCGCGTATTTTAATGCTACGATCGTTTCTCCCTATGTAGGTCGGTGTCAACATAATATTTCCGCATTCAGAGGATAAATATGTTGGTGACTGAATTTTTGTGAGACGTTTCTGCTGCAACCAGAAAGCCTTGGTTTTAATTATGTCCACCGCAAATGCTGTATCGTGTACGTGACACGCTCTTCCTATTTCTCGATCATACAAAACGCGCTGCCCTCTTTGAACTTTCTCGATGTACGCAGTTAATCCTATGTGGTAATGGTGGCACACCGCGCTGTTGTACTCCAAAAGAGGACATGCAAGCGAACCAAGTGAGGTGGCGCAGTGGTTAACACATTGGACTCGTATTCGGGCGGACGACGGTTCAAACCCGCGTCCGGTCGTCCTGGTTAAGTTTTCTGTGATTTCCCTAAATGGCTTCAGAATAATTCCGGGACGGTTCCTTTGAAAGAACACGGCCCACTTCCTTCCCCGTCCTTCCCTAATCCGATGGGACCAATTTCTCAGAATGTACGTTTGAAGCACAGCATTGTATGCTAGCGAAAGGTGGAATGTGAGAAAACCGGAGGAGAAGAGAATCGAGTCATTTGAGTTGTGGTGCTACAGATGAATGTTGAAAATTAGGTGCACTGGTAAGGTAATGAATCAGGAAGATCTCTGGAGAGTCGGCAAGAGTAAAAAAATATGGAAAAAACTGACAAGGAGAAGGGCCAGGATGATAGGATGTCTGTTAAGACATAAGGGAATAGCTTCCACGGTACCAGAGGGAGTTTTAGAGGGCAAAAGCTGTAGTGGAAGATGGAGATTGGAATACATCCAACAGATAATTGAGGACGTAGGTTGCAAGTGCTACTCTGATGAGGTAAGGCGGAAGAAGGAGATAATAGCTACGGGGTGGGGGGGGGGGGGCAGTGGAGAAGGACCTACCATACAAGCCAATTGTAGACAGTCTCTTTAGTAAATCTACAGCATCTTCTAAGTGATCTGCCAATAAAATGCCGTCTATGGTTCACCTTCCGTACAACATTTTCTGTGTGTTCTTTCCAATTTCAGTTGTAATCCCTAGTTATTTAGTTCAATTTATGGCCTTTAGATTTCATTGATTTATAGTGTAACCGAAGTTTAACGAATTCGTTTTAGCACTCATGCGGATGGTCTCACACTTTTCATTATTTACGATAAATTGCCAATTTAAGCATCATACACATATTCTATCTAAATCGTTTTTCAATTTGTTTTCATCTACTGATAACTTTTCTAGACGATAAACGAGAGTGTCATTTGCAAACAGAATAAGATGGCTGCTCAGATTGTCTTCTAAATCGCCTATACATAAGGAACAGCAGAGCCTATAACACCACTCTGGGGAACGCCAGATATCATTACTGTTTTACTCGATGACTTTCCGTCAGTTATACGAACTGTAAGTAGTCTGACAGGAAATCACGAATCCAGTCATATAACTGACGCGATATTCCATAAGCATGCAATTAGATTACAAGCCGCTTTTGAGGTACGGTTTCGAAAGCTATCTGGAAATCTGGAATACGCAATGAATTTGCAATCCCTTGTCGTTAGACTCAATACTTCGTGTGACCAAAGAAGTACTTGCGTGTCGCAAGAACCATGTTTTCTATACCCGTGTTTACTGTGTGTCAAGAGACCGTTCTCTCCGACGTAACTCGTAATGTTTAAACACAATATGCCTTCCAAAATCCTGCTGCGTATCGAGGTTACTGATTTTTTTTTCTGGTCATCAGTCTACTGACTGGTTTCATGCGGCCCGCCACGAATTCCTTTCCTGTGATAACCTCTTCATCTCAGAGTAGCACTTGTAACCTACGTCCTCAATTATTTGCTTGACGTATTCCAATCTCTGTCTTCCTCTACAGTTTTTGCCCTCTACAGCTCCCTCTAGTACCATGGAAGTCATTCCCTCATGTCTTAGCAGATGTCCTATCATCATGTCCCTTCTCCTTATCAGTGTTTTCCACATATTCCTTTCCTCTCCGATTCTGCGTAGAACCTCCTCATTCCTTACCTTATCAGTCCACCAAATTTTCAACATTCGTCTATAGCACCACATGTCAAATGCTTCGATTCTCTTCTGTTCCGGTTTTCTCACAGTCCATGTTTCACTACCATACAATGCTGTACTCCAGACGTACATCCTCAGAAATTTCTTCCTCAAATTAAGGCCGGTATTTGATATTAGTAGACTTCTCTTGGCCAGAAATGCCTTTTTTGCCATAGCGAGTCTGCTTTTGATGTCCTCCTTGCTCCGTCCTCCATTGGTTATTTTACTGCCTAGGTAACAGAATTTCTTAGCTTCATTGACTTCATGACCATCAGTCCTGATGTTAGGTTTCTCGATGTTCTCATTTCTACTACTTCTCATTACCTTCGTATTTCTCCGATTTACTCTCAAACCATACTGTGTACTCATTAGACTGTTCATTCCGTTCAGGAAATCATTTAATTCTTCTTCACTTTCACTCAGGATAGCAATGTCATCAGCGAATCGTATCATTGATATCCTTTCACCTTGTATTTTAATTCCACTCCTGAACCTTTCTTTTATTTCCATCATTGCTTCCTCGATGTACAGATTGAAGAGTAGGGGCGAAAGGCTACAGCCTTGTCTTACACCCTTCTTAATACGAGCACTTCGTTCTTGATCATCCACTCTTATTATTCCCTCTTGGTTGTTGTACATATTGTATATGACCCGTCTCTCCCTATAGCTTACCCCTACTTTTTTCAGAATCTCGAACAGCTTGCACCAATTTATATTGTCGAACGCTTTTTCCAGGTCGACAAATCCTATGAAAGTGTCTTGATTTTTCTTTAGCCTAGCTTCCATTATTAGCCGTAACGTCAGAATTTCCTCTCTCGTCCCTTTACTTTTCCTAAAGCGAAACTGATCGTCACCTAGCGCATTCTCAATTTTCTTTTCCATTCTTCTGTATATTATTCTTGTAAGCAGCTTCGATGCATGAGCTGTTAAGCTGATTGTGCGATAATTCTCGCACTTGTCAGCTCTTGCTGTCTTCGGAATTGTGTGGATGATGCTTTTCCGAAAGTCAGATGGTATATCGCCAGACTCATATATTCTACACACCAACGTGAATAGTCGTCTTATTGCCACTTCCCTCAATGAGTTTAGAAATTCTGATGGAATGTTATCTATCCCTTCTGCCTTATTTGACCGTAAGTCCTCCAAAGCTCTTTTAAATTCCGATTCTAATACTGGATCCCCTATCTCTTCTAAATCGACTCCTGTTTCTTCTTCTATCTCATCAGACAAATCTTCACCCTCATAGATGCTTTAAATGTATTCTTTCCACCTATCTGCTCTCTCCTCTGCATTTAACAGCGAAATTCCCGTTGCACTCTTAACGTTACCACCGTTGCTTTTAATGTCACCAAAGGTTGTTTTGACTTTCCTGTACGCGGAGTCTGTCCTTCCGACAATCATATCTTTTTCGATGTCTTCACATTTTTCCTGCAGCCATTTCGTCTTAGCTTCCCTGCACTTCCTATTAATTTCATTCCTCAGCGACTTGTATTTCTGTATTCCTGATTTTCCCGGAACATGTTTGTACTTCCTCCTTTCATCAATCAACTGAAGTATTTCTTCTGTTACCCATGGTTTCTTCGCAGCTACTGTCTTTGCACCTATGTTTTCCTTCCCAACTTCTGTGATGGCCCGTTTTAGAGATGCCCATTCCTCTTCAACTGTACTGTCTACTGCGCTATTCCTTATTGCTGTATCTATAGCGTTAGAGAACTTCAAACGTATCTCGTCATTCCTTAGTACTTCCGTATGCCACTACTTTGCGTATTGATTCTCCCCGACTAATGTCTTGAACTTCAGCCTACTCTTCATCACTACTATATTGTGATCTGAGTCTATATCTGCTCCTGGGTACGACTTACAATCCAGTATCTGATTTCGGAATCTCTGTCTGACCATGATGTAATCTAATTGAAATCTTCCCGTATCTCCCGGCCTTTTCCAAGTATACCTCCTCCTCTTGTGATTCTTGAACAGGGTATTCGCTATTACTAGCTGAAACTTGTTACAGAACTCAATTAGTCTTTCTCCTCTTTCATTCCTTGTCCCAAGCCCATATTCTCCTGTGACCTTTTCTTCTACTCCTTCCCCTACAACTGCATTCCAGTCGCCCATGACTATTAGTTTTTCGTCCCCCTTTACATACTGCATTACCCTTTCAATATCCTCATACACTTTCCCTATCTGCTCATCTTCAGCTTGCGATGTCGGCAGGTATACCTGAACTATCGTTATCGGTGTTGGTCTGCTGTCGATTCTGATTAGAACAACCCGGTCACTGAACTGTTCACAGTAACACACCCTCTGCCCTACCTTCCTATTCATAACGAATCCTACACCTGTTATACCATTTTCTGCTGCTGTTGATATTACCCGATACTCATCTGACCAGAAATCCTTGTCTTCCTTCCACTTCACTTCACTGACCCCTACTATATCTAGATTGAGCCTTTGCATTTCCCTTTTCAGATTTTCTAGTTTCCCTACCACTTTCAAGCTTCTGACATTCCACGCCCCGACTCGTAGAACGTTATCCTTTCGTTGATTATTCAATCTTTTTCTCATGGTAACCTCCCCCTTGGCAGTCTCCTCCCGGAGATCCGAATGGGGGACTATTCCGGAATCTTTTGCCAATGGAGAGATCATCATGACACTTCTTCAATTACAGGCCACATGTCCTGTGGATACACGTTACGTGTCTTTAATGCAGTGGTTTCCATTGCCTTCTGCTTCCTCATGTCGTTGGTCATTGCTGATTCTTCCGCCTTTAGGGGCAATTTCCCACCCCTAGGACAAGAGAGTGCCCTGAACCTCTATCCGCTCCTCCGCCCTCTTTGACAAGGCCGTTGGCAGAATGAGGCTGACTTCTTATGCCGGAAGTCTTCGGTCGCCAATGCTGATTATTTAGCAAAATTTAGGCATTGGCGGTGATCGAACCCGAGACCGATCATAAATCAAAGACGCTACCCCTACACCACGGGTCTACTTACGTTACAGATATGGGATTATAATTTAGTGGATTACTTCTGTTGCCTTTCTTGAATACTGTTGTGACTCTGGAACTTTCTTATCTCTGAGTACGGATCTCGTCGAGCGAGCGGTTGCATGTGATTGTTGAGTACGGAGTTATTGTATCAGCATACTCTGAATAGAACCAAACTATTATACAGTCTGGACCGGGAGACTTGCTTTTATTAAGAGATTTAAATCGCTTCACTACTCCAATGATATTTGCTTCTAAGTTACTCGTGTTGGCAGCTGTTCTTCATTGAAATTCTGTAATATTTACTGAGTCGCCTATAAATAAGGAATTTGGGAAGCTTCTGTTTAGTAACTATGCTTTAGCACTCCGTCAGCGCTAGCATTTCCATTAGTATCGTGCAGAGTTGGCTTGATTCTCTCTTGCCGCTGGCAGAATCAATTTGGATTTTCTCTTATATTTCGAGACAAGATTTCGATGTGGAAACTATTATAAACATCTCGCTTTCAAGTCCGCATTAAACTTCGAGCTTCCGTAAAAGGTCGCCAGTTTTAGAGCTTTTGGGTTCGTTTAAATTTGGCATGATTTTTTCATCGTTTCCGCACCAGTGTTCCGTCCTGTTTTGTGTACCATAGGGATCAGCTCCGTCGTTTGTTAATTTATCTGGCATAAATCTCTCATTTGGTGTCTATAGTGTTTCTTTTAACTATGACAACCAGAGGGGTCCTTATAAGAAATGAGACGGCACCCGAGACCATCACTCCCCGCTGTTGGGTTGCATGGCCCGAGACGTCAGATTGGTATCCCACCACTGTCAGGCGTGTTTCCAGGCACGCTTGCTGGGACTCAACAATGAAGGCATTTCTACTCCAGTTAATCAGATTTCAAGCAGAATATGTCTGAAACCACTGCCAACGGGATTGTTCCCTTTAAGCGACCTCAGTTTCTAGTCAACCTTTCGTTTTCAGTTGCAACAAACAAACTCAAGGTCGGAGGGAGGGATAAGAAATTGCTTTAGAATTTTGACAGAGCGTTGCAATCGAATATTTTTGTGTACCTACGGGAGTACCATATATAAAATGAAAAACATGTCTAATAATTATAAGAGAAAAGTTGTTAGCAAAAATCTCGGAAAGTTCCTGACCGATTTCATACAATACTTACTAGTTATTATGAACGCCCCTCGTGAACCATGGACCTTGCTGTTGGTGGGGAGGCTTGCGTGCCTCAGCGATACAGATAGCCGTACCGTAGGTGCAACCACAACGGAGGGGCAGCAGCCTTTTCAGTAGTTGCAGGGGCAACAGTCTGGATGATTGACTGATCTGGCCTTGTAACACTAACCAAATCAGCCTTGCTGTGCTGGTACTGCGAACGGTTGAAAGCAGTGGGAAACAACAGCCGTAATTTTTCCCGAAGGCATGCAGCTTTTCTGTATGGTTAATGATGATGGCGTCCTCTTGGGTAAAATATTCCGGAGGTAAAATAGTCCCCCATTCGCATCTCCGGGCGGGGAGTACACAAGAGGAAGTCGTTATCAGGAGAAAGAAAACTGGCGTTCTACGGATCGGAGCGTGGAATGTCAGATCCCTTAATCGGGCAGGTAGGTTAGAAAATCTAAAAAGGGAAATGGATAGGTTAAAGTTGGGTATAATGGGAATTAGTGAAGTTCGGTGGCAGGAGGAACAAGACTTTTGGTTAGGTGAATACAGGGTTATAAATACAAAGTGGAATGGGGGTAATGCAGGAGTAGGTCTTATAATGAATAAAAAAAATAGGAATGCGGGTAAGCTACTACAAACAGCATAGTGAACGCATTATTGTGGCCAAGGAAGACACGAAGCCCACGCCTACTACAGTAGTACAAGTTTATATGCCAACTAGCTCTGCAGATGTCGAAGAAATTGAAGATATGTATGACGAAACAAAAGAAATTATTCAGATAGTGAAAAGAGACGAAAATTTAGTAGTCATGGGTGGCTGGAATTCGGTAGTAGGAAAAGGGAGAGAAGGAAACGTAGTAGGTGAATATGGATTTGGGGTAAGAAATGAAAGAGCAAGCCGTCTGGTAGAATTTTGCAGAGAGCACAACTTAATCATAGCTAACACTTGGTTCAAGAATCATAAAAGAACGTTGTATACGTGGAAGAAGCCTGGAGATACTGACAGGTTTCAGATAGATTATATAATGGTAAGACAGAGATTTAGGAACCAGGTTTTAAGTTGTAAGACATTTCCAGGGGCCGATGTGGACTCTGACCACAATCTATTGATTATCAAATGTAGATTAAAACTGAAGAAACTGTAAAAAGGTGGGAATTTAAGAAGATGGGACCTGGATAAATTGACTAAACCAGAGGTTGTACAGAGTTTCAGGGAGAGCATAAGGGAACAATGGCAGGAATGGGGGAAAGAAATACAGTAGAAGAAGAATGGGTAGCTTTGAGGGATGAAGCAGTGAAGGCAGCAGAGGATCAAGTAGGTAAAACGACGAGGGCTAGTAGAAATCCTTGGGTAACAGAAGAAATATTGAATTTAATTGATGAAAGGAGAAAACATAAAAATGCAGTAAATGAAGCAGGCAAAAAGGAATACAAACGTCTCAAAAATGAGATCTACAGGAAGTGCAAAATGGCTAAGCAGGGATGGCTAGAGGATAAATGTAAGGATGTAGAGGCTTATCTCACTAGGGGTAAGATAGATACTGCCTACAGGAAAATTAAAGTGACCTTTGGAGAAAAGAGAACCGCTTGTATGAATATCAAGAGCTCAGATGGAAACCCAGTTCTAAGTAAAGAAGGGACAGCAGAAAGGTGGAAGGAGTATATAGAGGGTCTATACAAGGGCGATGTACTTGAGGACATGGAAATAGAAGAGGGTGTAGATGAAGATGAAATGGGAGATACGATACTGCGTGAAGAGTTTGACAGAGCACTGAAAGACCTGAGTCGAAACAAGGCCCCGGGAGTAGACAATATTCCATTAGAACTACTGATGGGCTTGGGAGAGCCAGTCCTGACAAAACTCTACCATCTGGTGAGCAAGATGTATGAGACAGCGGAAATACCCTCAGACTTCAAGAAGAATATAATTATTCCAATCCCAAAGAAAGCAGGTGTTGACAGATGTGAAAATTACCGAACTATCAGTTTAATAAGTCAGGGCTGCAAAATACTAACGCGAATTCTTTATAGACGAATGGAAAAACTAGTAGAAGCTCACCTCGGGGAAAATCAGTTTGGATTCCGTAGAAATATTGGAACACGTGAGGCTATACTGACCATACGACTTATCTTAGAAGCTAGATTAAGGTAAGGCAAACCTATGTTTCTAGCATTTGTAGACTTAGAGAAAGCTTTTGACAATGTTGACTGGAATACTGTTTTTCAAATTCTGAAGGTGGCAGGGGTAAAATATAGCGAGCGAAGGGCTATTTACAATTTGTGCAGAAACCAGATGGCAGTTATAAGAGTCGAGGGGCAAGATGTTATTCAATCTATATATTGAGCAAGCAGTAAAGGAAACAAAAGAAAAATTCGGAGTATGTATGAAAATCCATGGCGAAGAAATAAAAACTTTGACGTTCGCCGATGACATTGTAATTCCGTCAGAGTCAGCAAAGGACTAGGAAGAGAAGTTGAACGGAATGGATAGTGTCTTGAAAGGAGGATATAAGATGAACATCAACAAAAGCAAAACGAGGATAATGCAATGTAGTCGAATTAACTCGAGTGATGCTGAGGGTATTAGATTAGGAAATGAGACACTTAAAGTAGTAAAGGAGTTTTGCTATTTGGGGAGCAAAATAACTGATGATGGTCAAAATGGATATAAAAGGTAGACTGGCAATTGGAAGGAAAGCGTTTCTGAAGAAGAGAAATTTGTTAACATCGAGTATAGATTTAAGTGTCAGGAAATCATTTCTGAAAGTATTTGTATGGAGTGTAGCCATGTATGGAAGTGAAATATGGACGATAAATAGTTAGACAAGAAGAGAATAGAAGCTTTCGAATTGTGGTGCTACAGAAGAATGCTGAAGATTAGATGGGTAGATCACATAACTAATGAGGAGGTGTTGAATAGGATTGGGGAGAAGAGAAGTTTGTGGCACAACTTGACTAGAAGAAGGGATCGGTTGGTAGGACATGTTCTGAGGCATCAAGGGATCACCAATTTAGTATCGGATTGTAGCGTGGAGGGTAAAAATCTTAGAGGTAGAATAAGAGATGAATACACCAAGCAGATTCAGAAGGATATAGGTTGCAGTAGGTACTGGGAGATGAAGCAGCTCGCACAGGATAGAGTAACATGGAGAGCTGCATCAAACCAGTCTCAGGTCTGAAGACCACAACAACAACAACATTATGAAAAACCTTCAGACAGAGATGTACTATACATTTTTCAACAGTAAAGTGAGTTGTACATTTTCCTGTTTTCTACTGAAATTGGCTGCAAGAAAGAAAATGCTTTGCTGTGGCCTCCTGTGGAAACATGTGGTTGTGGTTTCTTTCAGATTTGACTACTACAGCAATTCGTGCAAACATTAGACAAATAGTTACTCCTACGTAAATTTTTGCTCATTATAAATATTTTGAAAAAATGAACCGCTTTGTTATCATCCTAGCATATGGAAGTTGATTCATAGCTTACTGGCTTGTGATTTGAATACTACTATGGGAAATGAATTTACGATAACAATACACAATTCTCAAGATCAAAATGGTTCAAATGGCTCTGAGCACTTTGGGACTCAACATCTGAGGTCATACATCTCGTAGAACTCTTTAAACCTAACTAACCTAAGGACATCACACACATCCATGCCCGAGGCAGGATTCGAACATGTGACCGTAGCGGTCGCGCAGTTCCAGACTGAAGCGCCTAGAACCGCTCGGCCACACAAGGTGTATGTTCAGATGTGTGTGAAATCTTATGGGACTTAACTGCTAGCGTCATCAGTCCCTAAGCTTACACACTACTTAAAGTACATTATGCTAAGGACAAACACACACACCCATGCCCGAGGGAGGACTCAAACCTCCGCCGAGGCCAGCCGCACAGTCTAACTGCAGCCCCCCAGACCGCTCGGCCAATACCGCGCGCCTCGGCCACACCGGCCGGCTTCTCAAGATCAAAGAGAAATGGGAAGAGGATATGAACAGAGAGGGGGGAGGTAATAAACATAAAGAGGGGGAAGGAGGTGATGGGGAGAGAGAGGGGGAGTGTGAATGGATAATGGATAAAGGGAAGGGGAGGAAGAGATGGACAGAGAGAGGGGAGCAGGAGATTAGGACGTACATCCAGTTTAAAATTTAGCATATCTAGCTGCCAGAAAGAGAAAGGGAGAATTAGAGCATGCGAGCGAGCGAGAGAGAGAGAGAGAGGGAGAGAGAGGGAGGGATGGAGGTGGAGAGAGAGAGAGAGAGAGAGAGAGAGAGAGAGAGAGAGCAAGAGACAGAGACAGAGAGAGAGAGAGAGTGAGCAGACGAACGAGCGAGAGAGAGAGAGAGAGAGAGAGAGAGAGAGAAAGAGAGAGAGAGAGAGAGAGTGAGAGAGAGAAGCGGTAGGTTTCAGAGATTACGCTTCCTGAGCTCATAACTGGAGTACGGAATTACTGCTAAGCTGGATGATATTAACTTCTCAGGTTCAAGCGTTAAGCGACAGGCAGGAAGAGGAATGAAGAACGATTATGTGAACCATATAATCAAACAATCAAGACCAATATCTCACAAAGGTGGCTTTGGCTGGATCTGACAGCGTACCCAGATTTTACACTCAGAAATGTATTCTTTAGTGAGTTGGACGACAATTCCTGCTAGATTCAAGGACGTTGTCTACTAGTTTCTTCTTCAGTCAAGTGAGTTCACTATGACTGGAGTCTTGTAAAAGTTGATTATGTACTACAGCATGTACGTCTCGGTTTTCAGTTTTTGCTCTTAGCATTGCCTCTCCAGGTGGTCTCTAGAAGGGGACTGGCAGGGTTCAGTGAAATTCAGAAATACAGAAATACAGGTCGCTTAGGAATAAAATAAATAGAAATTGCAGAGAAGCTAAGGCGAAATGGCTGCATGAAAAATGTGAAGAAATCGAAAAAAAAATATTGTCGTAACCTGACACAACATATAGAAAAATCAAAACAACTGTCGGTGAAATTAAAAGCAAGGGTGGTAACGTTAAGAGTACACTGAGAATTCCACTGTTAAATGCAGAGGAGAGAGCGGATAGGTAGAAGAGTACAATGAAGGCTTCATTCAGGGGGAAGCCTTCTCTTGTGTGATAGAGAAAGGAACAGGAGTCTATGTGGAATACATAGGGAATAGAGTGTAGAAACAGAATTTGAAAGAGCTTCGGAACAGTTAAGATGAAATAAGGCAGAAGAGACAGATAACATTCCATTAGAATTTCTATAATCATTGACTATTCAGATTGGTGGTTAGAAAGTTTGTGTATGGCGATACACCAACCGACTTTCAGAAAAATATCATCCACACAATTCCAAAGAACTTCAAGAGCTGAAAAATGCGAGAATAATCGCACAATCAGCTTAGCAGGTGATGCATCCACGTTTGTGACAAGAATAACAAGAATAATATAGCAAAGAATGGAAAAGAAATCAGCATGTGTTAGATGACGATCAGTTTGGCTTTAGGAAAGGTAAAGACACCAGAGAGGCAGTTCTGGGGTTGCGATTCGTAGTTGAAGCTAGACTAGAGAAATATCAGGACACTTTTGTAGGATTTGTCGACCTGGAAAAAGCGTTCAATACCATGTTCGAAGTGAAGTAAGATGTTCGAAATTCTAAAGAAAATAAGGGTGAACTATGGAGAGAGACGTTTAATGTACAACATGTGCAAGAGCCAAGAGGGAAAAAGAAGAGTGGAAGACCAATAACGAAATGCTCTTATTAAGATGGGTGTAAGACATGGATGTAGACTTTCGCATCTGTTGTTTAATTTATACATCGAAGAAACAATGACAGATATAAAGGAAAGTTTCAAAAATTGATTTAAAATTCTAGGTGAAAGTATATCAGCTTTAAGATCCGCTGACGACATTGCTACCTGATTGAAAGTGAAGAGCCGCGCGGGATTAGCCGAGCGGTCTCGGGCGCTGCAGTCATGGACTGTGCGGCTGGTTCCGGAGGAGGTTCGAGTCCTCCCTCGGCCATGGGTTAAGTAGTGTCTAAGTAGTGTCCAAGCTTAGGGACTGATGACCTTAGCAGTTAAGTCCCATAACATTTCACACACATTTGAACATTTGAAAGTGTAGAAGAATTACATGATCTGATGAGTGGAATGAACAGTATAGTGAGTACAGAATATGTGTTAAGAGTAAAGCGAAGAAATACGGAAGTAACGAAAAGTAGCAGTAATGAGAAGAGCGAGAAACTGAACATCAGCTACCTAGGGTGCAAAATATCCCATGGTGGTTGGAGCACGGAGGACATAAAAAGCAGACGAGTACTAACCAAAAGGGCATTCCTGGCCAAGGAAAGTCTACTAGTATAAAATACACATCGTAATTTGACGAAGCAGTTTCTGAGAATGCTCATTTGGAGCACAGAATTGTGTGGTAGTGAAACATGGACTGTGGGATAAACGGAACAGAAGAGAATCAAAGCACTTGAGCTGCAGTGTTACATATGAATGTTGAAAATTGGAACGATAAGGTAAGCAATGAGGAGGTTCTGCGCAGAATCTGAGAGGAAAGGAATATGTGGTAAAAACTGACAAGGAGATGGGACAGGATGGAAGAACGTGTGTTAAGACATGAGGGGATAACTCCCATGATACTAGAGGGAGCTGTAGAGTAAAAAAACTGTAGAGAAAGACAGAGCTTTGAATACAACCTGTAAATAACTGAGAGCGTAGGTTGCAAGTCCTACTCTGTGATGAAGATGGTTCAAATGGCTCTGAGCACTATGGGACTTAACATCTGAGGTCATCAGTCCCCTATAACTTAGAACTACTTAAACCTAACTAACCTAAGTACATCACACACATCCATGCCCGAGGCAGGATTCGAACATGTGACCGTAGCGGTCGCGCAGTTCCAGACTGAAGCGCCTAGAACCGCTCGGCCACACAAGGTGTATGTTCAGATGTGTGTGAAATCTTATGGGACTTAACTGCTAGCGTCATCAGTCCCTAAGCTTACACACTACTTAAAGTACATTATGCTAAGGACAAACACACACACCCATGCCCGAGGGAGGACTCAAACCTCCGCCGAGGCCAGCCGCACAGTCTAACTGCAGCCCCCCAGACCGCTCGGCCAATACCGCGCGCCTCGGCCACACCGGCCGGCTTCTCAAGATCAAAGAGAAATGGGAAGAGGATATGAACAGAGAGGGGGGAGGTAATAAACATAAAGAGGGGGAAGGAGGTGATGGGGAGAGAGAGGGGGAGTGTGAATGGATAATGGATAAAGGGAAGGGGAGGAAGAGATGGACAGAGAGAGGGGAGCAGGAGATTAGGACGTACATCCAGTTTAAAATTTAGCATATCTAGCTGCCAGAAAGAGAAAGGGAGAATTAGAGCATGCGAGCGAGCGAGAGAGAGAGAGAGAGGGAGAGAGAGGGAGGGATGGAGGTGGAGAGAGAGAGAGAGAGAGAGAGAGAGAGAGAGAGAGAGCAAGAGACAGAGACAGAGAGAGAGAGAGAGTGAGCAGACGAACGAGCGAGAGAGAGAGAGAGAGAGAGAGAGAGAGAGAAAGAGAGAGAGAGAGAGAGAGTGAGAGAGAGAAGCGGTAGGTTTCAGAGATTACGCTTCCTGAGCTCATAACTGGAGTACGGAATTACTGCTAAGCTGGATGATATTAACTTCTCAGGTTCAAGCGTTAAGCGACAGGCAGGAAGAGGAATGAAGAACGATTATGTGAACCATATAATCAAACAATCAAGACCAATATCTCACAAAGGTGGCTTTGGCTGGATCTGACAGCGTACCCAGATTTTACACTCAGAAATGTATTCTTTAGTGAGTTGGACGACAGTTCCTGCTAGATTCAAGGACGTTGTCTACTAGTTTCTTCTTCAGTCAAGTGAGTTCACTATGACTGGAGTCTTGTAAAAGTTGATTATGTACTACAGCATGTACGTCTCGGTTTTCAGTTTTTGCTCTTAGCATTGCCTCTCCAGGTGGTCTCTAGAAGGGGACTGGCAGGGTTCAGTGAAATTCAGAAATACAGAAATACAGGTCGCTTAGGAATAAAATAAATAGAAATTGCAGAGAAGCTAAGGCGAAATGGCTGCATGAAAAATGTGAAGAAATCGAAAAAAAAATATTGTCGTAACCTGACACAACATATAGAAAAATCAAAACAACTGTCGGTGAAATTAAAAGCAAGGGTGGTAACGTTAAGAGTACACTGAGAATTCCACTGTTAAATGCAGAGGAGAGAGCGGATAGGTAGAAGAGTACAATGAAGGCTTCATTCAGGGGGAAGCCTTCTCTTGTGTGATAGAGAAAGGAACAGGAGTCTATGTGGAATACATAGGGAATAGAGTATAGAAACAGAATTTGAAAGAGCTTCGGAACAGTTAAGATGAAATAAGGCAGAAGAGACAGATAACATTCCATTAGAATTTCTATAATCATTGACTATTCAGATTGGTGGTTAGAAAGTTTGTGTATGGCGATACACCAACCGACTTTCAGAAAAATATCATCCACACAATTCCAAAGAACTTCAAGAGCTGAAAAATGCGAGAATAATCGCACAATCAGCTTAGCAGGTGATGCATCCACGTTTGTGACAAGAATAACAAGAATAATATAGCAAAGAATGGAAAAGAAATCAGCATGTGTTAGATGACGATCAGTTTGGCTTTAGGAAAGGTAAAGACACCAGAGAGGCAGTTCTGGGGTTGCGATTCGTAGTTGAAGCTAGACTAGAGAAATATCAGGACACTTTTGTAGGATTTGTCGACCTGGAAAAAGCGTTCAATACCATGTTCGAAGTGAAGTAAGATGTTCGAAATTCTAAAGAAAATAAGGGTGAACTATGGAGAGAGACGTTTAATGTACAACATGTGCAAGAGCCAAGAGGGAAAAAGAAGAGTGGAAGACCAATAACGAAATGCTCTTATTAAGATGGGTGTAAGACATGGATGTAGACTTTCGCATCTGTTGTTTAATTTATACATCGAAGAAACAATGACAGATATAAAGGAAAGTTTCAAAAATTGATTTAAAATTCTAGGTGAAAGTATATCAGCTTTAAGATCCGCTGACGACATTGCTACCTGATTGAAAGTGAAGAGCCGCGCGGGATTAGCCGAGCGGTCTCGGGCGCTGCAGTCATGGACTGTGCGGCTGGTTCCGGAGGAGGTTCGAGTCCTCCCTCGGCCATGGGTTAAGTAGTGTCTAAGTAGTGTCCAAGCTTAGGGACTGATGACCTTAGCAGTTAAGTCCCATAACATTTCACACACATTTGAACATTTGAAAGTGTAGAAGAATTACATGATCTGATGAGTGGAATGAACAGTATAGTGAGTACAGAATATGTGTTAAGAGTAAAGCGAAGAAATACGGAAGTAACGAAAAGTAGCAGTAATGAGAAGAGCGAGAAACTGAACATCAGCTACCTAGGGTGCAAAATATCCCATGGTGGTTGGAGCACGGAGGACATAAAAAGCAGACGAGTACTAACCAAAAGGGCATTCCTGGCCAAGGAAAGTCTACTAGTATAAAATACACATCGTAATTTGACGAAGCAGTTTCTGAGAATGCTCATTTGGAGCACAGAATTGTGTGGTAGTGAAACATGGACTGTGGGATAAACGGAACAGAAGAGAATCAAAGCACTTGAGCTGCAGTGTTACATATGAATGTTGAAAATTGGAACGATAAGGTAAGCAATGAGGAGGTTCTGCGCAGAATCTGAGAGGAAAGGAATATGTGGTAAAAACTGACAAGGAGATGGGACAGGATGGAAGAACGTGTGTTAAGACATGAGGGGATAACTCCCATGATACTAGAGGGAGCTGTAGAGTAAAAAAACTGTAGAGAAAGACAGAGCTTTGAATACAACCTGTAAATAACTGAGAGCGTAGGTTGCAAGTCCTACTCTGTGATGAAGATGGTTCAAATGGCTCTGAGCACTATGGGACTTAACATCTGAGGTCATCAGTCCCCTATAACTTAGAACTACTTAAACCTAACTAACCTAAGTACATCACACACATCCATGCCCGAGGCAGGATTCGAACCTGCGACCGTAGCGGTCGCGCAGTTCCAGACTGAAGCACCTAGAACCGCTCTGCCACTCCGGCCGGCTGTGATGAAGAGTTGGCACAGGAGAGCAATTCGTGGCGGGCCGCATCAAACCGGTCAGAAGACAGATGACTGAAAATAATCCAAGTAGATAAACCGGGATAATGCAGAAAGATTGGTGTATCTTAAACCCTCATCTCACTGAGGTAAAGGCTTTCAAAGTTAATATTGGCATAGAGATTAATTGTTCGACACTTTCCTAATGTAGACAAGGAATCCTCCCAAAACTGTTGATCTGGATTAGGAAATAGCAGCTCCTTTTAATTTGTTTCTGGGATGCTACCATAAAAAAAGATGAAATCAAATCTTAAAAGTTCGCTCTATGTTGTCCAGCGCAGAGACAAGGTGTTCAACCCGTTCAAGCACGTGATGTCTCATGGGAATGTTAACACCTACTAGCCTGAATCTCTTTTACCATTTAGTACCGCTTAGACGTAAGTCTAGATCAGGCACGTGCAAGCCGGGCACTTTCAGTGTTCTGTTCTCGTATTTCCTGCATTCATGATAGTGTTTTCTTAATCATTCACAGTATTCGCACTCATACTGATTCGTATAGATGCAGTGAGAATATTCTATAGTCTGTGTTTCGTAGAAAATTCGGTGACTTGCCATACTCAAAACTATGATTGCGTATTATAATGTCCATTTACCATTGGTGGTATTCCGTTATGACATTAAATCCCAAGAAAAGAGCAAATGTATTGTTCAATATATAGTTAGCTACATAGCTTCATGATTTATGGATCATTTGCACAATAAATCGTAATGATGTGGAACAAGTATTTTTATATCCACATCACATACTAATTTGCAGATATGGCTGCAAGTTGAACATTTATAAGAGTTCTTTTCTTTTTTAAATATATAAATGGTAATTAGCAATTTCTACACACCGCCTTTTACACATTATGGTAATAAAAATTATTCTACAGTATAGAAGGAGTTGTAAAGGAGAAACTTTTTCAGTTCCTTTTCTAATTTCACTTTTCTGTCTGTCAGACTTTTTATATCAGTGAGCAAGTATAAAAAATTTTTGGTTACTGCATTTAAGCAGTAAATAGATCATGATGAATGTAATGCTAAATTTCAGTCGTGTCCATTCTTGCAATAGGACGCAAAGTATGTCATTTCTCTAGTTGTGCAACAAAAAATAGTCAACAGATAAATTTAATGGATTGGCGTGGATCAAAAATTAATTTAATGAAACGTCGCGTGACATTAAATGATTTAATCACTTAGTATCACCGGTCAATTGAAACAAATGATGCGAACCGAAACAGAATTAATCTTTCGTGGGCAGAAAATGAAATTTCATACCCTAAAAGGGGATAATTATTACACAGACAAGTTTGCGTCCCTTACGCATCGAGAAATCATAATTGATGGAAATAAAAGGAAGCGAAACAAATCAAAAGCACAAAGAGAATAGCTGTTATCTGATTAGAGAATCTTTTGTGTACAAAACGAGGAGTGTTATGTCAGTGGAGTTTTTAAATAATGACCAATTTATAAGCCTGTTATCGAGCGAGGATGCGCTAATGAGAGCGTAACTAATTGGATGGTTATTATGTTTCACATGCGGAGCCTTTGATTCGCACTTCCGACAGGCGCTGTGTACACGCTACGGTTTTCACGTGCCTCTACTCTCCCCCAACTGCGGCGCGATAAAATTTCATACGGTGAACGTTGAGTTCAATTACGTCAGAGCGGAACAACGTGTAAGTGGATCCTCACGTCCGCCTGCCGTATGCTATTCACCAGCGACTTCTCAGTTCTGAAAAGCACGCGATATTAGGAACACTGCAGATATCTGGGGTTATTTCTCCTCTCTGTGCTTGCTCTTCCTCCGTATTCACCATTTAAGAGGAAAATTATATTTCCATTGTTTTCATTAGGCAATAAGTTTCTTCTTTTTAATACGGCAATTAAAATCTGCACCACTTAAAAGAGTAACTTCAAGTAGTCTTGGCCTAAAAGAATTTAAACATCCTGAAAAAGACGGTAAGGGTAATATTCAGATATTTTTTATTTGTCTGGGATAAGTGGACATAATTAAGAGTCTTGTACAAATGATCAAAGAAAAATCCCAGGCCTACTACTTAATGAGCAAAGTGATTTTATGCACATAAATTATTATGAGATTTTTAAAGACCTGTTTTAGCCTTACTCACGAATGCAACAGCACCCTCCCAGGAAGAAACAGCTGCAGCGGAACGGCCCTCAGTGTACTGGCGGCGAGGTGAATTGGGCGCGGCGGAAGAGGACTCGGCGTGGCGTTGTATACGTTCTGACGTAGGGAAATCCACTCCACCACCAATCAAAACAAAGAAGAGGAAACGCATATTTTCGAAAGAATATCTACAATTTAAGGATATTTTATGTTTCTTTAAAAAGAAGTTTTAAATTAGTGCAAGTTTTTCGCTTCATGGTCCACTCAAAAAAGATAATTCATATGTTATTACCTTAAAAATTGTTTTATTAAAAGGAATATTCGCCATTAATATACACGGTGAAATAATAACAGATGCACAATTTTTATAGGTAGAGGGCACTTTTTACTGTTTCCAATAAGGTTACTCCTAAAAACTGCGATATAAGGTTTTAACAGATTGAAATTTACTTTACTTATGACAACGAACCGAGTGTTCTGTACGGACAAGTTACTCTGTAACTACAATATATGGTATGTTGGCATTTAATACGTTCCAAAATTTCTTTTTGTAAACTAAGATATTCCTATCACTAACTGTATCTCTTTTATTAATTACATTTTTAACTTTGTCTAACAGATCTGAAGATGGGCAGCTAGCCCGAAACCGGTAATTGAAAATAAAGAATAGCGATCGAAGACTGAAACGCCATATTTTACATATTTTACAAATGATTTATTCTTGTATTTCACAGCCATAAGGAATCTCATATGCAGCAGCAGAAAGCTGAAATTACAGAAAAGGATCTTAAACGTAACTGAAATTTCGCTCACAGAACGAAGAATATTTTATTTCCTACAATATAAAGTAATACATGGATTCGATTACTCACAAAAATACCCAATAACAACGTTTATGTATTTAAGTTCTGTTACAATCCCCGAGCTCAAGGGTTGCAATACGTCAGAACGACTGAGAGATATGGTTTGGGAGAGAGGGGTGACTCATGACGAAGTCTGCAGAGAAACACCTAACAATGTGTCATAGACTTTATTGCATCAAGGCGCCGCATGTCTTGCGTTCGTGGGTCAGCTCCAGTGCCAATGCCGGAGTCTGCTGCGACAACTTCCGATCGCCCAGTCTTTCAAACGTAGCGCCCCTACTCATGCATGGCTAAGTGGCCACCGCTAATTTTCACTGCGCCAGTATCGCGCGACATGGCTGACTCTTCCCTCAAGCGCAACTCGTGTACCCATGCAGTGCGCCGAAGGGAAACAGCCGTCCGCCGTCCTTAGCAGCTCCGGCCGTCCGCCCAGGGCAGCTCGGTCAGTGGCCACAGAAAGTTCTGCATCCGAGAGGCTGCAAGTTCGCGCCCCGATTCCATCCCTGCGGACGGCACCTGGCTATCCTCCAGACGCATCAACCAGAGAGTGGCGGCCAGCAGCCCTCTCGCTCCACATGCCGGTGCAGCTCCAAGGTGCGGCGAACCCGCAATAGCTGTTACACGTCCTTTCAGCGGAGGTCGGAGGTAGCTAAGTGAGCATGTTGGTCGCCGATATCCATCACACGAAGACAACATCAGCAATCGTCATTCTCTCCGGATCTAGATACGGACAGAATGGCGAAATGACTGCCTGATTTGAGATTCCAACATTATTTGTACTTCTTTTCAATATGCCTCTGACGTAGTTTTTCTGGAGGGGAAAACTGGAGTGCTGTTTAATAATACACTACTAGACTTTAAAATTGATACACCACGAAGATGACGTTCTACAAACGCGAAATTTAACCGACACGAAGAAGATGCTGTGATATGCAAATGATTAGCTTTTCAGAGCATTCACACAAGGCTGGCGCCAGTGGCGACACCTACAACGTGCTGACATGAGGATCGTTTCCAACCGATTTCTCTACATAAACAGCAGTTGACCGGCGTTGCCTGGTGAAACGTTGTTATGATGCCTCGTGTAAGGAGGAGAAATGCGCACCATCACGTTTCCGACTTTGATAAACGTCGGATTGTAGCCTATCGCGATTGTGGTTTATTGTATCGTGACATTGCCGATCGCGTTGGTCGAGATCCAATGACTGTTAGCAGAATATGGATTCGGTGGGTTCAGGAGGGTAATACGGAACGCCTTGCTGGATCCCAACGGCCTCGTATCACTAGCAGTCGAGATGACAGGCATCTTATCCGCATGGCTGTAACGGATCGTGCAGCCACGTCTCGATCCCTGAGCCAGCAGATGGGGACGTTTGCAAGACAACAACCATCTGCACGAACAGTTCGACGACGTTTGCAGCAGCATGGACTATCCACTCGGAGACCATGGCTGCGGTTACCCTTGACGCTGCAACACAGACAGGAGCGCCTGCGATGGTGTACAAAACGACGAAGCTGGGTGCACGAATGGAAAAATGTCATTTTTTCGGATGAATCCATGTTCTGTTTACAGCATCATGATGGTCGCATCCGTGTTTGGCGACGTCGTGGTGAACGTACATTGGAAGCGTGTATTCGTCATCGCCATACTGGCGTATCACCCGGCGTGATGGTATGGGGTGCCATTGGTTACACGTCTCGTTCACCTCTTGTTCGCATTGACGGCATTTTGAGCAGTGGACTTTATACTTGAGATGGGTTACGACCCGTGGCTCTACCCTTCATTCGATCCCTGCGAAACCCTACATTTCAGCAGGATAATGCACGACCGCATGTTGCAGGTCCTGAACGGGCCTTTATAGACACAGAAAATGTTCGACTGCTGCCCTGGCCAGCACATTCTCCAGATATCTCACCAACTGAAAACGTCTGGTCAATGGTGGCCGAGCAACTGGCTCGTCACAATACGCCAGTCACTACTCCTGATGGACTGCGCTATCGTGTTGAAGCTGCATGGGCAGATGTACCTGTACGCGCCATCCAAGCTCTGTTTGACGCAATGCCCAGGTCTATCAAGGCCGTTATTAAGGTCAGAGGTGGTTGTTCTGGGTACTGATTTATCTGGATCTATGCACCCAAATTGCGTGAAAATGTAATCACATGTCTGTTCTAGTACATTACCTTTGTTCAATGAATAACCTTTTATCATCTGCATTTCGTCTTGGTGTAGTAATTTTAATGGCCAGTAGTGTAACTACCCCTACACACAAATCAGTAACTGCAACGTATGGGTTCTTCACAGAACGTCCGTGCTCTGTGTTGCCCTGATTACTTCACACTTGTATGCATCCGCCCAGCCGGTGAGTGGCGTTACAAACCTGCCTCGCAGTGTCATTGCTAAAGATCGCCATCGCCGGCGCCTGCCATCCAATGTGCCAATCGATCTCTTCACTGTTACTTACCAGCCGTAGCTGCGCGAAGTTTACAAGAATTCCCCAATTGCAAGCCTGTACTTATTCGTGGTACTGCATACCTCCTCCCTTCCGAGAAGCTCGTCATGAATGTTTAGCATCATGCTCCCACTCAACTACTTTAATAATTTACTCTAATAATCTTCCCCATACAGGATTTACGGTCGCTCTTTACTGCCACCATGTCCCCCTATCATACCTTACACACTAATCAAGACCTTTAAAACTAATTACTTCCATGATCAATGTCAGCCAACCGTTCTACTGATAATTGGTGTGCTGGCATGTCCACAGCCTGTGCTCTCTCCACAACTGGAGGCCGATAGTCTCACCATTGATACTTTGCGTTTCTGTTCTTCCCAGAAATACTGTATATGCTGCCACATTTGTTCCCTCGAGATACCCCCTTCCTGGAAATCTATTAATCTGCCCAAGGCTGCAAAAGCCCTGGTCTGAGTGTGTCATTTAAATACGTTAAATTTTGAACTGTTAATACCGTTAGTAATCCTACTGGGCAGTACAACGCATTCCGCGTCAACAGTCAAGCCTGTAAGTGAAACCGGAAAATGAAAATAAGACCCAACTACCTTACTAGTCATGCCATTACTGATCATTCCACTTGCCCGAAGCTAGAATTTTTCAGCGCTTCTGGACCGCCTCCTTCATAACAGTTCAACCATACAGTTTCCGGCGAGAATAAGGAGTATAATCAATGTGTACCCACCGTCTGGAAGTACGTTCGGGCTGGCAGAAGCTCCTTCCCACAACACTTCCCATTTACTTCTCCCAGAAACAAACTCGCTTTACATGTCCCTATATCAGTCCGTACCTGGAAACCCGGACAGATCACAAATTACTTTATCGCCCTTTCCCTCTATCCGAGCACGCACAATCCACAAAAGAATAATATCAGTAATAACGATATGAAAAACTAACAACTCCGCAAAAAAATAACAAATATGACAGTAAAAATACATCCTACTTGATATAAAAAGACAAAAAAATTACAGTTATACAGCTTATTTACCCGGCCTTAACCAATACGGCACCTCATGTTGCTTACGTTGCTCACCATTTCCATGTTCCTTCTTTTGCCCTTTGTAGCTTTCTCCTCCTGGTAGGCTGCCAATAATTTCTAAACGGTTTTATGTGAGTGACGTGTATAACAGACGTTTTTGTGGGAAACTGTATCTTCACGTTGACTGGTTAAGTCATTTCCACGACCTGGTTTGGCCTCTGATATTTTGTTAAAAACTTCTTCGTTGTCCCATTCGACGTAAAGGGACAGTGACCATTATCCTTTCCCCTTGTGGTATTGCAGAAATTTTCCCATGAGTCTGTTCGGTTGTTCTTGACGTTCTAGTGTCTTCGAGTCTTCCTTTTGCGCCTTCCTCGAAACTTCCCTAATTCTTCGGGCAGACTTCTTCACCGACTCACAATCAGATCCTAACTCAGAAATCGAAATGTCCAAGGGAGAGGGCAGTTTCCTACCGTACACCACGTAAAATTGCAGTATGAATCTTCGAATTATAGGCACATTGTACTTAAAGTAAATAGATGTCCCTATCGTCGTGCCTGGAATCTACGTAATAGCTCAACATCTTTGCAATTGCCTTTTGCATGCGTTCTGGTCTCCCATTGGTCTGCGGATGAAATGGACTCAACCGTAACTTCCTCATATGCAAAACGCTGCATAGCTGATTTATTGAATCCGAGACAAAATTCGTACCCTAGTTCATAATTATGGTGTCAGGCACACGCGTCAGCGTCCGTACGCCCAGCCTTGGAGACGTAACGCTCCCACTCACAGCGTGGGTAAGTGGCCGCCACGCGCGTTCGCTGCGCCATTAGCGCGCGACACAGCTAACTGCCCCCTCAAGCGCAGCTCGTGGACCCGTGTAGGAGGGACCCCATGTAGGAGGGAAACAGCCGTCCTCCTTCGTTGTAGTGAGCGCCCAGGACAGCTCGGTGAGCGACTGCAGGCAGCCTTGCACCCAGGGGGCCGCGAGTTTCTGCTCCTTCACGCAGCAGCTTGCAGTCTGAGACGGCCCGCTAAACCCACAGGACAGGACAAGTAGTCGGAATTGTGGAAGGGGGCCAGAATTAGCGGCTGTCATTTACACTCTAAAAATAACAATTTATTTGGTTGTCCAAACATTACAGCGGAACTTCACTATCGACAGAAAACGTCTTTAATTCTAAAACAGCTGAAGGCCCATGAATTAAATACAGCTGTTATAAGAATTATTTTTTGAGACAGAAGGCTCTAGGCTTTAACCTTAAATAGTATTTAAGGCCAAGTGATGTAAGATAGATTAAGTTTTTGAAAGCGGTTGAAGGCCCATAAATTTAAAACGACATAACTACAATAATCTTTCAATAGGCAGAAGGATCAAGCTTTATGACCAATAAGAAACCTTACTTCAAACGGCTGAAGGCCTTTGTTAAAAAAAAAAACTGCAACCAATTTTCCAAGGCAGAAGGCCCAAAAGTTTTTACCTTAAATAGTATTTAAGCCCAAGTGATCTAAGATCTGATAAGTAAGAATCCAAAATTTTAAAGCTGCTGAAGGCCCATCATTTTAAGAACAACACAACTTCAGTAATTTTTCAACAGGCAGAAGACCCACAGCTTTATCTAGAAAGAACGTAATATTTGCTAAATAAGAACCTTAAAACTTAAAGCGGCTGAAGGCCCATGCCTTTTAAAAACAATACAAAGACAATAAATTTTCAACAGGCAGAAAGCCCACAGCTTTATGCTCAAATGTGTAATACTTGATAAGTAGTACCCTTAAAACCTAAAGCGGCTGAAGGCCGAAGCTTTTAAACACAATGTAATAAATTTTCAACAGGCAGAATGCCCAAGCTTTATCTTTAGACAACGTAGGACCTGCCCAATTTAGAAAAACTTACTTTTAAAACGACTGACGGCCTTTGTTTTTTTAAAAACACAATTACAAGCATACAAATTACAACCATCAGCTATGAGCCATTAAAAATACACAATTAAATGCTAATAAGAAAGCAGTCCTCCCCCCATGAACCATGGACCTTGCCGTTGGTGGGCAGGCTTGCGTGCCTCAACGATACAGATAGCCGTACCGTAGGTGCAACCAAAACGGAGGGGTATCTGTTGAGAGGCCAGACAAACGTGTGGTTCCTGAAGAGGGGCAGCAGCCTTTTCAGTACTTGAAGGGGCAACAGGCCGGATGATTGACTGATCTGGCCTTGTAACACTAACCAAAACGGCCTTGCTGTGCTGGTACTGCGAACGGCTGAAAGCAAGGGGAAACTACAGCCGTAATTTTTACCGAGAGCATGCAGCTTTACTGTATGGTTAAATGATGATGGCGTCCTCTTGGGTAAAATATTCCGGAGGTAAAATAGTCCCCCATTCGCATCTCCGGGCGGGGACTACTCAAGAGGATGTCATAATCAGGAGAAAGAAAACTGGCGTTCTACGGATCGGAGCGTGGAATGTCAGATCCCTTAATCGGGCAGGTCGGTTAGAAAATTTAAAAAGGGAAATGGATAGGTTAAAGTTAGATATAGTGGGAATTAGTGAAGTTCGGTGGCAGGAGGAACAAGACTTCTGGTCAGGTGAATACAGGGTTATAAATACAAAATCAAATAGGGGTAATGCAGGAGTAGGTTTAATAATGAATAAAAAAATAGGATCAGGCGCTCAGTCCGGAACCGCGCGACTGCTACAGTCGCCGGTTCGAATCCTGCCTCGGGCGTGGATGTGTGTGATGTCCTTAGGTTAGTTAGGTTTAAGTAGTTCTAAGTTCTAGGGGACTGAGGACCAGAGATGTTAAGTCCGACAGTGCTCAGAGCCATTTGAACCATTTTTGAAAATAAATAGGAGTGCGGGTAAGCTACCAAAAACAGCATAGTGAACGCATTATAGTGGCCAAGATAGACACGAAGCCCATGCCTACTACAGTAGTACAAGTTTATATGCCAACTACTTCTGCAGATGACGAAGAAATTGAAGAAATGTATGATGAGATAAAAGAAATTATCCAGGTAGTGAAGGGAGACGAAAATTTAATAGTCATGGGTGACTGAAATTCGACAGTAGGAAAAGGGAGAGAAGGAAACATAGTAGGTGAATATGGCTTGGGGCTAAGAAATGAAAGAGGAAGCCGTCTGGTAGAATTTTGCACAGAGCATAACTTACTCATAGCTAACACTTGGTTCAAGAATCATAAAAGAAGGTTGTATACATGGAAGAATCCTGGAGACACTAAAAGGTATCAGATAGATTACATAATGGTAAGACAGAGATTTAGGAACCAGGTTTTAAATTGTACGACATTTCCAGGGACATATGTGGACTCTGACCACAATCTACTGGTTATGAACTGTAGATTAAAACTGAAGAAACTGCAAAAACGTGGGAATTTAAGGAGATGGGACCTGGATAAACTGACTAAACGAGAGGTTGTACAGAGTTTCAGGAACAGCATAAGGGAACAATTGACAGGACTGGGGGAAAGAAATACGGTAGAAGACGAATGGATAGCTCTGAGGGATGAAGTAGTGAAGGCAGCAGAGGATCAAGTACACACCATTTTGGACAGCGACAACAGTTGAGGAATGGACACTGCCTGAATTTACGTCAGCAATCAGGGCAGGTAATCGGAACACTAACGGCCACAAGGCGGAAAATTCCGGTGGTGCACTTGAATTTTAAACCGACAAATATAGTTATTCCACCACAAGGCGGCTAGATCTTCACCAACTCGAACACTCACTGTTGCTCCCAGGAATACCGCCAACAGCGAACCACCAACCAAGGGGACAACGTGAACAGACGTGGCTTCGGTAATAAAATCAACATTCAACTTTCATGTCCTGGGTCGATGAGCCACGAACCTCAAAGCACTCGGAACAGCCCCCACATGATCCGACACTGTGTAGAGACCGCCAGCGGCCCGGCCGACCGCGTCGGGAGGAGACTTGCTTGCTGATGCGCTCCAACCGACCGACTCTCTGCCATTACGCCGACAACATTTAAAACAAGTTGTCAGTGGAAATCACACCAAATACACGACAGTTTGACAAACACTTGCACGAAGACGTGAACGACACTCAGCAGTGGCTGTGCAGTCACGAAGACAAATCGGGAGTCGATACACACACACAGCCAACCCATAAGTGATCGGCGAGCCAATTCTCGTCGTCCAGTAGGTCGATCGACCGACGATCCACGAAGACCGTCCCCGGCTCAAGTTATGAGTGGCGGCAACGGTCGGGCGAGCCATGGACATCCAGGCCTCACTGCTGCTCCATCCCGACTGAACTAGTGCCGCATTCCAACACCACGACTGGCAGGTACGAACTGCCCTCCTGGCACTTTCCAATTAACTCCACGACAGACGACAACCGGGAAGTAATAGCAATGCAGCAAATATAACACGTGAGGGCTATATCGATAAACGCTGCTGCTGCCTGTGACGGGCAGACAAAGCAGCAACTCAGTGACAACAGAAATTGAAACTAACATAACGAGGTGGCAACACAAAAAGAAATAAGATGTAAAATGAGAGATGGCACGAGCGCTAGCCACGCTCGGCTCGCAGTCCTCCGGATGATGTCACTCAGACAACGCTGGCCAACAGCCCTCTCGCTACTCATGCTCCAAGGTGCGGCCCAGCCCGCTACAGCTATTGCCCGTTCGTGCAGTGGAGGTCGGAGTTAGTTACAGCGGGCCGGTTCGTTGCCGAATTCGATCACCAGAAGGTCGTGGTGGTTGGCCTGCAATTTAAACAGTTGTCACTCTTCTGGGTGCATGACACAGAGAGAATGGTGATATGACTGCCCGATTGGAGCCTATGGTCCCGCTTGTTTATACGTCTTTTCGCTACACCTCTGACGTAGTTCGTCTGGAGGACACAAGTGGTATTCTCTCCTCACCCTCTTCGGACCCTCCACACAGGACAATAGGACCTATTGTAACTGCAACATATGGGCTCTTCATAGCACGTCACTGTCCTGTGCTGCCCCGATTACTTCACACTTGTGTACAGTGCCCAACGGGACGTGACTTCTCGCCTGCAGGAGGTTTCGCAAATCTGTCTCGCAATATCGTTTGCTAAATATCGACGTCGCCGCCCCTACCATCCAATGTGTCAATTGATCCCTTAACTATCATCTTCCACCGATCGCTGCGCAAAATTTGTAAGAATTCTTCAAATCCACACCTGTACTTATTCGTGGTGCAGGAGTTGACAATGGTCTACAGGTAACATTTTTAGCTACCAACCATCACGTCCTAGGTTACTGCTGCGATCGCAACTACTACTTAGATTATGAACAAAAATATCAGCAAAGGTTGCCGAAGGCTTTTTGTATAACGCGTCATCCTCGCTCTGTATACAGTCTTGTCAAAGAAGATGGAGGAGCTGACTGAGTTTCATGGTACCCTCACGACCTTTTGGTGCAAAGATTCGGAAGAATCAGCATTGATTAACGGTATTATGATGCGGATGATAATGGTAACCACTGAATTAAGAGCACACACTCTTAAGACACAGTAAATGTGACCCATTATCGATTAAAAATGTGTAATGATGATCTCTTCATTGACAAAACATTCCTCATTCGGTTCTTCAGGAAGAGACTGTACAGAAGGTGAAGAGGTGATAATGGCTGAAGAACCAACGAAACAGCAGCATATTATGAACTACAAAATTTCAGAAGACTAAATGTGCTATGGGAGATAGCAACTCTTAAAAAGGAAGTGCGAAAGTTCAACGTAGATACAGTAAGGGCAAGGTTAAATGGAAAGAAGAAAAAAAAAAAATCTGTCAGGCCATCGTAGCGGGAGGAAATTGTATAACGGGCGTAGGAATATTTAAGAATAGTAGGATATGGCAGAGAGTGAGCTATTATGAATGATTCAGTGTGTAATGGGATTATTTTGATCAGAATCGACAGCAAATTAACAAAAATATATGTCGACGTCACAAGCAGAAGAAGGGACAGAAACCATGTATGGGAGCATTAAACGGAGAACGCAGTATCTGTGGGCAGAAGAAAATCTATCACTCGGAGCGCCTAAACGCAGCAGTAGGGGAAGGAACAGAAGACAGTGTTATAGGAAAACACGGGCTCGGTAACAGAACTGAGATAATAGAAAGACTCATTGCGTTCAGGAATATGTATCAGATAGTTATAACAAATACAGTGTTCAAAACAGAATGCCGTATACTTGGAAAAGTCCTGTGCATACAGGAAGAGTGGTCAATCTGCAAAACCGAATTGTGGCAATGTATGGAACAGCTCAGGCATATTGCCGTAACTTTTGACTCGTAGAAAAGTGTTTCCAGCGCCTCCAGCCTCGTCAATGAGAATTTCCACACCCACTCAATTGTAGAGTGCCTCCTCGAGCAATGGTAAGAGTATCTTCTCCAAATAGACAATCCTCTTGCTATTTTCCGTGTACAGTAGCACAGTACTTCATCACACGTCCGCTCTGCTCTTTCCTCACCCGAAACAAATAGTTATTACAGTAGTGCTACAGTGCCCTATGTACCACTCGCAAAATAAGTACGGGTTAAAAAGATGCTCCAATATAAACAGCTTCCACAACAAATGATTTCACATACGTCCAAACACGAAACGAAATTTGATCATGAAAACTCACAAAAAAATTTAACTTAAGTATTGAAAAAAAAAACAGGTGGTACCACAGACCTGTCAAGTAGCGCATTTGCGCAGTCAGTGCAGAAATATGTTCTCGTGTAAAACCTTAGTAATACAGAGAGACATATTGTTCATCAGGTCACCAGGAGCCGAAAAAAATTTGATGTATAGTAACGACGGACTTGATCAAGTATTATTATACGGGAAAAACACATTCATCATTTTCCACTCGTTTTATTTTTTTTATTTTGCCGGAATAGGTTAGCGATATTAGAAATGGTGCAAATGTAAATAGCAAATAATTAAGAATGATCAAAGACATTAATTGCTAATAATAAAAATTTAACAGAAGTGGAGTCTATCAGTTACAAAGAATGTGCCTGACACGAGATAACTAAACCAGGTAGATCAGTCTGCACCACGTTTACAGAACACCACAGAAGCTACAGAAAACGGACTCCACTCTCGCACAGCATTGTCTGGAAAGTAGACACGGCTATGCAGCAGATTTAGAGATACTGGATCTGGGCAGAATGGGCAGAAAATGTCACTGCCTGAATTATTGGAGAACAAGAGCACTGCAGACACCATCCTCAACAGATACTGAATGAACGAAGAGACGTCACTTACTCTCTACGTCTTGATACTGCTGAGTGTGATTGTCCATTAAAATCAAGTTTACTACTGTCCCCCTATAAATGCATAACCTAGTTATTCATTTTAGTGTTCTGCTGCTAAGGATGTAGTACTATGAAATTTAGTATTACTAATTAATTTATTTAAGGACAATAAATTCTTTGCTTTGTATCTCTGCACCATTATGTAATTTTTTCAGAAATGCTAGACAGTAGGATAATAACCCGAAGAATATATCGCAAAGGTACATAACTAATTATTAAAACAAATAGAAGTATCAATTCTTTGAATATTAAATGGTATACTTCTAGAAGTATATAGCAGTTACAAACTGTAACGAACTGTTGTGGTCCAATGCCCCTCAGTTAACTTATTATGAGTATTCCCTAAGGTTATCATTGACCGAGAAAATTATTTCACTTTTTCGTCGCCGTCGTCGTTATAGCTTTGTAGCCGATACGTTCACTGTCTCTCTCTTCCCTCACCGACTCATCATATATTGCTATATTACACCGCTCGTAGAAGACTAACTCCATTTTGGGAATCCATATGCCTCACTTTCAGTTTGCCGCCTTTTCACTGGAAGGAACAGAGCTGAGCCGGTAGCGAAATGCTTCCCCATTTTTAGAGCTGAAGTAATTACACTCACACGAGAAAATGAATAGAGGCTGTAGTCGATCGACCGTGGGTTAGTTGTATATATTGTCTTTCAACAACCTCCGAGATGGGGAATGTGTATTACCGTTAATAAATATTTGTCTTCGGACTCTAACATGCAAATAAAACTTCTAAATTTCACTGATATTTGTTGTGTACCTTGTTTATAATGACGTGATTTCTTTTCATTCATAAATCAACGTGGATGAACAGTTGTACCAAATATACGGTTTGATGGTATACAATGCAACACGCGACCTTTACTGTGTCAGTTTTGTAGTTAACGTGTTTTGTTATCTCAGAGAAATCTAAACCTTCCCAAAAAGGAGAATAAATTACTGCTGTATATAAGCTCTACATTTTCAGCATATCGTTATTGGTTCAAACAAATGATAAAATTACGTGAGGATTGACTAATACGTAAATTATGCACCATGCATACTAAATTTTTTATTTTGTCATGCCCTGTCGTTACCAGTGCCTGATTTATAAACTAAAACATAAAAATGTATGATGAATTACCTTGGAGCAATTTATTACACACCGTCAAAAATTTACTGTGTTGAAATATTACCCGCAGAACATATTTATTAGGTGCATGTGCATTTGCTTCCCTTTTCATTTCATTCATCACCAAACAAACGAAAAATCAGTACTCACATACCATCGAATACAGGCGTAAACTGATGAAACTGGATTTTATTACTTGGTTAATTATCGCTGCTTTTTGTGTGTGTACATGAGAATTACAGTAGAAGTGATGGTGATTTTAATCTCTAATTGTAAGTTATTCTACGAGGATGGATGCGCCCTTTTCATGAATGGATACCCAGGCTTCGACCTCCTGACGATACTTAAGATAGTATGTAACAGAAAGGTTACATACAACTTGCACAGAAACAGGAACCTACCCCTGAATTTTTTCAATGTGCGCAGAAGGAAACCAAAGCAAAATTTGTAGAAAGAATTAAAATTCAGGAAGAAGAAATAACAGTTGTGAGGTTTGCTGGGTGACGTTGTAATTCTGCCAGAGACAGAAAACGATTTGGGAGGGCACTTGAACGGAATGACAGCATCTTCAAAGGAGGATATAAAACGAATATAGAGGAAAGAAAAACAGAGCAATGGAATGTAACTAAATTAAACCACGCGATGGTGAAGTAATTAGATTAAGAAATCATGCACTTAAGGTAGTAGATAAGTTTTGCTGTTTCAGCACTAAAATAACTGTTGATGGCCGAACTACAGACAATATGAAATGTAGACTGCCAATACCGAGAAAAGAATTTCTAAAGAAGACAAGTTCATTAACATAGAATATAGATTTAAATGTTAGAAACATTTTTTGATGGTACTGGTGCGGAGTGAGTCCTTGTGAGGAAAAGAAACTTGAGCGATAAGCAGACGAGAATAGAAGATTTTGAAATGTGGTGCTACATGAGGAACTTGAAGATTGGATTGGTATATTGCATAATACATTGCTTAAATAATTAATCATTAATTTAATATTCGAGTGAAGAGTGGAGGGTAAAAATTGTAGGGGTAGACAATGGGACGTATACAGCAATCAGATCAATTGTATGCGGTAGTCATTCGGAGATGTAGAGGCTTGTACAGGAGAGAGTAGTATGGCAGCTGCATCAGACCAGTCTTCGGACTGAAGACCACAAAACACCGTCTTGGCCTTTGTTCAGCGACTCGTGTAAGTTCTTCCTCTGAAGTTAAATATTCATCGAAAATAAAGAAAAGAACATGTTGCCGTGGCGACACTTCAAACTGAAACGTGACGGAACGACACGTAAACGCGTGACATACACGCTACGTCACTGCATTCCCAAAGTTATGATGATGAAAGTTGCGATCGTGGATATTAAAGTTTCACGTTTGCGGCATTTGGTAAACTTTATGTTTCCTACTACTTCTAATATACGCTAAACCATTTGTAACCAGATAAACTTCTGTAGCCCGTACTGTCCCCTTGAAGAATTACTCGTGCAGCAAAAATACGAGATATAGTTCGTTTGTCAGTTCGTTAACTAACGCTCATCTCCAGTAAGAAACACCCTCACTTGTACAGAATAGGTGGAACATGAAAATCAAACCGGTATTGTTTCTTTTTCCATAGTAACCATAGCGGTTAATCTTGGTCAGTTGGGAAATGAAAGAAATGGGAAACGTAATAACAAATTCAATTTGTCGTCTTTATAGCATTCATATTACGCCACCGTACATTCTGAAGCAACAGTTCTACATCATAGGTTTATCGTACTGCATAAGGACCTTCAATACGACGTGCACATGCCTGAACTCCCACACATATTCGTTTCTGGAGTGTTGATGTACCGATTGAGTTCGTTGTAAAACAACAGAAAACCTTGATTGTGACGGGGTGGCTTCATAATGAATACTGACGAGACATGAATGTCATAAGGACCAAAGTCGGAATTCAGTAGTGACTTTATCAGAAATGGTACTATTCAGTGAGCAACACTATTGTATCGTCTTTGTTTCATGTCGTTTTTATGTGACCCGAATAATTCGGTTCAATTGCCGCTCGGTATACTAGTCTTCTTTCAGAACAAGGGCACTGAACCACACACACACACACACACACACACACACACACACACACACACACACACACACGCACGCACAGAGAGAGAGAGAGAGAGAGAGAGAGAGAGAGAGAGAGAGACAGAGAGAGAGAGAGAGAGAGAGAGAGAGAGACTAGAAACTGTAAAATAACTAGAGTGTAAGTTGTCTGATAAAGCGTGTCTTAATCTTTTACCTTATAACGTAAATGAGGAAACGAATATCTTATCTTCCAAGCAGGTAACGTTTTTAATCGATCAGCGGAAACCTAATGACTCTATACTGAGATGAAAAATCGTCATGGAATAGGGATAGGCGCCAGCCGCGGTGGACGAGAGGTTCTAGGCGCTTCAGTCCGGATCCGCGCGATGCAACGGAAGCAAGTTCGAATCCTGCCTCGGGAATGGATGTGTATGATGTCCATAGTTAGGTTTAAGTAGTTCTGAGTTCTAGGGGACTGATGACCAAAGATGTTAAGTCCCATAGTGCTCAGGGCCATTTGAACCATTTGAATAGCGATAGGCACATACGCAGATCCTGGCGATAGTGTCACTTACACAACGTATAAAACGACAGTACATTGACCGAAACTGTCATTTCAAGTGAAAAGGTTTCCGACCTGGTTATGGCAACACAGAGGCAATTCACAGAATTTGATCATAGTTTGGTAGCTGCAGCTAGACGCGTGGGACATTCCATTTCAGAAATCTTTAGGGAATTCAATATTCTGCGATGATAGTTTCAACACCGTGCCGAGAATACTACGGACGAAACAGCGGCGGACGGCCTTTACTTAACCACCGAGTTGCGCAGAGTTGTCAGAGCTGACATACAGGCAACACTGCGTGAAATAACCGCAGAAATAAGTGGGGGACGCACGAAGAACGTATCCGTTAGGATAATATGGCGGAATTTGGCGTTAATGGGCTATGGCGGAAGAGACCGACGCGAGTGACTTTGCCAACAGCACGACATCGCCTGCAGCGCCTCTCCTAGGCTCGTGGCCATATCGGTCGGACCCTAGACGGATGAAAAACCTTGGCCTGGTGAGGTGAGTCCTGATTTCAGTTGTGAGAGCTGACGATAGGGTTCGAGAGAGGCGCAGATCCCACGAAGACATAGACCAAAGTTGCCGACAAGGCCTGTACAAGCTGGTGATGGCTCTATAATGGTGTGGGCCGTGTTTAAATGGAATGGAAAAGATCTTCTTGTCAAACTGAACCGATCATTGACTGGAGATGGTCATGTTCGGCTATCTCGGGACCATTTTCAACCAGTCATCATGTTGCCAAACGGAGATATATTATCGCTGGGCTACAGTTTTTTACTATTGGTTGAAGAACATTTTTGACCATTCGAGTAAATGATTTGGACAGCCTGTTATTCCGACATAGATCCCATCGAATATTTACGGACGTAATCGACAGGACAGTTCGCGCACAATATCCTGCACCGCCAACCTTTTCACAATTATGGACGGCTATAGAGGCAGCAAGGCTCAGTATTCCTGTATGGGACTTCCAATGGCTTTTTGAGTCCATGTCGCGTAGAGGTGCAACACTATGCCTGGCAATAGGAGGTTCGACGCGCTATTAGGAGGTATCCTATGACTTTTGTCACCTCACTGTATAGCCCTAAACAGTCTCTTTACGTTACGCATATAGTTGATTACTTGACATTACATACTAAGCAACAGCTAAAGGTTGTCTATAGTTAATCATCAGCTAAGATGGCATCGTAGAGTGGTACACCGTCCAAGTCTAATGAAGGAGGTATTGCAGAGAGGTTCCCTTAAAGTTCGTTCTGCTCCTCGACGTGTTTTGGCTCCTGCGCACTGTTACATGCTCCATATTTTCATCTACTCTCTTCAACTGCAGTGCAGTTGTTAGCGAGTTGCCAGAGTAACGGGTTACAGAAACATCATGCATGTGTACGCACTGTTAAAATGGCGCAACTTATGGGGAAGTCTGGATGCAAAATGATGTATCGCACATACAAGCCTTACTTTAGGAACGCTGTATTAAGTGTCCTGATACGATTTCAACTTCGATTCAATACATGGTGTGGAGGGTAGGCTTAGGGGGAAAGAAAGTCCGCTGAAATATCGTGTGGGGAACTCCATTTCCCATTCAGCTTGTGAAGGCAAATGTAGATGGGTTCGTATGCTCTACACCAGTACCCCAAATGAGCTTTTTAGGGTGTTATCAACAAAACATATGCGCTCAATACGTAGGATCTGACAATAATAACCACTTCAGGTTTAACCCAATTACATTCTATTATTTTGAAGTATAAAATACTCTGCCTGGTCTTCTTGCTGAGCATATGATGACTGATGTACATGCATGCTTAATATGTTGATGAGAGTGTTAGAAGTAATAGAATTATAAATCATGTAAATAATTTTAAAATAAATCTGAAACTACTACGTGGAGGATGATAAATACATTGTTGATAATGATGAATAAAGTATATAAACTTAGTCATCATGATCTTGGTGTAAGTAAATTGTTTTGATACATTGATGATGATGGTGTGAAAATAATTAACCCTACTGCTAGTAGGAGAAGGATGTTTTACATGAGGATGATGTTAAAAATGAATTTTACGCACATGAAGTACTTTCAGCAAATTATAACCGCCCAGTGGAAGTATATTTAATCCATCATGCATAAATTGTCTTTTATCGTTACGTGGAATTAATGCTGCTTTGTTTAGATTTGCTGCATCTGTTTCATTCCATCAAGTCGTTGCAACAAAACACCTACGAAATGCTTAAATCGTAACAAACATGCTTGTAGATCTCACATATCTACCTCTACTCAGATCGGGAAATGCAAAAGGATTTGTAAACTGATTTTTAGTTGAGGCAGCAAGGACTTTAAAAACTACAATTTTCGGTTTTCTATGTTATCAACAATTACTGTTTCTTGGATATCAGAACAAGTGCTCGAAAAATATTTCTTTTCTATCACGATTTTTAGCTTCTAATACTACGATTTATTTTTAGTACAGGAAGCTGAGAATATATTATTGTTATTTTAATAGTATGTTTCCGGATGTTTCGTTGAGTGGCTGTTTCCATTTTAAGCACAACATTTCAAGGACCTGCTCCTATCACGGACATCGCGTCAGAAATCGTTGCGAGATTATTCTTGACTGCTTGGATATCAAGGTTGGGGTGCCCGACGGATTTGACGACAGACCAGGCCGTCAGTGTAACTACGCGGATTCGGTCATCGTTATTCCACCAGGTACCATCCAGCCAGCAAGATCATGGTTGAATGCTGCCACAGGACACTTAAATCAGCGTTAATGTGCGAGAAGTCTTCCTGTTGACTGCTTTACCACTGGTGTTATTGGGGTTGCGCACAGCATTCAAATATGACCTTGGCACATTAAGTGCAGGAATGGTACTATAGTGAAACCTCAACATTGCCTTCGGATTTTTTCTCCACGCAACAGGGATACCATAAAGAGGAAGCTGGCTCCTTGTTGCTACAGGTGAGGAGCTGCATCTCGAGCTTTCGACCTCCGACGGCGTCCCGCCATGCGCAGCTGCTCGTCTTTGCGTATAAAGATTTGGCTCAGTGCACCCACATCATGTTCTGCTCGGATGGCGTCAGAGCGCACTTGCAACGGCCCTACACAGGACCCTATCTGCTTTTAGAAGGAGATGCGCACACAGTGACGCTCTTGATAAATGCTAAGCCAAACGAAGTTTCCATTGAAAGTGTTAACCCGGCGTACCTATCGCCGACTGAAGAGGAGGTACACCGTCAACCAATCTGTCTGCAAACAACTGCAATCGGACCACCTCCATCAACTTCTACGCCAGCATTCGCAACTGCTACTTCACTAACAGCGGTGTTGCACTCAACTATCACAGACATGTATGCATCTTCAGGACCTCTAAAGTCTGACGAAGACCAGCGTGCAATGGCACCACAACCCTTCTGCACGCGGGGAGCCAGAACGATTGGACATCAGTCAACCTATATATCGAGAGCTACGATCTACAAGAGGGGTCTGTGTAGCGACGTAAACAGGAGAGCTAGATGACGGACGAAAAAGAGAATCTATGTGGACGGTTCGTAATTTAGTAATTTTTTGCAATTTTCTTAGCGTACTTAATGTGTGTTCGTTTCTCGGAGTTACCGATATTTCGAAAGTGGTAAACATAAAGAAAATAAAGTTACGGAAACTTTTAATCGATTGTGGAGTGTGTTACTCACAATACTAAAGAAACATGTACCCTATGTCCATCCGAGTATCATATGTCCATCCGATCTATCCGAATGTATATTAGAGTATCATGCAAACGGTTGAATTAAATAATCGGTCAAGAAATTTTTGGAATTTTTGCTAATTTTTCCCTCTCCGAATTTTTATTAGAGAATCGTGTGAAATTTTTAAATTAACTAGTCGAGAATTTTTCGAGATGCTGCTAACAACGTTTCCCTTTTACGAGGGAGCCAATCTGCGTCTTGTATGCATTACAGTTTCAAAACCTTATTGATGTTATCAGCGATCAAAACATCATCTTCGAAAACAATTATAACAGTTTAGATTGAAAGGCATAGCCATTGTCCATCAACATGGATATAGGTCTGAAGATGATCGTGTGACGATCGAAACCATTCACCTTTCAATGAATATGCCTTGTGAGCTAGAGTGTTATAATTATTTTAAAGTATTACATATATATTTATATACCATATATATTCAAAAAGTGTTAAGCCTGTCTCCACCCGAAAGTTTATGGGGGTATCGTGTAAAAAGTTTAAGTAAATACGTCAAGGACTTTTCCAGATTTTTGGTAACAATGTCGAACTGCAAATTATCTTTACATGGTACAGTAATATAGAACACAAGAAAGAACGTTCTGGAAAACATGGTTCTCCAAACGAGTCGTTAACGAGACAATTGCTTGCATGTGGTTACGAACCGTCGCTGCGTCTTGTATGTACGATAAAGTGTCCCATGTTATTGGACTGCAATTTCCATGTCAATTTTCGTTATTACTTACTATAAAGGGTGAATCACCTAAGTTCTGCACCGCAGATATTGCGGAAATGGAAACTGCTATTGGTATGCGGTTTTCACAGAATGGATTGGTAATCAGGGACTCATATTGTTAGCCAATCTGCAGACTATAATACTAGAAAGTGTATCTTTTCTGCAAATATACACTTTGTAAATGGAACAATGCCTACATGCACTAACAAACTAAAACTCGGTAAATTAGAATCTTTGTGCAAATATACACTTTGTAAATGGAACAATGCCTACATGCATTAACAAACTAAAACTCTGGTAAATTAGAATGTCAGTGCGAGTCGTTTACAAGATATCGTATTCTGAGAAGCTCCTGCAGCGGCAGTTGTACAATACGTGTGGCAGCACACACTGAAGAACAACATAAGTGCATACATTAGTTATGTGGATTCTGACCAGTGGCGAGAAAATTGACCTTCACAGACTGTGTTCAGAATTACGACCAGTTGCGGCAATAGACGCTTCCTCATTGGTACGGAAAGACTGCCGCCCACTAGCTAGCATTTCAGCGGAGATTCCAAGCAGGCTGCAGTAATACATCGTTGCATATCTGTAGTTGGTAGGTCCTAATAGAAACATCTTTCAGCATTCCCTACAGAAAGGTGTAGATAGGAGTCAAATCTGGGAATCTGGCCGGCCAAGGTAAGGGATCTCCGTGTCCAGTCCAACGATTTGGAAACAATTCGTGAAGATAATGGTGTTGCACTTCGTGCACTATGGGCCGGGCAGCCATATGAGACCACAATTACCTCCCAGTCTGCAGGGGAACACCTGTGGAAGATGGTCTGTTAGGAGGCTTTGATACTCGCGCACGTTCAGTATTCCATATACTAAAAACGGTCCTGACGTTCCACCAGACGAAGCAAACGGCGGTTGTCAACAGACCAACCGTGCATGTTTCGATGGTTTACCTTGCAAGTGGGCTACTTCTGTGATGGCAGCGCTGTGTAGCACTTTATATTGGATCTCTGACTGCGCTTTCATTGTAAGAAACTCTGTGGCTGGTTGGACTCTTGTTGGTCAGTTGGAGGTGAACAGCCAGCAGTGATGGAAGTTAGATGTGAGAAGTTAGCATTGATAGAGGTTCAAAATGGCTCTGAGCACTATGGGACTTAATATCTGTGGTCATCAGTCCCCTAGAACTTAGAACTACTTAAACCTAACTAACCTAAGGCCATCACGCACATCCATTCCCGAGGCAGGATTTGAACCTGCGACCGTAGCGGTCACGCGGTTCCAGACTGAAGCGCCTAGAACCGCACGGCCACACTGGTCGGCCATTGATAGAGGGTAGAGGTCTGAAGTGTTAACGTAGTCTAACGATCTGAACATGTTCGACTTGGATATTGAATATTATCCATGATTATATATCTTGGTACTAGATGTCAATGACGATTTATATTCGTGCCTGAACTGGATGTCACATTATTAAGGTAAAAAATACATTATTTGGTTTGCAACAAAATCTTTCCTTTGCTAACCTATACCTTTTAGTACTTCGTGGCTTTAGTAGTTAGGATCTTTTATTTAGCTGGCAGTATTGACGCTCGCTCTATTGGAGTAGTTCGCGTAATGAAGATTTTAGTGAGGTAAGTGCTCAATGAAATGTGTAGGTTATTGATATGATTTGTTTTCAGTCGGGGCCATTCTTTTGAAATACACTACTGGCCATTAAAATTGCTACACCACGAAGATGACGTGCTAAAGACGCGAAATTTAACCGACAGGAAGAAGATGCTGTGATATGCAAATAATTAGCTTTCCAGAGCATTCACACAAGGTTGGCGCCGGTGGCGACACCTACAACGTGATGACATGAGAAAAATTTTGAACCAATTTCTCATACACAAACAGCAGTTGACCAGTGTTGCCTGGTGAAACGTTGTTGTGATGCCTCGTGTAAGGAGGAGAAATGCGTACCATCACGTTTCCGACTTTGATAAAGGTCCGATTGTAGCCTATCGCGACTGCGGTTTATCGTATCGCAACATTGATGCTCGCGTTGGTCGAGATCCTATGACTGTTAGCAGAATATGGAATCGGTGGGTTCAGGAGGGTAATACGGAAGGCCGTGCTGGATCCCAACGGCCTGGTATCATTAGCAGTCGAGATGAAAGGCATCTTATCCGCATGGCTGTAACGGACCGTGCAGCCACGTCTCGATCCCTGAGTCAACAGATGGGGACGTTTGCAAGACAATAACCATCTCCACGAACAGTTCGACGATGTTTGCAGCAGTATGGACTATCAGTTCGGAGATCAAGGCTGCGGTTACCCTTGACGCTGCATCACAGACAGGAGCGCCTGCGATGTGTACTCAACGACGAACCTCGGTGTACGAATGGAAAAACGTCATTTTTTCGGATGAATCCAAGCTCTGTTCACAGCATCATGATGGTCGCATCCATGTTTGGCGACATCGCGGTGAACACACATTGGAAGCGTGTATTCGTCATCGCCATACTGGCGTATCACTCGGCGTTATGGTATGGGGTGCCATCGATTACACGTCTCGGTCACCTCTCGTTCTCATTGACGGCACTTTGAACGGTGGACGTTACATTTCAGATCTGTTACGATCCGTGGCTCTACCCTTCATTCGATCCCTGCGAAACCCTACATTTCAGCAGGATAATGCACGACCGCACGTTGCAGGTCCTGTACGGGCCTTTCTACATTCAGAAAATGTTCAACTGCTGCCGTGGCCAGCACATCCTCCATATCTCTCACCAATTGAAAACGTCTGGTCAACGGTGGCCGAGCAACTGGCTCGTCACAGTATGTCTGTCACAACTCTTGATGAACTGTGGTATTGTGTTGAGGCTGCATGGGCAGCTGTACCTGTACACGCCATCCAAGCAAACGTTTGATTCAATGCCCCTGGTGTATCAAGGCTGTTATTTCGGCCAGAGGTGGTTGTTCTGGGTACTGATTTCTCAGGATCTATGCACCCAAATTGCGTGAAAATGTAATCACATGTCAGTTATAGTATAATATATTTGTCCAGTGAATACCCGTTTATCATCTACATTTCTTCTTGGTGTAGCAATTTTAATGGCCAATAGTGTAATTATTTGACTTCAGGTTGTAATTTTTTGGAGCAGTCAGATTGCGTTGCGCTAGAATATTGTGCGTCAGGGTAGACACGATAAGAAAAAGTAAAGGGAAAGTAGGCTCAATACGTTCAGTTTTACTCAGCTGTTTCAGAACCAAATAACATACAAGTTTCATATCAGCCATTCCGCAATGTAAGCACAGACACACTCATTTAAACAAAGAAGTTTCAACTTGGCCATGATTAGTAAACAAGATACATGATAGACGTACAGAGGGTAACACGATTCTCACACACGTTTCATTCACTCTTGATGGGGAGAGATGTGATAGGGATGGAACTTATGTCGATAGAGCACGTGTAGAAAGCTGACTCATGTCACTTCATCGTGCGATTGCGGGGGAACTAACGTGTGGATCACCTGCAGCAGCAGCAAAAAGATTAATTTCCCCCTCTTCTGGCGTCGCTTGTTTCCTTCTGTGACGTTGACTATGTGTTACACTACCACTTTCACGTAACTGGTTTAAGGGGTTGGTAAATAACTGCCCAGATGTTTGCCGCACACACCGTACAAGAACGATCCGCATTTTTCCTACGCTCTCCATACATATAAGCATGTCGTCTTTTTCTGCATTGGTAAATCCCATCGTACACTCACTACTTACTGCTTGGACTGTCACACACTAATGAATGACTCGTAATGCAGTCAAGAAACACACAAGCACACTGTAAGTAAACATTACAACTTTGTAGTTAACAACTGTGCAGGTTGAATGGTACAAACGTCGGTGGGCAAACTTTCCAAAATATGGTATCTCGTAAATGACTCGCACTAGAACCCTGCAACAAACGCAACCGACATTCACATTCACCCTGCTGAGGAACATTTGGTTGATTCACCCTCTATATAAACACAACTGAGAATCAAATTCACCCTGCTGAGCAAGATGTAGTTGATTCATCTTCTATACATTAAGAAATGGAAATGAGCGTACGGCATTGTGGGACGGAAATCCACCATTCGGGGAAGTTCGGCCGCCGAGGGCAAGTACTTATTGCATTCGACGCCACATTGGGCGACTTGCACGTCGGAAATGGGGATGAAATGATGACGAGCACAACACAGCACTTAGTCAGCGGAGAAAATCACCTGCCTCAGCCGGGAATCGAACCCCTTGGCGTGGCATTCCGCCACGGTGACCACTCAGATAACTCGGGCGGACGTGGTAGTTAAGAGAAATACACTCTCACAGTGTGGACTGAAATCAAACCCGCCAGGGTAGCCGAGAGCGCTAACGCGCTGCTTCCTGGACTTGGGTAGGCGCGCCGGCCCCGGATCGAATCCGCCCGGCGGATTAACGACGAGGGCCGGTGTGCCGGCCAGCCTGGATGTGGTTTTTAGGCGGTTTTTCACATCCCGATAGGTGAATACCGGGCTGTTCCCCACGTTCCGCCTCAGTTATACGCGTTGCAGACATTTGAAATACGTCCGCACTATTTCATGATTTACACTAGACACAGACAGTTGGGGTACCCTGATTCCGTCCTGGGGGGTATGGTATGGCAGTAGGAATGGCATCCGGCCATCCATAACACTAAAATTGCCACTTCTGTTGTAACCACAGCGATCGCTGTGGGACTAAGGCGTAAGCGAAAGTGAAAAAAAGAAAGTATAGACTGAAATCACTCACTGTTCACGAACGGGTTCCGTCGAAACACACACACAGGAATTTCAGGCTTGTCTATATAGAGACTTTCGAAAGCAGCGTTTCAGAAGTATTATCGCGTCCCGGCACAGCCTCACTATACCAGAATAAAGTAACTGCGAACTGCATAGCGCAATCGGGATGTTAATGACAATGGGTTAGTTATAAATTGCTGTCAACCTTCACGTCGGAGATGAGAGGAAGAGAATCTCCTTCGTTTGAAGCAAATACGTTTCCTGAAAATAGGTTACAGAATTGCAATAGGCTGAAAAGATTGGTTAATTTCTATGAATTTTATTCTCACTTATAATTATGTGAGGTGTTGGACCATAAACCCTTTAGTAAGATTCAGGCTATTTATTCGGACATGCTACTTCAAAGCTGATTGCTGGTACATAAACAAGTACAAAGAAATCACTCGTTCTTGGTTAGCACTGAAATCTCTCTAAGTAAATGAGACAAAGACTGACAGCCTCTGTTCAAAACTATTCCAATGAAACTCGAAAAATCCTACTTGACCTGCAGTTCCTGAGTGTCCACCAGAGTCTATCACCGTCTTCTCGTAGTTGAAGTCTTTATCAGCTGTTTCGGCTGCTATGGGCCTATTTGGCCGCGCAGGCGTCTCGTTGCGGAATCTCCACTGGCACTGGCTCTGAATCTGCATGTGAATCTCTGCTTCTAGTTATTCCGCTGTTTGGCCTTTTATTTCGTTTCTCATGTACTTGGGTTCACAAGAGTTAATTTGTTTCACACGACCCTCTCGTGTCTAAGTGATCGGATTGCACAAGTATGGCTATGGTTCCACATGACACTCTCGTTTCTAGTTGGTCGGCTTGTGCAAGAATGCCTTCGGTTCCACACGACACCTTCGTTTCTAGCTGCACACAACTTAATTTGGTTCCACACAAGTCTTTTCCGCACGTGAATGACACTCTCTCTTGCTGTATTACCCCCCTGGTGTTTGCGTCTTCCATTGCGCAAGTTTGATTCATGTTGCTTCCTCTGGCAGGACGTTATAAAATAAATAAAATAAAATAAAATATTAATTATGTATTATTGTATGATAGTGCTTGGTTGTACTTAATATTTGCGTGACGTTTAATTATTCGGTATCAGACGCTTGACAATGGCTTTTTCGTAAATGTAATGTTATTCGTAGTTGACCGTGAAATAAGACTCAAATAATCGGACTTCGTATTTAAATCGTTACCAAAGACTGCTGCGGTAGGTGCGGACTCATAATCTAAATCTCAATATTTCAATAATTTGCCAGCCATGTCAATACGTCGTACAGAGGTGACTGTCTACTAAACATAAAAAGTTTACACAGTTAGTTAAATCAGATATATTCAACGAATAAGCCTACAGTTAAATAATTCTACTTACTTTCATAAATATAAATTCTTTACAGATTCGAGTGCCTAGTAAGATTGCAACTCGCAGTGATCTTATATAACATTAAATATGGCGGTGTGCCAGTCAATGAAATATACGTGCTTCCCGCACCACTTATCCAAGACCTCTCTCTCCTTAATCAAACATACGAGTAACGTAATTCTGTTTTTGTTTTATCAGCGACACAGCGCTGCAGTTCTGTGCCATAGGCTTTATTTATTTCTCACAGATTAATTATTTAATTAAGATTTCGCGTTTCCGAGGAAACTCACGCACGGCATGCAAATGTGCCTTTATATTGCCCCCTGAATTGCGAGGCGAAAGGACACACCTGCAGGCGAGCAATTCACCTAAAGGCACAAGAAAATCTAAGTTATCTACAACTATTTACATGACTTACATTATACTGTATATTATATACAAAATTTGAATGACGCGCGTGCGCCGAAAAAGTTTTTATGTTGGCAAAACAGAGTGCGCGCATGCGCAGAAGCGTCTGTGTAACTACGGCACTGCCGTTATTTCGTAAATTTAGATCACGCGGCACAGTATTGCAGTTCATATTGTTCGTGTGCGCGCGCATTTCTTAGTCGTTGCACAAAGAAAATATTCCACCAAGATTACATACGAAGACTACATTCTATGACAGGTAACTTAGTTTTAAAATTACAATATTTGTTATAATACAATACAACTTTAGATTGTTGAATGTTCTTAGTTACATAGTATTGTTTTGAAATACTTCAAAGAAAAATGTCCGTATGTTTCAGGTGCGTTGACCTATACACATCGTGTCGTTATCACAGTTCATATTCATCTGCTGCACAATAATTTTTTTTACAGGTTAGTATCGTCGTGGTAAAGTTTTTTGATCACAGTAACATCGCTGTATAACATCGTGATTGATACATAAGCATGTCCATTTCCTATTTCCATTATAGTCGTTGTGATGCAGTTCGTTGTGACAAAAAGCATTGTTTATTACAGATCAGACGTGACCCGTCGAGTAATTAGTCCATATGCAGTTCGTTTTCGATATTCCGTGGAAGCTTGGTTGCAGAACCTCGGACGGCACATAGCTGGCGTCGATCCTTGGACAGTCCAGGTAAGAGTGTCCGTCACATTTCGAGAACATTTCATTCCCTGAAGTTCCAACCAGAATTCTTCCACCCGTCGTGTTGTTTTCTGGACAGGCACTTTGTGTCCATTTAATCCAGATAACATCTTGAAGTTGGGTACTGTAGTAATGTCACTAGATGATGCACGAATTATGCACTTCACATATTCAGTTTTTTTTTTTTTTTTTTTTTTTAATATAGCTCACCTAAATGTTCGTAGTTACTCATCGCGTTTACAAAGGTACGATGCATCATGAATGTCATTAACAGTTTCTTTCACATAGGTTTCTGCGTAGTTGCAGACTTAGTAATGTACGTTAATGTCCGTGAACAGTGGTTCACTACGCATTTTTTTTTTAAAGTTTTTCACATTTTGGCACTCGTTATCGTTCAAATTTTCACACAGTAACAGTTACATTATACATCAGTTAAAAAAAACATAAGTAATCATACATATACACGTCACCTATTTTCTTAGCATAAACATAATACAGTTACACATAAACATGTTTTCATCATTATTACATAGCTGTAAATTATTACATTGTGTCACATTTGATTACATGGATTGCAGATATTTACGTCCTCTTTAACGGTTTTGCTGGGATTTTATCGATGTTTTTTGTGATGTCATCTGAAATTAAGATAGGTTAGACACAACATTCATTACATCAGTAGGCAAGACCAGGCGTTTTCACTACTCAATAAATATTCAAAATAATAAGAGACGGAAAGCTGTTAGATTCCTCGCGTTTTGTGCGTGTGTGTATAGTGTCTGTGTGGCCTTGGCTACTGGTAGATGCTTTTCTTGCTGAGAGATGTGCGTCTAATCTATTTCTCGAAGTAAAAGATCGCTTCACAGATGACGTCTGTCGGTTCGTCAGGTGTCATACCAAGTCAGTGGTACCTACAGTCACAAATGTTCCGTGAAAAATTTATATATCATTCACTGCTACGTAATCATAAATTTTACTTTAATATTCAGTCTTCTCCGTGGTGCCGCGGCGTTGAAAGAAAAGTTCTTCTGTCTTCAACTGCGTCACTGGAACCGCTGAAATGAAAATTTCTATACTGCTTATTATCTGTGTTGTAGCAAACAGAGTTTTGCGAGTTGCTTAGCAATGTTTTCATGGGTATGACTTTGACATTATTTGGCATGAAATGCTCTAAGATCTCGGTGTGCGTATAGCCCAATAATTTTGTTAGTTCTAGGATGTTGTAACAGATACGCACCAGGATGCGGTATGTTAACAATTATATAAGGTCCTTCATATAGCAGACGCCACTTAGCGTTGCGTCGTTTGAGTGCTACAGATTTATGATGAGTACGAAGTAGTACAAGCATTCCTACCTTGAATTTTTGTTTTCTTTTTATTATGTTTGTGTGATGTTTGTTTCGTATCTGTGCGTGATGTGTCAATGTAGTCAATACTTCTTTTATTTTCTGTTCAGGTGTGATTTCCTTGTCTGACAACTTAGGTAATGGTTCTATCCACTGATCGTTCTGTTTGCAATTGAACATGATCTCGTTAGGTGTGTAATTCGTATCGTAAATATTTAAGTTATTATGTACGTCTTCGAAAAGACTTAGGTAGGACACCCAATTAGTATGTTTTGATGAAATATAGGTCCTCATGAATCGATTTAGTTCTCGGAAAAGTCTCTCAGTCGCGTTACATTGTGGACTAAACTTTGAAATAAATATACTTTTAATGTTATTGTCCTTCAAGAAATTTCTCCATTTGTACCCAGAGTAGTATGCTGCATTATCTGACAGAATTGCTTTAGGTTTTCCCACGTGCGTCAGGTAATCACTTGAGAATCTTCGTATTATAGCATTTGCAGAGGCGGATTTTAAAGCATAAAGTTTTACATGTTTAGAAAATATATCGTAAAAAGCTAAGATATATTTGACGCCTCCAGAGCTTGCTGGATGCGGTCCACTGATGTCAGTACACAGAATTTCCAGGGGTTTACTAGGTAAAATAGAATGTAAATCTGTTTTTGTGGATAAATTCTGAGGTTTTGATTTTTGACATATGACACATGTTTTTAGTTCCCTATAAATTTTTCTTCTCATATTGCTAAAATAACAGTATGTACTGAGCTTTGCCAAACACTTTTTCGTCCCATAATGACCCCAAACTAAGTGTGTGTGCCAAATTAGATTACGTTCAGACTCTTTGGGAATGCATACACACCAGTTAGTAGCATTTGGATGTCGGCGGTAAAATAACACATCATTGTGTAACTTGTAATACTTAGTCAAAGGATGGTTGTGTTTTTCTACCAGTAATGTTATTATCTTATACCAGTGAGGATCAGATTTTTGTAATTCAGCCATGTTTCTGCACATATCAATATAATATTGGTGATACTGCTTGTCTTGCATTAAGAGAATCCTGTAGTCATTTATATTTTCTAAGTCACTGTTGGTGTCATTCATACCTTGTGGAAGTCTAGACAAAGTGTCTGCAATGGTGTTGTCCTTACCTCTTATGTACTTAATTTCAAAACAGTAGTTCTGAAGTGTAACTGCCCATCGTGATAGTCTAGGATGTACAAGTTTACAAGTTAACAAAAATGTCAGGGCCTGGTGATCGGTGTAAATTACCGTATGTTTTCCAAATAAATAATAATTGAATTTCTTGAATGCCCATACTATGGAAAGTGTTTCTAACTCAATAGTGGAGTATGTACGCTCACATTCAGTTAGAGTGCGACTCGCAAACCCAATAATTCTTATCTGTTCCTCCTCTTTATTCTTTACAACTTGAAATAAGCAACAGCCCAAGCCAGTACGTGAAGCGTCACAAGTCATACAAAAATCTAAATTGAAATCTGGATGGCTCAAAATGTTAGCATTCACTAAAGCATGTTTAATTGTATTAAAGTCATTCTGGCACTGTTCCGACCAGATCCAAACTTGATTCTTTCTGAGTAGATTTAGCAGATGTTTACTGTTCAAAAGTGGTTGTGGCAAAAAACGTCTGAAAAATGAACATAGCCCAAGGAATGATTTTAACTGCTTTTTAGTTCGAGGGCTAGGAAAGTTTCTGATAGCATCTAATTTACTGGGATCCGGACGTATGCCCTGTGAATTAATGATATGTCCTAAATACTTTATCTCACTGCAACCAAATTTTGATTTTCTTAGGTTGGCTGTGACTCCAGCTTGTGCAAATTTTTTTAAAATTCTTTGAAGAGTGTTAACGTGTTCATTCCAAGATTGTGTAGCTATCAGTATATCATCTACATAGTGTGTGACTGTCTCAACTAAATCGTCGCCAAGCACGGTATCCAGGGCTGTAATGAATACCCCAGAGCTGACATTCAGTCCGAAGGGTAGAACACAAAACTGATAGGTTCGCCCCCCGAACATAAATGCAGTATATTTCCGAGAATCAGGAGTGATACCCACCTGCCAAAACGAATTAGCGAGATCTATTGTGAAAAAATATTTTGCATCTAGAAATTTCTGTAATTGCTCTTCTAAATTTTCAGGTTTTGTGTGAACCGGTAAAATTATTTCATTAATAGCTCGTGCGTCTAACACTAACCTAATGCTTCCATTTGATTTTTTGACAACAAGTAGAGGACTACAATAAGGTGAGGTGGATGGTTCAATGACCTTCCAGTCTAACATTTGTTTTAATTCTTGCCACACAGCAGGTCGTTGAGATAACGGTACGTTATATGTCTTATGGTAGAAGATCTTGTGAGGCTTAACTTCAATCTTGTACACATACGTGTTGATAACACCTAATCGTTTGGTAAAAACTTGTAAATATTTGGATAACACTTCCTGCAGTTTTATACGTTCATGTACACTGAGAGCTGTAGCTTCACTTATCTTATGATCAAGCAATGTTTTCAAGTCCATTAGCTCTGTGTCAGATGAGTGTGTTTGCATGTCTTGAATGTCTTTGTCAAGTACTAACTGAACCTTGTACCCTGTACAGTGTTTGTCATGCTTTAGAGTTCTCCTGTCCAAATCAATAATAATTACACTGCCTTTATCATTTAAAATACATTTACCTTTGGAGAAGTCTATAATGCAGTCCTTCTCGCTCATAATATCTATTCCTAATATGCAATTTGTCACAAGGTTTTGTACAACCAGGAATGGCCATTGTACGGTTCCATTACCTATTTTAACGTTTACAAAAACTTGCTTTGTAACCCTACATGACTTATTACCTAGAGCGGTAGTTATTTTACAGTTTTGGGCAGGAAACTCAGGCACAGGCTCCAATTCACACATCTTTTTATAGAAATTAAAAGACAAAACGCTCACAGCTGCACCTGTATCTAGGATAATAGTAGTTGGAATCCCACCTACTACACCAGTAGTAGATGCTAAAACAATTTCATTTGTGTTTAAACGACATTGTGTACTGTCTTGTAAAAGTTCATCTGATATATTGTCATTGTGGTTGTATCTTATAAATAAAACAGGTAGCTTTTGTTTAGAATTATTAGGCACATCAATATTTTGTTGTTCAATTGTGGTGTCAAATAACTGATTAACATTGAAGTCGCCCCCCAAGAATTCTTCAGCCACGACCTGGGGCAAAGTAGTGACTGTTTCTAGTTTGTTGGATTATCATTTGTACTAGGTACTGACACAGATTGGGGTTGTGCATCAGGTGTCATTTCTATTATATTCACATTCGGATATTGCCTATTATGATCTCCAAACTTTTGCGGTTGTTGTTGCTGTTGCGCATTATAACTTACCTGTCGGTCGTAAGGTATGCTCCAATTTTGTCCTGGTGGCTGCTGTGATAAAGCAGTATTTGAATGATAGTATTGATCGCTACGAGTCCAGCCTTGATGCTGTCTTGGCTCGTAGTTATTATTATTTCTATTTCTGTTTGTGTTTTTGTTGTTACATTTGTATCCGTTGTTACCGTTGTTGTTATTACCACGGTGCCTTTTGTATGGATTGCCGCATGAAGTGTTATTACTGTTGTAATTGTTGTTTGTATTGGAATACGCGTGTTGATTTTGATTTCCGTATTGAGACGGCATGTGAGTTTGCTATTTTTGCTGTACCGCGTATCCAACTGTGGGCGCGCCAGAATTGTGTTGGCAAGCCTGCATGTTTTGCATACCACTAGTGTAAACATTGTGGCTGCTGTTTTGCCGCGCGAAGCGCTGATCTTCAAGTAACATGTCAACCGAATCTAAAGCTGTTAAAAAATAATCTGAATCGTCATCCGGGATATGTAGAAGTTTTTCCTTAATGTTGAAAGGCAATTTGGCCTTCAACGCTCGGAGTATATCACGCGTTGCGACTGGTTCGTCTAAAAAATGTCCCATGTTCAAGTATTTTTCAAAATATCTGCGTAAGTTACCATTTTTACTGTTAAAAGTTTCAGGTTCTAAAATTTGTCTTCTGAGTCGCTCCTGGACGGATTGCGACCAGAATTTGTTCAGAAAAGCACGCTCAAACTCACTGTACGTGGTACATACGTCAGCTTGACTATATGCCCAGACAGCTGCATCGCCTTGGATGTAACCGACAATATATGAAATCTTTTTCCGGTCACTCCAAGTGCGTGGAAATGCGTTACTAAAAGATTTAAGAAAAATCACCGGATGAATGGTTCGTTTTTCTGGGATAAAAGCCTGAAATTGCCTGTGTTTTATTAAGCTTTCTTCTTCCTTTGCATTATGATATGGATTTGTTCCACTGTAATTACTGCAATGCTCAGCTGGCGAGTAATTACGATAATGTTGCTGTGGTTTACCATGATAATAGCTTGTGTTTGTGGTTGCACGTCGTGGTATGTGTTGTAGTCGTGGTGTGTTTTGTTCTTGTGTGTTTGTCGTGTGCGTCATACTCGAATGTATATTGATTTCTGAACTGTACATTTTGACTGATATTTTCGTTACATTCAGACTGTGGTTGATCGGTGAATTGTCTCATGGGTGCAGTGACGGATTGTACTGCGTCACTAATCAGCTGTTTGTTATTAGTGATGTATTCCGCTACGGAGTCGTGCGCAATTGTTGGTAAATTTTCACGTATGCATCTATCAAAATGTTTGTCTTTGTTCTCTACCCAATCATGAAATTCTTTATTAATATTTTGAAAATGAGCTGTGGCATCAGATTGTAAGATGTCAGTCAGGTGTTGTTCAACATCGTCAAATTTATTCTGCACGTCAGTAATTCGTTTTTCAAGGTTGTCGTGTACTGAAGGATATGTTTGAATTTGTTCAGTAAGAGCTTCACACGTGACATTAAGGTTTTTTAATTGTGTCTGTAAAAGTGCTACGTCATTTGTAGTCTTTTCTTGTCTCGTATTAAGCTTGGAAAATTTCGTACTGAGTTCAGTCATCTGTTTGGTCAGTGTGGCGTCTATAAGTTCCACACGTTTACACAAAGTGTCATTACATGCCTTGATTGCTATGAGGTCAGATTTAATTTCGTCATTTTGTGTCTTTAAGGTTGCCATGTTTTCCGCGTTCTGTTTCATTAGCACTTGTAACATGTTGGCAATGTTTACTGTTTGCAAGGTCTCTGCCCCCGCCGCGTCATTAGACGTGACGTCATGTATTAATATGGGCTCTGACTGAGACTTTGAAATTTTTGTGGTGGACGGCCTATTGTCAAAACTTCCGTTAACACTTGCGTCAATATTTGATGAATCGTCACTACCGGTTGCTGTCGTAAAGTCATTTTCTAACACTTGTCTCTCGTCCGAGTCGGATTGCGTCTGAATAGTATGTCTTTGCTGTTCCATCTTTGCGTATTGTTTTCTAGTTATGACCATGCCACACGTGATATATATTTCAAGAAATTAATGTTTGACACTGTTTTTAAAATAAAATGCAGTTGAGCATGAATCGCTCGTAGCAACAATGGCTGTTTGTTAATTTAAAAATGTAAACTGAATATGGGATTATTGTTAATGGCTGCTGTCCATGTTACAACGTATCGTACAGAAGTCGGCCATATTGTACACTCGTGTATTGGTATTGTTGCAGAAGTTATTGTTTAAGGAAAAGTACTGAGAATGAAATTTATCACTGAAAACTGCTACGCGCGAAAGAAATACTGCAGAATCTACTGAAGAGCTAATACACTGAATTATGCGTCTGGTCAAGCCTGCCAATGGAAAGGTGCTGCGTCTTACCTTATTTTGCTGGAAGCTTCATTGCGTCTTCCCGCAAAATTTTAGAATTGGAAAATATCTTCAGATCTTTGTTAATTCTCATACATTCACGTCCAGGTCCAGAAAGTTAATTTTTCACATGAAACAAAGAGAACAATGTAACAAATGACAAAATAACAAGTCCGACACGCAGTCGCTAATATAAAATAAATAAAATAAAATAAAATAAAATATTAATTATGTATTATTGTATGATAGTGCTTGGTTGTACTTAATATTTGCGTGACGTTTAATTATTCGGTATCAGACGCTTGACAATGGCTTTTTCGTAAATGTAATGTTATTCGTAGTTGACCGTGAAATAAGACTCAAATAATCGGACTTTGTATTTAAATCGTTACCAAAGACTGCTGCGGTAGGTGCGGACTCATAATCTAAATCTCAATATTTCAATAATTTGCCAGCCATGTCAATACGTCGTACAGAGGTGACTGTCTACCAAACATAAAAAGTTTACACAGTTAGTTAAATCAGATATATTCAACGAATAAGCCTACAGTTAAATAATTCTACTTACTTTCATAAATATAAATTCTTTACAGATTCGAGTGCCTAGTAAGATTGCAACTCGCAGTGATCTTATATAACATTAAATATGGCGGTGTGCCAGTCAATGAAATATACGTGCTTCCCGCACCACTTATCCAAGACCTCTCTCTCCTTAATCAAACATACGAGTACGTAATTCTGTTTTTGTTTTATCAGCGACACAGCGCTGCAGTTCTGTGCCATAGGCTTTATTTATTTCTCACAGATTAATTATTTAATTAAGATTTCGCGTTTCCGAGGAAACTCACGCACGGCATGCAAATGTGCCTTTATAACGTCAAACACTAAGTTATTTGATCAACAAACCATACTTGGCAGCCTCCGCCGCTTATCTTGTCCCTACATCCTGGTGGACTGTTTCATAATGTCGGCTGGCTGTTTGCCTATGGAGCCTGGACTCTTATTATAGTCACAAAAGCAAGAATAAAAATTAAAATTTTCTACGGTCACAACAGTATACCACGTGCGCCTGAACCAAATCCGTCCGCCTTTCTCGTATCTGAGAGTGCACATCGCTCGTTCCTCTCCCGGGACGACGTGTTACCGTGGGCAGGCAGCCCGACGAAGAACTTTTGTACCACGAAGGAAGTGCTTTAATATGATTTGTTCCAATTAGCGCCTAACAAAATCCGCCAAGCGTGTACGAGCGCCGCCCGTGTAATCTGCGCGCTCGCTTCAAGTCTCCCTTCCCACCCACCCGTCTCCCTCCCCACCACCCCTCGGGCACGCATCTTCCCTCGTCCGCCGCTGCTCATCGCCTGCCAGCGCCCTGCGTTCTTCCTCTGAGCGACGTACTCTCGGCGAGCACAAAGCTGCGTCCACTTACCGCGCGGCGCCCTGCTGCGCCAGCTGGAGCCGCCGTAATTAACTTCAGCAATTAGCAATGTTAATGAGACGATCCGCAGGCACGGCGGCGGCGCGGCGCGCTGCGGTGACGTCACCGCCCGCGCGGCTGCGGCAGCGGCCCGCAACGACTGCCTGTCGCGGTCGCCAAATGTTTGTACACAAATAGCGGCGTGACGGGCCGGCCGTGTTTGTGCTCATCCGTCAGGCGTGGCGCCGCGCGCTGGCAGATTGATAGCTGCTGGGCCGTGATATGCGCGCGCGCGCGCCGCCGGACGTCGCGTCAGCACTGCCGGACACCGTTACACGCCAGCCCGGCGCACATGTGAAAAACCGGCACCTGACCACCATTCCGTGGGTCCTGTGACGCACCGTGTTCCGAGGGAGAGACTGCCAGAAAATCACTGTACTGTCACTAATATACAAAGCCAGGTAAGAGAGTTAATTTTAATTATCACCACGAAAATACCGTGCCGCGACCGTGATACTCCGTGAAAGTGTCAATCCTCTTTCGTGTTCAGTCATCCATGCGACACATTTCCTCAACGATGCATGCCCCTCAGAGTTCTGAGTTTGGTTGATCAAGAAAGGCTCCATCTCGAAATTCGCCTCCTCATTTTTCTGCTTTGATTTCTTCTTCTCAGGAAACGTTCGGTTGCCGAGCGGTTCTAGGCGCTTCAGTCCGGAATGTCGCGAGTGCTACGGTCACAGGTTAGAATCCTGCCTCGGGCATGGGTGTGTGTGATGTCCTTAGGTTAGTTAAGTTTAAGTAGTTCTAAGTTCTAGGAGACTGATGACCTCAGATGTTAAGTCCCATAGTGCTCAGAGCCATTTGAACTATTTCTCAGGAAACAGCATGAAGTGCTGTGAAGGAGAAAACAGTGAGGAGTAAGACAGGGTGGGAGATAAAATTTGATAGCTCAAAAATACAGCATGTATGACTGTCCTCTACTACAGTGAGCTGGGGTATTCTCATGGGCCGGCCGGAGTCGCGGTGCGGTTCTAGGCGTTGCAGTCTGGAGCCGAGCGACCGCTACGATCGCAGGTTCGAATCCTGCCTCGGGCATATATGTGTGTGATGTCCTTAGGTTAGTTAGGTTTAATTAGTTCTACGTTCTAGGCGACTGATGACCTCAGAAGTTGGGTGAGTCGCATAGTGCTCAGAGCCATTGGAACCATTTATTCTCATGGAGCAAACATGTACTTGCACCACTTCCCGTGATGCTCTGTCTCGACAGCGTCGTCTGTCATCAGCAGATTTTGGTATAATTGTCATGTGACAGTTTGGTTACACTCCAGGATGATATTCTGAAAGGATGTATAAATTGTTAGTGTTTTTCCCAGCCAGCACTTGAACCAAAGCGGAAGTCAAGGCAGGCTAGAACGCAATATCTAGGTTGGAAGATCAACCGATGTGGCAGGCACCAAAAGCACATGCCGAGCTAAATTGCTCCACAGTGTCTGAGCTGGAGGACCAGGCTGTCGACGCAGCAAAGTGACCTCACACATAAGGGAATGTGATGTAGTTCCGTTCACTATACGCGGTGAAGCAAGAAGCTTTATAAAAGAATGTCTTTCAGTGCACAGATGTTGTAAAATTACACTGATAGAAAAAATGACAACACAAAAGGCCTAACATAGATTCTTTGTGAACACATGTAACACACTTCAGTGATTAACATTGCAAGATTATAGATTAATGTAAGCACAGGATAACTGATTGCAAATGTGAAATACATGTACATAACGAGTGGAACCTCCAGAATGTTGAATTCAAAGATGAACGGTTAATAAATGTAAACATGATCCGTAGTAGGCGGTAATGTGATTTTTATTTAATTATGAGATTAGCTAATTTCCACTACTTGTCATTGTCAAGCACCCGTAAATCCAACATGCAAAAGCATTACACTGTCTGCATACATCACAATGTATAGATAACACGTTACACACCTCGCATTAATATAAGACATTAGTGCACAAATTTCTTATAACCACATGATGTGGTCGTAATAAATGTGTGCAGTAATGTTTTATCTTAAATGTGAGGTGTTCAAGTGTTATTTATACATTGCGATATTTGCAGACAATGTAGTGCTTTTCCATGTTGGTTTTACAGGTGCTTGACAACGACAAGGAGTCGAAATTAGTCAATTGCACAATTAAATAAAATCACATTAAAGCTTACTACGGAACATGTTTATGTTTATTAAACATCCGAGGCTGTGGATCGGAACAAATTTAACACTTTAAATATGACTGCAGATGCTCGATGTCCGTTTGTGGGATGGAGTTCCATACCTGTTGCATTTAGTCGGTCAATACAAGGATGCTTAATGCTGTTTGACGATGACACTGGAGTTGTCATCCAATGACGTCTTATACGTGCTCAATTGGTGACTGCTCTGGTGACTGAGTAGGCCAAGGTAACGTGTCAGCACTATGTAGAGCATCTTGGATTATGACAGCGGTGTGTGGGAGAACACGGCCTTGTATGCTGTTCAAGAATGGCAGCACAAATGGTCAATTCATCAAGCTGGCTTACAAATTTGCAGTCACGGTGTGTGGGATAACCATGAGAGTGCTCCTGCTGTCACACAAAAGCGCACTCCAGACCATAGCTGCAGGCGCAGGTCCATTGTGTCTACCGCCGAGACAGGTTGGCTGCAACTTCTTGGCAGATGAAAACTGTGTGCCGGACCGAGACTCGAACTCAGGACCTTTGCCTTTCGCGGACAAGTGCTGTACCAACTGAGCTACTCAAGCACGACTCACGCCCCGCCCTCACAGCTTTACTTCTGCCAATACCTCGTCTCCTACCTTGCAAACTTTAGAAAAGCAGGAGACCTTCTATAAAGTTTGGAAGGTAGGAGACGAGGTATTGGCAGAAGTAAATATGTGAGGACGGGGCGTGAGTCGTGCTTGAGTAGCTCAGTTGGTACAGCACTTGCCCGCGAAAGGTGAAGGTCCCGAGTTCGAGTCTCGGTCCGGCACACGGTTTTAATCTGCCAGGAAGTTTCATATTAGCGCACACTCCGCTGCAGAGTGAAAATCTCATTCAGGTTGGCTGCAGTCCTTTAACTGACCTCCTGCTAACTAAAATACAGCCATCACTGGCGCCGAGGCAGAACCAGCTTTCGTCAGAAAACACAACACAGCTTCAACCTGCCCTTCAATGACCTTACGTTTGAGACCACCGGCAATAATGTACAGTAGCTACATTCCTGCCAAGTCTTTGTGCAGCATTGTAGAAGGAAAGTCCAGCCCTATTACAAGACATAAAACTAGTGATGTGTTGATAATGTCGTCTTTGTCGCCTTAAAGGCATTCTAGACTTACATCGACTCACCGCATTCAGTCTCAAAGATGACTAACGCTCACGACCGTTACAGCGAGTATTTAAAACAAATCTGATTTGCACACTCATATTGGCGCTACTAACGCCACTCGTATGCAAAGGGCACGGAATTTGAGTAGATGTCATTATTCAAAGTAGAAACACACCTGACGACTTTCGTTTACGTCGCACAACTTCTTGGTGCTGAGATTTCTTTTCCCGTCCGTGTAACTGAACTAAAAGCCTGAATAGCAGAGATGGGACCACGTTTCATCATGTACAGAGCTGACAGGTCAGAAAGCTAGGGCACGTGCAGTCAGTCTTGCCACACGACAACGTCATTGGTGTAGATCGACCAGTATCCACAGACTCGTTCCCAGTTTGTACCTAACCAGTCCCGAGGTGGGATCTGAGAGGCGTTATCCGCCGCCCAGCTAGATGACTACGATTTGCGATGCAACATTAAGTCCAGCCTGAAGGACTTAGTTGCCACTGACTGATGCCACCTTGCGTCCACTTTCGTTGATGAGAAGGCCTGGGCGTCCTCTACTATGAGGCCTCCTGGATGCCTATCTGATGGTACCAGGTAAGCTGCTGAACTAACATTGACCCGGAAGAGTGCAGTAGCTGCTGTATCCGACTTGCATTTACAAGCCGACACTTGCATCTCTGGCCGCTCTCACCTGAGAGGCTAGGTTGCAGCACATCACAACTACGGCCACCTCATGCAGAGCTGTTGGCTGCCTTTCCTTGGCACAGTCTACGACGTGAACGAGAATGCTCTGGTAAATTTCTGTCTAGCATTGGCAGAATGATCAGCACCAACCGAGCTGCAGGTAGCTGTCTTTGAAGTCGTGCGGCGCTTGAATAAGCACGTTAACTCGCCATGGCTGCCGTGACTGTGAGACGCGCTGGTGTCAACGCGTACCACCGTTCCAGCGCCCATCTGCTTGTCAGGCTACTGTCAGCTGTGAAGGAAGACGTGTTTCCACGAACAACAATTGTGTATTCTGATAAAAAGGTCTTATTAGCGCCTTCAGGGGTTCGACAGATCCTCACCATGGCACTGCATTACATGCCATACTAGCGATTTACAAGACACAGTTCTGGCCCACTGTAGTTCCTTGTTTAATAACTAATTTGTTTGCACAACACCATGACAGTCCCAAAAACATTCGACATCACCTTGTCCGATAATGGTTTGTACTTGGGCTATTTTTGGCGATAACGTGACTGAAGAAATCATATAGACTGGCTCGATAAAGGTGCAATACTTCCTCTGCTGCCTTGTTTCGACAGACGTTATGACTAGGTTTGGGCTGTTGCAGAATGTCGCAGACGATGACCTTTGTCAGGTTCAAAGAGTAGCGCGAGATAGATCTATGACCGATATGTACCCTTTCCCACTGTCGCTTCGTCTGGGAAGGACCTGGTTGGGAAAGGCTTGTCCTTTTCTTGACATTCCTAGTTCTTTACAGAGAGGGCTCCCATTTCTTCGTCATTCTCTTTTGACCACGTTGGAAGCGTCTGTGACAGCTGACACTGTGTCGTATGGTTGTGATTTTGTGCCTTGCTCTTTGTTGCCAGGTTATTTCACTTCAAATACAACAAAAATTACAACACTCCAGTGTATCAATAGATTGCAACATTTTGACTCTTGTAGCGACGTAATACAGAACTGTGACACAGTAATTACATTGTGTTCCAGAACTGAAGACATGATCCTGCAAAGATACCAAAAAAAAAAAAATTAACATATCACTTTATTTTTTGGATGCAACAATCAAAATTTTGTGACTAGTCATCATAAAACGATAGGTTACTAGCTGAAAGGCGTCCGTAATATTGATATACAAATACGAAAACAGTATTTGGAAAATGGGCGAGTTGCAAGACAAATTCTCTCACATGCAGCAATGGTTGCGTCAGTTCGACATAGTATTACAAGCGTTGTTTCAAGCACCTCAGCAAGATGCAACATACGAAGAACACAAAGCTATAATCATACCGGCAACAGGCAGCAAGGGTTCCAATATTATGAGGGACAGAATACCAGAACAATTATTTCTCTAAACGATTATCTTACAACTAAAACCATTAGGTAGACACTCAATTTTAAATAGTGGTAACAAAACAAACTACGAAAAAATTGTCGACAAAGTTCGACTGAAAATAAAAACTGCACACTACCAAGACAGAAATGGCCTCTGGTGGCAATATATTATGTTACCTCCAGGTTAGTGTCCCCAGCGGACGCTAAAAATTCGTCTAATTTCCACTTTAGCAGCTCCCAGAAGTTGAACCTCCTGTGCCAATGACCAACAGACTGCCAACTAGGAGCAAATGCTGAGCGAGTTGCGGCGGCGAACTAGGAAGCTTTCGCAACACTCGGGAAAGACCGAGTGCCCACGTCTGCGAGCAAAGCATAATGACATCGTGGAAGCTGAGAGATACCGTCATACCAGTGACAAAGCAGAGTTATGTAAGGAGGGCGAGGTGCAATACAACTTCAAGTATTCAAGTGTCGAGCCAGCAGGAAAGAGCCTCGGAAGGGGACATTGGAAAGGCTAAAGTCATTAGGAGAGCTGATATCGAGGTAAAACCCGAGCACATGATTTCATCGCTATCCCCACCCCCAAAGAGAACTTGGTTAGCACCAACATAAATGGCCCACCATTCTAAGATAGGAAATTACAATGAAATCCAGACCATTAGGTGCTTACAGGTGTTGATAAATATCGAGGTGAACAGCTGAAAATGTGTGCCCCGACCGGGACTCGAACCTGGGATCTCCTGCTTACGCAGAAGGCACTCTATTCCTCTGAACCACCGAGGACAGAGAGCATAGTGCGACTGCAGGGATTTATGTCTGGCACGCTCCCCGTGTGACCCAAATTTTCAACTTACTGTTCTCACACTATATTTATAGTGCCCCTGCCCACTATACTCATTACTCGCGCAGTCAGTCTACCGATTTGAGCAATGTGAGTGTACTGGCAGTGAAGAAGATCATTGGCTGGTAAGCTTTTATCTATATGAACTTGGTTCTTGTTTTTTCGGACATGTCATCTTCATATATATAAAGGCTTACCGGCCAGTGACCTTCTTCAGTGCAGATGCACTTACATTGCTCAAACTCTTACGGGAATCGGTAGATTGACTGCCGTGAGTAATGATTATAATGGTCAGGGGCACTACACATGTAGTGTGTGGACAGTGAGTTAGAAGTGTGGGTCTCACGGGGAGCGTGCCAGAGATAAGTCTCTGAAGTCGCACTAACCTCTGTGTCCTCGATGGCTCAGTCGGATAAAGCGTATACCATGTAAGCGTGAGATCCTGGGTTCGAGTCTCGGTAGGAGCACGCATTTTCAACTGTCCCCGTTTGTATTTATCAAAGCCTGTAAGCAGCTAACAGTCTGGATTTCACTGTAATTCCATTTTTCGAGAGCTGCAAGATCACCAATGGTATCTGGTTTTTTTTGGGACATCTTCATATTCTTAACAAATGTCAATGCCGATTGATGAGTGATGATGACCACCTGCCCAGTGCGTAGTCTCAGCTCTTCAGCTATTCAGTGAGGTGGGACATTGTGGAGGTCGACCCTCAGCAAGCCTAATTGTCTTCAATCATCTACGGAACCATGAAGCACCACTGGTGGTGCGCGGAAGACACCATCACCCTGCAGGTCAGCTGGCTTCTTTGGATGCATGACCTGGATTCTGTCCGTCATCCGCCTTCGAGAGGAGGAGCAGTGCTGTTCATACTATTCCTGTGGGCCGGCAGGAGTGGCCGAGCTGTTCTAGGCGGTACAGTCTGGAACCACGAGATCGCTACGGTCGCAGGTTCGAATCCAGCCTCGGTCATGGATGTGTGTGATGTCCTTAGGTTAGTTAGGTTTAAGTAGTTCTAAGTTCCAGGGGACTGATGACCTCAGAAGTTAAGTCCCCCAGTGCTCAGAGCCATTTGAACAATTTGTTCCTGTGGCAGACACCAATGCTGCCAGCTCCTTCCTAGAGGGGGCTGACAACCGACCCCTGCAAGCCAACGAGACTTCAGATGGACCCGGGACGAGGCTCCTGAGGCAAATCTTAATGCTATTTTGAAGATCGTTAGACAGAGCTTGAGGCCGCCGCTTTCGGCAGTCGACGACCCGTGACGTAGCAGTCGCTACCCGACGCTTCGCTGTGCTGGCGATACTGCAAATTGAATGCACTCCCGCCTTCCGTTGATGATGAGCCGCCGGCCGCGGTGGTCTCGCGGTTCTAGGCGCGCAGTCAGGAACCGTGCGACTGCTACGGTCGCAGGTTCGAATCCTGCCTCGGGCATGGATGTGTGTGATGTCCTTAGGTTAGTTAGGTTTAAGTAGGTCTAAGTTCTAGGGGACTTATGACCTCAGATGTTAAGTCCCATAGTGCTCAGAGCCATTTGAACCATTTTTTTGATGGTGAGCCACCGTTCAGTCCGCCGGGATATGGCGCAGCTCTCTGGAAGACAATCCTGTGTTACTGCCCAATAAACGTATTATTATCAACGACGTTTCCTTTGTGCTCTCAACCGTAACTACGTCTTCACCACCGCATCCTGCTCATCTCACATGAGGACTGTGGGAGTCTGGAACCAGACGCATATAATTAAATACCAAATTGATACAAGAAACCTTTACGAACTGAACTCAAAAGTCGCAAAATCTGAATTCTTGGAGGAGATAAGACTCAGCTTCAAAATAGGGTGTCATCTGAGAAACAGATGACAGGAACCGTGTCCCACAGAAGTAAGGGGCGATCAAAATGATTCCGTTCAAAGGCCGTACAATATGGAATCTGTATGCCAATCACCCAAAATCACCATGATCACTGAGACAATCATTGCACCGATGCACGAGGTTGAAGGCACCCGTCTGGTAAAATACGGTGCCCTGATGCGTGAAGAAGTCTGGAATTGCCGGCGTACATTCTCGTCCTACAGAAATTCTCAAACGTTCGAGCCTCTTTTAGCGAACCTAAGCCGTGATAATCGCATGTGGAGAGAGTGATCGTCTCTTCCACTTGAGTAGGCGTAATTTCTGCTCTCTCCGTGATCGACCGGTGTCTTGTGACGCATCTCGACCAGCACCAACTAGGCGCACCATTTCACAACGGCGATTTTCGACAGACATGCTATCCCATTCATTTTCTTCATTCTCCGATGGATGACTGCCGGTGTTCGTCCTTCGGGAACCGGACAGAGAATAGAAGCACGTTGGTCCTCTTTGGACGCTTTTGCTAATGGCGTGACCATAGTTTACGTACCTGCAATTTTCGCACCCTCGGCGGAAAGACACTAATTTCACACTAATCCCTTGCCTATAGGGAAAGGGATTATGTCTTAAGATGGCCGACAACAATATAAATAGCATGTGGACCACTTGCAAGTTATTTTAAATATTTACAGTCACTACTTAAAGCGTAGGCTGGCGGGGTTTAAAATACTGCAACAAGAGAGGAAAGAATTAGGTGAAATTTCATCTGTTGCTTGAAATTACCAAATTACACTTACAGTAATCACGTCTGGCCTCTAGCACGCTCAAGATACAACATCAGAAATCGAAGGAGAAGAAGTGAGAACAAAAAGTTATCAGAGTATTTGTTCGAAGAATGACAATGATCGTTGATATTAGTTTCCCATATAACAGTTCTTTGTAGGCCATGACACATTTAATTAATATTTTTCGTAATCTTTTTATAAAGAAAGTTCATCAGTATCAGTTTCTACATCTACATCTACATCCATACTCCGCAAGGCACCTGACGGTGTGTGGCAAAGGGTACCTTGATTACCTCTATTGGTTCTCCCTTCTATTCCAGTTTCGTAGTGTTGTGGAAAGAAGGACTGTCGGTATGCCTCTGTGTGGGCTCTAATTTCTCTGATTTTATCCTCATGGTCTCTTCGCGAGATATACGTTGGAGGGATTGGAGGGAGCAATATACTGCTTGACTCTTCGGTGAAGATATGTTCTCGAAACCGTAACAAAAGCCCGTACCGAGCTACTGAGCGTCTCTCCTGCAGAGTCTTCCACTGGATTTTATGTCATCTCCGTAACGCTTTCGCGATTACTAAATGATCCTGTAACGAAGCGCGCTGCTCTCCGTTGGATCTTCTTTATCTCTTATCAACCCTATCTGGTACGGATCCCACACTGCTGAGCAGTATACAAGCAGTGGGCGAACAAGCGTACTGTAACCTACTTCCTTTGTTTTCGGATTGCATTTCCTTAGGATTCTTCCAATGAATCTCAGTCTGGCATCTGATTTACCGACGATCAACTTTAAATGATCATTCCATTTTAAATCACTCCTAATGCGTACTCCCAGATAATTTATGGAATTAACAGCTTCCAGTTGCTGACCTGCTATTTTGTAGCTAAATAATAAGGGATCTTTCTTTCTATGTATTCGCAGCACATTACACTTGTCTACATTGAGATTCAATTGCCATTCCCTGCACCATGCGTCAATTCGCTCCAGTTCCACCTGCATTTCAGTACATATTTCCATTGTTACAACCTCTCGATATACCACAGCATCATCCGCAAAAAGCCTCAGTGAACTTCCGATGTCATCCACAAGGTCATTTATGTATATTGCCAATAGCAACGGTCCTACGACACTCCCCTGCGGCCCACCTGAAATCACTCTTACTCCGGAAGACTTCTCTCCATTGAGAATGACATGCTATGTTCTGTTATCTAGGAACTCTTCAATCCAATCACAGAATTGGTCTGATAGTCCATATGCTCTTACTTTGTTCACTAAACGATTGTGGGGAAATGTATCGAAGGCCTTGCGGAAGTCAAGAAACACGGCATCTACCTGTGAACCCGTGTCTATGGCCCTCTGAGTCTCGTGGACGAATAGCGCGAGCTGGGTTTCACACGACCGTCTTTTTCGAAACCCATGCTGATTCCTACAGAGTAGATTTCTAGTCTCCAGAAAAGTTATTATACTCGAAGATAATACGTGTTCCAAAATTCTACAACTGATCGACGTTAGAGATATCGGTCTGTAGTTCTGCACATCTGTTCGACGTCCCTTCTTGGAAACAGGGATGACCTGTGCCCTTTTCCAATCCTTTTTCTGACACTTTATGAGTCGTAACGAAGTTTATCGTGGTAAATGAAGTTCACTTTCACGGAAGTTTACCACAGAAGTGTCAGCTCCAGGTGGCGAGCAGTACACCTACTTGTCTGGGTTTATTCACCTGCATCGGAGTCACGATATGCTCCATACACCCTGTAGAAACGCTCTCAGACGGAAACTTGTTGATCGCCGTTATACAGTTATATCAACATGTTTGACGGCTTAACAGCTTCAACTAAAACGGAAGTATCCGTCGAACAACCAAAGCGAAGAGAAAACCGAAATTTACAGCACTTAGGAACTGGCGAGCGCAGTAGCTCGGCGGGTGTCACTAGGAGTATTGTAAACAAATGAAACGGGTACCGTAAAATAATCTTCCTCTCCGAACAGTGGTTTCGTTAAAACCAACGAGAATTTCTTGAGCCTTTCAGAACACATCAACTAAGTTATGAAAGGTCATACGCCAGTGAACTACTCATAGAAATTAGGCCACAGATACTTCAAAGTGCGATGCTGCAAACACAACTGGTCACTAAAGTTGAACAACTGGAAGACAAAATACTGAGTAGGCATCATCGACACACTCCAATAGAGGCCATACAAAATACCACGGAGGAAACAGATACGAATACAGAACCTAGAATACGGATTGTGCATTCCTCCACAATAATAACAATAAAAAATAAAAGAGGAAACGTAAGTAAAATGTCTTCTGAAATTAAACTTCATGATACTCACAAGAGTGGCACAAAAAACCTTGAATAAATTGAAACAGGACAGTAGCTGAGAGTATTCCACACGCGCTAAAATTACGGAGCAGACGCAACAAACAGATAGTTTGCCGACGAGCACCATGAACGTTCCTTATAATGAGATGAACAAAGATGAAATCGTGAAATGTATGAAACAGCGTGGCACTAACAATACATTTCTAAACAGTGGATACGACTAACATACACATGGAGGCAAGCGAAGCTAACACGTACACTGCAGATAAACGGAATCACAACACCAAAAACTTAATGTAGAATAATTAAATTATGTTGAATGCATTTGTCTGTGTAACCTATGTAAGGAATTAACATCGCAGTTTCACAGATTAATGTACGCGCGAGCTAAGCCATTGCAAATGTAAAATGCTGGTACAGTAATAACAAGTGTAACCGCCACAATGTTGAGTGCAGACAAGGAAACGTGCGTGGATTGTGTTGTACAGCTGCCGGATGCCAGTTTGTTGGATCGACTTCCATACCTGTTGTACTTGGCCGGTCAATACAAGGACGGTTATTGCTGTTCGTGGATGACGCTAGAGTTGTCATCCGACGATGGCCAGTATGTTTCCAGTTGGAGAAAGATCTGATGATCGAGTAGGCCAAGGCAACATGGCGACACTATGAATAGCACACTGGGTTACAACAGCGGTATGTGGGCCATCGTTATCCTGTTGGAAAACATCCACTGCAATGATCTTTGTGAATGGTCGAAAAAGAGGTCGAATCGCCAGAATGACGTAGAAATCTGAAGTCAGGGTGCGTGGGATAACCACGGGAGTGCTACTGCTGTCATGCGAAATCGCTTGCCAGAACGTAACTCCAGGCGCAGGTCCAGAGTGCCTAGCATACAGAGAGGTTGATTGCACGCCCTCATCAGGCGTTCTTCTAACCAATACACGGTCTTCACTGGCACCGAGGCAGAACCAGCTTTCATTAGAAAAGAGAACGGCCTCCACCCTGGCCTCCAGTGAGCTCTCGCTTGATACCACTGAAGCCGCAAATGGCGGTGGTTTGGGGTCAGTCGAATGCACGCTACAGGAAGTCACGAAATACGCCTACCAGCTTTTGTCTCTGTCGCACAACTCCTTGTTGTTGTGACTTTTTATCCGTCAGTGTAAACTGTCACGACGATGGTGTCTTCCAAAATAGTTTGAAGAAGTCACAAAACGCTTGAGAAAATCCAAAATAGGCGCCTCTTGCCTTCCAGCCTGTTAGCTGTATGACTGGGATCCGCTGAACATAAGTGGTTGGGAGCAAACACCTAAAGAATTTGGGTGTATTCGTTACCTTCACAACAGGCTGCTGCGAGAAAGTTTTCTTTCGCACGGACAGTCTTCTTAGAAATTATAGTGTGCCAGTGCGTCGAATCAGATATGGTAAAAGGACCAGAAGAAATGGGCGCAGCTTTGTCGACTTCAGCCATTCGACGTGACAGTAACAACCGTCCAAATCGGGTTCATACCGTACATGTAACGACAATAGAGTAGAATTGTATGGCAGTCTCAGTGAATGATGTATTTGATGTTAATGAAAATGATTTTATGAAATGCAGTTTGGAGTAGCCCATGTAGTGTTATCTGGAATAACATTGTATTCCTATTTCCTGATTATGTTTCCCAAAATCACTAAAATTTATCTTGAAGATAATGCTTAATCTATTCACTATTTTCTTTCAGTTGTCTTGAAATGTGAAATGCAACTGGCACTTAAAGACTAGGTTCATTAACAAACGCATAAAAACTAAGGAATATTTTAAATATTAAGCGTCGTTTCAGTTAAACTAAAGACGCAAAATAGATATTCTGACATATTTAAAATAAAGACAGTTGTTAATTTACCGTTTCTATGTTTTGTGGACGTGTTGTGTTCGTCTTACTACGTTCGCCTTGCAGGATAACACCAGTGTCTTCTTATATTAATATGGAACGTTTAACCTCCCCATAAAATAAAAATAAATAATATGAGTATGATTCAAATTTAGTGTAACCTCCCCACAAAATTATGTACCGTTTAGGCTCCCCACAAAATTCATTCACATTTATAACCTCCCTACAAAATTCTTTTCACATTAACCTCCACACAAAATTCTTTCTGATTTAATCTAAGCTCAAAATTCATTCACATTTAGCGTAACCTCAAAACTCCCCACAAAATAAAATAAATGTTATGGATAATGGTTCTGATTTAGTGTAACCTCAAAACAAAATTCTTTCACAGTGTAACCTCCCCACAAAATTCATTCTCATTTAATGTAAGCTCAAAATTCATTCACATTTAGCGTAACCTCAAAACAGAAAAATTCCTAAACCTCTCAACAGCAAAAATTATAATTATGTCGTTCACATTGAGTTTAAGGACCCCATAAAAAAAAATTCAGTAACCTGGTAATAAAAGAATGTAACTAACCACTCAATTAAATTGTCACTCACTTATGACTTTTCAATAATTACTGTGAATTTAACCTGGTGAACTTTGGACGACAGCAGTGCTGCATCGTGGCCCTGAAAGATCATTCTGAATAAAAAAGGGAAAAATTCTTACTTCAGTGAACTCGCCGGATATATCTGCTCTTACAATAAATTTTTCCGGCACAGCTCTGTGCAATGCTGGCCGACCTATCTGTCATTTATGAAAAGGAAGCAACTGATTTTTCTATTGCAATAATCGGGATGATCATGGATGGGAGAAATTAGTAAATTCTTTAAATAGAAATGAATCGTTGTTAAAAGTTACCTTTTATGGGGAAGATTATTATTACGAGAGTCTTAAAACATTTACATGCGACTTGAGATAACATTAATACATATGCGCGAGGCTGCTTTTTACCTTATACAATAATACTCAGGCTCCGGCATCGCTGCACCGCGACCGGGCCAGCCAACACGATACACCATACCAGGCCAGAGCAGACTCCAGACTAGCAACAACTTACTGCTACTGCTACACAGTTCCTACTGCAGTCAACACTGCTCTCTGGTCAGAGACCTTGCATATCGCACGCAGCACATGAGCAATACATCGAAATTACATCTGCTCGGACCTCTTACATAACCCTCCACTCGGGGGGGGGGGGGGGGGGCAAAAATTTGGCAGCGATGGTGAGTCAATTGGACTTGCCATGAGCAACAAATTTTCCTAAAATCTACTTAATTAACTAAGTTTACAGCCACAGAGTATATACATATATGTAAGTGCAGAACTTGAAATGAAATAGAGTGCACATGCACTGAGTACATAACATATCAGGCAATGATAAAATGTATACGCAATGAGTACAAAACACGTTAACAAATGACATAAAGTGCTCACGCACTGTATATATAAGAAATGACAAAATGTATACGCAATGAGTATAAAACATATTAACAAATGACATAAAGTGCACATGCACTGTATATATAAGAAATGACAAAATGTACACGCAATGAGTATAAAACATATTAACAAATGACATAAAGTGTACACCCACTGTATAAATTTTTTTACCATTTTACAGGAACTAGGATACACAATGAGTACAAAACATATTAATAAATCACATAAAGTGCACATGCACTGTATATATATATATATATATATATATATATATACATATATATATATACCATTTTATAAGAACTAGGAAAGGAAAGGGAAGGATTGCATCATGATTGTAGTACAGTAGGTTGCACGTAGCTGCACTGAAAGTTCATATCTTTCAACAGAAGCACAACACCAAGTGAGACAATCTGAAGTTCTCTTCCCTGAAGTATTAATCAGTGTAGCCAAGACATTGAAATGTCGTATTAATATTCAATGTTATCATTTTGGTAGTACATTAGGTACACCAAACAGTGGGACCATAATAACATCTCCATCGTTCAAGGTGGTGGACAGCATGATGTGTCAACACCACATTCTTGTAGGGTACACAAACGTAGAATTAGTGCAAAAACCAAATATAGTGCTCCATGATCATGAGGATGGACAGGACAAACGGATATTGCAATACTTTCTGGTAATTAGGTCAGAAGGTGAAGGACATTAAGTCTTATGCTAGTCATAATTGAGAATTACACTAGTCTATTAACCGATTTGAGTAATTGTTGGCACTCATTGCCTAGTTACTAAACATTTCTGTACTATGTATGGAGTATTACAGAACATTATCCATAAGTCATCTGATTACACTAAATATTGGCACTCACTGGTCAGTTACAAACCATATTTATGCATTGTCCAGAAGTCATCATTCAAAGCAAAAGTTAATTAATGGTATAGCATTAACATAATTCATCTAGTTATAGTAATCATTGGCACTCATTGGCCAGTTACAAACTATTTTTATGCATTGTTCAGAAGTCATCATTCAAAACAGTAGTTAATGAGTGTAGCATTAAGCTACTGGTATTCATATATGATATAATGTAAGTGATATAAGACAAATTTAAAAATATAAAAAACAGTGGCATTCATTGGCCAGTTACAAAGTATTCATATACTTTTATAAAACATCATTCAGTATTATTCAGAAGTCATTATTCAAAATGAGAGTTAATTATTGGCATAGCATTAATAGAGTATAACAAAAATATTATTTACAGAAATCACTGGCATAGCATTTATGCATTATTACAAAATATCATTCAGCACTACTCAGAACTCATCATTCAAGTGACATAGGACACATCCAAAATGCAACACACTGCAACTATTACTCAAGGTCCATGGTCCAATAATACATAGATATAATGGATTCAATACATCTGACAAATCTGCATTATATTCAGTACTATAAATATCTCTTAAACTAGTAGCATTATTTGAGACTGGTAATACATTTTTTTTTTGTGCCAGCAATGCATTGCGTTGGGGGCATGAAAATATTTGCTTTTGACTTATTGCTGCAAATAAGGATTAGTAACGTCATTCGTCATGAGTCAACTGCAGCAAGGTTATGAAACAAGTAGAGTATATGTGATCACATTCATGAGTGACACACACAAATTGATAATAAAAATGCAAGTTATAGAACAGGTTTAAAAACTAACTGCTTATAGCACATAAATTTCATGAATAGCTTCTCCTGGAAAAAATACAAAATGGATTATTAAACTGAAAGAAGAAATGCATATTATGCTGAAAAGTAGTGAACTTCGAATTAATAGGTAATGAAACGTGTACTCAATATTTATGTAATCTAGCTGTCCTTTTCAAAACATTCAGTCATTATACCATGCGATATAAGACATACTGTCAAAATGAACTGCAACAAATACTTAAATAACTACATAGCATTTCTTAACTAACAGTAAATATATAAACTTCATCATTATTCTCATCTGCAAAGAAAAACTTCATTATTCATATTACCATAACTTCATCACTGTCATCAGCTGCAAAGAAAAACCTCATTATTCATATTAGCATATTCTTCATATAACTATTCATTATCATCTGCAAAAAAGACACTTCATTATTCATTATTCATATTACCATTTACTCATACAACTATTCATAGTATAGAGTTTCTTGTTTCTAGCATATTTCATCACTAAAACTAAGATGTGTAGTTCTGTCCGACAGTCAGCATCAATCGCCTCGTATTCTGAAAGAAAAATAGTTAGTTTAGACTGCTATCATACGATGAGTATAGTATATTCTTGTTAATGCTTGTTAATTCTGATCCATTTACTCTTCATGACGAGGTATTACATTTTATTTCGTTCATTCCGAAGGTGAAATTCCCATTTCATAGTAATCCACTGTGGTTTGTTTAAGTTATTTCTTTTACACGTTATTGCTTTCTGAAAATGATGAGTAAGGATTAATATCTTGCATTTAAGTCATATACCCATTAAATAAAAACTTGTTTCAAGTGATATAATTAAGCATACAGCATAGCATGACTGAAAACGTATTATGTCAAAAACATAGAGAGTGTTCAGGTGCAAAAATGTACACGCAGTCTCATAATGCAGTAGCCAAAAGTGTAGAATAGTCAAGATATTGAGATAACATAAGGAAAAATGTTAAAGTCAACTGGTGTTTGTTATATCTTAAAGATTTCGTAGTGCATACAAACAAAACAGGAAAACAATCATACATACACGAAAAATGGAAAATATGCACGGTCTGATAGATAACGACAAGAAAAGCGACCTGCCGGGCACTTGCCAAGAAAAAATACGATAATCATCGGTAAGTAGTCACATAGATAGAATTGCATAATTGGTCATAAAATATGTAACTTTATCTGGAAAAATGTCCACGGTCTGATGTGCAACGACAAGAAAATCGACGTGCTAACCTTACCTTACCGGGCGCCTGCCAAGAAAAAAAATGATAATCATCAGTAAGTGTTCACATCAATATCGGTAAATGGCATTACAGTGTGACAAATCATAAAGTATGTTCATTCAATAAAGGGTTTAATATTGGAGACGTGGCGATTGCTCCTACTTTTTCTGGCTCTCAGAGTTTCGACGTGTACTACATTGGGGTGAGGAATGCTGCGAATTCTGTATGGACCTGCGTGTAGAAGCTCAAATTTACTGCATCTACTCTTTCCTCTGTTGGATAGATAATGTGTGCGTACTAATATCTTCTGTCCAATGTGAAAGTCACGGCGTGTACAAACCTGTTTTTGCTGTCTTCTCCGGCGCTCTGCGGCACGTTTGATGTTGTTCAGTGCAATGTCAATTATTTCATGGTGTCGTAGTCGCCGAGATGTAGGAAAGGATACTAATTCTTTAATTTTGTTAGGTGGTTTAACATTTTTCAGTATAACAGTCGGAGATAGCATAGTAGATTCATTTGGTATGGAGTTAATTACATCCTGGAATGACAGTATGTGTGTATTCCAATTAATATGTTTTTTATAGCAGTATATTCTACATAGTTTACCAATTTCTTTCATTAGTCGTTCGCAAGGGTTCGAAGAAGCGTGATACTTGGATATATAGATCGGAGAAATGTTTCCTGCTCGTAACATACGTGTCCATATAGCAGATCGAAACTGTGGTCCATTGTCGGAAATTACTTTCAATACATGCCCTACATGAAATAGAAAATGTTTTACAAATGCTTTCGAAACAGATTTAGCAGTAGCTTCGCGTAACGGAGTGAAGGTAACAAATTTTGAAGTGAGTTCAACAGCGACAAAGATGTAGCAAAAACCTCTATTAGATCTGGGAATCGGACCAAAAATGTCTACAGCGGCCATGTGTCTCAATTTAACAGGTACAATGGGATGTAACGGAGGAATATGTGAAGTCGTGTCTGACTTAGCTTTCTGGCAGATTTTACATGACGCTAAAACTCGTCGAATACGTTTCTCCATGTTGGCAAAATAACAGTTCTGTCTCAGTATAAGAAAACATCTTCTGGCTCCGTAATGTGCGTAACTTAAATGAGTATACCAGATCAATTTGTTAACAAGTTCGTCAGGAATGCAAAATAACCAATTGTTGCTGTCAGGGTGAGAGCGGCGAAACAGAATATTATTGCGTACAGTGTGATGGTTTCTAATGGTAACATTATTCCTATCTTGCCAAAGGTGTTTAATTTCTTTCCATACGTTGTCTTTACTCTGCTCTTCTGCAATGTCTCGTAATGACGACGAAATGAAATTTTCAAATGCAACTTGTTGAATATATATGACGCTAAAATTTGCTTGGCAGAAGTTGGTTGCAATGTCTTGCTGCTTGTTGCTGAGAGAACGGGATAGTGCCTCTGATACAATATTTTGCGTACCGGAAATATGAACAATTGTAAAATTAAATTCCTGTAAATAAAGTTTCCATCTGCTTAATCTGTCGTGTGTAAATTTTGCTGAAAGTAAAAACTGTATCGCTCTATGATCTGTGTAAACGGTCGTATGTCTTCCATAAAGAAAATGCCGAAATCTCGTAAATGCCCATACAACACATAATGTTTCAAGTTCTGTAACAGAATAATTGCGTCCAACAGGTGTCAGAATGCGACTCGCAAAGGCGATGTTTTTAATTACTGTAGTACCGTCTTCTTCAATTTCCTGAAAAATGTGTACACCTAAAGCGGTGTTAGAACTGTCGGTGGGAATGGAAAAATTTCTAGTAAGATCTGGATGTGATAAAAGTGGTGCATTCAACAAAGCTTGTTTCAGATTGACAAATTCAGAATGTGCTTGGCTATCCCAGGACCAAATAGTGTTTTTACCCGTCGATTGACATAATCTAGGGGTGTCTAAAGCAGAGTAATGAATAAATTTACGAAAAAAGTTAATTAAACCCAAAAGCTGCGTAGTTGTTTCTTCGTCGTAGGAACAGTAATGTCACGTAAAGCTTGAAGTTTTTCCGGGTCAGGTGCAATGCCTTCTGCGGAAATTACATGTCCAAGAAATTTTATAGAGGTTTTGCCAAAGTGCGATTTGCTAAGATTAACAGTGAGTCCTTGTGCACGAAAAGTTTGTAACAGTTGTTCAAGAATCAGATTGTGTTCAGACCAGTTAGCTTCTGCAATAAGAATGTCGTCTACATACGTTGTGATTCTGTCTTTCTATTCTGTCGGAAGTATAGTATTCAAACCGCGAATAAATGCTGCTGAAGAAATAGTTAAACAGAACGGTAATTTACAAAATTGATAACAGTCACCCAAACAGAGAAAAGCCGTGTACTTTCTGTAGTTCGGGTGGAGCTGAATTTGCCAAAATCCCGATTTCAAAGCTAATGTGGAATAAATAGCAGTACCTTGAAATTTCTGTAGAAGTTCTTCTAGTGTTTGAGGGCGATCTGTTTCATTAATAATAATGTCATTGATGTGACGCGAATCAAGTACGAGGCGAAGTGAACCATCCTTTTTCTTAACAATATGGAGCGGGTTTATGTACGGACTAACTGCCGGTTCAATAATTCCTTGGTCAAGCATAGCTTGCAATTCTTTCTTAACTTGTTCTCTGTGAATATAAGGAATGGGATAATGTTTGGCTTTAAATGTGTCTTGCTGTTTAACTTGAAATTCATACATAAAACCGGACATAGTACCAGGGACGTTGTCAAAAACTGGAGCTTGCTGTAAAAGAATTTTGCATAGTTGAGTACGTTCGTCGTCTGTATTTGCACTGCTCTGTTTAATTTTATCAGAAATCATCTGTATAACGTCGTAGTCGGCTTCGTCTGGAGAATTATAGTTGTGTACGTACGTATCTGTGAACAATGTCAAATGACAGTCTATGTAACTCGATATAGAAATGACCTCTGTACGATTAATTGTTTGTTCTTCTGCAGATAAAGAGTGCTGAAATTCTAATGCCAGTTGTACATTTTCATCCTTTAACATTAAATACGAATTTTGAAAGTCAATAATTGCGTCATGTTGTACCAGAAAATTCGTACCTAAAATAACGTCTGTTGTCAATATGGGAACAATCCAAAAATTTGAGTGAAACGTGTGACCTGCAATACAAAACGATAAGTGTGTCTGTAATTTTACAACTTCTCCTTCACCAGATACTACTCCTTTAGTTTTGCCTAATGGTAACGTAGGATAGGTATTCTTTTTGTTACATTCGTTGAAAATTTCTTCATTTATAACTGACATAGATGATCCAGAATCGATTACTGCTGAAAATTTGGATGATCCGATCTTTACTTCAATGACAGGGTGTGAAATAGTTTTTTGAGTAACTGGTTTTTCCTTCAAAAGAGTATCTCGGATGTCGTCAAAAGTAATAACATTTTCATGAACAAGATTCTGTGTGTCAAAAGTATTGCTTGCGTTGCTGGAAGATGCAACATGGACTGTATCTAGTCAAATTCTATCTGACGTGCTATTATTTGCGGGAGGATGCTGTGGCATTTCGACTATTTGTACTGTTCTGTTATTTCTTCCTGACGTATTATGTTCTGGATGATACCGACTGTCTGGTTCATTCATGATAATCTGTTGTGGATGATTCTGTTGCTGATAAGACCGACTGCTATTAAACGTACGCTGAAAATTGTGCTCATTACTTTTACGTCTGTCATGATAGTCATTTCTACACGCTGCATTGCGATATGAGTTAAAATGGTGTGTTTTCTGTACGTACTGATTTCCTTGTTGCTGTGCGTTACTATTTGGCGGAGCCGACGCTATACATGTAGGCTGCGAAACATTAAGGCTTGGATGACCTTGCACATTAAATTGTTGGTTAGGTATGCTAACCGGTTGGTTTTGTTGCTGTTGTGGGAAAAAACCTCTATTGTTACCAAATGTGGTTCCTGTTGCTGATAATTTTGACGATACTGATAATTAAAATTTTGTCTGTTATTAAAGTTCTGGTGGTAGTTCTTGCCATTTCGGGAGTGTCTAATAAAAACTGTCACTTTCGGTAAAACTTGTCACATCAGGTTTTCTTTACACATTTCTAATCCTAGATAGATCGATAGTTGAAGAGCTGTTTTGATAGATATAACGGATAGTAAAAGAGAAGGAAGCAGTGCAGAAAACTAAAGATGAAATAGCACTACTACGGCTCGGGGCCCTGTGCACGCTAAGGCACATATTCATCGAAGTGTAATGAATCCCCTGAGGTCAATTACACGCTGCAAATAAATTGCAGTTTCAGCGTTACAGGCAATGGCGGTGAAAATTCAAAAGCAAATTGTCGTATCCAGGCCATTTCTAGTTTCTGCATCACAGGCCAAGGTGATGAAAATACAAAAGCAAACTGTCGTATCCAGTCCAAAGCGTGACTCTGTGTTCTGTCATGTTTAAATACCTAAAATTTTTTTACGGATAAAAATTGATTCTAATCAACGTTATCGTCTCTGCATGTGTGAACCGGATCAGGATTGTGTGATAATCTGTATGTCTGTGACTGTTCGGAATCTAAGTCACGTACTCTCTGTAAATTACCTAAATTATACTGTCTGTGTGAGTGTGAGAAATGTTCGGAGACTGGCGTATGCTGTGTCGTGTTAAAGGCTGAAACATTTTTCATCTCTGTCACTTCTTGCTGTAAAGATGACAATTTTCTACGTAATGTATTATTGGACGAACCTACCTCACTGATCGTCTGGTGTAAATTTTGGAGCTCGGGTGTTTGATTAAACGAAACTGGTGAAGTATCGTCTGATTTGGTGTCATTATTACTTTCGATAACGTCAATACGAGTGGCCAATTCCTCATTTTTTCAGTCAGTACTTTTACCTGATCATCGTTTTTAGTATCACAAGCGTTAATTTGTTTTTGTAATTTACGTGTGTATTGTTCAATTTTTTAACGTCTTCTTTGATGGCATCCGGATCCTGTATTAGTTCCAACTTTTCAAGTCTGTTGGTAATTGTCTGAAAGTCTAATGTGTGTGTGTGTCTGTTTTTGTTTTAAGATCGGAGATTTCATCATGAAATTCGGTGTTCAACTGTTTGATTTCGTTTGATACTGTAGCAATATTGTTGTCTACGTATGTCTTTGCTTTCGTAAACAATTTACGCTTATCTTCCTGTCTCCGTGCAGTAATTGTTTCCATGACTTGTTGCTTTACTTTATTCTGTTCCTGTATAAATTTACTGTAACGCGTTTCACTGTTGTGTAGGTGGTGATTAAAACGTTCGTCAATGTGACTGTTTTGTTGTTCAAATTTCGTATCTATTTTCGCATCCAGTGTGCGTGAAAATTCTGATGACATTAATTTAAACTCGTCGCGTAACTGTGTTGCGTTTTCAGAACATTGTTTAGCAACTGCACTCATTTCCTTTCTAAGTAATTTCGTTGTAGCTGCATGTGTATTACTTAATTCTTGTGCAACAGATCTAATTTCTTTACTACTGTTCCTAGCACAAGCCTTAATTTCCTCACGTAATTGTTCTTTAGTAGCGTGACATTGCACGGCAACGGCTGTAATCTGTTCACTAAGTTGTTTGTTCTGATCACTTAGGTTGTCTTGTTTTTCATTCGACTGTTTGGAATTGTTGTCTAGTTTTTCATTAAGTTGTTTGTACGACTGATTAATTTGTAGCAATACTGCCATATCTTGATCCCAGCCAATATTACCTACTCTTTTCTCTGTGCTATTTGATGACGTATCTGTATTTGTCACGTTTTGTGTAACCATTTGGTCATTCTGTAATTCTTGAAAAGGTTTGCCAATTGAATGTGCACTGTTGGTCACTACACCGGAATCAAATAAATCTGACGTACTTTGAGTACTTTGTTCATCTTCGTGAGAAAAATTTATCTGTTCACAATGCAAATTTTGCAAATTAGGCGTGTCAAACTGGGCAGCGTTCATTGTAACGGAACGTGCCGCGTCACCAATTGTCGTTGAATTAACAGAGGACACTATTGAATTTGTTTGCTCATCATTAGCATTAAAATCATTACTAGTGATCGGTACGCACTGATTGTCTGTAAATGGAGGATAATCGCTATTACACTGAGTGTCGCAAGTATTATCGGTCAAATTAATCGAGTCGGCTATTTCACTCATTGCACATCGCGATGTACTGTGAACAGTTTTTCGCGGCATTTTTCACAAATTAAAATTAAGCACAAAAATGAAACAAAGACAAAGCAAAAGTGGAACAAACACAATTACAACAAAGAGCAATAAATTGCCGATGATCTGTGAAAGAAAGAGTGACAAATTAGTAAATGCGTTGCGCCAGATGCAAACTACATTTAAGTAAATAAGAGCAGATATATGACTACTTCTCAGAGATTCACAAAGAAATACGATCCTGGCCGGTTGTCGCCAAGTGTAACCTCCCCACAAAATAAAAATAAATAATATGAGTATGATTCTAATTTAGTGTAACTTCCCCACAAAATTATTTACCGTTTAGGCTCCTCACAAAATTCATTCACATTTATAACCTCCCTACAAAATTCTTTCCACATTAACCTCCACACATAATTCTTTCTGATTTAATCTAAGCTCAAAATTCATTCACATTTAGCGTAACCTCAAAACTCCCCACAAAATAAAATAAATATTATGGATAATGGTTCTGATTTAGTGTAACCTCAAAACAAAATTCTTTCACAGTGTAACCTCCCCACAAAATTCATTCTCATTTAATGTAAGCTCAAAATTCATTCACATTTAGCGTAACCTCAAAACAGAAAAATTCCTAAACCTCTCAACAGTAAAAATTATAATTATGTCGTTCACATTGAGTGTAACGACCCCATAAAAAAAATTCAGTAACCTGGTAATAAAACAATGTAACTAACCTCTCAATTAAATTGTCACTCAGTTATGACTTTTCAATAAATCACTGTGAATTTAACCTGGTGAACTCTGGACGACAGCAGTGCTGCGTCATGGCCCTGAAAGATCATTCTGAATAAAAAACGGAAAAATTCTTACCTCAATGAACTCGCCGGATATATCTGCTCTTACAATAAATTTTTCCGGCACAGCTCTGTGCAATGCTGGCCGACCTATCTGTCATTTATGAAAGGAAGCAACTGATTTTTCTATTGCAATAGTCGGGATGATCATGGATGGGAGAAATTAGTAAATTCTTTAAATTGAAATGAATCGTTGTTAAAAGTTACTTTTTATGAGGAAGAATACTATTACGAGAGTTTTAAAACATTTACATGCGACTTGAGATAACATTAATACATGTGCGCGAGGCTGCTTTTTACCTTATACAATAATACTCAGGCTCCGGCGTCGCTGCACCGCGACCGTGCCAGCCAACACGATACACCATACCAGACCAGAGCAGACTCCAGACTAGCAACAACTTACTGCTACTGCTACACAGTTCCTACTGCAGTCAACACTGCTCTCTGGTCAGAGACCTTGCATATCGCACGCAGCGCATGAGCAATACATCGAAATTACATCTGCTCGGACCTCTTACAACGTGTACTTTACTCATTTTTAATAAAACAAGGAAAACGCAAGCCGTAAAGTTAAACACTAATGTTATGTGGAGCGACTGCATTGTGCAATTTTATTTATTACAGTGGAGTTGCTTCGTTAAACGTATTTATTTCCTGGAATTGCTAAATAGTGTTTTCTATAGTGAGAAATTTTAATTTTGCTACAGGTTGCGAAATTTTGTGCCACTACGTGCAAGCTATTATTACACAGTTGTAACGCATGCATTACTCCAGATTATGCTGTTTACTAGCAGAATAACGAACTGGTTAGCAAATAAACTCTTCAACAGCTGGCTGTGTTAATCTTCCGTTAAGAGGAGCGTTTAGCTGTGGTGCTTTTTAATCCAGTGACTACAGAGGCTGAAAGTTCTGGTTCTACCCGCGCTTACCCTTTATTCGGGGGCAAAACGTATTAGTGAGCACAGTAGAAAGATTGAAGAGGTAGTCATTGATCACCGAGTTAGTCCATAACGGAAGAATTTGAGGACAAAGTGAATATTCCATAACTCAAATCAAGAACAACTGCTAATATAAGTAACTTGAAACCAGGTATCCTTGGAGTACTGAAGCAACGTCAGTCACTTAATGAAAACAAGTGTTCTGGTCCATACGGTACACCAATTAGGTTACTTTCAATGTATGCCGATGAAATAGCTCCATATTTAACAACCACATGCAACCGCTCGCTCGGCGAAAGATCCTATGCAAAGACAGGAAAGTTGCACCGGTCACACCAATATTCAAGAAACGCAGTAGGGGCAATCCGCTAAATTACAAGCCCATATGATTAACGTCGATATGCAGCTGAATTTTTGAAGATATATTGCGTTTGACCATTATGAATTACCTCAAAGAGAACGTTCTATTGACGCACAGTCAACACGGATTTAGTAAACACCGTTCTTGTGAATCACAACTAGCTCTGACTGACACGAAGTGTTGAGTGCTACTGGCGAGGTATTTCAAACTGATTCAGTATTTCAAGGTTTCCCGAAGGCTTTTGACACTGCACCTCACAAGCGGCTTATAGTGAAATTGCGTGCTTATGGAATATCGTCTCAGTTATGTGATTGGATTCGTTATTTCCTCTCAGAGAGGTCACAGTTTGCAGTAATTGACGGGAAGTCTTAGAGTGAAACAGAAGTGATTTCTGGCGTTCTCCAAGGTAGTGTTATAGGACCTCTGCTGTTTTTTATGTATACAAACGATTTGGAAGCCGTCTTTGTTTGTTTGCAGATGATGCTGTCCTTTATCGTTTGATAAAGTCATGAGAAGATCCAAAACAAATTGAAAAACGATTTATAAAATACATCTGTGTGTTGCGAAATTTGGCAACTGAGCCAGTGAACAGTGTGTGGTAATCTATATGAGTACTAAAAGGCATCAATTAATGCTTCGTTTACACGATAAATCAGTCAGATCTGAAGGCCAAAAATTCGACTAAATGCCAAGGAACTACAATTACGAACAACTTAAATTGGAAAGAACACATAGAAAATGTTATGGGGCAGGCGAACCAAAGATTGCGTTTTATTCTCAGAACACCTAGAAGGTGAAATAGACATACTAAAGAGACTTCTTACACTACGCTTGTCCGTTCTCTTTTTGAGTACTGCTGCGGACATCGTTAAAACAAAGGGGGTTTTCGTTGCTGCGGAATCTTCTCACGAAATTTCAGTCACCAACTTTCTCCTCCGAATTCAAAAATATTTTGTTGACGCAGAAGTAGGAAACTTGGTGAAACGTAGGCACAGAACGACGCCTTGACTCTGCTGAGAACCCGAGAAGACTTCATCGACTGTATATATTGTCTGTGATTATTGTGAACACAGACTGGCAGATTGATAATTTACAGTAACTGTACCACATCTCCGTACACGTCAAGCTGTTGTGTTAGCAGGACGGAACCTATATGAAAATACTTAAACTATTGTACATCAGGAGGTTATAAATAATGTATTAGAAAAACGTGGCATATATTTCTAATAATTAAAGGAAAGGGCATTTTTTTGTTTTATAAGAGATACTGTACAATCAAAACAGTGCAGACAGCCCTGTAGATAGGGCAACCACAGCTATCAGTAGTCATCTTGGATACTAATAAACCGCTTCAGCTATATGTGGTTCTTTATTATTGGATCACTGCCGCTTTCGTACCAGTAAAAGACACATCTTCAGGTGAACATCTGTCCAGTCCATCCAGAAGGAATAACAGCCTAAGATATACACTGGTATTGTCAATTATTTTAAGATTTAAAAATATTTGCGGTGTTTGTTTCGTTCTAATGGCAACGATTGTTGGGTACAAAGTTCTGAGCTATTAGTTATGTTAGTACTAACATTTTGAAATGCTCATGTAAATGTTTTTAACAGTCATTAAAATTTTTAAAAATCTTAAACTAATTTACCATATCAGCATAAATTTCAGGGTTATTGTTTGTTCTCGATTGATTGTTATACAGATGTTCATCTGAAGATGTGGCTTTTAGTGCCACGAAAACGGTAGTGATCCAGTAACAAGGAACTAAATACAGCCAAATCGGTGTTTTAACAACCAAGAGTCAAAATAGTGTCTGTTTTTCAATGCAAGCTGATTCTTAAAAAAGTGTTTTCAATGTTTGTACATTTAAAATTATTCTAAAAGGTTTATTTTGTAGCACTTGCCAAATATATACGAACTGCCCATTTTAACCCAGAATGGAAGAGGAAGAGTGTGTTTCTCTGTTTCGCCGTGTTCTGTGGAACCTGAATTATATGAATTATCACCGTCCTTGTCGAGCAAGTGACCACGAAAGTCTTAAATGTCCTCCCGCCTGTCCTATATAAAAACTCAGACATACATTACATTGTATTTCATATATTTCAGATCTGAGAAATTTTCCAGTTGGAGGATTATCGCTATGTATAGGTAACTTGGTGACATTGTTGGTGGTAAAAGGTAGAGTGATGTTATATTTTTGAAACAAATTATGTATACGATACGAAATATCTCCTAGCAATAGGATTTCAGTGTATTTTTTAACAGTGCAGCCATTTTTATTGACTGTAGAGGAATTGATATTCTTGTTGATTTTACTTTTATAAAGTATTTTATATGTTGTAAAATCTTAATACTCTCCCAATAAATCATATGCATCTTGAGAAACTGAAAACGGTGAAATGTGTTGTGAACAAAGCTGAATTTGTGGTCTATTCATCCGCGTTGGTTTTTCCTTAAACTTGTTTAAGTGTCTGGTGAGCCTTTGCATGAAATTAGATACATCACTGTGTTTCGGAATGTTTATACCGTGGCGTTAACGATAAATTAATAATAATAATAATAGTAATAATAATAATAATAATAAAAGCATTTTCCTTCAGTAATACTGCAGCCAACAGTAAAATGCACAAATACAATAAAATACTTTAACACAGTAAAATGCATTAATATAGTTAAATAATCTTCACACAATGTCATATTCAGGCGTCATTGAGCTCGCTCTTCACACTCACGGCTGCATAGCTAAATTCTGCTTACAAACTGATGCAAAGAATGTACAGCGACAGTGTCTTCTTGTATCATCCTGCAAACAGTAATCACATTTGTTCTCGTTATTATGTAATTACACTCCACAAAAGAGGATGGAACCTGAATATGACATTTTAAGAAAGTTATTATATAACTGTTCTAAAGTATTTGTCTGTTGAGTGCATTGAGGGAATTTGTTATAGCCAGTAGTTTCAATGACGTATATTGATTTGTTTATTTTATTTTCAATGTCAGGATCTGAATGTTGCGTTGCAGGTTGATGTGACTAGTTTTATGGTAGTTGACGTTGAGCAGCCTGTCCAAAACTGGTAGTTAATACGGTTTGGCATCTTATTGTATGGTATGTCGCATTATTTACGATAAAAATCATCAGAAAAGTATCACGACTGATGTGTTAAATTACACATAGTATACAAGTTACATTGACATAAAATGGTTAATGGAAGAAAAACACAGGTGTACACATTTTAGCACACTTATTATTTTAAGGTTTTTTAAAATATTTTATTACTTACTTAGCTCTTCAGTACGTGGAATTGTACTTCACAAGCACACCACACCATTTGAAAGAGCGGTGGACATTTGCGTTTGTTCCAAGTAAATTTAATGTGATTCAATTGGACATTTGAAAAACTACTGTGAAAATTTTTAAAATTAATCTTTTGAACCATATGAGATAAAGACATTCGACGAGTGAGGTTAAAGAGCATGGGAATAAGCAGGTATTGAAATACAGACTTTTGTCGAAAACATCACACTTCGTAAGTAACGGGCAGGATAGGCTAACTTAGTCAGTAACCAGTGACCTACTCGCAACGGCGACGCAATATATGTTCGTCTTCCAGTGCAATAGGCACCGCTTTTATACTCTACATTTTGTGTGAGTTATTCGGTATTTTTCTGCTAACTAATTTTTCTGTAAATAAAGTCATCTATAGTTTAGATTCCAGTTATATAAAATAACTAGCGTCACCAGCAAAAGGAGGTATTTTTCCTTAACAGTAATGGAACAGATTTTCCATTTTTGAATGATTACGGTCAATATTAATAATGTAACAAAACTATATAACTTTGATAATCACGTTTTTATCAATTGTGGTTGAAGTATTCTACTTACAGTTCTCTACACCGTCTCAGATTAATCACCACAAAAGCGTCCGTTTTCTTAAGCATTTTGATTTTACTTCGGATTTAGGATATGGAAACATTTACTAGTTCATATTCTGAGACTAACGACAGATGAAGGAATTTCCAGCCCATGGGTATAAAACGACCGACTAGATGATGGGGAGGGTGCTATGCATATGAGACCAAGATGGACGACCGACGTGTAGCAGTCTGTGCAGCATATAGCCGCATGTTTTCGATTGGACTTGGAGTTTTCCTCGCGTGTGCCTTTAGCAGTTGTAAAGGTTTCAGAATTAACTCATGGTGTGGACTCTGACATGATTTCGTGGTTTCTCGGACTTGCAGCCTTCTCCAGGGCAAACATCGAATATTTGTGACATTACTAAGCAGTAAATTTTGATCAAATGTTTGAAATTTTCGTGTGACAGCCGCAGGGCTATGCCTTAGAAATGTTTTAGTGCTGTGTACAGTGTGTAATGGCTCATGAGTCAGCAAGTGAGAGCGCCTGAAAAGAAATCGACTTCCAGTTCAGGAATTCACAAGTGACAGGTTCAGACAAAAGTAATTAAATTAACTTCAAGATTTTTATCGCATTCAGTTCACCTTAACTATCTCAATATTTATTGTAGTAGTTAGTTACTGTGCACTTACGGACGGACAGCAACTGTTTTATTATCTGATCTGACAGCGACCAATGCAACAAATCCTCCACCTACCCGTCACCCTCCCATATTCAACAAGATAACTAAAAGCTATGACTAGTTCTCAGGATTGGATTTTAAATAAAAAATACTATATTAGAGCCGTATAAATTTTTTAAAAATATTTCTGTGCTGTCGATACTTCACAAACATCATGATATCACTGAATTATATTCGAAAGTCTTTCAATCCATAAGATATTTACTTTGGAAAACTCTAGCCACCAATCACAAATTTGTACCTTCATCCTGTTTATAATTACAAAGATAAATTGGTTTGTATCAGCTCCAGAGATGCTAGTTACCATTTTGATAGCCGTTAAACTGCTGCCCTAACTATATATTATGTGAAAATCCTCAGATAACTGCTTCTTAAGATGAAAGGGTGCTACAGTAGGTGTGGATCAATAGGTGCAGTGTTTCGCTGGTTTATGATATTAATTCAATCGTAATGTTTATCTTGGAACAACTTAACACTGGCATCATAACCTTGCCACATATAATATATGACATACACCACTGGCTTCTGTGTTAAAAATACTGTGGAAATGGAACTCAATTAATTCTTTCGTTTAGAGCAAATAATTTCGTGAAATGGCAGATGAAATGGAATTACTCACATTCATTAAACTTGTAATCGGCCTAATAAGTGTTCCTACTGTTTCAAAGATTATTTCGTGATCATCCTCGTAAGTCACTGGAAAGATACATGTGTACATAGTATAACTGAACAACTTTAAAGTTATTTCCTACTGCTTTAGAGTGTACCATTTACACTATCTGGAAAGGACCGAATGAGCCTACTTTCATTGGCGGCTGCACTGTAAACAGACCGTCTCTCAAGAAGACTCTCTGCTCTGTTGCTGCACCAAATTAAATAACTGATGAGTCAATAAATTATCCAGACACTACATATAACATTTTCTGACATCATAATTGGTTTATAGACACAAAGCTCTACATGAGATGTAACGCACTTACCAATGAAAACTTTAATACGATTTAGAGTGAGCCAAGAATGCACCTGACGAAATACATGTTACTGAGTACATTCACATACTTTACGGTGTATATTTTTTCACTATAGGACCGATGATCTTACAAGTTGCCTCCCACAAGAACTTACCACAAAAATCAGAAAAGAGGACATTATGATGAGCAAGTGTTGATTCATTAGGTTTAGTGACGGTTCATTACGTATTTTCGAACTTTACGAATCGAAGAGTACTAGGAACATCAGTTAAAAATTGCATGCCCCACCGTGTTGAATACGAGTCAGTAATTGTACATAGCTTTGTGTATTCGTTTTGATTATGCTGTTGAATTTCTGTAATTATATTATTTTCATTATTCTACTGCAGTTTATTTTGAATTGAAAAAGTACTCTTTTCGTGGGATGGATTATCATTTCTTTGACTTTGTTGTCCAGAATTCGGGAACTTAAATGTTTAGTTTTTATTTCAAAAGGAACGGTGGTTTCAGATTTCTGGTCAAAGAACTGCAGTTCAGAATTTGGTTTTCAGTCGTTTCATATGATCTGCATTTCATATTTACCTCTAAGAAACTTTTAGCGCAGTCATTACATTATTTATACTTTTGTAACTTCGTCGTATTTCATATGTACTGATCTCTGATACATGATTTCTATGCAGCTGTGGATGCGACGGCGATATTTCGTACGTTCAGCAAATATTTTTTTCCAAATTCTTCATGTCTCCTGTAGCTGTAAGTGCGAGAAAGCATGCACATATATTTCCTTTTTGCCTTAGGTTCAGTACCGATGCCTTCCAACAATTTAAGTTAATTACATAGTGAATGGTGCCCGCTATGTAGTATTGTCCTTTGTGAAATTAATGCAGTAACTGTGTTTACAAATATTGTGTGCATTGATTTCACAAATGATTATATGGAATTCATGCTTTCGAAATTTTTTTGAATTTTGTCATGCAATGTAATTGTAGAAGAAGCTATTGTTTTATTTCGTAAAAACTTTATTACGTTTTAGTGTTTACTGTGTTTTTATGACGTAAAAATTATTTGTGAGCTCTATGTATATGGACTTTGGGGTGTGCATAAGGTGTTTCTTGATTTCAAATGTTTTATTTATGTAAGGCTATTGTATTATGTGCTACATTTTATCTGCATCTTAGGTGCAACTCAAAAATAAACAGTTTTTATAGCATAAATTTTTGAAGACCTGAAGATGACAGCTAAGTCTGTCGAAACAGGTTGATTGTATATGATGTTTTACTATGCTAGGACTGCTGATAAGCATCCAGGTAAATAAGTACACGTACAAGAATACAAGGTGGTACAACGGAACGTTTCATCTACGCCCAGAGGTCAAGTGAAAAAGGAGGCATTAGAATGGAGACGAGCAAATAGGGGTGCGGGTCGGGTCCGGTGCTAACGAGAGCAGCGCGGAGGCCACATCATTAGGGAGGTAGCAGCCGCGGTCTCCCCAGGGGGGCCACCTGCCCACCGGAGTTCCGGCCCACACCGCAGCCCCAACTTCAGGACTGACTTTTCCTTTTGCAAGGCGCCGCTGTTAGCCTCCCGGTCGTCAGGGCTTCTCGGAACCATATCTCTGCTGCTTGCTACTCGTGGATCACTTGCTGCTGCTGGCAGCCGTACCACCATACTGAAGTGGCGCAGCTCCATCAAAGCGCTGTAGATGACGTGTTTCACTTCATTAATTAGCTATTGAAAGTAACTGAGATTGCTCTAGCAGTGTACATATTGGAATACAGAAACACATAGCAGTAAATAGCCAATAGTGTCATGCTAGTAGTTTCTTCTGTCGTGAACGCATCATATTGTTTCTAGAAAATTTAAGTTCATGTTACAAGAATTATTTACACTTTGTAAGGTTGAAGATCTTTTATCAGTCTTTGTATACAAATAAATTCGTTTTTGAATCTGATCCGCCTTGAGCAAACACTAATTTCTCTCTCTTCTGCCCAGAGAAGTTTCGTTGAACTTACAGCATCACCAGTATTTTTTAAAAATTTCTAACTATTAAACAACAAGAAAAACGCACTTCACTACATGTTTGTAGATATACAGGGTGTATCATAATTAATGGCGTAAACGCATACAGTTGAAAGTACATGATACTAGAAGCAAAAAATTCTCAGAAAACACAGGGTCGAAAATGCATACCTTAAAAGCTACGAGCAATGTTTCGATACTGTGAAACAAATCTCTTCTACTGCAAGCTCTTTGCTTTCCGTATTTTTGGAAGTGGCAGTATGGACCAAAAGAAGAAAAAAATGCCGAGTTAACATGTGCTCTAAAATGCATAGTTGAAAAATTATGAGCTTTTGTTCATTAGAAGAATTATGTTTCAAAGTAGCGAAGATGAAAAAGTGCTCACAGCTCGTAACGTATGCATTGTAGAGCACATGTTTACTGGATATTTTTTTCCTTTTGTTCCATACTGCCACTTCCCAAAATATGGGAAGCAAAGAGCTTGCAGTTGAAGAGATTTGTTTCACAGTATCGAAGATGAAACATTGCTGGTAGCTTATAAGGTACGCATTTTCGCATATTCACTGAGACTTTCTTGCTTCTAGGATCATGTTCTTTCAACTGTATGCGTTTATTCTATTAATTATGATACATCCTGTATAAATATGAGTTTTAAAGATAGTATTCCCAAATTTGATAACAGATAAGCTTTTTTGCCTGTGCCTTGTTACCGAATGCTGTGGTTTGCTATGTATTGCGTTGTTACAGTTACCCTTTTTTCAATTTGTTATTTCCAACCACAGAGAAATTAAGGTGGAATATTATATGCATTCAAAATTTTCGACTGGGAATGCTGTGGTTAATATTTTTTCATTTAATGTGGAAGATTGTGTGTATGTGTGTATGTGTGTGTGTGTGTGTGTGTGTGTGTGTGTGTGTGGTGTGCGTGTGGGTAGGTGGGTGGGTGTGTGGGTGGGTGGGTGGGTGTGTGGGTGGGTGGGTGGGTGGGTGGCTGGGTGTATGTTCGAATGTACAATGTGTTTCACTTACTTCTTCTGGTTTCCCCATTATCTACCCTGCGCAAAACAAATGGTTCAAATGGCTCTGAGCACTCAGCATCTGAGGTCATCAGTCCCCTATAACTTAGAACTACTTAAACCTAACCAACCTAAGGACATCACACACATCCATGCCGGAGGCAGGATTCGAACCTGCGACCGTAGCGGTCGCGCGGTTCGAAGACTGTAGCGCCCAGAACCGCTCGGCCACTCCGGCCGGCCCTGCGAAAAACGACACTCCTTACAGTTTCATTGCCACAATTTACAAAAATATGAAAATAATATAACGGACAGTGTAACGGTAGTTTTGTTACCAATGATAGTGAAGAAGTCCATTCTTAAATTTTGGAAGAAAAGTTTCTACAAAGGGTTCTCTATAGTCGCAGATGACATTCTGTGTACAAAAATCAGCTGTAATGATAAACACAGAAAACCACAAAAATCACAGCATGTTGTAACACAGGCCACCTTATTCTGCTGCATTACATATTTATATGTGTCGTGCGTGTTCTTTCCAAGAAAACGGACACAATTTGTCTGATTCAGCAGCCATATATATATATATATACAATAAAAGAGAACTTTGCAGATCTCACCAGGGAACTGTCCAATATGACAAGTAGAAAACTGTCCTAAAATATCTTATACGGAAGAATACACCAAAATATACACTCAAAATTTTAGCAGGTAAGACGGAGTGTAAGTATTTTTAAAAAAAAGTTGAGATGTGTCAAATTCGTAGTTCTCCAGGATACTGACGAAATGCACATCCCTGCCGTAGCTGTCGCAGTTGGCACAAGTGATGGCGGCACATGTCCTTGGTTCACGACACTACGGTAAGCCGATAATACCGCACAACGCGATTTCGTTTCCGGTGACAGTTTCTCTGACAATTATTCACAGTCACTATTCGCTCGAAATAGCAGCTCATTCAATATCCATTATAATTAGCAGTTGCCCTTGTGTATTATTAAATGTTAACAACAGACATAAAACATTATTTTCTTTCAAGAGCCCCTGTCTGTGTAGGTTTTAGAGTTTCACAGTAATGTGGAATCAGATTTACGTTTTCGACCCTGAAAATATGTAATACCAAGAACGTGGTGTGCAAGCGAAATCACCTGCTTCTCCTGAAGACCTACATATGTGTTATTTATTAATTAATATCTTGGACATCATTGCATGATTTTTATCGGTGGATTACTGTTTCCGCAGTTTTCTCTGTCTTCGAAAACATCAAGGAAAATAAGGACCAAAAATTTAAAAACGAAGGACTGCTTATTTGCAGAATTTTTGTAACCGACGAAGCAAAATCTTGAAAAATGGGACAGAATAATTCTCAGAATTGCCTTAGAAACGCCCTTTATTTTCAGACGGCAATTTATTGCTTTTGTTGGACTCCTGGCCTGGATATAACGGCAGCTATTTTTGATGACGACGAAAAGACTGTTAATGTAATTTGGATTCCACCCGGAATTAATTGTGCGATTCAGCCGTCCAATAAAAAATTCAACAGTGTTAAGCATATTTGCGAAAATTTTCGGACAATATAATTTCCAAGAGCTCTTTGTCGTCTCCGGTTTATCAGTGGAAAAGTATTCTTAAACTTCCGTAATTTCTGAAATGTCAGTTTGCATCATTACATTTTACTTAATGGATCATTAGTATGCCTGGTACGCAGTTCAATATGCAGAACAACAGTCACAGCCATTTCTTATTCCATTCGAGTTCTGTCTAAATAAAACTTGAAATTTCTGTGAATTCCCTTAATGTGATGCCTGGTGTAAGGAAAAATGTTTGTTTTCTTCATCTAATAGACGATGCAAGGACCATTACAGGGCATAAGCAAGGAACAGTTTCTTTGAATCTTTCTCGTAAATTAATTGTGTCTCAGCCCAAGAGTCCAACTGGTGACCTTTGCCTTTCGCGGGAGAATGCTCTGCCAACAGAGCTACCTATTCAAGACTCACAGTGCCCCCTCACTGATTCGCTCGTCTCCTATCTTCATAGAAGTTCTCCTGTGAAACTTGCGGGACTAGCAGTCGTGGCAGATAAGATATTGTGAAGATATGTAGACTTATGGCTTAGCCACAGCCTAAGCTGGACGCTTCATACCAGCGCTCACTCCACTGCAGAGTGAAAATTTCAATCTGGAAACGTCCCCTAGACATATCTCCACCTTATCCTTCTTTCCAGGAGTGCATGTCTCACAGGAATTCTGTGAAGTTTAGAAGGTAGGAGATGGGGTACTGGCGGAAGTAAAACTGTGGGAGGGGACAAACGAAAAAATGGCTGACATCGAAATAAGTGTCCAAGGAATAGAAAAGCAACTGGAATCACTCAATAGAGGAAAGTCCACTGGACCTGACGGGATACCAATTCGATTCTACACAGAGTACGCGAAAGAACTTGCCCCCCTTCTAACAGCCGTGTACCGCAAGTCTCTAGAGGAACGGAGGGTTCCAAATGATTGGAAAAGAGCACAGATAGTCCCAGTCTTCAAGAAGGGTCGTCGAGCAGATGCGCAAAACTATAGACCTATATCTCTTACGTCGATCTCTTGTAGAATTTTAGAACATGTTTTTTGCTCGCGTATCATGTCATTTCTGGAAACCCAGAATCTACTATGTAGGAATCAACATGGATTCCGGAAACAGCGATCGTGTGAGACCCAACTCGCCTTATTTGTTCATGAGACCCAAAAAATATTAGATACAGGCTCCCAGGTAGATGCTATTTTTCTTGACTTCCGGAAGGCGTTCGATACAGTTCCGCACTGTCGCCTGATAAACAAAGTAAGAGCCTACGGAATATCAGACCAGCTGTGTGGCTGGATTGAAGAGTTTTTAGCAAACAGAACACAGCATGTTGTTATCAATGGAGAGACGTCTACAGACGTTAAAGTAACCTCTGGCGTGCCACAGGGGAGTGTTATGGGACCATTGCTTTCCACAATATATATAAATGACTTAGTAGATAGTGTCGGAAGTTCCATGCGGCTTTTCGCGGATGATGCTGTAGTATACAGAGAAGTTGCTGCATTAGAAAATTGTAGCGAAATACAGGAAGATCTGCAGCGGATAGGCACTTGGTGCAGGGAGTGGCAACTGACCCTTAACATAGACAAATGTAATGTATTGCGAATACATAGAAAGAAGGATCCTTTATTGTGTGATTATATGATAGCGGAACAAACACTGGTAGCAGTTACTGCTGTAAAATATCTGGGAGTATGCGTACGGAACGATTTGAAGTGGAATGATCATATAAAACTAATTGTTGGTAAGGCGGGTACCAGGTTGAGATTCATTGGGAGAGTGCTTAGAAAATGTAGTCCATCAACAAAGGAGGTGGCTTACAAAACACTCGTTCGACCTATACTTGAGTATTGCTCATCAGTGTGGGATCCGTACCAGGTCGGGTTGACGGAGGAGATAGAGAAGATCCAAAGAAGAGCGGCGCGTTTCGTCACTGGGTTATTTGGTAACCGTGATAGCGTTACGGAGATGTTTAATAAACTCAAGTGGCAGACTCTGCAAGAGAGGCGCTCTGCATCGCGGTGGAGCTTGCTCGCCAGGTTTCGAGAGGGTGCGTTTCTGGATGAGGTATCGAATATATTGCTTCCCCCTACTTATACTTCCCGAGGAGATCACGAATGTAAAATTAGAGAGATTAGAGCGCGCACGGAGGCTTTCAGACAGTCGTTCTTCCCGCGAACCATACGCGACTGGAACAGGAAAGGGAGGTAATGACAGTGGCACGTAAAGTGCCCTCCGCCACACACCGTTGGGTGGCTTGCGGAGTATCAATGTAGATGTAGATGTAGAATCGTGTTGGGATAGCTCAGATGGCAGAGCACTTGCCCGCAAAAGGCAGAGGTCCCAGCTTCGAGTCTCGGTCTGGCACACAGTTTCAATCTGCTAGGAAATTTCATATTATTGTACACTCCTCTGCAGATTGAAAATTTCATGCTAATAACTGTCATATTCTTAGCAATATATTCGTCATTTAAAAAGTGCCTCGTAACTGTACTGCAGGATTTGTTATAACGATTCATGGCAGTCGTCTGTAACGCAATACCATAGTGTCTTGACTTTCTTTCCTTTGCTAGTCGATTGTTTAAAAATTGCTTCTGGAACAGTTTAACTGTCGATATGAATTGCAAATTATTTAAAAAAATTAATTTTTGGTAAGGTACAAGTGCTTAAAACCCACGAGTGTGAACTTTATACTTATCGTTATGCGGCTGTACGTCCTGGTGTTATGGCTGTGACTGCTTATTTGCCGATTCGCGCGCTAGGGCTCTACAAACTGCTGTGGCAAAAATGAGTAACTTTAACATAAAAGAATACTTGCAGTGCACCTTAGCAGCCAAAATTTTGACATTGCGTTTCTTTCGGTGTATTCTGCCTACATGAAAAATTTCAGAACAAGTCTTGACATTGCAGATTCGACCAATCCCGTATCAGTTGCATATGTGCATTGCATTAATTTTAACGGCGACGTGAAAATTTGTGCCGGACCAGGGCTCGAACCCAGATGCTCTGCTTGTCTAGAACAGTTGCCTTCGGCTATCAGAACATGCCTCCCGTCGAGCTCAAATTCACGTATGCCGACTCTACAAATGTACTCATCTGTACCCCGTAAGATTCTGGACAAGTGAGTACATCTGCACAGAAGATATCATTTGGGCGTCATAGCGCATATACAGCGTGATTCAGGAATAATGTCACATAATTCCTGAGTCGTTTCTGCATGTGAAAATAAAAAGGGAAAGTCCTGTGAACATGTGTCCGATTTTCGACCGTTACGGAACTGGAGCTTATTGAATGCTACACAGATCCAGTGAATGATAATTAAGACAAGTGTGCGTATTACTTACGGAAATGTTGTGTAGTCGCTGTGGACAGAACAATGGAGTGACAGGCATTCAAAAAGTACCCACCCATCTCAATGTATTTGTCAGCGCGTTGAAGGGTGTGTTGTGTTACACATTGAACATCATCTCGGCGGACTTAAATGTGGGACAACAGCGTCGCTAATGGGAGCGACAAGTTATTCACACGTATCCATCTTCGTAGCGTATACATCACCCTTAAACCAGCCCCCATAAACGGATGTCTAATGGGGTTATGTGGGTGATCTGCCAGGCTAGTTAATGGATCCGCTACGGTCAATCCACCAATCAGGAAATGTGTTATTCAGATACTGGGGTAATTGCCGGACTCATTGCATCGCTGATCCACCAAGTTGCAGGTGTATTGGCTGTCATTGCTCTAATGTCACGTTTTCCAAAAGAGCAGGTAGACCTTCAGTCAGGCAACGCGTGCGTGGTGCGGCTGTCTTGTGAGTTGGCAGTAACGCAGGCCCTACTACTAGATCATGAATCATGCCACACTGCACGTTCAATGAGAACCTAACTTCCAATATTGTTTCCCAAATATCATGTGGGTCCATCGCCCATGTATGAGAATTGTGGGTGCTCATGATACCATTGTGTGTAAATATAGCCTCATCCATAAATAAAGTGTATTGCATGACGTGTCTGTGTACAGTCAACCATCCACAAAACTGTTTTCTACTTGCTGAGTCATCTGAATACAAATCTTGCATGGGCTGCACGTGGAATTGGTACAATCCCTCTGAATGTAACGTACGCCACACTCGCGTCTGTGGATTATCGAGCTTATTACTAATGTGCCATGTATTGGAGGTGGGACTTTACTGTAACGTCGCAATAGTGTCATCCATTTCCTCATCTGAATCGATGGCCTCACATTCTGATGTTCCATGTACACTTTGTAGGGTTCTGGATCAATGTAATGTTTGAAAAATCCTGGGAAATACCCTGGCACTGGGGGTTAGTCGATCTGGAAAACGTTTCTGGTACTGTGTTACACTGTCATTACAGTACGCGTGCCCAAACAACACGTCTGCATATTCTGTATGGGTGAACGTATGCATCATGTTGATATTCAGGGACACAGTGGACTTGCTCAGTAAAACAACGCTCAAGAACGATACGCACACGGCCTCACGACTGCTCGCTGATCCAACCAACTTTGCATACTGAGTCACAGTCTTGCCATAATGTTGGAGAACCCCTGCACCTCTTGTAGGATCGATTAGTCATCTGCTCCACCATTACTGTCTCCACCACAGTGCCTTCACATCATTTTGGTAGGTAATATTCACTCTTCTATTCATTCAGGGCGGTATTCTCTTCAACCTACACCAGTTCCGTAACGACTGAAAATCGGACACCTGTTCATAGGACATTTGAAGTTTATTTTCTCATGTAGAATCACCTCATAAATTATGTGACATTCCTCCTGAATCACCCTGTATGTACACATTTTTGTGTGTGGTGTCTGTTCTTTCGGACATGTCCGTCCACAATGTAGTATTTCGCATCTTTGTGATTAGGAATGACTGTCAACCAGTTGGAAACCGTAAGGCTTTTGGAATCACAGGGTTTTTCTTGTTCGAGTCTGCATTCACTGTTTTGTTTCCTGGTTATGCTCTGCATGGGTAAATATTCTGGAGCACTACAAACAACTAATCTCATTAGATCTGTAGTTGTGGTTTTCAGTGAGTATCATTTCCTTGAATAATATTGGGTTTCATATGGTGAAACCTATGTCGTGAACTGCTGCTACAGACGAACTCTATTTCCTAACTGTACAGCAGAGGTATCTGGCATATTAGTGAGATACATTGTGCCGTACAAGATGCCGAGGGGCTTGTTAACTACGATGTTAGGTGCAAATTATATTTCATCTTAATGATTCAAGAAAGCGTTGGTACAATTATTGTTTTAAACTTAGAGACAATGATTCCAAGGCTGAGGGAACATACTCACCTACGCTGCTTGGAGTTGTAACCCGAAAGCAAAGACAATATTCAATTTCTGTCAATATCGTAGTGAAACTTGAACGGCAGCTCTGCAAAATTCATTTTTATGGTACTTAGATAGCGTAAGTGTGTGTATCTGTCAATATTTTTTTTAATTGTCTGGTGCATAAAGGTTTATACATATTCCATAGCTTAATAATTCTTGGTTTTAATTTCATGCTAATGAGATTAGATCAGTTTTTTTATCTCTCTCTCTCTCTCTCTCTGCCAGCCGGTGTGGCCGTGCGGTTCTAGGCGCGTCAGTCTGGAACCGCGAGACCGCTACGGTCGCAGGTTCGAATCCTGCCTCGGGCATGGATGTGTGTGATGTCCTTAGGTTAGTTAGGTTTAAGTAGTTCTAAGTTCTTGGGGACTGATGACCGCAGCTGTTAAGTCCCATCGTGCTCATAGCCATCTGAACCATCTCTCTCTCTCTCTCTCTCTCTCTCTCTCTCTCTCTCTCACACACACACACACACACACACACACACACACACACACTAACAAACACACTCAGGCCTTAGACCTCACACAAGAGACTGGGACTTTTCCCGTGAAAATACCTTCGATTTAGGCGATCATTTGTCCGTCTAGAAGGTTCTAAGTTTGTTGTGATCGAGGGTTTCGTGGGGAAAATTGTTTTCAATGAAACACATGTAAATCTGTTCGTCGCGTGAACGAATGTTTTACGATAAACCATACACAGCTAAACTATGTGTGAATATTTAGATAAATGGAAAATGATTCACGGGAGTAAAAAAAAACGAGAAAATAGAAGAAAAGTAAGTAAACTGTTCATTGTTTAAAAAAATTATTTCCATAACTGCTATAACATGTACTCAGTGTGAGACAAGACAGTGCCTTCATGGAAAAATATTTACAATTGCCTACAGAACCACTATTGTATTCAGGCGTGCACATTTTCCTACGAAGCAAATCGATGGCCAGACATAATACCAGTATTGTTCCGAATCGCTGCAGAAATTTCGCTGGGAAGCCCTTACACAACGTCCATACAGTCTCCATCTCTTCCTATGTGATTTACATATTTTTGCCTATTCTGATGAAAGAAATACACTCCTGGGAATTGAAATAAGATCACCGTGAATTCATTGTCCCAGGAAGGGGAAACTTTATTGACACATTCCTGGGGTCAGATACATCACATGATCACACTGACAGAACCACAGGCACATAGACACAGGCAACAGAGCATGCAACATGTCGGCACTAGTACAGTGTATATCCACCTTTCGCAGCAATGCAGGCTGCTATTCTCCCATGGAGACGATCGTAGAGATGCTGGATGTAGTCCTGTGGAACGGCTTGCCATGCCATTTCCACCTGGCGCCTCAGTTGGACCAGCGTTCGTGCTGGACGTGCAGACCGCGTGAGACGACGCTTCATCCAGTCCCAAACATGCTCAATGGGGGACAGATCCGGAGATCTTGCTGGCCAGGGTAGTTGACTTACACCTTCTAGAGCACGTTGGGTGGCACGGGATACATGCGGACGTGCATTGTCCTGTTGGAACAGCAAGTTCCCTTGCCGGACTAGGAATGGTAGAACGATGGGTTCGATGACGGTTTGGATGTACCGTGCACTATTCAGTGTCCCCTCGACGATCACCAGTGGTGTACGGCCAGTGTAGGAGATCGCTCCCCACACTATGATGCCGGGTGTTGGTCCTGTGTGCCTCGGTCGTATGCAGTCCTGATTGTGGCGCTCACCTGCAAGGCGCCAAACAAGCATACGACCATCATTGGCACCAAGGCAGAAGCGACTCTCATCGCTGAAGACGACACGTCTCCATTCGTCCCTCCATTCACGCCTGTCGCGACACCACTGGAGGCGGGCTGCACGATGTTGGGGCGTGAGCGGAAGACGGCCTAACGGTGTGCGGGACCGTAGCCCAGCTTCATGGAGACGGTTGCGAATGGTCCTCGCCGATACCCCAGGAGCAACAGTGTCCCTAATTTGCTGGGAAGTGGCGGTGCGGTCCCCTACGGCACTGCGTAGGATCCTACGTTCTTGGCGTGCATCCGTGTGTCGCTGCGGTCCGGTCCCAGGTCGACGGGCACGTGCACCTTCCGCCGACCACTGGCGACAACATCGATGTACTGTGGAGACCTCACGCCCCACGTGTTGAGCAATTCGGCGGTACGTCCACCCGGCCTCCCGCATGCCCACTATACGCCCTCGCTCAAAGTCCGTCAACTGCACATACGGTTCACGTCCACGCTGTCGCGGCATGCTACCAGTGTTAAAGACTGCGATGGAGCTCCGTATGCCACGGCAAACTGGCTGACACTGACGGCGGCGGTGCACAAATGCTGCGCAGCTAGCGCCATTCGACGGCCAACACCGCGGTTCCTGGTGTGTCCGCTGTGCCGTGCGTGTGATCATTGCTTGAACAGCCCTCTCGCAGTGTCCGGAGCAAGTATGGTGGGTCTGACACACCGGTGTCAATGTGTTCTTTTTTCCATTTCCAGGAGTGTATGTGATATCGATTTACTTCTGAAGAAGAGGTGCTTACTTGGACATTATTACGGTTCTGTAACCAACCACAAGCATTTTTCCACGAAGGCATTGAGCGTCTAGTCTCATAGTGGTACAAACGAATTATGACGATTACCTCTGAAGTAAGTTAACTAACTTTTTTCCCTCTCTCTTGTTTTCATTTGACTGCCTCTCAAATCTGTCAATGATTGTGATGTTACATAAGTCGTTAGGAGAAACATGTTACTTCATAGTCCATAAATAACCACGTCCCAAAAGGGTGGTCAATATTCAGGAATGTAACGTGAACGATTATGCGGAACAAAAATTACTAGTAAGCATAGGCTCTAAGACCACCATAACACCATTGATCACTTTCAACACTCGGTACTGTGAAAGAAAACTCTTGTGCTGCGAGCTCTTTGCCATGTTTTGGGAGATGGGAATATAGACCAAAACCAGAGAAATATTTCCAGACAACACGGGTTCTAAAGTGCACATCTTAAGAGCTACGAGTAGTTGTTTACTAGAAGAGACGTGTTTCACAGTATCGAAGATGAAGAAGTGCTCATAGGTCTTAGAGCCCTTGGTTACTAAACAATTTTTCTTGTTTTGGTCCATACTGTCTCCTCCTCAAATATGGAAACCGAAGGGCCTGCAGCAGTAGCAGTGATTTGTTTCACGGCATCGAAGAAGTGCTCACAGCTCTTAAGGTATGTATTTTAGAACTCATTTTTACCGGACTTTATACTTCGAATGATTATTTCTGCCACTTCCTTGCATACTGAATTTTCCTCCTGGGATTCCAAGTACATGAAAAATAAAAATATACAAAAAAACTTCCTTTGACGAATTGGTTCTCAAAACATCGTACGCGAACGGGCTGGATATCATTTCAGAGATAACACGATACCTGTAATATAGACTATTTGCCCTGACATGAAGTTCCATGGTTTCATTCCGTGAGAGTGGTGCAAAATTTGACCATGAAGTGTGGACGTTAACCGTTTGTCAGCCCTAACATGCAGACCTACGCGCTACTACCTATTTATTTAACAGTTAGGACGGATGCTGGATCCTATCGTGATCACAAATATGTGGTTGTAATTGTAATTTATATATCCACGGGCTTCAGTTTTGACATTGTATTGATTTTATAGACGTGGAATACAAGTAAGCATTCTAACGTTTCTTCTAGTATGCATACAAAATTTTATTATGGTATAAATATCGATGTATATACAATTGTTTGTAGACTTATCAGACGCCACTGGCGATGGGATCTGTGCACAAAATACCAGAATTGCAATTACATATTTTTAATGTCTCTCAGCACAGTGACGAAGGGAATACAGTTCTCTGCAGCGTCTTACAAAGTGTTTGTCATCAATCATACGATAACTTTTCGAATAAGCTACCCATTTTGTTTCGATTAACCGTTGTTATTTCTCTTTTCGTTGTTGAAGTTTTCTGTTGTACTTGTCTCTGCATCGCAATAAGTTAAGATAGGGTCCTCAGGTGAGATAACTTTGTTGCCAATCCAATAAACTTTTTCCTGGGTCGCATTATTATAACGTCGGGCTGAAAATCTGTGAAGGAAAGACAAAAGTAAAATGAAAAAACCACTTCCTTAAAATATCAATTGTGTGTGATACGTGCACAATGAAGCTTTCGAGAGATGTATAGCGTCCAATGTTCAGTCACGGTTCCGAAATTATGCTGTGCTCGCATCAGTCCTATGTAAAATAATCGTTAGCCACGGAGAACACCTCTTACAAGGAAACAGATAAACGCATAGCAGCGGCATCCGACGTGTGAAATTAGATGTCATGCTACCACTAACTTTGTAAACAGGAAATCTGTTAGGCAGATGTATACATTGGGATTGCAGTGTCTCACAAACACATATCGTCAACTTAGAATCATCTTAATTATGAAAATGAAGTGTCGATTTGATACCTGAAATACGACAACGTAATGGAGTACATCAATAAATCTTCATTCATTTAGAAGAATTTGTCGAGACAGCATGGTCACGTTTCATCACACATGAGATAGAAGAAGGCCTTTGATGACAGTGAGGTTTGCTGGTAATGATAGCAAGTAGACAATGCTCTAAGTCAAATACAGAACACGAGGTTGTATACGAGTCAAACGCAGGCTATGTCATGCAACTGATACATCTTGACAGAACAAAAAAATGGTCAAATGACCTCCGCCAACATCTCCCTCCCTCTCTGGAATGCCTTATCAGTCTGCCATTAAATCTTACCTCGTCACAGCTCCATCTCAATCGATCACCACATTCACTCTCTGATACCCTTTAGTGCAGATGCATGTCAGTTTAGAGGCAGATGGTTCTCTGTTTTCCTGAAAAACGTAAAATGTAGTAGTGAACTCACGTGTATCACTGTTACCTCAATAGACATACAGTAGAATACTGCCCCGGTGGAAGAAAGTGATTATTTCCCTGCCCCCCTTCGCTTCCATGTCGACGTTGTAAGGTGGCAGAATAAATGAAGGTCAGTTTTGCACCTTGCATCAGAACTTTATGCATTGCAATGCGACAGTGAATACGACAAAATGGCTCTGAGCACTATGGGACTTAACTTCTGAGGTTATCAGTTCCCTAGAACTTAGAACTACTTAAACCTAACTAACCTAAGGTCATCACACACATCCATGCCCGAGACAGGATTCGAACCTGCGACCTTAGCGGTCGCGCGGTTCCAGACTGTAGCGCTTAGAACCGCTCGACCACCCTGGCCCGCAGTGAATATGACACATAACTTCTGTAGGAATGAGGAAATTTGCCTATCAGTATGTAATCCAAAAAGAGATGACACTCAATCGATGATACTAACACACCGCTCCTATATATTGCATGTATATGAGCAGAAGGTTCAACAAACAGGAAGAGGAAACGTTTTGGTGTGGAAGCAAGGGCTGGGAGAGGTAACTGCCGTGCCATAGGTCGCACCATGTGAACCACTTAAGTGGTGTCCTAGAGTCAATGACCTACTGACCAGGTGACTCAGATGGGAGAGAGAGTAATGGGCTGCGCCATCAGGACGACAAAAGATTTAGAAAACTGCATTTCAGAATTCTAAATGGATACGAACAAAACCAGTGACGCATTCAATCACGTGAACTGCAAGTGGTACACATGTGATAGACACATGTAACTTCTTAGGCATCTTAAGTGGGCACAAAACGTCCGTTTGTCGGAAATGCACTGGAAAGGAGTAAAGTTCCGAGATTTCGACGCAGTTTAATGGTAGGACCCTTGCGATTAGTACAGAAAGTTTCCGCAAAATAAGAGGAACGCTCCTATTGGTCGAAAACAGCCATGACATGGAGACAGTTCAGCTATGAGAAAGACAGGACGGAAATTTTCAGGGACTATTCTCTGAAATGGCGTCTTGTGCAGAATGGGGCGCATAACGCTCTGTACGACGCAAAGGAGAAATTTGTGTGAACACTGCGTTCACAGCGGCTGACATCCAACTAGAAATTAGCTGTAGCGTTGTTGAGCTCCAACCGAGGAGAAACGAACAAGCCAGTTACTTAATTGTTCTTGTGAGAACCGAGAGGGCATCATAATATGCACGCTGCTCCAGCCATGCACGTGTATATGGCCATAGTCTGAGACTAGGAGTGAGTTCATGTTTCCTCGCATATCGAGAAACATAGGAGAGTTTCTGCTGGAAAATTTAGCATAGGCTTAATTAGTTTTACAGGAATACCAGGGGGCGAGAGCAGGCAGGCAGACGACGGCTCATCACTGTTAAGGTATGTTCCGCATGCAGAGGTGTAAACTTTGTTGGTTCACCAGCTTGCGTCCACTGTAAATTCGAGGGACCTTGGGTAATCTTTGGCTCAACGCCACAAAACTAACAATCCTCCGTAGACTTGATTGTTATCTTAAAAATAGTATCGAACCTAGAACCGGAACTGGATGATTTATCGTAGTCCTGCCCAGCATCATAACATAACCATAAGAATAATTTTGTAAAGAAAATTCTATCTAAAATTTAATATTGTTGTGTTTAGTATTACTTAACTTCCTGAGAGTTAAAATTTAAAACTGTTGTGTTTAGGATTAGTTCACTTTCAGAGGCCGAGATGCGTCATTTGGATAACGGTCTTAACATAGTCACATTGTAAACTATGTGAAAGTATGTATTTCCGTGGCATTGCAATATTAAACGTCATTACAGCTTACGCAGTTGTGTTCAGTCATAGAATAAGAAACAACCTAACCATAACCTTACAACGTTTCCTCGGATTCCTCATGCTGTGTCATGCTTATTCCCATGTACAATAATTGTTCTGCGCCAACCTGAACACACGCAATTACTTCCTCAATTTCCCCGCATTTCAGCGTATTTTCGCTCAGTTTATACGTATTTTCCATCATTTTTCGCAATTCTATCGATTTTTTAAGTCACATCTACCCAAGTGATCATGACATAACCTCTCGTTACGTGTTCTAAAACTGTAAATGTAGTATTGCAGCCAACACCTAGCGCAAATCTACTATTTTTCTGATCGGGAGACATAGGTACAGCACTGTACTGGATTGCGTCCAGTCGCCTCCTCCCACATATTCCACATTTGCAGTGCGTTTGCTCTGTTTTCTGTATGTCTGTGTAATTGTATGTGTCACAGATAGCTCCAACGACCCACAGAAGCCTTCGAGTGTGAATCTGCCATGTGTTATATCCAGCTCAGTGTTGGGATGCGGATCCACAATATGCCACTCCCGAGATAAGGTTTGAAGGTGGATGCATCATGTGCAACGTACGGAGCGATGTTGGAATGCAGATCCACGATGTACCACATCTGAGTTAGCATTCGAATGTATCTGCTGTGCACTATATATCAGGACCAATGTTCCGAGGTGGATCCATCATACGTCACATCTAGGATAGAGCTCGCAGGTGGGCCAACCACTCATTACCTCCTAATACCTGTTGTACTTTCGAAGTTGGGTCCACGAGCGAGAGGACTGGGTCCTGGGAGCCATTCGCAACACGTGCACATACACAGACATCCAGAAAGAGCAAACGCATCGCAAATGTGGAGTACGCTGGTGGAGGCGACTGGATGCAACCGAGTACATTGCTGTACTACCTCTCCCTATCAGAAAGAAAGTGGATTTGCGCTAGGTGTTGGCTGCTGTACTACATTTAGAAACAGTTTTAGAACATGGAACTAAAGGTTATGTCATGAACGTATACGTAGAAGGGACATAAAAAATCGATAGAATTGCGAAAAATGATGGAAAATACGTATAAATTGAGCGAAAATACGCTGAAATGTGGGGAAATTGAAAAGTAATTGTGTGTGTTCTGGTTGGCGCAGAACTGGTCTTTTACATGGGAACAAGCATGCGAACGAAAGAGGAATCCGAGAAAACGTCGACATGGAAGCAAAGGAAGCCAGGAAAATAGTCACTTTTTCCCATTGAGGCAGCATTCTACAATATGTCTATTGAGGTGACAGTGAGAAATGCAAGTTGACTACTGCATTTGGCGTTTTCAGGAAAATGGAGAACCATCTGCCTCTAAACTTACATGCATCTGCATTAAAGGATATCAGAGTGTGCACGGGGTGATCGATTGAGATGGAACTGTAACGAAGTAAGACTTAATGGCAGACTCATGATGCATCCTGGAGAGGGAGGGAGACGTTGGCGGAGGTCATTGGACCATTATTTCCGCTGTTATGTCAGGATCCATCAGTCACATGACATAGCTTGCACTCCACTCATATATCACCACGTGTTCTGTATTTGACTTAGAGCATTGTCTACTTTTGGTGATTAACAGCAAACTTACCCATCAACAGAGAACTTCCATATCCTGTGTGATGAAATGTGACCATGCAGTATCGACGCATTCCTCTGAGCGACCAATGATTTATGTGACGTGCCCCATTACCTTGTCGTATCTTGGGTAGAAAATTGACACTCCATTTTCATAACTAAGATGATTCTAAGTTAACGATAGGTGTTCGTGAATCACTGCAATTCCTATGTATACATCTGCTTGAGAGACGTCCTGTTTACAGAGTTAGTGGTGGCATGACGTGCAATTTCAAATGTCGGACGCCACTGATATGCGTTTATCTGTGTACTTGTAAGAGGTATTCTCCGTGACTAAGAATCATTGTATATATGACTGATGCGAGCACAGTATAATTTCGGAACCATGACTGGATGTGAACGGTGGACGCGATACATCTCTGGAAAGTTACATTGTGCTCATATCACACAGAATCAATATTTTAATGAAGTGGTTTTTCATTTTACAGTTTGTTACCGTAGTTTACCGTAGAGAAACCTGCAGGAAGGATGATTGTTTTTGTGTTAGCAGAAGAGCCAACACTGTGTTACGAGTGGAGGCTGAAATGCACGCGTTTTATCTCAATCAGGCTAACGTGAGGAGGGAAGAGCTATACTGACCTGAGGCCTGGAACATGACAAGGAATGAGAATTCAGAAAGCGGACGTAATTAGCTTAATACTTAGCTTTAATCCATTAATGATGAACGTCGCTCTTGACGGTACATGATTCACAATATTATCTGTTTAGAATACATTCTTGAAGATAGTACTTATAGTAACTGAATATGACATCTTGCTAGGTCGTAGCAAATGACGCAGCTGAAGGCTATGCTAAACTGTCGTCTCTGCAAATGCGAGCGTATGTAGACAGTGAACCATCGCTAACAAAGTCGGCTGTACAACTGGGCGAGTGCTAGGGAGTCTCTCTAAACTAGACCTGCCGTGTGGTGGCGCTCGGTCAGCAATCACTGATAGTGGCGACACTCGGGTCCGACGTATACTAACGGACCGAGGCCGATTTAAAGGCTACCATCTAGAAAATGTGGTGTCTGGCGGTGACACCACAAATGTCATGGGCAGGAAAAATATTTCTTACAAAGCGATGATAACAGCGCTGCGTTTCACATGACTGATAGGTCAGAAACTGAAGCAATTGAACATTATAGCCTGCTTTAAGTGAAGAACCGTGCAGCCTTCGGAGTGTGTGTATTCATGTTCCCTGTTACCTATACCCTCCTGGTACTGATCCCAGACACCAGAACAATACTTTAAAATTGATAGCGTACTTGATTTCCGCAAATGCTTCGAATTCCATCTGACTGGAGCTCCATCATGCATAAAAACTACCCGTTTCTTGTTCTTCTTAACGGTCTTCTATGTAGAGGCTTATCTCACTAGGGGTAAGATAGATACTGCCTACAGCAAAATTAAAGAGACCTTTGGAGAAAAGAGAACCACTTGTATGAATATCAAGAGCTCAGATGGAAAACCAGTTCTAAGCAAAGAAGGGAAACCAGAAAGGTGGAAGGAGTATATAGAGGGTCTATACAAGGGCGATGTACTTGAGGACAATATTATGGAAATTGAAGAGGATGTAGATGATGATAAAATGGGAGATACGATACTGCGTGAAGAGTTTGACAGAGCACTGAAAGACCTGAGTCGAAACAAGGCCCCGGGAGTAGACAACATTCCATTGGAACTACTGACGGCCTTGGAAGACCAGTCCTGACAAAACTCTACCATCTGGTGAGGAAGATGTATGAAACAGGTGAAATATCCTCAGACTTCAAGAAGAATATAATAATTCAAATCCCAAAGAAAGCAGGTGTTGACAGATGTGAAAAATAGCCGAACTATCAGTTTAATAAGTCACTGCTGCAAAATACAAACGCAAATTCTTTACAGACGAATGGAAAAACTGGTAGAAGCTGACCTCGGGGAAGATCAGTTAGGATTCCGCAGAAATGTTGGAACACGTGAGACAATACTGACCCTACGACTTATCTTAGAAAATAGATTAAGGAAAGGCAAACCTTCGTTTCTAGCATTTGTAGACTTAGAGAAGGCTTTTGACAGTGTTGACTGGAATACTCTCTTTCAAATTCTGAAGATGGCAGGGGTAAAATACAGGGAGCGAAAGGCTATTTACAATTTGTACAGAAACCAGATGGCAGTTATAAGAGTCGATGGGCATGAAAGGGAAGCAGCGGTTGGGAAGGGAGTGAGACAGGGTTGTAGCCTGTCCCCGATCTTATTCAATCTGTATATTGAGCAAGCAGTAAAGGAAACAAAAGAAAAATTCGGAGTAGGTATTAAAATCCAGGGAGAAGAAATAAAAATGTTGAGTTTCGCCGATGACATTGTAATTCTATCAGAGACAGCAAAGGACTAGGAAGAGAAGTTGAACGGAATGGATAGTGTCTTGAAAGGAGGATATAAGATGAACATCAATAAAAGCAAAACGAGGATAATGGAAAGTAGTCGAATTAAGTCGGGTGATGCTGAGGGAATTAGATTAGGAAATGAAACACTTAAAGTAGTAATGGAGTTTTGCTATTTGGGGAGCAAAATAACTGATGATGGTCGAAGTAGAGAGGATATAAATTGTAGACTGGAAATGGCAAGGAAAGCGTTTATGAAGAAGAGAAATTTGCAAACAACGAGTATAGATTTAAGTGTCAGGAAGTCGTTTCTGAAAGTATTTGTATGGAGTGTAGCCATGTATGGAAGTGAAACATGAACGATAAATAGTTTGGACAAGAAGAGAATAGAAGCTTTTGAAATGTGGTGCTACAGAAGAATGCTGAAGATTAGATGGGGTAGATCACATAACTAATGATGATGTATTGAATAGAATTGGGGAGAAGAGGAGATTGTGCCACAACTTGACTAGAAGAAGGGACCGGTTGGTAGGACATGTTCTGAGGCATCAAGGGATCACCAATTTAGCATTGGAGGGCAGCGTGGTGGGTAAAAATCGTAGAGGGAGACCAAGAGATGAATACACTAAGCAGATTCAGAAGGATGTAGGTTGCAGTAAGTACTGGGAGATGAAGAAGCTTGCACAGGATAGAGTAGCATGGAGAGCTGCATCAAACCAGTCTCAGGACTGAAGACAACAACAACAACAACAACATTACTTCACAGCACTTCAAATCTATTACTATACACCGATAAGGAGTGCTAGCCTCCTCGACATGGGCAAGTCTGGAGAAATCTTGTGCACTTAGATAGGCAAGGACTCGGCAAACTTCATTCATTCGTGGAATGTTGCGGTATAATTCCAGTTAGCTACAGATTAAATCGGTAACAGTACTGCAGGGTGGATTGTTTAAAGACAATGCTCGGGGATCTTTCTCTCTCTAATTCTATCCTAAGAATGCTCTATGAGTTCCATCCGCATAGAGATACATCGTAGATTTTGCTCTACGGTCAAGGTGTTAGAAATTTGTAAAGCATTGTCTGGTATACTTTTATGATTTATATGTTGGAGATTTATCAATGAATGGGCTTACTGCTGTCATCTATCCACATTTGCAATGACTCTCACAAAGTAGAGAAGGGATGGTTTAGCGATTATACGGAAATTGGGAAGCATGCTCTCACATCATTGGTCCGTATTGAAATTACTGTAAAATAACTAAAGTTGTTAGAACTATCAACTGTGTTGCTTATTATTATAGTACATCAGCGGTGTCTTTTCCATCCCGTTCGCCCATTGGTATGCTGTATAATGATTGACTAACATCAATTGTTTGAGATGGAGGAAGAGTTTTAGTGGAGGGGCAACACCTTCTAGGGATGGCTACATCGAAACAGTGATAGTTTACATGATTGCAATATGAGGAATCAGTCGAAACGCAATGCAGAGCCATCAGCTATCCGGCACTGTGGCAGATGAGTTTAAAGGTAGAGGTCGTCAGTCATCTTCAGACAACAGTCTGGAGAATCTCCACAATACCGCCAAACTCTTCCAGTTTCCTTATGTTGTGAATGTGACTTTTATTTAAAATCATCCAGAGTGTGTGGTGTGCTTTGGTAGCAGCAGCAGTAAGATGATTTATAACATGCGACGTCTAGTTTTCTGCGAGAATCAATGGATAAGAACGTGTTAATATCAGTTTCAAACCTGATACAGACCTCTTAAGTCGTGGCGGAAAAAGCAAAATGTTTGGCAGTGTACAAAGGGTGTTACTGCAGGAATAGCAATATTTCAAACAACGACACAGGGTAAAAGGGAGCGTCTCTTGCGACTTATTGTATAGTTTGTGGGATACGGTCATCCTCCTACAGTAAAGGCGATCCAACTTTACACAGGTCTGTGCAGTGGACCAATACCTGTATAACTAATAGGATTGTTACATGTACTCGATGCCAGCAAGCAGATAGTTAGTAATTCATCTCTGATGGATGGTACAGAATAACGATGATTGAATATTTGGGTGATAGACATGAATGGATTCTGTGGTATACGGATCTGCTTCGATGTCGAGTCTTCCTAATTTTCTCAGCAAGAAACACTACCGTAAGTATTTGAACGGTCGTCGTGTTGCTGGAGCAGGCTTCATTTGACACTGACTTTACACATCGTACATGGGTGGTGGAGCTATGAGAGCATGTTCCCACTTCCACTGAGTGGTCAAAACATGTACCTTTAGCATTAAATCAGCTCACTCTGTTTCTAAAAAGGTTGCAGAGTGTTGAGGATGTTGTTCTCTCCGACTTCTGGGTAAAATTGTTAAAATTGATCTCGCTATCAACTGCGGTGTGTCTTACAGTACATCGCTCCATATCAATGGTGTCTTTTCAGTCCCGACCATCGACTGGGTATGCTGTTGATTACCATATAATGACTGACTAACTTTACCCCGTTGTGATGGAGGGAACCTTGACGGAATCCTGGATATCTGCTAATTGTCGTTGTGGAACATTGGATTAAATGTAGAGGTCATCATCTTAATACAGTTGTCTGGAAGTGTTCCTCATTCCTAAAGACTCATCCTATTTACATATGCTGCAATACCATACACATGTTCTTATTTTTATTTTTTTTTCCAATAAAATAACAGTACCTCTTTTTATTTTTGCTACCTCATGTGTGTTGTGAACAGCACCTTCCGGCGATGGTTAACACCATAACACTAATTATGTATATGACTCCATAATTGAAGGAACAGTGCTTTTCGAAGCGGAGCACCGAGACATCTGCTACCCTTTCGATGGGAAGATGAGATTAACTGCACAGGTACAGGGTGTTTCAAAAATGACCGGTATATTTGAAACGGCAATAAAAACCAAACGAGCAGCGATAGAAATACACCGTTTGTTGCAATATGCTTGGGACAACAGTACATTTTCAGGCGGACAAACTTTCGAAATTACAGTAGTTACAATTTTCAACAACAGATGGCGCTGCAGGTGATGTGAAAGATATAGAAGACAACGCAGTCTGTGGGTGCGCCATTCTGTACGTCGTCTTTCTGCTGTAAGCGAGTGCTGTTCACACGGTGCAAGTGTGCTGTGGACAACATGGTTTATTCCTTAGAACAGAGGATTTTTCTGGTGTTGGAATTCCACCGCCTAGAACACAGTGTTGTTGCAACAAGACGAAGTTTTCAACGGAGGTTTAATGTAACCAAAGGACCGAAAAGCGATACAATAAAGGATCTGTTTGAAAAATTTCAACGGACTGGGAACGTGACGGATGAACGTGCTGGAAAGGTAGGGCGACCGCGTACGGCAACCACAGAGGGCAACGCGCAGCTAGTGCAACAGGTGATCCAACAGCGGCCTCGGGTTTCCGTTCGCCATGTTGCAGCTGCGGTCCAAATGACGCCAACCTCCACGTATCGTCTCATGCGCCAGAGTTTACACCTCTATCCATACAAAATTCAAAAGCGGCAACCCCTCAGCGCCGCTACCATTGCTGCATGAGAGACATTCGCTAACGATATAGTGCACAGGATTGATGACGGCGATATGCATGTGGGCAGCATTTGGTTTACTGACGAAGCTTATTTTTACCTGGACGGCTTCGTCAATAAACAGAACTGGCGCATATGGGGAACCGAAAAGCCCCATGTTGCAGTCCCATCGTCCCTGCATCCTCAAAAAGTACTGGTCTGGGCCGCCATTTCTTCCAAAGGAATCATTGGCCCATTTTTCAGATCCGAAACGATTACTGCATCACGCTATCTGGACATTCTTCGTGAATTTGTGGCGGTACAAACTGCCTTAGACGACACTGCGAACACCTCGTGGTTTATGCAAGATGGTGCCCGGCCACATCGCACGGCCGACGTCTTTAATTTCCTGCATGAATATTTCGATGATCGTGTGATTGCTTTGGGCTATCCGAAACATACTGGAGGTGGCGTGGATTGGCCTCTCTATTCGCCAGACATGAACCCCTGTGACTTCTTTCTGTGGGGACACTTGAAAGACCAGGTGTACCGCCAGAATCCAGAAACAATTGAACAGCTGAAGCAGTACATCTCATCTGCATGTGAAGCCATTCCGCCAGACACGCTGTTAAAGGTTTCTGGTAATTTCATTCAGAGACTACGCCATATTATTGCTACGCATGGTGGATATGTGGAAAATATCGTACTATAGAGTTTCCCAGACCGCAGCGCCATCTGTTGTTGACAATTGTAACTACTGTAATTTCGAAAGTTTGTCTGCCTGAAAATGTACTGTTGTCCCAAGCATATTGCAACAAACGGTGTATTTCTATCGCTGCTCGTTTAGTTTTTATTACCGTTTCAAATATACCGGTCATTTTTGAAACACCCTGTAATAACCTTCGAATAATTGTCGCTCTACAATACCGCAGACTCTTCTAGTTTCCATATGTTGCGAAGTCTTCCACATTTTTGTCAATGAGAAACATCACATCGGTGTTTTATTTCTACCACCCTGTGCAGTGGTAGCTGTACAGTTTATGCCATGCGATGTTCAGTTTTCTGTAAGAGCCAAAAGATCTAAGTGTGTTAATGTTGGTTTAGCAGCAGCTGATATGGGTCTCTAACTCATAGTAGAAAAAAAATAGTGTATGGCGGTGTACACTGGAAGTGTTACAACTGATGAAAACCATGTAATAAACTGCTTATGAAGGAGCAATACAGGAACCTTCTCGTGTGACTGATAGTCTGTTGGATATGGCCATCCTACAGTACATTGGTCTGTGGAAGCGACTTTCCACGTGCTCCAATGAACCAATACCTGTATATTTAATAGGATCACCACATGTATTTGGGTGATAGAGCAGAGTGCGGCCTGATACACAAAAAGTGACTCATTTCGAGATATGAGAATGCCACGAATGTGATTCACCAGTGACTGTAATCATTAAAAAATGTTCCTACAGGATCCAACGGGAGCAAGTGGTTGAATCGCTGACTGCATTTCTACCAGAAAGCGTATGACTATCAGCGGCTCATGTGTGTACCTGTAGAATCGAGACCATTTTTATGCATGGCGACGCTAATGTAGCCGTGAGGATCGTGTTTTTAATAGGTTGGTCCTTACGCGAAATGTATGTTGTGGGCTGTAGAATCCCTCTGTTGTCAGCTTCAGATGTCATTTCTCAATAGTGTTCCTTGAAAAGAACATCATGTTCCCTCCACCGATTCCCGTTTGGCCTATGTGGTGAGTGTAATCCGACTACAGAAAAAACAAAAACAAATACTACTCGCCATTCAAAGTGACTTTCATGATCAATTTAATTTCGAAATAACTAGGCCATTCTGTGATGATCGATAGTTTTCGCATCAAAACAGTAAATTTTTTTTTTGTTCCTGATTTCCGCAGGGTGGGCATGTCTCTGCTGATGATTTGTTGTCAGTTGCGGTACACTTCGCTGTACATCACAAAATAACGAGATGCAAGTGCAGTAGGACGCAAAAAGCTATACCGATTTCGCTAATAAAACTAACTGAAAATGGACTTTGTATATGTTCGTCACGAATGTTTTGTTTTTCCTTTTTTTAAGACTTGCTTTAATATAGGTGTCGAGTCGATATTAAATAGTTCACCACAGAATGGGAGGCGATTTCTCTAGCGACGTTAAACAAAAGTGTTTTCCATCCCAAAACGGGAGGCCTATTGGAGGTGTTGGGAACCTGTCTAGTCTGTGACAGCTCGTCGCCACAGCTGTGCCACCTAACCATTAGGGGTGGCTGCGCCACTATACTTTAGATGACCAAGAAACATTCGGACAAGCCATTCTTTTACCTCCTATTGTTTAGTTAACAATACCTGCTTTTGTATTGGCGAAGGACTATCGTCTCAAGGCAGACAGCGGTCAGCACACGTTTAGAGGCTGCTGGCGGATTATCTCCCTCCGTCGCTCTATCTATCCATCCATCCATCCATCCATCCCATAGATTGTCGGAGGGAGTGAGAAGAGAGGGCCTCGATTTTCGGCAGTTTGTGATTGTACATCAAGGAGAACGCCCATATAACTACCGCCTCCTCTGCAGTCTTTTAAGACGACGGTTTTCCCCTGTATATGTGCTGCATTATGACCTGTTCGTTACAAGTGCTGGGTTTTTCATGGCAATTTCGAAGTGTAATTAGAACTGTGATGCATTTTTTCCGATTGCGTTGCGGCATTGGTTAGATGGGTTGTAGGGTGATCTTTAGTAGGTGTCTGTAGTGAACTCCAATATCAAACAGCAATAGATGCTATATGCTTACAGGTAATATACTTTTTAATCTCCTCTCTGTCTGACACCATCATCCTGTCAGTTGAATATATTTCCCACCAAAAAGAATAAAGATAGCATCTTACACCCCAACCTTTTTCCTGCCAGCTTGTTGGTGTAGTATAGAGTTTGAGTGTCTCTGTCGTTGGTTTCGAGTAACATTGCGAAATGTTTTCGCAGCAGGATAACTCCAGTTCAATGGTATCGTCAGTTTTTGTGCTGTATTGTGATGTTATGCTATCCTTGTGCAGCACTACGCTTATAGTTGTGTAATTAGGCCCGATATTTGTGATTAATTACGTAATTAGGATCGATATTTGGGTCAGTTTTCTGACCAAATTAAATAAAGTGCACTAACATATCCTTCCTTTCCCGCACCTGGACAGTTTCCATGTGTTAGGGGGTGCACTTGGACTTTCCACCCAGGAACACCATGGTTCGTGTCCCAGAAAGGGTACCGCCATTTTTAATTTCCTGTCAATTTGAATCTTCTCTGGTGGGTTAATTGTGTTAGAGGAGTGTACTTTGGCTTTCTGCCCAAGAGGACCAGGGTTCGAGTTGCTGATACATCGTGTTTTTTACGTGCACTGAGTGTTTGTGCACTTCATTATTTATGAGTAGTTTCCAGGTCTGTAAACTGTATATTGTGACCCCATGTTCCAAAAGTAAATAAAGTAAGCTCCTTCCTCTCTCCAGCAGCACAGAACAGGCTGAGTCCTTATCCCACCATTTTTGCCCTCCAGACTGCAAGGGGTATGAGGAGGCTGGGGTACAAGTGCAGATGAAAAAATACGTCATCATCATGCTGTAGTCTTATTGACTGAACTGTACGATCTCACACCTATAGTTGAGCCCTCTAGCAGCGAACTCGCGAACTAGCTCAGTTCTTTGGTCTGCTGTATTGGAGGTAGTTGTCTCTTGTGGGGTGGGAACATATAAGTTGGTTTTAGAAATGACAGACAGTGCCAGCTGAGAAAGATGTTTCCATGCTTTGTGTAATGCATATTTAATGCCTCTCGATGCAATGCGGTTATTTGCAGGACCATATGCTTCCTCTTCAAATGTTCAAGCACTATTGCTCACTTCCGTTCTTCATGCAGTGAGCTGTGGACGCACTCCTCAGCTAAATGAGTGCATGTAATACAGCTATTAAAGCTCCCACCGTCTGACACCAACATCTCATTAACTGAACACATGCTCCTTCCACACCAACAGCTCAACAAGCACTGATATCTCAGCCTCTTGTGGTGTTAACACAACACTAAGCCACTAATGTTGTAGGTAGATAATAAATTTAAACAAATTTCTACGAATTTCGACAAATTTCAACAAATTTAAACAAATTTATACAAATTTAAAAAATCATATTCGAATTGAATGACATCATGAGTAGTCTCTAGTGGAGGCAACAGATACTAACTCCCCTCAGCTGTAGGAGTAAGCTCTTAGAGAAAAATACCCTGCCAGAATTCTAATTTCTCAGCCCATATTCCAAGAGGATAATTGGCCATCGTGCAAAAACTGAGGACATAATTCAATTTCCCACAAAAATTTAAACTTCCTGCCCGGGGTGTGTTGCAGGGGGCATGGCACTTTCCCGCCAAAAGCCGCCATCTTGGATAACGGTACTTGCGTCATCAACCGACGTCTGGGTCGCCATCTTGGATGACATCATGCGTTTTTTCCAAGTCTAAAGGCCTCCACTTGGATGATGTCATTGCTGCCATCTGGGATACATCTGGCAACAATGCTCTCTGTACCAGTACCCCTATCACTCCTCTACTGACTCTCAACGAGTGAGATGGCACAGTGGTTAGCACACAGGACTCGCATTTGGGAGGACGGTTATTCATTTCTGTGTCTGGCCATCCTGACTTAAATTTCCTATGATTTCCCTAAATCTCTTCAGGCAAATGCCGGGATGGTTCCTTTGAAATATGCAAGACCGACTTCCTTCCCCATCCCTCCCTAATCTGATGAGACCAATGACCTTGCTGTTTCGTCTCCTGGCCGAAAACAACAACCCCAACAACAACGACAACAACAACAACTACTACTACTACTGACTTTTCTGCAGGCTGTTGCGGAGGTAATTATTCTCGCAGCAGATCAGGCTGTTGTTGGTCTCTGGTGTGCATTGTGGCCCAGTCCTAGGGTAGAGAAGTTCAGATTCCTGGGTAAGGAACAATAATCATTAAAGAATACTGATCAAGATAAAACAGTGCAATAACAGTATATCTATAACTTCCTCCAGTATGGAACACATTATCACTTCCCATATTCCTACTAGCTTCGACAAAACTAGAAACAAAGCCTAGATTTTAATAGGAATTCTAACGGGGTCACATGAAAATGAAACATTAAACACCGGAAAGGCAGATTACAAGAAATCGTACACTTTTGTGTTGGTAAACGCAGGTAAGTCAAATAAACACGTAAGAAATAATGATAAGTCAATGAATTCTAACTGCTTGTTCTTTCTGCTTTAAACAGCAGAACAAGAAGTGAACAATGGTATCGTATTGTACAAAAACAAAGATCTTGCTAATTATTTTTAACAGGATAATTGATGCATAAACATGAGGAAGTTTCTAAGTCAAAATTCCTCTGCATTCAAAAGATAACGTTACTGACAGGTACGAAAACCTTGGCATCGATAATGCAATAAGCCACCGTCATGGAAGAACAATGTTACCAAAAGTAACCTCAGTACTTTCCTTTGTTGTCACGCTTTCTTGTTTAGGAAATAGATTAGCTGTATGACGAAGGTGGCAGGTTATAATGAAAGGATTCTTTTGGAGCCGGTAAGTCATGTGTGGTAACCATCTCATTGTGGCTCAAAATAGCTTAAATTTTTTACAGTTACAAGTGTCGAGACGTGAATGAACTCAACTGATTTAATCTGTGACGAGAAAATAACTATCAGAAAATCTGGTACATTTCCTTTTAAGCTAAAGTACCATGTGTCAACAAAAATAAGATGGCCACATCGTGACGATCCTGAAACTCGGCCCTCTAGAAGACAGATGTCAGCCAACTATACTTTACTAACGCCATGCGATCATTTTCAAGTATACGGTCAATAGTTTAAAAATACTTTTTGTGTCCCGGCAGATTTGAACGTAAAACATAATGTACCGTGCATTACACGAAGCTCGTCCCATACGCTTTGATCATTGGTTCTGTAGCCGGGTTTTCAAACAACACTTAAAAACTCTGTAGTTTCAAGGTCCCAATTCAGGCAATTGTGCGACTTGTGGCCTAATTGTGACCAAAGACAAAGAGTGGAGCCAGAGAGGTTAAGACGTGTAAGTAAATAGAAACTGCATTCTCAGAAAGAAGAGACAGCCAGGAAGACACATGAATACGACGAAAGTAAAGCTCTAATACTCTCAAGCACCAGCACCATATGCGCAAATTACGTTGGACATGCAGAAAGGCATATTCATGCTAACTTCGACCCATTCTAATACTCCTTACCGAACAGCTGTCCACCCAAAATCTATGTCTGCTTGTTGCCGATACCGTGTAATTTTCAAACTTTATGTCTCATAAGTTCGCGTCACGTGAGTCATGTAACTATCGCAACCAGACTATTCAACTGAAACTCAGTTGTAACACTCTCACTAACGTTTTCTCTTTTCCCGTAAAACGTAAATTTTAATCTTACACGCCTTTTCAGATCCGCGTCTTATGTGTTGCTACAACAATGGGCAATCAGCTTATGTTGCCTGACTTCGGTGCCGTTGCTGTGCATGAAACAGGTTGAAATGCAGATTTTTTGTTTCCATCTAACATGATCTTATTGAGCAGTATGTGCATCCATTTTCCATTCTCCAATTTGGTTTATAAAATGTCCCTTATGTCACTAATTTTCGTCTTGTGTCAGACCACAGAAGTGTATTCCGTATCTCCTATGTGCAAAATACTGCGTATGTTGTAATAACATAATTTGAAATAACCTGTATAAAAAAATAAGAAAAAGGCGATGCACCACGAAGGAGTTATCCGAACAGGACGCAAATCGGTAGATGTGATGAACATGTGCTAACAAACAAATGATTAAAATTTCAGAATAATTGGATCATTCATTCAAGAGAAAGAGCTACCCAAATTGAGTATGTCAAGAACGCGTTGATCTACCTCTGGCCGTTATGCAAGCAGTTATTCGTCTTGCCACTGTTGTATGTCCTCGTGAGGGATTTTGTACCAAATTCTGTTCAATTGGTGAATTAGTACGTCAAAACTCAGAGAGTTTGTTAAAATCCCTAGCTGGTTAGAGTGTTCTCCCCATAAAGCTCAGTTGAAGAGAAATCCGGCGATCTTGCTGTAGGGATGGGAAAAATCGACCGGTTAAAACCGACACTGGTATTTTAATTCTGAATAACCGGTGTATTTTGGTATTTGTTTGATCTCGGCTACAACAGGTGTTTTTTAATTTTTTGTAACTAATGAATTAAAAATGCGAAACAGCAGTTAGCCACAGCAGCAATGTTAAAATTTTTCGTTTTTAAATATATCCTTTTTAAGGAAGGAGTAATTTTTATTCGTAAAATTTGCTCTGGTTTGAAATATTAGGTTATTATACAAAGTGGGAAAAGCGATCGCTGCTATTTTAATAACAATGGCGACCGAAACGAGATACTAACACAGCATTGCTGAGACAATAATGTTCCTGTTTCCGTGTGTCATGACTTAAAGTACTCGTGTACGTACAGTGTGGAAGACTCTCCCCCACCTGCTCAATACCGTAGTTTCACGCTGTGGTTTCCGTACATACGTCGTATTGCGGAATGGCACCAACCTTAGTCTGGAAACATTTTTACGAAGTAATAAAAAATAATAAAAGAGGAGGGAAATTATGGTAACAATAATTAATTAAAAACTTAACAACTCGTTGATAGTATACAATAAGCATATGAAGTGTCTGATCTGCTGCCTGTGTCGACATAATATGCCTTTATCGGCTAGTAGCCTTTGAAAACGGACAAAATAAGACGAAAAACAGTTCTTAGACATCTGCTCTGATCCTTTAGCACTACCTACTCGTAATTTCCAAATAATAGTATAAGCGCTGACTACAACACGGTTTTTGAACAGGGTGTAAAATAATTAGAATCCATGGAAGATTACTGGTGATTTTTGTGGTATTCAATCACATTACCAATTTTCGAGAAAAGCTGGTAGAGGTGGATGGCTAAGTTTCCTTTTAGTTGCCCCTCCAATTTATTATTTTAATTGTATGTGCCTTGAAACTTTGAGGGGAAAATTTTTTAATCTTGTTAGAGTTCTACGTTTATTACAGGAAATAACAGGAATAAAAAACCGAAAATCGATTATTTCAGAAACCAGTTCTTTGAGCGGTTCTACAGTCAGGTCAAACTGACCTGGAGAAAACCAATAGAACCGAAAACCAGTAGTTTCAGTCAGAACCGCCATTCCTAAGTTGCTGGGGAAGGTAGGGTTTGGTAAGAATGAAGATATGCAGTAGAAACCCCGGTCGTGTGCGGGCGCGGATTATCTTGCTGAAATGTAAGCGCAGAATGACTTGCCATGAAGGGCAACGAATCGGAGCCTATAATGCCATCGTCGTAATGCTGTGCTGTTCGGGTGTCGCGGATGACAACCAAACAGGTCTGAGTATGAAAAGAAATGGCAGTCCAGACCGTCACTCCTGGTTGTCGACCCATGTGGAGAAAGCCTGTCAGGTTTATATCCCACTGCTATCCAGCGCGTCTCTAGACAAGTCTTCGCTTTTCATCGGGGCTCAGTTTCAACCGGGACCCATCACTGAAGACAATTTCAGGCCTAAGTGCTTCTGAAGACTCCTATGCCTCTGTACCATCGAAAAGTATCCGATCATTAATTTTTGAGCCACTGACAGTCTAAATAGGAGACCAATAGTCGGGCCTCTGTTAAAGTTTTGTTGCAATAGTACTCGAAAACCGTAAATATTGCCATTTTGAGAAGGCAACGCCTTTCCATTAACACCTGCCGATATACAGATTCGTTTCTGATTTGCGGTAACGGAACTTTGCTACAGAAATTACGTGGGTGGAAAGTAGTAACTGTCATGGATTCTAAGATAAGACTGGTAGAAGTTTACTTGTTCAGGTCGACTGAAAAAAATTGCAGTTAATATCGAGGTAAGTGTTTTAATGACGTACTTGCAATTAGTTTTTGCTAACATCAAAGTACTAATAATTAATTTAATATTACAATCGTTGGTTGTGATGACGTATTTAACATCCGGTTTTACCTATATTTATGATAATAATGGCTCCTTGAAAATAAGAGGCCATTGACTTGTCTTGACAGCATCATCAACTTCGTTATTTCGGCTCGCTTGTTGGGACTGCCCTGATTTGCCTTCATCCCGTTTGTCGATCGCTGCCGAAGGATTCCTCACCCCATTTCCAGCCGGGCACCCTCGTCTGATCGCCTGTATCTGAGGTCCTCCCTCTCTCCGGCCTTTCGCAATCCTCATCCCTGGGCGCGTGAATTAATTCGGCCGGTTTTGCAGTGGCTCGTCGTAATTTCGTTTAGGCGCCACTTGTGGCAGCGCGTCCGCTCCATTGGCCGCTTCTAATTTAATCATTGCGGCCGCACCGGCTGCGCGTAATGAAACTGCACTCAGCCCGCCTGCGCGGTCCGGCAGGTGAAAGCTCAACAGCCAACCCGCTAGGCCGGTGCAGGTAGCCACCGCACAAACAACGCCGCCGCTAAAGCGACGAAAAATATCCCCTGTTTTGGCCGCAGGCCGGCCCCCTACACTAATCTGCCCACACTACAAACTAGTTACTAAACTCGTCCACACACATGGCGCTTAGTTCGCGTATCATATCCGTGGCACTCCCTCCCGTATTCCGGGATAACAAAAAACGAGCTGCCGTTCCTTTTTTTGATGTCCTCCGTCACTTACGTCTGTTCTCAATCCCGCAACAAGCAGCAGTACTCCAGAAGAGGAAGGACAAGCGTAATGCAGGTAGTCTCTTTAGTAGACCTGCCGCATTTCCAAAGTGTTGTGCCAATAAATCGCTTTCTTTGGTTCGCTTTCCCCCACAATATTTTCTGTGTGGTAGATCGGTTTAAGTTAATCGTAATTAAAATCCGTAAGAACTTTGTGAGTTCACAGCTTTTAGATTTGACTGATTTATTGTGTAAACGAAATTTAATGGATTCCTTATAGTTGTAATGGTATTTCAATTACGTAAGCATTACGGCACCTCACCTCAACCTCTCGATACCAGCAATATTCTAGTGTGTTTCTGTAAAATAGTTAACATATTTCAGTGACAACATTCAGATTTGATTTCGTTAATGTAGACGTACTTTGATACATCGATATGTTTATATTGCAATGATATTATTCTTATGTGTATTCTTTCGTTTGTCACTATGATCTTTGACGTAATAGTAGCTCTGATTTTTGGGCGCGTACGCGGTTATTAGAGAGTCAAGTCTTGGTCGTCATGTTGAAAAGACGCAAATTGTAGTCAGATTATGAAATGTGAACTTTAACAGTGAGGAAGATATTTTCTAGTCTGTTTTATATTGTGAAGTGATGTTGCAACAAAAGTAATAAAAAAGAAATGTAACTTAAATTCGGAGTGCTGATTACTGTTTTACATCACCATTGTCCTAACTTGCAAAAGTTTAATCTTCAAGAACAGTTTATGAAACACATCCATAAAACTTTTGAATATCGCAGAATAACACCTCTGCCTCTTTGCATCCGAGGTTGGAATCATCACTACCTAGATTTTCGACGATTGAGCCATGGGTTCACAACGAGACCAGCGTGGGAAACACGAAAAGATGAGTGCCTAGTTTATCCATTATTTCATGAAATGACTTTATTAACTGTGCTGTAATGACAACTGCCACACAATATTGAAAGGTCTCTGTTGGATTCCTTTCATGTTGATTTCTTAAATCTGTTGTCATTTACGGCATAAATTCCTCTTCTAAATTTACTGTGGCGTTTCTGACTATCTGGGAGGAGACTGAGTAGTGGAACGTGTTACTTTTACACATAAACAAGAACTATCTGTCACATTACTACACTTTAAAACACAGTTTATATGTAATTTATGTCACACAGTCTCATACGGAACCTACAGCCGCTTTTTTTTATATACTGTATATCATAAGATACTGTCATCCCCCTTCCCTTCTGTGTGAAAGGATGAATGAGCAAATGTATTTCTAGTTGCATGCTGGATGGTAGCAGACAAGCCTGTCTGCTAGAGAACAGTAGGACCAACGTTGGAACAGGTAGCTACACTTTCTAAAAGCAAAGAGATTTTTATCCTTAGAATGGTCCTGTCCGTCCCTTGTCATGTTGGTATAGGAAGCTGCCTCACTGGTCACTTCCGTTTTGTATACGGAAGCACCCTTTGTAGGAGCCCAGGTCAGTCTGTCCGTGGCGAGCGTCTGAAGTGGTAAGATCTCCGGCTAAGCGTGTGTCTGCTAAGTCCGTAGGACAATGGATTTCTTAAGTTCAGCCTAACTGAAAATTTAATCACCTTTATTTCAGGTTTAGCTCTAAAAATCTAATGTTATCTTAAATTGCAACGCAGTGTAATTCGAGTGTGAAGTTCAGAATATCTTCCGGTAGTTGCTTTGTCACTACTTTGTGAGTAAAGTGGAACCACGTGTTGATCAGTAACTCTAACTAGCATCATCAATCTTCAATGCGAATTGCGTGAGATTATAACGTCTCGTCTTGACAATACTTTTCAATATAGCAACTTTTCTTTATGTTCAACCCACGTGGGGTGTACTTTGTGAGACCAGTACCACGTGCTTATACAATTGTTTGACCCATCAGGTTAATAGTAAGACGATAGTAACCAGTTCGAGGTTTTTCTTTTGTAAATTGCTTTTCGATCTAATTTATTTTAACTATCAAAATTACTGTGGAGTTACACTCTTTGTGTAAACCAAGTTGACCACGTGAAGCATGTGGTGTAATCATCAAAGTAGCCCTCAGCTATTCTTTTCGGGAAGATTTCACAGAGAGTTAGTATGAATTTAGTATACCAGTGTGTGGTAATTACATGACGGACAGGATTGCGCTATGAACGTAACTTCAACATGTTAAGATGAAACTGTTTTACAGAATAGAGGTGACCACAATTTTGCCATTCATGAAAAATGAACCCAGAATGACCACCACAGGAGAAATAACGGATTCGGAAGCGGAAGGTAACTTAAAGAAGGAACGAAATCGCAGCAAAATGGGTAAGAAAATGTAGTATAACCTGTATGATGAAGATATTTTTACCGTTGTCAGAGTCATATATGTTATTAATTCTTGTGATAACGTAATTTCAGATGAAATTGTCTTAATGTTTTATGTATAAACATATGAGTATGCTAAATCAGGTGTGTCAATTGGTATAAATGTTTTGGCGTGTAAATAACCATTGTTCTTTTTACTATGTATATTTAAGGAAAGTTCCTCCATATTTATCATGTGACAAGACATATGCCACGAGCACCAAGAAGAGGACGAATTAGAATAAGGTTGTAGTAGTATAAACACTGTGTTGAAGTAGCATTGAAGTAGCTTGTTGGGTTAACTACTAGTGGATTGAAGTAGAATTTTGAGTAAGACATGTTTATGGGTAGTTAGTTTGTAGTATAGACAACAGGTGTGCATGTGTGTGTGTAAATAACATGTGAACCCTATGCTGTCCTGACCTATACTTGCACAAGGCATAATTCTATTCATTTTAGTGAATTAATAAGTAGCATTTGATTTCTTAAAACGCAAGCGAACCACATTAGTGATGTGGATTTTCATATTATATTGTCAGTTCATTTAATTTTCATGATTATAGTGTCAAGTCATTTCACTTTTATTTTTTATATTGTCAAGTCATTTAACTTTTATTTTTATATTGTCGATTCATCTAACTTTTTTTATTTAAAAAAAATAAGTCTCACTTTGGTTCTTAAAAATTGTGAAAGACAATACTAAGTGGTATTATGTATGACATTTTGTAATCACATAACTATGATGAACAATTTCTGTGAATGCAGTTGAGAACGTGAAGGCGGACCGGCTGAACTCTTACGTGACAGCGGGTGCAGCGAGGAGGAGGGCTAGTTTTAAACTGGCGGGTTTCCCAGCAGGACACACTGTCAACAGGGCCACTTCGGGAGCGCGGTCACAACAACAGAAGGGTACAGGACAAACACTTTCCCTTGCGCCCGGAGCTAATGGCCGGCCGCACCAGTGCGACCCTTCGCGGAGGCGATGACATGAGATGACCGAGCGGTCCACCGCGCGGCAATCCATCTGCTGGCAACGCACCGCACGCACGCGACCGTGACGAGACGGCCGCGGTGAAACGACAGAAGACAGGGGATAAAGGGGCTTGGAGCCTTTTGACACGTACTGTCCAGAGAAATTGGCAGACTTCAAAGACGCCTATCAACATTTCCTGACGGATGCCCACTGTCAAGCGACAGTAAATCATAGTTCGATGTTCTCTGGTAGCTAAGGGTGGCACAAAGAAGAGCCATTAAGCGTCATCCTTGCCCAGGAATATCAAACCGGCGAGCCAATTGAGGATAACTCAAGAATGTAACAACACAAGGGGCGTGGAGCCTTTTGACACATACTGTCCAGAGACACTGGCAGACTTCAACGACGCCTATCAACATTTCCTGGCGGATGCCCACTGTCAAGCGACAGTAAATCATAGTTCGATGTTCTCTGGTAGCTAAGGGTGGCACAAAGAAGAGCCATTAAACGTCATCCTTGCCCAGGAATATCAAACCGGCGAGCCAATTGAGGATAGCTCAAGAATGTAACAACACAAGGGGCGTGGAGCCTTTTGACACATACTGTCCAGAGACACTGGCAGACTTCAACGACGCCTATCAACATTTCCTGGCGGATGCCCACTGTCAAGCGACAGTAAATCATAGTTCGATGTTCTCTGGTAGCTAAGGGTGGCACAAAGAAGAGCCATTAAGCGTCATCCTTGCCCAGGAATATCAAACCAGCGAGCCAATTGAGGATAACTCAAGAATGTAACAACACAAGGGGCGTGGAGCCTTTTGACACATACTGTCCAGAGAGACTGGCAGACTTCAACGACGCCTATCAACATTTCCTGGCGGATGCCCAATGTCAAGCGACAGTAAATCATAGTTCGATGTTCTCTGGTAGCTAAGGGTGGCACAAAGAAGAGCCATTAAGCGTCATTCTTGCCCAGGAATATAAAACCAGCGAGCCAATTGAGGATAACTCAAGAATGTAACAACACAAGGGGCGTGGAGCCTTTAGACACATACTGTCCAGAGACACTGGTAGACTTCAACGACGCCTATCAACATTTCCTGGCGGATGCCCACTGTCAAGCGACAGTAAATCATAGTTCGATGTTCTCTGGTAGCTAAGGGTGGCACAAAGAAGAGCCATTAAGCGTCATCCTTGCCCAGGAATATCAAACCGGCGAGCCAATTGAGGATAACTCAAGAATGTAACAACACAAGGGGCGTGGAGCCTTTTGACACATACTGTCCAGAGAGATTGGCAGACTTCAACGACGCCTATCAACATTTCCTGGCGGATGCCCACTGTCAAGCGACAGTAAATCATAGTTCGATGTTCTCTGGTAGCTAAGGGTGGCACAAAGAAGAGCCATTAAGCGTCATCCTTGCCCAGGAATATCAAACCGGCGAGCCAATTGAGGATAACTCAAGAATGTAACAACACAAGGGGCGTGGAGCCTTTTGACACATACCGTCCAGAGACACTGGCAGACTTCAACGACGCCTATCAACATTTCCTGGCGGATGCCCACTGTCAAGCGACAGTAAATCATAGTTCGATGTTCTCTGGTAGCTAAGGGTGGCACAAAGAAGAGCCATTAAGCGTCATCCTTGCCCAGGAATATCAAACCGGCGAGCCAATTGAGGATAGATCAAGAATGTAACAACACAAGGGGCGTGGAGCCTTTTGACACATACTGTCCAGAGACACTGGCAGACTTCAACGACGCCTATCAACATTTCCTGGCGGATGCCCACTGTCAAGCGACAGTAAATCATAGTTCGATGTCCTCTGGTAACTAAGGGTGGCACAAAGAAGAGCCATTAAGCGTCATCCTTGCCCAGGAATATCAAACCGGCGAGCCAATTGAGGATAACTCAAGAATGTAACAACACAAGGGGCGTGGAGCCTTTTGACACATACTGTCCAGAGACACTGGCAGACTTCAACGACGCCTATCAACATTTCCTGGCGGATGCCCACTGTCAAGCGACAGTAAATCATAGTTCGATGTTCTCTGGTAGCTAAGGGTGGCACAAAGAAGAGCCATTAAGCGTCATCCTTGCCCAGGAATATCAAACCGGCGAGCCAATTGAGGATAACTCAAGAATGTAACAACACAAGGGGCGTGGAGCCTTTTGACACATACTGTCCAGAGACACTGGCAGACTTCAACGACGCCTATCAACATTTCCTGGCGGATGCCCACTGTCAAGCGACAGTAAATCATAGTTCGATGTTCTCTGGTAGCTAAGGGTGGCACAAAGAAGAGCCATTAAGCGTCATCCTTGCCCAGGAATATCAAACTGGCGAGCCAATTGAGGATAACTCAAGAATGTAACAACACAAGGGGCGTGGAGCCTTTTGACACATACTGTCCAGAGACACTGGCAGACTTCAACGACGCCTATCAACATTTCCTGGCGGATGCCCACTGTCAAGCGACAGTAAATCATAGTTCGATGTTCTCTGGTAGCTAAGGGTGGCACAAAGAAGAGCCATTAAGCGTCATCCTTGCCCAGGAATATCAAACCGGCGAGCCAATTGAGGATAACTCAAGAATGTAACAACACAAGGGGCGTGGAGCCTTTTGACACATACTGTCCAGAGACACTGGCAGACTTCAACGACGCCTATCAACATTTCCTGGCGGATGCCCACTGTCAAGCGACAGTAAATCATAGTTCGATGTTCTCTGGTAGCTAAGGGTGGCACAAAGAAGAGCCAAAAAGCGTCATCCTTGCCCAGGAATATCAAACCGGCGAGCCAATTGAGGATAACTCAAGAATGTAACAACACAAGGGGCGTGGAGCCTTTTGACATATACTGTCCAGAGACACTGGCAGACTTCAACGACGCCTATCAACATTTCCTGGCGGATGCCCACTGTCAAGCGACAGTAAATCATAGTTCGATGTTCTCTGGTAACTAAGGGTGGCACAAAGAAGAGCCATTAAGCGTCATCCTTGCCCAGGAATATCAAACCGGCGAGCCAATTGAGGATAACTCAAGAATGTAACAACACAAGGGGCGTGGAGCCTTTTGACACATACTGTCCAGAGACACTGGCAGACTTCAACGACGCCTATCAACATTTCCTGGCGGATGCCCACTGTCAAGCGACAGTAAATCATAGTTCGATGTTCTCTGGTAGCTAAGGGTGGCACAAAGAAGAGCCATTAAGCGTCATCCTTGCCCAGGAATATCAAACCGGCGAGCCAATTGAGGATAACTCAAGAATGTAACAACACAAGGGGCGTGGAGCCTTTTGACACATACTGTCCAGAGACACTGGCAGACTTCAACGACGCCTATCAACATTTCCTGGCGGATGCCCACTGTCAAGCGACAGTAAATCATAGTTCGATGTTCTCTGGTAGCTAAGGGTGGCACAAAGAAGAGCCATTAAGCGTCATCCTTGCCCAGGAATATCAAACCGGCGAGCCAATTGAGGATAACTCAAGAATGTAACAACACAAGGGGCGTGGAGCCTTTTGACACATACTGTCCAGAGACACTGGCAGACTTCAACGACGCCTATCAACATTTCCTGGCGGATGCCCACTGTCAAGCGACAGTAAATCATAGTTCGATGTTCTCTGGTAGCTAAGGGTGGCACAAAGAAGAGCCATTAAGCGTCATCCTTGCCCAGGAATATCAAACCGGCGAGCCAATTGAGGATAACTCAAGAATGTAACAACACAAGGGGCGTGGAGCCTTTTGACACATACTGTCCAGAGACACTGGCAGACTTCAACGACGCCTATCAACATTTCCTGGCGGATGCCCACTGTCAAGCGACAGTAAATCATAGTTCGATGTTCTCTGGTAGCTAAGGGTGGCACAAAGAAGAGCCATTAAGTGTCATCCTTGCCCAGGAATATCAAACCGGCGAGCCAATTGAGGATAACTCAAGAATGTAACAACACAAGGGGCGTGGAGCCTTTTGACACATACTGTCCAGAGACACTGGCAGACTTCAACGACGCCTATCAACATTTCCTGGCGGATGCCCACTGTCAAGCGACAGTAAATCATAGTTCGATGTTCTCTGGTAGCTAAGGGTGGCACAAAGAAGAGCCATTAAGCGTCATCCTTGCCCAGGAATATCAAACCGGCGAGCCAATTGAGGATAACTCAAGAATGTAACAACACAAGGGGCGTGGAGCCTTTTGACACATACTGTCCAGAGACACTGGCAGACTTCAACGACGCCTATCAACATTTCCTGGCGGATGCCCACTGTCAAGCGACAGTAAATCATAGTTCGATGTTCTCTGGTAGCTAAGGGTGGCACAAAGAAGAGCCATTAAGTGTCATCCTTGCCCAGGAATATCAACCTGGCATGTCAAACGAAGATACCGCACGAATTTGACAACACACACATGGAACCAAATCGAGATGTACGTGACACGGGCCACCAAGAGAAACTTCATGAGAGGGTAGAGACGGCGGGATTGCACGCAACAGATGGACAAAAATCCCTACTGACAGCTGCGGCGACGAACCTCCCCCCCCCTCCCCTTATATTGTGCCTTGGAACAGTGGAACTACTGAGTGTGTCAGTGAACAGTGATTATAGGGTTCTTAGTTCAATGCATATATGTGTAATTCTTTCAGAGAAACCTTGACTCGTGTGTTTTGCAGGGGTTCGATTTATTGCTGTTTATTAGACTGACTCTTGTATTTTGCAGGTGCTCTATTTATTGTTTTTTTTAGACTTTGACTCTTGTATTTTGCAGGTGTTTTATTTATTGGTGTTTTTTTAGACACTGACTATTGTACTTTCAGAGCTGTTTTATTGATCAATGTTTCTTCTTGTGTGATGTATTAGATTTGTGATATTTTGTTTCGTAAATTCATTCCCTTGGCATTGCTTCGTTTATCAGTCACATAGCTATTCATTCTCATTGGATTGTGATCGATTAGCCTTTGCATGGGGCATATTTATTGTGAGGAACCCCTTAAGGGTAACAATCACATAATTGTAGTTTCAGTATAATGACACCGTGATCATTGTTTGCTAACTAACTGAAATATAGTAGAGTGATTAAATTAGTGCCACAAAGTTATTTTAATTCTACAAATTATTAATTTTATAAGATATAGAATTTTTTTGCGATAACCACTTTGTAAAACATGTTTTTTCTCTTATATTTTTTTTGCTTTTTCGGATTGTGCATTGTAATGTTCTGCTTTATAATACTGATGTCATTTTCATGTTCTCTTTTAATTGCTGTGGCACCTTTGCTATTTTCATAAATTTTACTTGTTAATAAACAGTCATAAATTTTCCTGTGATCAGCTGGCTCTTGCAATGGGCAAATACTGGTGAACTCCATAAGGGTAACAACCAGAAATTGTTTTCATATTAATGACACAGGAACCATTGTTTTTACTTGCTGACCTAGTTAGGACCACACTATCTTTTAAATAGGTGTCACAAATGTTTTTTTTCTCTTTGAAATTGGTAGTTTCTAAAGATGTGTTGAAATTATTGTGTTTTAGCAAGTAGCTGGTGACCTTTTGCCTTTTATTTACATTTTTGGTTTACGTTGGGTGTGAGAAGCCTGCTTGGGAATGTCCTAGCATGGAAAGAAAATTCCCTGCACAGTCTTTTCCCGGAGGGTTGGGTTTATGAAAGGCCTCTGTTGGATTCCTTTCATGTTGATTTCTTAAATCTGTTGTCATTTACGGCATAAATTCCTCTTCTATATTTACTGTGGCGTTTCTGACTATCTGGGAGGAGACTGAGAAGTGGAGCGCGTTACTTTTACACATAAACAATAACGATCTATCACATTACTACACTTTAAAACACAGTTTATATGTAATTTATGTCACACAGTCTCATACGGAACCTACAGCCGCTTTCTTTCATATACTGTATATGATAAGATACTGTCATCCCCCTTCCCTTCTGTGTGAAAGGATGAACGAGCAAATGTATTTCTAGTTGCATGCTGGATGGTAGCAGACAAGCCTGTCTGCTAGAGAACAGTAGGACCAACGTCGGAACAGGTAGCTACGCTTTCTATAAGCAAAGAGGTTTCTATCCTTAGTATGGTCCTGTCCGTCCCTTGTCTTGGTGGTATAGGAAGCTGCCTCACTGGTCACTTCCGTTTTGTAAACGGAAGCACCCTTTGTAGGAGCCCAGGTCAGTTTGTCCGCGGCGAGCGTCTGAAGTGGTAAGATCTCCGGCTAAGCGTGTGTCTGCTAAGTCCGTAGGACAATGGATTTCTTAAGTTCAGCCTAACTGAAAATTTAATCACCTTTATTTCATGTTTAGCTCTAAAAATCTAATGTTATCTTAAATTGCAACGCAGTGTAATTCGAGTGTAAAGTTCAGAATATATTCTGGTAGTAGCTTTGTCACTACTTTGTGAGTAAAGTGGAACCACGTGTTGATCAGTAACTCTAACTAGCATCATCAATCTTCAATGCGAATGTGCGTGAGATTATAACGTCTCGTCTTGACAATACTTTTCAATATAGCAACTTTTCTTTATGTTCAACTTCAACCCACGTGGGGTGTACTTTGTGAGACCGGTACCACGTGCTTATACAATTGTTTGACCCATCAGGTTAATAGTAAGACGATAGTAACCAGTTCGAGGTTTTTCTTTTGCAAAATGCTTTTCGATCTAATTTATTTTAATTATCAAAATTACTGTGGAGTTACACTCTTTGTGTAAACCAAGTTGACCACGTGAAGCATGTGGTGTAATCATCAAAGTAGCCCTCAGCTATTCTTTTCGGGAAGATTTCACAGAGAGTTAGTATGAATTTAGTATACCAGTGTGTGGTAATTACATGACGGACAGGATTGCGCTACGAACGTAACTTCTTTGGGTGAAAATTGAATCGGTTGGTTGTGGTTAATTTCCTCTTGCATGTCTTGCAACGTTCTTTGTGTGTTATTTTACTGAATGCAGTGTTGTATGCAGTCTCCCAATCTTGGCTCCATATTTGATGTGTTCCGTAAGATTACAAACTCACTTTTTCACAATCCTAAATAAGGCACCATTTTATTTATGAATCAAGTTTAATATGCTGAAATTTCAATGATCAATGTTAAAATAAATTTCCAAATATAAACTGATTTATTTCTTTTTATTTAAATTCTTATATATATATATATATATATATATATATATATATATATATATATATATATATATATCACCGGTTGTCGTATGACTATTAAAAGATTATAATTAATGTTAGTCAGGTTGGGAATTTGGTAAGCTAGACTGGATACCTGGTAAAACAGTTGCGCAGTAATGCAAGGTTAACTTCCCCAGACAGCTTACAGCTTTTAACCCACTTTTATTGTCTATCAGCACCGCTTTCATAGAAAATTAAAGCAACAACTTTACAATATAACTTTGTTGTTTCCCGAAAATGCAATGTTTAGCAGCGTGAGCAACACTACAATTATAATTAATTTTTGACCTTCGTTGTGGTAGGGTTGTTAGATAGTACCCATGTTGAAGACTTCACACATTTCATTATTAAGAGTCAACTGCCACTTTCCACATAATCTAAATCATTTTGCCATTTATTTTGATTGTCTGATGACTTTACGAATCGGTAAATGACAGCAACATCTGCAAGAAGTGTAAGAGGGCCGCTGAGATTGTCTCCTTCATCGATTATATAGATGAGAAACAGAAGAGGGGCTACGACAGTACCGTGGGTAACGGTAGATATTACTTCTGTTTTACTTGATGACTGTCCTTCAGTTACTGCAAACTCTGACCTTCCTGACAAGGAGTCCTGAATCCAGTCGCACAACAGAGACGATACTCCGCAGGAACACAATTGATTTGAAGTCGCTTCTGAGGAACTGTGGCCAAAACCTTCTTGAGTGAAGGTATTAATTGCTTCTTGCCGCTAGTGCACTTAACATACCACCAATACCTTTTCGGGTTTTTTGCAAGATTTCGAGACAGAATTACATTGCGGAAGCTTAAACACATCTCGCACTGACGATTTCGCTGAATTTCGAGCAGCTGTAAAATTCGCCAGTCTTGCGGATGTGGCGTTCTTTTAAATTTGACATGATTTATTCGTTGCTTCTACTACAGTGTCCTAACCTGTTTTGTGTACCACGGGGGATACGTACCATCTCTAGTTGATTTGGTATATATATCTCAATTTCTGTCGACACTGTTTCTTTGCATTTCCCCATATGGTATACGTTTACATCGTCTGATTTGAAGAAGTGGAGACTGTCTCGTAGGAAGGCGTCAAGGGAACTTTTGCCTGCCTTTTTGAATAGATATTATTGCCTTTTACATTTGTTGGTTTTCCTAGAATTCAGTCTCGCTGCAACTATTTTGTGGTCACTAATACCTATATCCGTAATGATGCTCCATAGTTGCTCAGGTTTATTCGCGGCTATGGCGTCCAGTATGTTTTTACAACTATATTTAGAGTGGGCTCCTAAACTGATTGTCCAAAATTATTTTCAGAGAAAGAATTCAGTCAAATTTTATGCCTACCACTGAGTTTAAACACATACTTTTGACAAAATACGGAAGGCAGAGTCAACCCTCCACCAACTATACTACTGGCCATTAAGATTGCTACAACACGAAGATGACGTGCTACAGGCGCGAAATTTAACCGACAGGAAGGAGATCCTGTGATACGCAAATGATTAGCTTTTCAGAGCATTCACACAAGGTTGGCGCCGGTGGCGACACCTACAACGTGCTGACATGAGGGAAGTTTCCATTCGATTTCTCATACACAAACAGCAGTTGACCGGCGTTGCCCGGTGAAATGTTGTTATGATGCCTCGTGTAAGGAGGAGAAACGCGTACCATCTCGTTTCCGACTTTGATAAAGGTCGGATTGTAGCCCATCGCGATTGCTGTTTATCGTATCGCGATATTGCTGCTCGCGTTGGTCGAGATCCTATGACTGTTATCAGAATATGGAATCGGTGAGTCCAGGAGTGTAATACGGAACGTCGTGCTGGATCCCAACGGCCTCGTATCACTAGCAGTCGAGATGACAGGCATCTTATCCGCATGGGCGCAACAGATCGTGCAACCACGTCTCGATCCCTGAGTCAACAGATGGGGACGTTTGCAAGACAATATCCATCTGCACGAACAGTTCGACGACGTTTGCAGCAGCATGGACTATCAGCTCGGAGGCCATGGCTGCGGTTACCCTTGACGCAGCATCACAGACAAGAGCCTGTGCGATGGTGTACTCAACGACGAACCTGGATGCACGAATGGCAAAACGTCATTTTTGCTGATAAATCCAGGTTCTGTTTACAGCATCATGATGGTCGCATCCGTGTTTGGCGACATCGCGGTGATCGCTCATTGGAAACGTGTATTCGTCATCGCCATACTGGCGTATCACCCGGCGTGATGGTATGGGGTGCCATTGGTTACACGTCTCGTTCACCTCTTATTCGCATTGACGGCACTTTGAACAGTGGACGTTACATTTCAGGTGTGTTACGACCCGTGGCTCTACCCTTCATTCGATCCCGGCGATACCCTACATTTCAGCAGGAAAACGCACGACCGCATGCTTCAAGTCCTGTACGGGCTGTTCTGGATACAGAAAATGTTCGACTGCTGCCCTGGCCAGCACATTCTCCAGATCTCTCACCAACTGAAAACGTCTGGTCAATGGTGGCCGAGCAATAATACGCCAGTCACTACTCTTGATGAACTGTGGTATCGTGTTGAAGCTGCATGGGCAGCTGTACCTGTACACGCCATCCAAGCTCTGTTTGACTCAATGTCCAGGCGTATCAAGGCCGTTCTTACGGCCAGAGGTGCTTGTTCTGGGTACTGATTTCTCAGGATGTATACACCCAAATTGCGTGAAAATGTAATCACATGTCAGTTGTAGTATATTATATTTTTCCAATGAATACCCGTTAATCATCTGCATTTCTCCTTGGTGTAGCAATTTTGATGGCCATTAGTGTATAATTGTATTGACTGGATACCGGTTTGAAATGAGACTGAAGTTCAATTGAACAGTTCAGCAAACGTACCATTTCAGTCTGAGTCGAAGGCGGTGGTAAGGGAGGGGGGAGGGAGGTCGGTAAAACGAGAGAATTATTAATTTATTCCAGTGGACATCTTCTACAACTTCACTACAAGATAAATTACTTCTGACATCTGACTCGAGTTACGACATTTATGTCTAAGTGCAGTTGAACGTTCAGGGAGCCTAAACACACATGGATCAGTCACAATGTCTGTGGTACAAGTACACATTTCCTCATCGCCTACCAGAACGGTACCAGATGAGATTCTTGAGCTGCATTCGAGGAGCGACCGTATTGTCGGCACCTGCATCCACTGCTGAGGCTGCGGAAACTGCTGACAGAGGGGATGTTCCTGCTGCTGCTGCAACGCTTGCGACATGAGGCTTCCTCATCCCTGACTTGTCATCCGCCGAACATTACGCCTCTTCTTCGTAGAACTCCTGCCAGAAGTTGTAACTTAGACTGTGATGATTATAATGGCGTCACTACCGGAGACCTACCCCCTAACTCTGAAGTTGACTGTGGTAATACTGGTTGGTATAAAAAGAACAAAAGTGTAAAGGGCACAGAAAATCTTCTTATACGAAATAATATTCGATCTCTACTAACAATGATACTCATTTACTTCCAGAGAAACTCTATAAGAATTAAGAAGCGCGGTCTACATTATGACATTCCCAGCCCCCTGTCCTAATTTGCACTGTATTATTAGTTCTGTTTGAGGACGACCAGAAAATGTTGCCTATATCTCTCGATGATTATCAAATCTGAAATTGGTCACAATGAACCTGAAGAATAGTCTAATGACAATTTTCTGATCATCGACTGGAATTACAGACACAAATTCTTAAATTTTATTCGACAGCAACTGAAGTGGTAACCGCTTTGACAAAATTCGCCTGACATAAACACGAACGATTAGCTCCTGATGAGGAGAAAAGTAAAACTGTCCATTTCTCTAAATATGAAAACTTTGTGGCCATTGCACGGCAATGTGTGAACAGAACATATAATGGCGTACTTAATAACAATGCACCATAAGAATGGCTGGTGCGAGCAGAACAATGACACGTGTCAAGTCATACGTGTAGAACAACGAAAGTGCAAACCATATGCGGGTTCAGTCTCTGTTAATAAGGTTAAATTATATGCCATATACGTTTTCTTCCGCAGATCCGTAGCGAGATCTGTAAGGAGGTAGTAGGCCACATAAAAGGAGAACGCATCACACGTATTTACAAAAAAAGACGATATACATTATTATCCTACTCACAGATTTTGAAAGAGGACGAATGTTGTGTATGGAGTTCCGATCGTTTTATCTCTAGTTCTTTAGTAACGTGAGTACAATTATATAAAATTCTCATGTAAAAGCATCGTAGGCTTTCAAAATCTGAAAATAATTTTAGAAAAAACGTTACTGACGGTAGATGTCTCATGGTTGTTATCGTTGTTTAACTGTTATGCAGATGTTCACTTGAAGGTATGGCTCTTAGTGCCATGAAACCACTAGTTTCTAAAAATAAAGGATTACCTACAGCTGATGCGGTATAGTAATAGCCAAGACGATTAGCTTTCCACAAAACCTGAGCGAAACGGTCCTTGTGGATGTGGAATAAGTAATTGGAAATTTGTGGTAAGTTCTATGGGACCAAACAGCTGAGGTCATCGGTCCCTAAGCTTACAAACTACTTTATCTAACTTAAAGTAACTTACGCTAAGGGCAACACATACTCCCGTGCCAGACGGAGGACTCGAACCTCCGACAGAGGGAGCCACGCGAACCGTAAGGCGCCTCGAACCGCGCGGCTACCCCGCGCAGCGTGGAATAAGTCCAAAGATCTTAAGCACATTTTCACTTACATGATAATAACAAATTTGACACAAAACGTGCGTTGTGCGATGTACTGAAGCAGATACGGCTATTGTGCCCACGCACACTTTTCAGTCCTCCAGGTGCGCCACGGTGGCGTTCGCGGCTGTCACGTGTCCGCAGCAGTTGCCCTCTCGAACATTCTCCAACATCTCTCGCGCTGGCGAAAATGGTTATTAAAAACTTGAGTTGCTGAGCAATGGTTCAAATGGTTCTGAGCACTATGGGACTTAACATCTGTGGTCATCAGTCCCCAAGAACTTAGAACTACTTAAACTTAACTAACCTAAGGACATCACACACATCCGTGCCCGAGGCAGGATTCGAACCTGCGACCGTAGCAGTCGCGCGGTTCCCGACTGAGCGCCTAGAACCGCACGGCCACTCCGGCCGGCAAGAGCAGGTCAACAGCAACCTATGCAACAACAAAGTACATCGAACTTTCGACACAACGCTGTTAACAGGTCAAGAACGAGCTACCGTCCAAATCGAGACCAGAGAAGAAAAGCAAAACCGAAGCAAAGTCGTCGACGAGTAGTCAGTATTACGTCGGAGACAGTGACGAACGCTATCAGTCGAAGTACACAACGGAACGAGCTTTCTTCATTATTTTTTTTTCATGGTGGGTTATGGTACAGGGTCATCGGAGAATCTCGGTTTTACTGTCTTGGTGTAAAGGTAAATTATTCTCACAAGCTGCGACATTGTCCCGAATAAAACAGTGACCTGTATATAGAATAAATTTCCTTTACTTTCTGTCTATGGTCACAAACTTTTTGTCAACTGATTACCGGTTTCGGTATATAATGACCATCTTCAGATCTGAAGATGGTCATTATTGACCGAAACCGGTAATCTGTTGACAAAAAGTTTGTGACCATAGACTGAAAGTAAAGGAAATTTATTGTAAATTGTTCTCTCCTACAATTGGAGCGCACGTTGATGGTGTGGCAGTGGGACTTGAAGTCCAACACCACCATCCACTGGTGAAAGTTCAGGGTGCAGGCAAAAGTTAACTTCAATAGATACTGGTACTGGTGACGTATGATGATCGAAAAAAAAATTGTTCAAATGACTCTGAGCACTATGGGACTTAACATCTATGGTCATCAGTCCCCTAGAACTTAGACTACTTAAACCTAACTAACCTAAGGACAGCACACAACACCCAGTCATCACGAGGCGGAGAAAATCACTGACCCCGCCGGGTATCGAACCGTGGAACCCGCGAGAACGCTACCGCACGACCACGAGCTGCGGACGATGGTCGGCATATATCGAGTGGTCGTATCAACATTGACACTTCATTAGTGGTAGTAACATTGACTGAGTTGTATTTATTTTTTCCTTTAATGATTCACCCCCCCCCCCTCGAAGGGAGCTGGCTGGGAGCAACTAAGTACGCCGCTCTCCAGCCTACAGAACTTTTAAAACATAATAAGAAGATAATAAATAATAAAAGCAAGTGACCAAAACGGTGACTTTTAAATTGAAAAGGGCGGAAAGATATGGAAGTTAAAATATAAAACAAAGGATTGGCGATGCTAGTTAAATACACAGGAAGCAGATAGGTAAAATAGTAGACAGACAATTAAAAAACACGGCGAATGTCTGGTTTCTGTTCACAAGAGATAAAAAAATCACAGCCAGCGACAGTATGGTTTCTGTTCGCAACACTTTGGAAAAGACACACAACACTTAACACTCATTTAAAACACTGCACTAAAAAGTTGGCACGAAGATGACACACCACTGCCTAGGACAGATGGGTGTGGAGGTAGGGGGGGGGGGGTACTTGGACAAATGAGGGGAAAAAGGGGGGAGGATAGTAAAAAGCAAACTGGGTGGCAGAGGCAATGGAGGGAGAGGACTTGTAAGGAGGAGGGGGGCAGGGTGGACATGAGAGGGGAAAAGCAGAGGAGGAGAATACAAAAGGAGTCAGGGCAGAGAATGGAGTCAAAGAGGGTGTAGCTGGGGAGGAGTCAAAAACAGGATGGAGGGGAGGAAGAGGGAGACCGAGAAAAGGACAGAGGTAGGGAGGGGGAGGTGAGGATCAGAGTTGATGGCAGGGGTAAATGGAGGGAGAGAGTGCATCATCCGTGAGGGGGAGTTGATGGAAGCCACCTTGGGAAATGTGATGGAGGGTGTAGAGGTGGAGGGTAGGTGAGACCAACAGTGAAGACGCTGTAGCAGAGGTGAGGGGGTGTTGGAGAGGAGAGGAACAACCAGGGGATGGGGGGGGGGGGGGATAAAGTCTGCAGTAGGTGTAGAGGATTCGGATATGTTCCAGGAAAAGGAGCAGATAGGGAAAGGAATCAGGTTATAGAGAATCCGCGTGACGGACGGGAGGCGTATACAAAAGTCGGGGCAGAGTCCATGGCGCAGGAGGATATGGGAGGTACTTACAGAATTTGGGGAGGGGGAACGCAGATCCAAGTGGGACTGACATAGCAGAGATTGGTGTAGAGGATGGTAGAGGGGTCCAACCCCCCCACCCCCCCTCCATGTCTGACCAGAGTGGAGTTTAAGGAGATGGAGGCGGTTGTGGGCTTTGGATTGGAGAGAGTGGTGATGAGGGGTCCAAGTAAGGTTACGGTCAATGATGAGTCCAAGGTAGGTGACGGTGGGGGAAAGACAGAGAGGATAGGAGCAGATGGTAAGAGAAAAATCGACGATCTGGAAAGAGGGAGTGGCAAGAAATTAACACTATTTTATTTAATCTAAACTGAATATTGTATTAATACAGAATTTTACGACTAATTTCTGCTATTCAGTAACTACAATCTGTGGATCTCCGAAATCGTGTAAGTCATAAGATGTTATTAATACTATAAACCAATGAAAATTATGCTTTAATTTTTTTAAATGGGCGATAATGACTACTTAAAATTAGCGATTATTAGGGTGAATTCCCCCGCCTGTTTCCCCTATAAAGCGTCGTTTCGGTGAAAGTATGTGGCACACGGCCTTACAGGGTAACACAGAGAAAAAGCTGCTAACTGAAGATCTCCTATCCAGCATAAGAGCCTTATATGAACCTCGTATGAATGCAGTCATAAACTGAAAACTAAAATAAGCTACCACGCAACACGGCAGCGGGTGACATATAAAACGCAAAATATACATGAGTTAGATACAGTAAAAATAAAAAAAACTTGGTTCAATATGTCAAAGTAAACGTCGGTTGCAGCTCGTTGGCTGTAGGGTACAGAACAGTTAATTGAAGAAAAGAATTACGTAGTCTCTCATCTTTGTGTCCTTCATGTGATTCGTCGGTCTAGCTCTGCTATGCCACGAAACGTAAGCGACAACAGAAATGGATGAACGAGAATCTACTTTTTTAAATGAACACAAATACTCATATAATTGTTTTAAAATATGTTATGTTCCAAGAAACAATACCAAGATGTCATCCGTCTAAAAGCTTTTTGTATATCCCGGCCTTTGACAAGTATATTTCCCCCTCTTGTAGTTCTTGAACAGATTATTCGCCTATCACTAGTTGAAATTTATCGCAGAACTCAATTACTCTTTCTCTTCTGTCTTTCCTAGTAACAGGCCCCTATTCTTATACTCCTTCCCCTACACCCGCATTCCGATCTCCCATAACTTTTTGATTTTCATCTCCCCTTACGTACTGAATTGGACGTTCAATATCCTCATAAACATCCTCTGTCTCTCCATCTTCGGCTTGCACTGTCAGTATGTATGCCTGAGCTATCGTTGCTGGTTTGGATTTGGTGACGATTCCGATGTAAACAACCCTGTCACTGAACTGTTCACAGCAACTCAGTCCCTGCCCTAGTTTCCTATTCATAACGAATCCTATCCCTGGTATACCATTCTCTGATGATGTTGATATTATCCTATATTGACATGACCAGAAATTCTTTTCTTCTGTCCATGTTGTTGTTGTGGTCTTCAGACCTGATTCTGGTTTGATGCAGCTCTCCTTCTGTCCATTTCGCTTCACTAATCCCCACTAAATCCAGACTGAGCCTCAGCATTTCTTTTTAGATTTTCTAGCTTCCCCACCACGTTCAAACTTCTGACATTCCAAACACCGATTCGTAGAACACTATCCTTTCATTGGTTATTCAACCTTTTTCACATTAATTATGTTAGCAGGTGGGGATATTCAGCCACCAAATAATTGTTAAAATTCATAGTGAAACCTTCACCTGCCATTTATTTTGCGCAGTTCGCTACTAGTTTCGGTTAATGACCATTAACAAGCTTACCCGGCCTAAAAGGCGGGAAAGTTAAACCGTAATTTGAACAAAAGTAATTTGCTCATGTAAGCCCACCATAGTACTTAAAAATTTTTCCACAATAATTACTGTGTACGATAATTTGTGTCAAGAAGCGAGTCCACGTCGACAGCTAGTAACAAAAGGTCAGTGTGTTACTAGCTGTCGATGTGGACTTGCTTCTTGACGAAAATGATCGTACACAGTTACTATTGTGAAAATTTCTTTTGTGCGTTCAATGCTGGGCCTAAAAGAGCAAATTACTTTTGTTGTAATTATGGTTTAACTTCCTTGCCGTTTACGCCAGCTAAGCTTGGTAATGGTCATTGACCGAATGTAGTAGCGAATTGTGCAAAATAAATGACACCTGAAGCTTTCACCATGAATTTTAACTTTTTCTCATTGTCACCTCCCTATTGGCAGTCCGCTACCGGAGATTCGAATGGGGGACTGTAGTTGGAGTCACAAACGATGGCAGTTGAATTTAGGCTCATTCACGCATCCTCCGACGGCCAATAAGAGTTCGGTAGTGTTCCGAGCCCTCTACTGTTAATGTAGTACACGATGTGAGCATTAGACGTGACCACAGAGAGTTATTTAGTGATTTTTCATTGCATTTATTGCGAGCTGCCATGACTGATGGCGGTGGTAAGCGTCAAATTGTACACGAGCAAGTGAGAGACATAATTTACAGGATACACGCTTACATCAAGTGTAAAACACGTTTATACGCGTACAGCAACTGTTGCTTGGAACCGGCGCTTTTTAATTTGATTTAATTTTATTTTATTTATTATTTATTTATTTGACTCATGGATCTTCTGACTGGTTTGATGCGGCCCGCCACGAATTCCTCTGCTGTACCAACCTCTTCATCTCAGAGTATCACTTGCAACCTATGTCCTCAATTATTTGCTGAATTTATTCGAATCTCCGTTTTGCTGTACAGTTTTCGTCCTCTATAGATCTGTCTAGTACCATGGAAGTCATTCCCCGATGTCTTAAGCGGACATTGTACGTGAAATTCGTTGAAATGTGACATTTTCTGTTTTCTAGTCCATAATGTACGTTGGACCTTCCTGAACATTTTGGTATATAATACATTAAAATCAGACAATTTAATAATATTTTGAATGTGACGTGTGACTGTCAAATCTCGTGGCTACACATACACTGCCACAGTTGGGAATTGCACAGTCTAGAAGGCTGTGAATTGCTTTGCTTAGTGCTTACTGCTACGTCTCCGAAGTTGTCATTACGAATAAACAAATGAGTCCCTTGTTTCTGATACTCGTTTTCGTTAAAAGTAGTGTGATTGTCGGCTATATTTGTAGTAAGGTAACTTCTATTGCTTTTTATGTGTAAATAGAATGACTAAGCGTAAAAGTAACTTCAAGAAACGCAAATTTGACGGTAACAGATATGTGAGACTTGCAGTTTCTTCTGATACTTGAAAACACGTGTGTTAGCAGTTTAGGAAACCACGATAATGTTTCTGAAGTGATCACGCCCCCTAGCGCATCAAAAAGGAAGTTAACTTTAGAAATGAGAGACAGTGGTAAAAGAAATGATATTATGGACAACGTAATTATTGATATGCAAATCCTTGCACAAGTTCTTTTTGAATCTGTCTCTTGCTGTCTTTGCTCTGGTGAAGTTAAACTTTAAGGGGATATTGAAGCTAGAACAGGTGTTTTGTCTAAATTAATTATTAAATGATAGAAGTGTGTGAATTGTGTGAAACTAATGTGAGACTGTTCTATGGTCTTAGATGCATTGATAAAGGTTCAAAGGCCGGTAATGTTCTCTGCACTGTGTTGAATTTGCCAAAACCACCTTCTAGGCATACGAAATATGTAACATCAATTGGAGACTCTGTAAATGTTGTGGCTGAAGATTCAATGGTTGCTGTAGAAAAAAATGAGGGTGACACAGACATCAGCATTTCCGTGTATGGATCCTGGAAAAAGCGTGGGTTTCGTTCTAAAAATTGTTTTACATCTGCAGTAAGTACTTACACTGGAAAAGCTGTGGATTTTGAAGTTCTCAGTAAGTACTGCCAAGGTTGAACAGTGAACCAGAAGAATCGATTACTTCATAAGCAGCAGTGTATAAGAAATTATGATGGCCCAAGTGGAGGAATGGAGGTAAAAGGAACAGTTGACATTTTCCAGCGTTCGCAGAAGGAGAGAGCTGTCAGATTTGTGAATTACTTAGGTGATGGAGACAGCAAGGCTTTCATTGCAGTACAAAACAGTAAGCCATATGAAGTACCTATACAAAAACTTGAGAGTGTAGGAGATGTCAAGAAAAGGACAGGATCACGTCTGCGTAACCTAAAAACCAAGCTGGGTAACACAAAATGTCTGATGGCAAGACAAGAAAATGTGCTGGAAGACTAATAGACAAAGTAATTGATGAATTACAGGAATATTATGGAAAGGCCATTAGAGATAACTTGACAATTTAGGGAAGATGAAAAGAGCTGTGTGGTGCACTTTCTTTCATCGAATATCAACCGATGAAAAGCCATGTCATGCTTTGTGACCACCTCCACCATATAATTGGTGTAAACATAGGCAAGCTGAATTTTCTGGCACCCTGCATGAATTTAGACATAAACATTCTCTTCCTTTGGCGGTAATGGAGGCAATCAAGTCTATTTACAGAGATTTGGCAAATCCTGAGCTACTAAAGAAGTGTTTACATGGGAAGGCTCAGAATGTGAATGAGCCCTTCAGTAATGTTGTGTAGCGCCGTGTGCCTAAAAATGTATTTTTTTGTCCTTATGACTCTGACGTCAGCAGTGTCTGATGCTGTAACGACTTTTAATGATGATAACTATGAAACACGTAAGGTTCTGGAGAAGTTTTGGACAGAACACAGCTAAAGGACTGCGGGAACTGGATGAGCTTCGTGTACGTGAAGCAGAGTTAGCTGCACACCAAATGACAAAAGAAGCAAGAAAGAACAGGAGGAGACAAGCACTGGGCTGTTGTTACACTGAAGAAGACACAGACTATGGGCCAGGGCAATTGTAGTGCATAAAGACGCAGAAATGTAAGTATTTATTAGAAATTGTAATAAAAACATTTTTAAACCTCAATATCCCTGAACTACAGTTTTTGCAATAAATGACCCGTTTTCTAAAAAAAGTACTGATAGCAGAGGCATGAAATTATCACGGCATGGCAAGTGTGAGATTCAACATGTATGGACCTAGAATAATTAAAATATCCCGAGTTGTTTTATTTTAATGTTTATTTATTTACAAAATTCTGTGAAAAATTGACTGTTTTAAATAGAAGATAACATGCCCTACAATACAATTTTAGTAATAATTCTAGTTCAGTGTATCTGGAAAGGTGCATTCAATAATCATGGGAAAGTATAAGTTGGTGTCTTAGATAGTTTCCAAGATAATGGGTCACTAAATTCGATAATTTAACATTGGCCGCACAGGACATACATTGTCCCCTTAACAGATGTCCTATCACCCTGTACCTTCTCCTTGACAGTGTTTCCCACATGTTCCTTTCTTCTCCGATTCTGCGCAGAACCTCCTCATTCCTTACCTTATCAGCACCACAACTCAAATGCTTCGATTCTCTTCTGTTCCGGTATTCCCACAGTCCATGTTTCACTACCACACAACACTGTGCACCAGATACACATTCTCAGAAATTTCTTCCTCAAATTAAGGCCTTTGTTTCGTACTAGTAGACTTCTCTTGGCCAGGAATGCCCTTTTCGCCAGTGCTAGTCTGCTGTTGATGTCTTCCTTGCTGTGTCAGTTATTGGTTATTTTACAGCCCAAGTAGCAGAGTTTCTTAACTTCACCTACTTCGTCACCCTCAATTCTGGTGAAACGTTTGTCGCTGTTCTCTTATCTGTTACTCATTACTTTCGTGTTTCTTCGATTTACTCTAAATCCGTATTCTGTACTCATTAGGCTGCTCATTCCACTCATCACATCCTATAATACTTCTTCACTTCCACTCAGAGCAGCAAAATCATCAGAAAATCGAATCATTCATATTCTTTCACCTTGAATTTTAGTTCCAGTCCTGAACTTTCTTTTATTACCATCATTGTTTCTTCGACGTACAGATTGAACAGTAGAGGTCAAAGACTGCATCCCTGTCTTACACCGTTTCTAATCCGAGCACTTCGTTCTTAGTCTTTCACTCTTATTATTTCGCCTTGGCTCTTGTGAATATTGTGTATTACCAGTCTCTCCCTATAGCGTAGCCCCGTTCTTATCAGAATTTCGACCACCTTGCACCATTTTAAATTTTCGAACGCTCTTTCCTTGTCAATAAATCCTCTGAGCGTGACTTGATTTTTCTTTAGTGTTGCCACCATTAGCAACCGCAAAATCAGAAATGCCTTTTTGATGCCTTTACCTTATCTAAAGCAAAACTGATCGTCATCTAACACATCCTCAATTTCTTTTTCCATTCTTCTGTATATTATTCTTGTCAGCAATTTGTATGCATGCTGTTAAGCTGATATTTCTCGCACTTGTAAGCTCTTGCAGTCTTCGGAATCCTGTGGTCGATATTTTTCCGAAAGTCAACTGGTATGTTGCCTGACTCACACATCCTACACACCAAAGTCAATAGTCGTTTTGTTGCCACTTCTTCCCACGATTTTAGAAATTCTGATGGAGTGTTATCTGTTCCTTCAGCGTATTTGATCTTAAGTCCTCCAAAGATTTTTATATTCTGATAATAATGAATCCCATCTCTATTCTAAATCGATTCCTGTTCTTTCTTCTGTCACATCAGACACATATTATCCCTCAAAGAGGCCTTCAATGTATTCTTTCCACTTATTTGCTATATCCTCCGCGTTTAGCAGTGGAGTTACTGTTGCAATCTTAATGTTACCACCATTGCTTTTTACTTCACTGGGCAGCGCGGGATTAGCCAAGCGGTCTCGGGCGCTGCAGTCATGGACTGTGCGGTTGGTCCCGGCGGAGGTTCGAGTCTTCCCTCGGGTATGGGTGTGTGTGTTTGTCCTTAGGATGATTTAGGTTAAGTACTGTGTAAGCTTAGGGACTGATGACCTTAGCAGTTAAGTCCCATAATATTTCACACATATTTGAACATTTTTTTTCACTGAAGATTGATTTAATCTACCTACACTATGTGATCAAAAGTATCCGGATACCAACAAAAACATACGTTTTTCACATTAGGTGCAGTGTGCTGTCACCTACTGCCAGATACTCAATATCAGCGACCTCATTAGACATCGTCAGAGAGCAAAATAGGGCGCTCCGCGGAACTCACGGACTTCGAACGTGGTCAGGTGACTGGGTGTCTCTTGTGTCATACGTCTGTACACGAGTTTTCCACACCACTAAGCATCGGTAAGTTCACCGTTTCCGATGTGATAGTGAATGGAAAAGTGAAGGGACACGTACAGCACAAAAGCGTACAGGCCGACCTCATCTGCTGACTGACAGAGACAGCAGACAGTTGAAGAGGGTCGTAATGTGTAATAGGCATACATCTATGCAGACCATCACACAGGAATTTAAAACGGCATCAGCATCCACTACAAGTACTATGACAGTTAGGCGGGACGTGAGAAAACTTAGATTTCATGGCCGAGCGGCTGCTCATAAGCCATACATCACACTGGTAAATGCCAAACGACTCCTCGCTTGGTGTAAAGAGCGTAAACATTGGACGATTGAACAGTGGAATAACGTTGTGTGGAGTGACGAATCAGTCACACAATGTGGCCATCCGATGGCAGGGTGTGTATATGGCGAATGCCCAGTGAATGTCATCTGCCAGTGTGTGTAATGCCAACAGTAAAATTCGGAGGCAGTGGTGTTATGGTGTGATCGTGTTTTTTATGGAGGGGCCTTGCACCCTTTGTTGTTTTGCGGGGCACTATTACAGCACAGACCGACATTGGTGTCTTAAGCACCTTTTTGCTTCCCACTATTGAAGAGCAATGCGGCGATGGTGATTGCATCTTTCGACACGATCGAGCACCTGCTCATAATGCGTGGCCGGTTGCGGGTGGTTACACGACAATAAACATCCCTGTAATGAACTGGCGTGCACAGATTGCTGACCTGAATCCTATAGAATAGCTTTGGGAAGTTTTGGAACGCTAACTTCGTGGCAGGTCTCACCGACCGACATCGATACCTCCCTTCAGTGCAGCACTCTCTGAAGAATGGGCTGCCATTCACCAAGAAACCTTCCTGGACCTGACTGAACGTTTTGCTTTTGTTAATGCTCATCTTATATCCACCTTTCTAGACACTGTCCATTCCGTTCTACTGCTCTTCCAAGTCCTTTCCTGACTCTGACAGAATTACAATGTCATCGGCGAGCCTCAAAGTTTTTATTTCTTCTTCATGGATTTTAATACCTAATCCGAAATTTTCTTTTGTTTCCTTTACTGCTTGCTCAATATGCAGATTGAATAACATCGGGGAGAGGCTACAACCCTGTCTTACTCCCTTCCCAACCACTGCTTGCCTTTCATGCCGCTCGACTCTTATAACTGCCATCTGGTTTCTGTTCAAATTGTAAATAGCCTTTCGCTCGCTGTATTTTACCCCGGCCGCCTTTAGAATTTGAAAGAGGGTATTCCACTCAACATTGCCAAAAGCTTTCTCTAAGTCTACAAATGCTAGAAACGTAGGTTTGCCTTTCCTTAATCTATTTTCTAAGGTAAGTCGTAAGGTCAGTATTGCCTCACGTGTTCCAATATTTCTACGGAATCCATACTGATCTTCCCCGAGGTCGGCTTCTAACAGTTTTTCCATTCGTCTGTAAAGAATTCGTGTTAGTATTTTGCAGCTGTGACTTGTTACACTGATAGTTCGGTAATTTTCACATCTGTCAACACCTGCATTCTTTGGGATTGGAATTATTATATTCTTCTTGAAGTCTGAGGGTATTTCGCCTGTCTCAAACATCTTGCTCACCAGATGGTAGAGTTTTGTCAGGACTGGCTCTTCCAAGGCCGTCAGTAGTTCTAATGGAATGTTGTCTACTCCCGGGGCCTTGTTTCGACTCAGGTCTTTCAGTGCTCTGTCAGACTCTTTACGCAGTATCGTATCTCCCATTTCATCTTCATCTACATCCTCTTCCATTTCAATAATATCGTCCTCATGTACATCGTACATGCTTAGACCCTCTATATACTCCTTCCACCTTTCTGCTTTCCCTTCTTTGCTTAGAACTGGTTTTCCATCTGAACTCTTGATATTCATACAAGTGGTTCTCTTTTCTCCAAAGGTCTCTTTAATTTTCCTGTAGGCAGTATCTATCTTACCCCCAGTGAGCTCAGCCTCTACATCCTTACATTTGTCCTCTAGTCATACCTGCTTAGCCATTTTGCATTTCCTGTCGATCTCATTTTTGAGACGTTTGTATTCCTTTTTGCCTGCTTCATTTACTGCATTTTTATATTTTGTCCTTTCATCAATTACGGTCAATATTTCTTCCGTTACCCAGGGATTTCTACTAGCCGTCGTCTTTTTGCCTACTTGATCCTCTGCTGTCTTCACTACTTCATCCGTCAGAGCTACCCATTCTTCTTCTACTGTATTTCTGTCCCCCATTCCTGTCAATTGTTCCCTTATGCTCTCCCTGAAACTCTGTACAACCTCTGGTTTAGTCTGTTTATCCAGGTCCCATCTCCTTACATTCCCAACATTATACAGTTCCTTCAGTTTTTTATCTACAGTTCATAACCAATAGATTGAAGTCAGAGTCCACATCTGCCCCTGGAAATGTCTTATAACTTAAAACCTGGTTCCTAAATCTCTGTCTTACCATCATATATCTGATACCTTCTAGTATCTCCATGATTCTTCCATGTATACAACCTTCGTTAATGATTCTTGAACCAAGTGTTAGGTATGATTAAGTTATGCTCTGTGCAAAATTCTACCAGACAGTTTCCTCTTTCATTTCTTACCCCCAATCCATATTCAACTACTATGTTTCCTTCTCTCCCTTTTCCTACACTCGAATTCCAGTCACACATGACTATTAAATTTTTGTCTCCATTCACTAGCTAAATAATTTCTATTATCTCATCATACACTTCATCAATTTCTTCATCATTTGCAGAGCTAGTTGGCATATAAACTTGTACTACTGTAGTAGGCGTGGGCTTCTAGTCTATCTTGGCCACAATAATGCGTTCACTATGCTGTTTGTAGTAGCTTATCCGCACTACGGTTTTTAATTCATTATTAAACCTACTCCTGCATTACCCCTATTTGATTTTGTATTTATAACCCTGTATTCACCTGACCAAAAGTGTTGTTCCTCCTGCCACCTACCTTCACTAATTCCCACTATATCTAACTTTAAACTATCTATTTCCCTCTTTGAATTTTCTAACCTACCTGCCCGATTAAGGGATCTGACAATCCACGCTCCGGTCCGTAGAACGCCAGTTTTCTTTCTCCTGATAACGGCGTCCTCTTGAGTAGTCCCCACCCAGAGATCTCAATGGGGGACTATTTTATCTCCGGAATATTTTACCCAAGAGGACGCCATCATCATTTAACCATACAGTAAAGCTGCATGCCCTCGGGAAAAATTACGGCTATAGTTTCCTCTTCCTTTCAGCCGTTCGCAGTACCAGCAAAGCAAGGCCGTTTTGGTTAGTGCTACAAGGCCAGATCAGTCAATCATCCAGACTGCAACTACTGGAAAGGCTGCTGCCCCTCTTCAGGAACCACACGTTTGTCTGCCCTCTCAACAGATACCCTCCGTTGTGGTTGCACCTACGGTATGGCCATCTGTATCGCTGAGCCACACAAGCCTCCCCACCAACGGAAATGTCCATGGTTCATGGGGGGGTCATTCACCGATAACTTACCAAAAGTCTTCGGGGGAATCGGAACTTGTGTTTATTTTAATTGTGAGGCAAAATGGCCAGCATAAATATCATAGTGTGTGTGTGTGTGTGTGTGTGTGTGTGTGTGTGTGTGTGACAGACTAAGGTCTTAATCGAGCTCTGTTTCGGTGTGTGGCGATATAAGCGTGTGTTTCCGTGCAACTCTTTTAACTGGGTTTAATGTATCACAAAGCTTAACTATGAGAAATCACTTATTTGTGGCAATGCCGTATTGAATGCTCTCTATCGAATAATTTTAGTTCATATTACGCTAAGGAAATAGTTTTATTGCACACTATTATTATTCCTGCCTCTCTTTTATAGTCAAATGACGAGAAAGATCAAAGTGAATTTTATACATTTCTTAACTCTGAGTCCGTCTCCGTAGCGGGGTGCGCGGCGTCGATGGTAGCCGTGTGGGGGCCCCGGGTTCGATTTCCGGGGTTTCCATTCACTTTTGGCGACCGTTGTGACCGAGCGTTTCTAGGCGCTTCAGTTTGGAACCGCGCGACCGCTACGGTCGCAGTTTCGAATCCTGTCTCGGGATGGATGTGTGTGATGTCCTTAGGTTAGTTAGGTTTAAGTAGTTCTGAGTTCTAGGGGACTGATGACCTCCGATGTTAAGTCCCATAGTGATCGGAGCCATTTGAACCATCCATTCATTTTTCCTTTGTGGGTGTATTCAATCTCGTGAAGCAAATTCTAGAGTTACTTGAATGAGAAGTTGCGGCTCCACTGTCTGGAAACTCGGAACAGCACACGCCGCCTGCCTGTGGCTGCCTCCAGCCTGCTACCTGCCCGGCCATGTCGGGTAGCTCGGGTAGCCCGCTTCCAGTTACGGAAATGACGTATACTACACACACACACACACACACACACACACACAGACACGCACACACACACACACACACACACACACACACACACACACATCCATACAACATATCAGCTCCTCCCAGTGTACTTCATACCGAGACATTTTACGGGTAAATGTCCGGATGTCATTATGTAATGGACACAATATTTCGACAAGCGACTACGTTGCTGTCATCTGGTACAACCTGATGATTGCAGCTTTCTCACTTGCCGAAATATTTTGTCCATTAGACGCTGACATCCGGCCGTTCACCTGTGAACTATTTCGTCACCATTTTTCTATCTTTTCTCAACTTTTAAGTGAAAGCACTTACTTTGCATTTAATGTATACACACTGATATACCACTCCATTTTCGTTCTCTGCAACGTTCTCATTCGTTTATTTATATTTCGTCAAAGGTGTATGAAATGTACAGTGTGGTCCCTTCGGTTTCATAAGTCCAACAGACAAAACGTCAGTCACTACTGAGTGTTGCAGACGACGTAGAAATAGTACCATACAGTCATGTGACCCTCCACTGCTGGCATGGTGGCAGTGGAGTAGTCGGTTGTGTGGAGGGAGTGCAGTTAGATAGGTCGACGTGGAGATGTGGCAGAACGGCAGAAACGAGTTATCGAGTTTGGTCGTGTCCGTGACCACAAAGTGAATAAAATTGTCCAGTTTGTTGCTGTTTCAACGCGGATTTTAACTAACAAAAACAGTCCGGTTTTTATCTATTTACTGGTTCTACATGGAACCCAAAATCTAATCAATAATGCAACGGATAACGCCAGCTGCTTCTACAAACCAATACATTCAGAAAAGAGGGCGGAATCGTTTGCTTTGTCATGACCATTGTGGAAATATTATTTGATGTTGTTCCATCAAAGCTAGAATCATTCTTCCAACAGTCTTATTTTTTATATTTCAAATCATCCTTTGCAGTGGGATTCAACACAGTCTGCATTTATTAAGGGAAAGCAGTGCTGATCCGATTATATTGATTTAAAAATTTGGTTCTTTATTATCATCTGCAGTTATTGGTCAACAACACTGCCTCCAACATGGGGTTATGTATGTAACATCGATTCTAGTTGTGCTAACAATGTTTCAATCAATGACAATATTTTTGAGTTTTACGTTACTTGATCTCCTCCGTGTAAAGGGGTCTTCTGTCACTCTCATAGGATACTGGCAAGGATGGAATTCAGCTATGTTTCACGTAGCAGCATAAAACATCACAATCACACAGAAGCACATAAAAACTATGGAAAGTGGAAAGGGGGGGGGAGTGAGTTGTTATGAGGGGAGGGGTTATGAGGGGAGATGTTATGCACCGTAGATATGTCGACTAATTGCGTCAGCTTTAACTGTGAGAAAGAGAAGTAAATCTGAGATTCCTGAGGGGCTTTGTATAACTGCACGTATTGAATAAGCAATTTTGTTACACACTATAAGAACGTTCACCTTATCTGATATCGTTTAACAAAGCGAGTTGGAGGGGATTGACTCAATAAATAAAGTCCACCACGAAGTTTCAAATTTACGATAAATTAATGAATTTAGCTTTTATTGGTTATTTTTCCACACCAACGGAATGAATAAAGAAGCCTGGACCGACATGGATAATGAACACACAATAGCGGAATACAAGGAGTTCGTTAGCATTTAGAAAAGAAACTCACCGAAAATTACCAAATTATTACTTGAGACATGGCTGATAGTACTGCAAGAAATTAAACAAGATCTATTTCCCTCTCAGTTTATGTACCATGTGAACTATTCCTACACACTTCATCAAATACCACTTACAACGAAACGAATTAAATTCGAATAAAAATTCTCACAAAAAGAAGTAGCAAATTACATAGAATCACTGTTGCAAAACATTAATAAACTGTAACACACTTCTGTCTCAAGTGGGCTCAGAACAAATTCGACGCACGTGGTGAGCACTGCACTTGCGGTACAAGTCAGCAAGAAACTGCCCAAAAGTTATAAAATAACTCAGTGAAAGTTTTATTGCTCGGCTTCTATTCTCTTTCATAGGCATTCAAGATGATTAACCACCCGCAAAACTTTGAATTTCTAGATGTTAATCCACTCTTGCAGAATTGGCGCGAACGTGTGCTCATGCCCACGTTACAAAGAAACTGTTAAAATAATTTCAACTGTATCCTGCAAAACTTTACTAATTATGCCACAGCTCGAAACAATCTCTCAAATGCCGGTCGAAGTGGCCGCGCGGTTCTGGCGCTGCAGTCTGGAACCGCGAGACCGCTACGGTCGCAGGTTCGAATCCTGTCTCGGGCATGGATGTGTGTGATGTCCTTAGGTTAGTTAGGTTTAACTAGTTCTAAGTTCTAGGAGACTAATGACCTCAGCAGTTGAGTCCCATAGTGCTCAGAGCCATTTGAACCAATCTCTCAAATGAGTAGAGTTTACCCACAATTATTCCCTAAACAGAGTGTATAGCTAACAGCTAACACTCATTATGGTCACAACCATAATTTACGAATTACTTGATACCAACAAAATTATGACAATTAAACCATCCTCTATCACTTTCATGACTAAACTCATTCGAAACGACGCATTGTGAACTTTATCCAATTCGATATACTTTTTGTACTTTTTATCCATCATATCAGCAATAGCTCCAAAGCAGCGTCAGCACCTCACACCAACTCATGTAACTGTTTCCAAGCGTCGTGGGCTTCGGGGACGACGTCACTGTGTTCACACTGCTGAGAACATCTTCTATTGGCTCTAGCCACCTGACGCCCTCTACTCTCTACTCCATCCATCGTTTCCGAAGCCTACAGGCAATTTCTTTGCTTAGCATTCCCACGGGCTGTAGTTTGACAAAGGCCACTACACTACCTCTGGCTAGTCCCTCACCTTTCTATATACCATCCCATTCAAACTTCGTGTAATCACACACTCATGGAAGGGTATGGAAAGGATTTGGGAAATGTTACGTGTTACAGTAAAACACATTCTCATATCCAAAGGCCATACTTCATGAGTATAAAAATAGAAAGTATTTAGTTATGCCACAGAGTACCACTACAATATATTTAAGGACACCCTAACATCACTGCCATGCAAATAGTTTAAATGGAGCGTATTAACAGTACCGCTTTGGTGTAAAGTGGTATAAAAGCAGTAATCTTAAAACAATCCTAATCCACAGAGATAAGACACAAGTGCCAGTAACAGTTGGTTTCATACCTGACAGCAGTTTCTGCTATCAGTGTATACAGCTCCATTTCAATCAGTTGCAGAGCGAGCATCGCAAAGGAACTGCAAGCGAAAGACATTTAGAGTCAGGTGCCTCGCCAAGGGCCATCTCTCACACCTGAACAAATATCTGCACGTCTTCAGTCAGCCAAGCAACATAGATTCGGCAGTACCTTACTGGTGGTGTGTAATATCGTCCGGCGAGTCGTAGTTTTGTCTCTTTTCCTACGATGCGAGACGTCGAGCTTACTCACAGTCCAATGAGGCGTTTTAGCCAGACTGTGAGAAGGTAGCAGTTTATACTGGATAGTTTTCTGTGATGTTTGTGTGTGTTTCTCGCACCATGACATGCGCATATGGATTTACGCTATAATGAACTTATTTCATCATTCTCGATACCAATTGTTGCCCTCTCTTTCACGTTTTCATCATGAGTGTTCTGTGAACACCCGTGAGTGTGATTTTCTTTCTATATGACAACGACCGTCTTCACAGGGTTGCTAGCATCTTTTCCTGGTTTGTCGACCATTCAGGAACCCTATCACCTGCTGGATCACCCGATCCTAATCGCAAACACCCCCAACACACCTGGAAGGACTTCGAACAGCGGATTAAACCTAGTGGTCAAAGTCTTTGCAATTTGGAAGCTCTGCAAGACGTAATCCTCAAAGAGTGACTTCAGCTGCATATGGCATACCTCATAAAATTTATGGGCTCTCTTCCTTTCCGAACAGAGGTCTTTGTATAAGATACAGTTGGTGACGGACTGTATTAGCGCGATATGACGTTTATGTTTGTTGTGTGCAGTTACGCCATGCTAAAAGTTCATTTACACACTTCACTCTTGTACTCACTCAGAACATGCAAAAGAATGGATGTTTGTTTCTACACGAATACATTTCGTAAAACAAAGGAAAGGAAATAAAAATGACTGACCCGTTATCAACTTCTTCAAGTGTGAAAAGTCAAGATGGCCTGCCAAGTTTTAAAAACGCAGTCACAGACGTAGTTCTCATTATTTGACCTTTCTGAAGATGTAACTTTCGTTTTACTACCCGAACCTCGTGCATAGAATAACTTCTGAAGCCGGCGGATGTTTGAACTTATTTGTGCTCTGATCATTCAATTTATTTCCTGCTACAGCCCCAACCACTAAATAGGATCCGTAATTTTCTAGCTCGTGAATCTAATTCTCTTTTGCGACATTGTAGTGAGTGTGTTATTCCGAATTGCGATGCAATGTTCCTTCGGACATGCAAACATGTCCGAAGGAAAGGACACTGCGGAAATTACAGACATTATGAAATACATGAAACACATCTGCAGTTGCCAATATAGACATCCATCAGCTGTATGGTGGAATGACGACAGTGAAAATATCTGCCGGACGGTCACTCGAAGCCGGATTTCCTGCTCATCGCGACCGGTCGCCTTACCTCTTTCTTTTTTTTTTGCCTTTCGCGGGATAGTGCTCTATCAAATTTTTTTCTTTTTTTCCCTTCTCTGTTGAGGACGGTAGGAGAAACAGAAATCTTTGTTGTTTACAAAACCATGTCCTTATTATAACTGTCCTGGAAAAAACCTCGCTGCCGTCCTACCACGCAGCAGAAAATGTGGGGTCACCGGCGGCACCCTTAAAATTAGTATTTATAGATAGTAACAAAAATTTAAAAGAAACATTCCTTTGCGCAAAAGTTAGTTCTTCCTGGGGTGTGTATTCGCGTAGTTTTCCTTAGCTGATCACTTTACTTGGGCGGTTCTACAGACGACAGCACCGTCGCTCATCTTTGGGCACACGGCACACCCTAACTATATGGCGAGTCCGCAGATACGTTCCTAGGAAATTTGCATACCAGTGCTTGTACTTTCGTAGCCGTAACAGTTTCGTGCGTCCGTCTTGCAAGTATTGCCAGTAACCCTGTACGTTCATATGTGCATCTGTATATATGTAATAGACCGTCCTCCCCACGTCGGAGGTTCGAGTCCTCCCTCGGTCATGTGTGTGTGTGTGTGTGTGTGTGTGTGTGTGTGTGTGTGTGTCTGTGTGTGTGTGTGTGTGTGTGTGTGTTTGTTGTCTATAGCGTAAGTCTGTTTAAGTATTTTATAGGATTAGGGACCGATGACCTCAACAGTTTGGTCCCATAACACCTAACCACTAATTTCCATAAACTGGACCGTAATACTTGTGATCCACGCGTCTTATGACGCGGAAAATGTTTCCTCTGGAAAAAATACGATATCGGAGGATACTGCTGTATTTATAATGCGCCACATGAAAGCTATGATCTTCCTTGCCAGAATCCAGACAGCCAATTCCTCACCGTAGACCAGCTGGCAGTCGTCCGTACCCAGCATGTCGCAATGCTGACATGGGCGAATCCGCCAAATGTATTGCGTACTTTTTGTCATTCGTTTGGTGTTTCCAGTTCACTACAACGTACCATGTTGACCAGACCGTTGTAGGTAGGGCCGTTTGAGCACCGTCCGCCACACCACTTGCCAATTAACGGCAGGATGTTGCCGATCCACCGTGTTCTGGACGATCTGTCGAAGAAGCAGATAGTACACGTCCCTCCATGTCGGCTGTCGGGACGTCGGTAAATGAACCCGAACGTGACTTTGTTCAACAATGAGCGTGCTCACTTACGCTAATGGGGGCGATGTATGGCCGACATTGACCGGGGGAAGATACCATGTTGGTACTAGTTCTTCGATGATCGTCTCCGTAAAGCAGTGATTCCTGTTGCGCCACCGTTTGAGCATGGTATTAATATACATGGCTCGCGTCTTCTCGTGTACGTGGACTAAACCAACGCCCCAATCTCATCCTGGCAGGCTAAGAGTGTGTACTGCAACTTAAATAGCTGTCCCAAGCTTATATAATGCCCACTTGCCGCCTGAATCCTCACAGCCATCGTGCGCGTCAAGGGGAGGTGTGCCAGGTGGCACATATGGGAGCGAGATAAAGGTTGACGAGTGACACCCGCAGCAGCATATCCATCGACTGTACTGACGTGCGAACTCTGAGCCATTAGGCTATCCGAGCAAGACTCACAGTGAAACCTAAATTTCCCTACATCATCAACCAAGTGTCAACTGCCGGTACTCGTGCTTCCAATACGTATATTCCCGTACAGGGGAGACATGTTAACTGAAAGCCGCTTGTCGGCGGATAAATGCGATATGCAATGCCTGCATTGTTCAGAAATACGGTGCAGTGTGTCCTCGGATAGGTCGTACTCCCACATCTGATGAATCAGTGGCTAAACAGAATCCGACATTCATATCAGGGTTACATAATAACGGAGCATTTATCAGTTGATCCGTAATTTCACAAAAAGCCTTTTCACAATCATTAGACCATTGACATGGTACATCTTTCCTCAGGAGCCGGTTTAGTGCTTCAGAGTTCATTGCTTGAGTTTTAATAAATCGACGAAAAAATGAAGCCAAGCCTATAAAGCCTTTCAGTTGTCTTCTGTTTCTTGGAGTTGGAAAATTTTTTATCGCACTAATCTTCACTTCTGTTGGAAGAACGCCTTTTGCATTAATCATATGTCCTAAGAATTTAATTATCTGTAGAGAAAATTGGGATTTTTTTTAGATTTGCAGTTACACCAGTTTCTTTGAACACAACAAAAATCCTCCTAATAAGTTGTACATGTTCCTCCCAAGTTTTAGAGGCAATTAATAGATCGTCCACAAAAATTGTTATTCGACTACGTAGTTCTGGTCCTAGGGCAGAGTCTAACGCAGAAATAAAAACTCCAGAGCTGATATTGAGACCAAACGGAACGACCTTGAAGTGATAGCTTCTCCCTCCATATATAAAAGCAGTATATTTTCTTGAGTCCTTGTCTAACTGGACTTGCCAGAACGAACTTCTCAAATCAATACTGGTTAAATAGGATACATCTTGAAATTTCTGTATTAACTCATCGATGTTCTCCGGATGTGTGCGCACAGGTACTATAATTTTGTTAATTTCCCTTGCATCTAATACCAGTCGAACTTTTCCTCCTGACTTTGGTACAACAAGCAACGGAGAACAATATGGGCTGTTCGACGGTTCAAAAAGATTCCAGTTTAACATTTTTTGTGTCTCTTCCTGAACTGGTTGTTTTAATCGCCAGGGAATGGGATAGTGTGTGCGGCATAATGTCTTATGGGGCTTAATCTGTAATGTACAAACATATCCTCTAATAATTCCGGGCTTTTCATCGAAAACTGACTCATATTCTGTTAATATATTGAATAATTGTTCCCTCTGACTATCCGTTAGGCAATCTGACTCAGCAATCTTCTGTTCGACTGTTTGTCTGAAATCCTCTAAATGGTTCAAATGGCTCTGAGCACTATGGGACTCAACTGCTGTGGTCATAAGTCCCCTAGAACTTAGAACTACTTAAACCTAACTAACCTAAGGACAGCACACAACACCCAGCCATCACGAGGCAGAGAAAATCCCTGACCCCGCCGGGAATCGAACCCGGGAACCCGGGCGTGGGAAGCGAGAACGCTACCGCACGACCACGAGATGCTGAAATCCTCTACTTGAATTGACTTATTCGGTAGTCGGTGCATATTATTATTTTCAGCACAAATCAACTGCACAGCAGCACCATTGAAATATCGCTCATACACTGCCTCCTTTCTCAGTAAGATCAGTGTAACAAATTGATCTTCGATTTTAAAATGCACCTTTCCTTCTACCAAGTCCAACTTGCAATTGCAGGTTTGCGAAGTTCCAATGCCAAGAGTACAATCTACTAACAACTTTTCCACTACAAGGAATGTGCATTGTTTAGCTATATTTCCCAATTTTATCTCTATAAGCGTTCGTATCTTGACGTTCCGAGATTTTGCTCTCACTGCACCTATTACTCGGCAATTTTGTACTGTTAGGACAGGGATTTTCTTAATTTTACTAATTCTGCGAAACAAAGTTCCGGATACTACGTCTGTAGATGAAGCTGTGTCCAATACAACATTGGTTAAAATTCCTCCCACTCCTGTGATGATCTCAGACACAGGAACCCTTTTATCTTCGACTACACAGGCCTCTAAGTCTCTCGTCAATTCATCTGTCATTAATTCGCCTTCATTATATCTCAACATTGCCACGGAATTAATTTCGTTTCAAACAAGTTTGTCCCGGCCGACTTTACGGAGCATGAAGCGGCCCTCTTCAGTTTAAATGTCGATTATTATTTCCTCTTGAATCATCTACTACTTCTGTTATGACTGGTTGTTGCTGATGACTGGTTGTGTTATTTGCTTCAAATCGAGGGTCAGAATTTCTCTTCGCATTATTATTATTTGAAAACTGCTCGTTCTGATAATCTCATGCATTTCCTAACATTGGGTTGTATCTGCAACCTGTTCGATTGTCTCTGAATCTGCCCCTCGCAGCACTGTTATTTAAATTTCCATTTCCGTTGCAATCGTTTCCGTTGAATCTCTGACTATTCCCAGTATAATAATTATTAAATCCGTTTCCGTTCCGGTTTGCGTTTGGCGCCTCAATCGCTCTCCTCCGCATAACCGGTTGTCTTGTCCGATGTTCATCTTCCTCGATCATATCTATAGTGTCAAGCGTAGTCATGAAAGAGTCAAGGTCATGCTCATTAATATACTGCATTCTATTTCTGATAGTGGCCGGAAGTCGAGATTTTAATATGCCAATCACGTCTTGTAGAGGCATAGGCTTATCCCAATACCGCGATTTGTTTATATATTTCTCAAAGTATTTCTTTAAAGACCCACGTGAAAAGGAAAAAGGTTCCGGGTATAATACCTCTTACCTTAAATGTTCTTGTACTCCTTCGGACTAGTATTTGGATAAAAATGCTCGTTCAAAATCTTCATATGTGTCCCAAGTTGATATCATATCAGATGCCCATATAGCTCCTGACCTCTGAATATAACCGGTCACGAAACTAACCTTTTGCCACTCACTCTAATTTTTTGGCAATACTCCCCTAAAACTTTTTATAAACACTACGGGATGAACATTTTCCTTGTCTGGGTTGTAGATCTGGAATTGACGTTGTTTCAGCGTTTTCTCCTCAGTATTGCTTTTACAATTACAGTCATTATGACTACCCTCATAGTGTTGTGATTGATGTTGATTGCAAAATCGAACGTGTGCATTAATGCTCCTGTCTGTACTTGATCGGTTGAATAATGTAGCTTCATTGATAGATCTTGTTATGGGTTCAGTTCCTTGCGTGGAACAAATCTTCTCGAGATAAAAATCTCTTAATGTTTTTTTCTTGCCATTGTTTTAAGTTCTTCGCCTAGTTATTCTCTGGCTTCTCGAAACCCTTTACTAAATTAATTTTCTTCAAAATACTCGGTCATAGATCGTACAGCTGCTCTGACCGTATGTTCAATAAGGTCATAGATCATACAGCTGCTCTGACCGTATGTTCAAGAAAGATCTCTCAATGATTTCTTTCCATCGTTTAAAGTTCTTCACCAAATTATTGTCTGGCTTCTCGAAACCCTTTATTAAATTAAACTTCTCCAGAAAAGTGGGTCATTGATGGTATAACTGCTCTGACTGCAAAAGATCTCTTAATGATTTCTTTGCATCGTTTAAAGTTCTTCACCAAATTATTCTCTGGCTTCTCGAAACCCTTTATTAAATTAAACTTCTCCAGAAAAGTGGGTCATTGATGGTATAACTGCTGTGACTGCATGTTCATTATTGTCTGAAGAAATGCTTTGCCTTTCCAAACTTAACTGCGAGAATTTTCCCGCGAGAATGTTTACCTTATGATCAACCTCGTCTTGTATCTCCTTTATGTTATTTATGGATTTATCCAAATTTTGGATGTCCTTCGGGATCTTATCTTGTGATTGTCTCAAATCCTGCATATCTGCTGACATCTCATTTACTTGTTGCTTTAATTCATCTTGAACTTCAACTAATACCGGAATTACCGCCATAGAACATTGCATCTGTTCTTGTTCTTGGGATTGACTCGACCTGCTCTTTAATAGTATCAAGCTTAGCAGCAACATACTCGGTTAGCTCTAGGCGTAACTTCTTCGCATTTTCATTACACTGCTGAGTGACTTGCTCAATTTGAGCAGCTAATTTTAATTCTGTCTTTTCATTCTGAATTTTCAATTCTTCCGCAGTTTTATTTAATTTATCATCAAGTTTCTGAAAGCTCCCTACTAATTTATTATTTAATTCCGCTTGATTAGCTTCTAATTGCTCCTGGACTTTCACTTGATTGGCTGCTAATTGTTCATTCATTTCCCTTTTAGTCTCTATTTGCGCTTTAGTTAATTAATTCCCTATTAGTCTCTATTTGCGCTATAGTTAAATCTGTTACATTTTTGGCTAACAGTGCAAACTGCTGCATGATTACAGTGAATGGGTTTATTTCGTCCTGCTCGGATGACATCGAAACACTTAAGCTTTGTTGTGGGGCCTGACTAATGCTGCCGCTAGGCACTACTTCAGTTAAGCTAGCGTCTAACGTTTCACTAACCTCAGAAACAGCTGAGGGCTGTTGTGATTCGCTCTGCTGTTGCATTGCCATTTTATAAGCCGCCCTAGTAAGAACCATTAATACACAGAACAACAAATATATAAAGTCACTCGCATCTGAGTTAATAATGTCACTGACCTAAACTTTGCATAATACTCGCTTATAATAAACACTGCCTATCTAAAGTTCAACCCAACAGTCACTCAATCAATCTGATTCAAAGCGATAGACATTTAAATAGTTATTCTAAATTTCTATCTACAAAAATTTAATTGTATAATGTCTGGCCTGAACGACGTTCTCGTAGGTTGTGGCGAAATTGTGACTTCTGGAACAGGCCTCGTCTTCTTTTCTCTCGTGCACATGCAACATAAAATTCACACAGTTGTTTAAGTAAGGCTCAAAAATGTGTCCTGTCACAGTGAAGCCAAATTTAATATTTTTTTTGGAATCTAAAATTTAAAAACCTCTCTCACACCGGCCTGATTTAGCTTCACTGATCAGGATAGTAAAAACATGCGTATGTTAAGGGAATTTTCATTCACAAAGCAGGCTTATCACATTCATACAGTTCAGTACTGTTCTATCCTGATTAAATTGAGCTTAACTTAAATTCCATAAGGCAGTGAAGCAATTTCGAAGTCTCGGTGCGACGAAAATTGTCAGTCGATCTCCTGGAAACATTTGTAATAATTATTAACTTTCGGTGATCACATGGGGAAGACCGGAGATCTGCTGGTAATACCGTGTTAGCCTATTTATTTGAAGTAACTGGTTATCTTGAGCATACAAAACGGCAGGTTCGTCCAGTGCAAATCAGACGTTCCCCACCGATCCCGTGCAACACAGCGTAGTAAGCAGACACTGTCAATAATAATCAGTTAAATAATACGCGAACACACTTACTTTAGTTTAGTTCATGTATTAAATTCCTTCTCATACAGAATCTCATCACGATGGCGACTAGCTCAGCAATACATACATATACATACTCCTTCTTTCACGACTAATCGGCAAGAATTCCTTCATTCTTTTCATAAGAGAAAACATAGATAGCAGAGAAGCTATTCCATGGAGTAAATGGACACTCTAAGGAATAATTGGGCTTGAAACTACTTTGCATTGATAATCGGTAAGATAAGAAGAGATATTTCGAGATATGTACTGAGTTATATAATTTATAAAATTTCTGAAAATATCGCGGAGAGACCGCTGCAACATACATTACATCATCAACCAAGTGTCAACTGCCTGTACTCGTGTTTCCAATACGTATATTCCCATACAGGGGAGACATGCTAACTGAAAGCCGCTTGCCCGGTGTCGGCGGATAAATGCGATATGCAATGCCTGCATTGTTCAGAAATACGGTGCAGTGTGCCCCCGGACTCGCATGCATGTCCGCAGGAACAGGCACTGCATCGATTACAGCCGTTGAAACACATGAAATGTATTCGCAGTTGCGAATATGAACGACCACCAGCTGTATAATGGAATGAAAACAATGAAAATATGTGCCGAACACGACACCGGGCAAGCGACTTTCAATTAAAATGTCTCCCCTGTAGGGAAATATACAACCCGCCAGGGTAGCCGACACCACTAACGCGCTGCTTTCTGGACTCGGGTAGGCGCGCCGGCCCCGGTTCGAATCCGCCCGGCGGATTAACGACGACGGCCCGTGTGCCGGACAGCCTGGATGTGGTTTTCAGGCGGTTTTCCACATCCTCCTAGGTGAATACTGGGCTGGTCTCCACGTCCCGCCCCAGTTCCACGACTCGCAGACATCTGAAACTCATTCGCACTATTTCACGATTTACACTAGACGGAGACAGCTGGGGTACACTGATTCCGTCCCAGGGGGTATGGGGTTGCGGCAGTAAGGGCATCCGGCCATCCCTTAAAATTAACCATGCCAACTCCATACTTAACCCTGCCGACCCTGCGTACATTGCGGGATAAAGGCAGTAGGAAAAGAAAGAAAGAAAGTAGGGAAATATACATAATGAACGCACGAGTGCAGGTTGTAGATACACGGCTGACACATATAGAAGCTTGGAGCTGGCCGTAAAACGTGCTCGAATAGCCTAATGATGAAGTGACCGTTCCCCATAAGCGGAAATCCGGGTTCGAGTCCTGGGCCGGCAAAATTTGTCATTGTCGTCATTCCATCACACAGCTGATGGTTATCCATATTCGCAACTGCGAATACACCTCGTGTAATTCTTGTTTGCGTCACTGTTCTTGTCTCAGATCCATTAGAATACTTTCATTTCAGTACAACATTCCTCATTTAACATAATTATAGATTTCATTTTTTATTCGTCACGTAAGAGTTTCGTTTATGAGAAGTTGGCTTCCCTCCTTCATTACTGCAAAAATTAGAGGGACAGTATTACGGGAGTTTTAGCATAAAACAAAAGCTATTGCCGTTTGAATATAACTGAAACTGGGAAAATTCGGCAGTGAACATAACTGACATGACAGGCAAAATATATGTGTGAGCGTTCCTCCCTTTCTCGGAGATTTTACGTTATTCAAAAGGTACACGCTCGTTAATTTCAGGGTAGAAATCGGGCAGTTTCAGTCAAACCGTTATAGGTCAAGATCGATAAACCGCTGCTTACAAGAATTTAGATTTAAGTAATGGCACTCAAATTACTAACAAAGCTTTCATTGTTCAAGAGCTTGTTATAACAGGGGAGTTTAACGTCCATGAGTTTCTGATAAAAGATAGTTCCCATAAGAACATCGTAAGCCTAATTTTTCTGTCCGTTCACCTCTTTTCACCGCAGGAAAACTGTGCGACAGTATTCCAGCAATTTCACTAATTAATTTCATTCATTTTGGGGGATAACACACCATATCTAAGGACGCACTCAAATTAAGCACGTCATTTTATAGGGCTGCAGACGAAACGACTAGCGTTCAGTTAATGGCATTCTGTTTATTGAAATTGTGCTTTAGCGTTAAGTTTCAGCAAAGAATAATCACACCTCTAGTGTATTTATAATATTATCGAACAAGATCGACTGTCTCCTCTTTGCGATAAGTATAAGAAGTAACCACATATGGAAGAAACACAAGTTCTCTAATATTTTCAATATTTTGCGGTCCTGACAGCAACTGTATGAATATTAATTTTAAATTAACAACAGAATCAGTTGCAAAGTTTAACTAGGTTTCAGTTGGGATAACACAATCTTCTTCAGAATAAAAGGAACAAATCGTAGTTCCTTTTATTCTGAAGAAGGTTGGGTTATCCCAACTAAAACCTAGGTAAATCTAGGTAAACATTGCAAATGAGGCTGTTGTTAATTTAAAATTAAAACAGAAGTTCTCTGGTCACTCACTGAAATGACAAAATAAATCCAGCAGTCCGCAACATCAGTTTAGAGTACAAAGTCCTTTTAATTGATTATTTAGGGCAAGTAAAGCAAAAGCAAAGGTTGTTTGGAAGGTCTGGTCCCAAAGGTTGCTTCGTCCCTATTGGGCAGTCATGGCAGGCGCTTTTATTTCTCTCGACCACTTTACTGGTCTCATGCGGTGAACGAGGAACAGCACAAGTCCTAAGTAAAGATATCCGAATGTTAAAATATAGAATCGAGCCGACCAATCCCGGGTTCGATTTCCGGCGGGGTCGGGGATTTTCTCTGACTCGTGATGACTGGGTGTTGTGTGATGTCCTTAGGTTAGTTAGGTCTAAGTAGTTCTAAGTTCTAGGGGACTGATAACCATAGATGTTAAGTCCCAAAGTGCTCAGTGCCATTTTTGAGCCGACCACGGTTCAAGTATGGTGATACTTTTGGTAGTAATAGCATATTAATCCTTGAAGTAATTACGGATTAAGTGGTGAGACACAATTCAATGAAATAGAACTAAACACATTTCTACAAATAAAATAAAAGTAAGAGAATAACCCTGTAAGTATTTAGCACCACACTTCTGTTTTGTATTAATACCCTTAAACCTGACCGTGAAAAACTTTTCTAAGGCCATGAAATCATTCGGAAAATAGCGTGTTCATAGCCTCAAGGCACGAAAAATTTCGAATACTTTCTTCGCGATCGATACACTGCACTGCCACAAATATCGTGTCTCAGCGAACTTGTACATCCAACTGATCTACTCCAATATGCTATCGTCCTTAAACAGCCTTTCATCTGTAGTTGCAAATTCACTAAAATGTATTTACAGTTCATATTATTGCTAAAACAGTACATCCAAACGTGTCACTTGACTCATTCCTACGGGCTAGTCCCTTTAATATGTCGAATAATGGCCAGTGTACTTTCTTTATTGCCAAATATGGCTAATATCCCTCGGTAGTCATGCAATTTTCAACGAATAAAGCATTTATTAAACTTACTACTATCATAGGTGTTGTACATAAAATAGAACTAGAATTGCGCCAACTGATGCGTGGTGACCAAGGCAGTTTGCGGAATATTATCATATGATTATATAATGATCAGAATTGGCATTCATCACGATTAACCACTAAACTCTACAGGTTAGTATACCGGAATAATGAATCTGCTGCTTGCTCTTCTCATTTACGATACTGCCGCTATACTTACTGTTTTTCTAATTATTTCATACGTATATGCTTATTTTAATCATTGGCTTCAAAATTATGACTGTGTTCGAACTGCACAGCTTTCATAGAGTGAAAATGTTTGTTAGGATCGCTCAAATTGCTTTAGTGTTACTAACTTTTAGAGATGAGTGGCACACCTAAATCTCCCATCGTCATTAGCTAAGGTGCTATGCTACTTGCTGAGTGGGTCTTGAAACTTGCTGCCTTGTGTCATTTTTCTCTTTCATGTGGTGCACTTTCATACTACGTACCTTTATCAATACAAATTTTAATCATGCACCAAATGTGAAATAATTAGTTGTCTTTGGGATTATGCCACACACCGCCTAGCAACGACCACTCGCTCAAGGAAAACAACACGCAGTAACCATTCAGTTTACTTGTTGCCATTCTGAAAACAAAGGATTACTTCCCGATCGGCACTTCCTGTCAAATCAGAGGCTCAGGTGTCGTCTGCTCTTAGTGAAAACTTCGGCAGGAGGCCATCTCTAAGCTATGCCAACGAGACTATATCAAATGTCCCATTAGCTACGCATATCTGCCGCCTCACTCAATGTAAATCATGAATGAAATTTTCACTCTGCAGCGGAGTGTGCGCTGATATGAAACTTCCTGGTAGCTTAAAACTGTGTGCCGGATAGAGACTCGAACTGGGGACCTTTGCTTTTCGTGAGCAAGTGCTCTACCGACTGAGGTACCCAAGCTCACGACCCGTCCTCAAAGCTCCAATTCCACCAGTAACTCGTCTCCTACCTTAGAAACTTCACAGAAGCTCTCCTGTGAATCTTGCAGAACTAGCTCTCCTGGGAGGAGTTGGTTGAGCACTAGCCCGCGAAAAGCAAAGATCCCGAGTTCGAGTCTCAGTCCAGCACACAGTTTTAATCTGCCAGGAAGTTTCAATGTAGATCATGTTTGAAACGTATGCAATGGGTGTATCAAAACGTTAAAATGGATTCTGGTTTTATCAAGGAGCAACACAGCAAATACATATACATGTTCACTCTAACAATGGTGCTCTTCTCTTTTTTTTATTATTTTTGTGCTCACCGTTCACTTGACTGAGTTTATGCTCCAAGTCACGAATTCCTAAATTTTGTCAATCTCTTTAACTGAAAGTAGCACTTACATCCTACGATCTTAATTATTTCTGGGATATATTCCAACCTTTGCCTTCCCCTCTACAGTTCCCCAAGTACCATCGAAGTTCTCCTTGATGTCTTGACGTATGTTCATCAGTCTGTCCCCAGTTGTCAATAATTTTCGCATTTTTGTCTCTTAGTTAGTTCTACGAAGTAGCACCTCATTCCTTATCAACCCACTTAATTTTCAACATCTTTCCATTGCACCACACCTAAAATGATTCGATTATCTTCTGTTCTGAGTTTCAGCAGACCACGATTTGTTTTCATTCAATGGTGTGATCCAGACATACATTCGCAATAGTTTCCGGCTCGAATTAAGGGCTATGTTTGATACTAACATACTTCTTTTAGAGAGCAGTACCCGCTTTCCTATTTTAGCCTGCTTCTTTTATGATCCTCGCATCTTCCGCCAGGCGTTATTTTGCTTTCTAGGTAGTAAAGTCCTTCACTTGGTCCACTCAATTGGACCCCAGTCTAATAAGCTAATTCTATGATAGTTTCTCCCACTGATCTACCCTTGATATCCGCCGGATTGTGTAGATGTATTTCTCTGATAATCTTATGGTATGTCTTCAGGCTAGTAAACTGCAGAAACCAATCTGAGCAGTATTTTGGCTGCATTTTCCCCCAATTATTTTAAAAATTCGGAAGCAATGTTATCTGTGCCTTCCGCCTTGCTTGACCACGAAACTTCAAAAGTTCTGTTTAATACTGGATCGTATATGTCTCCGAATTCTTCATCTTTGACATCATCAGAGTTTCATTTCCTAGTAGAGGGCTTCCGTTAACATTTTGCAGCAATCCACTCTATCCTCAAAGTTTAACTGTGGAATTCCTCTTGCACCGTTAATCTTGATGTCTTTTCTGTATTCTTGATCAGCTCTTCCGGCGACTATTTCTCTTCGATTTCTTCACATTTTTCCTCCATCCACTTTGCTGTAGTTTTATGGGCTTCTTTATTATTTCATATCTAACTGACTTACGCATAGGTATTCTCTCCAAAGCAGTTTTGTACGTCTTTCGTCGATCAGTTGTGGTACCCAGCCTTTCTTGACAGTTACATTCCTTGTACTTACGTTTGTCCGCCATCTGTAATTGCCCTCTTTAAGAGTCCTTTCCTCTTCAACTGAAGTGCTCATTCTGTTATTCATGATTATTCTACAGCCTTAGAGAAATTCCAAAACATCTCGCTGTTACTCATTACATCAGTATTTCACTTTATTGCACACTGGTTCTTCAGGACGAGTCCGCGAAATGTAATTCTGTTCTTCACCATTACTAAATTCTGATCCAAGTGTATATCTGCCCTTGATATCGTCTAGCAATCCGATATCTGATTTGGGAATCTCTATCTGACCATGATGTAACCAAGACGGATGCCTATCGTGTTGCAAGAATAGCTCTTGTTCTTGTGATTTTTGAACAACATATTCGGTATTACCAAATGAAATTTATTGCAGAAAATTAGTCTTTCTTCCCTTCATTCCTACTGCCAAGCGCTTATTCTTCCGTAGTTGTTTCTTGTATTCCTTCTGTTACTACAGAGCTCCTATCACCTATGATTAATAGATTTTCATTTCCGTTTACATACCGAGTTACGCGTTCGATATTCTCATAAACTTTCTTTGCCTCCATCTTCTGCTTGTGATTTTGCGAAGTGAATGTCGAAGAAAACTAATAATCATTAAATGTGTATAACGTGGAAACTGATTTGTTACCACATGCATATGCAAGAGGATGATAAAGGGATTCTTAAAAAAAATTTAGTGTCAGCTACTTCATCAAAACCTATTGAAATTGTTAAATTGCTGTTGTAATGTATTTGTGAGTTATGGGACCTAAATTAAAAAGTAAATATTTATCATAATTTGAAGTACTAATACCTCAGCAGTAATACATACAACTTCTTTCACAACGCCTTCTGCTTCTGGGTTAATATCTGAAAGCAATTTCGAAATTCATATAACTCCCTATAAATTACGTTGTCCACTTATATGAGAATAAATTTAATTTTTCGGCTATTGCAAACAGTAAAAAATATCTATGAGTACGTATCGAATGTGTACAAGATAGACAGAAGTTATCAGAAAGGTGTTATTCAGGATGCTACAGCTTTTCTTCATTCCGTACTAGCGCATTGTCAGTAGGCTGCATCGTCTATGTTGTCCTGCTTGCTGTTTGTAGTACTAAGGCATGGTTACGTCTGTTATTATGTGGGTGCAAATGGTTCTCAAAGTGTTTCTTCAGTCATGTGGTCCAGAGGTTCCTCATCGTAACGTATGTTTCGGGCTTGTGTCTCGTAAGGATCTGCGATGATGCATCACACTATACGGTGTGAATCTGAATTCCTTTGCAAAAGTTTTGAAGGTTGCCCTGGGGTGTTTTAGAGTACTGGTCTCTGCGAACTCGAACAGAATAAAGATACATTTATGAGGTGGTCGGATTGTTACCACAACTACTTTTATTACTAAAATATTTAACACTCAAAATGTAAAACACACAACAGAGGGTAATGCAACAACCTTAGGTCGTTAATGATGCTGCGAGAAGGGTTTAGCATAGTATCTCTGTACCGCACCTCCATTGCATTTAATGAACCCGTGGACATGACGGGAAACTCTTCATCAGCTCATACTGGTGTGTACCATCGCTAATATACAACGAACACTGCATAAAAATATGTGAAAAGATGAAAAATAAAAAGAATCGAGACACAATCGAGCATTCCGAAGTGCGAGGTTGAGGGCAAATTGTAAAGTGGGCGTTACTGTTCTCAACAGCAAATATCGTAAGTGAATGGAACGAGTAATTTTCAAACAGGGCATATTGTCGACAACAGTAGCACTGTTGTGCAGATATATTAAGCCCAGTATAGAAAGAAAGAAAAATGGGTGTAAGAAATCAAACTAAATCCACGAGAGACCAGGAGTCCCTAATGCCGAAATCCGGAGAATATTCCTGAACAACCTCCGGGCATTTGTCAGTAAAGTTGGGGATCATACTGCAAGTGAGGAAAATTATGTAGGCTACTAGAAGAATTGTCAAATCCGAAACTAGCTAGAGAACAATAAAGTTAGATAATGTACCGTACTGATCGATTGTCTGAATATTGTTTCAATGTATAAAAGCTGTTGAGAGCTAATTTTACCAGACTTAGCGGATTTATGTCAGATATCACGACTTTCTCTCCCTGTTGTTGCCAATTAATTCAATTAAGTGTCATATGTTCCCAGAATATACTCATATTGCCCAGAAATTTTTGCTATAATCATCTCGATTAATAAAGGGTGAAATAGCAGCCTGCTAAAGGCGCTCAATTTGAATAATAATTCACTGATAGTTAACAGCACTTCTGAAACACCCCATTCTTTGCCTTCTCGAAGCAGTTGTTAAATAGTAGGCTAAGGTTTTTGCAGACGTTGACATGTGAGTCACTTCATATAACGTGTAACAAATACACTATGTGACCAAACGTATCCGGGCATATGACTGAAAATGACTTATAAGTTCGTGGTACCCTCCATCGGTAATGCTGGAATTCAGTATGGTGTTGGCCCATACACAATTTCCACTCTTGCAGGCATACGTTCAATCAGATGCTGGAAGGTTTCTTGGGGAATGGCAGCCCATTCTTCACTGAGTGCTGCACTGCGGCCTGGCACTAAGTCGGCGTTCCAAAACATCCACAAGGTGTTCTATAGAATTCAGGTCAGCACTCTGTGCAAGCCAGTCCGTCACAGGGATGCCATTGTCGTGTAACCACTCCGCCGCAGGTCGTGCATTATGAAAAAGTGCTCGATCGTGTTGAAAGATGCAGTCGCCATCCCCAAATTGCTCTTCAACAGTGGGAAGCAAGAAGGTGCTTAAAACATACATGTAGGCCTGTGATATGATAGTGCCACGCAAAATAATAAGTGGTGCAAGCACCCTCCATGAAAAACACCACAGCCTCCGAATCTTAATATTGGCACTACACACGGTGGCAGATGACGTCCACCGGGCATTCACCATACCCATACCCTGCCATCGGATCGCCATACTGTGTATTGTGATTCCTCACTCCCCACAACGTTTTTCGACTGTTCGGTCGTCCAATGTTCATGCTTCGTACACCAAGCGAGGCGTCGTTTGGCATTTACCGGCGTGATATGTGGCTTATGAGCAGCCGCTCGACCATGACATACAAGTTTTCTCACCTCCCACCTAACTGTCATAGTACTTGCAGTGGATTCTGATGCGGTTTGGAATTCCTGTTTGATGGTCTGGATAGATGTCTGCCTATTACATATTACGATCCTCTTCAACCGTGGGCGATCTCTGTCAGTCAACAGACGACCTGTACGGTTTTGTGCTGTACGTGTCCCTTCCCGTTTCCGCTTCACTATCACATCAGAAACAGTGGACCTAGGGATTTTTAGGAGTGTGGAAATCTAGCGTACAGACGTATGACACAAGTGACACCCAATCATCAGACCACGTTCGAAGTTCGTGAGTTCCGCAAAGTGCCCCATTCTGCTCTCTCACGATGTCTAATAACTACTGAGGTCGCTGATATGGAATACCTGGCAGTAGATGGCAGCACAATGCACCTAATATGAAAACCGTATGTTTTTGGGGGTATCCGGATACTTTCGATCACATAGTGTACTACTCTGTATTAGTTTCACCGAATGTTAAATAGATGTAGCAATAGGCCAATTAATTAATTCTCTCTGTACTTCATCCTAATTTTCTCTTCTTCTCAGGTTACGAAATCCATTTCAATCTAAAAAACTGTTAATCAAAGACTGATGCTACCTGCGTGATTCTTCAAGCGCAGTTCAGACATTCCCTCCCGTCAGCTCGACACTCTATCACGTTCCCAGACTTAACAGAAACAAGACAATCTGCCCAAGCAGAACGTGTAAATAAATTATCAACAAAAATTAGCTTTATTAAACCAAATCACTAACGGACTAATCATGGATTGAAAATAATTGCTCCAGTGTATATTCTAATGAAGCTTCGATACAGTTAACGATCGTGGTGGGTTGTAGATATTTAATGTATTGGTTGCGTGCTGCTTGAATAATCTACCGCAACTTTTCAATGATAAAGAAGACACAGCTGAGTGGGAGAGAGTGTATCTGATATTTATCAGCCATCAGCAAAGTAAAGGAAAACCTCTGAATAATACAACACTCTGCACTCTAGTCAGAAAATTGTAGGAGACAGCACTGTTCACAAATAAATGTGTTGCAACACGTTACACTATCGCTGGAGAGACCTCATTTCAAAGTAAATTACTACTTTCATAGCGATTACGCCGAGTTAAGTGTGTTGCGAAGCGTACATATTATGCTGGTGTTTCCTGTAGTCCATTAACCAGTCTACGATAACCTCGCTTAAGAAGACGACAGATATTACACTTCTGTTTCAACTTCGTGAAACACACGCCTCCAGTACACAATTTTATTACAAGTGTTCCAACATCGGCGCTGTAATTCGTTCTCAACCGCGCGTGCTCTTCTTACATGCAGTGTAAAAATGTGAAAGAAACAGATAACCATCTAGATCATGAATTTTAGTCTGTCGTTTAGTAGCAGGAGCATTCATAGGTCTTAAAACCTTTTCATTACGTTATCAATGAGGTAATAAACTAAATCTGGTTTGTACGACGGTTGCTCATAAAGTAATCCACCCCATTTTTTCAACTATTCTTTATTGAACATAATGAAAATTAAACACACGAAAGAATAATGTTTTAACTACACACCCTATGCTTCCTCGCAAGCTCCATCCCGTTCTATGCCCTCCCTCCAGCGAGAAACAAGGACGTGTATGCCCTGTCGGTACCAATCATTGTCCTGGTGGCGTAACTGCATCCACACTTCAAACGGTTCAAATGGCTCTGAGAACTAGGGGACTTAACTTCTAAGGTCATCAGTCCCCTAGAACTTAGAACTACTTAAACCTAACTAACCTAAGGACATCACATACATCCATGCCCGAGGCAGGATTCGAACCTGCGACCGTAGCAGTCGCGCGGGTCCGGACTGTAGCGCCTAGAACCGCTCGTCCATCCCGGCCGGCATCCACACTTCCTTTGCTGATTGTCAGATGCAGCGCCATATGCCGGGTCGTAATGCGCCTGTCCTCACGAATGATATCATCAGGTCGCTGCAACACGTCAGGTGTGACAGCCGTGGGTGGTCTCCCCGACCACTGCAAATCGTGGAGCTCCGCCGAACCGTCCTCTGATCACCTCACCCTCCGTGCCCAGCGAGTAACTGTACTTCTGTCGACAGCAGATGCTCCTACACCTCGCACAAGCGTTTGTGGCCCACAGCTCCTTTCTCTGCTGTGATAACGGCAAGTTTCTTGTAACGTACATCACCTACAGAGCCCATTTTGAAATTATTCTGCAGCTACAGTGTCTGTCGGAAGTGACGGAAGCTTGACGTTCTCGCTCAGGAGAGTTCAAATAACACATACGTAACGTTTCGCATTCGTAGCATTGTTTTCCCTGAGAAAAAAATGCAGTGCATTACTTTCTGGGAAATGCTCGTAATTCCATAAATATAGTACACAGTCTGATCATAAGTGTGCGATCATCTATTACTGGGCATTAATGTGGGATGTGTCCACCACTCAATGACGGCACGTTGCTTGTAACGTACATCACCTACAGAGGCCATTTTCAAACTATCCTGCAGCTACTGTATCACAAAATATACGTTACAAGGTGTCTGTTGAGATTAAAAGCTGTATGTTGATATGTCGAATACTACGGTAGAGAAATCGGTTGTGAGAATCCTGAGTGGTATGTTTTTGCGTCGTGACGCCTCACCCATTGCATGGAAATGAAGCTGACGGAGTTGAATCTGGTGATGCGAAGATTTTCGCAGACAATGCTAATGCATCTGATTTTGCTGCATAAGATGATGATCTCGGTGACAAGTCAAGCTACAACATTCCCGGGAATGACAGCTGAAAAAGAAAAAAGTTGGTGAATTTGATGATTGCGAAGGTAGTTGGGGGAAGACTGTATGATGGGACAATCTTGGATATACAGGAGTTGATAAGGAATATCAGATAAATATTTATGGATTGTAGACGGTATGGAGGTAATGGTAGAACTGGGGGTTGTAGGAAATCCTTTTGGTTTATGATGTAGACACAAATAACGTTCAAACAACAGGTGGCAAGCTTCAGATGTGGAAAAGGCTACAGACGCATTGGACCAATGCTGACAGAATATGTGACGATGCCGATGACGTAAGCAAAAGAGTTCTAGGGCCGAATTCTAAAACAGACGACTGACAAGGACGTTCCATTCAAACACGTAACTAATCCTGGAAGAAAATCCCAAAGAAAGAATATCCGCGAAGTGAGCGTTCACGTATATAGAACAGAATTTTCGTCCCCAATATACATTGCCTTCAAAAGTCAACTGACTATAACGCTGCATAAAGTTTGCCCATAAGCGCTCTGCAAACTTGGCTGAGAATCGAACACGGGTCACTTCGGTTAGCAACCCGCTGCCCTGACCGCGCTACTACCGAGGCAGACACGCTCTCCAGTTTTTGAATATCATTAAATCGCTAATGAGACAGACCCGGTTAAAAAGTGCTGTGGATTTTGCACAAGCATTTCCTAGGCACCTTAACAATTGGCGTTCGTTTTCTGGAAAGATCTTCGCTTAAAGGTTTGAGGAGATAAATGCAAAGGAATTTCGGTTTTTTAACCAAATATCGCAACTCAGATGCCATAATTTTTGGCATAGGAGAGGAAATGATAGTCACTGGTATTTCTTACGTTTTGTACTACGCCTGATCGTATTACCTAGTCTCTGTTTCAATAAATCAGGCTGCAGCACCACTGTGATGTGGAAATACCTCAGAGTGAAAGTATCCCGGAAAACGGGTTATGGTTAGCTCCCATTTATTTGTTTGTCATGCGCTGAAATATTTTTACATTGTTATTTTCTGTTACTATTGTGTAATCCTCATTTAAGGAAATTAAATACTGATGACTCACCCGTTATACGAGTACAGTGGTTTAAAAAATTGTCTATCTAAAGCAAATGACTTACACCATCATATATAATTTATATCTGGAGGGGAAAATTTTTCGGCAGGTGTATACTTTCAACGGACTGAGTGACTGCAAACTCTTGCTGTACCGAATTTCTCCAGCACTCGTCTCATAATTACGCAGCCATAAAGCAACATAAATTAACCCTATGACCTTATGTTACCATTAGACTGTGTCTCGATGTTAATCAACAATGCCTCCTATCACTGTAGTAAACACAGTTCGACTTTTATGGTATTTACATATGACAAGCAACTTTTCCTACTCTGAAGATTTTCCGATTTGCATCCTAGCATCAAAAGTCCAGCATCATTACTGTCCCTAATAAATATATCTATAAAAACATTGAAAATGTGCGATACATTAAAGTTGTGGATTTACAAGAAAATGTAAACGACAGTTTCGTACCAGCATCAATATTTCGGTTCGATGTTGGTGACATGCACAGTATTAGCGTTCACTCACTGGATATCCTAGTCCATGAATAGACGACTCTAGTTGCGAAGTAATAAGGGCAGTACTGTGCAATCGAAGATGTACTGCGGTTGTACGCTATTAAGTTCACCCATTCGTATAACGAATATACAAGGTGAGCTATAATTTGCGCATCTGGGCGCCGCATTTCTTGAATAATGCATGTTTCCATTATAACTAGACGTCAAAGAAAGCCAATATGTAAAAACGTTGCTAAACGTTGTCATTCAGTAAGCTGTAACAACGCTGCCCAATAATTAACATGGGTAGAGTTTTGCATTAGAGTACTCGAGTTCGAGAATTCTATTATGGGTGTATGTCTAACTTCTTTTAAGTTTTAAATATCTGATAAAAGCAACATTGCCCGTGTATTCGTTCGGCCAATTTTCTATTAAAACAAAGAATGAATTATGTTTGCAGTGAAGTATCGAAAAAAATTTTTCTATGTTTTCATGAAAACACCTTTGAATTTATGGAGCAGTCGTACAAAGAAATATGCATAATGCACAAATGTATAAGAACATACGTTCTGTACTCTGGACGCAGCTGTTTCAGGTGTCAACAACGCGATTTCGTAAACGTCTATGACAATGCCTCTTAACAAACAATGGGCCTTGCCGTTGGTGGGGTGTCTTGCGTGCCTCAGCGACACAGACAGCCGTATCGTAGGTGCAACCATAACGAAGGATATATTATCTGTTGATGAGTGAGACAAATGTGTGCTTCCTAAAGAGGAACAGCAGCTTGTTCATCAGTTGCAGGGGCAACAGTCTGTTTGATTGAGTGAACTGGCCTTGTAACATCAACCAAAATGGCCTTGGTGTGGTGGTAGTGCAAATGGCTAAAAGCAAACGCAAACTACAGCTATAATTCTTCCCAAGGGCATGCAGTTCTACTGTATGATTAAATGATGATGGCACCCTGTTGGTTAAAATATCCTGGAGGTGAAATAGCCCCCATTCGGATCTCCGGGCGGGGACCACTAGGGAAGGATCGTCATGAGGAGAAACAAAACTGGCATTCTAGGGATCAGGGCGTGGGACTTTAGATTCCTTAATCGGGTAGATCGGTTAGAAAATTTTTAAAGGAAATGGATAGGTTGAAGTTGGATGGGAATTAGTGAAGTTTGGTGGCAGCAGGGACTTCTGGTCGGGTGAATACAGAGTTATAAATACAGAATCAAATACGGGTAATATGCAAGTAGGTTTCAAAAAGAAAAAAGAAAATAGGAATGCAGGTAAGCTACTATGAACAACATAGTGAGTGCATTACTGTATCCAAGATAGACATGAAGCCTACACCTGCCACAGTAGTGCAAGTTTAAATGCGAACTTGCTTCACAGATGATGAAGAGTTTGAAGAAATGTATGATGAGCTAAAAGAAATTAATCAGAGAGTTAAGGGAGACGAAAATTTAATTGTGATGGGGGACAGGAATCCAGCAATAGGAAAGTGAAGAGAAGGGGAAATAGTACATGAACATGGTCTGGGGGAAGGAATGAAAGAGGACGCCACCTGGTACAATTTTGCACAGAGCGTAATTTACCACTTTCTTTAGGAACCATGAACCTCCGTAGGAGGGTGAGTTAGCACGCACCTGCGCCAGACGTCCGACCGCCCAGGAACCAAAAGAGTTTTTGCCAGAGAAAAGGAATAATGGCCTGCGTGTTCACCTAAAAAGCAAAACCTGCTGTATTGTTTGGGAAAACCCCAGCATACGCATTTTTTGACGGACCTAGTGCACAGTTTCAGAGTTCTCACAGGTGGACAGTATGCGCCTAATGCAGATGCTATATATTTCCGGATTGGTCGGTTTAAACAGAATACCATTCTCCAGTTTGTACAAGTAACGCTGATTATAAAAAATTCTGATGCAATGAGCTACATGAGTGAGAGAAAGAGAGCGGATGATATACTTTTTCGCTTTTTGGGTGGAGAGTCGTCATTCTGGTGATGCTCTTGAAGTGGGAACACGTAGTGCGGGCGAGTGTCCTCAAGCGTGTACGCAGAGAGCGAGGAACAAAGCCTCTACTCAGTACTGCACTGAGAGAGCACCTTTGGCGCTAGTGAATCGGAGTGATACTCTATATTGAGTCGCTCGGGTTTAAGCGTTTGTTCACTGTGTTGGCCACGACACTTAATGTGCGGTGTGATCACAGACAGAGTATTAGTTAGCGCTTGCGAGTGAACATTGAGTAGCATTGCGGTGGACTGGTTTTCTGACCGGTGTACCACGCCAATAGTTAGATTAGGGACAGATAGGAGTCCTTGACTTCATCAAGCCGTATGAAAGTTCAATTGGCGAAGGTCAATCAAGATAGAAAGAGATAGTTTTGTTACTTTTCAGCAACGAACGATGCAGGAAGCAGTCGTCGTAGGTCATGGTATTGTGCACTACAGCGTAGGCGAGTCCCATCTTTCCTCCATTAGAAAGAACATACTTCATTCACGTCACTCCATTACATTTCTCACGTGACAGCCTCGACCATACTTAGAAAAAGTCAATCTGATAATTATGGAAGTTGAGTAGGTGCGATTCTCAGCCATTCCGCCTAATAAATAACATTCTTAAAGAAAAGGGATAAAGAGCTTTCCCACATTTTGTATATAAATTTCATTAACAGGATTCCCATCCATAAAAGGTAACCTCCTGTTCCGAAAAGAATCCAGAAATTTAACTATCAGTTTATAAATAAAAGCTTCACTTGATTTTCTCGGATTTTGCAATAAATAATATATTCCGTTCGTTTCATGTTTTCTCACACTAACTAGCAATACTCCAGTACCCAAGTATTTACTAGTTATGTAAGAAAACAGAATATTTTTGTGTCTTTTCCTTACAGCAGACAACTCCAGAAGATATTTATTGCTGAAGGTTTTTCAGGCATTTTTTGTACGTTAGGAGCGTCTGTGTGACTTCTGTAGTAGTGTGGGATGGAAATTGCTTCTTGCAGGAGCCAAAGGGTACTTGTTAGATCAATCCGTTGCGCTACTCGTCAACATAACAACCACATACTGACACGGCAGGTTGTAGAGAGTTCCAGAGGGCGCCTTAGGGAACGACTGATCATGGGAAAGGAACACAGTAGAAGACGAATGAGTAGCTTTTAGAGATGAAACAATGATGGGAGCAGAGGATCAAGAAGGTAAAAAGACAAGGGCTAGTAGAAATCGTTGTATTACAGAAGAGATATTGAATTTAACTGATGAAAGGAGAAAATATAAGAACACAGTAAATGAAGCAGACGAAAGGGAGAGCAAACGTCTAAAAATAGGGGCCGACAGGACGTGCAAAATCGCTAAGCAAGAATGGCTAGACGGCAAATGTAGGGCGAGAGATGGATACTGCCTACAGGAAAATTAAAGAGACCTTTGGAGGAAAGAGTAGCAGTGGTATAAATATTAAGACCTCAAGTGGAAAACTACTCGTAAGAAAGGAAGGGAAAATTGAGAGACGAAAAGATTGCATAGATGGTTGTCCATGCTCTTAGCTGGCTCTCCGGCTCTCTGGACTGAGAAGGAGCGCCCGGTGCCCGGCAAGAATCCGCCCGGCGAACTTGTGTTGAGGTCCGGTGAGCCGGTCTGTCTGTGGATGGTTTTTAGGCGGTTTTCCATCTGCTTCGGCGAATGCGGACTGGTTCCACTTATTCTGCCTCCGCTACACTATGTCGGCGATTGATGCGCAAACAAGCTCTCCACGTACGCGTACACCACCATTACTCTACCATGCAAACATAGGGGTTACGCTTGTCTGGTGTGAGACGTTCCATGGGCGGGTCCACCGGGGGCCGAACCGCTCAATAACCCTGAAAGAGTGGTTCGGTGTGTGGCGGCGGAGGGGTGAAGTGGACTGCGGTACTTGTGGGGTTGTAGATCACTGCGGCTGCGGCGGGGATGGAGCCCCTCTGTTGTTTCTAGGCCCCCGGTTATCATACAATACATACAATACAATATTGATGGTTTATACAATGGAGACGAACTTGCAGGCAATGTTATAAAAATGAAACAGGTGTAAAAAGAATTTCACAGAGCACTGAAAGGCCTATGTCGAAACTGGGCCCCAGGAGTTGCCGATATTCTATCGGACCCACTGATAGCTTCGGCAGAGGCACCCATGACAGAACTCTCCTTCTCGTGTGCTAGATGTGAGAAAATGGGTGGGAAATCTTATGGGACTTAACTGCTAAGGTCATCAGACCCTAAGCTTACACACTACTTAACCTAAATTATCCTAAGGACAAACACACACACCCATACCCGAGGGAGGACTCGAACCTCCGCCGGGACCAGCCACACTGTCCATGACTGCAGTGCCCTAGACCGCTCGCCTAATCCCGCACGGCTGCTAGATATGAGACAACGAAGTATCCTCAAACGTCAAGAAGAGTGTAATCATTCCAATTCCAAAGAAAGCTGGTGCTGACAGGTGTGAATATTACAGAACTATCAGTTTATTAATCATGGGTGCAAAATACTAACATGAAATCCTTACAGAAGAATTGAAAAAACTGGTAGAAGCCGATCTCGGGAAAGATCAGTCGGGATTATGAAGAAACGCAAGCACACGTGTGAAAATACTGACACTACGCCTTATCTTAGAACACAGGTTAGGGAAAGGCAAACCTACATTTATAGCATTTTTCGACTCAGAGAAAGCTTTTACAATGTTGACTGGAATACTCTCTTTGAAATTTTTAAGGTAGCAGGGGTAAGACACAAGGAGCGAAAGCGATTTACAACTTGTACAGAAACCAGATGGCACTTGTAAGAGTAGACGGGCATGAAAAGGAAGGAATGATTGAAGAAGGGAGGTAGATAGGTTTATAGCCTAACCCCGATGTTATTCAATGGGTGCACTGGGTAAACCGTAAAAGAAAAATTTGGAGAAGTAATTGAATATCAGTGAGAAGAAATAAAGGTTTGTTGATGCATTGTAATTCTGTCAGAGACAGCGAAGGAGTTGGAAGAGCAGCTGAACACAATGGACAGTGTCTTTAAAGGTGGATATAAAATGAACACCAACAAAAGCAAAACAAGGATATTGGAATGTAGTACAGTTAAGTGAGGTGAACTGGAGGGAACTAAATTAGGAAACGAGATTCATAAAGCAGTAGATGAGATTTATTGTTTGGGTAGTAAAATAGCGGATGATGGCCGAAGTGGAGAGGATATAAAATGAAGACTGGCAATGGCAAGAAACTGTTTCTGAATAAAAGAAATTTGTTAAAATCGAATACAGATTTAAGTGTCAGGAAGTCTTTTCTGAACGTAGTTGTATTGAGTGCACCTTTGTATGGAAGTGAAACACGGACAATACGCAGTTCAAACAAGAAGAATAGAATTGAAGGGCTCGGAGAGATATAGTCATAAGCCACAACTTTCACGAAATTGATTTTTTCATGTTGCGGCATTCTTAACAATGTCTTCTTCGCAAAGTGCTCAAAAACTTTCCGTGTTACTGCAACAGATGGCAGGCTATGACGGAGTGCAGTTCTATGCTGTGCCATATGGTGGTAGTTTCAGAAGATACATAGTCGCAAGCCACGGCAAAATGGCAGGTTGGTCAGGAACGTCTGAAGCGTCTTTGGGTCTTCAACGCATATTTGACACAGACAGTAGTGGAAGTGAAGAGCTTTACCCTTTGGATCCTGACAGGGATGAATCTTGGCATCCATCGACCAGCAGTTCCAGCTCAGATGATGTTTGGGGAAGTATACAAAACGGATTATTTCTGGTGATTAATTTCCTGTGGCTTGTGACTTTGTTTCTCTCAACATTGCCAACGCATTTGACATCCATCCTGTGTGTTAATGATGAAACTTGATGGGCACATTTATATTACTACTTGATGGTGCAATAATGTACTTTCAAAGACAAAAGATGTGTAAAAAAATATTTTCTCATTAATGTGATTTTAGCGAAATTTAATGTTTTGTGTGGCTTATGACTATATCTCACGCAAATTCTTAGACTATTTTGCTCTTCATATTATAGCTTGAAATAAGTAGAATAAATGAAGAATCACCCGAAAAACCAAAGCCTTCACGGAAAAGAAAGCGAAATATTGACCAGTGGAAGAAAAATAAAGCAAAACGTCGACGAAATGCTGGTCAGCAGTATAAGTCTTTAAAAACCACAAGGCTGTTCAGGCTGCTACTATAGGAAGTCCCTGTTCTTGTTTAAATAAATGCTTCACAAAACTGCTTGGAGAGGAAGAAAAAATTTTTCATTCATTTTGAGACATAGGAAACTTTAATTCCCTGAATACTTACCTGATGAGCTGTATGAAAATGGAACCGAAAAAGCTGAGGTTTGTTCACTATTTAAATACAAATGGTTTAATATTTTGTATGTTTGTTCCATTTTGTTATATTTGTCATAATTTCTTTCAAAGCTATCCAAAAAAAGATTTCCAAGAAAATATCATCCAGGGCTGTTACATTTTCTTATAATGTGAGGGTATGCGGAATAGAAGTCATGATCTGCAAGGAAGCTTTCCTAAGCGTTCATGGCTTATAGATACATGCACGAAGAGTCAGGAAATTGCAACATCAAATTAAGCTGGGATTTGCAGTGTCAAAAGAAGATGGAAGAGGTTTGTATGTTACTCTGTGCTATAAGTTATGGATGTACCCAAACTGAGTACTATACAAATATTTCTATTAGGAATTGGACATAACCTCATCTTTCTTTTCTTTCAGGAAAATGTGGAAACTACCCATATAAATTTCAAGACGAAGCTGTACAAAGTGTTAGAGAATTTCTCAACGCCATACCGAAATATAAAAGTCATTACAGTGGGCAGCAGAACCCCAATAAAGTGTATTTGGATTATGATCTCATAATTCTTTGCTTATACTCAGAATACTGCAAGGAAAAGCAGGATCCTGCAGTATCTGAAAGCAAATTCAGAGAAATTTTCGCATCTGAATTTAACATAGGCTTCAAACTACCAAAAAGTGACACCTGTTCAAAATGTGATGGATTTCTAATTGCAATAAATAACCCAGAATTATGTGCAGAAGAAGTCACAGAAAAGAAACAACAATATGAACTGCATCTCAAAAAGGCTGACCGAGGACAAAATATGATTGCGTCTTTAAGTGCTCTGGCTAAAGCAAATTCGAAAGAGTATCATGTGATAGCAATGGACATGCAGCAAACGTTCCCCACACATAAACTAACAGTTGGCCCAGCATTTTAAAAGAGGAAAATATGGACATACAACTATGGTATCCACGACTGTGGATCAAATAAGGGTTATATGTTTCTGTGGAGCGAGAAAGATGGAGGACGGGGTTCAGATGAGGTTGGGGCCTGCTTATTGAAGTACTTGGAGATAACTAATCCTCAGACAAAACATCTCCACATAATCACAGACAACTGCAAGGGTCAGGCAAAGAATTGGACTATTATTGCTTTGGAAATGGTCCCTTGTGGCAACCAAAAGATTTGAATCTGTCCAGCATTACTTCCCTGTAGTAAGTCACACCATGCTACCTTGCGATCGTAATTTTGGTCTCATTGAACGGTATGCAAGAAACAGACGTCCAATAGCGTACACTCCAAATGAATAGACAGAAATAATAAAATCTGCAAGTCCAAAACATTTCATTGTAACTAAAATGGAAAGGGAAGACTTCAGAAGTTTGGAAAGCCTGAAGACATTTATCTCAAAACGTACAGAATCCACGTCTGGAGATCCCCACTATTTCAGTGAAGCTACTCAATTTAAGTTTGAGTCTGAAGATCCCTTCAAGCTCAGTGTAAAGCACTCTTATTCAGACACAGGAGCTTTCATGTCAGTGGATATTCGTGTCAAAAAGAAAGGAAGGCTAGTTAAACCAAATCTATATCAGCTGCCAATAAAGAACAGAAAGCCACTACCAATTAACCAGAAATAAATTGATGATATACTATCTCTTATGCCATACATACCTGCAGCAAATCAAGATTTCCTTCGGTCATGTACTGGAAATAACGTGTACAATGATGAGGTAGAGGAGCTTCCTTGATGTAACTGTATCAATGAAAAAGTAATTGATACATCTCAGATACCTGATATGCATACATTAATGTGTAAAAATTATATATTCTGCTTGATGTGTAAGAGTAATTAAAATAAATCCTTACAAATTCATATTTCATGTTTTAAACAATTTTTTGGGAGATATAGTCATAAGCCACCGTTGACTAAATCTTAATCAGAATCATTCTAAAATTAATATTTTATAGCATGCTGAGAGTTGACTATTTAACAACATGCTTCGCAAGTATTAAGCAAGTGTTTGCAGTAGAAATAAGGTTTCAATTTTGCATTAAACATTTTCAGACTTCCGTGGAACTTTAAACTCGCTGTATCTCAAAATTAGTTCGATGTGGCTTATGACTATATCTCTCCGACCCCTTCAATTTTTTGAAATATGGTGCTACTGAACGATGCTGAAGATCGGATGGATAAATCATGTAACTAATGAGACGGTACGGAATAGAACTGCGGAGAAAAGAAAATTGTGGTCGAACCTGAATAGAAGGAGGGATTGGTTGGTAGGACACATTCTGAGATATCGAGGGTTCACCATCTTACTTACTGTTGGAGGGATGTGGTGGTGATGGTTGGGAGGGGAGGGGGGGTGTAAAAGTCGTAGAGGAAGACCAAGAGATGAATACAGTAAGCAGATCAAGAAGGATGTAGACTGCAGTAGTTATTGAGAGATGAAGAGGCTTCCGCTGGGTAGAGTAGCATGGAAAGTTGCAACAAATCAGACATCGGACTGAAGACCACAACAACACAGCCGTTCCCACTTCGCAGTTGAAAGCTATCAAAACTGATACCAGGTGTCAGGGATTGCCTTAAGTTGACTGTAGCACAGTCTTAGTAGTAAAGAAAAATATATTAAAACTTCCTGCAAGATGTGGCATTTTTTTCATGGCTCTCAATATTTAAGACATGATATCACTTGAACTATGTGTCGTACAAAGATAAATTTATGTAATTACTTTCAGTGGAATATATGGCTACTGTCAGCGAGATATTTTGCGAATAGATTTAGTAGCAAAGAATTAATAAATTTGAACGTCATGCACAATGAAGCAGCCTTCAACGTATCTCAGTGTTTATGATGTTATATTTTCTGAACTGTGAAACGTGCGTGGTTATTACTCTCACTCCAGTTGTTGCCTGGCGGTATGGGATATGTGTAATAAGTTTGGCTGAAATCAATGCAGTGATGTAGGAGGAGATGTGGAACACACACACACACACACACACACACACACACACACACAAACGGATACACACATACATAAATCCAATTCTTATAATATGTGTGGATTTTATACAGTCTGATGTAGAATTTACCATCTTACTTACCATACCGACAGTGTATCAGACCTTACACCAAAACACAAGCAATTATTTAATACAAACAGAGAAATCAGATTACAATGAAAGACATGCTGTCACTGATAGTGTATTTTAAACATTACAACTACCCACTCATACTCAGTGTGGTATGTACACTTGACAGCAAAAAGAGTGGGTCACTGCTGAATACAACCAACATAACGTAACTGTTTTGCAGGTCCTCTAAGCACCAAAACCCAATGGGGTACAGTTGTTTGACTGCACACAATGGGTACCGCAAGAGACTACTAGAGACCAAAGATCTTTATGGAAGTCAGTCTAAGCATCAACTAATATCGTCATACAAAACATATTAGAAAACACTTTCTTAGCGATGAGACATCCCATAACACTTATAAACTAACCTTAATTACAACAAGTGACATTCCAAAAGTTCTGAGAAAATGGATTATTTTGCATATATTGTACAGTAATCCTTAGTCAAAATTAAATACTTGAGACAATATATGGAGTTACAATGCTGTACAGCGATTGGAAAAAGGTTTTTTGCTCTCGAGAAGGTTTTCCATCCACGTGCTGAACGTCGCTCAACGGCGAGTGGCTCTCGAAACTGGATATTGGACGAACCAGTAAAAAAACCCGATTAACGGCAAAAAGCACTCTACGGAAATCTCAACATTAACAGCGAATCACCAGTAATATAATTGTTCTCGTAACACATCGACAGCTACGTGTACACAAATTTGAACTTTAAATGACATGACCAACGTTGTCGTTCTGGACCTGGATATAAACCCAGCGCCTATAGCCATTCCTAATTGAGCTAAGCTTCGTTTGTTTGTGCCTTATTGAGACGCGATCACCAGGCATAAAGAGACGTGAAATATAGACGTTTGCACCAGTATCAGTTATCAATTCAGATCCTGCAAATAAATGACAAAAATGTTTGTACTGAACTGGGATTCCTGTCATAACAGCTACCTTCCTGGGAACTACCCCCAACGACGTTTAATATGGTGTCATTCACAAGGAACAAGGTATGCTCATGTTTAAAATTGAAATGCCATCATGTAAAGCTTGTCAACGAAGTACGTAAAACCAGAAGTTAAATATCAAATGTTTTCACCAATACCGTGATGTTGGAAACTTAAATAGAATTGTTTTTGCCTGACTGGGATTCGAAACCAGCATCTAGCGCGGTCGTTTTCTAGCCAGGAACAGTCGATAAATAGCCATTGTTGGTACACCAGTAGCGAGATGTGCGCATGTTTAGCTAGACATCAGGCGACGAAAACTTCTGTGCTGAATGGAATTCAAACTCCGCACCCGTGGTCATGAAGACACTTTAACTATCAAATTCTTTTCCAATAATAGCTAGGAGTGGCATGTTTGTACTTCCAATGATGTGATGGAAAATATTCTGCTGGCTAGAAGTTTAATCCACAACATATGGTCGTTGGTGATCACAACGAACACAACGTCAAACCCAAATCCGTTTTCGCTAGTAGGATGGAGAGGAATGTTTGAAGTTGAAAAGATGTAAGGAAACGTTTGATCTCGTAATGTTGTGAAGAAAAGCTCATCATGCGGCTGTGAGCTGAAACGAAGACGTTACAGCTGACAACGCACAAAGATACGTAGAAAATGCAACTATTTTTCACTAGTAGTTCGGAGTGCACATGTTAGGGCTTGAAATGAGATAATGAATATTTTGTGCTGATCAGGATTCGAAACCAGATAGGTGCCTTTCGAAGAGGCCTAGACGAGTTTGCAAACTTGGGGAACACAGTGAAATCGAATTCGAATCCCAGTCCAGCACCACAATTTTCAACGTCTCAGTTTCAAATAAAGTAAGAGCCTTGTGAACTCACATGGCCATTGGTTCATTAAATGAAATACGTTTCCTAGTTTACGACGGCTTGCTGGTGACAGAGTCTCTGCCTTACGGGGTTTCTCCATCTGTCACAGCTCAAACGAATGCCGCTCTGCTCCAGTCGGCAACGAAGGGATGTTATCTTTACTGCGGATATTGAACTACGGAGCTTACTGGCGATCTGCACTTGGCGTCACGAGGGGTGAAGGAGAGTTATTTGTGTGTGTTAAAAATCTACGCCTGACGTGAGACGTGAACGTACACGTTTTACACATCTATACAAGATTAATCCACCAGACCACAGAACCCCTGCCAAGTACATAATTATGAATTGCAGAGTATTCATTTAGATGTAGATGCAGATGTCAAAGGACGGGTAACAGGAAGGAGGGCGGGATCTGGGAATGGGTAGAAGTGTAGAAGTGCAAAATATAAGCGCGAAATGCTTGCAAAGTATTGCTTACATAGATGTGTGCCACAGTTCGTTTTACCTTAGGACCGAGAGAAAAGGAAGGACTGTTTTCAGAACGAAGAATGGGTTATAGGGAAGGGGAGATCAAAGAATACGGTTTTATAGGTGTTGAGAGGAATGATAGAGAGTAAAGACAGGAGCAATTAAAAGACGAAATGTAGCGTCAGTGGAAACCGCTAGATTTGTTTATAAAGTTTTGTGGGAATGGAACAGAAGGGCACTTGCGGCGATAGTGTCAGAGAGAGAGTGTGTGAGAGAGAATAGAAGAGATATTAACAACGAGTAAACATAATATGAAATCGTTTGCGTATTGTGTGGAGGACGGAGGGTGTATTCATGGATGGAGGGGAAGAGAGATATGTATTTGAAATAACAAAAACTACCGTGACAGAGTCCATCGGCGCTGATTAGTTTGTACGTATCTAGACAGGGTATAAATGAAATCAAAATAGAATGTTTAACAAACTGCATATATGAAAGAAACCCACTTGAATTAAAAAGGCAACTCAAAGGAAAACTAACCCATATTGTATCTTTTCTGTTGCCACGCGATCTTCCACTAGCTCCCAATGAGGAAAAATGACGAAAAAGAAGACATAACAAAACATTTTAAGGACTCTAAAATTTTATCCAGAATCCTTCATTATTTTGTACTTCTATCATACGTCTTGGCATAGAATGTATAAACCGTAAGACGTAACAGCCTGAAGAAGTAACTTCCTCCCAGGCTTCCAGGACGCAGTCCCAAAGAGCGTCCGCATTAGTTGGTTGGTTTCGCGGCCGGTTCTCTGTTAATTTTCTGGCGACCTCAGCCCACATGTTTTCTATGGGGTTCATATCAGCCACCCGTGGCGGTCAGTCCATGACATTGACGTCAATAGTGGAGAGCCGCTACTGAACAAATGCAGACTTGTGAATGGGAGAATGGTCCTCTTGCAATGTGACGTCTCCTTCTGCATACAGCATTCACACTGACGGAAGCATCGCATTTTGCAATATGTGGGCATACTGCACGCTGTCCAGAGTTCCTTCTGTCCTGTGAAGAATTCCCGCCCCTCTCGCAGAAATCCAACCCCAGCAGGTAACAGATAGCCGGGCACTTCTTCTCTTCGTGGTTACATATTCGCATCGATGGCGAGTCCCTTGCGGCCTGTAAACGATACGTGGACCGTTGTCACTGGTGGAAAACACCTTCTCATCAGTGAAAATGACGTTGTCCCACGACGTCCTCAGATGGAGCTACGCAAATGATAGCCGGTATAAAACGTTGTCTTCGCTGAGCTCTTGTTTCACAGAGGATCGTCGTGCGTACAGTCCGCCGTGCCTCAGCCTTCGGCGAATCGTGTCACTGGAGCCGGGGAAGTTGGTCTCCCGCCGCAACTGCTTCGCGTTCAGAAAAGGATTTTCTCTGCTCCTAGACACTAGGTCCCTGTCTTCCTGCTGTGAGCTCACTCTCTTCCTGCCTGAGCCAGGAGCCCTGTTGGTGGTGCCTCTTTCAAGGCAGATCCTCCACCATCTCGTTGCAGTGGTATTTGATTTGGTACGCCATACTGTCTACCAGCTTCCCTGATGGAACATCCTCCTTTTTCAATGAGAGCGACGACTCTATCTCGAATTGACCTCTCCCAGTGAGCCATTACGGCAGACAGCCTGATGTGCATTTCTGCTTGCCGCTCTTATACTGATGGCAGGAGAGGAGGTAAACATATTTACGTCAAACGGAGCGGCAGAGGCAGAGGCATGCGGCGCAGCCGTGCTGGCTCGTCCCGGGCTGTTGGCCCACCAACGCCACCGCCAGCTCGCTCACTTCCGTCTCGCCTCGGCCAGCGTGTCTGGCCCGTAGCTCGCGAGCCGCAGCTAGTACAGACCCGGGCCGTAAGGCCACGATTAACCCCTTGAAGGATCAAAAGTTACACCTAACCTACCCAAGTCTGTAGTATAAATTAGTGCAGCTAAAGCTATTATGCTATAACATGTACAGGCACACCTACAACTGACGATTCATTCAAATATTTGACGAACAATACGTTCAAAAATACATTCATTTTACACATAGCTACCACAAAATATTTCACCTACCTAGCAATAGCATGACGCAGGAAACTATTCTTTCTTGTAAGAGCTCTGCATTAGATGTAGTCTTAAGTAAACGTGTATTCAACCATGACAACTAAGCGGAATGTAAAAGTAAACAGATTTGGCATCAGCTTCTCCAAATAATAGTATATACGTAGTGTATAATACACGTTTTGTGCACTTATAACATGTACTCAGTGTCTCTGAAACAATACGTGCTGCACGACGGAAATGACTTTCTGCTGAGTCACTTCATTTACATCTCAATGGTACACGACTACTGGAGTACATTGCTCTTTACGGCAGTCAGCCCACTTGTAAATTAACACCATGACATCGCAGATATTAGGCAACACGTTAGTAGGGATGAGAAAGACCTTAAGGTTTGCAACTATATATGTTACCCCTAGCTACTGCTGAATAGAATTTCATTATTAACGTGTCTTCATAAGCATGTGAGCGACTTTCGACTCTCAGTCAGCATAGACGTTTTCGTCGCCTTATTTCTAGTTAAACGCGCGCACATCTCGCCGATGGTGGACCAACATTGGACATTTCTCGTCTGTTCCTGGTTAGACAACGACGGCGGTGGGCGCCAGGTTCGAATCACGGTCAGGCAATACAACGTCAGTCGTCATTTAAGGTTCCAACCTCACTAATGGTGACAAACTGTGATATCTACAGTCTGATTTTACGTACTTATTCAACAATCCAATTAGGTGCTGTGTTTGCATCCTTGTCACCAGCATTACATGATGGAATTTCAATTTTAAACTTGTGCATCCTTTGCTCCTTGACAATGTAACAATATACAACGTCTTTCGAGGTTAATTACCAAGAAGGTAATTTTCATGTTAGGGTTCCTGGTTTCGTACAAACATTATCGTCATTTACGTTCACGTTGAGACTTGATAACTAATACTGGTGCAAACGTCAATATTTTACGTCTCTTTCTGCCTAGTGCTCGAGTCTCGATAAGGCACAAAGCTTTGCTTGGTTAACCATGGCTTTAGGTTCTGGGTTTGCATCCGCATCCAGAACGAAGACGTTGGTCATGTCATTTAAACTACAACTAATGTGTACAAGTAAATGTTGATGAGTCATGTGAACAATGATATTACTTGTGATTCGCTGTTAATGTTGGGATTAATGTGGAGTGCTTGCCGCCATTAATCACGTTTTCTTTTAACTACTTGCCGGGCGCGGTGGTCGTGCGGTTCTAGCGCTGCAGTCCGGAACCGCGGGACTGCTACGGTCGCAGGTTCGAATCCTGCCTCGGGCATGGATGTGTGTGCTGTCCTTAGGTTAGTTAGGTTTAAGTAGTTCTAAGTTCTAGGGGACTGATGTCCCAGTGTGCTCAGAGCCATTTGAACCATTTTTTAACTGCTTAGTATTACATAAAGTTGATGCGAAACCACTCCGCGTTGAACGTGGAACGACGTTCAGCATGTGTTGGGTAAACCTTCTAGACAGTAAATAACTTGTTTCCAATTGCCATACAACTCTATAAATGCATATACTGTCTCAAATATTTAATTGTGCCTAAGGATTACTGAGCGATTTATGTGACAAAATTAGTTGTCTGATAACGTCTGAAGTGAAACCTTAACTTTTCCCGACGAATTGAATGTTCAAATAAGTTACGGGTTTGCTGCCGGGTGACGTCGTCGAACACCGCCGATATTTCGACAGGAGCACACCCTGCCATTCTCAAGGCATACATGCAAGGTAGAAGAAATGTGCAAGGAAATTTAATACCTCGGTTCACAGAGGAGAAACGAGGAAGACACCACACACAGAACAAGTGTCAACACAAACAAAGATAACCAACATCAGAAATATCGACAGTTACTATTAATCAACAGGTGAGGTAGCACTAAATCTGTCCCTCTGTTTTTTGATGAGAGGCAAAGCCAGATTCCAAGCAGCATTTAAACAAAATCCACCATCTCTTTTAATAAGGTTGCTTGATAGTTTGATTTCAACAGCTTCCGTAATAACACTATCCCAATAGCTGGACGTGCAAGCCAGAATCTCCGTGTTGTTGTATTCCATAGGATGACCTGTGTTAATGCAATGTTCTGCAATAGCGGATTTGCGCGGCTGTTGTAAGCGTGTGTGACGCTTAAGTTCAATACACCGGTCTTCCACAGTCCTGATTGTCTGACCAATATATGACATGCCACAACTGCAAGGAATACGATAGACCCCAGCCATACGCAAACCTAGATCATCTTTTACGGACGCCAACAGGGCGTTAATCTTAGAAGGTGGTCGAAAAACACATTTCACTTCATATTTCCACAAAATACGGCCAATCCTGTTAGATATGCTTCCTGCGTAAGGCAAAAAGGCCGTAGACTCAGGTGCCACTTCGTTGCTATCGTCACTCACCGTTGCACTGAAGGCTGATGGCGCAACGCACGTTTGATCTGCCTCTTACTGTAACCATTCTGACGAAAGGTAACTTCGAGATGTGATAGCTCAGTTGCCAAACTTTCAGGGTCTCAGGTAACGTGGGCCCTGTGAACCAAGGTGCGAAGTACTCCTTCACGCTGAGCTGGATGGTGACAACTATCAGTGCGCAGATACAAGTCAGTGTGTGTAGGCTTCCTACAAAACAGAATGTCCCAACGTACCATCAGTCTTCCTTTTGACCAACTCATCAAGGAAGGGGAGGCATCCATTCTTTTCCACCTCCATAGTGAACTGAATATTCGGGTGGATTGAATTCAGATGTTCCTAAAACCGGTTTAAATTTTCACTACCATGAGACCAAACAACAAACGTATCGTCTACATATCCAAAAAAACACGCAGGTTTCAAGGTCGCGGACTCTAATGCACGTTCCTCAAAGTCCTCCATAAACAAATTGGCCACAATAGGTGACAACGGGCTTCCCATTGCAACTCCATCAGTCTGTTTGTAGTACTGACCATTGAATAAAAAGTAAGTGGAAGTCAGCACATGTCGAAACAAATTTGTTAACTCGACACCAAACTTGACCTCAATTAGCTGCAACGAATCAGAGAGAGGAACGCGGGTGAAAAGAGAAACCACATCAAAACTGACTAAAATATGTCATTCAAACGCAATTTCTGCAATCGACGTAAGAAATCTGCAGAGTTCTTAATGTGGTGTTCACACCTACCTACTAGTGGGCTCAACAAACTAGCAAGATGTTTAGCTACACGATATGTTGGAGCACCAATATTAGAAACAATAGGCCTCAACATGACAGCCTCTTTATGGAACTTATGGAGGCCATATAATCTAGGTGGTACAGCACAGTAAGAATTAAGACTCTTGATAGTCTCCTGTGACAAGGAACTTTTCTTCAGGAGGTTATTTGTCTTCCTCTCAACACTCCTAGTAGGGTCAGCACCGATTTTGCGACACGCCGGATCACCGAATCAGAAAATAGACACTGCATCTTTTGAATGTGTCACCTAAGTCTACGGCCTTTTTGCCTTACGCAGGAAGCATGTCCAACAGGATTGGCCGTATTTTGCGGAAATATGATGTGAAATTTGTTTTTCGACCACCTTCTAAGATTAAGGCCCTGTTGGCGTTCGTAAAAGATGATCTAGGTTTGCGTAAGGTTGGGGTCTATCTATTCCGTGCAGTTATGGCATGTCATATATTGGTCAGACAATCAGGCATGTGGAAGACCGGTGTATTGAACATAAGCGTCACACACGCATACAACAGCCGAGCAAATCCGCTATTGCAGAACATTGCCTTGACACCGGTCATCCTATGGAATACAACAACACGGAGATTCTGGCTTGCACGTCAAGCTATTGGGATAGTGTTATTACGGAAGCTGTTGAAATCAAACTATCAAGCAACCTTATTAAAAGAGATGGTGGATTTTGTTTAAATGCTGCTTGGAATCCGGCTTTGCCTCTCATCAGATAACAGAGGGACAGATTTAGTGCTACCTCACCTGTTGATTAATAGTAACTGTCGATATTTCTGAGGGTTATCTTTGTTTGTGTTGACACTTGTTCTGTGTGTGGTGTCTTCCTCGTTTCTCCTCTGTGAGCCGAAGTATTAAATTTCCTTGCACATTTCTTCTTCCTTGCATTTGTGCCTTGAGAAAGGCAGGGTGTGCTCCTGTCGAAATATCGACGGTGTTCGACGACGTCACCCGGCAGCAAACCCGTAAGTTATTTGAACGTATGAAGCGTCACTTATTGTAATTAAGTTTAGTTTACAAATGTTAAGGACTGTCTGACCTCTTCTGTACTTTCGTGGTGTTACTTCACATCATTGCCATACAACTTTATAAATCCATGTACTGTCTCAAATATTTAATTGAGCCTAAAGATTACTGAACGATTTATGTGACAAAATTATTTATCCCGTAACGTTTGAAATGGCACTTATTGTAGTTAAGTTTAGTTTACAAACGTTAAGGATTGTCTGATCTCTTCTGTACTATCATAGTATTACTTTTCATCTGAACGGACTGTCATAAAGACCGGTATTCTCTAATAGTGTCCAGCGGCACCCATTGTGTATCTTACAACGACTGTACTGTAGAGGGTTGCGACGACATGCAACACATATATGCTATGTTGGTTGCATACATTCAGGTGCAGACTACACGCTGGAATTCAGGCGTGACCTACTTTTTTTGCTGTCGAGTGTGCGTTTAAGATCTCCACATTGATAATTTTTGTACTTATTTCTGTCCTACGACAGTAAATTTATTTTTAATTGATTCCTGATACTATTCTTCATGAATATTTCTGACATGAGTGAGCAATAATAGTTATTTTATACGCTTTAAAAAGTGGTTTTATAGTATATAAGGGGTGTTTGTTTTAACTTGAGAGAACTAAACATCTCGAAAACGGCGCATCCTAAGAAAAACATGTTCGAAGTGAAAAGTTAATATTAGTAAAGGGAACAACTAATTTGCTACAACTGGCCACCTCCTAACCATCCTACCTACATGGGCGGGGCAAGTTTTGTATTTCCAAATGAGAACCCACTCAATTTAATTGGATATTCGGTTTTTACACCGAAAAATAAGTCTGGTTTACTGAAACCATATTTTTTTCGTTCGTGGTACATGGCGCCATAATCGGGAAATATTACCGATCAGTACAACGGAAAACAGCTCTAAAGCTGCAAATTTTACTTTCTTATTTTTTATTTATTTACTTATTTTTATTCACACGGTGATTAGTTTCGGGGAGAGACACATTGGCAAATCATTGCATTTTTTTTCTTTTTTTGGGTCGTCAGTCTTCTGACTGGTTTGTTGCGGCCGCCACGAATTCCTCTCCTGTGCCAACCTCTTCATCTCACAGTAGCCCTTGCAACCTACGTCCTCAATTATTTGCTGGATGTATTTCAATCTCTGTCTTCCTCTACACTTTTTGCCCACTACAGTTCCCTCTAGTACGAGGGTAGTCAGTCCATGATGTCTTAACAGATGTGCTATCATCCTGTCCCTTCTCCTCGTCAGCGTTTTCCACAAATCCCTTTCCTCTCTGAGACCTTTGCAGAACCTCCTCATCCTTACTTATCTGTCCACCTAATATTTAACATTCGTCTGTAGCACCACACCTCAAACGCTTCGATTTTTTGCTGTTCATGTGTCACTACCATTCAATACTGTGTTCCAAACGTACATTCTCAGAAACTTCTTCCTCAAATTAACGCCTATGTTAGTAGACTTATCTTGACCAGAAATACCCTTCTTGCCAGTGCTGGCCTACTTTTGATGTCCTCCTTGGTCTGCAGTCATTGGTTATTTTGCTGCCTAGGTAGTTAAATTTCTTAACTTCATCTACTTCGTGACCATAAATCCTGTTCTCATTTCTGCTTCTTGTCATTACTTTCGTCTTTCTACCATTTACTCTCAGTCCATATTCTGTACTCATTAGATAGTTCATTCCATTGAACAGATCATGTAATTTTTCTTCACTTTCAAACACGATAGCAATGTCATTAGAGAATAGTATCACTGATATCCTGTCATTCTGAATTTTAATCCCACACCTGGACCTTTCTTTTATTTCCATCATTGATATACAGATTGAACAGCAGGAGTGAAACACTATATTCCTATCTTACAACGTTTTTAATCCGGATACTTCGTTCTTGGTCGTCCATTTTTATTATTCCCTCTTGGCTTTTGTAGATATTGTACACTCCTGGAAATGGAAAAAAGAACACATTGACACCGGCGTGTCAGACCCACCATACTTGCTCCGGACACTCCGAGAGGGCTGTACAAGCAATGATCACACGCACGGCACAGCGGACACACCAGGAACCGCGGTGTTGGCCGTCGAATGGCGCTAGCTGCGCAGCATTTGTGCACCGCCGCCGTCAGTGTCAGCCAGTTTGCCGTGGCATACGGAGCTCCATCGCAGTCTTTAACACTGGTAGCATGCCGCGACAGCGTGGACGTGAACCGTATGTGCAGTTGACGTACTTTGAGCGAGGGCGTATAGTGGGCATGCGGGAGGCCGGGTGGACGTACCGCCGAATTGCTCAACACGTGGGGCGTGAGGTCTCCACAGTACATCGATGTTGTCGCCAGTGGTCGGCGGAAGGTGCACGTGCCCGTCGACCTGGGACCGGACCGCAGCGACGCACGGATGTACGCCAAGACCGTAGGATCCTACGCAGTGCCATGGGGGACCGCACCGCCACTTCCCAGCAAATTAGGGACACTGTTGCTCCTGGGGTATCGGCGGGGACCATTCGCAACCGTCTCCATGAAGCTGGGCTACGGTCCCGCACACCGTTAGGCCGTCTTCCGCTCACGCCCCAACATCGTGCAGCCCGCCTCCAGTGGTGTCGCGACAGGCGTGAATGGAGGGACGAATGGAGACGTGTCGTCTTCAGCGATGAGAGTCGCTTCTGCCTTGGTGCCAATGATGGTCGTATGCGTGTTTGGCGCCGTGCAGGTGAGCGCCACAATCAGGACTGCACACGACCGAGGCACACAGGGCCAACACCCGGCATCATGGTGTGGGGAGCGATCTCCTACACTGACCGTACACCACTGGTGATCGTCGAGGGGACACTGAATAGTGCACGGTACATCCAAACCGTCATCGAACCCATCGTTCTACCATTCCTAGACCGACAAGGGAACTTGCTGTTCCAACAGGACAATGCACGTCCGCATGTATCCCGTGCCACCCAACGTGCTCTAGAAGGTGTAAGTCAACTACCCTGGCCAGCAAGATCTCCGGATCTGTCCCCCATTGAGCATGTTTGGGACTGGATGAAGCGTCGTCTCACGCGGTCTGCACGTCCAGCACGAACGCTGGTCCAACTGAGGCGCCAGGTGGAAATGGCATGGCAAGCCGTTCCACAGGACTACATCCAGCATCTCTACGATCGTCTCCATGGGAGAATAGCAGCCTGCATTGCTGCGAAAGGTGGATATACACTGTACTAGTGCCGACATTGTGCATGCTCTGTTGCCTGTGTCTATGTGCCTGTGGTTCTGTCAGTGTGATCATGTGATGTATCTGACTCCAGGAATGTGTCAATAAAGTTTCCCCTTCCTGGGACAATGAATTCACGGTGTTCTTATTTCAATTTCCAGGAGTGTATATTAACGGTCTCTCCCTATAACTTAACCCTATTTTTCTCAGAATTTCTAATATCTTGCACCATTTAAATTGTCGAATGCTTTTTACAGGTCGACGAATCCTATGAACTTGTCTTGATTTTTCTTTAGTCTTGCTTCCACTATCAACCGCAAAGTCAGAATTGTCTCTCTGGTGCCTTTACCTTTTCTAAAGCCAGAAGTATCGTCATCTAGGACATCCTCAATTCTTTTATCCATTCTTCTACATATTATTCTTTTAAGCAACTTTGATGCACGAGCTGTTAAGCTGGTTGTGGGATAATACTCGCAGTTGTCAGCTCTTGCAGTCTTCGGAATTGTGTAGATGTTGTTTTTTTTTTGGAAGTCAGACGGTTTGTCGCCATACTCATACATTCTACACACCAAAGTGAAGCATTGTTTTCTTGCCACTTACCCCTATGATTTTTTTAAATTCTAATGGAATATTATCAACCCTTTCTGCCTTATTTGATGTTAAGTGCTCCAAAGCTCTTTTAAATTCTGATTCTAATACTGGATCCCCTACTTATGGTAAATCGAATCCTGTTTCTTCTCATATCATATCAGACATATCTTCCCCCTCACAGAGGCTTTCAATGTATTCTTTCCACCCATTCGCCCTCTTCTCTGTGTTTAACAGTGGAAAACCCATTGCACCCTTAATGTTACCACCCTTGCTTTTAATGACACCGAACGTTGTTTTGACTTTCCTGTATGCCGAGTCTGTCCTTCCGACAAACATTTATTTTCGATTTCATGGAACCATTTCGTCTCATTTTCGCTGCACTTCCTATTTATTTCAATTCTCAGCGGCTTGTATATCTGTATTCCTGAGTTTCATGGAATATTTTTGTAGTTCCTAGTTTCATCGATCAACTGAAATTCTTCTTCTGTTACCTATGGGTTTCTTCGCCGTTACGTTCTTTGTACCCATGTTGCTCATTCCAAATTCTGTGATGACCCTTTATAGAGTTGTCCATTCGTCTTCAACTGCACTGGCTAATGAGCTCTTATTAGATCACGAATGTAAAATAAGAGAGATCAGAGCGCTCACGGAGGCTTTCAGACAGTCGTTCTTCCCGCGAACCATACGCGACTGGAACAGGAAAGGGAGGTAATGACAGTGGCACGTAAAGTGCCCTCCGCCACACACCGTTGGGTGGCTTGCGGAGTATAAATGTAGATGTAGATGTAGATGTATCTATAGCATAAGAAAACTTCAAGCGTATGTCGTCATTCCTTAGTACTGCCTTGCGTACTGATTCTTCCTGACTACTCTCTGAAACTACAGCCTACTCTTCATCACTACTAAATTGTGCATTGAGTGTACATTTGATCCTGTGTACACCTTACAATCCTGTATCCGATTTCGGGATCTCTGTCTGACCATGGTGTAATATGCTCTCTGTCTCTCTTCATCTTCAGCTTGCGAAGTCAGCATATATACCTGGTGTTAGTTTGGTGTCGATTCTAATAAGAACAACCCTATCACTGAACTGTTCACATTAACACACTCTTTGCCCTACCTTCCTATAATGAATCCTACTCCCATTATACCATTTTCTGCCGTTGTTGATATTACCCCATATGCATCTGACCAGAAATCCTTGTCTTCTTTCCATTTCAATTCGCTGACCCCTACTATATGTATATTGGGCCCTTGTATTTCCCTTTCCAGATTTTCTAGCTTCCCATCCGGGTTCAAGCTTCTGACATTTCACGCCCCGACTCGCACAACGTTTACCTTTTGTTGGTTATTCAGTCTTTTTCTCTTGGTCATCTCCCACTTGGCAGTCCCCTCCCAGAGATGCGAATTGGGGACTATTCCGGAATCTTTTGGCAATGGAGAGATCATCATGACACTTTTTCAATTACAAGTGACATATTCTGTAGATACACTTTAGTGTCTTTACTGGAGTGGTTTCCATTGACTTCTGCCTCCTCATGCCGTTGATCATTGCTGATTCTTCCGTCTTTAGGGGTAGTTTTCCACCCATAGGACCAGGGAGTGCCCTGAACCTCTGTCCGCTCCTCCGCCCTCTTTGACAAGGCCGTCTTATGCCGGAAGTCTTTAAATCTTTGTAACGTAGCCGAAAATGGAATTTCCGAACGTGTGAAAACCAGGTCAAATGCATACATCTAGCTGGCTATCTATGGGCACTGCCACTGTTCGTTGCACATTTTTGGCATGGTTTTCACACCTCAGGAAATTCCATTTTGGACTATGTTACGGTTAGTTGAAAATGAGTCTCGGGCCGAAACTAGTGAATTAAAGAAAAAGGAAAGGAAAGTAAAATTTGCAACTTCGGACTGGTTTTACGCTGTACTGATTAACAGAAGTTGCTTACCCACAGCTATTCAGGCGTGCTGGAATTTCTTACATACTACGTTTGCCCGTTTTTGCAATTAAAAACGGAAACATTTGTGTCTGCGTTTCATTTACAATTTAAATGTGAACCTTTGTGTTGTAACGGTTGTTATTTATCTTAACAATATTCTTAAGTGATGCGAGTCTCATTGTGGAGTTAAGTATGGTTAGAACTACGTTTAGAGTGATCCAGGAACCTTGACTTGCGTCTAATAGCTTTCTGTTCCCATCGATGTGTGAGCTCCGTTGCCTCTCACCATTGGTGCGCTTGATTTCAGTTAATATCCATCGCAGGTGCACTTAACACAATCACTTCACGGATATCTCACTTTAGTATAACGGTTGTGGTTTGCATTCAACCGGTAGCTGCGTAGCTGCCAGTGCGGAGCCACGGCGGATGGAAACACACACCGAAATCAGTCACCCTCATGGTGGGGCCGAAATCAAATATTCCGATACTTTGGCGACTATTGACAGTCAACCCCGCAGGGAACAAGAAACTATATTACCATAGTAGTAGCTTATTTGTCAGAAATATCGAGTTCTAGACATATTATTTGTATTGAGCAATTGAGTGCAGATACCACTTCAGTCACAAAAATGCGAAAAAACGTTTTCGATGAAAAGATGCTTAGAAAGGCAAGATGCGTGTTGAGTGCAAGAACCACGTTAGTCTGTTGAGAAGATCCGTAGATACCGGGTATCTTTTTCCAACGCTGAGCGCAGAAATAACATGAGTCAATGACACGTGGTTTCTGTTCCAACCGCTAGATCGCATGCCCCTTTCACTGAGCAAGTGCCTTGCGTTTACCAGCCTAAACAGCTGCTCTTATCGAAGTCTTTGTTTTGTTGATTGTTTTCAACGTGTTTCAAGTTCGTGCTTAACATTTCCTGTTCTATGTTCAATATGTCTGCGAGTACCACAAGCAGTGAAAGTGACCGTGAAACAGCTCCTAAAAAGAGGAGGAGAAATGAAGAAAAACATCGAAGAAACGTCATTAGAACCTCTAAGTTCGTGGGGTTGAACACATCGACTGGAAAGGGCGTCTCATCGCATCTAGGACAGGTGCTGCTTGTAACTGTAAATTACAATGCTTTACTAAGTTTTGTGATGATGAAAAATCTGAATTTTTAATTCGAATAAGTTGAAATCAAAAGACGAGCAAGATATTTTCTTACAACAACTGATTGAAAAACACACCATTAAGCACCGTAGGCCTCGTTCTGAACAGCCTAGAGAAACAGCAGCCAGTTTCGAATATTTACTACTCTACAGAGGAGAAAAGAAAAGGGTATGTAAGAAAGCGTTTATTTCATTCTAAGGAATTACTGAGGGTAGGGTTCGAAGGCTTACTGATCTCCTAATAGAGAGTAAATCACCTCAAGGTAAACGAGGTAAAAATCTAAAGAAGAACACGATTTCTGCCAAAGTTTATTCTAAAATACATAAGCATATTTCATCATTCCCCACCAAGATTACCCACTATGCCACCACAGATATCAGTTATCTTGATGCCCGCCTTGATGTTAAAATAATTCATTCCTTGTTTAAGCAAAAGTACCCTCATTTGGATGTAAAATATGAGTTTTGTCTTACATATATACATGACAACTTTTCATTACAGTTCGGACGTCCGCAAGTAAATGCCTGCATAAAATGTGAGGAACTTGATGTAAAAATCAAGAGCTCCTCTATTGGTGATACAGCTAAAAGGGCTGCTCTTGCTCAACTTACTATCCAAAAAGACGAGCCATGAAATTTTACAATAAGCTTCGAAGCGTCACCAAGTTATGTGCGGAATATGAAGACATAGTCGCACTTTCATTTGATTTTATGCAAAATCTTCCCCTTCCAGTGATTACAGTTCAGGACATATTTTACTTGAGGCAACTTCGGATGAACTGTTTTGGGATAATAAACGTAAAAACAATGAGATCTGAAATATTCCTGTTCCACGAAGGAGTAGCCCACAAAGGAGCCTATAAGATATGCAGCATGCCACTGAGATACATCAAAATTTAAAAATCTGTATTTCCTTTCCGATGGCACCTGCGGACAGAATCGGAATCATACCATGATAAGATTCTGCCTTGTTCTTGCAGATACAGGGCGTTTTGAACAGAGGTTTCATTACTTTCCGGTTCTGAGGTATTCATGTCTTCCAAACGATCAAGATTATGGTACTATTAAGAGGATGATACGTAAATTGATGAATCTGATGAGTTGTGTGCTCAGTCCAGTAACAAATTTCACATCGCCAAGCTACTCACCACTTACGTAAAAGATGTTGGTGGCTGATGGAAGGAATATTACACAAAAAGCCCACTACCCAGAGAATGTCGAAGGAGTAGTGTGCCACCAAAAGAAGCAAAATTCAAGTTTGGTCCCACTCGATATACAGAGTTGCGCTATAACTCTAAAGAAAAAGGGTTAATCGCAGCATACACTTCCACTGAAGGATTACAAAAGCACAGCTATCAGCCGCTGAAACCTGCTTCCCGGAATGTAGGTATTGATTTTCTTTCAAGTATTGCAGCCTACCCGGAAGGGAAAGTTCCAATCAACATCAATAAAATGGAAGACATCAAGAAGATGATAATTCATGTTCCTGAAAACTGCAGGTTTTTTATGATGCGCTATTTACCTAGCCAACCATTGCACATGACAATCATACACTGGTCTACAATGATCTACTTTAAGAGCGTTTTGCTTTGTCATATTCTTGATTTCTGGTAACTGTGCAATACTGTAACTTCATTTTGATATAATATGAAACAATATAGACTTTAAGTGAATGATTATCTTTTTCCAAGTTTTCAGCTGTCTGTAAAAATCAGTTGAGTGCAGAAACAGCACAAGTCTGGATCAAATTTTAAATTTTCCTGAGCCTAATTTATGTCGAAATAAGGAACTTTTTGCATAACAGCAACATAAATGCATGTTATAACACAGGAGGGGGAAAGGTTAAAATGTTTGATAATTTGAAGGAGTTATGACTTTTTTCTTTCTCCTGAAAAATTTGCATTTTGTGACTGAAGTGGGGTCTGTACTCAACAATTCAATTTCCTTTGCAACACTCAAGTAACGTACGAACATCAATATCAACTTTCACTCCGGGAATGAAATACCGGCTGAGAAGCGTCGCTTCCTAACTGCAGAAACAGACACGCTTGTTACCTACCACGAATGAGAAACAATGGTTTAAGTAAACCATACTTACTTTTTGGCGTAGAGTTAGAATATGCAACAAACATGTGGGGTTCCCGTTTGAAAACACAAAGTTGATCCGGCCCAAGCAGGAGGGGTGGTCGGTCGGATGCAGCACAGACAGATGTCCCCCTTAATAATATTAAATTTTTACCTACAACTTTTTTAACGATGCCGCGTTTCTAAGGTATTTAGGTGTCTCGAGTTAAAACAAACACCATGCATATCGCTTGCGGCTCAGACCTGAATGCTGTACAATGAATAATAAGCAAAATATGGTATTACATTACGCACTGTATAGAGTACAAGATTAGTCACTCCTAGACCCGGAATCGAATTCTCGAATTCGAGTATTATACGTAATCACTCTACACTTTGCACTAAATGAGCAGAAGAGCTACACGTAATGGAACGGTGATACCTGTTCCACATGTGAGTACAGTGCTGTCCAATTGCAGATATTTGACGCCTATTTTCTACAGAAAATACCCATGAGACGAAATTCTGTTACAAATATTTTTCTGCTGTGTGTCTCAGCTCTTGAGAGACTGGTCCTTACTCACAGGTTGCAATCCAGCGTGCCACTACGTCTACTGGTAGGGCAGAAGGTGTCTCGCAGTTTGCCAAGCAATCTTCTACAGCGTGCTGCGAAAGGGTCGTATTTGAGATGTATCCGCTTGCTGTCTCTGTGTGCGACTCATGCTAGCGCGCGAAGTGCACTTTGTCCTTCTCTATACTGCGCAAAGTAGTCTGCCACTCGCGACTAACCCCGTTTCTCAAAGGAGTGACAGCACCGAACAACGGAGAAGATTTATCACTGAAGATTATACTGAATGACGAAAATGGCTTTAAAATAGCTGGTTCACTCACAGTCACAGGCAACTGACAAACTCTAAAAAAAAAAAAAATTCTTTTGTATAAACATATACGAAATGAAACAATAAATCTCAATTACTTCACGAATAAGTCTCATGGGTCTTTAACGCATAAGATAGATGCTAATAACGTAGGCTTCAGTGCAGAACATTACCTCAGCTGATGTTAAGAAATGTTATAGTTTCCACAACCTGTAACGTTTGCTGAATTCTTTCAACTGACTTTTCCCTAATACCATGGCAAGTTTTATGTGTACCAAAGCACTTCCAAGATCCTAGACTCCTGACACCCGAATACGTTCACCGGTAGTGAAAATCTAACCTTTTTTCTCAGTGCCAGCTAAGTCGGTACTTTACATATATATTATGGTATAGTCGGTCAGTATGGAATACGGGGATGTCCCTTTCGTCGAGTAGTGTTCCCAAGCAGAGAAGAATGATCAAAATGTTTCGATGATGTTCTGTAGGAAGCCCAGTTGGAGTTTTAAAAAATATGCAATAATTATTGATAAGTTCACTAATGATTATAACTATGCAGTTTATTAAGTACTGCAGTAGTAGGTCATTATGTAATCCCCGATTTTTGGTTGTGGAGGCATTTGATTCCGTTGCCATTATGAAGTCCAAGATGGATAGTGGGCCACGTGGAACATACGGTATTCTACAAAACCCATTTGAGTGCATAATGATCAGAATGAAGATCATATTTGGGACTTTCGCAGATAGATGAATGTAAAACGAGTGACACATAGTAGGGAACATAGAAGCAAACATTAGAATATTGTATAAAGTAGAAAAAGCTATTCACTGAATCTTCTTGAGAAGGTAGATATACAGTATATGCGTCCTAATGCTAACCCTGAAAAAACACTTAATGAGCAAAAAGACCTTAACAACATTAAGTATTTTAATAATTTTTAAATGTTTTTGTCATGGTGTATGTGTAATTGTTCACAGTGTCGTGAAGTTTTATACATAAATAATAACAATTTATGACTACAGTGTATACCCAGACTAGGACATACACAATAATAATTAACGTGATGTCTCCAATATTTGTATGGGAGAAGAGGAAAGAAATTTTGGTGTTATGATTATTAATAAGAAGTTAGGTCAGTTATCCAGTTCATGCCTAATGTGACAAGACAGGCAGTAACCATTGTAATCGAATTATTAATTTTGTAACATAATAAATGCATTTAGTATTTGTAATTATGTGTTAAGTTAGCGTCTATGCTTTGTTGATTATCGATCTAGTTAGTAGTGGTATATCTTTGTAATGCCTTAAAGGTTACGTTGAATAATCTTTGACCTCATTTCAGAGCATTGAATACCACACATAAAGGACTATGAGGTCAAGTGAATACTTGTTCTATGTACACAAAGTTGTTGTTAGTGCTAGAACAATATAATCTGATAACTGTCATTCAAATTACGCAAATGCATAGCTTAGTTGCTTTTGTAAATAATCTTTTACAGTAATATAAGATGTAGTGCATTTAATGTCTTTTCGCTTACCAGCTGCACACAGTGATGTTACACACGTTCTTATAAGTGTTTTTTTTTTTCGTATTTTGCACAGTGGATGCGATGATGTTCTGATGCTAGACCGAAATCGATTGTCTCTAATAAAATATACTGATAAAGCTGTGTATTGCGTAAAGCGGTTTTTAGCAAACAACTATTTGTTTCAAAACGTTGCATCTAAGTAAATAAATCAAGCAGATATGTTATCAAATTATATTTTTTCCAAGTCATCACTCTTCTTACTGGTTTGAAGTAGTCCGCCAAGAATTCTTCTCCTATGCCAACCTCCATCTCAAAATAACGCTTGCAACCTACGTCCTCATTAACTGCCGCATGTATTCCAGTCTCTGTCTTCTTCTACAGATTTAACCTCTACAGCTCCTTTTACTACCACGGAAGCTCTTCCTTGATTTCTTAACAGATGTCCTGCCATCCTGTTCCTTCTTCTTGACAGTTCCTTTCCTCTCCGATTCTGTGCAGAACCTCCTCATTTCTTACGTTACCAGTCCACCTAATTTTCAACATTCGTCGGTAGCACCACATCTCAAATGCTTCCTTTCCCTTCTGTTCTGGTTTTCCCACAGTCCTGGTTTCACTGTCTCATAGTACTGTGCTCCAAACACATATTTCCGAAATTTCTTCCTCAAATTAAGGCCGATGTTTGATACTAGTAGACTTCTCTTGCTAGGAATACCCCTTTTGCCACTGCTAGTCTGACTCTGATGTTCTCCTTGCTCCATCTATCATTGGTTATTCTGCTGCCTAGTTAGCAGAATTCTTTAACTTCATGTTCTTCGTAAGCGTCAATCATGATATCAAATTTTTCGCTGTTCTCATTTCTGCTACTTCATGTTACTTTCGTCTTTCTTCGATATACGATCAGTCCGTATATTGTACTCATTAGACTGTTCATTTCATTCAGCACATCCCTCTCTTGCATTCTTTTTGATCGGAGTACTTAGTTCTTGATCTTCCACTCTTATTATAGCCTATTGGATCTTGTGCGTCGTGTATATTATCCGTCACTCTCTGTAGCTTACTTCTATTTTCCTCAGAGTTTCCAGCGTCTTTCACCATTTGATTGTTCTTCACTCTCATCGAGGGTAGCGAATCGTATTTGAGACATTGAAAATGGGTACAACATTCTTCGTTATTCTTGTCAGTACAACATATTTTTTCTAATAATAACTCAATTTCAATTAATACAGCGAAACCGGATACCAGTGTGGGAAAGAATGACAATTTATTTATTTAATTGATCACATGTGCACTCCCACGAAATAAATCCTTACATCCGGTTTGAGATCTGTGAAATGAATGACTGTATGGTCGCCTGCTAACCGCAGATAGTGAATGTGAATATATGATCGTCTTTCAGACGATCTTTAGGTCACCTTTGGTGGAACCAAAGAGATGAAATTTACCGGAGCTTTGAGCGCTTGAAATGTGGCTGACCAATGGGTAGCATGGTCTTCCCCCACCTTCTTCCCCCACCTCGACGGAGGTGCGAGATGACCTGAAGAACGGCCATGTTTCAGCACTCTGCTGCTGGATCTTGTGTTGATAAGACCTGTCTTAGGTGTGCTCCGTAAAGACAAAAGAGTGGAGACATGGTATGCATGTGAAATACTTTAGCTTGGGATAATAATTTCTCTATTTCAGGAACTTTTGTGGGGACAGTTAAATGTCAGGCAGGTAATATTAAGGGGATCGTAGTAATCTTCGGAAGTGACCAACGGTCACAATGAAACCACATGTAGCAATAAGTTGAAATACTTCCGAGTGCTTAAGTTAAGCTGAATTACTAGCGTGTGTACTATAAGTTGGAAATATTTAAGGAGTGGCGTGTGCAGGACTTGAAATTAGAGACGAGTACTTCCACGTGGTGAGTACTGTGTGAGTCTCAATCTGTGTATGAGACAAAGGATAAAGAGAAGTACTCGTCCATGGTATCAGTTGAGGACTCGCGTGTGTGATGAATATGTTCTTAATAATACTTTGCGTGTTATGTTTCCGTGTAACGCTTGATTCTAACTATAATACTCTGAAAGAGAAGCAAGGTGAGTCAGCCGTCTATCCAGCAACGCCACTTGGCTTGCATTGCACAGGAAGACGTGCATATATCCTCCAGAGTTCATAGTAGGAAAGAAAAATTACGAAGAGTGGCAGTGTCGTATGAAACTGGGATAAATACTAATTGAAGTGGGAAAGCTGAAAGTGATGTGATTATAACGTTGTGACTATTCTTTGTATTGTATGTTGCTAGTGTGATGTATTTCTTGAAATTTAAGTATGTGTGGTTGGCATGGGAGAGTAACAAGATAGTTTCAGAGGCAGTGGGTTATACATGTTCCTTTTTGTACGGCTCGGTCTGGAGGAAATTTTCGTAATGATGGGTGTAAGACTCGAAGTGTGAGACATAGCACTGTAGCGTTAAATAATTACGAGACCATAAGATAGAGAATCACCAATGTAAAGCCATGCCCACTGGGCAGAATTTCTGATGTGTTATTGTTGTAGGTTATAGAATTTGTGTGTTTAGGTTATAGAATTTATCGGAATAAATAAGATAGTGAAAAGAAAACGATTGGTGGCCTTTTCCTTCGAATTGTATGTTGCCATAATATCCAGAATTTATAATGTGTGCGCCATTCATATTCAGTGCGATGGCCACGTGTTGATCAAAGCTGTTAAATAAGAAAGGAAATGTGGTATTGCCAGTGCGTAGTGAACAGTCAGAGTTGTGTAAATTACTAATAATCAGATGTGCGTTTCCGTTGCGTAATATTCAAACAGGAGACTAACTTGTAACTTAATTGTGAGTACTAGAGTTCATGTTACTCGATAAATAAGAATGAGTCCACTCGCTTGGCAGACCACTCATCTTGCAGGCCTGACTGCTTGATGCCACAGTATGAGCAAGGCATGTGGGTGCCTCTCAGTGTCATTGACAATGTTCACATTTAATTATAATTATACTTTTGAACCTTTCTTTTATTTCTGTCATTGCATCTTCGATGTATAAATTGAACAGTAGGGGTGGAAGAATACATTCCTGTCTTACACGCTTTTTAATCCGAGCATTTTGTTCTTGATTTTCCAGTCCTATTATTCTCTCTTGGCTCTTGTACTCGTACATGTTGTGTATTACCCGTATCCACCTGTAGGTTAACACTATTTTCCTCAGAATTTAGATCGTCTTGGACCGTTCCTAAAGCCAAACCGATCGCTTTCTAACACATCCTCAGTTTTCTTTTTCATTTTTCTGTATATTACTCTTGTCAGCAACTTGGATGCATGAGCTGTTAAGCTAATTATGGCATAATTCTCGCACTTGCCAGCTCTTGAAATCTTGGGAATTATGCGGATGATATTTTTCCGAAAGATTCTGTTACTGATAAGTAATTCTTTTCGGAGAAATCTTAGATTTACGTTTTCTGTATATGAAATATATTCTTTTTCCAAATTTATATGGTAATCCGCATTTCACAGCCTTGTTTCCTGTTTCTCGACTATTGCGTATTAGAATCAGAATTCAACATTTGTAAAAAGTTATCCGGAGATGATTTTTTAAAATTTTATTAAGAGAAATATTTATTGCGAAATACTTGAAGTTTATTAAAAATTTCATTTCATAGCTAAGAATGAGTTTAATTTGAAGACACAGCAATAAATATCATTCCATAACACCTGAACGTCATCTGCATTGAAATATTAACAGTTTAACTTCCCTCCTCCTGTGAAAGTTGAAGTTAAATTAATGCGACATAATAGTATCTAGTTACCTGAATGGAAATCTTTGGACGAGAGAAGGCACTTCCCTAATATTTTTGGACAAATATTTCCCACTATGCCGGATACAAAATTAAATACTCCACCTGGAGTAATAGCTCTGTGGCTCTGCAGAATTCCGGCGATCGTCGACTCTGAAAACTTTTAAAATAATCAGAGGCACAGTTATATTCCTTGGTGAAGATATCTTGGATGCTATGATGTACTCACTCTGCACCATGGGAATCAGTGTCCAAGTTACGTATAAATTTCGATAAAACCCAGAATGTAATCTTTCAAAATAGAGCATAACGACCATGATGTAGGCTCTGCTGATTTTCCAGGATACAAAGTTCTCTACTACTTACGACACATCAAACATTGTTCCGAGCCACAGACAAGGGAGAAGTTATAATAACGAAAGAACTGAATGTATCTTTTCCATTCGTGAAATTATAATTCTCCAAAAAGCGATTTTCCTAGCTACATTCCAGTGTACATCAACCTCTTGTATGCTGTCGTAATTCATCAGATTACATTCGGTATTCAAAACGGCAGCTTACAACATTGGCGGTAATTACAGTTCCACTGCGATTCTACCCTCCGCAATTCTAAATCAGAGGTAGTCAATCTATTTTCCACGTAATGTTCCACATTATATCCACAGAGTTTTTATATCGCGAGTCGGAAAAGATCTGTCTCTCGCAGTCGTAATGTGTCTTTGAGCCATATGATGGACTTGCTCTGTTCCTATGAAACTGATTCTAAATTGTCTAAGTAGGCAGCGGAAGGTGTAGTTGTTTAGGTAACGTACTCGAGTAAATTAACTGTTACTTTAACTTACCTGAAAATTAAACGAAGTGTGGCTACGGCCTCCCGCCGGGTAGACGGCCGTTCGCCTGGTGCAAGTCCTTCGAGTTGACGCCACTTCGGCGACTTGCGTGTCGATGGTGATTAAATGATGATAATAAGTACAACACAACACCCAGTCCCTGAGCGGAGAAAATCTCCGCCCCAGCCGGGAATCGAATCTGGGCCGTTAGGCATGACATTCCGTTGCGCTTACCACTCAGCTACTAGGGCCGGACACTTCAACTTAATTATTTGATACTGAATCTTTTGTCTTCTGTTAAATAGTTTCTACCATTAATATACGAAAAAAACGTAATTCTTGTTAATATGTAACATAAATTTAATTGGTAAACTGGATTCCGGCTGAGAAGGCGACCATCATATTGTGGCCGAGTATCGTCATAAGACAGCAATACTTGGGGAACGGCACCCCCTTGGAACACTGTTTCACTCGATAGTGGCTAGGACTAAAACTGGACAGTTACCCTACCTCCAGCCAACACTGCTACAACGTCAAGCAAAAATCCAGTGCTCAGAATAATATCTTGAGAAAGTGAAGATACACAAACTGCGGTGCTAAATCACAAGTTCTTCGAACCACTGCTTTCGCTCTGTGCTATCTCCAGCAGAGTATTCATTCCACGTTTGGTAAAAATCATCTGATGCCAAAACCGTGGGTCCTAGTCTAAACGAAGGTTTCAGGCTGGTTTTGGTGCTTAAAAACTACCTCTCTTGAGAAAATATACTGTCTTGTCGGTATGGCACCTCCAAGTAATCTTCCAGATGTTGCCGACGACTATAAGCGACTCAAAACTGGGAACTATCTCACTCTAGTCTAAAATCAAGGACAGATTTCTTCTAAGCAGCATAATCTTAGAAATTCCCTCCTGGCAAGGCAAGACTTTCTCGAGGGATGTGAGTTAACAAGGGTCGATGGAGCAGGGAGAACATATTCCAGCCGGCCACAACGAGGAGAGGGACGTTTGAAGGCCCCTTAACTTCTTCGGAATTGGTGTCGACAATGCAAAGTCCTTCGTTAAGCTACTGCGTTTTGCATCGGAGCATAGCAACAGTGAGTATGGAGAAGAACATACTGCAGAACACCTGTGCCAGTAGCTCTTTGTTTATTCACCCACACAGCTCAAGACCTTATGCTTGCAACGGTAGTATCATAAGTAAGGCTCAGTTTTGGACTAATATCATGTAATCTGCAAATTGTGTCGATGCTGTAAGGATCAGTCAATATAACGAGACAGATGGAAAAAATTATTAAACTGTTTCTTATTTCAAAAGTATTCGCCTTAACTGTTAAGGTATTTATCCCACAGTGAGACAGCACGGTCAGTGCCTTCATGGAAAATTATTTGCTTGCTCCTATGGGACCATGACTGTGCCCAGGCGTGTATGTCTTCTTACGAAGCTAATTGAGGCCACGAGTGCCTTCCTTCAGGGAATATACAGGGGTGTTCGGATATTCCTGGTGCAACCCTCTAGGACTTATAAAGGGGAGTGAGTACATAATACACACATTAAAAAAAGTTTTGCATCACCCTGGTTCCCATAACTCCTGAAGATAGAAGTTGACTGTGGATATTGTATCACAGACTAATCAGAGATGTCACTAAACGCCGGCCGGGGTGGCCGAGCGGTTCTAGGCGTTACAGCCTGGAACCGCGCAACCCCTACGGTCGCAGGTTTAAATCCTGCCTCGAGCATGGATGTGTGTGATGTCATTAGGTTAGTTAGGTTTAAGTATTTCTAAGTTCTAGGGGACTGACGACCTTAGAAGTTAAGTCCCATAGTGTTCAGAGCCATTTGAACTATTTTTTTGTTACTAAACCTGCCCAAAGATGTAAACAACTATGTATGAGCAGCGCCTATTATACGGAGGGGGTCCGAAAGCTGATCAGTTTCAGTCATTCCACCAGGAAGGAGGTACCTGGCTCGTGTTGTCTGTAGTTTACCATGCGTAGGCGGTCAACACCGCGGTTTGATCGCGTCCGCATTGTTACTTTGTACCAGGAAGGGCTCTCAACAGGGGAAATGTCCAGGTGTCTCGGAGTGAACCAAAGCGATGTTGATCGGACATGGAGGAGATTCAGAGAGACAGGAACTGTCGATGTCATGCCTCACTCAGGCCGTCCAAGGGCTACTACTGCAGTGGATGACCGCTACCTACGGATTATGGCTCGGAGGAACCCTGGCAGCAACGCCACCACGTTGAATAAAGCTTTTCGTGAAGCCACAGGACGTCATGTTACGACGCATATGCGCAATAGCTGCGTGATGCGCTACTTCACTCCCGAGGTCCATGGCGAGACCCATCTTTGCACGCATAACACCATACGGCGCCGTACAGATGGGCCCAGCAACATGCCGAATGGATCGCTCAGGATTGGCATCACGTTCTCTCCATCGATGAGTGTCGCATATGCCTTCAACCAGACAATCGCCGGAGACGTGTTTGGAGGCAACCCGGTCAGGCTGAGCGCCTCAGACACACAATTCAGCTAGTGCAGCAAGTAGGAGGTTCCCTGCTGTTTTGAGGCGGCATTATGTGGGGCCGACTTATGCCGTTCGTAACGGCTGTACGATACTTCAATGCCAGCCTCCGACCGACAGTGCAACCATCTCGTCATCATATTGGCGAGGCATTCGTCTTCATGGATGACAATTCGCGCTCCCATCTAATGAATTATTTCCTTCAGGATAATGACATCGCTCGACTAGAGTGCCAAACATGTTCCCAGACATGAACCATGTCGAGCATGCCTGGGATAAATTCAAGAGGGCTGTTTATGGACGACTGGACCCACCAACCACTCTGAGGGATCTACGCCGAATTGCCGTTGAGGGAGTGGGACAATCTGGAAGAACAGTGCCTAGACGAACTTGTGGATAGTATGCCATGACGAATGCAGGTATGCATCAATGCAAAAGGACGTGCTACTGCGTATTAGAGGTACTGGTGTATACAGTAATCTGGGCCACCACCTCTAAAGGTCTCGCTGTATGGTGGCACAACATGCAATGTGTGGCTTTAATGAGCAATAAAACGGGCGGAAATGATGTTTATGTTCATCTCTATTCCAATTTTATGTACAGGTTCCAGAACTCCAGGAACCTAGGTGATGCAAAACTTGTTTTGATATGTGTATTTAGAATAGGAACCCATGCACAGAAACTTACCGTTCTACGGTAGGCTCAACTCAGATGTTTAACTTATCCACTTCTGCCTGAAGAACTGAATTAGGTGGGATGTAGAACAATTACTAGGTAACGATTCAAAAAAACATAACGAAACATCCACATATCAATTAAGAAGATTTGTTTGTATTACAACTTACACATTACATATTTACATTACTCCAAAACAAAAAGAACGTACTATGATGTACGTACAGAGCAGTGCTGATGCATTACAACGTCAGGTAGCCGTATGATGTAGTACATTTCATGGCGTCTGTCCTATTGCACACCCGGAAAAGCGACTCTGAGACTTTCCCCTTTCCCTTAGCAGACGTGGGAACAGTATACATTTGAAGTCAAACTGTCGTAGAACGGAAACGGCACGTTTCCGGATGCGGGTTCCTATTCAAAATATTATGTACTCAATCCCTTCTGCCAGACCTTTAAGTTTTTAACGGGAATTTCCGAACACCCTGTGCATACTGTGTGTAACTCTGTGTACTGTAACGGTACGCTTCTGACAGGAGTAGATAAACACTGAGAAATACGGCATGTGGATAGAAATGTTGAGAAAGAGAGTAAATGTCTTCACCGACTGTGCATTACTAACATAACTGAAAATAGTAAATAAATGTAAAAGAAACATTTCAATATCGTTAAGACTCAAACAGTGAGGATGAGGTGGAAGAGGGGGATGACAACATGAGCAAAAATTTACATTCAATAGGAGACAAGCTATACACACTACGTGATCAAAAATATCCGGACACTAACAAAAACATACGTTTTTCATATTAGGTGCATTGTGCTTTCACCTACTTCGAACGTGGTCAGGTGATTGGGTGTCACTTGTGTCAAACGTCTGTACGCGAGACTTCCACACTACTAAACATCCTTAAGTCCTCTGTTTCCGATGTGATATTGAAATGGAAACGTGAAGGGACACGTACAGTACAACAGCGTGCAGGCTGACCTCGTCTGTTGACTAACAGAGACCGCGACAGTTGAAGAGTGTCTTAATGTGTAATAGGCAGAAATCTATCCAGACCATCACATAGGAATTCCAAACTGAATCAGGATCCACTGCAAGTACTATGACAGTTTGGCGGGAGGTGAGAAAACTTGGATGTCATGGTCCAGTGCCTGTCCATAGGCCACACATCACGCCGGTAAATGCCAAACGACGCCTCGCTTGGTGCAAGGAGCGTAAACACTGGACGATTGAGCAATGGAAAAACGTTGTGTGGAGTAACAAACCACGGTAGAAATGGCTCTAAGCACTATGGGACTTAACTTCTGAGGTCATCAGTCCCCTAGAGCTTAGAACTACTTAAACCTAACTAACATAAAGTCATCACACACATCCATGCCCGAGGCAGGATTCGAACCTGCAGCCGTAGCGGTCGCGCGGTTCCAGACTGTGGGGCCTGGAACCGCTCGGCCACCCCAGCCGGCATCACGGTACACAATGTGGCGATCCGATGGCGCAGTGTGGGTATGGCGAATGCCCGGTGAACGTCATCTACCAGCGTATGTAGTGCCAACAGTAAAGTTCGGAGGGGGTGGTGTTATGGTATGGTTGTGTTTTTTTCTTTTTTTTGGAGGGGCCTTGTACCCCTTGTTGTTAGCGTGTCACTATCACAGCACAGCCCTACATTGATGTTTTAAGCACCTACTAGCTTCCCACTGTTAAAGAGCAATTCAGGAATGGCGATTGCATCTTTCAACACGATCGAACACCTGTTCATAATTCACGGCTCATAGCGGAGTGATTACACGGCAATAACATCCCTGTAGCGCACTGGCCTGCACAGAATCCTGACCTGAATCCTATAGCACACCTCTGGGATGTTTTGGAATGCCGATTTCGTTCCCGGCCTCACAGACCGACATCGATACTTCTCCTCAGTGCAGGACTCTGTGAAGAATGGACAGCCATTCCCGAGAAACCTTCTAGCACCTGATTGAACGTATGCCTGCGAGAGTGGAAGCTATCAACGCTAAGGGTGGGCCAACAGCATACTGTTTTCCAGCATTACCGATGGATTGCGCCACGAACTTGTATGTCATTTTCGGCCAGGTGTCCGGATACTTTTGATCACATAGTGTATGTGGCACAACAAGAGAGTACCCTATCTAGCAAATGAAATTAAACCAATAATCTCGACCAAATTAAATAAACAGAAAACAAGAGTATTACATAACAGCTTCATATCTTATTACAGATGGTTCTGAAATATAGTAGGGTAACACTGACAATTATAAAAGTCGCTCTATAGCCGTTCGTTTACGCTGTCGCTTTTGTGCCCTGTGAGACTCATGACCGCGACCATTCTCGGCCCGTCCGACAGGACTAGCTGGCATCCAGGACGCCGGAAGTTCGTAGCAATACTCTCCGCCAATTTTATGATTCTGCTTGGTGATTTCGAAGGCCTCTCGTATTTTGTGATGGCGTGAATACGATTCTCTCGCCTGTACACGGTCTTCCTGGAACATTTTAGGTTGCTCTCATTCACGGTGGTATTCCGATTTCGCCTATTTATGTTCTGATAGTCATACATAGCGTTCATGTTCTGCTACTCGTGTGCTGACTGGCCTCTCTATCTCACCTATGAGGACAGTTCCGCACTCACGACGCAGTTCGTATACTTGTGCGGTATTAAACATGTTGACTGCTTCATTCGTGAAACCCAAACTCAAATGGCTCCAAGCACTATGGTACTTAACATCTGAAGTCATCAGTCTCCTAGACTTAGAACTACGTAAACCTAACTAACCTAAGGACATCACACACATCCAGGCCTAAGGCAGTAGTCGATCCTGCGACCGTAGCAGGCGCGCGGTTCCGGACTGAAGGGCCTAGAACTGCTCGGCCACATCGGCCGGCCATTCGTGAAACCTATCATGTCGTTTAACTTGTGGCTGCTACGGAAAATCGATTTGAAACCACGACGGCGGAGGATATTCCGGACGTTCACTAACGCCCATCACATGTGGTAACTGCACTAGCAGAAGCTACTCTTCTCTGCTTTCCTCTCTTGCCCTTAGCTTCCTTATGTTCCTATCATAGCATCTAAATTATTAAGCAGCTTGGCAACATTAAAAGGGAGGATGGGTACAAACGTCCAGCGTCCAGTCTGACCGGCCGCGAGTGGTCGCGAAGCAGAAGAGTTATCGAGCACGGACGCGACAGCCTCAACAAACAGCCGTAGTGGAACCGTCAGTGCATTTACATGCACTCCAGGATGGAACCAGGCCCACCAGAAGCCAAGGCTCATTTGTGGACTGCAGCCAATCGTCAACAACTCGTATAGTCCACGAGTGGCCTCCTTCCTACCTTCTCCCTTTCGTCGCGACTACCTTATCCTTATTATATTCTAATATATTCGCTAATATGAAGTATTGACACTGGTTGTCTCCAAAAAAAAAAAAAAAAAAAAAAAAAAAAAAAAAAAAAAAAAAAAAAAAAAGGGGGGGGGGAATAAACAATTTTTTCAGCCTTCAGTTGCAAGGCAATTTTTACTCGTTTACCTAGGTTTCGATTCCAGTAATGAAATCTTCTTCAGAACAAAAATTAAATTATTTTGAGAGCCAAACACTGGCCATGTCACAGATTAAAAATTAAAACAATAAAGACGCATAATGATAAGATTATGTCTGTCAAGATTAAAACCATTAAGGCGAACGTAGACGGAGCTACGCCGGCCAGAATAAGGACCACATGTGAGCGGCACGAAAACTCGCCTTAATGATTTTAATCTTGACAGACATAATCTTATGATTATGCGTCTTCATTGTTTTAATTTTTAATCTGTGACATGGCCAGTGTTTGGCTCTCAAAATAATTTAATTTTTGTTCTGAAGAAGATTCCATTACTGGAATCGAAACCTAGGTAAACGAGTAAAAATTATCTTGCAACTGGAGGCTGAAAAAATTGTTTATTTTCTATACATATACGGTTGCTGACGCGCTGCATGATGTTAAAAAAAAGGGACGCTTTCCCTCCCGTAAAAGTAGTTTTTGCCCCAGGAAGAACCGATCGAGGTGGCACAGTGGTTCGAACACTGCATTCGGGAGGATGACACTGTTCAAACCCGCGTCCGATCATCCTGATTTAAGTTTTCCGTGATTTCCCTAAATCTCTTCAGGCAAATTCCAGTATGGTTCCTTTGAAAGGTCATGGCCGATTTCCTTCCACATGCTTCCCTAGTCCGATGGAAACGATGACATTGCTTTCCAGTCTCCTTCCCCAAATCCACCAATCAACACTCAGGAAGATCGTAATACGGTCGAAACGTCGGCTTCTTTAAATTTTAAAGCACTTTATACAATGACGCGGTTAAACTCCCAGATGGATTCTGACCATTACATATCGGCCGCGGATCCGTAAGCACGTATTTCAGTGAACTGTAGGGGCGGCCATCTGTAGTCACGTATGGAAACTGAAAATGCTGAGGAAGAGGAAAGCAAGATTCCTGTATAATCTGGTGTTCCTTAAATCACCATATCATTCCGAAATTGATCAATATACCGCCACTAGCAGATACCAGTAATACGAGAGCTTTTTACTGCCGAGCGATCCATGCTTTACTGAGGGGAAGGATACGACAACTTCGAAGCTTCACGGATTGAAACAACCGGCATCTATACAGGAAGCATTTATGGTTGACATCAATGTTATCAGCGAATGACTGGGATAACACTGACGGAATACCTCACAAGCTAGCCTGCATAGAGAAAGGCCTGGTCAGCAGTAGACAGAAAAAGAAATTTGAGAAAGTAACAGGGAACAAACACCATACACAGCCAGATCTGAGGCCTGAATGCAGCCATTGTGAGCCACGCTGGCTCGCCTCTATTCCTCTTTCGAACTCCTGGCTCGAACTTCCGAGCTTGCGCTACTCGAGGTGACGCTCCGGCTCAAGTGGTTCAAATGGCTCTGAGCACTATGTGACTTAACATCTGAGGTCATCAGTGCGTGTGTGTGAAATCTTATGGAACTTAACTGCTAAGGTCATCAGTCCCTAAGCTTACACACTACTTAACCTAAATTATCCTAAGCCGGCCGGGGTGGCCGAATGGTTCTACGTGCTACAGTCTGGAACCGCACGGCCGCTACGGTCGCAGGTTCGAATCCTGCCTCGGGCATGGATGTATGTGGTGTCCTTAGGTTGGTTAGGTTTAAGTAGTTCTGAGTTCTAGGGGACTGGTGACCTCAGCAGTTAAGTCCCATAGTGCTCAAAGCCATTTGAACCATAAATTATCCTAAGGACAAACACACACACCCATGCCCGTGGGAGGACTCAAACCTCCGACGCCCTAGACCGCTCGGCTAATCCCGCACGGCTGAGGTCATCAGTCCCCTAGAACTTAGAACTACTCAAACCTAACTAACCTAAGGACATCACACACATCCATGCCACATACAGGTTCAAATGGTTCAAATGGCTCTGAGCACTATGTGACCTAACTTCTGAGATCATCGGTCCCCTAGAATTTGGACTACTTAATCCTAACTAACCTAAGGACGTCACACACATCCATGCCCGAGGCAGGATTCGAACCTCCGACCGTAGCAGGCCTGCTGTTCCAGACTGTAGCGCCTAGAACCGCTCGGCCACTTCGGCCGGCCTGCCGACAGGATTCTAACCTGCGACCGTAGTGGTCGCGCCGTTCCAGACTGAAGCGCCTAGAACCGCTCGGCCACTACGGTCGGCACGCTCCGGCTCTTCGTGTGCAGCCAGAGCGGCAGGGAGGGAGAGGTGAGTTAGGGGTGGGCGGCCATCCGGGCTGGAGGTGGACCGTGGCCGTGCACGACGGATGTTCAACATGTGTTGCTTTCTGTGTCTCCGCGTGCCTGCCATTTCCTGGTTGCCGACTGTCGGTGGGTTACTTAGCTACGTGCCTTTCGGGGGCTATTAGCCCGTTGCTTATGTGACCTGTTCCTGCTACCTTGCTTGTATCGCCGCTGCGCCACTTGTGGCTGCTTCACGCTAGGTAATCGAGTGTTGCTTCGGGTTTCATTGCTCTGTGTTAGAAGCTTGCTGTTAATTTCTATGGTGTTTGTGTATGTGATATTTATAAAAAGTTCTTCATCGCAGCCTAGATTTCAGGGTGTGTTATGGAAGCGCTACCTCACCTTACGTATTGGGTTAAATGCCATATTACGAATAGTTTAAACTGTTCTTATAGATACGGTTAATAGTTTACTTTACTTACGTACTGTGTTTATTATGGTCGTTACCAGTTTTGAATCAAGTATGCTATTGAACTGAGTTTTAGATATCCTGGTGTGCACCTGTTATCCACATTTGCTCACGTTGTAAGTATGCTGTATATGTGTTTGTATGTTGGCAGTGCTACGTAGCTCTCTGCATTAATAACTCCGACAGCACTGTGTGCACTCTGCAAGAGACTGTGGCTGGTCGGACTAGCAGTTTGAGGTGAACAGCCAGCAGCGATGGAACTTGGGAGTGAGTAGTAAGCAGTGATTGGAAGTTAATAATTAGCAGTGTTGGAGGTTTGCAGTATTAGCGCGAAAGAATGGTCTGAAAGTGTATCCGTCATGGAAATTTATTACTGATGATTATATAGTATTTTTTGTCACTTGATTAAAGTAAAATCTGGTAAATACATTGTTTGTTCTGCAACAAACTCATTCCTTTGCTAACCACATGTCTATTAGTAGTTAAAGCCTTCAGTAGTTACAATATTTTATTTATCTGGCAGTATTGGTGCTTGCGGCATTGCTGTAGTTCGTGTAATGAAGATTTTCTATAAGGTAAGTGATTTATGAAATGTATGGGTTATTGTTACGATTTTTTGGGTCAGTTTTGAGATTATAAGAATAAGTAAAGAGAAAATAGGCTCAGTACGTTCAGTTGCACTCAGAAGTTTCAGAATGAAATAAATTAAGAAGTTTCTCCTTCTGAGTTATTTCAGTCCAAGTAAGTAAAAATTTTATTAATAAGTATCAACGTGTCAACAAGATTACTGTACTTGGATAATTTAAGGTAAGATCTACGGCGTGGATTTTCAGCCGACGCAGTTTATTCAAGTTCAGTACCTTGAGGCACGTCATTATGTAAATTTAATGTCATTTTGGCTATGTATTGTATTATTTCCCTGTAGAAGCTCTTGTAATTTGACACTACTAGGCGTTGGAGAGAAATAATCAGGGACCTCTGATTACATTTGGGTCCCCACGTCCTTTTATTGAACGTCGATAGTTTTGGGTCAAGTAATTTCACTTATTCACTTTTGACATTTACACTTACCCATCAGGTGGAACTCACTGTGGCTCCCTGTCTCTCGCAGAGATGCTGACCGCTGTGTGACTCTGCACGGCGAGAGCCGGGAGCGAGCGATAGAGAAGTGCAGCTTGTGTTGAATCGCTGCGGTGTGGCTACAGCGCGTACTACAGTTACCAGCGTTGCGGTTTGATTCAAGCCTCCCTTCCTGTATCTTGGCCAGTTCTCCCCGAGATTCACTAATTTCTTCAGTTATTTCAGCCCAGGTTGGTGATCTTTAAATTATTTTGTAGTGTGATCCTTATCTCAGTCAAGTCGGGGGCGGGAAGCACCTCTTCTTCTCTGAGAAATTCTGTAGCTGCCGTCAGAGCAAACTTGGATTTTGTGGGAGAATGTTTTATGCTTAAGTTTTTAAAAGGTTCTTATTTTACTTCCTTGTAATTGTTTTTCTATTGTCACTCAGGTTAAACTGGTAATTTATTATAATTGACTGTGCCTCATTTTCAGTTATTTCATTGTCAGGATAAACTGAATAATTTACTCCAATTCTTGTAATTATCAGGAATTGCTCTTTGTAGCTTAAACAATTGGGTTTGGCTACTTAGTCTGTATCTCTTCTGGGGACTTACCCAGTTATTGTTGACGATATTTTTAAGGGCATTTTACTCTTTGCTTGGTAAAACCATTGAGCACTTTAACTACCGTGAAAGTAAAACTTTTCTTAAATCTATTTGCTACTCCTATCCTCCTGTAGTTCTGGAAGTTCTACATGTGTAACTATATGGCCTCGTAATAAATAAATTGCTGCGGATAGGCCATCTGAGGACGACGTTCCAATTTCAGTTCTTTACTCATCCTTCTTTTCTTTCTTTTTCTTCGGGTATACTTTCATCTGTTCTCCATGTTTGCTCTTTTTGGCTTCAGACCAGTCACTTTAGCTTCCCTGCCTTGAAATCCTTCCATTTTCAAGATTTTTTTTTTCGCCGAAAGCCTTCGCAAGTTTTTATATCTTCGGTTTTTGTATCGTATGTTTCTAAATTATTTTTTTACTTCATTGCCACAGCTTGTTGTGGATGTCTGGCCCCATAACCATTTGAAAGTCTTATTAATCTACTGTCTTGCATTCGAAATAAACGTCTAAAAGCATGTCTTCTTTCCTAATTATGTTTCAAATATATTATATATTTTGGTATACTTGAGCATTATTTCGTAATTTCCAACCTCTTGCTGTGTTTTTTGGTCGTAAAATTTTCCTTGTAATTCGCCTTTCTAGTATCTCTTATTTCTGTCTTCACTTACGCGTTGTAATTCCTTATTTTTGCATATTTTGATAGTCACTTTTTACTGTAGAGGCCTTTGGTGATACCATATGCTTTCCCTATTTTAAGCAATCTTTCCTCTATTGCAGATTTTTCCAAAGCATTTTCTTGGATTATCTCCCCTTATCTTCAGGGATTTTGGAGCATCCTTAACGTTTGGTAAAAAATTTCTTTTTCCTGTAGAATGAAACCGGTTCTGCTAACTAGTTCTGCTATGATTTTTAGTTGTTATAGCCGATGCCACATTTTCTGAAAGCATAGCAACATCATCTGCAAATGCTAGACAGTTAATTTCAATCTCTTTGCTTCCTCTTCCTAACCTTATCTGCAACATGCTGAGCTAAATTTTTCGTTCCTAATTCTCACTGTTTCCTATAACACACCTTTACAAATAATAGGGGATGGCCGTCACCTTGTTGTCCACCAGTTTTTGTTTTGAAAGACTGTGAAATTTCTTCCATCAATTTTACTCTACAGAGTGTACCTGCAAGTGTTTCACGGATTAGGTTTGCCAGTTTAGACTTTCGCAAAAATCTCGAATTACTTTATCTGCCGTTACTGTGTCAACAAAATCAAAAATCTTTTTGAAATCCACAAACATAACTACGACGTCCTTTGAATTAAGCAATCTGTGGTGAATTACTGACTTGAGTTTAAGTATTTGTTCTGAGGATGATCTTCGTTCCCTAAAACCTCCTTGATATTGACCTAAATGACTGCTTCATAAAATCTTGGAAAATACTATTCTTTATACGCTATTGGCAGTAAAGAGGCTCCTCTGAAGTTTTTCACATCCTGCTTATTTACTTCTTTGTGGAGTGGATGTATCATGGCCACTTTACACTTCTCCTGGATCTGTTCTGTTTTCCTTAGCTCATTTCCTATATTGGGCAAGAACCACTTCAAATGTTCAGCTGTAATTGTCGTGTGCGCTAGCTTTGCTGTTTTTGAGTGGTTTAATTACTTTTTCAATTTATTCTATAGTTTCTAGTAAATATTCTTCCAAAATTTCATTAATATCTGAGAATTCCAGTTTATGACTCGGTTCAGGGCAGTTCAGAAAATGTCTTGCTAGTATTTCACAATTTTCCGTATTGCTTAACGCTATTCTGCTCTTTTAATTTTTGAAACTTACATTTGCTGTTTGGTACTCCTTTAAGTTGTTCTTAAGAGTTTGATAAAAGTCATGAGTATTATTTTGTAGCAAGTTTTTATCGATTTCCAAAAGTTTCTCCTTTTCAAAGTCTCATTTGGTATTCCTGATTAACCTGGTTATTTCCTTTCTTTGTTGTCTATATTGATCATAACCCTCAATTTTCCTTGAGAATTTCCAGTTTTCCCATTTTTTAGCCCTCTCTGCTGTGGTTTCTTTGCGTATTTCATTCCACCATATTTTCCTATTATTTTTTATTGACCGAAATGTTTTCTCATTAGTATTATTAACTGCTTTGGATATTTCCTACCAGTAGCCATGTTTAGCCGCTTTAATTTTGTCTTAGTAGTTTTTAATTGATTATTTTGTTATAGTCAGACTGTAGTATATATTATTAAGTTTTCTACCTTTCTTTATTCTTTATTAGGTAGGAATTTGACTTTAATTTTAGAGAAGTGATGAACAGAATCTGATTCATCATTCCTAACTTCTTTCACATTAATAATTTCCATTTTGCTCTTTTGCGAAATAGCCATACTATCTAACGGAAATTCTAACATTGGGTTGGGTGATGTCCACGTTTTAGCTCTTCGTGGGAATTTCCTAAAGAATGTTGATGGTTGTTTCAGGTGAGAACTGACACAAACTGGTTAGCCTAATACCATCTGCATTGGTTGTTCTATGGGCAGGTTGTTGTCCTACTACATTTCTAAATTTCTTTTCTCTTCCGTTTGTGCATTATAATCACCTAATAATAATATAGTATTCATCTCTGGAATTTTGAATATTTTAGTTTCTAAAAGATCCAAGAATTTCCATACTTTTTGTTGATTTTTCCTCAAGTGTTCATTTATTGGTGCATGCTAATTAAAGAGTGCATGTACCTTGTTTTTGCATGTGATAGGAAAGATACTCTCTGTGCAGTGGATTTAAGCTCTGTTACATTTATTATTATACTTTTATGAACATGGAAAGCTGAACCCAGCAATGGCATCTAATTCATAATTTTGTTACGGGTTTTCCTTTGAAGATTCTGTACTTACAAGTATCTACTACATGTCCATCTACGAACCTTGCTTCTTGATCCATTAGAACTTGAGTTTTGTTTTTCTCTAAGAGTATTTCTAGTTCTTTTTGTTTACCAGTTGTGAGTAGAGCACGTACATTAAAAGTGCCTAGAAAGAATTCTTTTTGAATTTTATTTTAGTATTCCACAGTTGCTCCGATTCAACCTTTTGATTGCAGTTGTTGGAACTCCACAGAAGCGTTGGTCTCAGTAGGTTGCGTGACGAAGCGGTGGATTTCTCTCTGGACTTACCACCTGGGGTAGTGCACTCATTTTGCGGACTTTCGATACTACAATGGAAATCGTATTACATACAAATTAAGGAAGTAGATTCCAAGATAGGATCCGATCGTTAGTCCGAAATTATATGTTATGTTCGTCGTTCACTGCACCTGATTCTTCCACTCTCTCCACCATTGGGAATTAAATCAGACTCCCTCTCTCCCGCCTTCGAGACCGTTGGCCAGGTTTCACCTGTAACCCTATGCAGAGGCTCTCACAGGGTACTACCATCCGGAGCCAGATGGACCCTAGTTTTTTAACGAGGTTGTTATCACTCACCCTCCTCCTGCCCCATGACTTGCTATACGGGGTCCTGGGCTTGGGACCGGTAATAGCGGAGTTATAATAAGTTTTATTCGTTGTTTCCTGGTTGTTTAAAATTTCTTCCTTACCTTAAAGCAAGCTTGCGGGTATGTGTGGATAAGTTGTAGTATCAGATTAACATTCTAGTGATTGATAATAAATGCAATCATTGTTGTTGAAGGAATGTATGATTTCTAACTGGCGCCCAGACCTTTCACTCTTTCCCAGTATGCTTCTGGTTCCATATCCTGGGACATTCCAGTGGTAGCCCCAGAGCGTGGTTGTTCCCCCTTGGGTATCATTCATTACTGTTCCAGAATTTTTTCTATAATGTATTTAATTGCTTCTAATATTGTACTGAAGTTGTCACAGGAAGGCAGTTCAGCTCAATAGAGTGCACGGGTTGCTTTGGTCTGTCGTATTCGAAGAAACAGCAACTGGAATATGAGGTTCGTCTGCATCAGCAGTCAGTCGGGGGCAGTGTTTCGGAGTTAGCTACGAGACTGCGCGGAGCCGTGTCCACTCCAGTCGACATATCCGCAGATACCGTTGGCGAGGTAGGTGCCGCTATTTCCACTTTTTCTGCTGCCCTAGATGCGTTAAAGGGAAATATTCAGTTCTTTGACGGTAATCAACCCACCCATAAACAGTTATGTAGAGTTAAGGCCCATCTCTTTCATTGGGATAACTACCATGCCAGGAACTAATAATCAGCGCTAGTAACCTGGGATTAGATGCCCATGAAGGTAATCCTGCTACTGGGCACTTAGGTCAGGGCTTAGACTGTGTAGGTACCAACCTGACAACATATTATGGTTGATTGTGCGCTTAAAACTTCATGCCGATGCTTTACAAATTCCTCATTCCGTTTTACTTAGTTTGTTGCTCCCGTTAGCTCGCGGATTGTTAAGTAATTTATTTATTGCTGCTCTCCAGACACAGCGTACCTTAGGGGACCTGAGACTCCGCATACTAGGAAACAAGTTATCCCCATCTATCCATAATGAGTTAGAATGAGTGCATTACTGGCCTTTTTCAATGTACTGAAAGTGTCTCAACTGCAGCTGTCGCAATGCAGATGACAGTTAACGAGCTGGGCGTCATTCAGACTGAGTTAGTTGCTTCAATGAAAGTGGTCAGATTTACTGCCGAACAGCGTGATTAGGGGATTGAAGGCCGGGCAGGTGTTTCTCCTTGTACCAGTGATGTGCATCCACGACCTCGAATGGGCAGCCCGATAAAATTTGTTTTCAGTGTGGCGCTGGGGACCATTTCGTGTGTTCCCCAAAACCCAATAACTGACGCCGATGGAGATGGGCCAAACCTCTTTCGGGTAAGACTCCATTAGGGATCCTCACCTTCCTTTCGTATGTGCTCTTTTAAATCATGACCCAACTTGTGCTCTGTTATACTCTGGCAGCGCAATTTGTTTGCTTGATTATAACTGGTATTTGGAGTTTAGGAATGTGTGTAAGGTACAGTCTTCTTCTCAAAGATATCGGGCTGCCAATGGGTAGGAATTGCCCCGGGTGGGAGAGATGCAGGAAGTTCCTCTATTTGTGGTTCTTCCTGGCCGACTAAATTGTTTGTTGCTTGGATCCTATCCGTTATATCATTTCCTAGGTGTGACTGTTGGGCGAACCATTTTAGTGCTCGATTTCAATGGCGACACGTTTAAGTTTCACCATTTCCAGAGGATAGCCTTTTGTTCATGTCCTTGGATCAGTAATGTCAACTCCCCTGCGGTGGGGCATTCCAAATTTCACGTCGACCATTTAAATGTGGGCAAGGGCTGATGCTAGTTAAGCATGTTACGAGAGACCACTGATGCTCTTGCTAATAAACTGGGTGTAACCGATCTCGTTCGCTATAAGATCCATCTGGTTGATTATATTCATGTCCATCAAGCTCGTTACAGTCTGTCCCTAAGGTGAGTGCTGTGCCAGAAAATTGTTGATACGTTTCGTGATGGTGACATCAGGCTCTCCACTTCACCTTATGCTTCTCCGATATTTTTTGGTACCGAAGGACAAGGGAAAGATTATAGGCTCGTTGTTGATTATAGACCACTTAATAAAGTGGTTGGTTTGGAGTCGGTGTCCCTTCCTGAGCTTCATAATTCTTTCACCCGGTTTTCTGCGGCCTATTACTTTACTGTGCTCGACCTAAGTTAGGTGTACTAACAGATACCTTAAGCTGAGGATTCCAAGCAAGATACTGTTTTTATACCGACTGGAACATTTATGAGTTTAACAGAGAGACTTTTGGTTTGTCCACCGATGGCGCTATTCTTTCTCGTCTTTTGGATCATATTTTGGGCGATTTAAAAGTCAGATGCATCTCGCATGTCCAATTTGACGAATATACGTGGCATCTTTGGCAGGTATTACTCAAGTTGAGAAGGGCTGGGTTGACCATTAAGCCATCTTAGGTCTTCTTTGCTAGAAGCCAGATATCCTTTTCAGGACATTTTGTCTCTAGCAACGGGATAAGTATCGACCGTAAACGCATTGCAGGTTTAAGGAAATTTCTACCTCCTACCAAAAATAAGGGTGTTGCTAGATTTATTGGCATGTCCAATTATTTTATGAAATCCGTACCTATTTTGACAGTTGCGGCCCCTCTAAATCTTCGTTTGGGGGGAGAGTCAACAGGTTGCGTTCAAGACTATTGAGACTACCTTGAGTAATCCCCCAATGTTAGCCATTTCTGATTTCACTAGGTTTATCGTTCAAACTGATGCGTCCAACGCAGGGATGCAGCAGTACTTCTCCGGGAGAAGAAGAAGAGGCGTCCCCTTGCTTATGTCTGAAGAAAATTATTGTCTGGGTTAGAGCTCGAGTACTCGGTTTATGGGTATGAAGCCTTCGTCGCGTTTTTTGCCCTTGTAAAATTCTAGTTTTATCTTGAACATTGGTTGACCTGGAGACTGACAACCAGGCCTTAACCTGGGTTTGAACACGTCCTAGGAAGAATATGAGGATCACCGGGTGGGCAGTGCGTACGTCTGCCCTTCCGTTTTCAGGGGCTCTGATAATTTAGTCGCTGATGAGCTTAGTCGCATGTTCTTCCTCCCCCAGCTTTTTGCGGACCTTAGATTAGGACCTACTAGGTATCAGCTCTTGCTGAGTGGTCTGCTTCTAGGTTCTTTTTTAAGGAAGGGCATTCGAGTGCTGTACCGGCTCGCCTCGGTTCCCCTTTTGATCCGCTCGTGTGCTCTGTCACGCTTGTGCCCTGCAAGGAGGCGAGAAGCCGCAGCGGCAGGCAGAGAGGAGAGCCTGGCAGCCTTGCCGGCTGGAAGCGGGACAAGGCGGTGTGCTACCGGCGTTCAGCCTGCATTGCTTTCAGCGTCGTGGCGTGCCTGCTAGTTCCTGTTGGGGGACAGTTAGTGGGTTACTTGAATGCATGCATTTCGAGGTCTATTCGCGCCTTGCTTATGTGACCTGTTCTTGCTAGCTTTGTTGTATTACCGATGCATGACTTTGGTGGGTAAACTTTGTGGCTGTTGTTCTGTGGACCCGCCTCCCGCTACGTAATCAGGTGTTGCTCTGACCTCCAGTGTTCTGAGTTGGCTTACTGCCTTGTTAGCGAATTATTGTGTAATTTTGCTGCTGTCTTGTTGACGTGTACTTCATATTTGTAAAAGGTTTTTGGGGTGCATCCTAGGTTTCAGGGTGTGTTGTGGAAAGTATTACTCATCTGACATATTAATTTAAATACCTTATTAGTTAAAATTGTTCTTTTAGATACATTTAAAAGGTAACAATTTTACATTCTGTATTTGTTATGGTTATTACCTGTTTTAATCAAGTATGTTATTGTGGTGTCACCACCAGACACCACACTTGCTAGGTGGTAGCCTTTAAATCGGGCATGGTCCGATAGTATACGTCGGACCCGCGTGTCGCCACTATCAGTGATTGCAGATCGAGCGCCTCCACACGGCAGGTCTAGAGAGACTTACTAGCACTCGCCCCAGTTGTACAGCCGACTTTGCTAGCGATGGTTCATTGACAAATTACGCTCTCATTTGCCGAGACAATAGTTAGCATAGCCTTCAGCTATGTCATTTGCTACGACCTAGCAAGGCGCCATTGTCAATTGCTATTTATCTTGTGATGCATGTACCGTCAGACCGATGTTCACCAATTATGGATTAAAGTTAAGTATTCCAGAAGCTACGTATTATTTTTGCTACTATAAAGACCTTGTCCTGTTCCAGACCTCACGCCATCCTGCGTGAGCTTAAACGCGTGCCTTTCGGCTACCTGTCATAGTGGATTGGCTGTCTTGCCAGTCCACAACAGTTATTGATCTATGTTTTAGATGTCCTGGTCTGCACCTGCTATGCTCCTTTCTTCACGTATCAGTAAGATTACTGAACTTATATTATTCAAGGTAAGCTCAACGGTGAGGACTTTCTGCCCACGCTGCTGTACTTTCAGTTTTCTGTTTAAATATTCTTATTCGAGTTCGATACATTGAGGCACTTCATTATGTAAATTTAAGGTCATTTTGGCTATGTATTGTATTATTTCCCTGTAGAAGCTCTTGTAATTTGACGCTATTAGGCGTTGGAGAGAAATAATCAGGGACCTCTGATTATATTTGGGTCCCCCCGTCCTTTTATTGAACGTCGATAGTGTTGGGTCAAGTAATTTCACTTATTCACTTTTGACATTTACATTTACTTTCTAGGTGGAACTCATTGTGGCTCCCTTTCTCTCGCAGAGGTGCTGATCGCTGCGTACCTGTGCGCGGCGAGAGCCGGATGCGAGCGATATAGAACTTCAGTTTGTGTTGAATCGCTGCGGTGTGGCTACAGCGCGTACTACAGTCACCAGCGTGGCTGTTTGATTCCAGCCTCCCTTCCTGTATCTTGGCCAGTTCTCTGCCGTGACACATACGACTAATTTCTTCCCTTATTTCAGCCAAGGTTGGTGATCTCTACATTGTTTTGTAGTGTGATCCTTATTTCAGTCAAGTCGGGGGCGGAAAGCGCCTCATATTCTCTGAGCAATTCTGTAGCTTCTGTCACAGCAAGCTTGGATTTTGTGGGAGAATGTTTTATGCTTACATTTTCAAAAGGTTCTTATTTTGCATACTTTGTAATTGTTTTTCTATTGCCACATAGGTTAACCAGGTAACTTACTGTAATTGACTGTGCTTCCTTCTCAGTTATTTTATTGTCAGGATAAACTGAACTGTTTACTCGACTTCTTGCAATTGTCAGCAACTACTGTTTTGATCTTTAACAAATTTGGTTTGATTACTTAGTCTGTATCTCTTCTGGGGACTTATCCATTTAATGTTAACGATATTTTTAAGATCGATTTACTTGCTGTTTGGTAAAATCACTGAGCATTTTAACTATTGTCAGCCTAGAACTGTTCTTAAATCTATTTACTAGCCCTATCCTCCCACAGTTCTGGAAGTTCTATATGTGTAAGTATATTGACTTGTAACAAGTTTCCTTCATTGCGTTTACTGATTGTTTGAAGGTGGCTTGTGTACCTTAAGGTTAGCTTGCAAATATGTGTTAATAAGTTGTCACATTAGATTGTTAACTTTCTCGTAATTGATAATAAATGCAATTATTGTTGTTGAAGGGATGGATTATATGTAATTGAGTCCAGCCCTTTCACCCTCACCTAGTACCCTTCTGGTTCTGTATCCTGGGGCACCAATCATCAGTGAGGCAGCGAAGTCAGTTTAGCCCAACTGATTAAATATTATAGTTATGTCCCCGAAGAGTTCCATGGAGGAAAGTATTCAATTTGTCGAGGCATCGCTCCGACAAGTACCACAAGTCAAAGCAGAAAGTATAAGGCAGGAGACTGTTAGAATCTTACAAATAGCAATGTGACACATACATAATATTACAGACAAAGAAAGACAGACCATAAATGAATTCGTGAATATGAAGGGTATTGTTGTTCCACATACGGGTAAAGGAAACGATACGGCTGTCATAAGGATTTCTGAATATGAAAAGAAAGCAGACGAAATGATGAGTGACACCGTTTACAGAGAACTAGGGGTGGTCCAAAGATGAGGATAGTCAAGAACGCAATGACCCTCATAAGGGATTATAGAACTGATCCTGATTCCACAAAGAGACTCATCACCAAAGTTCCCACTCTTCCTATAATTTATGGTGTAGGTAAGGTCCATAAGGAAGATTATCCACTGAGACCTATGGTAAACGGATCGACACACAAACATATTACTTAGCGAAATATCTGGCCCTAAATTGTGCTGACCAACTCCTCCGTAAAGGGTTCAGTTAACCGACAAAAGGTTGATTCTGACATCAAGTCTCTCTTCACCAGTACACCTGTTAAGAAGACCATTCGAATCCTACAGGTGCAGGTTTCCCCTGATATTTGTGGTTCGACGCACTTGTGCCTCTCATCAACGCACTTCGCCTGACGAAGCAGATATTACCAGCAACCACATTGAGTGGCAATGAGATCCCCCGCTCCCCCCTCTCCACCCTCTACCACTGCTCAGTCGCTGCGGACATCTTCATGGAAGCTTTTGAGCACATTCGTCATCTGGGCACACAGAGAAGAGGAGTTGAGAAATTTCCTTCAGCACTTAAGCAGCCTGCATAAGAACGCACAATTTATACATCAAACTGAAAACTGCGGTGCGTTACCAGTTTTGGACGTGGAGGTATATAGAACCGCCGACAGCAGTCAGGGACACAAATTATACTGAAAGGCAACCCCAAAGAATTGGTACATGAATGGAGAAAGGCACCATTACCTAGCTGAGAAGTAATATCTGCTGCAAACGCTGACTGCCCCCGCCTACAGGATGCTAATAACATCAAAAACGAACTGAGGAGGTACACCACACCATTGGCGCCATCGTGTATGACAGCGTTGTAAGAAATACATCCGAATGTAACTAGAATAAAGTAAGAAGGCAAGGAAGAGAAGCTTCCATACATTTACCATATGTGAAGGACGTCAGTGAACGGCTAGGCGAAGTTCTCAGCCGATGAGGTTTCACACCGCTTTTTCACAGAAACTACATGACCGACGACATTATGCATTCCACCAAAATAAATGTTAACCTCGAGAAGTACATGAACTACGTTCTGAGTGCGGAGCTGCCTAGATCGGTGAGACAGGGAGAACATACAGTACACGAGTATCAAAACATGAACACTATGTGCGGTTAGCACAGCACAATAATGCGGCCATAGCGGAACACCACTATGTCTGTGGACAACCTATCGTGTTCCAGGGAGCCCATGTGCTGGCGAAATAGTCGCGGAAATGTCAACGCAAAATACGAGAGTCGATCGAAATTACTAAGCAACCTGACATCATAAATAGAGTGGATGGCTTCAGACCTTCGGCGTCCTGGCTGCTGGCTATCCCCGTCCGATGGGCTGCGGTTGGCCGTGGGGCAGAAGCCTAACAGGGTACCAGAGCGACAGCTTAAACACATAGCTATAGAGGAACTGTCTGTGCATTTCTGCTTACACCAGGAAAAATCATACCCACCGCAACCCAAGCGCTGATTTGCGGATCGTAGCCGGTCAGCTACGAGCCGGATAATCCACTAATTACCTTTTTCGTCTCCCTTTCGTCGTGGCTAGGCTGTTATACTGTAGGGCCAAAAAATTTAAAAAATACTACGTATTGACACAGGCTACCTGCGATTAATCCGGACACGTTACCTCTTATAAAACCAGTCTTCTCCTGGACTAAGCCGTTATAGCACCGTCGAAACGTCGGTTTTACGGTTCATATTTTAAAGTACTTTGTGCAATGATGTGGTATAGCAAGCAGAAGAATTTGAATCGTCACGACACGGCCGCGGAAGCCCACGCTGGGTAAATTTATGGAAAGCCGCAAGTACATGTATTAATGTGTGAGAGCAAGAAAGTATTTCTACATGTTTCAAAAATGTGTTTGTGTTACCTGGAGAATAGGGTACCTAGTGTATCCTGGTAATTGTTTCAATCTATTTGCCGATCTTAGAACCACATGAGGGAGTGCACACCAAAACAGCCGTTAGCAGTTTCTAGCGATTTCTACTGTCTTTGTTGTTTTGAGACATTAAGTGGTGTTTTATGCAGCGTTTTTAAATATTATGAGTTCCACATATTTAAGTACTATGTAATATATTCAAACCATTTGGAGGACGCTGTTCATTCCTCATTTAGAGAATTTAACGATGTGTGAAATTCTGTATATTTTTTAACTTGTTATATAACGTGCGGACATTTAAGCCATATTTCGCTGCTTGAGCACCATCTCGTACGCTGCAAGGCCTTCTGCCAGTGAATATGTGATATTAGCAAATTTCACTTTTTTGAAAATGCGAATTCATGTTTGTTAGCAATAGCTTGTGCTCCAGAATATTTTCAAATCGTAACAGATTTTTGATAATACTGGTTCTTAATTCGATTTCACTCAGTGATCGTTGATGTGTAGTTGACTAATAATATAACATTTAGATTATTAAATACAGTACTGAGAAGTATTTCTCGACAGAAACCTCTTAAATTTGAATAGAATCTTTCTTCATGAGTAAGTGAATATGTTGTAACTTGAGCCAGTTTTTCACATTTGGAAAAACTTTACTTTTACGGAATAATTGTTCTAATTTCATAAAAATATTGGAACACACGTTGAGTGAATGACGTTATTTCAAAATGGAATAAGAAAATATATTAAACTCTTATTGTAGGGCTAGCTGAAAGCTAACATCAGGTGTGTTCAAGCGTACGATAATGTACTAAGGAAAGGTAGCACCAATGAGAAACCTTAGATGTCTAAAGTTTATGGATTTGTTGCCAATACCTATTGTGAACTGAATGTTTCATGCTGACTGTTTACGTCATAAAGGAATAATCTGAGCTGTCTTGCACAGCCAGTCCACAGACGTCATCAACATATCTGAACCAGTACATAATTGTTCACCCAAACGTTGCTTCATTAAGAAAAGTGTCCGCCCCCGGTAGCTGAATGGTCAGCGTGACGGATTGTGAATCCTCTGGGCCCAGGTTCGATTCCCGGCTGGGTCGGGGACTTTTCTCCACCCAGGGAGTGGGTGTTGTGCTGTCCTCATCATCCTCCTATCATCCTCATCGACTGAAGGTAACCGAAGTGGCGTCAGATTGAAAGACCGGCAACCGGCGAACGATCCGCCCGGCGGGGGGCCCTAGCCGTACGATTAATTAAATAACTAGATTAAGAAAAGTGTTCCACGAAACATTTTGCCATAACATGCCTTAGGAAGAAACACATAGTTAATCCACAAAACTGCGATACAATATTTTATGGAAATAGAGATAGTTTTGTGATAAGCTTATAGAACTGACCAGTCTCAAGTCATCCACTTCCATAAGGTTGATATTGTATATGAACTCTGTCAGGATAGTATCACATTCCCTTACTGGTATGATTGAAAATTAAATGAGATATCAAAAACATAACTAAGCTCGGTGAGGGGGTGATAAAACCTTTATTTTATTTATAGGTGTACTGTGTTTGAAATATCATGTTCATTCTACTTTTACTTAAATAATTATAACTTCCTTACCAGTCTTTCGTCGGGAATTGTGAATGAAAATACAACTGGACAGATGGTTACATTTTTCTCATGTAATTTTGAAAGACGATTTAGTCAAGTAGACAAGGGCTTCAGGTAGTAAATAATTCTGCCTCAAAATCGGTGTACATACTTTTGGAAGATTTGGTTACACGTTTAATATCATTTCTGTAACTTAGTAGGGTTCTTGGGAATAACTTTTAAGCATCTTGGAGTCAGGTTTTGTATAGCAGGCTTGTTAAGAAGCGCAGTAGTATTGCCTTTGCCTAGTCATAAGGGTCTTTCAGGGTAAGCTTCTCATTAAAGGTCTTAAAGGTTTGGAAATTCTTGGTCTTCAAAAGTGTTACATTGGAACAGGTTTTGTTTCTTTAACGTCTGAGCCCTAGTTGTTTCGGAGAAGTATTTTCAGCTAAAACATATTTACTACCTACCTTCAATACAGCTAGCTGTTTCAGAGGTTATTGTTTCGCTCATTTGTTGAAAACACTAAACCCAATAAGTTAATAACGCTATGTGAAAACTTTTTTAGATAAGTTTCTAGTGTCTCTTTAAGCCTACCATCTTAATTAAAAGTTATCTCCACAAGTTAGTTCAAATGGTTCAAATGGCTCTGAGCACTATGGTACTTAACTGCTGTGGTCATCAGTCCCCTAGAACTTAGAACTACTTGAAACTAACTAACCTAAGGACATCACACACATCAATGCCCGAGGCAGGATTCGAACCTGCGACCATAGCAGTCACGCGGTTTCAGACTAAAGTGCCTACAACCACTCGGTCACAGCCGCCGGCCACTGTACCAGAACTATAGAATTTGTTATTCACTGACGTAATTTGTAACGCCAGAATTCTTCTGCTCATCGACTCAAAGACAGTGCATACTGCTGGACAATGCAATCTGCACTGTGTATAATTAATTGCAGAAGTGATCGAGGTACAAAAATTCCATTTCTTTTGGTATTAGAGTTCACACAGTAAATGTTACGTTACCCTTCTGAAAAGCTGCTACTTCTTGACCATACGAAATGATTTAAATGATAGAAATATTCCTACGCAGCGATCAACGTATTGGACAAGAGTGAAAAATCATTGAGATATCCTGGTCTCTGAGTTACATTCAGTTTAAGTAATCTATTTTACAAGTATTAAGGCACTTCATAATGGGTATTCAAATTTTGTTTGGTGTCCTGGCTCGGGCATAGCTTGTCCAATTACAGCTCCTGTGTGACTGCTCAGTAATGCCTCAGAAAGAACAAATGCAAACTCCTAAAATAAGAAATTAAAGCAAATTACAGCCTCGTGAACAGTCGAATAGAGGGTTTGATGATAACGCTAAAGTCCTGTCACCAAGTATTGTAGTGATTTCCCTAAATCACTCCAGGCAAACGCCGGGATGGTTCCTCTGAAAGGGCACGGCCGACTTCCTTCCCCATCCTTCCCTAATCCGATGAGACCGACGACCACGCTGTCTGGTCTCCTTCCCTAAAACAACCAACGAACCAAGTATTGCAACGCTTTTGGAAACAATAATTGTGACATATTTCCAGTATTTGTTATATAGTGAGAGTTCCGAAATGACGTACACCCGATGACAGTGCAGTTCGAAGTCAGTACTACTTTGACTGGAATTTTCTCTTTCGAAAAGAGAAATTTAAATCATAAGTTGTGAACCGTAATGCCGCGAAAAACCTTCGTCTGCATGGTTGGAGATTTCTTCTTTCGGGCCTTCTTCCTTTTAAATTATCAACAGTCAAATAACGCGTTTTTGGGCTTCATCTAAGCGTTCGATGCATCGAGAGTCCCTCTGACAAGTTAATCTTGCGTTCGTCATTCTCGTACTCTCGTACTGCGATCGATAGTCACTTAGATGGCCAGTTTAATTCTGACATCATCCCGGTCAGTCGATAAGTGTAAATATTGCTTTTCTGATGGTTCCAGAAACTCTTTCTGTCTCCAACGTTGTAACAATCTCCAATTCAATTTCTTATAAGTGTGAACGACTTCTATTTCGTTAGATATTAATGTAACAGATTTCAAAAGAATTGTTTTTGAAGAATCTTTAATTAAATCAGGGGCTCATTTTAAGCCCTCCTACACATGGAGATGACTTATAGAAAGAAAACTTACATCGACCATTCAGAGATTTATGTAAGCAGCGGTCATGGGGCAGATGAATAAGAAACACACGATGACCAGAAGAAATTACTGACACAGAAATCGTCTCATTCTTAAAATAGGCATTGCGACAGCTGTCTAAAACGTTCTGAATCTAATTTCTCTGGCCTGTAGTGCAGGAAAAAAGTTACTTACATTGATAATCTAATGGTACACTACACAAAAATATTTTTGTGGCTATTAACGCCCCTTTTCCAAACCATTACTCTTTTCGCGCTCACATGATGTGCCACATGTCCGTGGGAGAAGGGGGAAAATGGGAGATTTGTGTGTGTGTGTGTGTGTTGGGGAGGGGGGGGCGGCTATGCTTCAGCGGACGTGCATGCACAGCCGTATGCAAAGCGCCCAGCAAATCACCCACTTTCTCGTGCCACAGGTCTTTCTGCTTTCTTCTCTTTTAGTTCTCCGCTGGAAAGCTCTAATTTTGCTCTTTCCGGCTTGAATCTGAAATGTCTTTCTAGGACGAAATTTGCGTCATATCTCTGCGTGCCGAGTATTGGACCAGAAAAACGCTGTAATGGAAATTGCTGGTGGCGGGTTTTATGTGAGTGGCCACTTCTTACGCGGTTTGACGGCCACTATCTTCCACGGACCCAATGTCCGAAGAGGTTTTCCTTTAGTTGACCACCAGACTAAATTTCTGATTCCTGTTAACACGCTACTCTTTCAGTTTATCTTACTTAGTGAAATCCCTGGGATAGTAGGACAGAGCGGATGCGGTTATATTTGTGGAAAGGGGCCAAAATTAGTTACTGTCAGTTACACTCAACATATAAACTTTATTTGTTAAAACACACAATCGCACAAGCAAGAATGAAAACTCTCAAAGTTTTAACGAAAGACCTCTTTTGATTTAATTTAGATCAGCTGAAGGCCATATCGAAAATCCAAGACACAAGACCTAAGCAAGGAATTGAGGTACAGGAGTTCTTCTTTCAATATAAATATGCTGAAAGCCTTAGCTTAAATTTTTCCCATAGAGCTCGGCTGAAGGCCATACACTGATCAAGAACAGTGTTACAGCTTAAGTCCAAGACAAAGATTTTCAATGTTTAATCTAAATAGGCTGAAACCTCGGTTTAAAGCCGCATTAGACAAAAAATTTCACGTCTTAAGGCCTAGGAAGAAGAGCTTTCAATTTGAAAAGGCTGAAGGCCTTATCTTAAAATATTTCGTGTAAAACTCGGCTGAGGGCCTCATACTAAGGAATAACAATCTTGTGACTTAAGGGTAAGACAATGATTTCGAATTTTTAATTTGAGAGAGATTAAAACTCGGCTAAAGGCTACACGCCATGCAAAAAACAATTTTACGGGTTAAGGCCTAAAGGGAAGAGCTTCTAATTTTCAACTAAAATAGGCTAAAGGCTGTATCCAAAAATGCTTCACATAAAACTCGTCTGAAGGCCGCATATGAAACCCAAACAATCTCACGGCTTAAAGCCCAGACAAATAAATTTCCAATTTTTAATTTAAGCTGGAACATTCGGCTGAAGGCAACATACAAACTAGAAAATATTTCTTATGGCTTAAAGCCAAGACAAACTTTTTCGATTTGAAAAGGCTGAGAACTTGGCTGAAGGCCACATACCAACTTGAAACCAATTTACCGCTTAAGGCCTAGACACAAGGAATTTTCAGTTTTAATTCTGAAAGGCTTAAACTCGGCTAAAGGCCACATACCAAACAAAAAAGAATTTTTTTACGGCTTAAAGCCTAAGATGGAAAACTTACAATTTTAATAAACTAAAATTCGGCTTAAGGCCACACAGAGTACTTAAGACTAAAAATGAAATCACTATGTGAAACACAAGGAGCGATGCTGAGAATGTTCCAAGGATCGGCCTGGGAAGGTAACACTAATGCATGTTTTGGTGAGACAGGCAGCCACACCAACAACCTCTTAAGCGGAAGGTAATCCAACCGAAACCCAGCCGACGAACCAATCAACAAGATCAGTTCTGCTCCACCAGACCAGCAAAACGACAGCAAGATGTCAATAGCACTACGTTCTGGATACTGGTGCCCAATCCAGCCAAGTCACAATAAACGCCCAAAACTACCAAAAACACCTCAGCTGTCGAACTACACGCCTAACTGTACAGCATCAACATGACGAGGAAAATATACTGCCAAAAACTACGCCAAAGACTAAGGCAGGTCACCGAAACGTCAACGGCCACAAGGCAGAAGATACCGCCGGTACACTTCATTAATGAAGGAATGAATTAAATTAAGTTAAACGCCACACAGAAACACGGCTGCAATTCTAGCCGACTTCAATGCACACACATTGTTGCTCGCGGGAGTCTCCCAGAAAGCGACAACCAGGATCAAACAATGAGATGTGATACCAGTTGAGGCTTGATAATAGGTTGAGCACTTAACTTTAGCGTCCAGGATCGGCGGGCGACGAACTTCGTTACCTTCGAAAGAAGCGCCTCACAACTCCAACCGCGCGTGCACGCCACCAGCGGCTCCGGCCTGACCACGCGCCACGGAGACTTCCCCGCTGCTCTGCCCCAACCGACCGACTGCGTCACACACGGTAACGGTCAAAAGACCAAATACACGTTGGCCGATGAGACGACCGACCGTATGACCAACCAACGGTCGTTCCTGCTCCAGTCTCCTTCTGTCGGACATTGCATGTGTGTCCCCAGCGGTCGGCAAGTACTGCCTGTCAGTACCTCACTGGCGCTCCGTCCCCGACGCTGCTCCGTGCCCGACTGCACTCCTGGTCCGTCTCCAACTGACACACGTCGACCCAGAAATACTATCGGTCACTCCAGAGATGGTACGACAGTGCACTTATCGATAAGCGCTGCTGCTGCCACTCACGGGCAAGTGAGGCAGAAGTTAGTGACGACAGTAAATGGAATAAGAAATCGAAGCAGCAGAAGATGACAAACAATAAATGCCGTGCACAGCTCACATAGCAGTGTCAAAATCATTATGGCTTAGACCCATGTTAATGGTACGTTCATCGAGTACATTTGTTAACGCATAATTTTTGGTGTTCTTTAGAATCTAGTCTTGTCTTAAAACTTTCCTTCCGGTGGTAAATGGTAACAATTCACGCATGTCCTTCTGGTGTATTAGGCTGTGTCACTACCGTAAACAGCGTTTGACAAGAAATGATATCCTTCAGACGGAATGCCTTGACATGATACTTGGTTCCTGTCGCTTGGACAGTGTATTATTAGAAATTGTAATCCTTACACTAAGATTGACATCGTTTGAGACGCGATAAATGTTAATGAATGTTCTTTAATGAAACTGTATTACTAAATATCCGATCCCGGAAACTGATAAAAGAAAGAAAAAAACAACATGCTGATGGCGATATAATTTGGTCATATACATGCAGCTCTTCCAGGTACGTGAAAGCTGAACGCCAACTCCGAAAACTGCTATGGCAGGGCGATGTGAACGAGACCTAGGAGGCCGAAACTCAAGTGAGTCAGTAATATGGGCAGTGTATTTTTTAAAAGAATCATCTCGGGATTTATTTTTAGTGATTTACAAGGAGTTTTAAACCGGCTTGAATGCCAGAGACGTTAATAAAATATACACGTGGTCGGTATGTTTCTGGTGTTAGAATCAGTTTGTAGGGATAATCGTTAGTATCGAACATAAGTAGTCCTTTAGAAAGACGTAAACTACTGTTTGAAGGTTTTCTTCTCTAGCAGCCACTGTATGTGTTGTGTTCTCATGTACTGTAATTAACAGAAACTCATAATGTGTAAACAGCTTCCGAATTGTTTAAACACCTTTTTTGTAAATAACATTCCAAGTTTAAACCATGTATTTCTAATTCATTCACGAATCACTTTCACCTCGTCTGAGTTTTGTACAGTTACTTTAAAGTGGAAATGAAATTAAAGCAATAAACCTCCACGCAACACCGTCAGCGGTTGTTCTACGGCCAAGACAAATGACTATTACTAATGGTTATTTTGACATTAAAAATAGAGCATCATGTTAAATAGGTGTACTTCCAAATGTAAATATTAATGCTGCCAAAACCGAAATCTCTTAAATGTATGGGTTAAATTACTTCAAGGAAACAGATAATACATATAAAACAAAACTGAAACTCAGGTTCTTACGTATTAAGAATTCACAAGTACATAAAAATACTATTACGGAAAGGCTAACCATTCGTATATTCACCCGTGCATTGCACTGCATTCATTCACACGATTCTCTCAGGTAAAATGTTGTAAAATCTTCATCGGGTCAAATGACTATACATTTCTTCAGAATAAATAAACTAATACTCAAACTACCTGTAGATATAGATGCACCTATATAAATAACTAGTTTCCAGTGTCCAGTCTACATTAAATTATTAGAAGTCTGTGGATAAATTTAATTTAGGCCTTCTTTTTGTACTGTATGAATGTTTACTGATGTTCGAAATCGTTCGGTACTTTTCGGTAGTTATCAAAGTCCGTTGTCATTATATGGAATTAACAACGACACGATTAACTTAACATTTTTTTAAGTTTGTAAAGAACTAACATACAACAGTGTTCGGGTGCACTCGCTGAGTCCTATTACTGCTCTACATGGATACTGCTGTTGCAGTTAATTTTCAAGCATTTCACGAACATGTCTATGATACAGGAAGAAAAGACCTCAGTGAAGAATTTGGGATCAGTAATTAGATAATATTTTGCGTAACTATTAACGTGGATATGTATTCAAAATATGTATTGTTAACATAAGCAGAGTTCATTGCTGTTTATATTCTTTGTCTTTGGAACATAACTTGTATCTGATTCAACTACTGCTCCGGACCCCATTCCTCACCTTCTCTCCTTGCACACGGAACAGAATTTACATACCTGAAATGTATGGGTCTAGTGTCATACCATGTGCGAACACTTTTCTACCAAAAGAAACTCCACATCGCATCCACCTGGGATGGTTCAGTGGACAGACCGTCAAAATCTGGACACAGATCAACCATGAAAACTGGAAGAATATACGCTGATCTTTGAAAAAGAAGTAAAATATAGACAGTGAACGCTCCAACAACAAGAAGAGAGCAGCGTGGTACAGCAACTGCGTCGAGGGTTAGTCGGCACAGTTGCTCAGCATGTTCGGTCAGAGGGTCATCTGTACTCTGTAATTAAAAAAAAACAACATTGTAAACTGTCCGTCCGGTCACTTAAATGTTCTTCTCTTTCTGTAGTTTTGGCAGTTGTCATACTATACGTTGATTATAGAATATGAGACATGTGGCAAGAATACGTTACCGGCACGAGTAAATGTGATGTAGAGTGAGAGCAGGCGAGACAACAGATGCACGTCTCACAGAAATGAGAACAACAAACAAACGGGTGTGAAGTATGTTACATGAAAGGGATGCAAGAGTCAAGACTTCCAAAATGGAACGCAGCTTAAAAGATGTTAAAAATATATGTTTTGAGAGAGTACAGAGAGACTGTGCGACAATGACTTTACGTTCGTCTCTTGCAGCTTATGAGAAAAACTATTTTGTTTTTATAATTTCCTTGGGAGCTGTCACATTCACATTCATGCGAACAACTACATCGGGAAAGGAGGCACATCTCACTCACTTACCAGTCGTACAAATTAGGTGCGTCGTTAAGAGATTCTTCTCATATGACACACGTACCGTCACTAATGTCGTGTATGACACACCAGACCTGTTATCAAATGGAGGAAAAAAATTGTTCAAATGGCTCTGAGCAATATGGGACTTAAGATCTGAGGTCGTCAGTCCCCTACAACTACTTAAACCTAACTAACCTAAGGACATCACACACATCAATACCCGAGGCTGGATTCAAACCTGCGACCGTAGTAGTCGCGTGGTTCCAAACTGAAGCGCCTAGAATCGCTCGGCCCAATGGAGGATTCGGTTGACGTGTCTCCTTGTCATCAAACGCTTTTGGTTCCCGTTCGAAAGGCACTTTCTGTCGGCTGCTAATAGAGTAGTTGTGCAGAATCAACTGTCATCATGGGTTCCTCCCTAAACAAGTACGAGGGAGGTTTGAACAAGGTTCACCCGCTTGGCAGTCCATATAACCAGGACGCCATTTCTCTCCCGATTGCTCTGTATTGCACTTCTTCTTCTTGGACCGTTATCTGTTTCTATTTTGCTTTTTTTTCGCTGTTCAGTACACCTTCTTCTTGTTTTCAGACTTCATCTGTATTCAGTTTTTGACGAGCTGTCCACTGGGACCTCCTACCACTAAATTTGAGGGAGGTGCGATGGGGAGTTTCCCTTGTAAGTGTCTGCGAATCGTTAACTGAAGCGGGACGTGGGTACCAGCCCGGCACTCACCTAAGATGAGGGGATTCATCTACGACGTGGAAAACCGCATAAAAACCACATCCACGCTGGTTGGCACACCAGGCCTCGTCCCTAATCGCCAGGCGGATTCGAATCCTGGAAGTGACACACTGACGCCCACGGCTGTCCAGACGGATCATTTATGAACATTTAAACACAACGAACAGTATTTCAAAACAGAATGTTTATGTAAGATGTCTCGTACTCCTTTGAAGATAACTGAAGATGCCTAATAACATTAATTACATCATGTTGAAATGACACGTAAAAAAAGTAATAGTAACTCATTTCTGAAACATAAAAGCAAAGCATAAATTTTGTTTGTCACCTAATAAATACTTCAAAGTATGTGCTATTGTTCTGAGGCTGTAACCAGTAATGTCATCTTTTAGCATCCTAAGGAAGTGTCTCCATATATGTTATCATTGCCGTTTGAGTACTTTAGTGTTTGCGTATGCTATTATTTGCGTAACAAATTATTTCAATAGCTAACCTATGCTGAGGAGTAGAAGTACGTAAGACTTTTATTGTCCTTGTATGGGAAATGAACGCGACTTTCTTTTTCGTAACGATTTGAGAATCATAGTATGTTGGATTATTAGTATCTTACTGCGCATGTATGACGGTCTGAATGATTATTGTAGTTATTAAGTTACAAAAATATTGTATGATTCGGTGATGCAACATAGCTCGTCATTCGATGTGGAGTTTACATTTGTCGTAGCTGTTTTGTTTCATTTTAATTACAAATTGCCTGTACATGAATACAAAAGTGGAACATTACTACCACGCGTACTGAACCATCGTCATAAAACGGCGATTGCTGGTCCGATGACTTTACAGCCATACTTTCAAGTAACTAATATCTTTTATAGCGTATCCCAGTAGCAGCGTTATAACATTTGCCAAATAATCACAAAAATAACAAAAATGATGTTTCAAAAAATGACTAATTGTTATAACCTGCAAGATAAAGTACATTATACACGGAAGCGCCAAAGAAACTGGTACAGGCATGCGTACTCAAGTACAGAGATATATAAACAGGCAGAATAAGGCACTGCAGTCGGCAAAGCCTGTATAAGACCACAAGCGTCTGGCGCAGTTGTTAGATCGGTTACTGCTGCTACAATGGCATGTTGTAAAGACTTAAGTGAGTTTGAAAGTGGCGTTATAGTCAGCGCAAGAGCGATGGGACACGGGGTCTCCTAGGTAGTGATGAAATGGGGATTTTCCCGTACGACCGTTTCTCGAGTGTACCGTGAATATCAGGAATCCAATAAAACATAAAATCTCCGACATAGTTGCGGCCGAAAAAAGATCCTGCAAGAACGGGACCAACGACGACTCAAGAGAATCGTTCAAAGTTACAGAAGTGCAACCCTTCTGCAAACTGCTGTAGATTTCAATGCTGGGCCATCAACAAGTGGTAGCGTGTGAACCATTCAACGAAACATCATCGATATGGGATTTCGGAGCCGAATAGCCACTCGTGTACCCTCGAAGACTGCACGACATAAAGCTTTACGCCTCGACTAGGCCCGTCAACACCGACATTGGACTGTTGATGACTGGAAACATGTTGCCTGGTCGGGTATGGAGACAACCTCATAAATCCATGGACCACGCATGTCAGCAGGGGCAGCTCCAGCTGGTGGAGGGCCATTAATGATGTGCAGCCTGTACAGTTCGAGTGATATGGGATCCCTGATACGTCTAGATACGATTCTTACAGGTGCCACGTACATATCCTGTCTGATAGCCTGCACCCACTCTTGTCCATTGTGCATTCCTATGTACTCAATTCCAACAGGACAATGCAACACCCCACACGTCCAGAATTGCTACAGAGGGGCTCCAGGATCACTCTTCTGACCTTAAACACTTCCGCCGGCCACCAAACCGCAAACATGAACATTATTGATCATATCTGGGATGCCTCGCAACGTGCTGTACTCTTAGTTATACGGACAGCCCTACAGGTTTCTTTGGTGTCAATTCCCTCCAGCACTATTTCAGACATTAGTTGAGTCCATGCCACGTCGCGTTGTGACACTTCTGCATGGTCACGGGGTCCCTACACGGTATTACGCAGGTGAACCTGTTTCATTGGCTCTTCAATGTAATATGTAATTGTGGTCTTCAGTCCAAAGACTGGTTTGATCCAGCTCTCCGTGCTACTGTATCCTGTGCAATCCTGTTCTTCTCCAAGTAACTGCTGAAACCTACATCCTTTTGAATCTGCTCACTGTATTCGTTTATTGGCTTCCCTCTACGATTTTTACTCCCCACGCTTCCCTCCAGTACTAAACTGGTGATCCTCGATACCCCATGATGTGTCCCATCAACCGATCCCTTCTTCTAGTCACGTTGTACCACAAATTATTCTCCTCCCCAATTACATTCAGTACCTTCTCATTAGTTACGTGATCTATTCATCTAATCTTCAGCATTCTGCTGCAGCACCACATTTCAAATGTTTCTACTGTCTCCTTGCCTGAACTGTTTATCGTCCATGTTTCACTTCCATACATGGCTACACTCCATACAAATACTTTCAGAAAGGACTTCCTGACACTTATATCTTTACTGAATGTTAACAAATGTGCCTATTTGAGAAACACTTTTCTTGTCATTGAAAGTCTGCATTTTATACCCTCCGTACTTCCACCATCATCAGTTATTTTGTTTCCCAAATAGCAAAACTCATCTACTACTTTAAGTTTCTCATTCCCTAATCTAATACCCTCAGCATGAACTGATTTAATTCGGCAACACTCCATTCTGTTCGTTTTGCTATTGTTGGTGTTCATCTTATATCATACTTTCAAGACACTGTCCATTCCGTTCAACTGTTCTTCCCAGTCTTTTGCTGTCTCTGACATAATTAAAATTTCATCGCCGAACTTACAAGTTCGTGTTTCTTCTCCCTAGACTTTAATTCCTTCTCCAAATTTTTCTTTTCTTTCCTTTGCTGCTTGCTCATTATACAGATTAAATAACATCGGCGGTAGGCTACAACCCTGTCTCACTCCCTTGTCGACCACTGCTGCCCTTTCGTGTCCCTCGACTCTTGTAACTGCCATCTGGTTTCTATATAAACTGTAAATGGCCTCTCTCTCCTTGTATTTTACCCCTACGGCCTTTAGAATTTGAAAGAGAGTATTCCAGTCAACATTGTCAAACGCTGTCTCTGTGTCTACAAATGCTACAAACGTAGGTTTGCCTTTCCTTAACCTTTGTTCTGTGAGAGGTCGTAGGGTCGGTATTGGCTCTCCTGCTCCTAGATTTCTCCGGAATCCAAGCTGGTCTTCCCCGAGGTCGGCTTCTACCAGTTTTTCCATTCGTCTGTAAAGAATTTGTGTTAGGATTTTGCAGTCGTGACTTATTAGACTAATAATTCGGTAATTTTCAAACCTATCAGCACTGCTTTCTTTGGGATTGGAATTATTATGTACCTCTTGATGTCTGAGGGCATTTTGCCTGTTTCATACATTTTGGACACCAGGTGGTAGAGTTTTGTCCTGGCTGGCTCTCCCAAGGCTATCAGTAGTTCTAACGGAATGTTGTCTACGCCTGGGGCCTCGTTTTGACTTAATTCTTTCAGTGCTTTGTCAAATTCTTCAAGCAGTATTATATCGGAGGAGTAGGAGGTTAGTGTTTAACGTCCCGTCGACAACGACGTCATTAGAGATGAAGCACAAGCTCGGATGAGGGAAGGATGGGGAAGGAAATCGGCCGTGCCATTTCAAAGGAACCATCCCGGCATTTGCCTAAAGTGATCTAGGGAAATCACGGAAAACCTAAATCAGGATAGCCGGACGCAGGATTGAACCGTCGTCCTCCAGAATGCGAGTCCAGTGTGCTAACCATTGCGCTAGTATTATATCTCTTTTCTCATCTTCATCTACGTACTCTTCCACTTCTCTCAAGCGCATCTACGTTGTATAGACTCTCTACATACTCCTTCCACATTTCCACTTTCCCTTCTTTGCTTAGAGCTGGGTTTTCATCTGAGCTCTTGATATTCATACAGGTGGTTCTCTTTTTTCCTAAAATCTCTTTAATTTTCATGTAGGCAGCATCTACCTTACCCCTAGAGATATTTTCTTCTACATCCTTACATTTGTTCTCTATCCACTCCTGCTTAGCCATTTTGCATCGATTAAATTTAATATCTCTTGTGTCACCCAAAGATTTCTACTAGTCCTCGTCTTTTTACATATTTTATCCTGTTGCCCTCACTACTTCATCTCTTAAAGCTACCCATTCTTCTTCTACTGTATTCCCTTCCCTTTTCTTGACAGTCGTTCCCTATGCTTCCCCTGAAGCTCTCTAGAACCTCTGGTTCTTTCAGTTCATCCAAGTCCTATCCACTTAAATTTCAACCTTTTTGCAGTTTCTTCAGTTTTAATCTGCAGTTCATAACCGATAAATTGTGGTCGTAGTCCACATCTGCTGCTGGAAACGTCTTACAGTTTAAAACCTGGTCCCGAAATCTCTGTCTGACTACAATATAAACAATCTGAAACTTTCCGGTCTGTCGATGTCTCTTCCACGTATACAGCCCTCTTTCATGATCCTTAAACCAAGAATTAGCTATGTTTAAAATAAGCTCTGTGCAAAATTCTACCAGGCGGCTTCCTCTTTCATTATTTACCCCCAGTCCATATTCACCTACTACTTTTCCTTCTCTTCCCCTTCCTACCACCGAATTACAGTCCCCCATGACTATTAAATTTTCATCTTACTTAACTATCTGAATAATTTCTTTTATCTCTTCATGTATTTCTTCAATCTCTTCATCATCTGCGGAGCTAGTAGGCATATAAACTTGTACTACTGTACTGAGTGTGGTGTTCGTGTCTATCATGGTTACAATAATGAGTTCACTAAGCTGTTCATAGTAGCTTATCCGAATTCCAATTTTTGATTCATTATTAAATCCACTCCAGCATTACTCGTATTTGATTTTGTATTTATAACCCTGAATTCACTTAACCAGAAGTCCTGTTCCTGATTCACTAATTCTCACTATATGTAGGTTTAACCTGTCCATTTCCCTTTCTAAATTTTCTAACCTACATTCCCGATTCAGGGATCTGACACTACGCGCTCTGATCCGTAGAATTCCAGTTTTGTTTGTCCTGAGCAGTCCCCGCCTGGATTATTACACTCAAAAAGATGTCGTCATCATTTAGCCATACAGTGGAGCTGCATGCCTTTGGGAAAGATTACGGCTGTGGTTTCCCCTTGCTCTCAGCCGTTAGCAGTATAGGCACAGGCAAGGTCGTTTCGATTGATGTTATAGGGCCAGATCAGCCATTCATCCAGAGTGTTGCCCGTGCAACTACTGAAACGGCTACTGCCCCTCTTCAGGAACCGCACCTTTATCTGGCCTCTCAACAGAAACCCTGCACTGTGGTTGCACCTACGGTACGCCTATGTGTATCGCTGAGGCATGCAAGCCTCTCCACCAGCGGCAAGGTCCATGGTCCATTGGGGTGGGGTCTATAATATAACCCTGCATAATTTCTCTGGAATAGTAAAAAAAGAGGAAAAATTCTTTTCTTTCTAATAGAGATATTTAAGAGACGTGTACATACTGCCTTATTTCAAATTTATATGATGATATCACATTTCGTTACTACTGAGAATTCCATCATTCAGTGTATAAAGGAGCAAAATGCTCAAAATAAATTCTTTTTTACCAGAGGGCACCTATAAATGGGAATCGTTTCCATAAAGTATGGTTTGAATATCTCTTGCATAGCGAATATTAAAATATGATTGCAACGGAGTATGGTCTATCATTATTCCGTGTGCCATTCATCCCTTACCAAATTGTTCGACTGCTACTTTCCCTTGGTATCATACTCAATGTTTCTCAGTATTTCATGTGGGTAGTGCCAATACCGTGTTTTCTTTCATGTTTACCCTACCAGAAGCAGAAACGTTTTACGCATCCCTTCAGTTTGCGACGTTGTTAAGTGAGAAATGGATCAAATACAGTGTATTTACTACTTAAAGTATAAGCGATGAAGTTCGAAAGCAATATTTTATTCTAGATCTTCACTATAGTAACTGTTTCCTCACATTTTCGTGATGTATGGAACCCATTTGCAACGTCTCGTTACGGAATGTGCAGTCTAGGTGGTTGGCATCCGAATTTAGAAATGTATTTCAGGCAAGATATGATTTTACAGGCTCTCTTGTGTATCAGTATCTATCGACAATTAGAAGGAGTGCGATCATCGAGAATAGCATCTCAAGTAACGCCAGACATTCTGGATTGGCGACTCCATGGAGTGCTGTGTGCACAACGGCCATATAAGTTAAATTAAAAGGAATGTCAGCGTTGGCCGCAGAATTGATGGTCTATTGATAGCAAAATCGATTTTCAATCACTTAGTGATCATCTTCAGTGCTGTGGCGTACAAATTAAACTCATACACGCTGCTATCAAGTTAACAGTAACCAAAACTGGTTACTGTTACTGGTATCAAGTTACTGGTATGAAGTTATCAGTAACCAAAACTGAGAAGGGATCGCTTCTCAGTTTTGGTTACTATTAACTTGATAGCAGCGTCTATGAGCTTAATTTGCACACCACAGCACTGAAGATGATCACTATATGATTTAAAATCGATTTTCCTATCAATAAACCATCAATATTAGGGCCAACGCTGACCTTCCTTTTAATTTCCCAGGTACTCGTATTCTTCTGGTACTACGCAAAATGATATACGCTTAGACAAGCTGTTTTCTCAGTCATCAGTTTACTCCAATATTAAGCACTGTGTACAGGAGGATTCTATGGGCATTGACTAATCAGTAACTTTGTAGCCGCGTCTCAGATATCCTGCGACTAGGAATGTTTCCACCCAGAGTCAAGGAGCAGTTGAGACTGTTGTACACTGAAAACAAACGAAGACACCACTGTAAACATTTTATTGTACCAATACTTAGCATACAGCTACACGACAGCCATAGGTAAGTATCCGACCAAACAACATAACGCAATATAGAAGAATACATAACATTACATGGATGCTGGTTGCTGATACAAAGGCAAGATTACACCAGGCTGGTCCATTTCTGGACACGGGGGCTTTCTGATCCATCTCTACCGCTGTCTGTCGCCTCAGTTGCTCGCCTGTTGCTTCCACGTTGGCTGTCTGCAGACTCGTAGTGTCGTGCTGACGCTCCTCGCTGCTCCAGCGTTGCACCGCTCGTGACGATGCACTAGAGGCCACCTCAGGGGACCAGCCGACGACCAGAAGCTGGATACACCCCTCGTAGTGGACGGGAATACAGCGTAATTCCTGGTATAATCTCGCCCGCGGGAACTTTTCACAAACCCCCACCTCAAGTGAAAACCCAATAACCACTGCAAGTACAACTTTATGAGAAAATAAACAATAAAAATAAAAAGAAGAAAAAAGAGATACAATACAACTGTCTGCAATCGAGGCACGGAAAAATAACGTAGACAGTTAGGGTGACTTTAGTGCGGTGTTTACTTGGGACACGTAGGCTAGGTACTCTCTTGCTGTTGGCACGTGACAGCAGCTACGGGACTCATAATGGGATAGGGCGCCTACCTAATCATACCAGAATTCCTTAGACATGCCTCATCTCCCTCTATCAACTTACGCTGGTTCGCAAAACTTAAGGAGGAAGGTAGCTTTCTCATGCCGTGTCACGGCCAGGCTCGATCAAGCTTTCACCATACTTAGAAATTGTACAGTACAGAGCAGAAGACAACTGAGATAAATTGAAATATTCAACGAGACGAACAGAAATTACACTTTTATTCAAAGATTTATCGCGATTGATGATGGTCTCCTGCACATTACAACAAGTCGTTCTTAATAGGGAGTGTGATCATCACAGATTTCAATACATGCTCTGCAACGTGCTCCCATGTTGGCTGCAAGTTTGGTATGGAATTGTTGTGATAGAGCGTTCCATTGCTCCACCAGTGAGGTTGACAACTACTAGATGATCATTACTGGATGTGGACGTTCTGCAATATGTCGCCCCACATGTCTTCCACCTGCGCACTTCATTGCAGTCGCTAACTGCCATCTATTAAAATGAAGTCAGGGCCTATAGAACCCCTGAAGAGACGTACATGGTGATAGAGTAAAGTGACAGTAACGTTGATTGGTGAATGTACTGTGTTCAAGGATTTGGAGGTCCTTGTTAAACCATAACATCCGGACCACCATATCGATCTTGTTAGATAATAATCCCACCTCCCACCATATGAGCCTACGTGTAGCACTGTCTAAACATGATCGCTTTGGTGGTCCATGTGTTATACTGCGGGGAACCATAATGTTGGAACGGCATACTGACCTCTAATCTGTGAACACAGTACACTATCAACGTCGTTGTGACACTGTACTCCTTTCCCATTTCCATCTCTTCAGCGCTGTACCGTCTGCCTGACATCCATTTTTAGTGACGACAATGCGCGACCTCATCGAACAGCTAGATGGAGGAATTCTTGGGATGAGAAGATATTCCGCGAATCTACTGGCTTGCGCGTTCCCCCAACTTAAATCTCATGAAGCACATGTGGGACTCGTTGGGAAGACGTACTGCAGCAAGTTCACATGCACCAACGACCATCCAACACTTTTCAACTGCACTGTTGTGAGTCACTATGAGTGCAATTTAATACTGTAAACAGGTATATTATATCAAGCACACTTTCTTAAACATCTAGCAACTTTGAGTTCCCGTTTATGTAAAGAAAAGATGAAATGCTTTTCCGTATGATGTACTGCTTTTTCTTCCTTTTATGGTCGATACGACCGAAACAGGTAAAAAGTAAAGAATAATTTCTACAGCTGATGGCTAAAATTCAGTTCATGTTCATTATCTGTTTTAATGACTCATCTTCTTCCTGGTGCTTGTTAAATCCTTTAACCAACGCCACGAATGCCTCTAAAATAGAACTGACGAGATGAGAGTCAGTGACTTGCTTTTCCAACTTCTCCGTACCATAGTCATCGGGATCGCCCTGGTCCTTCTTAACCCATCACCTGTCGCATTATCTGCCTGTCTTACATGTACTACTGGCGAGCTGAAATGCAGATATCTGGGTATCCACCTCACTATTGTGTATGTATTCCTACGTCTCCGCAATACCACACCTTCAAGATGGAATTGGCTATGCCCTCATTAGAAGTGAACAAATCTCACGCAAATAATACAGCCAGAGCGTCCAGCTCGTAGAAAAAGTACTTCTTCCTCAAAGGGGATAACACCAGAGAGGCATACGCCATTGGACGTCTACCTTGCTAGTCTTCCTGCAGGAGAACAGCTGCCTAGACAGCTAAGAAAGCATCAATTTAGACAATGAATAGCTTATCGAAATTAGGAATTGCGAACAGTAGAGAACGCGCTAGGACTTCCTTCAGACCTTAAAAGCCGGTTGTTGCGACTTCCCGCTTTTGATCGTATGTCCCTTCTTCTGTAGTTTATTCAAAGGCATGGCATGCTGTGCAAAATTAAAATAAACTTGCTAAATTACTAACCATACCTATAAGCGTGGCTATTTTGGCTCCCTACTAACTACCCCTAGTGACATAATATGCCCCATAAACAGTTTCTTAGACGAATTAAAACTTAGGAATATGTTCTTCCCAACTCCTACCAATAATAACTAATCATTAAATAATGGTAGAAAAATTTAAACCTAATGTCTTAAAACAATAAACCCAGCAACAGGAATAATACAATAGCACCAATTCCGAGGTCATATCTAAATACAAAAACATTCAAATCTGTGCTGAAAACTGTTACAGGTTTAGACACCTCATGTTTGGAGCCCTCATCCAATGAAATTTAGTAGTACATCTGCTTAAGATCCAATGTTGAGAAAATTTGCGCACCAGCAAACCAGCCAAAGCACGTATGAAAATCAGATAATGGGATTACCTTTTGGCTCAACTCCATTAATCGATGACTGGTCTAAATTTGACCCAATGTTTTATGTACCAGAAAACAGGTGTAGAATACGGAGATCTGGAGGGGTGGATGACATCTTGATTTAACATTTTCTCTGTTTCTCTATCTGTGTGCGACGTCAGGAGCTACGGGTCCGCTATAAAATGTAGTCATAACAAAGTATTTGAGAGGTAAATATATGGCGGGCGAGCGGCAGTGAGGTGGGTCAGCCCGTGGTCAGTTTGAGCAATGGGCCGGTAGATAAAGCGAGCAGGCTGTAGAAAAACCCATGCGGAAGGACGGCAAGCTTAGGGATCGAGTTACGTAACATAAAATATGAGAACTCGAAACTGCGAACATTAATCCAAAAGACTTCCAAGCGTGCTATGAAAAATTTAAAGACAGTTTTGGGCTATTGGCAGTGGGATGATTTCACTAAAATTGTTATAAAACGTTTAAAGTCAATAATAATAAAACTAATTTTTATTCACTTATAAAATTGGTTATAAAATCATTAACTGATGTTACAGATACGCTGCATGTGTGTGTGACACACAGTTGACCATATTTATTTTAATGCTGAACAAACACACAAATTGTTATAAACAGTTTTATAAAGTTTTTAACTCTAACGCCACAACAAATGGTCCTCCTATATTCACTAATGATTATCACCAGCATGAAGAATTCACTCAATAAATTTTCCTAATGTTACTCAAAAGGAAAATTGCTAAAATAATGCTTGTAAGATGGACGTTTGAGTAGAGTTTTCCACTTGACCATGGTAAATAAGGTAGTCAGTTTGACTATGTTCCTACAGTTCCGTTTGTACCATTTGATACTTAACTAAAACCAGATTTTCCACTTTGTATAAAATCGGAAAACACACTACCGAAGTGCAAATGAATTATAAATTCATGTCCCCTACGATCAAAATTAAAATATGTTAAAATTTGTGCAATTTTAAGAGTGGTGGTCTGGTTGACCACTCTCCTTACCAGATTATGACTCAGCTCTGACTTCTTGATCAGCCTTCTGAGGTTTGTACACTATGTTTCTGATGCCAGATCTGCGCTTGGGCGGTGCACATACCATCAAAATCTCGTGGGCTCCGGAATTTTCTCTGGAAATTCTCTGACATTGGTCACTTACATGACTTTTTTGTAACAGATCTGTCTAACTCATTGGGGGGGGGGGGGGGGGGGGGGTGTTACTTCCAAACTCACAGGAGACAGCTCTTTGTCCGCTTTTATGTCTAGCGCCTGCACTTCCTTTCTTAGTTAAGACCTGCCATTATAAATTACGTTCTGCGTATGCAACAATCCTTCCAGTTGCCAGTCCAGTGCGTCACATGGCCCGGAGCTCTTCTTCAGTTCCGATTCTCACAGAATACTTATGAAGTACAACAGAAGCAGCAAAATCGATACCCACTACATATTGTTCGGTATCCTTGTATCAACACGTTGTTTCTTGAGAGCTGCTGGTATAGATTTTGTTGCTCAAAATCCATCAGTTCCAGGTAAGTAGGTGATTTCTACTCAGTGCTCTGTTGAACAATTTTGATCTTGTCTGCATCTGCTTTGTTGTGTGATTTCTGCCGCCAGTTTTCGAGCATTCAATTTTTTTTAATTAACTGTTCATAAAAGTTAGTAAGCAGTACGATAGTAGAAAGTATTGAATGTACTTCGTTAATTAAATATAATTATGGTGACAGGTCGATGATATTTACTGTGCTTATATTCCTGCAGTCAGGGGCAGATAGACTGCTGCAAAGCTCGATGAAAGTCTCTCCACATGTTATTTCTCTTCGTGCTATTGACATAAATGTCCGTTGTGAGAAAAAATATCAGCGTCGATCTCGTCTGTCGGACGTTACTGAATATTTTAGGAAGGTATTCATTGATCAACTCCTCGCCATCTGCCGACAGCTGTCCTTAGTGGCCTTTAGCGTTTGTGATAAGTCGCTTCAAGTATTTATATATTTAATTTACTTATTTCTTCTTTAGAAAGTACTTTTAGACGGCTGGTTATTTCGTATTTTCCAAATCTGAAGTATTTGAATACAAAAACAGTAATTTGTTTAATATAAACTCTACACTTGAATAGTCTGCCAACTTTGAAGCTTGCACAACTATCGGTTTCCAGTTTATGTGTCCACCGCACAGCCAATTCCATTAGCAGCAATTAGCTTGCTATTGATGTCAAAAATAATTCGTGGTTGTAACTCAGTGTCGATTATGTCCACAATATGAGATCCTGTACGAGTAACTGAATTCGATAATTCCCTTCGTACATTGGCAATGATCCACAAAGACGGCACAACCGTTCACGTGGCTTTCCCAATTAGATATTAATCTCGCTTTACAATTATAAGCTGCTCCCGGTAATTATTATTGCTCGAGATGAGAACTGAAAGCCTACTGTCACTATTAAATTGATGAAAGGTAAACTATGTGTAAAACAATGATTTTTAAGCGGAATGTAACAGAGATTGTAAATAGAAATGTAATGCCTTCAGTTGTGCATATAAAACTAAAATAAAAAGATTTATATAGAGTAATAGAAATGCGGGAAGAAAAGACGAAATACATGGTGAAAATACTTCTTACTCGTGTAGATATGCTACGAGTTTTCTTGTAGGATTGGTAGCCATGAATACAAATAAATGAAATTTTGGAAAAAATTATGACACTGTTGGTATCGATTGTCATTTAAGAGAGCTATATTTTACACAAAATATTGTGTTATTTTACTGAGCTTGGAATCAGTAAATATGTATTTAGACATAATTAAATACAGTAGTCTTGTTGTCGATGACGTAAGGAAATGCTGATACGTCTAGTCAAAGAAACGTTCTTTTCTAGTGATGTATTTCATTAGTTTTGAGATAAAACCAGATGGACACTTCGAAGTTTTAAGTTTTAAGTGTACTATCTGTATTTAGGTATCTGAAGATGTTCATTATCTACAAGAAAGGTAAAGCGTCAGAAAGCATATATGGGATCTGTCAGAAAGATTTTATCCTGCAATTAGAAACCCGCACAATCACAAGAGATGTAGTTTGAAAGCGAATAAGATGATATTAATGCTATAGTGTAGGTGCTAGAATCAAGTTCCTTTTGACTGTACTCTTCGACTGAGTAATTCGCTGGTGTATTGGTGATAGGCCTTTTCCCCTATGGTATAGGAATAGTGTCTTTGACTACTAATAAAAACGTCCTGCATCATGGGTTCAAGCCCCACCATTGCTCAAATTTTGATTAAAAATCCTGAGGTGCTAGGGCGAACCCTTGGGGGAGCCCATTTTTCAAGATAAATCACTTGCTCTGTTTTTGTCCAATGCTAACCTTGAAGTAACGGTTGATTAACATATTTCCCATACGTTTCGTCAGTTTCTTACTTGGAATATGCCTTTTTAACTTCAGCAGGATTCCATCTAGCCACACAATGTCATATGCTGCTGACAGATCAACTAAGGCAATTGATGTCCTTAGTTACTTTTGGAATCCAGCCTCAATGCAGGATGTGAAGGCTAGAACCTGCTCACAGCAGCTCTTCTTGCTTCAGAACACAGCCTGATATATTGGGGTTATGTTGTTTATTATTTTTTTATTCTGTTATGAATGAGTCGTTCCAGTAGTTTGAAGCACACGCTCAGTGCAATTGGCCGGTAACTTGAGGGTTCATGTACTGGCTTTCCAGATTTGAGGGACTGCTAATGTGTATGCGATCTTAAACTGCTGAGGCACCCCTCTGGTCTTGAGTTTATCGTTGTAGAACTTCTTCAGTCAACTTCTTCCATATTCCCCTATGTGTTTCATAAATTCAGGGAATATGCCATCCAAGCCTGCGGCTTTTCTCATGTTCAGTGTTTTGATGGCCTCATTTATATATCATTCAGAAATGGGTCTGATAGTGTGGTGTTATCATGGAGGTGCCTATTGACTTCATTCAGTTCGTTCTTTACTTTTTCTTTCATGGTCGTGTCAACAGGGTCCTTCTCTGTCCCTGCTTTTATGTATAGTGCCAGATCTGATGTCGTTATCTTCGGTTTCTGATTGCAGACGTTGTTTGCAGTGCCAGGTTTTCTTAATCCCCATGCCTTCCTGCTTGAATAAGTGAAATTTAAACTAGATGTCAGGTCCATCTGTTTCTACTTTCTTGCTTCATTGAGCTGTTCTAGTATTATTTTACCAGTATAAAGGTTTTCAGTTTGTTGGCATTCTGCATACAAGTTTCCTATTGTGTTGTCCCAGCAAAGGATGTATTGGTTCCTGAGGACTCCAGGTATATTACGTTTGGCTGCACCATTTATGACTCCCACGAATCTTCTGCAGTTTTCTGCTTTTGGGGCTACCCACTGTAGATTACTGTCAACTTCTCATGTGTACTGGTCCCAGTTAGCTTTCTTGAAATCCCATCTTGGCTTGTTAGTGGAATTTGTTATGGGTATCTTCAGCCCTGTTTTGATTATTGTTGGCTTCTTGGGAAGCCCTTTAGGACTTTCCTTGTATGACACAAGGAGAGTGTGTTTTCATCTGTCGAGAGGAAACACAGGTTAGGATTTATGTCAGTGGGCCACCTAGCAGAGTTAAAGTTTTTGGGTCTTTGACATCGTAGCCGAGATAGAGGTTTTCTCCTTCTGCCCATTCCATTAATTTTTCTGCATTTATGTCACTGTTTGTATTACCCCAGGTTGTGTGGTGGCTGTTAAAATCACCTAAGTATATGCACAGCTGGGGTACAGATGGCAGGCTGGTGTGGGCCACTGGACTTCCTGTGGTTTGTAGACTGAGACCACAGTTAAGCCACTCAGCTCCAGAGTTATCATTTCTGTGTCACGGATCACCTGACAGCTCACTCCTTTAATATTAGAAACGCTGTTTTTGGCGTAAGTGATAGAGCCATGTGTAGATGATGGCAGATATCCTATCATTTTGTAACATGCAGCCTTTCCCTTTGCTATATTGGCTTCTTTTAGATGGTCTGAGGCCAGTTTGTCCAAAAAGTCACATTTGTCTTTTGTCAATCTTTCTTCATTGATTTGTAAAATACTAGTACTTTGTCCAAAATTCTTCATACTATTTATCTGGCTCTGAGAAGAGCCTTTGTTGTAGTTTATTTTCTGTGTTGCTGTCTTGAGTAGCCATGCGAGACTGATCTAGCCTGGCTGCCGTCCTGCCTTAATAGTCCGTTGCCCAGGGTACGCCAGCTTGGAAGTTGTCTACATGTCGCTCCCCACTAAATGATGTAACAAATATTTGTCAGAAAGTTCACACTGGAGAGACATATCTTTTATGGAGAAAAAACTTGAATGGCGTGATGTAAACTGTAGATCACTGGGATGTGGAAATGACAAGCCATAACAGTGAGTAGCATGAACTCTGTTCGAATGCTGATTACTGTATTGTTTAAGTGTGTACAGAACATAAGTTACAGTGGTGTCAAATTAACCTCTTTTGCCATTCCAGGTATATCAAATGACATTTTCTGAATCCTAATGTACCATTGTAAAGAAGAGGTCATATGATTTCATGAACAAAAAACAAAAAGTGGATATAACACTGAAAAAATGTATGACAGGTGTCATTTTTGACCCCTTCCACTGTTCTGATGTAAATATGTAAGTTCTAGGGTTTGTCTGCTTCACTTTGAAAACTGTAAATATTTCCGTTGAGCAGTCTGGTAGCTATGATTTTTCAACAACAGTCTTGTATATTGAAATACGTACTAAGTCACCGAGATTAAATTTCTGCTTTCATGAATCCACAATTTTAATATGATTGTATACTGTATGACGCAAAACATCAAAAACAAATATTGGTTTCATTTTTGCTGTTTGATGTATAGTTCGATACAATGCAAAGTCATTTGTAAATCAATATCCATATATTTCTATGATCTGTTACAATTAAAACAGATGCATGGATTTTTATCATTCTGCTCCGATGTTCACTTGTCTCACCCATCAGTATGTTCAGTAGTGGTGTACTCCATACTGCTCCACTATAGTCCTCAAATATCCATGAGTAGTCTGAAGGTTTAAAGGACATCAATTTGGTTCCATTTGTAGTAATTGTTCAGACGTCCATGCAACTTCCTTCCTCATCTTTGTTTCCACAGGTAAATTTTCACAAATTTTGAGTATGTTGTAAGAGGTCCGAGCAGATGTAATACGGATGTAATTTTATGTAAGAGGTCTAAGCAGATGCAATTTCGATGTATTGCTCATGCGCTGCCTGCGATATGCAAGGTATAAGAGAATCGCTGACCAGAGAGCAGTGTTGACTGTACGAACTGTGTAGCAGTAGCAGTAAGTTGTTGCCAGTGTGTGTGTCTGCTCTGGTCTGGTCTGGTCTGGTGTATCATGTTGGCTGGGCCGGTCGCGGTGCAGTGATGCCGGAACCTGAGTATTATTGTATAAGGTAAAAAAGCAGCCTCGCGTATGTCTAGTAATATTATGTAAACTCCCATGTATATCTTTTAAAAATGTCCTAATAATAACAACCATTCATTTCAATTTAAAGGATTTAATATTTTTTCAATGTATGATCATTCCGATTGTTGCAAAAGAAAAATCATTTGCTTCCTTTCATAAATAACAAATGTATAGGACAGCATTGCATAGAGCTGTGCCGGCAAAGAGCTATTGTAAGAGCAGATAGTTGCCGACTTTATCGAGGTGAGAATTTTTGCTTTTTATTCAGAATGATCTTACAGGGCCATGACGCAGCACTGCTGTCGTCCAAATTTTACCAGGTTGATGAATTTATTTTTTATTACGAGGTATAGGAATTTTTCTGTTTCGAGCTTATATTAAATGAGAAAAGAATTTTGTGGGTACATTAAATGGGACCCAGTTTTGTTCTGAGGTTACAATAAAATTAGAATCATTAACCAAATAATATTTAATTATATATTTTTTTGTGGGAAGGTTACACTTGGCGACATCCGGCCAGGATCATATTTTTTTGTGAATCTCTGAGAAGTAGTCATATATCTGCTCTTATTTACTTAAATGTAGTTTGCATCTGGCGCAACACATTTACTAATTTGTCACTCTTTCTTTCACTGATCATCGGCAATTTATTGCTCTTTGTTGTAATTGTGTTTGTTCCATTTATGCTTCGTCTTTGTTTCATTTTTGTGCTTAATTTTGATTTGTGAAAAATGCCGCGAAAAACTGTTAACAGTACATCGCGATGTGCAATGAATGAAATAGCCGACTCGAATAGCTTGACCGATAATATTTGCGACACTCAGTGTAATGATGATACTCCTCCATTTACAGACAATCAGTGCGTACCGACAACTAATATTGATTTTGATACTAATTATGAGCAAACAAATCCAATTATGTCCAGAGTAAATGTAACAATTGATGACGCGGCACTTTCCGTTACAATGAACGCTGCTCAGTTTGTCACACCTGGTTTGAAAAATTTGAATTGTGAGCAAATAATTGTTTCTAACGAAGGTGAACAATGTACTCAAAGTACGTCAGATTTGTTTGATTCCGATGCAGTGGCCAACAGTGCACATCCGATTGGCAAACATTTTTGTGAATCACAGAATGACCAAATGGTTATACAAAACGTGACACATACAGATACACCATCACACGGCACAGAAAATACAGCAGCTAATTTTGGGATGGATCATGTTATGGCATTATTACTACAACTCAGTGAAAAATACGACAACCAGAACAAACAACTTAAAGAAAATATCAAAGAACAACTTAACGAATCGAACAAACAACTTAATGAAAAACAAGACAACAATTTTAAACAGCTTAGTGAACAGATTACAGCCGTTGCCGTGCAATGTCATGATACTAAAGAACAAATACGTGAAGAAATTAAGGCTTGTGCCAGGAACAGTAGTGAAGAAATTAGATACGTGGCACAAGAACTAAATAATACACATGCAGCCACAACTAAATCACTTAGAGATGAAATTACTGCAGTCACTAAACAATGCTCTGAAAACGCAACACAGTTACGCGACGAGTTCAAATTAATGTCAGCAGAACTTTCACGCACGCTGGATGCGAAAGTAGACGCGAAATTCGACCAACAGAAAAGCCAATTTGACGAACGTTTTAATCAACACCTACAAAACAGTGAAACGCGTTACCGTAAATTTATACAGGAACAGAATAAAGTAAAGCGACAAGTCATGGAAACAATTACTGCACAGAGACAGGAAGATAAGCGTAAATTGTTTACGAAAGCAAAAACATAAGTAGACAACAATATTGCTGCAGTATCAGACGAAATTAATGCTATCAAACAGTTGAACACCGAATTACATTATGAAATCTCTGACCTTAAAACAAAAACAGACACACACACAGTAGACTTTCAGACAGTGACCGACAGACTTGAACAATTAGAACTAATACAGGATCCCGATGCTATCAAAGCAGACGTTAAGAAATTAAACAAAACCACACGTAAAATACAACAACAAATTAAAGCTTGCGATACTAAAAACGATGATCAGGTAAAAATACTGACTGAAAAATATGATGAATTGGACAGTCGTATTAATGTTATCGAAAGTAATAATGACACTAAATCAGACGATACGTCACCAGTTTCGTTTAATCAAACACCCGAATTACAAAATTATACAGCAGACAATCAGTGAGATAGGTTCGTCCAATAATACATTACGTAGAAAATTGTCATCTTTACAGCACGAAGTGACGGAGATGAAAAATATTTCAGCCTTTAACACATCACAGCTTACACCACTTTACGAACATTTGTCAGACTTACACAGCCAGTATAATTTAGGTAATTTACAAAGAGTATGTGAGTTAGATTCCGAACAGTCACAGACAAATAGATTCTCATACAATCCTGAACCTGTTCAGACATACAGAGACGATAATTTTGATTACAAGCACTTTCTATAAGTGAGAAAATTTAAAGTATTTAAAAATGACAGAACACAGATTCACCCATTGGATTGGATACAACAATTTAGCTTTGCTTTTCCACCGACTTGTCCTGTAACACACAAACTTGAATTTATTTGCAGTTTTTGGAAGGCGAACTGGCAACTCGTATGAGACCGATCGCGAGACAATGCTACTCGGTAGAAGAATTTCAGAATGCTTTTCTGTCAGCGTATTGGTCGAAGACGACACAACGCGGAATCAAGGATCAATTAATTAGTTTACCGAATTATGAGAACTCCAATTTTTCCACTGTCTCGCAATTCTTTGAACACATAGTCCAACAAAACCAGTACTTAAGTGAACCATACAGTGAATCTGCACTTATTCAATTATGTATTTCTAAATTACCACGATCATTAAGAGTATCACTTTTAACAGGTCAGCAGAAAGAAAATATTTCGTTATTCAGAGGTCTGTTACAGCTTTTGGAAGTTCAGCAATCAGATTATTCCTTTATAAACAAAAATTTTTCACATAATAACCAAGGTCAACAAGGATACAGCAATTACGATCAGCCGCGCTATTTCAATAGCAAAGCTAACAGACGCTTCAGGAACGACAACCACCAGAATTTTAATAAAAGACAAAATTTTAATTATCAGTATCGTCAAAATTATCAGCAACAGGAACCGCATTTTGGTAACAATAGAGGTTTTTCTCAACAACAGCATCAAAACCAGCCGGTTAGCATACCTAATCAACAATGCAGTCTTCAGGGTCAACCAAGCTTTAATGTTTCGCCGCCTGCACGCATACCATCGGCTCTACCAAGTAGTAACGCACCGCAACAAGGAAACCAGTACGTACAGAAAACACATCATTTCAATTCCTATCGCAATGCGCCATATAGCAATGACTATCATGACAGACGTAAAAATAATGGTCACAATTTTCAGCATACGATTAATAACAGTTGGTCTTATCAGCAGCAAAATCATCCGCAACAACATATTATCATGAATGAACCAGACAGTAGATATCATCCCGAACGTCATACGCCAGGAAGAAATAACAGAACAGTACAAATAGTCGAAATGCCACAGCATCCTCCCGAAAATAATAGCACGTCAGATAGAATTTGACTAGATACAGTACAGGTTGCATCTTACAGCAACGCAAGCAATACTTTTAACACGCAGAATCTTGTTCACGAAAATGTTATTACTTTTGACAACATCCGAGACACTCTTTTGCAGGAAAGACCAGTTATTCAAAAAACCATTTCACACCCTGTCATTGAAGTAAAGATTGGATCATCCAAATTTTCAGCAGTAACCGATTCTGGATCACCTATGTCAGTTATAAATGAGGAAACTTTCAACGAATGTAACAAAGAGAATACCTATCCTATATTACCATTAGGCAAAACTAAAGTAAAAGGAGCAGTACCTGGTAAAGGAGTGGTTGTAAAATTACAGACACACTTATCATTTTGTATTGCAGGTCATACATTTCACTCAAATTTTTGGATTGTTCCCTTATTGACAACAGATGTTGTTTTAGGTACGAATTTTCTGGTACAACACGACGCAATTATTGACTTTCAAAATTCCTATTTAATGTTAAAGGATGAAAATGTACAACTGGCATTAGAATTTCAGCACTCTTTATCTGCAGAAAAACAAACAATTAATCGTACAGAGGTCATTTCCGCATCACGTAACATAGACTGTCATTCCACATTGTTCACAGATACGTACGTACACAACTATAATACTCCAGACGAAGCTGAATATGACGTTATGCAAATGATTTCTGATAAAGTTAAACAGAGCAGTGCAAATACAGACGACGAACGTACTCAACTATGCAAAATTCTTTTACAGCAAGCTCCAGTTTTTGACAACGTCCCTGGTACTATGCCCGGTTTTATGTATGAATTTCAAGTTAAAGAGCACGACACATTTAAAGCCAAACATTATCCCATTCCTTATATTCACAGAGAACAAGTTAAGAAAGAATTGCAAGCTATGCTTGACCAAGGAATTATTGAACCGGCAGTTAGTCCGTACATAAACCCACTCCGTATTGTTAAGAGAAAGGATGGTTCACTTCGTCTCGTACTTGATTCGCGTCACATCAACGACATTATTATTAATGAAACAGATCGCCCACAGACACTAGTAGAACTTCTACAGAAATTGCATGGTACTGCTATTTATTCCAAATTAGATTTGAGATCGGGATTTTGGCAAATTCAGCTCCATCCGAACTGTAGAAAGTACACGGCTTTTCTCTGTTTTGGTAACTGTTATCAATTTTGTAAATTACCGTTCGGTTTAACTATTTCTTCAGCGGCATTTATTCGCGGTTTGAATAGTATACTTCCGACAGAACTTAAAGACAGAATCACAACGTATGTAGACGACATTCTTATTGCAGAAGCTAACTGGTCTGAACACAATCTGATTCTTGAACAACTGGTACGAACTTTACGGGCACAAGGACTCACAGTTTATCTCAGCAAATCGCACTTTGGGAAAACTTCTATACAATTTCTTGGACATGTAATTTCAGCAGAAGGCATTGCGCCTGACCCGGAAAAACTTCAAGCTTTACGTGACATTACTGTTCCTACGACGAAGAAACAACTACGCAGCTTTTTGGGTTTAACTAACTTTTTTCGTAAATTTATTGATTACTCTGCTTTAGACACCCCTAGATTATGTCAATTGACGGGTAAAAACAGTATTTGGTCCTGGGATAGCCAAGCACATTCTGAATTTGTGAATCTGAAAGAAGCTTTGTTGAACGCACCACTTTTATGACATCCAGATCTTACTAGAAATTTTTCCATTGCCACCGACAGTTCTAACACCGCTTAGGCGTACACATTTTTCAGGAAATTGAAGAAGATGGTACTACAGTAATTAAAAACATCGCCTTTGTGAGTCGCATTCTGTCAACTGCTGAACGCAATTATTCTGTTACAGAACTTGAAACATTATGTGTTGTATGGGCATTTGCGAGATTTATGCATTACCGTTTACACAGATCATAGAGCTATACAGTTTTTACTTTCCGCTAAATTTACACACGACAGATTAAGAAGATGGAAACTTTATTTACAGGAATTTAATTTTACAATTGTTCACATTCCCGGTACACAAAATATTGTAGCAGACGCACTATCCCGTTCTCTCAGCAACAATCAAAAGACATCGCAACCAACTTCTGCCAAGCAAATTTTAGCGTCATGTATATTCAACAAGTTGCATTTGAAAATTTCATTTAGTCGTCATTACGAGACATAGCACAAGAGCAGAGTAAACACCTTTGGCAAGATAGGAATAATGTTACCCTTAGAAACCATTACACTGTACGCAATAATATTCTGTTTCGCCGCTCTCACCCTGACAGCAACAACTGGTTACTATGCATTCCTGACGAGCTTGTTAACAAATTAATTTGGAATACTCATTTAAGTTACGCACATTAGGATAATGATGAAGTTTATATATTTACTGTTAGTTAAGAAATGCTATGTAGTTATTTAAGTATTTGTTGCAGTTCGTTTTGACAGTATGTCTTATGTCGCATGGTATAATGACTGAAGGTTTTGGAAAGGACAGCTAGAGTACATATATATTGAGTACACATTTCATTACCTTTTAATTCGAAGTTCACTACTTTTCAGCATAATATGCGTTTCTTCTTTCAGCTTAATAATCCATTTTGTATTTTTTCTAGGAGAAGCTATTCATGAAATTAATGTGCTATAAGCAGTTAGTCATTAAACCTGTTCTAGTACTTGCATTTTTTTTTACCCATTTGTGTGTGTCATTCATGAATGTGATCACATATACTCTACTTGTTTCATAACCTTGCTACAGGTGACTCATGACGAATGACGTTACCTATCCTCATTTGCAGCAATAAGTCAAAATTAAATATTTTCATGCGCCAGCAATTAATTATCGATCCCAACGCAATGCATTGCTAGCACAAAAAAGTAGACCTTGAATAATAGTTACAGTGTTACATTTTAAATATGTCTTATGTCACTGGAATGATCAGTTCTGAGTAATACTGAATGATGTTTTCTAATCACAGACCTTGAATAATAGTTACAGTGTGTTACATTTTCAATATTTCCTATGTCACTTGAATGATGAGTTCTAAGTAATACTGAATGATGTTTTGTAATAATGCATAAATACTAGGCCAATAATTTCTGTAAATAATATTTTTGTTATACTCTATAAATGCTATGCCAATGATTAACTCTCATTTTGAATGATAACTTCTGAATAATACAGAATAAGGTTTTATAAAAATATAAGAATACTTTGTAACTGGCCAATGAGTGCCAATAATTATTTTAAATATGTCGTATGTCACTTGAATGATGAAAAATGTTTTGTACTATTCAATACTTGCTATATGTTTAGTAACTGGCCAATGAATGCCACTGTTTCTTATTTTAATTTTTTATTATGTCACCTACATGCTATTATATATGAATACCAGTAGCTTGATGCTACACTCATTAGCTCCTGTTTTGAAGGATGACTTATGATGGTTTGTAACTGGCCAAAGAGTGCCAATGATTACTATAACTAGATGAATTATGTAAATGGTATGCCATTAATTAACTCTTGCTTTGAATGATCACTTTTAAATAGTGTATAAAAATGGTTTGTAACTGGCCAATGAGTGCCAATATTTACTGTCATCAGATGACTTATGAATAATATTCTGTAATACTCCATACATAGTACAGAAATATTTGGTAACTAGGTAATGAGTGCCACCAATTACTCAAATCGGTTGATAGACTAGTGTAATTCTCAATGATGACTAGCATAAGACTTAATGTCCTTCATCTTCTGACCTAATTACCAGAAATTACTGCAATATACGTTTGTCCTGTCTATCCTTATGATCATGGAGCAGTATATTTGGTTTCTGCACTAATTCTACGTTGGTGAAAGAGTGTGGTGTTGACACATCATGGTGTCCACTACCTTGAACAATGGAGATGTTATTATGGTTCCACTGTTTGGTGTACCTAATGTACTACCAAAATGATAACATTGAATATTCATACGACATTTCAGTGTCTTGGCTACACTGATTAATACTTCAGGGAAGAGAACTTCAGATTGTCTCACTTGGTGTTGTGCTTCTGTAGAAAGATATGGACTTTCAGTGCAGCTACGTGCAACCTACTGTGCTACAACCATGATGGAATCCTTCCCTTTCCTATCCTAGTTCTTGTAAAATGGTAAAAAACAACTACAGTGCGTATGCACTTTATGTCATTTGTTAATATGTCTTGTACTCATTGCGTATACATTTTGTGATTTCTTGATATGTTCTGTACTCAGTGCAAGTGCACTCTATTCCATGTCATGTCCAATTGACTCACCATCACTGCCAAATTTTTACCCCCCCCCCCCCCCCCCCCCCCAGTGGAGCGTTATGTAAGAGGTCCGAGCAGGTGTAATACAGATGTTATTTTATATAAGAGGTCCGAGCTGATGCAATTTCGATTTATTGCTCATGCGCTGCCTGCGATATGCAAGGTATAAGAGAATCGCTGACCAGAGAGCAGTGTTGACTGTACGAACTGTGTAGCAGTAGCAGTAAGTTGTTGCCAGTGTGTGTGTCTGCTCTGGTCTGGTCTGGTCTGGTGTATCATGTTGGCTGGGCCGGTCGCGGTGCAGCGATGCCGGAACCTGAGTATTATTGTATAAGGTAAAAAAAGCAGCCTCGCGCATATCTAGTAATATTATGTAAACTCCCATGTATATCTTTTAAAAATGTCCTAATAATAACAAGCATTCATTTCAATTTAAAGAATTTAATATTTTTTCAATGTATGATCATTCCGATTGTTGCAAAAGAAAAATCATTTGCTTCCTTTCATAAATAACAAATGTATAGGACAGCATTGCATAGAGCTGTGCCGGCAAAGAGCTATTGTAAGAGCAGATAGTTGCCGACTTTATCGACGTGAGAATTTTTGCTTTTTATTCAGAATGATCTTACAGGGCCATGACGCAGCACTGCTGTCGTCCAAATTTTACCAGGTTACTGAATTTATTTTTTATTACGAGGTTTAGAAATTTTTCTGTTTCGAGCTTGTATTAAATGAGAAAAGAATTTTGTGGGTACATTAAATGGGAACCAGTTTTGTTCTGAGGTTACACTAAAATTAGAATCATTAACCGAATAATATTTAATTATATATTTTTTGTGGGGAGGTTACAATGTATCAGTGAATATTAACACTTATTTGAAATCGCTGTTCTCCCATGAATAATGCTTCATATCTCCAAAATCAGCATGCCAAAATCATCCAACCTGAAGTTACAATACAATTATGTGGGCGTGTTTCGTTCGTGAAGTTCTAGAACTACTGTATCCATAGTTATTATTATTATTATTATTATTATTCAGTAATACGTCTTTCTCGAAGCTCTGAAATGACTGGTACGATTTCATTTGTGTGAGAAGTTGTAAGATTCTATTATTTCTTTGCGATCATCATAACACACATATTGCTTTCGATTTCAGTCAGAATGTGGAAGGTATTACAGTAGATCATCGAAAAACATTTTATTTCACCTGCACATTAAGAATGTTTTAATTTTTATACGAAACATTTTATTAGTGACTTAAACTTCACAGTGTAGGTTTGGGTGTAGAAATTACACAACAGAATGGAGGAAAAAACATCACTAGAGTTCTGGAGATATTCAATATTTGCATTCTGTAAACAGTCCCGTTATTTTTGAATACGTGCCTGAAATATTCTTGTTACTTTACAACTGCATTGTGCCTGAATTGAGCTTACTTTTTATAATGTCCACAGAGACTGTATTGTAATTGCTTCCTCTACTTGTTTATTAGTTGTAAATTATGTGCCAGAATCATCACAGTTATATAGTGAGGACATGTGTTTCACGCTAGCGAAGATGAACAAGTGCTCGTAACTGTTCAAGTAAGCATTTTAGAGCCCATGTTTGTCACATTCTGGTCCGTACTACCACATCTGAAGTCAGAATCACATTCACCTTGTACCGATGAAGGGTAAAGGTTGCACCCATCTGCAGGTGGTCGCTCATGTCGGCACCAATTATGTGTGTCGCTACGGATCAAAGGAAATCCTCTCTGGTTTCCGTTAGCTATCTGATTTGGTGAAGACTGCCAGTCTCGCTAGCGGAATGAAAGCAGAGCTCACCATCTGCAGCATCGTCGACAGGACTGACTACGGACCTTTGGTACAGAGCCGAGTGGAGGGTCTGAATCAGAGGCTGAGACGGTTCTGCGACCGTGTGGGCTGCAGATTCCTCGACTTGCGGCATAGGGTGGTGGGGTTTCGGGTTCCGCTGGATAAGTCAGGAGTCCACTACACGCAGCAAGCGGCTATACGGGTAGCAGGGGTTGTGTGGCGTGGACTGGGCGGTTTTTTAGGTTAGATGGCGTCGGGCAAGTACAGAAAGGGCAGCAGCCTCAAAGGGTGCGGGGCAAAGGCAGGACATGCGGGGGCCAAGCAGCAATCGGTATTGTAATTGTAAACTGTCGAAGCTGCATTGGCAAAGTACCGCAACTTCAAGCGCTGATAGAAAGCACCGAAGCTGAAATCGTTATAGGTACAGAAAGCTGGCTGAAGCCAGAGATAAATTCTGCCGAAATTTTTACAAAGGCACAGACGGTGTTTAGAAAGGATAGATTGCATGCAACCGGTGGTGGCGTGTTTGTCGCCGTTAGAAGTAGTTTATCCTGTAGTGAAGTGGAAGTGGATAGTTCCTGTGAATTATTATGGGTGGAGGTTACACTCAACAACCGAGCTAGGTTAATAGTTGGCTCCTTTTACCGACCTTCCGACTCAGCAGCATTAGTGGCAGAACAACTGAGAGAAAATTTGGAATACCTTTCACATAAATTTTCTCAGCATGTTATAGTCTTAGGTGGAGATTTCAATTTATCAGATATAGACTGGGAGACTCAGATGTTTAGGACAGGTGGTAGGGACAGAGCATCGATTGACATTATACTGAGTGCACTATCCGAACTTTTCGACTCTGTAAGCGCAGAACAGGGAATCAGTGATCATAGGGCCGTTGCTGCATCCCTGAATATGGAAGTTCATAGGAATATAAAAAAAGGGAGAAAGGTTTATATGTTTAGCGTGAGTAGTAGAAGGCAGATTTCAGACTACCTAACAGATCAAAACGAAAATTTCTGTTCCGACACTGACTATGTTGAGTGTTTATGGAAAAAGTTCAAGGCAATCGTAAAATGCGTTTTAGACAGGTACGTGCCGAGTAAAACTGTGAGGGACGGGAAAAACCCACCGTGGTTCAACAACGAAGTTAGGAAGCTACTGCGAAAGCAATGAGAGCTTCACTGCAAATTTAAACGCGGCCAAAACCTCTCAGACAAACAGAAGCTAAACGATGTCAAACTTAGCGTAAGGAGGGCTATGCGTGAAGCGTTCAGTGAAATCGAAAGTAAAATTCTATGTACCGACTTGACAGAAAATCCTCGGAAGTTCTGGTCTTACGTTAAATCAGTAAGTGGCTCGAAACAGCATATCCAGACACTCCGGTCGCAGGTTCGAATCCTGCCTCGGGCATGGATGTGTGTGATGTCCTTAGGTTAGTTAGGTTTAAGTAGTTCTAAGTTCTAGGGGACTGATGACCACAGAAGTTAAGTCCCATAGTGCTCAGAGCCATTTGAACCATTTTGAACCAAAGCTGTTTCACAGAGGAAGACCGCACTGCAGATCCTTCTCAAAATCCTCGCACAAACGAAAAAATGGCTGACATCGAAATAAGTGTCCAAGGAATAGAAAAGCAGCTGGAATCACTCAACAGAAGAAAGTCCACTGGACCTGACGGGGTACCAATTCGATTCTACACAGAGTACGCGAAAGAACTTGCCCCCCTTCTAACAGCCGTGTACCGCAAGTCTCTAGAGGAACGGAAGGTTCCAAATGATTGGAAAAGAGCGCAGGTAGTCCCAGTCTTCAAGAAGAGTCGTCGAGCAGATTCGCAAAACTATAGATCTATATCTCTGACGTCGATCTGTTGTAGAATTTTAGAACATGCTTTTTGCTCGCGTATCGTGTCGTTTTTGGAAACCCAGAATCTACTCTCTAGGAATCAACATGGATTCCGGAAACAGCGATCGTGTGAGACCCAACTCGCTTTATTTGTTCATGAGACCCAGAAAATATTAGATACAGGCTCCCAGGTAGATGCCATTTTCCTTGACTTCCGGAAGGCGTTCGATACAGTTCCGCACTGTCGCCTGATAAACAAAGTAAGAGCCTACGGAATGTCAGACCAGCTGTGTGGCTGGATTGGAGAGTTTTTAGCAAACAGAACACAGCATGTTGTTATCAATGGAGAGACGTCTACAGGGGAGTGTTATGGGACCATTGCTTTTCACAATATATATAAATGACCTAGTAGATAGTGTCGGAAGTTCCATGCGGCTTTTCGCGGATGATGCAGTAGTATACAGAGAAGTTGCAGCATTAGAAAATTGCAGCGAAATGCAGGAAGATCTGCAGCGGATAGGCACTTGGTGCAGGGAGTGGCAACTGACCCTTATAATTGACAAATGTAGTGTATTGCGAATACATAGAAAGAAGGATCCTTTATTGTATGATTATATGATAGCGGAACAAACACTGGTAGCAGTTACTTCTGTAAAATATCTGGGAGTATGCGTGCGGAACGATTTGAAGTGGAATGGCTCTGAGCACTATGGGACTTAACTTCTGTGGTCATCAGTCCCCTAGAACTTAGAACTACTTAAACCTAACTAACCTAAGTACATCACACAACACCCAGCCATCACGAGGCAGAGAAAATCCCCGACCACGCCGGCAAGTGGAATGATCATATAAAATTAATTGTTGGTAAGGCGGGTACCAGGTTGAGATTCATTGGGAGAGTCCTTAGAAAATGTAGTCCATCAACAAAGGAGGTGGCTTACAAAACACTCGTTCGATCTATACTTGAATATTGCTTATCAGTGTGCGATCCGTACCAGATCGGGTTGACAGAGGAGATAGAGAAGATCCAAAGAAGAGCGGCGCGTTTCGTCACAGGGTTATTTGGTAAGCGTGATAGCGTTACGGAGATGTTTAGCGAACTCAAGTGGCAGACACTGCAAGACAGGCGCTCTGCATCGCGGTGTAGCTTGCTGACCAGGTTTCGAGAGGGTGCGTTTGTGGATGAGGTATCGAATATATTGCTTCCCCGTACTTATACCTCCCGTGGAGATGACGAATGTAAAATTAGAGAGATTCGAGCGCGCACGGAGGCTTTCAGACAGTCGTTCTTCCCGCAAACCATACGCGACTGGAACAGGAAAGAGAGGAAATGACAGTGGCACATTAAGTGCCCTCCGCCACACACCCTTGGGTGGCTTGCGAAGTATAAATGTAGATGTAGATGTAAAAAGAATGGTATAAGATTCCCTTGAAAACCACGCAGGACCTGTGTTTATCGAATGGCTCTGAGCACTTATGGGACATAACATCGGAGGTCATCAGTCCCCTAGAACTAACAACTACTTAAACCTAACTAACCTAAGGACCTCACACACATCCATGCCCGAGGCAGGATTCGAACCTGCGACCGTAGTAGTCGCGCGAATCCGGACTGAAGCGCCTAGAACCGCTCGGCCACCGCGGCCGGCTGTATTTATCCATTCCGAGACGACTGGAAGCTGTTTCGAATGCCAACGGGTTTCCTGTACCGTATTAAACGGTATGGTGTGTTCTGTTTTTGGTGTTTCCACACTTTTGTTCACCCCCTGTAGCTGTGCGTAGGAAGAGAGGGTCTAATTACGTGATATGAGAAGAGACGCTTCTCGATTTCAGTGACCCGGTGATTCAGTACTAAACTCACTGACCGATAAGACCTTTGGGAGATTTCGAGAGCAGACAAGGCAGAAAGAATATACAAGATTTCTGTTGTCGTTCGTAGAAACAATCAATCAGACATGTTAATGTTTAGCGTAGAATGTAGGAAACAGGAGCACAACTCGATAAATAAATAATACAATCCAAGCAATCCCTAATAACGCAAAGTCAGGTAAGTACTACAACCATCGAAAAATCAGTTTGGCCCATCGTTCATGCAAGTTTATGGTCAGATTGTTATACACATTTATGTAAGTTTCTAGTCAAATTATTATACAGAATTACTGAAAATAAAACTGAATATTGTTAGAAGACGATGAATTTGACTTTAAGGAATTTTAAGGCATCAGCCAACTGTGACGTTACCCTTGGTAATCGTAACTTGTTTCCATACGAGCAATCCAGTTAAAAAAAAACAGCATCCGACGATGTAAAGTGGTGCTCAATGTTTAAAATCCTCATAAAAGTAGGTTCACGCTATTGGAACGATGGTTGATGTGTTAGGGTTAGTAGTAAACATTTAGCTAGCATCTCAACAAATAACGTTATGCAGTTAACTTTTATAAGAATGTGGGTTGGCTTTCGCGGCCGGTGTCATAGTGATTAAAATTCTTCTGGGTATTATACCGCGTCATTGCTGAAAACAATAATATTATTATTGTCTTTAGCAATGACGCGGCGTAATAGGCAGAAGAATTTTAATCACAATTAACTTTTACTTTACGGGTCAGTGTCTGAAGTTCTGATGCACACTGAAATTGTCGCGGCGCAGTAGCGCAACTTAGGAACCGAAATAAAGTGGTACGGACTCGTACAGTAAATCTATTTCCGCATTTCAAGGGAAAAATACAGTAGGTCGTGCAAACACTTCCCATAGGGGTCACTGAAACCTATATGACCAAGGACGACGCAGCAGACGATCTTCATTTGAAGAACCTACAGTCGCGAGGGAATTGAAGTCCGTGACTGTAACCAATCAAGGCGATAATGGACAAAGAAAGTTGTTTACAGACCAGTCTTCAACTTCTTACACGAAATGTTTAACATGAAAAAGCTCGTCGATCGCTGGGTTCCGCTATTGCTCGCACTCTTTGGAAAACCTCGCCGAATTGAGGCAGCAGCAGAAATGTTACAGCTCTGTCAGGCAAATCTAGGTGATTTCTTCGGCCGCCCAAATGGTCATGGACCAGTCATGGTGTAACACTTTGAGGTTATAATTTAAGCAAGAGGGATCTAAGTTTGCTTCTCTTACGTTCAACGTGTGTGTAGAAGAGGTCGTAATGAAGGAAATGAACAGAAGATTCATGCATGGTGAAGTGATATCACACAGAAGATACGTAGATGACATTGCTGTTCTTTTTGAAAGAGAGGAAAAATTACAGAACATGTCGAACGGACGTATAATCCACCGAGGATAGTGTGTGGATTGGGAACATACCCAAGAAAAACGAATGAACCGAGTGATGTAAAACATATAACAGACAAATATTATATCAAATTTGGGACCATTAGTAGGTGAAGAGATTTTGCTATATTAGAAGCAATATGACATGTAATGGCCGAGCAAGAAAGAAGGGAAGGAGCAACACAAACTAGAGGAAGGGGTTAAACGACTCTTCGTCACCACAAATGCAGAAAAAGTTTGATTTGTGATTGTACTTTGAGGAGTGATTGCCAAGCAGCTATAGCTTCAATGTGTGTACTTGTAAATATGTCGATAGCGAAAATTTAAGTATTGATGATTTCATTTTACTTATTACAAAAGGTGTGGACAAAACTGTATTTTATTACCACGAGCGGGAGCACAGTAGGGGATGTCCTACACTTTACGTTTAATAAGGACAGCTATATTCTCTGTAAAACAGTTTTTCAGATGGAGATGTATATGACAAACTAGTGGGCGCTCTCTAATTCCGTATGTTAGTCGCACGCGCCCTACGCAGCAGTCAGTGCCAGACACGCACTGTCGTGTGCGGCCTTATAGTTTCACGAGACAAATGCGGGACGGAATCCGGTCCGCCGCCTTATGGGTCGGTCGATAGTGGCGTGCGCGCTTGTTACGGCAATTCTCCGAAGTGGCCTTTGTGCTTCGATTCTGTTGTGGCTACGGGGTAGAAGGAATACGCTTTGTAAGACGGCTTCCTCAATGGAGCCGCCGCCAGTATTCCGTGCAAAATTCGAGGAAGCTATGACGTGATTCATTCATGCAAGGAAATGGCAGTGAATAGATGTCTAGCATAGCATACTCCGAAAAAGGCTAGAAGAAATTCTTATTAACCTTTTTGTAGACTACACTTTATATTTGTCTGTTGCTGTATACGTTCTTGACACAGAATAACTCAGGGCGTAGTGAGGAGAAGTTGGGGGGAGGAGGTGTCAGAGGGCTCTTAAGTCACTTACCGTAACTTCGTCTGTATACGACTGCTGATTTAGTGAATACATCGTAATTGTTTAGTCAAGTTCCTCTTGCTTCACGAAGGAACAGAGATGAGAGGACGTGCGTGCATAACGCTTAATACTCAAATGAAGGAAAGAAATCTGTCAACTGACCATTTGTGACTCTTAATTTTATTGCATTTTCTTTTGGACCTGTCGAAATTAAGCGGCGATGATACCTTCTTTTTTCGGCAATCAAGATACGGAGCCACAGCAGCATGTCGTATCTAAACTACCTGTTTCGGTCAAACAACAAACAATCATTGGGCACAAAAACTATAGTAATTGCTGTACAATCAAGAGCATTGGTATCTAGATAAACGTCATGCATTAATGCTTTGAAATGAATAAAAGTACTTGATTAATATACCAGCTAATCTTTTAACAGAGCATATTCAGGCCACGTGCTTCACCCTGTTAACGTACTGCCTGGAGCAAAAATCAAGTACCTTACTGTTTTCTACCGTTTTGATGCAGTTAATGTGTAACGATGATCCAGATACGCATGAAAATGGTGGGGTTCATGTCCTGTAATTAAAGTAGTTTTTTACACATGTGCACGGCCGGTCGTTTGACCAAAACTAGTAGTTTTAATAAACTGACAATGAAACGTAGTGTCCAGTCACCATTCTTCAAACAGAATGTTCATCATTATGTAGATACAAGGCAATGACTTGAAAGTCTGGCATCACTACACTACGAAACAGCGTCCAGTGGTTGCCTACAGTACAACTCTATACTTCACACGAACGGCAAAAGTATGTATACCTTCCTATTCATTAAGCTTTTAATATAAAGTATCGATATAGACTGATTTCATTTTCAGAGAACAAAGGTTACACTTCATGCTTCACTGAATATTCGCTAGCAGAAAGCGTGGAAATTATTTTCAGTTGTTTTTCTATTTGTTCAAAAAATGTTCAAACGTGTGTGAAATCTTATGGGACTTAACTGCTAGGGTCATCAGTCACTAAGCTTACACACTACTTAACCTAAATTATCCTAAGGACAAACACACACACCCATGCCCGAGGGAGGACTCGAACCTCCGCCTGGACCAGCCGCACAGTCCACAACGGCAGCGCCCTACACCGCTCGACTAATCCCGGGCGGCTTCTGTTTGTCCTCCCTGTTCTTTTACTGTACGAGACAACAAATAATTCTGCGTTCGTGAGATCACCACGGTAATCTGACGGAGATTAGACTCAGGTTATTGTATCGCCCCTAATTAATTATTTCTTCACAAAATACCAATTAACAAACGTGTAGTTGCGCCTCTGGTGAACTAGCTAAGATTCAAACCGACGCCGCAAACTCACAAACACAGACAAAGTGGAGAACAACTGACCTTACAATACTGTACTAAAAGCTCTTGGCCCAGGCTATACTTGCTTTATTCCAGAGGGCTACGCGCAGTTTTCTAAAGGAATCCACCCCGCAAATCTCTTGATCGATGATAGCAGGTTTTTCCACTGCTCGGACAATGCCACCTGCTACATCGTCATTTAAAGTTGTTGGCATGTAACGTTTAAGGTTTAAAGTTGCGACGTTGTCGCTACAAGTATTGTCTGCAAACATCCACCAAAGCACTCCACTCTGCGTGGCGATAGCAAAATCCTTTAGTCTACATCGCCTGACCGAAAATACGTGGATTTCCCTATGTACTACGGAATTTGCCGCTAGATGTCACGAGAGTCGAATCCACCAATATAACAGGAAAATGTAGGGCGAGATCCTGTTGTCAACAGAGAATCAGTTACAACAAATTGTGTCAGTCAGGAGATGTCAGTGATTTCTAATGTGACCTAGTCATTGGATGTAATCTGAGTAACAAATCATTCAAGGACATTTAAAACCTTCTAAAATTTCACAAGTCGACTTTTTGATGAAGTGATGGTAAAGTGGAAACGTGAAGGAACATGCACACCTTAACCAAGACCTGGGACACACACGTACTGACTGACAGGGAACATCGAGCATGACGGAGGGTGATTGTAAAAAGGCGTGAAATCAGAGGAAGGAATCGCTCGTAAGTTACCAACTGCTACCACCAGTCCAGCTAGAGCCAACGAGAGTGACTGGGGTGTTAAAACGAATGGGATAGAATGGTCGAAGGGAGGAAGGAAGGAAGATAATACTTCAAAGCCCCATCAACAATGAAGTCATTAGTGACAGAGCACAAGTTCGGATTAACCAAGAACTGGGGCAGCTATTGTCAATGTCATTTCAAAGAAATCATCCTGACAATTTCCTTTACCGATTTAGGAAAATCACGGAAAACCTAAATGCCGATGGCCGAACGGGGATTCGAACCGTCGTCCTTACAAATGCGAGTCCAGCAGTGTGATCATGGTCCCTCATACGCCACACTTCACTGTAGTTAGTTCTAAGTGACACTTGACGTGGTGTAGAGAGTGACGGCACTGGACAGTGGATAACTGGAAAAAATTGATTTGAATGATGAATCATGCGCTATATTCTGCAGCAATCCCATGGACGGGTTTGGGTTCTGCAAGTGCCTCGAGGACCTTACCTGCCTTCATGCATAGTGCCAACTGTGAAGTCAGAGTAGGTAGTGTTACGGTGTGCGGATGTGTCTCATTTGCTGTGGTCCCCTAATCGCCAACGGCCTTGCCGCAATAAAAACACCAGTTCACATCAGATCACCCAGGTTAAGCACTGTTGGGGCTGGCTAAAACTTGGTTGAGTGACCGTCCGGGTCTACCGAGCGTTATTGGCAAGCGGGGTGCACTTAGACCTTGGGAGCCGATTGGGGAACTACTCGATCAAGAAGTAGCGGCTGCAGTCACGAAAGCTGACAACGGCCTGGAGATTGGTGTGATGACCGCTGGTGTGCTGACCGCATGACTCTCCATATGTGCATCCATTGACGCCTATCGGCTGACGATACAAGGACGGTCGATCGGAGCCGTTGAGCTTACCGGGGCCTGTTTGGACAGAGCTTGGTTTTGGTTGTTTCGTCGCCTTATTAAGGTTAAGAAAACGCTAAATGCGGAAGGATGTAAACACACTTTCGAGCACTGCGTACAACAGAGGAACAGGAGATGATGATTGTATCAACAAGGCAAAGCACTCTCACGTAAAGCAGCACTGTGAGAAAGTGGTCTGTGAAATGGATTAACTCATAAATCCGACCTGAACCCAACTGCACCCTTTGGGATGAATTAGAACATCGACATCGCTCCTGACCCCAGAGTTCTACGCCACTACCTTCTATGTTTTCGAATCTGGAGGAAGAATTGTTACCATTTTTCAAAATGGTTCAAATGGCTCTGAGAACTATGGGACTTAACTTCTGAGATCATCAGTCCCCTAGAACTTAGAACTACTTAAACCTAACTAACCTAAGGACATCACACACATCCAGGCCCGAGGCTGGATTCGAACTTGCGACCGTAGCGGTCGCGCGGTTCCGGATTGTAGCGCCTAGAACCGCTCGTCCACAACAGCCGGCTGCCAGTTTTCGATAGAGACCTCACTGAAAGGGACACAAACAATCCGTCATGAAGGAGAAGAATGGGCACACCCCTTATTAAACTCTAGTATGAGGAGTCCGGATAATCTGATCAGATACTGAGTATTCAACAAAAACGACATTCAAAATATAAAGCGCCTAGTCGACATAAAAGCTTTCTGGGTATAGTACCGCGTCATAATGTAAAAACTACTGCTGCTGGAAAAAAAACCGACGTTTCGTCCACGATTGCTGCGCCCTTCTTCTGGGTCTAGAAACGTTGGTTTTTTCTCCAGCAGCAGTAGTTTTTACATTATGACGCGGTACTATACCCAGAAAACTTTTATGTCGACTGACTCTGGCCGCGGAAGCCTACGCAATTATAAAAAGCCCCTACTTTATACAATTCTGTAGCGTCACTGAGAATGTCCAAAATCTGAGGTATGGCCGGAGTTTTTTTTCTTTAATTGATGATTTTTCATCCGTGAGAAATAGTTTCAAATATATCTTGTCTTATCTTAAAGCTTTTGAATTCATTAAAATTTCTGTTCCTTTCCTTACTAAAATACACTGTTCAGTAACGGATCTTTCCAGATTTTCTTATCACAACATTGCGTTTGCTATGCTTTCCCATTGTTTCTGTGTTTAACTCTGTGACATCTATAAAATCACATAAAAATTCTGCAATTCATCTGCAGTACTGATCCCTGCAGTGCCAATAAGACTGTCAAACACTTCAATAAATTTTAATAATGGCCTGAGTAACGTATACTCTAGAAGCAATAGAACTTTATTAATTGGGGAAGTTTCCTGTTTAGGAACTGACACAAAAGCTTTTGTAAGTGAATTGTCAATGCAGTGGGAGTCGACAATGCCAGGCTAACACGGTTGTGTTGCTAGTCTAAGCAGTCCATGCCACTCATTGTCAAATGCCAATTACAGGACTGTTGAATCACAAACTGAATTCAGTTTGTAATAAGAATTAGTGCATTTCATTTCAGTAAAGGTTCAAATGGCTCTGAGCACTATGCGACTTAACTTCTAAGGTCATCAGTCGCCTAGAACTTAGAACTAATTAAACCTAACTAACCTAAGGACATCACACACATCCACGCCCAAGGCAGGACTCGAACCTGCGACCTCAGCGGTCGCGCGGTTCCAGACTGTAGCGCCTTTAACCGCTTGGCCACCACGGCCGGCTCAGTAAAGGTAATCAGTCCTGAAATGTGATAAAATTATCAATAGCAGCCATATTGCAGTAATTTACTCCGGATAGAGTAGTTAACTATGATAGTCGGTAGAAAAACTGTTGATTTTCTGTCGTAAAAGATAAACCGGGAATTGCGTTATCAAGAGGAGCAGACTAGCTGAAGTGCTTCCCGTCACCAAAGAAGCCGAGTTCAGGTCATATTAGTTTCATTGTTCGTCTAGTACAGTCTTCTACCGAGATTGAATCACCGCTCGCAACGACAACTAGAAAATTAGTTCCTTTGGGAAAGGCTAAACCCTAGAAGGAGTAGAGCCGCACTCATTTACCACATCTTTTGTGATGGAAGCCAAAAGCCAGAGGATGGCAATCTCCCTCTGCATTTATACGTATACCTCAGCTCTTCTGGAAGTAGAACCTCCACTGAGTCATTTTCATCAGAGACGTAATTAATACACACTGGTAACTTTATTACGGAGGTAATTTCCTGAACGAGGAATAGCAAAAAGAAGGACAGTGGAGTCTTGTAGTTGCTCGGCGGATTAGCATAATTGTAGCTGCAGAGTGAAATTACCGCAGACGCCGTACATTCCTGTTCAGCAGCGGGACCAGAAAGCTGCGGGAGCCGACGAATGCGGTAGCTGCAGTTCCCGCGCCGGCGAGGAATCAGCGGCGATGACGAACTAAGAGCCGACGTCACTGCAGCGCGGGTAGTATATCGCGGTAACCGTAATCAGCGCCGACGGCGCGCATTGGAAGGAAAGGCCCCTCCGGTGCGCCGTAATAAGAGCCGAGGGCAGCGCAACCAGAAGGAACGGCCGCGTTATGAATTCCTGGCGCGCTATTGTCGCCCTGCCGTCGCCGCCGACGCCGACGCCTGCTGTTCCAGTCCAGTCCGTTGTGTCCGCACACTAGTGAAACCTCATTTCCCATGTCAGCGCATAAATATAGTGTTCCCAATGAAAAGGGTACACGAAATAAATTTAAACTACGTAGTCATCCGTAAAGCACGGCGTCATTCTGAGGTTATTCACAGTGAAATTGCTAGTTTTGTGACTGATGGTGAACTTGAATTGTACGAGGGTCATTCTATTACTAAAGAGACAAATTGGTCATGGGAAAAACTGGTTATAGGGCAAGTTTGGTACTTTTATGGCTTTAAGATGGCATCACTGGGATGAGCCCTGATCAGCTGATTGAACCGTGAATTTACTTTTAAAATCTTTTCTTAAAGAATTAACTTTATTTACCAGCGATTTATCAAGAACATTAACACATTTAATCACACTATGTGGGCGTCGAAGTAGTTGCCAGGGAGTAACTGATGAAAATGAAGTTACCTTTACCAAATGGGAATTTCATTCGTAAAAGCCTTTTCAAAAGCTGATTTAAAATTTATAATCAGAAAAGCACCCTCGAAATATCAAGTTACAATTTTATTTAGAGGCAGAAAGAACAATATTGACAGTATGAGCTTCGGGCTGAGAAACTTGCCGCTCCCTTTCAACACGGCCGTAGTCACGACCGCTCAGAAAAACCTCTGAAAGACCACAGTGGTGCAAATCTGCAATACACCAGATTACTTTAAACTAAAAATTTCAACAACTCATACAAACATATTAACTATGCACCCCGTAAGAGGGATGGAAATGGTACAAACACTCACACAAAAAAATTATTTGCCACCGAAACTGCGATTTGTTTTTAAAAGGACTCTTATGGTGGAAGGGTGGCAACTTTATGAAACTGACTATTTAAATAAAACGCATGAAATTCAGACTTACATAAATGTACACCATGCTCTACATTACACATATACCGCCTCACAAGATGATAGGCAAGATAAAAATATATTTCAATAATTCGGCCTTTATACCTTAATTCTATAAATTCGTTAACACCGAGTCCGACAAACAAGACAGAGGCAGCTATTAACGTATGCCAGACTGACAAACAGACAGACAGACAGACGCTAACTGCGTAACCAATGCGGACGAGAGACAGACGAGCAAGCTGGGGACGAGTGACTGACCAAGAAAACAAGTAGAATTTAACAAGTAAATGAATATATCAGCAATCACTTAACTTCTAATAGACGGCGATGTCTGGTGAAGACACCCCCAAAGTGCTCTCCCGAACCGTCCGCTGCCAGCCGCTTCAACGGACGCAGGAAGGCGCGCCGATCTCCCGTCTCACGGCGTTGCAGCTCGCCCCGGACAGACCGATGTCGTGGGTTGACTCCTGTTGCTCTCGTGTCGGCTGCGAAGCCGCTACCCCTCGCTATACGTCGCGGCCCACTGGCTGCCACGTGGCGACCTCACATGCGCTGACGCTCAAGACGGACAAGGCATCTTGTGTCTCAGTGCACGACCGACGAACCGATCGATCCAACCGGCCTTAAAGGTCGATCCGAACGACAGACATCCTTGCACTCCAGACGGCAGACCGACATTGACTTAGCGATACACTCGATCGGACCCACCCCTGCAGAGGAAACATGCCCTCAGGCTACCCGACATCCCTGCCCCGGGAAGAGACCGACCTAAGACCGACCAATCCAACCGCCAATGTCCATTGCCTGAACAAACTCGACCAGAGTGACGGCCTAACACATACTACCACTCCGGACGACAGATAGACACTGACTGTCCCACACTGACCCGGCTGATCAACTGACCGACTCGCCGAGACTGACAGACTGACCCAGCCTCACTCGGACTCCAACTGACCGACTGGCCGAGACTGACAGACTGACCCTCTGCCGAGCTCATAGCGCCCCTTAAATGCACGTGAACAGGCAACCTTTCCCCTTTTCCACCAGAGGGAGACACCAAAGCTGCGATTGCCACAGCGGTGCCACCGCCAGAAACGGAGGGCTACTGCTTCACACTACGCGCTGCGGCGCGCTCTTCAAAACAGCAAATCTTGCCACGGCTCACTGCTGTATCAACATTGTTTGGTTTATAACCTCACAAATGCATTTCAAGATGGTGAGGCCTCTTGAAACGTCCGCATTAGTTGAACAACGTTCTGTCATTCGTTTTTCACTTGCTGAAGGCGAGAAACCAGTGACTGTATACTGTAGAATTAAGTTTATGGTGAAGGTTGTATGAATCGTGCAAATTATTACAAGTCGGTAGAGCAGTTCAAAAATGGTCGGGACTCAGTGACTGACGAACACCGTCCTGGGCAACCTGTTGCAGTTTCAACTCCCTCACTTGGAAGTCGAATAGATTACATTATTCGTGCCGACCGCCGCATGACTGTCGAAGTGATAACTGATAAGGTTCAAGTTAGTACTGGTGCAGTTCATAACATCATCTGCAACAAGCTGAAGTACTGCAAAACATGTGTAAGATAGGTCCCAAAGGAGTTGACGCGGCTACACAAGGAAACAAGATTGCGAGTGTGCACAGAGCTAAAGCAACCTTGTGAATTGGAAGGTGAGAACTTCCTCAACTAAATTTTAACTTGTGATGAAACTTGGTTTCACTATTAAGAGCGAGAATCAAAAAGACAAAGCATGGTGTGGAAGAAAACCAACTCAACTGTCAAGAAGAAATTGAAATCCCAAGCATCAGCAGGAAAAGCCATGTTGACGGTGTTTTGAGATGCTGAAGATCCAGTTTTTTTATGATTATCTCGAAGAGCAGTGTACAATGAACAGCCAATAGTACTCAGATTTGCTTTTAAACAAGGTGAAGCCAACCATGGCAGTCAGACGTCGTGTATCTGACAGGACAGGTGTGATTTTCCAGCAAGACAATGCACGTCCTCATATAGCTCAACTAACCCGTGAAACCATCGACAAAATGGGCTTGGAAGTACTGCCTCATCCCTCTTACAGTCATGATTTAGCACGTAGTGATTTCCATTTGTTTGGTGCACTGAACGAGGCATTACGTGGGAACAGGTTCCAGTACAACGAAGACGTGAAAAAGTTTGTGGGAAATTGGTTCAAACATCAATATATAAAGTTATTTGCAGCCGGAATGAAGAAGCTTGAAGCCTGTTGGAACAAGTGCAAAAATGTTCAAGGGGATTAAGTTGAAAAGGTAGAAAAAGTAATGTTTTGTAAAAATAAACGCTTTCTTCTCCACACCAATTTGTGTCTTTAATTATTGAATGGCACTCGTAGGTACACTGACGGGAAAAATCACAGCACCAAGCAGGACTTGTGCGACATGAACGAAACTTGGTAGCCGTGTTTCTACGTCTGAAAAATTATGTCTACTCAAATTTCGGGCCACTCGCATAAGAGAGGCCCTGGTAGCACCACTATGAGCATAATACTCAGGTTTTCTTTTAAATACACGCTGTCACTGTCTGAGCGTTAGTTACCTTTGAGATTGAACGTGGTGAGTTGATGTTAGTAAAGAATGCCCTTAAGGCGACGAAGACCCCATGGTCAACATCTCACTCAGCTTGAATAAGATTGTATTGATAACCCTTTCACACAAGATGGAAAGGTAAGGAAGTGAGAGGGGGAACCCAGAATAGTAATGTCACTTGCCGATTGATTACATTTACTCAACTAACAACACAAAATAGTAAACACAGTAATTACCAGACTCCCTCTTAACAAACAACAACCAAAGGAAAAATATGTCGAAATGTATAACAGAATTTTCACACAGTAAAGAACAGTAGCATTTCACATTAAGAAAATGGTAAAAACGAGGCCTCAGGGCCTTTTCCCACATTCAGTCTGCACTCGGCCAAGCTATGTTGCTATTTGCAGAAACTCTACAATTTATAGTCCAGTCAGTAACTCGGTAACTTCATGAGAGGCAACAAGCTATTTAATAGTAGCGTTAACTGTTCCTTATACCAACAAAAGAAGCGAATATACTGTCAAAGAACAACATTCCCCCTTTTTGTTATAAAACTTTTTTTAAAAACCAAATAACACTTAAGTGCCTGGTGTAACATCAAGAGGTCCCCGCGTGCCCTCAGGCAAGTTAGTTCAAAAATGGTTCAAATGGCTCTGAGCACTATGGGACTTAACTTATGAGGTCATCCCTAGAACTTAGAACTACTTAAACCTAACTAATCTAAGGACATCACACACATCCATGCCCGAGGCAGGATTTGAACCTGCGACCGTAGCGGTCTTGCGGTTCCAGACTGTAGTGCCTAGAACCGCTCGGCCACCCCGGCCGGCGGCAAGTTAGCGCTGTTAACAAAAGGCACTAAATAAGTGAAGGCCAAAGAAGCGGTTCACTTATTATAAATGAAGCCCTTCCAAGAACATACCAAAGAGTAGCATCTTATAACTATCATAACAGAGATATTCAAGAAAAGAGGGCATGAGAATTAAAGTCAGCCTCAGGCTTTAATGAACCCTCACAAATATAATCAGAGACTAAGCGACAAATACAGCTGATAACTGTCAGGCCACCAAGCAGTCTGTTGGCCTATATTACAATAACGTAAGAAGGAACGAACTTAGCTCTGTAGAACTGGAATCAAACAGATTCTCACGCCAATTAGCTGCTTACATAACTCTTAAAGGAAGGAAAACTATAACACAATTTGCGCATGTATTAGACATATAAGGTTTAAATACACTCGCCCACAAATGAAAATAAAGGCAACTGCTAAAATAACCAGTATCAGAAAATACAAGTAGTAAATTTAATTGACTCTAGACTGAGGTGCTCATACGGCTAATTAAACATTTCAGTTCGATCAGAATTTCATGCAGCCGTCCATAAGAGAACTCTGATTAAGCTACACCACAAAATTGTTTAAAGAAGACTATAGGACTAAAGTTAACAACACACTTATTATAAAGAAAGTTGGCCACAAACATTTAAATAAAACAGGGCAACCCTCAAAGTACTCACCAATGCAGTAAAAAGGTTACATTAATTAAAGAGCTGCCTTCAGCTACAGTAACTGGACTTCAGCGACCCAATTAGACATACAACAAATAACGCAGAAAACCACGATTAGAGAGGCCCTTCATGAAGCCACCAAAAGCAGGCAAAGCCAGAAGCTCTCGTAGTACGACCATGGTGCATGAAAGATGCAAAAGGCGAAGGCAAGTCGAATATTGTCAGGGCAGCATTAAATAAAACAACCGCACGATAAATACAGCCGCTGCTGGTAGTCCAGGCCGCTGGTGCGCTGTACACAGCTGTTCCCTTGCCACAAAAACGTCGTACTAGCTCCCTCCGCGTTCCACCACAACCACTGCCCCCGTCGCCGCCGCCGCCTCCTCCTCCTCGATGCACCTCCAGAGGTAGTGCTTCACGAGGAGAATCGATACTGAGAGGAAAATGTGGCGCCATGGACACATGCGACTACGGAAGGCAAGGAGGAATCGAAAGGATTGGTCGCCGTAGCTCACGTGTAATAGGGCTACGAGTGACTGGATGTTCCTTCTGCGGCATTGCAGAAAGACGTGGCAGGAATGTAGTCACTGTACTTGATTGTTGGCAATGATGGTCCCGAGAGTGTACGGTCGTGAGAAGATCGGGCACCGGATGGCCACGTAGCACTACCGAGAGGGAAGAGCAACGTGCTCGGCGTATAGCTCTGGCGCATCGTACTGCATCTGTAGCAGCAGTTTGAGCAGCAGCTGGCACCACAGTGGCACAACGAACCGTCACTAATCGGCTACTTCAAGGACAGCTCCGAACCAGACGCCTTGAGCTGCACTTTCCATTTACCACAAACCTCCGCCACTTGCGAGTTCGGATTTGTCAAGCGAGAGCTCACTGGAGGGCAGTATGGAGATCTTTTGCGTTTTCTGATGAAAACTAATTCTGTCTCGGTGTCAGTGAGGCCCGTATGCGGTCTAGGCGGAGGCCAACTAAGGACCTGTAACTAACTTGCCTGCGTGCTAGACCACCGGACCTACAAATAAAGTTATGATCTGGGGTGCGATTTCGTACGGCAGAGGGAGAACTCTCGTATTTACCCATTCACCTTGAATAATTTGCACATCAGTCTGGTGATTCGACCTGTTCTGATGCCATTCATGAACAGCATTTATGTCGGTGTTTTCCATCTGGATAACGCTCGCCCACATACCGTTGTTGTAATCGAACATGCTGTACAGATTGTCGACATAATGCTTTACCCTGCTCGATCATTACATCTGTGTCCAGTCGAGCACATATGGAACATCTTAGGATGACAACACCGGCGTCATCCACAAAACAGCATTAACCGTCCCTGTATTGACCGACCAAGCGCAACAGCGTGGAACTTCATCCCACAAACAGACATCCGGCAACTGTACAACACAGTGCATTCTTGTTTATATTCTTGCATTCAACATTCCGGCAGTTATCGCGGTTATTTATGAACCAGCATTTGCAGTAGCTTATCCAGCGTTTATATGAACCTGTGGTCTTACAATGTTAATCACATGAATATGTTACCTAAACAAACGTATTCCCGAAATTTCTACTCAATATTAACTATTTTCTGGAGTTGTAATTTTTTTCCATCAGTGTATTTGACATCATATAACTTTTAGTCGTCGCTGCCATTTGTAATCACTTTTCATCTTGGTGGAGAATGGCCAATTTACGCACGAAATAAGCACAAAAACTTTTTTGCAGCTTCATTAATCACTGAGATGTACGCTTGAACTTTTTTATAACTGAAGTGAGCTACACTTTTGCGCCTTAAATGGGTATCTGTATGACATAAATTCGGATATTTGACTCTTTTTAAGTCACAGAAGAAATTACTGAGTAAAAATACATTGAATATGGGGGTTGTTTCTTTTTTGCGGCCGTTGCGCCCATTTCAGTGGGACGGAGTTCAATTGTCGTTCCGATCTCCGCATTAAGCTGCATGTGCCGTAACGATTACGAAGAGGAGTCATAAGGTATTAATTATCTACTCTAAAATATAATGTAATACATAATTTTATTGTTTATTTGCAGGTATTTGTTAGTAATCTTGGCACACAGACTGTACGATTAAATTCAGAGTGTTTACACACTGAGGTGACAAAAGTGATGGGAAACTTCCTAACATCGTGTCGGACCTCCTTTTGTCCGGCGTTATGCAGCAACTCGACGTGGCATGGACTCAACAAGCCGTTGGAAGTCCAATACAGAAATACTGAGCCATTCCGCATATATAGCCCTCCATATCTGCGGAAGTATTGCCGGTTCAGGACTTCGTGCACGAACGTATCTCTCCATTACGTTCAATAAATGTTCCGTGGGATTCGCGTCAGACGAGCTGAGTGGCCAAATCATTCGCTCGAATTATGTAGAAGGTTCTTCAAACTAATCGCGAGCAACTGTGAGCTGCTGACGCGGCACATTGTCATCCATAGAAATTCCGCATTTGATTCGGAACAGTAAGTCCATGAATGGCAGTAAATGGTCTCCAAGTAGCCGAACATAACCATTTCCAGTCAGTGATCGGTACAGTTGGAAGACGACTCAATACATTGTGTTTTACTGTGAACAGTTTGGCGATAGGGTTGTCCTTACCAGAATCGACAGCAAACCACCACCGACAACGATAGTTCAGGTATACATGCCGACGTCGCAAGCTGAAGATGAAGAGATAGAGAAATTGTATGAGGATATTGAAAGGGTAATACAATATGTAAATGGATATGAAAATCTAATAGTCATGGGAGACTGGAAAGTAGTTGTAGAAGAAGGAGTAGAAGAAAAGGTTACAGGAGAATATGAGCTTGGGAAAAGGAATGAGAGAGGAGAAAGACTAATTGAGTTCTGTAACAAGTTTCAGCTAGTAATAGCGAATATTCTGTTCAAGAACCACGAGAGTAGGAGGTATACTTGGAAAAGGCCAGGTGATAAGGGAAGATTTCAGTTAGGTTACATCACAGTCAGACAGATACTAGATTGTAAGGCGTACCCGGGAGCAGACATGGACTCAGATCACAATATAGTAGTGATGATGAGTAGGTTGAAGTTTAAGACATTAGTCAGAAAGAATCAATATGCAGTGAAGTGGGATACGAAAGTACTAAGTAATGACGAGATTCGGTTGAACTTTTCTAAGGCTATGGATACATCAATAAGGAATAGATCAGTGGACAGTACAATTGAAGAGGAATGGGCATCTCTAAAAAGGGTTTTTACAGTACTTGGAAAGGAAAACATAGGTACAAAGAAAGTAACTGCAAAGAAACCATGGGTAACAGAATAATTCAAAAAAGTGGCTCTGAGCACTATGGGACTTAACATCTTAGGTCATCAGTCCCCTAGAACTTAGAACTACTTAAACCTAACTAACCTAAGCACATCACACAATACCCAGCCATCAGGAGGCAGAGAAAATCCCTGACCCCGCCGGGAATCGAACCCGGGAACCCGGGCGTTGGAAGCGAGAACGCTACCGCACGACCACGAGATGCGGGCAACAGAATAATTACTTCAAATGACCTATGAAAGGAGGAAGTACAAAAATGTTACGGGTAACAGGAATAGAGAAATACAAGTAGATGAGGAATAAAATAAATAGGAAGTGCAGGGAAGCTAAGACGAAATGGCTGCAGGAAAAATGTGAAGTCATCGAAAAAGAAATGATTGTCGGAAGGACAGACTCAGGATACAGGAAAGTCAAAACAACCTTCGGTGACATTAAAAGCAAGGGTGATAACATTGAGGCCGCAACAGCAATTCCACTATTAAATGCAGAGGAGGGTGGGAATAGGTGGAATGAATGCACTGAAAGCCTCCATGAGGGGGAAGATTTTTCTGATTTGATAGAAGAAGAAACAGGAGTCGATTTAGAAGAGATAAGGGATCCAGTACTTGAATCAGAATTTAACAGAGCTCTGGAGGATATAAGATCAAATAAAGCAGTAGGGATAGATAACATTCCATCAGAATGTCTAAGATCATTGGGGGAAGTAGCAACAAAACGACTATTCACGTTGGTGTGTAGAATGTATGACTCTGGCGACATACCATCTGACTCTCGGAAAATCATCATCCACACAATTCCGAAGATGGCAAGAGCTGACAAGTGCGAGAATTACCGCTGAATTAGCTTATAAGCTCATGCATCCAAGTTGCTGACAAGCTTAATATACCGAAAACTGGAAAAGAAAATTTAGGATGCGCTAGTTGTCGATCAGTTTGGCCTTAGGAAAGATAAAGGCACGAGGGAGACCATTCTGAAGTTGTGGTTAATAATGGAAGCAAGACAAAAGAAAAATCAAGATACGTTCATAGCATTTGTCGACTTGGAAATAGCGTTCACAATGTAAAATAGTGCAAGTTGTTCGAAATTCTGAGAAAAGTAGGGGTAAGCTATACAATATGTACAACAGCCAAGAGGTAACAGTAAGAGTGGACGCCCAAGAACGAAGTGCTCATATTAAAAAGGGTGTAAGAGAAGGATGTACCCTTTCGCCCATAATGTTCAATCTGTACATCGAGGAAGCAAATATGGAAATAAAAGAAAGTTTTAGGGGTGGAATTAAAATTCAAGGTGAAAGGATATCAATGATACGATTCGCTGATGACATTGGTTTCCTGAGTGAAAGTGAAGAAGAATTACATGACCTGCTGAATGGATTGAACAGTCTGAGTACAGAGTATGGATAGAGAGTAAATCGAAGAAAGACGAAGGTAATCAGAAGTAGTAGAAATGAGATCAGCGAGAAACTTAACATCAGGCTTGATGGTTACCAAGTATATGAAGTTAAGGAATTCTAATAACTTGGCAGTAAAATAACCAATGACGGACAGAGCAAGGAGAACATCAAAAGCAGACTAGCAATGGCAAAAGGGCATTCCTGGCCAAGAGAAGTCTGCTAGTATCAAACATAGGCTTCATATTGAGGAAGAAATTTCTAAGCAGATACGTCTGGAGTACAGCATTATTTGGTAGTGAAACATGGACTGTGGGAAAAGCGGAACAGAAGAGAATCGAAGCATTGCAGATGTGGTGCTACAGGCTAATGTTGAAAATTATGTGGACTGATAAGGTAAGGAATGAGGATGTTCTGCGCAGAATCGGAGAGGAAAGGAACATGTGGAAAACACTGACAAGGAGAAGGGACAGGATGATACATCTGGTAAGACATGAGGGAATGACTTCGATGGTACTAGAGGGAGCTGTAGAGGATAAAAACTATGGTGAAAGGCAGAGATTGGAATACATCCAGCAAATAATTGAGGACGTAGATTGCAAGTGCTACACTGAGATGAAGTGGCTGGCACTGGAGAGGAATTCCCGCATAAAACTAGTCAGAAGACTGATGACCAAAAATAAGAAAAGTGTCCAACCGATATTGTCATGAGCGGAGGAGACTAGTTGCAGGCGCTATCGAGCTGTTAGCAACAGAACTCGCGTCGAGCATCTGCTGCCAAAGCCCACTAACGCCAAATCACGTTGATTTTTGCCTTTATTTCAAGCAGTGTTGCTTGCTTGTTACCACTGGCAACTCTACACAAACGCCGCTGCTCTCGGTCGTTAAGTGAGGGCTACCATCTACTGCTGAGAGGTATTGCCTGAAATTTGCTTTTCTCGGCATGCTCTTGATACTGTGGCTCTTAGAATATTCAGATCCCTAACGATTTCCGAAATGGAATGTCCTATGCGTCCAGCTCCATCTACCATTCTCCGTTCAGGGTCTGTTGTTTGCCGTCGTGCGCCCGTAATGACGTTGGAAAATCTTTCATATGAATCACCTGAGTCAAATGACAGTTCTATCAATACAGTGCCCTTTTATAACTTGTGCACGCGATACTACCGCCATCTGCGTATATGAGTATCACTCTTCCATGACTCCTGTCACCTCAGTGTAATTATTCTTCCGTTACTCAAAGGACTCCTATGAAAAACGACTCATCATAAGGCAATGAAACTTTGTGGAAGCATTTGTGTGGACATGCGGAAGAGAAGTAAAGAAGACACAATTGAAAGAAGTACATTTTGATTTACAGATGAGAGGGTAACATTTGATACTTGTGTACCACATTTGTGACGACAACCTAGAATCGCACTAGGGATACTATTTGACAATTGCTCACAGCACACTTCGATCGGTGGACCACTGAATGTTCAGCTGTGGTGACACGGCTCGTGTACTGCTTCAAGATCGCACATTCCGTCCAGCATTCTCAGCCTAATGTGTGGCGTAATTCGCCGTCGGCCTCTACCAGAAGCAATTCGCAAATCGCTAGTTAATTCGAACTTTCGAATCATATTATCCATCCCCGGTGCGGAAAGATGAACTCTCTGTGTTCCTCTAAATTGTCGATACTGACGAAGATCAGCGGCACTATTGGTGTTGTTTTGATAAAACAGCTTTACGAGTAAGGCCCCGCTTACCAAGTCCATACTCACATTGATTGAAACTGTAATTCACACTGATGATTGTGTTTCAACTTTATGTTGCCGAACCAGTACCGCCGCCTAAAGGCTAGCCAGAACACCAACAAAACTAACGTGCAATGTAGAGTCAGAACACAATTCCTATAAATTTGGGTACCCATTCGGTAAATAGTTTTGCGTCTACACTGGCTCAGGTATCGAAAGTTAAGTTATAAGCATCCTGTATATCCGACCACCTGCCAGTGGACGTTAATAGGGTTCTCAACTTTCGCATTTATGATGGCTTTAGCTTTGATGAGGATATTCAAATGAGGTATCTGAATGTCTGTGGAGGAATGGTCATCCATTCATCATCTAGAACTGAAAACTGAAACCAGAGATGATACTACGTACTTTCCCTCAAAAGTATGCAGTACAAAAAAAAAAAAAAGTGTGAAATCTTATAAGACTTAACTGCGAAGGTCATCAGTCCCTAAGCTTACACACAACTTAACATAAATTATCCTAAGGACGAACACACACACCCATGCCCGAGGGAGGACTCGAACCTCTACCGGGACCAGCCGCACAGTCCATGACCGCAGCGCCCCTGACCGCTCGGCTAATCCTTCGCGGCTAAGCAGTACACAATAGTGTAAAATGTGTTCGTATCCTACAGCAAGTTCATTTTTATTAAGTTCAATAACTGGACAACACACTATCCACATAAAAAGCCCCCATACACTAACACAGCTTCCTTCGTTGGTGTGCCCATTAGACGTGATGGCAGCTAATGTCCTCCAGCAATTCGCCATATCGAAACCTTCCATCGGATTGACACAGGGTGTAGCGTGACTCATAACTACAAATCACTCGTTTCAAATTCTGCCACTGTCCAGTGGCTTCGCTGTTTAGACCACCACAAGCGCCGCTTTGCACTGCCTGCAAAAATGTATGGCCTGTAGGCTAAATAGCTGTTCGACAATTGCAGGCCATCCTTTTTAACTCCATGATCAGAGACATGTTGCTGACTGGACTTACGGTAGCACTCTGACACTCTCGAGTCATTCCTTTCGATGATTTCATGGATTTTTATCACTTATCCTCCGCAATAGTACACGGCGTCTGTCCGTCATTACATGGTGTCCACCCAGTCTTCATGTAGCTGTCTTGTTCCTTGGTGTTCCACTTCACAATCACATCACCACCAGCTGACTTGGTCTGTTTTAAAAGGGCTGAAATGTCTACGACGCATGTGTTATGTAGATGACATCAGTACTAGCCCATGTTCCAACTCACTTAGCTCTCCTGTCGGACCCACTCAGCTGTTAATGTTTCTCTGTTGGTACCACAATACTCCCAGCCTCCTTTTATAGTGGTGGGTCCTCCTTTCGGGACATCTAATAGTCAGTTCAGCGTTACATACACTGAGGCAACAAAAACCATACGGAAGCGATATGCACATATAAAGATGGTGGTAGTACTGCGTACACGAGGTATGAAAGGGTAATGCATTGGCGCAGCTGTCATTTCCACTCAGGTGATTCATGCGCAAAGTTTTTCAACGTTATTACTGCCGCAAGACGGGAATTGACAGGCCTTTAACGCAGAACTGTGGGCGGAGCTAGACACATGCGATTTCTGTTTCGGGAATAGTTACGGAATTCAGTATTCCGAGATCCACAGTGTCAAGAGTGTGCGAGTCATTGCCTCTCATCAGTTGCAACAGCCTTCACTTAACGACCGAGGGCAGTGCCGTCTGCATTGTCAGTGCCACCAGAGAAGCAACAGTGCGTGAAATAACTGCAACAATCGATGTATCAGTTAGGCGTTAATGGGCTATGGCAGCAAACGACAGATGTGACTGCCATTGTTTGCTAACAGGTCGACATCGCTTGCAACGCCTCTCCGGGGATCGTGACCACATCGCTTCGACCCTAGACGGCTCGAAGAGCGTGGCCTGGTCCCGACATCAATAGGTAAGAGGTGATGGTAGGTTTATATGATGGCACAGAGGCCACGAAGTCATGGACCCAAGTAGTCAACAAGACACTGTGCAAGCTGGTGGTGACGGCTCCATAATGGTGTCGACTGTGTTTACGAGGTATGGACTGGGGCCCCGACTCCATACGAACTGATCATTGTTTGGAATTGGTAGTGTTCGTCTATCTTAAGATCATTTGAAGCCATTGATGGACTTTATGACCCGAAACAACGATGTCATGTCACCGGACCGCAACTGTTTGCGAATAGTTTGAAGAACATTCTCGACAGTTCGAGCGAATTATTTGACCACATATATCGCCCGACATGAAAGCCATCGAAGAATTATGGGACACAATCCTGATGGCAGTTCGTGCACATTATCTTGTATGGGCAACAGTTTCGGAATTGTGGACGGCTATAGAGGCAGCATGGCTCAGTAATTCTGCAGGAGACTTCCAGTGAGCTGTGGAGGCAATGCCACGTCCAGTTGTTGTACTATGCCGCGCAAATGGAGGTCCGACAATGTATTAGGAGGCTGCCCACAACTTTTGTTACCGCAGTGTAGACGTGTACGGATACCTTTGATCAGATAGTTTATTGATAAAAATGGAGAAGGACCGCTTCACTTCGTTTCTGCTCTTCTTGCGATGTACTGTAACAATGCTACTCTGGTATGTCAGCGGATAGAATAACAGCGAACATATTCTTGCAAACACACACACACACTCAGAGTAACGTTACTTTAATTTTTCTAGCTGATAATTGAAAGTTAAGGACTGTCTGCCGCATGTATTACTGCTTGTATCGGCAGCGCCAGTTAATGTGGAAAGGGGACAACCGTGCAAAAGGCTACAACAGCAGAACAAAAATTTCCACAATCAATAATTTTTTTCCGTAGTCGTTTGTCATACTTACAAAAGAGTTATAGAAATGGTTTGTCTCATGCACGTCTTGAATTCTCACCTACATATTACAATGATTGTGCTGGAGAAGGTTAATGGCACAATTTCGGTGAAGAATGAAGTTCTTGTAATGCCTTGGTTTTTGACACACTGGTTCCAGATCACCATTTTGTCTACGTGGAAGGAACAAGAAACGTATTAAGCGGATTATTTGAGGTGGAAAAGTTAAGTGCCGCCCCTGCACATCCGCGTGTATTTTCTGCATTGTTGTGGAAAGTGTTGTGTTGGAAGCAGAGCCAACACCGTGTTACTAGAGGAGGCCGAAATGCACGCGTTTTAGCTCACGCAGGCTGGCGTGGGGAGGGAAGAACTATACTGACGTGAGGTCTGGAACTTGACAAGGAATTAGAATTGAGAAAAAGGACGTAATTTGTTTCATACTTAACTTTAATCCATTAATGATGAACGTCGCTCTTGACGGTACATGATTCACAATATTATCTGTTCAGATTATAGTAACTGAATATGGCGCCTTGCTAGGTCGTAGCAAATGACGGAGCTGAAGGCTATGCTAATCTGTCATCTCGGCAAATCAGAGCGTATGTAGACAGTGAACCATCGCTAGCAAAGTCGGCTGTCCAACTGGGCGAGTGCTAGGGAGTCTCTCTAGACTAGACCTGCCGTGTGGCGGCGCTCGGTCTGCAATCACTGATGGTGACGTATACTAACGGACCATGGCCGATTTAAAGGCTACTAACTAGCAAGTGTGGTGTCTGGCGGTGACACCACAGAAAGAATGATAAGACCCTGTTCTTGGCGAGGTCATTAGAGATGCCCTATAAGACGATAGATCGCAGAGCAGAATAGCTCAAATCTGTTGGCGTAACCATTTTCAAGCAAATGTATAAAATGCCTCATGCGTGCGAAATGTATTGTCCCAGAGGTGCTTCGCTTTACGTGAAAATCACCTTCGGTAGGTATTCATAAGTATTACACAGTGCTTCGAAGTATTCGCTATTACTGGTTTTTGGTTTATTAATTAAGGATTTAAAATACCTTTAAGCGCTGACAGGCTGGGCCAGGACTTGGATGGGCTACCATCGGTCTGCCGAGCGCTGTTGGCAAGTGGGGACACCCAGCCCTTGTGAGGCAAACTGAGGGACTATTTGATTGAGAAGTAGCAGCTCCGATTTCAGAAACTGACACACGGCCGGGAGAGCGGAGTGCTGACCACATGCCCCTCCGTATCTGCATCCTGTGACGCTTGTGGGATGAGGATGACACGGCGGCCGGTCGGTACCGTTGGGCCTTCATGGCCTGTTCGGGAGGAGTAAAATAAATCTTGGCTTCAATCAGTGCAGATGATACGGGGTTTCACTCTACGTACAGGCAAAGTAAAATAGACAATGTGGTTGTTCCGTTTTCTTTCACGACGTAGTAGACACCGGACATGAAACGTTCTTAAATTGTTCTGATATTTCCAGTTGTACTTTTTACAGGTTTTTACAGTAGTTTCTCCTGCAGTTCATCAGATTTTAGGGTTCGCTGGTTGACGTTATTTCTCGTAGTGCATGAAACTAAAACCAGAAAAGATGTAAGAATGTTACTATAATAATGAAATTCATATAAAATGCGCATAAGTACTGTATAACGCCAAGTTACACTGTCTCCAATGCAACGTATCCCGTCAGAAGGATGAATGTGTAATAAAATGATTGAACTTTAATCCTCCGAAAGCTAATTGGTAAACGGAAAAGCTTGGGAACGGCGGGCCGTAATAATTTGAGGTACAATGCAAAATATAATTTGCATTGCGGAGAAACAGTAATCGGACTTCATAATAAGAAATTGGGATTGCTTATGAAACCATAAATGCGCACGTGATGGAGTCCTAATGGTGCACAATTCACTCGACATCAAAGCAATCGCTTCCCAACGTCACTAAACAGCTGAAACATAAAAGAATTCCTTATCCATTGTTAACAGAGGATATTAATCACTTCAGTAGTAAAGAAGAAAACATGTTTGAACTTAAATAATCTTTCTATTAAACCAAATTACACGTCGCAATAAAAATGACCTTACTACATTAAGACAGACAGAAGACAAACAGGTAACAATAATGATACTTCACTCCTACCAAAATAAAAGAAACGATGGTAGGCATTAGCAGTGCACACATTTCAATTTGATCTCTGACAGAGCCAGATACATTACTTCTTTATGCAAGGAGGACCAAAAGCAGACTAACACAGGCAATGAGAGCATTCCTAGTCAAGAGAGGTCTACCGGTATCAAACATAGGCCTCGATTTGACGACGACATTTCTGAAAATCTACATAGCATTGGGTGGTAGTCAATTATGGACAGTGGAAAACCAGAACAGAACAGGATCGAAGTGTTCGAGATGTGCTGTCACAAATAGTGTTGGAAATTAGGTGGACTGATGGTAAGGAAAGAGGAGGCTGTCCACAGAATCGGCAAAGTAAGAAACGTATGGAAAACACTGACAAGAATATGGGACAGGATGATGGGACATGTGTAAGACATCAGCGAGTAGCCTTCATAGTACTAGAGGGAACTGTTGAGGGTACAAGTTGTGGGATTTGAATACATTCAGTGAATAATTGATGACGTAGGGTACACGCAGTACTCTGAGATGAATAGGATGGCGCAGAAGAGGAATTCGTGGCGGACCGTATCAAACCAGCCAGAGAACTGAATGCGATCACTAAAAGAAAAACTGGTATGTTAATAATCGCACGCCTTGCAGATGAATATCCTTGCAAGTAGTTCCTCACACCATTTTTCTTCAGGCTTATGTACACTAAGTCGTGCCTACAAATTCTTTTTTACGCAATTCCTTGGAATGCCCTTTTTTTGCATTAACTGGACTTTACAGTCGTCCTGACCAGATATCGACAGAATTACAAAAGTTTGTTTATATATTTTTGTCTCCTTAGCAATCTCTTTTCATTCTAACCGATTTGTCGAGTGTTTAGCATACTACTTACTACAATTATCTAATATCAAATACGATTTCTCAGTTGTATATAAACATATTTCCCATTAACAGGCCGCGAGGGTTAGCCGCTCGATCTGAGGTGTCTTGCCACGGCCCGGGTGGCTCTCCCCGTCGGAGGTTCGAGTCCTCCCTCGGGGATGGGTGTGTGTGCTGTCCTTAGTGTAAGTTAGTTTAAGTTAGATTAAGTAGTGGGGAAGCCTAGGGACCGATCATCTAAGTAGTTTGATCCCATAGGAACTCACCACCACCACCACAATGCATTCAAAAATTTCAAATGTGTGTGAAATCTTATGGGACTTAACTGCTAAGGTCATCAGTCCCTAAGCTTACACACTACTTAACCTAAATTATCTTAAGGACAAACACACACACCCATGCCCGAGGGAGGACTGGAACCTCCGCCGGGACCAGCAGCACAGTCCATGACTGCAGCGCCCATGATCGCTCGGCTAATCCCGCGCGGCCCACAACGCATTGCCTTGTTGCTACAGGGAGTGACAACATTCCCTATCAACTGAACTCATTGTTCTTCAGTAGTGGGATCCTAATAACATACATTAATACATTAAGTGACATAAATACATATAAATACATGATTACTTGAAGCATCTATGCATCTATGCACATACTTCTGAATAAGGTACAGAGAATCTTAGATTTCTCCGACCGTCTATAATTAACCATTAATATTTTTCTATCTCTATCGGATTAACGATATGTCTAGTCAGGATCAAAATGGTTCAAATGGCTCTGAGCACTATGCGACTTAACGTCTGAGGTCATCAGTCTCCTAGAACTTAGAGCTAATTAAACCTAACTAACCTAAGGACATCACACACATCCATGCCCGAGGCAGGATTCGAACCTGCGACCGTAGCGGTCGCTCGGTTCCAGACTGTAGCGCCTAGAACCGCACGCCCACTCCAGCCGGCTAGTTAGGATCACTTTTTTGTGTTCGCGATCCACTTACTGCTCCTACTTAACACTTCATTCTGATTGTGAGTGAAAAATGCACCCTTGGTCTAGGGGTAGCGTCTTTGATTCATAATCAAAACGTCGTCAGTCCCAGATTCGATCTCCACCACGGCGTAAATTTTGATAAATAATCAGCATTGGCGCCCGAAGACTTCCGGCATAAGAAGTCAGCTTCATTCTGCCAACGGCCTTGTCAAATAGGGCGGAGGAGCGGATAGAGGTTCAGGGCACTCTCTTGTCCTAGGGGTGGGAAATTGCCCCTAAAGGCGGAAGAATCAGCAATGATCAACGACATGAGGATGCAGAAGGCAATGGAAACCACCGCATTAAAGACACGTAACGTGTATCCACAGGACATGTGGCCTGTAATTGAAGAAGTGTCATGATGATCTCTCCATTGGCAAAAGATTCCGGAATAGTCCCCCATTCGGATCTCCGGGAGGGGACTGACAAGGGGGAGGTTACCATGAGAAAAAGATTGAATAATCAACGAAAAGATAACGTTCTACGAGTCGGGGCGTGGAATGTCAGAAGCTTGAACGTGGTAGGGAAACTAGAAAATCTGAAAAGAGAAATGCAAAGGCTCAATCTAGATATAGTAGGGGTCAGTGAAGTGAAGTGGAAGGAAGACAAGGATTACTGGTCAGATGAGTATCGGGTAATATCAACAGCAGCAGAAAATGGTGTAACAGGTGTAGGATTCGTCGTTGAATAGGAAGGTAGGGCAGAGGGTGTGCTACTGTGAACAGTTCAGTGACCGGGTTGTTCTAATCACAATCGACAGCAGACCAACACCGACAACAATAGTTCAGGTATACATGCCGACGTCGCAAGCTGAAGATGAACAGATAGAGAAAGTGTATGAGGATATTGAAAGGGTATTGCAGTATGCAAAGGGGGACGAAAATCTAATAGTCATGAGCTACTGGAATGCAGTTGTAGGAGAAGGAGTAGAAGAAAAGGTTACAGGAAAATATGGGCTTGGGACAAGGAATGAAAGAGGAGAAAGACTAATTGAGTTCTGTAACAAGTTTCAGCTAGTAATAGCGAATACCCTGTTCAAGAATCACAAGAGGAGGAGGTATACTTGGAAAAGGCCGGGAGATACGGGAATATTTCAATTAGATTACATCATGGTCAGACAGAGATTCCGAAATCAGATACTGGAATGTAAGGCGTACCCAGGAGCAGATATAGACTCAGATCACAATATAGTAGTCATGAAGAGTAGACTGAAGTTCAAGACATTAGTCAGGAAGAATCAATACGCAAAGAAGTGGGATAAGGAAGTACTAAGGAGTGACGAGATACGTTTGAAGTTCTCTAACGCTATAGATACAGCAATAAGGAATAGCGCAGTAGGCAGTACAGTTGAAGAGGAATGGACATCTCTAAAAAGGGCCATCACAGAAGTTGGGAAGGAAAACACAGGTACAAAGAAGGTAGCTGCGAAGAAACCATGGGTAACAGAAGAAATACTTCAGTTGATTGATGAAAGGAGGAAGTACCAACATGTTCCGGGAAAATCAGGAATACAGAAATACAAGTCGCTGAGGAATGAAATAAATAGGAAGTGCAGGGAAGCTAAGACGAAATGGCTGTAGGAAAAATGTGAAGACATCGAAAAAGATATAATTGTCGGAAGGACACTCTCAGCATACAGGAAAGTCAAAACAACCTTTGGTGACATTAAAAGCAACGGTGGTAACATTAAGAGTGCAACGGGAATTCCACTGTTAAATGCAGAGGAGAGAGCAGATAGGTGGAAAGAATACATTGAAAGCCTCTATGAGGGTGAAGATTTGTCTGATGTGATAGAAGAAGAAACAGGAGTCGATTTAGAAGAGATAGGGGATTTAGTATTAGAATCGGAATTTAAAAGAGCTTTGGAGGACTTACGGTCAAATAAGGCAGAAGCGATAGATAACATTCCATCAGAATTTCTAAAATCATTGGGGGAAGTGGCAACAAAACGACTATTCACGTTGGTGTGTAGAATATATGAGTCTGGCGATATACCATCTGACTTTCGGAAAAGCATCATCCACACAATTCCAAAGACGCAAAGAGCTGACAAGTGCGAGAATTATCGCACAATCAGCTTAACAGCTCATGCATCGAAGCTGCTTACAAGAATAATATACAGAAGAATGGAATAGAAAATTGAGAATGCGCTAGGTGACGATCAGTTTGGCTTTAGGAAAAGTAAAGGAACGAGAGAGGCAATTCTGACGTTACGGCTAATAATGGAAGCAAGGCTGAAGAAAAATCAAGACACTTTCATAGGATTTGTCGACCTGGAAAAAGCGTTCGACAATATAAAGTGGCGCAAGCTGTTCGAGATTCTGAAAAAAGTAGGGGTAAGCTATACGGAGAGACGGGTCATATACAATATGTACAACAACCAAGAGGGGATAATAAGAGTGGACGATCAAGAACGAAGTGCTCGTATTAAGAAGGGTGTGAGACAAGGCTGTAGCCTTTCGCCCCTACTCTTCAATCTGTACATCGAGGAAGCAATGATGGAAATAAAAGAAAGGTTCAGGAGTGGAATAAAAATATAAGGTGAAAGGATATCAATGATACGATTGGCTGATGACATTGTTATCCTGAGTGAAAGTGAAGAAGAATTAAATGATCTGCTGAACGTAATGAACAGTCTAATGAGTACACAGTACGGTTTGAGAGTAAGTCGGAGAAAGACGAAGGTAATGAGAAGTAGTAGAAATGAGAACAGCGAGAAACTTAACATCAGGATTGATGGTCACGAAGTCAATGAAGTTAAGGAATTCTGCTACCTAGGCAGTAAAATAACCAATGACGGACGGAGCAAGGAGGACATCAAAAGCAGACTCGCTATGGCAAAAAAAGGCATTTCTGGCCAAGAGAAGTCTACTAATATCAAATACCGGCCTTAATTTGAGGAAGAAATTTCTGAGGATGTACGTCTGGAGTACAGCATTGTATGGTAGTGAAACATGGACTGTGGGAAAACCGGAATAGAAGAGAATCGAAGCATTTGAGATGTGGTGCTATAGACGAATGTTGAAGATAGGTGGACTGATAAGGTAAGGAATGAGGAGGTTCTACGCAGAATGGGAGAGGAAAGGAATATGTGGAAAACACTGATAAGGAGAAGGGACAGGATGATAGGACATCTGCTAAGACATGAGGGAATGACTTCCATGGTACTAGAGGGAGCTGTAGAGGGCAAAAACTGTAGAGGAAGACAGAGATTGGAATACGTCAAGCAAATAATTGAGGACGTAGGTTGCAAGTGCTACTCTGAGATGAAGAGGTTAGCACAGGAAAGGAATTCGTGGCGGGCCGCATCAAACCAGTTAGTAGACTGATGACCAAAAAAAAAAAAAAAAAGTGAGTCTAACTATATCATCTCTTCATTGAGGATAATGAACCCAGATATTCTCATTAGTCTGTCTTTAGTGAATAGGTAAGGAATTGTTCCAACTTAATCAGGCCTTGTTTAGTATTACATGTTTTAATAGAATGTACCGTGTGGTTCAGTACAATGTTTCTTCACACTATGTCAGCTTGTTCCTTTGAGAGTCGGAGCGAACATTCTGTTCGTACTTCCAATGCGTGTGTATTAGGCATAGACTACCTGCTTCGCCCAGAGATCCGAACGATATTTTCCTGGTATCGTCTACGAAGCCGAAAATTTCCCTCCTTGATCTGGAATATCTAAATCAATTCTTTGAACTGTTGAAGTAAATCATAAGTTGGGTGTAATCTGACAATACAGGGTGAACATCAATAAAGCCGACATACTGCAGGAATGGATTGCTGACTGGAAATGGAGAAAAAAGGGTCCTATGAACGTGTGTCCGGAGTTGCATCATTGCCACGGTAGATGGCGCTGACGAATGGCAGTTACTCTGACCACGTGTCGTGTGTTCCTTGTGTGGTGCAGGCTGTGTGATCGACGCAGCGTACTGTAAGTAGCAGAATGGTCAGGTATTCGTGTCGGGAACAAGCCGATATGGTGTTCATGTAATGCCAAGCAGATGGAAACGATGTAGAGGCTGCATATCGTGTAGAACCTGTTCGTCCACATGTGGTGTACACACATTCCGCTGCCTCCCTGCACGTTAGTCTGTCTGAAAAAACCCACTATCACACAAACGCCCAAAAAGGAGTTGAAATGTTATGTGATGTGGTTGGTGTCTGTGACGGTACCAGCTTTGGTAGAGCACGCTGCCTCTCGACCGTTTCTATATGCTTGGCTGTACACAACACCGTCTCGGCTTGTTTCCGACATGAATACCGGACCATTCTGCTGCTTACAGTATGCTGCGTCAATCACACAGCCTGCAACACACAAGGAACACGCAGCACGTGGTAAGAGGAACTTCCATTCGTCAGCGCCTCCCATGGTGTCAGCGATGCATTTCTGGACATACGTTCGTAGGATCTTTTGTCTTCCATTTCCAGTCAGGAACCCGTTCCTACAATGTTATTAATGTTCAGCCTGTACAACTATCTATTTCATTTCATTCTCTTCTACTGATATTTAACTTTATTAACCTTTTTCTGCATTGCTGAATGGCATTGTTATGCATATAGGCCATTCTATAAAATTTCTTATCAAGAGTTGTTAGGTTCACGTATGTTACAATCTTCCGTGAATTACCAGAGATCTCTACCTTGTTCTAATAACGGTGGTCAGTCCCATGTGAGCCATCGTTTGGACCTCCATTGTGTGACATGACTCGACGCTCAACCAGCTGCTCAGCACGATCGACGTCGGTATCGTTTCGGCCGTGGCTCTTTGGTTCTGAAAAAAAGTACTACATTCTGGTCAGTCCCCTCTACTTGTCTTTTGCTAATATCGTTTCAGTTGGCTTGTTTCTACTTTCATGTCTTTATTCTTAGCCATCTTAATTGTCACACTGGGTAAGTCTACTGAAATCATGTCCTATGGTCCGCGGAGTTGTGCGTCCATCTCCTTACAACGACGCGTTCTCGTGATCTCATTACACAAAAGAAACCTATATCCATTACTAAATATTCTTGGATTCTCCATCTTGTCATAATATGCCTTAGTTAGTCCTTGCGCCTCTTTTGTCCTTTCATCCGTTGCTCGGCGTGCTTCTTGCATTCTAAATCGCAACTGATATACATAATTACAGTGATTACACCCAACCGTTTTTTTCCTCTTTGTGCAGGTTTTCTGGAAAATTCACTCTTCTCCCTAACATTGCTATTATGTTGCGTTGTGTCAAATACGAAAGTACTATACGGTACCCACAGATCCTAGTTACTATGGTATTCTCTTATGAAGTATTACAAGTATTCCACCAGTGACTTATGGGTTTTCTCGATTGCTCGATTGGGCGAAATGCTGTGGTTAGGATCATGTGATCCTTAATAACGTACGTACCATTCTTATAAGCGTAGACCCCTGGTCGGTCAACTGCACTGACGAAACTCCATACCTTAACGCAATTTGTTCTGCAGATTTTTATGCACTGTCTTGGCGTCCTGCCTCTCGATTGGCACCAATTACCGTGCATATGCTCAGGTCATCTGGGATGCCTAGATCTATCGACCGTCAATTCTTGTTGTTTCTAACGTATGATGTCCATGATACATTTGTCAGATACTGTCGTCACCAAGTCTGTAATTACTTGAGGTGTCTTTGCCCTGCTATGTCTGAACTTATTCCCTTGACATTTGTCACACTTCCTAATCTATTGTTTTATGTGTCTTTTCACGCATTTACCCTGCTTACAATTCCTTACTCAATCTAAGCTTACGTGCTTCCTTGATTTCTTCCTCATTTGTTGTTATGCAATTCCTTCACAACTTCGGCCTTTTCAAAAAATGTTCAAATTTGTGTGAAATCTTATGGGGCTTAACTGCTAAGGTCATCAGTCCCTAAGCTTACACGCTACTTAACCTAAATTATACTAAGGAAAAACACACACACCCACGCCCGAGGGAGGACTCGAACCTCCGCCGGGACCAGCCGTCGGCCTTTTCCTCTGCGCTAAGTTTCTCAGTTTCTTTCTCCTGGTCTGCATCTGCCACAACTACTCTTACGTGTCCTATTATTTCACTTATATCCTGTACATCTCCAGACCGCATTAGACTTAAAGCATCTGCATTTGCAACTGAGCTTTCCAAGTTTGTACTCAATGTCATCAGAATACTTACCTACGTTCTTCCTCCATTTTATGAAGCTTGATGATCGACTTTTGGCACTCAGAATCCTTGTATGTGGCTTATGGTTTGTTACTTTGGTGAATTGTCTCCCATAGACATATTGCCTTAACTGCTTTGTGGCCTATACAACTGCTAAGTACTCATACTCAGTCACATAATAGTTACATTCAGCCGTTTTCAGTGTTAGTGAAGCAAAGATGATTGGTATATCTGTGTCAGTCTTCTCTTGTGACAGGACTGCTCCCAACGCTTCTCCTCTGGCATCAGTCGTTATTACAGACGGTTTCGCGAAATCTGTGTAACTCAGCTTGGGAGGAGTTACTAATCTCGCTCTCAGTTTTTCACACGCTGCTTGCTGTCGATCTCCTCATTCGTATAGAACTTTAGTATTCAGCAGTTTATGTAATTATTCAAAATTTTACTCAACTTTGGAATGAACTAACGGTAATATCTAGCAAGACTTAGATACCCTTTTTATTCCTTCGTGGATTCTGGAACCGGAGAGTCCTTCACCTTTCTCACATTACGTTCTTCTACCACCACACCTTTATCTGTTATTTTACACCCTCAAAAATATTACCTTCTTTCTTAGGAATTAGCAGTTGTCAGGTTGTAACTTTAGCCTGTGTCTCCTTGATCTATTCAAGATTTCCTAGAGTTTCTCATTATGTTTCTTTAACTAACTTCTGTAGCAAACCGTGCCATCCAAATACACAAAACACTTTGTCCCTGGAAGTTTTGCGAAAGCAACATTCATTAGTCTCTGAAGTGTAATTGGTACATTCTTTAGCCCAACTGGTATGATTTTGTACTCACAGTTCTGATAATTTGCACTCAATGCTGTCTTTTCTATGTCTGCTGGTTCCATTAGAATTTTAGTGGCCGAATCTAAAGTGGAGAAGCACTTGGCTTCGCCAGCTAGTCCAGTATTTCATTCATAATGCTGACAGAAAAAGTTTCCCCACTGAAATTTCCTTCAATTTTCTGTAGTCTGTTACGAATCTCTATTTCATTATTCCACTGGCCCCTCATTATTTCGATTATAGCAATACAGTTGCCTTACACGGCCTCTGCCTTTCAATAGTTATGTCATCTTTAGACATTTACTCTGTTTGCTCTTGCAATACCGTCTTCAGTATTTCTATTACTCTATATGGAGGTAAATTCACGAACTTCCCTTGGTGCTCTGGCAGTACCGGGAATGCATACATTGATGTATGTATGTGTCAATTTGTTACTTTCTAAATAAATTGTATCGCAATATACACCAGAAAGTTCCCTTTCCTCCTCTTTATTCAAATTATTAGTTTCGATAGCATGTCTAACATGAGCTACGTGACTCCTGTACATCTCCATACCACTTCTTGCTTCCTGTACTGTTCACATTGGTATTACTTCCTCCAAAGGTTCGCCACATACTTTTACTGCGCTCATGTTACCTTCGGCCTCATTAAGTGCAGTGTGAATACATTTCCATTGCTCTATTTTCACAATAGAGTCAGATATGTACAACTTGTTTTTCGTTGCTCGGATTCGACCCTGTTCCCACATATTCTAAAAAATTTTCTTCTTTTGGATCTATTCTCATGTTACTTTCTGGTGACATACTATTTTGCCTTAAAAATAAGTCATCACAGTTCGTCTTACGACTTGCTGTTAATCTGCAGACCTTACTTCTTCCATCGTTCTGAGACATGTAATGGTTTCTATTATTTCCCTCTTATTGTGGAATCATTTTGGCATCGATTACTCCCGTTTATTTCCATATTCTTTGCAGTATGACTCATGGACCATCACAAAACAGATCTACTTTCGTTACTTATAGCTTTTTCGGTTATCTATTAGTTCATTTCCATTAACCATGGTTGATATGCGACCCGTAGGTTTCCTTGAACTTGTGATTTTATTTCCGTTTCAGGACTGTCAACAGTGGAATATTTCGACCCTGTAACCTAGTCGTCTTCTCACCATAATGAATGACAACGTGTTGCTTCTTCAGGAAGTTGTTTCCTGCTACCATCATATGTCATATCCAATCCTTTTCCTATGACATGCATCTCGTTCTTCATTGCACTTTCCCTATTACTGGAAAATGCCGATATGTGGTTACCAGTGTGTTCATTGTACATTACGTCACACTTTTCAGTCTGCAGATGCCTTCCCTGCTGATTATGGCTCCTTTCGTGAGCCTCTCTTCCTTTATAATGCTTGCATGTGTACGAGTATCTATTAATAACCATAACTAGCTTCGTTATTTCTAGAAATATGCCATCATAATTTCGTTCCCTGGTTCGCCGTCTATGACTGCAACTTTAACTTTCGGCCAGTGTGTCTTGGTAAAACGTGACGCTTTGCGTGACACAGTCTTAGTTTCAGTATTTATTTGTGGATATGGTCACTAATTTTTCATTGCACTGAGGTCTGCTATGACCATATCAGCTGCACTTCTGTGTTTTACAATTCATTGCTTGATGCCTTTGTCTTTTGGTCTTTCCACAAAAGCTTTATTTTGCATTTGACACCTATATACCTATGTGCCCTGGTACATTGCAGTGATAACGAGAATTGAGGAAGCTCTTGATTTCTTCCGTCTTCGCGTCTATCATTACACATTATACCCTTAGGCTCCTATTTGGCTTCCATAGTCTTTGGCCAAGTGACGCTTTCCCACAATTACTACATTTGCCTCCTGTGTTACTCTGATATTCCTCCTGTATTACTCTGATATTCAAATGAAACTCCTTACAAACCATTCTCTGGAAGTCACCTTTTCTCCTTTACGAGTAACAACACATATTTCTCTTGTGGTGTTACTTCCACTGTGTCACCTTGAGAGGTTCCATGCCCTCTTTTGCATGTCGCCTCTCATTTTCATCATCATTATTAATGTTTTATGTCATTGCACGGTGGTAACAGGCGTAATAAGGTTATTGTAATGAGAGTAGTCGTACTGAGAGCTCAAAACAGTTTTCACTTGATTCCTATACATGTTGGGTTACTCCCCTGGGTGGCCTGTGCGAGGCGAGCATCGGAGGACGTGGCACACTACGTTTCCGGTTGGGAATTGCACTTCTCCAAATACTGAGAGGGTCGTACATCAATGAGTTTTATCACCTGGCGGAACGACTGACGTCGGTCGAGTTCCACCTATTGTATGCAGGGCGAAACAATCTGCGAGACGTCTGAGTGTCGCTGCAGTTTATGTGTTTACCCTTCCGGCGTGCCCGGAATGAAGACTGTTGGCACGACTGACTGCATTTTCCTCATGATACTGAGAATACTTGTGGACCGTGCCCCGCTGAGTGTGACTGTCTGGCACCAGATGGAAGGGGGTCTAGGCATGTTGTTTTCGTAGCCGATCAAACGACAAGTTTAGTGCCCTCAGCTGAATAGCAGAGGCATGATTGGTCAACTTAAACTGAGGCTACTTGACGTCATAAAGCCCTGCTTGAAATTGGAGGGAACAGTCACTATTGACGCGAATGATGTTCTGAGACAGTGTGGAGGAATTTTGAAATCAGCGCTGAATGCTGATTCAAGGTTTTCGGGGGTAGTAAGGAGTTGAGCAAAGTTGACTTCGCTCTTGTGTTGTGCGGGCGCAAGTAGGTTTGTGATCTGATCTTCATCGGAGTCGGACGGTCTTCCGACTTAGTCGCACTTTTTCGACAGAACTTAGAATTCTCGGACGGCCTTTGAGGCCAGGGGTTGACACAGAGTTGCTGCACAGCAGAAGTCGGCGCCTACATCATCAGAACGCTGCCTACCGACGACATGCTACAGATTTCAGGGTTGGTAAAGTATTTTGCGGCTGCAGCATTGTAGGACCTATCAATTTTATGCTGAAGTCCTCAACAGCAAGCACACTTGCTTTGCTACAATTTCACCTTGCTTGTTTCTCCATGTGATCCCATTAGAGCTCTCACTACTAATCGTGATACTGCAATAAGTCGGGAGAGTAATATTTGATTCATTAGGACCTCCAGTCATTATCGTCAACCTATTGCATCACAGAGAGTGGGAGCCCCTTGTTCTCGAGCCAACTATTATTCTCATAATACTTCAGTATACCCTATCCTTTAGCTTACCGTTTGTGTCGATAATCGTGTGCCTTTTTGTGCTGATGTATAAAAAATCTCATTGTAATATTTTTTTAGTAGATTACGATTTTTTAAAATTATTGTGAGTGTGCATTCCTTATTTTACCAACTAGCCGGGTCCACCATCATTTCCCTTCCTTACCGTAGTGCGCATAATTAATTAGGTGGTAGGAAGGAGGGGGTCGAGTGCTTGTCCAGTTCTCATGGCATATTCGTCAGAATTAAAGAGGTACAAACTCTTCTCCACCCCAGCACCTCGCAACCTAAGCTAATTGGCTCACCCTAGCTTTCTTACAATTGTTTGAATCCTGTTACTTACTAACCATTTACAAAGCAAGCCCCTCCTGAAGCTCGTAGCAATTGTAAAACACTTTTTAATTTTGTCGCCATTGTCAGTCAAGTGAGTGACTTCTTAAATGATTTTGATAACACATCTGTTGGATTTCCCTACGATTCTTTCCTTTTCCTGTGAGTAATCTGGCCTTAAATATCCAACAGATGTAAAAATTAGTGTGTGCGTTTATCTAAATTATTTTATTTCAAGGATTATCTTCACTTGTTCCCAGTTTAATGGCGGATCCCATATAGTTAATTTCGCCGTAGCTTCTTCTCTAACTTTGGACTTTCTCATACTGAAATAGCAATAGTTTGTCATCCGCCTTCAAAATCGTATTCTCAGTTAATTCCTTAAGTTCGTACTTAACTCCAGCAAATAGCTTCTTTACTAATACAAGAGCGCCCTTCACACGGATGTTCCTAACTTCTAAACTACTAGCTTAAGTCGTCTTACAAAGTATGTTCAAAGTCTTATAACTGTTCCTGTTGTTGCTTGCCTAAGATCTTTGCACTGGTGATCCTGTAGTTCTCCTGGTTTCCCTCGCAGTTGCTTCTACAAGGATTTCTTCCTCTCCAGGACTCTTCTGCGACTTGTCTGGCCTGGAAAACTTCACCAAGTTTCTGCTGGGCTCTCAGGATGGCTTCTGCATCTTTTGACCTCTTCCACATGCCCTGCTAGCCGACCTTCTTGTTGTACGCAGTTCGAGGGACTGATTCCAATAGTCTTCCTCCTTATATTCTTTTACCCGATGCCCTACTCATGAATGCCTTGTAATGTCTCTTGCAGCGGTCTCTCCGCGATATTTTCAGAAATTTTATAAATTATATAACTCAGTACATATCTCGAAATATCTCTTCTTATCTTACCGATTATCAATGCAAAGTAGTTTCAAGACCAATTATTCCTTGGAGCGTCCATTTACTCCATGGAATAGTTTCTCTGCTATCTATGGTTTCTCTTATGAAAATAATGTGGACTTCTTGCCGATTAGTCGTGAAAGAAGGTTGTAATATGTATGTATTGTTGAGCTAGTCGCCATCTTGATGAGATTCTGTATGAGAAGGAATTTAATACATGAACTAAACTAAAGTAAGTGTGTTCGCGTATTATTTAACTGTTTATTATTGACAGTGTCTGCTTACTACGCTGTGTTGCACGGGATCAGTGGGGAACGTCTGATTTACACTGGACGAACCTGCCGTTTTGTATGCTCAAGATATCCAGTTACTTCAAATAAATAGGCTAACACGGTCTTACCAGCAGATCTCCGGCCTTCCCCATGTGATTACCGAAAGTTAATAATTATTACAAATGTTTCCAGGAGATCGACTGACAATTTTCGTCGCACCGAGACTTCGAGATTGCTTCACTGCCTTATGGAATTTAAGTTAAGCTCAATTTAATCAGTATAGAACAGTATTGAACTGTGTGAATGTGATAAACCTGTTTTGTCAATGAAAATTCCCTTAATATACGCATGTTTTTACTATCCTGATCAGTGAAGCTAAATCAGGCCGGTGTGAGAGAGGTTTTTTAAAATTTTAGAAATATTAAAGCCTCCCCCCACGCTCCTCACACACAAGGCACAAAATTTTCATGTCACACTCTAGCACAGCTCATGTCATCCGGTTGGGTGAGGGTGTAGCTCCATTGCGCAATCATTACATTGATGACAGTATTTTTATCGATGTCTGAGGTCTGCTAACTCACCTTTAACGGCGTAGAGGAAGATAATCTCCTAGACTGCTTAGTTCCAATAATTCTGGAAGGGAGAGAATAAGGGTGCAGCCCAACAGTTTAACACTATTCTTACAGGTGTTGCAGTATATCTTTGCAAACCAATGAGAACGCGCTACCACTCTTTACGTTAGGCCTTTCCAGTAACTCCCGATCCATGACTTCTGTCTTTCACTGTTAGAGACGAGTGCGCTGCTTTTACCTTGTTTTGACAGTGGACACTCGAATACATTAACCACAACTGGATTCAGTTGCGAGACATCACTTCTTCATCCCTAAGTTCGGACTGACAGAATCTATAACAATTAATCATTGCATCGACACGCAATCAGGTATCTTAATCACAGCTGGAGTTGAGTGTAAGACAACAGTCGTCCCTCCCCATATTCTGACAGACAGAAAATATCATAACTAGACGTTGCCACTAAAAATCTATTATTTAAGACTCTTCCTAAGGACTGAATTTTTTTCAGGACGTGCTGACTGATTCTAAAGAACTGTTTCTGCCAGATACAGTCACTGCAGCGCCTGCAAGCTGCCTGGGACTTTTATTCTGACCTGCAGTTACTGCTTATATCATACGAAGGTCTAGTGCAGAATTCTCGCTTCCTGGTGTCTTGCGCACGCCACAACTGTGCTTTGTATAGTATTATGCTTTCTTTTCATAGCAGCCATGACATATTGATTATTCGTTTTCATCCATTATAATAATTTACTGTAATGTACGTATGATTTAATATACTTACTAAACTTCTCTTATTGTGTTCCGTGCCTCAGTCTGTAAAAATGAACAGCTTATAGTATCGCTTTGTAGTCCATTTGTGTGACCGACAGTTAAAAACACTATTTCACAGGAACGGGTTGACGTACACTACTGGCCATTAAAATTGCTACACCAAGAAGAAATGCAAATGATAAACGGGTATTCATTGGACAAATATATTAACTACAACTGATATGTGATTATATTTTCACGCAATTTGAGTCCATAGATCCTGAGAAATCAGTACCCAGAACAACGACCTCTGGCCGTAATAACGGCCTTGATACGCCTGGGCATTGAGTCACACAGTACGTGGCCGGCGTGTACAGGTACAGCTGCCCATGCACCTTCAACACGATACCCCAGTTCATCAAGAGTAGTGACTGGCGTATTGTGACGAGCCAGTTACTCGGCCACCATTGACCAGACGTTTTCAATTGGTGGGAGATCTGGAGAATGTGCTGGCCAGGGCAGCAGTGGAACATTTTCTGTATCCAGAAAGGCCCGTACAGGACCTGCAACATGCGGTCGTGCATTATCCTGCTGAAATGTAGGATTTCCCAGGGGTCGAATGAAGGGTAGAGCCACGGGTCGTAACACATCTGAAATGTAACGTCTACTGTTCAAAGTGCCGTCAATGGGAACAAGAGGAGACCGTGACGTGTAACCAGTGGCACCCCATACCATCACGCCGGTGATACGCCAGTATGACGAATACACGCCTCCGATGTGCGTTCACCCCGATGTCGCCAAACACGGATGCGACCATCATGATGCTGTAAACAGAACCTGGATTCGTCGGAAAAAAATGACGTTTTGCTATTCGTGCACCCAGTTTCGTCGTTGAGTACACCATCGCACGCGTTCCTGTCTGTGATGCAGCGTCAAGGGTAACCGCAGCCATGGTCTCCGAGCTGATAGTCCATGCTGCTGCAAACGTCGTCGTCGAACTGTTCGTGCAGATGGTTGTTGTCTTGCACACGTCCTCATCTGTTTACTCAGGGATCGAGACGTGGCTGCACGATCCGTTACAGCCATGCGGATAAGATGCCTGTCATCTCGACTGCTAGTGATACGAGGCCGTTGGGATCCAGCATGGCGTTCCGTATTACCCTCCTGAACCCACCGATTCCATATTCTGCTAACAGTCATTGGATCTCGACCAACGCGAGCAGCAATGTCGCAATCGCGGTACTCTACAATCCGACCTTCATCAAAGTCGGAAACGTAATGGTACGCATTTCTCCTCCTTACACGAGGCATCACAACAACTTTTCACCAGGCAACGCTGGTAAAGTCCTGTTTTTGTATGAGACATCGGTTGCAAACTTTCCTCATGTCAGCACGTCGTATTTGTCGCCACCGGTGCCAGCCTTGTGTGAATGCTCTGAAAAGCTAATCATTTGCATATCACAGCATCTTGTTCCTGTCGGTTAAATTTCGCATCTGTAGCAGGTCATCTTCGTGGTGTAGCAGTTTTAATGGCCAGTATTGTATCAAGTTAAAACTTATATCACATACTAAGGTCTATAGTGGCTTGGCCAGATACAAATTTTTTTCTCGGTACAACCAAAGAAAAAAATCGGAAAACGTAAATCTGTAATTACATCACACGGAAAAAGTGGTCAGTTCTTATCTGACTGCTTGTCCGTTCGTCTGTCTGAAACGGGTAAACGTATCAAGTCACATACTGGGGCCTAGGGTCTGTTGGCTGTGACAGCAGCGTGGCCAGCCAGAAACATTTGTGCCTTTACGGAGATAACGTTACTGGACACAGCACGGCAAGAAAATGTTTTTATCGTTTTAAGAAGTTTCGTTTTGACATTAGCTGAGTTTTGATGAAGAATATTTAAACACATTAATCCACAATGATACACATCAGTGGATTCTAGAACAGAGAAGTGAGATGAGCTGTGATCATTCCACCATCGTGCGACATTTGCTCCCAACGGGGAAGTTTAAAAAATCGAGCGTATGGGTACAGCATGCTCCAAGGCAAAAAAAAAAAAAAAAAAAAAAAAAAAAACAGCGGGTCGCCATATGTGCATCTCTGCTCGTCATCAAAACACCAACCGTTCCTATCCTCTATCATTACTAGTGACGAGAAATGCTGACTTTATGCTAACATAAGGAAAAGAAAAGAATAGTTTAGCATAAACGAAACAGCAACTACCTCGCAGAAAGACCAGCGCGCGTCCACATAAGATAATGTTATGCATCTGGTGGAACAGCGACGGTTTGGTGTACTACGAATTGCTTCCCCGAGGTGTAACCATCACTGCTGACATTTATTGTCACCAACTGAGACGTCTTACAGAGGCAATCCAAGAACACCGACCAGAAGAATGAACGAAGTGATGCTGCTCCACGAGAGCGCCCACCCACGTTCTGCAAGACCGGCAAAAAACAGTGTGAAATGGCTGGGTTGGGAAGTAATTCCGTACCCGTCTTATTCACCTAACCTTGCATCCTCAGATATCCCGTCCCTATCGAATAACCTTCAATGAACTTCCTTTCCGGATGAAAATACGCTCCGAACGTGTTTCGACGCGTTCTGATTTCTACAATTGCGAAATCAAAATGTTAACCCAGAATCGGAAAACTGTAGTAAACAGTGAAGTGGAATATACTATTGGTGAATAAATGCTCTGTTACGTGTGGCTTTTGTGCTTATCAAACTTGTGGAGAAACGCTACCATCTTATATAAAACTCAAGATAGGTCTCTTGTCTCTTGTACGATTTTATGTCATTTATATTATTTAAATTAAAACATTCTCGAAATTCTTGGAACATCTGGGACTGATATTGCCAGTATCAATGTCAATAACATCCACAAATCGTGGAGATTCTCGAGTCGCAGAGTCAATAAACTATCTATACACATAATTATCTTTGACAGAAAACTCAGGACCGTGTCCTAATCGCACCTGACCAACTTTTTTAAACAGAATATATTGATTTTTATTATATCTTTAACCTTCATGATCAAGTTGTAAGGTTTAATTCCTTGGAATAAATTACAGTTTAAAATTTTTTTAAATCTAAGTTTCCTTACAAGGGAACCTCCTTATCGCACCCCTCTCAGATTTAGTTATAAGTTGGCACAGTGGATAGGCCTTGATAAACTGAATACAGATCAATTGAGAAAACAGGAAGAAGTTGTGTGGAACTGTGAAAAAATAAACAAAATATACAAACTGAGTAGTCCATGGGCCACATAAGCAACATCAAGGAAAAAGCGTGCTTAGAAGCGCCGTGGTCCCGTGGTAGCGTGAGCAGCTGCTGAACGAGAGATCCTTAGTTCAAGACTTCCCTCGACTGAAAATTTTACTTTCTTTATTTTTGCATAGTTATTATCTGTCTGTTCGTTCATTGACATCTCTGTTCACTGTAATAAGTTTAGTGTCTGTGTTTTGCGTCCGCACTGCAAAACCGTGCGATTAATAGACGAAAGGACGTGCCTCTCCAATGGGAACAGAAAGCATTTGATCGTAAGGTCATAGGTCAACCGATTCCTCCACAGGAAAACACATCTGATATATTCTATACGACACTGGTGACGGCATGTGCGTCACATGACAGAAATATGTTGTCGACCCACCTAACTTGTACACTTGGCGAATGGGTAAAAAGATTCTTCTACCTTGCCCGATTTAGGTTTTCTTGTGGATGTGATAATCACTCCCAAAAAAGTGATGAAAACATAAGAGTTTGTCACATAAACTGAAAATAGAAAATTAAAATTTACGCTCGATGGAAGCTGCTCACGTTATCACGAGACCACGACGCTCCTGTGTACCTACCGTCCTTATTATTGCTTATCATCCCCTGAACTACTCAGTTTGTATATTTTGCTTATTTTTTTCACAGTTCTGCACAACTTCTTCCTGTTTTCTCAATTGATCTGTGTTCAGTTTATCAAGGCCTATCCACTGCGCCAATTTATAACTAAATCTGAGGGGGGTGCGATGAGGAGGTTCCCTTGTTAGTAAATGCAAGCTAAAATTCTCGTTCCATGAACGTGGATAGATATGCTACAGTTTAAGTTTGTAATAATTTCCTGATTGTGCATCATGGATTAGCAGAAGTCACCAGAAGGTGAATTCCCTCTGGAGAATTCCAAAGCAAAAATGCAGATGCTTCACTTAACAACTTTGTGTGATTTTCTTACCGCAACTTCGAAAAAATTATAAAATGGGTTTCACTAAACGTTATATTTGTTGGTCTCGCACTGATACGTAGGGTGTACTACGAAGGAGCAGAGAGCCGTGCAGTAGAGATGTAAGCAGGGAAGTTCTGACAGCGGCCAGTACTGATATCTGTTCCACCGAGTCCACTCGCGCGTGATGTGCTAACGATACGCAAGGCTGGTTACAACGTAGGAAGCGAGTAGTCGGCCTGGGGCTGGAAACAATAGAGCGTTGCCCAGTGCCGGTTGGCAGCCCTGAGCCGGAAATTACGCGCACAGTTGGCGAGAGTGATGCGCGGAGTATATCGACAGCTGAATTCCGGGGATCCACCGCCAGCCGGCGCAGGCGGCGTCGCATTCGTCTCGGAGGCAGCTCTGGTCGGCGGCGGGTGGAAATGCGAACGGAAGGAGGGGAATAAACACAAAGCCAACCGGCTGCCGAGACGTATGCTGGAGGCTGGGGTCAGGTCCGTGAATCAGACGCAGCCGGCGGGGTGGAGACTTCCAGTTAGCGGGGACACAACACTGGAGACTCGTAAATCAAGCTGCAACCCCTGTTAAAGATCATAGCTGCAGATCTGTGAGGTTACGTACAGAAAAATTTTTGTTCAGCTTAGTAAATAAGTAAGTGCAAAATGGCTCTGACCACTATGTAACTTAACATCTATGGTCATCAGCCCCCTAGAACTTAGAACTATTTAAACCTAACTAACCTAAGGACATCACACAACACCCAGTCATCACGAGGCAGAGAAAATCCCTGACCCCGCCGGGAATCGAACCCGGGAACCGGGGCGCGGGATGCGAGAGCGCTACCGCACGACCACGAGCTGCGGACAAATAAGTAAGTACGTATATCGAATGAGAGAGTGAGTGAGCTGCAAATCTCTGTATCCGGTCAAAGGTAAGGGGACCCCCGATTAGTGGATATTAATATCGGGCATGTCCACTGTTCGCCCTTATCACGGTTTGAGCTCTACTGTGGACACCTTCAGTGAGTTGTGTGAAGTCTGTGGAGGAAAGACAGCCCATTCTTCGTGAAGACCCGAAACGAGGTTAGGTAATGTTGGAAAACGCTATGATCTGTAGTGAAATCGATGTTCTGACTCGTCACAAAGGTCTTCCAGTGCAATCAGTTCGGGACTCTGTGCAGGCAAGTCCATTTCAGGAAAATTATTGTCCACAAAGTATTGCCTCACAGATGTTGCTTTACGACGGTGAGCTTTGTCACGGTGATACAAACAATCGTTTCGGAACAGTTCTGCTATGATACGGACCACACGATGCTATGAATTGTGTTCATATCCTTCCGCATTTAGCGTTAACTTAAGAACAGCGAAGCACAGCATCCTAACTAATAATAACACCACCATACCGTAACGACAAGTCCTGTGTACTTCACTGTTGGCACTACGTTTGGTGGCAGGTAACATTCTCCAGGGATTCACCAAAACTGAAGCCTTCCACACAATATAGCATAATTAATCACGACATATCACTCGTTTCGAACCACCCACTGCTCAGTCGTTCTTTACACTACCTCAGACGTTGCTTTACACTGACTGCCTTATGATAAGCTAAGCTTTTTAACTGCCAACGCACATCTGCTAGCTGCACAGCAGGTATCACTTAGTGACTCCTTCCACTGATTTCGTGCGATTATTTACTATCACTTTCCACAATGGTTCCTGTCCTTCAGTACATGAGGTTTGCCTGGTCTTTTTTTTAGCTGTATTTGTTCTTTCGCGTTTTCCACTTCACAATCCCAAACCAACAGTCAACGTGGGTATCTTTAGAAGGTCTGCGATGTCTCTGATGGATTTGTTATTCCGACTACAACCAATTACTTACCCACGTTGGAGGTCACTGAGCTCTCCGGACCAACCCGATCCTGCTGTTGCTATTTCTTTACTTATAACCCAATACTTCAAGCCTTCTTTCACACTCTCGTGCCGTCTGGTGTCCCTTTCCGCTTCTGATACGGGTTAGGTGATACTTGTGATGAAACAATGTAGAAAAACAGCCTGAAATTTCTCGAAGGTCATCCTGTCCAAATACGAAAGTATGTTCAATAAGGTTCTGTACAACAGCGGTTTCAAAAAGATTCATCCATTCTGTATGAATTGGGGTGGATTTTAACTCAGTCATTTACTGTTTCCATTTACCGTTACGAATGTTTCTCTGCATGCGCAATAAACACGCAGGGAAACTAATTCTTACTGTTCAGAATTGGGGGCGGGAAATGGGGGGGGGGAGGAATGGGGTGGGAGGGCACTGCTGTGCGAGGCAACTGGTCGATGTAGAGGGCACTGGTCGATGTGGACAGATATGACCCGCCCGTGGAGACTTCTTCCGCGGGAACTCAACTGGATATGAACCAGCAGACCCGTGTTTCAAATCTGAAGTGCGGTGGACAGACTGATGTGGCTTTACAGAATTCATTGAATAGGCGACGTATCCAAAGAATGTTGTCGGCTTCCTCGTGAGTAGTCACATGTAATTTGGGTTCGCTGTTGTTCTGACATTTTAATAGAAACCCTTAACGGAGTTTCTACCCACGATGGAAGCGGAAAGCGTGAGATGTTACAACGCACGATTCACTGTTCCCTGATTTCTTCCTCCGATGCATTTTCACAAGTTTAATGGATTCACAGCTCTAAACCATGTTACCACCGTTCGCTGTTCCGGAACGGTGGAAGTTGACAATGGGCAGGCCGTATCTCCACCTACACTGCTTCCTTATCTGTGCTCCCACAAAATGCTCCCAGGTGTTGGCTATTTGCAGAAATACAAGGATAACTACTGCCAATTGCGAAATCGATAGTATTGCTAATATATTGAAAAATCCGCCTAAGTTCCGAAAATTATCTGGCTTTACCCAGGTTTCGGCTACAATAATCTAGCCTTCTTCAGAAGCATAAAATTACTATAACATGAAAGAATAAGCAAAAGTCAACGTTAAAGATTACAACCTATAGTACCGTGTTACCATGCCGAATTAAAACTGCTTAACTGAAGACCAGCCACGGCATCACTTCACCACGTGGTCGGTTGGCAGCAGCAACTACGTTGGTACTTGACTGTGCCTTATTCTGGCATGTTATAGTAATTTTATGCTTCTGAAGAAGGCTAGATTATTGTAGCCGAAACCTGGGTAAAGACCAGTAAATTTTCGCAACTGAGGCGGATTTTTCAGTGTATTAGAGTATCACAGTTTGACGGGGGTGCAATATGCCAAAAATTCTTCGATAGTATTGCGTTTAGGAATTTTACGGGTGTTTCAAGTTTGCATTTGCACCAACCTTGTATTAAATATTGTACTGCTTTACTGTATGTCTGTGCATTCAACAGTACATCTGATGATGAGTCTAGAAGCCTCGAAATCGATAATGCACAGGGATGACAAAGGTCATAGGTTATCTCCTAATATCCTGTTGGACTTCATTTTGCGCGGTGTAGTGCAGCAACTCGACGTGGCATGGACTGAACAAGTCGCTGGAAGACCCCTGCCGAAATATTTAGCCAGGCTGCTTCTATAGTCGTCCATAATCGCGAATGTGTGGCCAGTGCCGGATTCTGCATACGAACATAACTGTCGATTATGTCGCAAAGATGTTCGATCGGTTTCATGTCGGACGATCTGGTGGCCATATCATTCACTCGAACTGTCCAAAATTTTCTGCAAACCAATCGTGAACAACTGCGGGCCGGTGACATGATAGATTGTCATCCACAAGAATTCCATCGTTGTTTGGGAACATGAAGTACATCAGTGGCTGCAAATGGTCTTCAAGTAGCTGTCAATGATCGGTTCAGTAGGACCAGAAGACCCAGTCAATTCCATGCAAGCACAGCCTACATCATTATGATGCCACCACCATCTTGTACAGTGCCTTACTGACAATTTTGGCACAAGGTTTCGTGGCGTCTATACCACACTGGAACTCTACCATCAGCTTTTACCAACTGAAACCGTGACACATCTGACCAGGCCACGGTTTTGCAGTCATCTGGGGCCCAACCTATATGGTCACGAGCCCAGGAGAGGCGCTGTACGGTGTGCGGACATTCGCCACGCCGGACATTTACCACGATTTTACGTGCTCCGAAGGGTTGGGTCGCTTCCCCTCCACCTCCTCTTCGCTGTCGCGCAGTAAAGGTACTTACTGAGCCTTTCCACTGGTTTACTTAACATAGGACCAGACTCCCTTGGATTTTCCGCCACATTTCTAGAGAGACTTTCGTTGAGCACACTATTAAATGTATCTCGCACTGAAACCCGCACCAAATTTCGACCCTCAGTAAAACTTCGCCAATCTTGGAGACTTTGTGTTCGTCTAAATTATACGTGCCTTTTTCGGTGCTCCTGAAGCAGTTTTCTGTCGTGTTTTGTGTACAACATGGGATCTGTTATTAATTTATTTTGTATGGATCTCTCGAGTGCTGTTGTTACTCTTTCTTAGAACTGAAGCCACATATGGTCTTCACATACATAGTTTGGAAGTATTGGAGACTGTCTCTTAGAAAGACGTCAAGCGAAATTTTAGCTGCTTTTATAAATAGATAAATTTCGCGTTTAGTTTTGGCGAATTCCTTTGTTACGGAACAGAGCCTCGCTCGACTGTGTGTTCACTAATTCCTGTATCCGTCGTGATGCTCAGGATTATTTGTGGCTAAGAGGTCAAGTGTGTTTTCGTAACCATTTACAATTTGAATGGCCTCATGTACTAATTGTTCAAAATAATTAAAAAAGCGTTAGAACAATTACGGAAGTTGTTTTCTATCTACAATAAGGTCTGAAAATGTATGTTTGTCAACATACCGAAGGTAGATTGAAGTCACTGCCAACTATAATTGTGTGAGTGTAAGGTGTCAGGCAAATCCAACACCTTCCATGAAAACCCTGACATGATAAGCAAATCCAGTAGTATGTCACATAGCCCCGAATAAATCGTGACATTAAATTAACGAAAGTAATACGAGTAACGAGTGAGCAAATGGAATACCACAGACTAGCACAAGAATGCCTAAATGCATGTCATACCTTCCCACCGTGAGACAGATGCAGTTCCGAAGGGAGAAACGAGAACAGAAGCCAAGAGCAGAACCATGTTAAGCTGGAAGGCCCTACGATAAGGGACGGACGGACACCCACGTCGCCAGCTAACCGCTAGGACTACACCACCCGCAAGTTTTAGCGTGAGACTTTTTCGCGTCTCTGTTACATCAGGACCACCCCCCAGCCCATGTTAAAAGATAGATCCCTCCAGAAGAACAGTATAGATCTTACGATAACGCTAAAAGGACCACACCAGCTGCAAGTTTTAGCGTGAGACTTTTTCGCGTCTCTGTTACGTTGCAAACTTTAAAAACATTGCCCCACCACGAAAAGTATAACGTTTCTCATTGGATAGACAGAATTTTTGTAGGCGGAGCTTAAGATTAACATTGAGACCCTGATTGGTCAGATGAAAACACAGCCAGATAGTTTTTTTTTTAAACCAACTTCGGTAAGTTGTAGTAAGGAGAAGTCAGGAGAGAGTTGCTTTCGAGACGGCGAGCTGGACGGAGCTGCGACGGCCTCCGCCCCCTGACGAACACCAAGGTAATGAACGCACGCGATGCCACATAACAGCGCATAAAGCTTCACTCAGAACTGCAGAAGTCTCATCTGTTACATCCCCTTGTGGCGTAATGCTAGTGTCGATCGTCAATTAAAGCTCATGGTGTTCACATTTGCCACTTGAAGTTAAAATCTGAAACGCGATGATTTTTCTGTTATATAGTTATTGAGAAGCCACATCAGCCACTGTAATTTACGACAAGTTAGATAAGTAATTAAAGATAATTGAGGGTCACTGTAGACCATTTTGATAGTTTTCTCTTTTGTGAAACTTAATTTAAACCTAGATTATAGATGTGATATGGCATAGGTCATCCTTCGATCCATTGTAGAACTTGGAAACCCATTCAGGGAATATTCGTTCACATTTTTGTTGAACGCAGTTGGTTTTTACCATCCTGTATTAAAACATTTCCTTTTATCAATAGTGCAATTTATAAACGATGTTTCGTGAGTAGAATAAAATTTCCAATGGTAAACTTAACTGCTTTTTTGACGTTATTTTACCCGCTAACTAAAAATAGGAAAGCCTTGAACCCCTTCCACTAAATTTAGTTAGTATTAAGATTATTTTACAGGGAGTGCAGTGGAGCTGACGCTAAAACCATTAAGTATTTGGTTATATCATTGCTAGTCTCACTGAACTCTTTTGAATTCTACATGTCATGTGTGGTCTCGCGTCTCCTTACCAGCAACAGGTCCCAGGTTCAAACTAGTCAATTCCCTAAAAAACACGCTCAGAGCGTCGTTGCGCGAAAGTGGTAGGGAGACACGATATAGAACAAACAGACACCACGCAGAATGTTTAGATGAGTAGTGTACGTATTTGTGATGAGACTCAAGTTTTCTTTGAAATGTTTAGCACCTGTTTCAACTGAGACCAGGGGTCAGTAAGACGAGCCCGTTATTAATTTATTCCGGTTGTCGAATATAACCTCTGCCCGTACTAAGTCACAGGAGCCGGCCGAGGTGGCCGAGCGGTTCTAGGCGCTACAGTCTGGAACCGCGCGACCGCTACGGTTACAGGTTCGAATCCTGCCTCGGGCATGGATGTGTGTGATGTCCTTAGGTTAGCTAGGTTTAAGTAGTTCTAAGTTCTAGGGGACTGATGACCTCAGATGTTAAGTCCCATAGTGCTCAGAGCCATTTAAGTCACAGGAACTATCTGCTTCAATGTCACTTGTGAGCTGAAACACACATTACATTATTTTTCCTTAAGTTGTGCTTCACTTTTCTGTTGTAGTGCAGATCATTACAATTACGGCTTTTCCCGCCAAAACCTAGGATGCTTTCTCTGTGACCCTGTAAATACCAGAGCTAAACAATGTAGACTAACAACGTACGTTACAATCATAGCATTCTGTATTACTTAATTGCCTTATTTCTAACATTTTAAAATTGTACGTTGACTTTAGATGACATGTCAATCATAAATGTTCTTATCTCTATTTAGTGAACGTATTTTCAGTCATGTTTTGAACATTGTCCCCCAACACTTCATTAACTAATGTTTCGCCGCAAGGGATATCGGATTTTAGAGAGTAAATTAAAATGGAGTTTGTCGTTCTTCTTTTCAAACGTCCACATTCCCACTTCTTCTTTCCTTATTATCTTTTGGGCATGCAGTTGTAGTAATTAAAGTAGGCACAAATGCAGTGATCAAAAAGAAATGATTAGCGTACATTCCCATACTCTTTACAGCGTTTCTTTCTTGTTGCTGTTCTGCCGATGGACTGTTTCTATCACGACCAGTAAGCGTGAAAGGAAACTACCGTACAGACAGAGGGGTATAGTTATACTTGGCAGAACTAATTACATACTGACATAATCGTCGGTATTGCCTTCGTTTCTCCAAAGCTATAAATATTTCGATTTCGGAAAAGAAGCTCTGTATTTGGCCAAGATGTTGAAGAAGAAGGTCCCTTACGTACTGGTTGTATCGAGTAAGATGTGGAGACGGAGGTTTGAAAGCGGACAGAAAAAGTACGAGGAAGGGCGTCCCTTACCTGAGAGATCGCTACTCAAGCTACCTGGCGAAGGTTGGTTCAAATGGCTCTGAGCACTATGGGACTTAACTTCTGTGGTCATCAGTCCCCTAGAACTTAGAACTACTTAAACCTAACTAACCTAAGGACGTCACAAACATCCATGCCCGAGGCAGGATTCGAACCTGCGACCGTAGCGGTCGCGCGGTTCCAGACTGTAGCGGCTAGAACCGCTCGGCCACTCTGGTCGGCACCTGGCGAAGGGGCAAGTGTGGAGAATGTCCAGCGTGGCAAATGTCCGGCGTGGCAAATGTCCAGCATCCCGTTGTACAAGACGTCGTGCTGTTAGCAAGGGCACTCGCGTCTGTCGCCTGCTGCCATAGCCCTTTAACGCCAAATTTCGCAGCTCTGTCCTAACGGGTAGTTTTGTCTTACTTCCCACATTGAGTTTTGCTATTATTGCGCGCATTGTTGCTTTATCTGTTAGGACTGACAACTCTGCGAAATGCCGCCGCTCTCGGTCGTTTGGTGAAGGATATCGGCCATTGCGTTGTCTTTGGTGAAAGGTAACACACGAAATTTTGTACTCTCGGCACACTCTTGACACTGTGTATCTCGGAACATTGAATTCTTTAACGAAGTCCCAAATGAAACGTCACATGCATCTAGCTCCAACTACAATTCTGCGATCGGCTGCCGTAACCAAATCGGAGACCTTTTAACATGAACCACCTGAGTACAAATCTATGGCTTTTGTTGTGGATTGGCAGGAGCCAACCCACGGAGTTTGGAGGAAGCCGAAAGGCACCGGTTTAAGCTCACGCAGGCTGGCGTGAGGTCTGGAACAGGACAAGGAATTTAGACTTCAGAAAAAAGGTGGTACTTGGTGGAATACTTAACTTTAATCCATTAATGTTGAACGTAGCTCTTGTCTGTACATTATTTACAATATCAATAGCAACTGAAAATGGCGCCTTGCTAGGTCGTAGCAAATGACGTAGCTGAAGGCTATGCTAACTATCGTCTCGGCAAATGAGAACGTGTTTTGTCAGTGAACCATTGCTAGCAAAGTCGGTTGTACAACTGGGGCGAGTGCTAGGAAGTCTCTCTAGACCTGCCGTGTGGCGGCGCTCGGTCTGCAATCACTGATAGTGGCGACACGCGGGTCCGACGTATACTAACGGACCGCGGCCGATTTAAAGGCTATCACCTAGCAAGTGTGGTGTCTGGCGGTGACACCACAGCTTTTATATCTTTCGAACGCGATATTACAGCCATCTTTATAGGTGCATATCGCCATCCTATGACTTTTGTCACCTCACTGTATAACAAAATGATGTTCATTTAATTTCAGTTCGAAGCAATTTCATTTTTTAATGAAATATACTACCGATATTTTCTCAGTTGTTAACACGCATATAGCAGTTAATCAGCTCCCTCGCGTTTTTGTGGGTCGTAAACAGCGCACGTGTTTTGTATTAGTCTCCGGGAACGTAAGATAGGGCTCGGCACAGAGGAGGAAGTTGCCGTCGGCGGTTGCTTAGCCCGGCCGCTCGCGTGTCGTGGAGGTCGCAGGCGAAGAGCAAACTGGGGGGAGGCAAGTCGCCGGTCGCAGCGGCGGCGACCAATTAGCGCTGACCACCACGGGAGGCCGCCAGCTGCCGTGAGATAACGCACGCCGCCGAATTGCCTAATTAGTGTAAACGAGTAAACAGCGCCACGGTTCACGCACGCGCATTATCGGCCCCGCTGAAAACCGCCGTGGCTGGGTAACACCGCTCTGTTCCTATTAACGCGCAGCGCCGCGCAGTGGCTATTAGCTGAACCTCTGCTAGGCAAGTGGGCAATCCCCACACTATGCACACCTCGTAAATTAGATTAGTTTGAGCTCTATTCTGGGGAACGTGTTAATATCCATGCGATTCTTCTCTGTTGCATGCTGCTGCTGTTGGGAAACTTGGGAATTCAGGATATATCAAGATTTTTCTAATCATTGTGCATCCATTATCTCTCTGCTTGCAAGAATAATAAAAGTTTCATAAAATATGAATTAATAAGGCAAAGGCCACTAAATTACTGTCCTCTAATGTTTCGGAGTATACACAGCTATTAGCTTGTAAGAGGTATGCGCTATATGTGCTGCCTGCAACAGGCAAGACTTACGAGAGTCTCTGACCAGAGAGCAGTATGTAGTTAGTTGTTGCTTGTCGCTAGTCGGCAGTAGTCGACAATAGTCTGCGTGAAACGTAGTGAACTTCGAATTAACAAGTAATGAAATGTATATTAAATATATATGTTCTCTAGCTGTCCTTTCCAAAACCTTCAGTCATCATACCATGCGACATAAGACATACTGTCAAGACGAACTGCAATAAATACTTAAATAACTACCCAGCATAAATACATAAACTTCAACATTATCCTCATCTGCAAAGAAAAACTTCATCATCTGCAAAGAAAAACTTCATTATCCATATCACCATAATTCCATTATTATCATCACCTATAAAAAAAAACTTCATTATCCATATCACTATATTCTTCATCATTATCCATCACCATTCATTATCATCTGCAAAAAAGTCACTTCATTATTCATTATACAACTATTCATAGTATAGAGTTCCTTATTTCTAGCATATTTCATCACTAAAACTAAGATGTGTAGTACTGTCTGACAGTCTGCATTAATCGCCTCGTATTCAGAAAGAAAAAATTAGTGAAGACTGCTATCATACGATGTATATAGTATATTCTTGTTAATGCTTGTTAATTCTGATCCATTTACTCTTCGTGACGAGGTATTGTATCTTCTTTCGTTCACTGCGAAGGTGAAATTCCCATAATTTATTTCTTTTACACGTTATTTCTTTCCGAAAATGATGAAGAATGATTAATGTCTTGCATTTAAATCATATACCCATTAAATAAAAACTGGTTTATAGTGATATAATTGAGCATAGCATGACAGAAAACGTAATATGTCAAAAACATAGACAGTGTTCAGATGCAAAAAATGTACACAGAGTATCACAATGTAGCAGCAAAAAAAAAAAAAAAAAAGTAAAATAGTCACGATGTTGAGATATCATAAGGCAAAATGTCAAAGTCAACTGGTGTTTATTACATCTTAAACATTTCATAGTGCATACAAACAAAATAGGAAAACAATCATACATACATGAGGTATGGAAAATGTGCACAGTCTGACGTGTAACGACTAGAAAAGCGACCTGCTAACCTCACCTTGCCGGGCACTTGCCAAGAAAAAATACGATAATCATCAGTAAGTGTTCATGTAAATACAATTGCATAAGTGGTCATAAAATGTGTAAGTTTATCTGGAAGAATGTGCACGGTCTGAGGTGTAACGACAAGAAAAGCCTCTATTGGATAAATAGTGCGTACGTACTAATATCTTCTGTCCAATGTAAAAGTCACGGCATGTACAAACCTGTTTTTGCTGTCTTCTCCGGCGCTCTGCGGCACGTTTGATGTTGTTCAGCGCAACGTCAATTATTTCATGGTGTCGTAGTTGACGAGATATAGGAAAGGTTACTAATTCTTTAATTTTGTTAGGTGGTTCAACATTTTTCAGTATAACAGTCGGAGATAGCGTAGTAGATTCATTTGGTATGGAATTAATTACATTCTGGAATGAAAGTATGTGTGTGTCCCAATCAATATGTTTTTTATGGCAGTATATTCCACACAGTTTACCAATTTCTTTCATTAGTCGTTCACAAGGGTTCGAAGAAGCATCGTACCTGGATGTATAGATCGGAGAAATGTTTCTAGTTCGTAACATACGCGTACATATAGCAGATCGAAACTGTGATCCATTGTCGGAAATTACTTTCAATACAAGCCCTACATGAAATAAAAAATGTTTTACAAATGCTTTCGAAACAGTTTTAGCACTAACTTTGCGTAACGGAGTGAAGGTTACAAATTTTGAAGTGAGTTCAACAGCGACAAAGATGTAGCAAAAACCTGTATTAGTTCTGGGAATCGGACCAAAAATGTCTACAGCGGCCATGTGTCTCAATTTAACAGGTACAACGGGGTATAATGGAGGAATATGTGAAGTCGTATCTGACTTAGCTTTCTGGCAGATATTACATGACGCTAAAACTCGTCGAATACGTTTCTCCATGTTGGTAAAATAACAGTTCTGTCTCAGTATAAGAAAACATTTTCTGGCTCCGTAATGTGCGTAACTTAAATGAGTATACCAGATCAATTTGTTAACAAGTTCGTCAGGAATGCATAATAACCAATCGTTTCTGTCAGGGTGAGAGCGGCGAAACAGAATGTTATTGCGTACAGTGTAATGGTTTCTAATGGTAACATTATTCCTATCTTGCTAAAGGTGTTTAATTTCTTTCCACTCGTTGTCTTTACTCTGCTCTTGTGCTATGTCTTGTAATGACGACGAAATGAAATTCTCAAATGCAACTTGTTGAATGTACATGACGCTGAAATTTGCTTTGCAGAAGATTGTTGCGATGTCTTGCTGATTGTTGCTGAGAGAACGGGATAGTGCGTCTGCTACAATATTTTGTGTACCGGGAATGTGAACAATTATCAAATTAAATTCTTGCAAATAAAGTTTCCATCTACTTAATCTGTTGTGTGTAAATTTAGCGGAAAGTAAAAACTGTATCGCTCTATGATCTGTGTAAACGGTAGTGTGTCTTCCATAAAGAAAATGCCGAAATCTCGTAAATGCCCACACAACACATAATGTTTCAAGTTCTGTTACAGAGTAATTGCGTTCAGCAGGTGACAGAATGCGACCCGCAAAGGCGATGTTTTTAATTACTGTAGTGCCATCTTCTTCAATTTCCAGAAAATGTGTACGCCTAAAGTGGTGTTAGAACTGTCGGTGGCAATGGAAAATTTTCTAGTAAGATCTGGATGTGATAAAAGAGGTGCATTCAACAAGGCATGTTTCAAATAACATTTTCGTGAACAAGATTCTGTGTATCTGAAGTATTGCTTACGTTGCTGGAAGATGCAACCTGTACTGTATCTAGTCAAATTCTATCTGACGTGCTATTATTTTCAGGAGGATGCTGTGGCATTTCAACTATTTGTACTGTTCTGTTATTTCTTCCTGACGTATTACGTTCGGGATGATACCTACTGTCTGGTTCATTCATGATAATCTGTTGTTGTGGATGATTTTGCTGCTGATAAGACCGACTGTTATTAAACGTGCGCTGAAAAGTGTGCTCATTACTTTTACGTCTGTCATGATACTCATTTCTATACGGTGCATTGCGATAGCAATTGAAATAGTGTGTTTTCTGTACGTACTGATTTCCTTGTTGCTGTGCGTTACTATTTGTTGGGGCCGACGCTATACGTGTAGGCGGCGAAACATTAAAGCTTGGTTGACCTTGTACATTACATTGTTGGTTAGGTATGCTAACCGGTTGGTTTTGTTGCTGTTGTTGTGAGAAACCTCTATTGTTACCAAAATGTGGTTCCTGTTGCTGATAATTTTACACATACTGATGATTAAATTTTTTGTCTGGTATTAAAATTATGCTGGTAGTTCTTGCCATTTCGGGAGTGCCAAAAAAAAAAAAATTGTCACTTTCGGTAAAACTTGTCATATCTGGTTTTCTTTACACGTTTCTAATACTAGATAGATCGATAGTTGAAGAGCTGTTTTGATAGATATAAAGGATAGTAGAAGAGAAGGCAGCAGTGCAGAAAACTAAAGATGAAATAGCACTACTACGGCTCGGGGCCCTGTGCACACTACGGCACATATTCATTAAAGCGTAATGAATCCCCTGAGGTCAATTACGCGCTGCAAATAAATTTTAGTTTCTGCGTTACAGGCAATGCTGGTGAAAATTCAAAAGCATATTGTCGTATCCAGTCCAAAGCTAGTTTCTGCGTTACAGGCAATGCTGTTAAAAATAGAAGAGCAAATCGTCGTAGCCAGTTCAAAGCGTGTTACCTGTGCTCTGTCATTTTTAAATACCCTAGATTTTTTTACGGATAAAAATTGCTCGTAATCAACGTTATTGTCTCTGAATGTGTGAACAGGTTCATGATTGCATAAGAATCTGTTTGTCTGTGTCATTTCGTATTCTAAGTCACGTAGTCTCTGTAAATTACCTAAATTATACTGGCTGTGTGAGTCTGACAAATGTTCGCGAAGTGGCGTATGCTGTGATGTGTTGGTGATTGAAATATTTTTCATCTGTGTCACTTCTTGCTGTAAAGTTGACAATTTTCTACGTAATGTATTATTGGACGAATCTATCTCACTGATTGTCTGCTGTAAATTTTGGAATTCGGGTGGTTGATTAAACGAAATCGGTGAAGTATCGTCTGATTTGGTGTCATTATTACTTTCAATAACGTCAATACGACTGGCCAATTCATCATATTTTTCAGTCAGTATTTTTACCTGATCATCGTTTTTAGTGTATTTTACGTGTGGTTTCGTTCAATTTTTTAACGTCTGCTTTGATGGCATCGGGATCCTGTATTAGTTCTAATTGTTCAAGTCTGTCGGTCACTGTCTGAAAGTCTACTGTGTGTGTGTCTGTTTCTGATTTAATATCGGAAATTTCATCACGCAATTCGGTATTCAACTGTTTGATGGTATTAATTTCGTCTGATACTGTAACAATATTGTTATCTTCGTATGTTTTCGCCTTCGTAAACAATTTACACTTATCTTCCTGTCTCTGTGCGGTAATTGTTTCCATGACTTGTCGCTTTAGTTTATTCTGTTCCTGTATAAATTTACGGTAACGCGTTTCACTGTTTTGTAGGTGGTGATTAAAACGTTCGTCAATTTGGCTGTTCTGTTGTTCAAATTGCGCGTCTACTTTTGCATCGAGTGTGCGTGAAAGTTGTGCTGATATTAATTTAAACTCGTCACGTAACTGTATTGCGTTTTCAGAGCATTGTTTAAAGACTGCACTAATTTCGTCTCTAAGTAATTTAGTTGTAGCTTCATGTCTATTATTTAATTCTTGTGCAACAGATCTAATTTCTTCACTACTTTTCCTAGCACAAGCTTTAATTTCCTCACGTAATTGTTCTTTAGTATCATTATATGGCGCGGCAACGGCTGTAATCTGTTCACTAAGCTGTTTGGAATTGTTATCTAGTTTTTCATTAAGTTGTTAGTTGTGTTCACTAAGTTGTTTGAAATTTTCATTAAGTTGTTTAAAATTGTTGTCTTGTTCTTTCTTCAACTGTTTGGAATTGTTGTCTTGTTTTTCATCCATTTGTCGTAATAATGCCATAACTTGATCCCAGCCAAAATTATCGGCTCTATTCTCTGTGTTATTTGATGGCGTACCTGCAATTGTCGCGTTTTGTGTAACCAGTTGGTCATTTTGTGATTCTTGAAAAGGTTTGCCAATCGGATGTGCACTGTTAGTCACTAAATCGGAATCAAATAAATCTGTCGTACTTTGAGTACACTGTTCATTTTCGTTAGAAAAATTTATCTGTTCACAATTCAAATTTTGCAAATCGGGTGTGTTAAACTGAACAGCGTTCATTGTAACAGAACGTCCCGCGTCATCAATTGTCGTTAAATTAACAGAGGACACAATTGAATTTATTTGTTCATCAAGGCATTAAAATCATTACTAGTGGTCAGTATGCACTGATTGTCTACAATTAGGCGATTATCATCATTACACTGAGTGTCGCAAATATTATCGCTCAAGCTATTCGAGTCGGCTATTTCATTCATTACACATCCCGATGTACTGTTAACAGTTTTTCGCGGCATTTTTCACAAATCGAAATTAAGCACAAATGAAACAAGGACAATGCAAAAATGCAACAAACACAATTACAACAAAGAGCAACAAATTGCCGATGATCTGTGAAAGAAAGAGTGACAAATTAGTAAATGCGTTGCGCCAGATGCAAACTACATTTAAGTAAATAAGAGCAGATATATGACTACTTATCAGAAGATTCACAAAGAAATACGATCCTGGCCGGATGTCGCCAAGCGTAACCTCCCCACAAAAAGTTTTAAAATGAAATGAATTTAAATATTAATAGTTGAGTGTAACCTCCCCACAAAAATTATTCAAATGAAACGAATTTTAAATTATTAATAATTGAATGTAGCCTCTGAACAAAATTTGGTTCCCATTTATTATCTCCGTGCAGAAATGCATTCACATCTAATGTACCCATAAAATTCTTTTCTCATTTAATGTTAAGTTCGAAACAGAAAAATTCCTAAACCCAAAAATAATAAAAAATTCAGTAACCTGGTAAATTTTATGACGACAGCAGTGCTGCGCCTCAGCCCTGTATTCTGAATAAAAAAAGCAAAAATTCTTACCTCAATAAGAACTGCGAATATATCTGCTCTTACCTAAAAAATTTTCGGCACAGCTACGTGCAATGCTGGCCTATGCTTTGTGATTCGTGAAAGAAATAATCATCCGTTGGATAAAATCTTTAAATTGAAATGAATGCTTGTTTTTTTTTTTTTAAAAAAAGTACTTTACATTATAAAAATTATTATTGGGGCATTTTTTAAAATAAATTGAATGACAGTTAACATACATTACTAGATATGCGCAAGGCTGCTTCTTTACCTTCTACAATAATACTCATCGTCCAGAGTCCCGACCAGGGCAGACTGCCGACACGCGCAGACATGAGCCGACTCACGCAGACTACTGTCGACTACTGCCGACTAGCGACAGGCAACAACTAACTACATACTGCTCTCTGGTCAGAGACTCTCCTAAGTCTTGCCTGTTGCAGGCAGCGCTTACAGCGCATACCTCTTACAAGCTTGCATCTATTACGTAGAAATATATGTACGTGTTATATGTTTGTAACTATAATTGCGCTACCTAATTCCGTATCTTACCATATGAATAAGTGGTGTATGGTCTTTTGGACGTGGCCGAAGGAGCAGAAACCACCCGGAATCTGCAGTTGTGATACATATTATGTAAACTGAACAAGGAGTAGGAAGAAAGGAAATGAAAGGAAGGCAACTGTTGATGTCGACTGCTTCGGGAATTTCTATCGACTCAGCGGCGACTTTTAAAAATGTATGCTGGAATGGAGTTCGAACCCGTAATTTCTCACTTACTATATAGTTGTGTTAAGCGCCGCGCCAACCGGACATACAGTTCTTCGCAAATACGCGGAATATGTCGGTACGATCGCTGGATGACTCACATTACCACCTAGCCCCACCATCCACATCCTTGTCCTCCATGCCACCTAATTACAGATTTCCGCTGGGAGTCGAATGTAAATGTGCATCCACAATGAAGCTTGTGGATTCAATGCCCATTCACAAACCTAATTCGCCTCGATGTGCAACGAATCCATAACCTTCAGTACAGATAACCTTCAGTGCGGATGCACGTTTATTCTCGACCTCCAGCGGGAATCAAAAATTGGCGAGAATGGTGCACGCGAGCAGGGACTGCGGAAGGGTGATGCTAGTTTGACATCTTAGGGGCTGGAGGGTCGTGCTAAGTTAGTCCGCGCATTTGCGATAAACAGTGTGTCCAGATGGCGCAGTGGTAATGCAACTAGCTAGTAAGATCCTGGGTTCGAGTCCCAGACCGGCACACATTTTCACTCGTCGCTACTACGTTCGCATAAAGTCCCGTTGCAACTGATATCATTACTTCCTTTCCTTCCCTGTCCTTTCCTTTCTCCCTCCCTTTCACCTCCAATTTACAAAATATTTATCTTAGCAGTTTACTACATTGTAAGCCTAAAATTTTCACAGAATTTGCATTGGTGCTCACTTCATATTGGCTCTCGACTATTAATAACTGATATTACCAACAAATGTCTGATGAGCTTGGATGTCAAGTCCCATAGTGCTTAGAGCCATTTGAACCATTTTAATGCCACTGACTGCGGCACGTGTTCAGAGAAAAAAAGATCGAGTTATAAATGAGCAATGACTTTTTGCAGTAAGACAGCCGGTAATACGGAGTCCCTATCTTTCTCAGGACACTAAGAGCATTCGCGCTGTGCAAAATATTATCAATCATGCTGCTCACATACAACAGTAATGAAGACAGAGATTATATCTTCACCGAGTTCAACCTTCTTGACAAAATAGGCCTAAATAATGATCTCTAGAAAGTACCAAAGGGCGAAGTGACGTCCAGTTCAAAGCGCCCTTTCGAAGCAAATCGGCACAATCATCACCATCATCATCACCAGCGGTATCGATTCATTGACATTCGGTGATCATTTCAGTCAACTTTATCTTTTCGAATGAACCTTGGTCCACTCCTCCTCAATTCCCTTTTTACGTGTTCAGTTCACTTACGTTTCAATTTCATTAAAGTCGTAAGGTTTCTTTTCCTGTCTCACCCAACCGGCCGTGGTGGCCAAGCGGTTCTAGGCTCTACAGTCTGGAAACGCGCGATCGCTACGGTCGCAGGTTCGAATTCTGCCTCGGGCATGGATTTTTGTGATGTCCTTAGGTTCGTTAGGTTTAAGTAGTTCTAAGTTCTAGGGGAGTGATGACATCAGAAGTTAAGTCCCATAGTGCTCAGAGCCATTTTTTAGCCTATCCCACCCAATAATTCACTTTTGCACACGTTGTCCATTAACACGCATTGCTTTCTCGTTCTCCCAGTTTAAGGATCTTAAAATTTGCTGTAGGGGTACTCAGAAGAGTTTTTGGGTTTCGGCAGTTGTTTGCCTCATTCTCTCTTCATATGAACCTCCCCATTACTCTTACGAAGTCCAGGAGAAGCTCAGTCATTAAGGAATTCCAACATAAGTAGCAGTAACGCCTTGTTTCTCACGAAGTTGTTAGTACACATTTCTTTTGTTGAGTCGTACCTGTGAATTAGTTCTGTAATTCTGTTTGCGACTTGTAATTGTCTACTCTGTTTTTTTCTACGTGGTTCAAGACATCGCTTAAAATACTCCACGCTACGGGAATGATAGGTCTATAGTTTTTTAGCTTGTCCATTTGCTGGTGAGGATTAAAAATTAGAATTTTAGTTATCATTATCCTCAGCATATATTTATGCTAGTAATTTTGAAAGATCGTTTTCTATTACTTTGCGCCATAGCTTAGAAAATTCATATTTATGTAACATCACCACACGCAAAAAAATAAACTTCAGTATCTTTAGCCCCACAACGGACTTTTGTTGATGCTACAGCCAAACTGATACACACTTATTAAGTCACCACAGTGTTAGATGAAAAGGCGTCATAAGATTACGGTGTCAACAGACTTCACAAGTAATCCCTACAGAGTTGTGCCAATACCTTGACTTAAGAAGGATAATTGCCTTACGCAGTACTGAACACAATTTCTGGAACATTGACGATCGTGTAATCGTAGCTTCGACCAGCTGCCAGCGGCACGACGAGCAGTGGGTAGAAGCAGCATGGTGTGCTGTGGGCACTTGAGACTCCAGCGTACACAACATGCCGTGTTGCTCCCACGCACTGGTCGCCGTGCAGCCGGCAGGCTTCCGACAGAGTCTTTATGTGATTACCGTGTTCCAGAGTTTCCCTTTAATACTACCCTAAGATAATTAACTGTCCTAAGTCATCATACTGGCACAACTCCGAGCGAACTTCTTATGAAGACAATCTGATGGTATTCTTTAGAAGGACAACGAGCGTGATATCATAAATGTGTATCATTACCGATATTATGATGTTTATTAATGTTATAATCACAGATATTTCCTTTCTTATGTCTCATAATTTTCTACACTCCTCACTGGGCATTATTTTTGGAATGTTATTATTTAAATTATTCACTGTCTGTGTTTCACTCTCATCTTTAGAACAGGACGAACTCTTCAAAAGATTACCCGTTCTAGTCCATTTCCTGTCTGTTATTATTTGTTGTTGTTTACAAAACCACGCCAATTGAAGAAATATGATGTCTGCACACCGCAAGTTTCTGATTAGTTTTCTTCACACTCATGTTTTCATGTTTTCGTGTGCGCCTATTTCCAAATTTTTTATCTAGATGTTGTTTCCGAATAGTTTCGATTAATTCACTATACTTACGTCCAAATTTTCGTTTTCTGGTATCTGTGTGTGAATTCCGAAGGGGCCAAACTGCTTAGGTCATCGGTCCCTAGACTTTCACACTACTTAAACTAACTTATGCTAAGAACAACACACACATCCATGCCAGAGGGAGGAGTCGAACGTCCGGCAGGAGGGGCCGCGCAGTCCGTGACATGGCGCCTCAAACCGCGCGGCCACTCTGCGCATCTTTCTGGTATCTCTTAATTTCTCTTCAGTACTTGCTTTGTTTCATTTGTCAGTTACGTATCATTTCCGTATGTTAAAGTTAACAACATTTAATGCTATAGGAATCATTACTCTCCACAGAACAAGATGTGTGACAGATGGGCACTCGAATCCGAACATGAGTATAGTGTTCTCACTCAACGAGCTTGCCTTGGTAACTTAATCGGTAAGGGCAATTCCTGCGAAGATCAAGGTTATAGGTTCGCAATGTTTCAATATATGTGGAAGTTTCATCACAATGTACAATGCAGTGCAGAGTGAAATACTTTTTCAGGATATATTATCTGGGCTGTAGCTAATCACTTTCTTTCTCCCAACGATGATAAACTCTCTTGACTCCCAGAAGAGCTTTTCCGAATTTTTTAAGCAGGAAGTGAACACTGACAGTTGCCCAGCTGTGTAGGAGGAAGGTAGGTCTTGCCAGCTCTGATGACCTATAATGAAACACACGGTTTATTTCAATTCTATTTCCCTTCGCATTTTCCGTCGTATTTAACTTCAGTAAATCCCACTTGATACTACTTCTGCAAATTACATTTTGGCTCCAAAGAAACTGGTATAGGCCTGCGTATTCAAATACAGAGATACGTTACCAGGCAGAATAAGGCGCTGCGATCGGCAACGCCTATGTAAGACAACTAGTGTCTGGTGCAGTTGTTAGATCAGTTACTGCAGCTACAATGGCAGGTTTTCAAGATTTAAGTGAGTTTGAACGTGGTGTTACAGTGGGCGCACGAGCGATTGGACATAGCGTCTCCGAGGTAGCAATGAATTAGGGATTTTCCCGTACCAACATTTCACTAGTGAACCGTGAATATCGGTAAGATATCAAATCTCCGACATCGCCGAGGCCGGAAAGAGATCCTGTAGGGACAGGACAATGACGATTGCAGAGAATTGTTCAACGTGACAGAAGTGCAACCCAGCCGCAGATTGCTGTAGATTTCAATACTGGGCCCCCAACGAGTGTCAGCGTGCGAACCATTCAAGGAAACATCATCAATATTGGCTTTCGGAACCGAAGGTATAGAGACAACCTCATGAATCGATGGAGCAGGGTACTGTTCAAACTGGTGGAGACTCTGTAATGGTGTAGCGCGTGTGCAGATGGAGTGATATGGGACCCCTGATACGTCTACATACGACCTTGACGGATCCCAAGTATGTAAGCATACTGTCTGATCACCTACATCCATTCATGTCCAGTGTGCATTCCTATGGATTTCGGCTATTCCAACAGGACAATGCGACATCCCTTACGTCCAGAATTGCTACAGATAGGCTCCAGGAACACTCTTCTGAGTTTAAACACTTCCGCTGGCTAGCAGACTCTATTACTGAACACATCTGGGATGCCTAGCATAGTGTTGTTCAGAAGAGAGCTCCACCCCCTCCTACTCTTACGGATTTATGGACAGCCCTGCGGGACTGATAGTGTGAATTCCCTACAGCACTACTTCAGACATTAGTGGAGTCCATGTCACGTTGTGTTGCGGCACTTCCGCATGCTAGCAGGGGCCCTACAGGACTTTAGGCAGATGTACGAGTTTCTTTAGCTGTTAAGTGTATTTAATACCACTTTTGTCTGTATAAAAAATCAGTAGAATAATTTTGGGTTTCTGAGGTCCATGTCACTTCCAAATGTTACATAGCAAGAAGCCAGATTCATAGCCTAAAACTATTACCGACATCCTCCAATACATTAGGAACAAAAGTATTTTCTTTAGGACTGGAATACCGGCGCCACAGATACTCAGACGTGGCAGTAAGGACTGTGGCAAATTTTCTCATGGGCAAGTGAGCCTGCCAGAGCCCGTCTGCCTTGGCGGCACACATGAACCAATTTAATCCCCGGCAGAGGAAGCCAACAACAATCTCACTCCGGGCCTGATTCCTCCTGTATTTCACAGCATGGGAATAAGCTCTATCAGTTCATAAGCTTATCACCTGCTGCAGGGACAGCATGTCAGTTTTAACGTGCAGCCTGTCTTCGTATAGTGATGCACTGCTCTATGGTGGCAGAAGACTGACTCACTATGCCATTTCCATAACGCTTATATAAGCATCTCATATATATCTATGGCCCACAAAGTGATCAAGAAAAGTACTTGCCATATATTATAGATAGCAGCAGCTGCACGACAAGCAATATCAACATTCGAACATATGGCTATTGCTGGTGATACCAATATGATCTACAACTCCAACTAATCTCAAGCTTACACTTTCCTTTGAAACTTTGTGCCAGAGCAGCATGAATCAACGCGCCTCACAGTGAACAGTCACAGTCATCTGGAACCACATCCCAAAAGAGAGTATTTCATAGCGATGAGACTTCGGGCATGTCTGCCCATCATGAAATTTTCGTGTTATGTTCATTAATATCACAAAGAAATAAATTGTAACTATGTACCTTCAGAGACGTTAAAAACATTAACCACGGTGCCCAAAACGAGTCCCTTAGTTTGTAAATGATCTCAGTGAAAAATATGAAAGTATGAGAACATGATAACCGTTACTAAAATGTATTTTACATTAATTTTTATTTACTTTTAATTTCTTTCCGCATATGATGATTGAAACTTCATGTGTAGTCCATCTGCCCCCCCACCCCCACACACACACGCACATGCACATGCCCGCACCCACCCACCCACCCCCCCCCCCCCACACACACACACACACCCACAAACACACACACACTCACACACACAGACACGTTATAGCATGAACCTGCCGATCAGAAGGAATTATCAAGGCCGGCCGGGGTAGTCGAGCGGTTCTAGGCGCTAAGTCTCGAACCGCACGACCGCTACGGTCACAGATTCGAATCCTGCCTCGGGTATGGATGTGTGTGATGTCCTTAGGTTAGTTAGGTTTAAGTAGATTGGTTTGCAATTGTTTGGTGTTAATTCCAGTATCTCTTTGGTTTGAATGTTTTGTCTGAATATCGTAGTTCTTTCTCTGCCACACTAAAACAGAGTGATGGTTATTGTACTCAGTTCTGTAATACATAAACATTCACGGTCGGAAATCTCACACTTATTAAAATCTACCGAGCTAGATGAATCAATTTCTTAGGGAACTCCTACGTTTAGTTCCCATCTTTTTTCTGCCTCTGCGAGGAAGAGTGTAGCTTCTGTGAGCGTCCAACACAAACACTGGCATGTTACTGACTGCGTCCGTGGAAAGGCGTGACTCACATACTTTCAAAACTACAGCGCATTTGGTGGTTGTCGGGTGCTTCCGTCCACTACTGTCTTCGTCCCACGGCGGAAGACTGGCAGACATCTACTTCAGTATCGGAATCCAGATGCCACTCAGTTTTACACCCTCATTCGCACGATTAAAATTATTGGCATGTTTTATAATGTCCAACGCCTCTCTGTATCCCTCGTAATACCTGCTCGTTTCTACAGTAATGTCGTCCATTCGTTTCGTGCAACGTATGTGAATGAAAGCAAGAAAATATGGAAGGGCTTTACTGAAATTAAATAATAAATCGTATGTCAACAACGAAAGACAGCTAATTACCGGATAGCAGAGTTCATAAAACTAAAAATTATTTTTAAAAAATAATCTCGTTTGTGTGAAATACGAATGTAATTTGCACTCGTAGTGCCGCATTAGGATTATAACTAAGCTTTTTAAAACAATTGAAGTGAAGCAGTTTAACTAAGCTGTAGACACGTAGGTGGCAATTCTCTTGTCATCCTTTTTTGTTAAAGAAAAAAAAAGCAGACACTCCCGGAACTCGGCATTTAGGAGAGATTGTTTCGCTGGGAATCCCTCGGAGAAGAGCAAGACTCACAGAATGGGTTCATTGTTTTGTTAACTTTAATTAAGACCAGATAATCCGCATCAAGTACGACATTCTGAATCTCGCGTTTAGGGCGAACTTTCTTGTGGCAGCCGCTTATTAAGTGAAGAACAATGGGGAGTCGGGAGCATTGTTCTGCAGTATTTGCTTTGCGCCTTACGTCGACTGCAAACCTCGTGCCGTTTACTGAAAACGTGAGAGATATTCGCCGATAAAACAATAGAAATTAGGATCTACGTTTCGGAAGACAGAGAGAAAGAGAGCTCCCGTTCATTTCGTCATTAGTAATTTGCAATTTAATATTTGGTTTACGTTAACTCAGACAACAGCGATACAGTGGTAACGAATTTTGTTACGTTAGCTGCAGCTGGTGTGAATAAGAAAATTAGCTGAGATTGCACAGAAGTCTAGCGAAGCTTGTACAGTTTCAGTTATTTCGATCTGTATATGTTTAGATCATCACAATGGATTCCGTACTTTAAGGTAAAGCCTGCGTCTACAGAACAATACGGTGCATGAGGTGTGTGCAGACTGTTTAGCGTGTGTGACTGGGAGCGCGATTGTGGATAAAACTAATTTAGTTACTGCGAGGGTTGATAAATATGATCGTGGCCTGTTGAGAAATCGCAGCAGGTCAATAGAATACAACAGCTCCATTTTTTCTAAAGTCGGAAGGAATCTGTGTTATAACTGGAAAAAATGATAAAAGGCGATCCAGCAGAGAAAGAGCCGTTAAATTTACTTGGACAAGGATTAGATGTCGCACCACCAGACATCAGCTTTGCCAAATCATCTGAGAAATCGCCAAACCCATGAGATCACAAAAATTTATAAATCCGCTAACTATCTGGTATTTGAAACCCAAGACTAAAATGCAACGATAACTTAGTAGCGTTCTCCTGGTATTATATTTTTTACCATTCGACGAGTCAGGACTGTAGTATGCGGTACTAAATCTATTTACAAAAGTGGAGATAATCAGTTGACCTATAATTACTTGTAGCATTGAAATTATTTTTTTTTTAAATACGACATTTGAAACAAACATGAAATACGACGTCGCACAAAGTTTGGTGCTGAAACCGCCTCCTGCCCCGACCGTCATACTATTTACCCAGGATATCTGAGGGCTTTTCAAAAGCCATACCCTTTTTAACGAGACCCAAACACATCACTACGAGGAACAGCCAAGAGAACTTTCGACTGGTCAACACACTTAATTCTTAATCTCTCACACACTCATGTCATGCCGTTCCAAAGAAATAAACATTACTCATACGTTACAGATGTACAGATCAATGAACGTACACTGGATGACGTTCCAAACGTGTTTCTAGGGATGTAGGTGGACAGTAAAATGAGTAATATATAAGTAAATATAAATCCAGGCTTCCGCGGCCATTGTCATATTCAATAAAATTTTTCGCGGTTTTTGACCCCATTTTCAGTATATATGAAACTACCGACATTTCGGTCCCTGTTGCAAGCGACCTTCTTCACAGTGTTTTTGTTTACTGCTGAATGAGAAAACGTTGTTTCTTATATACCTGCAGGCATGGCTGTTATCTAATTCTGATAGGCTGTTAACGGTTTACTTATGTCCATTCTCACTACGTATCGTGTTCTGTTGTCCCCCATGATTTTTTATCAAGATGAGTCCTTTTTTCCTGTCCTGTTTTTACATTATAACTGCAGAGTATATATTCACCGAACAGGGAGTTTTTACTTATTCCAACAGTTAGCAGAAGCAAACAAAACAGTTATTTGTAGGTGATATTCAGCTATTACCATCGGTAGCTATCGAAAACTGTATGACTGCTCATGCAACCAAAAAGTTCTCAATGAAAGACAGAATTAAAATTTTGTTAAAACATTTTTCTTTACTATTTTGATACGTTAAAACAAGATAATTCGATGAACTGACAGGTTGATGTAGTTTTCTTTGATATTATGTGTTTTGATCAAAACATCTCCAGCATTATTCATTCATTGACTTCAGCCATTAGTATTTCCATTGAATAATAGGAACCAGTCAACGAATAACTACTATATATGTAAAGGAAGAGCAATGTAAAACGTTTGTTTGAAAACTAGCAAATCAGCAACTCTTTGAGGAGAAATGTGAAATAAGCAATGTGGACATTGGGTTAACAAGAGATCTGATAAAGAAGGAAGCATATAAAATTATAAGAGACATAAAATGCAAAATGACAAAAACTATTATAATACAGAATCCAAATACTTAAAACCTCGAAAATAAGTTCCTAAGTGAAAACATCATTTCTAAAGCAGACAAAGTAAATACGATAGTTCTCATGGGCAGACAAAAATACCCTGACAAAACGCAGAAGTCAACTCCACAAAATAATGTAAAAAAGTTATATGAGGTCCAACAAATAGATTTGAGCTATAAGTAAAAAATATACAAATGAAAAGGAAAATTTGTACAGAGAAATGCCTCTAAGCCTTCTCTCTAATGCGAACTACAAATTTACAACACCAAACGTCCCAGTAGGAATCTTTGTGAACTTCAAGAAAGCTTGCAGGACAGATGCTGCAATTACTACCAGAAAATTATAAAAGACGACAGAAGTATAAGGAACATATCTCAATTAATGCAACCATAAAGGATATAGAAGTCCAGAAACAGCTACCTTTCTCTCTTTTGACATTGAAATTATGTACTCAAACGTACCAGTAACGGAACATGAAGCTGGCCGTGGTGGCCACGCGGCTCTAGGCGCTTCAGTCCAGAACCGAGCGACTGCTACAGTCGCACGTTCGAATCCTGCCTCTGGCATGGATGTGTGTGATGTCCTTAGGTTAGTTAGGTTTAAGTAGTTCTAAGTTATAGGGGACTGATGACCACAGATATTAAGTCCTATAGCGCTCAGAGCCATTTGAACCATTTTGAACGAAACGTGAAACGTTATAAATGGAGACAAAGTTAATTCAATAGTTTTCTTAGATAGACTACAATACATAACAGCCAACTTCTTGATGGACATGTTAAAGAAAAAAAGTTGTTAGAATTGATAATCGAACAAAATAGCTTAAACGTTAATTATAAATAGTGTTTACAATGAGTTCCCTAGTGTCAAGTACCCCTGCATACATTTTCATAAATCATTTAAAAATGTAAATGTTTATAATGTTATTACAAATAGATACAACAAACTTCACGAGGTCAGGTACAAAGATGATTTCCTTTGTTTAATTGATGTAGCACCAATGAAACTTGACCACTTACAAACAGGATTACAACAAAGACTTGAATACCATACATAAAAAAGTAAATTTCACAACAGAAAAAGAACATTAAAACCAAATGAACTTCTTAGATGTAACAATTACGAAACAAAGCGGCCAGCATAACTTCGAAATTTTTTGGCAAAATTTAACTACTGATACAATCATACTTGACTGACATTCACCCAAAAGTTTGCTGACTGAACATCGAACCAGTCGGCGTAGAAAAGGACCAGATAGGACCACACTACACCACACAAAGAGCAACAAACTATGCGTACAGCAGTAATATAGCCATAAAATTTAAAAATATAATTAAATAACTAATACAGTCAATAAACGCGATACACACACAGCCACAATCAACAACATAACAAAACTCCCCATACACAAGCACACGCAGTGACAGAACGACACCGCACCACACGAAGATGACAAGACAAAAAGAGGATTCAAGATGGTACACAGTGACGTAGAGCAGAAACCCACACATAAAATAACAAACATTTCCAAAAGACAAGGCATATAGACGGCACTCAAAACAGATAATTGAGCGCAAAAGTACATAAAAAAAGACACAGACGTTTACCTGAAGCAGCCTTTGGTTAGACTGCAAGGCACCCCTGGTGTAAGGCTCTAATGTAGTCCGTCTATTTTGCCACTGACATGCACTGAGTAGCCCCTCTCAAGGGGCTAGTCCCCCCGCTATGGTCCATGTGGTATCGATATTAACGATGCCACGGAATAGTTTATCAAGTTGGCAATACGAGAGACACAGACGACAGAGCCCTCTAACCGGTGCTGTCGAGGTCTACGAGCTCCGCGACTGCTTCAGCCCATTTCATCAGGTGCAGCCAGCCAGGAAACTTCGCTTCAACTTCGCACCATCTTGCAAATTATGTATTCTTATTGCTTGAGTAAAGGGGATTTAAATTCATACAGCAGTACCGACGTGTTTTACCGTTTCCTGATCCAACCCACGCGCCGCCTTCCAGGCGGGATACAAAAGTCCAGGTGTATGTAAAGGAATTGAGCGCACGGAAACAGAAAAAAAAGGTTGGCCCTAACACATGGACCGTAGCTATGTGCCCTGATTAAATATTAATAAATACTAAGCAGTGGTCGGGACTAACAGCTACTGTAGTTGTATTGGTTGTGAAGTAAATGATTGCTCAGAACGAACAAAGATCAAATACTGATCAAGGGAGAATGAATGCGAATAGGCCGACCGTTGCGGCCGAGCGGTTCTAGGTGCTTCAGTCCGGAACCGCGCTGCTGCTGCGGTCGCAGGTTCGAATCGTGCCTCGAGCATGGATGTGTGTGATGTCCTTAGGTTAGTTAGGTTTAAGTAGTTCGAAGTCTAGGGGATTGATGACCTCAGATGTCAAGTTCCGTAGTGCTTAGAGCCATTTGAATCATTTTCGAATGAATATACATACACTCCTGGAAATGGAAAAAAGAACACATTGACACCGGTGTGTCAGACCCACCATACTTGCTCCAGACACTGCGAGAGGGCTGTACAAGCAATGATCACACGCACGGCACAGCGGACACACCAGGAACCGCGGTGTTGGCCGTCGAATGGCGCTAGCTGCGCAGCATTTGTGCACCGCCGCCGTCAGTGTCAGCCAGTTTGCCGTGGCATACGGAGCTCCATCGCAGTCTTTAACACTGGTAGCATGCCGCGACAGCGTGGACGTGAACCGTAAGTGCAGTTGACGGACTTTGAGCGAGGGCGTATAGTGGGCATGCGGGAGGCTGGGTGGACGTACCGCCGAATTGCTCAACACGTGGGGCGTGAGGTCTCCACAGTACATCGATGTTGTCGCCAGTGGTCAGCGGAAGGTGCACGTGCCCGTCGACCTGGGACCGGACCGCAGCGACGCACGGATGCACACCAAGACCGTAGGATCCTACGCAGTGCCGTAGGGGACCGCACCGCCACTTCCCAGCAAATTAGGGACACTGTTGCTCCTGGGGTATCGGCGAGGACCATTCGCAACCGTCTCCATGAAGCTGGGCTACGGTCCCGCACACCGTTAGGCCGTCTTCCGCTCACGCCCCAACATCGTGCAGCCCGCCTCCAGTGGTGTCGCGACAGGCGTGAATGGAGGGACGAATGGAGACGTGTCGTCTTCAGCGATGAGAGTCGCTTCTGCCTTGGTGCCAATGATGGTTGTATGCGTGTTTGGCGCCGTGCAGGTGAGCGCCACAATCAGGACTGCATACGACCGAGGCACACAGGGCCAACACTCGGCATCATGGTGTGGGGAGCGATCTCCTACACTGGCCGTACACCACTGGTGATCGTCGAGGGGACACTGAATAGTGCACGGTACACCCAAACCGTCATCGAACCCATCGTTCTACCATTCCTAGACCGGCAAGGGAACTTACTGTTCCAACAGGACAATGCACGTCCGCATGTATCCCGTGCCACCCAACGTGCTCTAGAAGGTGTAAGTCAACTACCCTGGCCAGCAAGATCTCCGGATCTGTCCCCCATTGAGCATGTTTGGGACTGGATGAAGCGTCGTCTCACGCGGTCAGCATGTCCAGCACGAACGCTGGTCCAACTGAGGCGCCAGGTGGGAATGGCATGGCAAGCCGTTCCACAGGACTACATCCAGCATCTCTACGATCGTCTCCATGGGAGAATAGCAGCCTGCATTGCTGCGAAAGGTGGATATACACTGTACTAGTGCCGACATTGTGCATGCTCTGTTGCCTGTGTCTATGTGCCTGTGGTTCTGTCAGTGTGATCATGTGATATATGTGACCCCGGGAATGTGTCAATAAAGTTTCCCCTTCCTGGGACAATGAATTCACGGTGTTCTTATTTCAATTTCCAGGAGTGTATATGCGTGCAATAAATCTGTTTCTTCATAAGGAAAGAACTGAAAAAGTCTTATAAAATAGACCGAACGAATAAGAAATCGTGTTAACTGACTGCTACTCGCGAAAGTGGAGTGTTGGTGATGATTTCATGCATGGTTTGCGGTTCAAATGGCTCTGAGCACTATGGGACTTAACATCTGAGGTCACCAGTCCCCTAGAACTTAGAACTACTTAAACCTAACTAACCTAAGGACATCACACACATCCATGCCCGAGGCAGCATTCGAACCTGCGACCGTAGCGGTCGTACGGTTCCAGACTGAAGCATGGTTTGTGAGTTAAGAGAAATAGAACCCCAAAGAGTAAACTCATGGCGGAAAAGTCACCTCACAGAGACTGATTGAAGAATCAGAACGCCTGTACGAATTTTGTTCGCCGTTGCTGTGACACATACGTCGTTCGCGCGTGGCGATGCACAGCACATTGTACACACCAACGTGAATAATAATTTTGCGGCCTCTTCCTCCAACGATTTTAGAAATTTCAATTGAATGTTATTTATCCACAACTGCTTTATTTTATCTTAAATCTTCCAAAGATCTTTTAAATTTTTGTTGAGATACTGGATCCCTTATTTCTTCTAAATCGACTCCTTTCACTTATTCAATATCATCAAACAAATCTTCTCCCTCATAGAGGCCTTGAATGTACTGTTTCCATTCATCTGTTTTCTCGTCTGCATTTAACTGTCGAATTATCATCGCTCTCTCTGTGTCAATACCCTTTCTTTTAATTTCACTGAAGGTTATTTTGACTTTTCTATACGCTGAGTCACTCCTTGCGACGATAATTTCTTTTGCAATTTTTTCACATCTTTCATGCAGCGATTTCGCCTTAGTTGCCCTGCATTTCCAATTTATTTCATTCCTCAGTGACTTGTATTTCTGTGCTTCTAAATAACCCTGAACAAATTTGTGCTTCCCTTGTTTCATCGATCAGCTGAAGTATTTTTTATGTTACCTTTGCTTTCTCTGCAGTTACCTTCCTTGTACATATGTTTTTCTTTCCAGCATCTGAGAGTGCTCATTTTAAGGATATAAATTCCTCTTCAACTGAACTGTCTACTCAGCTATTCCTCATCGAAGTATCTATAGCCTCAGAGAACTTCAAGCATATCTCCTCATTCCTCAGTACTTCCATATGCCATTTCTTAGCGCTTTGGCTCTTCCTGACAAGTCTATTAAACTTCAGCCTAGTTGTGATCTGAGTCAACATCTGTTCCTGGTTACGACTTACAGTCCAGTATCTGAATTCGGAATCTCTGCCTGTCCATGATGTAATCTAACTAAACTCTACCTCCTCCTCTTGTGATTCTTGAAGAGAGTGTTCGCTGTTACCAGCTGCAGTTTATCACAGAGCTCAATTACCCTTTCTCCTCTCTCATTCCTACTACCAAGCCCAAATTCTCCCGTAACCCCTTCTTCTACGCGTTCCCTTACAAGCGCATTCCAGTCCCCCGGGAGAATTAGATTTCATCTCCCCTCACGTACGGAATTTACCTGTTCAGTATCTTCATATACTTTCCTTATCTCTTCTCCTTGAGCTTGCGACGTCGGCACATATACCTGAAATATCGTTGTCGGTGTTGGTTTTCTGTCGATTCTAATGAGAACAATCCTATCACTGAACTGTTCACAGTAACACACTCTTTGTACTACCGGCCTATTCATAACGGATTCTACCGCCGTTATATCATTTTCTGCTTCTGTTGATATTACCATGTAATCAGCTATCCAGAAATGTCCCCCTTCTTTCCATTTCACTTCATTGACCTCATCCATATCTAGATTGAGCCTCAGCATTTCCCTTCTCAGATTTTCAAACTACCATTCCAAGTTAAAACCACTGACATTCCACGTCCCGACTCGTAGAACGTTATCCTTTCATTGGTTATCCCATCTTTTCCTCATGGTCACCTCCCCCTTGGCACTCACCTCCCGGAATCTTTGGCCAATGGAGAGATCATCATGACGGTTTTTCAATTATAGGCCACATGTCCTGTGGTTACACATTATGAGTGTTTAATGCAGTGGTCTCCGTTGACTTCTTCATCCTCATGACGTTGATCATTGACGATTTGTCCGTCTTTAGGGGCAGTTTGGCACCCCAAGGGCAAGAGAGAGCCCTTAATCTCTCTCTACTCCTTCACCCTCTTTGACAATGCCGTTGACAGAATGAAGGTGGCCTTTCATTATGGAAATCTTCGACTTCCAATGCTGAGTGGTGGTGGCGTGATCCGCACTAGGGTCTTAGAAAGTTTGGATTACTAATCAAAGACACTATCTCCTCTTTGTCTAGTTATTATTAACACCACCGAGAATACCAGGGAAGTGACATCGCTAGGAAGAATTAGCTGCAAGTCTCTAGACTTGTTGAAACTATCGACACATAGTTTCTAGGAGAAGAACATTACAATGATCAGAGAATTCCCAGTTCTAAGAGCGGAAAAGGCATGGATCAACTCCTCATTGCAGCAACACTTCAGTTGTGTGGTGTGTTAAGAAAGACACTGCAAAAGAAATTGGAGAAAAGTAGTCTGCATTGGGGATTGCGGACAACTGCACAATAGCGTTCATTAAGGAAGTGCCAGAACTCAAGGACATTTTTCTCGCCGTCAGCAAGCAAGTAGTAAACTGTTGTCCACAAATTCACTTCACGGAATTCGTCTTCGTTTGTGTGAAGTATCCCTAGTCCGGAAAGAAGAGCAGATGAGGAGGTATCTGATGAGGAGTTGTACGGGTCGCACCAAGAGCCAGACTCCTATCGCCGATCTGCACACCAGGTGGTGCTCGCCCGTGTCCAAAGCACCACAGGAGAAACACCGTGGTACTTGCGAGGTGAATCCTCTGAAGGCGTGACGGACATACTTGCTTTCCATCGACGTCAGGCACCATGCAGACTGGACGTCAGTAGCAAGGTAAAGAACTCACAGAGATCCCAGACGCAACACCAGTCAACGTGGAGATGCTTCTCCTCAAACACTTTTGGTAACCTGCATCATTGAAGAAAGCCAAAGATCGCAGTCGTGGATATCAGCTGCGTTGGCATTATCGCACTACAGATGCAACTCTGTTCGAAACAATGGCGGAAGCAGAAGAAGGGCGGCGGGACGTGCAAAAGCTGGATGGGGGCTGAGCGAGAGCTTTGTGGAACGGCCTCCAGCAACAGGCTGTTGAAGCAAGCAGGACAGCACCATTTGAGAACTAAGAAACGGGCTATCGCTCTGTCAGGGACGTGATACAGGCCCAAATCGTCCCTGCAATGGGAGAGGGTGAGGATCTCGTACCTTATCTTGAACAGCACGACGTTTGCAAAGATATGAACCCTGCCGTTAGCACGTGGCAGGCCATGGACGGTGTAATAGGAAATGTCTTAGCCACGTGGGGGATACGTTACGCCAAATATAAATTTACATATTGTGTCCATTGCAGAAGATTGAGAGCTCGTAAACGATGATATAGGAACCCAACTCGTAGTTAGGACAGTCGACGCCTGCAATTGAGCGCAATCGGGCGCTGCAGATCACTTACAAAATCCAGTCCTAAGCACCGGATAGTAGCAGCTACAAGCAGGAAGTGCCACACCTGTAGCCATAGCGCTCGATTTGCGGACGTCACGGCAGCTACCAGGAGCTTCGCCGTAGGTGGAAACCCAGCGCCCCTACGAAGAATGGTGACGACATAGTCTGCATAAGCAGTGCATCTGAAGATATGGCCACCGAGAGACATCCAAGATAGCCATTGACGGAGGCCGCAAAGCAACGGTTCCATTGAGAAAGCATAAAACAGTGCAGAAATCGGGCAGCTATGTTGCATCGAACAACGGCTCAAGACGGGAGGAGTGAGACAGCCATTGTAAAATACACGAGACGAAGTTCCACAAAGGAGACGCATTACGGTGTCGACGCTAGTATCACTGCAGCACCTGCAAGCCACATAGCCCTGATTGATCCGATCGAATGCCTGGATAAGTCAAGAGCTGCCAAAAATCCAGGCTCACGGCGAGCATGAGTAAGAGCGATCATGTCACGATAGCGACAGACGGCAGTGCGGCTATTATCAGCCCTCCCAAGGAAGTTTGATTTGGGGAAAACCTCGTACTAGGCCGTCCATTTAAGACATGCAGCCAGCAGACGGATAAAGATCTTCGTGTCGCTGCTGAGCTACATGAAGGGGCGGTAACTTCGTATATCTGTAATCTACCCTAAGGGTTGTCGATGGGAAAGAGGAGACCGTTGAGGAAACCATCTGGGATCTGCACGAGAGGTGACATAAGTTGCTAACAAATTTTCGCCCCCACCAGCACAATAAGGGAACGAAATGTCCGACAGAGGTCTAGTGGGAGGTTATTAGAGTCAGGCGACTTTTCATAAAACCTGCCCGGATAGCAACATGGACTTCGTCCTCCCCGATATCGGCAACTGCGTCGTTGCATTCACAGGAAGCGAGCCAAAGGAGAATCGGGAGACTGCATTATCATTGGCCGGATGGTGACGTTGTGCAGGGTACAGCATAACATAACGTGCATGGAGGGAACATGCTATATCACATTGGGTATCTAGGCACCTCCTATTATTAGTGATAAGAACATTAATCAAAGTAACCCGCCGGGGTAGCCGAGAGCGCTAATGCGCTGCTTTCTAGAAACGGGTAGGAGCGCCGGCCCCGGTTCGAATCCGTCCGATGGATTAACGACGAGGGCCGGTATGCCGGCCAGCCTAGATGTAGTTTTTAGGTGGTTTTCCCGCTGGGTGAATACCGGGCTGGTCCCCACGTTCCGCCTCAGTTACACGACTTACAGACATTTGAGACCGTTCGTACTCTTTCATGGCTCAAGCTAGACGCCGACAGCACTTACGACTCGGTGGTGGCGGGAGGGGGGGGGGGGGGGTTCGGGTGGCCGCAGGAAGGGCACCCGGCCATCCTCTGCAACTAACACTGCCAAATCCGTAATAACGAGGCCTACCCCGCGTTGAAGCGGGACAAGGCCCAACGAAAGAAAGAAATATTAATCAAAGTCCTCCGATAAATAGACGGACGCTCCTGCGCTAACCCAACGTGTGTGTATCATGACCATAGTTCCTTCAAGGTGACGACGAGAGAGGGATGTGAGCTGTTCCTTGGCCCAATCCCCCGTCGCCTGACACTTTGGCGATTATGGCATCATAGTACATTCCCGGAGAGTGTTGAAGTAGAAATCCTGGGTTCGTCGCTGTCACCCTGCGACCTCCCTTCCCTAACCAACCATGGCCTTGTGCAGTGCAGACTCTGCACAGAGCACCCACCGTGACGCGACAGACTGTCTGATTCACAGCGTCGGCGACAAACTGTTCATACGCGTCACAGCGTCGACGACAAACGGTCCATGTGGTCTCGAGGAGCTGCTGGGTGTCGAGTGAAGTAAGGTGGCTCTGAGCCGTGACTTCCTGCGATGCTCTTGACAGGATAGTTCCTCTGACGAAGTTGCGCGCTTTGCGGCGCCCTGGTTGGCTAGCGTTCTCTATTTAGGACGGCCGCAGATCGCGAGGTGGCGGAGACTTGGTCGGGACAGTGACGGAGACTCGATGGCGGCAGTGTCAGAAGGAAGACAGCGCACGGAGCATCGCGAGTAGTCAGTCGACGATTGGTGCACTGGTGTGTAGAAGCAGTCACCGGTAAACATAGGCTCTGTGTAAGAGTCGTGTCTATCTCGAATCCTGAGGAGAGCGCAAGAGATTCCCCTGGCGTGCATGTGAACAGATAGCTCCTGCACTAACTTTAAATGACGCCGTTATTGATGTGCGCAGGTCCTCCTGCCTGGTGTTGTCACTTGAGATCTCGAGCACGAAATTCAGACGCCTGGCCGATGTGAACGCCAAACGTCGAGAATGTACTGATTACTGTGTTGATCTTTCAGGCTATTATAATATCATATTGCCGAGTGTTTTCCGTAATAGTAAATTCACATATTTGTGATATCTTGCTATTTGAGTATTTTTTGAATCCTAATAGCTTTTACAAATTGCTATTTTTCATATTCACAAGGCCAGAAAAGTGACTAGTGAGCTGAGATCAGTAGTTACGCTAAAGATATTTGTGTAAAAGAATTTCTTTATTAATCTAAATTTGGGGGCATAACACTGTTTTTCTTTTAAAATTCTTTGACTTATTCTCATTGCTCTTAAACAATTGAATAGTCGGTGTAGATGACCACCATTTGCAAATACTAATTAATCTTTGTGTTGTGACCGGTACTCTGTTTCAATTAATTTGGTGAAAACAAATTTTTGTACCCTCAAATGGGGTCAACATCCCACTCCAGCAACCCATGTGCCCTGCTTACCAATCCCAGACCTTACCGGTCTCGTAATCAGTTTCATTGGCCCCTGGCAGCGCCACACGCTTTAGAGGCAGGGGTTCATGACACAGATACGTGCTTCTTGCTCAGAAAACTCAATGGGCCAGACTTCAGCAGCTGGCACCCCACCGGCAGTAACGCGGGATATGTAAACACGATTGAGGAGACTGCAAGAATGGTTAGTGAAATGTGTAAACCACGGACAATCACCATGAACATGGTCCAAAGGGTCCAGAAGGTTGAGATGCTGGAGAACTACCATCAGCGCCGCGCACGGAGAGTGACGCGGCAGTTGGTCTTTGGTCGCCTAGGTGGAGTTGAAATTATCTCCCATGATCAATACTTCTTGCCGACCCAGGAAGAGAGGTGTGACACCTTCGGAACAAGAAGTGTATGTTCGCGGCAACGACACAAATCAAGCGGCGCATAGAGGTTGATGATCCTGACGCCACTATAAGTAAGAGCTGTACCTTTGGCATCAGGGAGATAAGCAACTGTGTCAGCGAGGATACAGTCACGTAGTAGGACCGTTATCCTGCTACCGTTATAGAAAAAGTGGGGGACGTGTTCTGTAAAACCATGTGGAGCACATAAGTTTCCAACATGCACATCCTGAAGGAGGGTAACGTCAACATCTGCAGAATACAGCATTCCATGTAGTAAAGTTTGTAGTCCGCACAAACGGTACTGATGTTGACTGGGACTATGCAGTAAGCTGCCATTCCCAGGGGGACGGATGATTCAAACATAGCGGAAGGAAAGGGTGCCCCCTTGTAGGATTTGATGGGGAGAGAGCCGACCCCAACAAGGGGGTTCTATCAGTACGTACACCTCCAGAGCGTCCATCCTGATCATCGACGTCGTCCGCGCAGGAAACAGACGTCTCACTGGGCTGTTTCAATGGAACATTATCAGAGATGCGACCACAGATAGCGTCAGACAAAGAGAGGACAGCGCGTCATCAGTAAGAAGATCGTCATCCTGTGGACACATCCGATGGAGGCACTTAGCAGTTTCCTTGGTGACTGTTGCTTCCTAAGAAGTTAATCCGTGTCGGATGGTTGGTAGCTGCCGTCCGACATGCGGTCGGACGACAGAAAAGCGAAGTTCGGTCCAGTTCCATGAGCAACAACAATGGGGTCGGGAGAGACAGCTTGCGTGTGCTGCCGGCCATTGTCCGTTGATGCTGCCTCCTGCGGCAGTGTAGGAGAAACAGGTGGAACGTCCATCGCTCGCCGAGAGGAGTTGACGCCAGTGCCGACTGATTCAGAGGGGGCACAGGTATCAGCACCTAGGACTTGTATGATAGAGTAACACAGTGGGCGCCGCAGGAAGAGTGACGTTTCCAATCGCCTACATCGGAGACCTTCAGAACGGACAAGTTCTTCCTGGCCACAACCTGAGCCAGACACAGAGCGGCTGGTCATCGTACGTGACGACAGCCCTCCAGCCAGCAATTAGCAAGTAGGTAGGCAGATATTTCCTCAGTTTATTTTCTATCTTATGGACACTATGAGAACACAGTATTTTCCCAACGTCTTCCAAGTTTCAGCAACATGAGAAACGGCGATGCCATAAGGTTTAATGGCGACCCCCAAAACGTCCGACGGTACCTCCAACGGAACACTCAACGTTCAGAGGCCAAAACCAGCGTGACCAGCCACGACAGCTCCTATATGGCCGTCAGAGTACCGAAACTTGAGGTTGTTGGCTTGGCGCCGCATAACGTCGTCACACAGCTCGTTCTTCACCATCTTCATCAACACAGTTGTACTATGATAGAAAAATGAATTCCCAGAACACCTTGCGGCCGGGGACGCTTTAAGTCATTTATCAACCGTCGAAAAAAATGGTTCAAATGGCTCTGAGCACTATGAGACTTAACATCTGTGGTCATCAGTCCCCTAGAACTTAGAACTACTTAAACCTAACTAACCTAAGGACATCACACACATCCATGCCCGAGGCAGGATTCGAACCTGCGACCGTAGCAGTCACGCGGTTCCGGACTGAGCGCCTAGAGCCGCTAGACCACCGCGGCCGGCTGTCAACCGTTCTACTTCATATGGTTTTGGCCACTCATGATCCAAAAGAAACACTAATTTAATCCTGGATTGGCGATAGGAAGATGCCATGATGGTCGGTTAACTCGGACACGAAGACAATCCGCTACGCTAAAGAAACAAAACGCGTGCTAGCTCGCAAGTGTCACAGCAGGCGAGATGCAAACAAGGTGTGCTAGCATCACCACTGCCAAAAGCAGATTGTCCCCTAGACCACTAGCTACCGGAATGAATTCACCATCGAGAAGTTAACAGAAATACCCTATAGTCATTCGAGTCCCGGTCGAGGCACACAAAAAAAAAGCCGACCAAGGTGGCCCCGTGGTTCTAGGCGCTACAGTCTGGAACCGCGCGACCGCTGCGGTCGCAGGTTCGAATCCTGCCTCGGGCATGGATGTGTGTGATGTCCTTAGGTTAGTTAGGTTTAAGTAGTTCTAAGTTCTAGGGGACTGATGACCTCAGAAGTTAAGTCCCATAGTGCTCAGAGCCATTTCAACCATTTGACCCCTACAGTCATCACTCACTCCCAAGAATAATACCGCTGTTTTGCATTGTAAGTAGGCTCTTTAGGTTTTTTTATTGGTAACGCCACCTCTGAATAAAAATCACTGGCTGTGCTGTGTGCAGTCTGTGTCTAGATTGCATTGTTGTCTGCCATTGCAGTGTTGGGCAGCGGCTGCTGGATGTGAACAGCGCGTAGCGTTGCACAGTTGGAGGTGAGCTGCCAGCAGTGGTGGATGTGGGGAGAGAGATGGCGGAGTTTAAAAATTGGTCATGAACTGCTATATATATTATGACTATTAAGGTAAATACATTGTTTGTTCTCTATTAAAATCTTTCATTTGCTAACTATGCCTATCAGTAGTTAGTGCCTTCCATAGTTTGAATCTTTTATTTAGCTGGCAGTAGTGGCGCTCGCTGTACTGCAGTAGTTCGAGTAACGAAGATTTTTGTGAGGTAAGTGATTTGTGAAACGTATAGGTTAATGTTAGTCAGGGCCATTCTTTTGTAGGGATGTTTGAAAGTCAGATTGCATTGCACTAAGAATATTGTGTGTCAGTTTAAGGACAGTCATGTATAATTGTTCAAAGGGGACATTTCATATGGCGACCCTGCCAGGATACCTCACTGGAATCTTCTGATTTTTTCTTGTAATTTGTGTAATTAGTGTAGATTTTGTTTATTGCTAGTGCGTAATTGTAGAGAGAATCCCCTTTGTAGTTGCAGTCTTTCATTGTTGTTGTGGGATGCATGTAGATTTGCACCAAGTATTTCGCAGCTGCACTTGCAATTAACTAGATATTATTTTCAGTGTTATGTTAATGTGTTCCCCTATTTTTCCTCTTCGAATTGTGTTTTTCTGTGTCGTCGTGTGAAATATTGTGACAATAATGGCGTGTGAAAAACGTAATACTAGGCTCCAAAGTAAACTGAGAAATGACAGTGAAGACGAAAGTAGTGTGTTAGCGCCACCGTGTAATGAATTAACTAATGTTCAACATAGTAATTTGGTAATTGTGCATAAGGAAATGGAGCGGGTGGCAAACAATGGCGGAGGCAGTGAAACAATTAGTGAACAGGGAAGCATTATCGATTGATCGGTCGGCAACAGCTCGCCTCAAAAATCCGAAATAACAGGACACAATCTTGCAAATACTGTAGATTCAGGATTTGCGTCCTCACCGTTTTCTCAAATAAGTCAACACACATTTTCTGCTTGTCAAAATGTGAATATTGCCGGTTCAAATGCATTGCCGAATAGCACTGAGGAACATGTTTCAGGCACCAGTGCATTGTTATTACAATTAATGCAACAAATGGGACAAAAGCTTCAAAAGTTAGACATAATGGAACAAAATCTTCAAAGGTTAGACATAATGGAACAAAATCTTCAAAAGTTAGACACAATGGAACAAAATCAGAGACAACCACAGCAAAAGCTTCAAAAGTTAGACACAATGGATCAAAATCAGAGACAAACACAGCACAGCCAGTGATTTTTATACAGAGGTGGCGTTACCAATAAAAAACCTAAACAGCCTACTTACATCATTTCACTGCACACGTTTCTGTTGGTCATAGTATATGGACAATATGTGAGAAGTAGGGACTGTTAGTGTTTGCACGTGTGTTAATAATTCAGCAAGGGACTGGATAACAGCATTGCTGGTTCTAAGGACAATTCCAAAAACTTTGTGAGTGCACAAGTGGTGGTTCATGGACTTGCTATATTATCTGCAAGACTCTTCAATGGTGATTGTGCACGTGCAAAGTCACAACAGATGGCTGCTGGCCATCTCTACAAGGACTACAGTGGGTCTGCATCTTTGATGACCCACCAGTACCATTATTTCTACAAGAGACTGCAGTGCGTCTGCACCTCTGGTGGCCCACCAATACCGTAATCTCTACCAGGACTACAGTGGGTCCGCTCTGTGATGACCTACCTACCAATATTCTTCAAAACTTCGACTGACTCTGCTGTGGGTTTGCTCTGTTGTGGCCCATTACCTGTCTGCATGTCAAAAGTCAGCACTGTCTTTCCTTTGGAAGGACAACACTACTTCTTCAAGAGTGCATGGAAATCCACTACTTCCATGTGCATTTCTTTTACCGCTCAGACTTTGAGAAAAACAGTGCTATTTTATTGTGATGAACGATCAGGACTGTCTTTATTGACTGTGAGAAAATTTTAACTTTTGACCAACTTTGTATCAATAAGTGTGTGCATTTGATATCTTTGTTATTGTAAATATGAAAAATTTTTTCAAATCATTATTGGCCACTGCCCAAAACAATTTGTAATATTTTTTGTGGGGAGCATGGGGGCTATGTAAGTAGGCTGTTTAGGTTTTTTTATTGGTAACGCCACCTCTGTATAAAAATCACTGGCTGTGCTGTGTGCAGTCTGTGTCTAGATTGCATTGTTGTCTGCCATTATAGTGTTGGACAGCGGCAGCTGGATGTGAACAGCGCGTAGCGCGTAGCGTTGCGCAGTTGGAGGTGGGCCGCCAGCAGTGGTGGTGTGGGGAGAGAGATGGCGGAGTTTTGAAATTTGTCATGAACTGCTATGTATATTATGACTATTAAGGTAAATACATTGTTTGTTCTCTATTAAAATCTTTCATTTGGTAACTATGCCTATCAGTAGTTAGTGCCTTCCGTAGTTTGAATCTTTTATTTAGCTGGCAGTAGTGGCGCTCGCTGTACTGCAGTAGTTCGAGTAACGAAGATTTTTGTGAGGTAAGTGATTTGCGAAACGTATAGGTTAATGTTAGTCAGGGCCATTCTTTTGTAGGGATTTTTGAAAGTCAGATTGCGTTGCGCTAAAAATATTGTGTGTCAGTTTAAGGACAGTCGTGTATAATTGTTCAAAGAGGACGTTTCAGCATATACATAAGAATTTATTCATTAATTATTACTATTTAATCGCCCCATTAATTGTGCTGAGTGAAAAATGAATGAAAGACCGAGATGGCTGAAGCCTGTCGCTTTTCGAGATGTCTGTGTCTTTTGATATTTTAAATATATCAGTAACTATGCGACAAGAAAGACGGAAAGCAAGATAGAAATAGCCATACACCAATGTTGGCTGTGCCGCCTGATGTCCAACAGTCTAATTGCTAATCGTTTTCTTCCTGCGTACACAACAGCACTATCCACGTGGTGTGTGAATGTGGTGTGTTTTGTGTAACTATGGAGCGTTGGTAACTACAACGGGGATACGTCAGTGTCGAGCGCCGCTACACAAGCGTGAGTTACCGACATCGGCTGCAGGAACTTGCCAGATCTTCGAAGAATATCGACGACAGCAAACAGTTGGTGCCGCATTATACAGCATTTTCGCAAGTCTGTTGCTGTAAACAGAGAGATCTGGAAGAAGTTTACAAATGCTTCAACGGTGTGTTGCCATGTTTGTGTTATCTTGTGAAGAGAGAAGGAACATGGTGAAAGACTGTGCCGGCAGTTATTCGAAAACTTCAAGGATGCCGCAATGCTTAACATCCCCGTCTGATGTCTGATGGACAGCTTACCATCAACAGTGTCGAATGTTCTCACTACATAAGACATTGTCGATAATTTTAGAACAGAGTCAAGCATATTAGAGTAAAATTTCGTGATCAGAAACCTTACGCTACCAAAGCACCACCGCTTTGGTGGTGGAAATTTCTTCCAACACTGGGATACCTCAGTATCGAGCGCCACCACGCAGGCGTGAGTTAGCGACATCGGCTGCAGGGACGGATCAGCTCTTCGAAAAACGTCAACGACAGCAAACATTTAGTGCCGCATTGTACTGCATTTTCTGAAGACTAATGCTATTAACAGAGAGGTCTGGAACAAGTTTACAAATCCTTCAAACAATGAAAAGCGTCTCCAGCAATGTGAACTATTCATATTCACGACCGTAAGGTAAAGGCATAAAACAGTATAACAGCTCCTCTTGACCGCAAATTAAAGGTAATGATTTTCTTTCGCAGCTCTCACTGAGAGTTAACTTCAGATCCATGTAATCGAAAATAAAACGGAAAAGCATTAAACCTAGGTACATACTAACACTTTACAGTTATAACTAATAAATTAACTGAGATTTCCTTGAAGCTGTTGGATTTTCTGGCAACATACGAATAGCTCAGAAACCGTTACATGTTGGCACAGAAGCATTCACACCTTTCTCTTCAAGATGTCCCTCTATGTATTTAGATCTTACATATTCTCTTTCTCTGCATCAAGTTATCAGCACACATTTACCCATTTACCACATAGTCCTTCTTCCTTCAGTATACAGCACACACCAAAAAGGACCCCACCCAATGCATGCCATTCCAAACATTAGTACGGTATGTCATACATCAGATACTGAATCGTAATGTATCCCTCTTCATGGACTGAATTTTGAAGTGATCTGTTTTCGTATCTATACTGATGACATACTCACAGTACTTATTTGTAAAATCATTTTTTTGTTATAATTTGTTGTTCTAAATGTATGATCATGACGAACTATTGTTCTGTTGTGTATTCTAACACGGTTTCTCAGTGGAATAGGACACATTTAGGAAATGTAAATAAACAGCACTGTGACCTAAATTCTACAGCATTTTCGACTGACCATGAACGTCGGTTCACTCATTCATTTGCTGTCTAAACCACCCTTTAAGGACATCCAAGAAACTGGACACGGTAACTGGATTTGATGTATAGCACATTTACATTTGTAGTCCAATCTCCCCTGCCGCCGTTGGATAAGCAGCTACCAGCAGCAAGTCGTATACTCTTAGCTGACTTATATGTTACATAGTTTAATTCTTAATTTCTTTGCGTGTTTTTCGGTACTTGCATTGTTTAATTCATAAATTTCGGGCGTATTATAGTATTTGAGAGTTGTAGCATCGCGTTTTAGTACCTGAATAGTGCAAAATCGCATATTCTCCTTCCGCCGCCGAGCAGTGTGTCAGCAGTGCGCAAGTAGCAGCATTACTGCATTTACTGGGATATCTTGTATTTGGAAAAAGTTCAAGGCAATCGTAAAATGCGTTTTAGACAGGTAAGTGCCCAGTAAAACTGTGAGGGACGGGAAAAAACCCACCGTGGTTCAACAACAAAGTTAGGAAACTACTGCGAAAGCAAAGAGAGCTTCACAGCAACTATAAACGCAGCCAAAACCTCTCAGACAGAAGCTAAACGATGTCAAAGTTAGCGTAAGGAGGGCTATGCGTGAAGCGTTCAGTGAATTCGAAAGTAAACTTCTATGTACCAACTTGACAGAAAATCCTAGGAAGTTCTGGTCTTACGTTAAATCAGTAAGTGGCTCGAAACAGCATATGCAGACACTCCAGGATGATGATGGCATTGAAACAGAGGATGACACGCGTAAAGCTGAAATACTAAACACCTTTTTCCAAAGCTGTTTCACAGAGGAAGACCGCACTGCAGTTCCTTCTCTAAATCCTCGCAGAAACGAAAAAATGGCTGACATCGAAATAAGATCATAGAAAAGCAACTGGAATCATTCAACAGACGAAAGTCTACTGGACCTGACGATATACCAATACCGCTAGTCTCTAGAGGAACGGAAGGTTCCAAATGATTGGAAAAGAGCACAGGTAGTCCCAGTCTTCAAGAAGGGACGTCGAGCAGATGCGCAAAACTATAGACCTATATCTCTGACGTCGATCTGTTGTAGAATTTTAGAACATGCTTTTTGCTCACGTATCATGTCGTTTCTGGAAACCCAGAATATAATCTGTAGGAATCAACATGGATTCCAGAAAGAGCGATCGTGTGAGACCCAACTCGCTTTATTTGTTCATGAGACCTAGAAAATATTAGATACAGGCTGCCAGGTAGATGCTATTTTCCTTGACTTCCAGTTACGCACTGTCGCCTGATAAAGTAAGAGCCTACGGAACATCAGACCAGCTGTGTGGCTGGTTTGCAGAGTTTTTAACAAACAGAACACAGCATCTTGTTCTCAATGGAGAGACGTCTACAGTAAAAGTAACCTCTGGCGTGCCACAGGGGAGTGTTATGGCGCCATTGCTTTTCTCAAAAAATGGTTCAAATGGATCTGAGCACTATGGGACTTAACATCTATGGTCATCAGTCCCCTTTGCTTTTCTCAATTTATATAAATGACCTAGTAGATAGTGTTGGAAGTTCCATGCGGCTTTTCGCGGATGATGCTGTAGTATACAGAGAAGTTGCAGCATTAGAAAATTATAGCGAAATGCAGGAAGATCTGCAGCGGATGGGCACTTGGTGCAGGGAGTGACAACTGACCCTTAACATAGACAAATGTAACGTATTGCGAACACATAGAAAGAAGGATCCTTTATTGTATGATTATATGATAGCGGAACAAACACTGGTAGCAGTTATTTCTGTAAATATCTGGGAGTATGCGTGCGGAACGATTTGAAGTGGAATGATCATATAACATTAACTGTTGGTAACGCGGGTACCAGGTTGAGATTCATTGGTAGAGTCCTTAGAAAATGTAGTCCTTCAACAAAGAGATGGCTTACAAAACACTCGTTCGACCTATGCTTGAGTATTGCTCATCAGTGTGGGATCCGTACCAGGTCGGGTTGACAGAGGAGATAGAGAAGATCCAAAGAAGAGCGGCGCGTTTCGTCACAGGGTTATTTGGTAAGCGTGATAGCGTTACGGAGATGTGTAGCAAACTCAAGTGGCAGACTCTGCAAGAGGAGTGCTCTGCATCGCGCTGTAGCTTGCTGTCCAGGTTTCGAGAGGGTGCGTTTCTCGATGAGGTATCGAATATATTGCTTCCCCCTACTTATACCTCCCGAGGAGATCACGAATGTAAAATTAGAGAGATTCGAGCGCGCACGGAGGCTTTCCGGCAGTCGTTCTTCCCGCGAACCATACGCGACTAGAACCGGAAAGGAAGGTAATGACAGTGGCTCGTAAAGTGCCCTCCGCCACACACCGTTGGGTGACTTGTGGATTATAAATGTAGATGCAGATGTAGATGTATACGTTTCACTGTAAATAATTTGTTTGTTGTGTGGAATTAATGGTTCAACGCATGACACTAAACCAGCAAATAATGTCTACTTTAAGGCATGGCAAAACACGACACAGACACCAAACTCTACGTAATTCTAGTAAGAAAATACGCATTGTTTCATACTATGTCAACTCTTAAATATTAACTTCATCTTCCACGTATAGGGAACACATAAAATAGCCTGATATTTTCATTTACGTCTTTTATCCTCTTTTTTTCTGTTCCATTTTCACTTAATTTTCTCTCAGTATTCTTCTTTCCAACTGTTGGTTTACTATTCCCTTAAACTCAGAAATCTTAGAAAATTTCATTCTTGCTGTGACTTTGTCTGTGGATCTACTTCCTACGTCTGTCGCTCTTTAACTGCCACTGAAGCAGGCTTTGGTGTGTCTAGCGTTGGCACTCATCTATGAGTACGTGTGACTAAAGAACCTACGGTGGTAAGTCAGTCATTAAGACCACTGCCCACCGCGACTTGCTGCCTAGTTGCGTTGCGGACACGTGACGCGGTAACAAAATATTTGTAAGCCGAGCAGACAAGGACGGCAGATCACTCCAGCGATGATATGGGATACAAATTGGGAAATCCATTGAGAGAAGTGACTTTGACAAAGGGCAGATTATTATTACTCAGAACCTGTGGAAATGTTCCTCGAAAACGGCGAAACTCGTCAATAGTTCTTTCGCTACTGTCGTGAGCATCAACGGAAGGAAGTCAGACAGTGAAACAACCACTAGGCGCTAAATTGTTGGACGTCCACGACTCTTCATAGAACTTGTAAAGTAGTACAGATGGTGATCTGTGGCATCTCTGCCGAAAGACCACAGTGCTGTTGCATGCACAAGTATTTCGGAGCACATCGTTCATCGTACATTGTTGAACATAGAGATTCACAAGAGACCACCCCAAGTGTGTTCACATGTGTTCACATGTTGACCTAACAACATTGTCAGTTACGATTGCAGTGTGCACGGGAGCATCGGTATTCGATCGTCGATCAATGGAAACGTGTAGGCTCTTTGCATGAATCACATTTTTGCTACACTAGGTCGATCGCCGTCTCCACATGCGCCATAACTGAGGTGAACGACGGCTCGAAACGTGCAGCGCGCTAGGGACACAGGCAGGTGGGAACAGTATTATGCTATAGGAGACATTCTCCAGCACTTGCATGGTACTTGTGGTAGTAATCGGAGACACTGTGACTGCTGTGAACCACTCGCATAATTCATGCTTAGTATCTTCCCCGATGGCAATGTTATCTTTAAGCACTATAATTGCCCGTGCCTCGGAGCCAGAACCGTGCAACAGTGGAAGGTATTATGGGACCAAATTGCTTATGTTATCGGTCTCTAGGCTTACACACTACTTTACCTAACTGAAACTAATTTACGCTAAGCACAACACACTCACACCCATGCCCAAGGGAGACTCGAACCTCCGACGGGGAAAGCCGCGCGAAACGTGGCAAGGCGCCAAGGACCGCTTGGCTACCCCGCGCGTCGTGCAAAGGTGGTTGTGGAAGAGTTATGGTGAACTCAGGTTGATTTCTCGGCTACCAAACTCGCCTGATGTAAATCCTATGGAAGCCATATAGATAGTTCCCGGGCAACATCACCTCACCGACGCCCTGTTATTTGCGCGAATTGCATGACCTTTGCGTGGACATGTAATGCCACCTATCTCCCCAAACCTACCAAAAAACTGTTCGATCCCTGATACGCAGAGTCAGTGACGTATTTTCTGCCAAAGACGGACAAACAAGGTATTAAGCATGTGACCATAATGTTTTGGCTCCTCATTGTAAATCTCCACTTCCTTATGGCGCCTGTCAAAATTTTATTCTCTTCAGTCTAGTAGAAAACTTTATTTATTTTTTGACTTTTTTTGGGCTCGAAGTTTTTTCTTGAAATGTTTTATTCGGTTTTTACTGTTCTCGTTACGTCTTTGAGATCAAACATACTGCACAAAAAGGACTTCCTCGTGTGTATGTACTACAGTAGAGTGCGATTTTGAGACATTACCTTCATTATAATACTTTTAGATTAATTCTAGAAGTTCATATAAGCTTGAGAAGGCTGCAGACGTGAATCTGAAAAAAATGGAAGAAAGGGAGTCGCAGAAACTGTCGACACTGGCGTATAATAAAGGCATACAGTTCCATGTGGAGAGTTCCAAGGTTCTCTGAACAATGGTCTACGGTGCTTTCTCATGTTCAGAAGCTGTAAACCAGCCCCTTATCGGCCCCTCGTCATGCATCTGTATGGCCACACTCATTTCCTGACGCAATTGCAGTGGAATGATGTGATAGTATACGGGAGATTTACGAGGGCAAATTACAATCTGTGGGAGGAGCATGGTCATTATCCCTATATCTTGTTAGAGAGATCACCAGCGCCATAATAGTAAACAAGGGGGAGAGCTGTGGGGTAGGGGAAACAGGGAAATTATCAACCCTACAGCAATCAGAGAAACACAGCCTAGTCACCACGCACCCGTAACCAGACACGTTTTGACGAAAAGCCTCTTTCCCTGTTTTAAAAATACACTGTTCTACCTTGTTGTTGTTGTGGTCTTTAGCCCTGAAACTGGTTTGATGCAGCTCTCCATGCTACTCTATCCTGTGCAAACTTCTTCATCTCCCAGTACCTACTGCAGCCTACTTCCTTCTGAATCTGCTTAGTGTATTCAGCTCTTGGTCTCCCTCTACGATTTTTACCCTGCACGCTGCCCTTCAGTACTAAATTGGTGCCGGCCGGGGTGGCCAAGCGGTTAAAGGCGCCACAGTCTGGAACCGCGCGACCTTAGGTTAGTTAGGTTTAAGTAGTTCTAAGTTCTAGGGGACTGATGACCTTAGAAGTTAAGTCCCATAGTGCTCAGAGCCATTTTGAACTAAATTGGTGATCCCTTGATGGCTCAGAACATGTCCTACCAACCGATCCTAGTCAAGTTCTGCCACAAACTCCTCTTCTGCCCAATTCTATTCAATACTTCCTCATTAGTTATGTGATCTACCCATCTAATCTTTAGCATTCTTCTGTAGCACCACATTTCGATAGCTTCTATTCTCTTCTTGTCCAAACTATTTATAGTCCATGTTTCACTTCCATACATGGCTACACTCCATACAAATACTTTCAGGAACGACTTCCTGACACTTAAATCAATACTCGATGTTAACAAATTTCTCTTCTTCAGAAACACTTTCCTTGCCATTGTCAGTCTACGTTTTATATCCTCTCTACTTCGACCGTCATCAGTTATTTTGCTCCCCAAATACTCCTTTACTACTTTAAGTGTCTCATTTCCTAATCTAATTCCCTCAGCATCACCCGACTTAATTCGACTACATTCCATTATCCTCGTTTTGCTTTTGTTGATGTTCATCTTATACCCTCCTTTCAAGACACTGTCCATTCCGTTCAATTGCTCTTCCAAGTTCTTTGCTGTCTCTGACAGAATTACAATGTCATCGGTGAACCTTAAAGTTTTTATTTCTTCTCCATGGATTTTAATACCTACTCCGAACGTTTCTTTTGTTTTCTTTACTGCTTGCTGAATATACAGGTTGAATAGCATCGGGCTACAAGCCTGTCTCACTCCCTTCCCAACCACTGCTTCCCCTTCATGCCCCTCGACTATTATAACTGCCATCTGCTTTCTGTACAAATTGTAAATAGCCTTTCGCTCCCTGTATTTTACCTCTGCCACCTACCTTAAACGTTCGAAAATATCAATCTAAACTGGTACACAAGTTCTCGGAGCATATAGGTAGTATGTCGCCAAACTTAAAACCGTGTTGGTAAGAAATACACATTCGAAAATCCCTGGAATATCACGAGGGCATCTGAGTACTAACGCCTCCTAATTTTGTGCGTGAAAACTATTAAAGATTTTTAAGTAAACTTTATTAACATTCCTCATGGCAACCTGCTTGAAGTTATTTGTCAACTTGGTCAACCAGGCGACGAACATATTTCTCCCAATGAGAGATCAGTTTTTTGATACCGCTCGTATAGAATCTTTTACTTTGTTGACGGAGCCTTCACCTCACCTCTGCTTGCACCGCTTCGTTTTTACCAAAGTGAAGTCCTCGAAGATGTTATTTACGTTTTGGAGTCAGATGAAAACTGAATGCGGTCAAGTCGGGACTGTACGGAGAATGATACTTGGCAGTGAAAGACGTCGGGCTTTTGCGTATGTCGCAGCACTCGTGTATGGCCTGGAACTGTCAGGCTGAGGGAGAGGGTGTGCCAGCTGTGGGTGAAAACCTCGAATTCTAAACTCGATTACAGCACGCTGTTTCTCAAGCAACGACGTAGCTACTTCAAAAAATGGTTCAAATGGCTCTGAGCACTATGGGACTTAACATCTGTGGTCATCAGTCCCCTAGAACTTAGAACTACTTAAACCTAACTAACCTAAGGAGATCACACACATCCATGCCCAAGGCAGGATTCGAACCTGCGACCGTAGCAGTCGCACGGTTCCGGACTGCGCGCCTAGAACCGATAGACCACCGCGGCCGGCAGCTACTTCACAGATCGTCATGTTACACGTTATAGTTTGGAACTATTTCGCGGGAAAGGGTTGCAACTTGGGATCAGGAAGCAGGAAAATCGACTGAGTGATATGCATAGCATGTGATACCTCAACGAATATCGAGAACAGAACAAAATATGAGGAGGTATTATTTTTCGGCACGCCTTCGTAAAAGCGAACCGAACTGCAGCCTTTGACATTCACGTGCAATTGCTCTGCCCACAGAGCTATCCAGGCTCTGCTACTGAGGACCCGTCCTTGCAACTTCACCTCGTCTTGTACCTCTCTGGTACGTTCTAAACTTCACAGAAGTTCTCCCACGTACCTTTTGGGATGCAATGAAAGAAGAAAGGGGTGCTCGTCCCGAAAGATAAGTGGGTTTCTGTGAAGTTTAGACCGTAGGAGGTAGGTAACGACAGAAGTAAACCTTTGACGATGAGTTGTGACTATCGCCGGTGAAGAACAATTTTCCTTGAAAGCAGAAGTTCTAGGTTCGAATCCCTGTCCGATACAGGAGTTTAATCCGTTAGTAACGTTCAGATGCGTATATACTCCGTTGCAGAGCGAAAATTTATTCTGAAACATGGAATTCTACTTCATTCAATGTTATGTTCAGCATGTTTGCACCTAACGACTATTCGTAAACTGTCCAGGATGAAAATAGTCTATGATTCGCCAAGTTGCATTCATTTATTAGGTCATGCAAAGTTAGGTTTCCTCTTTCCAGCCCCAACTTCTAGATGAGAGCACTCTAGAATTGACCCGTTGGACGTGAAGACGTGAGACGTGAAGATGATCAACATCTCCTGTTCGTGAGAAAGTGTTGAAGAAAATATTAATCACTGTTAATACCTTGATAGGCAAAGAGAAACGAAGTGAATCCACTTATAGTAAATATTCATACAATTAATGAAGGTCGTAGATAAGTGACATTTACAAACATGTACATTGAACATTAGCTTTCCCTCCAGATACTGTTTTCTTGACTTTGTTTATTCATTTCCAATATGGTAACCTTTTTTCGCAGTTACGTAGTTGATAATAAGACAGCAGTGCAGCCACGCACATGAAGAAGTGCTCAGTCGCCCATATTGTTCAAGAGTCTAGGAGCAAATGTTAAATGCTGATCCTAAACTATCAACACATTAGAAATTAATTTCTTTTTCTATCAAAGGAGCACATTATTGACACTGTCGTTTTAATTCTATGCTTTGTAAGCTATTTTAAATGTCTTACGACATCTAATGATGGTCTGCAGACTAAAACTGAGACGGCCGGAGTGGCTGAGCGGTTCTAGGCGCTTCAGTCTCGCATCGCGCGACCGCTACGTTCGCAGGTTCGAATCCTGCCTCGGGCATGGATGTGTGCGATGTCCTTAGGTTAGTTAGATTTAAGTAGTTCTAAGTTCAAGGGGACTGATGACCTCAGCAGTTAAGTCCCATAGTGCTCAGAGCCATTGTTTTTTTTTTTTTTTTGCGCAGTAAGTACCTTCAGGTAGGTCAAACACTTACCGGCTCCTTAAAAAGTTTCAAGGAATATTCGGGAGAGTAAATGTATCAATGGCACATACAGAACTTCGGTCGGCAGCTGACTGATTAAATGCTACGAAGCCGATTGTGCAATGGGATTTCTGTGCCAAAAAAATTGCCAGAATCTATGTATCGTTTCTAATATGATGTAAAAAACTTATTTGTTATGATTTCAGTTGCTAATAGTGTAAGGTAGGGAAAACCGACCAACATGTGAAACTACATTATAAGATATAGAGGCCAGTAACTCCACCAATGCAATGCAGATGACGCCATGTGTGCACAGACATAGTCCTGATGTGCGTATCTTTAATACCACATTGTACTCTATATCAAGAGACGGAAGTGGAAAGCGTGGTACTGCGTAAGGAACGAGTAGACACAGTTTCTAAGTACAGAGAAATGATGCTAACAGGTTGCCTCAAGGCAAGTCGAACCACAGTAAAGCAACTGGAGAGAACATATATATCGGTCTGGCAAATTTGTTGACTTAGGACGCTGCACAGCTCAACAAATTTATGGTGACAACGGAGACGGTGAATGTCAAGAGCAGTGGTATTGGAAATAAACAAGACAAAATAGTTTGAAAAACGTTACAATTTTTTGAAGAACTGTTTTATACTCTTATTTCGTTGACGTATTGATCCTTGTGAAGGTCTGAGCCTGATAATGGAAGTTGTGTCGCGGACATTTTCGGCTTCGCTCCTCCATCTTAGGTCATAGTAATACATCCAGAACTTGTCCGTGGTGATTAGGAGGCTAAATACGTCACCAGCAGCAAACAGTTACCTCAGATCGATGGGATTTCTGGCTGGGTGTGAGCAGTCGTGGAACCGTAAGACATTTTGAAAATGTAAAAAATGATGAACGCTGATCCTTACATTGTTTTTATATTTTTCATTGCCTCGAATGTGAAACGCCTGATTTCGAGTATCTGGGTATTTACTTTCCTTGTGATTCCCGGTTCTTCACAGAGAGATGCTCTGCCCTTCGTTCATCGTCACTCGCACTAAGTAGTTAAGCGGCTCTGCACTTCCTCTCGCTAATCACTGTGACACGTGTTACTGCACTGTTACAGTACGCTCCCATCGTCGTTCGCGAACTAAAGCACGATACTCCACTCTATCAAAGGCTTCCGCCGTTTTCTTTTGGTTCCTCTAGCGCTATACTGTGGTATTGTGACGTAGGAATTTCAGTGGGTAGAGGCGAGATGTACCTGCAAACAAACATAAACTTAATTATGCAAGTTTATTGTACGAGGCAATGATCACCATTCTGTAACTCGTCCTTGTATATACGGTGAAAAACCAGTGAAACTGTGTTGTATTTGATTCACGGTTATGTACTCGTATTTTAATATTGTAGTTATCATGCGTATGCTCCTATTAGAAAATAGTGGCTACGAATCTTCGAATTAGCATTAGAACTTTAATAGTGGCAACTATATTTATTTACAGCTCGTAGAAAATAGATACGTGTTTCAAAGTTTTACTGGCCTTCAGAGCAGTCACCAGCATTGTGTATAATCCGTTTCCAGGATGTGGAAGTTGTAGGATACTCTTAGCAGTGCCAGTTGTGTTGACAGTTCGAGTAGCGCGGTCTATCGCCCGACGAATTTGTAGCAGCTCTGAAGCGAATGCCGTGAAGCGTTTCCTTCCGTTTAGAAATCGAGTTGAACTTACGAGGGCTGAAGTCAGGGGTATAGCACTTAGCAGCCCCATCAGTCAAACAAATCAGTAGCAGCTTGCACTATACGTGCTCGACCATTGTCCTGCAAAATGATGGTCAGGACCTGCAGAAAGTGTCATCACTTCTGTCTCTAAGCTGGTTGTAGGTTGTGTTCCAAAAATGAACAGCATAGAGACGGAAGTGGTGACACTTTCTGCAGGACCTGACCACCATTTTGCAGTACAGTGCTCAAGCACGTACAGTGCAAGATGTTACTGATTTGTTTGACTGATGGGGCTGCTAAGTGCTATACCACCAACTGCACTCCCCTGACTTAAGCCCTCGATTTCTAAACTGAAGGAAACACTTCACAGCATTCGCATAGGAACTGCTACACATTTGTCGGGCAACAGATCGCGCTGCTCAAACTGACTGTCAACACAACTGGCACTGCTAAGAGTATCTTACGACTTCCACATCGTTGGCAACGGGTTATACACAATGTTGGTAATCACTTTGAAGGTCAGTAAAACTTTGAAACACGTATCTATTTTGTACGAGCTGAAATAAATAGTTGCCACTATTAGAGTTCCAATAGCTGGGTGTATGTGTGAATCTATCCATTAAAATTATTTTTCAGAGCGCTTCTCTTGAGGAAAATCAGCGATCTAACTAAAATGGTTTAAAATGGATTAAAAACAATCTCGATCGCAATAAAGTATTTATTTGTAATTGTAACCGGTTTCGGTCAAAATGTGTCCATCTTCAGACCATTTATACTAAAATATAAATGCGGAATGGATTTAGAGGAAAGTCTGATAATATAAGTGGCATATGAATTGCATGATATATAACCAAAATTGAAAGATGAAATTATACTCATGATGGTAGGTGGTGGTGGTGACCGGAGTAAGCGTTGTGGCTTCGTGAATGTCAGCTGCAGAGGAGAGCAACAGAGTTGTTCAAATGCACAATTCTCCCCCCAACGCACACCGTATTATGTCAGCAACAGCCAGTCAAACATACAGGGTCTAAAACAGTTATTACGATAAGGTATATATAGAACAATTACAAAAACGTTAATAACAAATAGAGGAATAGGTACATTGCATTATTTTAATAATCCATGTAGACAGCATTTCCTCAATATGTGATAAAAATACACATAGACGAAATACCCAATAATACCTGGCTGTGTCATCTTCGGTAGCCGTCTGTGGGGATTTGCTGGACACTGAGATTGTAGGCCAGCAAAGACAGTGGTTAAGTGACGCCATTGGCTCCCATGGCGACGGAGTTGACGTATCGATATGGGCCATCCAGCGGAAGACGAATGCAGAGCTGTGACAGCGACTGCATGTTAAAAGCATACTGGCATGGAGGAAACATGTCAGACATTCCCAGAATGTTCCTAGATATGTAAAATATTGCTTGAATGATGCCGTTGTTTTCTATGGAGGCGGCTTGGAGGCGACGACGTGGACGATTTAACGGAAGATGATTTCAAAGCAGCAACTACTAGCTGTTACTCAACATTGCTTTGCAAGAAATAAATCAGCATGTCGTATTCCCCAGATGACTGGGACCGAGTGACAAACAAGATAATGTGTAAAGCAGTCGTACATAATGTCCGATGTATGGAAATAGGTTATATGAAAAGAGCCCTACTACACTAAATATAATAAAGGTATTCATAAATGTTAAAAAAATGCCTAATCAGACAAAATTTAAAAGATATTGTACATACAGTTGTTTACAAGAACGAAAAATTTCATACAATAGCCAGAAACATGAAACTAAAACTAATATGTGGAGAAATAAAAAGAGGAATAAAAACGAACAAAAGAGAAAACGCATTCTGTAGGAAGGTTGTTAGACTGCATCAAAGGAGACGCTGTGACAGTTGTTGTCTTAAAACGACATGGACGTATGAAGGTAGTCCTAAAAAAATCCAAGAGATTAAAATACATTGAACGTAGTATTTTAAAATCATGAATACTTTCCATCGAAATAGCTATAAACATAAAAGGAGAAAGAAAGCAACATTCTGCAGTAAGGCTTCAAAAAGATCTTAGAAATATTTTTCCCCGAAGTCTAATTATTCGTTAAGTATAGATGAAGGGTTACTTTTGTAGTGAGCGTAAATTTCTATTTCTTCCAATATATTGTATAGAAATTCTTCAGATAGGCTGTGAAGAACCTCCAAGTCCTTCGTATTAGATGCTTCGAGTGGTCATGATGTGTCAGGTGTTGATCAAATACAGATTTATTACGACATGTCCCTGAAGTGTGTTCCTTACAACCAACAGTGAAGTTCCAGTCTGTTTGGATAGTGTACTGTTTGTCACAATCTTCACACAATATCCAGTAAACACCAGAATTTAGACTGATATTATTACAACACTCAGTTGTATGTTTCAGCCTATTCTGCAAAATATTATTAGTAGTAAAGGCTATTGTCAAATCGATATACACTCCTGAAAATTGAAATAAGAACACCGTGAATTCATTGTCCCAGGAAGGGGAAACTTTATTGACACATTCCTGGGGTCAGATACATCACACGATCACATTGACAGAACCACAGGCACATAGACACAGGCAACAGAGCATGCACAATGTCGGCACTAGTACAGTGTATATCCACCTTTCGTAGCAATGCAGGCTGCTATTCTCCCATGGAGACGATCGTAGAGATGCTGGATGTAGTCCTGTGGAACGGCTTGCCATGCCATTTCCACCTGGCGCCTCAGTTGGACCAGCGTTCGTGCTGGACGTGCAGACCGCGTGAGACGACGCTTCATCCAGTCCCAAACATGCTCAATGGGGGACAGATCCGGAGATCTTGCTGGCCAAGGTAGTTGACTTACACCTTCTAGAGCACGTTGGGTGGCACGGGATACATGCGGACGTGCATTGTCCTGTTGGAACAGCAAGTTCGCTTGCCGGTCTAGGAATGGTAGAACGATGGGTTCGATGACGGTTTGGATGTACTGTGCACTATTCAGTGTCCCCTCGACGATCACCAGTGGTGTACGGCCAGTGTAGGAGATCGCTCCCCACACCATGATGCCGGGTGTTGGCCCTGTGTGCCTTGGTCGTATGCAGTCCTGATTGTGGCGCTCACCTGCACGACGCAAAACACGCATACGACCATCATTGGCACCAAGGCAGAAGCGACTCTCATCACTGAAGACGACACGTCTCCATTCGTCCCTCCATTCACGCCTGTCGCGACACCACTGGAGGCGGGCTGCACGATGTTGGGGCGTGAGCGGAAGACGGCCTAACGGTGTGCGGGACCGTAGCCCAGCTTCATGGAGACGGTTGCGAATGGTCCTCGCCGATACCCCAGGAGCAACAGTGTCCCTAATTTGCTGGGAAGTGGCGGTGCGGTCCCCTACGGCACTGCGTAGGATCCTACGGTCTTGGCGTGCATCCGTGCGTCGCTGCGGTCCGGTCCCAGGTCGACGGGCACGTGCACCTTCCGCCGACCACTGGCGACAACATCGATGTACTGTGGAGGCCTCACGCCCCACGTGTTGAGCAATTCGGCGGTACGTCCACCCGGCCTCCCGCATGCCCACTATACGCCCTCGCTCAAAGTCCGTCAACTGCACATACGGTTCACGTCCAAGCTGTCGCGGATTGCTACCAGTGTTAAAGACTGCGATGGAGCTCCGTATGCCACGGCAAACTGGCTGACACTGACGGCGGCGGTGCACAAATGCTGCGCAGCTAGCGCCATTCGACGGTCAACACCGTGGTTCCTTGTGTGTCCGCTGTGCCGTGCGTGTGATCATTGCTTGTACAGCCCCCTCGCAGTGTCCGGAGCAAGTATGGTGGGTCTGACACACCGGTGTCAATGTGTTCTTTTTTCCATTTCCAGGAGTGTATTTGAACAGTTTATTAATTGTGTCAGAAATGAAGCCACTGTACGTAATTTTAGTAAACTCGCTATTAGTAGTTGCAAGATTTTCGTCACATTGCCGCAATTTATGAAACAAATAATCAGCTTCACTGTTGGTAAAACAGTTTGCTTTTGCAGTTTGCTTTAAAATGTTTAGTTCTTTTTGCATCACATTTGGTTCCAGAGGTAATTTAAGTATTCTGTGAATCATAGATCTGAAAGACGCTTTTCAGTGCTTAGAAGGATGACATGAAGCTTCATTAATAGTAATGTCAGTGACAGTCATTGTGCTGTAAATAGTAAAAAATGTTTACCATAGAAATTTGAAATGGTTCGATCTAAAAAGTTAATGCTATTGCAGCAGTGGGTGAACCAAACTCGCCTCTGGAATCTTTATTTAGCAACAAAGTTTCAACAACCAATCTTTTATAACATAGAATTCTACTCATGATCTACCGATTGTTTGTTAAAAATTGTAATTCTGCATCGTTAACGAATAGGACAGCTATAGTACCAGCTAGTGAAATGCCCATTGCTAATCGGTCCTTAAGGAAATAGATTTGACAGGGAATGAAAAGTATTTCAAAGTAAGATTGTTTTCAAGTACATCAATAAACTGTGTTATTTCTTCTGTATACGTAATTTTATTTTGGAGTAAGTTATTTTTTAATAATGGCATTTTCAGTGATTGGAATGTTAGTGTACAGGTTCGTAATGTATAATGAAGCAAATCTTGCATTCTCACAAAATTCGATGTTATAGACTGAGTCTGCTAATTCAAAGCTGTTCTTTGTGCTAAAATTGTATTCAAAAACGTAAAAACATTCAAAATATTATTCAGTTTTTTTGTTTGGGATGTACAATGTGTAACCTCACCACTGTAGGTTTCTGTTGACATTTAGCCCAACTTCACCTCCCACTCTATAAAAAAAATCAAAGTATTATCAAAAATATGTACCCAGAAACTGTTATACCAGTATGCTAAACTTTGACTAAACAGAACTACACTCCTGGAAATTGAAATAAGAACGCCGTGAATTCATTGTCCCAGGAAGGGGAAACTTTATTGACACATTCCTGGGGTCAGATACATCACATGATCACACTGACAGAACCACAGGCACATAGACACAGGCAACAGAGCATGCACAATGTCGGCACTAGTACAGTGTATATCCACCTTTCGCAGCAATGCAGGCTGCTATTCTCCCATGGAGACGATCGTAGAGATGCTGGATGTAGTCCTGTGGAACGGCTTGCCATGCCATTTCCACCTGGCGCCTCAGTTGGACCAGCGTTCGTGCTGGACGTGCAGACCGCGTGAGACGACGCTTCATCCAGTCCCAAACATGCTCAATGGGGGACAGATCCGGAGATCTTGCTGGCCAGGGTAGTTGACTTACACCTTCTAGAGCACGTTGGGTGGCACGGGATACATGCGGACGTGCATTGTCCTGTTGGAACAGCAAGTTCGCTTGCCGGGCTAGGAATGGTAGAACGATGGGTTCGATGACGGTTTGGATGTACCGTGCACTATTCAGTGTCCCCTCGACGATCACCAGTGGTGTACGGCCAGTGTAGGAGATCGCTCCCCACACCATGAAGCCGGGTGTTGGCCCTGTGTGCCTCGGTCGTATGCAGTCCTGATTGTGGCGCTCACCTGCACGGCGCCAAACACACATACGACCATCACTGGCACCAAGGCAGAAGCGACTCTCATCGCTGAAGACGACACGTCTCCATTCGTCCCTCCATTCACGCCTGTCGCGACGCCACTGGAGGCGGGCTGCATTATGTTGGGGCGTGAGCGGAAGACGGCCTAACGGTGTGCGGGACCGTAGCCCAGCTTCATGGAGACGGTTGCGAATGGTCCTCGCCGATACCCCAGGAGCCACAGTGTCCCTAATTTGCTGGGAAGTGGCGGTGCGGTCCCCTACGGCACTGCGTAGGATCCTACGGTCTTGGCGTGCATCCGTGCGTCGCTGCGGTCCGGTCCCAGGTCGACGGGCACGTGCACCTTCCGCCGACCACTGGCGACAACATCGATGTACTGTGGAGGCCTCACGCCCCACGTGTTGAGCAATTCGGCGGTACGTCCACCCGGCCTCCCGCATGCCCACTATACGCCCTCGCTCAAAGTCCGTCAACTGCACATACGGTTCACGTCCAAGCTGTCGCGGATTGCTACCAGTGTTAAAGACTGCGATGGAGCTCCGTATGCCACGGCAAACTGGCTGACACTGACGGCGGCGGTGCACAAATGCTGCGCAGCTAGCGCCATTCGACGGTCAACACCGTGGTTCCTTGTGTGTCCGCTGTGCCGTGCGTGTGATCATTGCTTGTACAGCCCCCTCGCAGTGTCCGGAGCAAGTATGGTGGGTCTGACACACCGGTGTCAATGTGTTCTTTTTTCCATTTCCAGGAGTGTATTTGAACAGTTTATTAATTGTGTCAGAAATGAAGCCACTGTACGTAATTTTAGTAAACTCGCTATTAGTAGTTGCAAGATTTTCGTCACATTGCCGCAATTTATGAAACAAATAATCAGCTTCACTGTTGGTAAAACAGTTTGCTTTTGCAGTTTGCTTTAAAATGTTTAGTTCTTTTTGCATCACATTTGGTTCCAGAGGTAATTTAAGTATTCTGTGAATCATAGATCTGAAAGACGCTTTTCAGTGCTTAGAAGGATGACATGAAGCTTCATTAATAGTAATGTCAGTGACAGTCATTGTGCTGTAAATAGTAAAAAATGTTTACCATAGAAATTTGAAATGGTTCGATCTAAAAAGTTAATGCTATTGCAGCAGTGGGTGAACCAAACTCGCCTCTGGAATCTTTATTTAGCAACAAAGTTTCAACAACCAATCTTTTATAACATAGAATTCTACTCATGATCTACCGATTGTTTGTTAAAAATTGTAATTCTGCATCGTTAACGAATAGGACAGCTATAGTACCAGCTAGTGAAATGCCCATTGCTAATCGGTCCTTAAGGAAATAGATTTGACAGGGAATGAAAAGTATTTCAAAGTAAGATTGTTTTCAAGTACATCAATAAACTGTGTTATTTCTTCTGTATACGTAATTTTATTTTGGAGTAAGTTATTTTTTAATAATGGCATTTTCAGTGATTGGAATGTTAGTGTACAGGTTCGTAATGTATAATGAAGCAAATCTTGCATTCTCACAAAATTCGATGTTATAGACTGAGTCTGCTAATTCAAAGCTGTTCTTTGTGCTAAAATTGTATTCAAAAACGTAAAAACATTCAAAATATTATTCAGTTTTTTTGTTTGGGATGTACAATGTGTAACCTCACCACTGTAGGTTTCTGTTGACATTTAGCCCAACTTCACCTCCCACTCTATAAAAAAAATCAAAGTATTATCAAAAATATGTACCCAGAAACTGTTATACCAGTATGCTAAACTTTGACTAAACAGAACTACACTCCTGGAAATTGAAATAAGAACGCCGTGAATTCATTGTCCCAGGAAGGGGAAACTTTATTGACACATTCCTGGGGTCAGATACATCACATGATCACACTGACAGAACCACAGGCACATAGACACAGGCAACAGAGCATGCACAATGTCGGCACTAGTACAGTGTATATCCACCTTTCGCAGCAATGCAGGCTGCTATTCTCCCATGGAGACGATCGTAGAGATGCTGGATGTAGTCCTGTGGAACGGCTTGCCATGCCATTTCCACCTGGCGCCTCAGTTGGACCAGCGTTCGTGCTGGACGTGCAGACCGCGTGAGACGACGCTTCATCCAGTCCCAAACATGCTCAATGGGGGACAGATCCGGAGATCTTGCTGGCCAGGGTAGTTGACTTACACCTTCTAGAGCACGTTGGGTGGCACGGGATACATGCGGACGTGCATTGTCCTGTTGGAACAGCAAGTTCGCTTGCCGGGCTAGGAATGGTAGAACGATGGGTTCGATGACGGTTTGGATGTACCGTGCACTATTCAGTGTCCCCTCGACGATCACCAGTGGTGTACGGCCAGTGTAGGAGATCGCTCCCCACACCATGAAGCCGGGTGTTGGCCCTGTGTGCCTCGGTCGTATGCAGTCCTGATTGTGGCGCTCACCTGCACGGCGCCAAACACACATACGACCATCACTGGCACCAAGGCAGAAGCGACTCTCATCGCTGAAGACGACACGTCTCCATTCGTCCCTCCATTCACGCCTGTCGCGACGCCACTGGAGGCGGGCTGCATTATGTTGGGGCGTGAGCGGAAGACGGCCTAACGGTGTGCGGGACCGTAGCCCAGCTTCATGGAGACGGTTGCGAATGGTCCTCGCCGATACCCCAGGAGCAACAGTGTCCCTAATTTGCTGGGAAGTGGCGGTGCGGTCCCCTACGGCACTGCGTAGGATCCTACGGTCTTGGCGTGCATCCGTGCGTCGCTGCGGTCCGGTCCCAGGTCGACGTACACGTGCACCTTCCGCCGACCACTGGCGACAACATCGATGTACTGTGGAGACCTCACGCCCCACGTGTTGAGCAATTCGGCGGTACGTCCACCCGGCCTCCCGCATGCCCACTATACTCCCTCGCTCAAAGTCCGTCAACTGCACATACGGTTCACGTCCACGCTGTCGCGGCATGCTACCAGTGTTAAAGACTGCGATGGAGCTCCGTATGCCACGGCAAACTGGCTGACACTGACGGCGGCGGTGCACAAATGCTGCGCAGCTAGCGCCATTCGACGGCCAACACCGCGGTTCCTGGTATGTCCGCTGTGCCGTGCGTGTGATCATTGCTTGTACAGCCCTCTCGCAGTGTCCGGAGCAAGTATGGTGGGTCTGACACACCGGTGTCAATGTGTTCTTTTTTCCATTTCCAGGAGTGTAGTTTGAAATGGATACATGTCTTTATATTAAATGGACAACTGAAGTAAAGCGATTATCTGGCCTTAATCAATATTTCCACTTACCTCGCGTCTTGGCAACATTATTACAGATTTCTCGAAATCACAACAGCAAACCGAAAGCATTTAGTGGCTAAGTTAGATTTCCATTGTTAGATAAAATTTCCAAACAATATTCAAACAGTTCAATATAATGTGGTACAATGCGATAATGTGTAATGATAAACCAACTTAAACAGTGGGGTGGGAAGAGTAAATATTCAAAAAGACAGAGAAAACTTCACACATAACATTAGTATGAACAATACCATGCTAACCAAAATGAACAGTAATTTAAAAAGCGTACAGTCTTAATAGAGAATTCGTATAAAAACCAAACAGCTTAATCAGTTAATATGTTAACGTATGATTAAGGGAAGTGTGGTGGGCTTTCTGTCAGCTTTGAGCAAGTGAACAAAGTTATTCCTAGAAATTAGGTGCGCAGTGCTGCAGTGCCTGAAACTTTTCTTGAAAAGAAAAAAAAGAAAAAATAATAAAAAAGCATTATTCAAAATTTATGTTCCTTTCATCATTTTATATGTGCATCATACACCATATTCATCCTTGTTGTCCTTTACAATAAACTTTCTTCATGTAACAGATACCATTAAAAGTCAACACAGCACTACTAAACATGTTTATCACCAACCACACTTCAACTACGAATGTATCAGACTTCACAGAGGCCATGTGTGTGTCACAGCAACACCAAAGTTTGTTTAACAGTAACATAACATGTACTCTCTCTGACGTGCACTTCGATAACTTACAAAAATAAAAATGACATGCCCACCGTACAAATGGGCAATTAATATTATTAGCAACTGTACCAATGAATATTTTTGGTTTGTGTAGCTTCAATGGGGATCTTAATTTAGGTAATCCAGGCTTCGTAATATTCAATGAAGCTCTTATTTTGGAAAAGAAGGAAACTATTATCATCAATCGGTTTTGTAGCCAAAGTTCGAAATTTCGGATTTAGATCTTCGTTACTTTCGGGACGCCATTTTTACTGAAGAACAATTAAGTCTTTGAGATATGGTCAATTTCATTTACAATCACTGGAGTTTTACCTTTATCCATCTTTCTTGCAATTACTGTACTTACTGCTAGGTTGTTATTATGATTTTTAATTAATTCGGATTCAATATCTATTTTGTTTTTCCTTTCTTCTTCCATGATTATTTCTACAATTTTTAAAGCAATGTCAGATTCACTCAAATGGAAATGGTTAGCCACAACTGTATCATCGCCTGTTATGCTTATAGAGTTTACATAGTTGAGAGTAGGCATAAAATTATATTTGTTTTTTTAACAATAGAACGTGAACTCAGTAGCATTCACTTACTACACCTAACTATTTGAAATACCTAACTATTTGAAATAGCAGTGATAAACATTACTCTACCATTAACAGGAAACCGATTGGCACTGATATTACTATTATTGCAGCATCATGTCAGCCTTCTAAAAACAAAAAAAGCCTTTTTCAAATCCATAATTCACAGAATACTTAAATTACCTCTGGAACAAAGCGCAACACAAAAAGCACTGACCATTTTAAAGCAAATTGTGAATATTTACTGTTTTAACCACAGTGAAGCTGATAATTTTTTCCCTGAATTGCAACAGTCTCATGACAATCTTGCAACTCCCAACAGCAAATTTACGAAAATTCCACCCTCATTTTCTTTGATTTATCAGTCTTCTTAACGGTTTGATGCGGCCCGCCACGAATTCCTCTCCTGCGTTAACCTCTTAACCTCGAAGTAGTACCTGTAACTACGACTTCAAATATTTGCCTGCTGTATTCCGATCCCTGTACTCTACCGTTTTTGCCTTCTGCTGCTCCTTCTAGTACCATGGAAGCTATTCCCTCATGTCATAACAGGTGTCCTGCCATCCTGTCCCTTATTCTTGTCAATGTTTTGCACATATTCCTTTCCTATCCGATTCCCAGAAGAACGTTCTCACTCCCTACCTTATCAGTTCAACTAATTTTCAACATTTTCCAGTAGCGCCACGTCTCAAATGCTTCGATTCTCTTCTTTTCCGGTTTTCCGACAGCCCATGTTTCACTAACAACCAATGTTGTGCATCAAACGTATATTCCCAGAAATTTCTTTCTCAAATTAAGGCCTATATTTGACACTAATACTCTTCGGTTTGCCGGGAATGCCCTATTCACCAGTGCTAGATTCTGACAGGGTAATAAGGCGTTGGCCCACCTCTCGCTCTTATAAAAGCAGTTATCCCGCTTGGCACTGACTGATAGTTGTTGGATGTCATTTTGAGCGCAAAATTATGACTAGTTGGTGAGTTAGATGTAAAATTCCGAGCTGGTTGGAGGGCCCTGCGCATAATGCTGCAAACTTTTTCTATTGGGGGGAAATCCAGCGACCTTATTGGCCAAGGTAGGATCCGGCACGCAGGAGAACAAGCAGAAGGAACTCTCGCGGTGGGCGAACGGGCATTATCCTGCTGAAATGTAAGTCCACGATGGCTTGTTATGACGTGCAACGAAATGGGGCGTAGAAGGTCGTCGACGTACCTCTGTGCTGTAACGGTGCCGTGGATGATAACCAAATGAGTCCTACTATTAAAAGAGATGGCACCCCACATCTTACTCCTGGTTGTTGTGCCATGTGGTGGGTGACAATTACTTTAATATTCGACCGCTGTCTGGGTCATATCCAGATACTTTTTCCATCTGGAATCTCATTTGAGTTCAACTGTCTTCAGTGACGGGTCCCGCTTCTAACTGAGCCCTGATGCAAACGACCTGGACAGCGGTGGGATACCAAGCTGACTGTCACCCATCCGTACAACTCGACAACTAGGAGAGGTGGTCTGGCGCGTCAGCAGCTGCACCGTTGACGCACATATTCTACTTCCGTTTTGTTGCCCCTCATGGCACGCCATCGTGAGCTTACATTACAGCATGGCAATGTTTTTTCGCACGCAGTGAGAGTTTCTACTGCTTGCCTTCATGCGAGCCAAACCCCACCTTGGCCAGCAAAGTCGATGGATTTCTCCCCAACTGAGAACGCTTGGAGCATTATGGGCAGGGCCCTCCAACCAGCTCAGGATTAAGACGATCTAACTTAACATTTATACAGAACTTGCAAGTCAGTTTTGAGGAGGATATCTAAGAATTCTATCAATCAATGCCAGGCAAAGCACCTGTTTGCATATGGGTAGAGTTAGAGGTAGAGCAACGCGTTATTTACTTGCTATATTGGTGAATCTCTTTGTCTTGAATAAATCATCCGGCTTTTCTAAAATTGCGTATTTCGTTTGTACACGTACATCACAGCTATCGAGTTCCGTCCCATTCGGATACTTCCTTCATGGCGTGTCTTTCTTCTTTTTTTTTCTTAGAATGTATTTAGTTCACTGCGGCCGCCATTGTTTCTTCTTTAACCTCCTCACCCATACTGCATGGACTCGCTGGAAAATTTCCCGCTTACACTGGTTACTGAGATTACTTGTGCTGTGCCTTGCTCACTCGCCACATTAACAGTTAATGCCTGTTTCACCAGTTCTGTCTCGATGAGCCAACATCTCATAATGTCACTGTGCATTATACAACATGATAACTCTGTGAACTGGGAAGATATTTATGAGGAACAGTTCTTAACGAACTGCATCTTTTCACAAATTTTTAATTCTTTTTCCCAATGGACAAAACCTGCTTTTCGAGTATGCCCCACTGTATAATTTAGTTCCCATTAGAACGAAAATGCTCAACACGCTCTAGTGCGTAACAGAGACGAAATTCAGAGCGTAGAGCCCAGGAAATGTTCCGAAATATATTACGTACACCTCAATTAATAACCATGGCAAGGAAGTCCTAGTAATTAGAGGTCGTGAAGATGATTACCTATATTCTTCCAACGCTTGGTTTGCAAAGGCAACATAGAAGGGCAATGTATGGTGGTACTATACATACCCTGCAGTTGCTAGCTGCGTTCAGAAGAAGTGTAGGTACTAGTTAAGGTCATAGTGGGACAGAGGTAGAGGCTGCCAGTAATCATGTGCTAATGTGCTACAGCACATTGGTCTAAATATCACACTAAAGCTCTGCTATTTCTCTTCAAATGCGAGCTGGAAATTAAGCTAAAACAATGCCATTTCTCATAGAATGTGTGTTGGTATGAAAAAGAAACTCAACAGTAACTGGAGACCACAGTGTCGAGTACTGAAATGATTTCAGCCACACTGTAATCCACTCAGAGAAGGGACATAGCTCTCTGTTCAACAGTGCGTACTCTGATGAGACATCGTCCCTGCCGACACTAACTTTGTTACAATCTACTCAACACAGCGTCAGTGACAAGAACAGAAACAAAGCGGTATCTAGAAATGTCCACATATGCCATCTGAGCTCCAACCAAACGACCAATGAGAAGTCAGAACAGGATGGTCAGTCGAAAAGCAATTCGTTTCACCGTGTGGAGGTTTGTATAACTGATGTGTCTAGCGCATCGAAGATTTATCACAAAAATGCTACCCTTGGAACTATTACCTATAATCAAATGTCAATTAATGACCTACCAGCAGTAAAAGTTCTCAGGAGATTCTAACAAACAAACAAATCAAATTGCAAATATGTTTAATTGCAACCACTGATGATGCCTTACCTCAATATAGTGAAACGCATCTGATGAAAAAAAGAGAGAAACAAAAAACAAACAAACCCACTTTCTTTTAGTTCTAACGACGAAACGAAAATACGCTCAGGAATTGTAAATCCACTACGGACAATATGGCCACAAAAATGCATTTAAAGAAAATGCTGGAGAATACTTGTGAGGATATTTCTAGGCGTAGCACTAGCAAACCATAACATCTTAGAAACAAATGATTTGGAGCTATATTTTAAATAATCCTGGGATATTACGTACGATTCAAAGATATTAAAGCGAAACTGGTGTGCCATTATCAGATTTACTGTTGCAACAGTGAAAATGGGCTACACGAAATTTACAGATCAATAGCACAAGTGGTTGTGAGTTGACGGGTATCGACCCATGCTGAAGCACCCTTACAAGTACGTCGTGTAGCCTCCATAGGTGGCACTGCAGGACCTGACTCTGGCGTGCAGTCTATCATACAGACCGCGAATACTGACGATTACGTTTATGCTACGCCTTATCGACCTGTTCACATAACTCTGTATGAGTTGTCGGTTGACGAATCGCATCATACCTCACACGGGCTCAATAGGAAACAAACTCCGCAGGTCATGCTGGCCAGGAAAGGCGATGCACGTCTTGCCGAGCACGTTGAATTTCTATGGCAGTGTGTGGGCGAGCATCACCCTGTTGGAACAGAACGTCACCCTCCTTTTTTCAAGTACGGCAAAAGAACGGTTATAACATCATTCTGCACGTACATAGCGCTAGTTAGCGTCCCCTCCAGAAACACCAAAGGTGAACGAGAGTTGTAGCTGCTTGGCGTAAGATGTCTCTGAGTACTATGGGACTTAAAATCTTAGGTCATCAGTCCCATAGACTTAGAACTACTTAAACCTAACTAGCCTAAGGACAGCCGGCTTGTGTGGCCGAGCGGTTCTAGGCGCTTCAGTCTGGAACCGCGCCACCGCTACTGTCGCAGGTTCGAATCCTGCCTCGGGCATGGATGTGTCTGATGTCCTTAGGTTGGTTAGGATTAAGTAGTTCTAAGTTCTAGGGGACTGATGACCTCAGATGTTAAGTCCCGTAGTGCTCAGAGTCATCTGAACCATTAACCTAAGGACATCACACACATCCATTCCCAAATCAGGATTCGAACCTGCGACTGTAGCAGCAGCGCGGTTCCGGACTGAAGTGCCTAGATGTAAGAGAGAGGCGGTCCAGTATGCCTTGGAGGAATGCACTCTACTACACGGTTCTCACCAGGTCAACATCTTATGCGCAAACGACCATCACTTGTGTGCAAGCAGGATTTGTTTCCATCGCTGAAGACCAAGGCGCGCCATTACGTCTTCTAAGTGATCCTCTGACGGCATCATTTTTTTGAGATGCGTACGTCGATGCCGTGGCGTGAGTGAAGGACGAGTTGGAGGCGTATGTCCTCTGTCCCACTGCCAATAACCGGTTCGCATTAGTGGTGACACCTGTGAGTTAATAGCCCCTCTTACCTGTTCCGTGATGGCTGTACTATCTGCCACTGCTATCCGCATAATACGACGATCCTCGGTAGCGTCTGTGCTGCGTGGACGTCTAGAACCTCGTTTGTGAATGAGAGTACGTTCACGTGAGTACCACAACAGACGTAGCAGGTCCAAGTCCTTGAGACAACCGTCCTGACACTCAGAAGACCACAATTGGACTCCTTTCAAACTTGCTCACTTAGCAGTAGCACTCACGAGTGTGTCTCCTTGGCATTTTTACCTGATAGCTTCATACGTTTGCACAACATTAAGCCTGTGGCTGTGATTATTTCCTGTTTGACAGGGCAGACATGGATGGCGCTCTGGAAGCTACGCAACTACGATACTTGTTGGTGGCCGACGCTGAAACTGTTATCAGCAAATCTATTATCCTCCAGATGCTACATGCCGTCATCGGATCGAAATCGACGACTTCTTTGGAGGTGTACTATTTTTTTTCCGGTAGTGTGAATGAAACATGTTGAAGTCGCTCAATTGCTCGACTTGTGCGATGAACCTACTAGTCACTTCAAAGTTACGACGCGAGAATAAACGACTAGTAGTCAGCTGTTACGTAAGAGTCTTTCGAAGAGCATAAGGCTGAGAGCGGAAGCCAGCCGTAGCAGGTGCGGTGGAGCGTGGTATGTCGGGGGTCGACTGCGCCCGCGGCGGCCCGCTACCTGTCCCGCCGAGAGTGCCATCTGATGTATTCTGTGGGAACTGCCGCAGCCTGATGGCCAATAAAGTGGCCATAACTCTCCGCCGGCCGGGGTTACCGCTTCGATCGGTAATGCGGAACACAATCCTGTTTAGCCGGCGAGGCCGCGCGGCAGATTGCGGCGCGGAAGCCGCCGTCCGCTCCCTCTCTATAAACGTCGCGACCTCGGCAGCCGCTCGCTGCCCCACAAAGGCGACTGTGACCGCCCCAGCTTTTCTGCCCCGAGTTTTGATATATTAGGGCCGTGCCGCGGCCCCTCCGGCTTCCCGTGTTTGCCTTTGGTGTCGAGTCGCATAACAAATGGACACTGACTTAAAGCTATTTACGTCCTGATAATCAGCTTACCCTCAACTGAATTACGATCGCTGGTAATACCGTGTGACGTCACCTAGCCGTTTGGTTATACTCTTACCCTACCGCATGTTGTTACGAACTGATGAAGTTCTATGTATGTCTGTATGACCAACGTTGATCAAACCAGGTCAGTATGCTTGAGAATTTCCCGTCAGTCGTCAGGCACATTTACTTCGGTGTTTGAGTAGACATTTGCGATTTCCTTCTTGCATTGTGCAGGTGGAGTTATCCCAAACAAACACAGCTCATCACATCTTCCATGCGAATCCCGTTGTCACGGAAAGCGTCTCTTTCCGGTTACCAATAAAGTGATTTTTGAAGCGGATTTTACGTGCCCATTTGATAGCGAGGTCCCAGATTAGTGTAATACGATTTTTTCATTGGTATGTATTAACAGGACAGTAAAACTCGAAGAATAACCAGTGCTTCAGTAGCGACACCACTGTCCTCGCCCCGCTGATTGTTAAAGCCAAGCATTCAGTGCAGTTGAGTCGTGTTTTACCGTCCCTTTTAATACACGTCGATAAAACGATCACTGCACAAGACTACTCTGGGACCACTTTATCGGATGGGCACTCGTCGAAAATCATTTTGCTTGTAACGGGAAAAAAATCGACGCTCCCGTCGGCACCGGGCTTCGCATGAAAGATTTCATGAACACTGTTTGCCTGAGCTGACTCCAGCTACACACAAGGACGAAATTGCAGATATTTGCCGAAACGCCAGAGAAAATGAGCCTGACCGACCCTTAGAAGAGATGCCCTGTATACGTCGATAGCGCAGGTAGCAAGAAATTCAAAACGAAGAAGGAATGAGATAACGACTGTCTATACGACTAAAACTATTCTTACAAGTCCCAAAAAAGGTGTACAACTATGTAACTGCTAATATGATATCCAAATACGTATTAATATAACGCAAGGTGCATATGAAAAAATTGGTGACTGATCTCAGAAAATGAAAAAAAAAAAAAAAAAAAAACGAAGTAACTGCTGGTCTCTAAAGTAATCACGATTAGATTCAATACGTTTCGGACTTCGGTTGTAAAGCTATTGAATACTGTCAGCCTGTTGTGAAATCGCTCGAAGCACCATAGAAATGCGCTGCTGGATATCCGCAATATATGTGAATATTTGAGAACAACGGTACTCACACTATCTTTGCTTCTCTTCAACTCTTCTGATCTTATTCCCAAAGACAGCTGACAGTCATTCGCAACCACTTGTGTTACTCCAAGATCGAGCAAAGCGTTCACCGAAGTCTTACTATAAATTAGGGAAAACAACGGCGGAGACTCATTGCACGTTAGTGCAACTGTACGGTGTTAAAGCAGTGTTTAAAAATGTGTACCTGAATGATTCAAACCCATCAGAGGCGGAAAGGAAGATGTCGAGGATGAACAGCGTTCGGATCAACACGCACAATCGCAAACAGTATCGAACGAGTGCGACCATTGCTTGCGGAGGATCGATGGCTGTCTTTGAGAATGAGAGTACGGGAGTTGATGATAAGCAAGGACAGTGCAAGCACAATTGTTCACGACCAATCGCTTATGTTGCGAATATTCAACAATGCCCGACCACGATGCTTTCGGCGATTCCATAAGAAGCGTTTGCTGACAGTTTCCAGCAGCTTTACAGCCGATGTCAGAAGTGTATCGCAGGTAATGGTGATTACTTTGCAGTAAAGACTCTTGTGTGCAACTCTTGTTTCCTTTATTTCTTGACACCGTTCACCGTACTATTCAGAGTCACCTTGCATATCTGAACTACCTACATTTTTCTGGTGGAGCTGTACAGTACAGTACAGTACAGGTTAACGTAGCTGCCTTCACCATCTGCATTGCTGTGTGGGCATAGAATCAATGGCATCATGGAATAAAGAATGTGCATTGTAAACCATCTTTTCGTTTGTGCCTCGGAGTTTCCATAGCAACACCAAAACTGAGACGCACCTGGGCCCATAATCCACATGCTCTTGGAGTGAGAGCTATTGGTAACGTAATAAAAATAAAGTGGGCGAACAATGGACATGTATCCATGTAAATAGATAGTACAAGTAGTTAGTACACGCACCAAGAAAAATCAGTGCAGAATATTTGGTCTCCAGGCAATCCACACAGAACTGGTTGTTGTCACGACACGTAATTATGCTTCTGGGTCAATAGTAGTACTAGCGAACCCGCCAATGCTTGTATGTGGTAATACGATATAAATTCTAATCTCCTTCGTCCTCTCTCTGTGCGTTTCCTCTCACCCCCCTCACCCCCGCCCTACTCGCTACCTGTCAGTCTCTTCTACTATGACGTTTGACCTTGTTTATTGTTATTGCAGAGGAAACCTTGATTGGGTGCTGACATCAATTAAAATGAATAGGGTTGGTATTACTGGTGTACAGGATACGACTGAGACCTCTCCACCTGCTTTATCTGTGAGGATAGAAACTTCAATGACAGTATTTTGCACAGTTTTAATGTGCGAATGGAAATGATTACAACTCTTTGGATGATTCTGATTGCGAAGTATTATTGTAATCATTCGCCAATAAGCCATAAAACTAATTTCCTGTTTTTTGTTAAAATGGACTGCGAAGGGGAAATGAAAGCAGCACACTGTTGTGTACACGGTTACTTTTGAAAGTATATAAAGAGGAAGATTATATTTCAGAGAAATCATAATGGTTTAAATGCCCTGGTATCCTACTTAAGACTGACTGTAGAGCAGTACCAGTGTACAAAGCGGCATATTTTGGGAGCACTGCATTTTCTTTCTCGCAGTCTGCTTTAACAGAAAACCTGCAAATTGTTGTTTGAGAAAGGATATAGCTTACGTCATTAAATGAAGTAAATTTGTCAAGCACATTTCAAGATTTCTGCTAAGACTCTATCACTATTAAAAATATATAGCTTATGTCTAGCCAAATGCTTATTAGAATATCAGGAAAAATCTGAGGTAAATCGGTCAAGAACGTAACGAGATTTGTGCTACGTGTACTTCTCATATATTACTTACATATTTATATACAGTACATATCAAAAACATTATATGTAGCCTACGTCTAGGCGTTTATTAGAGTGTCGTTTGAAATTTATTTGTTTATTTATATGTTTCTTAAGATTATATATATATATATATATATATATATATATATATATATATATATAGCAAAATATAAATTATTTCTCTATGATAAGTACCCAGTCATTATAAAAAATATATTTAACAATTTAACATAATCTGAAAGAGATGGGAACATCGATGTTAACACTTTCATTACAACACTGTAATCACATGCTTATTTTCACAATACTACGCTCTCAACCCCCCCCCCCCCCCCCCCCCATGAACCATGGACCTTGCCGTTGGAGGGGAGGCTTGCGTGCCTCAGCGATACAGATGGCCGTACCGTAGGTGCAACTACAACGGAGGGGTATCTGTTGAGAGGCCAGACAAATGTGTGGTTCCTGAAGAGGGGCACCAGCCTTTTCAGTAGTTTCAGGGGCAACAGTCTGGACGATTGACTGATCTGGCCTTGCAACACTAACCAAAACGGCCTTGCTGTGCTGGTACTGCGAACGGCTGAAAGCAAGGGGAAACTACAGCCGTAATTTTTCCCGAGGGCATGCAGCTTTACTGTACGGTTAAATGATGATGGTGTCCTCTTGGGTAAAATATTCCGGAGGTAAGATAGTCCCCCATTCGGATCTCCGGGCGGGGACTACTCAGGAGGACGTCGTTATCAAGAGAAAGAAAACTGGTATATTACATATCGGAGCGTGAAATGTCAGATCCCTTAATCGGGCAGGTAGGTTAGAAAATTTAAAAAGGGAAATGGATAGGTTAAAGTTGGATATAGTGGGAATTAGTGATGTTCGGTGGCAGGAGGAACAAGACTTTTGGTCAGGTCAATACAGGGTTATAAATACAAAATCAAATAGGGGTAATGCAGGAGTAGGTTTAATAATGAACAAAAAAATAGGAGTACGGGTAAGCTACTACAAACAGCATAGTGAACGCATTATTGTGGCCAAGATAGACATGAAGCCCATGCCTACTTACTACAGTAGTACAAGTTTATATGCCAACTAGCTCAGCAGACCAGCGAGTTAACCACACATTAGCTGCCTGAAAATTAGAATGTATGTTTACAATAGTGCCACTCCTTTTTGTGTTACTTTTACACAGTGATGTCTGTTTCCCACGACTGATTTTATGATGTCACCTGACTTACCCCTGATACCATAATACTTCCGCTTGTAAATTAGTTTGCAGTGGCAAACATCAATCAGTTGCCTTTGAGAGGTCAAGGAAAATACCACAGAGTATTGTTCATTGATCTATTGCTCCAGTAACATCGGCTACAAAGTTAGCTGTGGCTGTGGTGGTAGATCTACATTTTCTAAAACCATGCTTTGCCTCATTTAGTATATTATTTCTCTCTATAAAGTTCAGTATTCTATCTTTCAAGACTGTTGCCATACTTTTAGGTCAGATGGGCGTGATGGTAATTGGCCTATAGATTGCAGTATTTTTCTTATCACCACTTTTGTAAATGGGCTCAACCTCACTCTTTTTCAGGCATTTAGGAAATACCCCATTGTTCGTGGGTGAGTTTATTAAATCAGTCGGTGGTCTCACTAACCATCGAGAACAGTATTTTATTGCATTGGTAGTTATCCCATCAAGACCTTCCGTGTGTTTAGGCTTTAAAGTGTGTATTATTTGCTGTCTCTGATTCACTTGTCTGCACCAGGAAAACACATCATGTAGTATTGGATATTACGGAATGCGGTGTGCTAACACATACCCCTCCATATTCGCATCCAGTTACGCCTGTGGGCTGAGGATGACACGGCGGCCTTCATGGCCTGTTCGGGCGGAGTTTAGTTTTAATATTGGATATACACATTACACATTTTGGCACTTGTTGTTATCATTTACAAGTTTTTCCACTACTTCAATATAATGTAAATTAAAAACATTGCTGAAATCGTTTGGAGTCCCACATTCCTTACCATCTTTCTCTAAAATTATATTTCTCCGATCTTCCCTAACAAACCCTTTAATCTACCCATTTGTATGTGACCATACAGTCTAGGAAATGTTTTTAGAAGCTGAAATTTTTTTCTGGTAAAATTTGGATTTAGTGTCTCTTATAATTCTACTACAAGCCCTCTTTTTCTCCTTATGTGTGTCAATATTAGCCGTAGCTTTGTTTATCCAACAATTTTCATATGCCTTTTTCAGATCCTCCCCTCTATTTTATGATATCTGGGATGATATATTTCTTAGTAATTCCCATATTCATACTTCTGGGTACAACTGGGCAAGCAACACTTACGTAATAGCTTCGTGCTGAGCAAAAATATTCCCATCTCTCCTCAGCATTATTTCTGGAGTTTGTTTCCTTCATGGGTCACGCAATTGTCTAATTTTTGCTAAGAAAAATTTCCAATATATATATATATATATATATATATATATATATATATATATATATGTGTGTGTGTGTGTGTGTGTGTGTGTGTGTCTGTTCACATGTTTGTGAGAGTATCGTGTAAAAGTTTGAAGTGAATCGGTCAAGAACTGTTCGATTTCCTTTCCAGAAACTGTTCCGTTTTATATATTACATATGCGTTTGTAGGCCATATATATTAAAAATATGCAGCCTACGTCCGTTCGAACGTTTCTTAGAGTATAGCGTAACAATCTTAAGTAGATGGGTCACGGACTTTTTGAGATTTTTGGTAGCAAAGCTAAACGACGACTTGTCATTTTAAAATGACGTAGTGGATTTGGAACCACTTTATTACGTGCAACATTTTATAAATTGTTACCTACATTACTGTAGTTTGTAGAAGTTCCCTCCGTATTTAAAATGTTATATAATTTTCTGTAGGATATACTCTGAAGCGTATTCAAACACAGAGATGTGAAAACGGGCAAATATGGCGATGCGATCGGCAACGCCTATCGTAGGTAACAAGTGTCTGGCGCAGATTTTAGAACGGTTACTGCTGCTACGATGGCAGGTTATCAAGATTTAAGAGAGTATGCAGGGGGTGTTACAGTCGGCACACGAGCGATGGGACACAGCATCTCTCAGGTAGCGAAGAAGTGGCGATTCAGCCGTACGACCATTCCACGAGTGTACCGTGAATATTAGGAATCCAGTGAAACATCAAATCTCCCACATAACTGCGATCGGAAAAAGATCCTGCAAGAACGGGACCAACGACGACTGAAGAGAATCGTTCAACGTGACAGATGTGCAACCCTTCCGCAAATTGCTGCAGATTTCAATGATGGGACATCACCAAGTTTCAGCGTGCGAACCATTCAACGAAATATCATCGAAATGGTCTTTCGGAGCCGTAGGCAAACTCGTGTACCCTTGATGACTGCACAGCACAAAGCTTTACGACTCGCCTGAGCCCGCCCACACCGACATTGGACTGTTGATGGCTGTAAACATGTTGCCTGGTCGGACGAGTGTCGTTTCAAATTGCTTCGAGAGGATGGACATGTACGGGTATGGAGACAACCTGATGAATCTATGGAGCCTGCATGTTAGCAGGGAACTGTTCAAGCTGATGGATGCTCCTTAACAGTGTGGGACGTGTGAAGTTGGAGTGATATGGAACCCCTAATACGTCTAGATGTAGCTCTGACAGGTGACACTTTCATAAGCATCCTTATCTCCAGCATCCATTCACGTCCATTATGCATTCCGACGGACTTGGGAAATTCCAACAGAACAATACGAAACCGCACACATCCAGAATTGCTACAGAGTGGCTCCAGGAACATTTTTCTGAATTTAAACTCTTCCGCTGGCCACCAAATTTACCAGACCGAACATTATTGAGCATATCTGTGATGCCTTGCAACGTGTTCTTCAGAAGAGATTCCACCACCCTGTCCTATTACTGATTTATTGACAACCCTGCGAGATTCATGGTGTCAATTCCCTCCAGCACTGCTTCAGACATTAGTGGAGTCCATGCCACGTCGTGTTGCGGACTTCTACGTGCTCGCAGGGGCCGCACACGATATTAGGCAGGTGTACCATTTCTTTGGCTTTTCAGTGTGCAATGTAATTACAAATAGAACGAAGATCAATGCACAAAACATAACACACTTGCATCTGCTTCACACTAACTGGTCAGCTGAGGAGACCAAGAGAGACCCTCTGTTTCAGCACAGTCACTGTTAGAACGGAGGGCTTAGGGCACCCCTCTCAGAACAGACACAGAGAAGTCGGGTTGCTGACGAAATTTCTTAGGACTGAAGATGATCCAGAGTGAGTGATACACGACATGTCATTAAAAATGTTGGAATGAGACTGACGAATAAATATGAGTTGTTTTAATCGAAGTAGTTGAAATTTCGTATACGAAAAGGATATTCTTGATAAGACTTATCTTCTTTACGGAGTATTTAGTACCACCCAAAATATGGAGTCTGTATTTCAATACACAGAGTACGGAAGACGCAGGTCTGTCGAGAAGTTTCAGAAAAAGTGATAACATCTGATTCTATGTTGAAATGTTGCAAAAATATATATGAAACCACAGATTTGACAGTGATACAGGTCGATTATGAACACTGCATTACGTCTCTCTCATGAATATATTTTCCATTATTATTTTACTTTTTACAAGGATTCGTATGTTAGTTTGTAAGACTGAAAGTGGTTCTAAAATAAAGATTTCCTATACAGCTGAGTGTTTGTGTATCATGAAATCAGTCATGTTTTCACTTCAGATGAAAGGAGACTGGAGCCTATGGGTTTATACTCAAACGACACAAAAATGTAGGATATGTACAATCTTTGCTTCCCTTCAGAGAGATCGGACACCCGTCACAGCAGTGTATACTTCGCCACAGTCTGTAATTTTAATGGTTTGGATCAGTCTAGTAGGACATGTGGACATGTGTTAAGACATAATGACATCAATTCCACGGTACTTAACGGAGATGTAGAAGATTAGAACTGTAGATGAAGACAGAGACAGCAGTATAACGAATAAACAACTAAGGCGGTAAATATCGAACAATTCAGAAGATCCATGAAAAAAAATACGAGACGTTTTTGCAAAGTAGTATCCAACCAACGTTTATCTGTGTCTAAAAAAGCGGACAGTGTAATGGAAAACCGACGCGAATAGTTGCTTTTTACGAACTTTACATTTGAATAACCACATAACACTGAAGTTGCTTCCATGGTTCTCGCGCCCTCCTGACAGAAAACCTCAAGCTTAGGGGGGGGGGGGGGGGGGAGGGGAGGGGATGTTCAGAATGCATGTTCACTCTGCTGCGCAGGGTGCACCGATTCAGTTTCGAAGCAGAGCGTACACCACTGCACAGTGAAAATTAATTCTGTCCTGTCAATTTAAATATTATTGTCGGAGGATGGCGTTATAATCCTCCGAAACACCACGTCGAAAAATTAACACAAATGACTGCTGACAGTTACTTGAGTATGTCAGTTGCAGTCACCTCCACGGAAAGCCCTGAGACCCACGCCAAATAGTTCAGCCCTGGAGTCCGCGCCGCAGCAAACTGGACGCCGGGTGAGGGTGGGATTAGGAAGGGATCCCAGAGCCGGTCCGACGTCAGTCCACTGTGCCCTGCCTGTGCCTGCCTTTGGGGCGCGGGGTTCAGCGGTCGCGGTCCCCGTAATACTGCTGGCCGTGAAGGTCGGCGTAATTAACTGGGATCCCTGAAACACGCCTGCCGTGCCCTGCGTGATAATTAACGACACAGCGGGGGTTCGCACCGCAAGAAGCTAACGGACACCGCCCGTCAGAGGGCTGCCTCTCTGGAGCCTGCCCTCAACCGCACCGTGATTTCAGTTAAAACGTTAGAAATCTTTACCCTGGAACAAGCTTGAATACTAACTTCACCCTTGAATGTACCGTCACTTTTACTCAGTGCTCTCGAACTTTTATTGCTAAAACACTTTACACTGGAACACGATGAAATACTAACTTCACCCATCGGTGTGACATGGGTTTCCCGTACTCCTCACAAATTTTTATCGCTACAAACGATTACACTGGAACACGCTTAAATATTAACTTCGCCCTTGATTGTGCCATCAGTACCTTCAAGCCTCACACACTGTTATTGCTTTTCGTGTTATAGGGGGGCACCCATTTGTCTTGACCACCCCAAGTAACATTTTGTCCAGAAGCAAAATACAAAAATATCAGTCAAATGATGTTTAGCTACTAGGGGGGGGGGGGGGGGCACTGATCTAAGAAACGAAACCTTAGCTAACAAAAATGACCTGCAACATCAACTTAAGGAATGTGTGACTCATGATTTACTCCCAAACTATGTCAACATCATGAAGAAGTGGCACACACACACAGCCAAATAGTTAGACGAAATTTCAGAAGGTCCAGTGACATTCAGAAGTTAAGCTACATCATGAATAAAAAGAAGAACTTAGTAAATAACTGTACCACCTGCATCTTGAGTTAAGTAACAAGCTAAACCAATGACAACTAATTTACGTGGACGAAAGTGTTAGTGATATTCATAAAAGTTAGCATTGAGGTAGTTGATAAACATGTGACAAACTTTAATCCGAATTGCTCATAATAATGTAGCTTCTGTAACACAATATTTCAATGAAAGATTTATAAAGAGAAGAAACATTAGTTTCACAAACAGAACAAACGTTAATGAAAGAAGACCTCAAGCACAATATAAGACCATATTTCAATAACAATAACTCACTAAATTTCACAGCAAGTATTAAGAAAGCTGCAGATATAGCCAGCCTCAACAATCATGAACACATTGTCTTAGCACCTTAGCACATAATATTATTGAAATCACCTTGCAAGAAGAGAAAAAAGTAAAACAATGCTCCAGAGCAGTTACTGAAGAAAACGAAGTGTTTGAAGAGTTGAAACATAAAGTCAATGAACGTGGTGTTATTGATGTGAAGACAGATACAGTAAACTCCAATATAGCCCTTCGAGAAAACGGTAAAATTGTTAAAATACTGAATTTTTTTTATCAGGAAACGGCACTGCAGATGGAACGGTGATCCAAGCACTAAATTTCAGAAAAAAGTCAAAGAAATGCTAAACCAATGCCATTTCCCCCTGTCTCATAAACAAATAAAATATTACACATCTATGACATCCACTGCCCCCAAACTCGGAGCAAGCCAAAAAATCCACAAAATTAGCTCTGCACTTATATCAAATGGTAATGTCAACAACGCACCCGTACACAAACTTTCTCTACTATCAAATAATATCCTGAAGACCTTTTATACTTTTGAATCCAATATTCAATAAAAAATACACAGGAGATAACAACTGTCATCAAAGATGTCAAAATCCCCAGAGGAGCTCATTTGCCTCATTTGACGTCCTTAATCTATTCAAAAATGTACCTGTCAAAGCGCCAACTGAAATTATTAGGAAAAAATCCTATTAAAATTAAAAACTGACTGTACCTGAGATTTCAGAGTTGGTTTTCTACTTGAACTAATGTTGTGCCATAACGACTTCTCATTTAACGGTAAAATCTGTTAGAAGAAACAAGGCTTAGCTATGGCTGACATAATCATAAACCACTTAGAAAACAAATGTTTTGAAGAGAAAAATGAAACCGCTGATTTTTTCTATGGAAGATATGTAGACGTCACTCAACACCTATGTGATAGCACAAAAGATGAATGCGATGAACTTCTTCCAGTATTAAATTAATTCACTGTGTAATAAAGTTCACAATAGAACATGAAACAAAAAACTCCACAAATTTCTTAGACGCCATTGTTGTTAATGAACAGCAAGAACATCGTTTTTATGCTTACAGGAAACCCACATACACTGAAATCACAATATGCAAACCATCATACCTTAAATATACACACCAGTATGCTTCATTTAGATCCATATTGAACAGGGCACACACAGTGACTTCAAAATCCAAAGCGCTAACCCAGAAACAAATACCACCGAAGCAACTGCAATCAATAATGGATATTCAATAAAATAAATTGATAAACTATCCAACAAAATGCAGACCAACGTCAGTAACAAAAACACCATGGGAATAACTACTGACACAACACAATTTTTCACACATAGTCCCTAATTGGCACAACATTACAAAAATCTTCAAACTTATTTAGAAATACTAATATAAAAATATCTTTCTCCACAAACAAATTTGGCAACTTGGGTACCACTTGTCTCACACAGTAAAGAGAAAACCACAATAATAGAACGCATGTAATAGATAAATTATAGCCTAATGGTCTCCCAGCATTTTACATAGGCAAAACAGGAACAAAGTTGCCATAGAACAGTCTGATACTTTCAGACTCAACCACATAGACCATTCTGCAATAGCTAACCAGTGTCTCTTAGTGTCGCAATGACATGCACAACATCCTAAACAACATCCTAACTACTCCGCAAAGAAAATAATGGTAGAAAATTTAATCTACTAGAACCATTAGAAATAATGCAAGACAACTGAAAAATCTTCTGAAAACATGTTGAATGAACACAGTTTAACAGCCAGTTCTTTCAGAAATTTCAAGAGTTAATTTTTTCCTACAGAAAAGAAATTTAACTGTGTAACTATTAGATTACATATAGTCACTTCTGATGTTTACAGAAATAATGACTTTACAAATGAGATTTCTGTATAATTAAAAATATAACATCTTTCAGTCTTATTTGAAATAAAAACACCTTCGTATATCTTTAGCATCTTCAGATTTAGATATTCTTTGATTTGTTTCAAACTATTTTCACAACTGTAGGACGAAAAATATGCAACCTGCAATTCCTTCAAATGCCATGTGGAAGATTTTCATATTCTCTCGCTCGTTCTAGTGAACAATCTGTCCTGCAGAAAAAATGAACAGCGCCTTATTGTAAGAAATTTGCTTTAGTTAAATTTTGTACTGGAATAAGTTTTCGCTAGAGGTCATAGTTTTCGAATTATTCAATGGACAAAAGTGACGTTCAAAAGTGTTTCTCACGAGTAGCTCGAAAACCATGGCCTCCATCGTAAACATATCCCAGTACGGAATTTAACTACATTAAATTTCCTACAAAAAGGTTTTGTTCACTTTTTCTGGAGGACTAGTAGATTCTCCTCAGCAAGCGTGACAACGTGAAAATCTAGCATGCCGTTTTTGAAGGCGCTGTATGTTTAATAAAACCGGATGTAGTGACAGCTGACTCACCGTATATATACATATATATATATATATATATATATATATATATATATATATATATATATATATATATATATACACTCCTGGAAATTGAAATAAGAACACCGTGAATTCATTGTCCCAGGAAGGGGAAACTTTATTGACACATTCCTGGGGTCAGATACATCACATGATCACACTGACAGAACCACAGGCACATAGACACAGGCAACAGAGCATGCACAGTGGCGGCACTAGTACAGTGTGTATCCACATTTCGCAGCAATGCAGGCTGCTATTCTCCCATGGAGACGATCGTAGAGATGCTGGATGTAGTCCTGTGGAACGGCTTGCCATGCCATTTCCACCTGGCGCCCTCAGTTGGACCAGCGTTCGTGCTGGACGTGCAGACCGCGTGAGACGACGCTTCATCCAGTCCCAAACATGCTCAATGGGGGACAGATCCGGAGATCTTGCTGGCCAGGGTAGTTGACTTACACCTTCTAGAGCACGCTGGGTGGCACGGGATACATGCGGACGTGCATTGTCCTGTTGGAACAGCAAGTTCCCTTGCCGGTCTGGGAATGCTAGAACGATGGGTTCGATGACGGTTTGGATGTACCGTGCACTATTCAGTGTCCCCTCGACGATCACCAGTGGTGTACGGCCAGTGTAGGAGATCGCTCCCCACACCATGATGCCGGGTGTTGGCCCTGTGTGCCTCGGTCGTATGCAGTCCTTATTGTGGCGCTCACCTGCACGGTGCCAAACACGCATACGACCATCATTGACACCAAGGCAGAAGCGACTCTCATCGCTGAAGACGACACGTCTCCATTCGTCCCTCCATTCACGCCTGTCGCGACACCACTGGAGGCGGGCTGCACGATGTTGCGGCGTGAGCGGAAGACGGCCTAACGGTGTGCGGGACCGTAGCCCAGCTTCATGGAGACGGTTGCGAATGGTCCTCGCCGATACCCCAGGAGCAACAGTGTCCCTAATTTGCTGGGAAGTGGCGGTGCGGTCCCCTAAGGCACTGCGTAGGATCCTACGGTCTTGGCGTGCATCCGTGCGTCGCTGCGGTCCGGTCCCAGGTCGACGGACACGTGCACCTTCCGCCGACCACTGGCGACAACATCGATGTACTGTGGAGACCTCACGCCCCACGTGTTGAGGAATTCGGCGGTACGTCCACCCAGCCTCCCGCATGCCCACTATACGCCCTCGCTCAAAGTCCGTCAACTGCACATACGGTTCACGTCCACGCTGTCGCGGCATGCTACCAGTGTTAAAGACTGCGATGGAGCTCCGTATGCCACGGCAAACTGGCTGACACTGACGGCGGCGGTGCACAAATGCTGCGCAGCTAGCGCCATTCGACGGCCAACACCGCGGTTCCTGGTGTGTCCGCTGTGCCGTGCGTGTGATCATTGCTTGTACAGCCCTCTCGCAGTGTCCGGAGCAAGTATGGTGGGTCTGACACACCGGTGTCAATGTGTTCTTTTTTCCATTTCCAGGAGTATATATATATATATATATATATATATATATATATATATATATATATATATATATATATTACATCGACAGACTTCAAGGAGATGTAGATCGTGTGCTGAGAAACAAAATGAGGATAAGACCCAGTACTAGTACTGTGCAGTTGGTGCAGTGGGTAGTGTTTAGGGTTAACATACAGGAGGTCGAGTGTTCGATTCTGGGTCGAGGTTTATTTGTTTTTATTTTCTAAAAGTAGTCCACGTGGTACGGTGTCTGGCGTGTTATCGTCATACAGCGACTATAGCCATCCACAGAACATTTTCAGTTGCGTACTACGAACACAGAAATGGAAATACAGTCTTTTCATTAGTTAGCTTTCAAAGAAACCTTTTGTACGTAGTGGACGTGAATTGATTTCCACCACTGCATCTACTAGAGTCCAGACTTTTTTTCATGTATCCTCGCTCAATGGTGCCATCGGTTCATAACAACTATTATTTTTGCTACGTTCAGATCCATTAAATTTCGTAAGAGCCTTACGTTTTCAAACGGCTGAAAATGTTCTTCGCAAATAATTTCGATGGGGCCTTTGGGGGAGGGTTCACAGAAAACACGTTTGGAATGTAGTAGAAGCAGAGGCGCGGGAGAATTCACGTCAACGACGAGCAAAAGGCTTCTTTACAAGCTGACCAATGAAAACTGTTGTTTTCCCATTTCTGTGTTCATAGTATGTAACTGCAAATGTTCTGCAGAAGGCCCACTGTAACCGCTGTACGACGATTAAGTGATTACATTGTTGCCAGATTTCCGGTCTTTACAGCCCCAAATATGCGCAGGACGAAACTTTCTGAAAGACATTTTTGTATTGCCAGTATGTGAGAAATAGAGCAGCGAAGCCCTAGAGCGTATACTTTTCTTCGTGCTGTACGTATGTATATACAGGGTGATTACGTGCTATTACAAACTTTCAGTGACGATGGAGAAGAACAAATGTATCAATTTAGGATCAGGTATCGTGGTCTGTTAGCGAACGAATCGAAAGTTATAAGTGATAATCGCTCTTATACCTCCAACTGTCGAATATATGTACCAGCACTGTTTTGTGAGGTTCTAAAGTAGGCAACTTCCAGAGTTGGTAGTACGGACCAAAACGAGAAAAAATGTCTATTAGACACGGGCTTTAAAATACATACCTTCACATCCATGATCAGTTGTTCAGTCGATGAGATGTGTTTCACAATATAGAAGATGAACAAGTGCCCATAGCTCCTCGGGTATGACTTTTAGAGCCCATGTTAAGTGGAAACTTTTTCTTGTTTTGGTACTCCATACTACCACCTCTGACAATTGCATACTCTGCAATCGTAGCAAAAACAGTAGTGGTACATGTATTTCATTCTCAGAGGCATCAGAAAGATTTCCCATCACGTCACGCCGAGACACCATCGCCACCACTGAACCAGCTGCTTCTCCCAGCACCTTCACTACACCACCGGGATCTGCCACCCGCCACCTCCCTCTCCTCCCTGTCCCTCTCCCCTCCTCCCAGCCTACAGTCTCCAAAAAACCCCAAAAGCGCGTCGTCACAGACTCTACTCCCGCCACTTCCCACAAAAAGTCAACACCTCCTCCCCCCCCTCCTTTCGTCTCCATGGACACCACCCTCCTTGTTGCCCATACCCTCAACATGGAGATACTAAAGTATTCACCTGGTGCTCCCAACTCATTCCCCTCAGGGAATCTGTCCTTATCAAGTCCCCGTCCCCCTCCTTTCACACGGACCTCCTCCGTAAACTCCCACATGTTATGTTTGGCCCTCAGGCATATCTGACACCTTTTCTCTCCTCTTCCTCTCCTCATCAGCTTCAGCCCCCTATTCCCCCCCCCCCCCCCCCACCTACACCACTGTGATCACCTAGCTCAGCCCAGTAATCACGGGGATGAGGTGTTGGTGGAACTAAACTCTCACCCAGACCTGGAAATCCGCTCTGCCTGCCGTATCCACAATGCCTCTGGTCCCACTTATCTCATGCGGGTCTTCTCGCAGCCCACCCCGTCCACTGACCATCTCCTCACCTAGGGTGCCCTCACTTACCACTGTCGCCACCCAGTTGAATCCTCCAAATCCCCTCCCCAATCCTACCACTGCCAGCAACGCCTCATGTACAACAGTCACCTGAACACCAACTGCAAACCCCCCCCACCACCACCACCTGTCCCCATTGCAAGGCCTCCCACTTTCTTAAAACCTCGCTGCTCCTCCTTCCTGCAACACTACAATGACCCCTACTCCCACAAGTGTAAAGCCAAACCCCCTCAGGCCACCCTCAAGCTTACCATCCCTGTCCATCCCATTGATCCCCATGTCCACCCCAACAATTCCCTCGTCCACCCCCCCCCCCCCCCCCATGGCTGAGGATTCCTTACTGTTGTCCTCCAGAACATTCACCCTTCCACATATTCCAACAAATGTCCCTTACTGCCTGCTCCATTTTCCACCTGAACACCTTTGCCACTTACTCCAACAACCAAGTCCACCTTCACCCGAATCAACACCCTAGTTTAAGCCTCTGTCCTTCCCTCTCTTCCCCCCCTCTCTCCCCATCATGGCACGGAATGAGTGTCGCATTATCTTCTAAAATATTCGCTCCTTCCGCACCAACAAATACATACTCATGCACATCCTCTCCCACCACCATGTCGACACTTTCCTCTTGAACGAAACCTTTCTCCAGCCCCACCATTCTATCCACCACATTGACGCTCCTATTCCTCATGTGCAGGGTAGTGTCGTGATTGGCCACAACCTCTCCTCAACGACCCCACAGAACACCTTATCCTCAGCATCTTCTTCCCCTTCCTTATGACTTTATCTCCCATGTTGACCGCAGCTTCTACACCTATGTGATTGCTGCTGACCTCAACATCCATAGCCACTCCCCCGCCGCCCTCCAGCGGTGGCATCAGTTCGTCTGCACGATCAAAGGTGACCTTCTTTCCCTTCCCCAGCACACCCATCCCAAAAGTGACACCACTGCCGATGTTGTCATTGCCTCCACCAACCTCCTTGAGCATATCACCATCGCCATCCTTGACCCCACAGGTAGCCATCACCTCCCCGTCCTTCTCACCATAACGTCTGCTCACTACCTCCCTCCGGCTCCCCACCGTGCACCCCCTCTGAAGATTGTCCATGACTACTGCTGTGCCAACTGGGATGCCTACTGGGAAACCATCGCCACCCAGGTCGAAAGCCACCCTCTTACCTATCACCTTCCTGACAATATCATCCACAACTAGTCCTTCTTTCAGAAGGTAATTACTGATGCTGTGGAGGCCCATGTTCCTACTAAAACCATCCATCTCCATGCTGTCCTCCTCCTCCGCAAATCCCACCGCACTTGTGACAAGGATACACTCCAATGCCACCGGCAAATACAGCGACACATACGAAACTTTATTACAGCAACAAAACGCTGGGACTGGCGCCAGACCTGCACACAACTCAACGCCACCCTCCCTTTCAACTCCTCCGACTACTGGCCCACCTTCTATCACCTTACTGGCTCCCACTCCGCTTCCCATTACCCACTTCTCCATAACGACCGCCCCCCTCCTGACAACCTCAGTAAGGCCAACCACTTCACTTCCCACCATCCTGAGGCCTTCTCCATCCCAGATGATCCCCACTTTGATTATTCTCTTTTCCCAGCCTTTATGGAACATGCCAATACCTCAGTCGCTCCACTTGCTCCTAGTTTCCAGTACTTGGGGCAGTTGCCCCCCCCCCCCCCCCCCTCTGACATCAACACTCCAATCAAGCGCAAGACACAACTTATCCTCCAGTCCAAACACAACATAAGCCCTGTTAACGGCTGTGTCACCTACCCCACCTTAGAGAAAGCCCGTTTTCCTTCCTGACTGTTCTTGCCCATCTCTATAACGTCATCCTCTCTACCGGCTTCTAGCCTGATCTGTGGAAGATTTCCTGCATCCTCTTCTTCCTCAAACACTATAAACCCCCTTCCATTGCCTCTTCCTGTAATCCCATCTGCCTCACCTCTGTCTTCAGTAAGGTCTTCGAATCCTTCCTCTCCCACCATATCCTTCTGCACCTTAATCAACACCACCTCCTCCCCCTTATCCAGTGTGGCTTCTGACCCTCCTTCACCTTCTCTCCCTAAAGCTTAAATCCCATTGCTCCGCCATTTTTGTTTCCCTCAACTTCCAAAATGCCTAAGACTGTGTATGGCATAACAGTCTCCCCTTTAAACTCCAAACCTATGCCCTACCTATCAATTTTGTCTGTCTGGTCACTTCCTTCCTATCACATCGCCCTTCCTATGTCCACAGCACCAATTCCCTTATCTTTTATCCCATTGCTGGCGTCCCCTAGGGCTCTCCCCTCCCTCTTATCTCTTGTATATGGCTGATATGCCCAAGCCATCCCCACCTGTCCACCTTCTCAAGTATGCTGATGACACCGCCTACCTGGCTCTCTATCCCACCCTTTAACGGTCCCAATGCACCCTCCAAACCCACCTTGAGCAGTTCACCACTTGGTGTAACCAGTGGTTCCTTCGTCTCAACCCCTCCAAAACCCAGGCAATCATCATAGGCCACACCACCCTCTCCTTCCATCTCCATGATTTCTACCTCACCCTTTATGGTCGTCCCGTCCAGCTCACCCCCACCCTGAGATACCTTGGCCTCACCCTCGACTGTCACTTCACCTTGACCCCTCACCTCCTGACCATCCAGCAGAGAGCCCATTCCCACCTCCACCTCCTGAAACTCCTGTTTGGCCAGACATGCGGATTGCATCATTCCACCATCCTCCACACCTACAAATCCCTCATCCATCCTATCCTCTGCTATGGCAGTGTTGCCGGGAACTCCACCTCCACCCACTTTTACAAGGCCCCCCAAATCCCTGAACGTCATTTGCTCCGCCTTGCCTTCCCTATCCGCCTTCCTTCCCTAACGTGGTCCCACACCTCATCCTCTTCCTCCAACACCTCTGCGTTTTTTACACTGTCTGCAGGCTTGCCCCCCCCCCCATCCCCTTGTTTCCTCCTTCGTCTCCACCCCCCACCCACTGCATCGCCTCTATTGCTGTATCCTTCCCTCTCTCCACCTCCACACCCTCCATCTTCTTCATCAGGGCAATTTCCAGCACCTTCCCCTCACAGATGATGAACTTCACTGTGACATGTACCCTTTCTTCCAACTTTAACCTTGCCTTGTTCCCCTTCCCTCCTCAGGGCCCCATTTTTCCTATCCCCTCCTTCTCCCAGAGCGGATTTTCCTCCTTCCCTCCCTTAGTCCCTGCACCCCTCCTCAGCTGTTTTCCTCTCCCGTCCCTTTCCTTCCTAGCCCTCCTTCGGTGCGCCACCCACCTCATCCCCCCATTCTCTCCCCTCCTCCTCACCTCCTTCACCTTTTTACCACTTCCCTTGCCCCCCCCCCCTCCCAAGCAGATACTCTCAAATTTTTATTTGTTATCAGGGTGCTACGTTAGTGTTGTGTTTCCGTGCCACTCTGCAGTGTCATCTAGTGATGTGGGTTTCAATTGTGTGCTCGACCTGATTATTGTCCATGAAGTTCCTTGCTATGCCGCTCATCATGTGGCTGTTTTACTTGTTCTACAGACTTTTATGCTCCAGCCGTACTTAGCCTGGTGCCTTTTAATATAGTGTGTGCTTTTTGTGTAACACACTTTTTTAGATTTTTGTCTCTGATTCACAGTCACCACTTTGTATGTCTTATTTGCATCTGTTCCGTCTTTTTTGTTTCTGTATTCCGCCATGTTATCTCTTTTATATTATTTTTAATGTCTTCCTGTCTATTCATGTCTCTTGGCTGAAGAGCTGTGCTTATGCTGCTGCCAGCCCGCCCCTGATGGGGAATGGAAATAACAATAAAGGGAAAAAAAGACGACGACATGTACTCATGTCAGATAGTCTTATATTCTGACAGAATGTAAGTAATGTACATTTGTTACCAATTTTTATAATTACACTTCTATCTTAATGAAATGTTTGTTTAATTATGCATATACACCCTGTGACCATTTTTCTGTTTTTTTGTGTTTAGGTAACTTTCGCAGTGTTACTTGAAACTAGCCCCAAGGACGAAATTGAAATCGTAATAATAAATATTTCATACAGTCAACGGTGACTATGGTGTCTTTTAAGAAATATTATATGACTGTGAATCCTAACCATGAGAAGCTAATATTTCCTAATATGTTGTTATGTTTGTAGCTGTAAGTTTTACTGTACAAGGTGCATTCAAGTTCTAAGGCCTCCGATTTTTTTTCTAATTAACTACTCACCCGAAATCGATGAAACTGGCGTTACTTCTCGACGTAATCGCCCTGCAGACGTACACATTTTTCACAACGCTGACGCCATGATTCCATGGCAGCGGCGAAAGCTTCTTTAGGAGTCTGTTTTGACCACTGGAAAATCGCTGAGGCAACAGCAGCACAGCTGGTGAATGTGCGGCCACGGAGAGTGTCTTTCATTGTTGGAAAAAGCCAAAAGTCACTAGGAGCCAGGTCAGGTGAGTAGGGAGCGTGAGAAATCACTTCAAAGTTGTTATCACGAAGAAACTGTTGCGTAACGTTAGCTCGATGTGCGGGTGCATTGCATTGGTGAAACAGCACACGCGCAGCCCTTCCCGGACGTTTTTGTTGCAGTGAAGGAAGGAATTTGTTCTTCAAAACATTTTCGTAGGATGCACATGTTACCGTAGTGCCCTTTGGAACGCAATGGGTAAGGATTACGCCCTCGCTCTCCCAGAACATGGACACCATCATTTTTTCAGCACTGGCGGTAACACGAAATTTTTTTGGTGGCGGTGAGTCTGTGTGCTTCCATTGAGCGGACTGGCGCTTTGTTTCTGGGTTGAAAAATGGCATCCACGTCTCATCCATTGTCACAAACGACGAAAAGAAAGTCCCATTCATGCTGTTGTTGCATATCAACATTGCTTGGCAACATGCCACACGGGCAGCCATGTGGTCGTCCGTCAGCATTCGTGGCACCCACCTGGATGACACTTTTCGCATTTTCAGGTCGTCATGCAGGATTGTGTGCACAGAACCAACAGAAATGCTAACTCTGGACGCGATCTGTTCAACAGTCATTCGGTGATCCCCCAAAACAATTCTCTCCACTCTCTCGAGCAGGTCGTCAGACCGGCTTGTGCGAGCCCGAGGTTGTTTCGGTTTGTTGTCACACGATGTTCTGCCTTCATTAAACTGTCGCACCCATGAACGCACTTTTGACACATCCGTAACTCCATCACCACATGTCTCCTTCAACTGTCGATGAATTTCAATTGGTTTCACACCATGCAAATTCAGAAAACGAATGATTGCACGCTGTTCAAGTAAGGAAAACGTCGCCATTTTAAGTATTTAAAACAGTTCCCATTCTCGACGCTGGCGGTAAAATACCATCTGCCGTACAGTGCTGCCATCTCTGGGACGTATTGACAATGAACGCGGCCTCATTTTAAAACAATGCGCATGTTTCTATCTCTTTCCAGTCCGGAGAAAAAAAATCGGAGGCCTTAGAACTTGAATGCACCTCGTAAGATGAAACAGGCAAAACCACATGGACAGTAGTGCTTTTGTGCTGAGTAGTTTTATGTGTTATTTATGAAGATAGGAGTGCTACCAGCATGAGCGAATACTAATTACTGCAAGTAACGAAGACATATTTCTCAGATGTAATTATTAACAGCGCAAAGACGTATTATGCTAGGAACTGCTCAAATTAGTCTGTTTTGTAAACATATCGATGAATAGTGTAGTTACTGTATATTGTATATATGTTTTTCTTTTGTTTTGCAATGTAAGATGAACTTTAGTCTTTGAATGTGCATGACATCACGTACTACAAGCAAGAACTAATTTTACTACATGCTAAAAAGTAACATTTGATTTACTTGTAACAACAATATTCGTAAATAGAGTGGGACTTTGTTAAGGTATAAAGATAATTGTTAGTAGTCACGATTAATGTGACAGTACAATAACGTAAGTAGCAACGAAGCGTAGATAACTATAAATAAAACTGCATACATACTACGTAGTACAATGTAAAGGAAGTGTCACAAGTAACTAATAAGTTATTGTTTTTCAATTTCTATTCTCATGTAACTACAAGTTCATATCGTTGTTACCAGATGGGCTATGATGGTCTTCGTGGAACCTCGGATCGGTGACACATACGAGTGGGTGAGGTAAGCTTGTGCTCGCACGATGGATTCCGTTTGTGTCTGGTTTGGTGTCCATTTACGTTCGCTAGAACCGCTATTTTGAAACCATGTGATTTGTTTCGGAATTCAACAAGATATGTCCTATATTGTATACAACGTAAACAGATTTAAAGTTGTATAAATATTTTGAAATAGTTCAAAAATTAAAAGGAAACGCGAAGACAAAATCTGTATCATGGCTACGTACTAAAATCATCAGATGACTGTGGAGATGGTAAATTACTTACGTTAATAACAACGTTAAACTGATAAATACACTTATTTTTGAAAATTTTAAAAATCAGTGTAAGTAAAAATGTACATTTCCAAAAAGTTAAGAAGTAAAATTAACACAGAGACCACAAAATCTGGTAACACACGAGGTGCTCAGAAACGCAGGAGCAATGTGTCTTTGTATTCGTACGAAGTTTTCGTGTTAGCCCAGGAAGGACAGTTGTGACGCTCGTGTGAGAGATAAACACAAACTATAAGTGTGCTGGGACACAGCAAAGCAAAGAAATTATACACAGTGATTGCTTACCTCATGTGGTGACGAACCGTAGGATGATGAGCAGACCCGACAGCAAATGAAGCGCTTCCTGGATCACAGCAGAAAACACTTCGGTAACGTAGACAACGCGCCAAGTAAGGCAATACAGCACCACTGCGGGTGTAACTGCCGGCCACGAGAATACGGGCTCCAGCAACACTAAATCGTCACTTGTAAAATTTACATATATGAACAGTGCCGGCCGGGATAGTTGAGCGGTTCTCGGTTCTGGGCGCTACAGTCTGGAACCGCGTGACCGCTACGGTCGCAGGTTCGAATCCTGCCTCGGGCATGGATGTGTGTGATGTCCTTAGGTTAGTTAGGTTTAAGTAGTTCTAAGTTCTAGGGGACTGATGACCTCAGAAGTTAAGACCCATAGTGCTCAGAGCCATTTGAACCAGTTTTTTGAACAGTGCAGTTATGAACGAACTGGGAACTGGCGACCTAACTAAGAAACTCTTGATACAAAAGTAAAGATGAAAAGACAATGACCTTTAATATGTATATTAACGTTCACGAGTAGAAATATAATCCCCAATAACTGATACGGATCGAATAAATAAAAGCAGACACTTCAAAATCATCTATTCATTCTCTCAGCGACCACACCAGCACCGAAACAGAAGATAACAGAGAAGGCCGAAATACTCAATTCGGTCTTCCGAAATTGTTTCACCGCGGAAGATCTAACACTGTCCCTTCTTTCAATCGTCGTACGAACATCGAAATGGCAAGTATTGAGATAACCGATCGTAGAATTGAAAAGCAGCTACAATCGCTTAGTAGTGGACAGGCTTCAGGACCAGATGAGATACTTATTAGATTCTATCAAGATTATGCGAAACAACTTGCTTCCTTTCTAGCAGTAATTTATCGTAGATCGCTTGAGCAACGAGAGGTACCTAATGACTGAAAAAAAAACACAGATCATTCCCGTTTTTAAGGAAGGCCGTAAGAGAGTTCCTCACATTTATAGACCTATATCGTTGACGTCACTCTGTTGTAGAATTGTGGAACATATTCTATGCTCAAGAATTATGACGTTTTTGGAAAATGAACATCTCCTGTATAAAAATCAACATGGATTCCGCAAACGCAGCTCGCTCTGTTCCTCCATGAGACCCACAGACCAGTGGACAACGGCGTACAGGGTGATGCCGTGTTCCTTGATTTCAGTAAGGCATTTGACAGCGTCCCGCATTGCCGTTTAATGAAGAAAGAAAGAGTTTACGGAGTATCGGAGCAGACCTGCAATTGGATTCAAGGCTTTCTTGCAGATAGAACTCAACACGTCGCTCTTGTAGTAACTAAATTAACAGATGTAATATCCGGAGTACCACAGAGGAGTATGATACGACCGTTGCTGTTTACGATATGTATAAATGATGTAGTAGAAAGAGTCGGATGCTCTTTAAGGTTATTCGCAGATGATGCAGTTGTCTATACCAAAGTAGCAATACCAGAAGATAGTAAGAATGCAGAACGACCTACAGAGAATGAATGAATGGTGCAGACGCTGGCAGTTGACACCGAATGTAAATAAATGTTACATATTGCGCATACACTGGAAAAGAAATCCACTACTGTACAGCTACACTATTGATGACATCTGGAGACAGCGTTTGCGTAGAATATCTAAGCGTAACTATCCAGAGCGACTTTAAGTTTAATGACCGTATCAAACAGATAGTGGGAAAAGCAGACACCAGACTCCGATTTATGGAAGAACCTTAAGGAAATGTAACTCATCCACAAAAGAAGAGTTTTATAAGGCGTTTGTTCGCTCAAGTCTTGGATATTGTTCATCTATCTGGGATCCCTATCGGATAGGACTGATAGAGGGGATAGAAAAGATCCAACGAAGAGCGGCGCGTTTCGTCACGGGATCATTTAGCTGGCGAGAGAGCGTTACAGAGATGCTAAACAAACTCCACTGGCAGACTTTACAAGAGAGGCATTGTGCATCACGGAGAGATTTACTATTCAAATTTTGCGACAGCAGTTTTCAGGAGTAGTCGGACAACATATTACTTCCCGCCACATACATCTCGCGTATTGACCAGGAGGAGAAAATTCGAGAAATTACAGCCAATACAGACTTACTGACAATCGTTCTTCCCATGCACTATTCGCGAGTGGAGCAGTGTAGGAGGGATCAGATAGTAGTACCGAAAGTACCCTCCGCCACACACAATTAGATGGTTTGCGCAGTATGATGGAGATGAACAACTAGTCTGAACTATTGTAGAATAAAAATCGTTGTCAATACATTATTTTTCTTTGTGTGTGACACGACAAACTATGTCCTGTAGCTAACTGATACTGCTATACTACTGTTTCATGTAACCAAAACCGATGAGCAACCGATAGACCTGATGGTGAAGTTCAGCCGAGTAATTCCGACTACGGCGCAATGCGCTTCCGCGGCAGTGACAGCGGTAGCAGATTGGCGACCGAACCTCCTCGCTGACGTCATGGCAGTCCACCTACTTGCGGTTCTCACTGCACGGCAACAATTGCAACTTTTCAACTCCAGATCATATGAACAGAAAACTCTTCTACAGAAGAATAAATATGTAAAATTAACACAAAAAGAATTTCCCACAACATAGTCATATTAATACCCAAGAGTATAGTAAAAAATTGTGAAAAAAGAGGGGTAAGAAGAGCGTGCAAACACTATCCAGTAACTTCTGACCCAGAATGAGACGTGCAAATTAACGTGTGGCAAAGTGAATCAATTTGTCAAAAGCACTTAAGCAAAACATACTGTACGATGTTTTTCTAACCAAAAACTGAAATCTTTATTTGTTTTGAATCACCTAACGACTTTTTAGACTTTCTACATATTGTACGTCAACTTTACGTAAAATTTTATCACCACTTATTCAGAGATTTTTCATAACTTTAAATTATTCAAACCAAGGGAGTCCGACTGTTCAAACCGCGGTTTTCGGTCCATTTTTTCACGATCCCGCGCCCCGATGGGTGAACAAACAGAAATTAGTCGGACCACAGATAACAAAATTGAGGATTTATGGAGCAAACCAATAAACGCTCAGAACCTGCAGCACAAAAAGGTGTTTCTGTCAGTTTGTAAGACGAAGTGCAACCGCAACAAAATATTTATATTCCAAGACCCATTGCAATGGTTAACTTATGCTGAGTTCCGAAGAGAGGTGTCAGGGAACTATGACTTCCAGAATTTAAGGTGGCAGTGAAACGGACCATAAGAAACTGAAACATTTCACATTTTGTATAACTTTTGAAGAAAAGTCAGTAAATCTCTAATGACAAATATTATCGTAGAAAACCTGTATTTTAAGGCAAACAATGCACTGTAGTCTAGAGACATTGGATTGAGGAGTTCCAAGATAACAGAACGCAGCATGTCATTCTCAATGGAGAGAAGTCTTCCGAAGTAAGAGTGACTTCAGGTGTGCCGCAATGGACTGTCATAGGACCGTTGCTATTCACAATATACATAAATGACATTGTGAATAACATCGGAAGTTCACTGAGGCTTTTTGCGGATGATCCTGTAGTGTATCGAGAGGTTGTAACAATGGAAAATTGTACTGAAATGCAGGAGGATTTGCAACGAATTGACGCATGGTGCAGGGAATGGCAATTGAATCTCAATGTAGGCAAGTGTAATGTGCTGCGAATACATAGAAAGAAAGAGCCTTCATCATTTAGCTATAATATAGCAGGTCAGCAACTGGAAGCAGTTAATTCCATAAAGTATCTGGGAATAGGCATTAGGAGTGATTTACACTACTGGTCATTAAAATTGCTACACCACGAAGATGACGTGCTACAGACACGAAATTTAACCGACACGAAGAAGATGCTGTGATATGCAAATGATTAGTTTTTGGGAGCATTCACACAAGGTTGGCGCCGGTGGTGACATCTACAACGTGCTGACATGAGGACAGTTTCCTACCGATTTCGCATACACAAACAGCAGATGACCGGCGTTGCCTGGTGAAACGTTGTTGTGATGCCTCGTGTAAGGAGCAGAATTGCGTACCATGAAGTTTCCGACTTTGATAAAGGTCGGATTGTAGCCTATCGCGATTATGGTTTATCGTATCGTGACGTTGCTGCTCGCGTTGGTCGAGATCCAATGACTGTTAGCAGAATATGGAATCGGTGGGTTCAGGAGAGTAATACGGGACGCCGTGCTGGATCCCTACGGCCTCGTATCACTAGTAGTCGAGATGACAGGCATCTTATCCGCATGGCTGTAACGGATCGTGCAGACATCTCTCGATCCCTGAGTCAACAGATGGGGACGTTTGCAAGACATCAACCATCTGCACGAACAGTTCGACGATGTTTGCAGCAGCATGGACTATCAGCTCGGAGACCATGGCTCCGGTTACCCTTGACGCTGCATCACACACAGGAGCGCCTGCGACGGTGTACTCAACGACGAACCTGGGTGCACGAATGACAAAACGTCATTTTTTCAGATAAATCCAGTTTCTGTTTACAACATCATGATGGTCGCATCCGTGTTTGGCGACATCGCGGTGAACGCACATTGGAAGCGTGTATTCGTCATCGCCATACTGGCGTATCACCCGGCGTGATAGTATGGGGTGCCATTGGTTACACATCTTGGTCACCTCTTGTTCGCATTGACGGCACTTTGAACAGTGGGCATTACAATTCAGATGTGTTACGACCCGTTAGCTCAACCCTTCATTCGATCCCTGCGAAACCCTACATTTCAGCAGGATAATGCACGACCGCATGATGCAGGTCCTGTAGAGGCCTTTCTGGATACAGAAAATGTTCGACTGCTACACTGGCCACCACATTCTCCAGATCTCTGACCAATTTAAAACGTCTGGTTAATGGTGGCTGAGCAATTGGCTCGTCACAATACGCCAGTCACTACTATTGATGAACTGTGGTATCGTGTTGAAGCTGCATGGGCAGCTGTACCTGTACACACCATCCAAGCTCTGTTTGACTCAATGCCCAGGCGTATCAAGGCCGTTATTACGGGCAGAGGTGTTTGTTCTGGGTACTTATTTCTCAGGATCTATGCACCCAAATTGCGTGAAAATGTTATCACATGTCAGTTATAGTATAATATATTTGTCCAATGAATACCTGTTTATAATCTGCATTTCTTCTTGGTGTAGCAATTTTAATGGCCAGTAGTGTAAAATGGAATGATCATATAAAGTTCAGCGACACGAGCGTTTTAGCAAGAACATCGCATTATCATGAACGATGTATAGAGAAGTCATACAGATTCGTTAACACCGTGATAATTTTAATAGAAAAGGAGAATGTTTGAAGTTAGTTAAAATATCGCTGTTGACTTTGCAAAAAAAGAATGAATCGATTATTTGTAACTGAGAATGATGACGCTATCCAGAGATAGTCATATAGTCGGCATCACTTGACCTGCGGTGGTGACCTCTATGCGCTATACAAATCCGAGAGCCCCTCAAGCCTTAGTGGCAGTAGGCGTTTTACCTCGGAAGATGTTCCCGCAGTTTTATACATCGGCCACGTCCTATCAGCGCGGAAGTTTTAAATGAAGAAGACGCCGGCCATGAAAGCCCACATTGTATGATAGTTATAAATTTTAGGTAAAGGTGGTTGCCATTCTCCTTCAAAATGTGCCACCTAATCAAAAGTTCTAGGATACCGTGCTATATATTCACCCATATAAAGCGAGACGGGCAGCAATGTATTATCAGTACAGAAGCAATAACGGCATAAATGCTCGGTCATGATATCTCAGTAAAATCGAACGTGGAGTGGTCACTGGCTGACGTTCGAGTAAAAGCTCCGTTATGGACGCTTCAGTCTTTGAAAAACTGTCGCAGTCAACAATGGTGACGCGAATATGAAATGGAAAACGCGAAGCAACACCCACAGCAAAACGAAGGCAGACCATATTTACTGACGTACAGGGACCGTCGACCACGGCGGAGGGTGGTTGTAAAAAAATGCATGAAATGAATGGAAAGAATCAGTTAAAAGTGAAAGGTGGTACTAGTTATGTAGCTAGACAATGGCTGTGCTCAGGGAGTTAAAAGCAATGGGAACATGTAATTGCAGAAACTTTGCGTCTAGTTTTGACAGATTATGTGATAAACGTATGGAACTTTGAAGCTGACTCCTATCGCTTGGTGAACACACTAGTTTCTTTCTGTTACAATCATGTGGTTTCTGATCAGATACTTTTTTGAGCTAATTTTCTTAATATTGATCTTAACGTTATAGTTTGTGTAGGAGTTACACAAGTTCTTCAAACATCCAAGGAGAAAAATTTACAATCAAATACGAATGTATCCATATTTTACGCGCTTATAACAGGTATTACCTCGCAGTTACATGAAAGGTGGCAACGACGATTTTAATCTACTGACACCTCTAACACCGTGGTGCCTATTGCATGATTTCTTAACACATGTCCTATCATCCTGTCCGGGTTCTTGTTAATGTTTAACATGAGTTTCTTTCTTTACTGCTTCTGAGGGAAACTTCTCATTCCTTATCATACCACGCTGTTTAATTTCATCGTTCTGTAGCACCACATCTCAAATGCTTCAGTTCTCTTCTTTTCTGGTTATTCAGGAGTCCATGACTCACTGCCATAGAAACCTATGCTCGAAACGTACATTCTCAGACTTTTCGTCCTCAAACTTATACCGATGTTTAATATTAGTAGCATCCTTTTGGTTAGTAATGCCCTTCTTGCCAGAGCTGGTCATTTTACTTCTACTTGATTCGTTCATCTTCGAAGGTAGCGGAATGCCTTCTCATATATTGTGGTCACCAATCTTGATGTTAAGGCTATCGTTAATCTCATTTCTGGTATTCCCCGTAACTATCGTGCATTTTCGATTTATCTTCTATCCTACATTTTGTACTCACAAGATTGTTTATCATAATTCAGAAAATCCTGTACTTCTTCGCTTTCACTGAGAACAGTTCAAATGGCTCTGAGCACTATGGGACTTAGAATCTAAGGTAATCAGTCCCCTAGAACTTAGAACTACTTAAACCTAACTAACCTAAGGATATCACACACATCCATGCTCGAGGCAGCATTCGAACCTGCGACCGTAGCGGTCGAGCGGTTCCAGACTGAAGCACCTAGAACCACTCGGCCACACCGCCCGGCACTGAGAACAGTAATGACCTCAGTGACGCTTATCGTTTTTATCATTTTACCTAGAATTTAATACCAATACTGAATCTTTCTCTTATATTCGTCATTGCTTCTTCGACGCATGTATTGAACAGTAGAGCTAAAACTATGAATAATTGTCTCTCACCCTTTTTAATCCATGCACTTCGTTCTTCGTCTTCCATTATTCCCAACTGTTTTCCCCTATAGCTTACGTACACTTTCCCAGGTCTTTGAACATCATACACCATTTTAGATTGTCAAACGCTCTTTATAGGTCAACAAATCCCTCGATTATGTCTTGATTCTTTACTACTCTCATTTTTTCTAGAACTCACAGCTTTTGACTTACTTGATTTACCCTAAATCCCATATTCTTCACTTAGTAGACTGTTTATTCCGGTCAATAGAGCCTGTAATTCAGTTGTATTCTAGACATTTTGATTATGGACAAATGTACTAAGTTCATGTTGGAACTGATAGAGCAGCTTTGTCGTTTGCCAGGAATTCGTAAATTGAGAACCATTACGTTACACCTGAAAGCAAATAGCAGAAAAGAACCTGGTCACAGAACCACAGTAAAGATGTTTAACCACTTTGTCAACAGTTCTCAAATGACTGGGGTACACTATTACCTTACATAGTGGCAGCATCAGTAGCTTATTCATCAACAGCGTATTTACAAATGTTCCTACTGATGAATGTATAAACACACAGATAGATCATTTGCACAAGTCCAAAGTACGTCGTGTAGAATTACCTAGATTAATCGATGTCACTCTAATTAGTGTAAAGAAGAATTAGTACCAGTTTCAAAACAGGTATTTAATAAGTTTGATATCCAAGCTATACACTCTGAAATTTCCACCGACAATTTCGAATAAATGTACGTACCTTGTACTTAGTGCACTGCGTCTGTGACATACGTTATATCTGTGAAAACCTCATGGAACGCTTTCTCCGAGATGTAAGCAGTTTCATCAATACGTCAAAAACAGACTTATTGTTCACGTCACAACAATAAACGAACTAATTAACAACACATCACAATAGTATCTATGTAATAACTACTACAGTGCTGTAGGCCCACATTATTATTACTATCCGTGACTTTCGTCAGATCCAAAGCACTGGCAGGCTGAAGTATTCTAATTTATGCCATTTCAAAAATAAGGAGTCCTGCAGTCAAATCAGTTGCAGTAAGTATAGTGCATACATTTCAGCTTAGCTGATTTGTAATGGGAGATAAGTGTGTCGATGAAGCAAGTGTCGCTGGGGCCAGAAATGATACGGAGGAAGCCAGTTTGGAGGAAGAGACTGTATAATTTTGTGAAACACCCTGTAGCTGTTTCTTGTGACGTATAGCAGGGCAGACAAGGTGGGGAATCACTGGTCCGACATGCAGGCAGCAGACCTGTGAAGGAGGGATGTGCACGACCACAATCCGGCAATATACTTTCCCTAGAGGTTATACACCGTAGCTCTGCCCCTCCATCCTATTACAACCCCAGAACACAATTTACCCTTAATATGGCTCTGCTGCAATTAGATGTCCTGCACTCATTCAACGTTTGTTTTAACTCACTTCATTTAAAGATAAACACTAAATTTATACTGTTAGAGCAGTGTTTTTAATAAACTGAGATTCTTCCATCCTATGAACACGGAAACTTCTAGTTCTAGAGCAGAAGTTACAAAACTTTTGTTTGTCACGCCCCCCTTCTGCCGAAAAGAAAACTTCCGTGCCCCCCCCTAAGAAAAGGTAGAGATTTTTATTAATTATCAAGAAACTATTGAAAAATTTGTGATGGTGATGTCATGTAACATGGTGGGCTGTTAATGTATCGAGTCGCAGTTATTACGTCATTAGTCTAGTCTAGTGGTTATAAGCCACTCCTAAAGTAAAGAAAGTCCTTGGTAAATAAGGAAAAATAGTTGCGACCTTTGCAGATTAGTGGATGCGGGCCATTATTTTAAGTTGAGTGTAGCTTATTACTTTCACTCATTATCAAAAATAGTCACTCAGTCATGGTGTTAACGAACATCACTGACTTGTACGCCTATAGCGCTCCCCATTGTCATTGCGCATAGGTTGGTATTTATGTCAACGACAACAGTTACCGAACGGCGACAAAGGCCCAGTTCCCAGAACCAGACAAAAAATAAAAAAATAAGTTTTACGAAATAATTTTGCAGACTACATTCCCTTGCTGCACACCATTTCTTCAGCAGTATACGATTTTAGGACTACTTTTCGCTGTGTCTTCATCCAGAAGAAATACTATTATTAGTTGAAATGACATACCACACGTAACACCATAATCCATAAGGATCACACGCAGTATTTATGTTAAAATCAGATTCACTATGTTTATTTTATATTGTTTCTTCGAAATGGTTTTTTGTAATTTTACAGTATTACCTACATGTAAGGATAGTTAGGAGGAAAATAACAAGTTCTCTTATAATGTGACGTATTTATTATAAAAATATTATTTACACACACATATGGCAAGAAACAAACAAATAAATCAATGTGAAGGATGAGCTTGCATATTTTTACAAGATTTTGAATACTTGGCTGAATAGTAGAAACTGCGCAACGTAAATTATTGGCAATACTGAGTTGGCTTCTAAGCTTATTTTTTATCGCCACTACCGCTGAAAATGCTCTTTCGCACAAATAAGTGCTTGAAAATGGTAAATACAGCTTCAGTGCTTGTTCTGCTGTGCTGGGATACACCGTGAGATATTTCACCCAAAATAAAGGCTTATCCATCTTCTAAAAGTCATACTTCGCTGCAGAATCATTTTTAATTTCTAAGATTTGTAGTCTGTCTGGCAACATATCCACGTCAACGTGAAATGGATCCGTCGCTAACCTATAATAAATTTTATCATCACAACTGTTGCGGAAGTATCGTTCGAATTCATCAATGAGGTGCTGCAATTGGTTCGATATTTTACTCTTAGTATCAGTATCCTTAAAATCGTTTAGAAATCGGGCTTCTTCCAGGATTCCAAACAATCTGGGAAAGCAGGAATAATTGCAGGCTAAAATTTTACGTTTCCATAGTTGCAACTTTTCAGTAAACGCTTTGATGGCATCCTGATGAAAAATTATGTTTGACTCTCCACCTTGGAATTTCAAATTCAATGTGTTTAAAGATTCGAAAATATCTGACAGATAAGCCAATGCAACATGAACACCGGGCTTTCTAAATTCCACATACAATTCAGTTTGTTATTTTCCAAAAACTGCATCACTTCGTCTCGAAGTTCAAATAATCTTCCTAGCATATTTCCTTTTGAGAGCCAGCGTACTTCTGTATGAAATAACTGTTTTATACTCTGCTCTCAAGTCTTCACAAAGAGCCGTAAGTAACCTGGAATTTAACGCACTCTTTTTAATGTGATTCACGATTCTGATGCACAATTTCAAGACATCATTGAGTTCCTTTGGAAGTGTCTTAGCTGCCAATGCTTGACGGTGTATTACACAGTGGATAGCAGTAACACTAGGGTTTCTTTCTCTGACCATCTGCACGAATCCTGATTGACATCCAAGCATTAATGGGGCGCCGTCTGTGCATACGCCCATCAGTTTCTGCTATAACAACTCATTTTTACAAAAGAATTCAGAGACGGCTGCCATTATATGAATTGCTTTTGAAGTTGACTTTAACTCTGTACAAAACAGCAACTCTTCTTTAATTGCTTCATTTTCTATATAGTGAACGAAAGCTAGCAGTTGGCTACAATTCGCAACATTGTTACTCTCGTCTAACTGTATTGCGAAAAACTGCGATTGTCTGACGGCCATAACTAATTGATTTTGTATGTCTTCGACCACATCATCAATCCGACGTTTCACAGTATTGTCAGAAAACGGTATTTGTAAGAGTTTTTGTTTACTTTCTGACCCAATAACAATATCAGCAGCTTTCAACAAACATAGTTTGACTAGTGTCTCTCCGATAGTATGACTTTTCTTGGTCCTTGAAATAAGTAGCGATAACTCATACGAGGCTTCCAGTACCTTTTCTGATGTCTGAGCGAAGGATCCAGCAGTGTCCAACTTCATTCGTTTCAAATTATCACATTTTCCAGAAAAAATTCCTTCGGCTTCTCTTTCATTGCACCATGCTTTGCCCACAAATGGCGTTCCAGACGAGGTGGTCTCATGGAATCATTGCTCAATACCTCATAGCAAATAACACATTGCGGCTGGTCAACACCTATTTTTTTTTGTATAGGAGCAAAACCGTATTTGATATAATCATCATTGTATTTACGTTTTTTCACGACACTCATGGTGAAGAAAAAAGAAAACTAGAAGTTAACAGTATAATTTCTCACTAACACTGATTTTACTGAGGTACAACTGTGAAAGATTCAACGCGATTTCAGCAAAATCCAATACATTAGATGTGTCAACAACTGCAAGCAACCAACTGAAATGAAGGAAAGCTATTGTCGTCTGTCAGCACTGCAGATGACTGCCTGTGAGGAGTGGGGCGAAGAACGGGGAAGCCCAGCCGCAGCGCAGTTAGTCAGTGCACTGTCTGTCTGCGACCTAGTGGCCGAGCAGGGCTCTTGCTGGGAGAAACGGGCTTCTCCCGGTTTAGGGCGTAAACAGCCCATAGGCACCCTAAGAATTTGCTACCTGTTCTGCGGTGCTGTTCTGAGCAGTGTAGCCAGGGATTTTATGCGAAAATCGTTTTCGTGCCCCCTATCTTTCGTTACTTATAAACGAAACGTTATAAGTTTTGAGATAACATCAATGAATTGGTTGTCAAATTTCACAGTAATTAAGTAAGGTCATGGATACACCTCATACATCGCTGGAAACTGCGCACAGTGCCAAGCAGTTATATCTGTACATGTACCAAAAGAAGCCATCGTCGCAGCAAAGAACGTACACTATTTTCAAACGAAATTATGCCGTATTTCAAAAAAGGGAGACGAAAAATAACTGTTTTGTCAGATAAGTAATCCGAATGAAAGAGCTGTAGTACTGACCGTTCCCAAAAAAAAAAAAAAATAGCCTCACTAATGGACTTCATTGTCTACCTAGCTGGGTTATGTTTCATTGTTAGCAGTCACAACAATGTTTCCAGAACGGCGTGAAGTATTCTGCTCAGAACGAACACTTGTACTAGTTTCACATTCACGTCGTGCACATTTTTCTGGTGACAAAGGGCATAACCCTGGCGTCCAAATTACGAACCCGCCAGTTAATTTGAAGCGTATAAAGTCTACTGAAGTCACTGTAATCGCATCACATGGGGATCCGCGGGTTGACAGGATAATAAAACGGCATTTTTGCAGTTACGCAGTATAAGTGATTATTACTCTGATGAACATAGCCTACTACGGCTAAAAGTTATAACATGATTAAGCTCAGTTCATGCATACAAATGTACGGAATAGTTAATACCTGACTTTTCTGTTTTCCAATTGTCAGAAGTAAGTTGTTTACAAATCTGATATATTAGAATTAACACATATCGCCTTCGTAATTTTGAGAGTTTCTGTGTGTGACATTCTAAACGTGATCTTCAAAGCTGTATGTTCTAGCATAGGTTATTGAGATAGGATTGCGGGAAGTGGGACGCCAAACGATTGTATTTAGCACCATAATATATCATTAATACCTGCACATTCATTTTTATTAAAATATTGATATTAAAAAGAAATATTAGGTTTATACCGCTAACTCCACCCGCGCCCCCTTTGTAACATCATCAGGCCCCCCCCCCCCCAGGGGGGGTGCGCCTCCCAGTTTGGGAACCAATGTTCTAGAGTAAAAATGAATAGACTTTTTTGAAGGAGATTTAATGTATTGTAATTTTTTACTAGGAAACATTTCGTCAGAAGCAGCGCTTTTCGAGTTACTCGAGAAAAACATAAAAGAGTGACCTTTAACCTACCCATACCTCAACGTTCACACCCCAGCGGACAGAACTTTTAGTATGTTGTTCATGGCATTCCCTGCTAGGACTGTGCAAAAAATTTATGATTACGGTACACAATTTTTCCAACTAATTTTCCGTCCCTAACTTGTTCTTGAGTAGGTATTCTTGACTCTGCAACCACTACAGTACCGGAGATTTAATTTCGCATACGCCACTGTGAAGTGAGATGATGCCATCCTGCAATTCGCCGTATAGGCCTTTCACATGCTTTTACTCCTCCTAAAGCCAAACTTGTCGTTATCTAACATATCAATTTTCTTTTCCATTCATCTTCCCGTCATTGACCTGAATGCATCATGAGTGCACTGGCGGGTTCATTGGGCGCAGTTGATGTGGGCGGTGGGTGTCATGATATGTCTGCTTGACTGGTACTAATCTGAGAGGTCGGTCACACACCGTCGCTTTATTAACGTGAAACTAATCCTTAAAGACCCTATGAAAAATAAATTAGCGAAGACTAGAAAAAATCAGAAAATGATAACTCCCATAGGATTAACGATTTTCGCGAAACTACGAATTTATATTGTAGAGCAAGTAAAAGTTAATTTCCGTAGATGTAACATAAGAAGGGTGGCATCACAGGGATTACAGATTCGAATAAAACATTAAATAATAATTGGTTATATAGTATGTAATGCGAGCACAATGTTTAGTATACAAACTGTGCAAGCGAAATTTATTTGACTGCAAACGAAAATCAACATCTGATGTTCAAAGTCCCAAATGTGCATGAGCCGTGTGTACTTCCATCTTTCCACGGCTCGTTTCCTGAGCGTCGTGTGGAGGGAATATTTTTGGTAATCGACAGTGTTTGGGCGCGATCGCGCTCTAGCATCTCGTTGCTGTCTTTTATTGCTTCGCTTCTATTTCGTTTTTCCGCGGTTGTTCAGGGTTGGTCTTTTATGAAGGTCTTTCGTTTGAACTCCCGCCCGTAGTGTACGCACCGTCGATTGCGAGTTCTGCCTTTGGTGTACTTAGAAACCGTAGGTTGGTAATACGACCGACTCACTTGTTTACTGCAGCAGACTCTTTGGCATGTACTACTTATAGGCGAGCGCGGTCACGCTGGAGGAGGTTGTCGCGCAGTGGCCTTCGTGTCTGCTCTGGTGACGTCGACATGCTGCCTTCCGCGTATAGTCTGTCGGTAAACTGAAGAGCGAGCGCGCGAGTCCCCACTCTGCCTACCCGGCTACGTCACAGGGCGCTTCTACAGGCTGTTCCACAACGTAGTACCGGCCCTGCCGCGGCGCGCGCTTTAAATCTGTGGCGACGCTGTGTTCAGATACGTCCCGTCCGCGTTTATTTTTAGACAAATGCGTTAAGAGTATAAGGAAAACAAAAGAGGATAGCTTCTTCGAAACAAAACATTACAGAGTAAATAATATTAACATAAGAACGGAAATCAGGATTCTACTACAAACATAGAACCGAATGCCTATTTATATGAATGTATGTTCCTCTATTCGTAAGACGAACCAGATTTAGTGCAATCAGTCTGAAGAATGTAAGGCTTGCTCTTACTTTGTATTTCTACTAAAAGGTAGAAGTTTTCTTTGAAAGGCTGCATTAAAACTTAACAATTCTTGCAACACGAAGAGTGTTCAAAAAGTAACCAGGTAATTATAATTACGTGTGTTGTATTAGTTCGATTCGCACTGCTTTTTTTGTCATTGTCTTCGTAAACATGTCTGAAAATATTTCCAGGTAAATCCCATTTCACTCAATGTCTTGTGTAAAATATCTTTCTGCAACGAAAATGCATTTTTTGTTTCACGCCAGTGAGTAATTTCCGTAATGTGGGCATTATTTTTTTGGTTTATGTAAAAGTCCTCCATCATTTGTCGAATGACCGATTTTGTGAAACTGTCAATAACGATGGGTTTCCTCCCTAAATTATTAGTTTTCCTTCGCGGCGATTCCAGTAAACCATGCGCCTTGTTTTCGCGTTCCTTCCTTATGCGTCCTATTTTGGCGAGGCTGACGTTTACATAAACTGCAGCCCTTTGATTGGGACTGGTAATATTAGCCAACAGTTCTTTTTGTGTAGCCTCTTTAACACAAGATGTAATAACGTTAGAGACGATCGAAGGCTCGTTCTGCGCATATATCTTCTTCGTATTCTGCACAGTTTCTTGCAATGCAGGGCGATTACCCATCACTTCCGGATACTGAAGTATATCAGTGAGTACACAAAGTCAACTGACTGAGATTGGCAACTAAGATCCCACGAACAGAAACGACGTATATCACTGCACGCGGAACTACACCGCAAGATAGGTAACGGGCAACTGATTTTGGGTTGCCCTGTAGGCCGGTGGCAGGGTTCTTCCGGGAAAGACCACTTCCCCCACCAAAAGCGCTGCTCGCTCTTGAGTTTACAGACAGACTATACAGGTGTTGTTATCCAACTCGCACATCTACCCGTGGAGGAACGCCGGCCTGGTTGGGCCCCTCTGTCCGCTCTTCACTGGTTGTCCGGGGGAGGTCTAATCATCGCCTGCGTCGACGAAGGCGAACAAACAGTAACCATCATGGAGCGGTGGATCCGCCGTTCGGCGAGGTTTTGAGTCCAGGAGCAGTTCGGCTGGGTCGGTGTCTGCTGCGACAACTGGAGACGGCTCAGTATTGTGCACAGCAGTCCCGGACAAACGACGAAGTGCGCCGAGGGAAAGGAAAAAAGAAGTTAAGCGTGAATGTTTCAAGTTCATCGTCCTTTGGGATTGAGTTCATCCAGTCGTCTTTCCCGCCTTGTGGCCACCGCTGTGGCAGTCCTCTGTTCTGTTCAATGGTACAATTCTGACATTGCAGATTCCTCCAAGCATCGTTGTTAACCGGTGTAGTGGTGTATTTTGGTAGTTATTTGTGTACGTTTGCACTTCTTTGTTTTGGCAGTTCATCCTCCCGCCTTGTGGTTGCAGAATTTCGGGTGGGGAGTTAGTGCCTTGTCTCCCAAGATCTAGTGCTGTATTATTAAGGTTAGTTCTAGTTCAGTCTAGTGTTCTGTTAATCACTGGGTATATGTGTCCGCCATACTATTTGCGCTGTATTTGTTCTAAGTGAGTTGCACTGACAGTGGTTGGGGGTTCGAGTCCTGTCACGGAACTGATAAGGGGTCATATTGGTTTCGGCTTGTCAGTTGGAGGGTGTTGCCTTAGAGGTTTGTTAACATTGGCATGTCAGCGTTGTCTAGCGCTACCGGGACGTAAAGAAGAACATTGTGCTGATTAGGGAATGTTGTTACACGTTCTTGTTTTCATTTCTATATCTGTATTTGTGAAGGCAACCGCATGAAGTAAGATCTGTTCTGAAGCTATGCTGGATCTTGCGCTCTTGGGATTTTTGGTTTTATTTCGATCCCGACTATTTGGGTGTCAGGAATATGGAACTGTGTTGTTAATGTTTGGCTTGAATAGCGGATACGCGGCTAGTTTAGTACATGTGTAGAGGCATGGCGTGCCAGCTAGATTGCCCTTGTTAAAAGAGAGGAAGGAAAAAAAAAACTTTAGAAATACCTTCTATTTGCATTAACTATCTTACCTGTCGCTTAAGTAAATATCTGCTCAGTGATTAAGCTAATGGGAGTACCTATCCTAAAACCAACTAGTGCACTTCTGTTATGGTGGCCCTCGTGCCTATTTTGGTGCGAAAGATTGTATAAACAGGTTTACATGCTCCGTATCAAACTTCTGATGTTGTTTTTTGAGTGATTGTGGAATATTAAAATTGATTATAGTGCAAACGTTTGTATTTTGCCAACCGTGTTTATATTTTATTAATGTGATTGGCTGGAATGTAATACGAAAGTTTTAGGACCATAGGTTGTCCAGGTAGAAATTTTGAAGCCTTGCTGTGTTGTGAATTCATGTATTTATGTTTTATATTGGAATGAGAATTCAAATGTGGTAAACCCACGCTTTGTGATTAATAATTAAAGATTTGAGAGTGAGTTCACTTAGCGCTTACTTATGTGTTGCGTTATTATTATTTTTTAAAAATGATAATAGGCGTTTTAGTTTCTTAAATTAAAGCTTTTCCAATTCGAAAGTGGTGGCCCTCCCACTCTGGGCAATTATAAGCATCGAGGCAGGATTTACGTAGTTGGTGTTATGTTTTGTATGTTATGAATAAATTATTTATGTGTCAAATCACGTCTGATATGTCAATTCCTTGGCCGCGTCCACACCTTCGTCGTAATCTTTTAATATTAAATGATCAGACCACGGTTCCAGTGCAGTTTCCGACTAAGAAACACCACCAACGTAAATTAAAGTTCGTTGGTTGGTTGGATTACAAGATGGGGAAAGGGACCAGATTACGAGGTCATCAGTCCCTTATTCCGAATAAAACAATGCCACAAGTGTAAGAATAAAACAAATGAGACTGACAACTCAAAACCGAACAAATGGAAAAATCACAAGAACGATAAAGGGCAACAAACATGTAAATGGACAAAAGGGGACAAGAAAACCACTGAAAAGCAAGAAATGGGATGAAGAGATTAAAACAAAGCAGATTACCGTGGCTGGCTCACCATGAGAATAAGAATGGAGCAAACCACACTGCAACACATTAAAACCTCCACCGTAGAAGCACTAGCGTGGAGGACACAGAGGAACAAAGGACACGCGCTAAAACTTAAATCAAATAGCAAAACCGACACTCAGGAATAAAACGTAAAACTAAATCAGCCGATGAGGAGTTGTCAGATAAAATTAGCGGCAACAAGTGCGGTAACCTAAAATTTCGTTGCTCGACAGTCAAAGTGGGACAGTGCACTAGAATATGGGCCACTGTCTACCGGGTGCCGCACCGACAATCAGGCAGGTCTTCAAGGCGCAGGAGGTAACCATGGGACGTCCAAGCGTGGCCAATGCGGAGGCGGCAGAGGACAACTGATTCCCTGCGATTGGCCTGCATCGAAGTCTTCCATGCATTCGTAGTCTCCCCAATGACAGGCAGTTTGTTGTGTGTACTGTTACGCCATTCATTCCCGCAAAGCTGAAAAAGTCAGAACGCAGGTCAGGCTCAGAGATGCCCATCTTCAGAAGCGGTTTCCGCGTAGCCTGTTTGGCCAGCCTGCCGGCAAGTTCGTTGCCTGGGATGCCGACGTGTCCCCAGAATACACCACTGAACGACGGGACCAGTCCAGGGCATAGATGGACTCCTGGATGGATGCTACCAAAGGATGGCGAGGGCAGCACTAGTCGATAGCTTGTAAGCTGCTCTAGAAGTCAGTACACAGAAGAAACGATTCCCTGGTACATTAAAGGGTTTACTGAAGTGCACGATAAGTGACCAACAGCTCTCCCGTGAATACACTGCAGCCATCGGGCAAGGAATGCTGTTCAAAATGACCTCTGTGGACGTATGCGAAGCCAACATAACCATAGCCATCGAGCAGTCGGTGTAAACCACTTCAGAGCCCCGGGACACGTCAAGAATAGAGAGGAAGTAACAGCGGAGGGCAGCAGGAGTAACTGAGTCCTTAGTGTCATACGAAAGGTCCAGACGAACCTCCGGCCTAGTTGTACATCATGGAGGTGTGTGCGGCTGCACCTGGATGGGATATGGTAAAGGGAAGGGATTGCACGCGAATCGCAACCGTTAACCCTGACCTGGTCCGCCGATGCGGGAGATGAACTCCCGCAGGTGGAAAAAGGAAATGATAATTTGGATGCTCAAGAGAACTTCGAATGTGTGCAAAGTAACTGGCGTACACGTTGTGCACGTCGGATCTGCAATGGAGGTACTCTGGTCTCCACCAGGACACTGGTCAGCGGTCTCGCTCTAAAAGCTCCCATCACTACGCGAACGCCACAGTGGTGCACTGGGTCGAGTAAACGCAACGCTGAGGGCGCCGCCGAACCACAAACCAGACTCCCATAGTCAAGGCGGGATTGAACAAGGGATTTGTAGAGCTGCAGCAGAGTAGAGTGATCTGCACCGCAGTTGGTGTGGCTCAGGCAGCGGAGGGCATTGAGGGGCTGCCAGCACTTCCGCTTAAGCTGACGAAGATGAGGTAGGAAGTCAATCAGGCATCGAAAATCAGTACTAAGAATCGATATGTCTCCACTACAGGGAGTAGTTCGTCGTGAAGGCGAAGTTCTGGTTCCAGATGAACGGTACGATGCTGACGACAGAATTGCATCATACACGACTTTGTGGCCGGAAACTGGGAGAGATGGGCGCCGCTCAGCAACGCCAGTACTGATAGAGCAGTACGAAAAGCAGAAGTCGTCTACATACAGAGAGGGTGAGACGGACGGCCCTAAAGCTGCTGCTGGACCGTTAATTGCCACTATAAATAGTTATACACTCAATACAGAGCCCTCCAAGACACCATTTTCCTAGATATGGGAGAAACTATGGGAGGCACCAACTTGGACACAGAAAGTATGGAGCGACAGGAATTTCCGGATAAAAATCGGAAGCAAGTTGGCTCTGAGCACTATGGGACTTAACTGCTAAGGTCATCAGTCCCCTAGAACTTAGAACTACTTAAACCTAACTAACCTATCACATACATCCAGGCCCGAGGCAGGATTCGAACCTGCGACCGTAGCGGTCGTGCAGTTCCAGACTGTAGCGCCCAGAACCGCTCGTCCACTCTGGCCGGCTTGGAAGCAGGCCTCGGAGACCCCACCCGTATAATGTGAAAAGGCTATGATGTCGCCAGGTGGTGTCATACACTTTGTATGGATAAAAAAGACGGAAACAAGGTGTTGGCGTCTGGAAAAGACTGTTTGGATGGCAGACTGGAGAGACACAAGATTATAAGTGGTAGAGCGCCCCTGGCGGAAGCCGCCCTGACATGGTGCCAATAGGCCACGTGACTCCAGGGCCCAACCCAACCACCGACATACCATACGTTCCAGCAGATTACAAAGAACATTGGTGGGGCTGATGGGCCGATAGCTATCCACATCAAGCTGGTTTTTACCAGGTTTGAGCACCGGAACGTAGATGCTCTCCCGCCATTGCGATGGAAAGACGCCATCGCACCAGATGCGGTTTAAGATCACGAGGAGAAGGCCCTTGTAGTCAGAGAGATGTTTAATCATCCAACTGTGAATCTGATCCTTCCCAGGAGCTGTGTTGCGTATTGGAAACAGAAACACCCCCCAGATTTTCACAGGCGGGTAGTGCCCGTGACTGGACAGAGGATGTTGTTTCGGTAAAGACTGCCCTCACTGCATTTTGGACAAGCCCTCCACCTCCCCAAACTTGTCCTCTAAATGAGCCACAAAAACTGAGGCTTCATGGATATGAAAAATCCCTATCAACTCTCATACACACGAGGTACCAGGGCAAATAAGCTTCACTCCCATCCTTAGCCTGGCGTTTCTCCCATGGTGTGGCCAGGGAGGGGAACGACTTGGAGTCATATTTCTTAGCATCAAAGTTACACTTTTTGCCCTTAGAGACTGTTTGCGGCGGATCACCAGAAAGAGACGACATACTACGCTTCATGGCGTGTCATCCACCCTATTCCACCCACTCCGACCAGGGGCCCTCCCCACGATCGCCACACGGCCCCAGCAAAGGCGACCTGAAAGGGTGGCCACTGCCAGGAGTCCCAATGCCCCAGGGTGACGGGCATCTACTCCCTGGCATACGTGGGGAGTTAACGGAGCAGGCATCAGCAAAGCGATCCCTACCAAAGGATGGCGAGGGCAGCACTAGTCGATAGCTTGTAGGCTACTCTAGGAGTCAGTACACAGAAGAAACGATTCCCTGGTACATTAAAGGATTTACTGAAGTGCACGATAAGTGACCAACAGCTCTGCAGTGAATACACTGCAGCCATCGGGCGTGGAATGCGGTTCAAAATGACCCTTGCTAATGTTATCTACGTTCGCTTCTCGGCCTTTTGGCTAAGAAGCACCCCGCGGTCGGAGCGGTCCGTTGTGCTCTGTAGCGGGTCGCGAGTCGCGTTTCGTGGTCGTGGTCGTGGTCGTTTTCGTTTGTTCTTGGTTTATCCAGCGTTGATATTTTTGCGGTGAATATGTCGAACCGGTCGAACAGTATTCAATGCGTATTCGACAGAGCAGCGAGACGGCCACGGCCTTTGAAATACAGGAATGGATATTTGGTGATCTGAAAGTACCGGAAAATGACGTCAACACCTTTCAACTGGATTTTGTCTTATTCTCGTTATTCGTGAAATTTCTCGACCAAGAGAAATACGAAAAGTATGGCCTGGCACTCGCGGGCGAACATCCGTTCCGCTACTTCGATGGAACAGTGGGAACAATGCATATAGTGCCATCTGGCTTTGGGATACGGACTGTGCGGGTATTTAACGTACCCCCTGAGTGCCCCAATGAAGTAATCGGCCGTGTCCTGTCGCGGTATGGCAAGGTGCTTAGCATCACGAATGAAAAATGGGGCAGTGCCTACCGTTTCCGTAGTGTTCGTATGGACCTCCGCCAGCACACACCGTCATATTTAAATATTGCGAGTACAAGGGCACAGGTTACCTATATAGGGCAACCACAGACATGCTCCCTCTGTCAATCTACGGAGCATCTACGCGTGGAATGCCCGCGCAGGCGCCCTGTGCAACTGCCGCGGGAACGCACTGATGGTGACAACCTTGTGCCTCTTCTCAGCGAGATAGTGGCGGGTGCTGCCCACCGAACCGCTGAGAGAACTGACGAATCGACCCCGGGTCCGTCAGGAGAGGTGAAACCGGTACCTAGTGCATCTGTTGACAGCCCTATTGAGATTGTCCCGGACCAGACGCCCGTAGTGGCAGTACCGCCGGCGGCGACTAGTGCGCCTGCTGTGGCCAGTGATGTTGTCACTGTAGAACAGATGGAGGTAGTTAGATGACGCTAAGTCCCCCCGGCGTCGTCATAGGCGCAAGAAGGCGAGCCAAGAACAGCAGGTGGAGGAGGAGGGCGTGATACGTCCCCCTCCTGAGAGCAGCAGTGAGGCTGAATCTCAGGCCTCATCACTTACACGCTCTGTTTCCGCTGGCCGCTCGGACGGTATGCGGAAAACTGCTCGCCAATTAGAAGCACTCATTAGTTCATCACGAGATCGGGGAGCAGTCCCCGCAAAACGTAAAAACGAACAGGGTAGCGAACAGCCGCTGTAGCGCACTCGCACCCTCTCACATACCGCTGCGACTGAGCCGTCTGCGCCGCCTGGTTCGGACTATCCCGCCGATGGGGGAAGACTGAACTGGGCTGACGACGAAGACGACGAAATGCGAGATTGAGTGGGCTCCTTCCCACATGAGCTGTCTGGTTTTTGTGTTTAACATCCGGGGTGAAGTAGAAGGGTTACAGTTTCGATATTTACGCACCTGCTTACATACGACCATGACCTCATCTGACGTTACTTTCTCTGGGTTGCTTTCTTATGCCTGCAATTGACCGTCAGCCGGGAGCCCTCCCCCTTTTAAGAGTAAATATCATCTCCAACCCAGTAAAACTACGCTCTCTGAAGGACTTTCTGCGCCTTGGGGCATTTGATGTGGTTTTTCTCCAGGAGGTTTGTGCCCCCTTTCTCTCTGACCTGGTTGGTTATGAGGCACTATATAACATCGACCCTGACGCCAGGCGGGGCACTGCTTTGCTATACAGATCAGAGTTAACTCCATCCAATGTTACAATGTTACGTTCTTGCGTGTATCATTCGGGATGTACTTTTTATTAACGTCTATGCTCCTTCAGGAGCTAATCACAGGCATGACAGAAGAACACTTTTTACGTCAGAGATCACCCCTTTCTTGACAGCTCGTCGTCTTATCGTGTTTGGCGGAGATTTTAACTGTGTGGTAGCCGATGCTGATCAGGTCCCAACGCCCATGAGGTGTGAAGCACTCGCTTCACTCGTCCAGGCGGCTGACCTTAATGATACGTGGCGCCACTTTCATCCCGCCTACACACAATTTACTCACATCTACCCCACTGGAGCAAGCCGTATTGACCGTGTTTATGTCTCTGCTGATTTGCTTCCTGCCCTTTGTGCCGTCCAAGTCATTCCTGTGGCCTTTAGTGACCACTGTGCGTACCCTTGCTCCTTGCATATCACGGGCCCAACCCCGGTTCCTCGGGGCACCTCTTGGAAGATGATTACACTTCATCTCCCAACGCCCGAACTACGCACTCTTGTCACGAAAACATGGCGGGATTGCATCGCTACTGCATCGAAGCACCCTACCACTGTAGTTTGGTGGCTCCGCTGTGCGAAGCCGCGGCTGCGACGTGTTATCCAGCAACATAGCCGCGAAGTCGCACACTGGAAGCGTAGCACATTAGACTTCTATCAACAATGTCTAAACGATGCACTAACCCTTCCTGCTGACAGGTATGACCAGCTACGCATGCACCTCAGCAAAATTAAAGCGACAATCCTTCGCTTCTCTCGGGAGAAGGCCGAGGGGATGGTGGTGAGGTGCCGCTCCACATCCCTGATTGAGGGCGAGAGGCCATCCAGCTATCACCTTGCCTCTGAAAGGAATCATGCAAAGAAGAACACCATTCCACGCCTTAAAACAGACGATGGTACGCGACTCACAGACCATCGTGAAGTTCTCAAACACCTAACAGACCATTATACGCACCTCTTCCAGGATGTTGCGGTAGACGTCGCCGCCCAACGAGCACTTATCGGTGGGGTCCCAACTTCATTGGATCATCGAGACCGCGACTGTTTAACCGAGCCACTCACACTCGCTGACCTCACATCTGTCCTCCGTGCCTGTCCGGGACAAAAATCACCTGGTCCCGACGGTCTCCCTTCTGAATTCTACCAACAATTCTGGGACCTGTTAGGAGACTGCTTCTGCAAAATGTGCGGGGAGATTTTTGCTGGTTGCGAACTACCCGCCGAATTTCTAGCTGGACGTATTGCCCTTATTCCAAAGGTCACAGGTCACTGTCGAGCTAAAGACCTGCGTCCTATCACCGTTCTTAACACTGATTATAAGTTGGTGGCACGAAGCGTGGCCTCTCGTCTTAAACAGGTAATGAATAAGGTACTTTGCCCCACTCAATCATGTGGCGTTTCGAATCGAACCATCTTCACCGCCGCTTCTATATACCGTGATGCTGTCTTACTCACCGCCGACACTCGAACCCCGGCTGCAATTCTTTCCCTAGATTTCGCCGGTGCCTTTGACAGGGTCTCCCACCCTTACCTGCTGGCCGTTATGTCGCGGATGGGTTTTGGGGAGCGCTTCATAAGAATCATCCGGCACTTCTTGGATGGAGCACATTCCACAATCGTTGTGAACGGCTGACGATCACGACCAGTTCCCATCAGACGATCAGTTCGACAAGGGTGTCCCTTGTCAATGTATTTGTTCGCCTTAGCGCTGGACCCCATGCTGCGTGACATCGGACGGATGGTCGATGGTGTCGCTCTCCCAGGCGTCACCTTCCGCAGTGCGGCAGACGCGGATGATGTCGGTGTGTTCGTCGCAAACGCTAGGGACATCGATTCAATTCGCCGAGTTCTCAACGTTTATGAACGAGCATTCCAACAAAACGGTGCTGATCCCGCTAGGACCACGATCATTGACCATCGAACGCCCATGGTACCGAGTTGTGGGGGAACAACGTATCTTGGGCCTTGAGGTGACTGCCTGTCCGCAGCGCATGTTAACACTCACGTGGAGGCGGCTTCTCACGCGCATCAGAGGACTTTGCGTGAGTCACGCTGATCGACGACTCGACCTCCATCAACGAATCCAACTGATTAATACTTACATCCTACCACGGGCATGGTATGTAGCACAACTCCTTACGCTACCGAAACAAACTGGCAGAGCCATCTCACAAACAGTATATTGGCTCTTGTGGCGGCATGCACTGTTCAAAGTTGATGCACAGACTTGTATACTGCCAAAGGTCGATGGTGGCCTTAGACTCATTGACTTTCCCCGCAAATGTGCGGCCCTCCTGATTCACCGTATCGCCACTTTGCGTGAAACTGACCCAGGTTGGACAACAGCGGTTCTTTACGACCGTTATCGCCCACAATCGGCGCGTGCACCAGTATGTTTGACACATATTCCGTTCCGGATGACGACAGTCAAGGACTATTACCTCAATCGAAGTCACTGACAAGGCACGCACGTCGAAGCGCCTTTACCAGGCACTTCGAGGCCAGCCCACACCACATAAATTAGAGGACAGACGACCGTCGGTCATCTGGCACCAAGCTTGGGCTAATGCCAACAACCCAGCCCTTCCCACGGAAGTTTCAGCGCTATGGTATCGTGTCGTAAACAATTTAATACCCACTAATCATCGCCTGGCGGCCATCCGCCTACGGCCCTCGGCTGCTTGAGGCCGATGTGGTGACGTAGACACCAGAGAGCACCGTCTCTTATGCCCTCACGTCACAGAAGTGTGGGACCTTGCACGTGTGCTATTAGCGCTGATCGGTGGGACGACACCAGACAATGTGTCAATCGATTGGTTCCTTACCCCCGATATTCAGACCAACCCCCGAACGCGACGTAACGCAATGGTGTGGCTCTTGAGCCACACCATTTTCACCATCTATGACCTTTCCCTCACCGATGCTGTCTCTTTCATGGACTACCTGTGGAGCCAGCATCGCCTGCCGGAATCTGACCGGAAATATACCACTACCTTTGCAAGATTTCTGAAAGTTGCAATGGTTCATGGTTATCAAAAGGTGTTCCGGGTTGACTAAGGCACCTCGTCCAGGAATTGCCTGTGTTTACCCCTGGATCTTTGTCCCTCGGACTTTCAAACTACCCTTGACTTGACTATACCCAAGATTTGACATTGTCCTTCTGGGCATCACTAGAGTAGACTGTTCTATGATACTGATAATATGGCAATTGGTAACATGGGAATTGTGTGAACCTTGTATGAAAAATTATTGAAAAAATTATTGGAAAATTAGAAAACACGTAATCTATCTTAGAGGATTATTACTTCGTTAATTTTATGGACGATGGGATTATCTCGCCAGTTTCGTTTTCATTTGTGTGTGCTGCCGTCCCTATTTTTAATTTGCCTTCATTTCTGTCTTTATTTATTTCTTCCTTTTTAGTTTCTAAACTCATCACTTGCTTCGCACCTGCAGAGAGAGGTGTATTTCTGAGTAGTGTGTCGTCGCTCCCTGAGGCATAGTAGAGTGTGCCTCCGCTCTTATTTTCGGTTTATGGCAATAAGTCTTGCTACTAACAGCACCATGCTTTACGTGCTGCGTCGACACTAGAGGATGGCGGCATTTTTGGAGAGGAAAAGGTAGGGCTATAGGGGAGGAAGGAGGCCCAAAAAAAAAATTAAAAAATGTTTTTCTTTAAACAATTAAAAAAAGTAATGTGAAGGAAATTAAAGTTCGGTAGTCACGTAAAATAAATTACCGAACATCACCGCCAGATAATAGAACTCATGAGACGCCCGCTAATTCACGCAGGGCTAACAGGCAATTAGGATTGTGGAAAGGGCGAAGGAAGCTGCGGTCGGATTCATTTCACAATTGCAATTTATTATCATTTAGTTCACAAATACACTTCTGAAATAATTAAATTTGCTTCGCGGCTAATGGCCTCCAAACAAATGCTTTAGAATAAGTTCAATTTTGAAAAGACATGACACACAGTTAAATTTACGAATAAGATAAATCGTATACATATATGAGATCAGCATGCGGAGCGGCTGAAGGCCGCCGGATTAAATCTTCAAAATTCCAAATATACTATGATGATTACTGAAGGCAGAAGGCCACAATGTTGCCGGCCGGTGTGGCCGTGCGGTTCTAGGCGCTTCAGTCTGGAACCGCGTGACCGCTACGGTCGCAGGTTCGAATCCTGCCTCGGGAATGGATGTGTGTGATGTCCTTAGGTTAGTTAGGTTTAAGTAGTTCTAAGTTCTAGGGGACTGATGACCACAGATGTTAAGTCCCATAGTGCTCAGAGCCATTTGAACCAGCCACAATGTTTTAAGATGCGAACAGGGCTGATGGCCCACAAGGTGCACTGAAAGAGATAAACAAACGCAATAAGATGGCTGAAAGCCGCCAGGTTAATTCTGCAAATATATTGTAACAATCGGTAAAACAATACATTAAGTTTAAAAATGTTCTTTTTGAATACCAACGGCGGAAGGCCCACAATAGCTTGTAAAAACCTTCAGAAGAAACTACAATAACCTTTCAAGAGAGAAGGCAATAATGTTTGGACTTGAAGGAAACTCTGAGAACATGTTTCCAGGGCTGTCGGCCCTCAATTAACCTTGACCAACTGAAAATGTAAAATACAGTAAAGCCCTAAAAAAACCTTTTACAATAAATTACAACAACACTAACACTGCCAAAGAATAATTAAGGGAGCTTCCAGGGGATCGGTTTGCCCTCCTTCACTTAGGAGAGACGTGCGGTGAGCCCAACTACAGTCGAATCGTCCGAACCCAACCAAGGGACAGACACGGACTGACCGACCAACCGCTTGCTTGCCACGACGGAGTACACAAGAATTCAAGGCCCCTAAAAAATTATAAGTATCACTATCCCGAAACAAAGGCGTATATGAACTCAGTTGCCAAAACTACACATCATATTGGGCAGCAACAACCGGTGAGGAAAGGACACTGCATAAAAATTACATTAGTGGCCAGGGCAGGTAACCAGAACACTAGGGCCCACAAGGCAGAAAATTCCGCTGGTGCACTTAACTATGGATGAATTAATTTAACCAATTCCATCTGACGGCGACTAACTAGAACTCTTCACTCATTGTTGCTCACAGGAAAACCTCCACAACAGCAACGCCGGAACCAACAACGTAATGCTCAGAACCACTTAACCTTCACGTCCTGGGTCGGCGAGCGACAATGCTCCTACCGATCGGACAGCTCCAGACAGACTCCGACACTGCGCAGAGACCGCCAGCGGCCCAGTCGACTACACCGTGCGGAGATGTCCTCGGACGAACCGACCGACGAACAATCCACCAAAAGTCAGGCCCAGCTTAAGTGATGCGATGCGCCAACGGTCGGGCGGGCGATGTCCACACAGGGCTCACTGCTGCTGCAAGCCGGCGACTGGCTGTCCCGGGCTGCACTCCAGACGCTTTGCAACTGACTGCCAGGGCCCAACTCACGACCCGAACTGTCGCCGTGAACTCTCCTCCTCGCACGTTCCGACTCACTCCACCAGATGACAACCGGGAAGTCATAGCAGCCGAGGAAGTATCCTATCAGAGGGGATTTATCGATACGCACTACTATCGCCGATGACGGTCAGGCAAAACAGCAACTCACAAGGGGAGGCCGGCAATTGTGAAATTCAGATTCGATTCATACTGCGCATAATAAAAGCTCATGGCCAGAGGTGTAATGTGGCAAAGCACCAAGATGCACTTCCCAGCCGTTGTCAAGAAAATCGACAGTTAAAAGAAACCGTTGCGGTGAAATACTGTCTACGATTACTAATTTTCTACAGCGTCGTGGCGCAGCGGTAAGCGCTCGGGTTCATAATATATTTTCACAATGCTTTGCACACACATACAAAAACTCAAAGAGTTTTTTTAGGCATTCATAAATGTTCGATATGTGGCCCTTTAGTGATTCGGCAGACATCAAGCCGATAATCAAGTTCCTCCCACACTCGGCGCAGCATGTCCCCATCAATGAGTTCGAAAGCATCGTTGATGCGAGCTCGCAGTTCTGGCACGTTTCTTGGTAGAGGAGGTTTAATCACTGAATCTTTCGCATAACCCCACAGAATGAAATCGTATGGGGTTAAGTCGGGAGAGCGTGGAGGCCATGACATGAATTGCTGATCATGATCTCCACCACGACCGATCCATCGGTTTTCCAGTCTCCTGTTTAAGAAATGCCGAACATCATGATGGAAGTGCAGTGGAGCACCATCCTGTTGAAAGATGAAGTCGGCGCTGTCGGTCTCCAGTTGTGGCATGAGCCAATTTTCCAGCATGTCCAGATACACGTGTCCTGTAACATTTTCTTCGCAGAAGAAAAAGGGGCCGTAAACTTTAAACCGTGAGATTGCACAGAACACGTTAACTTTTGGTGAATTGCGAATTTGCTGCACGAATGCGTGAGGATTCTCTACCGCCCAGATTCGCACATTGTGTCTGTTCACTTCAGCATTAAGAAAAAATGTTGCTTCATCACTGAAAACAAGTTTCGCACTGAACGCATCCTCTTCCATGAGTTGTTGCAACCGCGCCGAAAATTCAAAGCGTTTGACTTTGTCATCGGGTGTCAGAGCTTGTAGCAATTGTAAACGGTAAGGCTTCTGCTTTAGCCTTTTCCGTAAGATTTTCCAAACCGTCGGCTGTGGTACGTTTAGCTCCCTGCTTGCTTTATTCGTCGACTTCCGCGGGCGGCGCGTGAAACTTGCCCTCACGCGTTCAACCATTTCTTCGCTCACTGCAGGCCGACCCGTTGATTTCCAGAAGCTTTAAACTGCGCATACCATCGCCGAATGGAGTTAGCAGTTGGTGGATCTTTGTTGAACTTCGTCCTGAAGTGTCGTTGCACTGTTATGACTGACTGATGTGAGTGCATTTCAAGCACGACATACGCTTTCTCGGCTCCTGTCGCCATTTTGTGTCACTGCGCTCGCGAGCGCTCTGGCGGCAGAAACGTGAGGTGCGGCTTCAGCCGAACAAAACTTTATGAGTTTTTCTACGTATCTGTAGTGTGTCGTGACCATATGTCAATGAATGGAGCTACAGTGAATTTATGAAATCGCTTCAATCATTTGTAATAGGCCAGTAGTTCCCAGCTCCCAGCATTGGCCAAGTGCAGACATGAACATCCTACGGAGCAGCCAATACGGGCCACACCTGGTTGTGCCGCTCGGGCCCGATTTATCGGCCCCACAGAGAGCGCAAAGTACAGTAGGTGCGTCCGACTTCACTTCCCGGGTGCCCCTGCCCCCGGAACGGTTAACTCAGAGGGTTGTCATTGTGTGCACCTGGGCCTTAACGGAACGTTCAATTCCATCAGATGAAAGAAGAAACGAGAACCCAAAGGTGTAGCCCAGACCCACCACCTAAGCACAGATGTAGAACAAATTGTCAACAACTATAGTCCAAAAAATCGCATGTGCTGACGCAGAAATTACACGCTACAACCGGATGTGTGAAACAGTGCTTTGTTAATAAAACCAAAATCAATCACTTAAAACAACTTTAAATAAAAAGGCGTAGTAGCAGTATAGCAAGAGTTAAAACAAATTTCGACTGCTAAATTTAGCTTACAAGTAACAACTAAACAAGTCTCAGGGTTGAGATATTTTAAGTTACCGATTGAGTTACTTCCACACGTGATGCCCCCAAAAAAGTCACCAAATTATATTTTATCCTTACGGTAATCGAGTCCTTGGTGGAGCCGACATTCAAACCTCGGAACGTCTCAGGAGTTAGCGTACTTTGGTACATCATATAGTTGAAGATTCACAGTATTGTTTGGTACAAACTAAACACTCAGTTTTAAAACATTATACACAATAAGCCGCACGGCTTGGATGGTAAGGCAGAATGCCGACGCTACTTAAGTGCGCGTCATTTACGACGGCGGCCGAGTTTAGGTTCGTTCTGCGCATCTGACGTCACAAAACACAGTCAGCCAATGAACAGAGAACGACGTTGCCAGAGCTCGACTGCAGTGCACAGCACGGACGAGTGTCTTCAGTCTCAGAAACGAAATTGAAATAAAGCATTGTCTTGACAGCAGACTTTCTTTTATAGAAAGTTTGGGAAAAGCGTTCTTTATACCAATTGCTTCATATTCTATTAATTAATTAAACCAAAAGAGCAATAAGCCTCCTAATTCAGGAGATAGCAAGGAAAGATGTTTGTATCATTCTCACTAACCGCTTTTTCGCGATAAAGAACAGCGGTAATTGTTTATTTCCTATTGTACTTCGACGAAACGTGAGTAATTCATTGTAATATCAACAGTGTTTGTCGGTTTTAAAGTCCTCCAGGAGGTCTTTCGAACGACGACCTGCGTTGAGCGTAATGGTTACAGTGTTTGGTTGCTACGCAAAAGGTTCTGTGTTCAAACCTTCGTCGATGGTTAATATTTTCTTTATTTAAAAACAATATCGAAGTGTCTTACTTCATGAATTTTATTCGTTTGAATGTAATTTATGTAATTCCTAGTGGCAACTAAAATCGACCATACGGAAAATATACGCTATGGACTTTTACCTCTGCAAACTCTTCAAAATTTCGTCCAATGGTTTACTACATTTAAAGCTACACAGTCACTGCGTTGAACATCGAAACAAAATTAAGTCATTTATGGAGGAAGGTATCAGTCAAGAAGATGTGTAAAAATCAAGTTTTTGGTCCAAGTAGTTTTTGTGAAATTGAATGATAAAGTGTGTGAAAGCAGTCGGTACATCATATGTATACAAAGGCAAGCAGTGCAGTGACGACAAAATCGCGCACAGCGCGGAATGCGGGGAGCACGTCTCTGTAGCAGCGAAAGGGTTAATACGGCCGTGGTGGCTTTACTTCATAAACTGCGCGCTCCCCCCTAAACGTAAATTTCCGAACTATACTATACTATAGCGCTGCTTCTCTTGGCGCGTGCAACTCGCAACGCAGCAATCTCCCACGTCTGGGCGGGCATGCGCGAACCGCCAAGATAAAAAAATTGAACTATAGACACCAGGCAACAACAGTTCGATCGGAATGATGCAACGAATTGCGTAGCGTCCGACCACAAACATGGATTACTAACAGATTTCCATAACTGAGCACTCGCTAATAGTTTGTCTCAGGTGAGGTATACTTTCAATAAGGTAGGTAGAAAGTGCATGGCCAGTGAAAGACAAATAGAATGGTGTCACCTTATCAGGTCTGCGAAATAATCGTCCAACAGCATCAGAGGAGTGGGTCACTACTACAGTCTCTCAATAAAACGTAAACGGTTAACGGCCACCAACTGTTTGGCTGCGCAGTCCATCTCAAGACATACCCGTTACAACTGTCAGATGTACAATGCCTTCAAAACACCTCTTCACCGATCGGGTTACCACTCCTCGTCGGACCATCGCACCGTCTCCTCCCCACCTCCAAGAAAAGCTCTCCCGGTCGTCCGTCGATCCGCTCGCCACCGCGGCCGACCAACAAGCGGCGAAAAGTTTGCATTTCTGAGTGAATATAGATAGCTGCAAAGCCAGCATGGCTCAATAAGCTGAGATGGCTTAGATGATTTATTACTTATACTTTCACAATCTGACATAATTAAAAACAATGTTAACTTCCGTGATAATCACTCTACATCAGGGTTTCCCAATCTGTGTTCCACAGGAAGCGAATAGCTGCTCCACGGAAGACATGTCCTTTTTCAATATTTTGATGATAATAATGACATGATTTTTTAATTTTGTTGTGATTTCACTGTTATTAGTTATAACTTAAAATTGAAGTAATCGCTTTATGAAGCAAGTCTCTCTCAAGTTTTAAACACTTTATTAATCTTCAAGGTACTAGGATTCTCAAAGTGTACTACCAGGGGAACACTTTGGGAACGCTTTCTCATGTTTGCATTGTCTCGTCGCCAAGATTTTTCTGGTGTAGTAAGTATTTTGTAACATTTTTTAGGGCGTGTAACGCAATTTTGCAGGCTCTCGTCCTCGGAAAAACCCAGCATCCAACACACATGATAGTTACTGGTTCTTTCGTTCTCACAGACAGTAATTAAAACAGCAGGTGTTACGTTTCTGACCCGTTAAAGGTCCTTATCTTCATCCTATCTGCAAGGTCTCTAGGACATTATCTTTCAACAAAATATTTTCAGACAACATTTTTCCCAAGCTACACTGCCTTACTTAAATAAAAAGGTTGTTCAGCTGATGCGTTGGACAGCGTACTCTGAAAATTTTTCACCAACTCAAAAATATCCAGTTATGGTTCCCGAAAGTCTGGCGTGCCAGCATTCGCCAGCCATTACAACTGACGACCTCTGGCGTAAGGTTGAAGCTGTGGCGTGACATACCCGAGCTTTCACACATATTCAGTTCGACTTGATGACTAGTCAGGATAGACCTATTATTGCTATTGCCAGGAGTGGCAGCTAAGAGTACTGAATTTCGAATCTATACGGTTCCAAATCACCTACAATCATTTATTGTGCCCACCATCCTCTATAATCACTGTACACTATGACAAGTAGGGGTACCTCCTAACGTCGTGTCGGACCTCATTTGCGCGGGGCAGTGCATGGCATGGACTCGGCAAGTCGTCTTTTGAAAGACTCCTGCAGAAATAATGAGCCATGCTGCCTCTACAGCAGCTCATAATATGAATCGTATATTTTTAAATGGGCACGATTTTTAGTTTACTATTACTTTAGATACATTGTATGTAGCTGCACCAACTGATTTCAAAAGGGCTGAAATCCAAGAGTTTGTGTATATTTTATGAGATATTGAGAACAGTTTTATTTTTATAGTGGCATCGGATAATGACTCCTGCTCTTTTAAAAAAAGGAAAAAGAAACTTAGCTGGCGGTACTAACTGATGTTGCATATCTGCAATGCTTTTTAATCACACCACTAGATGGCATTATTAGCTGTGCTGACAATCAAACAATTCTTTGCTGTGTTGTTCTTTGTTGTCCTTGTTAGCAAGCTGTTAAACGCACACTGCGTTTCACGTTGCCATTAGTGTTTACCGAGTATTTAATCATACAATTAGCACTTTCAAAGGTGCAGATAAGGAAGCCGAATATTGTAAAGAAAATAAAATAAAAATGTGCAAGGGTACGAGGTGAAGCCTATGGGAATCACTGAGAGATAAGTATTGCAGCAAAAAACCTGCATTCACTTGCAAGTAACAAAAAATTTTTATTGTCTTAGTAAATGAATAACATTATATGCTACCTAATTCCTAGACATGCTTCGTAATTTTCATAGTGTAAATTTCCCATCACTTCTAGTTTTCCTATAATCTTATTTTGTAACGATTTCAAATGATATCAGCACTGTTTGATGATTGTTTACTCATTGAAACAGCGCACAGTGTACAGAGAATGTGAATAATCCGATGTTGCTTTTTTATCGGTATGTTTCCTTTATTTTTATGTGTTCTAACCTTTTGTTTAGAAGACATGAATATGTAATGCATCATACATTTTTAAGTTCCTTGCTTCTATGAAGGGTCTGTGCTACTGTGAATTCAAACCGTTCTTAACCTGTAGCATTTAGTACAAAATATCTCATAATATTGTATTACATTAGTTTTCTACACTAAAAATCTCTAGATAAGGAAATTTGTTCGGACCATAATTTGCATTTTCTTGTGTGTTACCTTCCCTGAAAATCATACTGAAAATATTACTTGTCTTATTATAGGTGCGCACAAAACTGCTTGGGAAAAATTGGAGAAGAAATCTTCCCAAATACCTTTACAGTTTCACAGTATTACAGCAAAAAAATGATTAAGATATACATACCTTCAAAGGCTGATTGAGGTATATAGTGTGAAACAGAGGAGTGCAAGGATTGAGACTCCAATGATGAATTCTGCCAGTTTTAAGTATCACGTGCTTAATGGAGCTATAAGAGGTAGAGAGTATGTTTCGATGTATTTGCAGAAATATTTAGAGGCAAAGAGAGTAAGAAGACTATGTGCACCGAAACCTGCTGACAGAACATCCAAAGACAAGAGAGGAAGGCATATTTCCCACAGCCTGCCCACAGCAGTGCATGATTTAGTGCGAGATCGTATATCATCCTTCCGCGGAATGAATGCCGTTATGTATGTTGGCCAATACGATATCATTTCAGTGCTGTCCTCTACATCAAACTGATGTGGAAAAACATCATCGAGAAAAAGTAAGTTATTCTTTGCAGTGCAGTTCATTGTTCACTGTTGGACATTCTGCAGGGACACTTTTAAGAACAGATTTGGAAGCTCATAGACACTCGTAGCAAGTGTGAGGAGCTAAATGTTCAGCTAAAGTCCCCTCGACTGAATGATACAGCGAAGCACAGAGCTGCGAGTGAGCTGTTTCTTCGTAAACAGAGGAGTAGAATGGTTCAAATGGCTCTGAGCACTATGGGACTTAACATCTGTGGTCATCAGTCCCCTAGAACTTAGAACTACTTAAACCTAACTAACCTAAGGACATGACACACATCCATGCTCGAGGCAGGATTCGAACCTGCGACCGTAGCGGTCACGCGGTTCCAGACTGAAGCAAGTAGAAAGTTTTCCACTTTTCTTCAATATGGGAAATCGTAAGCAGGAATGTTAGAAAACCACATTCTTTCTTTGTCTTCCTACCAAAACTCCCAGTGTAAGATGCGTTTCATTTAAGGCAGCTTACTGTTAACATATTTTACATACACAGTATGAAGACTGACAAAAGTACGGTATATGTCTACCTTGAAAGCGAAGGTAAGAAAAGTCCAAACCAATGTTGTTCATCCGTAAATGATTTATGTAAATGATATACCAATAAAATCCGCGTAACTTCACTTCGTTTCAGACAAGTGCTCAGTTAAGAATAAGAATCACTCACTAAGCAGATTAGTTATACATAACGGAAGATTCAACAATACTTTCCAGTGGGAGGGGGGGGGGGGGGGGGACGCACAGTTTTCTGCCCTGTTACAGGGATTTCGGCATTATGAAAAAGAAACTAAGCAAACAGGACAGATTGTTTACAGTGCATGACGTTACAGAGGTGATTCTCACTTGTTCGAAATAAGATAAATTTCTCATGAAAGAAAATTTAGTTGATTAGATATTAGACTTCAAGTCATAGTGATTGCTGTATTACAGGAAGACTATAATTTTTGAAGAAACTCAAAAGAGTGGAAGTCAAGGAAAGGTAACTTTCTCTATCAGCACTGTTTCAAAGTTCATTTTTTGATAGTAGCAGTGTGGGCTTTATTAGAGTTTCTACTACGATCTGTGGCCTTATTAATCTCATTTTACGTCTGGGACTCCACTGCGGCCTGCTGACTGCGCCAAATACCCACCAGGAAAGGCTCCAGCTAAGTCCGATACAATAAAAGACGTGGTAAAAATGAAGCATTGTCTGGCTGAAGAACACCTACCTATCTATGAATAAATTCTGAAGTGTCGTGTAATGAACAAGAATAAAGACAACGAGTAAATGGCCTGTGAAATATCTATTATTGTTGTATAATGGTGCATAACTATTGTAAAACGCAGAAATGTACATGTTACATTGTTTGCTTTAAGGTTAATGATGCTGTTGTTGTCATGGTCTTCAGTCCAGAGACCGGTTTGATGCAGCTCTCCATGCTACTCTATCCTGTGCCAGCTACTTCATCTCGAAAGGTTAATGAAAACATGAAAAAAGGCGTGTATGGTTTCAGAACTGTTGCTTGTATTTTTTCAAAGGCATCAGTTTTCAGCCTCTAACAATTAATCACATTACTTGAATACTACATTAGAAATCCGATATTTTGTGAAAGAATCACATTTGCACCGTATTAAATAAAATGTGAAGAAATATGCCAATAAGTAGTAAGTTTAAGATTTAAACATATTTTATCGAGTTCTCACAAATGTTACGTCAGTGCAGGACTTTTTGCACTGACTGACCTCTAGATTATGTCCCATATATGTTTGATGGGATTCACTGTGCGCGATTAGAGTGGCCAAATTATTCGCTCGAATTATCCAGAATTTTCTTCTGGCCAAACGCGAACAAAGGTGGCCAGACGATATGGGACACTGCCATCCTAGAACCCCGCCACCAGCTCTTACCAACAAAGATCGGAAATCTTCTGACCATGTCACGGTTTTTCAAACGTCTAGACTTCACTCGAAATGGCCGCGAGCACAGGAGAGGCCCTGCACACGAAGTTGTGATGTTAGCAAAGGCACCCAAGTCTGTCGTCTGCTGCTATAGACCATGGCAATATTTCGCCACACTGTTCTAACGGATAGGTTCATCGTAGATCCCACATTGATTTCTGCGATTATTTCAAGCAGTGCTGCTTGTCTCTTAGCACTGACAACTCTGCGCAAACGCTGCTGCTCTCGTTCGTTAAGAGAAGCCCGTGGAGCACTGCGTTGTCCGTAGTGAGAGGCAATGCCTGAAATTAGATATTCGCGGCACGCTATTGACACTGCTGATCTCGGAATATTGAATTCTCTAAGGATTTCCAAAATTAAATGTCTGATGAATCTAGCCGCAACTACCATTCCGTGTTCAAAATCTGTTAATTCCTATCGTACTGCCGTAATGACGTCAGCAACCTTTACACACGAATCAGCTGAGTACAAAGACAGCTCCGCGAATGCATTGCTCTTTTATATGTTCTGTACGCGATGCTATTGCCACCTGTACATGTGTATGTTACTATTCAATGACTTTCGTCACCTCATTGAAACTAAAATTTCATTACCTTTTGTGCTTCTTGGTGTTGCAGTCTTAATGGTTAGTTGCCCATTGTTGGTGCCCATCAATATTGCACCATCAAGGCGCACTTGGGTTAGAATAATTGTTGCTGATGGAGATGGCACCTTCTTGCGTTAAATTTCTCACCATATATACTTACAAAACGCCTATGTATTCCATCATGTATTCTTCCCACTATACTCCATGCGCACAACAATAAGTCGTTATTTGATGTAATAGCTGGTGTTACATTTTTATTTCCAAGCAGTATGAATATAATTCCAACTGCCACACTCATATGCATGTATTTAATTACTTACTGCATATAACTCCAGACTCCCACATTTATCTAGAACAGTAACTGTATAACCACTACACTAAATAGTTCATAAACAACAGATTCGTAGGTAATAAGCTCTCGCCTTTATGACAGTATTATTTCTTAATTGCAACATCCATAAGAATATTGTATAATGTTTACACTCTTCCTATTTTTCATTTAAGGGCAAACTGATGACATTCGGGAGGACGACGGTTCAATCCCGCGTCCGGCCATCCTGATTTAGGTTTTCCGTGATTTCCCTAAATCACTCCAGGCAAATGCCGGGATGGTTCCTCTGAAAGGGCACGGCCGACTTCGTTCCCTAATCCGATGAGACCGATGACCACGCTGTCTGGTCTCCTTTCCGAAACAACCAAACCAACCAACCAAACCAAACTGATGACAACCCGGAGATGAATATGAAATCCATGTTTATACGGAAATTATGCAGCAAGCTGAGAGCCACATCTATTCTTCAAATATGCCATAGTTTATACTACAATAATTCATCTTTCTGCAGTCACAATATTGTTTTACGAAGACATTTGGGTTGTTGTAACTAACATGGGTAGGCCATGACTTTCGGATCAGGGATTTACTTGAAGCTTCGTACACGTTTCATAATCCATTAGGAAAATACAATGTGCCTATAGTAAGAATGGTGTAACACTTAGGTGATTTAGAGGAAATCACAATACAGATTTTACTCGTGAGGGATGTACTGATGCTTTGCGACACTGAGCAGGAACTGGCGGTAGTCATGGGGCTAGCGTTGAAGCTCCGTAGTCAGTAGGTGGTTGGATGGAATCCCGCTAATGTTATTGTTGTGTTGGCAGAAGAGCCAACACCGTGTTACTAATGGAGGCCGAAATGCACGCGTTTTAGCTCACGCAAGATGGCGTGAGGAGGGAAGAACTATACTGACGTGAGGTCTGAACAATTCGAGAAATTAGAATTCAGAAAGCGGGCGTAATTAGTTTGATAACTTTAATCCATTAATGATGAACGTCGCACCTGACGGTACATGATTCACAGCATTATCAGTTCAGAATACATTCTTGAAGAATATGTCGCCTTGCTAGGTCGTAGCAAATGACGTAGCTGAAGTCTATGCTAAACTGTCGTCTCTGCAAATGAGAGCGTATGTAGTCAGTGAACCACCGCTAGCAAAGTCGGCTGTACAACTGGGCGAGTGCTAGGGAATCTCTCTAGACTAGACCTGCCGGGTGGCGGTGCAGCAACTGATAGTGGCGACACGCGGGTCCGACGTATACTAACGGACCGCGGCCGATTTAAAAGCTACCACCTAGCAAGTGTGGTGTCTGGCGGTGATACCACAGTTATTTTTTTTAACTTATGATTTATTCAAAGCTATTCATATTATTTCACACATTTTACATTAAAAAGGCAATATGATGAAAACAAACGTGTATTGGAATGAACCTTTATTGAAATTCCAATGTAATTTGGTTGTATTTTTACTACCACAACAAAAATATTCATAACTATTGACAAGAGAACGACCAAACGCATAAAGTTTTCCTGAAATCCACGCCTGTAGTGATTTCCGATACAACGTACAACTGGAATTGAGTAAGGTGCCATTTATGGAAGTGAAACGTGGACGATAGATAGTTTAGACAAGTAGAGAATAGAAGCCTTCGAAATGTGGTGCTACAGAAGAATGCTAAAGATTAGATGGGTAGACCACACAACTAATGAGGACGTATTGAATAGAATTGGGGAGAAGAGGAGTTTGTGGCACAACTTGACAGGAAGTAGGGACCGGTTGGTAGGACATGTTCTGAGGTATCAAGGGATCACAAATTTAGCATTGGAGGGCAGCGAGGAGGGTAAAAATCGTAGAGGGAGCCCAAGAGATGAATACAGTAAACAGATTCAGAAGGATGTAGGTTGCAGTAGGTACTGAGATGTGAAGAACCTTGCACACAGTAGAGTAGATGGAGAGCTGCATCAAAACAGTCTCTGGACAGCACCAAGCATAGTCAAATTATTGAGCACTATTTAACTCGTTTCCTTCAGGCTAAAAAAACGACCTGTCACTAGTGGATTCATGTGGTACGTGTGCGTTATGTGTGGTTAGGTACGGGCTATCGGATGGGAAGCGTGGAGGAGGCGCTGCACGTCCTTGACACTTGGCAGGCCAAGGAAGATGTCAGCCAGCCACTGCCCGGCCCCAGAGGGAGAGGCGCGTCCCTCTCGCCGGCGGGCCTTTGATCACCACGCAAGGAAATGGCCCGCGCCCATGCCGCGCGCTTCTGCGCCTGCGCCGTGGTCAGCGGTCCGTGATGCCCGCTGCTCGGCTCCGCGCCACGCCACGCCACGCCGTATGCGCGTCCGTACGTGGCCCTCTCCTGTCACGCACCGCTGGCCACCGCCTAAAAGGGGCCCGCCGATTCGCTGGGCCGTGACATTCGATTCGTCTGCTGCGCGGCCGCAACGGCCTCTTCCCAGCGCACTGGCTCTCTGATGACCGACAACCGGGCTTACGACTCACCAGCGATTTCATTTTGCAATTTACAAACGCCGATCGACAGGCGCTTTCTCTTAAGCGATCACATATAATCGCGCACCAGCAGGCAAACACAGCGTTTGTATCAATCATGTCACGATTAAATTTCAGCGGTAGTCATGTTAGCCGGCATATATTAGTTTTCTATTTACCTGTCCTGTGTGTAAAAACCTGCGTGGAAGTTTGTTCTTTCTGTGCTAAGTTTAACTATACGTGGTACTTGGTGAATGACGCAACCAGCCACAAACAATTTTTAAATGTTTTAGTTTAGTGCCAGGACCTGTTTCGGTCCGCGCGGGATTAGCCGAGCGATGTAGGGCGCTGCAGTCTCGGACTGTCCGGCTGGTCCCTGCGGAGGTTCGAGTCCTCCCTCGGGCACGGGTGTCTGTGTTTGTCCTTAGAATAATTTAGGTTAAGTAGTGTGTAAGCTTAGGGACTGATGACCTTAGCAGTTAAGTCCCATAATATTTCACTCACATTTGAACATTTTTGAACCTGTTTTGGGCTGCTATACTTCAGATGGCTAATATTTGCAGCTACATAGTTGTTTTGATCAACAGTACGTCGTCTGCGCCCACACTTCACAAGAATAGTTGAGTATTTAGTGCCACTATATAAGTTGTTTCATTAATAAGAACACTCTAAACTACTAGCATTTATTTAGATACAATGCGAAGTAGTTGCGTTCACTTACATACGTTCCACAGATGGCGATTTGCATCTTAATGGTCCATGTGATTATCCAGGTCGATGTATATGTTGTTGAATTCCATACAGCACACAAATAAATTACTGTGGCACACTTCATAATGTTCACAACGTCAGTGTTGAAAATCACAAGTGCTATATACTTTGTGTTTCTGTTTACAGTGTAAAGGTTATCATTAAGCAAACATAACAAGACATCAATCGTTTGGGCATGGGTGTGTGTGATGTCCTTAGGTTACTTAGGTTTAATTAGTTCTAAGTTCTAGGGGACTGATGACCTCAGAAGTTAAGTCCCACAGCGCTTAGAGCCATTTTTGAACATCATTCGTTTCCCATTAGCGAAGGATGTAAACAAGGCCAAGATGATATGTGGGACGTGCAAAATAATGTTAATAACAGAAAAATCTTTGCCTCCCAAGAGTAAAATTGTTATTAAAAGACAACAGGAGAAATTGTTTTTACTAACATTTTTAATTTTTTGTTGTAACTGTCATTGGAAGTTTTGACGAAATATGTTAAAAGAAGTGACTGCATGATATAAATTAGACGTAAGTGTACACACCTATAGAGACATATGACTATAATCACTTGCAAGAAATACAAAATTAAAAAGTTGGAGGTTGGGATGAGAGCAACACATTTGTACATCATGATTCCTTATATTTATACAATTTTATACTGATATCCTAAACAGGTTCTTTATTTTGCAGTATTGTGACTCGTAAGGGTGCAGTTTCTCCTTGATTTCTGTGAACAGTCCAAGAAAATCATTTAGAAATTTATTAATGACTAGCTCCTGCTGCTCATTTAGAATGTAATAGGATGAACTGAGCACGCGAATATGTATTCATAGCTCTTCAGAGAAGTCAGTTTTATCGCCTTTCTTAATAGCATGTAATATCTGTAAGTTGTCATTAATGTTAGAAACGAAGTGTCCATACTGAATCACGGGAGTGGCTATACCAGATTTATTTCAGTTTTTTAATCTAAAGGCATCCATGTGTTCCCGACATCTTGTTCCGAAGCTTCTGAATGTCTGTCCAAGATAAAATGTGTTACAACTGCCATAAATAATGTAGTAAAATCCTCATTTTTCTTGGGCAATGTGGATTAAATAACATGTAACTATACTGTTCAATATAATGATAAAAACCTACGAATCGTAGATGCAGTCAACAGCAATTCATTAATTTCACTGATGGCGTGTCGTGCGTAGTCTTATCATCAGAGTCGTGAGGCCACATCCTCAAAGGATACCGATAAAAAGATAAAAGATAATTACTTAGATCAAAGAAAATTAAACACTTGAAGTTAAGATTAATTCATAAGTAACAAGAGTGTAAATTTGTACATACATTTTATGTATCATATGGAGGTGTCCGGAAGATGACACATACTGATGATACATTGCTTTTATTTTTCCTCAGACATCAGACTGGTTTCATGCAGAACGCCCTTTGCGCTCTACAGCCTCAATAATTTTTTGCATACACTCCGGTCTTTGTCTTCTGTTACAATTTTCCCGTTTACTGCCACTTCCATTACATGCAAATTATTCCGTAACATATTAATGGATGTCCTGTTATTCAGTCGTTGCACCATATGGAACATACCTGCAGAGAACCACCACATACCTTATTCGCTTACATACTTTCCAACGCCCTTCTATAGCATCACACCTTAAATGTTTCTATTTTCTTCTTTTCCGTTGTTCCTTCAGACGATGAATCATTTATGTACAGTGCTGTGCGCAAAACATACGTGCTGGGACATTTATTTGTGAAACTGAGGCCGATATCCGTATTAGTATACGACCAACTTGGAGGATAGTACCAGCTGAAGGCTGCCTATTTAACGAATTTTATTTTCAATATTTCATGCAGTTATCAAATTTTTAATTTCTGTCGTTCCCTGTTCCTTAAGAGCTATGACCTTATGTTCAAATATTGAACTACAGCAGTATCTGGTAATCGAAAAAGTGATTCAGAAGTCCATGTATTTCAACAAACCCACACCTGGCCTTGCTGATTTTTGTTTTCCTTAATTTTCCTAAATAGCATAAAGCATATGCCGGGATGGTTCCTTTAAAAGGGTAAGGCCAATTTCCTTCTCCATCCTTCCCTAATCTGAGCTTGTGATCCGTCTCTAATGACGTTAATCACTAAACTCCTCCTCCTCCTGCTCCTCCTCCTCCTCATATAGCTTATTCAGTCTACCTAAAAAACAGCTAAATAGTTCATTTTTGTGCACTTAAGTCTTTGTGTGATTATGAATTGCTGTTGGAGAATGTAACCAGCCACAAGTACCTTTAAAAAAATTATGTTACTCTCATGCCTGGTTTCGAGCTTTCATATGTAATGTTGTGGGTGGTTGCGTTATCAGTTTGCTTAGTGTTGTTTCTTAATCATGCGCATGTGTATGGTAACTACTGTTATTTATGTCGTAATGTAGGACACAAGTGATAGTGGAACAACAAAGAACAAGCGTTTACTAATCCACATTCGAGTACACGCATGCATACAAACAGTACCATATGCAGCAGAACCCATCTCCTGCTCAGTCCTCTTATAGGGGAGTGCTCCGATAGACAGCGTAGAGGATGCTGTGCTGTGTGCACAAGTCACAGGCGGCAGACAGTGCTTACATAGGCACAGTACAAGTGCAGAAATAATATCAAACTTAGGTGACGCAAAGTGAAGTAGATCTGAAACAGTTTTGTTCCCGATTATGAAAAAAAATCTGTTAACAGACTTTAGTTTAAAAGAATTACAACGATGAGCCAAAACCTTATGACCTCCTGCTTAATAGCTTGTTTGTGCGCCTTTGGAACGAAATACATCACTGTTTCTGCGTATCAGGGATCCATAAGTTTGTTGGTAGGTTTGTGGAGGTATGTGTCATTAGATGTCTACGCACAGGTCATGTAATTCGCGTAAATAACGGGACGCTGATTTGCGTACGCGATGATGGCCCCCGACAGCGTCATAGTTCAATTCTATAGGATCTACATCTGGCGAATTTGTTTGCCGAGAGCCCAACATGAGTCAACTATAATGCTCCTCAAATCACTATAGTATGGTTCTGGCTCCGAGACACGGGCAGTTGTACTGCTGGATCATGACATCGCCGTCGGAAAAGACATCAAGCATGAAGCGATGGAGGTGTTTCGATTACTACCACAGGTCTCATGCAAGGGCAGAAGAATGTCTGCAATAGCATAATACTGCTTCCACCAGCCTGCAACTGTGGCGTGCTGCACGTTTCGAGTCGCCGTTCACCTCGATGACGACGTCTGTGGAGACGACCAACGATCTAGTTTAGCAAAAATGTGATTCATCCGAAGAGCCGACATGTTTCCACTGATCGACGCTTGAATCACGATAGTACCGTGCCCACTGCAACTGTAATTAACGATGTCGCTAGGTCGGTGCTCCATATTCAACATTGTGCGATAAAAGGTGTGCTCCGAAACTCTTGTGCTTGCTCGGGAATTGTGATCTGCCCACAGATATTCCACAGCACAGATCATCATCTTTCCCATGTTACAGAGCAGACAAGCCCCCCCCCCCCCTCATTGTCGATAAAGAATCGTAGACGTCCACTCATTTAGCACCTAGCGGTAATGTCACTGTCCCGCTGCCTCTTTCCGTAGGCGCTCAAAACGACAGTAGCACGTGAGAACTCGACCATCTTCTCCGTTTTCGAGATACTCGTTCACACGCTCTGCGTGATAATCTGCCCTTTCTCAAAGTCGCTTATCTCAATAGATATCCTCATTTGCAGCCCATATCTTCGCTTGGGTGATCCCCTGACCGTGTTTGCTCCCTTTACATACTTTGTTAGGGCGTCATGTGCCACTGGGCGGCATCCAATGTCGTCGAGGGAGTGGTCATAATGTTTTGGCTTATCAACGTATACTCTGACATGTTTCAGAATATTAATAAAAGTGTAAAATGGTTGCAATGGAAGAGGTTCAAAGTCTAACGTAAAGATACAATCTCTAACAAGTAAAATTAGAACCACTGGAAACAACTGAGGGCTCTAGCATACCCTGGATGCATGATAGATTGCTTGCAGAAGTTTGATAACAAACACGTGGCTTCAGCTGCAAACATTCGGAAAATCTTTATAAGAAGCTATCAATAACTAACTGGTCGGCAGATATCCAAGACTGGTGATCCTTAATGTGAATGGCCTTTGTTGAAATTAGCGTAAATTTCTGTCTCTTCAGGGGCCAGGTCTCATAAAGACTAAGTAAGCTTTTTTAAAAACATATAATGTAAACACTGAATATAAAATTCAACAGTCAGTTTTATGCCTTTGAATTCACGACATTAACACCACATATAACATACGCCGAAACAGAGGAATTTACAAAAGTCAGTGCTCTGACTATAAGGCGAGGTACATCGGATAAACCGGTGTAAGGAACACACGGAATTAAAGAGAAAAAAGGACATATGTAGCAAATCCACATTCGCAGCTCACGTTATACAAGATAGTCACAAGGTACATAGTACAGAAACCAACCTCATATTCCTTCATTCAATAACTAGCAACTACCTACTGGACATTTATGAAGAGATAGAAATTTATGATCAGTTGAAAGAAAGGGAAAGCAACGGACATTAAGAGGCACCAATATTCTGGATATCTGCCACCCGTTTATTAATAACTTCCGTAGCATAACAGTGAGAGTTCTCACGTGATTTTCTGGTGTGCTGACATCATCAGTGACCCTATTGATAAATTGGTGGGAAATTCCAGATGGTTGATTGTCATGCTGGCTGTTTTGGAATACTGGGAGGGACTCTGTGAGGTCAGAATATAAGACTTGGTGTATTACGGCAGGCTCTGTGACATCCGCTTAAACGATGGCTGACCTGGAACACAAGATGGCTATTGAATAAGGCGACCAGAGCATACTGGGACAGTCTCTGTGTCGTCAGAAACCATCCCTGGAGATTAGATTCAGTTTTCGTTCCATAGACCCAAAAATCTGTGGGCAGATCACAATGCCCGAGCAAGCACAACAGTTTCGGGTGTACCCGTGGTCTAGGGGTAGCGTCTTCGATTCATAATCAAAACGTCTTCGGTCCCGGGTTCGATCCCCGCCACTGCCTAAATTTTCATAAATAATCAGCATTGGCGGCCGAAACTTCCGGCATAGGAAGTCAGCCTCATTCTGCCAACGGCCTTGTCAAAGAGGGCGGAGGAGCGGATAGAGCTTCAGGGCACTCTCTTGTCCTAGGGGTGGGAAATTGCCCCTAAAGGAGGAAGAATCAGCAATGGTCAACGACATGAGGATGCAGAAGGCAATGGAAACCATTGCATTAAAGACACGTAACGTCAATCCACAGGACATGTGGCCTGTAATTGAAGAAGTGTCATGATGATCTCCCCATTGGCAAAAGATTCCGGAATAGTCCCCCATTCGGATCTCCGGCAGGGGACTGCCAAGGGGGAGGTTACCATGAGAAAAAGATTGAATAATCAACGAAAGGATAACGTTCTACGAGTTGGGGCGTGGAATGTCAGAAGCTTGAACGTGGTAGGGAAACTAGAAAATCTGAAAAGGGAAATGCAAAGGCTCAATCTAGATATAGTAGGGGTCAGTGAAGTGAAGTGGAAGGAAGACAAGGATTTCTAGGCAGATGAGTATCGGGTAATATCAACAGCAGCAGAAAATGGTACAACATGTGTAGGATTAGTTATGAATAGGAAGGTAGGGCAGAGGGTGTGTTACTGTGAACAGTTCAGTGACCGGGTTGTTCTAATCAGAATCGACAGCAGTCCAACACCGACAACGATAGTTCAGGTATACATGCCGACGTCGCAAGCTGAAGATGAACAGATAGAGAAAGTGCATGAGGATGTTAAAAGGGTAATGCAGTATGTAAAGGGGGATGAAAATCTAATAGTCATGGGCGACTGGAATGCAATTGTAGGGGAAGGAGTAGAAGAAAAGGTTACAGGAGAATATGGGCTTGGGACAAGGAATGAAAGAGGAGAGCGACTAATTGAGTTCTGTCACAAGTTTCAGCTAGTAATAGCGAATACCCTGTTCAAGAATCACAAGAGGAGGAGGTATACTTGGAAAAGGCCGGGAGATACGGGAAGATTTCAATTAGATTACATCATGGTCAGACAGAGATTCCGAAATCAGATACTGGATTGTAAGGCGTATGCAGGAGCAGATATAGACTCAGATCACAATATAGTAGTCATGAAGAGTAGGCTGAAGTTCAAGACATTAGTCAAGAAGAATCAATACACAAAGAAGTGGCATACGGAAGCACTAAGGAATGACGAGATACGTTTGAAGTTCTCTAACGCTATAGATACAGCAATAAGGAATAGCGCAGTAGGCAGTACATTTGAAGAGGAATGTACATCTCTAAAACGGGCCATCACAGAAGTTGGGAGGGAAAACATAGGTACAAAGATGGTAGCTGCGAAGAAACCATAGGTAACAGAAGAAATACTTCAGTTGATTGATGAAAGACGGAAGTACAAACAAGTTCCGGGAAAATCAGGAATACAGAAATACAAGTCGCTGAAGAATGAAATAAATAGGAAGTGCAGGGAAGCTAAGACGAAATGGCTGCAGGAAAAATGTGAAGACATCGAAAAAGATATGATTGTCGGAAGGACAGACTCAGCATACAGGAAAGTCAAAACAAACTTCGGTGACATTAATAGCAACGGTGGTAACATTAAGAGTGCAACGGGAATTCCATTGTTAAATGCAGAGGAGAGAGCAGATAGGTGGAAAGAATACATTGAAAGCCTCTATGAGGGTGAAGATTTGTCTGATGTGACAGAAGAAGAAACAGGAGTCGATTTAGAAGAGATAGGCGATCCAGTATTAGAATCGGAATTTAAAAGAGCTTTAGAGGACTTACGGTCAAATGAGGCAGAAGGGTTAGATAACATTCCATCAGAATTTCTAAAATCATTGGGGGAAGTGGCAACAAAATGACTATTCACGTTGGTGTGTAGAATATATGAGACTGGCGATATACCATCTGACTTTCGGAAAAGCATCATGCACACAATTCCGAAGACGGCAAGAGCTGACATGTGCGAGAATTATCGCACAATCAGCTTAACAGCTCATGCATCGAAGCTGCTTACAAGAATAACATACAGAAGAATGGAAAAGAAAATTGAGAATGCGCTAGGTGACGATCAGTTTGGCTTTAGGAAAAGTAAAGGGACGAGAGAGGCAATTCTGACGTTACGGCTAATAATGGAAGCAAGGCTAAAGAAAAATCAAGACACTTTCATAGGATTTGTCGACCTGGAAAAAGCGTTCGACAATATAAAATGGTGCAAGCTGTTCGAGATTCTGAAAAAAGTAGGGGTAAGCTATTGTGAGAGACGGGTCATATACAAAATGTACAACAACCAAGAGGGAATAATCTACATCTACATCTACATCTATACTCCGCGAGCCACCTTACGGTGTGTGGCGGAGGGTACTTATTGTACCACTATCTGATCCCCCCTTCCCTGTTCCATTCACGAATTGTGCGTGGGAAGAACGACTGCTTGTAAGTCTCCGTATTTGCTCTAATTTCTCGGATCTTTTCGTTGTGATCATTACGCGAGATATATGTGGGCGGTAGTAATATGTTGCCCATCTCTTCCCGGAATGTGCTCTCTCGTAATTTCGATAATAAACCTCTCCGTATTGCGTAACGCCTTTCTTGAAGTGTCCGCCACTGGAGCTTGTTCAGCATCTCCGTAACGCTCTCGCGCTGACTAAATGTCCCCATGACGAATCGCGCTGCTTTTCGCTGGATCATGTCTATCTCTTCTATTAATCCAACCTGGTAAGGGTCCCATACTGATGAGCAATACTCAAGAATCGGACGAACAAGCGTTTTGTAAGCTACTTCTTTCGTCGATGAGTCACATTTTCTTAGAATTCTTCCTATGAATCTCAACCTGGCGCCTGCTTTTCCCACTATTTGTTTTATGTGATCATTCCACTTCAGATCGCTCCGGATAGTAACTCCTAAGTATTTTACGGTCGTTACCGCTTCCAATGATTTACCACCTATGGCATAATCGTACTGGAATGGATTTCTGCCCCTATGTGTGCGCATTATATTACATTTATCTACGTTTAGGGAAAGCTGCCAGCTGTCGCACCATGCATTAATCCTCTGCAGGTCCTCCTGGAGTACGTACGAGTCTTCTGATGTTGCTACTTTCTTGTAGACAACCGTGTCATCTGCAAATACCTCTACATCTGCAGATTTTGAACCGTTAAGAATGACATGTTGTGTTCTTTCTTCTAGGAAATCCTGAATCCAATCACAAACCTGGTCCGATATTCCGTAAGCTCGTATTTTTTTCACTAAACGTAAGTGCGGAACCGTATCAAATGCCTTCCTGAAGTCCAGGAATACGGCATCAATCTGCTCGCCAGTGTCTACGGCACTGTGAATTTCTTGGGCAAATAGGGCGAGCTGAGTTTCACATGATCTCTGTTTGCGGAATCCATGTTGGTTATGATGAAGGAGATTTGTATTATCTAAGAACGTCATAATACGAGAACACAAAACATGTTCCATTATTCTACAACAGATTGACGTAAGCGAAATAGGCCTATAATTATTCGCATCTGATTTATGACCTGTAACGCCGGAAATGCATATCCTCCTATTTCCATCTATTGTACTATTATTTTTTTCCTTGTTTTGTTACCTCAAGATATGACATTTCTGTCTCTTTATATATTGTAATTGTTTTACTGTTTGTATATATATATTTATGCACTTATGTCGATGTATAATTGGTTTGTTGTGTAAAGAGTATTTGTATTTTTACGCTGGGTCTTGCCTAGGGAAAACTGCTATCGAACGATTACATCGATAGGTCGTGTGAAGAAACAAAGTTTGTAGGATCTTTGGTAGTGTTAACTCTGCCGCGTGGAGCGCGGGCAGAACGGTGAGAGTCTGGCTGGAGTAGCGAGTGGAGCAGGTGTGTTGTGTGACGCTCCCGCGAGTTGCCGCGCTTTCGGGGTTTGGCAGTATGTAATTGCGCTCGACTCGCGATGATAGTTTCTGACATGGTGTCGCGGACGGGAGGCATTAACTGGCGCACATCAAGAGCCCGTTTCGCCTGGTGACCGTGTCGAGAAGAAGGCGCGCCAACATCCAGCTTCTGCAACAGCGACGGCCGACAATGAGTGGCTATCGCCACCTCCTCGATCGACGGCTTCAAACCTTCAATCAACCAACAAGGAAGACTAAAAGCACGTAAAGTTTCAGAACTGTATGGCAGACCTCAGCTTTTCAAATTGTTCCATTTGCCTCGCAAAATTACAGCAACTTAGCATGAACCTTTGTTGCTCATTGTCCCAATTGCATTGCCAAGCAGGGTCCCTTCCTTTTCCGAAATGAACCCGAGTGTCGTTGAAATTCAAACGCCAGCATAATTCCATTTCACTGCTTTAATTTCAAAGTTCAATTCAAGCATTAGCTGGCTACAATAGTTAGATTACACAAGCACAAATTAAGAGTGCGAGTTTTGTTACCGTATTTTAGCTTACCTGTGACTGCAGCTCAGCTTGGTACGTACTAAATTTTACTATTGTTAATTGTTCAGAATCGTTTAATTCAAGTTCAAAGTTAAATCTCTTCTTTCTAAATTGCGTAGATTCAAGTAGCTTTAGAAATGATTGTTGAGGTAGTCCAAGACTAACTGTATTTCGATGTGCTTCAGAAAGAAAGCTCACTATTAACTTCAGTCACTAAATTAACTTTCGATTTTCCGTTTTCATTAATTCTTTTGCTAAATTAAGTCAGAGTGTAGCGAAATTTATTACTTCTGACAAACTTTCAGTTTTCACACTACACGTGTCAACCTTCAGTTGCCACGCTTCTAGTGTTAATTATATGTGTAATAACCTTTCTTTTTCAGTTGCTATAGTAATTGTCCTTAGGACTGGCGACCGTGATTTCCCCCAAATCTCAAATATCTAATTACCGCTAGTTAATTGTTAACGTAACGGCCGCACATTTACTTTCTTTATTAACTTTACCCCTTTTCAAAATTAATTTCCACCAGTTTCATTTGCATTTTTCCTTTCATTTAGATGTAACCCTTTCCTCCCTCTTTACCGGTAGATTAACTTCGGTGACGATTGCTTTTCCCGAATTTCCATTAGGTACACGCGGTTTAATTTTTCACTGTCATTAAGGTCGGTAAGTGAGGGGGGAGGTTACACGTGGCGACCTGGTGACAGGACAATCTTCAGATTTGAGGTTGTTCTGGACACGAATTTTCTTTGGTGCAAATGTCGTAACAAAGTACTGGTTACGTACAGGCCGTTACGTCAGCGAGAATAAGTAGTGGGAGTAATCCTAATTACATTTGAGATTTGTCATTTATATTGAAAATTATTAAAATGAGTGAAGGCAACAATTACCAAAATTTGGTAGACTTGGAGACGGAACAATCGGTCGAAGAGTGGGAAACGCGCACGGCGGTTCCCATTGTTCAGGGGCAGGCGGCTAGCATGAAAGACGCGACCGCCGAAACGCAACAAAGAGCAGAAATGGAATTCCAAACTTTAGAAAATGTTTCGGAATCGGAAGCGAAAATCAAATCTGTACCCCTTGATGATGAATACGGGGGAACATGTATAGAGGAACCAGCTACGGAAGTAAAACCGGTAGTTTCCGGGAATTTAACTGATTTATTGAATGTTTTGATTAACGAAATCAAGAGTCAATCGGCCAAGCAAGAAGATCAGGCTGCCAAACAAGAAGCTCAGGCTGCCAAGCAAGAAGCTCAGTCTGAAAAATTTGAACGGATGCTAGACAATCAGAACAAAGCTATTAACGTTGTTATCAACAATGTTGGAGTTGTTAACACAAAAGTTGATAAAATCAAAGAAGATATTGTTGTAATTAATACCGAAATCGGTAATCTTAAACAGGAAATGATAGGCGTTCAGGCGGAAATTGCGAGCATAAATACTCGTTTTGATTCCGAAATTAGCAGAATCGAGAAAAGTGTAGGAGACGCAGTTGCTCCGATCATCGAGAATAAGGTGACGGAACAAATTCAATTAGTGAGAAAAGAGGATCATCAGAAGGTGGAAACTTTAAAGGCTTTAGTATCCGAAGTAGATACCAAAGTGACGAAGCAGGCTAATACCTGCGAAGAGAAAAAGAGGGAAGTGGAAACGCTTGCGACAACCACTTGCCAAGTGATTACGAGGGTGTCGGAATTAGAAAGGAAACTTGACGAAAAACAGAGCTATGTGCCAATCTGTGCACATAGTTCGGAGTTGTTGACGAAAGAGGAGCGGTTCGACCCCTTGAAAAAAGGCGGTATACACCCGACTGATTTCATTAAAAATTGTGAAAGAGTTTTACCCAGATCATGGACTAATGAGAGAAAAATTAATGCGGCTATTGATGTGTTGGCTGGTGATGCCAAGCGTTGGGGCTTAAACCTCAACATTACGAACCTGACTTTTGACGAGTTTAAAAATTTGTTTGTGGCTGAATACTGGTCAGAGCAGAAACAGCAAGGTGTCTGGCGCGAATTTGTCGTATCGAGGCCTTTCGATGCGAATTCGCGCGTTTCGATGAAGGAGTTTTGTGAGGGCTGGTTCCGCAAGTTGGAATATTTGCGTGATCGCCGCAGGGAATCCGAAATAGTCTGGGAACTCTACAAGAAGCTTCCAGATGATACAAAACGCTACGTAGGAAGCAATTACAGGACAATCAATGATTTCCTGGAAAGAGTTGAGGACGAGGACAATTGGCGCAATAATCGCGACAGTGGTGGAGGCCGTGGTAACAACAACAGGAACCACAACAACGATAACTATGGGAATAATGCATACCGCAATCTTGGCAGCAATAACAATAATGGTTCGGGCCGTAATGACAATCGGTACAATGCAAATAATAACCGGAATGACGGAAACCAGTATCATACTAGCATGATACGGGCTGCGCAGAATAGTAATAACGCCAGAGGGTGTGACCAGCCGCCTCAGCAGTATCCGGGGAGCGTATCTGCTGGGACGAGACAGGGAAACCATTAGCCGCGCCGGTGAGGGGCCGACCGGGCGTGGAGAAATTTTGGCGGCCCAATAACAGGAGAAAACCCAGGTGTCGTCGTTATGAAAATTCCGTATGGAATAATCAACGGCGGGAGAGTGTGCCAGTATTAGGAGAAAGGAGTGCGCCCACAAGTAGTAGATCAGCTGTAGACACGGCAGTAGAAAATACATTCACTGTCAGTGAGAACAATTTAAGTAGTGTTCCGGAAATCGACTATAAAGTGGCAGCTGTAATACCCACAGCGGAACTGGAGATTGAGTTTAAGAATGATTCGCAAGTGTTGAAAGAAGATCAGATGTCGGATAAAACGTCCGTCATCGAGCGAGGGGATGCAGAGAGGGATGAGGTCTGGTTAAGGCAGTTCGGTCGCTTATACGACGAACTAGAGATTATAGGGACCTGTACGGGAGAAGTGTTTATGGGGAGCACGGGCAGGATTTGCCGCGTCTCGTCCCGCAGGAAGATAGTGATTGTGAAGTGATGGAAAGTTCTGGCCCTAACCGGCAGACTTTACTAGAAATAGTTGATGTTAACGGGGAGCACGAGCAAGATGCGTCGTGTTTCGTCCCGCAAGAGTTGGATGTTGAAGTAGTAACGGAAAGTTCTGGCCCTAACCGGCAGACTTTACCGAAAGTTTCAGTGGTAGAAGTAGCCGACCCATCCGACGCAAACCTCCAGTTTAAACATTGCGAAAGTATTAAGGAGAAAGATTGCGAAAATTTTAGTGATAGCCGGACACGATTGGTAGAAAACCACGTAGATTACAGTGTGTATGAGGTTAGAGCTGACGTTATACGGTCAGACGATAACAGTGTGGGTTGCGCAGATCTAGAGGAAGTAATTGCAGATACTACTGGGCACATTTCTCCAGGTAGATTGGCAGATGAGATCAATCCGGCTAAAGAGGAATCAACGAAGGTGACAATTAGTGAATTGATAGCAAAGCAACACTCGCTAGTTGACGAGTTACAGGAAAAGGTTTCGGTATTGGAGGCGACGCTACAGACTATGCCTCAGGACAAACGTGTTGAAATTAAAACTGTATGTGAACAGAGGCTGAAAAAGCCGCCAGATAAACCGGATTTAGGATCAAAGCCGGATGGTTTTTTCTGGAATGACCTGGATATAGACGAGGATTTACTGTGGGAAAATAATGAAACAGTCGAGGACAAGTGTAGACAGATAGTAGTGTCTGTTAATATGCACGACCTACAACTAAACGTGTTGATTGACACTGGTGCAGAATTGAGTGCTGTATCTGGGAAAATATTTGAGTTACTGAAAGACAGACCCGGCATCGTAGTTATGCCAGTAACAGGAGTGAAAATTATCGGTGTTACTGGGAAGGCCAGTAAACCGGTCACAAAACAGATTTTTGTCAACTTCGAGATATGTGGGGCACGATTTGAGCAAGAGTTTGTCGTCGTGCCAGACTTAACTACGGAAGTAATTATCGGGTTAGATTGGCTATTAAAGTACCGTGCAGTGATTAACTGCGAAAGCAAAACTTTGACGTGTATGTCACTAGATAAAACGATAGTAGTTAGCCTTGACGAGGCAGGAGACGGTGTGCATAGGCAATACCAGCCTATACACATTGTTAACTGGCCGAATGGTATTGATGTAGGTATGAATTTGAACTACCGTAATGTGAGGAAGTTTGGCATTGACAAAAGTGTAGAAAGTGAATTGGAAGAGATAATCAAATTCCCTCCACGGATTGACATTAGTATTGGTGTGAAAAACGATCGTTTGCGAGAATTAATGAAGCTAAAAGCCGATGCTCGCATACGTCGTAATGACGCTAAAGTGCGTTTTGCTAAGTTTGCAATCGGAGACTTAGTACTTGTAAAAGCTCATGAGAAATCGAGCGAGATAGACAATGAAATCTCCAAATTTAAGTTTGTTTATAATGGACCATTGTAGACCTGAAATTGTACCAACCAAGGATTGATTAGTACCACAGATAGGGTAATTTGTACAGTATGTAGATATAGAGTGTAAGATTTAAGGATGTGCCATGTGGCGATGCTTTTGCCTGACCTAGAGGTCATTAAAGAAGTTGTAATTAATAAGTAATTTATGTTGATTAAATGATTTAAAAGTTACTGAATATTAATCAATTTAAAAATCCAAGCTGCTAGTTTAAGTTTCAGCTGAGTCACAGTAGATTAAGGAATGTAAATATGATTTTGTAAATAGCTGTAAGATTCCATAAATATGTGATTTACTAGTCATTGCCGATGTACTTAGACGCTGTTTTAAGTTTCAGGCTAGTACATGCGTGTGATGATGGACAGTGTTGAGTTATCCACTGTGATAGTATTAAGGGACTCCTTGAGATTACTCGGGAGTGAGTTTTTCCTAAAGATTTCAGTGAAACGGACGTTCTGGAAACGCCGTCACAAGGGCGAGTGAGATCAAGCGTGCCGCACACGCGGGCGCAACAATACTGGCGAGGCGAGCCGCTGTCGGCTCTTGTGCCGCTGTTGGCTCTTGTGCCGCTGTCGGCATTCTTTGTACTTGCGAGTACGGAAGGCGGAATTGTTTTTCTTCCTGGACAGCTGAAAGAATTCTACTGTCAATATTTATGCTTTTTTCGATCTGATGTGTGTTATTTTTCTTGTTTAGCGTTTAATGGACTCCCATGACGAGAATATTAATTATGAAAGGGTTATGTAAAAATGTGTATTCTATGTAATTAATAATTAATTTGCGTATTTTGATCTACCTGTTTTTATGACCATGTACTCTGATTAATTTTGTTAGTAGTATTCCATTTCATGATAGTGTTACGGATTTTGACGATTTTGGAATAGCCAAACCATTTTCTATGTCTTCTATGAATTTTAATATGTTGTCAACCTGTTTTATTTTGTGCAAGATGACAGAGTGGAATAAGATTAGGAGTTTCTCCACTCAATTATTATTGTCTACAAATTGGTTTATGGTTAATTAGACGAATGCTAAATTTTTTTGATGTTTTGAGCATATGCATTTCCGCTGTTTCTTTTTTGGGACATTTTCTGTGTCTGTTTACGTTACACGAACATCCTCAGACAATGTGGGGCACGTGTAACGCCGGAAATGCATATCCTCCTATTTCCATCTATTGTACTATTATTTTTTTCCTTGTTTTGTTACCTCAAGATATGACATTTCTGTCTCTTTATATATTGTAATTGTTTTACTGTTTGTATATATATATTTATGCACTTATGTCGATGTATAATTGGTTTGTTGTGTAAAGAGTATTTGTATTTTTACGCTGGGTCTTGCCTAGGGAAAACTGCTATCGAACGATTACATCGATAGGTCGTGTGAAGAAACAAAGTTTGTAGGATCTTTGGTAGTGTTAACTCTGCCGCGTGGAGCGCGGGCAGAACGGTGAGAGTCTGGCTGGAGTAGCGAGTGGAGCAGGTGTGTTGTGTGACGCTCCCGCGAGTTGCCGCGCTTTCGGGGTTTGGCAGTATGTAATTGCGCTCGACTCGCGATGATAGTTTCTGACATGGTGTCGCGGACGGGAGGCATTAACTGGCGCACATCAAGAGCCCGTTTCGCCTGGTGACCGTGTCGAGAAGAAGGCGCGCCAACATCCAGCTTCTGCAACAGCGACGGCCGACAATGAGTGGCTATCGCCACCTCCTCGATCGACGGCTTCAAACCTTCAATCAACCAACAAGGAAGAATAAAAGCACGTAAAGTTTCAGAACTGTATGGCAGACCTCAGCTTTTCAAATTGTTCCATTTGCCTCGCAAAATTACAGCAACTTAGCATGAACCTTTGTTGCTCATTGTCCCAATTGCATTGCCAAGCAGGGTCCCTTCCTTTTCCGAAATGAACCCGAGTGTCGTTGAAATTCAAACGCCAGCATAATTCCATTTCACTGCTTTAATTTCAAAGTTCAATTCAAGCATTAGCTGGCTACAATAGTTAGATTACACAAGCACAAATTAAGAGTGCGAGTTTTGTTACCGTATTTTAGCTTACCTGTGACTGCAGCTCAGCTTGGTACGTACTAAATTTTACTATTGTTAATTGTTCAGAATCGTTTAATTCAAGTTCAAAGTTAAATCTCTTCTTTCTAAATTGCGTAGATTCAAGTAGCTTTAGAAATGATTGTTGAGGTAGTCCAAGACTAACTGTATTTCGATGTGCTTCAGAAAGAAAGCTCACTATTAACTTCAGTCACTAAATTAACTTTCGATTTTCCGTTTTCATTAATTCTTTTGCTAAATTAAGTCAGAGTGTAGCGAAATTTATTACTTCTGACAAACTTTCAGTTTTCACACTACACGTGTCAACCTTCAGTTGCCACGCTTCTAGTGTTAATTATATGTGTAATAACCTTTCTTTTTCAGTTGCTATAGTAATTGTCCTTAGGACTGGCGACCGTGATTTCCCCCAAATCTCAAATATCTAATTACCGCTAGTTAATTGTTAACGTAACGGCCGCACATTTACTTTCTTTATTAACTTTACCCCTTTTCAAAATTAATTTCCACCAGTTTCATTTGCATTTTTCCTTTCATTTAGATGTAACCCTTTCCTCCCTCTTTACCGGTAGATTAACTTCGGTGACGATTGCTTTTCCCAAATTTCCATTAGGTACACGCGGTTTAATTTTTCACTGTCATTAAGGTCGGTAAGTGAGGGGGGAGGTTACAGACCCTTCTTGAAAATGGGAACGACCTGCGCTTTCTTCCAGTCGCTAGGTACTTTACGTTCTTCCAGCGATCTACGATAAATTGCTGATAGAAAGGAGGCAAGTTCTTTAGCATAATCACTGTAGAATCTTAAGGGTATCTCGTCTGGTCCGGATGCTTTTCCGCTACTAAGTGATAGCAGTTGTTTTTCAATTCCAATATCGTTTATTTCAATATTTTCCATTTTGGCGTCCGTGCGACGGCTGAAGTCAGGGACCGTGTTACGATTTTCCGCAGTGAAACAGTTTCGGAACACTGAATTCAGTATTTCTGCCTTTCTTCGGTCGTCCTCTGTTTCGGTGCCATCGTGGTCAACGAGTGACTGAATAGGGGATTTAGATCCGCTTACCGATTTTACATATGACCAAAACTTTTTAGGGTTCTTGTTTAGATTGTTTGCCAATGTTTTATGTTCGAATTCGTTGAATGCTTCTCTCATTGCTCTCTTTACGCTCTTTTTCGCTTCGTTCAGCTTTTCCTTATCAGCTATGATTCGACTACTCTTAAACCTATGATGAAGCTTTCTTTGTTTCCGTAGTACCTTTGGTACATGATTGTTATACCACGGTGGATCTTTCCCCTCGCTTTGGACCTTAGTCGGTACGAACTTATCTAAGGCGTACTGGACGATGTTTCTGAATTTTTTCCATTTTTGTTCCACATCCTCTTCCTCAGAAATGAACGTTTGATGGTGGTCACTCAGATATTCTGCGATTTGTGCCCTATCACTCTTGTTAAGCAAATATATTTTCCTTCCTTTCTTGGCATTTCTTATTACACTTGTAGTCATTGATGCAACCACTGACTTATGATCACTGATACCCTCTTCTACATTCACGGAGTCAAAAAGTTCCGGTCTATTTGTTGCTATGAGGTCTAAAACGTTAGCTTCACGAGTTGGTTCTCTAACTATCTGCTCGAAGTAATTCTCGGACAAGGCAGTCAGGATAATGTCACAAGAGTCTCTGTCCCTGGCTCCAGTTCTGATTGTGTGACTATCCCATTCTATACCTGGTAGATTGAAGTCTCCCCCTATTACAATAGTATGATCACGAAACTTCTTCACGACGTTCTGCAGGTTCTCTCTGAGGCGCTCAACTACTACGGTTGCTGATGCAGGTGGTCTATAGAAGCATCCGACTATCATATCTGACCCACCTTTGATACTTAACTCAACCCAGATTATTTCACATTCGCATTCGCTAATAACTTCACTGGATATTATTGAATTCTTTACTGCTATAAATACTCCTCCACCATTGGCGTTTATCCTATCCTTGCGGTATATATTCCATTCTGTGTCTAGGATTTCGTTACTGTTCACTTCCGGTTATAACCAACTTTCCGTTCCTAATACTATATGCGCACTATTTCCTTCAATAAGAGATACTAATTCAGGAACCTTGCCCTGGATACTCCTGCAGTTTACCAATATTACGTTAACTTTTCCTGTTTTTGGTCTCTGAGGACGGACGTTCTTCATCAACGATGATAATGTCCTCTCTGGTAAGCCGTCAGGTATTTTATCGTTTCGCCCAAGGGGGGGTCCCTCTAACCTAAAAAACCCCCGTGTACACGCCACACGTACTCTGCTACCCTAGTAGCTGCTTCCGGTGTGTAGTGCACGCCTGACCTGTCTAGGGGGGCCCTACAGTTCTCCACCCAATAACAGAGGTCGATGAATTTGCAACCATTATAGTCGCAGAGTCGTCTGAGCCTCTGGTTTAGACCCTCCACACGGCTCCAAACCAGAGGACCGCGATCGACTCTGGGCACTATGCTGCAGATATTAAGCTCAGCTTGCACTCCGCGTGCGATGCTGGTTGTCTTCACCAAATCAGCCAGCCGCCGGAAGGAACCAAGGATGGCCTCAGAACCCAAGCGGCAGGCGTCATTCGTTCCGACATGTGCTACTATCTGCAGCCGGTCACACCCAGTGCGTTCAATAGCTGCCGGAAGGGCCTCCTCCACATTACGGACGAGACCCCCCGGCAAGCACACCGAGTGCACACTGGCATTCTTCCCCGACCTACCCGCTATTTTCCTGAGGGGCTCCATAACCCGCCTAACGTTGGAGCTCCCTATAACTAATAGGCCCGCCCTCTGTGGCTGTCGGGACCTTGCCGGAGAATCGGCCACTGGCCCAACAGGCGAGGCATCCTGTGGTGGCTCGGAAACGATGTCATCACCACTAGGAAGCACCCCGTACCTGCTGGAAAGGGGTAAGGCAGCTGCCACGCGTCCAGATCCCACCTTCGCCTTTCGGCCAGGCACGCGCGAGCCCACCACTATCCACCATTCACCCTGGAGTGATGGCTGGCCGGTAAGATGCTCACTGCCGGAAGACGCAGCGACATCAGGGGTTCCATGTGATTCCAAGGCCACCGAAGTAGGCATAGGTCTCACCACAGTTGCCCCAACGCCACTACGAGCCGACGCCTGCGCCTCGAACTCGATGAGCCTAACAGACAAAGCCTCCACCTGCCCCCGAAGAGTGGCCAATTCTCCTTGCGTCCGCTCACAACAACCACAGTCCCTACACATGACTATGTTCACCCTACTCTATACGTGACAAATTCCCAAGATAATCTTCTGATGAGCTACTCTGATAATCAAGAAACACTCACTGAAATACGAGACGCGAAAACTACGCTAGGTTTTCCCAGAAAAACTATTTAAAAGCTAAGCGCAGCAAATAAGTACAAAATCGCTTTATACAAACAGTACTCGCTGCTGCTGGTGCTCTCGCTCTGGCTGTCACAAGACAACTGCTGATTCAAGTGACTAGTGGCTAACGGCCGCGAAACAAACAAAAGACGGTTTTAGGGCGCTTTCTGTTCTAAACGATCAAGAACACACTAAGAAATCTAACACGAAAACTACGTAAAGTTTTATCAAGAACTGTTAGTTACTATGCAGAGCAGATAAACACAAATAGAATCCCTTCCTTAGTGGAAGGTCGTAAACAAAATGCAAAATAAACGCTTTATACAAACAGTACTCGCTGCTGCTGGTGCTCTCGCTCTGGCTGTCACAATAAGAGTGGACGATCAAGAATGAAGTGCTCGTATTAAGAAGGGTGTAAGACAAGGCTGTAGCCTTTCGCCCCTACTCTTCAATCTGTACATCGAGGAAGCAATGATGGAAATAAAAGAAAGGTTCAGGAGTGGAATTAAAATACAAGGTGAAAGGATATCAATGATACGATTCGCTGATGACATTGCTATCCTGAGTGAAAGTGAAGAAGAATTAAATGATCTGCTGAACGGAATGAACAGTCTAATGAGTACACAGTATGGTTTGAGAATAAATCGGAGAAAGACGAAGGTAATGAGAAGTAGTAGAAATGAAAACAGCGAGAAACTTAACATCAGGATTGATGGTCACGAAGTCAATGAAGTTAAGGAATTCTGCTACCTAGGCAGTAAAATAACCAATGACGGACGTAGCAAGGAGGACATCAAAAGCAGACTCACTATAGCAAAAAAGGCATTTCTGGACAAGAGAAGTCTACTAATATCAAATACCGGCCTTAATTTGAGGAAGAAATTTCTGAGGATGTACGTCTGGAGTACAGCATTGTATGGTAGTGAAACATGGACTGTGGGAAAACCGGAAGAGAAGAGAATCGAAGCATTTGAGATGTGGTGCTATAGACGAATGTTGAAAATTAGTTGGACTGATAAGGTAAGGAATGAGGAGGTTCTACGCAGGATCGGAGAGGAAAGGAATATGTGGAAAACACTGATAAGGAGAAGGGACAGGATGATAGGACATCTGCTAAGACATGAGGGAATGACTTCCATGGTACTAGAGGGAGCTGTAGAGGGCAAAAACTGTAGAGAAAGACAGAGATTGGAATAGGTCAAGCAAATAATTGAGGACTCTGAGATGAAGAGGTTATCTCGTGAGTGTGGAACATGTCAGAAAGTATACCATAAAAACATAAAACATATGAATATAATACTTACTGCCCTGATCATTTGTCAGGAGAGTGTCGAAATAGGTGAATACAATGCGGCAAACTGGAACAGCTAGTATTTATAGAATTAACACACTGCCAGAATGAAACATTGTTATACACAATTAATACATTTATCATAAACAAAATACCTAATCTTGACTGTTGTGACCAAGTGCCGTCAAAACTGAAATCTAACAGACGTTTTTACCTAAGCTGGCTTAACAGCCTCTGTTAAGGTATTCATCTGTAGAGTAGAAGGAGTTGTGTATCAAAAGTCTTTCCAACTCTGTCTAAACCGTGCTTTGTATGAAACCAAGTTTTTAATGGTTGCGAGCAATTTATTGAAAATGTGTGTTCCTATATATTGGACCCCTTTTTGGACCAAGGTCAGTTATTTTATGTCTTTATGTAGATTGCTCTTATTCCTGGTATTAACACTATGTATTGAGCTATTGGTTGGAAATAGAGATGTATTACTTGCAACATATTTCATTAAGGAATAATTATAGTGAGAAGCAGTAGTTAGAATACAAAGTTCCTTGAACACGTTTCTACGTGATGTTCTTGAATTTACAACACAAATGATTCCTACCTCAGGCTTTTGCACCCTAAAAACTATTTCTCAGTTTGATGAGTTGCCCCCGAATATGATCTCATGTGACATAATAGAATGAAAGTAGGCAAAGTATGCAAGTTTTTTATATTTATGTCTCCTACATCTGACATCATTCTTACTGAAAATACATACTTGTTTAGGCGCTTAAGCGATTATGTGGTATGCTCTTCCCAACTAAATTTGCTATCGAGTTGTAATACCAAAAATTTAACACTGTCAACCTCTTCGATCTGCATGTCTTCATATGTCATACACATGCTGCAAAGCAATCTCTTGCGGGTTCTGAACTGCATATAGTGGGTCCTAAAAGTTTAATGACAATGAATTAGCTTTAAACCACTTATTAATGTCAGTGAAAATTTGATTAGCAGCTAAGTCTGTACTTGACTTGCTACTTATTGGTATGTTGATATCATCTACAAACAAAACAAACTTAGCATCTGGCAATGTAACTGCTTACTGCAAAGGTATTTCACAACAACACCCTTTGTTTCCTGTTAGATAGATCAGACTCAAATCATTTCGCCGTATTGCCGGTGACACCAAATATTCTAATTTACTTAAGAGAATGCAGTGGTTTACAAAGTCAAAGGTTTTTGACAGGTCACAGAAAATACCAGTAGTCTCCAATTTATTATCTAATGAATTAAGTACATTCTCACTGTAAGTGTAAATCGCTTTCTCTATATCAGAACCCTTAATAAATCCTAACTGCGACTTGGACAATATAGTCGCTAGGACACATGAGATGGGCAAAGACATTGAGGATGATAGGAAGATGAAAATGGATACCAATCTCGCACCTACACTACAACCTATGTCTACTGGACTGTGGATATAAGTCGACAACAAAAACAGTATGTTAGTTAATAAAGAACCTATACTAGTGGAAGAGGTAAAAGAGACGATGAAAATGACAAGAAATGGAAAGGAAAGTGGATAAGAAGGAATTGCGATGGATTTATGGAAATATGGGCCCCCTCATACGTAAATTATTCAGTCAGATTGTGTAGGGACAGGAAATACCAAGACAGTGGTTAGCGTCATACATATGTGATGTCTACAAAAAAGGAAACAAGAAGCACCCAAATAATTGGACGGGAGTCAGTATTATGAAATATCTAGAAGTGGTAGTAGATGGAAGGTATATAGTACTCCCACAAGGAACCATTAAAGCTGTAAAGCAGTTTAAATGCCTAGGACCGATTATTCATTCCTCCGGAAGCGATGAACCTGATGTGGAACTCAGGATCCAGCAGGCAAGAGGAACAATTAAAATGTTAAATGGAGTCCTGTGGAGCTGGACATTATGAACAGAAAGAAAGAAGAGGATTCTACAAACATTAGTGGAAAGCGATTTCAGCCTTTCTGGGCGTATTCCACTCATGAATTCTTCTCGGGTTATCAGCCGAGTGGTGGCGTCGTCTTGTAGCAACTTTTCAATGAGTTTTGTACCCATCATCTTCTGACCAACAACCATTCCGCGTTCAGAGTCTGTTAGATCCTATCGTGAGGTCATCATCACGTAGAGAACATTTTCACATGACTCAGCTGAGTACCAGTGACAGCTCCGCCAATTCACTCCACTTTTATACCTTTTGTATGCGATACTACTGCCATTTGTAGTCGTGCATATCGCCATTCCATGACGTTTGCCACGCCGGTGTATTACTTTGTACGTCAAATGCGACATCAGTTCAGTCTGACGGAAATCATTTATAGGTCTCCAGAGAGGTACGTCATTTATATATCGCTTGTATAAAGTTTTTGATGGTGTTGCGCCCACAACCCAATGTGACCTGAGTTAAAATAACGAGAAACATGAAACCTATAACCCTATAACCCACACGTATGTTCTGATTGTAAGAGAAAATCAAGAGATGCACATTCCTCCTCTTGTATCGTGTACACTTCTGCAATGGCTCAAAAACAAAAAAACAAAAAACAAAAAAAAAACCGAATACATTGCGGTACTATTTTTGTAAAATTCACCCCAAATCCATGTAGAACGGGTGGTGCCTATTTCATCGGCTGTTGTGAAACTGTGCTCATGGAAGGACTGACATATGCAATGTGAGTAATACGAACAATAATGAGCATACCAACATCTTCTACACTATTCCCTTCACAAAACTGAGCATAGTAAATCTCTTTTCAGTTTCGCGATTCTGTGATACATGGATTGGACAAGATCTTGACCGGCTGAAAAGCATGGAATACACGATGTTGTTCTGTTTCCAGAAAGGGTATAGGACACTTTCTGAAACTGAGCAGCCGACTACGGATATAAAGCTTTGGTTGTGTGCATCAGTACGATGGCACTTCCGACTGTACATTTTAAATATCATCTATATATTCGAACTCGCAGAATAGATATAATTTTGACATATGGTAGTACCATCCATTGATTCATCAAGTTAAGGTATTCACATTTCTACCACAGGGCTGAAATCACCATAAGGTGTGGAAGCTGAATCTTACATGCACACTTCTGCTAAGCAAGCCTGTTTTTAATTTCTAGACCATTTTTTAGTCTTTCTAGGGAATCAGATGTATACACACAAAGTAGCAGTGCAGAACATACACACAATGCGAACACACCGATAGTGATTTAACGCCATCTTACTGTCCTTACATATACGTCCACTTAGACACTACGGTCACAGACTTTAAGAAGATGAAATTACTACCTTCAACGCCAAATACAACATTGATTCTCTCTGACAGAAATCGTTTACAGGATCATGAATGTGTATAAATGAACTTTCTACGAAATTCACACAAGGTTACAGTCTAATAATTATGGTTTGCAGCATCATCCCCTGTAACATGATCGTCTGGGATGGTACACGTATGTGACGGAACAGTAACGTCTTATGAGAATCGTCTGTTCCTTTCATATCCATTTCATTTTAACACAAATAACAGTTGCTAGTGTCAGATATCAAACCATAGTGCACTCTATATTTAACACCGACTGGAAGCCAGTAATTTTACGTTCCAACACATATTCCACAACATATCTGAAGAGAAGATATGTCCCCAAAGATTGAGTCTCTGTCTATAGCAATCCATATTTCAGAGCACAAGATGCACAGATTCACCACACTCGAACTCTTAAAGATATTTGTCAGATAGACATATTCGTTCTCGCACTGGCCCATATCTAGATATAACGGCAACAGGAACAAACTGGCAGTGGTGTAAGATATTCCCCACAATGCGTTGTTTGCAAACTTGCAACCTATTACGAATATATTTAAGCTAGACAGCTTCAAGTATGTAACACCACACACAAGACACACCATAAACAGCACTAACTTTATATTCCAAGACATTCTGACAATAACTGAAGATGAGTTGAACAATACGTCCACCATAGACTGGGTACAGCCTCAGCAATCCATATTGCAGAGCACAAGTCACAAAGATTCACCACACACAGATGTTTAAATTTACTTGATGAGGCACATATTCGTTCTCCATTGCATATGGGTCAATGGGGGAACGAATATGTGTACGTGGAAAGTAATCTTAAGAGTTCGAGTGCGGCGAATTTGTGCACCTTATACTCTGAAATATGGTTTGATATGGAGAGAGACTCAATCTATAGGGGACATATCTTAAATGCTCTTTAGATATGTTGTAAAGTATTTGTTGGAACATTACCCTACTCATTGGTGTACTGTGTTGGATTGTCAGATGTGAATAACATGCTAAATATTAACAGCAGAGACTTCATTCTTGATGTTTAGTGAGCCTGAAGGCTAGAGGTTGTAAAGTATGTGTTGGAACATTACCCTACTCATTAGTGTACTGTGTTGGATTGTCAGATGTGAATAACATGCTAAATATTAATATCTGAGACTTCATTCTTGATGTTTAGTGAGCCTGAAGGCTAGAGGTGAGTAATGGGCAGAAATATGATGGAAATCTTACATATTCTATGTAAAATTACGGACTTCCAGTCAGTGTTAAACATAGGGTGCACTGTAGTCTGATATCGGACATTAGCAGTTGTTATTTGTGTTAATATGACATGGATATGAAGGGAACAGGCTATTATTCTCATAAGACGTCATCGTTTCGTCACATACGTTTACCATCCATGTTGATCATGTTACAGAGGATGACGTAAACAAACCACAAATTTTTAAACTGTAAGGTGATATGAATTTCGTCAAAAGTTGCTGCTATACATCTTCAGGACCCCGTAAACGTTTTCTGTCAGACAGAACCAATGTTTCATTTGGTGTCCAAGGCAGTAATTACGTCGTCTTAAAGTTTGTGATCGTAGTGTCTAAGTGGATGTAAGTTTAAGGACTCTAGGATGGTGCTAAATCACCATCAGCATGTTTGCATTGTGTGTGTGTTCTGCACCTTGTGTGTATACATTTGATTCTGTAGAAAGAGTAAAAAATGGTCTACCGGATAAAATTAGCACTGCTCATCAGCAATGTGTATCGGGCGTTCAGCTTCCATGTTGCGGTGATTTCGGCTCTGTGGTAGAAATATGAATACTTTAACTTGATAATTCAGTGGATGGTACTACCATACGTCAGAACTACACATGTTCTGCAAATTCCAAGTTAAAGTAGAAATATAAAATGTACTGGGTGAAGTATCATCGTCGGGATGCATTCAACCAAAGGTCTATATCGCTAGTCAGTTTTGGAAAATGTCCTTATCCCTTAATGGAGACAGAGTAACATCAACATGCATTCTATCCTCTTAAGGCTATCAAGGGCTTGTCCAATCCATGTAACACAGAATCACAGTACTGTAAAGAGGTTTTACTATACTGTGTACTGTAAAGGGAATAGCGTAAAAGATGTTGTCACAATTAATATTGTGTGTATATCCCACATTGATAATCCAAATACCACTTCATATCAGTCTCTTACAAGCCAGTGAAGTAGCCAGCATTCATTCCACACAATTGTTTGGTGAATTTTGCAAGCACATTACCGTAGTCTTTTTTTTTTTTTTTTTTTTTTTGAATGCGCTTCTTATGATTTTCTTTTTCCAGCAGAACACGTGTTCGGGATATAGGTTCCACGTTTCCCGTAAGTTTAACTTACGTCACATGGGCTGTGGGTACAGCACTATTACAAACGTTATACAAGCGGTATAAGAATGACGTTCCTCTCTCGAGACCTATAAATGGTTGGTGTCAAACTGAATCGATGTTGTATTTGATGTACAGAGTAGTAGTTTTATCTTCTTAAAGATTGCAGACATTGTGTTTGGAGCTCTGTAATCACTTCGTCACCCACGTCATAGATTGACGATACTTTAGCGAGTTGCTTATACGAGATGTGGATCGTTCTGTTGTCTGTCTCAACTGTGGGTTCTGTATGGTATTGAATTTATGTTTCGCGATATAAACATACACCCACACGCATCTGACTTGTTCTGTAGTCTGTGGACTGGAATTGCTTTAATCTTACATAGTCATGTCCAAAAAGAGAAGTGAAATAAGGTTCTTGCGTTCTCGTCCGACGGTTGATTTCGACACTACTTTTACTGTTTGCAAACAATAATTCATCGTCATCGGTACATCGTTCATTTCAAAAATGGTTCAAATGGCTCTGAGCACTATGGGACTCAACATCTTAGGTCATAAGTCCCCTAGAACGTAGAACTACTTAAACCTAACTAACCTAAGGACATCACACACACCCATGCCCGAGGCAGGATTCGAACCTGCGACCGTAGCAGTCCCGCGGTTCCGGACTGCAGCGCCAGAACCGCTAGACCACCGCGGCCGGCCGGTCATTTCAAAATGTGGTAGTTTACACTTCTGCGGATGCAAATTTTCTTTGATTTCAGTACTGTATTCGATGCTTTCAAACCTTTTTACGATATCCTCCTAATCGACGTAGTGAGGTGGGGTCTGCGATATAATATTCGTTGTACCACCTGGAAGGTCAATTTACACTTATTTACACCGAATAACGATACTTCAGCGAGATACTACGATCCTGTGTTAGATGTGTATGAGATGATTCTAGTACTGTAACTTAAAAATGTAACAATAAAATTTAAAATAAAACACAATAGACTTAAAACATGTTAGTAAAGCACTGATACGTGGTGCAGCAGTTTCCTGTCACTGGAAGGGCCTGCCATGAAATAGTGTGTCTGTTGTTAAAGGGGAGACTGTTGGCCGTGGGGGGTTAGGGATGTGGTAGTATAAGTATGGAGTTCTGGTGCATGGCAGCAATATGGTAGGAGTGACTGGTAGGAAAGAAGAGGGGTTGGAGTAGAAGTGGGAAATGGTGACACTAGTAGTTCATGGGAAAATGGCGGGTGGGGACAGAAAAGTGAATGAGGAAAAGCGCAAGGTAAGGAAATGTGGAAAGGGAAGAGCTTTACCCATAGCTCGTAGGATGGATAAAAATCGGTGTCAAATTCATGATCTGGAAGGTATATAAATTTATTTGGAAGATTATTTGGTGGATGAGTAGATGGAGGATTGGTGGTATATGTCGGTAAATGCGCAGCAGCATACAACGATTGCAAAGTAGAGGGGCAAACAGTAGAATTATTGGAGTCGAGTTCAGGGATGATGTAGATTGTTGTGAGGTGTTCAGTGTGAGTGAGAAGAGGCGGGAATTTAATAGTTGGTAAGGGATACTTGTGGGGAAGGTATATGGATCTGGAAAGTGAGTCGGAGTGAGTGGAGTTCCAGGATCTGGAGGCCTGATAGGACATGGATGAGGCTGAGATCCCAGTAAGATTCACATAAAAAAGGATGGGACAGAACAACGCTTTAAAGGTGTAGAGGATTGTGGAGGTGTGAAACACCCAAGTTCGGCCATTTACTAGCTTTAGACCATTTTGGATGGTTAGTAGGCGAGGCTTCTACGTTAGTTGCTAGTCGATTAATAGTCTAATATTTTAGTGTGTTAGTTAGCTTGGTAGGATGATCTTAAATGGCAAAGTAGAAGTCATGGAGACAGAAAGTGCGGGGAGAGCATCCTGTAATTATTGTCGGGGTTTTGGAGGGATTGATGTTGAGGAACCATTGGTTACAGGAAGTAAACTGATTGAGGTGGATTTGGAAGGATCGTTGGGAGATATAGAGTGTAGAATAGAGAGTGAGGAATATTTTGTCATCAGCATACTGAAGGAGGTGGACTGGGGAGGTGGTCAGGGAATATCGGTGTTGTAGAGGAGACAGAGGAGAGTAGAGTTGATGGAGCATTGGGGCTCTCCCGCAAAATGATGGAAGGTGTGGGAGTTGGTGTCGTTAATGATGGTAAAGGATGGGCGATTGGAGAGGAAGAATACAGTAAAACGAACACAATTAATTGGAAGTGCGCAAGTGTCGTGTCTGAATAGGGGACTGAAATGCCATACACTGTCATAGGCTTTCTCTAGGTCGAGGTACACAAAAATAGCACTGAGCTGATGGGAGAAGAGGTATGTGAGATGCAGGAGCTGGTCATTAGAGAAGGTGGGATTGATGCCACAGTGATTAATACGAAGATCGCGATTTGTTGATGGATACGTTGGGAAAGGCTGCATGTGTAGATCTAGCTGAACATTGAGTGGAGGCCGATGGCGTGCAGGAGGAGTTGTTAGAAGGGGCTTTTGTAGTTTAAGGAAAAGTAGGTTTTTGCAAGTTTTTCACTTCTCAGGATAGTAACCTATGAAGAGGATGGTAATATAAAGGCACGCAAGATGAGGGGGCATTCCTTATTGTGTTAACAGATGATAAAGTCGTGACAAGAGGATGTTTTTCATTTTCCGCGAAGTACGTGTTTTATGTCACGCTCTGTGATTAGTGTGTTTAATTTTGTTTCTGATATGTTTTGCAGGAACTAAAAGGTGGAAGCCAGGAGTGGGCCAGGAGCAGTAGTACATTCCTGGATGATAGGGAGTATGGAGTAATGAAAATGAGTGTCATCAGGATGAAGAAAGTCTCAGAGACATACGATGCAAAGTGGTCAGCTTTGCTCTGGTTGGTAAGATGTGATTGTTATGGAGGAGTGGGTAATGAGGTACAGTGTTACTGCTAGTGAATAGATTGAATGCTTTCCGGTACTTGGAAGCGTTGTTGGTGACCGTAGCGTTGAGTCCGGTTCATGTCTGGCTCCACTTCCGGCGTTTTTAGAATGTAGTAAGTTCCTGATGTGTCTCTGTATTGGACTGTGGCTGATGAGGGTATCCCAATCACGATTCATTAGGAAGAAGCGGTAAAGGTGACAGGATTTTGAGAGAAGGAGTAATTAGGAGTGGATAGTTCTGTTGCAAACCATCAAGTGACTACATTTAGCTCACACCAACCGTGTATGGGTCGAAAATTGAATAGCAATCACTTAAATGTAACAGTACAGTGACATAACAGAAAATTAGATCGGCTTGTGTAGGGGGGCAACGTTGGGTGGCAGCCACTAACCACAGGCCTCCTGCACTATGCAGTAAAGCGTGGGTGTGAGAATCGTAAAACTACAGTCTATTTGTAGAAACACAAGGCTTTCCCCTCGTACTGAAAGAGGGTGGTGCAGCCGGTTGACTGCATAGTACATCCACTAGAGGATACAGGACTTCTCTGTGGTTGTAGTTAGTTTTTCGTCTCGAAGTATCATGTACAAATATGGTATTGAACAGTATCGTGCTTTCCGGTAATTTGTATTTGCTATGTTTTTAATGGCTACGGTATTGTTCACGCCCGGTGCATATTATTTCATGTCTGATGGCTCTGTATGTTGGTTACTTCGCTGACAGTAAATAGCCACTGTAAATTCCACAGAGAATTTGTTTTTCTGGTGAATTTTAGACGCATAGCACCTTAACAAACTAGTTTTCTGGCTTCTGAGCCACTGCGGAAGTGTGCAGCTTAGCGTTGGGAATCTGCAATACGCATACTGGTGTCCATCTCTGTCTGGAGCTGTTACTCATTTATGATAGTTTGACTGCCAGCTGCCAGAGCCCTGTTACAAATAGTCCAATGGGCCTGAGCTCTATTGTGAAGTCACACGGCCATGCCAGTATTCCCGCTCTGGGGCAGTATACCAGATTTCTTCACTGTTTTAAATACCCTAACAGATCTGAATAGGATTGTGATATCATACAGCTGCGCCAGTATACCCTCACCGCCATGTTCAATGGCTCACTTGTAATCCAGGTCAGCCGTCTTGGTTTCTGACATCAGAGAGCCTGTCCCTGTGATACAATTGAGCCATAATAACATTGCATCATTCTGAATGTCCCGCCAATTTATACCTAGCACAATAGCTGTACTTCCATGGAAAACACGCTTGCACAATTGAGCTTTTTGAATATTCCACTATTTTATATTTCCCACCAAAATTTGAATTACTCGTCATATTATACAATGGGCAGCTGGAATTTGTCAGAAGGGGGTGGGTGGGGGGGATAGATGAGTGGAAGAATGTGTGGGGAAATTCCATGACTCATCGATGACGTCAGCACATCAGGAAATCGCGTCATAACTCTCGTCGTTATGCCACTGACTTCCTTTAAAGATTTTCCCCATGTCTGAAGCTACAGACAGTTGTTTGTAATCACACTTCTGCAAGCAATCGACGATGTTTCCTAGCTATGCAACAGCCCTCAATGATTTCCACTGGTTCAGTTTTACGTTGGAGGTCGTACCTTTACGCTTGACTTGGATACCTCGTCTATGCAACTATTTCACACTTTTATTAATCCCAATTCGGCTTTTATTTGTGGAAACTTGTATTTGTAATTCTGAAACACTTCAGATTAAAACCCTTTTAATCTAAAGCATGTTACCAGATTTTCGGGTAGCTCGATTTCTCCTGATGTCATCGCGTGCAAAACCTTTTTATATCTACTTGACTTTGGTGTTTTATAGTTTACTTTAGCATTTCATCGGAAAAAACAAACATGTGATGTAGTTTCGAAACACATAACTCTTTTTAAGCTAATGATGCTAACAGTTTAAAGTATAGTAGTGCACATTTTTTACTACGACGCCCCTATTATTCATCACGTCAGCGGGGGCGAAACCGTTTCAAATTCGCATGACTTCTACTGTTTTTATTATTTGACGTTGCTTCGTTTCAGCATCGTGCAGGTTGTACATTATTCCTGAACTTGAACTGCACTTATACAGGATGGATATTAAAGAAGCCGAGAAACTCCAGGGAGGGATTCCTGACTGTAAACAATGGAAAAAAAGGTACTGTGAACATGTGTCTGGAAATGAATAGTGTGCATCCAAGGACAACAAGTCGCTCTGGAATGGGGTAAAGAACTGCTTCCGCATACACGTCACAACAAATGTTCGGAGTGGTCACCAAGAGATGCAATGCACGCGTACGCACGTGACATCATGGATTGCCGCACTTTTTTTCACGTTTCTGCCTGTCGCCGAATAGCGTCATGGGCATCGTGAACACACCGTTAAAAGGGTATGCACATCAGGAACTTATTCAGTATACATAACGCTTTTCAGATGCCCTCAGAGATAAAAATCCATAGGGTTTAATTCCGGTAATCTAGTCAGCCATGCTACAGGGCCTCTACGTTTTATACAATGTCCGGGCAAGATGTTGCTGAGGAGTCGACGAACTGTAACGCAGAATTCGGGATGTGCTCCGTCATGCATAAACCACATAACCTGTCGCATTGTCAAAGTGACATTTTCAAGCAGCCTAGGCAGAATATTCAGCAGGAAGTCCAAGCACGTTTCTCCATCGAGGCGTTGCAGAATAATAACCGGACTAAGTATGTGGTCGTGAGACGCCGCAGCCTTTCCCCGAAGATTGTCTGTAGCCCAATGATGACACTTATGTAGACTGATGATTCCAACTCTGGTAAAGATTGCTCCACCGGTAAAAAGGACTGATAACAGAAATACCATAACTGTGATGGTGAAATCCTTCCCGTAGAGGGAAATTCGCTGCTGACATTCCTTGCGCTCGTTGCAGGTGATAGGGATAGCAACGGTTGTCACGCAGGATTCACATAACCGTACTTTGTCTTTTGTCATGATGGCGGGCCTCTTGCCTGGAGCTAGTACTGTGCTTCGTCTCAACATCCTGTAGAACCGGTCCTCCAAATCTAGCGTACCCACAGTCTGCCGCCTCCTTGCGCGTTCGCCTGTCAGAAAGGACTCATCATCACACGAAGAACAATAAGGGTTTCAAATGGTGTGTGATGTGGTTGGTATCTGTGAAGGTACTTGGTTTGGAGTAATTGTGCTGCCTCTCGACCGTTTCCATCTGCTTGTCCGTACACAAACACTATCTCGGCTTGTTCCCGACATGAATAGCGGACCATTCTGCAGCTTATAGTACGTTGCGTCAATCATTCAGCTTGCAACACACAAGAAACACACGGCACGTGGTCAGAGGAACTTTCAATCGTCAGCACCATCTACTGTGGCAACGACGCATTTCCGAACACGTCTTCATAGCACCTTTTTTACTCCATTTCCAGTCAGGCAACCGTCCCTGTAGTTTATTGGGTTTATTTTGTATGTTCAACCTGTATAAGAATTGTCTGTCATTTCCTATTACAACAAATAAAAATTATCTATATGCTCATAGTATTATGTATTAACATGTTGCAGTTTCATTTGCACCTGATAACGGCCTAATATAAAGGCCAAAGCCGGAGGCGAGAACGTAACAAAGTTCTAAGAATAGTACCTGGAGATGGTATTATTTAATTAACTGCATGATTTAGAAGATGAGTGTGCCATACACGAAATTCGTGTTTCATCAATATACTAATCTACATTCTCTGTGGTTCCAAATATTTTGATCCAGCCTTTAGGTAAATCTTGGCAAATGCAGTATTTAGTAGGATCTCTTAGTGCACGATTTTTTTCTAGGTAGTTTACAGCATCTCGCATGCGACATATATACGAGTGCCCAAAGGACGAACAAAAGATTGTATGGGACCATTACAAATGCTTCTCCATTGCTGCTCGTTTTAGAATTGTAGGTGGCAACAGAATTCAATAAATGCCGCACTTTCCACTGTATATAAATTTTCCCTTTTTGTAGCTACATTTAAAGCACTATTATAGCAGCTGCTGCTTCGGGCCGCATTTGTATGCTGGAGGAGTCACGGGTGACGCCTTTATCTGTAGCACAGCATTTCACGAACTGCCGCACCAGGCCCCCACGTGGAGACGCTGTTTACCTGGGCCATTCCAAATTACAGCGCTCTGCAAACAAGGCTCTGTGTTTAACCTTTGGATTGCAGCAGCCTGTAGCCAAATTTGTCTCCCTTAATGGTGTGTACCCAGATCCACCATGAATGGGTGGAGTTATTACAATAAATACGTCGACTGCCCGAAAGCAACGAAGACTAACGGGAGAGCTATAGTTTATCCTTTAATTGTGAATTAATGCCGACAGATATTATTTTGGCGTAGAGGAAGGTGGGGTAAAGTGGCGATTCTGTGGAAAATTGAACTTTCACTAAGTTATGATTACTGACAGAAGATTGCCGCTTACACTGGACCTCTATACACTTTTCTGAAGGCTTACATAGTGACCACTTAAACTTGCCTTGAGGGGTCACTGTGGCCGCTGCCATTGCAGCAGTATCCGTTTTTGTTGTTCCGATTTTCGGACGTGTTTCCAACACACCGTGATACCCTAGTATCTGAAACAATATCAAGCGTCTTGGACAGACCATTTGAAATCGAATTTTTGTATTAGACTAAACTTAACAGAATAAGGACAATGTTAAGTAGAATAAGGTAACTCAAAATCGCCGCGAAAGGATAGTGTCATGTATGATAGGTCTGTACATAAACGGGTTCGAAAAGCCAATATAATCTAGAGAATTCAGCGTGGTGTATGGAAGTAATTAACCCTTTTTGGGGTAAAAGTCTTTGCCACATTTCCCGACGATTAGTGTGGCCACTTTTCCACATCTGACAACATGTCGGCATTAGTGGTTCACAGCTGAAACTATCAAAAGACATAAACAACAAGCAAATGTATTTGTAGGCCCAAAGACGTGGTTGAAACAGTGATACTGTAAAAAAAAAAGTAGTACTCTGCGTATAAATGAGGATACAAGAGTAATTACTTTACATCAGACGACTGAAATCAGAAAGGTTTTTACAAAAAAATAACGCCACAAACTTCCTCTTTCAAATTCAATTACAACGCGGTGTATATAGAACTAGTTTGAACACTTCTCGGGAAGTAGAAGCACTGACCCTGGCCAAAAATACGTCATGCTCACTTTTCCCACTCTGGTGACATTATTCTACCTCCCTCTACTATAAAAAATCTTTGTCGCAATGTAACTTATTTTTTATTGCTTTAAACAGAACAAAGAAAGTGTATGAGAGTAAAGACGATGGAACTGAACGCTATTGGAAGCAGTCTTAACATCATGCTGATTACGGCAACTGAGATAACAGAACAAGAGGGGCCAGACAGGACATCTACATCCAGTATTATTATATATTATGACAGATGACTTGATGAAATTTGCAAGCAATAATTACCTCTTAGTTATGAAGGTCTAGCGACAGTTTGATTTATAGATTAAATTTTAAATATTTAGTTCGCTATGTTATACAAACGACTGCTTTTTAACAACCAAACATGTTTCACTTCATTGTACCCGCATTACTGGGTGTTGTTATCATCATCTGTAAAACGCAAACACGTTTTAAATAATGACTACTGTAACTGAAATACGTATAACGTATTTAATGTATGTTCTCATACTTACCTTTTTTTCTAGAATGTTCGGTTTCGAATGACATTCCTTACATTATGGTATAATTTTCCATCTGCAACGAAATGTCATTATTGTGAGTCTGGTTGGCGAGTTCACAAACGCCAATGCCCCAATGGTTCCAATGGCTCTGAGCACTATGGAACTTAACATCTGAGGTCATCAGTCCCCTAGAACTTAGAACTACTTAAACCTAACTAACCTAAGGACATCACACACATCCATGCCCGAGGCAGGATTCGAACCTGCGACCGTAGCGAGCGCGCGGTTCCAGACTGAAGCGCCTTTAACCGCTCGGCCACACCGGCCGGCTCACAAACGCCCTCCAAATGTAATTCTGTCACGTGAAAATATCTCGCGACTAATTTTTTTAAATTATTTTCAGTTATTTTCGTGGTATCTGTCCCGCATCCTCATGTATTCGGAAATGAACACAGAAACAAGCCGGGCGGTGCGACCGCGAGTTAGAGGCGCCATGACACGTACTGCGCGACCCCTCCCGCCAGAGGTTCGAATCCACCCTCGAGCATGGTTGTTTGTGCTGTTGTTAGCATGTTAGTTTAGTTAATGTAAGCAGTGTTAAGTATGGGGACCGATGGCCTCAGCAGTTTGGTTCCTAAGGAATCCAATCCCCTTCCCCAGCCCCCCTCCCCCCCCCCCCCCTCCCCCAAACACACAGAAGTAAAACACGTGCTTCCGAAGGGGCAATCTTCGAAAGTTGCAACTCTAAACTTCATGGAAGTACTGTTAACTACCGTTGTCGGCTCGTCGCTTTTACGAAAACAGATAAACATCAACAGAAATCAAATGTTTTTTAAGCTTCCTATCAATATATTAATTACCAGTTAAAATGTATTTTCATTTTAGAGGACTGAACAAAAGTCTCAACTGATGGTGGCACAAAGTTTGGATCACAGTTGGTCCTAAAGTCATGGAATTTATATGAAAAATAGGAAAAGATGGAACTGTCTCGGTCTCTGATTAAGTGGTCTTTATATGAATGCGTAATGTCTGGTTCGCCTCGGTGGGCAACGAATCTGTCTTCCTTAGTGCAGATGTACAATTACGTCTGAATTCCTGTGGGGATGTTGAATTATTGAGCGCGGAAGACATGGACAGGGACTATGGATGAGTGGCGCCAGGTGGGAGAGTGCGACCCGAGATACTTCGCGCAGTGACGATAAACACTGCGTGATTATAGTGCAGTGGCTAACGCAACTCCACAGTAAGCAGGAAATCCCACCGGCCGATGTGACCGAGCGGTTCTAGGCGCTTCAGTCCGGAAGCGTGCTGTTGCGACGGTCGCAGGTTCGAATCCTGCCTCGAGCATGGATGTGTGTGATGTCCTGAGGTTAGTTAGGTTTAAGCAGTTCAGGGTCTAGGGGACTGACCTCAGATGTTAAGTCCCATAGTGCTTGGAGCCATTTGAATTTTTTTGTTAGAATCCCTGTGTGTCACACACTTTTGATTGTCGCCTCTGTTTCTGCGCGAAGTCCCGATGCAGCTGACATCAATAGTCCCTTTCCTTTCCTTACTCCTCTCTCCACCTTCACGTTGCATGTAAATTGTCTTTATTTTATTATACCATGATCGACTTCGAGTCTTCATCCTCAGGTGCACTTGATGCATATACATCAAATCGTTGCAATTGCGGTCAGAGACGATTTCAATTTCTTCTAGTTAACCATACGACTCTGTTATCTACAGTACCATCAACGCAGGAAAGGTTAAATAGGACACATCCTGATATCTGCGTGAATATATAAAGTTGAATTGAAGAAGGAACTGAAACCATCTAACACACGATTATGAAAGTGCCCGGAGGTATCGAGACAGCGCTAGAGACGTACAACGAATGGAATGAACGTTACCATATAGAATAAAATACATTTATCATATTATCTTAAATAATATTCCAGTACCTCAACGACATGTAAAATAATTTCGTGAAGTTTTGCGTCTTTACGTGCGTCACTACATGGGTGTGTGTGTGTGTGTGTGTGTGTGTGTGTGTGAGAGAGAGAGAGAGAGAGAGAGAGAGAGAGAGAGAGGTGGGATGGCGGCAAACGACGGGGGATTAAGTAAGAGAGTGGGTCATGCTTCGTAGAACATTTTTCATAGCTTTTACCCCAGAGATTTAATTAAATATCCTTCCAGCTGGTAGCGTTGGCCACGGTTTCTGGATTCAAGATCAGAAACTGATGAAATTTTAATTTGTGTACTGACTGACGTAAACTTCTTTGTTATTTTCCAGAATTCATAATTTTGATAAAACAGATATTAAAGTTTCAGCTACGAGTGTGTCTTTAACGGTATTTACGTGCTGTGATTACTTACTTACAGTTCGACGCAATCGCAAAACAGTCAAAAAAGATTATCGGTTCCGGTTGGTCATCAAAACCGTCTTCGAGTCTCATTAAAGCGTAAGCAGTATATCTGGACACTCTGCATAAATTATACCATACAATCTCAAACTTCTACTGTGTCAGTCTTATGTGAAATTCGATATCGACGTAATTTAATCTGTATCATGTACATGAAGCACAAAACTAAACGTTTTCACCGCTGTGTTTATTATAATGTTTGGCGTACAGACATCATAACGATAGCAACAGACATAACTCATAGATCAGACTAATTAGGTTTCAGAGTAAATATCAAACATAATGTTTTTTTGTTTTGTTTTTAAATGTCCCATATAATGTTTAACTCAAGCGACCGGCTCAGTCAGCCGTGAATGACAACGCCCAGATTCTGGTACGGCGAGGTGCACCGGCGCCAGATCGAATACGTCCGGCGGTTTGAAACTTCTTCATTTATTACTGAAACTGCTGAATTCAACTGTACCTGCTTAAACTACTGCTGGGTGCAACTGAACCTATAGTCTCTTTCTATTTTATCATTTGAGCACTGACCTACAGAATTTTCCCTGACAAATAAAACTCAAACTTATTCATTCATATATGACCCACAATGTACAAACACAACGCAGTCTGACTGCAAATAATGAACACAAAAGAATGGCCCTGAATTAGAAGAGATCCTAACAAAAACCCATACATTTTATAAGTCACTTACCTCACAGAAAATCTTCATGACAAGAACTACAGCAAATACAGCAAGCATACAGCCAGCTAAATAAAAAGATTGTAGCTACTGTAGGCTCTAACTGCTAACAGGCATGTGTTTAGCAAAGGAAATATTTTGTGGCACACCAATGTATTTAGTAGATTTTACCTTAATGAAGTGACATCCAGTTTCAAAATTAAATAATCGTCAATAATTCCATTTCCCAGACATTAGCAAATACATCAACCATCATTTTACAATCCTTTTACAACCAACACTAACTCTGCATGACGAAGACACGTCCAAACAGATCGCACGCGCTACCACTACTAACCTGTATCACTGCAAACTACTAACTTCCAACTGCAGGTCCGACCAGCCACAGAGCCTCTTACAGAGGGCGCACAGCGCTGTCAGTGATATTAATGCAGCCTATCGCGCTGCCAAGATACAAACATATAAACAGGCTACTTACAGGTTTAACGGCGAGGGTCGGTGTGCTGGGAAGCCCTGACGTGGGCTTTAGGCGGTATCTCACATCCCACTAAGTGAATTCTGAATTAGTAAATATTCTCATCTCAATTACACGAGTCACAAACATTTGGAATACTTTAGTTAGGTTTCACATGAATGACACAACTTGCAGGGAGAGGGAGTAGAGATACACTTATTCCGTGCTGGGGGCTAACAGCGAGGCGAAAGGAAGGTCATCTGCCCACCTCTTAAATTAGCTATCCCAAATTGCCAAATCCGTTAATAACCATGTTGACTCTGCACCGATGCTGTACAAAGGCACAAGGAAAAGGAGAGCTGTACACTCTTACGACAAAAACGACAAACGAGGCATCAGGAAGGAATTTTTCGAATAGTATGAAAATCGCTGGATGTGACTTACATGTACGGACAAAAAATGATTACTATTTCAGAAAAAATGTCTGATTTATTCTAGAAAGACAGCTCCACAAATTGAGCAAGTCAGTAATGCACTGGTCACCTCTGGCTCTTATACAAACAGTAATTCGACCTGGCATTGATTGAGAGAGTTGCTGCGTGTCCTCCTGAAGGATGTCGTGAAATCTGGCGTCGCAGGACAGAGCGGATCGGGTTGTGGAAAGGGGCCAAGGTCAATAACTCTTAGTTATACAAGAACACACACAACTTTATTCCTCAAACCAATGCACAGTTTTCTCTTTAAAACAACAAAGATCAATTCACAGCTAAGGGCCCAAGTAACTTCTGCAGAATAAGTTTAAATGATTGTTTTTAAAACACCAGGATTTAAAGTAACGGCTGAAGGCCTTACTTCAGCAAAATTACAATATCATATCGGCCATGGCCGAAATAATATTTCAGGTCAGCTAAGGAAATTCTTTAAAAGCCAAGCATTTATAAATTCCGGCTAAAGGCTATATTAAGGAAAATTCAAGTTAATTCTTCGGCTGAAGGCCCAATAAATTTTTTTTTCTTTAGATAATAAAAGTGAGGCTTTAAAGATAAGCTTTCAGGCAGTACAACAGAAAAACATCTTAAGAAAACTTTAAGTATATGGTCGCCTAAAGGCCCAAACAACTACTCAAGAATAATTAAAGACAACCTTAAGATAAAGATTTACAGAACACGGCTGAAGGCCATTTCAAGAATTCAAGATAATTAAAGAGAAACCTTACAGACAAGGATTTACATATTAAAGCCACAGATTCTGAAACAGACGCTGCTGAAGGCCTAAATACAGAGCAGCAAGAATTTTAATGAAACACGGCTGAAGGCCTAAACTTAAATTTGTCATGAAGTTCGGCTGAAGGCCATATACTAAACATAAAACAGACGATATTAATACGCGGCTGAAGGCCTGGCACAGTATCTATGACCAAATAAAATGACAATGACAAACAGCAAACAGTAGTGCTCAGAAGTATTCAGAGGGTCGACCTGCGGAGGATCCTCTAACCACAGTTATAGGTGAGACAGGCAGCCAAGCGTAACACTGAACAATTGGGTGGCAACACGACCTAGGGATGGCTGAGGAACCAACCAACAGTCTAATCAATTCCCTTCCACCCAACACACTGGCCGCTCTGAGTACTCCAGTACGCAGACAGCATTCATCTGCTCTGTGGAAATCACAGAAGCTGCACACGGTTCCGCGTAAACACACTTGCACAAGAACTCAAACAATAGTAAACGCTATCACTGTGGAACAACAAGGACGAATCAATTCGACACACAGAGAGTTTCCACAAGCGGTCGCCGACCAAATACACGTCGTCCGATAAGACGACCGACCGAACGACCAACCCCAGTCCTTCCCACTCGAGTTAAGTGTCTCGGCAACGGTCGGGTGAGTCTTGGCTGTCCGAAGCTGACTGCATCTCCAACCGACTGAACTCCATGTCAGTTCGGAACTTGGAGACACGGAGACCCGGGCACACTGGCTCGGACCCATCCATGCAGAGGTAACTCTTGCCCATTGGCCACAACATCTCTTCGCAAGAGAGGAACCGACCAACGTCTGGCACGATAACAAAGTGACGAGGTCCAGAAACGGTCAAAAGACCAAATACACGTCGCCCGATGACACGACCAACAGAACGACCGACCAACGGTCGTCCCTTTCCAATCTCCTTCCTTCGGACAGTTCATGCGTGTCGCCAGTGGTCAGCGAGCACTGGCTGTCCGCACCTCACTGGCGCTCCGTCCCCGACTTCACTGCTGCGTCCTGACTCCACTGCTGCTGCGCCCCAAGTGAGTTCCCAACTAAACTCCACACACACGACGATCTGGAAATACTATCGATCACTCCAGAGATAGTACGAGAGGGCAATTATCGATAAGCGCTGCTGGTGCCACTCACGGGCAGGTAAGGCAGGAAGTTAGAGAGTGGAATAAGAAAACGAGGTGGCAGTACCGTAAGAGAAGGTGACAAACAATAAACGGGATGACCGCGAACCACGCACGGCTCAGTCGTGTCACGTTTTGTCCGAGTGGCGTGTTAGATCGTCAAAATCCCGAGCTACTTGGATCAACCTGCTCATAATACTCCAAGCCTCTTCAATTGAAGAGAGACGTGGCGACCTTGCTGGTTAAGGTTAGCTTTTGTCAAACAGGAAGACTAGTAGAATCTCTCGCCGCGAGCGGCGAGCATTATCCCGTTGAAATGTAAATCCAGGATGGCTTATCATGAATGGCAACAAAACGAAGAGTAGATTATGGTCGACGTACCACTGTGCAGTAATTATGCCGTGGATGAGAAGCAAAGGCGCCATGCCGTGAGAAGAAATTGAGCCCCAGACCATCACTCCTGGTTGGGCTGTGGGTGACGGGTTGCAATCTTTGTATGCCACTGCTGTCTGGGGCGTCTGCAGACGCGTCTTCGGCCTGGAATCTCTTTGACTGGAGTAGAATTGTCTTCATTGATGGTCCCCTATTCAAAATGAGCCCCTATTACCAGCGAAGGCCTGTCTGGAAACAACTAAGACAGCGTTGGGGTATCAACCTGACTGTCGCTCACTTTGCTGCGGGTCATCCACGAGTGATGTCCAGAAGTGTAATTTCTGTTCATAGGAGGATTATCATCCGTGGCGCCCTTGCAGCACAGTAGTACCGCCACGACGCTCTACACCCCGTTTCGTTGCCCTTCATCGTAAACAATCCTGGGCTTTCATTTCAGCAAGCTTATATCCTCCCCATTCGCACGTGGCTAGAGCTCTTACTGCTTATTTTCATGCTTTCCAGACCCTACCTTGGCCAGCTAACCTACCGTATCTCTCCCCAACTGAGAACGTTTGGTGCATTATGGGCAGGAACCCCCAACCAGCACGGAATTTTGGTGATCTAACGCTCCAGTTGCACAGAATTTAGCACATCCCCCCTCAGGAGGACGTAGAAAAACTCTGTCATCAATGCCAAGCCGAATAACTGCTTGCGTAGGGGTGCAGGTGAGCAAACACTTGTTCAATTTCTGAAGCTCTTTCTCTTGAACATACAATCCAATTTTTTCTGAAACTGTAATCATTTGTTCGTCTGATGTTAGTGATATTTGAACTACATTTTTAAATATTTTTGTTGCAGTAAAATAAATTACTTGTCTTTCTTACAGATCAGCATCAGGGAAGGAAAGTGGAGGCATAAAACACTTCATGTTTTCTGTACTCCAACTATTTTTCCATGCTGTGCATTCAGTGGTTCCAAAGAGAATGTTACCGCAGTGAAATAGTGTTCCGTTTCTTATACTATTATAAATATTGTTGTCAGTATCAAAATATAATAAATATCTCATTGATTTTTTGGGAAATGCTTTGACTAAAGACCCAAATTTTGTGTAAGAACTTCGAGCTATCTCTCACTAATATATCAATTGCACTATGAGGGAGAAGACAATGCTAAAAATGAAGAAGAAAAGGCTTCAGTGGGCTACGACACACCAACAGTGGACAGCAGTGGATTGGGAAAAAGGTCTTCTTCACTTATGTACGTAAGTTGAAAGCAGTTGGGAATAAACGCCTGCAGTTCGTACGCCGTTTACCACATGAACGCATGGATCCTCAGTGTGTATTTCAACTTTTAGAGGGAGAGAATTAAGAACTTTAGTTAAAGCAGATGGAAAAATGAGCCAAAACGTTTATCACAGCATTCTCCAACGTCATGCCAAGTCATTTGGTTTGTGTTTGTTTGGGAAATGGTTTATCTTACAGCAAGACGACGGTCTGCTTGTATCAAAACTATGTACAGTCTGTAGAGGTTCAGAAAATTTTGAAAAACATGGAATAGCCTCACCAGTCCCCTGAATTTCTTCCAGTCGATCTCCAACGAAATAAATTGGACAGGAGGATCCGAAAAATTGGAAATATATGTGGGACACATTTTCTGCGGCAGGTGTGGAGACTGATTCCAGCAGAAACCTTGGAAAAATTAACCCATCACATTTCGAGAATATGCAAAGCAGTGATTAAAGTGGAGTGTGGCTATTTTGAGGAATATAAAATTTACATTTGCCTATGTATCGTTTGGGCTTGATAGACTTTTAGAAATCAATGAAATGAGGTTTTATAATGTATTTCCTTTTCATTGTCCATAACCACTTGGTGTTTCCCAACTTTTGGAGGCTAGTGTTTATACGTTAAGTGTTAACACCTGTGAACACATTTTTTAGTCCTACTGATATAAATGCACTTAAAAACTAGTTTTTTTATTTCTCATTTCTTGTCGTTTAATTCTTTCTTTCTTTCTTTTTTACTGGCTACAAGTTTTTCGACAGAAATTCGTCCAAGGAATAAAACGAATTACCCAGAAGAAATGATTTTAATTTAGGTTTAAAACTTGCTGTGCTGTATCTACATTTACATAACTACTCTGCTGTTCACAATTAAATGCTTGGCAGAGGTTTCGTCGAACCACCTTCAGTCTATTTTTCTACCGTTACAGTCTTGAACAGCGCGGGAGAATTACCTGTCGGGCTTTATGTTATTGGGCAAATAATTAAATATTTTAGTTTCTGTATATTGTCCTCCTCCCTGAGCCACTGAAAGTCCTAATAAGGGGAAATAAATGTCATTTCTTCCTGTAGTGCTGTGGATATGTACATTACTATAATTCTGATGGATTATTTATGACGAAGTTTGTTAGCGAATATGTCTATTGTGATAGTGCCGTTAAACTGCTTAACATGACAACTGCGGGGAAACAGATATTACTTTCACTTCTCGTTTTGTGCAATCAATAATTTCATTCTAAGTGATGAATGAAGCCGGGAAAGTATTGAATAAAAATATTTTAGGAAGTTGATTCGTTTTTTTTTTCAAGAGTAGCAACTGTAGGAAGAGCAAAATTAACTTACACGGTACAGTGTATAAATTTTTCTCAGTGAGACAAGAGGGTCAATGCCTTCATGGAAAAATGTTTGCTATTGTCTGCGGAATCATTATTGTATCCAGCTGCGCCCCTCTCCGTTCGAAGCAAATCGACGAGTAAGAGGGCCTTTCTGCAGAGCTCCGAAAATGTGAAATCACATGGGGAGAGATCGACTTTATGGAGAATGCGTTGCAGAGGTTGTTTCGACTACGCTGCAGAAGTTTCATTGGGAAGTCTTTACACATCCTCCAAACAGTCCCAGTGTCTCCCCATGAGATTTATATACGTTTGGAGCCCTGAAGAGAGACATTCACGGACGTCAAATTGCTGTGGGTAAAGAGGTGCACGACTGGATACATTTGGTTTCGTAGACAACAGCAAACAGTTTTTCGTAAAGGCATTGACCACCTGGTCTTACAATGCAGTGATGGTCATGGTGATTACTTTTGAAGTAATAAAAGGTTTATTTACATTTTTCCATATGTCTCGTTATCATTTGACAGTTCGTCGAATACAAGGTGTTTATAAATTAGTTATACCAAAGTAAACTTTAATTGTGAAGAAGGTAAGTAACTTACTGAAATGTTTGATACGGCATTGAACGCAGTATGATCTTCAAGTTTTTGGGAATGAGCAATGTGGCTATCTTGTGTAACACGACAAATGTCCCGCATGTTATCAGTTTCCTGCCAAATCCTACGAAGCAAGTCTTGATGGATGGTGACAACTGCTTGTGTTATCCGTTGTCGCAGGTCCTCGATGTTTGCCGTAAGCGGAGGAACAAACACTCTGGCTTTAATGTAGCTCCAAACACAGAGGTCCACTGGGATTAAATTAGCTGATCGTAACGACCAGGATATCGTTTCACCACGTCCGCTCTAATTCGAACATACGCGACATCTTCATAATGATAATGTGGTGGAGCGCCATTTTGCTGGAAAATAAGTTGTATAGTAATATCCTGTTTTAACTGAGACATTAGATAATATTCAAGCATGTCCAGGAACGACAAGCCAGTTACATTACTGCGTAGGAGACTCCTGGTCGACCATGGGCCGGCGTCCTATGTGCTGCACAGCCACTTTAGCTGAAACGATTGCAATAGTTAATAACAGTTCGTCATTGAGGTGGTGGTTTTAAGTATTTAGTTCTGAACAGTCTCTGAACTGTCGTAGCGGATTTGGACGCAAGACACCCCAAACAACAGCGCGCAGGCTCTGTATCGTTATACTGTTCCATGCTGACTGATGAAATAATTCATTCCTCCAGGCCGCCTACAGGGATCGACGGGAACTTGTAGTGTTAGACGGAAAAAAACTTGAAGGTATACTGCATTCAGTGCTGTATCCAACTTTTCTATAAGTTATTTACCCTTTTCATAATTAAAAGTTACATTTGTATAACTAACTTATAAATAACCATTATAAGGAATATGAGTGCACCCGAAACTAACCCTTGTGGGGCAACCTTCGTGATTTCCCCTCCCCGGTCACTATAATTTTCTACCTGCTATGCTCTGGCAGCACACCTTATTTCCTCCAAGCGAATCACATGTTGATATTGTAGTCAACATTTCATTCCTTTTACTATACTTTGGTTGGTAAATGGACCATTTTTTTGGTGGACTCGAATTCCTATTCTACATCTCTATAGTATCACACCACTTGTGACTTCTGATAACTGTTTGGCTACAAATTCGAGCACACTCGGACAGATCGATCAATCAGACTACACCATTCACATTCTCAACTTAATCTCCCACCTGATGCCGAGAACCATACTTGTATCTCCAGAAAGTACATTCTTACGACATCTGTCAAAATCACACCCTAAATTAAGACACTCTGTTATCCATAAAAAAGTAATTCAGATTATTCATTTCAGTCAGGTCTAGCTAAGCGTCCACCTCTGACTAAAACCTCCTCCAGCAAATTCGTTGAACTAAAACATAATCATTTATGACAGTGGAAGAGGGAAATTCTTTACAGATTTCGACGATAAGAAACTTCCAATACTTCTTCCCGCTGTCTGTAAGGATCGCAAAGTTCAGAGCAAATTCAATAACAAATTTACCACTTTGCTGATCAGTCAGTCACCGATTATTGACCTACAGACTTTACGCTTAGTTACGGGCAATATAACTGGTTTTTGAACTTTTCTTTTCTTTCTTCTGAGGATCTCTTATTACCGTTATTTACATCCTAACAATGAGAAATTTATACCATCGTAATGATAAATATATATGCTAAAACCATGAGAAACGCTCTGTGAGAGAGGCCACTAAAATAATAAAAAATTATAGTTAAATTATGCATGCAGTGAGTAGAGAATATTTCACAAACAGTCATTTCTATGTGACCAGTCGAAAATCTCTATAGCCACTCACCATACGGCAATTATCTTTTCGTATCTGTAGGGACAAATGCAACATTTGTTCATCAACGATGAAATGAACATCCTGGCTGACGTACACGGCAATTTTAATGAGCAACTCCCAGTGATGGTGAGAAATATACTCCCAAATACATCTACATCTACATCACACTCCGCAAGCCACAAAATGGTGTCTACTGAGGGTGCTTTTGTAGCACTAACGTAGCCGTCTAACACTGTTCCACTTGCGAATAGCGCGTGAGAAGAATGATTATCATTAAGCCTCTATATTTGTTCTAATTTCTCAGCTTTCCTCCTAGTGGTTATTACATGAGACTTATGTGGGGGGAAGTTGTCCAACTCTACCCGGAAAGTACTGTCCAGAAATTTCAATAGTAAATGTATCCGTGATGCACAACGCCTCTCTTCCAACCTCTAACAATTGAGTCTATCGAGCATCCGTAACGCTCGCGCGCCGGCTAAAAGATCCCGTGACGAAACGCGCCGCTCTTCACTGGATCTTCTGTCTCTCTCTCTCTCTCTCTCTCTCTCTCTCTCTTCCTCTCTCTCTCTCTCTCTCTCTGTTTCTCTCTCTCTCTCACTCTCACTCTCTCTCTCTCTCTCTTTCTCTGTCCCTCTTTCTCTCTCTCTATCAGTCCTACGTGGCTACTTGGTAGGCATCGCAGATAGATGAACAGCACTCAAGAATCGGTCGAACAAGCACCTTATAAGCCACTTTCTTCATGGGTGAGATACATTTCTTCTTATGAGTCTCAATTTGGCATCTGCTGTGCCACTATTTGTTTTATGTGGTCTTTTGACTTCAAGTCGCTCTGGATAGTTACTCCTACATATTTTACTGTAGATACTGCCTCCAGCGGTCTGTCGTCAGTAGTGTATCTGTACAGCAGCGGATTTCTGCAACGAAATCTCAAATCCAGTCGCAAATCTGCTTCGGTATTCGGTAAGTTCGTATTTTTGCCACTAAACGGCAGTGCGGGACGGTGTCAAATGCCTTCCAAAAGTCAAGGAACACAGCATCAACCTGAGCGCCGTAACTATCTTCGTATGAAGTTAACACCATACATTGCGGTTTACAATGCCTCATTTGGCCATCTGTGTGCTCGGTGCCTCAACGCATTAGGAGCAAAATATGGTCAAACGGCATTACATGTCTCTAATCAGCTAATGTCCAATTTCTTTTAATGTGGCTCCTTCAAGGTGCGCAGCTTCATGTGCTGCCGTCAGTATGAGTTACCAATTGTCCATAGCATGCAGTTAATTTGCTAGTGTTTCCTCCGATATTGGCTGAGATAGACTTGCGTTTACTGACAACAGAAACTCCTGTTGGGTGTCAAGTCACATGTCGGTTAGGATCCTTTCACGACAACTGCTCTCTGCTCCATGTTATGTGGCTGCAAATGATGTAACATACTTTGTAGGCAGTACAGCTTAGTACACCAGTAAATGATGTAAGTTCACTCAGGGTGTGTTCATGGACATATCCGGTCGCGATACTTCATTTCTGACGTTCTGTAACGTCGCCACGCTGAGCCATTTTACTGCGTCGATGTCACACTACTGACTGACACACACACACACACACACACACACACACACACACACACACACACACATATATATATATATATATATATATATATATATATATATATATATATATATATACATCGTTTACGGCCACGCTTAGCGGTGGAGGTTCGCATGAGTGCCTGGTAGGAGATATACACCATCTACACTGCTCCGAAACGGCTACAGCGTTCTTTTGACAGTGATGTCTAATAGGTGGTGAGGTGAACGTATTATGCGCCTGTAGAAAGTAAATAAATATTTTAATAACACGTTACTACTATCTAAAGAGAAAAAGAATTGGATCACAAGGAGCACCTACAGGCAATGATGCTTGAGTCACGAAATTTTTGAAATAGGGTAGATAGAAGGCACGCCACTATGGGCTGCTCACACGTGTCGAGCTGCCAATATGGCTTCGCTTCTACATATTCTGTTTTAAAAATTTTGTGAATGAAGCTTTGTCGCTTGATATTTAGCTTGATACGTGACATTCCACATTGAAAATCTGTGGTAAGCACTATGGGACCAAAGTGCTGAGGCCATCAGTCCCTAAGCTTACACACAACTTAATCTAACTTTCGCTAAGTGCAACATGCCCACCCATGCCCGAGGGAGGACTCCAATCTCCGGTGGGGAGAGCCGCGCGAACCGTGACAAAACGCCTCAAACCGCGCGGCTACCACGCGCGTGTGACATCCAAGTTTGAGTGTTTTACTTCTGACGAAGGCACTCAGAGCAGTGCCGAAATCTGGGTCAAAAGGCTTCCTTTTTCCGACCGAAGGCTGCTATTGCTTTAATTTTACTTTGTAAACGGTCGCTTACCAAGCAGCCATGTTCAAAACATTATTTTAAAAAAGCTAGGGCAAGTTGTTGAATTACTTAGTCGACGAGTAACTCACAACAGTGCTACAGTAATAGAGGTGTTGATGCAAAGCAGAGTAATGGCAACGATAAACAAAGCAAACATTGCTTTATATCTACAACAACAGTTGCCAAAGTTGACATTTCGTCAGAAAGGAACCGAAGAAAAGTCGAAGAGTGAGAAAGTAGTGCCTGACGGAATATTAGTGTTTTTCAGAATGAGTCAGTGGAATGTGTGGTGTCGTATAAGTTCGACTGTGCCGAATATGTACCTGAGGAGTACAGTAATAACAATACGTGCTTAACAAGTAAGAGCGATACTGAAACAGGCGTCGATCATTGTAAATCATCATCCTTGCCGAGCAGGGAGCCACAAACTCCGTCTCCAGTGAAGCGTAGCAAAGGAAAATCATTGTCCAAAGAGAATATAATTAAAGGTATAGAAGATCATCCGCAGCATAAAAAATAAAATAAAAAATAAAAAAAAATCCGAAATTTTCCACAGCAATATGACTGTGTAGTGCATTAGAGTGCATACGAAACATTACGGATATTAAAAAGGGGGCACGGTGCACGGTTACAAAAACGTGTTTGTCCCTTTTCAGGATCCCCAATACAATTTACGGGATGTGCATCGTGGTGACATACTACATTATAATCATCAAACTGCGCTTGACAGATTACAGTGATTTCAAGGGAGGCACTTGATGGCTGGAAGACGTACGATTACGAAATTTCAAACAAAGCGTCAACTCGACGATGTACAGCAAACTGAAGAATCGCTCCAAAAATTTGTAGATGAGATAAACAAGTTTACCCCATCATTCAGTAAGGAATTTGTTTTCAACTACAATCTACTGAAATTTGAAGATAAAATGCATATGAAAGGAATCCTGGAAATTAGAGGTATGAAGAGAGTTGTATCAAGATCAGCTACTATTAACGTCTTGAACGCCTGACTATACTATTATGCCGACTGTTAATCTGGATGGTAAATTTTCTGGGAACTTATTTATTGAGCTGCGAGAAGCTGTGGGTGCCTCGCCCCCTACGATTCTCTCATGCGCGTGATCTACCAAGGGCTATAGGTACTGTTTGCATCACAACAAGCAAGAGTATGGAAATAGGCTTGAGAGAACCGTAACTATGGTATGAACATTGCTTTTGGCCAATAGCTGGGCAAAACAGCTTGCTTTTGCTTGATTCCTTGTCTGCGTGTAAAAATTGTACATTTTAAGAACAAACTATCCCTTCTGAAAAGTGTAACACTGCAATTCATACTACTGGGAACCACTGGACATATTCAGCTTCTGGATGTTTATTTTTTCCGTACATATATTATCGCACTAGCTGCAGCTAAGTCTTCAGTGATAACCCATTTCACAATTAAACTCCACGACAGTCTGTTTCGTATTCGTTTGCACGCCATCACATTCCATCGGTTCTCATCACCCCGTTACACCAATAGTTTTCGGTATGCATTCTTTAAGAGTGGATTGTTAGGTTAACGTCTTCCATGGTTTGTAACTCCCAAGGAATTCGCCTTCGACCTTGATGGTACGAATCTTTGTGACCACTGTAGCGCGCCATTTCTCATTCGGTGTTGATGGTGTACAGTGAGTCCAAGAAGTATTCGCCTAGCTGCATATCTTTTAGAAAACAAAGTCTGTGCAACATGAAAAGAAATGAATACAAAATCTAAAGAGCTAGTCATGTAAGAAGTACCTCGGTAAGTCATTTTTGTTGAAAAGCAAGTAAAGAAATACATCCAAATCGACAGAAAGGTTAACAAAATAGAAAATGTAATACAAGAGCTAGATCATAAAGTATTCGTCCACCATCTGAACACGCCGATACAGTGCAATTAGTGCCATGGGCAATAAGGGTAGGGAGACGACGCTGCTCGAAAGGAAACTTATTCTGCGATTGCATAGTGAGTGCAAATCTTCTTACGAGATTGCTAAAGTAATTGGTAGACTGAGATCGACGGTTCAGTCGATAATAGATCGATTTTGTGCAACAAAATCGTTAGGAAACCAACCACGTACAGAGGCTCTCACACTTTGACTGACGCAGAAGTGAGAAGTATCATGAGGGAAATGAAGAAGAAACCTAAAATCAGTACTCATAAGTTGGCTGGGGAGTTAGAGTCTAGGGGAAAGAAGGTATGTGCCAATACAATCAGAAATACCTTCAAAATGTATGGGTATCATGGCCGGGTAGCGCGGAAGAAATTTTGGGTCAGTGAACAGAATCGAAAGAAACGTCTTCATTTTGCGATGGGACTTAGATTCAAAAAAAAAGACTTCTGGAATAGAGTAATTTTTTGTGATGAGAGTAAATATAACATAGTCAGGTCGGATGGCAGGCGAATGGTTTGGCGTAAGAAGAATGTAGAGATGTTGACACGCAATCTTGTGCGAACGGTTAAACACAATGAATCATCATATTTATATCTAAATTTTAAAGGACAATCTGAATCCTAGAGTCGAAAAATTAGATCTGTTAGGAAATTACATTTTTCAACAAGATAACGATCCAAAGCATACGGCTAGGCTGTGGCTCCTGTACAATACCCCAAAATAACTTAACACCCCTCCTCAGAGCCCAAACATTAATCTTATTGATTACCTTAGGAAAGTACTGGAAGACAGCATCAGGAGAAGACACATTTCTGACAAGAGAGACCTAAAAGAACTTCAAGATGAATGGGACAAAATTCCAGCCTCTCTGACGGCAAACTTGGTCTCGTCGACGCCCAGACGAGTACAAGTAGTAACAGCTGTAAAGGGAAACCCCACTAAATATTAATTTTTGTAACTGAAATCATATTTTCAGTTTGCAAATTTAAAAAGAAATGAGTGGACGAATACTTTTTGAAGTAGCCCTAGAATAAATTCTCCATTTTGTCAAATTAGTTATCGTTATGGATGTATTTATTTCCTTTTCCATCAATAAAAATGACTTACCAAGGTTCGTTGCATATGGCTGGACGTTCACATTTTATGTTCCGTTCCTTTCACGTGACATATACTTAGCTTTTTTAAAAAATTACAACTAGACGAATACTTTCTGGACTCACTGTAACATAATGCTTTGTTTTGAACATTTCTTGACTGTCGAAGATGCCCATCTTGTGAAGTGTAATACATACATCCCATACAAGTTTGTCTCTGCACCACTCAGACGTTTATTCCTCTGTCGCCCTCCTGATGCACATGCTGAGTCATTATCAGCTAATATTTTTTCTGTCATAACTGTTAACTCTACACTTTCAATTGAGCCTTACTAATGATTGAACTTGTGACCTTGCACTTAAAGAGTACGTTGTTAGTCATCCGAGATGGAAGTTGCAGTCGTCTTGGGGGAAAGACCACCTCCCTCAATACAAGCGCTAATCGCTCTTTAGTTTACATACGGGCTATAGTAGATGCCGTGATGCAGATCTCATGTAAGACTATAATTAGTAAATGCACAAGTGAATGGAAGTGTGTCTATGTGAGTGTGTGTGTGTGTGTGTGTGTGACAGAAGTCGCCGGCTTTGAAGGCTGGCGGCTAATGTCGGCCGCGTGTTAACTGGCGCCACTCAAAGCAGTCCCCGGCGGCCGCGCCGCCACGCCAGCCAGCCACGCCACGTCCCCAGGGTGTGCGCCAGTCGCCAGTCGCCAGCCGCCACCTCCACTCCCGCAGGGCCGACCCCCGGCCTTGTCACGACCACAGCCTCCTACGGCCGGCTCCCACGTTTGAGCCGACAGCCACTCTGCGGTTTGTACACCGCCGCGCTTTGTGACGGCTTGCTGAGCAGCCGCCCGCTCTCCAGCTAATGCATTCTGACTACATCCCTCAGCGACTCTCCATTGTGGCCTGTGTCAACTACCTAACTGTGCAACAGTTCACTAAACTTCATGAGTCATCCCATGTACACTCCGAAGCACCTACACAAAAGGATATCTATTGAGTCATATCACAGGCTGGTTGATGAACAAAATCTATTTGGCTATTTTCCTCTGTTCCGTTTTCTAGATACCAGAACAGGAGCAAGCAGTAAAGGAAACAAAAGAAAAATTCGGAGTAGGTATTAAAGTCCATGGAGAAGAAATAAAAACTTTGAGGTTCGCCGATGACATTGTAATTCTGTCAGAGACAGCAAAGGACTTGGAAGAGCAGTTGAACGGAATGGACAGTGTCTTGAAAGAGGATACAAGATGAACATCAACAAAAGCAAAACGAGGATAATGGAATGTAGTCGAATGAAGTCGGGTGATGCTGAGGGAATTATATTAGGAAATGAGACACTTAAAGTAGTAAAGGAGTTGTGCTATTTGGGGAGCAAAATAACTGATGATGGTCGAAGTAGAGAGGATATAAAATGTAGACTGGCAATAGCAAGGAAAGCGTTTCTGAAGAAGAGAAATTTGTTAACATCGAGTATAGATTTAAGTGTCACGAAGTCGTTTCTGAAAATACTTGTGTGGAGTGTAGCCATGTATGGAAGTGAAACATGGACGACAAATAGTTCGGACAAGAAGAGAATAGAAGCTTTCGAAATATGGTGCTACAGAAGAATGCTGAAGATTAGATGGGTAGATCACATAACTCAATAGAATTGTGCCACAGCTTGACAAGAAGAAGGGACCGGTTGATAGGACATGTTCTGAGAAATCAATGGATCACAAATTTAGCATTCGAGGGCAGCGTGGAGGGTAAAAATCGTAGAGGGAGACCAAGAGATGAATACACTAAGCAGATTCAGAAGGATGTAGGTTGCAGTAAGTACTGGGAGATGAAGAAGCTTACACAGGATAGAGTAGCATGGAGAGCTGCATCAAACCAGTCTCAGTACTGAAGACAACAACAACAACAACAACAGTGTATAGGGATATAAAATATAAAATTTTGTAAAATTAAAGCATTATGTTGTTTAGGTGAAAAATGTACATAAAATATCTGCCTCAAAAATAATTTAAATATCTTTAAAAAGCAATATATTACCATTTGGTATTCTCGCACACAGAAATTTTACCAGAATCCAGAAGTCTAATGTTAATGATCTACTGTACTATGCTATATTGCTAAGTACGAAATTTTGTAACTTACTTTCCTAGACTACTCTTCACCCACAACACCTGTAGCCTCGCCACTATATGTTTCTGTATGAAAATCAGCCCAACTTTACCTCACAAAACTGTACACACACAATCTGTTATCGATCTTAAAACTCGTATGCTAACCTTTGACTAAACAGAACCTAATTTGAATTGAACTGTAACTGTATGAGTACAACTTGTCATTATATTAAATAAGCAACTAAAGTAAAACAATTATCTGGCCCTAATAAAACTTTCCATTTACCTCGCGTCTTGACAACAGTGTTGGAAATTTCTCAAAAGCACAACAACAAAAACCAAGCAGGTAGCAGCTCAGTTAGATTTCCATTTCTCAGTAGATGTTCAAGCTGTTGTGTGTCACATGGTACAATGTGGTGATGCGTAATGATAAACCTTCTTTATCATAAGAGTGGTATGGGAAGAGTAACTATTCCTACGAAATGGTATTCCTAGAAAACGATTTTAGAATGAAGTATGTATTCAAAAAAGGCAGAGTAAAATTTCACATAATTCTCACACGTAATGCTGGTCTGAAGAATAATATGCTTGGGAAAGTGAACGATGATTTGAAAAGGGTACAAACTGTGTAATCAGTTGATACCTTAATGCGTGACTCAGGGAAGTGGGGTTGTCTCTCTCCCTCTGAGATCTCAGCAATTTAACCAACTGCCAATCATTCGGACTGGCTGCGTGCTTCTTTTTTCTTCCAATATATGTCATATTCATACATGACGTCCTTTACAAAAAATCTTATTCATCTCGTAGATACAACCACAAGTCAACACAGCAATACTGAATACGAGCATCACCTACCACACTTCAACTAGGAATGAATCAGAATGCGTAAAGATTGAGCAACATCAAGACCAAAGATTGTTTAACAGTAACCTAACTTGCTCTCTTTTTGACGAGCACATCGATAACTTATAAGAATAAATAAAATGACACGTCCACCTTACACACTATATTACACAGCAGTACACAACAATACTGCTGTACTTCGTATCAGAACAAAACGAGATATCCTTTTACCTTTTTTTTCTGTATTCCTTTAATAGTTAGCCCCCGTCACGCTGAGGCACAATTCTGGATTCAGAAGGGCTACGCTGCTGTTCCATCCGAGTTTAAGTGATTGAAAGATGACTATCTGCGTCTGACGACGTTTTTCTTGGTCATCTCCGAACCTCATCTCCTGGCTATTTACGGAAGTACGACAATCGTATCCGCATTAGAAAATGTTGGTGAACTGGGGGTGCACTATGCATTGGTGTGAACGAAAATTTCTACCGCACTGGGAATCGAACCTGCATTTCTGCTTGACACGAACGGTCGCCTTAGCCACCTTAACCAACCGAGAACGCTCCCCGAAATGACTCAGACTTCGATATGTCACCGATCTTGTCCTCATGTGAAGGACATTGCAAAGTACATTAGAACAACACAGGCACTACAGTTCAGTACGTAGTGCTTAAGAAGGTTGTGAGTAGATGTTCTCCCGTGGTGCGACACGTTGTCGTTGCCTTTGGTAATTTATTGTCTTTCGGCCATATAGATTTGCACCTCTTTAAAGATGATTATTCCGGGTGTTAAAAAGTGCATCTTTGAAACACAGATTCTCATTTCTTATTATTTATAGACTCGTCTATTACCAAACACGTTACAATCGTGGTCTGTAACATCTTGTCTAACAGCACACTCCCAGAGTATGTGGTCCAGATCCCCAATTACTGTGACTGTCGTCAGTTGTTACGTTTCCAAGAAGTGGTTCGGATGTGGCCCATGTCACGGTAAGTACTTTACACCTCTTTGGTTGGAAGGAAGGATTATGTTCGTGAACTTTCTTCTATGTTAGGAAGAAACGGTATTTCGTTAGTGAAAAGACAACACCGAAAAATAGCTTAACAATTTCTGAAAGAGAAATTTTCAGATATAAGCTGCGTACGGGCATTGCATTAAATGCAACGGCGACATGTGAAAGTTACTGCAGAACGATGACTCGAAACCAGGTGTTTCGCGTTTTTAGAACGGTTGCTTTCACCGCCCCGGACATCCGTGTACGCCTCTCACGCATATGACGCACCTATAAATGTGGAATCCCATATTTGCTCGCAGTTATTCAGCTGAGTTTCCCGGAAGGTTTCTGATGGGTGATGGTTCTTTACCATCAAGTCTCACAGTAATTTCTTATAGAGAGAGAGAGAGAGAGAGAGAGAGAGAGAGAGAGAGAGAGAGAGAGGAGGGAGAGAGGGAGAGAGAGAGAGAGAGAGCGCTAGTCTTGAGACAGCGATATCCACATACCCAGATGTCGGTAATACAGGGTGAGTCACCTATCATTACCGCTGGATATATTTCGTAAACCACATCAAATACTGACGAATCGATTCCACAGACCGAACGTGAGGAGAGGGGCCGGTGTAATTGGTTAATACAAACCATAAAAGAATGCACGTAAGTATGTTTCTTAACACAAACCTACGTTTTTTTTTAATTGGAACCCCGTGAGTTTTGTTAGCACATCGGAACATATAAATAAATACGTAATCAGTGCCGTTTGTTGCATTGTAAAATGTTAATTACAACCGGAGATATTGTAACCTAAAGTTGACGCTTGAGTATACCACTCCTCCGCTGTTCGATCGTGTGTATCGGAGAGCACCGAATTACGGTGATGGACCTTAGGTACAGAATAGTCTGGAACAGCACATTACGTCCTCATGCTAACACCTTTTTACTGGTCTTTTTCACTGACGCACATGTACATTACCATGACGGGTGAGGTACACGTACACACGTGGTTTCCGTTTTCAATTACGGAGTGGAATAGAGTGTGTCCCGACATGTCAAGCCAATAGATGTTCATACTGGTGGCCATCATGTACCGTGTGTACCGTGCTGTGCCTACAACCCCAGAGGATATGAAACAACGTATTGTGGCAGCCTGCGGCGACATTACACCAGATGTACTGCGTCGTGTACGACATTCATTACGCCAGAGATTGCAATTGTGTGCATCAAATGATGGCCACCACATTGAACATCTATTGGCCTGACATGTCGGGACACACTCTATTCCACTCCGTAATTGAAAACGGAAACCACGTGTGTAGGTGTACCTCACCCGTCATGGTAATGTACATGTGCGTCAGTGAAAAAGACCAATAAAAAGGTGTTAGCATGTGGACGTAATGTACTGTTCCAGTCTCTTCTGAACCTAAGGTCCATCTCCATTCCCTTTGGATCCCTACGTAATTCGGTGCTCTCCGATACACACGATCGAACAGCGGAGGAGTGGTACTCAAGCGTCAACTTTCGGTTACAATATCTCCGGATGTAATTAACATTTTACAATGTAACAAACGGCACTGATTATGTATTTGTTTATATGTTCAGATGTGCTAACAAAACTAACATGGTTCCATTTAAAAACGTAGTTTTGTGTTAAAAAACATACTTCCGTGAATTTTTGTATGGCTTGTATTAAACAATTACACTAGCCCCTCTCCTCACGTTCGGTCTGTGGAGTCGGTTCGTCAGTATTTGATGTGGTTTACGAAATATATCCAGCGGTAACGTTAGGTGACTCATCCTGTATAGCAATCATCATTCATTTCCTTTTTTTCGTGTCTTCAGTCCTCTGACTAGTCTGATGCAGCCAGCTACGAATTCCTCTCCTCTGCGACCTCTTCGTCTTAGCGTAGAACCTGTATCATACGTTCTCAATTATGTGCTGGATGTATTCCAGTCACTGTCTTCTTCTACAGGTTCTGTCCTCCACGGTTCCCTCTAGTACCATGGAGGTCATTCCCTGATGTCCTATCATCCTGCACCTCCTCGTTCTCAGTGTTTTCCACATATTCCTTTCCTCTCTTCATTCCTTACCTTACCAGTCCACACAATTTTCAACATTCGTCTGTAGCACAGCATCCTAAATGCTTCGATTCTCTTCTGTTACGGTTTTCCACTGTCCATGTTTCACTATCATACAAAGTTGTGCTCCATACGTACATTCTCAGAAATTTCTTCCTCAAATCACGGCCTATATTTGATACCAGTAGACTTCTCTCGGTCGGAAATGCCATTTTTGCCAGAGCTAGTCTGCTTTTGAAGCGCTCCTTGCTCCGTCCGTCACTGGTTATTTTGCTGCCTAGGTAGCAGAATTCCTCAACTTCATCTACTTCGTGTTTCTCGCCCTACTCATTTCTACTACTTCTCATTACGTTTGTCTTTGTTCGATTTACTCTCATCCATATTCTGTTCTCATTAGATCATTCCATTTGGCAGATCATGTAATTCATCTTCACTTTCACTTAGGACAGCAATGTCATCAGAAATCCTTTCACCTTGAATTTTAATTGCGTACCTGAACCTTTCTATCCATCATAGCTTCTTCGATATATAGACTGAACAGTACGGCTCGAAGGACTACAAGCCTGTCTTACACTCTTTTTAATACGTGCACTTTTTTCTTGGTTGTCTACTGTTGTGGTTCCCCCTTGGCTCTTATACAGTATGTAATCAAAAGTATCCGGATACCTGCCTGGAAAGACTTACCAGTTTGTGGCGCCCTCCATCGATAACGCTGGAATTCAATATGGCATTGGCCCACCCTTAGCCTTGATGACAGCTTCCACTATCGCAGCCATACGTTCAGACAGGTGCTGAAAGGTTTCTTGGGGAATGACAGTCTATCCCTTACCCAGTGCTGTACTGAGTAGAGGTATCGTTGTTTGGCGGTGAGGCCTGGCACCAAGTCGGCGTTCCAAAAGATCCCAAAGGTGTTGTATAGGATTCAGGTGCGGACTCTGTGCAGGCCAGTCCATTACAGGAATGTTATGGTCGTTTAACCACTCTGCCACAGGCCGTGCTTATGAACAGTGCTCGTTCGCGTTGAAAGATGCATTCGCCATCCCCGAATTTCTCTTCAACAGTGGGAAGCAAGAAGGTGCTTAAAACATCAATTTAGACCTGTGCTGTGATAGTGCCACGCAAAACAACAACGGAGTGCTAGCTCCCTCCATGAAAAACACGACCACACCACCACCTCCTAATTTTACTGTTGGCACCTACACACGCTGGCAGATGACGTTCACCGCGCATTCGCCATACCCACACCCAGCCATCGGATCGCCACGTTGTGTACCGTGATTCTTTACTCCACACAACGCTTTTCCATTGTTCAATCGTCCAATGTTTATGCTCGTTACGCCAAGCGAGGCGTTGTTTGGCATTTGCCGACGTCATGTGTGTCTTGCGAGCAGCCGCTCGACCATGAAATCCAAGTTTTCTCATCTCCCGCCTAACTGCCATCGTACTTACAGGGGGTCCTGATGCAGTTTGGAATTCCAGTGTGATGGTTTGGATAGATGTTTGCCTATTACACATTACTACCTTCTGCAACTGTCGGCTGTCTCTGCCAGTCAACAGACGAGGTCGGCCTGTAAGCATTTGTGCTGTACGTGTCCCCTCACCTTTCCACTTCACTATCACATCGGAAACAATGGACCTAGGGATGTTTAGGAGTGTGGAAATCTCTCATACAGACGTATGACACAAGTGACACCTTCACCTGACCACGTTCGAAGTCCACGATTCCGCGGAGAGCCACATTCTGCTCTCTCACGATGTCTAATGACTACTGAGGCTGCTGATATGGAGTACCTGTCAGTAGGTGGCACACAATGCACTTAATATGGAAAACGTATGTTTTTGGGGTGATCACATAGTGTATGCACTTTGTATATTACATGCCTCTCCCTGTAGCTTACCCTATTTTTCTCAGAGTTTCGAACATCCTGCACCATTTTACGCTAATTTTTCTTAAATTTTCTGTCATTTTTCACCATTTGACGTTGTCAAACGCTTTTTGCAGGTCGACAAATGAACTTGTTTTTAGTTTCCTTTGGTCTTGCCCCTCATTATCAACCGCAATTACAGAATTGCCTCTCTGGTTCTTATAACTTTCTAAAGCCGAACTGATCATCATCTAACTCATCCTCAATTTTCTTTTCCACTTTTCTATATATTATTCATGATTCCTGTCAGCATCTCAGCATCTTGGATGCGTGAGCTGTTAAGCTGACTTTGCGATTATTCTCTCACTCGTCATGTCTTTCAGTCTTCAAAATTGTGTGGATGATATTTTTCCCAAAGTCAGATGGTACATCGCCAGACTCATACATTCTACACACCAACATGAATAGTCGTGTTATTTGCGCTTCCACCATTGATTTTAGAAACTCCGATAGAAAGTTATCACCGCGTGGAATGGTCACGCGGTTTGAGGTGCTATGTCACGAATTGCGCAGCCACTCCCGCCCTATGTTCGAGTCCTCCCTCGGGCATGGTTGTGCGTGTTTTGTTCTTAGGATAAGTTTATTTAAGTAGTGTGTAATTCTAGTCACCAATGACCTCAGCAGTTTGGTCCCATAGGGATTCACACACATTTGAACAGAAAGTTATCTATCCCTTGTGCCTGATTTGATCTTAAGTCGTCCAAAGCTCTTTTAAATTCTGATTCTAATACTGTATGGGCTACCTCTTCCAAATCAACTCCTGTTTCTTCTTCTACTACATCAGACAAATCCCGCTCATAGAGGCCTTCAATGTACTCTTTCCAGCTATCTGCTCTCTCCCCTGCATTTAACAGTGGAATTCCCGTTGCACTGTTAATGTTACTGCCCTTTCTATTGACTTCACCGAAGGTTGTTTTGACTTTCCTATATGCGGAATCAGTCCTTCCGACAATTATTTCATTTCTTGACATTTTTCAAGCATCCCTTTTATTTCAGCTTCCCTGTACGTATTTCTGTATTCCTGTAATTCCCTGAACGTTTTTGTATTTCCTTCTTTCTTTGTTCATCTGAAGCATTTCTTCTGTTACACATGGTTTCCTCCAAGCTATCTGCTCTGTGCGTACTCTTTGTTACCATTTCTATGAGTGCCCTTTTTAGAGGTGTCCATCCGTCTTCAACTGTACTGCCTACTGAGCTATTCCTTATTGCCGTATCTATAGGCTCAGGGCACTTCAAGCGTATCTTGCCATTCTTTAGAACTTTCGTGTCCCACTTCTTTGCATTTTGATTCTTGCTGACCAATCTCTTAAAATTCAGCCTACTCTTCATCACTACTAAATTGTGATCCGAGTCTATATCGGATCCTGCCTACGCCTTACAATCCAGTATTTGATTTCGATATCTCTGTCTGACCATGATGTAGTCCAACCGATATCTTTCCGCATCAACCGGCCTTTTCCATGTGTACCTCTTTCTCCTGTGATTCTTGAACAGAGTATTCGCTATTACTAGCTGAAATTTATTACAGAACTCAGTTAGTCTTTCTCCTTTTTCAGTCCTAGTTCTAAGTCCATATTCTCCTGGAACCGTTTCTTGTACCCCTTCCCCTACAACCGCATTCCAGTACCCCACGCTCTGTACTACCCTTTCAATATCCGCATGTACTTTCTCTGTCTCTTCATTTTCAGCCTGCGACGTCGGCATGTATACCTGAACAATCGTTGTCGGTGTCGGTTTGCTGTCGACTCCGATGAGAACAGTCCTACTGAGCCATGGGGGAGTTGCAGGTGCCAGTGATTCTCTTATCTAGACGGGGCAGTAATCCCGTTCGACCTGGATTGTGAGTTTTGTCTTTCGTTTTCCTCTTCTGGCGCTATTAAAGGGCGGTACTTCAGGCAACCTCCCCCCCATGAACCATGGACCTTGCCGTTGGTGGGGAGGCTTGCGTGCCTCAGCGGTACAGATAGCCGTACCGTAGGTGCAACCACAACGGAGGGGTATCTGTTGAGAGGCCAGACAAACGTGTGGTTCCTGATGAGGGGCAGCAGCCTTTTCAGTAGTTGCAAGGGCAACAGTCTGGATGATTGACTGATCTGGCCTTGTAACAATAACCAAAACGGCCTTGCTGTGCTGGTACTGCGAACGGCTGAAAGCAAGGGGAAACTACAGCCATAATTTTTCCCGAGGGCATGCAGCTTTACTGTATGATTACATGATGATGGCGTCCTCTTGGGTAAAATATTCCGGAGGTAAAATAGTCCCCCATTCGGATCTCCGGGCGGGGACTACTCAAGAGGATGTCGTTATCAGGAGAAAGAAAACTGGCGTTCTACGTATCGGAGCGTGGAATGTCAGATCCCTTAATCGGGCAGGTAGGTTAGAAAATTTAAAAAGGGAAATGGATAGGTTGAAGTTAGATATAGTGGGAATTAGTGAAGTTCGGTGGCAGGAGGAACAAGACTTCTGGTCAGGTGACTACAGGGTTATAAACACAAAATCAAACAGGGGTAATGCAGGAGTAGGTTTAATAATGAATAGGAAAATAGGAATGCGGGTAAGCTACTACAAACAGCATAGTGAATGTATTATTGTGGCCAAGATAGACACGAAGCCCACACCTACTACAGTAGTACAAGTTTATATGCCAACTAGCTCTGCAGATGACGAAGAAAATGAAGAAATGTATGATGAAATAAAAGAAATTATTCAGATAGTGAAGGGAGACGAAAATTTAATAGTCATGGGTGACTGGAATTCGAGTGTAGGAAAAGGGAGAGAAGGAAACATAGTAGGTGAATATGGATTGGGGGACAGAAATGAAAGAGGAAGCCGCCTGGTAGAATTTTGCACAGAGCACAACATAATCATAACTAACACTTGGTTTAAGAATCATGAAAGAAGGTTGTATACATGGAAGAACCCTGGAGATACTAAAAGGTATCAGATAGATTATATAATGGTAAGACAGAGACTTAGGAACCAGGTTTTAAATTGTAAGACATTTCCAGGGGCAGATGTGGACTCTGACCACAATCTATTGGTTATGACCTGTAGATTAAAACTGAAGAAACTGCAAAAAGGTGGGAATTTAAGGAGATGGGACCTGGATAAACTAAAAGAACCAGAGGTTGTACAGAGATTCAGGGAGAGCATAAGGGAGCAATTGACAGGAATGGGGGAAATAAATACAGTAAAAGAAGAATGAGTAGCTTTGAGGGATGAAGTAGTGAAGGCAGCAGAGGATCAAGTAGGTAAAAAGACGAGGGCTAGTAGAAATCCTTGGGTAACAGAAGAAATATTGAATTTAATTGATGAAAGGAGAAAATATAAAAATGCAGTAAGTGAAACAGGCAAAAGGGAATACAAACGTCTCAAAAATGAGATCGACAGGAAGTGCAAAATGGCTAAGCAGGGATGGCTAGAGGACAAATGTAAGGATGTAGAGGCCTATCTCACTAGGGGTAAGATAGATACCGCCTACAGGAAAATTAAAGAGACCTTTGGAGAGAAGAGAACCACTTGTATAAATATCAAGAGCTCAGATGGAAACCCAGTTCTAAGCAAAGAAGGGAAAGCAGAAAGGTGGAAGGAGTATATAGAGGGTCTATACAAGGGCGATGTACTTGAGGACAATATTATGGAAATGGAAGAGGATGTAGATGAAGATGAAATGGGAGATATGATACTGCGTGAAGAGTTTGACAGAGCACTGAAAGACCTGAGTCGAAACAAGGCTCCCGGAGTAGACAATATTCCATTGGAACTACTGACGGCCGTGGGAGAGCCAGTCCTGACAAAACTCTACCATCTGGTGAGCAAGATGTATGAAACAGGCGAAATACCCTCAGACTTCAAGAAGAACATAATAATTCCAATCCCAAAGAAAGCAAGTTTTGACAGATGTGAAAATTACCGAACTATCAGCTTAATAAGTCACAGCTGCAAAATACTAACACGAATTCTTTACAGACGAATGGAAAAACTAGTAGAAGCCAACCTCGGGGAAGATCAGTTTCAAATCCGTAGAAACACTGCAACACGTGAGGCAATACTGACCTTACGACTTACCTTAGAAGAAAGATTAAGGAAAGGAAAACCTACGTTTCTAGCATTTGTAGACTTAGAGAAAGCTTTTGACAATGTTAACTGGAATACTGTCTTTCAAATTCTAAAGGTGGCAGGGGTAAAATACAGGGAGCGAAAGGCTAATTACAATTTGTACAGAAACCAGATGGCAGTTATAAGAATCGAGGGGCATGAAAGGGAAGCAATGGTTGGGAAGGGAGTAAGACAGGGTTGTAGCCTCTCCCTGATGTTGTTCAATCTGTATATTGAGCAAGCAGTAAAGGAAACAAAAGAAAAATTCGGGGTAGGTATTAAAATTCATGGAGAAGAAATAAAAACTTTGAGGTTCGCCGATGACATTGTAATTCTGTCAGAGACAGCAAAGGACTTGGAAGAGCAGTTGAATGGAATGGGCAGTGTCTTGAAAGGAGGATATAAGATGAACATCAACAAAAGCAAATCAAGGATAATGGAATGTAGTCTAATTAAGTCGGGTGATGCTGAGGGAATTAGATTAGGAAATGAGGCACTTAAAGTAGTAAAGGAGTTTTGCTATTTGGGGAGCAAAATAACTGATGATGGTCGAAGTAGAGAGGATATAAAATGTAGGCTGGCAATGGCAAGGAAGGCGTTTCTGAAGAAGAGAAATTTGTTAACATCCAGTATTGATTTAAGTGTCAGGAAGTCATTTCTGAAAGTATTCGTATGGAGTCTAGTCATGTATGGAAGTGAAACATGGACGATAAATAGTTTGGACAAGAAGAGAATAGAAGCTTTCGAAATGTTGTGCTACAGAAGAATGCTGAAGATTAGATGGGTAGATCACATAACTAATGAGGAAGTATTGAATAGGATTGGGGAGAGGAGAAGTTTGTGGCACAACTTGACCAGAAGAAGGGATCGGTTGGTAGGACATGTTCTGAGGCATCAAGGGATCACCAATTTAGTATTGGAGTGCAGCGTGGAGGGTAAAAATCGTAGAGGGAGACCAAGAGATGAATACACTAAGCAGATTCAGAAGGATGTAGGTTGCAGTAGGTACTGGGAGATGAAAAAGCTTGCACAGGATAGAGTAGCATGGAGAGCTGCATCAAACCAGTCTCAGGACTGAAGACCACAACAACAATAACTTCAGGCAATGGCTCTCTTGGTTTCTTCTATGGGGCTCTAGTGGCCGTGCTTGGCCGTTGTTGGGGCGCATGTTATTTTGGCGAGTCTTGGAGTGACCGTTTCGGAGGTGAGTTGGTTGCTCGCGGCACTGTGTTGTGATTTAAGGTGTGTGTAGGCGGCAGGCTGGCGGTGGTGGCCTCCAATGCACTAGCAAGTGTGTATATTGCACGACCTGATGCTGGATACTTATGTATGCTATATGGATTCTCGTCGCTTACAGCTATTAACGGTGGGCATCAGCTATTTCTTTGAAGTTGTGTTTCAAATGCTCAAATGTGTGTGAATTCCTAAGGGACCAAACTGCTGAGATCATCAGTCCCTAGACTTACGCACTTCTTAAACTAACCGCTAAGAACAACACACTCACCCATGTCCGAGGGAGGACTCGAACCTCCGGCGGGAGGGGCCGCGCGGTCCGTGACATGGCGCCTCAAACCGCGCAGCCACACCGCGCGGCCACTAAGCGTGAGTACCGTGAAGGCTGCGTGAGTCATTCTAGGATACTACGCAGGTCATGTTTAGCCTGAAGACAGCGTGCTTGTAATGTTGGTGTCTTGTAATATGGGTTTTCGGCAGGCCGTTAATTTCTCCGGACTTATTGGGATCTGGCTGTAAGTGTAAGGAATTATGAGTTGTTGTTGTTGTTGTTGTGGTCTTCAGTCCAGAGACTGGTTTGATGCAGCTCTCCATGCTACTCTATCCTGTGCAAGCTTCTTCATCTCCCAGTACCTACTGCAACCTACATCCTACTGAATCTGCCTAGTGTATTCATCTCTTGGTCTCCCTCTACGATTTTTATCCTCCACGCTGCCCTCCAATACTAAATTGGTGATACCTTGATGCCTCAGAATATGCCCTACCAACCGATCCCTTCTTCTAGTCAAGTTGTGCCACAAACTTCTCTTCTTTCCAATGCTGTTCAATACCTCCTCGTTAGTTATGTGATCTACCCATATAATCTTCAGCATTCTTCTGTAGCACCACATTTCGAAAGCTACTATTCTCTTTTTGTCTAAATTACTTGTCGTCCACGTCTCATTTCCATACATGGCTACACTCCATACATATACTTTCAGAAACGACTTCCTGACACTTAAATCTATGCTTGATGTTAACAAATTTCTCTTCTTCAGAAATGCTTTCCTTGCCATTGCCAGTCTACGTTTTATTTCCTCTCTACTTCGACCATCATCAGTTATTTTGCTCCCCAAATAGCAAAACTCCTTTACTACTTTCAGTGTCTCATTTCCTAATGTAATTCCCGCAGCATCACCCGATTTAATTCAACTACATTCCATTACCATCGTCTTGCTTTTGTTGATGCTCATCTTATATCCTCCTTTCAAGACACTGTCCATTCCGTTCAACTGCTCTTCCAAGTCCTTTGGTGTCTCCGATAGAATTACAATGTCATCGGTGAACCTCAAAGTTTTTATTTCTTCTCTATGGAATTTAATACCTACTCCAAATTTTTCTTTTGTTTCCTTTAGTGCTTGCTCGATATACATATTGATTAACATCAGGGAGAGGCTGCAACCCTGTCTCACTCCTTTCCCAACCACTGCTTCCCTTTCATGCCCCTCGACTTTTATAACTGCAATCTGGTTCCCGTAGAAATTGCAAATAGCCTTTCACTCCCTATATTTTACCCTTGCCACCTTCAGAATTTGAAAGAGAGTTTTTCAGTCAACATTGGCAAAAATTTTCTCTAAGTCTACAAATGCTAGAAACTTAGGCATGCCTTTCCGTAATCCATTTTCTAAGACAAGTCGTAGGGTCAGTATTGCCTCACGTGTTCCAACATTTCTACGGAATCCAAACTGATCTTCCTCGAGGTCGGCTTCTACCAGTTTTTCCATTCGTCTCTAAAGAATTTGCGTCAGTATTTTGCAGCCGTGGCTTATTAAACTGACAGTTCGGTAATTTTTCACATCTGTCATCACCTGTTTTCTTTGGGATTGGAATTATAATATTATGAGTTATAAAGAGTGAATAGTTTTCCATGCTATTTGTTTGTGGTCCTGCATGTGTTAAGGGTATTAAACTTAAAGGCAGGCATAACTGAAATAAGAGGGTTCGTGTTGTGTCCTTTGGTTTGGTTGTCTGCCCTTTCTTTTAGTTACAATGTACACTCCTGGAAATTGAAATAAGAACACCGTGAATTCATTGTCCCAGGAAGTGGAAACTTTATTGACACATTCCTGGGGTCAGATACACCACATGATCACACCGACAGAACCACAGGCACATAGACACAGGCAACAGAGCATGCACAATGTCGGCACTAGTACAGTGTATATCCACATTTCGCAGCAATGCAGGCTGCTATTCTCCCATGGAGACGATCGTAGAGATGCTGGATGTAGTCCTGTGGAACGGCTTGCCATACCAGTTCCACCTGGCGCCTCAGTTGGACCAGCGTTCGTGCTGGACGTGCAGACCGCGTGAGACGACGCTTCATCCAGTCCCAAACATGCTCAATGGGGGACAGATCCGGAGATCTTGCTGGCCAGGGTAGTTGACTTACACCTTCTAGAGCACGTTGGGTGGCACGGGATACATGCGGACGTGCATTGTCCTGTTGGAACAGCAAGTTCCCTTGCCGGTCTAGGAATGGTAGAACGATGGGTTCGATGACGGTTTGGATGTACCGTGCACTATTCAGTGTCCCCTCGACGATCACCAGTGGTGTACGGCCAGTGTAGGAGATCGCTCCCCACACCATGATGCCGGGTGTTGGCCCTGTGTGCCTCGGTCATATGCAGTCCTGATTATAGCGCTCACCTGCACGGCGCCAAACACGTATACGACCATCATTGGCACCAAGGCAGAAGCGACTCTCATCGCTGAAGACGACACGTCTCCATTCGTCCCTCCATTCACGCCTGTCGCGACACCACTGGAGGCGGGCTGCACGATGTTGGGGCGTGAGCGGAAGACGGCCTAACGGAGTGCGGGACCGTAGCCCAGCTTCATGAAGACGGTTGCGAATGGTCCTCGCCGATACCCCAGGAGCAACAGTGTCCCTAATTTGCTGGGAAGTGGCGGTGCGGTCCCCTACGGCACTGCGTAGGATCCTACGGTCTTGGCGTGCATCCGTGCGTCGCTGCGGTCCGGTCCCAGGTCGACGGGCACGTGCGCCTTCCGCCGACCACTGGCGACAACATCGATGTACTGTGGAGACCTCACGCCCCACATGTTGAGCAATTCGGCGGTACGTCCACCCGGCCTCCCGCATGCCCACTATACGCCCTCGCTCAAAGTCCGTCAACTGCACATACGGTTCATGTCCACGCTGTCGCGGCATGCTACCAGTGTTAAAGACTGCGATGGAGCTCCGTATGCCACGGCAAACTGGCTGACACTGACGGCGGCGGTGCACAAATGCTGCGCAGCTAGCGCCATTCGACGGCCAACACCGCGTTTCCTGGTGTGTCCGCTGTGCCGTGCGTGTGATCATTGCTTGTACAGCCCTCTCGCAGTGTCCGGAGCAAGTATGGTGGGTCTGACACACCGGTGTCAATGTGTTCTTTTTTCCATTTCCAGGAGTGTATTACGGGCGGCGGTCTCAGTCTGTTCCGGATTGAGCAATACAGGGGGCAGCACCTTGACTGAAATGTGTTTGGACGGCGTTAGCTCGGCCAGCCACATCTTAGTGACGCTCGACGTTCCTTGGCTGTATCCTGTTTGAGTTGCTGCTCGTCCCAGTAGTTGACAGAAGTTGAGTATTCTCTCTCGTAATTATCTAGCGATTCCTCTCCTAAACGTATTCGGGCTGCGCCAAGGTGTGTCCCCTGTTGCTAGTAGTTTAGTCACTCTTGTTTTAGAATGAGTCATCCGTTGGGCTGTGTCCGCTGTTGCGTGGAACTTAAACTGACAACGAGGTTTCAATGAAAAGTAATTCATCTAACTTCGTTAATTGGGTTTAGATGGGAATATTTTAATAAATCAAACACAGAAATAATGCTCAGAATGTGATCTTTAATTACCAATGTTCACTTTTCCGCATAATCTCCAGCCACTTGGATACATTTCTGCCAACGATGAACAAGTTTCCTAAAGCCGTCACGAAAGAAGTCGACATTCTGTTCCCCCATCCACAGTCTCACAGTTCTCTCAACGTCTTCATCAGAAACATAATGACGACCCTGAAAATCGTCTTCCACTATCGGGAACAGATGTAAGTCAGACGATGTTAAATACGGACTGTATGGAGGATGGCGTACGGTGCTGACAGTCAAGTCTGTGCCCTTTCATTTCAGGAGTCAGCATCCGGGGTACCCATCGTACACAGATCTTCCGATAGCCAAGCAAAGCAATAATGTGACCCACACGTTCTTGTGAAATGCTGATTGTGCTTGCAATTTCTCTCCGAGTGATACGACGATCGTCCTGAATCAAACTGTCAACATTTTGCTTGTCAAACTCCGTGGTTGCTGTTACAGGACGTCCAACTCTTTGTCTGTCACGCAAGTCAGATCTTTAAAGATGTTGAGACACACAGTGCTCGCATCAACACAATCACCATAAACTGCTTTCATTCTCTGATGAATCTCCTTTGGTGTGACACCTTCTGCTGTCAAGACTTCAGTGACTGCACATTGCTTAAATAGCATTGACCGATCGTCTGTGCAGGGCTCCAAACTTTACACTGTAACAACACAACCGTTTAATACTAAGGTTTCCCGCCAACTGGAACTGTAGAGAAGAGGTTACGGAAGCCAGTACCTGCCTCATCAATGCTGCCAACTCTTGAAGAGTTAAGAAAGTGGAGTCATTACTTTTCAGTCAACCCTCGCATTAAGCAAGTGTCTTTTCTGCCTAAATACTGTTATAGTTGAAAGGGATTTCACGAATGAGTTCAGAGGAATAAGTCACTATACGGGGTGAGTCACTAAATATCGCCACGTAGAATAACTCCGAAAGTATGATAGCTGATAAGTTTGTGGGACAAATGTTGCATGGGACAACGGCGCTCATAAAACGTTTTTTTTTTTTTTTTTTTTTTTTGTTGCTAGGTGGAGTTGCTTCAGAGATATGAAGGTCAACTTTGTTTTTAGAGGGTGCTATAGTCTGGTACTTATTTTCCGACAGCGGCTATTGAGACGAATCCAATGATCAAATGGTTCAAATAGCCCTGAGCACTATGGGACTTAACTTCTGAGGTCATCAGTCCCCTAGAACCTAGAACTACTTAAACCCAACTAACCTAAGGACATCACACACATCAATGCCCGAGGCAGGATTCGAACCTGCGACCGTAGCGGTCGCGCGCTTCCGCACTGTAGCACCTAGAACCGTTCGACCACCCTCGCCTGCTATTACTTATCACTTCGGCAGATGTTGAAGAATATACTCTGACAATACTCTCTCGTATATCGTGAAATTAGTAAATAGTCGCCGAACACGGCGTATCCATCTAAGGTGCATTGACAAGTAAACACTAGTCGACGGTTTCACATTACAACACTACTAGGAACGGTCAGACTAGTATCATCGAATCAAGCGAATGCGGATGATGTATTCCTTCGAAGAACAAGTCGATGTAAAGGTATTCTAAACGTACTCAACCTATACGTCGTACATTTAAATATGTGTATGATAAATTGAGAACAACTGGATCTTCAAAGCATCGGAAACATGTCCGGCAAAAGAAAGTTACTAACGAGGAATCAGAAATTGGTACTCTCGCCACTGTGGTTCGAGATCCTAATGTTAAGTCGCGTCAAATCGCAAGGGAATCTGGCATGAGCGAGAGTAGTGTTGTTAGTGTTCTGCATCGCCATAAATGTCATCCTTATAATATCAGTCTCCTCCAAGAATTAACTGGTACGCATTGTAAGTGTAGCATTGAATTCTGCTGATGAGCTTAACTTCAGATTCAGAGGGATGACACATTTATTAACTGGATTTTATTTACGGAGGTGGCTACATTCACGAAGAATGGAAATGTTAATTTGCATAACATGCGTTATTGGGAAACTGAAAATCCATGTTGGATGCGGCAAGTTGCACACCAAAAATCGTGGTCGGTGAATGTATGGTATGGGATTCTTGAGGAAATAATTATATGCCCCTATTTCATCGAAGGAAATCTTGATGTTAAGAAGTACACCACATTCCTGCAAGAAACATTAGGTCTGTTATTGGAAGAAATACCTTCAGGAACAAGGAACAGAATGTGGTGTCCGGCATATTTTCTGCTGATGGCTATAAATGAGTTGCAGATACAATTCCCAAATCGCTGGATTGGACGCGGAGGAAACGTGTCGTGGCCGGCTCGGTCGCCAGACTTGACGCCTCTGGATTTTTTCTTGTGGGGATTAGTGAAGGATATTGTTTATAAAGACATTCCAACTACACCTGAAGATATGCGAGAGAGAATTGTCAGATCATGTGCTTCGCCGCGCGGGATTAGCCGAGCAGGTCTAGGGCGCTGCAGTCATGGACTGTGCGGCTGGTCCCGGCGGAGGTTCGAGTCCTCCCTCGGGCATGGGTGTGTGTGTTTATCCTTAGGATAATTTAGGTTAAGTTGGTGTACGCTTAGGGACCGATGACCTTAGCAGTTAGGTCCCATAAGATTTCACACACATATGAACATTTTTGAGCATGTGCTTCGAGCAGGCTGTTGTGGCCGTGAGGTTCTAGGCGGTACAGTCTGGAACCACGTGACCGCTACGGTCGCAGGTTCGAATCCTGTCTCGGGCATGAATGTGTGTGATGTCCTTAGGTTAGTTAGGTTTAAGTAGTTCTAACTTCTAGGGGACTGATGACCGCAGATGTTAAGTCCCATAGTGTTAAGAGCCATTTGAACCATTTTTGTGCTTCGATATGTGCCGATGTGATAATGACAACCACTCAATCCATGATAAGATGATTGAAGCACTGCATTGATACCAATGGCCATCACTTCGACCACTTTCCGTTATTGGACGTTCATGCCACTTTCGTGACCTTCGTTGACCTTCAAAGACCTTACTGTTACACATAATTGGATTCGTCTCTATATCCGCTGTCAGAAAATAAGTACCAAACTATAGAATCCCATTAAAAAAAAAAAACAAAGTTGACCTTCGTATCTCTGAAGTGACCCCACCTAGCAACAAAAAACATCATTTTATGGGCACCGTTGTCCCATACAACTTTTGTCCCACAAACTTTTCAGCTCCTATCATACTTTAGGAGTTATTCTTGGTGGCAGTAGTTAGTGACTCACCCTGTATAACTAGTATAATTCCGTTGTTCTATGATCTGTTTATTAATTTAAGACTCCAGTAGGGATTTTGCTTTTTTACTTAAAATTTGTTATTTAATATTCTGTACTGTTTCTTTTTTTGCCAATGGGGATTTAGTCCCAGTAAACTCCTGTTGAATATGCCGGCAATTATGCTTGTCATCTGTATTTATCTGAGACTATTTGTTATTTACTTAAAAGGAAGGATCTTCACTTAACTTGTTTTGTTCCATATAATCTTATAAAGACCGTACAAGGTTTTTAATTAAATTTGTTATTGGTGGCTTTTGGAAGGCCGATTTGTGAAAGATTTTGTACAGCTATTTTTGGGGATATGTATAATGACTCTATGTGAACTATAAACCAGTGTTTGCGTTTTCTTGTGACCAACGTCCCACCTATCACTGAACTGTTCACAGTAAAACATTCTCTGCTGTTGATATTACCCTATCTCATCTGACCAGAGATCCTTGTCTTCCTTACATTTCACTTCACTAATCCCTACCTTATTTAAATTGAGCCTTGGCATTTCCCTTTTGAGATTGTCTAGCTTCCACATCACGCCCAATCTTCTGATGGTCCACACCCCGACTCGTAGTACGTTATCCCTTCCTTTGTTATTCAATCTTTTTCTCATGGTCATCTCCCGCTTGGCACTCCTCTCCCGAACGTAAAAGGGCAGCGCATTGGCGGAGCTGTTACCTATACTCATGTGGCTCATGTGATAAGTTTTCCCACGTGATTGTGGCCACACGATGGGAATCAAACAGACTTTGAACGCGGATTAGTAGCTGGAGCTAGACACGTGGGATATTCCTCTTCAGAAATCATGGTGTTCAACATTCCGAGATCCACAGAGTAAGAATGTGATGAGATTACTAAATTTCAGGAATTAAATCTCACGACGGACAACGCAGTGGCCGACGGTCTTCACTTAACGATCGAGAGCAGCAGCGTTTGCGTAGAGTTGTTAGTGCTAACACACAATCAACACTGCATGAAATAAGCGCAGAAATCAGTGTGGGACGTTCGGCGAATGTATTCTTTAGGACAGTGACGCGAAATTTGGCGTTAACGGACTCTGGGACGCCTGTTCCTTTGCTAACAGTACGACATCCCCTTCAGCGCCTCTACCGTGCTCCTGTGACCTTATACGTAGGACCCTAGACAACCAGAAAACCAAAGGCTGGTCTAACGAGTCCCAATTTCAGTTGGCAAGAGCTGATCGTAGGATTCGAGCGTGGTACAAACCGGACGAAGGCAAGAGCCAATTTGCCAACAAGGCCCTATGAATCTGGCGGTGGCTCTGTAGCGGCGTGGGTTATGTTTACATAAAATAACTGGGTCCTCTGGTCCAAATGAACCAATTGTTGTCCGGAAATGATTATGTTCGGCTACTTAGAGACCATTTGAAGCCACTCGTGTACTTCATGTTCCGAAACAACAATGTGATCTTCTACGGATGATTGTTGTTTATCATTGATTTGAAGAACTTTCCGAACTATTTGAGAGAATGATTTGACCACCCACATCACCCAACATGAATCTCGTCTAATATTTATGGGACATAATCTATACGTCAATTCGAGCACAAAATCCTGCATTAGCAATACTTCTCAACTATGGACACCTACACCGACAACATGGCTCACTGTTTCTAAAGGGATTTCCAAAGAGATTTTATTCCGTGCCACGTCGAGTTACTGCACTACACCTGAGAAAAGGAGGTCCGAATTGATATTACGAAGTATTCCATCTGTTTTGTCATCTCAGGGTATTCCAATAAATGTGTTCTTTTTACATACCTAAGGAAGGCGATTTGTGAAAACCCTTGTTAGAAGGGGTGATTTGAAGCCTCGTGTGCAACAGTCATGGCAGCAGTAATCTATGAGTATATTGTCACACCAAAGGCTGCCTGTCCACAATTTTCGCTCGATGTAGTCCTTTCTAATACCTCCTCTAAACTGGTTTCAGAGTCTCATTTTACCTCTTGATCTGTATTGTAACTTGTACTTTAGAACCATGATGGTAGCCAGGGTTTCTTTTAAATTTTGAGCATTTAAAACATGAATACACGTTTCTGGAGAGACGACAATGGAAAATATCAGCTTTCTGAAACAAGTAGTCTAACACCTTGTTAAATTTCAAAAATTTCATTCTAGCGTAGACATCTTGTAACGTCCAACGTTTTGTCCCCGTTAATGGAGAACATCATTAGGGGAGGGTTGCAGCGCGTGTGTGTGTCCATTGCACACAGTGGCTCGCTACGGAATTTTTATTAGTCTACATTTGCGCAGATTCGTGATATCACTCGCTCTGCAATTGAGTGATAATAGTTATTATCGCTAGTACCAAAATGTTGATCCGAAAACATCACTTCGTCTTCCACAACGAAAATCTGATTTCCTCTCTTTACAGTTCCCAACTAAAATTGCTGGCATGTTTAGCTATCTTTCGCGCTTCTCTGTACGGTTATTGCACATGCCAGTAGTTGCCAAGATCCGGAAGTTAGCAAACAGAATTTTAAAGATTTCTAGTAGGAGGTATGATCCCCTAAAACTGATTTATCTTCTTTCCTAGTTCAAATATTTGTTGCCTACACATACTGTCATTCGCGTTTCCCCTTTTTTTCCATTCGCAATCAATGATAACTGGCAGACTGCTGTAGAACGTTTTTCAGTTCTGCCAAATATCCCACTAGATAGGCTGTGTGACAGAGGGATTCTCTTCCTAGAATCGAAATATACAGCTATATGGAATCCTCAGCCTCGATCGAGGTGATACAATGGTTAATTACAAGACTGTATTCAAGAAGAGACATTAAAAAGCCAGTGCGACCATCCAGACTGAGATATTGCTTGGTCTCCCTTAATACGTTATTGCCAATTAAGCATAGTCCTTGTTGCTAAGGATACCACTAATTTACTTGTTCTCTAATCCGAGCTGGTGACCCGTCTGCAATGTTCAGTATGTTGGTGGAAATATAATTCCTATTCTTCCTACTTTCTTTACTTCCTAAACAGTAATCTGTACATTATAACGCTACTCGCGATTTTAATGAGAAATGAGCAGTCTTTTTGTAGATGCCAGCAGGCCACATGTCGCCTTCACAGGCCGTCGACACTACGTCGCGTCGTGTCGCACGTCAGCCATCGTTCGGGACTTTTCTGCAGCGCCCCCTAAGTAGGTTTACGGAGGCCAACCTGACTTGTGCAGGCAGGTCACGAGCGCGACCATAAACTCGTCGGTTTAGAAGACTCGTAAAAGTTTCGCTTGCAAATTGTGGTCGTTAAGAAGAGCGTGCCCGCACCAGCCACAGGCATTGCCATACTCTAGAATCCCCCTTCGCCAGCCCCCCCCCCCACCCATCCATTCATCCACCTGTCGTCGCACTAACCCACGTCGTTCGCCGGTCAAGAGGCTATGCGACATGAATGACTCAGTTGGAACCCGGCAGTTCGGTCAGCGAATACGGCTGCTGATCCATTTGGAGTCTGGAGAAGAACGCCACAGCAGCTGCGTTGATAGGGCCACTAAGTCATACCTTGGCATTTTTAGAACAGAATCTGTAAAGTTGCAAATATTTATTGTTTTACAGCTCATTTCCTTCCCCGCTCTCTCTGTCCCTTCTGTTCACTTCTCTCTCTCATCCATCATTTGTCTCTCTCTCTCTCTCTCTCTCTCTCTCTCTCTCCCTCTCTCTCTTTCTCGCCCTCCCCCTGTCTTCCTCTCTCTCTCCCTCTCTCTCTGTCTCTGTGTGTGTGTGTGTGTGTGTGTGTGTGTGTATGTGTGTGTGTGTGTGTGCGTGTGTGTGTGCCAGACAGAGAGAGAGAGAGAGACAATCATTCTAGCGTGTGTGAGAGACGTATACAAAATAAACAAGCACACACACACACACACACACACACACACACACACACACACACACAGACAGACACACACAAATAATGATTTCTCAGTACAAGGGCATAATGTTCCTTATGTTTTTTTGTAATAACTACAGCAGAGATATTTCTGCTTTTCATGTATACAACTAAGCCACTTCCCATGAACCGTAGTCTTTGCTGAGTGTCAATGGCTTGCGCGCTGGCCGATACAGATAGTCATGCCATGGGTGCAATCACATCAGAAGGGTTTTTATGAAGGGAGCGCACTATAAAACAAATAATAAAACGAAACACAGCCATCGAGTTTTTTATCAGTTGAAGACATTAAGTCTGTATATGAGTCAGCGATCATTTTATTTTAAGCACTTTTATTTTTACAAGTCTGTCTTGATCACATAGATTTCTTTATGCTTTATGACCGGTTTCGGCTTATCGCCATCTTCAGATTTGTTGTAAATATAAATATTGTGTAAGCGACCAGGTTCAATTAATTACTATACAAGTATTAGTGATGCGTGAAATATAAAATATAAAATATTTATAGGCATGTATGGCAAACATACCGTTAAAATATTCTGATAAAAATAATCGTCAAGTTAAACATGTGTGTGCTAATACTCAGATTGCGTCAGTATTTATACAAAAACCTAATAACACAGAGGGAACTTTAGCCAGACTACATAGTAAAACAACGTCACCAGTATAAAGATTAAAATGCGATATGCATTGTAAGTTAAAAAATTTTCCTCCTTGGCTGCCATACATGGCTATAAATATTTTATGTTTTATATTTCATGGATCACTAAGACTTGTATAGATTTAATCTTAATTAACTTAAGCTCGTCGCTTACAGAATATTTATATTTACAACGGATCTGAAGATGGCGATAAGCCGAAACCGGTCATAAGGTGTAAACAAAGCTATGTGATCAAGACGGACTTGTAAAAATAAAAGCCGTCGTTTCAATGTTGTTTTGTCCGTCCCGGTAGGTGAATGGTCAGCGTGACGGATTGCCGCTCAGGGACTGGGTGTTGGTTGTGTTGCCTTCATCATCATTTCATCCCCATCCGGCGCGAAAGTCGCCCAATGTGGCGTCGAATGTAATAAGCCCTCCACCAAGGCGGCCGGACCTGACCCGCAAGGGGCCTCTCGGCCAATGACGCCAAACGTTCATTTCCATTACCAATGTCGTATTTATTACACTGCAACCAGTTTTGGTTTCTCAGTAGATCATCTTCAGGCCTTAACTGAGGCTGAGAGGATTAGCTCCTATCATATACAACAGGTTCGTCCAAACTGTGCGCCTGGAGCGCTAGCGCCCGCGATCGCCCTAGGCCAGCGCCTCGGGTGATTTCGTACTTTGTCGCAGTGGCCGAGTCGTGTCGCTTAGCTGATGATGCGATCCGTACGCCGCGCCTCGCTATGGTCCTGCACCGCGCTTTGTACGGAAGACAGACCGCCGCGCCAGTAGCGGTCGAAAGCACTGATACGACTCAAAGCTGTTAGTCAACAGCCGCAACGCTACAGTGGATCGAAATGGGTGGTCAACAGCAGCAGACAAAGAAAAGGAGCGGTGCGTTCGCACTATTTCAACCCGAGTGGGAAATTAATTTCTTTTGTACTGCTGTCGAAAACCATGCCAAATGTTTAGTATGTCATCGGAACCTCCTGTATTTAAAAAAGTACTCGACTGAACGGCACTTTAATACCTGTCACACAGATCAGTTCGATAATTTGTCGCAAGAGGAACGCCAGTCGAAGCTTAAAGAAAAGAAAACAAAACAAAAAAATCAAATAGCATTACAGTGAAGTGTTTCCTATTGTATGACTCTTTATTATTTATAAAGATGATAAATGAAACTATATTTTACAATCTGATATGTATATCAGATTGACAGCAACAAGGAACATTTCTTTTCGGTTAATTTTTATATTTGAGTTGCATTAAACCGAGTCGCACAGACATAAGAAAAAGTTTCAGATGCGTTAATTTTTGCCATTTTCTGAGAAGCCGTCACAAACACTCTCTCGGAGAGCAAAGTGTCAATAAGAGTCATTCTTTGTTTTTGTGTATTTGTGTTTCGATGGATGAGAAAACATATGTTGTAGTTTGATCTATGTTTTCAGTTAATTAAAATGCAAATAATCCAATAGATAAAAATTTATTTTGCGACCACCTTTCGCTGTCCTTGCTAGCACTTATGACCGCTTTTCAGAAGAACTTGGAGAAAACGCACCTAAAACCAATCTTTATGTGTTAGTTTTTATTTTGGTTTCAATGAATGAAACAGTTAATTGTTAAAATGATACAAGTGTTTTAAAAACAGTATTGTACAAAATTAATTGCAAGGATTTTTTTCTTTTATTTTTTTCCGTGATAGGGGCAGCTGTTTTCCACGAGAGAACTAGCCTCTCTTGACAAGCATGAGGCCAGAGTTCTCTCAATGTTTGGTTGCAAGTATATTTGTGAGTGCATTTTCTCCCTTTTAAAGTTTGCTAAAACTAAGAACCGTTCACTATTTAGCGATAAAAATTTGAGTAATTGTTTGAGGTTAGCAGTCTCCCGGAATACTGTACCAAACCTACACAAAATAATTTCCCCAAAAAATAAAAACGTGTAAAATGTTTATTGCCTTCTTTAACAACGTCTTTCTAACCTTAAATCTATTTTTAATAAGTTTTCAAACTTAGTCAATTAAAATTATTGCATACAAAACAGCAAACTAAGGATCCTATGTATAAACTCTGAAAAGAGATATAAAAAGCTGTAGCACGAAGTAAAACAAAAAATACTTACTTGTAACTGCTAACAGAAGAATGAGACTCTATATCCTTTGCGTAAAATTATTTCTAAAATAGAATATTAATGACACAAGTACATTTAAGAAATTGACGTATCTTTCAGAAGATGCCTACTGTACATATGATGAGTGTGCATGTGCAGTACTAATAGAATCAACCTGTGAGATAGAGAACTACTAAGTTGTTCTTCTATTCTTGTTTTGGATATTGTTTCTAAAGCTTTGCGTAATAATTCTGCCACACGAAGACTAATTGTAACCTAAACAGTAAATGTTTTGCTTGTTTTGCCACTCATCGACCACTTTTGTAGAGTTGTGCTTCCTCTGTTATTTTGTGTACGTTACATCCGACCGCGGGACAGTTCAACGCACAGCGGCGCTGTGCAGTCTCACTTGCTCCGCGGCTGTCTCTCTCGCTCCTATGGCGACACTAGCGACACACGGTCGCGGACGGGGCGCTGAACTACACTGCCTCGCGATAGCTTGACGGAGGCTAGGAAGTGAAGCCTTCGTCCAGACAGCAAAACGTAGCACTCCGTCGCAGGGAGGCCATCATAATCAGCTGGAGCACAGATGCAGGATGCTGCTACTATTTAAACTAAATAATCTTGTGTGGAAATTTATGACGCATTCATATTGCAATTACAATTAATGAAATATTCCGGGGTGTTACGCCGTGGTCGAATGGATTTCCCCTTAAAACCCAAAGTTTCGTCCGAATCTGCGGAGGACACTTCCACACGGGATAGTAGCTTCTCTGAATGTCCGATTCATAGCCTGACTTCTGCGAAAATTCGCTTCCGAATGCTTCCACGCAGTGGCGTGACGTCACTGTTTCGAATACTCAGGCGGAATTAGCTGCTGTTGCTATCACCCCATGGTGGAAGACTGGTACACATCTTCGTGAGTACCAGAATCGAGACGTTATTCATTTTCACTCCGTCCTCTTTCCTATTGAAATTCCTGGGGTGTTTTACAAACTCTACGGCCCAAATGTACACCCTTAATGGTATCCGCTGGTGGCTGCCAGTCCTTGAGTCCTATCAAAATGAGTGTGATGGTCTCCTGGCTGCAAAGCATGTTTTACAACGGCTGATCTGTAAATCTCCGCTCTTCAGAAATTGTCCTTGTGCTCTTCTAGTCGTCTTTTGACAGTTCTATTTGTACCAAACACGTACACCTCCCAACAACTACACGGAATGTATAGATACCTGATATTTCTAACGGTTGGCGGGCATCCTTGGCCTATTTTAGGTGATCTTGTATCTTCCGGTTAGGTTCATATATTACCACGATGTTACGCTTTTTGAAGATTTTTTCCTGTGCGGTCAGTAACGTCCTTAATGAAAGGCAGGAAAACTTTCGATTTCAACGGCGCTTAAGCATCTCTCTGATTTGTACGCGGTTGTCTCAACTCTCTTTTCACCTCAGCGAATGATTGACCATTGTTAAGCCACGCATTGTTGTGACGTTTTAAGTCTGCGTCAAGCAGCTCTGGTTTGCATATTTTCATTGCTCTATCCCCGAAAGTTTTTATGATGTCTTCCTTTGGTGTGTGAGGTGGCTCGAATACTGATGTAGGAAACGGTATGTAGGCGAGGATGGATTTTGTAATCACACTTGTATTTTTGTATAACCAGATGTCCCGCCCCAATTTTAACCCCAGTTTACTCGAATACGTGCTCAGTTTTCTGCCTGTGTATTTCACAATGGATGCCGTCCGTACATGTGGTTTATTTCTCTTCTTCATATACTTCTTAATTTTGTTGTATATGATGTTCCCTATTTCTGGGTCATACTCATTTCCAAGGGCGACTTGTCTCAATATGCTGATTTCTATGTTCCATTCCACTTGATATAGCTGAAGTCGCATTATCCTATGTATCATAAAGTAAAATTATGCTTGTTTCTAACTTAGATGATCGGAATGAATATAGATAATTACGTCTGTATTTTTCAATTTCGTGTATATTTGAAATGCATGTTTGCATTTTTGTTATAAATAGCCAGCCCGCCGCCGTAGCTGAGCGGTTCTAGGAGCTTCAGTCCGGAACCACGAGGCTGCTACGGCCCCAGGTTCGAATCCTGCGTGGGGCATGGGTGTGTGAAATGTCCTTAGGTTTAAGTAGTTCTAAGTCTAGGGGACTGATGACCTCAGATGTTAAATCTCATAGTGCTTAGAGCCGTTTGAACCATTTATAAATAGCCAATCTTTCTGGCTATTTCAAGCGGCATCGGATCTGAGAATGCGTACTGCCCAGTTTTAACCAAATTCTCTATATTCATTGTGTTCCCTCTGTAAATGAAAACTGAGTCGTCAAGTATTTTTATAATATATTTATGTTGGTCGCAAACTCTGGATTTAGCGCTGAAAAAAGTTTTTTCTAGCTGGTTCAGAAATATCGCTGCTATGATTCCTGCCAAGCAATTTTCTACAGCGAGTCCGTCGCCTTGCTTGTAACAGCCACAGTTAAACAGAAGGTAGTTATACGACAAAATGCTCTGAAATTTTTCTGCCAGATCTCCTAATTCAAGTAGGCCTAGATATTTAATACATGACAGATTCATTTTTATAGCATCTAAGGACTAGCCAATAGGAATATTTTTTATAGGTTCGTGATATACTTACGCTAAAATGGATATCGATAACTATATACAATTATTCTTATAGACGTAACGTAAGTTCCCACGCCCAGACCAAGCTAAAGTTTTACATCTGACAGAAATATTACAGCTGGTTCTGTCGTATAACTGTTTTCTGTTTAACAGTAAATGTTATTAGCTATGGGAAAAAATGTAGATTTTTTTTATTACCCATTGAGGGAACAGTTTTTTCGAGGCGAATCCAGTCATAGTAACCAAAACACCCGTACAACACTATAAAAGATGCGTTTGATGATTTATTTTTTCTGTACGTTGGCAGTAATGGGACCACTTACTTTCCTTCATTCTTGATATCTTACACGATGTCAGTATCATCTTCCAGTATGGTAACTGTCATCGAAAGGCCAGAATATTCCCACAGGGTTTCAGTGGGATGATAGTGAATGAACTCACGATGATATCTTCGCCACTAAATTCTCCTGATAAGAGCCCGATCGGACACATTTCGGACGCTTTCTGGTGCCAATTCCGCGCCCACAAACTATGTGGTCGAAATCTGCTGGATTCGTGTAACCGGTACATAGACATCTGGCACCACACACCTCCGACAACCTACCACGGAGATGCCGAACCCCTGCTCCCTAGAATCGCTTTCGCATTGTGTTTTGATGAGATCCAGCAAGCTTCGAAGCAGTTGATAATGAAGTTTTTGGCTCATCAGACTAAGTTCTCATTAGCCAAATATCACAGCAGCATTCGAATAGATCACAGGAGACTCATAAAAGAAAGTGTTTGGGACGCAACTTACAGTTCTGATATCCATCTGACAACTAAGGAAAAACATTCGGATGATCTAGGACTTGATCGAGGAATATGACTCAATTATTATTACATCTAGAAAAATGTTGTCCGTTCTACCAGATAAAAATAAAGAATATGTGTGTGTGTGTGTGTGTGTTCTAGTGCGTTCTTTCAAATTCAAATGAGTGAATTCTTAAGAGACCGAGCTGCTGTGGTCATCTGACCGTGGAGTTACACACTATTTAAACTAACTTAAACTAACTTGTGCTAAGAACAACACACACACCCATGCCCGAGAGAGGACTCAAACCTCCGGCGGAAGGGGCCGCGCAGTCCGTGACACGGCACCTTAAACCGTACGGTAGTGTGATCTTTGTGTATGGATGAGTAATGATTTTGCCTGATGTCTGCAGATTTACAGAGACAACTCTTACAACGGAACAGCAGCTGTCAGTATCTTCTATCTACAAAAATAAAAATGTAAATGTTCGGTTTTTCAAAATCTTATGTCTCCGTAACTTCTTGACCGTTTACTTTGGAATTTTGATTGCAACGTTTCATTCTAATACAGACGTGTTTGTAGGTACCAGTTCTTTAATATATGATATGTAATATAAATGCACGTTAACTCCATGAGATTTTTTGTAACTACATCTCCCTATTATCAACTTTATAAGAAATTATGTATCACCTACGTTAAAAAATATCTATATAAAATCATAAGCGTCTTTCGATGCACCTTTCCGTTAAAATTTCAATGCATTCTGTCAAAGACCTCCGAAAATTTGTGATTAGGAATATTTACAGTTTGCACATAAGTACAAATGTAAAATCTCCGAAAGATCTTCACTGATTGATTCGAAATTTTGACACAATATTTCGTTCGCATACTCACGTGTTTTTATATACTTACTGGAACGCCATCTGGTATATATGTAATATGTATATAATAAAAATCTTTGTAAAAGTGTAAATGGTGGTTTTGCAAAAATCGTTAATCTCTGAAAGTCCTTGACTGACTGCTTTGAAATTTTGACACAACATTGAATTCTAATAAGGTCGTGTTTTAGGTACCAAATTCTTTAATGTATGGTGTATAGTATATGTTCATATAACATTTGATACTTTTTGTGTTAAATTTACATAAATGTACATATTTCCTATATTTAAAAGATAAGTAAGGAAAAGCACCATATATACCAGGGCAAAGTTGTCCAAAATTTCAAAAAAATCGGTCAAAAAATTTTTGAGATTTGCGATTAGGAACGTTTACAGTTTGTACATAAGTACAAACGCAGATGATAGTTTCTTCAAAATCGCAAATCTCCGAAAGGTCTTCATGGATTGCTCTGTAATTTTGATGCAAGGGTGCATTCGAATACTCAAGTTTTGTATACACATGTTGTAACGCTGTTTGGTGTTTATGTAAAAGGTATGTAACAGAACACGAAATTTTGTAAATCTTGGTTTCTTCAAAATTAGTTATCTCTGAAAGTTCTTGGCCAGCTGGTTTGTAATTTCGACACAATGTTGAATTATAATATGGTCATGTCTTTAGGTACCTAATTCATTAATATTTGTGTATTTTTAATGCATGTGATATCGGTACCTATGTATGTAACATATAAAAGGAAAATATTTGTACCAAAATTCTCAAAATGTACCTTTCTGATTTACTTCAAATTTCTAAACGTTAATGTAGTAAACGTTTAGACACACATAAAACATATAATTTTTAGTATATAAATAGCTATATAAAATATATAACAGTGAAACGTTGTTAGCAAACTCGAAAGTTGTAATTATTGCTTATTGGTTTGTGATTACAATACCACTGCAGAATCTGAATATGTAATAACAATAAACAAGGCTCGGTTTCAGAGAGAGAGGGGAAGGGAAGATGGACAGATGGGTGGCAGAAATGGCATAGAGAACTGGAAGGAGGAGTTTGACAGTGAGAGCGGGCAGGAGGAGACGGAGAGTAGGGGAGAGGAGAATGGGGACAGAAAAAGGGGAGACGAGGTGATGGACAGAGAGAGGGGTATGGTGAAGGAGATGGACAAAGAAAGGGGAAGTGGGAGATGGACAGAGAGGGGAATGAAGGAGATTAGAACGAATATCCAATTCTCATACATATTAGAAGCGCGTGTTTTCTTTTTTCTTTCTTTTTTATCTCAGCAGACTGAGCCGCATCAAAGTGCGCCCGGGTACAGCTCGTGTTTCATAAAAGCAAATAAATTTTATTTATCACAATTTTTGATCTATTCATTAAAATGAATCACCACTAAATAATCTGTAGTTAACAGCTAATGACAGCATTGACAACCGTTGTGTTAATATCGTGGCAAGCAGATTAAGCCCAGCACCAAAGAAAAATTATCGCACAAGCTGACTGAAATTATATGGCTATAGAACATAAACATGTATTCAGTATGTACGTGCAAACTCATCAAGAAAGTGGTTATATTATTCCGTAGTGTGTAAAGTCTCAACTTTTAGTTAAGCAGCTTTAATTTCGAGGAAATGCAGTCCATTAATATCCAACAGTGAAGCCCATATCACCGCTATGAATAACAAACAGTTTTTTTAAATTTGTTAGTATTAAAAGTATTATTCGCCAGAAAATATCTACGTCCTCTTTTCAATAAAATCCTTTTATTTATAAGTGACGAGATCTGTACATACTCAACATGATACAAAACACGTAAAGCTATACTGGAAACAGTAACTTGTCCTGTGATTCTCCAGTGCCCCTTTGTGAGAATTTATGTCATGAATGGGAAAGCAGTTGTGACAAAGAAATTGTGCTATAATTAATAATTGACTGAAGCTAAGGATCCGATCAGACCTGGTAAAAATAACCTAATAGAAACTTTATTAATGTATTCAATTACGTTCCATAGATTTTTAGGTAAATTATACACATGAACAGTAACAAAAAATTTCTAATTTAGGTAAAATTACTTGCCAGAGATATTGAGATCAATTAACAGTTCCCTGTACCTATAAACGATGTGCTACTAGAAATTAGCTTTGATTTAACATACATGTTATTAGTAAAGAAATCTGTTGTTTTACGTATTGTCAACAGGTAACGAAGCACTTTATTTAATTTGTGTGTAATTTGGGAAACATAAACCGCTGTAATGAATGGTGTATCATAATTAAAAGGTATTGCTACAAAAGTAAAACAGATAAATAACAAGCACCTGGTAAACAATTTTATTAAGCCCTCGAGTTTATTATCGTGCTGTGTTTTGCCACATTCCGAATTTAATTACAAACCTCGGAGACATTATGCTTTGCAGATATAGCTGTTCGCTTTCAGTCATTCGTGCTCTCAGAAAGTAGTTTAGAACAGAAAGTAGTTCAGTCATCAAACTAGCATTTACTGTCGAGATATTTCTATGATGTCTTGCTGATGTCATAGTGATTGTAGTACGTATTTTTTCGGTTTCTTAGTAAGCAGGACACAGTGTCTTCTAATCATGTGACATCTACACTGGAGAAATAAGGAAGGGATAATATATTTACAAAAATGGCCACCATGACGAGGTGTTCTCTAGATAATACCTCAGAAATGCCACTGCCAAGTATTCACCATTGAACTGTACAACGGAACTCATCTGTCTCTAACAAAAGAACAAACGGGTCAGTTTTTCTTTAAGAAAAGAAAATCAAAGCGGTTCTATGACGTCACTGCATCGAAATTCTTGCTGCCACTTCTTTCTTTTATTCTATGATCATAGAGTTGTTTTCAGTACATTTCACCCGGAAGAATATGTATAACAAACGAAACGCGTAAGATGACGTATTTGTCTGACGTAAACTTCATTCCACAACTTAAAGCACATGAGAAGTTGTGATTGCACGTTTCTACACAACTTACGACTTATAAGAATTCAGTATGATGTGAAACCATTTTGTGCATTCGGAATTTTATACAAAGCGATATGGAATCATCACGTTCGTTATATGTAAGTACACAAGGTATTGTGCGGTTGAAATTGGTTGCTTGAGGACCAAGATAAACAAAGTTGCCGATCGACTGTAATTTAGAGACGTCAGATGGGCGACATGTGAAGCGAATACATAGTCTACGAAGAAAATGGTACACGCCCTTCTTCGAAGGAATTTCTCACGTAATTCGGTTAGGAACTCTCCACCTGAAACAAGGCATTACAAGTTTCCTGATTCAAAGAACTTTGGGATCTCAACTATTCACATCTTATCGGTTGCTGCGAGGACTGTTCTCACTACATAGCTCTCGGGATCACAGTCTGGATCTCCCCCACTCCCTTTCTTCGTCTATAACCTTTTCCTTCTCTCCGTCCATCATTTCCTCCCTCTCTCCCTGACGACCTTCTCCTTCCCTCTCTCTCCATCTTCTGATGTTCCATCTCTTCCCCACAACTTAGTCCATCACCTCCTCCCACTTTCTTTGTCCATCTTCCTCTCCACCCCTCTCCATCTCTGCCTGCACCTTCCCTATGTCAGTCTCCTTTCGATTTTCCATCTCGATTTCCTTCTATCCCTCCCTTCAGCCACTGCACCACTCTTTCTCAGACCATAAGCCTTTCTTTATTGTTTTTACAAATTCAGATTTTATTATGATAATCTAATCATAAATGAATAAGCCATAAACATAACTTGCTACTTTCCTAACAACATTTCACTATTATATATATATATATATATATATATATATATATATATATATATATATATATATATTCTATGTATCTAAACGTTCATTTCAGTAATGTGTAAAAATTTGAAATACATCGGAAAGGTATATTTTGAGATTTTTGTTAAGAATTTTTCTCTTTCTATACTACATGCATATCCTGATATATAATGTGTACTAAAATACCTCTGGCCGCAACAGCGCATGGAGCGTTCTTGTCGCCGGTAGAGGGCAGATCGGAGGACGTGGAGAAAAGGAGGGTGTGACACGGGCGTTGAAAAGCGCAAGTGAGGCGGCGTGTTGTCGTGGCCAAGCGTCTGCCGTGGCCCGTTGGTAAGAGTGGTGCCTTTGCTCACTGGGGTTTGGCGGGGCCGAGTGTTGGTCACAGCCGTGTACATGGGTCATTAAAAGCTGCTTCGGCAGGACGCACAGTATTCGACGTGTCCTCTGTAATTGAAGTTGCAGCCAGTTTGTGTCCATTCTGATGCCGGGTTGGAGTCCAGTGTGACCTTGCCAAGTATTTGACGCGGTGGCGTCTGCTGGATGATATCCAGGGGTTTCCGACTACGAGTAATCTTCGTTACATCCTTCTCTCAGCGCTCTCTAAGCAAGCGTTTGTCAGTGGGCGCTGGATTTTACGAGAAATTAGTGTGCACGTCACTTTGTGTCGCTTGGAGGCTGTTTTGACTCCACATATATATATATATATATATATATATATATATATATATATATATATATATGTGTGTGTGTGTTTTATTTATGGAATTGATATATTGATATTAGAATCAAAGGGTATAGAATGCAGATGTAATTCTTCTGATTTACGAATTGTACTTTATAATCAGTGAAAACTGTTTAATCTAGCTACGCTATTTCTGAGGCATCTGTATATGTACCTATTGGCTAGTATCACGAGCTCGAGATGTTTACTAAATTTTTTGCATCTACCAAAAACTAAAGGAAAATGTTGTGCCTCAGTAGTTAAGTTTCCCGCATAACACTCGTATTTCTCTACATTTGTCGTATATTTGATTTTTACTAAATAACTAACGAGTTGTCTGTGTGTTAAAGGATAGGTGATTGTATATCTTGTTAACTGTGGTCTAGTTAAAGATATCTGTGTACGCTGATTGAAAATTTTAATGAAGGTTTCTAGTGCTGTGGTAGCGTCAACCACCGTCCTATGCTAGTAGAGAAGGAGAAATTATTGCTACTGGCTTTACCTCTGCCACAGCCTCTATCATCAGAAATTTGAACCACATTTGTCAGTTATTTTGGCTACTTCGAAGGCAATAGTCTTTTGATAATTACTGGTAACAGCCGATGATTGATATTTGTGGCATGTTTTGCTGTTTGTAATGTATTTTTACTTCATTTAATATTCTTTACTAAAAGGAAGAGATTTTATATTGTTGCCGTTTTGAGGTGTTTGCTATCAGTTGTGTTACTGAAATTTAGTCTTTTCAGTTACGAAGGCAATTTGTTGATGTTATTCTTGGAATTCTGATTTTTAAAAAATAAATTCACCAGTGTTTTTAGAAATGTTAATAACTTGATTATGGCCCAGTACCTTTCCACTCAACACTAGCTCCCTACCACATTTCAAAGAACTTCTGGAAATATGAGATTTTCAAAGAACGGGATCTGTGTCTGTACTCAGTCACAAACTGTAAATTTTCCTAATCAAAAATTTCCGAAAATGCTTGACCGGACCTTTATAATTTTGATAGAACATTGCACTGAAAGATGCGTGTACTTTTATGTACCTATTTTTTATATAAGTAATATAATTTTTTTATAAATTTAATATTAGGGCGACAGTGTTACAAATTCTCACACATATTTATGTAGGTACCTAAAAAAATTGCTCTATTGGAATGCAATGTTGTGTCAAAATTTCAAAGCAATCGGTCAAAAACTATCGTAGATTAAAGATTTTGAGCAAACCACCCTCCACATATTTATTTGTGTAGATTAATTAATATCTCGAAAAATGTCAGGCTGTGATAGTACAATTTGGTGATGGTGTCGATCACGTCGCATGCCCATATATCGACGAAGGTACCAAAGTACCAACCATAGAAATTATTCGAAAGCCGCACTTAAGAGATGCCGGCCAGAAGCAGCCGTAGCACTGCACCGTCGTTTGAAGATCTGTGAAGGAATATCCAACCTCCCGGCGTCGAGCGACAAGAATGGTTTGTATGCATAAATAGAGGGAGAGGTGGCCTGCGCTCATGACTTTAGCCACGCCAGACACCGATAAATGTCGGAGCAGATGTTATAGAACAGAACCTAAAACGATATGGTCCAAGAAAGCGATCTTTGTGAGTAGAATAAGTGCGAGTCCGTCCAAGACCCAGGGAGAACAGATCAGCGATAGGAAGGAGACTGCAGTATCCCTGTGCCACTCGTCGCCCAGAGTCGAAGAGTTACAAGCCTCGGCACCCAGCCGTTGCTAGCGAGATAGATTCTGAGTAACAAGTAGCCGACTTATATCTACACGGGCTCAGCGTTTGATGACGACGACCTGGTTTTAAGCAGAGCCGGTAGTATTCCATTATCATGACTTCATTCACTCTTTAATTTCTGTCCTGCATCCCTGAAATGTACAGGGTTCCTTATTTGAAATGCTTTAAGCTCTTAGCCGAGCAGCGGTCGTGGTACAGCGAGGTGACAAAAGTCATGGGATGTCTCCTAATATTGTATCGGGCCTCCGTTTGGTTATGATCTTCTCTACATGGTATAAGGCGGCAAAGGCAGACCTGACGTACATTGTTGAGATATGGTTAACAGGTGTCCCAGTCATGTTCCGTTTTGGGATCACCTCTAATGTGTAAAGAAGTTTACTGCAGACACACAGAGCACTAAGAGTAAGCCAGTCAACAGGGAGGGGTGGTATTTCGGGCGCTTTACATTTCTATTTGTGTATGTTGTTGTTGTTGTGGTCTTCAGACGTGAGACTGGTTTGATGGAGCTCTCCATGCTACTCTATCCTGTGCAAGCTTCTTCATATACCAGTACCTACTGCAACCTACATCCTACTGAATCTGGTTAGTGTATCCATCTCTTGGTCTCCCTCTACGATATGTACCACCCACGCTGTCCTCCAATACTAAATTGCTGATCCCTCGATGTCTCAGAAAATGTCCTACCAACCGATCCCTTCTTCTAGTCGTGCCACAAGCTCCTCTTCTCCCCAATTCTATTCAATACCTCCTCATTTGTTATGTGATCTACCCATCTATCCTTCAGCATTCTTCTGTAGCACCACATTTTGAAAGCTTCTATTCTCTTCTTGTCTAAACTATTTATCGTCCACGTTTCACTTCCATACATGGCTACACTCCATACAAATACTTTCAGAAACGACTTCCTGACACTTAAATCTATGCTCGATGTTAACAAATTTCTCTTCTTCAGAAACGCTTTCTTTGCCATTGCCAGTCTACATTTTATATCCTCCCTACTTCGACCATCATCAGTTATTTTGCTCCCCAAATAGCATAACTCGTTTACTACTTTGTCTAATTTCCTAATCTGACTCCCTCAACATCACCTGACTTAATTCGACTACATTCCATTATGCTCGTTTTGCTTTTGTTGATGTTCATCCTATACCCTCCTTTCAAGACACTGTCCATTCCGTTCAATTGCTCTTCCAAGTCCTTTGCTGTCTCTGACAGAATTACAATGTCATCGGCGAACCTCAAAGTTTTTTTCCCCATGGATTTTAATACCTACTCGAACTTTTCTTTTGTTTCCTTTATTGCTTGCTCAATATACAGATTGAATAACATTGGGGATAGGCTACAGCCCTGTCTCACTCCCTTCCCAACCACTGCTTCCTTTTCATACACCTCGACTCTTATAACTGCCATCTGCTTTCTGTACAAATTGTAAATAGCCTTTCGCTCGCACTATTTTACTAATGCCACCTTCAGAATTTGTAAGAGAGTATTCCAATCAACATTGTCAAAAGCTTTCTCTAAGTCTACAAATCTATTTTCTAAGATAAGTCGTATGGTCGGTATTGCCTCACGTGCTCCAACATTTCTACGGAATCCAAACTGATCTTCCCCGATGTCGGCTTTGTCAGTTTTTCCATTGGTCTGTAAAGAATTCGCGTTAGTATTTTGCAGCTGTGACTTATTAAACTGATAGTTCGATAATTTTCACATCTGTCAACACCCACTTTCTTTGGGATTGGAATTATTATATTCTTCTTGAAGTCTGAGGGTATTTCGTCTGTCTCATACATCTTGCTCACCAGATAGTAGAGTTTTGTCAGGACTGGCTCTCCAAAGACTGTCAGTAGTTCTAATGGAATGTTGTCTACTCTGGGGGCCTTGTTTCCACTCAGGTCTTTCAGTGCTCTGTAAAACTCTTCACTCTTATTTCATCTTCACCTACATCCTCTTCCATTTCCATAATATTGTCCTCAAGTACATCGCCCTTGTGTAGACCCTCTATACACTCCCTCCACATTTCTGCTTTCCCTTCTTTGCTTAGAATTGGGTTTCCATCAAAGCTCTTGATATTCATGCAAGTGGTTCTCCTTTCTCCAGAGGTCTCTTTAATTTTCCTGTAGGCAGTATCTATCTTAACCCTAGTGAGATAAGCCTCTACATCCTTACATTTGTCCTCTAGCCATCCCTGCTTAGCCATTCTGCATTTCCTGTCGATATCATTTCTGAGACGTTTGTATTCCTTTTTATGTGCTTCATTTACTGCATTTTTATATTTTCTCCTTTCAACAATTAAATTCAATATTTCGTATGTTACTTAAGGGTTTCTACTAGCCCTCGTCTTTTTACCTACTTGATCCTCTGCTGCCATCATTATTTCATCCCTCAAAGCTACCCATTCTTCTTCTACTGTATTTCTTTCCCCATTCCTGTCAATTGTTCCCTTATGCTCTCCCTGAAACTCTGTACAGCTCTGGTTCTTTCAGTTTATCCAGGTCCCATCTCCTGAAATTCCCACCTTCTTGCAGTTTCTTCAGATTTGATCTACAGCTCATAACCAATAGATTGTGGTCAGAGTCCACATCTGTCCCTGGAAATGTCTTACAATTTAAAACCTGGTTCCTAAATCTCTGTCTTACCATTATATTATCTATCTGATAACTTTTAGTATCTCCAGGGTTCTTCCATGTATACAACCTTCTTTCATGATTCTTAAACCAGGTGTTAGCCATGATTAAGTTATACTCTGGGCAATATTCTACCAGGCGACTTCCTCTTTCATTTCTTAGCCCTAGTCCATATTCACCTACTATGTTTCCTTCTCTCCCTTTTCCTACTATTGAATTCCAGTCACCCATGACTACTAAATTTTCGCCTCCCTTCACTACCTGAATAATTTCTTTTATCTCATCATACATTTCATCAATTTCTTCGACATATGCAGAGCTAGTTGGCATATAAACTTGTACTAGTGTAGTAGGCGTGGGCTTCGTGTCTACCTTGGCCACAATAATACATTCACTATACTGTTTGTAGTAGCTTACCCGCATTCCTATTTTTTTATTCATTATTAAACCTACTCCTGCATTACCCCTATTTGATTTTGTATTTATAACCCTGTATTCACCTGACCAAAAGTGTTGTTCCTCCTGCCACCGAACTGCACTAATTCCCACTATATCTAACTTAAACCTATCCATTTCCCTTTTTAAATTTTCTAACCAACCTGCCAGATTAAGGGATCTGACATTCCACGCTCCTATCCGTAGAACGCCAGTTTTCTTTCTCTTGATAACAACGTCCTCTTGAGTAGTCCCCGCCCAGAGATCCGAATGGGGGACTGTTTTACCTCCGGAATATTTTACCCAAGAGGACGCCATCATCATGTAATCATACAGTAACGCTGCATGCCCTCGGGAAAAATTACGGCTGTAGTTTCCCATTGCTTTCAGCCGTTCGCAGTACCAGAACAGCAAAGCCATTTTGGTTAATGTTGCAAGGCCAGATCAATCAATCATCCAGGCTGTTGCCCCTGCAACTACTGAAAAGGCTGTTGCCCCTCTGCAGGAACCACACGTTTGTCTGGCCCCTCCTCTGTGGTTGCACCTACGGTACGGTTATCTGTATCGTTGAGGCACGCAAGCCTCCCCACCAACAGCAAGGTCGATGGTTCATGGGGGGCTATTTGTGTAATACTTGCAAAAATGGTTGGAAGAATACGTTCTTATTAATAGTTCTGCATTAAGAAATCGTCTTTAGTAATAATTAGCAATTGCAGCAAGACTTACCCTGCTAAGTTATACATCTGCATCAAGCAGGCTTAAGGGCAGTGATTACACTACCATTGCCACATCATTTTAACCAGGGGATTATAGAATTTGCAGAAGTGTTTTTGACACCATATCACCAACTGCGTTTCTCACAAAAAAGATAAACTGCAGTCTACTTATTTTTATACTCCTAAAAGGAGAGATAGACTTAAATCAACACTGTCTGTGACCAAGTGCGTCTTTCGTCAGTACAGTAACATTTATATCTAAAGTTTGTGACTGTTCGATGTCAAACACCCATCATTTAAATCCTTCATTAAAATTTATCAATTCTAGGGGTCATAGAAGTAACAGTAAATACCATGTTACAGTAAATATAATGATACAGTGTATTAAACATATTTCATGGATCACTTTGTAGCAGTTGTGGTTTGATTTGGAAGTACAGGCCAATGGAAGTATACGCCCTGACAGCCATCACTTCCATCAGATCCATGTGTGTACCTGGCCATGTACTCCTAAACTGATTCTATCTTCTGACAGTGGTTGTTGTTGCTAGCTTGCTTTGGAGGTTAGCACTTTTACCACAATCTTAAACAAGGATTGAATGCTGAAGTACTTTAATGAATTGGTGGACGTATCATTATGTAGTCAGTTATTAATGGGTGATTAATGTGCCAACGCAAGATATTATTAAAAAAAGGGAAAAGTTTATTGATCATAAAATATGACTAAAAACAAAAGGTAAACTAGTTGACAAAACATGAACTCATAGCACTCTACTAGTATGGGGCTTGATTGGCAAAGACTGATCTGTTTACTTTCTCTCAAAACACGGATATCGTAGTCTGAAATTATCTAACGCTGAACAGACATGGATGGGTTTATTCTACATAGAAATTATACTACATTGGTGCAACTGAGAACAAGGGGAGAGACTATGATTCGGTTTGCCCTAACAGCCGGAGTAGCAGTCCTATACCCCTTTCTCGATATGTAAAGCTGCCTCAGGTGACAGTCGCGGTTCAAGCGTCTGCAGGGAGGAGATGTGGGGCGCCTGCAATTCGTTATCACGTGCACGAAATACGTAAAGCCATGGGCTGGCGAACTGTTAGATGGATTGTATTCACTCTCTGATGGAGCCCTGAAATGTCTCCTGATTCCAGCATGTGACACTCTTTTTCGCCAGTCACACCATGGACCAATTTGATCCACTCATACGGCATTCTGCACAAGGAGGTCAAACTTCAAGGCGCCAAACCTGATACGAATAAGTCTGTCGTTTGCACAGCGAGTTGTCCAAGATGACTGAGGTCTAAATTGTCAGTACAGCTAAGACTTCACCAGACGCTCCCCAGTCAAGACCAATGCCAGTGCGAGGTCACTCTCAGGACTGGTGCCCCAAAAGCAACCCACTCATTACAAGAACCAAGACCAGAATCTCCTCTCCAGACCAGAGTCTAAATCAGAAGGCAACGTTTCTCTGCTCCTTCCTTTCCGTCAAACCTTGGTAAACTCTAAAACAAAGCACTCGCGTAATCACCCCCACAAGGGTCTTGTGCCAGTCACAAGACTCCATGAGCAGTTTGTCTTCCCTCTCGTTCATCTGTTGGAACCTCTAGCTAGTCTTAACAAAAGTTAATAATATTCTTTTGTCTGCAGGAGAGGCAGCCAATCACTGATTGGTAAATTTTCATGCAGAGACGAGATGATGTTATGCTCCCAAATTGTTTTTCCCATGGCCACTGTAGGCAGCCTGTTTTGAGTTACCGTTTAGTCCTGAAGTGAACAAGTTTCCCACAGAGAACATTATCTGGATGGGTCGAACATTAAAGCATGTCCGACCAGGGGCCTCGGCTAAGCTAAGAGAAGTGCTTTTGCATCCCAAAATAGACCCCATAAATGGGGCGTTCCATCCTAAAATTCTTCCGAAGGCCTGAGACAGAAGGACGACACCATCTGACGGCCCAAACGACAGTGTACAGTCCAAGGTGAATATGGAAACTCTCTGAGTTTTATGCCTATCATCCCTATTACAACACTATCGAAACGCCTTGGCTGGGTGACATACTTCTCTCCTGCGTCCGTGTCCCTGCTGTGGGCACAGCCACCTAACAGGTAGATCCAGGTGGGTAGTTTTACGCCTCTTCAACACATTGTTTGCAAACCATTAAGAGAAATTCTCGGGTCCAGCGTACTACCCTGGTAAGTGCTTCAAGATGTTCGTCTCCCTAATAGCTGCACGTGGCTTCCAAGCCCCTGATGTCCACTGCAAGATTTACTGTTAAATAACCAAACTGCCTGCTTGTTCCCAACTCCAGAAAATACTATTCGAAGGAGATCTACCATAAAGAACCCACATGCATTAGTAATGTACATGCTCCCACCACAGCCTGGTCATGTTGATAACTTCCTGTTCTCTCACAAACATGATGTCTAGGGTGAAATAACAATATTAAATAGTAGCCTTGAATACGAAAATAAGTGAGACTGACATGTCCTCCCTCGCAGTACTTCAGTAAAATTTATTTCTATTAAGCCATTTTCTCACAGTTTCAACAGTATATCAGCTTTGTTCCAATGACAACGTTGTTTGAAAGGAGTTACAGTAACGAAAGGAAACCTGAACCTTCATCCCCTGCTCAGCAGGTTGCTAAATAATTATTCACACTGCCGTTCAGAAGTGACTCGGTTCTAGGCGCTCAGTCCGGAACCGCGTGACTGCTACGGTCGCAGGTTCGAATCCTGCCTCGGGCATGGATGTGTGTGATGTCCTTAGGTTAGTTAGGTTTAAGTAGTTCTAAGTTCTAAGGGACTGATGACCACAGATGTTAAGTCCCATAGTGCTCAGAGCCAGAAGTGACTAATTGATGCCTTCTATCAGAAATATAAAAAATTAGAACAGTCTTCATGATTCTCCATACAGCGTACATGGTCATTATCTTTGTTTTTGGTATTTCTAAAGATGGACAGAGCCCGAAAAGTACCGATAAATCTCTTCGGAACAAAAGAGTGAACAATTGTGAAGCGACATATTCAACAGTGAAAAAAGATACTTTACATAATTGTCACATGTCTCCTACACAACTTCATATCGCACCGAAAGTTAACGAAACGAAGAAGATAAATGTGTTGTCAGTATCATTTTGGTTCTGAAACCCCAGTTTAACTTTCTCAAACATAACAACAAATTAAAGGAACAGGCTCAAAATTCAAATTTCCTTCGTCGACAACGTGGCCACTATAAATAGCGGACAGTTGAGTTGAATTTCACGAGGTTCTCAAGTGGCTTTTAGTCATCATTTCTAGTCCAGTGGTAAAGGCAGCCACTATGTTCAGTGGAATTCATAAATTATGAAAACGATAATTCAAGGTAAGGTAGTGGTGCGCGCCGACTACTTTTTTGCTAAATAGAGTGACCCAATAGTTTCTCAACTAAACTTTTCAAAAGAAGTTCTACAGCCAAATTAAAATTCAGTCAGATAAACATGCGATCAAGATCAGGCGGAAAGTGTATTAGTCTAACACAGCGTTGAAAGTGCTTGGTGCTTCGATTCGCGAGCCCGAATTTAGAAGCTATGGAAGACGTAAAAAGCCGTTGCAAGGACACGCTGCTTCAAAGACACAACCAGACTCTCTTAAAGAGAGGCGCAAATACAATATTACATTTGAGAAATAGAAAGTGGGCGATAGGGTCGGTATACATGGATATTTGATGCACTAAGACGGATCGATCCTTTTTCTTTTTCATTATAACTGCTGGTACCAGATCAGTGAATGTATTCGGCGTAATATCCTCGATACTAAATGTTGGAACAATGCTTAAAAAAGTAGTAACTATATATTCTGCGAATTCGAATTTTGTACCTAGCTCCTGTTGCGGGGACTGATAAGTAGGTACATTTATTTCAGCCCTGATGTTAGTCTGAATCTTTGCACATCACGCTTTGAACCTCTCGCATGACTACTTTTGATTTTGAAAGGGAAAAAATACAAAAGTAGCACACAACCCTAAATGTGGGGAAACCTACCTCTCTTTGCGACGGTCTTCTGTAGGTGGAAAGTGCCTGACAGAAAACTGAAGCCTACACAACTGGAGGTGGAAACGAAGCTTAACTAGCTGCGGAAGTATGTGATGTTAATTCGTTAATTACAAAACCGAGTAAAATTTAAAAAGAACTTCGCAGGTGAGCCTTCTTATCGGTATTGTGTCACACTCTGTCTGTCCTGTATACGTGCCTTCATTCGGTGGGGAATGGTGTCATAAGGCCACTGTACCTTTTCCTGAAACAAAATAGCCACAAATATCGCTTCTGGTCATTGATATCCTAGATAGTGGCTTTGCGACGGAGTGATGATGATGATGTCTGGTTTGTGTGGCACTCAACTGTGCGTTTATTAGCGCCCGTACGAAGTCCCAATCTTTACACAGTGCAGTTTTGCCACGTTCATGAATTATGATGAAATAATGAGGACAACACAAACACCCAGTCCCCGGGCAGAGAAAATCCCCAATCCGGTCGGGAATCGAACCTGGGACCCAATGATACAGAGGCAGCAACGATAGCCAAACGACCACGAGCTGCGCACTTTGCGACGGAGTAGACGTGCAATTTGGTCCCACAGTGCTCTACTGGGGACAGATCTGGTGATCTTTCTGGCCTTAACATCCTGGAGACAGTTCATAGGCAAACATGTGGACGAGCATTGCCCTGTTCAACAATGGCAACACGATTCTATCGCTTGGGGTACACGCGAGGACGCAGCACTGTGCCTCAGATTTCCCTCAATCAGTACCAGGTGTGATCTGAAATCATATCCAATGGCTTTCCTCACCACGACGCCAGGAGTAAGAACGACCTGCTCTCCAAAACTTTCGCCCAAGTCGCCGCTGTTTCCGCCGACGATGGTCAACGGGGGTATAGTAGAACCGTGATTCATCGGTGAACATAATGCGATGCTGTTCAGTAGTCCATGTTTCGCGGGCTCGGCAGCCGTCTAAACGCAGTCGTTTACGTAACGATTTTAAAGGCAGCCTACGCATGAAATGGTATTCCTTAATCCAGGCTGCTGCTAGCCTCCGTTAATGGTGAAGGATTAAACAGAATATTCTGGGAGTCCACTACATGTTTTCAGATGTGAAGGGTTTACGATGTGCCTGTTGCACAGTACAGTGGTAGTCAGACAAGGTCGATCGCAAATTTTATATCGCCTTGCATTCACATACAGCGCAGCACTGGGCCACTGGCAAATACGAATGCGTCACAAACCTGGATACCACACGATTCGAACAACTGGCCCGATTAAGACCCACAACGAGGACCCGTTCAAATCACGTCAGGGGATGTTGGTAACGCACGGTTAAGCGGCATCTCCGCGTCCTCCACAGTGACCATTCAGTGTCTTAAGCTGTTCACGTCCCTTATATATTCAAACAGCCAAGGAAACAACACTAGAAGTAAGCTGATCTAATTCACACTGGTGGTCGTTCTACCTGTCAAAAATAATTGCAATTCTAAATTATTTACACATTCGCCGATGGCGTGTACTTCTACAGACTTATATTGACATCTGACTACGTCTTCCGAGTGATTCACTTATTTTTTCAGGGAATGTATATTCCTGCATCTGGACGTCACAGTTGGCAAACGCTTTAAGTCTCTATTTATATTGCCCCGCTAAGACTAATTAAAGCCGACAGCGTAGCTTACTTGCGTATACTGTTTCCTGACAACGCAAACTACGTAGCCCGCAAGCGACACGATCGTAAAGAGCATCGCCATCATTAGGTTCCGCTGCAGAACCGTCATCCCGACACCGTGAATCATCAGCATGCAGCGTGCGTCTCCAGCAAGGAGACGGAGGTAATCTCGTTTATCGTCCTCCTCCCGACATGCCTCATTTATCATTCCGTCTGCCGCTACTAACCTATTGTTACAGCCCTTAACAAAAAGCCCACTCGCTGTCTGTATCTTTCCTGTTTTCTCGTCTCTTTTGACGTGGAGTGGATGCGTTATTCTGCTCCATTATTCAGCGGAATTCCTAAGCAGGCCTACATTTACAGAAGATGCTGGCTACGGCACACGCATCGTGCTACACACTTGTAACAAACGTTTTTGATTGAGCTAATCATACTTTTGCAGCCATAATTACTTGTTGTCTCCTGCTGTCATTACGACCATTATGAATGGTCGACTAAACGTTCTCTACAAATATACAGCTCAGTAGTATAACATTAAAGTTGATGGTGGTAAATATAGTAACATGCAATAGTGATTTAGATTAGAACGCAGACGAAACTTTATCGTTTAAATCTAAGGCACACCCATTAGACCAAAAATACTGACTGAAGGTGCTTTGAGACAAGTGTGGCCGAAGGATCCTGTTGATTAATTCTGTCTGTGGTTCAAATGACTCTGATCACTATGGGCCTTAACATCTGAGGCCATCAGTCCCCTAGAACTTAGAACTACTTAAACCTAACTAACCTAGGGACACCACACACATCCTTGCCCGAGGCAGGATTCGAACCTGCGACCGTAGCGCTCGTGCGGTTCCAGACTGAAGTGCCTAGAGCCGCTCGGCCACAGCGGCCGGCACTTCTGTCTGTAAGCAAGAGGGCGCGCACACACACACACACACACACACACACACATATATATATATATATATATATATATATATATATATATATATATATATATATGCGGCCATCAAATAACTGAAGAAGAGCCACTCCATATGATCTGACGCCGGAAATACTGCACGATATCAGCATCGAGAAGACTTGTAATGGTAAGAAAGGGATGAAGACTTTAGTAAGCCGCTTGGATGGTCTCACCTACAGGGAAGAGGCAATTCTCGTCTGTATATCTATCACGTAGCATTGTGTCAAAACGTTGTGACATGTGTCGTAATTGCGTTTGTGCTGTGTTGCACAATTTCACCAAGATTACAATAAAATTAGTTACTTATTATTAATGCAATATGAGGTTTTATTTAATCACTGTTGTTCCTGGCTAATGAACGTTATTTTGTTAAAGAAATCTCCACCTGGGAACGTGTAACAATGTTGTCTGTCAAGCGGTGTAAATGTCACTAAGTTCACTCACAACAGTAACCATTTATAACCAACAAACAAGCTACATGCATGATAAGTAAACTGAACTACACATTATTAATGATTTTTAGTAATTTCAGTTCTGTATTTAAAAGACTCTTTGATAGTTGTAGATCGTTTATCAAAATCAACGCTGCTGTTATTCGAGGTGGCAACACTTTTCTTTACGCAAAATGAACAGTTTTTTCACACAATACCCCACGTACACGACACTAATGTATTTTTCTGTCAAAATATTTCATAAAAGTTGTTACGAAAGTACCAGGTTTCATCAGCAGATAAGAATTCATACGTAAGAGGCTGTTTGCATTTATAGAAGTTCGATGTATTCACAGTCTCACTGGAATTTATTCCTTCAGGGTGGGTCCTCGGCTACTAACACACAATTATTATTGCAATTACTCCCACAACTTTTAAGTCTGTATAGAAAATCAATTTAAAACTGCCGCCGCAAAATTTCACTATTTCACATAAGAAAATCACCGATTCTGCTTCAGGGCGTGTTTTACTGTCAATAAATAACGTATATTAAATCTTTTCTCACTTTCATTATATGCATTAACATTTGAAAATATTTCTCAATGTTGCAAGACACATTAATATTCACTATTTTCTAATAAACTGCGCAGTAGATCAATAGCGCTAATGGCTGCGCTCTTTGGTAGCTGAGCAGAAAGCTTAACATTTATATTGAACAAGAATTACAATGAAATGAAACTCCAAACAAAGAAGATTCACTTCAGTAACACATAAACTCTGTTTTCAAATATCGGTTAGCAACATAGGCACCTTTTTACCGACCTGTGTATTATGAGACATCAATCACATACCTTGAGTAGAATAGTGCGAACAAGAAGAAGGATTAATCTACAAAATCTTAGATAACAATAATTGAGATTTTCAATATCTTTTTACTTGGGTATTGTCTGACATGTAATTTCTTACAATGTGTCAAATAATGTCGTTGACAATAATTATTTATTATTTTATTAGCGATGGAATCCATTTTATTAGCATTACGAGAATAAGATCAAAGTTCATTCACATTCCGCATACAATGCTGTCGAGAACATAATTCTGAATAAAACATAGACGTGAATATTACAACGTCTCTAAATTTTACATAGTGTCAAGTATCTAGAACTTTTTCTGTTAACAAACAGTCCATGTAACGATTGTCACTAAGAATAACTATAGGGCATATGTTACTGATAATTCAAAAGTTATCATGCTACATACAGTAATGAAAAGGTTAAGCAGTCCCTTTCGCTTGGATATGAAAACTCAAATATTAATTGTTCGTTTAGAGTTGTGAAATCCGTACGAAAAAAGTTTTAAAATTCCAAACAAAAGTCGTATCGTGCGGGCTTGAGACTTCAAAGAATAAAAATATCTTGACAATGGGGAGAATGAACATAATGTTGCAGGATATGTACCTCAGTATGACCTACATATTAAACAAATGGATACTTAAGAAACGTAGTGCTAGAGCCAGAAACACATTTTAAATGCCTTCGATTCATTGTTACACGCAAGCGTGATAGTGATATTGTAAATATTCTATTTAAATGTGCAAGAATATGCAGAACACACATACCTCTGAAACTACGCTGTAAAAGCTACACGAATATTTATAAAGCTATTGCCACAACTTTATTTTCATGTGGCAGCAGGCTGTAAACAACAAAGATCCAGATCAGCAAAAGAATCCGGATCATTGTACGAAAGTTTTTCTTTATTATCATGCATCTAGGAAGAAATCTTCTTCATTAATAATAAAACTAAAGGTAACGGACGGTCGTGAGATTAATGTACTTTACGCAACGCAGTTTTGCGCTAACATGTTAGTAATCGCGTATCCGTCAGATACGGAAAGAACAATGGGCGAACGAGAAAATATGCACCGGTCAGCATTCGATATTTTGAGCTGCACCAAGCTTGTGTGTAGATTCTCCAAGACTGTAACGTATTAATGCTTTTCTATTGTCATACTATCAATAAATTAGATATGCAGCTCAAATTCAGCAAAAACGTTTATTATTTTTTTAAGTTAACAGTTTGAGTGACAAAGAAATAAAGAGAAAGTGCGGGAAAGCAAAGCAGAAATGACTGAAAATTCGAAGATACATATAAAGAAATTGTCGTTGGATGGACTCATTCAGCATGCAAGAGAGTCGAGCAACACTTGCTGAAATTAAAATCAAAGCTGTCAACATTTGGACTGCAAGTGTAAATCTACTGTAAATACAGCGGAGAGAACGGATAAATGGAAAGAGTGGACTGAAGAGGGGAGAGGGGAGAACTTGTCTGATGACGTGATAATAGTATCGGGAGTCGATATGGAAAACGTAGAGGATCCATTGTTAGATCTTAACAGAAGTTTGGACGGCTTGAAATCAAATGAGGCGGAAGGTATAGGTAACATTTCTTCGGAATATCTAACGTCATTGGGGAAAGTGGCAACCAAACAGATATTCATACAATGAGTTTGGAGACATACCAACAGACTTTCGAAAGAATATCATCCACGCAAATCCGAAGAGAGCATGTGTGATATCGCACTATCAGTTTAACTACTCAAGCATCCAAGTAACTGACGACACTATTGCTCAGGAGAGTGAAAAGAAAGTAGTGAATCGGTACAATCAGTTCGGCTTTAGGAAAGATATGGGCACCGTAGAGGCAGTTGAGACGTAGCGCTTGATAATAGAAGCAAGACCTAAGAAAAATAATGATACATTTATAGAATTGTTCTATCTACAATTAACGTTAGACAGTGTAACATGAAGCGAGATGTTAGAAATTTTGGGAAAATAGGTGTAAGCCACTCGTACATGGGAAGACGTATAACAAGCTGCGACATCGTCGGGAAAAAAACACAGTGACCCGTATATGTAATAAGTTTCCTTTAATTTACGTCTATGGTCACAATCTTTTCTGTTTAACAGATTACCGGTTTCGGTCTTTAATGACCATGAGACAGATCTGATGATGGTCATTAAAGACCGAAACCGGTAATCTGTTAAACAGAAAAGATTGTGACAATAGACATAAATTAAAGGAAACTGAAGACGTATAATACACAATATGTACAAGAACCAAGAGGCAAAATTAAGACTGAAAGACCAAGAACGAAGTTCTCGGATTCAAAAGTACGTGAAACAGGTAAGCAGTCTTTCGCTCTCTTTGATCAGTCCATTCATCGAAGAAGCAGTAACGGAAATAAAAGAAAGGTTGGAGACGTCTTTCGCTCTCTTTGATCAGTCCATTCATCGAAGAAGCAGTAACGGAAATAAACGAAAGGTTGGAGACGCGGATTAGAAGTCGGAGTGAAAGGATATCAGTGATAACATTTGTTAATGACACTGCTATCTCCAGTGAAAGCGAAGAAATACCACAAAACCTGTTGAATGGAGTGAACAGTCCAATGAGTACTGAATTTGGTCTGAGATTAAAGGGAAGAAAGACGAAATTAATGATTGTTGCTCGCTGCTTGGGTGGACAGGGTAACAGGAAGCCATCGACTGATTGCATCCAGGTTAACATTTGAACACTTATTCATTTATAAATAACTTCAGCCAATATCAGTATAAAAGTACAAATTTACCTGGAAAAATCAGATTGAGAACAGAGAGATGTACAATTTTACCTGAGAAAAATCAGATTGAGGACACTCTGGCTCGATAAAATTATGCGGTACCTAGCTTCAGAAGAGAATAAACATGAGCATAAATATCAGTGGGACAAGAACTTCTTATTTTTATTCAGTTTTAGAAATAAAATAGATACAAACAAGCTGACAAACCCGGCTTTGCTCGTGTATTCATTTTGCCAGTTTTGTTTTTGAAACAAAATCGTGTACGTACTCCTGCAGCAGAATCGATGTGAGATGATCCCGGACGTTTCTGAACATGCTTCTCGTAACTACAAAGCGATTTTGAAAACTCCTCTGTGGCAACGCTCTTCATAGCTCTATAGACGGCTGTAATTTTCGCCTACAGCCGTTTGCGCTTCGCTGTCAAAAGCGCTGGCAGGTTCAAGGGATTTCCTTGACTCGACTTTAGGAGTGACTTATTAGTAAAGAATAAACGTATTAAAAGTTAGTGCTTGATGGCGGATTTTTTCAAGTATTTCATTGTTTATGACATATGTCTTTAAATATGTGTCGTAAAATAATATATTTGTGTAGGTGCATTCAGAGTAATATGTGGATACGCTCTCCGAAATATGTTGGGAATAAAAGTATTAAATTTAAACTTCATCCACAATGCGGAAGTTTTTCATACACCCCAGAGTTTAAGACGTCGTTACTCCTGAAAAATGTGTGGCACTATGATATAATTTTATAAGTGCATTCAGCGGCATATGTAGATACTGCCTGTGAAATGTTTTGCGAATAGGGCTATCAGCATAGAAGTAATAAATTTAAATGTCATGCATAATGTGGCAGGTTTCAAGACATGGCACTGTTTGGGATTTCTTACCCCACAGCAATTGTTGCCTGACAATAAGAGATATGTGTACCAAGTTTCGTCGAAATCAGGTCAGTGATTTAGGAGGAGATGTGGAACACACACATCCACATACATATATCCATTTTTGTAACATGTATGGATTCCTTAAAACGTCTATTATCAGTTTACTTTAAAATCCACTACAGTTTCAATTTAAATATATTTGAGAAGAACTGTTGCCCATTTTAAAAATTTACAAACAGATCACTGCCGAATCTTAATTTACGTCGAACTATGAGGATAACAGTCATTTCCCTGACATAGTCCGTTGGATCCCAAGCGCTCATTCTGTTATAAGATATACTTCGGTGCATAAACTTCTGTTGATTAACGTTTAATGAAATCTAAGGTAATGTCAGGGGAACTCAGATTGGAGCCAGGAAACCACGGCTTCTTAGCGCAGCCAAACAGTATAGCAGTGGTGTCTGTAAGTCTAACAAGCCACCTGTGCATCAATAACGCGCGCTCACACAGAAGTATCTCTATAGAGCAACGTTGCAGTGAGCTGTCAAAAAGTGGTTCAAGTGGCTCTGAGCACTAAGGGACGTAAAATCTGACTTCAACAGTACCGTAGAACTTAGAACTACTGAAACCTAACTAACCTAAGGACATCACACACATCCATGCCCGAGGCGGGAGTCGAACATGCGACCGTAGCGGTCGCGCGTTTCGAGACTGAAGCGCCTAGAACCGCTCGGCCACTTCGGCCGGCAGTGAGCAGTCAGATTCATAGAAACAGTGCAAAGTAACCAGACAATTGTCTATTATCAACGTATACTCATACTAAGGCCGCTTCTTGATAGGACGATACGAAAACAATGTACAGTTAAATCCGTGAACACAGTTCCATTACACTATCAAAAAATTTATTTACATCTCTTTTTACCAATAATGTTTTCCTGAATACACTTTATCGGTGCACAGTCTGAGAATGGTATGTAAGTCAGGTTCATACTGCCTATTTTGATTCTGGTAACTGTGTCTCTTCGTGAAGTCACTGGATTCACTATAAGTACATACCTTGCTTTTGCGTCTTGGTTTTCAAGTTCCCTTCAACACGTTCGGTACCCACGACCCTCCAGGCGTGGTAGCTCAGGGAACGGTTAGTGGACGACGCCACGTTTAGTGTGTACTGACTATCAGCGTGGTCCAGTCCATGTTTTGTTTACTCTGCGGATCGTATTTGCGTCAGTCCGTGCCCGGGCATTCTGCAGTGAACGTCGGTTGCGGTTTAGCTGTTGGTTTATCTTTCTACCATTCTGTAGTAGAAGTGACGGTATTTGTTTTCAATTTGTGGTTCTTTATCTGTAAAATAATTATTTTCAGTGCAGTTACACACAATATTTCCCTCTAGAAGGAAATCATTTCTTCTTAGATCCACGTCTATTTTTAGACATTTCTATAAAATTTAAATTCGTGTTTAATTACCCTGAAAATAATTATTTTATAGATAAAGAATCGAAAACAATTACACTTACCTGCACAAGTTTCACCACAGAATGCTAGAAAAACCAACAGCTGAATCACAACAGAGTTCACTGCTGAGCGCCAGAGCACGGACTGGGCAAATCCGACTCGCACAGTAAACAAAAGATATTGTAGAGTGTAGACTAGACGGCGTCTACAGTCAGAGCACGCTAACCTTGGCGTGGGTCACCTGCCGTTCTCCGAGCTACCATGCCTGGTGGGGAGGGGAAACCGAACTTCTCGAGCATCGTGACTGTTCCTTGCGGAGTGCAGAACTAGCCGCGAAGGCCAGCTTTGGCCTGGCGTGCCGGCGGGAACGTCACCACGGCGTACCGCCGATGTAACGGAAGATAGGACACCAGGCGAGCACTTCCACACAATCTTCCATAGATGGCAGCAAAAGAGCAAAACGCCGTCATACAAGAAGAAAGTATGAAGTTAAAATGGTTCAAATGGCTCTGAGCACTATGCGACTTAACTTCTGAGGTCATCAGTCGCCTAGAACTTAGAACTAATTAAACCTAGCTAACTTAAGGACATCACACACATCCATGCCCGAGGCAGGATTCGAACATGCGACCGTAGCGGTCGTTCGGTTCCAGACTGTAGCGCCTAGAACCGCACGGCCACTCCGGCCGACGAGCCTCCGTTTACGTGGCGAGAAACCCGAGTTCGAGCCATATTCAACAGATCGAAATGTATCGGAGGCAGAAGAAGAAGAGCACGTCACGATGACAGCAACTGTGTGCCACCACATGAGACATCTTTCCGGGCTCTCTGGTGACGATGGTCAAGATCCAAATTAGTTGTTGAAGGTATATTAGCGTATAGCCAAATTTAACAAATTGGATGACACCGTGTGTTAGGCTAATGTAGTTTCTACTTGGAGGGCACTGCCAAGCAATGGTATGAGAACAACGAGGAGAAGTTCACAAGCTGGGAAGTATTCCAGGCGGCACTGCGCAAGTATTTCGGCAACACACAACGACAGAAGTGCAAGGCTGAAGACAAATTAAAGGGCAGGGCACAGCGTCCAGGAGAAACTACAGCATCCTACATTCAAGACGTCTTGGAGCTGTGTAAAATAGTGGGTCCTGTAATGAAGAAGGATGATAAGGTTGCACATGTCATGAAGGATGTTGCTGAGGACATGTATCAATAAGCCCTACTCCTGAAGGAGGCTTCGACAGCAGACATCAAAAAAAGAATTAAGGGCAAGAAGTTTGAACGGCTTCCAAACGTCGTATCGATGTCTGTGATGGAGGAAGAAACTGATTTCACAAGAGTTTTTCGTCAGACAGCGAGAGAGGAAGTTCTATCATAGCCAGGGCGAACATCAGTCATCGGGAGTCGGAATATGCAGGGCCACTGACTCGTTCCCGGAATAGGAGGACGTAACACCGAGACGCTGTTCTCTTAAGGAAAGCGCGATGTCTCAGAAGAAGCTCAGTAGCACCGTCTCTGTGTTGTAGCTGTTATGAGTCGTGAATTCAAAACTCACCTGAACCGCAAAATATTAATCTCTGTATTCGGTTCGAGGACATACTAGAAGTATCCACAAATATCTAGAAACATTGTACTGTGTAAGGGGTCCGTAGGCCCTTACTATAAATTTGCACTCGGCACAGGTCGATAGGGCAAACAATCGATAGTGTCGTGTTGCGAGAGCCAGTGTAGAGTTGAGTCAGTTCCCAGGTTGCGGGCCGAGCCGTGTGGAGGCCTGTTGCTGTAATGCAAGGCTTTACCGACAAAGGGAGTGGCCATCGCCGCGGTTTAACCTCTTTGTGTTAGAATAATACGGGAAAGTGAAAAAGTATAATTACGAGAGTGATCAGTGATATTTCTGTGCCGACATTTGTGGTTCCGCGTCTACCGCGCCGGCATCATTTGGATTGCAGTGATTGAATTTGCGTGTGACGATAATGAATAGCGAGGAAGCCGGTGCTGAGATTAGCCGTAATTAAATATGTATGACGAAGGCAGTGGCTGTCTCCTTCCTTTTGTGTTTTTGAGACGAATATAGGTCCTTGATTAGTGAAGCTGTGTTGGCGTTTCTTCTTGTCACCGGACATTTCATTATTACAGCATTTGAGAAGGACAAAATGGAATGTAACAACTCCGTAGCAGTCAAATCCGATTGCCAGCCTCATTAGGTACACGGTCAAATTAATTAATAATTATTTTGTGCTGCTATTGCTATCAGATCCGATCGGGTCGAGATACGTAAAATCGGACTTGTTACGCCCTTGGCTTACCGTGAAAGGACAAGTGCAATTTTCGGACGAATTATAAAGAACAATAGGTAATTTTACGTTGCTTAAAGCGAGAAAATATTGTTCAATGTTGGATTGAGACAGAGCGTAAACTTTAAAATCGCGACAAGAAACAGTGCATTTTGAACAATACGAAGTAATAGCATCTTACGATTGTGAATAAACTGTTTTCTTACCATATTAGACAAGAATAATAGTGTCAATAAACTGTGTTATAATGTGCAAATGCGTAAATCCGCGCGAAAAACTGTGAAAAGTGAACACTAAAGAAAGACACGTGTGAACATTACTATAGCAAAACGAACTAAGAATTGGTCACGGAAGCTTTTAAAGAAGTGTTTAGTGGTAATATTTTGACTGAAATTGCTTTTTGAATAGTAAAAATTTGACAGCTTCATGTGGACCCATAAACTGTTATGCGGACGACAATGTATTGTGGCGACGCAATTACTGAGTGACGTCACGCAGACCCGTGTAGCAGCTGCGCCAAAGAGCTTCGATCTGCGAGGTGATTTCACACGTCATCCCGACTACCTGTGCAAGGAGTAGTTCAAGCACAGACGCACTACACCGAGTGCCGATCCGGCATCTAGCGGCCGAACTACAAGCTACGCCCGCCTGCAGCGCCACGGAGCGGCCGACGGAGAACTACGACGACTCGCCACAGATCTTCAGCGCGACTTCACGCGGCTCCGGCGGCAGTACAGCGCCACGCCCACTTCAAACGTCAAAACATCGCGACTCTTGGTAACGTCAGTTGGTGAGTGAAGACGACTGGTTGACATAACATTAAATTGTAGTGTGCAGTCTTTGCGGTAAATAAACGTTTGTAAACTGAATTTCACGTTAGGAAAAGTGCCCAATTACAGTAATTTCCGAAAAGTTTGCGAAACATACTCTGAAATATAGCATACTTATTTATGCATACTGCGTTGTCTAAATGGTAATTATATAGATATGCTCATTGTTTTTGGGGATTTTACATTTATAGATTGTATGAGAGGTGTGATTTATCTTATTTAAAACGTTTTACATAAACTGTGTATGTGAGAATTGATATTTGAAGTTATTAGGTTTTGAGAGTTGTTATGTTCAGTACTCATGCATATTGTATCAATTTTGGGATTAACTGAAAATACTGCAGGTACTGTTTGATTAGTTTCATGTTAATTAGGAGTGTTTTGGGTTACTAGAAGTTATTCTATATTGCTTGCCTGTGCATTAAAAATAAACCAAACATGTCTACTGAAGTTAAGCAGGTTTGTGAGGCAGTAGTTGAAAGGAAAGGGATAGGACAGGAGGACAGAGATGATTCAGGAATCAGTGGTTATGGATCGTCATTAGAAAGCCCATTAGCACATTCGACTAGTTATCCCAAGACACTGGGACAAACAACGAGAGATAAGCCAGTTTCAGAGGATGCAGATATACGGGCGATGTTGGCAGCCTTGCTAAAAGAAACTAGAGAGAGGGAAGAAATATTCCACGAATCAATACAGGAAAATTTACGAGGATTCAGAGAATCATTAGAGAAAGGTTTACAAGAGATCAAAACATCGTACATGAAGATGGAATGTAATCTGAAGAAGGAGATGCAGGAGTTACCAGAACGACTGAAGATGAACATCGACGAGAGAGAGAGGAAGCTACAGAAGAATATAGACCAAGTCCAGGGAGACGTTGGGGAGATGGAAGGAAAGTTAACAAAAAAGATAGAAGACATGTTGAAGAAACTAAAGCCGAAGTGGAAACAAATTGTGATCACGGAATCGCCGAGGTGACGCAGATGCAGAAACAATGCAACGATGCGGTTAAGGGGATAGGAGATAGGCAAAACCAATTGGCTGTCAATCTGAGAAGTGCTATAGCCGTGCAACGAGAAGAGGATAACCAGAGGTTTGAAATGGAAGGTGAGGCCTTCACTTGGGGAGTCAAGAAGAAGGAAGGGACTACTAATTATGATCAGTTTGAAGGAGAATTCTTGAAGAAATACTGGTCCAAAGGTCATCAGGGTGCAGCACTTGAGGACCTACTACACTGCAAGTCACTTAATACACGGAGAGGAACGTTGAGAGAGTTTGCCGAACATTTGTGGGAATTGAACGAGACCTTGGAACAACCCCTGGGTGATGACATAATGATATCAGCGATAAAAAGAAGATTGAATCAGGGATTGCAAGAAACTGTATCTGGGAGCCTAATTAAAGATAGGGAGGCCTTGATGGAGATACTGGAACAGTTGGAATCTGTTTGATCACAGGAACACAATCAAGCTAATGATCAAAACCGAGGGGGAAGTAATGACCCAAGGAATCATTTTAATCATTCGTCTGATTATAGAGGAAGAGGTGGAGGGACCGGAAAACTGAATGACACTCCAGGTGAGGTCCGGTCAAGAGTGAGAGCTACAAGGACCCGAATAAACCTACTAAGATATATTTAGGACATTTAGTTGTTGAACGGACATTTGAAAAAGGAAAATGTTTATTTACATTGTGTTTTCTGATGTATTATAATTAGAATTGCATATTTCATATCGACGATTACCTGAGAATGGGTGTAAAAACCTGTAACAACTAATTTGTAATATAATAGCTCATATGTCATGTGTTCACGAAATAATTTTTGATTGTATGTTGTGTGTTTCATTCAATATGGACTATAGAGGATTATTGCTGCTTGACAAAAAAAAAAAAAAAAAAAAAAAAAAAAAAAAAAAAAAAAAAAAATTGTAATTTGGACAATGCCATGTTTATGAGATGTAATAACCTTTTGTAGAATATTATTGTGGAGGCAGCCCACTACCGGAGTCGAGGGATTATTTGGTGAATTGTAATTTCATTAATTATTTACACTGTGTGTTTTGTTCAGATGTAGTAATGTCTAATTCCCTTGCCGATTCTTTTACGCCAGAGGCTCCAAAGAAGTTTTTGAGGGCGGGGATGTAAGGGGTCCGTAGGCCCTTACTATAAGTTTGCACTCGGCACAGGTCGATAGGGCAAACAATCGATAGTGTCGTGTTGCAAGAGCCAGTGTAGAGTTGAGTCAGTTCCCAGGTTGCGGGCCGAGCCGTGTGGAGGCCTGTTGCTGTAATGCAAGGCTTTACCGACAAAGGGAGTGGCCATCGCCGCGGTTTAACCCCTTTGTGTTAGAATAATACGGGAAAGTGAAAAAGTATAATTACGAGAGTGATCAGTGATATTTCTGTGCCGACATTTGTGTTTCCGCGTCTACCGCGCCGGCATCATTTGGATTGCAGTGTTGGATTGCAGTGATTGAATTTGCGTGTGACGATAATGAATAGCGAGGAAGCCTGTGCTGAGATTAGCCGTAATTAAATATGTATGGCGAAGGCAGTGGCTGTCTCCTTCCTATTGTGTTTTTGAGACGAATATAGGTCCTTGATTAGTGAAGCTGTGTTGGCGTTTCTTCTTGTCACCCGACATTTCATTATTACAGCATTTGAGAAGAACAAAATGGAATGTAACAACTCCGTAGCAGTCAAATCCGATTGCCAGCCCCATTAGGTACACGGTCACATTAATTAATAATTATTTTGTGCTGCTATTGCTATCAGATCCGACCGGGTCGAGATACGTAAAATCGGACTTGTTACAACTGGAATGTTCTGTAACTATATATATATACATATGCCGTATGTCTTCTGGCCAGGCCGCACGGTTAGAGGCGCCATGTCACCAATAGTGCGGCCCGTCCCGCCGGAGGTTCGAGACCTCTCTCGGGCATGGTTGTGCGTGTTGTTCTTAGCGTAAGTTAGTGTAAGTAGCGTGTAAGTCTATGGACCGATGACCTCAGTAGTTAGGTCCCTTAAGACTTCACACACATGTTCTGGTCGCAGGCGGTTCGCTCCGCGGTCTTGTATGTGCAAGTGTGGAATAAACTTTCGTTTTGTGAAGTTAGTCATTCATATAATTAAACCTTCTTCTACGTGATAATATAACTACCATCTCGTGTTCAAAGTCTGCCACAATGACGTTGGAAACATTTTCACATAAATCACCTAAGTACGAATGACACGTACGGCAGTGCTCTACCCTTTTATACCTTGTGTACGCGATACTATCGGCATCTGTATGTGTGCATGTCGGTATCCCCTGCCTTGAGTTGCGTAAGCAATATAGGATGACGTTACAAGTATCAATTATGCGTCCTTTGGAGGTCTAATGTGGAATCTGGAGAGATCTGTAGAGATTGAATAAGAGTCTCTAACCGTTATTTCCGCCAACCTGTCGTCTTCTAAAGTGGTGCCCCAGCGCAGAAGACAGCTCCGGCAGAGGCTGCTATGCTGTCATCTCTAATCTGTCATTGTGCTATTTGTGGGATGCCACTTGCCTCTCTGTATCTACAGAGCGCAAGATCTATAGTTCTGACAATGATGGCAGGCGACATTTCTCATTACGGTATCCTGTTTAGTTATTATTTAAATATTCACACATTTTACGCCGTCTTTTACAACACTCGACATTGCTTTCTTAATAATAAGGTAACTATTCTGGCGAATTTCACATATGGAGTACGACATGTCCGTCCATCCTGAACGCCCAAAACAGAGTGACTATAGCAGGTGAAATACTTCGTCTCCCAGGAGCGCCAAAGCGAGCCGAAGGGGTTCGAAGGACTTTGGTTGCAATATCGTTAGACTTATGTTTCTCAAAACTAGTGAAATTTAATAAACAAAAACGACACCCTCGTAGGGTAACCATGAGAGATTGTCATACTACACTACTGGCCATTAAAATTGCTACACCAAGAAGAAATGCAGATGATAAACGGGTATTCATTGGACAAATATACTAGAACTGACATGTGATGATATTTTCATACAATATGGGTGCATAGATCCTAAGAAATCAGTACCCAGAACAACCACCTCTAGCCGTAATAACGGCCTTGATACTCCTGGGCGTTGAGTGAAACAGAGCGTGGATGGCGTGTATTGGTACAGCTGCCCATGCAGCTTCAACACGATACCACAGTTCTTCAAGAGTAGTGACTGGCGTATTGTGATGAGCCAGTTCCTCGGCCTCCATTTACCAGACGTTTTCAATTGGTGAGAGATCTGGAGAATGTGCTGGCCAGGGCAGCAGTCGAACATTTTCTGTTTCCAGAAAGGCCCGTACAGGACCTGCAACATGCGGTCGTGCATTATCCTGCTGAAATGTGGGGTTGCGCAGGGATCGAATGGAGGGTAGAGCCACGGGTCGTAACACATCTGAAATGTCCACTGTTCAAAGCGCCGTCAATGCGAACAAGAGGTGACCCAGACGTGTAACCAATGGCACCCCATACCACCACGCCGGGTGATACGCCAGTAAGCCGATGACGAATACATGCTTCCAGTGTGCGTTCACCGCGATGTCGCCAAAGATGCTGTAAACAGAACCTGGATTCTTCCCAAAACTGACGTTTTTCCATTCGTGTACCCAGGTTCGTCCTTCAGTACACCATCGCAGGCGCTCCTGTCTGTGATGCAGCGTCAAGGGTAACTGCAGCCATGGTCTCCGAGCTTCTACTCTATGCTGCTGCAAACATCGTCGAACTGTTCGTGCAGATGGTTATTGTCTTGCAAACGTCCCCATCTGTTGACTCACTGATCGAGACGTGGCTGCACAATCCGTTACAGCCATGCGGATAAGATGCCTGTCATCTCGACTGCTAGTGGTACGAAGCCGTTGGGATCCAGCACGGCGTTCCGTATTACCCTCCTGAACCCACCGATTCCATATTCTGCTAACAGTCATTGGATCTCGACCAACGCAAGCAGCAATGTCACGATACGATAAACAGCAATCGCGACAGGTTTCAATCCGACCTTTATCAAAGTCGGAAATTTGATGGTACGTATTTCTCCTCCTTACACGAGGCATCACAACAACGTTTCACCAGGCAACGCCGGTCAACTGCTGTTTGTGTATGAGAAATCGGTTTGAAACTTTTCTCATGTCTGCATGTTGTAGGTGTCGCCACCTGCGCCAACCTTGTTTCAATGCTCTGAAAAGCTAATCATTTGCATATCACGGCATCTTCTTACTGTCGGTTAAAATTTGCGTCTGTAGGACGTCGTCTTCGTGGTGTAGCAATTTTAATGGCCAGTAGTGTAAATACTGGGTAATATACAATTAAAAGTACATATTAATTAATAAAAGAAGTTAGTCGTTTTGGCACCTACCACCCGAATGTGCCGACTAATCAGAAGCTAGTTCACTACAACTGGCGGACTCTCCCACGGGACTGGCTCATATTGTGCCATCTGTCACATGTACCTCACTCAATCTATGCACCATATGCTACTTCACGTGTATCAAGCTGCATCAGTGCGAGCTAAAATACTGGCGGCCACAGCCAGGAATATCACACAAGTTCTACTCCATCTGCGATGAACCACACTGTGCGCCTTTAGAGGATAACTCTTATTTTTTCGTGTGAGCTTATATTTACTACACTGTGATGTGGAGAATGTCAAATAAATACAGGAGAAGTCGGAGGGCAAGTGAAGGTGCAGATTGTCCTCGCAGGCCCCGATCTGCCACCTGGTGTTCTCTGCCGCCGTGTGGTTGGGGCCCCCGCTGCGGAGGGACGCAGGGGATCGTAAACCGTGATCGAATGCGCGGCGTAAAACCGCGCGGTCGCCGCCGGCCCGGCTCACAAGCAGAGGCCCACATAACAATAAAACGCGATGGCGCCCGGCCCGGCCCAGCAGAGCCGCGGTCCTCCACTTGCCCAGACTCGATTCCGATCGCGGGCGCACACACACACACACACACACACACACACACACAGTGGAAGTTGCCACCCTTTCTCCAGCCGCGCCTTTCTACCACAAGCGTGCGCCACCATGCGCGAATGCAAATATGTCGTCACCCGGTCCTTACCGTCGCTGGATGGCCGAAAATTCCAGCCCGCGGTTCCATCTGCTCCTCGAGGTTTTTCCCGGCGCTGTGCGGGCGGCGATAACGGTTGCCATTCGCTGGAAGTATCAACATCTGTGTCGAGGTAGTTGCGTGCTTTCGGCCGACAACAGCGATAGAGGACAGCGGCCGACTAAAATGTTGCAATATTGGCTATCTGGAGGCTATGCTGTACATTCGGTGCGAAAGTGAACGTTTTTCCCGATGCCATTCCTTCATCGGAAGTGTTATAGTGCTCGCTGACTAAACTAGCAACTGTTAAAACGTATCTGACGTTGGAGGCTGTTCAGGAATATCTTCTGAGTATTTTAGTTTAAGTGAGCCGTGAACTTCGGTGGCTCCTTGCAGAGAGGTAATGTATTTGTATTGTATTATGTTTGTTAACCCAGTTAGCTTTGTATCTGTGAAAGTAACCGCACTCTACTGAAAGAGCTTGTAATATGGAATCACTAAAAACGTAACATGCAACACAGTAATGCAACAACAGTCACAGAGCTGCGAAAGTACTGGAATGAGTTTTCCTGACGGCGGAGGCAGCTCCGAATGTATTGTACCGCTCTACCACTCCATTCAGTGAACTCATGCAAGAAGTGCACAGTAGACCCATTCTTCATCAGTAAACATATCAATACTGCTGTCAATCAGTGTCTCGCTTTCTGGTAAAACAAACCCCAGACAGAACTGAGCGTTACTGAATGCAAGCTGGAGGGCGAAGCAGTTGTCACCGGCAGGTACCGCCAATAAATGGAACAAATTTGTTTTCAAGCAAGATACTACAACTTAAACTTCTAGGTAGCGTAACGCATTTTTAGTGTTTAAGTGGTAACGATCTTTAATAATGCATGTACAGTGAGTAATGTTTGTCTTACGGAAAATTACTGTGTAATATGCTATTGAGCAAATGATGTGCTTAATCAGTTTTACTGCAATCCAAAGAAAATTTAAACAACTTTATTTGGAAAACCAGTACGTAATGCCTACGATGAAATCAATCCCTCTGAAATATACTCAGTCTCTTGAGCACCGAGTTCTGTGGCCCTGTGCAATAAACTGATGAAAGCCCTATGCAAATAAACAATGATATACAAATTCCTTAGTTCTTGAGTTGCGACGGGTGTTATCTTGGTATTCTGTTCCCTCCACAGTAGGCATACAAAATATTCAATCTTGGCTCAGCGAAGTGCAATGCCTGCCGTAAAATAGCTTCATACAAATAATGTCAGTAGATTAGTTGATAAATGAATAACCTTGTAAATGTTCAGCGATAATTTTGGATGTTGGCTCAGCACTGTGCAATGCTGCCCGCACTGGAACTGTTACAAAACATTAATCCTTTTCTGATTCTGAAACATCAATATTTTTCTTACTCTGAAAAATCATCTCTTTATAGTATACTCATTGGATTTAAACAAACATGACATGGAAGAGGATGAGGTGCTGATACAGGGATATGCTAAGACCGAATGCTTCAGTTCTAAAGTTGTATTCAAAATAAAGTTCCTCCTTCACAAAATCTAATATGAAACGTTTTACGTTTACTTAAAAATCAATGAGCTTCTCAATTGAGCTACAATTCTCACTTACTGGCGTAATTAAACACCCTGGGATTGTTACACGACAAAGAGTATAACATCCTTTGATAAAATTGATTCCAAAATTTAACTTGTCTGCATCAGAAACAAAACACACAAAATATTATAAGTCGGGTATACCTAATCAACCTATACATTAAACCTGATAGCAAATACTTTGTTCCTACATTGAATGGTCAGTACTGTAGAATCAGCACGATCCACATTGCGTTGCTGCGTACTTAAAACTAAATATACAGAGTTTCATTAGCTTACAAAACTGTATTCTGCTGCGTCCATAGGCCAACAACTTAATACTCACAGCTAGCTACTAGCTTTAAGTCTTCAATCCCACCATTAACTGAGTGAAACGGCAACTGCTGCTCCGCTCTGTGCACCGCTACTTTCAATCGATTCTGCTCTTCAGGCAACATCTTTGGTTCAGTGGCGCCAAAGATACAATCTCTTCTATATGTAATAAATTTCATGTCATTTTTCATTAAATATGTTAGAAAATCGGGCTCCACGTACAAGTGGGCCCCTCACAAAGTACATGTGTCATGAAGATCAATGTTTATACATTTCTCCAACCTTTCCCACCACCTGATACCTCTAATTGAATTTTGTTTACCTGAAATACAGTGTGTATTTCGACCTAATCGCACTACCAAAGGTGTGATTTTCTGTGCCGGACAAATGCAGAAGAAGTGTAAATAACAACAACATCCTATGTACACGGCAGTCATACATCTTGTCAAGGCTTTCGACTTAGTCAAGGGAGCTGCCTTGTGGAAGATCGTAGCTAAAATAGGCTGTCCTGTGAAGTACATTAACATCCTTAGATTACTGCACAATAACATGAAGCGAATGGTTCTTGTCAACAATAGCCCTGGGGAGAGTTTCGAAATCACAACGGGTGTGAAGCAAGATTGTGTGATAGCTTCCAGTATGTTTTCTATATTTGTTGGGACTATACTTCATCTTGTCGGTGGGAAGCTGTGATAAGGCATAGAAATAGAATCCTGGAATGGTGGTGGTCGGTTCAATGTCATCAGCCTACGGGCCACGACTAAAATATCCGCTGCAGTCATCATTGAACTTCAGTAGGCAGATGAGAATGTCGTTCATCCCAAATCAGAAGATCTACAAGCTAGATCTACAACCTATCATAAATGCCTTCGATAAAGCGTACACTAGCATTGGTCTAAGCCTAAACATCCAGAAGGCGCATATCCTACCACAAACCTGCACCCCACTCCATCGCCATGACCCCCAGAATCACAGTGCAAGGCAAAATCCTGCAGAACATAGAACACTTCCCATACCTTGGCAGCCATATTTCAGCAAATGCAAACATTGATACTGATGTACAATATCGCCTCAAATGTGTCAGCACGGCTACGGGAAAGTATTTTTGGCAATCATAACATGAACATTAAGACCAAGACCTTTGTGTACAAGGCAATTGTTATATCATCTCTCACATATGGCTGTGAAGCACGGACTACTTACAGAACGCACATATGATGTCTGTAAAAGTACCGTCAGCTCTACCTGGGCAGGATACAAAGGATAAAATGGCAAGACCGACGCACTGACGTCAATGTTCTAGGAGAAGAAAACTCTGCATGTCCTGAAGCCATGATGACCAAGCATCAACTCCGTTGAAACAAATTATGTATTCCCAGCTACAGGATGGCCAAAGGAAACTAGGAAGACCACAGAAACGACACGAAGATTTACTGAAAGACAATATGAAAAGATGTCAAATTGAAACTGATAACTGGGAAACTACGGCACTTAGCTGTCCAGCATGGCTTGACAGTGTCTGGAAAGGTATCCAGCGCATCGAGCAAATGAGGCGGAAAGCGGAAGCTGACAACCGCAGTGCTAGGAAACAACGACAACTCTTGAAGATAAACAACGCTATGCAGCCAGCCCCCAACAGAACAAACGTTTGTCAACAATGTGGGAAAATCTGTAGCTCCAGGATTGGCCTCTTCACTCATTTAAGACCCCACAGAAACTGAGTTTCGAAGAAGAAAATCAAATTCGTTAGCGAGTGATAGACCATCAGTTCCAGACCGCAAAAGACGTGCAAAATATATTCACACACAACAGTTCAAAATAATCAGGACAGCATATTATTTTGCCAAATAGTTACATACACTCTGAGAAAATAAATTAATGATGCACCATAAAGGAATTATCCGAATGGGACGGAAACCGGAAGATGTGATATAAATGTATACACACACAAATAATTACAGTATCAGAAAACTTGCATGACCTATTCAAGACAAAGAGCCTCACAAACTGAGCAAGCCAATAATGCCTTCGCTCACCTCTAGCCATTATGGAAGCAGTCATTCGGCTTGACATTGACTGACAGAATAGTGGCGTGTCCTCCTAAGAGATATGGAGCGAAATTCTACCCGATTGGAGCGTTAGATCGCCAAATCCTGTGCTGATATGTGAGCCCTGCCCATAATACTCAAAATGTTCTCAGTTGGGGACAGATCTGGCGACCCCGTTGGTGAAGGTAGGGTGTGGAAAAAACGAGGACAAGCAGTAGGACTTCTGACCGTGTGTCATCTGGCACTTTTTTTGGGGTGGTCATCAGTCTTCTGACTGCTTTCATGCGGCCCGCCACGAATTCTTCCCCTGTGCCAACCTCTTCATCTCACAGTAGCCCTTGCAACCCACGTCCTCAATTATTTGCTGGGTGTATTCCAATCTCTGTCTTCCTCTACAACTTTTCCGCTCTACAGTTCCCTCTAGTACCACGGAAGTCATTCCCTGATATCTTAACAGATGTCCTATCATCCTGTCCTTTCCTCTCCGATTCTGCGCAGAACCTCCGCATTCCTTATCTTACCAGTCCACCTAATTTTCAAAACTCGTCCCTAGCACCACTACTAAAATGCTTCGATTCTCTTCTGTTCCGGTTTTCCCACAGTCCATGTTTCACTACCATACAATGCTGTGCTACAGACATAATCTCTCAGAAATTTCTTCCTCAAATTAAGGCCTATGTTTGGTACGAGGCCTGTCCAGAAAGTAAGTTCCCGTCAGTCGCGAAGTGGAAACTAAATTGAAACTCAGAAACGTTTTATGTGGGACAGTTGGCCCCACCTTCCAGCTACTTCTCTTCATAGTCTCCGCTCCAGCTACGATATCTGTGGCATCATTATACCAACTCTCCAGTACCCTCGTCATAGGAGGCAGCCGCCTGTGCTTTGCGCCAATTCTCTACGCTCATCTATAGTTCGTTGTCTGTGCTAAAATGTTGTCTTCATAGCCAGAAGTTATCGTGAGCAGAGATGAAACACAGAGGGAGCCGATTACCAGCTGTAGGCTGATGATCAAACACTTCCCATCGAAAACGCTGCAGGAGCATTTTCATTGCCCCTGCAGGTTGCGACCGAGAATTGTCACTAACAAGGGAACCTCCCCATCGCACCCCCCTCAGATTTAGTTATAAGTTGGCACAGTGGATAGGTCTTGAAAAACTGAAAACAGATCAATTGAGAAAACAGGAAGAACTTGTGTGGAACTGTGAAAAAATATGCAAAATATACAAACTGAGTAGTTCATGGAAAGATATGCAACATCAAGGACAATGGAACCGCAGGAGCGCCGTGGTCTCGTGGTAACGTGAACAACTGCGGAACGAAAGGTCTTTGGTTCAAATCTCCCATCGGGTGAAAAGCTTAATTTTTTATTTTCAGTTTATGTGACAAACTCTTACGTTTTCATCACGTTTTTGCGAGTGATTATCACATCCACAAGAAAACCTAAATCGGGTAAGGTAGAAGAATCTTTTCACCCATTCGCCAAGTGTACAAGTTAGGTGGGTCGACAACATATTCCTGTCATGTGACGCACATGCCGTCACCAGTGTCGTGTAGAATATATCAGATGTGTTTTCCTGTGGAGGAATCGGTTGACCTATGACCTTGCGAGAAATGTTTTCGGTTTCCATTGGAGAGGCACGTCCTTTCGTCTACTAATCGCACGGTTTTGCGATGCGGTCGCAAAACACAGACACTAAATTTATTGCGGTGAACAGAGACGTCAATGAACGAACGGACAGATAATAACTATGCAAAAATAAAGAAAGTAAAATTTTCAGTCGAGCGAAGATTTGAACCAAGGACTTCTCGTTTCGCAGCTGCTCATACTACCACGGGACCACGGCGCTCCTGAGCTCATTTTGTCCAAGATGTTGCCTATGTGGCCCATGTACTCAGTTTGTATATTTTGCTTATTTTTTCACAGTTTCACACAACTTCTTCCTGTTTTCTCAGTTGATCTGTGTTCAGTTTATCAAGGCCTATCCACTGTGCCAACTTATAACTAAATCTGAGGGGGATGCGATGGGGAGGTTCCCTTGTAAGTAGGAACCGTATGACAGTTCTGTAATGTGGGTTGCATAATATCAGGCGAAATCTCTCAGCAGGACATCATACTTGGTGGGAGACACTATTTTATAAACATCTTTATGTGCTCACCATGCTCTCAGAACTGAAAAGATCGAAGTGATGCAACCGACAGGGATACTAGAGACACTGTCAAACACATATGTGCCAAGCTTTATCAAATTTTCAGAGTGATTTCCATTTCTTGAGCGATCGGAACTTACTTTCCGAATATCCCTCGTAGTAGACCCCTCTTGGACAGGAATGCCGTTTTTTCCAGTACTAGCCTGCTTTTGATGTCCTCCTTGCTCCATCTGTCATTTTTTATTTTACTGCCTAGGTAGCAGAATTCCTGATTTTCATCTACTTCGTGACCATCAATCCTGATGCTAAGTTTCTCGTTACTTTCGTCTTTCTTCGATTTACTCTCAGTGTCTGTTCTGTACTCATATGATTGCTTACTCCATGTCATGTGATTCTCCTTCATTTTCACACATAATAGCAATGTCATCAGCGAATACTTCCATTATCAGCCGCAACGTCATAATTGGCTCTTTGGTTGTTTTGACCTTTTCTAATCCCAACTGATCGTCATCTAGAACATCCTCAATTTTGTTTTCCATTCTTTTGTATAATGTTGTTGTCAGCAACTTGGATGAATGAGCTGTTAAGCTAATTCTGCCATAGTTCTCGGACTTGTCAGCTCTTGCAGTCTTCGGAATTGTGTGGAAGATATTTTTCCGAAAGTCAGATGGTATGTTGCTAGACTCATACATTCTGGACATATATTTGAACAGTCGTTTTGTTGCCACTTCCCCGGGCGATTTTATAAATTCTGATGATATCTCGTATACCTTCTGCCTTATTTGACCTTACGTCGTCCTAAGCTCTCCTAAATTCTGATTCTGGATCCCATATCTCTTCTGTATCGACTTCTATTTCTTCTTATATCATATCAGACAAATGTTCCCCCTCACAGAGACCTTCAATGTACTTTTTCCACCTATCCGCTCTGTCCTGTGTATTTAACAGTGGAATTACTGTAGCACTCTTAATGTTACCATCCTTGCTTTTTATGTCACTGAAGGTTGTTTTGACTTCCCTGTATGCTGAATCAGTCCTTGCGACAATCATTTCTTTTACGATTTCTTCACATTTATTGTGCAGCCATTTCATCTTAGCTTCCCTGCACTTCCTTTTGTTTCATTCCTCATCTATCAGTTGAAGTATTTCTTCTGTTACGCATGGTTACTTCGTATTTACCTTCTTTGTACCTACCTCTTTTCTTTACTACTTCTGTGATTGCGCTTTTTAGAGCTGTCTATTCCTCTTCAACTGTACTGCCTACTGAGCTATTCCTTGTTGCTGTATCGATAGCCTCAGTGAACTTCAAGCGTTTCTCGTCATCCCTCAGTACTTCCGTATCCCACTTCTCTGCGTATTAATTCTTCCTGACTAATCTCTTGAACTTCAGCCTACTCTTGGTCACCACCATATTATGATCTCAATCTATAGCTCATCCTGGGTACGCCTTACACTGCAGTATCTGATTTCGGAATCTCTGCTTGATCATGATATAATCTAACTGAAATCTCCCTGTATCACACGGTGTTGTGCCAGCATACCTCTTCGTTTTGCGCTTCTTGGAAAGATTATTCGCTGTTACTAGCTGAAATTTATACATAACTCAATAAGTCGTTCCCCATCTCTCATTTCTTTTTCCAAGCCATATTCTCCTGTAACCTTTTCTTCTGCTCCTTCCCCTGCAACTGCATTCCTACCCCCAATTACTATTAGACTTTTATCTCCCTTCATGTATGTATACCCTTGCGATATCCTCATATACTGTCTCTATCTCTTCATATTCAACTTTCGATGTCGGCATATGTGCCTGAACTATCGTTGTCGGTGTTGGTTTGCTGTCGATTCTGATAAGAACAACCCTATCACTGAACTGTCCACTGTAACACATTCTTTGCCACACCTGGCATTATGGGGGTGTAGAATATCGTCGACAGACGGCTGTGCTGTGTTAGGGGTGGGGTAGGGGGCACCAGCGATGAGATAGGCAACATTAAACAGGAAAACCATCTTGATCGCAATGGAACATTTATATTTTACGTTTGTTACACATGTTTACTTTGTACAATGTTTTTAACTTCCTGTACCAACTGAAGAAGTGGTACTGTACAGTCCTTGAATCCGATTGTGTGTGTGTGTGAAAAAAATGTGTGTGAAATCTTATGGGACTTAGCTGCTAAGGTCATCAGTCCCTGAGCTTACACACTACTTAACCTAAATTATACTAAGGACAAACACATACACCCATGCCCAAGAGAGGACTCGAACCTCCGCCGGGACCAGCAGAATCCGATTGTCTCATTACTGCCGTAATGTATAATTAATGGTTCCTTCCCGTTTCCTTGCATTCATGGTCCCTGTCCTTCAAATTCAATAAATGTGCCGACGTCTTTTGTTAATCATATAAGGCGGCCGACTGATGCACGATCCAGCTGTGTAGACGGTAATGGGTACTGCATAGGTCGACATTCGCCCCCGATAGTGTCTACGCTGTCGTTGTCTGTTTGTTATATCCTGCACACTGTACTGCAAAATACCAGAGATTATATACAGGGTTCCGGGGGACAAAACACTGCGGATAGAAGCCCATGTCCGATACTGTCAGCCAAACGGCAACAGAGCATTCAGTTCACAGGACACAAGCCCTTTCTACGCAGCAGCTAGCTGAAATTGCTGCAGTGGCGATCGTGGCAGTCAGTAGCGATTATTGAATATTAGAAACCACAGGTCTCTCTCTAACCACCCGCAGTCTATTCACGTACATCCCGCCTGCTGCCGGAGGGGATGCCTAGCTGCAGGCGCCGCCTTTTAATGAGTGGAATTGTAAAACAAGTGAAGTATTGGATCACGCCTAATCAATTACTTGCGAAATTTCTCGCGTTGCCAACATATTTTCAAATAGTTGTGGCAAGGAAACAGTACGTTTCTGGACATAGTTTCCAGTTCAAAATATTATCTACTCACTCCCCTCTACGAGTACTGGAAGCTTTTAAAGGGGATTTACGAAGACCCTGTATTTGATATCAACGCCGATGGAGACAGACTGTGGGCCCTTAAATAATATGCAGTGATATTTCAGTGCAACTTAGCTAGGCTTTTGTCATATTATTCGCCATTGTTGTTATTTAAGCAGATAGTAGCGGCCTATAATTTGATCATATTATCAGATCACATTTATATTATTCACCACTAATAAATAGGTTTCTTACAGAGTCTCCCACACAATTCTACCGTCTTACATATTTCCGAAACGAAACAAAATGTGATAAATCGGTCAGCGATGCACCTATGTCAGCGGTTCGCACAATGGTCAGGAATACAAACCATAAATGTAAACAAACATTCCTTGCAACATAAACGTACATTTTTTTTAAAAGGCGCATGTACGGTTTTCTTCCTATGGGAATGAAAACTAGAGGACAGACCGTGTCCAACGTGTGTCTAATGGTAGAATAACTAAAGCGGCAATGCAGTATAACCCGAACGGCAAGACGAATGATTGACGTCCCTTAAGGAAATGGCGTGAACAGTTCTGGGGCAGATCAGGCAAAGGTATAGAAGACGACGCTGACGATGAGAATTAGTGACGTCAGACTTGTTTTACTGCTCTAAACCTCATACCATCAGAAATATGCAGACCTTAAAGGATGACAACGGCGCCACAGTTAGCTATAGATGTGAGTGGTATCTGTTGGTCATGTCTGACGAACAGACTTCGCAAAGATGAAGCAGCTGGCACTTGTACACGAATGAAAAGGAAACTGGGTGGAATAGAAAGGAAATAATGACTTCCAGCAGCATAGACAGATCGGTCTATCTGAATTTAGGTCTACTGAGTTATTTCCTTCTGATTTTTAGTAATCACTGCACTGGCTGCTGTCCAACAGGCGGGTATTCTCCCCTGCTTAAAACAGTCATTAAGTAAGTCTCCCTGGTAGGGGAGTTGCAGCATTACGGCAGAAAATGTGGCACTGTTTCCATTATTTAAAGTCCAAGCATTCCAGAAGGTAGTAGATTTAGACCAGTCATGCCAAGTTTGCTATCAAAAACTGTAACTCTCTTTCGATAGAAAAAACATAGCTGTACTATTTAAAAAAACGTAGTTTGTTTCCTTGTAGGACTTGTGCATTTCTGTCGATTGTGTGAGCCCATGGCATAGCTGCATCGCTGGCCAATTGCATTTTCCTCATTTGGTTTCATATATGAGGTGGGAAAGTTAGGTGGGACGCGCTGTGTATATAGAACCGTATAAATACGTAGTGCATACCGTCCACGTTCGTGCTTTTGCACATATATCTTCAGTGTAATATAGATACAAAGAAAAATGGAGACGGGAAATGAAACAAAATGCAGAAATAACAAACTGCACAAATAACTTTTTTATGAGCAGCTACAGACTACGAGTGACTTACACCAAATACTTGAAAAATTTTCGTGAACTTCCTGCTGAAGTTGGCCGGTGTTCAGGTTCAGCCTGTTTAGTCTCCAAGCCATGGTACACGGATTGATGGAAGTAACACAGCACGTAATTTAAGACATACTAATAAAGGTTTGACCTTTTATTAGAAAACTGTAATGACAACATGATCAGATCTGTTACCCTCTATATTCCGCATTCGATTCAACGATCCCCAACATCAGTTCACTAAAACAATACACGATAGGTCTATCAGAACAACGTTGTGTTTTTTCAGCCGTTAACGTTCGCTGACCGTCCCTGTTACAGTTTCTTGCTCGTCGTTCAATTTCTTTGGTGTCTGATATTCTGTCTACTTGATAATAACTCCGAACAGCAAGAAGTACGTCAGAATAGTATGCACTGCTATCTTACATGAAGATTCTTTTAGCGAGACACCACATTTTCCCATACTTCTTCTAGCAAATATGTCTTCCATTCGGCTTCTCCCCTGCTAATATCATGTTTCTGTCGCCAATTTTTATCGTTTCACTGTATTCCTCCTTCACATTTAAACCAATTTATATTCTCCAGAAACTTTTATTATCTCCGGATCGGAGGCTATTGGATTTTTTCATTTTGAAATAGGCATTATACCACACACACACCCCACACACCCACACCCACACACACACACACACACACACACACATATATATATATATATATATATATATATATATATATATATATATATATATATATACAGTGTATTTTCACAGTATACCATGTGGGAAGGTTGGAATTTTAATAGTGCCAACTATTTATTTAAAACTTATACAAAATATATACATGTTTCAAAGGTTTACTGTTCTTCAAAGTAATCACCAGCGTTGTGTATAACACATTCTTAGCTGTGTGGACGTCGTACGATACCTAAGCAGCGCCAGTTGTGTTCATAAATCAGGTGGAGCGGTCTACTTCCCTACGAATCTGTCACAGTTCTGAATCTACCTTCATCTTAGGAATCAAGTTGAATTCACAAGGGCTTAGGTCTGGGCAGTGCGGTAGCTCGTACAGCAGCTCCCAGCCTCATAGATCGAAGAAATCAGTCACAACATGTGTCCTTCCCGCCTGAACATTGTCTTGCAAACTAGTGGGCGGGTCCTGTAGAAAGCGTCACAGCTTCTTTCTCTAAGCTGGACGCAAATAGTTTTTCAGCTGAACCGGTCCATCATTTTCCAAAAAAGTCGTGGGGTGCGTACGGCACAGGTTGTGACTGACTTGTTCTATCGATAGGGCTGGGAAGTACCAAACAACCCGCCACACTCATAGAGCCTTAACCCTTTGTGACTTCCGCTTGATTTCTAAGATGAAGGAAGTACTTCATGTCATTCGTTTCTTTTGGTAGATCCAATGGAGACCTTTCCACAATTACACGGAATTTTATACACCCCACAGGCCGACAGAGGAGGGCGTTTTTCCTTTATAGATCGCAGTGACGTTGTTCTCGAAGTGTGGAAATTTGAGAATGTGTTCGAAAGTGCGTTCCCTTGCGCGGGCGTGGGATACGTCTTAAGTGTATTGCCTGTTTTCGAGATGGGTGTTGCCCTTCAGTGAGCGTGTACGGACTGTTTAGAAAGAGGGCGCCTAACAGAGTGTGGAAAACTCGCTAGCTAGAAGTATCTAAGGGGCGAAGTTGATTTGGAGAGTGCCTTTAGAAGCTAATTGTGTTTTACTTCGATAGAAATTTGATGTGGACTGTGATCCTGCCTTATTTATAGATGAGCTGAAAGAAACCTGTTACTGACGATGTACTGACGGCGGTGTTTGTTGGCGAATCCAGTGGTCGGACTTTGAAATCTTTTGAGAGTAGTCTGACCGTCACACGAAATTAAGTACTGATAAATAGGAAGTGACTAATATAAGCCCATCTAACGCGTCAAATCTAGGTTGGCGACCCTGATTTAGCTTTATAGTGTGTGTCTGTAGCAGGGCCTAAAATTATTCGGGTCCTCCAACAAACTTTTCGGAAGAAGCCAACGGAACAGAACGTCACGTAATTAGTCTCTCGCACAGCGTGGCGCTCAGGTCGTGACCTCTAGTTGTGACTTCGACGGGACTTCCCTAGGCGCTACAGAACCACGAGACAACAGAGATGGAGGAACGTTTCAAACAGACTGTAAAAATAGCATAGTAATAATTTACATTGTTCACGTTAGTCGTGATATATGGTGAAGGAATAAAGATTTGCAGAAGATAAAAACGGCAAATCAGTAATGCAACCGACACGGAATTATTGGTTATCAGATCTCTGAAATACAATCCGCTGTTCCAGAGCTACATCTAGCGAGGAAACATAATTCATTACCAAACTTTGAAATTAACTAACTTTCTTCATAAAACCGAAACGGTACAGACGTTTGGGAATGCTTTCCATTGATACTTTGTATTATTCACACGTTTGCTTACCTCAGTAATTAACATACTTGATTATTTTTGAGACGCTTCATAAGTCATAAAATCTTATACACAGCAGCATGCGATACTGTTAATACTTAGCGATTAGAAACAAAATAAATGTCTTTGCTTTTGTGTAAATTACGACCAAAATTAGATGATACTTACGCGAGAAACTGAAGTGCAGTATTTATTCTGAATCCATATTTGTAAAGTAGGGTATTTTACCGACAGCGACAACAAATTACATAAAATTAAGATGCATTTTTACCGCTCAGAGATTTGTACTTCACATATGTGATAAAAATCACGATAACTCATATGACCGACGGTTCAAATCCGTCTCCGGCCATCCTGATTTAGGTTTTCCATGGTTTCCCTAAATCGTTTCAGGCAAATGCTGGGATGGTTCCTTTGAAAGAGTACGGCCGGCTTCCTTCCCAATTCTTCCCTAATCCGAGCTTGTGCTCCGTCTCTAATGACCTCGTTGTCGACGAGACGTTAAACATTAAGATCCTCCTCCTCCTCCAACTCATATGACATTCGATACACTGATCAGCAGCAATATTGTGACTACCTACCTAACAGCCGATATGTCCAGCCTTGGCACGGATAACATCGGTGTTACTCGGGGTATGGAAGCAATGCGACCTTAGTACGTCTCTGGGGGGAGTTGGCAAAACAAATCACCTAATTCCCTCAAATTCCGGGAGGAGCGCCATGAACTATGACGACACATTCAATCACATCCCAGATGTGTTCAGATCTGACTAGATGGGGGCCAGTATATCAACTGGAACTCGGCACAGTGTTCCTCGTACCACTCCATCACACTCCTGGCTTTGTGACATTCGCATTACCTTGTAGAAAAATATCACCGTCATCAGGAAACATGGTAGTCATTAAGGGGTGTACATGGTCTTTAAGCAGTGTACGATACTCCTTGACCGTCAGGGTGCCTTGCACGAGCTCCACTGTGTCCATGGATGCCCACGTGAATGTTCCCCAGAGCGTAGTCGAGCCACCGCCAGTTTTTGTCCGTCCCGCTGTGTAGATATCAAGGAGCTGTTCCGATGGAAGACGAGGAATTCGCGCTCTCCCATAAGTATATGAAGGAAGTATCGGGATTCATCAGACCATGCAACGCTCTGTCATTAGGTGAACGTCCAGTGTCGATGGTCACGTGTCCATTTCAGTCGTACTTGACGATGTCATGGTGTTAACATTGGCACATGAATCAGTCGTCGGATACGGAGGCGTATTGTCAGAAGAAGTCGATGTACAGTGCGTTAAGACACACTTGTACTGTGCCCAGCATTAAAGTCTGATGTTAGTTCCGCCACAGTTCGCCGCCGCCCAGCCTACGACGTCCGACATGTGTAATGAGGGGTGGCCTTCTAACGCCACTACGTCTGGCCGTGGTTTCACCTTGATTTCGCAACGAGTTGACACTCACCGCAGCACATCTCAAACACCCGAAAAGTCTTACAGTATCCGAAAAGCTCACGCAAAGCCTCCGGGTCATCACAATCTGTCCTCGGTCAAAGACAAATCGGTCGCTTTCTCCATTCTGCACATGGATAGCACGATACTACATTCATCGCGAGTGTGTATGACTAGCAGTCATTCCTCGCCAGGTGAAGCTGCTATCACCCGGACAGGTTTATATTAATAGTAGGTCAGCGGTCATAATGTTTTGGCTGATCAGTGTATACTGTGTTCACCGCCAGAGTGTTCCGGCAATTAAATGCGTCCTGCGTGGTGTAGTTACTTTATGAATATCATATGTTGTTCTAAAGATACGGTGCCGGAAAAAAAAATTGTTACCCTGTTTTAGAGACTTCCAATTCACCCTAGATTTATTGTTGCCGGAGTGCATCTGGAGCACATTAAAGGATTAACTTTGCAGATAAATAGCACAAGGGTTCTGAGGCACTACGTATCGACCCATGCTGAAACTCTCATATTAGCACATAGTCTAGCCTTCACGGGCAACAGTACTCACAATGTAATCCAGTCGATAGTACATATGGCGAATACTGTACTGGGATACGTTATTCCACACCTACTCGACCTGTGCACGTAATTCTGTAAGAGCTATTGGTAGATGAGTCGCACGGGTCACTTCTCGTCCCATAACATCCAACACGTGCTCGGTTGGGGACATGTTCGGAGATCGTACTGGCCGGGGCAGCTGCAGCACGTATTGAGGAGCACGTTGAGATTCACTGGAGGTACGTGGGTGAGCATTACCGTGTTGCAACAACAGATCACCTATTTGACGCAAAACCGGCAAAAGAACGGGTCTGACCACATCCTATATGTACCGAGCGCTGATTAGCATTCCCTCCAGAAACACCAAAGGTGAGTCACAAAGAAATAGCTTATCGCACCCCAGACCATAAGGCTTAGGGTGGAGTCACCGCGTCTTGCACGAACGCACTCTGCGAGACATCACTCACCAGGTATACGTCGTAAGCGCAAACGACCATCACTTGCGTGCAGGCAGAATCTGCCTTCATCGCCGAAGACCACGGGGCGCCATACCAAGTTCCATGCGATCCTTTGACGGCACCAGTGGAGCCGTGCACGTCGATGCTGTGGCGTGAGTGGAAGACGGGCAAAAAGTGTGCGAGTCCGTAGTCCCACTGCTAATAACCGGTTCGCAACAGTTCGTGTTAACACGTGTGGCGTCACAAGCCCTCTTATCAGTGCTGCAGTAGCAGTACGATCTGCTACTGCTACCCTTACAGTAAGATGATCCTGGTGGGGCGTCTATGCTGCGTGGACGGACAGAGCTTATTCTACTGGCGTGAGAATGTTCGCAGATGTTGCATATCTAATGCAGCTCGTCCTACGCCTGTGACAATTCCCCGAAATGACCATCACGCCACTCGGAAGGGCAGAGTTTCACAGGTTTCATCTCGCTGAATTGGCTGTAGCAAGTACGTGTGCGTCTCGGTGTCATTGTTGTCTGCTTGCTTCACACGCTGAGCTTTCTCGGTGTGAGCATTCCGTATAAAAGAGTACACTCGAATGGCGCTCTGGTAGCTATGCCACTATGCTATCTGTTGACATACGACGTTCAAACCATTATCAGAACATCTACTATCCCCGAAGTGGCATATGCCGTTATCAGATCAAACTCGTCGTATTCCCTCCAGGTGTATGAACTTCTTGAGTCTGGCGAATGAGGCGAGTGTCAGTTGGAGAGGCAAACGATATAAATTCCGAGACATGAGTGTGTGTGTGTGTGTGTGTGTGTGTGTGTGTGTGTGTGTGTGTGTGTGTGTGTGTGTTCGTGTGTGTGGGGGGGGGGGGGGGAGGGGAGGGCGGGGAGTTGGGGAATGGTAGGGATAGTAGGGAGTACCGCAAGAGATCATCTTTATCGGTTTGGGCGGCAGATTGGCCGTGTTGCTAAAGTATTGGTCCCGAGCAGAACTAAATTCATGCCTTGAAGTCTCAGAGGCTCTTTGCGTTTATCGCTTGATGTGGGCAAATCATGATACTCTAACTTTTGAAGAGACAGCTGTGGGAGTGATGTTAGGCTTCATAAGGTAAAAGTTGTTAGGATCGGTGGTTCAACGGGACTTGGTGTAATTTAACTGCAGTGAGTCACTTGAGTCACAATGGTCTTACGACTACCATACTCTGCATATAATCACGTCTGAGACAGTAAAAACTGAACTTGAACCCTCATGTGTTTAGACTTTAACAATATAGTCATAGTTTTTGGTATAAGTCAGAATTACTTAGGACTATTTGCATAAGTTTTCGATTAACAATATTTTCATGAGCGGAATGCGACGGTGCACGGAAAACCCTTTTGACATAGATGAGCGAAAAGTTAAATAGTTGTTTGTATATAGCGTTTCACTGTCGGATTAAGATCATCGACACTAATAAAGTGAAATTTATTTTACGCTAGAAGCCAAGTATGGGCATAAGCGTCGCAATTCTGGGAGTTAAGCCCGGCTTTTTTTTATAGTTAATACGCTCAAGGGAGAAAGTATAGGGTTGACAGTGTGAAAGTATGGGGGCAATGTGAGACAGTTGGATACTACGTTCAGCTGTGGGTGATACAGGGAAAGCAGCAGCTGTTACATTCTGAGCAAGTAGCACTCTGCATCGAGACGACACGACGATAGCATTTCACACGGCAGAAGATACACTACGGACAGGCAACCAGCAGTAAGGAGACTTCACAGGGAAGCAGTCGACCTGTTGAGCAACAGGCACCTTCCTAGAACGTGGGACGGAGGTCGTAGCAGTAGATGACTTTGAGCAACTGCATCATTGTTTCCTTAGTGTCACTGAAATCGTTAGCCATGGCGGATGGTACGAAAGAGTACAATAATGACCAGTTGAGTCCAAAATGAGCTGTGTATTTGACTGTGGAGGAACCGTGGACACTGATAATGGATACTATGGCCATATCAGCACTAAAATAGGGTAAATAGAAGAAACCACCTGAGGCAGCAGAAAGACGAATGCAAAGAAAAAAAATGGTAATTTTGAGGATAAAGTTAGGAATTTACAGATTAATGTGTGTTGTATCAAAATAGAATTTTAGACCAAGTTCAGTGAATAGAAGTCATTATTAGAGGCAATTGATCATAGATTTTCAGAACTAGAAATAGGGGTTGATGCTGAGGAAGAGGCAGTAGAACGAAGACTGAGAAGGTGAACTGATGCTCTGGAGATTAATTACAAGAAGACGGGATCGGTGATTGAAGCACTGTATTTTAGGATAGTTAATTGTGAGGGAAGCGTGACTTCTGGTTTCGCGAGTCTAAACACTCGCGCACTTAACACTGACAAATAAAAGCGAGGGAAGGATAATCACGACACTGGTGTCGGAGCAGTGGGACCTGATAAATAATGTGGCTGTGAGCAAGGTACCAATATATTTGGGTGTCCTACTGGAATAAGACAGAATACCATACCTTTTGTGGTGTAAGAAGGTATCATGTTGCTGATTACCTTGCCGCATGGAAAGATGGTACGTTACAGAAATGAAAGACTGTAAAATAAGATATATGAAATGATGCATAGAAGATTTCGCTCAAACATGAGCAGATTGAAATTTTCATTTGTTTGAAGATTTTGCCGTGGTTAGGAGACAGTTGTTATACAAATACTGGAACAGGCGAGACGAACGCCTTTTCAGTAACTGTTTATTAATGGCCCAGATTATGTTAAACGAAAGGGAGTATCAAGGAGTGCGGTCAGTAGGAGTTAAACTGAGTCATCTAGACATTCCGTTAAGTGCACTGACAATAATTCCCTCTTAAAAGAGGTGTTTAACTGCCAGCTCTCTTGTTCGTACCCCCGATAGGGTCAATGGAAGCATTTATTGAATTTGAAGACACGGTGAGAAAGCCAAAATATTACAGAAGTTTTGATTGTTAACAGTGCAGAGTCAAAATAATGGTAATAATAACCGGAAGAAGAATCGGTCAAGGCACAATGATCATCATAAGGAGATTATAAAAATAACTTTTATTACCACAATGATAAAAATAATACAAGGAAAAGACATAGAATGATCTCAAATTTAGGGAAAGTAGTCTCTGCTTCTACTGGGATCAGGAGAGGGGCAACCAATTTTACGAGAACAAGGTCCTGAAAGAAGTATGAATAACATAATGGCTAATCTAAACACTATAATAAGTAGAAAGCTATACTGACAATTTTTCAGAGGATAATATCGTGATTCAGGTCTCATTAAGAGTAATGAAGCTATTTGTAGTGTGTTGTATATGTATGTTAATGATATTGATGATGAAGTGTGAAAGGATGTTCTTGTGCATTGTAATGAACATATGCTACTTAATGATATAAATAGTGATTGGATGGAAGAGCATGGAAGCGAATGTTAGTGGCTGGGTATCTTTTGCAAAGATGAACAGAATGTTGGTTCCTGAGGAATGGGATATATTTAAGTGCCCAAAGTCCTTTGGTACTAGTAACGAAGTGACTGGAGCATTTGGGGAGACATTGCGAGGAAACGTTTATATCCACCTCGTAAGCACGTATTTTCAATTGCAAAGAAAGTGTGCAGAGAAATGGAGATTTGTTAGGACAGAATAACGTAGTGCAACAGTGGAAAAAGTAGAGTCCACTATTTAAGTGTAGATTTTTGATGTAGTGACCATTTAATTGATAGTGGGAGCGTCGTACCCAGCTGCTCTACATCGCTTACACAAACAATAAGAAGTAGGGTTGGTAGAATGATCAGTGAACGAAACGAGAATCCAAGCAAATCGATCAAAAAGGGTGTGATTTTAAATTTTGAAGTGAAAGATTGCAGATTCTGAGCTTACTACAGGGAAACGATAAATGTAGTATCAGGGACTGATTTAATGCAAAGAATCATTGAAGGGAGATGATTGGTTTGGTGATATTGTAAAGGATGATAATGTTGGTGTAGAGAGTGAAGAATAGTAATGCCGAGCACTATTAGAGTAATATGAAATACTCGTATTGTTAATTAGTGTTTAATCTTAGGAAATTATTCCATTGGATGATTTGTGTGTTTCTGTTTAATTATTATGTCAATGATAAGTAAAGTGTGATCATATCATTGTATATTTCCAAAGGGTTATATTTAAGATCTGTGTCGGTTTGTGTGGCAGTTTAGCCGCATTGATGAAGTGTTTGTTATGACAAGTGTTAAATTTAGTACCTGAACACTAGGAAGGAGCTATGTCAGATGGATGATGAGCAAGTGCTGACACGTTTGAAGATAACGCTAGGAGTGATGCTTGGACCCATACTCTAAAGGTTTTTAGAGTTGGTGGTTTGATGGGATTTGGTAGACATTAAGTCATTCAGTCAACTGACCCTGAATGGGTATAGATTCACCATAGTCTCTAGATATGTCTAAGGATAATAAGAACTGAAATCAAATTCTCACGTGTTCGACTACCGTAATTTGCTAGCCACCCTTACATCATAATTACTTAGGAATGTTTACAAGTGTTTTCGATTTGCAATGGAGCAGAATGCGATGAGGCACGACAACCCATAAGACAGCTTGAACAGACATCCATGCGTCACGTTCGTCTGCCAGGGTATGACAATCGACATTAATAAAATGAAGTTCAATTTATTTTACAGGTAGGGGTGTGAGCAAAAACACTTCTCACCTTCTTCGATGGACGAAAGCACTTAGGCTTCTATTTTTCTACTGATTTACTGGGCGAAACGCTGCCTGGCGTTACTTACCTCCGGCTTCTCAAAAAACAAAGAAAACAAAAACAAACAAAATCCTCCGCTCACATTGAGTCTCATGCAAAAGTATAGATAATGTTGGTATCATACTGGTAAAGAGCACCATTAATTCTTCAATACACATTAACTGATTGATCCATACTATGGTATGTAACACACAATGAAGCCAAGTGCTACGAATATGAATCAGAAAGCGTCAGAAGTTCACACAGTTGTGACAACAATTAATGGAAGACAACCTTCTAGCGGTTTAAAGAAACTTTGAATTAATGATATTAAACGATAACTAAGTTACACCCAGTCTTCAGCGGAGTCACATGGGTGATCAGCATGTACAAACAAAATGATGCAGTAGATATAATGTTGCAGAAAATCAAACGTTAATTATGTGAGACTTACATAAAGTCTGTATACAAATGCGATTGCTTATAAGGTAAAGAGAGTCACTATCATGGACAGATTCAAGCAATGAAATGGAAAAGTAATCACAGGTCACAAGAGATACGACACACGCATTTTGAAACAAACAAAATGAAGCTAAGTTGTATGCGTCACAAAGTATCGTCATGCACACTACATATCTTCATGCACACTACATGCGATTCCGTGTCGTACCTCGAGAATCGCTTTCATAAGGTAACCAACTGTTACCAGCTGACCTACGCAAGTATGTGACCAGAATGAATAAATTGGGCAAAATGAAGATGATGAGAAACAGTTAACTGTACAGGTTTCATTAATAAATTGCTACTCAATTTCCAACGCAGGCCACCAGCACGATTCATCCAACTTGCAGAGGGAATCCCATACAAGAAACAAGGCAGAATGCTCCGTTCACCCGCATCAGCCACGGTTACACATGGGAGATTTGGACTTAGAATGCTTTACCACAGAGTGGCTTGCGGTCGTTCAAAAATGAAACGGCGACCGCCATGGTTATTCATATGAGCCAATGTATCACAGAAGGAGAGAGCCAGCACACTCTTTTAAATATATATGAAGAAAATGGGAGTAGCTCGTCAGATGAAGATATGAAATAGACTCCTTTCAAGAAGATTCAGAACACATATTTTATGTGTCCTCTGCGATGTGTCATAACATTACATAAACGGAATTTTATGAATTTTTTCCGATCGTGTGACAGATGCCCGCTTCTTGGACCACACTGATAATTACTTTGGGCCGCATGCGGTCCGAGAGCCCAGAATTGAGCACCGTTGGTTTATGTCAACGATGGTCAACAGTGACCAGTTTCAATTTACCGTCAAAACTGAAGTGCTGTCGGAACAAGAAAGCATCGATCTCTGCTTCACTTCATCATAAATGTATATTGAACGAAGTTCCATCAATTGGCCTTTCATACCGAACGCAAAACCTTTTTCTCCGTTTTGGATGACACTGGAGTTGCAGAAAGACTGTCCAACACCGGAACAAAATACGTTGAAAGCATTTAGTTAGAACCATTCTGTAGGAATTAAGAAAAGTCAGTACTGCACACACAAGGATAGAACTAGCTGTTCAGACAATATCATGCAGCAGCGAACAATCCATGGAGAGAGCACATGCAGTTGTTTTGTCTGCGAGACCCTGTATTACACTCGTGGTACTTTGTTTGCTGTTTTTGTTTTGGAAAGGGAGGGGGGGGGGAGAGAAAGCAGAATGTGAATAGTTGATTAGAGCAGTATTCAAGTCACGATTCTGCTGCGTACAAATATGGCGAATTGGTCACTGGTATTTCGCTCCATGCATCGGGATGGTGTGTTATTCACACGCATGACCCAATTAAAGTACGAATCAACATCTGTGTACAGGGCATATCACTGTTTTGGTTGTTGTGAACTTCAACTAAATAATCAGTTTGGGCGCTTCTAATGAAGTCGAACTGTAACCGGTGCCTTATTTATTTTTGAGCGCCTTTGGTGTACTAAAATCTGATGCATGTAAGCCGTTCGAAAATTGGAAAGTGATGAAAGACGTGAAAATGAATGTAAAATTAATTATCAGTATGTTGTTTTTAGTACCGTTACTTCGTGCATTTTTACTTTGGAAGTGACTATCGTACACATTGCAGTGTACAACGAGATATTTCAAATCATGTTTGTCAGGAACACGAGCTCACCTCACAGGTTAGTATAACACGTTTTAAGGTTTACACTAATAAGCACCTTTCAGTAAACAGTAACTGCCAATGATAGCAGCTATGACACTGAATATACCGCCACATACTTTCGAATACACGATTCATGGAATGACTTATGGATCGTTACAATTTTACTGGAATAATTTTTAAATTAACACAGCGCCATTTGACTGTATTGTTGTTTAATTAATCTCTACAAGATGGTGATTTTACATCTAGCATTACGTGGGGAGCGAATATTTTCTTAATTTACGACCAATATTGAGCTTGATGTCTTGCAATATATGTGAATGACATAAACTCAATCACTTGAAAATGGCATAAAAGGGGACAACCTGGGTCGTAATTAAATAAACAACAATACAATAAAATGTGTCCATTTAGTAATTATTGTTTAGTGGAGTAATGTATTAAACAGGGTATACCTCCTTGCAAGAACACAGTACTTCGTTTGTTAAATCCCGAAACTTGTTTCACCAAATTTTTGCATCCTCAATGATTTTTCTTCTTTTCTTGATCTTGAAATACAGAGGTATTCAAAAAGAAGCATTTATTGCCTTCAAATTACAAAAGATAGAAACACAATACCAATTTTCCTGGAAAGAGAAAAGTTCAAAAGTTTATGCATTCATTGTCAGCACCACGTGTTACACAACAAATATCAAAAGAGAGGCTCATTTCCTGCCACACATAAAGCACCTGGTCTCTCATTATCGAATACATAGCTTTCGCAATGCGATGTCACAGGTTTTCACGGGTGTCAGGGATAGGAGGGGGAGGGGGAGGATAAGAAAAAGCAGTATTTTAAGTATCCCACAGATAAAAGTGACAAGATGTGAGGTCTGGAGTCCTGGAAAGCCACCGGCGATGAAGTTCATCTTCTGCTCCACCTCTTCCAATCCAACGTCGTGGAATGGTGACATTGAGGTAACGTCGGAGGTGTCTAGAGAATTTTTACCGTATTTTGCAGTTTATAAGCAAAAAAAAATGTTTAAAATCTATTCCTTCTTTTCGAAAAGCCCTGTATATAGGGGAGAGTGGAGCTATAAGTTCCGATTTTTAGTTAACCTCAAAATTCGTTAAGAATACTTCAGTTTAGTACTCATGCGATGCAATCAAAATTAACTTATATATGCAACTTTGGTGTTAAGACAATTATCTGGGTCATTTAATGTGAGATTCTTTTAGTAATTATGTTGTAATGTCTAAAATCGTAAAACAACAACTTACCCGACTTCAGGCAGATTGTTAACAAGCTGGGTAAGTTGTTACCATATTTATTAAAGCTATTATTTGTTAAATAAAAAACAATAAATCATTAAACCACGTCTGTTTATTTAACTAATTATCTAAAATGTCGTGCGAATCATCAGGTAAATATTTGTATGTTTCCTAACAATTAACTATAATTTGTACTTAAACAATTATTAACCCTTTAGTAATTAACAGCTTATCAAGTAACTACTCAGCCTTGGTAATTCAATCATATTGGCCTTGTCGTAGGCTGAAAATGTCACATATAATTAATTAATCATCAGAAGATATATCACAATCACAGTTCGGGCATAGGTATGTTAATAAGGCTTGATTCTGCCTACATTCTGGAATGGGCCCAGTTCTTACATTCTGGTCACTGAACCCATTCTTCCCCAGAAGGTGAATTAGAGTAACTGTCACAGCACATTAGGCAATAATACTATAAACTGTCCTCTTCATTCTCAGACTTCTCGCTACTCGTGTGTAGAACCTGTCGTTTAACAGACTTCCCCTTGCCTTTGCCTTTTCCTTTTCCATATCCTTGTGTTTCACCTTTCTCTTTTCCTTAATTTTTTCTCACTTTTTCATTGTTGATGTTCACTTTCCTTTTCTTGCTTTGCTCTTCTGCTAATGTCTGTTTTACTGGGGTACGGTTATAATAGCGGATTTTCTAAGACGCCTCGTGTTTGTTCCAATTCTTGGCGGTGCCTTCGGAAAAGGACGTACTGCTTCGGCAGAGAAAGGGACTCGATCTCCGAGTTGTTCTTCTGTGACACAAGAAGATGCAGGCAGATTAACAACCTCTGATAGTCCTGGGGCATCAACAATTTGTCTCGTACCTGTACTAATGTTTACAATTTCAGGTGCATGAGCGTCTATGCTAGTCTCTGATCCTGCTTGTAACCTGTTGGTGATAACGTCATGTGAAATGACTATAGCCACATCTGATGCTTTACTAAAGCTAAAGGGTGATCTGTAACATACGATGGAGCATAGTCGTTTTCTGTAAAAACGTTGAGGTCATCAGGCCAAGTGCAAGTTTTTCTGAGCGCGATCATTACGTTTATGGGAGTCACTGCACGAGGCAGTGCGTATCTAACAATTTTTGGGATCTCATATCTCGAAATTGTCTGGCCACGATTATTGCGTAGCCAACGTCCTGAGACTTTTGCACAATAGCTTTTGGAAGGTTAATTTCCTCCAACATCCATTGGCTGTAGGCGGTGTGTACAATGAGGCGGGAATGACACTATCGTATTGGAGTTAGATTTCGCTTGTTCCACCACGCTGATATCAGTATGAGATTGGTGATTATCGAGCAACAACAAAATCGGATCTGCAAGTGATGGTATAGTATGTTTTTCACTACGTCCGTAACTGTCATCCATCCTGAACTGTTTCCTGCGCCAATAGATCCGGTGGTCTGCTTTTTATAAACAAATCCTTGTATTTAAGCATTGAGAAAATAAACATGGGAGTAACATCATAACGTAATGCATTTGCTGCCAGTTCCACTGGAACCAATGTCCCTCGTTCAGCACATATTATGGCTCCAACTTAGTTTATTCCCTTCCTGGCAGTAATTTTCCTCGGCTTTAGCACTGTGGTAACGCCCGTTTCATCTACATTATATATTCTAGAAGGTGGAAATTTATATTTAACCAACGCTGTGCTTAGCTTTGTAAAATATCGGTAACATTGTCTTTGTTAAATGATGTCGTCTTGCTGCCACTCGTTGACTCCAGTGTTCTTATTGACAGGTGAGGATATCTTCATAAAAAACCAGTCAGCCAGTCTGGACCAGCTTTATTATTTTAGTGCCACGATGGTGGAATATTGCGAGCAATGAATTTCAGTGCACACTCGTACGCTAACTTTTTGACTTCTTTTAGCGGAGGACCAAACAAAATTGAAACACATTGCAACAGATATTCTGCTAACTTATCTTCCTGATCGTCAGTAAAGGCCAATCTTACGGTTTTTTGTAGCCAATCGCGATATTTTCTACCCTAGATCATAGCTTTTTGATGAATCTGTATAAAGTCATATCACAAACATCTAATTCTTGGCAACAGTTTTTATTTTCCTGCCATCGTTCAGAACTGCATCTGCCGCTTTTTGCATCAACTCTTGTGAGACAGAACCTCGTGTTGTTTTTTGGGTATACGACCTCATACTACAATAAAGAATAACGACATTTATATTCCATTGGTGGTACAAATGAATTGAGGCAAGTTGTTCCGAGGTCACAACGTGCCTCTGAAGAACGGAAGATTTAGCAACAATCACACATGTTGAAATAAAAGCAAGATATCCGTTACGTTACTAAGCGATTTACGCATTGTGTACCAGCGCAGTAGATAAATCCTTACAATAAAACACTGAAACACTAAAGGCTACTCGTTAAAATCCATGACATCAAAAGTACAAATATGTACTTTCGTGAACCAGCGACGCACGTGCTGTCGTTCCGATGTTCCGGGAACGACTTGCCTGTTTACTATGACTGCCGTCGGTGCGCTGTGGCGTTTCATTTCACGACGTGTTCACTTCATATTCATATCTCTCTCCCTCGCGGAGTTATTGCAATCGAAACAACTTACCTTGGTAACTTCTAGCCCCGCTCTCCCCTACATACACTACTAGCCATTAAAATTGCTACACCACGACGATGACGTGCTACAGATGCGAAATTTAACCGACAGGAAGAAGATGCTGTCATATGCAAATGATTAGCTTTTCAGAGAATTCACACAAGGTTGGCGCCGGTGGCGACACCTACAACGTCCTGACATGAGGACAGTTTCCAATCGATTTCTTATACACAACCAGCAGCTGACCGACGTTGCCTGGTGAAATGGTGTTGTGATACCTCGTGTGAGGAGGAGGAATGCGTACCATCACAATTCCGACTTTGATGATGGTCGGATTGTAGCCTATCGCGATTACGGTTTATCGTATCGCGACATTACTGCTCGCGTTGGTCGAGATGCAATGACTGTTAGCGGAATATGGAATCGGTGGGTTCAGGAGGGTAACACGGAACGCCGTGCTGGATCCCAACGGCCTCGTATCACCAGCAGTCGATATGACAGGCATCTTATCAGCATGGCTGTAACGGATCGTGCAGCCACGTCTCCATCCCTGAGTCAACATATGGGGTCGTTTGCAAGACAACAACCATCTGCACGAACAGTTCGACGACGTTTGCAGCAGCATGGACTATCAGCTCGGAGACCATGGCTGCGGTTACCCTTGACGCTGCATCACAGACAGGAGCGCCTGCGATGGTGTACTCAACGACGAACATGGGTGCACGAATGGCAGCCGGCCGAAGTGGCCGTGCGGTTAAAGGCGCTGCAGTCAGGAACCGCAAGACCGCTACGGTCGCAGGTTCGAATCCTGCCTCGGGCATGTATGTTTGTGATGTCCTTAGGTTAGTTAGGTTTAACTAGTTCTAAGTTCTAGGGGACTAATGACCTCAGCAGTTGAGTCCCATAGTGCTCAGAGCCATTTGAACCAACCACGAATGGCAAAGCGTCATTTTTTCGGATGAATCCAGGTTCTGTTTACAGCATCATGATGGTCGCATCCGTGTTTGGCGACATCGCGGTGAACGCACATTGGAAACGTGTATTCGTCATCGCCATACTAGCGTATCACCCGGCGTGATGGTATGGGGTGCCAGTGGTTACACGTCTCGGTCACCTCTTGTTCGCATTGACGGCACTTTGAACAGTGGACGTTACATTTCAGATGTGTTACGACCCGTGGCTCTACCTTTCATTCGATCCCTGCGGAACCCCACATTTTAGCAGGATAATGCACGACCGCATGTTGCAGGTCCTGTACGGGCCTTTCTGGATACAGAAAATGTTCGATTGCTGCCCTGGCCACCACATTCTCCAGATCTCTGACCAATTGAAAACGTCTGGTCAATGATGGCCGAGCAACTGGCTCGTCACAGGACGCCAGACACTACTCTTGAAGAACTGTGGTATCGTGTTGAAGCTGCATGGCAGCTATACCCGTACACGCCATCCAAGCTTGGTTTGACTCAATGCCCAGGCGTGTCAAGGCCGTTATTACGGCTGGAGGTGGTTGTTCTGGGTACTGATTTCTCTGGATCTATGCACCCAAATTCCGTGAAAATGTAATTACATGTCAGTTCTAGTATAATATATTTGTCCAATGAATACCCGTTTATCATCTGTATTTCTTCTTGGTGTAGCAATTTTAATGGCTAAGTAGTGTAAAAACATTATGTAGGTTGGGAATGTCCTGACAACAGATTTTGTAGTTGTTTGGGTAATATATGTGTTGCACCTTTCTTTACATTATAAAAGCCCTGCGGCGGGCAGCGGAAACATTAAGTCTGATTTCTGTTGGAAACCAAAGGGCACACATAATGTACCAACAGGAAATGTTCAATGGGCGTTGAAAATAAAAGACACTAAACAACACTGTGTGTCTAACTTTATTCAAACGTAATCGCCATAGGGCTGAGCACAACTATTCCACTGTTTCACGAACTGGAGGATTTCCTTTTACAGGAACTCCTGTGGCTGTGAGGGGAACAGTCCTTCACCGTGTGCTTCAGTTCGTCACCCCAGTTGAACCGCTTTCTTCAATCACAAGGAAGTCAGAGGGTGATATGTCCGATCTGTAGGGCGGACGTTCAAGCTGCTGCCACTAGAACTTGGCCATTACACTCCGTGTGGCGTTGGAGACGTGTGGTCGGGCACTACCGTGGAGCAGGAATCAATCCCTCTGTCAGCAGCCCGGACTGTGTCTTCTTAATGGACTCCCGTAAGCTACAATGTATCTCACAGTACATGCCTCTTCTAACAGTTTTTCTGTGCTTGACGATTTCTATGACTATCGAACTTCGGACATCGAAAAAGACAGTGGGCATTATCTGTACGCCTGAGAGTACAGCTTTGACCTTTTTGTAAGGTGGGGGAGGTGACGACACTACATTCGCGTCCTTAGGTGAACCGCTACGTTATCCCAAATAGGGGTATGCAAATTTCAGGTGGTTTGGTAGTTGCAATGTTTGGTAGCTCTTCATTTCAACACCCCTTATACTTACCTAATCTAAAAATCAACGAAATCTGATGTCAACATACTGCTAGCCAACGTAAAATTTGTAAGTACGTATTCCAGAAACAATAAAAGAAAAAAACCCGCGGAGGATATAAAAACTGAGATGAAATATGCTTGGGGATTAAACAAAACAAATTATTTCCTTCTTACAAGAAGGGAGACGCTGTGTAATTCATTAATATTTTCTGCGAGCAGGGGAACACAGTGTAACATTCCATTAGATAATTTTAGCGTGTACGTAGCCTGTTTGTAAGTTGGCAGCGCTATATACTGTGTTAATGTCATTGACAGCGCTCTGCGCCCTCAGCAAGAGATTCTGTGGTTGGACAGACCAGCAGTGAGCGAGTGAGTAGAGAAGTGTACGGGCATGTTTTGCTTAGTGGAGACTCTGTGCTGGTAGGACATGCATTGTGAAGAGGGACACAAGGAAATGTAGGATGATGTATGTTGTTGATAGTATTTGCGCAGTGGATGGTTGACAACTATATAATTTTTAGAATTGGATGTCACATGAATAAGGAAAAATTTTCTAAATACATTGTTTGCTCTTCAACAAAATTTTTCATTTGCTAACCATATGCCTCCTAGTAATTAGAGTTTATAGTAGTTGGAAGCTTTTTTATTTAGCTGGATGTAGTTGCTGCTTGCTGTAATTCCTGTAGTTCGTGTTACGAAGATTTTCTGTGCCTTAAGAATCTTATAAAAAAACTGGAGTTCGTTATTGAAATGAGTTTTGGCAATTAAGAGAGTTGGAGGTAGTTTCATATTTCCTTAATTTCATATTTTTTGGATTTTATTATTGTTAGGATTTTTGCATTCAGGGCCGCTCTTCTGTGTTAATTATTGGAAGTCATGTGGTGACTGTAGGCCAGTCAGATTGTGTTAGGCTTGTATATTGTGGGTAATAAATGAAAGGTTATGCTTGAAATGTCTTTGTCAGAGAAAATTCTGTAGGTCAATTTTTAAATGATAAAAATAAGTAGAAACTTAGTTTCAAGCGGAATAAATGAAGAACGTCATAACAGATGTTAATTATAAAAGACCTAATCTCTTGTTATTAGCGTTCCAAATAAACTGCTGTGTTGAAAAACGTAGAAATATTTATAAGTGCAAGCTTATTCATGAATTTACTAGGGATCTCTGATATTGAGACCACAGCTCCACATACACTGACATGAAAATTTCATGAGATACCTCGTAATACCGTGTTGCACTACTTTTGCCCGACTAAGTGCAGCAACTCGCCGAGGCACAGAATCAACAAGTCGTTGGAAATCCCATTCAGAAATATGAGTCATGCTGCATCTGTAGTACTCGATGAGAGCGAAAGTTTTGTCGTGCAAGATTTTGTACACGAACTGATGTTTCGATTATGTACCATACGTGGTCGCTGGGATTCATGTCGGGCCAAATCATTCGCTCGAATTATCCAGAATGTTCGTCAGACCAATCGCGAACAACTGTAACCCTGTGAAATGGCGTATTGTCATCCATAAAAATTCCATCTTTGTTTCGGAACATGGGGTCTATGAATGGCTGTAAACGGCCTCGAAGTAGCAGAATATAACCATTTCCAGTGAATAATAGGTGCAGTTTGACTATTGGACCCAGTCCATTAAAGGTAAACACAGCTCACACCATTATAGAGCCACCACCAGCTAGCACAGTGTCTTGTTGACAAGGTGGGTGCGTGGCTTCGTGTGATCTGTGCCATACTCGAACTCTACCATCAGGTCTTACCAACTGGATTCGGGACTCACCGGACCAGCCCACGGTTTTCCAGTCGTCTAGGGTCCAACCGATATGCTCACGAGTCCAGAGCCCAGGAGAGGCGGTACAGGCGATGTTGTACTGTTAACAAAGGCACTCGCGACGGTCGTGTGCTGACATATCCCACTAACGCTAGTCTTAACGGATACTTTCGTTTTACGTCCCACATTGATTTTTACTTCAAGCCGCGTTACTTGTATGTTAGCACTGACAGCTCCACGCAAACTCCGCTGCTCTCGGTCGTTAAGTGGAGGCCGTCTGCCACTGCGTTCTTCATGGTGGGAGGTAATGCCTGAAGTTCAGTATTTTCAGCAAGTTCTTGACACTGTGTATCTCGGAATATTGAATTCCGTAACCATTTCCGAAATGGAATGTCACATGCTCCAACTACCATACTGCGGCCGTAATCACGTCGGAAACTTTGAACGTGAATCATCTGAGTACATATGACAGCTCTTCCAACGGACTGCCCTTTTATAACTAAATAACTAATGTACGTGATGCTACAGTCATCTGTGTATAAGCATACTGCTGTCCAGTGAGTTTTCTTCACCCCAATGTGTGTCAATAATGTAGTTCTACACCACACATAATTTCCGTCAGTAGGGAATATGCTGTATGCACTAAACTCCAGGGTGTACTGTATGGGGAATGATGGGATGAGACTCGTCTTCTAGCTGGTTTGTTGTGGTCACCCCATATTTTCTCTCTGAGACCAATCTCTTCCCCAACTACTAAATTCTTTGTAAGTGTATTCTAAGCTCTACTTCACTTAAAATTTTTGGACTCTACAAATCTCTGTTAACACCATGAGAAGTTTTCACTTACGTCTTTACACATGCCTTATCAAATATCACTTCTTCTAGCTGTACATATTTCTTCCTTCTCCGATTCTGAAGATCTCCACGTTTCTTACCTAATTTTCAGCATCCTTCAGTAACTTCACGTCTCAAACGCTTCTATTACTTCCTTTTCACCGATCGAGGTAGCGCAGTAGGTAGCAGACTGGACTCGCATTCGTGAGGACGACGGTTCAAATGCGTGTTCTGCCATCCAGATTAAGGTTTTCAGTTATTTCCGTAATATCACCCCTGACAAATGCCAGGCTGGTTCCTTTCAAAGGACACGACCGATTTCCTTCCTCATCCTTTAATCAATCTGAGCTTGTGCTCCATTTCTAATGACCTCGATATCGACGGGGCATTACACTCTACTTTCCTTCCATCCTTTTTCGTTGCTTTTCCGGTTTTTCCATAGCAAAAAAGTTACTTCTATATAATGTTATTCAGATTTACTCTCTGAAAAATTTCATTCTCTCTTCATATGGCATGCTCCTTAGGTCCTCCTTATTCGTCCATGATCTGTCAGTTTACTTTAAGGTGACAGGGTGTCTTCTCTTTGTCCACTACATAGAACCCAATTTTTATCGTCGATTTCGTTTCTGTCACCTCTTAACAGTTTCGTCTTTCTTTGATATAGGTACTATCAATTCATGTCCTAAGCTCTGTAGACGATTAATCCATTTCAACAGATCCGGTAATTTTCCCCACTTCGACAGAGGATCGACTGTCATTATTGAATCTTATCACTAATATTCGTCTAATAAGAATACGAACTATCAAGGCCAATCACGGAAGAATATATGCTAAAATCAAATCAAAGTATTTCCTTTCTGTAACTTTGAAAAAGAGGATTATACACATTAGTGCGCTCTGGAAATTGATTCTAGCTGTTCCCATTATCGCCCTGAACATCACGATGTTTCTCTGAATAGTAGAATCGTCTAGTGAGTCTATTGCGTATTTCTCATATTGTGTTCTCGTAAATAGCCTAAATTTTCTCCGTCTCTTAGAAACGCATTCCAACTCAGTTCTGTCAGTTGCACACACAAAGTTTTGAGACCCATTTTGACTTTACTTGGATTAAAGACTTCTCAGGTTAGGGACAGAGATACTAAGAATTCTTTTACTTCAAGTAACGTATGTTTTGCGGTGAAGTGTAATGTTTATAGATCCTTTGATCAACTTATGATTGTGATGATGACGGTAACAGCCTGAGGTTTGAATGTTAAATGAGTGCTATACGTTGTCTTTAATATGGCCGACCATTTACCCCATCGAGGTTGGAGTATAGCGAGGCATGGGGTCAGCACACCGCTGCATCCAGAACTATTTCGGCTTGCTGAAAATTCCAAATAGTGGTATAAATAAACACTATGCTCAGCAAATAGACTGCTCTTGTTTCTAATGACTTCGAAACCAAACAAAAAGAAACTGACACAGCTGTTTATACTGACACGAAGTAAACCAATAGCGAGCGACTGGCATACAAATAGTTCTAGCCGTGTTTGAAGAACAGTTCAGGATTCGTCCAACGTGGCTGTACCGCATTGAAATATCATTCTGAGAGCGCAACAAATCAGTGCAAAAGCGGAAAGTGAGAGAGAATCTCGAAAGCCATATTTTCATAATTAGGGGGTAGAACGAGTTTTACGAATGTTAATAAGGCAGCAAAACTACTACGTTTCGCCACTGACAGCATGGAGGAAGTGAAGGAAGATTGATAGTCTTCCTGAAACTGCCTGTTCTGAGGAACACAAAGCAAGTAGTCGAGTAGGGATGAGTTCTCCAAAAGAATTACATCAGTATATGGTATACTGATCCTCTTATCACAAAGTTTATAAATAACTCAAGAATTCCAGAAGTATTGAAATTGTGATTTGTTAAAATGTAGAGGTAATGTTGATAACAAAATGAAGAATATTCCTAATTAACTAGGGAAGAGTTCTTAGATCAAACGTGGGAGTAATCAGTAAGGCGAATTTCAATTTCCGTTGATAGTTTCTCTGAAACGGTTGTCCGCAATTACTGTTCACTCAGATTTGCAACTCATTTACTATTCCTATTATTTATCAGGTGTTTTGACGTAGCGTAAATGCTAACAATGGGGATAAAACTGAATTAATATTCATTGTGCTTAAAGCTTAATGTTTAGGAGTGTGCAAATGCCGTTTTTCTCCGTAAAATTTAACCGTGAACAGTACACATGAAGTAATAAATACACGCCAAAATGAAACTCGCAAAGCTGTGAAACAAATAAAATAAAATATTCAAAAGATTCTGTGTACAGGATGGCCACAAAGTTCTGTTATCTGCCCCTCTTTCCCCATAAATAACCTACGTAAAGACGTAAACATGAATAAATAAGACGAACAAAAGTTTTTAGAGGAGTTTTCTTGATATATGAACCATGTATAGCTGCTCCTGAGGGATAATACACCAACAGAAATTTACGAGACAGACCTCTCCGAACCGCTATTCAGATGAACATTGCTGATTTCAAGTCTTCTTCGACCAAGCAGATTCAAGAAATCATACAGTACGAGAAGTCGCAAAAGAACGAAGTTTACGTCAACCAAATCTTTAGAGGAGATACTGTTAATTCAAAGCTCACATGAAGAGAAAGCTTGCTATTATCCCCTCATCTGCTGTACCTAACATCGATCTGTCAGGTTTCGTAAAAGGACTACAAGCAAACTGGAAATTGTCATTATGAGACGAAAGCAGACATTCCATTGTGTTTGAGTAGATTACTGTTTCCGCAGCTTCATATCCGTCTGCAGGGACCTCACGGCATTTTAGGGTGAAAAATAAGATAAGGACTGTTTAGTGGAAAAGAAATTATAATCGACATATCAAAATAAAGGAAAATGGGGATGAATAATTTCTAACATTTCAGTCAAACCGGTTTCTAACCATTTGCAGAAATTAATTCATTGCTTTTCTTGTCTCTTGGACTGGAAATAACGATGCCTTGTCCTTCAAAAGGGGGACGAAAAGATTCAGATTTCACCCAGAACAACGAATGTGATTTTCGATAAAGAAGTTTTTCGACTGTCGGAAGTATTTTTACGGAAATCGTCGGACAATATCACTTCCGATAGTTTCGTCTCATTTGAGGTTTATGAGGAAACAGTATTCTTAAATTTCATTCATTTATGCCTTATGTTTTACAAATTGGGTTAAATATGTTCGGTACGCAGCGTAATAAGCAGAGCAACAGCCAGAACCTTTTCTTGCTCCACCGCAATTGTCTAAATAAGTTTGATAGGTACTGAGACGTGCCGGAAAACATTCTTTTGTCAAGTGTGCCTGGTGTAAGGAAAATGGTTCAAATGAAATTTAGATTTATTGTGAGGATTTTGGGGAGTAAAAACGCGACTGTTTCATTGTTACTAAAATACACATTATTCAAAATTTATCATAAGAATTGTGGCACACGAATTGTTTAAAATGATGTACATGTAAGAAATATTTCATTTCAACAAATTAAGATCACAGTTAATGGAAGTAGATATTAATGTAGCATCATACACTGCCTTGATTTGTTTTCCTCTGCTAGTCACCTTTGTAAAAATTACAGTTGCTACAATTTAGCTGGCGATACGAGCTCCCTCGTATTGAAAACATCAATGATACTTGACAATTTTTATACGGTTTAGGTGCTCCAAATTCGTTTGTGTCGCTACGGATGTTGGCACTAAGCAGCACTAAGTCTTCTTTTCACGTCCGACCGCGCGCTAGGCAGAAAGGGCTGTACCAAGGGCTGTCAAAACCGGTTCTTCGTACGACAAAAAGGAATAATTTGAAAACTTTAAAGAAATACTTGCTGTGCGTCTTAGCTGCTACAATTTTGACAGCACATTTGTTTCGTTGTTTTCTTCCTGTATAACAAATTTCACGTTAAGTTTCGACATGTCGGATTGGGCCATTCCCTTATTAGTTTCGTAGAATGGCTATTGAACCATTATCACGCTATGCCTTTTCTTCGTCAAAACTGCAAAAAGAGGTTGTAAGGAAAAATGTTTTAACAATAGCAGAATATCTGAACTCTTGTTTTGTTTACAACTTACGTGAGGTGTACTTTAAGCCGGCTTTAACAAACGGGTCATGGAGTGAATACTCTCTGCTGTTCACTGATAACCTGTTGTTAATGTCCGAATATGATAACAAGGGTGAACAAATATGTGGGAACGCCAAAAACACATTACGATGCATAATAATGAGTAGGAGAACAGTTGTCATTCAAAACAACTTCCAGTCCTGTACGGATATCAAGGAAATCTTATGCAGTGCTTCCTGAGAAATAGTGGTAACTTCAGGTAACGACGAAGGAGATGGATACCGATCACGCTCCCTTCTCTCCAACGTAGACGACGAAGGTCCGAAAATGTTGAGACCTCGTGACTGTCGTGGGCAGATGAGGTGCGACAATTCAGACTCGTCCTCACAAACCAGTTCTGGACCATGCGAGCTGTGTGAACATGTGCCCTGTCGTCTCTGAACACAGCGTCATCATTGGGGAAAAAACATTCTGCCGTGGAATGGACCTTATCAGACAAATTCCTCACATAATCCTTGGCAGTAATGCGACCTTGGAGAGTAATCATGTGGCACATGGAATACCACGATATTTCCACCCAAAACATCATCGAACCTCCGCCATAATTCCCTCTTCGTACGTAAACTCGGCCAGAAGTTGGAAACAGTGTGAAGCAAGACTTGTTCTACAAAATGACTTTGTTGCATTCCCCTATAGTTCCTGTTTTATGGCTTCTGCACCACGTTTCCCTGACACGGACGTCTGTATCACTGATCAGTGGTTCTTGGAAAGCAAGTTCACTCTGAAATTCCCTGCTTATGAAGCTCCCTTGGTGCTGTTTCGGTGGGGAGTGTTCGCGAGTTGTGACAGTTCTGCAGTAACTTTGGCAACTTCCCTCGACTATCCTCTTCAATGACCGCCACAATGTGGAAAACACGCTTTCGTACTAGTTGTGACTTTGCGAATGATCTTTTTCCGCTTTCCCTCTAGGCGGTATAAATCTTCGACTTGGTGCCTCCTGCAACAGCAAACACTTCCGCTAATATTTTACGGGAATGTGCACCATACGAGCACCAACAATTGGTACACGTTTGAGTTAACTTAGTTCTACTAAAACTGTAAAACTTCCATGGGCTACCGCAGACGGTCGTAACTAAGCGTAGATTACAGCAGTTTTCACAGTAGGCTTGGTGAGTTAAGATCGTAACAGCATCTCCGGTTCATTATGCGTGTTGCATACTGTGGTGTCACCGCCAGACACCACACTTGCTAGGTGGTAGCCTTTAAATCGGCCGCGGTCCGTTAGTATACGTCGGACCCGCGTGTCGCCAATATCAGTGATTGCAGACCGAGCGGCGCCACACGGCAGGTCTAGTCTAGAACGACTCACTAGCACTCGCCCATTTGTACAGCCGACTTTGCTAGCGATGGTTCACTAACTAGAGACGCTCTCATTTGCAAAGACGACAGTTTAGCATAGCCTTCAGTTACGTCATTTGCTACGACCTAGCAAGGCGCCATATTCAGTTACTATTGATATTGATATTGTGAATCATGTACCGTCAAGAGCGACGTTCATCATTAATGGATTAAAGTTAAGTATCACAGTAATTATGTTCGTTTTCTGAATTCTAATTCCTTGTCATGTTCCAGGCCTCACGTCAGTATAGTTCTGCCCTCCTCACGCCAGCCTGCGTGAGCTAAAACGCGTGCATTTCGGCCTCCTCTAGTATCACAGTGTTGGCTCTTCAGCCAACCCAACACATACATATCAGGCGTAACTCATATCGATCCCTTCGTCTGCGTATGCTGCCAGTGTCTTACTACACTGAAGAGCAGATTAAACAGATACAAGAATCTAATATCATGTTGCCCCCCAACCCCCCAAACCCCCCCCCCCCCCGCCCCCGAGCACATAGAAGTGCCGCAACACGCCGTGGAATGGACTCGACTAATGTCAGAAGTGGTGCTGGAGGGAAGTGACACCGTGAATCCTGCAGGGCTGTCCATAAATCCGTAGGAGTAAGAAGGGGTGGAGGTCTCTTCTGAACAGCACGTCCCTAATAATTTTCATGTCCGGGGAGTTTGGTGGCCAGCGGAAGTCTTCAAAATCAGAAGAATGTTCTTGGAGCCACTCTGTAGCAATTCTGGACGTTTGGGGTGTCGCATTGGCCTGCTGCAATTGCTCAAGTTCGTCGTAATGCACAATGGACATGAATGAATGCAGATAATCATACAGGAGGCTTACGTATGTGTCACCTGTCAGTGTCGGACATAGATGTATCAGGGTAACATATCACTCTAATTCCACACGCCCCACACCATTACAGAGCCTTCACCACCTTGAACAGTACCCTGTTAACATTCAGGGAGCACGGGTTAATGAGGTTGTCTCCATACCCATATGTGTCCATCCGCTCGATGCAATCTGAAACGAAACTCATCCGGCTAGGCAACATTTTTCCACTCATCAACAGTTCAACGTCGATGTTGACGTGCCCAGACGAGGCGTAAAGCTATGTGTGTGGAATCATCAACGGTACATGTCTTGGCCTTCGGCTCCGAAATCCCATATCGACGATGTTTTGATCGAACCCTGATACTTGGCCGGCCGCGGTGGTCTCGCGGTTCTAGGCGCGCAGTCCGGAACCGTGCGACTGCTACGGTCGCAGGTTCGAATCCTGCCTCGGGCATGGATGTGTGTGATGTCCTTAGGTTAGTTAGGTTTAAGTAGTTCTAAGTTCTAGGGGACTGATGACCACAGCAGTTGAGTCCCATAGTGCTCAGAGCCATTTGAACCATTTGCACTTGCACCAAAAATATGTGCTTTGGCAACATAAAAGCAATTTACATTTTCTAAGTATATATAATACACAATGGACTAACACTGAACGGTATGCGCTTCTAATTATTTGCAAAACAAGCAAACAAACAAAAAACAAAGAAAAATCGTCGGCTCCCAGTTTCTCTGTCGCATATTGCTTTATGTTTCTTTCCCTACCAATTCCACCATTTACTACGTTATTTATGTACTGTAATAAAAATACTGGCTGTAGTTCTGGTAGAGCGCGACTCTAGCTTCGCTATAATACACTCGCAACTACACAGAGCACTGTTCTCACTACGGCTAACACTTACAACTTACTGAAAACGTTGCACAGGTGGCGTTCGTAGTCCAGCACGACAGCGCTACATGCGGGCTTTGCTAGCATCTGTATTTATGTTCAAGCATGCAATTCTCGTGGTGTTTCCTTATTTTTGTGTGAAAGGCACGAGTCATCAATTTGGGTGGCCAGTACTACATGACCAATTGCGGTATCAAATCTACCTTAACCGCGTTTGGAGCCTTCAGCGGCAAGATCACTGTGGAGGACTGCGTTTTTGTCAGTGGCCCTTGAAAAAATGTGAAGCAGATACTTTGATTGCAACTTCCAAGATTATACTTCCCCACGAGATGGCGTTCAGAAGTCATTGTGTAGTGCATTTTGATAATCAGTATGTCTTGACTGAGAGAAAATATTACACAATCTTGGAAAGAGGTCACCAGCAAACGTTTTTCAATAACAACAACGGGTCGCGTCCTCTGCGACTGCTATGGCTCAACGTGCTACCATAGAGAATAAATTACACTCATCAATTGGATTTTCTGATTAACAGATAACCAACCTTCCATGTCAGCGACTTCAGACGTAAGACACGAAAGTCTGTCTAGACAGTGTGACCAAAAGCATCCGGACATCCCCAAAAACATACGTTTTTAATATTAAGTGCATTTTGCTGCCGCCTACTGCCAGATACTCCGTATCAGCGACCTCAGTAGTCGTTAGACATCGTGAGACAGCAGAATGGGGCGCTCCGCGGAACTCACGGACTTGTAACGTGGTCAGGTGATTGGGTGTCACTTGTGTTATACCTTTGCAAGCGAGATTTCCACACTCCTAAACATCCCTAGGTCCACTGTTCCGATGTGAAAGTGAAGTGGAAACGTGAAGGGACACGACAGCACAAAAGACTGCAGGCCGACCTCGTCTGCTGACTGACAGAGACCGCCGACAGTTGAAGAGGGTCGTAATGTGTAAGAGGCAGACGTCTCTCCAGACCGTCACACAGGAATTCCAAACTGCCTCAGATTGTGAGAGTTAGGCGGAAGGTGAGAAAACTTGGATTTCTTGTCCGAGCGGCTGCTCATAAGCCACACATCACGCCAGGTGAATGCCAAACCATGCCTCGCTTGGTGTAAGGAGCGTAAACATTGGGCGATTGAACAGTGGAAAAACGTCGTCTGGATTGATGAATCACGGTATGATGAATGCCCGGAGAACGTCATCTGCCAGCATGTGTAGTGCTAACAGTAAAATTCGCTGGTGTTATGATGTGATCGTATTTTTCAAAAATGGTTCAAATGGCTCTGAGCACTATGGGACTTAACTACTGTGGTCATCAGTCCCCTAGAACTTAGAAATACTTAAACCTAACTAACCTAAGGACATCACACACATCCATGCCCGAGGCAGGATTCGAACCTGCGACCGTAGCAGTCGCGCGTTTCCGGACTGGGCGCCTAGAACCGCTAGACGACCGCGGCCGGCCGTCTTTTTCATCGAGGGGACTTGCACTCTTTGTTGTTTCACGTGGCACTATCACAGGCCAGGCCTACACTGATGTTTTAAGCGGCTTCTTGCTTCCCACTCTTGAAGAGCAATTCGGGAATGGCAAATGGATCTTTCAACATGATCGAGCACCTGTTCATAATACACGGCCTATGGCGGAGTGGTTACATGACAATAACATCCCTGTAATGGACTGGCCTGCACAGAGTCCTGACCTGAATCCTACAGAACACCTTTGTGATGTTTTAGAACGCCGACTTCGTGCCAGTCCTCACCGTCCGACATCGATACCCCTCCTCAGTGCAACACTCCGTGAAGTATGTACTGCCATTCCCCAAGAAACCTTCTAGCACCTATTTGAACGTATGCCTGCGAGAGTGGAAGCTGTCATCAAGGCTATGGGTGGGGCAACACCAAATCGAATTCCAGCTTTACCGATGGAGGGAACCAAGAACTTGCAAGGCATTGTCAGCTAGATTTCCGGATACTTTTTATCTCGTAGTGTATATTCAGTCAACGATGTGCAAATTATACAGAAAAAGTTCAAATGTGTGTGAAAACTTATGGGACTTAACTGCTAAGGTCATCAGTACTTAAGCTTACACACTACTTAACCTAAATTATCCTAAGGACATACACACACACCCATGCCCGAGGGAGGACTCGAACCTACGCCGGGATCAGCAGCACAGTCCATGACTGCAGCGCCTTAGACCGATCGGCAAAGTAAATTACAGAGACTCGCTTTTTCGATATATGCCAACGTACACAACATTAACAGTATCAACCTCAATAAGTATATGATTCTTTACACAGAAGGACAGAGATATATGCTGACATGGATGGAAGTCATGCTTAGATCCTTTATGACCAACTGCTCAGATCACAGAAAACAGCGTTCCTGAACCCATTTTTATGGATTTATTTGACTTCTTTATGTGCGCACTATCGTCTCTCAAGATATCTGGTACCATTTTTAACTCCGTATGTACTGTACTGTTGTGAAACTCTTAGCGTTCAGAAGGCATGTTGAGAATGAAACTTTGAGGATACGTAGAACGCTGTACCATCGAAAAGTGACTACGGCTAGAGACAGCATTGTCATACGCTGTGTTGAGCAATCTGTTGCTCGACCAGCAGTGTCATTGTTAGGCAAAACTCAACGAATATATTGTAATCAGCAAATTTTGTTGCCCGTCCCTCGCTGGAAGATAATTCATATAGTGACCGATCTATTACAGCGCAGTTTGACAAGCTAATGTTAACTATAAATTTGTTGCATGTGAACAATCTGCAAATGACCGTAGCATTTGAAACCAACGTATTAGATGCGCCATATCCAGGGAAGTATGAGGCCGATATGAAAAGTAATGCTCCCGAATTTTTTGTATGAATACTCTCAAAACTTTTTAAGTAAAACAAACTTTTTTAACATTCTACATCTTTCTTCTTCATGTCTACTTATCTAGTTATCAAAGTAGCCACTCTAACGACGAACATACTTCTCTCAACGAAAGACCGGCTTGTTCACACAGTCATTGCAGAATTCTTGACTTTGTTGACAGAGTTGCAACCTCACCTCTGCTTGCACCGCTTCATCACTGTCAAAGGCAAGTGCTCGAAGGCGATTTTAAGTTTTGGAATAAGACTGAAGTTCTGTCACATACGTTGAGGTTAGCAGCACCGGTCTTTTCACTATGAGCACGAACAACGCAGCGTCGCACACTGCTGACGGCTATGCAGCCATCACCGTACACAGACTTCTATCTTTTATGGATTTCAGTTCGAAGCACGTTTTCTGCAGTTAGAAACTCGATTAACAGCACGCTCTTTCTCACCTATCGACATAGTATCGTTACACACCGTTACAAGCTGGAGCCCTCTAACTGCTGAAGGTTGCAACCTACTGTTAGTAATATGCATGTAAAGCAATACCTCAGCCGGTACTGAAAACAGAATAAAAATTCCGTTGAATTACTTTTCAGCTGCCTTCGCATGAAGAATGCAGCTGCTCTTACTTCCGCAAAGTATTCTGTTTTCCACTATCCTTTGACGGAAGTTACACTTTAAAAATTATCCCTAAAAGACATCTATCATACACTAAGATTAAAAAGAGAACAATATTACTCCCATTACAATTATTTTAGGGTCGTTTTGACGTACTAGTTATTACTTAGAAACAAACAAAACGTTTTCAGGTCAAGTAGTTTGCAACTGCTGTAGTGACGGCGAAATGTAGTGTTTTCTGACGAGTCTCACTTGAATCTCAGCTGTAGTGACTGTCCCACAGCGCTAGGCGTTACGATTGTGGCCGTGATCTGACAGCCTGCATTGGTGAGCGGCCAAATGGACCAACAACAGTCGAAATGACCTGGGGCAACATGGGCTACAAAATGTGTTACTGAGGCCAATTTCAGCAGCAGTTATTACACCAGGGAAGTTGTAGAACTCAACATAGTACCCTTCCTTCAGGCCAGTCATATGACTATTCCTGGTAGGTGAAAATAAATCTGGATCATTTTTCAAGGGTTAATGGATACTACTGCCTTGCTTCTCGTGGCTACAAACTCACCTGATACATTATGCATGAAAATGGATAGGATGTAATCTGTCAATTTTTTTATTACGGTTTCAACAGCAGTCACTGTTCATTCTGCGTTGTTCGTGTACAGAGAAGATGGACATTTTTCAAGAAAATTTTCAGGCCCTCTTCGATCCCATGATACGACGAACGGAAGCTGTGTTTAGTATGTGTGAGCTTCGTATTTCCAGAATTTTAAAGTAAAAATATATATTTAGTATTGTAATTTTAATCATTTGTATATTAACACAAAGGTCCCTCGAGACATTCTTGTTGCCGAGATGTTCACAAATACAAATGCTAGTGAATCTGTCAAATGGTTCAAATGGCTCTGAGCACTATGGGACTTAACAGCTGTGGTCATCAGTCCCCTAGAACTTAGAACTACTTAAACCTAACTAACCTAAGGACATCACACACATCCATGCCCGAGGCAGGATTCGAACCTGCGACCGTAGCAGTTGCGCGGTTCCGGACCGCGAGACCACCGCGGCCGGCAGTGAATCTGTTACCTTTACTTGTTTCCTTAGGAATGCTTTTTGAAGTAGCTGTTTCTTGCAAAGTAGTCAAAAAACCTTGTGTGGAAGACATGCACCTGATGCTCTTTAAACGCACAAAACTGTCGAGGATTGCCGGCCGCGATGACCGAGCGGTTCTAGGTGCTTCTGTCCGAAACCGCGCGACTGCTATGGTCGCAGGTGCGAATCCTGCCTCGGGCTTGGATGTGTCTGATGTCCTTAGGTTAGTTAGGTTAAAGTAGTTCTTCAAGTTCTAGGGGACTGATGACCTCAGATGTTCAGTACCATAGCGCTCAGAGCCATTTGAACCATTTTTTTGGCGAGGATTAATCAAGAACTGCACTCAGAAGGTCAAAGCAGATTGCGATTTTTGATGACAGGCAGGTTTATGGAAATACACATATGAAATGATTCATATTTGACCTATGAAGTACCAACGTGCTACACGTCCACGAAATTTACATGTTACTAAGATATCGGACCCCCATTGTTCTGAATACAAGCGTGCAGACGTCGAGGAATGAAGTTGTACAGGTCTCAGATGTTTTCCTCTGATATTCCATCTAATGCCGCTTGCAACTGAGCGCGAAGATCTCACAGACTGGCGGGTGGAGATGAAATCCTGATGACGTGCGTCGTGGCACGCCATACACACTCAATTGGGGAGAGACTGGATTATGAGGCTGGCAATGGCAGATTGTCAACAGCCAGAAGAAACAGTCTGAAGGCCGTACCGGTGTAAGAGTTGTCCTGTTGAAATACGGCATGCGGATGGGCGATAATGAACAGCAGAGCTGCCGGTTGCATCTGTTGTTGTTGTTGTTGTGGTCTTCAGTCCAGAGACTGGTTTGATGCAGCTCTGCATGCTACCCTATCCTGTGCAAGCTTCTTCATCTCCCAGTACTTACTACATCCTACATCCTTCCCAATCTGCTTAGTGTATTCATCTCTTGGTCTCCCTCTATGATTATTTACTTCCCACGCTGCCCTCCATTGCTAAATTTTTTATTCCTTGATGCCTCAGAACATGCCCTAACAACCGGCCCCTTCTTCTTGTCAAGTTGTGCCACAAACTCCTCTTCTCCCCAATTCTATTCAATACCTCCTCATTAGTTATGTGATCTACCCTTCTAATCTTCAGCATTCTTCTGTAGCACCACGTTTCGAAAGCTTCTATTCTCTTCTTGTCCGAACTATTTATCGTCCACGTTTCACTTCCATTCATGGCTACACTCTATACAAACACTTTCAGAAACGACTTCCTGACACTTCAATCTATACTCGATGTTAACAAATTTCTCTTCTTCAGAAACGCTTTCCTTGCCATTGCCATTCTATATTTTATATCTTCTCTACATCGACCACCATCAGTTATTTTGCTCCCCAAATGGCAAAACTCCTTTACTACTTTAAGTGTCTCATTTCCTAATCTCATTCCCTCAGCATCGCCCGACTTAATTCGACTACATTCAATTAACCTCGTCTTGCTTTTGTTGGTTTTCATCTTATATCGTCCTTTCAAGACACTGTCCATTCCGTTCAACTGCTCTTCCAAGTCCTTTGCTGTCTCTGACAGAATTACAATGTCATCGGCGAACCTCAAAGTTTTTATTTCTTCTCCATGGATTTTAATACCTACTCCGAATTGTTCTTTTGTTTCCTTTACTGCATGCTCAATATACTCATTGAATAACATCGGGGACGGGCTACAACCCTGTCTTTTCCCTTCCAAACCACTGCTTCCCTTTCATGCCCCTAAAATCTTGTAACTGCCATCTGGTTTCTGTACAAATTATAAATAGCCTTTCGCTCCCTGTATTTTACCCCTGCAACCTTTAGAATTTGAAAGAGAGTATTCCAGTCAAGATTGTCAAAAGATTTCTCTAAGTCTACAAATGCTAGATTTGCCTTTCCTTAATCTTTCTTCTAAGATAAGTCTTAGGGTCAGTATTGCCTCACGTGCTCCAACATTTTTACGGAATCCAAACTGATCCTCCTCGATGTCGACTTCTACTAGTTTTTCCATTTGTCTGTAAAGAATTCGCGTTAGTATTTTGCAGCTGTGACATTAAACTGATAGTTCGGTAATTTTCACCCATGTCATGGCAACATCTGCTTTCTTTGGGATTGGAATTATTATGTACTTCTTGAAGTCTGAGGGTGTATCACCTGTCTCATACTTCTTGCTCACCAGATGGTAGAGTTTTGTCACGACTGGCTCTCCCAAGGCCGTCAGTAGTTCTATTGGAATGCTGTCTACTCCCGGGGCCTTGTCTCGACTCAGGTCTTTCAGTGCTCTGTCAAACTCTTCACACAGTATCGTATCCCCCATTTCATCTTCATCTACATCCTCTTCCATTTCCATAAAATTGTCCTCAAGTACATCGCCCTTGTATAGACCCTCTATATACTCCTTCTACCTTTCTGCCTTCCCTTCTTTGCTTAGAACTGGGTTTGCATCTGAGCTCTTGATATTCATACAAGTGGTTCTCTTCTCTCCAAAGGTCTCTTTAATTTTCCTGTAGGCAGTATCTATCTTACCCCTAGTGAGGTAAGCCTCTACATCCTTACATTTGTCCTCTAGCCATGCCTGCTTAGCCATTTTGCACTTCCTGTCGATCTCATTTTTTAGACGTTTGTATTCCTTTTTGCCTGCTTCATTTACTGTATTTTTATATTTTCTCCTTTCATCAATTAATTTCAATATTTCTTCTGTTACCCAATGATTTCTACTAGCCCTCGTCTTTTTACCTACTTGATCCTCTGCTGCCTTCACTGCTTCATCCCTCAGTGCTACTCATTCTTCTTCTACTGTATTTCTTCCCCCATTCTTGTCAATTGTTCCCTTATGCTCTCCCTGAAACTCTCTACAACCTCTGGTTCTTTCAGTTTATCCATGTCCCATCTCCTTAAATTTCCACCTTTTTGTAGTTTCTTCAGTTTTAATTTTCAGTTCATAACCAATAGATGGTGGTCAAAGTCCACATCTGCCTCTGGAAATGTCTTTCAATTTTAAACCTGGTCCCTAAATTTCTGTCTTACTATTATATAATCTATCTGATACTTATAGTATCTCCGGGCTTCTTCCATGTATACAACCATCTTTTATGATTCTTGAACCAAGTGTTAGCTATGATTCAGTTACGCTCTGTGCAAAATTCTACCAGACGGCTTCCTCTTTCATTTCTTACCCTGATATTCACCTAGTATGTTTCCTTCTTTCTCTTTTCCTACTCTCGAATTCCAGTCATCCATGACTAATAAATTTTCGTCTCCCTTGACTATCTGAATATTTCTTTTATCTCATGATACATTTCATCAATTTCTTCATCATCTGCAGAACTAGTTGGCATATAAACTTGTACTACTGTAGTAGGCGTGGGATTCATGTCTATCTTGGCCACAATAATGCGCTCACTAAGCTGTTTGTAGTAGCTTACCCGCACTCCTATTTTCCTATTCATTACTAAATCTACTCCTGCATTACCCCTATTTGATTTTGTATTTATAACCCTGTATTCACCTGACCCAAAGTATTGTTCCTCCTGCCACCGAACTTCACTAATTCCCACTATATCTAACTTTAACCTATCCATTTCCCTTTTCAAATTTTCTAACCTACCTGCCCGATTAAGGGATCTGAAATTCCACTCTCCGATCCGTAGAACGCCAGTTTTCTTTCTCCTGATACCGACGTCCTCCTGAGTAGTCGCCGCCCGGAATCCGAATGGGGGAATATTTTACCTCCATAGTATTTTACCCAAGAGGATGCCATCATCATTTAACGATACAGTAAAGCTGCATGCCCTCGGGAAAAATTACGGCTGTAGTTTCCCCTTGCTTTCAGCCGTTCGGAGTACCAGCACAGCAAGACCGTTTTGGTTTGTGTTACAAGGGCAGATCAGTCAATCATCCAGACTGTTCCACCCGCAACTACTGAAAATGCTGCTGCCCCTCTTCAAGAATCACATGTTTGCATCTACACATATCAAAAAAGTTTCGCATCACCCCAGCTCCCAGAACTCCTGCAGATATACGTTGACTATGGATATTTATCACAGACACAGTCCCTATGACTGTTAGAGATGTCACTAAACCTGCCAAGAGACGTGAACAACCATGCACGGGTAGCACCTATTAGACTCAGGAGGTCCGACAGCCGATCAGTTCCAGTCATTCCACCAGGAAGGAGGTACACGGCTCGTGTTGTCTGTAGTTCAACTAAGCTTAGACGTTCAATACCGCGGTTCGATCGCGTCTGCATTGTTACTTTGTGCCAGGAAGGGCTTTCAACGAGGGAAGTGTCCAGGCGTCTCGCAGTGAACCAAAGCGATGTTGTTCGGACAGGGAGGACATTCGGAGAGACAGGAACTGTCGATGACATGCCTCGCTCAGGCCGTCCAAGGGCTACTACTGCAGTGGATGACCGCTACCTACGGATTATGGCTCGGAGGAACCCTGACAGCAACGCCACCATGTTGAATATTGCTTTTCGTGCAGCCACAGGACGTCTTGATGCGGAGAAGGGAGAGAATCCTGTGATGATGTGAACTTTTGAGCGGACCTCTGAGCCGCGTATGGATAGCATAACTCTCGTCATGCGGGCGTCCGTCCTCGCCCGGCGACATAGTTTTAATGTGTGATGACAATGTGTTCTCCACAAGGGCTAAGAGAACTCGTATTCACCTTCTGAAGTTGCTTACTACTCAGCTCACTTTCAGAATCTCGTCCAAAACCGTCTATGGCTACCCTATTTTGATCAACAATACAAAAATATCAACGAGGTTCCCATGTTTCATAGAGCGTTCAGATACACTACGAGATCCAAACTCACTATATCATATAATATCGGACTCGCCCTCCAAGTTTCCAACACATCAGTACGTAAGGACAAAGGGAAATGATAACTGCCTGATCAGAAAACTGCTACTGTATCAGTACTACGAAACTGGTACTGTATCAGCAGTACGAAGCCCGTAAGCCCCAACACACACACACACACACACACACACACACACACAGCACTACGAAGAAACGGTACAGAAGGTTTTATCGACCAATGGTTATGCCGGAGTTCAGGGGAATGAGATGCCGGGCTGATTGGCAGGGAATGGAAAATAAATGTATTTCGCCTGTGGATATCATTGCTGTAGTCAGAGACATAATGAGAAGAGAATGGAATAACGATTGAGGGACCGAAGACATGCTCAAAAGAGTCGAACCACATTTATTGAAGGCACATCTGTATACTGATAGTGGGATAGGGAAATTTCCAAATATTATCCACGTCTGCTAGCAACAACAGCGCTATAAATATCACATCGCACTGTCTCTGTAATACGACTGTTGGGGCATTCAGGATGTTAAGCAAATACTGCACACAGTGGCTGAGCTACACACAGAACGGAATCAGACTGACTATCTGCGGTACTGATTAAAAAGAAAGAAGAATTTCCATTGAATCAGTTGCTTGTCTTCACTCTTGATAGATTGTTAGTGTAATTGCTAAAAATTGGCCAGATATGATGACGAATGTGATATGGAAACATTCGTCGGCGAACCTCTCTTGGAGCATCATTAAGGCAAGCCGTAGCAACAGTCACGGTGCTCCAGATTTCGTCACACTCCTCGGTATGGATACTTGGCTTGCTTCGAACGAACGTAATAAGGCTGCATGATTCTGCACGGGCGCTCAGGCTATGTGTCTCGGACACTAGTCGTAGTACAAAGCCGCTGAGATCTGCACAACATTCGTGTGGCCTGCCTAAATCCACTGATTCATATTCGCACTACAGATTCCTTCCAATGTGAGCATCAGTATTGCGGAACGATAAATTGCAATCCTCATATGCCTCGATTTGTCCGCTGTTGAACTGCGACAAGCACTGTTTTACTTTTCTCTTTATTGCAGGATGCGTAACGCGATCGAGTCTTGAATAAACAGTACTCACAAGGGGAGGCCGCCAATTGTGAAATTCAGATTCGATTCATATTGCGCATAATAAAAGCTCATGGCCAGAGGTGTAATGTGGCAAAGCACCAAGATGCACTTCTCAGCCGCTGTCGAGAAAATGGACAGTTAAAAGAAACCGTTGCGGTGAAATACTCTCGACGATTAATAATTTTCTACAGCGTCGTGGCGCAGCGGTAAGCGCCGGGTTCGTAATCCGAAGGTCGCCGGATCGAATCCCGCGCTATGCAACCTTTTTTTTTAGTATTTGTTTTCTATAATTCAATATATATATATATATATATATATATATATATATATATATATATATATATACACTCCTGGAAATGGAAAAAGAACACATTGACACCGGTGTGTCAGACCCACCATACTTGCTCCGGACACTGCGAGAGGGCTGTACAAGCAATGATCACACGCACGGCACAGCGGACACACCAGGAACCGCGGTGTTGGCCGTCGAATGGCGCTAGCTGCGCAGCATTTGTGCACCGCCGCCGTCAGTGTCAGTCATTTTGCCGTGGCATACGGAGCTCCATCGCAGTCTTTAACACTGGTAGCATGCCGCGACAGCGTGGACGTGAACCGTATGTGCAGTTGACGGACTTTGAGCGAGGGCGTATAGTGGGCATGCGGGAGGCCGGGTGGACGTACCGCCGAATTGCTCAACACGTGGGGCGTGAGGTCTCCACAGTACATTGATGTTGTCGCCAGTGGTCGGCGGAAGGTGCACGTGCCCGTCGACCTGGGACCGGACCGCAGCGACGCACGGATGCACGCCAAGACAGTAGGATCATACGCAGTGCCGTAGGGGACCGCACCGCCACTTCCCAGCAAATTAGGGACACTGTTGCTCCTGGGGTATCGGCGAGGACCATTCGCAACCGTCTCCATGAAGCTGGGGTACGGTCCCGCACACCGTTAGGCCGTCTTCCACTCACGCCCCAACATCGCGCAGCCCGCCTCCAGTGGTGTCGCGACAGGCGTGAATGGAGGGACGAATGGAGACGTGTCGTCTTCAGCGATGAGAGTCGCTTCTGCCTTGGTGCCAACGATGATCGTATGCGTGTTTGGCGCCGTGCAGGTGAGCGCCACAATCAGCACTGCATACGACCGAGGCACACAGGGCCAACACCCAGCATCATGGTGTGGGGAGCGATCTCCTACACTGGCCGTACACCCACCACTGGTGATCGTCGAGGGGACACTGAATAGTGCACGGTACATCCAAACCGTCATCGAATCCATCGTTCTACCATTCCTAGACCGGCAAGGGAACTTGCTGTTCCAACAGGACAATGCACGTCCGCATGTATCCCGTGCCACCCAACGTGCTCTAGAAGGTGTAAGTCAACTACCCTGGCCAGCAAGATCTCCGGATCTGTCCCCCATTGAGCATGTTTGGGACTGGATGAAGCGTCGTCTCACGCGGTCTGCACGTCCAGCACGAACGCTGGTCCAACTGAGGCGCCAGGTGGAAATGGCATGGCAAGCCGTTCCAGAGGACTACATCCAGCATCTCTACGATCGTCTCCATGGGAGAATAGCAGCCTGCATTGCTGCGAAAGGTGGATATACACTGTACTAGTGCCGACATTGTGCATGCTCTGTTGCCTGTGTCTATGTGCCTGTGGTTCTGTCAGTGTGATCATGTGATGTATCTGACCCCAGAAATGTGTCAATAAAGTTTCCCCTTCCTGGGACAATGAATTCACGGTGTTCTTATTTCCATTTCCAGGATTGTATATATATATATATATATATATATATATATATATATATATATATATATATATATATTTAATTCCCGACAATCAGTTGCAACAATTATGCATATAATAAGTTGTTGAAAGTCGTTTGTCGTGGAAAAACTGGCGACATCATTATGTTTTCCGCAAACAAAGTTGTATTTCACAAATGTTATTAATTGTCTTCATAATGTTAACCACGTATAGTTAACGGAAGACGTAGAAACGATATTCCGAAACGAATATGTGTAGCGTAAGTCAAACGTTCGAATTAGAATAGAGACCCCACGAACACAAATTTGCTGTGGCAGGTATGAAATATAAACTCCGTTACTCGCTCGTTACACTTGAATGACAGATGTTGAATGGGCCGAAACGAGCCGCCGCATAACAGCGTAGTTGCCTGCTAATTTCGAAAGAGGGTAGATGCGGTCCCTAGCGCAACTTATAACATTGTCGAAAATCAGTGCGGACGGGAGAGCTTTGGTACACCCTGTTAAAAGAAAACGGAAAAATGGAGGTGGTACAATTGGAGAGCGATCCGCCTTCACCAACATGCATAAGCAATTCATTAATACTTTATATATATATATATATATATATATATATATATATATATATATATTTGAATTACAAAAAACTAATAATAAAAAAAAAATTGCATGGCGCGAGATTCGATCTGGCAACCTTCGGATTACGAACCCGGACGCTTACCGCTGCGCCACGACGCTGTACAAAATTATTAATCGTGAAGAGTATTTCAGCGCAACGGTTTCTTTTAACTGTCGATTTTCTCGACAACGGCTGAGAAGTGCATCTTGGTGCTTTGCCACATTACACCTCTGGCCATGAGCTTTTATTATGCGCAGTATGAATCGAATCTGAATTTCACAATTGGCAGCCTCCCCTTGTCAGTTACAATTTCTGAGTGGGAAACTTGCTGCGTACACGTTCCTTACATGCATAAGCTTTTTTCATGCTTACATTGAGCCGTTACCGTAAAATACTATCCAAACATGTACTACGCTTCTTCAGAATGAGACGTTTGTTGCACGCCACACTAACAATTTTGCATTTTTTACGCCCAGAAGTGCCCACTATCCGTCCAAAATGATCGGAGACTAGTTTCATTCTGGCGTACAAGTGACGGCGGGGCAGTAACAACGGTGGCAGTTTGAAATAACAACTGTAAACAACTGATGTGCTTTCGACCAATCAGTTATGAGCAGATAGTGTTAAGTATTGGACGTGCTGCCGTAGTGCGACAAGGTGGTTGTGTTACAAATCGCAAACCGCGACAAGACGCCCAGACCGTGTAGCTACCCCGCGCGGCCAACTTCTCTGAATCAAGTGTTCATGACATTCTGCAGAATGTTTTGAAGAGGAGAAAAGAGGGTGCACAGTTTGTACCAAATGGTTCAAATGGCTCTGAGCACTATGGGACTTAACATCTTAGGTCATCAGTCCCCTAGAACTTAGAACTACATAAACCTAACTAACCTAAGGACATCACACACATCCATGCCCGAGGCAGGATTCGAACCTGCGGCCGTAGCAGTCCCGCGGTTCCGGACTGCAGCGCCTAGAACCGCACGGCCACCGCGGCCGGCACAGTTTGTACCGCTCACCTTACTCCCGAACAAAAATAACGGCTCCTGGACGCCTGCCGCGAATTGATTGAAATGCAAAACGCAAACGGTTTTTTTTCTGAAAAAAAATCATCGTGGAAGATAATACTCGATGTTATGAATACGATAAAGTGCAGAAAACCACACGAAGGGCCAACGGTTTGGGACTGAGAAATTCAAGCCAGCGTGACACGCGAGTTGAACAATATTCCAAAGAAGTACTTTTCTGACAGTTTCATATGGTTTATCAATGGTGCGTTTTAGACTATGTAGAGCACGTGAACGGTTAAAAACCACCATCTTAATGTTTCTCTGTCTTTCAATAAAATTTGCTAGAACAGTCTTGATCGCTTAAATGTTTTATTTAAACTTTTGACCGCTTTCGATGTATTGTTCTTAATTCATCTTCAGACTTTGTGCTCTGCAAGGAGAGTAGTAAACCAGGTTATAGTTAACAAATCATTAAAACAATAAAGCGACTGAGAGAAGTGGCGCAGTGGTTAGGACACTGGACTCGAATTCAGGACGACGGTTCAAGCCCGGTTCCGGCCGGCCTGATTTGGATTTTTCGAGACTTCCCTAAATCGCTTCAGGCAAATGTCGGGATGGTTCTGTGAAAGGGCACGGCCGACTTCCTTCCCCATCCTTTCTTAATCCGATGGGACCGATGACCTCGCTGTTTGGTCCCCTACCCCAAATCAACCACCCAAACAACAAATAAGGCGAAATGGCTATAAAATGTAACTGCTGTGGATAGTTTGCCCATGATGGTGACAGGAGCTGGGCTGGCTGAGCAGTCAGCTCTAGAGAGGTGCAACCGATTGATGACTGTGGCTCAACTGCTTGTGGTTAGATAGTGAGACACCCGCCCCCTCCCTCCAGTATGGCGTCATTACTGACCAATGGCTATTGTCAGTGTAATTAAGTAAAACCACTACTAAAATACACTGATTTTGTCCATTACAATAAAAGACTAGCCCAGTTATTCATTTTAAACTGAAACTTCACATGTAACAGTTAAGAAGTGGATAAAAAATTCGTTAAATATGGTACTGGGCGTGTGCGGGTTGGCAGCCCTCTGTAGGTTACAGGTGGGTGGTGGGACATCAGTTTGAAAACTATGGAAACGACTTTTTACATACATTCCTCTATAGACCAAAGATGTTGTGAAGGCTGGCTGATGCAAAGGACGGCATCCATTAACCACGGAGACGATGTGAAAATCGATCATACAACGACCATATGTGAAATTAAAAGACAACACCTTACTCTGCAGACGAAGTGCGTTTCTAAGCACGATGTAATTATGCGCATTTTATGATATAGGCTGCACATAATTTCTGCGTAGTACGGTGTGATCTTTTAATTTCAAGTATGGTCCGTGTATAATCGATTTTCACATCGTCTCCGCGGTTACTGGATGGCATCCTTTGCACCAGACAGCCTTCACAATATCTTTGGTCTGTAGAGTCTATAGAAGTCTAAAATGTCGCTTCCTTAGTTAGGAAACAGGCATCCAACCATTCGTCTGTCACCTGCAGAGGGCAGGCAAATATCACTCGACCGGTATCATGTTTCACGAGTTTACATCAACTTTTTAACTTTGAATAGTTTTACCTTCTTACCTTGTTATCTTCTTTCTCTCTCTCAATCTATGTTAAAGCGTGCCGGTAGCATGTGTGCCAAGGGAATACATAAACACTCTGCTTACCCTCTTGGTACAATGGTCGGAAGGATTCACTTAAAGTGGCCTACCCCGAAGCAGTATATGATTGATTCATATTAATATTCCGCAACGGATAACGCGGTGGAGGGCTGAGGTTACCAAGTGGGCAAGTAATTAATTACCACGCTATAACATGATCTATATTGTCCATCCTTGTTAACTTTCATTCCCGCCAGATTATAATGACATCAGTTTAGTACTAACATTGTTCTCTGCACAGGATGGAGGTGCTATGATCGGTCACTGATTACATGAAATTAAATTCATATGACATTTTTATCATTTACCGAGAATCTTCACAAACGTTATTACCATTTTCTTTTTGGTACTTAATTGATCTCATAATTGCAATTAACAAAACAAAGAAGAATAAATTCTATCTTATCTAGCACTGAAGGTGCCCATACTATCAGACATCTATTCAAAATTATCTCGCACTGAAGGTGCTTATACTATCACTAAGCAGGTCTCGTATATACACTTCTGGTCATTAAAATTGCTACACCAAGAAGAAATGCAGATGATAAAGGGGTGTTCATTGGACAAATATATTATACTAGAACTGACATGTGATTACATTTTCACGCAATTTGGGTGCATAGATCCTGAGAAATCACTACCCAGAACAACCACCTCAGGCCGTAATAACGGCCTTGATACGCCTGGGCATTGAGTCAAACAAGCTTCGATGACGTGTACAGGTACAGCTGTCCATGCAGCTTCAACAAGATACCACAGTTCATCAAGAGTAGTGACTGGCGTATTGTGACTAGCCAGTTGCACGGCCGCCAATTACCAGACGTTTTCAATTGGTGAGAGATCTGGAGAATGTGGTGGCCAGGGCAGCAGTCGAACATTTTCTCTATCCAGAAAGGCCCGTACAGGACCTGCAACATGCGGTCGTGCAGTATCCTGCTGAAATGTATGGTTTCGCCGGAATAAAATAGAGGTTAGAGCCATGGGTCGTAACACGTCTGAAATGTACCGTCCACTGTGCAAAGAACCGTCAATGCAAACAAGAGGTGACCGAGACCTGTAACCAATGGCACCCCATACCATCACGCCTGGTGATACGCCAGTATGGCGATGACGAATACACGCTTCCAATGTGCGTTCACCGCGATGTCGCCAAACACGGATGCGACCATCATGATGCTGTAAACAGAACGTGGATTCATCCAAAAAAAATGACGTTTTGCCATTCGTGCACCCAGGTTTGTCGTTGAGTACACCATCGCAGGCGCTCCTGTCTGTGTTGCAGCGTCAAGGGTAACCGCAGCCATGGTCTCCGAGCTGATAGGCCATGCTGCTGCAAACGTCGTCGAACTTTTCGTGCAGATGGTTGTTGTCTTGCAAACGTCCCCATCTGTTGACTCAAGGGTCGAGACGTGGCTGCACGATCCGTTACAGCCATGCGGATAAGATGCCTGTCATCTTGACTGTTAGTGATACGAGGCCGTTGGGATCCAGCACGGCGTTTCGTATTACCCTCCTGAACCCACCGATTCCTTATTCTGCTAACAGTGATTGGATCTCGACCAACGCGAGCAGTAATGTCGCGATACGATAAACCGCAATCGCGATAGGCTACAATCCGTCCTTAATGAAAGTTGGAAACGTGATGGTACGCATTTATCCTCCTTACAAGGGGCATCACAACAACTTTTCACCAGGCAAGACCAGTCAACTGCTGTATCTGTATGAGAAATCGGTTGGAAACTTTCCTCATGTCAGCACGTTGTAGGTGTCGCCACCGGCGACAACCTTGTGTGATTGCTCTGAAAAGCTAATAATTTTCATATCACAGCATCTTCTTCCTGTCGGTTAAATTTCGCGTCTGTAGCACGTCATCTTGGTGTAGCAATTTTAATGGCCAGTAGCGTAATATTGTGCACTGTGTAAGGGGAGAGATCTCCGTTGCTGAATCTGTAGTCCGTCTGCTTGGACAGTGATTGAATTTCGCACCCCATGTTGTTACTTGGACCGAATCGTTATGAATTAATGAACCGCGATTCGGTTCCTCGATGGTCACTCTCTCCATCACTTTTCAGTTCCGTTCCCTTCGTCAAACATATAACAAAGATTCTCGGCAGGAAAACGGGTGGGGGGGGGGGGGGGGAGAATGAGCAGACACAGGCATCTCTCGTACACACAAAGAACAATTTCTTTAAAAATAAAACATTATATAAAATTTGACATACGCAAATTAACAAACCATGGCACACGCAAGCATCCTCTCCTGAACTATTTTCAAGAACAAATTAGTAGCTCGCTGGCAGTGCGATTTGACACCACGTGCGTGATCGACACCAACGTATAATTTATTTTTGTTCATTCTTGTTTTCAATCTATACAATTATTAAGACGCACAACCTATTATTTTCCAATTAGTTTGGACGTGGAGCCTCGTCTAGGTTGCTGCTTGCAAATGGGGGCAGTCATGAATCAAAAGAACCGTGCAAAAATTAATGAATTTGCCAAAAAATTACGTCACATGCCTAGAGCATATGTAACCATATAAAACACACTCATATACCAACACATTTCAGACGGAATTTCTCATCAGCAGTTACAACCACGTTTTCAGCTAACTAGGTGGTTTGAAGCCCCATGATACTTTAGCAAGACCAGTAAGAAATTTAAAATTGCAAAACGCTACTGCTAAAAGTGGACTATATGGTTTTTGATATTTTTGCTGCTCTCGTGTGCTGAAGGCAATAATTGATTGCATTACTGCAAATTGATATGTGAGCCCCCATGCTCATCTCTGGAAAAGGAATCCTTACTGAAAATTTTCATGTTACGGGGAAAATGTCTCAAAAAAAATGAATGGTCTTAAAGATATGCTGACTACTTCCGTCCTGAAAAAGAGCAATATCATAAATTAAGCCTCATTCCACAAGTAATTTGGCTGCAAAGACGAAGTTCGCCCTCGATTCTGTCCGCGCAATTCAACAGCTTCCCCCAGAGCGGCCCAGTTATGACGGCCCTCACCGGCCGTTCTCCTCCGCCCTGGAGGGGAGGGGAACCTGTTACCACCCGGAGGTACCCCTGGCAAATAGGTGCATCATCGCTGCCTATACCCCAAATTTATGTTGGCACTAACCAACCTAAAGAGTGACCACATCTCTGCCTTGCCACTATGAGCAGACAATCTCTTAATAAAAATTCATACTAAATTAACACAAGGCAACGTAGAAAGATTAAGGAAAGGAAGTGCGTTTATGTAATTATGAATTAGAAAACAGGTAGTCCATTTCTTCACTCAGGTTAAACATTTCTTAAATTTGGAAAAATGATGACAGTATCTCAAACATCTATAGTATTCAATATAATGCTACGTAACAAGCTAATTAGAATGAGATGAAACTAGCTGATCCCTCTCAACGTGAAGTTTCAGTTTAAAATGACTAACTGCACTCGTTTTCTTATTCATTTTAATGGACAAAATCAGTGTTTCAGGAGTAGCTTTTAATACACCGCTGGCCATTAAAATTGCTACACCACAAAATGACGTGCTACAGACGCGAAATTTAACCGACAGGAAGAAGCTGCTGTGATATGAAAATTTTTAGCTTTTCAGAGCATTCACACAAGGTTGGCGCCGGTGGCGACACCTTCAACGTGCTGACATGAGGAAAGTTTCCAACCGATTCCTCATACACATACAGCAGTTGACCGGTCTTGCCTGGTGGAACGTTGTTGTCATGCCTCGTGTGAGGTGGAGAAATGCGTACCATCACGTTTCCCACTTTGATAAAGGTCGGATTGTAGCCTATCGCGATTCCGATTTATCGTATCGCGACATTGCTGCTAGCGATGGTCGATATCCAATTACTGTTAGCAGAATATGGAATCGGTGGGTTCAGGAGGGTAACACGGAACGCCGTGCTGGATCCCAACGGCTAGATCCCAACGGCCTCGTATCACTAGCAGTCGAGATCACAGGCATTTTACCCGCATGGCTGTAACGAATTGTGCAGCCACGTCTCGATCCTTGAGTCAACAAATGGGGACGTTTCCAAGACAACAACCATCAGCACGAACAATTCGACGACGCTTGCAGCAGCATGGACTATCAGCTCGGAGACCATGGCTGCGGTTACCCTTGACGCTGCAACACAGACAGGAGCTCCTGCGATGGTGTACTCAACAACGAACCTACCCAGGTACACCATGGCACGAATGGCAAAACGTCAATTCTTTGGATGAATCCAGGTTCTGTTTACAGCATCATGATGGTCGCATCCGTGTTTGGCGACATCGCGGTGAACGCACATTGGAAGCGTGTATTCGTCATCGCCATACTGGCGTATCACCCGGCGTGATGGTATGGGGTGCCATTGATTACAGGTCTCGGTCACCTCTTGTTCGCATTGACGGCACTTCGAACAGTGGACGTTACATTTCATATGTGTTACGACCCGTGGCTCTACCCTTCATTCGATCCCTGCGAAATCCTACATTTCAGCAGGATAATGCACGACCGCATGTTGCAGGTCCTGTACGGGCCTTTGTGGATAGAGAAAAAGTTCTACTGCCCTGGCTACCACATTCTCCAGATCTCTCACCAATTGAAAACGTCTGGTCAATGGTGGCCGAGCAACTGGCTCGTCACAATACGCCAGTCACTGCTCTTGATGAACTGTGGTATCTTGTTGAAGCTGCATGGGCAGCTGTACCCGTACACGCCGTCGAAGCTCTGTCTGACTCAATGCCCAGGCCAGAGGTGGTTGTTCTGGGTACTGATTTATCAGGGTCTATGCACTCAAATTGCGTGAAAATGTAATCACATGTCAGTTCTAGTATAATATATCTGTTCAATGAATACCCGTTTGTCATCTGCATTTCTTCTTGGTGTAGCAATTTTAAAGGCCATTAGTGTTCTTACGCTCACGATTCATGGCTAGTAATGACGCCATGCTGGAGCCTTGCAGGGGGGTGGGGGGGTGGGAAGGGGGGGTTCTCACTAATTAACCACGAAGTGCTGAGCCACAGTGAGCAGTCGATACATCTCTCTAGAGCAGCCTTCTCAGCCAGCCCAGCTGTCACCACCATGGGCAAATTATTACCATAGCCATTTCGTTTTTTTGTTGTAATGATTTGTTTCCTCTAACCCAGTTTACTGCTCTTTTTTCAGAGTACAAGATTTGAAGGTAATCAAAGTACAATATATTGAAACCGGTCACCAGATTATCAAATTTTACTTATATACCTGAGAGTGCTGTTTTCCTAGAACAGCGTTGCAGAAAGTATTTTTTCATTAATCCAGAGCCGTAGTTTTGTGGACTGACGAGGTTGGTTAAGTCGTGCGATGCTATTGCGGTGGTATGGATACGTTAAAAGTTTAGAATAACCTGGAATTAATGTAGACCACATAGTAACTCAGGCAGGACTGTAGCATGCTGACAGATGGCAGCAAAACGAGACGGACACGTTTCCTTGCTCGACACGATGTTGCTGTCGGAGAGACCGTGAGTCGCGAATGACGACAGATCGGTACTAATACAGCGGTTACCTCTCAGGGATGGAAACCCTTGAGCTGAAAAGCTGTCGGAACTGCTACATAATAGCCCTTCCCTACCTCCCTTTTTTCAGTCTTATTAAATAATTACTTTTGTGATATTTTTTAGATTTCCGTTCTATATTACTATATTACAAATTTTGATCAAACCACATAGAGGAAGGCGCGCATAACTAGAATCTCTGGCAATGATCGCCCTTTATTTAACTGACCTAGGATTTCCGCTCTGATAATACACGGGATGGATAAAAAGTAGTGAAAATACTGCCGTATGTCGTACCTTTTTATTGACAGGCGTTCACCGTATTACACGCCGATTCCGAATCCGCTTTCCCCATACGAATGGAATGTGTCGTTCATCTACAGCGCGTCAGTTTCTACCGATGGCTTGCAAGGACAGTCCCACGGCACGGATGACGTCTTGTCTTGTGTTGTAGCACGTTCGTTTTGGTGATCAGGTAATCGCATGGACTCGTATCGGGTGAATGAGGTGGATTATGCAGTATCTCCCACACCCACCCACGCAGGATCCCCGATACGGGATTCGTCATGTGGCATTGTGTTTAATCATGAAGGATGATGGGATGCAGTGCCAGTAGGTGGCGTCACTTCGTTTCCAGACGAAGATGACGTTGCCACAAACTGCAGTACTGTATGCAATGGCCATCTGTTACGGCGCTTGAACTGGTTTCCCGCACTTTCACAGAGTACACACTGCAACTGACTCAAACACAGTCGTCGCCGCTCACAAAACTACTTCAGATGACCTTCTGCAGTCACCTACAGACAGCTCACATGCCATTTCAAGCAGACCTTCGACGTTGCAGCAGTTTTCCCAGTAATTTTTATCCAACCCTCTTAATTCTAGACTAGAAGATATGTTTTTTGTACTTTAGGTAGACACAACGCATCGTCAAAGGAAGCTCTTTCATCAGTTCAACATCGTTCCTCCAAAGTTGGCCTCTGGTGTCATCATTGATGCATTTAAAAACCCGACTGATTCTCAGTCGGTTAAAGAAGTGTAATGTTTCTTAGTTTCACGAATCTGCACTTCATGATTTCACTTTAATGTAAGAGAACGGAGCTAACACAATAAGATGAGAAATGTCATGAGATACGTTCTAAGATCATGTCGGACCTCTTTTTGTCCGGCCTAATGCAGCAACTGGAAGAGGCATGGACTCAACAAGTCATTGGAAGTCCCCTGCAGAAACACTAAGCCGTACCGCCTCTATAGATGTCCATAACTGCAAACGTGTTGCCGGTGCAGGATTGCGTGCACAAACTGACCTCTCGATTATCTCCCATTAATATTCCATGGGATTCATTTCGGGTGATATGAGCAGCCAAGTCATTCGCTTGAACTGTCCAAAACGTTCTACAAGCCAGTTGTGAACACTTGTGACCGGTTACACGGCGTATTGTTATCCATAAAAATTCCTTCGTTGTTTGGGAACATGAAGTCTATGAATGGCTGAAAGTAGTCCCCTAGTAGGCGAACATAACCGTTACCAGTCGATGATTGGCTCAGATGGACCAGCGGACTAAGTCCATTTCATGTCAACACCCATGCCATTGTGGAGACATCATCAACTTGCACAAAGCTTTGTTGACAACTTGGGCCCATGGCTTCGTGGGGCCTACTCCACACTCGAAACCCATCATCAGCTATTATACACTGGAATCGAGAGGCATCTGATCAGGCCACTGTTTCCCAGTCGTCTAGGATCCAGCCAAACCTAGGAAATGAACTGCAGGCGATGTGCTGCTAGCGTCGGTCGGCTGCTCCCATAGCCGATAACAACATATTTCGCCGCACTGTTCTAATGGGTACTTTCGTCGTATGTTCGACATTGATTTCTGCAGTTATATCACGCAGTGTTGCTTGTCTGTTAGCACTGACAACTCGACGCAAGCGTCGGTCACTGCGTTGTCCATGGTGAGAATTTTTTGTGGTGGACGTCATCAATCTTCTGACTGGTTTGATGCGGCGCGTCACGAATTCCTCTCCTGTGCCAGTCTCTTCATCTCAGAGTACCACTTTCAGCCTACATTCTCAATTATTTGCTGGATGTATTCCTGTCTCTGCCTTCCTCTACAGTTTTTTCCCTCTGCAGCCCCCATCTAATACCATGGACGTCTAAACAGATGTCCTATTATTCTGTCCCTTATCCTTGTCAGTGTTTTCCACATATTCGTTTCCTCTCCGATTCTGAGCAGAACCTCCTCATTCCTTACGTTATCAGTCCAAAGGGGACACAGACCTGTTATTTATCTCGTGCAGCTAGAAGCCACCTGTCCCTCTAAGAAGAAAAGTAATCGCTGGCAGCACGAAGCTTGTAAAGCGACTAGTTAGCAGGCTTAAGTCTCGTTCGTTACCGGAATTAAGCAGAAAAATCGCTCCACCAACCAAGAACGCCTACGCATCACCATCCACTGAATCAAGGAAGAGTTATCGATCTACCAATCCTTCTGGTGTCTGGGCCTACTGAGGTTCCTAGAATGAGGGGTAACGCCCGAAATTTGGTATTGTCGGCACACTCTTGAAATTGCGGACCTCGTAATATTTAATACTCTAACAATTTCTGAAATAGAACGAGCCAAGCGTCTTACTCCAACTACCACTTCGCGTTCAAAGTCTGTTGATTCCCGTCGGGCAGCCTTAATCACGTCGGAAACCGTTTCACATGAATCACGTGAGCCAGCCAGGGTGGCCGAGCGGTTCTAGGCGCTACAGTCTGGAACCGCGCGACCGCTACGGTCGCAGGTTCGAATCCTGCCTCGAGCATGGATGTGTGTGATGTCCTTAGGTTAGTTAGGTTTAAGTAGTTCTAAGTTCTAGCGGACCGATGACCTTAGAAGTTGAGTCCCATAGTGCTCAGAGCCATTTGAAGCATTTGAATCACGTGAGTACAAAGGACAGCTCCACCAGTGTACTGCCCTTTTACGCCTTGTGTACGCGATACTAACGCGATCTGTATATTTGCGTATTCCTTTCGCATGAGTTTTGTCTCCTCATTGCAATTCACCTACAATTATTTGGTACATTCCAGATTTGGGATAAACGTGCATTATGTATGTGTGCTGTTTGTAAGTGTCTGCTTGTGCGTCGAGTGAACGAGAAGAAAAAAGAGCGCTGTAATTCATATTCGACAAAATATAGTAGCGACACAAACGCAGCTCGGAAAATGAGAGCCCTCTATGAAGGCTGTGTCAGATAGCCCACCAAAGGAGAGCCATCCGTAGCAGATGGACGTGCAGTAAAACAAGGTGAAAGCTGTCCCAGGGCGCACCGCGCGCAGCTTTGGCAGTCACAGGAGTGGCCAGCTAAGCGGGCCTTTGATCCGAGAGGGTACCGAGAAGCGGACGACCCGATGGGGCCCTGAAAGGCTTCGGGCCTGCGCAGGCCGGCGCGTCACACACCAAAGACCGCGCGGCCCTCGTGCTCGCGCGGTTCCGGGGGACCGGCTGAGTGCAGAGTGTGTGCCCAGACACGACTCACAGACACTAATACAGCACTCCTGTTTATGGGTCATAACTCTGACGACGTCTTCTGCATCTTACAATATTATTTTGGTGTTGTCTGTTTCTGTATCAAGCTTAATTTTCACGTCTGAAGTTTATTGCTTCTCCAATAAACACGAAAAATAAAAAAATATAAATATAGTCCATAGGTAGTGCTTGAAAACTCACAGTCCGATAGACAGTTTATACACTGAAGCGCCACAGAAACTGGTATAGGCGTGCGTATTCAAATACAGAGATGACTATACAAGCAGATCACGGAGCTGTGGTCGGCAACGCCTATATAAGACAGGTGTCTTGCGCAGTTATAGATCGGTTACTGCTGCTACCATGACAACTTATCAGGATTTAAACTGTTCAAATGTGTGTTAAATCTTATGGGACTTAACTGCTAAGGTCATCAGTCCCTAAGCTAACACACTATTTAACCTAAATTATCCTAAGGACAAAAACACATACCCATGCCCCAGGGAGGACTCGAACCTCTGCCGGGACCAGCCACACAATCAAGATTTAAGTGAGTTTGAAAGCAGTCGACCCGAGCGGAACGCTGCTCTCTGCACCTGGCGTAGCTGCCCGCTGATAGCTCCTCGGAGTGGTCTCTAACAAGCTGCAACTGGCGTAGCTGCCAGTGACGCTCTACTGAGCGGCACGAACCCGCGCAAGCCGCTTAACACTTTCGGGCGCTAAGTGGCAAGAGCTTCGGCTCAACTTCCTGCAACTTCGGTTGTAAATCTCCCCAGCGGGACTCTCCCGTTCTTTGGTAGGGTAATCTCAGTGTCAGGGGCCCGTTCACGTCGGATAACCCCGCGCACTGTAGGCCGCTCTCTTCAACCCGCGCTCTCTTGCGCCGCGCATTGCACTCCGCGCAGATAGGTCGTAGGGACACCCCTCTTCTGTAGGAACACGATACACAGCGCTTTCGCTAAAAAGCAAATATTGTCGCTTCTTGAAAAAGAGCAAAATTGTCATGCATCCATCCTTCCCTATCCAAATAAATAAATACTCCCGAAACAGCAAAGATGTCCGATCTTTCCTGTGCTTCCCCACCACTCACCCGCAGCAAAGCTGCAGCACAAGAGGCGGTAATGCCGGCTACTCCCGCCATCATTTCCGTCCCACTGTCCACCTTCCAAGAGCAGGTTGCCTTGAAGGATAAACAGATCGCGGAACAGCTGGAGCTGATCGCAGAGCTGATGGGCAGCGAAAACACACAAACAGAAACACCCACACCACACACACAGACACCTGCTGAACAACAGAAGGACATGCCCCTTATCTCACCTCTGGTGGCCCAGGCACCGACGGAACCGGATCCAGAGCCGACAGAGGACACAACAAACACAGATGAAGACGGGCCATGGCAGCAGGTCGGCCCAAGGCGCAAACAGCAGCCAAATACGCAAACAAGTGAGCCCACAAACTCACGAGGCAACGGCCGAGCGCTGCTGCCAACACCATCTACATCACGTACAAACAACAATAACAACACAGGGACCAACACAAACAACCCTGCGACTGCAGCAACCACAAATATACAAGCAGCTACGCAGAACACAAACAACACCGCGACTGGCTTCCCACCAGTCATCATTCACAACTACGGAGACCTAAGTCTCCTCAACAAGGAATTTAACAATCAGCACAGCCTCACAACATACTACTCCAAGCTCACCGGGGAACACGCCGCACTGTACGTGGCGAACAAAGCAGACTACACGAATCTACTGGACTTTCTCAAAAAAAGGAAGGTAGAACACTTCACGTACAGGACAGTCCTGGAAAAAACTCAGCAGTACGTGATAAAGGGGATAGACTCACGAACCCCGACCGACACAGTACACAATGAACTCTCTGCTCTCGGGTGGGAGTGCATTCGGGTAAACCGAATGTCAGAGTTCGGCACAGCGAGACCGTCTCACAACTACATGGCGGAGTTGGCCGACACGGCCAAATCCCGCGACCTGCTGAAGTTGAAGCTATTTCTTCACATGGTCGTAAATGTAGAAATTTACAACACGCCGCGCACCCCCCAACAATGCCACAACTGCCAGCGCTATGCGCACGCGGGTATCAGATGCGGTCTCGCACCCCGCTGCCGCATTTGCGCTGGCGGTCACACAACCCAACGCTGCAAACTCCCCCATACAGCACCTCGCAAGTGCGCAAACTGTGGTGCTGCCCATCCGGCAAACTACAGAGGGAGCATTGCTTACAAAGCAGCTCTGAGGCGCAAAATCGCGAAACATGCGAAACCTACCGCCATCACAGTTCCAAAACCGCCCCCGCGCCCAGTAAGAAGTGGAATATCCTTCGCTGGCAGCCCCAGCAGCGCGGGACGGTCAGAGGAGCCCCAGAGCTCAAAACACGCTCAGCAAGCGCCCCCAGCAACAGACACACAACAGACAAGCACAACGCCTGACACCACACCCGCACCGAGCACACCACACGAAACAAGCAACAACAACACCCTACCCCCTGAGATCGCGAACTGCAGCCCACCACAGGCTACAGAAAACGCACCTACACAGGGACAACCACAGCGCCAGAGGAGGAGGAGAAGGAGAAACAGCCGAAGCACGAGGAACACGACCACACCACAACAACCACACAGGCAACAGAACACCAACACCCACGAACACATCCCGGACACCAACTCAACAACTCACATTACACACCCACTCACCACAGAGAATACACAGGCGACCACAACTGCCACACGAACAACCGACTCGCAGGCCAGCCCTCACCAAACGCCAACACTGGAACAAGCGGCCGCTAACACGACCAATAACTCGCAGGCCGACATGACCAACATTACTACAACATTCCAGAGAATAATGGAAACATTATTCCCCGGACGCACGACCACCGAAATAGTCTCGAAGATTATGGGGTGTGTCTCACAACTCTTCATGCAGTTCATGTCGGGTACGCTCAACTGGACTAGCTTCCAAGCCACTATCACACCGCTTTTCACACTACTACATGGATAATACACCACACCAGCCCCGAAACGCAGACTTAAACACAATCACACAGATCCTGTTTTGGAATGCCAACGGGATCGCTAGCAAAAAACCCGAGATGGCCACGTTCATGGAGCGAAAGGGTATCCGAATCGCTCTTGTGAACGAAACACTGCTTACGCCTCGCAAACAACTAAACTTCCCAGGTTATTGCGTCTATCGTACCGACCGAGCGGATGGCAGGAGGGGAGGCGGCACGGCAATCATCATACACAGAGACACAGACCACACGAACATCGAGCTCCCAGCACTTGAAAGACTAGAGGCTACGGCCGTCAGGGTCAAGTTCAACGGAGCCAACACCACACTGGTATCGCTATACAATCCTCCTAATCACATAGTAACACGCGATATCAGCACAGTACTCAACATAGCACCGCGGGTAATAGCCGCTGGAGACCTCAACGCAAAACACCCTGATTGGAACTCACGAATACGAACCTCAAACGGCAAGAAACTGTACGAACACGCGATAGGCCGAAACTACATTATACTTGGACCGGACGTTCCCATGTTCGTGCCTACACAGGCCCGACATAGGCCAGACGTGTTAGACATAGCCCTCATAAAGGGATTACATGTACACTGAACCTAACGGTTGAAAACTATCTGGACTCAGACCACATGCCTGTAATACTGCACATGGAAGAGACACTGCAGGACATCGAACCACGCAGGATGTTCAACTACAAGCGTGCGAATTGGACACTGTTCAAGGAAACGCTTGATAGTCGCATTCCTGACACACACGAAATTAACAACACACAGCAAATTGATGAGGCTGTGGAGGCTCTCACAACTGCCGTCCAAGACGCAATGACTGACGCCATTCCATTTACAACACCAAGACAACACTCGACGGCCCTGCCCCAGGAAATCCTGGGCCTTATCTCAACGAGGAACCGCCTCAGGAGATACTGGCAGCGTACCAGGCGCCCGTTCTAAAAACTGCACGTCAACAGACTCCAGCGCATAATACGGAATAAAATTCAAACATTCAGAAACGAACAACGGGGACAGAAACTCGCTGGGCTGGATACCACACGTCCTGGCGTGTGGCAGCTGGCCAGACACTTCACCAGGGAGAAACATTACATTCCCACGTTACAAGGACCAGACGGCCCAGCCTACTCCGCGACGGAGAAGGCAGAGCTTATGGCCACAACACTTGCAGCGTCTTTCATGCCGAATCTGGTTCCTTCAGACCCAGCATTCACACTTGAAACGGACCAGGAGGTTACACGACTTGTAGCCCAGCCCTCGCGCAACGAAATAAGACGTGCTAGCACAAATGAAGTCACATGGGCTATCAAGCACACCAACGCTAGAAAAGCCCCTGGGTCTGATGGCATTCAAAACCGTGTCCTCCAGGAGTTCACGGATAAAGCCGTAGAATACCTCACACACCTAACGAATGCCATCCTGACACACCAACGCTTCCCTGACTTTTGGAAGGCGGCCAAGGTCCTGATGTTCAGGAAGCCAGGGAAAGACCACTCCCTCCCACAAAATTACCGACCTATCAGTCTGCTGTGCTCGCTCAGCAAGATTGTTGAGAAGGTAATACTAAAACGTATCACTAGGCATTGCATCGCCAACGACACCCTAAGACCGGAGCAATTCGGCTTTAGGAATCACCACTCGACAACACAACAACTCCTCCGCGTAGTCGAACATATAACACACGGCTACAACATGAACAAAGCCACAGGGGCCGTGTTCCTAGACATCGAAAAGGCTTTCGATCGTCTCTGGCACAACGGACTCATACGCAAACTAAGCGAAGCTGGTTTCCCGGACGGACTCGTGCGTCTCATACACTCATATCTCACGAACAGATGTTTCAACACTAACGTGCAGGATAAACAATCAACACAACACGGTATCCAAGCTGGAGTACCCCAAGGAAGCATCCTAGGGCCCATCTTGTTTAACCTGTACATTAATGACTTCCCAGCGACACGAAACACGACGTTAGCTGTCTACGCGGATGACACAGCCATCCTCGCGCAAGACTGGAAACCGTCGAACATCAACTCACGAATACAGACAGCACTCAGAACAGCTGAGCCTTGGCTGGAGCGATGGCGTATTAAAGTAAACGTCGACAAGTGCGAAGCAGTTCTGTTCACACGCAGACCGAAACTACTGCGCAAACACCAACACTGTAGACCGATAACACTACATACACGCCCAATACGTTTCCGAGAGAAAGTCAGATACCTTGGTGTCTGGCTGGACCGGAAACTTACATGGAGGGACCACATTGAATACGTTGCCAACCGAGCGCACGCGAGGCTCAAACAGCTCTACCCAATGCTCAACAGGGCAAGCACACTGAATAGGAGGGTGTCGAGGTCCTTATACATGACACTGATTAGACCTCTGATGACGTACGCAGCTCCCGTCTGGGGATATGCAGCTCCCACACGACTGCGCCGCCTGCAGATCATACAGAACAAGGTGCTACGAATCATCAGCAATGCTCCACGCTACACACGCACCGTGGATCTTCACCATGAATACCGCCTTGATACCCTCAAGGAAGTATTCAAGAAACACGCCACACGACTATACAGGAACTCGAGACACTCGAACAATCCTTTCATCCTCACTCTGGGAAACTACGATCACAACCACAGGTGGAAACACAAGCGGCCAAAGACACTGCTAGCTAGGGCATAACCACCTATGGTAAACTAACATACGCAAACAGCGACAAACGCCGGTAAGCCCCTGCATATCAGCAACACTGACTGGCAACTACCAGCTGCTATTAGAGCCAACCAACAGGCCACAGCAGGGACACCGACGAGCTCGCCCACAGACGCACGAACAATCTGCCAACACTCCCTCACACTGTGTCTCCGGTATATGACCTATCGGACACAAGACCGAAAACAAACCTAACTGTTGCAGGTTGCAGGACGCTGAACGAGGACTCTGTACCAGCACCCAGCGCCAGCCGCCGAGCAGCACAAACGCACAACGTCAAGGTATCGACATGCATGATACCCACTACTAACAAAGCCTATCCTTACACAACCTATCGCAGGCAGCAAGACAACCGCTACTGCTCTTGCCGCCCGACCTAACTTTCGCAGAGGTTTTTTTCCCTTGGCTCTTGCTTTGGCACTTTTCTTCCTCTGCCCTTCAAACCGCTACCCTTCGTCGGATTTCGACCAATCTATCTCCAGATGAGCGCGTATTAATGGTTAATCCTAACCAGACGTACGCAGACATCGCAGTACCCACATCCTGCGACACCTCACTTTAGTGAATACTAACCCTTATGCAGAGATGGCAGTAGACCTTACGTGTTGGCCATCATGCCGGTGTGGGCGTGGAGGGGCTCCACCTCTTTTTTTTTAAAAAAAAAAAAAGTATTACAGTCGGCGCACGAGCGATGGGACACAGCATCTCTGAGGTAGCGATGAGGAGGGGATTTTTCCCGTACGACCATTTCACGACTGAACACTGAATATCAGGGATCCGAAAAACATCAAATCTCCAACGTCGCTGTGGCTGGAAGAACGGGACCTACGACGATTGAAGAGAATCTTTCAACTGAGCTTTCGGAGCCTTAGGCCCTCTCGTGCATCATTGATGACTGCACGACACAAAGCTTTACGTCTCGCATGGGCCGTCAATACCGATGGGGACAATCTCCTGAATCCATGGACACTGTATGGCAGCAGAGGACTGTTCAAGCTGGTGGTGGTCCTGTAATGGTGTGGGGCGTGTGCAGGGGGAGTGATTTGGGACCCCTGATACATCTAGATACGACTCTGACAAGTGACAGGTACGTAAGCATCCTATCTGATCACTTGCACCCATTCAAGTCCTTTCTGCACTGCTATGGGCTTGAGCTATTCCAACAGGACAATGCGATACCCCACACGTCCAGAAACGCTACAGAGTAGCTCCAGGAACACTCTTATCAGTTTAAACACTTCCGCTGGCCATGAAACTCCCAGACATGAACATTAATGAGCTTATCTTGGATGGCTTGCAACGAGCTGTTCAGAAGAGATCTCCACCCCCTCGGACTCTATCGGATTTATGGACAGCCCTGCTCCATTCATTGTGTCAGTTCTCTCCAGTACGACTTCAGACATTAGTCGAGACCATACCACGTCGTGTGGCGGCACTTCTGCGTGCTCGCGGGTGCCCTACACGACATTAGGTAGGTGTGCCCGTTTCTTTGGCTCATCAGTGTATGTTATTAGAAGTAGTCACCTAATTAACGATAAATCCCGCGAACGTTGCCCAAGAAAATAGTTATAGTTCCACAGAACCAATTAAAACTACAAGTCCGAGACTGGCTCCCCACTAAAAATTCTGTAAGTCCAACTTGTAACTAGCTTAAGATTGATAGTGATATCTCTGACCACACTGGCGTGTGCTATGGACTATTATTCGTATTTTCTTTGCCCTCCCATGCTGTGTCGTAACGATTTTCGGCGAACATAGACTGCACAACTCATCGTAAATGACAATATTTCGGGGCGCTGCTCAGGTGTATGGTCGAGCATTCACGACAAAACTTAGCTACAATGATGAGCGATAGCTGTACGACTATTGTCATCGGGAGTCAGAATGGTGCCTGTTGGTGTTGAAGGCACCTGTGGCGATCTGGAAACTGCAGGGTTAGGTGGCTATCGTTGGGCTGGCTCTATCTATTGTCCGGCTCGAATTCTCTGAGGATATTGACAATAGGAGCATCCCAGCGGTCTTAAAGTGTACCACACGTTACCAAACATTTGCCATCTACCAACAGTGTAGGAAAGTAAGATTTTTGCTATGTTCTTGCAGCTGACTGGAATGAATGACTGAAACGTCCGAGTGAAATGGTAATAGTGACTAAAATTCTGTAGCCATCATTGGAAAGTGAGGGCAGACGACATCGGAATACAAAGTTACGAGCTGTGGACGGCGACTAAGATTTGTCTTGAACGAGTCTCTTCGATTTTCCGTGGATCAGCTGGTGGCCCAATGATACAAATTAAACCCGTGCATACAGTCGTAACAATTGTTTCTGTTACGTACCAGAACAAACACGGTAGTTGTCGTATTGACAAGAGTAAAACTGAATTGACTGATAATTTTATATAATTCTCATTTATTGTTCCGCCCCAGTTGCATAGTTTTTTAATTCGATTATTCGTTTCGAAGATTCTGAATCATCTCTAGATCTAAGACAAAGTAATCCTAAATATGCACTATAAAATATTTTACAGTAGTAGAAATAAATAAATTGGACATAAATGTAGAATTTACCTACGTAATTGCAACCCGTTTTGTCTACTCAGAACAACATATCAGAGTACTGTGTTTTGCAACTGCGGTCAACCGCGAGACCATTACGGTCGCAGGTTCGAATCCTGCCTCGGGAATGGATGTGTGTGATGTCTTTAGGTTAGTTAGGTTTAACTAGTTCTAAGTCCTAGGGGACTAATGACCTCAGAAGTTGAGTCCCATAGTGCTCAGAGCCATTTGAACCATTTGAACTGCGGTCAGTGTTTTAAATAGGTAGATGTTGGATGGGGGAGGGGAAATGCAGCGAGGCTAATCTGAGGAGGGGAAGTAAACAGGGAGGGAGTGATAGGGATGTCATGAGTTTAATAATAGAGGTTGTGTTACAATTGTACAGCATATAATTATGAAGAAATTCTCGTTGAAATCACTAAGTGTAGAACAACGCGTATGCAAAATGTAAACGTTATAAGGTAGTGAAACTATAAAATGAACTGAGAGGGGGTTAAAGCGGGAAAAGAAGGCCTGGGTGGCGGGGAGAGGGGGGGGGGGGGAGGTATGGAGGTATGGATCGTGGCAGGGATGCCATGGGGCGATGGGGGTCAATAGGAGAGGTCTTACAAGATATCGGAATGGACGCGTAAAACTGTAAAAAGGAAATGAAATAGTACATTTTAAAACTGGAAATAAAGCAGCGAAAACTAAACAAATATCTGAAGATATTCAAATGGTAAAACTTTGAAAGTTACTCTTAAAGTATAAAAATAAAATCGTATAAAGATTTTGTCTTTGAACTATTAGACGAATTGGCCTAGAACAACGGATGCATAAACAGTGAAAGACATAAACATCGTAAGATTACAGATATATTAATTATAAAAGTGAAAGTATATGCAGCAATTCAAGTTATAGGGACGGAAGTGACATTTACGGTCAAATGTATTCGTTTCTGCTAGGTGTAGTTATACGGCATGAAGCTTTGCAGTATGTACTGACGCCACTCGGCACGTCGGCCGCTGCTAGGAAGGTGTGTGAGCCGATGCGCTCCCACTGTCTCTTCTCGGTGAGTGGGGCTGTTGATCACACGTGCGCTGCGGTGAGGTCAAAGTTTCTACAAAAATGAACTTTCAGTCAAATCGTTCTGCTGGTTTAATGTGTTACCAGGCTCTTCCAAAATTTTCAGGTTTCTCTTACGTTCATTGTGCAGAACTTCCAAGTACGCATCAATAGTTGCAAACAGCATGTTTCGATGTTAGAAGAAACTCACCAAACGCAGTTTTATTTACGTGAATTATAACAACATTTTCTATATTAATCTCCAGCTTACTTAGTTTCCGTTTTTAATAACGCATTAATGATGGATCGAAAATCTTCTGTCACGATTCTTTCAGTGTGCCAAGATTTAACGTGAATAAAGTGTGGAAACTGTCCAAAAGTTTACGTAAGTCGAACGGGATGTGCGTCTGAAATACACTTCAGACCGCACGCTTCGATACATAGTACTGAAACAACGTTTGGTAAGCATCTAATATCGAAATATGCGGCTGCAACTATTGATATGCATTTGCAAGTGCTGCACAATGAGCATAAGAGGAACCTTCTCACAATGGTGGAAGAAACTGGGAGTTTTGCACACCGTCTGCAAAAGCCTGACAACACATTAAACTAGCAGAACGATTTGATTAACAGTACATTTTTTAGGAACTATGACCTCATCCTTCCCCATGAACCATGGACCTTACCGTTGGTGGGGAGGCTTGCGTGCCTCAGCGATACAGATGGCCGTACTGTAGGTGCAACCACAACGGAGGAGCATCTGTTGAGAGGCCAGACAAACATGTGGTTCCTGAAGAGGGGCATCAGCCTTTTCAGTAGTTGCAGGGGCAAAAGTCTGGATGATTGACTGACCTGGCCTTGCAACATTAACCAAAACGGCCTTGCTGTGCTGGTACTGCGAACGGCTGAAAGCAAGGGGAAACTACGGCCGTAATTTTTCCCGAGCGCATGCAGCTTTACTGTATGGATTAATGATGATGGCGTCCTCTTGGGTAAAATATTCCGGAGGTAAAATAGTCCCCCATTTGGATCTCCGGGCGGGGACTACTCAAGAGGACGTCGTTATCAGGAAAAAGAAAACTGGCGTTCTACGGATCGGAGCTTGGAATGTCAGATCCCTTAACCGGGCAGGTAGATTAGAAAATTTAAAAAGGGAAATGGATAGGTTAAAGTTAGATATAGTGGGAATTAGTGAAGTTCGGTGGCAGGAGGAACAAGACTTTTGGTCAAGTGAATACAGGGTTATAAACACAAAATCAAATAGGGGTAATGCAGGAGTAGGTTTAATAATGAATAGGAAAATAGGAATGCGGGTAAGCTACTGCAAACAGCATAGTGAACGCATTATTGTGGCCAAGATTGACAGCCGGCCGGAGTGGCCGTGCGGTTCTGGGCGCTACAGTCTGGAGCCGCGTGACCGCTACGGTCGCAGGTTCGAAACCTGCCACGGGGATGGATGTGTGTGATGTCCTTAGGTTAGTTAGGTTTAAGTAATTCTGAGTTCTAGGGGACTGACGACCACAGCAGTTAAGTCCCACAGTGCTCAGAGCCATTTGAACCATTTTGAACCAAGATAGACACGAAGCCCACGCCTACTACAGTAGTACAAGTTTATATGCCATCTAGCTCTGCAGATGATGAAGAAAATGAAGAAATGTATGATGAGATAAAAGGAATTATTCAGGTAGTAAAGGGAGACGAAAATTTAATAGTCATGGGTGACTGGAATTCGAGGGTAGGAAAAGGGAGAGAAGGAAACATAGTAGGTGAATATGGATTGGGGCTAAGAAATGAAAGAGGAAGCCGCCTGGTAGAGTTTCGCACAGAGCATAACTTAATCACAGCAAACACTTGGTTCAAGAATCATGAAAGAAGGTTGTATACATGGAAGAATCCTGGAGATACTAGAAGGTGTCAGATAGATTATATAATGGTAAGACAGAGATTTAGGAACCAGGTTTTAAATTGTAAGACATTTCCAGGGGCAGATGTGGACTCTGACCACAATCTATTGGTTATGAACTGTAGATTAAAACTGAAGAAACTGCAAAAAGATGGGAATTTAAGAAGATGGGACCGGGATAAACTGAAAGAACCAGAGGTTGTACAGAGTTTCAGGGAGAGCATAAGGGAACAATTGACAGGAATGGGGGAAAGAAGTACAGTAGAAGAAGAATGGGTAGCTTTGAGGAATGAAATAGTGAAGGCAGCAGAGGATCAAGTAGGTAAAAAGACGAGGGCTAGTACAACTCCTTGGGTAACAGAAGAAATATTGAACTTAATTGACGAAAGGAGAAAATATAAAAATGCAGTAAATGAAGCAGGCAAAAAGGAATACAGACGTCTAAAAAATGAGATCGACAGGAAGTGCAAAATGGCTAAGCAGGGATGGCTAGAGGACAAATGTAAGGATGTAGAGGCTTACCTCACTAGGGGTAAGATACATACTGCCTACAGGAAAATTAAAGAGACCTCTGGAGAAAAGAGAGCCACTTGCATGAATATCAAGAGCTCAGATGGAAACCCAGTTCTAAGGAAAGAACGGAAAGCAGAAAGGTTGAAGGAGTATATAGAGGGTCTATACAAGGGCGATGTACTTGAGGACAATATTATGGAAATGGAATAGGATGTCGATGAAGATGAAATGGGAGATACGATACTGCGTGAAGAGTTTGACAGAGCACAGAAAGACCTGAGTCGAAACAAGGCCCCGGGAGTAGACAACATTCCATTAGAACTACTGACGGTCTTGGGAGAGCCAGTCCTGACAAAACTCTACCATCTGGTGAGCAAGATGTATGAGACAGGCGTAATACGCTCAGACATCAAGAAGAGTATAATAATTCCAATCCCAAAGAAAGCAGGTGTTGACAGATGTGAAAATTACCGAACTATCAGTTTAATATGTCACTGCTGCAAAATACTAACGCGAATTCTTTACAGACGAATGGAAAAACTGGTAGAAGCCGACTTCGTGGAAGATCAGTTTAGATTCCGTAGAAATACTGCAACACTTGAGGCAATACTGACCTTACGACTTATCTTAGAAGAAAGATTAAGGAAAGGCAAATCTACATTTCTAGCATTTGTAGACTTCGAGAAAGCTTTTGACAGTGTTGACTGGAATACTCTCTTCCAAATTCTAAATGTGGCAGGGGTAAAATACAGGTAACAAAAAGCTGTTTACAGTTTGTACAGAAACCAGATGGCAGTTATAAGAGTCGAGGGGCATGAAAGGGAAGCAGTGGTTGGGAAGGGAGTGAGAGAGGGTTTTGGTCTATCCAAGATGTTATTCAGTCGGTATATTGAGCAAACAGTAAAGAAAACAAAAGAAAAATTCGGTGTAAGTGTTAAAATCCGAGGTTCGTCGATGACGTTGTAATTCTAACCCAAGGACCTGGAAGAGCAGTTGAACGGAATGGACAATGTCTTGAAAGGAGGATATAAGATGAACATCAACAAAAGCTAAACGAGAATAATGGAATGTAGTTCGTATTAAGTCGGGCGATGCTGAGGGAATTAGATCAGGAAGTGAGACACTTATAGTAGTAAAGGAGTTTTGCTATTTGGGAAATGAAATATGGACAATGGCGGGAAGACGATATGGGTCGTGCTTTGGCTGCAGTACGAAATAGTGGTTTTGGCATCAATACGACTGCCAAAGCTGGCAGGTGCTACGGTCGCAGATTAGAATCCTGCCTCGCATTGATGTGTGTTGGGTTGTTTGGGGGAGGAGACCAGACAGCGAGGTCATTGGTCTCATTGTATTAGGGAAGGATGGGGAAGAAAGTCAGCCGCGCCCTTTCAAAGGAACCATCTCGGAATTTGCATGGAGCGATTTTGGGAAATCACGGAAAACCTAAACCTGGATGGCCGGACGCGGGATTGAACCGTCGTCCTCCCGAATGCGAGTCCAGTATGCTAGCAATTGCGCCACCTCGCTCAGTTGGATGTGTGTATGTCCTTGGGTTAGTGAGGTTTAAGTAGTTCTAAGTTGTAGGGGACTGATGACCTCAGATGTTAAGTCCCATAGTGCTCAGAGCCATTTGAACCTTTTTTTTTTTCGACTGCCAAAACTTGCAGTTTGCCGAGTGCAGCACAACATTACAAAGACGTTTAGCAAGGAAAAACTACTTTGAAAGTAGACAACAGAAACGTTGTCTGCAGTACGTCTGACTAGCCAGTAGCTAGGAGAATAATATTTGATATTACAATTAATAACTGCGTTTACCAGCTTTTGAGATACTTTAACAAGGAGACACTTCTTTGATATACTAAAAAAGACTGTTGATCAAATTGGTTGATGAAACTGCAGTTTGCTGCGAAAGTGTAGCTGCACGGTATGTACCACTTCTAATTGTTTAAAAACATTCATGTTCGGCAGAAGGATCGAAAGATGTAGCTGCACCAGGAACAATTTTACCTGCAGTCCAGAATGCGGATATATCAATAAGGATATATTTTTGAGGTGGTTTGAAATATTTCATCAAGATTCGTTAAAGGAAAGCAAAGTATTGCTCCTTCTTGACGACCATGCAACCCACAGGTAAAAATCTTGATGCCCTTGGTAACGCTCGAGAAAATAGTATCATCCTGTGGTCACCACCGGCCCCAACAGCCTACAGGCTACAATCACTGTACATCAAGTTTTCTAAGCCTTTGAATAGTTACTACATTGCAGAGATGGAGAAATTTCCAAGACAAAAACGCAGGGAAGGCAAATCCGAACTTGCGCGTCTCTTCAGTATGTCTGCAACATAAGGACCACAGGTGAAAGGCTTTGCAAAATCAAGAGTTTGCCAGTAAATAGGAATATTTTTCAAGACTTCCATTTCGCAGCTGTGATGCAAACAAATGACGTTCCTATAAGAGAGGTACATGTCAATGAGCTAGTTCTGGAACTACATAGGACTATAACTGAATCGACGTAAGTTGGTCTCTGACAGGTGCAGTGGGCTGCGCGCATTAGATTTGCGCTCCTGCTTAAGCCAAGCACGTAACGCGATTTTATAAACGCCCCCATGACAATGCCTCAGTGTTGTCACAGATGTAAGACCACTGCTGTGTTCGCCCGCAGAGGTCAGGGTTCCGCAGTTGAAAGATGGCAACACTGCTGCGAACTATTAGGGATCTACTTACACCGACTCGGCTATTGGCCCTACGCTATCTTCTCAGCACTTGGAAGTCAAGTTGAGCTAAAATGTATTCCAGATGGCGTAGTAAAATTGGCGTCGAAAGTTCCGTCGGTTGAAATCTCTACTATACAGAGTAAACTATCTTCAGAAAGGAGCTTCAATTGTCACAATAGTTCTCACGAGCAGTCCACACAGACAAAGATGGAAGAAACGGAAAAAGGATAAAATGGAAACAACTAGGCCGAAAAGACATCTACAGAATCATCCACTAAGGAAGTCAATTAGGGCTCAATCCTCGTTTACTTAACAAGTTTCGGAGCAGTCTAGGCCCAAGTCTCGCAATGAGTCATTGTTTTCTGGAATCCGTGACAACGACAATTTTCAGTGTTGTTTACTTAAAGCGGCGGTTCATGATAAATTTGCTGGTGTTAGGAAGGAGACCAAAGCGTTCTGTTGTGAAAACTGAGATACAGTACATGTGACAAAAGTCAAAGAGCGTAGGTTTATCGAAGTTTTGTTCTGTCTAATATTAGCCTAAGTAAGCTACCATGAATAAAATTTATGTAATGGTTCCCATTATATCTTTTCTAATAATCTGTGTTTTGGTAACCCGGCAAATGTGGGTCCTTTTTGTCTTCGACGGTGAAATTTTTCCTTTCATTCTCCTTGGTTTCAAATAAATGTTATTCACTTTCACATCGCAACAAAAGACTCCTAAAAATATGAAATGTATTCACATTTATTTAGATGTGTATAGCACTTAACAGCTACTGCGCTTCAGCAGCTCGCATCTCGTGGTCGTGCGGTAGCGTTCTAGCTTCCCACGCCCGGGTTCTCGGGTTCGATTCCCGGCGGGGTCAGGGATTTTCTCTGCCTCGTGATGGCTGGGTGTTGTGTGCTGTCCTTAGGTTAGTTAGGTTTGAGTAGTTCTAAGTTCTAGGGGACTGATGACCATAGATGTTAAGTCCCATAGTGCTCAGAGCCATTTGAACCTTTTTTTTTTTTTTTTTTTTTTTTTTTTTTTTTTTTTTTTTTTTTTTTTTTGCACTTCAGCACGTCCACTGCCCGGACAAATGGAGGAAACAAATCCACTTCATTTGGCCAAAGACACACGTCTTTTTTTTTCAAATATTTCTTTCAGAGTCAATATTTGAGATTTCTGTGTCTGTTATAGAAATGCAACAGATAATATTCAAGCTATACCGGAAATAAAATATTTATTACAATGCCCCAGTATTTTATTGCACATTTTCTTTAGGTGGCCCACTTCTAGTTACTTTACCTGCAAGTCCCCACCCATTGATGGAGTAACTGCTACCTTAGGAGAGGTATCCACATTTGGACCTGGTGTGTCTGACCCCATAATAGATCTCTCGTCAGGGTACAATGCTAATTAATAAAGTTGTGAAATGGGTGTTTGAATGACGCGATCTGGTGTTAACGGCCCTACGCAAAGTATCCTGAGTGTGGTCTCTTTAACTCGTCTGTAATTCTTTATTATGATAGACGAATTTAATACTCATGAGAGCAAGGTCATCACTGACAATATCTATAATCTATTCCAGTACTAATGGTATGTTTTGCAATGGTTAACAGTTCTGATTTACAATCGCCCATCAGTTGCTGGACAAAAGTTCACATAAATACTCATCATTACGTGTTGGCAACATTTGGCGGCGGGTAACCGTATTGAGGAGGATGTGCTGCGACCTGTCTTTCAAAGACAAGTGAAACTGTATGATAGGTATGCAGCGACTGTACGACGTTGAACTGACAGTGAATGATGGTAGCGTTACTGTTGGGACAGAGAGACCATTACAGAGGCCACTGCTTCGCATCGAACTAACGGGTGGCTGTACATATCTATCTCGTGCGCATGACACTGCCGCGATGTGTTCCTACCGTGAGCTGCCGTCGAGTCGTTGATCTCTTGGTGGCCATTCATCACTGCCATCATGTGTGTGTTCTTCTGATCCCCGCTCTTTCGCCCCGAGTGTTAATCTCGGTTACTCGCTACCTCCATCCCAATGTACTCCCACTGTTCATCGCCGCGTCCTCGGACCGTGCCGTTCACAGCTCTCAAACCGAATCCATAAACCCAAAACTCTGACAACTGACAGCTTGTCTTCCGCGTCCACGGACAGCACCGTTCCCAGCTTTTTCGCGTCTCTTCCAACATTTGTTCAGTCCCGCACTTTGCAGCCAATATCTGCCAATAGTATACATTTCATATTACCTCTCTTCCTCCCTCGTTTAGCTCCGCATTTATACTTTATCCAGTCCACTTCTTTAGAGTGTTTTCCTGCTAAAAAGTGGTACGTAATACCTACATCACCGCCCTTCCAGCAGTGCCGGATCTAGTTTATGAAGTACTATATTCCAACTATCTTCCCACATTGATCGAAATTAGCAGTTCCTTTAAATTGATGCTTAGTTTATAACGCTATAAATTAGGCTCGGATCAAATTATGTGTTTACCTGCGTATCCCCAATACCGATAACTTCATTATTACAGTGAGTTGCATCCCATTAAGTCGACATAAAATTACAAGTACTAGGTAGATTTAAATCTCAGAATATGTTTAGCATGCACTGACAGAGTAATGACAGAGGAAGTTTCTTCTGCACCTTTAATATCTACAGAATTTACATGTGCAGCATCTGGGAAAGAGCAGACTAGTGATTCAGATGACCTTTTGGACATAAAGAAACCTCCGTGACTTTCAGAAAACACTGACTTCACGTTTTGTAACACTCCAGGTTCTTTCATAATTGACTTATTCTGGTTATTTCTTGCGTGCACTCTTTTCCCTAAACTCTTAAACAAATTTATTCGTCGTGCAAACTTGCCTTAACGGAAGAATAAGTATGTGAATCAAATGACAGTCTACATCCCCCCATCATCGTGTGTCTGCACTGCTCTTCATCGCCATCAATCACTTTAGAAAATAGTGCTGCAAGAAGTTTGGAAATATAAAAGTATTCATAACAGAGGAATTCCAAACGAAAACATAATACACTGAAGCGCCAAAGAAACTGGTATAGGCATGCGTATTGAAATACAGTTATATGTAAATAGGCAGAATACGGCGCTGCGATCGGCAACGCGTATATAAGACAACAAGTGTCTGGCGCAGTTGTTACATCGGTTACTTCTGCTACAATGGCAGGTTATCAAGATTTCAGTGAATCTGAATGTGGTGTTATAGTCGGCGCACGAGCGATGGGACGCAGCATCTCCGAGGTAGAGGTGAGGTGATGATTTTTCCTTACGACCATTTCACGAGTGTACCGTGAGTATGAGGAATCAGGTAAAACATCAAATCTCTGACATCTCTGCGGCGAGAAAAAGATTCTGCAAGAAAGGGACCAACAATACCTGAAGAGAATCGATAAAGGTGACAGAAGTCCAACCGTTCGGCTAACTGCTGCAGATTTCAATGCTGGGCACTCAACAAGTGTCAGCATGTGACCCATTGAACGAAAAATCATCGATATGGGTTTTCGAAGCCGAAGACCCATTCGTGTACCCTTGATGACTGCGTGACACAAAGCTTTACGCCTCGCCTGGGCCCGTCAACACCGACTAGACTGTTGATGACTGGAAACATGTTGCATGGTCAGACAATCTCATTTCAAATTGTATCGAGTGGATGGATGTGCACGGGTATGGAGATAACCTCGTGAATCCATGGGGCCTGCGCGTCGGTAGGGTACTTTTCAAGCTAGCGAAGGCTTTGTAATGGTGTGAGGCGTGTGCACTTGCAATTATGTGGGACCCCTGATACGTTTAGATACAGGTTACAGATACGTAAGCATCCTGTCTGATCACCTGCATCCATTCATATCCATTGTGTATTCCGACCGACTTGGGCAATTCCAGCAGGACAATGCGACACCCACCAGGACCAGAATTGCTACCGAATGGCTCTAGGAACACCCTTCTGAGTTTAAACACTTCCGGTGGCAACCAAACTCCCCAGACATGAACATTATTGACCACATATAGGATGCCTTCCAACGTGCTGTTCAGAAGAGACCTCCAGCCCCTCGAAGGCTAAAATATGTATTTACTACTTATTTTCAAGATATCGAACTAAGACTTTACCCTACTACAAAAGTAACAGCTAACAAGTATTATCCTTCTTTTTTACAAGTGCCGAAGGCAGATTGCTCAATTAGAGCTGTTTGCATCCGAACGAAACGGAAGCAGCCGATCATATTGCGCTTGCGCGGAAAGAAGTCCACTCGACTCAGGTATGGAGAGGGTTGAGAGTAATGGTACTACTGCCGCCGCGCGGTGAACGGACGTGAGACGAGAAACGTTTACCACGACACCACCAACTTACGAATGCGTGCGCTGCATACCGACTAGGAGCTGTGACATATGTTACACGTGGAAATAACAATGTTACAGAGATAGTCGTCTTCAGATACAGTGCCTATTTCTAGCAAAGATAGTGAGATGATTTTTAGGCTGTTGTTACATTACCGTAAGATCGTTGAAGTTGGCACAAACAGAAAACAGAAGAAAGTCGACACTAAATGTCCCGAACCGTGCCGCCACAGCTCGAAGCAAACTAGGGGACAAGGGGACTTTTTTCCGCATGAGCACTACCCACGAAAGACAAAAAATGCTCTCTGGAAGCTCTGGATTGTGCAGTAGTTTTAATATTCGTAGGTGTTTTATCTCGTATATATTGATCTCAATTATCTGATCGTTAAACAATAGCCTTATATTCCTAAGCATTTTTGTAGAAGGATGATTTGTAAATGAATATACTGTTATGTTTATGTTTATCTCCTGCACGCCACACTCTCCCTAGTTGTGATCTATGCTTAATTTTAGCGGAGAAAGGTTGTGCCTCTGCTGCGTCACCAGAAACAATTCACAGCACCGCCAGTGGTAAAAGAGACTGGTAGTACATATTTATGTCCATTTTATACATGCTTGCTGTGTATAGTTACCAACTTTTTCTCTTCAGAAATGGATTAAAATGAGTAGTTACAAAACAGATTTCGACACAATCAACATTGCTTCAAAGAGATCCTTTGATCGAAAAACGAAAATGTGACATAAGTACTATTTTCAAAAGTTTGATCAAAAAATTATTCATTTATCGTAGCACTACCAGTTTCTGATAGCAGAGAGCTCATTGCACATTGCGCTCAAAGGATTTCAGTGCATCTCATGGTGACAACATGACGTAGAAAAGCACAAAACTAGCATTGATTATGCGAAGAAACAAAGAAGTGCAAATATGACGAAATCTTTAAAGGAAATTCTGAACAGTGATCAAATAAGCACTGGAGAAGAGAAAATTATAGCTGCTGAAGTAACTAAAATCAATCGTTGCGTTAAGGACACTTTACCATATATTTCTCTGGACTGTGACGCTAAGCTTGATAGTGTCTTTTATAGCGATTCAATAACAGTAGAAAAACTTAATCTTGGAAGAACAAAGGACAACGCAATTGTTGATAGTGTCTTAGGTCCAACGTCTATTCAAGAAACGACAGAGTTCCTTAAAAGTGGCACATCTTTTAGTGTTGCTACAGATGCCTGTAATGGCGGTACAACAAAACTATTTCCAAATCTGGAAAGATTTTATAGCCCAAAGACAAATTTAAAAACATTTGACTTTTACGAATACGCAAATGAAATTGCATTAGCCTTTTATACAAGTTTAGTAGCAAGTCTCAAGGAGTGCGTTATTAACATCAGATTCCGTATCAGCTTCTGTGGAGAAAACACAAATGTTAATTTCTAATGCCATAGTTCTGTTTTTCAGATGATATGTAACGGAAACAACAATATTATTCCAGTGGGTTGTCCAGCACAATTTCCAAAGCAGTGTAAAATTTTCTTTGAGCTTAAGTAAATCTGATTGGTAGAGTTTTATTCTCAAGCTCCATAGTCATTTTCATAGTACACAAAAAGAGAAAAAGCTTTAAAAGATTGTTATGAATGGCATGAATCTGAATTTGCTCCGACCCTGGACGTATGAAAACGCGATGGCTGTAATTACGTCTCACTGTAGAGCGTGCATTGAAAGCTTACGAAATACTGGAGAAATATTTTATCTCTCTGGGCGAAGACGAGTGTTCTTTTGTACTCTGGACCTTCTTTAATAGTGAGCAAACGGAACCTTACCTCGCTTTCTTCCGAAATGCATTGTAAGTCCTCCAAGATGCTGTACTGAGCTTTGAAAATGGAAAAGTGGTGTGTCACGAAGGCTACGATAAGATGGTCGGAGTCACTAACAAATTAAGGGAAAAGACTGACGATGAATTTTTAGGATTTCACTTGCAGCAATTTAATGAAAATGTTCCCTATTGAAACTACCTCAGTAATAAAAACAGCTAGCTGTGTCTAGTACAAAAACGTTCTAAAGTATATATAAACAATGTATAAGTTTAATGATAGCTAATAAAAATTGTTTATGCCTCTTTCTCTACACGATGACCCTTTTAACTTACGTATCAATTGCTAATAGCAGTATCATTCAAAAACTTACAAGTGACACACGTTTTCAAATGGAAGATCTTTGTGAAGAAGTTTCTGATGTCAAAGAAGTACTGAATGCAACAGTACAGAACAAAAACTCAACACGACTACAGAAATGGCAGTGTTTTGCTTGAAAACGACATTCTTCCTAATTACCAGAAGTGATTTTTTTCATGTCATCCATACCTGTTTCAAATGCTGGAACAGAGACAATTTTTTGTCAGTCAGATATAGTTTGACCGGAGATAAGAAATGGATTATCACTCGAAAACGCAAAAGCAGAGATACAAAATTAATGCTAACTTTAAAATTTCATTCACAGTATTTTGTAATTATGCTTTAAAAAACGAAGTACTACTTAAAGTTGTAAAATCTAATTCAAAATATAATTTTAATAAAAATACCTTTGTCATAACCAGGTACTGTAGATTTTAATAAGACAAAAGTAATAATATATATTAGTATTTTGTATGACAATAATTCAAATTACTTGATTTATGGATGCATTTAGGAACGTTGTGATTTGATGTGATACCTTGAAGAAATACGGGGAATATAGAAACATTATGGTGACATTGTTACCTTTGATGGCTCATTCTTTATTTAAAAGAAAAGTATATTTCTAAAAGTACTACAAAATAACTGTAGCACTTTAATAGTTTCATATCGTGTGTTGAAAAAAACCTGTTGACGTTCTTTGCTAAATAGATATTATCACTTTACTACCGTAACGTAAATGTCACTGGTTAATGACAAAAATAAATACTGATTTATAAAAACGATATTTATTTCATCTAAAGTTCCTATTTTGGGAAACCACTAGCCTGAAAATTAATATAATCGAACTGGCAACTCTTTGCGATCATATGGTGACTTGATACCATACCTCCCTTAGTCCCTATTTTTCTTTTTGTCTCTGCAGATCGTCTGTCAAGCGCCAGTTATACACTACTGGCCATTAAAATTGCTACACCAGGAAGAAATGCAGATGATGAACGGGTATTCATTGGACAAATATATTATACTAGAACTGACATGTGATTACATTTTCACGCAATTTGGGGGCATAGATCCTGAGAAATCACAGAACAAACACCTCTGGCCGTACTAACGGACTTCATACGCCTGGGCATTGAGTCAAACTGAGCTTGGTTGGAGTGTACAGGTCCAGCTGCCCATGCGGCTTCAACACGATACCACAGTTTATCAAGAGTAGTGACTGGCGTATTGTGACGAGCCAGTTGCTTGGCCACCATTGACCAGACGTTTTCAACTGGTGAGAGATCTGAAGAATGTGCTGGCCATGGCAGCAGTCGAACATTTTCTGTATCCAGAAAGGCCCGTACATGATCTGCAACATATGGTCGTGCATTATGATGCTGAAATGTAGAGTTTTACAGGGATCGAATGAAGGGTGGAGCCACGGGTCGTAACACATATGAAATGTAACGTCCACTGTTCAAAATGCCGTCAATGTGAACAAGAGGTGGCCGAGACGTGTAACTAATGGCACCCCATATCATCACGCCGCGTCATACGCCAGTATGGCGATGACGAATACATGCTTCCAATGTGCGTTCACCGCGATGTCGCCAAACACTGATGCGACCATCATGATGCTGTAAACAGAACCTGGATTCATCCGAAAAAATGACGTTTTGCCATTCTTGCACCAAGGTTCGTCGTTGAGTACATCATCGCAGGCGCTCCTGTCTGTGATGCAGCGTCAAGGGTAACCGCAGCCATGGTCTCCGAGCTGGTAGTCCATGCTGCTGCAATCGTCGTCGAACTGTTCGTGCAGATGATTGTGCCTTGCAAACGTCCCCATCTCTTGACTCAGGGATCGAGACGTGGCTGCACGATCCGTTACAGCCATGCGGATAAGATGCCTGTCATCTCGACTGCTAGTGATACGAGGCGGTTGGGATCCAGCACGGCGTTCCGTATTAACCTTCTGAACCCACCGATTCCATATTCTGCTAACAGTCATTGAATCTCGACCAACGCGAGCAGTATTTTCGCGATACGATAAACGGCAATCGCGATAGGCTACAATCCGACCTTTATCGAAGCTGGAAACGTGATGGTACGCTTTTCTCCTCCTTACACGAGGCATCACAACAACGTTTCACCAAGCAACACCGGTCAACTGCTGTTTGTGTATGAGAAATCGGTTGGAAACTTTCCTCATTTCAGCACGTTGTAGGCGTCGCCACCGGCGCCAACCTTGTGTGAATGCTCTGAAAAGCTAATCATTTGCATATCTTCCTGTCTGCGATGGTGTACTCAACGACAAACCTGGGTGCAGGAATGGCAAAACGACGTCGCAGTTAACGCACATTGAAAGCGTGTATTCGTTAGCGCCATACTGGGGTACCACGCGGCGTGATGTTATGGGGTGCCACTGGTTACACGTCTCGGTCACTTGTTGTTCGCATTGACGGCACTTTGAACAGTGGCTGTTACATTTCAAATGTGTTACGACCAGTGGCTCTACCCTTCATTCGATCCATGCTAAACCCTACATTTCAGCAGGATAATGCACGACCGCATGTTGCAGGTCCTGTACGGGCCTTTCTGGATACAGAAAATGTTCGAATGCTGACCTGGCCAGCATATTCTCCAGATCTCTCACCAATTGAAAACGTCTTGTCAATGGTGGCCGAGCAACTGGCTCGTCACAATACGCCAGTCACCACTCTTGATGAACTGTGGTATAATGTTGAAGCTGCATGGGCATCTATACCTGTACACGCCACCCAAGCTCTGTTTGACTCAATGCTCAGGCATATCAAGGCCGTTATTACGGCCAGAGGTAGTTGTTCTGGGTACTGATCTCTCAGGATCTATGCACCCAAATTGCGTGAAAATGTAATCACATGTCGGTTCTAGTGTAATAATATATTTGTCCAATGAATACCCGTTTATCATCTGCATTTCTTCTTGGTGTGGCAGTTTTAATGGCCAGCAGTGTAGTTAACTATTTATTGTCTCTCGGCCGTATCGCTTATAAAACTGACATACAATTATCTCCAGTTATATTTACTGAAGTTTATGAATTAATTTTAAGCGTCAAGTGCTTCACTTTCTTTACTCTCATTAATACTAAGGTTGTCCACTATCCGTTGATCTTCTGACTCAACAGACTCAATTTAAGATCCCCGCCACACACTACTGGCAAAATTTGCACCCTACAGATAGCACAGAAGTGAGAAAAAGGAGACGTACGACAATGGAAAACTTAAAAATTTAGAGGGCGAACATCAAGAAAAGGGTAAGCTAATTTATAAATAGAAATTTCACATTGAAAACTGTTAGCTTTTACTCCTCATGTACGCTAAGTGCTGTATAATCTCGGATAAGTGGCTCAGAAACTCCGTGCTGGATTCCCTGAGAACGCCGTGCCACAAAAAGCGAGACCGCGTCGTGTGTCTGCGAGCAGGCGCGCCTCGCCCCTTGTGGCGACCCGTTTTGTTCCCGGGCCGCCACCGCCGCCGCCGCCGCCGCTGTTTCCGTTACGCTGATTACTCGGGGCGCCGTGCTGGCTTGTCTGGCGCCATAAATAAACATTTCTTGGCGCGTAGGCTTTCGGCTGTCGGAGCGCCTCCTTTTGCCGGAGAAACAATTCTCCGTAAAAAGCTCTCTGTAGTGCCTCGCCGGCCGCATAATGTGGAGTCGCGTAATGCGATTATCCGCGGGTCGGCGCCGCGCCGCGCCTCGCCGACCTGAATTTCCGACTCTGCTTTGTCGCCAGGCCGGCCCTTCCCCTTCTGCTCGTCACGTCGGCTTATCGCGCATAATTCGGCCAGGATAAACGCGTCATGTGGCGATAAGTGACCGTTCCAAGTAGTGCACCTCCAGAGCCGGAATGTCCAAGGCTGTGCATTCATATCTTCTTATACACTGTCGCATAATTTGCTCCCAAAATAATTTCAACAAAAATTACTACGCTCAGTAAAACTATGATACCTGACGGAATTGAACTTTCGACATTAGCTGCCTTCTTGCGAACCATGGATGAAGGGTATCAGACGGATGCCATATTCCTAGACTTCCGGAAAGCGTTTGACTCGGTGCCCCACTGCAGACTCCTATCTAAGGTACGAGCATAAGGGATTGGTTCCCAAGTATGTGAGTGGCTCGAAGACTTCTTAAGTAATAGAACCCAGTACGTTGTCCTCGATGGTGAGTGTTCATCGGAGGTGAGGGTATCATCTGGAGTGCCCCAGGGAAGTGTGGTATGTCCGTTGTTTTCTATCTACATAAATGATCTTTTGCGTAGGGTGGATAGCAATGTGCGGCTGTTTGCTGATGATGCTGTGGTTTACGGGAAGGTGTCGCCGTTGAGTGACTGTAGGAGGATACAAGATGACTTGGACAGGATTTGCGATTGGTGTAAAGAATAGCAGCTAACTCTAAATAAAGATAAATGTAAATTAATGCAGATGAATAGGAAGAAGAATCTAGTAATGTTTGAATACTCCATTAGTAGTGTAGCGCTTGACACAGTCACGTCGATTAAATATTTGGGCGTAACATTGCAGAGCGATATGAAGTGGGACAAGCATGTAATGGCAGTTGTGGGGAAGGCGGATAGTCGTCTTCGGTTCATTGGTAGAATTTTGGGAAGATGTGGTTCATCTGTAAAGGAGACCGCTTATAAAACACTAATACGACCTATTCTTGAGAACTGCTCGAGCGTTTGTGATCCCTATCAGGTCGGATTGAGAGAGCAAATACAACCAATTCAGAGGCGGGCTGCTAGGTTTGTTACTGGTAGGTTTGATCATCACGAGAGTGTTACGGAAATGCTTCAGGAACTCGGGTGGGAATCTCTAGAGGAAAGGAGGCGTACTTTTCGTGAATCGCTACTGAGAAAATTTAGAGAACCAGCATTTGAGGCTGACTGCAGTACAATTTTGCTTTCGCGGAAAGATCACAAAGATAAGAGACATTAGGGCTCGTACAGAGGCATATAGGCAGTCATTTTTCCCTCGTGCTGTTAGGGAGTGGAACAGGGAGAGAAGATGCTAGTTGTGGTACGAGGTACCCTCCGCCACGCACCGTATGATGGATTGCGCAGTATGTATGTAGATGCAGATGTAGATGTAGATGAAAAGTGCAGATTTGTGCTGGATAGGTACTCAAACACACAGTTTCCCTTTCACGCGAGTAGTCGGCTTAAGCGCTTCGGCTATCCGAGCACGCCTCCCGACCAACCTAAATTGCGAGGTTGTTGCACACTACATACGTACTGCCCCTTGCGCGCTGTTCTCAGAGCTCGCTGTCTCACGCTGATTCCTGCAAGAGGTCAGACGAAGAGTGCATCTATACTGAATGATCAGTTATTTCTGTCAAGGGGCATATATTTATACGTGTGGTCTATGTTCTTCGGACGTATACTTAAGTAATATGCGACAAGTTGGGAATTTGGTTTCACGTGATAGCCAAAGCACAGGCCGACTTTGGCACTGTAGCAGCTAGGACATGCCTAGCGCTCCGGCCGCGCTCCGTTAGTGCGAGATTTGTTTACATCCGTGAGGCTTCATAGAGCGGTGTGTTGCTTACTACAGATGAAGGTGTCTCTTTCCTACCGGAAGGTGACAATCGAGTTCGTGTTTGCTGCGGGATATAAGATACCGAAAGCGCACAAAATCGAACGTTTCAAAGTTGATGTGATGAAGCTAGATTCAAGGAATCTGATATGAATACACTTGTCCATAGTGTCCAGTGAAGTCTACCTCAAACCTATAGACGATTTAGCGTGCGACAGACTCATTCTTCTATCCACCGACAGTTATCGTTTTTGCAACATCGACGGGAACATGGGTGTGGTTTAAGTTAAGGAAGGATTCGGTTACAATTCTGGCCGGGGACGTAATCTGTTACTATAGGTTGTCTTTTTTTTTTTTTTTTAATCAGATGGTTCAAATGGCTCTGAGCACTATGGGACTTATCTTCTGAGGTCATCAGTCCCCTGTTCCCGAAAGAACATATACAGTTGATGACCGTGCAGCTTCTCTAGAATGAAATGATAATTAATTGAAACCCTCAGCTGCCGACAGGTGTTGTTAATATACATCGATCGGGACAGCTGATCCCCCACTTATATGACAGACGCTCTATCCATCAGAGCCACGGAAGGCACAGACGATAGCGCGACTGCAGGGACTTATCCCTTGCACGTTTCTCGTGAGACCCACATTCCCAACTGTCCACTACTTACATTCGTAATGTACCTAATAGATATTTGCCCATTCATTGCTCCAGGAATCGGCCTCTGAGTAGGAAAGGCCAAAAACACTTTCCTGAGCGATGAGAAAGGCAGCCAAGAATTGATTAAACTTGTTGCAACTTACAACTACAGTTGTTAAAACATGAAAGACGAGTGACCAAGGGTCTTAAAGCTAACAGCAAAAATACAATTGCAAAATTAGAATTTTAAGACAAGTGACGACACTCGCGGCTAAAGGCCTTACAAGGCTGAAGACCTTAAACGCCAAGAATGGCAATTATTAAAAAATTTAACAAACATACATAAAACACAGACACGGCAGATAATGTTTTTAAAACAAGCCAGTGTGGTCGCAATTAGAATTTTAAGGTAAGTAACAACAGTCACGGCTGAAGGCCTTTAACGCCAAGAATGACAATTATTTAAAAAAATTTAACAAGTTACAATAAAACAGCAAATATAATAACAAAGGTTAATTCAAAAGGACAAGCAACTGATCACCAAACAGGTGAGACAAATGATGGTAACAACAATAATACAACACTAAAATAATAACACAATAAAAAAACACAAGGGCCAGTCACAGACGGTGCTCCAGGAATCGGCCTCTGACTAGGTAAGGCCAAAAACACTCGTGAGCGATGAGAAAGGCACCCAAGAGTTGCATTCACACTACAAGATGGTAAATCAGTCTAGTGGCAGTCTAACGAGTGACTAATAATCTTGGTGAAGCTATCTGACGTACAATAAACCAAATGCAAAGGTGTAAAAATAAACCAAAGCCGGAACCGGCGGTCTGGACTCTGCCCGCTAAATACTATGCTTAGAGCGCCCGGAACAAGAAAGGAATCACTACCACCGAGGTAGAAGAATCACCAACCAACCTACAATCAAAAAAGCTGTGAAACTTACGCGCCTCTCCAGACAGCGGCCGCTAGGCGAGGAAACGTACACTGCCGTTACATACACTAACCCCCAGGGCAGGTAACTGGGGCGTTGGCTGCCACCAGGCAGGAAAATATCGCTGGTTGAACTTAACAATTGTATCAAGCTGAAGGTAGTAAATAGTAATTAGAAGCCCTGGGAAGTTAATCAGATCCGCCTTCGCCAAGCACTACACTCACTGCTCTTTGCCTTGGCGACACTACGAGCAGCAACACGAACCCAAGTCACGGGCGAATTGGGAGATTTCACAATGATGGAGGTTCGTCTACTCGAATTGAAATCCACTCAAAACTTGCAGGATCCGGTTTCGACGAGGTCGTGCACCCTCGTGACCACAGCCCTTCGATCTAGCAGTACATGCGCGCCACCACCAGTCCCGGCGTGTTCCCGTTCAGTGCGGACCTGGCTCCTCCTGCATCCCCAACCGAACTGCCCACTGACACGACACGGAAGAACAACGACGTCACCCCAAAGATATGGCCACAGTTACTACATATCGATAATGCCGCTGCTGCTACTAGCGGACAGGCAATGCTTGCGAAACCAAGTGGCGCCAGTCAACACAAGAAGAAGACAAACAACCGCTACCATGTCAACTAGACGATATAGTCTGGCCTCCAACAGAGGACGTAAACCTACAACAGCCTCATGGAGAGGCGATGGAGACAACTGTGCAAAGGTATGTCATCCCACCTGTCTGTAGTACACACGAACACCCGCAAACAGCGAGTGCTTCCATCAAATTCACTGCCAAAAAGCACTGAAGAACATGTTTCAGACACCAGTGCATTGTTATTACAGTTAATGCAACAAATGAGACAAAGGCTACAAAAGTTAGACAAAATGGATCAAAATCTTCAAAAGTTAGACACAATGGAACAAAATCTTCAAAAGTTAGACACAACGCTATCGAACATCTGATCGAAGTTCCTGCAGATAAGGTGATAGAATCATTTCGCCCATATCGCACAGTCCTAACGATGCTGTGGAGAAATGGACCAACTTAGAGATGTATCTCGTGCTCAGCGGGGTGCACCAGATAAGGACTGAATTCCAGAAGTACATACCATATTATACATCAATAGGGAGTGGTCGCGCCATCGTAATTTACGATGTCAACCGAGGGCCTGGTCTGGCTGCGGGCAGGAAAGTCACGTCAGAACTGTGTTCCGTGACGTCTCGTTCAGTTACCTCGTAATCCCAGCCCCCATCACAGCAGATGACATGACTAACTATTACGTGGGCGACTTCCTTAACAAGCTATTGTCTATGGCGTATACGAGTATCACCCTACATCCCACGTCATGGACGGCGCAGAGGAATTGGTCATGACATAAGCCAACTGTCCCACAACAGCTGCGGCGTCATGGTCCTCTCTCGCTGCCGTCGACCTAATCTTCAGACATGGAAGCGGATCTGTCTGCAGAAGTGAAGGCGCGAGTATGAAAGCAACGGTTGCCGAAGAAGCGAAAGAGACGGCGGCTGTCAGTGGAAGACGAGCAGCATAATCGAGGTGATGAACAAGACAGTGGAAATGATCATGATTCGCCTCGACCGACTGGCAATGACGATTTCCCACCCACAGAATCTTTGTTCCAGACTGTAGAGGAGCTAAAACTTCATGGAGAGGCGATGGAGACAACTGTGCAAAGGTATGTCATCCCACCTGTCTGTAGTACACACGAACACCCGCAAACAGCGAGTGCTTCCATCAATTCATTGGAAGACTGGGCACAAGAAATGGGCCAAACAGACGAGGTGAGGTGTAGGAGGTGGGCGTTCAGTAACTGGCTCCCACCGACAATGAGTCGGGAAGGAGCCTTGGCCACTGCGGCCAATGAGGTGATATCGTGTGGCACTAGTCCAGAAAAAACGCTCCGTTGCCAGCCGATTACTTGGTACTTAACGTTCTAACAGTGCTCAGCCGATACGGTAACCCACGTCCACCGTATTGGTACAGTTAACATCAATGGTATTAGCACCCCAGCAAAGATCCAAAACCGCGGAATGTGCTACGGAGAGCGGACATCGACAGACTTCTTCTGCAGGAGGTAGGAAACGATACCCTTATATAGTTTTATGGTGCTGTAAGTAGGCTGTTTAGGTTTTCTTAGCGCTCTGTATGAAAATCACTGGCTGCGCTGTGTGCAGTCTGTGGCTGGTTGGCATTGTTGTAATGCTCGCCATTGTAGCGTTGGGCAGCTGGATGTCAACAGCGCGTAGCGTTGGGGAGTTGGAGGTGAGCCGCCAGCAGTGGTGGATGTGGGGAGAGAGATGGCGGAATTTTGAAATTCTTCTGGAAAGTAAAACATGTTTTAGTAGTAACTTTTGTGGTATAGCTACAAGGAGACAGCCTTTTCCATAGCACAACAATACGTTACAGCACAGTACTTTCGTTGTAACGGCAATAAGCGTAATAACTAAGATATCTATACGCAAAGCATTTCACTTCTGTTTATCATGAGGTAAGTACATTGACTTCTGCAGAACTTAGCTTTCAGAGGACGATAACTACGAGACTTCCACAGAGATTATCTTACAACATGACGCACAGTTTAGCGCTACAGTACACGTATTTGAGTGATTAATTTTGTACTTAAAACATTTATTTTTAAAGATATTTGAAGTACAATGATACAAAGGTTTTCCGTTATACATTTCATTCCATTGCTGTAATCTGTAACACCTGAGGGTATTATTCATTAATCCTCAGGGGGGGACACGTTTACTTTGTGTACCATGTGTTTGGCAAGCACGAGGAGCCCTAGCTAATATGGTATTTGCTTATACAACTTTACACATCGGTACCCTATTTCTCTAACACACAAATTACACAGCTATCTGATCATTTAACTGAGAGATAAACATTTTTTTTCTATATCAGTGACACATGTTTACGCAATTACACAGTTGGATAATTTCACACCTATGAAATTGTATTTGTCTGTACTTTGTGAACTGTTCATATTTTTTTGGAACCATTGTGATACTATGAGAGCTCTGAATGATGTATTTGGTAAGGGAGCATGATTTTTAAAGTACGTTTGAGGTAGATGACACTACTGAAATGAGCAGAGAATTTTATTAGGTTTTGACATTATTGCAGAAAGCTACGCCTTTTTTGAGATTTGGCTGAGGTTTTATGATGTTATGATGTCAATGTGTATTACGCTGTTGCGGTATGTTTATGATCAATAAGCTGAAGCTATATGAGGAATTTGATTATGCTACGTATTTATCATGATGAAATACTGAAGAAGTGTCGATGTATATGTATATGTGTAATAAGGTAAGGAATAATGAGTGGTGGTTAGGGACTCTGACTTGTGAAAAAGTATGTTGGAAACCAAGAATCGTACTTTAAGAGTTATGAAATGTGTCTAAATGCATGAATGTATCACAATGCTGACGAATATTTTTTGGACACTGTTATAGTTATAGGATTTTGTTTCTACAGATTTGCAACGCAAATTCTCGAACTGTGAAATTTTTATATGAGACTGTCACAGTAGTGCGAACTGGTGTCGTAAATATTTCGGTAAGAAGGCCAGGTGACCTTGACGTAATGCGTCTTGAGTGGCCAGCTGTGTCAGATGCCTGGAGCAAAAGCCATTATTGTGTGCCTTTTCAGAGGCGCTATTGACATTCCTCTGTAGAAAGCGTCGTAAATACGACACCCTCAAACTTGAAAACATGATTACAATGTAGAGTTCTTAATTTATGATATTTACTGAAACGAAATGATGAGAAACAGTTCATGTCTATTGTTTTGCTAGTTGAAAGATTGTTTACTGCATTATGAAATGCCATATGGTTAGTGAATGACGTTTCACGCCTTGCTTTGCCTATTTTGTTTAATATCTAGTTCCTAGCTGCAATGCAGCATTGGTTAAAATAAAATTTTATAGATGTACTAATACAAATATTTTATCCCTACAGATCCAGTAAAAAATAACTTTATGATGGATGTACTCCAAAAAAATGAGGGAGCACAAAAAGACATTTCCACTTCACAGGAATTGCATACATAATTTTTGTCAGTGACTTCGTAACTTGTTTCCTAGAGCAAGTTACAGTGATGCATCACTCTAGTGTTAAGAGGTGAGATAGGTATTAGACATGGCCATCTTTACTGTAATATTTTTTCTGCTTGAGCTTTTTCATGATTAGATAAAAGTTATTGCATTTGCTGCTGCTGTTTGCCAGACATAGTGTTATTAAATTTCACTTCGTATTACTCTGTTAATCCAGTTTTACTACTGATTTACTTTTCTTGTTGGCTGCGCATTGCCTTATATTAGTCGTAATGTTGCATTTGCTTTGCTAATTTATGCTGCTTGCTTTGCCATTTGTATTTTTTATTATTGCTGTTTGTGTTAATTGTTTTGTGCTGCTGCATTGCCTTGTCCCTTAGTTTATGCATCTGAGCTCAGTAGATTTAAGTTAGCTTAAGAGGGGGTAGACTATATAAGAGAATGAGTTGCGATGAATTGGAAGAAATGCATTGAGAAGTTATACGAAAAAAGTACAGAAAGCAGGTATAGGTAGGATTTTCTTGGAAATAAATGATGAGGTAAGATAATGGAAAATAAATAATGAGGTTAGAAATATCTGTACATATAAATACAGAAAGCATGCTTGGATAGGATTTTTTTTTGGTGGAAACAAATGTTGAAATAAGACGAAAGATCTATGGAATGAAGTTTTGGGTTGGACTGCAGTACCAAATGTTACACTGAGAACAAACCCTGTCCTTTCCTTTTGTGTTATCCCACTATGTGTTTGTGTACCCTTGTGTATTTGTTTTCTTCCTGTCTCTGTGTACTGTTTCATAGTATTTTTTTTTTCTTCTAATACTAAGCTACATTCACTATGATGAGGAATACTGTTATCCTCAAATATAATTTGCATTAATAATATGTTATTTACTTTGTAAAGATGTTTAGACATTATTTATTCTGTTTTGTTTTAATGCTCATGTGTGAAATTAATGTTTCGAAAACTATTCTGAATATTTTATATATTCACTTATGTCATAATTCCTGTAACACTGATGTATCTGTTTATTTCGATTCTTTTGTAAAGCCTGTACTAGAAATGTTATCTGTATTGTTATGTTCTTTAATGATGTATTTTGTACCTTTGTAATTGTATTCTTATGTCATAAAATTGTAATTGACGCCAGTTCATCATATTATTAACTTGTAAGTTCCATTTCATTGCACACGTTTCTGTTGGTCATGGCATATGGACAATATGTGAGAAGTAGGGACTGTTAGTGTTTTCATGTGTGTTACTAATTCAGCATGGGACTGGATAACAGCATTGCTGATTCTAAGAACAATTCCAAAAACTTTGTGAGTGCACAAGTAGTGGTTATGGACTTGCTATATTATCCGCAAGACTCTTCAATGATTATTGTGCACCTGCACAGTCACAACAGATGGCTGCTGGCCATCTCTACAAGGACTAAAGAGGTATGCATCTTTGATGACCCACCAATACCATTATTTCTACAAGGACCGCAGTGGGTCTGCACATCTAGTGGCCCACCAATACCGTTATCTCTACCAGGACTACAGTGGGTCTGCTCTGTGATGACCTACCTACCGATATTCTTCAAAACTTGGAATGACTCTGCTGTGGCCCATTACCTGTCTGCATGTCAAGAGTCAGCACTGTCTTTCCGTTAGAAGGACAACACTACTTCTTCAAGACTGCATGGAAATCCACTACTTCTGTGTGCATTTTCTTTTAGTGCTCAGACTTTGAGAAAAACACTGCGATTTTACTGTCATGAACGATCAGGACTGTCTTTATAGACTGCAAGAAAATTTTAGCTTTTGAGCAACATTGTATCAATACGTGTGTGCATTTGATTTCTTTGTTATTGTAATTGTGAAAAAATTTTAACAAATATGTATTGGCCAGTGCCCAAAACAATTTGCAAAATTTTTTGTGGGGAGCATGGGGGCTATGTAAGTAGGCTGGCTGGCCGCGATGGTCTAGCGGTTCTAGGCGCGCAGTCCGGAACCGCGCGACTGCTACGGTTGCAGGTTCGAATCTTGCCTCGGGCATGGATGTGTGTGATGTCCTTAGGTTAGTTAGGTTTAAGTAGTTCTAAGTTATAGGGGACTGATGACCACAGATGTTAAGTCCCATAGTGCTCAGAGCCATTTTAAGTAGGCTGTTTAGGTTTTCTTAGTGCTCTGTATGAAAATCACTGGCTGCGCTGTGTGCAATCTGTGGCTGCTTGGCATTGTTGTAATACTCGCCATTGTAGCGTTGGGCAGCTGGATGTTAACAGCACGTAGCGTTGGGCAGTTGGAGGTGAGCCGCCTGCAGTGGTGGATGTGGGGAGAGAGATGGCGGAGTTTTGTAATTTGTAAGACTGGATGTCATGAACTGCTATATACACTCCTGGAAATTGAAATAAGAACACCGTGATTTCATTGTCCCAGGAAGGGGAAACTTTATTGACACATTCCTGGGGTCAGATACATCACATGATCACACTGACAGAACCACAGGCACATAGACACAGGCAACAGAGCATGCACAATGTCGGCACTAGTACAGTGTATATCCACCTTTCGCAGCAATGCAGGCTGCTATTCTCCCATGGAGACGATCGTAGAGATGCTGGATGTGGTCCTGTGGAACGGCTTGCCATGCCATTTCCACCTGGCGCCTCAGTTGGACCAGCGTTCGTGCTGGACGTGCAGACCGCGTGAGACGACGCTTCATCCAGTCCCAAACATGCTCAATGGGGGACAGATCCGGAGATCTTGCTGGCCAGGGTAGTTGACTTACACCTTCTAGAGCACGTTGGGTGGCACGGGATACATGCGGACGTGCATTGTCCTGTTGGAACAGCAAGTTCCCTTGCCGGTCTAGGAATGGTAGAACGATGGGTTCGATGACGGTTTGGATGTACCGTGCACTATTCAGTGTCCCCTCGACGATCACCAGTGGTGTACGGCCAGTGTAGGAGATCGCTCCCCACACCATGATGCCGGGTGTTGGCCCTGTGTGCCTCGGTCGTATGCAGTCCTGATTGTGGCGCTCACCTGCACGGCGCCAAACACGCATACGATCATCGTTGGCACCAAGGCAGAAGCGACTCTCATCGCTGAAGACGACACGTCTCCATTCGTCCCTCCATTCACGCCTGTCGCGACACCACTGGAGGCGGGCTGCACGATGTTGGGGCGTGAGCGGAAGACGGCCTAACGGTGTGCGGGACCGTAGCCCAGCTTCATGGAGATGGTTGCGAATGGTCTTCGCCGATACCCCAGGAGCAACAGTGTCCCTAATTTGCTGGGAAGTGGCGGTGCGGTCCCCTACGGCACTGCGTAGGATCCTACGGTCTTGGCGTGCATCCGTGCGTCGCTGCGGTCCGGTCCCAGGTCGACGGGCACGTGCACCTTCCGCCGACCACTGGCGACAACATCGATGTACTGTGGAGACCTCATGCCCCACGTGTTGAGCAATTCGGCGGTACGTCCACCCGGCCTCCCGCATGCCCACTATGCGCCCTCGCTCAAAGTCCGTCAACTGCACATACGGTTCACGTCCACGCTGTCGCGGCATGCTACCAGTGTTAAAGACTGCGATGGAGCTTCGTATGCCACGGCAAACTGGCTGACACTGACGGCGGCGGTGCACAAATGCTGCGCAGCTAGCGCCATTCGACGGCCAACACCGCGGTTCCTGGTGTGTCCGCTGTGCCGTGCGTGTGATCATTGCTTGTACAGCCCTCTCGCAGTGTCCGGAGCAAGTATGGTGGGTCTGACACACCAGTGTCAATGTGTTCTTTTTTCCATTTCCAGGAGTGTATATTATGACTATTAAGGTAAATACATTGTTTGTTCTCTATTAAAATATTTCATTTGCTATCTATGCCTATCAGTAGTTAGTGCCTTCCGTAGTTTGAATTTTTATTTAGCTGGCAGTAGTGGCGCTCGCTGTATTGCAGTAGTTCGAGTAACGAAGATTTTTGTGAGGTAAGTGATTTGTGAAAGGTATAGGTTAATGTTAGTCAGGGCCATTCTTTTGTAGGGATTTTTGAAAGTGAGATTGCGTTGCGCTAAAAGTATTGTGTGTCACTTTAGTGAATGTTTGAGTACGTTCAGTTTTGCTCAGCTGTTTGAGAAGCAAATAATGTAAGAGGTTTATCAGCACAGTATTTCAGAAATTTTTCTAAGGGGACGTTTCAGTACAAATGTTCAAATGTGTGTGAAATGTCATGGGACTTAACTGCTAAGGTCATCAGTGCCTAAGCTTACACACTACCTAACGTAAATTATCCTAAGGACAAACACACACTCCCATGCCCGAGGGAGGGCTCGAACCTCCGCCGGGACCAGCCGCACAGTCCATGACTGCAGCGTCCTAGACCATTTGGCTAATCCCACGCGGCAGTTTTATGGTAATGGCGTCTATTGTTTATCGTGCGGCGACGTAGCGGTGGCTCAGCCATACTGTTACGAGAAGGAATAGTGGCGGAAGATGTGGAATAATTACCACTTAACCTTGGTGTTTGCCTTACCACAGGGGATGTCCGCTTGGTTAAATTTTCCGTCGACTAGCTCGACAAAGAGAGATGAACGCACAACCTTTAACGCAGAGGAAGTGACACCCCTCTTCCGAAGACGCCAGGAGAAATTTATTGTCGGCGGCGACTCGAACTGCTTTTTGAGGCCCAGGGACCAATGGTCAAGCTTCGTCCCCTGCCCGGCGCTACAAACGCTCGTCCGGGACCCTTCCCTGCTTGACATCTGGGAAACGAAGCCAGGCGAAAGCCGCGGATATACACACCTTAAGAGCCATTCTGCGAGTCGACTATAAAGAGAGTAAGTGTCGCATGGGCTACGTACGGTGACGTTTGACGCTGAAGTGTGGCCTACGTCCTTTACAGACCATCAGGCTTACATATACACTATCCCTCTGCCAAGAAAAAAGACAGGGCGCAGCAGGGGTCCATGGAAGCTAAGCGTTACCCATCTAATGGGATGAGAACTGTTCCCATTACTGCATATATTTGTACCAAATATATAGAGCTACAAACCTTTTTTCGCAATTTAACTGGAAGAGAGTTAGTTTCGGGACAAACCCGGGATCTGGGAGTTTCAGTGATTTTTAAGAGAGCTCATTACTACCCGTCAGCTCAGTCCTCCACCTTGAGATCCCGAGTTAACTCTAAGGTCTCTCCTTCCTACAGTTCGGACTGAAACCCTATTTCACAATGGTATTCCTTAGTTCTTAAGCTCCCATTGTCGTTGGGACAAAAATTAATCCTATTCCGCCAGTAGAATCGCTGATCGATTTCCATTTGTCGAGGAATAAAGAGGAAAACGATTTTAGCTTCACAGGAGCGACAAATTAAATGAAATGAAATGATCTTACGGCTTTTATTGGCCAGGGATCCCCTTCGGGGTTCGGCTGCCGCATTGCAAGTCTTTTTAGTTGACGCAACTTCGGCGACTTGCTTGCCAATGATGATGAAGGACACACAACATCCAGTCCCCTGCCGGAAATCGAACCCGGGCTCCCTTGCGTGGTAGGCGGTAACGCTACCGCTGCGCTACGGAGCATGACGGGAGCGGCAAATGAACGAACGGTGTTTACGAAGGATGGGCACTCAAACCAAGCTTTCACTACACCGGGACTGATATGTCACTGAAACAGGGTTGTCTTTCGCCGCGATTTTGAAGGAGATTCTATCCCTATTTTAATCTATCCATCTTTTTTGACACACTAATCGGAATATTGTTACCACCTATTTAGTAGCGTGATGGTTCATCTTTCTTTGGAAATTTGTGGTGAGGTCTTATGGAATCCAACTGCAGATGCCATCGGTCCCTAAGCCTACACACTATTTAATCTAACTTAAACTATCTTACACTATGGACAACACACACACCCATTCCCGAGGGAGGACTCGAACCTCCGACGGGGGGAGCCGCACGGACCGTGACAAGGCGCCCAACGCCGCGCGGCTACGCCGCGAGGCGGTTCATCTTAGGAATGAAATTCAGTAAGGATTCTAAGTGGCATGTATGATATAAGTCCTTGGTGGTTTTCAGAGGTACATGTGTGGCACCAGATGCCTAGGCAAAGGGCGCGAAATTCCTATAAATTACGCATCGGTAGTTTCTGGGCACGGAGCCAACGCCTGAGAGCGTCCAAGGTGTGATCCATTGCATTCAGATAAGGCTACACTTGAGTTCAATATATCATTCTGATTTCACTATGATGCCCTCAGACCAGTTTTGGCTTAGTTTCGACTTAATAATAATGACATCTGTCCTACTGGAAGATACCATGGCCGACACCAAACATCTACGGATGCAGGTGGTCCACTACAGATGTTCACTTACCCATAGCCGTCGTGGTGCCTTCGACTAATATCACAAGTTCCATTGAAGCCCATACGTATGTCCCCATAGCAAAATAGACCCCCCCCCCCCCCCCCACGCCGCGATTGCTATGCCCATCAGTGGAAGGTAGTATTTGATATATTACAGACCTTCTAAGGCTTCATAGTATTGATGTTGATTATTCACTCAACATATTATCGCATTCAGAATACTGTAGGCATATGCTTTGATGAGTTAAAACTTTATGGTCATTAGTGCACTGTAGTACTTGGTAGATCACAGACTTTATTTGGCAGCACCGTAAGGGAGCAGCAGTAGGTTGAAAACATTTGATTGTTCACCAAAGCTGGTCGCCATTTCTTCTAACAATTCGAACCAGCATGAATCCTTGGCGAGAGTCAGATGGGCGTTTTGACCCCCGCCCCCTTCCAGGTGTGACATACCGGGTGATCAAAAAGTCAGTATAAATTTGAAAACTGAATAAATCACGGAATAATGTAGATAGAGAGGTACAAGTTGACACACATGCCTGGAATGACATGGGGTTTTATTAGAACCAAAAAGATTCAAACGTCCAAAAAATGTCCGACAGATGGCACTTCATCTGATAAGAATAGCAATAATTAGCATTACAAAGTAAGACAAAGCAAAGATGATCTTCTTTACAGGAAATTCTCAATATGTCCACCATAATTCCTCAACAATAGCTGTATTCGAGGAATAATGTTGTGAACAGCACTGTAAAGCATATCCAGAGTTATGTTGAGGCATTGGCGTCGGATGTTGTCTTTCAGCATCCCTAGAGAAGTCGGTCAGTCAAGATACACTTACGACTTCAGGTAACCCCAAAGCCAATAATCGCACGGACTGAGGTCTGGGGACCTGGGAGGCCAAGCATGACGAAAGTTGCGGCTGAGCACACGATCATCACCAAACGACGCGCGCAAGAGATCTTTCACGCGTCTAGCAATACTTTGTCTTTTTCTTTTTGTTCTAATAAAACCCCATGTCATTCCAAGCATGTGTGTCAATTTTACCTCTCTATCTGCACTATTCCTTGGTTTATTAAGTTTTCAAATTTATACTGACTTTTTGATCTCCCGGTATTTCTGTGTGAGTGTTTCTCTTGTTACATTTATCAGTTACCCTATTTTGAAGCGAAAAGTAGATGACCGTACATGCTATGACCAACAAATCCGACACAGTTCGTCTGTCCACATGTCGAACCGACAAATCGAAGGTAATGGGTAAAGACAGATGGGAAACGATCACACATGTGTTTGACATCAGTCTTCCAGTTGATATGATGTGGCCCGCTACGAATTCCTCACCAGTGTCAACGTCTTCATCTAAGTGCAGCACTTGCACGTAATTTGTTAGATATACCAATTTTTTACTTTCCCTACAGTTTTTAACCTCCGCAGCACAATTACCCACTAGAAATTTATCTTTTTTGCCTTAACACATACCCTACCACCAGCTCACTTCTTTGTCCACATCTACATGTTTACTTATCAATTCTCACTTACGCTCCTGGCATAGGATTCATCGGACTATTTTCAGACTTACATAATTACATCCTTGGACTAGGGGTAGTGTCTTCCACTAATAATCAAAACACTTTCGGTTCCGGGTTCGAACACCGTTACCGTTTCAATTTTCAATAAAAATCATCAAAACTGGCCCCAGAAGACTTCCGGCATAAAAAATCACCCTCATTCTGCCAACGGCCTTGTCAAAGAGGGTGGAGGAGCGGATGGAAGTTAAGGGCACTCTTGTTCTTTCGTTGGGAAATTGTCCCTGAAGGCGAAATAATGAGCAAAATCAAAGTATGAGGACATAGAAGTCAATAAAAACCACTGCATTAAAGACACATAACATGTATCCACAGGATGGAGATCTCTCCATTGGGTAACGATTCCGGAATAGTCCCTCTTTCGGATCTCCTGGAGGGGAATACCAAAGGGGAGGTGACCATGAGAAAAAGACTGAATAGCCAACGAAAGGCTAATGTTCTGAGAGTTGGGACTTGGAGTTTCAGAAGCTGAAACGTGGTAGTATAGTTTAGTATAAGGGAGTATGATTCGTTATGAATAGGAAGGTAAGTTGCCGTGTCAGTAACTGAATAGTTCAGTGATACGGTTGTTCTCGTCAGAAGCAACACAAACTAACACCGACAAAGATAATTCAGATATACATGCCGACGGCGAAAGCTGAAGATGAAGGGTTAGAGAAAGTATATGATGATACTGCAAGGGTAATTCAGTACTCAAAGAGGGATGAAATGTAATAGTAATGGGATTGCAGGAGAAAGAGTAGAAGTAAAGACTACGGGGGTGTATTTGGTTTGGTACTGGGAACGAAAGAGGAGAAAGACTAATCGAGTTCTGCAATAAATTCCAGCTAGCAAAAGAGAATACTTTGCCCACGAATCACAAGAGGAGCAAGTATACCTCGAATAGTCCTGGAGCTAAGGTAAGATTTCAGTTAGATTAAATCATGGTCAGACAGAGATTCTGAAATCAGATACTGGAATTGTAAGACGTATCTAGCAGCAGATATAGACTCAGATCACAATTCAAAAGGGGCGAACAGTAGACTAAAGTTTAAGAGACTGGTCAGGACAATGAACTGGCAAAGAAGTGGCGTAGCGAGGTACTAAGGAATGAAGAGATAGGATTAAAGTTCTCTAGGCTATAGATAGTACAAGAAAAAAATACCTCAATAGACAGTTCAGTTGAAGACGAATGGACATCTCCAAAAATTGGCAATCACAGAAATTGGATATCAAAACGTAAGTACAAATAAGGTAAATGCAAGAAAACCATGGCTAACAGAAGAAATTCTTTGGCTGATCTATTAAAAAAGAAAGTACAAAAATATCCAGTAATAGAAGTCGCTGAGGAATGAAACAAGTAAGAAGTGTAAGGAAACTAAGACGAAATGGCACCATGAAAAATTTGAAGTAATTAAAGGAGAAGTGATTGTCGGAAGGACTGACTCAGCATACCGAAAAATCCATGTAGAAAAGTCAACACAACTTTCCCTCAAATTAAAAGCAAGGGTGGTAACATTATGAGTATAATGGGAATTCCAGTGTTAAATGCAGAGAATAGGTGAAAAGACGATTCTGCAGGCCTCTATGAGGAGCAATTTTGTGACGTCGATGTAGAAGATGTAGTCATTCGGTATTAGAATCAAAATTTAAAAGATCTTTGGAAATTTAAATCAAATAAGACAGATGGTATAGATAACATACATCCAGATCGCTGACAATGTTAATACCGAAATGAATGGAAAATAAAATTTAAAATGTGTTAAATGATGATCAGTTTGCCTTTAGGAAAGGTAAAGGCATCAGCGAGGCAACCCTCACGTTTCTACAACGGAAGCAAGACTAAAGAAAAATCAAGACACGTTCATAAAGTTTGTCGGCCTGGAAAGAGCGTTCGAAAATTTCACATGCTGCAAGATGTTCGAAATTCTGAGAAAAGTAGTATAAGAGCCAAGAGCGAATAATAAGAGTGCGAGGCCAGGAACGAAGCTCTCGAATTAAAAAGGTTATAAGCCGGAGGTGTTCAATCTATATACCGCAAAAGCAATGATGGAAATAAAAGAAAGGTTCAAGAGCGGAATTAAAATTCAAGGTGAAGGGATATCAATGGTAAGATTCGCTGATGACAGTGCCATTCCCAGTGAAATTGAAGAAGAGTTACCAGATGTGCTGAATGGAATGAACAGTCTAATGAGTACAAAATATGGATCTGGAATAAATCGAAGAAGATGAAAGTAACGAGAAGTAGCAGAAATGAGAACAGCGAGAAACTTAACATAAGGATTGGTGATCACGAAGCAGATGAAGTTAATGAAATCTGTTATCTATTAGCCAGTGACAGATGACACAGAGAGGACACGAAATGCTGACTAGTACTGACAAAAAGAGCATTCCTGAGCAAGAGAACGGTACTAGTATAAAAACGTAAGCCTTAATTTGAGGAGCACATTTATGAGAATATATGTTTGGAGCACAGAATTGTATGGTAGTGAAACATGCGCACGAAAAAATCGGTACATATGAGAATCGTACCATTTGACATGTGGTGCAACAGACCAATGTTGAAAATTAGGTAGTCTGATAAGGTACAGAATGAGGAAGTTCTGCACAGAATCGGAGAGAAAGTGAATCAACCGAAAACACTGACAAGAAGACGGGACAGTGTGAAAGGACACCTGTTGAGATATCAGGGAAAAGCTTACAAGGTACTAGAGGACGTTGTAGAAGTCAAAAACTGTAGAGGAAGAAAGATATTGGCATACATCCAGAAAACAATTAATGACAGATTGCAGGTGCTATTATGAGATGAAGAGGGTGACACAAGAAAGGAACTCTTGGCGGCTGCATCACACCAGTCAGATGACTGATGACTCAAAAAAGAAAAAAAAATGCTGTGGCTTCTGCAGCTTGATTCAGTTGGCATAAAAGTTGTATGGTATGGTACCGTTTCATAGTTGTAGCGGCCCACCTTTTAAGATAGGAGAAAGTTAGATTCGGTCTAATATTTCTGAGCACACAAGTTACAGAGAGGTGCGGGCCTGTTGACAATAAGTTACGCTTACCAACGGTTGCGAAGTAGAATGGAGGCTACAGAACCGCAGAACTGTTGAGAGTAAACGCAGAGGTTTGCACGGCACAAGTTACAGGTAGAATGGGCCCACTGGTCGAACCTGGATGTAATGAGTTCATGACTCGGAGCGGCACATTAGCAAAACAGGCGCACAGCCACGTATAAATAGGTGCCAGTTTTCTAACGAGGGGATTCAAGTGTGGCAGCTCTCCTGGACTGCAGGGCATGTCACACTACCAGCTACACGCAGCAGCAGATGGGGCGCCAGCATTCCAGTCCACGGTGGGTCGCTGGTTCGACCCTCTGAGGCCAATGCGGGGTCCGTAGCCAGCCAGTGGCAGGCCAGTTGACGGGTCGCTACCGTGGGCGGTCTTGTTGGCTCCCAACAAACGCCATAGGCAGCCTGAGGCGAGGGCCACAGATTTGGCTGCTGGATCGCAGGCACTTGTTGTCACCCATGATCTTAACTACCATGGTGAAGAAGGAAGCAGTGGGCCGCCCTGCGGCTCCCAATGAGTGGCGCTGAGGCAATAGGAGTGAAGGCCGCGGTGTCGGCTGCCGGTGAATCCAGACGTCATCAAAACTCCGTGGTTGTACATGGTATGAACGCCGCAGTACGTTGCACGGGTTGCTGAGGTAGCCCTTCCACGCCAAGTTGTTTTGCAGACAGCGAAGTGCCGTCCTCAGCATCGAGGGACCCTTTGACGCAGACAGAGAGGAACGCAACACTGTAGCTGGGAATAATAAAACACTTGAAAATCACGGCCGAGTTTTAATACAGTGCATCCTGACAGTTTCCATCCACGTCCAACATTCCTCCACCGCACGCCAACATCTACATCTGGCAGTGACAACTACATTTGGTGTCAGAATAGTGGGCGTCATCTGTACAGTACAACGTTGGAGCCCACTGCCTGCATTACAGTTACAAAATGTGATGAGTGTTGACCAATTTTTCTGTTCGAGCGTTGGACGTTTTCTTTCTTTGCGTTGCCAGAGTCAGTGTTCATGTGTTTGGGGCAGTAAGATTTTTTTTGTGGCATTTAATTACTTTTGTATTGGGTTGAGTATGATGTTTTATTTATTTCCTCCTATTACATCATCCCATAAAGTGTAAGATGAGAAACTGAGCTCTAGGAAGTCAGTTTATTTTTGTAGTTAAATGTTTTATTTCTGTGGGATTTTATAGGTTGAAATGGGGTTAACCGAGAACCAAAGCAACACAGTGGCAGAGTCAGGGACACAAAGGTGTGTCGGAACCAGAAGCGGTACGGATTTAGTTGGGAAAGGTAGCGCAATTGACAGCAGACAATACACAGTTGAGAAGTGAATTAACATCTAGGAGTGAGCGGGTAACCGCAGCTGATCAGTCGTTTTTGCCTCGGGTGCCACAGCAGGAGATTGATCCAGCTGCCGTGAGTTTGATTATTCCATTTTCTGGCAAGGCATCAGAGGATGTCCGTTCGTTTGTGGAGGACTTGGAGATTTCAGCTGTGATGAATCGTTGGTCTGATGAACAGTTGTTACATGTAGCCAAGATTATATTAACGGGTGAAGTGAAGACATACGTAAGGGATTCTCAGGCCTTAAGAAAGGCAAAACAGTTTAAGCAGCTGAAGGAGGGGCTTTTACAGAGGTACAAGAAACAGAATAGCGCAAGTTATTTTAGGCAGAGGTTGAGTGCAATGACGAAGAGACAAGGAGAGACGGTAGAGAAATTTGCGTCCAGAATAAGAGAAATTACCGAGTATACTTACGAGTTGGGTCAGAGCGATGAAGCGAATGGTGTGCTGTAGCAGGAGGCCGAGCAAAGGGCCCTTGCTGTATTTTTGAGGGGGCTACCGGCGTATATGGCGCGGAAAGTACGTGAAGGGACTCCGAAAGTTTTATATTTGGCCATCCAGCTGGCAATCCAATGTGAGGAAATAGACGTGGCAACGGGTTTACGTGATAGACGAACAGTGTTTACAGTGGGTATAAAATGTTATGAGTGTGGTCGTACAGGACATGTGCAGAGGCATTGTACCCAGTCACCGAGGAATAGAGGAAGGGGCGGAAATTAGAAGTATAGAGGATGGAGAAGTGGAATTAGAAGAGGTGGACAGTGGTTAAACTGCAGAGGGGGCCCAAGACCCACCTAAGAGAGCTCCCGTTTACTTTCAATGCTACAAATACGTATGCAGAGGTCGAATGTTCGATGGTAGTGTCCTTAGGAACTAAAAAGTTTAAGATTTTGTTGGACGCAGGGGCGCAAGTGTCAGTGGCTACTAACAGTTTAATGGGACGAAGGAAGTTAGGCCCACCACATTATATGTTGCGTGGAGTGGAGGATAAGGAGACCACACCTTTGGGGTCAGTGACAGTTGACTTTCGTATAATGAAAGTCCGATTTGATGCATGCATGGAGGTAGTATCATGGGTATGCTAGGGCTACGACATGACCTAGGAGTAGATATCTTGCATCAACATCATGCCAAAATTGACCTTGGTCAACGAACTGTGGAACTTGGTGGAATGTTATTTCAGCTAGGGGAAACTGTTGTCGATGCAGAGCTGTCGCGAAGGGCATTCAACGTAATGACCAAACCAACTGAGCCGCGTACGTTAGCATTAAGGCTTAATTCGCATGAGTGTGTGTCTAGTAGCACTGGGAAGTCGCTTTGGGTAATTGTAGAGTCAAGTCTACCTGTGGGTACGGTATGTGTTATTGAACCATTGGAGGATAATGAAGTTTTTAATCCATTTGGTTGTTTTGTGAAACGTAGTATTGTACGTACGCGTACAAGATGGAACCGGCGGGTGAGTAGTCCCCGTGAACTAGGATAATTTAGCGCTGTAGACGCGAATTTGTGAAAAGGAGTTTTAGTATCGAATTTGGATGTACCAGACGACAAAGACTGGTGTTCGAGCGATCAACCACTAACTGCCGATATAACTGCATTGCGTAACAAAGTTAAGCATTTGAAAGTTGGAGAAAAAGAGCATTTGGAAGAATTATTTGTGGGAATTTAAGGATTTGTTTTTTCCGCAAGGGTCATTACCAGCAACTCCATTAGTTCAACATAGGATACCAACAAGATGCGGAGCATCTGTTTACCGTAAACCATACAGAATGCCGAGGTATTTGCAGCCGATTGTGGAAGATTTCATTGATCAGCAGCTTGCAGACGGTATTATAGAGCATAGTAATAGATGCTGGGGATTGGGCATTGTCGTTGTGCCTAAAATATCTGTGGATGGAACTAAGAAGTACAAGTTCTGTTGCGTCTACTGATACCTCAATAATAAGACAGTACCGGACGCATACCCCATTCCAAACATATCGGAGACTTTTGATCACTTAGGACAGTGCCAGCACTTTTCTACGATGGATTTGACAAGTGGTTATTATCAGTTAGAGGTGCCTCCAAAGGATCGTCCAAAAACTTCTTTCTCTACGCCTGGAGGCCATTACCAGTACATCAGAATGGCATTCGGTTTGAAAAACGATCCGGCAACGTTTCAGACGTTGCTAGATAGTGTGGTGAGTGGTTTGAAACCACGACAGTGTCTTGTCTATTTCGATGAGATTATAGTGTTTTCAAGTAGTGTGGAGCAGCATAGACAGCGGTTAACGGAACTCCTTATGAAGTTAAGAGTAGCTCGTTTGACGTTGAGCCTTGAGAAGTCTCATTTTGCATTGGAAGACGTGAAATATTTAGGCCATATCGTCAGTAGGGACGGAGTGCGAACAGATTCGAGGTTGGTACAGACTGTAAGGGATTTTCGGGAGCCGAAAACAGTTAAGGGAGTGCAATCATTCGTCGGAATTTGCAATTTCTATCGAAAGTTCGCGAAGTGTTTCGCAGATTTAGCACAACCATTGACGCGATTGTTACGGAAGGGTGTGAAATTTGAGTGGACAGAAGAGTGTGAGAAAGCGTTTGACAAACTGAAAGAGGTGTTAATATCATGTCCGGTTCTTGTGTTTCCAGATTTTGAAAAGGAATTTATTCTAGCACGCGATGCTTCGAATCAAGCGTTATGGTGTGTTCTTAGTCAGGAAATTGATGGGAAGCAACATCCTGTAGCATATGCATCTAGGCAGTTTAATGCAGCAGAGAGGAATTACTGAACAACAAAAAATATGGTTCAAATGGCTGTGAGCACTATGGGACTTAACATCTGAGGTCATGAGTCCCCTAGAACTTAGAACTACTTAAACCCAACTAACCTAAGAACATCACACACATCCATGCCCCGAGGCAGAGTTCGAACCTGCGACCGCAGTGGTCGCGCGGTTCCAGACTGAAGCGCTAGAACCGCTCGGCCACACCGGCTGGCTACTCAAGAACAGAGAGGGAAATGCTTAGCGTAAACTATGAAATAACATATTTTAAATGTTATTTATATGCGAGAAGATTTCGGGCAGTGACAGATCATGCTGTGTTGAAGTGGTTGTTGGGGTTGAAGGATCCGTCCACTAGACTCGCTAGGTGGGCTGTGGGGCTTAGTGAATTCGACTACGAGGTGGTGCACAGGCCTGGGAAGAAGCACATTAATGCGGATGCACTGAGTAGGAAGGTGGCAAAGGTAGAAGTCGTAGGTTATGATCTAGCAGTATGGCAAGAATTACAGGACGCTGACACTGCCAGTGATGGCCGCGTGTTGGCTAGAAGGAGGTCAGTTGAGGGCCTGTCTGAGAGATAGACAGACTGGAAATACACGTAAAGTTATTGTCTGGGTGCAATTGCATGTAACAGCAGGAGCACTCTTGTGGTTATCTCAAGCACTCTGACTGCTAAATTGTGCGTCAATCTGGTGATTCGACCTGCTGTGCTGCCATTCATGAGCAGCAATCCAGAGGGTGTTCTCCACAGGTTAACACTCACTCACATACCTCTGTTGGAACCCAACATGCTCTACGGAGTGTTGACACGTTGCCTTGGATTGCTCGATCACCTGATCTGTCTCCAATCAAACACATATGAAACAAAATCGGATGGCAGCTTCAGAGTTATCCAGAAATTAATCATTATCCTCTCCTGTATTGACAGAACCGCGTGGAACTCCTCCCCAGAAACTAATATCCGACATGTGTACAGCACAATGCATGCAGGTTTTCACGCTTGCATTCAACTTTTTGGTGATTACGCCGGCTACGAATGTACTACAATTTGACATTTTCAATAGCTTACATAACTGATTGATCTCGCAATGTTAATCTCTTAAAAATGTTACTTACGCAAATGTATTCCCGAAATTTCATTGCCGGCCGCGGTGGTCTCGCGGTTAAGTCGCTCAGTTCGGAACCGCGCGACTGCTCCGGTCGCAGGTTCGAATCCTGTCTCGGGCATGGATGTGTGTGATGTCCTTAGGTTAGTTAGGTTTAAGTAGTTCTAAGTTCTAGGGGACTGATGACCACAGAAGTTAAGTCCCATAGTGCTCAGAGCCATTTGAACCACTTTTTTTTTTTAATTTCATTACTCTATATCAACTATTTTTGGGTGTTACGACTTTTTCCGTCAGTGTGTAAGCAGTGACAATTTTCACTGTTAGAGTTCTTAAATTAATTTCATGACATGTACTTCACAAAATTTTGAACGAATGCTTTTCAAATTCTGTGTTTCTCTGAACTGCAGTATTATGGATGTTATGCTAATGGGATATACTGAGTACTGATGTAAATTAATTACTGTTATATTAAAATTTTTGTCTGTGTTATATTATTATTACAATTGTAGACATTTGAAGTGTGGTTGACCACTGTTAATACTGGGGGCTGGGGGGGGGGGGGAGGGAGAACCGACTAATAGTGTCAATCCCTACCTCCCAGCCCAGCCCAAAAAGAAAAAAAAAACAGACTCAATACTGGATACACCCTTGAGGGGAACTCCATGAAAGAACTACCGTTTCTTATAGCGTTGGAATCATCGTACTCCATCCTAAATGTGAGAGTGACTGACAGAATCATTACTACCAAGAATGGATGTAGACGTGTAAAAAGACCATGTGACCGTATAACATTGGTGATAACCCTCATTTTACTCGATACTTGAAATATTTTTTGTATCGAAGATTTAAATTTACTTCAACAAATATATTCCACTGAAATCGAGGATAAAGAGTGTCCTATAGTTGATCTTTAGATTTCACTGCTTAACAAACACTTTTAATTAGAAAGCATTCAGAAACTGAATGTCTTGTTATGTTCAGGAAGGAACTATACGAATGAAGCGAGAGAGAGAGAGAAATAGAAGTAATGAGAAGCGACTGTGAGAAACAAGTGACTACGTGTGAGCAGTGGCGTCTCCACACGCAGCTGCAGACTACGGGCGGTGCTGTTTACGATCTTTATAACATGATGTTACTACTCCACCGAGTGTTTGAACACTCAGTACAGGAGTGTTATAGGAACGGCACCCAGCACGAGGTCCATGGATACCAAACACCCGGCGCGAAGCGTACGTGCTACCTACTCCAGGAAACCAACGAAAATGAGGTCTTGTGTTCCTGTTGGGTCCTATTTAAACATTCGATTACAGCGAGCAAGGAGCATACTCACATGGTTGAAAATATCCTCTATTACAGGGCCGGCCACTGAGTGCCGAGCTTCACAGCGACCGCTGTACGCGTCGCATGCGGGCCAAAGGTCAGCTTGTCTAGGGTTCGCTCCGTCCTTTCTGGAAGTACTTGGTACAGCGTGACTTCTCGTGCAGTATTGCGACGTGGCGACATTTTTGGGTCGGCACAACTTTCTTCAATTCGGCAGAAACGTGGTATCAGTGCTGTTTACCCTTCGCTGTTTGTTCACGATATGAAAGACGTTTACAGGTCCCGTGGCTGTTGGCACGAAGAGAGGCAGTCTAGCCACAGACCTTCAAAAATGAATGGGAATGACAGAAGAGAGGGACGAGAAGTCTCGGTATATATTATGCAATCGCATAAGCAACGGGTAATACAAATTCGGTATGAAATGTCATTACAATACCCTGCAGAAATAATTGAAAGATTTACTAGACAATGAACTGTAAAAATTACAATGATCGACAGTCGGAATTAACTGTTCGGTACATCGAGAAGCACTTTGTACTAAAGTTGCAGGCATGGGGCAGATGAAGAAATTGGTAGTACAAATAGAAAAATTTCTGAAGTCTTAGGCATTTTTCCACTGTCATTTACAACAGTTTTCGACGGAACTGAAAGAAGTATGCACACTTTATATATTAGTGCAGAGTACGTTGTTTAATAGAAGAGGCATGGCTCGAGAGCTGAATTCTTGGTCACGCCTGCACTATTACCCCCCTAAACGGAAGACCCTAAAAAAATGTAGACAATGTTCAGAGAATAGTTCAGTTGATAACGGAAATAGGAGTTCAAGAACGATCACTGGAACATCCGGAATGGACTGCAAATCACGCATTGTAAGTGGACTTGATTAAACACTACCACGTGAGACATTGCAAGGTGTGGAACAAGTTCTTTCTGATATGATGAGAATGAATTTAAGAAAAAAATCGCACTCCAGTTACCTAAGCTAAATGGCGTTAGAGAATAAGCAAGTTTTGAAGAATTTATTGTGTCCTTGAAAGAAATAATAGAATAGTTTCCTATACGTACGGTGCGAATGTAACATCTATTTTCGAGCTATTTTCGAGATGGTTTGCTGTTTCAGCTGAAAGCGCCTCATTGCGTGTGCTAATGTAACTGATTAATTTGCAAGGTATTTCCCGTTTGAAAGACAAATCTCTTTAAAGTTAAAACTGTCCAGGACGTCTACATTCGTTTCTGATTTAATTTAGGCCTCGCTATAAAGAGGTTGCAAGAGTGCCACAACGTTTCGACTGGTTTATATGTGTAAAATACGTTTTTACGATTATGAAAGTAAGTCACAATTACGTGCGAAAATCGGTGTAATTGTCTGCATCTGTCAATGTGCCGACAGTCTGTACCAGAAAAAAAAATTTGAATTATATCTTCAGTTGCCAAAAATAGCTATATAACACTGAAAATTTGTTTTGATTGTGATCTATGTTGTTGAGAACTGTGAAATATAAAAGCAAGTGTTGTGCATTCCGAAAGTACTGTCATTTACATGTTGAACTTTCGCACTTTTCTGCTCTTCCCCTCCTCCCGCACAGTCACTGTGGCAGTGGGGCAAATGTGACAGCCAGGCTTAGCGCTATGGCCCGCGAGCGGAATTCGTGGCCGCGCCTGCTATATTACCACACTAAACAGAAGTTTCTAGAAGAACGTAGCCAATTTTCAGATGGGATTTCTGAACTAATTCTACAGATAAGCTAGGTTCCCATTACCTGGCTGGTCCCTAGTAGACGCACTACTACCCCCATGACTACTTTCTGAAAAAGGTATGTGTTTCACAAACTTCACTAGCATAGAAAAGACAGATAATTATAAACTGGAGTGAGTTACATCAAATCTAGAATTTTAAATTCCATCCCCCTACCTTGACGAGTTCCCGTGAAAATAATTATGAAAGGTCTTTCACCTAGTAAATAGTGACCACCCCACTAAAAATGTGTCACACTTCAGTTTAATAACGTTTCCTTGAATTCTTGTCCTCAAGACGTCAGTAGAACCTGTAGTTCCCTTTCACGTCCATAAACGCTGCCAAAGCCATCTGAAAACAGGACATTCATTTATGATAAGCGTTTTCATCATCAGAGCTGTAATAATATGTGATATAAGGACTGTATCTCTGTCTGTCTTTCCTAGGTATCAATATAGACTTCACATTCTACAAACAGACATTAGCATAATGCGAATAGAATGAAGTAAACAATGACACCTTCTCGATATACATTTGTAACTGATTCGGAGCAAGCGCCATGGAATATTATAAGAAGATAGCTGCACACGATTCAAGATTCGAGTCATACTGTGCCTCTTCGATCAAGCATTTCGTATCAAGGCTCATCCTATGGTTCTGTGCCGTTACGCAGTACTTATAGTCCTGAATTTTCTAATTGTGGTAACTCCAAGGTAAATACACACATGCCAGTAAAATTGGCATTTGTGTCTTTGAACTTCCTTCCTTCAAAAAATTTACAGTGCTCGCATAAAAGTACCATGGACTTAAAAGTCAAATTTGATTCTTATTACTTAGTAAATGGAAAACTCCTCTGTACATTCCTTTCGAGCTACCGTGCACTCATCCTTATGCATCATTAATAGCATGTTACGCAGGCACTATATCATAGGAGTTTTCCTAGTCAACGTAAGGTATTTTTCCCTTTTACACGATGATTTACGAAAGAGCTATGGATTTTCTGATACACCCAGCACAACTTTTCAAGTTTTGTATTCGCCTAGGACTGATGAAGTGAAGCAACATAAAGGTGGAAAACGTCCTCTGGTATCTACTTACTCTGCAACGAGCGTCCCCTTCTTGTCTACAATGCTACGGTGATTTGCTGCTTAACATATTTCACACTTGACATGTTAAATACAAGATAAAATTCACCGAAAATATTCTGTAACGTATATATAGTTTATGTAGAGGACTGCCAGGCGTTTGCGCACAGTTCACACTTGGCAAGTGATCGAGAACGATGTTTCATCTTTTGCAAGAGAACTCAACGTCTCGCTGACCTGACTGAGAATAAACCCATTTGAAACCAGGTGAATGCAGAATTAGCACCTACTAGGTTTCAATTGGTACAATTGTCCTACCGATAATGACTACTGTTGTTAGCAAGAACGTCTGTGTATAGCAAGTGATGTATTTCGTCACGTTATACACGGATAACACGTGTAGTTGCCTGCGTTATGGCACGAGATATGACATAATGAAGTTATTACTGTGGACACTGAAAAGTTGCGCTCAAATAACTTTGCACTTTTTATTGGTAAATCGAAGTATGAACATTTAGATTTGTTGGTACGTGTAGCACTATATTAACTGAAGGATCTTGCACAAAGAAAGATAATTGATAACTTAGTCAAAGTTTAAACAAAAGTGGGACCACGGCCTATTTTGCATATAATGTTTAATTTACAAACAAAACAATCGTCTATTTATAAAAGGCAATGTCCTGATTTAATAACTGATTCATCATCGCCCAGCCCAAACCGCTATGGATAGAAACATGGAATTCGCGTATGGTGTGAATATTATACTGAAGGCGTTGTCTGGAAGGGATTTTTTTGAAATTCCAGCCATAAGAGGGCGAATTTCTTTTTTAAAAACTTCACCATTAAGGCTATTTAAGAGCAAGGCTACGAAAATTTGTATTTGGTTTCTATTTCACATATAAAGATATAAGTCTTGAAGTATTTTTGAAAATTGAACACTATGAGAGTGAAAAATTAGATGAAAACATTTTATGAAAATATGTCGTTATTGAAGCACTACTAAAGTATTTTTACAGCTACATCTATGAACATTGGTATTTGAATTCTCGGCTACAAATAAAAAAAAAATATGTGTTTGATTGTTTTTGTAAACTGAAGCCTTAAGTGGGTAAACTAGGGGAAGAGATTATTGATCAAAATATTTTGTTATGAAAGAATTATTAATGATAAATCAATGTACATTTAAATTTGGCTTCCCAGTTAGAAAGAAAACTCATGTTTCATTGTTCTTGGAAATTCTACTCCTATGAATACACTAAGCAGATTCAGAAGGATGTAGGCTGCAGTAGGTACTGGGAGATGAAGAAGCTTGCACAGGATAGAGTAGCATGGAGAGCTGCATCAAACCAGTCTCAGGACTGAAGACCACAACAACAACAACAACATGGGTTGAAACAGGAGGTGAAATGTTTTATAAAAATATTTCACTGTGCAAGTATTTTAGAAGTTAGATCTATGACAATTTGTAATAGGCTTCCCTGTTAGAAATAAAATACACTCATGTCAGAGTTTTTGGATGTTCAACCCCAAACGAAGTGAAATTTGAAGGGGACAGGGGAGGGGGGGTGAAAGGTTTTGTGAAAAAATATGTTTGCATGAACGTTTTTGAAGCTGAATCTTTGAAAATTGGTGTTTGGCTCCTCTGTTGGAGATGAAAAATTACATGTTTCCCTGTTTTTAAAAATTAAGCCCCTAAGGAGGTGAAGTGCCGTCAGACCGATTCACTGACTCATCATCGCCCATCCCAAACCGACAAGGATACAAACGTGTAGTTTGGAGAGGGTGTGCAACTTATATTGTAGGCATCGTCTAAGAAGGAATTGTCCGAATTTCCACTCGTAAGGGGATAAAATAAGGGATGAAAGGCTTTTTGAAAATATGTTGCTATTAAGGGAATTTTGAAGCAAGAACAACGAAAACTGAAATTTGGTTTCTCAATCAGAAAATAAAAAGTTTCAACATTCTTGGAAATTCTGTCTTAGGAGGGTAAAATAATGGCTGAAATTTTTCTTGAAAATAAATAATTAATAAGGAACTACTAAAATACTGTCAAGGCTACATATATGAAATTTATTATTTGTCGTCTCGCTTAGGAACAGAAATAAATGTGTGTTCCAGTGTTTCTGGAAATTCAACCTCTGAGGGAGTGCAATAGAGAATATTAAGAAAGTATTTCGTTACACTAAGAAAAATTTTAAAGATGAAGTTATAAAAACTTTTGTTTCACTTCTCATTGAGATATAAAGAAATATTTGTTCGGGGATGAAAGTTTCTATGGAAACACCTCCACGAGAACGAAAAACGGCGTGATTAACAAAAGCTTTGGATTCCAGCTACCAGAACCGTTTTTTGGTCAGAAGTGTATTCGGAAAAGAACATGGTTATATGGCCGTAATTAGCGTAAAAACTTAGGTGTTGTTATTTGTGTACATATGAAAATTCGATTAAAGAAAAGAAAATCTCTGCAGAACATACAGTCTACGGAAGCGTAGCTGCAGGTACTAAGCTAGTTTGTCTACAATACTGTAATTTCATTTACTTATAAAGCGTAAAAACACTCACGTAATATTTTAGGTTGGTTTTGTAACTCGTATCATCTTCATACTATGGCAATGATGTTGCTGTCTTTATTCATTATGACAGCAGTGTTGGTGGCTCCTGTGATACACATCAGATAGTTGATACACTATGTAATCAAAAGTATGCGGACACCCGAAAAAAACATACGTTTTTCATATTACGTGCATTGTGCTGCCACCTACTGCCGGGTACTCCATATCAGCGAGCTCAGTATTCATTAGACATCTTGAGAGAGCGGAATGAGGCGTTCCGCGGAACTCACGGACTTCGAACGTGGGCAGGTGATTGGGTATCACTTCTGTCATACGTCTGTACGCGAGATTTCCAAACTCCATTGTTTCCGATGTGGTAGTGAAGTGGAAACGTGAAGAGACACGTACAGCACAAAAGAGTGCAGGCCGACCTCGTCTGTTGACTGACAGAGACCTCCGATAGTTGAAGAGGGTCGTAATGTGTAATAGGCAGACATCTATGTACACCATCACACAGGAATTCCAAACTGCATCAAGATCCACTGCAAGTACTATGGCAGCTACACGGGAGGTGAGAAAACTTGGATTTCATAAGCCACACATCACTCCGGTAATAGCCAAACGACACCTCGCTTGGTGTAAGGAGCGTAAACATTGGACGATTAAAAAGTGGAAAAACGTTGTGTGGAGTGACGAATCATGGTACACAACGTTGTGTGGGTATGACGAATGCCCGGTGAATGTCATCTGCCAGCGTGTGTAGTGCCAACAGTAAAATTCGGAGACGATGGTGTTATGGTGTGGTTGTGTTTTGTATGGAGGGGGCTTGAACCCCTTGTTGTTTTGCGTGGACCTATCACAGCACACGTCTACGTTGATGTTTTAAGCACCTTCTTGCTTGCCACTGTTGAAGAGCGATTCGGGGATGAAGACTGCATTTTTCTACACGATCGAGCACCTGTTCATAATGCACGGCCTTTAGGGGAGTGGTTACACGACAATAACATCCCTGTAATGCACTGGCCTGCACAGAGTCCTGACCTGAATCCTAAGAACAGCTTTGCGATGTTTTAGAACGCCAACTTCGTGCCAGGTCTCACCGACCAACATCGGTACCTCTCCTCAGTGCAGCACTCTGTGAAGTATGGGCTGCCATTCCCCAAAAAACCTTCCAGCACCTGATTGAACGTATGCCTGCGAGAGTGGAAGCTGTCATCAAGGGTAAGGGTAAACCAACACCATATTAAAGTGCACCATTACAGATGGAGGGGGCCACGAACTTGTAAGATCAGCCAAGTGTCCTGATACTTTTGATCACATAGTGTATGTTCCACCCGATCGTCTTCTTTAATTTGACATAAAAATTCCTCCTTCCCACGTTGAAACACGTGTATTGCCAGAAAGACGTATATTTCTACAATAACCCTTCCGGCAGTTCTTTCCAATAGACACAAAATGTCTCCACTTTGCTGACGAATCAGAAGCAGTAGACAAGTTAGTGATGCCACGAATACGTTACTAAAATATCGACGAGCGAAGTAAAAAGAGGACGATATTAAATGCGTAGGTGGACATACAATATTAGTGAATATTTTAAAAGCTTACACTACGACTATAGCTATTCCATCGGAGCATGAAATAAACACAATGAGCCAAAAGTCTTAGAAGATATTGCTCGCTGTTAGTTGTACAGAAGTAAGGGCCGCCACAAGAACTGCAAAGGCAGGGTTAACAAACATCTTTGACTCCATCCACCAGACTCACTATTTGGTCAGAAATGTATTCGTAAAATACTACCATACTTCTGTGACTTTAATTACCTCGAATAGTGTAGAAGATGTTGCGGTTTGTGAGCAACATCAAAGTTCGATTAACGGTAAACAAAAAAAAAAGTGCAAACTACACAGTCTACTCGAGCGAAGCAGCTGATGCTGAGCTAGTTATCACTATTTCTCGAATATATGAGTATAGGTTTTCATTCGAGTCCACAGATTAACTTTTACTTTCACGGTAAGAGGTATAATATTGCTCTATTGAGAAATAAGGTACATCGCGTCGTCTCTGAAGAAACAAGATACTGGTAGAAAACGTTTGTGAAACTTAATATTGCAGGAAAGAGCGGGAGGAACATTGCTGTTCGTATTTAGAAACTTACTGGCAGAATAGCCACTTATGCCGGCAAGAGACCCGAACGCGGAACCTAGCCATCGAGCCAAAACTCTTACCGACCGAGATATTCCGGTGCGACTCGGGACTCATCCTCACATCCTCAAATCTACCAGTGTATCTCTCCTTTATCCAGCGTGCATTACTCGCGCAGCGTAAGCAGATGAGCATTTTGTAAAGTTCATTAAGTAGGGGGAGAAGCTGTCCGAAATGAAATTGTGATGGCGGGTCCCGAATAGTGCCTGGAGAGCCCAGCGGGTAATAGTACTAGCCGCGAACGGAAAAGTTCCATATCTGAGTGCTTAGCGGTTACCGAAGAAGGGAAGTTACTTTCTGATACCTGTAGCATATGAAGAACACTGCAATATGACTGTTTCAGCAGTGATACTGATGAAGTATGGGCTATTACATCTGGTGCTCAAATGGGTTCCAGATCAACGAGGTCCCTAACGTAGGCCTATGCGTGCAAGAAGACCAATAGCTGCTGAACAACCTCGAGGAGTTCAACAGCGAGGAAGAGAGCTCATCGGTCATTCTAAGTTTGCAAGTTGAAGATGATGAGTCGGAATGGGATGCTAATGAGTAGATTAATTAACGATGTAATGTGTTCATTTATAGTGTACAAGGATTTAAATTGTACCAAATACGCCCTCAGTGGAACCCAAATGGTAATGTGAAGGCTCTAGTGCTGGCGATATACACAGAAGCATGATCACGTAGCAGTACTTCAACTTATGGGTATACTTGAATTTAGAGAACTGCTTGATCAGTAATTTCGAACAATTCCAAGATTGATGGTTAACACTATAAAGGAACAAGGTCTTCCTGGGGGACTACCACCTTACCTTGTTGGGGAGGTATTTCAACACAGGTATTAGTTACAAATCAAAGAATAAGATAGGTGTGTAGTCTTTCTCCGTCACTGTTTAGTAGTTATTTAGACGACAACATTAGTATGTGGCAAAATACACTTTCGATAGATGGTATTAACCCAGGACAAAGCGAATTTATTAATACGTTGCTATTTTCTGACGATCTGTTGCTTATAGGTAAAACAAGAAGTACTGCAAAGAGCGTTCCATAAATTGTGGTCAGCTCAGTATAAACTAAACATTTCCATAAACAAAAACAAGGTCATGGATGGCCTTTCTTAGGACGAAACGCATAATAGCCAAAATAATGATCAATAACTAACTGATTAAACATGATATTGCAGTGTCTGTATCATTCCTAATTAACATGCGAAGTACATGTCCGGCTGGCTCTGAGCACTATGGGACTTAACTTCCAAGGTCATCAGTCCCCTAGAACTTAGAACTACTTAAACCTAACTAACCTAAGGACATCACACACGTCCATGCCCGAGGCAGGATTCGAACCTGCGACCGTAACGGCCGCGCGGTTCCAGACTGTAGCACCTTTAACCGCTTGGCCACCCCGGCCGGCTTCATGTCCGAAGGAACTTTGCATCGTTGTTCGGAATAACACAGGCGCTGCAATTGATAGGTTCACATATTTATCCGCCGACGCGGGGCAAGCGACTTTCAAGTATCATATCTCCCTCTTAAGGGAATATACATAACGGATGTACGAGTACAGGTTGTGGACGTATGGTTGACGATATATGGAAGTTTGAGTCTAACCATGAGTAGTGCTCGAATTGCGAAATGGTAAGGCGAGCACTCTCGGTAAGTTGGAAATCAGGGTTCGAGTCCTAGTCCGGCAGTAATTTTCCTTGTCATCATTACATTATACAGCTGATGGTAGTTCATATTCGCAACTGCGAATACATTTCATTGAACAAGTTTCTAACTTCAGCTAACTTGACTGTAATGCTTCTTTTGACGTCACTAGAGACATAATTATTAATTTATGTTTCGAATGATACGCAGCACAGTAGAAGAACATTAAGTAAGAGAAAAACAAGACCGAAGCAACACCCAGCTCACGTCTTTTAATGTAATGAAAATGAGTCAGGATAACGAGAAAGATGAAAGCAGCATGCACGCGGCAGAAATGAAATTTCTAACGTCTATAAAAGGATGTTTTAATTGAGATCGATTGAGAAATGAAGACACTGGAGAAGCACTGCAGTTATTGAACCAAAAACATAAAATAAAACTACATTAAAATTGAAAAGACAGTCCAGAACGTATGAGCGAATGAAGACCACTAAAATCAGCAAGTAGATACAGGCCAGTGGGAAATTGAAATTTGGGAATATCAAAGAAAAGATAGTAACAAATTTTAAGAAGTCACTGAGTTTAATCCCTGAAGAAGAAGAAGAAGAAAAAGGGACAGAGTGTGCTAGGGTGGTAGGCTTTTCTTTCACTATTACTTCACCCTTCTTGCTCTCTAATTTCTTTTCTTGATAAGGGTGAAGCAAATAGAACAGATAAAGGTAGAGGTAACAACCTGCCGTAAAAATAGCAGACTGTGGGATCAGATATAACACCAATAGATAAATGATAAATAAATAAAATACACATTTGTAATGAGTACGAACATCTTCAAACCTGATTTGCAATTTTCGTCTCCTCTTCATTGCAATGTTATGTCATATGAGTGTCTGTTAGCAACGTACAGTTGATCCAGAGACTACGCGTCGTACCTAATTTCGCAACACGATATACTTGTATAATTCGTTCGATACGAATATTGCCCACAAAGAAACGTTCCAGGTTTTATGGTTCAAATAGCTCTGAGCACTATGGGAGTTAACATTTGGGGTCATCAGTCGCCTAGAACTTAAAACTACTTAAACCTAACTAACCTAAGGACATCACACACATCCATTCCAAACGCAGGATTCGAACCTGTGACCGTAGCGGTTCCTCGGTTCCAGAATGAAGCGCCTAGAACCGCTCGGCCACAACGGCAGGCGTTCCAGGCTTGAATCCCTTGTTCAGTGCAGTGTTTTAACTTCGCAAGAAGTCTGAAAATAGCACACTCTACACCGTAGAGTGAAAGATTCATTAAGAAACCAATACTTATTTTGCATGACAACATTTAACAGGCTGCCCGCAACAGTGGCATCGATAAAAACACAGGAAAGCACGAGGGGTCCTTCTGTAACTAGCGCAACACAATTTTTTGTGAAAACAGGTTGGTCTTATTCTGGATTCCAATTATACCAACTCTTTTGTTTAGAGAACCCTAGTTTTCAATATGGTCTCTATTCAAAGCGATGGCTTTACTTCACCTTGCTGGGAGGACTCGTATGCTCTTGTGGTACCACTCTACAGGTCGACGTCCGAGCCAACTTCTTGCTGCGTCAGTAACCTCCCCGTCATACACTTACTGCCTCTAGTCGATTGCATCCTTCTTTGGCCGAGGAAGATGTAAGGTGTTAGATCCGGGGTGTAGCATGGATGAGGAAGAAGAGGCCAATAAATTTTGTGGGCTCCTCGTGGATACGCAGACTTGTGTAAGATCTTGCGTTGTCGTGGAGAAGGAGAAGTGAGTTTGCATTTTTGGGGCGACTAACATGTTCCTTCAGTTTCGTGAAGGTACCACAATCGTTGAACCATGACGGAAGAACACCAGACAGAATAATACAAAGTCATAGAAGACAGCCACCATGAGTTTACTGGCTTAGAGTGCGGCTCTGAACTCCTCTTCGGAGCAGAGCCGGTGCGGCCCTTCGCCATGGATTGCCGTTTTGTTTCCTTCCACATGATGAACCCATGTTTCATCGATTTTTGGACAACATGGTTGTGGAGAGAAGCAGCGATTAGTATGATTAATCAATAATTCAAGAACAGTCTTAATCGCATATATTATTGTTATAATACCGCCAACCGGTTTCAACCCGACGTAGGGGTAATCTTCTGGCTGTTTACACTATTGGTCGACTGCTGGTGGTGTCACTCCTGTCTACATAGTTTCCTGCCATTATGTAGACAGGAGTTACACCACCAGCAGTCGACCAATGGTGTAAACGCCCAGAAGATGACCTCTACGTCGGACTGAAACCGGTTGGTGGTATTATAACAATAATAAATGCGATTAAGACTGTTCTTGAATTATTTATTTATTCATGTTTCATCGGCTGTGACTGTGTACGACAAAAATTGTCACCATCAGCCTGGTAACGAGCAAGTAGATCCGCACAAATGATCCTTCGTTGCTCTCTATGGTCTTCTGTTAGGCAGCGAGGAACCCACTGGACACACACCTTTGAATGCTCCAACTGGTGTATCCGTCTGTCAGCACTACCAATAGAAAAGTCCAGTTGAGCAGCGAAGTGTTTGGTTGTGATCCGTCGATTGCATCGAGTGAGAGTGTTCGCACGTTCCAACATGGGAGGAGTCACAACTGTGTGCGGCCCGTGGACACGCAAGAGATAGGACAGGCTTGCGTGACCTTGTTGTGGTGATGACACGCGCCTCGCTCAACAACTCACCGTGCTCTTGTTCTGTAAACATAATGCAAGCAAATATGAATATCTGTGATATTCTGATTTTCCGCTAAAACTAACTCAATGACAGCTTGTAACTAAACTGTTTCTACGGGTTGTTACGTTAAGAGTGGGAATGGCAATGCTTATTGATTGTGAAATTGACGTGAGAAGATTATGGTCGCCACCGACTCTAACCATAAAACTAATCAAAGGTTTGGCCGAGTCGGAAAATAAATTAATTTAATCACAGACCAAAAACTCATAAAAATACGTACGTCGTGATATCGCTCATAGGGGATGCGATGTAATTAATAGTATTTCCCGTGCACTGTTCACGAGAATCAACCATTTACAATAAATAGCACATGCATGAACACTGTGCAGAAGATCAACTCCCAGCAACACACCTGAAAGTAAGACTTAATCTAAAGCATTTGTTTTAAAATAAAAGGGAAAAGTAATCACTGGACCTGTGCGTAAGGAAACGCGTTGGATGTGATAACAGGAAAGTTACGAGGTGAGTGGCTTAGGTGCAAAAACGTAACCTCGAAATGCAAGAGAAAATTGTGTATAAAATCATTTATTCCTAAGATATTGATGTGACGCATGTACACAATTCCTGATATCATTAATTCCTAAAACATTAAAGAAAAGCATCGATGCATTCACCGTTATAATCTACACCTAAAATCATTGTTGTGAATCATTCATACAACTGCTGTTGCCTGATAACTGAGCGCAATAACTCGTGAAACGGTACACGTTTCGCAGTACACCCGCATGCCCACGTGGTTTGTGGAGACGCAGTTTCTAGGTATCGTGGACAAGTTGCAACAATATCACATCACACAATCATGAACAGTTAACATTCTTTAAAACAAACATGAGACCGGACAGTTAGTGATGACGGTAGCCCAGCAAACTCTAATGTTCAACCACGTGGTCGGCTCCCCACGGACGAAAGATACATAAAGCAAGGAAAATTTACGAGAAGGCAAAGCTATTAATATTTAGAAAAATGAAAGATTATACAGGCACAGCTGAAGGCAAACAGACATTCGTACAGAAGCGAGTGCTCACTTCTTATCGACACCTTTGTGTGGCGCTCTTCCGGCTGATCCAGGTCTGCTATAGAAATTTACTAAAAGAAAAATCTGCCAAAATTTTGCATTCCTTGCTGCGACAAGGCAAAGCAATCTTCCAGATTTGAAAAGCGAGACCAAAAGCTAAACGGCACTCCTCTCGTGAAGTAACAACGCGCCACGCGGTCAGTCTAACTCACCCTTCTTCGACTGGAGCACAGCTGTGGATGCTTCCCTTACCGGCGGCAGACTGCCTCCCTTTTTCTTCTGCAGCCTCTTCCACGCTCCGCGTGGCCCGGAAGACCCAAAGATGCCATTTCCGCCACCAATCTAACGCAGGTGGATTTTTCACAAGCAGCGCATACGTCTATGCCTACTTGACCACTACGAGAGTTGGCTATTCTGTACAACTGCTGCTGAATCTGTATTACTATGGCAGACTTCCTGCAGCAGACTACGCCACCGTCTAGCAACGTGATACACAACCACATTCATTCAATCACACCACTATGAGAGTTATGAGATAAGAGAAACAAGGAAAAGAAAGAGAAATGCTAGTGACAATGGGCTACCAGACTAATGAAAGGTGGCTACAGGACCCTTTCAAGCTCTCTTCCCCGAAAGCATGAATGCTATGTACAGCTCCGCCACCTATCGGAACGTCATGAAGCGTGAATATTCAAAAACGTCTCAAACCACTTCCACATTTTTCTCAACCGAAATCGACCGACAAAAAATTTGAAGCATTACTTATACAACGCCTCTCGAAAGAAGAGGTAGGTAAGTTGGCAGTGCGACAGGTATGAGACGTAACACGAGACGAGCTGTCGGTTACATTGACAAGCCAGAGAGGGAAAAATCTCTGGTCTGACATGCGCTTTGCATCCAGTCGCTGCTCGACTCTTCCTAGCGCGAATCTCTACCTCGTATCAGAGAGTAAGAGAGCAGCACTATATTTGTTCGGCGCCACTCATCGCCGCTGATGCCGCCAGCCCGCGAGGCAGCCGGCAGGCCGGTGCCAGCCAGAGAACGTGGCGACACGTCGAGAATATGTCGCTACTTTACGAGGCCGTAAAGCGGCGCTTTATAGTGCTGTTAGGGCCGCCACGCAGATTCTGCCGCGCCGCATATGAGAAGCGATATATCGCAGCCTGCGGCGGGCCGGCGCCGCCCTCTCCCAGCCCGACAGCTCTGTTCTCGATCGCTGCCCTTTGCTCCGGTCGTACATTTCCCGCTGGTGACGTAGCACCGATCGCGATGCCAGAAAAACTCAATTTCACCCGTACGACGCTTTTGCAACGGGTCTAGGGACTATTAAAGAGAGACGAATGGTCGTTGCTGTTGCCAGCGCATCGACGTAATTGTTCACAGAGCTCAGTAAAGTGTTTGAGGTATTTCTGATTACAAAACCATGCCGATGAAATACACTGATGGAAAAATTGAAAGATAGTAATGAAAAATTGGGAATACAGTTGTCTAGCTAACGTATTTAAGTGATTAACATGGCAAAATCAGACGTTGATCCAAGTGTGAGATAAACCACTGCAAATGAGAATTAATGACAAATTAATAAACGATGTAGCCACCAGAATGCTGAATGCTAGCATGCAAACGTGTCTGTACGGTGTTGCACAGATGCCAGAGACTAGCTTGTGGGATGCAGTTGCATGTCTGTTGCACTTTGTCCGTCAATGCGCGAACGGTTAATGCTGTTTGTGGATGACGCTGAAGTTGTAGTCCGATGACGTCCCATATGTACTCGATAGGAGCAACGGCATGAGGATGCAGAAGGCAATGGAAACCACTGCATTAAAGGCACAACGTGTATTCGAAAGACATGTGGTCTGTAATTAAAAAAGTATCACGACCTCTCCATTGTCAAAAGATTCCAGACTAGTTCCGCGTTAGAATCTCCGGCAGGAGACTGCCAAGGGGGAAGTGACAATGAGAAAAAAAATGAATAGTTGACGAAAGGATAACTATCTTCGAGTGGGGACGTGAAATGTCAGAAGCCTGAATGTGGTTGAAAAGGGAAATGCAAAGACAATCTAGATGTAATAGCGTTCACTGAAGAATTGGATTTACGGTCATATGAGTGTAGGCTAATATCAACTGCAGCAGACAATCGTATAACCGGAGGGGGGTTTGTTATGAACAGAAAGGTAGTGCAAAGAGTGTGTTACAGTGAACAGTCACAGGGTTGTTCTTATGAGAACTGACAGCAAACCAACACCAACAACGATATTTCAGGTATCTATGCCGACGTCACAAGCTGAAGATCAAAGAGAGAAAGTATATGAGGATATGGGAAGGGTAATATGGTACATGAAAATCTAATAGTCATGGGGGACTGGAAGAAAAGTTACAGGAGAATATGGGCTTGGGACAGGGAATGAGAGAGGAGATTAGATTAATTGAGTTCTGTAATAAATTTCAGTTAGTAATAGTGAATCCTCTGATCAAGAATCACAAGAGGAAGCGGTATACTTGGTAAAGACCGGGTGATACGGGAAGATATCATTATGGTCAGACAGATTCCGAAATCAGATACTGGATTGTTAAGGCGTACCCAAGAGCAAACATAGACTCAGATCACAATGTGGTAGTGACGATGTGGGATACGTAAGTACTAACGGACGACAACACATTCTTGAAGTTCTCTAAGACTATAGATACAGCAATCAAGAATAGCTCAGTAGGCAATACAGGTTGAAGAGGAATGGAAATATCTAAAAAGGACCATCACAGAAGTTGGAAAGAAAAACACAGGTACAAAGAAGGTAGCTGGCAAGAAACCATGGCTAACAGAAGAAATACTGCAGTTGATCGATGAAAGGATGAAGCACAAAAAAGTTCCAGGAAATTCAGGAACACAGAAATACAAGTAGCCGACGCAAGAAATAAATAGGAAGGGCAGGGAAGCTAGGACGAAATGGCTGCATGAAAAATGTGAAGAAATCGAAAAAGAAATGATTGTCGGAAGGACATACCCGACATACAGAAAAGTCAAAACAACCTTCGGTGGCATTAAAAGCACGGGCGATAACATTAAGAGTGCAACCGGAATTCCACTGTTAAACGCAGAGGAGAGGACGGATAGGTGGAAAGAGTGCTTTGGAGGCCTCTATGAAAAGAAAGGTTTGTCTGATGTGGTAGAAGAACAAATAGGAGTCGATTTACAAGAGATAGGGGATCCAGTATTAGAAACCGAATTTAGGAGAGCTTTGGAGGCCTTACTGTCAAATAAGGCAGAAGGGATAGACAACATTTCATCAGAATTTTTAAAATTATTGGGTAAGTGGCAACAGAACGACTATTCACATAGTAAAATGTGTGCAGAATATATGAGTCTGTCAACATACCATCTGACTTTTGGAAAAATATCATCCACACAATTTCGAAGAATGCAAGAGCTGACAAGTGTGAGAATTATCGCACAATCAACTTCACAGCTCATGCATCCAAGTTGCTGTCAAGAACAAATCCAGAAGAAGGGAAAAGAAAATTGAAGATGTGCTAGATGATGATCACTTTGGCTTGAGAAAAAGGTAAATGCACCCTACAGGCATTTCTGACTTTGTGGCTGATAACGGAAGCAATACTAAAGAAAAAGCAAGACACGTTCATAGGATTTGTCTACCTGGAGGAAGCGGTAGACAATGTAAAATGGTGCAAGAAGTTCGCAATTCTGAGAAAAATAGGGCTAAGATATAGGGAGAGATGGGTAATATACAGTATGGACAAGAGCAAAGTGGGAATAATAAGAGTGCACGACCAAGAACGGAGTGCTCGGATTAAAAAAGAATGTAAGACAGAAGTAAGTAGTCTTTAGCCCCAATTGTTCAATCTGTACATTTTAGAAGCAATGATGCAAATAAAAGAAAGATTGAGGAGCGGAAGTAAAATTCATGGTAAAAGGATATCAATAATACTATTCATTGATGACATTGCAATCAAGAGTGAAAGTGGAAAGAATTACATGATATGCTGAATGGAATGAACAATCTAATGATTACAGGATGTGGACTGAGTGTAAATCGAAGAGAGACGAAAGTAATGAGAACTAGCAGAAATGAAAACCGTGAGTAACTTCACATTAGAATTGACGGTCATTAAAGAGATAAAGTTTTGGAATAACCAGTATAATAACCAATGACGAGCCGAGCAAGGAGGACATCAAAAGCTGACTAGTATTGGTCATAAGGGCATTCCTGGCCAAGAGAAGTGTGCTAGTATCAAACATAGCGGTTAATGTAAGGAAGAAATTTCTAGGAAGGGCCTTCCTATTCTGGAGCATAGGATTGTATGTAGTGAAACATGGACTGTGAGAAAACCGGAACAGAACGGAATCCAACCATTTGAGATGTGTAGCTACAGGTGAATGTTGAAAATTACGTGGACTGATAAGGTAAGGAGGGAGGAGGTTCTACGCAGACTCGGAGAGGAGATTAATATGAGATGGAGAAAGAACAGGATGTTACGGAATGACATCCATGGTACTAGAGGGAGCTGTAGAGGGAAAGAACTGTAGAGGAAGACAGATATTGGAATACATCCAGCAAATAATTGAGGACGTAGGTTGCAAGTGCTACTCTTAGGTGAAGAGGTTGGCACAGGAGAGGAATCTCTGACGGGCTGCATCACACCAGTCAGAAGTCAGATGAAAAAAAAAAAAGAGAGTGCTGGTGAACGAACAGGCCAAGGCAAATGTTGACACTCTGTAGAGTATGTCTTGTTACAATTACGGTATGTGGGCGAGCGTTGTGCGGTTGGAAAACAGTCCCTGGGATGCTGTTCATGAATGGCAACACAACAGGTCGAATCACCAGTTTGTCGTACAAATTTGCAGCATGGTGCGTGGGATAACCACGAGAGTGCTCATGCTGTCGTACGAAATCGCAGCCTCGAGCATAACTCGGGGTGTAAGTCCAGTGAGTGTAGCACGCAGACAGGTTAGCTGCAGGCTGCCAACTGGTCTCCTATCCAAAGCACGGCCATCACTGGCTCGGAGACAGAACCAGTTTTCATCAGAAAACGCAACAGACCTCCAAAGAACTCTCGTTGACACCACTGAAGTCGAAAATCCAATGGTTTAGGGGTTAGCTGAATGCATGCTATAGGCCGTCTGTCTCTGGGCTGTCCTTCAATCGATTTTTAACAGTCCGATGTGTTACTGTGGTGCCAATTGCTGCGAAATCTGCTGCAGCACATATAGTACGATGCGCCACAGCCATACGCCTAACACGATGGACCTCTCTCTCGGTAGTGCCAAGTGGCCGTCCCTAACCCGGTCTTCTTACGACAATATTTTCTAGTGACCACCGCTGCCAGCAATCAGTTACCGTGGCTACATTGCTGACAAGTTTTTCTGGAATATCTCATAAGGGACATCCAGCTTCTCGTAATCCTATTACACGACCTAGTCCAAACTCACTGAGGTGCTGATAATGTGTCTTTGTTGCCTTAAAAGCGTTCCTAACTAAGATGAACCCACCATGTCCAATCTCAAAGGTAACCAACGCTCTCAATCGTTACAGTGTGTATTTAAAGCAAAACTGGTTTTAATCCTCACAATGGCGCTAATAGCGCCATTCTTATGCGACTGGCGCAAAATTAGAATAGACGTCCTGTTTCACATATAGAAACACGCTTGCCAACTTTAGTTTACATCTCACAACTTCTTCTTGGTGTTGCTATTTTTTTCCGTCAGCGTATCTGATTGCTGTCTTACATTGTCATGATGCCAGTCGTAATTTTTAATTATCACCTATAAAAATAATATTAGATAATTAATTTTTCGCTTGTTTGCAGATACATGTCTGCAGTACTGGTAACCATTGAAATCCTCCCACAGTAGCATGCAGTTACAGGAGCCTAAATTACATGGCACCGATGTTTCGTAAATTGGAGTATTGTGAATAAATTGGTAGTCAGGATCCTCCTACCACAACAGTAACATTTCCGTATATGCTGAAAATTAGTTACTGTGCCATACTCTACTTTACCAACGGCTGTGTCATGTTTTGGCCCCTCTAGCGACGTTCTATGATTCTGTCAAGTAAAGATTTCTGTGTTTGCCTGGTTGCAGCTTACGTACCTTAACTTTTTTCGAGATGATGCGTAAAAATTACCCCGCCCTTGTTTCTGAACACCGATGAATATACAATATCTGATCAAAAGCATCCAGACACCTAGCACTGGAGATTAATACAGGGTGTGTCCAACTTTCGGCTTTGTAAAAGCGTTAAATCAGCTCGGGACATTTTCAATGAGCTGTCTGAATGTCTGTGGAGAAATGGCAGTCAATTCTTAATCAAGAGCTGAAAAACAGGACGAACTGATGTAGGACGCTAGGGTTCGGAGAGAAGTCGACGTTTTTCCTGATTGCAGATGTGTTCGATTGATTTCAGGTTGGGACTCTGTGGGGGATAGTCCATTACAAGGAAGATGCTGCTTTATGACAAAATACATTGTTATGCTGATAGTTATAGTCTCCCAACTGTTTCTCTACTGTACACAGCACACAATGATACAGACTTGTGCTCATATCCTGCGTTTCCTGAAGAGTAATAACACGACCGGAACCTGACTACCATAGAGTGTAACACGATCCATCACTCGTTCTAGTCGTCCAGTACAAAATAGCGTCGCTCTTCACACGAATGACTACGTAAATGTGTCGCTTACGAGGAGCTGCTAGCCAATTCTATTCTATTCTTTTTAATTCTCTGCACACAATCACTGTGCTAGCTGCACAGCAGATAGCACCATGAAATTCTCGAGAGGTTCCTTCCTTTGATTTCATGCAATGCTTTACAATTATTCGCCGTAATTCTTAAAGCTATTCTGTCCATCAGGCCTCCCTGGTCTTCTTTTAGTCGTGGTTCTTTCTTCACACTTTCACTCACAGTCACACAACGAGAAATCAACATGTGTAGCGTCACAAGGACTACACTTGGTTCAAATGGCTCTGGGCACTATGGGACTTAACTTCTGAGGTCATCAGTCCCCTAGAACTTAGAACTACTTAAACCTAACTAACCTAAGGACATCACACACATCCATGCCCGAGGCAGGATTCGAACCAGCGACCGTAGCGGTCTCGCGGTTCCAGACTGTAGCGCCTAGAACCGCACGGCAACTTCGGCCGGCAAGGACTAGACTGCCCCTAATGAACTTGTTTGCAGGTGACATCCAGTGACTAACACACTTACAAAGTCACTGAACCTACTGGTTCTCTAGGCAACTGATCCTCTACAACAAAGAAAAAAAAATCATAGAAATCTTACAAGTCATAATAAACCAATCATACACATTGATATCTTCCCCTACCGTGCTTTACAAGAAATAACACAGAAATACCAAATATGATCTAGTTTTAGCAATTCCCCATAAGTGACACATTACCGTAGTCAGCGTTAAGCTACGCTGAGGTTGTGTGAAGAGCGACGCTATTTTTTACTGGATGACTAGAGCGAGTGACAAAATGGAAACGAGCGTTTGGCGTCAATGGCCGGAAGGCCCCTTGAGGGGCAGGTCCGGCCGCCTTGGTGTAGGTCTTATTACATTGGACGCGACGTTGGGCGATCTGCGCTCCGGATGGGGATGAAATGATGATGATGAAGACAACACAACACTCATTCCCTGAGCGGAGAAAATCCCCGACCCAGCCGGGAACAGAAATCGGGCCCGTAGGACGGCAATCCGTCACGCTGACCATTCTTTTTTTTGTTTTTTTGTTTTTTCTTTTTCGTTGTAGCGGACGTCACATGACATCTGTTGAAGTTCGTTTGTTGATCTTTTCACTCAGGTTTATTTATTGCAGAGGCCTGCCAGCTCTCTGACGGAACACGCTGAGCTACCGTGCCGGCAAAGCTATCGGCGTGGACGAGTGACAGACAATATAGCACTCTCCGCCTTTTTTCGTTTTTTCTTTTTTTAACTGGCGGTTTCGTTTATCGTGACATACAGTGCTCAGTTCCTAATTAAAAAGGTGTTTCAGGATATGATTAAATGTACCAACGGAAAATTTTCTTTTTGACACGTCAAGAAAAGCAACAGAACATTTTTATGTAATACATTAGCCCTAACTTCACATATGCTCTTGCATTTGAAAGTCACTGGAATCCATTAAAAAGTACGTGTCATGGTGACTATTAGCGGATCACACCTTGCGGATACACAGTGTGGCAGCCATAGCGCTAGCACGCCACTATGGGCCAGTGTAGTGTCAGTAACAGACATCTTCATACGGCCTGCCTGAGGAACTCTGTTCTTGGGGCACAGAACTTACACTTGCCTGCAAATTCCTGTCGTCTATATCGTCCGCGATATTGTACTCAGGCAAAGCTACTACTAAGTGCGGTTGAGCAGGCTGTCTTGGATACAGGGATCCGTATGTGTCAAACCACTGGGCTTTTCCTTTAAGTTCACTTACAACCGTTTACTGAAGGTCAGATATTGGTCTAATTCTGTAGATGAACAACACAACTCGAGAAAAGAACGAGTTAATTAACCAGAAATTCTTAAGGCATAATTGATAGCTGCAATCATGAAATTTTCAATCCAGTCAGAAATCTTTAAGGCAATTGCAAATAAAATTGTTTTAAATTTAAGTGCATGGAAATTGACTAAAATTTTCAAACATAATCGACAGTAACGGTAATAGATTTTAAATTCAAAGCAAGAGGATTGACTAAAATCTGTAACGCAACTGGTAATCGCAATAAAAGTTTTGAAATTCAGTAGGCAAGTAAATTGTCTGAGATAATTAAAGCACAACTGACAATTTAACTGAAGCACTGACTAAAATGCTCAGGTACAACTTGGCGATATGGCTAGACCATATTACAAAATTATACACTCGATCTTACTATAACAATCTGCAAGAAAAACGTTGCGGCGCCAGTTGCTGGTGAAGCCGGCGTATCATGTCCAAGTCAATCTTCGTAACCAGCACGCAAGTAAAACATGCCCGTCAGCCACAATCTGAGCTGAGATGCCTTACAATACACAACTGAATTTCTTCCACAGAGAAAAAAACACGTAAGCTTATAAGTCATGATAAAGCAATCACATACACCGAAACATCCTGTAACATGCCTTACAAGAAACAGCACAGAAATACCAAATATGATTTAGTTTTAGCAGACGCAAAAAAAGGTAATAGTGCACAGATTAACACTAAAGCAAATCATGAACATCAAAATTTATCTCTAACGTACCTCACAAGAAATGACACATAAATGGCAAAATGATTTATCTTTAACAAACGCAACAAGATAACAGTGCACAGTTTAATACTTAAATAAATCATGTACACCAAAAATTTTCCGGACGGGTGGCCGAGCGGTTCTAGGCGCTTCAGTCCCGAACCGCGCGACCGCTACGGTAGCAGGTTCGAATCCTGCCTCGGGCATGGATGTGTGTGATGTCTTCAGGTTAGTTAAGTTTAAGTAGTTGTAAGTTCTAGGGGACTGATGACCTCAGATGTTAAGCCCCATTTGCTCAGAGTCATTTGAACCATTTTTGAACTAACGATCATGAGACAAGGTGTCAGTCAACATAGAAAAACCGCAGGAACGTTAACCATTTGCCGCGCGCGTCCTCTGGCAACGCCAGACTGTCCAAAGCGCCTCAGCAAAGCTGACGATCGACAGATCGAAAGGAATCTCGTGCAAATGTTGTGTATGTGATTGCGATATGTCATAAAACATTATATCATTGACTGTACAGTGTCCGAAGTAAGTAACTATCGGATCAGCACAAGATTGCTATGCTTCATTTCATGACGCCCACATAACTAGAATAGCTCCTTCCTTCACGCAAATTAAGAATTTTAAACTACTTCTTATTCCGGAATATGTTAAGATGAGTACACTCCAGAAGAAGAAAACAGAACACTGAAGAGTAGAGGTAGGACGTTCAAATGCACTGGACATGTACATTAGTATGTGAAAAGTGTTTTTACTACGTTATTTGTGGAAAATACTTGTTATAGTTAAATGTGCATCACAACACCTCACCATGATGCGGAGAATGGAAGTGCTTGCCACACGAAAACATGACAAGCTACCTGTACTAACTAACACACAAGTGATCCAGAAAATTCATACACACCAAATGCAAAGAATACATGAAAACGAAAACCCACCGATGATGGCACAATGATGCCGAAACATGTTTGGGTACTGATAAAAAACGGTGTTCTGCATAACTGTCGGACCTCACATCCAACAATTTCTGTAGAAATGGTTAGCGTTTGAACCAAGTACGCACATGGGTTCTAGGTCAACACCGATATCGCGGCGCAACACTACGTACCGGTAAAATGTGCCTGCAGCTCTCGTTATCGCCGTAATCGGAAGGTAATGGATCAATCTGATTTGAGTAGACGTCCAGGATTCTTCGCAGAAGTATGAGTTTGATAAAGGGCACGTTACTTGCATGAGAGAATGTCAAACATCCATCTTGGAACTTGATGCTCGTGTTGGACGAAGTGTATTGGCAGTGTGCAAAATGATTCACGGAAGGCCGTAGAACGTGACGAGGTGGGTCAGGCCGCACCACCCAGACCACAACCCGAGAAGATCAACATCTGATGCAGTATCACTGCAGGTCAGATATGCGTCCTCCTCCATTTTGGTGCAACAGTGGAACACATCGTGCGATATCAGGGGTGACAGCGCGTCGCTGTATATTACGGTGTGGGTTACGTACTCGTCGTCCACTTCTCCACCTGCCTTTGACGAGTGTGCATAGGCATGCTACACGGCAATGGTGTATGGAACGACGTTACTGGCGACAGTAGTGGCGTGGTTTCGGAAGAATCCGGGTTCTGTTTGTTTGAAAATGGTGGGTCGCATTTTGGTTCGCAGCATACAGGGGGAACGGTATTCGCACAAGACATACAGCATTAACTCAAGGTCTTAGGTGCGGCGTGTGTGTCCAGGGCACAGTGGCCGTTATGATCTACGTCAATGACATCTTGCAACCCGTATCCATATCCTATCTGCACAACTCTCCTGACGCCAGTTTTCAGCAAGACAATGCACGACCACATTTTGATGCACTAACACGTGCCTCCTTGGTTTCGCAGTATGTCAGCCTTTAGCGATGGCCAGCCAAATCACTAGAATTGTCGCCAATCCAAAATCTGTGGTATATGGTGAAATGACGTGTGCAACGTTGTGACCCAATGCCAATCACGATATATGAACTCTGGAACCAGGTGAACGCAGCGTGGATGGCTATGCCACAGGACGCCATTCGCGCCCTATACGCGACGATGTTATCACGCACGGAACAAGTTATCACGTCCTGTAACGGACCCTGTGCCTACTAGGCAATAGGACACATGCTGAATGGAGCTGACTGAAATGCTAATCATTTCTGGAGAACATACTAATGTAAATGTACTGTGAATATGAACGTCATATCTCCAGTCGTTCAAAATGTTCTTTTTTCCCTGAATGTGAATGCATATCATTTTCTTTACAGTGTGTATGCTGAGGCTGCAGGATACTGAGAAGTTACGGAAATTCAAGTCCGCCTCTTATACGTATAACGTACTCTGCTAAAACACCTGACGTTATAGATTTAAAGCTGAACTATGGTAAAACAGACAAGCATTTGCACGATCGTTCCTAAAATTCATCGTCTGGGTTTCGGCACACCAACTGTTGTCAGAAAGGCCCGGAAAGACAGAAAATTCCAGCTAGACAGAGATTCCCAAATAAGTTATTGATAGTAAGACGTATCCAGGAGCAGGTGAAGACTCAAATAAGAACTTACGGTGATGAGCAACAACCACAAGTAAGTGAAACTAAATTAGTAAGTTACTAAGAGAGAAGGAAATTGATGACTTCCAGTCAATAGTACTGAAATAAAGGAGTAAATTACCCCAGGAGTAAGTTTTTCATTTACTTCCGAAGTAAATTTATTTACTCCATTACTGGTGGAGAGCACCACTGAAGGGTACGATACTACGTCAGTAACTTAAGGAGGCAATAAGGCCAAAATTTACTCCTAGGCAGTAGTAGGAGCTAAATAAGAGAGTAAGTTGCAACCTTTGAGTTCTGTGTTTTAGGTGTCGAATTGTATGGATTACCTGGACTACGAAGAATATATGGAGATGGAGGAAGAGGTGAACATCCCAAGAATGAGGGTTGTAATGGAGAGAAGAGTGTGTGAAGTACAGCGACAGTGATTTCCAAGAGCGGTTTGGGTTTCGTAAGGAATATTTTGAGTTGCTGCTTTGTATGTTGGAGGCGTTACTATAGCATAATTCTGACAGAAACCGTGGTTTGTCTCCTAGGCTGCAACTTCTTTGTGGACCACGAATCTTTCTTGAGGTACTTACCAAATCGTTACATGATATGTCATTAATATCCATCGTACTACTCCTGCAAGAGCTTTTGACAGTTTGGTAAATAGCTTAATTGACTTAAAGCCACTGTATGCGTCCATGCCACAGAGCCAAGAAAATATATCAAAGAACGAAAGGGTATTATAGCTAACCGGTGGATTCCCGAATATCATTGGGATCATAGATTGTGTACATATACCCATACTTTGTCCTTCTGGAGCACAAGCAGAACCACACAGAAATCGCAAGAATTTATTTTCTATCAATACACAAATCATCTGTGATGCCAATACAAATATTTTGAACGTGGCAAGTCATTGGCTGGGTATCACGTATGATGCACGCATTTCGGACAATAATAGAGTTTCTGCAGAATTTTAAAATGCACAATATGATGGGTTGCTTGTTGGAGATAGTGGATATGCTATCTCCAAACATCTTATGAAGTCTGTGTTCCGAGCCCACACAGGAGCCGAATGGCGTTGCAATAGAGATTCATATTGCTACCAGATCTGTAATAGAGCGAGCGTTAGGTGTTTGGAAGAAACGTTTCCGAATTCTCACTAAAACAATGCGATTCAAACCGAAAAAGTGTGGGAATGGTGGAGGAGGGGATTAGTGTATAACGTACCGCCGACAACGAGGTCGTTAGAGAAGGAGCACAGGCTCGGATAAGGGAATTATTGGGAATTAAATCGGCCGTGTCCTTTCAGAGGAACCAGCGCGCATTTGCCTGAAACGATTTAGGGAACTCACGGAAAATCTGATTCAGGATGGCCGGAGACGGGTTTGAACCGCCGTCCTCCCGAATACGAGTCGAGTGTGCTAACCATTGCGCCACTCCGCTCGGTGTAGGAATGGTATTGTGGCTGCTGCAGTTCTACACAACTCTGGAACAAAAGTTAGAGATGTGGTTCACCTGATGCTGTGGAGGTGAATGACTTCGAACAATACGCATTTCAGCTAGAAACAGATGCGGCGGGCCAAGCTGTCAGATGGTCTATTACACCTAATTACTTTAATTACAATTATACCTGGTTTTCTAGTAAAATTAGAAGTTAGTGTAAAGAGTTTTCCTTTTCAAATGAATAAATAAGCCGCTACTGGAGTGAAAAGTGACTCATTTTATTTATGTGTAACTTTATAGTTTTTTTTTTTTTTGCTGACTAACATTCTCATTTCATATCTTAATTCATACAAAGTCATACAATGTTTCAATTATTTCTCAAAAACAAAAGACTTCTTTTATATCATCGCAAATTCAGATAAATATAAGAATTAACAAAAATTAGTACCGACGCTGAAATGATAAACGCAAATATTATGCCATACAAGAAGCAAGAACATAGTAGCCATTTGAGAAAAATCAAGGAAATAAAACATGTTTTATACATATGAATATTTTCTTATTCTTTCACAAAAACACAAATTCCTCGTGCGCATTGACTAAAGAACAAGAACCTGAAGTTTGCTCCATTACGTTCTTGAACTTTTTCATAATTTCCGTTTTAAGGTTACGCTCTTCTTCCATGATTTCTCTTTGTCTTTCTATCAATAATATTTCTGAATTGTATTCCTCTCGTATTAAACGCATTTTTTAGGAATGAAGCTCGTCTGCTTTTTTCAACAACTCTCCGTTATTCACTACAAGTGCATGTTCTTTTGCTGAGCGCATCCTCTGATAAGCTCCCACCAGAGAATGCAGGCCGAGGTTCACAACTATGGGATAAAGTTCCACGTTCAGCAGCTCCATTGCTACCTTCAGAGCAGTTATCATTATCGAAGTTGCTTGAAAGTATCACATTATCTTCAGATGTGTCATTGTCGTTAACTAAAGCTAGCCACTTGAAAGCTTGTGGGATCATATCAACAACCATTTGGCTTATATCGTCCATCTTTGTCTCACCAACTCCACCTCCTGTTTGAAATTGTTCTCAATTAAATTTGTAGCATTCATTTTCTTTGCTTTCGCTTTCATGCCCTTCCAAATTACTTTAAGCTGCTCTTGTGACCTTCGTGTAAGAGCTTCTTCGTTGTATTCAGCGTGTATTTTTTCCCAATTATGCTTTTTCCTTTGTAGCATGTTGACATTATGCTTTATAGATCCAGTAGTAGTTATATACTTTTTCATTATTTCATCAAACCGCTCTTTTTCGTTTTCTGGTATGTTTTTTGAAAGTTTCTTGGCTACCTCCATCTTGCCGCCCGCAAGTATCTCAAAGTGACGCTTAAAATAACACTTGTCACCAACCAACAATGGACGTTGGTAGGTGCAGATGGCGGGGTTAACAATAGATTCATCCATTAATAGCATGTTTCTTTTTCGTAATACAGAGATATTTCCATTAGTTCGTACAATAGCATTTAGATTATCCAATTTTGATAATTCAAGTTAATAATCCTTCCTAGCATCCAAAATTATAGCGAAGAACATAAGTTACGCAAAAGGAGATGCAATAATGTCAGCCGACAAACAATATTTTTCGAAAGGGAACGTAAAGGAGGTGCCAGCAGTGTGTACAACTCTAGTTACAACCAAAAAAGTAAATAGAAATTGAGCTCTCCAACAGTTACTAAAAGAGTATATTACTACAGAATTAATTAACTAAAGAAGTGCAGACTAAACAAGTATGAGTTACTACAAGAGTAATTTATATTAGTTTGGTGCTCGTCATCCTTCGTAACGAAGAACAGCAGGCTGAAGTTTAAGGCAATCGAAAGAATCAGTGGGGAAAGAAGTAGGTCGCTGAAGTACTTAAGAAAGATGAGATGCTTTTGATCTCAGGCTTTGGGACCTGTGATAGTCAATACGACAGCAAGTAGTTTAGCTGAAGAGAACTTTACGTAACTCTGAAAAGGGGTTGGACAGACTGAAATACGAACGAGATAGGTAGAAACGAAAAACCCTTGGCTAATCGAGGAAATTATTCAACTGGTCAATAAAAGGAGGAAGTACGAAAACTTTCAGTGAAATTCACGCTACAGAAAGATAAATACCTTAGAAAAGAAACAAATAACAAATACTAGGAAACTATGACGAGACATCTACAGTGAAAGCATAGGGCTGTTCAAATAGAAGGAACGAATTTCAAACATTTATTTGCTTCAAATGTAAAGAAGACAGAAACACAATTCCAACGTTACAGAAAAAAGAAAATTTCAAATTTTCATGTATTCAATGTGAGCACCATGTGTGACACTGCAATTATAAAAACGGTGGCTCATTTCCTGCTAGACGCAAAATAGCTGGTCTCCCGTTATCGAATTCACAGCTTCTCTAAGCACGTGCGACGTTACTTGAATGACGCCATTCCACAATGGTGGATTGGAAGAGGAGCAGCAGAAGGTGAACTTCATTGCTGGTGGCCTCCCAGGTCTCCAGACCTCACACCTTGTGACTTTTATCTTTGAGTTTACGTAAGAGACCGCGTTCTTTTCTCTTAGAATTATGTTTCTGTCTTTTGTAGTTTGGAAGCAATAAATGTTCGAAAACTGTTCCTTCTTTTGAATAGCCCTGTATAAAGAAACTAAAAATGAAGTGGTCGTCGGAAGGACTGACTCAGAATACAGAAAAGTCAGAACGGTCCTGGGTGAAAATGAAAGCAAGGGATTCAACACTGAGAGTGCTACAGGAATTCCACTGCAATGTGTAGAGAGAGGATAAGTGGGAAGAGCATACTGAAGGCCTCTACTAGGTGGAAGACTTGTTTGATTACGTGACTGAGGAAGTATTTTGAGCGGATATGAAAGGCATAGGGGATAAAGTATTAGAGTCGGATTTTAATAGAGCTTTGAAAGGATAGCAGTCAAACAAGGCAGAAGAGACGTAACATTCCTCTCGCAATTCTGAAATCACTGACGGAAGTAGAATCTTTGGGTTTGGAAACATACCATCACGCTTTCGGTAAAACATCATTCTTACAATCCGGAAGGTAACAAGGGCAGAAACGAGCAAGAACTATCGCAGAATCAGCTTAACGATCCATGTATCCAAGTTGCTGGTAAGATTAACACGCAGGAGAATTGAAAACGGAGTTGAGATTCTGTTAGATCACAATGACGATGACTCTTGGAAACTTAAGGTCACCAGAGAGGCAATTTTGACTTTACGACAGGAAAGAAATGCATCACTTAAGAAAAAAATCCCAGAGTGTACAATGGTGCAAGATGTTTTAAGTTCTGAGGAGAATATAAGTAGGCTACAGGGGAAGTCGGATTATACGAAATATGTACTGTATCCAGAGCTGACAATAAGAATGGAAGTCCAAGAACGAAGTGCTCGGATGAAAAGGGGTAAGACAGGGAAATAACCCTTCTCTGCTGACATTCTTTCTACACTTTCCACGGGCAATGGCAAAATAAAATAAATGTTCAAGAGATTCAGGGTGACAATGTATCGGTGATGAGATTCGCTGATCACGTTGCTATCCTCAGTGAAGTTGAAGATAAATTACAGGAGGGGTTGAGTGAAATTGACGGTCTATTGAGTTCTGAATACTGATTGTGAGTAAATCGGAGAAAGACGAAAGTAATGAGAAGCAGCAAAAATGAAACTAGCGAGAAATTCAACATAAAAAAGGGGACCACGAAGTAAATGCTTTCTGCTACCTCATGTGCAAAATAACACATGACAGACGAAGCAAGGAGGATGTAAAACGCGCTTAGCAAAGGCAAAGAGGGCATTCGTGACCAAAAGAATTCTTGTCATCAAAAATAGACCTTGACGCGAGGAAGAAATTCCTGAAAATGTACGTTTTCAGGACAGCATGTGCGACAGTGAATCAAGGAGAGTGGTAAAACCGGATGAGGAGAGAACCGAAGCGTCTGAGATGTGGTTTTATAGAGGAATGCTCAAAATTATGCGAACTAATAAGACGAGGACTGCGGAGATTCTCTGCCGAATCGTAGAAAATACAAGGCATAGAAAACACTGAAAAGAAAAAAGCACAGGATGGTGTGTTAACGTATCTTTTTTTTTTTAGGTCATTAGTCTACTGACTGATTTGATGCGGCCCGGCACAAATTCCTTTCCTGTGCTGACCTCTTCATCTCAGAGTAGCACTTGCAACCTACGTCCTCAATTATTTGCTTGACGTATTCCAATCTCTGTCTTCCTCTACAGTTTTTGCTCTCTACAGCTCCCTCTAGTACCATGGAAGTCATTCCCTCATGTCTTAGCAGATGTCCTATCATCCTGTCCCTTCTCCTTATCAGTGTTTTCCACATATTCCTTTCCTCTCCGATTCTGCGTAGAACCTCCTCATTCAGTACCTTATCAGTCCACCTAATTTTCAACATTCGTCTATAGCACCACATCTCAAATGCTTCGTTTCTCTTCTGTTCCAGTTTTCCTACAGTTCATGTTTCACTACCATACAATGCTGTACTCCAGACGTACATCCTCAGAAATTTCAACCTCAAATTAAGGCCGGTATTTGATATTAGTAGACTTCTCTTGGCCAGAAATGCCTTTTTTGCCATAGCGAGTCTGCTTTTGATGTCCTCCTTGCTCCGTCCGTCATTGGTTATTTTACTGCCTAGGTAGCAATATTCCTTAACTTCATTGACTTCATGACCATCAATCGTGATGTTAAGTTTCTCGCTGTTCTCATTTCTACTACTTCTCATTACCTTCGTCTTCCTCCGATTTACTCTCAAACCATAGTGTGTACTCATTAGACTGTTAAGCAGATCATTTAATTCTTCCTTCACTTAGGATAGCAATGTCATCAGCGAATCGTATCATTGATATCCTTCCACATTGTATTTCAATTCCACTCCTGAACCGTTCTTTTATTTCCATCATTGCTTCCTCAATGTACAGATTGAAGAGTAGGGGCGAAAGGCTACAGCCCTGTCTTACACCCTTCTTAATACGAGCACTTCGTTCTTGATCGTTCACTCTTATTATTCCCTCTTGGGTGTTGTACGTATTGTATATGACCGTCTCTCCTTGTAGCTTACCCCTACTTTTTTCAGAATCTCGAACAGCTTGCACCATTTTATATTGTCGAACGATTTTTCCAGGTCGACAAATCCTATGAAAGTGTCTTGATTTATCTTTAGCCTTGCTTCCATTATTAGCCGTAATGTCAGAATTGCCTCTCTCGTCCCTTTACTTTTCCTGAAGTCAAACTGATCGTCATCTAGCGCGTCCTCAATTTTCTTTTCCATTCTTCTGTGTATTATTCTTGTAAACAGCTCCGATGCATGAGCTGTTAAGCTGATTGTGCGATAATTCTCGCAGTTGTCAGCTCTTGCCGTCTTCGGAATTGTGTGGATGATGCTTTTCCGAAAGTCAGATGGTATGTCGCCAGACTCTTATATTCTACACATCAATATGAATAGTCGTTTTGTTGCCACTTCCCCCAATGATTTTAGAAATTCTGATGGAATGTTATCTATCCCTTCTGCCTTATTTGACCGTAAGTCCTCCAAAGCTCTTTTAAATTCCGTTTCTAATACTGGATCCCCTATCTCTTCTAAATCGACTCCTGTTTCTTCTTCTATCACATCAGACAAATCTTCACCCTCATAGAGGCTTTCAATGTATTCTTTCCACCTATCTCCTCTCTCCTCTACATTTAACAGTGGAATTCCCGTTGCACTCTTAATGTTACCACCGTTGCTTTTAATGTTACGAAAGGTTGTTTTGACTTTCCTGTATGCTGAGTCTGTTCATCCGACAATCATATCTCTTTCGATGTCTTCACATTTTTCCTGCAGCCATTTCGTCTTAGCTTCCCTGCACTTCCTATTTATTTCATTCCTCAGCGACTTGTGTTTCTGTATTCCTGATTTTCCCGGAACATGTTTGTACTTCCTCCTTTCATCAATCAACTGAAGTATTTCTTCTGTTACCCATGGTTTCTTCGCAGCTACCTTCTTTGTACCTATGTTTTCCTTCCCAACTTCTGTGATGGCCCTTTTTAGAGATGTCCATTCCTCTTCAACTGTACTGCCTACTGCGCTATTCCTTATTGCTGTAACTATAGCGTTAGAGAACTTCAAAAGTATCCCGTCATTCCTTAGTACTTTCGTATCCCACGTATCATGAAGCAAATTCCGTGGTACTAGAGAGAGCCGTATAGGGCAAAAACTGCAGGGGAGATTCAAATATGTCTAACAATAAGTGTGTGAGTAGTATCCAAGTGCTGCTCTGAGAGGAAGAGGGAGACACTATACAGGAACTCGTGGTGGGCCGCGTAGAATTTGTCAGAAAATAGATGGTGAAATACAGCGGGATGGATTTTCTTAACAGTTCGCCAATATCCGACTACACTACAGTTTTGAAATGATTCAGCAGAAATATGTCAGTTTTTGAAATAACTTTTAAACAGATCATGTTTTTCTTTTCCGTGGATCTTGGGCGTTCGTTGTAATACGAACATGCAGATGCAAAGCCGGAGAGAATTTTCACTCGCACTCTAGTGACACGTTGTGGTCGCCTTAGTGTAGTTAGCCGAGACGGTTGGTACGAGTTCCCTTGATCGTCATACTCAGTTTAGGTAGAGCACAATGATCCGCAACACTCTATCTGGGCAAAATTCTTCGTGTCATGGCTCTCATTGCATATTTTATGCCTTTGACATACAATACTCAAGTCACAGGGAAGCATGATGGCTTAGCAGACATGTTTTGTAGCTTGTGACTACATATATTTATATAAAAAAGAGTTTTACTTTTGATTAATTAAATCTGAAGATGATCATAAAGTGATCGGAATTAGCGATCATCTGTGACAATTTGCAACGTATACTGATCAAATAAATACATTACAATAAGGCCTCAATTGGTAATATTTATATAACATCACTAGTCTCCAAATGATTTATCGATTAGAGGCCTGCCACAGATAGAACCGCTAGTTTTTGACTAAAGTCGGAATTTTCAGCAACGCCGAACCATTTCATAACAATAGATAAGCTGCCCAATATATTGTAAAGCAGCGAGAAAACAGGTACTGTATTTACATTTAAAACAAATAATTCTAATGTAACGTTCATTTTTTAATACGCGACTTGTTTAGATTTCCCTGGATCAGCTTCACATCTATGTACTAGCGACAGCGACTACGTAGATTTGAAGATGATCCAAAGAGATCTAAACTAGCTACCTAATAAGAGAACGAGCAACTGTGGTTGGAAAATAGTGTATACATCAGAATGAGTTTAGATTTGGTCCCGTTATTAATCAAATATCTTCAGCCAAAACAGAATTATTCATCCCTCAAGTAACCTACAGGAAAATTGAGATCATTTTCTTCTGTCCAATGACAACGATCGAACTTTCTTCGCACTTATCTCTTCTTAGAGCATTCCAGTGTTCGATTCGAAGCTGATAAATACACGTTCAATACTTCAGTGTGGTATAGTCAGTGCCCTCTCTAACAGAAATCTAAAACTGCACGGAAATACCAATAGCATTCGCACAAAAAACATCGTCATCATAATTTAATTACATATAGATCGAAGAAGAGACTTTTGAATTTCGCATGTAATAAAACAAATTTGTTTCCAAATTTTAGTTAAAATTTTCGTCCAGTTATTGACCTTATAGCGTTACTTGTCATCTACCCCCAAATGCCAAATGAACTGGCACCGCGCTTAAACACATATAAGCTTGTACGTTATTTATTATGATAATGAAACCCTATTCATTGCTACGTGGAGGGCATTTAGCTGCTATCAAGCATACTTTCTGATACACTGTCCGGTTCTCGGCTTACTCTACAGACCTTGTTGTTGTTGTTGCAGTCTTCAGTCCTGAGACTGGTTTGATGCAGCTCTCCATGCTAATCTATCCTGTGCAAGCTCCTTCATCTCCCAGTACCTACTACAACCTACATCCTTCTGAATCTGCTTAGTGTATTCATCTCTTGGTCTCCCTCTACGATTTTTACCCACCATGCTGCCCTCCAATGCTAAATTTGTGATCCCTTGATGCCTCAGAACATGTCTACCAACCGGTCCCTTCTTCTTGTCAAGTTGTGCCACAAACTCCTCTTCTCCCCAATTCTCTCCAATACCTCCTCATTGGTTATGTGATCTACCAATCTAATCTTCAACATTCTTCTGTAGCACCACATTTCGAAAGCTTCTATTCTCTTCTTGTCCAAACTATTGATTGTCCATGTTTCACTTCCATACATGGCTATACTCCATACAAATACTTTCAGAAACGACTTCCTGACACTTAAATCTATACTCGATGTTAACAAATTTCTGTTCTTCAGAAACGCTTTCCTTGCCATTGCCAGTCTACATTTTATATCCTCTCTACTTCGACCATCATCAGTTACTTTGCTCCCCTAATAGCAAAACTCCTTTTCTACTTTAAGTGTCTCATTTCCTAATCTAATTCCCTCAGCATCACCCGACTTCATTCGAGTACATTCCATTATCCTCGTTTTCCTTTTGTTGATGTTCATCTAATATCCTCCTTTCAAGAGACTTTCCATTCCGTTCAACTGCTCTTCCAAGTCCTTTGCTGTCTCTGACAGAATTACAATGTCATAGGCGAACCTCAAAGTTTTTATTTCTTCTCCCTGGATTTTAATACCTACTCCGAATTTTTCTTTTGTTTCCTTCTGCTTGCTCAATATACAGATTGAATAACATCGGGGATAGGCTTCAGCCCTGTCTCACTTCCTTCCCTACCACTGCCTCCCTTTCATGCCCCTCGATTCTTATAACTGCCATCTGGTTTCTGTACAAATTGTAAATAGCCTTTCGCTCCCTGTATTTTAGCCCTGCCACCTTCAGAATTTGAAAGACAGTATTCCAGTCAACATTGTCAAAAGCTTTCTCTAAGTCTATAAATGCTAGAAACGTGGGTTTGCCCTTCCTTAATCTAGCTTTTAAGATGAGTCGTAAGGTCAGTATTGCCTCACGTGTTCCAACATTTCTTTGGAATCCATACTGATCTTCCCCGAGGTCGGCATTTACTAGTTTTTCCATTCTTCTGTAAAGAATTCGCGTTAGTATTTTGCAGCTGTGACTTATTAAACTGATAGTTCGGTAATTTTCACATCTGTCAACACCTGCTTCCTTTGGGATTGGAATTATTATATTCTTCTTGAAATCTGAGGCTATTTCGCCTGTTTCATACATGTTTTTCACCAGATGGTAGAGTTTTGTCAGGACTGGCTCTCCCAAGGCCGTTAGTAGTTCCAATGGAATGTTGTCTACTCCGGGGGCCTTGTTTCGACTCATGTCTTTCAGTGCTCTGTCAAAATCTTCGCGCAGTATCGTATCTCCCATTTCATCTTCATCTACATCCTCTTCCATTTCCGTAATATTGTCCTCAAGTACATCGCCCTTGTATAGGCCTTCTATATACTCCTTCCATCTTTCTGCTTTCCCTTCTTTGTTAGATGTGTGTTTCCATCTGACCTCTTGATGTTCATGCAAGTGGTTCTCTCATCTCCAAAGGTCTCTTTAATTTTCCTGTAGGTAGTATCAATCTTACCCCTAGTGAGATAAGCTTCTACATCCTTAACACATACGTTTACCAATAAAAAAATATTGTGAAATATCTGTCATTGTGTAAACTTCATCTTGCGTTACTGTAAACGTTCGACATGCACTGGAAGGAAATTCTCCAAACAGTAGGCAATGAACGTATTGAAGAATCAGCACCAGCAATAACACCAGTAAGCCAAGCTTGACCAGACTGAAGTTCAGCATCGGTCAATGCAAAATCAATACGGCCTCTACGAAACACTGATAGGTCGTGTAGAACATGACTATCCTTTATAGTATAAACATTCATATTACAGTCAGTCTCTACATCTAAGACAAATGTATGTCTAGATTATCTAAAGATGACGCAGTATCTGTTTTCAACAGGGGTCGTGGAATGTCCATGAAATTTACATATGTTGGTAATAGTATTTAAGATCTGCAGCGTCAGACGAGAAGAGGACAAGGGGACTCGAGAAACTGTTCTATGTGCAAGAGAGTGAATGTTTCGATGTTTGTGAAAGTAGGAGGAAAAGAATTGATTCGATATCACCTCTTTATGGCATCATGTTTTGAATTTTAAAGATTTTGACCATTTAGTCGCAAGCGTCTTAGTGTATGCTGCACTTTGCGTCCCTCTCCTAATCGTTATTATCATCATGAAAACTAAAAACCTGCCTTTTCTCGACGCAAGATCTCTCCCAAGCTCTAATTGTATCCAACAGAAAAAAAACATCACCATGAAGTAACAGCTGCATCTGAAGGAAAAGTTATGCTAATCTGAAATCAGATTCCCGTGAGAGCAGATATGGACAGTGTGATAAATACTGCATAAATGGGGTTTACACTCCATGGTTTACATGACTGCTACATAGTATGAATTTCCCGCGTGCTTTCTAAAAGGTATCGTCCTTCACATTGCGTTTGTATTCATAAGCAAAGCATATACACAAATTTTGGAAGTTGTGTTATTGGACATGTAATTACAGACGAATGGAGATTTGACAGCCAGTCACTGCTCTACCACGATATAAAAACTCGTCAAAAACCGCTGACGCTGAAGTCCTTGGATCGACTGTGCTGGACACTTTTATAGTAGAAAGATTTTGAAGCGTTTCCAATCACACCATATTTGTAGAAGATACTCGTAATTAGTAATTTCTTTTCAATATAAACACCGACAGAGACCCAAAATCGACATAAGCTGGTGTGCGGCGTACAACTCCAGTTTAACTTGTTATTAGCACAATTCATCCAAGTTCTACACTTTGGTATATATTTAACATCGATATATTATTAGCAACGAAACGTACTGTCTGACCAACCAAGTGTCTGATCAGAAAACTTCTGAGATCGACGAACAGTTTGACCATTACTTCCAATTGGCAGAAAACGTTCCTTTTAGGATCGCACGCATACTACACTGGAGGCCAGTTACAGCTGAAATCCTCAAATTTCAATTGATGTAGGTATACTAGGGGTATTTCGAGCACCTACACACGAGCAGAAGTATACACTCATTTACAACATAAACACATCCTACGCAATATAACACCGAAATTAATTTGGTTACGTCCATAACATAATACGAAAGTAGTGTTAAGCAATTATGAAGTAAAATAAACGAACTAAATAACGTATGTAGTGTGAGGCTCGGTAAAACATAGAACAGGCCAGATATTTTGTAAAAGACGTGAAATTAATGGCGTTTGGATAAAGCAAATGAAGCAGAGACATCTTCGCAGCCGAAGAAAAAGGTAATTTCGCATTTATGCAAGAGCTGCACTTCCACCGTCTTATAAAGTGCACTCCATTACAGTGCAGTGTGCTTACTGTTAGGTCAATGCACAGTTTTCCGTTCGTCTGCCAAGAGAAACAGCTCTTTGTCAGGGCACTGTACTCATATTCCGAAGACATATTAATGGTGCTGCTGCACTTACGGGGAAAAACACATTCCCACGTCTGCTATATATCCCCTTGCTAGACAGGGTGTTTGTTTTATGTAATTGTTATCACCCATTAGACAAGTCGTTGCTAGCAGATGACTCACTACTTTGAAGCGCCAAATTGTAGCCAGTTACATTCGCGTAACATAGCACCGATTAAAATTAAATGACGCAGAAGGGACACAAACAAAGTGCGCGGAGGAGGTACGAGTGAGTACTTAAAATCATATTCCTGCAGAAGGCGACCCGCCCGCGCGGGCTGTTTCGCGAAACCCCGGGCGCGGCAGCGTTCACTCAATTATGCGCAGGAAATTCGTTTACACGGCTTTAATGGCGCGCGGCTGACGAGCCGAGAGGCAGCTGATCCGCCGCCGCCCCCGCGCAGATTCGATTTGCCGCCGTGCGTCATTGTTGTCGTAATGTATTCTTCTAATGGAAGGGCGGGTTGCCCGCTGGCCGCGTAACAGCATCTTCAGTGCATTCGTCACCCCGGAGCGCGAGCCGCGCGCCTGGTCGTGAAGGCGGTAATGGACCTGTCACGTCGCACAGTGTCTCGCCCCTCCCCCTCCCCCCCTCCCCCCCCTCTCCGCAACAGGCCACGCTACAGCTGCTCATCTCTCTCTGGCGCTTCCTCGTCTGCCGGACAGGCTGCCTGGTTCTTCTGACAACTTCCGCCATTGCCACGTTCCTCACTCAACACGTCGAGTCACACCCATCAATCGACTTGTCACCTTCACTTTTCCGTAACGTATCTCCATCATCAACTACTACTGCGCTGTCAAAAAAGTGTGAGTAACATGATGATTACGCATCTGCGTCTATACACTTGTTACGTCCACGTTAGAGGCGCACAAGACTTCAGAAATCGGTGAATTGTGAGTTGGCTTCTTTGTAATGTCGTAAGCAGTCAGAAAGAGTAGAAACCTTCTTCAGTGGTACAGGTGAAAGGACGGAGCGAACTCAGACTGTACTAGGAAGTATTCTGAATTCCAGGCATGTAATTTTTCAATTGTTGTACAATTTATTTCACATAGGCCCTATATGCCATAGTGAGAGATACGTTATACAGTGCCTTTACCTTTACAGCTCGCAGTCTCAGTTCCTTCAAGAGACTGTAGCGTTATAGCAAAATGTTCCGAATACTCTAACGATATTTATCCCGACCACCTGAGACGAATGTGATTAGAGAAACAGTTAAGCTCGTATTTAATTTCGTAAGTAGTCTCGTAATCTTGAAAAGTGATCAGCAATTACAAAATTTGATCAAAAATGCAGCATTAAACAGTACACTGCAACGCTCGTGACGACAGTACAGTCTGTTCAGTTAAATTTAAGAAAACTGTCCTGTAAGCAACAAAGCAAGCAATCTGACTATGAGAAAATTTTAAATAACTAGCAAAAATGCCCTGCCCGAAGAGTATGTCACTGCTGAAACGTTAATTGCGTCACGCGGACATTAAAAGTGGCCTACGTGTTTGTGTAATGAATAAATTCTATGCTGCTTCTATCTCCAAACTACTGCGGCTGGTGCCGCTATGCTAGCTAAAAAATTAAATTTCAAACTACCAGCAACGCAATGTGCGATGCGTGATTCAAACTGCACAGACATCCGCAAAACTTCTGTGCTAATACATCTCATTACTGCAATAGTCATTGTTAAAGTTCTGTTACTGAGAAACACTGGAAAGCAAAATGATATGTGTAAATCTTGAAATAAAGAGACGGATGCTGATTGGTGAAAAAACAATAAAGAACTGTACTTACAAAATTTTACATCATTAAGACAAAGTATTTTAACACTTTAAATATTAAAAGTTCACTTTACATTAATTGTAGAAGAACATGGACAAATTCTCTTTACTTTCTTACGAACACGTATGCTATCCATCCTTGAAGAAAATCAGTAAACAAACAGATTGTTACGTTATCATAAAAATCTCCAATTCTAGACCTCTGACCAAAATAATTACTACGCTTGGACGTCTCAGCGAATACGCTGTTACAGTACTTTTTGATGTCTTCTGAATGAATTTACAAAATATCTCCATAAAACAAAAATAATATATGAAAATTATTACCAGCACGCAACACGGGCTAAACACATCTTTCTCCATCTGAAGATACAACTCGACTCTCTCTCTCTCTCTCTCTCTCTCTCTCCCTCTCTCCCTCCAAGACTGCACTTCACTCACAAGCAATTCTACTAACAGTCTCTTCGGCAGAGCAGTGATGTTGCCCTGCTGTTATCCAGATGCTACTGAAGTTTTAGGTTTCCATGTGACATCTGAAATATTACCAAAATTACAATTTTCTGTATAAAACAAAGCCCTTACATTACACCTCGGCCTCTCTGGCCAGAATTTTGCACGATGATTTCTGTAGGTTGCATAAATTAGGCTGTAAAATTCTAAGCTACCCATAAAAAGGAAAAATACTAGAATAAATAATCACATTAACATAAAAGGAAAACTATAAAATTAAAGTTACCGGTTTGTACTATGTACATAATGCACTGATGCAGAAAGCAGTTCATATAGTTACATTTGAAATAAGTGCCTGAAAACTCTGGCCTAAGTATTACTCAGTTCTTTAGTAAGATGTTGCTATCAATCGTTCACCACAAGAATACACCTGATGTAAACAAACACAAATGTGATGATTGGTCAGAAGCCATAGCACACGTACATTGGTGTTGTTACGCTCTTGGAAGTAGGTCCAACTTATGTACGTAGATATCTTATTACAAGGCTACAGTAAATGAAACTTTAATATATTCAAATGTATTAACAGGCATCAAAGTTTTTGTTAATCACGCTTTAGCTATGTACTTTTTGTTTCAAAAATCGTGTACAGTCACATCCTCTACAGCGTTGTGCTCTGATTGTCGCACTGTTAATGCGCATTATGAAAATGGCTGAGCCTGCTTTCTATTCCATAGTGAAAGACGCGGCTGGAACATGGTTAAAAAGTGCCGAGAAATAGGTTGTTCTTAATGTTCTTCATAAATTTACGGAGATAATCGGTTTCGAAGTTTTCCCAGAGTTGTATACTATGCAATTTTTAACAATCCACAATTGGACGTGTTGCGCAGTCGGTACCGTATTCACATGTGAATCAGAGGCAATTATCTGTGCTTTGATTCAAATTTCCATGGTATCATTCTTTTTCTCGTTCAATTTGAGATACCTACACCTCGTAACTACAAAACTCGTCAAGTTTTATGAATAATGTACGTCTTCTTGTTTCTAATTACATATTGAACGCGAAATTCCTGTTTCCATTTCAAAGAAAAATTATTAATTATCGATGTTTTATGAAATACTGTAAATAAAAGTTGATTAAATTAAGAAAGCATGGCAATTTAATTTTTAAGGGGAAAATGAAAAACCAAATCCTCTTTATTTGGACTATGTCCATCGTTCTATACCACAGAGGTAACTAAGTGTCGTAGAAGCATGAAAAACAATCATTTTCACAGCATCGAGCACGTTATACAAATGTTGCATTTTTACATTTGCTACTGTACCATTACAATATAAACGCAACAGAACTGACCTGGAGTCAAGCTGCGGGATTTGGCCCGAGAAATAACAAGACTGTTAAGCTGCCAGACGTACTGGAACTAACGCACGCAGCTTTTTCACACGTCACTGCCTAACGCTGGCCAGATATAGAACGGCTCGTCATATAGGGAGAAGAGAAAATGCAGCGCCTGGTTGGCTTCGTGGATTCCATTGTTCATAGGCTTGTTATCAACGTAGCAGGTGACACTTCCAGAACTGAAATGTATTTCACGGATTCGTATAAGGAAGGGGTAAGAGATTGCCAGACGACTTACTAATTAACACCTTCAGTGATGTCAGTGTTTAACTATACTGTGAAATACTTCAATACTCTCTTACGTTACACACCCTGTGGTTAAGTCAGAAATTTTCATCATTCTTGTTTTAAATTACAGTAGTACGTTAGCTGAAAACGATAAAGTGTTGCGGATTGCGTATAGTCGTCTACGGAGCGTATTGTGGTAGATTTGCCGTGTATTACTTGATTTTGCTAAAACAATAAATGACATTCGAAGCTATATTGCTCCTCCGCCCGTCTTTTTCTCCGTGTGTACTGCAGCTGGTCACGTCACTGCACGCAAGCTGTACTAGCTGACCGGCCAGTGCTGTCCAATTTAAATGCACTGGTAAAGCAGTTGTGCTGTATTATCGCTAAGTCGATGTGCGCGGAATGCACAGCACAAAACACACCCTTATTATCGTACTTGACAGAACTCGAGACAGCTTGGCAGCAGTCCCACGCGAAACGGAAATCGAATGAGGTTCCAGCAAACGCGGAGAATACATAGTGCAGTTTTTACATTAGGTTTATTCTCATAATTAACACTCCATGACAGTCATCACTATAGAATGTCGTTTAACAATCGTTGAATAGAAAAGCAAAAATTCTTGATAACAGGACGTTGATTAATACGTGCATTGCAGTACGCTCTGTTGAAATCAAATGCTATCAAATAGTCCTCAGTAGGAAGCCTACTTACCACTGTCATCCATACACAGAAAATCTGTAACTGAAGATACTGAGGGCACTCTGAATAGGGACCCTACCGTTGTGTCCATGTTATCCCTCAAGTGAGAACCACTCAATAAAGTGTCACTGCAATGTCAGAAAATAGTCCGGTCCACATGTGGCATGTACGTAGTCATTCGAAGCCTACTGTAGTTCAGTCATAGAAAAGTAAAAAGAGAAACATATGTCCTGATAAATTCCTCATCACATTACATCACTTCCTAATCCCGTCGTACACTAAGGTACAGTCGTTACATTGATCATCTGCCAAAATTAATTCACGTAATAAAATAAGACTTTCCTGATAAAACAATGAACGTTAAGACCAAGGGCTATCAGACGTTCACTTATTCGTGTTATCTGGCGTGCACTTTTCGTGCAAAATTATTTTCGAACAGCTTCTAAAATACTGTCTTCCACATTCATCAGCACTGTAGTAGCCGTACTAAGAGCAGCAAATATATAATTGTTCTTCGACATTTTGTTACGTCTGCCGTGATAAACCTTGACAAGTACTTTGTCTATGGTATGTATTCTCATGTGCACCTACGGGCTGAAACGCTGAAGACAGTACAATACTGAAAGTGATAACTATTTAAAAATATAGTAAGTGCCGTGTCCCAATTATATCTTTTGTACTACGAAATGGTTTATTCGGTTAAACCTATGTATCAGTTGGTAGTGCAGAAGCAGCTGTCACACAACTGTAGCCATGTTGTCAGTTATAGTCTTCCTGAACAGTCCAAAATAGCTGTTAAATGAGAATTCTGATTGCTCGGTCGTCATTTTATAAGTTTATTTAATTTTATTCCTGAATATTTCCAATTCCTCAAGCAAGTCTCGCTGCAATCCTTCAGGGGCAACATGCAAAATTCTTTAAAGTATCTTCTATGCTGCCAATCGTCTGATAGGCTCTGCGGATGTTCTGTTCATAATCCGTTCAACTATTCGGGCCTTCACATTCCTTCTGTCTAAATACGAAGCTGCAACCGGTGAAGTTATATGTACAGTTGTGGAAGTACATTGTAATTTTACCCATATCAGCACTTTAGAATCCCCTGTAGGCTATGCTTGGAAAATGGATGTGATAGTTTGATACTAGTTGCCTCAAAGGAATGACTATTACCGCACCTGTGACGGATATTGGAAAAACAAAAATATCTACATTTCTACATCTACATCTACATACTGTTCTACATCTACTTTTACCTTTAATCGCGTGTTTCTCGTGGTGTTTCTATATTATTGTCCAACCCCTGTATATTAGCCCACTAATAGGGAGAAGTCCTCCGTTACTGAGTGGTGGCTTGCACGGTAGCTCACCGTGTTCGGTCAGGGGAACTACCTAATCTCCGTTATAAAAACAGTGAGTGCTCACCGATGGAAGTCGAGAGATGCCATGCGACATCTGCACTGAAATGCCGAAAATAAAACAACAAGGGAACGGACGTTAGAACAAGAAAAATAAAGTGGTCAGTGCGGCTGGCGACTATACGGATGATGCAGGCTCGACTGATGGTACTATCAGTAATCGTTTCTCAGCGAGAGGACTGGAAAGGTGGTGCTCTCAGCCTCGTGATGCCAACTGAAGAGCTACTTGACCGAGTAGTGCCTACTGCAGGTCGCGAAAACTCACAACGGCCAGGAGAGCGGTGTACTGACCCCACACCCCTCCGTACTGCACCCAATGACGTCGTTGGCAAAGGATGACAAGGCGGTCGGTTGAGCCAGTCAGGGTCTACAGATGGAGTTTATGTTTTACAATAAACGCAGGAGCACACTACTGTTCCATGATCTGACACAACGGCACGAAATATTTCTGTTGCCCTAGAATAACTAAGTCAGTTGCTCGGCAAAACGAAATACGATCTTTCTTGCGGAGGACTTACTACTGCATGGCACTCAGCACTGTAACTCTGAGGCTCTGCTGGTGCATTCCAATTGTCTAGGTACACTGTCTGTGTCCAACTGTCCTGGCTCTGTAATGACCTCCAAACTGCCGCTCATGTTGTCCTTTCCCTTTCGTATGGTACGCAAATACCTACTAGTTCTGCACTTGCAGCGTACTTGTCAAGCCGTGTTTCTTTCCCTTAGAGCCTCTCCTAATTTCTGCAAACTTCCAATTTCTGTCGAAGTGATTTCCAAACATGTGTGGCCTTGCGAGTAGTTCCATGTTTCGTCGGCTGTCTGGACACTGTCACCTAACAACGTACCTATTCTGTGTATAATGTTTTATTGCGACACGCGTATGTAATGCTCCGCTGTTGGTGGAAGCATGACTTCGAATCTGAAGATCAATGTTTACCAATAAAATCACTATCGCACGTATGTTTCTTACTACGTACAACGAAGACCGAAATGTAAAAAAAAAATAGTAATAAAGTTCCACTGGAGTAAGCCATAATTTTGAATGCTTTCAACGAATTTAGATTGCAGAATAAAACGGTCACCAGCTCAGAAAACAAGCAAAGCTTAATCTTGGTAAATGATAGATATCATGTAAATATCGTGTGAGAAAGAGAAAGCCGCAACTGAACAAAATGCACAAGCGATTACTTACATCTAAAATACCCGTGTGACACATACACAAAAGGCGTTAATTTTGAATGCAATGATGTTAGTTACTTTTATGATCCCCATATTAAGCAATGATTGCAAAACTTTATGGAAACTTATGTATTACGTAGCTCGCGATAATGCTATCTGTATGAGGAATTGCCTAAATGTGGCAAAACTGATTATCGTTCTTTACCTTTTACTTTGCAAATGTCTCGCCATAGATTAACAACGTAATCACATTCATTCTTGGCATCAACTATTTTTCGGTACTAATGTTACCTAGATGTAGATACATAATATCATTTATAAAATACAACATAAAATTCTGAAATTACTTTGATTACAAGAAAGCCACCATAGTTATGTCAAAGAAAATGAACGTCACTTAAATCACTTTTCATTTCATCCGATCGTCTGGTGTAGCAAGCAGTACTATCTGGACCACTATAGTTATTATTGCTTTTGAACACTGTAACTACCTGGTTGAAAATCAACTGTAAATTTAACTAGGAATGGCTTTGTTGACTATGTCTTTCACTTGTTACTTTCTCGGAATTTATCGTCAAAGGATATGACTCTGCTGATGGTTAACGACTCAGGTCAATGAAGCCTTTGTCTACAAGTTTGTTCGATGCGTTGCTTGTGGCGTGCAGCAGTGCTTACAATGAGCTTCATTATTGGCAACAGGCTCTTCTTGATTAGCGAGGGTCTTAAACAAACGTGAGCCGCAATGATTCTCCATTCTTTCCAAAATCTTCTTGCGGCCATATACTGTGCCCACATTCTTCAAAGTCCACTTGTAATTAGCCTGGCTAGTATTTCAACATTTTCGATGCAAAGCACTATGGCACTTTCGCGTCACCACATACGTCTGTTCCACACCATAGATGCTTCGTAAATACTTCTCTGCCTTCACCTATATGACAGGATGCGCTAGCTCCAACGATAGTATTGGTGAGCGAAAGATATTCACTGTGCTTCATATAATAAAAACTTCCCTGACGTGGCCAGCGTGTTTACTACAATGATTTGACGTAAGTGATTCCTACTTGCTCTATCAACAATTGTTACATTTTTATGAACACTAATTACTGACACAATTCATTAATACACATATTTACAAAAATGGTTGTAAACTACAGAAATAGAGAAACTGTAAAATGCTTGAGGCGCTGGATTCTAGTGTTCAACGTACAGGGATGATGTTACACTGCAATGACCATCGGCTTACCAATTTCCCCTTTTGGTACGGGCACCACTATGTTTGATCGATTGAGCTACCTTCTTTGACCCTGTGCAACGTGCTTCGTGTGCTCCCTTATGTCTCACACGAACTTAGCTTGAATACCAGGACACGCTAAGGGCCACCATACGGTGTGTGGCCGAGAGTTGTTGGGTTTCCTCGTTCCTTCGTGAACGGTGCTTTGAAAGAATTACTGTCGGTAAAGCTCTTTATGAGCTCTAATTCTCCGTGGTTATTTCGCGAGACATACACTGAGATGACATAAATCGTGGAATACCTCCTAACTAACATCGTGGCGGATCTCTTTTCTCCCTGCTTACTGAAGAACTCGACGTGGCATGAACTCATCAAACCGTTCGTAGTCATGCTGCCTCTACAGCCGTCCATAATTACGTTGTCGGTGCAGGACTTTGTTCGTGGACTGACGTCTCGATCATGTTCCATAAATGTTGTTAGGGATTCATGACGAGTGACCTAGGTGGCAGAATGTTCTTGAAACCAATCACAAACAGCTGTGGCCTGGTGACATCGTTGTGTGGGAACATCGAGTCCAGGAATGGCTACAAATGGTTTCCAAGTAGCAGAACATAATCACTTCATGTCAATAATTGGTTCAGTAGGATCAGAGGGTCCAGTTCAGTCCGTGTACGCAGCACACACCGTTACGGAGCCACCATCAGTTTCAAAGTGCCTTTTGACTTCTTGGATCCATGGCTTCATGGGTCGGCACCCAACTCGAACCCGACCACAAACTCTTACCAACTGAAATCGTCTAGGGTCCAACCGATACTGTCACTTGGTCACGAGCTGAGGAAAGTGGCTGCGGGCGACGTCGTGTTATTAGCAAAGGCACTCCGTCATCTGCTGCCATATCCCATTACCGCTAAATTTCGTCGCACTGTTCTAACGCATACGTTCATCCTGCTTCCCACATTGATTCCAGCGGCTATTTAACGCTGCGTTGCTTGTCTGTTAGCACTGAGAGGTCTATGCAAACTCAGCAATCTCGGTCGTTAAGTGAAGACCGTCGGCCGCTGTGATGCCGGTGGTGAGAAGTAATGCATTAAATTTGGTATTCTCGGTACACTCTTGACACTGTAGATCTCGGAATATTGAATTCCATAACGATTTCCGCAATGGAATGTCCCATTCATCTGGCTCCAACTACTATTCCGCGTTCTAAGTCTCTTAATACCCGTCATGCGGCCATAATTACGTCAGAAACCTCTTAACATGAATCACCTGAGTAAACATAACAGCTCCGCCAATACACAGCCCTCTTGCACGCCACCCTAACGCCATCTATATATGTACATATTGCTATCCCACGACTTGGGTCACATTAGTGTGTGTGGGAGAGTGTAATATGTTGCCAGACTCCTCTTGGAATGTACGAACCAGACGCTTCGGCAGTAAACCTCTCCTTGATGGTCGTTTTGTAGCAGTCTAGTGCTGGACTTTATTGAGCATCTCCCTTTCGCTCTAGCATCGACTATACGATCCCGTAACGAAACGTGCTGATGTTCTTTGGATCTCACCAATTTTATTCTATTAATATAGCTTGGTAAGGGTCTCACATCGATGAACAATACCCAAGACTCTTTGGAACAAGGATTTTGTAAGCCAATCGTTAGTCATTGTATTACAGTCCCTTAAGACTCTCCAATTGAATCTGAGCCCGATCTGTGCTTTTGCTACCATTTTATGTTGCCATTCCAATTTAGATACCTCTGGATGGATACTACTTGGTATTTTACAGTAGTTATCGCTTCCAGTTATTTGTCACTAATAGTGTAATCTTACGACGGTGGGCTTCTTCGTCCATTTATGCCTAATACTGTAGCTTTATTTACGTTCAGGGTAGACTGCCAGGCCCTACACCAATCGTCGAATCTTTGCAAGTCTTGTGACTTTCCCTCTTGATATACCCAACAGCACCCGATGTTATATGTCATCTACTAGGTCGTTAATATATATTTGGGCAACTCACTAATTACCATTCGTCTGTCGATTTTGTCCCGTTAAGAATAAGGTTTTCAGTTCCAACTGAAAAATACTTGTGAAGCCAGTCACGCATCTAGTCCGATTCTCGGTAACCATGTATTTGCTCACTAAACAATAATGCGGAACCGTATATAATGATTATTATAAATATCACCCAGCTACACTGCTCTTTAAATGGCTTTTATTTTATAAATCACTCACGATGAGCCCATTTTGGGTGCTCTGTAAATACATAAGTAAGTGTTGGTTTTAATATAATGATATGAATTATGATCAGAAAACTTGTAATATATCCATTTGGTGTTTTTACCTTACATGTAATATCGATGCTTCCACGTCAGTGTGTTTTCTTAAAATTATTATTTTCTCCTTAGATGAACTTTGGAGACGTATATCTAACTTTATTGGCTTTTTTTGTATGCTATTTTTCTCTGGAGATCTTGGATGACAGTGAATCAGGGATAAAACATATTTACATAGTTACCAATATAAGCAAGTGATGTGTGGAAACTCGTTTTTTTATTTTTATTGGTTTGGTTCCAATTCTTTTGCCTGTAATTTATTTTAGTTTTAGTTGAAATTTTAATGTTATATTTTTATTTTTTCGTAAAATTTTGTTATTGTCTATGACTTGTATTACGTGTTTGTTGTATGCTATTCATGTTCTTCACGCTGTTACTATGGATCTGTATTATCTGCTACTACTCCTTGGCGCTACAGACCTTCTAGGGCTTTGGCGTCCCGGTCGACCTCCGCCACTCTTCTCTGCTGGCTGCCTTGGCTCTCCATCTTCTCAGTCCCATCCTTCGCAAGTCCTCCTCCAAGTTGTCTAGCCATTTGGTCCCTGATCTGCCCCTTATACGACGTCCATCAGGTTTTACTTTGAAAACTTTCTTGACTGTGCTGTTCTCCACCATTATTTCTACATGTCCCAACCAGCGTAGTGTATTACTCTTTATTTAAGCCACGATACCTGCTTTGTTGTACGACTCTCAGATCTCATTATTTCTGATTCTCCAAAAACCCCTATCGTTCATAGGACAGTACATTTTCCTAAGTACCTTCCATTCCCATCTCAGCAACAACACCTCATCGATTTGTGTCACAGTCCAGGTCTCCGAACCCTACATCACCTCAGATCTCACTATAGTACGATACACAGTCAGCTTCAGATTCGTACTAAGGCTCTTTGCTTTAAACACTTTAACCAGTGCAAAGTAGATCCCGTTATCAGCTGCAATACTTGCATGTATTTCTTCTCTCCTATCATTATTCTCAGTTACCAGTGACCCAAGATATTTAAAGCTTTCACAGCGTTCATATTTTTTTCCGTTCAAAACCATGCTTTTTTTCTCCTTCACTATATCTATTCGTAGATTTTAACATGTACTTAGTCATTGACTGATTAATGGTCATCCCTGTCTCCGCTTTTCTTCTAGATCCTGTTTCCTCCTGGATAACAAATCAATATCATCCGCATATGCAAGCTCCTGAGTCATTCTATTAAACAGTGTTCACCAGAGTTGTTGATTTGTGTCTTTCGCATTACACTCTCCAAGGCGACATTACACAGAAGAATTGAGAGCACATCAAAGTCCTTGGTTAACTTCTAATGCCTTTGATAAAGTGCCCTCGATCCATACTTTGCATACTGCTCTTCTCAAAGTCATTTGAATCAATCTCATCAGTTTGTTAAGGACTCCCGCCTCTTGCATTGCCTTCCAAAGTTAATCCCTTTTGGTACTATCACATGTTTGTTTGAAGTCAATGAACAGCAGGTGGATATCGATATTGTACTCATAACAGTTTTCAAGGATCTGTCTCACAATGAAAGTCGGATCTGTAGTAGATCTATTCGTTCTGAAACCACACTGGTAGTCTCATAGATGCTCTTCTACGTATGTTCTTAATCGCCCAGCCATGATTTTTTCTAATACTTTATATGTTATACAGAATAGTGCAATTCCGTTACAATACCAGTAGTCAGCTTTGTAATGTGACTTGCGCATAAGGCAGAGTACTGCTGTATCCCACTGTTTCGGTATATTTTCTTCCCGCCATATTTCCACTATAATCTCATACAAAACCCTTACTAGTATTTCTCCACCATATCATTTCTACTGTAATATTGCCTTCTCCCGGAGCTTGACACTAACTTTAACTACTTCCAGTGTGGTCTCTGCTACTGACCCTTGGCGCTCTTCATCTCTGTTTACTCCTTGTTCCACCTCTTCTGTCATACCGGCATCAACCCCACCTTCGTTTCCCGATTCTGCATTCAGCAGTTCACTAAATTACTCCACCCAAGCGTCTAAATTCTGCTCTTTTCCTCCAATCAGATTTCCCTCCTTGTCTTTACAGAAAACTGCTCTGGGTTGGAATCCTTTCCTGATATCTTTAACCCTCATATAGAATTTCCTAGTTTCTTGAGCAGTATTTCTCTCTTCTAAGTCATCAATCCATGGTTTTCCAAATTCTCTCTTTGTCCTCCTACATTCTTTATCTGCTTCGCTTCTCTTCTCCTGGTATTCTCATACCGTACCTCTAGTTCTCCTCATCAGCATTCTTTATCTTGCCTCATTTCTTTCTCTCACAGACTTCATTAAACCAGCTCTGGGTTCTCGATTGCTTCTTTCTGCCCAGTACAATTTCAGCTGTCTCATGTATTATTCCTTAAACCGTTTCCCGTTTTTCTTCAATATCCACTTCAATATCCTATCCTGCCAGGTCTTCGGCTTAATTAAGCCTATTTGTCAAGATAGTTTTATACTTTTGTACTATATTTTCATCATTTTTAACTTGGTATCATCAAACCTTGGCGTGATAACTTTCTTGTTCTGTCTATAATTGGCTATCGTATCTGTATTTGATTCTTGCTCAATAATAATCACTATCTCCATCTGCACCACGTCAGCTATCCGCCTCTAATATATCTGAAACATGTCGTCTATCTATGAATATGCGATCAATTTGATTTTTTGTGATCCCATCTGGGGAGCTCCATGGAACTTTCCTTATATCCCCTCGTTGCCCCCATGTGCTTTTATTAATCATATTATTGCTCATGGCTAAATCTATTAGTCTGATACCATTATCATCAGAAACTTCATGTAGACTCTCCTTAGCAGCTGTTTTCCTGTATGCGATTTCTTTTGCTACTTGAGCACTAAAGTCCCCCATAACCATCTTAACATTATGCTTTTCCACCTTTGCTATTTCCTGCTCCAGTCTCTCATAGAATACATCTTTTTCCACCGACTCTGCCTCTTCTGTTGGTGCATATGAACATATGAAGGATATATTGAAGGAACTGGATTTCACTCGTAATACGTAGATTCTTTCACTAACTGGTTTAAAGTTCAATGTGGCAGCCTTTTGAACTTTATCAACCAGAAAACCTGTGCCTCCATATCCTCTGCTTCCATAGCTGTAAAACAGTGTGTGTGTGTCCCAGATGCTAATATTCCACTTTCCTTCTATTTCACTTCTTGTACTGCCGCCATCGTTACAATATATTTCTTCATTTCCTTTTTCATGTTCTGTAGTTCTCCTGGTTTGTTTGGTGTTCTCAAATTCCATGTTGCTAAATACCAATTCGTGTGCCGTTTCCATTGCCAAGGCCGTTTTACCTGTTAGATATATCCGGCTTTCTTTGTCCTTTGGTTCCGTAACAAGCTCTTTTTGCCGGGGTGAGGTTGTTACCCTCAGGCCCCAACCCCATCTTGGAAGATCTTGGTTCACTCACCTAGGAGGGTTGGCTTCCCTACGCCTAGAGAATGGCCTACGTTGCAGGACACACTTTGTCTGTCTCCTCCGACGAGACCAATCTCGCTTGAGTGACCCGGCCAGTAGCTACGCTACCGCCGGCACAGTTCTCGGCTTCATCGGAGCATGTAAACCCTCCCGCCTGGCACTGAAGGTGCCTACTATAAGGCGGTGTCCACTGGGAGGGATCTGTACTATCTAGTGTCTTATTTATTACTTTCCTCGTTTTCTTGCATTATAATGTAAATCCAGTTTTCTAAGTACGTTTGGGCTTTAGATTGGTGAGTTTATTCAGCAAATTTGTGGGATTGCCGTATGCATATGAAAATATCTCTATTTCTTGAAGGATGTTCATAACTGCTCCCCTTTGCGTAATATGGAGAATTTTTTGCGCTTCGTTTATGGTTTTTACGTCGGGTTTTTCTACTTTTAGTTGAAAAATGTGAATGGATTATTTTCACTTTCTCTCGTGGGCTCTTTATATCTAATGCTGAAGTTTCTACCGGTTTGTCCCATGTAGAATTTATGGTATATGTTATAAGAAACTTAAACGCCGCGGGTATTGTATATGGGAATTTTGGAGCTGCATTTGTGGAGGCTATGTTTGCTTGGAAGTGTCGACTTTATTGAATACTTTGTTAATTTTGCATGAAATGTTTCCTAGATAAGTTCTGATTAGACTATGTAAGTTGTTCTCTTCTTTTTCGTTATGTATATTGGGCTTTTTGTCTATACTCTAATGTATTATAATTGTGTTACAATTTTGTGGTCATATTCGTTTTTCTGGGCTATGTATTGTAATATTTTTTCGTTATGTACTGCTTCGTCTTCTAGTGGCAAATCTATTAATCTGTTAAGCATTGTGTGGAAGAATGCGAGTTTGTAGGCTTTGGGATGACATGAGTGTGTACTGACAATACGGTCTATTGTGGAAGGCTTTCTGCAAATGTCAAAGCAATGTTTGTTGTTAATAATTAAGTTGAGAAATGTAGCCGGTCGCGGTGGCCGAGCGGTTCTAGAAACTTCAGCCCGGAACTGCTCGACTGCTACAGTCGCAGGTACGAATCCTGCCTCGAGCATGGATGTGTGTGATGTCCTTAGGTTAGTTAGGTTTAAATAGTTCTAAGTTCTAGGGGACTGATGACCTCAGATGTTAAGTCGCATAGTGCTCAGAGCCATTTGAACATTTTTTTTTTTTTTTTGAGAAATGTAATTGTTTTGTTAGTTCCGCGCTCGATCGTAAATTTCATTTTTGGGTATAGTTGATTCATTGCTTTATGTATTTCGTCTATGTCAGTAAGTTTACCTTCGATAAGCATTCAAGTGTCGTCGACGTATCTTTAGTAGAATCATTTATTGATTATTCTCTTTTTTCGTTTTGAAGAATTTTCCTTCTAAGCTGTTAAGGAATGTCAGCTATGGTTCCAATAATGCTACATTTCATCGCGACTCCGTCTCTCTGTATGTAAATTTTATTACCAAACTCGAAGTAATTTTGATGTAAGACGATTTTTTACTATCAAATATGTCTCCAACGTACATCTAAGGACAAACTAATAATTCTATAAAATAAGACAGGACAAGGCTGCAACGATATTACATGTAAGGTAAAAACATCAAACGAATGTATTATAACTTTTTTGGTCATAGTTACAGACCATTATATTAAGACCATCGCTTATTTATGTATTTTCAGTGCGCCTTATGATGGCGCTATGCCTAAATGGGCACATCGTGAGTGATTTATAAAATAAAAAATTTAAAGAAGAGTGTAACTGCCTGATATTCATAATAATCATGTCATTAGGGGACATATTGTGCACTGCGGTCTCAAAAAACAAAAGTTATGTTTAGAATGCCTTCGAGGGACGCGGCACCAACCTGGGTGCCTTTGTCTATGGTGTTCTGGAACTTATGGATGAACGTAGCGATCAGATATTGTGCTTGAAAAAGTTTTTTTTTACCTTTATCTTCATTTTTTTTAATTTTCTCATGCAAGATCTATCTTTGCCGGATAGAAGGAAGTTTTATTCTCGACAAAATTAATGCACGTGCAGTTCTCTACAACAATTTGGCGTCAGCGATATAAGCCTATAATTAGTATGTCTGTCGGACGATCCCTATTTAAAAAGAAAATAACCAACGCTTTTTAAAAAGCGCATGGCTCTCTTCGTTTCCAGTACCTAACCCTTTCTTCTGCAGCCTTCGATAAACTTCCGTTGGATGGAAATATTTCACATTATCTCTGTAGATTCTCTCAAGTACCTCATTATGTCTAGTTGCCACTAGAAAGCAGTTTTAGCTCCTTTTTTACTCAACTATTACCTTGCTCATTACCTGGAATTTCAGCATTCGTGCATTCTATTAGCCTTTTCCCAGTTCTCTCTAAATTATCTTCTTCTTGCTTTTGTACTTCGTAGAATTCCAGATTTTTGTAGGTACGACTGTTTTCTTAGCACCATTCGACGTTCACCGACGGAAATTAAAATTGTTACCTGTGAACTTATTGACCAAAAGGTATCAATCTCATACTACAGTATTTCAATGCCTTTGTGATATTATTGCAGTTTCATCCATACGCGAATTCATTACCAGAAAAAAGCCGTTCCTAGAAATTAAGAAAGTTGTGATTGCATTAAAGCAACTGAGTGTGTGTAACATTACCGAAATTTTTAGGTGGATTTAGCAGCGCAGCAGGCTCAGAGGACGTGCATATATAGCTTATCGTGATCTTTCAGAGTTTGTGAAATACTGACATATCGCGAAACGAATGGTGACGAGATACTCAGAATATTAGTAAGGCAAGAAGAGAGAGCAGAGGTGCTTCCAAGGCCATTGCACCACGAAAAGATCGTAACACTGTTCAACTGGCTCTGACGAATAGGTGCACAGCACTGGCTGAAATTCTTTTCGAACGTGCAGAGCAATATCTGGCATGTCATATATTCTGAGCGTGCGTCTGAGCGTTGACCAATGAGATGGCACAACGCCACCTACGTCACAAGCACGCCGTCTCCCTTCAGTACAGAGTTTTGAGGCGCCATATTGGCATTCATTTCAAGCCTATATGTATATATGCCGTTTCTGAGCACCAGCAAATTGAGAAACACTGGAAAACCCGTTGTTCGTTGTGTGATTCGCTCCAATAAAACAATGAGAAACATCATACTCGTGGCAAAAGAATTATTGTAACTTGCGTATTATGAGAGTAGGCTATTTGAAGACAGCGACACACTGATGATTCACCCAAAACGTATTGTTCTTGGCACAATTTGTTAAAATTAAATTTCAATTAGTAACATATCTGCGATTAACGTTTTCATTAATGGGCAAGGAGTGTGAACTTCGTTTAGCGTAATGAGTAGCGGCACCGTCCTCTGTTGGCTGGGACAGGGGTTCGCGTCTTGATACTTCCAAATATATTTTCGTAACATTCGCGATTTTATTAGGTTCTCATACTTTATTATTATTTTAATATAAAGATATACTATAATATTTGATGTTATGTAAATATAAGTTCACCTTTTTTTGAGGGGTGACTTTGTTCGATTGGCTTAATCTACAGGACAGCTGCGCTATTTGTATAAAGATATTTTGCTCCTTTTTCTTTTATGCTTCGTAATACACATGTTGCAAAGGTTCTGCTACTGGTTAGGAACAGTGATCAAGTAAGACTGACCTTGGGGTTTTACTAAAATGTGGGAATGATGAAATTATCTTATGCGGAGAAGTATTCCAAATTTGTAATGCACTGTTTGTAATGGAAATTTTATGAGCCTGTGTCCTTATTGACTGGAGATGGTAGTTTCATTTTCGTGGACGTTGGAGGAGGTGTGCGTTTTAATAGAGCTAGCGTGGGAATTTTACGCGCGCCCGATGAGTAAACAGTGTGATTTACGAACTAGAATCATCCCTCAACTGCCGCTGGAGTGCGTTGCGATCGCGTATTCCAGGTTGGGGCCCACGTACCGTATGCACAAGTCACATCGTTCCTGTGCGTTCAGCAGCACGTTGAACTTAGCACGCTCAACGTTAACGTTCGACAGCACGTTCCGTGTGCCGACGGCTTTACACTGTGCCAAGCCAGAGTCAGTTGAGACACAGAGTAGCAATCTGTGGTGTTTAGTGAAGAGTTGCGCTTCTTGTTGTGGCGACTGATCTGATAATTGTTGAAGAGTGGCTGCATCTAACCAGTATATGTCAAGAATGATGAACTCTGCTGCCACAGCCTTCATGATTATGGCACCATACGGCACATTCAAGCAGGACAATGCAAGAGCCACACTGTACATAAAAAACGCCGTGATACTTCTCCTGTCAAGCTCCCAGATTTGTCGTCCACTGAGCGTGTGTCGGATACGGTGGGAGCATATATATTTTGATACCTGAGTCCTGTGAGTTATGTTAGCGATCTAAACGTCTATCACAGGTAAGAAATGATATTTGGATGCTGTCTGCTTCAATACCACAATGCAGAAGTGAGTGCATTCACACCCATAGTGACAGACACCAGTTTCGATTGAAAAGGCTATTTAATTGTTTAAAAGCCAGTATGTAATGAACTTCTCCACTAAAGGCCTGGCCAGACAGAATGCGGCCTGGCCGTCCGGCCTGTGGCCTTGAACCGCAGCCGGCAGGCCGCACTGTTGAATCGCTCGTTACTGTATGGCGGCGGGCGGTCACACAGAGTGCGGCTCTGACGCACCGGCACGCGGCCTGCCGCACCGGCCGACGCCGGGTTGTCACAGATTACAGATTCGCCGCAAGCCGGAGAGGCTGCTTGCCTCTGTTGGCGCACTCAACTGCTCTGCTGTCCTACTGGAAGCAGCGGCGTGAGGCGGTTTTTGTCTTGCAGCTCGTAGTGCACGCATCATGGTCACAGAAAAACTTACAGAGGAGGAGAGATAATACAACTTTTTGTATGATACACGCGATCCTGATTTGGAGGTAGAAGACTTTTGCCCTCGATATACTCTTGATAGAAAGCTGAATTCTCAGAAATAGTGTTGTCACCGTGACGTCCATAACTTCCAATACCATCTACTGTAAACTCCGTAGTATGGATCAACGATCGCCAGGAGAACTAGCTAAAAGAACTGTTTGTAACAGAAGAACTGGGATCCACTATCCTTCGGGCATTTTAACCTGAGAGGCTTTCCGTCTATGCTTCCAAGACAGTCCGGAAACCCCAAAAGTTCTAGAAATCCTTCTTCAGATTTCTTCCACATCCTTGTCGTAGGAGTATGTAAATACTTGGGCTGTAGAACAGTCCATATTGCCTGGCACATTTATTTCACAATATCTGAGACTGTTTAACGTCCTAACCGAAAAGAAAAAGCTATGGTCTGGTGACCGCCGCCTGTAGTCAAGTATCTGGAAAAGATTAAAATCTGTTATGCCGATAGAACGAATGGATAAGTTAACGACCAAAGATATGTTTGTTTAAATTCAATGACAATGGTATGTATACAATGAAACAAAACAATCTACTAAGTAGAAAGTTCTCTCTAGCGGTACATACGGAACTAGATGTTACTATCGTTTGCTGTATTCGTAAACACTGCAGATAAATGTACCACTCCACTCGTAACTACGTTGTGGGATAGCACTATCTTCCGCCGAACCTTTCATATGGTACAGCAAAACTGAAGTGGAATAATTTATATGACTTCTGTTTGAAGCACAAAGAGGCCACAAAACGGTAGAACTTACATCAAACAAATGGTTTGCCTGTGCCTTGTGTCAATTGGCTTTCTCCAGTTCGTTGTGCACTTCTCAGTGCTACCTTTTTATCAGGCGATGCATTTCCTCAAAACATTCTCGCGACATACGAAAATATTTGAAGAACCTATCTTCGTCAGACCCTTAGATCAATACACAGACGATGGTATTCTCCTAAGCTTTCTCTCTTGCTATTAATGTCGTGCACCGAACATCTCCTCTTCTTGATGTCATTTCGTATCGCTAGTGCGAGCTACTCATTTCTGCAGTTAAAAAAAAAAAAAAAAAAAAAAAAAAACTCGCGCAAAGATAACGGGTCCCGCGTGAGGATTCCAAATCGTCTAACACCAAGACAATCGCGCTACGCATGCAAGCTTAATAATGGGGTTCGGCCCTGACGCATCAAGAGCCGCTGCGACCGGCCGTTGCCTGTGTGGCGTCCCTGGCCGCTGACGGGTCCGGCCCACCGCTGCGCCGTCCGTCGCAGCGGCAGGCCGGATTCTGTCTGGCCAGGCCTTACGAGTGATACATGTTGGACTGGTACATTACGATGTAGCATTTTCAATTTCCTTCAGCTTAGTAGCCTTGTTTCCATTAAGATCTGGCTGACGTGCTAATAGCATGTAATATTAACCATTGTCAGTTGTGGACAGATTAGATTGATCTGCAACAGTTCTCCGAAATCACCTCTTTTATGACGTACAGTCTTAGATACAAAACCTAGCTGCTGGCTGGTGACCACAGAGGCCTTCAACTAAGACCTTATGACACTGGTCTCCCCTTAGAATTCACATTATGGCTATCTGTAGGAGATGATAAAATGGCTCTGAGCACTACATGACTTAACTTCTGAGGTCATCAGTCCCCTAGAACTTAGAACTAATTAAACCTAACTAACCTAAGGACATCAGACACAGCCACGCCCGAGGCAGGATTCGAACCTGCGACCGTAGCGGTCGCGTGGTTCCAGACTGTAGCGCCTAGAACCGCTCGGCCACTTCTGCCGGCTAGGAGATGATTGGTTCAAATGGCTCTGAGCACTATGGGACTCAACGGCTGAGGTCATTAGTCCCCTAGAACTTAGAACTAGTTAAACCTAACTACCCTAAGGACATCACAAACATCCATGCCCGAGGCAGGATTCTAACCTGCGACCGTAGCGGTCTTGCGGTTCCAGACTGCAGTGCCTTTAACCGCACGGCTTCGGCTGGCCTAGGAGATGACAACACTGGCGTGCAGAAGTATGTGGGGGAACTGTTGTCTTCTGCTGAAGCTGCTACAGTGCTGTAACACAAATTTGTGAGTTGGGATTCATTACTTTCTTTGTTTTTTAAACCAGATATCGACCTACTGCTGAAGATATCAGTCTCATGTAAACTCAAAGACAATTTGCTTAACTTTCTAATCCACCAGTAACAGCAAAAACTTTTGCCCAAAAAAATCGTATTACTGTGTCAAAACAGAACAGTTTAAGCTCGATATTTTCCTTATCCTATAGCGGCCAGCGCCACAAGCTGCCTGGCACCGGCCGACATATCACTAAATGAACACGATAAACTGCGCCTTGGGCATGTTTATGTATTGCATTTGTAGCCACAGTTGAATCTTATTTCAGTTCGATTATACGTGTAAAATAACTCCGACGATCTCAGTGAAAACTGTGTAGCGACACAAAACGCGTAGGTAGCTATGAGTGTACTTATCTATTGTTATTTTCATATTTGATGTTCTAGTATTTGTCTTGTAGTTAGCTATTGGATTTTGCTAATCTTATGAAAGTGGGTGAAGCACATAAAATAAAGTTGCAAGTGGAAACAGGCAAAACATATGTGACGTAATGTTCGCTTTGGGTTTAACAGAGGGTTACAGCAGTGGAGGCAGCCCATAATATTTTTATCTTTATGGGATGAGTGCTATTAGACAAATAACGTCAGAAAAATTGTTCTAAGATGAATGACTTTCCACATTCATGAAATCTGGAGAAAAACCGATTTCACTTAGAAATTGTGTGAGATTTCTGGTCAATGGGCTAAGGTCAACAGTCGGGTGTAGGAGTACTTCATGCTTTAATTCAAAGCAATAAAAATCGAAGGGGACATTAACTCGTACTTGTTTGAATGTCATCAGTTATATCACTGAGCGTTCCTGTGCAATATTACTACAGGTGACTGGTTATGATTCCTTTATTTTAACTGCTTAAGAAGAAATTAATGGACAGGCTCAAAGATATCTCTTCGAGCGAAGGCCAGTGTGAATAGATAATATTTTGCATCTGGTGGAAGGAAAATGGTGTTGTGCACTACAAGCGCCTCCCCAGGAGTGTGTCCATCACACTTCTTGCCAGCAACTAAGATATCTTTCGGCAGCATTGAAAAAAAAGAACTACAAAACTGCATAAAGGGTTGTTACTACGGTATATGACAATGCAGTCAGCAAATCTCACAGACAGGTCAAAGCAAGAGTTTCTTTGGGAAGTCATCCATCACGCACTTGTTGTTCTACTGTTCTTGGGCCGTCAGAAGGTTACCCTTCCATTTTATTGCCAGACTACTGTCAAGAAAATTCCTTTCCAAACGAAAATGCACTTTCAACCTTCCTTGAGAACACCTTTGGCTCTGAACGACGATGTTTCTACAAGAGTTGAATCGGTAAACCACACAAGTATTCTCACACTTTTTGATCATGCTAGAGAATATAGTAATGATTAATTTCTCTCTTACAATTACTATTTTGTTCAATAGACAAATCAGAAGGTTATTAAAATATGCACTGTACTAATACAAATGATCTTGGGTATGAAGAAGCCGCTCAAGCTGTATTTAAACTTTTTCTTACCACATCACAATCAGTTTTGTCAATGAATAAAAATCAGTCGGTTGTAAGGATCCAAGTCCAAACCGGTGAGTGGAGTCACAACTTCTGTCTACGCACATTCTCGGAATATTTCACAGTATGTATTAATCCCATGTTCTGGAAACGCGCATAGATTACATAAGTTTTTCTAATACAAATTAATTACAACTTACCACCAAAAGGTAATGACGAAAGTCTATTTCAATAACAAAAACAGGGTGTGTAATGTGACTCTGCCTAAATTGCCACAAATTAGTAACTGATGCGGAATACAAATCATTCTGTGTTTATGTGCTGTCTTGTGTCACACTGAAATAATATGGGAATTTAGTAGTTGTAATAGATGTGTAAAGAAGCCCAGTTAACAACTGATTCAGTGCCACAACTTCATAAATAAAACTGTGCATCACACGCACTAAAACGTTTGTCTGCTGAAAAAAGTATTATCAAATGTGGGGTGTCGTAACTTTTCCGCTCTTACACTGTGAGGTTTTGGAAGAAGCAAGGGGACTTCTGATTGAGATGTTTTCTTTTCTTAAGATGTACTTATTAATTTTCGATCTGACTACTTGTAGCTACATTACAGAACAGATAAAAAGCTGCATCGAGATTGGCGCCGAGGGCCAATGTGATCTTCACTTTAAAGCATTATCTCGTTACCAAAGATCTAGCAAACAGCTCCAGCATTTATTCCTGCCTTGTTGTCCCAGTGGTCACTATAAGAGATAAATTGCAAGGTAAAAGGAGAGGTTAGTCGCAGTTTCCATGTGTAACGACCACCCTGGACTCAAAAGTATAAATCAGTATCCTGATGTAATACCTCAAGTGCAGATTATTTAGTAACTGTACCATTCAGGAAGTAACTCAACATTCACAGAGATGTTAAAAAATATATCGGCTCAACCACTTGTTTATAGTGTGAAACACTAAGACTGACGCGTTTCGGAAGTCAAGCTTCTATCAGCAGAATAATAAAAATTAAAACAACCTGTTAAAACTCCCTAAAATGAAACATGCACCAGGCACAATAAAAATTATAGTAAAATTAAAACATCGTGGCTACTTCCCTTGTTGCAGCCGTGTCTCCCAAGGTGCATCTCCACATAGTTGTCAAAATATAAAAAACTTTAAAGTGGGAGATGCCTATGGTGTTCACATCTAACCACATGGCTCTCTCCTCAAACGTCGTAAACCGCCCGTGCGTCTTCGTTGATACCACACACCACGTAGACAAACACGACACTGAAACGCGAGTGAGCTCACGCGCAAGTAAACAATGAAGTCACAGAGATGTCTGTACAAACAGATAACATATACATGTTCAAAAAAATGGTTCACCAAACTGTAGCGCCTAGAACCGCACGGCCACTCCGACCGGCTATACATGTTCCAAGGACCTCATGTAATGATGGTATCCTGCCAATTGCTAAAAATGTAGTTACTAAAAGAAACCAGTTAAATGTCTGAAAAAGTTATTTGTATCACCAGTTAGCTGTTCATTCAGTGTGTTCTGATTATCCACGCCGTAATTTCCAGCTGTTCTAGTAGATCCAGCTTTTTGCCTTTGTCTTATGTAAAATAACGAGATCCTGATCTATTCCTAACATGGTGTGTCCCATTTCCCAACTATGCGTGCTACAGCTGACGTTTCGAAATTATTGAGCCGAAAGCATCGCTATGTTCTTTGTAACGTACTTCAAAGGACCTACCAGTTTGGCCTACATAGCTTGCCATGCACGTGTTACACTGAATTTTATAGACCCCACCTGTCTCATATTTATCGCTCACCTGCTGTAAATTATTTCTTAGTTTAAATCGCAGCTTATTATTGGTCTGAAAAGCAGTAGCAGCTTTGAAAGGTTTGAAAATGTTAGCCACTTTTTGAGAAATATCACCGAAGTATGGTATTGTGAGTCTAGTAATATTATTTGCCTTATTCTTCCTTGCATTCACGCGCTGTTTCTGTCGTATTGATTTATTGACAACGTTTTGGTGATATCCGTTAGCTCTGGCTAGTTGTTTCACGATGTTCAGCTCAGTCATTCTGTCTTCTTCATTCATAGGGACTCTAAAGGCTCTATATATCAAAGATCTATAAAGCAGAAAGTATCTGGCTATTAGGATGGATGGAATTATTTTGTATCAACACATCAGTTGTGGTTGGTTTCCTAAATATTTTAAAAACGTGCCTAACATTTTGTTTCCTAATATTTAGGTCAAGAAATTGCATTTCACCATTTTTCTCTTCTTCTACAGTGTTTTTATATATTGACGACTATGTGGAGATACACCTTGGAAGACACGGCTGCAACAAGGGAAGTAGCCACGATGTTCTAATTTTATTATCAATTTTATTGTGCCATTTTAGCGAGTTTTAACAGGTTCTTTTACTTTTTATTATTCCGAGGATGGAAGCTTGACTTCCGAAACACGTCAATCTTAGTGTTTTACACTATAAGCAAGTGGTTGAGCCGATATAATTTTTAACATTGACATTCAAAACCACAACCTCTCATCCAGTATGGATAAAATCAAAGTCACAAAGATGTCAAACATGTTCTTCATTGTTACCAAATTTTAGTTACAATATGAGCAGGAAGAATCTGTTTCACCAGCCATTGTATTCCTTGAACGGGCTTGGAGATGACTCCAACTTGCATCTCAGATACATGGCCACTGAGCGTTGGAATAGTAAAAGTCTACGAGTATGTCTGTGGGTTTTTGTTCTTATTTCTGTAACTAGATTTAGGGCTCGAGTGTGTTTACTAACAATATTCCGTTGCACAGACCATAAAATAATCATCATAAATCAATATCTGCCACTATCATTTTCACTCTTGCAGTGTACTGAAAACTGGATAGCTCATTCACCGGCCGTGATTCACAGTGTTAAACTGTAAACAATATGAGTGACCAACATGACGCCTAGTTAAAAACAAAATCTTCTAGGGTATTAGGTTGTGTCATGTAACTCTACAATTTCTTCTACACAATCGGGGTTTTGACCCCTGTGCTGGGAGCTCCTTCAGAATCTTCTGTTGTTCAGCTGCGTCATAGGTCAGTATTGCCATATATGTTCCTACATTTCTCCAGAACTCAATCGACTTTCCCTTAGGTTGGACTCTACCAATTTTTCATATTTCTGTAAGTAGTTTATGTCAGTATTTTACAACCATGATTTTTAGGCTGATGCCCAGGTAGTATTCAAACCTATCATCATCTACCATCTTTGAAAATGGGACTGCTACATTTTTCTTGAAGACAGAGAGTACAAATGAAGCATTCAACGATTTCCCAAACTGATCACTCGTGAATACAGAAAGACCGTGAAGAAGATACCATTAGAGGGGTCGAATTGTTGATTGTGAGAAGAAATTGCAGTGCAATACAATGCAGATGAACATCTTAGAAGAGTTTACCTTGAATGACAATGTCCACGCCGGCCGTTGTGGCCGAGCGGTTCTAGGCGCTTCAGTTTGAAACCGCGCTGCTGCTACGGTCGCAGTTTCGAATCCTACCTCGGGCATGGGTGTGTGTGATGTCCTTAGGTTAAGTTAGGTTTAAGTAGTTATAAGTCTAGGTAACTGATGACCTCAGATGTTGTCTCATAGTGCTTAGAGCCATTTGAACCATTTTTTTTATAATGGCCACAAAAGCGTGTAAATTTACCTCCATTCATTATTTTAGAGCTGTAACACGTTTTTTTCTAAGAACGCTGTTCTTGGCACTATCTCCACAATGGAGGAACACAGGTGGAAAAGGCAACAGTACATCATCGACAGTAGCATGTGAACAGCATGAAGAGACTTCATAAGCTGCGAATAACAAAAATTTCCAATTCAAAATCTACCAGTATGACTAAACTATATGTAGGATTTGAAAATGTTGGCATAAAAAGCTGTGAAGAAAACCCAGCCACAACTTGTTTGAATGCTATTTGATGACGTATGAGAAGTTTAAATATATATTACGGTTGAAAAATAGGAGTTAAGAAACAGTGCTTAGTTTTATTTTTGTTTTGAGTGTTAGTGACCAACATGTCTGTTCCATTGCTCCCCATTTTTGTAAGTCCTAACTCTGAAACTTTTTTCTTTGTTAGACTAAATTTTCTATGATTACGTTATGCCTGTGTTGTATATTTTCTTACTGTATGTGTGATATGTCGGCGGTGGGAGGCAACGAAAAGTCAGAAGATCAATCATTTCACTCCCAGTCTTCCACCTATGTGGGGTACGACACTGTGCTGGATTATGGTGATACTGTTATAAAGGTTACGGCTCTTTCTGTATGTGGCTCCATCCCACTGCAAACTATAAGTAGAACGGTCAGTTCCTCGCTGCCATAGGGACAGTCCACAGCCAGCCATACCTGGAGGAAAAACAGCTGATCACATCTCTCTGCCAATGCATGAGCCATGTCGAGAGGTCAATCATCCCGAGGCATGGCCAATGCCTTGCTCACCGGCCCATCAGACCAGAGCCAAGGAAAGAATCCATTCCACTGCCCCCAAAGTGTCGCTTTACCTCCCGCCATCCCTTGGCTTCTTTCCTTGGCTCAGTGGGTGAGGTGTGAGTGAAACATTGGTGGTTCCACCACCATTAATACATTGACACATAAGACCGTATAAACAAACAGAGTAATACATTCTGTATTCACTCGCTCAATAACTCGCGGCAGCGGTGCGATACGGAGTTGTACCATGCAGATCCCAGTCATCGCTGATGCCCCAACGATTCCTGTTGCAGCAGAGCGCCAGGCGGCGTAATCATCTATTAAGTACCGTACCCACGACCCACTGCGGCGGTGTCGCAGTCTTCTCCTTGCGAATTCTTTCTTTGCGTTATTAACAAGCGGCTACGGAGTGCCGCGTAGAGCTCCGTCCCGGAACCGAACCGGTGACCCTAAGGTACGGCGTCTTCTGGCGGAGTTCATCAACTTCTAGGTTCACAGGTGACCCATTTGGTGAGTCCACAGTCCATTCGTTCTCACCAGCGACCTGTGTAAGTACCACACGACCTTCTTTCTGGCTACATCTGGGATGGCATCTTCTGAGTCGAGCTATTGGCATGGTATTGACACCTTTTTCTGCCGAGCAACGTGGCGGGTAAGTCGTTGCAGCGAAGCATGACGTCCGCTAACCATCGGTCCGTTCGTCCAGGCGATGTTTCTTCCTCTCGTCTTTCTCCTCTCAAAGGATCATCTCATGCCTATTTGTCGGCGGAATTTATTCGGTGTTTTCGCCAATGTCGCGAAGTTTCTAGGGCGGCGACTGATCCTTCGATCGTTTATCTATGCTTCTCACGTTGGGCAGAAACATGACCAATGTCGACACACATTCCGGCTTTCCTTTTTTTACCTGTATGCTGACGTGGTAGAGCAGTGCCCCGTCGTCCTCCTCCGCATCGCCAGATATATCATGCACCTGAGTTCAGTATGATGACAGTTGCTGCAGCAATGACCGCTAACGACCGAACTGCGTTGGTCGTTGTTCTCCATTGAAGTATTGCCCATCTGCTTGGTCGTTGACCTGTCGAAGCACTGACTGCTGCTGCACGAACTTCGCTGGTCAACGGCCTCCTTGTTCGACTGCTGCCGCTTCCGAATATTGTGGCACAATGTGTCAAAGTCTGTAAAATGTTCACTTAACCTAAAATAAGTCTTTACGCATATTTCTGCCGGATCTCTCCTTTGAACGACCATAAATAACACTATTATTGTAGTGACGTAACAAGACTGTTACGCCACTTGAAGTAGCCGAAAGAAAGGCACGCGTACACACACGCCGACGGGCGTGAATTCTGGAACAGGATAACTATTGAATGGTAGCAAGAAAAGTACGTAGCTGCTTTATACTTAACTTTAATGACGCCTTGTGATACATCTCTCTTGACTATACAAATGCGACTAGTAAGATACATGCACTGTTACAATTGGCGCCTTGCTAGGTCGTAGCCATGGACTTAGCAGAAGGCTATTCTAACTGTCTCTCGGCAAATGAGAGGAAGGCTTCGTCCGTATTGTCGCTAGCAATGTCGTCGTACAACTGGGGCGAGTGCTTGTTCGTATCACGAGACCTGCCTTGTAGTGGCGCTAGGTCTGCGATCACACAGTGGCGACACGCGGGTCCGACATGTACTAAATGGACCGCGGCCGATTTAATCTACCACCTAGCAAGTGTGGTTTCTGGCGGTGACACCACAATTATTATACACAACCATACACACACACACACACACACTCCGTCGTCAGGCCACGCATGGCCTACGGTGACCATCCGACCGCCGTGTCATCCTTAGTGGAGGATGCAGATAGGGGGGGAGTGGGGTCAGCAAACTGCTCTCCCTGTCGTTATGATGGTATTCTTGACTACTCGATCGAGTAGCTCCTCAATTGGCATCACGAGGCTGAGTGCACCCCGAAAAATGGCAACAGTGCATGGCGGCCTGCGTGGTCACCCATCCAAGGGCCGACCACGCCCGACAGCGCTTAACTTCGATGATCTCACAGGAACCGGTGTATCCACTGCTGCAAGGCCGTTGCCTACACAACTATAAGGAACACAGTTATTATAAACCCTACAATACTGAATATTACCCGACTCTCCTCAGAATTTCGAACATCTTGAACCATCTGATACTGCCGAAAGCCTTTTTCAGGTCGACAAATCTTATGAGCGAGTCTTTATGTTTCTTTTTTAGTCTTGCTTCCGTTATCAACCTCAACGTCAGAACTGTCCGTTTGGTGCTTAACCTTTCCTAAATCAAACTGAAAGTCATATAACACATCCTCAATTTTCTTTTCTATTCTTCTCTACATTATTCATGTCACCAACTTGGACGCGTGAGCTATTAAACTGATCGTGCCATAATTATCGCACTTGTCAGCTCATTCAGTCTTTGGAATTATTTGGATGATATTTTTCCAAAAGTAAAATGCTATAACGTCAGACTAACACATTCTACATAGCAACGCAGGTAGTGGATTCGCTGTCACTTCTCCCAATCGCTTTAGGAATACCGATGGAATGTTATCTACCGCTTCTGCCTTCTTTGATCTTCAGTCTTCCTAAGACCTTTTCTGATTCTATTACTGGATCCCTATCTGCCGGCCGGTTTGACTGAGCAGTTCTAGGCGCTTCAGTTTGGAACCGCGCAACCGCTACGGTCGCAGGTTCGAATCCTGCCTCGGGCATGGATGTGTGTGATGTCCTTAGGTTAGCTAGGTTTAAGTAGTTCTACGTTCTAGGGGACATGATGACCTCAGATGTTAAGTCCCATAATTTTCAGAGACATTTGAACCATTTTGATCCCTATCTTTTCCCCACGACACCTCTTTCTACTTTAGTCACATCAGTCAAGTTTTCCCCCTCATAACAGTCTTCAATGTATTCTTTCCACCTGTTTGCTTTCTCTCCTATGCATTTAACAGTGGAATTGCCATTTGCACCCTTAATGTTAACACCATTGCTTTTATTTTCACCGAAAATTGTTTTAACTTTTCTGTATGCTGGGTCTTTCTGACAGTCAACACTTTTTCGATTTCTTCACATTTTGCATGCAAACAGTTCGACTTAGCTTCCCTGTACCTTTTATTTATTTCATTCCAAAGCGACTTGTATTCCTGTGTTCCTGAATTTTCCTGATCATTTTTTTACTTCCTGTTGTGGGTTAGCAGGAGAGCCAACACCGTGTTATTAGAGGATGCCGAAAGGCACGTGTTTTAGCTCACGCAGGCTGGCGTGAGGTCTGGAACAGGACAAGGTAATTAGAATTTAGAAAAACGAACGTAGCTGGTGGAATACTTAACTTTAATCCATTAATGATGAGCGTCGCTCTTGACTGTACATGATTCAGTATCAATAGTAACTGGTAATGGCGCCTTGCTAGGTCGTAGCAAATGATGTAGATGAAGGCTATGCTAACTATCGTCTCGGCAAATGAGAGCGTATTTTGTCAGTGAACCATCGCTAGCAAAGTCGGTTGTACAACTGGGGCGCGTGCTAGGGAGTCTCTCTAGACCTGCCGTATACTAACGGACCGCGGCCGATTTAAGGGCTACCACCTAGCAAGTGTGGTATCTGGCGGTGACACCACACTTCCTTGTTTCATCAACCAACTGAAGTATTTCTTCTGATATCCACGGTTTCTTCGCAGCTACCTTCTTTATGCCAATGTTTTCCTTTCCAATTTCAGTGATTGCCCTTTTCATAGGTGTCAGTTCCGCTTCAACTGAACTGCCGACAGAGCTGTTCCTCAGGGCTGTATAAATAGCCTTAGAGAACATCAAACGTATCTTTTCATTCCCTAATACTTCAGGACACCACTTCTTTGCATATTTATTCTTCCTGATTAGTCTCTTAAACTTGAGCCTACTATTCATCACTATTAAATTGTGATCCGAATCTATATCTGCTTCTGGGTGTGACTTACAATCCAGTACCTGATTTCAAAGTCTATGCCTGATTATAATTTAATCGAACTGATATCTTCCCGTATCTCCCGGTCATTTCCATGTATACCTTCCAGACTATTCTGTGTTAATACCCGACATTTATCACAGAACTTTATGTTTAACCTTTCTTGTTTCTAGTACCAGGCCCATATTGTCCCGTAACCCTTTCTTCTACTCCTTCTCCAACAACCCCTTTCCAGTCCCACATGGCAATTAGATTTTCATCTCTCTTTACTTGCGAATTACCCATTCAGTATCCCTATACTTTCTCTATCTCTTCTTCTTCAGCTTGCGGCATCGACATGTATACCTGAACTACGACTGTTGGTGTTGGTTTGCTATCGATTCCGAAGAGAAGATTCGTGTCACTGAACTTATACTCTCTACTCTGTCTTCCTATTCATAACAAATCCTACTCCTGTTATACCCTTTTCTGCTGCTGCTGCTGCTATAATCATCTGACCAGAAATCTTTTCTTTTCATTTCATTTCACTGACAGCCACTGTATCTAGATTAAGCCTTTGCATTTTCCTTTTCAGATGTTCCAGTTTCCGCAGCACCTTCAAACTTCTAACATTCCACACCCAAACTCGTAGCACGTTATCTTTCTGTTAGTTATTCAGTCTTTTTCTAAGGACTACCTAACACTTAGCAGTATCCTCCAGGTTATACGAATGGAGGACTGTTTTAGAATCTTTTGTCAAAGGGGAGATCGTCATGATACGTCTCAGATACAGGCCACATGATCTGTGAATATACATCAGGTGTGTCTTTAATGCAATGGTTTCCATCATTGCTGATGATCGTTACTGTTTTTTCCGCTCTGAAGGCAGTTTGCCACTTCACGGACAACAGAGTGACCTAAATATCTCTCCTCTCCTCAGTCCTCTTTGGCAGAGCCGGAAGTCTTCGCCGCAAAAGCTGATGATCTTTTATTTAATATCTAACCGGTAGGTGGCCGTGGGTGGGGGTGGGGAGGGAGGGAGGGGCTGAACCCGGGACCGAGGGCAATTTTTATTATCAATCAAACGCGCTACCAATAGACCACAGGTGCCCAGCTGGTAAACAAAGTGACGTACACTTGTCAAACATATCCGCCAGATGATGGAAAATTTTGCGGGCAGTCTGGCTCTTCGTCTGTCTGAGGGTGCAAGAACTGTATCTTTATTCAATAGGATTGTAGATTCGTAGTTAAGTGATGGTCGACAACAGAGGATGATTTTTAAATTATTTTTTTTACTCTGACAATCGGTTAATTTGAAAACCTTGTACTATAGAACACTGATCTTATGTGAAGCCACGTCTTTGTATACAATAGACGTGAGCAAAGAAAACTGTATCAACTCGCTACCAAACACCTGGCTCACGTATAGAAAAGGTCTTTAAAGTCTGTCCAAGATGGCTGAAATTTATCAGATCTTCTACACTACGAATCACTAACGTTCTATGGAATTCTGTTAAGGCTCCCAATTACACGAACGTGAGTAATTGTACAAGATAGCTCGAGCACCCATGAAAGGTAATAAAATTGTATCATGTAACTGCTGGTAATTCCTACGTTTAGATTTGACGTACGTTATGCACACTAAAATGAACAGTTTGGTGAACAATCTGAAAATTGTCGTTCACCCGAGATTTTACAGTCTTATGGCGTTTCTGTGTCCCCGATTTCCAAGTCTGTAAACCTCCACGAAGAAGGTCTCCGTTGTTGTGTGTGCAAAATCTCCTCGATCGCTCGGCCCTATACCAGGCGTCTCTCTTAAAAGCCGTCAGACAGATTTTCTCTGGTGTTACGTCAGATACGTAAAATTTCAGTTTTCATTGTGTGGCTGGAATCAACCCAAAGAGTTATTAATCTTCACGTCTTACATGTGACGCCCTGTGTCAACAGAAACCGTCGATTTATTTCCCACTAAAATAAAAATATATTTTATCCATGTGTATTTACAGGGACAATAAAACACGAAGAATGAATAGCAATCCAGCAGCAACTGAGCAGCGCTGCACGCTTGGCTGCAGTAGTCAGTGCGGGCTAGGGCAGTGCTGTCGCTGTACTCGTTGTTCTTCGAGTTCTCTTATCGCTGTCAGTACACACTGATGAAACAAATATCGCATCAGACTAATATGGGACTTCGCTACCGAATCGGCACATAAATTCATCTTCAAAAATCATTTTGTTTCTGACTGGAAACAAACCAACGCTTTCCGTCGAAGATAGGCGTCGCATGAAATATTCGATGAGCGGTATTTCTTTGGGCTCATTCCAGCTAGACAATGCAACAACGAAACTGGAAGTATCTGCTGAAACACCACAGAAAATGCACCTGACGACTCTTAGGAGAGCCCACCTGAAGATTTTACTTGCATCCTCCGTTTTGGGTACTGCCCGTGAACAACCAAAATTTAATCTAAAATATCTAATAACTATTGTTTTCGAACTACAGTCTCAATAATATCTCAACATTCGAACGTTAGCGGAGCAGTTACTCCATACGATTCCGTTTCGGGAAATAAATTATCATGCAGTAAACTGCGTTGCTAGAATCAGTCGTAGCTGAGAAAGGCTCGGTCATCACTGGTATATGAAGAAGATAGTAGAAGAGTTCCGGAAAATTCCGTCTGTCCGTAGCCTTAAGAGGATGGCGTATTCGTTTTTTCGTTTTTTTTTTTAAGCACATTCTGGAATGGTAATCGACAAAAGTTTCAGTGCGTGGTAAAAGTGTGCTGGCGCTACAATGCTGGCACCTTGGGGTGATTAAAGTTACGGAATAGCGATACACAATGTCCCGTTGGCGGTAGTACCGCGCATACCAGGTAAAAAAAATTGGCTCTGAGCACTATGGGACTTAACTTCTGAGGTCATCAGTCGCCTAGAACTTAGAACTACTTAAACCTAACGACATCACATACATCCATGCCCGAGGCAGGATTCGAACCTGCGACCGTAGCGGTTGCGTGGTATAAAATGGCAGTGCATTATCGGAGCTATCGTTTGTACTCAGGTGATTCATGCTCCATCGTCCATAAAACATCCATCGTTGTCTGGGAACATGAAGTATATGAATGGCTGCAGATCTTCTCCAAGTACCCAAAAATAACCATTTCCAGTCAAAGATCGGCTCAGTTGGACCAGAGGACTCAGTACATTCCACATAAACGTGATTATGGCCGCACGATGGGAATTAAAAGAGTTTCAACGCTGGATGGTAGTTAGAGCTAGACGCATGGGACATTCCATTTCGGAAACCGTCAGGCAATTTAATATTCCGAGATCAACAGTGTCAAGTGGGTGCCGAGGATACCAAATTTCAGGCATTACTTCCCACTACAGACTACAAAGTGGTCAACGGCTTTCACTTAACGACCGAGAGCAGTTGCGTTTGTATAGAGTTTCCAGTGCTAACAGACAAGCAAAACAGCGTGAAGTAACCGCAGAAATCAATGTGGGACGTCCGAAGAACCTGCGGCGACATTTGGCGCTTTTGGGCTATGGCAGCAGACGAACGACGCAAATGCCATTACTAATAGTATGACGTCTTTGCAGTGCCTCTCCGGGGCTCATGAGTATATCGGTTGGACCCTTGACGATTGGAAAATCGTGACCTGGTCAGGTGAGTCCCGATTTCAGTGGGTAAGAGCTGACGGTGGGGTTCGAGTGTGACGTAGTGTTCTAGAAGGCATGGACCCAAGTTGTCAACAAGGCTCTGTGCAAGCTGTTGGGACTCCATAATGGTGTAGGCTGCGATTATGTGGGATGGACTGAGCCCTTTGGTCCAACTGAACCGATCTTTGACTGGAAATGGTTATTTGTGGATACTTGGAGAAGATCTGCAGCCATTCATATACTTCATGTTCCCAAGAAAAGATGAATGGTTTATGGACGATCATAGGACGCCATCTCGCAGGTCAGAAGTAATCGCGACTGGTTTGAAGATCAGTCTAGCGAGTGATTTTACCATCCAGATCACTTGACATTAGTCCCATGGAACATTTATCGAGAGGTCAGTTCGTGCACAAACGCCCGCACGGGCAACACCGCCGGCCGCGGTGGTCTAGTGGTTCTAGGCGCGCAGTCCGGAACCGCGGGACTGCTACGGTCGCAGGTTCGAATCCTGCCTCGGGCATGGATGTGTCTGATGTCCTTAGGTTGGTTAGGTTTAAGTAGTTCTAAGTTCTAGGGGAATGCTGACCACAGATGTTAAGTCCCATAGTGCTCAGAGCTATTTGAACCATTTTTCGGGCAACACCTTCGCAACTGTGGACGGATATAGGGGCAGCATTGTTCAGTATTTCTGCAGGGAACTTCCAGAGACCTGAGTCTATGCCACGTCGAGTTGCTGCACTATGCCTCGCAAAAGCAGGCCAGGAACTATATTAGGAAGCATCCCGCGACCAATGTCACCTCAGTGTCCTCTGGGTAGTAGTAAGAGGGCTTAAACTGACATCATAGAAACTTTGTTGCACATTAGGAGACAAAATTAGGTGTTAGATAAAGGCATAGGGAGGTTATGTAGGGATTTTACTAAAGAGGATCAGGTAGTGATTGTGGGTGGGGCTGGTAATAGTATTGATAGGGATGGGGAGTATGACATAGATGGTGACCTGGAAAAGATAGCCACTCAGACTGGCAACACGAATGTGCATTTCGTGGAACTGTTTCAGCGTCACGATCGGCCTCATCTTAATACAGCCGTCAGGCGTAATAACATGAGACTTGGGGGTGCGCTGATGGCAGAAACCATGGGTCACATTTCAGTGATGTCGGTGGAGTCTATCAGCAGGACGGGTTTCACTAGACATGGCCTGCACCTCAACAGGTATGGGGAGGTTGACAAAGCTTATAGGTGACAGCATAGGTGGGGTTGGTGGGATCACTCATGGGAAAATTCCTGCAGTAGTGGGTGTTAGAGCTGCACCTGTTTTTAGATTGAAGCCAGCTGGTAGGTATTCCTGCTTAAGGGAAGTCTCTCTAACAAAGGAACCACTTTTGACAAAGCTTAGGTATCCGAGTAATGAGGGAATTAGTATATTTCATAAAAATATACACGGTATTAGAGATAAAGTCAGTGAACAGTTTATAGATGTTGACTCTGAAATTATTGGTATATCTGAACACTTCTTAAATAAGGAGATAATTCAGAGGCTTCCTTCACCCGGATACAGGTTGGCTGGCAGCTTTTCGAGGAGCTCTTTGCGGTGTGGAGGAGTAGCCATGTATGTAAAAAACGGCATCCCATTTGAGTCAATTGATGTTTCAAAGTACTGCACTGAAAAGGTGTTTGAATGTTGTGCAGGTGTGGTTAAATTTAACGGAGCTAAACTTCTAACTGTTGTTATTTATAGATCCCCAGACTCCGATTTCACAACATTTTTGCTAAAGCTAGAGGAGGTTCTTGGTTCACTTTATAGGAAATACAAAAAGTTGGTTATATGTGGTGACTTCAATATTAATTGTATAAGTGATTGCGCAAGGAAGAGGATGCTGGTAGACCTCTTTAATTCATATAATCTTAGGCAAACCGTATTCTTTCCAACGAGAGTGCAAGGGAACAGTAGAACAACCATAGACAACATTCTTGTTCGTTCCTCATTACTTGAAGGGCATTCTGTTAGCAAAAAGGTGAATGACCTTTCAGATCATGATGCACAAATTTTAACTCTAAAATATTTTTGTGTTGCAACACGTGTTAAATATAATCATCAGCTGTTTAGGAAAGCTGATCCAGTTGCTGTAGAGACCTTTGTAAACCTTATCAAGGAACACGAGTGGCAAGATGTTTATAGCGCTGATACAGTAGACGATAAACATAATGCTTTTCTTAAGACTTTTCTCGCGCTCTTTGAAAGTTGCTTTCCGTTAGAACGTTCAAAGCAGGGTACTAGCACAAACAGGCAGCCTGGGTGACTGACTAGAGGGATAAGAATATCTTGTAGAACAAAGTGGCAATTATATCAAAACGTTAGAAACAGTCAAAATCTAAATGCAGCAGCCCATTACAAACAGTATTGTAAGGTGCTTAAAAATGTTATTAGGAAGGCAAAGAGTATGTGGTATGCAGATAGAATAGCTAAGTCTCAGGATAAAATTAAAACCATGTGGTCAGTAGTAAAGGAAGTGGCTGGTCTGCAGAGACAGGTCGAGGATATAGAATCAGTGCGTAGTGGGAATGTCCGTGTTACTGATAAGTCGCATATATGTACAGTATTTAATAATCATTTTCTGAATATAGCAGGTGAACTAAATAGAAACCCAGTCCCAACAGGGAATTATATAGCGCTCTTAGGAAGAAGTGTCCCGAGACTCTTACCTGAAATGCTCCTCTATGATACTGACAAGAGGGAGATTGAGTTAATAATTAAATCACTAAAGACCAAGGACTCTCATGGATATGACGGGGTATCTAGCAGAATACTGAAGTATTGTTCCATGTATGTTAGCCCAGTACTTAGCCATATCTGTAACTTTTCCTTTAGGAGTGGTTGGTTTCTTGACCGATTAAAGTACTCGGTAGTGAAACCCTTTATAAAAAGGGAGACATTGATAATGTTGACAATTTTAGACCTATTTCTATGCCATCGGTGTTTGCTAAAGTTATCGAGAAGGTTGTATATACAAGGTTACTGGAGCATTTAAATTCACATAATTTGCTGTCAAATGTTCAGTTTGGTTTTAGAAATGGTCCAACAACTGAAAATGCTATATTCTCTTTTCTCGGTGAGGTTTTGGACTGATTAAATAAAAGGTTGCGAACGCTAGGTGTTCTCTTTGACTTAACGAAGGTTTTTGACTGTGTTGACCATAAAATATTACTGCAGAAGTTGGACCATTATGGAGTAAGAGGAGAAGCTTACAATTGGTTCGCCTCTTACTTTAAGAACAGAAAGCAGAAGGTAATTCTCCGCAATATTGAGAGTGGTAGTGACGTTCAGTCCCAATGGGGCACTGTTAAGTGGGGTGTTCCCCAAGGGTCGGTGCTGAGGCCACTGCTGTTTCTTATTTATATAAATGATATGCCTTCTAGTATTACAGGTGATTCAAAAATATTTCTGTTTGCTGATGACACTAGCTTGATAGTTAAGGATCTTGTGTGTAATATTGCAACATTATCAAATAATGTAGTTTGTGAAATAAGTTCATGGCTTTTGGAAAATAATTTGATGCTAAATCACAGTAAGTCTCAGTTTTTACAGTTTCTAACTCACAATTCAACAAGAACCGATATTTTGATCAGACAGAATGGGCATATTATAAGCGAGACTGGACAGTTCAAGTTCCTAGGCGTTCGGATAGATAGTAGGCTGTTGTGGAAAGTCCATGTCCAGGATCTTGTTCAGAAGCTAAATGCTGCTTTATTTACCATTAGAACAGTATCTGACATAAGTGACACTTCAACACGAAAAGTAGTCTACTTCGCATACTTTCATACGCTTATGTCGTATGGTATTATGTTTTGTGGTAATTATTCTGATTCAGAATGGGTATTTTTGGCTCAAAAACGGGCTGTTCGAGCTATATGTGGTGTAAGTTCGAGAACATCTTGTCGACCCCTATTCAATAGTCTGGGAATTCTGACATTGCCCTCACAGTATATACACTCCTGGAAATTGAAATAAGAACACCGTGAATTCATTGTCCCAGGAAGGGGAAACTTTATTGACACATTCCTGGGGTCAGATACATCACATGATCACACTGACAGAACCACAGGCACATAGACACAGGCAACAGAGCATGCACAATGTCGGCACTAGTACAGTGTATATCCACCTTTCGCAGCAATGCAGGCTGCTATTCTCCCATGGAGACGATCGTAGAGATGCTGGATGTAGTCCTGTGGAACGGCTTGCCATGCCATTTCCACCTGGCGCCTCAGTTGGACCAGCGTTCGTGCTGGACGTGCAGACCGCGTGAGACGACGCTTCATCCAGTCCCAAACATGCTCAATGGGGGACAGATCCGGAGATCCTGCTGGCCAGGGTAGTTGACTTACACCTTCTAGAGCACGTTGGGTGGCACAGGATACATGCGGACGTGCATTGTCCTGTTGGAACAGCAAGTTCCCTTGCCGGTCTAGGAATGGTAGAACGATGGGTTCGATGACGGTTTGGATGTACCGTGCACTATTCAGTGTCCCCTCGACGATCACCAGTGGTGTACGGCCAGTGTAGGAGATCGCTCCCCACACCATGATGCCGGGTGTTGGCCCTGTGTGCCTCGGTCGTATGCAGTCCTGATTGTGGCGCTCACCTGCACGGCGCCAAACACGCATACGACCACCATTGGCACCAAGGCAGAAGCGACTCTCATCGCTGAAGACGACACGTCTCCATTCGTCCCTCCATTCACGTCTGTCGCGACACCACTGGAGGCGGGCTGTACGATGGTGGGGCGTGAGCGGAAGACGGCCTAACGGTGTGCGGGACCGTAGCCCAGCTTCATGGAGACGGTTGCGAATGGTCCTCGCCGATACCCCAGGAGCAACAGTGTCCCTAATTTGCTGGGAAGTGGCGGTGCGGTCCCCTACGGCACTGCGTAGGATCCTACGGTCTTGGTGTGCATCCGTGCGTCGCTGCGGTCCGGTCCCAGGTCGACGGGCACGTGCACCTTCCGCCGACCACTGGCGACAACATCGATGTACTGTGGAGACCTTACGCCCCACGTGTTGAGCAATTCGGCGGTACGTCCACCCGGCCTCCCGCATGCCCACTATACGCCCTCGCTCAAAGTCCGTCAACTGCACATACGGTTCACGTCCACGCTGTCGCGGCATGCTACCAGTGTTAAAGACTGCGATGGAGCTCCGTATGCCACGGCAAACTGGCTGACACTGACGGCGGCGGTGCACAAATGCTGCGCAGCTAGCGCCATTCGACGGCCAACACCGCGGTTCCTGGTGTGTCCGCTGTGCCGTGCGTGTGATCATTGCTTGTAGAGCCCTCTCGCAGTGTCCGGAGCAAGTATGGTGAGTCTGACACACCGGTGTCAATGTGTTCTTTTTTCCATTTCCAGGAGTGTATTTTCTTTAAAGTCGTTTGTTGTTAGCTATATTAGCCTATTCCCAAGAGTTAGCAGCTTTCACTCAGTTAATACTAGGCAGAAATCCAATCTGCATGTGGAATGCACTTCGTTGACTCTTGTGCAGAGAGGAGTGCAGTATTCTGTGCTTCCATTTTCCATAAGCTACCACAAGAACTCAAAAGAGTTTGGGCTACTGCTAAAGTTTTTAAGTCTAAACTGAAGAGTTTCCTCATGGCTCACTCCTTCTATTCTGTCGAGGAGCTCCTGGAAGAGCTAAAAAATTAAGCAAATTCCAGTGTTACTATGTTGATTTTCTTTATTTAAACTTACGACTTGTCACCTGAATATTTTTTTTTATTTCGTTTTATCTGTTTCTAATTTAGTGCTATAATTTCATGTATTGACTCGTTCCATGACCATGGAGACTTCTCCTTAATTGGGTCCCACGGAACAATAAATAAATAAATAAATAAATAAATCAAAAAAGTGTTGGTTTCACCTGGGAGAAACCTCGTTGTGCCGATATACCGGTTGCTTAAAAGGGCTGAAGTGTTCAACAAATGTCAGGAGTATATCACAGCTGTAGGAAATATGGAACTGGCAATCTTGAAGCAGTATGTATATCCGCAGGAAGAATGGCACGGAGTGTTACCTGCAGTTTCCAGTTTCCTACTTGGTTTTAAGGATATGATGCAGGCGTGCTTGATTTCACAGCTGTAGCTTTGTATTATATCCAAATATCAATATGTGATGTATACACTTACTTATTTGATTTCAGTGTGGTTGTCCACACTCCATGGTTGTAGATGACAATGCGGACACAAATCTCAATAACTCGTTGTCAGAAGTGGCCATAAAAAGTGCAGTAAGAGTCCTAAGACAAAAAGACTAGAATCGAAAAAAAATTAGTGTTTCAAAAGAGAATATAGAGGGAGAAGATTCTACCAATCGCACTGCAGGAGAAAGAGGGCGAACGCTGGGCGGATACAGAATCGACAGTTGCGACCGATTATTAGCACAGACTTATAGTTTATGCATGGGGTACACTGTATAAAAGAGTCTACCAAAAAAATTAAATCTCTACCAATGTTGTCAATTCGAAAATGAGCAGAAGTAGTTCTACATACCTTTCACATTCCAATGAAAATATTAGTACCAAATCCACACAATGTGTTTTTTGAGGGAAGAACGCCAGATGTTAGGGATTAAACGCTACTTTCCTTATCTTGAAGAAGTTCTCTACATCCAAACTCCACATACCAATTTCTCTTCCAACACCTTCAAGAAAGTTCTGGGGAAATTGGTGTGCTGTAGATTGCCAACTAACAGCACATATGACGAAATGAAGAAGAGAGACAGGAATATAATGAGAACAGATGTTTGTAAACATAGACACAGTTACCTCAAGCGCTACCTTCGCGTTGAACCCCATACACGACCGGATTGCAGCGTTTTAGTCGCAAGTAAAGATCCAGTAAGGACGCATTAGAGAAGTCTGTGAACAATGAGGTGAACACCCATTACGTTGTGAAGGACAATCGCGATAAATTATTGGGTCTGTATCATCACTATACAAGTAGCAGGTTTTTCAGTCAGCGAGGATGTTCGACGTGTGCACTAGAGTGAAACTGATGTGGTGCGGAAATGGAATCGGTTCCAATTGACAGGGGGTGTAAAGTAGTGCAAAATTATATCATTATGCGGCGCATAATTCTGAAGATATGAAGTCAGAGCTTCGGCAGTTGCACAGGATGACCCGTACCTATGATTTCTAAGTGAAGAGAATCGTCGCCTATGTGCATTGGAACTGAATTCGGCTTTCGAAGAGGCTACAGGTCGTCAGGTATCGCATCAACGTGTTAGATGATGGCATGATGCGAGCCCCGTTCTGGACAACCGTGACGAGCACCACGCCGCGCAGCGTGACACCATGGACTCCGTTACTGATGGGCAAGAAATCATGCAGCATGGACCATGGACCATGGATCCCCCGCCTCACACATCGCCCCAATTCACGCCCGCAACGATTAGCATCGGATTGTGTTCATGGGCGAATCTGGGATCCTTTTGTACCTTGACAGCCGCAGACAGAGTGTTTGGAGAAAATATCGCATGCTTCCATTACTTGTGTCTCACCTAAGAAACAAGATTGAGGTGGAGTCATGTTTTGAATTACATGGGGCCACAGTATACCTCACGCGTTGTTGAGGGTAGTCCCACTGATCTTCGGAACAGAAACGAAATTTTCAGGCAATTGTGAGATTACGTCATCAAAATTTTGGTGAAAATATCATTTTGATAGATGATTCCCCGCTTGGTCATCGAGCTGTTTTCGCGAACACGTTCCTTCAGCGTGCTAGGATCAATAGACTGGAGTGGCCTGCCTGTTCCCCGGACATGAAACCAATCAAACATGCTTGAGATAGATTAAAGTGAGCTGTTTTTGGACGTCTTCAACGATCGTGTACTCTGCGCGATTTACGCGGAATCGCCATTGAAGAAGAGGGGGACAATTTGGCCCAGTACTGGCTTGATGATCTCATCGATGGTATGCTACAACGGATTCAAGCCTGCATCCGAGCAAGAGGACATTCTACCATGTATTGACGTTACTCAGGAGTGCGGCGACAAACCTCCATGGAGAAATACAACTTGGTCGTTGCAAATATATTTATTTTTGGATATGGTGATCAGCACACGATACAAACGAATATAAACTTGTCTCAGAACCAATTTTTGATTTTTGTGCCGTTCATTTCGAAATAAAGAAGTGATGGCAAATTTTGGTTGATGTTTATGTAGTACTAAACCACAATCCCTGAACCCGAAACCCAAACCCAATTATAGTTGCTTACCTAAGGCTTCCATGGCCTAAAAAATTCGATTTTAATATTTCCTTTAGTTGCTAACCGAATTTATAAATTTGAAATGCAGTCATATTATGCACAGAAGGTGTCACCTTATATGACAAGTTCAACAAAATGAGACACGTCTTACAGCTAGAAACTGTGTTTATCTTGAAGCACTGTAGCCGATGGTGCGCAAATTCGTCCAATATTTGAGAATGAGAGCATTTAGCGATTTCCAGAAGATTTTACACGTATTTTCAACCCTTTTGGAACCTTTCCTCTCTGACCCCCCCCCCCCCCAAAAAAAAATGATGATGCGAAAAATGTTATCGTTTACTATATTTTCGCTCTTCGTGCAGTAAAATTGCAGCATCAGCCACGACGTTTTAATTTGTCACTTATTCAGCACAACCCCAATTCTCAACACAAATTGCGGACAGTATCCGCGAACATCGCTGAATTATATCGGTTTACGACACATAGTTCAAGAGATACGAAGTCAAAAATATTTAGGTGCGAGCGAAACTAACATTTGCTTGAAATAGCGCATAGTAAAACTTCAGTATCACGTGTGACGTGTTAATTTACTACTTCTTTACAGTTAACTCGTGGCAACACACTTAGCAGACAGTATCCACAAATCATAGAATGAAGGCTTTCACTGCAGGTGTTGTCATCACTTAACACTTCCGGGCTGAGATGTCGTCATCCATACATAAGACTCCCCTCTGACGTTTCGCCTTCGACTGCGGAAGGCATCGGCCGAGGACAATCGGCGAACTGCAACGAGAGCACGAATGAGCGCCGTATATATAACCCATTCAGAGGGCTCCGCTGTCAATCACATGACGTCGTCTGTGCTATGATCTCTGATATTGCCAACTTTCTCAATTGAAATTAATCGATTGTCACGCTGTTGCTGCAATGTTGACATCCACATCTTATCCAGCTTAATGCATTCATCTTTTCTATTAAAATTATTGCAGTTTTTGGCAATCTCAATGCCCTCCCTGTACATTCGCCCATAATAATGGGACGTCTTTGCAATGACGGTCGTCTCACTAAACTTTATTTCATGATCACCTTCCTGAAACACATGTCCCGCTACAGGCGATTTATCAATATGTCCGAGGAGGCAGTTCCTTTTATGTTCACCCAGACAGGTGTTGACGCTTCTTTCCACAACTGCACGGAATTTTATAGACACCTGCTGTAGCTAGAGGATGTTGTTTATCTTTTGTGGATCTTAAACATTCTTTTATTTTCGTGGTGGATCTGAAAACAGTTTCCACATCGTACTTGCTTAAAAATTTTCCAATGCGATCAGTGACCTTACTGATGAATGGTAAGAACACTTTCCCCTTTGGTTTGTGTCGATCCTCGTCCGTCCTGGTTGTCAGTTTAGGGCATAGTGCACGATCTATCTTCTGTTGGAATACCCGTTCTTCTTGAAGGTCGATCTAAGGTGTTCAATCTCATCATCTAAGTGAGCTGGTTCACATATTTTGTGAGCCTGTCTATTAATTTTTTAATCACCCCTCTTTTATGTCTTGGGTGGTGGTTAGAATCTTTCTGCAGATAACGATCAGTGGGTGTGTTTTTTCTGAAAACCTTATGACCCAATGATCCGTCCTCCCGTTTGTTTAATGTCTCATCTAAGAAGTTCAGGTGATCATCGAATTTCCTTTTCGCAGTGAATTAAATTCTTGGATTAATACTATTCAGATGTAACAGGAAGTCATCCAGTTCCTCTTCCCCATGCGTCCATATAACAAATATATCGTCTACGTAACGATACCATCTGGCTGAGATCCGGAGTACTGTAGAAAAAGGCGTTCTGGCTGATGTCTTGCTCCTTGATTTTTGAAAGGACTTAATGCAGCTCCGAACTGTCATTTTGCGAGGAAAATGCGGGCTTGCCGAGTGCTGGACTACATTTGTTATTGGGCACATGACTTCATAGCAGACAGAACTCAACAAGTTGTTCGTGACGTGTTGAAATCTACGGACGTGAAAGTAGATTCAGGAGTACCGCAAAGAAGAGCTAAACAAGCGTGTCTGCTCAAAAGATGAGGAGTGGAGCGTTATTCCACCGACCGTATTTTCGAGGCTGTGGGTCCAGTGCACCACCAGCAATGAAGGGCGAAAATTTGACAATGCCAGCCATTCGTGCTGGCGAAACGTCAGAAAAATCATCATACGAACTTCAGCCGAAGAATCCGAGACGAAAGCCAACAGGCAGTCTGTATTTTATGTTGTATGTTTTTCTTGTTGCGTATTACAGGCACTTTTGCTGTCATGAATGCAATTTCACATAGACAATTCCGAAAAAAACAAATAAATCGAAATTGCATTATCGCTCTGTAACAAATCACCGGAGACAAGTGCTAACTTACACCAAAATACCCCTGAAAAAACTGCAGAATTTTGTCGATGAAGTGGCGCATCACCTTGCATATGAATGATCCACTTGCTAACGTTGCAATCTCCATGTGGCCCCTACTGGAGTCTGCATGAAGATAGCAGTGACAGAGCCGACAGTAAAATGCAGGAGTACATGGAGAAGACTTACTTTTGGTACAGACTCTGAATATAAATGGAACGTATTGCACACACATTAGGCGAAGAGATTCAGTACTGTAACGCTACTGTCGACAAAACCTCTGGAAACAGGAACTAGGAAACGGGAACCACCGTACAGTACATAGGAGTAACCGTTCGGGACAACATAATGCAGCATGATCAAATAAAACTATTTCAAGAAGAGTAGATGCCACTCTGAGATTCACTGAAAGAATCATGAAATGTAACTCATCCACATAGTTAGCAGGTTTGTGAATTATCCCGATTTGGGCAGGATTGTGCAGGTTTTTCTGTTAAAAAACCGACTCCCTATTAAACCATGTCGGGATACATAAAAATCACGATTACACAGGAATGGGTAATATTGACACTGTATAGCATGATCATTATTCGAATTAACAGACACTCTCTTAAATGTAACCCTACAGACTCTTAATTTTAAGTCGGCCGATCAGCTCCGTAGGCCCGAATCGCTATATGAGGATGACCAAAATCCGATCTAGGAAACACGTCTCCTAAGTTGTTATTAGTCGATAGTCTTCGGTTGGCAGTCATTTGTTTATGGCTGCAGTCAACGTTACGTGCATAGGTGATAGTACTGTGTGAGGTTAGCCGTTTTCTGCTTTGTTACTGTGTATTGTAATTCACTCTATTTGAAGTATTTCCTATACTTGCGGTAAGTGTACGTAATTGTTGCAGTTACAATCTCTATCAAAAATATAAATACATATGGCGATTTCAGTTTAGATCGCGAGCAATGTTATCGATTTTTGTCTCAGACTTCTGCTAGCAGAAGCTGCTGTGGCTTGTTCGCACTGCACGGTGGCGATGATGTTGGAGCAGGGATGCAGTCGACGAATATATATCGAACTCAGTGGCGAGTCACAAATTGATCCGAACAATTTGTTATTGTTGAAGCGTTTTTGCAATTGGATTCGCTATCAGCGAAATTAATGTAAAGTGTAACTGAAAACCAGTTTTAGTGACGAATAGTGTAAGTCTTACTCGCGGCTTCACAGAAGTAAAGATGATTAGCTATAACGCTCACTGCATTGCATACCTCTCATAGTTTAACGTGTCTTACTAAAGCGAAAATGACGTTAAAGAGACACGTTAAAAATACTGATTTTGTTCAATTTAAAAACGTCATGTTGAAAAAATATCTCAGCTTAGGTTTAGACAAATACGGCAACCATGGAAGTAAGTGGCTTAAAAACCATTGTTCTGCCTATTGTTGATTAACGCTCATAAGTGTGCGACACATAATATGCTAGATCAATATAAGATATACACAAGGTCAAACGAAGAACGTCGTGTTTCGTCAGGGAAATATTTAGTGACCACATGAGTGTCATGGGGATGGTCAACGAACTCCAGTGGCAGATGGTGCAAGGGAAGCGTTGTCCAGCAGGGACAGGTTGACGGTTTAAATTTCGAGAGAGTAGGTTCCAAGAGGTGTCGATCATATTACTGCTTCTCAGAATCGTCTTAGAAATAACCACGTTGAGTAAATCAAACAAATTAGAGCACATGTCAAATCGTATTTGGACCTTGAGATATTACACATCGCTTGGGTTAAACCGGATGAATGATGACTCTTAAAAACGCATTTTCCTTTTTGGTTTATTAGGCGATTGCAAGCCTCCACCTGTGCGCGGAATTTTTTCTGTTTGAACGTGTACCATAGACTGCGGTGAACGCAGCGTATCTGATAACCGGGGAGGCGATGTCAAATCACGTTGCGGCACTTGCTGCAGCGAGGGATTGTTTCAGGCCTCCTACGTCCCGCCAAGGAGGTACGCTCCGCTCCACGGAACCCTCAGCGAGTTGGGGAATTGGCAGTTGACGTCTCTAGGAGGAGAAGTCCATAGTTGTTTGAGAGGCAGGATATACGGCCAGGTGACAAAAGTCGTGGGATAACGATATGTACATACACAGTAGTACATCTTATGCAAGGTATAAAAGGGTGGTGTATTGGCGAAGCTGTCATTTGTACTTAGGTGATTCATGTGAAAGGGTTTCCGAAGCGATTATCGCAACACAACAGGAATTAATAGACCTCGAACGTGGAATAGTAATCCGAACAAGACGCATGGGACATTCCATTTCGGAAATCGTAAGGGAATTAAATATTCCGAGATAGAAAGCGTCAAGAGATTGCCAAATTTCAGTCATTACCTCTCATCAAGGACAACGCAGTGGCCGACGTCCTGTACTTAACGACCGATGGCAGCAGCGTTTGCGCAGAATTGTCGATGCTAACAGACAAGCAACACTGCATTAAAGAATCGTACAAATATATGGAGGTCATAGGAAGAACGTATCCCTTACAACAGTGCATCGAAATTTGGATTTAATGGGCTATGGCAGCAGACGACCGATGCGAGTGTCTTTGCTAATAGCACGACATCGCCTGCAGCGCCTCTCCTGGGCTCGTGACCATGACGACTGGACAACCGTAGCCTGGACAGATGAGTCTCGATTTCAGAAGAAAAGAGCTGACGGTAGGGTAAGAGTCTGACGCAGATCCCAGGAAGAGAGCTGTCAACAAGACACTGTGCAAGCTGGTGGTGGCCCCACAATGGTGTGGGCTGTGTTCAGATGAAGTGGACTGGGTCCGCTAGTCGAAATGGTCCGATAATTGACTGGGAATAGTTGTGTTCCGATACTCAGATAAGTTGCATCCATTCATGAAATTCATGTTCCCAAAAAACTATGGAATCATTATGAACGACCATGCGCCATGTCACATAGCCACAAGTGTTCGTCATTTGTTAGAAGAACATTCTGGACAGTTCGAGCGAATGATTTGGCCATCCAAGTCGTCCGACATGGAACGTAATCGAGAGATGTGTTCGTGCAAAAAATCTTGCACCGGCAACACTTTCGCAACTGTGGACGGCTGTAGAGGTAGCAAGGCTCAATATTTAGGCAGGAGACCTCCAACGACTTGTTGAATCCTTACCACTTCGACTTGCTGCAGTACGAAGAGCAAATAGAGGCTCAAATTCAAATGGCTCTGAGCACTATGGGACTTAACTTCTGAGGTCATCAGTCTCCTAGAACTTAGAACTACTTAAACCTAACTAACCTAAGGACATCACACGCATCCATGCCAGAGGCAGGACTCGAGCCGGCGACTGTAGCGGTCGCGCGGTTCCAGACTGTAGCGCCTGCAACCGCTCGGCCACTCTGGCCGCCGCAAATAGAGGTCCGACGCGATATTAGGAGGGATCCCCATGGCTTTTTTCACATCATTGTACAAGAGACGTTGTAAAAGCCAAACTTTGTGTTGTAACCGCGACCGGAACGGTCGCGGGGTGGCCGGGAAAGGCATGAAACAAGGACGGACGATCGAGAGAGACCTTACGACGACAACATGCAAGCAACAACGTAGTAACCAAGACAACCAAACGAACCCAAGACGTCCACTAGTAATGAAGAACGGTAAAACACGCTGTCTGTTGTCGAGGCGATATGTCAATACTCACGCAATGATTAGACTCGCTGGCTGAGCGAGAGACAGGCGCTTAAACACTCTATGGGGGGCGCCGCTATTGGCCGCTGGAACCACGTGGTACACTGTGGCGCCCTCACTCTAAATGCGGACCAGGAGGCGCGCGTGCCACAGCTTACAGCGCGATGGTGCCGAGATCTCTAGGGGTCTTCGACGTCCATGACGTCTGGCGCGGATTCAAATTCCGCGGCGCACGCTACCAGACTTTGCTTATAGAGAATAACCGACTGTAAATGTGCAATGTACTCATTGTAACGGAAAGAAAACACGCTGTTCGAAAGAAGAAGAGTCCGAAATCATTCAGCAATATCAAGTCTCTTATGAAACTTTCCAGGCTGACACAGGGATCGCAACAGAGGAAAAGGATTTTGAAGCCTAAATATATCTGCCACGGTACTTCTGCAACTACTTCCAAGAGCAAGAGGAAAGAAAACTCAGAATCTGTCACGAGACAATCAGTTTACGACAAAGACAGTTCTGGGGTAAAAATTGGTAGCAAAGCCTAGCAAAATCAAGACAACTTCACAGTATTTTTCTAATTATAAAAAATGACACTGTAAAGTGACACAAGATGTTCAGAATTGTGAGAAAAATGGGAATCTATAACAATAACCGGTTATACAAGTCGTGTTCAAGAACCTACAGGGGAAGATTAGACCGGCAGATGAAGAAAGAAGTGCTCGAACGATAGAGGGATTAAGACAAGGTCGCAGTTTTGGCACCTGCTGTTGAAGCTGAACATGGAGAAGGTAATTTCTAAAATAAAAGATTCAAGAATGGGATTAGAATTCGTAATGAAAGGATACCAGTGATAAGATTTGCTGATGACGTTGCTATCCATAGTTTAAAAGTGAGGTAGAATAACAGGATTTGTTGAATGAAATGAACTGTTCAGAGAGTAATGGCTACATACTGAGACTAAGATGAAAATAATGGATTACGATAAATCTGCCATGAAAATTAGGGACCACGAAGAAGACGGAGCTAACAAATTCTGCTACACTGAAAGCAAACTATTACAAACCGAACGAATCAAGGAGGACAAAGAACGTAGACTGGTACAGGCTGAAAGAGAATATCTGGACAGAATATGTCTACTTTTATCAAACAAAGAACTTGAGACTGAAAATTCTAAGAATGCGCATTTGGAAAGCAGCAATGCATTGCAGTTAAAAACGGACTGTGGAAAAACGGCGAAAGAAAAGAACCGAAGCGTCTGAGTTGTGGTGCTAAGGAAGGATACTGAAAATTAGATGGACCGACAACATATTAGACAAAGGTGGTGTCCTTAGCACGGGTCGAAGAAAGAAGTATTCGGAAAACACTAAAAAGGAGAGAGGACAGGATGATGTGACACCATTAAGAATTCAGGGAATAATTTTTATGATAGAGGAGAGTGTTCTACTTGGAGTACAATCGTCGGTGTTTCAATCTAGTGACCGATTTTGGAATCACTCGCATTAGAGACCGCCATATTCAGTTTCTGGCATTTTATATTTTTTTCTGAGTGAGAAACATGAGGTTGTGTTTCGTGCAGTATTAAGAGTTCTACATATTTAAATGCTGTTTAGTGTATTAAAGCTATTCTACTGTTAATTCTTTTTATGGTGAATAAGATTCTGTACATTTCTAACCTACTTACATCACATGTGGACGGTTAAGCTACATTGTATCAGTTGGACATCATCTTATATCTGGAGCCGGCCGGAGTGGCCGAGCCGCTCTAGGCGCTACAGTCTGGAACCGCGCGACCGCTACGGTCGCAGGTTCGAATCCTGCCTCGAGCATGGATGTGTGTGATGTCCTTAGGTTAGTTAGGTTTAAGTAGTTCTAATATCTAGGGGACTGATGACCTTAGAAGTTAAGTCCCATAGTGCTCAGAGCCATTTGAACCATTTATATCTGGAAACGGAAGGTCTCTTTACCATGGAACACGAGATATTTGCAAATGAGCTGAGTTTCTTAAATTCCCTATCAGTTTTCCCTATCTCGAAAATGGAACTTAGGTTTACTTGGCCATAGCTTCTATTTCAGAACGATTTTTTTAGCTTATAGCTGGTTTTTGATAACACTTCTTGCCTAGACTTCACGTACTTATTATTGGTACGCAGTAAAATTAATAATATCTCATACAACACATAAATTATTAATCCAATGTGGCCAAGGTTTTCTCAGTTGCAACACTTCTGGATATGAATACAGTATTTAATCATAGACATATGACCATGTAGTAACTTGGAACAGCTTGACACATTTGTAAAAACCTAACTTTTCAGGAGAAATTTTTATAATTTCAGAAACAGACTGCAGGACAATTAAAGTGAATGCTACTATTTAAAAATGGATTAAGAAAATATATTGAACTTCTGTTATAGGACTGGTAAGACGTGAAAATTTTGGAACAATTCCAATGTATAACACTCTCCCCTAATAGAGGGTGCTGTAGAGTATAAAAACTGTAGAGGAAGACTGACATTGGAAGATATCCCACAAATCATTGAGGATGTAGCGTGCAACTACTACCCTGAGATGAAGAGGTTGGCACAAAAGAGGAATTTAGCAAACGCCGCATCGAACTAATCAGATGATTTATGACTGAAATAAAGCAATTGGTACAAAACCATGTGAATTGCGGTAATTTCGACACATGAAGTTAATCTGTCTATGAACCACATAATGTTATTCTTCGGAGACACTATATCATAAGCTGACGGCTTTCCAACATAGAAGTCTTTTTAGCGTTTCATGTTTTGGCTTCTACATTCACAGCGGGGAGACAACGTCATGAAGTACGCTCCCTGCCTCCCGTCAGCCCAAAGCTTCTAGGTTTTCTCCTTTACCCCGCCTGTAACAAGTCTCAGATTCGCCTTTCTCTTTTTCCCTGGAAAATATTCCTTTATGCTTGCTTCATTTCACTCTCTGATTACTTCCTATTACATGAAACTCTGGGCTTCTGAGCTATCCACATTCACGGAATGAGATCTCTGGTGTCCGTTTTATTTTATAATGGACACGCCTTTTAACTGAAAACTTATTGCGGAACTTTTAGGCGTTTACCTTTTTTCGGGATAAGAAGAACAGATCTAATGTGGAGATAGAAAGAAAAGACGGAACACTAATACGCATCACACCAAGTTCAGGATAGGTGGAAAGAGTATATTAAAAGTCTCTATAAATCTAATAGAAGATCTTATAATCAGCAAAGCATCAGAACTAAGTAAGCCTTTGGAGGAAATGAAAAACAAAAAAAAAGCTCGACGAAGTAAATATTCCAGAATTAGTATCAAGAAAAGTTGACAAAATCGGTGCAGCGAAGCAACTTAAATCACTTAATAAAGGCAAAGCCTCCAGTCCAGATTGTATACTAGTCAGTTTCCTTTCAGAGAACGGTGATACAATAGCTCCATAATTAGCATCATACACAACCGCTCGCTCGTCGAAAGGTCCGTTCCTAAGGACTGGAAAGTTGCACAAGTCTCATCGATACCCAAGAAAGGGAACAGGAATAATCCTCTCAATTACAGACGCACATCGCTAACGTCGATTTGCAAAAGGATTCTGTGTCCTACATTTTGTTCGAACGTTATGAATTACCTCGAAGAAAACTGTTTATTGATAGACAGCCAGCACGGATTCAGAAAATATCGTTCCTGAGAAATACAACTAGCTCTTTATCCTTAAGAAGTATTGAGTGCTATCGACAGGGGATGTCAAGCTGATTCCATATTTTTTGGACTTCCAGAAGGCTTTCGACACTGTTCGTCACAAGAAACTTTTAATCAAATTTCGTGTCTACGGCGTATCATTTGAGCAACGTCTAAGACTGTTTGCAGGTGATACTGTCATTTACCGTCTTGTAAATGACTTAGACAGGATACCTTATGGTGTGAAAAATAGCTGTTGACTCTAAATAATGAAAAGTGTGAAGTCATCTAAATGAGTCCTAAAAGTAATCTGCTAAATTTAGATTACACGATAAATGAATCAAATTTATAGGTTCTCAATTTAGTTAAACTCTATGGGATTACAATTACAAATAACATAAACTGGAACGATCTCGTAGATAATGTAGTGGGAAAAGCAAACCAAAGACTGTGATTTACTGAGAGTTCACTTAGAAAATGCAACAGGTCACTAAAGTGACTGCATACACTATGTTTGTCGCACTCTTCTGGATTACTGCTGTGCTGCGTGGGATCCGCATCTACTTGACTGCCGGAGGACACCGAAAAAGTTCAAAGAAGCGCAGCTTGTTTTGTATCATCGGGAAATAAGTGAGAGAGTGCAATTGTGTCATACTCGAATTGGGGTGGCAGTCATTAAAAGCGTTTTTTGTAGCGGCAGAATCTTCTCACGCAATTTAAATCACTAACTTTCTTCTCAGAGTTAAATATTGTGTTGGCGCCCACTTACATAGGGAGAAATGATCATAATGATAAAATAAGAGAAATCAAAGCTCACGCGGAATGATTGCAGTATTCATTCTCCTGCACTCTGTTCATGAGTGGAACAGTAGAGAAATAGGTTGAATGTGGTTCGATGAATCCTCTGCTACGCCCTTAACTGTAAATTCCGGAGTAACCAAGTAGAAGTAGATGATATTCCAGCAAAAATCTCAAAGAGGTTAAGAGAAACAGGTGAAAGTGAACTGAGCCTTCTTTGCAGTTCCATCTACGACCACTAGGAATTGGTCCTTTTATCCGTAATTGACCCAATCACGAAGAGGGTGAATTCAGAAAAAGTGAAGATCACAGATCTATCAGCCTAATATCGCTGGCAGCGAAAGTTCATATTTGAGATCTGAGGGGACTATACGGAACGCTGAAGAGGCACTTTGAGAGGAGCAGTACGGTTTCAGAACGGAAAAAGGCACATGAGATATCACTGGGCATGAACTAATGGTGAAAGATACACAGAAAAGGGCTAAGACGTGTTCGAGGCTAGATCTGTTGATTATATTGAACAGGAGCAAAATGGAAGGAGAGAATACTAGTTATAAATCTGTACTTGAATCAGAAGGGAAGGGTACGGCCGACCGCTGTGGCCGAGAAGTTCTAGGTGCTTAAGTCTGGAAGCGCAGTGCTGCTACGGTGCAGATCCGAATCCTGCCCCGGGCATGGATGTGTGTGATGTCTTTAGGTTAAGTTAGGTTTAAGTAGCTCTATGTCTAGGGGACTGATGACCTCAGATGTTAAGTCCCGTAGTGCTTAGAGCAATTTGAACCTTTTTTTGCAAGTGTACGAGTCTTTGGAAAACAGCAACTCGGGAGATGAGTTGGACAGGGTTGTAGTCTCTCGCCGATCGTGTTTAACATTTATTTGGAGGAAATAGTGAAAAGTTGCTTGGATGGGAAAAGAAGTGTTATGATAGCGCGAAGGAAAACAGAACGCGTAAGGTTCGCAGATGATACGGTGATTCTTGCAAAAAATGAAGAGACACTTACTCATACGATATTGACCTGAATGAAGCCTGTGTAGCTAACGGTATGTAAATAAACAAAAAGAAAACGATAGACACGGTTATAGGTGTAAAGAAAGAAGAGCGAGGTATACGTTGAGGGAAGGAACCACAGAACAGGTGAGAGCATTCAAGTATTTAGGGAACTTGCTTAAGAAAGATATAGATGGGGAACAGGCTATCAAAGTCAGAATGGCGCTGACGAAAGAAGCATTTCAAAAGCAGAAAAGACGTTTAGGTGGTGATCTTGACACACAATTAACAAAGCAAGCAATGAGATGTCTGATACAGAGCGTGGTCTTGTACGGAGCAGAGACCTCGACTTGAGAAAGAAGGAGAAGAGGACAACTGAAAGCTTGTGAAATGAGGATATGACACAGAATGGAGATCTCCTGGACTGATAATGTAGGGAAGGAGAGGATAATGCGGCTATTTGGAGGAGAGCGTGGGGTGTTGCTGATGGTGGAGAATACGAACATAAATAGGATAGAAGATAATTTGAGACGAGAGGGGAGGGGAAGAGACGGAAGGCAGACGAAGATACCAGATGCTGGATGACGTCATTACATTGCAAGGAGAGCAGAGTCCAGAGATGCATGTAGGTTATGAAGTGTAAACCTGCCGTAAGGCATATAACCAAGTGATGATGATATCTCTTTTGGCGAATTCTGACATCGTCAGGAAAAAGACGGCGTCCTTAACGTAACCTATTAAATAAAAATTTTTTAATGCAAAAGCCTTTCAACGCCTTTTCATTATACATCCAAGCACGATGATCTTCAGATCTGTAAGCAATTGAAAAGTAATCTAAGAAAACTTTGTGCAACAAAGTAGGACACAAACAAGTAAACAAAAAATTATAAACAGAATAGGAGAAAGAGGTTAAAACTACAAGACAGGGAACCCTCGGGATGATTTTTAACTACATTCTGTCGTAATAGTTTTGGCCAACAATACGAATGCATGTCGTTGCATTACTACAGCTAATTATGAAGCATATTCACCGCTTTTGTTCGATTTGAACGATAAACTAGCTTAAAAGCAATAAGATGTTATTTACACAATACCGTTAAGTGGATTTGTTACTTGTTCGCTTTAATATAGGGGTTGGCTTCCCATACACTCGGTATGACCAGCGCGAGTCTCCAGGCGCATTTTCCCTGGTGTTTCGGCACATACTTGCAGTTTCGTTTTTCCAATGTGTAGTTGAGATATTGCTCATCACGTCTCCCGTGCTATGCCCAGCGTTCCTATAACAAACAAAATAAATTTTAAAGCGGAACTTTACGTGGCCATTCGATAGAGCGGTCGATAATTAGTTTTATCGATATGCTCTACCAGGGACAGTAAAACACAAAAAATAAAAACAGTGTTCCAGCAGTGACTCGGCAGCGCTATTGCAAGCTGGTGGCAATAAGCGCAGGCCAGAGCCGTACTGTCGCTCGTCAATCCTCGCGTTTTACTGTCCCTGGTAGAGCACATCGATAGAACGAACATCGCACTACGGCTAAAGTGGGACCGCTCTATCGAATGGCCAAGTGAAATTCCGCTTTAAAATCCATTTTGTTTGTTATAGCAAATAAAAAAAATAAATAAAAAAGAAAGAAAGAAAACACCAGACGATTTGTGTCGACGCTGGGCGACGCTTGCAAACGTAATGACCAGTATTTCTTCGTGATGACTCCAGGTACAAATAGCCAAAAGGAAATCGCAAATATCTTTTATAATATCGGATAATATCCGCCTGATGTCTCTGAGAAAAGAGACACCGTATATTTTGTTCAGCTGCTGGGCATTATTTTATATCCTATAATGTACTTAATACCATTATACTTAATGTACCTAATACTTTAACGTACAAAATTTCCTTGTGTTACTTTTCGTCCATTTGAGAACAGATCTGAAGATGGCTTTATACTACAACCGAGGTTAGAAATCGTGCTTTAATTGCGTAATGAAAATTTCGGCCCAGGCGTTAAAAGTTTCTTTGCATTAAAATTTTTCTTATTTAATCAATATCTGCTCTCCACATAACAAAATAAGTGGTTGCTTCAGTCTTGTAGACGGGAGAACGGGTTTCAAATCCCGTTCGCCCATGACAATTAGTGTAGGGTTATACCAGGACCATATGTAAAGGTCCATCGGCAGTCACAGTTGTCCAGCTATTGCACCTTCATTCCTCTTGACCTTGACGACATGCAGAACCGTCAGTCATTCATAAACTTTGTGGTAAACTTCTCCTTTGACTGTGCGAAATATATTGTTCACCCCGTGTTTGATGTGCGTTACGACGGTTGCCACTGTAGGTTAATTATTTCTCAGTTTCTCGTTTTGATGCCCGTCTTATGTGGCTACGATTCTTCATTTAGTGAACCGCAATTTCTTTCTACATCTACCTTCTATCCTCTAGAGTTACGAATTCAGATCCAGTCAGCAAACCGAACCCACCAATGTGTTGATTAGTATCCCAGATACGACAACAATAAACTTTTTCATGTGTTATTACTTCGTCGCAGACGTTGTATCCTACGCAATACATCAGACTGCAAATATCACAGGGTTTTTAGTTTATTAGCTGAATGAAAACTTTGTTCCATGTCATGAAACTTGCAACTCGATTTGCTCTTCTTCTCTGTAGCTATTCCCGATTTTATTGCTTCAGTGTACAGTACAGCCTTTAGAAGGCTGTGTTTTTGCACTGCCGAACTTTCACTGTCTGTAAACTGGTCAACATTTCCTTCAGATACCGTCAACTGCTATTCTCGAAATAAAAATTAAGAATTTTCGTTTTCAATATCTATATTAGAATTGTTAGCATATACTACATCACCTAATAGCACCAATTGTTTCAATCTAATAAGCCTGTCGTTAATAATCGTATTTTCTTTCCCTTGTAAAGTTTCAGTTCTAAATATACGTTACACTAGGTGGTATTCCCCATCGTTAGCTGCTAACAACGCACTCACCACTGGCGGCGAATTCTCTGCCGGAAAAGCATTAGCACGCCCTTTTCGAGGTTTCCAATTCACACGAGATTTATTGTTACAACAACGCTTATGGAGTACACGAAATGATTAAATTTGCAGATTAGTGCCATTAGCTGTTCCGAGGTACCATCTATCGACCCAAGCTGAAACACCCACGTTAATACGTCGTGTAGCCTCCATGGATTGCAGTGCAGACTCTGGCACTGGCATGCACTCGATCGCACTTTTTTTAAAATAAAGAGATGGGGCCCCTCCACGCCCGCACCAACGTGGTGACCAAACCAAAAGTTCTACTGTCACCTCCGTAAACATGTTAGTTGTCTAGTAAGTGGATCACAGGATGCTGGGCTGTGATGTTGTCCGTGCGTCTGGGTAAGGCTAGGCATTAACACGGTCCATCAGGTGATAGATAGTGGACGAAACGCGAGTGAGGGTAGCGATTTGAAGAGCAGAGGGAAAAAAGTGCCATGGCTCGTGCCGTGGGAAAAAAATCTCTGCGACTGTGGGATGGGTAGTAAGAGCAGTAGTGGCTTACTAGCTGCGACAGCTCATGCAAGGTTGGATTTGTTAGTATAGGTATCATGCATCATTACCATGACAAGCGATGGCGATGTGTCCCAGTTGCTGCTGCTGCTGCATTCCTGGAACAATCAAGATCGTTATACAGTAGTGGGAGATCGGCCATAGGTCATCTCACTGTGTGGGGGATGTGTGGAGCTTGTTTGCATGCAGTGTACGGTACAGGTTTCCTGTGTGGTGCCAGTTGTTCGGCAGTGTATTCCAGCTGGATACCCAGTAATGGCGTCTGATTAACAGGGGCTCGCCTGTGCCGTTATGTTTGCGTATGCTTGGCCATAGATGTTATGTCCTTACAAGTATGTCTTTTGGTCTTTTATGTTTCCATCTATGGTTGTGGTCGTAGTTCCCCAGATTCAGAATAAACGGGTTCTGCGAATGTCTGGAGTTTTTGTATAGTCTTGTGGTGAGTTTGTGGATTACCTCCGTGAGAGTCTCAAGTCGGTATTCCCGGTGAAGGTCCGCGATGTGTGTGTATCGTGGAGCATTGCTTATGATTTTGAGTACTTTGTTTTGTATGAGCTGCAGACGGCGCAGGCGTGTAGGCGCAGCGTATCCCCAGACAGGAGCTGCGTACGTCATCAGGGGTCGGATAAGTGTCATGTACATGGACCTCGACACCCTTCTGTTTAGTGTGCTACGCCTGTTGAGCATAGGATAGAGCTGTTTGAGCCTCGCGCTAGCTCGGTTGGTCATGTGTTGTATGTGGTACCCCCAGAGTATTTCCGGTCCAGCCAGACACCGAGGTATTTGACTTTCTCGCGGAAACGTATTGGACGTGCATGTAGAGTTATTGGTCTGCAGTAGCGGTGTTTGCGCAGTTGCTTCGGTCTTCTAGTGAACAGAATGGCTTCGCACTTGTCGACGTTTACTCTAACACGCCATTTCTCCAACCAAGGCTCGGCCACTGTGAGTGCAGTCTGTAGGCGTGACGTAATGTTTGATGGTTTCCAATCTTGAGCAAGGATGGCTGTGTCATCCGCGTAGATTGCCATCATTGTGTTGTGTGTGGTTGGGAGATCGTTTATGTAGAGGTTAAACAGTAGGGGCCCTAGGATGCTTCCCTGGGGTACTCCCGCGTGTATACCGTGTCGTGTTGATTGTTTTCCCTGCACGTCAGTGTTCAAACTCCTGTCTGTGAGGTATGAGTGTATTAGACGCAGCAGCCCGTCAGGGAATCCCGCGTCGCTGAGTTTGCGGATGAGGCCGTTGTGCCATAGACGGTCGAAAGCGTTTTCGATGTCCAGGAACACTGCCCCTGTAGCTTTGTTTATGTTGAAGCCATGTGTTATACACTCCTGGAAATTGAAATAAGAACACCGTGAATTCATTGTCCCAGGAAGGGGAAACTTAATTGACACATTCCTGGGGTCAGATGCATCACATGATCACACTGACAGAACCACAGGCACATAAACACAGGCAACAGAGCATGCACAATGTCGGCACTAGTACAGTGTATATCCACCTTTCGTAGCAATGCAGGCTGCTATTCTCCCATGGAGACGATCGTAGAGATGCTGGATGTAGTCCTGTGGAACGGCTTGCCATGCCATTTCCACCTGGCGCCTCCGTTGGACCAGCGTTCGTGCTGGACGTGCAGACCGCGTGAGACGACGCTTCATCCAGTCCCAAACATGCTCAATCGGGGACAGATCCGGAGATCTTGCTGACCAGGGTAGTTGACTTACACCTTCTAGAGCACGTTGGGTGGCACGGGATACATGCGGACGTGCATTGTCCTGTTGGAACAGCAAGTTCCCTTGCCGGTCTAGGAATGGTAGAACGATGGGTTCGATGACGGTTTGGATGTACCGTGCACTATTCAGTGTCCCCTCGACGATCACCAGTGGTGTACGGCCAGTGTAGGAGATCGCTCCCCACACCATGATGCCGGGTGTTGGCCCTGTGTGCCTCGGTCGTATGCAGTCCTGATTGTGGCGCTCACCTGCACGGCGCCAAACACGCATACGACCATCATTGGCACCAAGGCAGAAGCGACTCTCATCGCTGAGGACGACACGTCTCCTTTCGTCCCTCCATTCACGCCTGACGCGACACCACTGGAGGCCGGCTGCACGATGTTGGGGCGTGAGCGGAAGACGGCCTAACGGTGTGCGGGACCGTAGCCCAGCTTCATGGAGACGGTTGCGAATGGTCCTCGCCGATACCCCAGGAGCAACAGTGTCCCTAATTTGCTGGGAAGTGGCGGTGCGGTCCCCTACGGCACTGCGTAGGATCCTACGGTCTTGGCGTGCATCCGTGCGTCGCTGCGGTCCGATCCCAGGTCGACGGGCAAATGCATCTTCCGCCGACCACTGGCGACAACATCGATGTACTGTGGAGACCTCACGCCCCACGTGTTGAGCAATTCGGCGGTACGTCCACCCGGCCTCCCGCATGCTCACTATGCGCCCTCGCTCAAAGTCCGTCAACCGCACATACGGTTCACGTCCACGCTGTCGCGGCATGCTACCAGTGTTAAAGACTGCGATGGAGCTCCGTATGCCACGGCAAACTGGCTGACACTGACGGCGGCGGTGCACAAATGCTGCGCAGCTAGCGCCATTCGACGGCCAACACCGCGGTTCCTGGTGTGTCCGCTGTGCCGTGCGTGTGATCATTGCTTGTACAGCCCTCTCGCAGTGTCGGGAGCAAGTATGGTGGGTCTGACACACCGGTGTCAATGTGTTCTTTTTTCCATTTCCAGGAGTGTATGTTCAACGACCCGTAGGAGTTGTTGTGTTGTGGAGTGGTGATTCCCGAAGCCGAATTGCTCCGGTCTCAGGATGTCATTTGTTATGCAGTGCCTAGTGATGCGTTTGAGAATCACCTTCTTAATAACCTTACTGAGCGAGCTCAGAAGGCTGATGGGTCGGTAATTTTGTGGGAGGCTGTGGTCTTTCCGCGGCTTCCTGAACATCAGGACCTTGGCCGTCTTCCAAAAGGCGGGGAAGTGTTGGTGTTTTAGAATGGCATTCGTTATGTGTGTTAGGTACTCAGTTGCTTTATCCGTGAACTCCTGGAGGACACGGTTTTGAATGCCATCATGACCAGGGGCTTTCCTAGCAGCGGAATGCATTATAGCCCAGGAGACTTCGGCTGTGCTAGCATGTCGAATGTCGCCGCGCGATGGTTGGGCTAGAATTCGTGTAACCTCTTGGTCAGTAGCAAGTGTGAACACTGGATCTGATGGTATCAGGTTCGGTGTGAATGACGCTGCGAGTGTTCGAGCCATTAGTTCTGCTTTCTCTTCCGCTGAGTATGCAGGTCCGTCAGGGCCTTGAAGCGTTGGGGTGTATATTTTCTCCCTGGTGAAGTGTCGGGCTAGCTGCCACACGCCAGGACGTGTGGTGTCCAGCCCTTCGAGTTTTTGATTCCACTGTTGTGTTCTATGTGTTTGTATTTTATTGTGTATGATGCCCTGTAGTCTGTTAATGTGCCGTTTGAAATACGGGCGCCTGGTGGGCTGCCATTGTCTCCGGAGGCGATTCCTCATTGAGATTAGGCCCAGGATTTCCTGGGGCAGGGCCGCACTGCGTTGTTGTGAGGTGCGATCAGGTATGGTGCCTGCCATTGCGTCCCGGACGGCGTTAGTGAGGGTTTCTACTGCCTCGTCAATTTGTCCTGTTTCGTTAATTTCGTGTATAGGTGGGATGTGGCTATCAAGCGCTTGCTTGAACAATGTCCAATTCGCACGCCCGTAGTTCAACATCTTGCGTTGTTCCGTGTGCTGCAGTGTTTCCTCAATGTATAGTATTACAGGTTGGTGGTTTGAGGGCAGATCGTTTTCAACGGCAACGTTGAGTGTCGCTGTAATGCCCTTGATGAGGGCCATGTCTATCACGTCTGGCCTGTGTCCCCTCTGATAGGGAATGTGCGTCGGTTCAGTCGGCGCTAGTACAATGTAGTTTCTGCCTAGCGAATGTTCGTACAGTTTTTTGCCGTTGGGATTTCGTATGCGTGAATTCCATTCTGGGTGTTTTGCGTTCAGATCTCCAGCGACTATTACTCGCGGTCAAATGTTGAGTAATGTGCTGATATCGCGTGTTGAGATGCCTACAGGGCTGTTGTATACCGATATCAGTGTGGTGTAGGCTCCGTTGAACTTGACTCTGACGGCCGTAGCCTCGATTTTTTCCAGTTCAGGGAGCTCTATGTTTGTGTGCTCAATGTCTTTGTGTATGACGATTGCAGTTCCACCTGCCACGGCGTCGCCCGGTCGGTCGGTACGATAGACACAAAAGCCAGGAAAGTTTAATTGTTTGTGCGGTTTAAGTTCGTCTCGCTCAGTAGCGCGACAAGGATTCCCTTGCGCTCCATGAACGCGGCAAATTCTGCCCTTTTGTTGTGGATCGAGTCTGCATTCCAGAACAGGATCTGTGATAGTGTAAGCGGGTCTGCGTTATGGGCCGGGTGTGGTATATTATTCATGTAAGAGTGTGAAAGAGTGTTGTGATGGCAGTGTGTATGACAGCCCAGTATTGCCCGGGTTCGGCGCTCATGAGCGGGGTGATGAGTGTAGTGACGGCCGTCAGCACCTTGGTAAGGATTTGAACGGTCGTGTGTCGGGGGAATAGTGTTTCCAGTATTCCCCCAGGTGGTGTGTTGGTGTTGGGTGTGGCAGCCTGAGGTGCTGTTGTGGAGTTGTGCGGGTATTGGTGTGTTGTTAGGAGCGGCATTTGTGCTTTGTGACAGAGGTTGTGGCGCCTGTGTTACTTCTGTGGTGAGGGGGATGGTAGTGTGAGTTACAGTCTCGGTGTCTTGTTGACTGTTTTCCTGTGTGTTGCTGTTCTGTTGTTGCTGTGTGGCCTGTTGTGGTGATTTCGTGTTCCTCGCACTGTGTTTGCGTGTACGTCTATTCCTCCTCTGGGCTTGGAGTTCGGGGGGTTCTTGTGTGGGTGTGTTTTCCTGTATATGGTGCGTTTCTTCGCAGCACGTGATTTCCGGGAGTGGGATCGTGTTCTTTGGGGGCATAGGTGTTGGTACCGATGCTTGTTGGGTTTCAGGTGTTGCCTGTGGCTGTTGTGTGGCTGTTGCAGCGGTTGTTTCACGTGTGTGTGTGTAGGGCGCTGAGGTTCCGCAGCCTGTGCCGTTCCGCCAGGGCGTGCAACCGTGGCAAACGTTACGCCGTTCCTTACTGGGTTCGGCGCTGGCCTTGGACGTGGTATGTCGTACAGTACCCTACTTTTGTCTTGTTTTCGCTTCAGCGCCTGTTTGTATGAGTTGCACTGTCTGAAGTTTGCCGCATGGGGCCCACCGCAGTTGGCACAGCGTCGCTGGTTTGGTTGTGTTTGTGTGCAAGTGTTGGATCTGTGGTTGCCAGCGCATCCGCGGCAGCGAGTTGCCAGGCCGCAGCGGAGGGCCGAGTGGCCGAACCGCTGGCAGTTTTTGCTTTGTTGGGGGACATTGGGTGGTTTGTAAAGTTCTACACGCACGTCCATCCGCAGAAAGCTCTTTATCTGCAGGATGGCGCGGGAATCAGCCGAGTCGGCTAACTCAATCATGTAGTGTGGTAACGGTGCGTGTGTACGGAACCCTGTCATCCGGGAGCCACTTTTACAGTCGAATCCCAGATAACAAAGGGCCGCATGTACTGTCTCGTTGGGGGTACTGGGATCCACTCCCTTGATCACGTACTGCTGGGTTCTCTCGTCCAGCGGTCTGTACGTGTAATGTTCGATCTTCCGATCTTTGAGGAAGGTCAGAAGATCTTTATATTCGCTGTCTGTGGGAACGTACAGTGAGGCCCTATCCCCGAGTACTTTGCATGTAATGTGCTGTTTATGAGCCTCTCCGCGAATGCAGTGTTAAGGGCACTAAGGTTCCCATAGTTTTGTATAACAACTGGGGGGAAACCAGTCTTGTGTTGCGTGGGCACTGCTGTGGCTTTGTGTGCTTTGTTGGTGTTCGCCACAGCTGTGTTTGCGTTTTGTTTTGTGTTATTGTTGCTAGCCTGAGATGAGCTAGTGGGTGTAGGCAACAGCGCCTTTCGGTTGCCTAGCGAGTTTGGTTGCTCGCTTGTTTGTGCTGGTGTTTTTTTGGGTCTGCGTTTTGGGCCCTTCACCTGCCAGGGCTCTGTGTAGAGGTTTTTTGTAGCCACATCCGCCGCCGCTGCCTCGGTCTCTTGAGGCTGCGGCGCCGGTGGGAGAATGGTACATGACTGTCCAGTGACAGGTGAGTGTAAAGTGATGTTGAGTGTAGTTGTTTTGGTGGGAGATCCTGGGGTACGTTATGCCACGCCTGCTAGACCCGTTCCCGCTGTTCTGTAAGTGTTGTATGTTGACACATCGAACTAACCCATTTCGCCACATCATATGCCACATGCGCTTGATTGGAGTTAAGTTCAGAGATCGTGCTAGCCAGGGAAGTAACTGCACGTCTTGCAGAGCGAGTTGAGTTTCATGGATAGTGTGTGGGTGAGCATTACCCTGTGGGAACAAAACATCATCTTCCTGTTCCAAGAATAGGAGAAATTGTCTAAATCGCAATGGTTATTTGATTTAAAATGACCAATTTTGGCCTAATCTTATGCCTTCCTTCAGAATAATACCATCACTGATCTGATGACACTCTGCACGAACTGTGCGCTGGTTAGCGTCTCTTCCAGAAACACCAAAGTTGAACCAGAGTTGTAGCTTATGGCACTCCGGATCACAGGCCTAGGGTGAAGCCCGTACGTCTTAAATGAATGCAGCTCTACGTCGTACGCGCAAACGGCCATCACTTGCGTGCAGGTTAAATCTGCTTTCATCGCTGAAGATCAAGTCCCGCCATTCCATCTTTCAAACGATCCACCGACGGCACTAGTTCGAGCCGAGCACGTCGAAGCTGTGGCATGAGTGGAAGACACGCTAAGAAGTGTTGGTTTCCATCCTCCTACTGCTGACAACCTATTTCCAACAGTTTGTGTTGACAAGTATGCGCTCACAAGCCCTCTTCTCTCTGCTGTAGTAACTGTACGATCAGCTACGGCTACTCCTACAATACGAAAATGGTGGTTGTCCGTGTTATGCTGACGTCCAGAAAGTTGTCTACCGCTGTAAAAATGTTCACGTGACCACAACTGAGGCAGCACGTCCAACTTGTGTGTCATTTCTCGGAAAGGGCCATTTGGCCACTCGGAAGAAGACAATTTGGCCCCTTTGGAGCTCGCTCACCTGGCTGTAGGAAGTAAGAGTACGTCTTCGTGGCGTGGTTCTTTGCTTGCTTCAAACCTTGCACCACAGTGAGCCTTCTGGCTGTGAACATTCCCTACTAAAGAGTAGATACAGGTGGCGATCTGGTAGTTACGCCATTTCGCTATCTGAATCGATTAACAGTATATCTGCTATCCCCCACATGGCATCCTCCTTCATCATATCAAAATCGAAGTCGTTTTTCCAGGTGTCATAATTATTTTTCCGGTAGTGTATAACAGCAAGTTGTTCCACTGTGAGAAGTAGTGAGGATAAGATTATCGAATCAGATTTCGACCGTGTAAGGTGTCCGAAACGTTACTACTTGAAAGTCGACGAAAACATGACAGTGAAGGTCAAGATTCAAATATTCGTCCACGGACAGCCTTCACGAACGTTAAACATTACCAAAAACTCAGATAAAGTGCCCAGAAACTAATTCACTTGAGCTACATCTGCATACATAACTAGGAAGCTACCGTACAGTGCGTGGGGGAGGTTATCCAGTAACATATTAGTGACTTTCTTTCCTGTGCTACTCGCAAATAGATCGAGGTAAAAATGATGGTCTAATGCTCCCGTTCGGGACCTAATTTTTCTTATCTTATCTCCATGATCCTTACACGAATTGTACGTTGGCAACAGTATAATCATTCACAATCAACTGTAAATGCCGGTTATATCAGTTATATTCGACGAAAAGAACATCGCTTCCCTTCCAGGTATTCCGATTTGAGTTCCCAAACCGTCTCTACAATGCTTGAGTGTCGTTAAAGCCTACCAGCAACAAATCCAGCAGTCCGCCTCCGAACTGCTTGGACCTTCCGATCTGGCGCGGATACTAAACTCTCCAGCAGTACTCAAAAATGGGACGCACTGGCGACTGCCAAGCGGTCCCTTTTAGAGATAAGCCATACTTCCGTTTAATTCTCCAAATAAACCGATGTTGACAAAATACTAACAGGTTCATTCCATTTTATATCGCTTTGTATCATTACCCCTAGATATATTAATCGACCTGAGTGCGTGAAGCGGCATACTACTAATGCTGCATTTGCACAATACTAATCTGCATTAATATATCTCTTTCTACATTCAGAGTCAGCTGCTATTCATCACACCAAATACAATGAAGCGCCAAAGAAACTAGTACGGGAATGCGTATTCAAATATAGGTGTATGTTAATCGGCAAAACACGGCGCTGCTGTCGGAAACGCCTATATAAGACGATGTGTATTTGGCGCATGTGGTTAGATCGGTTGCTGCTGGTACAATGGCAGGTGATCAAGATCTGAGTGAGCTTGAACGTGGTGTTATAGTCAGCGAACGAGCGGTGGGACACAGCATCTCCATGGTAGAGATGAAATTGGGATTTTTCAGTACGACCATTTCACGAGTGTTCCGTGAATATCAGGAATCCGATAAAATATTAAATCTCCGACATCGCTGTGGCCGGAAAAAGATCGTGCAAGAACGGGACCAGCGACAACTGAAGAGAATTATTTGACATGACAGAAGTGCAATCCTTCCGCAAATTGGTGCACATTTCAGTGCTGGGACATCAATAAGTGTCAGCGTGCGAACCATTCAACGAAATATGATGGGTATGGACTTTCGGAGCCGAAGGCCCACTAGTATACCGTTGATGACTGCACGACACAAAGCTTTACGCCTCGCCTGTGCCCGTCAACGCCGACGTTGGACTGTTGATGACTGGAAATATATTGGCTAGCCGGACGAGTCTCGTTTCAAATTGTATCGAGCGGATGGACGTGTAGGGATATGGTGACAACCTCAATAATCCATGGACCCTGCATGTCAGCAGGGGACTGTTGAAACTGGTAGGGCCTCTGTAACGGTGTGGGCGTGTGCGTTTGGAGTGATACGTCTAGATACGACGTAGTGACAGGTGACACGTAGGTAAGCATTCTGTCTGATCACCTGCATCCATTCGTGTCCATTGTGTATTCTGACGGACTTGGGCAATTGTAGCAGAAAAATGTGACACCCCACGCGTCCAGAAGTGCTGCAGAGAGGCATCAGGAACACTTTTGTGAGTTTAAACACTTCGGCCGGCAACCAAAGTCACCAGACAGGAACATTACTGAGCATATCTGGGATGCCTTGCAACGTGCTGTTCAGAAGAGATCTGCACGCAACTCGCACAGAGAGTGCTTTTTCTATGAAGCCGTCGTGTGTAGGACATGTCACAAACTTTATCTGATCCACCCAGCTGCCTGAATTGTGGAAACACTCTGTCTCGCCATACACGCTGACTCATCTGGATTCTATGGGTCCCAATAGAAGCATATCCTCAACGTACGTAGTTTTTTATCGTACACAGAAATAATTTACATACTGAATGTTAAGGGTGTAAGTGCAGGTATTTCTAGTGATGGCCGAGGACAGTGTATGGGAGATCTTGTTGTGAAAGCTTGTAATTGACAGAGGGGACTAATTGTCAGGTGGCTATCTGAGCTACAAAAACATATGCTTTCGCAAACCTACACCTCTGTCATCGAATACGTTGCCGCCACCTGAAGACTCCTCGAAGATGTGCGCTTGTTTGCTACGCACCGCGAGCTGTCACTCTGCAGAACCAGACTGTGGGAACGCTTGCTGTATACGTGTACGTGAAAAATCTATCCAGTTCAACGAAAAAATTACTCCTTGGAAAAGAGAATGAGGGAGAGGAGAACTGGGGAACTATCCACGAGTAATTGTCCATTGGCTGACACCGATGCCCCGTCGGCCGACGATAAGAGGCTCTAGAAGAGCAAGTGAGCGGTATCCTGCATCACTACTGGCTCTCTGACTTATCCTTCTGGTAGACTAAGGTGGCAGTCATTGTCATAATTCGACGGGCGTTATATTGGGACTTCAAGGTTTTATTGACACGACTTGGTACAAACTTGGCTTTGATGGTGATCCTGTCCGATGATAATTTCAGTCTACTACGTGTCTTTCTAATTCACATTCAGTTCTTAGTTGGATTTCATTGAAGTTAAAGCTTATTCTCATGAGTATTTGACTTTCTGGAAGCAATCTTCTGTCTCCTGCCTGATGCTTTTGCAGTCTGGTTCCATATCAAAGAATTGACTTGGTTACCATAGAATCATTCTCATGACCACCGACACCAGGTTAAAATCCGATCCCTTCGATGCCGCCTCTGTAATCCGGCTGCATACACAAATCCGGAAGGCCGACACCTCGTAATGTAACTACATGAACGTCGAATTCGCCAGGCCTGTAGCACTCGTTAGTGGACAGCAGTGCTAATCCTCTCAGCCTGCGCTCAGTTTTGCTCCTCAGGGAACCCATTTGTACCGTATCTGCCCAGTTCAAGCTCCGTGAGATCGTATATGCTTTGTTTTGTTGTTGTAGTAAATTATTTTGATGTTTCCTGTAGATCGCATGTGGGGGAAGCGAGAACGGCTCTACGTACTTTATCTTTTGAACCCCTAAGGGACAAAGCGATTGTTACGAGTAGTGTGGCTAATGGAAGGGAACCCTACTTCCGCGTGACACGGTGAAAATTTGGGTCGGCCGTGAAGAGTGCCAAGATGGCCGAGGCGGCTAAGGCAACTGTTCTACAGAAGTGATGCATCCGGGTACGAAGCCCAGGCCGACACAGATTTTCAGCAATAGCCACCGACTTGTTTGGAAGCCCGGAAGGATGCTGTTTCTCGTAAGACTTTTCCCTTGACAGACAATGCAGACCTCTTTTCCTATCTGCGGGAGGAGTTCGTGTACTGTAATTTTTATATTACTGACAATATCTTACAATAATATAATGTAACTCCACCCTGCCGCCGTTACTGAACACAGTAAGAAAATAAAGCTGTCATTTCAGAACAAAGTCCAGAAATTTAATAACAAACTTCAGCAAAGAGCACATCTTTGGACTACCAGAATAGTGATCAGTATTTTTATGTAAGCATCCAGGTGTAGAGAAAGGGTCACACACGCAAACATACCCAGACTCTCTCTCTCTCTCTCTCTCTCACACACACACACACACACACACACACACACTCACACACATACACACGCACGCACACACACACACACACGCACACACACACACACACACACACACACACACACAGATATTAGATGAAACCTACATTGCTACTGCAGCTAGTCCCCCTGTGAATCACTTTGTGGAAGGCCAAAGCCCGCAAGGGAGAGTAATGGTGGGATGGCTTACCTCAAGGAGACCAACACACCAGCAGCGGTGTAGAAGGACTGTCGACACCGCGCAACTCCAATAGGACTGCGGATCACGGACAAAATGAGAGAGAACAACACGATGATGGTGACAACATTGACGGTTATAATGTCCGTATCTTCACAATACAATCTCCTTTAGACATGTTCTCATGCTGAAGATACATACATTGTCACTGACAATTACATCTGTGGTTAACATTACAAAGTAGCAACTAACATTTATGAGTGTCCTGACTCGTCGCTGGGTGACATAAATTTTAATTTTTTTCTCTCGCTACATATTTGTGAGCCGTGGCGCCATTGAGTTAGTATATTATCATGGCTGGCGCCATTGGATGAGCTATAGTATCGACTATCCCTCTTGCGGCCTTATAGCCAATGTCTATGAGGCAGTGTTGGTATCTGTGAGTTGTGCCCTTAGAAGGTCTTTGCTTGCCGATATATATATATACGGGGTTCGCTGGTCCGAGGGGGAGACACGAAGTTTGGGGATTGGCGGTAGCGAAGCGATAAGAGGTGGTCACGAGGTCCGAGCGGCCGAAGCCACGAGCTTGGCCAAGGAGGGCCTGCGCAGAGCGAAGATGCCCGAGTACTTCACCGGGATCAGCGTCTACTACAAGCAGCAGGCCGACGTCCAGTCGGTTAGTTGGCAACATTCGTGTCGTATGATTGCTCGTGGCCTGGCTGCCCTCTTCGTCCTGGCTTTCATCGGCACCATTCAGTAACTGCTGCGACGCACCGTGGATCCATGGGGCTGCTTGCTGATAAAAGGGGAGTAACATTCTGTAATCATCGTGGTGTTTTATGTCATTGTCTATCTGCCCTCCCTCCTTACTATTTTCTGGTTTGTACCAGACCACCAGAGTTTTACTCGATCGGTTCTTTGGTCGCAAATATAGGCAGTAGTATTGTACTAAGACACTAGTTGTTCTTCGAAAATTAGTCCCGCCATTATATTACCTTTCCTTCCTGGATTGTACCCGATCATTAATGTTCTAATGAATCAGCTCCTGGTCGTAAATATAGCCGGAACAATTGTACCAAGGCACAGGTTGCCGTTAAAAAGAAGAAGGACTTTGTGGTTAGATTTAGATGTTAACTGGTTCAGTTCTTTGATTGTATTTGCACTTCTCAGTCATTAGTTATAATCTGGACAACCTGTTGTACTAAGCCGCTCGTTGCTGTGTATGAAAGACCGGGTCATTATTAGTGTATTTTAGCTGGTTCTTGTGGTTCCGCCGAGTGAGTTCTCTTGTAATAAGTGTTTACAAGTAATGTTTTAAAACGTTTCTTCAGAGCGGTCTTAATAACTGACAATCAGTTTAACTTTGAAAATATTAACAGCCGACTGTCACCAAGGCTTTACTGAAAATAGAACTGTCAGAAGGGACGGGTTGGAATCCAGTCCCACCTTGGTTGCCGATTGCAATTAAGAGGTTAGTTGCTTTGAAGTAAGCCTTATCACTGTCTTATTGTTTGCTAATCTGTTTAGCCTTTAAGCACAGGTGCGCAACTTAACGCCGAATCTTTCGATATACAGCTTTCAAATTAAAAGTTACGTCACCTATTTCTAGTAATTGAATCACTCTTGTCATCAATAGCTCTTATATAGTTTTCAGTTTTGCAGAAGGGCATTTACTACGACAGACGGTGTCCAGTGCGGTAGTAAACGCCGCTGTTTCACCCGATAACGGGCGGGCTGCAGGATCGTCCGTCTTATAATCATTGTCATATTGTTTGCAGTTTTGCAATACAGTATTTCAGATTTCTTTTGAAAATACTCATTCAACTTAAGCTTTAACGTCGAATGAATTTTGCAAATTTGTTCATTTTGTTGAAGAAAATTTTATGGTTATATATATTTAAATAAACAGGTTGCGTGGAAATAAAGTTACACTGGTGGGTCCTCCCTTCCACGTTTTCCTTAATTCCAGTAAGTACCACGTGTCAATCTGCTGTACTTTTTTTTGTCATCAGTCTACTGACTGGTTTGATGCGGCCCTCCACGAATTCCTTTCCTGTGCTAACCTCTTCATCTCAGAGTAGCACTTGCAACCTACGTCCTCAATTATTTGCTTGACGTATTCCAATCTCTGTCTTCATCTACAGTTTTTGCCCTCTACAGCTCCCTCTAGTACCATGGAAGTCATTCCCTCATGTCTTAGCAGATGCCCTATCATCCTGTCCCTTCTCCTTAACAGTGTTTTCCACATATTCCTTTCATCTCCGATTCTGCGTAGAACCTGCTCATTTCTTACCTTATCAGTCCACCTAATTTTCAACATTCGTCTGTAGCACCACTTCTCAAATGCTTCGATTCTCTTCTGTACCGGTTTTCCCACAGTCCATGTTTCACTACCATACAATGCTGTACTCCAGACGTACATCCTCAGAAATTTCTTCCTCAAATTAAGGCCGGTATTTGATATTAGTACACTTCTATTGGCCAGAAATGCCTTTTTTGCCATAGCAAGTCTGCTTTTGATGTCCTCCTTGCTCCGTCCGTCATTGGCGAAAGCTGCTGCTACGCCCTCGGATGCCCAGAAGGTGCTGAAAGTCACGAACGAACATCACCACACCTCTTAACTTACGCATCCATGAGCGCATTACACCCTGCTGAGCAGCGGCTAGCATATTGAATAGTCTCTTTTAACATTAATACGATTAGAAGTTACATTTACTACGGAACATGTAGCGAGCGTCGGCCGTCGATATAGTCGTCCCACAAGAAGTCTGCATCGAGAGCTTTCCCGTCCTGTGTGTGTATGGCGCTTATTCATTGATAAGACAATATGTGATTACTGTCCACTGCGATGTTGCGTACCGACTGGTGCCGTTGTGGTACGTGACGTTGTAACAAAGGTAACTAAGCGGAGCAGACAAGGATAGGGGATCACCCTAGCGAAGACATGGGCTGAAAATAGGGAAGTCCATCGAGATAAACGACTTTCAAAAATAGCTCTGAGCACTATACGACTTAACATCTGAGGTTATCAGCCCCCAGAACTCAGAACTACTTAAACCTAACTAACCTAAGGACATCACACACATCGATGCCCGAGGCAGGATTGGAACCTTCGACCTTAGCGGTCACATGGTTCCAGACTGAAGCGCCTAGACTGAAGAGAGTGTACTGAAGCACCGAAACTGGCAGCCATATGACATATACCGCCATAAGGACGGCTGAAGGTGTTTCATTTTATAAGAGAACAGCCGAAGTCCATCAAACATTCAATTAGAAGGAAGGCCATAAAAAAACTCAAGCACGAAGGGACATACGTGTCTCGCGGCTATCAGCGTATCTTACATTACTACCACAGGTCCCACGCAAACGCAGGAGAATGTTTCCCACGGCATAATACTGCTCTCAGCAGTTTTCGCCCGTGGCGCGCTGCACGTCTCGAGCCACCGCTAACCTCGATGACGGCATTTGTGGAGACGTTTTTTTTTTTTTTGGTAATCAGTCTACTGACTGGTTTGATGCAGCCCGCCACGAATTCCTTTCCTGTGCTAACCTCTTCATCTCAGAGTAGCACTTGCAACCTACGTCCTCAATTATTTGCTTGACGTATTCCAATCTCAGTCTTCCTCTACAGTTTTTGCCCTCTACAGCTCCCTCTAGTACCATGGAAGTCATTCCCTCATGTCTTAGGAGATGTCCTATCATCCTGTCCCTTCTCCTTATCAGTGTTTTCCACATATTCCTTTCCTCTCCGATTCTGCGTAGAACCTCCTCATTCCTTACCTTATCAGTCCACCTAATTTTCAACATTCGTCTATAGCACCACATCTCCAATGCTTCGATTCTCTTCTGTTCCGGTTTTCCCACAGTCCATGTTTCACTACCATACAATGCTGTACTCCACACGTACATCCTCAGAAATTTCTTCCTCAAATTAAGGCCGGTATTTGATATTAGTAGACTTCTCTTGGCCAGAAATGCCTTTTTTGCCATAGAGAGTCTGCTTTTGATGTCCTCCTTGTTCTGTCCGTCATTGGTTATTTTACTGCCTAGGTAGCAGAATTCCTTAACTTCATTGACTTAGTGACCATCAATCCTGATGTTAAGTTTCTCGCTATTCTCATTTCTACTACTTCTCATTACCTTCGTCTTTCTCCGATTTACTGTGTACTCATTAGACTGTTCATTCCGTTCAGCAGATCATTTAATTCTGCTTCACTTTCACTCAGGATAGCAATGTCATCAGCGAATCGTATCATTAATATCCTTTCACCTTGTATTTTAATTCCACTCCTGAACCTTTCTTTTATTTCCATCATTGCTTTCTCGATGTACAGATTGAAGAGTAGGGGCGAAAGGCTACAGCCTTGCCTTACACCCTTCTTAATACGAGCACTTCGTTCTTGATCGCCTACTCTTATTATTCCCTCTTGGTTGTTGTACATATTGTATATGACCCGTCTCTCCCTATAGCTTACTCCTACTTTTTTCAGAATCTCGAACAGCTTGCACCATTTTATATTGTCGAACGCTTTTTCCAGGTTGACAAATCCTATGAAAGTGTCTTGATTTCTCTTTAGTCTTGCTTCCATTATTAGCCGTAACGTCAGAATTGCCTCTCTCGTCCCTTTACTTTTCCTAAAGCCAAACTGATCGTCACCTAGCGCATTCACAATTTTCTTTTCCATTCTTCTGTATATTATTCTTGTAAGCAGCTTCGATGCATGAGCTGTTAAGCTGATTGTGCGATAATTCTCGTACTTGTCAGCTCTTGCCGTCTTCGGAATTGTGTTGATGATGCTTTTCCGACAGTCAGATGGTATACCGCCAGACTCTTATATTCTACACACCAATGTGAATAGTCGTTTTGTTGCCCCTCGCCCCAATGATTTTAGAAATTCTGATGGAATGTTGTCTACCGCTTCTGCCTTATTTGACCGTAAGTCCTCCAAAGCTCTTTTAAACTCCGATTCTAATACTGGATCCCCTATCTCTTCTAAATCGACTCCTGTTTCTTCTTCTATCACATCAGACAAATCTTCACCCTCATAGAGGCTTTCAATGTATTCTTTCTCCCTAACTGCTCTCTCCTCTGCATTTAACAGTGGAATTCCCGTTGCATTCTTAATGTTACCACCGTTGCTTTTAATGTCACCAAAGGTTGTTTTGATTTTCCTGTATGCTGAGTCTGTCCTTCCGACAATCATATCTTTTTCGATGTCGTCACATTTTTCCTGCAGCCATTTCGTCTTAGCTTCCCTGCACTTCCTATTTATTTCATCCCTCAGCGACTTGTATTTCTGTATTCCTGATTTTCGCTGAACATGTTTGTACTTCCTCCTTTCATCAATCAACTGAAGTATTTCTTCTGTTACCCATGGTTTCTTCGCAGCCACCTTCTTTGTACCTATATTTTCCTTCCCAACTTCTGTGATGGCCCTTTTTAGAGACGTCCATTCCTCTTCAACTGTACTGCCTACTGCGCTATTCCTTATTGCTGTATCTATGGCGTTAGAGAACTTCAAACGTATCTCGTCATTCCTTAGTACTTCCGTATCCCACTTCTTTGCGTATTGATTCTTCCTGACTAATCTCTTGAACTTCAGCCTACTCTTCATCACTACTATATTGTGATCTGAGTCTTTTAAAGATTAAAAGCTCTTAAAACTGAGGCTTATAAAGTGTTGGTTAGCTAATGATCATAGTGCTGCCTGTAGTAAATTTTAAAAGGTGAGTCAGTTTCTTGTAAATTTGCCAACTTTGTGTCTCACTGTAGTAAAATCGTGAACTGCATTTATGGAAAGTTATACACTTTTGCTTGCTAAGCACTTGTTTCTTTTGGGTATTAAAAGTGCATATTGATAGGGTAATAAAATCCACAGGTTATCCTTTACCTCTGTTTATGAAAACAATAATTTCTTTATTCAAAAGACATCGAGAAGGAACTCGTTAGTGAATCCATTTAAGTTTCATTCTAAACAGAATAGTATTTAGTTGAGAGATACGTAACTCGTGACCAGTTCATAATTTTGTAGTGAACTACAATTATAATTTCATGCCAGCTAGGAAAATGTTTGAACAATAACACTGAACCTATGTCCAATTAATGATTCTGCCGTGAATGTTAATAGTAATGTTATAAAGGCCATTCAGTTTGAACAAGCCCTGAAAGTAATAGTGTGTCTCGGTATCTGTTGTAACTTGGCAAATCGTTTGTGCTGCTCTAGCTGTTAGCTTCAATCTTACCGTAAACATATGTATGTGTCAGAGTTCATTGTACTTGTGTGTGGCCAAGTATAGGTTGTGTTTGTCCGTTAAAGTTACTCATAACTACTTTCTTAAACGAGAACATTAATCTTTCTCTTGCCTAATTAGGCTGGCGACCGTTTCCTTATTCTTTAAACAGTATAGCTAAGAAAAAGTATTGTTATTACTGTTCGAATATTTACGTAATTCTGACTTTCATTTCCGATGTGCCATTTCCGTTAGGTACAACACGGTCAACCTAACAAAATTCCTCTCAGAGGGTAACACTGTTCTGTTGCGTTATACCATAACTGCTTTAATAAGTTTTATTTCACAACCTGCCTTCAGCTTCGAGGTTATGGTATAGCTGTAGCTGACGGGAGTGTTATAGGTCATCATTACATTGACGCACTTGCTAATGGAAAATATCGTCAGATTCAGAAAACATCACCACGAAAACTACAAATATCATTGACTGGTGTGTTACGCCATATTTCCCGATACAGGAGCTGATGAATGTCTTCCTCCCACAACGTATTGCTCCTCTGTTCGCCACCATGCTCGGAGGGTCTCTGTGGCCGTATAGTACTACTTTATTGGTCTTTCTGCGTCAATAATCTCCCCATAATCCACATACTGCTTCCCGCTGAGTGCATCCTTCATTGGATCGAAGAGACTAAAACTGAAAGGTGCGAGAACCCAATTAGGGGGCAAGTGTCAGCATTGCCGAGAGAGACATCCAATTCTGCGGGCGAAGTGTTTGATTGTGATTCATCAATGATCTTGAATAAGAGTGTCCGCACGTTGGAATATTGCAGGAGTGACAGCTTGTGCGACCGGCCGGTACGCGGGAGATCGGACAGATTTTCACGACGTTCTTCCGATGATGGCAGACGCTTTGCTCCCATCATGCTTTCGTTCACTTCTAGGTCTCCATAGACATTCTGCAATCGCTTACGAACATTTGCGATGCTCTGGTATCCGCCATAAGAACCTCAATGAAAGTTCTCTACTTAGAAAGCAGACGTCATTTTGAAGTGCTTGTAGCACCGCCACCAACAACAGGATGTCCGACAGAAAATTCTGCATCTTTTCACACGAAATTGGCTGAGAAAAATGTCTGCCACCACTTATTGAACATCCCTCATACATATGGTATCACGATCTCAGACGCTGATACAACAGTAGTGCTGGAGTCGAAGTGGGAGGTGACATGGAAATTCGGCACTCACCCAAGGTGCGCCCTTAACCTGCGGCCCGGCAGCATGGCGCTGATGAGCTCGGGGATCAGCAGTGCTCGTAGCCCCGAGCAAGCGAGGCCCTTATGCCGCTAGGGAGAGCAGCACCCTTATGCCGCTAGGAGGAGCAGTCTTCGTCGAAGCACAGATAAACCGCGGCAGCTTAACCCAACTCACTCAAAGTTCCAGGTGCACTGAATTTCCTAATAACTCTACGTTTGTAACAACAGCTTCAAGCATATTTGCGATATACATTATACTTAGAGTATTAAGTAGTCATAGTGTTACGATCTCTTCAACGTCTGCGCAGTCTTTGAAGGTAAAATATGTTAACTGTTCGGATCTCTGTATCTACAGTATCCAAAAGCAGTGCACAAAAAGTGGTATTTTCTAAGTTTCAACCTCTACTACACTACTGGCCATTAAAATTGCTACACCAAGAAGAAATGCAGATGATAAACGGGTATTCATTGCACAAATATATTATACTATAACTGACATGTGATTACATTTTCACTCACTTTGGGTGCATAGATCCTCAGAAATCAGTACCCAGAACAACCACCTCTGGCCGTAATAACGGCCTTGATACGCTTGGGCATTGAGTGAAACCGAGCTTGGATGGCATGTACAGGTACGATTGCCCATTCAGCTTCAACACGATACCACAGTTCATCAAGTGTAGTGACTGGCGTATTGTGACGAGCCAGTTGCTCGGCCACCATTGACCAGACGTTTTCAGTTGGTGAGAGATCTGGAGAATGTGCTGGCCAGGGCAGCAGTCGAACATTTTCCGTATCCAGAAAGGCCCGTACAGGACCTGCAACATGCGGTAGTGCACTATCCTGCTGAAATGTGGTGTTTCGCAGGGATCGAATGAAGCGTAGAGCCACGGGTCGTAACACATCTGAAATGTAACGTCCACTGTGAAAGTTCTGTCAATACGAACAAGAGGTGACCGAGACGTGTAACCAATAGTACCCCATACCATCATGCCGGGTGATACGCCAGTATGGCGATGACGAATACACGCTTCCCATGTGCGTTCACCACGATGTCGCCAAACACGGATGCGACCATCATGATGCTGTAAACAGAACCTCGATTCATCCGAAAAAATGACGTTTTGCCATTCGTACACCCAGGTTCGTCGTTGAGTACACCATCGCAGGCGCTCCTGTCTGTGATGCAGCGTCAAGAGTAACCGCAGCCATAGTCTCCGAGCTGATAGCCCATGCTGCTGCAAACGTCGTCTAAATGTCCGTGCAGATGGTTGTTCTCTTGCAAACTTCCCCATCTGTTGACTTAGGGATCGAGACGTGGCTGCACGATCCGTTACAGCCATACGGATAAGATGCCTGTCATCTCGACTGCTAGTGATACGAGGCCGTTAGAATCCTGCAGGGCGTTCCGTATTACCCTCCTGAACCCATCGATTCCATATTCTGCTAGCTGTCATTGGATCTCGACCAACGCGAGCAGCAATGTCGCGATACGATATTGGTTGATGTCGGAGCTAACATCTTCCTACGTCAGTAACCTCCCCATCGTCCATGTACTGCTTCCCGTGGAATCTGTCTGATTCTCCCGACAGAACAGACACCACTCATATCTATAATTGACGCTACGTGCCACTGATGCAGTGGCTCTTGTTACTGACACAAGCGTATGGTTTGCAAGCGATGAAGATGAGTTACCTGATGTCTTTCATGTGGGATTCAGAATTAACTTCCTCGCTAATTCGTCGGAAAGAAATCCTGGACTGCATCGTCGAGCAATCTCAATCAATACTGCTTCAGCGATAAGTACGTTATTTATATGATCAGTTTCACAGCATTTTAGTTGTATCATCAGGTGAAATAAAAATTATGTTCTGATCAGGAAAGACGCAGTGTTCATAGTCAGTAAGTATTAGCTACGTAGCAGACGTCAGTTATAAAACAGCACAAAACAACACGGAACGCTCCCGCCTTCTGCAAAATTTTATAACCTTAAACCGTCGCTACTTCTATTACTGATATACTGATATTCCGAAATAGCAATTTTTTCCCCTCTACGAACACGCAGTATATATAAATGATCTAGTAGAAAGCGTCGGATGGTCTTTAAGGCTATTCACAGATGATGCAATAGTTTATACCAAAGTAGCAACGCCAGAATCTAGTAAGAATTTGCAGAACGACCTGCAGAGAATTGATGAATGGTGCAGACTCTGGCAGTTGATCCTGAACGTTAATAAATGTAACATATTGCGCAAACATGGGAAAAGAAATCCACTGCTGTACAGCTACACTATTGATGACAAACAGCTGGAGACAGTGTCTGCCGTAAAATATTCAGGCGTAACCATCCCTAGCGACCTTAAGTGGAATGACCATATAAAACAGATAGTGCGAAAATCAGACACCAGACTCAGATTCATAAGAAGAATCCTAAGGAAAGGTAACTTGTCCACGACAGAAGTGGCTTATAAGGCGCTTGTTCGCCCGATTATTGAGTGTTGTTCATCTATCTGGGATCCCTATCAGTTAGTACCGATAGAGTTGATTTTATTTTATATATCGTATGGCAACAGCAGCAAACACTGACAAGTAAATAAAGTTTAATTTTACATGTATATCTAGTTAAGTAGTTTTACTTTAGGTACAAATTGTAGATAATTTTTAAATTGTGAAAATTACTAACTTAATATTACTGACTACTTTATATAGTCGCAAGTTAAAAAAGGCAAATACATTTAATCATAGTTCAATATCTAATGATTGAAGCCAACTAACAGCAGAGCGAGTAGCATTAATAAAGTCGCTATATTCTCCAGAATACTTCCTCTGCGGACAGTCTCTAACATTACGTTGAACAGCTTGTTCTTTGGCCCCACTTGTGCATCACAGCGCTGCACCTGGCGTGGCCAGTTCTTTTTCTGTTCAGCCTTGTCCACTCACTTCTCTGCAGATGAAATCCTGTCGATCTTCTTATCGTTCCTTCCATTATGGCACAGTGGATTGCGAGATTATAAGCGGTCTGGGGGAGGGTTGTTTAAGACTGTATAAATTGGAAGGTCTTGTGGGTGGTCGGGGTAGTGTAGTTTCCTCCATTCTCGATCTATTGCTTCTTGGGGTGTTGCTGATGATGTGCAGCCAGGAGATCGGGGTGGATTTTGATGTGCCCGTTATAATCCTCATTGACTCGTTCAGGTGAAAGTCCAGCTTCCTCATGTGGGCACTATGTGGCCACACTGGGGCACAGTATTCCGCAGCTGGGTACTGTAGTATGTAGAGTTGATGCGTCGGCACCCCATGTTGTACCAGCTAGTTTCTTTACGATGTTGTTTCGGGTCTCTAGTTTTCGGCTTGTTTTTCCCAAGTGTTTTTATGCGTCAGAGACCGATCGAGTGTGATGCCAAGGTATTTAGGCTGGAAATTATTTCTAACTTTTTGTTGGCAGAAGCTGACATTCAATTGCTGGATTGCAATTCTGTTGTTTAGATGGAATGCGCAGACTTCTGTCTTTGCTGGATTTGGATGGAGTCTCCATGCTTTGTACTACGTGCTGAGAATTTCTAAGTCTCTATATAATACTGCTTCTCCTTCCTCAAGTGTGCTGGTTTGTACGGCTATGGCAAGGTCGTCGGCGTAGCAAAACATTGCGCTACCAGTGCTTGGCATGTCACTGGTGTACAGATTGGAAAGTAGGGGTACTAGGACGGACCCTTGGGGGAGCCTATTTTTCAAGGTAAATGATTTGCTCTGTTTTTGTCCAATGCTAACCTTGAAGTAGCGGTTGGTTAATATATTTCCCACAAGTTTCGTCAGTTTCTTAATTGGGACATGCTTTTTTAGCTTCAGCAGGAGTCCATCTAGCCACACAGTGTCATATGCCGCTGACAGATCAACAAAGGCCACTGTTGTCTTCAGTTTCTTTTGGAATCCAGCCTCAGTGTAGGATTTGAAGGCTAGGACCTGCTCACAGTAGCTCTGCTTGCTTCTGAACCCAGCCTGATTCGTTGGGCTTATGTTCCTTGTATTCTGTTATGGATGAGTCGTTCCAGAAGTTTGAAGCACACGCTCGGCAGTGCAATTGGCCGGTTACTTGAGGTGGTCATGTACTGACTTTCCAGATTTGACGATTGCAAATGTGTGTGCGAACTTGAACTGTTGAGGCACCCTTCCGGTCTTGAGTATATTATCGTAGAACTTGTTCAGACAAGTTCTTTTAAGCCGTGCGCAGCTCGTGTTCATGCTGTTTCTTGCTTGATAGCTTCTCTTTAGGGAACTCTTGTCTCGTTTCTTATTCGATTTACTGACGTCACTAAGTTGCTGGCTTGCCTGTCCGTGAGTGGCAGCAGCAGCGCGTATCGATAAGAGCACTCTCGTATTATCTTTGAAGCGACCGCTAGTATTTCCGGCTCATCGTGTGTCGGGGGTTCAGTCGGGACGCAGCGCCATTGAGGGCCGGACAGCCAGTACTCGCCGACCGCTTGCGACATTCATGCACTGTCCGACGGAAGGAGACTGGAGCGGGAACGACCGTTGGTTGGTCCTTCGGTCGGTCGTCTCATCGGATGACGTGTATCTGGTCTTCCCATCGCTTCTGGGCCCCCTAAATTGATCATCTAGCGGGACTTGGGTCGGTTCCTTCCTTGGAGATGTCGGATGGCCAATGGGCAAGTGTTCCCTCTGTGTGGTTGGGTCCGAGTCAGTGTGCCCGGGTCGCCGTGTCTCCGAGTTCCGAACGGACATGGAGTTCAGTCGGGATGGAGCTGCAGTGAGATCCGGACAGCCAAGACTCGCCCGACCGTTGCTGACACACATGACTTGAGTGGGGACGACCTTGGTTGGTCGTTCTGTTGGTCGCTTCATAGGACGACGTATATTTGGTCGCCGACCGCTTCGAGTTCTCTGTGTGTGTCTACTTGTCAATCGTCCTGGTTTTTCCACAGTGACTGCTTTTACGATTGCTCGAATTCTCGTGGAAGTGTTTTCGTGGAACTGTGTCTAGCTTGATTAATTAGGACTGAGCAGTTATGTTAATGCTGTCTGCGTACTGGAGTAGGCAGTCGGCCGGTTGGGACAGTGCACCGAGGAAGTGTCCGTGGCGAGGGCTTTAGCGTAGTGTTCCGCAGTATGTTTTCACTCGCCGTGTTGATGGTGTCCGTACCGCGTGTTGTTTCAAAGCCTTTAGTGTTGTTCATATTTTTGAGTGGTTATTGTGCCTTGGCTGTTTTTAGACGCCAATTTTGAGGCCGTAGTGCTTATAGTATCTTCGTCCTCGGCTGTTATTTTGCGTTGTCGTCCCGTTGGTCAGCGCAGCGGAATTGATTAGGTTGTTGGTCGGTCCTTCAGCCGTCCCGGGGTCGGGTTGCTATCTCATCACTTAATCTTATTCTTGGCTGCCTATCTTATCTAACCTTACGTTAGAGTTACCTCCTCAGGCCGACCCTTGGAACGCTTCTGAGCACCATTGTTCTGTTGTTTTTAGATTGTGATTTTTGTCTCAAGTACGGTGCGAGGCCTTCAGCCGTCTATTAATTTAGTTTGTTTTAACTTTAAAATAAGACCTTTGGCCGTCTTAAGTTAAAACTTTGAAGATTCTTGTTTGAACTAATTTTTTTTTTTAAAAGAAAGAAGTGGGAATTTTGCTCTACTCAAGTACGGTGCGAGGCCTTCAGCCGTCTATTAATTTAGTTTGTTTTAACTTTAAAATAAGACCTTTGGCCGTCTTAAGTTAAAACTTTGAAGATTCTTGTTTGAACTAATTTTTTTTTTTAAAAGAAAGAAGTGGGAATTTTGCTCTATTGCAAATCCTTATTATCCAGGCCTTAAGCCGTGAGTTGTTCTATGATCAGTATGTGGCCTTCAGCCGAGCTTATATGTCAAATATTTTTAAGATAAGGCCTTCAGCCTTCTTAAATTAAAATTGAAAATTGGCTTGTTGAAAACCCTTTTAAATTTCCTTCTGTATGAGAATCTCTTGCTATCCAGGCCTTAAGCCTTAGTTCATCTGTGTCCAGTGTGTGGCCTTCAGCCCAGTATTTACGTAAGATTTTTCTTTTTAAGTAAGGCCCTCAGCCGCGTGTATTCCTTAAAGCAATTGTAATAACTTGTGTTCGGGCTTTCACCCGTATTGTTTTGAATCCTTTTAAGGGCATGTGTGATTACGTGTTTTTAGGAAAATAAAGTTTGTATGTTTAGTGGAACTGAGAGTAACCTATTTTGGCCCCTTCCACAACCGTAACACGATCCGCTCTGTCCTGCGAAACCAGATTTCATCTACAATGCCTCCCTATGTGTTTTATAAATCCAGGAAATATGCCATCAAGTCCTGCGGCTTTTTTCATTTTCAGTGTTTTGATGGCCTGATTTATAAGTATTTCAGAAAAGGGGTCTGATAGTGTGGTGTTATCATGGAGGTGCCTATTGACTTCATTCAGTTCGTCCTTTACTTTTTCTTTCATGGCTCTGGCTACAGGGACCTTCTCAGCTCTTAATTTTATGTGTAGTGCCAGTTCTGATGGCGTAATCTTCGGTTGCTGATCGCAGACGTTGTTTGCAGTGCCAAGTTTTCTTAATAATCCCCATGCCTTTCTGCTTGAATGAGTAAAATTTAAACAAAACTGCTTTCTTCCTTCATTGGGCTGTTACAGTATTACGATAACCCCAGGTTGTATGGTGGCTATTGAAATCACCTAGAAATATGTATGGCTGCGGTATAGTTGGCATGACTGGGGTGGGACACTGGACGTTCAGCAGTTTATAGACTGTGACAGCAGTTAAGCCACTCAGCTCCAGAGTTATCACTTCTGTGTCACTGATCACCTGGCAGCATACTCCTTTAACATCAGAAAAGCTGCTTTTGGCGTACATGATAGAGCCATGTGTAGATGATGGCGAGCATCCTATCGTTTTGTAACCTGCAACCTTTTCCTTTGCTATACTGTCTTCGTTTGGATGGGATTCCTGGAGGGCTATGATATCAGTGCCTTGGTCTGTGGCCAATTTCGTTCTGTAGTCACATTTGTCTTTTGTCCGGCCTTCTACATTAATTTGTAAAATACTAATACTTTGTCCAAAATTCTTCATACTCTTTGTCTGGCTCCGAGAAGAGCCTTTGCTGTAGTTTGTTTTCTTGTGCTGTTGTCTTGAGTAGCCATGAGAGAGTGATCTAGTATGGCTGCTGGTAGTGCAGACTTTTCTCCGTCCTGCCTTATCAGTCCGTTGAGGAAATAGAGAAGATCCAACGAAGAGCGGCGTGCTTCGTGACGGGATCGTTTAGATAGCGAGAGAGCGTAACGGAGATGCTGAACGAACTCCAGTGGCAGACGTTACAAGAGAGGCATTGTGCATCACGGAGAGATTTACTGCTGAAATTTCTGGAGAGCACTTTACAGGAGGAGTCAGACAACATATTACTTCACCCACATACATCTCGCGTATTGACTTTGAAAACTTTTTCTTAAGAATTTACTTTATTTACTTGCGATTCATCAAGAACATTAACACATTTAATCACAATATGTGAGCGTGGAAGTAGTTGCCAGTGGGTAACTGATGAAAACAAATCAAATTTCTTTCAACAAATGGAAAGCTTATTCCTAAAAACCCTTCCTCTTTAGAAACATATTTAAAATGATAATCAGAAAGCACCCTCTAAATATCAAGTTACAATCTATTCAGAGGCAGAAAGAACAAATTTTTGACAATATGAGCTTTCGGGCTGAGAACCTTGCTGAGAACCTTGCCGCTCCCTTTTGACACGGCCGTAGTCACGACCGCTCACAACAACCTCTGAAAGACTACACTGGTCCAAATCTGCAGCACACCAAATTACTTTAAACTAAAAATTTTAACAACTCACCCAAGCACATAAACTATGCACCCCGTAGGAGGGATGGAAATGGTATAAAACACTAACATTAAAAGATTAACTTACCACCGAGGGTGCAACTTGATTTTTAAAAAAAGGTCTTACGGTGGAAGGGTGACAGCTTTATATACTAAAACGACCATTTAAATAAAAACCCATGAAATGCAGTCTTACATACAATATACAAAGTTGGCACATTACACACTACACATATACCGCCTCTGAAGATGATAGGCAAGATAAAAATATATTTCAGGAATTCTGCCGTTAAACTTCAAGCAATAAATTTGTTAACACTGAATCCGACAAACATGACAGAGGCATCTATTAACGTACAGCAGACCGAAAGACACTAACTGCCTAACAAATGCGGACGGGAGACAGATGAGCAAACTGGGGACGAGAGACTGACCAAGAACACAAGCAGAATATAACTAGTAAATGAAACAACATATCACGAATCACTTAACTTCTAATAAACTGCGATGTCTAGCGAAGACCTGGCGCAGCACCCCCAAAACGCTCTCCCGAACCGTCCGCTGCCAGCCACATCAACGGACGCAGAAAGGCGTGCCGATCTCCCGTCTCACGGCGTCGCAGCTCGCGCCGGCCAGACCGATGTCCTGGGTTGGCTCCTGTTGCTCTCGTGTCGGCCCACTGGACTGACGTGACGACCTCACATGCGCCGACGCTCAAGACGGACAAGTCATCTTGTGTCCCAGTGCGCGACCGACCAACCGATCGATCCAACAGCAAATGACCATTGCCTGAGCCAACTAGACCAGACTGGCGGCCTAACACGGACTAGCACTCCGGACGACAGACAGACACTGACTGCCCCGGCTGACCAACTGATCACACTCGCCGCCTAGCGAGCTCATCGCGCCCCTTAAATGCACGTGAACAGGCTACCTTTCCCCTTTCACACCAGAGGGAGACACCAAAGCTGCGATTATCACAGCGTCGCCACCGCCAGAAATGGAGGGCGACTGCTTTGCACTACGCGCTGCGGCGCGCTCTTCCGATTTTTACCACGGCTCATTGACCACGAGGAGAAAATACGTGAAAATAGAGCCAATACAGAGGCGTACCGCCAGTCATTCTTCCCATGCACTATTCTCGAGTGGAACAGAGTTGGAGGGACCAGATAGTGGTACCGAAGGTACCCTCCGCCACAAGCCATTAAGTGGCTTGCGGAGTATGATGTAGATGTAGATGTAGATGTACTTGCGAAGCTTATTCAGTATGCTTTTCACACAGTACTAAATACTACTATTTAATTTCTGCGTCGATGGTATGTGACCACAGAATGCGCTGCTGTTTGCTTTCCCCGCTCACGCGGAATGTGTTCTCTGTCTAGCAGCTGCTCTCCTACTCCATCCCGCGTTTCCGCACTATTTTATATGCTGTGCGTGAACGCATAACTAAGTAGACATTTCAGTTGAAGGGGCATGGATATCTCTAAAAGGGCATTCACTGATACATAGGTACAAGGAAGGTAAGTGTGAATAAACCATGGCTAATAAAGAAATGCTTCAGATGATCAGTGAAGAGAGGGAGTACAAAAATGTTCAGAAGAATTCAGGAATACAGAAATACAATTAAGTAAATAGGTAGGGCAGGAAGCTGAGGTGAAATGGCTGCATGAAACATGTGCAGAAAACTGAAAACAGCTCACGATAGAGGAAAGTCAAAGCAACCCTCAGTGACATTAAAAGCAAGGATGATAATACGAAGAGTGCGATGAGACTTCCACTGTTAAAGGCAGAGAAGAGAGCAGGTAGGTGTAAAGACTACATTGAAGACCCTTATGACGGGGAAGACTTTTCTGATGATGTAATAGAATAAAAAAACACTTGTCGCTATTGAAGAGATAGGGGGTCCAGTATTACAATCAGAATTGAAAAGAGCTTTCGGACATTTAAGATAGAATAAGCCAGAAGAATTGTATATTGTTCCATCAGAATTTCAGAAATCATTGGAGGAAGTCGCAACAACACGAATATTTCTGTGCACAGAATGTATGAGCCTGGTGATATACCATCTGGCTTTCAGAAAAATATCGTGCACTCATTTACGAAGATTGCAAGAGCCGACAAGTGCGAGAATTATCGCATATATCAGCTTAATAGCTCACACGTACCAGCTGCTGGCTGGCTCTGAGCACTATGGGACTTAACATCTGTGGTCATCAGTCCCCTAGAACTTAGAACTACTTAAACCTAACTAACCTAAGGACATCACACACATCCATGCCCGAGGCAGGATTCGAACCTGCGACCGTAGCAGTCGAGCAGTTCCGGACTGAGCGCCTAGAACCGCTAGACCACCGCGGCCTGCACCAGCTGCTGACAGGAATAATGTACAGAAGAATGGAAAACGGAACAGAGAATGCGTTGGATGACTACCAATTTGAATTTAGGCAAGGTAAAGGCACCAGCGAGGCTGCTCGGACTTTGCTGATGATAAAGGAAACGCGACTAAAGAAAAATCTAGACACGCTCATCGGATTTGTAGTCCTGGAAAAAGCGTTCGACAGGGTCAAATGGTGCATTCTGAAAAAAGAAAGAGTTAGCTGTAAGAAAAGACTACCCGTCTTTACACAACACGAATATGTACAAGAGCCAAGATGGGACACTAAGAGTGGAAGAGAAACAGCGAAGTCCTCGGATTAAAATGGGTGTAAACCGGACGTCAGCCTACTGTTCAATCTGTAGATGGGGGGAGCAATGATAGGAATAAGAGTGGGATTAAAATTCAAGGTGAACGGATATATTCGGCGATGACCTGATGACATTGCTAACTTCCGGGAAAATGAAGAAGAAATGCAAGATCTGCTGAATGGAGACAACAGTCTGTTGACTATGGAATATGGATTGAGAGTAAATAGAAGAAAGACGAAAGCGATGAGAAGTAGCAGAAATGAGAACCGTGATAAACTTGTTGTTGTTGTCGTTATTGTTGTTGTGGTCTTCAGTCCTGAGACTGGTTTGATGCAGCTCTCCATGCTACTCTATCCTGTGCAAGCTTCTTCAGCTCCCAGTACCTACTGCAATCTATATCCTTCTGAATCTGCTTGGTGTATTCATCTCTTGGTCTCCCTCTACGATTTTTACCCTCCACGCTGCCCTCCAATGCTAAATTGGTGATCCCTTGATGCCTCAGAACATGTCCTGCCAATCGATCCCTTCCTCTAGTCAAGTTGTGCACAAACTTCTCTTCCCACCAATCCTATTCAATACCTCCTCATTAGTTATGTGATCTACCCATCTAATCTTCAGCATTCTTCTGTAGCACCACATTTCGAAAGCTTCCCTTCTCTTCTTGTCCAAACTATTTATCGTCCATGTTTCACTTCCATACATGGCTACACTCCATACAAATATTTTAAGAAATGACTTCCTGACACTTAAATCTATACTCGATGTTAACAAATTTCTCTTCTTCAGAAACGCTTTACTTGCCATTGACAGTCTACATTCTATATCCTCTCTACTTCGACCATCATCAGTTATTTTGCTACCCAAATAGCAAAACTCCTTTACTACTTTAAGTGTCTTACTTCCTAATCTAATACCCTCAGCATCACCCGACTTAATCCGACTACATTCCATTATCCTCGTTTTGCTTTTATTGATGTTCATCTTATATCTTCACTTCAAGACGCTATCCATTCCGTTCAACTGCTCTTCCAAGTCCTTTGCTGTCTCTGACAGAATTACAATGTCATCGGCGAACCTCAAGGTTTTTATTTCTTCTCCATGGATTTTGATACCTACTCCGAATTTTTCTTTTGTTTCCTTCACTGCTTGCTCAATATACAGATTAAATAACATCGGGGAGAGGGTACAGCCCTGTCTCACTCCTTTCCCAACCACTGCTTCCCTTTCATGCCCCTCAACTCTTATAACTGCCATTTGGTTTCTGTACAAATTGTAAATAGCCTTTCGTTCCCTGTATTTTACCCCTGCCACCTTCAGAATCTGAAAGAGAGTATTCCAGTCAACGTTGTCAAAAGCTTTCTCTAAGTCTACAAATGCTAGAAACGAAGGTTTGCCTTTCCTTAATCTAGCTTCCAAGATAAGTCGTAGGGTCAGTATTGCCTCACGTGTTCCAACATTTCTACGGAATCCAAACTGATCTTCCCCGAGGTCGGCTTCTACCAGTTTTTTCATTCGTCTGTAAAGAATTCGCGTTAGTATTTTGCAGCCGTGACTTATTAAACTGATAGTTCGGTAATTTTCACCTCTGTCAACACCTGCTTTCTTTGGGATTGGAATTATTATATTCTTCTTGAAGTCTGAGGGAATTTCGCCTGTCTCATACATCTTGCTCACCAGACGGTAGAGTTCTGTCAGGACTGGCTCTCCCAAAGCGGTCAGTAGTTCTAATGGAATGTTATCTACTCCCGGGGCCTTGTTTCGACTCAGGTCTTTCAGTGCTCTGTCAAACTCTTCACGCAGTATCATATCTCCCACTCCATCTTCATCTACATCATCTTCCATTTCCATAATATTGTCCTTAAATACATCGCCCTTGTATAGACCCTCTATATACTCCTTCCACCTTTCTGCTTTCTCTTCTTTGCTTAGAACTGGGTTTCCATCTGAGCTCTTGATATTCATACAGGTGGTTCTCTTTTCTCCAGAGGTCTCTTTAATTTTACTGTAGGCTGTATCTATCTTACCCCTAGTGAGATAAGCCTCTACATCCTTACATTTGTCCTCTAGCCATCCTTGCTTAGCCATTTTGCACTTCCTGTCGATCTCATTTGTGAGACGTTTGTATTCCTTTTTGCCTGCTTCATAACCTGCATTTTTATATTTTCTCCTTTCATCAATTAAATTCAATATTTCTTCTGTTACCCAAGGATTTCTACCAGCCCTCGTCTTTTTACCTACTTGATCCTCTGCTGCCTTCACTACTTCATCCCTCAAAGCTACTCATTCTTCGTCTACTGTATTTCTTTCCCCCATTCCTGTGAATTGTTCACTTATGCTCTCCCTGAAATTCTGTACAACTTATCACGAGGATTATGGTCACAGAATAGATGGAGTTAGATAATCTGCTACGTAGGCAAGAAGTTCTTTCCCAACCAAGGGAAGTCTATCAATCATTGGCCTTAATTTGAGGAAGAAATTTCTGAGAATCTACTTTTGGAGCACGGTATTGTAAGTTAGTGAAACATGGAGTGTGGAAAAGCCGATTGAAGCCTTTGAGATGTGGTGCTACAGAAGAACGTTGAAAATTAGGTGGTCTTATGAAGCAAGGGACGAGGACGTTCTCCGGAGAAACAGCGAGGTAAAGTATATATGGGAAACACTAAAAAGACGAAGGGAGATGGTGGCAGGACGTTTGTTAAGACCTCAAGTAATAACTTCCATGGCACTAGAGGAACTGCAGAAGTTAAAAACTGTAGACAGAAATTGGAAGTGGTTAGCGATGGAGAGGAATTCGTGGCGTGCCACATCAAACGACTCAGAAGACGGATGATTCAAAAAACTGACTGCCGCCCGCCATAGGGTCTGACAACTAGGTATGATGGTCTGGGGTACCATTTCATGTCACAGCGGGAACCCCTTGGTTGTAAACAGGGAAGTCCTCACAGCATAGCGCTAGGTTGACGATACTTTACGCCCGCGTTTGTTGATCTCCATGGCAAGCAATCCTTGATGACATTTCAGCAATATAATGTCCGCTCGCACACGGCGAGAGTCTTCATGCTGGCCAAATCGTACCTTGGCCAGAATGGCCGCTGGATCTCTCCCCAACTGAGATCGTGGGAGTATTACAGCAGTGTCTCCCAAACAGCTCTCGATTTCGACGATCTAACGCGCCAATTGGGTAGAATTTGGCACGATACCTCTCAGTAGGGTATCCGACAACTGTCAGTCGATATAAAGCCGAATAACTGACAAGAGGTGGACCGAAGAATTACTGACCTGCTCAGTTTGTGAACCTCCTTCTCTTGAACAAATCATTCAATTATTTTCCTTTTTAATTGCCATCATTTGTTTGTCTGTCCATTTATGATGCATTTGCGAATTCAGTCCCTTTCGGGTAATTCCTACGTGGTCTCTGTGTCTTAGAGTGATTCTGCATGGAATAATAGCGTCGGTTACCACTGGATACCGTTTTATTTCCATTTCTGTATTGGTTTCTGTTATTACTGAAGGTAGATATTTAAACGGTTCCACTAGTTCATACTCTTTCCCCGTTTATGGAAGTTTCTTCTGTATCCCTACCAGGATCTCCTATTATCACATACTTCGTCTTGTCTGTATTCACTTCCAGCTTTATTTTCTGCGCTGCTCCTTCTAATGCAGCGTAACTATCCTCAAATGCTCTGACATTTCTTGCAATCAACGTTACATCGTGAGCGTATGTCCCAAATCGGACCTGTCAGTTATACGTTGTTCTCCTAGGTTTCTTGACATTCGCTAAGTTACTTTCTCCACTGCTACGTTAAAAAGATCCTTGGAACTCTACTGACAACTCTTGTTCTATTCTGAACTGAAAACTGTTGCATTCACGTCATTTCCATCAGCCTTACTAATTTTAGCGGGATCTTTCATAGTCTGGAGAACCTTGTTCCTGTATAGATTGTCGCATGCTCGTTTAATATCAGCGTATATCTGAGGAAGTTTCTTGTGTTATTCATAAAATTTCTCTAGAACTTTTCTCAATAAAACGACCAGTCTACTCTTGATCTATTTCTCCTAAACCTAGCCTGATGATCTCCCAGTGCGAAATGAGTAATCCCAGGGTGATTATTGTCCTCTTAAAATAATCAGCAGATTGTTGCCACAATCTAATTCTAAGGCATTTCTATCATGTTTCCTTTATTAATTCATTAATAATCGACTACGTCTTCCTTGCCCTAAAAATTTATAATTCGGTCTTTACGTAGTCTTCTACTGCAATGTTATTATTCTTTAAAATCTTAATTGCTTTCCGCTTCCTCTACGTCTGATGGTTTGACTTCCTATTCCTCAGGTTCTACAGCCTGTTACAGTACCAAGTCTTGTTCCTCCTCTTCCTCATTCAGACATTCCCTTATCTCCCCCCTTTCCATCGAATAATTCAATGAAAAACACCTGCACCTTCCAAAATCTTTACCTCTAACTCCAATTAGGTTCGTCTAGATGACAGCACGGTAACTCAGCATGGGCTGCCGTCTGTGAAACGTAGACTTCGAGAGGGCGGTTTTGACGCGAAAGGAGTGGGCTGGAGTTTGAAGTACACATCATTCATAATTTGACAGACTTCATTACCATTGAAAAAAAAAAAACACTAGATATATCCATAGAAACAATTCCTGAGATCAGCTCCAAATACATCAAACAGCAAGTAAAACGAAGGGAACAACAGATTAGATGCTAGCAACAGTTATAAAATTTAAAAAAATGCCTTTTTTCAAATTATAACTCTTTACAGAGAAGAGCAAAAACTCAAAACCTATCATGTCAAATTACGAGCAGACGTTATGATCATTTAAACCACAGACAGTATGTAGACAAGCCCATAAAACTGGGAACCGCTAATGTCAAATTACGTCCAAAAGTTATTACCTTTTAAACCACAAACTGTTTATATTTTAACAAAAGACACACCTTGGGAGAACAGTAGTAGTGTAACAAGGGCGGTGGCACCCCAATGACGTCATCCTAGATGGCAGCCGTGATGTCAGCTGATGACGCGACTACCGTTACACAAGATAGCGGATCTGACGTCAACTGATGATACGAGTACCGTTATCCAAGATGGCGGCTTTTGGTGCGAAAGTTCCCTGCCCCCCTATTAAGAAGTTTTGAATTTCGGCAGGAAAGTGGCACACTCCCATTCCACGAGCCCCTAGCGGGAAGTTAGAATTTTTGCGGGAAATTGAATTATGTGCTTCTATAGGTCACCTGCTCCCACTTTCCGACTTTATTTGCATGATGGTGCCTCATCATCTTGGAATATGGGCGGAAAATCTAATTTTGGAGGGAATTTTGGGCTAAGAACTTAATCCTGGTTTGAATTTTGGCGGGAAATTGAATTATGTGCTTCTATTAGTCACCCTTCCCCCTTTCCGAATTTTTTACATGATGGTGAGTTATCCTCTTGGAAAATGGGTGGGAATTTTGAATTTTGGAGGGAGTTTTTCTCTAAGAGCTGACTTCTGCAGCTGAGGGGAGCTAGTGTGGTGTTGCCCCCCCTCCCCTCCCTAGAGACTGCCTGCCATGTCATTCTATTCGAAATATTTTGTTTCAATTTGTAAAAATTTTTATAAATTTCTTTCAATTATTTATTATCTACCTACAGTATTACTGGCTTAGTGTGGTGTTCCTACCACAAGAGGCTGCGATATCAGTGCTTGTTGAGCTGTCAAGGTGGAAGGAGCATGTGCTCTATCCAAGAGCTATTGGTGCCAGGCAGGGCGAGTTTCAAGAGTTGTGTTACACACACTCATTCAGCCTAGGACTTCACCCATAGCCTTCTACATGAAAAATAGAAGCAAGCATTAATGCTAGAACATATGAAGAGGAAGAGTACGTTCCTGCAAATAAATGCCTTGCATTACACAACACATAGGAAGTTCTGTCTCTGTTGGAATTATCTGTCATTTATAAAACCTACATATAAGCCCGCATCACACAAGAGACAACTGCCTCCGACCCACCAGACCAAAGAACTGAGCTAGTTGGCGAGTTCACCACTAGAGGGGGATGTGCAAGGTCATCTGATAGTGCAGTTCAGTCAACAGGAGCACAGCATGATGATTACGTCACGTGTTTTTCTCAGCTGCTGGTGTGCTCCAACCTCGTCATCCCCACCTGCGGCCTCGAGGGAGTAAATTGGCGGGAAAAAGAATCAGCCTGGTCTGGGGTGTTGGAGAGAGGAAGGAGTGTTCTTTATTTATTTTTGTAACACTTTATTTAGCGACATTTCCCGTAGTTTCTTTATTAGACTGATACAAAACACTCACCCTGATGTGACTGGGATCGTAATATACAGTTTACAGACCTGGAAACTACTCCTAAATAATGCAGACACTAATGTGCAGAGATATAAACGCACTCCTAAATTACCAAAATAATCCGTTACACAGCATATAGACGTGCAAAACTACTCATTGATCACCAAAATAATGCATATGTAACGCTATGTAAACACGCTCAGAATGTTTAAACGCCCAAAAATAATGCAGTGGACAAATTCACAGTGTGCTTAAAAAAGGCAACGTATCAGCGACTCTACTGGATGGAAAGCCTAAATACACCCCCTAACATATGTAAACTGTTCCGATGCAGGAGATGAAGGTTAACTTAGTGTACTTTATTTATTTTGGTCGCAAAACTGACTCAAATATCGATCATAATTCCGTAATTAATCACAGAGATTAATCATAATTACACAACTGTATACATAGCGCTGCACAATGACAACTTAAAATCGCAATACAGCTCAAAACATGACATACCATACAAATGGTATTATGCTGTTTTGAAAAAAAATTGTCATACCTCTCGAAACTGATACCGATTATAATTATGTAATTAATCACAAAGATCGGTCCTACTTACACAGCTACACAAGGACGGCTTAAAATTGCAATACAGCTCAAAAACTGACCATACCATATAACTGGTGTATCCTGCGGGAAAAAAAATTTCGCAATGCCACTCAAAACCAGTGACAGAAACACTCATACGCTACCCTCCACCTACAAGGTGGGAAATACATTCAACTGACTAGATGCTGGTGTTGAACAGAGAGGAGTTTAAAAGGTATATTACCTGCAAGCAAACAGCATCTATTGCAGTTTGACGCCAGAGTTCACTATGCACGCCTACTAAAAAATCACCCTACAGCCCAACTAACCAAAGCCAATACACTCTATCACAGCTGATGGAAAAAATGCGTAACAGTTATAACTCGAAACTGTCATGGAAAACCCAGCTCTCATATTGAACAGCACATGTACTGGGGAAAATCCTCATCCAAAATTCGAAATTCCCGCCAATTTTCCAAGAGGTTGACGTACCACCATCATGCAAAAAAGTCGGAAAGGAGGGGGGGGGGGGGGGGTGATCTGTGGATGCACATAATTCAATTTCCTGCCAAAATTCAAATTTCCCACCAGGGGGCCTTTCAGGGAGGCGTGGCGCTTTCCTGCCAAAATCCAAACTTCCTGGCAGGCCGTGCATGGCACTTTCCCACCGAAAGGCGCCATCTGGGATAACGGTACTCGCGTCATCAGCTGATGTCACGGCCGCCAGTTTGGATGACGTCAGTGGGGTGGCACCACCCTTGTTACACTACTAACAGTAACGGGCACGAATAAGTCAAATACAATTTTCCATAAACTTTGACGACAACGTTACAAACTTGCTCCACTGGGTTGACAACATTTAAACAACCATGAAACTAAACTGCAAAGGCCTCAATTCTAGAATTAAAAAGAAGAAAAAGATAATATGAAATGAAATGTCAGGTCTAGGCACTGCCTCTGTATCTCCAGCGAGAAAAAAATTAAGGGCCGTAGATAACCTTAGAATCAGATGAAGTGGAAAAAAGCATCTTTAATATTTGGCACTGCGGCCTTCTCTTTTCCTCCTTTGTTTTTTCACAAATAGTGCAACGTAAGGGAACCATTCCCCCCGCACGATACCAGTCACAGTGCACAATGTGAGTCCAGAATTTTTCGCAGAAGTAAATCCCTTAACAACACGGTTTAAACTACGCAATGCCTGTTATATAATTTTCCTCTTACGATATTTGACTGGTAACAGCAAAAAAACACAATAAATATAACGCAACAGATATTTAATAACTAAAACAATTTGTCTGCAACTAGGCTCCGTGCCTATGAAATACAGAGAACTGTGGACAAACCAAACGCGAGGTGCTCAAATCCAGTGCCGTTACAGCCCCCGACATTAATAGAAATGAGAGGGGGGGGGGATAGACTGTCACATTATATAAGATGCTAAACCAAAAGGACGAGCAGTTTACAAAGGAGTAGCTTTCCATGCTAATAAAAACTTGGGTAAGTTTAAAAGCGTATTACACTGTTAAAACAAGGGATATCAAAGTGGAATAGAATAACTGGCTGCTTAGGTACTCAGAATGAGAAAAACGGCAGTTACATGAGAGAGTTACTAGATTACAATTACGTAGGTTAGCGAACGTTGACCTACATTGACCGCTTAGGCATTTAGAAAGAGGAAAATAGCAATTACCATTTAATAGATTGTAATTACATAATTTCGCTAGCGGCGTGTAGAAGCACTACAGTGCAAGAGCTTTCATAAGGCGGCATACTACACTGTCCGTGACGATGGAAGAGACAAGAGTCGCGTGTAAGTCCAGGCCACCATTGCACCATTGCCACCATTGCCGACTTAATACTGACGCAGTTTCACAAAAAACAAAAAAAGTGTGTGAAATGTTATGGGACTTAACTGCTAAGGTCATCAGTCCCTAAGCTTACACACTACTTAACCTAAATTATTCTGAGGACAAACACACACACGCCCATGCCCGAGGGAGGACTTGAGCCTCCACCGGCACTAGCCGCAGTATCACAGCTCAGCGATGTAGTTAAAGCTGAGGAAACATAGTACACACGCACATAGCCAGAAATTTGCAACTCAACTCGGCCCCTCTCCGATTTCAGGGCTACCGGGAACGAGAGAGTTGCGGCAGTAAGACTTTTACACGGCTCGAACAATCACGCTCAGTTGCAAAAGTCCAGTCTACGCTTTCAGACAAGAAGCGGGTGTCTCGGACCCAAAATTCTCAGGCGAACAAGCAACAAGGGCGCTTAATTTCGCGACCACGAATTGGCTACCATGCGCAACTAGATTACCACACGGCAAATTCAAGCCACGTGACTTTTGTTGTCACCGAGTAAGGAAGAAGTCACCGCCGGCCGTTGTGGCCGTGCGGTTCTAGGCGCTTCAGTCTGGAATTGTGTGACTGCTACGGTCGCAGGTTCGAATCCTGCCTCGGGCATGGATGTGTGTGATGTCCTTAGGTTAGTAAGGTTTAAGTAGTTCTAAGTTCTAGGTGACTGATGACCTCAGAAGTTAAGTTGCATAGTGCTCAGAGCCATTTTTTGAAGAAGTCACCGCCGCAGCACCACGGGTCCCAGCTCGTCACATTCCGCAGCAATGCCTCGCTTATCCGATCGCCACCACCACGGCCACTAGATCAACAGTGCACTCTATACCACAGGTGTCGTGTGACGTCATGTGTCGTCCACATAGACGAAATGTGCAAAATAATGAAGAACTAAATTAAGAAAGAAAAGGTCTGTTAAATGTAGTTTTGTTGTGACGGAGGTTAATATCCTGGTAGCATCTTCTACCAGTAACTAAAACATCTTTGATCCTGAGTTTGAATTTCGCCGATGCTCAAACTGAATAATAATCAGCAGCAACGGCGGCCGAAGACATTCGTCCTTGTACCGTCGGAGGAGCGGACAGAAGTTCAGGACATTGTGTTGCACATGGGGTGTGAAACTGCCAATAAAAGAAGGAAGAATTAACAATTATCAACGGAAGAAGCAGAAGCCAATGGAAACCACTACATGAAGGGCACAATGTACACAATGTGATCAAAAGTATCGGGACACTGCCAAAAACACATGTTTTTCATGTTGGCTGCATTGTGCTGCCACCTACTGTCAGGTACTCCGTATCAGCAATCTCAGTAGTCATCAGACATCGTCAGAGAGCAGAATGGGGCGCTCCACGGAACTCAGGGACTTCCAACGTGGTCTGATTATTGGGTGTCACGTCTGTAGGGGAAATTTCCACAATCCTGATCATCCCTAGGTCCATTGTTTCCGATGTGATAGTGAAGTGGGAACGTGAAGGGACACTTATAGCACAAAACGTACAGGCCGACCTCGTATGTTGAATGACAAAGACCATCGACAGTTGAACAGGGTAGTAATGTGTAATAGGCAGACATCTATCCAGACCATCACACAGGAATTCCAAACTGCATCAGCATCCACTGCAAGTAATGACAGTTACGCGGGAGGTGAGAAAACTTGGATTTCATAGTCGAGCGGCTGCTCACAAGCCACACATCACGCCGGTAAATGCCAAATGACCCTCACTTGGTGTAAGGAGCGTAAACATAGGACGATTGAACAGTGGGAAAACGTCGTGTGGAGTGACGAATCACGGTACACAATGTGGCGATCCGATGGCAGGATGCGGGTATGGCGAATGCCTAGTGAACGTCATCTGCCAGCGTGTGTAGTGCCAACAGTAAAATTGGGAGGCCGTGGTGTTATGGGGGGGTCGTGTTTTTCATGGAGAGGGCTTGTACCCGGTGTCTTTTTGGGTGGCACTATCACAGCACAGGCCTACATTGATGTTTTAAGCACCTTCTTGCTTCCCAATGTTGAATAGCAATTCGGTAATGGCGAGTCCATCTTCCAAAACGATCGAGCACTTGTTCATAATGTACGGCCTGTGGCTGAGTGGCTACACGACAATAACTTCTCTGTAATGGACTGGCCTGCACAGTCTTGACCTGAATCCTACAGAACATCTTTGGTATGTTTCGGAACACCGACTTCGTGCCAGGCGTCACCGACCGACATAGATACCTCTCCTCAGTACAGCACTCCGTGAAGAATGGGCTACCATTTCATAAGAAACCTTCCAGCGCCTGATTGAACGTATGCACGAGAGAGTGGAAGCTATCATGAAGGGTAAGGGTGGGCTACCACCATATACATGTGGCCTGTATTTCAAAAAAATGTTGTCATAATGTTCTCTCCATTGGCGAAAGATTCCGGACAAGACCCCATTCGGATCTCCGGGAGGGCACTACAAAGCGAAAAAGTTTGAATAAGCAACGAAAGGGTAACGTTATATGAGACGTGGCGTGGAATATCAGACGTTTGAATATGGTAGGGAAGCTAGAAAAGCAGAAAACAGAAATGCTAAGGCTCAGGATGGATACAGTGATGGTCAGTGAAGTTAAAGGGAAAAAAGAGTCTAGTGAGACGAGTCTAAAATAATGCCAACAGCAGCAGAAAATGATATAACGGAAGTAGGATTCATTATGAGTAGGGAGGTACGGCAGAGAGTGATTTACAGTGAAGAGTTCAGTGATAAGGTTGTTCTCATGAGAAATGACAGCCAATCAACTCGGACTACATAGTTAATCTACACACACCGAAGTCGCAAGGAGAACGGGAAGAGGTAGAGAAAGTATATCATTATTCTGAGCAGTAATTCAATGTGTAAAGGGGGATGAAAATATAATAGTCAATAGGGATTGGAGTGGGGTTGTAGGGTAAGAAGCAGAAGGAAGGGTTGTAGGAGAATATGGATCCTGTATTGGTAATAAGAGAATGTAAAAAGCTAATTTAATACTGTAAGAAGTAGTGAATACGCGGCTGAGTTATCACAGCATTAGGTATATTTGTAAAAGACCGGAAGATACGGAAAGATTCCATTTGGATTACACGATGATCAGCCAGAGACACCTAAATCGGATATTGGGTTGTAGGGCGTATCCAGGAGCACATATAGACTCAGATCACAATTTAGTGATGATGAATAGTAGGCTGAATCAGTAGGAAGAATCAGTGGTTATAGAAGTGGAATATGGAAGCACTAAGGAAAGGAGAGATACTCGTGAAGCTCTCTGAGGCTGCAGATACGGAGATTATGAAAAGTGCAGTAGGCAGTTCACTTAAAGAGGAGAGGGTAATATTATCAGGAATACAGAAATATAGGTCTCTTGGGAAGGAAGTAAACAGGAAGCGGAGGGATGCTAAGGTGAAATGGCTGCAAGATAAATGTGAAGAAATAGGAAGAGAGAAGGTTTGCGGACGGACTGACTCAGCATACAGGAAAAACAACTTTCGGTGAAATTAAAAGTAAGGGCCGTAAGACGAAGAGTACAATGGGAATTTCATAGTTAAATACAGAGGAGAAAGTGGTTAGGTAAAAGCACACTGAAGGCCTCTGTGTGGGAGAGATCTTGCCTCAGAAAGTGATAGAAGAAGAAACACGAGTCAACAGGGAATAGAAAGAGGACCCACTATTCGAATCAGAATGTGAAAGAGCTCTGTAGTACTTATGATCAAACAATGAAAAAGCGATAGATAATATTCCATGCGAATTTATAAACTCATTGTAGGAAGTAGCAACAAAATGAGTATTCATGTTGGTGTCTGGACTGTTATGACAATGGCGGCGTACTATCATACTTTCAGAAGTATATCGTCCACACAATTCCGAAGACAGACAAGGGGACAAGGGCGAGGAATATCGCACAGTCATCTTAACAGCTCACTGATTCAAGGTGCTGACAATAATTATATACGGAAGGAAGAAAAAGAAAATAGATAGTTCAAGTGGGATTAAAATTCAAAGTGAAAGGATACCTATGATGAGATTCGTTGATGACATTGTTACTGTAATTGAAAGTGAAGAGGAATTACAAGATCTGTTGAATGGGATGAACAATCTAATGAGTACAGAACATGAATTGAAGGAAATTAGAAGAAAGGTGGAAGTAGTGATAAGTAGCAGAAATAAGAACAGCGAGAAACGTATCTTAATTAGGGATCACTAAGTAGATGAAATTAAGGAATCCTGCTACCTAGGAAGCAAAATAACCCTTGGTGGGCCGAAAAAGGAGGACATAAACCGACTAGCACTGGAAAGAAGGGTATTCCTGCTGAAGAAGGTGTACTATTATCAAACATAGGGCTTAATTTAAGAAAAATTTCGGAGAATGAAATTTTGGAGCTCAGTATTGTATGGTAGTGAAACATGGATTATGGAGAAATCTGAACAGAATCACAACATCAGGGATTTGGTACTGCAAAAGCGTTTTGAAAATTGGATGGTCAAGTAAGAAAGGAGTAGGTTCTCCGCAGAATCTACGAGGAAAAGATTATATGGAAAACACTGACAAGAAGGGACAGGATGGTAGGATATCTACTAAGACATCACGGAACAACTTCCATGGTTCTAGAATACGTGTAGAGGATAAAAAAATGTAAGAGGAAGACAGAAATGGGATTGCATCCAACAAATAATGAAGGACGCTGGTGGCAAGTGTTACTCTGACACGGAAAAGGTTCCCAATGTAGACAAAATTTTGAGGAGCCTCTGAAGATCGATGACTAAAAAAAAGGTATTACATGACATAAACATTTTATAGCAGAGTATTTTTTTTACAATTTTCTTAACCCCGTAATTATTCGTGGTTGGAAATATTTGCTTGAACAAAATGTTGTTCGATATAATTAGTGTGTAGAACGGCATTATTCTGCACATTAAATTGTTTCGTAGTTAACTGAGCATTATGAAGCTTCTACCACTTCTAATACATGTGATTGGGACCTATTGCAACTGGCTGTAATATCTCCTGGACAGTTAACGAGCACATCGAGGAGTCACGACGTTCCGACACAGGACTACAGGTTTGTGCAGTCTCACATTAATTAAGGCCACCTGCCCGGGAGGAAGCTAACAAGTGCTCGTCAGAAGCGGAAAAATTTTCTTATCCTTCATGTTGGTACCCTACTTCAAGACGGTCTCTCAACACATACATTCTGAATGGAGATTTATTTTTATATTTATTTTCTTACTGCAGCTGTCTTATTTCTTTTTCCCAGCATTCTTAGCCCAGTCTCATGTAAATTTTAATGAATCAGGATTCTTCTTGTCTGTAATCTGGCTTCCATTGCTTCCCCGCCGACCTCACGACGGAAAAAAATAAATGAAAAGAAATAACCTTGCAGTTCTACCACCGTACATTATTAATTGAGATTTGATTTGCTTGATTTGCAAGTATACTGTGTTAGTAATATTTTCGTCTGTAGTTCTCTCACAGACTAAAGCGCATCAAATGCGTACTTCAGAAACATTTCATTATTCAAATGTTGATTTAGATTTTCCGCGATTTCGTCATCTATAGTTGCTTCTATATTCCGTAGTTCGCTATCATGTATGTGAGGTAGGGTACTAAATTGTATTATATGTTTATTCTCATGGCCGTTGGTGGAATGTAGGAAACGTGGTTAGCCTACGTATTAAGCTTCTGTAGTCACAAACGCAAACCACAATTATACAGGTTGAGTCACTAACTGTTGCCACCAAGAATAACTCCGAAAGTATGATAGGAGCTGCAAAGTTTGTGGGACAAAAGTTGTATGGGACAACGGTGGCCACAATATGACTTTGGTCTTTTGCTGCTAGGTGGGGTCGCTTCAAAGATATAAAGGTCAACTTTGTATTTTTAAATGGTGTACTATAGTTTGGTGCTTATTTTCTGATAGCGGCTATAGAGGCGAATTCAATGATGTGTAACAGTAAAGTCTTTAAAGGTCAACGAAGGTCACAAACGTGGCATGAACGTCCATTTACAGAAGGTGTTCGAACTGATGACCATTGGAATCAATGCAGCGCTGCAATCTTCTTCTCATGGATTGAGTGGAATTGCTTATCACATCGACACTTATCAAAGCACATGCACTGACAATTCTCTCTCGCATACGTTCAGGTGTAGTTGGAATGTCTTTGTAAATAATATCTTTTACGAAACCCCACAAGAAAAAAATCCAGAGGCGTGAAGTCTGGTGAACGAGCGGGCCACGACACAACCCCTCCGCGTCCAATCCAACGATTTGGGAATTATCTCTGCAACTAATATAGCCATCAGCGAAAAATGTGCCGAGACCCATCGTGTTGGTACCACATTCTGTTCGTGGTTCCTAAAGGTATGTTTCTTGCAGGAATGTGGTGTACTTCCTACCATTAAGATTTCCTTCGATAAAATAGGGGCTTATAATTCTGTCCTTCATAATCGCATACCATACATTCACCGACCATGGTTTCCTGTGTGCAACTTGCCGCAGCCAACATGGATTTTCAGTTTCCCAATAACGCATGTTATGCAAATTAACATTTCCGTGGTTTGTGACTGTAGCCTCTTCAGTAAATAAAATCAAATTAATAAATGTGTCATCGCTTTGAATCTGAATCTGAGCCCATCGGCAGAATGCAATGCGACTCCTGCAATCCGTGCCAATTAGTTCCTGGCGGAGACTGATATGGTAAGGATGATATCTATAGCGCTGCAGAACACGAAAAACACTACTCTGGCTGATGCCAGATTCCCTTGCGATTTGACGCGAACTAATACAAGGATATCGAACCACAGTGGCAAGAGTAGCAATTTCCGTTTTCTCGTTAGTAACTTTCCTTTGCCGGATATGTTTCCGATGGGTTAAAGATCCAGTTGTTCTTCATTTATCATACGCATATTTAAATGTACGACGTCTAGGGTGAGTATGTTTAGGATATTATTCAGCGTATAAGTCTGTAGCTCTCACTGAATTTCGTTGGGATTCTCCGTAAATGAGAAGCATATCGACTTGTTCTTCGAAGCAATGCATCATTCACATTCGCTTGATTCGACGGTACTAGTCTTACCGTTCCTATTAGTGTTGTATTGCGAAACTGTCGAATGGTGTTTACATGTGAATGGTACGTTAGATGGATATGATGTATTCGGCGATAATTCACTATTTGCACGATATACGAGAGAGAATTGTCAGAGCATGTGCTTCGATATGTGCCCAAGTGATAAGGAATAGCACTCAATCCACGTTAAGATGACTGCAGCTCTACGTTGATACCAATGGTCATCACTTCGAACTCCTTCTGTACATGGACGTTCATGCCACCTTCTTGATCTTCGTTGACCTTGAATGTGCTTCGATATGTGCCCAAGTGATAAGGAATACCACTCAATCCACGTTAAGATGACTGCAGCTCTACATTGATACCAATGGTCATCACTTCGAACTCCTTCTGTACATGGACGTTCTGCCTCCTTCTTGACCTTCGTTGACCTTGAAAGACCTTACTGTTGCACATCACTGGATTCGTCACGATAGCCGCTATCAGAAATAAATACCAAACTATAGCATCACATTTAAAAAAACAAAGTTGACCTTCATATCTCTGAAGCGACCCCACCTAGCATCAAAAAACCAACGTCGTATTGTGGTCCCCGTTGTGCCATGCAACTTTTGCCCCACAAACTTTTCAGCTACTATCACACTTCCGGAGTTATTCTAGGTGGCAATGGTTAGTGACTCACCCTGTATAATTAAGATGCACAAGAACTGTTAAACAATCGGTCATAGTCTGTACAATTTTAACAAGGGCTCATGCAGCCATATCCACAATCGGATCTAGGCTTATTAGTCATGGCATCTTGAGGCGTTGTGGGTATCAGGTACCAAGCATTGCTATCGGCAGGGGTGGTGTAACACTAGGAAAAACTAGGACTTACTCTCCAACCCCTCATTCTCTGCTGCTAACAAAGCACGAGACATGGCGCCATGTACTTTCCCAAGTGCTAACTTAAAATCATGTGGTTTATTACTAAGATGGTTTAGCAGCAGGTAACTGAAATTAACTTAGATTCTGAACTTTCTCAATTCAATAGTTTCCACAAAACATGTGTTTTAGAGTTGTGTTGAAAATTTTGCGCGTTATCAATGTTTGGCCTACTTTTCCGCATCCGCTGATATTTGAAGTAAATGGGTTTCGGTAAAAAACATCATATGGAACTTTCTATTGTGTTATTATGTTCAACATTTTCCAAGTTTTTGCAAAAACTGTAGATTTTCGCCTAGAATACCGCACAATGTAACAGTTTATCTACCCTTTGGAATTTAGTTATGATCTGGAGATTACAATACACTATTCCTCCTGTTAAATGACAAGGATGAACGAATTCATGTATTACTAGCTTACCGCCCGCTGCTTCGCTTGCGTACAATGTATGGTCTGCACGGATTCTGTTTCGTTTATTCTTAATCGAATTTTCATGTTGTTCACAGATAGCACACTTGTAAACTTCTCACGTTAATTAAGGCCATAGAAACAGAGCCTGTTCCATAGCTACTTCTGGCCATAAAGGGACTCTGGTAGCTGGAATAATCATGGCGTTTGCGTTTTCGTGATATTTCCACAGAAACTTTCATCCCCTAACACATACTTATTTATATCCAACCCTGGAAGAAATACCAATTTTCATAGATTTAGCTTTAAAACATTTTTCTTATAAGGAAATACTTTCTTAAAAATGGTCATCCCATACTTCACACCCTTAGGGTTTGAATTTCGAAAAACATTCAACATTTTTCTTCTAACAGGGAAGCCAAATATAAATTTTCATAATTTTGGTTTGAAAATTCTTTCGTAATGAAATAATTTCATGGAGGTGTTCATCGCCTATTCACTCCCATAGGAGGTTGAATTAACAAGAACACTGAAACACACACACACACACACACACACACACACACACACACACACACACACACACACATAAATCTAAAATGCTTTAGTATTGTTTAATAATGTTTTATTTCCACAAAAACTTCCACTTATGATTCTAGAATATTAGCGGTTGCATTTCCAAAAACACTGGAACATGTTTGTCTTTAATTGTAGCTGAGAACTCAAATACCAATTTTCATACATATAGAATTAAAATACTTTATTAGTTCTTTAATAACGATTTATTTCCAAATACAACATTTTACTCACTATTTCACCCCGACTGTGGTTAAATTTCCAAAAATACTGAAACACGTGTTTCTTTCTGGCCGGGAAACCAAATACCAATTTTCATAGTTGTAGCTTCAAAATTATCTTAATAGCGACATATTTCAATAAAAATCTTTTTTCCCTACATCACCCCCTCAGGGGTGGAATCTCAAAATGTCCCTTCTTAAACTACGCCTACAGTGTAAGTCAACACCTTCTGCAAATTTTAACTTTCTATCTTAAGTGTTTAGGGCTGGGCGATGATGAGTCAGTCGGGATATTGTCTTTTATATTTGGAGGTTACTGGATTCAGTGTCTATAGAAAGCGCAGTTGAGAGGACAATGATAGCCCGAAGTTATATTTAAAAATTTACAAGTTATTTTTATTGGAATACAGAATAAAAACTCAAGTAGCATGTTACTTAAACATTATCTACGGTAAAGAAAATCAGTAAGTTGCTATCCTGCTGCTGATGCTGCTGCAATTCATTAACGGTTTCAGGAGACTTAAACATGTAAGTTCATCGGTGTCTTAGTCACCCATCAGAACAAGATCGGTCATCCCCATCTGACTAATTCTAGAGCCAATCCTATGTGCAAGTGAGAGCAATTTCTAAATATTGGCGTAGCATGGATCTGACGCGGGTACTAGCCCAGTTTATACCTACTTTGACGTGGCAAATCGCCTAAAAACCACTTCCAGTCTGGCCGGATCACCTGCCCTCATCGATAAAACATAAAGCAGATTCGATACTGGTTAGGTTCATCTACCCCAGTATCAGAAATGGTTTAAAGCGCTCATCTAACAGGGCTGCTGATACAATACCAATTATCAGAGGTCTTAGAAATTTAACACGTAAGAAAGTTGCTTTTCAAGCACTTTGCTATGCCCGCTGGCAGTCGAAAAGCGAGGATTCCGTTCAGAGTCCCCACCAGGGGCGTGCTAACAGCAGCAGCAGCAGCGGAGCATTCGGGCACTGTGCATCGAAGGAAGTGACAGTAAGTGTGCTGGAGCAGCGTGATGCTTTTACACTGAAGAGCCAAGGAAAATGCTTTCATCGTCAGGCTGTCAAACTCACTTCATCATATGAAAAGCCTACGCACATTTTCGGCATTCTGAAAATAAAACAGAGTTAAAATATGACACAAACTTTTTTGTGGACTCGTGTGTTTTAACGTCATGAGTTGACAACTTGACCAAAGCATTGTATGGCGAAGCGTGTTGTTGAGTTGTATATCAGGCATAAAACGGTTTGTCCTGCCAGTTATTATTCTTAAAATATAAAAACCGCAACCTCACATCTTTAAAATGGATAGTACTAGATATAATTTGCTGATAAAAGAGAGGTTACGAGGTGAGTGGGCGCGATTGGACACGCCTGGAGCGGTGACGGAAGTATTTGTCTCATACAAACTGAACTAAATTGCTCTATATCTTTTTTTTCCGAACTTCTACAAATAAGTGAACTGCATGTATTTTCGTAGGTAGGCTATGGTTTAACAAATTACTCGATGTTTTTCTTTCTCGTGTAGATCTTAATGCCTATCCTCGTGTGAGGCAGATTCCTCGTGTAATTTTCTACGTTTAAATCTTATGTTAGCTCACAGCATACAGTTTAGGTCAGTGTAGTGGAGTCTGCATATTTATTTTTTGCAGTAGCTTTTGCGTAAGGAGAGTTTCTAGTAGTGGTGGACAGTTGTGGGTTCACGTGTCACTATGTAGGAGGCGAAAGTGGAGATCGGCCGCACGACTGGCTCCTTCAGCATTATCAACTAGTACGAGGTGCTACCCAGTGTTTATAATACTTCCGAGCCACCACGGCATGCTTCTCTGTTGGCCCGGCAGCCGATTCTCGTAGCTGGTACAGGCACGTGCAGGAGTAGAGTATGTTAGTAACTGGGAGCTCCAACGTTAGGCGGGTGATGGAGTCCCTCAGCTGGCTGGGAAAGAATTTCAGTGTGTACTCGGTAAGTTCCCCGTGGGGTCTCGTACGTGACGTGGAAGAGGCCTTGACGGCTGATATCTAGCGTATTGCGTGCAACCGGCTGTCAATAGGGGCACATATCGGCACGAATGACGCCTGCTGCTTAGGTTCTGAGGTTGTCATCTGCTTCTTTCGGCGGATGGCTGATTAGGTTAAGTCAACTTACATCGCACGCTGAACTCTACTTACAGCACAGTAACCCGGATCGATCGAGGCCATCTGGTTTCGAGCACAGTAGAGATCCAAACCAAAGGCAGAGACGAGAATATCTGTTGCTAGTTTCCCGACCTCCGCTATCGGGTGGAGAATTGTAGTGTGCCTCTTAGTAAGGCAGGCGTGCACTACACGCAAGAATAGGCTACTAGTACAGCAGAGGACATGTAGCGTCCACATGGGGTTTTTTAGGGTAGAGAAATCGCCCTCGGGATAAGAAACGAATTTCCCTCCAAAATCGACATGACATCAGCCACAAGGGTCTCAGAGAGTGCTCATCCTCGCAGATTGGATACAGGAAACGTAAATATAACATTGTACATGGAAATGCCGTGTGGCTAGGGCCTCCCGTCGGGAAGACCGTTCGCCTGGTGCAATTCTTTCGAGTTGACGCCACTTCGGCGACTTGCGTGTCGATGGGGAAGAAATGATGATGATAAGAACAACACAACACCTAGTCCCTGAGCGGAGAAAATCTCCGACCCAGCCGGGAATCGATTCGGAATGTTAGGTATGACATTCTGTCATGCTGGCCACTCAGCTACCAGGGCGCACAATATAACATTAGTAAACTGCAAGAGCACGCAAAGAAAGGTCCCAGAATTAGTTTTGGTTAAGGAAGGTTAAAATGCCCATATAGTAGTGGGACAGAAAACCTGAAATGAATAGCAACTAAATCCTTTGTTGCCAATGGAATATTTATCGTAAGGATAATTAGTCACCAATGGTGGCGACGTATAGCGAGGCTATCACGGTTCAGAATGTGATTCTGGGTGAAGTTAAAGGTCGGCCAGAATTGGTAATCGGATGCTTTTACAGATCGACTTGGTCAGGACCTGTGGTGGTAGGGGTAGACTGGGATCGTCATGCTATCATAAGTGGTGCCAGAGACTGCGATGCGTGTGACGTTCTAAATGTCTTGTCCGAAATTACTTTCAGCAGTTAGAGAACCAAATCTTGAAGGTAACTTCGTAGACCTCCTAACAACAGACAGACCTGAACTTACTGAATAGACTAACGTAGAAGAAGTCTGTGATAGCAACTACGACTACGGGCTTTACAAGGATTATTAGAAATGGTAGAAAGATATTTTCGATTAGCAAAAGTGACATGATAACAATTTCAGGTATCTTAGTAGTCAGCATCAAATGTTCTTGATGAAGACGAAGATGTGTAGCACAAATGGAAAGAAAGCCTCAAAAGCGCCGTTCAGCATGTCGTAGACAAATATATTTCGAGCAATTCCTTAAGCAATGGTTTAATAGCCGTTTTAGAAAACTGATCTGTAAACAAAGAGACTATCTCAGATTCAAGAGAAGTCAAAACATAGCTGACAAAAGCTCAACGAAGTGAAGACCAGTTTAAGGAAAGCAATGGCAGAAGCGTCCAATGACTGAAAGTAAAATTTTATCAACCGAACAAAGTAAAATTCCTAAGAGACTTTACATCAGTAAACAGTTTGAAATCATCTTTTCGTTCACTACAGGCTATACTGGCACCGAAACGGAAGATAAAAGATGGCCGAAATACTGAATTCTCTCGTCCGTAATTGTTTCAGCACGGATAATCGCAACGTAGTCCCTCCTTTCAATCATCGTACGAACGTCGGAATGGTACATATAGACATAAACGACCGTGGAACAGGAAAGCAACTACAATCGGTTAGTAGTGGAAAGGCAACAGAAGCAGATGAGGTACCTACAAGACTCTACAAAGATTGCGCGAAAGAACTTGTTCCCCTTTTACCAACACATCGCTAGAGCAAAGTAGAGTACGTAACAACCGTCCAAAAGCACCGAGTACTCCAGTTCTCAAGATGGGCTGCAAGTCAGATGCACAAAATTATATAGATCTATATCATTGGCGTCAGTCTGGTGTAGAACTATGGAACATATTTTAAACTCAAGAATCCTGACGTCTATGGATAATCAAAACGGCCTCTATAAGGATCAACACAGATTCCAGAAACCGAGAATATGCGAAACTCAGATCTCTCTGTTCCCCATTAGGTCCACAGCGCTGTAGACAACGGCGACCAGGTTGATGCCTTCTTTCCTATCATCAAGTAGACTTTTACATCGTCGCACATTGCCATTTAGTCAGAAAAATAGAAGATTTCCGAGTATCAGTCCAGATTAGCGACTGGATTCTGTTACGGCCTAACAAGGACACTGCAACACCTAAAACGTCTCTAAAATAAAGCAGGGATAAAACAACAGTTAACGGAATCATCTCAAAAGCCACTATACTCGAAGCTTGCACAGAAGCGGGCACTTGAAACTTAACAGTATCAAATACAAAAACTAATCTCCAAAAATTTCATAGTAAAGTTAACTAAGCGTGGCAAACAATGCATAGTATCTATTCAGCGCTCAACTCACCGGCTATCGGTTGCCTCAACTGTGAGGAAATGCTAGGCTAGAAAATTTAACAATTAACAAGTACCTCATTATGTCCGAAGGATTACTCACAAAACTATTAATTACAACTTGACAATAATCACAAATCAGTAATGCTTTCGCATAACGGTTGTTGCTACTACCAAGGGAAGCTCTCTTCTTGCTAAACAAAAGCTGAATAATTAAAACATGACGTACAGGTCTAAAGACCCATTAAAAGAAATTAAACACCAGTAAAACTAGAAAATCCCAAACTAAAATGATCTCCCTGCACTATTCGCCTGTTTACTTTAAAAGGAATTACATTTAATAGATCCAGAAATTACTACAAGGGAGAAGGTTGATCTCACATGACGAAATTTCGCAATGGACGTTACCAAAATAGGGCTGCAAAACGGACGGCGGCGAATTAAGCACCAAGCAGTCAATCACCAAAATGGTGCAGAACAAACAAGAGTCACCGGCGTACCGAGTGTCACAGAAATGTCAGTAAAACAGGCAGCGGCAAATTCCAACCTCTATCTTCGACCAAGCTTGGCGAACAACTACTCATCAAGCGGTTCGGCCGCATACTGTAGTAACGGCTTTCCCGCAGCATTAACTGCCTCTATGCTGTATACTGTCAGCGTCAACACTCGGGGCTCGTTGCTGGAACATGCGCACACCGGAAAAGCTAACCTCTCTAACACAAAACAAGTACGCTTCGCCTAGTGTGCCGTCCTCTACACGACTCCGCCTAAGTCTCGGCCCGTGAGTCACTTCCACTGTTCCTCTGCCAGAGAGCGCTAGCTTCCTAGCTACCCAAAGATGATGCTTTCACTGGCTACGAGGTACATGCCTCGGTACATGGCTCAGATTCAAAATTTCCTTAAAAACAGAAGTCATCAATCTTAATTGAGCGAAATCGGCAGATCTGAAGGTGTGACTCTTCAAGCAAGCCGGCGGTATATCTTAAAAAGACTTCACGGCTTTGCCGCCGAACGATGTTCTGCAGATTCCACAATATTTCCCCTGAACAACTGTTCGACCTCTCCAGGTGGTTGAACCTTGCTGGTGGCCAGGTTCTACTAACGGTATCCGAACATCGACGCCCCTGTATATAGACCATGAGAGGGAATAAAGTACAGGCGCCGAAATCACGCAATGATTTGCAGATAGATGGCACCACACTTAAACACCCTCTGCCGAATATTGCAGAACGGCCCTCCCACGCGTGAGCTGAATGCTATGTTTACTAACAAAGCGGCCAGACGTCACTCACTATTAAACCGTACTGGGCCACTGTTACGACGAGTCTGCTATCGAAAAAAAAAAATCTTGATTTTCTCATCGTGATTTAGTAGCAGCCAGTACAGGGTTATAGGCTGTTCTCAGTTGAAATCACGCATCCCTATTGATGAGATTATCAGCTGTAGAGATAAGTGTTGCTTCTTTATGACGCAATCCAAGAAATATGATGCCGGGATTAAAACTTCCGTCCTTTTATAAATCATGTCCTGTATTCACGCAGTGTTCTACAATTGCCGCCTTGCCGGCCGCGGTGGCAAGCGGTTCTCGGCGCTTCAGTCTGGAACCGCGCGACCGGTACGGTCGCAGGTTCGAATCCTGCCTCGGGCATGGATGTGTGTGATGTCCATAGGTTAGTTAGGCTTAAGTAGTTCTAAGTTCTAGGGGACTGACCACCTCAGATGTTAAGTTCCACAGTGCTCAGAGCAGTGTGAACCATTTGATTTGAATTGCCGCCTTTCCAGGTTGACGTAGGCGTGTATGACGCTGATATTCATTGCTGCTTTCTTGCACTATGCGATATGTCCGACCTATGTATGCCGCCCCATACTGACAAGGACTCTTGTACACACCACGTTTCCTCAGGCCAAGATCATCCTTGACTGAACCCAACAGGTTCCTCAGGTTTGCAGATTGTCGAGAAACACACTTAATGTACCTTCCGAGGATTCTTCCGATTCTTGACGACGTAGTACCAAAATACGGCAAAAAGGCCAAATTGGCTGGTGTCTTCGTATCTTCATTCTGCTTCATATAGTGAACTAGCTTGCGCCTGAATGCATTACATATCTGCCTCTCAGAATAATCGTTTTATCGCAACGCTGTCTTAAAATGTTCTATTTCACGTCTGCATCTTTTGAGCGTAATCTTGCTTATCCAAAACAACAGTAGCATGTCTCTGGTCCGCAGATAAAGCAACAATATTCAGATCAACTTCAGTGAACATAAAGCAGCCCTCTAAGCTTCTGTTATATTACTCTGAAGTCGACTTGACCCAGTCAACACACCGCACGCTTCCCTCCTATCCTGCTCTGCAAGATCAGAAGGTAGTTTTTAAACATAACGTTCGACAGAACTAATAAAATCAACCACTGGCAGATGCCTGGGGGTCGGTGTTAAATTTAAACCTTTCCGTAGAACGGATAAAGCTGCGTCGTCAGAAGCTTTGTCCTTGAATTCTGTCACATAACGTCGATACATAGTATTGGACGCTGAGACACAGGAATTTTTAAACTTCGCTAAATGTTCGGATGAAATTCCTAGTCAGACTGCGACCATTAAGCACCGTCCAACAGATACCAAGAAAAAGCAGAAATTTGTAAATTATTCATTAAATCAAGCCAAAACAAAATTCAGCTGTTGATGAAAGTAATGGATCCTTACACGAACAAGAGCTAGGTCAGAACTTCGCCTGATTCGATGTGTGGAGGGAGAATTAAAATGAAGAGCAAATTTTACAGACATTGGAAGAATACTTTAGTTACAACACCTCAGCAAAAACGACAACGCACGTTGCAGTTTTACTCTACTGTACCCAGCCTCCGCAAGCAACGATGCATTTCCTCAATGACAGTAAGCATTCCGAACAGGAATGGCCTTATTTTGCAGAAATATGATGTTATGTGTATTTTTCGACCAGCATCTAATATCAGTGTCCTTTTACGTTCCGTAAAGGATGACTTGATTTGCGTAAGGCGTGTGTCTACCGTATTCCTTGCTGGTGTGTCACGTGATATATTTGTCACACTATCAGGACTGTGGATGATCGATAGATGGAGCATAAGCGGCACAAACACTTACAACAGCCGAGAAAATCCCCCATTCCAGGACATTGTCTTGACACCGGTCATCCTATGGAATATAACAACACGAAGATTCTGGCATGAACTTCCAGATTTTGGGATAATATTATCAAGGACCTGTTGCAATTAAATTAGCGAATATCAGTTAATAAACTTATGTATAGAGTTAGTGGTTTTCGCTAAAATTCTACATGGAATCTGCTCAGTCTCCTGCGAAAAAGAGAGGGACAAAGCTTATGCTATCACATCTGCTGATTATTAATTTCACTATCGATAATTTCTGATTTCGATAATCTTTGTTTTGTGATGGTGAGAGTGTTTATAGTGTGTGTGTGTGTGTGTGTGTGTGTGTGTGTGTGTGTGTGTGTGTGTGTGCGCGTGCGTGCGTGTGTGTGTGTTATTGTCTTTGTTCCGGAGTTTCTCTGACAACCGAGATTTTAAATTCGCTTACACAGCGCTTATCTGCAGCAGTTTTGACTTGAAAATGGCAGGATCTGCTCCTATCAAAATATCAGCGGATGTCGAAGAAGACAACCGCCTACAGTCCCGTAAGTTATTTGAAAGTTGTATACGCCGAGAAAAACTCGGGTTTCATAATGCGGTGTGTGTTTGTGTGTAGTGTGAGCAGTGAACAGTGATATACAAATGAGCAGTGTAATGTTATTTTAGAGTAATTGTAAACTTATTTGTCAATATGTCTAAAAACACTGCACACGAAAACAAAATTCAACAATGCGAAATTCTAATATACATTTGCATAATATTACCCTACGCACCTATCAGTTATATTTTTGAAGATTATTTGACGATATGGATGCCACACAGGACTTTTCGTAATCACGTAATCATTTTCACTATACCCAGATATCTCGTATCACGTAATTACTTTTTCTAGATTCGGATTTGGGTTCGACTGATTCGTTCGACACATTCCACCGATTAGTGTTCGGAGTGTAAGTTGTAATCGTGGCTGTCATGAGAGATTCCCGTGGTCTTTTTATCTTTACTTATAATTTGTAACCTCAGTTTTTTTTAATTATGCTAGCAGCTCTAATGACAAACTGTGAACATAGTATCAAGATGTAAACGAATATGTGTAGATTGTGCGACTCTGAGTTTTTTTAAAACTCTGAAAAAGGTGGATGCTTTGTATAATTTATTTACAACATATTACAAAATGAAGCTGATTACAAATTATATTCGTCGTATACAGACTGCGTTTTATCCTGCTTTTTAAGCTCTTCGATTTTTCTACTGAAAACATATGATACAATACAAAATATTCAGTTTCTTGACGAAATGAAATGTCTCTTTCTTCCGAATGCGAATAATGAAACCAAGAGAACTGAAGTTTTTTCGGACGAAATCAGTCCCTTTCCCAAACATAAAGAGTAAAATATGCCTTCCGGGAAGGTGTGGAAGCCAAGTGACGAAATTTAGATGGAGACGTGCCCGCCAGAAACGCTTTTGCGCTCCTGGGTCCTTCATTTTACCATAAATGATAAAGAGCGGCCTCCTTAAATCATCACTGTCGGCGACCGGGGCTGCCAGCCGCATTTTATCGGAGGTTATTTACGGGCCCGGGGCGTCATTAATTACGCTCATTTAGGCTTCAGCTCAGCCGGCGTAATTAGCGCCGATTGTGAGCAGCACCTGCGAGGTCGGCACGCCCGCGCGACGCTGCTTTGGACGAACGCGGTTGGTGTTCTTCGTAAACTGTCTAAAGGTGGGTTTGCTACAGTTTGTGTAATGGTACATCTGTCCATGTGCGTCTCAATGCCAATGAATGTCTCACCATTGTGAGTAAAAAAATTGTCATAAACAGCACTTGCTAGCAACAGGGGCTGTATTTTATATCACTTAGATATTCGATACGCCTATTGTCAGTTACGTGCAGAGCATATGGACTCGAACTCTCGTTTACTAAACTAAATAACAGATTTTTTTCTTAACTTATGCAACACGATTCTGTCTTGATGTGTCAGTGCTAGAGAGATATTAGAGCCACAAACCTGAATGTGTGTACATTAATGTTGAATGTCCTACTTAAGAAAAAGATTTAATACTGTCGTTTACATGTGCTGATCGTTGTTGCTCCCGTATTTCGTTACCTCGTTGTTCTTATTAAGTCATCAAAGGAAAGAAAACTACAAAATGGAACGTTTTTGTATTGCTTTGTATTGTTTTACAACAATAATGGTACGATAAAGAACCACATAGCTATAAAATGCAAAACTATGTTATAAAACGATCAATAAAACGAGTATTCACTCGCACAATTCCGAAACTATAGTATCTATCAACCCCTTTATTTATATACTTAATTATTTATTGTATGACTGTATTTACAGTTTTCTAATCACATGAAAAACTAAGCATAAGATAACATATATGACAATAGCTTTAGGCGAAAATGAAGGCATTTTATAATAGTTTATTATGTCACTCGCCTCTGTCTGGAAATTTTCGAAATGACCCTTTTTAGGCACATGCCAGACATGTTGGTAGAACCACTGACACATGATTACGACGCCACATTGTAGATGTCAGTAGGAGAACACTTGATGCCTGTACCAATAAATGTTAAATGCGACCCATCTACACAAGCCATGCATTGTTAAAAGAGAACCTGGTGTAGGTTATCCTTTAATTAATCACTATGTTTTAGTTAAATGCGTCATAGTTTGATTTAGGGTGCAGCGCCGGCCGTCGTAGCCGAGCGGTTCTAGGCACTTCAATCCAGAACCACGCGGATGCTATGGTGGCAGGTTCGAATCCTGCCTCCGGCACGGATGTGCATGATGTCCTTAGGTTTAAGTAGTTCTAAGTTCTAGGGGACCGATGATCTCCAATGTTAAGTCCCATAGTGCCTAGAGCCATTTGAACCATTTTTTGACCCATTTGATTTTTCTAGTGTGCTGCCCACATGTACCACCAGGTATTTAAATGTTTTGTAAGTTAATATTATCATAGAAAATATTGACAGTCGGAATAATTAATTTATAATCATTCAAATCATAAAGTTGTTATACACCAAGAAAAATACATTACTGAAGGAAAACTAAAAACTTAACTGATACTAAGACTTGCGTACTGTACTCAGCATTACTGTCTTTACTGCATTTCTGCAAACATGATCACTACAAGAGCTTCAAAACCAAATGACTAATAATACAGTAATTATTGATGTAATGCCTATAGGAGAAATTCTGCGAAACAGAGACTGACGAAAATTTATAAATAGAGATCCCAACTAAATAATTTTTGTATTAGTTGCTTTGGACAATTTTTGGTACTGATTGTCAGAGGTGTACATTACAATACAAACGAGTCTTAATGCAATGGAGTGACAATTGCCACTTAGTTTCATGCTAAAATGATTGAAGATTATTGGTCTAAGTTAAATCAGTTTTACACATACATGAATACGACATAGAAAATAAAGTTAAGTTTTAAGCCCTGTCTTCTGGGATTAGTGTTAGATAGGATTCAATACGAATTTCAGAAAACAGAAATGAAGACAGAATTAAAAAAGATAATCCACATATGGGATCCTCTAGAGTAATCACCAAACTTAACTCTATATGAAATACGAATACTGCAACTGAGCTGTGGTAATTGTGAATAATCACATACATTTTTGAGTTGCAGTTGCTTATAAGACTCGGTTGAATGACCATAAAAATCATTGTAGCTAAAGTCAATCTGCTTTCTTCTCCTTTCATAAGAATAAGGAGATGCACCTAACGAATGTAGACTGTGGTTATCTGTTTTGCATACATCATACAAAGAGCGCTTGCTAAACCTTATCGAAGATATATAAAGTTTCGAATATGATTAAGTTTGCAAGGGAAGTTCTCAAAGAGAAAACATAATTGCATCACAAGAAGGTTGCCGAAAATTTTATTATCGTCGAGGTAGATGTTTAAAATGAAAATGATGAGGGAGCTGATGTATGTATTATATGGTATGAAATGAATTATTAGATTATTGGTACGCTATTGTATAATACTGTTAATTGGTAACTTTGAACTCAGACTTTCTGAGTCATGATTTCATGTGTCAAACTGATGAACTTTTCCTTGTTGTCATTCCTGAAGGATTGTGTTTTCAATGAGAAAACATCATGTTGTTTCTCATCTCCATGCTATGCTACGCTCTTTTGGGTTTGGGTGTCACAGCTTATTAATCATAATTCTGTGTATTATTGGCTTTAGTCAGTTACGTAACACATATTACGTTGAATACAAACCTATGGGCTCTAAGACATGTCAATTTTTTAAAAAATATCTTCAATTTATATTGTTCCCTCACGTCTTGAGAGTGCTGACGATGTAGTAAACAGGTTCGCAGTTATATTGGTATACCTCTGTAATCTCTAAAGTGGGCTGGTGATGAAGAGTAATTGCCCTACACCAGGCAAGCTATTTAATAATTTGTTTTTAAATATGTTGTCTTGAGTGAAGTTTTATTCAAAATTACACTCTTGGAAATAAAAGACCCAAACCAGCATTCGTCAATGGTTTGTTTATTTCATGCAACTGAGTTACAGAAAAATTAAACGTCAAAGTAAGTTGGCACAGTGGAAAGTGTAGGGGTATATGGGAGAAGACATTCCCGAAACTTAGAGGGCCAACACTCTGATATAAGTTAATATACATATCGGTTCCTGTAATAAATAATCACTGCAGTTGCGGGATTGAAGGTATTTGGGCAATTACAGAGAGAAACTGACCAAATTGTTTCCAATGTACCATGTACTTACTGATCTGAAAGGGGGAATAATGATTCTGGCCTACTACGTTGCCTCCATTCTACGTGAGATTGTGACTTACACCGTACCAATATAAATTTAGGTCTTGATAACATAATTAAGCTTTCTTTTCTTCACAGCAGACAATCGCGTGACTATCATGCCTTAGAAAAATATTATGATCAGTGTACCGAATGATACTTGTCCGTCAACTCAATGTTCATTAATAGCTGTAACATCAGGCTACGAAATTTGAAATGGTTAAACGTGTTTCATATGATTCAGCACACTAACGTATTTTTACTAGGATTCTATTAAAAAAATAAGGAAGAATGTCCTATGAGTTTTCGAACCATAAGTTTTTGTCAGTTCTTGGCATGCATTTGCTGATAAAATAATGGCGACATGCTTTCAGTTCTGAGGTTGTAAATTGTTAGTACAATAACAGAAGACTTCAAGAGATGCATGTCATGTAACGACACAGGTTTTACCCAGACAGAGGGAAATAGTAGTTACGGGCATATTATATTCGCATTCTTCTGAACAAGCAATCTGAAACTGTTAAACTTATTACATCACAAACGTAAAAAAGCCTCTAATATATTTCCGTAGTTTGGAAAAAAAAGTCCCATAATAACTGCTAGGCGACATAGAGTATATGATTTTGTTCAATATTACCAAAAGCTTTTACAGAATATTATTACATGCCTGTTCTTTTTTTCCATTTGTAGAGAAGGGAAGCTATCTTCAGCAACAGATATACATAGGTTTATCAGAAGTTGACTTTTAACTATCTATTATGTCATAGTAACCACATCTGAAACAGCTAAGATCAAATTATTTCATTCTTTTTGTGTTCAACCTCAATTACTTGGATATATTCCAGTCTGTCTTCCTCTATTGTTCCTACCCTCTACAGCACCTCGAGTACCATGTAAGTTAAAAGCGTTCCACTACTGTTTCCTTTAACCTCTGAGTTTATAAGAGACACGCTAGTTTTTATATCCTGAAATTAACCCTATACACAAAATCTGTCGCCTATGTGAATAAAATTAATCTGAGTAACGTTGTTTTAAATTTCGCACTGGCAAGAACTATAGCAAAGAGAGGTGAAATAAATAATGAGGGCTTCAGCAAGTGTTGATCATCACAAAGCTGACATTGCAATCTTTATCAGAGTTCACATCAACTACTCGGTATTCACGCGTATGAATCGCATCTAATAGATGCAATTTCTGCGATCTAAATATTCTTTCTCCCTGTATCCTACAACATCTCACAAACTGAAAACCGAGCGAGGTGGCGCAGTGGTTAGACACTGGACTCGCATTCGGGAGGACGACGGTTCAATCCCGCCTCCGGCCATCCTGATTTAGGTTTTCCGTGATTTCCCTAAATCGCTCCAGGCAAATGCCGGGATGGTTCCTTTCAAAGGGCACGGCCGACTTCCTTCCCCGTCCTTCCCTAATCCGATGAGACCGATGACCTCGCTGTCTGGTCTCCTTCCCCGAAACAACCAACCAACCAACCAACAAACTGAAAATGCCTGAGCTAATGAGGTAGTAGATATTATTTGGATGTTTCAATGTTTGATGGCTGGTGACTCGAAGTCCTACACAGTCACAAACTTATCTGCATATCTGAAGGCCTTATTTCCCAGAACTCTCACATTTGCTTTAGGCAGCTTACTGTCACGTCTTTAAATCCAATTAATGTAAAGGTAGTACCCTGGAGAACAAAATCCTTACTTGAGCACGTTTGGAGGAGTGGAACACATGGAAAAGCGACTTGAACAGAGACAATAGTTAATAACAGTATATTGTAAGAATCACAAATTTTGATCACAATATCCACATGTATATTTACATTCATACTCCGCAGTACATCTTATGGAGCGTGGCGGAGGGTATCTAACGCCACTACTAGTCATTTCCTCTCATGTTCTACATTCAGAGCGAGGGAAATATGACGGCCTGTATGCCTCCGTACGAACCATAATTTTTCTTATCTCACCTTTGAGGTCGTTATGCAAAATAAACTTTGGCTGCTGTAGAGCAGTTCAACTGTCAGCTTCAACTGCTGGTTCTCTAAATTTTCGTAACAGTGTTCCCGAAAACAGCATCGCCTTCCCTCCGGGGACTCCTATTTGATTTTCCAAAAGATCTCCATAATACCTGTATGTTGTTCAAACATCGGTAACAAATATAGCAGCCTGCCCCTGAATTGCTTCGATGCCTTTGTTTAATCTGACCTGGTAGACATCCCAAACACTCGAGCACTACTCAACAATAGATCGCACTAGGGCTCTAAACATGCTGTCTCTTGCAACAAGAACCACAATCTCCTAAAAGTCTCCCAATAAACGGAAGTCATCCGTTCATCTTCCCTGATACAATAAACGCTTTATTTAGTTCAAAAATGGTTCAAATGGCTCTGAGCACTATGGGACTTAACATCTGTGGTCATCAATCCCCTAGAACTTAGAACTACTTAAACCTAACTAACCTAAGGACATCACACACATCAATGCCGGAGGCAGGATTCGAACCTGCGACCGTAGCAGTCGCGCGGTTCCGGACTGAGCGCCTTAACCGCGAGACCACCGCGGCCGGCCTTTATTTAGTAATTAGCTATTTTTGTACCAATAGCACTTATCAAACTACATCGTAGTATAAATAATTATGCTTCGTCCAAGTGGAACATGGCTAGTTGTTCACTATTTCAGCCTTAAATACCAACTGGAAAATTCGTATTAGGTACTACCTGGTTGCTGACCATGTTAAAAGGTGGTTTATAAACCCACCAATAGCCCTGAAAGGTACACATTCCGTTAGACGATTATCAGAAGTTAAAAAACAACTGTAATTGTTTCGACAAACGGGAGTATGGCGCGATATAATGGTATTGTTTCGTTGAAACAGAAAAATTACAGAACCAAGAGGGTTGGACTTGGGTACAACACGAACCAAATTCAATACTGATTGGTACATAGAGTATATCTTGTTGCAACAGAGGTTATGTGTAGCCATGAACATTAGTAGACGGGCGTTTAGAAAATTACGAATAATAACAATAGCCTCACACAGCATTTACTCTCTTCAGAAGTTTGTTGTGAAGAATTATGTACAGTATAAAAATAACATTAACTTTTGAAAACACAACCATGGAAACGAAGATGTGTTCGACTATCCATGAAACACACACACAATATGTGTATCCAAGTTCAGTAGCTGAATACTAGCTTTTACATTTCAAATACAAATGCAGTTCAACAAACACTATGTCTTTTGATTATCCGTGATATGCAATAAACAAAACAAAGTATCATATTAAAATTGAAGAATGGAATAATATTTGATGAGTGGAAGTGCTATACGATAAGTAACTCGAAACCTTTGGTGAACAATCTAAAACTGGATAGTGATCCCACCTGTTCTAAAAAGTTGAGAGGATGACGAAAGACCGTAAGAACAAAGACATTAATCACGAGTGCAAAAGTCCAGAAATAAATCTATGGCTTCCCAATCTGAATATCAAACAACGCACAGTTACGAAAATGCAGTGCGAGTGTGCGAGGCCGGCCGGAGTGGCCGAGCGGTTCTAGGCGTTTGAGTCTGGAACCGCGCGACCGCTACGGTCGCAGGTTCGAATCCTGCCTCGGGCATGGATGTGTGTGATTTCCTTAGGTTAGTTAGGTTTAAGTAGTTCTAAGCACTAGGGGACTGATGACCTCCGATGTTAAGTCCCATAGTGTTCAGAGCCATTTTTGAGTGTGCGAGTGGGCAAGCATCCCATCATGTGGTTGACTGTGCCCCATTCACTGTACAACTATCTGTAGTGTGAGGAAGAATCAGCTCGTCAACATCACGAAAATGCAGCGAAAGTGTGCGGCTCAGCAAACTTCAAAAATCATTCAAATGGCTCTGAGCACTATGGGACTTCACATCTGAGTTCATCAGTCCCCTAGAATTTAGAACTACTTAAACCTAACTAACCTAAGGACATCACACACATCCATGCCCGAGGCAGGATTCGAACCTGCGACCGTAGCAGCAGCGTGGTTTCAGACTGAAGCGCGTATAACCGTCAGCAACCTTCTCACCACAGTCTATAACGATGTGGACTGACTATACCCACTACAAAAGTATTTACAGTACGAGGCAAATCAACAGAATGAGCACGCCAATACCTCAGCGTCGAGCAAAATGTAAAAACGTAGGAAGAAGAGTGATCCATTGTCCGCCGGCTATACGGTCTCGGATATCACTTCTGCCGCCAAGCTTCCATATTGGCTCAGCCCAGTTAACGCTCGGATCTGTTGCTAAGAGATAACTCGCAGTTCCCACACACAGGCGTCCTAATGCACGGCATCAAGGTGTCTCAAAACAGATGCGTTTCGAAGTTATTCCTTAACACTTGACATGTTATACTGTCAATTAATCTTCTCAGAGTTTTCCACATATTCCTCTCCTAGTCAATTCTGTGGAAAACCTCATCATTACTTATCAGATATCGAAAGAGGAAAGATGCCGTGGTATTTTGCGGTAGAAATATCACAAAATCGGAAGTTTTTCTACGTGTTGTTATCGTCCATATGATCTTATGCATAAATTAAATCATTTTAATAATGACCTCTGTGGCGACACACACTATTGACACCGTGCCAGGTAGTCAAGATCAAGATGTCTGCAGTAACTCATGTGACTGCCTCGCCAATCCATGGCAGGCTCGAAGAGACACCCGCTGCTGCATGCGTAAGTAACACCACATCTGAGCCGACATAAGAAGACACCGCGCCACCGCCGAATCAGTCGGGTAGTATTAAGTTCTCTCGGTGCATTAGAATCCTACCAGTTAGCGTCACCTCTCTGTGTAATTATCTACAACGAACTGTCAAGGAACTGCTGCAGTACAAATGGACTAGCTGAACTGAAGTTAAGTAAACGACAGTGTGCTGCTCATTATTTCGCGCTCTGTCTCAGCACCCATCTATTCCTCGGCTCCAACCCAGTAACCTGATCAATAATTCCCTTTAAAATTCTTGTGTATGCACCGTCGTGAAAGAAAATGCGACTGACACCAACCACGGAAGCCTACGTATTTATATTTTCCATAATTCTACTTGATATTAAAATTTGTGTCAATCTAGAAAAAAAACACGTTTGAAATTTATTTAATTGGTAGCCATCGATTTCTGACGGTAGTGAAATGAAGCACATACTTTTATCCAACAAACTGAAATGTTATTTAGAGGTACCTGCAAATGAAATGTTGAAACTCGTTAAGAATTCTTGAACGTCGCCGTAAATGAAAAAAAAAAAAGGAATTCCGTAGATGAAGATGTAACCACAAAATATTCAAGTAATCACCTATTCTTGATCGTTTTAATCCTAAATTGGAAAACTGTACAAAAAAATACTTAAACACTAAGCTATATCACAGAATTTGTTTCACTGCAAAAACTACCCATCTCCATTGTTACTCTGACATAAAAAATATAGACGAAAACATAAGTGTGAAGCATGAAAATATTATTGGGTGCATTCCCAAGGCACTGAATATGGACTTTTCCCAGCAAAAGGAGAGATTCTGTTCTACTTCTGTTACACAGACCTAAGCCGCATGTTGAGTCAACATGTATGCTTAAGTATTTTGTTACATATAACGAAACGGCAAGTTTTGTATGCACTCGCACACTACTTTCTCAAGGACATAGTCTGCTTAACGTGCAAACAAAACCATCTCGTGTAAAATACAGCTAACATAATCGATCCTGGAGATTACAGCTAGTTGGCGTTGCAGTATCTAATACTGTACTTAGTGACTCATGACATTTTGGCAAATTTAGACTTCTATATTGAAGAAAATATTAAGAATTTACGTTTGTATTGAAAGGACCGGCGAAGTTACTCACCATATGGGGTACCACAATCCATTATCTCCTAATGGCAAGATATGAATAATATCTGAATCCAACTGGTAGCTGCATTGACAAGAAAAGGAATGGTACAAGTAAACAATATTCTGCGGGGTGGGGTAAATAAAAGTGGCCAGAGACCAGAGTTCCAAGAAACACAGCAGAGAAAAAGAAATACAGTACTAACCTGGCTATAGCAGATGTTGAAACTGACCACCATTCATCGCTTGTTACTTCTGGAAAGCTGCTGAAACCGGATCGAAGCTAGACTGCTGGAATTGATGCAGCCTCGTCCGAAATGTTCTGCTGCAGTTCTTGAATATTATGAGCGTTGCTCCGATACACCTTAGACTTGAGGGACACAAAATGATCGCACACTGACAGATCAGGTGACCTGGGTGGCCAGCTAGGTCCGTGAACAGACTGACCTCTGCTAACAACGCTGTCAGGCGTGAAGGTTGAGAAAATGTTCTCCAACTTTCGTCCTGCTGTTTGGTCAATTGCCCCATCCTGTTGGAAATCGCGGGGTGCGGTTATATGCATACATTCACGTCAAATCGTATCCATTCATCGGTGCCATTTTTATTTGCCTCATCATGTATATTTATATTTGTCTGAATCAATCCGCTGACGACACAACAGTATAAAAGTACATAGCGGGTACTAAAAGATAGAAATAAACTGATCTCAAACAACAGAATAAGAGGGAAATAACTTCTGAGTAAATGTGCATCGGAAATGAACCATTTGTGTGATGACTGCAAATTTGTTGCTCCAACAGCTGTTGATTTTGTTGTGTGTAAATGTTGTGCGAGTCAGTAATATTTTAACGAGTAAGAAAAGTTATTAAATAATTTTTTAGAAGTACAGCTGCATATAATAAAAAATGAAATGCGTTCCTACTACAGCAAAACATATCGCTACTTTTGTGGAACAACATCCAAAGTACCGTTAAGGCCAACGGTGGAAATATTGAAGTGGCTTCATAAGTTACCTTCCAAAATGACCTTATATGAATCCTTTCGAATTCTGTATCTGGGTTTTTCTTAAACATGCGTGAGGAACACATCCATTAACACGATTGTATATCTGGTACGAATAACTGTGGGTCCTTGTCAACGATTTGAACATGATCAAGAAGTGTTGGCATGAGAATCTAACGTCATGCATAGACGAGTCTAGAAATAGATCCAGCTGCAAAGACACAAAGTTGAATAGGTAACAGGTTGTAACATGCTAAAGTAAGACTGTATTCCCTATACCAAAAAAAATGTCGTACGTCTACTGCAATATTGTAAAACCTGTTTTCACAATGTAGTGATAAACACGAGATCTGACAACATTATCAACTTCCCATTGACACCATCCCTTCTGCACTACCTGCTTGAGCTAAGAAGAGTTGTTTATCAGCTACATTCCTTGCTCATTCCAAGTGCTTTTACTGTAAGCATATCACAGCCCAAAAGAACGTTGAGATCGACTGGTGACAAAAGTAAGGACCAGGTCGCTGCTTCGTGTGCGGTATAGGGTGCAATGGTCGTAAGTGTGGATAGTCCTGAATGTGTTACCTTATTATGTACACACATCAGTGTGCTGTGGTTTTTTCTCTCCGTTGAACAGTCTTCCTAGAAACACATCATATAGTTTACTGCACGTAATAAAATGTTTCGGGTTATTATGACGTGGCCGAATGGATCTCAAAACCCAACGTTTCGTACCCATTGGTTGAGGACATTTTCAAGAGGGATCGTAGCTTCTTTGAATGTCCGATTCACACTCTGGCTCGAAACTGACTACAGCAAAATTCCGCTTCCACGTGTTTCCGCGCAGTGGCGTGACGTCACATGTTTTGAATGCGCGCACGCAATTGGCCATTGTCGACTGCCGTCTTTCGCTGTTGCTATCACTCCATTGCGGAAGACTGGTACGCATCTTCTTCAGCACCGAAATACGGATGTCATTATTCTCCCCGCTGACACGGGAAATACAACGGTTGCTTTGAATGTGACCGACTGTGATGGTAAGACTTAGTAGCGTTGGGTTGACTTGGGGGAGGAGACCAGACAGCGAGGTCATCGGTCTCATCGGATTAGGGAAGGATGGGGCAGGAAGTCTGACGTCCCCTTTCAAAGGAGCCATCCAGGCATTTGCCAGAAGCGATTTAGGTAAATCACGGAAAACCTAAATCAGGATGGCCGGACGCCCGATTGAACCGTCGGCCTCCCGAATGCTAGTCCATTGTGCTAACCAATGCACCGCCTTGCTCGGCTCTTAGTAGATGTGCAAACGTATAGGAAACTAAGAAGCCACTGACAGACTCATTGGAACCGTTGCGCGGTTGATAAAGAAGTCCTGTATCGAACAGAACGTTTAAAAAGGTCTGTTCAATTCAGATGCGGTACCACTGAAATCTGGCTTCGCAGGACAGAGCGGATAGGGTTGTGCAAGGGGGCCAAGGTCAATTACTGTTAGTTATACAAGAACATACAACTTTATTCATCGAAACCAATGCACAGTTTCTCTTTAAAACAACAAATATCAAGTCACGGCTGGGGGTCGAAGTAACTTCTCCAAATAAGTTTAAATAATTCCTTCTAAAACACCAGGATTTAGAGAAACGGCTGAAAGCCTTACTGAAGTAAAAGTGCAATATCTTCTCGGCTGAATGCCGAAGGAATATTTCAGATCAGCTAAGGAAATTCTTTAAAAGCCCAGCATTTACAATTTTCGGCTAAAGGCCATATTAAGCAAAATGAAAATTAATTCTTCCGCTAAAAGCTGAATAAAATTTTTTTTAACGCAATTAAAGAGATACTTTAAGAATAAACTTTTACACAGTATAACAGAAAAACATCTTAAGAAAACTTAAAGTATCTTGTCGGCTGAAGGCCCAAACAATTATTCAAAAATGATTAAGGGCAACCTTAAGATAAGGATTTACAGAAGACGCTGAAGGCCGTTTCAAGAATTCAAGATCATTAAAGAGAAAGCTTACAGACAAGGATTTTCACATTAAAGACACAGATTCTGAAACAAACGCGGCTGAAGGCCTAAATACAGAGCAACAAGGCCTAATATTAAAATAGTTGACATGAAGTTCGGCTGAAGGCCATATACTACACTTAAAACAGAAGGCCTGGCACAGCACCTGCGACCAAATAAAATGGCAATCATAAACAACAGACAGTGGTGCTCAGAAGTGTTCCAAGGGTCGGCCTGGGGAATAAACTCTAACAACAGTTTAGGTGAGACAGGCAGCTAAGTGTAACACTAAACAATCGGGCTGCAACACCACCTAGGGACGGCTGAAGAACCAACCAACAACCTAATCAATTGCCTCTGTCGCAACCGACCAACTGCCTCCTCCATAACGCAAAGAGCATTCATCTGCTCAGTGGAACTCACAGAAGCTTCACATAGATCCACGTAAACACACTTGCACAAGAACTCGAACAATCGTAAAGCAATCACTGTGGAACAACAAGGACGAATCAATTCGACACACAGAGAGATTCCACAAGCGGTCGGCGACCAGATACACGTCGTCCGATGAGACGACCGACCGAACAACCCAGCTCGTTCCCACTCAAGTTACGTGTACCGGCAACGGTCGGGCGATTCTTGGCCGTCCGAAGCTGACTGCAGCTCCAATCCGACTCAACTCCATATCCGTTTGGAACTCGGTGACATGGCGACCCGGGCACACTGGCTCGGACCCAACCATGCAGAGGTAACTCTTGCCCATTGGCCACGACATCTCTGCGCAAAGAAGGAACCGACCCACGTCCGGCAAGATGACCAACTGACGAGTCCCAGAAACGTTCAAAAGACCAAATACACGTCGCCCGATGAGACGACCAACCGAACGACCAACCAACGGTCGTCCCGCTCCAATTTCCTTCCGTCGGACATATCATGTGTGTGCCAGCGTCGGCGAGCACAGACTGTCCGCAAACTCACTGGCGCTCCGTCCCCGACTGCTGCTCTGATCCTGACTGAACTCCCAATTGAACTCCAAACACTCGACGACCCGGAAACACTAGCAGTCGCTTCAGAGATAGTACGATGGTGCACTTATCGACAAGCGCTGCTGCCACTCATGGGCAAGAAAACTAGCAACCTAGTGACGCCAGTAAATCGAATTAAAGGAAAAACGAGGCGACAGAACAATAAAAACAAGATGACGAGCAATAAATGCTATGAGCGCGAGCCGCACACTGCTCAACCACCAAGGCTTTATGGATTGCAGAAGGTGCACAAAGAACACGTTCTCCTAAGGCCAATAGTGAGTTGTATTGGTTCACAAACCTATTCGGTTGGCAAGTTCTTGACAACATTATTACGACCGTATGTGTGCCTATCGAATTCGTATATCAGGAATTAGGCACATTTTATCAGTAAATTAAACGGCACAGTGTTACAGCCGGAGGACATACTTGTTGTTTTTGATGTGGTATAACTGTTCAGTATGGTTCCACTCAATGCGGTCTTGCAACAGCTGAATCAGATTTTTCTTTCCGATGTCGCAGAAGTGTTTAATATTGCCTTACAACCACGTATTTCAAGGGGAACGAAGAGTTCTATGACCAGACGGGCGGTGTCACTTTGGAGAGCTGGCATTAGAATCTGAGAACAGGAAACCGAATATTTAGTGGATGATACGTTAGTTTTATGACGGCATGGCAGGCAGGAAATGGATCGTTTACGCAAACATCTCAACAGAATCAATCCGAAGTTTTAGTTTACCATGGAGGAGGAGGAGGCAGGCAAAAGATTCAGTTATCTTAATGTGCCACTTTTCAAGAAAGAAGATGGTAACTTGGACTACACGGTTTACCGAAAACAGACGCACATAGACCGTTACCTACACCGGAATTCTAACAGCCACCCACAACAAAAGAGAGGTATCATAAAAAACGTTGGCGGATAGAGCAAGGAAAATTTGCGAACCAGAGATGCTTGCCGCAAAATTAAAACATCTCACCAATGCATTGCTCAAGAATGGTTATTCGTTTTTGAGGTGAAAAGAACGTTAAGGCCACCGTATAGAAATCATAGTGATGCTCAAGAGCCAGTGAAATCAGTGACTGCATAGGATAAAGCTTGAAAAAGTGGAACATCGTGGTAATCTATAAACCCACCACAAGATACAAGATCACCTAAAATTGGCCAAGGACGCCCGCCAACCGCTGGAGAAAGCTGGAATTTATAGGAGTTCGTGTAGTTGGTATACGTTGGCTTTACAAAAATTACGGTCAATACACAACAAGAAGAGCGCATGGGAAATTTCACAACAGGGGAGACTGACGGACCAGCTATGGGGAGCATGATTTGCAGCCGGGAGACCACCACATTCATTTTGATGGGACTAAAATTCAGGCGGCCACAAACGGACACCATAAAACGTTATACAGAGAGGCCATAAAGATTGCAAAACAGCCCAGTAATTTCAGTAGGAAGGAGTAGGGCATGAAACTGAATGATATCTCGTGTCCGGTGCTGAAGAAGTTGTGTACCAGTCTTCCACCATGGGGTGACAGCAACAGCGGACGACAGAAGTCGTCAACGGCCAATTGCGCTCGCGTATTCGGCAGGCGGAAGAGGAATTTTGTTGTAATCAGCAGCGAGCCAGAGTGTGAATAGGGTGCAAGAAGCTACGATCCCCCTAGGAAATGTCCTCTGCTGATGGGGACGAAGCATTGGGTTTTACGGTGAAATCCATTCGAACGCGGCATAATAACCCAGAACATTTTGTTAGTTGTGACATTTTCGGCCGTAAAAGCTTACACCATATAGATTACTACTCGATGTTTTATCCACTGTCTTATCTTCGCTATTGAGTGGACTATGCCTTTCTGTGTCCATGCGTCCATTTTTCAACGCCTGACCTCCTGCCCAGAGAATATAAGCCTTAATGCTTTCCCTTGTCACATATATTGGAGGTACTAAACAGGCTAAAAACATTAATAGTCTGCAAACGAAGTAAATACTGATGTAGTCTTGCTCAGTACACTGTTCTCAGTCACTAATAAACACATCTGCGCTTATACCTGTTACAGCCCATACATTCCCTGTAGACGAAATTGGGTGCAGGCCATTTTTGTTCTTTATTGGTAGGTAGGTAGGTTGATGACGTCTAAGAACTGTTAACATCTTCCCGTGGAAAATTCTAGGGTGATAGGTGGAATTTGACGAACTAAAATAATGCGGGAGCCAAGGGCCTTGCCACAGTTGTAACACCGGTACCCGTCAGTACCGAAGTTAAGCGCTGTCGGGCTGGGCTAGCACTTGGATGGGTGACCGTCAGGTCTGCCGAGCACTGTTGGCAAGCAAGGTGCACTCAGCCCTTGCCAGGCAAATTGAGGAACTACTTGACGGAGAAGTAGCGGCTCCGGTCTCGGAAACTGAGAGCGGTGTGCTGACCACATGCCCCTTTAGATACGCATCCAGTGACGCCTGTGGGCTGATGATGACACGGCGGCCAGCCGGTGAATCTTGGTCCTTCATGACCTGTGCGGGAGGAGTTTAGTTTTTATAAGAATGCCGGAGTATCTGAGAAAAACTGGATTAGAGTAAGAATCTTGAGCTTTTAGCAACATTCACAACCCTTGATGAAAATGGCTTTCTATTTATTACTCAACACTGGTGAATGTAGCTGTCTTAGAAGATACAGAGTAGGATAGACAATATGATCGAAAATGGTTTCACACTTACGAAGGTATCTTATTTTCGTCTAACTGCCGATCTGCATTGTCTGCTGCCAATTAATCGGCATATGGTCTACACACAGCTGATTAATTTCCTCATAAATCTGAGCTGACGGGTTCGTTGTTGGAGTCTTCTAAAGGTGACAATGCAAGTGATTTCCAGTTGCTTGATTAGATTTTGGTGAGAAACTGACAGGGTCGTATTAAAATGAGAGGGTGCAGGACAACCTGTCGAACGATTTTTGCAAATCCAAGTTGCAACTGTCTGTCAGGTTTACGATGTGATGTTCTTCCGTCCACAATGCAGATGACCCCTTGCGTGTAGATACTGCTAGCAGGCCATTCAATTAGGTGCGGCCCTCCCTTTTCACCAGTCAGACTCAGTAGGACTCGCAGGGAGAGGCCACGACGTTAAGATTACAGATCTACTTCACATTTTGTACACCTTTAGTAGGCTATTAAAAGAACATAAAGTGCAAGTTGTAACCTGCACTACACTGGCAATTACGAGAAAATTGCAAGAGAAGTTTGACGCGTCTGTTATGTGTCTTATGAATCTGTAGGAAGGGACCGGCCGTTTCAGTTCATGCTAGTCAGGTGATTAGCGTTCGGGTTTCGTAAAACGAACGTGTGTAAGGCGACGGTTCGACTCCAGCTCAAACTTAATTACTGATCTTTTTTCTCATCCCTGGTTATGTTATTTAATTCATATGATATTTGAGGGGTAATACACTGAAAAAGAAAACCACATGTACTTGCGCTAAGTATTTACTTTAAGTTTCAATTTATGTTTTCCATGTCTGTATGACAAATACCACAATGCTACGTAGTGATGTCGAGAGCACATCCGACGAGTAACTGTACTCTTGTGGTCTGGCACATTGTGACTTACTGTATTACTGATCGTAAATGATTTGCATCATTATTTATAGAGGTTGGACTTCAGGTTTCAAGGCCTCTCCCTCGTCCTTGAAAATTTAATTACAAATAGTAAATAGGAAAGAAATATACGAATTCACTAAATCTTCATGAAAATGCACGCGGATTTTTTTCGCTATATTACCTCTCAAATGTCTTAAAAGTTAAATAAATTGACCAATGATGAAAATACGTACATGAAAAGAAATATATTGGCGAGATCCGAAACGTTGCCTCGTCTACAACTCTCTCGACTTTTTGCCATGTAAACTTCACACTGATACATCAGGTACATAACAGACCCGTAAAACTTGTGTTGTCATCTTCTCGGAATTGTCACGTAAGTGCAGTTTAATACTTGCACATTACGTTGTTTTAATGGCCTACTAAAAGTGTACAATGTTTGAAATAACGTCGTGCCCTCCTGTAGTCAGTACTCAGTACATCCGTTGTTTTGGATGGAGCAACACGCAACAATTAACGAACCTCAAGTTTAAGATGTTTTTTTGATCTCCTTTCTTTTGGAAGAGGAGAGTGGGAAAGGGCAATTGACGCGGCGAACAATGAATTCTTCTCCATTTCAGAGTAGTACTTGCACGAATTCCATTAGTTGTTTCTTGTCTATGTTACAATCTCTGCCTCCCCCTACCTTTTTTATCCCCTGCAGCTCACACATCTACCATTAATTATTTCATTATTTCCCTTATGTCGTAACGCGTTTCAATCTCATCTTCTTGACAACGATTTCCTCACCGATTCTGGGCCTTAGATTCTAGTTCCTGATAAGTTCACCTAATTTTCGATATCCTTCTATTGCCCCACATCTCAAGCTCTTGGTTTCTCTACCTGTAAGGTTTCTCTCCTGTACGTGATTTACTTTCGTACAGTACTGTTCCAAATCCACATTCTTACAATCTTCTGTCTCAAATTAAAGCCGACATTCTCCTAGTAGACTTTTTTCCGCTGTGCTAGTGTTCTATTTGTGTTCTCATTGTTCCATCCATCATGACGTTACTTTGCTTCCGAAGTAAGAGAATTCCTTCCCTTCACGTACTTAATTATCCCCAATTTTAATATTAAGTTTATCGCTAGTTTCACTTCTGCTACATCTCTTAACATTAGTCTTTCTTCGGTTTACTCTCACTTATACTCAACAGACTGTTCATTACATCCATCAGGTCCTGCAGTTTTTAGTTTCACAGAAGATAACAATGTACTCAGTTGATCGTATCATTACTGTAACTTGATATTGAATTTTAATGCCATCCCTAAACATTCATTTTATATCTAACATTACCTCTTGTAGGGGTAAAAGAATACATCCCTTTCTTGTACCACTTCCAATTAGAGCACTTCGTTGTTGATGTGCGTTTCCCGTTTTCTCCTCTTGGTTCACGTATATGTTGTGTCCGAATAGCAATTTTCCCAAGTATTTTTGGAATCTTACATTGTCCATTTTCGATCAGTCTTACTAGGTCCATAAAGCCTTAATTAAGGTCCATCATATTTGATCGAAATCTTCCAAAGCTTCGTTAAACCGTTACTAATACTGGGCCTCTTCGTCTTCTACCGCGTGATCATATTTCCTTTCAATACACTTTCTGCTCCTATCTGCTCCCTCCTTTCTGTCTAACAGTATAACTCCTGCTGTACTCATAGTGTTGACGCCTTTGTATTTAACATCGCCAAAAGCTGTCTTGGCAATTATCACTTATTTGCGCTTTCTTCGCATTTTTTCCGTAGCCTCTTATATACTCAACATCCAAAAAAGTTTTGCATCACCCCGATTCCCAGAACTGCTGAAGATAGACGATGACTGCGGATATTGTATCACAGACGCAGTCCCTTTGACTGTTCAGAGATATCACTAAACCCACCCAAAGATCTAAACAACCATGCACGAGCGGCTCCTATTAGACTGAAGGGGCCCGACAGCTCGGCTCCTATTAGACTGAGGTGGCCCGACAGCTGATCAGTTCCAGTCATTCAACCAGGAAGGAGATACACAGCTCGTCTGTAGTTAAACCATGTCTAGACGTTCAATACTGCGGTTCGATTGCGTCAGCATTGTACCTTTACGCCAGGAAGGGCTCTCAACAAGGGAAGTGACCAGAGGTCTCGGAGTGAACCAAAGCGATGTTGTTCGGACATGGAGGAGACACAGAGAGACAGGAACTATCGATGACATGTCTCGCTCAGGCCACCCAAGGGCTACTATTGCAGTGGATGACGGCTACCTATGGATTATGGCTCGGAGGAACTCTGACAACAACGCCACCATGCTGAATAATGCTTTTCGTGCAGCTACAGGACGTGTTGTTAGGACTCAAGCTGTGCGCAATAGGCTGCATGACGCGCATCTCCACTCCAGACGTCTATGGCGAAGTCCATCTTTGCCACCATGACACCATGTAGAGTGATAAAAATGGGCCCTACAACAAGCCGACAGGATTGCTCAGGATTGGCATCACGTTCTCTTCACCGATGAGTGTCGCATATGCCTTCAAACAGAAAATTATCGGAGACGTGTTTGGGGGCAACCCGGTCAGGCTGAACGCCTTAGACACACTGTACAGCGTAAGCAACAAAGTGGAGGTTCCCTGCTGTTATGGGGTGGCATTATGTGGGGCCGACGTACGCCGCTGTTGGTCATGGAAGGCGCCGTAATGACTGTACGATACGTGAATATAATCCTCCGATCGATAGTTCAGCCACATCGGCAGCATATTGGCGAGGCTTTCGTCTTCATGGACGACATTTCGCGCTCATATCGTGCACATCTTGTAAATGACTTCCTGAAGGATAACGACATCGCTCGACTAGAGTGGCCAGTATGTTCTCCAGAAATGAACCTTATCGAACATGCCTGGGATAGATTGAAAAGGGCTGTTTATGGATGATGTGGCCCACCAACCACTCTTAGGGTCCTCCCCGAATCGCCTTTGAGGAGTGGGAAAATCTGGACAAACAGTGCCTTGATGAACTTGTGGATATTATGCCACTAAGAGTACAGGTATGCATCAATGCAAAAAAATTGGAAATTTGTGAAAGTACTGTGGGACCAAACTGCTGAGGTCATCGGACCCTAAGCTTACACACAACTTAATCTAACATAAACTAACTTACGCTAAGGACAACACACACACCCATGCCCGAGGGAGGACTCGAACCTCCGATGGGGGCAGCCGTGTGGACCTTGACAAGGTCCCTAAGACCGCACGGCTACCCCGCGCGGCATCGTTAATGCTGCTGGGTATTAGAGGTAACGGTGTGCAATGTGTGATTTTCATGAGCAATGAAAAGGTTGGAAATGATGTTTATGTTGATCCCTATTCCAATTTTCTGTACGGGTTTCTGAACTCTCGGAACCGAGATGATGCAAAAGCTTGTTTTGATGTGTGCATATTTGGTATCTTCCTACGTCTCAAGGCCTATCACAAAGATATCTCTCTGTCTTATGATTTTTAAGCAGTGTATTTTCTATTACCGGCTGAAATTTCAATGCACAGCTGTCTTTGTGCTCTCTGAATCCTATTACTGTGTCTGCCATTAAATCCCGCAGTTCAGCGGTCAAATACTTCATGATAATAAGATTTTCTTCACTCATTACGTACTGAATTGCTTGTTCAATTACTGAAATTCTTTCACTATTTCTTCATTTTCGGCTCAGTTCATTTATGTACAGATAAGACGGAAGAATGTGTGTACTGTATTCAGTCGTCTGAAGGTAGGTGGATGAAATAAAGCGTGACCTTAAAATACAGCTGTAGCATTTATTCGTATCATATACGTACCAAGATCACAGTTTATTTCACAGTGTACGATCTTCACCATTTATACATATTACTTACATTTCAAAGTCACGGTATATTTCTTAGTGTTCTATCTTCAGGCGACATAATGTAGTACACACACTCACCCGCTCTCGGCCGCCCCCCCCCCCCCCCCCCCCCACACACGATGTTTATAAATGAATGGTGTGTTTTTAAAAACTAAAACAAATCTATTTATTACTTTGTATGGACTAACCAAGAGCACTGTTAAGATGATCTTGCACATTCCTGTGAAAATGGGGCGGAGCAGCGTCCACTTACAAAATGTTACCATCATAACGCCTCGCGGCCTTTGCGTCAGACAAAAAGATTGACCAGGACTCTTCTCCGTACAAAGACATACGGTTTCCACGAACTGCCGGTACCACTTACCTATTTTATTCTTGCGTGGCGAGTCCTTCCTAAACCTTGCACTGTAACCACAGATCAGGACACCGCAGAACCCAAAAAGCCTCTTCCGGTTGCGACGCAATTTTGCAAACAGACGCTACGCCTCTGCAGTAAGCGTGACAAGCGAACAGCCGGCAGCGCATCAGTGGCTTGGGCAGCTGAAGTGCTTAAGCTGAAAGGTTTGTCCATACACGTATATATAAAAAACTGGACATGGGACGATACTGAAGACCGAACCCGAGGGTGAACAGCCGCGTTCGCTACCATCTACGTTATAACAGCTGACATTAATTGTATCTGAGATGCCGCTTCAATTTTCGCACCCAATGGCCCGACTGGCTAAATTCAGTGCTAGTTAACTCAGAAAGGGCGCAACGTATCCAATTTTCTTCTTCCCTGCAACACCCTCTTTTATTTTGCAGACTATTTGTGAGCACCATATATATATATATATATATATATATATATATATATATATATATATATATATATATATATATATATATCATCAGCCAGTTAAAGTGGTTCAAATGGCTCTGAGCACTATGGGACTCAACTACTGTGGTCATCAGTCCCCTAGAACTTAGAACCAATTAAACCTAACTAACCTAAGGACATCACACACATCCATGCCAGAGGCAGGATTCGAACCTGCGACCGTAGCAGCAGCGCGGCTCCGGACTGGAGCGCCTAGAACCGCACGACCACCGCGGCCGGCCATCAGCCAGTTCTATCAGTGATGTGTCCTCTTTGAGTCGGCGTGTAACAGTGCTGACTACATGCCCATCCACATGTGCTTGTGGGCTGAGGATGACACGGTGGCCGTCGGTACCGTTGGGCCTTCATGGCCTGTTCGGAAGGAGTTTAGTTTTTATATACTGCCGCACACCTTGGCGCATTTTTTGTCTTAGTAGCATGCGCTGCAGTGAGCGCACCTGGCAGCATGCAGGCGGATTCGACACTGAAGTCCGGATTTGTATAATGTGTGTGTTTGCATGTCTGTGTGAAATGCAAGAGAAGAAATAAGATGCTGCGTGAAGGATAATGTGCGACATGATATCCGTTGTGTTACTACCACATCGTATTTCGGTTTCATCGTATATATGTGTTCATATACCTAAACAACAGATATATAGAATAACATACATGTGTCAAATTGGAAGTTCGATCAAATACATACATACATACAGCCAGTTCAGTGCGGAGGGTCGGCGTCTGTAAAGTGTAGGATAACTTCAGCATATTACAGCAGAGGACCTACTTCTACTTCTTCTACAGCGTTTTCGATACCTCGACATTCGCAGGCAGGGGAGGTGGGGGAAGGGGTAGGGAGGAAATATTGAGCTGAAAAAAAATTGATAACGGCACATTAACGTAACTAGATGATAAGAATATTTTTCATATTAGACCCGAAAAATTAGAAAACAAAGTTCATGAACATAAGAAAAGAACAAGAAGAAAGGGCATAAAAAGCTGAAGGTGCTTGGAACTTTCTGAGTCAAAATGCTTCGCGACATATTTTCGGATGAACGAAATACTGTCCCGAATTCATTGTTGATAAAAATACGCCTCAAAGGAAAAAAAACTATGATCGATAGCAATTGCCATAAATTTTGTAACCTTATCTTGCTTCTTAGAGCGCCATCTAGTGAAACAAAAAACATATGTAATAGCAGTAATGTGGAATTAAGTGTCATCAACAAAAAAGTGAAAAACTTGCAGAGCAGTGCATAATACTATCAGCTGCTTGTTTTAAGAGTACGGACAGACGGAAATTTCCTCTTGTACATGTGAAAAAGTAAATGCTAAGGGAGCTGTTATCGCGCGCAAACAGTTCTTGCTGGCACTCCGCGCGAGGCAAGGCGAGATCCATAAAGTGACGCCGGCTTGCGGAGTGTGAGAGCGCCTTAGAAAAGAAACGCAGCGTCAGAAGTCGCTGACGCCGGCGTCGCGACGCCATCCGTCTCTTGTCGGCTGAGCCAGCAGCGCGACGCCGTGATGTCAAAGCGACGTCCTCGTGATGCATGTGGGCGAGCAGCGAGTGCAACGCACGCGACACGGCATCGGAGCGCCAGAACGTCTAATCACACGCCACTCGTCTTAGTCGCCAGTTTCTTCATTGCGGGTGGCATAAAAAGGTTACTTCACTTTCATCACCTCGGTGAAAACGAAAGATCAAAACAGATTTTTCTTGCATCCAAGAATTACTGTATTTTAGAGAGGGTAACATGTGCGGCCCAAGGTTGCAAAACTTCCGGTGAGTTAAAGTTACGGTGTGATACACACAGATAAAGTGTGCCCTTCCTGTGACCTGTGTTTTCAATTGCTTCTTCGAATTACAATAACTGACAGCATACGTCGACTGAGTACTGATGGCATTCGCTGACTGAGTACTGACGATAATCTCTTGAAGGTCGTAAAAACGGTTTTATAGAAATATATCTCATATATATCAACATAACACTTTTATTAATAGATATCATTCTGCTTCAAGTTTACTTCCTTCCAGGGAGCTTTACGGAACACATTCACTTTTACAAAAAAGAAAATGTAATAATTTCTACAACATTTTCTATAAAAGTTGATAAGTTTGTAAAGAAGTCGAAACCTGCGGTCGAGACCAATTTCACTTGGTGCCAGTTTCTTTTTCCCAAGGACAGCCTAACCACTTCTTTTGCACCAGGACAACCTTTAAACTTCCAGGAGAAATGTCATCGACGCATCATCAGTTATCAGAGCGTAAGCAAAAACTATAGACGTAGCAAAAATATGGATAGTTTACGATTATTATTTTTTTTTCAGTAGCTTCATCACCGTCCTACATCCGTAAGGTACAAGGTGTATGTAACACAGTCGTAATTTTCCCCCTGATTGTAATTCATACGCATATCGCATTTGGATCAACCTAAAATTTAAGCTGGAATATATCACGAACGTTCAGCTTGTGCCTAACACTATGTAGGAAAACAACTATTCGAAACAGCTTCCAGTACTTTCGCAAAGGATAAATACAGGTCGCGCGTGGTTTTAAGGTCATATGCCATTGTTCGTGAGAAACAGTAAAACGATCACGTGATGATGATGAAGTGGATAGCGATCACACATACTTTTGTCCAAAGTAGACATGAAATTCTCAATAATAATGAGATTTAGTGACTGTGGTGACCAGGGAAGATGCGACAATTGATCATCGTGCCCACAAAACCATTCCTGGATGATGCGAACTGTGCAACAGGAGCATTGTCATCTTGTAACACATCATCACTATTGTGGAACAAATATTGATCTAAGAGATGGACCCGATAAAAAAATGGTCACAGTCCTAGGAAAGGAACGTGGCCTTGCAGTGTAACCCTGAGCCATGGAATATTGCAAAATGGCGGACCAAATCATCACCAAATTGCCACTATGTTTGCTCGTGGCAGCAAGTAGTCTGCATTATAGGCTGAGACGCCGTACGGTAGACATACATTAGGCCAGAAGTTGGAAATATGTATTACAAGACTTATCCGGCAAAGTGACTTACTTCTATTACTACACAGTCCAGGTTTGATGGTTTCGGCTCCTTGTTTCCCTGTTACGGCCATTTGCACCATTGATGTGTGGTTTTCGAATAGACGCTTGCCTTGGAGTTTATAGCTTGTGAACCTCCCCCTTGTTGTTCTTATGTTGTACAAAGGATTTAGGAGTGTGAAATTCGACTTTTCAGTGTCATTTGTGGCTGTCGTCCTCTTAATTTCTGTCACAGGCATTTTAAATGACATTCTGTCACCATCTCTCAGTACACACATTCATTCACTTTGTGACTTAGTGGACGTTGTTTTTCCGCTTTCCAAGTCTGCAGTATTAAACTTCGATACGATGTCCCTTGAAACACCAAACACTTCGGCTGCTTGGTTACGGAAGCTCCCACAATACGAGCACCAAGAAATTGTCCACGTTCCACTTCTCTTACCTCCGACATAAGGCACCACAACCACACAAAACACTCGTCCGGACACGAACTACACGTGAAATGCATTGAGTGCACTCCACAGGTGCCGTTCGAGGTCAAATACTACAGCACAACCTGCAGGCATGACTGGGATCTGCGTTTATGATCAAGCATGCAATTCTCGCAGCATTTCTATATGTCTGTCCAACGCCGTTACGTCTTTCTATACACATAGCAGCAATGATTTACACTACTGTCCATTACAATTGCTACACCAACAAGAAATGCAGATGATATACGGGTGTTCATTGCACAACTATATTATTCGAGAACTGACATGTTATTACATTATCACGCAATTTGGGTGCATAGATCCTGAGAAATCAGTACCCAGAACAACCACCTCTGGCCGTAATAACGACCTTGATACGCCTGGGCATTGGGTCAAACAGAGCCTGGATGGCGTGTACAGGTACAGTTACCCATACAGCTGGCCACCATTGATCAGACGTTTCCAATTGGTGAGCGATCTGGACAATGTGCTGGCCAGGGCAGCAGTCGAACATTTTCTGCATCCGGAAAGGCCCGTACAGGACCTGCAACATGCGGTCGTGCACTATCCTGCTGAAATGTAGGGTTTCGCAGGGATCGAATGAAGGGTAGAGCCACGGGTCGTAACACATGAAATGTAACGTCCACTGTTCAAAATGCCGTCAATGTGAACAAGAGGTGGCCGAGACGTGTAACCTATGGCACCCCATATCATCACGCCACGTGATACGCCAGTATGGCGATGACAAATACAGGCTTCCAATTTGCGTTGTTGTCTTGCAAACGTACCCATTTGTTGAATCAGGGATCGAGACGTGGCTGCACGATCCGTTACAACCATGTGGATAAGATGCCTGTCATCTCGACTGCTAGTAATACGAGGCCGTTTGGATCCAGCACCGCGTTCCGTATTACCCTCCTGAACCCATCTATTCCATATTCTGGTAACAGTCATTGGATCTCGACCAACGCGAGCAGCAGTGTCGCGATACGATAAGCCGCAATCGCGCTAGGCTATGATCCGACCTTTATCAAAGTCAGAAACGTGATGGTATGCATTTCTCCTCCTTACACGAAGCATCACAACAACGTTTCACCAGGCAACGGGGGTCAACTGCTGTTTGTGTATGAGAAATCAGTTTGAAACTTTCCTCATGTCAACACGTTGTAGGTAGTTTGTGTAAATGCTCTGAAAAGCTAATCATTTGCATATCACAGCATTTTATTTCTGTCGGTTGAATATCGCGTCTGTAGCACATCTTGTGGTGTAGCAATTTTAATGGCCAATTTTAATGGTCAATTTTAATGGCTAACGTGTAGTTCCTGAAAATTAGTACATAATGCATTTGTACGTCTAAACTTTTTGTTGATTTTATATTATCATTTTCAATTTAATTTGATCAGCACTTTAATCGTACCAAAGTCGTTTATTTGTAAATACCTTTTGGATGTTTTAGATCCGATTACCCACCGTGCTTGCTCGGAATAATGGGAAACCAATTGTTCGTTACGATAAACACCATCGTTTTACCCAAACAAGATCGTAACATGTAATAATGCGCAACTGAAGTAAATACCCACTGGATGTACCACAAAAAGTGCTGAAAGAAAATTGATCTAACAATGTCTTGCATAAAGCGTAATTTTTGTCCAGTTGCTTACTGTGTAAGATGAAAATGCTCTTACTTACGTTACCGTACGTATCAATTGGAAGGAACTGCGTATCAAGTAAAGACGCACCTCGAAGGCGTGATGCAGACTTGTCACAAATTGCTATTCATTCAGGTATTGACGGAAAATGCAAAACCGTAGACTTTGGCCGCCGGTAGATGAACGTGTGACTCAGCATCGAAATTTCGCCTTGAAGCTGGCAAGCGTAGTAAGTGGAGGACATGTAGATACCAGGACATAAAGTCTGTGAATTTAATGCCGCGTATTCAATAGGACAGTAACTATGCCTCCCAGAGAGGCGAGTGAACAATGTACGCAGATGACAGCATTTGAGAGAGGGCGCGTAGTTGGGTTCTAAGAAGCTGGCTGGGATAGTCGGTAAATCGCTCCAAACTTCAAAAGGAACAATCGCACTATTCGACGATGTTTGCCGGAATGGGTGATCCATGGCCGAACACAACGTCAAACAGGAAATCAGTTGACCTAGAGAGATGACAGAACGAGCGGTACTCAAAGCCTCATATAGATCATTATATTTGATCTGACATGCAGTGACCACAAGGACCATGTAAAGGCGGCTCACAGGAGGGGGCTGAGTTCACGGCGCCCCTTGCGCCGACTACCATTGACGTCTCTCTACACTAACAAGCTCGTCTACAACAGTGTCTGGCACATTCGCCCTGGAATATTATTCTCTAGGGGTAGAATTTTCTTCAGTGGTCAGTCCCACCTCGAACTAAGCGAAGACGTGTCTGGAGGTACCCTGAACTGTCACCCACCATGCGGCCCGATAGCCAGGAGTGTACAAGGGCGCCATTCCACGTCATAGCAGGATGCCTTTAATTGCCAACCACAGTACTCTTAAAGTGTCGACGATATTTTACGCCTCGTTTTGTTGCCATTGATGGCAAGCCATCCTGGGCTTACACTTTCAGCAACATAATGCATGCCCGTACACAGTGAGTGTTTCTATTGCTTGTCTTCAAGCTTGCCAAATCCTGCCATGGCTGGCAAGATCACCGGATATGTCCCCAATTAAGCAGGTTTGGATCATTACGAGCAGAGCCCTCCAACCAGCTCGGCATTTGAAGACTTAACGCGCCATTTGGATAGAATCTGTAATATATCCTTCAGAAGGACATCCAACAACTATTTTAATGAATGCCTAGCCGAATAATGTATTAGAGCCAGATGGACTAACGTATTAGTGACGCACTCAATTTGTGAAGCCCTTTCTCTTGAATTAATCAAGCAATTTTTCTGAAATTATAGTCATTCGTTTGTTTTCACATGTACATCTCAACCACCGATTTGCGTTCCATGCGGATAATTCATTTCTGGAGCGTAGTTTTTGGTGCGGGGATGTAACAACACCTTTATATATACACTGCAATTTGCTGTCATGTGCGTGTCAGATGTACTTGGTATTGCAACGTGGGTTTGAATTTGTTCCCGTTCCAGTCGCGTACGGTGCGCTAGACGGTCGACTACTTAAATGTCTCTAGGAGAGGTGTAATTATTCCAATCTTGTTTCTACGAACTCAGTAGGGAGCAGTATATAGGATGCTGAAGTGTATTTTCTAGATTCTCCTCTTAATACTGGCTCTTGAAAGTCTGTAAGTAGGACTACCAGGGATAGTTGATCTTCGAGTGTCTGTCACTTCACGTTCTCCAGCATTTCCGCGAGGCTCTTCTGGAAGGCAAATAAATCTACCACCATTCATCCTGCCCATCTTTGCATACTTTCAGTACCCCTAACAGTTGTCTTCGATATAGGTTCTCGGTATACGTCACTGCATCTTCATTGATCTCATCCTCGTCGGTCATTTATTTCATTTCAGAGCAAATAATTCATTTCTTCTTGCACCCGACCCATGAAAGTAAAAGGAGTGAAACAAATTCAACCAGAAAACTGATATATGAAGGACATATTTCAACAGTGGTACAAGTCTATTACCTCCACTTTTCTACCTTTAACGCTTCTGAAATTAATGATCCAAACAAACAGAAAGAAAGGTTCATCTCTAGCAAGAAGCCACATGCTAGAATATTTCTGGTATCTCAACTGCAGATTTTTCAGCGCTCATTTAACTTTAGGACTCTGTATCTCTAAATGAACAAAAATGGACTTGTACCACTATTGAAATAAGCCCTTCATACAAAATTAAATTGAAATCCCAAATAAAGCATTAACCTGACATTAATCTCTAGATACTAATTTATCTCGCAGTATTAAAACATAAGCAACTCGTCTCTTCTGGAGAGACTGAAAAGATTATTTCCTGTTGGTAGCACATGTGTCTAAGTATCTCAGGTGATAATTCCTCCAATATATCTGGTTGCAGTCCAGTAAGAAACTGTCCGTATATGTTAACCATCAGGGTTTGTTTAGTTAAGAAAGGAGCATATACATAGTTTCTAATAATCTCACGTCAATTGCGCACATTGCACTGAATTGTACGTTCAAGTTTCCTCAACCAGTTTGGCCTCCCTGTGACACAATAATGCGGGGCCTACGTTTCTTATATTCAGTCTTGCGTAGTTTGTTGAGGGTTATTCAATGTTAAAAGAATTCTCTGCTTAAAGAAAAAAAACCTTACGCCTAATATTAGGGCGAGAAATTCAATGAGACTTGTGCACGCCTTCTAGTTAATCTGTTGGCGAGATGGCACATCATCGTGAGGCGCACCAAGGCTGGCTGGCTACCTTGAGCATTTCAGCACTGTATCGACGATTGTTCTTCTTAATTTTATTAATAATTGGGCGAGAACTGTAAGTTATTGTAGTCTACATGACGTAAATTTTGGAAATTTATTAAAACAAGTCGTCTGTATTAGATATATGCTATTTACTCACTGTAAGATAGCGCCAGCCTTTATCATATGTTTTTAACATTGTGGTTGTTATGGTCTGAGGTTCGTTCGCGTTTATGTTCCTACGTTCTGTAAATTATTGCCACAAACAGTAAATATAGTGAAATTAATTCCCGTTCAATATATCTAGAATGAGAGAAGTATCAAGAAGCGAAAAAAAGGAGCATTATCAAGAAGCGAGAAAATACAGGTTCCAAGTGTGCAATACTGGTTACTTTTGATTGCGTGATCTATCCCAATCCGAAATCGTCGTTCGTAAAGAACAGTCACAATTATGTTATGGATAAAACTGGAAGACTTTCAAAATACAGCAGTGTGTTACAACCGACAGAAATTTCCAACATTTTCGAAAAGGGTATTTCATTTGTGTCTTTTACTCCCGTGAGTCAATGAACATATATTTTCACAAGCTTTAAGAGTTAAATCAGCCTGTCGCAAAGCAGATCGAAACATTTCACGCGTGAAATGTACGAACAACTCCGAAATGGTTTACTCCAGTGTGTTAAAAATGGAATATGTGCAACAGCGAACAAAACATCAGTTTCGTTCGTACCGCTCGTTGACGTATTACTTACCCTCCTGATAGCAGTCAAGTATTCTTAAAATGACAGTTTGCTGCACGCTTCCTGCACTGACATTGTCGTTGGACACCGTCTCTCAGGATACCAATGGTTAGAGCTATGGTACCCTTTTAAGTTACGTTTTTCATTCAGCATAAAGAATTACAGTATCTGCATTCTCTTTATTCGTAAATGATCTTTTTTTCAGTAATCAGCACATGTTATTTACCTGGGTATGAATTCGAGGACTTATTCAGAAGACACCGAACGGTTTCATAAACACATATAAATTGTAAGTTTTAAGTACTGTAGTATATCGGAAAACACTTACCGGATTTCAGAATACGAAATTTGGATGAATCGTCTTTTACAGACACATGACATTAGGATTATAATTTACGTTAATCGCATTTGGTGAAAGTAAGTTGTTACACATATAGCTGAATTATTATAAAATACTCAAAATGAATGTCAGATCACGCTCGTGAATTCCGTAATTGGTGTTTTATGGATTGGAAACCTCCTCGTCAATACTCGTTCGACAACGGTAAATGTCTGCATGGAGGTACGTGTGTAATGGAGGCAAAAGTAAACTAACATTATTAGTGAAGTTGATTAGAGCACATTGTGCCTTCAATAGAGAACAGGACAATGCGTTGTGTCGTCAACAAACCTCGAATGGTAATTTCAAGCTAAGACAATGAGCGCAATTTCACTTTGTGCGAGGAAGAGTTGTCAGCATGGGACGTTGCACGCAGAATGGGCGTGTACCAGAGACACGCGCTTTGTTTTACTTGGCCTTGCATAAATCCACAAACGACGTACAAAGGGAGTTTCCAGCAACACAACAGGAATGAGGTTAAATACAAATGAACTATAATATCGCTTAGAACATGAAATACATACAGTGTTATACATTAATAAGATAGTAACAATATAAAGATCGCATTAAATGTTGTTGTTGTGGTCTTCAGTCCTGAGACTGGTTTGATGCAGCTCTCCATGCTACCCTATCCTGTGCAAGCTTCTTCATCTCCCAGTACCTACTGCAACCCACATCCTACTGAATCTGCTTAGTGTATCCATCTCTTGGTCTCCCTCTACGATATTTACCCCCCACGCTGTCCTCCAATACTAAATTGCTGATCCCTCGATGTCTCAGAAAATGTCCTACCAACCGATCCCTTCTTCTAGTCGTGCCACAAGCTCCTCTTCTCCCCAATTCTATTCAATACCTCCTCATTTGTTATGTGATCTACCCTTCAGCATTCTTCTGTAGCACCACATTTCGAAAGCTTCCATTCTCTTCTTGTCCAAGCTATTTATCGTCCATGTTTCACTTCCATACATGGCTACACTCCATACAAATACTTTCAGAAACGACTTCCTGACACTTAAATCTATACTCGATGTTAACAAATTTCTCTTCTTCAGAAACGCTTTTCTTGCCATTGCCAGTCTACATTTTATATCCTCTCTACTTCGACCATCATCATTTTGCTCCTCAAATAGCAAAACTCCTTTACTACTTTAAGTGTCTCATTTCCTAATCTAATTCCCTCAGCATCACCCGACTTAATTTGACTACATCCCACTATCCTCGTTTTGCTTTTGTTGATGTTCATCTTATATCTTCCCTTCAAGACTCTGTCCATTCCGTTCAACCGCTCTTCCAAGTCCTTTGCAGTCTGTGATAGAACTACAATGTCATCGGCGAACCACAAAGTTTTTATTTCGTCTCCATGGATATTAATGCCTACTCCGAATTTTTCTTTTGTTTCCTTCACTGCTTGCTCAATATACAGATTGAATAGTATCGGGGAGAGGCTACAACCCTGTCTCACTCCCTTCCCAACCACTGCTTCCCTTTCATACCCCTCGACTCTTATAACTGCCATCTGGTTTCTGTAGAAATTGTAAAGAGCCATTCACTTCCTGTATTTTACCCCTGCCACCTTTAGAATTTGAAAGAGAGTATTCCAGTCAACATTCTCAAAAGCTTACTCTAAGTCTACAAATGCTAGAAACGTAGGTTTCCCTTTCCTTAATCTTTCTTCTAAGATAAGTCGTAAGGTCAGTATTGCCTCACGTGTTCCAATATTTCTACGGAATCCAAACTGATCTTCCCCAAGGTCGGCTTCTACCAGTTTTTCCATTCGTCTGTACACAATTCCCGTTAGTATTTTGCAGCTGTGACTTATGAAACTGATAGTTCGGTAATTTTCACATCTGTCAACACCTGCTTTCTTTGGGATTGGAATTATTATATTCTTCTTGAAGTCTGAGGGTACTTCGCCTGTCTCATACATCTTGCTCACCAGATGGAAGAGTTTTGTCAGGAATGGCTCTCCCAAGGCTGTCAGTAGTTCTAATGGAATGTTGTCAGCTCCCGGGGGCCTTGTTTCAACTCAGGTCTTTCAGTGCTCTGCCAAACTCTTCACGCAGTATCGTATCTCCCATTTCATCTTCATCTACATCCATTTCCATAATACTGTCCTCAAGTGCATCGCCCTTGTATGCACCCTCTATATACTCCTTCTACTTTTCTACTTTCCCTTCTTTGCTTAGAACTGGGTTTCCATCAACGCTTTTGATATTCATGCAAGTGGTTCTCTTTTCTCCAAAGGACTCTTTAATTTTCCTTTTGGCAGTGTCTATCTTACCCCTAGTGAGATAAGCCTCTACATCCTTACATTTGTCCTGTAGCCATCCCTGCTTAGCCATTTTGCACTTCCTGTCGATCTCATTTTTGAGACGTCTGTAATCCATTTTGCCTGCTTTATTTACTGCATTTTTGTATTTTCTCCTTTCATCGATTAAGTTCAATATGTCTTCTGTTACCCAAGGAGTTCTACTAGTCTTCGTCTTTTTACCTACTTGATCCTCTGCTGCCTTCACTACTTCATCTCTCAGAGCTACCCATTCTTCTTCTACTGTACTTCTTTCCCCCATTCCTGTCAATTGTTCCCTTATGCTACCCTCGAAACTATGTACAACTTCTGGTTCTTTCATTTTATCCAGGTCACATCTCCTTAAATTCCCGCCTTTTTGCAGTTTCTTCAGTTTTAATCTACAGTTCATAACCAATAGATTGCGGTCAAGTCCACATCTGCCCCTGGAAATGTCTTACAATTTAAAACCTGGTTCCTAAATCTCTGTCTTACCACTCTATAATCTATCGGATCCCTTCTAGTATCTCCAGGATTCTTCCATGTATACAACCTTCTTTCATGATTCTTGAACCAAGTGTTAGCTATGATTAAGTTATGCTCTTTATCTCATCATACATTTCTTCAATTTCTTCATCTGCAGAGCTAGTTGGCATATAAACTTGTACTACTGTAGTAGACGTGGGCTTCGTGTGTATCTTGGCCACAATAATGCGTTCACAATGCTGTTAGTAGTAGCTTACCCGTACTTCTATTTTTTATTCGTTATTAAACCTACTCCTGCATTACTCCTATTTGATTTTGTATTTATAACCCTATATCCACCTGACCAAAATCTTATTCCTCCTGCCACCGAACTTCACTAATTCCCACTATATCTAACTTTAACCTATCCATTTCCCTTTTTAAATTTTCTAATCTACCTGCCCGGTTAAGGGATCTGACATTCCACGCTCCGATCCGTAGAACGCCAGGTTTCTTTTTCCTGATAACGACGTCCTCCTGAGTAGTCCCCGCCCGGAGGTCCGAATGGGGGTCTATTTTACCTCCGGTATATTTTACCCAATAGAACGCCATCATCATTTATCCATACAGTAAAGCTGCATGCCCTCGGGAAAAATCACGGCCGTAGTTTCCCCTTGCTTTCAGCCGTTCGCAGTACCAGCACAAGGCAGTTTTGGTTAATGTTGCAAGGCCAGGTCAGTCAATGATCCAGACTGTTGCCCCTGCAGCTACTGAAAAGGCTACTGCCCCTCTTCAGGAACCACACGTTTGTCTGGCCTCTCAACAGATACCTCTCCGTTGTGGTTGCACCTACGGTACGGCCATCTGTATCGCTGAGGCACGCAAGCCTCCCCACAAATGGAAAGGTCCATGGTTCATGGGGAAGGCGCATTAAATATATCTCCCGAAATACCGTCGTGTATTTTCCAATATTGATCGGGAGGGAACAGCAACAGCGTGAGACAACGTTAGAATGGTACCTGGATATATGGCATCGGGCTCTCTTTACCGACAAGTGGAAGATTCGTGTAGCGTTTAGTTACGGACATGAAAGCGGGTGGGAATAGCCAGGTAACAATGCACGTTTCAGACGTGCTGACTCACGGGCCCACCAGATGAGTTGGTCTTTTCGTTTTAGGCCAGTATCATGTATTTATGGTGTATTTTTCTTATCGTTATAGAGGAAAATTGGGAGCCTGTCCCATTCTGGACACAATCCTCCAGCCTCAAGTGGAGCCCTTGTGTCATCATGTCCAAGACGATCATGTAGGATCACACTTTCCTACCTCATGAACTCCTTCCTTCACGAGGCAGCAAATAAGTGAAGGGGAAGGCCTGCGGTATTTACTGACAACAGTCGGGTTGAGCACGTCTGGAACCATATGAAAGCTGAAGTACGTCATCACAGGAACCATCATCAAACAGTTGATGAAATCAGGAAGACAGCCTTAATGGAGGACAACGGTCTTCATCAGCAACACCTCAACCACCAAGACGATACAAGCGTGTCACGTGGCGGAAAATAAGGCATTAAAGTTGTTGTGACTTGGCAAGACAGCCAAGTCACTATGAGAGGAAGCCGAAAGGCACGCGCTTAAGCTCACGCAGGCTGGCGCGAGGTCTGGAACATTTAAGGGAATTAATAGTAGCAAATACAGTACGTAGTTGATATAATACTTAACTTTAATCCCCAATTGGTGTACATCGCTCTTGACGGTACATAATGTCCATTTGAATATAAACTGATAATGGCGCCTTGCTAGGTCGTAGCAAATGAAGTAGCTGAAGGCTATGCTAACCATCGTCTCGGCAAATGAGAGCGTATTTGTCAGTGATCCATCTCTGGCTAAGTCGGCTGTACAACTGGGGCGAGTGCTAGTAAGTCTCTCTAGACCTGCCGTGTGGTGGCGCTCGGTCTGCTATCACTGACAGTGGCGACACGCGGGTCCGACGTATACTAATGGAACGCGGCCGATTTAAAGGCTACCACCTAGCAAGTATGGTGTCTGGCGGTGACACCACAAAAGTTTATCAAACAGAAGACTCTGAATTCACACATGCCTAGTTAGCGTTATGATTACTGTAGAGATGCGTTCAAAAATACGCAGAAGCGACGAAACTAGTTTTCAGACGTTATCAGAGGAAGCTACACTACTGGCCAATAAAATTGCTACACCAAGAAGAAATGCAGATGATAAACGGGTATTCATAGGACAAATGTATTATACTAGAACTGATATGTGATTACATTTTCACGCAATTTGGGTGCCTAGATCCTGAGAAATCAGTACCCAGAACAACCACCTCTGGCCGTAATAATGCCCTTGATACGCCTGGGCATTGAGTCAAACAGAGCTTGAATGGGGTGTACAGTTGCAACTGCCAATGCAGTTTCAACACGATACCACAGTTCATCAAGAGTAGTGACTGGCGTATTGTGAGGAGCCAATTGCTCGGCCACCATTGACCCGACGTTTTCAGTTGGTGAGAGATCTGGAGAATGTGCTGGCCACGGCAGCAGTCGAACATTTTCTGTATCCAGAAAGGCCCGTACAGGACCTGCAACATGCGGTCGTGATTTATCCTGCTGAAATGTAGGGTTCCGCAGGGATCGAATGAAGGGTAGAGCCACTGGTCCCAACGCATTAGAAATGTAACGTCCACTGTTCAAAGTGCTGTCACTGCGAACAAGAGCTGACCGAGACGAGTAACCAGTGGCACCCCATACCATCACGCCGGGTGATACGCCAGTATGGCGATGACGAATACATGCTTCCAATGTGCGTTCACCGCGATGTCACCAAACGTGGATGCGACCATCATGATGCTGTAAACAGAACCTGGATTCATCCGAAAAAATGGCCTTTTGCCATTCGTACACCCAGGTTCGTCGTTGAGTACACTATTGCAGGCGCTCGTGCCTCTGATGCAGCGTCAAGAGTAACCGCAGCCATGGTCTCAGAGCTGATAGTCCATGCTGCTGCAAACGTCGTCGAGCTGTACGTGCAGATGGTTGTTGTCTCGCAAACGTCCCCATCTGTTGACTCAGGGATCAACACGTGGCTACACGATCTGTTACAGCCATGTGGACAAGAAGCCTTTCATCTCGACTGCTAGTGATACGAGGCCGTTCGGATCCAGTATGGCGTTCCGTATTGCCCTCCTGAACCCACGGATCCCATATTGTGTTAACAGTCATTGGATTTCGACGAATCGCGATAGGCTACAATCCGTCCTTTATCACAGTCGGAAACGTGATGGAACGCATGTCTCCTCCGTACACGTGGCATCACAACAACGCTTTACCAGGCAACGCCGGTCAACTGCTGTTTGTGTATGAAATATCGGTTGGAAACTTTCCTCATGTCAGCATGTTGTAGGTGTCGCCACCGGCGCCAACCTTGTGTGAATGCCCAGAAAAGTCAATCATTTGCATATCACAGCATCTTCGTCCTGTCGGTTAAATTTCGCGTCTGTAACACGCCATCTTCGTGGTGTAGCAATTTTATTGGCTAGTAGTGAATATGTCGATTAGTGTGTACTGTCAAATATCTCGGTGAAACCATAATAACAGATCCAGAAATATTTAAGGGGAACAGCACAGCTGAACAACCGTGTGTACGGTACCATAGTAGTGTAGCAAGGAGAAATGCTATGCGAAAGGTAACTTTGTAGCTTTGTAACTTTTTTTTAGTTATCAGTTTCTTCCTGATTTTATGCGGCCCATCAGGAATTCCTTTCCTGTTCCAACCTTTTTATCTCGAAGTAGCACCAGCAATCAATGTCCTCAACTATTTTCTGGATGTATTCCAATCTCTGTCTTCCTCTACAAGTTTTTATCCTCTACAGCTCCGTCTAGTACCAAGGAAGCCATTCCCTGATGTCTTAACAGATATCCCTTCTTCTTGTCGGTGTTTTCCATATGCTCCTTTCCTCGCCGAGTCTGCAGAGCAAATCATCATCGCATATGATTTTTAACATTCTTCTGTAGCACCACAACTCAAATGCTTCTTTTCTCTTCTGTTGCTATTTTCCCACAGTCCATGTCTCAGTACCATACAATGCTGTGCTACAAACGTACATTCTCAGAAATTTCTTCCTCAACTTAAGGCTTGTGTTTTGTACTAGTAGACTTCCTTTGGGAGAAACGTCCTTTTTTGCCAGTGCTAGTCTATTTTTATGTCCTCCTTGTTTCGTCCGTCAATGATTATTTGGTGAATAGGTAGCGGAATGCTTTATGTGTTTCGTGATCACCAATTCTGGTTTTAAATTTCTCGTTCCTCTCGTTTCTACTACCTCTCATTACTGTCGTATTTCTTCGATTAACTCTCAGTCCAAATTCTGTACTCATTAGACAGTTCATTCTACAAAGCAGATCCTGTAATTCGTCTTCATTTCCACAGAGGACAGCAATGTCAGCGAATGTTATCACTGTAATCTTTTCACCTTGAATTTCAGTTCCAGTTTTGAACCTTTCTTTCATTTCCGTCATTGCTTCTTCGACGTACAGACTGCATGTCTGTCTTACAACCTTTTTAATCCGAGCACTTCTTTCTTGGTCTTCCATTCTTATTGTTGCCTCCTGGTTCTTATACATACCATTTACAACCCGTCTTTATCTGTAGCTTAACCGTATTTTTCTGAGTATTTCTAACATCTTACACCATTTTTCATTGTCGAACGCTTTTTCTAAGCCGACAAATCTAATTATTTTGCTGGATTTTTCTTTAGTCTTGCTTGCATTACCAATTGCAACTTTAGAACTGCCTGCATGGTGCCTTTACCTTTCCTGATGTCAAACTGATCATCATCTAACACATCCTCAATTCAATTTTCCATTTTTCTGAATGTTATTCTTCTTAGCGACTTGCATGCATGGGCTCTTAAGCTATTTCTGCAGTAATACTTTCCCTTATCAGGTCTTGCAATCTTCATTATTTTTATTAAGTTTTTTTTCCGAAAATCAGATAGTTTATCGCCAGACTCATACATTTTACACGTTAACGTGAACAGTCATTCTGTTGGAAATTCCCCGAAGGACTTTAGGAATTCGGATGGAATGTTATCTATCCCTTCTGCATAATTTGATTTTAAGTCTTCCAAAGCTACATTAAATTATTATTCTAATATTGAATACCTTAACTCTTCTACGTCGACTCATGTTTCTTCTCCTGGCACATAATCAGAAAAGTGTTCCCCTTTGTTAGAGGACTTCTATATACTGCTCTTTCTTCTGCATTAAACAGTGGAATTCCTATTCTACTCTTAATGCTACCACCCATGCATTTAATTTCACCGAAGGTTATTTGACTTTTCTGTATGCTGAGTTAATCCTCCTGACAGCCATTTCTTTTTCGGTTTCTTCACATTTCTCATGCAGCCATTTCGTGTTAACTTCCTTCCACTCCGATTTACGAAGGTGGTTTGAATGTTCTCGGAATCACCACGAGAGGTTAGCGCTAGCGCAATGAGTTGTTCACGTGATATTCATTGGATTGTTGCCCGCAAACACATGCCACGTCAGTGCTTTTGGAAGAGAGCTGTGGCGGTGATGTGACTCTGTTGTTGTTCCCACGTGGTGATTTGTGAAGATGGAAAAAGTCGAGATTCGAGCAGTGATTAAGTATTTCGTAAAGAAAGGTATGAAAGCAAAGGACATTCATGCCCATTTCCAGAATACGCTGGAGGACTCTGCTCCTTCATATTCAATTGTTGCCAAGTGGACACAAGAATTTAAATTTGGTCGAAGAGCTTAGATGAAGCTCTGCACAGAGGTCAGCCAAGATGTGTCACTACTCCAGAAATCATTGCAAAAGTGCACAAAATGGAGGATCGCCGATTGAAAGTGCGTGAAACTGCTCACTCTTGCCGTACGTCATCTGAAGGGGTATATCACATTTTAACTGAAGTACCAGAAATAAAAAAAAAAAAGATCTGCGAGATAGGTGCAGCGACTCTTGACGCTGTATCAAAAAGACATGAGAATGGGCATATCGGAACAATGTTTGACCCGTTTTAGAAGAAACAAACAGTACCTTTTGCATTGGTTTGTGACCACAGATGGAACTTGGGTGCACTGCTATACCCCAGAGACAAAACAAGAGTCAAAGCAGTCGAAACATGCTGATTCTCAGTCACCAAAGAAAGCAAAGACAATTCTTTCTGCGACAAGGGTCATGGCATCAGTATTCTGGGATGCAAAGTGGATTCTGTTTCTAGATTATCTCCCCACTGCGCTAACAATTACTGGAGAATACTATGCTGATCTACTGGACAAAATTGCAACATAAGATACGCGAAAAAAGGCCAGGATTAACAAGGAAGAAAGTCATCTTCCGTCAAGACAATGCGCTCCCGCACACATGTGCCGTCACCATGGAAAAATTACACGAACTAAGGTATGAATTGTTGCCACACTCGCCATATTCACCTGATATGCCTCCATCAGACTTTCATCTCTTCCCAAAACTGAAATTTTTTCTTGGTGGACGAAGATCCACTCCAAACGAAGAATTGAATAGCCAGAGTTGACAACTATTTCGCAGTCCTGGAGGAAACTCATTTTCGAGATGGGATCAAGGCACTGGAATATCGCTGGACCAAGTGCATTAGTCTACAAGGAGACTACACTGAAAAATAAAAAAGTTTCAGTGATGTAAGTACTTTTTCTGTTCAGTTCCAAGAGCTTTTCAAACCACCCTCGTATTTAGTTTCTAATTGACTTGTATTTCTGTATTCCTGAACTTTCCTGAACGTTTTTGTTCTTTCTTCTTTCATCAGTCATGTGAACTATTTCTTCTGTTACTCATGATTTCTTCGCATCTACCTTATTCGCACCTATGTTTTCTCTTCAAGCTCTGTGGCTGTCTTTTTATGGATGTCCGTTCCGATTCATTGAACTGCCTACTCAGCTACTCCTTCTCGCAGCATATATATCCTTAGAGAACTTATGCACATCTCTTCATTCTTTCACACTTCTTTGTGCGCTGATTCTTCTTGACTAATTACTTAAAATTATGACTACCCTTCGTCGCCATTAAATTGTTATCCGACTCTGAATCTGCTCTTGGGTGCGCCTTATAATCCAGTATCTATTTTCGTAACCTCTGCTTCACTATGATGTAATCTGAATGAAAAATTCCTGTATGTCCCGGCCTTTTCCCTCTACACCTCCTCCTCTTGTAATTCTTGACCAGAGTATCTCTAGTTAACAACTGAAATTTATTACAGAACTCAGTCTTTCTCTACTCTCAATACTAATCACCTCGAACCATGTTCTAGATCTGTTGATGTTACCCTATACTCATCTGACAAGAAATCCTGTTCTTCTTGCCATTGCACCTCACTGACGCCCTCTATCTCTATACTGAACCTTAGCATCTCCCTATTCAGATTTTCTAGTTTCCCTACGACGTTCCAACTTCTGACATTCAAGGCCCAGACTCATAGAATGTTATCCTTTCGTTTGTTTATTCAATTTTTTTCTCATGGTAACCTCTCCGTTCACAGTCTCCTCTCGGAGATCCGATTGGGGACTCGTCCAGAATCTTTTGCGAAGATAGATCATCATGACAGTTTTACAATTACAGGCCACATGTCATGTTGATACACGTTATGTAATGCTGCGGTTTCCATTGCCTTCTGAATCCTCATGCCGTTGACCATTATTGGTCCTTTTAGGCTAGTTTCCCACTCCTAGCACGAGAGAGTGGCCCTGAACCTCTGACCACATCTCCTCTGCCCATTTTGATAAGATCGTTAGCCTCCATTTCTGTTGATTTTTAAGTTCAAATGGTGGTGAGGTTCGAACCTGTGGCTACTGACGAAAGACACTACCGTTAGACCAGGCCAGCATACCAGACCGGTAATAGCCGAACATCATGCATTAAGTTTCGTTCGTTAGGCTTCCGTGCGTAGCTTTCGGCATCTGTTAAGGGAGGTTATAGCGATTTTTAAACATGCTTAATATAATAAGCTGCAAACAGCATATATGTTTTCTGCCAGTGAACCAGTTCGTTGGCCTTTATTTTTGCCAGGAAGCATGTCCACAAAACCCATACGAAACACAAAAATCAAGAATCCTGCATATTAACAATGGTCCGTAAAGAAAATAGCTGATTCTTTTTCTGTCAGCAAATCACATTCTACAGTTGCTCCAGGAATAGCCTCCTGATCAGTCAACTAAACTAGCATATCTCTTTTTTTTCACCAAAGCAAATCTGCATGAGTCATCATTCCTCCTTCACTAATGGAATCTACATCTATCTGAACTGTGTCGCTATTTTCAAGACTGGGTCTCCTATTTACACACAAAAAAAGGAAAAAAAAGGAAGCCAGTTAGGACTAATGCTTATAGTGTCTCAGTTACTAGTCCGAATCCTTCAGCATTGTGTTATTTGATTCAACTATATTCCATTACCCCAGTTTTACAACCGTTTATTCTCATCTTGCAGCCTCTTTTCAAGTCACTTTATATTGTTCTACCATCTATTTTGTTGCCTTGACAGAATTAGAAAAACAACAGCAAATCGTGAAGTTCTTTCTTCTAGTCCCTACTCTCTATTCTGTTACGCCAAATAAGAGGACTTGCACCCAGTGTCCTCAGTTATTGTTGGGCATTTTGCACGCTCTGTCTTCTAAATTTTCGCCCAACCTCCTGTACCCCTGAAGTTATTCCTTGATTTTTCAACATATGTCGTATCATCCCGATCTTCTTCTTGGCGGTGTTCTCCATACTTTCCCTTTGTCATCGGTACTGTCTCTAATCAATCCTCCTTATTTTCAGCATGTATCTACACTAAAAGCTTTGTTTCACCCTTATTCCGCTTTTCCCACAGTCCATGTCTCACTTTCATACAATGCTGTGCTTTAAAGCAACGTTCTCAAAAATTTCTTGCCCAAAGTGTGACCTAAGTTGATAATAGTAGACTTCTTTTCCCCAGAAATGCCCTATTTATCTATGCTTGTCTGCTTTTACGTCGTCTTGCTACGCTCATCTCGTAGTATTTTTCTTCCTAGGTAGCAAAATTCCTAAAGCAATTTTTATTTCCATCTCATCTGCTACTCAGTATTAGATTTTCGTTCTTCGTCCTACCGTCAAACCATGCACTGATTAGACTCTCCATTCCACGACACGTTTATTCACTTTTGCTGTGGATAGCAACGTTTTCGGTGAATATTATGGCTGACATTCTTTCAGCTAGAATTTTAATCCCCCTCCTGAACATTTCTTTTCCTTTCGTCGTTGTTTCTTCGATATATAGAGTGAACACCTTTTTTAAAGATAGCGCTTGATTCGAGGTCTTCCATTCTTATTGCTCCCTTACGATTTTTGTATATATTGTGTATAAGTATTCTTCCTCTGTAGCTCACACTTGTTTTTGTAAGACTTTCTAACTCTTTACATCATTCTACACTCTCAAACGCTTTTTTACAGGTCAACATGTACTAATAATATATCTTCACTTTTCTTGTATCTTGCTTTCATTGTAAGCGCAATGTCTGCTCTTAAGTTGGTTGGGGCAGTTCTCGCATGTACCTACCCTTAATATCTTGGAGATTCTGTGAATGGTAATTTTCAGAAACACGGAGTTATCCACTATCGGCATTTATAAAAAATAGGCATATTTCTTGGCTTTGAATCGCTGTTTATTTCATAATGACCAGTTTCGGACAATCCCGTGCATCTTCATAGTAACGTGTTGTAATAGTAGAAGCAATTCAGTGTATGACAGTGAACTGATAATTCCTTAGGAAAGGATACCCCGCAACTATGACATTTGATCCGAAGATGGGCGACATTGCCCGAAACTACCATTTTGAAACAAACAGCGATCTCCCTTCTCGCGATATGAAATTTCTAAGGTGATCATCTTTACCTTCAGTCTTATTTTGCCGTAAGTCATCCAGATCTATACAAAATTTTGCTTATAGTAGAAGATCCCCTGTGTCTTCCAAATCGGCTCCCATTCCTTCATCCATCATGTCACATGGTAGTTTCACCTCTACGGTAGGTCTTTAAGGTAGGCTTTCTACTCGTTCAATTTCTCTGTCTTCAATAGAGTAATCCCTGTCGCAGACTTAATGTTGAGGCCTTTGTCTTTTATGTCACCGAAGTTTGCTTTGACTTGTCTGTGTGCTAAAACTGTCCTTCTGAAGACAGTTTCCATTTTGAATTTTTCATATTTTCTCCCGCAGCCATTTCGCAGTTGTTCCCTGCACTTGCTGTTGGTTTTATTCCTTAGTGTCTTGTATTGCTGTATATTTGTTGCTATATGAACATTTTTGTATAATGTTCTTTCATCGGTAAATTTAATTGTTTCTTCCTATTTCCAAGGTTCTCTGTTATCGTACTTTCTAGAGCCACTCATCTCTCCTCAACTGAACAGTTCTATATTAACGCAGTATCTACATTCTGAGATAACTTAAGACGCACATCATCATTTTTCAGTTTTTCAGTATCCTACTTCCTCATTCATCAGTTCTTGCTGGCAGTTCTTATGGAATTCATCCTACACTTCATCGTTAATAAAGTGGGATATCTGATCCTAGTTACATGTTAAAATGCAACCCGATATCATAATCTCTGTCTGTCTATGATCTAATCCATATAGTATCTTCCCGCACAAGCAGGCCTTTTCCAAGTACGTATCCGTCTGTTGTTATTCTTGAACAATGCATTTACTGTTACAAGCTGCAATTTATTTCTGATTCGTGCTACAGAACCCATATACTCCTGGCACTTTATCTTTCATTTATTCCCCTAGAATAGCTTTCTAAATTCCCACCATTATTAGATTTTCCACTATCGTTACATACTGAGTTTAATTTTCAATCCCATTCGCGTCCTAAAATTGTATGCTACTATTGATATTACCTTATATTCATCTAAGTAATATTATCTGTTTTATTTCCTTTTACACATCACTCAGTCTCACTACATCCATATTGAGCCTCTGCAATTCCCTTTTAAAATGTTCTAACTTCGCCTCTACGTTTTGATTTCTGTCGATCGACGCTCCGAATAGAATAGAATAATAGAACAGAACAGATTATTACCCCGTCGTTAGATATTCAGTTTTTCTTTTAAAATGTTATTCTCTCTCTTGTGTAGCCTATGCCTGGAAATGAAATGGGAACTAATCGGAAATATTTTTTCAGTAAGTTGATCATCATGGCACTTTTAATTACAAACCACATGTCGGTTATAAACACATTATGTGCGTTTAATATAGTGGTTTCCATTCCCTTGTGCAATCTCATACCGCTGGCCATTGCTGATCCTTTCGTCTTCATTTCCAGGTTTCCTCCTCAAGGGTACGTGGGTGTCCTCAACCATTTTCCGTTTTTTGAAAAAGGTCGTAGACATACTGTGGATGACTCCTTACACCAGATATCCTCAGCCACTATTCGTCATTGTTTTTCCTCATATTTTAAGCGGTTTCTAGGACCGAACTCAGGACGCAGGACATTTTGATTGGTGGTCAAAGACGTTATTCATAGACTGTGGTGACGGATTACGTTGATTTACACTTCCATGACACCCCGGAACAGTGAGGCTGATTATCACATGACAACAGACATAGGACGTGATCTGTATGGGAACGACCAACTTCAGAATTAGACAGATTAGTTGCGCTGGTGAGAACCACACGTTTTCAAGCATCACTACTGAGGAAAGCTATCACCTCCATTCTTGGTCGCAGAAGACGCCATACTGCATCCGCAGTCCTCGAGTCTCCACCACCAACACTACGGAAACTTGTGCCGAAAGCAGTACCAGAAGAAATTGTTACATTCGGACTTTCACCTACACAGCACTGCAGATACGCAACGATCAACAATAGCTGGATTTCCTGGATTAATTTTCATTAGGCTCGTTCACTTACCTTTCAGCAACGGTGGATAAGCAAAATGTAATTCTTACACGCATTAACATAACAAGCAAGTAGCATAGCAAAAAGCAACAGATGTCTTTGCCGTCAGTGACACAGTTTACTGGCTTTCCATGTTCGTCTGGAAGTCTCTCCGTAAAATTAACATGAACCACAAAAACCAGAAACACTATAGTTAATCACGCATGTCTTCCTGCATGTTAACACAGGCCACTGGTGCAAATAATAGGTCCGCTACTGCCGAGAGCAGTCTCCTGTACAGTCAGATGCCCTAGCATATTTATATGTATAGTTCGTTTCTTTTTTTGTTTCATTAGTCTTAATATTAAGAATCAGCTCCCCAAGCTAAGCTGTCCCAAGCAAACCTCATTATTTCTGCTTAGCTACTGGAAATTACATCTATTTGAATTACGTTGCTTTTTTCAAGACTTGCCTCCTCCTCAATTTTTACCCCAGAAATTCCCTCCGTTTGCAAACTTACGCTCACTGATGCCTCAGGATATGTCCTTTCAACTGATTCCTTCTTCAGTCAAGTTACAACGCATGTTTCTGTTTTCCACTATTAGATTCGATGTTAACAAATTTCTTCTTTTCAGAAACGCTATTGCCAGTCAGTATTTTATATCCTCACTACTACGACCATCGCGAATAATTTCGCTGGTTATTTAAGAAAAATCGCTTTGGACTACCACCTTCAGTGTCTCATTTCCTAGTCTGAATCCCTCATCATCGGTTGATTTGATTCGACTACATTCCATTGCCGTAGTTTTACTTCAGTTAATGTTAATTTTGCAACCTCTTTTCAAATCACTGTCCATTTATTTCAAGTGTTCTTCCAACTCTTTTACTCCCATCCCCCCAAACTAAAGTACAGTAACAACGTGCAGACTTCAGTTGTTGTTTTTTTTTGTTTTTTGTTTTCTAATTCATACTTCCTACTCTCTTGTGCCAAACTCGTCATCTCAGAGCAGCATTGCGCCTTGCATGTTCAGGGAAATACAGAAGTACAGTAATGTAAATAAGTAATGAAATAAATAGGTACTGCAGGGCAGCCAAGGTGAAAGAAATTGAGAGAGGTGAAGAAATCGAGAAAAGACATGGTCGTTGGAAGGACTGACTCAGCACAAGGAAATGGCAAAATAGCCTTCGGTGAAATTAAAATCAAGGGCGGTAACACTAAAAGGGCTACAGAAATTTCAATTTTACATGGCAGTTCATGTCAAAACGGCCGCATAACCAATTTTTAAATTTAATATGCAGATCACCATAGTCATTAAAGACAAATGTTCAATGTTGCATGAAACCTACAAGTAATATTCGCTGGAACCAGTGACTGCACTCCTAAATACTTCAACATCTCACTTCTGTTACTGACGGAGGCCTGTTGTTTCTTCAGCCTTGGGTTTGTTTTGGCTCGCTCGTGACAGCGATGTTAACATGGGAGAACAGTAGTGTCATAAAGCTGTGGTAGGTGTAGAACAGGGAGTGGGAGTGTGTTAAGTCTGCACCGCCGGAGTGTCGCAGAATTCGAGCCGCTGACGAATCCACAACTGCATCCACTCTTGAGCTTCCCTGTCGAACCAGAATTGATGTCCACATCTGTCGCCAAAGATGTGAAAAGCACATGTTGAAAGATCCAGGCTGTACAGAAGATGTTGCAGTGTTTCTCAACGAGATTGCTGCACTTTTCTTTGTGCAGCTTGGATATTTCATTCTGTGATATTCATATCTTTGGTGACTTGAAGAAAGACATTTGGGGATGTAGGTTACAGTCGGATGATGAAGTGAAAGAGTAGGTGTGCTTTTGGATCCATCAGCGGGGACCGCATTCTGCACAACAGGAAGTGATCGTCTCGCCTTCCATGGGATAAAAATGTCATGTGATGATTACTTTTGAAAGATACCATTCCACATTCCAATTGTGGTGGGTGTTCGATTTTTATTTGACTGCCCTTCATAACATGGATCTGGAGTGAGATATTTCGCTGAGTGCTAAAGTTAGAGAGAATAATAGCAAAATTGCAAGGGTTGGCAGCAACAGTTACTGAATCAAATAACATGTATATTAACAAGGAACAGTCTTAAGGTGATTCATTGGGTGAGGAGAGCATGACGATTTCATCCGCAATGGAAATCCCCATGGCCAGTGGAGGCGAAGAAGGGTGTTACCAATGGTGCGCCTACTTCTTTATCACCACCACCGATCTCCAGTCTTCCTTAATTGGGATGACACTGGGAAACAATTACCAGTATGAGAAAGATGACCAGCGTTATAAAAAGATGGAAAAACAGCACAGAAGGGAGGAAGAACGTTACAAAAAGGCAAATGAGCGTCATAAAAAAGTTGGACTGGTGTCAGTAGGATTCGCACACTGAGACTTCTGTACAAATATAGTAACCCATACAGATAGTGCATCCATTGCGGGAATTGGCGATCTCGACGATTCTATCTGTTGTCAACAATGATAGTGGTGGGATACCGTCCCATGAATTCCGAGAATTTCGAGAATGTTTCAGTTTCCAATTTGGAGTCGGATAACAAATGAGAAAAGAAATATTTCTTCGTGTGATATAATTCAGAAATTAATTTTTACTGTAAAACCATTCTTCTTGCCAACGTCATGATTATAGACCAACTGAAAGGACCCTATAGGTTTTGATGAGTAAGTTTCTAAGTATCAACATATGTGACACAAATGGTCATATCTTTTGATTTAATTGACTTAGGTGTTTCACTTTTTTAGATCGCCAAGGGACCGCAGACATTAATATGTGACGTAAATTTGAACTCATTCCTGACAAATAGGGTTTTAAACAGTCTCACATACAGACAAGACAGACAGACAACAAAGTGATCCCTAGGGTTCCGTTTTCACCAATAGAAACCTAAAAAGCTTTTCAAGAAGACAGAAGGAAATTTTGTAGCACTCACGCGCATCAGTAAATAGCAATATGAATCGAACAATGTGCAGTTCAAACAGATAGAAGAAGAGTTCAAGGAACATAAAGAACATTTTGAGAAGATAGGGCTGCGGTTACGATTCACATGCAACGGTGTGACGAAAAGATGTTAGAAATGGACAAAAAGATCAGGAAAAAATCAGCATTCTGAAGGAAAAATGAAACTGATAACTGAGGAAGAAGTCAGTGCTTCTGAGAGTTAGGTCCGATATCTGAAGAGGTGAAGAGTACGACTAATAAATTGGACAAGTGCTTTGATATGATTAAGGAGTGGAGCGATAAAGTAATGGACGATCTAACAAAATTAAAGAAACAAGTAAGGTACTTGTTTTTAGGAGTGATGTGGGTTCGATTAGGAACGTACCAGTTAACTTGAAATATCAGGAGAAAATAAGCGTGTTGTTCTAATTCAAGGGAATAGAGACCGGTATCAATCGTCGCAGTCACGAAGCACTGGAATATTCGCTTAAGAATTTGTGGTTCAGGGAACTGTGTGAGAATCTGGGAAACATTAATGAGTGAAGAAGACAATCGGAATGAGGAATTACGTCAGTTATTGTACAGACTCCTCCACAAGCGCAACGATCCTGTAACACCATCTGTGAATTTTCAATCAGCAGGACCGGTAGGAATAAGATATCAGGAGGTTAAAGACGACGAAACTAGAAAACATTTTTTTTTTTCCAGTACAGAATTACGTCCTCTTACCGGACAGATCAAATCGTTTGTATCCGAAGACATTGATCAAACAGTTCCACCAAGATGGACTTCCGATATCATGCTCTGCCAGTACAAAATTATTTTCACTTGCGCATACATTTGTAAAGAGGTGACTTTCGAGGAATTTAGACAGGCGTTTTTGCAAGAGTTTTGGGCACAAGACATGCAGGAGCACGTGAAGCAGAGCATTTTGATGTTGATTCGTTATGCAGGAGCAGTATTTCCTTAGTCCAAATCAATAATCCAAAGAAATGTTGAAGAGAAGCCAGTTGCCGGGTGCACCGTTTGACCAAGAAGAGTTAATAAAGATCTGCCAAACAAAGTTGCCAAACAGGATACAGGAAGATATTATTCTAACCTGTCCTGGAGCGAACGATGTATGTGTGTCCTTACATTTAGTGGGTAAGTGTTCTGGTTGAATGTTGTAAACCATGTTGTAGCATATGTTTCTAAAGGAATGAATGATGTGTTATTGTAATACCATACATGTGCTTGTAGTAACTAAATTGATGTTGAGTATATGTGTATTTTGAACACAAGATATCCACCTGTGTGTGGGGTCACCAAGACATTGCCTGGATTTATTAACACTGTAAAACCAGTTAGTATCTATGTTCAGTATTGTTTTATGTAGTGTTTTCCTTTCACTTACATGTATTGCAAATAAATTTATCTTTGTAACAGCTTACATGAGTGTTTGTGAGGAGGCTTGTAACGGTAAGTGTGTATGTCCTTGTTGTCGGCTACAAAGTAGGTCAATCTTTCTAACCAAGAAATGTTGCATGAAACCCATCAGTCGATGAACATGTGAAACAAAAATTGATAATTAGTACCGCTAGACCAGCTAAAATGTCTTTGATGTACTTGTGCTGGAAAGTAGTTTCGGCAGTTTACACCAGTATCTATTTTGAAACCTATGGGGAGGCGAAGTTACATGGCAGTATATGCCAAAACTGTCACGTAACCTATATTTGAACTGCAAATTGTGATGTCCCTACATACTGTAATATTAGTGTAACATTCCGGCTGCGAGTGCAAGTGATGATGCGCTACCTTAATTGAAACGCCAACGTTCTTTGCTGTGACGACAGTGCTCTTTGCTGGAAAAAAATTTAACCTTTTATGCAATTGTAGGAGATAATGAATGGCTATTGGAGATTGTTTTCTTTTGGGGTCAGTTAACTTTGCATATAGATTAATTTGAACTGCGGGGAAGATACAACTTGTAATCGCAATTATCAAGAAAAAAAAAATTTCTCTTATGTAAACGAAGGTAAATATCGTCTACGAAACTTTATTCGGCGTTGGATCACCGGACATTCATAAAACTATTAGTGTGTTTAGCAATACAGTGAATAGTGATTTCTTCGCAAATTAACAATACCGGGTGAATTTGTTACTATCACGGTCCGAACGATGCGCAATATTTCGCCGTCAGCTTGTCTGTTTAAGACGTTCCCTAAGCGACCAGTTTATTAGACGATACCACACTGCCATTATTTTTAAACCTTCTCATTCTGAATGTCCTTCCAGAAAATTTTACGGCAACTGTGAGTACTTTAGTTTCCAAGAGAGATGGAGTCTTCATCGCGAGTTGTAGCAGTTTTCTCCGACTTTGCCTGGCGTTCTCTAAGAACCAGAGAAACGGGAGCCTCCGATCGCCAACTCATTCTCTACCTAACCCGTTCTCTCCTTACAGCAGCCACGAAGTAAACGTAATCATCTATAGTCAAGTTTTTTCACAGTTTTTATCTTAGACAGGCAAAAAAGAATTTTAAAATGTATGCATCTAGGCAAAAAAATAAAAAAAATAAATCAAGAGTTTAAATGCAGTATCAGTCTTATCTGTGTCAAAATCAAAGGTCAAGTTAGTTAGTTAATTAATTTTTTTACGATGTAGCAGTTCATTAAAATATGCACATCACAACAGTCAGTAAAGTCAAATCTTGAATGTTCCATGGAAACTGCATACAGTATTCACTGCTGCAAATTACTGTACTCCTAAACATTTCTGCATCTCCTTTCATCTTAATACTGTGTGGTAAACCTGTTAATTCTACGGTATTTGGAGCTTTTTAGCTGGCTCGCGATGGAGAAGTTAATTTAGAAGAACAATATCTTAGTAAAGTTGTTTTGGTGATGAAACCCGTCTCCGGCCAGGAAAAGAGGAGGGAATGGCAGACGTGTTACACGGCAGGAGCATTGCAGAGCCGGGTTGTGTACCAAAAAACTGCATTGTGCAAGGAAAAAGGAACCGATTGTAGCTAGATAAGATTTGAAAGCCAGGTGGAAACACAAAACTTGAGAGCGTGGGACCGGTCATTGAGTACTGCCACGTAGAAATGTTTGTTCCAATTCTCGTAACGGGTTCTGTGATGGACTGTCAGTAATTATTTTGATAGAAGTGGCGAGTTCCCGCACACGTATATGTGCAAAGCATTTGATTTTCTGTGGCTGGAAATATGACATGTAGGAGGACGGATTTTCTGCAGTCTTCCCTGTGCCATATGCGGTGTAACGACGCCTTAGGTTTTCGTTTGTTATATGACCATGTGCAGACTTCGTCACCTACGTCAGTTACAACCCACTTCAAAAATGATTCATATTCTTTTTAAATTGTCATAGAATGGTTCTTGAACGAAACTGTAAAACATCAGTTGAGTCGTGTGCAGAAAATTACATCACTTGGGCCAATTGGTTTTCGTAACTTTTTCGAATTTAAATTTCGTTTGTTTCTCCTCAGAAATTATATCGACACACGTTATCTTGATCTAATCGATATCAGAATCACACATTAAATAAACCTTTTAGATTCAAAGTTTCGGCCAACGCTGTCTGAATCAATAATCTTGTCAAATATATTATTAATCCGTTCACATAACCCTTCATAAATAAATCTTCAAGACACGTGTTTCAACTTTAGTAGCATACACTATTTTATTAGCTCCCTACACATACAGATGTGAACTTGAGCGTTGACAGACAGTGACTAACATTTCAATAAGACTAAGCTCTATTTGATGTCATTGTTGTACAAAAAGAGTATAAAAATTCATTTTTAATTTTTAGAAACACGACGCAACAACTCGGTTCCAGGATCTTCTGTTGCTCCTTGGCTGTCGACCCGCGACGTATAGCGGCCAGCAATTTCCTCTCTGGTCGCGGCAACGAAGATGCTGTCCCCGTTCGTTGCGCCGACCTCTCCGTACATGAAACACATAAAAAAATACAAAACTTTTAGATAATTCACATTTATTACAAATAATAAGAAAACACATAAACAAAACTAAATTAAACTTATAGTCACCTGCAAACTGGGCTGACTTGGTGGATGGGTGACGTTTAATTTCGTCCCACTACATATACCACAATAATTAACTATGACGAAATCCCTGACAGTAGGAATTTGTTAAACTTGCTTAATAAGCTGCAGTTGGGTGGCGAGATTCTGATGTTGGCAGAACCAGCGAATTTTTGGGGAACGAAGTCAGAACCCAATTGCACCAGGGATACTGAAGTGAACTCTTGGTTCAAAGGCACCGTTGAGAACACACTACGCTCCACACGGACACCAAGTATGTTCGCAGTGAGAGATGTCTCCAGCTTAGAGGAAAGTACACAGTCCGAGCTGAAATCACAAATTCCATCCGCTGTTTCCCAGACGCTGCTGAAGACGTCTTCCAGACTCACAACAATTAAGCAGCAGATGCAGCAACGAAGGCGAGAGGGACACGATACCAGCTAGTTTTCATCACGGTTTCATTGCACAGATTCAATATGCACTACTAGCTAGTTGCACCCGTAATGCTTTCTGGCGAAAGTATTTGTATTCGTTTCTGTTTTTCCATGGAATTTTCTTCAAATAGCTAACCAGTTGCAGCTATTGACCGCATGCTCGAAATAGTTTCATATTGCGCTTTTAGTGTGCATCCACCAGCGCCAAGGCTGCTGTTCGTATTTGACAATCTCTGATCACTTATTTAGTGGTTATACCTTTATATTTCATTCAGTGGATAAATCTTTTTGTTGTTGTAGTGACCACTAGTTTCCTTTCGTAGTTTCATGGATTCCTTCATTAGTATACCCGTATGAGGTGTGGTAACCACTAGTAAATTTCATTCAATAAGATGTCCATTGCGGGACATAGTTTCTGTTAAATTTTGAGGATCTTATGGAGAGCTTTCCATCGGTATAGGTCACCACTGATCGGACATGTAGCACCTTGTGGGCAAACTAACAGCTCAACTGACACCTCACACAGTGTAAACACAGAGGAAAGGGAGGACAGGTAAAAGAGCACGTTGGAGGCCTCTGTCAGAAGCACGACTGCCCTAATAATAGACCAAGAAACTGTTGTCGATAAGGAAGACACAGGGGATTCAGAATTACAGTCCGAATCGAGAAAAGAGCTCTGTAAGGCTTGACATTAAACGAAGCGGAATGTGCAGGTAACATTCCATCGGAATTTGAAAAATCATTGGAGGAAATGACAGCCCAACAACCATTCAAAGTGGAATGTAGAATCTATGAAACTGACGATGTCGTCCCCACACACGGCACCAGTTGCTTTCCATTCCTGTACACAACTGCAGAGGCAAAGGGTTGACCTGTGCGGTGTAACGGGCGGCGTACACGGGCCAGTACTGTTCTGTAGTCTGTTAAATACAACACGTACGAGGGACACCCTCATGTACACATCAGTATTTGTGCGGGAACCACTATTATTACTTTTGGCCATCGTGATAACGGTGAAAGTAAGAATGCGTATGTCAGTCACATCGTGATTACGAACAACTTGCAGGTCAACCTTGCATCGCGGGAAGTGCAATAGCGGCCCGTTTCGTTCATTTCTCGCGTCAACTTCGCGTTCCAATTTCTCGGCATGTAATTGGCTTATTGGATGTAACCGGTTCCATTATTATTGTGATTTCTCATTTTATTGAGTGCGTATCGAATAATATGGGGTGTACATTAAAAAAAACAATATTTGCACACGGTTTATAATGTCTCATAGTATTTACTTTCTTGAGTCCCTGTCATTCATTCAAAGCCGTTTGTCAGTATCTATTGCGTTTCCAGAGATATTGGCTGTGAAACGTTTAGGTAGGACACCGTGTGTATACGAACAGTGTTAACAGTGTTAGCAAAGCTTGTTGGAATGAATTCTGAAGTAAAGCGAGGTATACGTTTATATTTTATTATGCATTCTGCTAATTACATGTGTACTGGAGAGTAATTTCAAATTTCATTTATAAGTCTACTTTCCGTTGTAATCACTGACGATGTGTAGAAAGAAATGAGTGCTATATTTCATTGTTACAGCTATTATTATTCTGTTCCCTCGATTTCAGCAATGAGGATATGTAATGATCTCAAGAATACTTATGGAAATGGAAATGAAGTCCCATGCTTCTTTACAGAGCGTAGGGGAACGATGCGGGAGACCCGCACCGCCTTACTAGGCAAGGTCCTAATGGAGGTGGTTTGCCGTTGCCTTCCTCCGACCGTAATGGGGAAGAATGATGATGATAAAGACGACACAACAACACCCAGTCATCTCGAGGCAAGAAAAATCCCTGACCCCGCCGGGAATCGCACCCGGGACCCCGTACTCGGGAAGCGAGAACGCTACCGCGAGACCACGAGGGGCGGTCTAGATATTGCGAAAAAATTTCGTTCACTGAATTTCCCACATACGCTTTCAGGTTACATTACCAGTAATTTTCCAATCCTTTGGCAATTGAGTATTTTCATCAATAGAATCGTTATGCTGAACTCCGATCCATGCTTCTCTTACTTTCTCTTCTTCGTGTTTGTACAAACTAATGAATCCTTCTATGTAGAGCCGAAAACATTTAGTATGAATACTCATGGAAATGTGAAATGAGTTAAGACACATTCTCCGTACGTAACTGGTTTGTAGTACTCCTCTTGTACGTGACTTTTTATTTGGTACCTTAGCCTGTGACGAAGGCAATCACTGGTTAAATCCTGAGCTGGAGAACGGCCTACTGGCTTTCGAATTAATGAGCTTGTACGCTAGACAGCGCATTCTCTCTGAACCTGAGAGTGTTTAAACTTGTGGTACTCAGGTGCTCTCTGTTATTCAAGGCAATGTGAGCCTGCCTGCAATTTGAATGGATTTTATTAAATGTTTCATGTCATCATAGTTAATACATTTTCTTGTTTGGATTTCTTTTAGCATTCACTCTTTTATTTTGGCATGAGTATGAGTTTCCTGTAGATCAAAGCCCGAAGAATTGTGACATTTATTCAAAACGTACTGCGGAATTTGAAAACAACAACAATCACTATTGAACGCAATTACTGTTTGCCATTAAGCATCAGTTTCAGACCTAGACCTGTAGAATGAAGAAGTAGCAACATACCTATCAGCTAAAAATCTATGTGTTAACGTAATCTTCCGTCGGTTCTTGGTAGAATAACTTTATAATAAATGAAAAGCACCAGTTTGTTTTGTAGAACAAAACCAAACTGGCACATTTCATTTATTAAAAATCTATGTATTTAAGAAATCTTGTTCATTCTTTAGAACCGATTCATAAGGTGATCAGAACAACGCATTGTTGCTATATTGCCCAAAATACTGTTTTGGTTTACAGCTGCGAATGGAAATTTGTTTTCGTCATACGTTAAACCAAGTAAATGTGACACTACTGAATTAATCAGGTTCTGGGCTACATGACTAATTGCATCGATAACGTTATATTGTCGAAATTCTGCGTAATGTTCGCTTAGAATTTTCCAAGTTCGTTTGTACAATGTGTTAATCTGGAGAAACCATCACATTTAAGGAAGTGGACTGATAAGTAATGAGAAAGTCCTCTGCGTAATCGACGAGAAGGAGAACACCGGGGAAACGTCGGCAAGAAGAAGGGACAGGCGACAGGTCATGTGTTATGACATCAGGGACTTACTTACGTGGTACTAGAGAAGGCTGTAGGGGTGAAAACTGTAGAGAAATGATCAGATTTGGATATATCCAACAAAAAAAAAAGAAATATGAAAAAGAATCCATGTCATTACTGACAGTGACCCACATTTGAGGTTGTTTGGCCGGCTGGTGCAAGTCTTTTTACTTGACACCTCTTTGGCGACTTGGGTGTCGTTGATGATTAGAAGAGCACCCAGTTCCATAGCCGATAATGTCTCTGACCCAGGCCAAAACCGAACTTCGGACATCCTGGTCTAGAGTCAACAAAGTTAATGCAGCGTTTATTGCACATTGCGGCCGCAGTATCACTTTTTTCTTATTTTTCCAAAAAAATTTCAGTAGCACAAAGGGAAAGGTTACAGAGGAAAAACAGGGACGAGAAAACAAAAGCCCAATGGAGGCAGCAGGTGTTCCCGGAACTATCCAACGCTCTGTCTTTGGAATGTAAGATTCAGCATGTTGACAAAGAGTTGTCGAAATCGGGGCGGTGGCAAGCAGGACCAGTAAGCCGTGGACATTAACTGGCGAAAAGCGAATGGTCATCATCATCTTCATCAGTAACGACAAAAATTTACAAAGTGACCATCCAAACATATAATCGTATTAGTCTTCGTCTTCGGAAAGAAGGAATTAGCCGGCCGCAGAATTATATCAGTGGAATACACAGCTTCAAAAGAACTTATGAGGAAAGTCAGTTGCCTCCTGAGACTCGACCAGTTTCCTAGATGGCCACGACAAGTAAACCGGTGCTGCGTATCTAAAAACACAGCAGGAAGCCTCGGCCATTGATAGAACCGGGAGGCTGATGTTGGTTCATTCAATTTTCCAGCATATTCCCGGTGATAATTGTTCAACGGAATTGAGGCAGGGAATCTCTTCCCAGCAGGTCAACCAAACCTCGATTGTGAGAACTGGCCGCTGCAATATGTCAGCCGCCACATTGCTCACAGCAAGGCAGAAGATTCAAATGTGTGTCTATTTAAAATACAGATGACCAACGTCAACAGGGATATCAAGACACGCTGCACTCGCTAAGGTCAATAGCCGAGACCTAAAGGTATATAATTGCTCATTGATTATCAATACAGTGCTCGGAACGTGTAACACAGACGCCTTCCTCTCAATGTCAGGAGGAGCCTATCTGCAGAGAAATAGCAGCTTCGTCACAGTCTCGTATGGTAACCTGAAGATATGACGCTTCCATATAAAGTTACCTGACAACTGCTTCTGTTTCTTACCCAAGAGGGCGGGAAGTGTATCCAAAATTCGTACTGTCTGAAGAAGGGTAAGAGAACGTCGTTCGAATTTCCCTATTGCTCCTGGATCTTGCCAGTAACCGATATCCAGAGCTAGATGGCGAACTGCGGAGTGGTTCCAACGAATAATGGAGGACACTGGGCCGATTATTACTCTGAAATGAGGAAATGGGCACATTCGTGGTGGAAATCCTGTCAGAAAATTTATGAAAGAAGATCCTAATTTACAAGCTTTATATTATTAAAATATATCAATCGAGACCTTTCAGGATTTCCTTCACAGGTCAACGGAAGATTCGTGCTGGTATACAGAGTGTCCTAGGAGAAACGATCAGTATTCAGGGGTACGGCAGGAACGATCATTTGGAGCGAGAAAGACCATAAACATGGACTCTAAAATAAGTACGTGAAGAACTATGAGCACTGGCTCTGTAGAAACGTGTTTTGCAGTAGAAGATGAACAAGTGTTTGTAGCTGCTAAAGTGTACACTTCAGAACCCATGTTTATTTGAGATTTACTTTCTCTTATCGGTCCGTACTAGCTACCTCTCAAAATGTAAAAAGCAAAGAGCTTACAGTATAAGAGATTTATTTTACTGTATCGAAGGTGAAGAACCGCTCATAGCTCAAAGGTATGGATTTTAGAGCTCACGTTACTAGACTTTTTGGCTTCGAATGATTGTTCCCATCATATCCTTGAAAACTGATCATTACTACTAGGACACCCTGTGTAATGTGGGTATAGAAGGAGCGGACACACTCATTCCGGCTATGGCTACTGATACTGAAACTATGGGAACAACTAATTTTTGAATGTCACATAGGATGCTGTGTACCAAATTATGATTTAAAAACAACGCTCACGCAAAAATAAAGTTGAAGTAAATCAATCTGTACGTAGAGCAAGCAATAATGGAAAGCGAAGCGTAATTTAGGAAAAGGAATTGAAATTCAGGAGAAGAAATGAAAGCTTTATCGGTTAGTCAGTGACATTACAGGCTGATTAGAGATGTCAAAGGGCTTGGCAGACAGTTGAACAGAAAGCCCACCGTCTTGAATGCAACGCACTGTTGGAGGTAGCAAAACTAAATCTGCTGACGCTATCATTACTAGTTGGCAGTTGGGACACTGTAAGTCGCAGACGAGTTTGGCATTTGAGCAGCATAATTAATGCTGACCATAGATGTATGGACAATATAAAATTTACACTTGCTGTAGAACGGAAAGTTTTTCTCTAAATAACAAAAATAAAAATTTTGACATCATACTTAATTTAAGGAAGACTATCTGACAAGGTACTTGAATTTGCGCGCTCAGTAACCTGATTCGCTAACTTCAATGCCAATTAAGTCAGAAACGGCGCAACGTTTTCAATTTTTCTTAACCGTTATTTGTCACTATAGCCGAGATAACCGTATTGAGAGATTTAGTAAATGTTTAGATGATTTAGATAGTTCTCATTTATTTCTCAGTCTCAGTTGCACATTTTTAATTAGGTCACATGTTTCGCTCACACTGGATCGTCTTCTGATGTTAGTTGTTGCGTCAGCAACCCGCTCTATTCTACTCAGAACCGCATATCAGAACGCATCCTCCCCTGCAAGCTTTTCAGGCTTTTTCTGACGACCGTGTGTAGCGAAAATCTAACACAAGGAAATAATACTCCAACGTCTCTCCCACTTTCTCATACAGCGCATCCTTAAAAGAATATTCGAGTTCCTAATGTCTAACACATCGTATGCCTGTTAGCTCTTCCAAGTACTATAAGGTTGCAGTTCTCAATAAGCCCATCAGCACACCACTTGGGCCAAATAACTACTCACGGTCCACCTGAATCATCTTGCTCTTTCTTTAAGTAATCTGTGTTTCGACCAATCTAATACTGTTCTCCTTCTTTCCCCATCTCTTACTAGTCACATCATTTCCACATTCCTGTAGCAGACAATGTCTATAATTTATTTCGAATTTTCTAGTCTATCAGTCAATATTTCCGATATCTCCCATGCTTCGTCCTTTATGTGTAATCTTACTTCCCAGAAAGGAGAGTTCTTTCAGTCATTTAAACGGCCACATATCCTTCAAGAAAACACACTTTCTACCTCTTCCATGTTTCAGCTGAATTCCACAGTCGCATAATCCCACAAAATTCCTCCATCACTTTTTTGGTAACCTACCGGTTTTCAGTCGCACTACTACCCAGCAGCGCACATCGTCTCCAGCCCTGAGATATTATTATATTATTAAACCAACCAGCACAAGTTTCATTCAGTTCCCTTATCCAACCTATAACCACCAAAGTGTTTCCCATATTCGTCTCACAAGCACTTTCAATGTCATGCTCCCATGAACTCAATCCATCAATCTGTTTACGACTAACTGTGCACCAAGTATGTGAAAACACTTTTTAGCCAACATGTGGAAGCACAAATATAGACGTCCATACAGCTTAGCTCCGCGTTCTGGCCCTGGTGGGCCTATCAGGACCAACCAGTTGCAGTGTCATCCTTTGACAGTGGAGTCACTGGATTCGTTACGGAGAGCCTGGAGTCGGCACACCGTTTTCCCGTTCACTATCAACTTTCTTCATCTTGTAGCGTCTACTTCTAACACAAATTTCTCCTTGGTAGGCATCACGAATCTGGGTGGATACCATTCCATCAAGGAAAAATCCTAGGCAGTACGGGGATCTGTAGTTTCGCCCTCCACATAGTGGCCAGACATGCCGACCACTGAGCTACTGAGGCAGACGACGCCAACCTTGGAAATCATAATTACAGCAAATTTATCCACAAATATCTTAAATTTTCGTCTGTAACACTTTGAGTTCCTGCCACTAAGAAAAATTTTGGGCCGAGAAAGCCAGCCACTTAAGCTATCACTAGAAACGTTACTGGCAATGTTGTGTTCGATACATCGTAAAGGCTAATGCATACTAAAAAAGGTGAAGCTCCAAGTTTTATTTTTCATATTTATTTTAGTTCTTGTATTTATTACGGATTTTATACAATAATGGCAAAAAGATAAGTGATCTTCCAAAAGAGTGTGAGTTCCGTTGTTGAGCAGTTACATACGCAAATGTTTTTTTATGAAAAAGTATGAAGTATTCCAGCCCGCAGATAAATATGTTGCTTTCTAGGCAATACGAGTATGTTTCTTTCTTGTTTTTTGCCAGTAAATTGTCTAATTTTCTTCGAACAAATCTAAAAATATTTATATGTAAAGGAATCTGGATTAACACAACTATCAGTATGAAAAATATTAGAGAAAAAAATTGTAGCTGAAATTGACATGAATATGAATTTTTTTCAGCCAGTTCTACTGAGCTATTTCTACCTCCGATATAGACTCACTGAGTTCTTTCTCACTCAAGAAACCTGACATATTTGTAGTAGAATTACAGCAAACTGCAAAATCTTACTAGTACAGACACGAAACTCACTATAAAGCGAACAGACGTTGCCTCCATCAGTCGTGAAAACACCACTTAAATTCGCTCTGTTTCTTTAAAATAATACTAGAAGCTGACCACAGAAGCCATCACCTGCCAAGAACCACATAGCGTGACATCCGTACACTGTTCTCATACGAGAAGAGTCCAGTGTTCGGGCAATAGGTGACTCACACCTCGAGAAAATCGCGTCCCGAGCTACTCATTGGATCGGTTTCTTGAACATAACGTTGTTTCAGAGTTATACACTGGTTTGTCACCAAAGTGTAAACGTTTTGAACTGCACCACTATTCAAAATATCCTTGTCTCTACTCAGTCCAGAATGAGATTTTCACTCTACAGAGGAGTGTGCGCTGATGTGAAACTTCCTGGCAGATTAAAACTGTGTGCAGGACCGAGACTCGAACTCGGGATTGCTTTCACTTTCAAGTGCTCTACCAACTTTTTTCCTCCTTTTTTATGTTGATCTCATTTTGTTCGTTATAATTGGTTCCTTTTCTTCGGGGCGAACGTCCCATGACGTACGTTTAAATTCTTCGTTGACCCATTCACTCAGTTTTCTTATTACAGAGGACCGCTATCGCTCTGACCGAACACGCTGAGCTACCGTCCCAGCTTTTAGAAAAATCTAATTTTTTTCGTTATAGTTCGTTGCATTTGTTCGTGGAGGACGCCCCTGACGCCCGATGAAGTTAATTTTTGATCCATTCACTCAGTTTCTTTAACACAGAGGGCAGCTAACCCTCTGATGGAACACGCTCAGCTACCGTGCCGGCACCACCTGAGTTACACAAGCATGAGTCACGCCACGTCCTTATAGCTTCACTTCTGCCAGTACCTCGGTCCCTACGTTCCAAACTTAACATAAGCTCTCCTGCGAAACTTACAGAACTATCACTCCTAGAAGAAAGGATATTGCGGAGACATGGCTTAGCCATAGCCCGCAGTTGCCAGCGAAAGGCAAAGGTCCCGAGTTCGAGTCTCGGCCCAGCACACAGCTTTAATCTGCCAGAAAGTTTCATCTTCTTAGTCTTTTGTTAGCGGTCTCTCTCTCAGTTTTTCACTATTTCATTATTTGATTACAGTGATCATTTCATCTCCGTCATATATTTATCTTTTTATTTTATTTACCTCTTTGTTTTTGAGTCATCAGTCTTCTGGCTGCTTTGAAGTGGTCTGCCACGAATTTCTCCCCTGTGCCAGCCTCTTCATTTCAGGGTAGCACTTGCAACCTGCATCCTCGATTATTTGCTGCGTGTATTCCAGCCTCCCTCTTCCTCCACAGTTTTTAACCTTCTATGGTTTTCACCCTCTAGAGCACCCTCAAGTACCATTGAAGGTATTCCGTGATGCCTTAACAGATATCCTACCATCCTGTCCCTTCTTTGTGTCAGTGTTTTCCATATGTTGCTCTCCGCGCCGATTCTCCGCAGAACCTATTCATTCCATACCTTACCAGTCCACCTAATTTTCAGCGCTCTTGTAGCACAACATCTCAAATGATTCGATTCTATTCTTCTCCGGTTTTCCCACAGTCCATGTTTCACTACGATACAATGTTGTGCTCAAAACGTACAATCTCAGAGATTAAAAAAAAAAAAAGGTTCAAATGGCTCTGAGCACTATGCGACTTAACTTCTGAGGTTATCAGTCGCCTAGAACTTAGAGCTAATTAAACCTAACTAACCTAAGGACATCACACACATCCACGCCCGAGGCAGGATTCGAACCTGCGACCGTAGCGGTCACTCGGCTCCAGACTGTAGCGCCTAGAACCGCACGGCCACTCTGGCCGGCTCAGAAATTTCTTCCTCAAATTAAGGCCACTAGTGGACTGTCTCTTGACAAGGAATGCTCTTTTTACCAGTGCTAGTCAGCTTTTTATGACCTTCTTGCTCCATTCTTTTCCTATTGTCTAGGTAGTAGAATTGCTTAACTTCATCTGCTTCGTGATTGCCAGTCCTGATTTTAAGTTTATCATTGTTCTCTTTCCTGCTACTTCTTATTACTTCTGTCTTTCTTCCATTTACTCTCAATCTATATACTGCGCTCATTAAACTGTTCATTCCATTCAAAACATCCTGTACTTCTTCACATTCAGTGAGTATAACAATGTCATCAGCGAAACATATCATTGATATTATTCCACTACGAATTTTAATTCCAATCGTCAACCTTCTTTTGTTTCCGTTATTGCTTTTTCGATGTACAGATTGAACAGTAGGGGAGCCTAACGGTAATTTTCTTAAATTTCCAAAATCTTGCACCATTTTACATTGTCGAAAGATTTTTGGAGTCCGACAAATCTTGTGAACGTATCTCTAGTCTTGCTTTCATTGTCGAACGCTATGTCAAAACTGCCTCACAAAGCTTTACCTTTCCTAAAGCCCATATGATCGTCATGTAAGACATCCTCAATCTTCTTTTCCATTCTTCTGTATATAATTCTTGTCAGCAACTTGGATGCATGAGCTGTTAGGTTGATTGTGCGATATTTCTCATACTTGTCGGCTCTCGCAATCTTCGGAATTGTGAAGATGGCTTTTTTTTTCGAAAGTCCGACGATATATCGCCACACTCATACATTCTACACAGCAACACGAATAGTCGTTTTGTTGCCACTTCCAGGAGTGATTTTAGAATTTCTGATGTGGTGTCTTAAGTCTTCCAAAGATGTTTTAAATTAGGATTGATACTTCAGCCACCATCTCTTCCATATGCACCACTGTTTCTTCTTCTATCATTTAAATTTCTCCTCGCTGTAGAGTCCTTCCATATACACTTTCGACTTATCCGCTCTCTCCTCTGCATTTAACAGGTGAATTCCCATTGCACTCTTAATCTTACAACCCTCGCTTTTAATTTCGTCGAAGGCTGTGTTAACTTTTCTACATGCTGTGTCAATCCTTTCCACAATCCCTTTCATTTTAGATTTCCTTGCCGGCACCGGTGGCCGAGCGGTTCTAGGCGCTTCAGTCCGGAACCGCGCGACTGCTACGGTCGCTGATTCGAATCCTGCCTCAGGCATGTATGTGTGTGATGTCTTTAGGTTAGATAAGGTTTAAGTAGTTCTAAGTTCTAGGGGACTGATGACCTCAGATGTTAAGTCCCATAGTGCTCAGAGCCATTTAGATATCCTTAAATTTTTCATTCAGCGATTTCGCCTTAGCTTCGCTGCGCTTCCAATTTATTTCATTTCCAAGTGATTTGTATTTTTGTATTCCTGGATATCCCAGAACATTTTTGTACTTCCTTCTTTCGTCGATCAACTGAAGTATTCTTCTATCACTCATGGTTTCTTCGCAGTTACCTTCGTTCTACCTATGTTTTTCTTTTCGACATTTGTGATTGCTCCATTTAAGAGATGTCCATTCCTTTACAACTGACCTGCCTCCTGAGCTATCCTTATCGCAGTATCTATAGCCTCAGACAATTTCAAGCATGTCCACTCATTCCTTATAACTCCAGTATCCCACTTCTTTGCGCATTGATTCTTCTTGACTAGCCTCTTAAACTTCATTGTACTCCTCATCACTACTAAATTGTGATCTGAGTCTATATCTAGTCCTAGGCATGCCTTACAATCCAGTATCTGATTTCGAAATCTCTGTCTGACCATAACGTAATCTAACTGAAAATTTCCCGTGTCCCAGTATACCTTCTCCTCTTGTGATGCTTGAACAGAGTATTCACTATTACTAAATTGTGATCTGAGTCTATATCTAGTCCTGGGCATGCCTTACAATCCAGTATCTGATTTCGAAATCTCTGTCTGACCATAACGTAATCTAACTGAAAATTTCCCGTGTCCAAGTATACCTTCTCCTCTTGTGATGCTTGAACAGAGTATTCACTATTACTAACTGAAATTTATTGCAGAAATCAGTCTTACTCGACATTCCTAGTTCCAAGCCCATCCCATAATCATTTATTCTATTCCTTTCCCTACAAGCGCAGTTCTATTCCTATGACTATAAGATTCTCATATCTCTTTATACACTGAATTACTCGTTCAGAATCCACGTATACTTTATCTCCCTCTTCCTCTTTGTGTTGCGACGTCGGCTTGTATGATTGGACTAATGTTTTCGGTGTTGGGTTGCTGTCTATTCTGATGAGAACCACCTTATCAAGTGTTCAGTAACTCACTCTCTGCCCTATCTCCCTATTCTTGACGAACCCTTCTCCCGTAAAACCATTTTCTGTTGTTGTTGATATCACCCTATGTTCACCTAAGCAGAAGTCCTTGCCTTCATTCCATTTCACTTCACTGACCCCCACTATAGATTGACGTTAGCATTTCCCTTTTCAGGTTTTGTAGCTTCCCTGCCACGTTCAGACTTCTGACTTTCCATCTTTTTGTTGTTACTCATTCTTTTTCTCATGGTCACGTCCCTCTAGGCCCTCCTCTCTCAGAGATCCGAATGGGAGAATACTCCTGAATCCTTTGCCGGTGGGGAGATAATGATGACCCTTTTTCTAATACAAGCCACATTGGTGCATTCCCTTATCCAATCAATAGTCAGCAACGTGACTCCAATATCTGTCTCACATGCACTTTCATGCTGCCGTGCTCATGAACCCAAGTAATCTAGATGTTAGCCAGCCGGTGTGGCCGAGCGGTTCTAGGCCCTTCAGCCTGGAACCACGCGACCGCTACGGCCGCAAGTTCGAATCCTGCCTCGGGTTTTGATGTGCGTGATGTCCTTAGGTTAGTTAGGTTTAAGTAGTTCTAAGTTCTAGGGGACTGATGACCTCAGAAATTAAGTCCCATAGTGCTCAGAGCCATTTGAACCATTTGAAACTCATCAAAACCGCCAACCTCGCCACTTCCAAGTGAGCGACTGCTTGGCTAATACGTAAATGTAATTTCTCTCTAACTTTATAGATTCTGAGGGTTATTGTGCACACAGTAATAGCCAAGACGTATTTTCATACATAGATATAATAACGGAAATAATAAATAGTGTTTCAGTTGAATGAGTATTTCATCAATTTGACATAGACTTTGTTTTATGTCAAGGCAGATTACTGAAAGGATATACACAGAGTCAACGCAGGAGAAGCAAGTGCGCCTGCAAAATGTATCGAAATATAGAGAGGAAAGCTCTTACCTAAGACCGAAATGAAGATTAGAAATTGTTAAGTTGCCTAATTTCATAACAAACGACCTATTGTTCCTTGTGTTAAAAACACTTATTTCTGATTTTCCGATGGTGGGTTTGTTTATCAATAAGTAACACAAAAGAGTTTCACATCTTCTCTACGTAATATATTTACAACTAAGACAAATTTAAACTAAAAATAAGTAAAAATAAAATGTACTGTTTAGAATTAAAATTAAAGCGTAAAATTATCGGAACTTAAGCCGAGTTTAAGCCTTCCCATCACTCCAAAAGGCGCTGACGAACATGAAGCAGTAATAATAATGTCGTCTGAAGTAACTTACTTGTCAGACCGGACTGTATTGTTTTAATAATTTCATATCACATTATCGATTTCAGATAATTCTGATTCATAAATCGAAAATCAGTTTCGTCAGCCGTGGGAATCTGTTTGTATATATTGCTACCGTTCGCAGACAATGTATACGAGCGTAAACCACTGTAATGCTACCGTCTAAACTCCAGCTCGTCTCCATAGCACCAGCAGTAACGGAATATCATTTAATAGCGTATGGTTCCCAGGCTGAATGGTAATTCACACTCAATGTTCTGTAATGTAGTCCATGACTTTTAAACATACCATAGTGCTGAATCTACATTTTAAGCTTATTTTTACTTCTGCTTAATTAAAAATTTGTCTCTATTTCTACCCGGATGGTGAATGCTTCCCTGAGTAGCTCGTAAATTACAGAGATGAAAGTGATATATATCGTACTGAAGTTTTACAAAGACATCCTACGAACTGGTTTTGAGAACTGTGACAATTGCTTGTTCCCAAATATAAGAACACGGTGGATTACATGTCCTGAAGTAAGGTTCTGTAACTGATAGCAAAAACGCTGCCAAGATAATGCAGATTGGATTTTTGTCTTTGATGAATCCTAGGAAGAGAAAAATGAGCATTTCTTGGTCAGCTGTGATGTCAACGTACCATTTATCAGACACAAACATTCATAGAGTACCGTAACTCCAGGATAAATGCATGAGCTGTAGAAGAGTTGGCTAGAGCAGAGTTTCCTGTTAGTGAGTTGGGGAGGGGGGAAGGAGAGGGGAGTGAGGGCACTGGTCTGGTTGACCCGGAAAACTCTGCGGGAACTGTAGCGGTGGCATGTCGCGGCCGCACGACACAACCTGGTCATAAATATGGCAGCCGCAGTCTCAGCTAGCGGTACCGACCTTTCTGTGTACACAGCCGGTGTTGCGGTTGGGTGGCAACACAGCTAAAATTATCGTCGAACAGCTCGCCCACCGCTTACTTTCATGTTGTTTTGCACAACACACTAAACGTGGATCTTTTTTCTCCAGTTCGTATCTACAACCACCATAAACTTATAAAAAGAAATCATATCTCTGACTCTCTGTCGAGGGTAGCAAATTGTTTCATTCCAATACATCACTGGATAATGATAGTCATATGGTACATTTTCAAGTGTAATTCAAAGAATGCCGAAAGGTCTGAAGTAAAATTAAGGCCAATGTTAGGGACATGAGTAATCATGATGTTGAATTGCACTATGAAATATATACAGTACTTAAATTTAGTGGGAATTAAACACTGTAATATCGACAAAAACATTAGTTTACTTTCTTACGGTTAATTCAATTTCACTAGAGACGGCCGACTGACAGCAGAAGAAAAATCTCTTGTACCAAAAGAGTTGGTTGATTGGCGGATGGGACCAAATAGCGAGTTCATCGGTCCCATCGGATTAGGAAAACATGGGTAAAGAAGTCAGCCGTCCACTTGCAAAGGAACTATTCCGGCATCTTCCTGAGGCAATTTAGGGAAATGACGGAAAAACTAAATCAGGGTGGCCGGATGCGTGTCTGAACCGCCGTTCTCCCGAATACGAGTCGAGTCCAGTGTGATAAGTACTGCGGAAGATCTCTCGGTACCAAGTATATAATGAATGTGCTAGAATGATCAACAATTCAGTGATGATTAATGTATATTGGATAAACATTTAACATCAACAGGTGATTCTATAAAAGAGACCCGCCTGAAAAGCTGCCCTAGACAACGCGCCGCTCCTGGGACAAGGGGTTCAAATGGCTCTGAGCACTATGGGACTCAACATCTGAGGTCATCAGTCTCCTAGAACTTAGAACTACTTAAACCTAACTAACCTAAGGACATCACACACATCCATGCCCGAGGCAGGATTCGAATCTGCGACCGTAGCAGTCACGCGGTTCCAGACTGAAGCGCTTAGAACCGCACGGCCACATCGGCCGGCAAAACGGTAGCTCACCACTGCCTCATCAGTAAGCATGGAACGAAATCCGAAGGTAATAGTGCTGAACTGTCAGCGTCTAATTTCTGTAACAATGTAATCAAGGAAGTGACACAAATTAGAATTCCGCATATTAAAGTCAGAAGGAACAAAAACATTAATTCAATGAAGGCCTTGGATGTGGGAATTGGTTTTGTAAATTTGGGAAAAACTGTCAGAAATTTACACTGTTTTCTGTGCTGTCTTGCAACGTAACACAATTGTTGACAAAAATACATTATTTTGATGTTATTTCATTTAAGAAAAGTATGAATAACATGTTGTGGTCTAGAATAAAATTTTCACTCTGCAGCGGACCGTGCACTTATATGAAACAACCTGGAAGAATAAAACTGTGTGCCGAACCGAGACTCGAACTCTGGAAGTGTGCCACTCGGGGGCAACTGCTCTCTCGACTGAGCTATCCAAGCAAGTTGGAGTCTCGGTCCGACGTACAGTTTTACTCTGCCAGGTTGTTTCATATCTGTGCACACTCTGCTGGAGAGAGCAAATTTCATTCTGGAAACATCCTCCAGGCTATGGCTAAGATATGTTTCCGCAGAATCCGTTCTTCCTGGAGTGCTAGTTCTGCAAACCTCGCAGGAGAGCTTCTGTGAAGTTTGGAGGGCCATCACTTCAGTCTCGAAGTTGGTCGTAGGTTGTGTTTCAAAAATGAACAGCATAGAGACAGAAGTGATGATACTTTCTGCAGGACCTGGCCATTATTTTGCAGGAAAACGCTCAAGCACGTACAGTGCAATATGTTACTGATTTGCTTGACTGATGGGGCTGCTAAGTGCTCTAACACCTACTGCATTCCCCTGACTTAAGCCCTCGTGAGTTCAACTCAATTTCTAAACTGAAGGAAACACTTCACTGCATTCGCTTCAGAACTGCTACAAATTCGTCGGGTAATAGACGGCGCCGCTCTAACTGTCAACAGAACTGGCACTGCTACGAGTATCCTACGACCTCCACATCGCTGGCACCGGGTTATACACAATGCTGGTGACTACTTTGAAGGTCAGTAAAACTTTGAAACACGTATCTATTTTGTACAAGCCTAAGAAAAATAGTTGCCACTATTAAAGTTCGAACCATCATATATATATATATATATATATATATATATATATATATATATATATTGATCGTGACCGGGCCAAATGTCTCACGAAATAAGCGTCAAACGAAAAAACTACAAAGAACGAAAATGTCTAGCTTGAAGAGGGAAACCAGATGGCGCTATCATTGGCCCGCTAGATGGCGCTGCCATAGGTCAAACGGATATTAACTGCGTTTCTTTAAACAGACACCCCCACTTCTTATTACATATTCGTCTAGTACGTAAAGAAATATGAATGTTTTAGTTGGATCACTTTTTCGCTTTGTAATAGATGGCAGTGTAATAGTCACAAACATATGGCTCACAATTTTAGACGAATGGTTGGTAACCGGTAGATTTTTTAACTTAAAATACAGAACGTAGGTACGTTTGAACATTTTATTCCGGTTGTTCCAGTGTGATACGTGTATACCTCTTTGAAATTATCATTTCTGAGAACGCATGCGGTTACAGCGTGATTACCTGTAAATACCACATTAATGCAATAAATGCTCAAAATGATGCCCGTCAACCTCAATACATTTGGCAATACGTGTAACGACATTCCTCTCAACAGCAAGTAGTTCGCCTTCCGTAATGTTCACACATGCATTGACAATTCGCTGACGCACGTTGTCAGGCGTTGTCTGTGGATCACGATAGCAAATATCCTTCAACTTTCCCCACAGAAAGAAATCCAGGGACGTCAGATCCAGTGAACGTGCGGGCCATGGTACGGTGCTTCGACGACCAATCCACCTGTCATGAAATATGCTATTCAGTACCGCTTCAACCGCACGCGAGCTATGTACCGGACATCTATCATGTTGGAAGTACATCGCCATTCTGTCATGCAGTGAAACATCTTGTAGTAAAATCGGTAGAACATTACGTAGGAAATCAGCATACATTGCACCATTTAGATTGCCATCGATAAAATGGGGCCCAATTATCCTTCCTCCCATAATGCCGCACCATACCTTAACCCGCCAAGGTCGCTGATGTTCCACCTGTCTCAGCCATCGTGGATTTTCCGTTGCCCAATAGTGCATATTTTGCCGGTTTACGTTACCGCTGTTGGTGAATGACGCTTCATCGCTAAATAGAGCGCGTAAAAAAAAATCTGTCGTCGACCCGTGATTTCTATTATGCCCAGTGACAGAACTGTACACGACGTTCAAAGTCATCACAATGCAATTCCTGGTGCATACAAATATGTTACGGGTACAATCGTTGTTGATGTAGCATTCTCAACAGCGACGTTTTTGAGATTCCTGATTCTCGAGCAATTTGTCTGCTAACGATGTGCGGATTAGCCGCGACAGCAGCTAAGACACCTACTGGGGCATCATCATTTGTTGCAGGTCGTGGCTGCCATTTCACGTGTGGCTGAGCACCTCCTGTTTCCTTAAATAACGTAACTATCCGGCGAACGGTCCGGACCCTTGGATAATGTCGTCTAGGATACCGAGCAGCATACATAGCACACCCCCGTTGGGCATTTTGATCACAAGAGCCATACATCAACACGATATCGACCTTTTCCGCAATTGGTAAGCGGTCCATTTTAACACGGGTAATGTATCAAAAAGCTAATACCGTCCACACTGGTGGAATGTTACGTGATACCACGTACTTATACGTTTGTGACTATTACAGCGCCATCTATCACAAAGCTAAAAAAGTGGTGCAACTGAAACATTCATATTTCTTTACGTACTACACGAATATGTAATAAAAATTTGGGTTCCTACTTAAAAAACGCAGTTGATATCCGTTTGACCTATGGCTGCGCCATCTAGCGGGCCAACCATAGTGCCATCTGGTTTCCCCCTTCAAGCTAGACGAGTTTCGTTCTTTGTAGTTTTTTCATTTGATTCTTATTGCGTGAGATATTTGGTCCGGTCACGTTCAATGGACCACCCTGTATATATGGCCCACAACTCCGCCTAAGTCACTGGATCAGTTTTAACCAAACTTGGTACGGAAATCATCCTACCTATTAAGGAGGTGGGGTGAAAAAGCGGTGTACCCCACGATGCGCGAATACCAATATCTTAGTCATCCATTATTATTTCAACGTTTCCTCGCTTGCGATCCCCACAAAGCAATCTAAGGAAGGATATAATCAAAGGAAAACACTTTATCGCTTGCTACGTTTTGCTGTTCACGCATGCTACATAACGCCTTAATTCATTACTTGTTTGCTATTAACTGTATTCGTAACACAATTTCAACAGAGTACTCACATATATTGCTGAATGTAGCAGAAAAATTGTATCATTAGTCGACATATAGTTGAGGAGTTAGGACATCATAGCCACAGAGACGCGTGGGAAACTGCCGCATCTTGCAAGACATTTTAGTTTATTACTCCGGTGGTACTAACCCTTTTCGAACAATTTTCGCAGACAGTATCCAAATTTGACTGTGAATGTACCTACAAAAATACATCATTGCATGAAAAATAGTTCAGAAGATACTACGTCACAAGCGTTGACCTGCTTGGAAATGAATGCAGGGGAAATTCGCTAGAGATACAAAAGAAATATGTGTGCAGATACGTGTGAAGTATGATAAGGATATATCAAATACATTTCACATGTGCATACACAGGCAAAGACACACGTAGAAAGCTCATCCTCAACCTCTAATGATTTCAAACAGATTTAGTACAACAGTCTACTACTGGGGTGAGTGTCATAACAGTGTGAGGGGAGGGGCGAGGAGTAACAGATGGTTGGACAGTAAGGGGGAAGGAAAAGATGGGTACAAATAGGGAAGAGAATGAAATGAACAGAAAGAGGAGTAGGGGGTAATGGACAGAGAAAGGGGAGGGGAGATGTACAGAGAAAGGAAAGAAGAGGATATGGATAGGGGGAAGAGATAAAGATAGGGGGAAGAGGAGACAGATGGGGAGGAGGAAATGGATAGAGACGGGGAAGAGGAGGAGACAGACAGAGACATGGGGCACAGAAAGGGTGGAAGAGGGACATAGAGAGGGGGGAGGAGCAGTTGGACAGAAAATGGCGATTGGATGAGGTGGACAGAGAGAGGTATGGAGGAGATGGACAGAGAGGGGGTGAAGGAGGAGATGAACAGAGAGAGAGGGCGAGAGGGAGGGGATAAATTAACAGAAGATTGGAATAAATAACGACGTAGGTGAGCATCTGTTAACCACAGACACACGATCAGACATACAAACACACAGACATGCAAGCACATACACTATCACATCCAGAAAATATTATCTATATTTTTATTATCTCGATATTGTAGCGGTGATATGCTACGTACTATCTCAAATAATGTGAAGTTCAAACAGTGACAGACGTACCGTAAATTCCATTACACATTCAAGAATACCAGAAGTTTGACGTGCTAATTTAATGGCTGTGACAATCCTAGCGACCAGATCCATGGGAGTATCGACCGGAGTCTCGTAAATTAGGCTCTTCACACACACCCCAGGAAGAAAAATTCGTTGTTGTCATATCTGGTAACAGAAATTTCCTTGAAACTGGACCACCGCTAAAGATCTATTGTTGTCCAAATCAAAATCAATTACTTTGTAACAAGGCACACTCAGAAAGTATCCCCGAAAGGGCTGCGACATTTTGTCACTGTAATTCTTGTTCAGCATGTATAAGGAAATGTGTCAGTATTCATCATCTAGTGAACTGCCTTCGTTTGCTCCGCCGGCCGGAGTGGCCGAGCGGTTAAAGGCGCTACAGTCTGGAACCGCACGACCGCTACGGTCGCAGGTTCGAATCCTGCCTCGGGCATGGATGTGTGTGATGTCCTTAGGTTAGTTAGGTTTAAGTAGTTCTAAGTTCTAGGGGACTTATGACCACAGCAGTTGCGTCCCATAGTGCTCAGAGCCATTTGAACCATTTTTTTCGTTTGCTCCCTGGGCCACATGCGAGACAGCCGGAGCAACAGCGATTGTAAATGGACTGCATTAAGCGAGAGGACGGTAGCGACCCGGCGACTTTTGCTCCACTTGCTGCAGATGGAACACTAAACGGCGCCGAGTTTGCGCGCGACACCCCGGCGCGAGCCGTCGCGCTCGCCGGCGCCCACCATTAATCCTGCAGCGCGGCCCGCCGGCGGTGATGCATAGGCCGGCCTCACGCAGCGCACAGTGGAGTCTGGCAGTTGGCGCCCGCCCGTCTACCAGTGCGAGAGGGCGACGGCGGGGGGTCGCGGGGCTGGAAGGATCTGCCCGGATTTATGGCTCGCAACGCGCTGTGCGGCGCGCTAAACGAGACTTACGTCGCCCGCCCACATACAAAGTCAGGTTCACTTAGACCTCCTTCCTTCTGCAGATTCTTATTTCAGTTTATCCTCAGAATCCTACAAAGAACTTCGCTTTACCTGGAGATGTAGCTGTAAACAACGAAACCGATTGTGGTTTCAAGTAAGGGACCTTACATGCGACTGTTTGCGGTTTTCATGCCGGCCGCTGTGGCCGAGCGGTTCTAGGCGCTTCAGTCCGGAACCGCGCTGCTGCTACGTTCGCAGGTTCGATTCGTACCTCGTGTTTGGATGGGTGTAATGTCCTTAGGTTAGTAAGGTTTAACTACACTACTGGCCATTAAAATTGCTACACCGGGAAGAAATGCAGATCATAAACGGGTATTCATTGGAGAAATATACTAGAACTTACATGTGATTACATTTTCACGCAATTTGGGTGTATAGATCCTGAGAAATCAGTACCCAGAAGAACCATCTCTGGCCGTAATAACGGCCTTGACACGCCTGGGCATTGTGTCAAACAGAGCTTGGATGGCGTGTACAGGTACAGTTCATCAAGAGTAGTGATTGGCGTATTGTGACGAGCCAGTTGCTCGGCCACCATTGACCCGACGTTTTCAGTTGGTGAGAGATCTGGCCAGGGCATTAGTCGAACATTTTCTGTATCCAGAAAGGCCCGTACAGGACCTGCAACATACGGTCATGCATTATCCTGCGGCACAGACCATAGTAAGGGCGGAGAAGAAGAAGTGGATGGAAAAACGGACAAGAATGTTAGAAGAGGACAGTGAAGGGAATAAAAAAGTACATTACACCATGGTAAGAAATAAGAGGAATGACAGAAGCGAGTGCCTGAGGATCATGGATAATAATGGAAGAGTTGTGGAGGAAATGCATGAGCTCAAAAAGATTTGGAAGGAGTACTTTGAAGATCTGTTGAATGCCGCCAAGCGGGTAACTAACAGCGATGGAGAGCCTAAGGCAGCAGACGATTATAATAGGGGGAAATTGATGATCTAACTTGGAATGAAGTGGAAGAAGCCATAAAGAGGATGAAAGGGGGCAAGGCACCAGGTTGGGACGAAGTAACAGTGGATTTGATACGAGCAGCAGGAGAAGTAGGAACCCAGTGGCTATACAGAGTGCTGAGGGTGGTGTGGAAGGAGAACAGAATTCCTGAGGATTGGAAGAAAGGAATTATAGTCCCGATCTTCAAGAAAGTGGATAAAAGGAGATGTGAGAACTACAGAGGAATCACCCTGCTATGCCATTGTGGAAAAATCTATGAAAAGATCCTGGAGAAGAGAATAAGAAGCAGTATTGAAAGTAGACTGCAAGAGGAGCAGTATGGTTTCAGACCGGGAAGATCAACAACGGACCTCATATTTGCGGTAAGGCAACTGCAGGAAAGGCACTATGAGTACGGGAAGGACTTAATCATGGCCTTTTTAGATATTGAGAAGGCGTATGACAGTATCTGTAGGGACAAGCTCTGGGATGTGCTGAACGCAAAAGGGATAGATGGAGAGATAACACGAAAAGTCAGAAAAATGTATGAGGGAAGTGACAGTTGTGTGAAAGTGGGGAGGGAACGTACTGCATAGTTCAAGCTGGAAAATGGGCTGCGACAGGGAAGTGCACTTTCGCCTTTATTGTTTATTATTGTTATGGATGAAATCCTACAGCAAGTATCAGATGCAATTGGAGATCATAAAATGAAAGCAGTGCTTTTTGCCGATGACCTAATGTTATGGGGAAATTGCGAGAAGGAGGTGCAAGAGCAGTTAGATGTATGGGAGGCAACGGCAGCACAATATGGAATGCATTTCTCTGCAAAGAAAAGTGAAATAATTGTCACAACAAGGAGGAAGAATAGGCCAAATGTGGATATAACTTGTGGAGGCGAAAAACTACAAGTGGTAGAGAACTTCAAGTACCTGGGAAGCATGATTGAAAGTAAGGGGGGAAACGCAATGGAAATAAATGAAAGGTGCAGAAAAGCAGGGCAGTTCTACAAATGCATTAGGGGGCTTATTTGGAGCAAGGAGGTGCCACAGAAATCCAAGGGAATTATATACCGAACCTACTTCGTCCCCATATTGGCATACGGAAGTGAGACGTGGGTAATGCACAAAAGCGACAAAAGTAGAATACAGGCTAGTGAAATGAAGTTCCAGAGGAGCAGGTTGAGTGTAACAAGACGAGACAGATTGCGAAATGTGTATGTGAGGGAAAGACTAAAGGAGGAACCAGTACAGGACAGGATAGAAAAATCAAGACTGCAGTGGTATGGACACATGAAGAGAATGGATGAGGGAAGAATTCCAAAGAGGATGTTTGATCTGCAACTGGAGGGGAAGAGGCCCAGAGGAAGACCAAGAGATAGATGGGTGAAGGGAGTGAAGGAATGTGTGACGAGAAGAGGAGAGAACTGGACGAAGGTGGAAGAGGGGGAATGGTGGAAAGACAGAACACGGTGGAGAGGCTTGTGTTCCCGACAGACCCAGCCAGTGGCTGGAAACTGTCCAAGATGATGATGATGATTATCCTGCTGAAATGTAGGGTTCCGCAGGGATCGAATGAAGGGTAAAGCCACGGGTCGTAACAAATCTGAAATGTAACGTCCACTGTTCAAAGTGCTGTCAACGCCAACAAGAGGTGACCGAGACGTGTAGCCAATGGCATCCCATATCATCGCACCTGGTGATACGCCAGTATGGCTATGACAAATACGCGCCTCCAATGTGCGTTCACCGCGACGTCGCCAAATACCGTTGCGACCATCATGATGCTGTAAACAGTACCTCGGTTCATCCGAAAAACTGACGTTTTGCCATTCGTGCACCCAGGTTCGTCGTTGAGTACCCCATCGCATGCGCTCCTGTCTGTGATGCAACGTCAAGGGTAACCGCAGCCATGGTCTCCGAGGTGATAGCCCACGCTTCTGCAAACGTCGTCGAACTGTTCGTGCAGATGGTTGTTGTCTTGCAAACGCTCCCATCTGTTGACTTAGGGATCAAGACGTGGCTGCACGATCCATTACAGCCATGTGGATAAGATGCCTGTCATCTCGACTGCTAGTGATACGAGGCCGTTGGGATCCAGCACGGCGTTCCGTTTTACCCTCCTGAACCCACTGATTCCATATTCTGCTAACAGTCATTGGATCTCGACCAACGCGAGCAGCAATGTCGAGAGATGATAAACCGCAATCGCGATAGGCTACAATCCGACCTTTATATCAAAGTCGGAAACGTAATGGTACGCATCACAACAACGTTTTACCAGGCAACGACGGTCAGCTGCTGCTTGTGTATGAGAAGTTGGTTGGAAACTTTCCTCATGTCAGCATGTTGTGGGTGTCGCCATCGACGCCAACCATGTGTGAATACTCTCAAAAGCTAATCATTTGCATATCACAGCCATCTTCTTACTGCCTGTTACATTTCGCTTCTGTAGCACGTTATCTTCGTGGTGTAGCAGTTTTAATGGCCAATAGTGTAGCTCTAAGTCTAGGGGACTGATGACCTCAGAAGTTAAGTCCCATAGTGCTTAGAGTGGTTTTGATTCCACAAGAGAATCATACAAGTTTCATCAAAACTACGCTGTCCAGTCACGTTAATATGACCGCCAGTCAAGAGCCTCAGTAACTTCCATCTGCACGGCGAACTGCTACGAGACGAGAAGGTAGAGAGTGAATGAAATTCTGGAAGGCACCGACATGAATGTGGGGCCACAGCGACTCCCTTTCCGTGTCCATCTGCGCTAGGTTTATCGGTTGAGGATCTAAGGCGCAAACAGCTCGATCGAGATGGCCAGGCAGATTCCCGGTAGGATTTAAATCCGATGAGTCTGGTCGCCAGGGGATTAGGGTTAACTCAGCCTCGTGCTCTTCGAAACATGTACGTACGCTGCGAGCTGCGCACACGTTACATTGTCCCGTTGGTAGATACCATTGTGGTGAGGGGCCGATGTGGCCCCAAAGTACAGATTCACACCTGTGTTGATGCATCGTGCCTTCCAGAATTAAAAGATCACACAGGGAATGTCACAAAAGCATTCCCAAGAACCTAGGGGCTTCCTCCTTCGGCCCTGAGGCTTCCGACGATTGTCGCAGGGCGTTTGCTTTCAGACATTTCAGGCCCTAAAAGCCAATGGCCACCTGTACGATGGAGCATAAAACGTGAGTCATCTGAAAAGTCCACCTGTCACCACTCAGTGTATCTGAATCGCATTCCCTGTCAGACCAGATCAATGGTTGGGTCCTTACACACCGTCATCCAGGCAGGAAATGATCACCACGCCACAAATGCAGGCCGGTCAGGGCAGAATTATGCTATGGGGTGTATTGAGTTGGGCTTCCATGGGATCTGTGGAGGTAAACGAAGGTATCATGACAGCAGTGAACGACGTGAACCACCTGCCTCGCCTCATGCTTGAAATTTGTCCCTACAGGTTTTAATTTAAATTTCCGCAGCTGCTATTGTAATTTTTCATTTATTTTATTAATTTTCGAGTTAACATCCTGTCGCAATGCCATTAGAGATACGTTGGTTCAGATTGATATTGTCCCTGTAGCGAATACTGGTAAGATTTGACGGAAAAATCCAGAGTAGAAAACGGTACAGCTGGCCATAGGGCTACTGTTGTTTCGCAAATGTCGAATTGTCCTGTGGAATGATTCAACGGATACTTCACGGGATACCGAACCTTATCCAAAACAATGGAATGGCAATCCTGCATCATTTACCCTTTCTCAAAACTGCGTATGTCAGTAGGTTTCCGCATATGCTGCCCGTATCTTCGCTATCATGAGTGCCCATTCGCCTCTCTTCCAGTTACATTCTTTCCTCACTGTGTCACATGCCATAAACACCATCAGAAGACATTCATAATGTTTTGGTTCATCAGTTTACACAGTTAAGATTGTAATGAACCCATACAGCATAAGTCCTTGTCGCACTTTTCGGGCTCTTTTACTCTTGCTTTTAATTGTGTACCGTCCACTTCTCCCAAGCGGTAAATAGACCCAACTTCGTAAATGTCGACCAGCGGGAAGATTGAAAAGATCCAAACATTTTGCCCACGTAGCTACACAAGAAGCAATGTGCAACCAATACGTCAAACCCACAGTAACCTCCAGTGCTCGACAATATTATAGCTTACCGTATATTCCAACGAATCCATACATATAAAAAAATAGGAATATATATATATAACAGCTCATTATCTCCAGAATTTATTTACAATTAAAAAACATAAAAATTTTTTAAACTTGTGTCAACGAATGAGGTACCGCAGTAGTTCAGTAACTTAATTAGCTTTCGGCAAGAGCAAATTTCGAATCTTCCTTTCTCACTGTTGTCAACTGTAACCAGTGTTCTCTTCTCAATGACGTAGTCTTATTTTCCCCATTTCGTTCTTTCGATATATGTTATTGCAGAACTGAAATTGTATTCGGTTGATTACATACTGATCTCATTACGAACACATTGTCATATAACCGTCGGTTTGCCACCGTTGGACTGACTGAAGTACTGAAATACTCGAGAGCCGATTTCCCTGACCTTTGTGTACGTATAGAGCCCCTGACGCGTGCGGTGACTCGTAGAGCGAGTTATCGCAGTTTCCCGCTAACACACATCGCTACTTAGGGCGCGAGGCGATTTTATAGAGACGGGAGTGAGCGGTGCTGTTTTGCGTGCCGCGTGGCGGTGCTGATACAGCGCCCCTTCACGCTGTGCGCTGATTAGATTGGGACTAACAGAATGCCCGCCACTCAGAGATGAAGATCGCGTCTCGTGAGCATTTCAGAAGAATTTGTAACACTGTTGTGGAAATAAGTGTTAGCGATATCGCAGTTCACTTGGTGAATAACCCACTCAGAAAAAAGAAATTATTCAGCGTAATGTTAAGAGTCTGAATCTTAGAGGAACGATGAAAATGGATATATTCTTTCCCAAAATCGTTTGGAATATACCAATCATAGATCATGCTGATGAATTTAGCAGCTTGTTTACTTGCGCTATAAGAAGATACTTGCGGGTAAACAAAAACATTGCATGTTACTATTGGCTGCTATTGTTTTCGGAGCTTTGTGTTTGGAGTTCACCCTCAATAAACCAGAAGTTTTCTGTCATTCTTTTCTGCGCTATTTTATGGAGTCGCTAGTTAACCAATTGTCATCGCAACATTTTCGTCTACTTTTTATATTCTACCGGAAAATTACGTCGAGCTGTATGCCTATGCCTTCAGTACTGCTATGATTCATTACGTTCGTGCGTTAAAATCAAAATGGCGAATTTTCCGAGTGTATGTTTCTGAGATACTTCGTTTATATGATATTCCGGGAATGAAATTCTCAAACTTTTGAAGCAGGAAGCATACAGACCACACTTTCAGTACAACAGAATGTACTACTGCGTATCTTTGAAAGATTTTGCAACGGTTTTTAGACACAGCCAAGAATATGGAAAACGATTATATCAAACAAATACGAAAGTTAATCAACGGAATTATGACATTAGCTGCTAAATCAATGGGAAAAGAGGAAAATTTGTGCCGGACCGGATATGTGTAGTTCTGTGACGATCAAGGTTGTTGTTAGGACGCTCTGTCATCACTTTATTTTTACGACAAAACTTTTTTTTTTTTTTTTAGTCATTAGCCATATGAGCGGTCTGATGCGGCCCGCCATGAGTTCCTCTCCTTTGCCAACCTCTTCGTCCCAGAGTAGCACTTGCAACCTACGTCCTCAGTTATTTGCTGGATGTATTCCAATCTCCACAGATGTTTCCCTCTTAACTTCCCTCTAGTTTCATGGAAGTTATTCCGTGGTGTTTTAACGGATGTACTACCATGCTGTCCCTTCTTCTTGTCACTGTTTTCCATATGTTCCTTAGCCCGACGATTCTGCGGAGAACGTCCTCATTCCTTATCTCATCCATTAACATACGATGTTTTGCTCCAAACATACTATTCTCAAAAACTGCTTCTTCATATGGAGGCCTATGTTTGATACTTGTAGACTTCTGTTTGCCAAGAATACGTTTTTTGCCACTTCTAGTCTACTTTTTATGTCCCCCTTGCTCCGTCTGTCCTGGGTTATTTTTCTGCCTACGTAGCAGAATTCTTTAACTTCTCCTTCATGGCCACCAGTTACAATATTAAATTTCTTGTTGTTTTCATTTCTTCACTTCCCACTACTTTCCTCTTTCTTTGATTTACTCTCAACCCATATTCTGTAATCACTAGATCGTTCATTCCATTCAGCGGATAGTGCAATTCTTCTTCACTTTCACTGAGGACAGCTATGTCACCAGCGAATCTTTTCACTCATATTCTTTCGCCATGAATTTCAATTCCATTATTCACACTGTCTTTTATTTCTGACATTACTTCTTCGATGTAAAGGCCGAACAGTAGGGGCGAAAAACTACATCCCTGCCTCACACCCTTTTTAATCCGAGTACTTTGTTCTTGGTCTTCCAGTATTATTGTTACGTCTTGGCTCTTGTACATATTGTATATTACCCGTCTTTCCCTACAAGTAATACCTAACTTTCTCAGGGTTTCGAACATCTTGGGCCACTTTACATTGTAAAACGTTCGGTCGCAGGTTCGAATCCTGCCTCGTGCGTGGATGTGTGTGATGTCCTTAGGTTAGTTAGGTTTAAGTAGTTCTAAGTTCTAGGGGACTGATGACCTCAGAAGTTAAGTCCCGTAATGCTCAGAGCCATTTGAACCATTTGTAAAACGTTTTCCGAGGTCAACAGAGCCAATGAGCGTGTCTTGATTTCTTTTTAGTCTTGCTTCCATTATTTACCACAGCGTCAGTAGGCTACTGACTCTCTGGACCCTTTACCTTTGCAAAAGCAAAATTGGTCGACATCTAAAGGATCCTCAATTTCTTTTCCATTCTTTCGTAGATTATTCTTGTCAGCAACTTGGAAGCATGTGTTGTTAAGCTGGTTGTGCGATAATTCTCGCATTTCTCGGTTCGTCCACTCAATGGAATTCTGTGGATAAGGTTTTCCCAAAAGTCAGACGGTATATCACCAGTCTCATACAGTTTACGCAACAACATGAAGAACAGTTTTGTTTCCACTTCCACCAATGATTTTACAAATTCTGATTGAATGTTATCTGTCCATTCCGCCTTATTTGTTCTTACGTATTCCAATGATCTTATAAATTCTTATTCTAATAACGGATCGCCTACCTCATCCATATCGACTCTTCTTCTACAGCATCATCAGGTAAGTCTGCACCCTCATAGAAGCACTCAATCTACACTTTCCACCTAACCGCTGTCTCCCCTGCATTTAGCAGTGGAATTCCCATTGGACTCTTAATGTTACCACTCTTACTTTTAGTTTCAGCGAAGGTTATTTTGACTTTTCTGCATGCTGACTCAGTCCTTCTGACAGTCATTTTGAGATATGCCCGTTCGCATCAGAAGTCAGTAGATCGTATCCCTTGTTTGTTTTCCCTCTGTTCGCTTGGTGGCACTCTTGCACAGCGGCTATCTATTTTAAATGTATGTGAGGCAGGATAGTGTGGAATGGGCAGGAATGAGGAGAGAGGTAGCTGGTTGGGACAAACGTCTGTTGTCACATGCTGGTGATTCATGTATTGAACGATTCCGTCTGAAGCAACTGTTGCAACGGGAACAACTCTGGTTATGATTAGCTAATACCTGTGCTCTGAAAGATCACCTCTTTCCTATAGGTGGGCCGTGCTATGTGATCTACTTGGAAATGTTCGTGGGCTCTGTTGTTAGTGATTCTTCCCTGAGTTGTGAATTTGTGCTTTCCAGGAAGTACGAATCCACCGTAGTGTCGTATATATCACTTATAGATACGTTTGAGCCTTCAGTGGGTACCCTGTGTTGCTTTACTGAAAGATTCTTACCTGGTCAGATCTGTTGGTGTACCAGGTGCATTGGCAGACAGTAGTGGCAGAAATTTAATGTGTTGGCACCCTGGAGTGTTGTAAGACGAGATTCCTTATTTCATTCTTAGAATCTGACCTTTATGTAATTAACAGGACAAGGATTTCAATCTGGAAGGGAAGTTAAAATTGTTGTTTAGTAACTACTCAAACTATGTTGTACCGCGATTGCCAGCCGTTGTGCCCAAGCGGTTCTAGGAGCTTCAGTCCGGAACCATGCTGCTGCTATGGTCGCAGGTTCAAATCCTGCCTCGGGCATGGATGTGTGTGATGTCCTCAGGTTAGTTAGGTTTAAGTAGTTCTAAGTCTAGGGGACTGATGACCACATATGTTAAGTCCCATAGTGCTTAGAGCCGTTTGAACCATTTTTTATACCCCAGCTGTGTTAATACACTAATCCTTGGTTCTCGCCTGTGTTGAAATTGTAGTATTCTTGAAAGTCATAGTTCAGTCTTTTAATCGCTGCTTGCCAGGGTTTGTTGTAAGTGGAAGCGTGCTAGACCCACAACCCAGAGCTTCATGGATCCTAACCACGCTCTTCTACCAACTGGGCTCGATATAGCCAGGTTAGCAGGAATTCATGAAAGAGCACGGCCCCACGTTACATCATCCATTATTTGCCATGTGATTCACATTTATTAAATATTTAGAAAAATATAATTGTAGCAAAATGATACTAGGGCTTGGACAATAGTTTTGGATTATAGACCCAAGATTTAACAACGACAGCAAAGTAGTAATAGGCTACCACAATGGTTTTGAATTACATGCCCAAGATTTACCATGGTATCTTAAGAGACCTGAGAAATTTACAGCGAAAGTTTTTGAAAGTGAAATTAACAACGACTAGCACAAATTTAGTACAGATAAAATGTTTAACCCAATTTTAAAACCCCAAGCTAACAAAATGCTTTTAATTACAGACCACAATCTTTGAAGATCAAATGTAACAACGGCTACGACAAATTTAGTAAGAGATATATTGTTTAAACATTGTAAAAGTCCCAAGGCAACAGAATGACTTGTGATCCATACACTTATTCTCCTGGCCACCGAGGTATCTTCCGATAAGCAGGAAGACTTTTTGGTGCAAGTGACCCATCAAGGAAGGTCCAAGAGCTAACGGATGACACAATCTGGTAGGAGCTAAATCCATTCCCTGTATGCCTCCTGGTCGCATTCTCGCTCTTAACAATTCTTCCCTTCTGTTCATATGTGCTCAGCTCAACCTAGAATCTGTTTGCAACTGCTTGGATTCAGAGAGTTCCGTTTCATTGTTGAACTATGGTTGGTATTTGGAATATGATGGTTTATGTAAAATGCCTCCTTTATGCCCTACTTCTCAGAGATGTCGGCTGGTGAACCAGTAAGGGTCGAGGTGAGGGAGAAATTATCTATTTGTAACTTTTCTTCGCCTATTAAGTTAATCGTTGTAGGGAATTGTTTGCCACCTTGCTTCTCGGTTATGACTTTATTTAGTGGACTGGCTTTGTGCTGGATTTTGTAAGTAAGACCTTCTTCTTCAAGTTTTGCCTTCATATAAGATAGCCGTTTGTTGTTGCCATACTCTTAGCAATGCCAGTTCGCTATTTGAGGCTAGGCAGCTACTGAACGTCTTAGGGAATTACCTTGACATCCTCACTAATCAGTTAGGGGTAACGGCCGAAATCCAGTACAAGATTCATTTAAGTGATGATGTCCTAGTGCGACCAGATCCATGTCGATTGTCCCCCCACAGATAAGGTAATTACGACAAAGTGTTAACCACATGCTTAGGGATGAGGTCATTAGACCGACCACATCATTTTACGTTTCCCCCTTATTTCTGGTCCCTAGCGGACAAGGCGAGGATTATAGGCCAGTTGGTGATTAAAAGGCGTTTAATCAAAACGTCATTCTGCAATCTGTGCCACTTCCTGACCTGCAAAATTGTTTCACACGATTTTCTGGAGTTTGTTACTTCACGGTGCTTGATCTTAACCAAGCCTATTAACAGTTACCGCTGACCGTCAATTCTAAGCATGTTACTTCATTTTGTACTGATTGGAACTTAAATGAGTTTAATCGGGTGCCCTCCGGTTTATCTACTGGGGCTGCAGCGCTGTCTCACGTGCTGGATCATGTTGTGGCCGACCTTAAGCTCAACTGCGTTTGTAACTACCATGATGATGTTGTATATATGGATTAAGGGTTAAGCCGTCTAAGGTTACACTGGCTACATGGCGTATTTCTTTCTTGGGTCATTTTGTGTCTAGCGCTGGGATTAGAACTGATCAGGATAGTACCTCAGCCTTAGATGTGTTCGTCCCTCAAGGAATAGGAAAGGGATAGATAGTTTTATCGACATTGCCAACAATTTACGAAAGTTTGTTGCTAATTTTGCTCTGCTCGCCGCCGTTCTTAATAGCAGAAATAGAGAGAGAGAGAGGCCTTTGTTTGGGGGAAGAAACAGCAGGCTGCTTTTGAAGCTGTCAAATCTGCCTTGAATAATCCCCCGGTCTTGGCCATACCGGATTTCGAGAAATGCTTCATTATCCAGACTGACGCTTCTAATGCTGGTGTTGCAGCCTTGTTCGAGAAGGAATGAACCAGGGAGAGGCATCCTATCGCTTATGCATCAAGGAGCTTTACTCCTGCTGAATTAAGGTATTCCTTTTATGAGAGTGAGGTCTTGGACGTTCTCTTAACCCTTGACAAATTGAAATTCAATCTCTAGATAGACAACCAAGCCTTAAGCCGGGTATTTGTGTGACCTAGGAAGGCCGGTAGCATCGCCAGATTAGCGGTATCTGTATTCCGCTTCAGAGTTCGACACTCTAAGGGATCTGACAACCAGATGGCTGAAGCACTTAGTCACATGTTTAAGGGAGGTGCTGAGTGAGGAAGACGATGTCCCTCCTCGTCCATGAATCCTGTTTGTGGGGCCTTGGCCGAGGTACCGGAGCTTTTTACCGACTTTAACTGCAAAAAAGTTTAGGACCCTCTTTTGGGACCCATTAGAGAATGTCTGCTGGCCAGAGAACAGGTACCTGGATATATGTTGAAGAAGGGCATAGTTTCCCGAGAGGCTGGTTAGTTGGTTGATTTTGGGGACGGGATCAATCAGCGAGGTCATCGGTCCCATTGGGGTAGGGAAGGACGGCGAGGAAGTCGGTCGTGCTCTTTCGTGCATTTGTCTGAAGCGATTTAGGGAAATCGTGGAAAACCTAATCAGAACGGCCGGACACGGATATGAACTGTCGTCGTCCCGTATGCGAGTCCATTGTCGTAAGCACTGCGCCACTTCGCTCAGTGTCGAGAGTTCGGAAGATCTGCTGATGTTAGGATTTGTTTGCTTGTGGATCTCGTTCCTTCCATTTTTATTACTTTCATGATTCCTTGCTTGTGGTATTTTGGGCTTCACAAGAACATCGCTAAAATGTGGCAACACGTGACCTGGCAATCATTACATATCGGTATCCACATAGTGTGGCAATGCAAGAGCTGACAAGAGCGAGGATTATCGCACAATCATCTTAACAGCTCATGCATCCAATCCTGCTGACAAGAATAATACACAGAAGAATGGAAAAGAAAATAGAGTATGTGTTAGATGAAGATCAATTTGGCTTTATGAAAGGTAAAGGCACGAGAAAGGCGATTCTGACCTTCCGGTTGATAATGGAAGCAAGACTAAAGAAAAATCAAGACAAGTTCATAGGATTTGTCGACCTCGGATAAGCGTTCAACAATGCAAAATGGTGCAAGGTGTTCGAAATTCTCAGAAAAATAGGGGTAAGCTGTAGGGAGAGATAGGTAATATACAATATGAACAAGAGGGAGCAATAAGAGTGGACGACTAAGAACGCAGTGCTCAGTTTAAAACTAGAGTAAGACGGGTATGTTGTCTTTCGCCCCTAATGTCCAATTTGAATGATGCAATGATGGAAATAAAAGAAAGGTTCATGAGTGGGGATAAAATTCAAGGTGAAAGAATATCAATGATGCGATTAGTTGATGACATTGTCATTGAAAATGAAAGCGAAGAAGAATTACGTGATCTCCTGAATGGAATGAACTGCCTAATGAGTACAGAGTATGAATTGAGTCTATATCGAAGAAAAAGGAATGTAATGAGAAGCAGCAGAAATGAGAACAGCGAGAAACTTAACATCAGGATTGTTGGTCACGAAGTAGATGAAGTTAAGGATTTCTGATTCCTAGGCAGTAAAATAACGAGTGACGGACGGAGCAAGAAGGACATCAAAAGCAGACTAACAATGGCAGAAAGAGCATTCCTGATCAGGAGAAGTCAACTAATATCAAATATTGGCCTTAATTTGAGGAAGAAATTTATGCGAAAGTACGTCTGGAGTACAGATTTGGATGGTAGTGAAACATGGACTGTGGGAAAACCGGAACAGAAGAGAATAGAATCATTTGAGATGTGTTGCTACAGTCTAATGTTGAAAATCAGGTGGACTGATAAGGTAGGGAATGACGACGTTCTGCGCAGAACCGGAGAGGAAAGGAATATGTGGAAAACACTGGAGAAGGCATTGGATGATAGGACATCTGTTAAGACGTCACGGAATGACTTCCATGGCACTAGAAGGAGCCATAGAGGGCAAAAACTATAGTGGAAGAGGGAGAGTAGAATACACCCAACATATAATCGAAGACGTAGGTTGCAACAGCTGCTTTGAGACGAGGAGAGGAATTCGTGGCGGACCGCATCAAACCAATCAGAAGACTAATGACAACAAAATAAATAAATAGAAAAAACGCTATCAAGCATTTCACTAGTACTCCTTATTATCCTTAGGCCTCTTTCGCCGAAAGGGTGAACAGAAACCTCAAGGCCGCTCTCTTCACCTACCATGCCAGGTCCTCGACCAAGTAGGATGGCTCGAATCTTTCGATTAATTTCGCTTTTAATTATTCTCAGCACGAAGTGGTGAAGGCTACGCAGGGGCCCTGAGTGTGTGCCTATTCTGTTAAATCCCCGCTAGCGAACTTGTGGAGCATCAATGACCTTTCGTCTCATGATATGAATCCCGAGACTATCTAACTGATTTGAGATAATGCTTCGAGCACTATAGAACTTCCTCACCACTGCCAAATGAAGTGCTGCACCCAGGGGAGAGAGCCCTTTCGTGTTAATGCTGGGGTCAGAGCTTTTGTTTGTAACTTCAGTGCCAATGGTGGCAGGAATGCCGGCGTTTGTAGCAAGCTCGCTCCGTATTTTGTGGGCCTTGCTAAGTCCTTTCGTGTTAATGCTGGGGTCAGAGCTTTTGTTTGTAACTTCAGTGCCAATGGTGGCAGGAATGCTGGCGTTTGTAGCAAGCTCGCTCTGTATTTTGTGGGCCTTGCTAAGTCCTTGGGGACTGTATCTACATCCACAGAGAACTTCAAGCGTACCTCTTCATTCCATAATATTTCCGTATCCCACTTGTGTGCGCTTTTTCCCTTTATGACTAGTCTCTTAAACTTCAGCCAACTCTTCACTACTACAACATCGTGATCTGAGTCTATATCTGCTCCTGCGTACGCCTTGCAATCCAGTATCCGAATTCGGAGTCCCTGTCTGACCATTATGCATTTACATAGTGAATTACCCGTTCACTATCCTTATATACTTTCTCTGTCTCTTCATGTTCTGCTTACGTCGGCGGCATGCATATTCCAACTATTGTTGTCGGTGTGCGCTTGGACGACTTTACAATCGAATAGAATGTGATAATTTGGCAATCACTATATACTAAGAACTTGTAGCCCTAATAAAATTCATCAGCGTCCACTTAACGAAATGGGCTACAAACTCGGCTACTTGGAAAACCTAAGGGTGAGAACCGCACTCACAGGTTCTATTTTAGGTGCAGATTGCATTACCGAGGATGACTACTTCTACACCGAGCTCAGCGAAATCACCGGAAAGTGAGAAGAAGAGCCAGCCACCAAACGTCCGCACTTGCATTGTAAAGCAAGGTTCCCTCATCCACTTGGACTATTTTCCCTGTCTCCCTTGCTGGGGATTTGTTATTCCAGTGCACATGGTTAAGGGAAATACTAACGCCCTGGTAACTGGGAGCGTCCCAGGATATTTTCACAAGGAACTCAGGTGTGTGGATTTTGTGACGCATCCAAAGGGCATATGGAGCATCTCTGTACGTTGGAGCAGCCCTAGTGAGTAACATCCTAGCTCACTTAATCTGCAGCAAAAATCAGACTCGCTACTTATTAGTCACTGTAATTTGTATTCGAAGCGATCCAAACAGATGGAAGAAATTCGTTTGCTACCGGACAATGGTGGTACGAACACGCATGACTTCCACGCAATGGAGATACTGTTCTAGGCGAGACAACCCAGCTGATCATCTAGCACGAAGACTCCTCTGAAGTCAAGTACATTCCCTGGAAATTTGGGGGCATGGACCGCCCTAGCTTGCACCCCCTCCTGAGTGTTGCCCGTATGATTGACAATGGATGAACTACCTCCTGAAGAGAAGATGAAGAAAAACCGTAGTCTAGTTCTGTCGATATATACACTGACTACCCTTATGAAACTAGCTTCATTAATCTCGTACTGGAGACTCATTCGTGGACTACGCGTTTTCTTCACAGCGTTTGTCAGAAGGAGATATTTTCGTGAGAGCTTACAGTCACGGATCTCAGCTACCAGGATGTGTTGGATACTTTAGTCCAGAGAAAATCCTTCAGCGGAGATCTACACGAACTTCAAGACAACTTCCCACTGCTAGATTCAAAGACCGCACGGTAGGACCCTTTCATGGAAAACAAAATGATACGACAAGGAAATCGACTACAGTGCTCTAGCCTCGACAGGAACAAATACATCCGGTGATCCTTAACGATTCCCATTATTTCGCTGAATTTCTTATTCGAGAGACATTAGCCTCCATTACTTTGGCGTTAGTTCTGTACTGCACGAAGTCCGAACTGAATTTTGGATGCACAGAGTTTTTCAGGCAATACAAAGAGTTCTACACCCCTACTTCGGGTGTGAGATCCGGAAGAACCACCGAGTTACTCTCGCTAAACAATCTGCTGCAAGGGGATAGCCTTTGCTGGCCCATTCTTCATTACAATGAGAACAGATATCCACAAGTCACATATCGCTATTTTCACACGTGCTACCATATGAGCAGTGCACCTCGAACTTTGTACAGAGTTGTCAACAGATTAGTTTCTCATGGCAGTCCAGCGACTCACCGGAAGATGTGGGCTACCCCTTACGATTTACACAGACAACACACAACCATTCCATGCCGCCAACATGGAAATGGCACAACTCTGAGATACTTTAATCACCATAATCTCTTTCCCACCAATGTATGCCGCACGGAGTGGCTACGTGGTTTGAGGCGCCATGTCACGGATTGCTTGGCCTCTCCCAACGGAGGATCGAGTCCTTCCTCGGGCATGGGTGTCTGTGTTGTTCTTAGCTTAAGTTAGTTTAAGTAGTGTGTAAGACTAGGGACCGATGGCCTCAGCATTTTGGTCTCTTAAGAATTCACACACCTTTGAACATTTGAACCATGATATAACGTGGACATTCATTTCCTCCTGAGGGGCTTGTGTGAAAGGCAGTGGGCCGATTTTTTTAAGTTAGAGGGTATCAGGAAACCACACAAAGGGCCTCCGTCTAAAAGAGGGCACGTAAAATACAGTAAGGTAGTGGTAGAAACGATCGGTATTGTAGCTGTAAATTGTCTTAGTTGTGTTGGGAAAGAATCAGGGCTTCAAGCCCTAATTGAAAGCTCAAATAGTTATAGGTACAGAAAGGTGGCTAAAGCCGGAAACAAATTCAGCCAAAGTTTTTCAAACGATCTAACAGTGTTAAGACAGGATAGATTAAATACAGTTAGTGGTGGAGTATTTATTGCTGTCAGAAGTAGTTAACATTGAAGTAGATAGTTCCTGCGAAATCGTATGGGTAGAGGTTATACTTGACAGTCGGATTAAAATATTAACTGGATCGTTTTTACCAACCCCCCGACTCAGAGGATATAGCTTCTGAACAGTTCAAAGACAACATGAATCTCATTTCAAATAGGTACGCCAATCGTGCAGTTATAGTCGGTGGTGACTTTAATCTATCCTCGATATGCTGGAAAAATTATACTTTTAAAGCCAGTGGCAGGCATGAACGTCTTCCGCCATTGTACTGAATGCTTTTTCTGAAAATTTTTTGAACAATTAGTTCATGAGCACACTCGAAGTGTAAATGATTGCGAAAGCATACTGGACCTCTTAGCAACAAATAATCCTCGACAAATATGGAGAATCGTGACGAATACAGGGATTAGCAACCACAAGCCAGTTGCTGCTAGGCTGAATACTGTAACGTCTACAACCATCAAAAAGGAACGCAAAGTACATCTATTTAAAAAAGCCGCTAAGAATGCTCTTTATACCTTTCTAAGACACAGTACTCACTCCTTCCGGTCTGTGGAATGATTTCAAAGAGATATTATCGATGGCAATTGAGAGATATATACCATATAAATTAGTAAGTGATGGTACTGATCCCCCATGGCATACAAAGCGGGTCATATCGCTGTTGCAGAAACAACGAAAAAAGCATGCCAAATTTAAAAGAACGCAAAATCCCGAAGACTGCAATGTTTTGCAAATGATTCGAAATATAGCGCGTACTTCAATGCGAGAAGCTTTTAATAACTCCCATAACGAAACTCTGTCTCGGAATCTGGCAGAAGACCCAAAGAGATTATGGTCATACATAAAGAACACCAGTGGCAAGACGCAATCAGTACCTTCAGTGAACGAAAAAAACGCTGAAGTCACTGATGACAGTGCCATTAAAGCAGAGTTATTAAACACTGTTTTCCGACACTCTTTCAACAAAGAAGACGAATTAAATATTCCTGACTTCCAATCAAGAACAACTGCCAAGATGAGAAACATAGAAGTAGAGATCCTTGGTATAGCAATGCAGCTTAACTCACTTAACAAAAGCAAGGACTCCGGTCCAGATTGTATACCAGTCAGGTTCTTTTCAGAGTATGCTGATACAATAGTTATCCGCTGAATTATAGGCCCATATCACTAACGTCGATTTGCAGTAGGGTTTTGGAACATATATTGTGATCGAACATTATGAAGTACCTCAAAGAAAACGATTTATTGACACATAGTCAGCACGGATTCAGAAAATACCGTTCTTGTGAAACACAACTACCTCTTTATACTCATGAAGTAATGAGTGCTATCGAAAGGTGATGTCAAATTGATTCAATATTTTTAGATTTCCAGAAGGCTTTCGACACCGTTCCTCACAAGCGTCTTCTAACCAAACTGCGTGCCTATGGAACGTCGCTTCAGTTGTGCGACTGGATTCGTGTTTTCCCGTCAGACAGGTCACAGTTCGTAGTAACAGACGGACATTCAGTGAGTAACACAGAAGTAATATCCGGCGTTCCCCAAGGAAGTGTTATAGACCATCTATTGTTCCTGATCTATATTAGCGACGTAGGAGACTATCTGGGTAGCTGTCTTAGACTGTTTGCAGATGATGCTGTCACGTACCGTCTTCTACAGTCATCAGATCATCAAAACGAATAGCAAAACGATTTATATAAGATGTCTGTGTGGTGGGAAAAGTGGCAACTGACTCAAGTCTGCTGAATTTCGATTAAGCGATAAGTCACACAAATCTGAAGGCTGTAAATTCAATTAAATACTTAGGGATTACAATTACAAATAACCTAAATTGGAACGATCGCATAGATAATTTGTGGTTAGAGCAAACGAAAGATTGCGATTCATTGGCAGAACCCTTAGAAGGGGCGACAGGTCTACTAAAGACACTGCTTAGACCACGCTTGTCGGCCCTATTCTGGAGTGTTGCTGTGCGTGTGGGATCCGCATAGCGTGGGACTGACAGATGACATTGAAAAAGTGCAAAGGAGGGCAGCTCGTTTTTTACTATCGCGAAGTAGGGGAGACAGTGTCACAGACATGATACGTGAATTGGAGTGTCAATCATTAATACAAATGTGATTTTCGTTGTGACGGTATTTTTTGATGAAATTTAAATCACCAGTTTTCTGCTCCGACTGCGAAAAATAATTTTGTTGGCACCCACTTACTCAGGGAGAAATGATCGTCAGGACAACCGTGAATATTAGGAATCAGGTAAAGAATCAAATCTGCGATATCGGTGCGGCCGGAAAAAGATCCTCAAGAACAGGACCAACGACGACTGAATTGAATCGTTCAGCGAGAAAGAAGTTCAATCCTTCCGAAAATTGCGGCAGATTTCAACGCTGGGTCACCATCAAGTGTCACCCTGCGAACCATTCAACGATATGGGTTTTTGGAGCCGAAGGCCCTCTCGTGTACCCTTGATGACTGCACCACATAAAGCTTTACGCCTCGCCTGGGCCCATCATCACCGACATTGGACTGTTGACCACTGAGAACAAGTTGCCTCGTTGTCTCGTTCCAAACAGTATCGAGCGGATGGACGCGTATGCAATTCCAGCAGGATTATGCGACACCCGACACGTCCAGAATTTCTACAGAGTGGCTCCAGGAACACTCCTCTGAGTTTAAACGCTTCCGCTGGCCACCAGACTCCCCAGACATGAACTTTACCGAGCATATTTGGGATGCCTTGCAACGTGCTGTTCAGAAGAGATTTTTCGAGTCCATGCCACGTCGCGTAGCGGCCCTTCTGCGTGCTTGCGGTGGCCCTACACGATATTGGGCTCGTGTACGAATTTCTTTGGCTCTTCAGTGTATATACGTGTAGTGTCATGTTCTTTCGGACATGGCTGAATTCCTACACGAATCATCGTCCGCTGCGATTAGAGAAGGTAGAGGAGAGGCACACTGCATATTGCGTCCGGATAGCTGCGGCAGTGTAGGTGACTTCATAAGAAACGGAAAAATCACCTTTCGAGTCCTTATCAAAATTGTGTAAAAAATAGTAGATGACGATGAACGTAAAATAACGAATGACGAACGACACAAGAAGGATTTAAGAAGCAGACTAACAAAGACAAAGATACCATTCCTCACTAAATCTATTATGTCAAACACAGAACTCGAAGAAGGAATAAAAAATATTAAATGTAACGTCCCATCGACATTGCGCTCATTAGAGACGGAGTACAAGCTCGGAGTAACGATGGAGAAGTAAACCGGTCGTACCCTTTCACAGGAACCATCCTGGTAATTACGTAGAGCGATTTATGAATAACCGTGGAAAACGTAAATCGGGATATTTGAAAATAATTATGACAGTCTAAATCGCAAACACGTTCATTCAAAGGTGAACAGTTCCGATCATTACATTATCACCCTCAGAACTAGCCATGGTCCATCAAAATGGCTAGGTCTGAAGATGATCACCTAATGATCGCAACCGGTCACCTTCGAATAAATGAGTTTGTTATGTAGACTGTTATAATATTTTCTAAGACTATAGCTGGATACCTCCAATAATGTTTTCAAAAATAATAGTTCGGGATAGCCGTACACGGATTTGAAACGTCGTCCTTCCGAATTTCAGTCTAGTGTGCTAACCACTGTGTCACCTCGCTCGGTGTGAAGCAAGAATTTCTGAAAATTTAGGTCGGTATTCTAGTATTGTATGAAAGTTAATCGTCAACCGTGGGAAAATCTGGGAAGATTCAGGTGTTACAGAGCAATGCACAGTATTAACCGTGCCGAATCGGTTGCCTTGAGATATTGTGCCGTACAAGTATGATGGAAATTGCTAGGACTGATAGGAAAACAGGTGCTCTTCGTAGAATTGGTGAGAAGAGAAACATTTCGAAAACACTGAGAAAAGAAGCGTCAGGGTGGTAGGACATCGATTATGACATCAAGGAATAACTTCTATAGAACTTGAGGGAGGAGCACAGGGTCAAAACGTTAGAAGACAGTTAGAATGCTGGTATTTTTTCTTGGAGTGTAATGTCGCATTTTTCTATATAACGATTATCAGTATCAATAAAATTTCGAGCCTTTTCGGATCCATTGTAGTTGCAGAGCAACCCGTCAGTTTTATGAGCAGTGCCCAGCCTCAATAAGTCACTCCGTAAGTGAGTCGCCGGGCACTGCAACATGAAACTGACGGGTTGGTCTGCAGCTACAATGGATCCGAAAAGGCTCGAAATTTAATTGATACTGATCACCATTACAAAGAAGAATGTGATAATAGCTCGCATAAAGATATTAGATAGTAAGTAGTTGTCGCGGGTATATTTCGACAAATCATAACAAGCTTTCAGAAATTCGAAAATATTGAAACCGTAATTGAGAAGCTTAGATGCGAAAACTAGTCTAAGACGAAGAATAGCAACGATATAGTGACACCTTACGGTCAAATGATGAACTGGTGTCCTTGACGTGTGGTTAGAAATGTAACGTAATTTCTAAAGAATAAGAAGAAACAACCTGAAAATGACCACAGAGCATGAATGCAAATAATGCAAAGAATTAAACAAAATAATAGACAAATAGCGAAAGCTCTACCTTTCTCACATTTTCAGCTTACGTCGTACTGTAGCTGATTGAAAGAAGGCTATTTACTATCGTGGGCACTAAATCTCATGTTCTTGTTGACCCGTGAGCCTTGTGTTGTACTCTCTTTACCAGAAAATTCCTCCGCTTTTGGCCTATTATTTTACATGCTCCAACATTAATATTTTAAATATGCAATTCCCATCACACACTGTGTTATTGCCAGGTCAGGCATGACATCAGATGGAAACATTACAATGATAACTCCGTACAAGCTACCCAGAGCATCTCAAGTGAGCCTGTAATTCAATCTGACAACGAATGATAGCGTGAGGGCGTTAAAGGGAATTCCAAAACGGAATCTGAGATCGAGCTGTTCATGTAAACCCACTACAAATACGTTTTACGAAAACAAAACTAATTCGTTGATCGTTCCAGTCAACGACCACAAAGCATAGAAGTAACTATCGCCTCTGTTTCGCCTCTTGAACGATGGTCGGCACGCTTGATTGCACAGCCGAGGAAACAGCAGTTCCTGCAAACGGTTCCGGCTTGTTAGGACGATTTAACACTTGTACTCCCAAAGAGTGCCTAACAGCCCAGTTCCGCAACATGCCGTAACACGCCCCCATTAATTTTAACGGGTAACCGGGAGCACTCTGCTAAGCCCTGCCCTGTGTACACCGGCCCTACACTCGCACAAAGGAGCCGCGCGGAATGTATACCCCAGCACTGAGACAAAGGCTGCGGCTTCGCTAAATGTTCTCCACTTTTTGCAGGGACTCGCGTGACCTCTGACACCATAAAAAGAAAGCCCGGTGCAACTTTTCAGCGTTCAGTGGAGCAGCGATGAAATTCTGTAGGCTTAGTCGAAAGCCTTAGGCTACTGTTGATTACAGTATTTAATCTACTGAAAATATCCGTTGTCATCTACACGAGAATGAACGTTAAATACAAAATAAAGAGTAAATAAAGGGTAAATGTGGTTGTAATGAAGATGAACTTCGGAAAAATGACAAAAACGCTGTAGACTCTCTCTAAAACATCTCTGAAGGACTAGATAAATGAAAAATTCCTGCGTGAACGGAAGACGGCTCTTATCCACCCACTCCATAAGACGGTGTCCAAAACTGACCACAACAATCTCCGTGGGGTCTCACTCCTAGACGTAACGTACAAGATAGTCTCTAACGTCCTTCTAAAAAGAGCAGAACCCCGATTAGATAGTCAAAATGGCGAATAGAAAGCAGGTTTCATGAGAGGGAAATCCTATTAAGACAAATCCTAAACCTCAAAGACCTCAAGGCCCATCAAAACACAAGAACGAAATCTTCTTTAATCACTTTCATTGACTTTCCGAAAGTATACAACAGATCAGGAGTCTCTCATTTCTATACTTGAAAGAGTTAAGCCTAGACAACACAACCACAAGTCTAATCAGACAGTCCAGACGGAGGTTCGAGTCCTCCCTCGGGCATGGGTGTTTGTGTTTCTCCTTAGGATAATTTAGGTTAAGTAGTGTGTACGCTTAGGGACTGATGACCTTAGCAGTTAAGTCCCATAAGATTTCACACATTTTCTAATCAGACAAACTATTACGAACACATGCTCTAGAGTCAAATTCATGGAGGAACTCTCCGGACTTTCGAGAAAAAACCTATGCACGGCAAGGAGATGGACTCTCCCCATTTCTGCTTCACTGGGCCATAGAGAAAGTAGTCAGAGAGTGAAACGCCAAGGTCCATAGTGGAATCTGACTGGGAATAAAAACAAAGCCACCAAAGTCAATTGTGTAACCTTTGCCGATGATATGGCCCTACTAGCCGAGACCTGGGAAGCAGCCAAAGATCAAATCCTCGAACTGCAAAAACAATCTGAAAAAAACAGGATCTCAAAATTTCCTTTAAACAGACAAAGATAATGACAAACATAAAAACCCACCAAAACACTTTAAAGTGGGAGAACAAACAACAGAGATCGTCGAGGACTATCTGGCAGAATGGATCAGCCGGAATGCTCCCCAAAATAAAGCGATGGAATCTAGAAGAAGTGGAGCTATCTTTCCAGCTCACCAAAAACAGATATAACAAAAATTCCCTGTTATGGAATGCAAAAATAAGACATTGCAATACAGTAATCAAACCGGAAGCTCTGTATGCAGCCGAAATATTGTGCATCACCAACCAAGGCTCACTTGAAAGGTTGGAGATAAAAGAAATGAAGATATTAAGAAAAATCCTTTGTATCGGATTGCACAACAGCAAACTAATTCACATTAAATATGAAACTCCTTAACAAAGTACCGAAAACTTCCAGATACGATGCGAAAGGATACGATGCGAAAGTGAAGAACAGGTTTTCATGGACACAACCTCAGAATGAACCCAAACAGATTAACAAAACTTTTTTGACTGCTTCCGCAAGAGAGAAAAAGCATATTTGTATTAGGAAATGGAGAACGACTTAAGAGAACCCCAAATCTCAGTAAATATGCTCATAGATAAAACTACAAAAAAAGATCAAAAAAGAGGAGAAGGAGAGGTTCTAAGTCAAAACCCAAACCAAACGAACGATCCAAATCTACGAAGAAGAAGGAAATGGAGGATCACAAACTACGAAATGACACTGGGCTAATAGAAAGTCACGAAACGTTAAGCACTAATGATTTAACGTCCTCCAAAATAGGATGAAACGAAAGAAGAAGAAGGAAAATTAACAAGGAAAGCACAGAAGCAGCTGATGAGCCTTTGTATTTAAGTTAGCTGGATAAAACTACAGGATGGGTATCCAAAATAACATGAAAATAAAAAAATTACGAAAATGAACTCAAGCCTACAATCTTTATAGAATGAATTTTGTAAACTCAGTACAGTTTTCGAAACTAAACTCCCTATGTGTCTGGAGAACCCCGCTAAGGATCGTAATGTATTACTGGTATTAATTTACGACAGAGAAAAACAAACATTTTATACGAAAAGCATTCAAAAACGGGGAATTCCTTAGCGATCTATGGGGATCCGCATTCTGGAGAGTATTAGGATATAAAAGTAACGAAAGAAATGGATCAGAGACTGCCAGAAAAAGTAAATACATTGGGCAAGGCATAAAGCCAACCAAATGGATTGTAGGTGGACCAGGCGTAATAAGTAAGAAAGGAGTGAGTCGTAGCCTTAATGGAGGGTTAGCTGAAAACTTTGGAAAACATACAGGCACAACATGGGTGCATATATCTGAAGGCTGTAATGTATGAATATGTACAAAGGAGTTTACCTACCAGCAGATGTCAAACGCATGATGAAGATGATAACGTGAAATCTGAGACAATAAGAAGGGCGTGTGCAAGGCATTCAAATGGTTCATATGGCTCTAAGCACTATGGGACTTAATATCTGAGGTCACCAGTCCCCTAGACTTAGAACTACGTCAACCTAACTAACGTAAGGATATCACACACATCCATGCCCGAGGCAGGATTCGAACCTGCGATCGTAGCGGTCGCGCGGTTCCAGACTGTAGCGCCTAGAACCGCTCGGCCACAACGGCCGGCATAAGCAAAATGCCTTTGTGATATAGACAGATCAGCGTTAGTATGTCATGCCTTCGCAATCTGATCCGAAACGAAATGCTATCACTTCTTTAGACGAAAGCTCCTGTATAAGTGGATTTGGACCACTTGTGTCAATGCAATACCCCGGAAATCTCGTTTGTGTTTGCTTCTGAGCTTCCATTTTTTGGGTGCAATCGGGAAGATAAATTCGGCTTACCTACAGGGGTGGACAAAAATATGAAAACACCGTAAAGATAACAGAATACTGTGCCCAATACGGAATACAAAAGTCACCGGTATTAAGAACAGTTTTCAGCCGTCTCGGAACGTATTTGTCCTGTAAATAGTGGCAAAATTTAGGTATCGATGATGGAAGTGCATAGCAATCACGCACCAGTCTCACCAAAGTAGACCACAATGGCTCAGTAATACTGAGAAATGGTGACTGTGAAGGCCAGGGAAGATGCGAGAATTCATCCCTGTGCGCACAACTCCAATCTTTGATGATGAGAGCTGTGTCAACAGCATCACCATTGAGGAGCAGTTATTGTAACATGACATGGAGTTGATCAGCGAAGATCCTTGGCAGTGATGCGACCTTGCAAGGCACTCAAGGGGCCAGTGGGATACCACAAAATGATGGCCCAAGTGATCATCGAACCACTGCTACGTTTACTGTTGGGACTTAAACTGAGCCAGAAGTTGGAAACAGTGTAAAGGAATCCGACAAAATGACACTCCTGCGTTGCTCCTTATTCCAGGGTTTGTGGCTTCGTCACCACGTTTTCCGGTTAAAGAAATTTCCAATCACTGATATGTGGTTTTCGAAATCCAGCTCGCCCTGCAGTTCGGCGCTAATGCAGCTCTCCTCGTTTTGTTTTGGTGCTGACAGGGTTCTCGAGTGCGATATTTTGTTCTGCAGTGATTTATGCAATTGTCGTTCTCTACTTTGCGTCACAACCTTCACTTTCCGTCTGTCTGAATCACTCAGCACACACTTTCATCTGCGTTGTGACTTAGCGCATTACGTTTTTTCGCTTTCCGTGTATGCAGTGTACCCTTTTTTTCGATACCTCTTGAAACACTAAGCACTTCGGCTCTCTTGGTTCCGGGAACACCTTGCTTATGAGCAACAATAATTTTCCTACGTTCAACTACACTTAACTCTGACATAATGTTCTGAGAACTGCACAGAGCACTGTTGTGACAACGACTAGCTGTTGTAATGTATTGAGGAGATTGTACAGATGCCGTTAGTGGTCAAATGCAATGGCGCCAGCTGCAGGCTTGGTTATCATCGGTTTATATTTAAGCATGTATTTTTCGTGGTGTTTCGACATCTTCGTCCAACTCCTGTCCATCTCTGTGAAATATTCTATTGGGTTATCTTCCACTTTTCCTGTTTCGGTCTCAGCGAAAATTGCCAGTTTTTTGTCAGCATCTGTCTCACTTACTGGAACCTTCCTACATCCAAAGAGTTGAAACAAATAAACATAAATTTCCTGAGTCTTTCATATCCACCAATATCCCATTATTAATGATCGTTTATCATACTTTGTAGCAAGACTTCATGAGCAAGGTGTTCCGCTTAGGAGGCAAGGCCAGTTCGCGTGGGATGCATGCTAAAGCCATCCACCCCAATACTTCTCGCTACATCTTCTTTGAGTTAGTCCTAAACTAAGGCACAACGTAAGTAAACTAAGCTTACCTTAACTTAGGATGATGCTCAAAAACGCGTCCATCTGCGGCAAGAGTGGCCTATCGCCTGAACACATTGTGAAACGTTCGTCAGAGTTCGGCTGAAAGTGCCTGCAATCACAGGCTGAACACTGTCTTCTAACTCTTCAACTACGTAGTGAATGTTTGTTTACACTTTACCTATTAACATCCTCCAAAGGTAAAGGTAGAAGATATTTATATATCTGTAACGAAGAGGCTAATGTACTACCCTATCACAAAACGGTAAGACTGGCATTGACGCATTGGAGGAGCGTGCTACCACGCAGGCTTGCATTAAACAACGGTAGGTAGTTTTCGTTAGATGACAGTGCTCTAAAAAATAAGTTGTGTCATGTATACAGCCACCCAAAAATGTGAAGCGCCAAGAAGAGAGGAGGAGGAACATAATTAAACTTAGCTGGTATACCTCACTGATTACAATATAGAGTCGAATTTACAAAGATCTTGACAGTATGAATATACTTATCAGTATGATGTTGCATCCCCTCCTGCTTGGATGCGTCCACTGGCTCGGTTTGGAAAGTCGTCATAAAGCCTTTGTTTCGTCCCCTGAGCCAAGATTTCCCACATATGTTATAAACTGACTTTGATATCCTGGATACTGGCTCTGTGATGGACGTGACGTCGGAGATAGTCAAACACATCTTCCACTGAGGACAGATCTCTGGTCCTGCTGGCCACGGGACTACACCAACATCACGCAGACAGTTCATGGAATGACATACCACATATGGACGTGTATTGTCCAGATGATCATTAGCACAATGATACTGTTGCATGAAGGGTAACGCACGAGGATACATGATGTCCGTGACGTACGATTGTGGCATCAGAGTTCTTTCAGTTACTGCCGACCGTGATCTGAATTCGCTCTACGGCCTCCTACACCATGAACCAGGGGTAACAGTATTCGAATCAAAAACTGTGGAAAAATCAGGAATCTCCCCAAATCACCACTGCAATGGTCATACTGGATAATGCAGAAAAACTAAACTAAACTAAATAGAACATCATTCATCTACATCACACTCGGCAAGCCACACAATGGTGTGTGGCGGAGGTTAGTTTTTATACCATTAACTGAGCCTTCCAAACCTATTCCACTAGCGAATAGCGCTTGAGAAGTATGATTGTCGGTACGGCTCGATATTGCCTCTAATTTCTCAAAATTTCTCTTCATGGTCATTAAGCAAGACGTATGTTGTCCAACTCTTCTCGGGAAGTGCTCTGTCGAAAGTTCAATTACAAATCTCTCCGTAATGCACGAAGCCTCTCTTGTAATGTGTGACAATGGAGTTTAATGAGCATCTCCGTAACGCTCTCGTGCCCGCTAAACATTCCCATGCCGAAACGTACTGCTCACTCTCGTGCTGACTAAGCAAACCAGTGACGAAATGAACCACTCGCTCTCATGCCGACTAAATGAAACCGCGACGATAGCGCCCCTCGCTTTCGTGTCGAATAAACAGTGCCATGACGAAATGCGCCGCTCGCTCTCGTGCCGACTAAGCGAACCTGTGACGAGCTGAACTGCTCACTCTCGTGCCAAGTAAATGAACCCATGACAATAGCGCCCCTCGATCTAGTGCCGACTAAACTATCCTATGACGAAATGCACCACTCAATCTCGTACCGACCAGGTGAACCCGTGACGAAATGAACCGCTCGCTCTCATTCCAACTAAACAAACCCGTGACGATATCACCCCTCGCTCTAGTGCAGACTTAAGAATCCCATGACGAAATGCGCCACTTGCTCTCTTGCTGACTAAGGGAACCCTTGACGAAGTGAACCGTTCACTCTTGTGGTGACTAAACGATCCCGTGACAAAACACACTGCTCACTCTTGTGCCGACTAAACGAACCCATGACAATATGCGTCGCTTGCTCTCATGCTAACTAAACAATCCCATGTCGAAAGGCGCAGTTCGCTCTGGCGCTCACTAAACAATTCCATGACGAAACGCGCCCTTCTCTCTTGTGCTGACTAAACGATCCTGTGATGAAAAGCGCCACTCGCTCCCATGCCGATTAAACTATCCTGTGATGAAACATGCCACTCTTTGTTGGATCTTCCCTTTGTCTTCTATCAGTCCTGTATGGTAGGGACCCCACATAGATGTAATAAAATGTGTCGAACAAGCTTCTTATAAACCACTTCTTTCGTGGAGAAGTTACATTTCCTTAAGATTCTTCCTATGAATCTGAGTTTCGTGTCTGCTTTTCCCACTATTTGCTTTATGTGGTGATTCCACTCAAGGTAGCTCCGGATAGTTACTCACAGACATTTTATGGCAGATAATATTTCCAGACACCCGTGGTTTAGGGGTAGCGTCTTTGATTCATAATCAAAACGTATTCGGTTCTGGGTTTGATCCCCGCCACTGCCTAAATTTTGATAAATAATCAGCATTGGCGGCCGAAGACTTCCGGCATAAGAAGTCAGCCTCATTCTGCCAACGGCCTTGTCAAAGAGGGCGGAGGAGCGGATAGAGGTTCAGGGCACTCTCTTGTCCTAGGGGTGGGAAATTGCCCATAAAGGCGGAAAAATCAGCAATGATCAACGACATGAGGATGCAGAAGGCAATGGAAACCACTGCATCAGAGACGTATAACGCGTATTCACAGGACATGTGGCCTGTAATTGAAGAAGTGTCTTGATGATCTCTCCATTGGAAAAAGATTCCGGAATAGTCCCCCATTTGGATCTCCGGGAGGGGACTGCCAAGGGGGAGGTTACCATGAGAAAAAGACTGAATAATCAACGAAAGGATAACGTTCTACGAGACGGGGCGTGGAATGTCAGAAGCTTGAACGTGGTAGGGAAACTAGAAAATCTGAAAAGGGAAATGCAAAGGCTCAATCTAGATACAGTAGGGGTCAGTGAAGTGAAGTGGAAGGTAGACAAGGATTTCTGGTCAGATGAGTATCTGGTAATATCAACAGCAGCAGAAAATGGTATAACAGGTGTAGGATTCGTTATGAATAGGAAGGTAGGGCAGAGGGTGTGTTACTGTGAACAGTTCAGTGACCAGGTTGTTCCAATCAGAATTAACAGTAGACCAACACCGACAACGATAGCTCAGGTATACATGCCGACGTCGCAAGCTGAAGATGAACAGATAGAGAAAGTGTATGAGGATATTGAAAGGGTAATGCGGTATGTTAAGGGGGACGAAAATCTAATAGTCATGGGTGACTGGAATGCAGTTGTAGGAGAAGGAGTAGAAGAAAGGGTTACAGGTGAACATGGGCTTGGGACAAGGAATGAAAGAGGAGAAAGACTAATTGAGTTCTGTAACAAGTTTCAGCTAGTAATAGCGAATACCCTGTTCAAGAATCACAAGAGGAGAGGTATACTTGGAAAAGGCCGGGAGGTACGGGAAGATTTCAATTAGATTACATCATGGTCAGACAGAGATTCCGAAATCAGATACTGGATTGTAAGGCGTACCCAGGAACAGATATAGACTCAGATCACAATATAGTAGTGATGAAGAGTAGGCTGAAGTTCAAGACATTAGTCAGGAAGAGTCAATACGCAAAGAAGTGGGATACGGAAGTACTAAGGAATGACGAGATACGTTTGAAGTTCGCTAACGCTATAGATACAGCAATAAGGAATAGCGCAGTAGGCAGTACAGTTGAAGACGAATGGACATCTCTAAAAAGGGCCATCACAGAAGTTGGGAAGGAAAACATAGGTACAAAGAAGGTAGCTGCGAAGAAACCATGGGTAACAGAAGAAATGCTTCAGTTGATTGATGAAAGGAGGAAGTACAAACATGTTCCGGAAAAATCAGGAATACAGAAATACAAGTCGCTGAGAAATGAAGTAAATGGGAAGTGCAGGGAAGCTAAGACGAAATGGCTGCAGGAACAATGTGAAGACATCGAAAAAGGTATGATTGTCGGAAGGACAGACTCAGCATACAGGAAAGTCAAAACAACCTTTGGTGGCATTAAAAGCAACGGTGGTAACATTAAGAGTGCAACGGGAATTCCTCTGTTAAATGCCGAGGAGAGAACAGATAGGTGGAAAGAATACATTGAAAGCCTCTATGAGGGTGAAGATTTGTCTGATGTGATAGAATAAGAAACAGGAGTCGATTTAGAAGAGATAGGGGATCCAGTATTAGAATCGGAATTTAAAAGAGCTTTGGAGGACTTACGGTTAAATAAGGCAGAAGGCATAGATAACATTCCATCAGAATTTCTAAAATCACTGGGGGAAGTGGCAACAAAACGACTATTCACGTTGGTGTGTAGAATATATGAGTCTGGCCATATATCATCTGACTTTCGGAAAAGCATCATCCACACAATTCCGAAGATGGCAAGAGCTGACAAGTGCGAGAATTATCGCACAATCAGCTTAACAGCTCATGTATCGTAGCTGCTTACAAGAATAATATACAGAAGAATGGAAAAGAAAATTGAGAATGCGCTAGGTGACGATCAGTTTGGCTTTAGGAAAAGTAAAGGGACGAGAAGAGGCAATTCTGACGTTACGGCTAATAATGGAAGCAAGGCTAAAGAAAAATCAAGACACTTTCATAGGATTTGTCGACCTGGAAAAAGCGTTCGACAATATAAAATGGTGCAAGCTGTACGTGATTCTGAAAAAAGTAGGGGTAAGCTATAGGTAGAGACGGGTCATATACAGTATGTACTACAACCAAGAGGGGATAATAAGAGTGGACGATCAAGAACGAATGGCTCGAATTAAGAAGGGTGTAAGACAAGGCTGTAGCCTTTCGCCCCTACTCTTCAATCTGTACATCGAGGAAGCAATGATGGGAATAAAAGAAAGGTTGAGGAGTGGAATTAAAATACAAGGTGAAAGGATATCATGATACGATTCGCTGATGACATTGCTATCCTGAGTGAAAGTTAAGAAGAATTAAATGATCTGCTGAACGGAATGAACAGTCTAATGAGTACACAGTATGGTTTGAGAGTAAATTGGAGAAAGACTAAGGTAATGAGAAGTAGTAGAAATGAGAACAGCGAGAAACTTAACATCAGGATTGATGGTCACGAAGTCAATGAAGTTAGGAAATTCTGCTACCTAGGCAGTAAAATAACCAATGACGGACGGAGCAAGAAGGACATCAAAAGCAGACTCGCTATGGCAAAAAAGGCATTTCTGGCCAAGAGAAGTCTACTAATATTAAATACCGGCCTTAATTTGAGGAAGAAATTTCTGAGGATGTACGTCTGGAGTACAGCATTGTATGGTAGTGAAACATGGACTGTGGGAAAACCGAAACAGAAGAGAATCGAAGCATTTGAGATGTGGTGCTATAGACGAATGTTGAAAATTAGGTGAACTGATAAGGTAAGGAATGAGGAGGTTCTACGCAGAATCGGAAAGGAATATGTGGAAAACACTGATAAGGAGAAGGGACAGGATGATAGGACATCTGCTGAGACATGAGGGAATGACTTCCTCGGTACTAGAGGGAGAGGTAGAGGGCAAAAACTGTAGAGGAAGACAGAGATTGGAATACGTCAAGCAAATAATTGAGGATGTATGTTGCAAGTGCTACTCTGAGATGAAGAGGTTAGCAAAGGAAAGGAATTCGTCGTGGGCCGCATCAAATTAGTCAGTAGACTGATGACCAAAAAAAATTATTTCCAGCGGTTTGTCATCCATAGTGCAGCTGTACAGTAGTGGATTTCTTTTCCTATGTATGTGCAATATGTTGCATTTATTTCCGTTCTGGGTCAACCTCCGGAGCCTGCACCTTTCATCAATTCCCTGCGGGCCATTCGGCAAACCATGACTGTCTTCTGGCATTTTTACTTTGTTATACACAAAGGCATCATCTGGGAACAGCCTTAGATAGCTTCTGATGCTTTCTACTAGATCATTTATATATACTGTAAACAGCAACGGTCCTATCACACTTCTTTTGGATACACCAAAAATTACCCCAACATCTGTCGATTTTGTTCCGTTAAGAGAGACGTGTTGAGTTCTGCCTGCACGGAAGTGTTAGATCCAGCCACAAATCTGCTCCAACACTCGACAAGCACGTATCTTTTTCACTAAACGGCAGTGCGGGATGATGTCAAATGCCTTCCTGAAATCAAGGAACATGGAATTAACCTGAGCGCCATCGTCCGTGCCAGCGTGGATGTGACTGAGGAACAGAGTGAGCTGAGTTTTGCAGGATCTCAGTTTGCGGAATCTTAGTTCATTTTCATAGATGAGAATTTCCTTCTCCACAATTCTATAACAGATTAACGTCAACGATAGAGATCTATAATTGTATGCATCTCTCCTACGGCCCTGCTCGTTTATTGGAATTTCAATGCATCCAGGTCAAGGCACCAGTTCATATGCAGCCGTTGGGTTGCGGTGTTAACGACAGTCCAGATTTGGGGCGGTAATCCCCCAATCTGGCTACTGTTAGTCCCCGACCAGTGGCGTGGGATGACACAGAACGTTGCAGGCTTTACATTACTTGTTCTCATATGGCGGGTGCAAATGTGAAGGGGCTACAATGTTCCTGGTGCACCATATGGCCTTCCTCTCTTTTGGTAATCAGACGTGGTCGGCAACGACCACAGTAACGAATATTCCTGTCCTCACGTTCTCATGCAGACCAACATTGGGCCACTGTCACATCGGAATGCCCCAGAAACGTGGATATTACACGATTGTACGAGTCAGACCGTTGGAGACGTAGTATGAGGCCCCCTGTGCTGATAACGCTGACACGGATACGCGTCATATCCGTGTCTTTCAACAGTGATCACTCAACTTCAGGAGCTATTCAAACGCCATTTATACGATACCAGGGCCTGGTAAGAACACTGGACACAAAAAGTGATACACTTGGGTGTCCGTTATTGGCGTCTCGGAGAAGTACAACTCCAACAATTTACACACTCACTGACTGTGTGCACTAACATCATACCATGACATTTCAGCACTACACTTCTTTGTCAGGCAGTATGTTAGCCATATTGACATATTAATTATTCGCTATACTGCTTTAAGGAGAGTGTATGTATGAAGCGCAACCACTCTCAGTTTTTAATGACTGTCAACCTTACAGGGTGTTACAAAGAGGACATTACAAATTTAAAAATTCACATCAATTTATTGAAAAAAGATACAGAGCTGGGTTTAATTTTTGTAGGGAAACACATCAAGTATTTTTACGTTAAACTAAATATATTGTATGTGGCTTCCATTGGTTATCCTGCGCACATCCCACAGGAAGTCACTTTCTTCTCCAATTCGCTGTAGCATTGATTGTGTAACTTTCTCGATGGTGGCGTAAATTCTTGCTCTCAATTCAGGCAGGGAAGCTGGCACAGGAGGTACAAACAAGATACCCTTGATGAACCCCCATAAAAAGAACAAGTGGTGTCAGGTCTGGCGAACGTGGGGGCCATGGAATAGATACATCACGGCCAATCCATTGACGTCAGCCAGGTAGTGCGGTGGTGCCCCATCTTCAATGACGAAAACATTTCGTTCTTGGTCATCCTCATAGATCTGTGGTCTCAAAAAATTGTTATAACATTTACAGGTACACTATCACATTAATGGTTCTCTCACAGATAAAAAAGGGGCCATACAACCCAGTTCTTTCTCAGTACACAAAAAAACGTTCAGTTTAGGGCTTTCATGAACATGTTGCAATGTTGGTACGGAAATTACGTTGAACTGTTGTCGCCGACTTTGATCGTTGAAACCAAAAAACACAGCTGGCGCACTCGGGTACAGTGAAGACAGCCATCATTAACGCAACTGCCGCTAGCGCTCATTGAGGTGCGATTCGGCACTAGCGAACTACGCGAGACAAAACTTGATGTATTTCCCTACTAATTGACATTACAATCACCTCTGTAGGTAGTATGAATTAATTTATATGACTTTCCAAAGTTGTGAAGTCCTTTTTGAAACACCCCTGTATTATTTTAGTATCAATTCTTTTCATGTCACTGTTGCTCATCATCTAACTTTAAGGCATAAATAGACTCGAATAGAATTTTATTGCTGATTCGTGCGTTTCAAATAGCTTCATTACACATGCAACGTCTTCCTCCCTACGTAGAAATGTAAACAAGGAAGTAGTAAATTTCTTGTGAAAAGACGAGCTGAAATATGCAGGGTGAGTCACTAACAATTGCCACCAAGAACAACTCCGAAAGTATGATAGGAGCTGAAAATCTTGTGTGACAAAAGTTGTATGGGACAACGTTAGTTTTTGTTGCTAGGTTGTATCGCGTCAGAGATACGAAGGTCAACGTTGTTTTGTTTTTGTAATGGGATGCTATTGTTTCGGACTTATTTTCCGATAGCGGCTATCGAGACGAATCCAATGATGTGTAACAGTGATGTCTTTGAAGGTCAACGAAGATCAAAAAGGTGGCATGAACATCCATTTACAGAAGGTGTTCGAAGTGATGACCATTGGTATCAATGCAATGCTGCAATATTCTTATCATGGACTGAGTGGTGTTCCATATCACATCGATACTTATCGAAGCACATGCTCTGATATACATTCAGGGATATATATTCAGGGATAGTTAGAATGTCCTTATAAACAATGTCTTTTACGAATCCCCACGAGAAAAAATCCGGGGGCGTCAAGTCTGGCGAACCAGGTGGCCACGACACATCTTCGCGTCCAATCCAACGATTTGGGAATTGTCTCAGCAACTAATTTCTAGCCATCAGCGAAAAATGTGCCGGATACTCTTCGTGTTCCTACCGCATTCTGTTCCTTGTTCCTAAAGGTATTTCTTCCAATAAAAGACCTAATGTTTCTTGCAGGAATGTTGTGTACTTCCTACCATTAAAATGATTTAGGGCATATAATTCTGTCGTATGGAATCCCACACCATACATTCATGGACCGCGGTTTTTGGTGTGCAACTTGCCACAGCCAACATGGATTTTCAGTTGCCCAATAACGCATGTTATGCGAGTTAACATTTCTATGGTTCATGAATGTAGCCTCGTCAGTAAATAAAATCAAATTAAGAAATGTTCATCCCTCTTAATCTGAATTTGAGCCCATCGGTAGAATTCAGTGCGACGCATACTCTCCGTACCAGTTAATTTTTGGTGTAGACTGATATGGTAAGGATGATATTTACGGCGATGCAGAACTCGAACAACACTACTCCGGCTCATGCCAGATTCCCTTTCGATTTGATACGAACTAACACAAGGATCTCGAACCACAGTGGCAAGAATGCCAATTTCCGTTTCTTCGTTAGTAACTTACCTTTACCGGATATGTTTCCGTTGCGTTAAAGATACAGTTGTTCTCAGTTTATCATACACGTATTTAAATGCACAACGTGTAGGGTGAACACGTTGAGGATATCTTTCAGCGTATAAGTCTCTAGCTCTCACTTTCGTTGGCATTCTCCGTAAATGAGAAGCATATTGACTTGTTCTTCGAAGAAATATATCATTCACATTCGCTTGATTCGACGATACTAGTCTTACCGTTCCTATTAGTGTGAATTGCGAAACCGTAATATGATGTTTACATGTCAGTGGCTCGTTAGATGGATACGCCGTATTCGGCGAATATTTGCTATTTCCAAGATAAAGTAGAGAGAATTGTCAGAGCATTTGCTTCGATAAATGCCGAAGTGATAAGGAATACGACTCAGTCCATGATAAGAAGTTTACAGCACTATGTTGATACCAATGGTCATCACTTAGAACACCTTCTGTAAATAGACGTTCATGCCACCTTGTTGACCTTCAAAGACCTTACTGTTACACATCATTAGATTCGTCTCGATAGCCGCTATCAGAAAATAAGTACCAAACTATAGCACCCCATTTAAAAAGAAACAAAGTTGACACTCATATCTCTGACGCGACCCCACCTAGCAACAAAAACCAACGTCACACTATGGCCCCTGTTGTCCCATGCAACATTTGGTCCCACAAACTTTTCAGCGACTATCATACTGTCGGAGTTATTCTAAGTGGATACAGTTAGTGACTCACCCTGTATATATTGATGGTGGTACTAGGCTGCTGACTTACTGCACATAAGTCAACCGAGTGGTGCGGTAGTCGAGCATCCGTCCTAGTTTTCGTAGAACTTTTCTGCGCTGTTGTAACTCACATTTCATACGTTTAAAGTGAGTGTAACACGGTGCATCATACCAAAATCATAACTCAACGTATATGTACTGTCTGCGGAGGAGTAGCACGGGATAGTTTCAGAATCCATCACTATATGAGGGCGGCCGCCGTATAAACACTGGTTGCTCTGCAATGTCTTATGTGCAGAGAAGGAGCGAAATTTGTAACGACGTATGTACTAGCCAGTAAATATTACTGCAGTGAAAAGCAACCAGTTTTTCAAATATTCAGACTAATATACTGAATAAAAATTTTGTACAGTCTTCACCATTTCTATTGGATCGCAGTTGAATGAAAAATTATGCCATTCTTAACGCACACTCGCAGGTACGGAACCCGTACACAGGTAGCCTCGCTAATAATTACAAATCTGTCGCACAACTGTTCCGAGGGAAAGCTGACGTAATTGCATAACTAAGTGGAAATGCGGTATATGTAATGGAATTTGCAGTATCGATGCGGACAATTTAATTTCCATTAATGAACGATGCAAACGTGGAGTAAGTGCTACGTATAAATTCTATTTCCGCTCTCCAAAATTTATCATGTATGAGACAACAAGGTGAGCTCTATGTTCGCGCAATTTCATTGCTGAATAAGCACTTTCAGGCTGTGTAAGATTTCATGAAACGTCGGAGCGTGCACTTCACCGGTGAAGTTGTTACGTTTATCTGAATAGTTCGCTCCATACAACAGCAATACAAAAGGTACTTTTTCGTTGATCGAACAGCAAAAATACCTGATTTAATAAGAAATGAAATGGTATTACGTTAGTGTTGTAATTGACTATTTCTTCAGATAAGTTTTTCTACGTGTGGCGCCTCTTCTTCCGAACGAACAGACACCGTACACGACTCCTCAGCCGTATAGCCTATGTACATGACAAAGTCGAGATTCCGATCGTAGCCACTGTCGGGCATTGAAATAAATTCAATGGTGACAACTCAAAATTTGTGCCGGACCGGAACTCACTCACGGAAATGGAAAAGAGCGTATGGCATTGCTAGCCGGGAGCCTGTAGTCGACGCCGCATTGTGCGACTTGTGTGCCGGTGATGAGGATGAAATTATGAGGAGGACAACATAACACCCAGCCCACGTGCGGAGAAAATCTCCAACTCGGTCGGGAATCGAACCCGTGTCCGCTTGCACGGGAGGTAAGGACGTTACCAGCCAGATAAGCAGGCGGACTCATAGTCGGCTATTCCACATGTCGTGTTAACTGGTTCAGTTATCCCGGCACGCCTCACTGTCCAGCATAAACTTCCACATGTCGCAACTGAGTTTGTTCAATGCCCGATTGCGGCAAAACTTGGAATTTCAATTTCGCCATTAGATAGGTTTGCTGAAATATCAGTCCTTTATTTTAGCTTTCTACGTCCTTCAACCTCGCTCCCCTTCGCCACCCCCCACCCTCCATCCGCTAACAGCCCCGCCTTTTCAAGCGCTAAAACGTAACACAATGGGCTCTTCAGTGCTCTTAAAGTACTGTAATAGGTCTGGCTAGAAAGGTGTGAGCAAGCTGCTCTCTGCTGGAGTAGAGGTGCAGACGATGTAGGCAGCCAATTCGTTGTTAAGGTGGCAGGAGTAACTATTAATTTCTTAAGACTGCTTGATGCTCTATATAAGGTAGTCTGTGTCCCATGCCTTTTGGCTGGGATCGGTGTGTGATGCCTCTAGCCGCTCAGTGGTGGAGTCCCTAGCGTTCCCAAGACGAGTGCAGGGTCAGCTGCCATGAGGGTAGCCAGGATGAGCCAAGGGGCGACTGGCTTTGCAGCTAATAGGGCAAGGCTATGGGGCCATCACATGAGGTGTAGGGACAGACTTCGTCTGTACTAGCGTCCGAGACGAGACCTCGCACCAAAGCTGTCTTTTGAGGTGTCGAGGCCGCTTATCGCCTTAGTATCCGAGATGAGACTTTGGTTATATTAGGGTGACCGCTTGGGTAGTCGTCTGAGGTGTCGGGTCACAATTTTACTGTGGGATTCACTAGTATCCAAGTGTGCTTTTTGGGGAAGTGTCCTTCCAGGGCCGCGATGGAGCCCTGGCAGACCGCACGGCGGTTGCCCCTAAAGCTATCATTGGCCTGCCTTATCCCTTGTTACATGGGTAATGGGCCGAAGGTGGCAACATACGATGTGCGGTAGAGGTTTATGTGCAAGCGACCTCGAATGGGACTTGTCAAACGTTCTGAGAGGACTCTCACTAACGCAAGGACTATGGACGGGGGTGAGCCATGATGGCATTCTGTCAGTACCCTTCCTGAGTGGTGCTGGGCTCTTAGTGGCAGGGCTTTTGCTTGTGGGGGCAGTGGTGCATCTTCAAGAGGAGTGTTGTAAGAAACCACATATGGGGCCGTGGGGACTAGTGTTTGCAGCCCAAATCCCGTCTCCGTGAGGAAATGTTAGCAAGCATTGGATCAAACAAATTTGCCTCAGATGGAGAGGGGCCTCACTTAACGACTGACACAAGCGGTGACCCGATACCTGGCAGCAATCTAAGTTCGCCATGTAATAGTAGAAGAGTATCATGCCCAAGATGCGGGATTTATCTCTCAGCTAGAGCGGTGCATCAACAGCAACATCTCTGGAGATGTACTCAACTCCCACGTGCCCCTTACGACCAAGGTGGCTTTAAATGTTCTTAATGTTTGCGCAGTTTTACAAACATTAATAGGCGGCGTTTGTATGAGAGAAAGGGACATTCGGTTCAATATAACACCTCTGAACTTCAGAGCAATGTCGAATTTCGGAAAGTACCCTGGTGTGATGCCGAAGTTGAGGAAATGGCGAAGTTGGAACTGGAGTGGTAGATTTGATACGCAGGTTCAGCTGAACAAGGAGTTGGTAACTTGACTTGGCAGATCAGCGGAAGCCATCAAGAAACGATGAGAAACTTCAGAATATAAGCATATGTTGGCGGCGCTAAAGGAAGGGCCGCTACCAGAAACAGATAGGCAACGTAAATAGTTGGGCGCGATCCTTGGACCAGAGCTCATCACTAGACTGGTTGCCAGGCTAAAGATCTTATGTATGGGCAGAAAAGAAATAGAGCCTTCCAAGGAGGCCATTTCCAACTTCTGGCGTGAGAAAACATACAACTGCTCTGGGGAGGGGAATGGAGTAGTGACACAAATCATATCATGCCAACGGATTAACGGCCCTCTTCCTTTTTGGAGTGATAGGGATTATGTTAGCACTATCCATCTGCGTATCGGACTGCTTTCTACAAGGGGTGCTCCTTATGTCATTGGCCTGAATGCCAACTGTAGGACTGGGGGCCACCGGCGAAATCGTCATGAGACGTTGCAGTGTGTTCTCCAAATGGTGGCCACTGACGTATTTTTCTCAACTGGAGCGTCACGATGGCGCCAAAAAGTCCATTAAGAGGGTGCTAACCGACAAGGTATGCGTGGTTGTGGATGAGCCTACTTTGATCTTGGCCAGTTCAGAAAGATATGTCCCTCATATTTTTGTTATTCACGACGCTGATGGAGCACCAGGTGTCGGCAGCTGTTCCCTTATTGAAACCACCGTCGCCTATGAGTACCAGGGAAGCCTCCATCTAGCCCACGAGTTGAAGATGGAGAAGTACAACAGGGATGATTTACTGTCTGCTGTCAGGAGGAAGTTTCAGCTTACAAATTCTCCTGAGGTTCTCTCTTTTGTCAAAAGTGCTCGAGGTACCTCGAGTGAAGGCAACTTGAGAATATGGGCGAAATTCAATAGATGGAAATTTCTTAAGAGGGAAATTATCTGCATTACCATCTTAGTGGGTACAGGGATTCACTGCTAATCCATGGGAGTTCTTTGGAGAGAGGTAAAAGACCCCAACAGATAAAGATCCGCCCATCAGATCCACAGAGGACTGACTGCTACTCCTAGTACATACTAGGTTATAATGTGTAACAGCATGAGGTGTTTCAAGCCCCACTTGTGGCACCATAACCTGGACAAACTAGCCGTGAGACTGTTCATTTACCTAACCAAACAGTGCGGTGTCGATTGCGAGCGGACTTGCTTCTCAAGTATAGTCTTCTTGCGTCTTGGACGCTGCTGTGATGCTCCTTCCTTGGACTGTAGTTACTGGGTGAGTGATGCGCAATACATGGGTCTAACCCTCTTAGCCTCTTGTCACCTGCAGTCTTCCCCCCCCCCCCCCCCCCCGTTCCCGTGGGCCAGTGGATTTGATTTGGACGTTGGAAAACCGCAACGGGGTCTTAGAGCGATTACCAGCCACCCCTCGCACTATACTCTGTTTATGAGTGTTGAATAAAAAGTAATGCCTCCACCTTCTTTAATTGGGTTTGGATGGGAATATTTTAATAAATCAAACGCAGAAATAATCATTAGTATGTGATCTTTAATTACCAATTAATGCGAGAGGAGTTCCTGCAAATTTCAAGTCTGTGCATTTTCATTTCAGGAGCCAGCATCCGGGGTACCCATCGTGCTTAGATCTTCCGATAGTCAAGCAAAGCAATAATGTGACCAATACGTTCTTGTGAAATGCCAGTTGTGCTTGCCGTTCCGCTCTGAGTGATATAACGATCGTCCTGAATCAATCTGTCATCATTATGCTTGTGAAACTCGGTGGTTGCCGTCACAGGATGTCCAACTCTTTGATTGTCAGCAGGTCAGATGGTCCAGCTTCAACACCTTTAAACTTATTCGCCCAGTGACGCACAGTACTCACATCAACACAATCACCATAAATTGCTTTCATCGTCTGATGGATCTCCTTGGGAGTGACACTTTCTGCTGCCAAGAATTCAATGACTGCACGTTGCTTTAATCGCATTGACCGACCGTCTGCGCCGAGCTGCTTAGTTTACGCTATAACAACACAATCGTTCAATGCAAAGGCTTCCCGCCAACTGGAACTGTAGAGAAGAGGCTACAGAACAAGCCAGTACCTGCCAGATACCAATTCTACCAACTGTTGAAGAGTTACGAAGGTAGAGGCATTACATTTCAGTCAATCCAAGTATTTGGGGCAGTTGAACAGACAACAGGGGAATTGGCCCTCCCACTGGAGGTGCCAACACTGTTATACTAGCATCTATCCACCAAAGCGACCTGCTGAGGATCCTGACTGAAGCACATCACACATATGCCCTGAATGCAACCGCACCTTTGCCACAAGTCCTGCTGCTGCTGACAACACGAGGTGGCAACCAACACAGTCATCAACAAGGACCGGAAAATTTTTAGGTGGACCAAGAAGGAGGCCCTCTCACATGCCCAGCTGGAGGTCATTCTCTTCCATAGGAGGGACGCCCTGTTCTTCGCCAACCAGGAGTTCCTCTGTGTCATTTCAGACAGGACACTTGGCGCCATCAAGGACCACAGCTTCAAGCCAGTACACCATCAGCGTTTGAAGGAGTTTTAGGCCATCCTGAGAGGGACGAGGAGGGACTGGAGTCCAGCTTAGGGCCAGCGAAGTTGCTGCCACTGGGTGGGGGAGAGGACAGCACGACACCTCCTGGGACATAGCCATCTGGGAGCACTTTGTGGGGCTTCTTGCGTCCGCTCAGTGTTTCTCAGCCCTGGACCGCATCATAGGTTTGGGGCCAAGGGCGCACCATCTTGAGCGTGCTACCGGATGCCCTCACCACTTTCGGCTCCAAGGATGGGGAGAATGAGAAGTCCACACCGCGCCCGCCACCTAAGCAGCAGCAGCCTCCCCAGCGACAGCGGAATTGGCGCCAATGGGAGTTCATACATATCCAAGAGGCCTTCCCGCAGTCATGCATGCGTTGCAAGAGGGGTCTCCTGGATGGCACCGCCACCTGACATCCATGGCCTGGATGAAATCTGGACTGACTTCTTCCAGCAGCAGCTGCCGTCCACCGCTGGTGACATTAGTGACCGCCTCTTGTCCTACTCACAGCTTGCACACTTAGAGTGCCTGTGGAAGCCAGTAATGGCTGAAGAGGTCACTGCTTCCCTGCCGCCCATGAGCTGTGCACCATGCCCAGACAGACTAACTCCCGCCGAGCTGCGCTACCTGCCATGTTATGTGGTGGCCAAGATTATGAATCTCTTCCTCCTTGTGCAAGCACTCCATGGTCGCCTCATCCATGCCCAGACCAACTTACTACCCAAAACGGCTGGACCAGCATCCCCCGCTGACATTTGTCCCATCACTGTATGCTCAGTACTGGCGAGGACGTTCCATAAAGGTCAAGCCTCGCGCCTGATACGTCTGTGTGTTGTGGACTAACGTCGTCAGGCATTCATCCCTAGAGATGGAGTGCTGGAAAACACATTCATCTTAGACCAGGCCCTCGTCGACTAAGTCAGCTCCTGCCATTTTTGTTGCGTCTCTCGACGTGTCGGAAGCATTCGACACGCTAGACCATGCAGGCCCAAGAGGCGAATTGGCCGATTATGTAAAGAGCTTCTACAGTGGCAGCACGACGGTGATAGTCGGTGGCGGTGTCGTGAGCGTGGCCGTGCAACCATCGAGGGGCGTCCATTAAGGGACCCTCTCTCCCCCTCCTTCTCTACATGGCCATGGACATTATGCTTAACAGCTTACCATTCCACACAGGAACCCGGATTTTAGGTTTCAGAGCCACCTCTGTGGCCTTTGCTGATTATGTCCTGGTGTTCTGATCGATGAAGGGGGCTCTAGTCCCTCATCGACGCACCCACGGCAGCCCTCGCCCATCTGGAACTGTATATCAACGCGCAGAAGTGTTTCACCCTCGCCTTAGTGGCCTCTGGCAGCGAGAAGAAGGTGAAGGTGGACGGTTCTGTCACCTTTACGGCCGGAAATGCCACTATGCCAGCGCTGCATGTGGGTTAAACCTTCCACTACCTGGTGCTGCAGTTTTCCTCTTCTGGTCAGCGCCTTTTCCTTCCACACCACCACCTGCAGGAGCAGCTGGACATTATTACCCAAGCTCCACTGAAGCTGCAACAGCATCTCTACTCTCTCAGGCAGGTGCTGCTGCCAGGCCAGTACCATGGGCTGCTCGCCAGTCGTACTTGGATCAGTGCCCTGAACACCACTCCTGATGTTGCAGAAGATGGTGCCAGGTTTTGATGACGTAGACCTGCTCGAGGTGCAGTGTGAGGTCGTGGCGCTCTAGCAGCACTTGACGTCAGAGCAGGTTGGAGAAATATGGGTAGCTCGCCTACACGTCGCCTTCGATGGTGCGCACCCCCCCCCCATCCCCCCCTGAATCTGCCGCCATCTGGGGGCAGCACCAGTTATTCGCCGACACCAGTCGACTACTGGATATATTCCTTGCCCTCAAATGCGCGGCGCAGTCGCGGGCGCGTGGCTGACAACCGATGCCGCGTGGCCTGCAGAGCCGTCGAGACCGCCAACCACGTCATCCAGGCTTGCAGACAAAGATACAGGTCTCGCGTGAAACGTTACGACGCGATCGTGAAGTATCTCGTACGTGAACTCGCGCAAAGGGGTTCCGACATCATGGTGAAGCTCCACCTTCGAACACCGGAAGGACTCCCCAGGCCTGACTAGTCACGGTCAAAGATGGCCAAGCAGACAAAGTCGAGGCCCAGATCGTCAGCAACCATCTTTGGCTCGACTGGTGCCACCAGCGGAAGTCAGCGAAATACAACACGCCACCCATCAGGCATACCGTCCGCATCCTGCGTCCTGGCGTCCAGATTGTCTGCTTTTTATCGGCCACATTGAAGCTGGGCTTCAAGGTGTGAGAGCTCACAATCATTTCATCTAGAGTGCTGTCTTCGTGTTGTGCATCGTTCACAATCTTGGAGCATATGACGGCACAGCACCCGATGCCCAGGGCTGGCGTTGGGTAGAGGGCTGGTCTCCACTACCTGACCATTGGGGAAGCTGCAGCAGGAGCAAGACTATTAATTGATCTATGTTTCTTTTCAAGTGTGGAGTCATGTTTTAAACTCTGTATTCATATATACATGGTGGTCCATTGATCGTAACCGGGCCAAATATCTCACGAAATAAGCGTCAAACGAGGAAACTACACAGAACGAAAATTGTGTAGCTTGAAGGCGGAACCAGACGGCGCCGTGTTTAGCCCGCTAGATGGCGCTGCCATAGGTCAAACGGATATCAACTGCGTTTTTTTAAATAGGAACTCCCATTGTCATTAGATATTCGTGTAGTACGTAAAGAAACATGAATGTTTTAGTTGGATCACCTTTTTCGCTTTGTCATATATGGCGCTGTGATAGTAACAAACACATGGCTCACAATTTGGTAACGGGTAGGTATTTTAAACTCGTCTCAAAACGTGGAAAGTATAGAAATAAAAGAAGGTGCACATCCCGACTTTCTATAGACTCCATACGTGTGCAGTACCGTGGTGGCATTGTAGTTGGAAGTCGATATAGTACGTACGTTGACAGTTGCGGGTTAAAAACGATTCGGGCAACAACATACACTCCTGGAAATTGAAATAAGAACACCGTGAATTCATTGTCCCAGGAAGGGGAAACTTTATTGACACATTCCTAGGGTCAGATACATCACATGATCACACTGACAGAACCACAGGCACATAGACACAGGCAACAGAGCATGCACAATGTCGGCACTAGTACAGTGTATATCCACCTTTCGCAGCAATGCAGGCTGCTATTCTCCCATGGAGACGATCGTAGAGATGCTGGATGTAGTCCTGTGGAACGGCTTGCCATGCCATTTCCACCTGGCGCCTCAGTTGGACCAGCGTTCGTGCTGGACGTGCATACCGCGCGAGACGACGCTTCATCCAGTCCCAAACATGCTCAATGGGGGACAGATCCGGAGATCTTGCTGGCCAGGGTAGTTGACTTACACCTTCTAGAGCACGTTGGGTGGCACGGGATACATGCGGACGTGCATTGTCCTGTTGGAACAGCAAGTTCCCTTGCCGGTCTAGAAATGGTAGAACGATGGGTTCGATGACGGTTTGGATGTACCGTGCACTATTCAGTGTCCCCTCGACGATCACCAGTGGTGTACGGCCAGTGTAGGAGATCGCTCCCCACACCATGATGCCGGGTGTTGGCCCTGTGTGCCTCGGTCGTATGCAGTCCTGATTGTGGCGCTCACCAGCACGGCGCCAAACACGCATACGACCATCATTGGCACCAAGGCAGAAGCGACTCTCATCGCTGAAGACGACACGTCTCCATTCGTCCCTCCATTCACGCCTGTCGCGACACCACTGGAGGCGGGCTGCACGATGTTGGGGCGTGAGCGGAAGACGGCCTAACGGTGTGCGGGACCGTAGCCCAGCTTCATGGAGACGGTTGCGAATGGTCCTCGCCGATACCCCAGGAGCAACAGTGTCCCTAATTTGCTGGGAAGTGGCGGTGCGGTCCCCTACGGCACTGCGTAGGATCCTACGGTCTTGGCGTGCATCCGTGCGTCGCTGCGGTCCGGTCCCAGGTCGACGGGCACGTGCACCTTCCGCCGACCACTGGCGACAACATCGATGTACTGTGGAGACCTCATGCCCCACGTGTTGAGCAATTCGGCGGTACGTCCACCCGGCCTCCCGCATGCCCACTATACGCCCTCGCTCAAAGTCCGTCAACTGCACATACGGTTCACGTCCACACTGTCGCGGCATGCTACCAGTGTTAAAGACTGCGATGGAGCTCCGTATGCCACGGCAAACTGGCTGACACTGACGGCGGCGGTGCACAAATGCTGCGCAACTAGCCCCATTCGACGGCCAACACCGCGGTTCCTGGTGTGTCCGCTGTGCCGTGCGTGTGATCATTGCTTGTACAGCCCTCTCGCAGTGTCCGGAGCAAGTATGGTCGGTCTGACACACCGGTGTCAATGTGTTCTTTTTTCCATTTCCAGGAGTGTTTTTTTCAGGTTTTGTTTGACAGCGATCATGCCCAGCTGTCAAGATAAAATGAGATGGGTAGCACTCCATAAGGTATGTTTACGACATTTTTAACCGGTTAAACGAGGTATATAGACTTACAACTACAATCTACCGACATTCTCAGAAATCGTTGCCTACGAAATTTACTCTGTCTGTTTTGTGCTTTTGTACATGGCTCTTCTGCTGCCTCATTAGTATGGTTAATATATTATCCGTCGGAAGAGGCCTTGAACGCCTAACAGTACCAACCGACCGCCGTGTCATCCTCACCTATAGACGTCATTGGATGCGGATATGGAGTAGCATGTGGTCAGCACACCGCTTTTCCGGCCGTTGCCAGTTTTCGTGACCGGAGTCGCTACTTCTCAATGAAATAGCTCTTCAATAAGGGGCTGAATAAAACCCGGTTGCTGATGATAAACGCGTACGGTCATCCACCCAAGCATTAGCCAAGCTTGACTTCGCTTAACTTCGGTGATCTGAGATAAATTGGTGTTACCACTGAGGCAAGGCTGTTGGCGCTTAATAGTTTAGTTAACGGCTTCAAATTTATTGCGTGAGTTTTCTTGCACGGTTCTAGTGGACGATCATTTCTCTACAGTGGGTCAGTGCCACAAGCAAATAAATACTGCGCTGAGCTGTGGTAAAAATTGTTGTTTTGAATAGCGCGCCACAGCGCGTTGTGTGAAGAAGTCGCCCTCTGTTTCTGGCGGTGGCACCGATGTGGCTATCGCAGCTTTGGTGTCTCCCTCTGATGGGAAAGGGGAAAGGTTGCCGCCTGTTGACGTGCATTTAAGGGCCACTGTAAGCTCACCAAGAGGCAGGCAATCATTGTAGGCAAAAACACCCCTTCCTTCCGCCTCCTTGATTTCTATCTCACCATCTATGGCCGTCCTATCGCCCTCACTCCCACTCTTAAGTACTTGGCGTCACCCTCGACCGTCGCCTCTCCTGGACTCCCCATTTCCGGACAATCCAAGCCAAGGCACGCTCCTGACTCCGTCTCCTCAAGCTCCTATCCAGCCGTACGTGGGGTCAGGACCCCTCCACCATCCTCCACACCTATAAATCCCTCATCCGCCCTATCCTTTGTTACGCCCATCTGGCCTGGATCTCCAACCCCCCTCTACCTTTTATAAATCCCTTCAAATCCTTGAACGCCATGCTCTCCGCCTCGCCTATCGCATCAGTCACCCGTCCCCCATGCGGATCCTGTACAGTCTCATTCTGTTCCCCCACCTCCTCCTTCACCTTGAAAGGATACGGATCCTGTACACCTCCCGCAAACTCGATCCTCCTCACCCTCTTGTCTCGCCCATCCTCTCCTGCCTCCACCAGCTGCAGCGCCTTTATTCCCATGTCTCCACCCTCCTTACCCTCTCTCAAGGTGGCTTCCGCCAGCTCACCCTCCCTGAAGATGCCCTCCTCCCCTCCATCTACCCCTCCTATCAACTTTGATCCTGCCCCCCCCCCTTCCAGTGTCCTTTCCTTTAGGCATCCTCCCTCCCTTCTCTCTCCTTTTCCCCCCATCCCCCTTCCTCCATCCCTCTTCCCCCGGGCTTCCCCTGCCCCTTCCTCCCTTCCCCCTATCTCCTCTGCCCATGGCATCTCTGCTCTCCCATCTCCCTCTCCCACCCCCCCTCCTCCTCTCGTGGCAGGTTCCCGGACTCGCACACGCTACGTGGACTTTCGCGCGCCGGAGATCATCGCCATCAGTGTCTCGTGTGTGTCATCGTGTTTAGTGTTTAGTGTTCACCGTCGCACTCCATCGTTCACCTGTGCCATCGCCATCTTCAGTGTTTGTGCGTCGTCTCAACAGTTTGCAGTGTGGATTATCGTCGAGTGTGAACAGCTCCGTGTTTGTCTTTATGTGTCTACTGTTTTATTGCCCACCATTCTGTAACTTATGTGTAGTCTTACTGTTTTTTCTCATTGTGTCTTCTATGGCTGAAGAGCAGCGTAAAATGCTGCTGACAGCCTGCCTGATGTACAGGTTTCAAAATAACAATAAAGTAAAAAAAAACTCACCAAGAGGACAGTTGGAGCCAAGGAGGCAGTCTGTTAGCCTGGGTGAGTCGGGTCGGTTGGTCAGTCGCAGTGAGTCTGGATCCGTCACGCGTCACCAGTTGCTGGTCTGTCTCTCGTTCGCATTTGTGCGGAAGTTAGTGTCTGTCTGTCGTCCGGAGTGCTAGTATGTGTTAGGGCGCCAGTGTGGTTGAGTTTGTTTAGGCAATGGGCATTCGCGGTCGGATCGATCGGTTGGTCGGCCGCGCACTGGGACACAAGATGACTTGTCCGTCTTGAGCGTCGGCGCATGTGAGGTCGCACATCAGGCCAGTGGGCCGCGCTGTATAGCGAGGGGTAGTGGCTTCACGGCCGACACGAGACCAACAGGAGTCAACCCACGACATCGGTCTGGCCGGCGCGAGCTGCGACGCCGTGAGACGGGAGATCGGCGCGCCTTCCTGCGTCCGTTGAAGCGGCTGGCAGCGGATTGTTCGGGAGAGCTTTTTGCTGGTCTTGCGCCAGGTCTCCGCCAGAAATCGCTGTTTATTAAAAGTTAAGTGATTCGTGATGTAGTGTTTCATTTACTTGTTAATTCTACTTGTGTTCTTGGTCAGTCTCTCGTCCCCAGCTTGCTCGTCTGTCTCTCGTCCGAATTTGTTAGGCAGTTAGTGTCTGTCTGTCTGTCTGTCTGTCGCTCTGCCGAACGTTAATAGCTGCTTCTGTCATGTTTGTCGGATTCGCTGTTAACGAATTTATAGAATTAAGTTGTAAAGGCCGAATTCCTGAAATATGTTTTTGTCAGGCCTATCATCTTGCGAGGCGGTATATGTGTAATGTAGAGCATGTTGTACATTTTATGTATGAATTTCATGGGTTTTATTTAAATAGTCGTTTTTATAACGTTGCCACCCTTCCACCGTAAGAGTCCTTTTAAAAACAAAATGCACTTTCGGTGGCAAATAATTTTTAGTGTGAGTGTTTGTACCATTTCCATCCCTCTTACAGGGTACATAATTAATGTGTTTGTGTGAGTTGTTAAAATTTTTAGTTTAAAGTAATCTGGTGTGTTGCAGATTTGGACCAGTGTAGTCTTTCAGAGGTTGTTGTGAGCGGTCGTGACTACGGTCGTGTTGAAAGGGAGCGGCAAGCTTCTCAGCCAGAAGGTTCATACTGTCAGTATTGTTCTTTCTGCCTCTAAATAAAATTGTAACTTGATATTTCGAGGGTGCTTTTCTGCTTATAAATTTTAAATCGGTATTTGAAAAGGCTTTTATGAACAAAATTCCCATTTGTTAAAGGTAATTTCATTTTCATCAGTTACTCCCTGGCAACTACTTCCACGTTCACCTAGTGTGATTAAATGTGTTAATGTTCTTGATGAATCGCTAGTAAATAAAGTAAATTCCTTAAGAAAGGATTTTTAAAGTAAATTCACGGTTCATGAGCAATAACGCACATATTCTGCAATGCCGACATCAGCCCACGTAGTTGTCATGCACCGCTATTCCCTAATCGTGGCTTCTCTCTTGCCGATTGCTCGGCTGTCCGAAGACGCGCAAGGAGCTAGGAAAAAGGATATCCGTCACTATCGAGAACATATTATGCATTATTAATCCCGTGAGAAAACGATGCATGACGTTTTCCACCTGCTTTGGCATATTTGGATGCACTCATCTCGAGATTTCAGAAGCGAGTATTGGAGAACACAAACCGACGCAACCTGAGACAAAAGACCTGCTTTTCGAAGCGCCACCCAGTCGACAACCCGACAGCGATCCTTCTGGTAGCGATAGTGACGAAAGCAACGAATGTGACTACAGTTTCCATTGAAGAATGTAGAATATTGAATAAAACATATCAGTATGGCAATTGTGACTTTTAACTCGTTGTCAGCGACGTCAAGCTTCCGTTTTCAGATGTTTTATTTAAACGCAGGGCCGGAGGCCGACCTGATCATTCAGTATACAGGACATCTACACACAATGAGCGGTACTTGAATGCCAGTTGTTTTCACCATCGTGTGCACAAGAAACCGAAAATGAACACATTAATACACAGCGCAAAGATTATTTCTGACAACGACCATCTACATTCTGAATTTGAGCATTTTAAGGGCGTGTTCAGAGGAAATGTTTACAATAAGGGAGACATTGCAGAAGCTTTCAAGTGTCACCGAAGAAAGACGCCTCGTGAATCGGTGGAAGAGGCCAAGCCTGGGGTCTTTCTTCATATTGCGGAGCAACTACTAGCAACGTAGGACACACACGTTGAAGAGACTTGGAGTGAGACCAGTGTTCCAGCACGCCTCCAAGACAAGAGATACTCTATGCCCCGTTGAAGACAACATGGATCTTCGCCTTTCTGGTGCGTATGGTGCACTATGTGAGTGTGGTAGCATATAAATATATGGGTCAAAGTATTCGCACTGTTGCTGAGCGTTGTGCAGAGCATTCATGGCACATCAGAAAAAGGAAACGTGAGAAGTCAGCTGTAGCTGAACATTGCCTAGACAACGAGCTTAAAATGTAACTGGAAAAGACAAGAGTTTTGGCACGTAAACCATCATACATGTACTGTGTTATCACAGAAGACGCTGAAATTAAAACAAAAACGATTTTAGGGATACACACCTAGTATGGCTTGGGGGCGGTCGTTTGACATTGAACGAAAGCAAATGCATAGGCTTCACGCTTGTAGTGATGTGGGCGCGGGAATTTCAAACGTGTCCCCAGCCCCTCTCACCATGTGACGTCACTCGGTTCCACCCGAGGCCCACGAGGAAGACAGGCTGTGGCGCGTACGTCACAGCACGTGACATTAAGGGTCTTAAGAGACCAAGCATCCGTCTACGGCGGGTATCGAGTAACTGTTTCACCGAGTAACTATTTCAGACGAATTTAATAATTTCTGACCTTTAGCGGGCACCTTCTCAATTAAATATTGATTTCCCGTGGGCCTTGCTTGTAGCCGAGAGTTTGCGAAGTATGGCGGACAAGCACTATTGTGACAAGTTCGTTGCAGGGCCTGTATATCTCGTAGGCCCTGATCCACCCGTGCGAGTGAGTTACTAGGCGCTGCCCAACTTACCTTCCGCACATGCATGATTCCAGCAGTCTCTGGAAGGTTCCAGACGCTGCCATTATATCTATATAAGCAGAAGACCGTGCCGGCCGCTGTGGCCGAGCAGCTCTATGCGCATGAGTCCGAAGCCGCGCTACTGCTACGGTCACAGGCTCGAATCATGCCTCGGGCATGGATGTGTGTGATGTCCTTAGGTTAGTTAGGTTTGAGTAGTTTGTAATATCTCTTTATATTCGATGAATTATTCAGATACAATTCTACCCTTGAATGACGTCTACTAATTTTCTATCTTCATACTCGCAGAATCCATGCGAAAAGTAGTTCATACAATAGCTATGCCATGAGCGCATAAGTATTCTTTGGAGTACTCTCTCTGGTGGTTGTTAGAAAAAAAAAAAAAAGGAACAAGAAAGGGAGCTTCCGAGATTGTCTTCGTGCCGATTAGCCTGAGCTTGGTTTGGAAGAACTGTAATCGGATTATTGAGATTTATCACAGAAGATAACTGATACGAACTGTACGATTAAAAGGAAATATATTTAGATTGCTCCTTCAAATAATAGGTGTGTATTTGAAATTTTAGAATTAATGTTATTATCGATATATTGCGTAGTTGTTAATCAGAAGGGAACTTCCGAAAGACTGGATACGAACCTGCATTTAATAATCCAAGAGCTCCATTACTTCTTCGGAAGGTTAAACTTCATCGAAGCGAAATATCCGCTTGATATGAGGTTTCCCGACTGATTATACAACGCTCCCAAAATTACGAGGCATTTATTTGTACAGATTAGCAGACTGCCGCAAAGCACGAGCCTGCAGAGAAGAAGAATCATCGCCTGATTTCATTCTAACAAGTAAAATTTCAGAGCCATTTTGAGTAACTAAGCTATGACTGTATTTCCTATCATCAATGATTGATTGCTCGAACGAATTGAGAGCTACAGAATTACGTAGAGTAGATAGGAGGAAAAATTACAGTGGCGCCAGTGTGACAGGACTCTCTTGGATTGTTATATAATATATGTATTTTTTGTTTCATGAAAACCAACGAGAACGAGAGGAAACTAATCTGAAGAGAGATTCGGTGCCCATAGTAAAAGATTACTGATACCAAGAAACGATTTCAACTATTGGACAACACCGAGACTACAGAACAATTTTTTTATCCTGTAGTTAAAATAGTTTGAAATCAATTTAGAAAGAACTTTTTTCCAGATAGTAGTTAGATTGTAGAACTGTATATTGTGTGATTTTCGTATCTGGACATTGAACTCTATACCATCTGCGAAGTAATTTGAAAGTTAAGTGTGTCTACGACAGTGAATTTTAAACTGTATTTAGTGATTAGAACCTGATATTGACAGCTATTTAATGGTATTGACTAGAGCGCCATTTAAAATGTCAGTGAATCAGCAACGAGACGTGCAACAGCCTTCAGCTGTTTGCTCAGAAGCGGAGGCCACGGATAACAAGTCTGAGACTGTTGTGGCTAGCGGTAGCAATATAAATAATCCCTCTGTTTCAGAAAACATTCATACAACAGCTGATCAGACTGTTGTTGACACATTAGTTGTTATTATGCAACAGTTGTCTCTATTAGCCGAAGGCCAAGCGGAGGTAAAACGAGACTTATCCGTTATACAAAATGAACTCCAAAATCAATTAGCCGAAAATCAAACAGAATTACAAAATCAGTTAAGAGCAACCTCTACCGAATTAGATCAGAGATTAAATACCCAGACACAGGAAATAAAGGAACAGGCAGAAAGGACCGAACAGAATCTTATTGCTCGAATTGAGCAGGTCCGCCAACAATGCCAAGAAAACAATAGTAAATTAAAAGCGGAACTAACCGAATATGTAGCCGTCAAAATTGACACGATACAAAAATAAGTAGAATTGTTTCCTCAAGTAATACAAGCTCAAAAGGACATAAAGTGTTCCCTAGCTATGATACCAGAAATAACAGAATCCCAAGATAATCTAAAGAAGCAATTTGACGAAGTGAAGGAAAAACAGGAGACAGTGGAACATAGAATGAATGTACTTGCGGGAAAGTTTTTAGAAATGACATTAGAGTGGCAAAATTCTCCTTCGGGACGATAGAAGAAACTGTGAAAGTAGCTTTACAGTCAATTTCAGAGAGTTCCGAGGATAATTTTTTCAAGAAAGGGTTAAAGGAAGTTCGAGAACAACTTGGCGAAGAATTCTCGCGTTGGAAAGAAAATATCGAAAGGTCACTAAATCTCTCGCAGGAGGATTTAGAAACAGCGAGAAGTAGGAAACAACATCCTCAATCTGCGCGTGACATTCCGTCCACGTCAAGATCCGATGTACACAGAACTGGAACGTCACAAGTTAGATTCGATATAACGGATAGCCACAGGGAAAAGTACGAACAGGATGATTTTTGGAATCGTAGTACCGTTGAGGAGAAGATGATTAAACAGAGACAATTTCAAATCTTTAACCCTGACAAAAAGAATGTTCATCCTGTAGTCTTTATTCGAAGTTTCAGAGGTCTATTTCCACGATCTTGGACAGAATGGCAAAAGATTAGTTTTGTATCTGGATATATACAAGGAACAGGAGCATTGTGGGCATCCGATCAAACATCTTCGTGTAAATGTTACAAAGAATTTGAGCAGGCTTTTCTAGCAAAATATTGGTCTGCTGGAATACAAGAAAGACTTAGGCAGGAAGTATTATATCCTGAGCCTTTCTCTTTTTCTAGAGGATCTCTAAAGAGATATTTTGAGAAATACATTAATAAATCTTTGTATTGGGATGTACCGATTCCTTTGCCGGATATACTTAGAATACTCAAGTCCAGACTACCCACCAGTATAAGGAATCAGCTGTTATATATAAATGATAAGGATATAGACTCATTTATGACTACGCTTGATCATATTGATATAATTGAGGAGGACAATAAAAGGGCAAGAGAAATGTCGTATCAAAGAAGAGTAATAGAAGCGAATCCGAGCTGCAACTCGAGTGGGAATGGCAGTAATGGTAGCAGTAACAATAGTCATAACCAACTACACTCTCCGAGGAGACTTAGCAATGGACAAAATGCAAACAATAATTATTACCATAATGGAAACTTTTGTAATGGTGCAGCGAGGGGCTATTTTAGGAACAATAGAAATTTTAATCGATATAATCCAATGTATGGCAACACAGGACAGTTCTACCAACACCAGCAAAACAACAACAATAATTACACGAATCAAGCAAGACAATATAGACAGAATTGACCACAACAACCGATAATCACTGAAGTAGCTGAAGAGACAAATACCAATCGGACCAACAGTCAGTCAAACTAAACGTGACCGCATCGTGCCCCAGAGGAGCGGTCAGGGGATCTGTTAGGGGCGAAACAGTAAAATTACAATTGTTAAGATATAATGATGGTGAGCTGTTGACTGAAGAGTTAACAAAGGATTTAATAACGTGTCATAATGACAGATCGAGTGTTCCGGTATCGGAAGTATGTGTTGAAATAGAGGAAGTTCCAACGAATGTGATATTGGACACCGCCGCTTCCGCCAATGTCATCTCAGGCGCTCTTTTTCGGAGAATTATTAGGAAAAAGAAGGTACCAATTTTGCCAGTACAGAACTGCAAAATCATCGGAGCTGTTGGAGCACGCTCTCCCAATGTCAAAATACAAACACAATTAGAGATGAAAATGGGAAATGTAGCAATAAAATGCACGTTCCTTGTAGTGGAGAAGTTATTAGTGGACTGTATTCTTGGTATTGGGAGTATGCAGGAGTACGATTGTCAGATTGATTTTTTGGAAGGAATAGCTAAATTTAGATTAAATGGAGAAGAGATAGCACTGGATTTAAATAGAAAAGAAACGGTGCATGAGAAATATTGTCGCGGTGCCATAATTCAATTAATTGACACTACAAACGGTCGTTGGAAAGAGCTTTCAAAGGATTTGATACAACACGAGGACTTTAACCAAACAACAATGATAAAAGCTAGTGAATCAAATCAGCTTACCGGAGAACAAAGGCAGCAGCTTCATTATTTGTTAGAGGCATATGAAGAGATTTTTGATGAGAGACCAGGAATTATTAAAGGGTATATTTGTCACCTACAAGTGAAGCCACATCAGACTTACTGTTACACGCACTATCCGATCCCCTGGCGTTTAAAACAATCTGTTCAAAGGGAGATAAATAGAATGTTAGAATGGAACTTGATTGAGCCGTCAACTAGTCCATATTGTTCTCCGCTCTTAGTCGTTCCAAAACCTGGAGGCAACGTAAGATTAGTTCTGGATGCGAGAGAGATTAATAAAATAATAGTACCTGTAAGAACTCATCCGGAAGATATAGATGAATTAATTCAAAATTTGCAGGATGTTTCGTACTTAACTAGTGTTGATTTGAGAAGTTCGTACTGGCAGGTCCAAATGGATGAAGAATCTAGGAAATATACCGCATTTATCTATGCTGGGAGAAGTTACCAATTTAGAGTCGTCCCGTTCGGACTTAATATTAGTGCCGGAATATTTATTTCAGCGTTGGATTATGTTCTTGGACCAGAATTGCGTAGTTGTATAACTGTGTTTTTTGACGGCTTATTAATAGCCACGAAAATATGGGAAGAGCATTTGCATATTTTGGAAAGGATTTTTGCTGTTTTCAAGAAAACCGGAATTACAGTAAACTTACAAAAGTCTCATTTTGCTTTATCACAAATTAAGTTCTTAGGACATATGATAGATGCGAAAGGTATCCTGCCTACCGAGAAGAAGATAAGTGCAATTCGAAATTTTCCATCACCACGGAATAAAAGACAGCTGAAGGGATTTATAGGTACGGCATCGTTCTTCCGTCGTTTCATAAAGACTCAAGCCATGAATTCTGAGGCATTAAACCGGCTTCTACGCAAGGATGTGCCATGGCAATGGACTGAAGAATGTGAAATAACTTTTCGAGACATTAAAGACCAACTCGTTAACGCATCCTTATTATATCACCCTGATATGAATTGTGAGTTCTGTCTGTCCACGGATTCATCGGATGTTGGATTAGGCGCTTGTCTCTTCCAAATAAGGAAAATAAAAGGGGTACCAACATTCTGTCCGATAGCATTTGCTAGTCGAGTGTTATCGCCCTGTGAAAGAGCCTATACGACCACAGAACTTGAAGCACTTGCAGTTATCTGGGCATTCAAGAAGTTTAACTATTATTTATATGGTTCGAAAACGATTGTGTATTGTGACCATCAATCACTAACCTTTTTGCAAACATGTAAATTATTACATCCTAGACTGTCACGTTGGACAATGACACTACAACAGTACCAATTTAAAATTATTCATGTGTCTGGCAAAGAAAATATTATTGCGGATGCACTGTCAAGATCCCCAGAAGGGTTAACGCCGGAAACAGAATCAGTAAATACTTCGGATTTTCCAGTATTACTGTTGCAGGACAATATCTACAAGACTTATTATGTACATCTTTGTAGAGATATGGGAAATTTACAACGAAAAGACCCTCGATGGAAGAAGATAATTCAGCTAAAGGAACAACAAAATTCAAGGGTTAGTTTAGATCATTATAAATTAGTAAATGGAGTATTATTCTTCAGATGTGAGAAGGACAACAATCCACGGTGGTGTGTATGTATCCCGAAGGAATATGAGGAAAAATTAGTTTGATTTACCCACTTATCATGAGGACATTTTGGTGTAGTTAAATATGCCAATAAAATAGGAGCATACTGTTATTTTCCGAATATTCGGAGAAAAGTGCACCAACCAATACAAAACTGTTTACTCTGTCAAAAGGCAAAACCGGATAATAGAGGTAGTAAGCATGTTCTGCATTCAATTATTCCACGAGAGCCAAGGGCGTTAATTTCGTGTGATATCTGCGGCCCTCTCCCACGATCAAGAGGAGGAGTCAAATTCATTGTTGGATTCTTTGACGTGTTTACAAAATATGTAAAACTATATCCATTAAAGTGTGCTACTGCCAGAGCTGTTGTAGTGATATTGGTGCGTGACTATCTTCCGCATGTAGGTTTACCGAAATCCATAATTACAGATAATGTCAGAATTTTTACTGGATTTAAATGAAAGCAAACATTAACCCAACTTGGTATTCGACAAATTTCGACATCATGTTACCATCCACAAGGTAGTCCAATAGATCGAGTTTTCCGAGAATTAAACCGATTTATGCGTACACACAGTCACAGTAAACAAACATCATAGGCTGATTATTTGTCAGAATTTGAACAAATATTTAATAATTTGACACATACCTCAACTAACTGTACTCCAACAGAGCTTATGTTTAGTCAGATTGAAAAGAAGTTCTGGATAAACCATCTGCCATAGCATGAAGACCAGAATTTAAAATGGGAGGAAAAGATTCTACTCGCTCTTGTCAATTTAACTAAAAAGGCAATACAACGGAAATTGACATATGATAAACGGATTCACCGGATTCAGACGTTTCATCTTGGAGAAAAGGTTTTATTGAGGCGACACATCCATTCCTCGAAACTGATGAAGAACATAAAGAAATGGAATCTTATTTATACCGGACCATATGTTATTGTAAAAAAGCCAAATCCTGGATCATACTTGTTGGCATATCCCGAATCGAAAAGAATAAAGGGATTATTCCCGCATAATGATATTAAGAAATTTTTTGAAGGATCGTAGATCTGTGATACCAAATATGGAGAAGAATTTAGAGTGGAATTTGACTATGAGTCAAATGTGTATATAAATATCAAGAAGTTTATGTTGTCTAGAGGTTAAGAGACAGTGTGATTACTCCTGTGATAGGTTAAGAGACAGTGAGATTACTCCTATGATAGGTTAAGAGACAGTGAGATTACTCCTGTGATAGGTTAAGAGACGGTGAGATTACTCCTGTGATAGGTTAAGAGACAGTGAGATTACTCCTGTGATAGTTTAGCACAAAAACTTTTAAGATAGGTAGAAGAATTTGTTAATTACTAGTGTTTGTAAGTGTGGACTACGAGCAGAAGCCACAGTGATATAAAATGAAAGTGCATCTACATTTCCTCAAGACATGGCACTTATGTGAGACTTGCGTGTGAAACCTGAACAGTGTGGGATATGTAGGTAAATACGCTGTGTGTATGATGTGCGCTGTTCGCGCAAGAAAACAAATGAACTGTGAAATCAAGCAACAGTCGATAATGTCACTGTTGCAAACAATTGAAGAAACTCTCTGGTTGCGCGAGAGAAAATTATTATAATTTTTAGGTTTTTCATTATGCCTTCTTTACTAGGAGAATTAATTTAAGAATTTTAATTAACATTTTTAGAATAGCAGTTTGTGTGTTTCATATTATGGACATAATTGTTGAAATATATTTCCATAAATGTTCATGAGAGGATGAAGAAGATTCTGCGATTGGATGGTTTGTTAAATGATACGTCATCATTAATGATATTTATTTGCAAGTGGATCTATAAATCAATTAATTATAAGAATGATGAAAATTTTTCAAATTATTCCTTTTGTGGAATCAGTGTCATATGCCTATGTTTAAAATTTTTCATCAGGTGTAAATTTAAATTTATCCATAATTTCTTAATTGAAAGCAAACCTCGGACAGATTCAATGCTCTACTTCCACCTGCACTATAACAAAACGACGATTTGATTAAAATTTTTTTTGAGAGGAATACATTCGATATGAGCTACAACAAAATTTAAATGTCCACAGTCTATTTGGCAATGTTTTGGACAATCAGCAGTTGTAATGCAAAACAACTTTGGTATTGAGGACTACAAAAAAAATTCGCGATGGTCAGGACTGATGGATGTTCCAGTCTAGTACAAAAGGAAGAATATAAGAATCCACTCCGATTTTGAGTTCAACGATGAAATATGGACTTCGTTGCCTTAATCCACTCTCTTCCAGGGATTTATTCAGTCAGAACCTTTTCTTATTCCACTTTAAACCTGTTTCATGTTCACGTCCCTGACCATCTGTTCCTGAGATCATCTTCCTGTTTCTACGGCACGTTACCAGCTTCTATCCCGTACCATAAGCCATCTCCTGTCCTCCGTGCCGCCTCCACCAAACGCTGTACGTCGCCTACCCGGTGTCCGTACCCAGTGTTCCTGTTCCATCGACTTCACAACGAGATCGCCGGCTACATCGTCGAAAGAAGAATTTTGAAAATTTTTTTTTGAGCAATATTGTAAAATTTTTTTTTGACTATGAGGCACTTTTCCTTCGATCTAATCTATAGAGCTTATATATATTTCAGAATTATTGGATTTAGGCTTTCCTATCTTCTTTAATACCTGAGCTGGGGTCTATTCTTCCGGGTTTTCCAGGGTTCCCCTGTGAAGGCCAGTTCCCAAATGGGTAGACCTTTTTCGTAATTACACCAATCTACATCTTCCCTGGTTATGTACTCGGGATGCGGGTATACCCCGGTACATGTAAAAGCTACAGCTTAGGTATTCTCGTAACTTATTGTCTTAACATGTTACCCATACTCTCTATAGTAAAATTCTACTAATTCAAAATATTCCTCTTTTGAATAAACAACCCAACAAATTTTTTTCTGTTAGCTCGCAAAGTGTATTATCATTAACTTTGGTCGCTGCAAGGGGCAATTGTAATATCTCTTTATATTCGATGAATCATTCAGATACAATTCTACCCTTGAATGACGTCTACCAATTTTCTATCTTCCATGCGAAAAGTAGTTCATACAATAGCTATGCCATGAGCGCATAAGTATTCTTTGGAGTATTCTCTCTGGTGATTGTTAGAAAAAAAAAAGGAAAAAGAAAGGGAGCTTCCGAGATTGTCTTCGTGCCGATTAGCCTGAGCTTGGTTTGGAAGAACTGTAATCGGATTATTGAGATTTATCACAGAAGATAACTGATACGAACTGTACAATTAAAAGGAAATATATTTAGTTTGCTCCTTCAAATAATAGGTGTGTATTTGAAATTTTAGAATTAATGTTATTATCGATATATTGCGTAGTTGTTAATCAGAAGGGAACTTCCGAAAGACTGGATACGAACCTGCATTTAATAATCCAAGAGCTCCATTACTTCTTCGGAAGGTTAAACTTCATCGAAGCCAAATATCCGCTTGATATGAGGTTTCCCGACTGATTATACAACGCTCCCAAAATTACAAGGCATTTTATTTGTACAGATTAGCAGACTGCCGCAAAGCACGAGCCTGCAGAGAAGAAGAATCATCGCCTGATTTCATTCTAACAAGTATAATTTCAGAATCATTTTGAGTGACTGAGCTATGACTGTATTTCCTATCATCAATGATTGATTGCTCGAACGAATTGAGAGCTACAGAATTACGTAGATAGGCGGAAAAATTATAAGTCCTAAGTCTAGGGGACTGATGCCCTCAGATGTTAAGTCCGATAATGCTTAGAGCCATTTGAACCAGAAGACCGTGACAGGTCCTGATGACGAATGCGGAGACAGGTATCGAAAACTCCAAGTAACAGTATTGACTAGGTAAAGAGGTAGAACTGTAGACTACTTGCTTAGTAATCCCTGCTTAGATCATCTGAAGAGACTGCTAAACTGGGGTGAAAGTGGTCGTGGTTTTAATAAATATTCTACAGCCAGAGCTGTGTTGGTTGTCCTCATATAAGAAAGAAAGCTCGAGTGCTCTATTCCAGGTGATGCGGTTGCAATCCGAGAAGCGTGCTACCACGAAAGACTCAGAGGGCTGATCTCAAAATACTTTACACCCGAATCCGCTACATTTATGATGTTTTTATCCGCTGAATTGGATCCGTCATATAGAATTTTGTAATTCCGACGTGAGATTCGTAATCTGAAAGGAGCACAGTTTTGCAGGAGCTTACATCCATATTTCTATGATGTCCAGATTTTGAATGAGCTGGCCCACTTTGCGGTACTGCAGTGGCGCGGAGACTGGTAACAGTGGCTTTAAGGCCCACCCAGGGAACTCCAGGCTGATGAACACTGAAATGCTCGCTGGAAAGTGGCGGCGGACTGCATCGGTCTCCCACAGCGCGAAGCTGGCTGGATCTCACTTTGTGCCTTAGACCAGTAGCTGACGGCACAGTGTTGGCTGTCGGAGACCTGGACGGTCAGACATCGCTCGGCGGTTGGCAGCCTGACGACGGCCGTGGTTGCTGCGTCGTAAGTACGACATTGACTGACATCGGCTGTGCATCACGGCGTGCCCAGCTTCACCGATGATGACTTACTGTCCCCCAGTCTGGAGCTGACTCTTTGGAATATATATCACTGTCACGTTACTAGGCCACTTGGAAGTTCCCCAAACTATGGCCAGTGTTCGAGGCCCGGGTATTGCCGCTGTTGAACCGTGGGAAGAGAAAGACGCGCAGAGGCACGAGCGTGGCGGTGAGGCGGGGGCGCGGCGCCTGGTGGGAGTCCTGTGGGGTCGGCTGCGGGGGTGGAGGGCGGGGGGCGTTGCTGTTGTTAACATGTCGTCAAGTGTGGCAATCGGTGGTAGCTACGACCTGGTTACTGCTCTGCTCTCCTACCTTAGCCTCCATCATTAGATTACCTCCCACCTTAGAAAACTCTGACCCACAGGATTCCTGCTCTGAGACTAGCTGCAAAACGAACCGAGCCGTGCAAATGCGCAGTATGGATTGTATGTATCAATGTATCTTTTCATAATTGCAGAGACTGCTTTCTATCCATGGGCCTCTGGGTTTTAGGCCTAGCAAGCATCCATTGTTAGGGAGTTGATAGGTGGTTAGGTGCCATCCGATGAATAAAAGCAGTTCTTAAAGAGGGTATTTGCACGAACAATTTTACTAACTGAAAGTAGCTTGGCCTTTTCCAGACGAACAAAATTAGTCAACCTAGAATTTGTTATAACAATGTTGTATTTGAAAACGGATCTCAACATTTACTAAATGAATTCAACAACATCTAGTCAGTTTGTGTGTTAGACAATATTTGTGAAATTAATAAGATAAGAAGACTTGTTGAATTAATTTCATGGCTTACACGCCGATTCCTAATTGTCCAACTGGAATCTTGTAATAGAACTAATAACAATCTTTACATTAACCAGGATAAAGATGAGCCAGAACTATAGCAGAGAGAGAGAAACACAAGCAAAAAGAACATTTAAATTGTTAATACATCAATATAGATAGCTAGCAAAACTTGGCTCCAACAAAACGCGAGAAATGCCATATATATTTGGTTAAACAACACAAGCCTTAATGTAGAAGATATATTACATATATTAAAAATTTACAGTAGAATATAAATACAAGATAGTTCTAGTTAACCATCGCTAAACTATGTTCAACTTTGACCCTTCCTGAATTATCGCAATAACCTAAGGAAAAAATGCCAACTGCTATTAAAGGCCCCCAGCTGAGGTAATAATTTAAACGTTAAATAAGGTACTCAAAAGCAAGGAACAGACCGAGAGGACGAAATCTCTGTCCAGGAAACATCGGCAAAATATCATCGCAATAACATGTAAATCATACTCGTAACCAAGAAGGTAATATATTAACCATGGCAACCAGGAAAGCTAAGCTTCCAGTTCCAATTTTCGGCTGAGATCCACAGCGACGATAGTATCAAGTTGAACTTAAGGTTCTCACCTAACGCTTTTTCTCTGTGACCGTCTTGGCGTAGCGGCTACATATTCTTTGAAGTCATGCGCTGGTCTTGATCTACTCAGACTGCTTCCCTTCTCAGGACGCTTCACCGATTTAAACGCCAGGCCTGGACTGCAGGAAAAGCCCCGGAAGTAGAAGGTTGACAAGAAGTACTTCCTCACTCAGTAACGTATTACTCCAAGCCCGTCACCCGTGGTAATGCTACAATTCACTCAAGTACGCGACTGAATTGGCGAGCTCGGCGCATTTGTGCACAATTGATCAATAACCCTAGCCGCTTTGCGCCAACGAAATATTCTTGTTCATAGCAGGTGCAAATGACAACTACAGGATTTTCCACTGAGGATAGCCGATGTGACCCTATCATGTAAAAGATTCGGTTGTACTTGTAAAATCCTCCCTAAGACACTTGGTCGCAGCCTTCTCGAAACGGTACGTGGTGGACTCCCATTACCTAGGTACAGTGACTTGGCCAGTTGGCGACTGCAGGAATACGGAGGTGGTGAGTACTGCATTGGACTTATTCAGATCCCATACCACCTTGAATCACTAAATTAACGTGGCAACAGAAGTTTTAACCTTAAATCTACACCCCAAATTGTAATCCACATACAAATACTCACTCTCATTTACTGCCAACCTACACTACTGGCCATTAAAATTATTACACCAATAAGAAATGCAGATGATAAACGGGTCTTCGGCCGGCCGGTGTGGCCGTGCGATTCTAGGCGCTACAGTCTGGAACCGAGCGACCGATACGGTCGCAGGTTCGAATCCTGCCTCGGGCATGGATGTGTGTGATGTCATTAGGTTAGTTAGGTTTAATTAGTTCTAAGTTCTAGGCGACTGATGACCTCAGAAGTTAAGTCGCACAGTGCTCAGAGCCATTTGAACCAAATGGGTCTTCTTCAGACAAATATATTATACTAGAACTGACATGTGATTACATTTTCACGCAATTTTGGTGCATAGATCCTGAGATATCAGTATCCAGAACAATCACCTCTGGCCGTAATAACGGCCTTAATACGCCTGGGCATCGAGTCACACAGAGCTTGGATGGCGTGTACAGGTACAGCTGCCCATGCAGCTTCAACACGATACCACAGTTCATCAAGACTAGTGACTAGCCTATTGTGTCGAGCAAGTTGTTTGGCCACCATTGACCACACGTTTTCAATTGATGAGAGATCTGGAGAATGTGCTGGCCAGGGCAGCAGTCGAACATTTTCTGTATCCAGAAAGGCCCGTACAGGACCTGCAACATGCGGTCGTGAATTATCCTGTTGAAGTGTAGGGTTTCGCAGGGATCGAATGAAGGGTAGAGCCACGGGTCGTAACACATCTTAAATGTAACGTCCACTGCTCAAAGTCAATGCGAACAAGAGGTAACCGAGACGTGTAACCACTGGCACTCCATTACCATCACGCCGGGTGATACGCCAGTATGGCGATGACGAATACTTGCTTTCAATGTGCGTTCACCTCGATGTCGCGAAACACGGATGCAACCGTCTTGATGCTGTAAACAGAAACTGGATTCATCCGAAAAAAAATGACGTTTTGCCGATCGTGCACCCAGGTTCGTCGTTGAATACACCATCGCAGGCGCTCCTGTCTGTGATGCAGCGTCAAGGGTAGCCACAGCCATGGTCTCCGAGCTGATAGTCCATGCTGCTGCAAACGTAGTCGAACTGTTCCTGCAGATGGTTGTTGTCTTGCAAACGTCCCCATCTGTTGACGTAGGGATCGAGACGTGGCTGAACGATCCGTTACAGCCATGCGGACAAGATGCCTGTCATCTCGACTGTTAGTGATACGAGGCCGTTGGGATCCAGCACGACGTTCCGCATTACCCCCCTGAACCCACCGATTCCATATTGTGCTAGCAGTCATTGGATCTCGACCAACGCGAGCAGCAACTACAATGCGACCTCTTTCAAAGTCGGAAACGTGAAGGTACGCATTTCTCCTCCTTACACCAGACATCACAACGACGTTTCACCAGGCAACGCCGGTCAACTGCTGGTTGTGTACGAGAAATCGGTTGGAAACTTTCCTTATGTCAGCACGTTGTATGTGTCGCCACCGGCGCCAGCCTTCTGTGAATGCTCTGAAAAGCTAATCATTTGCATATCACAGCATCTTGTTCCTGTCGGTTAATTTTCGCGTCTGTAGCACGTCATCTTCGTGGTGTAGCAATTTTAATGCCCAGTAGTGTATTTCCCGTTGCAAGTCTAGGTAACTATTTCTAGATAAGCAAGATATTTAACAAAACTGTATACTTACTGCAATAGGAGACACAGATTTATTCCTACCAAACTAAATTCGAAACGCTCACCAATAGTGCAAATAAATATTTCACCCAAAGTTCCTCTAACATATTACCCAAAGAAGTGTTTCCTTTACGCTCACTCATGAGCGTCTTTCATAACAGCAGCATCCTTACGATCTGATATTTCTTAAAGCATGAACAAAATCACAGTACTTTCGCATACATATCCCCAATAATTAATAAGAAAGTAGTGCGTCCACCATTAGTTCGCAGGACCACCTAGTGAATTCAAGGGTATGGATACGCGGAAGTAACTAAAGGTACATGCTACTTCACTTTCCCGGTTTCACCTTTCTTGTCCTAACTTCCAGCATTTCCCTTCCAGTTTCTGTAGAAATTGCTGCAACAGAAGCAGTGTATGCAGTGTATGGGTGAATTCATCCTACAAGCACAACTGCCGTCCGGCTTAGAAATTACAGCTTGGCGTTTACTGAATACAACTCGACTACCTGACAAGGTCCGTGGTAAAGTGAAATGAACTTAATGGTTTTCGCCTTCGGTATGTAAGGATTAGTATCACCACTACTCGATGTGATACTTAGGCACATGTGCTTTATTTGTTGCGGTTGTCTTCCTGGAATACGCCGAATGTGTGTTCATAGTTGGCGGGTTGCCGAATACTTTTTAATCATACCGTGAAATTGGGAATGAAGGATAATTTTCTGAGAGTGATTTGTGGAATTCGCTAAGGGGAGGGAAGTTTTTGCCGAAACCAACTTCATATGGTGATAAAACTGCATTCTCGCGGCTCTTCGAGTTATAAACTGCTACTACATGTTGTAGTAGAGTATACCAACCACTATGGCGATTATTTACTTAACAACCCTTTTTCCTATTGTACTGAGTACCCTCTCAGTCCTCCAATTCACTTGCCGGTGTAGCACGCTATTTCGTAATTTCTTTATGTGCAACAGACAACAGAACTGCTTCAGTGCAAAAAGATAGTGCTTGGTCTCTAGTGCTCCGAATTTCAGTAGACATTGGTTAATCACAGTCAGTATCACCGTTTCAGCTTTTTGATTTGATGTAGTGATCATGGGCAAAAGGATCAAGAATGTCGACACCGATCATTTTGACAAATTATCAACTTCACATAACCTTTTGAATGGATAACTGATACTCAGTTCACCTTTCTGAGCTCAACGAACGCAGTTCAAAACGTAACGCTTTACATATTGCTTCCTCATCTTGCACCATTAATTTTCTGCAACACGGTGTTCACTGGCACGTCGGATATTGTATCGCGCTTGAACAGCATCACGCTAAACCACACTAGCTCTGCGAACTGCTGATAGTCTGGGGCTTTGTGCCATTATTCTGCGCTTACACCAATTTGCAACTGATTCAATCGACATTATCGTGAGATTTCCCTGGACGATTTTAGAACCTCAAAATCAAATTCTTTTTGCGCCATAAAGCCCATTCGAGTGAGTGCTGAACTGTTAGGACTTTAGAATTTTGGCCATGACGGTAACGACGGAATTATGTGATGCCAAGGAATTACGTGAGAATTTCCCTTTCTGTAGAAAAATTCTTCTCTACCTTATTAAGGTGTCTAGAAGCGAGGCTACTTGATGATCTTACCTGTCTAGCTGATGACTCAAGACATAGCCAGAGAAATTTTACTAGATTCACAATATAACCGAGATCTGATACTCCAGGTAAGCGATGACGGGCTAGTGGTAGGGAAACACTTTAAGTGCTTACGCACTACTCCACAATGTGCATTAAGTATCTTTTTACATCTGGAAATTTTGAAATCAATTTTCTATAAAAATTACTGACACCGAGAAATGACTGTTTCCCTTTCTGTACTAGGCAACGAGAAATCCCTTACGGCTTGTGCAAATCGTGGGTTGGCTCATATAACATCCTGGCTGAATCACACAATATGACCTAAACAGCAAATTTCTTGACATTTTTCAATACCAAGCGTCTGTCATGCGGCACATTACCAATCAAATAGCTCTCATAAACACACTATATGCCCTTGGATGCCCTTGGAGAACACTGTATAGAAAATACTATGGAATTATTCAGTATTCAATACCATTCATTGTCTCAGTTTCAGACAGCATAGCACCCTGTGTGACAGGCATTGGAATGGCGACTCACTTATGTGTTTTTCAAACCAAATAACAGGCAACAATGCTGATAGTGAGCTGACGTAACCATAAACTGGTCGATACTCCAGCGCTTCCCTTAATTGATTATTATTATCTTTGCAAATCCATGGCTGTGAAATAATGGCGTTGTCCTAGATTGTCAAATATTTCTGTTATGGTGGGCACTTGGTTAGCATCCCTAACTGTCAGTGGGTTTAAATATCAATAGGTTTATTATATACATGTAGCTTTACTATAATAAGAGTGAGGGTTACAGGTACTCCACAGGAACTAGTGTTTTTCTCTATTATTCTTTCACGGCTCTGGTGATTAACAAATTCCTTCATGACTTGTTTTAGACCGTACCGTACAGTTTTTTGTAAAAAGGCAGCTTAATTATATGGGAATACTGCGCTGCACTAATGACATAGCTGACAATGTCCAGGTGGGTTAAATAATTCCCGGTATTCCTCCAAATACTTTTTCATGTTTTCCCTAGAATATTCTTTCGAATTCAATACCGTCCCCCTCAGTGTAGTTAAATCGGCAGACTATTTCAGTTTTGACTTTTGTACACTGATATTGCTATTCAACGCATCTTTCTATAACACTTCTCAGTCAGCTATAAGTGCACCACTTGGTGGCTTCACTATTTTCAAACCAAAATTGTTTGCACTAGGGGCACTACTCAGTTTCCATCAATTACCTGCATGTACTTCATCGTATGAAATATGGTGCCTGACTCAATTTTTGACAGTGACTCAATCACACATAACTAAGTAATCGGCAGATCATCTTCTAGGTTAATCAAGAGCACCCTATTAGTCGAGTATAAGAGAATTTGTACGCAGATTAGCTGGGTTACCCAGTGCCCTGGGTATGTCTTGTGACAGTTCGGTTCTTTCACCAGTAAAACTGACATGGAATAATATCTCATCCAGCTCCTCTATGCGCTGTTCTACATAGATGTTTAATCACGAAATGTAGGCCGATTATGTACATGGAAGAGAAAACTTCCACACATGCCCAGAAGTGCCCCCCCCCCCCTACTCGAAAACCCAAAAATACGTAACAGAGCGAGTTAACGCTATTACTACCCACATCACTTAGCCTTAAACTTGGTGTGTTCAAATTTGTGGCGCCATATACATTGTGGCCTCGTTAAAGTGTGATATTATATCTCACAACAAGTTGCACTACCTTCATCTTACGTAGCCGGTCAGACGAATGTCTGGCACTAATTTTTCACAGTGTTGTGCTGATCACATGTGCTGGAACGTTCCAAAGTTGTCGCATTGCGCCCCCCCCCCCTGTCCCATGTCCCATTTAAAGTGGGGGTGTGAGTTGTACACTGAGTCCACTTTCATCGCGCATGCGGACATTTTCGAATGGAGTGCTTTACCTGCTGGCTTGGTTGACACTGTGGCTTCTCACACAACAGTTTACTTCAAACTAGTAATGGCGTTACCAGCATCTACCGTCCAGGACAGGTTAAGCAGGGCAGCGACACAGGGTGTGATGGCGGTTCCGCCAAGTGGAGCTGCCCAGGGTGATGAACATAGAACAGCAGTTTAGAGAGAGGTGGTGGGTAGCATGAGACCATCATGCAGCGTTTATGCCTGGATCTCACTCGAACTGTGATGCGGTGGCATGGTGCTGGCTGCCACGGACATGTAGGCAGCAGTTGGTGGTTCACAGCCCAGTGACGGCAAAGGCGGCTGCGCCAAGCGTGTGTCGACTGCCACTGGCTGACCATCACAGCATGGAGCAGCTGTATTGACAATGACAGGCTGGCGCAGGTGTCTAGAGCTGACCACGTGGAAGAAGCAACACTGCCACTTTCGTAGGCTATGAGTAAGTTTCCTGAAACGGGGCCAATGTCCTAGGCTGAAGGATGAACTGCAGAAGAAGGATAATATGGAAGCAGGCGCTCATGCCAGCAGGCCACTGACCGCGGAAATCGGTGGCAGCTACGCCCTAGTTAACGTTCTGGTCCCGTGACTTAGCCCGTGTCATTGCAGTCCACAGTGGCATCAGAAACGTTGGTGCAATACGGCCGCGTGGGTAGCCGAGCGGACTGAGGCGCTGCAGTCATGAACTGTGAGGCTGGTCCCAGTGGAGGGTCGAGTCCTCCCTCGGGTATGGGTGTGTGTGTTTGTCCTTAGGATAATTTAGGTTAAGTAGTGTGTAAGCTCAACGGCTGATGACCTTATCAGTTAAGTCCCATAAAATTTCAAACACATTTGAACATTTAAACAATTGGCCATTTGGTGCAATGTGGTGCTAGAGACAAAATATATTAGAAGTGACTGCGTTGAAAAGTACCCAGCTCTTTCTATGCAGTTATTCAAAAACATGTGTTGGATACCTACAAAATATGTAACAATACATCTGACTTGTAAATTCATTCATGTCTCCTATTACAAACCAAATGTAAAGGAGCCATGGACATAGAAAATTTTGCTATATTTAAGAGTGACAGCAATGATAAACTAAGATCTCAACGAAATGCTGGATTGTAGATTTATATGAGTGGAAGTAATAGCAACTTTATTCATGAAACAAACGAGGGAAGGTGAATTATGATGTGCTCCAACATGTATCGCCAACTCATTGGATAGAATTGTTCAAGGCTACTATATTGTCTTAGGTGGAGTTCGAAATTAGTGTGAGTACAGTACCAGTTTCAAAAGAAAGTGTTCTACACAAAAATGAAAGCGCAAAATATGCAGTAATTATAACTATAAAAATAATACTACAGAGCAATGGCAAAAGAGTGATGTGACACCAAAACAGTAATACAGATGCTTTTAATGCCAATCAAACAAGTGGCAAACAGCGATATTTCAGCACAGAAGAAAATTCGTACTTTCCTTCCACACAGCAGAAAAATGCCCTTTATCGTGCAGAAGTGAACGACATATTTCTAACGCTGCGTCTCATTCACTTTTTCCACAGACGCACACATATATGTAGCCAGGGGACCGAGAGAAGAGAGAAAGAAGTGTGAAGGCAGAGAATCTGAGAGGAAGTCATACACAGTAGATAACAAGTAAAAAGACACTGAGTTAAAAAAATTAACCAACTACTTTGGACCTCCAAGAGAGATATCACAATGGATACATGACAGTCTCTTCTCTTTCACCATTCCTGGTCAAGTGACATACTTCTCGTCAGGCTCTCGTTCTGAAACAGACGCTAAGACGTCTTTGTTCCTTTCTCTGAACACCGCCCACTCAACCAGATTATCGCAAATCGATCCTATCGTACGTGAAGCAACTGGGTTCATTTAACTTAAAATGACTACGTCCTGCAATTTTTTTATGTTATTTGGCTTTGTGATTGCTAGTCGAACCAAGTTCATTGCGAAAATTACTGCGTGGTGTAGTACATTCCCGGTTGCCAAAAACAGGTTACACACTAATACTGCAAATCGTCCATTTGCGTTTCTAGGTGTCTGATGTGAGCCTTACGCCTTTGTAGTGTTTTCCTTCGTACACTAATTTAGAAGTAATGAGCGATATACATTACAAAATATTGATAAGAATCTAAATAATACCTTTTTACTAACTTTATAGACCTTATAGGCTGTTCTAGTTTCTAGTCTGCATCTGCTGAAACCTTGATCATTTGGATTTGCCAGCAGTTCTTCTTTCGCCATGAGGGATATTGTTTCAGACATTCGTCATTGCAAATTCTCTGTACCTGGCTCCATCATTCGTAGATGGAACCTGTAAAGTAAACTTCTAAGTGCCAAGTGTCCTCCTGCTGCCTTATGTCAATGTCTCTCCTTCCACCTCTTTTCGTAAGGCTTAAGATTTAATCTTCATGATTACACTGCGGGCTATCATTTAGGCAGTAGAGCAGAGAAATTATTTTATACTGTCTTATTAGTTTCTTCACTAGTTTGTTCATCAAATTTTCTTTATAATGTTTGCCGTAAGGTGTTAAAAGCCTCAGGTTTAAAGTCAATGGGAGAATATTAATGGGTAATGACATCCATCAGTGTCGAAACTTGATTCAGTTAGCTTATTCAGAGGTATTAATTCCGTGGATAGCTATGCGTACTACCAATCAGGATCGTATGCCATATATTACTTGTGCTTTAAGTACTTAGATTTTGAGATTATATCCTCCATTCTTCGCAATAATATTTCTTCGTGAACTCACTTGATAACTTGTTCATCTACATATACTTGCACTAAAACAAAATTATTTGCAGAAATATCGCTGTAAAAGTTTGGAAGTTTGAATCATTTCCCTATCCTTTGACGGCCTTGACGAGAAAAGAATTTAAAAAAATAGCTGAAGGTCTATACTCATTCGTACCCCTATGTTAGATTCCTTCTTAACTGTTATTATCTGTAATACTTCACTGTCAACCCCTCACATAAAAAGCTTCAGTCGTTGTGCAGCTACAACTCAAGAATTCAGATAAGCACTTGAAGGAATTCTTAACAGTGCTCAAGAGAAATTCTGGCTTGCAAGCCGCAACTCAGTAACCAGCAGTGGGAGGTGAAGACACTGCGAGCGACGTGTAAGTTCCCATGGCACTTGCCGGCAAGCGCACGGGCGATTAGCGTGGTCAGATACTTTTTTACCCTGCAAGACGAATTGGAGGAGTTTTTACCGAGTGTCGATTTATTAGGTGATATTTCGAATTGTGCCCACCAATGGCAGAGCGATATGAAGTGGGACAAGCATGTAATGGTAGTTGTGGGGAAGGCGGATAGTCGTCTTCGGTTCATTGGTACAATTTTGGGAAGATGTGGTTCATCTCTAAAGGGGACCGCATATAAAACACTAATGCGACCTATTCTTGATCAGTGCTCGAGCGTTTGGGATCCCTATCAGGTCAGATTGAGGGAGGACATAGAAGCAATTCAGAGGCGGGCTGCTAGATTTGCTACTGGTAGGTTTAATCATCACGCGAGTCTTACGGAAATGGTTCAGCAACTCGGGTGGCAGTCTCTAGCGGAAAGGAGGCGTTCTTTTCGTGAATCGCTACTAAGGAAATTTAGATAATCAGCATTTGAAGCTGACTGCAATGCAATTATACTGCCGCCAAATTACATTTCGCGGAAAGACCACAAAGATAAGATAAGAGAGATGAGGACTCGTACAGAGGCGTATAGGTAGTCATTTTTCCCTCGTTCTTTTTGGGAGTAGAACAGGGAGAGAAGACGCTAGTTGTGGTACCAGGTACCCTCCGCCACGCACTGTATGGTGGATTGTGGAGTATGTATGTAGATGTAGATGAATGGCAAAGGTGATACAATGGAAAATTAAGTGTGCTGAATTACAGGCGTGGGAAAATAAAGAAAACTGCTGAGCATGAGCAGCCGGAAGATCAGTCTGTGAGTGAGAGATCTTGAGGGTGCAGTGTGATTATCGGTGAGTGACAAATGCGGACTCATTGGAAGTAGTCAGAGAATAATGAGGAATGATTGGAACGTTTTCGTCAGATGGATCAATCAGCTGTCACACGGAGTTATTTGTCTGCTGTTTCGCTCAAAGCATTCTCACTTTACCTTCTGGAGGAATGTCATTCTATTGTTAACTCAATTTTCAGACTTTGAGTCGAAACCATGCATTCATTTCGGTGACTATTTCTCTTACATCCTCACTTTACATTTCATGTCAGATGGTCCTTCTTCCAGACCCATACCTCAGAAAAGCTGCGAGCTAATCACTGTATAAAATAGACAATAAATGTGTGTACACCACCAGTACGTCAGCTACCAGACAGCCTCCATCTGGACACGTCTGTGCATAACTCTGGCTCCTTGAACTAGTAAGATAATGTGATTAGCCCCCTACTTGTACAGTTTCTGAGCGATACCTTTGTCCATTCAAATAATTTGTAAATTATGATAACAGTAAAAGTATATATTTCCATTATTTATCACATTTGAATGAATTTACTACATTTTACTGCTCAGTGTAGAGCCATATGCATATCAGTCCCTCAAAAATATTTTCACTAAATTTCTGGCATCTAACGTGCGGGGACCTCATGTCACATCAGTTTGTTTTTACTGTATTTTTGGACCGCAGTGTGAGGCGAGCACATTTGTTTCTCTTTCGGAAAGAATTCACAACAGATTCAAAAAAATGGCTCTGAGCACTATGGGCCTTAACTTCTAAGGTCATCAGTCCCCTAGAACTTAGAACTACTTAAACCTAACTAACCTAAGGACATCACACACATCCATGCCCGAGGCAGGATTCGAACCTGCGACCGTAGCGGTCACGCGGCTCCAGACTGTAGCGCCTTTAACCGCTTGGCCATCCCGGCCGGCACAACAGATTCCTTTCTGTATGTTTATCTCTGCATCTGTGTACAGGTCTTCCCGTACTTTAATAAAATGCTGCGGTATACCATTCATTGCTTCCTATTTCTTAATTCTTGCAGTTAAAAAAAATCGATAACCATAACGTGCGTCTATTAAACAGGTGTATCTTGTCTATGCTTTTACCTGGAATATAATATTTATCACACCTTTATTACATTTAATCTCCACAGTAATCATCGCACGGGATTATGTCAGCTTCCGTAAAGGTGCGAACCTCAGTATATCCTTGTTTTCTACCCCTACAGGGTGATTCCGTGATGATCTTACAGATTTCCATGGATAATGACGAAGGATAAATGCATCAGCTTGAGGTAAGGGACCTGTCCAGAAACGACTGAGTTGCAAAGTATTAGTGAACATCGACCAATGTTCCGCCCTAGCCGTGCGCAGCGTTCGAACTAGGGGCCCCAACTTACGAACACTGATCATGACGTACAGAATTCCCATTGGATGCTCCCCAACACCCTTACATAATTTCCACTAGTGGCGGACTAATAACGGTGACTAATAACGGTGCACGTAACTTGATGTCAGGGAGACCGAAAATCCTTCAATAATCATGAATTGCACTTACCTACACAAAGTTCTCAAGTTTCTACATTTACAACAGTTGTTCAACATGGTCGACACAGGCATAGAACAGCCTCAGAAAGTTCTGTCACATCCGTTCCAATATCTCCGGTGAAGTTCGAACCGTATCAAAAGGCAGAATAATCACTCAGAAGAACAGAAAATGATCAAGACAAAGAATCAAGACATCGGAGGTATGAGAACGGACCACTCGTCATTATAAACGCAAATATATTCTATACCTGAGGAGACTGGATACGAGATATGTAAGGTATTATTTCGTCTAAGAGACAGAGTGAAACTGTGAACTACAAAGGTAATATGGGCTGCTTTCAGAATTGCCTTTTCGATCTTTTGTGTTTGAGAAAGTGGAAAATTGAATTGATATATTTTTGTTAAAATGCTTTAATGGGAAGATCAAAGCACTTGAATTTAAATGTTACAGTTTCAATAAAATAAACGGCAAGTTACTACAAATACGTCGTTACGTGGGGATCGATTGTAGTGTGTAAAAAGCTGTGACCGTATAAGATACCAGCACATTCGAGTCTCATAACCTTTCAAAAAATAAGTTCAGAATGTTCGACAGTAAAATTTACACAGCAAGACGGCACACCAGAGTAGCGGTGGGAATTAATAATACTTTCTAATTTAATTTGTCCACTACAGAATAGCTCGCCGCTATATTATCGTGAGAATAATTGCTCAAAACAATAACAGCCATGAATCCTAAATTATTAAATCTCACTTTCAGAGCAGAATTTACTCGAAATCAAACATATCATATCACGATTTAAAGGTGAAACTGAAATCTTATTTATTTGACAGCCAGGTTTTTAAATGGAACTCTGTCATTGTATGTAAATTCCTGGGTACAAGCTCTCTTTTTCGTGATCAGTTTAATATATAAAAACAAGAGATTTGGCAAATTATAGTCGGCGCCAGTAATGTTAGGTAAATGATACAGATCGTACGCGTACCATAATTTCAAGTACTGTATGATGTATGATCCTAAGTGAACGATTATATGTGCAGATATGACTGTTTTGGGATTTTTACTTTCTGAACGAGACACCGTTACCAAAAAAATCAAATTTGCACACATTATTAGATTACTATCAAGCAATTACAAAGGACTTGCAGCAACAGTTTTCTTCTACAAGCGTTAAATAATAAAATAGCGGAGGTTGGTATTTTTTGCGAGCTACCTAGGGCATCTGACTATGTGAATCACAATAATCTCCTAGATAAATAGAAAGGAGTGACTAAAGGCCAATCTTAATGTTATATCTAACCAAAGGAATGCAGAAAGCTGTACTTAGTAACCAGACCAATGTAATCTGGGAGCATTATTCTGACTGTGGTGAAATCACGTATGGGATCCCCGAGGCTCAATATTAAGTTCACTATAGTTTCTTATATATGTAAATGATCTTCCGTCTAATATACAATAAGCAGAATTAGTTCATTTTGCAGATGTCGCTAGTATTATAATCAGTCCAAGGATACATACAAAACCAGAAGATATGGCAAACGTAATATCACTGGCTGGTTTTCTGCGAACGGTCTCACCAAAAATTTTATAAAGACACATATTCAGTTCTGCCATCTAGGACTGCCATCTTGGAACTCCTAAAACAAATAAGTTCAGCCACTTTTGTACTTAGAAGCATTACAAATCTCGCGGAGAGACAAATCAGTAAGTTGACGTATATTTCCTTTTTCATTCGATAACATAATATCGAAGAATGTTCTGGGGTAACCCGTCTTTAAGAAAGAAAGTCTTCATCGCGCGAAAGTGTGATGCAAGGATAATATATGGTTCTCACACACGATCATTTTGTAGACTCTAAGGAGTTAGGCATTCTGAATATCGCTCCACAGTATACTCATTCCCTCATGAACGTTGTTCCAAATAACTGATTACAGTTCAAAAGGAATTATATACATAATGACAATAGCAGGAGGGGAAATGACATTCCTTGCTCCATATTAAGGTTCTCTTTAGCACAAAAAGTGGTATGCAACGCCTTAACGAAATATTTGATCACTCACCCAGTGGTATAAAATAACCTACATACAGTAAAATAAAATCGGAAAACAAACAAAGAAGATTTATCCGTGACAACTCCTTCCATTTTGTAGAAGAATTTGTGTTGCTGCAATGTGTAAAAAGTGATGGGTAGGACTTACTAACTCACAACATTTATATATATTTTTTTATGTCTGACAAAAACTTAGAAATGTTCGGAATGTAATAATATGTCCTAATTCATTTGTCATGTGGAAGTAGGAAGATTCGTCCCGCATCAGTACGATCTACCATGGAACATGAAACCATCTAACTAAAAATGAACTGCGCTTACGTTAAGATTATTTAGTTCAATGTAAGAGTGTCATCCGATATACACGTCTCGCAGGGACCTTGCTCGTTTTAGTGCTGTATGTACATTACAGTTTGGCTTAAAACTTAAATATTTAATTAACAATGGATTGAAGCTGTGAGTTGTTTAACAGTCATTTTTCACTCTTCGTGCTCTAGTTTGGTGTGTAGCACGTCTTGTAAAACAACATATAACATTTTTTAATGATTTCTATAATTTATTAAGCCGGTATAATGTCAAGAAGTGATGAATGGATGTGCGGTGTTTCTACGCCAAAAAGCTTCAACAATATGGCAATGTATGGGAGGAGGAAGCAGCATTTCGTTATGGATAGCAAACGATCCTAGTAATTGCTATAAGGCAAAATAAAAACAATCTAATGGTTGTATAGTAATTACTCGAACAGTATTAAAGAAACAGAAACGATCAAAAAAACTTATTAATCAAGTGAATTATTTCGCTGAAAAACCATGCGCAACTTCTGCAAAGTTTTTGTCGAAAGGGACGACAGCTCCCGACAAACAAACTACGGAGGGCGAGCTTAAAATTTACGCCTTCCTAGAAGCTCACGATATCCCTTTCAGTACAACTACCCACTTGACAGCTTTGCTAAATATGTGCTTCATGATTCTAAAATACAAGTAGCACAAAATGTTGTTGTGGACGGGAACTACAGCGTGGCTATAGTACCTTATTATGAAAATGATCTTATTTCCAAGCTTAAAATAATAAAACTCTCACGAAAATACCAAATTGCTACAGTCAGTTCTGTTTGCATTGTTGTGTGCTATTATGTCAGAGTGGAAGGCTAAATATTTCGAAAAAAGTATTTAGTAAACTCTTCGATTGGACTAAAATAACGACACAGTATGTAATTATGACAACTGGGGATACTTGTATGAAGAACTCACTCAACCTTAGTACAACATTATAATCCATTAAAAAACTTCTTTGGTTTTGGACCAGACGGAGCAAATGCAATGAGAGGGAAGCAATATTCAATACCCAGTCTCCTGACCAAGTTTCTTCCTGGAAACATTTTAACAAAATGCATTTGTTATTTAATTCACGTGTACGATAATGATGGTGCAAGTTGCTTAAAGAGACTTGCAAGAGACGTACATAATTACTTAAAACTAAGTTGTAAACGGCAATGTGAGCTTTCACAGCTTCAAAAATATGTGCAACTTAAAGTACACAGAATACTACATTCAGGGCTCAACCGTTGGCTTTCACTTCCTTCTATTGTCAAATTAATGTTGGAGAATTGGGATGAAATAATTTTATCTTTCACTGGCCAGTGGGAAACAGAAAAGATTAATAAGTCGAAAGAGGGCCTAAACTGGTTGTGTGATCCGTTTATTAAACTGCATTTCCAGTTTATTAAGTGGATTTAACTCAAATTTGATGCAATGTATAGCTTACATGCAATCTTCAAAAGTTGTAGTACTAAACCTAATGAAAGTAGTGAAGAAATCCTTTAAAGACCTTTTGGAAACCCACATGATACAGCATTATGTTCAAGAATGTCGGGATACAACTATTGTGGAACCTTTAGAAACTGCAGATTAGACCGGTTTTTTGGTCCTTAACAGCACTGTGGATATTGTATCACAGACACAGACCCTCTAAGTGTTCAGAGACGTCACTTAAACCGCCCAAATACGTAAACAATCATGCATGAGCAGCGTCTATTAGACGGAGGGGTTCCGACAGCCGATCAGTTCAAGTCACTCCACCAGGAAGGAGATACATGGCTCGTGTTGTCTGTAGTTCAACCATGCCTAGATGGTCAATACCGTGGTTCGATCGTGTTCGCATATTACTTTGCGCCAGGAAGGTCTCTCAACAAGGGAAGTATCCAGGCGTCTCAAAGTGAAGCAAAGCGATGTTGTTCGGACATGGAGAAGATACAAAGAGACAGGAACTGTCGATGACATGCCTCGCTCAGGCCGCCCAAGGGCTACTACTACAATGGATGACCGCTAAGTCCGGATTATGGCTCTGAGGAAACCTGACAGCAACGCCACCATGCTGAGTAATGCTTTTCATTCCGCCACAGGATGTCGCATTACGACTCAAACTGTGCGCAATGGGCTGCTTAAAGGCGCAACTTCACTCTCTACGTCCATGGCGAGGTCCATCTTTGCAACCACGACACAATGCAGGGCGGTACAGATAAGCCCAACAACATGCCGAAAGGACCGTGCAAGGATCGTAACACGTTCTCTTCACCGATGATCGTCGCACATTCCTTCAACCAGACAATCATCTGAAACGTGTTTAGAGGCAACCTAGTCAGGCTGAACGCTTAGACAAATTGTCAGCGAGTACAGCAAAATGAGGTTCCCTGCTTGTTTTGGGGTGGCATTATGTGGGGCCGACGTATGCCTTGGGTGGTCGTGGAAGGCGCCGTAGCGGCTGTACGATACGTGAATGCCATCCTCCGACCGTTAGTGCAACCATATCGGCAGCATATTGGCGAGGCATTCGTCTTCATGGACGACAGTTCGCGCCCCCATAGTGCACATCTTGTGAATGATTTCTTTCAGAACAACGACATCGCTCGACTAGAGTGGCCAGTTTGTTCTCCAGATAAGAAATCCATCGAAGAAGCCTGAGATGGGTTGAAAAGGGTGTAAGTAGGCTGTTTAGGTTTTTTTATTGGTAACGCCACCTCTGTATGAAAATCACTGGCTGTGCTGTGTGCAGTCTGTGGCTGCTTTGCATTGTTGTAATACTCGCCATTGTAGTGTTGGGCAGCGGCAGCTGGATGTGAACAGCGCGTAGCGTTGCGCAGTTGGAGGTGAGCCGCCAGCAGTGGTGGATGTGGGGAGAGAGATGGCGAAGTTTTGTAATTTGTCATGAACTGCTATATTTATATATGATGATATCAAGGTAAATACATTGTTTGTTCTCTATTAATATCTTTCATTTGCTAACTATCCCTATCAGTAGTTAGTGCCTTTCGTAGTTTGAATCTTTTATTTAGCTGGCAGTAGTGGCGCTCGCTGTATTGCAGTAGCTTGAGCAGCGAAGATTTTTGTGAGGTAAGTGATTTGTGAAAGGTATAGTTTAATATTAGTCAGGGCCATTCTTTTGTAGGGAATTTTGAAAGTCAGATTGCGTTGCGCTAACAAAATATTGTGTGTCAGTTTAAGCACAGTCATGTATAATTGTACAAAGGGGACGTTTCAAGGGCTGTTCATGGACGACGTGACCCACCAACCACTCTGAGGGATCTACGCCGAATCGCCGTTGATGAGTGAGACAATATGGACCAACAGTGCCTTGATGAACTTGTGGATAGTATGCCACGACGAATAGAGTCATGCATCAATGTAAGAGGATGTGCTACTGGATATTATAAGTACCGGTGTGTATAGCAATCTGGACCATCACCTCTGATGGTCTCGCTGTATCGTGGTCTAACATGCAATGCGCGGTTTTCACGTGCAACAAAAAAGGGCAGATATGTAGCTTATGTTGAACTCTATTCCAATTTTCTCTATAGGCTCCGAAGTTCTCGGAACCGAGGTGATTTAAAACTTTTTTTGATGAGTGTAGTATTAACAATATCAGTGATTCTTCGATCGTAAGCCAACAAAATAAGCTTAGTGTTCTTCTTTTTATTGTGAATTTTTTTCCTTGGAAATAAATTTGCTAGAATCATACCAGTGATGAATGTAAATCCCGATATCTATGACGATGATCAGTAGCTTGTAACTTCTTTCTATGTATTGCCATCTGTGATTGTTATTTTGTCATTTATTTAAAAGACTATCGCTGAAAGCGAGTTACTTCGTTTACACAAATGCTTCGGTAAAATATTATTATTTTTCTTTTCTATTTATTTTTTATTTGCTTTTTTTTTCAAATCGGAATGGATTATTGAAATATTTATTAATTTAGGGTCATTAAAATAAGAAGTCTGGGCTCCTAATTATTATTTTCAAACTTCCACATCAAATGTGGTTTATTAAATAAGAATAGCAACAGAAGTATAACACGTTGCAGGACTCGACTGTCCATGTTCCCCCAAGTCTGTTACTGATCTGACCTATTAATCAAGTAGAAAAAGATAAAAATATACATTATAATTTATTACTGTCACTTAAACCCTATCAAAGCTAGGCCTCATCAGGCGTTAGCCTCTGCTCTACAGTACTTTTCCAGTTGTTACGTTCATATGCCGCACGCATTTTGTAAGTAGGTACTAACACTATTGCCGGCCGGAGTGGCCGAGCGGTTCTAGACGCTACAGTCTGGAACTGCGCGACCGTTACGGCCGCAGGTTCGAATCCTGCCTCGGGAATGGATGTGTGTGATGTCCTTGGGTTAGTTAGGTTTAAGTAGTTCTAAGTTCTAGGTGACTTATGACCTCAGCAGATGAGTCCCATAGTGCTCAGAGTCATTTTGAACTAACACTATTCGGCACGCGGATTAATGGCTCCTTTACATCCAGTACTGATCAACTGACCTTTTTAGGTCTTGCTAATTAGTGGGCTGACAATGCGATATCATTAAGCCAAATAGTTCTGGTACGAAATATGTTGCTCCTGACTACCAATTTCAGCACAATAACTCGTCCTTCGATCTCTTGTCTCTCGTACACCACAATCAGCAATAAATGAGAAAACCTCTTCCTATGAGAGTATGCGCAACAGGAAGCTATCTTTGAAAACTGGAATAGAATCAGACGGCAAGCCGACTCCAACTAACTACCAACGAAGTTTCCACACCACCACAGGCGGCTCTTGATAAAACCGACTTTCCTCTAAAATATCTTTTTCACTGTGAGCGACCGCGGCACCCATCTCGCTCAAAGGTTCTTCATATCCATTTGTCTGTGTAGGATATTGTGCACTCGCTTAATTTAAATGCCTACAGTTTCAGCAATCTCACGAATTTTTATTCTGCGGTCAACGATTTGATGCTCTTCGCCTACTTTGCTTGTCCCACAACGTTTATGTTCATTATTCCAAAATTAAACGGTCTCCAATGATGACGGAGAGGGCACATTAACTTCAACCAATTCTGTTTTTATTAATGCGGCAGTCCAATGCTTCAAACGAAACTGTTTAATAACCACACGAAACTCGGTTTCCTCCCATTTCAGTCTGTACGCTTTGTATTGTTGAAATTGTTTGTACAATCCTTCGAATAATCAAGCTTACCAACCATTAGGCAGCAACAAGAATGTTACGTTCTTTCATGGAAAATTACCAGACTCATCCATCCACCCGCATGTAACCAGCTTCCTCACAAACGTTACACTACGGAGTACCGGTACAACTTTACCGAACCCTCTTTTAATGGTGACGGAACCATGAACACAATCATTAAGTTTCAGTTGAACTTTGTGAACTTTTACGACACGAATTCGTACAGAGATGCAATCCGGGACGCTCCATACTCGTATGTGTCCACAAATGCACTGCCATTACAACCATATAACACCACAATGGAACCATTCAAGGGATAATGAATAGCCTTAGGGCACTTTCAGCACCATACATATTACTGAATTCAGTCGCCGCGATGTGGAACTGCGGCTCGCTCCAGCTACCTGAGCTGCATCTTTGCCACTCGTAATGTTAATACACGTAATGTGTATCCACAGGACATGTGGCCTGTAATTGAAGAAGTGTCATGATGATCTCTCCATTGGCAAAAGATTCCGGAATAGTCCCCGATTCGGATCTCCGGGAAGGGACTGCCAAGGGGGAGGTTACCATGAGAAAAAGATTGAATAATCAACGAAAGGATAACGTTCCACGAGTCGGGGCGTGGAATGTCAGAAGCTTGAACGTGGTAGGGGAACTAGAAAATCTGAAAAGGGAAATGCAAAGGCTCAATCTAGATATAGTATGGGTCAGTGAAGTGAAGTGGAAGGAAGACAAGGATTTCTGGTCACATGAGTATCGGGTAATATCAACAGCAGCAGAAAATGGTATAACAGGTGTGGGATTCGTTATGAATAGGAAGGTAGGGCAGAGGGTGTGTTACTGTGGACAGTTCAGTGACCGGGGTCTTCTAATCAGAATCGACAGCAGACCAACAGCGGCAACGATAGTTCAGGTATTTATGCCGACGTCGCAAGCTGAAGATGAACAGATAGAGGAAGTGTACGAGGATATTGAAAGGGTAATGCAGTATGTAAGGGGGGACGAAAATCTAATAGTCATGGGCGACTGGAATGCAGTTGTAGGGGAAGGAGTAGAAGAAATGGTTACAGAAGAATATGGGCTTGGGGCAAGGAATGAAAGAGGAGAAAGACTAATTGAGTTCTGTAACAAGTTTCAGCTAGTAATAGCGAATACCCTGTTCAAGAATCACAAGAGGAGGAGGTATACTTGGAAAAGGCCGGGAGATACGGGAAGATTTCAATTAGTTTACATCATGGTCAGACAGAGATTCCGAAATCAGATACTGGATTGTAAGGCGTACCCAGGAGCAGTTATAGACTCAGATCACAATATAGTAGTGATGAAGAGTAGGCTGAAGTTTAAGACATTAGTCAGGAAGAATCAATACGCAAAGAAGTAGGATACGGAAGTACTAAGGAATGACGAGATACGTTCGAAGTTCTCTAACGCTATAGATACAGCAATAAGGAATAGCGCAGTAGGCAGTACAGTTGAAGAGGAATGGACATCTCTAAAAAGGGCTATCACAGAAGTTGGGAAGGAAAACATAGGTACAAAGAAGGTAGCTGCGAAGAAACCATGGGTAACAGAAGAAATACTTCAATTGATTGATGAAAGGAGGAAGTACAAACATGTTCCGGGAAAATCAGGAATACAGAAATACAAGTCGCTGAGGAATGAAATAAATAAAAAGTGCAGGGAAGCTAAGACGAAATGGCTGCAGGAAAACTGTGAAGACATCGAAAAAGATATGATTGTCGGAAGGACAGACTCAGCATACAGGAAAGTCAAAACAACCTTTGATGACATTAAAAGCAACGGTGGTAACATTAAGAGTGCAACGGGAATTCCACTGTTAAATGCAGAGGAGAGAGCAGATAGGTGGAAAGAATACGTTGAAAGCCTCTATGAGGGTGAAGATTTGTCTGATGTGATAGAAGAAGAAACAGGAGTCGATTTAGAAGAGATAGAGGATCCAGTATTAGAATCTGAATTTAAAAGACCTTTGGAGGACTCACGGTTAAATAAGCAGAAGGGATAGATAACATTCCATCAGAATTTCTAAAATCATTGGGGGAAGTGGCAACAAAACGACTATTCACGCTGGTGTGTAGAATATATGAGTCTGGCGATATACCATCTGACTTTCGGAAAAGCATCATCCACACAATTCCGAAGACGTCAAGAGCTGACAAGTGCGAGATTTATCGCACAATCAGCTTAACAGCTCATGCACCGAAGCTGCTTACAAGAATAATATACAGAAGAATGGAAAAGAAAATTGAGAATGCGCGAAGTGACGATCAGTTTGGCTTTAGGGAAAGTAAAGGGACGCGAGAGGCAATTCCGACGTTACGGCTAATAATGGAAGCAAGGCTAAAGAAAAATCAAGACACTTTCATAGGATTTGTCGACCTGGAAAACGCGTTCGACAATATAAAATGATGCAAGTTGTTCGAGATTCTGAAAAAAGTTGGGGTAAGCTTTAGGGAGAGACGGGTCGTATACAATATGTACAACAACCAAGAAGGAATAATAAGAGTGGACGATCAAGAACGAAGTGCTGGTATTAAGACGGATGTAAGACAAGGCTGCAGCCTTTCGCCCCTACTCTTCAATCTGTACATCGAGGAAGCAATGATGGAAATAAAAGAAAGGTTCAGGAGTGGAATTAAAATACAAGGTGAAAGGATATCAATGATACGATTCTCTGATGACATTGCTATCCTGAGTGAAAGTGAAGAAGAATTAAATGTTCTGCTTAACGGAATGAACAGTCTAATGAGTACACAGTATGGTTTGAGAGTAAATCGGAGAAAGACGAAGGTAATGAGAAGTAGTAGAAATGAGAACAGCGAGAAACTTAACATCAGGATTGATGGTCACGAAGTCAATGAAGTTAAGAAATTCTGCTACCTAGGCAGTAAAATAACCAATGACGGACGGAGCAAGGAGGACATCAAAAGCAGACTCGCTATGGCAAAAAAGGCATTTCTGGCCAAGAGAAGTCTACTAGTATCAAATATCGGCCTTAATTTGAGGAAGAAATTTCTGAGGATGCACGTCTGGAGTACAGCATTGTATGGTAGTGAAATATGGACTATGGGAAAACCGGAACAGAAGAGAATCGAAGCATTTGAGACGTGGTGCTATAGACGAATGTTGAAAATTAGGTGGACTGACAAGGTAAGGAATGAGGAGGTTCTACGCAGAATCGGAGAGGAAAGGAATATGTGGAAAACACTGATAAGGAGAAGGGACAGGATGATAGGACATCTGCTAAGACATGAGGGAATGACTTCAATGGTACTAGAGGGAGCTGTAGAGGTCAAAAACTGTAGAGGAAGACAGAGATTGGAATACGACAAGCAAATAATTGAGGAGGTAGGTTGCAAGTGCTACTCTGAGATGAAGAGGATAGCACAGGAAAGGAATTTGTGGCAGGCCGCATCAAACCAGTCAGTAGACTGATGACCAAAACAAAAAAAAAAAAAAAAAAAAAAATGTTAATATTCGAGCTTCTCTGTGCGCAACAGAAAAGGCAGCTTCTCACCTTTTCCTGAATCTTTCCTCCTCTACTACAATTAACATACAACACATATAACAACATAGTACACCACGCTATGATATATGTACCTTTTAGCTTGACAGTTTGCTGTAACGCAACCAGTAGTGAGTTGATGTGACACGTGACCAATAGCGTAGAGTGCAGAATTTCGAATATTTTGGCACGTTGCAGAATTTTAATAATTGTGAATGAAAATAAAGATAAGCTGAAAAAATAAATCACTGTTCAACTGAGTTTCAGCCGTTTTTATGATAAGAACAATCAGTGCAGTCTGAGAAGGTAAAATGTTGCATCCGTTTACGTTATTTTCTGACACAGTTGCTAAGATCGTAAACTACCAGAACGCAACAATACTAACAAGATTAACTTCAACAGAAAGCGACGTCTTTAAACAATGAGTACATTTAAGGCACTAGATACGTATGAAAAATTCGTATATGCGCATTTATCTTCTATTTAATGAGTGTAAAATCTCGTCCATCGCTACGTCCTGAGCGTAGTACACAATACAGTTACACATATACTATGTATGCAATGCGTTCTTAATGTGAACAGTAGAGAGCTGCGTCCTGCACGTACCAATGTTGGCACCGTAAAGAAGAAAGACGGGGGACCACAATCTTCGACATCGGCAACAGACAAATGACACCCGAAGTTCAATCAGCAATGCACTAGTAAGCGCTCTCGCTTCTTGAGTGCTTCTAAGATTAATTGGTGAATAAAATACTTCAATGTTCAAGAAAAGTAACAAGTAATGCTTTAGATATTACACAACATAAAGGAGCGTTCGAATGTCTTTAAAAGAGGCATATTTGCTTCAGTACTTGGGTTAGTAAAAGTATGAATAGTATTATCCGTAGAACAGAATAACGTACCGTTGAGCCAGTTATCTTTTCCTGAAAACCGAAATTCGATATCTTACAGCGTTCACAAAATAAAAGGTATCTGTATTTTAGACCATTCGCCCTGTATGTGATGTTTCTGTATAAATGTGAGTCACGGATTAGTATAAGCAAGTTTACTTCCCCTGCTTTTAGATACAAAGATATATTTTGAAATGCGGAGAATATTCCAGTGTGAGGATGTACTTCCTTTGCTGCGCGTAGTCCGAAACGCAGTGATGTCCATCCAGCGCTGAGCGATCTGGAGGCGGAAATTAAACGATTAGATCCCCACGTCACTTCAAGCCGCTCCGTGCTGCGTTACGGTTCCACGCATTCGATTGGACGCCAGCGGCTGCCGTGTATGCAGCGCAGTCACCACCAGTCGCGGCGTATCGCCGCCGGAATATTTGCAGCCGTACTCTGCGTATAGGCAGTCCACGGTCTGACGTCAGACACAAGGCGAGGAGCCCGATTTCGAGTACCAGGGATTCAGTAGTGACAAAAGACTTATCTAGTGGTCGTCAGAATAAATGATGACTAACTGAAAACCTCAGCTGCCGACAGGTGTTGCTGATATACCTCGATGTGGACAGCTGAAAATGGGTGCCCCGACCGTGACTCGAACCCGGGATCTCCTGCTTACATGGCAGACGCTCTACCCAGCTGAGCCACCGAGGACACAGATGAATAGCGCGACTGCAGGAACTTATCCCTTGCACGCTTCCAGTGAGACTCACATTCCCAACTGTCCTTGGTGGCTCAGCTGGATAGAGATCCCGGGTTCGAGTCCCGGTAGGGGGAACACATTTTCAGCTGTCCACATCGAGGTATATCAACAACACCTGTCGGCAGCTGAGGTTTTCAGTTAGTCATCATTTATTCCAGGGAAAAGCTGCACGGTCATCAACTGTAACTGTTCTTTCGAGAACAAGTTACTGTCTTCGTATACGTCCGTCAGAATCATCATTTACTCCAGTTCATCTGAACTCCTCACAAGTGAGTTAGTCTTGATCGTGCTATCGGGTGTTACACGTTTATGTGAAACCTGTGTGTCTTTGTCGACCATATTGTGGTAAGGGAAGAAGAAATAATTGAAAGAGAAATAGGTGACATGGCACTGCGAGAGGAATCGACGGACTACTGAAAGGCTTATGTCGAATCAAGGTCCCTAGAGTAGACGACATTCCCTCAGAATTATTGAGACCCTTGGGAAAGCTTGACGGACGGAGTATTCCTGCAATTGTACGCATTACGTATCAGACAGTTGGAGTTTGCATGAAAATGCTATGAGACAAAGCAGCCGTCTGGTTGCACTTTAATAACTTTCAAATGTCTTGACCACACTTTTCATTATTTTCAAACGGAATGTTATGTCAATCATGTAAATCTGTTCAATGGATACACTACACCTCGTCAACATTCTTAACCAGGTGATGTGTTCTAGAACAGTATCTCGCCTTAGCAACAATAATATACTTAGCATATCACCGTTTGGATATCAGAAGAGTTGTTTACTGAAAAAGCCTTTTACATGTTCATTCACTAAATCTTACAACTATTAATTAATAAGATAGGGTCTATTGGTATTTGCTGAGACCCATCTAGGGCATTTGAATATGTGAATGACGGTATTCTCCTAGATAAATTGAAGTTTTATGGGGTTGATAGTGTAGCCAACCAATAGACAGTATTATATCTAACCACAAGAATGCAGCAATCTGTACTTATCAATTCGACCAATATAGTCCAGGGACGTAATTCTGACTGGGGAGAAATCACTTGTAGGGTTCCTGATGGTTCGGTCTTAGGTCCACTACTGTTCCTCATATATGTGAACGATCTTCTGTCTAGTATTCAACAAGAACAATTAGTTCCTGTTTGCAGATGACACTAGTATTGTAAACAATTCAGGCATAAATTACAGAGCCTCTCAGTTTCCAAGAGACAGAATATTTTCAATTCAATTGAATAAATGTAACACCTGTTGAGAAAATAATAAACGGGGTGGAAACCTCAAATTTCTTAGATGTCCAAGCTGATGAGAAATTGGAAAAAGAACGTTTTGGAACTCCTAAAACAACTAAGTTTAGCCACATATCCACTTAGAATCACTGCAGATCTCGGGAGAGACAAATCAGTAAGTTGGTATATTTATCATATTTTCAGTCAATAACGTCATATGAAATAATGTTCTGAGGTAACTCATCTTTAAGAAAGAAAGTCATCGTTGATCATTGCTCGAAAACGTGCTGTAACAGTAATGTAGACATATGTTTAAGGAACTGGACATTCTGACTTCTGATTCACAGTAAATTTCTGCCCTCGTGAAGTTTGTCGAAAATAATTCACTACAGTTCAATTACAATGACATTCATTACTCCACGTTAAGGTTGTCTTTATCACAAAAAGGCGCGCACAATTCTGCAACAAAAGTTTTTCACCACTTATGTAGTGATACAAAATGTCCGACATACAACAAAGCAAAATTTGAAAACAAACTGAAAAGGTTTATCATTAACCATTCTCTCTATTCCGTAGAAGAAATACTATTATAACGTGTAGAAGGTGGCTGGTAGGATTTGCACACACACATCTCGCACCTGGACACTTAAAAAAACTTATAAATGCTTAGCATGTAGCCATGTTTACAAATTAATTTGAAACATGAAAGTAAAAGGACTCGTTCCACATCATTACGACGTATCGTACAAAATGATCCCTGGGACATAAAACTAACTAACAAGTAACCACTAGACAAGTCCTATATCAGACAGAAAAAATACGTTAAAACTAAGACAGATGCTGACAGGTGTCAGTAACACTGACACAGTAAGTTTAATATGTCATGTTTGCAAAATGGTGGGAATAATCCTTTACAAAAGAATGGAAAATGCCTTGGTGCGCTCTGTATTTAATCTAATCTTTTCGTCACAATACTTAAGAGAGTGATACGTAAGAGGTTGTAGCACATTCCTAGATTTATCATTTAAGGCCGGTTCTTGGAAAGTTGCAAGTAAGCTTTGTCGGAATAACTGGCTTCTATCTTAAATTGCCATCCTGTTCAGTTTCTTCAGCATCGCCGTGGCTCTATCAAACAAACCTATGAACATTCATGCCGTTTTCCTCCGGTTACGTTCAATACTCGACCACCACCTCCTCCTTCTTAATACATTAGTTGCCGTTCCTTGGGCTCTGTGTAAGGCCTTTGAAAAGAAATCTCAATTTATTGATTGTGGAATAAGGTATACCGACATCGGCTTCTGCTACTAACAGCGACAGACTCTCAGTTATTATTGGTTTTCCGTCTTGAGCGTACTGCAATTTAATGAAAGAGAGTCACACCAGACCAGTTTCGCTTTCATTTGTGAAGCATTTTCCGTGTTTATTCTGCAAGTATATTGTTGATTGTTTTAGATTAAAAAGCGTTTTGTTTATAAGGCTGAAGTGCAAGCTACTTACGGTGTTTCTTTAGGTATTCTCTAATTCACTGCTTCATCCTTCCTTGTTAGCAGCGGTTGACGTCGAAAGCCTTCGTTTCACATATGCGTTTGTCAGTTTTTGCCATTCCGCACAGTATTTCGTGCGCTGAATTTCGGTTATTTACACTTCAGCTTTGTAAATTAAACTGAGGTTGTATGTGTTTCCGACTCTGCACAACTTTAGACTATTTATGTCTGTTAGTTTGTTTTCGTGCAGGTTGTGAGTGTTGGAATTTTTTTTTTTTTGGGTCATCAGTCTTTTGACTGGTTTGATGCGGGCCGCCACGAATTCCTCTCCTATGCCAACCTCTTCATCTCAGAGCGGCCCTTGCAATCCCCGTCCTCAATTATTTGTTGTATGCATTCCAATCTCTGTCTTCCTCTATTGTTTTTGCCCTATGCAGGTCCGTATTGCACCATGGAAGTCGTTCCATGATTTTTTAGCACACGTCCTATCATCACCCTGTCAGTGTTTTCCTCATATTCCTTTCGTCTCCGATTCTCTACATTTGAAACTACATTATATATATATATATATATATATATATATATATATATATATATATATATATATTTGGTGTACGTATGTGTTTGGCAGGTATACGTGAGGAGATTTAATTTTTTTTGGGGGGGGGGGGGGCTGATGCTAGTTTTTTTCCGATGGAGGGGGGTGAACGGGCCTTGATTGTGATCATAGGAGAGAACATGGGAGGATGTGGTAGTGGTTAATGGTCCCCGTAGTCAATGTAGTGGTCAATCAGTTTAAAACGTGTGGGGTTTGCCATGTTGGTTATGTTTATTTGAATGTGGTAGTTTTTCTTGCAATGTGAGTGATTTTTTTGTTGTTTATCATTAAGATTTTTGTCTTTGTGTCTCTGGTGGTAATTTTATTTTGGAGTTGGTGTAAGCGATCTACAAAAGTTGATTGATTTGTGCTATATTTCCACGTTCTTACATGTTCTTTGTATCTTATGTCAAATGTCCTCTTGATTTGACCTATGTATCTTTCGAAGCTCAAAACGGAAAACCAACAATAAAGAACTGTATTCAAATTTTGCCTTTAGGCCCTCTGGTGCCCCTCTCAGTTTGGTTCCCCAAGTGGCCGCTTCTGTCTCTTGAATTTAAACTGGCTCTGTCTACGGCGGGTCATACGAAATTTTCGTAAGCACTCTCCTTTGTAGTCTGACGGCACTTCGCCAGTATGAACCCAGCCTGCGACCTGTTGTACCTACGGCTGAGACTATGTGATAGCGGCAATTCATATCTCTACAAAACGCTACACCCAGGTACTATTATGAGTTGAGAAATTGTGAGTCATCATAGAATACCATGTTCTCTCATTTTGTGAAGTGCACCGTTTTAAATTTCTGAAAAGTTAAAGCAGGTTGTCTATCTGTATACAACTATGAAATCTTGTCAAAATTCGACTAAATACTACTTCCGTTTCTTTCAGACGGTACTAAATTTTAGATATCTGCGTCACATGCGAGAATTTGAGGTCATTAACTGCAACATGGACAGTGAGACTCCTAACACACCTTTTGTAGACACATGGAGTTACTTGCATCCAAGACACGACGCTGTGTTTTCCCCAACAAGAAATCCTTAATCTAGTCACCAATTGCGCTTCACACCCACACGATCCTGCTGTCCACAATAAGAGTAGGTGTGGTACTGAGTCAAATGCTTTTAGGGCGTCAATAAATACTGCATCCATCTGGCTGCCTCGATCCATTGCTTTCAGGATGTCATCTGAGAAAACTGTGAGTTGTGTTTCACATGATCTACATTTTCGTAATCCTTGCTGGTTGGCATGGAGGAGCTCATTCTGTTACAGTTACCCCATTATGTTCGAGATCAGAATTTGTTCTAAAATTCTACAACAGATGGATGTGAAGAATACTGGATGGGAGTGTTGTACATCATTCCTCCCTTCTTGTAAACATATGGGACCTGTGCTTTCGTCCAATTGCTGGATACTATTTATTGTTCGAGGAACCTACGAAAGCTTATGGTTAAGAAGAGGGGCTAAGTCAGCCGCAAATTCGGTGTAGAATCAGTTGGGGATTCTACCGAATCTTGGAGCTTTATTCAAATTTAGCGGCTTCATCTGTTTCTCAACAGTACTGGCACTAATATCTGTAACACTCACCTTCGTAGTAGTGCGAGAAATAGATCTGGGCAACAGCCCTGACTTTTGCTTTGTAAAGCAACATTTGAAAACGGCGCTCAGCATTTCTGGCTTTGTTTTTCTACTTTGAGAGTAAGTTTGTTTCTTATCTATGAATATCTGATCACTAACCTACAACAAGTTGCAAACAGGGTTCGTATACAACCAGAATTTCTTTGACTTTGTTGTGAGATATACTACGATTAAATCCTATCATACGAGGCCTGTTCCAAAAATTCCAGAACAGACCTCGTACATGACAGTGTCCTCTCCATGAATCCAATAACAGACAAAACTTGTTACTATCAACGTATTGATCCACAGAGTTCTCAAGACATGTTTTATAAACGAAATTTGTCAATTTGCTGTACGTGCAGCAAACACCGCAAACATCGTTTAACGATTCTGTTATACAATTGACCTCTTCTATACGCCGAGAATCAAATTAATCATTAATTTCTTATAAGCACAGGATCATCTTCGGGTAATAGCTTTCCAGACGCTTTGATGGAATATCGGATCTTTTACGAATGTTTTATTTTTTGTATACTAGCAACTGCGACAAGGATTCCTTTTCCTCCCTTATGCGGTAACGTGCATAGAATGCTCGTCTTCGCAGCATAGCTACTCGCAATTGTTTTCACACAAAGAGGCTTAAAATTTTAATCCCTTACTAATCCCAGTCGTTTGGGATTGTCCACTTTATTATCATTCCTTATTAATTTATTACTTTACTATCCCTCCAATTACTACCAATTTCGATACAGAAGAAAAACAAAGGAAAAAGCTGCTGAACGCATCTCGGAATGGAACACAGTTTCTCTGTTCCGATCCCACTTGCTTTGGTCTCTACGCCAGCGGCGAGCGTGTACTTCATGGTCACATAAGCGACAGTCGTAATAATTTCTTTTCTCAATCTTTAGGAAAATACGCATTTGTGGACCACATCTCATGGAAAATCCACAGTTTTCACTTACCTGTCGATTTCGTGAACTCTGGTTCCATCACGCGTCATGAAATTTAGGGCTTGTTTTTTCAAAAGTGGAGAGGTGTTGGGCCACAATATCATAGTCTTTCATTTTAGGTTGTACACAAGCGACATACTAAATGAAGTGTCTGAGGCTCTCCCTTGTCAGGTGACATCCAACGACTGGCCGAAATCACTGAGCTCTCCTGACTAATCCATTACACCGTAACTGCTTCGCTACTGGCTACACAGCACTTCCTGCTTCCTTTTATACTGGCCGTACTGACATCTACTGATCCATTTCGCATTTTACAGCTATGCCCGAATGAGACAATACATGCTCCTTAATCCACGATTATTAAGAAAATGTATTTATGTATGTTTGTATTTTCCACTTCTCCTCCTAAACCACTGGATCCATTTCAGCCAAACTTGGTATACATATTACATACTGTCTGCAAGAAATCGCTATGTGGATAAGACTCAACTACTTACAAAAGGGGTGGAGGTGGGTATGGCAATGTAGTGTTGCCCATGATGCGCTAGTACCTACACTTCGTTCATCGATTATTTGACAGTGAGAGTATTTAGTGACTTGTATCAAACTTTACACATAATTTCAAACCATTAAGAAACTTTTTGTCCCTGACAACCACACAAAATGATGAAAGGAAAAACGTTTATCCTTTACTACATTTTCACCATTCATGCAGTAAAAGTGCCGCATGCAGCAATACGTTTTAATTTATTACTAACTGTATTCGTGACACATTTTGTATACAGTATTCTAGTATGCCACTGAATGTAGCAGCAAAATTACATTATTTTAAGACGCATAGTTCTGGGGATATGACAGCATAAACACTGAGATGCGTGAAAAACGCCGCGTCATGCATGATTTTTAAGCTTATTACTTCTCTGCTACTAACTAATTTGTCAGGCAGCAGCCACATAGACAACTAGATGTACATGTAAAGTTATAATAGTGTACGACACACGGTTCGGGACATCATAAACATCGACCATGAATATAAAACTGCAGAGCGAATTTGTCTAGAGATACAGGTGAAATACGTATACAAATTCGCGTGAAATACGTTAAATGTATGTGAAATACATTTGATATATGCGTACGTGGGCAAAATCTCCGGAGAAAGGTCATTCTAAACCCTTGGAACTACTTCAACCAAAGTTTGGTACACATTAGTTACGAGAGAAATACAGTGGAGATAAGAGCCATCAGCCTCCTATTGAGGTGGTACTCTTAACGTGGAGAGAGAAGTGGACAGGAGAATATATACAGACAGGTAGTAGGAGATGGCCACAGTTTGTAGGAGGAGGATATCGGCTCAGAGAAGTGGAGGGAGCAACGGACAGAGAGGACAGGAGAAGATGAGCAGAGTAAGGAAAGAGGAGGAAATGGACAGAGAAAGGAGGGAAGAGGGATGGAGAAAGAAAAGAGCAGTAGATAGAGAGAGAAGGGAGCAAGATATGAACAAGGTGAGGGGGGATGAGGAGATGATGAGAGAGATGGGGGGGAGGAGACTGATAGAGAGAGGGCGAAGAAGAAATGGCAGACAGGTAGGACGGTATGGTCAGAGAGAGAGGAGAAGGAGAATACGGGCAAAGAAGGAGAAGGAGATGGACGGAGACTCAAGTGAGATGGACAGAGAAAGGAAGGAGGAGGAGATGGAGTAAAGAAGAGGAGACAGATAGACAGAGGAGAAAATGGACCGAGGAGGAGATGATAAGAGCGATGGATGAGGAGGAGATGGACAGAAAGGAAGGAAATTGAGATAGTGGAAAGAGAGAGAAGGAACAAGAGATGAACAGCAAGAGGGGGAGGAGAAGATTGACAGGCAGAAGAAGGAGGATGAGATGGACAGAGAAGGAAACGCAGGAAATGGAGAGAGGGGAGAAGAAGATGGAGTGGAAGGATCAGATGTACAGGGGGAGGAGGGGGGGGGGGGGCAAAGGAGCAGGTGGACAGAGTGGGAGGAGCAGATGGAGAGAGAGGGGGTGATGAGCAGAGAGGGGGTGGAGGGGTGGAATAAATACACGGCCAGGTAATGCCAGGTACTCAGCTAGTTGAAGACTCATCTGTTTTCTTCAGTGACGTTAGAGGAAGACTTCCACGATTCCGTTGATCCACACGAAGCAATTACTGTTGTTATTCCGTAGTAGAAATGTTCCTAAAGCGCACGAATATGTTTATTACGCTATTTAAGAGGACAACTCTCAGTGTAAAGAAAGAATTAAAAAAATACTTACAACATGTTAAGCCTTTCAAGAGAGTATATTACATAATCATCATTATATAAATACGTGCATTCAGCTAGGCCTGTAGAAACATAAATTACAATTTAGCAACTGGATATTTTCGAGTGGCACTTTGTTATTTAGAAATGTTTACAAACGCATTGTAGATTCTGAAGATCGATCGTACAGTTTCAGTGATCATTCTCCTTTAGCTGATATCTACCACAACGGCCGCGTGCGGGGTCTCGCGAACTGCCATTGACAGCATCACTTACGCTCGTTGGAACTGAAAGCACCCCGCAGCTTGGCTGCTGCTGACAGGGGATGGCGCTTTCGTAACGCCGACACATGTTCAGGCGGCCGATTTCCCACTGAAGGCATCGCTGTTTCACTAGCGTATAGTGTTCTGGGAGTGCACGCTATTACGTCTAGGAGACTGCTGCCTTCATATTTCATTTCAGAGAGTAGTCGAGTCAGGAAAATAGTATTTCTCTCAGCAAACAGTGTGGGAGAAATGTGGTGCATCTACTTAGTAACTTAGATACAATGCGCCCGTAGGAGGATTTTGACTCGTTTTAACGTCAGCTACGAGGGTTCCTTTATTCCCGTTTCTGTTTACTTACGATGGGCGTTTCTTTTTTCTCGGTCAGTTGCGGCTGAAGAAAATTTGTTGTGGGACATCGTCGAATATTCCCTAATGAATTCCTATATATCAGTGAAGTATCGATATGTGGCGGCGCTATACTGAGCCTTCGAAATGGCGTCTGCAACGGAGGTTCGTTCCAAGCAGAGTTCTCATTTTTCTTTGTCATCAGCGTAACAAGGTCTCGGAAACCTATCCAGTCACAATCGTTCCCGCCGGCATCTCACAACAGTGACTCCCGCATTGCTGAAACGTATGAACATCCTCATTCGAGGAGATCAACGGATCACAAACACACAACTCGTTGCTTAACTGGAAGTCCACAATTTGGGGTACTCATAGGGTTGTACCCGGTAGGTTCCTCGCCGCCTAACAGAAGACTATAAAGAGTAACGAAGGACCATCTGTGCGGAACTGCTTGCGCCTTATGAAGCTGAACGTGAAAATTTTTTGGCGATATTTGTCACAGGCGATGAAACAACGGTTCATCACTTCTAACCGGAAACAAAAGCAGCTATCTACGGAGTGACGTCACACCACCTCTCCTGCAAAGAAGAAGCTCGAAACCGTAACCTGGACCGGTAAAGTTATGGCGACGGTTTCTGGGACTCTGAAGACGTTATTCTGTTTCATGTCCTCCCTTGTGGTGCCGCAATCAACTCTGACGTGTTTTGTGCTACCCTCTGGAAACCGAAAAAGCGACTTCATTGTTACACAAGTGCCCGCAGCCTAGAGGAGCTCACAATACCTTATCGGACTGTCCTTCCTCACACATCCTACAGTCCGGATCTCTTACCTTCCGACTTCCATCCGTCTGACCGATTGAAGAATGCACTACGAGGGAAGCAGTACGTGGATGATGAGGAGGTTATTATGCCAGAAAACGTTGCTGCTACTTTGATCAGTAGAGTGGTACACAGACATACAGGCATAAAAGCCCTCCCAGTAAGACGGCGTAAGGCTGTCGCACTGAACGGATATTATGTTGAAAAATTAGGTTCTATGGCCAAAAGAGTGGGGAGTAATAAGGTGTATTGGAACAAAATCAACCTACTTTCAGAGAAAAATGTTGCCATGTACACTGAACGACCCGCTTAATGATGAAGAAGTAGCATAAGTGATAACAAAACCGTCAAATGTTGCACTTTGTTGGTGCAAAACGATTGGTATAATTTCAAGCAACCATAATACGCATTCATGGCATTTATTTGGCATAGACAAGATAATGACGGATATCCACGTCAGAATTAAACGATGTTAAGGTGTAGTTTTTCTGCCGTTACGGTCGCAGGTTCGAATCGTACCGCGGGCATGGATGTGCGTGATGTCCTTAGTTTAGTTACCTTTAAGCAGTTCTAAGTTCTAGAGGACTGATGACGTGTATACCATTTACTATCTACAAAGTGGTGATCCCGACAGGATGTGAACATGCGACCTTTTGGTACGGAGTCAGAATGTACAACGGTTGTTCTGGAAACATCGTACTGAAACGACGTTTGATATGTTTCTGTTATGCATTTCTTTTTCAAGTTTACCTTTTATGGGGAATTGGCGCTTCCTTGATAAATGTGTACTGTTTTCTTTCTTTTTATTACAACGTACCTCTGTTTGAGCTTAAAAATCATCAAATTTGGAATAAAACCTGAATTAACTATCATAGATTGGAATTCTGCTATAAATACTATTTATAATAATAACGAAGAATAAAAATGTCTCATACGTTACACAGCCCTTTATACATCGTCACTCAGTATCTCGACGATTCACAGCCTCCAGGTTCTTGGGGCGTCTAGTAACAGACTGATCGCATACGCAAAAATTTCGATAGAGATAAGGTAACACCCGAGAGGTGTGCAACACGCATAATGGACAGGTAACGCAGCTTCGATGTTAACTACAAGGAAAACTACCGTATTCTACTTATTTATCACAGTATGCGGTAGCCAGCGGCAGTTTTACATCTCCGATTACAAGCAAGGTGGAAGGAAACCATCATTTCCTCTAGGACGTAGGCCTACTGTTTATGGATGAAGCTACGCAGGTATTTCAGAAAAAAGTCACACGTGTCATCTAAGACTAATAACATTGCACAACAGGAGTGACACACTATCAGAACAGACTATATGTTGCAAATTTCCTTGAGACACAGTTCAACTGTGGTGTGGATAACAAGTGCGTCACAGGGTGCGAAAGAAATGACGTTCGGATCAATGTCATAAAGCTGAAGTACGCCGAAGACTACGAGTCTTGTTGGCAAAACGTCTAAAATGCGCACGGATTCACGGAGATGTTCTGACGTTGTATGATATAAATTAATTGTTGCTCCCAGTGGTAATAAAATCGTTCCAACAATTTGACCAAGAGCACAACGTGCGTGATACTGATCAGGAAGGAAGGAAATTTAGTACCATACGATTTCCACCTTTTCGGCAAACTAAAGAACATCTGGAAGGAAGAGGTGTCCCAACGATGGCGATATTCACACAGCGGCTCTCCAATGGCTCCGTGACCAAGGAAAGCATTTATGTCTTTGACGACCTGAACGATTGGTAGAAGCTTCCGACCACTGTTCACAGGTACTTGGTGGTTTGATTGAAAACCAGTCTGTGTAGTTCAACATTCAGTATAAGTTAGTTGCCCTGTTGTAATAATGTGTAGCTTACCTGTGTAATATCTGTTTGATCAAAGAAATAAATACACAAAATCAGAGCTACTGGGTGGACCCATCAAAGATGGCACTTCCAAAGCGGTGGATTGATAATGAATATAGGATTCTCATACTGTTGAGCTCTTCGTCATTCATACCTGCAGTTGTTAGACATAGTTATACTAAAGACCGGAAATTTCGTTCTTTCAGGAAGACTATGCTTTAGGTTTGTCTGTGACAGAGTCAATATAACGGAATTTCGCAAGAGGTTTCCCCACCGCACTATGAGTAGTGGGTGGTCTGTAATCATGTTATGGATGTTGCATTCCTTCTTATTTCAGTGTCTCTACAAAGAGTGGTTTGTCTGGGTGGCGTTAATGAAAATCGTCAAGGATAACAGGAGGATTCCTCTTTGCTGATATCACAACGATCTCAGTGCGTTCGTCATGAGTTAGCACCATCAGCTTTCACGCCGCCGTCAAGGAAGAAACATCAGGCATTACAATGAATAAAACTTTGCTCAGAAGATATGCATCATCGTTTTCTCATGTGACTCGCAATCTGTGTGATACGTCACATGATCATTTTAAGTTTGAAAATTAGGACTTGCCAGCTTCCCTAAATGACGGATATGTCAGTAACATAGCCACACCGGTCCAAGCTCCCCTCATCATATCGTCCACCTTATTCTACCGGCCTTTATATTTCTGTTATATACCAGTTTTATTTTAAAAATAAGGCGAAGTAAGCATTCCAGAATCAGAATTAATAACAGCTGCCAACATGAGTAACTTAGTAGGTATCCTCGGTGTAGCGATGCAGCTTAAATCACTTACTGAAGGCAAGACCTCCAGTCTAGATGGTATACGAATTAAGTTCCTTTCAGGATATGCTGGTACAACAGCACCATACTTAGCGATCATATATAACCGATAGCTTGTCGAAAGATCCTTACCTAAAGCCTGGAAAGTTCCACAAGTCACACTAACGTCCGAGGAAGGAAACAGGAGCAATCCGCTGAATTACAGATCCATATCACCAACGTTGATTTACAGTAAGATTTTGGAACATTTATCGTGTTCGGACATTATAAATTACCTCAATGAAACGATTTATTGACAAACAGCCAAAACGGATTCAGAAAATATCGTTCTTGAAAAACTGAACAGGATCCTAGTTCTCACGATGTAATGAGGGGTATCTAAAGGGGATGTCAAATTCATTCCATATTTTAGATTTCCAAAAGGCTTCTGACAGAACTCCACACAAGTGACTTCTAATCAAACTGCGTGTCTGTGGAGCATCGTCGCTGTTCCGCAACTACATTCGGGATTTCTTATCAGAAACGTCACAGTTCGTAGTAATTGAAGGAAAGTCATCGGGTAAAACAGAAATAATATCTGGCATCCCCCATTAAAGTGCTATTGGCCCTCTGTTGCTCCTGATTTACGTCAGCGATTTAGGAGACAATCTGGGAAGCCCTCATAGATTGTTTGTAGATGATTATGTAATTTACCGTCTTGTAAAGTCATCAGATGATCAAAACCAATTGCACAATGTTTTAGACAAGATGTATGTATGGTTATAAAAGTCGTAGTTGGCTATGTGTAATGAAAAGTGTGGGGTCTCCCAAATAAGTGCCGTAAAGACATTTGTCAAATTTCGGTCACACGATAAATCACACATGTGTAAAGATTGTAACTTGAATTAAATTCTCAGTTACTATAATTACGAATAACTTAAATTGGAACGGTCACATACATGTTGTTGTGGGGAAAGCAAAGCAAAGACTACGATTTGTTGGCAGAACACTTAGAAAAAGCAACAGATCTACTAATGAGATTGCTTACACTACACTTGTCCGCACTCTTCTGGAGTAATGCAGTGCAGTGTGGGAACCGCATCAGATAGGATTGACAGAAGACAGTGAAAAAGTTCAGAAAAGGTCAGCCCGTTTTATATTACCGCAAAGTAGCGAAGAAAGTGTCACGGGTATGAAACGCATATCAGGGTGGCCATCACAAAACAGAGCAGTTTTTCGTTTAGGCAGGATTTTCTCATGAAGCTTCAATCACCAAGTTTCTCATCAGAGTGTGAAAATCGAAATGAAATAAACCAGAGCTCGCCCGGGGAGATATAAGTGTTTGTTCTTTTCCGCGCGATGTTCGAGAGTAAACGGCAGAGAAAAGGCTTGGAGATGGTCGAAGGGTTTTGTTGTATACAGAAAATTATAGTTTTGGTAATATTTTGGACGTTACGCAGGAAAGTAAAGCTTCAATGACACTGAGTAATAGCGGGCGACATCACTGTCAAAGATGTTGCGCTGCAAGAGACTGTAAGTAGAATCTTTACTAGTGGGTGGAGTGCAGACTTGGCGAGAGACAGAGATTTATTAGCACAAAACTATAGTTTAAAGCAAGCATTGCACGTCGCATTGCTATAAGATTGAATTTTTATTAACCTTTATTAACTAGCATAGCAGCAGAGGCCGCAGTGGTTTGGAGATAGCTGTAGCACAGCAGTTATTCATTGCACAAAAAGGTACGCCATTTATAATTTACTTGTGATACAATTAACAGTGACATAATTTTCAGACAGGGCAGTTTCGGTAGCTTCTTATATTTCATATTTTTCTCGCAGTCATATTGCTGGTATTATTGCGAACAGGACAGTTTTTTTAAATTTAACAGAACAGTCTGTACTCTCCCCATGAGCGTTGCAGTACGCAGTATAATGTTGCATTTCTGATTAATTTTACTTTGCTGATCACGTTTGAAGAACTACGAGATTACTGACGAACTTAAATACGACCTTAACTGTATCTCTAACCACGAGTTCAGCTTCACACTACTACACAGACAAAATGCCAGTTAATATAACGATACATTACCACTTTCAGTGGTGCGATTAAACCTCTTCCAGGCACTTAATTGTGAGTTGCAGAGTAATCATTCAGCTGTAGATTTAGATGAAAAGGTGGCTCCAAACTCTGTATTATCCTTTCAGTTTTCTCTACCTCGGTTGGTAAAATACTTGCGTTTTTCATCCATAATTATGTGGATATTTATAAATAACGTTTCCTACGAGACATAAATGATTCATTCAACAATATTACGTAGTTCATGGTATAACAGCTGTCTGACTGAATGATCAGATCAGTAAGTTTGGATTGTAAATAATGAATTTCTTCTTGACGGACAGAGTTACAAACTTGGCTCTCCTGTTGCTACGTGTAAATTCACTTACGCTTGATCTCGACGAGGAAAAGTTTATCAGTTTTCTCTCTCTATGTACCGTGGTAGTCAGTGGGATTAATTACATCTCAGGAAGTGTGACATTATCCCATAACGGCTGGCTGCTCCTGTTTAAGAAAAGCGGATGTGTCACGTCGAAGCACTCATCGTTCGGGTAGTATAATGAGATTCGTCATTTGACTGCTACAGAAAGATATATTTAAGTCATCAACATCATCCCCCTCATTAGATTAGGTATAGTAGTCACATGCTTTGGTCTATGACAACCATGCACCTCTTGTGAGGTCTACATAAAGCTTTTCAGACGGCTAAAAATTCATTTTTCTCTGTATTTTTTATTATTATTATTATTCTGTCGACAAGTTCCCTCCATTTCATTCTGTTCTATCTCATCATTAACTAAAATCGAGTTTTAATCTGGTCTTAAAGTTTTCATTTTTTATTTTATCCATTCTTCCAATTGCTCCGCAGATAACTTGAAGTTTATTAACCTTGTCAAAGTTAAAATTAATATCAGGTTCAGGATAACTGAAGTGGGATAATTGGTCTAAAATTCTCTCATTTATTATTATTTTTGATCTGACATGTATTCCTTTGAAAGAAACTATCCTTGTTTTATTTGCAGATTTAGCTGATGTATAATATACTGCGTTTTAGCCGGCCGCGGTGGTCTAGCGATTCTAGGCGCTCAGTCAGGAACCGCGCGACTGCTACGGTCGCAGGTTCGAATCCTGCCTCGGGCATGGATGTGTGTGATGTCCTTAGGTTAGTTAGGTTTAAGTAGTTCTAAGTTCTAGGGGACTTATGACCACAGATGTTGAGTCCCATAGTGCTCAGAGCCATTTGAGCCATTTGAACTGCGTTTTATCTCAATCTGTATGCTGCTTTTGAGAGTTATCTTCTGTTCAACGCATGATTTTCTGGTAATCAGTAAATAATAGAGTGCTTAATGGTATTCTGGATCCTATTTTATTTCCCAGTTGTATTACATCCTTGTTCTTGATAACTAGGTCGTAGATATATGAATTAAATGAAGTGGGTGATAGATTACACCATTGTCGAACAGTTTGATTTATTAAAATTTCACCCAGCTTATAATTATTTTCGTATTTACGTAGAGACTCTTTATGATATTGATTAGGTGTCTAATTTTAAGTAATAATTAAATTTTAGTTCACTGAACAAAACAAACAGCTGTGACAAAAGCACTGTATCGAGATTTGATCTCGTTGAATTCTCGATAACCTCTTTGTATCTAATAATTTAACACCAAAACCTCATGCACCTCATCGTCCAGTTCTACAATGGCGAGTGCGAGAGAATAGCGAGGGGGAGAGGGGGCGGTGGGGGTGGAATAGGGATCTTCTTCAATGTCTGTGCCCATGCGATCTGAGCTGAGCCCGTCAGGTATGGGCCAATGAGATTGTACTTTTTATTAGAACCATGAAACGAGTAGCTACAAATTTCACCAATTAGAGGCTAATAGTTATTGCAGAAGATATCTTTCATTAGAAGTACTCTTGTGTATTACCAAAATTATGTAGAAAACTATTCAGGCGATCTCGTCAGTCGGCTTCGAGTTTACGAACCAATAAGATTGTTTCTAATTCATAGGCAGCATGGAGCTTTATTTGTCGTACATATCACGCGTCTACGGATGTTGTTCCAATAACTCGTCTAAAATAACCTGCATTTTTAGCTCTTAGCAACCGCCATACCTCCGCTTGCCCCACGCTCCACGTCAGTTATTAAAAATGCACGCAATGAAATACGTCAATAAGTACACCTCGTTGTTTACTAATAAAACAGTCCCTCCTAAAGCGTAGGCGCTATCTCACATCAGTTTTCGGTGAGAGCCATCAGCATGCGTCATTTGACATGTTTCTGCGTCAGTCCGACGAAACTGCGGTGTTCAAAATAGCACACGTACGACAAGATTAATTGTATGTGCTCGTCGCTCAATCGATCTATAATTCACTAAGCGAAATGATTACGTAAATAGTTATTAAAGAGACATTCGGGCACTTCTGAGAGAATGGAGTAACATTTCCCGAATCCTCCTGGTTTGGTTTCCAAATTAAAAAAAAAAAAAAAAACCGTAGCAATGCTTCTTATTATTTATCGAAAAATTATTTACATTGAATGTGTTATTTAAATGCTCCTAGGAAAAATAGAATTAAAATGTTGCTTAACAGCGTAGAAGGATGAGTTCAGCTAATGTGATCACTACTCATTTGACCCAAAGAGAAGAGCGTAAGTTATTGAAGCCCTTGAGTTTAGCTAGCCCCATTTCACAGTAAAGTTTTAATACTTGAATGTCACAGACGCCTTAGATTCGTAGAGATGAATGCAAAAATTGTAGAATTCGAATATTATCTTGTTCTCACTGCCATCGTTGCTGTTAAACACTGTAGATATCTGTAACTTAAGGTCTTGTTATTCAAGATTCACTCTAGATAAGCCGGAGTGCACGTACGTATGTGCAAAGTAGTGCCTGCCAGTGAGTACTGAATGCTGGATTCCTATTGAGAAAGAATATATAGTATTTAAAGACAATTCCTTTAAAAAGGGGTCTAATTCGTTGGAATAGCACGGTGCGCAGGCTCGAACCGGCTACCAATTTTCACTGGGACTGACTGCCTATGCTTGTAGGTATCTATTCTTACACTCCAGCAGTCTTCAAAAATGGCACGCTTTTTCATCTTTTAACACCAGCTGTTTATTTGAACCCTTTACAGTCACCTAAGAACATTAAATTTCTTAAGTACTACACAAACTGACGCCGTATGTTTAAATAAACTTCTCAAAGAATTCAATAGCTTCTCCACGTGAGAGAGAAAGAATAACTCCGCGCGTTACAGAGTTTATAGCATTCGGCTGACGTTTAAATCAATTTCATTTTAATGGTTGTGGCGCGGTAAGCGTCGGATATTGCTATATAAGCCATCCTGTCGTTGATGTTAAACTCCGTAGATATCTGTAACTTCAGCTCTTGTTAATCACGACTGTTCAGATATATGTCCACTGTCGCACTCTCTAAGAAAAAGCAACATTTCGATGCCCTTTTTAGTGCAAACTAGAGCTAAGCTTAATAGTTTGGACAGCCAGACTAAGGAACGGGTAGTTAGGGCATACTGCAGGCCAGGGCCCTGAGGATAGTCTGTGTCTGCCGCGGCTAAGGCACAGAGTTTAGGGCCATAACTAGAAAATGCTGTTAGGTTTTACAGGCTACTGAATCATCCCGTCTCCACAATGTAGGATCAGCATCCTATATGCCAGACAAGAAATGTTACGAAAAAGAACAAATTTGATACAACAACACTATCCGAATCTCAACAATCACTAAGCGATCCCAAACAACCTCAGCAACATCAGTAATTTCAGTCCGACCCTCAGCTCATTGGCAAACCAACGAATTTGCTCATGAAACGGGATCTCTAGAGATGCATAACGTCGAAGGTTTTCAAAACGTACATTCCAGACGTAGCTCGAGACGAAACTCCATTCCGTCAACAGAAAAAGTTTGATATGAACATTCAACCTAGAATTGGTATTATTGGAAACTGCTAATTCTTTTCATACTGCACTAAAAGAATTCAACCTTACACAATCTGTGATTGGCAATAATTTCTGAAGGAACAGTGGCACACTCAACACTTACCAAACTGACTTTGACACCAAAAGTCAAACATACAGGAGACACCTCTTACGCACCAGAAGCAACTATCACGACAATATATTCACGCAATAAACCACAACCAGCTTGGGAACCACATGGATTCTTCCTAAGTATCGTAATCACTAGTGTCGTTGACGACGTCACCAATGAGGAAATCGAAGAGGAAGTGAAGGCACAGGGATACCAATTGAAAAAACGAAGTCACATCTACTCACCACTCACAAAGCGACCCACCAAAAACGAGGTGTCATCTCTGGTTACAAGGAAACCAAAGACAGACTTCTTATACACCATTTCAGGATCCATTACTTACTACGTAAGGATGAACCATCCAACCCACTAACTCTGCAACCCACACAATGCAAAAATGTAACAGTTTTCAGAACATATTCTAAAAACTAAACACCTAAATGCAGCAACTTCAATGGTACTCACCTCACTATCGATCCAAAGCGCTCAGAAAGGCAGAAGCAATCCATCTCCGCCTACACAACAGAGTAGACAAGAGCATTGATAAACCAACTTACCCCGTGCAGAAATATTCACAAACTGCGTGCATTCACCACTGCACATTTCAACATACCTCATTGCTGAAACAAAAATGGTTTCCAGAAAGTTCCTCCCGCGGGATATGGAACTTACCCACGCCTGGAACAACATACACATCTAGCAACATACATCTAGCAACATACACATCTAGTAAGTGGCTAGGCTCATGAGCCCAAGTCTGACCTACTGCTACATTTTAAAAATTTGGTAATATTTTCACATTCACGAGCAGAAACGGCATTGCAAGATACTAACAGATGTAAATACAGCTACCAATGGAGGTTTAAACCTTCCAAACGCGTCGTTTAGATAAATAAATAGTAGTGGTAACAGGAAACTTGTTGTTTCATTCGATGTCAATAACAGTCACAGCAAAGCCTCCTAAATTGTTCGCATTTAGAGATACCAACTAGCAAAGGAGAATAACAATGCTGCTGTATCTCCCGAACTTTGTTTAAAATTTACATACATGATATAATGCATATGTGGGAAAAAGATTTCAGAAAGGTGTATACCCAGAGGAGACGACTCTTTTGAATGACGACTCTTTTGAATATGCTGACGATGCAGTGATCCTAGCAGATAAAGAAGAGTAACTTCAGAAAGGAATTTACTTGCTGAAACGATAAGTGCGGAATTTGACATGGAGATATCAACAGAAAAAAACTAAGACATTGGCCTTCATGGGGAAAGAACACATTAAAACCAAAATAATGGTAAATCGTATGATTTTAGAGCAAGTAAACCACTTCAGTTGCCTAGGATGTGAAGTGAATGTGGCTACTGGAAATATATAGAAACTAAGCTTAGTAAATTTAGTCAGATACGTGGAACAATTAACAAGAGCCTTGAAAACAAAACTAGGAACGATTCTCAAATTAAATTCTCAAAGCAGTTGCAGATTCTACACTGCTCTATGGTAGCGAGACCTGATGATTAGCAAACAGCAAAAAACCCGTATTTAGGCACAAGACACGAAATTCCTGAGACGAGTTAAAGGTTGCGCGATAAAGGACAGGCTACGGAATCGAGATATTAGAGAAGCACAAAAAATTTTTAGTCTCAATGATTGAATTATGGAGTATAGGAGAAAATAAAACGGACAGTTAGAAAGAAGGAAGAATGACAGACTCCCCTTAATGGCTAGAACATATAAACGTCAAGGAAGAACAGATACAGGAAGACCCTGGCGACGATAGATACTGTAACAGATAATTTCTCATAATACCCGAAGAGAAGAAGAAAATTATGACCCACTCTACCAGCTCTTTTACTTTTTACATTCATTTCAAATCTATAATATTGATATAATTTATATGCTGTTTCGAAAAATACTTTCTGTCTGTCTGGATGATTTGAAAATGCGTTCAGGTAACCTGAAACTGGCCATTACTTGAAAAAAAGTAAATTTTTGAACTTAAGTTGTTTCTGTATCGATCTAGTTCACGTCTGTCATAGTGTCTTCGATTATTACTGCAAGTCCCATGGAAGTCGAAGTGACCGTCCTCCATAGCATAATACCTCCCCCACTGACTTGCATCCATAGGCTATTGCATGTTTCGATCAGCTATTCGCGTGAATGGCATCATGTGCGCACGACCACAAATTTGATGCAAAGAAAACACGATTGATCTCATTGAAGGACACGCTTGCATTTATCAAATCTCGATGATCCCTTGTCCACTTTTCCATTAATCAAATCTCGATGATCCCGTGTCCACGTTCTCATGAATAGATTTCGATGATCCCTTTGTCGTTGGGTCTGAATGAAAACATGTAGAGGTTGTCTCTTGCGGAGTCCCCATTCGAGAATGCGAGTTGAACGTTATACTGGGAATACTTGTGCTGCATCAACGTTTACTCTGTCGCCAGATCCGTCACACGTCATCGGCCCTCCTCCTTTACAGAGCAGCAAAGCCTCAGACCTCTATGTTCTGTAATGGGGCTTGCGTCTTGGCGCCTGCTCATAGACTCACTGTCCTCCAACCACTTATCGTAGATGCACATGACAGCAGTACGCGAACAGTCAACCAACCTCACCAGTTTCGAGATGGTCGTACTAGGACGCCTGACCGTAATAATTTACTCTTTGTCGGTTTCGCTTCCGTCAGTGGATTTCCCCATTTGCAGACGGTATCGTCGCTAGGCTGATTACCCATTCGTTTCTGCTGTGTTTTAATGCTTTCCATATTGTGTCCCGTCTCGCACAACGTCACTTGGCAGCGTTAAGTATCATGGTGTCAGTTATATTTTTGCTTATTAGTGTGGACAAGAATGAAAATTGCTCTTATCGTAACACAAAAAAGGTGACTATCTCCTGGCAGAATTAGATATGTAAAAGAAAGAAACTAGCTCTCCGACTTAAATGGCAGCTCCAAAGAGCTTTGAATTAAAACGTCTTGACATGTTCGCGCTTTTTTTGCTTCTTGGTATTAGTGTCCATGTGATATAATGCATCGTGCCAGGTGAAGTAACATGATACACGACGTTATGTCGTATAACATGACACATACTATCATGTCACACAAAAATCGCGAACATTTCAAGATGTTTTGATGTAAATGTCTTTGAAACTGTCAGATAAGTCCATTCGTAACTTTCCTTCTTTCATGTCCTTAACTCTGCCCAGGATATAGTCGCCTTTTTGTGCTATGATACGAGCAATTTCCATTCTGGTCCTCAGCTTTTACCCTGCCACGGATTTGACAATTATATTACCATAGCTTGGCAATCGACGTAGATTGTTGCTAAATCTGGCGTAGACCATGCGTAGGGTTTTTTTATTGTCTTTCGAACCATGTTGTTTATTTACTAAATAAAAGTCGCCAGACAGCGGTTTATTTCCACAAGTTATTTTATTTCGACAATCATGTTGCCTATTTATTTTCTTTTGGGCCTGAAGCATGGTATATGTACTGTAATGATATGTTAAAATAAAAGACAGTAACGTACCAGAATGCTGCTATAATTGTTATTTGCTTGACGTTTTACGTTAGCGGCAGTCCTACTTCGGCATTGTCGCCACCTTCAGGCTACCTAAAACCAAAAACGCTTCGTTAAAAGTTGTAACATTATAACTAATAACAGTTTTGTTCTACTGTGTTGGTCCTTACTTCCCTATTGCATTGTGGCGTTGTCGCTGTCTCTTTGGCCTTAGTGCTGCATAGGGCGTTCCCAACTACAGCCAAGTTTTTAAATGTTTTTCTTAATCTCTATTAACTGCTCTTTTCCGCAAATAGAAGCCAGGTCTTTTATCCAATTTATATGCTGTAGTGGTTTTGACAGCTACGATTGACAACTAATACTCCAATGCTGTATGATTACAATTTGTTTATTCACTTGTCCATGTATCGCAGTTATCTACGGCGTGGTGTTATAATCTTTGCTATGTTTTTGTAGTGTGAATATATCTATGTTTTTATTTTATTACAACTAACTTTACTAAATCATACAGCTCGATTCGGGTTAGTCGTAATAAAACAAAAACACAGATATATACACACTACAGAAACATAATAAATATTATAATACCACGGCATAGATAACTACTGTACATAGACAAATGAATAAAGAAACTGTAGCCATACGGCATCGCTATATTAGCTGTCAATCGTAGCTGTCAAAACCACTACAGCATATAAATTGGGTAAAAGACCTGGCTTCTATTAGCAGTATACTCAAGCAATAAAAGACCTAGCTTACGTATGCTAACAACAGAAATCAGTAGACATTAAGATAAATATATAAAAACTTGACTGAAGTAGGAAACGCCCTACGCCGCAATAAGATTATAAGAGAGCTATAGCGCCACAATGCAATATGGAAGTAAGTACTAGAACACTTTAAAACAAAATTGTTGTTAGTTTTCACGTTACATCTTTCAACGAATATTATTTGGTTGCAGATTGCTTGAAGATGGCGATAATGCCGAAATAGGCCTATAACTAACGTAAAAGTTTAGCAATTGACAGTTACAGCAGCATTCTGGTACATTCCAGTCTTTTGTTTCATTGTACTGTGTTTCCTGGGGTTGTCATGAATTTAAAATTTAAAAGTGCCATGTGGTGGTAGTTATTGTATGAATTTCTGGTGCGGTGCATCAAAGAGTAATCAAGTGCATTGTGTTGCAATATATTCCATAGACATTCGAGATTATGAGTCTGAAGTCTTTATTCTTTTGTCATCTTCTTCTGTTATTGTACTTGAAGAGAAAAGAGCGATTGTCTGAATATCATCTTGCTGTAATAGTCTATGTGAGTTGAAAACGAAGAAAAAATATAGTTGTTCATAACATAAATTTGTGTACGGTATTCAATAATGTATATTCGTCAACCCTACTTGTTCTGAGTAGACGTGGCCTTAATGGAATATTGACCATTGTTTGACGCCATACTAGAAAATAATTAGTAATTTTCTTTCAGCTCATCTTCGATACGTACCACCGGTTAGGACACTAAACTTCCTTTTAGATTCTGCGAGCTATGTGGCCGCTACCAATAATGTAATATATTTCGCTTTCACATTTTCTCAAGGCTGCGAGATAGTATCCCAGGCAGAAAGGCCTGGTCACAAGATTCTAGTTCTAATATAGGATGTCATCTGCAAAATATTATGCTTATTATCTTCTATTGGTATTCCAGACGAAATCACGATATGAAGTTACGAGTTTTATTAGTTCGAATTGAACTGGCATACGAAATATTATCTGGTATATATCTGTGAGGATTCAGGAGAGAGACAATTAATTATTTATGGTTCCGTAACCACCATGAGTACTGAGCAAGTTTGCTGATTGCTGATCCGCGTCGGGATAAATTAAATTGCGTTACACTGTTGATAGTATTATTAGAGTTATTTATCTTTTGTTCTGACGTCGCTTTATTAAAAGCTATCAAAGCCGATATAATAAATTTAAAATTTTACTAAAGTACATTACATTATTATGTCATTACATGTCGCCTATGTGGTGGCAACGGGTAAAACTTTCACAGAACCATAGGTGAAGATTAATTACATGTATTTGTATATCTTCTTACAAAATTTGATGCGATGCGCACAAGTCTGAAACATGGACGTAGGGCGTAAAAAAACATGCACGTTTTTTTTACTTTTGTACGTAAAATTCGAATGAAGCTAGATATAAGAAAGTAAGCTGTCAATTTTATCTTAAGAATGTATTTTTCAATTATTTGATTCACTTTATACCGTTTCCGCACATTCAGTTAACGTAAGAACGAATTTCACTTGCACCATTTATCTCGGTTTTGAACCATCGTATCTCGACAATGGACAAAGATGAGTCGATAACAAAAATTCGTTTTGACTGTACCCATTTATCTACCTTCGTCCAACGTTTGAACCGTATAAGTGTAAACTGTGGAAGCATTCCACTTCAAAAAGCTCCCAAATATTTTTTTCATTTCAAATTCAAACGAACCAAGATTATTTTAAACGACTAACAGAAATCCTGTACCAAGGTCCAATACACTGTTGTACCAAATTTGAAGATCAATCTCACTCCAAGCCGGAGTTACGTAATGGTGATCGTGTTTGGACGTAACACGGTACACATACATTTGGTGCCCTTACCTGTGCATTAATTTCAGCTCAGATAAAATCTTTTGCAAAAGGAATCAATCAATTGGCACAGTTTTACTGGACGCCGTCTCCTGTTCCTCGTTTAAACCTTTCTTAATATACACTGAAGAGTCAAAGAAAATGGTACGCCTGCCTAATATCGTGTATTTATGTAATCGGTTGGCTAGGGCCCCCCGTCGGACAGGCCGTTCGCCGGGTGCTGGTCTTTCAATTTGACGCCACATCGGCGACCTGAAGTCGATGAGGATGATAGGACGATAATGAGGACAGCACAACACACAGTCCTGGGTGTAGAAAATTCCCCAACCCAACCGGGAATCGAATCCAGACCCTCAGGATTGACAACCCGTCACGCTGACCATTCAAACACCGGGGTCGGACAATATCGTGTAGTGTCCCCGTGATCACACAGACGAGCCGCAACACAACGTGGCATGGACTCGACTAATGTGTGAAGTAGTTCTGGAGGGAACTGACACCATGAATCCTACAGGGCTGTCCATAAATCCGTAAGAGTACGAGGGGGGTGGAGATCTCTTCTGAACAGCACGTTGCAAGGCATCCCAGATACGCTCAACAATGTTCATGTCTGGGGAGTCCGGTCGCCAGTGGAAGTGCTTAAACTCAGAAGACCGTTCCTGGAGACACACTGCAGTAATTCTGAACATGTGTGGTGTCGCATTGTCATGCTGCAATTAGCCAAGTTCCTCAGAATGCACAGTGGATATAAACGAATGTAGCTGATCAGAGAGGATGCCTACGTACGTCTCATCTGTAGGAGTCGTATGTAGACGTACCAGTGGCCACGTATCACTCCAACTGCACAGGCCCCACACCATTACAGAGCCCACACAAGGTTGAACAGCCCTTTGATGATGTGCAAGGTCTATGGATTCATGAGGTTGTCACTAGACTCGTGCACGTGCATCCGCTCGATGCCATTTGAAACTCGTCGGACCAGATAACATTTTTCCAGTCATCAACAGTTCAGTGTCGGTGTAGACGAGTCCAGGTAAGGCGTAAAGCTTTGTGTCGTGCAGTCATCAAGATTACACGAGTGGGCCTCCGGTTCCGAAAGCCCATATCGATTATGTTTCGTTGAGTGGTTCGCACTCTGAGACTTATTGATAGCCTAGCATTAAAATCTGCAGCAATTTGCGGAAGCGTTGCGATTCTGTCAAGTTGAACGATTCTCTTCGATCGTCGTTGATTCCGTTCTTGCAGTATCTTTTCCCGGCTACAACGATGTCGAAGACTTCATGTTTTACCGGTTTCCTGATATTCAGCTTACACTCGTGAAACGGTCGTACTGGAAAATCCGCACTTCATCGCTACCTCAGAGATGCTGTGTCCCATTGCTCGTGCGCCTACTATTACACCACGTTCAAACTGACTTAAATGTTGATATTCTGTCATTGTAGCAGCAGTAGCTGATTTAGAAACTGCGCCAGACACTTGTTGTCTTACATAGGCGTTGCCGACGGCAGCGCTTTATTCTGCCTGTTTACCTGTCTCTGCATTTGAATACGCATGCCTATACCAGTTTCCTTGGCGCTTCAGTGTATTATAACTACGGTAAGACGTTCGATTCCCTATAGAAGTGGCCGCTAGTCCGGATTAAACCGAAAACTTTCATCCCACGTTCCTTACTCAAATACCTTGCGCTGTAACGATTAATAATTTCATTTTTCTTATAGCACCAGATTCAGACACATCCGTAGTAGAAAATATAATAGGGGAGATTAGAGTGCATACCGAGTCAACCCTACACAACACTCGATGGGAGTAAAATTGAAAATAATATTTATGTGAAGTACCCTTGCCGCCCCTACCCCACACCCTTCACGGTGTGTAGAGATACTGCGGTATTTCCGGTACGAGTAGGCTTTCGAAACAAAGAAATTAGGGTCAAGATGTCAGGGGGGTGCTAAGCGGAGTATCATACCACCACGACTTTTTTTTTTCTCTTCACCTCATAGACCAGCCCGTGGAGTGCGCGATTAGCTGAAACAATTAGGTGGCCGAGTGCAGTTGCGTGCAGGTGCGAGTGAGCGCTGCGCAGATTGGGGACGTGCGTGCGGAGGGCGCGGCACGTAATGAAGGCGTCTCTTGCTGGGTGTCGGCTGATTTGCATAATTAATCGCCGGCGCCGCAGACAGCACGCGGTCAGCCCGCGGAGGCGGCCGGGGCGTGGCGTGGCGGCTATCTGCGTGCCGCGGTGACAGCCGAGCCGTCACGGGGCACGCCACGCTACGTCACGTCTCCAGCGGCAGGCGGCGGCGGCGGCGGTTCGGCCAGCCAGCAGGGTGTCCTGGTGCTGTTTCGCCACTCCGCCGTCTGTTGTTCTCAACAAATAGGATTTTACGTCCCCTAGGTGAATCAATAATTCACGCACGTCCAAGTCGTACTAAATGTGTGAGACACAGAGCATCTCGTGTTCCTGCTGCTAATAAGGCTAGTACACCGTTCATTTGTTACATATTTCTGCGAGCTTCCAACAGGAGCGACTTATTTACAGATACCTGCGTAGTTACTACACTCCTGGAAATTGAAATAAGAACACCGTGAATTCATTGTCCCAGGAAGGGGAAACTTTATTGACATATTCCTCGGGTCAGATACATCACATGATCACACTGACAGAACCACAGGCACATACACACAGGCAACAGAGCATGCACAATGTCGGCACTAGTACAGTGTATATCCACCTTTCACAGCAATGCAGGCTGCTATTCTCCCATGGAGACGATCGTAGAGATGCTGGATGTAGTCCTGTGGAACGGCTTGCCATGCCATTTCCACCTGGCGCCTCAGTTGGACCAGCGTTCGTGCTGGACGTGCAGACCGCGTGAGACGACGCTTCATCCAGTCCCAAACATGCTCAATGGGGGACAGATCCGGAGATCTTGCTGGCCAGGGTAGTTGACTTACACCTTCTAGAGCACGTTGGGTGGCACGGGATACATGCGGACGTGCATTGTCCTGTTGGAACAGCAAGTTCCCTTGCCGGTCTAGGAATGGTAGAACGATGGGTTCGATGACGGTTTGGATGTACCGTGCTCTATTCAGTGTCCCCTCGACGATCACCAGTGGTGTACGGCCAGTGTAGGAGATCGCTCCCCACACCATGATGCCGGGTGTTGGCCCTGTGTGCCTCGGTCGTATGCAGTCCTGATTGTGGCGCTCACCTGCACGGCGCCAAACACGCATACGACCATCATTGGCACCAAGGCAGAAGCGACTCTCATCGCTGAAGACGACACGTCTCCATTCGTCCCTCCATTCACGCCTGTCGCGACACGACTGGAGGCGGGCTGCACGATGTTGGGGCGTGAGCGGAAGACGGCCTAACGGTGTGCGGGACCGTAGCCCAGCTTCATGGAGACGGTTGCGAATGGTCCTCACCGATACCCCAGGAGCAACAGTGTCCCTAATTTGCTGGGAAGTGGCGGTGTGGTCCCCTACGGCACTGCGTAGGATCCTACGGTCTTGGCGTGCATCCGTGCGTCGCTGCGGTCCGGTCCCAGGTCGACGGGCACGTGCACCTTCCGCCGACCACTGGCGACACCATCGATGTACTGTAGAGACCTCACGCCCCACGTGTTGAGCAATTCGGCGGTACGTCCACCCGGCCTCCCGCATGCCCACTATACGCCCTCGCTCAAAGTCCGTCAACTGCACATACGGTTCACGTCCACGCTGTCGCGGCATGCTACCAGTGTTAAAGACTGCGATGGAGCTCCGTATGCCACGGCAAACTGGCTGACACTGACGGCGGCGGTGCACAAATGCTGCGCAGCTAGCGCCATTCGACGGCCAACACCGCGGTTCCTGGTGTGTCCGCTGTGCCGTGCGTGTGATCATTGCTTGTACAGCCCTCTCGCAGTGTCCGGAGCCAGTATGGTGGGTCTGACACACCGGTGTCAATGTGTTCTTTTTTCCATTTCCAGGAGTGTAGCTTATTTTTGTAATTTTTTGCTTGTTCGAGTGCTTACAAGCCACAACCCGTTATATTAATAACAGCGTAATGTACAGTACCGCCGTTGTCATTGACCCTCGTATCATATAGGCCTTTGTTTTGGTTAGTTTAATAAGTCACAGCTGCAAAATACTAACGCGAATTCTTTACAGAAGAACGGAAAAACTAGAAGAAGCCGACATCGGGGAAGATCAGTTTGGATTCCGTAGAAACGTTGGAACACATGAGGCAATACTGACCCTACGACTCATCTTAGAAGCTACATTAAGGACGGGCAAACCTACGTTTCTAGCATTTGGAGACTTAGAGAAAGCTTTTGACAATGTTGACAGAAATACTCTCTTTAAAACTCTGAAGGTGGCAGGGGTAAAATACAGGGCGCGAAAGGCTATTTACAATTTGTACAGAATCCAGATGGCAGTTATAAGAATCGAGCGGCATGAAAGGGAAGCAGTGGTTGGGGAGGGAGTGAGACAGGGTTGTCAACTATCCCCGATATTATTCAATCTGTATATTTGTAAGTAGGCTGTTTAGGTTTTGTTATTGGCAACGCCACGTAGCGCTCTGTATGAAAATCACTGGCTATGCTGTGTGCAGTTTGTGGCTGGTTAGCATTGTTGAAATATTCGCCACTGTAGTGTTGTGCTGTTGGCTCTTAACAGGGCGGAGCGTTGCGCAGTTGGAGGTGAGCCGCCAGTAGTGGTGGATGTGGGGAAGTGAGATGGCGGATTTTTGAGAATGGATAATCTGGAGGTGTGTCCCTCAGAAACAGTACATTTGTAAGAATGGATGTCATGAACTGCAATATATATTATGACTATTAAGGTAAATACATTGTTTGTTGTCTATTAAAATCTTTCATTTGCTAACTATGCCTATCAGTAGTTAGTGCCTTCCATAGTTTGAATCTTTTATTTAGCTGGCAGTAGTGGCGCTCGCTGTATTGCAGTAGTTCGAGTAACGAAGATTTTTGTGAGGTAAGTGATTTGTGAAAGGTATAGGTTAATGTTCGTCAGGGCCATTCTTTTGTATGGATTATTGAAAGTCAGACTGCGTTGCGCTAAAAAAAAATATTGTGTGTCAGTTTAAGCACAGTCATGTATAATTTTTCTAAGGGGACGTTTCATATGTCGACCCTTAGCCGAGGATACCTCACTGGAATCTTCTGATTTTTTCTTGTAGTTTGTGCAATTAGTGTAGCTATTGTTTATTACTAGCGCGTAATTGTAGAGAGAATCTCCTTTGTAGTTGCAGTCTTTCATTGTTGTACAGTAAAACAGTTGTGGCACGCATGTAGATTTGCACCAAGTATTTCGCAGCTGCGCTTGCTATTAACTAGATATTATTTTCAGTGCTATGTTAATGTGTTTTCTTATTTTTGCTCTTCAAATTGCGCTTTTATATGTTATCGTGTGAAATATTGTGACAATAATGGCGTGTGAAATACGTAACACTAGGCTCCAAAGTAAACTAAGAAATAATAGTGACGACGAGCGTAGCTTATCAGCACCACTGTGTAATGAATTAACAGACATTCGAACTAGTAATTTGGTAATTGTCCATAGGGAAATGGTGCGGATGGCCAATAATGGTGTAGACAATGAAACAAGTAGTGAACAGGGAAGCATTATCGATCGATCGGTCGGAAACAGCTCGCCTCCTAAATCCGAAATGACAGAACACAATATTGCAAATACTGTAGACTCAGGTTTTGGGTCCTCACCGTTTTCTTAAATGAGTCAAGACACATTTTCTGCTTGTCAAAATGTGAATGTTGCCGCTGAAAATGCACTGCCAAAAAGCATAGAGAGACAGATTCCAGACACTAATGCATTATTATGGCAATTAATGCAACAAATGGAACAAAATAAGAGACAAACACCGCAAAAGCTTCAAAAGTTAGACACAATGGAACAAAATCAGAGACAAACACAGCAAAAGCTTCAAAAGTTAGACACCATGTTTGAACAAACACGTGAAGATTTAACTACTGAGTTACATAACATTGAGTCGAAATGTCAAAAAGTCTGTAATGACGTAAAAAGACAAATTTGTGAGCATTTTCAACCTATTTTTTTGCGGCATGAAAATGCATTACAGAATCACGAAGCAGCCATAAAAGAACTGAAAACTATTATTCATGAAAATCATGAGACCTTGCAAGCTAAAATTGACTCAGTTGCATCTACCGATTCAGTTACGCAACTTGCAAAAACTCAGGAAAACTTAAAGGACATAGTAGATACTCTGAAAATTGGTTCAGAAAGACACATGGAGGAAATTAGTTCATTATCAGAGAAAGTAGTTGGACTGTCGGATCAGCTAAATAATTTATCTACGAAGGTAGCTGAAAATCTGAATGACACAAATCCGGTAGTCTTCACAGAAGAGCGCGAACAAATTAGGAAATTCAAACAAAATCAGAATCAAATTAATACGCAACACCAAAGAGAAATCCGGGAAGTACAAGATCAGCTTACATAGGTAATACAAGAATTACATATTTCAGAGGACACTCGCGCTCCAATACGGGAAGAGGGACATAGAAATACGGAACAGCCACAAAATAATAACACGGGGTACTTCAGAAATTATGCAAGAAATTGGCAAGGTACACCGAATTTTGAGATGGAACCGCCGAAACGAAGTAACAATGACCGATATGCAACTCGCGGACATGATGATTTTGACTACAAGCTGTTTATTACTACACGTAAATTCAAAACATTTAAGAATTCCGGCAATGACATTCATCCACAAGCGTGGCTTCATCAATTCTCTCATTGTTTTCCTCCCAGCTGGTCATTAGAGCACAGATTAGAATTTATGTGTGGTTATTTAGAGAATGAACCAGCTGTAAGAATGCGATCGGTCATTCATGATTGCCACAGTGAAGGAGAATTTTATCATGCCTTCCTCTCAGCATATTGGTCTCAAGCTACACAAGACCGAGTAAAACATAGCATCATTTCGAACAATCTGAATTTTCCATTCTTTTGAAATATTTTGAAGACATCTTGCACAAGAATCAGTACCTGTCAAACCCATACAGCCCCTCAGAACTCATCCGCATTTGCTTAATCAAATTACCTGAACATTTACGACATATTATTTTGGCAGGACGTTGCAAAGACGACATTGAAGCTTTTCAGGGATTCTTACAAGAATTAGAAATTGACACTGACAATTGCGGAATGCGAAAAGAGGAAAACAACAATTACAGGTCACATCCGTCGCAATTCCGCGATGAAAGAAATAATAACTGGACACGACAAGGCTGTTCTCACAACACAAATCGTGGCCAGAACAGACACCACCCGTATGACAACCGTTGGCAGAGTGGTAATAATTACAGGGAAAATTCAAATCGTTCAAATGGCTCTGAGCACTATGGGACTCAACTGCTGAGGTCATTAGTCCCCTAGGACTTAGAACTAGTTAAACCTAACTAACCTAAGGACATCACAAACATCCATGCCCGAGGCAGGATTCGAACCTGTGACCGTAGCGGTCTTGCGGTTCCAGACTGCAGCGCCTTTAACCGCACGGCCACTTCGGCCGGCTTACAGGGAAAGATCACCTCTCCGCAGTAGTGACTATCACAGAGACAATAAGAGAAACAGACAATATGGGAACCAAAATAATTATTATCAAGGGAGACAGAATAACTTGAGACGCAATGGTCCAGTGTGCAGTTACGATTCAGGGAGAAATTCTCCACCACGTGACCGACAAGAAAGAAACTATGGAATCTACCGACATGACGACAGACGATATGATCGTAACGACAGAGCTGAATTGCATCAGAACTGGCGGGATTCAAACAGGGCAGGGCCCTCTCGACAAGGTGAATTTGTAGAAGTTAGGTCTCCAAATCCCAATAACGACTTGCGCCAGCAAAGACACAATAGGCAATGACTCATACTGATGGCAGCCACTAAACGTACTTATGAAACTGACGACGCAGCTGCCGTAGCTAGTAATTACGTAAATATGGAAGACATTAAGGGCATCTTACTCCAGGAACACGACGTAAAACATAACAACATTGCATATCCTGTGATTCACATTACGGTAAATCACGTAAAATTTACGGCAGTACTTGACTCTGGCAGTCGCATTTCAGTAATTAGTGAAACAGCCTTTAGCAAATGCCACAAATCAAACGATTGCCCCACTCTTCCGTTACGTATGATTAAATTACAAGGTGCAATCTTTGGAAAAAGTGTTTATGTACGCCAACAAACCAACTTAGAATTCTTTTGTCAAAGCCACAGCTTCTCTATGAACTTTCTTATAATTCCATTATTGTCGACGGAAATTATATTGAGAGTGGACTTTTTTAAAGAATACAAAGCAATCTTAAACTTTCACAATGCTGAAATAAGTTTAGAGAAAGAAGGTAAGTCAATAGCTTTGAAATTTGAAGATTGGCTCTCAAACCATGACGAAGAAATTAATTGGCTTTACCTCCTGTTAGACAACAGTTCGGAATTTTCGACGGAACTTGACACTAACAATCACTCTGCAAGTACTGACAGGGATGATATCGACGGCGCATTTGATACTAACGAGTTAATTCAGAATAAAATTCAAACAATTGAGAATTATAATGACATTGATAGGCAAGACCTTTTTGAGATTTTACAAGCACATTCCACAGTTTTTACTCACAAAAAAGGAACAATCAAGGGATTTCAATACCAATTTCGTGTTCGTGAGCATACTAAATTTTGTGTTAGGCCATACGTAATTCCGGCACATTATGGGGACCGTGTTAGAACAGAAATACAATCTATGCTTGACGAGGGCATTATTGAGCCTGCAGTAAGCTCATACAACAATCCATTACATTTTGCTGAGAAGAAAAATCGATCGATCAGGCTTGTCTTAGATTCGAGACAAATCAATACTATCATCATTCCTGAAACAGACAGGGCGCAAATGTTTGAAGAACTACTTCAAAATTTTAATGGTGTAAAAGTGTTGTCTTCTATTGATCTCAGATCCAGCTTTCATCAGATCGAACTTCATCCAGAATGTAGAAAATACACAGCTTTCCTTTGTTTCGGCGTTTGTTATCAGTTTCGGAAACTTCCTTTTGGTTTGAAAATTTCTTCGGCAGCATTCATTCGCGGGCTAAATTCCATATTACCTGAGTTCTTAAAACGTCACGTCACCTTATATGTGGACGATATTCTTATAGCAGAAGCCTCATGGGAACAACATAATCGCATCCTCAACAGCGTGTTACATACACTCCTGGAAATTGAAATAAGAACACCGTGAATTTATTGTCCCAGGAAGGGGAAACTTTATTGACACATTCCTGGGGTCAGATACATCACATGATCACACTGACAGAACCACAGGCACATAGACACAGGCAACAGAGCATGCACAATGTCGGCACTAGTACAGTGTACATCCACCTTTCGCAGCAATGCAGGCTGCTATTCTCCCATGGAGACGATCGTAGAGATGCTGAATGTAGTCCTGTGGAACGGCTTGCCATGCCATTTCCACCTGGCGCCTCAGTTGGACCAGCGTTCGTGCTGGACGTGCAGACCGCGTGAGACGACGCTTCATCCAGTCCCAAACATGCTCAATGGGGGACAGATCCGGAGATCTTGCTGGCCAGGGTAGTTGACTTACACCTTCTAGAGCACGTTGGGTGGCACGGGATACATGCGGACGTGCATTGTCCTGTTGGAACACCAAGTTCCCTTGCCGGTCTAGGAATGGTAGAACGATGGGTTCGATGACGGTTTGGATGTACCGTGCACTATTCAGTGTCCCCTCGACGATCACCAGTGGTGTACGGCCAGTGTAGGAGACCGCTCCCCACACCATGATGCCGGGTGTTGGCCCTGTGTGCCTCGGTCGTATGCAGTCCTGATTGTGGCGCTCACCTGCACGGCGCCAAACACGCATACGACCATCATTGGCACCAAGGCAGAAGCGACTCTCATCGCTGAAGACGACACGTCTCCATTCGTCCCTCCATTCACGCCTGTCGCGACACCACTGGAGGCGGGCTGCACGATGTTGGGGCGTGAGCGGAAGACGGCCTAACGGTGTGCGGGACCGTAGCCCAGCTTCATGGAGACGGTTGCGAATGGTCCTCGCCGATACCCCAGGAGCAACAGTGTCCCTAATTTGCTGGGAAGTGGCGGTGCGGTCCCCTACGGCACTGCGTAGGATCCTACGGTCTTGGCGTGCATCCGTGCGTCGCTGCGGTCCGGTCCCAGGTCGACGGGCACGTGCACCTTCCGCCGACCACTGGCGACAACATCGATGTACTGTGGAGACCTCACGCCCCACGTGTTGAGCAATTCGGCGGTACGTCCACCCGGCCTCCCGCATGCCCACTATACGCCCTCGCTCAAAGTCCGTCAACTGCACATACGGTTCACGTCCACGCTGTCGCGGCATGCTACCAGTGTTAAAGACTGCGATGGAGCTCCGTATGCCACGGCAAACTGGCTGACACTGATGGCGGCGGTGCACAAATGCTGCGCAGCTAGCGCCATTCGACGGCCAACACCGCGGTTCCTGGTGTGTCCGCTGTGCCGTGCGTGTGATCATTGCTTGTACAGCCCTCTCGCAGTGTCCGGAGCAAGTATGGTGGGTCTGACACACCGGTGTCAATGTGTTCTTTTTTCCATTTCCAGGAGTGTATTTTTGTAGAATCTGGAATTACAGTTAACTTGGAAATGTCCGAATTCGGGAGGACAAAGGTGAAGTTTTTGGGACATATTATTTCTTCTGAAGGCATTCAGCCGGATCCTGAAAAGTTAGAAGCAATCAGAGCCATTCCAGTTCCATCCACAAAAAAAAAACAAGTCCGCAGTTTTCTAGGCCTCGTAAATTTGTACCGTCGTTTTCTGAATATGCAAATTCTAGTTACACCAAAACTTTGTTCTCTCACTGGAAAAATTACTAATAGGAACTGGGACGAACAAGCACAGTTGGAATTCAATTCATTGAAAGAATCGCTACTTAACGCGCCAATACTAGCTCATCCAGATGTGTCACAAGATTTCTGCCTTAGCACGGATTCTTCTAAATTCGGTCTTGGTGCCCATTTATTTCAACAAGCCCCAGAAAATGACACTACCGTTCAGAAAACCATTGCTTTTGCTAGCCGAGTGCTATCAAAACCTGAAAAAAAATTATTCAGTTACTGAATTAGAAGCCTTAGCTATCGTTTGGGCATTTAACAAATTCCGTTTCTTTCTTTCGGGTAAGCACGTAAAAGTATACAGTGATCATCGTGCATTACAATTTCTTATGTCTTCAAAATTAAGTCATGACAGGTTGAAGCGTTGGGCATTGTTTCTGCAAGAATTCCACGTCACAATAGTCTACATTCCCAGCAAGGAGAACATTGTTGCGGACGCACTGTCACACGCACAGGCTGGGCTTGAGAAAAGTAACACAAAAGGCAACCTTGAGAAAAATTTCAGTATTCTTTACATTCAGAAAGTCGCCTTTGAAAACTTCATCACCACATCTTTAACGGACATTGCTCATGAACAAAATAAAGATCCGATTTGGAAAGACATCAAAAGTAAATGGCATGAAAAGACACACACACAGATTCGACATTATTATCTGGTTAGAAACAACATACTCACCAAACGCTGCACTGTTGATGACAAGCTATGGGTACTTTGCATTCCAGATGATTTAGTTAATAAGCTCATATGGTACATTCATTTCAGCTACGCACACTTTGGTCCACGAAAATGTTATCACATTCTTCGAACGACTTGTTATTTTAACAATGTGGAAGAGAGAATTCGAAGAGTCTTGTCTATTTGTAAACTTTGTCAAAAGGCGAAACCATCTACTATCTCACATCGTGCTCCGTTGTTTCCCATCATTCCTTCTAAATTAAAAGAATTTGCTGCTGTTGATCTCTTGGGCCCCCTTGTCAGAACATCGAATGGATTTTCGTACGTTCTAGTCGCTGTTGAACTTACTTCAAAATTTGTTTCTTTCACTGCGTTACGTAAAGCCACTGGACGGTCTGTATGCAACGCCTTTGATAAAAATTTCTTACCTGAAGTTGGCCATGTTGCTAAAGTCATTTCAGATAACAGACCGCAATTCAGATCTGCTGTTTGGTCATGCATGCTTCGGAATCATAAAATCAAACCTGTTTTTATTTCATTGTACTCACTACATTGTAACCTGTCTGAACAGATTATGAAAGAAATCAATAAGCTTTGCAGACTTTATTGTCACAGAAAGCATCAGCATTGGGACAGATATTTACACTTATTTCAAAACGTGCTGAATGAAATGCCTCATGACTCCACTGCTTTACCACCTATTCTTGTACTGAAGAATGAAGAACCACCGAACAAGATCAGAGAGCTTGTACCTTTCCCGAATACACGTAAACTTCGACACAAAGACATAATTGATTTGGCTATTAAAAATATAAAATCTGCAGCAGACAAAAGGAGAAAACTACACGGTAAAGGAAACGCAAAGAAACTGTATATTGGTCAGAAAGTTCTCATTAAAGCTCATTCATTGTCACATAAGAAGACACACTTGAGTCACAAATTCTTTCTAGTTTACAATGGACCTTACATAATCCGACGTATACCACATGATAATTGCGTTGAAGTTGAAACTCTGCGTACTAGGAAGAGTAAAGGTTTACACCATATTTCACACGTAAAACCGTTTATTGAAAGATAATCTGCTTTTTAACTGTCTTTTCCATAAAACTTTTCACTTCACATTTCTAGTACATGTTGTCACACTTAGAAACTGTTAACATGAAGCTATGTTTTAAAATTTAACTATCCAGTATAGAACCTAGGGAACATATTTAGACAGTAATTACGACTGCATTGTTATAGTGAACAGACGACACAGTGTTATTGTGTGTGTACATTCTTGCTTGTTAGTTGCACTATTATGTCACGACTATAAGGCTTACATACTTAGAACATATACTGCTAATGGGATTTTAATGCAACATTTTGGTGTACTTGAAAAGGCATTCTTTATTTAAAGTACTTTCTGAGATATACCAGATGACACAGTGGTAAGTTTATTTGATAGCTACACGATTATATCATGATGCTACTAATGTGTGACACAATTTACATTGTTGCTTTTGCGGTGTATCTGTTTTATATGTGCACAGTTTCTATGTATTATTCTGGCAAGTAAAACATGTTTTAGTAGTAACTTTTGTGGTATAGCTACAGTGAGATAGCCTTTTCCCTAGCACCACAATACGTTACATTATAGTACTTTCTTGATCACGGCAAAGTACGTGATAACTACGATATCTATACGCAAAGCATTTCACTTTTGTTTATGATGAGGTGAGTACATTGACTTCAGCAGAACTTTGCTTACAGAGGACGATAACTACGACACATCTTACAGCAAGACGCACATTTAGTGCTACAGGATACGCATTTGAGTGATTAATTTTGAACCATTCATTTTTCAAGATTTTTGAATTACAAGGAAAGTTTTCCGTGATACATTTCATTCCATTCCTGTAATCTGTAACACCTGAGGGTATAATTACATTAATCCTCAGGGGGTACACGCTTACTTTGTGTATCATGTGTTTGGCAATCACAAGGAGCCCTAGCTAATATGGTATTTGCTTACACAACTTTACACATCGGTACCATATTTCTCTAACACATAATTACACAGCTATCTGATCATTTAACTGAGAGAGACAAACATTTTTTTTTACTACGTCAGTGACACATGTTTATGTAATTACACAGTTGGATAACTTCACACTTATGAAATAGTATGTTGTCTGTACTTTGTGAACTGTTCATATTTTTTTGGAACCATTGTGATGCTATGAGAGCTTTGAATGATGTATTTGGTATGGAATCGATTTTTAAAGTACGTTTCAGGTAGATGACGCTATTGAAGTGGCAGAGATTTTTGTTTTTAGGTTTTGAAGTTATTGGAGGAAGCTACAGCGATTTTGAGATTTGACTGAGGTGTTATGATGTTATTATTACGATGAAGATGTGTATTATGCTGCTGAGGTATGTTTATGATCAATAAATAAGCTAATGCTATATGAGGAATTTGATTATACTACGTATTTGTTATGATGAAATATTGAAGAAGTGTCAACGAATATGTATATGTGTAATAAGGTAAGGAATAATGAATTGTGGTTATGGATTCTGGTTTGTGAAAAAGGTTGTTGGAAACCAAGAATCGTACTTTAAGAGTTATGAAATGTATGTACATGCGTGAATGTATCACAATGCTGGCAAAAATTTTTTGGACACTGTTATATTTAAAGGATTTTATTTCTACACATTTGTAACGCAAATTCTCGACCTGTGAAATTTTATATGAGACTGTCACTGTAGTGCAAACTGGTGTCGTAAATATTTCGGTAAGAAAGTTAAGTGACCACCTTCATGTAATGCGTCGTGGGCACCCAGCTGCGCGACAGTTGCCTGGAAAAAAAGCCATTAGTGTGTGCCTTTCAGAGGCACAGGTGGAGAAAAAAAGGAGGCAATTATCCTCGCTATTGACATTCCTTTGTAAGCATCGCAAATACGACACACTCAAACCTGAAAACCTGGAGGTCTTAATTTATGATATTTACTAAACCGCCTAATGAAATGATGAGAAACATTTTTACATCTATTGTCTTTCTAGTTGAGAGATTGCTCATTTCGTTTAATACCTAGTTTCTAGCTGCACTGCAGTAATGGTTAAAATAAAATTTAATAGATGCACTAATATAAACATTTTCTGTCTACAGATCCAGTAAATAATAATTTTGTCATATATACTTCCAAAAAAATGAGGGAGCACAAAAAGACATTTCCACTTCACAGGAATTGAATAATTAATTTTTGTCAACGATTTGATAACTTTTTGCAGAGTAAATTTTTGTGATGCATCACTCTAGTGTTAAGATGTGACATAGGTATTAGACATGGCCATCTTTACTGTACTATTTTTTCTGCCTGTGGTTTTCTCATGTTTAGATATAAGTTATTACATTTACTGCTGCTTGCTTTACCAATTTGCATTTTTTGTCACTGCTGTTTGTGTTAATATGTTATGTGTTGCTGTATTGCCTCGTCCCTTAGTTTAGCACCTGAGCTCAGTAGATTTAAGTTAGTTTAAGAGGGGGTAGACTATATAAGAGAACGAGTTGCGATGAATTGGAGAAATGCATTGAGAAGTTATACGAAAAAAGTTCAGAAAGCAGGTATAGGTAGGATTTTCTTGGAAATAAATGATGAGGTAAGATAATGGAAAATGAATAATGAGGTAAGAAATATGTGATCATATAAATACAGAAAGCATGCTTGGATAGGATTTTTTTGGTGGAAACAAATGTTGAAATAAGACGAAAGATCTATGGAATGAAGTTTTGGGTTGGACTGCAGTACCAAATGATACACTGAAAACAAACCCGGTCCTTTCCTCCTGTGTTATTCTGCTATGTGTTTATGTACCCTTGTGTATTTGTCTTTTTCCTGTCTTTATGTGTTTACCTAATAAGATTTACATTGTAGAATTTTTCTGATAATATGTTATTTACTTTGTAAAGATGTTTAGACATTATTTATTCTGTTTTGTTTTAATGCTCGTGTGTGAAGTAGATGTTTCAAAAGCTATTCTGATCTTTTATGTATTTACTTATATCATAATTCCTGTAACACTGATGTGTATGTTTATTTCTATTCCTTTGTAAAGCCTGTGTTACTACAAATGTTATGTGTACTGTTATGTTCTTTAATGATGTATTTTGTACCTTTGTTATTGTATTCTGATGTTATAAAATTGTAATTGCCACCAGTTCATCAAATTAAGTAACTTGTAAGTTACGTTTCACTGCACACGTTTCTGTTGGTCAAAGTATATGGACAATATGTGAGAAGTAGGGACTGTTAGTGTTTGCATGTGTGTTGATAATTCAGCAAGGGGCTGGTTAACAGCATTGCTGGTTCTAAGGACAATTCCAAAAATTTTGTGCATGCACAAGTGGTGGTTGATGGACTTGCTATATTCTCCGCAAGACTTTTCAATAATGATTGTGCACCTGCACAGTCGCAACAGATGGCTGCTGACCGTCTCTACAAGGACTGCAGTGGGTCTGCACCTTTGATGACCCAGCAATACCATTATTTCTACAAGGACTACAGTGGGTCAGCACCTCTGGTGGCCCACCAATACCGTAACCTCTACCAGGAATACAGTGGGTCTGATCTGTGACGACCTATCTACCAATATTCTTCAAAAGTTCGACTGACTCTGCTGTGGGTTTGCTCTGTTGTGGCCCATTACCTGTCTGCATGTCAAGTGTCAGCACTGTCTTTCCGTTGGAAAGACAACACTACTTCTTCAAGACTGCATGGAAATCCATTACTTCCGTGTGTTCTTTCTTTTACTGCTCAGACTTTGAGAAAAACATTGCAATTTTACTGTGGTGAATGATCAGGACTGTCTTTATGGACTGTGAGAAAATTTTAGCTTTCGACCAACATTGTATCAATAAGTGTGTACATTTGATTTCTTTGTTATTGCAATTATGATTATGAAAATTTTTTTCAAATCTGTATTGGTCACTGCCCAAAACAAAAAAATGATTCAAATGGCTCTGAGCACTATGGGACTTAACTTCTGAGATCATCAGTCCCCTAGAACTTAGAACTACTTAAACCTAACTAACCTAAGGACATCACACACATCCATGCCCAAGGCAGGATTCGAACCTGCAACCGTAGCGGTCGCGCTCAAAACAATTTGTAAAATTCTTGTGGGGAGCATGGGGGCTATGTAAGTAGGCTGTTTAGGTTTTCTTATTGGTAACGCCACGTAGCGCTCTGTATGAAAATCACTGGCTGTACTGTGTGCCATCTGTGGCTGGTTAGCATTGTTGTAATACTCGCCACTGTAATGTCGGGCAGTTGGCTGTTAACAGCGCTTAACGTTGCGCAGTTGGATGGTTCAAATGGTTCAAATGGCTCTGAGCACTATGGGACTTAACTTCTAAGGTCATCAGTCCCCTAGAACTTAGAACTAGTTAAACCTAAGTAACCTAAGGGCATCACACACATCCATGCCCGAGGCAGGATTCGAACCTGCGACCGTAGCGGTCGCGCTCAAAACAATTTGTAAAATTCTTGTGGGGAGCATGGGGGCTATGTAAGTAGGCTGTTTAGGTTTTCTTATTGGTAACGCCACGTAGCGCTCTGTATGAAAATCACTGGCTGTACTGTGTGCCGTCTGTGGCTGGTTAGCATTGTTGTAATATTCGCCACTGTAATGTTGGGCAGTTGGCTGTTAACAGCGCGTAACGTTGCGCAGTTGGATGGTTCAAATGGTACAAATGGCTCTGAGCACTATGGGACTTAACTTCTAAGGTCATCAGTCCCCTAGAACTTAGAACTAGTTAAACCTAAGTAACCTAAGGGCATCACACACATCCATGCCCGAGGCAGGATTCGAACCGGCCACCGTAGCGGTCGCGCTCAAAACAATTTGTAAAATTCTTGTGGGGAGCATGGGGGCTATGTAAGTAGGCTGTTTAGGTTTTCTTATTGGTAACGCCACGTAGCGCTCTGTATGAAAATCACTGGCTGTACTGTGTGCCGTCTGTGGCTGGTTAGCATTGTTGTAATATTCGCCACTGTAATGTTGGGCAGTTGGCTGTTAACAGCGCGTAACGTTGCGCAGTTGGATGGTTCAAATGGTACAAATGGCTCTGAGCACTATGGGACTTAACTTCTAAGGTCATCAGTCCCCTAGAACTTAGAACTAGTTAAACCTAAGTAACCTAAGGACATCACACACATCCATGCCCGAGGCAGGATTCGAACCTGCGACCGTAGCGGTCGCGCGGTTCCAGACTGTAGCGCCTAGAACCGCTCGGCCACTCTGGCCGGCGCGCAGTTGGAGGTGAGCCGCCAGTAGTGGTGGATGTGGGGAAGTGAAATGGCGGATTTTTGAGAATGGATAATCTGGAGGTGTGTCCATCAGAAACAGTACATTTGTAAGAACGGATGTCATGAACTGCTATACATATTATGACTATTAAGGTAAATACATTGTTTGTTGCCTATTAAAATCTTTCATTTGCTAACTATGCCTATCAGCAGTTAGTGCCTTCCACAGTTTGAATCTTTTATTTAGCTGGCGGTAGTGGCGCTCGCTGTATTGCAGTAGTTCGAGTAACGAAGAGTTTTGTGAGGTAAGTGATTTGTGAAAAGTATAGGTTAATGTAAGTCATGGCCATTCTTTTGTATGGATTATTGAAAGTCAGATTGCGTTGCGCTAAAAAAAAAAGTATGTCAGTTTAAGCACAGTCATATTTAATTTTTCTAAGGGGACGTTTCATATATTGAGCAAGCAGTGAAGGAAACAATAGAAAAATTCGGTGTAGGTATTAAAATCCATGGAGAAGAAATAAAAACTTTCAGGTTTGCCGATGACATTGTAATTCTATCAGAGACAGCAAAGGACTTGGAAGAGCAGTTGAGCGGAATGGATAGTGTCTTGAAAGGAACATATAAGATGAACATCAACAAAAGCAAAACGAGGATAATGGAATGTAGTCGAATTAAGTCGGGTGATGCTGCCGGAATTAGATTAGGAAATGAGACACTTAAAGTAGTAAAGGTGTTTTGCTATTTGGGGAGCACGATAACTGGTGATGGTCGAAATAGAGAGGATATAAAATGTAGACTGGCAATGGCAAGGAAAGCGTTTCTGAAGAAGAGAAATTTGTTAACATCGAGTATAGATTTAAGTGTCAGGAAGTCATTTCTGAAAGTATTTGTATGGAGTGTAGCCATGTATGGAAGTGAAACATGGACGATAAATAGTTTGGACTAGAAGAGAATAGAAGCTTTCGAAATGTGGTGCTACAGAAGAATGCTGAAGATTAGATGGGTAGATCACGTAACTAATGAGGAAGTATTGAATAGGATTGGGGAGAAGAGAAGTTTGTGGCACAACTTGACTAGAAGAATGGATAGGTTGGTAGGACATGTTCTGAGGCATCAAGGGATTACCAATTTAGTATTGGAGGGCAGCGTGGAGGGTAAAAATCGTAGAGGGTGACCAAGAAATGAATACACTAAGCAGATTCAGAAGGATGTATGTTGCGGTAGGTACTGGGAGATGAAGAGGCTTGAACAGGATAGAGTAGCATGGAGAGCTGCATCAAACCAGTCTCAGGACTGAAGACCACAACAACAACAGTGTAGCTCAGTGTCGGTTAGATCGTCAGTGAGAGAGCACTTCGAATTCCTGCTGCTAATAAGCCTAGTACGTTGTTGGGCTGTTACATATTTTTTTGAGCTTCAAACAGGAGAGACTGCAGTAATGGATTCGAACTGTGATTGCTGTGTACAGATGCGAGTTGAGTTGGCCACCCTTCGGTCACAGCTCCACGCTGCATTGGCATCCGTCACACAGCTTTGTGGCTGCTTCCAATGGGCATCACGGTCGGGGGTCGGACACTGGGATGCGAAGGGATGTGGAGCACGTCCCACGTTTCCCCCGATCGGTCCACTGCTGTGCCTACCGCAGGTACTCCCTTCACTGAGGTTGACTTCTCACTCGTGGTCGAGTGGTAGATCAATCCGAAGTCAGGCAGGCAGCAAAAACCTTCCCGAGGACCGATAGTAGGGACTCCTGCGCTCGTTTGACGAACAGGTTTCGGGCGTTATCTGTGGCTAACAATGTCTCTAAGCCAGATGCAGCGTGTAAAACTCTACAGATTGATCGATGAGAGGATACGGAACCAAACAGGCGTAATGAACGTATGTCCAGAAATGCATGGTTTCCATGCTATCGAACATATATTCAATCACACATTGTTACAGAGACTGCGTTATAATACGCACTGTTCCACGCAGCCAGTTACAGTATGCTTGGTTTCCTCCGAGAGGGTGGTTATGTTCCTCATACGTCATGCCCTAGCACCCTCTACTGCCATAGTAATTGGAAATGTTTTGTTCGATTCACTTCTCTTACTGACTTACCTTGTATTGGATGTGATACAGAGTTGCACACAGTAGTTCCCTGTTCGAATCGAGAGCTTCCCGACATGGTATTTACTTACGGAAAGGCAAATAGCAACGGGTGGCCGGCAGCAACGTTGTATCAGATTACCTGTCTCTGCCAACAACAACCACAGCATTCAATGTTTGCAACAGTGTTTCACAGTTTTCCTGAGACAGGGTTGATCCAGGAAGCAGGAAATCATAGAGGACGTACCCGAAATGTTCGTTCACCAGACATGGAGGAAAATTTGATTAACACTGTGGAAGGCGACCGCCATGTCAATAAGAGGCAGTTGCCTCGCTAGCACTGGTTAAGCCAGACCATTTTGTGGAACATTCTCCATGTCAGTTGTTACTAAACTTATCACTTACAGTATGTACAGGGCTTACTAGCGACAGACTTTGCACATCGAGACAGCGTTTTGTAACTCGTTTCTTCACCAGGCAACCAAGAATCCGGGATTTGTGTCATCCATCCTATTCATAGATGAGGCCACCTTTACGCGGAGTAGTATCTTAAGCTTTCATAACAGTCATCTGTGGGGTAGGATGCAGAACCCCTATGGTAAGATGACAGGGAATCATCAGCATCGGTGCAGCCGGAATGTGTGGGTCGGGATTGTGGTGTCACCGCCAGACACCACACTTGCTAGGTGGTAGCCTTTAAATCGGCCGCGGTCCGTTAGTATACGTCGGACCCGCGTGTCGCCACTATCAGTGATTGCAGACCGAGCGCCGCCACATGGCAGGTCTAGAGAGACTTCCTAGCACTCGCCCCAGTTGTACAGCCGACTTTGCTAGCGGTGGTTCACTGACAAATTACGTTCTCATTTGCCGAGACGATAGTTAGCATAGCCTTCAGCTACGTCATTTGCTACGACCTAGCAAGGCGCCATTATCATTTGCTATTTATCTTGTGATGCATATACCGTCAGACCGATGTTCACCAATTATGGATTAAAGTTAAGTATTCCAGAAGCCACGTACCTTTTTTTACTAGTCTCACCTCCTTTAACTGTTCCAGACCTCACGCCAGCCTGCGTGAGCTTAAACGTGTGCCTTTCGGCTACCCGTCACAGTGGATTGGCTGTCTTGCCAGTCCACAACAGGGATAATTTTCGACGTTATTTTGGGACCAGTCTTCCTTCCACGTCGCCTAACAGGCCGAAACTATCGATGGTTTTTCTAGCGGCTGACATTGTCTCCCCTGCTGGAAGAAGTACCATTGGTAATTCGAAGGGTTATGTGGTTGCCACATGATTGTTGTCCAGCCAGCTTCAGCGTTAACGTCCGGAGGCTTCACAATCGTATCTTCCTTGGTCGATGGGTCGAACGAGGGGCTCCAGTAGCATGGCCTGCTGTTCGCCGGATCTCAACCCGTGGGATTTCTGGTTATGGGGCCGTCTCAAAATAAGTGTGTGTATTCAGAGCCCATTCCTGATGTGGAGACACTGGAGCAGAGTATTCATGCTGCCTTTGACATTGTTCTGATGCACGCTGGCCGATGTGAACATGTGAGACAGAACATGCTGCGGCGTGTACACGGATGCGTTGAGGCACATGGAAACCATTTTCGACACATACTGCAACTATGGCTGCATGGTACAGGGTGTATTAGGCGGCAGTCTCTGTAACAATGTATGAGTGAATAAATGTTCTCTAGCATGGAAGCCTTGCATTTCCGGACGTACGTTCATTAGACCTTTTTTGTTTCGTATCCTCTCATCGATCAATCCCTAGAGTTTGTACACGAGTGAGAAAATTACCATGTTTAAGGGACGCGAACAATAACGATGTTGAAAGATCACTGTGAAAGATATGCAGATGACGCGTACTCGTGTAAGACAGTGGGGGGATCAGCACCTAAGAGAGTTGAAAAGACGCCCCATTGTGAATCTTCATTTCGCCGAGTTCGAATCGTGCATATGTGCGACAATCGACTGTGATAGTGGCCCGACGTTGGACTGCATGGGAACATGAGGTTCTCTGGTCGACCACATCCGACGAGCGACGGGGACAATCGCCGTATTGTTCAACAAGCACATAGTAAACCCTCCAAATCCACGTCTGCCAGCCGAGTACAAGCAGTGCACTCGCTGAAACATTCTGTATCACCCGGTGCCGTTGCTCGGAGCGTAGCAGCAGCTGGAATTGGGAACTATCGTCCCATGCTTTAGACAGTCGTTAAAACATAATACAAATGTCGGCATCTGGAGTGATGATACGAGCGGGAAGAAGGGACTGATAATGAATGGTGTCCTATTGTGTTATTTGATTAATCGTCGTTCTGCATTATACAGGATGACTATCGTCGGCGAGTATGGCGGCATCCTCGGGAGATGTCCCAGTCTTGTAAAGTTTGGGAGACCCACAGCAGCGTAACTCCTGGCGTCATGGAATGGAGAGCCATAGGTTAACACTTAATGTCGCTGGTGGCAGAGACTGAGGGAACTTTGAAAGTTAAATGATCGTCACGGACAAGCTGCGTCTTCAAGCCCTACCTCTCTTGCGAGTAAAGTAGTGCCATTTTGCAAAAGGACAGTTCTCATCCACAAATGGCGCATGTCTCTATGAAATGTCAGTGTGATGATGAGGTGCAACTGTGGGCAGCAAGCTACCCAGCTCTACCGTTGATAGAACGTTTGTATGACCAGCAGGAACGTCAACTCCGTCCCAGAGACGTAATATCCAGGATATCAAGGACTAATTACAACAGCTGAGCCAGCAAGCCTCCATTACCTCCTTCCCACTCGAGTCAGTGCGTGCGTCCAGGGCAGATTAGGTGCAGTATCACTCTAATAAGCAGGCTCGTACGGCAAATTTATTTGTAAATGTAATTCGATTTGGTAATAAATGAAATAGCCTCGCGTACCATCTTCTTTCTTCTGCTCTGACCGCTTTTTTTGTAATCCAGTGTACATTCACTCTCTAGCTTTTACCTGTCTTGTCCTGTGAGTGAATATTGTACTCGCAGTTCTCAGTTCTGAAAGAGATAGTTTGTTTCTGTGTCAGGCCGTATTTCATTTACTACAAGTTCTAACGAGAGACTTTCCTTTTTGTCCTGCTGTTGATTCTGATATCGGAGAGAATGTTGTAGCTACAGGGAAACGTAACTAATAACACACGATGGTTTTTGGTCGGTTCTTAGTTTAGCGACTGATTTTAGAATCACATGAAGAAATGCACAACAGAGACCGCCATAAGAAGTTCTGCTATTTACTACAGATTTAGTTGTTGTTAGACATGAGGTTGTGTTTTGCACAGCTTTTTTTAAATATTTCGTTTTCTATACATTTAATTGCTGTATAATATATTTAAGCTATTAGAAATATGTTGTTGATTTCTGAGATACAAAATTTTGTGGCGAGGATAATGCTATAAGTGTAATTATGTGCAGGGTGAGTCACTAACTAATACCACCAAGAATAACTCCGAAAGTATGTAGGAGCTGAAAAGTTTGTGGGACAAATCTTGCATGGGACAACGGGGGCCATAATATGACGTAGGTTTTCGTTGCTAGATGGGGTCGCGTCAGAGATATGAAAATCAACCTTGCTTTTTTAAATTGCGATACTGTAGTTTGGTACTTATTTTCTGATAGCGGCTATCGAGACGAATCCAATGATGTGCAACAGCAAGATCTTTGAAGGTCAACGATCAAAAAGGTGGCATGAACGTCAATTACAGAAGGAGTTAGAAGTGTGACCACTGGTACCAATGCAGTGCTGCAATCTTCTTGTCATGGACTGAGTGGTATTCCTTATCACCTCGCCACTTATCGAAGCACATGCTCTGACAATTGTCTCTCGTATAACGTGCAAATGGTAAATATTCACCAAATACGACGTATCTATCTAAGGTGCCATTGACATGTAAACACCATTCGACGGTTTCGCAATACAACACTAATAGGAACGGTGAGACTAGTATCGTCGAATCAAGCGATTGTGAATGATTTATTACTCTGAAGAACAAGTAGATATGCTTCTGATTTACGGAGAATGCCAACGAAATTCAATGAGAGCTAGAGACTAATACGCTGAAAGATATCCTCAATGTACTCGCCCTTCACGTCGTACATTTAAATATGTGTATGATAAATTGAGAACAAGTGGATGTTTAACACATCGGAAACATATCCGGCAAAGGAAACTTAGTAACGAGGAAACGGAAATTGATACTCTAGCCACTGTGGTTCGAGATCCTTGTGTTAGTTCGCGACGAATCGCCAGGAAATCTGCCATGAGCGAGAGTAGTGTTGTTCGTGTTCTGCATCGTCATAAATATCATCCTTACCGTATCAGCCTCCACCTAGAATTAACTGGTACGGATTGTATGCGTCGCATTGAATTCTGCCACTGGACTCAACTTCAGACTCAGAGGGATTTGATTTAATTAGATTGACGAGGCTCTATTCACGAACCATGGAAATGGCAACTGAAAATCCACGTTGGCTGCAACAAGTTGCACACCAAAAATTGCGGTCGGTGGATGTATGGTGTGGGATTCTGGAGGACAGAATTATAGACTCTATTTTATTGAAGGAAATTTTAATGGTAGGAAGTACACCATATTACTACAAGAAACATTAGGTCTGTTATTGCAAGAAATACCTTTCGGAACAGGGAACTGAATTTGGTATCAACACGATGGGTGTCCGGCACATTTTTCGCTGATGGCTAGAAATGAGTTGCTGAGACAATTCACAAATAGTTGGATTGGACACGGAGGAGATGTGTCGCGACCGGCTTGTTCGCCAGGCATGACGCCTCTGGATTTTTTTATTGTTGGTATTAGTGAAAGGCATTGTTTATAAAAACATTCCAACTATCCCTGAAGATATGCGACAGAGAATTTTCAGAGCCTTTGCTTCGATAAGTGCTGATGTTTTAAGGAATGCCACTCAACCTATGACAAGAAGATTGCGAGACTGCACTGTTACCAATGGTCATCACTTCGAACATTTTCTGTAAATGGGCGTTCATGCAACCTTTGTAACCTACTCTGACCTTCAAAAACCTTACTGTTACACATCATTGGATTCGTCTCGATATCCGCTATCAGAAAATAAGTACCAAACTAGAGCATCCAATTTACAAAAAAAAAAAAAATATCTTCATATCTCTGAAGCGACCCACCTAGCAACAAAAAACCAAAATGATATTATGGGCCCCGTTGTCCCATGGAACAGTTGTCCCACAAACTTTCCGGCTCCCATCATACTTTAGGAGTTTTTCTTGGGAGCAATAGTTAGTGACTCGCCCTGTATATTACAGAACTACTTAAATAACATGTGGATATTTAAGCAATACTTCGTCGGTCGTGCACAATCTTGTACCCTCAAACAGAGCCACGCATGAAATAATTGCAAATGAACTGAATTTCTTTAAAGCCTTAACAATTTTACAAGTCATGAGAGCGTAAATTTGTCTTAGCTTCCAAAAGACTTTAGAGTGGATGACAGAAGTCATTTGATACCTCCTAATATCGTGTCGGATCTCCTTTTGCGCGGCGTGGAGCAGCACCTAGACGTGGCATGCAGTTAACGACTCGTTGGAAGTCTCCCGCAGGAATATTGAGCCCTGCTGCCTCTATGGTAATCTATAATTGCGAAAGTGCTGCTGGTCCTAGATTTTGTTTATGAACTGATTTCTCGATTATGCCCCATAAATACTCGATGGGATTCCTATCGAGCAATCTGAGTGGCCAAATTATTCACTGTAACTGTCCAGAGTGTTCTGCAAACGCCGGCCGAAGTGACCGTGCGGTTAAAGGATCTGCAGTCTGGAACTGCAAGACCGCTACGGTCGCAGGTTCGAATCCTGCCTCGGGCATGGATGTGTGTGATGTCCTTAGGTTAGTTAGGTTTAACTAGTTCTAAGTTCTAGGGGACTAATGACCTCAGCAGTTGAGTCCCATAGTGCTCAGAGCCATTTTGTTCTGCAAACCAATAGCGAAAAATTGTGGCCTAGTGACATAGTGCATTGTCGTTCATAAGAAATTCATGGGAATGTGAAGTCCACGAATGGCTGCAAATGGTCTCCAAGTCGCCGAACATAACCATTTACATTATAGTTTCAGTTGGACCAGGCGACCCAGCCTATTCCACGTAAAGACAGTTCACAACATTATGAAGCAAGCACCAACTTTCACAGTTCTTTATTGAGAACTTGAGCGTGTGGCAGCGTGGGTCATGCGTCACACTCGAACCCTGTCATCAGGTGTCACCAACTGGAATCGGAGCTCATCTGACTAGGCCACAGTTTTAGAATCGTCTATGGTCCAACCGATATGGGTAGGAGTCCAGGAGAGGCGTTACAGGTGGATGTCGTGCTGTTAGCAAAGGCTCCCGTAGACAATTAACGCCACACTCCAACACTCTGTCGTAACGCATAAGTTCGTCGTCCGTCCCACATTTATACCTGTGATTATTTCACGCAATGTTTCTTGTCTGATAGCGGCGACAGCTCTACCCAAACACCACTGCTCTCAGTCTTTAAGTGAAGGCCGTAGACTTATCCATGTTGTTGTTGTTGCTGTGGTCTTCAGTCCTGAGACCGGTTTGATGCAGCTCTCCATGCTACTCTATCCTGTGCAAGCTTCTTCATCTCCCAGTGCTTACTGCATGCAACCTACATCCTTCTGAATCTGCTTAGTGTACTCATCTCTTGGGCTCCCTCTACGATTTTTACCCTCCACGCTGCCCTCTAATGCTAAATTTGTGATCCCTTGATGCCTCAGAACTTGTCCTACCAAACGGTCCCTTCTTCTTGTCACGTTGTGCCACAAACTCCTCTTCTCCCCAATCCTACTCAATGCCTCCTCATTAGTTACGTGATCTACCCACCTTATCTTCAGCATTCTTCTGTAGCACCACATTTCGAAAGCTTCTATTCTCTTGTTGTCCAAACTATTTATCGTCCATGTTTCACTTCCATACATGGCTACACTCCATACAAATACTTCCAGGAACTACTTCCTGACACTTAAATCAGTATTCAATGTTAACAAATTTCTCTTCTTCAGAAACGCTTTACTTACCATTGACAGTCTACATTTTATATCCTCTCTACTTCGACCATCATCAGTTATTTTGCACCCCAAATAGCAAAACTCCTTTAATCACCCGACTTAATTCGACTACATTCCATTATCCTCGTTTTGCCTTTGTTGATGTTCGTCTTATACTCTCCTTTCAAAACACTGTCCATTCAGTTCAACTGCTCTTCCAAGTCCTTTGCTGTCTCCGACAGAATTACAATGTCATAGGTGAAACTCAAAGTTTTTATTTCTTCTCCATAGATTTTAATACCTACTTCGAAATTTTCTTTTGTTTCCTTTATTGCTTGCTCAAAATACAGATTGAATAGCATCGGGGAGAGGCTACAACCCTGTCTCGCTCCCATCCCAACCACTGCTTCCCTTACATGTCCCTCGACTCTTATAACTGCCATCTCCTTTCGCTCCCTGCATTTTACCCCTGCCACCTTCAGAATTTGAAAGAGAGTATTCCAGTCAACATTGTCAAAAGCTTTCTCTAAGTCTACAAATGCTAGAAACGTAGGTTTGCCTTTCCTTAATCTTTCTTCTAAGATAAGTCGTAGGGTCAGTATTGCCTCACGTGTTCCAACATTTCTACGGAATCCAAACTTATCTTCCCCGATGTTGGCTTCTACTAGTTTTTCCATTCGTCTATAAAGAATTCTCATTAGTATTTTGCAGCTGTGACTTATTAAACAGATAGTTCGGTAATTTTCACATCTGTCAACACCTGCTTTCTTTCGGATTGGAGTTATTACATTCTTCATGAAGTCTGAGGGAATTTAGGCCTGTCTCATACATCTTGCTCACTAGATGCTAGAGTTTTGTCAGGACTGGCTCTCCCAAGGCTGTCAGTAGTTCTAATGGAGTGTTGTCTACTCCCGGGGCCTTGTTTCGACTTAGGTCTATCAGTGCTCCGTCAAACTCTTCACGCAGTATCATATCTCCCATTTCATCTTCATCTGCTTCCTCTTCCATTTCCGTAATATTGTCCTCAAGAACATCACCCCTGTTAGACCCTCTATATACTCCTTCCACCTTTCTGCTTTCCCTTCTTTGCTTTGAACTGGGTTTCCATCTGAGCTGTTGATGTTACTGCAAGTGGTTCTCTTTTCTCCAAAGGTCTCTTTAATTTTCCTGTAGGTAGTATCTGTCTCACCCCTAGTGAGATAAGCCTCTACATCCTTACAGTTGTCCTCTAGCCATCTCTGCTTAACCATTTAGCCCTTCCTGTCGATCTCATTTTTGAGACGTTTGTATTCCTTTTTGCCTGTTTCACTTGCTGCATTTTTGTATTTTCTCCTTTCATCAATTAAATTTAATGTCTCTTCTGTTACCCAAGGATTTCTACTAGCCCTTGTCTTTTTACCCACATGATGCTCTGCAGCCTTGACTATTTCATTCCTCAAAGCTACCCATTCTTCTTCTACTGTATTTCTTTCCCCCATTCCTGTCAAATGTTCCCTTATGCTCTCCCTGAATCTCTGTACAGCCTCAGGTTCTTTCAGTTTATCCAAGTCCCATCTCCTTAAATTCCCACCTTTTTGCAGTTTCGTCAGTTTTAATCTACAGTTCATAACCAATAGATTGTGGTCAGAGTCAACATCTGCCCCTGCAAATGTCTTACAATTTAAAATCTGGTACCTAAATCTCTGTCTTAGCATTATATAATTTATCTGAAACCTTTTAGTATATCCAGGGTTCTTCCATGTATACAACCTTCTTTCATGATTCTTAAACCAAGTGTTAGCTATGTTTAAGTTATGCTCTGCGCAAAATTCTACCAGGCGGTTTCCTCTTTCATTTCTTAGCCCCAATCCATGTTCACCTACTATGTTCCCTTCTCTCCCTTTTCCTGCTCTTGAATTCCAGTCCCCCATGACTATTAATTTGTCGTCTCGTTTCACTACCCGAATAATTTCTTTTATCTCATCATACATTTCCTCAACTTCTTCATCATCTGCAGAGCTAGTTGGCATATAAACTTGTACTACTGTAGTAGGCGTGGGCTTTGTGTCTATCTTGGCCACAATAATGCGTTTACTATGCTGTTTGTAGTAGCTTACCCGCACTCCTATTTTTTATCCATAATTAAACATACTCCTTCATTTGATTTTGTATTTATAACCCTGTATTCACCTGACCAGAAGTCTTGTTCCTCCTGCCACAGAACTTCACTAATTCCCACGATATCTAACTTTAATGGGGGACTATTTTACCTCCGGAATATTTTTACCCAAGAGGACGCCATCATCATTGAACCCAACAATAAAGCAGCATGCCCTTGGAAAAAATGGTGATAGGTAAACCTGAAATTTGGTAATTTCGGCACGCTCTTGACACTGTGGATTTCGGGACATTGAATTCCCAAACGATATCCGGAATGGAATATTTGTTCCTAGGTGCTTGATCACGGTGTCCCTCGGAACACGTTACCATATTTGGAAAAATCCTTATTTCCCAGGATACTTTTTATAATACCTGATAAACTACGCAGCACATACAAACTGATTGCCATGTTTTAAAAATGGAATCAAACTTCTCTTTCGGCCTAGAGACAAAAATCTGAAAAACGTATCAAGGTACACCGTTCTCTCCTACTAGAAGCGGAATATGACGAGTTGCTGAACATTATTCTTTGAGCTACAAAGACCAGAAGATGCAATGCTCACACCGTGTAGTACACTTCTCTGTGTGTCGTATAGCTGATGCAACGAAGACTCTGCTTGAATATTCTCAGAAGGCTGGAGACATGACCTCAAGTTCAGTCGCGTGCAGCGAGCCTGCTGGGCGATCCGTGACTTTCACTGCCCGGTCAGTCGGTCGAGCCACACCGGGGCCCGCTGGGCAGTGCGGTGGTTCGCCAGAACCCGAGTCCTCCCGGCTGTCCGTGCGGCTAGGCTGCTCGCCAAGATATGCGCGCCCACCAGCCATCACATTTTTGCAGGCGCGAAACTAAATCTCTATAGCCCGTCTGCAAGCAGTGTTTTTCTATTTCGCCTGGAATTTAACGACACAGTACTTACAGTAAATAACTGTTGTCTGTAAAATCAGCAACAAGATGGTTGCTTAAATCTCTGCCGTTGCCTGTAATTATTACATCAACTTACTGTTTAGGTACGTGTGAAAAATATCTGTACCTCACGATTCCGTGAAAATAGTTAATGTTATTAATAGTCATCCTACTAATTAGCGAATTTTTACAGTAATAACTTAAGTATTTAGAGGTTATTATTGTCAGACACAAATATGATTATATCACAACAGAACTGTTCTCATATTTTATGAGGTTTTCATTTACTGATCAGGTACGCCTTTCCCTAGGCAAAGTCTGACTTCCGACTGTAGCCTGTTTGACAGAAATTTGTTAAAAAACCTACAGCTGAAATTTTTTACTTCACCGACCAAACAGAAACCTGTGTAATGTGCAAGACCGTGCGAATCGTTCATTAAAAGTCTTGCAGTTTGGGATATCTGTCTAAATTCCTATCAAACTAAGTGCTTCACGATTTCCTAGTAGCAATTCACCTAACTTCGGACTAAAATCTCACGAATATTATTGAGGAACATTTGAAGGAGTGTGGAAAAGTATCGTACAAGATTGCCCTTTTCTGTGTAGTAATAACAACTGGATTCACAGTCGGTTGGAAAAGTCAATAATTTTGGAATCCACATGAAGTGTAAATTGAAACGAGAAGCTACTCGAAACTTCCGGTGACTAAGTTACAGCTTTCGTCTCGTCATCATCTGTGTAAATAGCATTTTCTTTCTTATATGTAAATAAAAAAATAAATCCAGGAAAAACTTCATAGCGAAGCAATCTGAGACTTGTCTTCACCTTCTGCCGTTCCTGATTTCAAAGTTATGTCACACGCAAAGTAGGCGGAAACTCCATAACGAATTCCGAGGAATGGTTCAGCCAGTCAGTTCCGTAACGAAAATTTTTTGATTAACCGGAAAGTGTAAAATACTTTAATAATGCATACCACACCACCCCATTGTGCGAAAGCTTCTTCAGCCTTTATCATGTGTTAAAAAATGTGAGATATAAAGCATTATAAAAGCATTACAGCTATTAAACCACTGCTAAATACATAAAACTGCAACCAGTCACATTTTGAAATGATTATTTATTCATTCCTTGGACCGGTTTTCGAACCGTTTCAGGCTCATCTTCAGATGGTGTACAGGACATAACTACTTCAAGCGTAATGCTGTGTGCTGGTTCTGTGATAAGAAGATGGAACATCTTTTAATGCATCGCCATGAGTATTGTACTGCGACATTATGGGCGGCGTTTGTTGTTAATATCCATCTTCCTGCTTCTATTGAGATGGGCAGTTGGTACCAACAAAAGCTGCCCATACTGTCGCAGTAAGTTAAAAATTAAATTTTTGAACCAAATTGGCAGATAAACAATACTCATAACGACGCATTTAAGCATGTTCCATCTTCTTATCACAGTGACAGCACACAACATTATGCCTGAAATAGCTATGTAACGCATCGCCATGAGTATTGTACTGCGACATTATGGGCGGCGTTTGTTGTTAATATCCATCTTCCTGCTTCTATTGAGATGGGCAGTTGGTACCAACAAAAGCTGCCCATACTGTCGCAGTAAGTTAAAAATTAAACTTTTGAACCAAATTGGCAGATACTCATAACGATGCATTTAAGCATGTTCCATCTTCTTATCACAGTGCCAGCACACAACATTATGCCTGAAATAGCTATGTAACGTCCTGTGCGCCATCTGAAGCTGATCCTGAAAAGGTTCGAAAACCGGTTCACGGAATGAATAACTAACTATTCCCAAAAAGTGACTGGTTGCAGTTTTACGTATTTACAGTCGATAAGCAGTCACAGGTTCTGTAACATCCGTAACGGATCAGCTTTTAAACCATCTGCATTGAATTCAAATGTTCAAGTGTGTGTGAATTCTTAAGGGACCAAACTTCTTATGTCAACGGTCCCTACACTTACACACTACTTTAACTAACTTATGCTAAAGACAACACACACACCGATGCCCGAAGGAAGACTCGAACGTCCGGCGGGAGGGGCTGCACAGTCCGTGACATGGCGCCTCAAACCACGCGGACACACCGCATGGCTTGATTTCAATTACTTCCGTGTTGCAGTACGTCCTTTTTTGTGTTGGATCCATAATTTTACATCAAGCGTTATTTTTCTGTTCCTAGCATAGCAAACTTCCCCAATTCTCATAGAAGTACAGGCGATTTAAAAGCAATTCCAGACGTGTGTGGCCAGTCTGTCCCGCCTTTCCGGCGCTGCCTGTTTCCCGGTTGTCCCGAAACTTGTTCCTAGTACCGGGCGAGCCGTGGGCCTCGACGGCGCATCGCTGCCCGCGCACTCCACTGCCGGTACACTTGAGCTCGACTACGCGCGGTGCGGGCAGCAGGATGGAGCAGTAGGTCGCAGCTAGGCTCGAGCTGGTAAATGTGGCGTGATGCAGGACTCAGGTCAATTTCGGATGATAGGACGAAGAATGTTAATTCAGTCTTAAAAGGTTCTGCATTCGCAACTAAACGCTGCAAGCCACAACAAGGTATATCGAAGAGACAAAAAAACTGGTACACGTACTTTATATCGTGTAGGTGCCCCGCGAGCACTCGAAAGTGCCGCAACACGACACGTCTTGAACTCCACTAATATCTGAGGTAATTCTGGAGGGTACTGACACCATGAATCCGGCAGGGCTGTTCATAAATCCATAAGAGTACAAGGGGGTGGGTCTCTCGTTGCAAGGGATCACAGATATGCTCAATAATGTTCATGTCTAAGGAGTTAGGTGGCGAGAGGAAGTGTTTAAAGTCAGAAGAGTGTTTCTGGAGACACCCTGTACCAATTCTGGACTTGTGGATTGGCCTCCTGGAATTTCCCAAGTCCGTCGGATTGCACAATGGACATGAATGGACACAGGTGATCAGACAGGATGCTTACGTACGTCTCACCTGTCAGAGTCGTATCTAGACGTATCAGGGGTCCGATATCACTCCAACTGCTTATGCCCCACACCATTACAGAGCCTCCAATAGCTTGCACAGACCCTGCTGATATGCAGGGTCCATGAATTCATGAGGTTGTCTCCACACCCGTATACGTCCATCCACTCTATACAATTTGAAACGAGACGCGTCCGCCCAGGCAACATATTTCCAGTCATCAACAGTCGAATGTCGGTGTTGACGGACCCAGGTGAGGCGTAAAACTTTGTATTCTGCAGTCATCAAGGGTACACGAGTGTGCCTTCGACTCCGAAACCCCATATCGATGATGCAGCAGTTTGCGAAAGGGTTACACTTGTGTCACTTTGAACGACTTTTTTCAGTCACCGTTCGTCTCGTTCTTGCAGGATCTTTTTCCGGCATTAGCGATTTCGGATATTTGATGTTTTACCTGATTTGTGATATTCGCGGTAGACTCGTGAAATGGTCGTTCGTGAAAATCCCCTCTTCATCGCTACCTCGGAGATGCTAGCTCCCATGGCTCGTGCACCGACAATAAGACAATGTTCAGACTCACTTAAATCGTCATAATCTGCGATTGTATCAGCAGCAACCGATCTAATAACTGCGCCAGACACTTGTTGTCTTACACAGACATTGCCGAATGCAGTGCCGTATTCTTCCCGTTTAAAAATTTCTGTATTTGAATACGCATCCATACCCCAATTTCTATGGCGCTTCAGTGTATATGGTGAAGGATACATCAGGCTCCATCCTGCTCAAATGTACCCAAGAGGCTTCAATTGCTTTCAATCTGATTTGTATGCAAGCCACACCATGTAACTTATTTTTGCAGGTTCTCTAATCTCTTTTCGGTGCAGTGTTTTGACTATACAAAATACTTGACACCACTAGAGAACGCCGCTACGTATACCTATCAGTCCAGATGCAATTTAATACCACGATTATGTAAGTATCACGAAACATGTTATTAGAGATTACGCTTCTCTTAACGTTTTTAAATTCATATTTAGTCCTATGTCTAACATTTTATTGTAATTAACTAACATTATTGTTAGGATCTGGGTTCGAATCCCCGTGCAACAAAAGCCTTAAGTCTAGTGTTCACATTTTTAAACATGCATATACTTTGTTACTTTTGATCAGAACGTAGATATATGCTTTCGTGGTTAGTTAAGCAGAACCGAAGTTCTGTGTTCCGGTCCAGCACAAAAATTTTCGTCAAGTTGAAACTTGTTTTCTTTGAATTGTCATTTATTGTACTAAATTTGGATTTACAAACATTAAGGACTGTGTCATCTATAAAAGCACATTTTCTTTCAATTGCATTATCGTGGCTTAATTTGCACCTGCGTTGATAGCCATACATAACAGTGTTCTCCAGTAGTCTCTTGTAGTAGTCATTCTGTATTATGAAGCTACTGTACCGAAAAGAGATACAGGACCCGAAAAAAGTATCGATTTTATACAAATGAGGTGGAACGCAGTTGGGGTAGTTGGGTTGATTGTGAGCATGGAAGTACATATTTTCTTCGTGATCTCTTCTATACGCAAAAGATGCACGGGGAGAATGATGATCTTCAACACTTCGTTATTTATTTATTTATTTATTTATTTATTTTGTCATCAGTAATCTGATTCGTTTGATTCGACGACCCCCCACGCTTTCCTCTCGTGTGTATTCCAGCTGTTCTTACGACGTAAGTTTCCGAAGCTCAAGCATAAACCCTCTGTGATCTGCAAAGTCTTCGCCACTTGAGTGTATTGAGCATTTTGCTTGTCTTTTGATGTTTCAGTTTCTTATCGACAACGACTCGCCTCACGATGCATACGCCATTATCGGTGAGATCATTAACATATATTGTAAACGGTAGCACCAAGCACCAATACCTTGGGTATCTCCCTAAATTACGCTTACATGTGTAGATTTTGTTCAGGCAAGATTTACGTGTTGAATATTTGCCTTTGTTTACATTTAATTAATCTCCTCTGGATGTCCAATATCCTTCTGTGCAATAATTGTTCATCGTCAAGGAGAAAATTTTTCTAATTTTTCAGCTGTTTTTCATATGAGCGTAAAATTTACTTCCTGTTTTCTAAATTTCATTCTTGTTTCCTTTGAAGCGTTTAATTTTTCTACACATTCTTGTACGGAATTTGAAAGACGGGAACACTGCAATGAATCCAGTGATGAGAGAATGATCAGCTGTAAAAGGAGCTACTATATAAGTATAATGAAATTTTCGTAACAAACTAATGTTACGTGAAGGTTGAGGATAGATAAATTTATCAGTCCGTTAACAGGTAGGGAGCTGTCAAACGAGACTTCATGGAACATTTCAGGGATAAGCTAATTCACGCAGTATTGAAATAACAAACATTACCCTTAATGAAGTAGAGGAAAGCAAATGGATTTTTCATTTGGCTTCACGATTGCAAACAAAATACCCGCACGGAATCGTTATGGACGAATGTAATTAATTCGGATCATGCCGTGCTGTCCGGAAACGTAATCACAAGTCGCGGATAAAACGTGTATTCATTTTACTGAAGTGTACAGTGTGTGTCAGATGGGAAACAAATGATGCACTCTGTAACATTCAATCTGTACCACTTGCCTTATTTAACGACGTGCTTCCGTTTTCCGTGAAGCATTTAATTGTATTGTTGTAGTCACTAAGTAATCTTGGCGTCAAATATAAATGTGGGAGGAAGAGAACACCTTGCGATAGAAGGTGTTTATTGTTATGAGGCGGCTTGGAAATTTGTGGTAAGGTCTTACGGAGCCAAACTGATGAGGTCATCGGTCCATAAACTTACACACTACTTAATCTAACTTGAACTAACTTACGCTAAGGACCACACACACACACACACACACACACACACACACACACACACACACACACACACGCACACACGCACACGTGCCCGAGGGAGGATTCGAACCTCCGACAGGGGAAGCCGTGCGGACCGTGACAAGACGCCTTAGACCTCTTTCTCTGCCTCGTGATGACTGGGTGTTGTGTGCTCTCCTTAGGTTGGTTAGGTTTAAGTAGTTCTAAGTTCTAAGGGACTGATGACCATAGCTGTTAAGTCCCATGGTGCTCAGAGCCATTTGAACCTTAGACCACTCAGCTACCCCTCGCGGCTTGAGGCGGCTTGCTTGCACAGAGCAACTGCATGAGTACAGCATCACAGCGTGAAATAGGTTAACGGAAAGTAGGGCCGAGATTTTGGCAATAAATATTAGCTATAATGCACGATACTTTATTAAAAATATATACATTACGTTGCTTGAATGTTAAGAGAATGCATGGCAATATAGTACAATGTCCACTTGCACTAATCTATGAATCTAGTCATGAATTAACTGAACGATGACTGTCATAATCAGTAGAATGTCCAGCTGAGCTCTTCTTGACAGTGACTATACAGGGTGATTCCGTGATGTTACAAATTTTCGTGGATGATGGAGAAGGGTAAATGTATCAGTTTGAGACAAGGGACCTCGGTCCGGAAACTATCGAGTCGAAAGTTATGGGCAAAAATCGTCCTGGTTCCTCCGACAAAGTAATACATGTCGCGGTATCCCTCAGTTCCTCCGTTTCAACGTGTTGTTGACAGGGAACCAGCAACTTTATTAAATTCCTTAAAGCGTTTATTAACTATTCTGTCAGCGGTTGCAGTATTTATATTAGGCGACTGTTTTCAAACTTTGGAGTTTCATTTTCGAGCCTGGCCTACTGAGGCTGCGCTGACAGTACCTAATCTTAATAATAAACAACAGAATGGCAACACATACTTTATTAATGTTACCAAGTCAAAAAGAAACTCAAACCGGTACTGTTGTCGCTGAAATTTTAGAACAGGCAGTATGGACCAATACAAGATAAAAATGACTTAAGAACATGGTCTCTAAAATGCATACCTTAAGGGTTATTGGCACTTGTTCATCTTCGCCACTTTGAAAAACATGTCTTCTACTAAACGGGTGCCCGTAGACCCTAGGCTATGCATTTTAGACCCCACGTTTACTGAACATTCTTTTTTCATTATTTTGGTCCGGTACTACCACTTCTGAAAGTTGTCTACCGCGTAACCTTAGCAACAACGCTACCGGTAAATATGTTTCACTGTTTTATAACTTTCGAGCCTGTCGTTTCCGGTCTATAGTCCATTACGTCAACCTGATACTGACAGGGATAACTTCGAAACGCACCCCCATCAGATTTAGTGGTAAGTTGGCCCATTGGGTAGTCCGTCAAAAACTGAAAACTGGTCAAGCATGAAAACATGAAGAAGGTGAACTGAACTGTGGAAAAAAGAGGAGAAAACAGAAACAGGGAACGGTCCAAAATTAATCTACGAAATATTGAGCAGCGTCGGTCACGTTCGTGTTGTGGCTGTGTGGTCTCTGTGTGGGACTGGGAAGGGGGAAATCCGGTCCTAATATCACTCGGTCGAAACATTTTTTTCACAAAATTACGAACTTTCCATCCGGTCGTTGACGTGTCTGTCCTCTGCATTCAAATTTGTGTATTTGTCGTGGCGTAATGTCGGTTTGCAACAGCGACGTGTAATCAAGGGACTTGCAGACGTACGTATCTCCTATTTTTTTTACACAAAAACTGCATGTTATGCCTCTTGCGTTCCGTTTTGGAAGTTTTGACTCTTGAATTCCTTCGTTGTAACATGGTTCACACCCGTGTATTTGTTGTTCTTATTTCTGTGAGAGGTATATGCGGCATCTCACCTACTGTCACTATTCATCAAATTTTCTTACTATATTCTTGCCAAAAAAAAAAAATGGCAAATGGCTCTGAGCACTATGGGACCTAACTTGTGAGGTCATCAGTCCCCTGGAATTTAGAACTATTTAAACCTAACTAAGCTAAGGACATCACACACACCCATTCCCGAGGCAGGATTCGAACCTGCCACCGTAAAGGTCGCGAGGTTCCAGACTGTAGCGTCTTCTTTTTTCCGCACTTCAGTACACCTTCTTCCTGTTTTCTTGCTTGGCCAGTGTTCAGCTTTTATCGGGCTATCCAGTGGGCCAACTTACCACTAAATATGATGGGGGATGCGATGGGGAGTTTCCTTTGTGAGACGAGCCAGCTCGTGTCTGGGACACGATATTGGATAGCTTTGTAGCGGGTTGGCTGACAGAAGTGAAGTAGCACTAGCTGGCGCGCACCCAGAGTCACGAGTTCGCCTTCGAATGAGGAACGGAACACATGGTCTGCTGGAGTGTCATGGGCAGCAGCCGGACTGAGTATTGTAGTAGTGGCCACGATCCGTGGGCGCTGAGGACCGCACTGGGCTGTGCGCTTCGAGTGCAGGCTGTTTGTTTGTCTGCCACTTCTCGGTGTCGTGCACGGAGACGGCACTTGCACTGATGTGAAATAGCAGGCACTGAGTGCAGTCTGTCGGTCTGTGCTGTTTACCGAAAACGTCGCTCAGATGAACTGAATGGAATCAGCAGCAACATCTTCACTGGAAACAGAACATTACTGGCCACAAATGCTAGAGTAGGTGGAGAACAGAAAGCCGGCCGGGGTGGCCGAGCGGTTCTAGGCGCTACAGTCTGGAACCGTGCGACCGCTACGGTCGCAGGTTCGAATCCTGCATCGGGCATGGATGTGTGTGATGTCCTTAGGTTAGTTAGGTTTAAGTAGTTCTAGGTTCTATGGGAATGATGACCTCAGAAGTTAAGTCCCGTAGTGCTCAGAGCCATTTGAACCATTTTTTTTTTGTTTTAGAACAGAAGGCGCCATATCTGGCGAAGAAGGTGGGTGTTACAACATTTCGTACCATTAATCCCTCAATGTCCACTGGGAAAGCATTGCGCTCTTTAATTTCCGTCTGCAGCACGAGTTTCTTCTCAAGTACTTTTTGAACTGATTGCTGCGGACAACTTTTGGTTTTACCTCTTTCCACGTAATCGCTGGAAGAAATTGGGTTTACGTCCCAAAAATTGATCATTTATGGTCACTTTTTCAGCAGATGAAGTAGGGTGCAGGCCAGTATTTTTCCACCCCTCATTTTTTTACTACTGTCTACTCTTTGGCCTGAAGTGACGGATCCATTCAAAGGAGGAAATCGAAAAAAATAGTTCGGATTGTTTATAAAACCGCCAGAAATTTGGTTTTCATTTTAGTTTTGGTCAGCACTCAACAAATCTGGAGTCCGTCTTACACAAAATATTTTCCAAATTAATTCTTTGTTTAAAAGGAGATTTTTTTCCTAACGTACCTGTCATGTGACCTATTTCATGCACGTTTTAGCACCGATCGTCTTGTTTCACGCTGGGTACGTCCTGGCTAGTTTAGTCTATAGTTGCAGGTTTGGGACGCCATTCAGGCGGCTCGTTTTCAAGAGAAGCGCTGCAGTGTTTGAATACAGTAGTACCTTCTTTACGGTTGAAAATGTCCCAGTAGCTGTAACAAATTTACCTAGAACTTACAAAACTAGGTAAATTTATTAAACTTCGGAGAGCGTCAAACCTTGTAAAGTAAACTATCTCTAAGGTAACAAACCCATCGAATATTATCAAAAGCTTTAGCAGTAACAGAAACAGAGGGATGTAGATGACTCATGACGTAAATCACTCGTAACGTTTACCAACCTAGAAAAACAAGAATGTTCTTGGTATCATCATTTCTTTACGATGTCGAAAGTTCTTCGCTTTACAGGTAAATGTTTCCAGTTTCTTTTTCTATGGTGATTTTTCATTAGTTAGATACCCGAGACACAGCAAACTGACCACTTGCTGAGGTGAGTAGGGACAGTTTGTTGTTGGTAACCACCTCGGACATCACAGTATTTTTAGAAAGGGAGAAAAGTTAGTGTTTTATATCTCTTAGAATGGTAGCTTATGAGAGCAATAATTCTGATGGTAAGTAGATGAGAAAGGAAAGAGTCATTGCCTATTTCAACAACCACACCAAGCATTGAACTCTATAAATTTTGGGGATCCACATACTGATGCCGAAGAGGAAAGGGAATGGAATTGTAACTCCCAGTTTAAACGTGTGTCGGTAGGTACAGAGTTCAATCAAGTACATAAACTGAGGGATTACGATCTCGAGAGATGGCAGCCTGAAGTAGCACTTTGTCTATTTACCCAAAACAAGAGTACCAAAATCACTCCAGCTCCTTAATAGAAGAAAATGAGAGTTCTTAAGAGGGAAGGAGTCCGAAAGACGATGATAATTTTGTATAAGGTACATTCCTTTGTATCTCCACAAAGAGCAATGTAATTTATAGGAAAAAAGAAGCCACCACTAAATTTCCATGTAGAAAACAACACTCAGATGTTAAATAATGATTTGGATACATGACGGTATTTAGCCACTGTTACAGCATTAATTACGTATGACATTTACACGTGTTATTATACTTGATATTTTGCTCAAACAGTCATATATTAGTTAGAAAGATTTTGGACATGAAGTGTAAATTTATATTTATTTCTCATTATTTCATGCAAAAAATGTTAAGGTAAACAACGCATCTAATTTACTACACAGGAATTGATTTGTTTTTAGTTGATTAGTGTAGTTTGAAAAATTTGATTTACTTCGTATGCGTGATGTGATGCTTGTGATGTACTTACTTGGCATGAAAATCTTTGTCAACTAATGACTTTCTCACCTCTCTTTTTCTCTTGTGTTTTACTTCTGGCTTCCACATTTTCTCAGATCTCTGGCGAATATCGTTCTGTATTCACTTGCACAACAGATTGGCGACTACTCGTACTGATCACCTGGTGAAAATTCATAATGCCCTATGATGAGGGATTACTGAACGATGATGGGAATAAATTTTCCAACGTATTTTAACTGAATTCTGTTTTCATATATGAGATACACCACATGGTATACATGTACTGCAATTAAAATGTAGAAAAATAACGAAAAATTTGAAACTTAAAATAGCCACAAACCATCAGCTACTGATTATCCGCCGTTTCAAAATGCTTCAAATGGATATAATTATATTTCCCAGAGTAAACGGACAAGCATGCAGTGCATACTGTCAAAATTTTGGCCGTAATATGAAGCCATCGCAGTTACATCTAGGGGAGCTGTTGCATGCACATGAAAATTTATTTTTCTCTCCGTAGTGGTCGTATCTAGGTGTTCAATTTCATAACTTTGCATTCTTCTGGAAGAACTTTGAAAGGTTTCTTTAGAGAAGCGTTGTTCCTACGATATCGGAAATTTTTAGCTCTTTGTAATGTTCATAATTTCATTTGAGGAGAGTTTTCCTTTGCATGTAAATTAATTATTGTAAGTATTCACGCATATGATAGTATGGAAGTTTCTCTCGTGGGCGACTGGTCATATTGTAATATCCATGCTATGATTACGAAAAGTAAAGTCTGACAACTACAAGCCTTGTGCATTAGGAAAGTAATAAAACATTTTTATGCTTTCAGCATTCTTCCTCTTCCGCAAATTGCGTTTAGTATTAAACTTGTTTCATTTCTGCATTCTAAAATTGCTCTGCTGCAATCTCTTCCGAAGGCACTCACCTTTTCCAGCACTGTAGCTTTTATTGCTTCTGTAATATCGTCACTCTTTCTCTGATCTGGAAAGTCTTAACAGTAATGTCTGAAGACGCCTTTCCGCAGCTAATATGCTTCCCATTTCCTAGCTGACTGTTAATTTATGAATTTACGACGCAGTAAAATTTTATTGCATATCTCTTTATGTTGTAATTAGTGTTAATTTCATCGCTCTCATAGTCGTCAGTTTCTCACTTTCTGAGATGAAGTGATTAATGCTGGTAGTGCTTAAGCGAAAAATTGTAAATACATTTAGCACTTGACTATAGTGCCATACAAAACAATCGGTCTTTATTTTGAAAGTACTCTTGGCCATATGTAATGTCACAAAATATCTCGAGAGTTTACACTCCCTTTCCTTGTCCATTTTAAATTTTGTAAAAATATAAAAATATACAGCCAATGGGACTCACAAGCTCCTTCTGTACCACACAACAGAAGAGCAGTAAAAATGTAGATTTGTTCATTTTTGCTTAATCTACGAACTAAAAGCTTTAGTGGTATTCTAGCCCTTAAATATAAGTACAGTGTAGTTGTAAATCTATCTAAAATGTGGGAATATTAAGATAATAAAAGGACGCGGCCGATTTCCTAAACCGTCCACTCAAAATCTGTGCACCACTTACAGTATATCCTGACTGACGAGTGATTAAATCTTAACCTTCCTTCCCATCTGATAAATTATTTTATTTTGGACAATGTTCAATGGATTATGAATTATTATACAATCTTGAACTGATAACTGCGATGAATATCTACAAAGTAATTTGAATATGTTGCTCGGCAGCATTCAACATGGCGTTTGTAATGACTCTATTAAAACTTCCAGATGGAAATTGCAGGCGGTTGTTAGCAAGTGATGTAAATGCATTAAGACGATTACTATGCTGTTACGAAACAGATTTATTAAAAAAGAGGACCACGGTCCATTCAAAATCTGAGGCGAAGAAGTTAACTCACGGCAATCAGTTACTTCGCGAGTGTAAGTAAGAGCGATAGTGTGCGTCCCCTGTTTTGCTTTACGTATAGAATGTTAATGAGGTGTCCATCAATAGATTACGGTAGAAGATGACTTGCGGGAGGACAGAAGACTGTAGTATCACGATTGCTAACATTTTCATGAATTTTAGTATCTTACAAGGACGGAGACCTGTAATACTGAATTAAATTATATACGTGAGTGAACTGTGTGGGTGATGTCACGTTCATTGACTCCTTACTAAAATTGCTCGAGATCGACATTTCGCAGTCATAATGGAAATGGTTGTGGAATAATTCGATCGTCTTTGGGAGCTGCTACGTAACTACAGACAAAATACTGACCTAGCATAACATAAGGAAGGCGACAAGCCAATCGATACAAGCTGAAATCTGTATGAAAAGCATGAAATTTTTGCTGCGGTGTGCAATTATAACGACTATATTTGGAAGAGGGTGTGGTTATGATTAACTGTTGCTGTGTCATGGCAGTGAACCGTTTACTTTGTGGATTCAAATAAGAGCGTCCAAGATTTAACGTGCAGAAAATGTTTTGACACTGAATGTTCCAACGCACACATTATTGCCAGAACTTTCGAATAGTTCCTCACACACTCCACTTCGGCAGTCGAAATGCAATTTATAGGTAAGGACCTGTTGTTGGATCAGGAGATGATTTGTGGTCAAAACTAGAACTGTGCCATTTTTCCTGAGATATTGTAAACATTCGTCACTGTGGCACGTCCATCAATCTCAACGAAAATCATTATGAGAAATTAAATATTGTTGATTTCTTATTCCACATAAAATAATCTTCCTTTTTTTTTAAAAAAAAAGGCCGAAGTGTTTGTTACATTAACAGGTCATTGATCACTCTGTTTATATCGGGTGTCCCTCCTAACAGTCTTAAAGTGCGTTTTCTCTGATGTTTCGACAAATACTTGAAATATTAGTTTATGTATAGGCAGAGTCACCCAAAACACATGCTGCTCATTACCTCTTTCATGCGACACACAGTGTCGACGGAAGGTCACGGTTTGTTCCCTGTTGCGGACAAAATTCCTTGAAGTGGAGTTTTACTTGACAACTCTGTACAGTGGTCCAAAATTAGTCTAGTGGAATATGTGTTAACAGAGGAAATAAATCACAAAGAGTAACCACAACTGTAGCAGCGACAGCACCGGCAAAGGAATCAATTTAACTCTTGAACAATACCTTTCCAACGTCCAATCTTATCTACACTTGTGAAAGAAGAACATTTAATACCGAAATACGAGAAATTTCTTTTCATTTTTTTATAGCACAGATAGTTTAAAATAAAGACGTGATCCTAATAACATTATAACTGTGTGTAATACTTTTGTTTCATTCTTGCCAATTTTAGTTTATTGATCATTTTCAAGCATTTGTGCCTAATTGGTCAAAAACCTATTGTTTGCAGACCATACTATAAGTCAAAATATAAACTAACTAATAGAATGCCGAAGCAGCTGCCCGAGAACATTGCCAAACTTCTTTATAACACAGTCGCGATGAATTCTATGTCGAGGTTGAAACTGGCAAAAAGGAAATAAATGTATTATGAAAAGTTACAGCCTCAGCAAGAACATTGATGTTTTATTGGATATACCTATAAAGGAAACACTTCTAATAAATAATTTTATTATTATTATTTATATTCCCACTTTCACAACGTATTCCCCGATTTACAGTGTTTACCGTTTCTGATAATGTAATATTATTCGCCAAATTTAATTTTATGCGATCTGAGGCTTTTCTGGCGTCTATGGTGCATGCAAGGTTCTCGGGTGCTCTGCTGTGTGCAATCGACGAGGGTCCACGATATTTCGGAGAACAACAGTTCCGGCTTCATCAGTTGGTACTGATAATGGCGGCACGAGTTTTCATCGAAATATCTCAGACGTTCGACTACTGCATGCGGCTGTACACCCGAGAACCTTGGAAGCAAATTTAATTTTATTTTTCTGTTGTGCATATCTGCCTCTAAATCTTCTTAAACATTTCTAATTAATGTCTGAATTACTTGCATCGATGTGACTGGGGATCTTCCTCTCTTCTTCCACGCTGCTGGTCCACAGGACGATACGATATGAGTCTTTAGGCCTTGTCATTTCCGAATAGGACTTGAACCCTATATCCTAAAAAAAAATTGTTCAAATGGCTCTGAGCACTATGGGACTTAACATCTGAGATCATTAGTCCCCTAGAACTTAGAACTACTTAAACCTAACTGATCTAAGGACATCACACACATCCATGCCCGAGGCAGGATTCGAACCTGCGACCGTAGCAGTCGCGCGGTTCCGGACTGAAGCGCCTAGAACCGCACGGCCACCGCGGCCGGCCGTATATCCTCAATTATTTGTTAGATATATACCAATGTGTGTCTTCTTTACCCTCTACAACTTCGTCTAGTATTATCGAAGTTATTTCCCGATGTGTTAACACAGGTCCTGCCATCCCTGATGTGTTAATACATGTCCCGCCACCCTGTCACTTCTTCTTCTTCTTCTTCTTATCCCTGATGTGTTAATACATGTCTCGCCAACCTGTCCCTTCTTCTTCTTCTTCATGGTTATATCCATTTTCTTCCTGTTGACTTCGTTTCCGAATGTTCCTCACCTGAATATTCCTGCAGACTGTCTCCAAAAGCCCATTTCAGTTGCCATCAGTCTTCTATTTAACTGGTATTTAACTGCGTAGACTTGTGTATCATTTGTCATAAAGCTCCCAGTAATGGTTTTGAAGGTTTTTTCTTTTGTTTATAATCTGCTGATCCCGTAAAATACCATTTAATGATCCAACGCTGAAGTTTCCATTATTCATTGTTGAATTCTTCTTTACCATCTGGTATGACTTTTTATTTCTAGATATTTGTGTACTTCAGGATCTGTAATAGTTTCAGCTTCTTCCTTCAGCGTCAAATGTAGATTTGTGCCTCCCATTACCATGTTTTTTTCCCTTTTTTTCTTGTTTTTTTTTTAATTCATGTTCACTTGACAGTTTCATTTATTTAATATTCATGTATTAATTTCCTGGTGATCTTCTGAATGCTCCTTCACCTTGTGCCAAAATTAGCTACACGTCAACAAATCGTGGTGAATATTGAGGGTTATTCAGCCACCTATGGGTTTTACTCAACCCACAACAACTCCTTCAAAAACCAAGTGCAAGGTTTTTATATTCTTTCGCTCGATACTAATGGGCATTTCGTCCCACAGAGAAAATAAACAGGACATTTTTCCAGGAAATTTAATATAAGTAAATTTTTAGTGGGATAAGTTTACGCTGGAGGCCATGATTTTCGAGTTATTAAAGAAAAATGTGTCTGAAGGTGACTTTTGTTAGTTTTTCTTGAATAATTCGAAACTACGGCCTCTAGCGAAAATGTAGCCCAGTACAAAATTTAACTACATTAAAATTCCTACAAAAAGGACCTATTCGTATTTTCTGTAGTTGTAATAGTTTGCTTGTAGGAAGCGAGATAACATAGAAATTTGCACGTGGTGTCTCTGTTGCGGGTTGCATAAAACGTATAGGTCGGGGCTCCTGAATCAGTGTGTAGCAGTATCACTTATTGAAGTATCCATATTATTTCTGTTTTCCTTCCCAGATTCCAAGAATTTTCTTTTGTCACTTTATGTCCAGGTGTGAGAAAGTTTCGTATTTTTATTCTTGCTATATTGTTTTCCTATAGGCACTAAATTGCTTTAATTTTGACAGAATTGCTATAACCTGTGAATGATGTTAAAGTGTTCCACAAGCTGTATAAAGTATATTTTCATAAACTTTTTTTGTGTTTACAATATGAACCCAGGAGCCTGATTTGGTTTATTTGTGACGTACCTAACAGTTACTGCTAGAGTAGTTGCTCCCCGTCAGCAGCACCCCATACGAACAAACCAGTTTTGTCGTCACCGGAAGTTACTTGTACTTTAAATACTAGGGCCATGCATGGCTCCATTTAAAAATAATAGCTCGGTGTAGTCAAAGAGTCGAGTTGCGCATGTCTACCTTCATGCTCTGCAGCTAATACACTGCAAATAATATCCTGTAGCTATGACCCTGCAGTCAAATAGCGTATACCTTAGCTAGAATTGCGAGTTAATAATTTACACAGATAAACAAAATAAAAGTTAAATGAATTATTTAATAACAAGCGTTCTATTTTAACATCTGGAATTGATGTTGACAACAGAATTACGTTGAATTATGTTTATACAAGAAAGGATCTCAAACAATCAGAAAGTCGTCCTATGCTATTCAGTGAAAACCTGACAGAAAATACCGTTATCACATGCAGTAAAGGTACACTGAGAGAGTTATATGGCAGCGAAGTCCTCAAACTAAACGGTTAACAAATATGAGCTAAAACTAAGACAATTTCGTGATTGGAATACATGAAATATTCACCAGCTCGAAACAGTTCAGAGTTCAACATCATGATTGACGAATTAACACCTGTGATTCAACGAGTAGTAACTCATACTCTGTCCATCCTGAGATCCATAACAGAAGTGGAAAAAATTAGAGTGCTGCACTGTAGCAAATTCATATGTCTCGAAATATAAATTCACTTCAGAAGTGAAAGTATATAGCGGCTGTTCACTGCCCAGAATCAATCACCTACACACTCAAATCATACACATTACCATGAACAGGTCTGACTTCTTCCAGAACTCTCCTAAATGTGTCCCCAGTCGCTCCCTTCAGCTCCTCACTCGACAAGTTCGTCTTCCCTTGACTCCCATTGCGTTGCGCTACTGTCTGCTTTTCCGTTGGCTGAAGGCTGTCCCCACCAACATTACATCGTTCTTACGTTCTACAGACATGATCTGACTCATCTTGACCACTCTCCTTACCAAACTATGTATGTCTACAACATTTAAATAAAGAGGCATTTTAAAAATTCATTCACACTCAAACCATTCAAAACAAATATAAGTTGGTCCATAAATAAATATGCTAGTACTCTTGCGCAAATGTGTTCAACATAAACGACAACAGATTGTCATTAACATCATTTAAAAAATTATTTAAGCCCACTTGTCAAAAGCATCTTTTGGCACTCTTTTACAACGCTGATGACACCTCACACACGTGTTTAACAAATTCTTAAGTTAATAATATTTAAATAAAGTTACCGGTAAAACAGTAAACTGTTCAGTAAATAAATACGCAAGTAAGACGAAATATAAGGTATTCATACGGTATCCACTTGCTGTGTAATTGTGGAGGATATCACATTCTGACAAATCTGGATAACGGAAAGATGTAAATATCGTAATAAATCAAGAAATAAAAGAGATAAAAATTCAGAGATGATAGCTATAGTGCAATGCTATCATATGAGATATTTATGTTGAAATCACATGAAGTTTTTAAAAGTTACTAATTTAGAGGTTCATTGTGAAAATATTTATTATCTGAAAAATACTAACTTCTGTAGTTTTAAAAGCATTGGAAATATTGTTGTGTATTTGGATGCTTCGCATTTTTCTCAGATAGCAGATGTATTCATATTTGCTTTAATACTTCACTTTGCATTATTATAGATTCTCAAAGAGCTGTGGGAAGTAATCATTCAACTTGTCAGACCCTCCGCCATTTCGGCGCATTTGCTGCGAGTGACAGCTGTCCAAATGGCCAGCTTTGGGAGTTCCCCATTTTTGTCGACGTGCTCCTTGTCTCTGCACCTGAGCTCGCCCGCAATGGCCGCGGGATGTCCCCGTCCTTACAACTAGCATCCAACCGCGCAAGAAAATTCAGCTCCCCTCATCCCTAGATGCATGAATAATTTCCCTACTTTGTCGTAATATGACAGTTTCAAATATTTGTTGTAAACAAAATATACGGTCGTCCTCCTGAGAAGCTAGCTAATTCTTCACCCTCAATTTCCTTAGATTCTGTCTCTAAAAGACAGATAACCCAAGCAGTTTGGTCCCATAGGAACTTACCACTTCCAAATCTGTCTCTGAAAACCGTTTAACAAAAATACACTACAGGCCATTAAAATTGCTACACCACGAAGATGACGTGCTACAGACGCGAAATTTAACCGACAGGAAGAAGATGCTGTCATTTGCAAATGATTAGCTTTTCAGAGCTTTCACACAAGGTTGGCGCCGGTGATTAGCTTTTCAGAGGTTTCACACAAGGTTGGCGCCGGTGGCGACACCTACAACGTGCTGACATGAGGAAAGTTTCCAACAGATTTCGCATACACAAACAGCAGTTGACCGGCGTTGCTTGGTGAAATGTTGTTGTGATGCCTCGTGTAAGGTGGAGAAATGCGTACCATCACGTTTCCGACTTTGATAAAGGTCGGCTTGTAGCCTGTTTAGCAGTTGAGATGACAGGCATCTTATCTGCATGGCTTTAACGGATCGTGCAGCCACGTCTCAATCCCTGAGTCAACAGATGGGGACGTTTGCAAGACAACAACCATCTGTACGAACAGTTCGACGACGTTTGCAGCAGCATGGACTATCAGCTCCGAGACCACGGCTGCGGTTACTCTTGACGCTGCATCACAGACAGGAGCGCCTGCGATGGTGTGCTCAACGACGAACCTGGGTACACGAACGGCAAAACGTCATTTTTTCGGATGAATCCACGTTCTGTTAACAGCATCATGATGGTCGCTTCCGCGTTTGGCGACATCGCAGTGAACGCACATTGGAAGCGTGTATTCGTCATCGCCGTACTGGCCTATCACCCGGCATGATAGTATGGGGTGCCATTGATTAAACGTCGCGGTCACCTCTGTTCGCATTGACGGCACTTTGAACAGTGGACGTTACATTTCAAATGTGTTACAACCCGTGGCACAATCCTTCATTCGATCGCTGCGAAACCCTACATTTCAGGAGGATAATGCACGACTGCATGTTGCAGGTCCTGTACGGGCCTTTCTGGATACAGAAAATGTTCGACTGCTGCCCTGGCCAGCTCTTTCTCCAGATCTCTCACTAATTGAAAACGTCTGGTCAATGGTGGCCGAGCAGCTGGCTCGTCACAATACGCCAGTCACTACTGTTGATGAGCCGGCCGCGGTGGCCGTGCGGTTCTAGGCGCTGCAGTCCGGAACCGCTGGACTGCTACGGTCACAGGTTCGAATCCTGCCTCGGGCATGGATGTGTGTGTTGCCCTTAGGTTTGTTAGGTTTAAGTATTCTAGGGGACGGATGACCTACGATGTTAAGTCCCATAGTGCTCAGAGCCATTTGAACTACTGTTGATGTACTGTGGTATCGTGTTGAAGCTGCTTGGGCAGCTGTACCTGTACACGCCATCCAGGCTCTGTTTGACTGAATGCCCAGGCGTATCAAGGCCGTTATTACGGCCAGAGGTGGTTGTTCTGGGTACTGATTTCTCAGGATCTATGCACCCAAATTGCGTGACAATATAATTACATGTCAGTTCTAGTATAATATATTTGTCCAATGAATACACGTTTACCATCTGCATTTCTTCTTGGTGTAGCAATTTTAATGGCCAGTAGTGTAAGTAACAACAGTAATACATAATCATATTAAGTAGTTTCATTGTCGTATTTGTGACTGTAGAACTATACGCAAAATGCATTTTTTTTTAATTCTGTGCTTCTACAGAAATCTAGATGGAGTCCATCATACGGCTACAACAGTGCTTTTTTGCCGGGCGGCTTACTAGGACATGGAACAATTTCCAAGGTCTGGAGGCGGGCGGAGGAGCAGGGTGGGGCCCTGTGGGGACGTGGCCAGCAACTGTTGCAGGGGCTCGCGCCCAGGAATCGGTTCCTCGCCGCGGTGTGGTCCGCCGGCAGACGTATAAAAGGAGGCAGGAAGTAATAACGTGGGAGTGCGCTCTCGCTGCGCTCGCTGTCCCTTATCCATTATGGAGCCGGTGGCGCCGTTCCATTTGGAGGCCGCCGGCCACTGAGTTCCAGCGCCGGACCAAATAACAGCTCGGAAGCGCTCACTTGTTAGCCGGCGCCTCGGCTTTTGAACGCTTTTCCTGCCACCCTGCCCCTTCCACCGCATTTTTGCACCCTTTCACTCTTCTAGTTCCGCATCGCTGGCTTCGCATTAGGAGGTGCTATTCGCTCCAGATGTCATTCGTTTGGCCTGTGGCTACAAATACATTCCTGCAATCGTAGGGCTTTCCTTACGTTTTCCCTGTTTCCAAACCGAAAATACTGTTTTTATAATGAAAAAAAATGTGTTGAACTTTCCGTGATTAGAAAATTTTTCTTACCCGTCTGAATATGGGATCACCGATGAATCAAATTTTATTAACACATCTACCTGCTACATCGTCGCATAAAATTATTACGTACACGATGCGTCAGACTTGCATTATCGGCTCTTTTTCGGTACAACTGTGCTTCCAATACTATTTTGGCATCCAGACATACCACGTTTCTGCTATTCGGTCTTTAACTGAAAAAGGGAGCATTAAAACCAAGTTTCTGGCTATAGAACAGTGCCGGTATATTTCTTTTCCTTGACATGGTGAAGTTGTAGTTAGCCGATCTGTAATTCTTTGCAGTTAACGGATTAAAAATGCTTTATAAGTCTATATCCTAATTTATAATTTTTATTGGTTACTAGCTTCGATTAAAGATCTTAGTCACCTTCAGAACAAAGGATAAGAATAGTTTTTTCTGTGTACAAACACCAACAGGTAGGACACACATCATAGTTCATGCGAAAGCTGCATACGTCTTATCATACAGTTCCAGAAAAAAATTATGTAAAATTACTCGAGACTTAGCACCATAAAACATTACACAATTTTAAGCGGTATATAAAAGGCAATGTCCCAGCTCACTGACTGACTCACTCACTGACTGACTCATTATCGCCGAGACGAAACCATTAAGAAAAAAAAGGGTTCAAAGGCTGTGGGACTTAACATCTGAGGTAATCAGTCCCCTAGAACTTAGAACTACTTAAACCTAACTAACCTAATGACGTCACACACATCCATGCCCGAGGCAGGATTCGAACCTGCGACCGTAGCGGTCACGCGGTTCCAGACTGAAGCGCCTAGAACCGCTCGGCCGAAACCACTAAGATAGAAACTTGAAATCTGGGGAGGGTGTTGATCTTATACTGGAGATATCGTTTAAGAAATACTGCTCGAAAGTCCACTCCTAAAGTGGAGAAATAGGTGATGAAAGGATTTTTGAAAGACTTTTTGACTGTATGTCGTTATTAAGGCAATTTGAAGAAGAAAATACGGAAACTTGTCTTGTTGTTCTGTTAGAAATAGAAAAATAACTGTTTCAGAATTTTTGGAAACAGCACCATTAATAGGGTGGAATAATGGGTAAAGGTTTTTAGGGAATGATTCATTATTGAAGAACTACTAAACATTTTTAAAGCTACATCTCTAAAAACTGATGTTTAATTTCTCCATCAGAAATAAGGATACCTGTTTCAGTGTTTTTGGAAATTCAGTCCCCTAAGCAAATGAAATTGGGATGAAAAGTTTTATGAAATTATATCAGTATGATAACATTTTCAAAGGTAAATTTATGAAAACTGCTTTTTCACGTCTCGTTTAGGCATAAAGAAATATGTGTTACGGGATGAAACCTTCTATGGATGTATCATCACAAGAACTCAAAAATTATGGTTTTGAAAAACGTAAGACTCCAGCTCCCAGTATCGCTTTTTGGTCAGAAGCACATTCCCAAACGACGACGCTCACATGTCCTTAATTAGCATGAAAACTTTAGAAGGTGTTGCAATTTGTGAACAACGAAAATTTTGTTAAAGAAAATAAAAAAATATCTTGCAGACCATACAGACTATACGAGTAGGAGCGAAGCAGTGGTCTCTAAGTCATTATGAGATGTGAGGGTGTCTTTCCTGCTGTGATACTGGGGTTTTCCTTGTTCACCAGTACCACGTCTCATGGGCAGCTCATTCTGGTAGTCACGCTACACATATGAACTCGCTAATATCACGCAAATGGATGAAAATTATGTAACCTTTTCTGGTGCTGCGTCTGTAGAGTAACATAAAGTGTTAGTTGTAATCTCACTCGGCACTTCCGGAGATCATCTGCTATAATGTTATTACACAAAGATGAGACGATCTATTACACTTGGGTGATCTTACATCAGTGTTCCATCGAACTGCATAATAAGATGAAACTATAGAGATTGTACAGAAATTATGGTTGGTGTTTGTACCCAGAAAATTGGTTTCTCATCCCATGATCTAAAAGTGGCTAAGAATCTATTCGGAAACAAACAACCAACAAAATGTCCATATCACCCAATAAAGGGTTTCTATGAACCCAACAACAGTGATAATATAAATGATGTGATGTTGATACTTAAGGTGGCTGGGATGGTATAATAAAGTGATGCAAACGTCCTCTGCGCTGGATTATACAGTCAGTCATACGCCAAAGAAACTGGTAAATGCATGCTTATTCAAATAAGAAGAGATGTAAACCGGCAAAATACGGCGCTGCGGTCGGCAACGTTTATATAAGACAAAAGATGTCTGCCGGAGTTGTCAGACCGCTTACTGCTTTTTCAATAGCAGGTAATCAAGATTTAAGTGAGTTTTATGGTGGTGTTACAGCCGGCGCACGAGCGATGGGACACAGCATCTCCGAGATAGTGATGAAGTGGTGATTTACCTGTACAACCATTTCACGAGAGAACCATGAATATCAGGAATCCGACAAAGCATCAAATGTCCGACATAGCTGTGGCCGGAAAAAGATCCTGCAAGAACGGGACCAACGACGACTGAAGAGAATCGTTCAACAAGACAGAAGAGCAACCTTTCGGCAAATTGTGGCAGATTTCAATGCTACGCTATCTACAAATCTGACGGTGCGAAATATTCAACGAAACATCATCGATATGGGCTTTCGGAGCCGAAGGCCCACTCGTGTATAATTGATGACTGCACGACACAAAGCTTTACGCCTTGCTTGGGCCCGTCAACACCGACACTGGACTGTGGAGGACTGGAAACATGTTCCCTGGTCGGACGAATCTCATTTCAACTTGTATCGAACCGATGGACGTGTACGGGTATGGAGACGAGCTTATGAATCCACGAGCCCTGCATGTTAGCAGGGGACTGTTCAAGTTGGTGGAGGCTCAGTAATGGTGTGTGGCGGTGCAGTTGGAGTGATGTGGGACATCTAATACGTCTAGACACGACTCTGACATGTGACACGAACATAAGCATCCTGTCTGATCACCTGCATCGATTCATGTCCATTGTGGAGTCCAACGTACTTGGGCTATTCCAGCAGGACAATGCGAAAACCCACACGTCCAGAATGGCTAGAGAGAGGCTCGCGGAACACTCTTCTGAGTTGAAACACTTCCGTTGGCCTCTAAACTCCCCAGATATGAAAATTATTGAGCATATCTGGGATGTTTTGCAACGTGTTGTTCAGAAGCGATCTGCAACCACTCATGCTCTTATGGATTTACGGACAGCTCAGCAGGATTCATAGTGTCAGTTTCCACCAGCATTGCCACAGTCAATAGTCCGTGTATTTTACCCCTGCCAACTTCAGAATTTGAAAGAGAGTATTCCAGTCAACATTGTAAAAAGATTGCTCCAAGTCTACAAATGCTTGAAACGTAGGTTTGCCTTTCCTTAATCTTTCTTCTAAGATAAGTCGTAGGGTCAGTATTGCCTCACACGTTCCAATATTTCTAAGGAATCCAAACTGATCTTCCCCGAGGTCGGCTTCTATCACTTTTTCCATTCGTCTGTAAAGAATTCGCGTTAGTATTTTGCAGCTGTGACATTAAACTGATAGTTCGGTAATTTTCACGTCTGCCAACATCTGCTTTCTTTGGGATTGGAATTATTATATACTTCTTGAAGTCTGAGGGTATTTCACCTGTCTCATACTTCTTGCTCACCAGATGGTAGAGTTTTGTCAGGACTGGTTCTCCCAAGGCCGTCAGTAGTTCTATTGGAATGCTGTCTACTCCCGGGGGCTTGTTTCGACTCAGGTCTTTCAGTGCTTTGTCAAACTCTTCACGCAGAGTCGTATCTCCCATTTCATCTTCATCTACCTCCTCTTCCATTTCCATAATATTCTCCTCAAGAACATCGCGCCTGTATAGACCCTCTACATATTCCTTCCACCTTTCTGCTTTCCCTTCTTCGCTTAGAACTGGGTATCCATCTGAGCTCTTGATATTCATGCAAGTGGTTCTCTTTTCTCCAAAGGTCTCTTTAATTTTCCTGTAGGCAGTATCTATCTTACCCCTTGTGAGATAAGCCTCTACATTCTGACATTTGACCTCTGTCCTCCCCGCTTAGCCATTTTGCACTTCCTGTCGATCTCAATTTTTAGACGTTTGTATTCCTTTTTACCTGGTTGACTTACTGCATTTTTGAATTTTCTCCTTTCATCAATTAAATTCAGTATCTCTTCTGCTAGCCAAGAATTTCTACTAGCCCTTTTTACCTACTCGATCCTCTGCTGCCTTCACTATTTCATTCCTTAAAGCTACCCATTCCTCTTCTACTGTATTTCTTTCCCCCATTCCTGTCAATTGTTCCCTTATGCTCTCCCTGAAACTCTGTACAACCTCTGGTTCTTTCAGTTTATCCAGGTCCCATCACCTTAAATTCCCACATTTTCGCAGTTTCTTCAGTTTTAATCGACAGTTCATAACCAATAGATTGTGGTCAGAGTCCACATCTCCCCTGGAAATGTCTTACAATTTAAAATCTGGTTCCTAAATATCTGTCTTACCATTATGTAATCTATCTGAAACCTTTTACTAACTCCAGGGTTCTTCCATGTATACAACCTTCTTTCATGATTCTTGAACCAAGTGTTAGCTATGATTAAGTTATGCTCTGTGCAAAATTCTACCAGGCGGTTTCCTCTTTCATTTCTTAGCCCCAATCCATATTCGCCTACTACGTTTCCTTGTCTTCCTTTTCCTACTGTCGAATTCCAGTCACCCATGACTATTAAATTTTCGTCTCCCTTCACTACCTAAATAATTTCTTTTATCTCGTCATACATTTCATCAAGACTAAAGAAAAATCAAGACGTTCGTAGGATTTGTCGAACTAAAAAAAGCGTTCGGCAATGTTAAATGGTGCAAGATGAGAAAAATTCTGAGAAACATAAGGGTAAGCAGTAAGGAGAGACGGATAATTTATGTACAAGAGCCAAAAGGGAATAATAAGATTGGACGACTAAGAATGAAGTGCTAGAATTAAAAAGCGTGTAAGACAGGGATTTAGCCCTTCGCCCCCTCTGTTCAATCTGTACATCGAAGGAGAAATGATGGAAATAAAAGAAAGGTTCAGGAGTGGAATTTAAATTTCAATATGAAACGATACGATTTTCTGATGACATTGATATCGTGGGTTAAAGTGAAGAAGAATTGCATGGCCTGGCAAATGGATGGGGTGTCTAATGAGTCTAATGAGTACAGAATACGGGCTGAGAGTAAATCGAGGAAAGTCGAAAGTAATAAGAAGTAGCACAAATCAGAACAGCGAAAAACTAAATATCAGAAGTGACAGTCACGGATGAGGTTAAGGAATTGTACAACCTAGGCAGCAAAATATCCAGTTACGGAAGGAGCAAAGAGGACTTCAAAAGTAGTTTAGCACTGGAAAATAGGGCATTCCTGGCCAAGAGAAGTCTACTAGTATCAAACATAGGCCTTCATTTGAGAAAGAAAATTCTGAGAATGTACGTCTAGAGCACAGCATTGTATGTTAGTGAGATATGGGCTGTGGGGAACCGGGACGGAAGAGAATCGAAGCATTTGATTTGTGGTGCTGCAGACGAATGTTTAAGATCAGGTGGACTGATAATTGGAGAGGTAAACAATGAGTGGAAAACACTGACAAGGAGAACGGACAGGATGGTATGACGTCTGTTAAGACATCAGGGGAATAACTTCCATGGTATTAGAGGGAGGTGCAGGTGGGACAAACTGTAGAGGAAGGCAGAGATTGGGATACGTCCAGCAAATAATTGAGGACGTAGGTTGCAAATGCTACTCTGAGATGAAAGGTTGACAAAGGAGAGAAATTCGTGGTTGCGGCCTGCATAAATCCAATCAGAAGACAGATGACAAAAAAAAAAAGTTTAACACAGAAATTCAGCTCCTATGACATTACTCGCAATGAAGATTTTGCAGTTGCTACGGAGCCGGCAGATTCATCGTGCAGGTCTGGTACACACTGAATGTATCAGTCTGACGGCAAGCAGCGTCACAGACACAAGACCGTTTCAAAAAGAAGTAGGATACGCGAAGCTACTCTGTATGTTCACTCAGCTTTAGGGAGCGAATGTTCAAATAAGTTTATTATAAATACATCTCCTTTCATGTTTTTAATACAAAGTTGATACAACATCTTCATCAAATGACTGTTTGTTCATAGGAATTCATGAGTCTAGAAACTGTGGCTATATTCTACGTATATTTCCTTAACTGAATTCTGTTACATTTGCTTCCAGGCAAAAGGATTCATAGATGTTCAGGTTTTATTTGTTGATGTAGATAGACAATTTCTTCTCATTTGCCTTTTTTATGTGTTTTATGACCTGAAAGCACATCATGTGAGAAGTGGTCCAAAAATGTTTACTAGCTCAAAGAGTGTTTGTTTTTCTTTGTGTAGATGTTCTATACTTAGTTTTTGTAGGTCTTCATGTGATTCCTTCAGTGCTGCAATTGTAAACACTGATTTCATCCCTTTTCCCATTCACACTCATCTGATCTCGTATGCTCCACACTCAAAACAACATTTAGAGAAAACTTTTGTCACTACCCTCATCGAAATATGTCACGTTATTGTCGATGTTAACTTGGACAGAGATACTGGTTGTACTTAGTGTAGCACTAACTTTGAGTTCGTGTTGCGAGTTCATGTAGTGAGGAGCAGATGTAAACGTACTTGATTTTATGCGTGTGTGTGTGTGTGTGTGTGTGTGTGTGTGTCATCAGCGCCCGTAAAAGTCCCAATTTGTGCACAGTCAATTTTTTTTGCACAGTCCAAGAGAGCCAATGTCACGAATGATGGTGATGGTGATGGAATGATGAGGACAACACAAACATCCCGTCCACGGGCGGAGAAAATCCCCAAACCGCTCGGGAATGGAACCCAGGACCTCGTGATTTAGAGGCAACAACGCTAGCCACTAGAGAACGCTTGAGAGGTAACCAGCTTTGGTTCCATCAGGAACCGTTGTGCACAACCATAATAGATTGTAAGGAAGGAGGTGCACATAACAGTCATTCCCAGTCCCATTAGTTTTGATCATGCTTGCAACTCTAGATTTCGGTTATAAATAGCCATCTTCAATGGATTTTCGTTACAATTCAACAGACTCGCGTCACTTCATGTCACCATACGTTCTTACAGATGTAGAGGAGGTCACTACCGCTATCTTCAGGAGTGTGCTGTGCAATTCACCAGGCATAGACGGACTCCCTGCTGAATTTTTTCGTCTGTTTTGTGTCTCGTGTCTATATGATGGACGAAGATGTGTAATGAACTGATCATGTCTGCAGTTGCGATTACGCAAGCTTTTGTCGAGGGCATTATTGATCCTGTTCATAAACTGACACCAGGAATTACTACGGACCAATACCGCCCTACCATCTTATTAAATAACACAAACAATCCTGCTGGAGGAACATCTGCAACTGGGCATTATAGCAGAGGTAGAAAATACCAATTCAGTTGTAAGGTTCTTTCCATTTTTCTACCGAGCGAGGTGGCGCAGTGATTAGCACACTGGACTCGCATTCGGGAGGACGACGGTTCCATTCCGCGTCCGGCCATCCTGATTTAGGTTTTCCGTGATTTCCCTAGACCACTTCAGGCAAATGCCGGGATGGTTCCTTCGAAAGGGCACGGCCGATTTCCTTCCCCATCCTTCCCTAATCCGAGCTTGTGCTCCGTCTCTAATGACCTCGTTGTCGACGGGACGTTAAACACTAATCTCCATTTTTCTGCAGTTAAAACACGAGGCATCATCAGGTGTTGTAACTTTCTCCTGTGAACCCGAGCGCCGCAGTGGATGAGTACAGGAAGTACTCGCTGGTGATACACCACGTGTAAGAGCCCGAAAGTACAGAAAAATAAAAACAAACCCACAACTGAGCCAGTACGTAATGAAAGAATGATTACAAGATTCTTGTGTGGTTATTGGCGGCGCTCTGGAGACCCCTCTGTCCTCTCCACCGCGCAAAGTACGCCAGGCGGCTCAGCTAACGTCCAGGCAGTCACTGGTGACTGTCATGACGTGGTTTCGCATGGCAGAGGCGCGCAGACTTCGTGCAGCAATTGCATTCATGGATTTCGATAGTGTTTTGGCAGGGTGAGCCATGTATTTCTATATTCTCTCTTAGAAATGGTGGGCTTCCCTGCCTGGTTCATCGGCATCATTCAACTGCCTCTTTGCGTGTGATTAGGGCTCGTGAAAGAGCAGCTGGAAGTGTGATGAATGTGTGCTACTCCACGATGCTGTCTATTGGTCGCGAGCTACCCCGGCAGATTTGGCGCCCCTTCCTGTGTCCACCGTCTCCACTGTCTTCGGATCGCCTTGTGGAAATTGTTTTGTGTCCTGGTTGGAAACCTAAACGTTTCAGCCCAACACATTTGATAATGTTTCATCATTGTATGTAGCCACTGCAGCATACACTCCAAAATACAATGTTTTTATTTCTACAAACATTCTTTTGGGAATCCTAATCTAAATTAAATTATTTACACTTTCATTTGGATTTTGTGTTTTCCCATCTAAACACTTTTCCAATAAACTTGGCTGTGATAAATCTCTGAATATGGGCTTAATTACATCAATTACAGTATTTGGCAAACTTTTTTATGGGCACAGTGCATGTTGTGGGTGCTCATTTGTTGACGCAGTACGAAAAAATAATGCCCATACTGCTCTTCTCATATGCTCAATGCTTCTTGTATTTTACGTATTTTGCCTAATTGCACACCCATAATACCTCTGCAATCCATCAATTGTTTCATCTGTCAATCTTCCTCTTCCTCCAAGGGTCTCATCATCACTAAGCTTCTGGGACCCTAATGTCTGCTATAGTTTGCGCAAGCGAGCCCCCATGCGATTCTGCACATGTCCAATGCACTCCTGTTTTTGAATGTGAATTTCATTGCCATAAGGTTTGAGTTCCTCTACAGATGCATATCCCTTAGAATCACCATCTCCTAGATAGTGTATCGTACATTATATCACTCCTGTGATCTGGAAAAAAATTGGTTTCACTCCCTCTACTTCCATCGCTGCACTTGTGCCATGAAGATTTGCTTCACAACTTTCACTATGTTCGTCCTTGGTATTGCCCTTACATCTACAATGTTTTGAGAGAATAGCAACATCAACTACTTTGCAACTGTCTCCATTGGTAGCTATCAAAACTCCATTTAGAGATTTATGACCTCTACGTTGCCATGATCCATCTAAAGCAACAGTTAAATCTCTACAAGTCCAATTATCTGTCACAGCTTCTTCAACTGCTTTCTTCATTGTTGCTTGAGCAACCTCTTCAGCAGAAGTTCCCACTAATTAATTACAAAATCCAAACTTTTTTGGTGGTTTTGCCAAATTTATAATTCCAAATAAAATTGTCCCTGGAGCACTGTCCTTGCCAATGCAACGCAAGCCATACACTAGCCTAACTTTTATATCATACACCTTTTTTCCACTATTATCACACGAGGAATACTGTTAGAATTAGAAAACGAAACTTCTGCAACACATTTGTTACACTTCAATAACATTTTAGATGCCAAACCAATGTGTGAAGTTATTTTCAATTCCAGTCCTCTTTCTTTGCAAACTTGGCATAAAATGTTATGTTTCAAAATATTAGAGAGCAAGGGAATGTTAATTATTTCATTCACATCATTACTGTCACTTTCATAGTTTTCAAATTTTTCTTTGCAATCACAAAGTTCCTTGCTGGAAGAAGTTCCATCACATTCACTTGGAATAGTCGGTGAAGCAGTCAGAGTAGCATCTCCCTTTGAAACAACAAAAGATTTCTTCTTCCACTCATTGTGCCTTTTCTTAAACACTCAAATGCTGAAACGGGGCATATTGATATCCACAAACCAAATACGTAAAACAGGTACGAGCAAAATCCCGAAATATACAAAGTTGAACAGCTAAACAACACAAACCAAACTTCACAATTCAACACACACGGTATAGCGTTTACGTTTACCGATATGATCAGTCACTTGTCACAGAGATAAAGACATACAACGTTGGAAAACAAAACACTCTCTAAATCCGCAAAGATACCCTGCTTGCAGCCAGCGTGCGGCGCCATCAGAGGTGACACACCAAGTCACTACAACCGTTTACGCGGCGCGTCAACTTTGCAGCAATAAAAAACACACTTAGAATTCACTTAGAAGTGTGAAACTTGATTTGTTATATTCAGAAAGCTCCAAATAATTTTATAATGAAAAAACCAAAAAATGTTAATTTTGTCATTTTCATCGTTCCGGCTCCCCTAAAAGGATAGCAGTGGCACGGAAATTTCAGGAATCTTTTAGAAAAAGGAAATGCAGAACCACATGTTTTGCTCATACCGCGTGTCATAAGACGACGAGGGAATAGAGCATTAGTTAAACGGCTTGGTTTTCCTGCAACACAAAAGAGCTGGATTGACGCTGACTATTTGCTGTATAATGGGGCTCACAGAGCACAACCAGCACAGTAGCAAGATAGGGGACACATCATAGGAGGTGGTGGTATTATCGACAAAATTCCCGCTGAGTTACACATTGCGGGCTACAACCACTGCGGACCTGGTACAAAGGTTCCTAAACGTTTGGCTCACGGTGATAAGGTGATTAACCTGCTTGACGAGGCGTGTTTGGAATACGACACTGCATATGCAAAACATAAAGATCTCCCAGGACGTCATGCTGTAGATCGAATCTTAGCCGGTAAAACCAAGGCAATACGTGTGAGAAAAGATATTGCAGCGCACTGCAGCATTTATAGTCCATAAAATAATGCACGGTAAAATTAAGTTGGGCCTGCGTGTGAATTTCAAGCAAGTTATAAACGCTGCACGTTGTGGACTGAAGAAGAATGAGACAACGATGAAGAAGACGAGGGGGTGTTTAAAAAACTGTATCCTCACAGTGATGTATTCAGACAAAAGAGCTCTGAAGCATGAATGACTGATTAATGCACCCCGTGTTCTGCCAATACCCAAGACATCGAGTGGAATTATCCCTTTTCTCATTCCTGTCCTTGCAGTTCTCTTAAAGATAGGTCCACTGGCTGATGGTGCTGCGGCTATTGCCAGAATAGTCACGAACACACAGAACTCACAGGAGCAGCGAGGAGAGGCAAGGAGACATAACCGCAAAAATGGAAGCTCAGCCATCGTAAAAGGGCTATACCAGAAACGATACAAGAAATGACTAGAATTCTTCATAAATTAAAGAAAAAAACATTAGCCATTCTATAGGACTGACCACTAACATATTTGATCAAGTTTGGTGAAAAAAAAGTATCTGTATTCCAAGATTACACCGTGTGTTTTTGCGAGACACATTACCAAAGACTATGTGGAAATTCAGAGAATGTGGAATTGTGAATTGAGATGTTTCTGGAGGACCTGGTGCACACTGGTTAGCGTATATTGCGCAAAACATAAGTAGCATCTACTAATCCAACTCACTGGGAGATCTGCAAGCACCAGAAGAGTTACAACGATACTTCATCAACAGAAGACGTGTGTAATACATTTTTATTGCTGTCAAGTCTTTAATAGTTACCAGTGTAAACGTCTACGAATCATGTTCCTCCAAATTTTTACGAAGAAGAAAATGTAAGAAGGTGCATTAAGCATCCACTCATCAGCTGAGGTTCAGATGCAACGTCGTATACTTTGACTTTAAAATAACGATCTTCTGTATTATTTCCCACCAACTGATTTGAGCAATAGAGAGTGTAGTATTGCATCGATTTGAGTGGAGACCCAGAATAGCATCACACGGCCCGCCAGGATAGCCGAGAGCGCTGAGGCGCTGCTTTCTGGACTCGGGTAAGCGCGCCGGCCCCGGATCTAATCCGCCTGGCGGATTAATGACGACGGCCGGTGTGCCGGCCAGCCTGGATGTGGTTTTCAGGTTGTTTTCCACATCCTCCTAGGTGAATACTGGGCTGATCCCCATGTCCTGCCACAGTTACACGACTCACAGACATTTGAAACTCATTCACACTATTTCACGATTTACACTGGATGCAGACAGCTGGGGTACTCTAGTTCCGTCTTAGGGGGTACGGGGTGGTGGCAGGAAGGGCATCCGGCCGCCCCTTGCAATTACCATGCCAAATATGGTTAACCATGGCCGGCCCTGAATAACCGCAGGACAAGGTGCAAGCGATAGGATAGTACAATAGCATCCCAAATATTGCACAGGCTAACAATTAACTTCATCTGGAACTTAACGGTCGAAAAGAAATTGTGAAAATAGAACCTGGTGCATATGACACTGATTATTTAAACGAAATTTTAAAGCAGTCTGGCAAAGGAATTTTGCCACGTGCTTTGATTGATATACACTTAAATCTGAAATAAAGACAGTGAATGCAACGATTGACTTTAACAAGAAAGGTTCAGTAGGACGACTATTGGAAATAACAGAAAGACAGGTTTTGAAGAAGGCTCCTGATAAATTTTACAAATCTGACCATTCGGTAGATATACTTCCTGTCAGTACAATCCGCGTCGAGTGTAACAAAGCAACAAACTCTTATCTCAACAACACAATTTACCGATTTTTTTCCATTAGGTGGAACTGGATATAAGATTACTGAGACCTCTACCAGCGCTGTGTACTTCCCAGTATCATACAGACAGTGGACTAGCTAGAGCTGCGTATTGTGGACCAAGTTAAGCAACTTGTCGAATTTTGTGGTAGGGAAAGCATTGTGCTATATCTAAAGCAGAACCACCAATGACCTTCAGTGTGCAGAGACTAGCAATTACCTTCAGGTGGTCGGGACTTGCAGTTGACCAGCCCCCAAACTCTGTGATAACAGGAGACCGGAAGCGGTAGTGGCGATCTTCAACCAGCCGAGACTTGACGCATGCCAACGGTCAGGAAGCCACGATGGGGATGAGATATAAAACCGATGTGCAACACACAGCATGACACTTCACAATAGAACCGCAAGGTGGTAATACATGTGAACTACGAGTTTCTTAAATCAGTAGGTTTGAAACCTTGCAACGACCTTTTTCGATATCACTAAAGCCACAGACTACGACGAGCATAAATCTTAAGCTTCAATTACATTTAACAAGAACAATGAAATTAAGATTGTCGTCTAAGACCTAGGTGCTTTAAACATCCCATCCAGGAGTTTCATATATCTAGAAGGATCATTTACGAAAAGGGATGGTACTGCTACAGTGGGATCAAAGCTTACACTTAATGACATAGCATTCCTGTTTCATGAGATACAATACGAACTTCACGGAGTTGAGACTGACCATTCACACAATATAGACATAGCATCAACTCTTAAACGTGTCTGAACGATTTAGAAGATGCTGGATGGTCCAGAGACCTGCCAGTGTGTAGAACAGCTGAAGAGTACGGGGGATTTACTGCATGTATACTCCAGAAACTGCTTAAGAGGTAGTATGGAGTGCAACAGATAACAACTCTTGCATTCAGGGAGCACAGGAGGAGAACTAGATCGCCATCAGCAAAATAGTATGGAAAATGCCAAACATCATTGTATCGAATGTGAAACATTTGAATCTTTTAAAAGGTCTGAATACAGGTGTATTTCTATCGTTATCTTTCCGTATGAGGGAGCTTTTTGGATATTCAGTTGTACTGTCTGGAAGCAGACAAACATGGGCTATTAAATTCAGCCAGAACAATCCCTAACCGAAGACACTACTGGAGTTTATGGTATTAAATAACGTACCTCTGCTTCTTCCCCAGCGTTGTCATCATCTTAGGGATGGAACTTGTGCCCCACTGAAATTGTTGTAATACTTGGAAACTTGTGGTAAGTTCTTATGGGACCAAACAGCGGAGGCCATAGGTCGCTAGGCTTGAACTCGACTAATCTAACTTACACTAACCTACGCTAAGGACAACACACACACCCATCCCCGAGGGAGGACTCGAACCTCCAACGGGGGGTAATTTGCTGCTCTGGAGATTGTGAAAATCGGCACGTGCAGCATGCTAATTGCCTATGTGAGGTCTGCCTCCACAACATACATGACATCAGATTCGTCTTCCACGCCATTATTTTTAAGTATTTCACCTAACCTGTTGAGAGCTCCTTTGAGCATCCATTGAAACCCACCAACCAGTGGGGATCGTTGTATGGCGTGCGAGTATAAGTTATTCACCTTCAAAAACATGATATAACTATACTGAATGGATGCGCTGAACATATCACCCATCTGTGGGTTATTTGCCTTGGTGTGCCTATGGATACATTAGCAAAGTCATCCATGGCTCCCTCACTCAAAGAAAAGTTGCATGTCTCTATCTTTTCTTTTCTTGAGCATTGCATTCTAAGAGAACTTCAGTGCTGTGTTGTAAACGGCAGGTTCGAGTTTGTACGTGGTCATGCATACAGCCTGGAACTTTTCGAAAACATCTGCAAGCAAGCGCATGTGTGTGCCCATGTAAAGCTTTGAGTACTCGCCCAAAGTTGGCATATCAAATTTCTGTCAGATATTCACAGCATGCTCTTACTCTGCATCCATTATGGTTTCTCCCATAAAATTACTGGATAGTGTATCTATTTGAGTAGTCTTGTTTTCTCAAGTTTTGCCGTACTATCCAGATACTCTTATGTGAAAAGTACCTTCCTAGTCGCCCATTGAACCTTTGCATCATCGAGAAATATACCTCGAGACGTGCATCTCGCCACGATACATTGTTGCAACAAGTTTCTGGAGTGGTGCCTGCATAAAACATAGCATACTTCTAGGAGTCATTTGTCGATGCTGTCAGGCAGGATACTGACCTGATTACTCTTCTTAACGAAATCAGCCAACTGCTCAGCAAGAAACTGAGCGTCATACCCGCTCAAATTATGAAACAAGACGGATAAGTATCGTGGTAATTGGCAATGGATCTTGTAGGGAGTTTATGCTTTTCAGTCTAACGGCAACACAGAAATAGGACAGCCTTCTTGTACAAATCCGTACACTCCTTTGACTCAGTAGTGGGGACGATATTGCTGTAAGGCTTATCGATCTCCCATGAAAGTTTCTCGAGCTCAGTGAGCAACTAAACTGCAGGATTATTCTTAAAATATGATTTATGATGACTGAGACTGGAATCAAAGTTACATACCACCTGATACGCCTCTGCGTACGATCCGTATTTCTCCATGAAGGATGTATGTGAGACCGTGGGAACACTTTCACAGCATGTCACAGGAGCGAGGAGGCAATCAGAGTCAGCATACACTACTAAGTACTTGCTTGAGGACAGAGGCACCTGTGGCAGATATACTGTTTATGCCCATGTTTACTCAATCGGGAGGAAACGGATAGGGACATATCCTTGACCCACATGTGTAGTTTTAGTTTTCATTCTCATCTGAGAATAGCAGCATGTTAACATGCAGCTTGCACTGACCTAGAAAATTGGATAATGGAGGGGTCTGTCGACTTTGTGGGTTACTTTACCACTGTCATCTGGTTTATTCTTCTTCAGGCCAAAAACATTAACTAAAATACGCTCATTTTGCCTCTAGAATTTGGGTATGTCCTGAAGTTTAAAAGAGAACTCAATTCCGTCAAACCTGTAACCTGTATTAATACAGGTGGTATCTGTCTGGACTAACCTTGTAATTTCTTTCACAAGCCAGAATTGACCACATGAAACAGGCGTTGTCTGTTTTAATCCTGACATTAATATACCCCTGTCTGGCTGCTATGTCCTTCGGTAGCTCAATATTGCTGGACCCATTTGTAGGGTCATGGAGATCTGAGTACAACACAGATGACTGGTTTACCAGATCCTCTACCAGACATATCTGAAAGCCTGGTTAATATAGCACTCAAGGTGAAGGTGTGGAATCACTCGATGACTGAAGTGTTCCGCAACATAATACCGTTTTTCTCCCAGAGATGAACAATACTTTTTTCTCATGGCAACACCTTCCTCTTTGGGGGGATGTGACAGTTCACAGCAAAATACGGCACTGTATTTCATGGAGGGATGTAGTGGAGCACTTATGAATTTTGTAAGCTGTCTATCCATGACAGGGTAGCACGCCAGTAGGAAAATTGACACTTCCTTGGCACTCATGAAACTTGTCCTCTATCGCTACATAATATAGGTATGGCATGAAGTTTCTGATCTGATGTTCTGTAATAGAACGAGAGAAGGGACTCCAACAGCGCCCTATGGTGGATACAGCGCAAACTGGCTTAGTCGAGCCCTACACGTCTAGGTGAACACACACATCTTCAAGATAGGCTACTGAAAGTAACAAAACTGAGCTACTAATAAATATATAAAATAGCCTTACATTGTCATAGATTTATCGTTTCGCAGCAAAAATGAATTATATACACTAACCTAACCTTACTCTCTGGCAGTGGAACTGAGACTGACCATTTCCCGCCATTTTCAGGGGTGACATCAAAGGAGGGGGGGGTGGATGACGTCATAGGAGCGGAGGGAGGGGTGGAGAATTAGGTTAGTGGACGTAACCCAGTTGCCTTATCGCCCTCTACTTCCAGGGGGTGGAGAAGATTGTGGCGTCATAGGGTGTTGAGGATAACTCATCCCTCATTTTGAATGTATTATTCGCCCTTGCATTCGCTTTGTTCCACTGTCCACCTTACATCCCGTTTGTTTTTCTTCGGTACTACCGACACGACAATACAAAATGCCCGACAGCTCGCAGTGGACGTGCGTGGTTCGAAGAGCACGAGGATGAGTTTCCTGTACTCCTCTGGCGAAGAAATTCCCCGAACTTAAACTCAATCGATAATGCGTGCGACCAACTCGATTGGGGTGTGCCCGCATGGGTCCTCAACCGAGAAAACTAGCGCAGTGGCCTCATTGGCTTTCTTCTTGCACGTCTTGCAGTGGTCCAAACCGCAAAATGTTCGTATTCAAAGACTAAATGTTTGTTCACCTCAATTGCTCCTAACTTGAAGTTAGCATGTAACTCACAATCTCCAGCTGGTTCTAAATGATCAATTGTAACTGAGAACATCCCCTCTTCTAAGCTTTGTATGGTGTAATCAACCATCCACTCACCCACAAATCGCCATAACGATACATACTAGTACACAGAACTGAAATACGGTACAATTATATCCCTTATCTTACTTACCTCACAAACTTCAATATTTTAACAATATAACTTGTAATACAGTAATATTGTGTATTTCAATCATGTACTGTTTTTAGTGTTGTGCATTTTGTAAACTATGTAAGTGACTAGTGCTCAGTATGACAGTTTCTTGACCAATGTCACAAGCTTTAGTATTATAACTGTATGACCTGTAATACTGTAGTATTGTGTATTTCAATTATGTATTGCGTTTAATGTTGTTCGCTGCTTAAAGTGTAATTTGCAATGTTAAAAATCAAGTTCGGTGCAACTGGATTGTATGATTGCTTGTAATGTTTGGTGTCCCTTGTGGACACAAGTTAGCTGTTTCCTGAAGACAGCCCAATAAGCCGAAAAGTAGACGGAAATAAAAATCAGTTTACTTGTTATTCAATATGGAATTGTTCTACCAGGAAATGACAGAAGAATCCTTAAATGTATGAATTATTTTTATACCTTAGTTTACGTTGTTACATAATATTATGAGCATGGGCGTGGAAATAAAATATCAATGCCACGATTCAGACAAGTCCCACAGCTATTCGTCACTTTCACTGATGATTGCAATGTCATCAGCAAGTCTTATAATCAACATCCTTTCACCCTGAGCTTTCGATCTACAAATTGAATAGTATTGGTGAAACACTACGTCCCTGTCTTACACAGTTTTTCCGTTCTTATTGTTCCATCTTAATTCTTGTCTTTCCTAAACACAAAATTATCGTTAACTACGCAGAGATACGCATTTTAATATCTTAAATCATGAATATTAGATTATAAGCATGGAATACTTTTGGAACTGTTGTTCCTTTTTGGATTATAGAAGTATCATACAACCTTATATTGCTTTCCGACCTTTAGGAAAGAAGAAGAAGTAAATATCCCAGATTTCGAATCGAGAACAGCTGCCAACATGAGTAACATAGAAGTAAATATCCTCGGAGTAGTGAATCAACTTAAATCACTTAATAAAAGCAAGTCTTCTGGTCCAGACTCTATACCAACGAGTTCCTTTCGAAGTATGCTGATGCAATAGGTCCATACTTAACAATCGTATACAAACGTTCGCTCGACGAAAGACCCGTACCCAAAGACTGGAAACTAGCAGAGGGCACAGCAATATTCTACAGGTGTAGTAGGAGTAATCCACTAAAATACAGGCCCATATCGTTAACGTCGATATGCTGCAGGATTTTAGAACATATATTGTGTTCGAACATTATGAATTACCTCGAAGAAAACGGTCTATTGATACATAGTCAACATGGGTTTAGAGAACATCGTTCCTATGAAACACGACTAGCTCTTTATTCACATGAAGTGATGAGTGCTATTGACAAGGGATTTCAGAACGATTCCGTATTTCTGGATTTCCGGAAGGCTCTTGACACTGTACCACACAAGCGGCTCGTAGGCAAATTGCGTGCTTATGGAATATCGTCTCAGTTATTCAGTTATGTGACTGGATTTGTGATTTCCTGTCAGAGAGGCCACAGTTCGCAGTAATTGATGGAAAGTCATCGAGTAAAATAGAAGTGATTTCTGGCGTTCCCCACCTCCCCACATGAACCAAGGACCTTGCAGATGGTGGGGAGGCTTCCGTGCCTCAACGATACAGATAGCCGTACCGTAGGTACAATCTCAACGGAGTGGTATCTGTTTAGAGGCCAGACAAACGTGTGGTTCCTGAAGAGGGGCAGCAGCCTTTTCAGTAGTTGCAGGGGCAACAGTCTGGATGATTGACTGATCTGGCCTTGTAACACTAACCAAAATGGCCTTGCTGTTCTGGTACTGCGAACGGCTGAAAGCAGGGGGAAACTACAGCCATAATTTTTCCCAAGGGCATGCAGCTTTACTGTATGATTAAGTAATGATGGCGTCCTCTCGGGTAAAATATTCCGGAGGTAAAATAGTCCCCCATTCGGATCTCCGGGCGGGGCCTACTCAAGAGGACGTTGTTATTAGAAGAAAGAAAACTGTCGTTCTACGGATCGGAGCGTGGAATTTCAGATCCCGTAATCGAGCAGGTAGGTTAGAAAATTTAAAAAGGGAAATGGATAGGTTAAAGTTAGATATAGTGCGAATTAGTGAAGTTCGGTGGCTGGAGGGACAAGACTTCTGGTCAGGTGAATACAGGGCTATCAATACATAATCAAATAGGGGAAATGCAGGAGTAGGTTTAGTAATGAATAAAAAAATAGGAATGCGAGTAAGCTCCTACAAACAGCATAGTGAACACATTATTGTGGCCAAGATAGATTCGAAGCCCACTCCTACCACATTAGTACAAGTTTATATGCCAACTAGCTCCGCAGATGACGAAGAGATTGATGAAATGTCTGATGAGATAAAAGAAATAATTCAGAAACTGAAGGGATACGAAAATTTAATAGTCATGGGTGACTGGAATTCAAGAGTAGGAAAAGGGAGAGAAGGGAACATAGTAGGTGAATATGGATTGGGGCTACGAAATGAAAGAGGAAACCGCCTGGTAGAGTTTGGCGCAGAGCATAACTTAATCATTGCTAACACTTGGTTTAAGAATCATGAAAGAAGGTTGTATACATGGAATAACCCTGGATATACTAAAAGGTATCAGATAAATTATCTAATGGTAAGACAGAGATTTAGGAACCAGGTTTTAAATTGTAAGACATTTCCACGGGCAGATGTTGACTCTGACCACAATCTATTGGTTATGAACTGTAGATTAAAACTGAACTGCAAATGGGTGGGAATTTAAGGAGATGGGACCTGGATAAACTGAAAGAACCAGAGGTTGTACAGAGTATCAGGGAGAGCATAAGGGAACAATTGACAGGAATGGGGGAAAGAAATACAGTAGAAGAAGAATGGGTAGCTTTGAGAGATGAAATAGTTAAGGCAGCAGAGGATCAAATAGGTAACGAGGGCTAGTAGAAACCCTTGGGTAACAGAAGAAATATTGAATATAATTTATGAAAGGAGAAAATATAAAAATGCAGTAGATGAAGCAAGCAAAAAGGAATACAAACGTCTCAAAAATGGGATCGACAGGAAGTGCAAAACGGCTGAGCAGGGATGGCTAGAGGACAAATGTAAGAATGTAGAGGTTTATCTCACTAGGGGCAAGATAGATATTGACTACAGTAAAATTAAAAAGACCTTTGGGGAAAGGAGAACCGCTTGCATGAATATCAAGAGCTTTGATGGAAACCCAGTTCTAAGCAGAGAAGGGAAAGCAGAAAGGTGGAAGGAGTATATAGAGGGTCTAAACAACGGATATGTACTTGAGGACAATATTATGGAAATGGAAAAGGATGTAGATGAAGATGAAATGGGAGATATGACAGTGCGTGAAGAGTTTGACAGAGCACTGAAAGACCTGCGTCGAAACAAGGTCCCCGGAGTAGACAACATTCCATTAGAACTACTGATGGCCTTGGGAGAGCCAGTCATGACAAAACTCTACCATCTGGTGAGCAAGATGTATGAGACAGGCGAAATCCCCTCAGACTTCAAGAAGAATATAGTAATTCCAATCCCAAAGAAAGCAGGTATTGACAGATGTGAAAATTACCGAACTATCCTGTTTAATAAGTAACAGCTGCAAAATACTAAAGCGAATTCTTTACAGACGAATGGAAAAAGTGATAGAAGGAAAGGCAAACCTACGTTTCCAGCATTTGTAGACTTAGAGAAAGCTTTTGGCAATGTTGATTGGTACACTCTCTTTCAAATTCTGAAGGTGGCAGGGGTAAAATACAGGGAGCGAAAGGCAATTTACAGTTTGTACAGAAAGCAGATGGCAGTTATAAGAGTCGACGGGTATGAAAGGGAAGCAGTGGTTATGAAGGGAGTGAGACAAGGTTGTAGCCTCTCCCCGATGTTATTCAATCTGTATATTGAGCAAGCAATAAAGGAAACAAAAGAAAAGTTCGGAGTAGGTATCATATCCATGGAGAAGAATTAAAATCTTTGAGGTTCGCCGATGACATTGTAATTCTATCAGAGACAGCAAAGGACTTGGAAAAGCAGTTGAATGGAATGGACAGTTTCTTGAAAGGAGAGTATAAGATGATCATCAACAAAAGCAAAACGAGGATAAAGGAATGTAGTCGAATTAAGTCGGGTGATACTGAGGGAATTAGATTAGTAAATGAGACACTTAAAGTAGTAAAAGAGTTTTGCTATTTGCGGAGAAAAATAACTGATGATGGTCGAAGTAGAGAGGGTATAAAATGTAGACTGGCAATGGTAAGGAAAGCGTTTCTGAAGAAGAGAAATTTGTAAACATCGAGTATAGATTTACATGTCTGGAAGTCGTTTCTGAAAGTATTTGTATGGAGTGTAACCATGTATGGATGTGAAACGTGGTCGATAAATAGTTTAGATCAGAAGAGAATAGAAATTTTCGAATGTGGTGCTACAGAAGAATGCTGAAGATTAGATGGGTAGATCACATAACTAATGAGGAGGTATTGAATAGAATTGAGGAGAAGTGGAGCTTGTAGGACAACTTGACTAGAAGAAGGGATCACCAATTTAGTGTTGGAGGGTAGCGTGGAGGGTAAAAATCGTAGAGGGAGACCAAGAGATGAATACACTAAGCAGATTCAGAAGGATGTAGGCTGCAGTAGGTACTGGGAGATGAAGAAGCTTGCACAGGATAGAGTAGCATGGGGAGCTGCATCAAACCAGTCTTAGGACTGAAGACCACAACGACAACATCTATATAAACGATTTTGGGATTAATCTGAGCAGCCGTCTTTGGTTGCTTGCAGATGACGCTGTCGTTTATCGACTAATGAAGTCATCAAAAGACCAAAACAAACTGCAAAACGTTTTAGAAAAGATATCTGAATGGTGCGTAAAGTGGCAGTTAATCCTAAATAACGAAATGTGTGGGGTCATCCACATGAGTGCTAAAAGGAACTCGTTAAACTTCGGTTACACGATAAATCAGTCTAATCTAAAAACCGTAAATTCAACTAAATACCTAGGTATTACAATTACGAACAACTTAAATTGGAAGGAATACATAGAAATTGTGGGGAAGGCTAACCAAAGACTGCGTTTTATTGGCAGGTCACTTAGAAAATGTAACAGACCTACTAAGGAGACTGCCTACACTACGCTTTTCCGTCTACTTTTAGAATACTGCTGCGCGGTGTGGGATACTTACCAGATAGGACTCACGGAGTACATCGAAAAAGTTCAAAGAAAGGCAGCACGTTTTGTATTATCCCGACATATGGGAGAGAGTGTCACTGAAATAATAGTGGGTTTGGGCTGGACAATATTAAAAGAAAGGCGTTTTTCGTTGCGACGGAATCTTCTCACGAAATTCCAATCACCAACTTTCTCCTCCGAATGCGAAAATATTTTGTTGACACCGACCTACATAGGGAGGAACGATCACCACGATAAAATAAGGAAAACTCAGAGCTCGTACGAAAGGTATAAGTGTTCGTTCTTTGCACGCGCTATACGAGACTGGAATAATATAGAATTGTGAAGGTGGTTCGATGAACCCTCAGCCAGGCACTTGAATGTGATTTGCAGAGTATCCATGCAGATGTAGATGTAGATGTAGAAAGGAATGGATGGGTACAAACAGGTACACTAAATACAGGCTCCATTCCTGGCACAAATCAGAAGAATGAGTCAGTGTTGAATAATTGGGAACAGATACTTTATAATGGCGGTAACGACAGTACTCGAATCGGGCAGTGTGCCACTCGCATAATGCGTCACTATGCGAGCAATGCGTTTGGGCTGCGATCTGTCACATAGCAGACACAAAATGCTTTCTCTACATTATAAACTCAGCATTTCTTATGCCTCGTATATGTTTTCTGGTACTGGTAAACGTTTCTGGAACGGATTACTGCTTTAGCCATTATTTCTGGAAATTCTTTTAGCGTTATTTCTTCTTTGATATACACCCGAAGGGTGTCTGTTTGAGAGTGACATGTTTATCTACTACAAATACGATACCGACATTTCCTCGAGGGTCATCAATTTCGAAGGTAAATAAGCACTATAGTAAACACCAGAGAAGTTGCGTCCATTTGACGAACAATATTGACGCTTAATATTTACGACACATCTGGTATACATGTTTTGAGTATTTATTTTATATCAAATCACAGATTCACATTATACGACGTGCCGCATGTCGTGAATGTACGAAAATATTCTGTAGGTGAATTTAATATAATAGAGGTCAATTTCATTGTGCACGTCTATAATGTGGAAGAAATGTTTAAGCAAATACTGTGCAGAAATATTGGAGGATTTTATAGTGATTACAGTTTTATCACAGACTGTTTACGTGTAATGTAATAACAAAAGTTTTTTTTTCCCCACGCCCTTACATATCTCTCTCATTTACTGCTTTCATTGTAAAGCCTGCGTCTTAAGAATGTGTAACGATTACCTTCACTCTTGCATCCAGAGAAGCAACACAGCGAAGTTAGCTTTACTACATATTACATAGTTTTTCATAAATTAGTTTTGTTTAAAAACTACAAATAGGATTCATTAAACATTCATGAGAATGCTCAATGAAAAATAAATATACTGTCACTATTCTGCTAGATGGCATCACAAATCACAATGGCCGGGAAACTTTAGTATCAATATCTAACACAAACGGTTGTCGGGATATAACATGTAATGCACATGTTGCCGAACAGCGGTTTGTCACATTATTACCACAGGTTGCTCTAACCTATTGATCGACGGGGTGCGAACACCACATCGACGTCCCCAGCCGAAGGCGAAGTTTTGAAGTGGTTTCGAAGGCGGTGCCGGCCTCTCGTCTTCTGTGACGTCATTTGGACTTGTGGTAGATCGAGCCTGCAGTAGGCTGCGTTATTCGCTATCCAGCAAATCCATAAACTCGATGAACATCCGCGAGCCCTTGCTGTGGTGTACATAAGGGAAAACCTCGATCTTCCTGGCCGTCAGTAGTTTTAATTAGTGAAGACGACGTCGTCGACAGCTGTTCAAGCTCGAAAAGTATACCTGATACGGTCTAGAAAACGGGGAATATTTCGAAGTTGCTGCTACATCTACATCTACATCTACATGGATACTATGCAAATCACATTCAAGTGCCTGGCTGAGGGTTCATCAAACCACCTTCACAATTCTCTATTATTCCAATCTCGTATAGCGCGCGGTAAGAATGAACGCCTATATCTTTCCGTACGAGCTCTGATTTCCCTTATTTTATCGTGGTGATCGTTCCTCCCTATGTAGGTCGGTGTCAACAAAATATTTTCGCATTCAGAGTAGAAAGTTGGCGACTGGAATTTCGTGAGAAGATTCCGTCGCAACGAAAAAATAGTTGTTGTTGTGGTGGTCTTCAGTGGGAAGGCTGAGTTGATGCAGTACTCCATGTTACTCTATTGTGCGAGCTCCTTCATCTTTGTATAACTACTGAAACCTACATTCTTCTGAATCTGCTTACTATATTCATCTCTTTGCCTCCCTCTACTATTTTTACCCTCTACACTTCCCTCCAGTGCTAATTTGGTAATCTATTGCTGCCTCAGAACGTGTCCTGCTAACCAATCCCTTCTTCTAGTCAAATTGTGCCGCAAGTTCCTCTTCTCCCCAATCCTATTAAGTACCTCCTCATTAGTTACGTCATCTACCCATAAAATCTTCAGCATTCTTCTGTAGCGCCACATTTGAAAAGCTTCTATTCTCGTCTTGTCTAAACTGTTTCACTTCCATACGGGGCCACAATCCATACAAATACCTTCAGAAAAGACTTCCTAACACTTAAATCTATATTCGATGTTAACAAGTTCCTCTTCTTCAGAAATGCTTTTCTTAACCTTGCCAGTCTACATTTTATACTCTATCTACTTCGGCCAGCATCATTTGTGTTGCTGCCCAAATAGGAGAACTCACCTAAAAATTTAAGTGTCTCGTTTCCTAATATAATTCCCTTAGCATCCCTTGATTTAATTCAACAACATTCCATTATCTTTGTTTTGCTTGTGTTGATGTTCATCTTATATTTCCCTTTCAGTGCACTGTCCATTCCATTCAACTGCCCTTCCAAGTCTTTTGCTGTCTCTGACAAAATTACAATGTCATCGACAAACCTTAAAATTTTTATTTCTTCTCCCTGACCTCCAGTTCCTACTCCAAACTTTTCTTTGGTTTCCTTTAGTGCTTGTTCAGTGCACAGATTGAACAACATTCGGGACAGACAACAACCATGTCTCACTCCATTTGCAACTACTGCTTCGCTTTGATACACCTCAACTCTTATAATTGCCGTCTGTTTTTTTATAAAAGTTGCAAATAGTGTTTCACTCCGTGTATTTCACGCTGCCACCTTTAGAATTTGAAAGAGAGTATTCCAGTCAACAGTGTCAAAAGTTTTCTCTAAGTCTACAATTGCTATATATATATATATATATATATATATATATATATATATAGGTTTTTCTTTCCTTAACCTATTTTCTTAGCAAGTCGTAGAGTCAGTATTGCATCGTATATCCCTGTATTTCTGCGGAATACAAACTGATGTTTCCCGAGGTCGGCTTCCACCTGTTTTTTCGTTCTTCTGTAAATAATTCGGTTTGTGAAAACAAAATATAGTCAAACCACCAGACCCATAGGTCTGACTTGTATTTTTTCTAACCAAGCTTCAATATCCTATATTTCCTATAAAAACAATGTATCCATTTTATGTTATGAAATTTTGATTAATATTTAAATTATTATGATGAATGTTAATCCTTAAAGTTTTCATTTATACACAAGGGGTAATAGTGTCTCTCTGACTCTATTGTTTTGTAATTAATGTGGAAATAGGATGAGAACATAAAGAACGTATACCAAATACCACAAACATAGAATTATGACCTATACCAACACTTGAGGATCCTTGTTATGACGATTTTCATGAAGCACTTTTCCTGACTTATGATTCAGATAAAAGTAACTGTTCACTTCACGCATGAAATCTAGCAGTTTTGTTACGTCTGCTTGTCTTAATATTGATACAGTAATTTTGTTGAGTCTTTGTCTTTCAAGGTAGATATCCGCAGTCCACTTACATACTTCGGCACTGGATTTTGCAAGGCGTCAACAGCCTGTGGGGAAATAGTAAAAGCTAATCTTCCTCGATGTAACTTGAAGAAAATAGTGGCCACCGACGATTACAATGAAATATATGTTAGTTTAAACTACAGTTCGTGGCAACCTGTTGAGAATTTTATCATTGTAAATGTTTTGAAATTTTCTGTGTTGCCACGAACGTCAGCTTTTTCGGTTAGTGAGATCGGTAATCTTCTTAGAGATCATGAAGTACTCAGCGCGTATATTACAGACTGGAATGCTGGATCCACGGAAAGTGGGGTTACAGTGGGGCATTCCTTCAAAAACTTCCAGCTTTTATTAAGAAATCTGTGTCATTGTCGCCAGTGAGCTTTCCGACAGCAATGAAAATTTGCGCTTTGGGCCCGTATGGAATTTAATATCAGAGAAATAGAAGTGGATGAGACAGCTATTCACAAAACTTAATATTAACGGTGTAGAGGTGCAGCAGTGACAATACTCGTTCACCGTAAGATGAATGGATGTCAGGAGCATGCATACATGCTACAGTCCCGACGACGGCGTCGACGTGATTTACGGTCTTATGGTTATCCGCGCTATCTAATTTGCAAAAATCTGATCTTGCTCTTCTTTATTCTTGCGTTTCAGCAATCAGATTAATTAAGCAATATATATTGTGATCCACAGTATTTGCTTACACGTCATACTCGGCGACACTTACGCACATACTGATTAGCCAAAACGTAATGGCCTCTACTCGCAAGACTCAATGCTTCCTGGTTCCGATACAGGCTCGCGTCGCAGTAAGGAAGCATAAAAGCGGAGCAGAGGCGAATTGGGTGTGATTCAAACGACGGTACGGGCCGCAGACTTGGGTATGCACTGATACAATGGTACATTCTTGCGACCCAGCGCCTGGGAAAGACTGTCTCGGAAAGGCAGTCGTCTCTTCGCATACTGCTGACTTCGCATCTGTGGAAACTGAAGGACTATGGAACATCGAGTACGCCACAAAGTGTTCAACGTCCTTTCACGGAATGTGCGGATCGGTGGCTTCCCCGTTAGGGTAGACGGGGATCCGTGGCGGATGGGACGACAGAGTACAGTGGTGGTACAGGCGTAGTTGTTCCGGGCCACACAGTACAGCATACGTTGCCGAACACGGGGCTCAGCAGCACACGACCGCTACGTGTTCTCATGTCAGCTGGGTTCACAGGACAAAGAATTAGTCACCCCAGTGCGCAAGCACCGATGTACCGTTAAGCCTTTACAGATGGCGCAGCGATCGAGTAACATGCACAGCTGCGGGCACACTGCCTCTCTCTCTCTCTCTCTCTCTCTCTCTCTCTCTCTCTCCCCTCCTTATCTCTGTCTCCCTCTACAGTTTTTACCGTCTATAGCTCCCTCTAGGATCATGGAGGTTACTCCTTGATGTCTTAAGAGATGATCTGTCATCCTGTACCTTCTTCTCATCTGTGTTTTCCAAATATTCCTTTCCTCGCCGATTCTCCGGAGAATTTCCTTAACCTTACCTCATTAGTTCATAAAATATTCAACATTCTTCTCCAGTGTCACATCTGACATGCTACGATACGCTTCTATTCTGATTTTTCAACAACCCACGTTACAGTATCATACAATGCTCCGCCCCAAATGTACAGTCGTGGACAAAACGAGCGAGACCCCTCGCCTTTTCGTTATGCTGATCCGCACAGCTTTAAAGTCTACTACACAGTATAACAGGCAAGGCGACAAAGTGCTGCCAATATACTATGCACAGTCGTGAAACTGACGAACTATCCAAACTTTGTCAGATCGTTTTCAATCATATGTAAGACTATACGAGGATTGGAACTTAAATCGTGGCAACTATTTATTCACAACTGATACAAAAGAGTTACATGTTTGCACCTATTACTGTCCTTCAAAGTAGTCACCAGCTTTGTGGAGAACCCGTTGCCGCTACTCGCTAATAACAGTATTTTGTTATTTCGATAAACATCCAGAATGATTGTCTCATAAGAGGTGACATAAAGGTACAAAATTCATGTTTTAGAGGCCAGAAAGCAACAGAAACTGCAGATCATTTTTCCATTTTCATTGCGAAATTGCCGGCTTATTCATGTCTTGGGTAATAATAGAGGGCTGTTTGCCTGGGTTGTCTGCTAGCGTAGTGAAAGGTGTTTGCTATTGCAAGGGATGTCTGGTTTGTTTTCGGTTCTGATCTCTATGGAGGCAGACAGACTATCAGTAAAGCAATTTTAAGAAATTCTCGCGTCCCCAATACGTTTTGTTCCTACATTTATTCTGTAGTGTCGCCCAGTAGATGTCAATATGAAACATTTGTAGAATTTCATACTTGTTACTGCCTTCTTTTTTCCCCTTCTGTCAATAACTGAATTGACTTACGTGTGGCACTGAATGATTTTTAACTGAATTTCGTTATGAATCTTCACGCATTGCTAAATTTGCACACTTTCATGGTAGGTTAGCAATGGTAATCCACTATGAATGGTCTGAAAGTTGACACAAACCGTTTCGCGGCCGAGTGCGCATAATATTTTGCTAATTCATAACGATCTGGGGTACTTTGTCTTACTAGAACAGTTGTGTTATCTCGATAAGCTGAAATTCGTTTTTGTTAGTACAGTTCATACTAATTAGCGTTTCTTCTTTCGTTTATATCTTATATTTACGTGTTGTGTTTAACACACTAATCAGCATTAATAAAGTCTTACACATGACTGAAAACAGTCTGACAAAGTTCGGATAGTTTGTCAATTTCACGCCTGTGCGTAGTATGTTGGTAGCACTTCGTCCCCTTGCCTGTTATGCTGTGTAAGAGACTTTAGAGCTGTGCGGGTCAGCATAATGAAAAGGCGAGGGGTCTCGCTCGTTTTGTCCACGACTGTACATTCTCGGAAATTTCTTCCTCAGTTTGAGGCCTATGTTGGATAGTAGAAAATTTTTCTAGGAGAGGAATGCCCGTTTCTCCCGTCCTAGTCTGCTTTTTATGTCCTCCTTGCTGCGTCTGTCATCTGTTATTTTGCTGCCTAGGTAGAATAATCCCTTAACTTCATCTAATTCGTGATCATCAATCTTGATGTTAAATTTCTCTCTGTTCTCATTTCTGCTACTTCTCATTACTTTATTTCTCCTTCGACTTACTTTCAATCAGTATTCTCTGTTCATTGGACTGTTCATTCCTTTCAACACATGCTTTAATCTTTCTTTACATTTAATAAGGCCGGCCGAAGTGGCCGTGCGGTTAAAGGCGCTGCAGTCTGGAACCGCAAGACCGCTACGGTCGCAGGTTCGAATCCTGCCTCGGGCATGGATGTTTGTGCTGTCCTTAGGTTAGTTAGGTTTAACTAGTTCTAAGTTCTAGGGGACTAATCACCTCAGCAGTTGAGTCCCATAGTGCTCAAAGCCATTTTTACATTTAATAAGGATAGCAACGTCATCAGCGAATCTTATCATTAATATGCTTCCACCTTCAATTTCCATTCCACTGTTTCCGTCATTGCTTCTCCCATGTATAGATTGAACGGTAGGGGCGAGAGACTACATCTATATCTGACACCCTCTTTAAACCGATCAGTTCGTTCTTGGTCATTCACTCATACTGCTGCCTCTTAGTTTTTGCACATATTGTCTATTACCCTTTTTCCTCTGTACCTTACTCCTATTTTTCTCAGAATTTCGAAAACCTTACACCATTTGATACTGTCGAATGCCTTTCCAGGTCGATAAATCCTATGAACGTCTCTTGATTTTTCTTTAGTCTTGCTTCCATTATCAACCGCATAGTTAGAACCACGTCTGTAGTGCCTTTACCTCTCCTAAAGCCAAACTGGCCGTCGCGTAACAGATTCCCCATTTTCTTTCCTATGTTCCGTGTTATATGCAGTTCAGAAGTGTGAATGCACGAGCTTTTAAGCTGATTGTGCGAATTCTCGGACTTTTCGACTCTTGTAATCTTCGAAATTGTTTGCAAGATGTTTCTCCGGGAGTCTAATGGAATATCGCCAGTCTCATATATTCTTTGCACCGACGTGAATAGTCATTTTGTTGCCACTTCCTCAAAAGATTTTAGAAATTCTAATGGTATAATACAAACCCCTTTATTTCACTTGATCTTGAGTCCACCAAACCTGATTTAAATTCAAATTCTAATACTGAATCCCTTATCTCTTCTATATCGACTCTTTTTTCGTCGTCTATCACATCGTCGGTCAAGTCCTCACCCACATACAGGCCTTCAATGTACTCTTTCCACCTATCAATTGTTTCCTCTGCGTATAACACTTGAACTCCCATTGTACTTTTTACGTTACACCCTTGCTTTTAATTTCACCGAAGGCTGTTTTAACTTTCCTGTATACTGAGTCAGTCCTTCCGACATTCATTTTGTTTTCCATATCTTCACATTTTTCATGCAGCCACCTCGCCTTAGCCACCCTGTAGTTCCTATTGATTTCATTCCTAAGTGACTTGTCTTTCTGTATTCCTGAATTTCCTTGAACATTTCTTTTTCTTGCTTCTTCCATCGATCAACTGAATTATTACTTCTGTTACACAGGGCTTAAATGAATTACTTTCTTTGTACTAGATTTTTCTTTTCATCTTCTGTAATTGCCATTTTTATAGATATTCACACCTGTTCAAGTGAAGTGTCTACTGAACTATTAATCAGCACAGTATCTACAGCCTCAGAGAATTTCAAGCGCAGCTCTTCATTAGTATTTCCGTATCCCACTTCTTTGCGCACAGACTTTTGCACAGTAGTATCATAAACTTCAGCCTACTCTTCATCATTATCAAATTGTTATCTGAACCTATATCACCCCCTGCGTTGCTGTCGATTCTAAGACAATAACACAATCGTTGAATTGATCACAGTAAATCATTCTCTGCCCTACTTTCCTACTAATTACGAATCTTACTCCCGTTATAGTATTTTCTGCTGCCGGTGTTATTTCTCTACACTCATTTGACCAAAAATCCATATCATCTTTCCATTTTACTCCACGGACTCTCACTATATCTAGATTGAGCCTTAGAATGTCCCTTTTCAGATTTTCTAACTTCCCTACCATTTTCAGGCTTCTGACATTCCACGCCTTGACGCGTAGAACGCTATCGTTTAGTTGGTTATTCAATCTTTTTGTCATGGTAACTTCCCCCTTAGCAGCCCCTCTCGCAGGTCCGAATGGGGGACTATTCCGGCGTCTTTCGCCAATGGATAGATCATCATAATCTTTCGGTTACAAGCCACATGTTCCGTTGATACACATTACGTATCCTTGATGCAGCGGTTTCCATTGTCTTCTGCACCCTCATACATTTGGATCATTGCTGATTATTCCGCCTTGTAGGGGCAGTTTTCCACTCCAAGGGCAATAGAGTGCCCTGAAACTCTGCCCGCTCCATCGCTGTCTTTGACAAGGCCGTTAGCAGAGAGAGGGTGGCTTCTTATGACGGAAGTCTCCGACCGCCATCGCTGATATTTTTATTTGAGATTTCATCACATTCGTGGTTCGATTACTGGACCGAGAATATTTCAATTAGTAATCAAAAAAGCTATCCGTAAACCACGGTTTATGTGTCTCTACGCTAGCCGGCCGGCGTGGCCGAGCGGTTCTAGGCACTATAGTGTTGAACTGCGCGACCGCTACGGTCACAGGTTCGAATCCTGCCTCGGGCATGGGTGTGTGATGTCCTTAGGTTAGTTAGGTAAGTAGTTCTGAGCTCTAGGGGACAGATGACCTTAGAAGTTAAGTCCCATAGTGTTCAGAGTCATTTGAACCTTTTTTTTTTGTCTCTACGTGAGCATAAAGAAGTAACGATCAGTGAGAGATTTACGTTTCTAACGGAAATTGGACGCAAATATGGCTAAATGTAAGGACGTGACAGAGCGCTAAAAAGAGGAAATGGTGTTTGGCCGTGCCCACGGCTACACCCTGTATAAAATTGTTGGAGTTGTTGGTGTTTCGCGACGGACTGTTTAGTGTGTCTGCAAACTATGGTGAACTCATGAGGCCACCAAACATGACATCAGAAGTGTTACCGGAAAAAGATTCTAAATGAGAGGGACCAGAGACGAATTTCACTGCTTCTGAAACAAAATCGCTTCCAAACCAGATAAGAATTACTGCCGGCAGTAAATGAAGATCAATCTAGTGAGAGAACATTGCAAACGGGAACTGCATGCAGTTATCTTTAGGAGTCGGCCAACTGACACGAGGCCATTGCTCACAAAGATACATAATGTTGCGAGGCATCAATGCGTTATAAATCATCGGCCGGGGACAGCAGCTGACTGGTGGAACGTAATATAGTCTGACGAATCCTGTATTCATTTGACGCACGTCGTAGGATGCATTGAAGGCCAAATGAAGCACTTTATTTGAATGCGTGCGAGATCGGATTCAAGTCGGAGGTAAGTCTGTGATATTTTGGGGAGGTGAACTGGTCTCCCTCCCTGAGGTGACCACTAACATGAAGGAAGCAGCATGTTTATTAAAACATTCTGAATGGACACATGGTACCTTTCAGTTATCTTCCACGTTATGAGTGTGCTATTGATGCCTCTTGTTTTCAAGACCACAACAGCAGTACATGTCTTGAAGAATATGTGACCGGTTCCCTGAAGACTATACTTCTCGACTGACCTGCAAAACCACAACAGCGAGTTGTGGGTTCGACGAACCGACACAATGTTGTGGTCTCATGTCCAGAGGCGAGATTACTATGTATTAAATTATGCTTACAATTACTTCTCTTGCGGTAACTAATTTTTTGTCCGGTGAGCTTACGATTACAGTGGTCACGGTGTGACCGAGGGTGGACCAGTGATTTGTCGAAACATGTCGCCTGGACCGGCGAATCATGTCTCTTGTAACACTAGTTCGACGCAGGAGACGTTATTCCGGCCTGGAGATGCCCCGGACAGTGGTGAGATACAAACCTGACTGTTGCCCCCATGTTGCCCGACAACCAGTAGTTGTGGTCTAGGCTGCCATTTCTTCTTATAGGAGAACGCCTTCGATTTTTGTCGGCGGAACCCTTACAGTACAGAGGTACCTGGACAACATTCTGCGCCTCATTTTGTCACTTTTTAGCTCGATAATGCCCTCCCGTACACCGCTTGCCAAACCCTACATAGTCGATCAAGGTTGTCGGATCGCTCCCCAATTGAGACCGTTTGGAGCATTTTGGGCAGGGCTCTTCAACCCGCTCAGGATTTTGATGACATAACGCGCCAGTTGGACAGAATTTGGCACGATACCCCTCAGGGGGACATCCAACAACTCTGTCAATCAATGCTATGGCGAGTAACTGGTTGCATAATGGCCAGAGGTCGAGCGACACGTTACTAATTTGTAAAACCCTTTCGCTTGAGTAAAGCATCTAATTTACTGACATTGTAATGATTTGATTGTCTGTGCCTATATCTCACACCTACCGATTTCCGTCCCATTTGGCTAATTCGCTCGTGGAGTGAGAATTTCTTTTTTTTTTCTTTTTGTCTTTTTTTCTGTCTGAGTGTGTATTCCCGCAGTCGATTTAAATACGTAACATATACACTGAGGTGGCAGAATTGAAAGATTAATGGGATACCTTGCAATATCGTGTCAGACTTCCACACAAGCAATGACGAAGGAACAGTGCATCGTATTTCTGAACAACACAGGCACTGAAATATCCTATTTATGCGCCGACACCGGACAAGTGATTTCAATTGAAATGTCTCCTCTATACAGGAATACACATAGTGAATGTACGAGTGCAGGTTGTAGACACATAGTTGGCGACACGTGGGAGTTTGGATCCGGCCGTGAGTCGTGCTTGGATACCCTAATGGTAAGGCGATCGCTAGCGATAAGCGGAAAATCCTGGTTCGAATCCCAGTCAAGCACAAAATTTCATTGTCGTCTTTCCATTATCAGCAACTGCGAATACACTGCATGTACTTGGGCCCATGGCTTCGTCGAATCTGTGCCACACTCTAAACATACCATCAGCTCTTTCCCCATAGTGTAGGGTCCAACCGATATGGTCACGAGACACCGAGAGTCGCTGAAAGCCATGTCATGCTGTTAGCAAAGGCTCTTGCTTTGGTAGTCTGCTGTCATAGCCCATTAACGCCAAAATTCGCCGCATTGTCCTAAGGGATACGTTCGTCGTACGTCACCAATTTCTGACATCACTTCACGCAGTGTTGCTTGTTTGTTGGCACTAACAACTGCACGCAAACGCCGCTGCTCACGGTCGTTAGCTGACGGGCGTCAGCCACTGCGTTGTCAGTGGTGAGAGGTAACGCCTGAAATCTGGTATTGTCGGCATAATCTTGACACTGTGGATCTCGGAATACTGAATTCACTAAGGATTTTCGAAATGGAACGATTCAAGCGACTAGTTCCAGCTAACATTCCGCGTTCAAAATCTGTTAATTGCCATCGTGTAGCTATCATCATGTCGGTAACCTTTCCATAGGAGTCACCTACGGACAAATTACAGATCTGCCAATACACTTCCCTTTTATACCTTCTGTACGGGATACTACCTCCATCTGCACATGTGCGAGTCGCTATATGACGACTTTTTTTTCATCTCAGTGTACTTCTTATTGAGAGTAATTCCACGTCATTTCTGGAAGCCACTATGGGAGTTTCTTGCTTAATCTAAAAGTGGAAGATTTCTCCTTTTTGTCTTTCTAACCTTCCCAGGATTTTACGGCAACAATAATAGGGCAAAATAGAATCGTAGCTGCTGCATTAACCTGAAGTGGATAGTTAACGGAAAGCGGTCACTCACAAATAAGGACTGTTATTACGGAGACGTAAGTCTTCCTGTATAATATGTTCAAAAACTAAACAACGTTCTAGGTGTTGTTCGAGACCCGAGGATTCAGCGTCTCTTGCGTAAAGTTTTACGGTACTGTTACTTCAAGCAGATGGGGCTCCAGATTTGTGCAACTGAGAGAGAATACTTTAAAATCGAAAATGTTGAGAGGAGTTTAATACAAAAACGATACTTACCGCACGTGGCTCATTGCGGCTAGATCGACATACAAACTGGAAGGTAAGGGACTTGGCATCTAATGATGAATCACCATTCTATTAATGCTAGTGAAGTGCTTCGAAAGAAATTTGTACATCAAAAATTGAATGGTTTTGTAGAACTAGGAACTGATATAACAAGAGTGTTAAATAAAAACTCGCGATCATGAATTTGATGTCAAGATACATACTTAAGTTGCAAAATTACTTCATCAACAGCAGTAAGAAGGATATCACAAAATAATGTGTTGATCAACAAGTCATTAACATTTCATTTATGTCGTCATGTGCTCCAAATGCTCATACTTGCTGTCGAACGTGCATGGAATTTGGACAGACTAAAGATATTCCATCAACGTCATTGCACATGTTGCAACAACGCGATATTTTAAATCCCCTTGGGTAATCTAAACTTACGCCCAGACCACATTTTTTGGTCCAGCCAACAGAAAAAAGCGCTGGGCCATCTGATAACACTTTTATATTCTATACAGCGACCAGGAAAGGACTGAGTGAGCGCTTCACCAGCCACAAGTGGTCACCCATTTTGCTGGTACCACATACTCTCCTCTAGGAGAGGCGACAGTGTTTCCGTAAAAATCTGTGCATATCCTTTACCCATTGAACTGCCTTCTATGCTGTTTAGAGCCAAACACGTTGTCCACTGTACTGTCGCGTTACATGTTCACACTCCACTGCCTCTGATGCTCTACTTGCATTAGCAAGTGCAGATTCTCAGCGGCTCACTATTTTAGCTTTGAACTTTCCCTGATTTGTGGAAGATAAATACTTGAAGAAAGACCCATTTGTCCTCATATCAGAAACGAGCAACATATTCACATGCATTTTGTGCAGTCTCGCTGGTTAATCAGCTGGTGAAGTCACATATGGTGCGGATGGTAAAATGCAAACAACGCCGAGCTGACTTATTGCGGAGACAGGGGAATTTTTTCTGCAGGTAACACGTGGATTACGAGCAACGTACCAGAACATCTTCTTCGTTCACTGCACTATTCGCAGGCCTGCTTCTTACCCTGGTGTAACACTGAAGTGCCCTTCGAATAACAAATATTCGTGCATTTGCTGAATTATCATTCTTGTGATTTCATTTACCCAGGAGGAAGGTTGGTTGGCAGTAATGAAGTTACAGAAGAGGAATGCACGAGGGACTGATAGAATACTGGCAGAAGTGTTACATCAACTAGTGGACCACATTGTACCATCACGACAGTGTTAGTATGTATCAATTGTATAGGGGTAGGGTCTTTGATTAGTAATCAGAATGTCCTCGGCGCCGGCTTCAGCACCGCTTGTGCTTAAATTCTGAATAAAATAAATTAACAACGGCCGCCAAAAACTTTCAGCATAAGAAGTCGTTCTCTTTCTGCCAACGGCCTTGTCAAAGAGAGCGGAGTAGTGGACAGATTTTCAGGGCATTCTCTTGACCTTGGGTTGGAAAACTGCCCCTAAAGACTGAAGAATCAGAAATAACCAACAGCATGAGGACGCAGAAGACAACGGAGGCGTTTACATCAAAGACACATATCGTGTATCCACAAGACATGCGGCCTGTAATTGAAATAGTGTGATGACGATCTGTCCATTAGCACATGATTCCAGAATAGTCCCCCATTCGGTTCTCAGGAAGGGAGCTGCTAATGTAAGGTGGCCATGAGAAAAATATTGAATAATCAACGAAAGGATAACGTCTTACGAATCGGTGCGTGGAATGTCAGATGTCTGAACGTGGAAGGGAAGCTAGAAAATCTGGAAAGGGAAATGCATGGACTCAGCCAGTATACAGTGGGTCTCAGTAAAGTAAAATGGAAAGAAGAGAACGATATTTGTTTCGGATGATTATAGGGCAATATCAGCATCAACAGAAAACGATATAATGCGAGCAGGAATCTTTATGAGCAGGAAGGTAGGGCAGAGAGTTTGTTACTGTCCAACCGGTTACCCTCACCACGAGGAGGACGAGGACATTAGTGTTTAACGTCCCTTCGACAACGACGCCATTAGAGACGCAGCACAAACTCGGATTAGGGAAGAATGGGGAAGGACATAGGCCGTGTACTTTCAAAGGAACGATGCCGGGATTTGCGCAAAGCAATTTAGAGAAACCACGGAAAACCTAAATCAGGATGGCCGGACCCGGGTTTGAACCGTCGTTCTCCACAATTCGAGTCCAGTCCACTAACCACTGTGGTACCTCGCTCGGTTTCTCATCAGAACCGAAAGCAAACCAAAATCTACAAAATACTTAAAGTATAAACTTCGATGTCGAAGTCAGAGGATGAAGAGGTAGAGAAAGTATATAGAAAGTACAAGAGTATAGTGAAGGGGTAATCAAGTACGTAAAGGAAGGTGAACATCTAGTAGTCATGGGTAACTGGAATGCGTTGTCGGAGGAGTAGAAGAAAGGGCTATGGGAGAATATTGGCTTAGATGCAAGAATGAGGGAGGTAAAAGATTAACTGAGTTCTGCAATAAATTTCAAACGGTGATAGCGAATACTCTGTTCAAGCATCAGAGAAGTGGGAGGTATACTTGAAAAGGTATGGAGGTAAGGAGGATTTTAGCTAGACCGTCGCCTGGCAGAGTTTCCTAAATCAGACACTGAACTGTAAAGCGTATAAAGGGACGGATATAGACTCAGACTTCGATCTGGTAATGATGAAGAGTAGGATCAAGTTCATCAGACTAGTCAGGAAGAATAAATGAGCAAAGAAGTGAGCTACAGAAGTACTAAGGAATGAAGAGATACAATTTAAATTGTTTGAGGCTATAAATACTGCGATAAGCAATATCTCAGTAAGCAGTTCAGTTAAAGAGGAATTTACCGCTCTGTAAAGGTCACTCATAGAAGTTGGAGACAAAAAGGTAGGTGCAAGGAAGATGGATAGTAGGAGAAATACTTCAGTTAATCGACGAAAGAAAGAAGTACAGAAATGTTCAGGGAAATTACTCAGGAATATAGATATACAAATTACTTAGGAATGAAATAAATCGGAAGTACAAGGAAGCCAAGGCCTAAATGATATATGAAAAATGTGAAGCCATCAAAATAGAAGTGATTGTCGGAAGGACTTACCCGCCGTATAGGAAAGTCAAATCAACCTTCGGTGAAATTAAATGTTAGGGCGGGAACATGAAGAGAGTAATGCAGAGCAGAGAGCGGCAAGGTAGAAAGAGTACATTGAGCGCCTCTGTGAGGGAAAAGGACTTATCTGAGGACGTGATGGAAGAATGAATAGGGATCGATAGGAAATAGATAAGCGATCCAGCATCAGAATCAGATTTTAGAAAAGCTTTGGAAGAATTAAAATCAAATCGGACAGAAGAAATAGATAACATTCCATCGGAATTTCTAAGATCTTTGGGATAAGTGACTGCTAACTAATTATTCACGTTGGAGTATAGAATGTCTGATACTGGTGGCATACCATCAGACTTTCGGGAAAAAAAACATCATCCAAACAATTCCCAAGACTGCAAGAGCTGAGAAGTTGCGAGAACTACCGCTCAATCAGCTTAAAAGCACATGCATCCAAGCTGGTAACAAGAATAATATCTAAATGATCCGTTCTCAGGCTGCGCTTGATAATGGAGGGACGGTTGATGAAAAATCAAAACACGTTCATAGAGTTCGTTGACTTGGAAAAAGCGTTCGGTAGTTTCAAATATTGCAAGATGTTCACAATTCTGAGAGAAATAGGTTTAAGCTATAGGGAAGATGGGTAATTACAGCTTGTACAGGAGCCAATAAGAAAACTAAGAACGAAACGTATGGATTAAAAAGGGCGTAAGACAGAGATGTAGTCTTTCGGCCCTACTGTTCAGTCTATACGAGTGTTTCTTTATAAGAGAAGTCTACTAGTATCTAAGATAGGTCTTATTTGAGGAAAAATGTCTGAGAATGTACGTTTGGAGCACAGGATTGTATGGCAGTGAGAGATGGATAGTAAGAAAACCGAACCAGGAGAAAATCGAGTTTTTCAAAATATGGCGTTACAGAATGTTGTAAATAATATGTTTGATAAGGTAAGGAACGAAGAAGTTCTCCGCAGAATAGGCGAGGAAGGGAATATACGGGAAACACTGAAGAGAAGAAGGAACAGGATGATAGGACATCTGTTAAGGCATCACGGAATATCTCCCATGGTACTAGGGGAATTAGTACAGAGTAAAAACTATAGAGAGAGGCAGAGAGTGGAATACATCCAGCAAATAATTCAGGACGCAGTTTGCACCTGCTACTCTGCAATGAGAGGTTTGACACATTATGGTATTTGTGGCGGACAGCATTAAACCAGTAAAAAATAAATCAATAAATAACTCAAATATCATTTTACTAAAAAAAGGAATACGAAGACCCAACAGAACCGAAATATTACGGTCTGATTTGTATGGTAAATGGTCCAGCCGAAGTATAGGAAATGCTTCTGTGCCACCGCCTAAGGGACTGCAGAGAGGTAGTAGGTCTCATCCCCTCGCAGTATGGTTTTAGGAACGGGAAATCCATTGAGGAATTGATAAATCACGCAATTAATATTGTGAACAGCTCAGACGACAAGTATGTGATGGGCATAATGATTGATATAGCTGCGGCGTTTGATAATTTGTGGTGACCTGCCCTGTTCAAAATACTGAAACAAGTGGAGTGTCCCAGGTGTCTCCATAGCAGATAATCACTCAGACAGGCAGGAGCTATTGCCAGGTGTAGGATTACGAAACCAGAATTTCCCTATTGATGGTGCTAGCCTTAAGTGTACGGCCCGTGAGACCGTGTCTCTAGCGCCATCTGCTTGCTTTGACAGCTGACGACGAATGTCAACACACAGTAACCCAAGTTCCATACATCAGTATCTGTTCCAAACCCGTAAACATGTCGAGTTTTGTGTCTACGAACTAAGATTTGCGGACGGCATTGGTTTTCTGTTATCATTTTAAGAAATCTGCTGCAGAATTGCATCAAATGATTGTATAAGCTTTCGGCGAACATGCTCTTGGGAAAACACAGTCTTTCGAGTAGTTCAAAAAATTCGGAAGTGGTGATTTTGACGTGAGAAACGACGAGCGTGGGAAATCACCGAAAAAGTTCGAAGACAATGAATAGCAGGCCTTATTGGATGAAGATGGTACTCAAACTCAACAGGAACGCGCGAAACGACTGAATTTGACGCAGAGGGCCGTTTCTCTGCCGTTGAAGGCTATGGGGAAGGTGTCGAAAGTGGGGAAATGGGTTCCGCATGAACAGAATGACAGACAGCAAGCATCTCGTAAGACAACTTGTGCAATGCTGCTCGCCAGATACAAAAGAAATTCGTTTCTCCATCGAATAGTGACAGGCGATGAAAAGTGTATACTAAGCGTCGTAAATCATGAGTGAGACCAGGCAAACCATGGACATTCACTGCGAGATCAAATCGCTTTGGAAAGAAGACAATGCTCTATGATTGGTGGGATCAGAAGGGTGTCATATATTATGAGCTGCTGCAACCTGGTGAAACCATTAACACTGATTGCTACCACCTGAAAATGATCGATTTAAATTGATCTTTACTTGAGAAACGACCGGAATATGGGAAAAGGCAACAGAAAGTCATATTGCTCCATGACAACACAGGAAAACGGGTCAGGGAAACGATCGAGGCGTTGGTAAATATTAGGACATGGGGGTTATTCTCCAGACTAGGCTCCGTCCGATTATCATCTGTTTGCATTACTGGGACACGCTCTCGCTGAAAAATGCCTCAATTTCTTATAAGAATAGCTCGCTGATTCGTTCGATTCAAAGGAAGAACTCTTTTTTGGCGTTGCATTCACGGCCTGCCGTAGAGATGGGAGAAATGTATAAATAGCAATGGAAATTATTTTGAATAAAATATTGTTTATCAGTTTCAAACTACGGACCTGTAATTATTCCAATCAAATTCCAGTTTCGTACTTCTACACCTGGTATGACTGGAAAGCAAACTGAGGCGTCGCAGGTGATATTAGGCTTGCTATACCTAGTCATAAGAGAGAGAGGTGTACAATATTGCCTTAAAAAGTAAGAATATGATAACGAAAAGATGTACTTTGCACAGGAGCAGTATAGAATAAGAAATTAAGGGCAGTCTTTTATATTGAATTGGAAGAAATCTGGAATGTGCCATAAACAGGGAAGAGAACGTCCCAGGTCCTTCCTAATATAAAAGAAAGAACAAGGACGACGTACTTCCTTCGACCAAGAGGGATTTAAATTACTTTCTGGATAGAGATAGCGCACCACAGACACTTGTGAATATGGAGCAGTCGGCACCTCGGATCACATCGTCTGGGAACGTGCCATTACACAAGATGTTACAGACCAGGTACAGACCAGGGCAGGGACGCATTTGTTAATGTTACAAAATATCAGCTTATGAACTGCACACCTACATGGCTGAGACGCAACGAAGGCCATACATCAAGACAACGAGACGCGCCACGACATAACATTCATCTACAACAACCTTCTGGAAGCAGTGAGGAGACGAGCCTCGGGAAGTACCAGGAAGGAATTCCTGACACCCTGACAGTCATCATCTAGTCTCCTTAGGTGACACAGTAGTGTAGCCCCCGTGGATAGTTGCACCTCAAAAAATGTTCAAATTTGTGTGACTTTCTAAAGGATCAAACTGCTGAGGCCATCGGTCCCTAGACTTACACACTTCTTAAACCAACTTATGCTAATAACAACACACACACCCACGCCTGAGGGAAGACTCATACCTCCGACGGGAGCGGCCGCGCAGTCCGAAAAATGGCACTTCTAACCGCGCGGAGTTGTACCTCAGAAGCTGGGGCTGACCATCCCGACAAGTACAGTAGCGTAGTGTAGTGCTGTGTAGTGTTCCATTGTAGTGCATTTCAGTATTGTAAATTACAAACTTTTGTGATCTACCATTGCTGCAAAGTGTAACAGACCAGTCGCGTGTGCCTTTTGATTCCAGGTAAGCAGATATCTGCGTACCAGATGACCAAATGGTAGTATGTATACCTTTTTGAGTTATTATTATTATTTTTCTTTTTTGTAGCTATTCTTCGCAGATCTTCTCCCCTTAAACAGTAAAATGCCTACAACATTGCCACAATGGTAGCATCGGTTCCCGTGAGGCCTTCATGCCTTGTTCGGACGGAGTTTAGTTTAGTTTTTTAAACAGTAAAATGCTTAGTTATTTCTTTCACGTTTGAAATTACTTTAAAATATTATATGCTATATTCATACCGATTCGTGTGCAACATTCGGCCTGTTCTTTTACGTTCAAAGAAAATAGCAAATAGGTTGTAACCTCCCCACAAAATAAATAATTAGAATAATATTCACGTTTATTGTAACCTCACCACAATAAAATAATATTCACATTTAGTGTAACCTCCCAACAGAAAAATTCTGAAACCTCCCAACAGTAAAAAATATAATTATAACATTGACATTTAGCGTAACCTCCCGATAAATAAATTCCATAACCTACCAATAATAAAATGTGACTAACCTCTCAATAAAATTGTCGCTCACTTATAATCTTTGTAAGACGTATGCTTCGCCGGCGATGGGCGAGGCATGACAGAATCTCTGACCAGAGAGTAGTTAATAGTTAGTTGTTGCTTGTCGCTAGTCTGCGCTTGTCTGCGCGAGAGTGGAAAGTAGTAGTCTGCGTAGTCTGGTGGAGTCGGCATGTGTCGACGGTGTGCTCTGCTCGAGACTCTTGTCAGGACTCTGCAGGATGAGTATTGTTGTAGAAGGTAAAGAAGCAGCCTTGCGCATATTTAATAATGTATGTTAATTGTAATTTAATTTGTTCCAAAAAGATGCCCCAATAATAATTTTTATAATATGAAGTTACTCCTTTAAAGAAAAGCATTCATTTCAATTTAAAGAATACTTCCAATTCATGATCATTCCTTCCAAGAATCAAAATATATATATATATATATATATATATATATATATATATATATATATATATATGCCAGCATTGCACGAAGCTGTGTCGAATAATATCTAATTAAGAGCAGATATAATTGCAGTTATTATTGAGGTAAGAATTTTTGCTTTTCTTATTCAGAATCCAGGGCCGAAGGGCAGTGCTGCTGTCCTTATAAAATTTATCAGGTTACTAAACTTTTTTATTATTTTGGTGTTTAGGAATTTTTCTGTTTCGAACTTGACATTAAACGAGAAAAGAATTTTGTGGGAATATTAAGTGTGAATGCATTTCTGCGCACAGACTATTAATGGGAGCCAATTTTGTTCAGAGGTCACAATATTAAAAAAATCCATTTAATTATAATTCTGTGGCAGGTTATACTTGGCTCCATTTTCATTTAATTATTTTTTGTGGAGAGGTTACACCTTTCAATAATAACTGTGAATTTTGGACGTCAGCAGCGCTGCGTCATGGCCCTGAAAGATCATTCTGAATAAATTGAAAAATCTTATCTCAATTAGGTCGTCGGATAACGCGTATATATCTGCTCCTATAAGAGATTTTTCTGGCGCAGCTCTGTGCAATGCTGCCCCATAGATTTGTCATGTATAAAAAGAAACAACTGATATTTCCTTTCAATAATCGGGATGACCAAGGATTGGAGAAATTAGTAAATTCTTTAAATTGAAATGAATGATTGTCAAAAGTTACTTTTTATGAGAAAGATTATTATTAAGAGATTTTTTTAAACATTTACATGGGACTTGATATAACAATACTACATATGCGCGAGGCTGCATTTACCTTATACTATAACGCTCAGGCTCCGCCATCGCTCCACCACGACTGGCCCAGCCAACACGATACACCAGACTGCTCGCTAGCTACTACTTACTGCTACTAACACACAGTTCCTACTGCAGTCAACACTGCTCTTTGGTCTGAGATTCTCTTATAGCTTACATATCGCACGCAGTGCGAGCAATCCATCGAAATTACATCTGCTCGAGTGCGCTAGCAACAAATTCTTTAATCACGGACCTCTTACATAACCCTCCACTGGGGGGGGGGGGGGGGGGGGGGGATGGGCAAAAATTTGGCAGCGATGGTGAGTCAATCGGACTTGCCCTGAGCAACAAATTTTTTCATAATCTATTTAATTAACTAAGTCTACAGTCACCGAGTATATACATTATTGATAAGTGCAGAACATATTAAGACATGAAATAGAGTGCACACGCACTGAGTTCAGAACATATTATGAAATGACACAATGTATACGGAATGAGTGCAAAATATATTAACAAATAACATAAAGTGCACACGCACTGTATAAGTCTTTAGCATTTTTTACAAGAACTGAAAACATTAACAAATGAAAAAGTGCACACACACTGTAAAAGTCTTTAGCATTTTTCCAACAACTGGATAGATTAAGAAAAGAAAGAAAGTGTACACGCACTGTAAAAGTCTCTAGCATATTTAGGACAACTGATCATATCAACAAATGAAATGAAGTGCTCACGCACTGCATAAGTCCTTAGCACCTTTTACAAGAACTGAATACATTAACAAATGAAATAAAGTGCACACACACTGCAAAAGTCTTTAGAATTTTACAAGAACTGGATACATTAAGAAAACAAATAAAGTGCACATGCACTGTAGAAGTCTTTAGCATATTTAGATAACTGATCTTATAAACAAATGAAATGAAGTGCACACGCACTGCATATGTCTTTATCATTTTACAAGAATTTAAACGCACTGTATAAGTCTTTACCATTTCACAAGAACTAAGAAAGGAATGGAAAGGATTGCATCATGGTTGTAGAACAGTAGGTTGCACGTAGCTGCACTGAAAGTCCATATCTTTCTACAGAAGCACAACACCAAGTGAGACAATCAGAAGTTCTCTTCCCTGAAGTATTTATCAGTGTAGCCAGGACACTGAAATGTTGTATTAATATTGTATGTTATCATTTTGGTAGTGCATTAGGTAAACCAAACAGTAGGACCATAATAACATCTCCATCGTTCAAGGTGGTGGACAGCTTGGTATGTCAACACTACATTCTTGTAGAATCCATACTCTTACATCAACGTAGAATTAGTGTAAAAACTAAATATAGTGCTCCATGATCATGAGGATGGACAGGACATACGGATATTGCAGTAATTGCTGGTAATCAGGTCAGAAGGTGAAGGATACTAAGTCTTATGCTAGTCATCATTGAGAATTACATTAGTGAATCAACCGATCTGAATAATTATTGGCACTCATTGGTTAGTTACTAAACATTTCTGTACTATGTATGGAGTATTACAGAACATTATTCGTAAGTCATCTCGTTATAGTAATTATTACAGAACATTATTCATAAGTCATCTAATTACAGTAATTAGCGGCATCATCAGTCTTCACATTACGTTAATCATTGGCATAACATTTATAGAGTACAACAAAATATTATTTACAGAAATTATTGGCATAGCATTTATGCATAAGTCATCATATTACAGTAATCATTGGGATACATTTATGCATAAGTCCCCTCATTACAGTAATCACTGGCATATATTTATGCAGTGTTACAAAACATCATTCATAAGTCATCTCATTACAGAATCATAGGCATCATTAGTCATCTCATTACAGTAATTATTGGCACTCATTGGCCAGTTACAAAGCATTTTTATGCATTATTCAGAAGTCATCATTCAAAACAAGAGTTAAATACTGGCATAGCATTTATGCATAAGTCATCACATTACAGTAATCATTGGCATAGCATTTATACAGTATTACAAAACATCATTCAGTATTATTCAGAAGTCATCATTCAAAACAAGAGTTATTGCGTGTAGCAACAAGCTGGTAGTGACTATATATGGTAAGTGACATAAGACATATTTAAAATGTAAGACATTGTATCTATTACTCAAAGTCTGTAGTCCAATAATACATAGACATAATGGAATTAATACATCAGAAAAATTTGCATTAAATTTAGGAATGGAAATATATCTTTAACTGGTAGCATTATTTAGTTATATACTGATAACAGAAGGGACTGGTGATAATTTTTTTTGTGCTAGCAATGCATTGCATTGGGAACTATAGTCAATTGCTGGAGCATGAAAATAGTTGCTTTTGACTTATTGCTGGAAATAAGGATTAATAACGTCATTCGTTATCAGTTAGCTGTAGCAAGGTTATAACACAAGTAGAGTATATGTGATCACATTCATAAACGATGGACACAACTGGGTAAAAAAATGCAAGTATCAGAACAGGTTTCATAACTAAGTGATTACAGCTATTAATATCATGAAAAGCTTCTCCTGGAAAAAATTTGAAACGGGTTATTGAGCTGAAAGAAAAAATGTATATTATGCTGAAAAGTAGTAAGCTTGGAATTAAGAGGTAATGAAACGTGTACTTAATATGTATGTACTCTAGCTGTCTTTCCCAAAACATTCAGTCATTATACTATGCGACATAAGACATACTGTCAAAAGGAACTGCAACAAATACTTAAATAACTACATAGCATTTCTTAACTAATAGAAAATATATAAACTCCATCATTATCATTGTCTGTAAAGAAAAACTTCATTATTTATATTACCATATTCTTCATACAACCATTCATCATCATTTATTATCATCTGCAAAAAATAGACACTTCATTATTCATATTAGTATTACCATTTACTTCATACAACTATTCATTATCATTCATTACTTCATATATTATAGAGTTTCTTACTTCTAGCATATATCATCACTAAAATTAACATATGCAGTTCTGTCTGACAGCCTGCATCAATCGCCTCGTATTGTGAAAGAAAAATAATTAGTCAAGACCGCTATCATACGATGTGTGTAGTATATTCTGGTTAATGCTTGTTAGTTCTGATCCATTTTCTCTTCATGACAAGATATTGCATTTTCTTTCCTTCATTCTGATGGTAAAATTTCCATTTCATAGTAAACCACTGTGGTTGTTTAATTTATTTCTTTTTCACGGTATTGCTTTCTGAAAATGATGAATAAGGATTAATATCTTGCATTTAAATCACATACTCATTAAAAGAAAACTTGTTTCTAGTGATATAATTAAGCATACAGCATAACATGACAGAAAACGTATTAGGTCAAAAACGTAGACAGATTTTAAGTGCATGAAACGTACACACAGTATCATAATGTAGTAGCAAACAACGTAGAAAAGTCAAGATGTTGAGATATCATAAGGCAAAATGTCAATGTCAACTGGTGTTTGTTACATCTTAAACATTTCATAGTGCATACAGACAAAAATCCTACTTTCGATAGGAAAACAACCATACATACACAAAAAATCGAATATGTGCACGGTCTGATGTCTAACGACAGGAAAAGTGACCTGCTAACCTTACCTTGCCGGACACTTGCCAAGAAAAAATATAATCATCATCAGTAAGTGGTCATATAAATATCTGGAAATGGCATTACAGTGTGATAAATCGTAAAGTATGTTCATTCAATAAAGGGTTTAATATTGGAGACATGGCGATTGCTCTTGCTTTTCCTGGTTCTCAAAGTTTCGACATGTACTACATTGGGGTGAGGAATGCTTCGTGTTCTATATGGACCTGCGTATAGAAGATCTAATTTACTGCATCTACTCTTTCCTCTGTTGGATAAATAATACGTGCGTACTAATATCTTCTGTCCAATGTGAAAGTCACGGCGTGTACAAACCTGTTTCTGCTGTCGTCTCCGGCGCTCTGCGGCACGTTTGATGTTGTTGAGCGCAATGTCAATTATTTCATGGTGACATAGTCGACGAGATGTAGGAAAAGATACTAATTCTTTAATTTTGTTAGCTGGTTCAACACTTTTCAATATAACAGTCGGAGATAGCATAGCAGATTCATTTGGTATGGAGTTAATTACATCCTGGAATGAGCGTATGTGTGTATCCCAATTAGTATCTTTTTTATGGCAGTATATTCTACATAGTTTACCAATTCCTGTCATCAGTCGTTCAGAAGGGTTCGAAGAAGCGTGATACCTGGATATATAGATCGGAGAAATGTTTCTTGTTGGTAACATACATGTCCATACCGCAGATCGAAACTGTGGTCCATTGTCGGAAATTACTTTCAATACATGCCCTACATGAAATAAAAAAATGTTTTACAAATGCGTTCGAAATAGATTTAGCAGTAGCTTTGTGTAAAGGAGTGGAGGTAACAAATTTCGAAGTGAGTTCAACAGCGACAAAGATGTAGCAAAAGCTTCTATTAGTTTTGGGAATTGGACCAAAAATGTCTACAGCGGCCATGCGTCCCAATTTAACGGCTACAGTGGGATGTAACGGAGGAATATGTGAAGTCGTGTCTGATTTAGCTTTCTGGTAGATTTTACATGACGCTAAAACTCGTCGAATACGTTTCTCCATGATGGCAAAATAACAGTTCTGTCTCAGTATAAGAAAACATTTTCTGGCTCCATAATGTGCGTAACTTAAATGAGTATACCAAATTAATTTATTAACAAGCTCATCAGGAATACATAATAATCAATTGTTGCTGTCAGGGTGAGAGCGGCGAAACAAAATGTTACTGCGTACAGTGTAATAGTTTCTAATGGTAACATCATTCCCATCTTGCCGAAGGTGTTTAATTTCTTTCCATGCGTTGTTTTTGCTTTGCTCCTGTGCTGTCTCGTAATGACGACGAAATGAAATTTTCAAATGCAACTTGTTGAATATACATGACGCTAAAATTTGCTTGGCAGAAGTTGGTTGCGATGTCTTGCTGATTGTTGCTGAGAGAACGGGAAAGTGCGTCTGCTACAATATTTTGTGTACGAATATACGGAATAGGATAATTAACTTTACATGTGTCATGCTGTTTAACTTGAAATTCATGCATAAAATCGGACATAGTACCAGGGATGTTGTCAAAAACTGGAGCTTGCTGTAAAAGAATATTGCGTACTTGAGTACGTTCGTCGTCTGTATCTGCACTGCTCTGTTTTACTTTCTCGGAAATCATTTGCATTACGTCGTAGTCGGCTTCGTCTGGTGTATTGTAGTTGTGTACGAACGTATCTGTAAACAATGTGGAATGACAGTCCGTGTTACGCGATGTAGAAACGGCCTCTGTTCCATTAATTGCCTGTTCATCTGCAGATAAAGCGTGCTGAAATTCTGCTTTTTCATCGTTTAACATTAAATAGGAATTATTAAAGTCAATAACTGCGTCATGTTGTACCAAAAAATTCGTACCTAAAATAACGTCTGTTGTCAATAACGGAGCAATCCAAAAATTTGAGTGGAACGCATGACCTGCAATACAAAACGATAAGTGTGTATGCAATTTTACATCTACTGCTTTACTAGATACTGCTCCTTTTACTTTAGTTTTGCCTAATGGTAACGTAGGATAAATATTCTCTTTGTTACATTCGTTGAAGGTTTCTTCATTTATAACTGACGTAGGTGATCCAGAATCGATTACTGCTGAAAATGTGGATGATCCAATCTTTACTTCAATGACAGGGTGGGAAATGGTTTTCGGAATAACTGGTTTTTCATGCAAAAGTGTGTGTCGGATGTCTTCAAAAGTAATAACATTTTCGTGAACAAGATTCTGTGTGTCAAAAGTATTGCTTACGTCGCTGGAAGATGCAACCTGTACTGTATCTAGTCAAATTCTTTCTGACGTGGTGTTATTTGCGGGAGGATGCTGTGGCATTTCGACTATTTGTACTGTTCTGTTATTTCTTCCGACGTATTAGGTTCGGGATGATACCGACTGTCTGGTTCATTCATGACAATCTGTTGTTGTGGTTCATTCTGCTGCTGGTAAGACCTACTGTTATTAAACGTACGCTGAAAACCGATCTCTTATTTTTACGTCTGTCATAATAATCGTTGCTATACGGCGCATTACGATAGGAGTTGAAATGGTGTGTTTTCTGTACGTAGTGATTTCCTTGTTGCTGTGCGTTACTATTTGTCGGAACCGACGCTGTACGTGCAGGCGGCGAAATATTAAAGCTTGGTTGACCTTGTAAACCACATTGTTGATTAGGTATACTAACCGGCTGGTTTTGTTGCTGTTGTGGGGAAAAACCTCTATTGTTACCAAAATGTGTCTGCGATTGCTGAATATTTTGTACTTACTGATGATTAAACTTTTGTCTGGTATTAAAGTTCTCGTGGTTGTCATTTCTGGAGCGTATAATGATAACTGTCACTTCAAGTAAAACTTGTCATGTCAGGTTTTATTTACTCATTCTTAATCCTAGATGGATCGATAACTGAAGAGATGTTTTGATAGATATAAAGGATAGTAAAAGAGTAGGCAGCAGTGCAGAAAACTAAAGACGAAATAGCACTACTACGGCTCGGGGCCCTGTCCACGCTACGGCACATATTCATCGAAGTGTAATGAATCCCCTGAGGTCACTTACGCGCAGCAAATAAATTTTAGTATCTGCGCTACAGGTAACGCCGGTGAATATTTAAAAGCAAATTGTTGTATCCAGTCCAAAGAGTGTATCTGTGCTCTGTCATTCTTAAATACCTTAAATTCTCTCAGCGATAGAAACTGTTTGTAATCAAAATTATCGTCTCTGAATGTCTGAACAGGCTCAGGATTGTATGAGAATCTATTTGTCTGTGTCTGTTCTGATTCTAAGTCACGTACTCTCAGTAAATTTCCTAAATTATACTGGCTGTGTGAGTGTGAGAAATGTTCGGAAAGTGGCGTATGCTGTGACGTATTAAATGCTGTAACATTTTTCATTTCAGTCATTTCTTGCTGTAAAGATGACAATTTTCTACGTAATATGTTATTGGATGAACTTATCTCACTGATTGTTTGCTGTATGTTTTGGAATTCAGGTGTCTGATTAAACGAAACTGGTGACGTATCGTCTGATTTGGTGTCATTGTTATTTTCGATAACGTCAATACGGCTGGCCAATTCATCAAACTTTTCAGTCAGTGCTTTTACCAGATCGCCGTTTTTAGTGTCATAAGCATTAATTTGTTTCTGCATTTTACGTGTGGTTTTGTTTAATTTCTTAACGTCTGCTTTAATAGCATCGGGATCCTGTATTAATTCTAACTGTTCAAGTCTGTTGGTCATTGTCTGAAAATCTACTGTATATTTATTTTCCAAAGTCTGAATATTAGTATCTGTTTTTGTTTTTAGATCGGATATTTCACCATGCAATTCAGTGTTCAACTGTTTGATAGTATTGATTTCGTCTGATACTGTAGCAATGTTGTTGTCTACGTATGTTTTTGCTTTCGTAAATAACTTACGCTTATCTTCCTGTCTCTGTACAGTAATTGTTTCCATGACTTCTTTCTTTACTTTATTCTGTTCCTGTATAAATTTACGGTAACGCGTTTCACTGTTCTGTAGGTGGTGATTAAAACGTTCGTCAATTTGGCTGTTCTGTTGGTCAAATTTCGTGTCTACTTTCGCATCCAGTGTGCGTGAAAGTTCTGATGACATTAATTTAAACTCGTCGCGTAACTGTGTTGCGTTTTCAGAACATTGTTTAGTGACTGCACAAATTTCATCTCTAAGTAATTTAGTTGTGGCAGCATGTGTATTGCGTATCTCTTCACTATTATTCCTGGCGCATGCCTTAATTTTCTTACGTAATTGTTTTTTAGTTTCATTACATTGCTCCGCAACGGCTGTAATCTCTTCAGTAAGCTGTTCAATAGAGGTGTCAAGTTTTTCATTAATTTGTTTGAACGACCTGTCATGGTTTCCATTCGACTGTTTGAAACTTTCATTAAGTTGTTGTTTGAGATTTTCGTTAAGTTGTTGTTTGAGATTTTCATTCTTTTCATTAATTTGTTGTTTGAGATTTTCATTAAGTTGTTTGTTTGATTCACGAAGTTGAAGCAATAATGCCATAACTTGATCCATGCCAATATTACCTACTCTATTCTCTGTGCTGTTTGATGGCGTATCTGCAATTTTCACGTTTTGTGTAACCATTTGGTCATTCTCTGATTCTTGAAAAGGTTTGCCAATTGGATGTGCACTGTTGGTCACTACACCGGAATCAAATAAATCTGACATATTTTGAGTATATTGTTCACTTTCGTTAGAAACATTTGTTTGTTCACTGTGTAAATTTTGCCAATCATGTGTGTCAAACTGGACAGTGTTCATTGTAACGGATCGTGCCGCGTCATCAATTGCCGTTAAATTAAGTGTGGACATAACTGAATGTGTTTGTTCATCATCTGGAATAAACTCATTACTAGTGATCGGCACGCACTGATTATCTGTAATTAGAGGAATATCACTATTACACTGACAGTCGCTAATATTATCGATCAAATTATTCGAGTCAGTTTTTTCACTCATTGTACATCGCGATGCACTGTTAGCAGTTTTTCGCGGCATTGTCACAAATCAAAGTTAAGCACAAAATGAAAAAAAGACAAAGCAAAAATGGAAAAAATTCAATTGCAACAAAGAGCAATAAACTGCCGATGATCTGTGAAAGAAAGGGTGACAAATTAGGAAATGCGTTGCGCCAGATGCAAACTACATTTAATATTAAGTAAATAAGAGCAGATAGATAACTGACTACTTCTCATAAATTCACAAAAATACGATCCTGACCGGTGTCGACAAGTGTAAACTCCCCACAAAATAAATAATAAGAATAATATTCACATTTAGTGTAACCTCCCCACAATAAAATAATATTCACATTTAGTGTAACTTCCCAACAGAAAAATTCCGAAACCTCCCAACAGTAAAAAATATAATTATAACATTGACATTTAGCGTAACCTCCCAATAAATAAATTCCATAACCTACCAATAATAAAATGTGACTAACCTCTCAATAAAATTGTCGCTCACTTTTAACGTTTCAATAATGACTGTAAATTTTGGACGTCAACAGCGCTGCGTCATGGCCCTGAAAGATCATTCTGAATAAATTGAAAAATCTTACAATTAGGTCGCCGGATAACGCGTATATATCTGCTCCTAAAAGAAATTTTTCTGGCGCAGCTCTGTGCAATGCTGCCCGAAAGATTTGTCATGTATAAAAAGAAACAACTGATTTTTCCTTTCAATAATCGGGATGACCAGGGATTGGAGAAATTAGTAAATTCTTTAAATTGAAATGAATGATTGTCAAAAGTTACTTTTTATAAGAAAGATTATTATTAAGAGATTTTTTAAACATTTACATGGGACCTGATATAACAATGCTACGTATGCGCGAGGCTGCATTTACCCTATACTATAACGCTCAGGCTCCGCCATCGCTCCACCACGACCGGCCCAGCCAACACGATACACCAGACTGCTCGCTAGCTACTACTTACTGCTACTAACACACAGTTCCTACTGCAGTCAACACTGCTCTTTGGTCTGAGATTCTCTTATAGCTTACATATCGCGCGCAGCGCGAGGAGTCCATTGAAATTACATCTGCTCGAGTGCGCTAGCAACAAATTCTTTAACCATGGACCTCCTACAAGGTAAATGTCATTCTTGATGGCCGCGAGTGGTAGCTGCGCTGTCTCAGGCGCCTTGCCACGGTTCGCGCGGCTGCCCCCGCCGGAGGTTCGAGCCCTCCCTCGGCCATGGGTGTGTGTGTCGTCCTTAGAGTAAGTTAGTTTTAAGTTAGGTTAAGTAGTGTGCAAGCCTAGAAGCTGATGACCTCTGCAGGTTGGTCCCATAGGAACTTACCACCACCTTTATTGATGAACTCTGACTACAGTGATACCTTTGTGCGTACAGCTCATTTGTTCTCTTCCTCTTATTTTGTGAAAGACATTTATTGTTTGAAACTAAAATTCATTAACGACACCGGCAAATCAATGATAGCCACAATGACGCCGACGCCGACGATGACAGCGACATCTCACCTTAATTGACATTTCTTTCCCAAACCGCTTTACCAAGGTCAGATCGTGCGGTTAGCCTCTAATTGTTGTTGCCTTTTTTCTTAGTTGCTCTTCACTTTTGATTGGTCTTCTTGCAGAATAATTTTTTTGATGTCCTCAGGTGCTAATTTGCGTTGCCAAGCAGCCTGTCCCATAATGTCGTTGGCGTTCAGAAATGTATTTTTCATCCAAGCTCCTGTTGTCCTCGGGTTTGCAAGGCCTACGTTTTTCCGTAGAAACATAATGTAATCTCAAAGATCCCAAGCGAGAAGTTTGCTGTACTCTCTCTGACGGTAGAGCCTATCCTTTGCGATGGGTTTTAAGCAGTTTAGAGCCTCTTGGCATGCTTTCTAGCAGCGTTTCCCCATGCTATCGCAGTATATTCGTCGGCGTGGCTGATAGCTGCATTTCCTCTCTGCCGCTTTCAATCTGGTGTCGGCTGATCCAAGACCGATTAGTCTCTACCTGACGTGACGCCATTCCTCACTTAGAATTGGAATCTACAGCTTCCGCATAAGACACAATTAGTTTCGTGTTAAAAATAAATAAATCCTGATTTATAATTTTTAGTTATTCCGAAAATACTAATGGGGTTGTAAATGAAATTCCTTTTGTTTAGAACGACGGTATTAGCGTCAGGGAATTACTATAGCTCCACTCGAAAAAGCGATATTAACACCCATATCTCTCTTACTACTGTAGAAGTGAAACGTGAGTATACATCCTGTACTGACAACTCTATTACATATTATCAGGGTGCAAACAGAATTAAGGTATTTTCAGAATCATCCTGTATATGGGAATTTGCATACTTTGTAGGTTAGTTAGGCAAGGAACTAGTTTGGCTCATACGGGACTAGAAGTCTGCTGCGGCGGGAACAGTTCCGGCATCTGCCTGAAGCAATTTTGGGAAACAATGGGAAATCTAATCAGGATTTGAAGAAAGTCGTCATTTACCGCGAAGAGTTGCTGTTAAAATTTCTCTTGTAAACAAAGAGTTTTGGTCCACGGACCGTCATCAGTTTCATGAAGATTTACGTTATCATGATATAAATTGGCGTCAGATAATGAAATCTATGATTTTGTTACTGTAAAATCGACAAAAGTGACGTTAATAAGAATTCTATTATTGAACACCAATTTTTATCCCCTGGTACTACGGTGTAAATGTGTTATGGACTTGATGATGGTCCACTGACCGAAAGAGGTAGTTCGATAAAAAAATTTAAAACCAAATGAGATATTCAGTTTGCAGCGGAGTGTGCGCTGATATGAAACTTCGTGGCAGATTAAAACTGTGTGGCGGACCGAGAGTCGAACTCGGGACCTTTGCCTTTCGCGGGCAAGTGCTCTTCCATCAGAGCTAGCCAAGCACAAAATTTAAAAGCAGAGCTTGGGTAGCTCAGATGGTAGAGCACTTGCCCGCGAAAGGCAAAAGTCCCGAGTTCGAGTCTCGGTCCGGCACACACTTTTAATCTGCCAGGAAGTTTCAATTTAAAAACAACTCTTGGTGGTTTAAGTTGACGTTCTCATTAATAGTACAAGATGTGGGGCATTAAATTCTCAAAAAAAAATGAATCAGGGCAGCCGGCTGAGTATTAAATCCCCTATCCTAGGCCAGTCTTTTTGAAATAATGTAATCTCATTCAGTTTATACTGTCATGTGTATATACTGATGAAGAACATATCTTAAAAAAGATCACATTACAATTTTTCATTTATGTTCATGATAACAGGACGGTTGTGTTTGTGTGTGTGTGTGCGCGCGTGTGTGTGTGTGTCTGAGAGAGAGAGAGAGAGAGAGATTGCAGTAATTATGCAATGGACGGACACGGAGACCTGCATCACACCAGTATTCATGCTGGTTTAAGACAGGGACGCAGCCTTTCCCCCACAACTGTTCGGTCTATATGGTCTCACATAAACGTTGCGACAAGCTTCGTGAGGTTGTAGAGCAGGGCCGGCCAAATGCTGCACAATGTGCAGACGTGCGGAAGTACTGTGCACATATGCGCACGTATGCGACAGGGAGCGACAGCGACATTCGTTATTAGACATATGTCCTAAATGAACGGCGGCGGCTCCACTTCCCTGTTTATGTGGTACAAGCAAGAGGAAAATTGGTCATTAAACCGATTGTTTCAATGTATACTTACATTTAGGTTTTTTTAAAAAAATATGTGAAGGGCTACGCTCAGCTGAAGTCGATAAAACATAACATTCATCTAATTGTCGGTTATTATGCAGATTTCATACGGGACTGATGAAAGATATAGCAATAATGGTATTGAAATAACAGGTGATCAGCGAGAGGTCTGCGGTTATGATTCTGTTCAGAGGTCAGTGAGACAGAAATTATGTGAGTGTAACTGAGGGCACCGAGAATTAGTTATAGGAGACCTTGCATTAGTTTAATGTTATTTGAAATCATGAATAAGGTTCGTTGGAAGTCGCTAAGTGCTCTCTTTCTTAAATACTAGCTCAAAAACATCACGCGTATTTACGTACCGTCAGTCAAGCCGCCTTAATAAAAACCCACGGTTGTTAACTGTATTACATGTCTTACTGGGTTAGACTGTTAACATAATAGTAGATCTTTCAATTAGTAGACTGTAATAGTATTTTAAATGTTTAATACGCGAAATACCTCCCCATGGTTAACTTGCAAGCTGTGGAAAGAGCACTAGATTGCGCCGGTACAGAGTATCCCAGCAAGTGGATAAAGCGACATCTGTGCGTAGAAACATGCACTACAGGCATGCTGACGGCTGCGGCGTGCACGCTGTGACCCGGAAGTTGTACATGTGCAGGAGCACCGCACGTGTGCAGAATTTCTGGCCGGCCCTGTTGTAGAGAGTGTCTTGAGGAACAAATCGAGGCTAGGAACCAGTGTCCAGAAACATCAGACAAGGACGCTAGAGAACGTACAGCGTAGTTACAGGCGCCGTCGCGAGCCGCTAGGCCACCCCTTCAGCAGCAAACGCGACTTTTTACACTGACGGAACGACGGCTGAACGTCTCGCAATGTTGCTTGTTACTCAGTGATCGCGACTGATTACCGCGATCGCCAGTGCAGAAGATGGCGTAAGCTGCTGCGTAGAAAGTCCTTGCCTTCTACGCGTGCAGTATGTTGCCTCAGTGGATGACGATTACAGACACGTGTTTCCACCCGCAGTTTATTTTTCTCCTGGAACCCTCAAACATCATCAGTGTTTTTCGATATACAGGAGACAAATAAACTGCAGATGGAAACGTGTCCGAAATCGAGATCCACCAAGACAACAGAGCATCGCATTCATGGGGGACAAGGCGAATGTACGTACCAGCTAGCTCCGTGCTCTCCACTGGCGATCTTGCCAACCAGTCGCACTCACTGAATATCAAACAACAATTTGAGACGATCCGCCTACGATCCGACAGTGGACAAAGTGACGTCTGCTGTCCAAGGGATCCTAGTGGCAGGCGCCAGCGCCTATAAATTCGACAAACTATACGGTCGTTATACGACGTTTCCAGACATGGGTTCATATTCTCAATATGTTCCGCAATACATCCTCTACAACAACAGCAGCATTTCTGGGACATGGTTCAGATTGTTTGTAATTCTGGAAGAAAGGACAACAATGTCAAGGTTCTCGAATAACTCAGCTGCTCTCAGTCAATGTTGAGAATTGCAGGACCTGTTGAACGGAATTAAGTCTTATGGGCATACACAGCGTATAAGGTATAATCAAGAAAGGTAGGAGCAATGAAAATTAAAAGTAATATGACAAGCAGTAAATTTAACATCAGAATTGAGGAAAACGAAATAGACGAAGCGCAGGAATTCTTCTTCGTTGGAAGCAAGTTACCCATCATGCAAGGAGGACACACAAAGCAAACTAGCACAGGCAAAGGGGGTACTCTTCGCAAAGAGAAGTCTTCTGGTATGAAACATAGAAGAAATTGCGAAAGCAATCTCTTTACGTTTGGGGCGGATACGGATATGAATCATGGATTGTGTGAACACAGGACAAAAAAGGATCCGAAATGATAGAGGCGTGGTGCTACAGAAGGATGTTGAAAATTAGGTAGTCTGATTATGTAAGAAGTGAGGAAGTTGTGCAAAACATTGACAGTAAAAAGTTGCATAGAGATAGGACATATCTTATCAACGGATAACTTTCATGATACGATAAATCTTTAGGTACGGATATGAATCATCAACTGTGTGAAAACCGGACAAAAAAGGATCCGAAATGTTAGAGGCTTGGTGCTACAGAAGGATGCTGAAAATTAGGTAGTATGATTAGGCAAGAAGTGAGGAAGTTGTGGAAAACATTGACAATAAAAAGGTGCATAGAGATAGGACATACATAGGTTATCAATGGATAACTTTCATGATACGATAAACCTTTAGAGGAAGACAGAGATTGGAATATATTCAGAATATAATTAAGGGCGTTGGTTGCAAGTGCTCCTTTGACGTGGAGAATTTGATACAGGAGAAGAATGCGCGGCGGGCTGCATCAAACCAGTCAGAAGTCTGAAGGCGGAAATGCATCACCAGCAGGAGCCCAAATACGTTTCTCGTGTGTACGAAGGCTATTCAGTAATAAACGCTAGCACTTTTTTTCAGGAAGAGGGTTGGTTTTATTCAGGATTCCAATAGATCTTGTTATTCGCCACTCTTTTGGCTACAAAACAATTTTTAACATAATATCTATCGAATTCAAAGGCCTTCCGCCACCTTCCTTAGAGGGCCTGCATGCCCAGATGGTACCACTCCAAAGGTCGACGTCGGAGCCAACGTCTTACTGTACCAATAACCTTTCCATCATCCATATACTGCCCTCCTCGGAATACGCACGCAATTCCGGATAGATAGTCCTTGGCTGCTCTTTCTAGTCATCTGTTAGGCGGCGAAGGACCCTGCAGGCACTCACCTTTGACTACCCCAACTGGTGGACGAGTGTGTCAACGCTACCAACCAAGACGTCCAGTTGTACAACGACGTGTTTGGTTGTGGTCCTTCGATCACCTCGAATCAGTGTCCGCATATTCCAATACTGCAGTAGTCACAGCTGTGTGCGATCGGCGGTATATGGGACATCGGACAGGTTTGCACGACCTTGTTACAGCTATGACAGATGCCCCGCCTAACGAGTCACAGCGCATTTGTTCACAGACAGATCTCCGCACACATTCTGCAGTTGCTGCGATGTTCTGGCTTTTTGCTAATAGAAACTCCGTGATGGCTCTGTGCTTGGAACGCACCTCGTTACAGACGGTATTTTGAAGGCTATGTATAGTTCCGCCACCCTTCGGAACTTGGTGGAACTACAGGGGCTGCAGAAGAAAAATTGCACGATTTCCCATACCGCATTTGTTCAACTGATTTTGGACGGGAAAAAAAGTGTTGCATTACTTACTGAACACCCCTGGTATTAATAAGGCAATTACAAAACCAGAATTCGGAGTTTAATATTGCGTTCTGTTGATAATGATCCTCATACAAACGATTTTCGTTGGCGGGCGTGGGATGACTGCGTCACTCAGCGAGGCCCCGTCCCGTCCTTTTTAACATTTACTGAGAGCACCTGTGAGGTCAGCGAGCGATTCACGAGTATGCAGAAAAACGTTCCAGTCTGGCACACAGTTGTAACCCGTCGGGATGTTTCAAAAGCGCAAACACAACGCTGTATAGCGGAACATTCGTTAAGAAATAATTCACCGTTTTGGATAGACTACGACTGCGTTAGCAATAACGATACACTGAAGCACATATTACGGGTCGTAGCATCCAGCGGCCACTATTCTTTAATATACTACACATTGTAAAGCCCACATCCTGGACCAACTCCGGCGCCCTAACACGGACATCGATATCGCTTCCGCTTTCAGTGCCATGCCAAATGATTAAATAGTCCCGGAACTCCGGATTCGGCGGCCGCCGCTCTTTTCGGGCGGCACGCGCAGTGCGCGGCAGTGAAAGGCCGCATTAGGACCACCTGTTTGCACATACGGCGGCCGGCGCTTTTAATGTGCCGGAGGCGGCGTCGGCGGCGGCTCTTTGTGCTACTTGCCGGCAGCGACGCCTCCTCCGCCTCCGCTGCCCATTTGCCGGAGGCTTTGATCACGGCGTATCGGCGCCAGCCGCCCGGCCCAAGTAAATAGCGCCGTAATCACGCGGACCGCGGACCGCCTCCCGCCTACTGCCTGCCGCCTCCCGAATATTTAGAGGCGATGCGCAGCCGCCCCCGGCTGTACTGTTTGCCGTCCTCCGCCCCCGCCTCCCGCTGAGATGCGGCCACAAAACTGCAGATTATTTCGCTTTGCATCACGAAATTAATGAGCTCCTGCGCTTCGGGGTGTAGGCTGAATGTCTTGGGGGCCGGAGGGACGCTGCGTCGCTGCTGCGGCTCAAAGGCGTGTGGTGGTGGTTCCACGTCTGGCCACCGTGTCGTGCTGGCTCTAGCGAACCGAGCTGGTGCCGAGCTTTGGTTTGTTTCCGTGAGCCAACTCACTGCAGATGAAAGCTGAAAAATTAAGAATTATATGCCACATTTCATATTAATGTATCAATGCTTCCTGTAGCTCTCCTCTAGACTCTATTTTGCTAACCTAGCATGAAACTACAGCTACAAATATCATTTAGTGAAGCATAAATTGTGTGGTTTCGTCCAGTACAAATACTAAAATGGAGACAACCCTCCATAATTTAGGAAACACCATGCTTCCGTTTTACAACGGACCAAATGGGAGTGATCTAAATTATTGGCTTAGAATACCGAGTAGTATCGTCTGCAGTAGGAGTAATCCATCGAACTACAGACCTATATCATTGACGTCGGTTTGCGGTAGGGTTTTGGAGCATATACTGTATTCAAACATTATGAATCACCTCGAAGGGAACGATCTATTGATACGTAATCAGCATGGTTTCAGAAAACTTCGTTCTTGTGCAACGCAGCTAGCTCTTTATTCGCAATCGACAGGGGATCTCAAGTTGATTCCGTATTTCCAGATTTCCGGAAAGCTTTTGACACCGTTCCTCACAAGCGACTTCTAATCAAGCTACGGGCCTATGGGGTATCGTCTCAGTTGTGCGACTGGATTCGTGATTTCCTGTCAGGAAGATCGCAGTTCGTAGTAATAGACGGAAAATCATCGAGTAAAACTGATGTCAGGTGTTCCCCAGGGAAGCGTCCTGGGACCTCTGCTGTTCCTGATCTATATACATCTGGGGTGACAATCTGAGCAGTTCTCTTAGGTTGTTCGCAGATGATGCTGTAATTTACCGTCTAGTAAGGTCATCCGAAGACCAGTATCAGTTGCAAGGCGATTTAGAAAAGATTGCTGTATGGTGTGGCAGGCGGCATTTGACGCTAAATAACGAAAAGTGTGAGGTGATCCACATGAGCTCCAAAAGAAATCCGTTGGAATTCGATTACTCGATAAATAGTACAATTCTCAAGGCTGTCAATTCAACTAAGTACCTGGGTGTTAAAATTACGAACAACTTCAGCTGGAAAAACCACATAGATAATATTGCGGGGAAGGCGAGCCAAAGGTTGTGTTTCATTGGCAGGACACTTAGAAGACGCAACGAGTCCACTAAAGAGACAGCTTACACTACACTCGTTCGTCCTCTGTTAGAATATTGCTGCGCGGTGTGGGATCCTTACTAGGTGGGATTGACGGAGGACATCGAAAGGGTGCAAAAAAGGTCAGCTCGTTTTGTATTATCACGTAATAGGGGAGAGAGTGTGGCAGATATGATACGCGAGTTGGGATGGAAGTCATTAAAGCAAAGACGTTTTAAGTCGCGGCGAGATCTGTTTACGAAATTTCAGTCACCAACTTTCTCTTCCGAATGCGAAAATATTTTGTTGAGCCCAACCTACATAGTAATGATCATCAAAATAAAATAAGAGAAATCAGAGCTCGAACAGAAAGGTTTAGGTGTTCGTTTTTCCCGCGCGCTGTTCGGGAGTGGAATGGGAGAGAGATAGTATGATTGTGGTTCGATGAACCCTCTGCCAAGCACTTAAATGTGAATTGCAGAGTAATCATGTAGATGTAGATCTAGATCGTCAAATAACTATTAATAATAACACAATTTTGTACAGATAATTATGGTACATAGATATACGAGGTGCGACATAAAGTAATGACACTGATTTTCTTTGCAAGATGTGGTAAATCTGCAGGCTTGCGTAGGCACAACATCTTTGACCTCGGTCTATAAGCTGCTTCTAGTCCAAGCTGCACATCGATGCAATTGCTCAGTCGTGAGTTGTGCTGTAATAAGTTAACACGTGTTTGTATCCCTCGTCATGGAAATGGAACCGTATAATATTGCGCAACGGCATGCCACTTCTTTTTGCGTTTAATTGGGTGGATACGTGACGACAGCTTACGGTAAGCTTCAGAAGGATTTTGGAGAGGAGGTTATGTCAAGAGCTCAAGTTTTTCGTTGGCATAAAATGTTTAATGAAGGCAGAACGAATGTTGAAGATGAAGACCGCAGTGGACGACCATCAAACTCACGCACGGATGTCAACTCGGCCAGGGTGCGTGACCTCGTACTATCTGATCGAAGATTATCCTTGAAAATGATTGCAGAAGAACTGAACATCAATCGAGAAACGGTTGGTCTAGTAATAACTGAAGATCTTGGTATGAGAAAGATTTGCGCAAAAATGGTCCCCAAAAATCTCACACCACAACAGCGAGAAACAAGGTAAATTGTGGCAGCCGATCTGTTAGAGCAAACGGAAATCAATCCAGAATTGTTCAGCCGTGTTATCACTGGTGATGAAAGTTGTTTTGTTCAGTACAATCCAGAGACAAAACGCCAAAGTTGGCAGTAGTGCTCAAAAGGATCACACGAACCAAAAAATAACTCGTATGTCAGTCAAAAGGAAATTCATGCTTGTGTGCTTCTTTGATTCCAAGAGAATTGTTCATGAAGAGTGGCTGCCTCCTGGACAAAGAGTTAACCAATATTACTACAAAGAGATTTTAGAAGGACTTCGTAAAAGAGTTCTTCGTGTCAGTGCCAACATTGCTGATAATTGCATTCTGCAACACGATAACGCGCCATCCCATACTACTCTGTCAGTACAGCAGTGTTTAACCTCAAAACTAATTTCAGTACAACCACAGCCACTTTATTCACCAGATATCGCTCCATGCTACTTTTTCTATTTCCAAGAGTCAAAACAGGGGTCAAGGGACACTATTTTCAAACAACACAATATGGTCAAAAAGCTGTGACTAGGGGCTTGGAGGATATTACAGAAGATGAGTTCCAGAAATGTTACCATCAGTGGCAGAAGTGCTGGAAAAAGTATATGCAATCAGAAGGGAACTACTTTGAAGGAGACAACACTAAATTTCACTAAAACGGTAAGCAAAATTTTTTTCATATTAGTCTCATTACTTTATTGCCGCACGTTGTATATAAATTATCCTACGTATTGGAATTTGTCCTCGGAGTCTTTAGCGGCGGCATCTCTGAATGAAATCTTATCGGTTTTCAAGCAGTGTTACTTCGAATAATTGACGGGGTCTGAAAACCGAAGAGATTTTATTTTCACACATTGTTATTGCTCAGTTTTATATAAAGTGATTTTACCTGCCCAAACATTTCTTCTAACGACGCCAGGTGGTCTCAGCAGAGGGTACTACTGTGTTGAGGTATGTTGTTTACAGTACTGTTCAGTTGTAGTTCCGCTTTTATGAAGATAGGACACTCAGCGGAAGAAGCTAGTACACGCAGCGAGAATAACTGAAAATGGTCTCCAAGTGCTAGATTCCTTATTATTCACGGGTGAAGATACAGTTTGCACCAAGAAGGCTATAGTGTCCTACAAATATAAAAGAAATTGAAGACTTTCATCAGCGAAGTTGTCAAGACCATACACTGCCATCGAGATACACGCTCCTGTGATGATCATCCTCGCTCAGGAGCACCCAGCAATATGTCCGGACTCCGGGAACAGTATTTGGTAGTGATCAGTAGACGTAATAAATTCAAAACTATCCTTGCATTGACTGCTGAACTGGACGTAGCACACGAATGAGTGTGTCAAGAGTGAGACGGAGTTTGGCAGGAAACACCAACCAGGGCTAAGTTTCAGCGAGGAAATCATCGTTCAACCCTGTTTACAAGAAGAAAAGGCTGCACTAGGCTACGACACACCAACATTGGACAGCAGGTGATTGGGAAAGAGTCTTATTCATTGGTAAATCGATGTTCGAAATATTTCGAAGTAAACGCCGTCAATTGGTACGTCGTTTACCCTATGAAAGCTAGAATCCACAGTGCTTAATTCCCACTGTAATGAATGGAGGGGGGTTCTAGGGTGGTATGAGATATTTTGGAGGGAATAAAGTCGGAGACTGATGGGAAAATAAAGCAAAATGATTATCACGCTATTCTTCAGCGACGTGCTAAGACATTTAGTTTGACATTTGGTTTTCTTCTAACTGGGAAAGGGTTTGTCTCGGCGCAAGATAACTACCCGAAACATACATTCCGCTTGCGTCAGAACTATGTGAAGTCTTGTAAATAATAGATTTCAGCTATCATTCATCCTTTTTAAATTTTATTGGCAGATCTAGAGTTCAGATAGAAACTAGCCACTCTCAATGCACCATCATTTTTGATCACTGCATGTAATGCCTGTTGATCAGGCTTCATCTGCAGTTCATTGACTGACCTGTGGAGGAAGCAGTGATCAAAAATGATAGTGCATTGAGAATGGCTAGTTTCTATCTGAAATCTAGATCTGCCAATAAAATTTAAATAGGATGAATGATAGCTGAAATCCATTATTTACAATATAACAGTCGCTGCTTGCAACAGCCTTCTGAATGGAAGGAAACCTGAGTATGTGAAGTCTCTAGAGGTTCGGAAAATTTTGAAAAACGTGGAATGGCATCCTGACAGTAATCAGATCGAGCTACTATGGAATGAGTTGGACAGGAGGATCCGAAAACGTGGAGCCATGTGTGGGACATACCTGTTGTAGCTCCATCAGGATGGATGGGGACAAATTCCAACTGAGACCTTGGTAAAATTTACCCTCACATGTCTACATTATCCATTGCAGAGATTAAGACAAGAGGTGACCATTTTGAGGAATCAAAAGTTTAATATATGCACTTACCTATGTATCATTTGAGCTTAATAAATAAGAATAAAACGCAATTTTATAATGTATTTCCTCCCCATATCCCAAAACAAATTTGTGGATGGATCCGGAATACATCCAATAGTTAGCCGAGACAGTGTGAAAGTAAGTTCTACTGTGTTTATCTCAGCGTGGCAGTCACTTCCACGCAACCTCCACTAATTGTTGGATATATTCCAACAAACGCTTCCTTATCCTGCAATTTTGTCCCCTACAGGTCCCTGTAGCTCCATTCTGGTTTTTTCCTACGGCCAGTTTGCCGGTGGAACTACTTACGATACTCTTCTCGGGTTAGCATCCGGATCTTCAACTCAGGTTAACCCTATACTGCTACAATCTTCCCTGGCGTTATCAACAGGTCAGAAGCTACTGTTGCTGAGTCTCCTCGAACTGGCGCCACGCTGGAGCCGGCATCCCTATGCAGTTCAATAGAGAGTATATTCAGCACCTGAGGCCGTACCACGTGTCCTATTGTTTAGTGCCCTTTCGTTACAAATTATTTATGCAGTTTGTCTCAGTTAAAACCCCGATATATGAAGCCAGATATATCTTGATGCTATTTTATTAAACTGTTACTTTAAACGTTAATTTTTGAATATTTATTTTGTATATTTTCGCAATTAATTTTTAAACCTTTTGTTAATGCCATTTGAGTTTTATGGCGTGTTTTTCTAAAGAATCTACTTCACAGGAGCTTTTAATCCTGATCACTGAAATTGTCAACTTTTTAGTAGAATTAGTGTGCCACGTATAATCTGCTCTGTGACATCTATGATATAATGCTGAGATAAGCGTAAGTGCATCGATATTTTATTCAAGTTATTTCGTATGCAAGTGACTAAACTAAACGATACACCTAATGATCCTTCCTTTAAGCTATAACCTATTATTTCCAGTTTTTTGCTTTTGCAACCAACAGCTACCAAACACCATTGCCATTGATTGAACCACATTGGTTCAGTCGTTGAGCACCTTGTAAAATATAAAGCTTGTTCGCTAACTTTCTTATTCAATAGTCACTCCTATATTAGGCTGCCAGTATTCTGTTTAAAATTGTTAAGTATCTTAGTATTTGTACAGCACTCGCGTATCATTCGCCATCGTCAGCCTCACGACAAACCTTCTCGACGTCCGAGGCCGCTCTCTGTTCTGTCGTCACGCTACCGAAGCTGAGGTGGCGCCGCCTCACTTACGCCGCACGTTCTTCTTGGCGCCGAACCTGGCGTTATAATATGTGTCGATGAGCGGAACAGTCTTCTAAAAACAATTCGTTTCATTATAATTGCTTTCGCATAACTTCTACGTTAAAATAGGTTTGAGTTTACGGTGATTTTCCAATACAGTCGTTTTAGTTATTCAGCAACTAATAAAAATGTGTGATTTCTGAAGATATGTTCACCTTCCGCTGTCTCTTCTAGTCTGCTCGTTTCTTATATTATCAGTAAACAGAATTTTCAATATCCTTTAATTACACAACAGACTATAGAACACAACCACAAGAACAAGTGTCTCATCCTCAGATTTGGAAATATATCTTGGACCTACCTTCCCTACGAAGTTCCATCAGTCCCTCCACATCTTTGAGCTCCATGTACCCTCGTTTACTTTCCATATTCCTTTATACCGAGCCAAATTAGAAAGGTCCCCCATTTCAAACAGCTGCAATTACATTGCAAGCGTTATGTCTCCGTGGTCTGCTATGGCACATCATCGCGTCCCACATTCTTTACGTCTTCACACCCTTGCTTAATCCTCCCGAGTAATTTCACCCGTCATCCCTTTCTTTAGTTCTGGTTCTACCCAACCTAACCACACAGTTCTATATCTCTTAATGCAATCCTATTTGTCTGCATCACGTCTGTTGACCCTCCGTAAACACACCACAATTCCTTCGTCATGCCAGCTGCATTTTATTCCCTTCTATATCCAACTCCATCACACAGAGGCATGTTGCCATGAACCCACAGTACCGCGAACCTTTCAGTTTCACACCAAGTGCATCACCATCTCATCGAATTAAGATAATCGATTTTACTCATTTCAGAGAGTTTTTATACAGTTTCAAGTATTTCAATCAACGGCTAATGAGCAGCAGCACGGCTTATGTCTGAACACCTTCTCCACTGGTGGAGGGAGGGGGAGATTGAAAATAACAACTAAACTACAAAAATATTAAACTCAAATTGAATATGTTACTTGACGTTAATACCACCGAAGCAAAAAAAACAATTTATGTAAGTTTCATTTCATTTATCGACCCTATACATGCAATCCGAGACCTGTAGGGCCAAAATTACTGCATTCATAAACGATCGTCAATATACTTAAAGATACTTGGAGATTGGAAATTCCTAATGCAGCGTTTTATAGATGTAACCTCGAAGCACGTTGTCCATGTTAGCCGTGTCGCTGGGGGTGAATAGTAACCGGCATGATTCTTTTAACAATAATGTTTATTCCAACCAAATTCGCACTAAATGTTGCCACAGATTAATCACTCACTTATCAGTTAACTTCAGAAGCATCATCATCTACATCAAGCACTAGACCTTTTGTCCGTTCTGTCTCCTTCAAAATTGGTCAAGCCGTCTCTTCATTGGTCTTTCTAAACATCTTTTGCCTTTTTTCTGTTGTTTTATGGATTTAGGATTCTGGCATCTGGCATACGAACTGTATGTTCTTTCCTTATTAAATGATATTGTTTTTTTATGTCAGTTATGTTTTGCATATTCAATTCAGCTCAGATGTCATCATTTTTCTTTCTATCCATAAAGCTATAGCCAGTCACGTATCTAACGAAATTCATTTCACATGCTTCTCTTCTCTTTCCATCTCTCTTCTTAAAAGTCCTGTTTTCCCATGCACAACCTTATAGAACTTTAGGAAACTGTCTCTGTAGACTTTCTTTGCCAATGTTCTGCATAATGTTCCACAAAATTAGTTAAGTACGTCTAACTTATTTTGTATTTGATTGTTTGCCCGTAAATACAGAACCCTAAATATTTTAATGTATTAATTTGCGGTGCCTTAAAAACACCATTGATTCAGAGATGGAGACGTTCAGATTTTATCCTCTGGCTATACTGCTTCAGCTAATGAGAGCATCTTGTAAGTCATTTTCATTCTGAATATCAATGACCATCTCGTCAGATACCCAAGTTTTGGTTACATCGTCGATATACATATTAAAAAAAAGTGGATGAGAGGGGACACTCTTATGTAACACCTTGGCTTATTTCAGCTATATCGTCTGATACCTGCTATTTTTATATGTGTTTTTTATTCACATATAAAACTTTACAGCTCTTGCAAAATGAAATGAAATCGCTCTATTTCTTAAAAATTCTCACAGTGTGTTTCGATTTTCATTATCAAGCGCCTTTTCGTAGTCAGCGAAGGCAAGAAAAGCTGGTAAGTTGAATTCAAGGCGTTTTTCTGTCAGCTATGTCACGACGATGATACAGTCCGAGCATGATCTGCCTTTTTGAAAATCATGTCGGGCATAAGATAATGCAGTTTCAGCGATTGGTGATACCTTTTTTTATTAAAATTATACCATACAATTTATAACACGACTTTAGAAGGTTAATACCTCAGTAGTTCTGACATTCAGGTCTGTATCCTTTACTATAAATTGGACATATATGGGCTAGATTGCTATCTTCAGGTATATAACCACTTCACCAGCTCATATTCATAAAATTGAGTTATCTTATTTTTGCGATAATTGGTGCATATTTTATCACTCCTGCATTGGTTTTGTCACATCCTGCTGTCTTCCTGTTCTTGCTAGACGCTATAGCATCCTGTAGTTCCTTAAACGTTATTAAGTCTATACTACTATTTGATTTAGACAGAACTACCTGTGTATCTTATTCATCGTTCCATAGTGTTTTATAGTACTGCACCAATCACACTGAGGTATTGCGTTTATCTGCAGATTGTCCTGCCTCTTTTGTTTAAATCTTTGATTATTTTGTAAGGTTTGCCTTGCCTAGCAGTAACTGTCGACCTAAGGCTGCCTCAAAAGCGAAGATGGTGCAGAGAGACGAGACTACTTTGATGTTGTCAGCTCTGCAGCGGTAGATTTGGGAGAGAGCCGTGAAAGTGTCCAGCATATATGGACATTTACCTAACATGCAGGAGTGAAGCGGCACAGAGACTGTAGTCACTGTACATGCGTTTTGACCGACAAGGTGGCAGTGTGTCAGCAAAACGACGGAAGTTCCGGCGCTGCCTTTATATCCCGACCTGCGGTCAGGTTCACTCGTTACACACAATCGTAACGTGGCTGCTGAAATTCGTGCTGACTAGTTCAGTTTTGAACTAAAAGCCTTGTGGAGTTGTGCAGTCTGTACTTATCCATGAAAAAGGTGTGGGCGTGCAAGCTGCCGTCAAAAGAATTCCCCATCGATTGATGCGAAAAATTGCCTCGTCAGTGCAATTCGGAATTGAAAGCATTCAAATAACACCCCATCAGCTTGAATTTTACTCTTTACTAATCTCATACTGCCAAAGAATTGAATTATAATTACTGGGTCCCGCACCTGTGATAACTTTTGGTTACAGTCACTGAGGATGAAAACTTTATTCCAAATCTTCCACTGTCCCATGGATGGCATTTATTTTACGTGGTTGCGTGAATAGGGAGGCCCTTCGGTGCTGGGCATAAGGAAATCCGGCTTAGCTTCATCAGCGTCCATTCATAATATAAAATGTACTGTATGGTGTGAAGTCGTCTGTCGAGAGGAGACAGTTTTTTTCATTTTCTTTTATTTTCTGAACTTCGGCGTTTCTATCACTATAACGTCCGGACTTTTTCCAGTGTGTTTCTGACTCCAAGATTTCCAAATGTAGATACTCAACACTCTTTGTTTACACAGGACTTGGGGGACTGATGACTTTAGCTGTTTAGTCCCCCTTAAACATCCCAACAACCACCATTATACAGGACTCTACTCCTTGGCAGACAGATTATGGCAAGTAAAACGTTTGTTTGGTGATGGCCAAATATCAAGGAATAGGAACGCCCCCCGCTGCCCTCCCGTTTCCAGACCTCTCAGTCCATAACTTTTATTCATGGGATCATGTGCCAAAATAGACTCCAAAAACCATAACTTATCTCAATAAATCACCCAGGTGACCTTATAGAACGTGTGGGGGAAAATTCGCAGGGTTTGACGGATGTAATTAAAAAAAATTTAAAAAAAAGCTGGTGTGTAATGCAATACATTTTGAACGTTAAGTTTTGTAAAATTCGATTTGTTCTAATTATTTCTAATTTTCCGGTCCTCTGAGACGCTCCTTATGTAGATGCCATTGCTTGGATCCTGCGACAAGAAGTGACGCTCAATTCACGTTAGATCCAGACCAAATTGATTTGGCCACTTCAGTTTTCCTAAATGACTATCTGACTCCCAAAAATTTTAACGTCTCGTACTGGCTTAGACGTGATGAAGGCAATTCTCAATATAATACTGCATTACATCAGTTTCTAAAGCTTAAGTACTTTCTCTGGAACATCCCTGCTGTCTTTCGTACTTTGGGACAGGCAGCTAGGGCCCTGCGAACTACTCTTTACTTTCCGCTATGGTGTTACAGGTAAGTCTACACGAAAAACTACGGCGATCGCGATAGTCATAGGACAGGACCTTGCCCACCAGTGAACAGGCTGTATGTTGTTTAACCCTTCACCAAAGCCACCGTCGAAGTACGATGCTTCCATCGTCATGAAGCAAGTTCATTTAATGCGTAACAATACAGTCCGCAACTACTATCTCGCCGCGCGGGGTTAGCTGAGCGGTCTTAGGCGCTACAGTCATGGACTGTGCGGCTGGTCCCGGCGGAGGTTCGGGTCTTCCCTCGGGTATGGGTGTGTGTGTGTTTGTCCTTAGGATAATTTAGGTTAAGTAGAGTGTAAGTTTAGGGACTGATGACCTTAGCATTTAAGTCCCATAAGATTTCACACACATTTCATACTATCTCGGATGGGCACAAAATAAAGTACATTTAATTGATATTGTACAGTTGCTGCGAATTTTGATCACCCCAAACATTACTGTAGCACAAGCTGAAACTATCACAATCGTTGAAAGGGAATTCATGAGTGAACAATGCAGTCAGTGAGTAGTTCGACCTTTCAATAGTGCACTGAAGAATTCAGGATAAGATTGTAAGTCATTTGGCTTGTAAGTCATTTGGCTTAATGACTTGAACTCGCTGCTCACGATACGGGTGTAACTGCTGCGACGTCGGTGCTCACCACATTACATTTTTTGGAAAAGTGGAACTCAAACTCACGTACGAGTTGACAGGTGCTTAATACTGAATCCCCTTCCACACTATCCAAAAATATGTTACCGAATCCTACAATGGATGCAAATCTTCGTCAAAAACCATGGTCTGTGACCAGGTCTCTGCGGCCACAGTTTCTAGTAAAATTCAATCCCTGTCTGCAGGTTTCAGACCCTTATAACGACGCCTATTGTTTTCACTGTCGATTCGTTCGATTTTCAAAACACTGCATCTACTTCACCAATTACTAAAGACATATCTGTAATTCAGTGCAACGAATAACGCCCCATCTCTGACAATCAATCGCGAAAAGGGTGGAACTGGCATCCAATGACGCGTAAGACAGAATACTGTACTAGTCGTTAAGTTACCACCACCAACGTCGATGCAGTGGTTAAGCGCTTGTGGACAGTTATGGAAATTAATGAAATGGAAAGAAACAACCTGATATCGACACATGGTCTGCTGCTCTTGAACCCAAGGTGAGCACCGAGTTTTTTGTCCCCAACCAGACATATCACTATCAACATACTGTAGTGAGGCATTCGGTCGAACTAAGTACCAATTGCTAGTATTTGGACGTGAGAAGCATGACGGAAACAGACTTACAACATCAGCATCTGAGCTAGTTACCTCTGACTTGAAAGCTTCTAATGTAAGTGACTTTTGATAGCAATTCAACCTTCACCGTATCAAGTACAGAATGGTGTACATATACTGGAAGATGACTTACTTTCGAATCATTTTTGTGACCTATTTATTTCCCCCCCCCCCGTCCTCGAACGTACCTTTCCCCCTTACACTCCACCAACTTACCCTTCCCCCCCCCCTTCCCCCCTCACCATCCCAGAACTTCCACCGTGGCTTGTTGCCACTCATTTTCTTAAAGTTATTACATGGTACCCATTGCGATAATGTAGGCAGAATACACGTAGAGCGTGTAAGCTACTGTAGACGATAAATAATTGCTCATCCCCAAATCCATTTACAGAACAACTTTTAGGTGAATTGTTAGTAGAAGTGCTGGAAAACTTACATTATTCATGCTTCGCTCTACGAAGTGATTTGAAGACGTCATCACATACGAAACTACGTAGTATGTGCTTCCTTTTAATCATACCAGGACTGTAGACATCATAAGGCTCTTAAAATAATTCACAGAATTACATATATCTCGTATTAGAGAGAGCCGATTTCTGCCATAACTATTATTGTAGTAATGGGGTACTGTGGGTTATATTAAATTAGTAATGCAGAATATCTTGATAAAAAATGTTTTTATTCATCCGCAATTTACGACAGTGCATACAATCCACATCACACTACCTACAGAACATATACCAGCTAAGACTACAAGTTAAACAAGTACACATTCACAAACCTAAGACACTCTCCACATTCCAAATCACTGTTACACACTACATTTAAGTCATTTGAATTATTTCTCGTCAATATCAGTCTCTTCCTGTGTGTAGGACATCTCAAAATGTTTCTTAAGTATACTGTAAAATAAGCAGAGCAACTTGTAGTTTCGTTTCAAGAAGTATCACTGGACTTATTAGCAGAGCCGTTACTTCTGGAGTTGGCGCTTCAGTTAACAAATTTGAGCCAACGGTTACTGATCAGTGGACAGCGAACTTCACCAGGAAACACCAAGACTGACAAATTCCACAATTTACGAAATTCTCCATTGTAATAAAAGGCAGCCAGAGGAAAGGGAGCTAATGAATAACTTGCTCATATGTGATTCGCTGTACTGTGTTTTCGTGATATCGTATACACTCATTTGTTTCGGAGCACAACGTCTCGGTCCCGAAAAACAAATAAAGCAGAAGCAAAATTATTTCGTCGACAGATTAACTTTCATTCGTATTAGGGAAACCTTTTAGCGGACCAGGACAACTTTTTTAATTTACTGCCGTATTTCCGAAATGTGAAATGACTGCAAAAGTTTCAAACAGCAGTTCGATCGATTACAGTCCGAAAGCTGCTGTGCATAAAATTTAGTTTATGAAGGGCACTAACGTCGACCGGTAGATTCATATATGTGCCAATTCATTTGATTTTGCCATCGGAACTTTATTTGACGTGTTCGCCTGGAGAAAAGAGAAACAAAAATTCATCCCGTCTCAGTATACAGCCAATGAAATGTATAGCGCCTTTTTTTACGTCCAGGCAATCAGAAATGTTAAGGACGAAATTCGGTATTTCCCTTTCTTTTCTTTTTCGTCTGACAGTGCTTGCTAAGGTCCTCCATAACGTAACTCGAATACAATTCAAGCAAGGGAAAGTTGCGACACGGTGCTTCGCCGCTGCTTCTATATATTTCGTACACCTTTAATAATGGATGGTTCGTACAAGCACCGTTGAAAATATTTACAAAGATACCTTAATACTAACGTAGCTGCTCTACTCTTCACACACACACACACACACACACACACACACACACAGACACACACACACACACACACACACACACACACATACACAAAAGAACGCTCACGCACACAGTCCAATATATTGAGGTATTAACAAACTATGGCTGTCGTTACAAATTCGTGTGTTATAAGTTAACAAATCGTACTTGATTGTGCACAGCTGAACCACAGCTTCATACCCTAACTTAGAAAATGACTAGAAAATAGTTTTTCATGACTTTATGTGGCTGTGATTAAATTAATTATAAAATTAATTATAAAGTAATTTGATTCGAAAATTTAATCGATCACGATGCCTTTCACCTAATCCACAATTTTGGCTCAAGGCATGTGGCAGTCTTGTTCCCCGTGACATCATTTATAATGGTACATCTGCATAAGTCATTTCGCAGGGACACTTATTATAATCAAACAGCGATTATTTTGCACCAATGTACAACATTGTTCTTCAGAACAGAAATACGTATGTTATCATCAGGGGAATATACCACAGCGCATGTGCATTTGAGTCTGAAATAACTTATCTCAATCAATAGAGTAACAGGACTGACTTATTTCAGAAAAAAACAGTGTGCATAGCGTTTAGTTTGTAAGTCAGCATCAAAAGGAGGACAAATCACGTTTCTGACGAAAGGATCCCAAAACGGTAAAAATTTAATTCTGGGTAATCGTAGACGATGGTAGTCTCTACACACGCATTATTACAAGTTATACGAATGGTTCAGGTATAAAATTATAATTAATTTGTTTGAAAATTACAAGATAGCACATAGATGATTATCAAACCAAGTTTCCTTTTAAAAAAGATTACTCATTTATATAAAGTTCCCTACATAGGATGTTACCTAAATTTTCTATCGTAATATAAGCTGAAGAGATGTATCGCGCACTTTCTGTTATCGTTGTTAACCTCTAACGATAACGATAATTCTCTGTGATTTATCGCTGGATTTTCTCTCTCTTTTCTTGCATCCGCGCCGGTCTAAAATACCGTAAAACCGACGTACGAAGAGCGAGGCAACATCATAGAAAAAAAGTTTTATTTTCAGCAGAGGAAATTATTAGGATAAGCAACGAAGGTTAATTTCGGCATTTACGTTGCTGTCCTTCGTACAATAAAGGGATACTTTACCATTGTTTTACCGCTCAATGACACATTAGAACTCTACGTGTCAGAGAAGTATTCTCTTTTTTTACTACTCTCTAAGTTGGCCGAATGAGCTTGAGTGACCGTATTCCAGTCTATATTTCCTCCCAAACGGAAACAATTAACTATAAGCATCATATGTCATATGCAACGTTTCCCCACGTTTCATTCCTGTGGAATAGCGGCTGACGCAAACATTTTGTTAAAAATCACCACCATCCATATATTTAATTACTGGGTATCGTTGCAGAATAAATAACGGTTTTTTCATGCTTACCCAATTCTGTCGATTGGACCACTCATGATTAATCACTGTAAATAGTCACAATCTTTAAATGTCTTCCAGAAGGCATCAGAAGTTAAATATAATAATCTCATTAATCTAGTTATAGGCAAAAACTAGACATTCATTCGAAGATTTTGAAGGAATTTCTGCCTTAATGTAAGTACGTTACAGTAACCTGCTTCTACCGACTCTTTTACTCGTCTTGCTGGGATCCTTACCAGGAAGCATTAACAAAAGAAACAGAGGAATAAACAGAAGAGTAACATGTTTTAAAACTGCTTTCATTAGCTAGTGCATGAGTGTCACAGAACCACTCGTACATTCATTGAATACACCAAGAAGTGAAAAGCAAGTATTACTTCTTTTCCTCTATAGTCGACATACTCGCCCCCAAAGAATCATCAACTGTATTCATATTTAAAATAATTCTAACTTACTTTTCGGTATCAGTTACACATTTTTAGCAACATGACATGTCTGTACGAGGTTCTGACACAGATAAAACGGTTTACTCACGCAAATACTTGGATCTGATAATGATCCAGATAGCATATACGGTTCTTTTCAGAGTATGCTGACAATAGCTTCATATTTAGCTATCACACATAAGGACTGGAATGTTGTAGAAGTCACACTAATGCTCAAAATAGGAAATTGGAGTAATCCGCTGAATTACAAACCCATATCACTAAAGCCTATTTTCAGTAGGATTTTGGAACATATGCTGTGTTCAAACATTATTGAAGAAATATTGTTCTTGTCAAACACAACTAGCTCTTTAATCACATGAAGTAATGAGCGCTATCGACAGGGGATCTCATACTGATTCCATAGCTTCAAATTTCCAGAAGGTTTTTTACACCTTTCCTCACAAGCGACTTACAATCATATTACCTGCCTACAGTGTTTCGTATCACTTGTGCGACTGGATTCGTTAGTTCCTGACAGATAGGTTACAGTTCTCAGTAACTGACGGAAAGTCGTCGAGTAAACCACGAGAGTTTTAAAATAGAGCTGCTGTTCTCCATCTGTATAAACGGTCTAGGAGACAAACTGAGCAGCCTTCTTAGACTGTTTGCAGATAATTATGTTATTAACCATCTTGTAAAGTCATCACGTGATCAAAACAAATTGCAAAATGATTTAGACAAAATATCCGTATGGTGTGAAAAGTCACAATCGATTGCAAGTTAGGCAAAGTGTGTCGTTATACACATGAGCACTGAAAGAAGTCCTCTGAATTTCGGTTACATGATGGATCACAGAAATCTAAAGGCTATGAATTCAACTAAATACTTAGGGATTACAATTACGAATAACTTAAATTGGAATGATCACATAGGTAACGATTTGCGGAAGATAAACCAAAGGCTGCTTTCGATTGGTAAAACACCTGTAAGATGCAACAGGTCTACTGACGAGACTGCGTACACTGCGCTTAGCCATCCTCATTTGGAGTACTGCTGCGTGGTGTGGGATGCCCATCAGATAGGATTGACGAGGGGCATCGAAAAAGTTGAGAAAGTGCACATCGTTTTGTATTACCGCGAAAGAAAGGAGAGAGTGCCAAGGATATGACACGCAAAATTCGGGTGGCAATTATTAAAACAAAGGCGTTTTTCGTTGCGGCAGAATCTCCCCATGAAATTTCAGTTGCCAGCTTTCTCCTCCCAATGCCCTCGCAGGGAGAAATGATCATTGTCATAACAAAAGGGGAATCAGAACTTGCACGGAAAGACGTAAGTGTTCGTTTTTCCCGTATGCTCTTCGAGAATGAACCGATGGAGAAGTAGCTTTAAGATGGTCTGATGTTCCCTATGCCAGGCACTTAACAGTCTTGTAGTTGCAGATCGGAACGTGTCATGGATTTTAATGAGCGCAGCCGAGATTGAAGAACAAATGAGAACTGTTCTAAACATTGACTTCCTCCTTTGTATAACCCGTGACAGTACGAAGAAAGTACCGTGAGAGAGAAATTCGAGCTCACACAGTGTCTTATCGACAGTCGTTATCTCTGCTGATCACACGCGAGTGAAATAAGAGAGCGTGGAAGTGGTGGTGGTACCCGAACTGACCCCCTAACAAAACGTATGAGACCTTGTTAGGTATTAATGTAGATCAACTCTGAACAGATATGTAGTCATTTAATAGGAATCTGATTCCACTTAGTGTATTCTTGTACAGCCATGCATGTATCGTATCTCTTAATTGCATCTGGGAGACGTGCATGTTGCAAATGCGGGGCGATTCCGCCGATGTAACCTGTCTGCGATGAGAAAAAAAGTACGCGAAAATTTTGATAAATGTTGAGGAAAAGAAAGCAAGTTTTCAACCTATAGTGAATAAGCATTACGTACAGTCTGATTATGCAGCAGATACAGATTTCATTAGGTATCTTTTCGAAAAGTCATTTTAGCCTACTGTCATTTTGAGGATTCTGGCGACAGTAGTCCATACTGGAAAAAAGGAGAAAATTGTGGGCTTCTCAGATGCCGTTTAGGAGGCTGGGCGCCCTTTTTTAAGGTGCACTTCGTATCCGTGTCAGAATAAAACAGTCCACATGGGTGCCCACAGTTTGAGCGTGAGGTCCGTGTAAGTGGTCGTGAGGCGTGGCGCTAAAGAGTAGCCAGTTGCACTCAGCAAGCAGCAGCGACAGCGACAGAGGAGCCCCTCGCGGCCGCCTTGCAAATCAGGCGACAGCCGACACGACGGCTGCCAGCAGCAGAGTGGCTGGGCCTGCCAGGGCGTCGGCGTCGGCGTCGGCCCACGGCCACCGCAGCGGCGTCGCGACGCCCGCCCCTCCCCGCACCCCCTGCAGGCTGCCGCTGGCGCCGTCTGAAACACAAGCGCCACAGTGACCTCACCAGCGCCGCCAAGTACACCGCGTGCACACAGTGAAACGCTCACGACCGACAAATCGGCTGGCTGGATGGGATGTTCGACGAATTCTGTGGAACACTCATGCTGACATTGCAACAGGATTAATGCCACTTTTAATCACGCATTTAAGTGGAGTTGGTCTGTCGCAAAATATTTTAAAAAATCACATTTTCAATTTTTAAGCCTCTGACCTTACGACTTATCTTAGAAGAAAGATTAAGGAAAGGCAAACCTACGTTTCTAGCATATGTAGACTTGGAGAAAGCTTTTGACGTTGTTGACTGGAATATTGTCTTTCAAATTCTGAAGGTGGCAGGGGTAAAATACAGGGAGCGGAAAGCTATTTACAATTTGTACAGAAACCAGATGGCAGTTATAAGAGTCGAGAGGCACGAAAGGAAAGCAGTGGTTGGGAAGAGAGTGAGACAGGAATGTAGCCTGTCCCCGATGTTATTCAATCTGTATATTGAGCAAGCAGTAAAGGAAACGAAAGAAAAATTCGGAGTAGGTATTAAAATCCATGGAGAAGAAATAAAAACTTTGAGGTTCGCCGATGACATTGTAACTCTGTCAGACACAGCAAAGGACTTGGAAGAGCAGTTGGACGGTATGGACAGTGTCTTGAAAGGAGGATATAAGATGAACATCAACAAAAGCAAAACGAGGATAATGGAATGCAGTCGAATTAAGTCGGGTGATGCTGAGGGAATTAGATTAGGAAATAAGGCACTTAAAGTAGTAAAGGAGTTTTGCTATTTGGGGAGCAAAATAACTGATGATGGTCGAAGTAGAGAGGATATAAAATGTAGACTGGCAATGGCAAGAAAAGCGTTTCTGAAGAAGAGAAATTTGTTAACATCGAGTATAGATTTAAGTGTCAGGAAGTCGTTTCTGAAAGTAATTGTATGGAGTGTAGTCATGTATGGAAGAGAAACATGGACGGAAAAAATAGTTCGAACAAGGAGACAAAAGAAGCTTTCGAAATGTGGTGCTACGGAAAAATGCTGAAAATTAGATGCGTAGATCACATAACTAATGAGGAGATATTGAACAGCATTGGTGAGAAGAGGAGTTTGTGGCACAACTTGACAAGAAGAAGGGACCGGTTGGTAGGACATGTTCTGAGGCATCAAGGGATCACAAATTTAGCATTGGAGGGCAGCGTGGAGGGTAAAAATCGTAGAGGGATACCAAGAGATGAATACACTAAGCAGATTCAGAAGGATGTAGGTTGCAGTAGGTACTGGGAGATGAAGAAACTTGCACAGGATAGGGTAGCATGGAGAGCTGCATAAAATCAGTTTCAGGACTAAAGACCACAACAACAACAACTGGTATAGTTTGGAATTTTCTGCTTAAAATGATGCCAATTATGTCGACAAATTCTAGAGAGGAAATTTTTTATTTCATTTTTCGGTAATTCCCCAGAATGAATGCCTATCGAACACGTGAGTCCCTAAAAATAAACACAGATTACCCAGAACATTATGACCATCAAACTACTACCGGTATAAACCAACCCGTGCGATAGCGGCGTCACCTGGAGAGGAATGACTACTAGTTAGACACATGCACGGTGCCTGTAATATCAGTGAGAGCGCTATCCGTGTGCAGAATGGGGTGGCGCGCGATCTATCTGACAAGGGGAGGCCACGACGTTGAGATCACATATTTACTTCAGACTCTATACACCTTTAGTAGGCAATTAAAACAACATAATGTTCAAATAGTAAGGTGTACTACTAGCGCAATTCCGAGAAAATAGAAAGTGAAGTTTTACGTGTCTATAACGTAACTGGTGTATCTGTGCATTGCTCCCTAACGACATTCATGGTGGTGAAGTGGTTAGCGTTGGAGTGTCGTGAGACGATCGTTTATAAAACGACGGTTCGATTGGCGATCAAACTTACTTTTAGTCTTTTTTTTCATCACTGGTCATATTATTTAACTTATATGACATTTGAGAGGTAATATAATTTTAAAAAACGAGGTGTATTTGAGTGAAGTTTTACTGAATTTCATGTTACTTGTCTACTTACTATTTTAGTCAAATTTAATTATTAGAACAAACTTATTTGTAACGAATGACAAACCGTATGTCGTCATTTGCGAAAGCCCTTATACATGCAATCTGGTACGGTACCCGGAACTACTTTGCATCTCGACGCTTCGAGCTACAGTCACAGAGGCAGGTCCCATCTAGCATTTAATCTGCATAGCGGCGAGACGATGCTAATGCAGCGAGGAAAAATAGGGTAGGTGGGAATTTTTTGAATGTCACAGAATTTACAGTTGTACTTAAAAAATGAGGACTTAAGCGGGAGTCAAATCGTCGCCTCATACACGTTCGTCTTACAAACTCTAATGGTAATTGCTTGACAACCATGAACTCTAGAGTCCGGCACCTATGCACAGATACATCAGTTACATGATAGACGCCTAAAAGTTATCTTGCGATTTTCTCGGAATTGCCAGAGTAGTGCACCTCACTATTTTCACATTTTGTTCTTTTAATGGCCTGTTACAGATGAACGAAGTTTGAAATAAATCCGCGATCCCAACGTCTTGGCCGGCCGGTGTGGCCCTGCGGTTCTAGGCGCTACAGTCTGGAACCGCAAGACCGCTACGGTCGCAGGTTCGAATCCTGCCTCGGGCATGGATGTGTGTGCTGTCCTTAGGTTAGTTAGGTTTAAGTAGTTCTAAGTTCTAGGGGACTGATGACCACAGATGTTAAGTCCCATAGTGCTCAGAGCCATTTGAACCAATCAACGTCTTGGTCCCCCCTTGTGAGTTTGACCGAGGGTAGATTGTGATCGCCCGGAGGCTCGACACGAGCATTTTGGAAACTGCTCTACTTGTCGGGTGGCGAGGGTCTTCAACATGTGGAGAAACCAGGGTGAAACCACGTCCAGACGTTGTGGGGTTCGGCAACTACACTTCATTACAGAAGTCTGACTTCGTAGGCTGGGCAGAGTGCAAAAACATGACAGGCGGCGGCGAACTGTGGCGGAGTACAAATGTGTCAGTACACACAGTGCACCGAATACTCCTAACGATGGGTCTCCGAAGCTGACGAACCACGCATGGGCCAATGTGAACACCACGCCTTCGGCAACACTGACTGAAATGAGTACGTGACCACCGGCACTGGACATTGGTGCAGTGGCAGAGCGTTGCATGGTCTGATGAAACCTGATACCTTTTCAATCTTCCCGATAGGACGGAACTAACAGTCGTTTTCCAGACGAACAGGTCCCTGACACTTGTACTGTAGGACAGAGACAAGCTGGCGGCAGCTCGATTACGCTCTGGGGAATTGACGTGGGCATCCATGGCTCGAGTGTAGTTCGTGCAAGGCACCATGACCGCCAAGGAGTATCGTGCACCGGTTGCAAACCACGTGCACCCCTTCATAACGATCATGTTTCCCGTTTGTTTTCAAGGCCAGGCCAGGAGCATCATGGAGTGGTTCGAGGATCACAGAGGCGAGTTACAATTGATACAGTGCCTCCCCCCTCCTCCCTCTCTCACCACATGTGAACCCGATCGAACACATCTGGGATGTAATTTAATGTGGCATTAGAGGTCATGGCCTCGGCCCCCCCCCCCTCCCGGAATTCAGGGTAATTAGGTGACTTGTGTGGACAGATGTCGTACCAACTCCCACCAGGATCTACCGAGGCCTCATTGCTTCCCTGCCACGACACGTTACCACTGTCATCTGTGGGGAAGGTGGACATACCGGTTATTAGGTAGACAGTCATAATGTTCTGGCTGATCAGTGTATATCTAAAGTGCAATTCTGCCTCGAAGACACGACTTTGGTGGCGCGAATTATGCTAAATATTCAGTGGGTTGCCAAGGGAACATAGTTTATCGTTTTCGGTTGTTAATGGAAATAAGTGGAAACGTTGCAGTTTAGTGTGCCGATAGTCTCACGTGGCGAAATTTAATTCCTCATTTACGTAACGCGGAAAGTTATTTGAAACTTTGTTTGGACTTCGGATTGATTCTAATTTGGAGAACAGGAATTGTGTAGAATGTCGGGGATTCAACTCCGCGAGATTTCACAAGAAAGGTGGGGATCCGGTTTTCCTTTGCAGTTGTACAGCGCCCACTGTCACAAGAGAACATCTATAAGAAATAACATATGTTATGACGTTTCCAACTTATCCATCGATAAGAGCATAACTGTAGTTTCTTGTTTGATAAGAGACATACGCTACAAGCTATAACTTCTGAAACTCAATCGTCTTTGAACACCGTGTGTGACTACGACGGCTTCCGCCGAGATGTCTCTTACGTCATAATCACGAAATCCAATCTGTGGACAAAACAAGATTGTCGAAATAGATGAATCGAATACAGCTACTATAAAATACCAGAGAGGCCGATTGTGGAAAAATGGAGTTGAACATATTTGGGTATTCGGCGGCACTGAAAGAATTCCACAGGTGATTTATGGTTCGAATTTAATCAAGGGAGAAAAACTTTAGTCTCTCTGGTAAAGCACTGTGTAATGCCATGCAAGAAAGTGGTAACAAGCGGTTGTAAATCATAGAACACCTTCATTAATGAAGGAGTTCAACATGAATTTGTGTATCATTCTGTTGAATTTGTGTCATCGGGCGACCCATCTATCCACAAACAAAACCTCTGTCAAACTGTCCATAAGAAGAGGGGGGCGTCCAGTGAATAGCGACGAATTCTATCTTTTCGAATATCCATACTTTCCAAAAGTTAAGGCTGCTTGGAAAAATTGACCCTACTTATAGTCTCCTGATGTTTCTGATAGACATACCAGGAGTGTACCCAGCTTGTGGGAAAAAACGGGTTGCTGCCGGCGGGTTATACAATAAGATGAATAGTACTTGAAGAAGGCGTGACTGACAAGTAAATTACAGTTAATGGTTTCATTTGTAATTAACTGTTATTTGCTAAAAGTTCGTCTTCGGTCGTTCCTCTAGTGAACACTGTAAACAGTAAGCATAGCTCGCGCAACCAGAGTCATGTGGTCGACATAGAGCCGTACGTTCGGTATATATTGTTAGCGGGCCGTGCGTTCAACAGGCAGTTATTCTTGGAAATTACCGATTTTTCAAAATTCTATATGTGTTCAGGAAAGTTACCCAACTTATTACGTGTTCTTGTTGAAGCTTTCGAATTTCCGAAAACATCACGTATAGAAGGCTGTGGCTTTCACACTTTTGCTGTAGAGACTTTGATCTTTCAGTTAGTACCATTGTTATAGCAAACAGCTGTGTTTACAGTTTAGGTTTTGATCTGTGAATTAGTATTTTGGGCCTTGAGTTTCTCTTGAACGTCGTTCGTGGATTGTTATCTGTCTTTGTGTTACTTTTAGTGCTGAATGACACAGTTTCCAGGATGCTTGGGAAAGCATCATCATTTTAAAAGCACAAATATTGAATCAATCGACTTACAAACATCTTTTGTGTAAGTGATTCTCCTTCATCACCTGTCATTGGCAGCGTAAGTTCTAACATCGTGAGCCATGGTGTAAATACAGGAAACTTGAAGCTACTGGAGTTCCCTATCACTATAAAAAGTATGTCCCAGTGGCTGTTATGGAAGAGGTCAAGCCAATATATAGAGTCTTCGGGCATCCTGATCTACTGGGAGTCAGTGGTCCTGTTATTTTATTCACTGATCATCATCTGGATAGATTAAAGTTCATGGAAATACTGGTATTGCTTGTGGTGTTAACACCAACGAAGGTCCTCACCTTCTGGATAAAGTGCAAGTGAGACAAGTTCAGTATTTAGCTGAATTTAATCAAAGAAAGCAAGAAAGAGAAAGTTTTAGATGACGAAGAAAAGCGAGAAATTGACAGTGATTATCCTGCTGGACACTTTTAATGACAAAATAAGTCGTATTTGTCAATTTTCGCAATTACGTAAATTACTAAAATTACTAAATTGCTAAAATCGCATTTTCTAGCATCTGACATTTTCAAAGGTACATTTATTTCACAAATTAAACCAATGACATTCAGATTTTCCGTTAAAAGGTGCCAATGAACTATAATAGCGACAGGAACTTGCTGTTTTCTGAATCAGGGTGATTTATACGAAATTTTTCCCAATTAAAAAGATTTAAGGAGAAAAAATTCATAAATATTATACCAACAAAAGATAAAAATTGGTTCTAGTTCAGTCAGCTAGCAACACATGTTGAAAACAGCTATCAAAATTTCAAAGTTCTGGGTATAACAGTTCCCGAAAAAAAAAATGGTTTATCAAGTTAGCAAGTAATCGGGCGTTACGACTATCCTTGTGAAACGTGCGCTTGAATCCGTGACGGACCTGTTATACACATAAAATTGTTTCAGACAATAGCATTCTTCCCCCACCTTGAGTGCCATTGTATGTCCAAAATGGTCTCTCAATTATTGGTCTGATGGATTTCACTTTTTAAGTGCAGTCTTTTTCTGAAGTTACAAAAATTACTCCGAAAAATTAACTTTTTCTCCAAATGTGAAAACACACGAATATTCTACGTTACAACATGTTCATGTACGTAAGAACAAATATTCTATTGAAATTTAAAAGCGTTGCAGTCGAGAAAATCTTCTCAAAACTGTATTTAACAGTCTGTCTGTTACATTATTACTCTACCAGACAGCACTAACCAGTACGTGAAATTAAATTAACCAGACTTAATGTCAAAAAGTGGTTCCAAGTTAAATACATCTTTTAAACAGAAACTTTTGGAAAGTTACACAAACTTCCGTTTTTCCATTGTCAGGACAGGTAAAATTGTTAACACATTAATGAAACTCAGTTCATTTTCGAGTATCACATGTTCCATACTTAAACACCTTCTGTTTCAAGGTACAAGTTGATGCACGACCGACAAAAGATGGCTTAAGTGTCCACACGTCACGAAACTAATTCTAGAATACGTAGCATTTTACTCGTCATAAAATTGTGTACCTGATGAATTAACAAGATACTCCAAATTGCTTTAATATATTAAACACCACTACAATATCAAGAACGCGAAATATTTACAGATGCTGCACAAGTAACAACCTCATATACAGCATCAATAGAAACAACTGCAGAGGATGGTGAAACTGTTTATGGTGGTCTCCAGTGCACATTCCTTCCAGGGACTATAAAATTAGTCACTAGACTGAAGTACTGATCAGAAAACATGACGTCTTTCCAGGTACATTATTCTCTAGGTATAACACTCTGCCCTGGAAGTTACCAGTTCATCAGGACACAAAGATCAAGATGAGAATTATTTTAGGAAGGAACATTCTTGACTAGTGATTACTTTATAACGTGTGGAAAGCAGCCCCTACGCAGCAGCTACGAAAGTTGTTGACAAATAATTCTAATTGGTCAGTTAAATTAAAAGAACCAACCAAGGCGAGATTTACGGAGTGCCAGAGGCGAAAGAGGACTCTTTGCCACAATACCAATGTGGGGAATTGCAACATTCGTAAACCTGAGCACCAGGAACGGTTATCTGGCCGATTTCAAATCTGCATCACATAAAAGATGGCCGGCCGGAGTCGCCGTGCGGTTCTAGGCGCTACAGTCTGGAGCCGAGCCACCGCTACGGTCGCAGGTTCGAATCCTCCCGCGGGCATGGATGTGTATGATGTCCTTAGGTTTGTTAGGTTTAAGTAGGTCTAAGTTGTAGGCGACTGATGATCTCAGAAGTTAAGTTGCACAGTGCTCAGAGCCATTTGAACCATTAAGAGATGCCACCCCATGAGTCGTTCGGCACCCACTCACTGTCTAAAAACCACTTGAAACAAAAATTGATTATAATACTCGTGTACAACTCTGTCGGCTCAAGCTTTGTTTTAACAATGCTTATTATCCAGGATAACAACCCTTTCTGAGTCATCAGTCTTCAGAATGGTTTGATGTAGCTCGCCACGAATTCCTATTCTTCGAAAACTTCTTCATCTCAGAATTGTACCTGCACGCTACGTTCTCAGTTATCTGTTGGATGTTTTCCATTCTTTCTCTTCCCCTACAGTCTTAGGCTACAGAGTTCCCTATAGCACTATTGATGTTATTCTCTGTCATCCTTACGTCTCCTATTATCCTGTCCCTTCTTCTTGTCAAAGTTATCCACTTTTTCTACTCTCACCGACACTAAGGAGAACCTCACATTCCTTAGAAGTCCGCCTAATTTTCAAAATCATTCATTTTCACTACACCTCAAACACTTCAGTTTCTTCTTTTTCGGATATAATATCCTACCACCGAACGCTGTAGTCCATACGTACAATCACGGAAATTTAAAGCTTAGATTAAGGGCATTTTTTAATACTAGCAGTCTTCGCCTGGAATGCCCTTCTTGGCGTGTGCTAATCTGCTTTTTATGTTCTCCTTGCTTTGTCTTTGAGATATTATTTAGCTTCCAAGGTAGCAGTCTTCCTTAGCCTTCATCTGCTACGTGGTCACCAATTTTAATGTTAAGTTTATTGCCGTACTCATTTCCGCTATTTCTTAGTAATTTCATTTTTGTTCTGTTTACTCTCTCCATATTCTGCCCTCATTAGACTGCTCATTCCTTTCAGCAGGTCCTGGCATTCATACTCACATTTTCTGAGCTGTTGTCAGTGAATATGATTATTGATATCTTTTCACCCTGAATTTCAGTCCCGCTGTTGAATCTTTCTTTTATTTCCGTTCTTACTCCTTCGTTGTACAGACACAGGACGGGTGAAGGGCTACATCCTTCTCTCACGACCTTTTTAATCGGAGCACTTCGTTCTTGGTCTGACTTTCAATCGAATGTGAATTAAAAGGAAACCTCGTTTTGCCGCGATTTACGTTTTCTACTGAATTTTAATTAGCTCAGATCTGGGCGTTCCAAGCGCAGACTAATCAAACTGCTCTTTAAAAAACACGTGTCTTCTTTCTCTGACTGATTAATCAATGACTTGTATCCTACCGTCCTCAGCCAAAAAATGTCGCGTTACTTTCTCTCTGTCTCTCTGTCTCTTTCTCTCTCTCGCATTTTGTATCTCTCTTTCTCTGGCAAATAAGATGCTTTGGCTCATTATAACCATAATGTGTTTCTTTCTAACTTAGAATTTATTTATGTTATTCAATACTGGCAGGTTTTTCATTGAATAAATATTGTTTTTTCGGTAAGTCAAAGCATTTGGCTGTCTCTGACATTTTAAAAGGCTATGACCGAGTGTCCTTTATGCTTCAGCTAAGCGTTTTCTGTGATTTTTTGGAGAAACAGTCAGATTTCAACATTTCAAGTAGAAAAATACTTGCTAGCTAAAAAAGACGAATCCCCCTCTCCATGTCATAAGAAGTTTTCGCGAGGCTTTTTCTTTTTGGGAGATACTATCTATGAGTCTATACAAAGGCCAGTTGGCCGCTGCAGTTCCATGCTTCAAAAGGTGCAGCCGGTGGCTATTGACCCTCAGCACTCCCCCTGGCTTCTAGAATGTCCGTCTCCCTTCTCATCATCCAGTGTGCTTCCAGCACTTTCCCACAACTGCACTGCTTGCAAATATGAATTAAGAGTAAGAGAACAGCAATGCTGCGTTAGTTTCTTACCGTTAATCACTAGTACTGTGGCGTATCATTTTTATTGATGTAAGTTAAGTATTCTGATCAAATGGAAGTTCTTTTTACTGCTCTACGTACGTTTTGAGGCTATTTCTGGAAAAGCTGTCTCGTAACACTGGTCTAACATTCATACTGTTCCCTCACGGTTCTTGTATGTATCCATCTTTTATTAAACCTTTTTCTTGTTTTGGTCAGAATGCCGAACATCTTGCAACATTTCACGTTATCGAATGCTTTTTATGTCAACAAAATTTAAAAACATAATCTGATTTCTCTTACGTCTTGCTTCCATTATCTACTGCAATGGCTTTACTTTCTTTAAAATGCCAGTACCTTTCCGAAAGCCAAACTGATCGACAATCGGACATATCCTTCAATTTCTTTTCCGTTCTTCTATACATTTTTAATGTCAGCATCTTGAATGCATGAGAGTTAAAGCTTTTTGTGCAATAGCTCTTGCACTTATCTGCCCTTGATATTTTCGGGGTTGTATCGATGATATTTTACCAAAACTCTGATGATTGATCTCCATACTCATTAGAATCTACACACCAAAAAGAATATTTATCTGGTTGTCTCATTCCTCCAGGGGTTTCAGAAAAAATGAAGGAATTTAACTACCTCTTCAGCCTTATTTAAAGCTTTATCGAACTCTAATACTGAGTCGCTTATTTCTATATCGACTCCCATGTTTTCACCACTTACGTAATCATACAAGTCCTTCCTCGTATACAGTCCCTCAGTGCATTCTTTCACCTTACCCACTCTCTCATCTGCGATTGACAGTGGAATTATCACTCCACTCTTAATTTTGTCGTCCTTGCAGTTAATTTCATGAAAGGTTACTTTCAGTTTCCTATATGCTGCATTGGTCCTTCAGACAACTATTTGCTTATCGATTTCCTCACATTCTTCCTGCAGCCATTTCGCAGTTCCCTGTTTTTGTCAGGATTCCTAAGTGGCTCGTGTTTCAGTATCTCTAAATTTCTGTAAACATGTTTGTTCTCTCTTCTTTCGTCGACCAACTGAAGTATTTCTTCTGTCGCTCAAGTTTTTTCCATACTTCCCTTCCTTGTACCTGCGTTTGTCTTTCCAGATTGTGTGAGTACCCTTTTGTAGATGTCCATTCCACATCAATTAAGGCACCTACTTGGCATTCATTACAGCAGTATCTACAGCCCCAGAGAACTTCAACCGCATCTCAGCATTTCTCAGTACTTCGCTATCCCACTTCTCTCTACACTGATTCTTCTGAACGAGACTGATAAACTTCAGCCTCCTCTTCATCATTGTTAAATTTTGATCCGAGTCAATATCTGCTCCTATGTATGCCTTACAATCCAATATCAAATTTCAGAATCTCTGCCTCCCCATGATGTAATTCAGCTTCAATTTTTAGTTGGCTTTGGAACTTTTTTCTGTATACCTCCAACTCTAGTGACTTTTCAACTGATCAATCACTGAACTGTTCACAGTAACAGATTTCCCAACTACCTTCATGATCAAGATTAACTTATTTAATTAAGCGGTTTAATTAAAAAGAAAGAACCAAGTCTATGGAAGAAGTAAGTTCTCTTTCAATACGTTTACTTTGACTATGGATCCAAATCTACAAATCATCATAAAAATTTCTTCTTAGAAAAAGATATAAAGTAGGTACACAATAGTCTGCAACCTCAATTTCGAAAAAGTCAGAGAGAATTCTTAATAATGCTTCCCGTGAATTGCTTTCGTTAGGTTCTTCAATGGGCATTACAGAACTTTATTTCTAGTTGTCCGTACTATACTGGAGATCTTCGGAAAAGCGATCGGCAACCTTTCCGGCAACTCGGGCACGCGTGCAGCCTACATGGCGTCTGCACGCCTCAGCGTCACGAACCCGCTCTGTCGCAGTAACGGACGGATACCAGACGGTGCTCCCAGCGCTACCAGAGGTCGCCGTTCCCAAGGGACCTATTCATGTGGCGATACATGTGACCAAAAGATAGTGGCGCAAGTGTTCTGCCGCCGGCCGCTATAAAGGTCGGCGTCAGAGCTGTACAGGTCAGCTCTTCCGGCTTCGAGAGCGTTAAGTAGCCACCTGGCGGGCTATCCACCCGATCGTCTTAGAACGCTCTCGAGACCCATCATAGGGACCGACGCCACTGTTTTCAACATTCGTAAATGTTTACCATGGTGCAATTAGACTGCATCCAGGACAGACTACTCTCTTCCTGTTCTGGCGTTATTCAGGACAACTTGATCCATTTTAGCCTACGTTCCAAGCAAGTGTATTTGTCTATGAAAATAATTATTGTGTTGTCTTTTTCACACTCTGGAATCATACTGTCAAGTCTTCATACCTGTGTATTTGTGATTTTGTTATTATCGTCGAAGCAGAGGCTTCTTTGCTTGATAAATAAAGTTTTGTAAACTTTGATCTCTGTTTTCCCTGTGTCGGTGTGAGGGACACATCAGTCAGTGTATTCACTACGTAGTGCTTCTTCAAGGAACTGCGTGAAAAATTGTTCCTTTCCTGTAGAAAAATGCACCACTAATCATCAATTTTTGTTCCTTTTCTAAATTTGTGTTTATAGAAATTCAGTTCAGAAAGATGAACATGATTTAGCAGGAATGTTAACGGTATCTTTTCCTTCACATCGTAAGTTTAACAATATCAACATTAAGAAATAATTTAAAAGGTGTGGAGGGTATCAATAAGCTCAAGTAATTTGGAACTTAGCGAAACTGAAAGCCTCGTGGCGCTCACCTTCAGCATCTTTATTTCTAATAGAAATGTATTTAGAGGCCAAACATTACGTACCTTTCCTTTTCGAAATGTGCTGCGAATTCGACAGCTCCAGAACTTCGTTGCTTCTGGTTTCGAAATCACCTTTTCTTCCTGAAAACAAAACGAAGTATTTTAGGAATTTACTAAAATTACGCATTTAGATGTATGGAAGGCCGAAAACCTCTGATCATGGTCATTGCTGAAAATATTTCCGAAGCCACACTATGTATAAAAGGAAACCAACACTAAGTATAGAAACGTTTGTAATGTAAATAATCTATTTTAGATCGTTAAATCTGCTGTCGGTATCCGGGTATATGTAACACGGTTAGTCTATATCAGTAATAAAACGTGCAAAAAGTCAGATAATCTAGCTCCGACCTGTAACAGAATCACACTATTATCTCCTACAATTCTGAAATGTGAATATCGCTTATTAAAGTTCTGCTTAGGAAGATAAATTGTTCATCAGACATTCTTGTGTAATCTGGTTACACATGGTACAGGAAAAGTGTGTGACAATTACCTGGGTAGCTAAATGCTTAACAATTGGAGTCTATATTGCTATCCAGTGATGTAGACCGAATGTTGTTATGTATTTCTAAAAGCGAACTGAGTCCACCATAAACGTGCCAGTACGCAGCGCGATGGGTGTTTGTTTGAAACTTCGAGGCAGCTTAAAATTGTGCATTAGGCCGGGAATCACTTCCTAAACTCTATTCTTCTCCGGCAATTTTACTACAGACCTAGCAATCCAGGCACGAACAGCGACACTTTCTCAGCTCTTCAGATCTGCCAGTAGCTCTCCACAGCATTACAGATAAGCTTGTGCGACTGCCACTCCTACCTTCCAGGAGTGCTAGCGCAGCAATGCGAGCAGGAGAGCTGAGAAGCTTGAAAGTTACATGTCTCAACCACCTTTCAAATAAAATTATTATTTGTAATGATTAGCTTGGCTTCACCTAATGATGTTGAACGTTCTTTATTGGTATTTGCAATACTTCTTTTCACTGGTGTAAATAGGCGTTCTTGACTGATGTTTGTTCAACTACTTGCCACTGCAAATGAGAAACTGGCGGCATGAGTGATGTAGCGTTGTTTACTTGCTGCCTAGTGCCAGCTGAGATGTGTCAGTAGTCCGTGTACATGCGGCCGCTGTGGTTTCCCGTGCGCGCGCGCGCGCGTGTGTGTGTGTGTGTGTGTGTGTGTGTTGCTTCGCATGAACTGCCCTCTGCCCTCCTGTAGCGCCGTTATTGCTGGCAGCCAGGACGCTGGAAGTCGGCACCTGTGTTCTTATTTCGTGTCGGTGGGTCGGCTGGCTATTTCTATCGCTTCTCCAATCTTCCGTCTGAAGGTAAGAGGCTGTTTCGTTAGTTCGCGGGCTTCTCGAAATTCTATCAGTTTGCCGCGCTTATCATGGTATGCTGGTACCGATGACTTGTGTTTTGTTAGTCGGATGTACAGGATGATTTTACTTAAAGTTGAACTTACTAAACGCTGTAGAAATAACACCACTGGACAGAATGACGTCAAATTGCAACTGGATGTTATCGGAGAGGGGGGAAACGTATGCCAGAAGAAAAAAATAGTGTGAAAATTGATCAACAATGGCGTTGTATGCGTCAGAAGACGCAAATGGAGACAACTGTCATGCGCACGACCCATTGAAGTCGGTATAAACACGCCCATTACACTGCTGCTGCCAGCCCGCCCCTGATGGGCGATGTTCGCCGTGACTGTCTCAATGCAGGACCGCGCTCTGTTTGTAAAGCTGTGTTACAAGAATGATGACTGTGCACGCGTCGCTCTGCGGAAGTTCCAGACACTGAAGGATTTGAAAAAAGGCGTTGGTCCGCGGGTCTGCATAAAATGATTCGAAAATACGGGTTCTTTTGGTGTGCAACTTGGTACAGGCAGAAAAGGAATTGATTCGACGTCAGTGGAAGCAGTGGACACAGCAATGCAGGAGGAGACGAGTGGTGGTGTGCAAACGTGTAGTGCACGGAGAATTGCCCTAACATTGGACATACGTGTGAACACTGTGCGTAAAATCCTACGAAACATTGTTCTTTGCTATCCATTCAAAATTTCCCATGTGCACGAGTTTCTTCCTGTTGACTTGACCTGCCAACAAGAGAGACCTTTGCTTTAGAATTTCTTGCTCGCATGGAACCGGACAATGATTCGCCGTGGAAGATTTTGTGGACAGGCGAAACTCACTTCCACTCGACAGGATATGTCGAATTGTAGAATATGGGGAACCGAAAATCCACACGCAAATCAACCAGTAGCACTTCATCTAGAAAAGGTCACTTTGTGATGCGGATTTACGGATTCATTTATCATAGAGCCATATTTTCTCGAAGAGACTGGTGCTTCCGGTCCTGTTATCTGTACCTTCACAGGTGAACGCTATGAATGTCTCTTGCGTGACCACGTCATTCCAGGTCTCCAACAGTGTGGATGGGATCATTTTTATGCAAGATGGCGCACCTCTGCGCATTGCAAATCCAGTCAAGCAGCCCCATTTCGGAAATGCTAGCATTATCAGCCGCTATTTCCCTACAGCCTGACCGTCCCGATCACCCGATCTTAATTCGTGTGACATCTGATTCTGGGACTATCTGAAAGGTGTTGTGTTCAGTGCAAAGCATTCTGAACATTACAGTGGAAACACTTCGATCAGTTGTGGAACATGCTGTTTCTTGATTTCTACTTGTTGCAGAAAACTGTGGACATCACACTGAACATGTTTTGCGCTAGTCACATGGAAATCAGTAATCAGATTAAAACTGTGTGCCCGAAAGAGACTTCCTGTGTGTGACAAAGCCAAGTCTCCGCAATATCCTTTTTTCCAGGAGTGCTAGTTCTCCAACTTTCGCAGGAGAGTTTCTGTGAAGGTAGGAGACGGATACTGGTGGAAGTGAAGCTGTGAAGACGGGGTGTGAGTCGTGGTTGGGTAGCTCAGATGGCGCCGGGATGGTAGCTCAGCGTGTTCGGTTAGAGGGTTAGCTACCCTATGTAATAAAAAACTGAGTGAATGGATCAACTAAGAACCTAAACGAGTGTCATCGGACGTCCGCCCCGAGCAAATTGAACGAACAGTATACAACGAAATGAGACAAAAAAAGGAAAGGTTGGTGGAGCACTTGCCCTTGAAAGGCAAAGGTCCCGAGTTCGACTCTCGGTCCGGCACACAGTTTTAATCTTTCAGGATGTTTCATATCAGCGCACACTCCGCTGCAGAGTGAAAATCTCATTCTGGAATAATCCGAATTGATTTTGACTGATGCTTTTTATGCAGTTTTTGGCCTCAGGACCATTACCAACAGATGTGAGTGATGCTTTTTATGCGGTTTTTAGCCTCAAGGCAATTAAAAACGATTTTTTCCATCCGATGTGATACGACCTTGCCTTGGTGGATGGGCTCATGTAACTAACAGTATCACACTTGTACACCCATGCATACTGAATAGTACAGTTGTTTAACGCCAAACGTACGCCTTAGGCACTGTTGTACGATTCATTTGTCATTGTAGTCGACCACTATTAATTTATGATGCATACAGCGCCATCTATTGCTACATTTTGTAACTGTTTATATTTCGTCTGCCATACTTTTTCCCTATTCTCCGATAATATTCCATTGCAATGCGCGTCATTCTGAACAGTGGTGTTATTTCTACAGCGGTTTGAAAGATTAATTATAATCACGCTGTATGTTCCGTGTACTGATATCCGTTTTTGTATACTCAATACAGCTTGTCAATGACATCTTTCGGCAAGTCAAGAACACCTTTTATTCAGTTAATGGTTCAAGAAATCGGTGTGATACCTGCTCGGCGGGGAATTCCGTTCACACGCGCAGTGCCCCTCTTGAGTATATCGCACCGCAGTAACAAAAGTGACAAGTCAAAAAATTGCAATTTTTAGTTTATTCACTGAAAAATACGTCTGAAGTGCCCAAACGTGCACGAAAAAAGTCACTTCCCTCTCTCGCAATTTGTCTGTGGCAGTTGTGCTGTAGTCTACTTTATGATTCGCCAAGGCAAGATCATTGTCCCTTTAAATTTGATACTGGCGGGTGTACCTGGGTCATTCAACAGTAACGCTTTTCACGTATAAAATAAGTTGAACGTAATTTTTAATATCGTTCAATATTACAAGACGCGTGGGGTAGCCGCAAGGTGTATGGCGCCCGGCCACGGTTTGCGCGGCTCCCCCCGTCGGATGTTGGAGTCGTCCCACAGGCAAAGGTATTTGTGTTGTGCTTAGCGTAAGTTAGCTGAAATTAGATTAAGTAGTGTGTAAGTCTAGAACCGATGACATCAGCGTTTTAGTCCCATAGCAACATACCACCGTTATTACAATGTCTGTGTTTATAGCGAGTCTTTATCTTACATAACAATTTCCTTTAGACATGGAAATATACCGGGTGATCAAAAAGTCAGTACAAATTTCAAAACTGAATAAATCGCGGAATAATGTATATAGGGAGGTACAAATTGTTTCACATGCTTGGAATGACATGGGGTTTTATTAGAACCAAAAAATACAAAAGTTCAAAAAATGTCCAATATCATTTCTCAACAATAGCTGTAGTCGAAGAATAATGTTGTGAACAGCTCTGTAAAGCATGTCTGGAGCTATGGTGAGGCATTGGCGGCGGATTTTGTCTTCCAGCATCCCTAGAGACGTCGGTCGATCACGATACACTCTCGACTTCAGGTAACCCCAAAGCCAATAATCTCATGGACTGAGGTCTGGTGACCTGGGAGGCCAAGCATGACGAAAGTGGCTGCTGAGCACACGATCATCACCAAACGACGCGCGCAAGAGATCTTTCATGAGTCTACCAATACGAGGTGGAGCGCCATCCTGCATTAGCATCGTACGTTCCAGCTGGTGTTTATCAGCTATGTGGGGATGATGCGATTCTGTAACATATCGGCGTACCTCTCACCCGTCACGGTAGCAGTTACAAAACCAGAATCACGCATTTCCTCGAAGAAAAAAGGCCCGATAACGGTAGATGTGGTAAATCCAACCCATACCGTGACTTTCTCGTCGTGCAACGGAGTTTCCACGACAGTTCTGGGATTTTCGGTGGTCCAAATTCTGCAGTTATGGGCGTTGACAGACCCTCGGAGCGTGAAATGAGCTTCGTAGGTCCACAACACGTTACTCAACCAATCTTCATCTTCCGCCATCTTTTGAAACGCCCACACCGCAAATGCCCTCTGCTTCACTAAATCGCCAGTTAACAGTTCATGATGGCAATAGATTTTGTACGGAGGGAACGCCAACCAAACAGCAGTGTATGGAATGCCGGTGCGACGTGGGACTGCACGAGCGCTGACTTCCCCGTGCATAGATGAACCCGCTACAGTCTCCATTACGTCCTGAACTGTCTCAGCAGCATTACGCCTTGTGCTCGGTCGGCCACTACGGGGTCTATCGTCTAAACAACTCGTGGCTTCGAACATAAAAATCATTCTCGCCACAGCTGCATTTGTCAACAGACCTTGACCCATTCGAATCTCCATCCTATGGCGATAGGATCGTAACGCCTTAACTAGCAAATTCCCCATTCTGATAATACAGCTTCACTAAAAGCGCCTTTTCGGGTAACGTCAACATGATGCGACTGCTGGCGCATCTGATTCCCTCTCCCATTACAGCTCCTTTTATACACGATTGTCATGCACAGTCACTGACGTTTTGCTGTCCAGCGCCATCTGTCGGACATTTTGTGAACTTTGTTTATTTTTTGGTTCTAATAAAACCCCATGTCATTCCAAGCATGTGTTACTTTCCCCCATCTGCTCCTGTTCCTCGACCATATCCGCATCCTCTACACCTCCTGCCGTCTTGAAGCCCCTCACCCCCTGGTTGCTCCTCTCCTCTCCCATCCCCGCCCCCTGCCACGTCTTCACCGTTGTGTCCCCCCTACTCTCCATCTCTACACCCTACATCTCCATGCTCAAGGCGGCTTTCCTCAACTCCCTCTCCCGGATGATGCCCTCTCTCCCTCCATTTATCCTTCCTATCAACTCTGATTCTCACCCCCCCCTCCTTTCCTCCGTCCTTTCCCTGGGCTTCCACTTCCTCCCCCCCTTCCATCCTGTGTTTTCTCCCCACCTACCCTCTCCCTATCACCTTTCTCCCCCCCCCCCCCCTGCGTCCTTTTAGGCTCCCCTCCTCTGCCTTCCCCACTCCCAGGCACGTCTGCTCAGCACCCTCCCCCCCCCCCTCTTATGTATTTTCATCTTCCATTGGCTCCTTTACACCCTCCCCCTTCACTTTTCCTCTCCTCCCCCCCTTTTTCCTGTCATCTGACTAGTTTCCCCCCACCTGCTCTCGGGTGTGTTATGTCATATTTGTGCCAATTTTTTAGTGCAGTGTTTAAGTGAGTGTTCAGTGTTGTGCGCCATAGTGTTGCGAACAGAAATCATGCTGGGTGTGCATTTTATATCTCTTGTGAACAGAAACCAGACTGTCGCCGTGGTTTTTACTTGTCTGTCTATTCTTTTTTCTGCTTCCTGTGTATTTTATTAGCATCATCCACCCTGTGTTTTATGTTTTAAGCTCCAGTATTTTCTGCCATTTTACCTTTAAGTCACCGATTTTATCGCCAACTGTTATTATTTTTATTATCTTCATCTTTTTAAAACAAATGCTGTAGGCTGAAGAGCGGCGTAATAAGCTGCTGCCAGCCCGCCCCCTATAGGGGGAATCGAAACTCAATAAAGGAAAGGAAGCATGTGTGTCAATTTTTACCTCTCTATCTACATTATTCCGTGGTTTATTAAGTTTTCAAATTTATACTGACTTTTCGATCACCCGGTATATAAAGCAACAGACACTGTTTTGACGATTACAGCTGTTGTAAATATTAGGAAGTGTCGTGCGTTGCAGTATACAAGAAAAATAGGGAAATTTCTGTTATAAAGGAAGTTCATATTGAGTCAATCTTGTCGGTGGAAAGTATTCCTACATTGCGCAAGTCGGTTTATGATGCTATGTTTTCGGAAGTTATGTCACTTAAATTTTAGCTTATTTTCACAAATTATAATTTTGGGTTTTTTATTTTGCTAATAAAACAATTTCAACTCGTTTTCAATTTCTATTCTAGCTTAAGTACTAATTTTGCCAGAAGGAGATGCTAATGTCATATTATACTACAGTGAGTAAAGAAAAATATATATTATTTGGTGTGAGAAAGTGGCATAAGTCTTATGTGAGGCGTCATAGCAAAAACAAAAAAAGTTTTTAGAGAATCAAGAAAAGTGACACAACTCAAAAGATTAATTAATAATTGCCTTATACCTCCTGACATTCGACGAGAAGAGAACTAGACGTTCATATTATAGTTCTATATAATATATAATGAAATTTACTGCCAAAAATAGCGGAAATTTTAAGGAAGGTCATACAATTTTACAGAATTCCTTAAAGTCAATTTTTCTCACTTAGTGGATTTTTGAGTTGTGTCACTGTTCTTGCTGTGGCGCGATATCATGGTAGCGCGATGTTTTGCGCTTCCTTTTGCCACTACCCTTCTGCCTTCATTGTTTGTCACCATAGTTTCATCTATCATCTTCATACCATAATCATTGTTTCCTGAGGTTTTGCAGTTCAGCCTCGAGATGTTCTTCACCGCTAATCCCGTGGGCCCTCTTGGTTTAAGTGCGCAAAATGGATTTCTTCTGCGTGGGGTGGTGATGGGAGCAGGCATGTAGGTACCTGCCGATGCCAGTGGGCTTTCTGTATACCCTGTGGCCAAGTTTACCACCAGATTCTCGATAAACTTTCAGGTCGAGGCAAGGCAGCACTTCATTCTTTTCTATCTCCGTAGTGCACTGAATTTTGCTGCGCTGCTGTCTGAGGTGCTGGCGGAAGTTCTTTAGCTCTTCTTCTCGATGTGGCCAGGTAACGCAGGTGCAATCAACATATCGGCGCCAGCATTCTTGGCGTGAAGGTGCGGACTGGAGTTCTGTTTCTTCACATGCTTCCACGAAGATATCTGTTGCAATAGGCGACACAGGGGAACCCATAGCTCACCGTCTGACTGTTTACAAAATTCTCATTTCCATCTGAAATAGTTAGTCGTTAAACAGTGGCGCGCTAGCTCGCAGACATCGTGTGCGATGCGTTCCTTTAAGATGTTCACTTTCTCTGACAGTGGAACATTCGTGAATAGAGACGTCAGGTCGAAGCTAACTTAGAAATTTGTGGTAAGGTCTTATGGGACCAAACTGCTAAGGTCATCGGTCACTAAGCCTACACACTACTTAATCTAACTTAAAGTAACTTACGCTATGGACAACACACGCACCATTTCCCGAGGGAGGGCTCGTACCTCCGATGGGGGGGGGGGGGGGGGGGGGGAACCGCACGGACCGTGACGAGGCCCCCTGGACCCCGTGGCTACACCGAGACGCGAAGCTGACTATTAGGTCTGTAGCCGAGGTTAATTTTTCTTTTAAAAGTGCAACAAAGTGGGTGGAGTCCTTAACGTAAGAATCTGTGTAGGTCAGAAAATGTGGAAATTTCAGAGCCAGTTCTTTTGCTAGACTATGTCAGTGAATTAAACCTCTTCATAATCGGCCGCAGAGGAAAAGTGTCTCTGTGGTCCTTAGTTACACCATATATCCTTGGTGCCAGTGGAACTTGGGGATGAGTCTACTGATCGCGTCGAAGTTCATTCAAGTTAGCTTTAATAATGCTTGCATCGGTTTGATTATGTTGGCCGTCTGATCCCCGTTAAGTTCCACATGAATGGTTTCACTCAAAAGATCCTCCATTAGTTTATTTTAATCACATGATCTGAATAATTTTATTGACTGTGACCACTGCCGTGACCACAGCCACGGAAGCTTACACTTTCATTTACTTATTTCATTTCCTTTTATCTCATACCATAGCCGGCCGGTGTGGCCGATGGGTTCTAGGCGCTTCAGTCAGGAACCACGCGACCGCTACGGTAGCAGGTACGAATCTTGCCTCGGGCATGGATGTGTGTGATGTCCTTAGGTTAGTTAGGTTTAAGTGGTTCTAAGTTCTAGGGGCCTGATGACCTCAGATGTTAGGTTCCATAGTGCTCAGAGCCATCTCATACCATAATCCTTTGTTAAACTTTAGCCATAATCTGATAAATGTTAACTCTGTCGTGTATGAACGTGTGACTGATTGAAAGTGTAAACACTGACTAATATGGCTTTATGTCACACTTATGGTGTATACACTGAGGTTACAAAAGTCATGGGATACTTCCTAATATCGTTTCGGACCTCGTTTCGCCCGGCATAGTGTAGCAACTCGACGAGGCATGGACTCAACAAATTGCTGGAAGTCCTCTGCAGAAATATTGATCCATGCTGCCTCTAAGGCCATCCATAGCTGTGAAGGTGTTGCGGTGCAGAATCTTGTACACGAGCAGACCTATCGATTATGTCTCGTAAATGTTCAATCGGATCCATGCCGTGCGATCTGGATGGCAAATTCATTTGCTCGAATTGTCTAGAATTCAAATCAGTCGCGAGCAACTGTGACGCGCTGGCATGGTACATTGTCATCCATGATAATTCATTGTTGTTTGGGAACGTGAAGTCATGGAAGACTGCAAATCAAGTAACCGAACACAACCATAACCTACTCCATTCCATGTAAACACAGGCCACACCGAGCCGCCCTCACCTTGCACGGTATTTTGTTCACAACTAAAGTCCATGGCTTCATGAGGTGTGTGTCACAGTTGAAGACTACCATCAGCTCTTATCAACTGGAATCCGGGCTCAACTGACCAGGCGACGGTTTTCCAGTTGTCTGGGGTCCAACCGATATGGTCACGAGCCCAGGAGAGGTTCAAATGGCTCAAATGGTTCAAATGGTTCTAAGCACTATAGGACCTAACGTCTGGGGACATTAGTCCCCTAGACTTAGAACTACTTACACCTAACTAACCTAAGGACATCACACACATCCATGCCCGAGGCAGGATTCGAACTTGCGACCGTAACAGCTGCGTGGTTTCGGCCGAAGCGCCTAGAACCGCTCGGCCACGGCGGCCGACTCCCAGGAGAGGCGCTGCACGCGATATCGTATTGTTAGGAAGGCACTCGCGTTGGTCGTCTGCTACTATCTCTGGTTGACACCAAATTCCGACTCGTTGTCATGCGTCCCATATTAAGTTTTATGGTTATTTCAAGATGTGTTGCTTGTCTGTTAGCACTGCCATATCTACGCAAATGCCGCTGCTCTCGATCGTTAAGTGAAGGCCGTCGGCCATTGCGTTGTCTGTGATGACAGGCAATACCTAAAATGTTGTATTCTCGGCACATTATTGATACTGTGGATCTCGGAATATTGAATTCCCTAACGATTTTTAAAATGTAGTGTCCCATGCATTTAGCTCCAAGTACCATTCCGCATCCAGAGTCTGTTAATATCCATCGTGCGGCTATAATCACGTCGTAAACCTTTTCACACGAATGACCTGAATACAACAGCTCAGCCAATGCACTGCCCTTTTATACCTTGCATACGCGATAGTAACGCCGTCTGTATATGTCCATCCAGCGACTTCAGCTACCTCGGTGTATGCGATCGTGCGATCGTAGAATTCTCTCTCTAGATGAGTGGTAACGTCCGCTGACCTTTTGCATAACCAGCGGAAACAACAGTTTGTCCCGCACTTTTAAAACATTCATCTTGCTATTAGTCATTCAGACCAGTGTGGGATTTGTGGAAATTTCCACCGAACTCATGTTCAAGTTTTGTACAGTAAATTAGTGGGAGGTTGGAGTAACGGGTGCTGGCATTTTTAGCATCCACTTGATTGTGGGAAGCGTTTGGCGTCGCGGCGTCGATTTTCGGCGCATCTCTTAGTCGTAGTCTGATTCTTTGCTGAGAAACGTGCTGCTTCAGCGCGCACTTACGATAAAATATTTTGGTTGGGAATTCAGTTCATGATTTCTTTCATAATTTATCTTATCCGTGCCGTAATTAAATTCAGTTACTAAGGGAATTATGTAGCTAAATTTTGTGTGTGTGTAAATTCTATCAGTTTTCAGTTCAACGTTTGGAAGAGAAACATGATTTCGTTGTTCATCCAAGTTAAGATCTTACCATTGTGCTCTACAGATTTTCCCAAATTGAAGCCAGGTTTGATAGCAATCGCTTGGGAATTATTAGTTTCCTCTATGTGCTGTAGCGAGTGTTTGAATTTTAATGCGTTCGGAAGAGCTATGTGTCCCATACTTTCAATGATATCATACTTTTCTGACACAATAACGTCCAGAAAATTTGTTAAGATGCCAAACCTTGTAAGGAACCATACAGTGAGATGGCGAAATCATGGAATATCTCCTAATATCGTGTCTCACTTCCTTTCGCCCAGCATAGTGCAGCAACTCAACGTGGCGGGGACTCAAAGAGTTTTTGAAGAGTCTTTGGAAGTCACCTGGAGGAATACTGAGCCCTGCTGCCTCAACAGCCGCCCATAATTGCGAAAGTGTTACCGGTGCAGGAAATTGTCACGATCTGACCTCTCGATTACTGTTATGTTCCATAAATGAATCCGAAAATAACCATTCCCACTCTATGGTCGATTCAGTTGGACCAGAGGACACAGTCCATTCCATGTAAACACAGCCCACACAATTATAGGACCACCACCATCTTGGACAGTGTCTTGTTCACAGCTCAGGTCCAAGGCTTCATGGGATCTGCGTCACAGGCGAATCCAGCCATCAGCTCTTAGCAACTGATTCGGGACACATCTCACCACAATTTTCCAGTTGACTTTTGTCACCTCACTGTAATGGTAAAATGATTTCTGCTTTAATAATGACTTTTAAAGTTAAATTAGAAAACATTTCGTGTTAAAAATTTTTTTCGTCATCAAGTATTGTCAGCAAGTCTTTTCGTTTACGTGCATTCCATGTCCTGTAATTAGTGAGAATAGCTGCGATACTTGAAAAACTATTTTTTAAACTGTTAATGAAATTATTCATTCCCTGATCATACGGGATGAAAGTCGTTTAGTCAGATTCCATTGTGTGTTGTAGATAAATCATTGGTGTAAACCTCACTATATTCTCTTAACGAGTTCAGACGACATTAGACTCAGTGGAGGTTGCCTAATATTGATAAGAAGCACAATAGCTGCACAAAGTCCATTAGATACAGCGAAAGTTGTATTCGGTATCTTCAATAGCGCTTAAGTTCAGAACCAAACAGGATCAGACGATCGATGGCATCAACGCGTAATGTTAAATCTAACTGAAGGAACAACGGACACCTTCTGAGCTTTTAAAGTAGTACAGCTATACTAGCAGAATTGATTTAGTACGTTACGGGACTTTGTCTGGTCGATGGTTACTCAAATTTTGTTACTAATGTTGTTGAGCTACGCAATAGCTCCAAGTACCCAGTTGCCATTTACCAAACAGCCATGGGAAAGGAACAACGAAAGCTTTCTGTAGCTACAGCACTCAGTGCCTAGGAAGCCTAAAGGATTGACAGATACGAGAATTCCTCTGCACTTCCAGAGCCATTTGGTCCGACGCAGGCCTTAGTAGACGGAAGAAGCCAGGTCCAGAAGAAGTTTTACCTCAAGTTCCGTGTTTCTTAGTCAGGCTTAATCATTAATCAACCCTTTCGATCACTACAGGAGCACTGACTGACGGGCCTTGAAGCCGACAGCGAATAATATCTTGTTTACATGTCTACGTTTAGGCTGACGTTTGTATGACGTTTTCTGCTGATGGCGGGACAGCGGTCTGTGGAGCTGTTGTCTTCTTACTATTTTATCACGTTCCACACTCTATGTCGCTGAAGTCTTTACGAACTTTCTGTCCAGTGCCACGGGAAACAGCACATAGTCCCAATAAGTGAAAACGTGATAATTTGATAGCTATAAATGTTAGAATTTACTTGTGAAACTCAGAAAATTCACAACTTGTTAGCTAAAACTTTTTAAAAATTACACCTCAATAGATTTCATATTGTTGTATTTGTGGTCTTGTATCCAGAGACTGGTTTGACGCAGCTCTCCACACTACTCTATCCTGCACAAGCCTCTTCATCTCCGAGTGACTACTGCAACCTACATTCTTCCGAATCTGCTTGCTGTATTCATCCCTAGGTGACCCTCTACGATTTTTGCACTCCACGCTTCCCTCCAAGACTAAATTGACGATCCCCTGATGCCTCAGAACATGTCCTACTAACCTATCCTTCTTCTTGTCATATTGTGCAACAAATTCCTCTTCTCCCCAATTCTATTCAGTACCTCCTCATTAGTTACGTGATCTACCCATCCAATATTCAGCATTCTTCTGTAGCACCACATTTCGAAAGCTTCTATCCTCTTCTTATGTTAAGTATTTATCGTCCACGTTTCACATCCATACATGGCTGCACTCCACACAAATACTTTGAGAAAAGACTTCCTGACACTTAAATCTATATTCAATGTTAACAGATTTCTCTTCTTCAGAAACGCTATCCTCGCCATTGCGAGTCTACATTTTATATCGTCTCTACTTCGGCCATCATCAGTTATTTTGCCGGCTGCTGTGGCCGAGCGATTCTAGGCGCTTCAGTCCGGAACCGCGCAACTGCTACGGTCGCAGGTTCGAAACCTGCCTCGGGCATGGACGTTTGTGCCGTCCTTAGATTAGTTAGGTTTAGGTAGTTCTAGGTTCTAGGGGACTGATGACCTCAGATGTTGTCCCATAGTGCTCAGAGCCATTTGAATCATTTTCAACCATCTTTTATTTTGCTACGCAAATAATAAAGCTGATCTACTTCTTTGTCTAACCTAATCTAATTCGCCCAGCATAACCTGATTTATTCCGACTACATTCCTTTGACGTTCATCTAATATCCTCCTTTTTCATCTTATATCATCCTTTGATGATGCTGTCCGTTCCATTCAACTGCTCCTCCGGGTCCTTTGCTGTCTCTGACAGAATTACAATGTCATCGGTAAACCTCAAAGTTTTTTTTTTCACCATGGATTTTAATTCCTTCTCCAAATTTTTCATTTGTTTCCTTTACTGCTTGCTCAATAAACAGTGTGAATAACATCAAAGATATGCTACAACCCTCTCTCACTCCCTTTCCAAACACTGCTTCCCTTTCGTGCCCCTCGACTCTTTTAACTGCCAACTGGTTTCTGTACATTTTGTAAATAGCCACAACCTCGCTGTATTTGACCTCTATCACCTTCAGAATTTGAAAGAGAGTATTCCAGTCAACATTGTCAGAAGCTTTCTGTAAGTCTACAAATGGTGGTAAAGGTTTGTCTTTCCTGAATCTATCTGCTAAGATAGTCGTAGGGTCAGTATTGCCTCGCGTGTTCCAACATTTCTACGGAATCCAATATTGATCTTCTCCGAGGTCGGCTTCTACCAGTTTTTCCATTCGTCTGTAAAGTATTCGCTTTAGTATTTTGCAGCCGTGGCTTATTAAACTGGCAGTCCGGAAATTTTCACACCTGTCAACACTTGCTTTCTTTGGGATTGGAATTATTATATTCTTCTTGAAGTATGAGGATATTTCGCCTGTCGCATATATCTTGCTCACCAGATGGTAGAGTTTTGTCATGACTGGCTCTCCCAAGGCTGTCAGCAGTCCTAATGGAATGTTGTCTCCTCCCGGGGCCTTGTTTCGAATTGGGTCTTTTCAGTATTCTGTTAAATTCTTCACGCAGTATCGTATCTCCCAATTCATCTTGATGTGCGCCCTCTTCCATTTCCATATTATTGCCCTCAAGTACATTGCCCTTGTATAGACCCTTTATATACTCCTTCCACCTTTCTGCTTTCCCTTCTTTGATTACAATTGGTTTTGCATCTGAGCTCTTGATATTTATGTAAGCGGTTCTCTTTTCTCCAAAGATCTCTTTAATTTTCATTTTTATCTATGTTACCCCTAGTGACATATGCCTCTATATCCTTACATTTGTCCTCTACCCATCTCTCCTTAGCCATTTTGCACTTCCTGTCGATCTCATTTTTCAATTGTTTGTATTCCTTTTCGCCTGCTTCATATACCGCGTTTTTATATTTTCTCCTTTCATCAATTAAATTCAGTATCTCTTCTGTTCCACAAGGATTTCTCCTAGCCTTCGTCTTTTTACCTACTTGATCCCCTGCTGCTTTCACTATTTCATCTCTGATAGGTACGCACTCCTCTTCTACTGTATTTTTTCCCCTGTTCTGGTCAATCGTTCGCCAAAGCTCCATCTCAAACTCTCTACAACCTCTGGTTCTTTCAGTTTATCCAGATCCCACCTCCTTAAATTCCCACCTTTTCGCAGTTTAGTTTTAATCTTCAGTTCATAAGCAATACATTGTGGTCAGAGTCCATATCTGCCCCTGGAAATGTCTTACAATTTAAAACCTGGTTCCTAAATCTTTGTCTTACCATTATTTAATCCATCTGAAACTTTTCAGTGTCTCCAGGCCTCTTCCTCGTATACAATGTTCTTTCATGATTGTTAAACCAAGTGTTGGCTATTATTAAGTTATGCTCTGTGCATAGTTCTACCACGCGGATTCCTCTTCCATTCCTTACCCCATTCTGTGTTCACCTACAACTTTTTCTTTCTCCCACTATCGAATTCCAGTCCCCCATGACTATTAAATTTTCGTCTCCCGCCACTATCTGAATAATTTCTTTTATCTCATCGTACATTTCTTCCATGTCCTCAACATCTGAAGAGCTAGTTGGCATATACAGTTGTACTACTGTGGTAGGTGTGGGCTTTGTGTCTATCTCGGATACAATAATGCGTTCACTATGCTTTTCGTAGTAGCTTACCCGCGCTCCTATTTTTTGTATTCATTATCAGACCTACTCCTGCATTACCCCTATTGATTTTATATCTATAAACCTGTATTCACCTGACCAGAAGTCTTGTTCCTCCTGCCACCGAACTTCACTAATTCTCACCATATCTAACCTTAACCCATCCATTTCCCTTTTTAAATATTTTAACCTACCTGCCCGATTAAGGGATCGGACGTTTCACGCTCCGACCCGTAGTATGCCAGTTTTCTTTCTCCTGATAACAACGTCCTGCTGACAAGTCCTCGTCCGGAGATCCGAATGGGGGACAATTTTACCTCCGGAATATTTTACCCAAGAGGACGCCATCATGATTTAACCATACAGTAGAGATGCATGCCATTACTTTCAGCCGTTTGCAGTACCAGCACAGCTAGGCCGCTTTGGTAATGTTACAAGGCCACGTCAGTCAAATTAGATTAGATTAATACTTGTTCCATAGTTCATGAATACGACACTTCGTAATGATGTGGAACGTGTCAGGTTAATAAAAGACGTCTGTACAAGATATTACATTACACAAAATATTGCATGACACTAATGTTTAAGTTGTTGTTGTTGTTGTTGTTTTTCCTTTAATTTATATCTAAAAATTCAGCCAATCAGTAGAAGAAGATGTCATATAGAAATTCTTTTAATGTATTTTTAAATGATAGTTGGCTATCTGTCAGGCTTTTGATGCTGTTTGGTAGGTGACCAAAGACTTTTGTGGCAGCATAATTTACCCCTTTCTGTGCCAAAGTCAGAATTATCCCTGCATAGTGAAGATCATCCTTTCTCCTGGTGTTATAGCTATGCACACTGCTATTACTTTTGAACTGGGTTGGATTATTAACAACAAATTTCAAAACTGAATATATATACTGTGAGGTAACTGTGAGGATCCCTAGATCCTTAAATAGATGTCTGCAGGATGACCGTGGGTGGGCTCCTGCAATTATTCTGATTACACGATTTTGAGAAGTGAATACTTTTCTACTCAACGATGAATTACCCCAGAATATGATGCCATACGAAAGCAGTGAATGAAAGTAGGCATAGTAAGCTAATTTACTGAGATTCTTATCACCAAAATTTGCAATAACCCTAATAGCATACGTAGCTGAACTCAGACGTTTCAGCAAACCATCAATGTGTTGCTTCCAGTTTAACCTCTCATCAATGGACACACCTAAAAATTTTGAAAATTCTACCTTAGCTACAGACTTCTGTTCAAAGTCTATATTTATTACTGGAGTTGTGCCATTTACTGTACGGAACTGTGTATACTGTGTTTTATCAAAATTTAAAGAGAGTCCGTTTGCTGAAAACCAGTTAATACTTTTGTGAAAAACATCATTTACAATTACATCACTTAGTTCTTGGTTTTTGGATGTTACTACTATACTTGTATCATCAGCGAAAAGAACTAACTTTGGATCTTCATCAATGTGGAATGGTGTCATTAATGTATATCAAGAACAGTAAAGGACCTAAGACTGAACCCTGTGGGACCCCATACTTGATAGCCCCCCAGTTTGAGGAATCAGCTGTTGTTTTAACATTACATGATCCACTTCTTTCAACTTTCTGCATTCTTCCAGTTAAGTATGAATTAAACCATTTGTGCACTGCCCCATTCAAACCATAATGATTTAGCTTATCTAAAAGAATTCAATGATTTACACAATCAAAGGTCTTTGAGAGATCACAAGAAATACCAGTGGGTGATGTCCAGTTATTCAGAGCATTTAATATTTGATCAGTGAAAGCGTATATAGCATTTTCTGTTGAAAAGCCTTTCTGAAAACCACACTGACATTTTGTTAGTACTTTATTTTTACAAATATGGGAGGCTACTCTTGAATACATTACTTTCTCAAGAATTTTTGATAGAACTGTCAGAAGAGAGATTCGGCGGTAGTTGTTGACATCCGACATATCCCCCTTTTTATGCAATGGTTTTACAATGGCATATTTCAGTGTATCGGGGAAAACGCCCTGCTCCAAAGAACTATTATGTGGCTGAGAATCCTACTTATCTGTGGGGAACAAGCTTTAAGTACCTTTCTGGAAATGCCATCAATTCCGTAAGAGCTTTTACTTTCCAGTGAGTTTATTATTTTACTGATTTCAGAGGGAGAGGTTGGTGGAATTACAGTTGTTTCAAACTGCACAGGTATGGCCTCTTCTATTAGTAGCCTTGCCTCTTCTAGTGAAGATCTAGATCCTATTTTCTCCACAACATTTAAAAAATGATTACTGAAAATATTTTCAATTTCTGATAGTTGGTTAGCACACTTGTCATTCAGTTTTATGACACTAAAGTCTTCTTGTGCTCTTGGTTGGCCTGTTTCCCTTTCAATAATATTCCAAATTGCTTTAATTTTATTATCAGAGTTACTGATCTCAGGCTTGATACACATGCTTCTGGACTTTTAATAACTTTTCTTAGCACCGCACAATAGTTTTTATAATACTGAACAATTTCGGGGTCAGTACTCCCTCTTGCTGTTAGATACGGTTCTCTTTTACAGTTGCAAGATATTCTTATTCTTTTAGTTAGCCAAGGGTTTTTATATGTTTTCTTAGAATTATGTTTAACTAATGAGGAAGTATTGAATAGGATTGGGGTGAAGAAAAGTTTGTGAGACAACTTGACCAGAAGAAGGGATCGGTTGGTAGGACATGTTCTGAGGCATCAAGGGATCACCAATTTAGTATTGGAGGGCAGCGTGGAGGGTAAAAATCGTAGAGGGAGACCAAGAGATGAATACACTAAGCAGATTCAGAAGGATGTAGGTTGCAGTAGGTACTGGGAGATGAAAAAGCTTGCACAGGATAGAGTAGCATGGAGAGCTGCATCAAACCAGTCTCAGGACTGAAGACCACGACAACAACAACATTTTCTTGGGAAAACAATTTTCAAATACCCTTAAAAATGTATCGTGCAATAAGTTATATTTCAAGTTCGCATCGGGTTCCTTATACACTTCATCCCAGTCTAGCTGCTGTAGGCTTTCCCTAAAGTTTGCAATATTTATATTGTTAATTGAAGGCACTGCTTTGAAAGTCTGATTTGATATACTGCATGGAGCTATGTCATGTACTGTAACTAGCCGTGCACGATGATCTGAAAGACCATTCTCAACAGGATAAGCATTTATATCCGTAAACTTATATTGGTCTATAAAAAAGTTATCTATCAATATACTGCAGTTCTTTGTTATCCGAGTAAGAAAATCAATGACGGAGTTCAAATTGAAAGAACTGAGTAATACTACAAGGTCATTCTTCTTATTATACTCTTTCAGTGAATCATCGTTGAAATCCCCCCATTCGCATTTTCTCCAAAAATCGTCCGAATAACGAAGTCATGTCTTTTGAAGTTTGGGAGAGACCCTTCACAAGCACCTACATTTTGGTGCCCATACTAAGTGTGATTGACTCAGGCTTTTCTTTAGGCGTATAATCTCCGACAAGTGTGTTTTGTCCTCTACATCTACTACGCCGATTCAGTAAACAATCATCAAGACGCAGGAACTCACGTCGATCAGTTCAGTCCCTCCCTTCGTACGACACGTTTTGAGCAATCTTCATCAGTCCGACCTGACTATCAGTTCCATTTACCAAGTGTACCAAAACACAGAGGATTTATTCGATTTAGCGTTGTTTCTTAGAAGGCCCTTAACGATTATTTCGGTTTATCAAGCTGTCAAATGAAATGACGTATGATGTGGGCCTCACGGCGGGTAAACCTGATCTTACATTTATTCAGATTTGAAACAGCAAGAATCGACTATGTGCCTGAAAATAGGAGAAAGGCTAATTACGTAACTTTGTTTTTTCGAGGTGATAATGATACGGTCCATTCACATTAATGTGGACATCGCCTGTGTTCGACGTCAACGCGCAAGAACCACTCACAAAGCGTAGGTAACAGCGCAAGCAGTGCAGGGTATGTAAAGCATACTGACGGGATAGGATAATTGTGTTCGTTGCAATGCGGAAACGGAGTGATTTATATGACGATTAGAAGGGCCAAGGGTGAAAGAATTTCTGAAACGACTAGCTCTGCAAACATTTCGCGTACCGGCGTGGTTAAATTGTACCGTTCATAGTAAAATGGCTCTATCCAAAACCGGCGCCTAGGGCAACTGTAGAGCACCACGGGCCTCAAACAACAGCGGTTAACGACGGCTATGGAGATCTTTACGGACGATTAGACGTGAAACTGTTGAGCAACTGATCTCCCAGATGACCCCAAGGGGCTACCAAAGGTGTATCTCTAAAAACAGTTCAGCAAGCGTTGCAGCATGTGCCTCGTTCTCTCACCCATGCTGATTACTGTTCATTGGCGACGAAGACTGGGATTTTCAAGCTAATACCGCAACTGGACGTCCACTGAGTGGCGACAGGTGGTCTTCTCAGATGAATCAAGTTTTATGCTCCATGAGGCAAAGGGTCGTTGGCGTGTAGGGCGTGGAACACCTAAAAGCAAATTGTCTAAGAAGGAGCAGGGACCATTATGGTCTGGAGAACGTTTTGGTGGCATTCCCTGGGTGATCTCGTTGTTCTGGAAGGCACAATGAATCAACAAAGGTAGGCATCTATCGTTGACGTCCATGGTCATCTTACATGAAGTTTGTTTCTCCTCGGCACGATGGTATCTATAAAGAGGACAATGCAGCCTGTCACACAGCTCGCAGTGCACGTGCGTGGTTCGAAGAGCAGCAGGATTCGTTTACCGTTCTTCCATGGACTGTCCTGCCCAGAAACCTGAATGAGCCATAAAGTCGACTTCTCTCCAGTCCGCAGCGTCTACCATCAGTATCTCCTCTGGTTTCATTATTTGAAGAATAACGGGCTGCCATTCCTCGACAGGCATTCAGACACTTCAGTCAAAGTGTCCCCGGCGGAGGTCAAGCCGCCTTAAAGGTTAAATGAGGGCACACCCAATATTAATGTCCTCTGAATGTTGTCCAGATGCTATTGTTCAGGAAAGTGCATATTGGTTCGCATGAAAACGAGAGAGTGATGTATATTAGTGGCCTGCGCATGCGGACTAATATTCCATATAACCACTACATCATACAGTGTGATGTTGAAAAAATGTTCTGGGCACTACTGCAAATGGTGATCATGGCTGTATGTAATCCTGTTGAGGTAAGTGATATTAACACTTGAGAGTAAACGACATTTGAGAAATATCACAGCAGCAATACAGTTTTGTTAATTACGATTACGTGTAAATACCAATACCTCGTAACCTGATAGTGAATCAGGAAGAGGAATTCAAAAAAAGTTGTAACGACACAAAAGGAAAAACAGCATTCTCATTATGATGTCAGACGCACTAAATAATGTTCGAAACAGTGCGAATTTCATACGATCTGAGAGTATAATGAGGACAGAGGTAGCCTTTGTAGGCCAAAACTAATACCATAGTAGCAGAATGGCCACCACCGTGCATTAGTGCTGTTTGTGGTTAGCTTTTTTATCTGGCCTGATACGGTATATCAGGGCGTGAACAGCGTCAGGTGCTGAGATCCCACGTACTTGAAAAGGCATTCTCATCAGCACCTGACAGAATGACAGAGTTTGAAAGAGACCTCGTTGTGGATCTCCATATGGCTTGCTGGTCGATTCGGCTGTATCCAGATTTGTACGGCATTTGGATGTAACAGGGCCCAATGTTGGACCACATGGAAACGTGAAGGCAAGCATACTCGTCCTCAAAGTTTCGGTACAATACATCTCTTCACCATAATGGAGGATCGCCGTACTGTGCACCATGCACATCGTACAGCCTTCATATTTGCACGTGCTCTCCGAGAACAAGTACTGGATTCCCTGCAACACTCTGAGTAATCCCGCACCAATTGTCTGAGCCTAGTAGCAGTCGCCCTAGGGATTACCTTCCCATATATATATATGAGCGTTTGGCGTCATTGGCCGGGACGCCCCTTGCAGGGCAGGTCCGGCCTCCTCGGTGCAGGTGTTATTACATTCGACACCCCATTGGGTGACCTGCGCGCCGGATGGGGATGAAATGGTGATGAAGACAACACAACGCCCAGTCCGCGAGCGGAGAAAATCTCATACCCAGCCGGGAATCGAACCCGAGCCCGTAGAACGGCAATCCGTCTCGCTGATCACTCAGCTATCGTGGCGGACGCCTTCCCATATATAAGCTGCCGTCAAACCCACAACACATACCGCTGCGTTTGGAGGTGCTCTGCCTGGGAAGGAAAGACTGATGACGAATCGTGTCAGACTGTGTTCAACCGTGAATCGCGATTCTGCGCTACCTCGAATGACTATCGGCGGTGACCTGGGTAGAGTTCCCATTCTTCCAATGTTTTGGAGAGGTACAGTGGTATTTCTTCTGGTTTCTGAATGTCGGGAGTCATCGAGTACGTCTTCAGACGCGGATGATTTGAGAGAATTGTGACGGCAAAACGGTACGTCAAAGACATCCTTTGTCACCATCTATTATCTCTGATTCGACAGTATCGTGCTGCCATTTTGCAACACCCATGGTACGTGTTCTTTGAACTGTCTGCCTGATGCTGGCGTACTCTCATGACCAGCAAGATCCACACTTATGTCCCTGGTAGGATGTGTGTGGGACCAGCTCCAACGTCAACTCCGTCCCAGTGCCAGTGTGCAGCGTATCGAGAGCCAGTTACGATAGTTGTGGGCCAGTTTGGCCTGGGAGAGGGTATAACGACGTTATGGCATTGTTCCCAATTGAACCAGTGCAAGCATCTAGGCCAGAGGGGGTGCAAAGACATACTAATATGTTCTCAAAATAAATAAATAAATTAAAATTACTGTCAAGTGGTTTCATGCTGCCATGTTGGTAAATTTGACATGACTTTTTAATCACTGAAATAACATCACATACGCTCTCAGCGTGCGACGTTTCACTTTGTTTCTTCCCCCCTTCTGGGTGCTTCACATTCTGTTTGGCAGTATGCTGAGTGTAAATTTTAAGTTTACAAACCAGAATAACTCGAAAAATAAGCTTCACACGAAAAAATGTGTAGAATCCAAAACTGATTATTTTCGATGGAGACGTAAGCTGGCGCTAAAATTAGCCCGCCAGCCCAGCCCCCTGGGGTTGGGGTGGGAGGCAACTTTAAAATTTGAAATGTGAACCCCCATTTTTTATTGCAGAATCAGATTCTACATAAAAAAACTGCGTGCATTTTGTCTTAAAAATTTGGTTTGATTGTTGATAGTTGGCGCTGTAATTCAAGAAAATCCATGTTCTTATTTTTGCGTGGAAAATGATTACGGATAAATAAGAAATACTTCGTAAATTTTGATTCGCTAAAACTAAAACTCTCCCTCTCTCCCCACTGGGTGGGATTTGAGAGAGACGAATTAGAGTTTTACAAACGTCGACCCAAATATTAATTTTTTCCGCAGATTCGGATAAGTTTTTTTCGTGCTCATGAGGCCACACAACTTTTAATTATTTATTTTAATTTAATTATTTTAATTTTATTTCATTTTAATACAAGCCGAGATCGGTTCTACCAGTTTTTCCATTCGTCTGTAATGAATTCGTGTTATTATTTTTCAGCCATGGCTTATTAAACTGGTAGTTCGGTAATTTTCACATCTGTCAACTCTTGCTTTCTTTGGGATTAGAATTATTATAGTCTTCTTGAAGTCTGAGGGTATTTCGCCTGTCTCATACATCTTGCTCACTAGATGGTAGAGTTTTATTAGACCTGGCTATCCCCTGGCTGTCAATAGTTGTAAAGGCCTTGTTTAGACGTAGGTCTTTAAGTGCTCTGTCAAACTCTCCACGCAGTATCATATCTCCTATTTCATCGTCATCTACATTCTACTCCATTTCCATAATATTGTCCTCAAGAACATCGCCCTTGAATAGACCCTCTATATACTCCTTCCACCTTTCTGCTTTCCCTTCTTTGCTTGGAATTGGGTTTCCATCTGAGCTTCTGAGCTCTTGATATTTATGCAAATGGTTCTCTTTTCTCCAAAGGTCTCTTTAATTTTCCTGCAGGCAATATCTATCTTACCCCTAGTGATATGCGCCTCTTCATCCTTACATTTGTCCTCTGGCCTTCCCTGCTTAGCCATTTTGCATTTCCTGTCGATCTCATTTTTGAGACGTTCGTATTCCTATTTGCCTGCTTCATTTACTGCATTTTTTTTAATTTTCTGCTTTCATGAGTAAATTCTATATCTCTTCTGTTACCCAAGGATTTCTACTAGCCCTCGTCATTTTACCTACTTGATCCTCTGCTACCTTCACTATTTCTTCTCTCAAAGCTCTCGTTCTTCTTCTACTGTATTTCTTTCCCCCATTCTTGTCAATCGTTCCCTAATGCTCTTCCTGAACCTCTCTACAACCTCTGGTTCTTTCAGTTTATCCAGGTCCCATCTCCTAAAATTCCCACCTTTTTGCAGTTTCTTTAGTTTTAATCTACAGTTCATAACCAATAGATTGTCGTCAGAGTCCACATATTCCCCCGGAAATGACTTACAATTTAAAACCTGGTTCCTAAATCTCTTTCTTTGCAATATACAGGGTGAGTCACCTAAAGTTACAGCTGGATATGTTTCGTAAACCACATCAAATACTGACGAACCGATTCCACAGACCGATCGTGAGGAGAGGGGCTAGTGTAATTGGTTAATACAAACCACACAAAATTGCACGGAAATATGTTTTTTAACACAAACCTACGTTTTTTTAAATGGAACCACGTTAGTTTTGTTAGCGCATCTGAACATATAAACAAATACGTAATCAGTGCCGTTTGTTGCATTGTAAAATGTTAATTACATTCGGAGATATTGTAACCTAAAGTTGACGCTTGAAGCCTCCGACGTTCAGCTGCGTGTTGTAACAAACACGGGCCACGGTCGGCGAGCAGCATCTGCAGGGACATGTTTACGATGACGACCGTGTTTACGAGTGTGGCTGTAGTGCACTGTTGTGGTTTGGTCTAGCTGTCGCAGTGTCCAAATGTAGCGCTTGCTGCTATTGTTATTCTGCATTCGTCTCCGCACGCAGACCAACTGTAGTACACCGTGTTACCAGACGTCTGTGATATTGTAGATTTGTAGGAACTGTGACCATGGTGTATTCGAACTCTGAAAAGGCGGAGATGATACTCAACTATGGCGAGTGTCGACGAAATGCAGCTGAAGCCTGCAGGATGCATGCAGAACGGTACACAGACAGAGAGCATCCAACGTGCCGCACATTGCAAAACATCTACCGCCAACTGTATGCAACAGGTATGGTCGTAGCACGCAAACGGGTCCGTAACAGGCCCGTCACAGGAGAAGCGGGTGCAGTTGGTGCCTTAGCTGCTGTTGCCATGAACCCACACATGAGTACACGGGACATTGCGAGAGCCGGTGGACTGTCAAAGTAGTGTCATGCGCATACTGCATCGTCACCGCTTTCACCCGATTCATGTGTCGCTACATCAGCAATTACATGGTGATGACTTTATTCATCGAGTGCAATTCTGTCAATGGGCATTAACAGAGAATGCGTTGCAGTTCTACCTGTTTACCGTAGAAGCGGGTTTCACAAACCACGGGGCAGTGAATCTACGGAACATGCATTACTGGTCCGTGGACAATGCTCGCTGGCTCAGACAGGTAGAGCGACAGCGACCGTGGACTGTAAATGTATGGTGCGGAATCACTGGCGACCACCTCATTGATCCTCACTTCATTGCAGGGGCACAAACAGCTGCAACATACATCGCGTTTCTACAGAATGATCTGCCAACGTTGCTCGAAAATGTCCCACTGGAAACGCGTCGACGTATGTGGTATCAGCATGATGGTGCACCTGCACATTCCGCAATTAACACTAGGCTGACCCTTGACACGATGTTCGACGGGCGTTTCATAGGACGTGGAGGACGCATAAATTGGCCATCCCGTTCTCCTGATCTTACATCTCTGGGCTTTTTTCTGTGGGGTACGTTAAAGGAGAATGTGTACCGTGATGTGCCTACAATGGATATGAAATAACGTATTGTGGTAGCCTGCGGCGACATTACACCAGATGTACTGCGGCGTGTACGACATTCATTACGCCAGAGATTGCAATTGTGTGCAGCAAATGATGGCCACCACATTGAACATCTATTGGCCTGACATGTCGGGACACACTCTATTCCACTCCGTAATTGAAAATGGAAACCACGTGTGTACGTGTACCTCAACCCTCATGGTAATGTACATGTGCGTCACTGAAAAAGACCAATAAAAAGGTGTTAGCATGTGGACGTAATGTGCTGTTCCAGTCTCTTCTGTACCTAAAGTCCATCACCGTTCCCTTTGTATCCCTACGTATTTCGGTGCTCTCCGATGCACACGATCGAACAGCGGAGGAGTGGTACTCAAGCGTCAACTTTAGGTTACAATATCTCCGGATGTAATTAACATTTTACAATGCAACAAACGGCACTGATTACATATTTGTTTATATGTTCAGATGTGCTAACAAAACTAACGGGGTTCCATTTAAAAAACGTAGGTTTGTGTTAAAAAACATACTTCCGTGCATTTTTTTATGGTTTGTATTAACCAATTACACTAGCCCCTCTCCTCACGTTCGGTCTGTGGAATCGATTCGTCAGTATTTGATGTGGTTTATGAAATATATCCAGCGGTAATGTTAGGTGACTCACCCTGTATAATCTATCTGAGACCTTCCAGTATCTCCAGGCTTCTTCCATGTATACAATTTTATTTTATGATTCTTGAAGCAAATGTTAGCTATGATTAAGTTATGCTCTGTGTAAAATTCTACCAGGCGGCTTCCCCATTCATTTCTTCACTCCATTCCATATTCACCTACTACGTTTCCTTCTCTTCCTTTTCCTACTATCGAGTTCCAGTCACCCATGACTTTTAAATTTTCGTATCCCTTCACTTTCTGAATTATTTCTTTTATCTCATCAGACATTTCATCAATCTCTTCGTCATCTGCGGAGCTAGTTGGCATATAAACTTGTACTAATGTGGTAGGCGTGGGCTTCGAATCTATCTTGGCCACAATAATGTGTTCACTATGCTGTTTGTAGTAGCTTACTCGCATTCCTATTTTTTTATTCATTACTAAACCTACTCCTGCATTTCCCCTATTTGATTGTGTATTGATAACCTGACCAGAAGTCTTGTCCCTCCAGCCGCCACCGAGCGAGGTGGCGCAGTGGTTAGCACACTGGACTCGCATTCGGGAGGACGACGGTTCAATCCCGTCTCCGGCCATCCTGATTTAGGTTTTCCGTGATTTCCCTAAATCGTTTCAGGCAAATGCCGGGATGGTTCCTTTGAAAGGGCACGGCCGATTTCGTTCCCAATCCTTCCCTAACCCGAGCTTGCGCTCCGTCTCTAATGACCTCGTTGTCGACGGGACGTTAAACACTAACCACCACCACCTCCAGCCGCCGAACTTCACTAATTCCCACTATATCTAACTTTAACCTATCCATATCCCCTTTTAAATTTTCTAACCTACCTTCCCGTTGAATGGATCTGACATTCCACGCTCCGATCCGCAGAACGCCAGTTTTATTTGTCCTGACAACAACGTCCTCTCGAGTTTGTTATATTTCTGAAATAAGTTCCCAATCTTTGAATCATTTTGAAATGTTACCAGGATCTGACTAAAAATGATGTAGGTTTTTTCATGTAGTACTTCACTATAGATAACTGCGTCTTTTGCAGTAAGAGCTGTGCTTCTGTCAATCTTGCCTGCCAGGTAATTACTACACAATATGAACAGCAAGCGTACCAACGCACTTCGCGCGACACCCCTGAATCTGCTTCTGCTTCTGGCGAGGACTATGAACAAATCCTCAATCCGTTCACAAATTTTTGTTGATATTACTTTGTGTGGTACCGAATCGAATGCATTTTGGATTTCAATCAATATTGCTTCCACATGACTGCAGCTGATCCACAGGTTTCAAGTTTTTGGAGCGTTTTGGAATGCAGCATGGTTGGCATGGAGAAGGTAATTTTATTCGAGTTACATCACAGTATACAGAATACGTAGCATTCTGCAACTGGTGCATGTCACTGAGATTGGACGGTATAATTTTGGATCATTTAGTTACCCCTCATGTAGATGATTGTGGCCTGTACTTTCGTCCGCTCACTGGAAGCAATATTTCGTCAAAGAATCTGCGATGTATTGTTGTTAAATGAGAGTTAATTCGGCTCCAAACTCTGTATTAAAACTGATAGGGATTCCATCTATCCTTGCGGCGTGAATTTTTTTTTTTTTTTTGGGGGGGAGGGGGGGGGCGGTCATCAGTCTTATGACTGGTTTGGTGCGATTGGCCACGAATTCCTCCTCTGTGGCAGCCTCTTCATCTCAGAGTAGCACTTGCAACCTATGTCATCAATTGTTTGCAGGATGTATTCGAATATCTGTCTTCCTCAACAGTTTGTGCCCCTTACAGCTCCCTCTACTACTATGGAAGCGATTCCCTCATGTCTTAACGTCCTATCATCCTGTCCCTTCTCATTGTCAGTGTTTTGCACATATTACTTTCCCCTCGGATTCTGCGCAGTATTTTAACTTTTTCTTCATGCCACTGGTACTAATGTCTGTATCAATCATCTTTGCAGTGGTTCGACAAGTACACTGGACCAGTATCTCCCTGTCTTCCTCAGTAAAGAAACATTTGGAAAAGGATTTCAGCATTATAGCGTTTGCTTTTCAACCCCCTCTATTACAGTCAATATTCTACTAAATATTCACTGAAGGCTTCACACATTACCCTCTCGGCAATGCAACGCGTTTCATTCAGCGTCCATCTACAGCCCTTTGATTTCTTTTATACCAAGTATACTGTTTTATAGCAATTATACTGCTAAACTACTTACATATACGAAATGCATGATCAACTGTTATCTTAAACAGTTCTTCTAAAACCACCCACCAATAAGTAATTTTTTTAATTTTTTATTTGTCATGTCACACGACCACCTCTTTGTGTAGCTTACTAGACATATGGCTATATCCTACTTGCTTTAGCTGCCCTTTGGAGTCCGTTATTATGAATATTGGTATGGATATATACTGTAGCAAACTGAATATCCTCAATTGGTCAGCTGCAATTGTTGTTGTTGGCTGTATTTCAATCATGTAAGCTTGAGAGCTAGTTTCTAAGCTGTTTTCAGGGAATACATTTAGTTAAAAGGGGTGAAACTAGGAAACAATCTTCATGAATCACCTCGTCAGATATTTCATTCTCTGACCGAGATAAAAATCGAAATGGTGCTACAGAATAATGTTTAAAATTAGGTGGCTAGATAAGACAAGCAATGAAGAGATTCTTTGCGGAATCGGCGAATAAAAGAACAGACGCAAATCACATTCAGGAAGAACGTACAGGATGGTAGGACATTTGTTAAGACAACGAGCAATAACCTCAATGGTACTAAAGGAAGCTACTGACGGTAAAAACTGCATCGAAAGACAGAGATTGGAATACATGCAAAAAATAGCTGAGGATGTTTGGTGCAAATGTTTCTCTGAGATAAAGAGGTTCGAACAGGCCACCCTAAAAAAGAAAGAAAAAGTCATATCACTTGTCTTTCAACGACTTTATTTTCTCCCATTATGTGGAACAAAGGAAGAGTGCACCAGTTTTCGTCAGCTGAAGAAGCTGTGGAATTCCAAACCACATTTTGGAAATGGAGAAAATGATAATAATAAACTGAGAATTTGTTCGAACATATGCAACTGTTATCCAATTCAAATACGCTAATTCTGAGAGAGAAAAAATCTGTTGTACCAACAAAACGTTTCTCTCTCGTTGTCTGTATGAAATGAAAATGGTCGCTCGTAACTGCGGCCTCTTATACAACTTCTGTAACTGTACCAAAAGACCCACGTGCATTTCGTGACACAAATACGCACAAACAGATTCTTAAGTTCAACGAGGCAATTCAGCGTAAGCGTCGATCTTGCCAAAGAAAAAGATTGGTTTGTACCTATGTAAGTGATTTCTGCTTGCACAAAGTGACCGAATCCCTCAGATTTCGCCTGAATTTGTATCTTTTAGTCCAAAGCTCGTTATTCCAAATCAGCGTAAGCTCCATAGGCAAAACATTAGTCGCCCCAGTGTACAGGCACAGATGATTCGTTAAATATTTACAGATGGCACGGTAATAGAGTCACGTGGTCAGCCGAGCACACACTGCTTCTATGCGAGCATAAGGCAGTACCGATCAATCAGACATTTATGTTTGACGCGGACATTTTACGGAAACGTGAGTAAATGTAAGGGGGTGGCAGAATGTCATAATGGGGCAACCGCGTTTGGCCCTGCCCGTGGTCATACACCGTATGAAGTTTCGGGATTTATTGGTATTTCGCGGCGGACTGCTCGACGTGGTTAAAAACAGTGACGTAACACATGTGGCCACGAAACACGACGTCAGAATTGTGGGCGGACTGACAGTGACCAGAGGCGCGTTTCGCGGCTTGTGAATCAAAATCGTTACCAAACCTCACATGAATTGTTGCAAGCGGTGAATAAATGTCAATCTCAACCTGTTAGCGAGAGATCACTGGGATGGGAACTGCATGCAATGAACATTTAGAGTCGATCACCTAGCAAGAGGCTATTGTTCACACAGGCACATAAAGACAACGACAGCAAAGTCCGTAGGGCTGGAAGAATATGTGACTGGTTTCCCGAACACTCCCCCACCCTACCGCATCTCGTCTGGCCTGCAAAATCAGCTGACATGAACCCCACATAAAACGTGTGGGACATGTTGGATGAACGGGTAAAACACCGACATCAGCATCCTGTTATTTGGTAGAGTTGCGTGATGAAACCCTCTGCTAGTGTCTTAACCTGGATGCGACGAACTTACACACCGTTGTGGACAGGCATCGTAACCGAATACAAGTCGGTATTAAGTCCAGACGCGGAATTACACGGTATTAAATGATGTTTATAATGATTCTTCTAGGGGCGGCTAATTTTTGGCCTGGTGAGCTTATGATCAGGCAGCTGAGGCCTGCTCTGTTGAGAAGTGAATCACATACAGAAAAAAATTGGCTAAAATATTTTATCATGTTTTAGCATGTTAATTGAACAGGGAGATGTCCCAGCTTGACAATTTCATTCGAAACCTTATAGTGAAAAATAGAATTGCTACATTGCTACTAGTGTGTCTGTTCTCGCTACAAGCTATAATATCACGCCTTGAACTTGAGACTTACCGTACACTCTGATGACTCCTTCGGTGTCACCCAGCGAGTTCTTGGAGACGCATACGTACTGCCCGTAGTCAGCTGGGCCCACCGAACGGATAGTGAGCTTCATATGCACCTTATACGAAGTCTCCACTATCGATGGCTCGTACTTGTTCCCTGGAACCATAGCCAACTTTCACTCACTTCACGGCTCTTTATGTACAAGTATTTTCTTACATCCACAAATTGCAAAATGATAGCTGCCTTTGCCCATAACATTCATTCTAATTTAATATTAATGGTAAGCAATTTAATAGGTAAGACAAGGTTAAACGAATGCTCTAATCATTTCTTTATTTTTTTAATTTTTTATGGGCCTCTTTGTAGACCAACCGCGCGTTTCCTTGCAAATACATACTACTAGTTGTATTGCTGACTGCATTTGCAGTTTACCCAGATATTACGTTTCCCATATTATTTCCGTGTGTAAATTCCTGACGTGCTAGAATATCAACAACTTTTCTTACGAAAATTTGCTAACCTACGAACTTTAGTGTGTACAGCTTTCAATTATCTATTTGTTGCTTCGACTGATTTAGTGCCTCAGCTCCCTATGATGTCTAACCTGCGAATAAAAACAGTCTGCGAGTAATTACTTATTGAAGAACTGGAAATCACTCTAATGAAGGAGGCACTGAGGAATACGAGGGTTGTCGAATAAAGATGTTTCCGTACTTTAGTTCTCTGCAAAATAAAATGTGTCCGTAACACATTTTATTTTCGACTCGTATGTACTGACAACGCATACCGCATTATCTCGCCATTACTCTGCCAGTTAGCATGGAGTTACCACTACAAAGTGTGTCCGCTTGTGAGTTGCACTCTGTCGTTCATTTTTTTTTTCGCATCATAGCAACTATGAGGATGATTGTATGAGTATTCAAATGGTTCGAACTAGGTTCGGAAGATTCAACTAGCAAGTGTTACCGCAACCTCCACATTGATCGCATCTTGGCCTCAAAGATTTTCCCATGTACCCCCCGCCTCAAAAGTTATCTTCGAGGTAAGCAATTCAACACCGATGAAGTATTGACATCAACAGTAAAGTTCCATTTACGAGCAAAGAACTTGTGAGTACGGGACGCGACTTGGTACAACGATGGTTTGAAAAAACTCTTGTCCCGTTACCAAAAAAGCTCGGAAAAATAGCGACGATGCAGAAAAATGACAGAAGCATTGTAGAACGTCAATAAAATTATTTCAGCGAGATAAACGGTGCCAGATGTTTCATGTAAAGTAGCGAAATTACTTATTCAATGCAGCTCATAGATAAGAAAGTGGGATTTGAATCGTTCACGAGGTACAAGGGGACTTCAAAAAACAAGTTACAACTTTTATATCAGGCCTAGAAACTTTTAGTGAAGCCTGTAGTACAGGGGTTCCAAAAAGTATGACCTGATTTTAACTTGTAATAATATTGAGACAAATGTCACTAGGTTACTGAAACAGCGCTAAATGTAATTGGCATGGTCTAGTTTCAGAGAAAAAAACACTACATGTCGCTACGAGCGCTGAAGTGGAGCGTGCAGCCAGTCTCGTGAAGGCGTCCGCGCAACCTAAGGCATATTGTGTTATAGAATTTAGTCGTACTCCATCAGTCATCGCAGTTCAGCGGGCGTTTCATATTTGATTTCGTGCTAAACATTCCTCCCTTACCTCGTGACATTGACGAACTAAAAACCAGAATATCAGCTGCTGTAACTTCAGTGACAGAAGACACTTTACGCTCAGTTTGGGATGAATTCGGATATCGGCCAGATGTCGTCCATGCAGGCGATGGAGGACATATTGAACATTTATGATGGATTTTTATAAACTTCTGTCTTTTCTGAGTAATTTAGTATGAAATTTGTTGGTATTAAGCCCTTCTTCCTAATAAATAATTCTATTTAAAATCGGGTCATTCTTTTTGGACACCCTATACATTTCAAAGTAACACAAATGCGTGATACTATTTTAAACATAGTCACCAAGTCTCTGTAAACAACGCTCGAGCTCCTCTTCGAGTCGTTCAATTCGTAGACGATAGAAATTCGCTCTTCGGTCGTGGAGTCGTTAGAGAAAAGTTGTGTGGACGTCCCCGTCGTTGAAAAGTTAATTCCCCTCTCCCCTCCCCTCCTCACACCTACCAAATGTTCTTCCGCGATTGTTTGGAAACTGTCGCCTATGTTAGTATCGGTGGTCTTTCATCCCGAGGCGCATCAGGCACGTCTGTGAGGGTTTAGTCAAATTGTCTCACCATTTCGCTATGACTAGACGAGGCATTGCTTTTGGACTCATACAGCCACAACCTCGTGGCGAATCGGTGTGAAATTTAACCGTTTTGCCAACAAGACTCGTGAATTTCAACATTAGAGTACGTTTCCAGTTGCCACGTCATTTCACTCGCACACTGTGAACCACCTGTTACCCCTACTGCAGCGTAGCTGTGTCTGCAGGAAATCCGGACGGAATATGCGCTCTCTTTTGACAATGCAACGTTCTTGTAGCGCAAATGTCCTGACATGGGATGACATGTGTAGTTTTTGAAGTCCCCAATCTTTTGTTACATTATTGAGAAGCAAACATGCTAATGAGTTACTGAAGCTTTTTTGATTACAGAGCACTTTTCACCAAAGTGAAACAATATTTCTCCATTTCAGTGACAGGAATGATGTTAATATGGCTGAAATATAACAAGTACTGAGAAAGTTTTCCACCCGTTTGGGCGCGAATAATGTGTGTAACAGCATGCGACTATCAGGATAAGTGATATTTGCTGGATGGTTGAACGAAATATCACTCAAATGTGCAACTTCTGTAAGGACTCGTCATTAGGCAAGTCTGAAGGGCAGTCAAATGAAAACAAAATCCGGGTGCAATGGCCGCACTGTTAGAGCCGCCATGTCACTAATTGAGCGGCCCCTCTCGCCGGAGGTTCGAGTCCTCCCTTGGGCATGGGTGTGTGTGTTGTTCTTAGTATAAGTTAGTGTAAGTAGTGTGTAAGTCTAGGGACCGATGACATCAGCAGTTTGGTCCCTTAGGAATTCACACACATTTGAACATTTTTGAAAACAAAAACCCTTAATCACGGGATCCATGGTTTCAGTCGAAAGCAGTCGCCACAGGAATTTATCCCACTGGGAGACGAGACGATCAATTCCTGTTCCGTAGAACGCGGTCGACCGCTGACGGTCCACAACCGCACCCATTCTTGCACTTTCTCGTTCAACTGAAACCGACGACCACGCGTGTCTTTCTACAGGTCGACAAAGATGCGAAAATCACACTGTTACAGATCCAGGAAATCATTTAGTGCTTCCCAACGAAATCGCTGCATCTTAGCCTTCGTCCGATTTTGGTTCCACGACCGAGGAACTTGTTTCCATGTGATCACCGCCGTCCACGTATGGCTATGAGCACTATGGGCCCCTAGAACTTAGAACTAGTTAAACCTAACTAACCTAAGGACATCACACACAACCATGCGCGAGGCAGGATTCGAACCTGCGACCGCTGCGGTCTCGCGGTTCCAGACTGAAGCGCCTAGAACCGCTCGGCCACAGTGGCCGGCTGCCGTACATGTAGCGGGCGGGTGAGGACAGCAGGTAACGCCTTCTAAACAGCATACTGAAGGATAGTCTAATCGTAGGCGCTAGCTGCTCGATGCTTTGACAACTGGACGACCTCACTAGATCAGTCCGCCAACAACCAAGGGTCGTAACTCAACAACTGGTGCACCTGTGACGTGGCACTATGTCCTTCCCTTACCACCGTGTTGACAGTAACGAAACGTAATAACAGTAGGGCTACTTGTATCGTAGACTGTGTTTTATGCCACGTGTTCGGTTTTAATGTGTCTGCCCCTTACCGGCACATATTCAGTTCGGTTCCACTGATGGAAAATTTTGCTGGTTTAGGAAGAATTTTGGAACAAAGAGTTAGCCCTCTGATTCTTTTTAATGAAGAATTCGTACGGTTTCAAGCCAAGGTGGTTTCTTTTTCGCGCTGCAAAGAAGACATTCCCATTGATCATTTCGCCATCTGCCTAACAAGGCTTAGTATATCTGGTTCTATACACTGTGGGTCGCGAACCGAACTTTGGGCTTCCAATATTACGGGAAGCGATGCTAACCAACTGACAAGTGAGTTGGGAAGATGCTTTGCTGAAAATAGGTCTTCAGCGGTGTTCCATTCGTGTCCCGCTTCGTCTGCTTATTCACGTACAGCGCAGTCACACAACTGCCACTTAGTGTCGGTTAGGTGATCGTTTTTCATTCGTCAACCATTATGAATGGAAAAGTGAAACGAGAAACAGGAAAGAACTCAGTATGAATTCAACAGGCTACACGGAGCTTGTAGGAGAAAGTAGGATACAAAAACTACTTTTTGTTTAATGCTGACAGGAAAAATGAAGAAATTGACAATAATGCGTATTTAGGACGCCTTTATGACTTTCACTTTCTCCCGAGATTTGAGCATAGTAACAACATAGCCTTGATTAAACGTTTAACACCTTACTTATTCGTGAGTTTCATCGCTTTTCGTATTGCATATTTTAGTTTCTAATCATGGAGCTCTCTTTTGTGGTGTACTATACCTTTATAATTTAAAAACAATATAGCCTGTCGAAGCACTCTTTCCGCTGTTTGTTGTGTTCTGCTCTCATTGTGAGAAGTTCCACATGTTTAGCCGGCCGGAGTGGCCGAGCGGTTAAAGGCGCTACAGTCTGGAACCGCACGACCGCTACGGTCGCAGGTTCGACTCCTGCCTCGGGCATGGATGTGTGTGATGTCCTTAGGTTAGTTAGGTTTAAGTAGTTCTAAGTTCTAGGGGACTTATGACCACAGCAGTTGAGTCCAATAGTGCTCAGAGCCATTTGAACCATTTTTGAACCACATGTTTAGGTACCAAAGTTACCTATGTAAACTAAAGCTGTTCTTAAAGGAAAGAAGCTTTATTGTCTCGAGGAAACCATCTTTCGTCATAGATGTAAGACTGATTTCCTAGAAACTGTAAGTGTTGCTTTGTCGTGATCGTTAGCTTCCTTCTTCATGGCCACATTTTGTGTTGTTTTGTTCCGTTACAGTTAACGGAATGCTTTTCAGCCACTATTTTTTTATAATTTGAAACCGTTCTATAAATCATAGGTTACCATCTGTGCTGGATAAATCCATTGCAAAGTTGCTTTTCTTAAAATGTAAATCGGTTTTCAACGCGCTGCTATAAGCTTGCCCTATGACCTCAGAATACCCAGCGACACCGACTGACCATCGTCTCAACCTCAACAGATGGTCGTCACTGGAATGGCCTCACAAGTGCTGATCACTCATCCAAGTGCTAGGCAATACCGACAGCACTGAACTTCGGTGATCCGACTAATATGCAAGTATTCTAGAGAAAATTTAGAACTAGAAATGGTAACAAGTGGGCGATTAAATCTTTGCGACATATATTGAGCACGCACCTGGAAGAACTCTCCTTGCAACTAGTCTGAGTCCCTGAACACAGTTATAACTTAGCATACATTTTCAAATTTGGGGGTTTTTATACGTACCTTGCGACCCTTCCACTACAGTACTGCATGATAACAATAAGAAGAATTTACTAGACCTGTCGAAACATGGTATTGCTCGATACTTAATTTAAGTAAAACACTGTTCGAGAACGGCGGAAGGAGCTGTATACCGATCTGCCAGCAACTTCAATGTTTCCAGAGCGAAATCACTAAGGTGTTGACATTTTACACTAAGATTTTACTACGAGACGAGGGTTGGCAACGTTTCCTGATTTTCATTCTCACCAGAGTAGAAGTATTTGATGACATTCGTAATTCGTGTCATTGTTTATCTCACAATCGTTGACTGATACACACGATTGCAACCTTTGAGAGTTCGCAGCCCAGAATAATAACGACCATGCGTCACGGAAAATGTACAGCAAGCATTGTTCAAAATCCTGCGAGATAATTAAATATATGTGTAGACAACTCTTAATACTGACAAACGGAGCCGCTCACGTATGGCCGAACAAGAAACGACATGGACGAAGTTCACGCCGTGTGTATTGAGTGATTCGAGTGAATATTGAAATTACGAGAAATCCAGACCTTTAGCTGCTGACAGGCGTTGATAAATATCAATGGGGAAAGTTGAAAATGTGTGCCCCGATCGGGACTCGAACCCAGGATCTGCTGCTTACATGGCAGACGCTATATCTGTCTGAATCATCGAGTACACAGAGGACTTATCTAAAGCACGCTCCCCGTGAGACCCCCATTTCCAGCTTACTGTCCACACACTACATTTGTACTGCTCCTGCCCACTATCCTCATTACTCGCGGCAGTCAATCTACCGATTCCCGTGAGAGTTCGGGCAATATGAATGCATCCGCACTGAAGAAAATCATTGGCCAGTAAGCTTTACCCGTATGAAGATGGTATCTGCTCTTTCGGACATGTCCGAAAGAACATGTAGCATCTTCACATACGAATGAGTACTGGTTTTTTCTGGATGAAAGGCTCACCGGCCGTGATTGTTATTATAAAGTAGGTTACATATTTTTTCAAATAAATTACTCACATTTGGCTGTAAATTATTCATTATTCTTTCATTTATTTCAAACAGTCGTGATTTCTGCTTCATAGTCATTGTCAGGCTCAAGTTGAAATGTTAGAATATGTCCAACATCTGGCCAGATATGTTACTTCGACAATGACACGTCATTCAAGCATGTCGGACATTTTGTGACATTTCACGTTGCACTTGACAGTGGCTATAAAGCTGAAATCATGATTGTATGAAAGCAACTGACAGTCAAAGAGCGCAAATTTCTCTCAAAAAGTTCTACATGACTGTGATCCCCATGACTGTGATTCATTGTGAAAAATCTGTCAAAACTTGTTATTAACGGTATTTGAGTAGTGACAGGTAATCTTCTTTCAAATACAGATATTTAACTACGGACAATTATTTCATATTACAATTACTTCATATTACAATGATCCAACTGTATTGCATGGCAGCAACAAGAGATGCAACGGTGATGAATAGACGTAACTAATTGAATTTTACATTTGCCTTGACCCCTGATATTTTATTAATGTCCTAACGCGTTTTGGCCAACGGTTATCATAGTAAAATCAGATGAGTCGGAAAATTAGTATTGGAATGTTAGATGACCGTATTAATGTTACACTGCTTTACAGAATCATGTCGATTAAGTATACAGGCGTAACATTGCGAAGTAACATGAGAAGCAATAAACACATAAGATCGGTTGTAGCCAAGACGAATTGTCGACTTCGGTTTATTGGTAGAATTCTAGTTAAGTGTAGTTCATCTGAGAAGAATACCTAATACAGAGCGATAGTGCGATCCAGTTTAGAGTACTGCTCGTACTGCTCGAATGTTTGGGTTCCACACTAGTTTGGATTAAAGGAAGATATCGAAGTAACTCAAAAGCGAGGCTATATTTGTTACCGGCAGGTTCGATCGACGTGGGAGTACTACGAAAATACTCCGTAGAGTCAAATTGGAACACTGGTGCGAAGCATACGTTTATTTCACGAAACACTGATGATAAAATACAGAGAAACGTCATTTCCGACAAACTGCGAACAATCATACTGCCATCAGTATACACTGAAGCGCCAAAGAAACTGGTATAGGCATGCCAATTCAAATACATAGATACGTAAACAGGCAGAATACGGCGCTGCGGGCGGCAACACCTGTATGGGAAGAGAATGTCTGTGACAGTTGTTAGGTCGGTTACTACTGCTACAATGGCAGGTTTTCAAGATTCAAGTGATTTTAAACGTGGTGTTATAGTCGGCGCATGACACAGCATCTCCGCGGTAATGACGAAGTGTGGATTTTCCCGTAAAACCATTTCACGGGTGTACCGAGAGTATCGGGAATGCGGGAAAAAATCAAATCTCCGACATCGCTGTAGGCGGAAAAAGATCCTGCAATAACGGGACCAACGACCTCTGAAGAAAATCTTTAGGGGTGACAGAAGTGCAGCTCTTCCGCAGATTGCTGCAGATTTCAAAGCTGGGCCGTCAACAAGTGTCAGCGTGCGAAAAATTCAACGAAACATCATCGATATGGGCTTTCGGAGCCGAAGGTCGACTCGTGTACTCTTGATGACCGCACGACACAATGCTTTACGCCTCACCTGGACCCGTCAACACCGACATTGGACCACTGATGACTGGAAACATGTTGTCTCGTCGGATGAGTCTCGTTTCGAATTGTATGGAGAGGATGGACGTTTCCGTGTTTGGAGACAACCTCGTGAATTCATGGGCCCTGCACGTCAGCAGGGGAGTGTTCAAGCTGGTAGAAGCTCTGTAATGGTGTGGAGCGTTTGCATATGGGTTGATATGGGACCGCTGATACGTCTAGATACAACTCTGAGAGGTGCCAGGTACATAAGCATCCTGTCCGATCACTTGCATCCATTCACGTCCATTGTGCATTCCGACGGACTTGGGCAATTCCAGCAGGACAATGTGACACCCCACACGTCCAGAACCACTATAGAGTGTCTCCAGGAACCTTGCTCCAAATTTAAACATTTTCGCTGGCCCCAGACACGAACATTATTGAGCATATCTGGGGTGCCTTGCAACGTGCTGTTCAAAATAGGTATCCACCTCCGTCATACTATTGCGAATTCATGGATAGTTCTGCAGTATTCTTGATGTCTGTACCCTCCAGTACTACTTCAGACATTTAGTGAGTTCATGCTACCTCGTGTTGCAGCACTTCAGCGTCCTCGCAGGGCCCTTACACGATATTAGGCAGGTGTATCAGTTTCTTTGACTCTCCAGTGTATATCTTGTGTGAGAATCGCGGCAGACGTCTTCCCTTGCTCTATTTGAAAGTGGAACACGAATAGATTTGATCAGCAGTGACACAGGGTTCTTTATTTATTAGCATATCTGTCAACACAGAATTTTGATAGCGACATGGGCAACGAATACAATAGCCAATTTACTGTATGTAAAGAAATCTCTATTCTGTTCCACCACAATTAAAAATTGAACTGTAACTATAAACAATGCATTGAAGATTTCACAATGTTTCTGGAAAGTAAACATGGTGTTGTGTACATAGTTCCGCGTAGTCAGCGCGTACACAACTTCTCCACCAGAGCGCGCCCTGCTAAGCACAACAGTGCAGGCGCAGCGCTCGTCCGTCTCCGCACTACGAGATGGCGCTGCCATAGAGACGCACCAAATTCTGCTTCCGCCGATCCGCGTATTAATATGTAACGCAGCCAATGAGATTGCTGCTAACGTAGAACCTTTTCTCCTCGCGGATCACACTCCCGCAGTGATACATGAAAGCGCGAGGTATTATAACGAGTGTACAGACCTCCGATTAGTCTGCATTTGTCTGTACCAGTCTGCATTTGTCTGCAACAGTATGTACGAGTTATACATTTCTCTGTACCAGTCTATAGTCAAGTTTCAGTTTGCGCCTGATAAGATTACCATATTCCTGTAAATAGCCACAAAGATATCTCTGAATATATGTGAGAATAAGATTAACGTACCAATGCCGAAGGAACTTCAGATTGTCAATTGTAAATACCATCCAGAACCAAGGTAAGTAATTTTTATGCTTGTTATTATTTTAATAAATGTGTGTGAAAATTAATCAAGTTCCGTTTAAAGTTGGTCACCGTCAGTCGGCTACTCTAAGCCTGCAAGTGGCATTTCTATCGTCTGACCTAACGGCAGAAGATAAACACGCCACGATAAGACCACGAGACATATTGTTGATACTCACCTACTTCGTTAGAGTGACAAGTCAAATAATCTGATGGTGTGTGTACTGAAGGTCTTAGAGTATGCTCACCACACATGGTTCATGTAAACGAGCTCAGGACTAAATTGTACAATAATATATAACCAAACCAAAATTAAACAGTTGAAGAACACATGGAGACATTTAATAAATTTTCTACATACTTTGTATCAACCTACACAGACGGAAAAAGATATTCCAGCACCAAGAAAGAACTGTGCGACATTAACTAAAGTTGGTGGTGGTGTTTCTACATCTGAAGGATGATCTCTATTCAGATTTTGCGACAATTGCAAAAGAGTTGCGCTGGTAGTACCACTATGAGGATACATATCTGGTTCGGTTTAAATATACTCCGTAATGGTCGTGAACGTTAGTTGCTTCTCAAATTGGCGTCGTGAGCTGATGTTAATCCAGGAAGCCTTTATGGAGACAAAGCCGCATCAACGCCTCTCTGTGTTTGAACGAGGTCTTGTAATGCGGCTACGAGAAACTGAGTCTTCCTTTTGCGACAGTGCAAAAATACTAGGCAGGAAGGTAGACACTGTACGTGACTGCTGGATGCGGTAGTCACGAGACTGTACGATCGCAAGAAGACCGGACTCCAGACGGCGAAATGGCTCTACCAAGAAGAACGACCATCGCGTTCCGGGTGGCACTCTGGTGCACCGTACTGCATCTGCAGTAGAAACTTGAGCAGCAGTCGGCATCACAGTGACACAACGAATTGTTACAAATCAAGGATAGCTCAGAGCTAGACGCCCTGGAGCGTGCATTCCAGAAACCGCAAACCACCGCTTTTAAGACTTCAGTGATGTCAAGCGAGAGCTGATAGGGCGGCAGGGTGGAAGCCTGTTGTGTTTCCCGATAAAAGCTGATGCTTCCTCGGTGCCAGTGATTGCTGTGTGTCGGTTAGAAGGACTCTAGTTAAAGGCCTGCAACTAACCTGTTTACGTGCTAGACACTCTGGACCTACATCTGGCTTTACGGTATGGAGTTCGATTTCGTGTGACAGCGGGAGCACTCTCATGGTTATGTCACGCACCCTGGCAGCAAGTTTGTACGTAATCTGTTGATTCGACCTGCTGTGCTGCTATTCTTGAACAGCTTTCCAGGGGGTGTTTTCCAACAGGATAACTCTCGTCCACATAACGCTGTTGTGACCCAATATGCCCTTATAGATTGTCGATATATTGCCTTGGCCTGCTCGATCACCAGATCTGTCTCGTGTCGAGCGCATATGGAACATCTTCGGACGACAACTCCAGCGTTATTCTGTCATTCACGAACAGCATGAAGTGTCCCTGTGTTGACCGACCAAGTGCAACAGGGATGGAATTCCATCCCACAAACTAACATCTGGCACACAATGTATGTATTTCACACTTGGCGGTTACACCGGATATTAATGTACCAGTATTTCATATCTCCAATGGATTGTCTCGGACTTACAGTAACCTGTAAACTTGTGATTTTAATCATTTAAATATGTTACCTAGACAAATGTATTCCCGAAATTTCGCTACTCTACATTTATTATTTGCTGGTGTTGCAGTTTCTTTCCATCAGCCTATTTAATGTCATTTTGGGGATAAGAAGTGGAGAAACAAATGGCTCTGAGCGCTATGGGACTTAACATCTGAGGTCATCAGTCCCCTAAAACTTAGAACTACTTAAACCTAACTAACTTAAGGACATCACACACATCCATGCCCAAGGCAGGATTCGAACCTGTGGCCGTAGCGGTCGCGTGGTTCCAGACTGAAGCCCCTAGAACCGCTCGACCACACCGGCCGGCAGTGGAGAAACAGCGACAGTAAATTAATACAATATTTGTGCTAAATAGAAACCTATAATTCAGTTGCAATAAGTGAGATTTCGTCGTGGAGTCAGTATTGGTTTTCTTAGTTACTCGCAAAATATTTTCTTCGGTAGAATCTCCGAAAATGTTTTACGTTATTGACCGGTATATGTCGTCACTGGCCATCAACGGAACGTTTGAAAGCAGCGTCAGACGGTCGCTAAGTAATGTTTTGTCATACTAGCTAGCAACATTTGTTGACCATCTGATGCTGCTTTCCATCTTCCTAATGGTGGCCCATATACGAGATCGGCACTATTACGATACTTCCCAATTTGCGCGCAGAACCAACCACAACTGTAAATAGGGTACTATAATGACGGGATCGCTACTCATTAAAGTCATTTCAAAGTTAACGCCAGGTCACGCCCGCATCCCTACGCCCAACACGAAGACGAATCGCTTAGGTGCTCTTTCTCTGTCTAGTGCAAACGCATGGTGAATTTGACAAAGTTTTTCAAAGTGTTTGGGAATCATGTATTTGAGAAGGGATCTGGGAACCAACCTGTATTTGCCTCGGTGACTGCTGAAAACCTACCAAAAACCCCATCGTACCTGGCCAGCACACAAAAGCAGCACGTCAAGTCGTAATTAACCAGTCACTGAGATCACTTCAGATTTAATTGACAAGATTGTGTGTTGATTACGATTTGACGTGTTGCTCTTGCAAGGATAAAGATTTTTTTAGTTTTGATGGTAACGATAATCGAACCTGGGTAGCTCTAATTTATCTATCAGTAGCATAATATCATTAGCACTTGAAGAAGTGCATTGAAGGTGGACTTTGGACGGCAGCTGATTATGTCCAATTTCTGTAGTTGTGTCAAAAAAGTTACAGGGCTTAACAAAAAAGGTGTGGACAAACTCGCAGGAAACATGAATAAAATGTGTTGTATGGACATCGGTTTGGAAACGCTTTATTTTCATTTTAGAGTTCAGTTTCTGCTTCTCTTGATAACCACATTTATCATGGAAAAAAGAGAAACAGAACTACCAGCATTGAAGGAAACGTTTTGTTACATGAAACACATTTTGGTTAGAAAGTAGAGTGGCTTGTAATTCGTAGATTCACCGGTAGACTGTGTAGTTCCAACTGAATGTAGGTAAAATTGTCGTGTGACTCACTTCATTCCTCGTGTTGACACGCGACTTACTTCATTGCATGTGTTGGCATGTGACTAACTTATTTGTCCTACTAACACCGAGCATAGTGTAGACTGTTCAGCGTTCATCACGAACTGTGCAGGAACATAGGATCAACTACTTAGTATTAATCGCGGATCAATCAGTGTTCATCACAGACCCTGCAAGCCCACACCATCAGGGATTCCATGTGCCGGAACGCTGATGCGTGGGTCCTAGCTAACGGAAGTATTATGAACGTTTCATTTAAGAAAGGGTTTTATACTATACTGATACTTTCTTTTCCTGTGTGTTTCCAATTATTAATGTTTTGAAGAGCTCGACAGGGATATCAGGCGTTTTCGATCCAGTTCCATTAAGTGTGGGGAAAGTTTCCTGGAAGTTTGGCCATATATTTTTGTTAGGTCCTGTATTTAGATAACGGAGTTTTCAGTTGGTTCTTGGCTGAACATGATTGTAATATTACGTAAGATAAACTTCCTACTGTTTTGGAAAGTATATTTATTTGGTCATGATCCTGCGTTCGACTTCTTAGCATGAAGATGGCCCAAGATGCTGAAAGCCGGTGCGTGACCGAATAAAAGTCACTGACAAAAAACAGATTCACAGCACCAAGCAATTTGTCTAAGTAACATACACTCCTGGAAATGGAAAGAAGAACACATTGACACCGGTGTGTCAGACCCACCATACTTGCTCCGGACACTGCGAGAGGGCTGTTAAAGCAATGATCACACGCACGGCACAGCGGACACACCAGGAACCGCGGTGTTGGCCGTCGAATGGCGCTAGCTGCGCAGCATTTGTGCACCGCCGCCGTCAGTGTCAGCCAGTTTGCCGTGGCATACGGAGCTCCATCGCAGTCTTTAACACTATTCTGCGGGAAATACAGACAGCACAGGAACACACCTGGGATACAACACTTACAGACAGAGGAACACATATACGACGCGATCAGAACACCTGAACTTTGGGACATACTGAACGCACTAACAGACAAAATTTCTGACGAATGCCACAAAGAGTACAGGAACAGAAGACCACACAGACAATAAACCTATATGCAGCACCCAGACAGACACCATAGTGTGGAAGAACTAAACTAAGTCTCAATATAAAACAACTGACATGCAATAGACTTACATAAGTAGACCTAAAACTGACAATAGATTAATGTATAAAATTAGACATAAACAGTGTCGGCGCACCGTCGCAATTGCCATCAGCTACCACGGCACTCTAAACCTGTATACAAGTAACCAGATAGAACATAAATAGAGATATCAAACGCCACAACTAGAATAGAATAGAACTTCCTAGGCTAAGGTTAGGGGACTGAGGATCAGAGGCTTGAAGATAAATCCCAAGACGCTCATCCTCAGTCCCCTACGGTGGTGGGACTATCATCTCTTCCTTTCCTATCGTCTTTTCTCCTCTTCAGACTAAACTATTCCTTGTATTTCCTTCTTCCAATTCAAAATTAATTTTTGTAATTTTTGTTTAATCGGTATTGAGAAAGCTGCCAAAAAAAAAAAAAAAAAAAAAAAAAAAAAAAAAAAAAAAAAAAAAAAAAGCACAGAGCACAGACCCGCCTCCACGTGGCGGGACACGGGCAACGGTGCGACCGGATGCGGGAACTGGTGTGAGTTTCATTAACTACATCAGTGTCCGCACACCGGTCGTAGCGGCCAAGTGGTCAAAATAGACCCACCTTAAGCACTTAGGTGGTGGGTCGTAAAATCAGGGCGGCAAGTGAAAAAAAAAAAAAAAAAAAAAAAAAAAAAAGGTCTTTAACACTGGTAGCATGACGCGACAGCGTGGACGTGAACCGTATGTGCAGTTGACGGACTTTGAGCGAGGGCGTATAGTGGGCATGCGGGAGGCCGGGTGGACGTACCGCCAAATTGCTCAACACGTGGGGCGTGAGGTCTCCACAGTACATCGATGTTGTCGCCAGTGGTCGGCGGAAGGTGCACGTGCCCGTCGACCTGGGACCGGACCGCAGCAACGCACGGATGCACGCCAAGACCGTAGGATCCTACGCAGTGCCGTAGGGGACCGCACCGCCACTTCCCAGCAAATTAGGGACACTGTTGCTCCTGGGGTATCGGCGAGGACCATTCGCAAGCGTCTCCATGAAGCTGGGCTACTGTCCCGCACACCGTTAGGCCGTCTTCCGCTATCACCCCAACATCGTGCAGCCCGCCTCCAGTGGTGTCGCGACAGGCGTGAATGGAGGGACGAATGGAGACGTGTCGTCTTCAGCGATGAGAGTCGCTTCTGCCTTGGTGCCAATGATGGTCGTATGCGTGTTTGGCGCCGTGCAGGTGAGCGCCACGATCAGGACTGCATACGACCGAGGCACACAGGGCCAACACCCGGCATCATGGTGTGGGGAGCGATCTCCTACACTGGCCGTACACCACTGGTGATCGTCGAGGGGACACTGAATAGTGCACGGTACATCCAAACCGTCATCGAACCCATCGTTCTACCATTCCTAGACCGGCAAGGGAACTTGCTGTTCCAACAGGACAATGCACGTCCGCATGTATCCCGCGCCACCCAACGTGCTCTAGAAGGTGTAAGTCAACTACCCTGGCCAGCAAGATCTCCGGATCTGTCCCCCATTGAGCATGTTTGGGACTGGATGAAGCGTCGTCTCACGCGGTCTGCACTTCCAGCACGAACGCTGGTCCAACTGAGGCGCCAGGTGGAAATGGCATGGCAAGCCGTTCCACAGGACTACATCCAGCATCTCTACGATCGTCTCCATGGGAGAATAGCAGCCTGCATTGCTGCGAAAGGTGGATATACACTGTACTAGTGCCGACATTGTGCATGCTCTGTTGCCTGTGTGTATGTGCCTGTGGTTCTGTCAGTGAGATCATGTGATGTATCTGACCCCAGGAATGTGTCAATAAAGTTTCCCCTTCCTGGGACAATGAATTCACGGTGTTCTTATTTCAATTTCCAGGAGTGTATTTAAGTGGTTAACGTTGCAAGGTAACAGATTCGTGCAAGCTCGAAAAAAACCACTGAAATTGTGATATGCTGGTACGTTAGTAACCGGTGCAACCACCATAATGTTAAATCTAAGCAGGCAAACATTCATGAATTTTGTCCTACGTGTTTCGGATGTCAGTTTTAGGGACGCAGTTCCATGCCTGTTTCATTTGGTCGGTCATTACATGGGCCGTTAAAACTGTTTGTAGATGACGCTGGAGTTGTCGTCCGATGATGTCTCATATGTGGTCTACAGAAGACAGATCTGGTAATCGAGCAGACCAAGGCCACTGTCGACCGTCTGTCGAGCATGTTGGGTTGCAAAAGGACTATGTGGGCGAGCAGTATCCTGTTGGAAAACACCCCCTTTCATTCTGTTCATGAAGGGCAGCACAACAGGTCGGATCACCGAAATGGCGTACAAATTGACGTCAGGTTCATGGAATAGTCACGAGGATTATGCTCCTGCTGCGATACGAAATCACTTCTCAGGCCATAAGTACAAATGTAGGTCCAACGTGTCTAGCAAGCAGACAGATTGAGATGATAATTAAATTAAGACCTTAAGCTGCCGACAGGCGTTGATATACATCGACGGGGACAGTTGAAAATATGTGTCCCAACTGCGACTCGAACCCGGGATCTCCTGTCTACATGGCAGATGCTCTATCCATCTGAGCCACAGAGGGCACAGAGGACAGTGCGACTGCAGGGATTTATCCCTTGCACGCTCCACGTGAGACCCACATTCCCAACTTAATGTCCACACACTACATTCGTAGTGCCCCTGCCCATTACACTCATTACTCGCGGCAGACAATCTTACCGAGACAGGTAAGAGTTCGGACAATGCGTGTGCATCCGCACAGAAGAAGAAGGTCAACGGCCGGTTTGCCTTAACTATACGGAGATGGTATCTGTTCGGACATCTGCACGTAGCACACAGATTGGTTTCAGGCCTTGAACTGGCCTCGTTCGAATATACACACGGCCGTCACTGGCACCGAGGCAAGGCCAACTGTCTTCAGAAAACACAACAGACCTCCACCCTGCCCTACAATGTGCTCTAGATTGACACCACTGAAGTCTGAAATGGAGATAGTTTAGGGTCAGTGCAACGAACGCTACTTGGCATCTGGCACCGAGCGTTTCTTGAAGTAACAGACTTGTAACGATTCGCTGTGTGGCTGTGGTGCCAACCGCTGCTCGAATTGTTGCTGCAGATGCCGAACACTACGGTCCTCTATCTTGGAAATGCCCCGTGACCATCCGGAAACTGGTGTTCTCGAGATCGCCGCTGCCAGCAATCATGTACAGGGCTACAGTCCTGCAAAGTCTTTCTGCAGTATCACAGAATAATAAAAAAAAAAAAAACAGTTCTCGTAGCCTCAATACAAGAACTAGTTTATATCCTCTCTACTTCGACCATCATCAGTTATTTTGCTCCCCAAAAAGAAAAACTCCTTTAAGTGTCTCACTTCCTAATCTAATTCCCTCAGCATCACCCAAGTTAACTCGACTACATTCGATTATCCTCGTTTTCCTTTTGTTGATGTTCATCTTATATCCTCCTTTCAAGACACTGTTCCTTCCGTTCAACTGCTGTTCCAAGTCCTTCGCTGTCTCTGACAGAATTACAATGTCATCGATGAACCTCAGAGTTTTTATTTCTTCTCCATGGATTTTAATACCCACTCCGAATTTTTCTTTTGTTTCCTTTACTGCTTGCTCAATATACAGATTGAATAACATTGGGGAGAGGCTACAGCCCTGTCTCACTCCCTTCCCAACCACTGCTTCCCTTTCGTGCCCCTCGACTCTTATAACTGCCATCTGGTTTCTGTACAAATTAGTAAATAGCCTTTGGCTCCCTGTATTTTACCCCAGCCACCTTTAGAAACTGAAAGAGAGTATTCGAGTCAACATTGTGAAAAGCTTTCTCTAAGTCTACAAATGCTTGAAATGTAGGTTTGCCTTTCCTTAATCTTTTTCTAAGATAAGTCGTAAGGTCAGTACTGCCTCACGTGTTCCAACATTTCAACGGAATCCAAACTGATCTTCCCCGAGGTCGGCTTCTACCAGTTTTTCCATTCGTCTGTAAAGAATTCGCGTTAGTATTTTGCAGCTGTGACTTATTAAACTGATAGTTCGGTAATTTTCACATCTGTCAACACCTGCTTTCTTTGGGATTGGATTATTATATTCTTCCTGAAGTCTGAGGGTATTTCGCCTGTCTAATACATTTTGTTCACCAGATGGTAGAGTTTTGTCAGAACTGGCTCTCCCAAGGCTATCAGTAGTTCTAATGGAATTTTGCCTACTCCCGGGGCCTTGTTTCGACTTTTTCAGTGCTCTGTCAAACTCTTCATGCAGTATCATATCTCCCATTTCATCTTCATCTACATCCTCTTCCATTTCCATAATATTGTCCTCAAGTACATCGCCCTTGTATAGACCCTCCATATACCCCTTCCACCTTTCTGCTTATCCTTCTTTGCTTAGAACTGGGTTTCCATCTGAGCTCTTGATATTCATGCAAGTGGTTCTCTTTTCTCCAAAGGTCTCTTTAATATTGCTGTAGACAGTATCTGTCGTTAAAAGGTATCAAAAAACCTTTTTGAGTTTCCCGTTCATCAAAACCCAAAAATCATTTTATGTGTCTTTTAGTTTCAGAAATATAGACGTGCCAAATCGGATGATTCTTTTTGATACGCCCTGTATTAAGTGTAGAATTTACTTATACATGTTCTTTACTCTTTTTTACTCTAACTTCGCTTACTGACGTCAGCAGCGGATCAGAGCTTTGTGGACGCGTCAGCACAACGTACGGGCGTCTCACTGACAGATACCTTTTTGCGCTGGCGCAATTCGTCCCTGTCGGGGCGACACGGGTGCGACTTCATCCGCGTCGGGCAAATTCTTCCGGATAGCTGGTGACGCGGCGGGGACGGACAAAGCGAGCGAGCCTCATTAGCTGCGAGCGGAGTGAGGACGACACGGGGCGTCACGTGACGCAACGCGCCCAGCTGTGCGGAGCGGGGGATTTGCGGCCCTGCGGCCGCCTGCAGGCAGTGACCGGCTGGCCCGCGCCGCGCTGCCCGGCGTTAAAAATGCAGGTAGCCGCGGCCGGCGCTCATTGTAGAAAAACGCGGCCCTCGCGTGGGCGGCGGGGAAGCGCCTCATGCAAAGTGCACGCCGGCCATCCCCGGCCAGGGGCGGCGCCGTCATCAGAGCGGCACCCGGCTGACGGGCTACAGCCGCGGCCGCTTTCTTTTTCATGAAGTGGGTGGGAGAGCGGAAGCCCGTCTGCGCGCGGGCGGACGCGCTCTCACCAAAAGTCTTAACTCTTTTCACCAGACCGCCTACATTATTAGCACTGCGACGAAATAGCTGAAGTGAAAACTAAGCCCTCTTTTCGATTCTAGTGCAAAGACTTTGCACTGTAGTTATGTGTGAAGTAGTTGACATTTGACAGCTTCCGGGTTAGACGTGTCCCGCAATTTCCCTTCGTAGTCTGATTTAATATGCCATGGACCGCCGTGGTTCTGCTATACGATCGCAGGCTCGAATCCTGCCTCGGGCATGGATGTATGTCTTTAGTTAGTTAGGTTTAAGTATTTCTACGTTTAGGGGACTGATGACCGCAGATGTTACGTCCATTAGTGCTTAGAGCCATTTGAACCATACTGAACCGGCATGGTTTAAATGGCTCTGAGCACTAAGGGACTTAACTTCTGACGTCATCAGTCTCCTAGAACTTAGAACTAAAAGTGGCTCTGAGCACTATGGGACTCAACTTCTCAGGTTATTAGTCCCCTAGAACTTAGAACTAGTTAAACCTAACTAACCTAACGACATCACATACATCTGTGCCCGAGGCAGGATTCGAACCTGCGACCGTAGCGGTCTCGCGGTTCCAGACTGCAGCTCCTAGAACCGCACGGCCACTTCGGCCGGCCAGAACTTAGAACTACTTAAAGCTAACTAACTAAAGACATACATCCATGCCCGAGGCAGGATTCGAACCTGCGACCGTAGCGGTCGCGCGATTCCAGATTGTAGCGCCTAGAACCGCTCGGCCACCCCGGCCGGCAGACAGGCGTGAAGTGGCCGTTTTGATACAGCTTGAGTTCTGCAAGTCATTCAGTACCGCAGGTTTCGATACATTATTTAGAAATCTCCAAATTTCTCAAACAGAGGAACCATGGTTAGACAGTGACAGCAAAACAGGATGCTAACGAATCAACTTGCGGTCAGGTAAGTGATCACGAAAGCACATGCTCTCTGCAGGCGCCACGGTTCAATCCTTGGATCAAGTTTTTCTCACTGAATAGTAAATACCTACACTCAGGTGATATTATATTGGATACCTCCTAATAGCAGGCCGGGGTGGCCGAGCGGTTTTTATCATATTTGACTGTTTTATGCACAGAATGCTAAGTGCTGAAAAGCGCACTGTTTTTCCAAACACTCTGCCTCCTCTACCGGTTTTCTACGTATACTGTCCCACATACCTTTCTTCGACCTTAACGAACTTGTCTGAATAACACAGCAGGGCCGCTCTTTCCCGTAAGAGCACAATCTTTTCTCTTGTATATATAAGAATATACAGTCTACAGTTGCAGGTTAACTTTATCGTTTATCTAGGTTTCAACGTTAGTAATAACGTCTTCTTCAGAACATAAAATATTATTTAAATGTTCTGAAGAAGACGTTATGACTAACGTTGAAACCTAGATAAACGATAAAGTTAACCTGCAACTGTAGGCTGTATATTCTTATATGAACAATATCAGTTGCTGTCGCTGCATAAAAATGTTAAATATTATATTTTCTCTTGTACTCCATTCTCTTGAAGTCCTTTTCAATAGCACGAACCCAATGCCGAATTGACGTCCCTCTCTACTTCAGAGAACTGGAAATTTTCTCTGGCCTCCAAAGACAATGTTATGACGAACAGGGATTGTACAGGGTATTTCACACTGTCCCTTCATCTCGGGTGCACCTAGGATGCGTTACTATGCAGACTGTTGTATAGAGAGTCTTACGTGACGGCGCCAGTGTCCTCTTATAGGAACGTATTGCCTTAAGTAGCAAATACGTTGCTGTAAGTAATTCTTGGTGCTGCGACAACTGCAGTCTGTAGGGATGATATTGTACAGTGGTATGCGTGCCTTTTCCGAGGTTCGTATAGATCTGAGTTGCCTGTGATGCGTTTTGACCCCACACGTCAAAGGACTGACCAGATGAAAAGTTTCGTGAAACACGAGGATAAAATGCGTCTAGAAACAGTGAAAAGTGCCCTACAAGCTAAAATGCGATTCGTTCCATGACAGGAAATTATGGCGTTATTCCTTGATCTGCTCATGGTTCACAGATAATATATTCGCTAGTTCATTTGGTGTTCTCGTTGTAGGTGAATGCATCTGGCAGGCAGTCAAAACATACAGAGCAAACCCTCTAAGCCGATGAGACAGTCTGGTGAGAGGTGTGTAGCCAAGATTTTGGTGGGAGTTTTCCAGGATGGGCAAGTCTGTAGTACTCCCCTGCACTGGGTTGCAGAATGGGGATGGCCTTGCCTGTAACGTTGCACAAATGCCAGTCTAAAGGAATAGCTGTTCCGTGCTGATTTCAACCATCGCGATCCTGTGTTTTAAGCACACGTGACATACAAACAAAGCCAATATACGCGAGACGTCTGTGGGTATAGACTGATCTAGGCATGGAAAAGCAGTTTCTCGGTAGCCTATTATGTACGTCTGGTGTTTTCAATTTGTCTCAGTTCAATTATGACTGTTTCGTGCCATTACGGCACCGCAGTGTTTTGAAGCACCTCAAAATCTTCTTGGCATTTCCGTACTTTAATAAATTAGATGAAAGGAATCCGCTTGATAGAATGTAAATTACTAGAAACTGCTCTGGATGTGTGCCTCGTAGAAGAGTAGATGTCAGCTGATAGCGGCGGCAGCTACTCCACTCTGCATATTTTAGATCTAACGGTTACCCAATTCGGCCGAAATCGATTATATCGATAAGTTATGTCATCTTCACAGTGCTTGGCCTAAACAAATAAGTAAAATTGTTGTTTTTTCCCAGGGAGATAATGCTTCCGTCTTACGAAAGTTTTCTCATATTAATAAAAAGCTTTATCTACTAATTCACATTGTTTTATTGCAATTGTAGGTTTTCAAAAAATTATTTTTCCTCCGACATACGCAGTAATTAGTAATCGTACTCATTTTAGGACGAACCAAAGAGAAATTAATTCTGAATAATGTTAAGGGGGAGGGGTAAAATGCGCATAAATTTACCGGAATGTTGAAGTGTGTATCTCATTTCTCACCACCAATTATGCATAATCAGAAGTAGTACCGTTTCGACGGGCGTTTTAGTTGACAAAACTGAATATTTTACGAAGCTTCTGATTTTATTTTAACTTGCTAAAGGCATTAAAGAAGTAGAAGCTCGAAAATAAATTTGACGTGGATATTCCACTGCATAAAATTAAAAGTAAACACACCGCGGGCTGAACGATCGATATTCACATCGATACAGTTTTCTCTGCATTAACTCCTTTGCTCAAAATACGAACGTACATTGTGGTGTCCTAAAATCTTTAGAAACTGCTGTTGTCGTTTTTCACACGGGTTTGATGATGTGTCACTGAGCTTAGTCACATGTACTAAATATCAAGGAGTAAATGTGATGTAGGAAGAAAATATAAAATGAGTTGCAGAGAAGGTAAGGAAATTATTTTGATGTTTTGAGAGGATTATGGTCAGGTGTGGTTCAGTTATAACGGAGAAGGCTTTTCCTCGAGCATTAGAATATTAGGATATCGTTTCCATATGTCGGAATGCAATGTGGGCGCAGAGACTGTCGACAACGCAGGATTACGTAGGAGGACCATACAAATCCTCGACTGTCTTCCATCGCCCCATAGGACAGGTTTCGAGGCTACGGCTCCACGTTCCCCTGTTAAGGGCATTTTCTACGCTGAACAGTGAGTTTGGAATTCCAGTTTGCCCTGCAGGTCCTTGCTTCTGGAACTCCCCTCGTATTGTTCTGGTGTCGACAGTGTTCGCTAGGGTGACATTCAGTTCTGCAGTGGCTTTTGCAGCTGTCGCTCACTTACTTTCCCTCTTTAAACCTTCGTCCGCCCTTTAAATTAGAGGATGGCGTTTCTCCGCTTTCCCTGTATGTGATATTAATCTTCGTTACGGTACCTCTTGAAAAAAACAAACAATTCGGCTACCTACGTTAGGAAAGCACCCTCCATACACGCAACAAGAATTTGCCCATATTCGAATGCAATCACAACTACACAGAACGATGTTTTGACCACTACTGACACATTGAACGTATTGAGATCGTTCGTGGTCAAATACAAAAGCGCAAAGCCGCATGCTTGGATAGAATTTGCATTTACTTTCAAGCATGAATTTCTCGCGCCGTTTCCATATTTCTATCCAACCCCTGTTCATCATTCATTGTCTTTGGAGGCCAGAGAAGTTTTCCAGTTCTCTGAAATAATGAGGGACGTCAATCCGGCATTGGGATCGTGCTATCGGAAAGGACTGCAAGAAAATGGAGTGGAGGAGAAAAGAGTGTGCTCATATGGGAAAGAGTGGCCCTGCTGTGTTATTCAGACAAGTTCGTTAAGGTCGAAGAAAGATATGTAGGACAGTATATGTTGAAAACGAGTAGAGGAGGCAGAGTGTTTGGAAAAACAGTGCGCTTTTCTGCACGTAGCTAGGAATTCTGTGCATAAAATAGTGAAATATGATACAAAAGACCACCATCAGAGAAATATCGAATGTAAGTATTTCTCACCGTTTCCGAACGCCATGAGCTTTCCAGACAGAGACCTTATAGGATAACATCGTTATAGTCCACAATTGGAAGAGAAAGTTCTTTTTCTTGCCAAAAAGTAAGAGCGTATTATATTTTTTGTAGCTCGTAAAGAGCTGTCGATACCTTCTTGACAGAAAATCCTAAGATATTTTTATTTTATGTCAGATCAGTTAAACGGATCAGAGTCGTCTGCCAGACACCCTGTGACCATAACAGCCTGAAACGGAGGACGATATAGATAAGACTGAAATAGTTAACGTCCTTTTACAAAACTGCTTCGCAGAGAAAGATCTCACTGTAGTCCCTTCTTTAAATCGTTACACAAACGACAATATAACAGATACCGAAATGAGTGACTAAGAGATAGAAAATCAACTGAAATCCCTCAACAAGTAAAGACCGCATGACCTTGGGGGGGGGGGGGAGGAACCAATGCGATTCTAAAAGATTATGCAAAAGAATTAGCCCGTCTTCTAGCAGAAGTGTACTGTAGATCTCTTGAGAATCGAAGCTTTTCCCAATGATTGGAAAAAAGTACCGCTCAAGACGGGTTGTCGAACAGGCTCACATAACTATAGTCCTATTTCTCTGATTCCCTCTGTCGTAGAATTCTGGAACATGTTTTATGCTCACATATTATGACATTTCTGGATACCGAAAATTTCCTCTGTAAGAGCATTCCGACAACAATGATTGTGCGAAACTCACCTCGCTCCACGAGATGGAGGAAACAGAGGTGTCCAGGTAGAAACAGTTCCTCGCTGCCGTGTAGTGAACGAAATTTGAGCCCACGGAACATCAGTCAAACTGCGTGGTTGTACTGAAAAGTTTCTAGCGAACAGGACACGGCATTTTTCATTGGGGAGAAGTATCGAGACGTAAAACTAGTGTTACAGGACCAGTGCTTTTGACAATATGTGTAAATGTCCTAGTTGATAACATCGGAAGCTCCTTGAGGGTTTTCGCAAAAATATCCTGCATGGTGGTGTCCTTTACTGTGCAAATTCCGAGAGAATTGATGCTGTTGTATATATAGAAGCCGCAACGCTACAAAATGGTAACAAAATGTAGGAATACTTTCAGAAGATCGAGGTTTGGTGTGGGAAGTGGTAACATAAATAAGTGTAACGTATCGCGAATACTTAGGCAGGAGAACCCATTAGTGTATGACTACACGACTGTAAAACAATCACTGAAAGTAGACACATCAGCAAAATATTGAAGAGCATACACACGGAGCGATTTGAGGTGGAGTGACCATATCAAATTAATCACGGGTAAGGCAGATATGAGATATGGGTAGTGGGGCGACGGCCTTGCCGCAGTGGATACACCGGTTCCCGTGAGATCACCGAAGTTAAGCGCTGTTGGGCGTGGCCGGCACTTGGATGGGTACCACCATGTGCTGTTGCCATTTTTCGGGGTGCAATCAGCCTCGTGATGCCAATTGAGGAGCTACTCGACCGAATAGTAGCGGCTTCGGTCAAGAATACCATCATAGCGACCGGGTGAGCGGTGTGCTGATCCCATGACCCTCCTATCCGCATCCTCCTCTGAGGATGACACAGCGGTCGGATGGTCCCGGTGGGCCACTCGTGGCCTGACGACGTAGTGAGTGAAGGCAGATATTAGACTGAGATGCATTGGAAGAATCCTGAGGAAATGTAGTCCGTCAACAAAGGAGGATGCTTACAAAACACTCGTTCGACCCATAGTTGAATACTGATCGTCAGTCTGTGATCGGTACCTGATACGACTGATAATCGTAATAAGAACTAAAGAAGAGTTTCGTTACAGTTTCATGTAGAAAGCGCGAAAGCGTCACAGGGATTTTGAGTCGGTGGCAGTTGCTGCAAGTTAAGTATCCTGCATGATGGTGTGGTATACTGTGCAAGTTCCGAGAGAGTACGTCGCTAGAAGAGTTACCGATATATTGCTTCCTCCTACGTATATCTCACTAAAATACCATGAACTCAAAGAGGCTTAATAGCAATTGTTCACGCTACAAATCTTTCGCGACTGGAACACGAAAAGGCGAACTGGCAGTGGTACACAACGTATCCTCCGCCGCCGGCCACTGTGGCCGAGCGGTTCTACGCGCTTCAGTCCAGAACCGCGTGACTGCTACGGTCGCAGGTTCTAATCCTGCCTCGAGCATGGTTGTGTGTGAAGTCCTAAGGTTACTTAGTTTTAAATAGTTCTAAGTTGTAGGGGACTGGTGACCTCAGATGTTAAGTCCCATAGTGCTCAAATTTATTGCGTTTGCACGCACATAAAATATCACTTGAAGTAATCAGCATGTAAATGGTGTATTTACTATAGGGCAGAACCGATGACACGCCAATACTATACAATGAAATGTTTATTCGACCTATTACCCTACCCTGGGGGACGCGTTATAGTACCCGCCTCCATCACGACTTTGTGGTGTCGGAGATGACACATTATTGGCGTGGCATCATATACGGGTGAAACCATTTCACCACACTTGGAGAAAAGTTTAGGATTTTGTGTTTGACAAGTAAAATATCGAAGTCGGCAGTGTCAAATGCTTTGTTAAATTCTAGGATGCACATAAAAGTTGCCTCTTGTCTTTCCATGGCAACGTTCAGGTCGTGTGTTACATTTGTTAAAGCAGACTACGTGTTGCTATGCTTGATATCATCTTCTCGGTATTGCAGTACTTTTTACTTCATCGTGCCATCCAAGAAACACTGGAGAGCTATTCCGTATACAAAACTGGCATATAGTTTATTTTTGTTTTTCCCAAATAAGTTTCGGCATTTTCCGTGCAATCTTCCGTCAGTGTTGCTTATCATCACGTCATACATGAGTCTGTCATTTATGTTGGCAGCAGATATAAAATTATTAGCATAAAGTAAATATTATCGTCTTGTAAGACAGAAAAATAAAAACCAATGAAGACAGCACAGAATAGGGAGATGAAAGTGGTCCGTCACAACCCAGAAACTTGACTGTATTTCGTGCAGTGAATGTGCTGTGTTCTAAAATCGAAGACATACAAGTCGAAGAACAGGAAGAATGAAGTAAACAGCTGAAAAATCTGACCACTGAAGATGCTTTAGAATAAAGCGAAACGTGGTTTATTCTTAACAAAACTTTCAATGCACTTGCAAAAGACGGTAAAGAACCCTATGAAAGTTGTAAAATGAAACGGGGCGCTACCCAAGTTCTTAAACTTCCACGGCCGGTGTAATTCGGATAAAATCCTTTTCGATATTAGGCACTTGTAGTTTAATCGCAATGGAGAGGACCTTTCGAAAGCGGTCGAAACGTCAACTGTGTAGAAGTTTTAGTTATTTATTATAACGCCACTTAACATGCCTCTAATCAAACAAATGGTGTCTTCTATGCGGTGGGATTTCTACCAAATTATAATACCCACTGTATACAGGATGATCCATGTATCTTACCCGTTTCAAATAACTTTTCGTCCAGAAGCAAAGTAAATGATGTATCGAGAAAGCTTTGTTCAGCTATCATGGACACATCAACCGGCACGACTGTTTTCCTTGTGTCTTTGTTGGTCATGAAGGTGTAATTGATAGTACGTCTGTTTTAAATAGCACCCTACATTTTGCTCTCCTCAAGACATGTCTAAGTATGTGTCACAATGTAACATTCACGTAAACACGACGTAATAAAAAGCACAACATATAACTGATTTCAGCTTTGCTCTGGCAGAACTCAGTGCACGTACTAGAAATGACATAGCGCGTTTACTTGCTGGAGTTCACAGAAAATAAATCCACGGTCCAGTTATATTAATGTGACGTCAGTGTGCAGTAACCACTCGCCACAGACAGCAGCCGGCCGCTGTGGAAGAGAGGTTCTAGGAGCTTCAGTCCGAAACCGCGCTGCTGCTACGGTCGCAGGTTCGAATCCTGCCTCGGACATGGATGTGTGTGATGTCCTTAGGTTAGTTAGGCTTAAGTAGTTCTAAGTCTATGGGACTGATGACCTCAGATGTTATGTCCCATAGTGCGTAGAGCCATTTTTGAACAGACAGCAGGTGGCAGTGCAGATCTAGCAGTGGAAGGTAAATAAATCCGTGGAGGGGTTGGGGGGGAAGGGGGGGGGGGGAGGAGGGATGGCGTGGACAACAGTGCAGTTGTTGTCGTAGTGCGGAAACGGATTGATTCATCGGATCCAGAATATATGATCACTGACTTTCGCGTCCAGGGTAGAAGCATTTCCGAAATGGCTACACTTGTAAACTGTTCTCGTGCTGCCGTCGTTAACGTACAAAATGACGCTATTCAAACCCAGCGCCAAGGCATCTGTGCTGCACCACGGGGCTTAGGCCGGTATTACACTGATTTCTTTGTCAAAGATTTGATCAAAGATGTGATCAAATATTCGTCAAATATATTTGACAAAGATGATTGACGTGGCTCTAAAAAGGGGTATTACACTATCATATCTTTCGTCAAAGTTCAAGATGGCTGACAACAACAACTTTTTATTAACCGCAGCAGTTGCATGTACCACAATTGCACTGTGTGCACGTGCGGAAGAGAAGCGGGGGGAAAAAAAAGGAAAAGTACCTGGGTGAAGCCGTGGGTTTTACGACAACACGATAAAAGCATTCAACAAAACCTGTTACGTGAGCTTATAGTGGTGGCCGTGAAGTCGTACATCAGTTACTTAAGAATGGATGAGCATACATTTGTCTAGGTGCTCAGTGAAGTGTATTCTCGTATCACAAAGCACAATACTCACTCAAGAACTACTATATCTGCAGAAGACAGGCTCACTGTAAAACACCGATTCCTTGTTACAGGAGAGAGTTAGGTTAGGTTAGATTAGGTAGGGTCAGGTCAGGTCAGGTCAGGTCTCAAATCTTTTTAATCTATTTTTGTATTCAGGGTGCCTCACGTTGTAAAGCGCCTCATCAGCTTCATACATCTCTATTAACTTTGTAGTTGTCGGTACACATCAATTGTATTTACCAGAAATGTTTATAAAAAACACTGCAGATGACAGAACGCAGCAGCGATGCTAGCGCTCCACGTGGTAACATGTGACATTGCAGTGAACAGAAGACGAGCGACTTCTTTGACCAAATCTACAGCGAGGCCCTAGATTTGATCAAATATTTGACGGCATTTGACAAAGTTCCCTATTACACCATCAAATTTCTTTGACAAAGATATTTGACAAAGATACTGGACAAAGAAATCTGATAATGTAATACCGGCCTTAGAAGCGCAGGGGTCCATAACGTCTGTGGAAATGCACACAGGCGAATAGGCGTGCAATTGTTGAGCAAACTACCACCAAGATAAACCAAGAGGCTAACAACAGCGTCTCCTCAACGACCGTTCGGCGATCGTTGCTACATATGGGCCTCTGCAGCTGGTGCCTGATTCAGGCACCACGCACGCTGAGTGCTGTTCATCAGTGACGAAGGCTGGAATTTGCACTTCAATACTGCAACTAGGGTCCAGTGCGCGGCGACGAGAGACCGTTCCAGATGAATCACGTGTTATGCTTCATCGTCGTGTAACGTCTGAAAGTAAATACCCTGCAACAATCGTCAGAAGGATCGTTATGGTCTGCGGAATGTTTTCATGGCATTCCCTGGGTGATCTCGTCATTCTGGAAGCCACCGTGGACCAGCAAAGGTATGCATCTGTGCTTGGGGACCATGTTCTCCCCTACATGCCATTGTTTTTTCCTCGGCGCTATGGCATCTACCAGCAGGACAATGCAAAGCGTCACGCATCTCTCACTATATGTGCATGGTTTAAAAAGGGCCTCTATGAGTTTACTATAATCCCCTGGCCTTCAGACTACCGAGATTTTAACGCTATCGAGAAGCTGTAGGACACCTCGCTCTGACTGTTCGCGCCACTCTCATCCGTGAAACCTAGCAATGCTGGCCATGGAACTAGCATGGCTTATCCCAGCCGGTACCTTCCAGAACCTGACTGACTCACTCCCCGCACGTCTTGCAGTGCTCCGCGCTGCAGAAGTTGATTATTCAGGCTTCTGACGGCTGATCACATTAACGTGACAGGACGGTTTAATGCGAAAGGAAAATGCACACCGTTTATTCAGTCAATTATCTTTTGCAGAAGGTCTGCGTGAGTACAGTGTAAACCAACAAGAAAAGGAAGAAATGGCGCTTATCAATGGCAGATGTAAGTTAGTAGACCAAAAATTTCAATAATGTTTTCTTATTTGCAATACAGATACATGTAGTACAGTAGACTGGTACTTTTAAACGATATGATGCGTTTAGTAAAGTCATTCCTTGGTCAAAAACTGAATCAACACTACTTTTCTTTTATTGTGGATGACTGTAGGCGTAATGGTAATCAAGTAGAGGAACTCTACAGAGACCGATGTCCTGGTGGCTACGTTCCAGATGGATGTTTTCGCGTCTTTCGTCGCTTCAGAAAGCAGTATATCTCAACCCAACGTTACGCTGTCGTGAAGAACTCATACAAGCCGCGAAAGTTAATATTCGCGCTTCGGTTGCAATGAATCCGCAAGTGAGTGTACGTCAACAGGATATTGGCATTCTTAAAACCAATATACATCACATTCTAACAAGTAGACAGTTACAACCGTTTCATGTACACTCTTTGACATAAAACTCGACCGGCGGCCGGCCGCTTTACAGGCTAAGTCCGCGCCGATCGCGACATGGGACAATAAAACTGGCCAACTCGCTAATTCTCTAAGTCCGGTTATCTGCACAATCTGGCAACACTGCAGACTGCGGCACTTCCTGGAGGCAAACTTGTCCCATGATAGAGAAACACTAGGCTGATTACGCCTGTGGTCTAGCGTTAGCGTGCGTTGTTTCTGTTCCTAATGTCAGTGGATCGAGAGCAGCTGGCACAAAATAATTTTATAGCCTCTTCTGTCTGAATGCTAAAGACGTGAATGTAATGGTAGCGCAGATTCAATCTATTTCGCTTTCTGACACACCGATATCAAAATTTTATCCAGTAACGATTTTGCGGCAGATTTCCTGCAGACTGTCCTCCTCTGGACGCCGTATGCGGCAAAGCTCCGGGATCCATTTGCTGGCTACCGGCAGCGGCCGTGGCGACAGCAGCGGCGCTGCACTCCCCCGTTCTTTATCGAAAGCGCCTGCTCCCGCTCATCGCTTTTGATGATTTAAAACGCTTTATTATTAAATGTTGCTCTACAGAAAATTTCTACGATTTCCATTCACGCTCAAAAGCAACGGAGACAGACGCCCTGATTAGTAGGCGGGTATTATATTACATTAATCGGCAAGAGCTGAGTATGGCCCGAAATTAATTTTATAGACTGGGACGAAATTAAACCACCTCGCTACATTCGATGAATTTATAAATGCTTCATACCTCGTTTCTTTTCCTTTCAAACTCAGTTATTTGTGCAACTTTTGGTCAATGTTCGGATGTTTTCGTCAAGCCGGGGTGAGCGTCTGTGGTGTAAAGTGTATTACAGTTCTTGTTTCATTCCTTATGGTCTCTATGCGATAAACTGTGTGAATACCTTGCAATGCATGCTCTGTAGCAGTGCACGAACACTGCACATTTGGAGTTCCATGTATGGGTTCATGAAGTATTTAATGTTGATCGGAAGTGATAGTTAAGGTCATCAGATTTAGACCAGAAAAATTTGTCGTTTTGGAGGTTTCAGAGAACGGAAAGGAATTGCTAACGCCGGTGTAGGAAAACGTCTAAAGTTAAATGCTATTGCAAAAATTTAGAAGAGGGGAACTATATTAATCAATATGTGCACTTCATAAACAACCTTCTGACATGTTAGACCTATATAACGAACAAAACTCAAATTTATATCGTTGACAGTCGCTTTGAATCTTTTCAGTATCTATTTTACAGTGAAGCACCTTGGCATTTGCAAAGCAGACATCCATGATATTAACTTAATTTACTAAGTCGAATCGGACGAAGATTGATGTTTAAAGGCATTCTTCAGATTTCGTATAAAGAATTTTTACTAGCCGTTTGCAACTCCATTAATTAAAATGGAAAATAAAAGGTTGTAGTCGGCGGCTTCCACCGAGATTGGAACTGCTATGTCATACAGTACGACCACCGCAACGCACAAGGGAACCTCTTTTTTTTATTTTGCTTTTTTTCTTTTACTTTTTTTGACGATTACCCCTTTTTTTCTCTCTTATTTTAAAGCCCCTTAGGAAAATGGCAATAAAAAAAGAAACTAAGTGCCACCGCCACTTTTCATCCTATAACCAAAAAAAAAAAAAAATCTGGTCCACTTCAGGCGTTGGCTCCTGACTATACCTACCCCAAGAGCTGCCTATATACCAGGGGAAATATGGGAATTCAAGGGTAGGGCTATCATTACAAACAAAACAAAATCTTCCTTTTTATGAATTTTATTTGTATTTTATTTTTGTTTTGTTTATTTTTGTTGTGTAGTTCTGCGTCCCTCTGGTAATATGTTGAGTCACGTCTTCTCGAAATTGGTGTGTTCCGTTCAGTAGTTCAGAAATGTTCATTGGTTCAAACTGGAAACCTTCTTCACTCTTGGCTTAACACATTCCAGCTGCGAGGCGGGTCGTGGAAAGCACTCCCAAGGAAGTTCGAGAAAAATTGTCTGTATTTTGGGTGGCGGACAACGACAAAATGACGGTCGTTGAGGTATGTCCAAAAATCGAATACAGAGTCTACAGTTTGTCCAACTAGGTAGTGAATGGCATGTCCGCGAATCCAGTTCACAGCACTGGTCTTTGTCCGAGGAAAATAGTCACGTCCCGGAACTAATAATGAAAGGGGAGTACTCCGATTCAGAATGTCCCGCGTTAGAATAGCCACAATATGACGAATAACCTCTGAGCTAACGACACACTGGCGACCACAGACGGACTATAGTCACTGCGATGTTGCCTGAGCCTCAAAACGCAACCTTAAAACACACAAACAGGTGTTACAAACAGGTGTTACTTATGTGAAGAACGCCGTTCATGGAGTCCAGAAATTAATTATACTTTCTAAGTGTCTCATCTTACAGCGGATTCTATCGTACGAGTCTTCGATGTGGAAAACGAATGTCAAGTGAATTTAGCGAGGTAACGCCGGCCTACACACGGAAGTAAATGCACTATCAGTGTTGACAAATGCTACGACGCTGCCATTTCTCGGTTCTCTTACTAGGCAGCTCTTCAGCGAAATGCTTGCCGTGATTCTCCGATACGGTCCTTCTGAGTGAAGACGCGCGCGCATGTTTGGTTTTTATGCGGCGTTCTCCCCTGATGGTGTCTGACGTCGCCTTGTGGGCGGCATCAACAGCCAGCTTCCGGCGTGGAAGAAGGCTGTTGACGCCGACATTATATCATTTCAACGTAGGGAAAGCAAAACGGGTCATTCAATGTTTCTCATTCAACATAAAGCATGTGAGATAATTTTCCGTAACGTTCATAATCATCTAAAAATACAAACGAAGTAAAAATACATCTGAAGCTTATTCGAATTGAATATAATGTAAGATACCAAACGCTTTGCACCTCGATGTCGAATTTGTCCACGTGCAATCTTTTGCAGCATACAAAAAGAATGTCATGATTACCACGAGAATGAAGAAATAAGTTGGTACGGATGGAAGCAAGGAGAGACGCAGTCAACAAATATTCGATTCCTCATGGCATTCATTTCATTTGAGACGTAAGAAGAGTTAAAGCGGGATATTACTTTCGTTAACACGAAAGATATGCCGCACATATTGATAACGAGGAAGTCTGCGTCTTCATACGTTTCCTCCTTGAAATCTGTATGCTCTCTTATATACTAAGTAGCCTGATCATTGTTTCAGTAATGTTACCCTCTTGTTTGACCCCGTAACGATGAACAGATTCCAAATGCACGTCTCTGCATGAAAGTAGCTGTTCGAACCCTTCCTGGGTTGTTTTTTGTGTTTTATTGCTTGGAATTCCTGAAGCAGACCACTGTGCCTTCCCCCCTTGTGGGTTAGGTCTCAAAACTAAACCGCTTTTTATCCAATGGCATAATTTATTCAGACAGCATCAGCACAAGACTGTCAAACAAAGCCTTCCATTTACAGTTGCAACACTCTAACCAGCACTGACCGAAGTGTAATCCACGGTCATGGTCCGAAATTAGCAGCTGTCTGCTACTGTGGCAAAGTCCGTACTACACTTTCGATTCCGCAGCACCATTTTATCTGGTAACACTGTGTAGAAGCAAAGTTGTGCCAGCATGTCTGTCCTCACACTGTCAACTTTATGTATCTCACTTCTCCTGCAGCGCTGATCACGAGGAGCAGAAGTAAATGAGTGTATTCTGCATGACGTAACATTCAGTATTCCCTTCTTTCATAGCCACTCTTCATGTGCATCGATACCAAATAGAAATGTGAAAACTCTTGCGAGTGAGAGAATGACAATAACAATCGTAACAAGAACAATCAAATAATGAATGATGTTTATTCCAACGCAGAACGAGAATGGCTTTAAATATAAAAATCTATATCTATATCCATATCTATTGTTCTTTGAGTTGGCACAATGCAAATATATTCTTAGCATTTAGTTACTGAATTTAGTTCGGGATGTTTGCAGAGAAAAGGAGAAGTCGGTACTTCACGCTAGTGTAATATAATGTGAACCAGCAACTACCCTTTCCTTAGAACACGACTCAAGCAGGTCCCCAAGTAGGTACCAAGGCACTGCTGCATTCTGTTCCCTGACATTGCTCTGATGACGGTTAATGCAGATAGTTCCGATTATGAAATACAAAACGTATTGCAGGTTAGTTCCTAGGATAGTAACATTAAATTTGCGTTGTAGACGGCACATGAATTTTGACGACTATCCATATTACTCATCAATATAAAAAGACAATATTATGGGAATTGAGCAGGATTACTCAACATGAATTCTGAAATTGGTTGACTGACCGCACAGGTGCTAAACGTCGTCAAGAGTATTCGATGTCCTAATCGCATTAGGAATATGAAGATCGTCTTCGACAGCTCGCAACTTTCACATTGCTATCTCCACCCTACTCCAGACAGCCCTCGGTGGAGTTGCACTAAGTTGCCGATGTAATGTAAGGCCTTCAAACCGACAACAGACCACATATTGAAAAATACATGCGAGTTCTCTTGCAGCGTAAGCTTATTGTAACTAATCTAAAAATTATTGGACAGGAACATTGTCCTATTCAAAAAAAGCTGTCCAGCAGGTCCTCTAATCGCGCCTTGGTACAGTCGTTTGACTTTTGAAAATGGTTCCAACAAGTCATCACTAGAAAACACTGCTCTGTACCGCAATAACTCAAGATGTAAAGTAATACCACGATACTACAAATATCAGGGAACAGCTTATCACAGATAAGTCTGTCCTTAAGGCTTGTAAGCTCACATTTATTACAATAAATGACATACCTGAAATGTTACCACTCTCATTATTATGTCAGATTATTAATGCACGTAGTAAGTTCGTCGTATTCATGATTTCCTCTTCAAAGTAACATACCTACTTATTATTTAACACGAAATGACACTAAAAATTTAAGTTATTCGCGAGCAGCTAGTTGAGAATATGTATGAACTTCAAATGACACGACGAACCGTCTTGTGCCGCATATGGATTCAAACGCAGCTCATGCAGGCTAAGCAAAGATTTCGTTACAGACAGAAACTAACAGTCATTCCTGATTAAGCATACAGAGAGTAATATACCTCGATTTTAGACAGTATCAGTTAGCAAATATCAACTTTAAATTGCATAAAGCAAACATGTTTAACAGACGCGAATTCCTACCCATCATCTATTGTCCCTGTTATCGAACTACGAGAGATGTTAAATATTGCTTCTTCACAAGTAACTTACTTGAAATGCCGTTACGTAAAGCTTTGTGTTGGACACGGATTCGAACCCAGAACCTAATCGGATTGCTATCGAAGCACAGTCATATATGACATATCGGATTTCCGCGGCAGTAGCTAGATGTTTTAACTGAAATGACGAGACGAAACATTAATTTTTTCCTTCCCAGGACTCCTACCCGGCACCTATCGCTGTTATATTCTAGAGAAAACGAACGTTAAATATGGGTTTGTTGCGCCAGCAGTGATATGTGAGCATGTTTGAACTAGAAATAATATGACGAAGAGTTCAGTGCTCACCGGGAATAGAGCTCCACATATATCGTTGTTGACTACACACAAAGAGACGTCAGCTACCGAATTTTTCTCCACCAGCTGCTCAGAATAGCATCTTGAACTTAGAGTCATCACGTAAATAGTTCTGTGTCTCACTGGGAGTTAAAAACGTCGGATATCGTTAGTGTTGACAACGAATGAAAATACATTAAAAATCAAAATTCTTATCCACCAGCAGATAGGTGTTCTCATGCTAGAGCTTGATAATACATAATTAAATCTTTAGTGCCGGGCCAGGATTCGATCCCATTCACGCGTAATATGTGGAGATGTTAAGGAATCTGCAGTTTTGAACAAACAACAAATTGTAGCGGCGCTGTATTGTCACGAAGGGATCAAATTCCGCGTTAAGGGCGGTCTGAGTTGCATTCCCAGTTCAGAACCAATCTTATCGACATACAGAAGCTCAGATAAAAGATGGAATAAGTGTCCTGTGACCATACATAGCGTTTGTTTCGTCACTTGAAATAAATAACTAGTATAAGAAAGGTTACTGGTGATAGAGTTTCTACATGTCGCCACTCCAGACTTTATTGTAGTTCAACCTACCGTCTACTTGGTAGAGAAGGAAAATCATCTTTAATGTGAATTTTCAGACCACACTGCCATTACATCTTCTTCACTTGGTGTAGCCAGGAGAGAATGGACTCTGTCTCTCCCTATCTAAAATCATTGACAGAAGTGGGAATCCAACCCAGTCCATAGGTATAACAACCTACCATCCGTCCAACAGACCACGAAATCCTCATCTCTCATTTTTCTATCGTAACGCCGTTGCGCCACACTGAATGAGAATTCTGACACACAGGCGTCCTGTAGTAATTTGCACCATGTTCAGTAAATTCATTTACTTGGTTGACCGAATCACCATGAACTTGCTGCCTCGGCTACCCAGCGCATACATTCCACTCTATATTTTGTAATCACCGAAATAAAATCACGTAACTGCCACCTACACAGAACTGCGAACAGTGTAGGATGCAGAAGTTTAAATAGGAAGTGTTCCTTTCCACTTGAGCTATTCTATTGCGCTATCTATTTGTAGAAAACGTCGTTCAGTAAAAAAAAAAGAAAAGCTGTAACTGTTTGTCTCTCAGAAGTCAAGACCTTGCCATATGCATAATCTCACAGTGTTGTGGAATCAAAAAGTTCTGTCGAGCTCTGGAGCTGTTGTAGCTACGTGTCAGCTAGTAGCGTAGATAAGATGTCGCGAGTTCGAATACATTCAGTGCTACATTTTTTAAAACGCAATTCTGCTGTCTGCTGAAGTTGTCAATCTAATGGAACTTTGAACATACTTCCCTTCACTTCTCAACCCAAAGTAGTCGCATGTGGAAAAAGGGCTAACTACTGTGACATTTTGTTCTGTTCAGGTTTAATAGACAGCAGGCAGCAGATGCATCTCGAAGATGTGTAGGGAGAGCGCATCGTGCCATAATATGTCAGAAAAGTATTTTCTACATTAGCTGTCGTGTGGTAGTGAGATTTTATTCTTCTTCAAACTTTGTTTGACAGCTTTAACTCAGAACAAGTTTTCTACATGCATGTAATCAATAAACTGCACGTGCATTGTCATACTGTCATAGATAACATCATAGAATTCGCATATATCGTTGATGATTAATTTCTCTCTCATGTTTACTATTGTTTTAACAACACTAAAGGAAACCTTACGAAAATTGTGCACTGTATTATAAGAAATGAAATAAAACTAACCACGATAACCTTACGACGAAAGTATGTTTTAATAAAACCGAGTATCTGTACACAAATGTGCCTCTATCGACACGAATTAGTAAAATACTACTCACTTAGATTTTGATTGTGTCTGTGTTTCATTGGTATGCTGTGTCGTACTCAAGAGGTATGCAAATGTGGCATTTCATAAATATAGTTACGTATTCCTAGAAACCCAAAATTCGCTTGTCAGCAGCGGAAAGAGGCGTTACCTGTTGTGCAGCATTGTAAGTTTTTCAACATTGCCCTATGAACCGAAAGTATTTTCTTGCGATTTCCTTATTGATGTTTGATCCGACTCCTTGTAGCTCTTTCACGGAAGGGATAAAAACGCTGCAGTCAGTGAGACTGTAACTGCAAACCATAACAGACGCATTCCCACAGGTCAGCACGTTACCACAGAGCTGGCGAAGGGGCATGGGTCTGAGCGTCCTCTTACGACGGCAATAGGGACTAGAACTCGTAAACCGCTATTTAAAGGTCGAGATTAGTTGCGATTTCCACCTGCAACGACTTTCCTGGGCTGAAAACCGTAAATTTACAATCTTTTGTTACCCTTCAAGCGATAATAACTCAGATCATTCAATGGAAATGACAGGTAAAATCAAGTGAACTTTGAGGCTTAATTCCGTGCACACCAGGAAGTAACTCGTCGATCACAGAGTTGCCAAACATACGTTGCCTTGTTGCCAAATCTCAGTTACAGTACCAGCAGGAAGAAGACGAACCGATGTGATCCTACAGCGGGCTGGGAAGTGACCATAGCTGGTGTCTCCAAGTCGCGGCTGCTACGGCCTGGAATACGTAATGCGTCTGACTCGCTTACTGTAACTAGGTTTAGGGACTGGAGCGTAGTTACTAATAATATTCAGAACTGACTGCAAACTAAGCATCATAAATCAGTAACTCTCATTGTTGTTTTTATATTTCTTTAGTAAGTGTACTCAAAACTAAGAAACTCATTCACAGGCCTTTTCGTGCCTCGCCGATAGTCGAGCACAACAAACAAATAAAAATAAAAAAGAATGTTTATATGTGTGTGTGTGTGTGTGAGAGAGAGAGAGAGAGAGAGAGAGATAAAAAAGAATGAGTGTGTAAAAAATTGTTGTAAAGAAATTGAATCATGGTATTTAAAGAAATCTTTCATTGTAATGACACGTTCCACATCATTACGAAATGTCGTATTCATGATATATGGAACAAGAAGTAATCTAATGTAATGTAATCTAATCTAATCACATCATATTGATGACTAGCCATAAAGAGTCACGAATTACCGAAATTTTTGCCAATACCAGTAACCAAATCTAAACTTGAAAATAAAAGACGACAAGTTTTGTAATAAACCGTAACTCCTATCAAGACCCTTTCGTTCCTGTTATCTAACCACGAAAGATGTCTGATATACCTCCATTCTGAAGTAACAAAGTGTGCATGCATTTAAAGATGAAGTGCATGATGTGAAGTTCTGTGACGGAGATACAAACCCAACACGTAATCGGATTGTTAACTGAGAAAAATCAAATGTTACGTATCGGTTTTTCTTACGAGCCGCTAGGTGTCTGAATCTAAAATAAGGATACAAACTTTTGTGCCTAAGAGACAATCGAACTGCACACCTACCGTGCATCCACGAATGTAGCTTAAGTATCAGTTTCTTACTCACGAACAGTAAGATGTGTGCGTGTTTGACCAGAAATAACGACACCTGTCGCGATTGTTGGCAACACATGAACAGACATTAAAAATGCGCGTTAATTTTCACTAGCAGGTGGGTGTGCACTTGATAGAGCTGGAAATGAAATTATGAATATTTTTGTACTGGTTCAGGATTCGGACCCACATATTTACCTTTGGAGGAGACCTAGAGAAGACTGCAGTCTTGGGAAAAGGAACGAAATGATTGAACTATACTGTTCAGAGAGATTCAGATCCTCGAAAGAGGAGATACGAATGCGAATCCCAGTCCAGCACCAAATTTTTCAACGTCTCTAGTTCAATCAAGTACAAGTAAACTAAGAGCCCTGTCCCTTTAAATGGCTATCGGTTCATCAAATAAAATAAAATTTGCTGATGTAAGTAAGCTTACGGGCGACTGTATTTCTGTTTACAATGACTTCCGCTATTCATTTCCCAACGTAAACTGGCTCTGCCCAGTTGGTAATGAAGGAACGTGATGCTTAATGCTGATTCTGGATTATAACGTCTTTCTCTTGAGGTTACCAGAGGTAAAATAAATCTGTTTGTGCCTCTTAAAAGCAAATGCCTGAACCCACACATTGCACCTGTGATAGTTCGTTCCACCAGACCATTGTGGCCACATTTCCCAGCCCCTGGACTGTGCTGTAACGGATGATGTGCTTAGCTTACAAAATTAATCACGGTGGAAAAAATGCGAGTCTATTAAATGGTTAAGTAGAAGCAAGCTTCTGACGCAGAGATTATGCTATTCTCATGTCAGCAGGATGTAAAGACTCTTCTAGGCATCATAGGCTGGATGTGAAGCCATTTTGATTTTTCACAAATTCAGCAAATTTCTAAGTTCGAGAAAATCCACTGTGAAGTGTGAAGTTGCCGGATAAATCGATTATTACTGCTATTATTACTATCATTTTATTCATAGTCAACAACGATATATGTGGGGCTCTATTCCCGGTGAGCACTGAACTCTTCGTCATATTATTTCTAGTTCAAACATGCTCACATATCACTGCTGGCGCAACAAACCCATATTTAACGTTCGTTTTCTCTAGAATATAACAGCGATAGGTGCCGGGTAGGAGTCCTGGGAAGGAAAAAATTAATGTTTCGTCTCGTCATTTCAGTTAAAACATCTAGCTACTGCCGCGGAAATCCGATATGTTACACTTGACTGTGCTTCGATATCAATCCGATTAGGTTCTGGGTTCGAATCCGTGTCCAACACAAAGCTTTACGTCACGGCATTTCAAGTAAGTTACTTGTGAAGAAGCAATATTTAACATCTCTCGTAGTTCGTTAACAGGGACAATAGATGATGGGTAGGAATTCGCGTCTGTTAAACATGTTTGCTTTATGCAATTTAAAGTTCATATTTGCTAACTGATACTGTCTAAAATCGAGGTATATCACTCTCTGTGTGCTTAATCAGGAATGACTGTTAGTTTCCGTCAGTAACGAAATCTTTGCTTAGCCTGCATGAGCTGCGTTTGAATCCATATGCGGCACAAGACGGTTCGTCGTGTCATTGAAAGTTCATACATATTCTCAACTAGCTGCTCGCGAATAACTTAAAGTTTTAATGTCATTTCGTGTTAAATAGTAAGTACGGTATGTTACTTTGAAGAGGAAATCATGAATACGACGAACTTACTACGTGCATTACCAGTCTGACGTAATAATGAGAGTGGTAACATTTCAGGTATGTCATTTATTGTAATAAATGTGAGCTTACAAGCCTTAAGGACAGTCTTATCTGTGATAAGGTGTTCCCTGATATTTGTAGTATCGTGGTATTACTTTACATCTTGAGTTATTGCGGTACAGAGCAGTGTTTTCTAGTGGTGACTTGTTGGAACCATTTTCAAAAGTCAAACGACTGTACCAAGGCGCGATTAGAGGACCTGCTGGACAGCTTTTTTTGAATAGGACAATGTTCCTGTCCAATAATTTTTAGATTAGTTACAATAAGCTTACGCTGCAAGAGAACTCGCATGTATTTTTCAATATGTGGTCTGTTGTCGGTTTGAAGGCCTTACATTGCATCGGCAACTTGTGCAACTCCACCGGGGGCTGTCTGGAGTAGGGTGGAGATAGCAATGTGAAAGTTGCAAGCTGTCGAAGACGATCTTCATATTCCTAATGCGATTAGGACATCGTATACTTTTGACGACGTTTAGCACCTGTGCGGTCAGTCAACCAATTTCAGAATTCATGTTGAGTAATCCTGCTCAATTCCCATAATATTGTCTTTTTATATTGATGAGTAATATGGATAGTCGTCAAAATTCATGTGCCGTCTACAACGCAAATTTAATGTTACTATCCTAGGAACTAACCTGCAATACGTTTTGTATTTCATAATCGGAACTATCTGCATTAACCGTCATCAGAGCAATGTCAGGGAACAGAATGCAGCAGTGCCTTGGTACCTACTTGGGGACCTGCTTGAGTCGTGTTCTAAGGAAAGGGTAGTTGCTGGTTCACATTATATTACACTAGCGTGAAGTACCGACTTCTCCTTTTCTCTGCAAACATCCCGAACTAAATTCAGTAACTAAATGCTAAGAATATATTTGCATTGTGCCAACTCAAAGAACAATAGATATGGATATAGATATAGATTTTTATATTTAAAGCCATTCTCGTTCTGTGTTGGAATAAACATCATTCATTATTTGATTGTTCTTGTTGCGATTGTTATTGTCATTCTCTCACTCGCAAGAGTTTTCACATTTCTATTTGGTATCGATGCACATGAAGAGTGGCTATGAAAGAAGGGAATACTGAATGTTACGTCATGCAGAATACACTCATTTACTTCTGCTCCTCGTGATCAGCGCTGCAGGAGAAGTGAGATACATAAAGTTGACAGTGTGAGGACAGACATGCTGGCACAACTCTGCTTCTACACAGTGTTACCAGATAAAATGGTGCTGCGGAATCGAAAGAGTAGTACGGACTTTGCCACAGTAGCAGACAGCTGCTAATTTCGGACCATGACCGTGGATTACACTTCGGTCAGTGCTGGTTAGAGTGTCGCAACTGTAAATGGAAGGCTTTGTTTGACAGTCTTGTGCTGATGCTGTCTGAATAAATTATGCCATTGGATAAAAAGCGGTTTAGTTTTGAGACCTAACCCACAAGGGGGGAAAGCACAGTGGTCTGCTTCAGGAATTCCAAGCAATGAAACACAAAAAACAACCCAGGAAGGGTTCGAACAGCTACTTTCATGCAGAGACATGCATTTGGAATCTGTTCATCGTTACAGGGTCAAACAAGAGGGTAACATTACTGAAACAATGATCAGGCTACTTAGTATATAAGAGAGCATACAGATTTCAAGGAGGAAACGTATGAAGACGCAGACTTCCTCGTTATCAATATGTGCGGCATATCTTTCGTGTTAACGAAAGTAATATCCCGCTTTAACTCTTCTTACGTCTCAAATGAAATGAATGCCATGAGGAATCGAATATTTGTTGACTGCGTCTCTCCTTGCTTCCATCCTTACCAACTTATTTCTTCATTCTCGTGGTAATCATGACATTCTTTTTGTATGCTGCAAAAGATTGCACGTGGACAAATTCGACATCGAGGTGCAAAGCGTTTGGTATCTTACATTATATTCAATTCGAATAAGCTTCAGATGTATTTTTACTTCGTTTGTATTTTTAGATGATTATGAACGTTACGGAAAATTATCTCACATGCTTTATGTTGAATGAGAAACATTGAATGACCCGTTTTGCTTTCCCTACGTTGAAATGATATAATGTCGGCGTCAACAGCCTTCTTCCACGCCGGAAGCTGGCTGTTGACGCCGCCCACAAGGCGACGTCAGACACCATCAGGGGAGAACGCCGCATAAAAACCAAACGTGCGCGCGCGTCTCCACTCAGAAGGACCGTATCGGAGAATCACGGCAAGCATTTCGCTGAAGAGCTGCCTAGTAAGAGAACCGAGAAATGGCAGCGTCGTAGCATTTGTCAACACTGATAGTGCATTTACTTTCGTGTGTAGGCCGGCGTTACCTCGCTAAATTCACTTGACATTCGTTTTCCACATCGAAGACTCGTACGATAGAATCCGCTGTAAGATGAGACACTTAGAAAGTATAATTAGTTTCTGGACTCCAAGAACGGCGTTCTTCACATAAGTAACACCTGTTTGTAACACCTGTTTGTGTGTTTTAAGGTTGCGTTTTGAGGCTCAGGCAACACCGCAGTGACTGTAGTCCGTCTGTGGTCGCCAGTGTGTCGTTAGCTCAGAGGTTATTCGTCATATTGTGGCTTTTCTAACGCGGGACATTCTGAATCGGAGTACTCCCCTTTCATTATTAGTTCCGGGACGTGACTATTTTCCTCGGACAAAGACCAGTGCTGTGAATTGGATTCGCGGACATGCCATTCACTACCTAGTTGGTCAAACTGTAGACTCTGTATTCGATTTTTGGACGTACCTCAACGACCGTCATTATGTCGTTGTCCGCCACCCAAAATACAGACAATTTTTCTCGAACTTCCTTGGGAGTTCTTTCCACGACCCGCCTCGCAGCTGGAATGTGTTAAGCCAAGAGTGAAGAAGGTTTCCAGTTTGAACCAATGAACATTTTTGAACTACTGAACGGAACTCACCAGTTTCGAGAAGACGTGACTCAACATATTACCAGAGGGACGCAGAACTACACAACAAAAATAAACAAAACAAAAATAAAATACAAATAAAATTCAGAAAAAGGAAGATTTTGTTTTGTTTGTAATGATAGCCCTACCCTTGAATTCCCATATTTCCCCTGGTATATAGGCAGCTCTTGGGGTAGGTTTAGTCAGGAGCCAACGCCTGAAGTGGACCAGATTTTTTTTTTTTTTTTGGTTATAGGATGAAAAGTGGCGGTGGCACTTAGTTTCTTTTTTTATTGCCATTTTCCTAAGGGGCTTTAAAATAAGAGAGAAAAAAAGGGGTAATCGTCAAAAAAAGTAAAACAAAAAAAGCAAAATAAAAAAAAAGAGGTTCCCTTGTGCGTTGCGGTGGTCGTACTGTATGACATAGCAGTTCCAATCTCGGTGGAAGCCGCCGACTACAACCTTTTATTTTCCATTTTAATTAATGGAGTTGCAAACGGCTAGTAAAAATTCTTTATACGAAATCTGAAGAATGCCTTTAAACATCAATCTTCGTCCGATTCGACTTAGTAAATTAAGTTAATATCATGGATGTCTGCTTTGCAAATGCCAAGGTGCTTCACTGTAAAATAGATCCTGAAAAGATTCAAAGCGACTGTCAACGATATAAATTTGAGTTTTGTTCGTCATATAGGTCTAACATGTCAGAAGGTTGTGCGACCGAACCGCCGAATCTTTCCATCAGTAAATGGGGTATGTTCTCAACTGACTCGGTTGTTTTAACCCCTTCACTGACGGAATGACCCGCTTCCTACTTCCGTACGTATAAAGCCAATACGGACTTGTAGCTGTCACGCCTTTGCGCTTACTGCTACGTATTTTAACCGTAAATAGCTCAGCCCTAATGGTAAGAGGGAGTAGTGAATTCACGTTATTAATCTTTGAAGACAGCACAGCTGCCACAAGTTCAGCTCACTTTTACTCCACTCCTACCCTCGCCATTGCACCACATTAATTAGGTGCTACATGGACCTTGCTAAATTGACTTGCGTATACATTTTTGCCCGTTACTCGCCAGTATTTACCTAATGATTAGTACACTCCTAACCGGACTAATTCCCAAAGAGCTGTGATGATTGAACGGGTTCGATCCACGGCCTACAGTGCCCTACAGTTCACACGGTAACACTGCCTACCTGACCCACTTAACTTGGTAGTGAGCTTATGTATCCAATCACCACTGCTAGCAGCAGTGGGTAATCCTATCAGCACGACGAGAGCAGCAGACTTACCGTCGAATCCTCCTGAAAATACTTATAACTACGGTCGCCAGCTCTGAAGGAGCAAAAGAATAAATCAATTTTGTGGCTCGTTTCAAAGTGAAACGGCTTGAGTTGAATTTAAACTTAATTCTGAATATTACTATTTCTGATCATTCTAGGTGATTCTACAAAGCAAATACTCTCTCAATTTCTGTGAGTTGGCTTGGTAATTACCACCAAGACAACTTATGCAACTTAGGTTAAAAAAAATTCTATCCTTCAACTTATTTAATGGTTTTGGATATTAATCTTTGGACAATTGATATAGAATTATTTAAGAGACTTTACTTGAAAGGTTACTCAGAAAAATTTAAGTAACCGTAAGTAGGTGACTCATTCTGGTGTGACCATTGCTCTTTTCAACATTCTTATACGCTAAAGTATTCTACAACCAAAAGAATTGTAAATGAAAGAGGCGATGGTGGCCTCAGTCTGATTTCACTACACTATGTTTCAGGTTACTACACTTTACAATGAACAACATGCGTCGTAATTTTACTCATTACTATATTCTGTCTTCTGCACTTGCACAAAAGAAAACTGGTATTCTCCTTTTACATGTATACAAAGTTCGACTTAACAATTGCAAGCAGTCTTGCCTTGGGTAGACGTGTCGGTGCTGGTGGTGAGATGCATGTGGCTAACGCAGCTCTTCACGCCTCATGCCCTCAATAGCGGCTGGAACTACGAGCTGTAGCACTCGTATAAGCTACTGCACGTCCGCCATAAAATCTGGGCGCAGGATCTCTTACAATCAGCCCCAGTGGCATAGAGACGGCTTCGACAACCATTCGTCGCGTTCTACTCCACAAACGGCGACGATGTTCGCCTCTTCGCTGTTGCACAATCACTTTTGCGTGAGCACAGTTACGCACGTCCGGTCACGTCAATACTCCCCAGGCCATTCCATTGTTCACTCCCTGTGTCTCCAGCTACCCCTAGCTACGCTCGTATCACCAAGAGTGGGGGCGTTCCCCTACCACCTTTTCACCGAAATCATTTAGTATTTAAGAATATTTATATTTATTACCCTGGAGTTCATACCAGTCATAGTAATTTACTACTAGCGCTTTAGAACATTAAATCATACAGTAATAGCTTATAATTACCAAGAAAAAGAATACATTTGACTCCGAGAGCTTAGTGCATTGTCTGACAGGCAGCGCTAATTCCCAGTTTCGCCAATAGATGGCATCAGGGTGCACTCCCTGACAGTCTCACACCAGCGCGCCCGTTTCCGACGCGTGGGCTCCAAATTACTGTCAGCCCACCATCATTTCAGTTCCGTTACAGTTGTTTATGAAGTGCACATATTGATTAATATAGTTCCCCTCTTCTAAATTTTTGCAATAGCATTTAACTTTAGACGTTTTCCTACACCGGCGTTAGCAATTCCTTTCCGTTCTCTGAAACCTCCAAAACGACAAATTTTTCTTGTCTAAATCTGATGACCTTAACTATCACTTCCGATCAACATTAAATACTTCATGAACCCATACATGGAACTCCAAATGTGCAGTGTTCCTGCACTGCTACAGAGCATGCATTGCAAGGTATTCACACAGTTTATCGCATAGAGTTACCATAAAGAATGAAACAAGAACTGTAATACACTTTACACCACAGACGCTCACCCCGGCTTGACGAAAACATCCGAACATTGACCAAAAGTTGCACAAATAATTGAGTTTGAAAGGAAAAGAAACGAGGTATAAAGCATTTATAAATTCATCGAATGTAGCGAGGTGGTTTAATTTCGTCCCAGTCTATAAAATTAATTTCGGGCCATACTCAGCTCTTGCCGATTAATGTAATATAATACCCGCCTACTAATCAGGGCGTCAGTCTCCGTTGCTTTTGAGCGTGAATGGAAATCGTAGAAATTTTCTGTAGAGCAACATTTAATAATAAAGCGTTTTAAATCATCAAAAGCGATGAGCGGGAGCAGGCGCTTTCGATAAAGAACGGGGGAGTGCAGCGCCGCTGCTGTCGCCACGGCCGCTGCCGGTAGCCAGCAAATGGATCCCGGAGCTTTGCCGCATACGGCGTCCAGAGGAGGACAGTCTGCAGGAAATCTGCCGCAAAATCGTTACTGGATAAAATTTTGATATCGGTGTGTCAGAAAGCGAAATAGATTGAATCTGCGCTACCATTACATTCACGTCTTCAGCATTCAGACAGAAGAGGCTATAAAAATACACTCCTGGAAATGAAAAAAAGAACACATTGACACCGGTGTGTCAGACCCACCATACTTGCTCCGGACACTGCGAGAGGGCTGTACAAGCAATGATCACACGCACGGCACAGCGGACACACCAGGAACCGCGGTGTTGGCCGTCGAATGGCGCTAGCTGCGCAGCATTTGTGCACCGCCGCCGTCAGTGTCAGCCAGTTTGCCGTGGCATACGGAGCTCCATCGCAGTCTTTAACACTGGTAGCATGCCGCGACAGCGTGGACGTGAACCGTATGTGCAGTTGACGGACTTTGAGCGAGGGCGTATAGTGGGCATGCGGGAGGCCGGGTGGACGTACCGCCGATTTGCTCAACACGTGGGGCGTGAGGTCTCCACAGCACATCGATGTTGTCGCCAGTGGTCGGCGGAAGGTGCACGTGCCCGTCGACCTGGGACCGGACCGCAGCGACACACGGATGCACGCCAAGACCGTAGGATCCTACGCAGTGCCGTAGGGGACCGCACCGCCACTTCCCAGCAAATTAGGGACGCTGTTGCTCCTGGGGTATCGGCGAGGACCATTCGCAATCGTCTCCATGAAGCTGGGCTACGGTCCCGCACACCGTTAGGCCGTCTTCCGCTCATGACCCAACATCGTGCAGCCCGCCTCCAGTGGTGTCGCGACAGGCGTGAATGGAGGGACGAATGGAGACGTGTCGTCTTCAGCGATGAGAGTCGCTTCTGCCTTGGTGCCAATGATGGTCGTATGCGTGTTTGGCGCCGTGCAGGTGAGCGCCACAATCAGGACTGCATACGACCGAGGCACACAGGGCCAACACCCGGCATCATGGTGTGGGGAGCGATCTCCTACACTGGCCGTACACCACTGGTGATCGTCGAGGGGACACTGAATAGTGCACGGTACATCCAAACCGTCATCGAACCCATCGTTCTATCATTCCTAGACCGGCAAGGGAACTTGCTGTTCCAACAGGACAATGCACGTCCGCATGTATCCCGTGCCACCCAACGTGCTCTAGAAGGTGTAAGTCAACTGCCCTGACCAGCAAGATCTCCGGATCTGTCCCCCATTGAGCATGTTTGGGACTGGATGAAGCGTCGTCTCACGCGGTCTGCACGTCCAGCACGAACGCTGGTCCAACTGAGGCGCCAGGTGGAAATGGCATGGCAAGCCGTTCCACAGGACTACATCCAGCATCTCTACGATCGTCTCCATGGGAGAATAGCAGCCTGCATTGCTGCGAAAGATGGATATACACTGTACTAGTGCCGACATTGTGCATGCTCTGTTGCCTGTGTCTATGTGCCTGTGGTTCTGTCAGTGTGATCATGTGATGTATCTGACCCCAGGAATGTGTCAATAAAGTTTCCCCTTCCTGGGACAATGAATTCACGGTGTTCTTATTTCAATTTCCAGGAGTGTATTTTGTGCCAGCTGCTCTCGATCCACTGACATTAGGAACAGAAACAACGCACGCTACCGCTAGACCACAGGCGTAATCAGCCTAGGGTTTCTCTATCATGGGACAAGTTTGCCTCCAGGAAGTGCCGCAGTCTGCAGTGTTGCCAGATTGTGCAGATAACCGGACTTAGAGAATTAGCGAGTTGGCCAGTTTTATTGTCCCATGTCGCGATCGGCGCGGACTTAGCCTCTAAAGCGGCCGGCTGCCGGTCGAGTTTTATGTCAAAGAGTGTACACTTCCAAGAATTCCATGGGAATTCTCACCTATGAAAACCGCATCTTGGACGTTATTTTTGCCAATGAACGTTCTTTCTCAAAGGAAGAACAGGTAAATACAAACAACAAGTATTATTGGACTGTCGAGAAACCATAATAGCTTATTCACGTGGAAAATCAGGGAGAACTGAGAGTTAATGTATGGAGTTGGATGCTTGGTACTACAAGTTATGATCTTTATTTCTGCAGTAGTAACCTAGACGGCAGAGCATCCCACTCAAACAGCCGAACACGTTAAAGCGCCCGCTTCAGGGACACAGGGAGACACACTGTCCCCTAATCGAACCTCCCTGCGAACACTCGGTTCACTCGCTCAAAACCAGGACATAATAGAATAATCGATATAGAATCCTACACAACTGTGTTCTTTTTAGATTCTTTGAATTGATGATACGTAATATGTTGTCAGAACTACAAAATTAAAAGGGTGGATCTAATTCTGTGGATCAGAAAATTAAAAACTTATCGCATTCGAGTAAAACTTCGAGTGTATTGTGAAGCTGCTAACGGCGAATTAGAGGTCGAATTTGCAGCGCTGAAATGTTTTTTCATCGAAATCATGGTCATAGTCGTCGCTTGTGTCATTATCGCTTTCAGGAGGAGCACTCTTTGATTTTCCACTGGGACATACACTCCTGGAAATGGAAAAAAGAACACATTGACACCGGTGTGTCAGACCCACCATACTTGCTCCGGACACTGCGAGAGGGCTGTACAAGCAATGATCACACGCACGGCACAGCGGACACACCAGGAACCGCGGTGTTGGCCGTCGAATGGCGCTAGCTGCGCGGCATTTGTGCACCGCCGCCGTCAGTGTCAGCCAGTTTGCCGTGGCATACGGAGCTCCATCGCAGTCTTTAACACTGGTAGCATGCCGCGACAGCGTGGACGTGAACCATATGTGCAGTTGACGGACTTTGAGCGAGGGCGTATAGTGGGCATGCGGGAGGCCGGGTGGACGTACCGCCGAATTGCTCAACACGTGGGGCGTGAGGTCTCCACAGTACATCGATGTTGTCGCCAGTGGTCGGCGGAAGGTGCACGTGCCCGTCGACCTGGGACCGGACCGCAGCGACGCACGGATGCACGCCAAGACCGTAGGATCCTATGCAGTGCCGTAGGGGACCGCACCGCCACTTCCCAGCAAATTAAGGACACTGTTGCTCCTGGGGTATCGGCGAGGACCATTCGCAACCGTCTCCATGAAGCTGGGTTACGGTCCCGCACACCGTTAGGCCGTCTTCCGCTTACGCCCCAACATCGTGCAGCCCCCTCCAGTGGTGTCGCGACAGGCGTGAATGGAGGGACGAATGGAGACGTGTCGTCTTCAGCGATGAGAGTCGCTTCTGCCTTGGTGCCAATGATGGTCGTATGCGTGTTTGGCGCCGTGCAGGTGAGCGCCACAATCAGGACTGCATACGACCGAGGCACACAGGGCCAACACCCGGCATCATGGTGTGGGGAGCGATCTCCTACACTGGCCGTACACCACTGGCGATCGTCGAGGGGACACTGAATAGTGCACGGTACATCCAAACCGTCATCGAACCCATCGTTCTACCATTCCTAGACCGGCAAGGTAACTTGCTGTTCCAACAGGACAATGCACGTCCGCATGTATCCCGTGCCACCCAACGTGCTCTAGAAGGTGTAAGTCAACTACCCTGGCCAGCAAGATCTCCGGATCTGTCCCCCATTGAGCATGTTTGGGACTGGATGAAGCGTCGTCTCACGCGGTCTGCACGTCCAGCACGAACGGTGGTCCAACTGAGGCGCCAGGTGGAAATGGCATGGCAAGCCTTTCCACAGGACTACATCCAGAATCTCTACGATCGTCTCCATGGGAGAATAGCAGCCTGCATTGCTGCGAAAGGTGGATATACACTGTACTAGGTCCGACATTGCGCATGCTCTGTTGCCTGTGTCTATGTGCCTGTGGTTCTGTCAGTGTGATCATGTGATGTATCTGACCCCAGGAATGTGTCAATAAAGTTTCCCCTTCCTGGGACAATGAATTCACGGTGTTCTTATTTCAATTTCCAGGAGTGTAGTTCGAAAAGCACATCTTTTACCTCAGCTAAATGTGTTTACCTTTTTCAGTTGTCAATTTCTGGACTCTCGAGATGAAAGGATCCGAAGACGCGAGAAAAAGATGGAATACGACATGCATCGTTTTGTCCAAGGGAATATTTGCGTGTAAATTCAGATCTGTAACGCCGGGTATCATTAATCCGAGATTCCTGTACGTCTTCGGTCAAACGACCAATCGGCATCGGTCATTATTGCAGGACATTGTGAGTCAGGGGAATTTGACACCAGACTTTTGGAGATATACATATTTTTTCAGAGTACTTGACAGATATGTTCTAGTTCTCGAGTTCTCTTAGCAAAATTTCAATATTCGCAGAACATTTCGCGAAAAAGATTATTACTCGGGGAAATTTTAATCTTACAAAAAGTTATTCACCAATTTGCGAAAAACTTGTAATCACAATTCCGGATAGCTCCCCAAGAATTCTACAGAAAAACCTTATGGCTTTCATGGGTAGATAGTAATTTATAACTGGAATAAAGAGGGACCCATTTTTACCGTGTTGCACTGCAGCACAGTAGAAAAATGACCGTCCACTAAAAACGTGCATATATGTGCACGCAAATACGTTTGAACTCGTTAACTATACTATTAAGGTACTAGCTGAGCCATTTACAAAATTGGAGTCACGCGGAGAAAACTTTGTAGCCAACTCTTTCGGATAATCTGAAGTCGTTTACCTTGCAGTCGATAGACGTTGTTACACCGGTTAAAAATGTCGTGAACGTACCTTCTGGGGTGCTACACATCGTAGTTTATCCTGATAACTGGGCAGAATCGCTGAAAAATTTGTCGTTCGCCGATTCACTGTTTACAGTCGACTGTCACAGCATGCATCATAGCGTTTTGAGACTGGAATGACATCGCAGCATTGGACAAGTGCGTACCACTGCAATCTCCACAAGATTTCGCGGGACTGAAGTCGGAACGCGCATTTATTTTTCATATTTTGCCCAAGTTTTGAAGGGAGTCGTGGTGGCTTACCGACGGGAGCCGGTGTGGCAACCAATGTGGATTTGGATTTTAGGCGGTTTCCCGCGTTCATCTACGCGAATATCGCACAGGTACATACCTCAGATACACGCTACGCAAACATTTTAGAAACATTCTCACACTTGGATATGGCAGCAGTAAACGCAGACAGATGAAGTACACAAATTCGGTAGCACGGGAAAGTATGACTATTGATATTTTTTACAAATATCGTGTATCTGATATATCGATAATTGGAAAATATATCGTTATCGGGCCTCGATGTATCGATAGAACTACATTATCATTATAACGGAGGAGAAGTACCGACGTACCGGCCTACAAAAATATCGGCTGAACATTGTAAATACGAGGGTTGTTTTTTAAGTAAGGGCCGTTCGCGCGGATAGTCCCGTAGTTCGTGCGGACGCCGCAACAAGCCACCGCGCCACTTGCCGGCATCCTTCCCGTTCACACTGATGCAAGTTGCAGCTCTGTAGCTGACGTGTACGCATCGCTGTGCTACTTTATAATGTTTACGATTATTGAATCGCCCGCCGCGTGTGAGATACGGTCAGTGATATGTTTTTTGACTGCGAGAAGCCTATCAGCGGCAGAAATTCATCGTCAGTTAACAGAAGTTTATGGCTTGAATGCAATGAGCGAAGGTAAAGTGCGTCAGTGGGTTAGAGAATTTAAAAATGGCCGTCAAAACGTCCATGACGAAGAACGCTCAGGCCGGCCCTCTGTGATCACTGATGATTTGGTGGCTGCAGTCGAAACAAAGATTCGTGAGGACAGAAGATTCACAATTTCTACTCTTTCTTTGGGATTTCCGCAAGTTTCAAGATCGGTTTTGTACAAAATTGTGTCTGAAAACCTAAACTTTAAGAAACTGTGTTCTCGGTGGGTACCCAGACTCCTCACAGAGGACCACAAAGGGAAGAGATTTGCCCCTTCATTGGACTTTTTGATTCGTTACGAGGAAGAAGGGGATGACATGTTGAGTCAAATTGTCACTGGAGATGAAACATGGGTATCCCTTATCACTCCCGAAAGCAAGCGACAATCGATGGAATGGCGACACACAACCTCACCCGTCAAGGTCAAAGCCAAACAGACGCTGTCAAAGCGCAAGATTATGGCAACTGTGTTCTGGGACCGGCGCGGTGTTTTGCTAGTGGACTTTATGGGACGAGGAACGACAATCAACTCAGATGCCTACTGTGCAACTCTACAGAAGCTCCGCAGAGCAATTCAAAACAAAAGGCACGATAACGCTAGGCCTCACACCTCTCAAAAGACTCGGGATTTGATTGATTCTTTTGGCTGGGAAGTTTTGGACCATGCTCCATACAGCCCCGACCTTGCTCCTAGCGATTTTCACCTTTTCCGGTATCTGAAACACCATCTTGGCGGGCAGCGCTTCAATGACGACGATGAAGTGAAAGCGGCCGTGAACTCTTGGCTGTCGGAGCGGGCGGCCGAATTCTTTGAAGACGGAACTAAAAACTTAGTTGTACGGTATGACAAGTGCTTAAATAAACAAGGCAACTATGTAGAAAAATAGGTAAAAGCGTGTAGAATCAGAAAATAAAAGTTTTTTTTATAAAAGTATTTGTATCTTTTCTTAAAAATAAAAACGGCCCTTACTTAAAAAACAACCCTCGTATACTCCCGGTTATAGAGCTGTATACTTAAGTACCGATTTATTACTAGGAAGGGTCACCCATTACTACGTATATTGTCAAATTCGAATAACAAGTGAGTTTGGCGCCCCGTAAACCAAACATCATCATCATCATGTCATTGCCTCCTCCCAACACCGAGCGGGGTGGCGCAGTGGTTAGACACTGGACTCGCATTCGGGAGGACGACGGTTCAATCCCGCGTCCGGCCATCCTGATTTAGGTTTTCCGTGATTTCCCTAAATCACTCCAGGCAAATGCCGGGATGGTTCCTCTGAAAGGGCACGGCCAACTTTCTTCCCAATCCTTCCCTAATCCGATGAGTCCGATGACCACGCTGTCTGGTCTCCTTCACCAAACCAACCAACCTCCTCCCAACCTTTTCCCGTCCCGCTTACTCTGTCGCCTTCTTCTTTCTTTCAACTCTCCTGTGCCGTCCTCTCTCTCTCTCTCTCTCTCTCTCTCTCTCTCTCACACACACACACACACACACACACACACATACACAAAGCACACAAAACAACCCTCCCACTTCACGCCAAATCAAGTACGCTTACATCTGCTCCTCACCACATAAACTCGCAACACCGAGAGGCAGTTAGTGCTACACTACGTGAAACCAGCACCACTGTCCAAGTAAACATCGACAATAACGTGAAATCTTTCGATGAGGAGAGTGACAAAGGTTTTCCTAAATTTTGTTTTGAGTGTGGAACATACGAGAACCGATGAGTGTTAATTAAAAAAGGAGTGAAATCAGTGTTTAGAGTTGCAGCACTAAAGGAATCACACGAAGACCCACAAAAACTAAGTATAGAACATATATTATTCTTACCCTACGGAAACACAAAGAAAAACAAACACACTTTCAGCTAGTAAACATTTTTGGACCACTTATCAGATGATGTGCCTTCAGGTCATAAAATACATAAAAAAGGCGAATAAAAACAAAGTTTTTATCTGCACCAACAAATAAAACCTGAACTCTTACGAATTATTTTGCCTGGAAGCAAATGTAACAGAATTAAGTTAACGAAATATACTTAGCATATGCGGTTATGTTGTAGGCCAAAGTTTATAGACACATGAATTCCTATGAACAAATAGTGCTTTGATGAAAATGTATCGACTTTGTATTAAAAACATGAAATGAGATGTATTTATAATAAACTTATTTGAACATTCGCTCCCTAAAGCTGAGTGAACATACAGAGTAGCTTCGCGTATCCTACTTCTTTTTGAAACGGTCTTGTTCCTGTGACGCTGCTTGCCGTCAGACTGATACATTCAGTGTGTACCAGACCTGCACGATGAATCTGCCGGCTCCGTAGCAACTGCAAAATCTTCATTGCGAGTAATGTCATAGGAGCTGAATTTCTTTTTTTTTTATTGTCATCAGTCTTCTGATTGGATTGATGCAGCCCGCCCCCACGAAATTCTCTCCTCTGGCAACCTTTCCATCTCAGAACGGCACTTGCAACCTACGACCTCAATTATTTGCTGGACGTATCCCAATCTCTGCCTTCCTCTACGGTTTGTCCCACCTGCACCTCCCTCTAATAGCATGGAAGTTATTCCCCTGATGTCTCAACAGACGTCACACCATCCTGTCCGTTCTCCTTCTAAGTGTTTTCCACTCCTTAGTTTCCTTTCAAATTATCAGTCTACCTGATCTTAAACATTCGTCTGCAGCACCACATCTCAAATCTTTCGATTCTCTTCCTACCCGGTTTCCCCACAGTCCATGTCTCACTAACATACAATGCTGTACTCTACACGTACATTCTTAGAAATTATTTTCTCAAATCAAGGCCTATGTTTGATACTAGTAGGTTTCTTATGGCCAGGAACACCCTATTTGCCAGAGCCAATCTGCTTTTGATGTCCTCTTTGCTCCGTCCGTCATTGGATATTTTGCTGCCTAAGTTGTACAATATCCTTAACTCCAGCTACTTCATTACTATCAATCCTGATGTTAAGCTTTTCGCTGTTCTCGTTTCTGCTGCTCCTCATTACTTTCGACTTTCCCCGATTTACTCTCAGTCCGTATTCTGTACTCATTAGACAGTCCATCCATTCAACAGATCACGCATTCTTCTTCACTTTAACTCAGGATACCAATGTCATTAGCAAATCGTATCGTTGATGTCCTTTCTACATGAATTTTAATTCTACTCCTGAACATTTCTTCTATTTCCATCACTGCTCTTTCGATGTACAGACTGAACAGTGGGGACGAAAGGCTAAATCACGGTCTTACACCCTTTTTAATTCCAGCACTTCGTTCTTGGTCGTCCATTCTAATTATACCCTCTTGGCTCTTGTACATATATTACCAGTCTCTCCCTACAGCTTACCCTTATTTTTCTCAGAATTTCTTACATCTTGCAACATTTTACATTTCCGAACGCTTTTTCCAAGACGACAAATCCTATGAACGTGTCTTGATTTCTCTTCAGTCTTGCTTTCATTATCAACTGCAACGTCATTATTGCCTTTCCTAAAGCAACTGACTGTCGTCAACACATCTTCAATTTTTTCTTCCACTCTTCTGTGTATTATGCTTGTCAACAACTTGGATGCATGAACTGTCTCTCTCTCCCTCTCTCCTAAATCGTTTTGTGTCTCCTTCTATTACATGAGACAAATTCACAAATTATTTCATACCTCAGCGACCTCTATTTCTGTATTTCTAATTCCTTGAACATTTTTGTGCTTCCTTCTTTCATCGATCAACTGAAGTATTTCTTCTGTTACTCATCGTTTCTTCGCAGTTACCTTCTTCGTACGTATGTTTTCCTTCTAAACTTCTGTGATTGCCCTTTTTAGATATGTCTACTCCTCTTCAGTTGTACTGCCTACAGAGCTATTCCTCATTGCCGTGTCTATAGCCTTAGAGAACTTGCACCGTATCTGGCCATTGCTTAGTACTTATGTATCCCACGTCTTTGCGTATTGATACGTCCTGACTAATTCCCTTAAACTCCAGCTTACTCTTCATCACTACTGCGTTGTGATCTGAGTCTGTATCTACTCCTGGGTACGTCTTGCGATTCAGTATCTGATTACGGAAACTCTGTTTGACCATGATGTAATCTAACTGAAATCTTACCGTATCACTCGGCCTATTCCAAGTATACTTCCTACTCTTGTGATTCTTAAACTGATTATTCGCTATTACTAGCTGAAATTTATTACAGAACTCAACTGATCTTTCTCCTCTCTCATTCATTGCCCAAGCCCGTATTCAGCTGTAACCTTGTCTTCTATTCCTTCCCCTACAACTGCATTCCAGTCTCCCATGACTTTTGGATTTTAATCTCCCTTCAAGTACTGTATTATCCTTTCAATACCCTCAAATACTTTTTTTATCTCTTCACCTCCAGATTGGGATGTCGGCATATATACCTGATCTATCGTTATTGGTGTAGGTTTGCTGTCGGTTCTGATGAGACAACCCTATCACTAATGAGTTGACAGAAACACTCTCTGCCCTACCTTCCTTTTTATAACGAATCCTACTCCCGTTACACCATTTTCTGCTGCTGTTGATATTACCCTATACTCATCTGACCAGAAATTCTTGTCTTCTTTCCATTTTACGTCAATAACCCCTACTATATCTAAATTGAGCATTTGCATTTCCCTTTTCGGGTTTTCTGGCTCCCCTATCACGTTGAAGCTTCTGACATTTCACGCCCCAACTCGTAAAACATTACCACTTCGGTGGTTATTCGATCTTTCTCTAAAGTCACCTCCCTTTTGGCAGTCCCCTCCCGGATGTCCAAATGGGGGACTATTCCGAAATATTTTGCCAACGGAGATATCATCATGACTCTTTTGCAATTACAGAACACGTGTCCTGTTGACACACGTCATGTGTCCTTACTGCAGTGGTCTCCATTGCCTACTACATCCTCATCCCGTTGATAATTGCTGATTCTTCTGCCTTTAGGAGCAGTTTCGTATCCCAAGGACAAGACAAAGCCCTGAATCTCTATCCGCACCTCCGCCCTCTGTGATAAGGCCGTTGGCAGAATGAGGGTAACTTATTATTGCGGAAGTCGTAGGCCGCCAATGCAGATTATTAATCCAAATTTATGAGGTGGTGGGTTTAGAACCCGAAACCGAGGTTATTTTGATTAGTAATCAAGGACGCTGCCCCTAGACCACGGATGCTTCTGCAGCAAAAAGGTACTCGGAAGTATCTGAATAAAATTGTGCAAAAGCTATTTCCAGTAGATATAGGATATCTGTCTCGCTCCACTGTTGTGCAGCCATTTCGCTACAAAATGAATAATCGAAACTATTACAGTCGTTTATTGCATACTACACTCCTGGAAATTGAAATAAGAACACCGTGAATTCATTGTCCCAGGAAGGGGAAACTTTATTGACACATTCCTGAGGTCAGATACATCACATGATCACACTGACAGAACCACAGGCACATAGACACAGGCAACAGAGCATGCACAATGTCGGCACTAGTACAGTGTATATCCACCTTTCGCAGCAATGCAGGCTGCTATTCTCCCATGGAGACGATCGTAGAGATGCTGGATGTAGTCCTGTGGAACGGCTTGCCATGCCATTTCCACCTGGCGCCTCAGTTGGACCAGCGTTCGTGCTGGACGTGCAGACCGCGTGAGACGACGCTTCATCCAGTCCCAAACATGCTCAATGGGGGACAGATCCGGAGATCTTGCTGGCCAGGGTAGTTGACTTACACCTTCTAGAGCACGTTGGGTGGCACGGGATACATGCGGATGTGCATTGTCCTGTTGGAACAGCAAGTTCCCTTGCCGGTCTAGGAATGGTAGAACGATGGGTTCGATGACGGTTTGGATGTACCGTGCACTATTCAGTGTCCCCTCGACGATCACCAGTGGTGTACGGCCAGTGTAGGAGATCGCTCCCCACACCATGATGCCGGGTGTTGGCCCTGTGTGCCTCGGTCGTATGCAGTCCTGATTGTGGCGCTCACCTGCACGGCGCCAAACACGCATACGACCATCATTGGCACCAAGGCAGAAGCGACTCTCATCGCTGAAGACGACACGTCTCCATTCGTCCCTCCATTCACGCCTGTCGCGACACCACTGGAGGCGGGCTGCACGATGTTGGGGCGTGAGCGGAAGACGGCCTAACGGTGTGCGGGACCGTAACCCAGCTTCATGGAGACGGTTGCGAATGGTCCTCGCCGATACCCCAGGAGCAACAGTGTCCCTAATTTGCTGGGAAGTGGCGGTGCGGTCCCCTACGGCACTGCGTAGGATCCTACGGTCTTGGCGTGCATCCGTGCGTTGCTGCGGTCCGGTCCCAGGTCGACGGGCACGTGCACCTTCCGCCGACCACTGGCGACAACATCGATGTACTGTGGAGACCTCACGCCCCACGTGTTGAGCAATTCGGCGGTACGTCCACCCGGCCTCCCGCATGCCCACTATACGCCCTCGCTCAAAGTCCGTCAACTGCACATACGGTTCACGTCCACGCTGTCGCGGCATGCTACCAGTGTTAAAGACTGCGATGGAGCTCCGTATGCCACGGCAAACTGGCTGACACTGACGGCGGCGGTGCACAAATGCTGCGCAGCTAGCGCCATTCGACGGCCAACACCGCGGTTCCTGGTGTGTCCGCTGTGCCGTGCGTGTGATCATTGTTTGTACAGCCCTCTCGCAGTGTCCGGAGCAAGTATGGTGGGTCTGACACACCGGTGTCAATGTGTTCTTTTTTCCATTTCCAGGAGTGTATTATCAAAGACATATGATAAATAAGAACAGCTTGATTGCAAGTCATTCGTACCGCATCAAGCGAAAGCATAGGGGATTATACACTGAAGAGCCAAAGAAACGGGTGCACGTGCGTAACATCGTGTAGGGCCCCGCGAGCACGCAGAAGTGTCGCAACACGACTCGGCTACTGTCTAAAGTAGTGCTGGAGGGAACTGCACCATGAATCCTGCAAGGCTGTTCCATAAATCCGTAAGAGTACGAGGGGGTAGAGGTTTCTTCCGAATAGAACGTTGCAAGACACCCCAGATAAGCTAATAATGTTCATGTCTGGGGAGGTGGAAGTGTTTAAACTCAGAACCGTGCTCCGCGAGCGACTCTGTAGCCATTCTGGACGTGTGGAGGTGTGGAGTTTCGCATTGTATTGCTGGAATAGCCCAAGTATATCGGAATGCACAATGGACATGAACCGATGCACTTCATCAGACAGGATGCTTTCTTGCGTGTCACCTGTCGGAGTCACACATAGACGTATTAGGGGTCCCATATCTCTCCAACTGCACACGTCCCACACCATTACAGCGCCTCTACCAGCTTGAACAGTCCCCTGCTGACATGGAGGGTCCATGGATTTGTGTGGTTGTCTCCATACCTGTACATGTTCATCCGCTCGAAACAATTTGAAAAGAGACTCGTCCGACCAGGCAACATGTTTCCAGTCATCAAAACACAATGTCCGTGTTAAGGGGCTCAGGCCAGGAGTAAGCCTTTGTGTCTTACAGTCACACGAATGGACCTGCGGCTCGATGATGTTTCATTGAATGGTTCGCACGCTGACACTTGTTTATGGGACTGAAATCTGCACCAATTTGCGGAAGGGTTGCACTTCTTTCGCGCTGAACGATTCAGTCCCGTTCTTGCAGGATCCTTTTCCATCACCGATGTCGGAGATTTGATGTTTTACCGGATTCCTGGTATTCAGTTCCTGCTATTAACGGTACACTCGTGCAATTGTCGTACGGGAAGATCCCACCTCATCGATACCTCGTAGATGCTGAGTCACATCGCTCGTGCACCAACTGTAACACTACGTTCCATCTCTCTTATATCTTTATAACCTCCTACTGTAGCAGCAGTAACCTATCTAACAACTGCGCCCGACACTTGTCTTGTATACCCGTTGCCGGCCGCAGCGCCGTATTCTTCTTATTCAAATACCTCTGTGTTTGAATATGCATGCCTATACCACTTTCTTTGGCGATTCAGTGTATATTGCAATTTTTTGTAATAAATACCGATATATGGACTTTTATCAGCAGGCCTGGTAGAAAGTCAAATGGCTAGAATTGGTACAGCAGACAACTTGGCCGCGAAAGTGACAGATGCGTGTCTGACACTAGTCGTAAAATCGCAGTGGGACAGTAAGGCAAGCCAAGTTTCTTTGAATCCTCCAGCGTTTATGGGCTATAATTGTTCGAATTCGACCAGAATACAAAAAGGAAGGTTCCTGGTTGCGCCTTCACGACGACAATTCGGCCCAGGGAGCGAAGATTGTGCACGAGTTTTTGGCTAGCAAATGGATCACAATTCTGGATCACCCACCGTATTCGCCTGTTTTGGCAGTAACTGAATTTTGGCTTCTCCCCAGATAGACGTTGGCAATAAAAAGACACCGTTATGGCGCAGTTGAGGACATCCAAGGAAATGGTACTGCATTAGTACACGCAACTCCGAGAAAGGACTACAGTGACTGTTTCAAAACACTTTGAAAAGTATTTCACCTGTGTTTTGATTCAGGGGAGGACTATTTTGAATAAATACAGCTGTTTTGTCAACATAATATTTTATTTTTCATAGCCACAGTCCTAATGAAACTGGGATGGTCTGTGTAAACACAAGGGCACATGCCAATTTGCTCCCAAGAATTTTCGTAATGAACGAAGGAAGATAATCATGCTAAACAGCATTTTCTAGCTTTTGTAATTTTTTTTCTTTTTTTGTGGACAGTAAGTTTTTGGGGTCGTCAAGATTAGTGGGCACCCTAGGTAGAGAAGATCAGCAGCTTTAGTCTGCCTGAGGAGGTCGCAGCAGTGGGTCGAAACGTCGAATTTTGGTTCACGCAACATGTGTAGCAACGAAATAATTTCGTTGATATAAACACTGACTACGGATGCTTACGCTCAAAAAGGTGCACTCACCGTGGGCGAGTATCTCGCCCTGGTCCCGGGTCCAGTAGTTGATGGACTTGGGGAAGGCCTCGGAGCTGCACTCGATGGTGACGTGGCGGCCGTCGTAGGCGCCCACCAGCTGGCTCTTTGGCCGCACGACGGGCGGGACTGCAACACAGGCGGCGTGGGGTGAGCGCGCGCTGCCCAGCGGGGCGTAAGGGCGGGGGGCGGCGAGGGGCGGCGCTGCGGTACTCACAGTGGACGACGAGCGAGATGCGCTTGCTGACGCTGGGCGGCACGCCGTTGGACGCGATGCACAGGTAGGGACCCATGTGCAGCCGCGAGACGCGCGCGATGCGGAACACGGCGCCCTCCACGCTCTGCACTGCGGCACAAAGACAGGCCGGCGGTCAGACCACGTGCGCCGCAGCGGCCGCGGTAGAGCGCACACCGCTCACTGCCTGGGAATCGGACCACAGGCGCGGCTCCGAGCCCGTGGACCAGCAGCTCTGTAAACTCCACGCTGAAACTCTATGTACTACACTCTGGTAGAGTTGTGGAAATGAGTATAAAGCCATGGGTATTTGTAGGAAAATTAAGATTTTCGGTTGAAATATTCGTGCACTGTGTGTACGCAACATTATGAATCCAGTATACCGCCAGCTGTATCGCATTTGATGTCAGTAGTGTTCTAACTGCGACCGGTACGGTCTCGGGGTTGACATGATGGAAAGCGCGGTGGGACCCGCAGAGAGGCTCGCGAACAACAACACAGCGGGAGAGGACGGGCACGACCAACGAAGGACAGAACGAACAACAACAATATCGAACAACGGAGTCACAAGGGAACCTAACAAACACGTCGACTCGTACACAGAACAAGTAAGTAAGCTCTCTAACGCGAGGCGATGTGTCCACAGGCGTAAGCGAGATTAGACTGACTGGCTGACTACTGCTGCTGCTGCTGCTGCTGCTGTAAAACACTGGCGACATCTGCCAGGTGTTGGGGCAGTGTAAGCAGCGTAGCTGCTGTTCCTGCTTTGACCTCAGGGTTAAACTGAGTTGCCTATCTGAGATATCCTCAGGGAGCGTCTCTGACTATGGAGACGCTCTAATTGGCGTCATCGACACCGCGGGAGTTTGGCTACTCCTGCAGGAGGTCGGGCCAACGTGTTGTTAAAAAGATGAAGAGAATAAACAATAAAAACAGGCGATAAAATCGGAGACTTAAAGAGTAACATGGCGAAAACAAAGCGTGGAACTTAAAGCAAAGAACAGAGGGATGATGACGCTAATAAAATACATACGAAGCAGAAAGGTAAAACAATAGACAGACAATTAAAAACACACGGCGACAGTCTGGTTTCTGTTCGCAAAAGACATAAAATTCACACCTAGCGACAGCATGGTTTCTGTTCGCAACACTAAAAAGACGAACAACACTGAACAGTCACTGGAACACTGGACTAAAAAGTTGGCAAATGTGACATACCATAGCCGAGAGGAGGTGGGGGGAAACTGAACAACACTGAACAGTCACTGGAACACTGGACTAAAAAGTTGGCAAATGTGACATACCACAGCCGAGAGGAGGTGGGGGGAAACTGGACAGATGATGGGAAAATAAAGAAGGGGGGAAGGCGGGGAGGCGGAAAAGGAGCCGATGGAGGATGAGGACCCATAAGAGGGGTGGGGGGTGCTGGGCAGACACAACAGGGAGTGGGGAAGGCAGAGGTGGGGAATACAAAAGGACTTGAAGGGGGGGAGAAGGAAGGAGGGAGCGGTTTGGTGGGGAGAAAACAGGATGGAAGGGGGGAAGAGGGAGCCCAGGGAAAGGACAGAGAAAAGGAGGGGGGTGGGGATCAGAGTTGATGGGAGGGGTGGATGGAGGGAGAGAGGCCATCATCCGGGAGGGGGAGTTGATGAAAGCCACCTTGGGAAAGGAGATGGGGGGTAGGGGGCACACAACAGTGAAGGCGTGGCAGGGGGCAGGGACGGGAGAGGAGAGGAGCAACCAGGGGGTGAGGGGGATCAAGGCGGCGGGAGGTGTAGAGTATGCGGATATGTTCGAGGAATAGGAGCAGATGGGGGAAAGGAATGAGGTCATAGAGGATCCACGTGGGGGACGGGAGGCGTATACGGAAGGCAAGGCGGAGTGCATGACGCTCAAGGATCTGGAGAGACTTATAGAGTTTGGGGGGGGGGGGGCAGATATCCAGGTGGAACTGGCATAACAGAGGATGGGATGGATTAAGGATTTATGGGTGCGGAGGATAGTGGAGGGGTGCAATCCCCATGTCCGGACATATACTAGTTTGAGGAGTCAGAGGCGGTTGTGGGCTTTGGATTGGATGGAGTGGAGGGATCCAGGTGAGGTGACGGTCAGTGGTGAGGCCAAGGTAGGTGAGGGTGAGGGTCTGGCTGAGCAAGAGGCAGGCACTTAAGTACTTTGTTGGGGGTGCCGCTATTGGCAGATGGAAACACGTGTTCCACTGTGGCGCCCTCACACTAAAAGCAGTCCAGGAGGCGCGCGCCGCCACAGCTTACAGCGTCCATGACCTCTGACGCGGATTCAAATTCCGCGGCGCGCGGTACCAGAAGTAGTACACTATATCACAAAATATCAACGATTACGGTGGTAATAGAATTCGGTATAAAGGCAGTCGGCTCTGTGCGATGTCAGTGTGTGTGTACGTGTCTCTACTGCAAGCAGGAAACATACATTACTAAAGAGAATGCTGTGTACATAAACCACGATTCTGACAATGCGACACGGAGAACAGTTATCGTGTGAAGAAAAAACAAAAATCGATGCGAACGGCCACTCTCTGATCGAATGAGGACACTTTAATCTTCTAACCGCCAAGAAGTTGAAACGTTCAACTACGGTGATTGATAATTTTGTTAGACTGAGTGTACGGTATGAACTGAACGAAAAATATGGGCTTAGTAGATAATTATCTGTGACCTCGTAGCGGCTACCTCTGGGCAACACAAGGGCCAGAAACCATTATTCTCCTCTACTTGTTGCTGATTTGCGTTTGCAAATAATTGCCAGAGATGTACGACAAATTTTGTCAAATGACAATCATACAGCATTCAAGAAACGACTGCATAAACCTGCTCTAACACCCAGACGTAACCAGGCCATATTGGAGTTTCCTGAGAAACGTATGTTATGGACTTAAGAATGAGACAAAGTTTAATTTTCATGAGTTGGATGGATTTCACTGTTATTGGGATGATCTGAGAAAAGGGCAGCAGGTAACAATGAGCAGAAATTTTGGTGCTGGAAGTGTTATGATTCATGCAGCTTTCTGCGCTAAAGGTAAATTGCGCATTGATTGGTTAAACACAGAACGAACTGTAACATGTACACTGAGGTACTGGAGACACAACTCACTGGAATGTTCCAACAAGATAGTGCATCCGTGCGTGCTTCTGCTACAACCAAAAGATGGTTTGAAAATAAAGATATCGATTTCTTGCCCTTACCTGCATGCGGCCCTGACTTGAACCCCATGAAAACCTTTTGGGGGCTACATCAAAAGCGTGTTTATCAAAATGAAGGCAATTTGAGCCCATATGTGAGCCGAAACGAGCGATAAGAGAAGGGCGGTGACAATTTCACTGCAACAATTACAAATCCTAACCAAATTAATGCTGAGGATAATTTTTGAGATAATTAGGTAGAACGGTGTTTAGACAAAGTACTGACAATGCAGTAACACAACAGGGCAGTAAGTGCCTTTATACGAAATTCCATCCAGGAGATACGAACATCTTATTTTCTCACTCATTGCGAAAACAATGCGACCATCTTCAGCCTTAAATACCTGATCAGATGAACATCCGCAACTGAGGAAAATATTTATACAATAAAAATCCTCTTCAGTTACCAGTAATTATCTTAATTTGTTGCACAACCGGTTTCTAAGCGTAAAACTTCGTCTTCAGGGAAAATAAACGTTTGACTGTTGATCACTCAGTCATTGGGGATCACACCGACGTCAGACAAACGCATGATAGCGTGGGACCACCAAACAAAGCGTCCGCCTGGACAACACGACAGCGATAACATGTCGGAGGTAGCATATTCTAATGATTTGTTTCGTTGACAGTTTATTCTGGTTGGATGTAAAAGAGACACGGGAGATCTGTTGTAACAATGGACAGGTTACTTAGAAGAGTATGGCTTAAGAATAAACACAGCAAAGACGAATGTGATAAAGCACAGTGGAAAACAGAATAATCACTTGTTTAGAGAATTCCCTCCCTAGGCGCAACAAGACGCCTACTGAGACGCGACAAGTTAGCAGTAGGCAAAACGCAACAGGGAATGACAATATTAATGTGGTAACAGTAAACTGCAGGAGCGTCTGTAGAAAGGTCCCAGAACTGCTCTCATTAATAAACGGTCACAATGCCGACATAGTACTAGGGACGGAAAGTTGGCTGAAACCAGATGTAAAGAGCAATGAAATTCTAAACTCAGATTGGAATGTATGCCGCAGAGACAGGCTGGACAGTGAAGGGGGAGGCGTGTTTATAGCGATAAGAAGTGCAATAGTACCGAAGGAAACTGACGGCGATCCGAAATGTGAAGTAATTTGGGCGAAGGTCACGGTTAAAGCAAACACATACATGGTAGTTGGATGTCTCTATAGGCCCCCTGGCTCAGCAGCTGTTGTGGCAGAACACCTGAACGAAAATTTGGAAAATATTTAGAGTAGATTTACTGACCATGTTATAGTTTTGGGTGGAAATTTTAATTTACCAGAAATAGACTGGAATACTCAAACGTTTATAACGGGCCGCAGGGGCAAAGAATCCACTGAATTTTTTTAATGTGCATTATCTGAAAACTACCTTGAGCCTTTAAACAGAGAACCGACTCGTGGCGATAACGTATTAGACCTTCTGCTGACAAACAGTCCCGAAATATTTGAAACAGTTAACGCAGAACAGGGAATCAGCGATCATAAAGCGGTTACAGTATCGGTGATTTCAGCTGTAAATAGAAATATTAAAAAACGTAGGAAGATTTTTCTGTTTAGCAAAAGTGACGAAAAGTAGATTTCAGAGTACTTGACGGCTCAACACAAAATATTTATCTCAGGAACAGATAGTGTTGAGGATCAGTGCACAAAGTTCAAAACCATCGTACAATATGCATTAGATGAGTATGTGCCAAGCAAGATCGCAAGAGATGAAAAAAAGAGCCACCGTGGTACAACAACCGAGTTAGGAAACCGCTACGGAAGCAAAGGTAACTTCACGGCAAACATAAACATAGCCAAAGCCTTGCAGACAAACAAAAATTACACGAAGCGAAATGTAGTGTGCGGAGGGCTATGCGAGAGGCGATCAACGAATTCGAAAGTAAAGTTCTATGTACTGACTTGGCAGAAAATCCTAAGAAATTTTGGTCTTATGTCAAAGCGGTAGGTTGATCAAAACATAATGTCCAGACACTCTGTGACCAAAATTGTACTGAAACAAAGGATGACAGACTAAAGGCCGAGATACTAAATGTCTTTTTCCAAAGCTGTTTCACAGAGGAAGACTGCACTGTAGTTCCTTCTCTAGATTGTCGCACAGATGACAAAATGGTAGATATCGAAATAGATGACGGATAGAAAAACAATTAAAATCGCTCAAAAGAGGAAAGGCCACTGTACCTGATGGGATACCAGTTCGATTTTACACAGAGTACGCGAAGGAACTTGCCCCCCTTCTTGCAGCGGTGCATCGTAGATCTCTACAAGACCGTAGCGTTCCAAAAGATTGGAAAAGGACACAGGTCATCCCCGTTTTCATGAAGGGACGTCTAACAGATGTCCAAACTATAGATCTATATCTCTAACGTCGATCAGTTGTAGAGTTTTGGAACACGTATTATGTTCGAGTATAATTACTTTTCTGGCGACTAGAAATCTACTCTGTAGGAATCAGCATAGGTTTCGAAAAAGTCGATCGTGTGAAACCCAGCTCGCGCTATTCGTCCACGAGACTCAGAGGGTCACAGACACGGGTTTCCAGGTAGATGCCGTGTTTCTTGACTTCTGCAAGGCATTTGATACAGTTCCCCACAGTCGTTTAATGATCAACGTAAGAGCATATGGACTATCAGACCAATTGTGTGATTGGAGTGAAGAGTTCCTAGATAACAGAACGCAGCATGTCACTCTTAGTGGACAGAAGTTTTCCGAAGTAAGAGTGATTTCAGGTGTGCCGCAGGGGAGTGTCGTAGGACCGTTGCTATTCACAATATATTTAAAAGACCTTGTGGATGACATCGGAAGTTCACTGAGGCCTTTTGGGGATGATGTTGTAGTATACAGAGAGGTTGTAACAATGGAAAATTATACTGAAATGCAAGAGGATCTGCAACGATTGACGCATGGTGCAGGGAATGGCAATTGAATCTCAATGTAGACATGAGTAATGTGGTTCGAATACATAGGAAGAAAGATGCTTTATCATTTATCTACAATATAGCAGGACAGCAACTGGAAGCAGCTAATTCCATAAATTATTTGCGAGTAGGCATTAGGAGTGATTTAAAATGGAATGACCATGCCGGCCGCGGTGGCCAAGCGGTTCTAGGCGCTTCAGTCCGGAACCGCGCGACTGCTACGGTCGCAGGTTCGAATCCTGCCTCGGGCATGGATGTGTGCGATGTCCTTAGGTTAGTTAGGTTTAAGTAGTTCTAAGTTCTAGGGGACTGATGACCTCAGGTGCTAAGTCCCATAGTGCTCAGAGCCATTTGAACCATTTTTTGGAATGACCATATAAAATTAATCGTCGGTAAAACATATGCCAGACTGAGATTCATTGGAAGGATCCTTAGGAAATGTAGTCCGAAAACAAAGGAAGTAGGTTACAGTACACTTGTTCACCCACTGCTTGAATACTGCTCACCGGTGTGGGATCCGTACCTAATAAGGTTGACACAAGAGATAGAGAAGATTTAGTAATAGCGAAAGCGTTACGGGGATGATAGACAAACTCCAGAGGAAGACCCTGCAAGAGAGACACTCAGTAGCTCGGCAGAGGCTTTTGTTGAAGTTTCGAGAACATACCTACACCGAGGAGTCAAGCAGTAGCCTATATTGCTCCCTCTTACGTATATCTCGCGAAGAGAGCGTGAGGATAAAATCAGACAGATTATAACCCACACAGAGGCATACCAACAATCTTTCTTTCCACGAACAATACGAGATTGGAATAGAAGGGAGAACCGATAGAGGTATTCAAGGTACTCTCCGCTTGCGGAGTATGGATGTAGATGTAGATGTAGAGAACTGGGAACAACACAGGCATGAACGAAGTGAAAGAATTGTCCTAGGAAGCAAGATTACGCCAAGACAGAAGATGTCGCAAGAGGTTGACACAGGAGAAGGAAGCCTTCTTCAACAAATGAACTCTACTGGTAGCGGATATATGTTACTAAACGGGTAACTCGGTTCGTGGTGCATAGTGTCAGTTACAGATTGCTTATCTTACAGCTTCCAAGTGCAGCAAAAAATTTCATTTTCAGAGTTTCGTACTTTCAATGACCGAATTTAAAAATTTAAAATGCTGTCATAATCTGCTTATGAAGAGGTATAACATTCTGTTAATGGGCTAATACAGCAACACAAGTACTGTATTAGAAACTCTGTGTATTTCTTGAGGTAGCTTAATTCCCGGAGCGCAAATTACCCAGATTATGTGCATACACTTGGCGACTTCCAACAAACTTTAAACGTCGAACTTTTTCTAAATATTTCCTTGCTTACATGGTTAAGGTCAGATAGTTAACGCATTGGCTCATTTACAAATCAGTCAGGTGTTTGGAACTGTATTATACACGGGCGTTCGATTCGTTAATCGAGAGTGTGCGGTTTACTGATACGAAACGGAGGAAAAATTTCTACAAAGTGTTCATATTTTCTTTTTGAGTCATCAGTCTTCTGACTGATACGGGTGGACCACCATGAATTCCTCTTCAAGGCCAACGCTTTCTTCTCAGAGTAACATTTGCAACCTACGTCCTCGATTAGTTACTGGATATATTCCAATATGTACCTTTTTCGACAGTCTTTACTCTTTGTTGCTCCTGCTAGTATCATGGAAGTGATTCCCTAACGCCTTAACAAATGTTCTATCTGCCTCTCCCTTCTTGTAAGTGTTTTCCACATATTTCTTTCCTCGACGATACGGTGGAGAATCTCCCCAATTCATGCTTTATCATTCCAACTAATTTTCAACATTCGTCTGCAGCACCACGTCTCAAATGCTTCGATTCTCTTCGTTTTTTTTTTTTTTTGTTTTTTTTTTCACAGTCCATGTCCCACTACCATACAATTCTGAGTTTCAGATGTACATTCTCATAAATTTCTCCCACGAAATAAGACTTATGTTTGATTTAAGCGGACTTCTCTAAACCAGAAATGCTCTTTTTATCAAGGCTAGACTGATTTTTATATCCTCCTTGTTCCGTCCGTCAGGGGTTGAGGTCTAGGAAGCAGAGTTAAGTAGTTCTGCTACTGCGTTGTCACCAGATCCGATTTTTAATTTCTCGGTATTCTCATTTCTACTACTTCTCATTGTTGTAATCTTTCTCTCTATCCATATTCTGTACCCATCAGGCTGTTCATTTTATTCATCACTTTCTATAATTCATCTGCACTTTCACTGAGTATAGCAATGTCATCAGCGAATCCTATCATTGATATCCATTGACTCTGAATTTTAATCACATTCGTGAATCTCTTTTTTATTTCCATCATTGCTTCTTTGATGTATAGACTGAACAGTACGGTCGATCTTACAACTTTTTAATCTGAGTACTTCATTCATGTTGAGCACAGAATTATCTTCAAGTGAAACGTGGACCACCAACAATACGGAGAGAAATCTGGGAATTATTCCAATTGCGGTGCTATCGAAGAAGACGTAGACGGAGAAAGTGTGGATTTAAGAGGTTATATAAAGTGTAGGTGAGCAAAAGATCACTGCCAAAAGAAAGGGGAGGTTAACAGGACATCTGCTAATACATTCAGTGATACTCAACTTTGAGACGGAATGGCAAGTTGAAGAAAATATGTTAGAGACAATCTATAGCTGGAATATCCTAAGCAGATTGTAGAGAATGCTGACGGGAGGACTTACGCATAGATGAAAATATCAACACAAGATAAGAAAATGTGAAGAGCTTCAAATCAATCGAAACTTAAAAAAAAAATTACGGTATTTCATGGGAGAAAGCGCCACTATAGTGAGGGATATGTAAACGTAATTTCTAGTGATAGCGTAAGAAGCAAAGTTTAGCTGTATATACATACTTGTATATATGTAGTGGTGAATGCATCACATGAGCATATTATTATATTAAAGTGTACCCTATCCGAAAAATAAATATTATTTTTTTTCCATTTGTAGGTATTTTAGGCCCATTTTTACAGGATACATACAAATACCGAAGTTAGAAATTGCTTTGGATCCGCAGTTACCCATGTTCGGTGTTACCGAACTCATTAATTTGATTGCTCCCTTATTGTGCTGTAAAATGAGCTCTTTTCCTATCTGGAGAACATGCATTTGCGATGCAGTTCTCTACCAGAAAGCAGCTAGCTGAAAAGTATCTCTGTCAACATCATAAAGGGCGGATATCGTGTGTCCCGTTAAATAACGTTGAATAACGGATTTTGATTAAACGCGCCCGGATGCACAATAACGACGTGAGCCGGAGTAGCACATTGTTCAGTTGAATAGCCCCCAATTTTTGAGGAACTCACTCGTGTGCATTCTTCACGTGACAATAAATGAACAGTGGCTGTATCTCATTCACGCTCCTTCTATTGACAAACACTCGCTTCCTCCTCGGTCTTGAACAATGCCTCTGCCACGATAGCAACCGTTCCATTTTGTTCACGTTGAAAAGCTCACGGGGCACTATACAAATAGACAACAATTGATTGGTCGCTGCGCAGTTGTATGGAAGCAGCGATTCTGAGTGACTGAGCTGAGAATATGGGAGAAAATCATTCATCAATATGCAAGCAGTACACAAATAAAATATTGATACAAACAATCCCTATATTTATCAGTGTGGGAAACGTGTGCCTTCTTTACCTATGTTTTTTCGTATGTTCCATTCAGTTTATTTCAGCTACCATCCTACGCCGTTTTCTAGCGTTTAGCTTGTCTGTGATTTGCTGTCTTCAGAGGAACTAGGATAAATTTCTAACGTGGCTACCACAAAAAATAGTGGTGAATTTCAGCAAACATATTGAAATGTCGATTCACACGTGATTTCAGGACGTAGGATCATTACACAGACACTGTGCAACTTATTCGAAAGCAATTATACTGCAAAGCAATTATTTAATATCTCTAGCGCCACCTATGCTTCCTCTCCGTAAACGGCTATTAGAGTTTATCGGAGTTGGACTAGGTGGTACAGAGACTCACGTTCAACAATGTCCCATGTGCCTAGAAAAAAACATGGCTTTAATATCCCAAAATATATACATTATTAATGCACTGATAATTCAGAAAATGAAAGGGATTTCAGTTAAATTTCATTAATTTGAAAACTGTCCTAGAAACATTGCTCTATACTCGTAACAGCTCGAAGCCAAACGCACTTGATTGAGAAGTCTCAATCGTATGCGTCCCGCACATTACTCCAATACTACAGAGATAAATTTGGTGGATTAACTTATTTAAAGTTCGACCTTGGATGTAACTGGTTAATTCCAAAGTTTGGTCGAATTATCAAATTCGGCTTAATAATCAAATATACTACTGTTAGTTTCTGACTCTGTAAAAATTATAGTAATTACATAAGTATTTCATACCAACATATTTTACGATTCTTTCCCCTGCTGTAAATGATTTGCATTAGTAGAAAACTAAATCTCATCAAATGAAAACCCCTATATAAGGTGGTCTCATTATATGCATATCTCCCTTATGTCGACAATAATGTATAAACGTAATCGTTGCTACTTTTCCATTGCGATAATGTGTGTAACTGTCGAAATGGAGTATCCTCTTCGTTGTACGGCTAGGTCCGTGATTTCCTTTCAGAAAATTCACAGTTCCTAGTTATTTCCGGTAGTCATCTACTGAAATCGAAGTGGAATTTGGGTTCCTCAAGGAAGTTCCACACGGCCCTATTACGTCCTTAATCTATATAAACGATTTAGTACACAATCTCAGCAGCCTTCGTAGATTTTTTGCAGGTGATTCTGTCGTTTACCGTCCAGCAAATTCGTGAGAAGTTCAAAACTCATTGCAAAAATATTTGTAGAAGGTGGCAATTGATCATAAACAATAAATACTGTAAGATCCTCCACATATACGGTAAGAAAAGAAAAAAAAAACACTGTTAAATTTCTGTTATCGAAAAATAATACCGTTTTAAAAATTATCGATTCATCTAGACGTCTAGGTATCGCAGTTACAAGCAACTAAACTTAAAATCATCAGAAGATGAAGCAAACTAAAGACTACGTTTTATTAGGAGAACACCCAAGTACTGCAGAAAATCTGCTAAATAGACTTGTCCATCCTCTTCTGGAGTATTGCGTTTCTATATGGGAAACCTATCAGATAGTATTGATGAAGGACATCGGAAAAGTTCGAGACGTGCCACATGCATTGTACTTCTACGGAACAGCAGAGAGGCTGTCACGTACATGATAGGCAGTTTGGTCAGCAAGATTAAAATCAACACCCGCTGCCTCACTCGCATCTGATAAGCCACACAAGCCTCCCGGATCTTGCCAAATAGAGTCTCAAATTTTGTTGCTATGGTCTGCGAACCCAGGACTCCTGAGCTGGCGAATGGTGAGCTCAGCCAGTGCCCTGTAACATTAACCTATGGTATGCTTCATCGACCACCATGCAACGCGAGGGTGGTACGTTGTGTTTCTCAGGGAGCGTGGATCTTGGATTAATCGCCTGAATCACGGAGATGCTACAGACCTCATGGAAAAACGTAAGATATTCTACACCTCTGATAGGAAAGTATCAGACGTACCCGGGGAGGCGAGGCGCTACTTGTGTGAGGACTGTCTTAATTGGCCCATATTACTTAGGTCTTCACAATACCGCTCACCAATCCCTGGGTTGGTTGGTTGGTTGATCTGGGAGACGGGACCAAACAGCGAGTTCATCGGTCCTTTCGGGTTAGGGAAGAAAGTCGGCCGTTTCCTTTCAAAGGAACCATCTCGGAATATGCCTGAACCATGTCAAGAAATCACGGGAAATCTACATCAGGATGTCAGGACGCGGGTTTGAACCGTCGTCCACCCGTATGCGAGTCCAGTGTGCTATCCTTACAAGGAGTGGGTTTGCTTGTAATGTTATCGGGAGCTGACGAACGAGCTGCACTTAACAACTGTATTTACTCCTCGTCGTTTCCCGCAGTGTACGAGAAGCTGAGATAAGAAGAAGGGGATGGAGGGCGGGGGGGGGGGGGGGGGGGGAGACTGGACGCAGCTGTAGGCCCAGTTATATATCTAGATCCATAGAAATCTCTTTCTATCAATCGTCAAGATTAAATGATTTCATCTCTTCCCTCCTCTGGGAGCATGGTACGCACATGGTTATATTACAGTTTTGAACATGGCTGTCTTACCAGCTGTATATACACTGAAGATCCAAAGAAATTGGTACACCTGCCTAACATCGTTTAGGGCCCCCGCGAGCACGCAGAAGTGCGCGAACACGACATGGCATGGATTCGACTTAAGCCTGAAGTAGCGCTGGAGCGAACTGACACCATGAATCCGGCAGAGCTGTCCATAAAACTGAAAAAATACGAGGGGGTGGAGTACAGTGTTGTAAGTCATCCCAGATATGCTCAATAATGTTCATGTCTGGGGAGTTTGGTGGCCAGCTCAACAGCTCAATAATGTTCATGTCTGGGGAGTTTGGTGGTTAGCGGAAGTGTTTAAACTCAGAAGAGTGTTTCTGGAGCCACTCTGCAGCAATTCCGGACTGTGGGGGTGTCGCATTGTCCTGCTGCAATTGTCCAAGTCGGTGGAACTGAACAATGGACATGAATGTATGCAGGTGATTAGATAGGATGCTAACGTACGTGTCACTTATCAGAGTCGTATCCAGAAGTATAAGGGGTCCCATATCACTCCAACTGCACACCCTCCACACCATTACAGAGCCTCCACCAGCTTAAACAGTCCCCTGCTGTCATCCAGGGACCATGGTTCATGAGGTTGTCTCCATACCCGTAAACGCCCATTTGCTCGATACAATTTGAAACTAGACTCGTCTGACCAGGCAACATGTTTCTAGTCATCAACAGTCCAATGTTGGTGTCGACGGGCACAGGCGAGTCGTAAAGCTTTGTATCGTGAATCATCAAGGCTCCGAAGACCCATATCGATGATGTTCCGTTGAACGGTTCGCACGCTGACACTAGATCACAGCCCAAAGTTGAAATCTGCAGCATTGGCGGAAGCATTGCACTTCTGTCACGTTGAATGATTCTCTTCAATCATCGTTGGTCCCGTTCTTGCAGGATCTTTTCCCGCAGCGATGTCGGAAATCTGACGTTTTACCGGATTCCTGATATTCATTGGACACTCATGAAATGGTTGTACGGAAAAATTCGCACCTCAGAGAGTCTGGGTCCCATCCCTGAAGCGCCAACTAGAATACAACGTTCAAACTCACTTAAATCTTCATAAACTGCCATTGTAGCAGCAGTAACCGATCTAACAACTGCGTCAGACACTTGTTGTCATATAGTTGCTGCCGACAGCAGCGTCGTATTCTGCCTGTTTGCATATCTCTGTATTTGAATACGCATGCCTATACCAGTTTCTTTGGCGCTTCAGTGTATCTTTAAATATTACTTACTTTGCTAGCTATCCCTTTAGGAGTCTGGGTATTCTTATATGTCAGACCTATTAACTTAACTAATCTGGCATAACAGCCGCAACTCCGTTCGACAGGCTACGAAACCCCAGCACAGTAAATGAGGTCTGTCTGATCGTGGTTCAGTTGCTGCCGTCCTTTTATGTTTTAACTTCTCTGACACTTCATTAGCAGTCGAACAGAAGGACTGAAATGTTCCTGATGGGCTACTCAAGTGACAGCCAATGAACAGTCCACGTTCAAAGTCACTGAGCATTCCAGACGGGACACGGTGCTGTTATTCCTCCTCTAACTCTAAGACAGTATGTCGTACTAGGTGTTCTATCTCCTGTGTTATCTAGTTGTCAGTTCCGCATTACATAGGATTCCGGATACTGACGGTCAGATAATTTATTTACAAATGTTACAACGCGCTTATTTATTTTGTGATTTATCTGTGAGTCATTACAAAAAATGTCTTTGTCCAGATTTCACTCAAGGCAACTTTCTTATATGCAAGAGCATCATCTGTGCTCAACTTGAGGCAGCTAACAGCGTTATCTTCCAAGTCTTTTCAATATATAATGAACGGTAACGTTATTAGGAATTTCCTTGGGGTAGATCTGATATTGATTTCGCTTCCAAGGGTGTTTCGTCATTAAAAACTATATTCTAGAAGCTGTTTGTGTGCAAATCGTCAATCGTGCCACATATTTGTCCCGATATTCCACAGTTTGACAAGCGGCAGCTCAGAACTGTAGCAGAGGTCTCCTAGAAATCAGGAAACATCAACCTTGCTTTCTCTACCCACATACTCCAGGATTCCGTTAAAAAACTGAGGAAGTTCAAATGGTTCAAATGGCTCTGAGCACTATGGGACTTAACATCTTAGGTCATCAGTCCCCTAGAACTTAGAACTACTTAAACCTAACTAACCTAAGCACATCACACACATCCATGCCCGAGGCAGGATTCGAACCTGCGACCGTAGCAGCCCCGCGGTTCCGGACTGCAGTGCTAGAACCGCACGGCCACCGCGGCCGGCACTGAGGAAGTAATATATAATAGTTTTAGACGCAGTTCCGTGTGTTTACTGGTTTCTGACGTGACCAGATATCTTTAGATATTTTCAGGTTGGCTACAGAGTAACTTCGGAAGGAAAATACTATCTCCGGAACCAGTATTCGCTAATATTTATTCGTCTGTGATTAACGCAAATAATCAGTTATAGACTTACGAGGGTTGCAGTATCTTTCCACAGACCTTACGACTGCCTTCGTAGAACAGGACAAGTTCAGTTTCACTTGACCCCCGTTGTTCCCTATAAATGATTCGGTCTCCAGAATGTGACAAATATCTCTTCCAACAAATGCTTAAAGGGACCGAGCTGCTGAGGTCATCGGTCCCTAGGCTTACACACTACTTAAACTAACTTAAACTGACCTATGCTAAGAACAACACACACGCCCATGCCAGAGGGAGGACGCGAACCTCCGGCGGGAGGGGCCGCGCAGTCAGTGACAGGCACCTCTAACCGCACGGCCACTCCGCGTGGCTATCTTCCATCATCCTACAACAAATGGACGTCAGTGTGAAAAATCTGCTGTCCTTCTTACCCTGGTATAATCTGCTTCTTCCTTCCAATCGTGTGACTCTCTGTTCATCTAGAGATCAACGTTAGGTTCTTGTTAAAAGACGGACCTCTTTTCCCCAGCCACTACCAGAATTTTGAATACAGACTACCGGTAATAGCGGCCGAAGACCTCCTCTATAGCGTAACACCAGCGTTCTGCCAACCGATTTGTCAGAGCGGACGGAGGAAGGATGGACGTTTACGATCCCCTCTTGCCCTTTGGGTGCGGAAACTGCACTTAAAACGCGAAACAGTCAGAAATTATCAACGGCAGGAGGAAGCAGAAGACAATGGACTCCAATCCATTGAAGATACATATAGTGTATACACAACAGATGTGGAGCGTAACTAAAAAAGTTTCATGATGATCTCTCCCTGGTGAAAGATTCTGGAATAGTCCTCCATTAGGATCTGAGGGAGGGGACTGGTAAAAAAGGTGACTACGAGAAAAGAAAAGAATAACCCACGATGCGATAAAATTCTACGTTTCAGAGTGTGGAATGATAGAACATCGAAAATGGTAGAGTAGCTAGTAAATCTAAGAAAGGAACATGCAAAGGTTGATTCTAAGAGTAGTGGTGGCCAGTAAAGTGAAATGAAATGAAAAGAAGTTAGTGATGTCTGGACAAAGAAATTTAGGATAATATCAGAAACAGAGGAAAATGGTACAACAGGAATGGAATTTCACATGAACATTAAGACTGGGTGGAGAGTGAATTACTCAGTTCAGTAATAAGGCTATTCCTGTAGAATAAATAGCAAATAAACGCTAGCAACAATAATTCATGTATACGTGCTGAAGTGACAAGCAGAAGTTTAGGAGATAGAGAATGGCATTCAACGCCTACTATGTATATAAAGGAAACGATGAGCTGTATGTCAAAACCACTGACAAGTAGAAGAGATGGGATTATTGAATAAGAGGGTCTATATTACGTGGCACTAGAGGGAACTGTAGAGGGTTGTAACTGTAAATGAGACAGAGACTGTAATATATCCAAAAAACAACTGAGAAGGTTTGGCGCAAGTGGTACCCTGAGATGAAGTATTTGGCACTATCATACTCTTCTCTGAAGAAATTTTCGAACAAGGATTAAATATTTCAGGCTTTGTTTCATTTCGGTGCCATCTAGGCCAACTAGTGACTCCTCGAACTAATTGGGTGCTTTGATTGAAATGCTGTATATAAATGCTGTATTCCACGGGCAAAAATATCAGCTGATGATACGCAAATGGTAACCAAAAGTGGTCAAAAATTGAGTGGGGCTGTAAATAGAATGAATCGAATGGTAGCTGACAAATATAAGATGCATACAAGTTGGTGAAGAACAAATATGCGACAAACACAAAGTAACAATTACTAGACGTATCAAAAGGGCTTTCTATGAAAAGAAATGGGTGCTTTCCAGCTAATATAGACCCCGAAATCACAAAAAGAGTAACAAATGCCACGTTTCAAGCTCTGTATGAATATGAAATAATGGCTATGGGAGATATGTAAATCAAACATTTAGTAGACTTTGAGATGTGCTACTACAGGAGGCAGTTGTGCTTGAGATGGTTTGAGCACTTGGGAATAATGACGAGATTGTTTGATCGAGTAAGAATTGCAAAAGCCTTGAAGAACTAGTACATCGAATAGATAGAATATTTTTTGAAAACTGCAGGTGAAGGTAAGTTTACTACGCAGACAGTTGATGGAAGAAGTTGAGGTGAAGAAGATAACTGGCGTTAAGAATGAGGAGCTACACCGAACCAAGTTTAGGAGTAATGATCGAAACAACATCGAAATAGAAATATCGATACCTCAGGTGGTAGTATCTTGTTTCTGAATTCTTTAAATTTTTCCCGCATAGCCGTTTTTGCGAAAGCCATACGTGTCGGTTAAAGTCAATCTTGCAGAGTGCCCTGCGCTACAGCACTGCCAGGAAATAAAAACAGGTTTACTGTCTCCATGCAGAAAACTCTCCGAGCGCTTCTTTTGATGCCATCAGCCGGCAATCGAAACCATCATTATAGGAAACATAGTGGGGAGAAATATGAAAGAAGGCGAGGACAAAATATTTCACAAGCCGCGACACGGTCACGAGTAGAGCAGCGATCTAGAAATTGCAGAATACATTTCTCTGTTTTCGTCTCTGATCACAAATTTGTTAGATCCTCATACTACAGGTTTCGGTCAGCAAAGATCGTCTTCAGATCTCTTTTAAAAACGGAGCATAGGATATCGTCAAAAGATAAACACAAAATCAGCTTAATATCGTCACACTTGTATGAAATATGGTATATACACTCATGTTCAGCAGAAACGACTATAAATAGGACATTTATATTCACAGGATATGTACATTAGTGTGTTATGCACAAATGATAACCATTTCCAACCTCGGTTCAGCATGTATCCTGTTGTATAGTAGGCACAGGATCCACCGCGGGCCCTGATGCATGATGGCATCGAGGCGTATGAGACGGGAATGGCGTTTTGTGGTATAGCGAACCATGCTCCATTCACCAGGTTCAAAGTTGATGTGCGGTGGTTCCCACTGGGTCACAGCGCTGCACAGGTCATTTCACCACATCCCACACCTTTTCAATTGGTGACGACCCCGGTCATCTAGCGGGCCAGGTCTAAACGTTGACATCCCGTGACACCAAGAAGGCACGTTTTCGTGAGGCACCATACGGTCGTGCATTGTCTTGTTGAAAAATGGCGTCTGGGGTGTTGTGCAGAGAGGGTACTGTGGCGTCGATAGTAACGATGCCGCAACGTTGGTGCCCGCTCTCGTAAGTTGGGACTACGAGGGAAGACAAACTACGCCGACCACAGCGCCCTCTGGCCGACGCTGTGGAGCTCAGCGAATGCCGTCTTGATTTCGCCCATTTCATCAAGAGCAAACGGTCTGGAAATATCGCTTCTACTACCGAGTGGGCTAGCTTGCTATTGAGACTTTGTATTAGTTATGTTCCGTTACAGTTTGGATAACAACGAGTATTTGTTAGTTTTGAGGTTATACAGACCAGTCATCGTAACTTCACAAGATTAGACATGGACTATAGCTTCACACCCACGTGCTCATCTTACCCAAAGTTATGTATGCATTTGATATTTACTCTATTAAAAGCGTTAAAGTAACATCCAATACCGAAGTGCTTCACCTCTCCTGCTCCTAGTCTCTTCCTTCACTCTCGGCCCATATAACAGAAGCAATTCACAGGAGTAGATCCACGCACCGCCTATCTAGGCGCGATACAAAAGGTGTGGCTACAGGTCGCAGGATGTCTTTCATGTACTGTGATTTGTAATTGTACGCAATAGCACTCCACACAATAAGGCCTTGAGATGGCGTTGTATGTCTTGAGAAAATGCAATCATTGTGATGCCACTCCCTCTGCCTGCGGCGAAACAAAATGCAGCCTTCATTTTCAAACAAACAGAACCTAGATCCTTCCGAAAACACTATCTCATGCCATTACTATCGCCACTAATGGCGTTTTGTACACCATTGCCGTCTAGCACATTTCTGTACATTCGTGAAAGGTAAGCGGAGAAATGAACGACGCGCACGTTTTCCATGCCGTACTAAACGGCGACGGTCTGTCACCTCTGATAGCGTACGAAGTGTTTCACTGTTTTACTCTTGCGCCAGAGCCGAGGAGGACACAGATCTCTCCCACAGTGCCATTCGGACGAGGTATGAGTCTCCTCGTGGGTTGTCTAGGTGGTGTTACCTGACGCATCTCGTAGTTCAAAATGTTCAAATCTGTGTGAGTTTCTAAGGGACCAAACAGCTGAGGTCATCGGTCCCTAGTCTTACACAATACGTAAACTACCTTATGCTAAGAGCAACACACACTCCCATGCCCGAGGGAGGACCCAAAACTCCGGCCGAAAGGCATCTCGTCGTGTTCTACGGCCTTCCGTGAACCATTCGGCACACATCCGTTGCACTGCTGAAATCCCACCAGAGCAGCAATTTCCCAGATGTATGCATCACATTCTCTCATGCCGGTAATGCGCCCTATTACAAACTCACTGTTTTGACGGTATGATTCGCTCATAAGTCTGCGATACATCCTGCAAGGTCTGCTCAAGTCACACTGGCCCATTACCTAACGTTTATAGCGACAACGAGAGCCGCATGCACATTATACTGGAAGGTATAGTTGCCCACGGGCCTACTTGGTTCAAATGCTAATCACTTCTGCGGAACTAATGTACAAGTCCTCTGAATATGAACGTCCTATCTCTATTCGTTCAAGGTGTTCCGCTACTTTCTGCACATGAGTGTACTAGGCTACCGTGTCGGCGGAGTCGCCTCGTTAACAGCGCTGCTGCTCCTATTTGTAACGAATGGTGTCACACTGCACCCGCGTATGCAGAGGAGTTGAGTACACGTCTCCGCAGAGCAGCGCAGGAGGGCATCACGCTGCCTACACAGACGGCGGCGCGTTCCCATTTGAGAGGCAGCTTGCGGACACTGCCCATTTCGTTGCGAACACCTCATTAACGCGGCGCCGCAGCCGAGTGGTGCCGGCAGGGATAATCACTAAAGGACGCACTCGCCGTGAGGCGCGGGCGGCGCATGCGCGTTCACGGCCGAGCGGCGGCGCCTCAGACAGACAATTAGCGGCCGCCGGCTGGCTGGCTACCTTGTCCGCCGTCGGGCGCGGGGATGGGCTCGCCGCCCTCGCGCCGCCACGTGATGGTGGGCTGCGGCGAGCCGGTGGCGGCGCAGCGCAGCGTCACGTTGTCGCCCTCGCGCACCACCAGGTCCGTGCTCGTCGGCTGGTCCAGGATGTCGGGCGGCACTGCAACAACCGGACACTTGCCATGCACTCTACCTCTCTAATAATGCCACTTTAACATTGTAAATTGAGGATGTCTTAGATGGCTATCACTTTGACTTCAGAAAAGGTAAAAGCACCGGAGAGGCAATTCTGACGTTGCGATTGATAGTGGAAGCAACACTAAAGAAAAATTGCGGTGTGCGTACTGTAAGACCTTCAGTACACACACCATCAGATTATTTGACTTGTCGCTAGTGACATTCGCTATTTTTGGCTTCATTAAAACAGCAAATAGTTAATACTTTCAGCCAGAAGGCAAATACTTGTTTATAAAGAATGATTACCGTTTAATAAGGCGTCGCATAGCGACGGTGGAATTTTCTAAATAATGTAATTCGTCGTCTTTGGGCGGCAAAATAAACAGAAAAATACGGATAGATACGCGATCCTTCACTATTTTGTTCGCTGGAGAACAAATGAAGCCTTGAGCAGTAAAGACTTGTACTGTTTTTCTTAAGTAAGACGGACGCACATTTGTGGCGGTCTGATCTAATTTTTTACTAAATAAATAAAAACGTGTTCCGTCTGAGTGAAGTGTGAAAATGAGAACTGTTATAACTTATCGTGACGACGCACGAGCGACTCTAGAGGACAATGGCTATATGAAAGAGCGCTCAATGAACATGAAATGGACATAAAAATCTACCGTCATTGTAGTATTAAGCTTAAGGTACGGTATATGTTTTAGTTATAATAAATATTTGTTCTGGAAATATTGGATCATTTAGCAGTGCTCATTCCTATCATAATCTCAGTATTATTTTCATTTTAATTATGCATTTTGCTAAGATTACAGACACCAAGATCAGCAGTCAAATGTGCGTGTTACATTGACAAGAAGAAAACTGTTTTATCGTCTTCTTGCATCAGCTTTAATATTGAATTTCCCTTTTGTGTGATGTTACAGCTGGTTTTGAGCCTTAAGAACTTTCTGGTCCCTTAGTAAATTGTTTATTCATAACACTAACTTCACAACCGGGTATGATCGTACCTAAGATCATGAAGTAATTAGAAAGGCGATAATGCAATTTCTTAATCAATAGCAAGCTAGCTGTGACTGCTTCAAGCCACGCGAAACTGCACTTAAAGACTATTCACATTTCATAACGCAATATTTTATGACAATGTTCAATCCATGATTCTTACGCCAATTGTGATTGATAAAACAGTAAGCGAAATCTCAAATTCCAACTTTTCCATTGAATAACGAAATCACTTTCACTTTGTTACATCACACGCTCTAACGAAGTAGGCGAATATCAGCAATATATCTCGTGGTCTTATCGTGGCGTGTTTATCTTCTGCCGTTAGGTCAGACGATAGAAATGCCACTTGCACGCTTAGAGTAGCAGATTGATGGTGACCAACTTTAAACAGAACTTGATTAGTTTTCACACACATTTATTAAAATAATAACAAGCATAAAAATTACTTAACCCGTTTCTGGATGCCATCTGACAATCTGAAGTTCCTTTGGTATTGGTGTGTTAATCTTATTCTCACAGATATCTCTGATACTTGACAAAAGTGTCTATACATTTATCTTCATGGCTATGTACAGGAATATGGTAATCTTATTGGGCGCAGACTGAAACTTGACTATAGACGGGTACAGACAAATGTAGTACTCGTACAGACTGTTGCAGACAAATGCAGACTGGTACAGACTAATGCAGACTGACCAATCGGAGGTCTGTACACTCGTCATAATACCTCGCGCGTTCATGTATCACTGCGCGAGTGTGATCCGCGAGGAGAAAAGGTTCTAAGTTAGCAGTAATCTCAATGGCTGCGTTACATATTAATACGCGGATCGGCGGAAGCAGAATTTGGTCTGTCTCTATGACAGCGCCATCTAGTAGTGCGGAGACGGACGAGCGCTGCGCCTGCGCTGTTGTGCTTAGCGGGGTGCGCTCTAGTGGGAAAGTTGTGTACGCGCTGACTACGCGGAACTATGTACACAACAAAAATCAAGACACATTTATAAAATTTGTAGACCTGTAAAATGCGGTTGACAATGTGAAATGGTGCAAGATCTTCGAAATTATTAGAAAAATATGCATACGCTATAGGAAGAGACAGGTATTATACAATATGTTCAAGAGTCAAGAGGGAAAAATAAGAGTGGACGACGAAGAATGAAGTGCTCGGATTAGAAAAGGTGTAAGACAGGTGTGTAGTCTTTCGCCCCTTACTGTTCAATCTCTACAGCGAAGAAGCAATGAGGGAAATAAAATAAAGGCTCATGAGTGGAATTAAAATTCAAGGTGAAAGGATATCAGTGAGAAGAGTCGCTGATGACATTTCTGTCTGACAGAAAGTGAAGAAGAATTAGATCATCTGTTGACTGAAATGATGAGTCTGATTAGTATAGAATAAGTACTGAGAGCAAATCGAAGAAAGAGGAAAGTAATGAGGAGTAGAATAAATGATAACAGCGAGAAACTTAACATAACGATTGGTGCTTACGAAGTAGATGAAGTTAAGGAATTCTACAACCCAGGAAGCATAACCAATGGTGGACGGAGGAAGGAGGACATCAAAAGCAGACTACCAATGGAATGAATATCATTCCTGGCCAAGAGAAATCTATTAACATCAAACATACGCCTTACCTTGAGGATGAAGTTTCTGAGAACGTACGTTTGGAAAACAGCATTTTATGGTAGTGAACATGGGCTGTTGGAAAAGAGAAGTGAATTGAAGCGTTTGAGATATGATTTTACAGACGAATGTTGAAAATTAGGTATATTGATAACATAAGGAGTGAGGAGGTTCTGCATAGAATCGGAGAGGAAAAGAATATCTGGAAAACACTGACAAGGAGGAGGGGCAGGATGATAGAACATTTTTTAAGACTTGAGGGAATGACGTCTGTGGTAGTAGAGGGAGATCTAGAGGGCAAGTACTGTAGAAGAAGACAGAGATTGGAATACTTTCAACAAATAATTGAGGACATAGGTTGCAAGTGCTACTCTGAGATGGAGAGAGGAATTCGTGGCGGGTCGCAACAAACCAGTCAGAGGACTGAAAAGGAAAAGATGTGCTTGAAGCTTGCAAAGTATTTCTCGCCGCGCTGTATTGCCGCGTGGTCTCGGGCGTATTGTCACAGTTCGCGCGGCTCCCCCCGTCGGAGGTTCGAGTCCTCCCTCGGGCATGGGTGTGTGTGTTATCGTTCGATTAAGGCGTGTGTACCTGTGGTCTGGGGGTAGCGTCTTTGATTCATAATCAGAAATGTCTTCGGTCCCAGGTTCGATCCCCGCCACTGCTTAAATTTTGATAAATAATCAGCATTGGCGGCCGAAGACTTCCGGCATAAGAAGTCAGCCTCGTTCTGCCAACGGCCTTGTCAAAGAGGGCGGAGGAGCGGATAGAGGTTCAGGGCACTCTCTTGTCCTAGGGGTGGGGAATTACCCCTAAAGGCGGAAGAATCAGCATGATCAACGACATGAGGATGCAGAAGGCAATGGAAACCACTGCATTAAAGACACGTAACGTGTATCCACAGGACATGTGGCCTGTATTTGAAGAAGTGTCATGATGATCTCTCCATTGGCAAAAGATTCCGGAATAGTCCCCCATTCGGATCTCCGGGAGGGGACTGCCAAGGGGGAGGTTACCATGAGAAAAAGATTGAATAATCAACGAAAGGATAACGTTCTACGAGTCGGGGCGTGGAATGTCAAAAGCTTGAACGTGGTAGGGAAACTAGAAAATCTGAAAAGGGAAATGCAATGGCTCAATCTAGATACAGTAGGGGTCAGTGAAGTGAAGTGGAAGGAAGACAAGGATTTCCGGTCAGATGAGTATCGGGTAATATCAACAGAAGCAGAAAATGGTATAACAGGTGTAGGATTCGTTATGAATAGGAAGGTAGAGCAGCGGGTGTGTTACTGTGAACAGTTCAGTGACCGGGTTGTTCTAATCAGAATCGACAGCAGACCAACACCGACAACGATAGTTCAGGTATACATGCCGACGTCGAAAGCTGAAGATGAACAGACAGAGAAAGTGTATGAGGATATTGAAAGGGTAATGCTGTATGTAAAAGGACGCGAAAATCTAATAGTCATGGGCGACTGGAATGCAGTTGTAGGGGAAGGAGTAGAAGAAAAGATTACGGGAGAATATGGGCTTGGGACGAGGAATGAAAGAGGAGAAAGACTAACTGAGTTCTGTAACAAGTTTCAGCTAGTAATAGCGAATACCCTGTTCAAGAATCACAAGAGGAGGAGGTATACTTGGAAAAGGCCGGGAGATACCGGAAGATTTCAATTAGATTACATCATGGTCAGACAGAGATTTCGAAATCAGATACTGGATTGTAAAGCGTACCCAGGAGCAGATATAGACTCAGATCACAATATAGTAGTGATGAAGAGTAGGCTGAAGTTCAAGACATTAGTCAGAAAGAATCAATACGCAAAGAAGTGGTATACGGAAGTACTAAGGAATGACGAGATACGTTTGAAGTTCTCTAACGCTATAGATATAGCAATAAGGAATAGCGCAGTAGGCAGTACAGTTGAAGAGCAATGGACATCTCTAAAAAGGGCCATCACAAAAGTTGGGAAGGAAAACATAGGTACAAAGAAGGTGGCTGCGAAGAAACCATGGGTAACAGAAGAAATACTTCAGTTGACTGATGATAGGAAGAAGTACAAACATGTTCCGGGAAAATCAGGAATACAGAAATACAAGTCGCTGAGAAATGAAATAAATAGGAAGTGCAGGGAAGCTAAGACGAAATGGCTGCAGGAAAAATGTGAAGACATCGAAAAAGATATGATTGTCGGAAGGACAGACTCAGCATACAGAAAAGTCAAAACAACCTTTGGTGACATTAAAAGCAACGGTGGTAACATTAAGAGTGCAACGGGAATTCCACTGTTAAATGCAGAGGAGAGACCAGATAGGTGGAAAGAATACATTGAAAGCCACTATGAGGGTGAAGATTTGTCTGATGTGATAGAAGAAGAAACAGGAGTCGATTTAGAAGAGATAGGGGATCCAGTATTAGAATCGGAATTTAAAAGAGCTTTGGGGGACTAACTGTCAAATAAGGCAGAAGGGATAGATAACACTCCATCAGAATTTCTAAAATCATTGGGGGAAGTGGCAACAAAACGACTATTCACGTTGATGTGTAGAATATATGAGTCTGGCGATATACCATCTGACTTTCGGAAAAGCATCATCCAGACAATTCAGAAGACGGCAAGAGCTGACAAGTGCGAGAATTATCGCACAATCACCTTAACAGCTCATACATCGAAGCTGCTTACAAGAATAATATACAGAAGAATGGAAAAGAAAACTGAGAATGCGCTAGGTGACGATCAGTTTGGCTTTAGGAAAAGTAAAGGGACGAGAGAGGCAATTCTGATGTTGGGCTAATAATGGAAGCGAGGCTAAAGAAAAATCAAGACACTTTCATAGGATTGGTCGACCTGGAAAAAGCGTTCGACAATATAAAATGGTGCAAGCTGTTCGAGATTCTGAAAGCTATAGGGAGAGACGGGTCATATACAATATGTACAACAACCAAGAGGGAATAATAAGAGTGGACGATCAAGAACGAAGTGCTCGAATTAAGAAGGGTGTAAGACAAGGCTGTAGCATTTCGCCCCTACTCTTCAATCTGTACATCGAGGAAGCAATGATGGAAATAAAAGAAAGGTTCAGGAGTGGAATTAAAATACAAGGTGAAAGAATATCAATGATACATTGCTATCCTGAGTGAAAGTGAAGAAGAATTAAATGATTTGCTGAACGGAATGAACAGTCTAATGGCTCAAATGGCTCTGAGCACTATGGGACTCAACTGGTGTGGTCATAAGTCCCCCTAAAACTTAGAACTACTTAAACCCAAATAACCCAAGGACATCACACACATCCATGCCCGAGGCAGGATTCGAACCTGCGACCGTAGCGGTCGTGCGGTTCCAGACTGTAGCGCCTTTAACCGCTCGGCCACTCCGCCCGGCTGAACAGTCTAATGAGTACACAGTATGGTTTGAGAGTAAATCGGAGAAAGACGAAGGTAATGAGAAGTAGTAGAAATGAGAACAGCGAGAAACTTAACATCAGGATTGATGATCACGAAGTCAATGAAGTTAAGGAATTCCGCTACCTAGGCAGTAAAATAACCAATGACGGACGGGGCAAGGAGGACATCAAAAGCAAACTCGCTATGGCAAAAAAGGCATTTCTGGCCAAGAGAAGTCTACTAATATCAAATACCGGCCTTAACTTGAGGAAGAAATATCTGAGGATGTACGTCTGGAGTACAGTGTTGTATGGTAGTGAAACATGGACTGTGGGAAAACCGGAACAGAAGAGAATCGAAGCATTTGAGATGTGGTGCTATAGACGAATGTTGAAAATTAGGTGGACTGATAAGGTAAGGAATGAGGAGGTTCTACGCAGAATCGGAGAGGAAAGGAATATGTGGAAAACACTGATAAGGAGAAGGGACGGGGTGATAGGACATCTGCTAAGACATGAGGGAATGACTTCCATGGTACTAGAGGGAGCTGTAGAGGGCAAAAACTGTGTAGGAAGACAGAGATTGGAATACGTCAAGATAATAATTGAGGATGTAGGTTGCAAGTGCTACTCTGAGATGAAGAGGTTAGCACAGGAAAGGAATTCGTGGCGGGCCGCATCAATCCAGTCAGTAGACGGATGACAAAAAAAAAAAAAAAAAAAAAAAAAAAAAACCATAAGGACCGATGACCTCAGCAGTTTGGTCCCATAAGACCTTATCATAAATTTCGAAAAATTAAACATTTGTCGGCAACCCCCTTGTACTCTTCAGGGGGTTATTGAGGTATCGAGAGCCAGTACCCGAGCGAAGGAGTAGTTCTCCAGCCTACAGGTGTTGGGCCAATCTTTCCGTTAATCTCATAGCTGTATCCTGGAGCGCATGCCCTCTAGTAAGACAGATAAGGTCGCCTGGTTCCCTACTCGCAGACATCAACACCAAAATCTGATGTTATAAGTTTGCTTCCGGAAAACACTGGCGTTGCCCATGTCTCAGGCGGCGCTGAAATCACCGCACATTTTGCTTATGCCGATCAAGTGTCCGAAAAGAGATTGGCGCATGTAACTTCAGCTCAGCCACTATTTAGTAGGTGGCACACTTGCAAGGCAGCAGTCCCGTACCTACCGGCTGACAAAAGTGACTGAAAGAATGATATCGACAAGCTCCAAGCAAGTTCTACCATGTTCTAGGAATTCAAGGTGTAAAGGCGTATAAGCGCAGATATTTCTCATCAATGATAAAATACGCTGCAATTGTAAGAAATATTTATTTACAAAAAGGAAAGAACAACTCGGTTTCAGAACGTACGTCACATTTTCAGATGCATATTAAAATGTGAGTCCACAAAGGATGCATGACAGAGATTGTGGACTCACATTTCAATATGAACCTGAAGATCGGACATACAGCCGGAAAACATGTTGTGCTTTCCTTTTTAGAAATAAATAACTGCTACTACTACAGAAGATTTTTATATTTGATGATGAAAGCAGTTGTGGATGTCCTGTCAAGAGAAACGTGAGGCAGGTTTTTCTGTTGGTGGCTGAGGACTGTGTGTACATCAGAATTTACATCATTTGCAAATTAATAATTATAGCTGTTATAAGCTGTGTACTTTTAGGTTGTGTAGTACCTCTGCATATGTATGGTACAAGCAAGCCATTAATGCTTATTTTCCCCTGGGCAGCAGGTCAGGTGTAGCACCGTAGATGTTGGACACAAAACGGTTACTGTATACTGGCAGGCGTAAAGGTGCAATTACAAACACCCAGAAAACATCAGGTCGTAAAGTTTGTGACCGAGCGTCTAAAGCGCTGCAATCATGGACTATGCAGCAGGTCCCGGCGGAGGTTCGAGTCCTCCCTCGGGCATGGGTGTGTGTGTTTGTACCTAGGATAATTTAGGTTAAGTAGTGTGTAAGCTCAGGGACTGATGACCATAGCAGTTAAGTCCCATAAGAATTCACGCACATTTTTGAAATTTTGTGATGTGTTTGTGGCAAGACCGTTGGATGCAAGGAAAAAACAATCCACACACTAATTTGTGTACATATTAAGGTACTGCATAGAAAAATATTTGCAGTTATACCCATTACACCCCGTGTATACCACAAACATAGACAACATAGGAGAGCGCTGTCTCACCCTGCGATGGCCTCAACTCGCTTCTGGACTGGTATGGTGCAATAACTTTTAAAAAATCAACTGAGAAAATTGAATATAGCACAACTGCTAGTTACGTAGCAGCACTGGTTACAACAACTCCTAGCTGATTACCTCCGCATTCTGCAAGCAACCAAGCTATGGTCCTTCAGGAAGCCATCAATCTACCATTACACTCTCATCGTCATCAAATGATTTGTGTGATTTTGCGTCTAAGTGACTATTTAAGTCTCTTAGGTTTTACTGTGTAAAAAATTTGTCATTTAGCTCTGTTGTTTGTACTTGGCATCTACGTGATAACTAATGGCCTTCTGTAATTCACATTCCAACTACTCACATTAATTAAACTATAGGCCCTGTGTTTCTTTTATGCTGTCACTAGTAGTTATCCGGCAACCTTTGGAGAACGTCACGGCTGGGTGACTGTCATCATAACACTCCTAAATGAGCTGTGACTGGAGGCTGTACGGATGGCTTAAAAGTGTGTGATTTTGCGACTCCCACTGCAGAGAAATTTGTAAAAGTTGTGCCAACCCTGCCCGGAAACACCATCTTGCTGAAAGCTCCATCAGCGGGGGCATAAAATAGCCAGTGAAAGCGACTACATTCTGCTCCTGATTCTTACTGGATGGAATACCTAATGGTTAAATAACTTCTTGGAGAGTTTCGGGAGTGCATAACATCATTCGTGCGATGCAGGAGTCTGTAACACCTTGGGTGAAGTTAGTGCTTTCGTAGTGTATTTCAGACGTAGGAAGAGAATTGTCGTTCCTCACCAACCGAAATAATTCTAGCAGCACGGGAAGTTTAGAGGTGTCGAAAGTGCTTTCCTGTGCGCAGGCGTCGATGTCGATTTGAAGTTTCTAGTGTTTTAGTTGTATTTTGCCAATGGATTGATCGGGCACGCGCTTGGAAGGGTAAACCAATACGTCGGACCGTGCAGCTAGGAGCTAGCTAGGCGGAAGTATTTCATTGAAGTAAACGGACCTGCCGATACTTGATAGAAGCAGATAGATTTCATTTGCAGTCAGGGATTAACACAGCAAACAGATAAGTATCAGTCTGTATTGTATTACCAATCCACCTAGACTTCAGCTACGTATAGCCACCATCAGCGTGTTTAGTAGCAGATTATGCAGACAAAGAAAGCACATACGTACACATGTTGCTAAAACGTCCATAAACATTAAACAGTCCATACCTCAGTTCACACTCACACAGAGGTATGAATTGAGCTATGGGCAGTTTATGACCATTTTGTCATGTGTATACTTACTTTCTGAGTCTAAAACCACTACTAAACGATTCGATTATAGTTGTAATGTAGCCAAAATCCAGCTCAATATGCAAAAAAATACACGTGATACGCGACTGTTTATCGTGTTCATTCCTGATTATACACTGAAGAGATAGAGAAACTGGTAAACCTGCCTAATATCGTGTAGGGCCCCAGCGAACACGCAGAATTGCCGCAAAACGCCATATTATGGACTCGACTAGTGTTTGAAGTAGTTCTGGAGGAAACTGACACAATGAATCCTGAAAGGCTTTCCAGACATCCGTAAGAGTACGAGAGAGTGGAGATCTCTTCTGAATAGCACTTTGCAAGATATGCTCAATGATGTTATGTCTAGGGAATTTGGTGGCCAGCGGAAGTGTTTAAACTCAGAAGAGTGTTCCTGGAGCCGCTCTGTAGTAATTCTGGACGTTTGGGGTCTCGCATTGTCCTGCTGAAATTTACCAAGTTTGTCCGAAAGCACAACGAAGATGAATGGATGCAGATCATCAGACAGGATGCTTAATTGTGTGTAAACTTGCCAGAGTCGTATCTAGACGAATCAGGGGTCCTATATCACTCCAACCGCACACGCCCCATACCCATTACAGAGCCTCCACCAGCTTGAACAGTCCCCTGCCGACATGCAGGGTCCATGGATTCATTAGCTTGTCTCCATACTCGTACACGTCTATCCACTCTATACAATTTGAAATGAGACTCGTCCGACCAGACAACATGTTTCTAGTCATCAACAGTCCAACGTGAGTGTGGATGATCCCAGCTGAGGCGCCGCGCGGGGTAGCGGCGTGGTCTAGGGCGCCTTGTCACGGCCCGTGCGGCTGCTCACGTCCGAGGTTCGAGTCCTCCCTTGGGCATGGGTGTGTGTGTTGTCCATAGCGTAAGTTAGTTTAAGTTAGATTATGTTGTATGTAGGCTTAGGGACCGATGACAAAAAAATGGCTCTGAGCACTACTGGACTTAACTTCTCAGGTCATCAGTCCTCTAGAACTTAGAACTACTTAAACCTAACAAACCTATCTGTGTAACCAGTTATTTATCAGTGGAATATTTCCTGAATGGCTGAAATATGCTGAAGTTAACCCACTGTTTAAGAAGGGAGATAAAGAAATAGCATCAAATTTCCGTCCAATTTCACTGTCGCCAGCATTCTCAAAAATTTTCGAAAAAGTAATGTACAGTAGGCTTTACAACCATCTTATCTCAAATAACACACTGTCAAAGTCACAGTTTGGATTTATAAAAGGTTCTGATATTGAGATGGCTATCTACACTTACAGTGAAAATGTGCTTAATTCATTAGACAAAAAATTGCGAGCAACTGGTATATTTTGTGATCTGTCAAAGGCATTTGACTGTGTAAATCACAATATCCTTTTAAGTAAATTAGAGTATTATAGTGCAACAGGAAATGCTGAAAAATGGTTCAAATCTTATATCTCTGGCAGGAAACAAAGGGTGTTATTAGGAAAGAGACATGTATCAAGCTATCAGTCATCGTCCAACTGGGAACTAATTACATATGGGGTCCCACAAGGTTCCATTTTGGGACCCTTACTTTTCTTGTGTATATCAATGACCTTTCATCAGTAACATTACCAGATGCCAAGTTCGTTTTGTTTGCCGATGATACAAACATTGCAATAAACAGCAAATCAATTGTACTCTTAGAAAGATCCGCTAATAAAATATTTGTGGATATTAATCACTGGGTCCTAGCCAATTCTTTGTCACTTAACTTTGAAAAAACACGCTACATGCAGTTCAGAACTTGTAAGGGGTGTTCCACGAGTATATGTCGAACATACGATGACAAGAAGATAGAAGAAGTGGACAATGTTAAATTCTTGCTTGATAATAAATTCAACTGGGAGGAGCACACCACAGAACTACTGAAGCGTCTTAACAAATCTCTGTTTGCAATGCGAATTTTGTCAGACATAGGGGATATAAAAATGAAAAAGCTGGCATACTATGCTTACTTTCATTCTATAATGTCATATGGGATTATTTTTTGGGGTAATTCATCAAGCCAAGCTAAAGCTTTCCGGGCACAAGGACGTCCAGTAAGAGTTATATGTGGTGTGAACTCAAGAACATCCTGCAGAAGCCTGTTTAGGGAACTAGGGATACTAACTACTGCTTCCCAATATATTTATTCCTTAATGAAATTTGTCGTTAAAAATATATCACTTTTTCAAACCAACAGCTCAATTCACGGAATCAATACTAGAAATACGAATAATCTTCACAAGGATTTAAAGTCACTTAGTCTTGTACAGAAAGGTGTGCATTATTCAGGAACACACATTTTCAATAACTTGCCAGCAGCCATAAAAAGCTTAACAACCAATGAAATTCAGTTTAAGAGAAGCCTAAAGGATTTATTGGTGGCCAACTCCTTCTACTCCATTGATGAATTTCTCAGTAAAACCAACTGATTTGTGTGTATATATATAAATAAAATATAACTTCCGCGCAATGTCAGTGCAGTAATGTGTTCATTGTAAATGTGTGTGTGTGTGTGTGTGTGTGTGTGTGTGTGTGTGTGTGTGTGTGTAAGTACAATCTAACTTCTGCACCATTTCAGTGCAGTAATGTGTTCATTGTAAATAAGTATTGTAGTAGGTGTATTACATGTTTATTACATTATAAATAAATAAAAAACTTTTTCATTTTAAATTCAGTGCATTAGTATTTGTAAAATGACTTTCATATAGTGTTCATTAAAAAATGACGATCATTCCACTTGGGACCTGTGGAATGGTACTTTAGCTTATTTGTTTTAGTTGTAAATATTTGTCATGAATTGTTGTTTTTTGACATGTTCCACATCCTGGAGGACCTCCTCACTACGGATCAATTGGAATGAAAGTAAATCTAATCTAATCCGAAAATAACATCACACAGATCCATTCCCGAGGCAGGATTCGAACCTGCGACCGGAGTGGTCGCGCGGCTCCAAACTGTAGCGCCTCGAACCGCTCGGCCACTCCGGCCGGCAGGGACCAACGGCCTCAGCAGTTTGGTCCCATAAAACCATTCCAAGAATTTCCAATTTTCTAGGCGAGACATAATGACTTGTGTCGTGCAGTCATCAAGGGTACACGAGCGGGCTTTCGGCTCCGAAAGCCCACATCGATGTTGTTTCATTGAATGGTTCGAACGCTGACACTTGTTACTGGCCCAGCATCGATATCGGAACAATTTTCAGAGGGGTAGCACTTCTGTCACGTAGCACGATTCTCTTCAGTCGTCGTTGGTCCCGTTCTTGTAGGATGTTTTTCCGGCGGTACCGATGTCGGAGATTTGATATTTTACCGAATTCCTGATACTTACGGTTCACTCGTGAAATGGTCGTACGGGAAAATACCCACTTCATCGCTACCTCGGCGATGCTGTGTCGCCGGCCGGTGTGACCGAGCGGTTCTAAGCGCTTCAGTCCGGAACAACGCGGCTGCTACGGTCGCAGGTTCGAATCCTGCCTCGGGGATGGATGTGTGTTATGTCCTTAGGTTAGTTAGGTTTACGTAGTTCTAAGCCTAGGGGACTGATGACCTCAGATGTTAAGTCCCATAGTGCTTAGAGCCATTTGAACCATTTGATGCTGTGTCCCATCGCTCGTGCGGCAACTACAATACAACGTTGAAACTCTTTTAAATCTTGATAACCTGCCATTGTAACAGCAGTAACCAGTCTAACAACTGTGCCTGATACTTGTTAGCTTGTATAAGCGTTGCCGACCGCTGCGCCGTACTGTGTCCGTTTACATATCTCTGTATTTGAATACGCAAGCCTACATCAGTCCCTTTGACGCTTAAGTGTAATAAGGAATCCAGTCAGATAAATTCCATTTGTTTCCGGCAAAATCTGAGTGTTTTGTTTTTGTGATTCTTTTCCTTTATTGACACTGAAGGATGTTTCTGTTTTGTTATATGGAGATTATCCATGTGAGCGCCTGGCAGTCTGTAGTAGGTGGTGTAAGAATTATTAGCGCTGATTTCATTTCAGTCCAGCAGATGGATCGCTGCAAGGAGTTGATTGGAGGTATTGAAGTAGTCACAAATTTACTATTTCCTCTGAGATCAATGACAATGCTGGCTCCCCTTATTTCGGCTCACTGTGTATCTGTAACAGCGCAGAAAAGTAATCCAGATACGCAATCGAAAGTTTCCGAGGAAGTTTATGGAGCAATACGTAGCGTGATTTGTCTGCGTGCCGCTCGGCATTAAAGCCGTTGACGTGGACGTGACGGGAAATCTGGATTCACGACATACAGAGCCGTGGGCACATAGGACGTGCCGTCCAGTGTGATTCGCGCTTTCAGCGCTCTCCAGCGGCCGATGTCGGCATTATATATGCTCTCAGATGCACAGTTTCTTTAAGAAAACGGACGCGAGGGAAGTAGCTGCGTCAGCTGTGTTAACGGATGTAGAAGGAGGGCAGAGGAAGTCCCAAAGAAGATTTTTTTCTCGTCTTTGGCTTGAACAGCGAATTGCTGATAGAAGAACACAAAATAATGCTGAACAACGAACTGAGAGACATAGTAGTAGGAGTTATTCGTTAACTCAATTGCATTTTATCCCATTTTCGGTTATAAATTGAACGTAGTTAATGTAAAGGGTCTAACGCCAATTTGCGCAAGTATAATATTTTCGATGTTGCGTTGACTACTAACACTCAGAAATGACTTACTTCATCACATAAATTCGAGATTCTACTCGTAATTTCATTACAGCGGAAGAGATTTTCCGAAGCTGCTCGCCATCATTGAAACAGATATTTAATTTCAAGTTACAAACACAAGCCAGTCTATTAACCCAGGTACATATATGATGCTGATGATGTCCCATACTGCTTGACAGAGCATAGGGGAACATATGGGAGAGCCGCACCGCTGTACTAAGCAAGGTCCTAGCGGAGGTGGTTTACCATTGCCTTCCTCCGAAAGTAATGGGGATGAATGATGATGATGATGAGGACAACACAACAGTACCCAGTCATCTCGAGGCAGGTGAAAATCCCTGACCCGCCGGGAATCGAACCCGGGACCCCGTGCGAGAACGCTACCGCGTTGCAATGGCGTACTTTCGTAGCACGTAACACTAAAAACATCAATTGCAGGGAGCCGTTACCTACCAGTTGTGTAGGTCCCTGCAATTTTATTAAATATAAAAAAAACCGTAGCTAAAACGACGCGTTTTCGGAAGAGTCTCAATTTTCTGATGCTTTGAAACAGCTTATATTCGTACCACGTATTCCATGAGGAAGAAAACGCCTCATCTACGACGTCTATTTGGGTCGGTTTCTACCTGTGCAGAGGCGTCGGTTGTGTTACCTCTAGCCGGCCGAAGTGGCCGTGCGGTTAAAGGCGCTGCAGTCTGGAACCGCAAGACCGCTACGGTCGCAGGTTCGAATCCTGCCTCGGGCATGGATGTTTGTGATGTCCTTAGGTTAGTTAGGTTTAACTAGTTCTAAGTTCTAGGGGACTAATGACCTCAGCAGTTGAGTCCCATAGTGCTCAGAGCCATTTTTGTGTTACCTCTGCATGGTTTTGGTTGGAGCAATTGTCTCCAGGTCGTCGTCCATCCAAAGGAAGAAAGCCAGCTGGAGAAGAACGAGCAGGGCCGTAGGGATGCAGCACCAGTGCAGTTGGGCATGGAGCCCCAGTGTGGTCCGCACAACCAGTACCAGTTGGGACGACCGATGATTGGTCGTCCGGTCAGTCATCACATCGACGACGTGTATTTGGGTCGGTTCCTTCCTGTGCAGAGATGTCGGTTGTGTTTCCTCTGCGTGGTTGGGTCCAAGCCAGTGTCCCCGGGACGTCGTCTGTCCGAAGGAAGCCAGTGAGTAGGAGACGCACCAGTAGTGCAGTCGGGACGGAGGTGCAGTCGCGGACGGACCAACAGTCCAGTCGGTCGCTTGGCGTGCAGCAGCAAGCAAGCCCACGTCGCGAGGAGTCGGGCTGGAGCCGCTGGCGGCGCGGTTGGAGTGCGAGGTGCTGCTTGCGAGTGCTACGAAGTCCGTCGCCCACCGATCTTGTACATGAAATTTGAGTCCTCGCTTAACTTACTATCGAGCCTCAACTGTTTACATTTCTTCATTTCTTCCTGGTTGACGATTTTGGGACATTCCCACGAGCAAAAACGTGTGTGTATTTAAGTTGACGAAGATTCCAGCCGTCTTCCTGTGGAATTTAACTTAATTTATACCCTGTTATTGAAGTTCACCAGCCATATCTTCTGCCTTGTGGCCGTCGATTTTCTGGTTATGTGCCCTGGTTGCTCACGTAATTTTAAGCAGTGTGTTTTCCTCATCGTGTTGTTGCTGTCAAGTGCGGCGCGTAGTTCGACAGTTGAGGTGTTGTTGGTCGTTGTGGGCGCCAACATCCTGTGTGTTGTAGTGTTGAAATTTTGTGGTCGTTTTGCTCGTTTTGTGGAGCGGAACTGATTTGGTTGATTGGTCGGTTGCCTGTTTGTCGGTTGGGTTGCCTGCCGATTAAGAGGTTGTTGATCAAGCTGCCTGTCTCGCCTAAACGGGCGTTAGTGTTACAATTCCAAGCCGACCTTTGGAACTTCTGAGTGTCGTTCCGCGTCTGTTGCATATTAATTTCCCATTTTGAGTTTTAGTTATTTGGTTGATGTGTGGCTCTCAGCTGAGTTTCATATATGCTGAATTAATGATCTTGTCTTGCCCTTAAGACATGAGATTGTTGTTTTTATAGGGCCTTCAGCCGAATTTTACACCAAATCTTTTAAGGACTTACGCCGTTAAATTATTGTGTTGATGTGTGGCAGTTTTTGTTATATTGCTAGAGAAGGCCGAAATGCACGCTATAAGCTCACGCAGGATGGCTTGAGGTCTGAAACAGGATACGTAATGAATGCTATAAAGAAAAGTACGTAGCTGCTGGAATACTTAACTTTAATCCATCATTTGTATACCTCGTTCTTGATGAGACATGCTTTATACGATAACTATCAATAGCTATGGCTAGGTCGTAGCCATTGACTTAGCTGAAGGCTATTCTAACTATCTTCTCTGCAAATAAACGAGGCTTCGTCAGTGTTGCATCGCTAGCTAAGTCGTCCGTACAACTGGGGCGAGTGCTAGTAAGTCTCTCGAGACCTGCCGTGTGGTGGCGCTCGGTCTGCGATCACTGACAGTGGCGACACGCGGGTCCGACATGTACTAATGGACCGCGGCCGATTTAAAGCTACCGCCTAGCAAGTGTGGTGTCTGGCGGTGACACCACAGTTTTAATATCTCTTAAATTAATGTTCTTGTCTTGTCCTTAAGGCATACAGTTGTGATGTTTTTGTATGGGGCCTTCAGCTGAATTTGCTTGAGTTGTTTTAAGATAAGGCCTTCTGCCAGGCCGGCCGGTGTGGCCGAGCGGTTCTAGGCGCTTCAGTCTCGAACTGCGCGACCGCTACGGTCGCAGGTTTGAATCCTGCCTCGGGTATGGATGTGTGTGATGTCCTTAGTTATGTTTAAGTAGTTCTAAGATCTAGGGGACTGATGACCTTCGATGTTAAGTCCCATAGTGCTCAGAGCCATTTGAACCATTTTTTTTAGCCTTCTGCCATTGGATTGAAACACTTCTTTTAGCTTAATATGCGGCCTCCAGCCGAACTCCATTAAGATTAAAGTGCTACGGCCTTCAGCCTGTTTAGTTTGTAGATTTAGAAAATATTTTTGAGTGGTACTTCCAGAAGAACCTTCTATGTCAATTTCTTACTTACGCCTTTCGTCTTGAATTTTGAGTGTGGCCTTCAGCCGATCTAAAGTTAATCAAAGGAGATCCATTACAACTTTGAGTGTTTTGCACTCTTGTGTAATAATGTATGCGGACAAATAAACTTTGTATGTTGAGTCGAACTGACAGCAACTTCATTTTGGCCCCTTTCCACAACCTAATCCTCTCTGGCCTGGTAGCCCAGGCATTTCAGTAACTGCATTTGGTATGTTTCAAAACGTCATTTCTCCCAGCGCAACTTACAGCTCCACAGCTTCAAATTCTCAAGGTGTCGGCCGCATCGACAGCCCTATTATGCACTTAACACAATCTATGGAAATTGTAGATCAACCTCACTATATCCGCCCATTTCAATCCCACGGAATATTGCTGGGACTATTTAGGACAAGAGTGAACCATAGGAATCAACATCTCCGCGATGTGGTAGCTCTTGCTTCAGTTGAATACAGTACAACTAAAGAAACTTCTAGACTACTTTCTTCGTCGAACTGAGGGATTTTTCAGGTCTAGAGACGGTGTTAGTCGATATTAGCACAATCTCTCCTGGGGGTTGACTAACATTTACTCATATGCTGATATGTGACGTAACGGTTACTTTATGCTATCCATCTTGGGAAGGTTATTTATGATAATTAGATTCATTAATGATAAATAGTGTGTTTAAGAGCGGAATTTTCAAGTGATAAAAATAAACAAGTAATTTGCATCAGCTGCAAAAATGTTATTAATGTATGCTGCAATCCAATAAACGTATGTAGGAGACTAAGCGACCGTTAGGAATTAATGCAAAGGCAAATAGCCACGAGTCACGTATTATTCACTATATTACTACGAGGGCCATTCAACAAACAATGCAACACGTTTTTTCCTTCAAAATAGCGTCTGCAGCAGGTTCTACGCAGTGAGCTGCCACTGAGATTCTTTTAGTATAAAACTAGAGCATCGCAGATATTCATAGGCGCTTGGAGAATGTCTACAGAGACCTGGCAGTGAACAAAAGCACGATGAGTCGTTGGAACGTGCGGACAGTCTCATTCTAATCAAAATATCCACCGGTGTACTGCCGGTCTACAGTGTCCAACGGGCAGTACACCCGTGGATTTTTGATTATCAAATACGCCGGGAGAAACTCAAGAGTCACAGTCTCATCCTAAATAATCGACGGATCAGAACCAAACACCTCCCTGCACAACTGGACGTCTCTGTTGGTAGTACTGACACATTCGTCCATCAGATTGGCTCCTCAAAGGTGGGTGTCCGCTGTGTTCCTCGGCGCTTAATAGAATTGAGCCGTGTGCGGCTCACGTTGATGCCGTTCATAGCTTGGCATCCTGTAATAACGATAGTGACGTCTCGTTTTCTTAGTGTGTTCACTGGCTCCACTACATTTGCTCGCCTTGTCTGTCCGTGAGTCGCAGCAGCAGCGCTTATCGATAGTGCGTACTATAGTACCATCTTTGGAAGGGCCTCGAGAATTTCCGGGTCGTCGTGTGTCGAGCGAGTGGAGATGGAACGGAGCAGCAATGACGGCCGGAAAGCCAGTACTCGCCTGACCGCTGGTGACACACATGCACTGTACGACGGAAGGATGTGGTCACGAGAGTGCACGACCACGTCAAGGACCGGATTCAGCGAGTTTTGGTTGAATGGACCGTGATATTCGAGTAGCCCAGATTTCACTGTCCGCCCGTCGAAGTGACCTCATGGAAATAAGTCGTCAGTCGACGATTTATAGTGGGATCTTCCCCGTGCCTGACTTGAGTGGGGACGACTGTTTGTTGGTCGTTCGGTCGGTCGTCGCAGCGGACGATGTGCATTTGGTCCTCCGACCGCTTCTGGCTTCTCTGTGTTCGTGCAACTTATAATTCGTCCGTATTGTTTCACAGCGGCTAGTTTTAGTAATGTGAGTTGTTGGTGGAATTGTTTTACAGTATCTGTGTGTATCTTGTGGTTTTGAATGAGCAGTTATTTTAATGCGGTCTGCGTACTGCATTTGGTGAGGAGATCAGGTCGGTTGGGGGCGAAGCAGCGAGCAGGTCCGTGCAGCGTGTGGGCAAGCCGGGGCCACTGGCGGCGTGCTGCCACTGCCGGATCGAGCAAGGGTAGCTGCGAGAGCGACGACTTCGTTCCACACCGTACCCTGGGTGTTTATGTTGAGTGAAGACTTAACTGCTAGTGCAACCTCGACTATTGTGAGATCTCGACTTTGGTCGGCGGGCCACTGGGCCTGGCGGCAATGAGTGAAGTGTTTCGAGGCGGTCAAATATTGCAGCCGTCTTTATCTATTTGTTATTCATCATTGAATTTAGTATTATTCCTATTAGTGAAGTGCAACCAGAGGTATTTTCTGCCTTGTGGCCGCCAACGCCCCAGTTACCTGCCCTGTAGGTTTGCGTACTTTCTGGAAGTATACTTTTTCTCGTCGTGTTGATGCTGTCGGACACGGCGTGTTGTTCGACAGCCTCTTGTATTGTACTGTGTACAGTTTTTTTGGGGAGGTTTACCTTGGTTCTGGTGTTTCCTTCGGCCTTGGGTGTTTTCTGAAGATGCAGTGCTGTCTGTCTCTTCGCCCTTGCCTAAAAATATTCCATCGTTGTACCGCTGATCTGACGTTACGCGGAATGGTTAGTCGGTCAGTCAGCGCTTAAGCTGCCCCTAGTTTGAGTTGCCATCCTGTTACGTGAGTACAACTCTTGGCTGCCTGTCTCACCTTACTTTATGTTTGAATTACCTTCCCAGGCCGACCCTGGAACACTTGCTGAGAACCGCTTGCCCTGATTCCTTAGATTGTGATGTTTGTTTTAAAGCTATTTGTAATTTTCTAATTATTGTTGGTGTGGCCTTCAGCCGATCAATAATTTCACCTCTCTCGTGATAAGGCCCTCAGCCGTGTTGCAGTAAGTTTTTTTAAGCAATCTCAGCTCTCAAGAAGACCATACAGAGCAACGAGCAACGAAGGATCGTCTGTGCGACAATACTTGCACGTTACGACGGAGGTTACTGATGCAGCATGCTCCCATGTGGAGCAGTAGATTGGTACTATGCGGGCATACGGAGCAGCGCAATAAGATGGCGCAAGGTCGTCGCATTCAAGGTAGATTATGTCGAAAAAGGATTTTTTTAGCCAAAAGTGTAAGGAATACAGTTTTGTATTTGAAACCGGAAATACAAATCTGCTTTCGGGAAAATAGTGTTGCGTTACTTATTAAAGGCCCCTGTAGTTTTAATCTTTTATCGAGAGCATCTTGAGATAATTATCTCCCTTCCGGCAACAAGTTAAAAGTTCATAGACATTCAGCCACCAACATCAACAACAGCTCCATCTCTAGGCGATGAAATCTCAGGGTGCTCTATTTGCAGAGTGAAACTAACTAACAATAAGGCTATTAATACGCTCTATTCGCACCATCAACAGAACAGGCTCTGCTGACGGTATATTACGCCTTCCGCATCGCTGGCTTCGGCTTCTACACAACGCTCGTGACTACTTTGAAGGACAGTAATAGGTGCAAACATGTAAATGTTCTGTATCGGTTGTGAATAAATAGTTGCCACTATTTAAGTTCCGACGTTCGTATAAAGTAATTATTCCATAACACTCCATTGAGGTAAGCAAGAAGTTACTACTACGTCTGAAGATGTCTCTCTGGTAGGTATGATACGCTGTGTTGTGTATGCAAGAATCTCTTCAATCCAGTCACACAGTTGGTATGATATTCCATACGTTGGTATTTTGTGTATTAGGCATCCATTCAGAGCTATATTCAACATTTTCCGGACCTTAAACAACACAGCTTCAAACAGTGCGCCGAGATATATTGCTTCCTGGGTTTTACGAACGATTGCTGTTTCGGAACGCATGTTCATCCATCATCATCATCATCATTATCATTTAAGACTGATTATGCCTTTCAGCGTTCAGTCTGGAGCATAGCCCCCTTATAAAATTCCTCCATGATCCCCTATTCAGTGCTAACATTGGTGCCTCTTCTGATGTTAAACCTATTACTTCAAAATCATTCTTAACCGAATCCAGATACCTTCTCCTTGGTCTGCCCCGACTCCTCCTACCCTCTACTGCTGAATCCATGAGTCTCTTGGGTAACCTTGCTTCTTCCATGCGTGTAACATGACCCCACCGTCTAAGCCTGTTCGCCCTGACTGCTACATCTATAGAGTTCATTCCCAGTTTTTCTTTGATTTCCTCATTGTGGACACCCTCCTGCCATTGTTCCCATCTACTAGTACCTGCAATCATCCTAGCTACTTTCATATCCGTAACCTCAACCTTGTTGATAAAGTAACCTGAATCCACCCAGCTTTCGCTCCCATACAACAAAGTTGGTCGAAAGATTGAACGGTGCACAGATAACTTAGTCTTGGTACTGACTTCCTTCTTGCAGAAGAGAGTAGATGGTAGCTGAGCGCTCACTGCATTAGCTTTGCTACACCTCGCTTCCAGTTCTTTCACTATGTTGCCATCCTGTGAGAATATGCATCCTAAGTACTTGAAACCGTCCACCTATTCTAACTTTGTTCCTCCTATTTGGCACTCAATCCGTTTATATTTCTTTCCCACTGACATTACTTTGGTTTTGGAGATGCTAATCTTCATACTATAGTCCTTACATTTCTGATCCAGCTCTGAAATATTACTTTGCAAACTTTCAATCGAATCTGCTATCAAAACTAAGTCATCCGCATATGCAAGACTGCTTATTTTGTGTTCACTTATCTTAATCTCACCCAGCCAGTCTATTGTTTTCAACATATGATCCATAAATAATATGAACAACAGTGGAGACAGGTTGCAGTCTTGTCTTACCCCTGAAACTACTCTGAACCATGAACTCAATTTACCGTCAACTCTAACTGCTGCCTGACTGTCCATGTAAAGACCTTCAATTGCTTGCAAAAGTTTGCCTCCTATTCCATAATCTCGTAGAACAGACAATAACTTCCTCCTAGGAACCCAGTCATATGCGTTTTCTAGATCTATAAAGCATAGATACAATTCCCTGTTCAGCTCATAACACTTCTCCATTATTTGCCGCAAGCTAATGATCTGGTCCTGACAACCTCCAAGAGGCCTAAACCCACACTGATTTTCATCCAATTGGTCCTCAACTAATACTCGCACTTTCCTTTCAACAATACCGCAGAAGATTTTACCCACAACGCTGAGTAAAGAGATATCTCTGTAGTTGTTACAATCTTTTCTGTTTCCATGTTTAAAGATTGGTGTGATTACTGCTTTTGTCCAGTCTGATGGAACCTGTCCCGACTCCCAGGCCATTTCAATTATCCTGTGTAGCCATTTAAGACCTGACATTCCACTGTATTTGATGAGTTCCGACTTAATTTCATCCACCCCAGCTGCTTTATTGCACTGCCATCTATTGACCATTTTCTCCACTTCCTCAAATGTGATCCTATTTCCATCATATTTTCTATCCCATTCTACCTCGAAATCTGAAACATTACTGATCGTATTTTCACCTACATTGAGCAACTCTTCAAAATATTCTCTCCATCTGCCAAAGGCATCCACAGGATTCACCAGCAGTTTTCCTGATCTGTCCAAAATACTTGTCATTTCCTTATTACCTCCCTTTCGAAGACTGCTAATTACACTCCAGAATGGTTTTCCAGCAGCTTGACCCAATGTCTCCAACCTGTTTCCAAAGTCTTCCCAAGATTTCTTCTTGGATGCTGCAATTATCTGTTTGGCTCTGTTTCTTTCTTCAACATAACTTTCTCTGTCTACCTGAGTTCTAGTATGTAGCCATTTTTGATACGCCTTCGTTTTCCTTTTACAGGCTGCCTTGACTGTGTCATTCCACCAAGCTGTTTGCTTCATCCTACTTTTACACACTAGTGTTCCAAGACATTCTTTAGCCACTTCTAGTACTGTCCATTCCTTTTCCAATGACTGTAATTGACTACATTCAACTAACTGGTACCTTTGTGAGATCGCAGTTATGTACTTGTGCCTGATTTCCTTATCCTGAAGTTTCTCCACTCTTATCCTCCTACATATGGACCTGACCTCCTGCACTTTCGGCCTCACAATCCCAAATTTCACTGCAGTTTAAATAATGATCATTGTCATCAAAGAATCCCCTGAATACACGTGTGTCCCTCACAGCCTTCCTGAGTTCCTGATCTGTTATTATGTATTCAATGACAGATCTGGTTCCCCTGCCTTCCCAAGTATACCGGTGAATGTTCTTATGTTTAAAAAAGGAGTTTGTGATTACTAAGCCCATACTGGCACAGGAATCCAAGAGTTGTTTCCCGTTCCTGTTGGCCTCCATATCCTCTCCAAATTTACCCATAACCTTTTCATACCTTTCTGTTCGATTTCCAATCCTGGCATTAAAATCACCCATGAGCAGAACACTGTAGTTGTCCTTTACTCTAACAACGACATCACTGAGTACCTCATAAAAACTATCCATCTTATCTTGATCTGTCCCTTCACAATGCGAATATACTGACACAATCCTAATTTTCTTCCTAGACATTGTCAAATCTATCCACATCAGTCGCTCGTTTACATACCTTATTGCAACAAAGCTGGGTTCCATTTCTTTCCTGATGTAAAGCCCTACACCCCATTGTGCTATTCCTGCTTTGACTCCTGACAGGTAGACCTTGTATTCTCCCACATCCTCTTCTTTCTCACCCCTTACCCGAATGTCACTAACTGCTAAAACGTCCAGCCCCATCTTACTTGCAGTCTCTGCCAGCTCTACCTTCTTCTCAGAGTAGCCCCCATTGATAGCTCCCCATCTCATTACCATTTGTTTGCCAAGTCGTATCTTAGGAGTCCCTGGTTTGCCAGTTAGAGGTGGGACTCCGTCACCTCCAAAGGTCCGAGGCATTTTGCTCTGATTGATGCCAGCATCATATTTAAAGTACCAGGGAAGCAGGTTGCTAGCCTTACTTGCCTCGAGTCCCATTGAGTTTTACCCCTAACGGTTGAGGGACTAACCGGTGGATTTGGTAGTCTTCGCCGTATGAGCACAAAGGTGACCACGACTCAGAATATGTCCGAGGTGGCCAGCCTTATTCCAAAGTAACTGGTATCCTGACTGTCGGGACCACTTACTTGGCCACTCATACGTTGCCCGTGGTTCATGAAGTAGGATAACATAAAACATGTTCAAAATTATTACCCAGAGGGTCAGATATATAGTCCTACATTTCTTGCAGTTTCGTTCTTCCAACTCGGTGCATATGGTGGCACAAGGTGGCAATAAGGGTTTGTCGGATAATGGAACTACGGAACAATGGAAATCCAGTTCATTAGGGTAAAAATGTGTGGCGCCATCTGGAAGAAGCATACCCAAACCGATGGAATGGAAATGTGAACCAGTCCCACCGACACCAGCATCACTGGGTAGTACACTTCTTGGCTATTGTCTCAGGAATGCTACGAAGTATTCGGTTTGGCGCCACCGACCTGATAGCCACGCTTGTTAGCATGCTATTTGAGGAATTCGGACTGCTGCGCCAACCTCGTCTCGAAGTCGCCCCGTGCATAAGGGTCGAAGACGTCTGGTGAATTAACGAGGGGGGGGGGGGGGGAGGGGCGTGTGCCGGATAGAGTGGATATAGTTTTTAGGAATTTTCCCACATCCCACTAGGTGAATACCAGGCTGGCACCTAAGTCCTGCCTCATTTACACAATTTGCAAACATGTGGAAAGCGTTCACACTCTTCCACATTAACACAACATGCAGACAGTTTGGGGTGAACATATTCCTCTCATGGGGGTCAGTGGGGTTGACAGTGCATTTAGCCACTCTTAGGTTTTTTAGTCATCTATTTGGTTTCATGTAATCCACCATCAGTTCCTCTCCTGTGCCAAAAATCTAAATGTAACAATTCCAATCAATTTCTGTATGTATTGCTGTTTCTCTCTTTGGTTATTATCTTTACCCTCTACGCCTGCTTCTACTACTATGGAAGTCATTCAGGTTATTCCCTGATGTCTTAACAGATGTAGTATCATCCTATCCCTTCTTCTTGGAATTTGTTTTCTATATATTCCTTACAGCGTGACCTTGAGTGGGACTTAGCAAGCAGTCCTGTACTCTCTGCTATACTCTGTCAGGCGATTCTGCGGAAGACTTCCTCATTTTTTACCTTATCAGTCAACCTAATTTTCAGTATTCATCTGTGTCACCACATCTACATCTACATGATTACTTTGCAGTTTACAATTAAGTGCGTGGCAGAGGATTCATCGAACCACATTGAAGATATTTCTCTACAGTTCCACTCTCTAAACTAACGCTAGAAAAAAGAGCACTTATATCTTAATGTGCGAGCTATGATTTCTCTTATTTTATGACGATGATCGTTTCTCGCTATGTAGGTGGCACCAACAGAATATTTTCGCATTTGGAGGAGAAAGTTGGTGATTGAAATTTCACGAGAACATTCTGCTGCAACGAAAACCAGCCTTGTTTAATGACTGCCACCCTAATTCACGTATCACGTCCGTTGCACTCTCTCTCTCCTACTTCAAAATAATACAAAACGAGCTGCTCTTCTTTGAACTGTTTCGGTGTCCTCCGTCAGTCCCATCTGATGCGGATCTACATCTACATCTACACTTATACTCCGCAAGCCACCCAACGGTGTGTGGCGGAGGGTACCTTACGTGCCACTGTCATTACCTCTCTTTCCTGTTCCAGTTGCGTATGGTTCGCGGGAAGAACGACTGTCTGAAAGCTTCCGTGCGCGGTCTAATCTCTCTAATTTTACATTCGTGATCACCTCGGGAGGTATAAGTAGGGGGAAGCAATATATTCGATACCTCATCCAGAAAAGCACCCTCTCGAAACCTGGCGAGCAAACTACACCGCGATGCAGAGCGCCTCTCTTGCGAAGTCTGCCACTTGAGTTTGTTAAACATCTCCGTAACGCTATCACGGTTACCAAATAACCCTGTGACGAAAAGCGCCGCTCTTCTTTGGATCTTCTCTATCTCCTCCGTCAACCCGATCTGGTACGGATTCCACACTGATGAGCAATACTCAAGTATAGGTCGAACGAGTGTTTTGTAAGCCACCTCCTTTGTTGATGGACTACATTTTCTAAGGACTCTCCCAATGAATCTCAACCTGGTACCCGCCTTAGCAACAATTAATTTTATATGATCATTCCACTTCAAATCGTTCCGCACGTATACTCCCAGATATTTTACAGAAGTAACTGCTACCAGTGTTTGTTCCGCTATCATGTAATCGTACAATAAAGGATCCTTCTTTCTATGCATTCGCAATACATTACATTTGTCTATGTTAAGGGTCAGTTGCCACTCCCTGCACCAAGTGCCTATCCGTTGCAGATCTTCCTGCATTTCGCTACAATTTTCTAATGCTGCAACTTCTCTGTATACTACAGCATCATCCGCGAAAAGTCGCATGGAACTTCCGACACTATCTACTAGGTCATTTATAGAGGGTGAGTCACCTAACATTACAGCTGGATATATTTCGTAAACCACATCAAATACTGACGAATCGAATCCGCAGACCGAAAGTGAGGAGAGGGGCTAGTGTAATTGGTTAATACAAACCATAAAAAAATGCAAGGAAGTATGTTTTTTAACGCAAACCTACGTTTTTTTAAATCGAACCCCGTTAGTTTTGTTAGCACATCTGAACATATAAACAAATACGTAATCAGTGCCGTTTGTTGCACTGTAAAATGTTAATTACATCCGGAGATACTGTAACCTAAAGTTGACGCTTGAGTACCACTCCTCCGCTGTTCGATCGTGTGTATCGGAGAGCACCGAATTACGTAGGGATCCAAAGGGAACGGTGATGGACCTTAGGTACAGAAGAGACTGGAACAGCGCATTACATCCACATGCTAACACCTTTTTATTGGTCTTTTTCACTGACGTACATGTACATTACGATGAGGGATGAGGTACACGTACACACGTGGTTTCCGTTTTCAATTACGGAGTGGAATAGAGTGTGTCCCGACATGTCAGGCCAATATATGTTCAATGTGGTGGCCATCATTTGCTGCACACAATTGGAATCTCTGGCGTAATGAATGTCGTACACGCCGCAGTACATCTGGTGCAATGTCGCCGCAGGCTGCCACAATACGTTGTTTCATATCCTCTGGGGTTGTAGGCACATCACGGTACACATTCTCCTTTAACGTACCCCACAGAAAGAAGTCCGGATGTGTAGATCAGGAGAACTGGCTGGCCAATTTATGCGTCCTCCACGTCCTATGAAACGCCCGTCGAACATTCTGTCAAGGGTCAGCCTAGTGTTAATTGCGGAATGTGCAGGTGCACCATCATGCTGATACCACATACGTCGACGAGTTTCCAGTGGGACACACTCTATCCCACCTCGTAATTGAAAACGGAAACCACGTGTGTACGTTTACCTCACCCCTCATGGTAATGTACATGTGCGTCAGTGAAAAAGACCAATAAAAAGGTGTTAGCATGTGGACGTAATGTGCTGTTCCAGTCTCTTCTGTACCTAAGGTCCATCACCGTTCCCTTTGGATCCCTACGTAATTCGGTGCTCTCCGATACACACGATCGAACAGCGGAGGAGTGGTACTCAAGCGTCAACTTTAGGTTACAGTATCTCCGGATGTAATTAACATTTTACAGTGCAACAAACGGCACTGATTACGTATTTGTTTATATGTTCAGATGTGCTAACAAAACTAACGGGGTTCCATTTAAAAAAACGTAGGTTTATGTTAAAAAACATACTTCCGTGCATTTTTTATGGTTTGTATTAACCAATTACACTAGCCCTTCTCCTCACGTTCGGTCTGTGGAATCGATTCGTCAGTATTTGATGTGGTTTACGAAATATATCCAGCGGTAACGTTAGGTGACTCACCCTGTATATATTGTGAAAAGCAATGGTCCCATAACAGTACCCTGTGGCACGCCAGAGGTTACTTTAACGTCTGTAGACGTCTCTCCATTGATAACAACATGCTGTGTTCTGTTTGCTAAAAACTCTTCAATCCAGCCACACAGCTGGTCTGATATTCCGTAGGCGACAGTGCGGAACTGTATCGAACGCCTTCCGGAAGTCAAGAAAAATAGCATCTACCTGGGAGACTGTATCTAATATTTTCTGGGTCTCATGAACAAATAAAGCGAGTTGGGTCTCACACGATCGCTGTTTCCGGAATCCATGTTGATTCCTACATAGTACATTCTGGGTTTCCAAAAACGACATGATACTCGAGCAAAAAACATGTGCTAAAATTCTACAACAGATCGACGTCAGAGATATAGGTCTATAGCTTTGCGCATCCGCTCGACGACTGGGACTACCTGTGCTCTTTTCCAATCATTTGGAACCTTCCGTTCCTCTAGAGACTTACGGTACACGGCTGTTAGAAGGGGGGCAAGTTCTTTCGCGTACTCTGTGTAGAATCGAACTGGTATCCCGTCAGGTCCAGTGGGCTTTCCTCTGTTGAGTAATTCCAGTTGCTTTTCTATTCCTTGGACACTTATTTCGATGTCAGCCATTTTTTCGTTTGTGCGAGGATTTAGAGAAGGAACTGCAGTGCGGCCTTCCTCTGTGAAACAGCTTTGGAAAAAGGTGTTTAGTATTTCAGCTTTACGCGTGTCATTCTCTGTTTCCATGCCATCATCATCCCGGACTGTCTGGATATGCTGTTTCGAGCCACTTACTGATTTAACGTAAGACCAGAACTTCCTAGGATTTTCTGTCAAGTCGGTACATAGAATTTTACTTTCGAATTCATTGAACGCTACACGCATAGTCCTCCTTACGCTAACTTTGACATCGTTTAGCTTCTGTTTGTCTGGGAGGTTTTGGCTGCGTTTAAACTTGGAGTGAAGCTCTCTTTGCTTTCGCAGTAGATTCCAAACTTTGTTGTTGTACCACGGTGGGTTTTCCCGTTCCTCACAGTTTTACTCGGCACGTAGCTGTCTAAAACGGATTTTACGATTGCCATGAACTTTTTCCATAAACTCTCAACATTGTCAGTGTCGGAAAAGAAATTTTCGTTTTGATCTGTTAGGTAGTCTGAAATTTGCCTTCTATTACTCTTGCTAAACAGATAAACCTTCCTCCCTTTTTTAATATTCCTATTAACTTCCATTTTCAGGGATGCTGCAACGGCCTTATAATCACTGATTCCCTGTTCTGCACATACAGAGTCGAAAAGTTCGGGTCTGTTTGTTATCAGTACGTCCAAGATGTTATCTCCACTAGTCGGTTCTCTGTTTAATTGCTCGAGGTAGTTTTCGTATAGTGCACTCAGTATAATGTCACTCGATGCTCTGTCCCTACCACCCGTCCTAAACATCTGAGTGTCCCAGTCTATATCTGGTAAATTGAAATCTCCACCTAAGACTCTAACATGCTGAGAAAATTTATGTGAAATGTATTCCAAATTTACTCTCAGTTGTTCTGCCACTAATGCTGCTGAGTCGGGAGGTCGGTAAAAGGAGCCAATTATTAACCTAGCCCGGTTGTTGAGTGTAACCTCCACCCATAATAATTCACAGGAACTATCTGTGGTGTCACCGCCAGACACCACACTTGCTAGGTGGTAGCTTTTAAATCGGCCGCGATCCGGTAGTATACGTCGGACCAGCGTGTCGCCACTGTCAGTGATCGCAGACCGAGCGCCACCACACGGCAGGTCTAGAGAGACGTCATGGCACTCGCCCCAGTTGTACAGCCGACGTTCATAGCAATGGTTCACTGACAACTACGCTCTCATTTGCCGAGACGATAGTTAGCACAGCCTTCAGCTACATTTGCTACTACCTAGCAAGGCTCCGTATTCAAGTGATATTGGAATTCTATAACATGTATCATCAAGAGCGATGTTCTACAATTGTGGATTAAAGTTAAGTATTCCAGAAGCTACGTACTTTTCATTATAGCATTCATTACGTATCCTGTTTCAGACCCCACGCCAGCCTGCGTGAGTTTAAGCGCGTGCCTTTCGGCTTCCTCCCATTGTGTCTAGGCTGTCTTGCCTAGACACAACACTATCCACTTCTACTTCACTACAGGATAAACTACTACTAACAGCGACGAACACTCCACCACCGGTTGCATGCAATCTATCCCTTCTAAACACCGTCTGTACCTTTGTAAAATTTTCGGCAGAATTTATCTCTGGCTTCAGCCAGCTTTCTGTACCTATAACGATTTCAGCTTCGATGCTTTCTATCAGCGCTTGAAGTTCCGGTACTTTACCAATGCAGCTTCAACAGTTTACAATTACAATACCGATTGCTGCTTGGTCCCCGCATGTCCTGACTTTTCCCCGCACCCGTTGAAGCTGTAGCCCTTTCTGTACTTGCCCAAGGCCATCTAACCTAAAAAACCGCCCAGCCCACGCCACACAACCCCTGTTACCCGTGTAGCCGCTTGTTGCGTGTAATGGACTCCTGACCTATCCAGCGGAACCCGAAATCCCACCACCCAATGGCGCAAGTCGAGGAATCTGCAGCCCACACGGTCGCAGAACCGTCTCAGCCTCTGATTCAGACCCTCCACTCGGCTCTGTACCAAAGGTCCACAGCCAGTCCTGTCGACGATGCTGCAGATGGTGAGCTCTGCTTTCATCCTGCTAGCGAGACTGGCAGTCTTCACCAAATCAGATAGCCGCCGGAAGCCAGAGACGATTTCGTCCGATCCATAGCGACACACATCATTGGTGCCGACATGAGCGACCACCTGCAGATGGGTGCACCCTTTACCCTTTATGGCATCCGGAAGAACCCTTTTCACATCTGGAATGACTCCCACCGGTATGCACACGGAGTGCACACTGGTTTTCTTCCCCTCTCTTGCTGCCATATCCCTAAGGGGCCCCATTACGCGCCTGACGTTGGAGCTCCAACTACCACTAAGCCCACCCTCTGCGACCGCCCGGATCTTGCAGACTGAGGGGCAACCTCTGGAACAGGACAAGCAGCCATGTCAGGCCGAAGATCAGTATCAGCCTGAGACAGAGCCTGAAACCGGTTCGTCAGACAAACTGGAGAGGCCTTCCGTTCAGCCCTCCGGAATGTCTTTCGCCCCCTGCCACATCTTGAGACGACCTCCCACTCTACCACAGGTGAGGGATCAGTCTCAATGCGGGCAGTATCCCGGGCAACCAGAGTCGCAGTCCGATCGGGGGATGCGTGGGACGGGCTGTCCGTCCCCGACAAACCCCCATCCAGACCCCCTCAGTAATGCCCATTGACAACAGCTTCAAGCTGTGTGACCGAAGCCAACACTGCCTGAAGCTGGGAGCGAAGGGATGCCAACTCAGCCTGCATCCGAACACAGCAGTTGCAGTCCCTGTCCATGCTAAAAACTGTTGTGCAAAGAACGTCTGAACTAATCTACAGAGAGCGCAAACAAATCGACACAAAATTTAAACGGTTATTAAAATACAAGATTGCCTAGTAAATGCAGTTATGCTGCTACTTGCGCACTGCTCGGCGGCGGAAGGAGACTACGCGATTTTACACTATTCAGGTACTAAAATGCGAGGCTACAACTCTCAAATACTATAATACGCCCGAAATTTATGAATTAAAGTACCAAAAACACGCAAAGAAGTTAAGAATTAATGTAACAAATGAGTGAGCTAGGAGTATACGACTTGCTGCTGCAGCTGCTTATCCAACGGCGGGTTGTGTGGCGTGAGCTGGGCGGTTTTTTAGGTTAGATGGCCTTGGGCAAGTACAGAAAGGGCAACAGCCTCAACGGGTGCGGGGCAAAGTCAGGACATGCGGGAACCAAGCAGCAATAATCCCACAGCACACTGCAGTACTCCAGAAAGGGTGGACAATCGTCGTGTACGCAGTCTCTTTAGTCGATCTATTCCTTTTTCTAAGTGTTCTAGCAATGAATCGCAGTCTTTGATTTGCTTTATCCATAGCATTATCTATGTGATCATTCTGATCCAAGTTATTCGTATTTGTAATCTCTAAGTATTTAGTTGAATTTACGGCCTTTGGATTTGTGTGATTTATCGTGCAACCGAAATTTAACGGATTTCCTTTAGTATTCGTGTGGATAATTTCACACTTTTCATTATTTAGAGTCAGTTTACAGTTTTTGCAACATGCAGATATCTCGTCTAAATCATTTTGCAGTTGGTTTTGATCATGTGACTGCAAGACAGTAAATGACAGCATCATCTGCAAACATTCTAAGAGGGCTGCTCATCTGTGTCGTTTATGCAGATCAGGAATAGCAGAGGGCCTATAACATTTCCTTGGGGAACGCCAGATATTACTTTTGTTTTACTCGATGATTTTCCGTCAGTTACTAGGAACTGTGATCTATCTGGCAGGAACTCACGAATCGAGTCGCACAAATGCGACGATTGTCCATATGCAGGCAATTTAATTACAAGACGCTAGTGAAGAAAGGTGTTGAAAGCCTTCTGGAAACCTAAAACTACGGAATCAATTTGACAACCCCTATCATAGCACTAATTAATTCGTGAGAACAGAGAGTTCGTTGTACTTTTCCTGAATCCGTGCTGATTATTAGTCAATAAACCGTTTTCTTCGAGATATTAGTAATTCATTATGTTCGAATGCAGAATGTTCCAAAACCCTACTGCAAATCGATATTAGTGATATGTGTCTGAAATTCCGCGGATTACTCCTGTTACCTTTCCTGGGTACTAGTGTGACTTGTGCAGCTTTCAAGTTTTTATGTACAGATCTTTCAATGAGCGAGCAGTTGCGTATCATTGTTAGACATCGAGCTATTTTCTCAGCATACTCTGAAAGGAACCTACTTGCCAGGTTAGCTGACAGCGCTAATGCACTGTTTCCTGGAATCGGGTAGGCGCGGCCACGGATCGAATCCGCCCAGCGGATTACCGAGGTAGGCCTGGATGTGGTTTTTAGGCGGTCTTCCACATACAACTAGGTGAATACCGGGCTGGTCCCCACGTTCCGCTTCAGTTACACGACTCGCAGACATTTGAACACGTTCGCACGCTTCCATGGATTACACTAGACGCAGTCAGCCGGGGTACACTATTTCTATCCTGAGTGGTACGGGGTGGCGGCAGGAAGGGCATCCAGCCACCGCTTAAAATTAACCTTGCCTCATCCGATTCTAACTATATCGACCCTGCGAAACCGTGGACAAGGTAAAAGTAAAAGAAAGCGGAAGCCTTGCCCTTATTAAGTGATTTAAGCTGCCTCACTACATCGAGGATATCTACTTCTAAGTTACTCATGTGGTTCTAAATTCGATCTCTGGAATATTTACTCGTTCTCTTTGCTAAATGAGTTTTGGAAATCCGTCTTTAGTAACTCGACTTTAGTGGCACTCTCGTCTGTGACATGACCATTGTTATCACACAGTGAAGGTATTGGCTGCGTCTTGCCGCTGTTGTACGAGGGCAGTTCAATAAGTAATGCAACACATTTTTTTTCTCGGCCAATTTTGGTAGAAAAAACCGGAAATTTCTTGTGGAATATTTTCAAACATTCCCGCTTCGTCTCGTATAGTTTCATTGACTTCCGACAGGTGGCAGCGCTGTACGGAGCTGTTAAAATGGCGTCCGTAACGGATGTGCGTTGCAAACAACGGGCAGTGATCGAGTTTCTTTTGGCGGAAAACCAGGGCATCTCAGATATTCATAGGCGCTTGCAGAATGTCTACGGTGATCTGGCAGTGGACAAAAGCACGGTGAGTCGTTGGGCAGAGCGTGTGTCATCATCGCCGCAAGGTCAAGCAAGACTGTCTGATCTCCCGCGTGCGGGCCGGCCGTGCACAGCTGTGACTCCTGCAATGGCGGACCGTGCGAACACACTCGTTCGAGATGATCGACGGATCACCATCAAACAACTCAGTGCTCAACTTGACATCTCTGTTGGTAGTGCTGTCACAATTGTTCACCAGTTGGGATATTCAAAGGTTTGTTCCCGCTGGGTCCCTCGTTGTCTAGCCGAACACCATATAGAGCAAAGGAGAACCATCTGTGCGGAATTGCTTGCTCGGCATGTGGCTGAGGGTGACAATTTCTTGTCAAAGATTGTTACAGGCGATGAAACATGGGTTCATCACTTCGAACCTGAAACAAAACGGCAATCAATGGAGTGGCGTCACACCCACTCCCCTACCAAGAAAAAGTTTAAAGCCATACCCTCAGCCGGTAAAGTCATGGTTACAGTCTTCTGGGACCCTGAAGGGGTTATTCTGTTCGATGTCCTTCCCCATGGTCAAACGATCAACTCTGAAGTGTATTGTGCTACTCTTCAGAAATTGAAGAAACGACTTCAGCGTGTTCGTAGGCACAAAGATCTGAACCAACTTCTCCTTCTTCATGACAAAGCAAGACCTCACGCAAGTCTTCGCACCCGAGAGGAGCTCACAAAACTTCAGTGGACTGTTCTTCCTCATGCACCCTACAGCCCCGATCTCGCACCGTCGGATTTCCATATGTTTGGCCCAATGAAGGACGCAATCCGTGGGAGGCACTACGCGGATGATGAAGAAGTTATTGATGCAGTACGACGTTGGCTCCGACATCGACCAGTGGAATGGTACCGTGCAGGCATACAGGCCCTCATTTCAAGGTGGCGTAAGGACGTAGCATTGAATGGAGATTACGTTGAAAAATAGTGTTGTGTAGCTAAAAGATTGGGGAATAACCTGGTGTATTTCAATGCTGAATAAAACAACCCCTGTTTCAGAAAAAAATGTGTTGCATTACTTATTGAACTGCCCTCGCACTTTACATATGACCAAAATCTCTTTAACTTTTCTTTTGTCATTGCTTCTTTGATGTGTGGATTCTCTTCTGTTCTGGTTTTCCCACAGTCCATGTTTCACCATCATACAATGATGGTCTCCAAACACACATTCTAAGAAATTTCTTCTTCAAATTAAGGTCTGTGTTTGATGCTAGTTGGAACGTCCTTCCTGCTAGTGCTAGTGTGGTTTTTATGGCCTCCTTGCTCCATCCATCATAGGTTATTTTGGTACCTAAGTGACACAATTCCTTAAGTTAGTCTAATCCTCAATTCTGATGTTAATTTTCTCGCTGTTCTCATTTCTACTTCATTACTTTCGGCTTTCTTCGATTTATTCTCATTTCATATTCTGTACCAACTAGATTGTTGTCCTCCTGCGTAGCTCAGTGGTAACGTGATTGCCTAACTTGCAACGGGTCCGGGGTCGATTCCCGTCTCGGTTGGAGATTTTCTCCGCATGCCGACTGGGTGTTGTGTTCTGCTCATCATCATTTCATCATCACCGACACGCAAGTCGCTCAGTGTGGCGTCGCCCGAAATAAGACTTGCAACTCGGTGGCCGAACTTCCCCGGATGGGGGCCTCTCGGCCATCAGTGCCACACCAGCACTTCATTTTTTTTCAATTAGACTGTTCATACTATTCAGCACATCCTGTAATTCTACTTCACTTCCACTGAGGATAGAAATGTCATCAACGAATCTTTTCATTGATATGCTTTCACCCTGAATTTTTATCTCACTCTTGAACCTCGTTTTGTTTTCGCCATTGCTTTTTCGATGTATAGATTGAACAGTAGAGGTGAAACACTGCATCCCTGTCTAAAATCCTTTTTGGTCTTCCAGTACTATTTTCGCCTCTTGGTGCTTGGACATATTGCGTACAATCCGTCTTTTCTTGTTGCTTACTCCTGTTTTTTTTTTCAGAATTTTGATGCCCGGCACGATTTCGCGTTGTCGAACGCTTTTTGTAGATCTACAACTCCAGTGACAATCATCTAGATTTTCTTCAATCTTGCTTCCACTACCGGCACGAACGTCAGATTACGTCTCTGGTGCCTTTTCCTTTCCTAAAGCCAAACTGACTGTCATCTAACAGATCTTTAACTTCCTTTTTCATTCTCTTGTACACTATTCACGTCAGTAAGTTAGATGCATAAACTGTTTATTTGACTTCGTGATAATTCTCGCACTTGTCAGCTCTTGTTAAGAGCGCTCTTAAGTCGTTCAAAGCTCTTTTAAATTCTAACGCTAATACTGGATCTCTTACTTCTTCCCTGTCGACCCCTGTTTCTTCTATCACTTCATCAGACTAGTCCTGCCCCTCATAGAGGCCATCATTGTACTCTTTCCTCCTGTCCGCTGTTTCCTCTGCGTTTAGTATTGGAGTTCCCATTGCGCTCTTAATGTTACCGCCCCTGTTTTTGAATTTCACTGAAGGTTGTTTTATGCTGAGTGAGTCCTTTTGTCACATTTTTCTTGCAGCGATATCGTCTTGACTTTCATGCATTTCTTATTTATTTGATTTCTAAATGTCTTGTATTTCTGTACTACTGAATTTCCCTGACCATATCTGAACTTCCTGTTCTCGTCTATCAGCTGTGGTATTTCTTCTGTTACACACGATTTCTTTGAAGGTACTTTCAATACTCATTACACTTACATTTTTCATTTCCAACTTCTGTGTCTGCCATTTTTAGCGATGTCCATTCCTCTTCAACTGAAGTGCCTCCTGAACTATTTAACTTTGCCAAATCTAATAGTAACTATGCCAACCCCGCGTAGATGCGACGCAAAGATAAAAGAAAAAGTAGTACCTATTGCTGTAACACGAAATGAGGACTTTTCCTCATGGTCTGACTGTACGGAACAGCCGTATATATTTCACAGTGTGCAGTATACTGTACTTCGTCAACTTACACCCTGCGATCATGTGTGACGACAAAATTTTGAACCGCATTTGGTTTCGCATCGCAAGATGTGGTGCTTTTTAGTCTTTTAATGAAAGACCGATCTCCTAATTTTACGCTCCAGTCACGAAGTTTTGGAGACGGGCTCCGTCTTGAACTGTCTTGCCTAACACACTATGCGTTGCGTAAATGCAGTCAGTATCTCCATTCTACGCTCGTGAGTAATGTGTTGCATAATTAATTATGATATGATATAAAATTATGCAGAAAAGCTTTGACGCCACCGTTATCAACCCTCGGCGCCCCGTAGTACCGAAGCAAAGCATGTCCGAGCAGGGGTTTTCAATTGAAAAATTACATTTCATTCTTTCCGTGAAGAAAGTTTCGGCAAGGAAACCGAAGTATTTAAACGAATGTACGTAAAAGGGAACGAACAGTTATTTTCTATTGAAAAATCTGATCTTGCTGAGCATTACTGTGAATTTAAGCAGTTGTGCGAAAGCGCACTACGATAAAATGAACACAAACATAAATGAATTTCCAACCACCTTCAGCTGAAATATACATGACTCTTACTCATATGCAATCCGGTTGAAGACATTACCAGTATATTTCCATTCTTCTATTTGGAAGTGCATGGACACACACACAATATCGCATTACTTTTAATTGTCAAGACTGATTATCTGTGCTTGTGAAAAAAAGAGTCTTACAGCTGAGTACAGTGTGTTTTGAGACGCTTTTCTCGGAACATGTTAAATTAAATTATGTGCTGCATCCCATATGGAAGCTTGCCATGCGTGATATACTTACGGCTTGTAAATTTATATCAGCCATATGATCGCTGTGTCAAAGCAGGCACATTGTAAGAACTTTTGGCAGTTTTTACCCTGGTGCAGATTTTTGTCTATTCTACATTAGGACATGGAATGAAAGGTTGGGCAAGCATGGACATAACTTGTAGTAACTTGGTTGTGCCTCTGTTGCCTGGTCTCATTATTTTCCGTAATGGTTATCAGATGTATGGTCACAATTCCCATTATATACTCTCAAACTGAGGTTTTTCATTTTAAAATGACGACGCGGTTGGTTGAAACTGGTAATGTAACCCCCCTTATTTAAAGAAAAATTTTATGTCCTGTGACTATGTCTTCACTATTGTAGAGTCAAATCACCATTTAAAGCAATTAGTCTTGAACCTTCGTCGTTTCAGACTGACAGCCTTCATTCGTCAATTAAATAACATCAATATCTGCAGCGTATAAGAAAAGCGAGTTTCTTAATTACGTGGTGAAGTTATTTTCGTAGCTAAGTTTGATTTATACGTAAAGCTCCAATAGTTCAGTTCGATAATCCGATAGCAACATAAACATTAACTTGAAAAAAACATTGATCGACAGGAGAGTGGGACGATTTACATCTATCGCCGTGACATGTCAGTAACTTTACAACTTACTTTCATGCATGTTAATGTAATAAGATGTGTTAGCCGCGCGGGTTAGCTGAGCGGTCTGAGGCGCTGCAGTCATGGACTGTGCGGCTGGTCCCGGCGGAGGTTCGAGTCCTGCCTCGGGCATGGATGTGTGTGTTTGTCCTTAGGATCATTTAGGTTAAGTCGTGTGTAAGCTTAGGGACTGATGACCTTAGCAGTTAAGTCCCACAAGATTTCATACACATTTGAACATTTGTAAGACGTGTTACTTCCGTAGAACAGGAATTTTAGTATATCTGTAAGGTGCAGGGCTATGCGGACATAGTCCACCTTCTTCTCTATTTCATACTATTATTATTACTTGATAATGGTTTCGGTATTACCCAGGTACTATGGGCGGTACGGACAGACTGCAGATTTAAGAAATTGTTTATCTAGCTCAGAAGGTGTTCAACATTTTCCAGGATTTTGCTGTAGAACTAAGCGTCTAACTTCTCTGAGACACATAGTGTCCCATTAATTTTTCGAAGGAATTAACCGTTTCCTGAACGAAAAATCTCTTTAGGAGTGGGTATTCCTCCAGTCTCCAGTATCAACCACATATTTAGCCTAGTACTTCTGGGTGCAGATGTCAAACGAGTAATTGACACGCTACAGCTGGTACCAGTGGAGTGGTACCAAAGCGCGCCACGACGTTAAACTGGCATAATTGTAACAGTAAAGCACACAATTTCACCCAAGGTACAGTCTGTGGGTGAACAGCTGTCTATGTGAACAGGGTTCAGTGGAAGGTGCTGATACAAGGTAAAATTCTCCTTCGCTGATTTCTGAAGAGGAAACAGCCAGGAAACAAACGTAGCTATATGGAAATGTCCTAGATCTAAATTGTGCAATAATATGGAAAATGAAGTGAAAATTTACAGCAGAAAAATGCACGGAATCAGTCAAAACTATTAGTTTAAAGAAAATATCAGTATGGATTTCTACTAGGTGGGGATGATTTGTGTATCACCATCAATAAACTCTCCATTATTACGTAATATTAAAATCATAACAAAAACTCTTTCTGTCCTGGAATAGTGATCGCCACGATTACCGAGCATAGTGGTGGTATCAAGGACTACACGCTGATTCTTTGCGGCTAAAAGATACGCCCGGAGAGGAGAAATTGATGAGTGGCTTTTAACGAAATTGTAAAGGAATGCTCGGAGAATAAACAGTGAAAAAACAAACAGCACGCCACAAATGGTCGGCAGAGCCTGCGAGCCGACCGCAGGTAATGGATTCTGACAGCAGCAGAACTGACTGAAGCACACGCGGGACAAAAAACGCGACGCCGCTCCGTGGGATTAAAACTGTCAATTAAACACGATAATTGCTTTTATAGACCTGTCAATTACTGAGAACGGGTATTAGAGGAATGGATTTATGGCTTTGCCAATATTCGTGTCAATCGTCCGTAAAAATTCACGTTTCTGTCATAGCAGGACAGAAGCGAAGACAGTATGCCCCCTCATTGAATATCTTTGCCGTTCTCTTTCTAAATAAAGACGCGGACTTTCTTCCAAACATAAAGCTGCGTACTTCACCGTTGTTGCAACAACAGTAATTTCTAATTATCTCGTTTATATACAAGCAGGAGATAAGATTTCAAATTCGTGTCTGTAAAGGGCAATTACGTCCCTGTCGCGTTCTAATACGACACAAATTCGTCGTGAACGTAACTGGTGATGTTTCATTATAAATCAGTAATATGTAACGCAACGGAGAGGTATCCTCTCTCTGATACACAGAACACAAGAATCGATCCCTGTAAACAACTAAGATATTTTTTGTAACTGGATCCACACAACATGAACTATTCGATGGAAAAGCTGCGGTTAGTATTTCGTAATGTAATCGTACTGTCATATCGCAGGCTTGGTTGCGGAGTATCTTTGCGGGCAGCCGCGTCTGTAGAGTCGAGCACGGAACATGAAACTGTTATGTTGTGTTGTGGGTATCTCTGCATGTGAGAGGCATTGTTAGTATGGAAGTTGAAGTTTTGCTACAAGTGCTATTACAATAAAGTGATGAAATAAGCAAATGATTCAGAGGAAAGTGTGTCAAGAAGTAATTAAAAAATGAGCAGTGCCGCCCATAACCTATTTGTGTATCCTCTCGTTGCGTGTCGTACCGTACAGTATCTATCATCCGCGCCGTGTTCAGTCACCAAGAACGAAGTAATGTGAATCAGTAATACTATTTACCACAAAAGAGAGCATTTAAGTGCCAGTGTCTTGTAGCGAGCTTGAGGACGTGCGTTCGGCCATCGCGTTCCGCATTATCAACAATCAGCCGCGCCGCGACGGTTACGCGCACGCTCGTACAAGTGAGAACTGAGAACTGAAAAATTAACTTTACCAACAATGTTATATCATTATTAGTGTCAAGGAGGACTGGTATCAAAAGAAATCTGTGTATGCGTGACGAGTGTAAGAACTTTCGTGCGATAATTCGGCTTCCGCATCATCATCAATCACCCGCGTCGTGTCGGTTACGCGTGCGCTCGTCCGAATGATATTGTGGACTGGTAATCATCCATTAATTGGGATAAACACTTATGAATTATAATGTAAACAGTGCAACCTGCGACTTTCTTTAATCGTCTCAGAATATAGTAGTTCATACCAGACGTCGAACAGTGTTGTGTTTTAACGTTGAGTGGCTCCCCTAAACCCGCTTGCATTTTTCGATAGATAATTCCAGGCAAGCGAGCAGCAGTGTGGAGCAGAACAGTACGACCGCCGCGGGATTACCAGTTACAAGGTGTGGACAGGGCGCACGGTCCAGAAGCGATAACCAGTTACATCGGTACCATCCGACCCATTTGTACTCCCGGGCGTGTTACAGTAAGTCAGCTAAAAGATGGACATTCTGGCCAGAGTCCAGTCCTGTAATGCAGGTAATAGTCGAAGAATATGGAACAGAAACAAATAAAAATGAATTTGATTTTGAAGCTTTCGGTGAAGTGATCATCTTGAATCTGTCTCATAGCTCCCACGCATTGCGCCCATGGATTATTTAGATATTTAAACCCAACGTTAAACGACAGGCTAATTTTTTATATCTCTTATCGTCTTTTTCTTTCCAAATCGGCATTCAGTGATAGATGGCTACTCGTCGCACGTCTAAATACCGATGTCATCACAGCAAGAGTCACACACAAAAGCTCGCAGTGCTTGTAAGAAAAATACAGCGACCAATGGTAGCTGAGTTCTCGCACTGTAATACGGTGGCCATCATTTCAACAAAAGTGGTCACTTCCCCGCCGCTATATTCAGGCAGATAGAAATGCGGTGCCTAACTTCAAAGAGCGCCACGCCAGCACCAGGTGATGGTACCCGAGGGAGCAATTGTGCAGTGTCTGCGAATGGACGACGAGGCTTACCTAGACGATCGGCTGAACGGTTAGCTTCAGAAATACAGCCAAGAACGCCTGCGCAAATCCAAACGCAGTTAGGAACTTTGGAAACATTCATCTTAATACGGCAAAGTAAGGGCATCCCAGCCCAGTAGCTCTGATAAGTACAACTTTGACAAAACGGGATGGTAAGAAGGAAATTTGTTAAGAAGTATGGTTAAGCATGGAACGCCTGGAGCAATTTCAACGACAAGTGCCACAAATGCGAAATAATACTTCTGTGTGGATATAATGATGCTAGGATACCCCCACCACCAATATTGTTGGGGTACGACGGTGAAGAGGGAGTATGTATAAAAAATCGAAAATAAACCATATTACTTTCGAATCCACAGTTATATGAGTCCCTGGGCTGATTGAGTATCCCCGATGACATTTAACCCATATTGTTGTTGGTTGCAGTACGAAGAGTTAACATGTAATTCTGGAGCAGGATAGTAACTTCAATGAATGTTGCTACATATGTGATCTATGTTGAATCACGAACATTAAGTGACCTGCAACACTCGCAGTGATGCGGTTGAAAATGGGAGAGGAAAGTTAATTCAGGAACGCCTCGGGAAATTTCAGAGAAACTGTGGATTGAGATAGATAGAGCTACTGTGTGAATGGAGACAAAGATGTGAAGCAAGTTACGTGTAAAACCTTTCAAAAACGGCTGATATTTAGGGCAATTATTATTAACGTTTCAAAACCCCCAAACAAGGTATATTACTATGAGACAATTAATTTTATATAAGACGCATGAGACCACAATGTTGGGAAATATGCGAAAGCGGACGGCAAGTGCTCAATATGTGACGTCACTAGATGGAGTACATCGGCGCACGTGCAGCGGCTGAGCCTATCGGTCTATGGCACTTGCTCATCACACTTCAAGTACTAACACGTCGGTGTGGCTCTGGCCATCAGAGTGAGACTTAGTTCAAATGGTTCAAATGGCTCTGAGCACTATGGTCATCAGTCCCCTAGAACTTAGAACTACTTAAACCTAACCAACCTAAGGACAGCACACAACACCCAGTCATCACGAGGCAGAGAAAATCCCTGATCCCGCCGGGAATCGAACCCGGGTACCCGGTGCGACTTAGTGCGTGAGCCTCAGGGTTTCTGTTTTGAGTCATGGATGCAGTTTTTTTTTCCATTAAGTTAGGCAAATATGTGTTCACATTGAGGTCTCGCAGTCTCCCTTGCTACGGGAAAGTACAGTACAAGAAAAGAACTACCACATTGCATCCCAAGTAAATGAAATTAAGTTTCTGAATTGCGTCGTTACTATTAAATGACCCACCTGTTCGAATCCCTATTCAGATGTAACCTTAAATAACCAGACACAGCTTAATACATCCCTATCTTAAACCTCACAGAATACTCTCTGTTTTCCATTGCTTCCCATACTGTCTGTTCCTACGTTTTGCCCCATTTTCTTGTACTCATTGAGTTCTTTTATTTTACTGAAATTGGCTATGTCATCGATATCGACTGTAGTTAGAATTGTCTTTCTTTTAACTGGTACTTGTATTACATTCCATGTTTAATACCCCTTGAAGTTGTCTCATAAAGATCCGTTTTTATTTTACTTTGTTCGTTTGTTTAATGCAAACTGTTACATAGGCACAATTTTGAGTGTAATTTAAATGTTTTTCCCGTTTCCTCCTTTTATACTTGTATTTTGTTAAACTTTTTACTTTCCAAGCCACTCTCTCGAAGATGTCATTTCCTCTACGTTCCGTCACAACCCTCCATTACTCTGCATTTATTTATTTCTGATAATCTTATAGATATTGCTTAAGTTCCTTATATTCTCTGCCGGCCGCTGTGACCGAGCGATTCTAGGCGCTTCAGTCCGGAACCGTGCTGCTGCTGCGATCACAGGATCGAATCCTGCCTCGGGCATGGATGTGTTTGATGTCCTTAGGTTAGTTAGGTTTAAGTAGTTCTAAGTCTAGGGGAGTGATGACCTCAGGTGTTAAGTCCCATAGTGCTTAGAACCATTTGAACCACTTGAACCTCATATTCTCTTTAGTTACACATATAATTCTTCCTTTCACTTGGTTTGCTTTTAATTGGTTTTGTACCTCCTGAAGTAGTCTTGTCAAGAATTTATTTTTTTTTTTGGTTTCGTTCAGTATTATAAACAATTACATAGGCTTGCTGTTCCAGTTTTGTGTTAAACTTTTTTCCTATTTACTCCTTTTATCTGTATTTACTGCTCAGCTTTTTACTTTTTACTTTGCATAACCACCACACTATCAAAGATTTTATTTACTTCACGTTTCTGCTCCAATCTAGATATGTAAATTCCTTGCTGTCTACCGAGCGAGGTGGCGCAGTGGTTAGCACACTGGACTCGTATTCTGGAGGACAACGGTTCAATCCCGCGCCCGGCCATCCTGATACGGGTTTTCCGTGATTTCCCTAAATCGCTCCAGGCAAATGCCGGGATGTTTCCTTTGAAAGGGCACGGCCGATTTCCTTCCCCGTCCTTCCCTAATCCGATCAGACCGATGACTTCGCTGTTTGGTCTCTTCCCCCAAACAATCCCAATCCCTTCCAATCTCGTTTAAAAATACTTTAACTTTTTTTGGTGACAATAGTCAGTAAAAGTCTGAAGGTGGTCTTGTAGCTGTAAACTGGTTAATACAATAAAAGTAATACTGTAGAACAAAAGCAAGCTATCGCTTTTCATTTATTGCAATGTTGTTCCAGCAAGAACCGATGGAAGATTCGGTTAACGTGACCTACTTAATTTATAAAGTCTATAAGCAAAGAAAGAAGGCACAAAAGAAAAGAAATAGAAAATAATAACAGCTTTTACTTTATTACATCTCGTAACGTCCCACGTTCAACGTTTGTCTTCCACTTTTGGGACATTTCCCAAAATTTGCAGTCAGATGCCTCGTATATTAAATTTCTTGTCACAGCGTCATCTACGTCACTTCGGGGGTTTCTAATAGTTAATATGAATCCCTCTGTATATCTCTAATTCATACTTTTAGATGAGTATTGGTTCTTTTAAGACGATATAAGTAAATGTTACAGGGACTCTTCGTTCCCTTCCAATTCTATATACGACTGAGGTAAAAAATAAATATAATCATGATATATTTCCGGACTCGATCATCAGTGCGCGACTCCTTGCGTATTAGCAATGCAAAAACACCTGTAACAATATTTCAGTATATTAATATTTTTAGTAAAAGGTAGACATCAAAAAGACTTAACACGTAAGTACGATCAGTATATCCAATCAAGACGTTATAGCACCGCTATTCAGTCAACAGAATGTGCAAAGTGCGGTTTGGAATGCTTAAGAGATTCCAGTTATAGGCGTATTTGTTACTGTTGGCTAATTTTAGTCTATGACGTGGTATATGGCTCCTTAGTCACTGCATAGCAGCTTCAGCAGATCTTGTTAATAAACTCGAGCTCTGCGAACTGCTAGATAGTCACGAATAAAAACAGTGATCCTGGGAGAATAGCATCTGTTTCTTCAATTTCAAGGTAAGACCAGAAATACTCTTAGACTACCGATTTCGGCCCATAGTGGCCCTCTATAGATTTATTTAATATATACTAATGTAATAACTAATGTAATATACTAATGTAATAACTAGCGAGGAATTTCACATCTTGAAATTGAATTCAAAATCTTTAAAACTCTGCTGCTAAACCGAATGAAACCACTGGCCGAAGGAATTTTAGGCCACATATCAATGTGAGCTCGTCCCCGCGCAGTCTACCGTTGACCACATATTTACTTTGAGGCATATGACAGGAAACTTCTGTGGGTTCAGTCGGGAACTACGCCTCATCTTCATCGATTTTCGGCAAGTTTATGACAGCGTTGACCGCGCCACATTATGGTAAACGTTAGAGGAACCTGGCATCCCATCGAAATACATCCGTCTAATTGCAGCTAGCGACTCCCAGTCAACTTCTGAAGTACGGTGTGGCAACCAACTATCACCTTCACTATCCAAAATGGATTGAGACAAGGAGATCCACTGTCGTCAATAATATTTAACTTGGCCTTGGAAAAAGTAGGCCGTTACACTTGCCGAACCAGAGAAATGGAGATGGTGGGAGAAGACACAATTCTGGCATTTGCTGACAATGTTGTGTTCCTTGGCGATATCCTAGAGTAAATGTGTGCTAATACTTCCCGATTCCTCCAAAATGTAAAGGAAATTGAGCTTTAGGTGAACGAGGACAAAACTAAATATCTTGGAGTGTCACGTCATCGAGTTGTCCCTTCCTACATTGTTTTAGAGGGGCATACCTTCGAAAGTGCTGAAGAGTTCAAATACCTGGGCTCAGTATTAACCGACAAAAGTGAAGTGACGAAAGAATTACATCAATGCATAACAAGCACTAATAGCGTGTTCCTTAGTCTGAACAACCTTTTTAAATCTCCTCTGATATCTCAGAAGAACAAAGTCCATCTGTAGATGATACTGCTAAGGCCAGTACTTTTATACGGCTGTGAAACTTTGGAGACATCAGCAACGACAGAAGATTCAATATGTGCGTTTGAAAGAAAGGTTCTTCGGAAGGTCTATGGACACGTCTACAGTAACATGAAAGGTAAATGGGAAAGAAAGGAGAATGAAGACCTGTACCAGAGGTTTGAAAAGCCACACAATGGACGAATATTGGGATCCGAGGCGACTACAATGGTTTGGCCTCATCTTACGAGCGGACGGATCCCTTCTTGAGAGAGTCCTCCACTCTCAACCCACGGGAAAATGCCCGAGAGGACGCCCAAGAACGCGTTGTAAGGATGGAGTGATGACGATATTTCAAGAAATGGAACCAGCGGTCGTGGAGGATGATGCTGGAGACCGAAAAAGACGGAGTGCCAGCTGCAGCAAATACGTCCTCGTTTGTGATTGACAGACGTTCTTTTATTGGGGTTTTTGTGTTTGTAACGTTTTTTTTCCTATTGTTCTTCTGCTGTAGGCCTCAAAGACCCGCTAACACAATAAATGATGATGCTGATGATGAATAAGTATTATTTTAGAAACTGTTTTGAACATACCCAAAGATGGTTTGTATGGATCTAAATCAAAAGTTTAACGAGAATTTTGTGAACGTAAACTGAAATTAAGGAAACAAATTATAAATACGAGCAGTTGTTCAGCGCTAATATAGTATTGAGCGTGGAATCGTTTCTAGTATTCTACTTTTACTATGCAACACACTTCACCATGCTATCCGGTACAGCCTATTCCCAGCATTGCTTCCAATTTCTTCAAAGGAAAAACGTCAGGCTCATTCTTCTTATTGGCCTACCGCAGATTATTTCTCTAAAACTGAAAAAAAGTCTTCTGTGTTGAGAGCCTTTAACCTTACGGCCCATAGTCACTTGCCTTAAAATCCAATGTTTCACACTATTTCGTCTGTTACTTTCCAGTATACAGATATATGTAACGGTGAGCCAAAACTTGTTGACCACCTGCTTAATTGTTTTTTGGTTCAATTTTTGAACATTGATAGAGGCACAAATTATGTCATTTCGTACAAAAAGAAGCCAACTAGATATGCGGGCCCTGTACCGTACTTCACAACACATGACAACTACAGGTCTTGGGATGACCTGCAGCGAACGTCTCCGGCAGGGAGTGAGTTTCTGTTTGACACATATTTAATTCTTTGTATCTGCATGTTTAAATAGACTCATGCTTTCGATAACACATGGCGAAATTATCAACTTTACTGGGCGTTTTTTCATTGACATACTGATTCCCCACCTGGCCCCAGACGTAGCCGAGCGTTCGGATTTAAGTCGGCAAGTACACTACCGGCCATTAAGATTGCTCCACCAAGAAGAAATGAAGATGATAAACGGGTATTCATTGGACAAATATATTATACTAGAACTGAACTGTGATTATATTTTAACGCAATTTGGGTGCATAGATCCTGGGAAATCAGTATCCAGAACAACCACCTCTGGCCGTAATAACGGCCTTGATAAGCCTGGGCATTGAGTCAAACAGAGCTTGGATGGCGTGTGCAGGTACAACTGCCCATGCAGCTTCAACACGATGCCGCAGTTCATCAAGAGTAGTGACTGGCGTATTGTGACGAGCCAGTTGCTCGACCAACATTGACCAGGCGTTTTCAACTGGTGAGAGATCTGAAGAATGTGCTGGCCAGGGCAGCAGTCGACCATTTTCTGTGTCCAGAAAGGCCCGTACAGGACCTGCAACATGCGGTCGTGCATTATCCTGCTGAAATGTAGGGTTTCGCAGGGATCGAATGAAGTGTAGAGCCACGGGTCGTAACACATCTGAAAAGTAGCGTCCACTGTTCAAAGTGCAGTGAATGCGAAACAGAGGTGACCGATACGTGTAACCAATGGCACCTCATACCACCACGCCGGTTAACACGCCAGTATGGCGATGACGAATACACGCTTCCAATGTGCGTTCACCGCTATGTCGCCAAACACGGATGCGACCATCGTGATGCTGTAAACAGAACCTGGATTCATCCGAAAGATGACGTTTTGCCATTCGTGCACCCAGGTTTGTCGTTCAGTACACCATCGCAGGCGCTCCTGTCTGTGATGCAGCGTCAAGGGTAACCGCAGCCATCGTCTCCGAGCTGATAGTCCATGCTGCATCAAACGTCATCGAACTGTTCGTGCAGATGGTTGTTGTCTTGCGAACGTCCCCATCTGTTGACTCAGGGACCGAGACGTGGCTGCACGATCCGTTAGAGCCATGCGGATAAGATGCTCTTCATCTCGACTGCTAGTGATACTAGGCCGTTGGGATCCAGCACAGCGTTGCGTATTACCCTCCTGAACCCACCGATCCCATATTCTGCTGACAGACATTGGATCTCGACCAACGCGAGCAGCAATGTCACGATACGATAAACTGCAATCGCGATAGGCTACAATCCGACCTTTATCAAAGTTGGAAACGTAATGGTTCGCATTTCTTCTCCTTACACGAGGCATCACAACAACGTTTCACCAGGCAACGTCGGTCAACTGCTGTTTGTGTATGAGAAATCGCTTGGAAACTTTCCTCATGTCAGCACGTTGTAGGTGACGCCGCCAGCGCCAGCCTTGTGTGAATGCTCTGAAAAGCTAATCATTTGCATATCACAGCATCTTCTTCCTATCGTTTAAAATTTGCGTCTGTTACATGTCATCTTCGTGGTGTAGCAAGTTTAATGGCCTGTAGTGTAACTGGTCTGAATTCACAAGTTCGTTGCGGGGCCCTTATTTACAGTGAGCCCTGATACAGAAAGTTCGGTTCACGATTGATATTACAACCCTCTGTTCTTCCTTAGGTAAAATCTATTTTGGCTATCGGAGGGGAAATTCTCATTAAAAGAGCATACGGATAGTTAATTATCCATTTCAACTAGTCAATTATAAATTAATTCAGACCGGACTGCAAAAATATTAGTTATCGATAGTTATCGATTTCTGTAGTTTATGTACTTCAAGACTTCCAGAAAAATCAGAAGATAAGACAAAATTTAGCGTATAATACCATCATTAAAACAATTTAGAGTTCGGGTCATGCACATTCCATATCGCTCAAAAATGTCGCTGTTTTCAGATTTTACAATTAATTTGAGTACTTTCCAAAATCATCAGACTGTTATATAACTTAAATTTTCTCACTAATGTTTCGTGGTAACGTCGACATCGAAAAAGGTTCTTGTTCTAAAGGCATAACGCTTGTAGCGACATTCCAATCCTTCGAAACTTTTAAGTGAATTCTAGGATAGTTCCTTAAACAGCCGACGACCTCCGAAAGATGTTCGACAAAGAACCATATAGACGAGTGACAATAGACATATAAGGTAATGGAATACCTTCACGAATACTTTATTAGGTGGAAGAACTTTTGGGTGACAGATCACAATCTGTTACACTGGATGGCGAGTTTTCATTTGAAGGTGGAGATGTATCAGATGAAGTGTAGGAGAGACGCTGATGTTCTCTAGACAAATAAACACTACACCAGATTTGGACAGAAATACTAATAACGACCTCCGAGAATACAGGACGCTACAGGAAAGTATCGTCGATCGATGACTGTAAGGAAATAGCCGGCCGAAGTGGCCGTGCGGTTAAAGGCGCTGCAGTCTGGAACCGCAAGACCGCTACGGTCGCAGGTTCGAATCCTGCCTCGGGCATGGCTGTTTGTGATGTCCTTAGGTTAGTTAGGTTTAACTAGTTCTAAGTTCTAGGGGACTAATGACCTCAGCAGTTGAGTCCCATAGTACTCAGAGCCATTTGAACCATTTGTAAGGAAATACAGAATATTTTAGACAGTATTTTCAGCTGTCAGTAAATAGGAACATGTAACATCTCGAAATCAAAAGCTATTACGATCTACATCTACATGGATACTCTCCAAATCACATTTAAGCGCCTGGCAGAAAGTTCGTCGAACCATCTTCGCAATAATTCTCTATTATTCCAATCTCGTACAGCACGAGCAATAAACGAACATCTATATATTTCCGTGCGAACTCTGATTTCCCTTATTTTATTATGATGATCGTTTCTCCCTGTGTAGGTCTGCGACAACCAACTATTTTCTCATTCGGAGGAGAAAGTTGGTTTTTGAAATTACATTAGAAGATTCTGTAGCAATGAAAAACGGGTTTGTCTTAATGATGTCCACCCCAAATACTGTATCATTTCAGTGACACCACAAAACGTGCAGCCCTTCTTTGAACTTTCCCGATGTACTCCGTCAGTCCTATCTGGTAAGGATCCCACACCGCGCAGCAGTATTCTAAAAGAGGACGGAGAAGCTAAGTGCGGGCACTCTCTTTAGTAGATCTGTTACATATTGTAAGTGTCCCGCCAATAAGACGCAGTCTTTGGTTAGTCTTCCCGACAATATTTTCTATGTGTTCCACCCAATTTCAGTTGTTCGTAATTGTAATTCGTAGGTGTTTCGTTGAATTACGGCCTTTAGATTTGACTGATATATCGTGTAATCGAAGTTTAACGGATTCCTCTTAGCACTCATGTGAATCACCTCACACTCTTCTTTATTTAGGGTCAACTGCCAATTTTTACACCATACAGAAGATGAACAAGAAATTACTCGTTAAAAAGACAAAATGATTGTTTATATTCTCCTCAATGGCTAGTTGTTACGTTCATCACTACTTTGTTTCACTCATGTGAGAAAGATGTGAACTGAGTTGAAGCTGCTTTTGATGACATCGCCTTGCAGATTAGAACCAGACTACTTCATGAACAGCGACGAGAGTGCCAGGAATCAGGCAGTAAAATAAATGTAGTGTGAGTAGGGCATCCCGTCGGATAGACCGTTCGCCAGGTATAACTCTTTCGATTTGACGCCACTTAGGTAACTTGCGCGCCGATGGGCATGAAATGATAATGATTAGGACAACACAACACCCAATCCCCGAGCGGAGAAAATCTCCGACCCTGCTGGGAATCGAACCCGGGCCCTTGGATTGACATTCCGTCGCGCTGGCAATTTTTTTTTGTCTCATTTTGTTCTATATTGTTCGTGGCGGACGTCGGATGACACTCGTTCAGATTGTTCGTCGATCCGTGCACTCTGTTTTTTTTTTTTTTTTTTTTTTTTTATTACAGGGTAGCTAAACCCTCTGACCGAACACTCTGAGCTGCCGTGCCGGCATCGCTCAGCTACCGGAGGTGGACGATCAGGCAGTGTTGTTATTAGAGAGATATTAACTGTTTAAAAAGCTTTATTGCTTTATAAAACTATGTCCAGAAATGATTTTTGACGTTTTACACTTGCTGTGTTGTCTTGAACGTTCTATCCATCGGGCACAAGGCACTGGAAGGTTCTCTGAAGCGGAGTCACTCCGTTTACTTGCCCCCTGCACGGACATGAATGGGAAGCTTGCAATTTAATAAGCACTCAGTAGCCCAAGACTTGTATCTCAACAATTAAACAAACTGATCTACTACTGAGCAAGACAGAGCGATTACGCGTAAATAAAGCGCAATGACTATGTTTTACCATGGAGCCTGCCCACTGTACTTTGAGGACGGTACTTACCGACTATTTCGAGGTAGCCGAGCTGGCTCTTCATGGGGTCGGTGTTGATCTGGCACATGTACCAGCCGCGGTCGGACTCTCGCACGTCGCGGATGTGCAGGAACCAGGTGCGCCGGTCGCTGTGCGTCACGCCGATGCGGTGGTTCTTGGTGATCACGTGCGCCGCGATCGTCAGGATCGTCTGCGTGTCCACCCGCAGCCACGCCACCTGCCAGTGAGTGGAGATCATCATCATTCAGGAGGGCTGACAAGCGCAGAAACCGTTCTTGGTAGTACAATTGAAACTATTTAGTGACTTTCTTTTCATCAGTGCACTCTTGTAATGTTGTCATATTTATTCAGTGAGAAACACAACCGTGCTTCCTTGCATGCAGGATGGGACGAGACAGGATTCTTAAGACAACTACATACAACAACATACAATATCTACAACTACATACAACTTCATTCTGTGTTCTAGTGCAGGGGAAATCGCTGAAGAGTTTAAGAAGGGTTCATCAAAATTACATGTAAACCGGGAAGCAAGAACGACTGTCCCAATTATGGAGGCATCACATTTCAGTTCTATATACTGTATGGATAGATCCTTAAAACTAGAATTGAGAGCAATTGAGGAAGTAGAAGAACCCAGTGGCTTTTCGGCAGGAAGGTCTTGTATCGGTAACATTTGCTGCGTTAAGCAGGTGACTGACAAGAGAATGGCACAAATCTTCGAGACACACACAGCTTTCATAGACTTGCAGAATGCTTATGACAGTGTACCACTTTCTCTGGTGTGGGAGGTAGTGAATAATCAAAACATTCACAAATGTTGTAAAATAATAAACTGGTAGCCAAGATCGCAGGAATTCTTTTTATTCCATGATTACCGGTTTCGACGAAACTAAAGCCGCCATCATCGGATCTTAGGACACATATGTGCACATATGTGCTACGTATGACAATTTTGTAAAGCCTGCGTGATATAGGCAACTAATAGTATCTCCATTGTTTGCCTTGATGTTGTAACCTTTATGTGTCCTAAGATCCGATGATGGCGGCTTTAGTTTCGCCGAAACCAGTAATCATGGAATAAAAAGAAATCCTGCGTTCTTGGCTACCAGTTAATTGTTTTACAACCATCTAGATCGCTCCCACATGAGCACAATATGCTCCCTACAAAATTCACAGATGTTATGTACAAGCCGTTAGAAAGCGGAAGAAGAGGAAGAAGATACGTCTTACATGTTAAGAAAGCTTAAGAAATAATATAAGCAATGGGAAGTGAAAGTAAACTTTTCAAAGACTGAATACTTGGTTTCCAAAGGTGTAGGAAGGGATCTTGTTATGGACGACATGTTTATAGTAAAGTGTAGTCGATCATATAAATATTTAGCGACAATCATTTCGAATACAACTAGAAGCCACGAGGGCATAAATAATAGGAAAGGGAAATGTGGCAAGTAAGCAGGGGCTGTCCATTATTTGGAATAAAACTACGTCAAAGAAATTGAAAAGGAGGCTATACGAAACTACAGTTGAAAGCATTTGTCTGTATGGTGCTACACTGTGAGAAACCTCCAGGGTCAATGACTAGAACTTACCGGCTACAGTAGTGTAGTTTTGGAGACGAAGTTGTGAAGTAACAAGAAGAGACAAAATAAGATATGAAATGGTACGAGAACAGATGGGAGTTACAAAAGGAAATTGTAGATAAAATTGAAAATAAACTGCTAACATGGCATGGTCATAAGAATGCCAGAGGAAATATGGTCTCCTAAAACATTGCACTGGAAACCTCTGTGACACAGAAAAAAAGGAGGACCCCGGCTACAATTGAACGAAGGAATGGGGCGTACGATGCAGGACAGAGTCGCGCATGACGAGGACTGGCAAGACAGAAGGAGACGGTAACTCGAATGTGAGAGGCGCCGCATCGTATAGGAATCTCCCTCGAACAAGGAGACGCAGACCTCCTCAAGCCACCGTATGGAGCGTGGAGTACGGTCTCTTGTACTACTACTAGTCATTTCATTTTATGATCCACTCGCAAATAGAGGCAGGAAAAAACTACTGTCTTTATGCCTAATTTCTCTTACCTTATCCTCGCGGTCCAAACACGAAATGTACATTGGTGTCTGTAGAATCGTTCTGCAGTCAACTTCAAATGCCGATTTTCTGGATTTTCTGAATAGTGGAAGAAGTGTATTCGGAATTTAGAATAGGATTAGACTGCAGCTGCACAATTTATTAAACGTTTGCGCCGGGCAGGAACTGTAATCTGGATTTCTTGCTCCACGTGTATTATCGCTTTAACCACCTCGGCTATCCAAGCACAACTCCACGACCGACTCACATCTTCATATCTCGCCAAGTCTCTACTCGCACAATTCCTGTGATTCCGCACAGGAAGTGCCTTTATTATTATTGTCGTAGGCTATGCATGCAGCACTATTTGTTTTCGGTGGTGTATGCAATGCCCTTCAGAAATTTCTCAAGGACATTACATAGTAAACCTCAACACACACACTGCAAATAGTGTACTCTTTCTCAGTAGTGTTTAGCGAAAAGAACGTCGTCTTGCTTCTACGGATTCCCATGTGAGTTCACAAAGCATCTCCGTAATACTCGTTTGTTGATCTAACTTAATGGCAACAAATCTAGCAGTACGCCTCCTGCCGGCCGCGGTGGTCTAGCGGTTCTAGGCGCGCAGTCCGGAACCGCGCGACTGCTACGGTCGCAGGTTCGAATCCTGCCTCGGGCATGGATGTGTGTGATGTCCTTAGGTTAGTTAGGTTTAAGTAGTTCTAAGTTCTAGGGGACTGATGACCACAGATGTTAAGTCCCATAGTGCTCAGAGCCATTTGAACCAGCCAGTACGCCTCCGATCTACTTCAATGTCTCCCCTTAATCCGATCTGGTGGTGATCTTAAACACCCGATCAGTACTCAAGTATGTTTAGCACGCGGTCTTCTTTAAAGGTTAATCACAGTTTATTAAAATTCTCTCGACAAAGTCTATCATTCGCCTTTCCTGCGACTATCTTTACATGTTCCTTTCATTTCATACTGCTTTGCAATGTTGTGCCTATATAATCGACGTGATTGTGTAACCAGCAGGCTACTAACATTGTATTCGAATATTGTTTTTCCTGCTACATTCACTTACATTTCTCTACATTTACAGCAAGCATTCATCATCCCACTAGAAATTATTTGAAGTCGTCTTGTATCCTCCTGCAGCGACTCGAAGACGACACCTTCCAGTACACCACGGCGTCATCAGCAAACAGCCACAGACTGTTGTTCACCCTACCCATCAGATCATTTACGAACACAAAAAACAAGAGCGTTCCTTTCACACTTCCCCGGGGCTCTCGTAACGACACGCTAGCTGTCCACGAACACTCGCAGTCGAGGACAACGTACTAGATGCCTTCGAGCCGCTCACATATATGAGAGCCTATACCGTATGCTCGTACCTTTGCTAAAAGTCTACAGTAGGGTACCGTTTCAAATGCTTTCCTGAACTCTGGATATATGGTTCCTCCTTGTTGCTCTTTATCCGTAGTTTGCAGGCTATAGATGGAAAAAAAGGGCAAGCTGAATTTACAGGATGTTTCAAGGACTTTGCGTCAAACGTCTGGGGCTGACAGATCTTTTAATGAAGAACAACTTTTGTTAGAGACAAAATGTTCGCTGTCACATACCGAAGACTGTTGTTATTGATTATGTCCCTGAGAGGCATCAGGGTGCAGACAATCTGCGGTGTTCTTATGCAACGTGTGTTGCCTGTAATTCAGTCATCTGTACGTGAAAAGGCGGTACACGGAGCTCCTGATTCGCATTTAAAATATCATTCTCCGCCTAGAAACACTCATTCTTAACGTTTTCTTGTTGAAAATCACTTTATCAGTACGTAGTATGCAGATGCAACACACCTAGTTAATAGGTCCTGTTAGTTCAGTGAAATGTCGTCGTCCTGGTGCCGATGAATCAGATAAAAAGCCTTCCCCAGACATGAGCCCCATTTTCAGTCAACGGTCTTCTGACTTGTTTTATGAGGACCGACAGGAATATTTCTCCCGTGCCAAGAATTTCATCCCAGAGTAGCAATTGCAATCTACGTCCTCAATTATTTGTTAGATGCATTCCTATCTCTGTCTTACGCTATAGTTTTTTCCCTCTACAGCCCTCTTTAGTAAAATGGAAGTTATTCCCTGTTGTCGTAACAGATGTCCTATCACGGTTCCCCTTCTTCTTGTCAGTGTTTTCCATATTTAGCTTACCTCACCGATTCTGCGGAGAACCTCTAATTCTTATCTTACTAGTTCACCTAATTTTCAACATTCGACTGTAGCACCACATCTCTTCCGTTCCGGTTATCCCACTGGTCACGTTTCACTAGCATACAATCCTGTGCTCCAAACGGACATTCTCAGAAATTTCTTCCTCGAAGTAAGGCCTATCTTGGATACTAGAAGACTTCTCTTGGCCAGATACGCTCTTCTTACCATCGCTAGTCTGCTTTATATGTATTCCTTGCTTCGTCCATCATGGGTTCTTTGCTTTCGAGGTAGCAAAATTCCTTAAATTGGGTAGTCTATCGTTCTGTTGTCGCAATCACTAAAATGAATGGGAATGACAAAAGAGAGGGATAATAATTCTCAATTAGCGTAAGTGACATGTACTGCATATTTGCTACGGAAAGGCATTGAAAAACCATGCAGCAAAGATTTAGTTGAGAATGAAAGAGCAAAAAATGACGACGATAGACAGACGGGACTCATTCTTCCGTACATCAACAAGCACTTTGTGCTAAATTTGCAGGCCTGGAACAGGTGAAGAAATTGATGGTGCAAACAGTAAAACTTCTGAAGACGCACGCATTATTCCATTGTCAGTTGCATTAATTTTCATTGGAGCTGAACTAAGAGAATTCATATATTACTGCAAAGTACATTGGTTAAGTGAAGTGGCATGCCTGAAACGCTTTTTCGATTTAAAATTAGCTATGGTCAAATTTATGAAGGAAAAAGGAGCTCAGGAACGAAAACTAGAACATCGGGAATGAAACGTAGACTTTGCATTTTAAGTAGACTTGACTGCACGTTGCCCACAGTAAGACACTGCGAGTTGACCTGCTTATCATTTGATAGGGATGCATTTAAACAGAAAATCACGTGTGAGGAACACATTCTCACGAAGACAGTCCAGTTACCTAATTTCACTTACGTTAAAGAAAAGGCTAGGGTTAAAGATTCATTGCGTCCTTTAAACAATTAACAAGCAAGTTTTATGAAGATTTTAAGGACACTGTCAGTCGTATATCTGAGCTGTTTCCGGTGGTTGCCGTTCCAGTTGAAAACACCCTTGTGCATATACAGCTGTTGTTGATTGACCTGAAAGGTAATTCCAGTTTTACTGACAAATCAAAAGCGTCAAAACTGTCCAGGACGTCTACATTGCTTTCCTCATGCAGAGTTTGCAAGTCACCGTAATGTGAGTTTGCAGAAGTGCTACAGCTTTCGATCGACACATTTGTGTCAAAGACTTTTTTCCAGTTATGAAATTAAATAAATCAAGCTTACTTGGCAACTTGAGTGCGAAACTCTGTGAAATTATCTGCGTCTTTCCATCTCCCGACAGTTTGTACCAGATAAACTTGTATTATGATTTCAACGCAGCAACAATTGTTGAAAAATATTGGAAATTTGTTTTCTTTGTGATCTGTGTTGTCGAGAAGTGTTAAACATAAAAGAGAGGCGCCATTTCATGAATTGTGTGGCCTCTCCCGCCGGAGGTTCGAGTCCTGCCTCGGGCATGGGTGCGTGTGTTGTTCTTAGCATAGTTTAAGTAGTGTGTAAGTCTGGGGGCCGATGACCTCAGCAGTTTGGTCCCTTAGGAATTCACACACAATTGAACTTTTTTTTTTAAACCTAAAACAAAGTAATATGAAGTGGGACTGTGCTACCATGTGAATGTGGGGCATTGGCAGTTTCTCCCGCTTCCCCCTCTTCGCCCACAGACAGCATGGCGTGGCGGTGGGGGATATGCACTGAAGAGCCAAAGGAACTGGTACATGTGCCTAATATCGTGTAGGTCCTCGTGAGCTCGCCGAATTGCCGCAACACGACGTGGCATGGATTCGACTAATCTCTGACGTTGTGCTGGAGGGAATTGAAACCATGAATTCTGTAGGGCTGTCCATAAATCCGTAAGGGTACGAGGGGGTGGAGATCTCTTCCGAAGAGCACATTGGAGTGCATCCCTCATATGCTAAATAATGTTCATGTCTGGGGAGTTTATTAGCCAGTGGAATTGTTTCAATCAGAAGCGGGTTCCTCGAGCCAATCTGTAGCAATTCTGGACGTGTGTGGTGTCTCATTCTTCTGCTGGAATTGACCAAGTCCGTCGGAATGCACAATGGGTATGAATGGATGCAGGTGATCAGACAGGATGCTTACTACATGTCACCTGTATGAATCGTATCTAGACGTGTCAGGGGCCCCATAGCTCTCCAACTGCACACGCCCCACACCATTACAGAGCATCCATCAGCTAGAATAGTACCCTGCTGTTAAGCAGGTTCCATGGATTCATGATGTCTCCATAGCCATAAACGTCCATCCGCACGATACAATTTGAAACGAGACTCGTCCGTCCAGGCAACATGTTTCCAGTCACCAACAGTCCAATGTCGATGTTGACGGGCCCAGGCGAGGCGTTAAGCTTTGTGTCGTCCAGCCATCAAGGATAACGGGATGGCCTTCGGCTCCGAAAGCCCACATCGATGATGTTTCGTTGAATGTTGATGACCAAGCATTGGAAGACGCAGCAGTTGAACGATTGCCGTTCTTGTAAGATCTTTTCCCAGCCGCAACCATGTCGAAGATTTGACGTTTTACCTGAGTCTTGATATTCACGGTACACTCGTGAAACAGTCCTACGGAAAAATCCCCATTTCATCGCTACGTCGGTGATTCTGTATCCCATTGCTCGTGCTCCAACTGTAACACCACGTTCAATCTCACTTAAATCTTGATAACCTGCCAATGTAGCAGCAGAAACCGATGTTACATTGCGCCAGATACTTGTTGACTTACATAGGGGTACCGACCGCATCGCCGGATGCTGCCTCTTTACGTATCTCTGTATTTGAATACGCATGCCTGTATTAGTTTCTTTGGCACTTCAGTGTATGGAGCGAGGCTGTGGGCTTTGAGATCGTGCCCGAGCATGGCCTATGAGCCGAAATCTTCGCCGCCCCCGCAATACACAGTTTATTTCATTTAATTGATCTTGTAATTCTTCTTCAACTTCACTGAGGATAGAAAAGTCATCACCAAATCTTATCACTGGTTTCCTTTCACCATCAGTTTAATCCCTTCCTTTTATTTCCGTCATTGCTTCTTCGATGTATAGATGAAACAGAGGAACAATAAGACTGCACACCCGTCTTATCCCATTTTCAACCTGAACACTTCGTCACATTGTTACCTGTTGGTGCTTGTACATATTGATATTACTCGCCTTTAACTGTTACTTACACCTATTTTTCTCAGAATTTTTTATTATGTCCCACTTTCAACGTCGAATGCTTTTCCAAGTCAACAAATTCTATGAACGTCTCTGTATTTATCTTCTGCCTTGCTTTCATTATCAAGTGAAACACCAGCTCTGCGAAAACGATCGTGTAGTTCCTCAATTTTCTCTTCCACTCTTATGTATACTGTTCTGACAACTAACATCAACGCATGAGCTGTCAAGCTGACTGTGTGATAGTTCTCTCACTTATCTCCTCTTGTTATTTTCAGAAATGAAAGGATCACGGTTTTTCGATTGTCTGATGATATGTCGTGATCTCACACCCAATCACCCACCAACTTCATTAGCCGTTTGGTTGCTACTTCCCCAAATATTTATAGAAATTACGATGGATTGTTATCTATCTCTTCCGCTTTATTTAATCTAGAGTCATCCAAAGCTCTTTTAATATCTGGATCCCTTATCTCTCCCATGTCCACCCCAACTTCTTTCATCACATCACACAATTCCTCGTCCTGCATTCCTCCACTGTACTCTTCCCATCCACCCACTCTCTCCTCTTTGTTTAACTGTGGGATTCTCATTGATCTCTTAATGTAGCCGCACTTCATTTTAATTTCATCTTAGGTAATTCTGACTTTTCTGCATGCTGAGTCATTACTCCCGATGATCATTTCTTTTCCTATTTTTTGACATTTTTACTGCAGCAGTTTATGCTTGGCCTCCATGTAATTCCTGTTTATTAAATTTCAAATTGAGTATTATTGTTGTATTCCGGTCTTTCACTGAATATCGAGGTATTTCATATATTACCGAAGGATTCTTCGCAGTTTCCTTCCCAGTATCCGTGTTTTTCCGACATTTATGATCACTCTACTTAGAAATGTCCACTCCTTCCCAGCAGAAGCCTACTGTCGTATTCCTTATAGCAGTATACACTTCTTTAGCGTAATTCAAACGTATTCGTCAGTATTTTAGTATACCACTTCCTCCCACACTGATTATTCTGCACGATTCTCTTAAATTTCGGTGTACTCTTCATCATTACTAAATTCTTATCTGAGTCTATATCTGTCCTTATAATTCAGTATCTGATCTCGTAATCTAAGTCTGACCATGGTATAAACCAAGTGGAGTCTTCCCGCATCTCTGGGCCTTTTCCAGTTACCCTCCTCCTTTTGAGTTTCTTGAACAGAATATTCGCTATTATTAACTGATATTTATGGAAAAACTCAATTGTTCTCCTCTCTCGTTCCTACTACCAAGCCTATCTTGTGTTTATTATCAAAGCTAGACCACTCGTGTTCTCAACACGAGCTCTCTACCAAATACAATCATTTGTTCAAGTTCGTTGTTCAACCTTAATGTAATATCGTTTGCCAAATTGCTTTTATTTCAAGCGTTTCAGTATTTTTGGTACTTCCGAGATGAGGAATTTCTATACAAGTTACTGACCACGCAGTTGACCGTTAAATCTAAATTCTATCTGCTCAAATGCGTATAAGTTTTATGTACGAAATCATCCTTATTGATTCTTGTTTCTGTGTGGATAGTTGGTAAGAACGACCTTGTGCGTGGGCTTCGACGAATCCCTCCTTTCACTTATCCTACATTCTTCCCATCTGTTGAAATGCGATTTACGAAATGCATACTATATAGTACAGTGAGCATCAAACTCCGTTATTTTCATGTCCAGGTGATATTGTTTGTGTAACTTATGCAGAAAACAAATATTCAACGATTTCTTAATCGCTATTCCAATTTTACTTCAAGCAGTTCACCCAACTTTTCAGTCTGGATTCTTCAAAGCCATCTCTATTTGATTTTCTTAAATATTTTACGAGAATCTTTATTTTTAATTTGATCAAATTTTACGCAGAAAGATAACCTTCCCGCTGTTCATTTTAATATTAATTGAATTAATTAGTCATCAACTACTAAATTAATTGAGTCAGACTTGTTCAAAATAAAATAGCACAAAGCTCGCTTTGATCCTGACCCTTGAGCGTATTCGGTGAAATCAAAGTAGGAATCATTCAGTTTAAAACCGCAATAAGGGGATCACATTGTAATCATGAAAAACAAAACCGTCCCGTAACACAACCTTCTCTGCACTTCAGTGTTGGCGCAAAACATGGTAACAGGTAAGGTTCCCGGAAGATCACCAGACGTAGCCATTTCTATCGGATTGCCACAGGTTGCAGCGTGATTCCTCACTTCAGATCTCTCGTTTCCCGTCATCCACCCTCCAGTGACTCCGTGTTTACCCCACTTCAAGCGTCGCTTAACTACAGAAACGTATGGCTTATAAGAAACTGCTCGATCATTGTACCGAATTCCTTTTAAATTCCTCGTTCATTGTGCTAACTGCACTGCTGGTAGCATGTTGGAACTCACGAATGATTCCTTCGCATGATTTCATGCAGTTTTCTACAACCACCCTCTGTAGTACATTAAACGTATTCGCAACTGCGAATAATGACAACTATCAGCTGTAGAACGTGAAAGTGAAAATTCGTGCGGGCCGGGACTAGAACTCTGATTTCCCGCTTATCGCGAGCAGTCGCCTTACCATTTGGCTATCCGTGCACAACTCACGGCCAGACCCAAACTTCCATAGGCCTGTCCAAAGAAAGTTTGCATCGTAATAAAAATAACCCAGGCACTGCAACATTGTATTTCTCAGCCGACACCGCGCAAGCGACTTTCAAGTACAACGTCTCACCTTCACGGGAATATGCATAATACATGTACGAGTCCAGATCGTGGACGCATCGTTGACGACATATCGAAGTTTGTGTCTGGCCGTGAGTCGTGCACGGGTAGCCAAGTGGTAAGGCGACTGCTCGCGATAAGCGCGAAATTCGGGTTCGAGTCCCGGTCCGGCACAAACTTTCACTGTCATCATTCCGTTCTAGAGCTGATGGTTGGCATTATTCGCAATTGCGAATGCATTTAATGTATTGCATAACGGCTGCAGTCGCCACAGTGCCTGTTCCTTTTGACATGCATGCGTGTCTAAAAGAACTTTGCATCGTAATCAAAACAATACAGGCACTGCAACACCGAAACCCTATGTAATAGTCTGACAGTACATGAGGTCTGTCCGCTGGTAGTTAGGTTTGGTTGTGGTTGCCCTTTCGCATTTCCATCGCCAACAGCAGCTTTACAGAGGATGAAATGTCCCTGTTGGATTTGTTACTCAGGTGAGATCCAATGAGAAGCCTGTGTTGTACGTCACTGAGCTCTCCTGACTTTGAAACATTCTGCCGTCACTGGATCCCTACTGATAACACAAATCTAAAGGGAGTCCAGCGAGTTAACCATCGCACCATTCTGAACGTACCTCTAGTGGAGCAGATGGGTAACGTTTCTGTCCATAGCAAGTGCCTCAGATCAGACATCTAGAATATCGCCTGGGAAAAGAAAGGGGGAGCCAATTTATTGACTATGCTTCGAGCCATCTGTTGTACCTTGTTACAGTGCTCGTTTAAAATGCGTTGGAGTACACGCTGGGAGGTGAGACTTGCATAACGAGATTTTTTGTAAAAGCTCATTTAAATTTTTCGTGAGTGCTTGTTCATCCAACGCAGTTGTTTATTCTAGTACTTCGCCAGTACACTGTCTAATTAAAAGTACCCGATCACCATTACTTAATGTGAAACTGACCTCTAGATGTCACGAGAGGCGGACTCGCAACTATAAAAGGAGACAAGGAGTATGTTGTTGTCAGTAGAGAAGCCGTAAAAGCAGAATGGGACTTGTCATTGGGTGTAACCTCAGTAACAAATCCACTACGGACATGTCAATCCTCTCAAACCTCTTCATAAGCCGCACATTTCTGTAGTCAACGCTAAGTGGCTGTTGATGTGGTGTAAAGATTTTCGCTATCCTTGTCATTATAATTTAGATTTTCCGTAATTAGACAAATGACGAGATGGTTCCTTAGAAAGGTCACTACCGATTTCCTACTCCATCCGTCCTCGCGTCTCCAACGAGCTCGCAGTGGGCGAGATGTTAAACTCTAATATTCCCTCCTTCCTTCCAACGCGAGAACCGCTCTTGATACATTCCAGCAAATGTACTCAGGAGAGAAGCTTTTTCGGGACATTCAGAACACCATTATATTTCTGCAAAAGCAGAGAAATTGTGTCTCATTATGCTGCGTACAAGCACTCGTTGGAATCAGAGGCAACAAGGCCGCAGCGCAGCAGATATAACTGTAGTAACAAAAAGGCATCCCTTACGAGGGAGTGATCTCACTGATGAGATATGGAGCCGTTAGATGGCGAATGGAATGTCTGACGGTGTATGAAAATACAGGGTGTATATAAATGAATGGTGCGATTTTAAAAATAATAATAAATCGATTTATCGCGTTATATGGGTGAATCTAACAGCAGAAGCAGCGCCTACTATCCTAGTTTTTTTATGTACTATCCACTATTCGGACAGCGGACTCGCTGCTGTGGTAACACCGGTTCCCGTCAGATCATCGAAGTTAGGCGCTGTCGGGTTGGGCTAGGACTTGGATGGGTGACCATCCGGTCTGCCGAGTGCTGTTGGCAAGCGGGGTGCACTCAGCCCTTGTGAGGCAAACTGAGGAGCTGCTTGATTGAGAAGTAGGACTCCGGTCTCTGAAACAGACATACGACTGGGAGAGCGGTGGGCTGACCACATACCCTTCATATCCGCATCCGATGATGCCTGTGGGCTGAGGATGACACGGCGGCCGGTCGATACCGTTGGGCCTTCATGGCCTGTTCGGGTGGAGTTTAGTTTTATATCCGCTATTCGCTTGTCATGTTTACTGCACAGGCGTGGCGTTTGTCTCCAAGATGCCGTCGTTACAGGAAAAGTCTTTCTGTGTGCTCCGTTTTGAGTTGTGCGGATCTGTGGTTACGGTGCAGTGTGCGTTTCATGCACGGTTTAGAAATGTCCCATCACACAGCACTAACATGAATCGATGGTACCGACTGTTCGCGGAAACCGGATGCCTTTGTAAGGGAAGAGTCCTGGTCGACCTCGTGTGTCTGATGCAGATGTCAAATGACCGCGCTACGCACTTCATCGATGTCGTCGCAATTCAGTAAAGCAAGCGTGGAATTGTTCATACTAAGGATTAGCGTGCGTTGGCGGCTATGTTTTAAACCATACGTAGTGAGATTAGTGCAGGCCCTTACACTAGCAGACAAAATGAAAGGGTGTGACTTTCATGAAGAGCTACAAGTACAATTAAAAAATAGAGGACGCTGTTTTTTTTAGAAAGACTGATCTTCTGCGATGAAGCCACTTCCCATGTTCGTGGCAAGGTGACTCGCAAAATGTCCGTAGCTGGAGAAGCGAGAAACATAGAGCATCAGCGTGACGCTCTAAAATGAATGTTTTCTGTGTGGTGTCGCGCTATAAAGCGCACGGCTGTTTTCTTCAGGTAACAAACGGTGACGGATGACTCCATTCGAGACATGTTGGAAACCTGGTTGTTGCCGCAGCTGAAGACCAGTTATGATGATTACATTTCGCTAATGGGCGGTGCTCCATAAATTTTCACAGGAACTCGTACTAGCTTCTCAATCTGTTTCTTCGCCAACTCTTGATTGGACGTGCTGTAGACAACCTTATCCCGTGTCCATCTCCTTCGCCGGATTTTGCACCCAGCGACTTCTTTCTGTGGTGGTTCGTGAAAGACCGAGTTTATATATCGCCAATGCCCCTGTCCGTTGAGGAAGTGTGTGATCGGATAAAACATCCACTGCAGACCATCACGAAGGGCGTGCTGCACCGATTGTGGGAAGAATTTGATTACCGTACAGATATGTGTTGTGTGGCCAGGGGTGCACACACTGGAGGATTTTGATTAATGGATCAAAAACTTGGACAGTTGCCGATGACTATGCCGTAAAGTTTGCCCATATAAAACAATAAACCGATTTATTACCGCATCATTCATTTATAAACCCTCTGTACTTCGGATTAAACCAACCACTCTTCTACGGCGGACCTCTACGAAACAAGTTAAATAATACGGTGTAATTCTGCCTCGGCTTCGTATAGGACACTGCCCTAAGCGCTTAGCATTCTTGTATTGTGCACCGTTTTTGACGATATTGTAGCAGTTTGTGGTACTGAATCGGAATATCGTTCCTGTGTTGATAACAGCTGATCAGTGGAATTGCCCAGAGATATGCCACTAGATAAGAGTATTATCGACACAAAAAACAAGCTACTCCGGCAAAAAGAAACATGTACGCAAAGTTTTACAATGAGGTATATAATGTTTTTCTTCGTAGCTATTAGATTTGAAACAATTGTCTTCAATATTTTAGAGAATTTCGTCTTTTTATGTTTTGGCAGCTATCATTTCTATAATAAATTCATTGCGTTTATGTAAGTGATTTCATTGATTGAATTGTTTTTATTGGTAATACAGTGACACTAATGACGTTGAACTTGAGTGCAGAAAACAACAGCAATAGAGCCAACTATAATGTCCACGGCTGGTTTTATTAAAATTTACTGAGTTCTAAATGAACCCAAGGATACGTAGACACTGTCAAGCTACTATCATTGAAGCCACATAACCATTGCTGAACGACAAATTGTTCTGGTATGTAGTGTAAAGCGGTAAGCCCGAGAAACTTGTATGCTTGACAATATAGCTACGAAGCGTTCATGTTGTATATACAACTTTCACGTAATTTTGATTGGCTTTTTCTTCTTCTTATTATTATTAATAATAACAAGAGGAATAAAATATCAGATAAACTATTATCTATACTGTTTACCTTTCTTATAAATCGAGATTTCCCTACGTTAAAATGTTTGCTTTTAACTGTGTTGTATTGTTTGCCACAGACATATTTAAAATTACCTACTTTTTTATTAAAATTTAACCGTTTAATGGCGTAAATGTACATGTTGGAGAATTTAGGGAGTTTCAGGAACCAGTCACGAGACGTGGTCACTTTGCCTGTTGCTGAAGATCGGGAGCCATCATTATCTAAACACACCATACGTTTCTCAGACGTGGTCATACTTTAATTCATCTGAGCATATTTCGGTTTTGTAGCCATCGTAAGAAAGGAAGCGTAGTCGTCATCTGCCAATATTCGGCTACGCGACTTCTTCTGTGTCGCCGTTTTTTTACGACCTGATTATGGCAGCGATGTCGAAACTCGACACCTGTTCAGGAAAGTGTTTCGGCCGCTCGATGTTTTCTGTTGCTCAACGTATTGAACGTCGTTCGTGAAGAAAGTTTATTATCTTGAGTAGCGTCGTGAAATACCGCAACTAAATACCACAACAAACTACTAAAAAGTGTGATCTTTAGAGTTTCTTATATCTGGTAATACAAATTCACGCTCTTCGTCAAAAAAATAAAAAATAAGCGCAAATTATACACTTGTAGATCCAACAAAGAAGTCCCAGCGCAGCCCTCAGTAAATATATTATTGCTTTAGAGACCGGGAACAGCACCAGAGTAATTCAAATGGCGCGTTAAGCCCGGAAACCATATCAGTGAGCCCCGTGTGTGCCTTCCGGCCCCAGATTAAATCTTCAACAATGCAATTACAATGTTTGCTGGTGCAGGTGTTTATACAAGAGAGCTACGCATTCGTTAATGCCGGGCGCCACTCGCTATTTGGTTTTCAATACATTATTGACATCTCTAATCCGGGATTCTGTTCGGACCATAAATACGACATTTAAGTTGATTGTTCCGACAGATGAGATAAACTTCGTTCATATCTCGGGCAATACGTTCGAGTTTGCGCTCGATATCCATTGACCTGTTAACAACAGAAAGCCTCTCGAATGCTGTTTGCAGCACACTGGATTTCCCACAAACATGCCGAATCCGGGGCAGACAATATTCGAAACCTCTCGTCCTTTTACAAAATAAATTAACTGTAGCATTGCTTTGTTTCTATTAAGCTTTTAACGTCTTGAATACACAGAAACTAGAACACATGCAAATAAAAAAGTAATTCTTTTCTAATAAATTCCTTTATCTACCTGTGTCTGGGAATTTACTGCCTTCAAACTTTTTCACAGTGCGCCAGGATGTGTTTTAGAATCGAAAGGCGTATACGTGCTCCCTTGGATAAATGCATATTTTCTCTGTTTGGCACAATGTGAAAGGTGTATGAACCGATAATACCTGCCGGATGGTAGCGACAAATACAAAAATTCAGCGAATTTCATTTAAAAAAACAGGAACATTTTAAATTATGTGCTAAGAATTACAAACAAAATTCTTTAAAATATGTAGATATATGAGGACAAGATTCCCACAAGATTTAATTTGATGGAGTGTGAGAGTTTTATGCATTTTCAAACTTTATAATGAAAGAACGATTATAGCTGAGGCATAACAGTCAGACAGATTGAGCATTACTACCTATCAAATCCAAAGGTATCTTCGGAGGATTGGAGGAGAGAGAAAAACAAGGGATTGAGAGACGTTGAAATGATTACCGTTTCGTTTATAGACATACTGAAAGTGATTAAGAAAGAATGGAGCTGAAGAAGGAAACAGTAAGCGTCTTTTGATTAAAACTGTCGAACTGCTGACCAGCATAAATAATGTACGAAGAGTTCAATAACAGTCATCTTTAAACAACTGGTTTGCATTGTTTGGTCTCTGGCAGTCTCGAGAAATACTTTGCTGACAAATATGCAGGTATCAGGCGTCAAGAATCATTACATTTTAAAAAGCTACCAAAATGTCTGCTGTCTCTTAGGTATGCTCCAATGCTTGCTTTTAAGTCATAACAGCTTGAAATGTCGTTGCTGGTAGCGCACAGCTCTCCTCAGCACCGAAAGACATACGTTTTAAATTCCGATCTAAATATATTCCTGCCATATTTTATTCATATTGACTACAGAAATGCTGTAAAAACATCTTGTTTTCGAATGTTTCGTTGACAGTAGTACTGACTGTTGCCTCCACAATCTCAGATTATTTTGTTCTTTCCAAGTTTCTCATGTTTATGTACCCGGGTAGTATTTCCATTCTGAAGTATAAACGTATGGTTTTGAATTGTTCATCTGTTGCGTTGCCTGGAACTGATGAGTATATGCATGATGTGATACCAAATCTTGTGAAATGAATTTATAAAGTGATTAGATAAGGGAACTGTTCTACCCCCCACCGTAATGACTTTACTGTATATTCTTTTCTTAAGATACTTTTAAGTTTCCTTCTAACTCATTTCCCCAATTCCTAATTTAAGAGTATCAATCCATTTTTTTCTGTTGGTAGCTTTTAAGACATTCATTTTTATATACTGAAAAAAATCTGATCTTTCTTTTAAAAAACGCGCTATTCGTCGTATTATAAGAGTGTCAGGTCACAGACCATTTTGCAATGGACATTCAATTTTCTTTTCATGTGAGACTTCTTATGCTCCTGTAAATTTACCTGCTTATAGATCAGTTTATCATACAAAACATGTACACGTTATTTTGACAGCTACTGCAGTATGGAAGGTAAATGAGTAAACAGATGACTGAATATGAACTGGAATTCTAAATAAGAGCTTGCGATGTGTCTGAAACGTAGAGTTCACAGCCAGTGAGTATTGTTAGTTCTAGCTCATAGCAGAGACGGAGAGCAATAGAAAGATGCTTGTTTGGAATGACAATGGAGACGGAACCATACAGATGAATCACGGAAGGAACTGTAGTTGACTAACTCACTATGTCTGCAATACAAATTAAATGGGGGGGGGGGGGGGGGTCGGTCGATGGATCATGCAGAGGAAGAACTGGATGATAACTGGACGAAGAAAATTCTTCGATGCATTCCAAAAGGCGCACTTGTGACAAACTGGTTGATGGCATTACAAAACGTGTAACAGCAAAATGGATGCGCAGCACAGGCCGAGATCGCAATCCGGGAAATTGTGATACTGGTATCAAGTGACTGCAGTTACTGGTGATTATGGTGTTATTGTCACAAGTCACAACAAAGGTTATTAAAATTTTCTAATGTTCTATTATTAAAAACAATTTTAGCAAATAGTATGTTTACCTGAAAATCCTTCGTTTTAGACCTTTATATTTTATAATAATTTCAGGTACTACTGTATTTTGCTATCGAGGTGAGATTATCAGTCTGTTGACGTGGCTCAGAAACTAAAGTCTTATATTAATAACGAGAATGTATATGTACTTAGCACCATCAGCATAAATGCTACATAATGTATGTATTTTTCTCGCCTCACACTCATATTGCTGCTTTTATATATGCTAATTTTCCGTCAATGTCGTTTCACTATTGCCGTGGTTTCGAAATGCTTTTATCTACCAACTACATTATTCGTTTCAGTACATTCTATAACGTTTCGCTAATAACAATGATAAACGTTAGACGCTTTAAATTGTGTTTACTTTTCAATAAATCGATGGAAAACTAACGTTACATCGAAGGATAGATATCCTTCTTAGAAAATTCATTTATTATCGCATTAGTGCGAATTCTGGCATGTTCTTGCTGTACTTGTCGTAATAATGGCACAGAGTTTGAAAACCCTCAAGGGAACATATACGTTTCTAGTAGTTACCTTCATTTTTCCAGTTTCATGTGCGTCAATATTACTTCGGAACTTTTTAGTTCAGTACAACAGTTAATCACTTTTTTTGCAGTGGGGCTTAGAAGCAATACAGTAGATACGACATTTGGTTATCCTTTCTCGTATTTTACATTATCGAAATAACGATAAAATCGCTCGCTTGTATACCATATAACGATCTTGCTTCCCATTAGTTTCTTACTTATTACGTAATAAATAATTTGTAATTTTCATTTGGACTGTTATCTAATTTTTATTTCTGTTAGTTTTTAAACGTTTTCTCCTAATAAAGCGATATTACTGTGACCCATCATGGTGAAATACTCTCAGCTAATTATTTTTAACTCAAACTTCGTGTGTCATCTAGATCTGCATACTCTACTTACCCTGCATACTAATGAAGAAAGTGGATTGGTCATTTTCGGGTTGTTGTACCTCTTTCTGCATCCATAGTACCACTTGTTTCTTGTAAGACACATGATAGATGACACTCTTTATGTTACCATATAAATGGTAAGTTTAGTCTTATTCCTTTAATGAATGAAATTCAAATAATATGACTGCTGGAGATGTTAAATAGTTTTACCTCTATGGTCTGTGGATTCAGTACATTAAGGACCAAGAAAAGATTCGTTAACATCTACATCTACACCTACATCTACTTATATACCTTGCAAGCCACCATACGGCTCATGAGAGGGGGTACTTTATACCAATACCAGTTATTCTACTTCCAAAAAAAAAAAAATGGTTCAAATGGCTCTGAGCACTATGGGACTTAACTTCTGTGGTTATCAGTCCAATAGAACTTAGAACTACTTAAACTTAACTAACCTAAGGGCATCACACACATCCATGCCCGAGGCAGGATTCGAACCTGCGACGGTAGCGGTCGCGCGGTTCCAGACTGAAGCGCCTAGAACCGCTCGGCCACTCCGGCCGGCCATTCTACTTCCATTTCTACTCGAAAATGGAGCGACGAAAAACGACTGGCTATGTGCTCTAATTTCTCTTGTCTTCGTGGTCCTTACGCGGAGTCTACATTGACGACAGCAGAATCGTTCTGCAGTCAGCCGCAAATGCTTCTTCTCTAAATTTTCTCGACAGTGCTTCGCGGTAACAACGTCGTCTTCCCTCCACGGATTCCCATTTGAGCTCACGAAGTATCTCCGTAACATGTGCTGATCGAACTTACAGTTAACATATCTATTAGCACACTTCCGCACTGCTTCAGTGTCTCCTATTACTCGATGTGGTGGGGATTACGAACACTCTGGAGGTAATCAAGAATGGGTCACACCTCAATTCTACAGGCGATCTCCTTTACAGGTGATCTTCATTCTCCTGTAACTCTCCCAATAAACCGAATTCGACCATTCGTCTTCCCTTCTTCCGACCTCAATAAGACACTTTCGAAAACTGAAGCTGGCAACCAACCACCCGATTCAGTTTTTGGTAGTTTATGTTTTGTTTCCTTGTGTTTTTCGCAATATAGATTTTCTGCATAATGTGATTATACTTTTCCAGTCGCCCGTTGCCGCGACTTGATACTATTCCCACACGCCGCAGTAATAAAAGAGTGTGGACAGTGTAACTGTTTTTCTAATTACTCTATTTTGTCGACAAACTTCAGTTTTCAAATTCATAGGCAGTGAAACAGAGCTTAAGTTCCAGATATAATAATAGGTATTCACACGCCCAATTAACGTGCGGTAGATGGCTACTACCATTTTTCGTTTTGTGAAGTGTGTAGCCTTACATTCTACTGATAGATGCTAGTGCGTGAACAAACTTAGACAAATTGAATGAAATAATTGTTTCAGAAGATAGTGATTTTGGTGACTGAACCTCCAGTATTGACATCTGCTTGGTGCCTTATCCTATCAGCATAAATTTCCTCCAGAAGTTCTATAAGGAAAATTAACTACCGAATAATTATACATGCTAACATGTCCTGGTATTTTATTACGTCACAGAGTGAGAAGTATTGCTGACCTTGTAGGTAGACAAATCCTCGACCACGCAGACAAGAATGGCCTCTCTGCCGACAGGCGTTGTGACGTTACTGATGGGCTCTGCGAACTTCGGTACGTCTGGAAAACAAGAACACACATCCCGATCGCTATTTATCTAAATAGAAGATGCAAAGATATCGTATATCACTTACACTCAAACCCACAGATGTCAGACAGTCATACTCGTACCGAACGTTGTACACTTATCAATCAGTACATTATGACCACCTATCTAATAGCCGTCCACCTTTGGTACGGATAACAGCGGTGACGCGTCGTGGTATGCGAGCAATGACGCCTTGTTCGGACGCTGGAGGGAGTTGGCACCACATTTGCAAGGACACCTACTTCCTGTAAATTCCGAGGAGGGGGCCGATGAGCTCTAGCGCCACGTTCAATCACATTCCAGATGGGTTCGATCTGGTTCAGATCTGGTTAATTGTGGGGATAGCACACAATTGGAACTCGCCATTGTGTTCCTTGAACCACTTCATCACACTCCAGGCCTTGTGGCATGGAGCCTTATTTTGTTGAAAACAGCCACTGCAGTCGAGGAACATGATGGCTATGAAGGGGTGTAAGTGATCTACTCCTTGGCCGTCATGCTGCCTTGCACGTGCTCCATTGCACCCATGCATGTCCAGGTGAATGTTCCCCAGAGCATAATGGAGCCGGCACCAGCTTGTCTCCGTCCGATAGTACAGGTGGCTTCGGTTACACAGCTTCAGGCTGCAGTGGATGGGCACCACTGTTGTGGGCCGGCCGTGGGGATCCAACGGACGTCCAGCACGTCAGAGTCCTCCGATCGGTCCTCACCGGTGGCCAACCCAGTTACTGCTCGCACTGAGGCTGACTCGTCACCTGTGGTCGAGTGGAGGTCGCCCCGGGGTGAAGCAGGCGGCGAAAAACTTCCCTGGCGGCAGCACGTAAGGCCTCCCCGGTTTGTCTGACAAACAGGTTCCGGTTGATGTCTTTGGCTGACACTGTCGCTGAGCCAGATGCTGTCGCCTGTCCTGTTTTAGAGGAAACCACTCAGCCTGCAAGATTCGGGCAATCGCAGAGGGTGAGATTATTGGTAGTTGGGAGCTCCAACGTTAGGCGCGTAATGGGGCCACTTAGGGATTTGGCTGACAATAAGGGTAAGAAATCCAATGTGCACTCCGTGTGCAAACCAGGTGGAGTCTTTCCAGATGTGGAAAGGGTCCTCCCGGATGCCATAAAGAGCACAGGGTGCAGCCAACTGCAGGTCGTGGCTCGCGTCGGTACCAATGATGTGTGTCACTTTGGATCAGAAGAGATTCGAACGGCTAACAGAAGTGGTAAAGGCTGCAAGTCTTGCTTGCAAGATGAAAGCAGAGCTGACCATTTGCAGCATAGTCGACAGGACCGATTGCGGACCTCTGCAACAGAGCCGAGTGGAGGGTCTGAATCAGAGGCTCAGACGGTTCTGCGACCGTGTAGGCTGCAGATTCCTCGACTGGCGCCAAAGGCTGGTTGGGTCAGGTGTGCACTATATGCAGGAGGCGGCTACACGGGTAGCAGGGGCTGTGTGGCGTGGACTGGGCGGTTTTTTAGGTTAAAGGGTCTCTGGAAAACACAAGAAGGGCTTCAGTCACAAAGGGTGCAGGCTGAACACAGGAAAAACGTAGATACAGGAACCACTGGTATAACAGTTGCAAATTGTCGTAGTTGTGTTGGGAAAGTACCAGAGCTCCAAGCGCTAATAGGAAGCACTGATGCTCAAATCGTTATAGGCACTGAAAGCTGGCTAAAGCCGGATATAAGCTCAGCCGAAATTTTTGCGAATAACCTAACGGTGTGCCGAAAGGATAGGCTAAACACGGTTATCGGTGGCGTGTTTGTTCCTATCAGAAGTAGTTTAACTTGTCGCGAAATTGAAGTAGATACTTCCTTTGAATCAGTATGGGCAGAGGTCATTTTTGGCAACCGGTATAAAATAATAATTGGGTCCTTTTACCAGCCTCCCAATTCAGATGATACAGTTGCTGAAAGGTTCAAAGAAAACTGGAGTTTGATTTCAAACACGTACCTGCTTCATACGATAATAGTTGAGGGTGACTTTAATTTACCCTCGATATGTTGGCGAAAATACGTGTTTAATTCCGGAGGTACGCATATAATATCATCCGAAATTCGGCTAAACGCATTCTCTGAAAATTATTTCGAGCAGTTACTTCGTGAGTCCACGCGAATAGTAAACGTTTGTGAAAACACACTTGATCTCTTAGCAACAAATAATCCTGATTTATTTATTTAACAAGCATCAAAACCGATTCAGGGATTAGTGAACACAGGGTTGTCGTAGCGAGATTGAATATTGTCATCACCAAATCCTCGAAAAATAAGCGAAATATATACATATTCAAAAAAAAGCAGATAAAAATTCACTTGACGCCTTCCTGAGAAACATTCTCCACTCATTCCAAATTAATAATATAAGTGCAGACCAGATGTGACTTACATTCAAAGAAATAGTATCGGCAGCAATTGAGAGACTTATACCTGATAAATTAACAAACGACGGAGCTGAGCCTCCTTGGTATACAATACGGGTTAGAACACTGTTGCAGAAACAACGAAACAAACATGCCATTTAAACAGACGCAAAATCCCCAAGAATGGCGATCTTTTACAGAAGCTCGAAATTTAGCGCGGACTACAATTCCTATAACAGTTTCCATAACGGTACTTTTTCTGGAAGCCTGGCAGAAAATCCAAAGAGATTCTGCTCGTATGTGAAGTACTTTAGCGGCAAGAAACAATCAATGCCTTCTCTGCACGATAGCAATGGAGACGCTATAGAAGACAGTGCTCCCAAAGCAGAGATACTAAACACAGCCTTCCGAAATGCCTTCACAAAAGAAGACGAAGTAAATATTCCAGAATTCGAATCGACAACAGCTGCAACATGAGTAACGTAGAAGTAAATATCCTCGTAGTAGTTAAGCAACTTAAATCACTTAATAAAAGTAAGTCTTCTGGTCCAGACAATTTACCAATTGGGTTCCTTTCGGAGTATGCTGATGCATTAGCTCCATACTTAACTATCATATACAACCGTCCGCTCGACGAAATGTCCGTACGCAGTGACTGGAAAGTTGCACGGGTCACACCAATATTCAAGAAAGGTAGTAAGAGTAATCCATTTAATTACTGGCCCATATCGTTAATATTGATATGCAGCAGGATTTTAGAACATATATTGTGTTCGAACATTATGAAGCACCTCGAAGAAAACGGTGTATTGACACAGAGTCAACATGGATTTAGAAAACATCGTTCCTGTGAAACACAACTAGCTCTTAATTCACATGAAGTGCGGAGTGCTATTGACAAGGGATATCAGATCGATTCCGTATTTCTGGATTTCCGGAAGGCTTTTGACACTGTACCACACAAGCGGCTCGTAGTGAAACTGCGTGCTTATGGAATATCGTCTACGTTATATGACTGGATTTGTTATTTCCGGTCAGAGGGGCCACAGTTCGTAGTAATTGACGGAAAGTCATCGAGTAAAACAGAAGTGATTTCTGGCGTTCCCCAAGGTAGTGTTATAGGCCTTTTGCTGTTCCTTTTCTATATAAACGATTTGGGAGACAATCTGAGCAGCCGTCTTCGGTTGTTTTCAGATAACGCTGTCGTTCATCGACTATTAAAGCCATCAAAAGATCAAAACCAACTGCAAAACGATTTGGAAGAAATATCTGAATGGTGCGAAAAGTGGCAGTTGACGTTTATATAGACAGCGTATCAACCTAAACACTGATATAATTTGTGCTATGTTCTGTTGTCTATGACAACGTGTGTAAATGGTAGGTAATAGGTAACACATGTCCTAAGGAGCACAAGAAAAGCATAACTTGAGTACCTGTGGTGTAGAGCGCCCGTGGGGAAGCTGGTGAATGATTAGTTTGTCGTACCCTTGGTATTGCTAGTTTTTGTACCTTAGTACGTGTGAAAGTGTTATGTGGGATATGTTCCTGACATGTAAAAGGATATTTCGGAGTTTTTAGCAATGTTCTATTGACAGTCTCCTTTCGCTTCATTTATGTTAAAGTAGCAAACCTATAGCATACATTTGTAGTTTCACAGAATAAATACACTCCTGGAAATGGAAAAAAGAACACATTGACACCGGTGTGTCAGACCCACCATACTTGCTCCGGACACTGCGAGAGGGCTGTACAAGCAATGATCACACGCACGGCACAGCGGACACACCAGGAACGGCGGTGTTGGCCGTCGAATGGCGCTGGCTGCGCAGTATTTGTGCACCGCCGCCGTCAGTGTCAGCCAGTTTGCCGTGGCATACGGAGCTCCATCGCAGTCTTTAACACTGGTAGCATGCCGCGACAGCGTGGACGTGAACCGTATGTGCAGTTGACGGAATTTGAGCGAGGGCGTATAGTGGGCATGCGGGAGGCCGGGTGGACGTACCGCCGAATTGCTCAACACGTGGGGCGTGAGGTCTCCACAGTACATCGATGTTGTCGCCAGTGGTCGGCGGAAGGTGCACGTGCCCGTCGACCTGGGACCGGACCGCAGCGACGCACGGATGCACGCCAAGACCGTAGGATCCTACGCAGTGCCGTAGGGGACCGCACCGCCACTTCCCAGCAAATTAGGGACACTGTTGCTCCTGGGGTATCGGCGAGGACCATTCGCAACCGTCTCCATGAAGCTGGGCTACGGTCCCGCACACCGTTAGGCCGTCTTCCGCTCACGCCCCAACATCGTGCAGCCCGCCTCCAGTGGTGTCGCGACAGGCGTGAATGGAGGGACGAATGGAGACGTGTCGTCTTCAGCGATGAGAGTCGCTTCTGCCTTGGTGCCAATGATGGTCGTATGCGTGTTTGGCGCCGTGCAGGTGAGCGCCACAATCAGGACTGCATACGACCGAGGTGTGGGGAGCGATCTCCTACACTGGCCGTACACCACTGGTGATCGTCGAGGGGACACTGAATAGTGCACGGTACATCCAAACCGTCATCGAACCCATCGTTCTACCATTCCTAGACCGGCAAGGTAACTTGCTGTTCCAACAGGACAATGCACGTCCGCATGTATCCCGTGCCACCCAACGTGCTCTAGAAGGTGTAAGTCAACTACCCTGGCCAGCAAGATCTCCGGATCTGTCCCCCATTGAGCATGTTTGGGACTGGATGAAGCGTCGTCTCACGCGGTCTGCACGTCCAGCACGAACGCTGGTCCAACTGAGGCGCCAGGTGGAAATGGCATGGCAAGCCGTTCCACAGGAATAGCAGCCTGCATTGCTGCGAAAGGTGGATATACACTGTACTAGTGCCGACATTGTGCATGCTCTGTTGCCTGTGTCTATGTGCCTGTGGTTCTGTCAGTGTGATCATGTGATCTATCTGACCCCAGGAATGTGTCAATAAAGTTTCCCCTTCCTGGGACAATGAATTCACGGTGTTCGTATTTCAATTTCCAGGAGTGTATAAACAATCGGAACAGAAGAACAGAGAAACATTTACATAACACGTGCAGAAGTATTAGCAGAAACAATAGTGATAACAAGATAAGATGATAAGAAGAAGAATAAACATAACTCACTGCTAGGTGATAGCACCAACTTAACTGCGAACAGACCTTTCAAGTGTTAGAAACATTGAAAGGTGGCTACACTGAGCCACTGCGCCAGAGATTGCGCCAAAGAGTATTATTCAGCCGCCTCCACAGTGCTTGGGGAGAGCTCGTAGTAGTCAGTGCCTGTCGAGGTCTCGTAGTAGTCTGTGTTGAGATGTCGTAGTGAAGAGTGTTTGTTGAGATGTGCTAGTAGGCAGTGCTTGCTGACATGTGATATTGGAGAGTTCTGGTTGAGATGTGGTAGTAGCGAGTCGGTGTGGAGAGATTGTAATGTCTAGAGTGCTTTTCATCAATATAAATTAAGGCAACAAACTACATTTGTTTTTTTTTCCTCGTTATTTCAATGTCCTGAATAATGCGTCATTACAGGTTCAGTCAACAAAGCATCTGGCGTGTGTTCTTGTATTAGAGTGTAATTCTGGGTTTCTTGCGCAATTATAGTATTTCTAACTTTTTTTTTATCACATCAGTATAAATGGTATTTGAAATTTCTTGTCTTATTGAAGAAGAACCGTGCCAGATGTGTACGATGAGTCATACTTCCACCCACAGAACAGTCATACTTGTGCCTTGGTTTTGTAGGTTTTATAGTTGCTGGGGACTTAATTAATTAATTAATTGTGTTAACGAAAATTTTATTTCATTCTTTGTTGTTGCTCTATGCAGTCAGATTGCGTAATAATACTAGTCAGGGCCAACCGTTTACGAGACTTACATAATCGGACTTACAGCTACCAAAAACTTAAAAAATATTTGCATTTTATTTAATTAAGCCCCCATGCACGTGGCGACCCTGCCAGGATCGTCCCTTCGAATTCTTCTGATTGTAAAAATAGTAGACAGTAGTATGGTTGTAGTAGTTTGTAGTTTAGTAATTGTAGTCTGTATTGCATGTGTAGATTTGGTAATTAGCATTCTTCTAATGGTATTTTTCAAAATTTAATTTTTATTGCCTTGTATACGCGTTTGACGATTTAGTGCAATTATTTCAATTGTTCGTTAATCGTGTTTGAGGGAAACATTTCGAGTGAATGGTATTGTTGGAGATAAAGAGTCATTGTGTGTAATTTCCGTACAGTGAAAAGTTTTGTATGCTTTGTAAATGATTACGTGATCGATGAAAAAGGCATAAATGATGGATAGTCAGAATGACGAAATTCTTAACATGGCGAACTCGCCAACAGAGGAAAACAGTATGATGGATAATGAAGTGGAAAACAATGTAATAAGTCGGGAAAATAATCCGGAACCATTTCAAAATTTTTCTCAATCAGAAAATTCACAGACTACGAGATTAGCGACAGAAGATATGGAGCAGTTGATGAGTGCTATATTAAATTTGGGAGCACGAATGGAAACACGGTTTGACTCACAAATAGGAACAATTAAAACCGAGATAGGAACAATTACAACTGGTATGGGAACAATGGAAACACGGTTAGACTTAGTGGGATCACAGATAGGAACAATTAGAACTGAGATGGGAACAATGGAAACACGGTTTGACTCACAAATAGGAACAATTAAAACCGAGATAGGAACAATTACAACTGGTACTGGAACAATGGAAACACGGTTAGACTTAGTGGGATCACAGATAGGAACAATTAGAACTGAGATGGGAACAATGGAAACACGGTTAGATTCACGAATTGGGACATGTTTCAAAGATATGAAAGATGAATTAAAGAAAGAAATCAGAGAAGAAGTTCAACCGATTTTGAATTCTCACAATAATAGATTAATTGCAGTACAGATTAGACAAGGGGAACAGGAGGAAAGAGGTCGCGTGATAGTACAGAAATTTTCAGAGTTAAATTTACAACGTGCAAAAGATAAGGAAGAAATATTTGAGAGAATCGAGGAATCCGTACCGAATGACAGATTAAATAACCTAACACATCAGTATGAACTACTAAATGTGTTAATACTGAAACGCGAGTCGCGATACTTACAGAAGACGTAAATAAACAGAAAGAACAAATAGGTGATTTATCGGAAAGAGTTGAGGAGATTTCAGACAATTTGACAAATCTTAGTTTAAATGGGGACAGAGATTCAGATGATATAGCACCATTGCCATTTGCAGAAACCGAAGAATACCAGAACATAAATAAGCATGTTGAAAATCAGGGAAAATTTAACGAACGCGTTAAAAGTGAAGTTGAGGCATTACGAAAGCAAGTCAAACAAATCGAAGGCGAAATTGTAGGAAAAGACAGCAAAAGAAATTTAGAATCTCAGGTAGCAGAGGGGTTTGAAGAAAGTAATTTGTTTCATTTACGGGATGCAACAAGAGAGCGCCAGGCGCGTGAACTTGACAATAATCAACATTGGGACTGGCACAGACGCGGTAGGTCTTTGTCACCACGAGGCGAAAACTTTGACTATAAACACTTTTTGACTGTTCGGAAATTTAAGATCTTCCGCAATTCTAAGAATGACATACATCCATGTGCATGGTTAGATCAATTTATGTACGCACTTCCACCAAATTGGCCACTAAGTCACAATCTAGAATTTATGTGTGGATATTTAGAAAACGAACCGGCGACGCGGATGTGCGCACTCATTAGAGATTGTAATAATCTAAATGATTTTTATCACGCATTTCTATCGGCATATTGGTCCGAAAACACGCAAGACACAGTCAAGCATAGTCTGATTATGCAGCGTAATTTTAAACAGTCTGAGTTCCGCACGTCGGCAGAATACTTTGAAGACATGATTCGAAAGAATCAGTTCCTGTCCAACCCTTATAGCCCGACTGAATTAATTCGCATTTGTTTAACTAAGCTGCCACAATCCATAAGACAAATTGCTTTAGCCGGAAGATGTAAAGACGACATTGAGACTTTTAAGACTTTGTTGCAAGAACTTGAGTATGACAACGACGACGGGACCTCTTGTAACTTTTTCAGTAACAGTAATTACAATAGATTTTCAGAGAAAAGGGATAGTGATCGGAACGGGCGTTATATGGGTAACTTTGAGAATGACAGACGTAACAGACAGGACAATAGATACCAGCCTTATGACAATAACAGACGTTCTAACAGAAATTACACAGACAATTATAATAACGGTAATTCCTACCGGAATGATCAATCATACGGAAACAGTAATCGGTATCCTCAAGACAGAAATTATTCATACAGTAATAGAAATTCTTTCTACAGAAATAACCAGGGTAGTAGATACAACAATAATTTCAGAAGTGACAGTCGAAATTACACAAGAAGTAGTTATGCAGACAGACAGGAAAACAGAAATTTTAATAACAGACACAACCAGGAATTTGCATCTAACAGGCAGGAGGGACCTAATTGGCATCCTCCACGTGACAGAACTTCAGAGAGACAAGTGCAAATAGTAGAAATTGATCCGCCAAATGACGCGAATAATCAAAGACGTGACGCAAACAATCGACAATGACTTGCAGCTTCGGCTTCTGGCAGCAATATAGACGGTTCAGAAAGTAATGACACTACGACTTTACACTACGTACGCCTGGAAGACATGAGAGACATTTTGTTAGACGAAAAGGAAAATAATGTAGACGCATTTTTACATCCTGTTATTGAAGTATGTGTGGGTAAGAATAAGTTCACTGCAGTTTTAGATTCTGGGAGCCCATTGAATGTCATTAGTGAACCAGTTTTTCGTATATGTGTAAGAACTATTGCTTGTCCTGTGTTACCTGTTTCTAAAACTACAATCCGAGGAGCGATTTCTGGAAAAAGTGTGGAAGTCAAACAACAGACCAACTTAAATTTCATTTGTCAAGGATACGAAATTTCTGCTAATTTTATTATTGTTCCATTACTCAGTACACAAATTATATTAGGTATGGAGTTTCTTAACGCACATAAGGCAATTTTGAACTTTAAAGAAGGAAGTGTGAATTTGAGTGTTACCGGAATGCCGAAATGTTTGAAATTTTTCGAGTGTTTAACAAGATCTGAATCAGATTCAAAATGTTTAAGATTTCTTACTTCTGATGTTTTCGTTGAGCATTATGACGACAGTGTGTTTATTCATGACAATGACAATAGATACAGAGACGCGATGGATGATATAATTAATAGCGAAGAATTAATTAATGAAAAGGTTAAGAAAGCTGAAGTGCCAGATGACGTTGCAAGAGAAGAGCTGCATCAAATTTTGACTTCACATGCTACAGTGTTTAGTCATCACACAGGAACTATACAAGGCTTACAATATTTATTTAAAGTAAAAGATCACACACCATTTCGCGGGAAAACGTACGCTATTCCTTTGGCTTACAGAGACAAGGTTAAGAATGAACTTCAGTACATGTTAGATCAGGGCATTATTGAGCCTGCAGTCAGTCCTTATACTAGCCCATTACACGTTGTTCTTAAAAAGGATGGGTCAATTCGTTTGGTTCTGGATTCCAGACAGATAAATAATATCATCATTCCTGAAACTGACCGCCCACAAAATTTAGATGAACTTCTTCAACATTCCCATGGAATTAAAGTTTTATCGACGATTGATATGCACGCAAGTTTTTGGCAAATAGAACTCCACCCTGATTGTAGAAAATATACTGCCTTTTTAGCCTTTGGTAACTGTTACCAGTTTCGGAAATTACCGTTTGGACTTACTGTATCTTCATCAGCATTCATTCGTGGCTTAAACGAAATTTTACCTGTTTATCTTCGTAACAATATTACTTCATATGTTGACGATATTCTTATTGCTAAACATTCTTGGAGTGAGCATAACAAAATTTTGGATTCATTATTACGTATCTTTGCAAGAGTTGGCATTACAGTGAACTTAGAAAAATCTGAATTTGGTCGTTCTCAGGTGAAATTTCTCGGTCACATTATTTCTACAGAAGGTATTCTTCCTGATCCAGAAAAATTAGACGCTATTCGTAATTATGCTGTTCCTACCACAAAACGTGATGTTCGTAGTTTCCTTGGTGTCTGTAATTTTCTTAGACGCTTTGTTAAATTGGATGATTTGGCCACACCTCGTTTATGTGAACTATCTGGAAATAAATCTAATTGGTGTTGCGATGAGGAAGCTCAGTCAGAATTTGAACAACTCCGTGATGCTTTAGTTGCTGCTCCACTTCTTTCACATCCGGATTAATCTAAAGATTTTTGTTTGGCGACGGACTCATCATACAAAGGCCTAGTGCTCATTTATTTCAAGAGATAGAAGAAAACGGCGTTGTAGTACAGAAAACTATTGCATTTGTAAGTCGTGTTCTTTCTAAATCAGAAAAGAATTATTCGATTACGGAACTTGAAGCTTTGGCTGTTGTTTGGGCTTTTACAAAATTTCGGACATTTTTGTTTGGCAGACATACTAAGGTTTATACCAATCATCGAGCTCTGGAATTCCTTATGTCGACAAAATTAACTCATGGCAGATTGTCACGATGGGCGTTGTACCTACAGAAATTTGATTTTAGTATTGTTTACATACAGGGTTCTTCAAATATTGTTGCTGATGCTTTATCACGTGCACCTATGGGTTTGAAACAAAGTGCTGAAGAGGACTGCAAGGAAAACAATTATTGTTTGATGTATATTCAAAGTGTTGCGTTTGAGAACTTTATTTCGTCTTCGCTCCAGGACATCGCTAAGGAGCAAAATAAGGATCCAATCTGGAAGGACATTAAGGAGAAGTGGAGGAGAAAGGAAAGCGTAGCGATTAGACACCATTATTTAGTTCGCAATGACATTCTTTTTAAGCAAAAAACCGTCGACAACTCTGTTTGGTTAGTTTGTATTCCTGATGAGTGGGTCAATAAATTAATTTGGTACACGCATTTCAGTTATGCGCACTTTGGTCCCAGAAAATGCTTTCATAAATTACGGGAAAATTGCTACTTCAATAATATGGAAAAACGTATTCGATCTGTTCTGGCCAAATGCAAATTATGTCAAAAGGCTAAGCCGCCAACAATTTCTCACAGAGCACCGTTGTTTCCTATCATTCCAGCGAAATTAAAGGACATGGCTGCAGTCGATTTGTTCAGTCCAGTGGTTTGTTCTACTAATGGTTTTGCGTACATTTTCGTAACAGTGGAGTTGACATCAAAATATGTGTGTTTTACACCATTAAGCAAAGCAACAGCTCGTTCAGTATCTAATGCTTTCATCAAACATTTTCTTAAATAAGTGGGTCATGTTGATAAGGTTATATCAGATAATGGATCACAGTTTCGTTCTAAAATTTGGCTTCGTACTCTACGGCGTCACAAGATTAAACCAATTATCATTTCACTTTTTCACCCTCAATCTAACGCTTCAGAGAGATGGATGAAGGAAATCAATAAATTGTGTCGTCTTTATTGTCATCAGAATCACAGAACTTGGGATCAGTATCTTCATATTTTTCAAAACATTCTGAATGAACTTCCTAATGACTCAACTTCTTTACTGCCTATACTGATATTAAAAAACAAAGCACCGACAAATCACGTATCTGAAATCGTTCCTTTTCCGCCTTCACGGAAACTGCGGCATTCTGAAGTTGTCAACCTGGCTCTACAAAATATTGCATCTGTGGCTGCTAGAAGAGAGAAATCAGCTAAACATCCTGGTCGTTTAAAAACTTTTTCAGTTGGTCAAAAAGTGTTAATTAAGTCTCATCGTTTGTCTCACAAAGGAAAGGGCGTGTGTCGCAAATTTTTTCTGCTTTTTAACGGTCCATATAGAATTCGCAAAATTATTCATGATAGCACTGTTGAAGTAGAAACTCTTAAATCACGACGCTCTAAGGGAATACATCATATATCAAACGTTAAAATTTTTGTGGAATGACATACTTTAGAGAAACTAACAGCTACATGTAAACATGCAAGGAATACAAGGATACCGCGCTGTGTTTTGGCGGCGGCATATACTCAAAGCAACAGTCAAGTCTGCGCGCCGCACAAGGCAGTCGTTGACCGCAAACAATTCTTCCTACGTCACGCGCCTACAGCTGATCGAGCGCTCAGTGCGAATGCACTGACAGCCGTAAACAAATACACAGTCTAATTTCTCCGACTAAATTCAGTATAAAGCTGTAGTGATTTGATGAATTATGTTATTAACATTCAGTATTTTTCAGGATACGGTTCTATAAAATATTTAAGAACTTCAGGTAAATTCTGTGCTTGTCCGACGTTAAGACGACTTGCTATCGAGAAATTTTCAGGAAGAATGTAATTTCGAAGAAGAAACTAATAAACTAAAAAAAGGTAACTGTTAATTGAGTTCATTTTTCAGGTAACATATTTCCACTTAGGTACGTACTTTAGAAGTAATTTGCTGCTCGCGATTACGTGATTCATATTTTGTGCTAATTTCATGTTCTATGAAATTACTTGTGAAGCGACGTGCTTGCGTACGTTAACTGAATTTGACAATGATTATTAATGAACTGGGTTGTAACTTGTGTATATTATGCATCGCTTGGCTGCACTGCTTTTTCACTGATGTCATATTTTTTAATTATGTGCCTGCTGTGCTTATTTATTTAAATTATAATTGTCACCTGATTAGTTGTGCTGATATGTATGTAAGTTATATTTTGTGATTTATCTGCTTGCGCCTTCATGTTTACTTATTAAGATTACATATGAACATTTATTTGCTTATGCTGATATGATGCTAATGACCTGTTTGCTGCTATGCGTATGGATTGCCTATTTACACATTTCTGTTTTGTTGTCATAACTACTCTTTAATTTGGTATATAGAAATGCTGATATACTGTGTATAAACATAGAGTTTAGGTCACACTATTGCATTAATTATAGATTGTTCGCTTGGCAGAGCCTCGTTGTAAGAATTGTGCTGCATCGACTTGTTGACATTCTGTTCTCTACTGGTATATTTACTCGCTATCGCATGTTTTGCTTACGCTCAGTGCCTTATATTTTAAGATAGGAAAATGAACTGCTATAATTCGACGAACGACATTAGTACCAGAAACTTCATAGAAGTCACATGAGCTGGAGGTTTTATGAAAGCTGTATAAATTTATGCTAATAGGAAGGAAGCTAACGACATGACGTACCAACACTAGGTTTAGACCGTTGACAGTCATTACACTGCATTTTTCGTGAGCAATTGAAATAGGAAGTGACACTTGACACAAAAAATACTCCACATGTTTGCTTCTGCCATAATTCTTGAAGTGGTGTACACACTGTGAAATATTATGATCATTCACACTCCGTAATCGTACTTAATTACTGAGAGTTATTCGAACTAAGTCTGTTAGAGGTCATGTATGCATTTCTTTTGTTTATAATTCATAATGAGTAGAAGATTTGGGTCAGATAGATTACACAGAGGTTGTGTGTTCACAGTGTGTCTTCGGATTATATGGGATGATGAGGTTTGCATTAGGATTTTATCTGTACTTGTTCGAGGAGACTGACTAGAGGAAAGAGTTGTTATGGAAGTGAAATGATATTGGTGCTAAGGTTATAGGTATCGACGTATTGAAGAGGTATTATTGAGATTATATGAAGTTGATGATTATTGGAGTTTTTGTGGACAAGAAGTAAGGTAAATGATATTGATGATAAGATTTATATGTATCGACGTAAGAGGTATTATTGAAGTATTGAGATTATGTGATGCTAATGATTATTGGAGTTTTGGTGTATAAGAGGTAAAGTAAGTGAGGAGCATATTTTTTTTTGTTGGTCTATATGGAACAAGGAGGATGAAGATAGCAGACTAGAACACTCAAGCAGAAGGAAGATTGTCTACACACACTTTGTTAAATCACTAAGCAGTATATACTTTTTTTTGGAGAGAGGAAGTAATTGCATATCTTGGCTCACTGACAGTTGTTCAGCAACCGTACATTTTGATCTGGCTTGGCAAACATTGGTCTTGACATGATGACTATGATGTTGACTTAACTATTATTGACTGTTATACATTGCTGCCACTACTACTTGATACACAAGATGAACATCAAATTTTGACAGAATTGCATTTACACAGTTAACACTATTCAATTACACAGTAGTACTTAATGTGGATGAAAGATGAGTGAGTGTGTTTTCCTTTCCTAATCCTACCCACCTATCTCCTAAATATTATTTTATTTGTATGTTGTGGCTTGCACTGACACCCATAAATATTATAGGTTTACTGATGTTTGTGTATTTGTAATATTTAATATGGCAATTATCTGATATCATTTGTGTGTTTATTAGAATTTGTATGTTTAGTGTAAGAGTATTGTAAAAGCAATTGTATGTGTATTCAAACTATTGTTCATACTTGAACTGACTGATTAGTGATGTTGAATATTATGAACTGTTACCTGCACTTTTTCAACATAATGGGTGCCACTTAGAAATGATTAATTTATGCTGATGAACTGTGTGATTAGGATAGTGAATATTATGGACTGTTACTTGTACTTTTCTACATGATTGGTGCCACTAGGACATGTTTAATTTCTGCTTATAAACTCTGATGAGCAGTGTGATCAATGATAGTGAATATTATGGACTGTTACTTGTACTTTTTCTACATGATTGGTGCCACTAGGACATGTTTAATTTCTGCTTATAAACTCTGATGAACAGTGTGATCAGTGATAGTGAATATTATGGACTGCTCTCTGGACCTGCTCATCATTGCTAGGTGCAACTGATGGACTGCTTCTACTGACATAATGTCACTTATTGCTGTGTGTACCTGTTCAACATTGCTGGGTACCACTAATGAACTGCTTCTCCTGAAATAATGTCACTTGTTGCTGTCTGCACCTGCTCAACATTACTGGGTGCCACTGATTGACTGCTTCTACTGAAATGATGTCACTTGTTGGTGTCTGCACCTGTTCAACATTGCTGGGTGCCACTAATGGAACTGCTTCTGCTGAATAATGTGACTTGTTGCTGTGTGTACCTGCTCAACATTACCGGGTGCCACAGATGGAACTGATTCTACTGAAATAATGTCACTTGTTGGTGTCTGCACCTGTTAACCATTACTGGGTGCCACTGATGAACTGCTTCTACTGAAATGATGTCACTTGTTGGTGTCTGCACCTGTTCAACATTGCTGGGTGCCACTAATGGAACTGCTTCTGCTGAGAAATGTGACTTGTTGCTGTGTGTACCTCTTCATCATTGCTGGGTGCCACAGATGGAACTGCTTCTACTGACATAATGTCACTTGTTGGTGTGTGCACCTGTTCAACATTGCTGGGTGCCACTAATGAACTGCTTCTACTGAGATAATGTCACTTGTTGGTGTCTGCACCTGTCAACATTACTGGGTGCCACTGATGAACTGCTTCTACTGAAATGATGCCACTTGTTGGTGTCTGCACCTGTTCAACATTGCTGGGTGCCACTAATGGAACTGCTTCTGCTGAGAAATGTGACTTGTTGCTGTGTGTACCTCTTCAACATTGCTGGGTGCCACAGATGGAACTGCTTCTACTGAAATAATGTCACTTGTCGGTGTCTGCACCTGTCAACATTACTGGGTGCCACTGATGAACTGCTTCTACTGAAATGATGTCACTTGTTGGTGTCTGCACCTGTTCAACATTGCTGGGTGCCACTGTTAGAACTGTTTCTACTGAAATGATGTTACTTCTTGCTGTCTGCACCTACTCAACATTGCTGGGTGCCACTGATGGATTGCTTCAACTGAAAAGATGTCACCTTTTGGTGTCTTTTTTGTATAAACTGATTTTTTGTGTATTGTGTGAACTATTATGTAAAGTCACATGTATGAAAAGAACTTGTATTGCTTACTGTATTTTATATAGTAGGTTATTGAAAGGTCAGTGCAAAGCCAAAAATTTTATCTAATTATGTGATATTTAGGTATTAATATTATCTTTTATTTTTGTCTGTATTTTTGTGGACGAATTTGGTGGTATTTTCACCACCAATGCTGGCAAAAATACCATCAAATTCTGGCCTGTGGAGGAGGGGCATATGAAAGGTGGCTACACTGAGCCACTGCGCCAGAGATTGCGCCAAAGAGTATTATTCAGCAGCCTCCACAGTGCTTGGGGAGAGCTCGTAGTAGTCAGTGCCTGTCGAGGTCTCGTAGTAGTCTGTGTTGAGATGTCGTAGTGAAGAGTGTTTGTTGAGATGTGCTAGTAGGCAGTGCTTGCTGACATGTGATATTGGAGAGTTCTGGTTGAGATGTGGTAGTAGCGAGTCGGTGTGGAGAGATTGTAATGTCTAGAGTACTTTTCATCAATATAAATTAAGGTAACAAACTACTTTTCTTTTTTTTCTCATTATTTCAATGTCCTGAATAATGCGTCATTACAGGTTCAGTCAACAAAGCATCTGGCTTGTGTTCTTGTATTAGAGTGTAATTCTGGGTTTCTTGCGCAATTATAGTATTTCTAACTTTTTTTATCACATCAGTATAAATGGTATTTGAAATTTCTTGTCTTATTGAAGAAGAACCATGCCAGATGTGTACGTTGAGTCATACTTCCACACACAGAACAGTCATACTTGTGCCTTGGTTTTGTAGGTTTTATAGTTGCTGGGGACTTAATTAATTAATTAATTGTGTTAACGAAAATTTTATTTCATTCTTTGTTGTTGCTCTATGCAGTCAGATTGCGTAATAATACTAGTCAGGGCCAACCGTTTACGAGACTTACATAATCGGACTTACAGCTACCAAAAACTTAAAAAATATTTGCATTTTATTTAATTAAGCCCCCATGCACGTGGCGACCCTGCCAGGATCGTCCCTTCGAATTCTTCTGATTGTAAAAATAGTAGACAGTAGTATGGTTGTAGTAGTTTGTAGTTTAGTAATTGTAGTCTGTATTGCATGTGTAGATATGGTAATTAGCATTCTTCTAATGGTATTTTTCAAAATTTAATTTTTATTGCCTTGTATACGCGTTTGACGATTTAGTGCAATTATTTCAATTGTTCGTTAATCGTGTTTGAGGGAAACATTTCGAGTGGATGGTATTGTTGGAGATAAAGAGTCATTGTGTGTAATTTCCGTACAGTGAAAAGTTTTGTATGCTTTGTAAATGATTACGTGATCGATGAAAAAGGCATAAATGATGGATAGTCAGAATGACGAAATTCTTAACATGGCGAACTCGCCAACAGAGGAAAACAGTATAATGGATAATGAAGTGGAAAACAATGTAATAAGTCGGGAAAATAGTCCGGAACCATTTCAAAATTTTTCTCAATCAGAAAATTCACAGACTACGAGATTAGCGACAGAAGATATGGAGCAGTTGATGAGTGCTATATTAAATTTGGGAGCACGAATGGAAACACGGTTTGACTCACAAATAGGAACAATTAAAACCGAGATAGGAACAATTACAACTGGTATGGGAACAATGGAAACACGGTTAGACTTAGTGGGATCACAGATAGGAACAATTAGAACTGAGATGGGAACAATGGAAACACGGTTTGACTCACAAATAGGAACAAATAAAACCGAGATAGGAACAATTATAACTGGTATGGGAACAATGGAAACACGGTTAGACTTAGTGGGATCACAGATAGGAACAATTAGAACTGAGATGGGAACAATGGAAACACGGTTAGATTCACGAATTGGGACATGTTTCAAAGATATGAAAGATGAATTAAAGAAAGAAATCAGAGAAGAAGTTCAACCGATTTTGAATTCTCACAATAATAGATTAATTGCAGTACAGATTAGACAAGGGGAACAGGATAGAGAACAGGAGGAAAGAGGTCGTGTGATAGTACAGAAATTTTCAGAGTTAAATTTACAACGTGCAAAAGATAAGGAAGAAATATTTGAGAGAATCGAGGAATCCGTACCGAATGACAGATTAAATAACCTAACACATCAGTATGAACTACTAAATGTGTTAATACTGAAACGCGAGTCGCGACACTTACGGAAGACGTAAATAAACAGAAAGAACAAATAGGTGATTTATCGGAAAGAGTTGAGGAGATTTCAGACAATTTGACAAATCTTAGTTTAAATGGGGACAGAGATTCAGATGGTATAGCACCATTGCCATTTGCAGAAACCGAAGAATACCAGAACATAAATAAGCATGTTGAAAATCAGGGAAAATTTAATGAACGCGTTAAAAGTGAAGTTGAGGCATTACGAAAGCAAGTCAAACAAATCGAAGGCGAAATTGTAGGAAAAGACAGCAAAAGAAATTTAGAATCTCAGGTAGCAGAGGGGTTTGAAGAAAGTAATTTGTTTCATTTACGGGATGCAACAAGAGAGCGCCAGGCGCGTGAACTTGACAATAATCAACATTGGGACTGGCACAGACGCGGTAGGTCTTTGTCGCCACGAGGCGAAAACTTTGACTATAAACACTTTTTGACTGTTCGGAAATTTAAGATCTTCCGCAATTCTAAGAATGACATACATCCATGTGCATGGTTAGATCAATTTATGTACGCACTTCCACCAAATTGGCCACTAAGTCACAATCTAGAATTTATGTGTGGATATTTAGAAAACGAACCGGCGACGCGGATGTGCGCACTCATTAGAGATTGTAATAATCTAAATGATTTTTATCACGCATTTCTATCGGCATATTGGTCCGAAAACACGCAAGACACAGTCAAGCATAGTCTGATTATGCAGCGTAATTTTAAACAGTCTGAGTTCCGCACGCCGGCAGAATACTTTGAAGACATGATTCGAAAGAATCAGTTCCTGTCCAACCCTTATAGCCCGACTGAATTAATTCGCATTTGTTTAACTAAGCTGCCACAATCCATAAGACAAATTGCTTTAGCCGGAAGATGTAAAGACGACATTGAGACTTTTAAGACTTTGTTGCAAGAACTTGAGTATGACAACGACGACGGGACCTCTTGTAACTTTTTCAGTAACAGTAATTACAATAGATTTTCAGAGAAAAGGGATAGTGATCGGAACGGGCGTTATATGGGTAACTTTGAGAATGACAGACGTAACAGACAGGACAATAGATACCAGCCTTATGACAATAACAGACGTTCTAACAGAAATTACACAGACAATTATAATAACGGTAATTCCTACCGGAATGATCAATCATACGGAAACAGTAATCGGTATCCTCAAGACAGAAATTATTCATACAGTAATAGAAATTCTTTCTACAGAAATAACCAGGGTAGTAGATACAACAATAATTTCAGAAGTGACAGTCGAAATTACACAAGAAGTAGTTATGCAGACAGACAGGAAAACAGAAATTTTAATAACAGACACAACCAGGAATTTGCATCTAACAGGCAGGAGGGACCTAATTGGCATCCTCCACGTGACAGAACTTCAGAGAGACAAGTGCAAATAGTAGAAATTGATCCGCCAAATGACGCGAATAATCAAAGACGTGACGCAAACAATCGACAATGACTTGCAGCTTCGGCTTCTGGCAGCAATATAGACGGTTCAGAAAGTAATGACACTACGACTTTACACTACGTACGCCTGGAAGACATGAGAGACATTTTGTTAGACGAAAAGGAAAATAATGTAGACGCATTTTTACATCCTGTTATTGAAGTATGTGTGGGTAAGAATAAGTTCACTGCAGTTTTAGATTCTGGGAGCCCATTGAATGTCATTAGTGAACCAGTTTTTCGTATATGTGTAAGAACTATTGCTTGTCCTGTGTTACCTGTTTCTAAAACTACAATCCGAGGAGCGATTTCTGGAAAAAGTGTGGAAGTCAAACAACAGACCAACTTAAATTTCATTTGTCAAGGATACGAAATTTCTGCTAATTTTATTATTGTTCCATTACTCAGTACACAAATTATATTAGGTATGGAGTTTCTTAACGCACATAAGGCAATTTTGAACTTTAAAGAAGGAAGTGTGAATTTGAGTGTTACCGGAATGCCGAAATGTTTGAAATTTTTCGAGTGTTTAACAAGATCTGAATCAGATTCAAAATGTTTAAGATTTCTTACTTCTGATGTTTTCGTTGAGCATTATGACGACAGTGTGTTTATTCATGACAATGACAATAGATACAGAGACGCGATGGATGATATAATTAATAGCGAAGAATTAATTAATGAAAAGGTTAAGAAAGCTGAAGTGCCAGATGACGTTGCAAGAGAAGAGCTGCATCAAATTTTGACTTCACATGCTACAGTGTTTAGTCATCACACAGGAACTATACAAGGCTTACAATATTTATTTAAAGTAAAAGATCACACACCATTTCGCGGGAAAACGTACGCTATTCCTTTGGCTTACAGAGACAAGGTTAAGAATGAACTTCAGTACATGTTAGATCAGGGCATTATTGAGCCTGCAGTCAGTCCTTATACTAGCCCATTACACGTTGTTCTTAAAAAGGATGGGTCAATTCGTTTGGTTCTGGATTCCAGACAGATAAATAATATCATCATTCCTGAAACTGACTGCCCACAAAATTTAGATGAACTTCTTCAACATTCCCATGGAATTAAAGTTTTATCGACGATTGATATGCACGCAAGTTTTTGGCAAATAGAACTCCACCCTGATTGTAGAAAATATACTGCCTTTTTAGACTTTGGTAACTGTTACCAGTTTCGGAAATTACCGTTTGGACTTCTGTATCTTCATCAGCATTCATTCGTGGCTTAAACGAAATTTTACCTGTTTATCTTCGTAACAATATTACTTCATATGTTGACGATATTCTTATTGCTAAACATTCTTGGAGTGAGCATAACAAAATTTTGGATTCATTATTACGTATCTTTGCAAGAGTTGGCATTACAGTGAACTTAGAAAAATCTGAATTTGGTCGTTCTCAGGTGAAATTTCTCGGTCACATTATTTCTACAGAAGGTATTCTTCCTGATCCAGAAAATTTAGACGCTATTCGTAATTATGCTGTTCCTACCACAAAACGTGATGTTCGTAGTTTCCTTGGTGTCTGTAATTTTCTTAGACGCTTTGTTAAATTGGACGATTTGGCCACACATCGTTTATGTGAACTATCTGGAAATAAATCTAATTGGTGTTGCGATGAGGAAGCTCAGTCAGAATTTGAACAACTCCGTGATGCTTTAGTTGCTGCTCCACTTCTTTCACATCCGGATTAATCTAAAGATTTTTGTTTGGCGATGGACTCATCATACAAAGGCCTAGGTGCTCATTTATTTCAAGAGATAGAAGAAAACGGCGTTGTAGTACAGAAAACTATTGCATTTGTAAGTCGTGTTCTTTCTAAATCAGAAAAGAATTATTCGATTACGGAACTTGAAGCTTTGGCTGTTGTTTGGGCTTTTACAAAATTTCGGACATTTTTGTTTGGCAGACATACTAAGGTTTATACCAATCATCGAGCTCTGGAATTCCTTATGTCGACAAAATTAACTCATGGCAGATTGTCACGATGGGCGTTGTACCTACAGGAATTTGATTTTAGTATTGTTTACATACAGGGTTCTTCAAATATTGTTGCTGATGCTTTATCACGTGCACCTATGGGTTTGAAACAAAGTGCTGAAGAGGACTGCAAGGAAAACAATTATTGTTTGATGTATATTCAAAGTGTTGCGTTTGAGAACTTTATTTCGTCTTCGCTCCAGGACATCGCTAAGGAGCAAAATAAGGATCCAATCTGGAAGGACATTAAGGAGAAGTGGAGGAGAAAGGAAAGCGTAGCGATTAGACACTATTATTTAGTTCGCAATGACATTCTTTTTAAGCAAAAAACCGTCGACAACTCTGTTTGGTTAGTTTGTATTCCTGATGAGTGGGTCAATAAATTAATTTGGTACACGCATTTCAGTTATGCGCACTTTGGTCCCAGAAAATGCTTTCATAAATTACGGGAAAATTGCTACTTCAATAATATGGAAAAACGATTTCGATCTGTTCTGGCCAAATGCAAATTATGTCAAAAGGCTAAGCCGCCAACAATTTCTCACAGAGCACCGTTGTTTCCTATCATTCCAGCGAAATTAAAGGACATGGCTGCAGTCGATTTGTTCAGTCCAGTGGTTTGTTCTACTAATGGTTTTGCGTACATTTTCGTAACAGTGGAGTTGACATCAAAATATGTGTGTTTTACACCGTTAAGCAAAGCAACAGCTCGTTCAGTATCTAATGCTTTCATCAAACATTTTCTTAAATAAGTGGGTCATGTTGATAAGGTTATATCAGATAATGGATCACAGTTTCGTTCTAAAATTTGGCTTCGTACTCTACGGCGTCACAAGATTAAACCAATTATCATTTCACTTTTTCACCCTCAATCTAACGCTTCAGAGAGATGGATGAAGGAAATCAATAAATTGTGTCGTCTTTATTGTCATCAGAATCACAGAACTTGGGATCAGTATCTTCATATTTTTCAAAACATTCTGAATGAACTTCCTAATGACTCAACTTCTTTACTGCCTATACTGATATTAAAAAACAAAGCACCGACAAATCACGTATCTGAAATCGTTCCTTTTCCGCCTTCACGGAAACTGCGGCATTCTGAAGTTGTCAACCTGGCTCTACAAAATATTGCATCTGTGGCTGCTAGAAGAGAGAAATCAGCTAAACATCCTGGTCGTTTAAAAACTTTTTCAGTTGGTCAAAAAGTGTTAATTAAGTCTCATCGTTTGTCTCACAAAGGAAAAGGCGTGTGTCGCAAATTTTTTCTGCTTTTTAACGGTCCATATAGAATTCGCAAAATTATTCATGATAGCACTGTTGAAGTAGAAACTCTTAAATCACGACGCTCTAAGGGAATACATCATATATCAAACGTTAAAATTTTTGTGGAATGACATACTTTAGAGAAACTAACAGCTACATGTAAACATGCAGAGAATACAAGGATACCGCGCTGTGTTTTGGCGGCGGCATATACTCAAAGCAACAGTCAAGTCTGCGCGCCGCACAAGGCAGTCGTTGACCGCAAACAATTCTTCCTACGTCACGCGCCTACAGCTGATCGAGCGCTCAGTGCGAATGCACTGACAGCCGTAAACAAATACACAGTCTAATTTCTCCGACTAAATTCAGTATAAAGCTGTAGTGATTTGATGAATTATGTTATTAACATTCAGTATTTTTCAGGATACGGTTCTATAAAATATTTAAGAACTTCAGGTAAATTCTGTGCGTGTCCGACGTTAAGACGACTTGCTATCGAGAAATTTTCAGGAAGAATGTAATTTCGAAGAAGAAACTAATAAACTAAAAAAAGGTAACTGTTAATTGAGTTCATTTTTCAGGTAACATATTTCCACTTAGGTACGTACTTTAGAAGTAATTTGCTGCTCGCGATTACGTGATTCATATTTTGTGCTAATTTCATGTTCTATGAAATTACTTGTGAAGCGACGTGCTTGCGTACGTTAACTGAATTTGACAATGATTATTAATGAACTGGGTTGTAACTTGTGTATATTATGCATCGCTTGGCTGCACTGCTTTTTCACTGATGTCATATTTTTTAATTATGTGCCTGCTGTGCTTATTTATTTAAATTATAATTGTCACCTGATTAGTTGTGCTGATATGTATGTAAGTTATATTTTGTGATTTATCTGCTTGCGCCTTCATGTTTACTTATTAAGATTACATATGAACATTTATTTGCTTATGCTGATATGATGCTAATGACCTGTTTGCTGCTATGCGTATGGATTGCCTATTTACACATTTCTGTTTTGTTGTCATAACTACTCTTTAATTTGGTATATAGAAATGCTGATATACTGTGTATAAACATAGAGTTTAGGTCACACTATTGCATTAATTATAGATTGTTCGCTTGGCAGAGCCTCGTTGTAAGAATTGTGCTGCATCGACTTGTTGACATTCTGTTCTCTACTGGTATATTTACTCGCTATCGCATGTTTTGCTTACGCTCAGTGCCTTATATTTTAAGATAGGAAAATGAACTGCTATAATTCGACGAACGACATTAGTACCAGAAACTTCAAAGAAGTCACATGAGCTGGAGGTTTTATGAAAGCTGTATAAATTTATGCTAATAGGAAGGAAGCTAACGACATGACGTACCAACACTAGGTTTAGACCGTTGACAGTCATTACACTGCATTTTTCGTGAGCAATTGAAATAGGAAGTGACACTTGACACAAAAAATACTCCACATGTTTGCTTCTGCCATAATTCTTGAAGTGGTGTACACACTGTGAAATATTATGATCATTCACACTCCGTAATCGTACTTAATTACTGAGAGTTATTCGAACTAAGTCTGTTAGAGGTCATGTATGCATTTCTTTTGTTTATAATTCATAATGAGTAGAAGATTTGGGTCAGATAGATTACACAGAGGTTGTGTGTTCACAGTGTGTCTTCGGATTGTATGGGATGATGAGGTTTGCATTAGGATTTTATCTGCACTTGTTCGAGCAGACTGACTAGAGGAAAGAGTTGTTATGGAAGTGAAATGATATTGGTGCTAAGGTTATAGGTATCGACGTATTGAAGAGGTATTATTGAGATTATATGAAGTTGATGATTATTGGAGTTTTTGTGGACAAGAAGTAAGGTAAATGATATTGATGATAAGATTTATATGTATCGACGTAAGAGGTATTATTGAAGTATTGAGATTATGTGATGCTAATGATTATTGGAGTTTTGGTGTATAAGAGGTAAAGTAAGTGAGGAGCATATTTTTTTTTGTTGGTCTATATGGAACAAGGAGGATGAAGATAGCAGACTAGAACACTCAAGCAGAAGGAAGATTGTCTACACACACTTTGTTAAATCACTAAGCAGTATATACTTTTTTTTGGAGAGAGGAAGTAATTGCATATCTTGGCTCACTGACAGTTGTTCAGCAACCGTACATTTTGATCTGGCTTGGCAAACATTGGTCTTGACATGATGACTATGATGTTGACTTAACTATTATTGACTGTTATACATTGCTGCCACTACTACTTGATACACAAGATGAACATCAAATTTTGACAGAATTGCATTTACACAGTTAACACTATTCAATTACACAGTAGTACTTAATGTGGATGAAAGATGAGTGAGTGTGTTTTCCTTTCCTAATCCTACCCACCTATCTCCTAAATATTATTTTATTTGTATGTTGTGGCTTGCACTGACACCCATAAATATTATAGGTTTACTGATGTTTGTGTATTTGTAATATTTAATATGACAATTATCTGATATCATTTGTGTGTTTATTAGAATTCGTATGTTTAGTGTAAGAGTATTGTAAAAGCAATTGTATGTGTATTCAAACTATTGTTCATACTTGAACTGTCTGATTAGTGATGGTGAATATTATGAACTGTTACCTGCACTTTTTCAACATAGTGGGTGCCACTTAGAAATGATTAATTTCTGCTGATGAACTGTGTGATTAGGATAGTGAATATTATGGACTGTTACTTCTACTTTTCTACATGATTGGTGCCACTAGGACATGTTTAATTTCTGCTTATAAACTCTGATGAGCAGTGTGATCAATGATAGTGAATATTATGGACTGTAACTTGTACTTTTTCTACATGATTGGTGCCGCTAGGACATGTTTAATTTCTGCTTATAAACTCTGATGAACAGTGTGATCAGTGATAGTGAATATTATGGACTGCTCTCTGGACCTGCTCATCATTGCTAGGTGCAACTGATGGACTGCTTCTACTGACATAATGTCACTTATTGCTGTGTGTACCTGTTCAACATTGCTGGGTGCCACTAATGAACTGCTTCTACTGAAATAATATCACTTGTTGCTGTCTGCACCTGCTCTACATTACTGAGTGCCACTGATGGACTGCTTCTACTGAAATGATGTCACTTGTTGGTGTCTGCACCTGTTCAACATTGCTGGGTGCCACTAATGGAACTGCTTCTGCTGAATAATGTGACTTGTTGCTGTGTGTACCTGCTCAACATTACCGGGTGCCACAGATGGAACTGATTCTACTGAAATAATGTCACTTGTTGGTGTCTGCACCTGTTAACCATTACTGGGTGCCACTGATGAACTGCTTCTACTGAAATGATGTCACTTGTTGGTGTCTGCACCTGTTCAACATTGCTGGGTGCCACTAATGGAACTGCTTCTGCTGAGAAATGTGACTTGTTGCTGTGTGTACCTCTTCATCATTGCTGGGTGCCACAGATGGAACTGCTTCTACTGACATAATGTCACTTGTTGGTGTGTGCACCTGTTCAACATTGCTGGGTGCCACTAATGAACTGCTTCTACTGAGATAATGTCACTTGTTGGTGTCTGCACCTGTCAACATTACTGGGTGCCACTGATGAACTGCTTCTACTGAAATGATGTCACTTGTTGGTGTCTGCACCTGTTCAACATTGCTGGGTGCCACTAATGGAACTGCTTCTGCTGAGAAATGTGACTTGTTGCTGTGTGTACCTCTTCAACATTGCTGGGTGCCACAGATGGAACTGCTTCTACTGAAATAATGTCACTTGTCGGTGTCTGCACCTGTCAACATTACTGGGTGCCACTGATGAACTGCTTCTACTGAAATGATGTCACTTGTTGGTGTCTGCACCTGTTCAACATTGCTGGGTGCCACTGTTAGAACTGTTTCTACTGAAATGATGTTACTTCTTGCTGTCTGCACCTACTCAACATTGCTGGGTGCCACTGATGGATTGCTTCAACTGAAAAGATGTCACCTTTTGGTGTCTTTTTTGTATAAACTGATTTTTTGTGTATTGTGTGAACTATTATGTAAAGTCACATGTATGAAAAGAACTTGTATTGCTTACTGTATTTTATATAGTAGGTTATTGAAAGGTCAGTGCAAAGCCAAAAATTTTATCTAATTATGTGATATTTAGGTATTAATATTATCTTTTATTTTTGTCTGTATTTTTGTGGACGAATTTGGTGGTATTTTCACCACCAATGCTGGCAAAAATACCATCAAATTCTGGCCTGTGGAGGAGGGGCATATGAAAGGTGGCTACACTGAGCCACTGCGCCAGAGATTGCGCCAAAGAGTATTATTCAGCAGCCTCCACAGTGCTTGGGGAGAGCTCGTAGTAGTCAGTGCCTGTCGAGGTCTCGTAGTAGTCTGTGTTGAGATGTCGTAGTGAAGAGTGTTTGTTGAGATGTGCTAGTAGGCAGTGCTTGCTGACATGTGATATTGGAGAGTTCTGGTTGAGATGTGGTAGTAGCGAGTCGGTGTGGAGAGATTGTAATGTCTAGAGTGCTTTTCATCAATATAAATTAAGGTAACAAACTACTTTTCTTTTTTTTCTCATTATTTCAATGTCCTGAATAATGCGTCATTACAGGTTCAGTCAACAAAGCATCTGGCTTGTGTTCTTGTATTAGAGTGTAATTCTGGGTTTCTTGCGCAATTATAGTATTTCTAACTTTTTTTAATCACGTCAGTATAAATGGTATTTGAAATTTCTTGTCTTATTGAAGAAGAACCGTGCCAGATGTGTACGTTGAGTCATACTTCCACACACAGAACAGTCATACTAGTGCCTTGGTTTTGTAGGTTTTATAGTTGCTGGGGACTTAATTAATTAATTAATTGTGTTAACGAAAATTTTCTTTCATTCTTTGTTGTTGCTCTATGCAGTCAGATTGCGTAATAATACTAGTCAGGGTCAACCGTTTACGAGACTTACGTAATCGTACTTACAGCTACCAAAAACTTAAAAAATACTTGCATTTTATTTAATTAAGGCCCCATGCAACATGTTGTCACATTTAATGGTTTCACGCGTATTACAGCACAAAAACTGGCATAACCAGAGCTCCAATGCAGGACCCTTGGCACGACGAACTAACACTCTACCGACTTCCCCACGGAAGATCCACACGACAGATAATCCGGGGGAATCTGGAAACTAAATTTAGGTTGTCCTATACTTTAACTGGCTTACGATATTTACCGAGCATTGTAGATTTTTGGTAACAAAATAGTAACCGGATGCACTCCAGAGTATTGTAATAAGCTTTAACAATCGGCATATAAGCAATAAAATGTGTAATTGTTACTTTATTACAACCACTGACCGATGACATTGCATACCATGTTATATTTGCCCTGATATCGGTAGGAATCTGGAAGGTAATGTAAACTGCTCGAAAAACAACACTTATTTTAAGCGTTTTTTCAAAACGTGCTGAAATCGTATAGGCCACTTGACACAACTCCACTAACATTGCTACAATCTTTGCAGTTAGAAGTAAGTAATCTTGTTTCGAGGAAAAGAAATTTTGAGATATTACAACAATAAACCCATAGATGGATGAATGTACTCGAAATAGAAATTTACTGCAGCCAAATGTCCGTGGCCTAGGCTGACAGGACTCCTTCTTTAGTTTCTCTGACGTGACGACACGTGTGCCCCTTATTGAACGAAGATGTGCGATCAAGTATACTGAGAGAATATTTGATGCCAGCTATTAAAAAAAAAAGTCACTTGTCTACTATGAAACAGCACCGCTTATTGTGTCTCAGAAGGTAAAAAAATAAACATTTTCTGTCACACATTAAAGAAAAATCTCTTTCAAAAAATCAGCCCTGAATATTTTGATCACAATGTGAGAAACATGTAAATGTTCGGGACATGTACTTGTCAACGGAATACGTAATCAGACTGAAGGTGTGCTTCAGTAAAATCCTGCAGATATGGAAGACAGATAAGGAATTCCATGAGACGAGATGTCCTTCTGTAATTCGTATATGTATACGAGAGACGGGGGTTAATGAAACTGGTATACAAAACTAGCACTAGCACCGGCAACGTGCGTAGTCAAGTTATTTGCTGCATGTATTCCAATCTCTGTCTTCCTCTAAAGTTTTCGTCGTCTACTGTTCCCTCTGAAGTTTTCCCCTATTATCGTAACAGATGTCCTCTTATCCTGATCCTTCTTCTTGCCAGTGTTTTCCATAGAATTCTTTCCTTGTTGATTCTCCAGAGAACCTCCTAATTCCGTTGCACCACATCGCAAATGCTTCGATTGTCTAGTTTTCCGGTTTTCCTGTAGTCCATGTTTTACTACCATACAATCCTATACTAAAAACGTACGTTTTCAGAAATTTGTTCTTCAAATTAAGGCTTATGTTTGATACTAGTAGACTTCTCTTGGCCAGGAATGCCAGTGCTAGTCTGCGGTTCGTCATGTGATATTTTGCCCCTAGGTAGCAGAATTCCTTAACTTCATCTACTTCGTTATAACCAATCCGGAGGTTAATTTTCTCGATTTTCTCATTTATGCTACTTGTCATTACTTCCATCATTCATCGATTCACTCTCAGTCTATATATTTTTTTACTCATTAGACTGTCCATTTCATTCATCAGATCATGTAATTCATCAACATTTTTCACTGAGGATAGCAATAAAAATCAGTGAATCTTATAATTGATATCCTTTCACCTCGAATTTAATCTCTACTCTGGACAATTGTTTCATTTCCTTCCTTGCTTCTCCGATGTATAGACTGAACAGTAGAGATGAGAAGCTACATTCTTGTCTTACACCGCCTTTTTAATCCGAGCATTTCGTTCTTGGTCTTCTGCTAAGCTCTTGCACATATTGTATATTATGCGTCTTTCCACATAGCTTATCCCTATTTTTCTCAGGATGTCGAACATCTTCCATCATTTTACGTTGTCTAACGGTTTTACAAGGCCGATAAATCCTATGAACTTGTCTTGATTTCTCTTTGATCTTGCTTCCATTATAAACCGCAACGCCAGAATTGCCTCTCTGGTGCCTTTACCTTTCCTAAAGCCGAACTGATCGTCACCTAACACATCGACAATCATCTTTTCCATTCTTTTGTATATAGGGTGTTGCAAAAAGGTACGGCCAAACTTTCAGCAAACATTCCTCACACACAAAGAAAGAAAATATGTTATGTGGACATGTGTCCGGAAACGCTTACTTTCCATGTTAGAGCTTATTTTATTAATTCTCTTCAAATCACATTAATCACGGAATGGAAACACACAGCAACAGAACGTACCAGTGTGACTTCAAACACTTTGTTACAAGAAATGTTCAAATTGTCCTCCTTTAGCGAGGATACATGCATCCACCCTCCGTCGCATGGAATTCCTGATGCGCTGATGCTGCCCTGGAGAATGGCGTATTGTATCACAGCCGTCCACAATACGAGCACGAAGAGTCTCTACATTTGGTACCGGAGTTACGTACACAAGAGCTTTCAAAAGCCCCCATAAATTAAAGCCAAGAGGATTGAGGTCAGGAGAGCGTGGAGGCCATGGAATTGGTCCGCCTCTCCAATCCATCGGTCACCGAATCTGTTGTTGAGAAGCGTACGAACACTTCGACTGAAATGTGCAGGAGCTCCATCGTGCATGAACCACATGTTGTGTCGTACTTGTAAAGGCACATGTTCCAGCAGCACAGGTAGAGTAACCCGTATGAAATCATGGCGGTGAATCGAGGAAGTACAGTACATACTGACGAAACTAAAATGAGCTCTAACATGGAAATTAAGCGTTTCCGGACACATGTCCACATAACATCTTTTCTTTATTTGTGTGTGAGGAATGTTTGCTGAACGTTTGGCCGTACCTTTTTGTAACACCCTGTATTACTCTTGTCAACACCTTGGATGTATGAGCCTTTAAGTTGGTTGTGTGATAACTCTCGCACTTGTCGGCTCTTGCACCTTCGGGATTGTGTGGATGAGGTTCTTTCCGAAGGTCAGATGGTATATCGCCAAACTCACGCATATTATACACCAACGTGAACAGTAATTTTGTTTGCCATTTCTCCCAATGATTTTAGAAATTCTTTTGGAAAGTTATCCGTCCCTGTTGCCTTATTTGATTTTAAGTCTTTCAAAGCTCTTTTAAATTCTGATTGTAATACCAGATCCCCAATCAACTTCTGCTTCTTCTTCCAACACGTCATCACATAATCCTTCCCATGACAGAGGGCTTCAGTTTACTCTCTTTTCCTACCCCTTCTCTCCTCTGCAATTATCACTGGAATGGCCATTACACTCTTAGTGTCAACATCCTCGCATTTAATTTCACCGAAGGTTGTTTCGACTTCTCTATATGCTGATTCAGTCCTTCCAACAATCGTTTCTTATTCGATTTCTTCACATTTTTCATGCAGCTATTTCGCCTTAGCATCCCTGCACTTCCTACTTATTTTATTCCCAAGTGACCTGCATTTCTGCATTTCCGAATTTCACTATACATTTTTGTACTTCCTTCTTTCATCGACCAACTGAAGTATATCTTCTGTTACCCATGGTTTCTTCGTAGTTATCCTCTTTGCACCTATGTTTTTCTTTTCAAGTTCCGTCACTGCCCTCTTTTGAGACGCCCATTCAACTCAACTGCCTACTGAACTGTTCTTTACCGCGGTATCTATTGCCTCAGAGAAGTTCAAGCGTATCTTTTCACCCAATAATACATCCATGTCCCACTTCTTTGCACAATGACTCTTCTTGACTAGTCCCTTAAACTTCAAACCAGTCTTCATCATTACTGAATTATGGTCTGAGTCTACATGTGCTATCGGATGCGCCTTCCAGACAATAACTCATATCAGACTATCTTCCTGTCCATGACGAATCTGACTCAAATCTTCCCGTACGTCCCGGTCTTTTCCAAGTACACCTCCACGTCTTGTGATTCCTGAACGGAGTATTACTTATTACTAGCTGAAATTTTTTGTAATATTTAATTAGTCTTTCTCCTCTCTATACCCTAGTAACAAGTCCGTATTCTCCCGTAACCCTTTCTTCTACTCCTTCGCCTACAACCGCACTACTATTAGATTTTCATCTCCCTTTACATACTGTGTGGTTCATGGTGTGGGTTCCTGTAGTCATGTCCTAGTTCATGAACCACGGGCAACGTATGAGTGGCCTAGTAAGTGGTCCCGACAGTCGGGATACCAGTTACTTTGGAATAAGGCTGGGCATCTCGGACATATTCTGAGTCGTGGTCACCTTTGTGCTCATACGGCAAAGACTACCAAATCCACCGGCTAGTCCCTCAGCCGTTAGGGGTAAAACCCAATGGGACTCGGGGCAAGTAAGGCTAGCAACCTGCTTCCCTGGTACTTTAAATATGATGCTGGCAACAATCAGAGCAAAATGCCTCGGACCTTTGGAGGTGACGGAGTCCCACCTCTAACTGACAAACCAGGGACTCCTAAGATACGACTTGGCAAACAAATGGTAATGAGATGGGGAGCTATTAATATCAATGGGGGCTACTCTTGGAAGAAGGTAGAGCTCGCAGAGGCTGCAAGTAAGATGGGGCTGGACGTTTTAGCTGTTAGTGACATTCGGGTAAGAGGTGAGAAAGAAGAAGAAGTGGGAGAATACAAGGTCTACTTGTCAGGAGTCAAAGCAGGAATAGCACAATGGGGTGTAGGGCTTTACATCAGGAAAGAAATGGAACCCAGCGTAGTTGCAATAAGGTATGTAAACGAACGACTGATGTGGATAGATTTGACAGTGTCTAACAAGAAAATTAGGATTGTGTCAGTATATTCGCATTGTGAAGGGACTGATCAAGATAAGATGGATAGTTTTTATGAGGCACTCAGTGATGTAGTTGTTAGAGTAAAGGACAAGGACAGTGTTCTGCTCATGGGTGATTTTAACGCCAGGATTGGAAATCGAACAGAAGGGTATGAAAAGGTTAGGGGTAAATTTGGAGAGGATATGGAGGCCAACAGGAACGGGCAGCAACTCTTGGATTTGTGTGCCAGTATGGGCTTAGTAATCACAAACTCCTTTTTTAAACATAAGAACATTCACCGGTATACGTGGGAAAGCAGGGGAACCAGATCTGTCATTGACTATATAATAACAGATCAGGAATTCAGGAAGGCTGTGAGGGACACACGTGTATTCAGGGGATTCTTTGATGACACTGATCATTATTTAATCTGCAGTGAAATTGGGATTGCGAGGCCGAAAGTGCAGGAGGTCAGGTCCATATGTAGAAGGATAAGAGTGGAGAAACTTCAGGATAAGGAAATCAGGCACAAGTACATAACAGCGATCTCAGGAAGGTACCAGTTAGTTGAATGTAGTCAATTACAGTCATTGGAAAAGGAATGGACAAGGTACAGGGACACAGTACTAGAAGTGGCTAAAGAATGTCTTGGAACAGTAGTGTGTAAAAGTAGGAGGAAGCAAACAGCTTGGTGGAATGACACAGTCAAGGCAGCCTCTAAAAGGAAAAAGAGGGCATATAAAAAATGGCTACATACTAGAACTCAGGTAGACAGAGAAAGTTATGTTGAAGAAAGAAACAAAGCCAAACAGATAATTGCAGCATCCAAGAAGAAATCTTGGGAAGACTTTGGAAACAGGTTGGAGACATTGGGTCAAGCTGCTGGAAAACCATTCTGGAGTGTAATTAGCAGTCTTCGAAAGGGAGGTAAGAAGGAAATGACAAGTATTTTGGACAGGTCAGGAAAACTGCTGGTGAATCCTGTGGATGCCTTGGGCAGATGGAGAGAATATTTTGAAGAGTTGCTCAATGTAGGTGAAAATATGATCAGTAATGTTTCAGATTTCGAGGTAAAATGGGATAGGAATGATGATGGAAATAGGATCACGTTTGAGGAAGTGGAGAAAATGGTCAATAGATTGCAGTGCAATAAAGCAGCTGGGGTGGATGAAATTAAGTCGGAACTCATCAAGTACAGTGGAATGTCAGGTCTTAAATGGCTACACAGGATAATTGAAATGGCCTGGGAGTCGGGACAGGTGCCATCAGACTGGACAAAAGCAGTAATCACACCAATCTTTAAACATGGAAACAGAAAAGATTGTAACAACTACAGAGGTATCTCTTTAATCAGCGTTGTGGGTAAAATCTTCTCAGGTATTGTTGAAAGGAAAGTGCGAGTATTAGTTGAGGAGCAATTGGATGAAAATCAGTGTGGGTTTAGGCCTCTTAGAGGTTGTCAGGGCCAGATCTTTAGCTTACGACAAATAATGGAGAAGTGTTATGAGTGGAACAGGGAATTGTATCTAGGCTTTATAGATCTAGAAAAGGGATATGACCGGGTTCCTAGGAGGACGTTATTGTCTGTTCTACGAGATTATGGAATAGGAGGCAAACTTTTGCAAGCAATTAAAGGTCTTTACATGGATAGTCAGGCAGCAGTTAGAGTTGACGGTAAACTGAGTTCATGGTTCAGAGTAGTTTCAGGGGTAAGACAAGGCTGCAACCTGTCTCCACTGTTGTTCGTATTATTTATGGATCATATGTTGAAAACAATAGACTGGCTGGGTGAGATTAAGATATGTGAACACAAAATAAGCAGTCTTGCATATGTGGATGACTTAGTTGTGATGGCAGATTCGATTGAAAGTTTGCAAAGTAATATTTCAGAGCTGGATCAGAAACGTAAGGACTATAGTACGAAGATTAGCATCTCCAAAACCAAAGTAATGTCAGTGGGAAAGAAATACAAACGGACTGAGTGCCAAATAGGAGGAACAAAGTTAGAATAGGTGGACGGTTTCAAGTACGTAGGATGCATATTCTCACAGGATGGCAACATAGTGAAAGAACTGGAAGCGAGGTGTAGCAAAGCTAATGCAGTGAGCGCTCAGCTACCACCTACTCTCTTCTGCAAGAAGGAAGTCAGTACCAAGACTAAGTTATCTGTGCACCGTTCAATCTTTTCGACCAACTTTGTTGTATGGGAGCGAAAGCTGGGTGGATTCAGGTTACCTTATCAATAAGGTTGAGGTTACGGATATGAAAGTAGCTAGGATGATTGCAGGTACTACTAGATGGGAACAATGGCAGGAGGGTGTCCACAATGAGGAAATCAAAGAAAAACTGGGAATGAACTCTATAGATGTAGCAGTCAGGGCGAACAGGCTTAGATGGTGGGGTCATGTTACACGCATTGGAGAAGCAAGGTTACCCAAGAGACTCATGGGTTCAGCAGTAGAGTGTAGGAGGAGTCGGGGCAGACCAAGGAGAAGGTACCTGGATTCGGTTAAGAATGATTTTGAAGTAATAGGTTTAACATCAGAAGAGGCACCAATGTTAGCACTGAATAGGGGATCATGGAGGAATTTTATAAGGGGGGCTATTCTCCAGACTGAACGCTGAAAGGCATAATCAGTCTTAAATGATGATGATGATGATGATGATGATTTACATACTGAATCACCCGTTCAGTATCCTCATACACTTTTTCTATCTCATCACCTTCTGCTTGCGACCTCTCCATGTGTTCCTGAACTATTGCTGTCGGCTTTGGTTTGCTGTCGAATGTGATGAGAATAACCCTATCACTGAACTGTTCAGAATAACTCACATTTTGCTATACTTTCATACTCATAACGGATCCTGCTCCCATTATACCATTTTATACTGCTGTTGATATTACCCTATACTCACCTGACCAGAATTGCTTGCCTTCTTTCCATTTCACTTTACTGTCTCCTAATATATCCAGATTCCTTAGCATTGTTCTTATCAGATTTTATAGCTTCCCTACGACTTTCAAACGCATCTGTAGGAAGTTATCCTTTCGTTGGTTATTCAATATTTTTCTGATCGTCAACTTCCCCTTGGGAGTCTCTCCCGGAGATCCGATTGGGGGGTTGTCGGAGTTGTCTTCTGGCAAAGGAGAGATCATGATGACACTTTCTCAGTTAAAGGCCTCATGCTCTGTGGATACACATTATGTGTCTCTCATGCAACGTTTTCCGTTACCTCCTGTATCCCCATTCTGTTGATCATTGCTGACTCTTCCGTCAGTAGGGGCAGTTTCCCGTCCCAAATGCAAGAGAGTGTCCTGAACATCTGTCCGCTTCTCCGCCCTGTTAAAAGAGACCGTTGCCAGAATGAGGGTGACTCGTTACCCCGGAAGTCTTCGGCCACCAGTGCTAACGATTTTTATTCAAAATTGAAGCGGCCGTGCAGTTCCAACCCAGGACCGAGGACGTTCTAATCACTCATCCAAGGCGTTACGCCTAGGACACGGATGCTGGTTAGTTAATGCAGACTCGTTACATGGGACGTTACTAACTTTCATCATTTTACACCGCTGATAGTATAGTGTCTTCAGGCTTGTTGAAGTGAATTAGCCTTTTTTAAATGATTTGCGTCTACTTCTACAAAACTGATGCATTAAGCACTACACGACACATTCTACAACAGTATAAACTTACTTCTCCCTATTTAAATCGCGGATGGTAAACAGAAAGGGATTATGTTGTTACCTCTGCCAGTAAGTCCGAATTTCTCTCGTTTTGATAACATGGTCATTAAGTGAAGCATACACGGGATTACTCTGCTCGTCTTGGAAACATTGTCTCAGAGTCAAAACAGCAAACTTTGATATATTTTACAGCGTCCTACCTGTAGCATCTTCAAGTACAAACGTTAGAAAATTTCTGTGAACCACTCACGTAGAGTGAATAGGGACGTAACATACTGAGCAACATATTTTTGTTCTTTCTTTCGTTAGAGCTACTTGATGGTGGTCTTACAATAATGAGAGGCTATAAAGAACAATCGGAAGAGTGACTTACCTTTTTGATCAATTTTACTTCCTGTGTGTCAGTGTGACGTCTTCTTCCTCACAGTAACTCTGACGTGAGCGCACACATTTACATCTCTTTGAATGGATACGCCGAGATAACTGATGGTTGTCGCTAATTCCAGTGATTATGATAGTGTAATGTCTCTTTTCGCTTATCGAAGCGAGTGACGTAAATTTTATTTGAGCCGTCAGCTGACAGCCCACACTTAAAGTGGTTTACGTGTAAACTAACTTAATTTAGAGTTAAGGACTTGTCAATAGCTCGATTAAAATCACACGATAATGAGTCCGTTATTTTCATTGCCCCATCGGTGCTACCACTAATGACGTTTTTCCTGAGTCAATTACTGGTGTTTACTGTTCGACACCAGCTGGAATTTAATGAGCAGATGGCGTATCTGACACTTTCAACTTCATAGTCCACCGATACAGTACACTGTCCTATCTATCATCTTTATTGAGTCCATAAAAGCTATTCACTTTCTCTTTTAATTATTTTTAAACGTAAAATATATAGCAACATTACAATTTATAAATTGTAGGCAACAATTCGACATTAAAAGTAATTACTTACAACAAGAAGTATTTCATGAAATTTGTTAAACTCATTTTTGTCAGAATTATCGTAGTTTGTCATATAAGTTAGTTTCTGCCTGAGAAACGAACCGCCTTCAGATCTAAAAAAATAGTAAAATTAAATTTACGATATAAGAAATATTTAAAATATAATAAAATATACGTGAGAGTAAAATGTCAGTGATTCAAGGGCCAAAGTAAACGAGCCGAACCAAATTAGAGATAAACTGAACATCAAACACTGTATGCAGACGTGTGTATTTAACGTTACTTGGTAAGGATGTGCTCAATATTAGTCATAATGTAACCTCAAACACGCATATCACCATCTCAATGAGCAGTCTTATAATACTGTAACATCTATAGAAATAACACAAGTTTTAGAACAAAGTGATACACATGCATAACTAGAACTGTAAGCTCCTTAATTCCTCGACTTCACGATTGAGCAGTCAACCACTAGGAAAAGTGGAAGCAGTAAAATATCTGTGATTCTGCGTCCGCGGCTACCTAAACAGGAGCGACCACATAATACTAGTTGTTGCGAGACTGAAGTTCATTGGTAGAGCTCTAAGTAAATTGTCTCAATTATTGCTCATCAGTCCGTGAGCCTCGTCTTGTACGATTAACGGAGGAGGTAGAGGACAGAGAATTATCTAATATCTAGAGGAACATTTTATCACGGGTTCGCTTTTTGTAGAAACATGAGAATCACACAGATTTCAGTGGCAGACGCTGCAAGAATGCCATTCTGCCTCAAAGACATAATTAGTATTAAACTTCCAAAGGCATAGGTTCCAACAAGAGATCGGCAAAATATTACTTCCTCCCAGACATCTCACGAAAAGATCACGTCAGAACATTTTGAGAAAATAAGGAGAGCGACGGGGAGGTGAGAGGAATGACAACTCTACCTGAGAGACCCTCCACCACACACCGTAGAGTGGCTTTCAGTGCACAGATGTGGAAACATATGAGCATTTGCAGGTATTTGTAAAACATTATTCGCAGTAAACAGACAGAAACAGATAACTACTGTACAAAAACAAAACATGCAAATTCTGCTAGTAATAACGTGAGACCAACACACAAATATACTTCATGGATCGTTAGCGCCTACAGCAAGTATTATGTAAAGCGCTTAATTAAACTCATTTCACAAAATCGATACACTTAGGACGCACAGTAACGAAAATTTGTCATATACAAATATCAAAATATACGTGGCGGAAACCCGGTATTGTATTTCTGCATAAAATATCAGCGAAAAACAGTAGCAATAACTTACAAATTTACAAAAATTAAATGAACTTACACAACCCTGTAAAAACACCTTAAAAATTATTATAAGGAAAGATTCCACTTCTACGACCATGATACTTGTAGTTTCGAGACGATTACCATTGTACTCAAAAGTAGGAAGAGTAATAAGTGTGACAGGAGTGTATTTTCAACAAGAGCAGGAAAAAGGAAAACAATTCCACACGCCAAAACAAGGAATACGAGAACCACAGGTTTTGGGTCTATCCTCGTGGTAAGCTACTGTAAACAGCGTACTGAACGAACTACAGTAGCCAAGGTAGTTACAAAGCCAACACTTACTACAGTAGCACAAGCTTTTCTACTGATTTGCTACGCAGATGTAAAATAGATTAAAATAATTTACTTCTATTATGAAAGAAAAGAAATTGTGCCCGTAAGAGGGATGAATATATAATTGAGATGGTAAATTGGAAATGGTTCAAATGGCTCTGAGCACTATGGGACTTAACTTCTGAGGTCATCAGTCCCCTAGAACTTAGAAATACTTAAACTTAACTAACCTAAGGACATCACACACATTCATGCCCGAGGCAGGATTCGAACCTGCGACCGCAGCGGTCGCGCGGCTCCATACTGTAGCGCCTACAACCGCTCGGCCACTCCGGCCGGCAATTGGAAATGGATGGTAGAAAAAAGACTAGAATAAAAAGTAACTGGAGAACATGGAGAGGATGAGAGATGTGAAAGGGGAAGCCGTCTGGTAGATTTTCACATAGTGCACAATTTCATAATTGCTAATATTTGGTTTAACATCTTGAAAAAAGACTGTATGTGTGGAGGAGCTCAGGAGAGACTGGAAGTTTTCCAATATATGACCTAATGGCTGAGGTTTTGAAACCATATTTTAACCTGTAAAATATTTCCAGAGTAGACACTGACTATAATTTATTGATAATGAACCACAGATCATTCTCAAGAAATTGTGGAAAGTTAGGGGAATAGACGGGATGTGGATAAACCGAAAGAACCAGACTGTTGAGAGATTGTGATATAGTATTATATAACCATTGAATGAAACAGGGGAAGTAAATACAACAGAAACATGGAATTCTTTCAGAGATGAAATAGTGAAGACAAAAAGATTAATCCCAATAGAAACGATATATTATAAAAGAGGTATAGGTATTAACGGAAGAAGGAAATATAAAATCGGAGCAAACGATGCAGACAAAAGGGAGCAGTAAGGACCAAAACATTTGTCTGTATGTTTGAAAGAAAAGCAGTAACCGTTAAGATGACATTGTATATGGTAGAGAGTATAACGTGCTTTAAAATGACACTGTAATTATTTAAGACTACAAATGTACACCGGAAAAAATAAAACATTGTATCATTTTTTTCGACTGAAATTCTTAAGTATGATATGGCTCGACAAAAATACAATACACATGTTGTGTGAGGTGTTAAAACTGAGATAGACAACACACAAAATGATACCTATATATAAGTGGCATTGTTTTGTGGGAGGTATTTGCTGGATATTTATCGCATGAAAAATACGTCAGAGTACACTATAGAAATTTCCTTATTTGTATATTCTATTTTTTTATAATATAAATACAAACACACATAGGTAGAAACTGTTCACAACTACCCTTAACATACTGACGGTAATACAAAAATGAGAGATACACTAAAGGCAACCACTGTCTTATTTTTTTTATGAGCATCAGCAGAATCATGAAACAGAGATTCCTCGTTTGATATTTCTCAAGCTAGTATCAAAGTGAGAAAGTGACAGTTTCCCTATATCATAATTACGATTAATAAGAGAAATCTCCTTTTTTATTAATTTAAAAACAATTTTTCAATGTTTTTTCCAGCAGTTTTTCGATGGTACTGACATATCTGCGACTATAATCTTATCTGTGACAGGATCCACACCTGCGCTGAATATTTTAAATGATTTTGTGATGATTTCAGCTGATATTCTCTTTATGTGATGCATAATTATACAATTTCGGACTTAGGTCATTTTCAAGTATCTAAAACGGAAATGTTATACATTGGGTGCGTTAGTATCACTTACGATTTTAACATAAGAACAACTCATGTGCCAATATATACTAGGAGGTTTATAATTTACTTTAAAGAGAATACGTTAACTGTATATTATGTCTTTTAGTCTTTGCTTCTATGGCTGCGTATAATTGTAATAAAGTAGGTTTTTCGTAATTTTAGGACCACTTTATTTTTGAGTAGTCGTTCCAAAGCTCTTACATGTGAGGTCCATGTTATAGACGAATTAATTGGAAAATAATTGTAATCACCATAGTGCATCCACGTTAAAAACATCGACTTCATATATGAGAGCTTTGCAACAACTGCTCAAAAGCAACGTGGTCCTAAAATTATGAGTAACTATTTCCAATCGATTTTATGACAGTTACTTGCAGTCATGGGAAGAAATACGTACAAGGCATAGTACACCATTAACGCATCCTCGCTAAATTAACTTACAATCTGAATACAAAATCAAGTACATCTCGAGATATGACCTGTTCTTAGACAGTTTCGTAAGTGATGTCAATGTATCCAATATATAACTCTTCAGTTCTAGTTACTTCAAATTGGCCAAAGTAAAAATTGCACAATCGTTCATGAAATATCTGCAGCTTGAAAGGAGGATATAAGATGAACATCAACAAAAGCAAAACGAGGATAATGGAATGTAGTCAAATTAAATCGGGTGATGCTGAGGGGATTAGATTAGGAAATGAGACACTTAAAGTAGTAAAGGGGTTTTGCTATTTAGGGAGTAAAATAACTGATGATGGTCGAAGTAGAGAGGATATAAAATGTAGACTGGCAATGGCAAGGAAATCGTTTCTGAAGAAGAGAAATTTGTTAACATCGAGTATAGATTTAAGTGTCAGGAAGTCGTTTCTGAAACTATTTGTATGGAGTGTAGCCATGTATGGAAGTGAAACATGGACGATAACCAGTTTGGACAAGAAGAGAATAGAAGCTTTCGAAATGTGGTGCCACAGAAGAATGTTGAAGATTAGGTGGGTAGATCACGTAACTAATGAGGAGGTATTGAATAAGATTGGGGAGAAGAGAAGTTTGTGGCACAACTTGACCAGAAGAAGGGATCGGTTGGTAGGACATGTTTTGAGGCATCAAGGGATCACAAATTTAGCATTGGAGGGCAGCGTGGAGGGTAAAAATCGTAGAGGGAGACCAAGAGATGAATACACTAAGCAGATTCAGAAGGATGTAGGTTGCAGTAGGTACTGGGAGATGAAGAAGCTTGCACAGGATAGAGTAGCATGGAGAGCTGCATCAAACCAGTCTCAGGACTGAAGACCACAACAACAACAACAACATATAAATTCCTCTTTCCCCATCACAGTTTAACCAAGATGTATGTCCTCCACCTACATATACCGGATCAGCCATTACAATAGGCTCGGGAGTGGGTTTCCAAAGCGATCGACTTGTTCCATGCAGCTTGTCGTGACTCTTCAAAGAGACGTCGGAGTCAGAATCAGTCACGTCAAATTCCTTTCTTTTTTGTGTACATCCAACAGCTTTACTCAAAGACATAGCTTTCTGGCGTTTCTGATTCTCGCCTACTACTTTTTCGTTTGGAGGCTTTCCTTGTGCGGCAATGAGTGCTTTTTGACTCAAAAGTGAAATTCCTAATGGAAAAACAAATTATGACTAACTGTTCTTAAACAAAGGGAGCCTATCCGTCTGTTGGAACATCTGTGATACGTATGACGTTCTTATGAATAGACTGGGTGTATAATTTTTTAGAGATTCTTTGGATGATTGGTCCAGGGAAAACAGCGACCATTATAATATTACATCTTATTTCAACACACGCAGTCATGCTTCCATTTAAGTTGTTTAGTTAAACCTTTGGTTTCGATCTTCTAATGATCAAACGTCCCATCCCACCCACCTCCGATTCAGTGGTAAAAGGGTCCAGTGTAAGGCCAGTCAAAAACTGAAAAGAGATCAGTCACGAAAACGGGAAGGTCTACTGAAATGTGGGAAATGAAGCAAAATAGGAACAGCGAACTGTCCAAGCTCAAGATGTGTAACATCGAGCGAACTTAAGTAGTCCCAGCTTCACGGTCGTGTGGGAAAGGCGTTGGAGTGCAAAGTGGGAGACCCGTGTTGAAATCCCTCTCGTACCCCATTTTTTTCACAAAATTATGAGCCGTCCGTCCGTTCATTACGTGTCTGCTCGTCGTATTCAAATTTGTGTCTGTTCCGTGGTGTAACGTCCATCTGAAACAGCGAGATGTAAGGAAGGGACGTCTAGAACACGTGCCTTCTATTTGTTCTAGACAAGTATGACCTGTTGTGACTCTTGCGTTCGGTTTTGGAGGATTTACCTCTTTAATTCCTTTGTTATAACATAGGTCACATCTCTTTATCTGTTATTTTCGTTTCTGTGTCAGATGTATGCAACATCTCACTTTTCGTCATATTTACTTGCGACGGTAATATATTCTGCAACATGACTCACATTCTAAAGCTAATGTACAGTATAACAATTTCCGAGACTACAGAAGGAAAAAAATGAAATGTTGTGTGACGAGGGCCTCCCGTCGGGTAGACCGTTCGCCTGGTGCAAGTCTTTCGATTTGACGCCACTTCGGTGACTTGCGCGTCGATGGGGATGAAATGATGATGATTAGGACAACACAACACCCAGTCCCTGAGCGGAGAAAATCTCCGACCCAGCCGGGAATCGATCCCGGGCCCTTTGGATTGATAGTCTGTCGCGCTGACCACTCAGCTACAGGAAGGAAAAGAGAGACGTCAATAACAGGACAGAAAGTTCATAACTTTGTCAAAAAAATAAAACAAAAAAACAAGAACGGTGTGCGAGAGAGATTTGAGAGATAGTAGTCCAACACCGTAACCACACAACCACAACGCGGTGGCTCTTGAAATTCGGTCAATGTTGCACATATTGAGTGCGGACCGTTCACTTCCTATTTTGCTTCTTTTTCACACTTCCGTACGCGTCCTTCCTGTTCTCATGCTTCATTTGTGTTCGGTTTTTGACGGGATATCCACTGGGCTATTTTATCACTAAATCTAATTGGGTGCGGCGGGGAATTTTCTTTGTAAGAGATCATATTCAGATCTTCATTCTGCAAAGAGGAATAAAACATAATGTTTCAGTTATAATCGAAACACCCACTCAGATAAAATTATGTGGGAAAAGAGAGCAATTGATATACAACTGATGGCAGAAGAACCGTTGGAGTGGAGTAGGTCCATCTGTGCAGGCATGAAGAACATTACTCGTGGCTCGGCTGTCAGTAGTTCAATAGTGGAAGCCCAGCTCATTGTTTCTGTCGTAATGTCGTTGGTAGCCAATGGCCACGTGATTTGACTACATCGTGCGAAGAACACGTATTACATGTACAATTATTAAGAGTTTTGTCCCTGAGAAAACAACAAAGTAGATTTTGGTATTATAAAGAAGGAAGGAAAGCGTTTCTGAAGAAGAGAAATTTGTTGACATCGAGTATAGATTTAAGTGTCAGGAAGTCGTTTCTGAAAGTATTTGTATCGAGCGTAGCCATGTATGGAAGTGAAACATGGACGATAACTAGTTTGGACAAGAAGAGAATAGAAACTTTCGAAATGTGGTGCTACAGAAGAATGCTGAAGATTAGATGGGGAGATCATATAACTAATGAGGAGGTATTGAATAGGATTGGGGAGAAGAGAAATTTGTGGCACAACTTGACTAGAAGAAGGGATCGGTTGGTAGGACATGTTCTGAGGCATCAATGGATCACCAATTTAGTATTGGAGGGCAGCGTGGAGGGTAAAAATCGTAGAGGGAGACCAAGAGATGAATACACTAAACAGATTCAGAAGGATGTAGGTTGCAGTAGGTACTGGGAGATGAAGAAGCTTGCACAGGATAGAGTAGCATGGAGAGCTGCTGCATCAAACCAGTCTCAGGACTGAAGATCACAACAACAACAACAACAAAGAAGATAATACGTTTATAAAAGAAACGAAACAGAGAAAGAGTTATCACCCAAAGACAGGGCTCATTTAAACGTGGGCTGCTCTCAGGAGTGCCTTCTGATAAACGTAGACGTAACGAAAAAGACCGATTGGAGCAAGGAGATGATATACGTTCCACCCTTAGTCAAAGATGTTATGTATTATCAAGGGCATATTATCTGTGCTTCTTTATTACATTATTTTATTTTAATGTCAGTTACGATTGTAACTGAGGCATTATTTTTTATTCTTCATCATAAAATGTAAGATCTGAAGATCATATCTTAGATCGAAAACGGTCATCTAATAATACAAAAATAAACAACTTACGTGCTTTCACTACACTGAAGAGCCCAAGATACTGGTACACCTGCCTAACATCCCCGGGAACACGCAGATGTGGCGCATCACGACGTGGACTCGATTAGTGTCTGAATGAGTGCTGGTGGGTACTGACACGATGAATCCTGCAGAGCTGTCCATAAGTCCGTAAGATTATGAGGGGGTGGGGGGGGGTGGAAACCTCTTCTGAATAGCACGTTGCAAGGAATCCCAGATATGCTCAATAATGTTCATGTCTGTGGAGGCTGGTGACCAGCGGAAGTGTTCAAATTCAGAAGAGTGTTCCTGGAGCTACTCTGTAACAATTATGGACGTGTGGGGGTGTCCTGCTGGAACTGACCAAGTCCGTCGGAATGCATAATGATGGACACGAGTAGATGCAGCTGATCAGACAGGATGCTTGCTTATGTGTCAGATGTCAGAGTCGTATCGAGATGTATCAGGGGTCCCATATCACTCCAACTGCACGCCCCCCACACCAATACAGAGCTTCCAACAGCTTGAACAGTACCCTGCTAACATGCAGGGTCCATGGATTCACAGGTTGTCTCCATACCAGTACACATCCATCTGCTCGACACAATTTTAAACGATACTCGTCCGACCAGGCAACATGTTCCCAGTCATCAACAGCCTAATGTCGGTGTTGATGGGGCCACGCAGTTAAGAAGCGACGCATCTGGTTATACATTTCATTTACGACGTAATCTAAATCTAATGGTCGATACTAATGTTTGAAATTTGCTTTAATGTTTTATGTCTGATGCCGCGACGGATTAGCCGAGCGGTCTTAGCGCTGCAGTCATGTACTGTACGGCTGGTCTCGGCGGAGGTTCTAGTCCTCCCTCGGGCATGGGCGTGTGTGTTTGTCCTTAGGATAATTTAGGTTAAGTAGTGTGTAAGCTTAGGGACTGATGACCTTACCAGTTAAGTCCCACAAGATTTCACACACATTTGAACATTTATGTTTGATTGTTTGGTAAAATGTGATTATCTGTTTCAGTGCCTGAGCTAAAATTTACGTTTAGCGTTATCTAGAAACAACGACCTGGAAGTAATACTTTTCTGTTCCCATCGGGGTATTTGATATCGGTGAATCCCCCTCGTGACCGCTACGGTCGCAGGTTCGAATCCTGCCTCAGGCATGGATGTGTGTGATGTCCTTAGATTAGTTAGGTTTAAGTAGTTCTAAGTTCTAGGGGACTGATGACGACAGATGTTAAGTCCCATAGCGCTCAGAGCCATTTGAAAAAAAAAATTTTTTTTTTTGTAATCCCCCTCGCTTTCACCACTGGGGTGCTTGATTTCTGTAAGTACCCTCGCTTCTAACCATTGAGGTGTTTGATTTCGGTGAGTTGCCAAGTGCGCCTGTTACTGTCACCCCTTCGACTTTTAAAATTATTACAGTACTTGGGGTTTGTACTCCGCCGCCAGGTGCGTGGCGGTCCGGTCAGAGCGAGTGTTACGGCGGTTTGATGGAAACACACCGAAATCAGTATCGCTGATGGCGGGGTTCAAGAGCGGCTACCAGACTCAAGCACTGCTGTGGTTCTGGAACTCACCACAATCAACCCCGTCGATAATATAAAACCACGTTACAACTCAAGTAGCTTATTTACCAGTAATGTTAAAATCTAGCCATATTATTTGTACCGTACAATCACATTTGCAGCACTTCAGAAAGCTGTGGACATCAGAATCAACCGTTGGAACACGAAGATTTAAATTTACATTGTAACTGGAACATACGAGTATCAAATGCGTGGCTTCTAACTGCAAAAACACACATACTTGATACTTATCGATTAGAACGCCGTCTACCACTAATGGAAAAATGATTTGAATGAACCGTACGCATTTTTTGGCGTAGAATTCGAAATTGCAACAAAAATGCGGATTTCCGATTTGAAATATAAAGTTGATCCTACCCATGCAGGAGGGACGACTTGGAGGTGGCCACTTGTAGCACAGACAGATGTCTCCCTTACTAGTATTAACTTCTCGCCTTGGGCATTTTTTTCATACGATGAGTCATTTTCAGTATATTTAAAACAAACACGCTGTATTCTATAATGTTTACTCAATTTTACCAGGACGTGCCCCATACAAACGTAATAACAATAATCTCTTGACAGCAGTGGATTTAACGTGGCCAAAACGGAAAACAGGATATACGTATTAATACTTTACGGTTGAAATGTAAATATATTAGCTTCGTTGATAAACATAATAGTTGAAACTAATGTACCGTAAAGGGAATTAATATTCGTTAAATCAAACGATTTATGGGTCAAAAGCTTTAAACGGAAGTAGTAATGGCATTGATTGTGGAACGTGTGATTGATCCCACTTACGCATTTATAAAATCGTGCATAAATGATTAGGAAACTGTATGGCGATTGTTGGAACTTGGCATTGCTTTTGCATTTATTACAACTTACATATATGACTGCGGTTTCCGATCTTGGTGATATTTGTGAGATTGTGGTACTATTTAGTGGCTATACTGTTGCACCAATACCTGGAAAACATTGCAATGATTTTATTAAGTTGTTGAGGGAAGTAATGGCTCCGATTCAAAATCATACCTACAAGTTTTTTTGCTTCTGACCTTGAGATCCGGTCCGACACAGCTTTGAAGTGAAAGAGAGCGGACATTGGGGCATTTCATGTAACTAAGGTATAGGGTTGATATCTTATGGTTGCCTGAGTATGAACTTAACAATAAAATTAGGATATCCGCTCCCGACTTGCTAGTTCTGCTTTGAATGTGCTCAAACAGCTACTATCCATTAAATTTTATTGGAAGTTAGAAAGGTAATGTTCTGTAAGTAAGTGCCTTTTTAATATATCTGAGAGCCGTACTTGCGTGTTTCAAACTAGATGTGTAAATCATACGCGACCTAGCGTTATGGACCACACGAGGACGATTTCAGTTAATTATTCTGTCTCACGTGTTAGTTACCTATCCATGCGGCATGTGCCTAAAATACAAACAACTAAGCAGTGACGATTGAAAGTATCTGAACTATCGCTTTCACCACACAGATGACATTCACAATCTGTGAATAAACCGAAAAACGACTCATCTTTATTTGGTTTGTAGATGGTTAATGCAGCCATATGCAACAAAAAATTACGGTCGAAGGTAGCAAGTGCTACTCCGAGATGAAGAATTTGGCAGCGGAGAGGAATCCGTGGTGGGCCGCATCAAACGAGTCATAAGTCATATGCTCAGAAAAAAAGTGTACACCAAACAAAAAAAGAATTATCCAGTGAACTCGGGCTCCCAAGTGCACTTCATCACCTTCGTTATTGTGAAATGCGTCTCTTCTACTGAACAAGTACTCACAGCTCTTATCGTATGCATTTCAAAGCCCATATTAACTGGACAGTTTCTTCTTTTTGTAGTCCGTATGACTTCCTCCCAAAAAAGGAAAACACCGAAGATGCAGTAGAATAAATGTGTTTCACAGTATCGAATATGAACCAGTGCTCATAGGTCTTGAGGCATGCATTTTACAGCCCTTGTTTACTAGACATTCTTAGATATTCTTTTCTTGTTTTAGTCCATATTACCATCTTTGATATTCCATTTTCTGCACCTTTGTGAATGTTCAAAATTGGTTCAAATGGCTCTGAGCACTATGGGACTTAACTGCTGAGGTCATCAGTCCCATAGAACTTAGAACTACTTAAACCTAACTAACCTAAGGACATCACACACATCCATGGCCTGGCAGGAGTCGAACCTGCGACCATAGCGGTCGCGCGGTTCCAGACTGTATCACCTAGAACCGCTACCCACCCCGGCCGGATTTGTGAAAGTGTTAAATATTTTACTGTTATCTCAAATTCAACATAATTCGAGATAATTATCAGTTCATGATCACAGTGTCAACACTGTGGTTCTTTTTGAAAGTGAACAACCGCTGATGCTGTTTCTGGAGTACGTAAACGCTCTAATAATTATGTGATCAGTATCAATACTCATCTCTATGGCTGCATTACAATCGCTAACGTCAGTTTTTTATTACTATTGGCTTCAACATTACTCTTAGGATCTGGTCTCCAGAGTATGAGGTCCAGACTAATATTTATAGTTACACCATCCGACGTAAATGGCGGGACATCTACATACGGAGGGCGTTCCATAGGCAACGTAACTCATTCTCTTCTAAAAACAGGTTGGTTGTATTCAGGATTCGAATATATCACATTATTCCCAACTCTTTTGATTAGAGAAACCTATTTTTCAACATAATCTTCATTCAATGAGACGACCATTCGTCATCTTACTAAGCATGACTCTATTGGTCAACATCGGAGCCAACGTCCTGCTGCACCAGTAACCTCCCCATCATCCACGTACTGCTTCCCTCAGAGGGCATCCTTCATTCGGCCAAACACATGGAAGTCGGAGGTGAGGTGCGATACCCAGGCTGTAGGATGGATGAGGAAGAACAGTACGCTGAAGTTTTGTGAGCCCTTCACGGGGTCGCAGGCGTGTGAGAGGCCTTGCGATACACGAAGAAAGACGAGGTCCTTTACATTTTCGTGGTGACGTACATGCTGATGTTGTGTCATCAATTACCTGAGGGTAGTAAAATACACTTCGGAGTGGATCGCTGCACTATCATGGAGGACATCAAACAGAATAACCACTTGAGTGTCCCAGAAGGCCGTCGTCCATGATTCTACTGGCTCAGAGTGCGGCTTTGAACTACTTCTTCAGCGGAGAAATGCAGTGGCGCCACTCCATGAATTGCTGTTTCGTTTGCGGTTAGAAGTGATGAACCCATTCATCGCCTAGGACGATCACAATCAACCTCTTAACCTGCAAGTAATTTCGCACACGCATTTGAATTACCCGGCGGCCTTAACGAATGTGTCAGCACTACAGAGACATCCACCTGTGCAGCGAGGTATTTGATTGTGATCCCTTGATCACCTCTAATGAGAGTGTCCGTACGTTCCAGTATTCCAGGAGTCATACCTGAGTGCGTCTGGCTAGCACGCGGAAGATCGGAAAGGTCTGCGCGACGATGTTGCGATTATGACGGACCCATCGTCCAACGACTCACCGTGCTTTTGTTCACTGCCAGGTCTCCGTAAACATACTGCAAGCGACTATGAAAATCTGCGATAATCTGATTTTCGCCAAAAGAAACTCAATGACAGCTATCTGCTGGGAAAGCACCTCCATTGCAAACACCGTTTTGAAGACTACGAATAGCGCTGCCATCTATTGGAACTTCAAGAAACTTTAAGGGCTTAGGAGGAATATTCCAACAAGCTCCACAACAAATTCTATACTTTTTCAACCGAAATTGCCCTGTTTACGCCACTTCTGTGTCCAGTCGCAAAATTGCAGTGTTAAAATGGTTCTCTTACTCGTGCTACACGAAAAAATTACCGTAATCTATGTAAGACATAGACATACATATTGTATGGCAGCAGAGTTAGTGTTGTCTAAGCTAAGTTGTTTGCAATAGGATTTTCTTAAAGTAACTTAAGTTCTAAAAATGTTTTGTAAGACAGTTAAACGACTCGTCAGAACTGATAATATGTGTTGTTAGAAGAACCATGTCCAGATTAAAAGGACAACTTGGTTCCAGCTGTTTCATTCACATATCTGTGTCCAATTGGATTCCCAGCATTACATCAACTCCCATTGCCCATCAAAATCTCACAGACATAGAGAACATTAGAGGTGGGGTACATTAACCTTGTTATAACTATCGGTGTCAATTTATTCTGCTCTGGCGCAGCCCTCGTAGCAATCTTTCAATGACACGTTTCGACAGTCACAGGCACTAAGAGATTTAAGAGCGCTCCTACGTACCGACGGGAACATTTGCCGCAACAGGTGGCAGGAAATGGCTTCTGGAATGACTGACAGAAGCATTCAATTTGAAACGTCTGTTTGCGTTCCGTCACGCGTCCCATTCACTAAATATTGCTCGTTCGTTGGCAAGAAACAGCGGCAAAAAAATCTTTTCAATAATCGAAGCATAGCGGCGAGGTGAAATAATGAAAGTCCCAGAGTGCTTGCGGCATCCAGTCTATAAGCCTGTGTGAACTTCCGACGTAGTAATGCCTCTTCCAAGAAAATTCTTAGAAATGGAATCAGCGTCGGATCAAGATCTCAAACGATAATACGTTAAAGCTTTAAGAATAGAATATAGATATGGGTTTAGGATGCGTTGTAAGATAATTTATTATTGTAGTTATTAGTGAAATTGCTTTATAGTGGTACTAGAAAAGTTTGTTTCCCTCTTAACAATGAAAGTGTTTCTCACTTTTTTCATTTCGTTTTTAGTTTTCTTATTGACCAACTAGAACCATGTAACCACTTCTGTTTTTGCTGTTTACTATTTTTCAGTGCTCCTTCATTTTCTCCCCATGTTGCCTTTTACTTTCTTCTGTCCATGTTGTTCTCGATTTCTTGTTCCTCTTGCAATGAAAGCCTTCTAAATTTAATATCTCTGTCTTCTGTTTCCGATTCTTTGATGTTGTTCCTTTGTAGATCTTTCCTTCTTTCGTGATCCATGCTATTGTCGGTTTCTTGTTCCAGAAATACAAGAATGTTTGTTTCATGAGCCTGTTCTCATTCATTAGGTAGAAGTGTCCAAAAAAGATTAATCTTATTTTAGCCATTACTTCTGATATTTTTCTATATTTCTGTATATCTCTTCATTATTTCTCATTTTCCAGCCATCTGTATTTTGTGTTGCATCCATTGTTTTTCTAGCTATGCGTCTTTCAAGTACCTCTATTCCGTCCACCTGAAAGTTCATTATTCGCCATTCACATTCATATAAACATTATAGTCGCACCAATGTGGTACAGCTTTATTTTCTAGATATTCATATCTTACTGTAAATATTCTTTGTTAAACCAAATGGTCTATCAATTTTGTTAACTCTTACATCTACTGCTAACTTTTCTAGTCCATTCTGTTGTTTAGTTTCTTCAAGACATTTGAATTTACTTTATCTATTTGTGTTTCTACAGATTTTGGCGCGTTTCTTATGTTTGTCATGAATTTTGTTTTTACCGAAATTTTTAGAACAGTTCTATTTTCTATTTATTCAATAAGACCTATTTTAAAAATACCGTCTTTCATACTTTCCGAAAGCATTGAAAAATCGTCTGCAAAATCCATGCAGTTTACTTTAATTCCATTTGTTTTCCTTCCTAGAATTACTGGTTCGTTTTCGGTCTTCCTAATCTCCAAATTCCAAGTCCTTACAAACTTTTATACAATGCAATTAAACAGTAAAGGTGATAAGCCATCCCTTTGTCTAACATCAGTTTTTATTTGAAATGGCTGAGATAGTTTTCCCACATTTTTAACTTCAGAAATGGTATTTGTTAGAGTTTCATGAATTATGTATGCTAGTCTTAATTCGAATTCTTCAATGATTTTATCTATTGTTTCTTCTGTCTACCAAATCAAATGCTTTTCTAAAATTAATAAAAGATAATGTCATAGGTTTGCCGGTTAACATTCTGTGGGTGGCGAATTACTGATTTTAAGTTAAAAGTCTGTCCTACGCAGGAACTTCCTTTTCTAAAACCTCTCTGATAGTGTCCCAATTCTTTCTCTAAAATCTGTCCAGAAGGATTTTTGATAATACTTTCTATGTCAATGGCAGAATTTACGCTCCTCTGCAATTGTCGGCATTTTGCCTGTCTCCCTTTTTATGTAACGGATGGATTGACGCTATTGTCCACTATTCGGAAATTTTTCAATTTTCCAAATGCCCTCAAAAAGCAGTTGTAGATCATTTATAATCTTTTATTCTGACCATTTCAATAAGTCTGCTGTAACGGAGTCTTGTTGTTTTTGAGTAATTTGATGGCTCGATGAATTTCTTGCTCTGTTGGTAGAAAATCGTCCTTCAAGTTTGTGGTATTGCTGCAAATTCGAAGTTTACTTTAGGAACTATACAGTTTAAGAGTCCATCAAAATTTTTTGCTAGTATTTCGCAATTTTCTTTGTTATTTAAGCCTATTTAGCCATTTTCATCTTTGAAACAAATACTTGGTGCTTGGTGCCCTTTGTATACACGTTAAACTTTTGTTAAAAATGTCTAGTACTATTTTTGGTAAAATTTTCTCGTACTTCCATAAACGAGGTTTTTCCAAGGTTCTTTATTTTTCGGATTATGTTTGATGTTTCTTTTCTTTATTGTCTGAATTCTTCAAAAAGTATTTCTTTATTTTTAACATCTAATTTTCTGCATTTTTGGGCTCTTCGTTCTAGTGCTTCTTCTCACTTTTCGACCCACCATGCCTTCTTTTTATTCTTGGACAGTCCTAAAGTTTTCTCTACTGCTTTAGTAATTTGTACTTCTAGTTCATGTCAATCGCCTTGTACTCTTGTCTCATTTTCTTCTCTAATTTTTTTCTGTTTTCTATTGTAATATTAGATGTAGTGGAGTTGGTGGGGTCGTATCTGATTACGTACTTTTTGTTTTAGGTGGGAGAAATCGATTACAACCTTACAGAGGTAATGATCTGAATTAAATTCCCCGTTTCTAATTACTTTAATATACGTGATTTCCAAGATATTCCTTTTAGATATGGCCATGTGACCCAGCTGAAATTCTCCTAGATTTTGATTTGGAAATACTCAAATTTTGGCTTTTCTTTTTAGTCTCCGAAAATGTGTGGGCATCATTTCAATTTGAACATTTTACACATGTTGAACAGTCATTTCTGTTTGTTCTTAAGTGTACTTGATATTCGCCTACAGTGGTCGTAAACTACTTGTCCTTCCCGACTTGCGCACTGAAGTCACCAAGAAGTATTTTAACGTTCTTTTTAGGTATGATGGAAATTTCAGATTCTAAAAGATCCCAAAACTCATTTACTTTCTGCAGATTTCTGCTGCTATCACCATTCATAGGTGCATCGCAATTTATAAGGTTATAGCGTGTATTCTTGCATTTTACATTGATACATGTGTGCATTGTGAAAAATAGCTTCACCATATCTCCGACAAATTTTATGATGGAATTCCAGGTGAGTTCGTAGTGAAGGGCCTCTGCATGAGCCGCTTCATGATTTTGCCATACCACACAGCTTCATTTGTTTGCCTTTGGCAGCTCAATTGCTGGTGCAAGTGTTCTATTACCATGGATGTAAAGAAGAAAAGGGAAAAGACCGAGCAGCTGATTGTGTTTGTGATGGCCACAGGTGAGTTCGTAGTGAAGGGCCTCTGCATGAGCCGCTTCATGATTTTGCCATACCACACAGCTTCATTTGTTTGCCTTTGGCAGCTCAATTGCTGGTGCAAGTGTTCTATTACCATGGATGTAAAGAAGAAAAGGGAAAAGACCGAGCAGCTGATTGTGTTTGTGATGGCCACAGTATACTATCCATGTTTCGTTTTAACATTTCGTTAGGTTATTGGTACTTGCCGGAGCCCCACGCTCACGTTTGATACATTTAAGTACCATATTTCAATGTACCTATTCTTTCCTCTTCTGTCCGATCGGTTGAATGTATGAATGAGAGTGTGTGTGTCACAACAGCCAACCGTACGAAACACGTACCAGGTAGCAAAGAGGTTTCTGTTTGCCTGGGACGAATCTTTTGTATAGGGTCACACCACAGTAGGGGCTCCTCTGGCCGCTTCCGTAGGTACGGAGAGCGGTTTTCGTTGGAGAGCGAATGCTCGTGGAGTGTTCCGTGGGATGCGAGACGGGTTACACCTACTGGCGGTAAGCGTGCCTTTTCGACTATAGGCTAATGTTGTGTTCTATGTTGTGTTCTATCAAAATAAATGATTCCTTTTATCGTTCATAGTTCATTATCGTGTGTGACAAATTTTACTTGCTAATTCGCAATTGTTGAATGCGTTAAAATTCTGGTACGGTGTAGGCCATTTTTCAGTTGAACTATCAGTCACACACGTGGAGCTGTGTTGAGTTTATTGTGATTCAGTTAATTTTGTTTGGTATCCCTTTCGCGAGAGCATATATATTGCGTATGATTTCCGTGATTTTATAACTGAATTTTGTGCAGTTAGTCTCACTTGATAACTTTGTGCACACTTTTGTTTGTGAGAACCACGTGGTCGTCATCTAATGAGAAAGTTTACGGTACCAAGGCCATAGTGATCTTCCGCAGTAGAATGTCTTAATTAATCATGATTCTTAATCATGTTCATTTTTATAGCAATTGACTTCATATAGAAATTTTATTCATTTATCCTGCATGTTGAAATCAAAGGAACAGCCCCTGTGACTACCCACGTGTTCTGTGGTGAAGGTTTTCAGTTCTTTTCCTTCCTGTTAGTCTCTCAAATGCGTGTGAATGTGTTGGTGATTAAACCATCCTTCGACCTTTCCTCTTCGATAGATTATAGACCTTGCAGGGGACTCCAAAGTAAAGTTCTAGGATTAATTAATATGAGACGTAATAGACTGCAGGCAACAGCTACCACCATATTACTCATTATACACGTTCATGTGTACAATAAAGTTTATCGAACTAATAAAAGTTCTTTTGTCATAATTTTTGTTTACGCTCTCACCGCTAAAATTCCACTACATACTTCATCCAGCTGCATCACGTTTGCACGACAGTTGTATTGAGGCCACACTTTACCCAACATATTCAGATTAATTGTAAAAATACCACTTAATTGTAAAGGCATATTTCATTAGTTTTAATTAAAACCGACCGTCAAGGACAAAAGTACCGCAGTAAAATATGTACTCGCGTGTTTAGCATGCATTGGTACATCTTGTTGTGAATAACTCACTGTGTTAACTGACGTTTATTTGTTTTCAGAAGGATATTATTCATTGCCCTCAAAAGCACTGAAATGATCATACGGGAGTGTTAATATTGACTAAATTGTGAGTAACAGTAGTTTTACTTAGTACCTGTATTACGTATCGATGAAATTCGTTAAGTCAAACCAAATAGTAGATAGGAGCCGTAGCCTATTACAAAGTTTACGTGTATCAGTCATACAATCGAGAGCAAGCCATCCAAGATATTGGAGTTTCTGATTGGTAGCTTCACTTTCTTTTGTGTATAATCCTTCTTCCGTGGACTCTGCAAGTGGCCGGAAGTCGGGAGAAACAGGCCTAGAGAGTTATGCAAAGAAGTGGGACGATTCGAGTACACTGCATCTCCCCAACAGACCGTCTAACTTCTTTCATAACGACAGAGTTCCGGGAAGGAAAAGAACGGCCATCGATGCCGAACTCCAAGACTTGTGCCGAGATTTTTTTGTGAAAGTAACGAGCGTCATTTTCCAGAAACGTACGGCAGATACGGACAGCGTTCATTGTGAAAACCGTTGCATGGCACCACCTAGCTCCAACTAGCTTTCACACTCAGTAAATGGAGAGTTAATGCTCACCGGGAAATGGCGTTTTCTTGGGACCTTGGTGATGTTTAACAAACTCGGCTGCAGAGTCAGTGAACCTTCTGTCCGCAATAGAGACACAAACGCCTTTACCCCAGTACTTATCCAGATCGTACGCACGAGCACTTGTTCTGGAGCATGCTATTAGAGAAAAACTTTCAGGTCACATACAAACAAGCGTGAGAAAGAAATTGTACTGAAACAGATCAGATGAACGAGTGCGCTCCACAGAGCTATGCGTCGGATATTAGCCTGCAGCACAATTGCATTTTCAAACAATAGGAGACCGCATTTGTTAGCTATGAAAAATGTAGTTCGGAGCCTTATTAATAATGGTTCACCCTCTAATTAAGGTGGAGACACTGAATAGTGGAGAGTTACGTTTAATTGTGTACGACTTTCTAACACCCATTCTCGTCTTCCTGAATCAATTACGTGGAAACTAGTAATAATAATACCAACGTACGTCTAATGGCTGAATATTATTACATTAGCGCAGATAATTACAGCAGTTACCTTCTATCCGTAAGATTATTTACTCAACTTATAAAATTCTGTGCTACAGTGTATGCTAGGAAATTATATCGTGGGGAATAGTTCAGATAAACGTGTTTGTACTTACTAATGCCCTCCCTCTTAATATACATGATGTTCATTACAACTATTGCTAACCAAAAATTAAACGCAGGCTGGATGAATCATAATAAACTCATCGGACTTCATAACCAAAGCTTATATCATCAGCTCCGTAAAATGGTCAAAACGTATACGGTTTAATGAAACACCCGCCAACCACCTTCGTCTTCGAGATGACATTGTGTTATTTAACAACTAGTGCTCATGAACATAAATGGGTTATCTGACAACTAATAATATCATCTCCATTACCGGAATCATTGCGCGTATTCTCTATAACATACGCAGATTTTGTTGCGTGAAGCAATCGCATTAGGTAGTACTTTTGATGACTTAAAGCATCTGGCTTCCTTCACGTGTGCTGCTGAGTGTGCTTAAGAGGTAATTCCTCACGATAATTGGTTGTTTTCACATTCCGTGGATCTTACAAACTCATTAAAAATGTCACTACATGGTGACAGTTTACGTAATAGGTTATTACTGGACATCATGGAACTGAAAATACGAAGTCTGTAATTGTTCGCATTTATTGGATCCAGAAAATACATCATCCATTAGTCAAATTCTCAGTTTATTATTTTATTGATTGTTTAGTTTCGGCTAAAGTTATAAGGTATCTTTAGATCACAGGATAATGTTTTTGCTGTTTACACAGTTGTAGAGTTTACGAATGCCATACTTGCACAGTTGGTACGACATCCTCATGTAACTGAGTGAAAATTACGTGTTGCCTTCGGCTGCTACGTCTCTAAAACAACATAGTGTGTTAATTATGATCTCACTGTGCAAACGTGGAGATTACTTAGATATAATGTTGTTACGCAGTGGATGTGATGATCTCTTAGTCTTGAATATTTTACATTAATGTTTCCTCGAGCTGTATAATAAGATTGAGCTATGCAGCTTGCACGAAATTTATGAGAGTGTGTCCTACCAGTTGTGGCTGTATAAATAAAACATTTTTTTCCTGTGTTCTGAAGACGGCTAATAATATTAGCCCAAACTAGTAAACAATAAAATACTAAATTGTGATCTTGAGCAATAAAAGACTTTTTCTAAATAAGTGTCTTATACAGTGGTTCATAAATGTAACCCAACCACACGTTGCATTTTATTCGGGATCCTTTTTATAGAGTAGCAGCAGTTCTAGACTAATATGATGTCACTTTGTTTCGAAGATCTCATTGTCTACAAGTACTTCCGACTGATTAGACGGAATCGAACTTTTTTTTTTTTTTTGTGCGTAGTCTGCTCCTCTCTGAGTATGAATAAAATTAAGATGAAGATAATGTCCGATTCAAAAACTCAGATTTTGTGATATGACTACTACTATCATTTTCAGATTGTGACTAATTATTAGAAATTTTGTGTGTCCGTTGTTGATATATACAGCTTGTTGAATAGTTGCCTACGTGAAGTTCGACAGTTATCCATGCAACGTGTTTCTCTACAATAAACATCTTTTACCTGATTGTAAAATGCCCATGTCAAATTTCCCTAGTTGCACTAACGCTGAAGTATTCGAAGTAATCAACGTTGTGACGCATTCATCACCAAAATCTGACATTACCCATAAGCCAAAGAACCCTGAACACAAACGTCTAAGACCAACTCTAACATGTTACTTAAAAATGCTGATCAATATGCAGAACATGAAATGTTTATATTCAGTTTTATGTAATTCTTTCAAATGGTTCAAATGGCTCTGAGCACTATGGAACTTAATATCTGAGGTCATCAGTTCCCTATAACTTAGAAACTACTTAAACCTAACTAACCTAAGGAAATCACAGACATCCATGCCCGAGGCAGGATTCGAACCTGCGACCGTAGCGGTCGCGCGGTTCCAGACTGAAGTGCCTAGATCCGCTCGACCACACCGGCCGGCAATTCATTCCAATTTTGTTCTGTTGTTATTGACAATGACGTAGTCTGTAGACTATTTACCGAGAATCAACCCATCTCGTTACTGAATATTTTATTTCATGATCCTTTTCTTGTTGTGCCTCTACTGGACTTGAGTATGATACACATCATCAGGAAAGAGTCCTATTTCACATTTATTTCTGTAAGAGGGAAAACACTTTTATTTTTGAAGTAAGAGCAGTAGCATTCCTCATATTGAACACTCTGTAACACCAGTAGTATATGGGGGCCATACCGAGAAAAGATTCACAGTAAAACTGCATGAACTCTCTTATACGACTCTGTGTTTCCAGTGGTAAGATGTTGTCTGTCAGATATTCTAATGTACAGCAAATGACGTAGCGGATGACATGTGCAATAGAGAGACCCCTCTGGAAGCCAAATAATGATTCTCAGAATCTCATATTATCAAACATTCACAACCATTGTGAAGTTACATTGACATTATGACTAAAAGTAATTATTATTAAGAACAACAACTTCTCCTACGCTTCTTGAAAGAAATTTGACAGTGAAACGGTTTGTATTTCCGTCAGGTGGCTCGGAACAACGCTACCGATAAAAAACGTGAAGCGCCGATCGGAGATGAGGAAACGAAATCAGACTTCATGGTTTTAGAGGGTATATGTTATCATTTCAGTGATTACAATGTCAAGTCAAGTTTGCAACCAACTTCGAAATATGAACCCCCTTGTCAGTATGACGTTGCACCCTTCCTGGTCTCAATGCACGCATTGATTCGTTTGGAAGGGTGTCGTAAAGTCATCATATCTTCTCCTAAGGCAAGCAGGTCCACAACTGCTGTCACTGGTCATTGATACCGTGGATAATGGCAGTGGAATGGAGTTGGTGTACGAGTTGGTCCCACTCATGTTCTATCGAATCTTGCTGGCTACAGGAGAACTTCTACGTCATCAAATTCATAGAGTCAAGTGACGTGTGTGAGGAAGCACTCTATTGTTGATAAATGACCCTATAATTCTAGCGCATGATATGTAACACATAAGTACGCAGGATCTGCATACTGTACGTTTGTGCCGTTAGAGTTTCTGCACTCACTATCAACACTGACCTGAAGTCATAAGCGGAGGCTACCCACATTATGACGCAAGGAGTAACGCCGTTGTGCCTCTGCAAAACGTAGTATGAATGGGACTTCTTCCCAGGTTGTCGCCACATACGCCGAGGATAGTTATCCATGGTTGCGCAGAACCGCAGTTCACGCTGAAGACAATGCCTACGTTAGTAGTCCATGTTTTTCGGACACAACAACACTTAAAACGCATCCGTTTGTGTTGTGGGTTTAACGGAAGCATATGCCTTGGGCGGTAGCTTCCCGTTGATAGTTTGCGGTCAGTGGTGCGGGAGTCCATCACTTGTTCTTGGGAAGCAGACGAAGCTGTTAAGGGGTCACTGTGTGCCTGGTGCACAATATGGCCATCCTTCCCTGTGATGGTCTCACGTGGTCAACCGAAATCTTGGCGATGAGTATGCCTGCACTCACGTTCCCATGCAGACCAACATTGGAACTCTGGCATATCTGAATGCCCTATAAATCTTCATATTGCACGGTTCGGCCAGGTGGTCAAATAGAGTTCCACAGCGAGGTCCCTTTCAAACTCTCGGGTAATGACAACGCTGTCTCACATGTGTACACTGCATCTCCAGGCCCTCACAGTGATCTCAGCATCTGACGCTGTCCACACTATTCATGTACCCTGCCCGGCCTGCTAATAATACTAAACATGAATAACATAAATGCCCTCAGCTGGGCTTTGTATCTGTCACAGAGAATTGGAACTCTAATCATTTACGTATCTGGCGACGGTGTGCACGCGTAGGAAGTTACAGTGAGATCCGACCGTGTATCATGGTTTTTACATCTTTTGTTGTCAGGCAGTGTATATGCACGTCGAGAAAGCTATCGTCACCGCAAGCATACCGTAGCTCTCTATGTGGTCTGCACTTGAAGGGGCCGACTCTGCGGTGTACAGCTGCTTCTGCGTTTATTGTGTGTCGACTGTATCTTCTCTGTAGACCTACAATATTACCGCTGATATGGACTAGTTTCCCCTTGGATTGTCCTTCGGCGATGTACTTCTAGTTCTTGAACTCGTGCTGCTTACTAGTTTGGCTTGGGATGTTACTACATCAAAACACTCTTTCTCCTATGATGGTTCTGTTACCTTGGGCTTATCATTATTTGTGTCCGTAACCACTCCCTTGGAACTTCTACTATGGAGTACAAAATACTGGTCTTTATTCTAGAATGAAATTTTCATTCTGCAATGGAGTGTGGTCTGATATGAAGGTTCCTAGCTTATTAAAAGTTCGTTCTGGAAAAAGTTCGAGTCTGCTCCGGCACAAAGTTTTAACCATCCAGAAAGTTTCATATGGCCTATAATTATACTCATCTGTTATAATACATTTCTCACAATCGAAAATTTAGGATTTGCTCTAAAAGTGTATTGTAAAGCATATGCATCACATGACCGTTGAGTACATAAGCTATTCCATATATCAAGAGGTGGTCACAATAATTTCACATGAACGGGAATTTGTCTTTTTCTTCGTTAGTCTTCTGGCAGTTTTGATGCTGCACACTGCGACTTACTCCGTGTGTCCAGTTCTTCGTCTAACAGCAGCACATACACGGAACGTCCCAAACTGTTTGTAGCAAATATCCCTGTCTCTATCCCCCACCCTTTTCACGACTCCTTTTACTACAATGCAAGTTAGACCATGTCGTTTTAACATATTTACTGTCATACTATTCCTTCTCATTCAGAGTTTTCTCCATACTGCTTACCTTGCTGATCATACGAAAAACCTGATTTTTTCAGTCAGTTTAATTTCCTACATCCGTCAATAGTAAAACATTCCGGAGTCCTGGATTATTAACTCTCTCGCACACCACACACACACACACACACACACACACACACACACACACACACACACACACACATAAAACAATGACGCATAACGGCTGATTTATCAGTATAGGACGGAAGTCTGTAGATTTGATGTACATGAACAGACAAACAGCTGATTAAAATTCCAGAAGAACAGAGCGATTTTTCAAGAGAAACAACTTCACAAACTGAGCAAGTCAATAAAACTTTGGTCCACCTCTGCCCTGACGCAAGCATTTATTCGGATCGACATCGATTGAAGAAGTTGTTTGATGTCGTTCTGGCGGATATCGTGCCAGATTCTGCCCAACTGGCGCGTTAGAATGTGAAAATCTCGAGGTAGTTGTTGGACCCTGCCCACAAGGCTCGAAACCTCAATTGGTAGACATCTGGCGATCTTGTTGGCACGACGACAAGTAGTAGAAATCATCGCCATGCGTGGGTAGGTATCATCTTGGTGAATTGTATGGGCAGGATGGCTTGCCATGAAGGGCAACTAAACGTGGCCTACAACATCGTCGATGTACCACTGTGCTCTAAGCATGTAGCGCGTGACAACCAAAGTTGTCTTACTATGAAAGCACAAGGCATCCCCGACCACCAGTCGTGGTTATAGGGTCGTACTGTGGCCAACAGTCCACTGTCCAGTGAGGAGCCAGACACGTCTTCGCTGGTCATTGGGGTCATTTCGAAGTAAGACTCACAACTGAGACAAATCTACTCCAGTCAGTGAGATAACAGGCCGAAGACGTGTCTCGAGCTAGCGGTGGGATACCTCTCTGACTGTTTCCCACCATGCGGCACGACAGGCGGGACTGATGGTCTGTGATGATGCCATTTCTTTTCACAGCAGTACCCCTTTGGCTGTCATTTGCGGCACCCTACAGCACAGTGGTACGTCGACGTTATTCTTCGCCCCGTTTCGTTGCCCTTCACGGCAAGCCACCCAGGCCTTATTTGTCAGCAAGATATTGCCCGCCCACACCCGGCGAGAGTTTCTACTGCTTATTTTCGTGCTTGCCCAATCCTGCCGTGGCAAGTAAGGTCGACAGATCTGTCCCCAATTAAGAACGTCTGGAGCGTTGTGAGCAGGGCTCACCCACCATCTATGGATTTTGATTTTCGAACGCGTCATTTGGTCACAATTTGGCACGATATCCACCAGGAGGACATCAAACAACTCCACCAATCGATATGAAGCCCAATAATTGCTTTCATAATGGCCAGAGGTGCACTAACGCTTCATTGACTTGCTCAAATAATTGTGAAGTTCTTTCTCTTGAATAAAGAAAATTCGATACCATATAATTCTGGCTTACAGACATACATTCTTAGAAATTTGTTCCTCAAACTAATGTCTTTCTTTGTTGTACGAACATCAAGAGGTCAGACGACAAACCAATAGCAAGCAAAGAAGCATATGAAAGGGAATCAGTCATTGAGAAGGAAGTGCCGCAGTATTTCAGCCTGTCCCAGATGTTATTCAATCTGTAAAATAAGTCAAAGAAGTATTAGGAAGAAGATTTAAAGTTCCCGGGGAGAAAATAAAAGCTTTGAGTTTTCCACTGACATTGTAATTCAGTCAGAGGCAGCAAAGGACTTGGCAGTGTAACTGGACACAATGGAAAATGCCTTGAAAGGAGGATGTAATATGGATCCTAACAAAAGTAAAAAGTAATTGCAATGGAATGCAGTCGAATTACATCAAGCAATGCCGTGGGGAATATGACTGAGATATGACACACTAAAAGTAATCGTTGTGTTTTGATATTTGAGCAGTGTACTAACTGATGGTGGCCAAAGTAGAGAGGAGATAATATATAGTTAGCAATGGCAACAAGGATGTTTCAGCATAAAAGAAATTTGTTAACATCGAATAAAAATTTAAGTGAAATGATAATTAAATCTAAACCCTTAGCTGCCGACAGGTGTTGTTGATATACATCAATGGGGATAGCTGAAAATGTGTGTCCTGACCGGGACTCGTACCCGGGATCTCCTACTTACACGCCAGACGCTCTATCCGTCTGAGCCACCGATGGCACAGAGGATAGTGCGACTGCAGGGACTTATCCACATCCAGTCGCATTATCCTCTGTACCATCGGTGGCTCATATGGACAGAGCGTCTGCCATGTAAGCAGGAGATCCCTGGTTCGAGTCCCGGTCAGGACACACATTTTCAGCTATCCCCATTGATGTATATCAACAACACCTATCGCAGCTAAGGGTTTCGATTTAATTATCATTTCATTCTAGAGAAGCAGCACGGTCATCAATGGTATCTGTTCTTTCGGGAACAGATACCATCTTCATATAAAAATTTAAGTGTTTGGAAGTTCTTTTCTGAAGGCATTTTCGTGGAATGAAGTTTTGTATGGAAGTGGAATATGGAATGTAACGACTTCAGACGAGAAGAGAATAAAACCTATCCAGATTTGACGCTAGAGAAGAGTGCTTAAGATTAGACGGAGAGATCGCGTAACTAATGTGAAGGTACTAAGAAAAAGAAGTTTGACTAAAAGAAGGGTCAGTTGACAGGATACATTCGGAGACATCAACAGATCAACAATTTATGAGGGGTAGTCAAATGAAAAGCGAACATACGTCACAGCGGAAACACGGCATGATTCCATTAAAAAATTGTCACCACACGCTTAAGACATTTTGCCCGCACGGAAACGAAACAGTCGGTTCCTGTTTCATAAACCGCGGTCGGCAGCTGACGGAACCAGAACCGTGCCCATTGATGTGCTTCCTCTTCCGACTGAAACTTACGTTCATGCATATCTTTCTTCAGGTCGCCAAAGATGTGAAAATCACACAGTGAAAGATACGGGCTCTACGGAGAATGATGTGTCTTCCAGCCAAATCATCCGATTCGAAGTGTGGGGGCCGGCTTTATCGTGTATATGATGAATCTCTCTAACAATTTTGGACAGCCCGAAGGCAAACGACAAGGCCTTCAGTGAAAACATTCTACATCTCCTACCCTACATCTCCTCGGGCAAAGAAATCCAAAACCTCTTGCACAAATTCCGGTAATGTCATGATGACCTTCTTCTTCGATTGCAGGAGCCATCTGCTCGTAGAGTTACTTGAGAGTGGAACCACAGTCGAAGTGCAGAGCTGTGAAGGCACTTTGCAGAAACTGCGACGCTTCGTAAAGTCAAAACCCCCAGGAATGCCTTCGAATGGAATCAATTGTTATGACTCCATTTGCAGTTTTGTAGTGGATACAGGATCGAGTAAAGAATATTGTTCCTGAACAGAGAATTCAGATATTAATTTATTCTACATCTAATAACAAATAGTAAAAATAATACATAATTTTGTTGCTGTATTTGCAACATCAGTTGCTAACAGTAGATCTGTAGAGACATATACAGAAACAAAAGATTTGTGAATATGCATGTCACCCTTCAATGCAATGTCTATTCAGAAGACGTCGAGCCCTGGCCACCAGCCGATGTAGCTCTGGAGACGAGATGCTTGCAGCTCATTGGCAACGGCCTAATCGTAAGTGTCAGCGCACTCGTGTCGTGGTGGAAATTGTAAGAAACGCGGCGGCATAAGTCGCGGCACGCGTGTTTGAAAATGCCGCCGACCGGATGGTGGCAGATACCGCATCAACCTGCTACACGGTAACGCCAGCCCCTCACACTGCCAATCGCACGAAGGCTACGCTTCAGAGATAAGGAACGGAAACACTGCAACATTCTCCGCACAGTGCGGATCTTCAAGCGTGTGATTTTCACAACTTTGCGGACTTGAAGAAAGACATACATGGACGTCGGCTTTAGTCGGTTGAGGAAGTGAAAGAGTGGGTTCGGTTATGGATTCGTCAGCGGCCAACCGAGTTCTACGAACAGGAAATGGTCGTCGCATCCCCCAGTGGGATAAATATCTTAACGCGTGTGGTGACTACTTTTGAATGGAACCATTCCATGGCATGCTGTGGTGAGTTAAGATTTTCATCTAGTTTCTGTTTATAGTATTTGGGGGAAGCCTAGGGATATAAAAATTGCAAGGAAGATTAAGAGACGGTCACGGCAAGCAGATACCAACGGATGTAGGTCGTAGTAGCTATTTGAAGATGAAGAGACGTATTTAGGATAGAGTAGCGCCGGCCTCGGTGGCCGAGCAGTTCTAGGCGCGTCAGTCCGGAACCACGCGACTGCTACGGTCGCAGGTTCGAATACTTCCTCGGGCATGGATGTGTGTGGGGTTCTAAGGTTAGTTAGGTTTAAGTAGTTGTAATTTCTAGGGGACTGATGACCTCAGATGTTACCTCCCATAGTGTTCAGAGCCATTTGATAGAGTAACGTGGAGATCTGCAACAAACCAGTCTTAGGACTGAAGACCTCAACACCGCGTGATACAAAGGAGACTTATTTTAGAGAGAAGTTTACACTTTGTCTGCGCTACTCTTATACCCACTTCATTTGGTCAGCCTTGCCTTACTCTGCTTCCGAGGTTGCTGATTCAATTCTGATTTACTTTACTTATTTATAAATTGCAATATCTGCCGCTTTAGTCTCTCTTGATTTTGTTCGCAGGCACTTAATTTCTTATCTTCACTCAACAAATCCTCACTGTGGCTGAGAATAGCACTGTCATCAACGAACTTTATCACTGATTTTCATTCATCCTGAATTTAATCCACCACAATTCGTTATATCCAGACGTTTAACTCCTTCCTAATTTGGATTCAGTGTCTTAAATAATCGTCCCCTGGAGTTCGTTTTCACCTTTCAAATGTAATGTGCAGATAAGGGAAACAATTAATGTCTATGGAGACTACACTTATCACGAAAACTTTGCAATTGATTCAGGTATTCTACATCTACATCTGTACTTCGCAAGCCACTGTAGAGTGCTTGGCAAATGTTACAACGTATCAGTATTATTGACTTTCTTTCATCTTCCATTCACTTACTGAGCGCAGGAAAAAGATTATCTAGAAGTCAAACACCCTCCTCCCTCTTACCTTGTTCTCATGATCCCTTCGTGAGATATATCTTGGCGGCAGCAAAATGGTCCCAAGCTTCTACTATTACAGATTCTCCCAATTTACCCAAGAGTGTTTCGCGAGAACTACCACATCTTTTTTCCCAATATTTCCAGTTAAGTTCCCCAATTAACTTCCCCAACATTGTTTCGCGGGAACTATCTCGTCTTTATTCCAATATTACCCGTTAAATTCCCCAAAAAACTCGCTCCAAGAACTATGGGGCTTAATATCTGAGGTCATCAGTCCCCTAGACATAGAACTACTTAAACCTAACTAACCTAAGGACGACACACACATCCATGCCCGAGGCAGGATTCGAACCTGCGACCGTAGTGGACTGAAGCGCCTAGAACCACTCGGCCACAGCGGCCGGCAAATTCCCCAACACTTTGTTATATTTTCGTATAGGATTTATCGATCTATTACGATCGACGCAGCGCCTCCCTATATTCATTCGATCTGTGCTCTCATGCCTAACATTGCGACAACAGAATAGGCCACTAGTGTCTCATGTGCGATTTCTTTTGCTGACGCGCAGCATTTTCCCTGAATCGTCTTACCAGCTGCGGGTACTCCCGGCTCCATGGTCCAAGGCGGGTTTCGTGCGCAGTGTGGCCGCCACGGCAGACACCGCAGGCAAGACGTAGCGGCGGGAGCAGCGGTCGCGACGCCACGTTAATCGCCCGCTGGCGACCAATGATCCGCGAAGTTGGCGGCCCTGCTCCCAGGCCCTGACGGGCCGTAGCTCATCTAGCGGCCCCAGGCCTCCGGCCATGGCGGGCGGCCCGAAACCTGACTAACTCGTGCCAACTGGCTTTCACAGCCGCAAACTTCAGCTGCGACGCCACCTGGCAGGGACAACATCCAGGTTACATTGCAGACGCCCCAGTCATAAAACCAGCGACCGGGATAACAGATTTTCTGTACTCCTTACGCCGTACGAACTAGGCGAGCTCAACTATTGATTCTAGACACTTTTGAATGAAATGCTCGGTGCATCTAACACTGTGGTCACAGTGGTGCCGACAATGGTCGGCCGATGCCGTCGCCGGAGATCGAACGATAATATCAGCCGACAAATTGGTCACAATGAGTCATCGCATGTTATGGGGCTTAAGGAGGTTAGGATCTATTGTATCAAGGAATTAGAACATAAACCGGTGGAGAGCAAAAATAAAATAAATAAAGGTTAATGAAATTTCGGGAATACATATGTCTAGGAAATATATTTAAGTTATTAACAGCGCAAGATCGCATGTTAATGCAAGATGCGAGGTAAGCCATTGAAGATGCGAAATGCTGGTATGTTAATACCAGGTCTGACTGCCAGAATGTTGAATGCAGGGAAGCAAACGTGCATGAATCGCGTTGTACGAGTGCCGGATGTCAGCTTGTGGGTTGGAGTTCCATGACTGTTTCATTACATACAGGGACGATTAATGCTGGTTGTGGATAACGCTAGAGTTATCATCCCATGTGTACTCAACTGGAAATAGACCTGGTAATCGGGCAGGCCAAGGCAACATGTCGACTGTCTGCAGAGCAAGTTGGGTTACAAAAGCGATATGGGGGCGAGCATTATCCTGTTGGAAAACACCCGACGGAACGCTTTTCGCGATTGGAAGCACAACAGGCCGAATCTGCAGACTGAATTGCAAATTTGCAGTCAGGGTGCGCGATATAACCAGGAGAGTGCTCGTGTTGTCATACGAAATTGCACCCCTGACTATAGCTCCAGTTGTAGGTCCAGTGTGTCTAGCATGGAGACAGGTAGGCTACAGGCCATCAACAGGCATCTTTCGAACCAACACACAGCCGGCAACGGCACCGAGAGAGAGCCAACTTTCGTCAGAAAACACAACAGACCTGCACCATGCCCTCCTATGAACTCTCGCTTGACACCACTGAAATCGCCAATATCGGTGGTTTTGGGTCAGTGGAATGCTTGTTACAGGGCGCTTGGCTCGGAGCTGTCTTTGAAGCAACCGATTTGTAAGAGTTCGTTGTGTCACCGTTGTGCCAATTGCTGCTCAAATCATTCCAGAAGATGCACTACGATGCGCAGGAGCCATACACTTAACGTGGTGATCTTCCCTCTCGGTAGTAGCAAATGGCTTTCAACAGCCCCATCTTCTTGCCACTGTACATTCTCGTGACTACCGCTACCAGTAATCATGTATAGTGGCTACATTCCTGCAAAGTCTTTCAGCAGTATCGCTGAGGGAACATCCAGCCTCTCGTAGGCCAATTACACGACCTCGTTCAGACTCAGTGACGCGTTGATAATGGCGTCTTTGTCATCTTAAAGGCATCCTTGACTAATATCAACTGACGACGCCCAATGTCAAAGGTGACTAACGCTCACAACCTTTCCAGTGTATATTTAAAGCAAACCTGACTCGCATCCTCGTATAGGCGCCAGTAGCCCCGCTCTTTTGCGACCGTTGCGAAATCTGAATAGACGTCATCTTTCAGATGTAGAAACATGGCTACCAACTTTCCTTAGCGTCGCTCAACTCCTTCTTGGCGTTGCGATTTTTTTCCGTCAGTATATAAAACGTGGTGAGTACTGTACACTATTTCCTCAGATCTTGGAAAAACAAGAGAGAAGTGCTCTAATACTGGACTGGAAAGACTGGAAAGTAGCACAGGTCACACCAATATTCAAGAAAGGAAATAGGAGTAACTCACTGAATTATGACCCATATCACTGATCTCAACTTTTGGAGCTTATACTGTACTCAAACATTATTAATCACCTTGAAGAAAATGACTTATTTATACATAACCAACACGGATTCAGAAAATATCGTTCTTGTGCAACACAGATAGCTCTTTATTCCCATGAAGTAATGAGTGCTGTCCATATTCCTAGAATTCCAGAAGGCTTTTCATACCGTTCCTCGCATGCGACTGTTAATCAAATTGCGTGCATGTGGAGTATAGTCTCAGTTGTGTGAATGGATTCTTGGTTTCCTCTCAGAGAGGTCACAGTTCGCAGTGATAGACGGTAAATCATCGAGTGGAACAGAAGTGATATCTGGCATTCCGCAAGGTAGTGTAATAGGCCCTCTGCTGTTCCTGATTTACATAAATGATCTAGGTGGTAATCTGAGCAGCACCCTTAGATTGTTTGCAGATGACGCTGTAATTTACCGTATAGTAAAATCATCAGACGATCAATTCCAATTACAAAATGATCTAGAGAGAATTTCTGTAAGGTGCGAAAAGTGGCAATTGGCACTAAACAAAGAAAAGTGCGAGGTCGTCCACATGGGTGCTAAAAGAAACCGGTAAATTTTGGGTATAGGATAGATCGCACAAATCTAAGGTCTGTCAATTCGACTAAATACCTAGGAATTACAATCACGAGAAACTTAATTTGGAAAAAAATCACATAGATAATATCGTGGGGAAGGCGAAACAAAGACTGCGCTTTGTTGGCAGAACACTTAGAAGATGCGACAAACTCACTAAAGAGACAGCCTACATTACACTTGTCCGTCCTCTGCTGGAATATTGCTGTGTGATGTGGGTTCCTAACCAGGTAGGATTGACGGAGGACATCGAAAAAGTGCAAAGAAGGGCAGCTCGATTCGCTTAATGGCAAAATAGGGGCGAGAGTGTCACTGATATGATACGCGAGTTGGGGTGGCAGTCACTGAAACAAAGGCGGGTTTCTTTGCGGCGAGATCTATTTACGAAATTTCAATCACTAAATTTCTGTTTCGAATTCGAAAATATTTTGTTGACTCCCACCTACGTAGGGAGAAACGATCATCATAATAAAATACGAGAAATCAGAGCTTGAACGGAAAGATTTAGGTGTTCCTTTTTGCCACGCATCATTCGAGAGTGGAAAGGTAGAGAAGCAGTATGAAAACGGTTCGATGAACCCTCTGCCAGGCACTTAAGTGCGAATTGCAGAGTAACCACATAGATGTAGATGTAGATTTACATGCCCGGGTTGGTTCGTGGTGACACTGAAAAGTAAGATTACAAACACATTGTACAGCCTCCGGTAAATTCACTTAACCTCCAGTGATTGTCATTCGGCTTAAACGTCAAAGAGACAAAGACAGCAACAGATTTTAGAATAAGCTACTCAGAACACCTAAAACATTGAAAAATGGGAAAATATACACCACATTTACGAACTACTTCTTATAGCAGAATACCCTGCTAGCATAAAACACCAACAAGCAGTAATAATAATCAGTACACAGCAAATATACAGTTACCAGAACACAACTACAGTAACTTCCAGTATCGAAATTGAAATACATTACGTTTCTCACTTGAACACTCTATTGTTTGAGGTTATAATTTAGGCCTTATCTTTCTGATACGTATTCTGTCTGTGTTACAAATGACAGGCTGAATTTTAAGTATAGACATGAAATGGCGTGACAGTCGCAGAGCGTGCATAATGAAATATAAGGTAACGTTCAATTAACTATTATAAAAATTGTAAGTAGTTCGAAACTTGGGTTTTCCAGTCAAGTGGCTATTCCAGATCATAGATTGCGAGACACATAGCTGTTATTACATTTCTTATCTTCTCTATGCAAAGAATTCCTTTCTTGTAAGGGACAGTGTTGTACCTACGTCCAAGTTCCAGACTTCTGTCTCTAGCCACCCCTGTAATAGAAGCTTACTATATTTCCTTATTCAGTTTTTAAATTATAGCATTAAGTTTTTCTGACATTAAGCTTTTATGTGCTGCAGTCACCTGAAATCACACAAATTACTACTACATAGAACTTCACTTGCCATAAAATCTGTAACTGATGAACTACATATTCTAAATTGGTTCGGTGTGTTTTAAAGACATTAAATGTGCAGCATTTACAAATGCTCCACAAAACACAACGTCATGTCTAGCAACAACGATCACTATAGAAAATGGTGGAAACTATTTATGGCGGTCTTTTAACGTGCATTCCAGCTTGAGCTTCTAACCCTTAAAAGGAAGTATGAGCCTTGTAACACTCCGGTTTATTCTACTTACTTATCCCGCTCGATCGGGAACTGATAGCAGCCCAAATAGATATTAACTAATGTGACCGTGTACCTAATGGGGCTGACAATCGGATTGGACTGCTACGGAGATGTTACATTCCATTTTGTCCTTCGCAAATACTGGAATAATGTACTGTTTGGTGGCAAGAAGTACAACAAACACAGCTTCACTAAACAAAACCTATATTCTTATCAAAAACCACAAAGATAAGGAGACAGCCACTGCCTTCGTCAATACACTGTTAATAATGGCTAATCTCAGCACAGGCTTCCTCGCTATTCATAATCGTCACACGCAACATACAATCACTGTATCCAACACTGCAATCCAACACTGCAATCCAAATAATGCCGGCGCGGTAGACGCGGAATCTCAATAACGGCACATAAATATCACTGAATCACTCTGTTAATTATACTTTCTCACTTTCCCGTATAATACTAACACAAAGGGGTTGAACCGCGGCGATGGCCACTCCCTTTGTCGATAATTTCCATCAATTGCTGGCTTCTGCTCAGCTCTGCCCGCCTCGCGGGAACCTACCAAACGCACTGACTTGAAAATAATTACTATTAAAAACAGTCTTGATCACGATTTATTTTATAAGGTGACCGGTTTCGACCACTACTGTGGTCATCTTCAGACCATTCTGTTGGAGAATCACAACACTGACTTGACTCAACTCTCGCTCTCGCGACCCGACACACTAATCGATAGTTGCCCTGTCGACCTGTGTGAGTGCAAACCTAGTAGTAATGGCCTGCGGACCCCTTACAGCCTGCAGGCCACACAAGCACTTTTATTTTATTAGACTAAGAATACTGTTTGCGCTGTTGGCGGAATGCCTCTGTAGCTTCATACGGTTTGTGGTGCGAGTCATTTTTGATGGTAACGGTTACACGTGAAGAAACAGTTGTTTTCTCAAACATCGCAACGACTTTAGAACACTTATTTCCAGTAACGCAAGTTTTGTTGCGTGTCTATTAGTGATACTTTTATTTCTGGTGTGTAGAACTAGAGGTAGCTAATTGTATTCTTTTAAGTTACTAGATTCAGCTTATTGCTATAATGGTGAGAAAAATGGTGGAGGTTCCATCTACGTCACGAAAACGAAGACCAACCGGTTTACTGTAAGGGGACGATCGAAATTTTGAAGGCAAACTTGCGACGATGAAGGGGGAAGTAGATAGAGTGGTAAAGGGTATGGGAATTAGCTTCCTGACGATTCCAAATGTGATACTTAATTTCCTCCTGAAAAAGCAATCTTCAGGTCTTCCTCTCATGAATAAGACTCTGTTGCAGATCTTGACTTTTCCTGCACAGGTGACCAAGCAAATAACGACACTTTAGTTTCTTATCATTACAAAGGGAAAAAGGGATTTTGTTGGATATCAAATGAACCAGCTAAAGCTAGAAGAATCTGAGGAATACCAGGTATAACAAAGGCTCTTAAAAACTGAGTTAATAATCCTAAGACAGAGGATATTTGGTATTTGATGTCTGACGACAAACTCTTAGGACTAATTTTGAAACAATCAAACGTTAAACTGGAATAGTACGGCAACAAAAATCGAACAACATCAGCAAGACAACTACAGACCAATGGATCTGTGTGAAATAGAAGCGCTTATTGTGCTTTGTATTCTAATGTATATCTGTAAGTCTAGGCATGAATATATGTTATCATTGTCCTTTTATGACTGTATTTGAAGACCCGTATTTAGAGGCACTATGTCAGTAAAGCGGATACAAATCCTGTTGCACTGTTAACGATTTCATGACACCGAACTAGAGAAATACATAAGAAGCAAGACAGCACCACATACATATACATCATCTACATGGATACTCTGCAAATCACACTTAATTTCCTGAAAGAGATTCATCGAAAGACATTCACAATACTTCTTTATTATTCCACTTTCGAACAGCGCGAGAAAAAATGAAAACCTTTATCTTTGGGTGCGAGCTATGACTTCCCCCATTTTTTTACGATGCTCGTTTCTCTATGCGAGTCGACGTCAACAAAATATATTTGCTTTCGGAGGAGAAAGTTGGCGATAGAAATTTCGTGAGACGTTCCAGCCGCAACGAGAAACGCTTTTGTTTCAATGATGTTCACCCCAAATCCTACATCATGTCCGTGACACTCTCACCCCTATTTCTCGATAATAAAAAGTGTTGCTCTTCTTTGAACTTTCTCGATGTACTTCGTTAAACCTATCTGGTAGCGATCCCACACTGCGCAGGAGAACTCAAAAAGATGACGGGAAAGCGTAGTGTAGGTAGCCTCTTTAGCAGATCTTTTCCATCTTCATCCAATAAATCGCAGTCTTTGGTTCGCCCTCCGCACAACATTTTCTATGTGTTCTTTCCAACTGAAATTGTTCGTAATTGTAATTCCTAGATACTTAGTTAAATTAACGGCCTTTATATTTGATTGATTTCTCTTGTAACCGAAGTTAAAGGATTCTTGTTAACACTCGTGTGGATGGCCACACACATTTCATAATTTAGAATCAATGGCCAATTTTCGCAACATACAGATATCTTTTCTAAATAGTTTTGCAATTTGTTTTGATCTTACGATGATGTTACTAGACGGCAAACGACAGCGTCATCTTCAAACATTCAAACGTGGCTGCTCAGATTGCCTCCGAAATCGTTTATGTAGATAACGAACAGCAGAGGGCCTGTAACACATACCTTGGGGAACGCTCACTACTGTTTTACTCGATGACTTGTGTGGAGAACTGCACTAACCAGGACACAAAACATACTCTCAAATGCATGTTATGATTAAGGGTTCGGACGACTTGTGGCAGGCTGATCTACACCTACATGGATAATCTGCAAATCATATTTAAGTCCCTGGCAGAGGGTTCATTGAACCACCTTCACAATTCTCTATTATTCCAAACTCGTATACCGCGCGGAAAGAACAAACACCTATATCTTTCCGTAATAGCTCTGATTTCCCTTATTTTATTCTGATGTCGGCGTCAACAAAATATTTTCGCATTCGGAGGAGAACGTTGGTGATTGGAATTTCGTGAGAGGATTACTCCGCAACGAAAAACGCCTTTGTGTAAATATGACCATCCCAAATCCTGTATCATTTCACTGACACCCTCTCCCCTATTTCGCGATAATACAAAACGTGCTATCCTTCTTTGAACCTTTTCGATGTACTCCGTAAATCCTGTCTGGAAAGGATCCCACATTGCGCAGCAGTAATCTAGAAGAGGACGGACAAGCGTAGTGTAGGCAGTCTCCTTAGTGGATCTGTTACAAAGTGTCCTGCCAATAAAACGCAGTTTCTGGTTAGCCTTCCCCACAACATTTTCTATGTGCTCCTTCCAATTTAAATTGTTAGTAATTGTAATTCCTTGGTATTTAGTTGCATTTACAGCCTTTAGATGTGACTGATTTATCGTGTAACCGAAGTTCACCTGATTTCCTTTAGCACTAATGCGGATGACCTCACAATATTTGTTATTTAGGTTCAATTTGCCAATTTTTGCACCATAAAGATATATTTTCCATGGCAAATGGTTCAAATGGCTCTGAGCACTATGTGACGTAACTTCTGAGGTCATCAGTCGCCTAGAACTTAGAACTAATTAAACCTAACTAACCTAAGGACATCGCACACATCCATGCCCGAGGCAGGTTCGAACCTGCGACCGTAGCGATCGCTCGGCTCCAGACTGTAGCGCCTAGAACCGCATGGCCACTCCGCCCGACTGTATTTTCTATGTTTTTTGCAATTTGTTATGACCTTCCGATGACTTTATTAGTCAATAAACGACAGCGTCATCTGCAAACAACCTAAGACGACTGCTCATATTGTCTCCCAAATCGTTTATATAGATAAGGAACAGCAAAGGGCCTATAACACTACCTTGGGGAACGCCAGAAATCACTTTTGTTTTACTGGATGACTTTCCATCAATTGCTACGAACTGTGACCTGCCTGACAGGAAATCCCGAATCCAGATGCATAACTGAGACGATATTCAACAAGCACGCAGTTTGATTACAAGCCGCTTGTGAGGTACAGTGTGAAAAACCTTCTCGAAATCAAAAATACGAAATCAATTTGATAACCCTTCTTAATAGCACTCAGCACTTCGTGTGAGTAAACAGCTAGTTGTGTTTCACAAGACGGGCGTTTTCTAAATCCGTTTTGACTGTACGTCAATAGACCGGTCTGAATTTCGACATCATCCTTTTTTTTCTAATTCGTTAGTCATTGGCAGAAACCGTACTCCCTATGAGAATGTAGGGAAGGTGGGCGAGCTGCGCGGCCTAGGGGAAAGTGTTCATATTAGTTATGTTATTGGATGTCATAGCTTCACTTGCCTTCCTCAACTACTACAATGTGTCTAGCTTGTGGTGTACATTAGTAGACGACCATAGTTTGTGGTATTTACCGTAAGAGAAATCATTTAAGAATTATGATATCTATGTGTTGTTACCCGTCCTATGAGGCAGTGGCACGCTAGTGCACAAAATAAAAGATCTCGGCGTAAATCATGTATATACCTGGTAAAAACACTGAAAATCATTATACATACATAAAAATATTTATTGAAACTATTAAGTGTGCACATATAATTTTAGGTGATATACTTTTTAAACAAAAAATGTCTTTTCATAAATAGAAAGGCACAACATGTTTGAAAAAAGGAAACAGGAACTTCCATTTCCGACGGCAACGTATGTCACAATTGCAATTCTTTGGTGGGTAGCAATCACTGCATTAGAATGACTCCAGTTATTGCAAATTACACATCAGAACCGTAACTCTGCGTCACGACCACTGAGACAGTCCACGAACTAGCGTACTGGTTTGGAAAGGTCAGCCGTCTTCGCCCACTGAGGATGGTCGGCAGAATGCCCCAGTGACAGTGAGACCATGGCCTGAGCCTTAGTCGCTGTAACAAACAGTTTTGCTCCACTTACCGGTAGGAGTCAGATCTACTTCTGACGGCAACCTGGTTACAGAAACAATGGGTTTCTGGTACGGCAGACTCACTGGATTCACCACTGTGCAGGTACCGACACGGCGAAATCAGGTGGCAAACGCCGCCTGCACCACTGCCCGCTCCTCCGGAAGTGATAGGTAGCATGTCGGGTAAGTAAACTCCACGAAACATGAAGCTTGGTAGCGTCTCATACCGTGCCTACTTAAGGCTAAACAATGCGAGCAGATAGCTTCATGCATGAGTCATGTTTCCGACACGACAGGGGTGTGATACGTTCCAGTAGCTAGCTGCACGTACTTACGACTGTAGCCGAAAGGTGTCAGCACCTTACGAACTATGAAATCACAAGCAGTTAAAGCAGTATATTTTGGTATTTTGGAAACAAAACTGTATCTATTGCGACTATTACGACTTCCATTGTTTATTGCAGATTTAGTGTGATTGATGGTGTGAATGGAAAGTAATATAATAAATGAATATTCTTTTCTTCATTAGCTGCGTACAGGATACCGCGAGAACTGTGGTTGTACAGAGAGAGTAAATCATAGTCTTGAGGGAATTCTGTTTTTCCCCGCCTCATCTATCCGGTTCATTCCTCCACCCCCCTCCTCCCTGCACCCCCCCCCCCCCCCCACCACCATATGCCGTGTTACTCTGTAGTGCAGTGTTTCCATGCGTGTTCAGTGTTGTGCGTCCCCATTTTTAAGTGTTGGGAATGGCCACCTTACTGTCACTTTTTTTTTTGGTCATCAGTCTATTGACTGGTTTGATGCGGCCCGCCACAAATTCCTTTCCTGTGCTAACATCTCAGAGTAGCACTTGCAACCTACGTCCTCAATTATTTGCTTGACGTATTCCAATCTCAGTCTTCCTCTACAGTTTTTGCCCTCTACAGCTCCCTCTAGTACCATGGAAGTCATTCCCTCATGTCTTAGCAGATGTCCTGTCATCCTGTCCCTTCTCCTTAACAGTGTTTTCCACATATTCCTTTCCTCTCCGATTCTGCGTAGAACTTCCTCATTTCTTAACTTATCAGTCCACCTAATTTTCAACATTCGTCTATAGCACCACATCTCAAATGCTTCGATTCTCTTCTGTTCCGGTTTTCCCACAGTCCATGTTTCACTACCATACAATGCTCTACTCCAGACGTACATCCTCAGAAATTTCTTCCTCAAATTAAGGCCGGTATTTGATATTAGTAGACTTCTCTTGGCCAGAAATGCATTTTTTGCCATAGCGAGTCTGCTTTTGATGTCCTCCTTGCTCCATCCGTCATTGGTTATTTTACTGCCTAGGCAGCAGAATTCCTTAACTTCATCGTGACCATCAATCCTGATGTTAAGTTTCTCGCTGTTCTCATTTCTGCTACTTCTCATTACCTTCGTCTTTCTCCGATTTACTCTCAAACCATACTGTGTACTCATTAGACTGTTCATTCCGTTCAGCAGATCATTTAATTCTTCTTCACTTTCACTCAGGATAGCAATGTCATCAGCGAATCGTATCATTGATATCCTTTCACCTTGTATTTTTATTCCACTCCTGAAGCTTTCTTTTATTTCCATCATTGCTTCCTCGATGTACAGATTGAAGAGTAGGGGCGAAAGGCTACAGTCCTGTCTTACACTCTTCTTAATACGAGCACTTCGTTCTTGATCGTCCACTCTTATTATTCCCTCTTGGTTGTTGTACATATTGTATATGACCCGTCTCTCCCTATAGCTTACCCCTACTTTTTTCAGAATCTCGAACAGCTTGCAGCATTTTATATTGTCGAACGCTTTTTCCAGGTCGACAGATCCTATGAAAGTGTCTTGATTTTTCTTTAGCCTTGCTTCCATTATTAGCCGTAACGTCAGAATTGCCTCTCTCGTACCTTTACTTTTCCTAAAGCCAAACTGATCGTCACCTAGCGCATTCTCATTTTTCTTTTCCATTCTTCTGTATACTATTCTTGTAAGCAGCTTCGACGCATGAGCTGTTAAGCTGATTATGCGATAATTCTCGCACTTGTCAGCTCTTGCCGTCTTCGGAATTGTGTGGATGATGCTTTTCCGAAAGTCAGATGGTATATCGCCAGACTCATATATTCTACCCACCAACGTGAATAGTCGTTTTGTTGCCACTTCCCCCCATGGGTGTGTTTTTAACTGTTGCGAACAGAAACCACACTGTCGCCGTGTTTTCTTTAATTGTGCCTGTCTATTTATTATATGTTTTAATCAGCAACACCGACCCTTTGTTTTTATATTTTCTACGTAAGATTTCAGCGTGTTTCAATTTTTAACAGTCACCGTTTTATCACCTGCTTTTATTGTTTGATATCTCCTAATTCTGTTTTTTAACTTTTCTGTAGGCTGCAGAGCGACGTATTATGCTGCTGTCAGCCCCCACCCCTCTGGGGGGGAAATCGAAATCCAATAAAAGAAAAAAAGGGGAATTCTGTGAACTGCAGCTAGCTAGTTTATAGGACTGGGAAATAAGAAAAAAAATTACGGTAATCTAGTTAGTTAAAGAGGGAGTAATTTTCATGTTCGTGGCTTTCATAAATTTCTTTTTAATAAATTTTTCATAAAAGCTGTTATGTTGTAATTAGTCAAATGTAAAATACGCAGGATTGGGCGGCTTAATTCTAATATCGGATTGCTTATGATTTGTATCAGCCAATCAGGAGACACTAAATCGCGCAAACGTTGTGGGCCAATGGAATGCTTTTTAAAGTTTGAGGACTGCTCGGAGCTCAGCCACTAACATGTTCAAATGGGTGGATTAGGCTCTCTGAACGGATTTATAATTTTTTGGAGTAATGAGTGGTGTGCCGAAAACTGAACACGAAGAGTAACAAAGGCGAATGCGATGAATCCCTGCTTTTATGTGGAAACTGTGATTTTTGAATAAGCTAAATCCGCATGACGTATTAAACAAGTCGTGATCGCAAACTAAACATTCGTACTGATCAATCTGTGGAATATTTGAACGAGCATTCTGTCATAGACAATCCGTTTGGCAACCTTTTTGGTAGTCGATTCGATTTAGTACCATAAATAACTGTTACGAGCGACTGACTTCGCTTGAGTGCCGAAACTGTAACTTAAGATCAGTACGGGTTCAGAGGTGTTTTTGTAACAATGAGAAAAATTGCTGGGCTTATAAAATCAACACCTACGGAGTAGCTGCCACTACTAAGCCACATTCCACCTACAACTACGAGGCATAAGTGCTTTCACGAACACGTACGAAAGATCAATGATAGTAAAAATCTATCAGTCCATTAAGATATCGATGATGCAAATCACGAAAGACTCCACTTTCTACAAGGACCAGCAGTAACAGCAAGAGTCGCTATGGAAGATGAGTTCAACATTACTACTCGTAATATATGCACTCAAGGATGAAATAGACAACAAAATAATAATATGCCGGGTACCACTCAAAAACCACCGAGACTTGACATGTCACGCGAAAAATGGTCAGAGCTAAACAGCATTAGAACCCAAAATGGCATATGTGTTTATTTTTCACGCAAAAGGGATACGCATCCATTCCCACTTTCTAACTACGGGAAACCACAGACCATTAGCCATACGACAGAATGATTCCCCACAAGATTATACCAAGTAGACAAGAAGACATCCTGCTGACTACTCCAAAGTCAGTAGAATATATACATGGAGGAGCCAAAACATTAGGACCACCTTCTTAATAGCTTGTTTCTCAGTCTCTGGAAGCGAAATACATCCCTTATCCAGCTTATTAGGGATTCAACAGTTTGTTGGTAGGATTGTGGATGTAGGTGGCATTAGATGTCTATGCACAGGTCACGTAATTCGAGTAAATAACGGGCCGCTGATTTTCATACTCGATGATGGCGGCCGATAGCGAATTAGATATATTGCACATGATTTACATCAGGCGAGTTTGGTGGCCGAGACGTCAATCTCAGTTCACTATAAGGCTCCTCAAACCACAGTAGCACCGTCTGGCTCTGAGACATGGACAATTATACTGCTGAAAAATGACAGCGTCGTCGGGGAAGACATTAAGCATGAAGGGATGTGGATGGTTCGTAGCAGTCAACGTGTCTTCGGTTACTACCGCAGGTCCCATGCAAGCGCAGGAGGAAGTCTCCCATAGCATTATATAGCTCCCACAGCCTGCGTCTGTGGCGCGCTGAACGTTTTGAACCGCCATTCACATCGATGGTGTTTGTGGAGACGACGATCAACATAGTGTAGCAAAAATGTGATACGCCCGAAGTACCGACGCTTTTACATTGTTCGGCGGTCGAATCCCGACGATTCTGTGCCCACTGCAATCGCAGTCAACGATGTCGTTGGCCCAACATGCGAACACGGGGGCGTGGTCTGGTGTGGCACTCGATGTCCAACAATGTGCGATGAACCACGTGCTTCGAAACACTTGCGCGTGCGTTAGCACCTAGTGGCAGTTTCACTGTCGTCCTACATCTTCCGGTAGATGCTTACGACAGTAGCACGTGGACATTCGACCAAATTCGTCGTTTTCGAGATACTCGTTCACAGGCTCTGCATAATGATGATGATCTTTCCTTTGTCAAAAGACGCTTATATCAACGGATTTCTTCATTTGCAGCTCATATCTTAGCTAAGGTGAATCCCCATCTGTGTCTGCTCCCCTTATATACATTTACTACCGCATCAGTTGCCGGCAACGCCACCAGGCGACATCCAACGTCGCGATGGGCGATAGTTACAATGTTGTGGTCCAGAGGTGTAAATGGCCTAGATGATTGTTTATATTATTTTATGTTTTATACAGGGTGTCCCCAGACTATTCTTTCAAATTAATACAGGAGGTAGAGAACATCTGAACAAATATACTTCTATGAGGGAAGTATGATCTCTGAAGTCAACTTGTAATATTATGGAACATTTTGTTCGTGGTACTGACGTAAGACGTTATGTCACTGTCGCTGACTTGGAATGTATGCCGACGTTCAAAACTGCTCTATGTACGGATGGATGGCTGTATTAGTTGGATGTACCTCTCAATGTTAAATAATGTACTTCCAGCTCGGTGAGGCGCTAGCTCATTTCAGGACTGACTTGAGGAATAATCTGAGAGCGAATTTTCCTGAATGGATGCATCAGCCGAGGTGACCCTGCGACCTTGCCACCTCGTGACCTGAAATCACATGTCTGGATTTCTTCCTCTGGAAGCACATGAAGCAGATGATGTATAAAACCGTTGTGGATACAGAAGAAGGCACCATCGCTAGGATTGCCGTTGCTGCTGGCACCATTGCGGGCATGCCATGAATCTTTGAACGGACATAACAGAGAAATCAATGCTCCGAATATGTACTGCGTGCATACAGAAGAATGGTCTCGCATTCGAGCAGTTTCTGTGTATGCCACTGCTGCAATTAGCATGCTAAACAACCTTCTGTGTAACTTGTCCTTAACATCAGAAAATACCGTCAGAGACCTTATGTACCTTAACTAAATCTATCTGTTTCGATGTTCTCTACCTCCCTCGTTAATTGGAATGAATATGGTTCAAATGGCTCTGAGCACTATGGGACTTTAACTTCTGAGGTCATCAGTCCCCTAGAACTTAGAACTACTTAAACCTAACTAACCTAAGGACATCACACACAACCATGCCCGAGGCAGGATTCGAACCTGCGACCGTAGCAGTCGAGCGGTTCCAGACTGTAGCGCATAGAACCGCTTGGCCTCTCCTGCCGGCTTGGAATGAATAGTTTGCTCGACATTTTACTAATTTTTTTCCACGTTTCAAAAGTCCATACGATAAAAAAATAAATAACAGAGTGCGTTTTAGTGAATAGGGGGCTGAAGCAATTTTAAGTCGGGACCTGTATTTTAGCTGATGACAATTGGTTTGCACCAAAACAAGTCGGATGCTAAACATCGAGGATAGTAGAAAGCGAACCTTTTACTACAGAAAACTAGTTTCAGTTCAAGATAGCTAGCTTGCAAGCTATCAAGTGATGTCTTTCCAGTAATATGGGCAACATGAAATGAAACAAGAAATAAACATTTATTAAAAGAAGTTATACAGAATACTCAGCTTTCATGTATGATTTGTGTCTCTGTAGTTCGACACGTTTATCAAACCTCAAATACTAACAGGGAACCATGTAATCTATTCAAGCTCAGCTTGGGCTGCTGTATCTAACAGTTTTGAGTTATGGCTCTGAATACTGAATGTCACTTGACGCTCTGCAACTACTGTCTGACGATCACTTGCTAATAGCGGCTCGCTATACCGGCGGCAGGTGATGATGATCTGTGTCATCTGTTTACACAAATAGAGAAAATAATAGAATAACGTTCGCAAAAAGGATTTATATAATAATACTTTCCAATATAATAATAATAGAACCCAAAATCTTTACACTCACTCATCCATGAACCTCTCCACAGAATACTGAAACGAAAAGTCAAATCAGCTGTCACCGAAGTTTTCAACCACTAGTAACCCCCCTCCCCCCCCCCCTCCGCCCTCCCCCCTTCCAAAAAAAACTCTTCGGCTCTATCCCCCTCTCTCTCTCACTCATACACACACACACACACACACACACACACACACACACACACACACAGTACATACATCATATACAGATGTTAGCCTTGAACATATACTTCGTTAGGTTGACAACAAATAGGTAAACATACCAAAGAGGATGAAACACGTAATAGAGTCGCAATATTTACTTTGTGAAATACAATGTAAGACGAAATAGTTGTATCGAGTGACAATAGTACACCACAAAAAAGAGTGAGAAACATGGTGAACAGTATGAGGAAGGCCAGAACACAAACCTGTGATTATATGGCAGTGATAAATATGGTAGTGCGGTCTCCAGACCAGATGTGAGGAAACGCAGATCAGCAAATCGTAAGTAATTATTTTTTTACAAAAAAACCGCAAAGTGAACTGTTTAATAATCTAAAAGTAACAAAACTGTATCGTTGTAGATCCTACTGATGATGCCTTAGAACAAGAAAAGGCGAAATGCATATGGGATAAATAAAGTAATAAGCAGCAGGAAAAGGCAGGTTTATTCACAAAACGAGTATTTACATGCTTTCTGCGGAGTAGTATAATTGAATAAATGGTCTCTAGCAATTCCGGACATAACTCATCAGACCTTTCTTGTTCCGTATCCCCTCATCGATCAATCAATAGAGATCGTACACGATGGAAAAAATCACCAGGTATACAATATGCATTAGAACCAAGAGGGAACTATAAGACTGGAATACCGAGGAGGTGGTGCTCCGATTCAAAAAGGTGTAACACCGGGGGTGTGGTCTTTCTTCCCTACTGTTCCCTATACACATCGAAGCATCAATGACGGAAATAAAAGAAAGGTTAAAGAGTGGGATAACAACTCAGGGGGAATGGATACCAACGGTAAGATTGTCTGACGCCCTAGTTATCTTCAGTGAAAGTGAAGATTTACAGAATATGTTCAACGGAATAAGAGTTTAATCAGTACACAATATGGATTGAAAGTAAATCAAAGAAAGACGAAAGAAACGTGAATTAGGAGAAATGGGATCAGCGAGAAACTTACCATCAAAATTGAGGACCACGAAGTGGAAGAAGTTAAGGAATTTTGCTACCTATGCAGCAAAATAACACATGGCAGACGGCGCAAGGAAACATCAAAAGCAGATTAGCACTAGCAAAATGGGCATTCCTGGGCAAGATAAGTCTGCTAGTATGAAACGTAGGTCTTAATTTAGGTATAAATTTCTATGAATGTACGTCTGGAGCACAGTATTATATGGTAGAGAAACGTGGACTGTGGAAAAACAGGAATAGAAGAAAATCAAACCCTTTGAGATGTGGTGCTACAGACGAATGTTGAAAATAAGGTGGTCAGATACGATAAGGAGTGAGGAAGTTCTCCGTAGGATTGGCGAGCAAACGAACATATTGAAAACGCTGACAAGAAGGGACAGTATGGTAGGACATCAGCTAAGACATCTGGGAACAGATTCAGTGGTATTAGAGGGAGCTGAAGAGAGTCAGTCAGTAGAAGAAGACAGAGATTGGAATACATCCACCAAATATTTGAGGGTGTAGCCTGCAAGTTCTGCTCTGAGATGGAAAGGTTGGCACAGGAGATTAATTCGTGGCGGACCGCATCGCACCAGTCAGAAGACTAATGACACAAAAAATGTACACTTATTATTGATGATTGCTTTACAACACGGATATCAGACTATGCTCAACCTGACGTACACTTCTAGACGAACTTAAGTCTAAGTAATCGTTGTAGTCTTATTCCAGGCAGTGGTCCAGCCCGAACATCTTTTCTTACGTATGAAAATGAGTATATCGTAGCAGAAACATAAATCGTGTTCGTTAATAGTGACCTAATAAATTTTGACGTCTGTGTAAACAGAGTTTCACTGCGTTCTCTTTCTTTTACAGCTATCGCCTTTTATCTGTAATTAGCGGTATGTAGTGATAGTTTTGCGCTAACATCGGTAGCCCTTTCCTCCTGCATCGACGGTAGTCCAGGCTCCTTCGAACACTTCTGTAGACGCCTCTCCCTCTCTATTTTCTTACATGCAGCTTACTTTCCTGAAGCATTTGCGCTCTCATCGCGTGAGAGTGAACACTTTCTCTAAAGTGCCGACTGCAGCCATTCTTACATACTTGTTACGTTGAAGGCATCCACCACGAGCTCTGCAAAAATGAAACAAAAAAAGTAAAGTAGTAGAAATGTGCGCGTTGTCTGTTGGAGACATCACGGCAAGTGCGTCTGCTTTTAAAATGTACTTAAGCAAACATAATGGAACGCTTTGTTGTGACCATTTGGGATGCACGGTGTTCCTGAACTTCTATTACAAATTTTCCAACGTCTTTTACTCGTAATAGCGACTAATTTTCACTACTAATGCACAAGGAGAAACAAAATGAACAATCATCTCTGGGAAAGGAAGACACCGAATATCAATGCACAAAAATTAAAAGTGCTACACAACACTTTTTACACTTGTTTATGTCCAGCAAAGTTGTGAGGTTTAAGAGAGATTCGCCGTGGTTCAGTAGAACATGATAAGGCTCCTACTTTTAGTCATCGGATGAATGAGTCATGTGATGGTGGAACAGAAAATCGACGAAAATCTGTTAGAATAATCAGTTAAAATGGGCCTGCAGCATTGTACGTGAAATGACATGTTGGGCAAGAAAGCACTACAAATGACTGGCAAAATGGCGCGAGTCAGTCAACTTTCAGAGGGGGATTGTCATGCAAATGGGCATAACTGTAGACTTATGCTGTTAATATCAGAATATTGTGGAATTATGGATCACGATTTATGTTCGTGCACTATGATATTTTTGGAGATAATTCATGAAACAGAGATCTTGTGAACAGTTTGCTCCGTTTTTCCTTACGATCCAAAACGACATGCAGCTTGATACAGTATTACTCCCCTTACGGAAGGTATTCGATGGTGCTGCTCAGTGCTACGTAGTACATACAATATTGACGGAATATCGATCCAGCTTTTCTCACTTAACTGTTGACTTCCTTACGGATATCATTGGCTTAACTATGATAAACCTTTAAATATAAAATTAATTTAGGGGGTACTCCGTGAATGTGTTACAGGGTGGTCACTAATCAGCGTTCAGGATGTATATAGAGTGTTCCCAAGAGTTTGGGTCAGATGTCTAGAGTTATAGGTCACGTCATGGGGAACAACTTTTGTTGAAGACGAAAGTTCGCTGACAATTCCTTTGCTAAGAACACTGCAACGTAAAATCGTTAATGAAACAGAAACAGTGTACAATCTTAACTAACGTCTGCTGGCCGTTACTTCATCATGAATAAATGAAACAATTATTTTCGAACTCATGTGTATGGGACTACAGTGATAGATATGTCTTCACTGCAAAATAAATAAATAAACAAATAAATACCTGGCTGAATCACACTCTTTTAAAGTTAATGTAGTTGTCAACGTCGGTCAGAAGGCCAGGTCTATCGTGAGATCGGTATTATTGTACTATGAAGCACATGTTGTCTCAGCCTTAACTGTTGTCTGACGGTCTCCTGTCTGAAAGCGGTAACAACGTTAACTATAGTGAAAAGCTATTGGTTCTGTTTCCTTGTTTTAAATCAGTCAATAAAACACTCACAAATGATCAAATGATCTAAAAGTGTTAATAGTGTTCAGTTTCAATATGTGCAAATAGCAGACGCAAATTTTCGTCTTCCTTCTCCCCTGACTGTTAGATGGTGCCAAACAATACGATGTTCAAGGCAACTCAATCCTTCTACATTAAGGATCTCCCACAAAATCAAAGCTCGGCTATACCTCAATTTAGTGAATCACCTCATGCAATTACCATGTTTCTGATAACTCCACCATCTGAATGAGAAATGCATTCCACGGCTATATGAAATGGGTCGCTTCAGGATTAGCACTTTGATATACCGTCTATAAGACCAAGGTCAGGTTTTCTTAATTTTTTCTACTCCTTCCTTGAAGTTATAACAAATGAGGGCAGGGATTGCTGAAATAATTCTCAACATCTAAAATACAGTTTGAATGAACACTAATGTGGCATTGTTCACATAATGAATGAAATGAAACAAACTAACAGAGATGTATGAGGGTTGTCAGATCACCGTTGGCGCTATTTTCATCTGTTGGACAATGTATTTCAGTAACAATATGAAGCCTACAACAATTTAGATAATAAAAAAATTGTAACAGAAGGAAAGTTATTGCAGTACATATGGGAGACAACTGAAGGTTATGAAATAAGTGAAGAATCTGTTACAAGTACGTGGCATTGGCTGTGTAACTTTCGCACATTGGAAAGTAAACCGCGAACAAAATTTTCGCATGGGTATTCGCTTATTCGAATTTTAGCAGTCTATTGTCATTCAGACTGAAGAAAATATTATAACAAGTCTGTGGCATGTTTCTGTTAATCCAGCATTTTAGTTAACACAAGAATGGTATGCAAATATTCATGAAAATATGGTAAACGTGGTCACTTCATTGACGATAGCAGCTTTGGGTAGTACGCCTCCTTTCTGTACTGATTGCATTGTCTCCGTCCCATATTTAACCAACACACTGAAACAGTGCAGAGAACACGGTTTACTAATTATCGGTGACGTGTACAGGCAACTATTAGTGAATAGAGCGCTATGCAAGGAGTATCTGTTGATACAGGTAACGTATTCTGCGGGGTTAACAATATGTTTCCTGCTGTTCACTTGTCACCTGGGATCGCTTAATATTCACATCCCACTATTCACGGTATCAGATTTAACATTAGATAAGAATTTTATTTTTAAAGTACATAAGAAATTAAAAAGCAATAAAAGTGAACGTGAATTTCGTTTTGTATGAATTTTCTACAAAACTAAGAAATTAGTGTTACGACGATAGCAAGAAAATTAATGTACACATGCTTGTAGGAACACGGACAAAAACAGTTATGAAGACTGGGCGAAAAGTTCGTTACAGCTCAGTTCTTCAGCTTCAGAATTCCTATTTATTTTTCAGCATAGTCACCGTTACGAATAACGCATTTCTTCCAGCATGTAACAAGTTTTTTTCATTCCTTCACTGAAAAATTCTTCAGATTTGTCTCTAATCCAGGACATGACACTGTCATCATCACATGGTCCGAGGCATAATTATTACCCCTGAGGTCTCCACTGAGTAGAGGAAAAAATAAAAATCGAATGGTGCCAGGTGGTGGGGACTAATGAAGGTGTAAAATCGGTTCAAACTTTAGGTTTCGCAGAGCCTCTTCAGATACAAGCGTTTTGTGAAGGAGTATTGTCATGTTGTAACATTGTTTATTGACACAAGGTGCCTCGAACACGACAAACTCGACGTCGGAGGTGCGATACGCTTTTGAGTGATGCGCCGCTCATTTTAAATCAAATCGTCGACAAGTTTTGCGATGTTTTTCGTCTGTGGCAGTAATCGTACTTTCGCTGCCTGTTTCATCAACAATAATGACTTTTCCAGGCTCGTAACTACGGAATTTTACTACTCATCGATTTACAGTAGACCTATCCACAGTACCATCACCATAAACAACCTTTAAACGGCAATGACTCTCACTAATAGTCATTTTTTCAACGGTTAAAAATTCAGTCACAGCACGCTGTTTAACTCGTGTTGACATAGCGCTAGAAAACGTCTCCATACTTTGGCTACTCAAAATACACCAGATGGACGCAACGCATTCAAATTGCGCATGTGTGTAATGGAGTAGGGGAGGGGGGGGGGATGGATCCCTTCTATATGCCGCTTGGCGCATTTCCCTAAGTCTTTTCGTTCGTGTTCTGCAAGCATGTGTGCGTCACTTTTCAGGCTCCCCTAGTATAAACGGTACTCTAGCCTCAAGGTCATCGTGTACTTTTTAGCTAAAGCCTTCCCCTACCCAATCCCAAACCACCACACACCCCAACTCACAGCTCGCCCTCAATCCCAACCTCCGAAAGCTGCTCCAGCACAATCTGTCACGAGACTACTGGAGAGCCAATGCACCCTGACTTACAGCATCCATCAAGTGATCAAGATTCTGTTAAAGTTAATTGTGATGAATCTGTGTTTAGATACTGCGTGTCAATTCGCTGAAGTACGTGAAGGAAGCATCAGAGAAAATGGATGGATCGAGTTCTAGTTCGCTGCTGAAATCAATCAATTACTGTGCTCGTACCGTACCCTGTCGTGGTAAACTCAGTTTGAGTATGGAGTGCATTTTTCCGTAATTCTCATATATCATTAGCTCGGAGTATGTATTCGGGGATTACACGAACACGTTGTTTCTTGAATACCGGAAAGCATACGATGCTGTTCCACCTAGTGAATGAAACACTTATGTCTTGATACGCGGGCAGGTAGGTAATTGGAGTGATGACTTCCTAGCCAACAGTACTTAGTATTTTAATCAAAACTTCTGAGTTGAGAGTCCGCGGTCGATACATAAAACTCTTCACTGAGGTTCCGTCTCTGACTGCGGGAAACATCTTCGGAGGTGAAACAGCAACTGCATTAAACGCTCGTGGAGCAGCCAAAATTATAGAGCTGTGTGGAGGGCACTATCATCCATCACGTAACTGATGGCATGATTCCCTATGCTGGCACCGATTAAAAATAATCAACATAATTCTGTTAGCGTAAAGTCGAGATCCATATCTTGTCTGGTTTAAATCTTCTTTTCTATTAGAATTATTATGGTGCTTGTAAATCTCTATTGCCTCTCAATATATGGGTGCTATGTAATGCATTACATTTCCTCACTGAAAAACCCAGGTGACAGTTCCTTCTGTGTTCTTCTAAGAGTGTGTTAAGACTTCTTTCTGTGGTTCCATTGTATACTTTCCCATAAGTATACGGAATTTTATATATCTCAGATATCCATAATCGATTCTGTACATCTTTAGACATTTTTTTATTTTATTGATGGACATAAAAGTTATTTCAACTTCATACTTAGCCAACTTTTTCTCGCTACTATCTGTAATCTTATTAATAAAAGGGGGAACATTTTCCTAGGTAGTGACCGTTGTTCAGCTTTAGCCCTGGCTTTTTCCTTTCCTGACCCGAAGGCTAGATCCACGTCGTTTCTGAAGTAACCATTTTTCTTGAAGCTGATTATAAGTGATTCAGCTCATCAGGTAAATAAACCAGCTCTGTATTTTACTAGCGATGTCCATCAAGACCTCTGTCTTTTGCTTTGAGTGATGGTTAGATTCCTTATAAAAGAGAACTAGGATTTATGAACTCTACAATAATTTTATCAGGAAAGATGAAGGGGTTAACGTATATAAAATATGGGTGCGCGAAAAGGCAATCGATTAATTTTAATCGAGAATGATGGTGCTAACCAGAGATAATCACGCTGTCGGCGTCACGTGAGAAATGGTTATGTCGTCTGTACAGCTCCATAAATTTGGATCTCTCTCGAGCGCTTGATGGAGTTACCATTCTGCCTCTGAGCACGTCTCCCGCAGTCGAAGCCGTAACGTCAAGGTATAGGCTTGTGTAACGACCACGGCCTCGCAGCCCAGAAGTCTCAGCTGAAGCGAACACCGCTCGTGAAAGCCTACACTGAATGGTGAATATTTACTACGTTGTTCTTAACGCAGTGGCATTGTCCGAAGGAAATGTAGCGTTTGCTGTCCCTTAAGGTAGTTGGAATCTGTCGTTGTTGTTCGCAATCTATTTAAATGAACTGGCGGAAAACGGGTGTTGCCGTGCGAGGCGAAAAAGCTATATACAGTGAGCTGTCGTCGTTACAAATTTGTTTCTAATTGTAACTATTCAGCGCTATCATTCTTCAGTCACAAATATCAGGTGTCTAGATGCCACTGTCCGGAACGATTTACAATGGGGAAAGCAGATACATGACTCAGATTCGTTGGACAAGAGGATATTGTGCGTTGGTAGTATTATTAGATTTCCTATTGTAAAGGGGGCATGTTAATCGCTTATAGGTGAAGAGGAAATCTTACACATGTCTTTCAGACTGAAATTACCTTTTGAATCAAAAGTTTAAACACCGGAAATTCAATAGCTCTTCTGTTATGCAGATTCATTTAAAACAGTATATTTTCAGTTTTGGAGTAATAATCGAGTTTCCTTTTATAGACTACTAGTGGACAACTCTGCGTTGCCCAGCTACGTATTTGTTCCAATCTTCTATTATTCCATCTCCTCCTTCCCCCTATCACTGCCCATTTTCCCCTTCCCCCCTCCACTTTCCTAGCCATCTTCTCCAGCCCCTGTTTCTGTCTACCTGCTCCATCAACCCCCCCCCCCACTCTCTGTCCATCTCTTCCTGCCCATCTCTCTGTCCTTCTGCTCCTCGCCTCTCTTTCTATCCATCTGCTCCTCTGTCCATCTCCTCCTCCCACCAGTCTCTGTACGTCTACACGTTTCTTTCTCTGTTCAACTCCTTCTGTCCCTTCTATCTATTTCCCTCTCTCCCTCTCACTATCCCTCTTATCCCCCACCCCCCGCCAAATCTGTGTTCATCTCCTCCCCACTGTCGATATCCGTCTCCTTCCCCCTGCCTGTGTCCATCTTCATCTTCACCCTCTCTGTATTTATATCTCCTTCCCCCTTTTTCTTTCGACATTATCAGTTCCACTGTAATAAGAGTCTGGTGGTTACTACCGTCAGAGCATTTCTTTCCAAATCGTAACTAGTATGTGAACCAAATTTGGCTGAAATAGTTACAGGAGCTTAGGATGGGCCTTCAATCTGTGGTTTTACCCACATGCACACATGTCAGATATAGTTCACATATTTAATGTGTTCCTCGCACAGCTGTTCTCATATTGCACCAGTATCTCCAACGAATTTTGCCATGCCGTTTCATTTTCAAGCAACTCAATGTTTATAACATCGTATCTCCTGAAGTATGTATCGAACAACGATATAATTTTGCAGGTGCATTCAGAGGTACTTCTGAATATTGTCTACAACATGCGCCGCGAATACAGGTAGTAGTAAGTAAGTAGGAAATTAAAACATCTTGTTTCATGCGAGTTTCACTGCACGAACAGCGAAAATGAAGTAACCAATAAACTTTTTCCCTTCAATCATTTTAAAGACCTTATCAGTGAGAAAATTGTCGTAAAGGCCATAATTTATGTGTAAGGTATGTTGCAATTCACTAAGTGCACTCGTTCTTCAATACTGGATGAGTACCTTATGGGTATTCGCGCGTTGTGGGCTACGCTGATTTTTCACCCCCACCTCAGTCTGTTTAATAGATAACTGGTTCTTATCCCAAAAGTGATTCTTTCCTGACAGTAAGTGATTTGTGTAAAAAGTTAGACAGAAATCAGTCCATTTGTTTCGGAGGAGATGTGGAACATAGATACATACGTAAATACACACAAATGTACATTTTATAATACGTAAGAATTAAATAATGTCCACAGGTAACCATGTATCCAAGTTCCTGTTAGGAATAGTGTACAGAAGAATGAAATAGGAAGCTGAGAATCTGATAGATGAGGAACGGGTCGGCTATCGAAATGGTAAGGGAACCAGAAAAGACGTTGTAACGGTGCGATTCATAATGGAAGCTATTCTTAAGAGAAATCAGTACCCTTGCATATGATTTGTCGACCTACAAAAAGCATTCTACAATTTAAAACGGTACAAAACGTCCAAAATTGTAAGAAAAACAGGAGTGGACTATAGTATAACACGAATAACGCACCATTTGTGCAAGAACCAAGACAAAACAATAAGAGTGAAAGACCAAGAACGAAGTGGTTGGGTTAAAAGAGTGCAGGACATGAATATAATCTTCCGTCGGTACTATTCAATCTATTGAAGAAGCAATGCCAGAAATAAAAGAAAGTTTCAGTAGTGGAATTAAAATTCAGGGTGAAATAATATCAGTGATAACATTCTATGGTCACATTGCTACCCTCAGTGAAAATGAAGAAGATTTACAGGAACTGCTGAATGGAATGAATAGTCTACTGAAGTTGCGAGTAAACCGAAAAGACAAAAGCAATGAGACGAAGCAAAGATGGGACTTACGTTAAACTTAACATAAAAAATGGGAACCACGGAGTAGACGAACTGAAGGAATTCTGCTACCTAGGATTTTGGAAGCAAAATGACGCATGACGGTCGAAGAAAGGAGAATATCAAGGGTAGACTGGTATAGGCAAACAGAGCATGGCTAAAAATGGCTCTGAGCACTATGGGACTTAACATCTACCGTCATCAGTCCCCTAGAACTTAGAACTACTTAAACCTAACTAACCTAAGGACAGCACACCACATCCAGTCATCACGAGGCAGAGAAAATCCCTGACCCCGTCGGGAATCGAACCCGGGAACCCGGGCGTGGGAAGCGAGAACGCTACCGCACGACCACGAGCTGCGGACAACAGAGCATGTCTAACCCAGTGAAGACTATTAATATCCAACATCGGCCCCAATTTTAGGAAGAAATTTCTGAGGATGTTCATTTGGATCACAGCATTCTACACTCCTGGAAATGGAAAAAAGAACACATTGACACCGGTGTGTCAGACCCACCATACTTGCTCCGGACACTGCGAGAGGGCTGTACAAGCAATGATCACACGCACGGTACAGCGGACACACCAGGAACCGCGGCGTTGGCCGTCGAATGGCGCTAGCTGCGCAGCATTTGTGCACCGCCGCCGTCAGTGTCAGCCAGTTTGTCGTGGCATACGGAGCTCCATCGCAGTCTTTAATACTGGTAGCATGCCGCGACAGCGTGGACGTGAACCGTATGTGCAGTTGACGGACTTTGAGCGAGGGCGTATAGTGGGCATGCGGGAGGCCGGGTGGACGTACCGCCGAATTGCTCAACACATGGGGCGTGAGGTCTCCACAGTACATCGATGTTGTCGCCAGTGGTCGGCGGAAGGTGCACGTGCCCGTCGACCTGGGACCGGACCGCAGCGACGCACGGATGCACGCCAAGACCGTAGGATCCTACGCAGTGCCGTAGGGGACCGCACCGCCACTTCCCAGCAAATTAGGGACACTGTTGCTCCTGGGTATCGGCGAGGACCATTCGCAACCGTCTCCATGAAGCTGGGCTACGGTCCCGCACACCGTTAGGCCGTCTTCCGCTCACGCCCCAACATCGTGCAGCCCGCCTCCAGTGGTGTCGCGACAGGCGTGAATGGAGGGACGAATGGAGACGTGTCGTCTTCAGCGATGAGAGTCGCTTCTGCCTTGGTGCCAATGATGGTCGTACGCATGTTTGGCGCCGTGCAGATGAGCGCCACAATCAGGACTGCATACGACCGAGGCACACAGGGCCAACAACCGGCATCATGGTGTGGGGAGCGATCTCCTACACTGGCCGTACACCACTGGTGATCGTCGAGGGGACACTGAATAGTGCACGGTACATCCAAACCGTCATCGAACCCATCGTTCTACCATTCCTAGACCGGCAAGGGAACTTGCTGTTCCAACAGGACAATGCACGTCTGCATGTATCCCGTGCCACCCAACGTGCTCTAGAAGGTGTAAGTCAACTACCCTGGCCAGCAAGATCTCCGGATCTGTCCCCCATTGACCATGTTTGGGACTGGATGAAGCGTCGTCTCACGCGGTCCGCACGTCCAGCACGAACGCTGGTCCAACTGAGGCGCCAGGTGGAAATGACATGGCAAGCCGTTCCACAGGACTACATCCAGCATCTCTACGATCGTCTCCATGGGAGAATAGCAGCCTGCATTGCTGCGAAAGGTGGATATACACTGTACTAGTGCCGACATTGTGCATGCTCTGTTGCCTGTGTCTATGTGCCTGTGGTTCTGTCAGTGGATCATGTGATGTATCTGACCCCAGGAATGTGTCAATAAAGTTTCCCCTTCCTGGGACAATGAATTCACGGTGTTCTTATTTCAATTTCCGGGAGTGTATGTTATTGAATCATGAACTGTGGGAAAAGCAGACAAAATGAGACTCTAAGCTCTTGAGATGTGGCACTATATAATGATGTTGAAAATCAGGTGGAACGACGAATGGAGTTTTTTCGCAAATCGGCGAAGGACATATTGAAGGTACTGACAAGAAAAAGAGACAAGAAGATAGGACATGTCTTAAAACATCAGGGAATAATTAAAAAAAAATGGTTCAAATGGCTCTGAGCACTATGGGACCCAACTTCTGAGGTCATGAGTCCCCTAGAACTACTTAAACCTAACTAACCTAAGGACATCACACACATCCATGCCCGAGGCAGGATTCGAACCTGCGACCGTAGTGGTTCGCGGTTCCAGACTGTAGCGCCTAGAACCGCACGGCCACTCCGGTCGGCGGGAATAATACCTATGGTGCTAGAGGGAGCTGTACGGCATATGTAATGCATCCGCAAGGTAAGGTCCAACATCAGTAAAGTGTTTTATTACATCAATTTTAACCATCAGCTGTTCATCTGTCCTATTAGTCATCTACCAGTTCCCGTTAATAACCATGATCTGGATATAGGGTACAACAGATTAGTTAAAAGTATCCCATATTCCTTTGAAGCTGAAAAATGTCGAAATTATCCAGTGAAATTGTTCAAACGCGTGGCGTAATTGCAACAATAATTTTCCGAACTAATTGCAACAGTAATTTTCTGGTTGTTATCGTGAATGTGAAGTAAGAAGATAACCTCTCTAACATGTAAACGCGGACGTAGAGTAGGGTATTTTAGGCAGGACTTGGCAACAGCAGTTTTTCACGATTTAACCTGAACTCCATAACGCAGTTTAAATATAAGGAATTTGTTCTCACTATACATACACTGCCTAAAGGAAAGGGTGAAGCACCCGACATCTCACACTATCTCAACCAGCAAAGTTTCATTCCCCCTACCCATCTTCTTTCCGAACGTATTGTATTTTAAACAGCATAAATGTTTTCTGAAATAACTTTAGAGGGGTAGAAAGACACTGTGCGTAGCGTTATTTTTTCGCAGCTGTTTGTGTGTTAGTTTAATACCTACTGCCCTCGTGAAATAGCACGTCGTAGAAAGGAGATATGCAAACACGGTGCAGAGACACTTGTGTCGCAGAACAAGGCCGTTCCAGGAACGGGCACCTTCGCTTTGCGGGAGACCAGTTGGGCAACGCTCCATGAATATGACTTCATTCTTCTGTGCAGTTCACCACTTGTGTCGAAACAAAAGTCATTAAGTGGCAGCTTGAGCAACCGCCCGATAATGATGCCCTTGTTCTCAGGACAAGGGTTTCTCAGATATGGTTTTCAAGTTTCGTGGAGAGTTTTAGAGACAACCAATACACTCAACCAGTTATGTAACCTAACACTTCTCGATGTTGACGGACTAATGACCTTTCCTCCGAGATCATTAAGCAAATTATACCCGGCTCATTAAACTTCCAGGACTACTCCGTCCATACAGTACCTGACATGCAGTAAAAATGCCTGAGGAATATGAATACCATCCTGCAGTAATGTTCGTACCGCATTTATCCAGGTTTAATGGATCTGTGGAAGTCGAGAAGCACAGGCATTAAGAAGAATTCTGAGCGTAGAAAACCTACATATTTCACGAATCTGACCGAGTATCATGCATAGAGTATCATCTGTTTATTTGTGTGTTGCCATTTTGCGGGGCAACGAGGTAAGGAGGAACAGAATCCAGACGGCGAAGAGAATATGGCCTTTTCCCGCAGAGTAATGCTTTGATGATGAGAACATCAACCACGGGAAAGATACGACAGAGCTTAAATACTCAATTTCCTGAACTACGCAAAAAATAATACAGGGTGTTTAAAAAGAATATACGTATTTTGAATGCATATATTTATTAAACTTTAAGACATACTAACATGAAACTTTACACACATATTTACAAACCTGTCAAGTTCAGATTACGGATGTTCAAACCGGCCGGGGTGGCCGAGCGGTTCTAGGCGCTACAGTCTGGAACCGCGCGACCGCTACGGTAGCAGGTTCGAATCCTGCCTCGGGCATGGATGTGTGTGATGTCCTTAGGTTAGTTAGGTTGAAGTAGTTCTAAGTTCTAGCGGACTGATGACCTCAGAAGTTAAGTCCCATAGTGCTCAGAGCCATTTGAACCATCTGAACGGATGTTCAATGTGTCCTCTGTGACACGAACAATATCACATCGATACTCAAATTCCTCCCATACTCGGGCAAGCATGTTCTTCATCACTGATGTTATGGCAGTACGGATCCGGTTCTTCAACTCTTCCAAGTTCTGTGGGAGTGGTGGTACATGAACGTTGTCTTCATCGAAACTCCACCGGAAGGAATCAGAGGGTGTCAAATTCGGTGACCGTGGAGCCAAGCTGAGACATGCTAAGTCGCCAGCTCCTTGACGACCAATTACACGGTAGAGTTTCATTAAGATATTCACGCACTTGGCGACTCCAGTGAGGGGTGCCCCGTCTTGTTGAAAAATGAAGTTGTCTTCGTACAGCCTCGGAAAGAACCAGTTTTGTAACACAGGAAGATATTGCTGACCGTTAACCTTGTTTCCATCAAAGAAGAATGGGCCGTAAACAGTTTATTGGGATATCGCACTAAACACAATTGGCAAATCTCGTACTTGTTCAATGGCTCCTTGTGGGTTTTGTAGTAGTATGAAGGCTTTCACGACCGGATGACATATCTTCTGGTAAACCTTCCGGGATGTAAGGTCGTGGTCCATGAAACTCTTCAGCTCCTAACGTTTCGTCCAGAGCTGCGCTGGATATCTTCAGAGGGGTGCGTCTCCTCCGGTGAGTCTTGCCGACTGTGGACCACGACCTTACATCCCGGAAGGTTTACCAGAAGATATGGGTTCTGTAGGCCCCAAATTCGAACATTCTGTTTGTTTACCTGACCACTAACATGGAAAGTCGCTTCATCACTGAACACGAAGCACTGTGCGAAAGTGTTATCATTGTCAACAGCATCAAAAATCTGGTTACAAAATGACACACGTTTGCGTTTGTCATCAGGATGCAGAGCTTGTAACAGCTGTAGCTTGTACGGCTTCATAACCAACCGACGTCTCAAAACAAGCAAAATTGTTGTTGTAGGCAGTTGTAAATCCCGATTGGCACGACGAGTTGATTAGGAAGGAGTACGTTGGAAAGCAGTTTGAATTCGTGCAACATTTTCTTCGGGAACACGAGGAGGACCAGCACTGTTCCCTTACATACACATCTGTACGTAGAAACTGTTAACACCATCTGCGAATGTTCCACCCGAGGATCAGTTTGGTACCTCAACCTGAAACGTCTTTGCATTTTAATCAAGGAATTGCACTTCGCAAGTTCGCGAACGCGAAGTGATTCCTGCTGCGGAGTAGCCATTTTAAACATATGACGGTTACGAAGCAAAACAGAAGAGAACTGACATCTATCGGCTATTAATATAAACTAGACTATGTATTCGTTTCTCCAATAGCCGAGCCGAGGCGCAGCGATCGATAATTTTGACAAAATAATACTTTGTAATACATATATTCTTTTTGAAACACCCTGTATATCAGTGGAAGCCGATTTTATTTAATTGTTGGAACTTGTCTTAATGTGTTTAGCTATGGAAGGATTCAATTTAAGCAGCAGACAATACATAGTCATCTCAACGCTTCTGACAGGCGACCAGCAGATAATGTCCAAGCGACGAAGATAATTAGCAATGTGCTGCAGTATAGCTCTAGACTATAGCAGCAATGTCTTGAGAACAGATAATACAAAATTAAAAGTCATGGGTATTAAATAAAGTAAAGAATTACATAATAAATTATGGCAATCATGAAACCTGTGTAAAAGAACTGTTTCAGTAATGTAATGTACACAGATGGAATAGACAACGAATATAAAACAGACGAACTTCAAGATGACGAACGTCACGATAAAAGAAATATTGATGTAGACTGAGGAAACAAATCACGGTAAATTTCTATAAAATAAAAATCGAGGGCAGATTTTTTGTCAGGATTTAAGACATGGACACTAACAACTCAAATGTATTGCGTATACAAAGTGGCGAAACGTATTTTCTGAATCATGTTGCCGAATATTCACGGCATTACACTAGGTAGCCGAGCGGTCTTGGCGTCCTTCCTCGGACATGGGTGTGTGTGTTTTCCATAGTGTAAGTTAGTTTATGTTAGAGTAAGTAGTGTGTAAGGCTAGGGACCGATGACCTCACCAGTTTGGTCCCGTAGAACTTACCACAAATTTCCAAATTTTCCACGGCAATATATGAAAATAAACCCATAAGTAAGGAAACTAAAGTGAATATAGTTAATTTTGACGTACGGGAACAGCATAAAAGCAGTAGGACGAGAAGATAATGATCAGGAATACCAAATATATGCAGACGTAAATCACAAGGAAGAATTAGCATAAGGCGACCGAAGATAGAATGAAATGGTTTATGAAGAAATTACATATAGGCGTAACATAATAGTGGTATTCGTTTTGATTTCTAATATGGAGGTTAACAACGTTTTATAGTATCTGACCGACTGGGGGATAATTAGCTAATCCCTGACATAAGCAGAGTCGTGTGATTTAAAGAAGATGAATGTTACAGCTAAACTTATTTTTTTAATACCTTGCTGGTTTATCATTAACGAGCAAGGGGGGCTGCGGTGTCTATATATACGGTACACAAAAATCGTGCATAAGTACTTCATAGGTAGAAACATCAACATACTAAGAATCGACTGCTCTATATTGTGAGTGAGCACGGTAGCAATTGTGAGGTTGAGTCAGCCGTCCAGTCTGTTTGCAAAGATGCTTGTTTCTCTGTGTTCAGCCTTTATTCATGAGCAACACGCGCTAATAGCCACCTGCCGGGAAAACTAATTGAAGACATGACATATCGCGTGGGCACCGGAGTTTCAGCAGTAGAGCCGCTACACAGCCAGCACACCACAACTGGCTCCCCAGAGAGTCAGCTGGCTCGACGGTTTGCTTTGTTTGTACTCTTTCTTGCCACGACAAAGCAGATTTGTTTCCGTTGCGTGCACAGTATACTGAGTCCAATTCTTCTGCCGGAGAATGGTAAAATATTATAATTTAAAATAGAGCGACATGTTATGTCCAACTGTTCTCTGACATTCGCGTTTTGCATTTTTTGGTCGATGGGATTGTAAATACAGAGTTTGATACGTGGATTTTGACCTCCTCTGTCTACACAGGCTTCTCAACGAAAAGGTTTTCTTCTGATGATCTATCAAACTTTTTATGAACAGCATGGAACTCAAGTAATGGAACAGATATTAAGTAATTTCCCATTATCTCTATGGCGGTGCGATGACAATGTGCTTCTATTGCAAGAATAAAAATAAATTGAAGTATCAGTTTTAGATAGGCTCGTGTAGTTAACTAAATATGTGTAGCAACAAGTGGACAGGCTCGATGCCCAGTACTTCATGGTAACACAACATTTTCACAATAATTTTTACATAAATACTCAAGGAAGTAAACCTGTTATGAAACTGCTAAATTATCACTTAAATGTACATCACAATCACTAAATTCCACAGTATTCGAAAAGCTGGTCTCGAATTGTTAGAGAGAACGTAGCAATCTAATCCTTTTTTACATCTACATTCACATCTACACACATCAAAAAAACTTTTGCACCACCTCGGTTTCAAGAGTTCAGGGACCTATACAGAAACCTGGTTCAAATGGTTCAAATGGCTCTGATCACTATGGGACTTTAAAGGTGGCTACACTGAGCCACTGCGCCAGAGATTGCGCCAAAGAGTATTATTAAGCCGCCTTCACTGTGCTTGTCGAGAGCTCGTAGAAGTGAGTGCTTGTCGAGAGCTCGTAGTAGACAGTGCTTGTCGAGAGCTCGTAGAAGTGAGTGCTTGGAGAGAGCTCGTAGTAGTCAGTGCCTGTTAAGAACTCGTAGAAGTCAGTGCTTGGAGAGAGCTCGTAGTAGTCAGTGCCTGTTAAGAACTCGTAGAAGTCAGTGCTTGGAGAGAGCTCGTAGAAGTCAGTGCTTGGAGAGAGCTCGTACTAGTGAGTGCCTGTCGAGGTCTCGTGGTAGTCTGTGCTGAGATGTTGTAGCAGAGAGTGTTTGTTGAGATGTGCTATTAGGCAGTGCTTGCTGAGATGTGATATTGGAGAGTTCTGGTTGAGATATAATGTAAGGATTAGAATGATTTTCATCAATATAAATGAGGTAATTAACTCAGTTTGTTTTTATTTTAGTGTCCTAAATAATGCGTCATTACAGGTTCAGTCAACAAAGCATCTGGCGTGTGTTCTTGTATTAGAGTGTAATTCTACTTTCCTTGAACAATTATGGTATTTCTAATTTTCTTTTACCACGTCAGTATAATTGGTATTTAAAAATTCTTGTCTTGTTGAAGAAGAACCGTGCCAGATGTACGTTGAGTCACACTCCCACATACAGAACAGTTATCCCTGTGCTTTGGTTTAGTAGGTTTTATAGTTGCTGGGGACTTAATTAATTAACTGTGTTTACGAAAATTTTCATTTCATTCTTTGTTGTTGTTCTTTGCAGTCAGATAGCGTAATAATACTAGTCAGGGTCAACCGATTACGAGACACAGCGTAATCGGACATACAGCTACTAAAAAACTAAAAAGTATTTTCAAATTTATTTAATTAAGCCCCCATGCACGTGGCGACCCTGCCAGGATCGTCCATTGGAATTCTTCTGATTGTAAAAAATAGTAGACAGTAGTATTGTTGTAGTAATTTGTAGTTTAGTAATTGTAGTTTATATTGCATGTGTAGATTTGGTAATTGGCATTGTTGTAATGGTATTTTCAAAATTTAATATTTATTTTCTTGTCTGTGGGTTTGACAATTTAGTGCAATTATTTCAATTGTTCGATTAATCGTGTTTGAGGGAAACATTTCATGTAAATGGTATTGTTGGAGATAAATAGTCATTGTGTGTAATTTTCGTACAGTGACGAATTTTTTATGTTTTGTAAATGATTACGCGGTCGATGAAAAAGGCGAAAATGATGAATAGTGAGAATGACGAAATTGTTGACATGGCGAACTCGCCAACACAGGACAACAGTATGATGAATAATGGAGTTGAAAACAATTTAATAAGTCGGGAAGACAGTCCGGAACCATTTCAAAATTTTTCTCAATCTGAAAATTCACAGAATCCGAGATTAACGATAGAAGATTCTGAAATAGTATCGAACACAGATAGCCTTACAGCTATGACGAAGGAAGTTGGTTTTGTGGGAAATGTTAGGGGCGAAAAGAATTTCGAACCGGCTAACTTGGAGCAGTTGATGGATGCTATATTACATTTGGGATCACAGATGGGAACTTTGCGATCTGAATTAAAAACAGAGATAGGAACAATTAAAACAGAGATGGGAACTTTGGAAACACGGTTAGATTCACGAATAGGGACATGTTTCAAAAATATGAAAGATGAATTAAAGAAAGAAATCAGAGAAGAAGTACAACCGATTCTGAATTCTCACAATCATAGATTAATTGCAGTAGAGATTAGACAAAGGGAACAGGATAGAGAACAGGAAGAAAGAGATCGCGTGATAGTACAGAAATTTTCAGAGTTAAATTTACAACATGCAAAAGATAAGGAAGAAATATTTGAGAGAATCGAGGAATCCGTACCGAATGACAGATTAAATAACCTAACACAACAGTATGAACAATTAACTACTAAATGTGTTAATACTGAAACCCAAGTCGCGACACTTACGGAAGTCGTAAATAAACAGAAAGAACAAATAGGTGATTTATCGGAAAGAGTTGAGGAGATTTCAGACAAATTAACAAATCTTAGTTTACATGGGGACAGAGATTCGGATGATACAGCTCCATTACCATTTGCAGAAACCGAAGAGTACCAGAACATAAATAAGCATGTTGAAAATTTAATGAACGCGTGAAAAGGGAATTTGAGGCATTAAAAAAGCAAGGCGACATTGTAGGAAAAGACAGTAGAAGAAGTTTAGAATCAGAGATACCAGAAGGGTTTGAAGAAAATAATTTGTTTCATTTACGGGATGCAACAAGAGAGCGCCAGGCGCGCGAACTTTGCAACAATCGACATTCGGACTGGGACAGACGCGGTAGGTCTTTGTCGCCACGAGGTGAAAACTTTGACTATAAACACTTTTTGACTGTCCGGAAATTTAAGATCTTCCGCAATTCTAAGAATGACATACATCCATGTTCATGGTTAGATCAATTTACGTACGCACTTCCACCAAATTTGCTACTAAGTCACAAACTTGAAATTATGTGCAGTTATTAAAGTCCTCAGGGGATTCACTACTCTTAAGTGAATATGTGCCGTAGCGAGCATAGGGCCCCGAGCTGTAGTGGTGCTATTTGTCTTTTAGTTTTCTGTACCGCTGCCTACTCTTTTACTATTCTTTGCATCTGTCAAATCAACTCTTCGACTATCAATCTATCTAGTGTGTAAGTAAACAATAACCTGATATAACTAATTTACCCAAAAGTGACTTCGGAAATTACCGTTTGGACTTACTGTATCTTCAGCAGCATTCATTCGTAGCTTAAATGAAATTTTACCTGTTTATCTTCGTAACAATATTACTTCATATGTTGACGACATTCTTATTGCTAAACATTCTTGGAGTGAGCACAACAAAATTTTGGATTCATTATTACGTATCTTTGCAAGAGTTGGCATTACTGTGAACTTGGAAAAATCTGAATTTGATCGTTCTCAGGTGAAATTTCTCGGTCACATTATTGCTACAGAAGGTATTCTTCCTGATCCAGAGAAACTAGATGCTATTCAGTTCGCAATGACATTCTTTTTAAACGAAAATCGCTCGACAACTCTGTTTGGTTAGTTTGTATTCCTGATGAGTGGGTCATTAAATTGATTTGGTATACGCATTTCAGTTATGCACACTTTGGTACCAGAAAATGCTTTCATAAATTACGAGAAAATTGCTACTTCAGTAATATGGAAAAACGTATTCGATCTGTTCTGGCCAAATACAAATTATGTCAAAAGGCTAAGCCGCCAACAGTTTCTCACAAAGCACCGTTGTTTCCTATCATTCCAGCGAAATTAAAGGAGATGGCTGCAGTCGATTTGTTCGGTCCAGTGGTTCGTTCTACTAATGCTTTTGCGTACATTTTCGTAGCAGTGGAGTTGACGTCAAAATATGTATGTTTTACACCTTTACGCAAAGCAACAGCTCGTTCAGTATCTAATGCTTTCATCAATAATTTTCTTAAAGAAGTGGGTCATGTTGATAAGGTTATATCGGATAATGGATCACAGTTTCGTTCTAAAATTTGGCTTCGTACTCTACAGGGTCGTAAAATTAAACCAATTTGCATTTCACTTTTTCACCCTCAATCTAACGCTTCAGAGAGATGGATGAAGGAAATCAATAAATTGTGTCGACTTTATTGACATCAGAATCACAGAACGTGGGATCAGTATCTTCATATTTTTCAAAACATTCTGAATGAACTCTCTAATGATTCAACTTCTTTACCGCCTATACTGGTATTAAAAAATAAAGCACCGACAAATCGCATATCTGAAATCGTTCCTTTTCCGCCTTCACGGAAACTGCGGCATTCTGAAGTTGTGAACATGGCTCTACAAAATATTGCATCTGCGGCTGCTAGAAGAGAAAAATCAGCTAAACATCCTGGTCGTTTAAAAATCTTGTCAGTTGGTCAGAAGATGTTAATTAAGTCCCACCGTTTGTCTCACAAAGGAAAAGGCTTGTGTCGCAAATTTTTTCTGCTTTATAACGGTCCATATAGAATTCGCAAAATTATTCATGATAACACTGTCGAAGTAGAAACTCTTAAATCTCGACGCTCTAAAGGAATACATCATATATCTAACGTAAAAATTTTTGTGGAATGATATACTTTTAAAAAAATTGTTGTGGAATGACATACTTGTGAGAAACTAACAGCTACATGTAAACATGCGGAGAATACAAGGATACCGCGCTGTGTTTTGGCGGCGGCACATACTCAAAGCAACAGTCAAGTCTGCGCGCCGCACAAAGCAGTCGTTGACCGCGAACAATTGCTTCCTACGTCACGCGCCTACAGCTGATCGAGCGCTCAGTGCGAATGCACTGACAGCCGTAAACAAATACACAGTTTAATTTCTCCGATTAAATTCAGTATAAAGCTATAGTGACTTGATGAATTATGTTATTAACATTCAGTATTTTTCAGGATACGATTCTATAAAATATTTAAGAACTTCAGGTAAATTCTGTGTGTCTCCGACGTTAAGAGGACTTGCTATCGAGAAATTTTCAGGAAGAATGTAATTTCGAAGAAGAAACTAATAAACTAAAAAGGGTAACTATTAATTGAGTTCATTTTTCAGGTAACATATTTCCACTTAGGTACGTACTTTAGACGTAATTTGCTGCTCGCGATTACGTGATTCATACTTTGTGCTAATTTCATGTTCTATGAATTTACGTGTGAAGCGACGTGCTTGCGTACATTTTCTGATTTTTGTCAATGTTTTATTAATGAACTGGGTTGTAACTTGTATATATTATGCATCGCTTGGCTGCTATGCTTTTTCACTGATGTCATATTTTTTTAATTATGTGCCTGCTGTGCTTATTTATTTAAATTATAATTGTAACCTGATTTATTTTGCTGATGTGTTTAGGTATGTAAGTTATACTTTGTGATTTATCTGCTTGCGCCTTCATGTTTACTTATTAAGATGACATATGAACATTTATTTGCTTATGCTGATATGATGCTAATGACATGTTTACTGCTTTACGTATGGATTGCATATTTATACATATCTGTTGTTGTCATAACTACTCTTTAATTTGGTGTATAGAAATGCTGATATACTGTGTACAAACAGAGAGTTTAGGTCACACTATTGGATTAATTATAGATTGTTCGCTTGGCAGAGCCTCGTTGTAGGAATTGTGCTGCATCCACTTGTTGACATTCTGTTCTCTACTGGTATATTTACTCGCTAGTGCTTGTTTTGCTTACGCTCAGTGCCTTATATTTTTAAGATAAGAAAATGAACTGCTATAATTCGACGAACGACATTGGTACAAAGAACTTCATAGAAGTCACATGAGCTGGAGGTTTTATGGAAGCTGTATAACTTTATGCTAATAGGAAGGAAGCTAACGACATGACATACCATTACTAGGTTTAGACCATTGACAATTATTACACTGCATTTTTCGTGAGCAATTGAAATAGGAAGTGACACTTGACACAAGAAATACTCCACTTGTTTGCTTCTGTTTGCCATAATTCTTGAAGTGGTGTACACACTGTGAAATATTGTGATCATTCACACTCCGTAATCGTACTTAATTACTGAGAGTTATTCGAACTAAGTCTGTTAGAGGTCATGTATGCATTTCTTTGTTTATAATTCATAATGAGCAGAATATTTGGGTCAGATGGATTACACAGAGGTTGTGTGTTGGCAATGTGTCTTCTGATTGTATGGGATGATGAACTGAAGTTTGCCCTAGGATTTTATCTGTACTTGTTCGAGGAGACTGACTAGAGGAAAGAGTTGTTATGGAAGTGAAATGATATTGGTAATAAGGTTTATATGTATCGACGCATTGAAGAGGTATTATTGAGGTATTATTGAGATTGTGTGAAGTTGATGATTATTGGAGTTTTGGTGGATAAGAGGTAAAGTAAGTGAGATGCATTTTTTTTTGTTGGTCTTATGGAACAAGGAGGATGAAGATAGCATACTAGAACACTAAAGTAGAAGGAAGATATTCTATACACACACTTTGTTAAATCACTAAGCGGTATATACTTTTTTTTTAAGAGAGTAAGTATTTGCATATCTTGGCTCACTGACAGTTGTTCAACAACAGTACATTTGACCTGGCTTGGCAAACATTGGTCTTGACTTGATGACTATGACGTTGACTTAACTATTATTGACTGTTATACATTGCTGCCACTACTACTTGATACACATGATGAACATCAAATTTTGACAGACTTGCATTTACACAGTTAACAGTATTCAGTTACACAGTAGTACTTAATGTGGATGAAAGATGAATGAGTGTGTTTTGTGTGTTTTCCTTTCCTAATCCTACCCACCTATCTCGTAAATATTATTTTATTTGTTTGTAGTGGCTTGCACTGACACCCATAAATATTATAGGTTTACTGATATTTGAGTATTTGTAATAGTTACTACGACAATTATCGGATATCATTTGTGTATTTATTAGAATTTGTATGTTTAGTGTAAGAGCATTGTAAAAGCATTTGTATGTGTATTCAAACTATTGTTCATGCCTGAACTGTCTGATTAGTGATGGTAAACATTATGAAATGTTACCTGCACTTTTTCAACGTAATGTGTGACACTTAGGAATGATTAATTTCTGCTGATGAACTGAGTGATCAGTGATAGTGAATATCATGGACTGCCATCTGGACCTGCTCATCATTGCTAGGTGCAACTGATGGACTACTTGTATGGAAATGAAGTCACTTCTTGCTGTCTGCACCTACTCAACATTGCTGGGTGCCACTGATGGACTGCTTCTACTGAAATGATGTCACTTGTTGGTGTTTGCACCTGCTCAACATTGCTGGGTGCAACTGATGAACTGCTTCTACTGAAATGATGTCACTTGTTGGTGTCTGCACCTGCTCAACATTGCTGGGTGCAACTGATGGACTGCTTCTACTGAAATGATGTCACTTGTTGGTGTCTGCACCTGCTCTCAACATTGCTGGGTGCAACTGATGGACTGTTTCTGCTGAAATGATGTCACTTGTTGGTGTCTGCACCTGCTCAACATTGCTGGGTGCAACTGATGGACTGCTTCTACTGAAATGATGTCACTTGTTGGTGTCTGCACCTGCTCAACATTGCTGGGTGCAACTGATGCACTGCTTCTACTGAAATGATGTCACTTGTTGGTGTCTGCACCTGCTCAACATTGCTGGGTGCAACTGATGGACTGCTTCTACTGAAATGATGTCACTCGTTGGTGTCTGCACCTGCTCAACATTGCTGGGTGCAACTGATGGACTGCTTCTACTGAAATGATGTCACTTGTAGGTGTCTGCACCTGCTCAACATTGCTGGGTGCAACTGATGGACTGCTTCTACTGAAATGGTGTCACTTGTTGGTGTCTGCACCTGCTCTCAACATTGCTGGGTGCAACTGATGGACTGCTTCTACTGAAATGATGTCACTTGTTGGTGTCTGCAACTGCTAAACTTTACTGGGTGCCACTGATGGACTGCTTCTACTGTAAAGATGTCACCTGTTGGTGTTTTTTTTTTTTTTTTTTTTTTTTGTATAAACTAATCATTGAAAGCATTTTATGTGAACATTTGTATAAACTGATTTTTTTGTGTATTGTGTGAACTCTTATGTAAAGTCACTTGTATGAAAAGAAGTTGTATTGCTTATTGTATTTTATATATTAGGTTATTGAAAGGTCAGTGCAAAGCCAAAATTTTAACTATTTATGTGATATTTAGGTATTAATATTATCTTTATTTTTGTCTGTATTTTTTCTGGTCGAATTTGGTGGTATTTTCACCACCAATGCTGGCAAAAATACCATCAAATTCTGGCCTGTGGAGGAGGGGCATATGAAAGGTGGCTACACTGAGCCACTGCGCTTGAGATTGCGCCAAAGAGTATTATTCTGCCGCCTCCACAGTGCCTGTTAAGAACTCGTAGCAGTCAGTGCTTGTTGAGAGCTCGTAGTAGTCAGTGCCTGTCGAGGACTCGTAGTAGTCAGTTTGTTTTGACATGTGCTAGTGGGCAAGGCTTGTCGAGATGTTGTAGTAAGGAGTGCTTGTTCCATGTTTTATGTAGTTGTTTGATGGGATAGACAGCAGATGGTTCGAATGGAAATACTGTTCCGGACTGTCTTCCCGACTTATTAAATTGTTTTCAACTCCATTATTCATCATACTGTTGTCCTGTGTTGGCGAGTTCGCCATGTCAACAATTTCGTCATTCTCACTATTCATCATTTTCGCCTTTTTCATCGACCGCGTAATCATTTACAAAACATAAAAAATTCGTCACTGTACGAAAATTACACACAATGACTCTTTATCTCCAACAATACCATTTACATGAAATGTTTCCCTCAAACACTATTAATCGAACAATTGAAATAATTGCACTAAATTGTCAAACCCATAGACAAGACAATAAAAATTAAATTTTGAAAAATACCATTAGAAGAATGCCAATTACCAAATCTACACATGCAATATAAACTACAATTACTAAACTACAAATTACTACAACAATACTACTGTCTACTATTTTTTACAATCAGAAGAATTCCAAGGGACGATCCTAAGCAGCGGTCGTCACGTGCATGGGGGCTTAATTAAATATGATTGAAAATATTTCTTAGTTTTTTAGTAGCTGTATGTCCGATTACGCTGTGTCTCGTAATCGGTTGGCCCTGACTAGTATTATTACGCTATCTGACTGCAAAGAACAACAACAAAGAATGAAATGAAAATTTTCATTAACACAATTAATTAATTAAGTCCCCAGCAACTATAAAATCTACGAAACCAATAAGGACAAGAGTAACTGTTCTGTGTGTGGGAGTGTGACTCAACGTACACATCTGGCACGGTTCTTCTTCAACAAGACAAGAAATTTTAAATACCATTTATACTGAAGTAACTAAAGGAAATAAAAATACCATAATTACTCAAGAAAACCAGAATTACACTCTAATACAAGAACACAAGCCAGATGCTATGTTGACTGAACCTGTAATGACGCATTATTTAAAACATGGAAATAATGAAAAAACACGCAATATTTTACCATCATATATATTGACGAAAAGCACTCTGATCGTTACAGTATTTCCATTCGAACCATCTGCTGTCTATCCCATCAAACAACTACATAAAACATGGAACAAGCACTCCTTACTACAACATCTCGACAAGCCTTGCCCACTAGCACATCTCAAAACGAACTGACTACTACGAGTCCTCGACAGGCACTGACTACTACGAGCTCTCAACAAGCACTGACTGCTACGAGTTCTTAACAGGCACTGTGGAGGCGGCAGAATAATACTCTTTGGCGCAATCTCTGGCGCAGTGGCTCAGTGTTGCCACCTTTCAGACTTAACACCGGAGGTTATCAGTCCCCTATAACTTAGAACTACTTAAACCTAAGTAACCTAAGGACATCACACACATCCGTGCCCGAGGCAGGATTCGAACCTGCGACCATAACAGTCACGCGATTTCGGACTAAAGCGCCTAGAACCGCACGGCCACCGCGGCTGGCAGAAATCTGGAATAAGCTTCGATTCAGCCCTTTTTTTTTCTTGAAAACACACATTGCATGTTGTACCACCATACAGCGAGACCTTCAGAGGTGCTGGTCCAGATTTCTGTACACACCAGTACCTCTAATACCCAATAGCACGTCCTCTTCCACTGAGGCATGCCTGTATTCGTCGTGGCATACTATCTACAAGTTTATCGAGGCACTGTTGGTCCAGATTGCCCCACTCCTCAACGGCATTTCGGCGTAGATCACTCAGAGTGGTTGACGGGTCACGTCGTCTATAAACAGCCCTTTTCAATCTATCCCAGGCACGTCCGATAGCGTTCATGTCTGGAGAACATGCTGGCCACTCGAGCAATGTCGTTATCCTGAAGGAAGTCATTCACAAGATGTGCACGATGGTACAGCGACTAATGCCTCGGCAATATGCTGCCGATATGGCTGCACTTTCGGTCGGAGGATGGCATTCACATATCGTACAGTAGTCACGGCGCCTTCCATGACCACCAGCGGCGTACGTCGGCCCCACATAATGCCACCCCAAAACAGCAGGGAACCTCCACCTTGCTGCACTCGCTGGACAACGTGTCTAAGGCGTTCAGCCTGACCGGGCTGCCCCCAAACACGTCTCCGACGATTGTTTGGTTGAAGGCTTATGCGACACTCATCGGTGAAGAGAACGTGATGCCAATGCTGAGCGATCCATTCGGTATGTTGTTGGGCCCGTCTGTACAGCGCTGCATGATGTCGTGGTTGAAAAGATGGACCTCGCCATGGACGTCGGGGGTGAAGTTGCGCATCATGCACTCTATTTCGCACAGTTTGAGCCGAAGCACGACGTCCTGTGGCTGCGACAAAAGCATTATTCAACATGGTGTCGATGCTGTCAGGGTTTTTCCAAGCCATAATCGGTAGGTAGCGGTCATCCACTGCAGTAGTAGCCCTTGGGCCGCCTGAGCGAGGCATGTCGTCGACAGTTCCTGTCTCTCTGTATTCCCTCCATGCCCGAACAACATATCCTTGCTTCACTCCGAGACGCCTGGACACTTCCCTTGTTGAGAGTCCTTCCTGGCAAAAAAGTAACAATGCGGACGCGATCGAACCGCGGTATTGACAGTCTAGGCATGGTTGAACTACAGATAACTCGAGCCGTGTATGTCCTTTCTGCTGAAATGGCTGGAACTAATAGCTTCTGCTCATGCATGATTGTTTAATCTTTGGGCAGCTTTAGTAACATCTCTGAAGAGTCAAATGGACTGTGTCTGTGATACAGTATCCACAGTCAACAACTATCTTCAGGAGTTCTGGGAACTGGGGTGATGCAAATCTTTTTTTGATGTGTGTGTGTGTATATATATATTCACATCTATATCACAGTTTTTCCATGGTGTACCTGTTGGACATTTAAAAATTTAGTAAAATGATACCAAATTTGGTACTGTTTCTGTTATGAACGAAACATTCTAAAATTTTTCTAAAAAGTAAATAGCTTTGAGTTCTGTACTACAATAAGTTACTAGTTTTCTTTTTATGGAAACAAGGAGTTACCTACGGAAACAATTTGAGATGAAATTAGAAATTTTATACCTGTCAGGCATCGGGTAAATGATAAACACCATCTTTTGTAGTGTGTGTTGAACGAATTCCTAAGACACTGACAACCGTAGTAATGAGGAATTAGGTCAGGTTAAGAGATTCTGCTAGTATTCTGCCCTCTCGGTAAACGGTAAAGGGTAGTTACCAGCTCCAGTATGTGAAAGCATCTGGCAGCATTGTGTCTCGTTATATGCTTTTAACAGATTTGGTTTGCTATCCGTGGGAAACTTATTGTAGTCTCTTGAGTTTTTATCGACTTATACAATGTCCGAAACAACTTACGGGCATGCAGCGGAGTGATTCCATCGACAACCGCCGATATTTCGACAAGTGTTTAGTAATTTTCACTATCGACATCTTCTGGGGTTGATCATGGCGCTAGTGTTTACAGTGTATGTATGTGTGTGTGTGTGTGTGTGTGTGTGTGTGTGTATTATCTTTCTCTTCAAGACGAAGTTTTAAACTCCCACGCGAAGTGCTTACTTAGCCTTGAAAATGACGTAGTATGCTCAGGTCAAAATATCGGTGGTTGTCGACAACGTCACTCGGCTGCATTCCATAAGTTATGTGAACATTTTTGTGCCGTCACTTTCCGTTGAGAATTTAGAAAGTCTATTCGGAACGTGAGGTCTGGTCGGATGCATGGAACCCACGTGAAAATCCGATGAAGCTTTGCACAGATGTGTTGGACAGTGTGTCACATCTCTCTTTTCGGTTCTCAGCGCGGTGAGCACGTAAGGACACCCAGAAAATAGTGTCTCCCACCAAGTGTGAGGACCTGGTAAGAGATTTAGCCTGACCTCATGCAGTCCACATGACATGACTGGCATGCGTTTCGGCCGCACTCTGCAGCGGCAATGAAGATGCTCCTGCAGCGTTTGCGACGTGAAGTATTTGATCACCCACAATACAGCCCTTAATTGGCTCCCCTCGAGTTTCACCTCTGCTCACATGAACGACTAGCTGTGAAGACAACATTCTGGAGCAGCCGACGTGCTTAGACCAGCGTAGAGAATTGGCGGAAAGAACAGGCAGCTGACTCGTGTGATTTCGGTATTGGAAAGTTGGTACAACGCTAAGAAAAACGTCTAAGTTGGAACTGCAACTATGTACAGAAGCAATAGGGAGGTGTATCTTTATTTTCAAAGCGGTTTTGTTTCGCCACCGATAGGGTCTTACTTTCCGTATCTACTGAAGTTACTGGTGTTTGGTTAAGACTTTAACACAAGAAAAGATCACAACACGCACAGGTACATTGCAGATAGTAATTGAAACTCATACGATATCACTTGAAAAATTAACCAAATTCAATACTTTTTATAACTCAGGTACCTGGTCACCGATTTTATTTGGAATTTCAGACAAATGAAACTGTTTGCATACCTATTTTTTGAGGACACAGACAAAGACAGATGTTCAAAAGTTCAAAAGTTACACATTATCTTCCGAATAAATTATATAGAAAGTAGATATTATATAGTAATGAAGTGCTCAAAAAATACATAATAATTTCTGTAGAATTTCAGTGGTGAGAGAAGACGGACACAGCAGTAGAAAAGTAACGTGTGGACCTTTACAGTGTTTGTATTGGACTCTGTAGAAAGATATTTTATAAAAGGTTGTAACTCACAGAAGTAACAGATAACAGTGCCTAATAAATGCTGCATTTTTGAAAAATATTCTCCTACTTCGCATCACTATAATACTAATGGAGTGAATATATCGTATTATTTATAAAAACCTACGTAGTAGAGTTTGGTCGACAGCTGCGTGAGACTGAAGGAAATTCGTGAACCGACCAATACCTCAGTACTAAGATGCGTCAAAGAGCAGTGCATGTGAGTTCGCAGGGCTACGGAAAGCCATGCCAAGAAATGGCACGTAATCTCCAACAGAGAAAAGTGAAGCTGTTTTATCTGTGGCTCTGTAAAATGTGTTGACTCAGATAGAGCCATGGTGGGGGCAATCACGTATCTCTTGAATACCGCGCTTCGTTACCAATTACAGGAAACGATAATTGACAATGTAAGTTTAATAACGCAGAATACCGTAAGGAAATTGACAAAAAAATGTTCACGACTATTGACATGTTTTCGGAGTGGATACCAATAAATCACTCTGAAATTTATCCACGTTGTGGAATTTATTGAGGTCAGCGAATGTGTTACAAATTATAAAACAATTTTTTCTGCTTCAGTCAGTATTTACTACTATTTATTAGCATGACGCCTTTCGGCAGCACTGTGCTATCATCAAGAATTTTCCTGATAGTAACGATAACGATACAGAATGGTTCCAATAGCTTTTTCCATGAGGGGTGTTATAAATCGCTGGCACTCTGAGGCCAACTTTATCGGGATACAAATGTTGTCGGTAGGATTTCTGCCGATCCCTATGATAAGTATCCACTTGGCTTGAAATACAGGAATCACAGCGGAGCCCGAGTAAATGCTGTAAAATACACAAAAGATATTGTTTGAAAAACAGAGGCTTCCATTTCACACATTAAACTATTGCGACTCTGACGAAAGAAAAAGTTGCATTACACTATGTGAACACAGCTTAATAGAAACACCCGCTATGCTATGGAAGGGTGCACTTGATCACCAAAGAACATAGAGAAACACTTCTCGTAGTTTAGCGCCAGATGCCAGTGATTAGGCTGCAAGTGATCCTGGAGAGAGAATGCAAACATAATCGATGAATACAGAGGGAGCTACGACAGTTCGTCACATTTCCGTAACATCGTCGTTTCCTAACCGAGCCAATTAGAAGCCGTCCTCTGCACATAAAAGTGGGAGCCTCGCCAGTTTCATGAAACTACTAACTGGCCTAACTTGGGGTTTACACCGCACCACTATCCACCCCACCTACAAAATATTCATCCGTCCTATCTTCTCCTATGCAAATGTCGCGTGGATATCTGCCCTATAAGTCCCACTACATCTGCGAACGTCGTGCACTCCGTCAAGCTTTTCGCATTCAACTATCTTCCCCATGTGGATATTCTGCCACCTCATCAAATTATCACTTTATCTCAGGCACATCGAACACGTCCGTATCTCCTATACCATCTACAAACTAGATTTTAATAACTCTATTGTTTCCTCTCATATCAACCAAAAAAATGCCGCACTTTTATAAACACATCCAACTGAGCTTTTAGCTACAAACGCTACACATCCTATCCCGTCGGAACTTCAGCCGACTCCATCTTCCAGAGAATGAAAACGGCTCCAATTTTTATGCATCTTACGAGCTATAGCTTCTCCCAGTTATTTCGTCTCCACATAATGGCTCCCCCTTCTCTCGTTCTCTTACATATCACTCCCTCCCTTCCTGTCCTGGTACAAATGACCCCCTCCCCCCCCCCCCCACAATAAACTCATTCTTCCTTTTTGTCTTTATCCACCTTACCAGCTGCTCTCTTTATAGATACCACCCCACGGCTTATAAATGTATACCCACAATCGTCATAATGTTTAATCTCCGCTCAAGTTCTTCACCCAGCGCAGGCCCTTCAACTACATAGTTAAAGAGCTGTGGTTCTTTCAAACGTCAACCGTCATTTTAAAGTTCTAAAATGTCAGTTTTGTCTTTTTATCTTTAGCTGTCAGACTTCTTGTTTCCTTCTTAAACTACAACATTGAAAACCACATTTATCCTTATAAACGTCTGTATATTGTATTACAAAAATTTAAACTTGTGCGTACATAAATAAGTGTGGCTCCTTTGTTTCATAAATTGAGTGTGCCCACATTATGGTTGTGCAAGTCATGCACAGTAATATTATTTCCAGAAGACCCTAAGATCTCAGCAACACTATGTCGAAAGTGGTCACTGGGGAAATCAAAATCTTTTTTATTTTATTTTTTAACCTGGCCGCGTGGCCAGCGACCGTTTACAAAGTAAAATTAAAGCACTATCAACCCATGCTCGCCAAAGAGGAGTCTTCTCATCCACGTTTCGGCACTGCGATGAGTGCCTTCAGAATGGTATAAAGCCGTTACTTGACGTATGATTCCGTGTTCTGCTCGCTGAAGTATTCAGCTCCCTATGTATTTCCTAAATGGCGTTTTCAGCGTTTAAGCTGTATTTGTAAGCTCTCATGTAGACAAGTTGTTATCGTGTCTGCTGCTGTCAGCTAAAATTGTTGCTTTTACTTCATGTACAAAATTATAACCATCGTAACATTCGTCTGTCTATATTTTGAATGTTAAATAGCCTGTTTGTATTTGTGGCACTCTTGGTGTAATGATCACCTGCCCACAATTGCTAACGGGGGCGCCTCAGTCTGATGCTTCCGTAGCTCGGCGGGTGTCAGCGGCCCATAGTGCCTTGCCTGCTACGTAACCTGTTTTAAAAATTCCGTGACTGAAGCTTTATCGCTTGATATTTAGCTTTATACACGACATGTAAGGCTGTTTCTTTTTTTGTGCTACTAGTTAGTATTTACACTTAAAATTTTTTTTCCTGTAATTTTGTAATTACTTTATAGAACACTTTGAGAGTTTTAATTCTGATGAAGGCACTCATAACAGTGCCGAAAGCTAGGTCAGAAGACTCCTTTTTTGCGAGCATGAGCTGCTATTGCTTTAATTTTTTTTTTTTAAATCAAAATATTTCAAAACGCGTTCTTGGCTACAGACCGCCCTTGCAACGTGTACAGCTTAAATAAATAGGTTTATTGACTTAATTTCTGTAAATGTTCCAGGCTGAAGGTTAGGTACCGTAGAAGGTGTCCCCTCCCTCTCCTCCCTCCCCAGGTCGCCCCGACCACATTGGGTGAGGAAGATGAAAAAAAAAAAAAAAAAAGTTTCACGGCTGACTTAGACCCTGACGACGATGGTGGAGGCAATGAGCGAAATCTCAGGATCTTATCCGAATCTGACGCAGCAAGTAAACCGACAATTATTTATCCAAGGACTCAGTTGCGAAAGACTTCGTAGCTAATGACCTGCTAAGTGTACATAGATTCCAACTTTCGGATAAAATAAAGTAACTGTAGGACGTAAGTTTAACTGTTACCATCGCGAACACCCCTGACTGAAAGTAAAGCCAGCCGATTATCCTTATACCGTTGCTGTTACAGGCTGACAAAATGTGCGGAAAATTGAGGCGAGCAATTACGAAAATCGGAGCAAAGTTAAACTGCGAAAGTTTATGATAGTATCTTTCCTTCGAAGTAGCTCTGTCGCGTGGGAGGAGTGACACCGGCCGCCCCTGTGCTGACCGTCCGCCCCGCGGCGGTGTCGGTGTCCACCGGCGGGAGTTTGGGCGCGGCGCGGCTGACGCTGAGCGCTTGTGTCGGCGCCAGTCATGTCGGATAATGGTAATGACTCGGCGGCTATTTATATGCGCCAGTGGAGGAGGTGCCCGCCGATAAGAGGTTGCGGCGTCGGCCGGGCGCAGGCCGGGCTCTGCTGGCCGGGATATGGGCGCCCGGCACGCGACCACTGAATCAAGTCGCCACCTGCGAGGCGCCGCGCCGCGACGAGCCGCACTCAGCAGAGCCTACCCCGGCCGCGCCGCAGCGCGCGATCTTGTGCCGCCTGCAGACCGGCTACCCAACCGACACTGCCGCCTCACCGGTAGCCGCTGAACACGGGGCCGCCGTATGTGCAAGGAACTGGAACTCACCATATAAGAATTTCGTTTCGGCGCTTTGATCTGACAATGCCCAGTTTGCATGCCAGTAGAGCTTCCTTTTACGACAAAGTACAATCAGATATGAACTGCTAGTAACTTCGAGGCTAATAAAGCGTGAACATTGGTTGAGCCCACACTGGATACATCTACATCTGCATCTACATCTACATCACACTTAAGTGCCTGGCAGAGGGTTCATCGAACAATTTTCAGACTACCTCTCTAACATTCCACTCTCGAATGGCGCATGGGAAAAAGGAACACCTAAATCTTTCCGTTCGAGCTCTGGTTTCTCTTATTTTATTATGATGATCATTTCTCCCTACTTAGGTGGGCGTCAACAAAATATTTTGGCATTCGGAAGAGAAAGTTGGTGATTGAAATTTCGTGAAGAGATCTCACTGCAAAGAAAACCACCTTTGTTTCAGTGACTGCCACCCAAACTCGCGTATCATGTCAGTGACACACTCATCCCCATTGCGCGATAACACGAAACAAGTTGTCCTTCTTTGCACTTTTTCGATATCCTCCGTCAATACTACCTGGTAAGGAGCTCACACCGCGCAGCAGTAATCCAACAGAGGACGGACAAGTGTAATGTAGGCTGTCTCTTTGCTGGGTTTGTCGCATCTTCGCATGTTCTGCCAACAAAGCGCAGTCTTTGTTTCGCCTTTCCCACAATATTATCTATGTGGTCTTTCCAATGTAAGCTGCTCGTAATTGTAATTCCTAGGTATTTAGTCGAATTGAGAGCCCTTAGATTTGTGTGATTTATCGTACACCCAAAATTTATCGGATTTCTCTTAGAACCCATGTGAATAGCCTCGCACTTTTCTTTGTTTAGTGCCAATTGCCACTTTTCGCACCATACAGAGATTCTCTCTAGATCATTTTGTAATTGGAATTGATCTTATGATGAGTCTACTAGACGGTAAATTACAGCGTCATCTGCAAACAATCTATGGGGGCTGCTCAGAATATCACCTAGATCATTTATGTAAATCAGGGACAGCAGAATGCCTATGATACTACCTAGCGCAACGTCAGATATGACTTCTGTTCTGCTCGATGATTTACCGTCTATCACTACGAACTCTGACCTCTATGAGAGGAAACCACGAATCCAGTCACACAACTGAGACGATACTCCATATGCACGCAATTTTATTAACAGTCGCTTGTGAGAAACGGTATCAAAAGCCTTCTGGAAATCTAGGAATATGGAATCGATATCATTATTTGTTTTGCCTATGACGTCATTTTGCCATTGTAGGCGCAAGGGAGTAATTTATACGAATTATTACATTGGTGCATAAGTTCGTAATGATTTTGTTTTGCTTGTTGATATTCCGGTTGTGATGGGTTTATTTATTAACGGTCATATTTTTATTTGTAGTGCACGGTTGCTATTTGGGTTTACATATGGTCATTTTGCCACTTAGGGATAGTGAACGGAGCCGTGGACGCTAGAAAACGGACTGCCAAGTGGAGAAATCGGGTCATTCCCAACAAATTCTTCTGTTTGAGTCCAACAGAGGGGTGACGCAGCGAGGAACATTTGTGGCGTGTAAGGGGATAATTCCATTGGATAGAGGACGACAAGAAATGATCGTTGGACATTCGTGTCTCTCCACGTTCAAGAAGACCATCAGGATTTAATGAAGATGATTTAAACATATTGATCCACAATGATCCAAGTCACTGCACTTGAGAACTGGCATATGTGCGACGTTTGCATGCAATGGGAAAGTTTCAAAAAGCAGGTTTATGGGTACCACATGCTCTAAGCCAAAATCACGAAAGTTAGGGGTGACCACACGTGCATCTCTGCTTGCTTGTCATCAGTTGGCTCATGAACAACACCGAACATTCCTTTTCTTGTATCGTTATTGGCGATGCAAGTAAAACAAAGGAATGGCTGAGCCCAAACAAAGCAGCAACTCCCGGAACAAGGATCTGCACGCATCCACAAAAGATAATGTTATAAGTCTAATGGAACAGCGACGGTGTGGTATACCACGGATTGCTTCCCGGAGGTGTAATCTTTAATGTTGACATCTATTGTCAACAACTGAGACGTCTCGTAGACGCATTCTAAGAACAACGATCAGGAAGACGGCGTAAAGTGATGCTACTCCACGATAAAGCCAGCCGAATTCTGAAAGACTGAGGAAAAAAGAAAACATTATACAGGAGTTGGGTTGGGATGTCATTCCGCTTCCAATTTTTACATCCGATATCTTTCCCACTCAGTTTTTTATCTTTGCGCTTTCTATCGACCAACCTTCAAATAACTTCCTTTCCGGAAAATATGCGCTGAAAACATTGATCGACGGATTTTCGTATAAAATCACATGATTTCTGCAATTGCGGAACCTAAAAGTTATCACAGTGTTGTCAGTCTGTTGTAAATAACGAAGGAGAATATTTTACTGATGACTAATATTTTATTGATGGTTGTAGAGAGTTTAATTTTAGAAAAATGATGGTAATAAAGTTAACTGAAACTGTACAAATGTGTCAGATAATCTGCTTTTATTAATACCATAGAACACGTGAATTCATGTTAAACCGGAAAAAACAAAGTTCAGTGTTAAGGAAGTTGTATAGTGTGCATACAATTTGACAATACATTCCCAATAAACAAACATTACATCGGCGTATTCCTCTGTCGTAAATATGAAAGGCATCCCTATATCATAAATAATCTACAAACTACAACAGTTATTATGTGGTTTCACTTAAATACACTGATGTTATTATGTACTTACACTAAACAATACAGAAAACTAACTCGTTAGGAAACACCTGAAACAACTCATAAACGGTTGCCAATAATAACACAAACATTTCTACATTGTTAATGGAAAATAAAGAAATTTACTTGCTTAATAATCTTTGCTTCTCTGGATATTCTGGAAAACTACTGCAGATACACGTCTGGGACACGTTTTATTAGATTCACCAAATCAATAACACCAAAATGAATGGAAATAGTGCTTTACTTTAACCTCGTACAATTTTTCGATGGCTTCATATTAGCGAAGTTGCTAAATTTCAGGCAAAACTTTTTTATTAGCCGTAACTCCGTAAGTAAACATTTGCGCACCTATTTTCAAATGAACTTTTTTCTTTAGTTTTAATCGTAGAATAACAAATTAAGATATTTGCATATCTTCGGGAATCGTCTCGTAGAACATTAAGTTCCTCTTGTTTTTGTGGTGTGTTAATACTTAATTGAACAACTTCTCAGTTCACGAATTTCATGTTCGCATTTTGACAGACCTAAAAAGAAATAGTGCAACGTATTGGGTGAGTACGTAATTTTTACAGTAGGGCAGTGTCTGTATTTAAAGTGCCTGTATTATTAGATGAAGTGTTCCTTCTGACGTGCATGCATATCTGAAGGAAGATTATATCGAACTAGAGAAACACTGTAAAATATAGACATTGCCCTATTGTATTTCATGCCAAGAAAGTCAGTATGACGAGCAAAACACTGTATCTCCCACTGCGGGCATCATACGATGTGTATGCGAGCGCTGTGGGAGGTAGACGATGGGAAGTATGGAAATTTGTGTCGGTTCTCGCAGCGTACTCGGATGGCCATAGCCGTTAGGGCGACTGCTCGCGTGAAGCGGGATATACGGGTTCGAGTCCCAATCCGGCACAAATTTTCGCTTGTACTAGTAAATAGTACTGGCGATGTACAGCCATACACACAATTTACCAATCATTTCATAACATACGCTACTGGCCATTAAAATTGCTACACCAAGAAGAATTTCAGATGATAAACGGGTATTCATTGGACAAATATATTATACTACAACTGACATGTGATTACATTTCTACGCAGTTTGGGTGCATAGATCCTGAGAAATCAGTACCCAGGACAACCACCTCTGGTCGTAATAACGGCCTTGATACGCCTGGGCATTGAGTCAAACAGAGCTTGGATGGCGTGTGCAGGCACAGCTTCAACACGATACCACAGTTCATCAAGAGTAGTGACTGGCGTATTGTGACGTGCCAGTTGCTCGGCCACCATTGACCAAACGTTTTCAGTTGGTGAGAGATCTGGAGGATGTGCTGGCCAGGGCAGCAGTCGAACATTTTCTGTATCCAGAAAGGCCCGTACAGGACCTGCAACATGCGGTCGTGCATTATCCTGCCGAAATGTAGGGTTTCGCAGGTATCGAAGGAAGGGTAGAGCCATGGGTCGTAACACATCTGATATGTAACGTCCACTTTTCAAAGTGCCGTCAAGGAGACCGAGACGTGTAACCAATGGCACCCCATACCGCCACGCCGGGTGATAAGCTAGTATGACGATGACGAATACACGCTTCCAATATGCGTTCACCGCGATGTTACCAAACACGGATGCGGCCATCATGATGCTGTAAACAGAACCTGGATTCACCCGAAAAAAATGGCGTTTTGCCATTCGTGCACTCAGGTTTGTCGTTGAGTACACCATCGCATTCGCTGTTTGCCTGTGATGCAACGTCAAGGGTAAACGCAGCCATGGTCTCCGAGCTGATAGTCCATTTTGCTGCAAACGTCGTCGAACTGTTCGTGCAGATGATTGTTGTCTTGCAAACGTGCCCATCTGTTGACTCAGGGATCGAGACGTGGCTGCACGATCCGTTACAGCCATGCGGATAAGATGCCTGTCATCTCGACAGCTAGTGATAGGAGGCCGTTGGGATTCAGCACGGCGTTCCGTATTACCCTCCTGAACCCACCGAATCCATATTCTACTAACAGTCATTGGATCTCGACCAACGGGAGCAGCAATGCCGCGATACGATAAACCGCAATCGCGATAGGCTACAATCCGACCTTAATAAAAGTCGGAAACGTGATGGTACGCATTTCTCCTCCTTACACGCGGCATCACAACGAAGTTTTACCATTCAACGCCGGTCAACTGCTGTGTGTGTATGACAAATCGATTGGAAACTTCTCTCATGTCATCACGTTGTAGGTATCGCCACCGGCGCCAACCTTGTGTGAATGCTCTGAAAAGATAATAATTTGCATATCACAGTATCTTCTTCCTGTCGGTTAAATTTCGCGTCTGTAGCACGTCATCTTCGTGGTGTAGCACTTTTAATGGCCAGTAGTGTAAATTTTACTTATACGGCGTAGGAATGACAGCATTATTTTTAGCTTTGTTCGCAATATGTCAAACATAACGCACTGTGTTCCATCAGATACCGAAAGGACTGCGATATGAAGCTACTTAAATCAATTGTACATTATACTCCGCATTAAATCGTACCGCCTGAATGGAACAAAAATTGTTGGGTTACACATTCTTCTAAATTAATCGTATTACGGTATAAAAAATTTAGCTATTTATCTGGAAAGACATATTACGCAGTTGCACAACTTGACTAGAGTCGGTCTATAAACAGAACGTAAACTACTTTTCGTACACACTAGACACGTACACAGTATTATGCAGTAAGCATCCCGGACTCTATCCTCCCACAGTTTCAAAAACTCCCCCACCTCCTTCCATCCCGTCGCACCTCCCTACAATGGGTGCAAATATAGCCCGCACTTGTATATTATACAGTGTAAAGGTGGAATTACTTTACTAAAACTGCTATAAGATAAATGTTTCACTGGAACTGTGAGGCTTGGTGGCTGTGTGCTTAGATACTCCACTGCTAACAGAACTGTTTGTCGTTCAGTAACCGCAAGAGCGTTAGGACGCAGCCACGTGGCAAGGTAAGACTTGATGCTGCAAACAGAAAAATATTAAAACCGCAGAAAAGTTAAAGACAACTGAAAATTTTAAGAGTTCATCTATTTTGGAAAAGCAAACAACATACTAGAGTAGTTTCAGTTTGTGAAAGTGCCAGAAGAAGGCCCAGAAAAAACGAACACAAGATGAATTTTTGAGAAAAATATTTGAAAAAAAGCTAACGATTAGAAAAGGAAGCAACACTGAAGCTTTTTAAGTTAAGGAAATTTTCTCTGTTTATAAGAGCTACAAAAATTTATTAAAATAAAACACAAATAACCTGCAATTCCTTAAAGAGTCGAACTCTCCTGTATACAACAGCTTCAAATATCTGATTAGTTTACAAATAAGCTAAGGTGTTAAATATCTGCCTTTAAGCGTGCAATCAAGGAAAAATCTTTGGAAATGTTTGAAATTATGGTTAAAGTTTACTGTAATTTGCTAAATGCTCTCATTATGAAACAGTGGACGAATATAATCTGGGCAATTTGCGCTCAGCTTTAAGCAAAACCTTGTTTTTCAGGCATCAATATGTCTATGACGCCATACCTGCTGAACTTGTGTCGTACAATAATTTGTCACGTACATTCAGTGGTATATGCAGATACGGTCTGAAAACCGTATTGCGAATAGAGTCGGTAGTAAAAAAACAACAATTGAATTCAAACTTCTTGCTTGATGTTGAAGTTTGGTTGCATGAACAGCGAAAATGTAGTGAGTCCTAACATTTTTCTTTAACTATTTCTCGTGTGTGTGTGTGTTGGGGAGGGGGGAGAAGATAAGCGAAAAAAACTTTCTTAAAAGTCCGAAATTATGTGTAAAGTTTGTCGAAAATCACCAAGTGACTTCATTTGCAAATACTGAGAATGACCACACTTCGCACGCCGCGATCGCAGTGTAGACATTTTCATTGTTACAAGGTGAATGGTTTCAACGGACTTATGCTGCCATCATCTCATCACATGTAAATTGCTATGAAATGAACTTCGCACGTTTCATTAGATCAAATGTTGTCAGGATAAGACTGTTGAAACCGGTCACCTTGTAACAATAAAAGTTTCTACACTGCGATCGCGGCGTATGAACTGTGTTCACTATAAACCATACCGATAGCCTCACAGCACAGCATGTGTACGTCTCAAATATTAGATGAATGAAGCCCTGGTATTTTTGCGACGTCAGGAAACGCTGCTTCAAGACAAACAGTTGGAACAGTAGTATCTATATGATTGTGTTAACTTCTAATATAAGATTATACCCCTTAATGTGTGTGTCGTGGGAGAAATTTAAATTTTTAAAATCGGTTAACAATCACGCGAAGTACTGAAAATCATATACATCTACGTGATTGCTATTCAAAATAAAGTTCCTGGAAGAGGGTTCAATGAACCACCTTCAAGCTGTCTCTACCGTTCCACTCTCGAACGGCGCGCGGAAAAAGCGAACACTTAAATTTTTCTGTGTGAAAACTGATGATTGAAATTTCGTGAGAAGATCCCGTCGTAACGAAACGCCTTTGTTTTAATGATTGCCGCTCCAATTCACGCATCATGTCTGTGGCACTATATCCCCTATTTCACGATAATACAAAACGAGCCGCCCTTCTTTGAACTTTTTCGATGTCATCCACCAGTCCCACCAGATGTGGATTCCACACCGCACAGGAATTCTAAAGAACAGGGTGGACAAGCGTGGTGTAAGCAGTCTCTTTAGTAGACCTGTTGCACCTTCTAAGTGTTCTACCAATGAATCGAAGTCTCTGTTTCACTCTGCCCACAACGTTGTCTATGTGATCGTTCCAATTCAGGTTATTTGTAATTGTAATCATTAAGTATTTAGTTGAATTTACAGCCTTCAGATTTGTGTGACTTACCGCGTAATGGAAATTAGCGGAGTTCTTTTACTACTCATGTGAATAACTTCGCACTTTTCTTTATTCAGGGTCAACTGCCACTTTTCGCACCATGCACATATCTTACTAAACCATTTTGTAATTCGTTTTGGTCATCTGATGTCTTTACAAGACGGTAAATGACAGCATCATCTGCAAACCATCTAAGGCGGCTATTCAGATTGTCTCCTATGTCGGTAATATAGATCAGGAACAATAGAGGGCCTATACCTTGGGGAACGCCGGATATTACTTCTGTTTTACTCGATGACTTCCGGTCTTTTACTACGAACTGTGATCTTTCTGACAGGAAATCACGAATCCAGTCGCCCAACTGAGGCGATATTCCATAGGCACGCAATTTGGTTACAAGACGCTTGTGAGGAACGATGTCGAAAGCCTCCTGGAAATTTAAAAATATGGAATCAACTTGACATCCTCTGTCGATTGCACTCATTGTTTCATGAGTATATAGAGCTAGTTGTGTTTCACAAGAACGACATTTTCTGAAACCGTGCTCACTGTGTGTCAATAAGCCCATTTCTTGGACGTAATTAATAATGTTCGAAAACAACACATCTTCCACAGACACTACTGCAAATCGATGTTAGTGATATTGGACTGTAATTCAGCGGATTTCTCATACTTGCCTTTTTGGGTGTTGGTGTGACTTGAGCAATTTCCCGTCTTTAGGTACGGAACTTTCTGCAAGAGGGCGGTTGTATATAATTGCTAAATACGGAGCTATTGTACCAACATACTCTGAAAGGAACCTTACTGGTAAACAATCTGGACCAGACGCCTTGCCTTTATTACGTGATTCAAGCTGCTTTGCAAGACTGAGGATATCTAATTCTATGTTTCTCATCTTGGCAATTGTTCTTAATTCAAATTCACCGATATACACTTCGTCTTCTTTGGTGAAAGAGTTTCGGAAAACCGTGTTTAATATCTCTGTTTTAGTGGGTGCGTTATCAATGACTTCCCCGTTGTTGTCGCACAGTGAATGTACTGATTGCGTCTTGACATTAGTGTGTTTTATGTATGACCAGAATCTCATTGGGTTTTCAGCCAGATTCCGAGACAGAGTTTCGTTGTGGAAATTATTATACGTACCTCGCATTGTAGTATGCGCTATATATCGAACTTCTGCTGGAAGCCGTTACATAGGGTACTTGCAACTGGAATTTCGTTCCTGATTAGCGGTTTAGTAAAATGCAAAGTGGACAGAAGCAGTCCGAAAACTTTGTAATGGTGTTTCACGCTGCGAAATGTTGAGAAATAATTGTTAAGAAAAAAATTATGTACGTTTCGTCAATCAGGAGTTATTTGGTATTGAATTATTAGCCCTCCCGATGTTGTGAACATAAATTCAAGCACTTGCATGCGCTAAAATGCGGTAATGCCCAGACATCTGTAAGTCCGTGAGTTACCAGTAATGCAAATGATCATTACCAGCTAACCTGTGCCTTTTTCGGAAGTGATGTATTTAAGCTTGGTGAGCTAAAGCTAAGTCAGATCGGTTGGAGGATCCCGAACTAAGAACACGTTTGACGACACTGTCTCTGGCTGGCTGCTTGAATTTGCGCGCGCAGCGACCTGGTTAACTTCAATGCTAAATAAGTCGGATACTGCGCAACATACCGAATTTTTTTCTAAACAGATATTTCTCAGTACAGCCTCCCCTAAAACATCATTACAAGGTTTTCAGACTGTTTCTGACCACTCTGTAGATGTGATTCTGTCATATTATTACACTTTCTACACCTTTGTCATCTGTCATGTCTCTGAGTAAGACATAGTATTCAAAATGGTTCTCGGTCTAAAATTCACATAGTGCTCATATGTCCTAATTTATATCTGGCCTTGTGTACTGGATCATTATCTATAGACATAATTATCACTAAGAGTAATGCGAGTGCGACCAAAACATAAATGATTTCATTGGATTTATGTTAACAGTCGGTACAGGCTTTAAAGTTCCTGATGTCAAACAGCGATAATGCTTGTACAACGTTAGAAGATTATTATTTGCAGTATGTGTTGAAAAAGGTATCAAAAAATAAGAATCTTTAGTAAAAGAATTTACTGGAAAATTTCACTAAGGGTGGAAAGTTGGCATTATTGAAAGAGTTTAATGCTGTATTTCACATCTGCCACCTATTATATTAACAATATATGAGAAGGAAAGTTGCTACTCACCATATAGCGGAGATGCTGAGTCGCAGATAGGCACAACAAAAGGACTCTCAAAATTAAAGCTTTCTGCCATTAAAGCCTTCGTCACTATTCACAATATTGATAACGGCTGTGATGTGGGGTCTGAGTGAGGTACTGTGCCCCAGGGATCAGTGATGGGGTCGCTGCTGTTCCCTATTTATATAAATGATATGCCCTCTAGTATTACGGATAACTCTAAAATATTTCTGTTTGCTGATGATAGTAGCTTGGTAGTAAAGGATGTTGTGTGCAACACTGTCTCGGTTTCAAATAGTGCAGTACATGACCTCAGATCATGGCTTATAGAAAACAAACTAACGTTAAATCACAGTAAGACTCAGTTTTTACAGTTTCTAACACACAATTCAACAAAACCTGACGTTTTAATTTCACAGAACTGGCATATGATTAGTGAAACTGAACTGGTCAAATTTCTAGGAGTTCAGATAGATAGTAAGCTGTCGTGGAAAGCCCACATTCAGGATCCTGTTCAAAGGCTTAATACTGCCATTTTTACTATTCGAACGGTATCAGAAATGAGTAATACTTCGACACAAAAATTAGTCTACTTTGCTTATGTTCATTCGCCTATGTCGTATGCTATTATATTTTGGGGCGACTCTTCACGTTCTATAAGGATATTTGTGGCTCAGAAACGGGAGGTTCGGGCTATAAGTGCTGTGAGTTCACGAACCTCTTGTCGACCTCTGTTCACGAGTCCGGGTATTTTGACTTTGGCCTCTCAAAATGTATATTCTTTATTGTCGTTTCTTGTTACCAACGTTGGTTTATTCTCAAGAATAAGCAGCTTTCACTCGGTTAATACTCGGCAGAAATCAAACCTGCATTTAGATCGGACTTCTTTAACGCTTGTGCAAAAATGTGTTCAGTATTCATTTTCAATAAGCTGCCACTCGAATTCATAAACCTTAGCAGTAATCCACGCGCTTTCAAATCGAAACTGAAGAGTTTCCTCATGGATCACTCCTTCTATTCTGTAGAGGAGTTCCTTGAAAAATTAAGCGGATTCTTATTGTATTGCTGATAGCGTTTACTTAAACTTATGGACTGACTTTTTTTATTGTAATTTCATGTAGTGACACGTTCCATGACCTTGGAGATTTGCTCCTCAATTTCGTCCTACGGAACTTGACGTGTAAATAAATAAATAAACAAACAATTGACAGACATATGCGCATATGTGTGTGTGTGCACGTATGTGTGTCTGTTGTTGACGAAGGCCTTAATGTCGAAATATTTATTTTTGAGAATCCTTTTGTTGTTCCTATCTGCGACTCAGCATCTCCGCTATATGGTGAATAGCAGCTTTCCTTCTCATACATTGTTACATTTGATCCTGGATTTTCCATTGTTTGACCTATTATATCAAGATACATTTGGAGAAAATGATTTTGCTTTGAAGACACCAACGTTGCCTCACATATGGAGTATTATTCATATTTTCGGTGGCTAGGGCTCCCGTATGTGAGTTTACCGTATCACCGGCACACATCTACTTTTTGCAGCCGTTTCAGTTACCTGCTACTGCCAGTCAACAATTTCCATGTTAATTCATTCTCGCGAACACGGTGTATCTCTCCACGCTGAATGTATTTGCATTTGTAAATTTAACTACGCCGTTGAAGCACTTATTACAGATCTCCATAAGGACGGCTGCACCGTGTGGCTATTATTACCGGTCATAATACTTCGAATGGAGAAATCTGCCGTTAATTTGCATATATTGTTCTCCAAAAAGTGTTGAGCGAATGTCAAATATCGGAAGGACATTAAATTTCATAGCAGCCAGCCGGATTAGAGCTGCATAATGGGTCGAGTGCTGTGCGGGTGATTGTAGTATAGACGATCTCGATTAAGCTGCGATTCTTGTTCAATGCCGTGGCGGTAACAATCCCGTCCGTATACCTGATGATTTAAAGCAGTAAGAAATGAGCGGTACTAAGCATTTTACTGACCTGATTAGAATCATCTATTAAGTATCTTAGGTATGTTACTAGTAAGTTATTAGATAGATGTTATCCAGCAATAAAACATATTAGGCCTATGTCATTTTGATTAAGTATTGCTTTCTTTGTTCGGTCTTTTCGCGCGTATCTATCTACTCTGTAGCTTCGTACGAAAATTCATGTTCTTCGAGCAGAATTTTCAGTTGTAGATACCCCTTCAGTCCAAAACAACGACGTGCCCGTCCTTCTGAGAAATAATTTGTCTTAGTTTGTCGAGTGTCGGCAGTAGAACTGATGAATATGGGTTTAATGTCTCGTCGTGGACGGGGCCGTTAGAGCCCAAATGGGGATAGGGTAGGATATGTTATCGGCTCTGTCGTTTTCAGCGGAAAAACACATGCACATTCCTTAACCTATCAAGGGAAATGGTGGAAAAGATACTGCATAGTTGCAAAGGGATTAGAACGTGCTCGTCTCGAAAGTGGATCTAGTGCGCTAAGCGCTTTACCACTTGGCTCGATATCTTCGTCTGTGTTCCTATTCTTCGACACTTCTTATCAAAATCTATCAGTTCAGCGACAGTGAAAAAGACGTTTTCCACAGAAGCTTTCTTGTGTTTCGCGTAAAGGAAAAACCAAGTTTCCACTTATGTTACACAAGATCGTCTCAGACGTTATCTGTCGGCAAGTAGAGTGCAAGAACACGTCTGCAATTAGCTGCTCAGACACTTTTGACTTAACTCGGTGTAATCATACAGTTCAAGATCGTAAATCAATCGCGATCTGTTACGCAACTGCTTATTGCTCATTAGTAAGGTGAGCACAGATATTTTCTTTATGTCAATGGAGTAATGACACTTTCGATACAAGGTTGATTTTACATTTACATTACACTACATTTATCGTTTACCATGGATCCCTTGGAGAGGAGTCTCTGGGCTGTGGAAAGAGACGTGGAAGACATGTGTAAGAGAATTACAGTTCTCCGGAAACTGACGTCATTGAGCATACCTGCAGCGACTTTCAGCCTAGAAACAGGTGACGATAAGGCAGAAATTATTTAGCATATTGGACCTCTAGCGCATGCAGTTGTCTCAACTGGACCTCTTGATGCCTATGGAGTGTGGTTCGCGGAAGGATAAGACATCCTCGCTATGCCTGAACTACTGCGTAGTACGTACTTATCTAAGCATTTTTCGATGAAGAATGTCCAAAAGCCGAAGACACACTCCGTGGTGTCACAGGAAGGAATACAAATGTTTATAACCTGATAGTTACTCAAACTGATATTCCAGCAAATACGTTTTATATCGAAAATTGTGGCTGTTATGGTATGATTAGAAATCTTATACTGGGTGTTTGGAGTATAGCTACAGATACTGTGATAATTGCGACTTTAATATGTACACACTTCAGTGTATGAATCTTTTTTTTTCCCCTGTGAGTAGCTGTCTTAACGCAGACACATCACATAATGTACTACCTGACGTTTTCTGAACTGTCGCAACTGCCCCTTAAAGTGGACTAAACCTGTCAGTGTAGACAATCAGTTTTGCGTCCACACACCCATACTTCAGTAACTGACCTGCTGCCCAGGGAAAAATAAACGTTAAGGACTTACTTGTGCAGCTTGTACTTGGAGGTGCTTAACGACGCCAAGACAAACTGCTCACAGTAGCTATAATTATTAGTCTGTAAATGAAGTAAACACTGATGTAATGCTGTTCAGTATACTGTCCTATAGAAATATCTGCTCTTATACCACTAATACCCTTTATTTTGCCAGTGTAGATATCCATAGAAACTCGATGTAAGCAATAAGATCTCATGGAGTTATTAGGCGCCAAACACACAAACCTTCGAGTTTTTACCGACTGAACACTGCAAGTTCTCCGAAAATATTTTATAAAGATTGTAAATCTCTTTATCATTAAAACTGTTAGGTTTTGAAGCTCCAGTAGCAGCGAAGCTTAAAGATTATATTACGGGCTATTCTCTATAACCCTAGGTTCTGTAAAACGTCCTTTAAGATATCATGTTGCTTGCAATCAGGAGAGAAATTATCTTATTGTGACGTTGGTTGGGGAGTTAACAAATAATTTTATCTGTAAATGCAGTTTTGTTGTACAAAAATATTTCGCCACAGCAGAGTTGTGTCTACAGGTGAATGATTTGTTAACTCACCAACCAAGTTGCCATTTTACACACTAAACGCACTGGCTGATGAAACCAAAATTATGTCGAAACATGTTTGCGCATTACAGTCAATTGCTGTTTGCACAACAGGCGAACGTCAATTCTGACAATTCTCCACCCTCTCTTTTGTATTGTTCACGAAAATAACATAATCATCAGCACAGCTAATTAGCTGTAGACTTGTCCTGTAAGTCTCAGAAAGATGTGTAATTCCTACGTGAGTTGGCAAATGGTTGTCCATTGTCTTTGACCATTTGCGGTTTGTAAGAAAACAGATTATGCTCTAATACTAGTTGTATTCGCTTTGAAAGCCAGTGCACGGCAGCAGAAAGCGCTTTCGGGGCGACCTTTTGCGTGCAAGCGCGCCCTTAGGACTGCCGCACAACGACACAGTTTCGGTGGTCGACCCGCTCTTATCGGTCTTTTGTATTACTGACGTCTTCTGTCTTGCTTTCTCTCCCTCGCCTAAACTTACACACATACACAAAACATGGTGCATGGTCATTACATTTAGGATATATTTTTTGAGCAGACGACTGGATTTCCATGTCCTGACGCTTGCAGGCTGGTGTATATTCAGATTTTGTCGTCATTAATGTTGATAAAAATGAAACGGCAGAATGCATGGTTAAACTGTGAATGTATTATGTGCTACCGAAATTAAACGTGTTCCCTGGGGACTGTGGTTGTGCAATGTTACACTATGTTACAAATGGGTCGCATAACGTATCCAGGCATGTGGTGGTCATTTCAGATATTCATAGGGGCCTTCGTTACGAAAGTATCAACCAAACCTGGCCCCTACTTCCAGTTAAACTTCTTAGTCACCGCCTTCTTCCACGCTGGCGTTTTACCAGTAGTACAATTATCGAAGGTAGATGCAATATCAGTCCCACTTGCAAGACTATATGAAGAAAACAACCGTTATTGTGTCATGCAAAACAACTTTTGGGGGACGTCAAGTTTATGTAAGAAAAGTTTTGGATTCTGAGTCGAGTAATACATAGCAGCTAACTTACCAAATTCGTTCATGAGAGGTACAATAATTGTTGCAATAAACAAAAGAGAAACATAAAACTAGTAAACATTCTGTGAGCAGTTAATGATCTTTCGTTCGTGGAGGACGATAGTTATGTAGATTTTTTTCAAAGAAATTTCTGCCATTTGACTCTTAATTGTTCATTTGCACAGGAGTGATATCTTTTATGTAAATCTCCAGGGAGCAGTGAATTGCGATTTTGTACTATTGCAGCAACGAGGTCGTTTTGAGATAAAAAAATGCTTATATTATTATACACTGTGCGATGGAGTACTACAACGTATACCTGTAAGAGGCTGTTATGAACGTGTATTACAAGGACGTGCTAAGCATGTAGCTACATAAATATCCACCTTCACTCTCCTGGTAATATGTCTGGACTGACAAAGTAGTGACATGCGCTTATTCCACTTGATGTACTGAAGAGATGAATGCAAATCAAAGGAAAAGACTGCCTGTTAAATATGCCATGTCGACTGTTACTGGTTATTCACTGTGCACAGTGTCAGCCACATTACACATTTTCGGTATGTACTCATATCCTGTAGAAATATGTTTTTTCAACGAAATCATGTGACAGAGGCCCTGAGATATGTGATATGTACATATTATTAATTTTAACTTCAATGTTTTCGGTTCAACGTGCACTTGAGAATGGCGATAAAGCCGAAATCAAATTCGTAAAATAAATGAACAGTTAAGAGTCAAATTGTGGAAACTCCTTTAAAAATACATTAATAAATCCTAAAGAAAATTCAGTGAAACGTGCAACGCAGTATGAGAAAGATGTACTACACAAAATGTGACTTATATATTAAGCATATAAATACAAATTTACATATTCAGTACTGTAAACAACGTCAAGTGAAAGGATACAGACAAAGGAAGGGAATGTATATGCAGAGACGCCATTATGCATGATACTTACTATCCTCAAAGCCTTGGCAGGCATCCTCAATTTGAAAATGGCACCTGTGTCTCTTGTCATAGACGCCCACAACCGTTTGCACGAGCAAACATCACTACACAAAATTTCTGCTTATTGGTTAACTTTAAGTTGAAAGTTTTAATAACTTAATCGGAGGAATGGTAACGGAAATATGGCGTTGCTGTGGTAAAACCAAGTTAAGAATTTTATGTAACAACAACATTTATTTCCTCAAAATCATGAAAAATACTCCTTAATCACTTACTTTACTTAATAGTGCGATTATATGGAATGCTGGCCCATGATCAGTGTAACAAAATAAAAATAGCAATTTTATCCAACTTGACTATCGTTCCTAACTAAGATGACAGTAGGAGCCATCGGGCAGAGCGTCCATACTTACCAGAGTCTCAGAAGGGAATGCCTAACCGTCTCCCCTCGTCCGGGGTCCACACACGTTGGCCGGAAGGGCTCAGAGAGTCTGCACAATGGCTATTTGCCAACCTATGGTGACCTGCTAACGTGTGGGGAACACGTCTCTCTGGTCCAGTGCGGTCGCGGTCTACTTAATACTATGGTTCGCTAAACTACATCTGCACATTCACAGAACCAAAAACATACAGACCACACATACGTCAGCAGACGATCTGCATTCACATTTGCAGACTATACTAAGAGTGATAATACAACAGAATTCCTAATAGCCGGCCGCGGTGGTCTAGCGGTTCCAGGCGCGCAGTCCGGAACCGTGCGACTGCTACGGTCGCAGGTTCGAATCCTGCCTCGGGCATGGATGTGTGTGAAGTCCTTAGGTTAGTTAGGTTTAAGTAGTTCTAAGTTCTAGGGGACTGATGACCACAGATGTTAAGTCCCATACCGCTCAGAACCATTTGAACCATTTTTTGAATTCCTAATAATAAAACTTACATTGAGCTTTCCTGAGTTTCGGAGGGGCACTCAGGGGTGTTTTGAGCATATAACTGTTGTATCAAACCATGTAGCGGCTCACATGAAGCCGTTGCAATAAATAAAAATTTACATATTCAGTACTGTAAACAACGTCAAGTGTAAAGACACATACAAGGGAAGGGAATGTATATTTCAGTGACCAGTGACTCTTCAGTGACAAATGTGTTGGGAGAGAACAATCTGCCAATATAATAAATAAATTGATGAAGTATCTAACAACAGATAATTTACATAAACACTCTACCGTGGATTTTTTCTCCGCGCTGCTACAATCAACCTGGTTTACTGGTGTAAAGTTCAAAAATGGCTCTGAGCACTATGGGACTTAACATCTTAGGTCATCAGTCCCCTATAACTTAGAACCACTTAAACCTAACTAACCTAAGGACATCACACACATCCATGCCCGAGGCAGGATTCGAACCTGCAACCGTAGCAGTCCCGCGGTTCCGGACTGCAGCACCTAGAACCGCACGGCCACCGCGCCGGCTAGTGTAAAGTGTTACGAAAACTGCGTGAGGAATTGTGAAAAAAACGGTCTGCAGTATGCCTATCAAATAATTAACTATTGTCCCCGGCAGCGTTCGCAGTCACAAAGCGTTGAATGCTAGGTACTTTTTGTCCTAAGACAGAATGACGACGTATTAACATCAACCCTGTTGAAAGAACCTTCTTCATCATCTCATCCCTGTGGCTCTTCACTTTAGACTGCAACAAAACGTGAGGTGAAAAGGGAAGTCTACCGAGGAAACGGAAGACATGAAAGGAGAATCTGGGAGCCACTATTCAGTGTGACTGTGGACTAAAAGGGCAACAGACCCGACAGACACTGTTTTATAGAGGATACAGTTTTCGTTAGTTTGCGGTGAGTAACGAAATTTGTAACTGGATAATGCTCAATACTTTTTTGTCTTCCTTCGAATGTGACGAGAATTTACGGCCTGGTGACCCTAAGTAAATGATTCTGCTATATGCAGGTGAAGGAAGGTCATTCACAGAGCGCTCATCGAACATTTCATGCTGTTGCTAAGGTTACACTTTTGGCCCCAGCTAGAAGAGAGTGTTGTTTATAGAGGAACTCTACCTGCTCAGTCAAAACAGGATGACTTCAAGATCATTTAGTACAGTATTAAATCCAAGAGTTGAGTAGGAATAAGTAGTGGAAGACTTATACAGCTATCAAGAAGAAAATACCATTGCAGTTTGGGTTCTGGAGCAATTAATTTGAGAACAGACTATAAATTTGGATTCACTTATGCGTAAAATTCATTTTAAAACTGATTTAAAAATATGGACAGCTACATATTGTGGACCAATATTTGTAGTTCCTTGCACACTGTTGACGAAGAGTCGGTCGTGACGCATACTTTTCGATTCCACTGTATAGCGTGGCTTGAACAACAGGATATATCGACATTTAGAACGAAGTTTGCCTTTGATTGCTATTATGTCAATCTTATTTGCTTAAGCAGTGTGGGCTTCTAAGTTTTATTTCTTTAATTTGTTGCCGAGTTAAAGTACGAATTCAGATTTTACTGATGAGATCAAGAATCTGTCGTTGTATACGGCCTCTCTAGCTACTTTATTGTAGCACAAATTTGGTAAATACTGAAAAAAAAACTTTGTCATATGGATATGCTCCTTCATCTGACCAAAAAAGCGAAAATCCGTTGAAGCTCAGTCGGGTGTATACATTGCTCCAGTAGCTAAAAAACAAGATTTTTATTGCACTTGATTGTTCAGCCAGGTGTGTGAAGGAGGGAAGCACACTGTATTCACACATTTTGTTGGCGTCTCTGTTCGTTTTGATTTTTGGTTTCGTCTCTCGCATAGGTCACAACAACTACCACTATTCATTGTTCAACTTTTAGGAGTGTAATGATACAGCAGTGGAATTTTAATTACCCAAAAAATCGTCGTCAGCATTTCAGATGAAGCTTTCAATTTGATCTTTTTTGCTATGATTGTTTCTGCACCATACTCTGACCCGCATTGGTTGATCCACGTCTTGTCAACGTTTACTGATCGTATCAGTAAGCCTTCTACTTCATCTTCAGATGGCCGTAAGGTAGTTTCGATCTATCCAAATGTTCCTGTTTGCTTTTTTGTGTCAGTTAACGTGGTACCCAACGACCAAAAATTTGCGAGAATTTAGACACTCATGGACGATTTATAATGTCGAATCGTGGCTAGTTTTCATCTCGTACACAATATCGTCAATGCTGGCATTATGATCATCACGAATTATTCACTCAGAAGTCCTCGTCTCATCCTGAATGCTTCTTCGAGAAACACAAATATCGGTTTGCTCACACTGACAATGTATCTCACTTCTACAACGTAAAAGTGCGAATGCTTGTTAGAGTACATTCTTCGACCTTGCAAACACTGCACAATCCCTAATTGCTTTAACCGATGATCGTAACGTATATGTGGAGTGCTCGAGTACAGAACCAAGGAGAAACTGGAGAATGTTCACGAATCCATCCCTGTTATCGTGTGAACTTGTAACTGGTTCGGGTAATGCTTCTAACTTCAGTACTCAATAGTCATCTGTTTCCATTACCTCGTGAATTCACGCTTCTCACAGGCTCGCCAGACAAGTATTTTCCAAGGTGAACGCCAGACTGGCCATGTAAGTTCTCGTCCCTGGCGGTTCTGTTAACTGCCATTATTATGAACGTGTCGTTCTACGCAGGAACTAAACAGGTCCGCTGTTTTTGTAGCAAGCCATAACATTTCGCTATGAACTGATCCTTGCAGTTGCCACAGATATTCCAGGGAAAAAATGTGGACATCTTGTATCTCTTTAACTTGCATATCGGATTAGGATAAGGTGCCACTGCTATGCTCTCACCGACTACTGCTCTCGATTTACGAAGAAACTAGAACAGCAATATCTTAAAACAAAAATACAAAACAAATTTACATACTACCAGAAATTAAATGCATATTCGGATATTCGGCACTCAAACTATAATTATCTAGTAAGTGTACAAAAAATGATGAAGTGATACAAGGGTCAGTCAAATGAAAACGAGGTGGATGGAAAAGTAAACTGTTTATTGTTTCAAAAGTGATCGCCGTAACTGTTACCATATTTATGCCATTGTGAGACAAGACGGTCAACGCCTTTATGGAAAATATTATGGTTGCTACTTAACCAAAGATATTCTCTGGTTTTCATCTCTTTGACCGAATCAAAACGACGGTCATGAATGTCTTTCTTCAGGTCTCCAAAAATCTGAACTTTATGGAGGATGTGTAAGGGCTTCCCAGAGGAACTTCTGAAGCACAGTTGAAACTACGTGCCAACAGAAAGTCTGCCCACATTTTGCCAAGTTGCAGCCTAAGAGGTCCACGCCTGAGCACAAATATTGTTTCGTAGGCAACTTATAACTTTTTTCAATGAACGCATCGACCGTCTTGTATCACAGTAGGATAAATGTTTCAACAGTTATGGCAATAACCTTTGACGGTTTATTTACTTTTTTCCATTTGTTTCGTCTCCATTTAACTGCCACTTATAGAAGCGACTCCAAATCTAATTGCAATTCAAATGATTCGTCGACATGAAATGATCATTTTCCTAAGAGAATGTGAACGAGTAAACTTATGAGACCTTACTAAATGAATTTCAGGACACTTTTTTAAATGCATCTACGGTACCAGGGTAGTTGCAAAAGTCCGTTTCTGGTTAGTCAATCGAGCGATTTACGACAATGGTTATCACAGGAGGACCATTCATACTTGTTTCGTGTTTTCCATAATGTGCTTTAAGCCAATACGGGTCGATTTCCTTAAGAGTTATTCCACGATTCGAGCTCGTGCTCCGAGTCTAGTGACACTGTAGCAAATCTCGCGGGTAATAGAGACGGATTGTGCGTGGCGTCAGTTCATTAAAGCAGTCTATGTTAGCTGTGAAATATTTGTTCACCTTACTGTGTGACATCTCCGTGAAATTAAAGATAGTCCAACGCATCTGAACATTTTTTGTAGATGAGATCGGCGAACATCCCCTGCAGTGCGTCTTCATTTGAAGTACAAGGCAAGTAAGAAATGTCGGAGGTTTTTTTTTCAATAAAATCTCTAGATGGTTTCGCAAATGTTATCATACCATTCAACACGTAACGCATTTGCAATAAATCGCTCTCTGATTCGGGCTTTCGTCCTAACTATGAGAGCAACACAACAAGCAAACGCGGTTTTTGTGCTCCATATATTGACAATGACATGCCTTAACTTCTCTTTTGTTCTTGTGCGTCAGTTATGTTGCTTCAGGAAGACTTCGTAGTTATTTCTGAGCATTTTTGTAGTGCTTAATTGTCCATGCACAAAGGAAGAGAGCCGCACGGGGTAGCCGCGCCGTCTAGGCGCCTTGCCACGGTTCGCGCGGCTGCCCCCGTTGGAGGTTCGAGTCCTCCCTCGGGTGTTTGTGTTGTTCTTAGAGTAAGTTAGTTTTAGATTAAGTAGTGTGTAAGCATAAGGACCGATTACCTCAGCAGTTTGGTCCCATAGGAGCTTACCACAAATTTCCAAAAAAATAAGGAAGAAATTAGGACAGGTGCTTTTGATGAAGTTTGAAGAGAATAAAGCTGCGAAGATTATTTACAGAATGGTGATACATGTCTTAGTAAATGAAATATCTTTGCTTTTAATGTACATGAGAATGTGTTACCGACGCAGAGAGTTCGGAAAGGCAGTCCACTTTCAAAATTAACAGGAACGTGGAGACTTCTGAGCGAACAATTCGTGATGATCCTAACGCCAGCGTTGACGATATTGTGTACGAGATGAAAATTAGCTACGATTTGGCATTATAAATCGTCCATGAGCGTCTAAATCTCGCAAATTTTTGTTCGTCGGGTACCACGTCAACTGACATACAAAAGCAAACAGGAACATTTGGATAAATCGAAACTACACTTACAGCCATCTGAAGATGAAGTAGAAGACTTGCTGATTCGCTCACTAACCGTTGACAAGACGTGGTCAACAAATGCGAGTCGGTATATGATGCAGAAACAGCCATAGCAAAAAGGATCAAATGCAAAGCTTCAGCTGGAACGTTGACGACAATTTCTTGTGCAATTAAAATTCCACTGCTGTATCATTACACTCTTAAAAGTTGAACAATGAATAGTGACAGTTGTTGTGACCTATGTGAGAGACGAAACCAGAAATCGAAACGGACAACAAAATGTGTAATTCCAGTGTACTTCCCTTTTTCATACACCAGGCTGAACAATCAAGTGCAATCAAAATCTTGTTTTTTAGCTACTGGAACAGTCAATACACCTGACTGAGCTCCAACGGATTTTCGCCTTTTTGGTCACATGAAGGAGCATATCCATATGACAAAGTTTTCGTCAGATGATGAGGTTTTAGAGGTGGTGCCAGAGTGGATATGCATAAGATCGTTTATCCTCTTCCATGACGGAACTGGAAAGCTAATCCAGAGGTGGACTAAGTTTTTTTTTTCAAAAAATGACTTTAATTTTCGTCTGGCTCTCGTACACAACGTATACGGTGCATGCGTTAAGTTGCAGGGGAATGTAAGAAGGATCATGTACACAGTTACGAAGATATCAGCCCGACTTTTGTGGGTCGTGAATTTGAAATTTCACAGCACTTTTGCATCTCCTACCGCCCACCTGGTCGCAACAGTGAGGGTTCAGCACTGAAACCGAGGCAGGTCGTGCGTGTGTCGGCGTTTCGGCGGAGGCAGCACTACTCTGCGGCTTCTTTGTTTTTACAGCGGCAAGAGTGACTCGAAATGTTGCCGGAGGCCGCTGCGTCCAGCGGCTACATTTTCTGGGGTCAGCATGGGGGTTTGTATGGTGCACATGCTTGGCAGAGTAGTTGCCACGGGCTACAATTCTGAGTAGAGCAGAGGGAGCAGCAAAGGGTTCGTTGACGGCCAGTGAGTAAGAGATTTTGGACCAAAGAACTCGTGAAGCGAGGCAGTGTGATGTGCAGAGTCGCAATGGTCAACGCAGAGCGTGGTCAGCAGTACGCATACATCGTCTAGTGAGCAGACAGTGCCTTCTGCTGGTGTCCTGAAGAAGAAGGCAGCTCACAGCCAGAGGCAAACTCTACGACCTGATGTTTTCTACATAGCTGTAACTGTACTACTGACAAGGGGAGGCCGCCAATTGTGATATTCAGATTCGATTCATACTGCGCATAATAAAAGCTCATGGCCAGAGGTGTAATGTGACAAAGCACCAAGATGCACTTCTCAGCCGTTGTCGAGAAAATCGACAGTTAAAAGAAACCGTTGCGGTGAAATACTCTCTACGATTAGTAATTTTCTACAGCGTGGTGGTGCAGCGGTAAGCGCTCGGATTCGTAATCCGAAGGTCGCCGGATCGAATCTCGCTCCATGCAACTTTTTTTAAGTTGTTGAAAGTCGTTTGTCGTGGAAAAACTGGCGACTTCGAACATCATTATGTTTTCCGCAAACAAAGTTGTATTTCACAAATGTTATTAATTGTCTTCATAATGTTAACCACGTATAGTTAACGGAAGACGTAGAAACGAATACGTATAGCGTAAGTCAAACGTTCGAATTAGAATAGAGAACCCACGAACACAAACTTGCTGTGGCAGGTATGAAATATAAACTCCGTTACTCGCTCGTTACACTTGAAGGACAGATGTTGAATGGGCCGAAACGAGCCGCCCCATAACAGCATAGTTGCCTGCTAACTTCAAAAGAAGGTAGATGCGGTCCCTAGCGCAACTTATAACATCGTCGAAAATCAGAGCGGACGGGACAGCTTTGGTACACCCTGTTAAACAAACGGAAAAATGGAGGTGGTACAATTGGAGAGCGATCCGCCTTCACCAACATGCATAAGCAATTCATTAATTGCAAAAAACTAATAATAAAAAAATATTGCATGGCGCGAGATTTGATCCGGCGACCTTCGGATTACGAGCCCCAGCGTTTACCGCTGCCCTATGACGCTGTAGAAAATCATTAATCGTAGAGAGTATTTCATTGCAACGGTTTCTTTTAACTGTCGATTTTCTCGACAACGGCTGAGAAGTGCATCTTTGTGCTTTGCCACATTACACCTCTGGCCATGAGCTTTTATTATGCGCAGTATGAATCGAATCTGAATTTCACAATTGGCGGCCTCCCCTTGTGAGTGGACTGCGCCTGTCAATATATACTAACCGTTTTACATCCAGGTGTCTAGACTGCAACACCTGACCTGCTGCCCAGGAGAAGCAGGGATTCCGCAACCTATATCTGTGACGGACCTATTTCGGCAGCTGCCACAGCGGACTACGTTAGTGTTGCCCAGTTTTTACAAGAAGCAGACACCCAGTTATAAGTTCGACACAAACGTTCCAGCATAAGAAGTTATGATACAACGGCTATCTCGAGTGTGTGAATGTACAGAGTGTACCATGACGTTTACTTGCAATTAATGTAATTGCTAATGTCTATGCTGTGTATGTGATACTGTATACAAATTCTGTAGTTACTTACTTCTCTGGCTAAATGGTTCACGCCAGATGGCAATAAGTTATATTTGAAAAAAGAAAACAGTAGTAGCTTGCTTTTGCCAAATGTACTTGGAGGTACTAACCATTCTAAATACATGCTACTGCTAATTGCTATAACTATTGGATCGCAAATAATGTAAATACTGATGCACTGGTATTCTACCACGTATAGGAATGCCTAAACTAATACCAATTACATCCTACATTACTGTGATAATTTTATGTGAGAATATGTACTATAAACATATGTGTGCAATGGCAATACTGAGAAACAACATATGTTTATTTTTTTGATAAAATTAGATTAGCTATGATTCAATACTTTAAACATATAGGCCAATCGCGATATAAAGTTCTGCCTTTTTCTGTGTTGTTATGCAGTCATTGTTTCACCTAAACTGAAGAAAACCCCATAAAAACAAAATATATGCCCTTTCTCAAAATTTTAAGTTGGTCGTGTAGATTATCAATTTTATTTGAAAATTTTCCATGCACACTTCAGTTTAAAATAGGTCAACCACAAGGTGGAAACGTGTTCCTAATTTGAAAAGTTTTGGCCGCCCGGGGTGGCCGAGCGCTTCTAGGCGCTACAGTCTGGAACCGCGCTACCGCTGCAGTCACAGGTTCGAATCCTGCCTCGGTCATGGATGTGCGTGATGTCCTTAGGTTAGTTAGGTTCAAGTAGTTCTAAGTTCTAGGGAACTGATGACCTCAGAAGTTACATAACTGGCAAACATTTGTGAAAGAAATAACCAAAGGGAATGGAAAACAGGGGTAGTTTGGTTGAATTTTTGTCCAAAATAGCACTGAAGTATCAATTAAGTAATGGCTGTTGCTTATTTATCACAAAATATTGATAGTGTTCATATGTTCATTAAATAAATTTTAACTTAACATCAAAAAACTGTACCAAGATTGTCGACAGTGCATTGGAATTTTTCCCTCTACATTCATTTTAACAAAAAATAAGAAGTAAAACGTCAGCACTGAACATAACTTTAAGACCTAGAATGTTTCTTCTACGTCTTGAAAAGTTTAGTTTTTTTTCGTTGAAAAATGAGGTTTCTCAATATTCCCATTCATAATAGTGTCTTCTATTTACAAGGAGCTCTAATGTTCCCACATGGTGATCTTCGAAGCTAAAAATTGCACGTTCCATTTTGTTGCCGCTGAAGGGATCTTCCCTATGTGTTATCGCAGAGTATAGCAAACAGACAGCACAGGACCTGGAAGAGCAGCTGAACGGAATGGACAGTGTCTTGAAAGGATGATATAAGATGAACATCAACAAAAGCCAAACGAGGATAATGGAATGTAGTCGAATTAAATCGGGTGATCCTGAGGGTATTAGATTATGAAATAGGACCCTTAAAGTAGTAAATTAGTTTTGCTATTTGGGGAGCAAAATAACTGAGGATGGTCGGAGTAGCGGAGATATAAAATGTAGACTGGCAATGGCAAGGAAAGCGTCTCTGAAGAAGAGAAATTTGTTAACATCTAGTATTGATTTAAGTGTCAGGAAGTCGTTTCTGAAAGTATTTGTATGGAGTGTAGTCATGTATGGAAGTGAAACATGGACGATAAATAGTTTAGACAAGAAGAGACTAGAAGCTTTCGAAATGTGGTGCTACAGAAGGATGCTGAAGATTAGATGGGTAGATCACATAGCTAATGAGGAGGTATTGAACAGAATTGGGGAGAAGAGAAATTTGTGGCACAACTTGACTAGAAGAAGGGATCGGTTGGTAGGACATGTTCTGAGGCATCAAGGGCTCACCAGTTTAGTACTGCAGGGCAGCGTCGAGGGTAAAAATCGTAGAGGGAGACCAAGAGATGAATACACTAAGCAGATTCAGAAGGATGTAGATGGCAGTAAGTACTGGGAGATGAAGAAGCTTGCACAGGATAGAGTAGCATGGAGAGCTGCATCAAACCAGTCTCTGGACTGAAGACCACACAACAACAGCAAAGAATCAATCAGAAAATATGTAAACGAACACTACGCACACAAGGGGACTACATGACCCATAGGTCTTAGAGCCATTTCTACGCACACTTGAATTCTTGAGTCGCAATAATTATTCCATACGTCTGTGCGTCTCTGCTTACGACGACAGGATTCAGTTCCACTGCCGATCTGAGCGAGTTAATAAAGCAGCGACGTTTATAGTTTGTAAAATGCCGTTGAGGTAATTGTTGGGCTATTAACCATCAAAGTGCCGAGGAGTTCTCTCCAGTGGAGGCGGCAGCTGGAGCAGTTCGCTGAGTAGCGAGGCCTGCCTCCCCCTCTCTTCCCGCTGCTGTTCCCCTTTATATCGTAGAATGAACAGCCCTTGTAGGGCGGCGCTTCAGGCTTAATCACACACGAGTGCAGGAAGCTATCCACTTCATTAACCCATAGATAATGAACGGTGTTGCCCTCTCGTTCGCTTCGAGGGCAACTTGCCGGATAGCGACGGAGGTCTTCGCCGAAAGGTCAAGAGGGAACAACACACTCCTTCGTCGATGACGTTGACATTCTTACAAGGACAAGACATGCTGCATATCAAGTGGAAGCACTGGAGACACGTGGCGGCTTGAGGTCGCTGGGCCAACTGACAGCCAGTACTTGGTCACGTGGCGGCTGCATTTTTGTTTACACTCGCCTACCCCTCTACAAAGCCCTGCGGTAAGAACTGAATTGTGACCCATAAGCGTGATTCTATAGTTAGAGCACTGAGGAAACAGGTGAGGCTGTAGAAGCATTCTGGGCTCCATGTAAATGGTTAGCTGTCCGCTGTGGTCAAGCGGTTCTAGGCTCTTCAGTCCGGAACCGCGCTGCTGCTGCGGTCGCAGGTTCGAATCCTGCCTTGGATATGGATGTGTGTGCTGTCCTTAGGTTGGGTAGGTTTAAGTAGTTCTAAGTCTAGGGGAACTCAGATGGTAAGTCCCTTAGCGCTTAGAGCAATTTGAACCATTTTTTAAGTAAATCGTTCGGGATATCATACTGAGGTCTGTTGCAATTATCTTGTTACTCGTAATTAAAATCACGTACAATATACATGCATGCAAAGTTTAACTGGCGATACTCTGGAAGTCAGCCAACACACTTTTTATAAGTCGCTGTTTTTTTTTGTAGTGTATGTCCATAGACGTTATAATTAAATTATCCTCGACACATGTAAATCTCATCTCTAACTACGATAGTGATGGATGCTCAATAAATCGACTAAAATTTGTGCTACGGCCAGGACTTATTTACTAGGCAGGAAAGCTGACCATTACTCCACAGCAGCACTCGGGTTAACATTGCAGCACGGACTACACAAGTCGAACGGCCTGCGTAACGCAAACTTCAATTCATAACTTCAGCTTATTTTCCACCTAAATCATCAATATTGTCGGGGCTCTCCGGCATTGGAATAGTACCCGAGCGTTGGACGTAATGGGGAAATCCTGTATCTCAGGTGATCTTATAGATATTGTAATTAAATGTTCATCGAGAGATTTCAGTCTCATATTATTCACTGTACGTCATTATCGTAGATAAAGACTATCTATGAGATCACCTGAGGTACAGACTTTCCCCATTACATTCAACACTGGGGTACTGTTCCAGTGCCGGAGAGTCCTGGAAATAGTGACAATTTAGGGGAAAGATAAGCTGAAGATATGAATTAAAGTCTGTGTTGGGGAGAGAACTGGACTTGTGAAGTCCGTGCAGCAACGCTAAACCAAGTGCTGCGCTGGGTGTAATGGTCAGCATTCCTACCTAGTAAGCAAGGAAACGTGGGTTCAACTCCTGACCGTAACACAAACTTTAATACATTTATTCAGCTTCCATCATTATCGTTTCTGTTAGCTGTAGTTTCAGTATGTATAGCGACTACGATTCAAAAAGTGAAGCTGTTTTACCACGATGGCAGTAGCAGTGGGGAGACTTTGCGACTTAGTCTCCCCTGTATTCGCGTTTAAAAAAGATGCACTAGTAAGTCATACCAAAATATAAACAACTTTCTAATAAGAGCTCTAAATGTGCGAAAGCATCAGATTTGTAGCCCGCGCCGCACCCTGAGAATTGGTGTATTTACCTGCTTCAGACTCGACTGCTGTCAGTGTCTTCCTTCCTTCCCTTATCTGGCTGTGTGCTACCCTCCACTTCCCCTCTTCCACGAAGGCTGGTGCGCTGAATTTGCTAGCAGGTATCGAGACTAGTCTCTGCTGCTTCTGTGCTGGCTTTTAACACGGAAGAGAACAGTCGTGCGGTTTGTGTTCGTGGTCATTCTTGTGTGATTTTAGTGCATATTTTTGGTGTGTCGCCAACATGAGTGAGCCAGCAACTTTACACCATATAGGATTTTTATTAAATACGCCTTTTTCTACGTTAATGTACGAAAAAAACTGCGAATTGAAGGACAAACGACCTACTCCTATACTAAGTGTAGTTTTAAGTGAAGCCAAACAAAAACGCACTTTTCAGACAGCCTGGTACGAAAAGCGTACTTGGCTGATGGCGAAAGCATTTAATAATACGTTATTTTCGTATATATTTCTTCTGTTTGGTGCTGAAAAGGAACGGCGCAATGAGGGCATTTGTACAATAAAGAACTTTGACAGGAAAGCACAAAAGCACCAGATATCAAAACGTCACCTGCAGAACAAAGAATCATTTCAGTTATTGGGCAAAAGTAGAATTGAGCACGCCATTTCTGAAACCGCTGGTCTGGCAGCAACAAAATACAACGAACAAGTTGCATCCAACAGGAGATTATTGGCTCGTCTTATTCAGGCAATTGTATTTCTTTGTAAACAAGAACTAGTCTTTCGCGGCCATCGAGAAGTCGAATCCTCCAGCAACGAAGGTAACTATCTGGAATTGTTGGATTTACTAGCTTAAGGAGAGCAGTTAATCCGAGATCATCTGTCATCATCTTCAACCTTTAAAGGAACTTCTCCTGATATACAGAATGATGTATTGGAAATGATAACTCTGGCAGTTAATGAGAAAATAAAAATCTGAAATTCAGAACTGCAATTTCACTTCGATTCAGGCTGATGAACCATTAGACGTATCATGCAAGAGTCAAATGAGTATAATATTCAGGTACTGTATTGTAGACTAAATTGAGGAAAGATTCGATGGGTTTTACGATGTTCCTGGAGGTAAAACTGCTGAAGGTTTGTCAAACATTATTCATGCTGTATTGAAAGAACGGAATGTGAAAGGAGAAGTGGTTAGTGAAACATATGATTGCGCTTCAGTAATGGCGGGCAGAGAAAGAGGACTACAACAACTGGTGGGGTAGCTCTGTCCCTATGCACTGTTTATTCATTGTTACGTACACCAACTGAATTTGGTACTGTTACATGCCTCAATAATCATACGACAAGTACGCGTGTTTGTAAGTGATCTGATTGCATCCCTTGGTTTTTCAGCAAATCATCAAAATGAACTGTATTGCCATCTGAGAAAGAATTTAAACTGCCACGTACAAACAACACTAGCTGGAATTTTTGTTCCAGGGCAGTTTCAACAATATCTAGTCATTTCTCAGAGCTATATAGTGTTTTTAATTATATAATTGATAATCAAAATATCCACGGGTATGCTGCCGGTCTATAGTGTCCAACGGGCACAATATTTCGGCGATCAAACATGTCGCCATCATCAGGTGAACTGACGGACTGAGCTCCTGTGAACGTGCCGGCACGGAGATCCGTAAGCTATGGCTGCTCAGAGGGAACTGGGTTCGGTCGCGGCGGCGGCCGATTTAAATACCCTCCGCCCGCGGCGTGCTCCCTCCGCCGTCCGCGCCCAGCGCCACGGTCGCGCTGTGGAACAGATTGCGACGGCGTCTGAGATGACGTCGGTGTGATGGCTCTGTCCGCCGTGGTCGTCACAACTATACGTCTGCTCGATTTACTCTTGATTAACCCGATCGCTGGTTCCCAAGCCTTGCTAAGATTATAGCCACAGTCACGGTTTATGAGGTCGTCATTGGTGCGAATTTCGATGGCCTCTCTAACAACGCTGTCCCAGTATCTCGACGTCTGTACCAGAATCCTCGTGCGGTCATACTCCATGGCGTGATTTTCCGACAAACAATGTTCAGCGACCGCCGACTTGCTCGGATACATCAGTCGAGTGTGCCTCTGGTGTTCACGGCATCGATCCTCGACGGTACGCATCGTCTGACCAATATACGACTTGCCACATTGACACGGAATCTGGTACACGCCGGCCTTCCTCAAACCGAGGTCATCTTTGGCGCTCCCCACCAGTGCACGAGATTTATTTGGAGGACAAAACACAGTTCCGACCCGGTGTTTCTTCAGAATGCGGGCGATTTTTCCCGAGAGTGCGCCTGTGTATGGAATAAATGCAGTGCCTACCTCCTCCCTCGTGACTTCATCCATCTCAACAGGTTGTGCTGCAGTGGTTGGGCGGAGAGCACGTTGAATCTGCTACTCTGAGTACCCATTTTTTCGAAATACAGTTCTCAGATGTTCCAGTTCCTGGGGTAGACTCTCTGCGTCAGAGATAGTGCGCGCCCTATGTACTAGAGTTTTAAGTACCCCATTCCTCTGTGAAGGGTGGTGGCAGCTGTCTGCATGCAAATACAGATCAGTGTGCGTAGCCTTCCGATACACCCCATGACCTAGGGTGCCGTCAGGCCTTCTCTTGACCAAGACGTCAAGGAAAGGTAATTTACCCTCCGTTTCAGTCTCCATAGTGAATTTGATGTTGGGGTGTATGGAGTTTAGATGTGTAAGGAAGTCAAGGAGTTTATCCATACCATGTGGCCAGATGACGAACGTGTCGTCAACGTAACGGAAAAAGCAAGTAGGTTTCCATACGGATGACGACAGGGCTTCCTCCTCGAAGTTCTCCATGTACAAATTCGCTACCACCGGTGAGAGTGGGCTACCCATGGCGACTCCCTCCGTTTGTTCGTAGTATTCTCCATTAAAAAGAAAATACGTGGAAGTCAAGACATGCCTAAAAAGTTCAGTGGTCTTCTCGTCAAACTTCTGACTAATAAATTCTAGTGACTCTCGCAGGGGTACCCTCGTAAACAAGGAAACGACGTCAGAACTCACCATGATATCTGACTCATCCAACCTGAAGCTATCAAGGCGTATAACAAAATCCACGGAATTACGGATGTGATGAGGGCATTTACCCACATAAGGACTTAATATTCCCGTCAGGTATTTGGCCAACAAATATGTAGGTGCCCTGATGTTGCTGACAATGGGACGTAATGGTACCCCCTCTTTGTGAATCTTCGGGAGTCCATATAGTCTAGGCGGTACCGGACCTTGGGGTAACAATTTCTTAGCGTCACCCTCCGGTAAATCTGCGTCCTTGAGAAGCGCCCTCGTCTTGTTCTCCACCTTCTTTGCAGGGTCAACGCTGATCTTCCGGTAGGAATCGTCATTTAGCAGGCTCTGCATCTTATCAGTGTAGTCCTTATGGGAGACAACAACTGTAGCATTGCCTTTGTCAGCCGGTAAGACAACAATTTCAGAGCGCTCCCTCAGATCACGAATGGCCGCCCTCTCTTTACTGCTGATATTTGACTTCATCGGCTTGGATTTTGTCAACGCACGACAAGTTTCACGACGTATTTCCTCGGCTGATTCTGGCGGAAGTCGAGCTGCAACCTGTTCAACAGCACTAACAATTTCTGCGACCGGAGTGAACTTGGGGGTGGGAGCGAATTTGAGACCTTTCTGCAAAACCGAGACCGCATCATCACTCAACACCATGCCACTCAAATTGATGACAGTCTTGCACGGAACCTGCAGGGATGGTTTGTCAAGGAGACGTGAGAACTTAGCTGTTTGACGTCCCGTAGTCTTCTTATGGGCGGAATCAGCTGACACCCAGGTGACATCATCAATCCAATCCCAGGAACAAGAAGTGAACTTACTAGCCAGTTGCAAATGTAGTTTGAGTAATTCCTGTGAGATAAACTCAAGGCTCCGGCGGGTGAATTGCACTCTCTCACGTACCAATGCGAGGCTGGCTCGTTTCTTGATTCTCTTAGCTGCTGCAGAATCGATGTGATGCATAACCTTAGCAAAATTTGGAACAACATTCTCGGAACGACATCTCTTTAGAAAGGCAAAAGTACTTAGCAAACGACATCTACGGTGGCGCAACTTTTCAAATTTCTTCATGCTGCGATACATCTCCTCCTCGTAAAGGTGTATGATGTGATTCTTGAGTTTCTCCCGGCGTATTTGATAATCAAAATATCCACGGGTATGCTGCCGGTCTATAGTGTCCAACGGGCACAATATTTCGGCGATCAAACATGTCGCCATCATCAGGTGAACTGACGGACTGAGCTCCTGTGAACGTGCCGGCACGGAGATCCGTACGCTATGGCTGCTCAGAGGGAACTGGGTTCGGTCGCGGCGGCGGCCGATTTAAATACCCTCAGCCCGCGGCGTGCTCCCTCCGCCGTCCGCGCCCAGCGCCACGGTCGCGCTGTGGAACAGATTGCGACGGCGTCTGAGATGACGTCGGTGTGATGGCTCTGTCCGCCGTGGTCGTCACAACTATACGTCTGCTCGATTTACTCTTGATTAACCCGATCGCGATTTCTTAGCGTCACCCTCCGGTAAATCTGCGTCCTTGAGAAGCGCCCTCGTCTTGTTCTCCACCTTCTTTGTAGGGTCAACGCTGATCTTCCGGTAGGAATCGTCATTTAGCAGGCTCTGCATCTTATCAGTGTAGTCCTTATGGGACTTGATAGCTTCAGGTTGGATGAGTCAGATATCATGGTGAGTTTTGACGTCGTTTCCTTGTTTACGAGGGTACCCCTGCGAGAGTCACTAGAATTGATTAGTCAGAAGTTTGACGAGAAGACCACTGAACTTTTTAGGCATGTCTTGACTTCCACGTATTTTCTTTTTAATGGAGAATACTACGAACAAACGGAGGGAGTCTTTAGAAAGGCAAGAGTACTTAGCAAACGACATCTACGGTGGCGCAACTTTTCAAATTTCTTCATCCTGCGATACATCTCCTCCCCGTAAACGTGTATGATGTGATTCTTGAGTTTCTCCCGGCGTATTTGATAATCAAAATATCCACGGGTATGCTGCCGATCTATAGTGTCCAACGGGCACAATATTTCGGCGATCAAACATGTCGCCATCATTAGGTGAACTGACGGACTGAGCTCCTGTGAACGTGCCGGCACGGAGATCCGTACGCTATGGCTGCTCAGAGGGAACTGGGTTCGGTCGCGGCGGCGGCCGATTTAAATACCCTCCGCCCGCGGCGTGCTCCCTCCGCCGTCCGCGCCCAGCGCCACGGTCGCGCTGTGGAACAGATTGCGACGGCGTCTGAGATGACGTCGGTGTGATGGCTCTGTCCGCCGTGGTCGTCACAACTATACGTCTGCTCGATTTACTCTTGATTAACCCGATCGCTGGTTCCCAAGCCTTGCTAAGATTATAGCCACAGTCACGGTTTATGAGGTCGTCATTGGTGCCATGGAGTATGACCTCACGAGGATTCTGGTACAGACGTCGAGATACTGGGACAGCGTTGTTAGAGAATACTACGAACAAACGGAGGGAGTCGCCATGGGTAGCCCACTCTCACCGGTGGTAGCGAATTTGTACATGGAGAACTTCGAGGAGGAAGCCCTGTCGTCATCCGTATGGAAACCTACTTGCTTTTTCCGTTACGTTGACGACACGTTCGTCATCTGGCCACATGGTATGGATAAACTCCTTGACTTCCTTACACATCTAAACTCCATACACCCCAACATCAAATTCACTATGGAGACTGAAACGGAGGGTAAATTACCTTTCCTTGACGTCTTGGTCAAGAGAAGGGCTGACGGCACTCTAGGTCATGGGGTGTATCGGAAGGCTACGCACACTGATCTGTATTTGTATGCAGACAGCTGCCACCACCCTTCACAGAGGAATGGGGTACTTAAAACTCTAGTACATAGGGCGCGCACTATCTCTGACGCAGAGAGTCTACCCCAGGAACTGGAACATCTGAGAACTGTATTTCGAAAAAATGGGTACTCAGAGTAGCAGATTCAACGTGCTCTCCGCCCAACCACTGCAGCACAACCTGTTGAGATGGATGAAGTCACGAGGGAGGAGGTAGGCACTGCATTTATTCCATACACATGCGCACTCTCGGGAAAAATCGCCCGCATTCTGAAGAAACACCGGGTCGGAACTGTGTTTTGTCCTCCAAATAAATCTCGTGCACTGGTGGGGAGCGCCAAAGATGACCTCGGTTTGAGGAAGGCCGGCGTGTACCAGATTCCGTGTCAATGTGGCAAGTCGTATATTGGTCAGACGATGCGTACCGTCGAGGATCGATGCCGTGAACACCAGAGGCACACTCGACTGATGTATCCGAGCAAGTCGGCGGTCGCTGATTATTGTTTGTCGGAAAATCACGCCATGGAGTATGACCGCACAAGGATTCTGGTACAGACGTCGAGATACTGGGACAGCGTTGTTAGAGAGGCCATCGAAATTCGCACCAATGACGTCCTCATAAACCGTGACTGTGGCTATAATCTTAGCAAGGCTTGGGAACCAGCGATCGGGTTAATCAAGAGCAAATCGAGCAGACGTATAGTTGTGACGACCACGGCGGACAGAGCCATCACACCGACGTCATCTCAGACGCCGTCGCAATCTGTTCCACAGCGCGACCGTGGCGCTGGGCGCGGACGGCGGAGGGAGCACGCCGCGGGCGGAGGGTATTTAAATCGGCCGCCGCCGCGACCGAACCCAGTTCCCTCTGAGCAGCCATAGCGTACGGATCTCCGTGCCGGCACGTTCACAGGAGCTCAGTCCGTCAGTTCACCTGATGCTGGCGACATGTTTGATCGCCGAAATATTGTGCCCGTTGGACACTATAGACCGGCAGCATACCCGTGGATATTTTGATTATCAAATACGCCGGGAGAAACTCAAGAATTATATAATTGATGATACAGACTCTCAGTGGGACCCAGAATCTTTGAGCTGTGCTGTGGGAGTGAAACGATGGCTGGATGATCCTACGTTTGTCTACTTGCTATGCTTCTACCGAGGGTGCTTTGTTTATGTTGATCGTCTCTTTAATGTTCTTCAGTCAAAATCTGTTAGTATAACTGCTTGCCACGACGAAATAAGAACTGTTTTGAGAAACTTACGACAATTAAGAATGGAAACATTCGTTGATGAATGCATTAAATGCAGCTTGTGTGTGAATGGCAACTTATTCTGTGACAGTCAAAATACATCTCTCATGGCGCTAACTTACGATATAATGGATTTGCAAATTGTTCAGATGCAAATAAGACTTCAAGACTTTGCCCAAATTCAGTTTGTTGAACTTTTGAACGAAAAGTGTTTCCTGAAATATCAAAAAGAATTCCCAAAGTTGAAACTGCTTCAGTTCTTAGAACAGTACCCTTTTTTCAAACAACAACTTGAATATCAACTCTGTAACGTATACGCTGATGAGGAGAAACGCTTATCTCCCAGAATCCTCTTAAAGTACATTGTCAACAATGATTTAGACTCTTTTTATGAAGAATCAACGAAGTTCCTGCGTTTTGTTTTGAGCCTACCCGCAACTACAGCAAGCTGTGAACGAAGCATGAGTACTCTTCAACGAGTGGAGAATTATTTAAAGAATTCAATGTCCAACACCCGGCTGTCGTGTTTGAGCACGTTAGTAATAGAAAAGACACTACTTGGAGAGCTATCCAGTGATCAGGTCTTTGTAGACCGCGTTATATACTTATTTCTGGAAAGAAAAGACAGGCGCATTGCACTTGTGTACAAGAATATATAAGCGCTTCTTCTCTTGCTGCTGGAGTTCTACAAATTTGTCATCGTTTCTCGAGCAAGTTAGTTATTATTATTATTATTATTATTATTATTATTATTATTATTAGCGGCGGTGGTGGTAGTAGTAGTAGTAGTGGTAGTAGTACCAGTTGTTGATGTTTTATTTGATGCATTTTATTTCATTTGTTTAAATTGTTTATTGTACTATTTTGTCTTCCTATAATAACTGGAGAGTCTCCCCAACTTTTACAACCACGCTACGCCATTGGGCAGTAGTCAAGGATAAAGCTCTCTAAGGATGTGTTACACACAGAAGATAACATTTGGTAACCTCTGCGGCTTTTAATTTCTGTTAATTATTTAAAAGTACCTGTTCCAAAGTTCGAGCTTGAAAAGTCAGAAAGTGTATTATTTTATCAGGTAGCGCACATGATGAAAAACTGTGTGAATGTCTCTCTCTCTCATTTCTGTACAAGAATCTACAGCGAATATCAGCAGAAGTCAGCAGTAGTACATAAACATATGTGTAGCTGCTATGAGACATGAGAGTTAAAATTATAGAACGTGTAAACAAATTTTGTGATTAATCTATCAGCCTATGAAAACATATGAAACCACGTATTTATGTTGCTCGTAAATTATCACCTTGTGGCGTCGAGTAATTTTCATTTCTGTATTTTGCGTTACTTCATATGATTTTTAATCACATTCATCATCGTTTAGACTGTACTGAAACAAGAACAGATTCGTCAGATTTCATCTGATACAATGAATGTGTCAAACAATAACCGATAACGTTTCTCGCCTATCAAATGCTTTTAGTAGGATATTGTTGTGGAGAGATCTCTGCTGTTTCAGACCATCACTAATGGTAACATTATTAAATTAATACCATCAGTGCATTTTTCGAACATTCCCTCTTTGGTTTAGAAATATCCTCAGATAAATGTGGCGTTCTTAATTATAAGCATATATTATAGCGAGCACAGTACCAACCCCTACCCAGTAAGTATCTCTGCGACTCGAGTGCATGTCAAGTCGAAATTAATTACATGTTCATATACATTTGTACTGTATGTTTGCAACATTTTTATCATTGCTTGACTTTCTTTTAATATTTACTTTGATTGAGCATAGTGTTAACCAATTTCCAAAGAACTTTTTTACAGAAGTTTTATCTCTTTAGGCAAACTGAAAAGCCTTGTGATTGTTTTAAATTGGTGGATCAGCACTTTTACTTGCAAACCTGTGAAAGTAGTGACATGAGAACACGGAGTCATGTGCATTAGGCAGTTCCCCTCGCAGAAACCACGCGAAAAATAGCATAAGTTAGTGTCATTTTTAGGAACTTCTACTTTATTATGGAAGCTGAAATTTTCGTATGATGTAACTCCAGTTTTCACATCAGAGTTGACTACAGTGACACTAAAAATATTTTTAACATGAGAGGTTGATCTACTTCCACTTGCAAGTCGTGTAAGGGGAATGAATACAAAATAATATTGAACAAAATAGTTGATTCAACTTTATGTAGCTCCAAAACGTGCTGTAATCCGTGGAGCCACTTACGTCGCTTAGTAGGTTTTTACAGCAGAACTATAGTGCAATATTCCAGATAGTTTTGCAAATGAAAGGTATCTCTTGTTTCCACATACGGGAAAGTCCCCTTAAATGTATCATTTTGAGAATTTTTTGATATTATCTGAATAGTAAGTTACAAAATTTATTAAAAGAATATCTTCCTCAAACGCAGTATTTTATGCTTTAATATCTGACTTAATGAATCGAAATTTGAGGAGGTTAAAAACACTACACCTAAATTTTTATACATTTATAGGTGGTGCAAATTAGGTATCTGGTTCCCAAATTTGTACCACTGCGTACAAAACTGTACCACGGTTATTATGTCCACGAGATTAAACATAAACTTTAGTCGAAGAAAATGTTCCATATTTTAGCTCTTACATCACTATTTTCAGGCATTGGAGGGTAATTTTTTCACTCCTTTCCCCATCATGCACCCTTTGCACGAATCAGAATTTTTGCATTTCATGCAGCTGATCATTTCTTCATTTCGTGCTTCCTTCAACATCCACTTTAGTTAGTGGCTAAGGCCCATTTGACGTGAGTGCACATACATTTAGCCCATGATGCCCATTTAAATGCAGTGATACAGCTAAATGAAAGTCATTTGTGCTTTACTTTCCATAACGTCTCCTGTTGTCATACTCCAACACAAAATAATTATTTCATCAATAATTTGGGATAAAGAATGAATTAGAAAATTCACCACTTCATTTATAAACATTATGTTGCACTAATAAAGCTGAATGACTTTTTTAAAGCTCCCTTTAGGAACAACTTTCTTAAATAGTATTGTTGTTGAAGAATCGAGTTTTCCAAGATCGCTAGAAATTCTCTTTGTTATTATGACTGGTTTCAACAGATCTATACTATCATCATCAGATTTAATAACGCTAAGGTTCCGATGATGACAGTGTAGATCCGTAGAAACCGGTCATAATAATAAAAAGAGATTCTAGTGATATTGGCGAACTTGATCCTTTAACAATAATACAAATTTTAGATCGTTCCCTACAACTGACGCAATGCAAAACATACACAGAACAGAGAAAGAAACTGCGACACCTGCTAATATCGTCTAGGACCCCGCTAGCACGCAGAAGAGCCGCAACGCGACGTGACATGGGCGCGACTACTGTCTGAAGTAGTGCTGGAGGGAATTGACCCTATGAATCTTGCAGGGCTGTCCATAAATCCGTCAGAGTACGAGAATACGGAGATCTCATCTTAACAGCATATTGCAAGCCATCCTACATATTCTCAATAATATTCATGTCTGTGGAGTTTAATGGCCAGCGGAATTGTTTAAACACAGAAGAGTGTTCCTGGAGCCGCTCTGTAGCATTTCTGAACGTATGGGGTGTCGCATTGTCCTACTGGAATTTGCCAAGTCCGTCGGAATGCACAATGGACATACATGGATGCAGGTGATCACACAGGATGTTTACGTACTTGTCACTTGTCAGAGTGTCAGGGGTCTCATATCACTTCAACTGCACACGCCCCACACTATTAAAGAGCCTCCACTAACTTGAACCGTCCCATGCTGACATGCAGGGTCCATAGATTCATGATGTTGTGCCTATACCGGTGCACGTCTATCCTCTCGATACAATTTGAAGCGAGACTCGTCCGCCCAGGCAACATGTTTTCAGTCACCAACAATCCAGTGTCGGTACTGACTGGCTCAGGCGAGACATAAAACTTTGTGTCGTGCAGTCATCAAGGGTACACGAGTGGGCCTCCGGCTCCGAAAGCCCATATTGATGATGTTTCGTTTTGTGGTTCGCACGCTGACACTTGTTCATGGCCCAACATTGGCAACTGCAGCAATTTGCGGAGATGTTGCGCTTCTGTCACGTTCAACGATTCTCTTCCGTCGTCGTTAGTACCGTTCTTGCAGGATCTTTTTCTGGCCGCAGCAATGTCGGTGATCTGGTGTTTTACCGGATTCCTGATATCCTCGGTACACTTGTGAAATGATCGTATGGGATAATCCCCACTTCATCGTTACCTCGGAGACGCTGTGTCCCGTCGCTCGTGCGCCGACTATAACACTACGTTCAAACTCATTTACATATTGATAACGTGCCATTGTAGTAGCAGTAAGTGGTCCAACAACTGCGCCAGACAGTTGTCTTATATAGACATTGCCGACCGCAGCGACGTATCCTGCCAGTTTACATAGCTCTGCATTTAAATACGCATACCTATACCAGTTTCTTTGGCGCTTCATTGTATATTCTTAAATAGTGTATGTCCAATGCAGGAAACTTATAGTGGTGCATTATAGACAACGTCAGTATTCCCTCTTGGTCGTTTTGCTACAAGCTAACCACGACAAATATACATCGATGATTGTCTGAAAACTGGATTTATTCCATGTATATTCACACATAAATGAATCATTAAATTGCCACTTTCCTTGTAACAGCATTTCACTTCGCCAAGTACACACAAAGTTGTATGAAAACTACAACAAAATCAACGCAGTTTTCAGACGATCTGTTCCCCAACAGACGTTACTCAAAATTGGTAAGGTGGCTGCAGGAAGTACACAGTTAACGCTGACCCCACGAAATGTCTGATGGCACAAGAGGTAAGAATTTTGTACTAATGGAATAAATTAGCAGCCGGTTCAATAGGAAAAACCTCCGTCCTGTTACGATGCCCAATTTCGCACGAACTATTCAAAAAAGACACCGGGGACTAAGCGATCTAGATGCGGTATTAAACTTTTAATGCCACCACCTCCACACACCCCTCCCCTCTTATCTCAACATTATCTTGGCTCGAGTGATGTGGCGCAGTGATAACACACGGGACACGTTTCGCGAGGGTCATTGTTTAAATCGCCATCAGGACATCAAGCTTGACCTTTTCCCAGATTTACCGAAATCGATTATGGAAATTTTCGGGGTGCTTCCTTCAGAGAGGCGCGACTGAATCACGTCCCAAATGCATGCTTGAGCTCCGCCCATAATTTAGCCAGGAGTGCAAACCTGATCTTCCTTTCTTTTTTACCACCGACTGCTACAATTACGCCACATAGCTACATCAGAACCGGCATCTTAGCCTAAAGTAATTATGACGAATACCAATGAAGAAATGTTAGAAACATAAGATACGCTGTTTTGAGAACGTCATCTTTTGTAGCTTTAAAGTCAGTGTGGCAGACTGTCATGCGGAGAACACGGGTTCGATTCGCGATACTGAAAGGGACTTTTCCTGCATTGGAGGACTGGCACGAGGTGCACTCAGTCTCGTGAGGCCGTGTAGCGGTCCCAAGGTCAAGAAACCCGACAAAAATTGGGGGAAGGGCATGTCGACGATGTGTTCCTATACACCGCATTTAATGATGACACTGGAAGAAGGTAACGCGGCGGTCGGTCGAGCCCGCTTGACCAGTCTCGGGCCAGAACGCGGAACTTTATTTTGAGAACACAGCAAGCTGCTCTGCTGGTATATAGGCATATAGTGTTTGATGCAGTATCATTGTTATGTTCTCTCTATGATAGTCCATCCGCGTTTGGTGTGAGGAAAAACTGACTGTGTGCGTTCGTAGGCACAGAAATTTATATTAGTGTATTATAACGAAAATCATATGAGACATACAGCAGCGTTAAATGAGAAACACATTGCTATAATTTTTAGTGAGTCCCATTTCAGTTCCTCCAACATCTCGCTTTCTCTTTCGTGGGCTCTGTTTTCCTCTTGCGATTCCAGCAGTGTTCCTGTGAAATCGTTGGGCGCCTACAGACAGCCTCACTACAAAATGAATCGCAACACTGGATCAGCACTCGTTACCGCTCTAGACTATTGTAGGCCCTATATTGTTTGCTCGACAGATTCTCCTCGCATTATCAGCATCCTTTAGCGAGAGGAACAGGAAAGGAAATGACTAGTAATGGTACGGCATACCCTCCGCCATACACCGTAAGGTGGCTTGCGGATTATGTATGTACATGTAGATGTGTAAACAGACTAGTGTCCGCAAGGGGCACAAGTTCTTAGGTAACCAAACATATACAAAGAAAAATACAATCGACTTGCGCAGAATGTTGTGCATCAAGCTTTTTTTTAGCGTTGTAAATTACACTTTGTGCAATGGACAATATTAAACACAATAAATTTTCAAAATATACTATATAACAGTACTACAGATAACGTTGTTATAATGCTATGGTTTTCGAGGCCACGATGTGACTAGCGTTCAGTTACATAGTTCTCAACCAGTGTCGTCACCTCAGAAACTGAAGTATTATAACCATATAACTCGTAATGCTGTAATATTGTGTATTTTAATTATTTATTGCGTTTAATATTGTCCACTGCTTAAAGTGTAATTTACAACATCCTGCGTAAGTGGATTATAGGTTTGGTTATGAACTCTGGTTCAATGACACCGTGTCCTTTCCGGACGACGATCAATTGTTTCCTGAAGATGGCCCAATAAAAGGCGAAAGCTTGATAGAAATAAACAAAAATTAGTTGAACACAAACAGTTTTCTTGTTATTCGACCTTAAGTATGGAACTGTTCTGCCAAGAAGGGACAGAAGAATCTATAAATAAGATTTCTGACGGTAATTTAAACATCCTAAGGATGTTGTGCAGATTTGTGAAACCCCAACAATTTGTACGTGAAATAAACTAATTATTGCCTGTGTATAACAGGAAAATTGAAACGAAAACAATTAAAATGATATCGGAATAAGCTGGCCATTATTTAAAGAAACGTCAAAAGTTTGATAGGTGAGAGTGGCTGGCGTTATTAGTAAATACAAAAAAATCGTTCGTAATTACGATATGAAGGTAATAAAATACACTCCTGTAACAGCAGTCGCATTACCGAGTAGTGGATTACATAGAGTGCTCGTTAGTCCTTAACGAGCATGGATTTCATTAGATGATGCTGCAGTTATTGACATGTTACGCGTAATATACAGATTAGGTGGATAATACGTAACTGCAACTGTCACAGAGATCGCAACATCCTTTGACGAGCACTGGCGGTCTGTTTGTCTGTTATATTACAGCATCGTACAGGCTGTACATCGTTCGTCACTTAGTTGCAGGGGAAGTGTCCGGTGTTGGACTGAAGGCAGACAGATCACAACACGTGTTGCTGCCGTTCCTCAGACTCCCACAGGTGGCGTACTGGCTTTGGCCGAACTAACAAGGGCAACCCCTACCATCAGAAACCCCCAGCAACACCGTTGTAGACAGAGTGACGGCTTGCACTCTAGTGTAACGTGGATGAAATCAACATTACTTCTCTGCAGCATTGTTTCAGTATATCGCTATGCTTTTGTGGAAATCAATAGGTCCAGTAGTTTGCGTTGCACTAAATATAAACAACCCTCTTGTTTCGTATCGTATACAGGTACTTCATGTAACTGATGAGGATATTTAGCACTCCAACGACGATTGTTCATCGTATCCCTACATCTACATCTAAATAACTACTCTGAAATACATACGTAAGTACCTGGCAGACGGGTCATGGAACTACTTTCAGACTAATTTTTGTTCGTTCCACTTCCGAACAGCACGGGGAGAGTTGATCTTATATTTTTTCCAAACGATCTGTGATTTCTCTTGTTTTCATAACAGTTATTTCTACCTTCGTAGGTGGGTGCCAACGAAATACGAGTATTTTTCCATCCCCTTTTTGATGTTTTATAACGAAACAGGACACTTTGATCGACAGCTACCCACAAATCAACATGCATGATTCTATTTGTAGGTTGAATTCGGGGAAAGCTGGTGAATGACTCTTTGACGCCACGAAGAACGTCTTTAGTTTAATAACTGGCACTCCACTTCACATATCATGTCATGACATTCTCTTCACTATTTCACTACAGCCTTCTTTGAACTTTTTCGATGTTCCTCGTCCACCCAATCTGGTAAGGATGCCATACAGTGCAGCAGTTCTTGAGAAGAGTCCAAGCGCAGTGTAAGCAGTCTCTTTAGCAGATTTATTGTCTGTTTTTTCTGCCGCTAAAAACTTTGGTTCGCCTTCCCCGCAACGTTTTCTGTGTGATATTTCATACACGGAATATCTTCCATACATCTACTGCAAATCGATGTCACTTATATGGATATAAGTGCATCCCTTCTTCATCAGATGATCAGTCATGCACAGACTGCAATAACCGGTCGGAATACTTACGTTACACACACTATCTGAATTGCTTGGACAATGCTGTACCGTTAAAGCGTTTCAGCCTGAATTTGCGCAAAGCTCTATGAGCGGATGCTACAGGCGCAAGCCTGAAGAACAAAATGACACAACAATTTACTTGGACTACCTGTCAAGGACACTTAGTTCTGATGCCACTTCGGACAAAAACGATACGCTATTTGCCAGAGTCGGAGGAAAGTGTCACAGCACCTGTAGCGCTAGGTGCCTGCCTACGCAATACTGAATCCGACGCAACACGGAACATAGCAATTGCGCCATAAGTGAAACACTCTGTAACAAGAGATGATATTATTACTAATACTGCCACTTAATTGAGAGTTGGTAAACTGCCACATTGATCTCTTCGAAATATCTGATGACTGCCTCCCCATCCTGTAATTACTGAAAAATATGCTCTCGTCAGCAATTTAGCTGTTCTGTTGGAGAGAGACTTCTCCAGCCGCTGCGAAAAATAGTTCAGTTCTGTTGTCGTCAGATCTTCTGGCCGCTGGAGTGACAGTGATCGAGTGGGCAATAGATGCGATAGCAAAACATTCGATCGCAGCCGGACCGTGGTAGCTCGACGCATTGTAAGCTACGTACCCGAGGTCATGCAGCACTGTCTACTTCAAAAGACCGCCTTATCAAAGAGTGTACCGTGATTAGGGCAAGACCGCCGTCGCTAATGTGAAATGCCTTTGGTAGTAATATGAAGATGGCAGGAAATTCACTTTTACGGAATGAAGGCCTAACAGCAGATAGGCCGAGTAAGGTGGAGCAATACCGTGCCGAGATCAAAGCTGGGCAGCAACACGCGGTAGACAGCCATAACATCAAGAACCAACTATGGAGTACAGAAGCCACTGACCACTCATGCCCACTGACTTCGTCGAATACAGACTGTATACAGGTTGATGGACAGTGTTACAAATCCCAAGTGCACCAGTTTCTAGGACTAGACACATCACATTACCAATATATAGCTCTGTAATCGTATTTATACGGATTGAGACCCATTCCAACGACATGAGGTTAATTGTGTGGGACCACAGATCAGATGACAATCGCTATGTCCGTATCAAGGTCTGAGTGAAATGATCTTGCTTTGGTATAAAGGCGGTTACGTCTCCAACAGTTTTGTTGGTGGTTCAGTAGGATCAGGATAACACTCCAACACATATAAGACCTAGTTCATTCCATTTCAAAACGTATTATATCGTCAGGGTGATGGGCGGTGCTACGTACACACTAGAAAGTAGGCGCCCCTAATTCAGTTCGTGAGTTTATTGTTGCGTGAGTAAATATTGCGAAACTTTCGTGTTCTACGTTCCAGACTTCGCAGTTTGTTCGATATGTCTTATCCGCCGCAAATAAATTCTTTGTAAGTAACTCGAGCGTGTGTGTGTGTGTGAGAGAGAGAGAGAGAGAAACAGTGCGATGTTCGATTTTGAGACATGACGCGCGCGTCCAGCGACAAACGAGGACTTTCTCTGAAATATTTATGTCAAATGCATAGACAATTGTTGTCATCAGAAGTCCATAGCGAAGGGTAATCGCTTCGATGAGAAGTTTTCGGAAAAGTCTGCCGGGAGTCGAAGGTAATTTCGTCCAACTTATCTCGAAAGTAGTCGGTTTATGTGGCAAGAACAATTCTGAAAAAGCGTGTATCGCTTAAGGAATAGAAGTCATAGTGTGTGCAATAACTATTCGTCGTCGATCATATGTTCAGAATGTGTTCGAAGAAATTGCTTGCGGATTCCGTTAAGAATAGGCTGGATTGGTTAACGATGTGTTTTGGTTAACTGAGACTGTGTATCTCGTTGGCGGCTGGTTTTATCTAGCTCTGCAGAGTGTCTATTCTCTGCCTGTATGTGTTCTCATTTACACTGGTGTCCAAAATTAAAGCAACAAACCGCTGTTTCCCCGTCCTCTGTCTAATTCACGATGTAATCATATCACCTGTCAACCAGATGTCCGTACGATCGTGTTCTGCACGGAAGATGCGATTCCGGTCAACGGACAACGATACCAGCGATGACGTCAGGGCAAGTATGAAACGAAGTAGTTTTTGCCGGGTAGGCTGACATTCATAGGCAATGTGTACACAGTCACAGACGGTACGGTAGGGCACAAAGAAGATACATACCAGACTCTCTGCGGTGGAAGGTCATAGCAAGACAGGAAGAATGACTGATTTGGCCCGATGGTTTAATGATAATAGTTGGTTACTCGGATGTGGCGACAGTTTATAGAGAACGAAACTGCATCCGGAAGACAAGGGCAGGGCCGACCACGTGTGACTTCAGAATAGAGGACCGTTATTTGGATATAAGGGCAGGACCGTACCGCCTCAGTACTGCACGGCAACTGGCATGTCAACTCGCAGCATCCACTGGACGTGTCTTATCAAGGCAAAGGGTGAGCAGAAGGCTTTGGCAGAGTGGCCTTTACTGTTGAAGACTTGTTTTATGTCTACATCTGACGTATCTTCACAGAGGGGAACGTCTATAGTGGAGCCATCAAAGTGTCACCTCGACGGTCGAAGAGAGGGCCAATGTTGTTTTCACAGATGAGTCCCGATATAGTCTGGTGAGTGATTCTCGATTAATTCGCATCTGGAGGGAACCTAGATCACGACCTCATAGAGCACGAGTGGCTGATGTTTTCTTGGAAACAGAAGATATTGTGCGCATGGCGCCCTTTGCTCGCTCTCCCGATTTGAATCCCATAGAGCATGTCTGAGATGCACTAAGGAGACAGCCTGCATCACGACAGCATCCGCCATTCACTCTCCAAGCGCTGCAGGAAGAATAGGCGTTATTGCCTCAAAATGAAACTGATGACATCATTCACAGCATGCTCCGTCGTTGTCAGGCCTGTATTTCTGTCAGAGGTGTTCACACCCCATACTGAGTACATTAACCAATTGCTGGAATGTGTGTACAAATCCGTTAAGTAGGAGAAAACGAAGAACACTTTTGTCTACTGTTACGCATATTGCAGCTACTTGCATTTTGTATTCTTTACATTGACTCTACCTTACTATCACTTATTATGTTGTTTTGTGGCAAAATGAATGCATCCTTGCACAATTTCAGTTTCTTGCCTTAATTTAGGCCACCAGCGTATTTTCATTGGCAGGGAGGAAGTCACGTTGGGAACCAAAACTATGTTTTATTCATATTTTCATCACATTCGATACTCTGCACGCCATGTACCTATAATCTCCCGTCCTAAGCATCGATGGTCGCTGGATTGAATGAATGTGAGTGTAGCTGCAAACGCGTGTGACTTTCTTACGTCAGCTTTGCTGCAGAGGCCTGAGAACTGACTTTCAAAGCTGGCTCGAGGCGCCACTCAGGCCGAGCGTCGCAGTGTTTTCTGCACGCGTTTTCATTGTGGTCGCCCTCACGATTGGTAACTTCAGGCGCGCGCGAGGGACACGTTTGTTTGAATTTTAGATACCAACCGGTGGAAAATTTTGAAGACAGTTAAACAGGCGTCGTTTCTCCTGTGTTCTGCTTGGAGGAAGCGTCCGGCAACGCTGATAAATTTGTCTTCTTGATTGGTCAGTTCGCCTCCTCCAAGTCTTTCAGTCTATTTGCATGGAGGCGAGGTGGGTTGGATTTTGTACAGAATGCGTCGTAGAAGAGTCGCTGAGCTGGTCTCAGGTGAGGTTGGTGAGCCGTTATTGCGTACACTAAGATGGCGATTTTGGATGGGAGTGAGCTCAGATTTTTCGAGTTATGAAATTTCTGTAATCTTACAGTTATTTCGGAGAAGCATTACGGGATTCTCGCGAGTGATAATAATGCTCTCGTTTCACTTAATTCAGATAGGGGGCAGTACTTGCTCTTTACTAGGTTACGATTCTCTTCATTCATCGTATTTTCCATTAAGTTTCGGATGTGGAGGCTCAAATCGGTTTCGTCGACTCAACTTCTACTAGGTAATTCACTGAACGTTTCAGTCTTTGCGCGTGAGTGAACGCACATTCATTTCTGTCACTAACGTAGCCTTGTCCCCGCTCAATAACGGTTATTAATACAGTTTGATCATAATGAAAACATTTTTCATGAAGTTCAGGAGTATGCTCCATTTTGTGAATAAATGTGCTGTATCAATTTAGTTCGTTAAACATTTTCCAGATCTACAAACGAGCACGCCATCCACCCCATAGTAAGCAATAACCTCTTGCTCCATGTGATAGGAAGATATTTAGAAGCTGTAAAGTTCAAGCCCTGATCAGCCGATTTGAAGTTCGGTAGTTACATTTCCATTGTGCGTTTTCTTTGTGATGTATCCTAGAGAATATTTCTGAGACTTAAGACGCCTTGGTGCTCAGGGATAAGCAAAGAATGTTAAGCACTGTATTTATTCAATGAGAGGCTTCAGGCTACAAAAAGTCCATATTGCAGGGCAAAAGATCGTCGGATCCACCCAACTTCCAATATGTAGGCTTTTTGATAGTCTAAAAATGGTGGGTGTCCTTCAGCTAGGACTACAGGTATGTACCTACAAATTAACAAAACAATTACGTTATCCTATGTTTCGAGATTTTAATTAAAACTTTGTGACTACTTCTTGTATATTACTTGACTTTTTTTCAAATTCCATGTGCCTGTTGAGTTAAAGTCACTAAACTCTGAAATGAAACACACCATCAAATGGAGGTTCTAGTATGTTTCTCCTCAAATTATACACAGCAGCAGATAACAGAGTGAATTTAAACATGGTAAAAATCTTTCGCCTGTTAGTCTCAGTGATGGAGGTTTTGAATCTTATAATAAAAACAGCACCATTAGAATCTGTCCAAAATCCTGAATGAGATGCGCTCAAGAAAACATATAATTGACCTCAAGTCCTCTAGTGACATACTGTCATATCAATATATCGCTTCTCTGACAGGAATTGTTGGATTCAACGTCTATCTATCATCTATGATGGAATGAGAAGATGGAAGAATATATAGAACGGCGGTACGCTGCAGACAACAGATCAAGGGAAAAAGAGCTTGGGATAGAAGAAGAAGATAAAGTTGCAGATTATGACAAAGGAAATGCAATACCAACTAGTGACATTGAATTATCTATGAAGGAGATGAAGATTGGAAAGGAACTGGAAGTTGATGAGATTCCTGCGAAACTGTTAAAGTCATTGGAGAAACAAGGAAAAAGGGAGTTGATTGAATTGTGTAATCAAATATATATGACAGGAAAATGGCCAAAGGACTTTACACAATGTATCTTAATTCCTATAGAAAAGAAAAAGAACAGCAAAAAGTGTGAGGAACATAGAACAGTGAGCCTGATATCGCATGCAGCCAGTCTTGCTGAGCACGCTCAACAGAAGGCTATATGGAAAGCTGAATTGCGTAATAGGAGATGAATAATTTAGTTTCTGGCGAGGAAAGGGAACTAGAGATGCAATTGGGCCACTTAGAGTGATAGGGGAGAGAAACGTGGAGATGAAAAGGAAGGTGTATGTTGTGTTCATTGATCTTGAGAAGGCTTTTGACTTGTCTGATGGGACAAACTGATGGAAATCCTAAGAAAACATGGAGTTGACTGGACGGATAGACGGCTAATTAGAAATTTATGCGGTTCTAGGCACTACAGTCTGAAACCGCGTGACCGCTACGGCCGCAGGTTCGAATCCTGCCTCGGGCATGGATGTGTGTGATGTCCTTAGGTTAGTTAGGTTTAAGTAGTTCTAAGTTCTAGGGACTTATGACCACAGCAGTTGAGTCCCAGAGCTATTTGAGCCATATACGTACACCTATTTTTGTAACGTGCATGAATATGGTTTTCCATGTCAGTATATCTAATGACATGTTATCTGTTATCTACAATACTAAGCGAGTCAGTACCATTTGCAGGTTGCCTATCTAACGGCTTTCAGTAGCAACAAATCTTTGATTTTCAGCATCTCGTATAATTATTGATCAAAATTAAAAATTTAGAATTCTGCCATATTTTTCTCAATAGGAGTTATCACTTTATGTCAAAATATTACGGTTAGAAATGAGTGTGTTTTTTTAAGGTAGTGTAACTAACAGCGCGCCAAATATATGGACTTATACAGTATTTGAGGTCGACTCTATTCGCAACACAGTCTCCAGACAGTATACTACTGAATATACCAGCAAAATTATATCGTTGTACAACTTATAATTCAGGAGATATGACGTCATAAGCATTGAGATGCGTGAAAATCTTATTTTTGCATAAATTGGAGCGCTAATTACCGACCATTGTTTCATAGTAATAATGTTTAGCGACTTCCAATAGACTTTAAGCATTATTACAAATCTTTTCCTCGCTCACATACATGACATCAAATACACTGACGGAAGAAAAATCCGAACTACGCGAAGGAGTTGTGTGACATAAACGAAAGTTGGTAGACGTGTTTCTACGTCTTAAAGATTAAGTCGATTCAGATTTCGCGCCTTAACGTAAGAGCGGCTATAGTAGCACCACTGTGAGGATACAAATAAAGTTTGCTTTAAGTACACACTGTACCGGTCGTGAGCGTTAGTTATACGGTCGCAAGAAGACCGGACTCTGGACGGCTAGGTGGCACTACCGAAAAGGTAGACCACCGAATTCAGAGTGTGGCTCTGGCGCATGCTTCTGTAGCAGCAATCTGAGCAGCATTTGAAGCTACAGTGGCACATCGAAGTATTGCGTATCGGTTACTAAAAAGACACCTCGGAAAAAGGCGCCGTATAGTGTGCTTCCACTGTCGCCAAACCACCGCTATCTGCGACTTCCGCGGAGTCAAGCGTGAGCTCATTGGAGGACAGGGTGGAGGTATCCTGTGTTTTCTGATGAAAGATGGTTCTCACTCGGTGCCAGTGACGCCCATACATTGGGTACAATGAGGCCAGTTGAGGACTTGCAACCAGCCTGTCTGCATGCTACACACCCTTGACGTACACAAGGACTTATGGTTTGGAGTGTGATTTCGTGTGACAGTAGGTGCACTCTCCTGGTTATTCCACGCCCACTGGCTGCAAAAATGAACATCACACTGCTGATTCAACCTACTAGGCTACCATTTATGGGTCTAAGCACTGTGGGACTTAACTTCTGAGGTCATCAGTCCCCTAGAACTTAGAACTACTTAAGCCTAACTAACCTAAGGACATCACACACATCCATGTCCGAGGCAGGATTCGAACCTGCGATCGTAGCGGTCGCGCAGTTCCAGACTGTAGCGCCTAAAACCGCTCGGCCACCCCGGCCGGCTACCATTTATGAACAGCATTCCAGGTGGTGTTTTCCAACATCACAACGCTCGCCCTCATACCGCAGTTACAACTCAACATGCTCTACAGAGTGTCGACATGTTGCCTTGGCCTGCTAGATCACCAAATCTGTCTCTAATCGAGCATATATGGAACATCATCGGGAGACAGCTCCAGCTTATAGATTGAGATTTTCACTCTACAGCGGAGTATTTACTGATATGAAACTTCCTGGCAGATTAAAACTGTGTGCCGGACCGAGACTCGAACTCGGGACCTTTGCCTTTCGCTGGCAAGTACTCTACCATCTGAGCTACCCAGGCACGACTCACGCCCCGTCCTCGCAGCTTTACTTCCACCAGTACCTCGTCTGTAAAGCTGTAAGGACGGGGCGTGAGTCGTGCTTGGGTAACTCAGATGGTAGAGCACTTGCCCGCGAAAGGCAAAGGTCCCGAGTTCGAGTCTCGGTCCGGCACACAGTTTTAATCTGGCAGGAAGTTTCAGCTCCAGCTTCATCCACAACCAGCATTAACCGTCTCTGTATTGACCGTCCAAGAGCAACAGGCATAGAATTCCATCCCGCAAACCTACGTCCGCCATATGTACAACACAATAACTTCAAATGTTCAAACGTGTGTGAATTCCTAAGCGATCAAACTGATGAGGTCATCGTTCCCTAGACTTACACACAACTTAAACTAATTTATCCTAGTAACAACACACACACACACAGCCAAGCCCGAGGGAGGACTCGTACTCCGGCAGGAGGGGCCGCGCAGTTTGTGACATAGCGCCTCAAACCACGCGGCCACTCCGCGCGGCACACAATACGTACGCGGTTGCATGCTTGCACTCAACTTCCTGTCGGTTACACCGATTTTTAATGTACCAGCATTTCATGTTTGGAAACGCTTATTTCGCGCTTGCGTTAACTTATGATCTTGTTATGTTAGTCCCTTTAATATGTTAGCCATAAGAATGTATCCCGAAATTTGATTACGCTACAGTAGTTAGTTCTTGGTGTTGCGATTTTCTTTCTGTCAGTGTATTTAAGACGTTCACTCGTTTGTTAACTATTCAAGAATTTGAAAGAGTTTTATACACTACTGGCCATTAAAATTGCTACACCACGAAGATGACGTGCTGCAGACGCGAAATTCAACCGACAGGAAGAAGATGCTGTGATAAGCAAATGATTAGATTTTCAGAGCATTCACACAAGGTTGGCGCCGATGGCGACACGTACAACGTGCTGATATGAGGAAGGTTTCCAACCGATTTCACATTCACAAACAGCAGTTGACCGGCATTGCCTGGTGAATCGTTATTGTGATGCCTCGTGTAACGAGGAGAAATGCGTACTATCACGTTTCCGACTTTGGCAAAGGTCGGATTGTAGCCTATCGCGATTGCGGTTTATCGTATCGCGACATTGCTGATCGCGTTGGAATCGGTGGGTTCAGGACGGTAATATGGAACGCCGTGCTGGATCCAAACGTCCTCGTATCACTAGCAGTCGAGATGACAGGCATCTTATCCGCACGGCTGTAACGGATCGTGCAGCTACGTCTCGATCCCTGAGTCAACAGATGGGGACGTTTGTCAGACAACAACCATCTGCACGAATAGTTCGACGACGTTTGCAGCAGCATGGACTATCAGCTCGGAGACTATGGCTGCGGTTACTCTTGACGCTGCATCATAGACAGGAGCGCCTGCGATGGTGTACTCAACGACGAACCTGGGTGCACGAATGGCTAAACGTCATTTTTTCGGATGAATCCAGGTTCTGTTTACAGCATCATGACGGTCGTATCCATGTTTGGCGACATCGCGGTGAACGCACATTGGAAGTGTGTATTCGTCATCGCCATACTGGCGTGTCACCCGGCGTGATGGTATCGGGTGCCATTCGTTACGCGTCTCGGTCACCTCTTGTTCGCATTAACGGCACTTTGAAGAGTGGACGTTACATTTCAGATCTGTTACGACTTGTGGCTCTACCCTTCATTAAATCCCTGCGAAACCCTACATGTCAGCAGGATAATGCACGACCGCATGTTGCAGGTCCTGTACGGGCGTTTCTGGATACAGAAAATGTTTGACTGCTGCCCTGACTAGCACATTCTCCAGATCTCTCACCAATTGAAAACGTCTGGTCTATGGTGGCCGAGCAACTGGCTCGTCACAATACGCCAGTGTGGTAGTGTGGTATTGTGTTGAAGCTGCATGGGCAGCTGCACCTGTACACGCCATCCAAACTCTCGTTTACTCAATGCCCAGGCGTATCAAGGCCGTCATTACGGCCAGAGGTGGTTGTTCTGGGTACTGATTTCTTAGGATCTATGCACCCAAATTGCGTGAAAATGTAATCACACGTCATTTCCAGGATTTGTCCAATGAATACCCGTTTATCATCTGCATTTCTTCTTGGTATACCAATTTTAATGGCCAGTAGTGTATATCACAGTTTTATTCTGTACAGATTTGGTTGTTTAGTTGTTTTATCGAAATCGTTGGTAATAATAAAGAAAAATCAATGTAGTTCTGTACAACGTATCCTCTCAAGTGTTACCAGTTAATTACTATATTAACGGATATCGTGAACCATCAAGTCCAACATGCTGGACGAAAAAAGTGTAAAAATTTAAAAATGTGAGCTATTTCTTTTTCTAATTTGAGTTACTAGGCCAAGATCCACGTGAGAGCGTAAGCGACGGCGTCGAGCGCCCGACTTCGGGGTTGTATGGCTCGGCTGGCGAGTGGTGAGTTATTCAGAGCGCGGCCGAGCCGCCGTGAACTTGCCAAGTTGCCGGAAGCGATACGGCGCGGTGGTGGCGCCGCCGTGGGCTAGAGCCGCAGGCGTGGGCTAGGGCGCAGCGCCCCCTTAACCCCGTGAACCAACTTAAGCGGCTTACAACGCTAATTAATTATGGAAGCAGTTTACCGCTTTTACGTTCCTACGCAAATTGTTCCGAAGTACATTATTTATCACACGAGCGAAATGCGCGCGATTCGTTCGGGCCGCTCGGAGATCCAGCTTTCAGCGTGAATTATTCTGCGACGAGATTTCAACGTATTATATGTTAAATATTTACTCAGTTCGGCCACTGCTGGGTACACATTCCGCGGCTCGCCCCCTCTCGGAGCTCGGAGCCAAAGTACACCAACTCCGAGGCTCCCAAGTCTGCGTCGGCGCCTGCAGCGCAGAGCAAACACCTGCTGACGTATGCCGTACGACTGCGGTTAACTAACAGCCGCGTGTGGACAAGTAATGGCGGGAGTAATATCGATTCCTAGCGCGTACAGAGATCTGTCTTATTAGGTCTACATCTACATCCATACTCCGCAAGCCACCTGACGGTATGTGGCGGAGGGTACCTTGAGTACCTCTATCGGCTCTCCCTTCTATTCCAGTCTCGTATTGTTCGTGGAAAGAAGGATTGTCGGTATGCGTGGGCTCTAATCTCTCTGATTTTATCCTCATGGTCTCTTCGCGAGATATACGTTGGAGGGAGCAATATACTGCTTGACTCCTCGGTGAAGGTATGTTCTCGAGCTACTGAGCGTCTCTCCTGCAGAGTCTTCCACTGGAGTTTATCCATCATCTCCGTAACGCTTTCGCGATTACTAAATGATCCTGTAACGAAGCGCGCTGCTCTCCGTTGGGTCCTCTCTATCTTCTCTCTCTCTTCTATCAATCCTATCTGGTACGGATTCCACACTGTTGAGCAGTATTCAAGCAGTGGGCGAACAAGAGTACTGTAACCTACTTCCTTTGTTTTCGGATTGCATTTCCTTAGGATTCTTCCAATGAATCTCAGTCTGGCATCTGCTTTACCGACGATCAACTTCATACGATCATTCCATTTTAAATCACTCCTAATGCCTACTCCCAGATAATTTATGGAATTAACTGCTTCTAGTTGCTGACCTGCTATATTGTAGCTAAATGATAAGGGGTCTTTCTTTCTATGTATTCGCAGCACATTAGACTTGTCTACATTGAGATTCAATTGCCAATCCCTGCACCATGGGTCAATTCGCTGCAGATCCTCCTGCATTTCAGTACAATTTTCCATTGTTACAACCTCTCGATATACCACAGCATCATCCGCAAAAAGCCTCAGTGAACTTCCGATGTCATCCACAAGGTCATTTATGTATATTGTGAATAGCAACGGTCCTACGACACTCCCCTGCGGCACACCTGAAATCACTCTTACTTCGGAAGACTTCTCTCCATTGAGAATGACATGCTGCGTTCTGTTAATTAGGAACTCTTCAATTCAATCACACGATTGGTCTGATAGTCCATATGCTCTTACTTTGTTTATTTCAGCGAAAGCCCTTAATCACTACAGTAAAAACTGTGGACTTATTTATACACCAGTTAGTAGGACCCGCGGTAGGCAGCTGTGTTACTAGGATTATATGGAATGATGGGAGTTAAGGAATATCTCCGTGTCCAAGGGGGGCACTTCTATAGTTGGGAAACTAAACGTTTGGTAGAAATTTCTGACGGTTTTCTGCGTAAACTAGGTGACTATGTTGACAAATACTGCCTTGTATCTTTGTCACTTTGAAGTGTATTGCAGCATTCAATAAACGTTACTTCTCCTAACTTAATAGTGTGTAAGCAATTTTTTTAAGTCATCTCGTACTTCAGCTTGTGATCGATGTGATATACAGATTGTAAGAACCATTGCTTTAGAATGGTGTCAAAATTGAACAAATATTACTGACACTCTGGAAAACGTCATGGAATATTTAAAAAAATTAACGAAAATTTTGTCAGTAGATGACGGATATACACTCCTGGAAATGGAAAAAAGAACACATTGACACCGGTGTGTCAGACCCACCATACTTGCTCCGGACACTGCGAGAGGGCTGTACAAGCAATGATCACACGCACGGCACAGCGGACACACCAGGAACTGCGGTGTTGGCCGTCGAATGGCGCTAGCTGCGCAGCATTTGTGCACCGCCGCCGTCAGTGTCAGCCAGTTTGCCGTGGCATACGGAGCTCCATCGCAGTCTTTAACACTGGTAGCATGCCGCGACAGCGTGGACGTGAACCGTATGTGCAGTTGACGGACTTTGAGCGAGGGCGTATAGTGGGCATGCGGGAGGCCGGGTGGACGTACCGCCGAATTGCTCAACACGTGGGGCGTGAGGTCTCCACAGTACATCGATGTTGTCGCCAGTGGTCGGCGGAAGGTGCACGTGCCCGTCGACCTGGGACCGGACCGCAGCGACGCACGGATGCACGCCAAGACCGTAGGATCCTACGCAGTGCCGTAGGGGACCGCACCGCCACTTCCCAGCAAATTAGGGACACTGTTGCTCCTGGGGTATCGGCGAGGACCATTCGCAACCGTCTCCATGAAGCTGGGCTACGGTCCCGCACCCCGTTAGGCCGTCTTCCGCTCACGCCCCAACATCGTGCAGCCCGCCTCCAGTGGTGTCGCGACAGGCGTGAATGGAGGGACGAATGGAGACGTGTCGTCTTCAGCGATGAGAGTCGCTTCTGCCTTGGTGCCAATGATGGTCGTATGCGTGTTTGGCGCCGTGCAGGTGAGCGCCACAATCAGGACTGCATACGACCGAGGCACACAGGGCCAACACCCGGCATCATGGTGTGGGGAGCGATCTCCTACACTGGCCGTACACCACTGGTGATCGTCGAGGGGACACTGAATAGTGCAGGTACATCCAAACCGTCATCGAACCCATCGTTCTACCATTCCTAGACCGGCAAGGGAACTTGCTGTTCCAACAGGACAATGCACTTCCGCATGTATCCCGTGCCACCCAACGTGCTGTAGAAGGTGTAAGTCAACTACCCTGGCCAGCAAGATCTCCGGATCTGTCCCCCATTGAGCATGTTTGGGACTGGATGAAGCGTCGTCTCACGCGGTCTGCACGTCCAGCACGAACGCTGGTCCAACTGAGGCGCCAGGTGGAAATGGCATGGCAAGCCGTTCCACAGGACTACATCCAGCATCTCTACGATCGTCTCCATGGAAGAATAGCAGCCTGCATTGCTGCGAAAGGTGGATATACACTGTACTAGTGCCGACATTGTGCATGCTCTGTTGCCTGTGTCTATGTGCCTGTGGTTCTATCAGTGTGATCATGTGATGTATATGTCCCCAGGAATGTGTCAATAAAGTTTCCCCTTCCTGGGACAATGAATTCACGGTGTTCTTATTTCAATTTCCAGGAGTGTAGTAAATGGGATCGGCTACATATGATAGATGAATCGCAATACGACGGTTACGGTTTGAGTTGCATATTACACCATCCATAATGTTCAATGTGCATCACTACACAAATTTGGAGGCCAAAAACCGCTTAAAATGAACATGAGACTAATGTCTAATTGTCGTGGAACTGGCGCTAGATATGTTGAACATACTTTCCACCGCTTCCTGCCGCAAGTGGAAATCGGGAACACCATCTTCTACAACAGGTCGGTATGTCTCGGGGATCACGTTTAGAATGTGTTGCTCACATCATGCCTACAATTCAGTAGCATTCGTAATTGGAGCACTGATAAAAACATCTTTCAGATAACCCCGGAGTCAGAAGTCAGATGGATTAAGATCAGGTAACATGGACGGCTGATAATTCTAGCATTTCCGAAATGCCTCTGCAACAGCCGCTTCAGTGGCTGTGCAATGTGCGGAGTTGCGTCATCTCATGTAAAACTAATCCTGCCCACACATCCGCGCGGTTGAAAGGTTGGAATGGCGTTCGTGCAGAAAAGACTTGCACGAAAGGCTCTGATAGCGTTTGCCAGTGACGGTACGGGTAACAAACCGTAGGACTCATCTCTTATAAAAAATAAGGCCCCACGATAAATGATCTCGTCAACCCTTAAAACACCATCACCACTGCAGAATAAAGTATTACCGGTTGTTGTGCGTGTAGATTTTCCATTGCCCATATTCTGCAGTTACTTATATTGACATGCTCTTCAAGATGGAAATGGGTTTCCTCTGTGTACAGAATGTTCCATGGCCATTCATTGTCGAATGCCACGCGAGCAGGGCATTCTAAAGCGAACGTTTATCTTGTTGGCAGGTCAGAAGGAAGAAACTCTTTTTTTTTTTTTTTTTTCGTGCGAGGTACCTCATCACGCCTCTTCTTTCTCATGGACTGACGCCTGGACTGACTGAGCACTTCTCATTGCCCTCTCGTAATTTAATCGCCGGAAAGAGACTTTCAATGTTATTGGTCTAATTCTTATGATCGCACATGAGAGAACCGTTGTAATCTAGTTACACACATGGTCGAAAGCAGCCACTGCAATTGCTGACGTCTCATGTAGCACTTCCGTTCACTGGCGTAAAAGTTCTTCGCTGTTTTCGTTTCAACGTGATTGAAAAAGCTCCCCGAAAGGACAAAAACTAATGCCTGTTGGCAGTGACCGCCATCAGACGAGAAAAGGGGAAAGAAATCCGGACGGAAGAGAAGGGTTTGTACAGCGGTGCCAAGTTTTGCGCACCCCAGGGAGCGCGACCCAAGTTCTTTGGGCGGGCAAGTGGCGGCGCCTTGTGCCCCGTGCCTCGCGCTTCCGTGACGTCTCCTTGTTGCAGACGCCGCCGCCACCGCCGCCGCCGCCGCCGCCGCCGTTTCGTGTCTGGCACGCTGCCAGACCGATTTTCCTCCGCACGCTTGTATTGACTGGACGCCGCTTTTATTTGCCGGAATACATTGCCTGCCGTATAACCTACCTTCTTGAGAGGGTTCGATCGCTATCCATTTTCTTCTTACCAAGAATCTGACCGATGTTTACGGGCGTCCCTTTGTTGACTGTGAGACCTGATTTTGGTTCCGGAACCAGCTGTCTATGAGAGCAGTGTTTGTGAGAAAGTTTTCAGTTAACTAGCTTAGTCCTTCAGTGTCACAGCGTGATATGACCTATTTAGCGTCTCACACAATTTTAAAAACGAAAAAAAAATTACGTACCTACAAGTAGCTCGTCCGCATTCGCGGATACTGAAATACTATAAACTACTGTTGCCTTATGCAGGAATTCTGACGGTAAGAATTCTGAGTTTCTATCTGGTGAAAGCGGACCTTGTAATTCGTATTCCGTACTTTAACGGTATACGCCCATCACGACCACGTTTCAATACAGCTCAGTCCCTCATATTATTCATACATTCCTTTGGTTACAATTTTTTTATATTATCACTAAAAATCGTATGTTTTTCTTAATTTTCTAGAGAATATTACCACATCATTGAGAAGTCGAAGCCGGCCGCTGTGGTCGAGCGGTGCTAGGCGCTTCAGTCCGGAACCACGCGGCTGCTACAGTCGCAGGTTCGAACCCTGCCGCGGGTATGGATATGTGTGATGTCCTTAGGTTAGTTAGGTTTACGTAGTTCTAAGTCTAGGGGACTGGTGACCTCAGATGTTAAGTCCCATAGTGCTTAGAGCCATTTCGCGGAGTCGAATTTGCTACTATTATGTGTTGTGGTCGCATCTACGACTACAAAATGGTTCAAATGGCTCTGAGCACTATGGGACTTAACATGTGTCATCATTCCCCTAGAACTTAGAACTACTTAAACCTAACTAACCTAAGGACAGGACACAACACCCAGTCATCACGAGGCAGAGAAAATCCTTGACGCCGCCGAGAATCGAACCCGGGAACCCGGGCGCCGGAAGCGAGAACGCTACCGCACGACCACGAGCTGCGGACTCTATGACTACACTTAACAGTTAAGTTCCAGCAATGGGTTTATCGACCACCCTCAAGCTACTTCTGTAATTTTCCAGTCTCGAACAGCGTGCGGGAAAAACAAACGCTTAGCTCTTTCCGTGTGGGCTCTGATCTCTCTTATGATGATGATTTCTCCCTACGTAGTTGGGGGCCAACAAAATATTTTCACACGCTGAGGAGAAAGCTGATGATTGAAATTTCAGAGAAGATCATGCTGCAACGCTAAACGCCTTTGTTTTAAAGATTGCCACCCGAATTCGTGTGTCATATCGGGGGAATTCTCTCACCTTCTTCTGGATAATACCAAAGGAACAGCCCTTCTTTTAACTCTTCTGATGTTCTCCATCAATCCTATCGTACCTCCATACCACAACGCACAACAACACTCCAGAAGAGGGCGGACAAGCATACTGTAAGCAGCCTCTTCAATAGACCCGTTGCATCTTCTAAGTGTTCTGCCAATAAATGACAGGCTTTGGTTTGGTTTCCCCACAACATTATCTGCCTGATAGTTCCTACGTATTTAGTTGAATTCACTGCCTTTAGATTTCTGTCGACTTTTCCTGTAACCGAAATTTATCGGATTCATTTTAGTACTCTCGTGGATGACTTCACACTTTCCATTATTTAGAGTCTGAGCACTATGGGACTTAACTGCTGTGGTCATCAGTTCCCTAGAACGTAGAACTACTTAAACCTAACTAACCTAAGGACATCACACACATCCATGTCCGAGGCAGGATTCGAACCTGCGACCGTAGCGGTCACGCGGTTCCAGACTGTAGCGCCTAGAACCGCACGGCCACTCCGGCCGGCAGTTAGAGTCAATTGCTACTTTTCTCTAAATCATTTTGCATTTGGATTTGATCATCTGATGACTTTGCAAAACGGTAAATGACAGCATCATTTACAAACAGTCTTAGAGAGCTGCTCATACTGTCTCCTATATCGTTTATGTACTCGTAGATAACGAACAGAAGTGGGCCTATCACCTTTTCTTGTGGAGCGCCAATTATTACTTCTTTTTCCTTGGATGACTTTCTGTCAGTTACCACGACGAGTGATATTTCTGACGGGAAATCATCTTTCATACTGTTAAATGTTAGCCACACAGCTCGCTCAGAAAGAACAAAGATGGCACTGTGTACTTGTAAACATCTGTAAGTAAAACATTGACAGCTTAATTGATTTCTTACCAAACATGATTTAGGCTTAAAATTTTTCTTGATATTGTACCGCGTCACTGTATACAATAAAGTACTTCAGAAGATATAAACTATAAAACTGAAGCCTTGTCCTGTGAAAGGTCATTGTAATAGGGCCGAGACGTCGGTTTTGTGGTTCATAAACTTTGAAGTATTTTATTTTATATGATGACGCAGTACAACATAATGAAGAATTTTGATCATCTTGACCCCGGCCGCGGAAGGTTACGTAATTATGTCATTACGTTGTATATGATATATGCACTGTTGCCAGACCGAGAAACGAACCTTTCAATGGATGAAGTGCTCTACAATAGTCTGCAGCTCCATTTGTGGCAGGTTTCGACAATAACATAGGTTTACATATTTATCATATGATGAAAACAAAAGTAAAAGAATATATACATTTATGGAGAAATGCTCACATTTACAACCTCATACTATCTTACATATTTAGGTAAATTTCGCTGTTATATTCGCTCGCTTCATCCGATGAGTGGTAAATGTCCATCATCGTTCCTTGATGCGCTCGTAGAGGACAGTCAGCAACCACAGTTCACAGTCTCTTGTGCCAACCTCTTCATCTCAGAGTAGCACTTGCAACCTACGTCCTCCATTATTTTCTGCATATACTCCAATCTCTGTTTACAGTTTTTACCTCATACAGCTCCCTCTAGTACCATGGAAGCTATTCCGTAATATCTTAATAGATATCAGTGCTTTCGATATATTCCTTTCTTCGCCGATTCTCCGGACAACCTCCTCATTCCTTACCTTATCAGACAACCTAATATTCAATGTTTTTCTGTGACACCACATCTCAAATGCTTCGATTCTCTTCTCTTCCGGTTTTCCCACAGTCCATGTTTCACTACCATACAATGCTGTACTCCGACGTACATGCTTCAATTCTCGTCTTTTCTGTTTTTGTATAGTCCATCCTTCACTAGCATACAATGCTGTGTCTAAAAAGCACATTGTTAAAAATGTCTTCCTCAAATTAAGGCCAATGTTTGATATCAGTATATTTCTCTTGGATCAGGAATGTCTTATTTCCAGTGCTGGTCTGATTTTTATGTCCTCTTTGCTCCGTCCCTCATGGCTTATTTTGTATCGTCTACCTGGCGATCATCAATCCTGATTTTAGGTTTCACGCTGTTCCCCTTTCTGCTACTTCTCATTACTTTCGTCTTTCTTCGATTTACTCTCAGTCCATATTCTGTACTCATTAGACTGTTCATTCCACTCAACATATCCTTTACTTCTCCTTCGCTTTCAGTGAGGATAAGAATGTCATCAGCGAATATTGTCATTGATACCTTTTTACGTTGAATTTTAATTCCACTATTGAACATTTCTTTTATTTCCGTCATTGTTTCTTCCCTGAACATTAGAGGCAAACACCTTTTTTTATCCGAGCACTTCGTTCTTATTTTTTCACTCTTATTTTTTCCGATTTATTGTTGTGCATATTTTATATTAACCTTTTTTCCATGTAGTTTATTTCTGTTTCTCTTAGAATTTCGAAAATATTGCACCATTTTACATTATCGAAGGCGTTTTTCCAAATCGACAAATCCTATGAACGTTTGTTGATTTTTCTTTAGTCTTGCTCCAATTATCGACCTCTTTAGTACCTTCACCTTTCCTAAATACAAGCTCATCTTCATCTAACACGTCCTCAATTTTCTTTTCCATTCTTCTGTATGATATTCTCGTCATCAACTTGGACAATTGAGCTGTTAGCTAATTGTGCTATAAATGTCGGTTCTCCCAATCTTCGGAATTGTGTTGCGGATGTTTTCGGAAAGTCACACCGTATATTGCCAGACGCACCAACATGGATAGTCATTTCGTTGCCTTTTCCCCCAATGACTTAAGAAATTCTGAGGGAATGTTCTCCATCTCTTCTGCCTTATTCGATCTTAAATCTTCCAAAGCATTTCGAATTTCTGATTCTAATTCTGGATCGCCTATCTCTTCTATATCGAATCCGGTTTCTTCTTCTATCATGTCATCAGAAAAGCCTTCTACCTCTTAGAGGCCTTCAATGTACTCTTTCCACATATCTGCTCTCTCTTCTAGATTTAACAGTGCAATTTGCATTGCATTATTAATGTTAACACCATTTCTTTCAATTTCACCAAAGGTTGTTTCTTCTTATCTGTACGCTGAGTCTGTCCTTCCGAATATCATTTCTTTTGCGATTTATTCACATTTTTCATGCAGCCATTTCGCCTTAGCTTCCTTGCACTTCCTGTTCATTTCATTCCTAAGGGAATTGTATATCCGTATTTCTGAATATGCCTGTTAATTTCAGTACTTCCTTCTTTCATCGATCAACTAAAATACCATTCTGTTACCCATGGTTTCTTCGCAAGTACCTTCTTTCTTCCTATGTTTGCTTTTCAACTTCTGTGATTGCCTGTCTCAGATATGTCCATTCTCTTCAGCTGAAATGCCTACTGAGCTATTCCTTATAGCAGTATTTACAGCCTTCAAGCGTATATCCTTATTTCTTAGTACTTCCGTATCCTACTTCCTTGCGTAATGGTTCGTCCTGACTAGTCTCTTAAGTTTCAGCTTCTCTACATCATTACTAACTTGTGATCTGCGTCTATATCTGATCCTGGATGCGCCATACAATCCACTATCTGATTGTGAAATCTCTGCCTGACCATGATGCAATCTAAGGGAAATCTTTCCGTATCTCCTGGCCTTTACCATGTAGACCTCCTCCTTTAGTGGTTTTTGTATATAGTATTCGCTACAACAAACTGAAGTTCATCTCAGAACTCAATTCTGTCATTCCTAGTGCCATGCCCATATTTCCTCATAACTCTTTCTTCTACTCCTTCCCCGACAACCGCATCCCAATCCGCCATGACCACTAGACTTCCATCTCCCTTTACGTACCGAATTACCTGTTCAGTGTCCTCATATTCTTTCTCCGTTTCTTCATCTTCGGCCTGCGACGTCGACACGTGTACCTGAACTCTCGTTATCAGTGTTGGTTTGCTATCGATTCTTCTAGGAACAACCCTATCACTGAACAGTTCACAGTAACACTCTCTCTCCCATACTTTCCGGTTCATGATTAATCCCATTCCCGTTAAACAATTTTCTGCTACTTCTAATAATACCATGCACTCGTCTGAGCAGAAATCCTTGTCTTCTTTCCATTTCATTTGACTGACATGCACTATATCAAGATTGAGCCTTAGGGTTTACCGTAATTTACCTACCACTTTCAAAATTCTGTCATTTCACGCCACGAAGAACGTTATCCTTTCGTTGGTTATTCAATCTTTTTCTCATGGTCACCTTCCCCTGGGCATTCCCCTTCCGTACATGAGAATTAGGTACTAGTCCAGAATATTCTGCCAATGGAGAGATCATCACGACACTTTTTCTGTTACAGGCCACCTGTCCTTTGGATACACACCAAGCGCCTTTAATGCAGTGGTATCCATTGCTTTCTGCATCCTCATGTCGTTGATCAGTGCTGATTCTTCCTCGTTTAGGGACAGTTTCCCCCTCCAATGGCAACAGAATGCCCTGAAGCTCCGTCCACTCCTCCGCCTTCTTTGACAATGTCGTTAGCTGAGGGAGAGGAAATATTTGCCGACATTGTCGATGTTTTTTATTCATAATTTAAGAGGTGGCGGAGTTCGAACACGAGATCTAGTGCGTTTTGATTACTAATCAAAGACGCTACTCCTTTTTCTTTCCTTGTTACATGTTGTTCATCGTTATTGTAGTTATTTGGTCTGGACGGACGACATGTGATACCATTCAAGTTTGTTAATGCATATTTCATTAATTTTTTTTTCTTTTTGTTACAGAGGGTAGCCAGCCATCTGACCGAACGCGCTAAGCTACCTTGTCAGCTCCCGCAGACCACGGGTGCACTTGTGCGTTAGATAATCTTAAAGTATTTTATAAATAATGCAGTCTGCATCTCGCGTTATTTTATTGTAATGGTGGATTTGGACCGAATCACGCCATCTTCGGATCAAAAATACCCAGAGGGTGATTGCTACTACCACCATTAGGTGACGAGCGTCGTCAACACGTGACCTGTTTGCTCTAGAAAGCTGTAAAACAACGTTATGTTTTAGCCCTCTTATGCTGTTCTGCCTTATTATTATGCTAACCAGAGCAGAGAATTGTTTGCTCTTCCCACTTCCGACCTTTAACTACTGATAACTAAATCGTCTACTATCGGAAATTCTTCATCAGTGTTAAGTGAAGATTTCCTATTCACTTTTTCCATCAGTTTACCTTAATGAAGCTTTGACTTCCTCGAAATTCTGTCCTTTTCTAAAATACAACAGCACTTGTCACTGCGTTAATAGTGTGCGGGAGAGTGCGGTTACTGAGAAAAGTAAAACGTCGACATTTGTGACGCACTGTTTAGTTTAGAAGAGACCTTTACATCGACGCTCTCCACACCATTCATATTTCACTTGAAGTGTCTGCGCACGCAGTTTGCAGCTGGCAGCTGCCTTTATTCGTTTCTGCAAAATGCTGACATTCGAATTCGCACTCACGTAGTCTTTGTATTTCATTTTAAAGTTTTAGAAGGCCCGTTAGCAATATTAGAGCGTTTAATGCCTTCCATATTTCTTCGCTCCTTTCAGTGTTCACTGCAGTATTAAGCTATACACTAGGCGCAATAACTATTCAAGGAGATTTTCCAGATTAAATTTTGGAGCATAATAATCATTTATAATTTTTTTCGATTTTCTGTAGAATGTACTTCATTAGGCAGAGATCAGTTACCCTCCAGTTAGAAATGACCTACACTCAGTTCTCTTCTAAGCTGAAATACATGTTAGAAGCATACAGTCCAACGAAAATCACAAGAATGACTAAATTAGCGAAACCAACGCACCACGACATTCCTTCCGTAAACGTACATGATGATAAATACCTTGATTCCTTTGACGGCTCCCTTCAGACCGCTTTTCTGTGGCATTCTTGACCATTACGCTATAAAAATGGAAGACGAAGATCTCAGTGATCGGATCAAAAAGAGTGTCACACAGAGATGTAATAATTCACCCTGACTTTCCATTCTATACATCGAAGAATCAATGACGGATATAAAAGAAAAGCTTGTGAGTGGGATACAAATTCAGTATAAAAGGATAACTGTGAAAAGACTCGCTGAAGACATTGCTATCCTCAGTGAATGTCAAGAAGAATTACATACAGGACGCGTTGAATGGATAGAGTACCGAACACGGATTGAGAATAAATCTAAGAACCACCGAAGTAAATAGAAGTAGCAGAAATGAGAACAACGGGAAGCTTAACATCTGTTTTGAACGTCATGCAGTTACGTAGTTTTGCAACTTTTGATGCAAAATAATGCACCGAGGACGGTGTACTAAACAACATTACGTCAGTATTTGCGTCATTTGCTGACTAATTATTATAGCAAATGTAAGTCACACGTTTTAGGATGGTTAGTACCTCCACGAACATGTACCAAGAGCAAGACATGAATGCTTAATTTCCACTGGGCAGCGTGAACGTGTGGAAGGTTACACTGACAGATGTAGTCTACTTAGTAGTGCAGTTAAGACTGTACAGAAAATATCAGATCGTGCAGGTTGCGACGTGTTCGAGACAAAATTATTCGATGCAGATAAAAAAACCAGCCAACACACTGATATGTATACGTGTTAAGGTACAATATATAAAAATATCTGCGTTTATAACAATTACACCCTGTATATGCCATGGTAGCATATATCTGTCCACAATTAACGCACACGATACATTTCAGTGTAACGGTGCTCGATTGCCAAATTAATTTCAACATTTGTAAGACCCTGAGCTTTAATATAGTGCTTCTACATTCGTATTACAGATGACAGGACTTGTTATTAAATGAAATGTGAAAAACATTTACAATAACTATCTTTCAAGCGTCAGGCTTGGCGATAAAGTCGTAGACCGCATGCCTCGAAAGAGATTAGTCACGGGATCGAATCGCGATCGGTGTGGACATTATCAGTCTCCTTTTAATCCAGCCCTAATTTTGATGCCCGGCTAGCCGCGCGGTCTAGCGCGCTGCTTCTCAAGCGGGAAAGCTTGCTGGTCCCCGCCACGAATCCGCCCGCCGGATTACTGTCGAGGTCCAGTGTGCCGGCCAGTCTGTGGATGGTTTATCAGGCAGTCTTCCATCTAACATCTACATCTACATCTACATCTACATCCATACTCCGCAAGCCACCTGACGGTGTGTGGCGGAGGGTACCTTGAGTACCTCTATCGGTTCTCCCTTCTATTCCATTCTCGTATCGTTCGTGGAAAGAAGAATTGTCGGTATGCCTCTGTGTGGGCTCTAATCTCTCTGATTTTATCCTCATGGTCTCTTCGCGAGACATACGTAGGAGGGAGCAACATACTGCTTGACTCTTCGGTGAAGGTATGTTCTCGAAACTTTGACAAAAGCCCGTACCGAGCTACTGAGCGTCTCTCCTGCAGAGTCTTCCACTGGAGTTTATCTATCATCTCCGTAACGCTTTCGCGATTACTAAATGATCCTGTAACGAAGCGCGCTTCTCTCCGTTGGATCTTCTCTATATCTTCTATCAACCCTATCTGGTACGGATCCCACACTGCTGAGCAGTATTCAAGCAGTGGGCGAACAAGCGTACTGTAACCTACTTCCTTTGTTTTCGGATTGCATTTCCTTAGGATTCTTCCAATGAATCTCAGTCTGGCATCTGCTTTACCGACGATCAACTTCATATGATCATTCCATTTTACATCTACATCTACATCTACATTGATACTCCGCAAGCCACCCAACGGTGTGTGGCGGAGGGCACTTTACGTGCCACTGTCATTACCTCCCTTTCCTGTTCCAGTCGCGTATGGTTCGCGGGAAGAACGACTGTCTGAAAGCCTCCGTGCGCGCTCTAATCTCTCTAATTTTACATTCGTGATCTCCTCGGGAGGTATAAGTAGGGGGAAGCAATATATTCGATACCTCATCCAGAAACGCACCCTCTCGAAACCTGGCGAGCAAGCTACACCGCGATGCAGAGCGCCTCTCTTGCAGAGTCTGCCACTTGAGTTTATTAAACATCTCCGTAACGCTATCACGGTTACCAAATAACCCTGTGACGAAACGCGCCGCTCTTCTTTGGATCTTCTCTATCTCCTCCGTCAGACCGATCTGGTACGGATCCCACACTGATGAGCAATACTCAAGTATAGGTCGAACGAATGTTTTGTAAGCCACCTCCTTTGTTGATGGACTACATTTTCTAAGCACTCTCCCAATGAGTCTCAACCTGGTACCCGCCTTACCAACAATTAATTTTATATGATCATTCCACTTCAAATCGTTCCGCACGCATACCCCCAGATATTTTACAGAGGTAACTGCTACCAGTGTTTGTTCCGCTATCATATAATCATACAATAAAGGATCCTTCTTTCTATGTATTCGCAATACATTACATTTGACTATGTTAAGGGTCAGTTGCCACTCCCTGCACCAAGTGCCTATCCGCTGCAGATCTTCCTGCTTTTCGCTACAATTTTCTAATGCTGCAACTTCTCTGTATACTACAGCATCATCCGCGAAAAGCCGCATGGAACTTCCGACACTATCTATTTCGTCATTTATATATATTGTGAAAAGCAATGGTCCCATAACACTCCCCTGTGGCACGCCAGAGGTTACTTTAACGTCTGTAGACGTCTCTCCATTGATAACAACATGCGTACTCCCAGATAATTTGTGGTATTAACTGCTTCCAGTTGCTGACCTGCTATTTTGTAGCTAAATGATAAAGGATCTATCTTTCTGTGTATTCGCAGCACATTACACTTGTCTACATTGAGATTCAATTGCCATTCCCTGCACCATGCGTCAATTCGCTGCAGATCCTCCTGCATTTCCGTACAATTTTCCATTGTTACAACCTCTCGATACACCACAGCATCATCCGCAAAAAGCCTCAGTGAACTTCCGATGTCATCCACAAGGTCATTTATGTATATTGTGAATAGCAACGGTCCTATGACACTCCCCTGCGGCACACCTGAAATCACTCTTACTTCGGAAGACTTCTCTCCACTGAGAATGACATGCTGCGTCCTGTTATCTAGGAACTCCTCAATCCAATCACACAATTGGTCTGATAGTCCATATGCTCTTACTTTGTTCATTAAACGACTGTGGGGAACTGTATCGAACGCCTTGCGGAAGTCAAGAAACACGGCATCTACCTGTGAACCCGTATCTATGGCCCTCTGAGTCTCGTGAACGAATAGCGCGAGCTGGGTTTCACATGACCGTCTTTTTCGAAACCCATGCTGATTCCTACAGAGTAGATTTCTAGTCTCCAGAAAAGTCATTATACTCGAACACAATACGTGTTCCAAAATTCTACAACTTATCGACGTTAGAGATATAGGTCTATAGTTCTGCACATCTGCTCGACGTCCCTTCTTGAAAACGGGGATGACCTGTGCCCTTTTCCAATCCTTTGGAACGCTACACTCTTCTAGAGACCTACGGTACACCGCTGCAAGAAGCGGGGCAAGTTCCTTCGCGTACTCTGTGTAAAATTGAACTGGTATCCCATCAGGTCCAGAGGCCTTTCCTCTTTTGAGCGATTTTAATTGTTTCTCTATCCCTCTGTCGTCTATTTCGATATCTACCATTTTGTCATCTGTGCGACAATCTAGAGAAGGAACTACAGTGCAATCTTCCTCTGTGAAACCACTTTGGAAAAAGACATTTAGTATTTCGTCCTTTAGTCTGTCATCCTCTGTTTCAGTACCATTTTGGTCACAGAGTGTCTGACGTCGAGTCTATTAACTGCAGAACAATGCCCTAAGATTAAGTGGTTTCCATTATTATGTATTGAAATGCAATATGTACGACTTCGTACACAACAGTAAGGAGAGGTGGACTGCAGAGTGGTGTGCAAACTGTCATTGTTGCACAGGAGAAGAAATGATTAGTGAATACGTTAACAAGTATGCAGTATGCGCTGGTTCCCCTTATTCCGGCTCAGCTACGCTGTGTCGACTATTCCTGCGCAAACACCGTTTCCACATACGTGTACAACATAATTATTCTACCACGCAAACATTTGGGATTAGACTCGTATGCTATTAGACGGTATTGCGGAGGGGAGGGGGGGGCATCTACTGGGGGTGGAACTGCACAATAACCCTGGGTTCGGTATGGGGGGTGGGGCGGGTGGACTGCTGTGGCCTGTTGTGGGGTTGTGAACCACTGAGGGCTACGGTGGGACGAAGCCTCCATACATATATACAGCCAATTTCTACTGTGAGAAGCTGCCAGGAAAGCTATACGATTAAGTTTCCACGTTAAACTATAGCTTCCCTTTCCCCTTCTGGACAATTGGGTGACCTTAGAGAGACACAATTTGCGAAAGTGGTGTGCCATTGAAGGACTGCACCTGGCCATCCAACCACATGAAGTTATAATTACTAGCATACTGCATACTTGTTAACGTATTCACTAATCATTTCTTCTCCTGTGCAGCTTTCCCACAACGACAGTTTGCACACCACTCTGCACTCCACCTCTCCTTACTGTTGTGTACGAAGTCGTACATATTGCATTTCAATACATAATAATGGAAACCACTTAATCTCAGGGCATTGTTCTGCAGTTAATAGACTCGAAGTCAGAGTTCTGTTGCTATATTGGTAACAACACTTTCTTTTTAAGCCTGTGGAGAACTGGCACCGTTTTTGCCGAATGCTACATAACACGAGTACGTGTGCGAACGCTGAATGTTTTACGTTCACAAAATCCGAACGCAGGACGAAAAAGACACGCAGCCAGCACGTAATGGGCAGTGATCGGGCCTCATCTCTGACATGCAGTAATCACATCAGAGTCGTCGTCCGGAAAAATATAGTGTCCGTTCGCGAACGGCGCCTTTTAGTTATTTATCCGCCACACGCGGATGTGGAGGTGGGCTAATCAGGCCCGGGTATCTGGCTGGCGCGGAAATACTCGCGCGCACGTTCCGCCAGTAAAATTTGGCCCGCGGGGCCCGGTAGCCACTCAGGCCGACAAACGCGCAGTCACATAAACGTGCCCTCCCGGGGCGCGGAGTGCGACCACGGGCAACAAATGCGCAGCGCGGCCAAGTGCGGTAATTATGCCGTCGAAACCGGAACGAATGTTTTCGCCGGAGCGGCGGCCGAGGAGAGATAGAGCAACGCGCCGGCCCCAGTAATGGCACATCGGTTGCGCTGAATAATTTATGTTCGGAACGCTACGTATCGCTGCCGGGATCCTTCTGCTTTCTCACGCGGCTCAACGATGCTCTTAGCCTCTCTAATAACTCGACTAACCCCCAACTCCGCCCCCATAACACTTCGACAGTTTCATCGGTGATGCAAGTGAAGCGTAATGCAGCCTACACACATCAGAGTGATACGCTAACGGTTATCAAAAATGCACGTCTATGAAAGAATGGACAAACCATTGCAAACTACGAGCATGAGCTTAACACACATAAACAATGCTGGTGGACAGGGTAGGCCCTGTAGTGCTCTGTTTTGAGCGACTATAAACGTCAGTGTTGCGCCCCTTCAGCCAGCTAAAAGCTCTTAATGTTGTTCTTGTGGTCTTCGGTCCTGAGACTGGTTTGATGCAGCTCTCCACGCTACTCTATCCTGTGCAAGCTTCTTCGTCTCCCAGTACCTACTGCAACATACATCCTTCTGAATCTGTTTAGTGTATTCATCTCTTGGTCTCCCTCTGCGATTTTTAGCCTCCACGCTGCCCTCCAATACAAAATTGGTGATCCCTTGATGCCTAAGAAAATGTCCTAACAACCGATCCCTTCTTCTAGTCAAGTTGTGTCACAAACGTCTCTTCTCCTCAATCCTATTCAATACCTCCTCACTAGTTCAGCACTTTTCTGTAGCACCACATTTCGAAAGCTTCTATTCTCTTCTTGTGCAAACTATTTATCGTCCATGTTTCACTTCCATACATGGCTACACACCATACAAATACTTTCAGAAACGACGTCCTGACACTTAAATCTATACTCGATGTTAACAAATTTCTCTTCTTCAGAAACGCTTTCCTTGCCATTGCCAGTCTACATTTTATATCCTCTCAACTTAGACCATCATCAGTTATTTTGCTCCCCAAATAGCAAAACTCCTTTACTACTTTAAGTGTCTCATTTCCTAATCTAATTCCCTCAGCATCACCCGACTTAATTCGACCACATTCCATTATCCTCGTTTTGCCTTTGTTGATGTTCATCTTATATCCTCCCTTCAAGTCACTGTCCATTCCGTTCAATTCCTCTTCCAAGTCCTTTGCTGTCTCCGACAGAACTACAATGTCATCGGCGAACATCAGTTTTTATTTCTTCTCCATGGATTTTAATACCTGCTCCGAATTTTTCTTTTGTTTCCTTTACTGCTTGCTCAATATTCAGATTGAATAACATCGGGGAGACGCTACAACCCTGTCTCACTCCCTTCCCAACCACTGCTTCCCTTTCATGCCCCTCGACACTTATAACTGCCATCTGGTTTCTGTACAAATTGCAAATAGCCTTTCGCTCCCTGTATTTTACCCCTGCCACCTTTAGAATTTTAAAGAGAGTATTCCAGTCTACATTGTCAAAAGCTTTCTCTAAGTCTACAAATGCTAGAAACGTAGGTTTGCCTTTCCATAATCTTTCTTCTAAGATAAGTCGTAAGGTCAGTATTGCCTCACGTGTTCCAATATTTCCACGGAATCCAAACTGATCTTCCCCGAGGTCGGCTTCTACCACTTTTTCCATTCGTCTGTAAAGAATTCGCGTTAGTATTTTGCAGCTGTGACTTATTAAACTGATAGTTCGGTAATTTTCACATCTGTCAACACCTGCTTTCTTTGGGATTGGAATTATTATATTCTTCTTGAAGTCTGAGGGTATTTCGCCTGTCTCATACATCTTGCTCACCAGATGGTAGAGTTTTGTCAGGACTAGCTCTCCCAAGGCCGTCAGTAGTTCCAATGGAATGTTGTCTACTCCCAGGGCCTTTTTTCGACTAAGGTCTTTCAGTGCTCTGCCAAACTCTTCACGCAGTATCGTATCTCCCATTTCATCTTCATCTACATCCTCTTCCATTTCCATAATATTGTCCTCAAGTACATCGTCCTTGTATAGACTCTCTATATACTCCTTCCACCTCTCTGCTTTCCCTTCTTTGCTTAGAACTGGGTTTCCATCTGAGCTCTTGATATTCATACAAGTGGTTCTCTTTTCTCCAAAGGTCTCTTTAATTTTCCTATAGGCAGTATCTATCTTACCCCTAGTGAAATAAGCCTCTACATCCTTACATTTATTCTCGAGCCATCCCTGCTTAGCCATTTTGCACTTCCTGTCGATCTCATTTTTGAGACGTCTGTATTCCTTTTTACCTGCTTCATTTACTGCATTTTTATATTTTCTCCTTTCATCAATTAAATTCAATATTTCTTCTGTTACCCAAGGAGTTCTACTAGCCCTCGTCTTTTTACTTACATGATCCTCTGCTGCCTTCACTACTTCATCCCTCAGAGCTACCCATTCATCTTCTACTGTACTTTTTCCCCTCATTCCTGTCAATTGTTCCCTTATGCTCTCCCTGAAACTCTGTACAACCTCTGGTTCTTTCAGTTTATCCAGGTCCCATCTCCTTAAATTCCCACCTTTTTGCAGTTTCTTCAGTTTTAATCTACAGTTCATAACCAATAGATTGCGGTCAGAGGCCACATGTGCCCCTGGAAATGTCTATCAATTCAAAACCTGGTTCCTAAATCTCTGTCTTACCATTATATATTCTATCTGATACCTTCTAGTATCTCCAGGATTCTTCCATGTATACTGTGGTGTCACCGCCAGACACCACACTTGTTAGGTGGTAGCTTAAATCGGCCGCGGTCCATTTAGTACATGTCGGACCCGCGTGTCGCCACTGTGTAATCGCAGACCTAGCGCCACCACCAAGGCAGGTCTCGTGATACGAGAGAGCGCTCGCCCCAGTTGTACGAGAACCTAGCTACCGCCCAGTTGTACGAGAACCTTTCTCTCTCATTAGCCGAGAGACAGAATAGCCATCAGCTAAGTTAATGGCTACGAACTAGCAAGGCGCCATTAGCCATACAGTGATTGAACTTAAAGTCTCCTGTGTATAGTCAAGATCGATGTACCACAATGATATTAAAGATAAGTATTAATCAAGCTACGTACTTTTCTTCCTAACATTAATTACGTATCCTGTTCCAGTACATCACGCCCGTCTGCGTTAGTCTAGCTTGCCTTTTCAGCCATCTCAACTTCACGGTGTCGGCCCAGCTACCGACACAACATATACAACCTACTTTCATGATTCTTGAACCAAGTGTTAGCTATGACCAAGTTATGCTCTGTGCAAAACTCTACCAGGCTGCTTCCTCTTTCAGTTCTTAGCCCCAATCCATATTCACCTACTATGTTTCCATCTCTCCCTTTTACTACTCTCAAATTCCAGTCACCCATGACTATTAAATTTTCGTCTCCCTTCACTACCTGAAAAATTTCTTTTATCTCATCATACATTTCTTCAATTTCTTCATCATCTGCAGAGCTAGTTGGCATATAAACTTGTACTACTGTAGTAGGTGTGGGCTTCGTGTCTATCTTGGCCACAATAATGCGTTCACTATGCTGTTTGTAGTAGCTTATCCGCACTCCTACTTTTTATTCATTATTAAACCTACTCCTGCATTACCCCTATTTGATTTTGTGTTTATAACCCTGTATTCACCTGACCAAAGGTCTTGTTCCTCCTGCCACTGAACTTCACTAATTCCCACTATATCTAACTATAACCTATTCATTTCCCTTTTCAAATTTTCTAATCTACCTGCCCCGTTAAGGGATCTGATATTCCACGCTCCGATCCGTAGAACGCCAGTTTTCTTTTTCCTGATAACGACGTCCTCCTGAAATAGTCCCCGCCCGGAGATCCTAATGGGGGACTATTTTACCTCCGGAATATTTTACCCAAGAGGACGCCATCATCATTTATCCATACAGTATAGCTGCATGCCCTCGGAAAAAATTACGGCCGTAGTTTCCCCTTGCTTTCAGCCGTTCGCAGTACCAGCACAGCAAGGCCGTTTTGGTTAATATTGCAAGGCCAGGTCAGTCAATCATCCAGACTGTTGCCCCTGCAACTACTGAAAAGGTTGCTGGCCCTCTTCAGGAACCACACGTTTGTCTGGCCTCTCAACAGATACCCCTCCGTTGTGGTTGCACCTACGGTACGGCTATCTGTATCGCTGAGGCACGCAAGCCTCCCCACCAACGGCAGGTCCATGGTTCATGGCAAAGCCAGCTAAGAACTCTTAAATGGAGAGCTAATGTGAAATTAACCTTCAGCCACCTGAAGACTCCAACTGTAAATGGGGACCGCAACGCCAATGCATATGAAGTCTTATCATGCAGGAGTTATGGGTACAGGGGCAGATATTGTGATCAATGGTACTCTAACAAGTATCCACTTGAGTGTGTTAGTTGTTTTTCCTCTGCATCTGACAGTCTTCTAGCAAACGTGTCACATAATTTACTTTAAATGAAACAACAAGTTTACTGTTACCAGTCACTGTTAATTTACTCCACTACGCGTTTCAAAGGTTGAAACCTCCATCATCAGGTGGATTTACATTTGTTAGTATGACATTTGTGTGTGTGTTGTGTTACGATGTTTTGGAGGTACTTATGGCACTGTCTAGACAACCTCATGAACCCATGGGGCCTGCATGTCAGCAGGGGACTGTTCAAGCCGGTGGAGGCTCTGTAATGGTGTGGGGCGTGTGCAGTTGGAGTGATATATGACCCCTGATACGTCTAGATATGACGCTGACAGGTGATATGTACGTAAGTATCCTGTCTGATCACCTGCATCCACTCAGGTTCATTGTGCATTACGACGGAATTGGGTAATTCCAGCAGGACAATGTGACACTCCACACGTCCAGAGTTGCTACAGAGTGACTTCAGGAACACTGTTCTGAGTTTAACCACTTCTTCTAACCACGAAACTCTCCAGACATGAACATTATTGAGCCTATCTGGGATGCCTTGCAACGTCCTGTGCTCCACCCCCTCGTATTCTTACGGATTTATGGACAGCCCTGCAGGATTCATGATGTCAATTCGCTCCAGCACTACTTGAGACTCATGTTGAGTCCATGCCATGTCGTGTTGCTTCTCTTCTGCGTACTACAGTCTGGAACCGCGCGACCGCTACGGTCGCAGGTTCGAATCCTGCCTCGGGCATGGATGTGTGTGATGTCCTTAGGTTAATTAGGTTTAAGTAGTTCTACGTTCTAGGGGACTGATGACCTTAGAAGTTAAGTCTCATAGTGCTCAGAGCCATTTTGCGTGCTCGCGGGCGCCCTACACAATATTAAGCTGGTGTACCAGTTTCTTTGGCTCTCCAATGTACATTGAATGAAGTGTAATTACTAAGCAGATACTATTTTGAGAAGACTGTTTTTTAAGATAACGAATCAACATATTTTTCATTTATTGCGGCAGCATTTAGTTATGAATTCTTATTTCAAGAGAGACATCAAAATCAGGAATTTCTTCCTATTTCTTGTCACGGTCAGTGTTAATGGATTTGAAAAGACAAAAAGAATTTAATCATCAATATGAGGACTTTTGTGTTAGAATAAATTTTCATACTGAGTTATATTTTTGTATTTGAAATTTTGTAAATGAAATAGCGTCTAGGAATTTTTTTGAAATAAACCTTTTTTAATACAGGTTCTTGAGAAGAAGCTTTGCGTAGTGATTAACTCAGTTTATCCTACATCATTATCCATCTCCCATTATCCGATGAGCATACTTTTTTATGAGAGATAAATTTTATGATAATCGAGTTTCCATTGCATGTATTTAAGGTATCACATAGCGGTACCGCGATTCGCTGTAGGTGGCAGCAGCTGAGACACACATTTTCTTCTTTTTCTACGAAAGCAGTAGCATGGCGTTTTCCTTTGCGACATAGGAAAGCCAAACACAGGCGATACGAGCTATAGGTTCACAGCTGCAGTTAACAATGTTGATTTTACTTATTCTCACTTCAGAGTCACTTTTTTAACAGATAGTTTAATTTCTGACAGGGCACATTTCATTTACATTCTCGCAGTCAGATTTGATTCTCAGTCTCTCAGACATTTCTTAACTGTAAACGTGAGCTAGCTTACGCACATACTTCTATTCCATGAATGGAATTTTTTGGTATGCAGCAGCTCACAGTCCTAAAGAGACTACACATTCAGAAAGAGGCAATCCAGAATTAAAGCAAACAGTTGCACATTCACATAATCTTCTTTATGATTTTTACTTATTAAAAGCCGGCCGTTGTGGCCGAGAGGTTCTAGGCGCTTCAGTCCGGAACCGCGCTGCTGCTACGGTACCAGGTTCGAATCCTGCCTCGGGCGTGGATGTGTGTGATGTCCTTAGGTTAGTTAGGTTTAAGTAGTTCTAAGTTCTACGGGACTGATGACCTCAGAAGTTAAGTCCCATAGTGTTCAGAGCCATATGAACCATATGAACTTATTAAAATAACTTTCAATCTGTCTGTGTGCTACGCACATTGGACCTACACTTGGAGCTATGATGTGGTATGTGAGTTCTTAAGACAGCACTCTCGTGGATAACCCATGCATATTCAGTACAAATTTGTACGTCAGTCTGTTGATTCAACCTGTTGTGCTGCCATTCATGGACAGCACTCTAGGGGGTGTTATTCAACAAGATAAGAGTTGCCCACACATCGTTATTGTAATCCAAAATCCTCTACAGAGGATCGACATGTTTTCTTGGCCAGTTCGATCACCCGATCTGCCTTCAGTCGAGCGCATATGGGGCGTCAGCGGACAACTCCGGCGTCATCCACGACCAGCTTCGAGTGCTCCAGTATTAACCGACCAAGTGCGAAAAGTCATGGTAATCCATCCTACAAACAGACATCCGATACCTGTACAACACATTGCACCCACGTTTGCATTCAACATTCTGGCGGTTACACCGGTTATTAATGTAACAGCATTTCACATTTGGAATGGCTAATCTCGCCCTTACGTTAACCTGTGATCTTGCAAAGTTAATCACGCAAATGTTGATGAGGTCCTTTACTCCGATGAGCGTAGGGGACGATGGAGGAGACACGCACCGACGACTAGGCAAGGTCCTAGCGGAGGTGGTTTGCCATTGCCTTCCTCCTGCCGTAATGGGGATGAACGATGATGATGAAGACGACACAGCAACACCCAGTCATCTCGAGTCAGGGAAAATCTCTGACCCCACCGGGAATCGAACCCGGGACCCCGTGCGTGGGAAGTGAGAATGCTACCACAAGACCATGAGCTGCGGACTACGTAAATGTTACTTAGACATACGTATTCCCGAAATTTCATTACTCTCCATTATTTTCTGTTTTAAGCATTTTTGGAATGTGACTGTCAACAGCCGTCAATTTATGCATAAAACGCATGTTTGACCATAAGCAGCTTTCATTTTAAACCAAAACATCAACGGATTCAGTCACGGACTATCTTCACGGATAGGGGTTAAAATGGTTTAAGCCACCACATTATGTATGTCATTACTTAAATAATGTGTAGAGAATGTTACGAATGTCAATATACGACACAGAACTTTTGGAAGGAATACTAAGTGCACACAGATCAGTACTGTCGTATATTGATGTCCATGACGTGCTCTACACATTATTTAAGTAATGACAAATGTAATGTGGTGGCTTAAACCATTTTAACTCTTATTGGTCAATACGATCAATAACGGAAACCAGTTCATACTTAGGTTTAAAATAAAAGTAACGTATCGTCAAACATGCATTTTAGCATTATTTTTTGGTTGAGATTTTTTCCGTCAGTGTAATTTCTACACGGAACTGTCGTCTACGGTGATCTGTTACAAAGCAACTGAATTTTTTTATTCCTTTGCCCCATTTATCTTTAGATCTCTAATGCACTGAAAATAACTCCTGAGCAGTGCAAACGCTGACGACATTTGCTTTGTGTCGTATTTGGAAACAAACAAGTGAGCCGTGATTATCGCCGCACAACGAAATCCCATCCCGTTCAGCAGGTGGGGCGACAAAGTTGCTGGCAGTTTTCCCGCTGCAGGGATAGGGCCACGGAGTCATCAAAGGACGACAAAACTAGCTACACCGGTGTCCACAAGTTGGTGGGCGGAGTGACCGTGTGCAATCTGGCCAGAAGCAGCAGAACGAGACGCTCAGCGAACAAGAGGACGACGCCTGGCGGCTGGTGGTTCAGCAGGAGAAAGAGAAAGCAACGGGGCAGCGAAGCGACTACCCAACAGTTCTGTATTCGCTTTATGCTGTACTGTACATTGACAGAACAGAACGAACACATGATGCGAAAGACCACGTGTCTCGTCTGAAGGCTGTTGCACTTCTCCGTGTTTCGTGTTATGGCTTTCCCTGTTTGAAAATTACAGCCTTTTTACTGTTGTAAAAGTATTTTCACAGAAACAAAGGAAATTTGGGGCAATGAAACGAATAAATCAGAACTACATTATTATTCTTTAATAGGCCTCTGGAGATTATGGCTCGCTCACGCAAAAATATTAAGAACATGTTGATGAACAGCCTCTGAGAGATGGAGTTCAGTTTCACTGCGTATAGACGAACGCTTTGGTACGTAGATGTTGACATCTACATCTACATCGCTACTCTGCAAATCACATTTAAGTGCCTGGCAGAGGGTTCATTGAACCACCTTCACAATTCTCTATTATTCCAATCTCGTACAGCGCGCGGAAAGAATGAACACCTACATCTTTCCGTACGAGCTCTGATTTTCCTTATTTTATCGTGGTGATCGTTCCGCCCTATGGAGATCGGTGTCAACAAAATAGTTCCTCATTCGGAGGAGAAAGTTGGTGATTGGAATTTCGTGAGAAGATTCCGTCGCAAGGAAATACGCCTTTCATTTAATGATTTCCAGCCCAAATCCTGTATCATTTCAGTGACACTCTCTCCCATATTTCGCGATAATACAAAACGTGCTTCCTACCTTTGAACTTTTTCGATGTACTCCGTGAGTCCTATCTGGTAAGGATCCTACACCGCGCAACGGTATTCTAAAAGAGGACGGACAAGCGTAGTGTAGGCAGTTTCCTTAGTAGGTCTGTTACACTTTCAAAGTGTCCTGACAATAAAACGCAGCTTTTGGTTTGCCTTCCCCCACAACATTTTCTACGTGTTCTTTCCAATTTAAGTTGTTCGTAACTGCAATACCTTGGTATTTAGTTGAATTTAAGGCTTTTAGAGTAGACTGATTTATCGTGCGACGGAAGTTTAACGAGTTCCTTTTAGCACTCATGTGGATGACCTCACACTTTTCGTTTTTTAGGGTCAACTGCCACTTTTCGCACCATTCAAATATTTTTTTCTAAATCGTTTTGCAGTTTGTTTTGATCTTCTGATGACTTTATTAGTCGATAAACGACGACGCCATCTGCAAACAACCGAAGACGGCTGCTCAGATTGTCTCCCATATCGTTTATATAGATAAGGAACAGCAAAGGGCCTATAACACTACCTTGGGGAACACCACAAATCATTTCTGTTTTCCTTGATGACTTTCCGTGAGTTACTACGAACTGTGACCTCTCTGACACGAAATCGCAAATCCAGTCACATAACTGAGAAGATATTCCATAGGCACGCCATTTCACTACGAGCCACTTGCGCAGTACAGTGTCAAAAGCCTGACGGCCGGTGTGGCCGTGCGGTTATAGGCGCGTCAGTCTGGAACCGCGTGACCGCTACGGTCGCAGGTTCGAATCCTGCCTCGGGCATGGCTGTGTATGATGTCCTTAGGTTAGTTAGGTTTAAGTAGTTCTACGTTCTAGGGGACTGATGACCACAGATGTTAAGTCCCTTAGTGCTCAGAGCCATTTTTTGTCAACTGTATCACCTGAACTGGGAGGTCGGTAAAAGGATACAATTATTATTTTATTCCTGTTGCCAACAACGACCTCCGGCCATACTAACTCACAGGAAGTATGTACTTCCATTTCGCGACAAGTTAAACTACTTGTGACAGCAAGAAATACGCCACCGCCAACCGTGTTTAGCCTATCTTTTCGGAACACCGTTAGGCTCTCCGCAAAAATTTCGGGTGGGCTTATATCCTGCTTTAGCCAGCTTTCAGTGCCTATAACGATTTGAGCATCAGTGCTTTCTATTAGCGCTTGGAGCTCTGGTACTTTCCCAACGCAGCTACGACAATTTACGGGGTCCTAAGAACTTAGGAGCTAAAGGAGGTCTCACGGCACTGATGGTGTACATACATACATACATATATGCATTCACTTCTCTTTGCTAAACATAAATTCTTGCCTATAGTAAACTGAAAATGTTCAGTATCAAGTAATTTCTGCCCACAGGAATTGGCGGGATCGTCAGTACTGACCGACCATGGCATCATCCTCTACTAATTGCGTGGGATGATGTGGTGTGTCGGAATTTGGGGTCAGCACACCGCTTTCCCAGCCATCAGTTTTAGTGATCTGGAGTCGTTGCTGGTAGGTGAAGTAGCTGCTTGGTTTGCCTCACGAGGCTTACTGCACCACATTCCAGTCCTCCCACCAAGGCAAAATCCCTGGGAGTATGTGAGGTGGAAACCGAGTCTTCCACATGGCAGTGTACCGCGTTGACCACTCAGTTGCGGATGTGGACATTGTCGAGTACAAGAGAAACAATTTACCATAACGAATTCGTAAAATTTGTACTTCATAAGGCAAATGAAGTAATTTTGAAAACTGTGTAAAAATGACTTTAATATTATACGATTTCTATGTTAGACTCCTTTTCTTCCCCAGAGGGAAAATGGGATAACGCAGCAATGGCGTAATCACGTAGTTCATGTAGAAAGTTCGCTCCAGTCAGATATTACTTCCTTAGTTTCGAAAATTTTGCTTGCGTCAGTGCGTACAATTCTTCGCACACAAACAGAAATAGGAAGTAAGTAACGAATTACATTTTCTTCCACATTTTACACGCGACATAAATTTATAGGATCGTTACCATACTGGCAGCCATCCGAACTGTTGTCACTTTGACCACATCGTTGGAGCAGGGCTGTAGTGTGACGATTTTAACACCCCGTACGTACCGTACATAATATTAGTCAGCCCCCAAAAGATCAAACTAGTCGCTTCGGAAAAAAATGGTTCAAATGGATCTGAGCACTAAGGGACTTAACTTCTGAGGTCATCAGTCCCCTAGAACGTAGAACTACTTAAACCTAACCAACCTAAGACATCACATACACCCATGTCCGAGGGAGGATTCGAACCTGCGACCGTAGCGGTGGCGCGGTTCCAGTCTGTAGCGCCTAGAACGCCTCGGCCACCCTGGCCGGCTCGCTACGGAGAGCTGCACATAGCTACACCAGACGGTTACGTGACCATTCACTGCTGTAGTAACAAATGGAAGTTGTGTGTACGTGCCTGTCGGTTGTAAGACATCAACAGAGTCACGTGGGTCATTGTGGAGTCATGATAAAATGGAAGAACGTTGCATTTTAATCTTTTCATAAACTACACAGTGAACGGAATTGCCCTGTTTCTTTGTGTATCAATGCAGACTGTCCAAATTATCAAAAAGAAAAGGCGTAACCTCGGAACCATGTACTTCACCGACATAACAGTGGGTGTGAAAATATCCTAAACGTCAGGATAGGGTGGGAGTGTCGCGCCCCGTCAATGATGATGAGTATTATACCAGGCAGGAATACCTGTGAGTGCACATCGATCTCTTCTCTTTCAGAGAGAACACTGCGGGCCACACCACACTGTGAGCATCTGCCCTTTGCTCGCAGCAACATAAAAACTTCTCAAACAACCCAGAGTCTGGGCAGTAGCCGACTGGAGCGTATAGTGTGTTCCCCCCAGCCGCCATTTTGTTTCTTTTCAAACGATAAAAGGCAAAAAGTGCATCTGCTATCCAATCAGACACTTAACCGGGAATATGTGGAGTTTGCAGTCCAGGACTAAGGTGATGTCTTGGCTGTGATTTACGATTTTCGGGTTGCCGCAAGTACGATGTTTATGTGAGTATTTTCGGTTTTCACATGTTGTCCATTTTCCCATTTTCTGATTAGTACATCGCGGATAATCCGGTCATCCAAAATGACTACAGTCATGCTCACAGCTCTTCATGAACACGTTGGCATACAATGAGACACGCTACCGCATCTTAACCAGCCTGCTGAATAACCCGATCTTTATCCAATGAAAATTTCTGGTGCGCTTCTGAACTGCAGGTCAAAGGTAGCTGTCAGAATCCCCACAGACTGATAACCCTGCGAGGCCTAGTAATCAGTGAATGTTTCAATTGGATACAGCATACCTGAAGGAATGTGGAATCTCTTCCTCGCAGAACTGAGGCCTTTAACAAGTCTGGAGGGTGAACGGCCATGTTTATGTGGATACACCGGTTCCCGTCAGATACCCAAGCTAAGCAGCATGGGATGTGGTTAGCTCTGGGATGGGCACCAACTGGGACACCTTTGGCTGTTGACCTACACGGCTGCGCTCGGCCTTGTCATGGGAACTGAACAGGTACGTGACCAAACAGTAGTGACACTACATCACGCAAACTGACAATAGTTCTGAGGTTGGTGTGCTGACCTTACCACCCCTTCGTATCCACATCTGATGAAGCTCGTCGGCTGGAGATAACGCCCTCGGTCGGTTCACTTGGGCGTTGTGAGGCCTGTTTGGGGCAGTAACAAAGATGGAGGTGATGTTACACGCTGTCAGTGTGATGTCATTATGTACACGTGATCAGATTCTCGCCCCTCACGTCTGGTGAGTAGGTTCTGTTTGTTCCCGCTTCTACCGTAGCGCTGCGAGAGCTTTCTTGTATGTCTTCAATATCGCACGAGTCGTTGTGTGGGTCACATCATTGTTTGTCCCCCAGCGTTTGTGACTCAATTTTGACGCGGCGTTGTCTTGCGCCGAGATGGCATCTGTTGCTCCCAGGAACATTCCACGCACAGGGACTGTCAGTTTTAGTTTTGACACGTCCGTGCATCATGTACTTCCAAGTACGTAAGAAATTCAGGATTGGCTTGTAGGTACGATCAAGGTGACTTCAAAATAGGTTCCAACAGCTTACTTCGGTTCCGAATGATATGTGTTTTATGTCAAGTTTCTATACCCACTTCGGATTGACAGGTTCCTTTGCGGCAAAGACAAGTCCCTTTCACTCATCGTGATGGCTCTAATAGTACGCTTACTCTGGAGAAAACGGATGTGGAATGTAAGAATATTAGGATGTTTTATCTTCCGCCCGGAGTTGATGATGGTTTCCTCAAGACCGTCCTGCTTCCATTTGGGGACATACGGAATATATGGTGAGAATGCTGGTCCACTCAACATCGTTTAGACGTTTACAGTGGAGACTGATCAGTGGACACGGTGGTCAACCGGAATATACTCCCCTCTCATTTGCAGGTGTGTGCATTCCGGGTATATGTAACTAAACAGGACAAGGAATTTATTTGATGTATAATGAGAGTCGACAGCTATGCACAAATAGCCCACGTCGTGTATAGGTCTTAAAATCCACTTAGGAACATCGTAAAAGGCTAACTGAAGCAGACCTGGTTCTCCAAGTGACAGCCATCGTGCCTAACCAAGTTTCTGAGGGGCAACGAGAGCTATTGCGTGATGGTCCTAGAACCATTTCAGCTGTTAGCCTCGTACAGAGACATTGCCGGTGTAGTTTCCTTGCCGACAGCGCCTCCGCTTCAAAACAAGCGTGAGTCAGATGATTCCTCTTCCCTCCTCCGTTCTAGTAAAAAGAATCCGTTGGAGGAGGCATCCTCCCTTCCCAACTTCAGACCGGATGATAACATGTTACCTGCTGGTCAAGATTCGAAAGCCTCCAGCCCCCCATCCGATGTGTCTTCAGAGACCGAGAACGTCTCTTTGGAACTACATATGGATATCCCTGTTCCAGAGCTTCGTACTATATTGACGGACCTGGCGTTCATCCACGATTCTCCAACGAAATAGTTCTAATGGCTCTGAGCACTATGCGACTTAACTTATGAGGTCATCAGTCGCCTAGAACTTAGAACTAACCTAAGGACATCACACACATCCATGCCCGAGGCAGGACTCGAACCTGCGACCGTAGCGGTCGCTCGGCCCCAGACTGTAGCGCCTGGAACCGCACGGCCACTCCGGCCGGCAGTCTCCAACGTATTGCCACCCCTTTTTCTGCGCCCTCGGATGGGGAAAGTATGCCAAGGCCGCCAATGATTAGAACCGGATCGACACAAGCGTGCCATTTGAACACATGCTGACAGTAAAAGATGTATCGTCAATTTTTGTTTCCGTTGTCTCCCACGAACTGCACCACCCATCTGTGAAAGAGTGGAAAGTACCCTCTCTACCTGATGCTGATTTTCAACAGGATGCCCCCGCGTTGTCCCATGCGGCAATCGCGTCTCGCAAAAGCCCCAAAAACGTGCGCTTTTAACCTGAGCGCTCGGCATAGTGAAAAAAAAGACACCAGAATGAGGGTAGAAGAGAAGGATCCACCTCCTTACTTTCAGATTCATCCGTTGACTTTGCGATGGGGTGTGATACACGACTTAAAGGTTTGCTTGCAAGCAATCAACTGTATAGTTTTGGTAATAAATGTAGACATAATTAGTTCTTGCGGCGCTGCAGCGTTTCATTTGTGATACAAGTGCAGTCGTGATACTTTTGAAAGAAGTTTTATTTGACCATTTTTCTGCTCCCGGGTTTTGTACTTCCTTTAATGTGGTTCCTGAACTATCTACTGGTACTGCGATTTTTTACACAGAGGGAATACCACTGCCTGCTTTCAAAGTTCTTGAAAACGGCCAAGGAAATTTCTGTGACTTTGCTTTAATTCTCTTTTATGCCCCCATCACAATCTGGCCGTTCCACAAATCGCGCTCGTCTTTATAAAAGGGGTGTTGTTTATTTATTTCGTAAAACCCCGCAGAAATATCTGTCAGGTGGAGATTTTAATTGTGTTTTGTGTTCTGTGGATCGGGCAACCAATTATGAATTCAGTAACAAACTAGACGATTTCGTGCGTTCTTCGCAATTATGTGATGCGTGGATATGTTACCAACCCACTCTTGTGTGGTATACGTATTTTACGGCTACTACCAGCATCAGAGTCGATCTCTTTTGTCTTTCTGATTTTTTATGTGGACAAATATCAGCGATAGACGTGATACTTGTTTCACAGATGAGTGTGCCGTAGCTGTAACCTTAAATCATGTACCACAACCCACAAAACTGTATCGTCACCCCTGGATGTTGAACCGCCTGTCTTAAAGGATCCTAATCTCGAGATTATCGCTCGAGAAGAATGGGGCCGCAGCTTGCGTTAGCAGGATCGTTATCCATCTCTTATGGAATGGTTATCTGGGCATGCTAAACCATACTTTCGAAAAGTGTGAATGCGTTACGGCGCTGAAAGGGTAACGGATCTTCGTCTTGCGACAACTTTATGACCGTGTCAAACAAGCTCCCTTACGGATAATCGATTTCCACCGTGTTAAGGACTCAGGGTGTGATAAAAATCCCGCTCATTCCTGCAGCATTAACTGACCTTCCTATATCAGCTTATCCGGTAGCGGACGCGTCGACAAAGGGCATGTACCGCGTCCCTTTTCTCACCCGATTGTCATGCATTGGCGTCCCAACGTGACATTTCCAGAGCGATCTAAAATTATTTTACTGACCTTTAAGATATCCCTGCTACTGATACCATTGTTCCTGATGGATTTACACCTCTCCCGGATTGGTTGGTTACTCCCGCATTAAATGATCAATTTCTAAGTGACTGTACGCGCGATGATATATATCGCCTTATTGTTGGTTAACCGTGCAATAAGGGCCGAAACTCTATGGTGTTCTTTACTCCTAGGTGACTATATGTATATTTTTGGCCTGTTATACTTCACATAAATGATGTGATCCAGGGCGGAAGGGGGTACTTGATTCCTGACCCCTTCAAGGTTGGCAAAATTTTTCTAATTCCGAAGACACTGTTAAACTTCACCCGCTCGCACTACTTAATTTAGATTACAAAACTGTTGCCCGGGTGGTCAATAGCCGCTCGGCGACATTGATAGAGAAAATTCTTGCTGTTCACCGAAGCTGGGTGCTTGTTCGCGCGATTCTGAGTCTTGTAGTCGAATGCCCGGAAGTAGTCTCGGTGGCTACAGCGACTTCTGTCTCTGGAGCCTTGCTTTTTATTGGCTGTAAAAAGGCATTTGGCCGGACCAGCCACGGTTTCTTGATGCAGAAGCTCAAGGCGACTCCTCTCAAACACACTGCGTTTCAGGTATTATCCAGCTTTTTACTGATATTGAAGCATCTGTCGTAGTGAATGGACATCTTATTCTCCAGATCACCATCCGACAGAGCTTACCGCAGGGGAGCCCACCCTACATGTCACTTTTTGTCTTGTCACTAGAACCACTGCTTCACCGAATTGCTGATCAATTACGCGGTACGAGCGTACGCAGATGATGTTATGGTATTGCTACGTCATATCGATGACATACCCTTGTTCAAGAATATATTGGATTCCTTTTGTTCTCTCTCTGGATCCCGCGTTAATGTGCGGATAAGTACCCTGTTACATTTGCAAGGTTTTCATCACGTTGTTATTCCATGGGCAACGGTGATTTCTCGCCTCAAATCGTTGCGTATTGCCGTGGATAGCTATCCGATGAAAATGGCTGCTCTAAATTGGCGAAAGGCGGCGAATGAAATTCAGGGCGCAATTCGTGAAAATGAGTACTGTTTCCTTGGTATTCGTCACAAAGTGCAGGTCATAGATACAATGCACAAATATTCCCACTCCCAGCGATGATGGTGAGCAAACTGATGCAATCATCCGGTCTTTTCCTTTGTAAAAGTCATATTTTTCGACGTCGGTATGAAGTGGTTGTGAGGCCACGTCTCCTCTGAGGGCGGGGACCCCCCAGTATCACAGTGAAGGCTTCAGTATTGTTTATATAGCGCAACGTTTTAACATGTACTCATTCTATTGCATCTTGCTTATTCACGTGTCTTCCACTGGCCAGTCTGACTCACCCTCACGATGTTGGCCGGATCAACTCTAAACTGTGGCACATACGTGAAATTTATGTTACAATACGTTTTCTGGGAGTCGACATTTTATCAGGGACACAACTTACCACCATATCTTTGCTTTCGCCGCTCTATTCATATGCTGGAAAACATTGTGGTTTCATGCTAGTCTTATTATCTTCCCGCTAGATGTCGCGTTATCGTGATGTTAGGTCACACAATTTGATCCCGACCAGCAAACGCCGCCATCGCGTCGGTGTTAGTCCGACTGCGCTTTGCGAAGCATGTCATCAACCAGATATATTATCACACAGGCTTGTCTCTTGTGGGCGAGAACACCAGCACTGGATTCACCGAAAACTGGCTTTCCTTACCCGGTCAGCTGAAGCTGCTTTCTCGGCTGATCTTCTTCTGCGTCCAGACTTTTCCATTTTCTCTCGGACGAAGACTAGTTCCGTTGTGTAGTTCGTCGGGCACTACGCTCACTATCTAGTCGGGTATGACAATAAGCCCGACCACCGTGTTTTCCGCCAGTATATGACGATCGGAATGGCACAGGCTTCCAAGTTATCTTGCTTTACTTTCGGATATGATGCACCTTGTCTTTAAAAGCCAAGGAATGGATAGCATTTCTTGTTGTTTTTTCCACCTTTCCCCTATTCTTGTGCTTTGTTTCATTGTGTTATACCTAGCGAATTAAACTGTTTCCTTTTGGACCCAGAATTGAGGAATTTATGTCTATCTAGTTTTAGTTTCATAAAAGAGAAGAAAAGGGAAAAAATAAAAATATAAAATACAAAAAGTAAAAAGATAACGAACCTCGTATTACGCCCATGTGAGGGACCAGCACAGTAACAGTGACAGGCGAGGAGGACGCATCGTGGTCTACGGGTAGCGTCTTTGACTACTAATTGAAACGTCCTAGGTCCCGGGTTCTAAATACGCCATAGTAAATGTTGAAAAAATCATAAGCAATGGCGACTGAAAGCTTCCGGGATATGAAGTCACCCTTATTCTGACAATCCCCTTGCAAAAGAGGGTAGAGGAAGTGACGTAGGTTCAGCGCGCTCTCTTGCCCTTTGGTGAGAAACTAATGGAGGAAGAATCAGAAATTATCAACGGCATTAGGATGCAGAAAGAAACTACATAGATACATACGGTGTATCCACAGGGCATGTGAGCTGCGGTTGAAAATGTGTCATGAGGATCTCTTCGCAGGACTAGCTCTCATTCAGATCTGCGGGAGGGGCTGCAAAGAGAGACGTGAAAATGGGAAAAAGATTGAGTAACCAATGAAAGTACAACGTTAGACCAGTCTGGGCATGGACTGCCAGAAGTTTGAATCTGTTAGGTAAGCTGGAAAATCTGGAAAGGGAAATGGCAATCTAATCATGGGTGATTGGAATGCAGTTGTAGGGGAAGGAATAGAAGAAAGAGTTACGAGTGAATATAGGCTAGGTAGTAGGAATAAGAGAGGAGACAGTCTAATTGAGGTCTCAAATAAATTTCAGCTAGTATTAGCGAATATTCGATTAAAGAATCACAAAAGTAAGAGGTACACTTTGAAGAGGCCGCGAGATAGGGGAAGAATTCAGTTAGATTATATTTTGGTCACACAGAGATGCCGAAATCAGATACTGGATTGTACAGTGCATCCAGAAGCAGATGTAGACTCAGATACCAATGTAGTAGTGATGAGGAGCAGGCTGAAGTTTAGGAGATTAGTCAGGAAAAATCAATGCGCAAAGAAATGGGATACGGAAGTACTATACAGATACTGCGATAAGAGACAACTCAGTAGGCAGTTTGGTTGAAGACGAATGGGCATTTCTAGGGAGGACAATCCCAGAAGTTGGAAAGAAAAATATAGGCAAAAGAAGGTAACTTACAAAGAAACCACGCGTAACTCAAGAAATACTTCAGATGATCGATGATGAAAGAAGGGAGTACGGAAATTCAGGAGTACAGAAATACAAGTCACTTAGGAATGAAATAAATGGGAAGTGCGGGAAATCTACGGCGCGCTGGCTGCAGGAGAGATACGAAGAAATCGAAAAATTATGATTGTCAGAACGACTGACACAGCATACAGGAAAATCAAAACAACCTTCGACGAAATTAAACGTAGGGCGGTAACATTAAGTCTGCAGTGCGAATTCTATTGCTGAACGCAGTGGAGAGAGCGGATAGGTGGAAACAGTACGCTCAAAGCATGGCATGAGGGGTAAGGCTTGCCTGATGAGACGATAGGAGAAGAAACACGACTCGATGTAGAAGATGTAGTGGTTCCAGTATTAGAATCAGGATTTAGAAGAGCTCTGGAAGAAATATTATAGAATAAGGTAGGATGTATGAGTCTGGCAACATACCATCTGACTTTTGGTAGAACATCATCCACACATTTCCGAAGACTGCAAGAGCCGACAAATGATATAATTATCATACAATAAGGTCATGCATCGAAATTGCTGATAAGAACAATATACAGAAATATGGGAAAGAAAATTGAGGATGTGTTCGATGACCATCAGTTTGGCTTAGGAATAGTAAAGCTATCAGAGTTTGAAGTCTGACATTGCGGTTGATAATGGAAAGAAAATGAAGGCACGTTCATAGGATTTGTCTATCTGGAAAAGCGTTCGATAATGTGAAATGGTTCAAGATGTTCGAAATTCTGAGAAAAATAGGGTAAGCTGTAGGGTAAGACAGGTAATATATAGATCTACAAGAACCAAGAGGGAACCATAACAGTGGCAGACAATGAACAAGTGCTCGGATGAAAAATTCTGTAAGGCAGGAATGTAAAATTTCGCCCCTACTGTTCAATCTACACGTCGAGGAAGCAATTACGGAAATAAAAGAAAGATTCAAGAGTGGTATTCACATTCAAGGTGAAAGGATGTGAATAATAAGATTCGCTGATGACATTCCTATCCTCAGTGAAAGTGGAAAAGAATTACGTGTTCGGCTGAATGGAAGGAACAGTCTAATGAGTACAGAATATCGATTGGGAGTGAGCCATAGGAAGTCGAAAGTAATGAGAAGTAGGAGAAATGAGAGCAACGGAAAACTTAATATCAGGATGGTTGGTCACAAAGTACACGGAATTGAATAATTCTGCTACTTATTCAGCAAAATAACGCATGATGGCCGGAGCAAGGAGGACATAAAAAGCAGACTAGCACTGCCCAAGAGAATCAGTATCATACATAAGCTTTAGTGTGAGGAAGAACTCTATGAGAAGGTACATTTAGTGAAAAGCATTGTATGGTAGTGAGACATTGACCGTGGTAAAATAGCAGAAGAAGGGGATCAAAGCATTTGAGACGTGCTATTATAGAATAATGTTGGAAATTAGGTGGACTTATAAGGTGAAGTATGAGAAGGTTTACCGGAGAATCGGTGAGGGAGAGAATATATGGGAAGCACTGACAAGAAGAAGGAACAGGATCGTAGCACATCTGTTGAGACATCACTGAATAACTTCCATGGTAGTAGAGAGAGAGCTATAGAGGATAAAGACTCTAGAGGATGACAGAGGTTGGAATACATCCAGAAAATACTTGAGGACGTAGGTTTCAAATGATACTCTCAGATGAAGTGGTTGACAGAAGAGACGAAGGCCGATGGCTTCAAAAAAAAAGTAACCGGTGTGGTGTATCCTGATGGTGAATAAAGCTCGTACGGTATGCCTCATTACTTTAGCATTAGGCAGAGTGTCTTTCCTAAGAAGCCTCAGCCGCATGTTCTCTCGTGATTGCGTAAAAAATTGCAATTTTCTTCTTGCAATGAGTACCTCGAATGAGCCGAAAGAAATACCACTCATTATGTGTTCATGTGAAACCCAGTGTCGAGAGAAATTTATTTGCCCATTCAATATAGTAGTCTCAAATTAGCCATGTGACATATTTATTTTACTTATATATATATATTAACACAGACAGTAAAACAAGAAAAATAACCAGTACTCCAATAGCGACTATGTAGTGCTTCTGTGTGGCGGTAGTAGTCAGCGCTGGCCAGGGCGGTCGGTACTAACGCTACTGGCTATTTATTGACTGAGTGTCGAAGAGCATAACATCACAATAGACATCGTATCTTTAGCATTAGGCAGAGTGTCTTTCCTAAGAAGCCTCAGCCGCATGTTCTCTCGTGATTGCGTAAAAAATTGCAATTTTCTTCTTGCAATGAGTACCTCGAATGAGCCGAAAGAAATACCACTCATTATGTGTTCATGTGAAACCCAGTGTCGAGAGAAATTTATTTGCCCATTCAATATAGTAGTCTCAAATTAGCCATGTGACATATTTATTTTACTTATATATATATATTAACACAGACAGTAAAACAAGAAAAATAACCAGTACTCCAATAGCGACTATGTAGTGCTTCTGTGTGGCGGTAGTAGTCAGCGCTGGCCAGGGCGGTCGGTACTAACGCTACTGGCTATTTATTGACTGAGTGTCGAAGAGCATAACATCACAATAGACATCGTATCTCAAACTAACATATGGTGTAACACCGTTAGACATAACGACTTCTATATGCTCCACTCGTGCATTACCAACGCTTGCTCATTGCCATCTGGGTTTACGACACATGCTTGCTTTACGAAATACTTTTTGTCTCCTGCATCATCCGTGTTATAGACACTGAGTTTGAAATGAAATTACTGCATAAAACTCTCTTACTTTATTTCTTATGGATGGAAGCCACATTTTTAAGCGGCTTCCCAGCCTCATCTAGGCACATACTTGACTGGTCCTAACTCTCCGCCTGAGGAAACATGACACATGAACATTGTTGAAATCGGATCACACCACCACCATCATCATCATCATCATTTAAGACTGATTATGCCTTTCAGCGTTCAGTCTGGAGCATAGCCCCCTTATAAAATTCCTGCACGATCCCCTATTCAGTGCTAACATTTGTGCCTCTTTTGATGTTATACCTATTTCTTCAAAATCATACTTAACCGAATCCAGGTACCGTCTTCTTGGTCTGCCCCGACTCCTTCTGCCCTCCACTGCTGAACCTGTGAGTTTCTTGGGTAACCTTGCTTCTCCCATGCGTGTAACATGACCCCACCATCTAAGCCTGTTCGCCCTGACTGCTACATCTATAGAGTTCATTCCCAGTTTGATTTCCTCATTGTGGACACCCTCCTGCCATTGTTCCCATCTACTAGTACCTGCAATCATCCTAGCTACTTTCATATCCGTAACCTCAACCTTGTTGATAAGGTAACCTGAATCCACCGAGCTTTCGCTCCCATACAACAAAGTTGGTCGAAAGACTGAACGGTGCACAGATAACTTAGTCTTGGTACCGACTTCCTTCTTGCAGAAGAGGTTAGGATCACACACAGAACAAAAATCACGGGCATGCGCTGTACGCGGCTTCACTCCCGCAGGTAACAGAAGGGCGTCCGGCAGTAAAAGTTAAATACAATGCATTCGCGAAAAGTTGAGTACCGCGAAGCTCGCTATAGTCGGGGTAAACGCAAACAAAAAGCAGTAGTGTGGATAGATACTGCAGCCTCAGCAAATCTGAAGAATGACGTCAGTTCTACCAGTCTGCTTGACTGGCACAAATTAAAAAAAGATGTTTTTCGTGTAATTTTTTTATCATCGTAGGTACACGGGTAATAAATGTGAAATTGTTGCGACTCAGTCATTCCCTTACCTGAGCTCCTATACCCAAATTGATAAATTTCTCGACCATGCCTAAAAGCTTGTACTTGCAGTAAGAAGATTAATAACGACCCACTGATGACGAGGCCATTGGGGACAGATCAGAAGCTCGTAATGAGGAAAAACAGGGAGCAATATCGGTCGTGCCCTACTAAACGAGCCATCCCTGAATTCAACATAAGCGATTTACGGTAATCAGGGGAAACATAAATCATGATTTAAACCGCCGTCTTCCCGAATTCGAGTCCAGTGGTTTATCACTATGCCTCAACGTTAGATAGGACCATAAAACATTCGCGGGAGAACATAATTTTTACGGTACGGAACATGCACTCAGGATGAGCGCCGATCAAATCCGCATCCAATCGTACAGATTTATATTTTTTGTTGTTGCGCTTAATACGGGTGGCGTTCAACATGTAATGCAATACCTTTTTTCTCGGCCTATTTCGGTTCAGCAAATGCGGAATTTGTTGTGGGATATTACGGAATATTCTCACATCAGCTCCTGTAGTTTCACGAAGTTCCGAAAGGTGGTGGCAATATACGATACCTACAAAATGTCTATAACGAAGGTGCGCTCTAAGCAGAACTGTCATTGAGTTTCTTTTGGCAGAAAACCAGAGCATCGCACATATTCATAGGCGCCTATGGAATGTGTAAGGGGAGTCGTTGGGCGAGGTGTCTGTCATGACCACAACTGGGTCGCGTAAATCTACACGATCTTCCAAGTGTCGGTCGGCCGGGCACAGCTGTGTCTTCTTTAGTTCTGGAACGTGCGGACACGCTCACCCGCGGTGATCGGCAAAACACAGTCGAACACCTCGCTGTTCAACTAGATGAAAGGTTTCAAACAAGGTTACGCACCTGAGGGCAGTTCACAAAATTTCATTAGACTGTTCTTTCTCATCCGCTCTACAGCCCGGATCTCGCGCGTTCCAACTTTTATCTCTATTGTCAATGAAGGATGCACTCCGCAGGAAGTACTACGTGGATGATGTGGAGGTTATTGATGCAGCAAGACCTTGGCTCCAAAGTCGATTAGTATATTGGTACCATGCGGGCATATAGGCCCTCACATTAAGGTGGCGTTGGTACGTCGCATTGAACAGAGTTTATGTTGAAAAATAGTTTTGTAGTCAGAAGAGTGGGAAATACTACGGTGTATTGGAATCCTGGATAAAATCAACTTACTTTCACAAAAAATGTTTTGTGTTACTTATTGGGAATGCAGGGGTGGATTTTTGAAGCGGACACAGCTACCCATTCAGCGATCATGTTCCGTCTGTAGTTATCTCGCCAACGACAAACTATTTAACACAGATCTTTCACTTCACTTTCGGTCCTCTACCGGAGTTAAGATTACTGCAGCCGACATGTGAGGGCGAGCGGTTCTACGCGCTTCAGTCTGGAACCGTGCTACCACTACAGTCGCAGGTTCGAATCCTGCCTCGGCCATGGATGTATGTGATGTCCTTAGGTTAGTTAGATTTAAGTAGTTCTAGGGGACTGATGACCTCAGATGTTAAGTCCCATAGTGCACAGAGCCATTTGAACCATTTTAAAATTACTGCAGTGCTGGGTGCGGACAATTCCTATATTTACATTAGTTCACGTGCAATGTATTCCGTTCGTAAGGAATCTTTATTCTGAATTACGTCGTAAATTTTATAAAGTACAGGTTACTTTTTGCCAGCTCTAAATACACTCATTGGCTGTGTTCCACGAATAGCAGGCGTGTGTAAGATTCTCTGTTAATGCGGGTACTCCTAGACTGGACGTACAGTGGATGTACAATGGACGACTACTGTATACGTGCAGTACTCGTCCATTGTTCATCCACTGTACGTGCAGGCCCAGCTATTCGTCCATCTGAAATTCAGTTTTCATAGGGGCCACTCAGTTACGTTGGATGACTTAAGTAATCGTGATGACAGTTTTAACCTTAACATAATGTGAAATCTAGCACTGGCAATAGTTAACTGTCACTCTGTTGCTCAGAATTTGTGACACTGCACTCCTCACAGAGGGCGTGTTGATGGCATATGTCTCTGAAGCCTGGATGTTGTGTACGTACGAGCAAACACCTCGCCATTGCGGTATATAAGGTGAGTGGGAGCGCCTTATTATTAGTTCTGCATCACCTGCTAGACAAAACAATAGAGGAACACAACTAGAAAGAGACGCAACCAGAACCGTAGGAAAAACACCAAAGTATAAACTCCGGAAATTCCATGGAAGAGGAGATCTCACAAGGGGTTCCGCCGTACTATTTCCGGCTCTTTCAGAAGATGGCTGAACGGTTGGCGGCCAAAGTATTAGCGGCAGACAAAATCTGGTAAAGGCTGAATTCACAAAGCCTCAAACTTTTTCTATGTGTAATTTTTATTTCAGTAGGAATACTTATCTTTTTTTCCTTAAATAGATCTAATTAGGTCTTCTGCAGCGAAGGGATAGTACTCTCTTTCTTCCCCGCTGTGGCTGCCACTATTACGTCGACCTACTCCGTGGAACAACAGATGGCTTTAATTAGGCCTATAAACATATTTTCTTGACTGAACATGGTTAAGAACTCATCAAAAATGAGCACCTACGCTGCTGGTAATTAAAACTGAAAGACCAGAAAAGGCAGAAAATATGGAAATTTCACTTATTGTGCTTATACAATAGGTATGAAGAATACAGGACGAAATTTCTAAATTATTTGGGGTGTACAGGCTGCGAAATTTAGTATAGTCGCTAGCCTCTGGTAGCAAGAACTGGTTGTAACTGAGTTTGGACGACAGATACGTTAAACCATTCTACTTCAACACTATGTCCTAGTGCATCAATCGCAGTTTTTTACGAGAAGTAGTATGCCAGTATATTGGTAAACATTACCAAGTGTCTTAAATGGGTGAAATATCTGAAGACCGTGCTGGCCAGGACAACAGTAAAAAACCTTTGTACTCAGTTATGTCAGGACAGGACTTGTAAAACGCAGACTTGTGATACCTTGCTGAAAGTTAACGTTACGGAAACCTTAAAGATGGGGCCCAATCATCGGCCTTACCACGTCACAAATCTAATGCCAGCTGTCGAAATTACCGGCTACACGAAAAAAAAAAGTGTTACATGGTCATTGGTACGACATAAAAATTGCTGGGCTTGTGTAAAGATGATGAATACAATGTGGTAGCATTCGATTTCGTCTACCACCATGCAGGTTTCTGACTTCGGGTCTGGAAAGCCGCAACAATGGTCGCCATGTTGATGACGCTTTGTGATCCAGACGTCATCGCACTGTCCGTGTGATTACTTGCATTACTAGGAACAAGCTCATCTCCTGACTTCATATTCGTGATGAGGTCCTACGATCTTATACGGCCTAGAAAACATTGTCGCTCCTCTCGGGCGCTAGTCGTCTAGACTCGGTGAGATACAGTACGAACCTATCGACTGATAACTCGAGTGACAGTCGTGAGAAGCCGACCAACACGAACATCAATGTCGCAGAGTGAAAAAAGTAGTCGCCATGGCCCAATGTCAAATTGTGAGACTTGAGAGTAGGTCTTCCTTCCTCTTGCATGAGGTGTCACACTATCCTCACACAACCAAACGAAATAGGAATGCGAATTGCATTGATCATCCACTGCGCTGTCTTTTCTTGTAAACAGACTTTAGATGACGTTACCCTCACATGTTTTTTGTGGTTGCGCCGAAATGCCATGGCATAGACCCCACAATTCACAAAAAGCGTCGATGAATGTTGATGCGCCGTCCTGGTCAAACAACGCACAACTGCAGCCTAGAACTCATACCATATAGTAGAAGCTGTTTTCGCAATCAGTGACGTCCTGGACGTGGTGGAGCTGGGCTGATGTGATGAGACTCACAAATATCCCCAGCTCTTTTTGTGTGAGTGTGTGTGTGACTGGTTTGATGTGGCCTGCCACGAACTCCTCCCCAGTGATAACCTCTTCATCTGAGAGTAGCACTTGCAACCTACGTACGCAGCTATTTACTGGGTGTATTCCATTCTCTGTTTTCCACTACAGTTTTTAGCCCTCTGCAGCTCCCTCCACTACCGCGGCAGTTATTTCCTGATGTATTAACAGATGTACTACCATAGTATCACTTCTTCATGATCTGCTTTTTTTCCATATATTCTTTTCGTCGCCTATTTTTCGGAGAGCCTCCTCCTTCTTTACTTTATCAGTCCGCCTAATTTTCAGCATTCTTCTATAACACCACATCTCAATTGCTTCGATTCTCTGGTTTTCTGGTTTTCCCACAGATCATGTTTCACTACCATGCAATGATGTGGCCCCAAAGTACGAGGCGCTACACTCTGGAACCGCGCGACCGCTACGGTCGCAGGTTCGAATCCTGCCTCGGGCATGGATGTGTGTGATGTCCTTAGGTTAGATAGGGTTAAGTAGTTCTAAGTTCTAGGGGACTGATGACCTCAGAAGTTAAGTCCCATAGTGCTCAGAGCCATTTTGAACCCAATGTACGTTGTCAGAATTTTCTTCCTCAAATTAAGCGCTGTGTTGACACTAGTAGACCTCTTGGTCAGGTGAGCCCTTTTTGCCAGTGCTAGCCTGCTTTCCATTTCTGCCTTGCTCCGTCCGTCATGGGTTGTTTTGCTGCATGGGCACAGAGTTCCTGTACTGCCCATTTCTTCCTTGCTCCATCCGTCATAGATTATTTTGCTGCCAAGGTAGCAGAATTCCTTAACTTCATCCAATTGGTGATCACCAATCCTGACGTTAAGTTTCTGATTGTTCTCATTTCTGTTGCTTCTCGTTACCCTCGTCTTTCATCGATTTACTCTCAGTCTATATTTGTATTCATTAGACGGTTCGTTCCATCCAGTAGACCACGTATTATTTCTTCACTTCCACTGAGGATAGCAATGTCATCAGTGAGTCTTATGATTGATAACCTTCACCTTTAATTTTAATTCTGCTCTTAAACTATTCTTTTATTTCCGTAATTCTATCTTCAAAGTATAGATTGGACACTTGAGGTGAAAGTCTTCACTCCTGCCGTACACTCTTTCTCATGCGAACACTTCCTTCATAGTGTCCCATTATTGCCTCTTGGTTCTTGTACACACTGTATATTACCCGTCTCTCGCTATAGCTTACTGATATTTTTCTCAGTATTTCGAACATCTTGCACCATTTCACATTCTTGTTGTTGTGGTCTTCAGTCCTGAGACTGGTTTGATGCAGCTCTCCATGCTACTCTATCCTGTGCAAGCTTCTTCATCTCCCAGTACTTACTGCAACCTACATCCTTCTGAATCTGCTTAGTGTATTCATCTCTTGGTCTCCCTCTACGATTTTTACCCTCCACGCTGCCCTCCAATGCTAAATTTGTGATCCCTTGATGCCTCAGAACATGTCCTACCAACCGGTCCCTTCTTCTTCTCAAGTTGTGCCACAAACTCCTCTTCTCCCCAATTCTGTTCAATACCTCCTCATTAGTTATGTGATCTACCCATCTAATCTTCAGCATTCTTCTGTAACACCACATTTAGAAAGCTTCTATTCTCTTTTTGTCCAAACTGTTTATCATCCATGTTTCACTTCCATACATTGCTACACTCCATACAAATACTTTCAGAAACGACTTCCTGACACTTAAATCTATACTCGAAGTTAACAAATTTCTCTTCTTCAGAAACGCTTTCCTTGCCATTGCCAGTCTACATTTTATATCCTCTATACTTCGACCATCATCAGTTATTTTGCTCCCCAAATAGCAAAACTCCTTTACTACTTTAAGTGTCTCATTTCCTGATCTAATTCCCGCAGCATCACCCGACTTAATTCGACTACATTCCATTATTCTTGTTTTGCTATTGTTGATGTTCATCTTATATTCTCCTTTCAAGACTCTATCCATTCCGTTCAACTGCTCTTCCACGTCCTTTGCTGTCTCTGACAGAATTACAATGCCATCGGCGAACCTCAAAGTTTTTATTTCTTCTCCATTGATTTTAATACCTACGCCGAATTTTTCTTTTGTTTCCTTCACTGCTTGCTCAACATACAGATTGAATAACATTGGGGAGAAGCTACAACCCTGTCTCACTCCCTTCCCAACCACTGCTTCCCTTTCATGTCCCTCGACTCTAATAACTGCCATCTGGTTTCTGTACAAATTGTAAATACCCTTTCGCTCCCTGTATTTTACCCCTACCACCTTCAGAATTTGAAAGAGAGTATTCCAGTCAACATTGTCAAAAGCTTTCCCTAAGTCTATAAATGCTAGAAACGTAGGTTTGCCTTTCCTTAATCTAGCTTCTAAAATATGTCGTAAGGTCAGTATTGCCTCACGTGTTTCAATATTTCTACGGAATCCAAACTGATCTTCCCCGAAATCGGCTTCTACTAGTTTTTCCATCCGTCTGTAAAGAATTCGCGTTAGTATTTTGCAGCCGTAACTTATTAAACTGCTAGTTCGGTAATTTTCGCATCTGTCAACACCTGCTTTCTTTGGGATTGGAATTATTATATTCTTCTTGAAGTCTGAGGGTATTTCACCTGTCTCATATATCTTGCTCACCAGGCTGTCAGTAGTTTTAATGGAATGTTGTCTACTCCCGGGGCCTTGTTTCGACTGAGGTCTTTCAGTGCTCTGTCAAACTCTTCACGCAGTATCATATCTTCCATTTCATCTTCAGCTACATCCTCTTCCATTTCCATAATATTGTCCTCAAGTACATCGCCCTTGTATAGACCCTCTATATACTCCTTCCACCTTTCTGCTTTCCCTTCTTTGCTTTGAACTGGGTTTCAATCTGAGCTCTTGATACAAGTGGTTCTCTTTTCTCCAAAGGTCTCTTTAATTTTCCTGTAGGCAGTATCTATCTTACCCCTGGTGAGACAAGCCTCTACATCCTTCCATCTGTCACATTATCTAACGCTTTTTCCTAGTTGGAATAACCTATGAACGCGACCTAATTTTTCTTCAGCCCTGTTTCCATTATTAACTGTAGCGTCTGAACTGCGTCTTTGGTACCTTCACCCTTCCTAAAGCCAAATTCATAGTCAATTAACAGAAAATCAAATTCTTCTGTATGTTATTCTTGTCAGCAATTTGGATGCCTGAGCTGCTAAGCTAATAAAATGATAATTCTTGCACTTGACGGTTCTTGCAATCTTCGGGATTGTGTGGATTATGTTTTTTCGGAAAGTCTGATGGTATTTCACGTGTCTCATACTTTCTGCACACCAAACCGAGCAGTCAATTTGTTGCCATTTGATTCAATGATTTTTGACGTGGTGATGCAATATTGTCTGTCGCGTAATTCTCGCAAAGTTCTTTGAAATTCTGAATGTAGTATTGGATCCCCTACCTCTTCTATATCGACTCCTGTTTCTTCTCCTATCACATCACGCAAGTCTCCCCCTCACAGAGGTTTTCAATGTACCCTTTCCACCTATCTGCTCTCACCTCTGACTTTAACTGGAAAATCCCAACGCATTTGTAATTTTACAACCATTACTTTTAATTTCATCCGTGGAATTTTTGTTTTCTCTTTATGCTGATTCACTTATTCCGACACATTTCTTTTACGACTTCTTCACATTGTCCCTGCAGCCATTTTGCCTTACCTTCTCTGCACTTCCTACTACTAAGTGACTTGCATTTCTGTATTGCTGAATTTTCCTGAACATTATTGTTCTTCACTCTTTCATCGATCAACTAAAGTATTTTTTGTGTTATCAATAGTTTCTTCGCGGTCACCTCAGCTAATCTTTATATTCTCTCATTCCTAGCATTAAGCCCTTATTCTCCTATAAATCTTTCTCCTACTCCTTCCTCTACAATCGCATTCCAGTAATCCACGACAATTAGATTTTCAGTTCCCTTTACGTACTGAAATATCCTCCTATACTTCCTCTATCTTTTCGTCATTGGCTTTAGACTTTGGCATGTAACCTGAACTAACAACCATATCACTGTACTGCTTACAGTATCTCACTCTCTGCCTTAACTTCCTATTCATAACGAATCCTACTCGCCTCATACTAATTTCTACTGCTGTTGATAAGCAATACTCATCGGGCTAGAAATTCTTGTCTTCGTTCCATCTCATTTCAATGCCCCAACTATAAGTAAACTGAGTCTTAGCATTTCCCTTTTCAGATTTTTTAGGGTCCCTACCACTTTCTCTGACATTCCTCGCCCAACTCGTAGAACGTCATCCTTTCGTTGGTTCTTCAGTCTCTTTCTCATGGTAACCTTTCCCTTGGCAGTCCCCACCCGAAGTTCCGAATAGGGGTCTGTTCTGGAATCCTTTGCCAGCAAAGAGAACATCATGACACTTTTCAAGTTACAGGCCACGTGACCTGTGGGTACACATCGTATGCCTTTAATGCAGTGGTTTCCATTGCCTTCTGTATCGTCATGCCGTTGATCATTGCTGATTCTTTCTCCTGTAAGGCAGTTTCCTACCCCAAGGGCAATAGTTTCCCATGAGTGTCTGTCCATTCCTCCGCTTCTATAACAAGGCGTTGGCAGAATAAAGGTGACTTCTTATCCCGGAACTCTTCGGCCACCATTGCTGATGATTTTTATTCAAAATTTAAACGATGGCGGGGTTCGAACACGGGATGAAAACGTTTTTATTAGTGTCCAAAGGCGCTATCCCATGACCACCGATGCATAGATCTCATATTTAAGGAGTGCTGAGCTATTCTTTGTAACTTGTTTTGTCGGTGAGAAGAGTGTTTTCATTAGCTTGATGAATGTGTACGGTGACGGAACAAAATAGCTACACCAGGAACGCGTTGTGCAATGTAAGCGAAACGTGGTAGCCGTGTTTCTACATCTGAAAAATGATGGCTGTTTAGATTTCGCTCCACTCGGATAAGAGTGGTGCCACTAGCGCCACTATGACGATGCAAATCAGATTTACTTTAAATACATACTGTAGCGGTCATGAACATTAGTTACCTTTGAGACAGGGCGTGGTGAAATGATGTCATTCAAGAATGCCTTTAAGGCGACGAAGAAACCGTTATTAACACTGAGTTTGAATGAGGTCACGCAATAGGGCGACAAGAAGCTGGATGTTCCTTCTGCGATACTGAAGGAAGTCTTGGTACGAATGTAGTTTCTGTATATGAAAGCTGGCAGCGTTGGTCACGAGAAAGTATGGTCGCAAGAAGACCTGGCTGTGGACGGCCACGTGGTACTGCCACGAGGGAAGATCATCGTGTTCGGCGTATGGCTTTGGGACATCGTACTGCATCTGTAGCAGCAATGTGATCAGCAGTTGGCTGCACAGTGACACAACAAACTCTTATAAATCGGTTACTTCAATGAGAGCTCCGAGCCACATCCCACGTACCATGCATACCACCAATCCCTAACCACCACCACTTGAGACTTCAGCGATGTGAAGCGGGAGCTCATTGGAGGGCAGTATGGAGGTTTGTAGTGTTTCATAATGAAATCTGGTTCTGCCTCGACGACTGTGATGGCCGTGTGTTGATTGTGAGAAGGCAAGTGAGAGCCTGCAACCATCCTATCTACGTGCTAGACGTACTGGACAGTCACCATTTGTTTCGATCTGGGGAGCAATTTCGTATGATAGCAGGATCAGCCTCGTTATTGTCCCACGCACCATGGCTGCAAATCTGTACGTCAGTTTGGTGATTCGACCTGTTCTGCTGCTATTCATGAGAAGCATTCCACTGTTGGGTTTCCAACAGGATAACGCTCATCCACATACTGCTGTAGTAGTCCACCATGCCCTACAGAGCGTCGACAAGTTGCCTTGGCCTGCTCGACCACCAGATCTGTCTCCAATCGGACATCAAACTGTCGATGTATTGGCAGACGAAGTGCCATATGTATGGAATTCCATCCCACAAACTGACATCCGGCACCTGTACAGTACAATGCATATAAGTCTGCATACCTGCATTCAACATTCTGGCGCATATAGCCGTTATTAATATACCACCACTTCACATTTTCAATTACTTGTCTTGCGCTTGTTAATTTGTGATATTGCTACGTTAAACACCTAAATATTTTACCTACACAAATTTATTCCCCGAATATTTTTCCTCCAAATGACGCTTTTTTTGTGAAATTTTTCTGTCAGTGAAGATGCAGGTAGAGAGATGCATGTGATCTATGGTTTCCTTGATCGTCACCTTTGAGAGACGATGGCATACATATTAGAATCTATCTACACCCCTTACAGTACCTTTACCGAATTAGTGACCTCTTGGCAAGTGAGGTGCGTCGTCTCAACTCTCTTTCGAATCGCTCATACCTGCCATTCTTGCGTAGCAACGTGCTCCAGGCTTCAAGCGTTTAGCCGTCCGGGGTGGCCGAGCGGTTCTAAGACCTACAGTCTGGAACGGCGCGACCGCTACGGTCGCAGGTTCGAATCCAGCCTCGGGCATGGATGTATGTGATGTCTTTAGGTTAGTTAGGTTTAAGTAGTTCTAAGTTCTAGGGGACTGATGAACTCAGAAGTTAAGTCCCATAGTGCTCAGAGCCATTTGAACCAGCCATTTTTGTTTCAAGCGTTTAGGGCCCTGTCCATCCACCCACACTAATTTCCGTATTTTGGGACATGAGCTGAACAAAGTTGCACTATGGGATGTTGGGTACCGTGGTCGTCAGAGTGGCAATGGTTATGACTGGAACAACTGACAACCAAGTGTTCTCGTTCAGAACTGAACTGGCGTGTGTGCTACAATTCACATTTATTCTGTCCTCTAAAATCAATACATCGCTGCCCTTACATTTGCCAGGAGCGATTTTCCATTAATAGAAAATTCCGTTAGACCGTAGTAGCCGTGCCACATTACCAGTGCCAATACGAGTTCCGTGATGGAGCGTCCTATCTGTCTGGACACATTGTCTGATCCCTATGATATGCATTGGCAGCATACCTGTTGTCATTTCTCCATTCGTTCATCACTCCGACAGCTGAAATGTATGGCATCAGGACCTTCTTGTCACTAGACACACCGAGCTCTTTGCTTCGCCGATATGACAGGAGCATTCCCTCCCCATGCCAGGTGTTAACTACACCCGTGTGCATTTATAGAGACAATAGCTAGCAACATATTTACCTATCATACAGGCCGACGTGAATAACAGATCACAGTCTAAACCACAGTTTACTATTAGGCCTTAAATTTGCGTAACTGAAATAATTCATGAATACGGGGAGAACTACACTGAAGAACGTAAAAGATTTTCTGAAATGATTGAAAGTAGTGGCTGAATCAAAATGAAAAAAGTCCCACTTCCCGTATGTTTGATATGGTACTGATTATTATCACCCCATTCAGGTTGTTGTCCATACATTTTTGGTTTAGGTAATTTACATATCAAAACTTTCTTTACCTCCTTGGTACCCTTTCATTTGACGATAGGTGTTTTTTTGTGTAGTGAGCCAAAGAGTGTGTAACAAACAGAAAAACAGCAGAAAAATCCGTTATATTTTATATTTAATTGAAGAAAGTATTCTAAATCAAACCATACTTTCCCAGATGACTGAAGGCTATTGATTCCGTACATTTCCCTACGAACAGCCAATGGGAATCGGCCGTAGCACCCACTCGAGCGTTCTTTTGAGTGTCTCTCACAGACGAGCGCAGCCCTCGTTATTTCAGGAATAACAAACTGTTCCCATGCATGAAACTCTAAGTCATCCATCATCCCACCAGTCTCCCTCCAAAATACTCCTCCGGCTGTCTCAGCTCCTGCATTTAATTGCTTCGGTGGCCAATGTTCTGTAAAATCGGACTCAGTGTTATTCCCCCCTCAGCCGCTTCAGCACGCAACCCTCTTCGGGGCAAGCTGCCGCTAGCTGCAATATTTCTTTTCGTCGTGCCTTACACCACCAAACAACCGAGCGCGAAACTAACTTCTGCTTTTGGTAGGAGGCTACCAATACGGAACTGCCTGTTTGTTGTTTCCGAGACTTTGCCGTTTCTCATTTGAACTCGTTTGTGTCATTCAGTAATCCCTCCCCACCCCCTCCTCCCCTCCCCCCCCCCCCCTCCTCTCTCCCTCATTCACCACTGACGAAAGAAAATGGTAAAACCAAGAACGGTTGTGCCACATAAGTGAAGGCTGATATGCATGTTTCTAAATCTGAAAGATTATGTCTGTACAAATATCGCCACCGAAAAAAATGGTTCAAATGGCTCTGAGCACTATTGGACTTAACATCTTACGTCATCAGTCCCCCAGAATTTAGAACTACTTAAACCTAACTAACCTAGGGACACCACACACCACCCAGCCATCACGAGGCAGAGAAAATCCCTGACCCCGCCGGAAATCGAACCCGGGAACCCGGGCGTGGGAAGCGAGAGCGCTACCGCACGACCACGAGATGCGGGCTATCGTCACCGAGTGAGGTAGCGCAGTTGCTAGCACACTGGACTCGCATTGGAGAGAACGACGGTTCAATCCCGCGTCCGGCCATCCTGATTTAGGTTTACGGTGATTTCCCTAAATCGCTCCAGCCAAATGCCAGGATGGTTCCTTTAAAAGGGCACGGCCGACTTCCTTCCCCGTCCTTCCCTAATCCGATGAGACCGATGACCTCGCTGTCTGGTCTCCTCCCCTAAACAACCCAACCCAACCCCAACCCAAATTTCGCTCCAGTCGCATAGGAGTGGCACTATTAGCGCCACCAGAAGAAGAAAAACTGATTTCCTTTAATACACGCTGTAACGATCGTGAGCGTTGTTTACCTATGAAGCTGGACGTGGTGAGTTGATGTTAGCCAAGTATGCCTTTAAGGCGACAAATACTACGTTAGCAACACCTGAATGAGGTTGAAGGTAGTCGTGTAACAGAGCTACAAGTTGCATATTCCTTCTGCGATGTTGTTGGAAGACTTGCCAGGAGTGCAGCCACTGTACAGGGTAGCTGACAGCGGTCGCCACGAAAAAATGCGGTCGCAAGAAGACCGGGCTCCGGACGGCCACGTGGTACTGCAGAGGGGGGAGTCCATCGTGTACGGCGTAGGACTCGGACGAACTGCATCTGCAGCAGCAATTTTTGCAGCAGTTGGGACCGCAGTGATACAACTAACTCTTACAAATCGGTTAATTCAAGGACAGCTCTAAGCCAGGTGCCGTATAGCGAGCATTCTACTGGCCTCGGAGCCACGCCATTTGCAACTCGAGTGGTGTCAAGCAAGAGCTCACTGGAGAGGAGGGTGTTGGTCTGCTGTGTTTTCTGATGAGAGTTGGTTCTGCACAGGTGCCAGTGTTATCCATGTGTTGGTTAGAAAGCGGCCAGCTGAGTACCGGCAACCAAGCTGCTTACGTGCTAGTCACACTGGACCTACACATAGAATTATGGTCTGGGGTGAGATTTCGAATGAGAGTAGGAGCAATGAAATGGTTATCCCACGCACCCTGATGGCAAATTTGTACGTCTATCAGCTGATTTGACTTGTTGTGCTGCCATTCATGAACAGCATTTCAGGGTGTGGTTTCCAACAGGATAACGCTCGCTCACGTGCTGCTGTTGAAACCGAACATGTTCTACCGAGTGTTGACATCTTGCCTTGGCCTCCTCGATCACCAGATTCCAGTGGAGCACGTATCGAACATCACTGGACAACAACCACAGCGTCATCCACAAACAACATTAACCGTCCTCGTGTTGACCTAGCAAGTGCTAGAGGAATGGAACTCCATCCCACAGACTGATAACACAATTCACACACGTTTGTACGCTTGAATTCAACATTCTGATTGTTCATGTACGAGCACTTCGTATTAATTGCAATGACTTATCTCGGGCTTACATTAAACTGTGATCGTGTAATGTTTATCACTTAAATATGTTACCTAGAGAAATGTATTGCCGAAATTAATTTACATTAATTATTTTTTGTGTTGAGATTTTTCAGTTGATGTATATTCATAAATGTGTATGTGTGAGTGTGTCTCTGTGTGTGTGTGTGTGTGTGTGTGTGTGTGTGTGTGTGTGTGTGTGTGTGTGGTCCAGAATAAATCTGGAATGTCTCCAGCAATTTCGACCAAATCTGGTGGTTTTATTAACTTGAAACATATACTCCTTGGGGTATGAACTAAGAGCCTGCTGGAAGTCATACACGAAAACATAATAAAAGACAGGCTATAATAGTGTCGAATACATTGTTATCGACGTTAATGTGACAGTCTCAAAGAATGAATTAAAACACATCAAAATTGGTCGTACAACATCTACTGGAGAGAGCAAATAAGACGATGTGGTGATCAATCCACTGAATCTGAAATATTATAGATGGTAGCAGCCTGTTTACTGATGTCACATGTTAATACATGAAAAAATTACAGTGGTTACGCCTCTTCTCGTCCGTTACCGTGTATGATAAACTAATCCCAATTTTAATTATAGAGAAGTTTCGTAAAAATTGATTTTTTTCATTATATTCAGCACAATACTAACGATGGCGAATCTTGTTGGTAACTTCCCAGCTCTCTATAAGTATCAAACAAATCTTAAAAGTTTTAGGTTCGATTTTCTACAAATACCATCTTATAAATTGTCTTATCATTTCACGTAGAGCTGCAGACATTCCTTTACCTGCAATAACATTCCAGGATCAGCGATAAAATAATTTTCATGAAATGTACGACCAAGAGGTAATCTTATATGCATAGGCTAGATCGATAAACGTGTTCCGGGGCTCCGGTTTCTCAAGTGCGGCCACTCACGAGAATATAGATCGACAGAAGCACTTCAGTCTCTATAAACTTGCGTCTTGTCCATCCACTGCATCCCATTTCTGGCTTAAAACAGCAACTGATAACTTATTAGATAACACAGGAAACAGAGAAACAGTACATAACGTAGGGCAAGAAAGGCCAGCAAGTTTGAAACTGCTGTGGTTATGTACTGACACCTGAAGCAGAACGCAAATAAAGGTTCACATTAATTTGTTACAGCAAAGTTATTAGCATAACTCACACAAAAAGCTCGAATTTTATCACTAGTACGGCTTAATTCTTAGTATCCAGTGGTTACATGGTGACAAAGCGATGCAAGATTAGACGAACTTCTAAACATAAGATGCTATTCAATATGTGTAATAAGACTAGTCTCTGTACCTATAACTGCGAAAGTAATGCCAACACACCTGCTATATGTAAACAAAAATAACTCTAGCCTTCTTTCTTCAATGTAACACGTATCGATGGACTGATGTTTGTTGGTGTTCAGTCGAATAATAGAAATACTATAAATGACGCTTCATGTATTAGATAAATTCTGTCATTAGTGTTCTTTATCTCTCCAGCCTCAAGAATGAACAGAGAAAGTTATTAGCCGTTTATGTAGATAAGATATGCAACCAGTCGCTTATCATTCGTCATCCATAAGGAATATAGTGAATTTACTGCTATATCGCCAGGTAAACCTACAACGAACATCTACAAAATTAAAAATGCGTCTGATTAGCGCAACACATCTGTATAAACCGAAGCGTTTCAGGTCGTTATCAACAGTGAACAGAAAGACATTTATGAATCCCACAGTGCTGATACTAGATATGGTCTTTTTACGGATGCGGTAGAGCTTCTCCTGTTTTCTCAAATAACGGAAGAGAAATATTATCGTTCTCTCTTAAAAAGGTCACCGGCCTTTCCCCTCCGCCCTTTGACCACTTACACCTAATGACTAGTCTCCAATGACCTGCATCTTTATTGTCTGTATACAGTGACAGAGTTACTAAAAAAGCAGCCAGACCATTACAAATTGAATACTTTCTTAGATTCTATCACCAACAGTTGTCTAAAGAGAGTTGCAGAATACAAACTGTTTAAAAAAAATTTGAATTAAACCAGGCAAACATTATGCTGAAGAAAAAAATGTGCTGTCAGGTAAAATAACAAACCGCTGACGAAGGAGCAGCAGCACCGAAACATATGTCAGAAAATCATGGAAAAGAAGAAAGTGTTATGTGCATTGTTTATGGAAACGTAGGGATAAATAGGAAGCGTTTTGAAGATAATTTATTTCGCTTTATAATGCCTTACTTTTGTCCATCTCCCATGTTCTAAGTACTAGTATTTACACAAAGTTGGAACTCTGAAGGTGCTTTTCATGACTTGCTCTACATTGAACCAAGTCCCCATTAATATACTTACACTATTTTTTATCACTGCCTTTCAAAGTGCGGCCTTACGTCCAGCTCACTGATGGGTAAATGTCACGTACTCTTAATGCATTTTTCACGTATGTGATGTCCCTGTCTCTCTCTGCCTACCCTTACCCTTCTCTATCTCTCTCTCCCCTCACACACACACACACACACACACACACACACACACACACACACACACACAAACGCGCGCGCGCGCGCGCGTACACACTCATTTCCATCCAACGTTTCCAACTGGACACACAGTGGCAGATACCATATGACCGTGGTTTCTTCGAGATAAAACTGTTCGTCACCTACATTAAATCGACGTTTCCTGTTCACTGAAAAACGATATTACCGGAATGGATGAAGGCATCAATATAGAATGTTATTTTTTTGCCAGTTGCTGAAGCCGAGTGCAGCGAAATTATGGGAGGCAAATTCGCCCGCCAAATCACGCGATCTACCACCTGTTCGGGAAGACGGTTCGTACTATTACTAAGCGGCGCCTCTGTTGTGATAACAGGTTCGCGGTGTACGTTTAGAAGGCAGTGACACCAGAGAGCGGCGGCGCGCCGACTTACCGGCAGCGTCTCCAGTGGCGGGCTGCGGGCGCAGCGCCAGCAGCAGCGTCAGTGGCGCCAGCAGCAGAGGGGAGCGCGCCATGCGGACTCGGCGCCAGCCGCATGCCGACTGCGGCCAACGCGCCGCCGGCCGCTCGCCACGCAACCCCGTCTGCGCATGCGCGCCACTCACGCGACCGGGTGCTTGCCACCAGCCTCCAGTTGCACTACTATGACACCCGACCTTCGGATTCGTCACTGCGCGCTCATCTCGACCATTGTTGCAGATGACCTTCGTGAGGACTATTTAGAACATGGAAGTCAAAGATATCAATTCACCCAGTATTCACTCAGTATGCTCGGAACGACCTGAATATCCTATAACGGCGTCTTGTTACTCTTTAGAAGAGAATCCCCAGTGAGAACAGAAATGTACCCTAATACACTCAAATACAATGGTTGGGAAGGGAGTGAGACAGGGTTGTAGCCTCTCCCCGATGTTATTCAATCTCTATATTGAGCAAACATTGAAGGAAACAAAGGAAAAATTCGGAGTAGGTATTAAAATCCATGGAGAAGAAATAAAAACTTTGAGGTTCGCCGATGACATTGTAATTCTGTAAGAGACAGCAAAGGACTTGGAAGAGCAGTTGAACGGAATGGATAGTGTCTTGAAAGCATATAAGATGAACATCAGCAAAAACAAAACGAGGATAATGGAATGTAGTCGAATTAAGGCGGGTGATGCTGCGGGAATTAGATCAGGAAATGAGACACTTAAAGTAGTAAAGGTGTTTTGCTATTTGGGGAGCAAAATAACTGATGATGGTCGAAGTATAGAGGATATAAAATGTAGACTGGCAATGGTAAGGAAAGCGTTTGTGAAGAAGAGAAATTTGTTAACATCGAGTATAGATTTAAGTGTCAGGAAGTCGTTTCTGAAAGTATTTGTATGGAGTGTAGCCATGTATGGAAGTGAAACATGGACGATAACTAGTTTGGACAAGAAGAGAATAGAAGCTATCGAAATGTGGTGCTACAGAAGAATGCTGAAGATTAGATGGGTAGATCATATAACTAATGAGGAGGTATCGAATAGGATTGGGGAGAAGAGAAGTTTGTGGCACAACTTGACTAGAAGAAGGGATCGGTTGGTAGGACATGTTCTGAGGCATCAAGGGATCACCAATTTAGTATTGGAGGCCAGAGTGGAGGGTAAAAATCGTAGAGGGAGACCAAGAGATGAATACACTAAGCAGATTCTGAAGTATGTAGTTGCAGAAGGTACTGGGAGATAAAGAAACTTGCACAGGATAGAGTAGCATGGAGAGCTGCATCAAATCAGTCTCAGGACTGAAGACCACAATAACAACAACACTCAAAGACAAAAAATAAACGAGGCACCACGAAGGAAATATCCGAATGGAGCAGAAATTGGTAGATGTGACGTACATGTACAGGTAAACAAATGACTATAATTTCAGAAAAATTGGATGATTTATTTAAGAGAAAGAGAGTCGCAAATTGTGGATGTCAAAAAACTCATTTGACCAGTTTTTCTGCTTCTCATAGCTGATTGCACTTGTTGGATGGCCTCTTTGACGGACATAGTACCAAAATCTGCCCAACTGGCGCTTTTGATCATCAAAACCCCGAAATACCTAAGAGGCCCTGTCCATGATGTCAAAACGTTCGCAGTTGGGAAGAGACGCAGTAACCTTGCTGCCAAGGTAGGGTTTGGCAAGCACGTAGACAAACAGTACAAACACTCGCTGTGTGCGGGTAGGCATTATCCTGCCGAAACGTGAGACCAGGACGTTTTGAAAAGAAGGGTATCCGAACGGGCCGTATACTATCGTCGGCGTGCAGTTGTTCTGTAAGGGTGTCGCTGTCTACAACCAATGGTGTCGTACCGTGAAAAGAAATGGCACGCCAGACCAGCACCCCTGCATGTCGGTCCCTATGGCGGGTGATAGTCACATTGGTATCCCATCGCTGTCTGGAGCGTTTCCAGACAAGTCTTAGGCCTGGAATCTGACTGACTGGAGCAGAATTGTTTTCAGTGATCAGTTCCGCTTCTAACTGCACCCCGGTGATCATCAATGGCGTGGCTGCAGACGCTCCGTACAGCTGTGGGTGACTAACATGACTATCTTCCGTAATGAGCAATTTGCCTACAGCGTTGCCGTGGATAATGACGCTTATCTCTGTAGTAGTTTATTATCTCCGCCAGTCGTATTCTAAACAAATATACTTTCCGAAACGCAAACATATTGGTCATTGATTCCTTCAATTGTGATTTACCTGTTGCTACTATGGCCTAATGTGCTTATATAAACCACGAAGTGCAATAAAAATTCCTGTAGAGCTCTTGCATTCAATAGGTCTATCAGGATTCAAATGGTTCAAATGGCTCTAAGCACAATGGGACTTAACATCTGAGGTCATCAGTCTCCTAGACTAAGAACTAACCTAAGGATATCACACACATCCATCCCGAGGCCACAGCGCCATCAGCAATACCGCCACTTAAACATATACTAAGGAAAAACACTATTGTCTTGTTCATAATAAACCTAAACTCTAAACAGGGCTTAGTCAACGGAACACGCATGCTTCTATCAAAGAATTTACAAGTAATTCTCAGTCATTGACACCGGGAAACACTGTTATAATTGTGCGGGTAAGCTTAACATCCTCTGATTCAAGCATGACTTTTCGATTGATAAGAAGACAGTTACCCATTGAAACTGCATTTGCTGTCATATAAACAAGTCGCAGAGACAAACGCTTCAAAGAGTAGGACTGTATTAACCAAATCTCATTTGTACTCGCGGACAATTAATTGTGTATAGCCTTTTCAAGCGTAAGGAAATCAATTAAAGTTTCTATGTCCATTAAAGAAAATGGAAAACAAAAAGTACACGAACGTTTCTTTCTTACGTCAAGTATCGTTTACGCTTAGGTGCTGTAATGCTTTGTGAGGAATTTTGTTCAGAATTATTTGCGTGGGAATGCATGTACAAGAATGTATCATAAATTCAATATTATTCATTCACGTTGTTCGGTTCTACCCACAACTACCATTAGTACAACGACTACAGTTATTCCGAATACTGTCGTTATTTAAAGCCATAAAAGTATGGAAGTGTCGCACGGCTCCTCTGGTTCACTGATGATACTTGTATAGCATAGAAACATTTAAAATCGCCCTGGTTTCTATGCGACAAAAAGTAAGTTTAAAACGTATAGCATCGTCTTATAAATTATACCACCAATTCTGTTATACATCCTACAGGTGAATTTTGAAATTGTCTTCACCACATAGTGTGTGTGTGTGTGTGTGTGTGTGTCCATTCCTAATGATTTGATATTTTGATATTTTCTCATTTTAAAATATAGAAATACACCTGCCACAAAATGTGCTGTTTAGACAGTGATTGGATAACTTAGCGAACTGTTTGTTCAGTAAACGGAGCAGTTCGTCGAAACATCGTTCTAACAGAAAGTGTTGCTAATACTAGACGGACATGCAACTCATACAAAAAATCAGCAACCTATAACTTTAGCTGGAGATAATGGTGTAATCATGCTGAAGCAGTAGGAGTGGCGAGAAAATGGTAAGGTGCTGGGCCGAAATTGCATTACATATAAATTCAAACTTTAATATTAAAATCCAAAAACATTGTTGTAACTTTCACAGAACGAAGAACACACGCTCTTAACTTCATATTACAATTTGTGATGACAACAGGGTACTAGAAATAACAGTTTAACCGTCCGATGGTGATCCAAATGAAACCAAGTTGTAACCAGAAATTGTGCACTGCTACCGCCCCTGTCACCTCACTCCACGTCACACGCAGCACCTTGCGGGTCGCCTTCGCACAACTCCGACGCTGCAATCCAGTTCCCTCCAACGGCAATGCGCATGCGCCCAAATAGCCCTACCCTCTCTGCACAGGAAGCTCTCTGTTGGAAGATTCGACAGAACATAGGAACCAACCAAGTAGATAGAAGGTGCAGCAAATCCGTAGCAAAAACGATTTTCGACAAGCTAGCCGCGGACGGCTCATATACTCTGAATACAATCACGTATCTTACAGGGTACAGCCACTAGAAGTTGCATTTTTTAAGCCATATTACAACCTAGCTTCTCACAAACCCCGACAGCAATATAAGTCAGACGAGGATTTTTCAAATGTTAGGGGAGCCTTTTGGCAGTACAAAATGTTAGTGATGGCTTTTTCTAAACTGGGGTCTTGTCACTGGATCCACACATTTTTCAGAATTTGGACCTCGAACTGACTAAATCCAGTTGAGAATGAGCTGACAGACAAGTCAAGAACTCCCATGAAAATAAGACAAACAAGTAAAAATCATGCAATTCTGAATCCTTCAACCCCTACAAAATAAACCTGTAGTATGAGGGTGTCAGTAGGCTATCTCAACTGTTCAAAAAAGAAAAAGTGGCAGAGCATCATTTGCTGTTAAGATCCCTACAGGAGGCTCCTACTTGATAAAGAACCTGTGAAATAAAGCTGGGCCTAACAAAACTGAAACTGACAAAACCAAACGTAGCAATACGTCTAAAACTCGTTCTTCGAAATCGACCTAGAGGAAGTAATGTTTAAATTCCGCAAATGTTATGTATGGTTCCATAGCCGTGCGATAAATTAAGGGCGAGGGACAAAGTGTTCCATTTTGATACCAGAAAAACTAACAGAATTGCTGATTTTCAAACAGTTCAATATCCGTGCATGTGGCCTAATATTTTATTTCCTGTATATAAGAAGGGGAACAGAACGGACCCGCAGTATTACAGACTAGTATCCATAACATCGGTTTGCTGCGGAACCCTTGAAGACATTCTCAGTTCTAGTACAATACATGTTCTTCATGCTGCGAATCTTATGTCCCCGAATCAACGAAGATTTTAGAAAGCATTGCTCGTGCGAAACTCAGCTTGCCATTCTCTCACACGGTATACTGCGAACTATGGATGAAGAGCAACGGATAGATTCCATATTTATAGACTTCCGGAAAGCGTTTGACACAGTGTCTCATTGCGGGCTGTTGAAGAAGATACGAGCATATGGAACAGGTTCACACATAGATGAGTGGCTCAGAAACTTAAGTTATCGAATCCAAGACGTTGTCCTCGAGTGCTAATATTCGTCAGAGACCAGAGTATTGCCAGGAGGATACTATGGTGCATGGCGAGGCGTCGAAGTTCGTAGGAGGGTATAAGATGACTTAGAAGAAATTTCTGCTCGTAAATATAGGAAAATGTAAGTTAATGCGGATGCGTAAGAAAAACAAACCCGTAATGTTCGGATGAAACACTAGTGAGACCTGCTTGACACAATCACGTCGTTTAGATATCTGGACGTAACGTTGCAAAGCGATATGAAATGGAACGGGCATGTGAGGATTGTAGTAGGAAACGCGATTGGTCGACTTCGGTCTATTGGGAGAATTCTAGGATGACGACTAGGAGACCGCTAGTGCGACCTATTCGTGGGTAGTGCTACCGAGCGAGGTGGCGCAGTGGTTAGCACACTGGACTCATATTCGAGAGGACGACGGTTCAAACCCTTCTCCGGTAATCCTGAATTAGGCTTTCCATGATTTCCCTATATCGTTTCAGTCAAATGCTGGGATGGTTCCTATGAAATCTCACTCCTTCCCTAATCCGACCTTGTGCTCCGTCTCTAATGACCCCGTTGTCGAAGGGACGTTAAACACTAATCTCCTCCTTGGTACTGCTCGTCTATTTGGGATCCGTATCAGATCGGATTAAAGGAAGATATCAGGGCACCTCAGTGGTGGACAGCTAGATCTGTTACTGGTAGATTTGAACAACACGCAGGTGTTACGGACATGCTTCAGGAACTCATATGGTGTTATCTGGAGCAAAGACGACATTCTTTTTGAGGAATACTTATTGAGAAAACAAAGAGAACGAGCATTTGAGGCCGAATGCAGAAAGATTCTACTCTCTCTAACATACATTGCAAATAAGAGCCGCGAAATTAAGATTCGAGAAATTAGAGCTAATACGGAGGCGTATAGATTATGAAACTTCCCCTTAGAAAAATTAATGCTGACTGTGCTGGTAAACTTCTGAGGTATTTCATTTTCAAACAGCTGAGCAAGACTCAGAGGTGCTGCCATAGGTCAAACGGATATCAACTGCGTTTTTTTTTAAATAGGAACCCCCATTTTTATTACATATTCGTGTAGTACGTAAAGAAATATGAATCTTTTAGTTGGACCACTTTTTTCGCTCTGTGATAGATGGCGCTGTAATAGTCACAAACCTGTAAGTACGTGCTATCACGTAACATTGGCCCAGTGTCGACGGTATTTGCTTCGTGATACATTACCAGTGTTAAAATGGACCGTTTACCAACTGCGGAAAAGGTCAATATCGTGTTGATGTATAGCTATTGTGATCAAAATGCCCAACGGACGTGTGCTATATATATGCTGCTCCGTATCCTGGACGACATCATCCAATTGTTCGGACAGTTTGCCGGATCGTTACGTTATTTAAGGAAAAGGAAGTGTTCAGCCACATGTGAAACGTCAACCAAGACCTGCAACAAATGATGATGCCCAAGTAGGCGTTTTAGCTGCTGACGCGGCTAATCCGCACATCAGTAGCAGACAAATGCGCGAGAATCGGGAATCTCAAAAACGTCGGTCTTGAGAATGCTACATCAACATCGATTGCACCCGTACCATATTTCTATGCACCAGGAATTGCATGGTGACGACTTTGAACGTCGTGTACACTTCTGCCACTGGGCACAAGAGAAATTACGGGACGATGACAGATTTTTTGCACGCGTTCTATTTAGCTACGAAGCGTCATTCACCAATAGCCGTAACATAAAGCGGCATAATATGCACTATTGGGCAACGGAAAATCCACGATGGCTGTGACAGGGAGGAAGGGTAATTGGCCCCAATTTTATCGATGGCAATCTAAATAGTGCAATGTATGTTGATTTCCACGTAATGTTCTACCAATGTTACTACAAGATGTTTCACTGCATGACAGAATGGCGACGCGATGTACTTCCAACAAGATGGATGTCCGGCACATAGCTCGCGTGCGGTTGAAGCGGTATTGACAGGTGGATTGGTCGTCGAAGCACCATACCATGGCTCACACGTTCACCGGATCTGACGTCCCCGGATTTCTTTCTGTGGGGAAAGTTGAAGGATATTTGCTATCTTGATCCACTGACAACGTCTGAGAACATGCGTGAGCACATACTCAATGCATGTGTGAACATTACGGAAGGCGAACTACTCGCTGTTGAGAGGAATATCGTTACACGTGTTGCCAAATGCATTGAAGTTGGCGGACATCATTTTGAGCATTTCTTGCATACGTGTGGTATTTACCGGTAATCACGCTGTAACAGCATGCGTTCTCAGAAATGGTAAGTTCACAATGGTACATGTATCACATTGGAGCAACCGAAATAAAATGTTCAAACGTACCTACGTTCTGTATTTTAATTTAAAAACCTATTTGTTACCAACTGTTCGTCTCAAATTGCGAGCCATATGTTTGTGACTAATAGAGCGCCATCTATCACAAAGCAAAAAAACTGGTCAAACTAGAACATTCATATTCCTTTACGTAATATACTAATATGTAATAAAAATGGGGGTTCCTATTTTAAAAAAACGTAGTTTGTATCCGTTTGACCTATGGCAGCGCCATCTAGCGGGCCAACCATGGCGCCATATGGTTTCCCCCCTTCAAGCTAGACAATTCTCGTTCTTTGTAGTTTTTTCGTTTGACGCTTATTTCGTGAGATATATGGCCCGGTCACATTCAATGGACCACGCTGTAAATATCTACGAATTCATGAAAGCCATCTTTACAAATTTCCTTTTTCTGGTGGACCCTCGTCCAGATCGTCCGCTTATAGTAACTTCTCAAAACTCTGGCATCTCTCTCTCCACATCCACCACTGCTGGCGGCTCACCTTCAACTGCCCAACGCTACGTGCTGTTCACATCCAACTGCCCAACACCACACAAGCGAATATTCGAACAATGAGTTCAACCAGCCACAGAGCACACAGCACAGTCAGTGATTTTCATGCAGAGCGCTACGTGGCGTTACCAACATTAAAACCTAAACAGCCTACTTACAAGATAGTCTTTTTCCCTCGCTGTATTTGCGAGTGAATCAGGAAAGGAAATTTCTACTAGTGGTATGGGGTACCCTCCGCCAGGTAGCATCAACTGGTTTGCGGACTATGTGTGTAGATGTAGAATATTAACGGTTCATATTTAATAGTTAATATCTTTAAAATTAAAATAGATATTAATCGTATCAAATTTCTGTATTGCTATATTTGAGAAAACTTTAGTCGTACAACAGCTGAGAACCTGCTTCCCCTCTCTCTGCCCGTATTCTCCTTCCCCTTTAAATCCATCTCCTCCTTCCCTCTGTAGCTCTGCCGATCTGCGCCCCTCACGTACATGCCCAGCTCCCTGTTCCACCTCTCTGTCCATGCATCTCTTCCTCCCCTCGTCCTCTCTCAACCCTATTACAGTGAACCCAATAGGAGTTTGTTGGTTCTTGCCACTCACAGTATTTCTCTCCAGATAGTATGAGGTAAGTGTACCCAAATTATACGAGAATCATATTCACATTTGTGAATATTGCTTAACTTTGGCTGCAGCATGCACTGGCGACAATGAAAATTTTTGCGGGCCGGGAAACGAACCCGGATCTCCAGCTTGACGACAGAGGTCGCGTTGACCGCCTAGGCCACCCGAGCACGCTCCTTGGACAGACTCAAACTTCCATATGTCACCGCTTTCATGTACATCCTACACTCGCACAGGGTACTGTGAGTCCTGTACGACAAGAGACGTTTGAAACTTCCTGGCAGATTAAAACTGTGTGCCCGACCGAGACTCGAACTCGGGACTTTTGCCTTTCGCGGGCAAGTGCTCTACCAACTGAGCTACCGAAGCACGACTCAGGCCCGGTACCCACTGCTTTACTTCTGCCAGTATCTCGTCTCCTACCTTCCAAACTTTACAGAAGTTCTTCTGTGAACCTTGCAGAACTAGCACTCCTGAAAGAAAGGATATAGCGGAGACATGGCTTAGCCACAGCCTGGGGGTTGTTTCCAGAATGGAAGGTAGGAGACGAGATAATGGCAGAAGTAAAGCAGTGGGAACCGGGCGTGAGTCGTGCTTCGGTAGCTCAGTTGGTAGAGCACTTGCCCGCGAAAGGCAAAGGTCCCGAGTTCGAGTCTCGGTCGGGCACACAGTTTTATTCTGCCAGGAAGTTTCATATCAGCGCACACTCCGCTGCAGAGTGAAAATCTCATTCTGTAAACATCCCCCAGGCTGTGGCTAAGCCATGTCTCCGCTATATCCTTTCTTTCAGGAGTGCTAGTTCTGCAAGGTTCGCAGAAGAACTTCTGTAAAGTTTGGAAGGTAGGAGACGAGATACTGGCAGAAGTAAAGCAGTGGGTACCGGGCCTGAGTCGTGCTTCGGTAGCTCAGTTGGTAGAGCACTTGCCCGCGAAAGGAAAAGGTCCCGAGTTCGAGTCTCGGTCGGGCACACAGTTTTAATCTGCCAGGAAGTTTCATATCAGCGCACACTCCGCCGCAGAGTGAAAATCTCCTTCTGGAAACATCCCCCAGGCTGTGGCTAAGCCATGTTTCCGCTATATCCTTTCTTTCAGGAGTGCTAGTTCTGCAAGGTTCGCAGAAGAACTTCTGTAAAGTTTGGAAGGTAGGAGACGAGATACTGGCAGAAGTAAAGCAGTGGGTACGGGGCGTGAGTCGTGCTTCGGTAGCTCAGTTGGTAGAGCACTTGCCCGCGAAAGGCAAAGGTCCCGAGTTCGAGTCTCGGTCGGGCACACAGTTTTAATCTGCCAGGAAGTTTCATATCAGCGCACACTCCGCCGCAGAGTGAAAATCTCCTTCTGGAAACATCCCCCAGGCTGTGGCTAAGCCATGTCTCCGCTATATCCTTTCTTTCAGGAGTGCTAGTTCAGCAAGGTTCGCAGAAGAACTTCTGTAAAGTTTGGAAGGTAGGAGACGAGATACTGGCAGAAGTAAAGCAGTGGGTACCGGGCCTGAGTCGTGCTTCGGTAGCTCAGTTGGTAGAGCACTTGCCCGCGAAAGGCAAAGGTCCCGAGTTCGAGTCTCGGTCGGGCACACAGTTTTAATCTGCCAGGAAGTTTCATATCAGCGCACACTCCGCTGCAGAGTGAAAATCTCATTCTGGAAACATCCCCCAGGCTGTGGCTAAGCCATGTTTCCGCTATATCCTTTCTTTCAGGAGTGCTAGTTCTGCAAGGTTCGCAGAAGAACTTCTGTAAAGTTTGGAAGGTAGGAGACGAGATACTGGCAGAAGTAAAGCAGTGGGTACGGGGCGTGAGTCGTGCTTCGGTAGCTCAGTTGGTAGAGCACTTGCCCGCGAAAGGCAAAGGTCCCGAGTTCGAGTCTCGGTCGGGCACACAGTTTTAATCTGCCAGGAAGTTTCATATCAGCGCACACTCCGCCGCAGAGTGAAAATCTCCTTCTGGAAACATCCCCCAGGCTGTGGCTAAGCCATGTCTCCGCTATATCCTTTCTTTCAGGAGTGCTAGTTCTGCAAGGTTCGCAGAAGAACTTCTGTAAAGTTTGGAAGGTAGGAGACGAGATACTGGCAGAAGTAAAGCAGTGGGTACCGGGCCTGAGTCGTGCTTTGGTAGCTCAGTTGGTAGAGCACTTGCCCGCGAAAGGCAGAGGTCCCCAGTTCGAGTCTCGGTCGGGCACACAGTTTTAATCTGCCAGGAAGTTTCATATCAGCGCACACTCCGCTGCAGAGTGAAAATCTCATTCTGGAAACATCCCCCAGGCTGTGGCTAAGCCATGTCTCCGCTATATCCTTTCTTTCAGGAGTGCTAGTTCTGCAAGGTTCGCAGAAGAACTTCTGTAAAGTTTGGAAGGTAGGAGACGAGATACTGGCAGAAGTAAAGCAGTGGGTACCGGGCGTGAGTCGTGCTTCGGTAGCTCAGTTGGTAGAGCACTTGCCCGCGAAAGGCAAAGGTCCCGAGTTCGAGTCTCGGTCGGGCACACAGTTTTAATCTGCCAGGAAGTTTCATATCAGCGCACACTCCGCTGCAGAGTGAAAATCTCATTCAAGAGACGTTTGATTTAAGTCCAAGCCCGGTTCCTGTGTTATTCAAATGTACTCGTACTTTTCAATATCCTTCAGACATGTATGAATGCGATCAGGGCGACCGTTCCCCTCAAGCGAAATATCTGGGTTCGAGTCCCAGTCTGTGTACAAATTTCCATTGTCACCAGTGTATAGTGCAGCTGAAGTTTAGTAACATTTGAAAAGGCGAATGTGATTCTTGTATTTCATACGGCCGTCGATCGCCGCAGTGCTTGCATTGCAAAGGATATTAAAACAACGTAGGCACTGCAACATACTTAGTAAAGTGTACCAAGTTTGCCTGAAATTGATCCAGAGGCTTGAAAGGAATTTTTATCCGCGGTTTGCCCACATACATGTCAAATATATTTCACATATAATTAACATATTTCTCATATATTTGTAGGCATATTTCACCTGTATCTCTAGTGAATTTCGCCCTGCAGTTTCGTTTTCATGCAGCTTAAATTGTATGACGTCATAAACTATTTATCGTACAATGTCTGCAAAATGTGTCGGGCATAGAGTAGCGAAGAAGTAATCAATTGAAACGCCATGCTTGATGCAGCTGTTTTACTCCATGAAGAGCAAAAATGCAGTAAGTGATAAAACCCTTTCCTGTCAAGGTTGTCAGCGAGAAAATGTTTCGTAAAGATTTCAAATTACATGTGAAATGTGTTGCAAGTCACTAAGAGTCCTCACACTTTAATACGGATGAACAAATTCTGTGTACCCGTGCGTCGTGGTTACTTTCTTTTTCACCCCCACCCCTTTTACAGGTACGTGATTCTTACTGCGACAACGATTCTTTCTAGACAGGAAGTGATATGCGTACCAAGTTTCAGGAAATTTTGAGGCCAATTCTCGAGGAGAAGAGCGGTTTTTCTTAGTACTTTAAAGTAAACATAAACAGTTTCGACTGAATGCAACCTTTATTTTGCGGTAACCGTTTTGTGCTATGACCAGTTGACGTTCGAGGAATTCAACATTTGTTCCGTTCGCCGCCACCGCATACCACTATGGTGTGAGGTCTGAAGATGGTCAGAAACTGACCAAAACCGGTAACCACAAAAATGAAGGTTTCTTGCGTTCGAGACTGTTTAAGTTCATTTTAATGTATCAAATTTGGTTGAAATCGGTCCAGTGGTTTAAGTGAAAGTGTGAAACATACAACATTCATACATATATGAAAGTCTATAATAAGTATGGATTTGTAATACATTGGTACAATTTACAAGAGCGGCATATATACCGTACCTCTTTGCACCTCTCCATCTGTTGTGTTACGTCTTCTAAATTGCAGACAATTTACTTTCGAAATTTTGAGTGTTGTGTCTGAGACAATGGAATGTACATCATTAGGGTTACTTTTACCCAGTGTATATTATATTACAGTAAAATCACATTCATGCTGAAAGTGGTACAATGTATGAGGCTGTGACCTAGCAGAGCTCGGGTGTCTGTCTAGTTCACAGCTTTAGTTTGACACAAGAGAGTATTAGTCATTGATCGCATGTATTGCTTGTTAGCTAATCAGGATTCGACAGTTATGTCATTTCAAGCAGTCCATATAACTTCTTAATCGATAGCTGCGTCACTATACAATAGGAACCCCGAGGAGTTGCACAGCCCTACTACATGCTGACACAGACATCGGATAAGAAGTTGAATCTGGCTGTTGAGAACGACGTAACTGTCGATATCCATTTAACCAACATACGATAATGTGAACAATGATCTTAATACTGAAAGTTAGTAATCTCAATGACGCTCTGTACCAACAACATGGATAATGTGAACACATTTAGTTTTTCGCAGTTATTAATTTGCAAATGTAATTCACCATTCCAGTGTCATTTTTATAACTTAACCGTTATTATTTGCCAAATACACTGTCACGACCGACATCTCAGTCGAGTGACATAAGTCAAAAATTAATGTTATCACGCCTTCACTTGGTACACTATGAATGATACAGATTGCTTATTAAGTTCAGGAAAATAATCAGTCTTGTTTATTATTCCGTCAAACACGAACCTCCTCAAAATCGGTAATCAGTACCATGAAATGACGAAGAACCGTCGATGGTATGCTCGCCTCAGTACGCTGAGGTGACAAAAGTCATAGGTTACTTCCTAATTTGTGTCGGACCTCGTTTTCCTCAGCACAGTGCAGCAACTCGAGGTGGGATGGACTCCGAAAGTCGGGAAGTCCCGTGTAGAAATATTGAGCCATTCTGCTTCAAAAGCCGTCCATAATTGCGAAAGTGTTAGAGGTGCAGGATTTTATGCACAAAATGAGCTCTCGATTATGTTCTACGAATCAAAATATCCACGGGTGTACTGCCGGTCTACAGTGTCCACCGGGCCCGTTGGACACTGTAGACAGGCAGTACACCCGTGGATATTATGATTATCAAATACGCCGGGAGAAACTCAAGAATCATGTTCTACGAATGTTCGATTGGATTCATGTCGGGCAAACGGGATGGCCAAGTCATTCGCCCGAATTGTTCACAGTGTTCTTCAAAAGAATCATGGACAATTATGGCATGATGACATGGTGCATTGTCATCCATGAAGATGAAGTCCATGAACAGCTGCAAATGGTCTCCAAGAAGCCGAACATAATCATTTCCATTCAACGATCGGTTCAGCTGGACCAGAGGAACCAGTCCATTGTAGTAAACGCAATCCACACCATTATGAAGCCACCAACAGCTGGCACGGTGCCTTGTTGATAACCTGTGTCCATGGGTTCGAGGTGTCTGCGCTTTTACCAACTAAAATCGGGATTCACTAAATAGGCCACGGTTTTCCAGTAGTCTACGGTCCAACCAATGGCGTTACGAGCCCAGGATAGGGCGCTGCAAGCGATGGCGTGCTTTTAACAGATGCACTAGCGTCGGTCGTCCGCTGCCATAACCCATTAATGTCAGATCTCACCGCACTGCCCTAACGGATAATTTCGTCGTACGTCCCACATTGATTAATGCGGTAGTTTCAAACAGTGTTGCTTGTCTGTTGGCTCTGACAACTCTAGACAAACGTCGCAGTTCTCGGTTGTTATGTGAAGGTCGTCGGCCACTGCGTTGTACGCGGTGAGGGGTAATGCCCGAGTCTCGGTATTCTTGACACACTCTTGACACTGTTTCTCTCGGTAAACGGAATTCCGGAACTATTTCCAAAATGAAATGCCCTTTCGTCTAGCTCCAACTACCATTATAAGTTCAGTGTACGTTTATTCCCCTTCGTGCGTCCACAATCACGCCGGATCACTTCAGTACAAACGACCGCTTCGCCAATGCACTGCCCTTTTATATCCTGTGTACAGGAAACTGTCAGTACTGAGAGCCGCCTGAAGATAAACCTGTCATTTTGAAACCGCTTTCTGAGGTATTTGTGGACGACTTCTGTTTTAGACTGTCTCTCCACTTCAACGTACGCTGTGGAAGCCTCTTTATGTTTACAACTAAAACCATCTAAACCTGCTTACTGCAGTCAATCCTTGGTCTCGCCCTACATTTTTCAACGACTACACTTCCCTCCCTCCATTACCAAACTGACAATTACTCGATGCCTCACAACGTGTCCCATCAACAAATTGACCTCTTCTGTTAGTCAAGCAGTGGTACATGTTCCTTTTTTCTCCATTTCGATTCAGTGCCTAGTCATCAGTTATCTGATGGAAGCATCTAATCTTTAGCATTCTCGCCACATTTCAGAAGCATCTGTTCCCTTCTTGTCTTGACTGTTTATCGTCTATATTTAATTTTCGTTCATTGGTTCACTCCGCACAAAATACTTTCCTATACGCCGGCCTGTATGACCTTGCGGTTCTAGGCGCTTCAGTCTTTAACCGCGCGACCGCTACGGTCGCAGGTTCGAATCCTGCCTCGGGCATGGATGTGTGTGATGTCCTTAGGTTAGTTAAGTAGTTCTAAGTTCTAGGAGACTGATGACCACAGATGTTGTCCCATAGTGGTCAGAGCCATTTGAACCATTTTTTGAACTTTCTTATACGACCTTCTTTTCCTCTATATCAGGAATGCTTTTCATGATATAAGGTACGATCAAAAGTTTTGCTTCGAAAGCATTACGGTCTAGAATCTGTGTGCCAATCAGGCAACATGGCCGTGAGCACTGAGTTAGCTTAACTTCTGCCCTAAGACAGTGCGGCATGGGGACGTGACCTTTATCATGAAGCAGCAGCAGCCCTTGACGCAGTTTTCCCTGTTTTGGACAGACACGCTGCCACATACACATTCTTCAGTAGCCGATGGATGTCTACCAGCATTTGTCCTTCGCTGCGAAGAGAGCACATTGAACCTATTTGGGCGCATTTGCTAACATCGTGGCCATAGTTCACTTTACCGCATTTATCGCACAATCATCGGAAAGCGTCGGAATGTCACACTAATCTCGTGCCTATACGTTGGTGCTTATATACCAGTATCGAATTCGCGCTACGTTTCATATACGCTGCAGCAATTCCCTCAACTGGAAACTTTTTCATTGCCCCTTTCCAGTGTACATTTTATATTCACTGTACTTCGACCATCGTCACTTATGGTGCTGACCACATTAAAAAAAACTCATGCACTAGTCACATTTTTTCTAAGATGGTTATTTTTAAATAACAGTTAGCAGACCCGCTGTTCGGTCGTTGTATTGGTAAAACAAGTTACAGGGAGACCATCAATGAGACAAGATCGATAACAACAAAGACTATACAAAACTTTGAAAAATTAAAGGGTTGATTAACTACTGAAAAGGAAACACACAAATAACAACAGAACTAAAATAGCACATTTATTGAGCTAGAAATAAATTTACAATCAGCAACCGAGGATTGGAATTTAAATAGTGGCAACTACTTGTTCACAACCGATACAAAAGAGTTACATGTTTGCACCTGTTACTGTTGTTCAGAGTAGTCACCAGCATTGTGTAGAACCCGTTGCCAGCGATGTGGTAGGCGTAGTATACCGTTATCAGAGCCTGTTCTGTTGATGGTGCGAATGGAGCGGTCTACTGCCTGTCGAATCTCTGGAACAGTTCTGATGCGCAGGCCACGAAGTGGTTCCTTCATCTTCGGACTCAAATCAAAGTCACAAAGATTTAAGTCCGTGGAGTATGGTGGATGGTGCAGTCCTTCCCAGTCCCATCGATCGAACAGAGCAGCCACAGCTCGCTGTGTACGCACCCTCGCATTGCCGTGCAAAATGATGGGTTGGTTGCGCAGAAATTGTCGCCGCTTCTTTCGCAAAGCCGGTCGCAGGCGATGCTCCAAAAACGAACAGTAATACTGTGCACTGAAGGTCTGCCGTAGAGGACCGTAATGCGCTAGGATAACACCATCACAGTCGTACACCAGAATCACCATAACTTTAGACCGCTCCATTCGCACCGTCAACAGAACAGCTAACGGTATACTACGCCTTCCACATCGCTGGAAATGGGTTCTACACAATGCTGGTGACTACTCTGAACAACAGTAACAGGTGCCAATATCTAACTCTTTTGAATCGGTTGTGAATAAATAGTTGCCACTATTTAAGTTCCAACCCTCGTAGATCAGTTGTTCGCCAGTCTTACGGCCGATACGTAATCACTGGAAATGTGTTTAAACGATAGCGCACGCTAGACGTCCGTGCACGTTAAACGATCTAGTCAGACCTTTTCCTCGGTTGCGTGGACTGTCGATGACCAACGTTCCACTCTTTCCCGATTGCACCCTCACCATATCCCCATATCCTGAGTACATCACTACCACTTAGAAACTCTCTCGTACGATTGTGTTTCTTTGTGAAACCCCATAATTCCCAAGATTTGCTCTAATCGATACGACAGATGGCGCCGACAGCCACTGCGAGCAGTAATGCTGAGCATAGTTGAGTTTTGCGGTCCCACCAGCGCGGGCGCTGCGTAGGCTAGTGTAGTCCTTCGTGAACTCGATTTTGACGCATGCGCGGAATACGCACATTACATTATATATTGTGGGACGGAGGGCGTCTTCGTCAGTCATTCGAGTGCGCGACGTCAAGGCGAGAGAACGGCTGGTCGCGGTTCGACTGGGTTCGTCCGGCCGGCGACTCCACTGGCCGCTCCCACAAGGCGTTTACAGTAACGTCGGTAGGCAATCTACGAAAATACGACGGAGCAGCGTACATGGACCAGGCGTACAGTACGGAACTTTCCACCCAACAGCAAATACAGTTGGAACGTACTGCACGTGGAAAGATATTCTCCCCCTTTTGTTTAATTTTTTTTATTTTATTCGTGAGACTTCAGCTGGTTTGATGCGGCCAGCCACGAATTCCTCTCCTGCACCAACCTCTTCATCTCAGAGTAGCACTTTCAACCTACGTGCTCATGTTCTAACGTATGTTCTATCGACGTGCCCTTTCTTCTTTTAAGTGTTTTCCGTTTTTTTACTTTCCTCACCGATTCTGCAGGAAACCTATTCATTCCTTACTTTAGCAGTCAATCTAACTTTCAATATTCGTCCTTAACACCACTTGTTTCTGTTATCACACAGTCCATCTTTCACTGCCATACAATGCCGAGCTCCAAACATTCTTCACCGGAAATTTCATCCTCAAACTAAGGCATATATTTGACACTAGCCGACTTCTCTTACCCAGAAATGTCCTTTCTGCTTGTTCTAATCTACTTTTTGTGTTCTCCTTGCTCCGTTCATCATTGACTGTTTTGCTGCCTAGGTAGCAGAATTCCTTAACTTCATCCGCATCGTGATCACCAGTTATGATGTTACGTCTGTCACCCTCCTCATTCCTGCTATTTCTCATAACCTTCGTCTTTCTTCGATGTACTCTCAATCTGCATTCTGTACTCATTCGTCTGAGCATTTCATTTAACAGATCCTTTAATTCTTCTTCACTTTCACTGAAGATAGCAATATCACCAGCAAATCATATCATTGATACCACTTCATCTTAAATGTTATTTCCACTACGAGCATGTCTTGGTTGTTCTTCGTATTCCTTCAGTCTTGAATTTATTATAAAACGCAACCACAGAACTGCCAGCTGGCCTAAGTGGCCGAGCGGTTCTATGCGCTACAGACAGGAACCGCGCCACTGCTACGGTCGCAGGTTCGAATCCTGCCTCGGGCATAGATGTGTGTGATGTCCTTAGGTTAGTTAGGTTTAGGTAGTTCTAAGTTCTAGGGGACTGATGAACTCAGAAGTTAAGTCCCATAGTGCTCAGAGCCATTTGAACAGAACTGCCGCTCTTGTGCCTTTCCTGTTCGTACAGCCAAAGTGATGGTCATTTAACAGATCGTCAATTTTTCTTTCCATTCCTCTGTTTATCATTCATGTCAGCTACTTGGGTGCATGAGCTGTTAAGTTGATTTCGTGATTACTCTCGGTCTTGTCTGCCATCTTCGGGGTTGTGTACATGATGTTTTTCTGAAAATCTGATGATATATCGCCAATCTCACATATTCTGCACACCAACAAGAACAGTCGTTTTGTTGCCACTTCCCCGCAATCATTTTAGAAATTCTAATGGGAGATTATCTATCCTTTCTGTCTTATTTGAAATTTATTCTTTCAAAGCTCTTTTAAATGGTGATTCTAATATTGTATGCTCTGTCTCTTCGCTATTCACTGTCTGGAGCGCCTTGCCATGGTTCGCGCAGCTCTCCTGGTCGGAGGTTCGAGTCCTCCTTCAGGCACGGTTGTCCTTAGCGTAAATCAGTTTAAGTTACACTACTGGCCATTAAAATTGCTACACCACGATGATGACGTGCTACAGACGCGAAATTTAACCGACAGGAAGAAGATGCTGTGATATCCAAATGATTAGCTATTCAGAGCATTCACACAAGGTTGGCGCCGGTGGAGACACCTACAATGTGCTGACATGAGGAAAGTTTCCAACCGATTTCTCATACACAAACAGCAGTTGATCGGCGTTGCCTGGTGAAACGTTGCTTTGGTGCCTCGTGTAAGGAGGAGAAATGCGTACTATCACGTTTCCGACTTTGATAAAGGTCGGATTGTAGCCCATCGAGATTGCGGTTTATCGTATCGCGACATTGCTGCTCGTGTTGGTCGAGTTCCAATGACTGGTCGAATCGGTGGGTTCAGGAGGGTAATACGGAACGCAATGCTGGATCCCGACGGCATCGTATCAGTAGCAGTCGAGATGACAGGCATCTTATCCGCATGGCTGTAACGGATCGTGCAGCCACGTCTCGATCCCTGAGTCAACAGATGGGGACGTTTGCAAGACAACAACCATCTGCACGAACAGTTCGCCGACATTTGCAGCAGCATGGACTGTTAGCTCGGAGACCATGGCTGCGGTAACCTTTGACGCTGCATCAGAGACAAGAGCGCCTGCGATGGTGTACTCAACGACGAACCAGGGTGCACGAATGGCAAAACGTCATTTTTTCGGATGAATTCAGGTTCTGTTTACAGCATCATGATGGACGCATCTGTGTTTGGCGACATCGCGGTGAACGCACATTGGAAGCGTGTATTCGTCGTATACACTGGCGTATCACCCGGCGTGATGGTACGGGGTGCCATTGGTTACACGTCTCGGTCACCTCTTGTTCGCATCGACGGCACTTTGAATAGTGGACGTTACATTTCAGATGTGTTGCGATCCGCGGCTCTACTCTTCATTCGATCCCTGCGAACCCTACATTTTAGCAGGATAATGCACGACCGCATGCTGCAGGTCCTGTACGGGCCTTTCTGGATACAAAAAAGTTCGACTTTTGCCCTGGCCAACAAATTCTCCAGATCTCTCACCAACTGAAAACGTCTGGTCAATGGTGGCCGAGCAATTGGCTCGTCACAATACACCAGTCACTATTCTTGTTGAACTGTGGTATCGTGTTGAAGCTGCATGGGCAGCTGTACCTGTACACGCCATCCAAGCTCTGTTTGGCTCATTGCCCAGGTGTATCAAGGCCGTTATTACGGCCAGAGGAGGTTGTTCTGGGCACTGATTTCTCAGGATCTATGCATCCAAATTGTGTGAAAATGTAATCACATGTCAGTTCTAGTATAATATATTTGTGCAATGAATACTCGTTTATCATCTGCATTTCTTCTTAGTGTAGCAATTTTAATGGACAGTAGTGTAGATTAAGTACTGTGTTAGCCTAGAGACTGATGACCTCAGCAGTTTAGTCCCATAGGAACTTACCACCACCACCCTACTGACTCATGTTTCTTCTTCTACCGAGTCATCACACAAGTCCTCCCTATCATAAATGCCTTCAGTGTACTCCTATCACTTCTCTTCTCTGGATTTATCATTCCACTCTTAATATTACTGGACCTGCTTTTAGTTACATTGATGGTTGTTTTGACTTTTCGGTCTACTGAGTCAGTTCTTCTGACAATCATTTCTTTTTCTGTTTCTCCAATTTTTCGTAAAGTCATTTCACCTTAGCTTCTAAGAACTTCATATTTATTTCACTCCTAACTCACTTGTATTTCTGTATTCCTGAATTTGCCTGAACTTTTGGACGTTCTCCTTTCGTCGATCAGCTGAAGTATTTCTTGTGTTATCAATGGTTTCTTTGCACTTACCGTCCTTGTAGTATGTTTCTCAATCCTAATTCAGCGATTGCCCTTTTTAGAGATGTCCGTTCCTCTCCACCAAAACTGCCTATTGAGCTATTCATTGTCGCAATATCTATAGTCTCAGAGAACTTAAAGCATATCTTCTCATTCCTTAGTGCTTCCGTATCCCATTTCTTTGCACACTAATTCTTCTTGGGCAGTCCGTTAAACTTCATCCTACTCTGCATTATTGATAAATTGTGATCTGAGTTTATCTCTGCTCCTGGCTACGCCTTAGAAGCCAGACCTGATTGTGATATCTGAATAGAGTATTCACTATTACCAGACAAAATTTATTGCAGGACTCAATTAGTCTTTCTCCTGTTTCATTCCTACTACCAGCCCCATATTCCCCCGTCACCCTTTCCTCTTTTCCTTTTTCTACAACCGAATTCGAATCACTTCTACATGCAGCCATTTCGCCTTAGCCCCCTGCACTTCCAATCTATTTCATACCGAAGTGACCAGTACTTCTGTAGTCCAAAATTTTCCTGAACATTCTTGTACTTCCTTCTTTCATCGATCAGGTGAAGTATTTTTCTGTTATCCATGGTTTCTTCGGAGTTACGTTCCTTGTATGTATGTTTTTCTTTCGAATTTTTAGAGATGACCATTCCTCTTCAACTGAACTGCCTGCTGAGTTATTCGTTATTGCAGTATCTATAGTTTCTGAAAAAAATTAGCAAATCTCTTCATTACTTAGTGCTTCCGTATCCTATTCCTTTGGGCAATTATTCTTTCTTAGTAGTCGAACTTCCGCCTACTCTTCATCATTAGCAAATTATCTGAATCTGTATCTCCACCTGTGTGCGCCTTGCAATCCAATATCTGATTTCGCAATCTTTGCCTAACCATGATGTTGTCTAACTGGAATCTTGCCGTACCTCCCGGCGTTTTGGAAGTATGCCTTCTGCTTTGGTCACTCTTGAATAGAGTATTCGCTATTAATAACAGAAATTTTGTTGCAGAATTCAATCAGTCTTCCTCCTCTCACATTCCTATCCCATATTCTCCCTTCACCCTTCCTTCTGCCCCATCCCCTACAACCGCATTCCAATCACACAAGATTAGAATTTCATTTCCCTTTACTTACTGCATTGCCTGAGGAATATTCTGATATACTTTATCTATTTCTTCATCTTTAACTTGCAACGTCAGCATTTATACCTGAAATACTGTATTCGGTATTGATTTGCTGTTTGTTCTGATGAGAACGACTCTATCATTGAACTGTCCACAGTAACTCCATTCTCTTTCCTACCTTTCTATTCACAACGAGTCCTATTCGCCTAATACCATTTTCTGCTGCTGTTGGTAATACCCTATACTCATATGACCAAAAATTCTGGTCTTCTATCCATTTCTCTTCATTTATACCCAATGTATATCTAGACGGAGCCTTAGCATTTTCCTTTTCAGATTTTATAGCTCTCTTGCCATGTTCAAACTTTAGCCATTCCACGCCCCGACTCCTCTAACGTTATCGTTTCGTTCTTTATTCAATATTTATATTCATGGTCATATTCCTCTTCGCATTTCCGCCTCGGAGATGTAATTGAGGACTAGTCTGGAATCTTTTGCCAATGGAGAAGTCATCATGACACTTCCTCAATTACAAGCCACATGTCCTGTGAATACGCGTTATTTGGTTTCCATTACCTTCTGCATCGTCATGTCGTTGATTATTGCTGATTCTTCCGCCTTTAGGGGGAAGTTCCCTATTCAAAGGGCATGAGAGTGCCGTGTATCTCTTTCCACGCATTTTTCCGTATTTTCCCTCAATTTATCGTTTTTTCAGACAATTTTCGTAGTTTCACTTATTTCATGTCACTTCTGATCATTTAATCATGACATCACTTCTCGCCATGTTTGGTTTCACTTGGGGGCCCCATAGACGGGGTAGGTTCTGGATAGGCTCAGCATAGAGCTCCTCGGTAGATCCACCACATGTTACTCCACGGATAGGGGTCGAAGGTGGATCCAAAACATATACACATACAGAAAAATATCGCAGTTGCGCTAGGTGCGGACAGCTGTACTACATTTACAAGCAATTTTAGAATACGTGGCGAGAAGTGATGTCATGATTGTGTGATACAGAAGTGACCTAAGGTCAGTAAAATTACGAAGATTGTCGCAAAGTACGTATAAATCGAGGTAAATACGACAAAATGCGTGGAAATTGGGGGAGAATGAGGGACTACTTACATGTTTGCTTGGCGCAGGAAAATTCTTGTACATGGAAACGAGTATGTGAGAGCAAGTGGAATACAAGAAAAACTTTGTGCGGAAACTCTGGGAACCAGGGACACACATTTTTCATGGACAGCGATATGACGACTGGAATAGATTGTTTAACGTGCGTGACCACCATACGTAGAGTTATAAATTCATAAACGTCAGATTACAAATACGTTACAGAACAGCTACTGCATGGTTTTGAACAACATCCTGATGTATGTCTATAGGACTAATACGGATGCATACAAGACGACTGCTGTCCTTGGTGCTTTCCTGGGAAAGAGACCAACCTGCCTCTAAATTGACATGGTTAAAGGACAATGGAAACTAGATGAATTAATGGGTTGAGAGGAGTTGCAATGATGTAAGAGTTAATGATAGACTGATGATGCATTCTAGAGAGACGGAGATGTAGCAGCAGGTCAGACTGTATCAGTTGCGGGGATTGGTGGTTTGGAACTCGAGTAATTGGGTAAAATGAGTTTAAATTACGGGAAACCTGTTAAAATTACGAAAATGGATGGAAAATTCGTAAAACTCAATAAATACGATAGAGATGGGGATGAATGAGGGCTTTTACATGCTCGTCTGTGTGTATGAGAATCATTCCTGTACTCCACCAGTGCGACAGACAACCGATGGTCCATTGCTCTATGGGTTAAAGTGCTGCAGAATACCCTATTCTCCCAAATGAGGCTATGCATACTGTAAGTCATAAAAATTAAAGATGCAGTGTCCAAACATTTAGCTGTAATGATAACCACCACCTAGGATACCGAAAGAGTGATCATATACCTGGATACGATATGATCCGCCAATATGAGTCCCTAGATAAAGGGACACCAGACATCTGCCACTCTGTCCATGTAGAACACGAGTTTAGAGGTCATCACCTTCGTACAGCTGTTTAGAATGCTCTGTACGCCGCAAACTTTCCCAGTTCTCAAATGCTGAAATGTGTTCAACATTTTTCCCTACAAGCAACACCACCTCTGTCTTTTATTTCAACCATTCTCTGTGTTGTGGAAGCAGCTAAAATTACAGCATGAGAGTCAGTGGATCGAAATGCGTTATGTCGTTTTAGAGCCTGACAAAGACTTCAAAGTCATGGTAGAAATTGATAATTTGGTAATGTGTACACAGCGGCAGTCATACACTGCTTCGATGTGTTACAGCAAAAAAGAAAAAAGTTTAACTGCTATGAGACATCAACACAAGAACCCTCTATTATGATTACACAGGTCCATGGAAGCGACTTTTGTCACCTGCTCCACTGGATCAGTGTGTGAATATTTAATCGGATCACCACATATGGTTGATGTCAATGCGCGGAAGGTAATTTTTTCTAATATATTGGAAGAGAGAGACACCATAAAATCTTATCGAGCTCTCTACCTGGTGAAGTTAGTGAAACTTTTATAGTTGATAGTTTTACTCCTTTGGATGTTTCAATAATTTTGATATGAGAAAGGAATAAAAGGAATAGAGAGAGAGAGAGAGAGAGAGAGAGAGAGAGAGAGAGACTGACTATGCTGTGAACAATGACACTGACACCATTGCACTGTCTTATTTCTAGCGTGGTAATCGTAGGAGTACAATATAGGAGATTAGGACATGTACAGGGGGTATTTATAAATTGTCATTCGATATCGCTTAATTGTAGGTGTTATGCTTCTGAATTTGTTTGTGCAGTTCGCTTATACTCTACATGGTTCTACCTGTCAGCCATGTAACGAACGGGACAGTGACGTCAGAATGTGATAGCATTTCGAGGGATTTAGCAGGTGTCTGTGATTGGCCAGGGATAAACGCTGGCTATCGTGCAAAAACATACATAACAGAAATGAAAGATGCGAGGGCTTTTTAATTGTATTTACGCCCTTTATTCCTCGACAAGTATGTGATAACGACGATGTGACGGGAGGGTTTTGCTTCTGGGGAGCTATTGTAGGCCCTGCAAAATGACTCCCAGCTGGTGTTAGTGAGGACAAACCATAATTTTTCGGACGCTCTACACCTACAAATGAAAATCACATTACTTGTCGGGAATGTTATACTCTTAGAATGCAAAGTTACTATGGTTACTGTCATTTCAACACATCGAGGAGTACATTCGACAGTAAGGGGTGACAGATTCATTATGTAACACCTGCACAATATACCACTGAAAGGGTTCAACTCAATTGCTATAGTGTACAGACTGGGTTGGCAATACATTTGTAGGCAAAGGAATATACAGAGCGTCCTCTCATCGTCCCCCATAAGCATATTTTCAAATGTTCTTTGCTGCAAATCGACTGCGATGTCTATTATAGCACAACAACTTATATTGTTGATTTCCTTCCAAATCTTTCGTACGTGGCAGCGATGTTCATTATCGCATAGTGCCGGACGCCTGTGCTTTGCAACACTTATTTCAGAGAGTCTTGGCGGGATGCAGCGCATTCCAGAAGTGTTGACTGAAGATACGTACAGTCTATTCTGGAATCTTATTGGCTGAAAGATTTGAATGCTTAATAATTTCCTATAACAAAGGAGAATCGAGACACCTAGCCGGTGTGTGATGTAGATATAGCATAATTTTTTCGGACGCTATACACATATAAAGGATAATGCGAAATGCGAATGTGTTGGTGTGTTAAGTTACTGTGGTCAGCGTTACGATAGGTGCAAAGAAAATGACTATGTCCAGTCGTAAGGGACTTATAGATTTGATGTGGAAAACTGTGATTTCAGTGCATTGGTAGCCATGCGTGGATGAACGATTTTACAAGGAAAGTAATGTCTCGTCATAAGGATGCATAACTACGTGGGAGCCACAGTCGCCACCACATTGGCGGTATGATCGTAATATTTAATTGTAACTACACATAAATATGTCGCTGGCTTTGCAAGGATGAATTTGCCTGCCATCTGGGTGTATAGCAGAGGTAGCCAGTGACCAGAACGAATGGATTTATCTGGCTTAAGACGAGAGCCACCACTGGGCTTCGCAAACCAGTCAGTCGGAGTACAACCGTGTCGCCCTCTGAGTGGGTGTACAGTGAAATACACAGTATGTGTTGGGCAGCCTTAGTAATCACGTGTGTTGCGAGTAATCTCCTTTTTTTACATGGATATGTGAGACAATTCAGTATCTATCTCTGACAAGTGTTGGCCCTGGACATAATGATAACATCCGAATTCCTACCATTCCAGTCCTCCTGGACGCGCTCCATGACCGAGAGTTTCTCTCCAGCACGTCGAGTCCAACTCAGACCTGGCATGATTGCTGAGATGTGTGTCCAAAGCGCCAACTAGCGCTGCACGACTCTCTGGCCTGGAGTGGTGCATGTGGACATCGGGACATGAGCATATTGTATGTATGACGATTTCAACAATCTCTGACATACAACCATGACAACAACTACTACTGCAGAATGGAACGTGGTTTAAGTGTGCGGTGTTTACTGGTTCTCAATGCAGTCCAGTGGACTCTATATTGCAGTAGAAACGTGGGAGTGGTATTTACTGTTGTTACTATCCAATCACATAGTAGGCTCCTCCACCTCCTCCTTCTCCTCCTCCTCCTCAGTCTTGGCACTGGTGTTTCTGAGAGAACCAACTTAGGGATTATATAGCCCTTTAAAAACCAATAGTGATGTCAAATTCCCAAATGAACAATTCATTGTTTTTCCGATAATGGTATTGTGAGCACATACTCTAGCCAAACCACTGTTTTGACAAGAATTTCTCAGGTAGCAGTATCAAATAGTCTCCGAATCCTGATGCTCTGTCTGACAAAAAGCAATCAGAGGGAAGGGAATTGAAGTGAGGCGGGGTGGGGAGGTGGCTTCTTCCAGCGTCCTCTGCTGGTGATACTGTGAAGTAACTCAGTTAGTATCGGCAAAGAAGGGCGAGCAGTTGAAGCAGTCATATCTGTTGACCTAGTATGGAAGTTTTTCTAGCAAACAGAAAGTATGTCTGATACCAAAGGGACGCTAGCACCTGATGCTTATTTAGCAGCCGACCAGAGGTTGTTAACGACAGTCGCAGTCGCTGTATGCTGTTCAACGCAAGTACAAACCTGACCCCGGCATCATCTGGTACTTAGGGCGATATGGATGAAGAAGAAAGTGTGTACAATTGGAAAGTTGTTTTTCCGCCAGGTATGTTTAGCGCGACCTGTAACAGTGTAATTACATGTGGTTTGTTATCTTGACGTCGATTTCGTGACGGTATTCCTTCTGAAATCGGAAAAAAGGGATCTATTCACATAGTCATTTACTTCACCTGCTGCGTCTTACAAGACCTACATTTTGCAAAACAGCAGAGAATGATCAACTTTTACACCAAATAAAAGAGAGTTCCAACCCCTGCAAATTGATTTTCATAAATAAACGATATATTATTGTACTCTCTGTAATTTAGTTGATTTCCTGTCGTGGGATACTTCCAGTCCACCAGTTCATCGATTTTTCCCGCTATTTCCGTCTGGGAGGCACAATGGGTGGGAAATCCTCTGGTAGCGGCATTGTGCACTAGCTATGTCGATCCGTACACATCAGAGTGCGCACAAACGCGAAAATTTTCTAACAGCAGTGCGATTGCATAATTAGGATATGTGGTTCCTCTACAGGATAATACATGCACCTTCCACACCAACATCTCTTGGCAGATTGAGTGATTTTCCCACCAGTTCTTTTCTGGGTGGGGATGGGTAAGAGGGAGAGGGAAGGGGCAGCTGAGGGATTTCCCAGAAAGAGCAGGTAGTAATTAATAGATCAATTTAATTAATTAAAAAATTAATTTGATGTCCTGTGTGACTGTATTGGTGAGGGGGAGGATTGGGGATTTCCCAGAGGGGAGGGGTAGGAGAAGATTTGAGATTTCTCAAAAGGATGGATTATCTACAGGGGGTCGAAAATCAGCTCCCAAGGTGTTACAAATCAATCAGCACAACAATATGTTTGCCTCTGAATCTATGTTTATTCCTGAATGTATGCAACCTGTACAAACAAAATGTTCTTGTATCAGCTTTACCCTACTATACGCATGGGGTAGGCCAAAACAAGTTAGAACCTCAACTCTTTTTATTCCCAAGTGACAACACAATAAAAAGCAGAAGTTATCCTGAATACAGTTGTAAACACCTTTCGGTGTAAATTACATTAAAAGATAAAGATAGAATGTGGTGTCACTCAGTTTCATCAGTCTTTGATGGCTCATCTGAGGATGACTGGCACAAAAAAATGATTCAAATGGTTCTGAGCACTATGGGACTTAACTACTGAGGTCATCAGTCCCCTAGAACTTAGAACTACTTAAACCTAACTAACCTAAGGACATCACACACATCCATGCCCGAGGCAGGATTCGAACCTGCGACCGTAGCGGTCTCGCGGTTCCAGACTGTAGCGGCTAGAACCGCTCGGCCATATCGGCTGGCTAACTGGCACATGCCCAGTTGAAATATCATGGAATGTATTGAACGACAACTGGCTACAAGCCGGAAATTTGCTCTAACATTTTCAGATGCATGCAAAATGATTGGAGCGTATTTGCATTGGTGGTCTGAAGTGTGAAAATTGCCGGCCGTAGTGGCCGAGCGATTCTAGGCGCTTCAGTCTGGAACCGCGCGACCGCTACGGTCGCCGGTTCGAATCCTGCCTCCGGCATGGATGTGTGTGATGTCCTTAAGTTAGTTAGGTTTAAGTAGTTCTACGTTCTAGGGGACTGATGACCTCAGAAGTTAAGTCCCATAGTGCTCAGAGCCCGTTGAACCATTTTGTGAAAATTATTCTACCGTTGCCGTTGTACCTCTTTCATGTTTCTGGTTCCAATATAGCCCTACCTTAAGATGAAGACGATAAAGCTTCAGCCATTCGTATTGCACTGTATTCTGATCATATCGTGTAGGTAACTCATGTAATCATAACAATCGAATTTGCGAAAATATTAGGCCATTTTATAAGTTATGATACTAAGTTTACAATACAATGACAAAGAGTGAAATCAAATATTTGTATGGGCTACAGATAACCAGCGTGAATATTTTAACTTACATTAAGTATAATCGCACTGGAGAAAACACCAAACTAAAATACAGTGGGAATGGTTCTTTATTTGAAAACATTGATTATAAAAGCATGTATTTAAGTATATGTACCGGTTTCGTCTATAGATAACGAAAATTATTACAGTAAGTTATATAATACAAAATCTGTAAGCGACATACTCCTTTTGGACACGTTATACCTCACAGACAAAAACGGGAGAGGTAAAGAGAGGTAATTTATCCTACAATACCGTACATGCACACATGTATTTAGAAAAAGACTAAAACTAACAACTAAAATTGGTCCCGCTTTTGAAGACTTGCATTATAGAACGGAAATAAAAATATTCCCCTGTCTCGTAACAGATTTAGATTCTGCGCTAGCCACCGAACTCCTCCACCCGTCAATGCTCTTTGTTCTGCTGTTTTCGGCACTGCAAAGGCGGTGACAGCCATTTGACAATGTGATGGAACGGGAGAGCGCTTCAGTTATAGTGAACGGAAATTTTTGACCATTTCGTCGTTTTAGTCTGGAACGCCGGAGTGCCACTCAACTGAATTTCAAATGGTGGATGCCCGCGAGGCAGAAATCACATCTGCAACTCGAACACTCGACGCGGCAAATCATGTTTATTTCCACGTCCCTGTCGCTACTGATAACCTACCGGCCGTATTTCGCCAATTATTCTATAAATGCGCGAAATATGTCCTTCGATTTGCAACAAGTGCCGAGGAATTAAAAAAAGGAAAAAGCGTTTCACCACTCAAATTTAATTCGTTTGCGAGCTGCGTCTATCTGAAACAGTTATGTTGATGTCCCCTACCGATGCATGCATATGCGATGAGTACAGGAGGAGAGAACCGTTTTATCGTACAACAAATACTTCTCTTTCACGTAAATGAAGTATACAAGCCTGTCGTCTAAAACGGGTACATTATGTTGGTGTCGGCTGATGTTTTAGTTCATCTAAACAAATTTATTCCCCCGCGTCAGCTCTCAGTTTCTTCGATGACAATTTCCTACTTTCTATCACATTCATCCACAACCATGAAAATTATGTCAGAAAAGTTATTTGCAGTCAAGACTTGGCAAACATGTTTGCTTATTCTGCTTTCATATAGGCCATCTCAAATTTTTAGGGTGATTGGGGCAGTGCCAAAATGATACCATTTGCTCTGTCGCATTAGAAAATATGTTTGTAATATTACGCGAATGTCCGATAAGCCTAGATGTGTGTTTGGGAGGCGCGGCTTATTGTTACAACAAAGTGCCTAATCCCATCCTTTACCTACTGCGGCACGAGAAAGTTTTCAACGCTTCAAGGTCCCAGTCTTGCATTAAGTGTGGGTGTTGGTCTACCCAGACTCTGCAGTTCTATGTTTTCACAAACCCCCGAGTGTGGATGTTGCTTCGTCACTTAACAATACATCTGCTGTGACGTTTTCATTTTCCACGGCCTTGGTCATAACAAGTAGCCTGTCGGGCTCCACAATCCTCCAAGCCTAATCAAAATTTGGACGTAGTATGAACGTTTCTTCGGGGTATTTCTTAATATAAATTGTCAAATATATAGCAGACAGCTTTCGTGCAATCGAATCCCCTGAGCGTCGCACAGTTTCTTGAGTTGCATGTGGACTCCAGGAATGATCTCCATCACGAAAATTACCTGTACTTTTGCATTTGTTAAACAAAGTCTTGATTACCAAACTCGTGTGACCTGCGTTTCTAAATTTACTGGTGAAATCCTCTAGCGACATTTTAAGTCATTCCATGCAAGCGAAATTACGTGCAACAAAAATGTGTGTTTAGATATAATATCTTAGAAATCACTTTACCAAGTCACGGTTTCAAAACTTTAAAACGAATTCTTAATAGAAAAATGGAATTACTGGTAGAAGCCGGCTAGGAAAGAGTAGCTTGGATTCCGGAGAAATGGTGAAACACGTGAGACAGTACTGACCCTACGATTTCTTGTAGATGGGTTAAGGAAAGGGAAACCTAAGTTCATAGCATTTGTAGGAGTAGAGAAAGTTTCTGACAATGTTTTGAAGCTGCCAGCGGTAAAATGCAGAGAGCGAAAGCCTGTTTAATTTCTGCAGAAACTAGATGGCAGTTAGAAGAGTCGAGGGACACGAAAGGAGAGCAGTGGTTGAGGAGGGAGTGAGACAGGGCTATAACCTATCCCCGATGGTATTGAAGCTGTATATTGAGTAAGCTGGAAAGGAAATGTAGAAAAAATTTAGAGTAGGAATGTATGTCCACGGAGAAGAAATAAAGACTTTGAATTTTGCCGATGGCATTGTAATTCTGTCAGATACAGCAGAGGACTTGGAACGGTATCTTGAAAAAATGATATAAGATGAATATTAACAAAAAACGAGAATGATGGAATGTAGTCGAATTAAATAAGATGGTGCTGAAGGAATTAGATTAGGAACTGAGACACTTAAAGAAGTAGATGTGTTTTGCTATTTGGGCAGAAAAATAGCTGACGATGGTCGAAGTAGAGAAGATGTAAAATGTAGACTAGCAATGGGAAGAAAAGCAATTCTGAAAAAGAGAAATTTGTTAACATCGAGTATGGAGTTAAGTGTCAGGAAGCCTTTTTAGAAAGTATTTCTTTGTAGTGTAGCCATGTATGGAAGTGAAATATGGACGACAAACAGTTTAAACAAGAAGAGGATAGAAACTTTCGAAATGTGGCGCTACAGAATAATGCTGAAGATTAGATAAGTAGATCATGTAACTGAACAGAATTATGGAGGAAAGAAATTTGTGACACGACTTTACTGCAAGACGGAGTCGGTGGGAAGGACACCGTCTGAGAGGGAAGCATGGTGGGTACAGATCGCTGAGGGACCATAAGAGGTGAATACAGTAAACACATTCAGAAGGATATAGGTTCTAGTAGTTACTCGGAAAAAGAAGAGGCTTGCACAGACAGAGTTACATGGAGAGCTGCATCAAACCAGTCTTCGGTCTGAAGGCCAGAACAACAACAATAACAACAACTTCTCAGAAATGTTATGTTCGCTCTCTACGCACTATACAGAAACTCGACGGATCATCAGCGAAGAAAAGAATATGAACAGAAGGAAAACTCGCCTAGGCTGTCAGACTTCCTCGTGTTTCTCTTCAATGTAGGATTCCATAGTCATCTTGAACCTGGGATCTTCTTCAGAGTAATCTAATCTCCGTACTAACTGAACACTTTGCCGTGGTCATTTACGAAAGAGAACTTTTCATCTCTTATTGTGCTGATTTCTGCCATGTCGCAGAGGTGCCTCCCTGATAGTTATTTATATTCCTCAAGCACCGTGGCTGCGTATTTATTTCCTTGATGTCGGGAAGCCACAAAATTAGATGCCAGTTTCCGTCATCTCTGCTAAAATTGCGTTCGTTTTTAGAAATCTCAACCGCTGCTTCGACTTTCCTTCTATAAATGTGTTATTCATTAGTTAGTGCTCGTACTTTGTTGAAATCTACCCTGAAGAGCCAAAGAAACTGGTACACCTGCCTAATATCCTGTAGGGCCCATGTGAGCACGCAGAAGTGCCGCAACACTATGTGGCATGGACTCGACTAATGTATTAACTAGTGCTGGAGCGAACTGACGCCATGAATCCTGCAAGGCTGCACATACATCCGTAAGAGTACGACGCGGTGGAGACCTCTTGTGAACAGCATGTTCCAAGGCATCCCAGATATGCTCAATAATGTTTATGTCTGAGGAATTTCGTGGCCAGTGGAAGTATTTAAACTCAGAAGAGTGTTCCTGGAGCCACTCTGTACCAATTCTGGACTGTGGGGGTGTCTCATTGTCGTGCTGCAATTGTCCAAGTCGGTGGGAATGCGCAATGGACACGAATGGATGCAGGTGATCAGACAGGATCCTTAAGCACGTGTCACCTGTCAGAGTCGTATCTAGACGTATCAGAGGCCCCATATCACTCCAACTGCACACGCCCCACGCCATTACAGAGCCTTAACCAGCTTAAACACTTCCCTGCTGACATACAGAGTCTATGGATTCATGAGGTTGTCTCCATACCCGTACACGTCCAACCGCTCGATGCAATTTGAAACGAGACTCGTCCGACCAGGCAACATGTTTCCAGTCATCGACAGTCCAGTGTCGTTGTTGGCGGGCCCAGGTGAGGCGTAAAGCTTTGTGTTGTGCAGTCATCAAGGGTAAACGAGTGGCCCTTCGACTCCGAAAGCCCATATCGATGATGTTTCGTTAAATGGTTCGCACGCTGACACTTGTTGATGGCACAGCATTAAAATCTACAACAATTTGCGGAAGGGTTGAACTTCTGTCAGGTTAAACGATTCTCTTATGTCACCGTTGGTCACGTTCTTGCAGGATCGTTTTACGGCCGCAGCGATGTCGGATATTTGACGTTTTACTGTATTTCTGAAATTCACGGTACACTAGCGAAATGGTCGTATGGAAAAATCTTCTCTTCATCGCTACCTCTGAGATGCTGTGTTCCATCGCCCTTGCGACAATTATAATACAACGTTCAAATTCACCTAAATCTTGATAACCTGTCGTTGTAGCAGCAGTAACCGACATAACAAATGCTGTTTTATATAGGTGCTGCCGACCCCAGCGCCGTATTCTGCCAGTTTACGTACACTATGTGATCAATAATATCTGTACACGTGGCTAAAAATGACTTACAAGTTCGTGGCGCCCTCCATCGATAACGCTGGAATTCAGTATGGTGTTGGCCCACCCTTAGAATTCATGACAGCTTCCACTCTTGCAGACATACGTTCAATCCGGCGCTGGAAGGGAATTGGGGAATGGCAGCCCATTCTTCACAGAGTGGTGCACTGAGGTTTCGAAATCGGTCGGTGAGGTCTGGCAGGACGTTGGTGTACCAAAACATCCCAAACGTGTTCTATAGGATTCAGGTCAGGACTCTGTGCAGGCCAGTCCATTACAGGGATGTTATTGTCGTGTAACCACTCCGCCACGGGCCACACATTATGAACAGGTGCTCGTTCGCGTTGAAAGATGCAATCGACATCTCCGAATTGCTCTTCAACAGTGGAAGGCAAGAAGGTTAACAATGCTGCTAATATCAATTAAATGTAATGTAGATCTAAGACCCACTAATGTATTAGGTGGTGGGCTACAATGTATGAAATAATTTGAATAAAGAAATTAAAAAAAAAAGGTGCTTAAAGCATCAATGTAGGCCAGTGCTGCGATGATGCCACGCAAAACAACAAGGGGTGCAATCCCCTTCCATGAAAAACACGACCACACCATAACACCACCGCCTCCGAATTTTACTGTTGGCTCTATACACCCTGGCAATGACGTTTACCTAGTAATCGCCATACCCACACCCTGCCATCAGATCGCCATGTTGTGTACCGTGTTTCGTCCCTCCACACGACCGTTTTCCACTATTCAATCGTCCAATATTTACGCTCCTTACACCAAGCAAAGCATCTTTTGGCAGTTACCGTCGGGATGTGTGGCTTATGAGCAGGCGCTCGACTATGAAATCCAAGTCTTCTCATCTTCCGCCTGTCATAGTCCTTGCAGTGGGTCCTGGTGCAGTTTGGAATTCTGTGTGATGGTCTGGATACATGTCTGCCTATTACACATTACGACCCTGTTCAACTGTCGGCGGTCTCTGTCAGTCAACAGACAAAGTCGGCCTCTACGCTTTTGTGCTGTACATGTCCCTTCAATTTCCACTTCACTATCACATCGGAAACAGTGGAGCTAGGGATGTTTAGGAGTGTGGGAATCACTTGACCAAGATCGAAGTCTGTGAGTTCCGTGGAGCGCTCCATTCTGGTCTCTCACAATATCTAATGACTACTGAGGGCGCTGATATGGGGTACCTGGTAGTAGGTGGCAGCACAATGCACCTAATATGAAAAACGTATGTTTTTGCGGGTGGCCGGATACTTTTGATCACATAGTGTATCTTTATATTTGAATACGCGTGTTTATACCGGTTTCTTTGGCACTTCAGTGTATATCTGTGCCACATATATTCTGATGTTCTGCTTCCACTGATTTGGCACTTTATTTTAAATGTGTGTTGCTTTCGTGCTGTGCAATCCGTTCATTTATTGACCTCCCACTTTCGATTCTATACACTTTGTCACAGCCACGCGTCGTGTCTTATATGTTCATAGACGTTCAGGTGCGTCGGTTTAGCGTCGAAAAAAGGTTATTTCTTCTTCTACTGACTGAAAAATGTGGTTTTTATACTATTTTCCGAAGAATTCCGTTTAAGCTGTCATTAGCTGTATAAACGAACGGTAATCTAACAGAGTGAGAAGGCCGTTTCGCGTCCTCCTTACTCGCAGAATTATTATTTCTTTTTAAAACCTTATCTATGGTTAAGGACAATAGGTCAGTATTGTTTGCCTTTATTGTTTTATTTAGGAAAATTTGCTCCTATTCCAAGCTGTTACTATCACTTATACACGTGCCGTTGTATGAACCGCGATTATCGCCATTTACAGATGAATATAATCGCCAGATTTAACTGCACAGATAATAACGAATCGATGTCGCTAATAGCAGATTGTAAAAAATCATTAGTGAGACATTGTGCAACATATATTCGCCAAACAACTACCGTGAGCAGCAACATCATCAACAACCATAACCCCTCCATTGAGTACAAAAGTGACTGGACCACATATTTAGCTCTGGTCACAACAAGTCACACTTCAAACAGATCAGTACGGCTGCAGGAGCACCACAAATGGAGTTTAGTTACAGGCCATTACAGCCGGTGACATCATAGGAAGACCTCCGAACTAGGAGAATCGATGAAAAGAGCATGCCAGTAGGTCAAATGTCGGACGGGAGAACCTGTCGTAGTACGCCACTACCACGAGGTGCTAGAATCTGCTTTCGTGTAGGGACGTTGATGCCTCTACAGTACCACACAGGGGACTTGTACCTATAGCAAGGCAATAATAAATCACAGTGCTACTACATAGGACCAGAACTCTTTGTGGCTGTTAAGACATGGGTGTGCAGTCCACTTGCAGATAAGAAGATCATATCAGCAACATTCTTTCCAATAAGTAACAGAAAAGACACGATTTATACAACTTCTGTGTGAACGTATAATCGCTAATGACTGCCGTAAACTATGAAATAAATCCAAATGCTGAGATGTCTCTATAACTTTTTTGGCACCTTTTGTGATCTTTGAAGCGTCGACGTTGTTATCACAGCCAAATGAAGTGCCTCACACAGAGTACAGGTGAATTTTATTCAGTTGCCCAGCCGTGTGGACAATGTAGCAGTAACATGCAATTAAAGAAAATACTTCCCGTTCACCCATTCACGGTAGTAGCTGGCCACCAGAACCAGAGGAGAGAATGTGCCCATTAGAAAGTGACGGAATGTGTCACATAGATGGCTGTGGTTGCTGTACACGATGTCCTCCAACTTTTTGATGAAGCACTAATAGAGACAACGATTTTCTGCTGCGTATCTACCATTACGATTACTGAATGGAGTCTTACAATTTCGTTCGGCACTTTACCTTATTACTTCTCCTGCTGCGAACATCGAGGCTAAATGAAACAGATGATCGCCGTTCACGGTTTTCAGTTGGCCTATTGAAAATCTTAACTTCGCGTTTTTCTCGCCGGTAGAGAACAATATCTCACGAATTTACTGTTAACAATGTTCCGTAAAATTACAACAAAGGATTCGAGGTGCACCTACAGAGTTTTCATTTTTTCAGCAAATATATCAGCGGAGTGTACTTGTACTGGTATCTACATAAACAGCTGCATCACACAGACGAAGGACGGAGAGGATGAGCTTAATACTTGACACCGGAAACTTTTGTATTTTAGTAACTGTAAACTGTCCTATAAGGGGCTGTTGGGATATCTACTATACTTACCTATATACGGAATCGAAAAAATTAGCTAATAAATTTTTTCTAATTGAAACGCTGAAAGGTAAGAAAATCTAAATTCAGTGAAACTGTGGACAGCATTCTCAAACAATACTTTGTTATCAAAAAATTTTATTTATTTCTCATGACAAATTGAAAATATGCTTCCCTAGGATTTAGCGTATGGTGAAAAAATCAACAGTGTTGCTGTCATTACAACTAATGAAGGGAAATTGGAGTTTGTGTATCGGAAAAGAAGAAAAGTAGCAAGATTTATAAAGACACGGTTCTGAAAAATTTCAGAAAGAATTAATTCTTTGGTTGCGAAACACTTCTAGCGTCATGTTCTAAGAACGTGAATAACGTGTTTGATCTTCACGCTATGGAGGGCAGACGATTATTTAATATGATCTTGATACAACGCTTTCATCTGATAAGATGACAAAAGTTTCGAAACGCTGCTGCCTCTAAGAGAAAGTAAGAGAAAGAATATCACACCGAGGGTATTTGAAACCACATTCCTAAAAAGACTGAGAAACATAAATGTTATTACTACTTAAAAAAGTAAGCCCCAAAAGAACAACACGAGAGATGAGCTCTGCCCAGGCGGGGGAGATAAATTTGTTGCCAGACTTGAGAGTGATGCATGCGGATCGAAATATTTTGCATTTAAATTGAAGTTGTGACTAAACGTATACAGAATTGGACGTATACAGATGAATGAGAGACGCTGCTTAGCCCTACAGCAGAAGAGCCCACTATGGTGGAACCAGTACAACTTTCAAATTCTGTCCTAGTTGCGTCGGATGGCTGTACGCATCCGTCATATCATGAAAATGACACAACAGCCAGGTCGCCTTTAATTATTCCATGTTCACTCTCCTGGAGCACATGTGAAGCGCAAGACAATTCCTTCATAACTATTGATCGATTTTAATGAAGACTATCCTTTGGGTATTCAGGTTTATTTCCTAGCAGTTCATCTTGAGTCAATATTTGTACGTTTAGAGTTTCCAACATGCTATTAATATTCGGTTTCTGCATCATATTGAAGTTACTTATTTACAACTTTTGCCAGTTTTCAGTGGCTTTCTGTAACTTCATTCTTACAGTAATGTTCATAAAACGGAGTGGTAGAAATGATAACACAATGGACTCGCATTGGACCTGCCGGAGTGGCCGAGCGGTTCTAGGCGCTACAGTCTGGAACCGCTCGACTGCTACGGTCGCAGGTTCGAATTCTGCCTCGGGTATGGATGTGTGTGATGTCCTTAGGTTAGTTAGGTTTCAGTAGTTCTAAGTTCTATGGGACTGATGACCTGAGAAGTTAAGTCCCATAGTGGTCAGAGCCATTTGAACCATTTTGAACTCGCATTGAGAGGAAGATGCTTCAAATGCCAGTCAATGCCAAAGTTCGGATGATTCTTTGGAAAAGGACGCCGCCGTTTTCCCCCTTCCTCCTTCTTCAAATTGAAGCTTATGTTTACGGATCGTTAAAGCCTAATTTCCTTCTTCTCACTACTGTTCGTTACTACCATTGTTATTACTCACAAAACAGGTTGCGCCGTAGGTAACATGAGCAACTGTAATAAATCATGAACGGTTCTGTATATCGAAACAGTGTTTTTGGCAAATAAGACTATGCAAGAAGGCAAATGATTTCCAGCTTATACTCGTACCGTGGGCGTAAAAGAGCCTCTGCCGGGCTGGGGCAATTCGCAAGCCGCGCGTCTGTGTTCTGGATGTGGTTTTTACGTGGTTTCCCGCGTGCTACAAAGCCAATACTGGACGTGTACCCCAGTCCTGCCTCATTTATACGATCGCAAACGTTTGTAACACTTTACACCAGTTTCACATGGATAACACTACACGCAGACAATTGGGGTACATAAATATTCCGTTGCGGTGGCTGGGGGTAAATGGAAGGGCATCCGGCTACTCTTTAAACTAACCATGCCAAATCCATTAACAATCACGTCGACCCTGCGTGGATGAGGAAAAAGTCACAAGAAGAAGAAGAAGAAGAAGAAAAAGGAGAAATTACTTAATATTTGTAACAAGGATAATGGAAAAATTTTGAAGGAGTTAGATTTTTATTAATGACACAATTAAAGTTATTTAAAGCAGTTCGATCGTATGAGAAACTATCCAGTGCAGTGAAATACACCGAAACGTTTTGGAAAAGCAGGACAATACCGTATTACATGCTGGCTGTACCCAACCGACACCGCACAGTTTAGCCTTGTTAAGTTATATGCTGGACGGTTGTCAGTTCCCCAGGAAAACATTATGTGTGATTTATCTTAAAGTAACTCAAGAGAAAATTAGTCAGTTTAGACAGCTTTTGAAATTACTTATTGCGTTTTCAGAAACGTAAAAGTAACTCATTTTGTATTCCGATGGAAGAACGCCGGAATTGTTTCCTCTGGGTTGGTTCAAATGGCTCTGAGCACTATGGGACTTAACATCTGAGGTCATCAGTCCCCTAGAACTTAGAACTATTGAAACCTAACTAACCTAAGGACATCACACACAGCCATGCCCGAGGCAGGATTCGAACCTGCGACCGTAGCGGCCGCGCGGTTCCAGACTGAAGTGCCTTGAACTGCTCGGCCACACCGGCCAGCTGTTTGCTCTGCCAATATATACAAGTGGTTGAACTATTTTTTCTCTGCTCGTTCACTCTGATATCTGTATCCGGTTTACATACTACTACAGAAGTATCAGACTGCATTTTGTGCTGTAAACCTTCGATGCTGGAGGTCTTAAGTTGGCTGCATACAGGCCATCGTATGGCTCTGCTGGGGAGCCGCGACTCATTTTCGCCAAAACCTTAGCGACTCACGCGTTGGGAAACATTGTCTTCGATGTAATTCTTCATGCTTTCCCGGCGATCTGTTGACATCTCGGATATTCGGGAATCCAACCGGATGTTCGCGTCGTTCTCGCACGATATTTCAACAGCGTGCCTCGCTGTCTTCTTCAGGTGCTACCTGAGACTGGTCCTTGGGTCCAGCCCACATTCTGCTGGCTTCTCCTGGCAGCTATGAAACGAAGGGTTTACTATGTAGCATTTCCTTCATCATGGGGTCATCAAGGACGGTACGTACTGTTCTTCTTTATTTTGGTGTGTATCAGAGGTGTGTGTGGGACAGTAGGTGGGAACTTTTAATTTCCAGAGATGAAGGGAGGGGGGCGTTGCCCCGGCCACGCTAAAGGTCGAGCAGTGCGAGGGGACGCCTATGCGGCCCGCGCTGTGGGTTTGGTTCCCCCAGTCGCCTGATGAGGGGGTTAATCGAAGACTCCAGCTTAGCTTGAAATCGACGGGCGATGACTTGATGGCGCTGCACGACCTCCAGCTCGTTGGCGGCGTCATGTAGGTAGCGATGCGGGAAACGCGCAGGAACATGATAAATCCGACGCAGGATCTTGTTTTGCAGCGTCTGCAGCCGGTGAAGATAGGTGGGGGCTGCACCGCCCCAGACCTCACAGGCGTAGTCGAAAATCTGGCGAAGGTAGAGTCGGAAGATAAGGAGACCATTCGCTACAGATAAGGTGGAATGCTCATTTAACACGGGGTAGAGAGCACCCAGGCGGCAGTTGATTTTAGCCCGGACGTCTTCAATATGGAGCCTCCAAGTCAGCTTCTTGTCCAGGAGGACGCCAAGGTATTTCACCGTCACCTGCCATGGGAGGTCGGTATTGTAAAGTCGCAGCTGGCGGCGGGGCATCGACCTCTTCCACGTGAAAATGATGGCTTGCGTCTTAGCGGGATTGAAGCCAATGCGCCATTTGGCAGCCCAGTCTTCCAAGGCGTTGCAGGCACTCTGTAGTCTGGGGACTAAGACCTCTGTCCACCGGCTGCGAGAGTAGATCACTGTGTCATCCGCATAGACGGCCTTCTCCACACGAGGCACCGTTGGAAGGTCAGACGTGAAGATGGTGTACAACACAGGCTCAAGGACAGAGCCCTGGGGAACCCCTGCAGTAACGTGGCGTGCCGTGGAGAGGGGAGCGCGTCACCCACCTTAACACAAAAGGTGCGGTCCCGAAGGTAGGTGGCGATAAGCTTCACCAGGTGGACCGGGAAGCCGAAGCGGTGAAGTTTCCACAGCAGACCCTCATGCCATACGCTGCCGAAGGCTTTCTGAACATCAAGGAAGACAGCCCGACAGAACTCCCGCCGGTTGAAAGCTGTGGTGATATACTCTACCACACGAAGGACTTTCTGGGCGGTAGAGTGTCCGGGCCGAAAGCCAAATTGCTCTGGCGGCAATATGGCTTGACGTTGAATGATCCGCTGGAGCCGTCGGAGGAGGAGGCGCTCGAATAAGTTGCTCACATGTGGCAGGAGACTAATGGGGCGATAACTGGAGTGGTCCTTGGGTCGATCGAGTCCAGTATTTACGCCTGGGAGGAGCTGAGCGTTCCCTAATCGGTCCGCGCCGGGTCGAGTGTTCCATCTGTGGTCCGCGCCCGCCAGACTCGGCTTCAACGGACCCCTCCAGTCGCAGATGTTCCGACTGCCGTCGGCGCCCGTTCTGGCCGTCCTCAACGGATGTGGTTATCATCTGAGGTGTGTCAGACCTTATCTGAGATGTTGGGTACTCTAGCTCTTGACTGTTACTATGATCTCCACTTCTGTTTCGTGCTGGGCGCTCCCTAATCGGTCCGCACCGCGTCGTGTGTTCCCTCTGAGGTCCGCGCCCGCCAGACGCGGCTACATTGTCCCTCTCTGGTCGCTGGTGTTCCCTCCGCCGTCCGCGCCCGGCCTGGCCGTCTTCTGAAGTCGAGTTCATGATATGGGGTGTGTCAGATCTGGTCTCCAATGTCAGACACCTTGTCTCACGGCTGTTCTCTCGGTCTCCACTTCTATTTCTTGTAGAATCCCGGAGTGTCCTGCGCTGAGTTTTCACAAGCTCAAGCGCTGGATTCCAGGCAGTGCTGATTTGGTATCCCGAGTCACGGTTGATTAGATTGTCTGTGACCTTAATCTCAATGGCTTCTTTAATGACACCGTCCCAAAATCTTGAGGTCTGTGTCACAATCTTGGTGTCATTGTAGTCCATTGAATGACCTAGTTCCAGACAATGCTCTGCTATGGCTGATTTAGTTGCCTGCCTGACTCTGGTATGTCTCTGGTGTTCTTTACACCTGATGTCTTTGATATACTGAAGACACACCTTACACACTGTCGATCTCGTAAACTTCTTATGTAATGTCCGAAATGGTCAGACCTAAAAGGCTTGAACCGATTACTATCTCACATTCAAAGTCGGTTAGCTTGGGGCGCATTACTGTGTTCACTACACTGCTGCCTGTAGCAGACTGCTCAGATATCGTGTCGACACTCGCATCTTACGCAAAATCTCGCCACAACATTTGGGTGTCATACATTGCATTTTTCAAATAGGAGAATCACTCCAGTGACTCCCACCCAGTAAATTTACAATAGTGTTTTGTGACAAATTCTGTGAATCGAATCTGGGGAGCGCATCACTGAACACTGGTTGCTAAAATCATCTTTAGTATATTTCATTGCGCTTACTACTTACCCTATAGAGGGGTCACTAACGCTGCATTGAGAAATTGAGTTCATTCTTGCGCAAAAAAAAAAAAATGTCGTTTTACGATCCGCGAAATATGTTTCGCCACTGATATTGCATTGCTTTTCTTTCAAATTGTATAGACCAATCTGTGGTGTCATCTCTATAGGGGGAGGTGCATGTGTGGTGATGCCGCTTTGGACAATTTATCACTATAACTTCACTGTATCTTCAGTTGTACGTGAGGCAGGCACGCCTCTCCTCGTGAGCTCTGGACGGTGCAGCTGACGTCGGCCGCTAGGACGCCACCCGGCGGCAAAGGAAGGCCACGCTTAGTTGCGACAGCGGCGCTTCCCTGCGGAGTCAGACGCAGGTCGGCGGCCCTGCTGCTCTTCAGTCTGCAGTGGCAGAGGCGGCTGTATATGGGTCTCGACCCACGCCCTTCAGGGAAGCGGCTGACGGCGCCTGGCAGTGTGAAGCCCTCCCTGGGCCTCAGAATCGGCAGCAGCAGGCATAGACGGCATGCCGGTGGGCCTGTGGCACGAAGTCCCACGGAGGACCTAGTTTGGCGGCAGACACAGCCTGACGCTACCCGTCATCTCGTGGTCCGACGGTGCCCCGGCGTCGTCGTGCGGCCATTCAATGACGCCCTCGAATTGAATGCTCACCCGTCCTCAAATTCAGCCGCATTTATACTCTGTTACAGCTTATTTGTTTCTCTAAAACCTTGTGTCTAGTCACGTCGTCCAATAACAAAAGACTCGCTCGTGTGTGGTGACAACGCGCCGCTAACTACAACGTCCTTTGTTGCACGGGACAGCGATATTCGCATTGCACCTCAGTTGCATATCTGTTACTGTTCCTACATGTCGACATACACTATGTGATCAAAAGTAACCGGACACCCCCAAAAACATACGTTTCTCATATTAGGTGCATTGTGCTGCCACCTGCTGTCAGGTACTCCATATCAGCGACCTTAGTAATCTTTAGTCATCTTGAGAGAGCAGAATGGGGCGCTCCGCGGAACTCACGGACATCGAACGTCGTAAGGTGTCACTTGTGTCATACGTTAGTACGTGAGATTTCCACGCTCCTAAACATCCCTACGTCCACTTTTTCCTATGTGGTAGCGAAGTGGAAACGTGAAGAGACACGTGCAGCACAAAAGCGTACATGCCGACCTCGTCTGTTGACAGTTGAACAGGGTCGTAACGTGTAATAGGCAGACATATATCCAGACCATCATACTGAAGTTCCAAACTGCATCAGGATCCACTGCAAGTACTATGACAGTTAGACGGGAGATGACAAAACTTGGATTTCATGGTCGAGCGACTGATCATAAGCCACACATCACGCCGGTAAATGCCAAACGACGCCTCGCTTGATGTAAGGAGCGTGAACATTGGACGACTGAACAGTGGAAAAACGTTGTGTGGTGTTACGCATCACGGTACATAATGTGGCGATCCGTTGGGAGGGTGTGAGTATGCCGTATGCCCGGTCAACGTCACCTGCCAGGGTGTGTACTCCTAACAGTAAAATTCGGAGGCGGTGGTGTAAAGGTGTGGTCGTGTTTGTCATGGAAGCGGCTTGCACCCCTTGTTGTTTTGCGTGGCACCATCACAGAACAGGCCTGCATCGATGTATTAAGCACCTTCTTGCTTCCCACTGTCGAAGAGCAATTCGGGGATGTCGATTGCATCTTTCAACTCGATCGAGCACCTCTTCATAATTCACAGCCTGTGGCGGAGTGTTTACGCGACAAGAAAATCCCTGTAATGGACTGGCCTGCACAGAGCCCTGACTTGAATCCTACAGAACACCTTTGGGATGTTTTGTAACGCCGATTTCGTGCCAGGCCTCGCCGACCGACATCGATACTTTTCCTCAGTGCAGCACTCCGCGAAGAATGAGCTGTCATTCTTCAAGAAACCTTCCAGCACCTAACTGAACGTTACCGCAATACTCCTCAGGGGCCTGCATGCTAGTTTCGGTCGCTTACTGCGTAGTGCCTGTACAAGGTATTTGTTGTATTACACATTTGAATCGTATGATGAACCTGCTACATGTACACATCGACATGCGTTTTGAATTAAGTGATAATCAAAACATCTCTAGGCGAATGGATGGTAGATGGAACAAGGATGTTCTTCTCTGGATTACAAGAGATGAAAGTTCGATCGTGGATGTAACGGGAATTGGGATGACCTTCTGAAATGCATTACAAATGTCTGTGTTTTGTGTTTGCAGCATATTTTAATCCCTGGTTTATACTAGAGGGTGCTGGTAAGTCCTTGGCTTTTCCTAATCAGTACTGATGCAGACTAATTCTGACGTTTTGGCATTAAACATTGTTCATTACAATACATATGATAGTAACTGCGTAACTGTAACATTTAAAAAAGAGTCTTTCAGCACTGAAGTTCCGAAAACGATGGCTGCTGCTCGTTCTATGAAGCTGTAAGGCACCACATCAAAATTAAACATAATGTCACCCTCACTAAGACGAAGACGGTTAATTACGTACATAAAATTTACTGAATTTTTAACATAATATTCGCAGTGTAGCGAAGAGATTGGCTAAATACTTCGCCACCTTGTATCTTGGTGAACCATTAGTGGATACGATGAGGAGGAATGGCATCCCGTCCTTATGGATCTTCGGTAAAGCATAAGCATTAGGTGGTCTACGTGCCTGTGGGAGAACATTCTTGACCACAATGTCTTCCACCGAAGAGCGCTTGAGAACTCGAGATGTCTTTCTTATTATTCTTGATGTTGGGCCTCGTGGGATTTTCCGATAATTATCTTCGTCCAGTAGCTCGCAGAACTTCGTATCATAGTCCGCGTATTCCATAATTACAGCTGCATTTCCCTTGTCAACAGGAAGGACCACAGTCGTTTCATAATTACGTAGTACTCGCAGGGTATTGCGCTCAGTGCGGGTCATGTTGAGGGGCTGGCTACTTTAGTTTGAATACGGCACGTTTCACGTCGTGTTTCATCAACTGTTTCATTTGGGAGAGCTTGCGGACTGGCTGTTCGTCGCCACTTATCATATAACACATGGGAATGTTCAGCGGCGAAGGTGCTAAATTAAGTCCTTTCTTATATGCCGACATTACACCCGTGTCTATATCTCTCGCCGTCAAGATGACGACCGTGCGTTCGGAGGAACTGTGGTCCGCACCCTGTTGTTGTTGCGAAAGACGACCAAACTTTCTCTTCTGCCTCTCTGTAGTTCTATTCTGTGATGACATTTGTTGAGAAACCGTAGTTGCATTGCCCATTCACAGAGCAAAGGTGTGAATTTCCTTGGTAGTTGCAGATGCAAGGCTATAAAAGCACTCCATTCGAATCCAGCTGTTGCCTGGTGCTGTGAATCTTTTCTCGTAATAGTGCGAAGCAGACAGGACGAAATATCCTACTAGAGGCAGCGGTGTTGATATGGTGGGATATTATAGCAAATTGTGCAATAGTCTTCTCGTCACGGCAGCGTAGTAGGAAGGCTAGAAAAACTCAATAAATTAGCCATCTTGATGCACAGTTCCTCAGACGTTTAACGCAGCGCCAGTTTTCTCCACGTAGAGGTGCGTAATGTAAGCCAACCGACGTGGTACAGGGAAATAAACTTTCTTTCTTGCCATTCTGTGGTCCGTGTCGGACAAGGTAAGCAGCCTGTTGAAACGACACAAGATCAAATCGATCTTCAGTCCTCCGACGAAATTTCGTCACTACTGAACGAATTAAGGACGCAGCAGGTCTCAGAACACCTGGGTTCTACAAGGTACCTTGAGAGTGTGGCCAGTATTATGTCGGACAAACAGTACGCACTGTGGAACAACGCAGGAAGGAACATGAGAGATTTTATTGCCTACGGTGTCCCGAGAAATCTGCTTCAACTCAGCATGCTTTAGAAAACAGACAACGGCTAAAATTTGACGAAACATCCGTCGTGGTTCGCGTAAACGGCTTCTGAGATTGCGTAATTAGAGAATCCATTGAAATAAAAACCACCAGTAACGCCCTGGGATGCAGCGAACGCGCAGTTAAAGCAGGGGCATCGTACACCGAGTCAACATATTTCCGTTTATGGTGATGCCGCATGCACCAGTGATGTCACTGCCGGCAGCCCGAGGCCTACGGGAAATATAGGCTGAGACGCGTACGTCACTAGGATAGGCCTGAACTAGCTCGTTCGCCCAGCGCAGTAGATGAAATGCGTTTGTAATCGTGTAAACCCGTAACTGGATGTTTACGTACTAACCAGCATTGCATATTCTACTGAAATCTGCTTTTATAGAGTCTTACTGGTTACTAGTAGTGCCACAAAGTACACAACTGTGAAGCAGCTGTAATTTAATATCTATGCTCTGCATAAATGGTATGATAGCTCGTTTATAGCATTTAGTCTCTACTGCTTAACAGTCCTCATTTCATACAAGATGTAGTGCCTCATCCAACAGATAAAATTTAACTGTACCCAGTATAACCGTAACAAATTATTAGTAGGCATATGGACTTACGATTGTTGTAGAGCTAATAAAGAATAAGACTCCATAATAGCAGATTCCAGTAGATGATGCAATTCTCATTTGTACCCAAAAAGCAATTAAGAATTAACAAATGTAGATGCGTAATTTGTCTGCTGAGCTGAGCGAGCGAGCGAGCCAGGCCTATTTTTGTTACGTACGTGCCGCAGCCAGCCTTTCTCGTGGGCCTCACGGAAGCCCGAGACCTAAGAGAAAGACAGGATGCGCCGCATACGTCACGAAGATAGGCCTGACTCGCTCGTTCGCTCGCTCGCTCAGCTCAACAGATGAACTACGTTGCTACACCTGTTTAATCGTAACTATGTGTGTACGAACAAATGGGGTTTGCGTCTTCTACTGGAATCCACTATTATTGACTCTTACTATGATTAGTCGTACAATGATCGGAAGTCCATAGGCCTACTTTTTAATTTTTAACAGCTGTACTGCGGTACTATAAAATTAAAGTCGTGCCAAAGTTATTATCAGTTGCATAAGGCACCACTTCTTGTATGAAATGAGGACTGTTAAGCAGAAGACTCTAAATACTACAAACAAGGCGTTGCATCATTTATATCGAATATTGATCTTAAATTTTGTAATAGTACTGTTAATTAGTAAGATTTCATAATAGCAAATTCCAGTAGAAGATGCGATTCTCGTTAGTACGTACACGCCAAGCTGCGAGTTAACAGGTATACAATGCATTTTTTTTGCTTTGCTGAGCGAGTTCAGGCCTACTTTCGTGACGTACCCGCCGCCGCCTGTCTTTCTTGTGGGCCTCGCAGCAGCCAGTGTATATAAGGGGTGTACAGCCCACTGGCAGTCATACCGCTTAACAATGCCAAGGAGTGCTTGGCGGAAAACTCGTGTAACTTTAATTACTTGACCGTTCATTCACATACCAGTCGTGATATCGAATGACTGTGAAGTTTCGTTTCATTCATACGTATCTGTTCCAAAACCTATCATCCATTTACTATTCTCTTATAGCACTGAACTACTTTTGGTGCTTTTATGCACACTTTGGGTCACACTCAGTACCAAATTTTTCTAGAGGCCTAAGGTCAGGTCGTGAGTCTTAATTCTATCCGTCCCGTGTCAGTCACTGTGAGGAGTGTGGGTAGTGACGTGTTCATGTTGCTTTTGATGCTGAGAGAAGCTGGAGGCTTCAACCAGGTGCTTCCTCTTCTCGAGTAACACCAAGGTCACAAACCAGCTATACTACTGACGGAACATCATCGACAGTTATTCGTAGCATTACACCATGAATTCCTGTGGTTTGCAATTTAACATTTAATCGAAGAAATTACGGTAATGCATTGGTTTGTGTGGCTGTCACATGCGGTAGGTCCCCTTGTTATGAGTAGTGGTACATCTCAGAATTGTGCATCTACATCTACATCTACATCTACATGATTATTCTGCAATTCACATTTATGTGCTTGGCAGAGGGTTCATCGAAACACATTCTACCATTCCACTCCCGAACAGCGCGCGGGAAAAACGAACACCTAAACCTTTCTGTTGGAGTTCTGATTTCTCTTATTTTATTTTGATGATCATTACTATGTAGGTTGGGCTCAACAAAATATTTTCGCATTCGGAAGAGAAAGTTGGTGACTGAAATTTCGTAAACAGATCTCGCCGCGACTTAAAACGTCTTTGCTTTAATGACTTCCATCCCAACTCGCGTATCATATCTGCCACACTCTCTCCCCTATTACGTGATAATACAAAACGAGCTGCCTTTTTTTGCTCCCTTTCGATGTCCTCCGTCAATCCCACCTGGTAAGGATCCCACACCGCGCAGCAATATTCTAACAGAGGACGAACGAGTGTAGTGTAAGCCGTCTCTTTAGTGGACTTGTTGCATCTTCTGAGTGTCCTGCCAATGAAACGCAACCTTTGGCTCGCCTCCCCCACAATATTGTCTATGTGGTCTTTACAACTGAAGTTGTTCGTAATTTTAACACCCAGGTACTTAGTTGAATTGACAGCCTTGAGAAGTGTACTATTTGTCGAATAATCGAATTCTAACGGATTTCTTTTGGAACTCATGTGGATCACCTCACACTTTTCGTTACTGAGCGTCAACTGCCACCTGCCACACCATACAGCAATCTTTTCTAAATCGGTAAATTACAGCATCATCTGCGAACAACCTAAGAGAACTGCTCAGATTGTCACCCAGGTCATTTATATAGATCAGGAACAGCAGAGGTCCCAGGACGCTTCCCTGGAGAACACCTGATATCACTTCAGATTTACTTGATGATTTGCCGTCTATTACTACGAACAGCGACCTTCCTGACAGGATATCACGAATCCAGTCGCACAACTGAGACGATACCCCGTAGGCCCGCAGCTTGATTATAAGTCGCTTGTGAGGAACGGTGTCAAAAGCTTTCCGGAAATCTAGAAATACGGAATCAACTTGAGATCCCCTGTCGATAGCGGCCATTACTTCGTGCGAATAAAGAGCTAGCTGCGTTGCACAAGAACGATGTTTTCTGAAACCATGCTGATTACGTATCAATGTTTGAATACAGTATATGCTCAAAAACCCTACTACAAACCGACGTCAATGATATAGGTCTGTAGTTCGATGGATTACTCCTACTACCCTTCTTAAACACTGGTGCGACCTGCGCTCTCTGAATCTGGATTTATAGCATTAAATACTACAGGCATGTAGCACGTTTTTGTTATTGATCATGTTTTGGTCCTTTGTAAGCTTATACTTATCTATGATGGGATCCTCCAATGATCCCGATATCTTCTTGATATTTCGTAGGGTGAGGTTGTTGCTATTTCCCCAACTCTTTTGCATACCATTTTAGCCGGTTACATTTTTAGATCCAAACTGGCGTATTCCCCAGGTCACATCTGGGGTATTTGATGTTTCTTGACTGCATCTAATGAGTTGTGTTTCATTGGTTTAGTATGCACTGATCAGCCAGAACGGTATGACCACCGACCTGCTATCGATATAAAGCCGTCCAGGCGACAGCAGCGTCACGTGTCGAGGAACGACACATGCATGGTGCTTGTAGCATCAGTGAACGCACGATCTAGATGAGTTTATCCCAGGGAAGATGGTCCGGAAGTTCTGCACGAGCTTTACAGGAGTGCTGAGGAGAGTGTCTTCAAAAGGTGACGAAACGAAGGTGAAACGGTGACCAGATATCGTGGGGTTGGGTGGCCACCTCTCATTTACAGATGTCGGACGTCACAGGTTGGGCAGACAGATAAAACAGGACAGGCGGCGAACTGTGGCGGAGTATAAGTGTGTCTGAACACAAAGTGCACTCATAACGACGGGCCTTCGCAGCCGACTACCCATGCATGTGCCAATACGACGACATCGGCAACTACGACTGAAATGGTCATGCGACCATCGGCACTGGACGTTGGCGCAGTGGCAGAGCTTTGCGTGGTGTGATGCATTCCGATACCTCCTTCATTATGTCGATGAGGCGGGAAGATGGGGAGTATAAAGGCACATTTGTATGCCGAGCGTGAGTTTCCTCGGAAACGCAAAATACTAATTAAATAAATGATCAGTGACAAATAAATAAAGCCTATGGCACACAACTGCAGCGCTGTGTCGCTGATAAAACAAAAGCACAATTACGTTACTCTTATGTTTGATTAAAAAAGGAGAGCTCTGGTTGAAGTGGTGCGAGAAGCACGTATTTTATTTTATTGTCTGGCACACCGTCATATTTCATGTTATAGAAGAATACTGCGAGTTGCAACCACACTAGGCACTCGATTCTGTAAAGAATTTATATTTATAAAAGTAAGTAAGATTATGAACTGTAGGCTTATTCATTGAATATACGAGGGGCGTTCAGAAAGTAAGCTCCGATCGGTCGCGAAATGGAAACGACTATGAAAATCTGATAAAGCTTTGCACAGATGTGTTGGGTAGTGTCTCTAGTATAACCCCAGTTAGCATCACGTCGCTCTTCTCATTTCTGAGCTCGCAGTGAGTGCGTAAAGATGTCTTGAAAATAGTGTCTGCCGCCAAGTACGAGGGCCTGGTGAGAAATTTCGCCTGAAGCTATGCAGCTAACATTACATAACTGTCGTGCTGTTTCTTCTTCAAGACAATTCTCAGCCGCATTCTGCAGGGGCAATGAAGATGCTCCTGCATCGTTTTCAAGTGGAAATGTGAGATTACCCACAATACAGTCCGCAATTGTCTCCCCCTGAGTTTCATCTCTGGTCACATGAACCGCTGTCTTTGAAGACAACATTTTGACACAGACAACGAGGTGTAGGCCAGCGTGGAGAATTGGCGGAAAGCACTGGCGGCTGCCTTCTATGATGAGGCTATTGAAAAGTTGGTACAACGCTATGACAAAAGTCTAAGTCAGAACGGCGACTACGTAGAGAAGTAGCTGAAAGGTGTAGCTAATTGTTACAAGTAAAACATTTCTGATGTTCACTGTGGTTTCAATTTGGCAATCAATCGGAGCTTACTTTCTGAACAGGCCTCGTATCTGATTTAACTAACTGTGTAACTTTTTTATGTTTAGTAGACAATCACCTCTGTACGACGTATTGGCATGGCTGGCAAATTATTGTAATATTGAGATTTAGATTATGAGTCCGCACCTACCGCAGCAGTCTTTGGAAACGATTTAATTACGAAGTCCGATTATTCAGTTTTATTTCACGGTCAACTACGAGTAACATTGCCTTTACGAAAAAGCCATTGTCAAGCGTCTGATAACGAATAATTAAACGTCCACGTTCCAGATAAGCAAATATTAATTACAATTGCAATCACAATCACCATCATACAGATAGAATAATCAATATCTAAATAACAATATATATTTTTTTTATTTTTTTTATTTTTTTTATATTGGCGACTGCGTGTCGGACTTGTTATTTTGTCATTTGTTACATTGTTCTCTTTGTTTCATGTAAAAAATCAACTTTCTGGACCTGGACGTCAATGTATGAGAGATAACAAAATCTGAAGATATTTTCCAATTCTGAAATTTTGCGGGAAGACGCAATGAAACTTCCAGCAAAATAAGGTAAGACGCAGCATCTTTGCATTGGTAGGCTTGACCAGACGTATAATTCAGTGTATTAGCTTTTCAGTAAATTCTGTAGTGTTTCTTTTCTGCATAACAGTTTCAGTGATAAATTTCATTCTTAGTACTTTTCCCTAAACAATAACGTATGCAACAATACCAATACACGAGCGTACAATATGGCCGACTTCTGTACGATATCATGTAACATGGCCAGCAGCCATTACCAATAATCTCAAATTCAGTTTATATTTTTAAATTAACAGACAGCCATTGTTGCTACGAGCGATTCATGCTCAACTACATTTTATTTTAAAATCAGTGTCAAAAATTTTCTTGAAACATATATCACGTGTGGCATGGTAATAACTAGAAAACAATACGCAAAAATGGAACAGCAAGGACGTACTATTCAGACGCAATCCGACTCGGACGTGAGACAAGTGTTAGAAAATGACTTTACGACAGCAACCGGTAGTGACGATTCATCAAACATTGACGCAAGTGTTGACGAAAATTTTGACGATAGGCCGTCCACTACAAAAATTTCAAAATCTCAATCAGAGCCCATGTTAATGCATGACGTCACGTCTAATGACGCGGCGGGGGCAGAGACCTTGCAAACGGTAAACATTGCCGACATGTTACAAATGCTAATGAAACAAAACGCAGAAAATATGGCAACCATAAGGAAACAGAACGCCGAAAACATGGCAACCTTAAAGGCACAATTAGAGACACAAAATGAACAGTTAAAAACACAAAATGACGAAATCAAATCTGATCTCATAGCAATCAAGATAGGTAATGACACTTTGTGTAAACGTGTGGAACTTATAGACGCCACACTGACCAAACAGATGACCGAACTCAGTACTAAATTTTCCCAGCTCAATACGAGACAAGAAAAGACTACAACTGACGTAGCACTTTTACAGACACAAGTAAAAAACCTTAATGTCACGTGTGAAGTTCTTACTGAACAAATTCAAACATATCCTTCAGTACATGACAACCTTGAAAAACGAATTACTGACGTACAGAATAAATTTGACAATGTTGAACAACACCTGACTGACATCTTACAATCAGATGCCACAGCTCATTTTCAAAATATTAATAAAGAATTTCATGATTGGGTTGAGAACAAAGACAAACATTTTGATAGATGCTTACGTGAAAATTTACCAACAATTGTGCACGACTCCGTAGCGCAATACATTACTAATAACAAACAGCTGATCAGTGACGCAGTACAATCCGTCACTGCACCCATGAGACAATTCACCGATCAACTACAGTCTGAATGTAACGAAAATATCAGTCAAAATGTACAGTTCAGAAACCAATATACATTCGAGTATGATACACACATTCCGCACACGACAAATACACAAGAACAAAACACACCACGACTACAACACATACCACGATGTGGAAACACAAACACAAGCTATTATCATGGTAAACCACAGCAACATTATCGTAATTACTCGCCAGCTGAACATACCAGTAATTACAGTGGAATAAATCCATATCACAATGCGAAGGAAGATGAAAGCTTAATGAAACACAGGCAATTTCAGATTTTTATCCCAGAAAAACGAACCATTCATCCGGTGATTTTTCTTAAATCTTTTAGTAACGCATTTCCACGCACTTGGAGTGACCGGAAAAAGATTTCATATATTGTCGGTTACATCCAAGGCGATGCAGCTGTCTGGGCATACAGTCAAGCTGACGTATGTACCACGTACAGTGAGTTTGAGCGTGCTTTTCTGAACAAATTCTGGTCGCAATCCGTCCAGGAGCGACTCAGCAGACAAATTTTAGAACCTGAAACTTTTAACAGTAAAAATGGTAACTTACGCAGATATTTTGAAAAATATTTGAACATGGGACACTTTTTAGACGAACCAGTCGCAACGCGTGATATACTCCGAGCGTTGATGGCCTAATTGCCTTTCAACATTAAGGAAAAACTTCTACATATCCCGGATGACGATTCAGATTATTTTTTAACAGCTTTAGATTCGGTTGACATGTTACTTGAAGATCAGCGCTTCGCGCGGCAAAACAGCAGCCACAATGTTTACACTAGTGGTATGCAAAACATGCAGGCTTGCCAATACAATTCTGGCGCGCCCACAGTTGGATACGCGGTACAACAAAAACAGCAAACTCACATGCCGTCTCAGTACGGAAATCAAAATCAACACGCGTATTCCAATACAAACAATAGTTACAACAGTAATAACATTTCATGCGGCAATCCATACAAAAGGCACCGCGGTAATAACTACAACGGTAACAACGGATACAAAGGTAATAACAAAAACACAAACAGAAATAGAAATAATAGTAACTACGAGCCAAGACAGCATCAAGGTTGGACTCGTAACGATCAGTACTTTCATTCAAACTCTGCTTTACCACAGCAGCCACCAGGACAAAATTGGAGCATACCTTACGACCGACAGGTAAGTTATAATGCGCAACAGCAACAACAACCGCAAAAGTTTGAAGATCATAATAGGCAATATCCGAATGTGAATATAATAGAAATGACACCTGATGCACAACCTCAATCTGTGTCAGTACCTAGTACAAATGCTAATCCAACAAACTAGAAACAGTCACTACTTTGCCCCAGGTCGTGGCTGAAGAATTCTTGGGGGGCGACTTCAATGTTAATCAGTTATTTGACACCACACTTGAACAACAGAATAATGATATGCCGAGTAATTCTAAACAAAAACTACCTGTTTTATTTATAAGATACAACCACAATAACAATATGTCAGATGAACTTTTACAAGACAGTACACAATGTCGTTTAAACACAAATGAAATTGTTTTAGCATCTACTACTGGTGTAGTAGGTGGGATTCCAACTACTATTATCCTAGATACAGGTGCAGCTGTGAGCGTTTTGTCTTTTAATTTCTATAAAAAGATGTGTGAATTGGAACCTGTGCCTGAGTTTCCTGCCCAAAACTGTAAAATAACTACTGCACTAGGTAATAAGTCATGTAGGGTTACGAAGCAAGTTTTTGTAAACGTTAAAATAGGTAATGGAACCGTACAATGGCCATTCCTGGTTGTACAAAACCTTGTGACAAATTGCATATTAGGAATAGATATTATGAGCGAGAAGGACTGCATTATAGACTTCTCCAAAGGTAAATGTATTTTAAATGATAAAGGCAGTGTAATTATTATTGATTTGGACAGGAGAACTCTAAAGCATGACAAACACTGTACAGGGTACAAGGTTCAGTTAGTACTTGACAATGACATTCAAGACATGCAAACACACTCATCTGACACAGAGATAATGGACTTGAAAACATTGCTTGATCATAAGATAAGTGAAGCTACAGCTCTCAGTGTACATGAACGTATAAAACTACAGGAAGTGTTATCCAAATATTTACAAGTTTTTACCAAACGATTAGGTGTTATCAACACGTATGTGTACAAGATTGAAGTTAAGCCTCACAAGATCTTCTACCATAAGACATATAACGTACCGTTATCTCAACGACCTGCTGTGTGGCAAGAATTAAAACAAATGTTAGACTGGAAGGTCATTGAACCATCCACCTCACCTTATTGTAGTCCTCTACTTGTTGTCAAAAAAATCAAATGGAAGCATTACGTTAGTGTTAGACGCACGAGCTATTAATGAAATAATTTTACCGGTTCACACAAAACCTGAAAATTTAGAAGAGCAATTACAGAAATTTCTAGATGCAAAATATTTTTCCACAATAGATCTCGCTAATTCGTTTTGGCAGGTGGGTATCACTCCTGATTCTCGGAAATATACTGCATTTATGTTCGGGGGGCGAACCTATCAGTTTTGTGTTCTACCCTTCGGACTGAATGTCAGCTCTGGGGTATTCATTACAGCCCTGGATACCGTGCTTGGAGACGATTTAGTTGAGACAGTCACACACTATGTAGATGATATACTGATAGCTACACAATCTTGGAATGAACACGTTGACACTCTTCAAAGAATTTTAGAAAAATTTGCACAAGCTGGAGTCACAGCCAACCTAAGAAAATCAAAATTTGGTTGCAGTGAGATAAAATATTTAGGATATATCATTAATTCACAGGGCATACGTCCGGATCCCAGTAAATTAGATGCTATCAGAAACTTTCCTAGCCCTCGAACTAAAAAGCAGTTAAAATCATTCCTTGGGCTATGTTCATTTTTCAGACGTTTTTTGCCACAACCACTTTTGAACAGTAAACATCTGCTAAATCTACTCACAAAGAATCAAGTTTGGATCTGGTCGGAACAGTGCCAGAATGACTTTAATACAATTAAACATGCTTTAGTGGGTGCTAACATATTGAGCCATCCAGATTTCAATTTAGATTTTTGTATGACTTGTGACGCTTCACGTACTGGCTTGGGCTGTTGCTTATTTCAAGTTGTAAAGAATAAAGAGGAGGAACAGATAAGAATTATTGGGTTTGCGAGTCGCACGCTAACTGAATGTGAGCGTACATACTCCACTACTGAGTTAGAAACACTTTCCATAGTATGGGCATTCAAGAAATTCAATTATTATTTATTTGGAAAACATACAGTAATTTACACCGATCACCAGGCCCTGACATTTTTGTTAACTTGTAAACTTGTACATCCTAGACTATCACGATGGGCAGTTACACTTCAGAACTACTCTTTTGAAATTAAGTACATAAGAGGTAAGGACAACACCATTGCAGACACTTTGTCTAGACTTCCACAAGGTATGAATGATACCAACAGTGACTTAGAAAATATAAATGACTACAGGATTCTCTTAATGCAAGACAAGCAGTATCACCAATATTATATTGATATGTGCAGAAACATGGCTGAATTACAAAAATCTGATCCTCACTGGTATAAGATAATAACATTACTGGTAGAAAAACACAATCATCCTTTGACTAAGTATTACAAGTTACACAATGATGTGTTATTTTACCGCCGACATCCAAATGCTACTAACTGGTGTGTATGCATTCCCAAAGAGTCTGAACGTAATCTAATTTGGCACACACACTTAGTTTGGGGTCATTATGGGACGAAAAAGTGTTTGGCAAAGCTCAGTACATACTGTTATTTTAGCAATATGAGAAGAAAAATTTACAGGGAACTAAAAACATGTGTCATATGTCAAAAATCGAAACCTCAGAATTTATCCACAAAAACAGATTTACATTCTATGTTACCTAGTAAACCCCTGGAAATTCTGTGTACTGACATCAGTGGACCGCATCCAGCAAGCTCTGGAGGCGTCAAATATATCTTAGCTTTTTACGATATATTTTCTAAACATGTAAAACTTTATGCTTTAAAATCCGCCACTGCAAATGCTATAATACGAAGATTCTCAAGTGATTACCTGACGCACGTGGGAAAACCTAAAGCAATTCTATCAGATAATGCAGCATATTACTCTGGGTACAAATGGAGAAATTTCTTGAAGGACAATAACATTAAAAGTATATTTATTTCGAGGTTTAGTCCACAATGTAACGCGACTGAGAGACTTTTCCGAGAATTAAACCGTTTCATGAGGACCTATATTTCATCAAAACATACTAATTGGGTGTCCTACCTAAGTCTTTTCGAAGACGAACACAATAACTTAAATATTTACGATACGAATTACACACCTAACGAGATCATGTTCAATTGCAAACAGAACGATCAGTCGATAGAACCATTACCTAAGTTGTCAGACAAGGAAATCACACCTGAACAGAAAATAAAAGAAGTATTGACTGCATTGACACATCACGCACAAATACGAAATAAACATCACAGAAACATAATAAAAAGGAAACAAAAATTCGAGGTAGGAATGCTTGTACTACTTCGTACTCATCATAAATCTGTAGCACTCAAACGACGCTACGCTAAGTGGCGTCTGCTATATGAAGGACCTTATATAATTGTTAACATACCGCATCCTGGTGCGTATCTGTTACAACATCCTAGAACTAACAAAATTATTGGGCTATACGCACACCGAGATCTTAGAGCATTTCATGCTGAATAATGTCAAGGTCATACCCATCAAAATATTGCTAAGCAACTCGAAAAACTCTGTTGTTACAACACAGATAATAAGTAGTATAGAAATTTTCATTTCAGCGGTTCCAGTGACGCAGTTGAAGACAGAAGAACTCTTCTTTCAGCGCGCGCCTCCACCTGAAAGACGGAATATTAAAGTAAAATTTATGATTACGTAGCAGTGGATGACATATTAATTTTTCACGGAACATTTGTTACTGAAGGTACCACTGACTTGGTGTGACACCTGACGAACTGACAGACGTCATCTGTGAAGCGATCTTTTACTTTGAGAAATAGATTAGACGCACATCTCTCAACACGAAAAGCATCTATCAGTAGTCAAGGCCACACAGACACTCTACACACACGCACAAAACGCGAGGAATCGAACATTTTCTCTCTCTTACTATTTTGAATATTTATTGAGTAGTGAAAACGCCTGGTCTTGCCTACTGATGTAATGAATGTTGTGTCTAACCTATCTTAATTTCAGATGACATCACAAAAAACATCGATAATATCCCAGCAAAACCGCTAAAGAGGATGTAAATATCTGCAATTCATGTAATCAAATGTGACACAATGTAATAACCTATAGCGATGTAATGATGATGTAAACATGTTTATGTGCAACTATATTATGTTTATACTAAGAAAATATGTGACGTGTGTATGTATAATTACTTATTTTTTTTTAACTGATGTATAGTGTAACTGTTACTATGTAAAAATTTGAACAAAACGAGTGCCAAAAAGACATTGCATAGTGAACCACTGTTCACGGACATTAATGAACATTACTAACTCTGCAACTGCGCAGAAACCTATGTGAAAGAAACTGTTAATGCCATTCATTATGCAGCGTATCTATGTAAATGCGATGAACGATTTCCTTGATTAATAACTACGAACATTTAGGTGAGCTATATTCAGAAAAAAACTGAAAATGTGAAGTGCATAATTCGTGCATCGTCTAGTGACATTACTACAGTACCCAACTTCAAAATGTTAACTGGATTAAATGGACACAAGTGCCTGTCCAGAAAACAACACGACGGGTGGAAGAATTTTGGTTGGAACTTCAGAGAATGAAATGTTCTCGAAATGTGACGGACACTCTTACCTGGACTGTCCAAGGATCGACGCCAGCTATGTGCCGTCCGAGGTTCTGCAACCAAGCTTCCACGGAATGTAAAAAACGAACTGCACGTGGACCAATTACTCGACGGGTCACATCTGATCTGTAATAAGCAATGCTTTTAGTCACAACGAACTGCATCACTACGACTATAATGGAAATGAGAAATGGACACGCTTATGTATTAATCACGTTGTTATACAACGATGTTACTGTGATCAAAAAACTTTACCACGACGATACTAACCTGTAAAAAATTATTGTGCAGCGGATGAATATGAACTGTAATAACGACACGATGTGTATAGGTCAACGCACCTGAAAAATACGGACATTTTTCTTTGAAGTATTTCAAAACAATACTATGTAACTAAGAACATTCAACAATCTAAGTTGTATTGTGTTATAACAAATATTGTAAATTTAAAACTAAGTTACCTGTCATAGAATGTAGTCTTCATATGTAATCTTGGTTGAATATTTTCTTTGTGCAACGACTGAAAAACGCGCGCACACGAACAATATGATCTGCAATACTGTGCCGCGTGATCTAACTGTACGATATAACGGCAGTGCCGCAGTTACACAGACGCTTCTGCGCATGCGCACACTCTATCTGCCAACATAAGAACTTTTACGGCGCACCCGCGTCATTCAAATTTAGTATATAATGTGTATAATGTGTAATGTAAGTCATGTAAATAGTTGTAGATAACTTAGATTTTCTTGTGCCTTTAGGTGAATTGCTCGCCTGCAGGTGTGTCCTTTCGCCTCGCAATTCAGGGGGCAATATAAAGGCACATTTGCATGCCGAGCGTGAGTTTCCTCGGAAACGCGAAATACTAATTAAATAAATGATCAGTGACAAATAAATAAAGCCTATGGCACACAACTGCAGCGCTGTGTCGCTGATAAAACAAAAGCACAATTACGTTACTCTTATGTTTGATTAAAAAAGGAGAGCTCTGGTTGAAGTGGTGCGAGAAGCACGTATTTTATTTTATTGTCTGGCACACCGTCATATTTCATGTTATAGAAGAATACTGCGAGTTGCAACCACACTAGGCACTCGATTCTGTAAAGAATTTATATTTATAAAAGTAAGTAAGATTATGAACTGTAGGCTTATTCATTGAATATATCTGATTTAACTAACTGTGTAACTTTTTTATGTTTAGTAGACAATCACCTCTGTACGACGTATTGGCATGGCTGGCAAATTATTGTAATATTGAGATTTAGATTATGAGTCCGCACCTACCGCAGCAGTCTTTGGAAACGATTTAATTACGAAGTCCGATTATTCAGTTTTATTTCACGGTCAACTACGAGTAACATTGCCTTTACGAAAAAGCCATTGTCAAGCGTCTGATAACGAATAATTAAACGTCCACGTTCCAGATAAGCAAATATTAATTACAATTGCAATCACAATCACCATCATACAGATAGAATAATCAATATCTAAATAACAATATATATTTTTTTATTTATTTTATAGGAGGGCGAGACTCCATCGTCTTCCCAGAGGAACAGCTCCGTGACACCCGTACGGTGGAATGGAGACAAGCTGTCGGCAAATCCATTACACTTTGGGGAACATTCAGGTGGACATCCATTGGTCTAGCGGAGCTCATGAAAGGCACCATGGTGACCAAAGTGTATCGTAAAATGTTTGCAAATCGCGTACACCCCTTCATGACCATCACGTTTTCCCACGGCAGCCTGATTCTTCAACAAGATAATGCACTGCATCACAACTCCAGGAGTGTGATGGGGTGGTTCCAGGAACACAGTGGCGAGTTCCAGTTGATGTGCTGGCCCCCATCACTCTAGATCTGAACCCGTTCGAAGACACCTGGGATGAGAGTGTACGTGGCGTAGGAGCTCATCACCCCTTTTCCGAAATTTTCAGCACTTATATGACGTATGTGTGCAACTCCCTACATCGACCTATCGAGGCCTGATTGCCTCGACGCGTCGCCGATGTTATCTGTACCAAAGGTGGATATATCGGGCATTATATAGGTCATCATAATGTTGGGGTTGATCAATGTAGTTATAGTTCTGTGGTTTTTACTTCACCATACACCGTTTGGGGAATTTTATAATGTTTTTACTATATACGCATTTTTGTCACTTTTATAGATTTTGGATTGATTTCGCCCTGATGACAGCTATGAGTTTTGAGTATGCTATGTGCTAGTATTGTGGGTCACAAGTTTTACTGTGTGGCACGAGACTCCTGGCACATGTTGCCTTGTGCTATTACTTTTTTTGTTTTATCGCTTTGATTTTTCTCGTCATTTAGGAGGTTTTGATTTAGAACTGCTCCCTTCCATGACTGGTTTATAGTACGAGACCAATTGACAACTCCTTTTTTGCCTCACAATTGTTGCTCCTTTTTGTGTCAATATGTTTCTTAATTAGTGGGCTTATAATTTGGTGTCTTAGTGGTTTCGCACATTTACCTTACTTGTAACTTGTTCTATCACCACACTACCTGCTTCCTTTCAGCTTTCCATGGGTCTGTTCGTATTTGGATGGTTCCGTCATTTTATAATAGGGCGATAGTATGATGCCTTATATTCCCAGGGAAATAGTAATTACATTTTAAGTTGAGATTTTGGAGGACTCCCCTTAGTTAATGTGGTTCTTGCTGGTTCCATCCTAGTATTTGCCCACCTATTAATTGGTGTACGGGACACCAAGTCGTAACTTTTTATTTTTTGATGTGTTATGTAACATATGCCCTCCAGTTATTTTATGAGTAATCCTCGTGTGTTCTTGGATACTGCTACGCACTTATTATTTTGTCGGCCATTGGGTTGTGCATCTGGTTGTGATTTTGATGTTGTGACTACTACTTCTGATATATCGCCAATAGTGATAATACTTAGGTGATAGATGTGCCCATTATTGTGCCCTTCACATGCTATATAGCAACGTTTTTACTTTTAATTAGGCTTGGCTTTCATAAGAATTACGGTATTTTTCATCTGTAAGAAGTACGTAGGTTTTTATATTTAAAAAATACATAAATATGAAAAGTTAAAAAATCAAAAATAGAACAAAAAAGATAGAACTTGGAGCAAACAATAGAACTACGCAAACTTTGTTTGTGACTCTGATTGTATATGGTCTATTTTTGGTTTTTTGCAAAATTTTTCATGTTCTGTTGCAAATCTGTGATGTCAAAGGAATTTCCTTGCTAACCAGTATGTGTACATGCTCTGCTTTGTTGCGCTGTATGTGCACGGGTACTCGCCTTAACGCTGCAAATTGCATTTCGTAGGTTTTAAGGGCTTTTATAATTAAGTTTGATTTTCTGTGAAGTCAAATGTATACCTTGATATACACTACAAGTATACTCGTTTATAATGTGCAGGAGCCTGAAGATGTCATTACTCAGATGTTGAAATTGGTAGCTATTTGGCGATTTTCCTAGGGTTTGGTTACCAGAGATTTCCGTCTGTCACTTCTTGTATTTTACCACTACTGCATCGAACCCGTATTTACTCAACGGCATTAGTGGCCACAGCAATGGACCCAGATTTTTACTTAATTTTTTACTTAATTTTTACTTAATCACCAATAATTAGCTGTTTTGCTCTAACAGTATCATAAATATTTCTTTTTCCTATCCGTGTTTCGCTTCTACAAAAAACTAAATTATAATCGCTCTTGTTCATAAATCACGACAGGTGAATACCCTATGGTATCTTCCATACATCCTCGTGCGATTAATTCCCATTTCTCGTCCAGTCTGAAATAACAATCTGAGTAGAATGAGATCGGTATTGCAGGTACATTTACTAAAAAGGTCATATTTTTTGTAATTAGTTGTTTATGCAGTTACATTGTAATGACATCACAAGTCGAATTTACACTATGACTAATCACCCTAACCCTCTTCACAAGGGTAGCTATGTATTGCCAGACGATCTGTCTGGCGAAGCGTAATAAATTGTACACACACTCATTCCTCGTGAGTGAGTCTATCTGTTAGGGAAAACCATATCAAAATCCGTACGGTATTTCCTGTGATTTGTCTTCACATTCAGACAGAAAAAACGCAACAGATGACTTAAATTTAGTTACACTTATAGATACTGAAATAGAAAATGAAATCCCCTGCCGCGTTTTCCTGTCTGTATGTCATGGCTAATATCAGGAACTGCTTCAGGGACATTGCTACGGTTTTCACTATTAAACTGATTCACGAGGAAGATTTTTGTATACAAGTTGTCGGACCGCATCTGCCACGTCTATTTCTTTTCAAGCTTCGATAGGTCGCGAAATGAAAACTACAGTTAAAATCAAAAACATTTAGTTATCCATTCCAGTTATTTCTCTACATAGTTGCTGCTCCGATGTAATCATTTCTGGTGGCGTGGTACCAGCTTTCCAATAACCTCTTCATAGATTGCCGGCACAATTTAATTCTGCCAATTCCCTTCTATAGTCTGCAGCTCGTTGTCTATGCCTTAATGCTGGTGTCATAAAGAAGACTTGATATGAGTGAGGAGATGAAAGAAGGAGTCATGTCCGTGAAGTGTAGCCGGTGATCAAATAATTTTCATCCAAAACGCTTTAGGACTGCAGTGTGCAGCCGAGAATTATCGTGAAGAAGGACAGTCACGTTCTGTGGGCATAAAATCTGCCGTAACCTCTCACAGGACTTCACACTTGGTGGGAGACACTGTTTTCTGTGCATCTGTATATGTTCACTATGCGCTGAGAACTAAAAAGTGGGACGTGATGGAATATACGGGCATACTAGAGATACTGTACAACACATTTGCACAGAGATTCACCTTGCTATCACTGCGGAATTAATTTCGCGACCAATAGGGGGTTGAAACACGATATACCTCGTATTACGTACTACCAATGCAAAGGCGGGGCATGTCGCCAGATAATTTCTAAAATGTAGTGATCATTCTGCTGAGATCGCCAGAACACTGGAAGCACGCCAGTGAATGATTATACGAAAGAAACCCAGTGAATCAATTCTTTATAACTATATTATGTTAGTGACACGTTGGCAGACTTGGTCGATTACGAACTGTATTAGTACCGAGAGCTACAATGAGCTTCCACTATGGCATTTATGTTCCGTATTTCTCGCTCTGCGGCTGAAATGAAAATTAACTCGTTTGGAAATAAACCGAAAGAGCGAGAAGCGCATGCAACGTTTATTTAGTCCTTCGAGGGTCGGAACATTTGCTGGAACAAGCAAGTATTACCGTTTCCATGGCGACTAATTTTACCGGACCTGTGTCTTGTACGGGCTAGGACACTGTAGATAGAAAAGCGTGTTGCTTTCAAGTGGTGTGATTTCAAACGCCTCGTAATTTTTACTCGTAGTATTTTGTTGTTAATTTCATACGAACTGCTTCTAAAGTCACATCCAACAATTTGTTTTGATAGCGAACCTGGTTATGTCCTTGTAGCGAAACCGAATTCATTTAATAAATTACATAGCTGCACAACCGAGCAGTGCCTCCAGTTCGTTTGGTTTTTGAAATCTGGTATTCTTTTCTTACTGCTCCTTATTGATATGCTCTGAGATCATCTACTCTCAGGTGTCCGCTTTCTCTTCCAAACATACGTCCTCAATTATTTGTTGGATGTTCTCCTATATAAGTTTTCCCCTACGGCTTTTATCTCCACAGCTCCCATTGGTGCCATGGAAATTAGCAAATATCTTACCCTGTTTTCCTTTAAATGTTTACATATCTTCCTTTATTCGCCAATTCTACGGATAATCTCCTCAGTCCTTATCAGTCAAACTAAATTTCTGTTGTACCACATCTCAGACGCTTCGGCTCTCTTCTTTTTTTGTTTTCCCACAGTCCATAAATCACTGTTATACAATGCTGTGCTCCAAACATATATTATCAGAAGTTTCTTTCTCAGATTAAAGCCGATGGTTGATATTAGCAGATTCCTCTCGATAAAGAATGATCTCTTTGCCTTTGCTAGTGTGCTTTTTGTATCGTCCTTGCCTCGTGTATGATGTACTTTGCTTCCAAGGTAGCAGAATTACTTTACTTCGTCTGCCCCGAGGCGCCGAATTATGATGATGTGTTTCTCTTATTGTCATATCTGCCTCTCCTCATTATTTTCTTCTTTCTTCGATTTACTCTCAATCCATATTCTTTACTTCGTAGACAATTCATCCCATTCAGTATGTCCACCTCTCTTTCCCTGAGGACAGATGTGTTACCACCGCCGGCCGCTGTGGCCGAGTGGTTCTAGGCGCTTCAGTCTGGAACCGTGCGACCACTACGGTCGCAGGTTCGAATCCTCCCTCATGCATGGATGTGTGTCATGTCCTTAGGTTAGTTAGGTTGAAGTAGTTCTAAGTTGTAGGGGACTGATGACCTCAGCTGTTAAGTCCCATAGTGCTCAGAGCTATTTGAAACATTCTGTGTTACCACCGAATCTTACCGATATTATTCCTTCACACTGAATATTAATCCCACTCTTGCACCTTATTTCCGTTGTTACTTTCTCGATAAATAGACTGAACAGTGAGGGATAACGAGTACCTCCCTTTCCCACACCACTTTTAAACCGCGCACTTTGTTCTTGGTCTTCCATTTTTACTGTTCTTTCGTGGCTGTTTATAACCTGTCTTTACAGCTACCTACTTTCCTTAAAATTCGTAACGTTTTGCGTCACATTACATTGTCGACCGCTTATTGTATGTCGAAATATCCTATTAAGGTGTGTCGATTCATTTTATGTTTTGTTTGCTTCGTAAAGCGCAACGACAAACGACAGAACTGCTCCCCCCCCCCCCCGCCCCCCCCCCATCACCCTCAGGTAGCTTTCCTGTACCTAAAGCAAAAAACTGATTGTCACCTAAGAGATCGAAAATTTCCTTTCCGGTTCTTCTTATGTATAGGAGTGTTCTTGTCAGCAACTTGGATGCACGACCTGTTGATATGGCTCTGCGATAATTCTCACACATATATCTTCGGGGTCGTGTGGATAATACCTTTCCGAAAGTCTGATGCTATGTCTCTCGTATCGTACATTATGCTCATAAACCTTGTATTTTGGTTGCCATTTCCCTAGACGATTTTAGAAATTACGAAAGAACTTTTTCTATGCCTTCTTCTTGATTGGATTACAAGTATTTCAAAGCTCTGCCAAACTCTGACTGTAATAATTCCCTACGTTTTCGCTATAGACTTCCATTTCGCCTTTCACGTCATACAGGCCTTCAGTAAACTCCTTCCATCAATCTGTTCTCAGTGAAATTCTCCATACACTCTTAATGTCAACACATTTGCTTTTGTCTTTTCTACATGCTGGATTCTTCCTTCTGACGTCCATTCCTTTTTCAATTTCTCCATATTTTTCCTGCAGAGACTTCGCCTGCACCTGCACTTCTTATTTATTTCATTTCTAAGTGACTTATGTGTTTGTATTTCTTGATTTTCTTAAGCATTACTATACCTTGCTCTTCCGCCGATCAAGTGATGTATTTCCTCGGGCACCTACGGTTTCTTGCCAGTTACGTTCTTTCAACCTATATTATGTTTGCCCTTTTTGGTTTCACTATCGAAGTATTTACAGCCTTGGAGAACTGCAAATGTACAATATCACTGCTCAGTATCTCCGTATCCCACATCTTTCCACATTCTCGTAGACTCAAGCCTACTCCTCATAATTATTAACTTGTGGTCTCGTACATATCTGGATATACCTTGTAATTCAAAATCTGATTTCGGAAACTATGCCTTACAGTGATGCAATCCAGCTTGTGTCACCTCGTGCCTCTAGGCCTTTCACCTCTTTACATTTTCAAACAACAAATTCGTTTTACCAGTTAGACTTTACTGCGGAGGTCAGTTAATTTTTCTGCTCTCTCACTTCTTCTGCAGATCCCATATTCTGACCATAACACATTCTTGAATTCTTTCCCCTACGACAATGTTCCAGCCTCCCATGATTATTAGATTATCATCTCCTTTGGCACACTAAATTATCCGTTCAGTGTCTGCATATATTTGCCTCTCATCTTCTACTTATGTCGCCGTAGTGGATACCTGAATTACAGTTGATGTCGCTATACGTGACTTTCGTGGCACTAATTTCCACACAGTTGTACGGACATCGTTAAAAAAATTAGATGGGATTTTGAAGCTCCGTTTATAGTACAGGATGGGGCAAATAAAACAGGCCCCGACGAGTTGGCGGAGGAGGAAAAGACCTGCAGTTACCTCCAACAAGACGGAACAGCTGCCCATACAGCCGGCCGAACCTAGCAGCACATCTACACAATGGTCACTCCTGACAGAGTTTTTAGCAGAGATGAATGTCGTCGCGGCCCTAGCTGGCCATTCAGGTCATGTGATCTGCGACTGATTTGTGTGGGAACCCCTCAAGTCTAAGGTGTATCGCGACGACCCTGTGCCCTGACACTCTGTTCTCCCGGCCACTTTTCATTTGTCCCAGCAGAAATATAGCAGAAGTTAGAACGGAAACGTATAATCTCGGTTTCAGAGGTAATATAACGGAGCTCTTCTTTTACTATTTATTTTCTCAGAAAAAACTGGGTCTGAATGGTCGGACGGGAATTTAACACCAGCTCCCCCTGTTTTTTTTTTTTTTTTTTTTTTTTTTTTGACAACTGCTTAAACACAGAAAAAGTGAACACGAGTCGTGACTTGAAATTTGGTATTACAGTTAGAATTAGCAATCAACTTGAACGACAGTGTTCTGGATTCCAACCTCAGAGGAACGCTGAGTTCTGCGAAAACGTATCATTTATGTGTCTCTTTGTACTTCGGACATCACGACATACAGCATGTATCATATAGCAAACGACAGCTTCAGACGTAGTATGTTTATCGAACAGTATGGCACTGAAATGAAAAGGTTGTAACGTGTGGTAGCTGTATTAACTGTAGCTAACAAGAACATTCAGATGGATGGCCATAAAAACAGTCGTAAACGAGAAAAAGAAAATATTTCAGTATAAACCGAAACAGGTAAAATTTAAGGATTACCCAATATTTACAGTCTTATGTAGCGTGTTACACTGGAATAAATAAGGTGAGACATACACTCTGTACTACAGTCGACAAATGATTAAATACGGTGATAGTGTGAAGAATGATTTTGTTGGGGTTATCAGTCTTCTGACTGTTTAGTGCAGCCTACACGAATTTCTCCCCTGTGTTAATCTTTTCATCTCACAGTAGCGCTTGCAACCTACGTCCTCAATTATTTGCTGAATGTTTTACAATCTCGGTCTTCCTCCACAGGTTTTACCCTCTATCAGGTTTTTCTACTTCGGTGGAACTTACTGCCTTACGTCTTAAAAGATGTCCTATCAACCTGTCCATTCTTCTTGTTACTTTTTTCCACATATTCATTTCCTAGTAGGTTCTGTGGAGAATCCTTCTGTTTCTTACCTTTTTTGTCCGCCTAATTTTCAACGTTCTTCTGTTGCACTACATCTCAAATGCTTCGATTGTATTCTGCTCCGGTGTTCCCGGAGCCCATGTTTCACTTCCATACAGTGCTGTGCACCAAACGTACACTCTTCGAAGTTTCTTCCTCAAATTAAGACCTATGTCTGATACTAGCAAACTTGTCTTGGTCGGGAATACACTCTTTGTTAGTGCTAGTCTTCATTATACTTCTCCTTGCTCCGTCCGTCAAAGGTTATTTTGCTACAGAGTTGGCTGAATTCCATCATCTATTTCGTGATCCCCAGTTCCGACGTTAAGTTTCTCGCTGTTCTTATTCCTGCTGCTTTTTTCTTTCTTCGATTTACCCTCAAAACGTGTATTGTGCTCAATACACAGTTCATTCCATTCAACTCATCGTATAAGTTTCTTTCATTAGGGCAGCACTGTCCTCAATAAGTCTTATCGATGATATAGTTTCAACTTGAATTTTAATCCCACTCTTGAATCTTTATTTTATGTGTATCATTGCTTCTTCGACGTATGGGTTGAACAGTATGAGCGAAAGACAACATACCAGTCATACACCCTTTAATCAGTGCGTTTTTCTCTTGGTTGGTCTTCCAGTCTTACTGTACGCTCTTGGCTGTTGTATATATTATATATTACACGTCATTCCCTATAGCTTACCCATATTATTGTTAGAGTTTCGAACATATTTTCTCATGGTCACCCCCTCTTTGGCCGTCTCCCTCCCCTCCCCCCTCCAAAAAAAAATGGTTCAAATGGCTCTGAGCACTATGGGACTTAACATCTCAGGTCATCAATCCCCTAGAACTTAGAACTACTTAAACCTAACTAACCTAAGGACATTACACACATCCATGCCCGAGGCAGGATTCGAACCTGCGACCGTAGCAGTCCCGCGGTTCCAGACTGCAGCGCCTAGAACCGCACGGCCACCGCGGCCGGCACCTCGCCCCTCCCCTTGGATATTTTAAGAGGGGACCAATCCGGAATCTTTTGTCAACGGAATCATCCTCATGACACCATTTCAATTATAGGCCAATATGGCCTGTGGATACAAATCATGTGTGTTTAATCGCGTGGTTATCACTGCCTTCTACATCCTCATGCCGCTGGTCATTTGTGATTCTTTCGCCTCTTAGAGGCAGTTTCCCATCCAAAGGGCAAGAGAGTGCCGTGAACCTCTGTCTCCTCCTCCGCTGTCCATGAGAGTTTGTCGCTGATTCCACCGCTCAACTTTTTTCCTTACAGGAAGCAGCCGTCTCCCTGATCAAACACGCTGAGCTACTCTGCCGGCAGCCATAGACCCCGGGTGAAGAATAATAAACCACCTTTCTAACAGCTATATACAGAGTATGGAGCAATGGTATTCTACACTTTCTTAACCCATAGAATCTCAACTGATAACACGGTGTTCAGCTACAGAATATCTGTCAGATATGACCTTAGAAGAAATAAATGACCTTCTTCGTTGCTGTTGTTGTCTTAAGTCCAAAAATTGTTTTCTTTTTTTTCAGTTCTCCATGCTTGTACTGTCTTCATAATTGTATGGCTACTGCAGCCTACATCCATTTCAACTTAGGTACTGTGTTCAAACGTAGATATTCATTGGCATTTTATCACTCCTCCGTCCCACCACGCATATCTCCATTTCCTAGTTTGCTGTTTTTTATTGCCTCACGATGTGCCCCTACCCTTACTCTATTCCCATTATTCCAGGGGCTCCAAGCGAGATTGATGAGACGTCACACAAATGTCTGATTTGTGTCAATAACAAAAAGTGTCTAACAGAGAGCAAAGTAAATTTTGAATATAATCTAAAATAATGGATTCTGGACAACAGCTGCCACTCTGGAGACGAATTGAACACAGGCACCGGGTCAGTTAGGAGGGTGGATAACATGTTGAAAAGAGGTTGTAGGATGAATATTAACAAAAGTATAACAATGGCAGTGGAATATAGAACTATATCACGCTATACCTATGATATGTTTAACTCACATGTAGCCAAACGGAAGTATGCGACATTACAAACCTTTATACAGGCAGTACTAGAAATGTAGCGACAAATTTCTAGTGGTTGAAGAAGGTGTTTCGAGGAACAAATCCAGTATAGGAACCTATGTCCGGAAACGTTATCCAAAGGCACTGCAGATTGACGTTTTATTTTTTTCCTGTATACCGAAAACCATTGGCGGTTTTAGAGAGTTCCAGGAGGATAGTAGGAACTTGTGTCTGAAGCCGTTATCCACCGTGGCAACAGAGCATCGTATTCATAGGAGACAAGGCCCTTATAAGTAGCAGCTAGCTCTCTCTATTCTACTGGCGAACGTGGCAGTTAGTCGCGATCACTGAATGTCAAACAAAATTGCGAGACTTTCCCCCAATGATCCATCAATGTACAAAGTCACGTTTGCTATCGAAGGAGAGACCTACTGGAAGACGCTGGAATGTGTAAGTTCAACGCTCTATAGCGTCGTTAGATGACATTTTCGGACAGATATTCCCATCCTGGATTTCCTGAAGACGCCCTCTAAAAACCCTCGAAGTTTGTTTCTGCACTTCAGCGACACCTATCACATCAAGATAATTTAATGACTACAGTGGTCATATTACCGGTTCGGCAAACTTTTCGGACCGTTCCTGATCACCCTGTTTTGCCCATGTAGTATTATGCCCCATAATAGTATAACATCAGCAAGCACTGCCAAACATAAGCAAGAAGCAAAAATGCAATGTCAAATTACTGACGGAAAAAATCTCAACATGAAGAAATAATTAATGTACAGTAATGAAATTTCGGGAATACATTTGTCTAGGTAAGTGATTAAAATAGCAAGATGACGGTTTCCTATAAGCGCAAGATAAGCCATTGCCGAGCCGTGTGCGACTCGCGTTGATGCCGTTGGTAAGTTGGCATCGTGTAATAGGGGTAGTGGTGTCTCGTTTTCTTCTTCTGTTTACTAGCCCCACTACGTCTGCTAGCGTTGTTTGTCTGCGAGTGGCAGCAGCAGCGTTTATCGATATCTAGGAGGACGTGAAGTGCTTTCCGGGTCGGGTGTGCCGGTAGTTCGGTTGGGACAGAGCAGGAGAGAGGTCTGGCAGTGCTATCACATGCCGGGACCGCTGGCGGCATGCAGGCACTGCCGGATTGAGGGGCTGTAGTTGCAAGGGCCACAACCTTGTTGTCCACCGGACCCAGGACGTTGAGTGGACTGAAAATCAATCCAATAGTGAAACCTCCACTATTTTGTGATCAAGCCATTTGTTCGTGCATTGCTGTTAGCAGGGTACTGTGAGACGAACAGCAACAAGTGGAGCGTGTCGAGTTGGCGGAATTTGTTATCCGTCTTCTACTGTCTGTTATTAGTTTTTGAATTTTGTGTTATTATTCGTGAAGTACAACCAGCGGTATTTTACTGCCTAGTGGCCGCTAACGCCCCAGTTACCTGCCCTATAAGTTAGCGTATTTTTGCGGCAGTGTACTTTTCCTAGTCTAGTCGATGCTGTCTGGCGTGACGTGTAGTTCGACAGCCTCCTTGATTGCGGTGTGGACTGTGGTTTCTTTTGTCTACCTTGGTTGTAGTGGTTCCTTCTCCCTTTCGATGTTTTAAACACCGGATTCTGAAGACGCAGTGCTGTCTGTCACTTCGTCATCACTTGAATTATTCCATCTTTGTACTGGTTATCACACGTTAGGTGGATTTGATAAGAGGATTGATCGGCGTTTAAACTGTCCCTAGTTTGAGTTGCCATTCTGTTAGGTGAGCATAACTCTTGGCTGCCTGTCAGACAGGTTACGCAGCTGTAGGGACTTTTCTCAGGTCGATCATTGCAGCACTGTCTGTGTATCACTCCCTTCTTTGTTTGGTCTGATTGTGTCAATCGTTCAAAAATAATAAGTTGTTTAAATAATTTGAACTCTTCTTAATAATGCCTTCAGTGGTTAGTGTTGCTTGTGTTACAGTCCATTTTTAAATGATTGTTTCAAATATTATTTTGGTATTTTTAATGTGTAATTTTCTTCCTCACCTGTATTTCACGCCTTCAGCTGTTAATTGTTCTGAAGTATTGCTCGTGGCCTTCAGCAGACAAATAATTTGAATTCTTTCTTAATAAGGCCTTCAGGCGTCAGTATAACTTGTGTTAAAGTCAATTTTTTTATGATTGTTTTTAAAAAATTATTTCCTTAAATAAAGTATATGTGTTTACTGTGCAACCAACGGTAACTGATTCGGCCAAGTTCACACCTTTTCCTGCTTTCCCTCAGTCCCACATATCAATAGCAAATGTGAAATGCTGGTACATTAATTAGCTGTATAAGGGCCAGAATGTTGAATGCAAGCATGGAAAAGTGCATGTATTGTGTTGTACAGGTGACGGATGACAGTTTGTCGGAGAGAGTTCCATTCCTGCTGCACTTGGTCGGTTAATAAATGGACGGTTGTCCGGTGATGTTCCATAAGTGCTCGACTGGGGGCAGATCTGGTGATCCAACAGGCGAAGGCAAGATGTCGACACTCTGTACAGAATTTTGGGTTATAACAGTGATGTGTGGGTCAGTACTGGAAAACACCCCGTGGAATGATCTTCGTGAATAGCGGCAAAGTAGGTCGAATCACCAGCTGACATATAAATTTTCTCTCAGAGTGTGTTGGATAGCCACGAGAGTTTTGCTGCTTTCATACGTAATCGCATCCCAACCATAACTCCACGTGTAGGTCCAGTGTGTCTAGCAAGCAAACAGGTTGGTTGCAGGCCCTTAACTGGCATTCTTATAACCAATGCGCACCGGGACAGAATCTGCTTTCATCAGAAAACACAACAGCACCCCGATGAGAGCTCAGTGCGCGCCACTGAAGTACCAAATGGCGGTGGTTTGCTGTCAGTGGAGTGGATATTACGGGGCGTCTCGCTCGGAGATTTCCTGCTCAGATCGCTGTTGTATATGCACTACGTTGCGCCAGAGCCATATGCCGAATACGATGGAGTTCCCTTTCGGTGGTGACACGTGGCTGCGCGGAGACTAGTCTTTTTGCGACCGTACATTCTCGTGATCACCGCTGCCAGTAGTCATTTACAGTGGCTACGTTCCTGTCAAGTCTTTCTGCAATATTGCAGAAGGAACATACAGCTACTTATAGCCCTGTTGCAAGCCACATTCAATTATATAATGTGGTCTTTGTCGTCTTATAAAGGCATTCGTGACTAACGTCAACTCACTGCATCAAATCTCAAAGGTAACTAACGTTGACGACTGTTACAGCGTGTGGTTAAACCAAATCTGTTTTTCACCGCCGTAGTGGCGCTACGACTGGTGAGAAATCGAGTATACAACGTCTTTCAATCATCAACACTCCTACCAACTTTCATTTATGTAGCACAATTCCTGCTTGGCTTTGCAAATCTTATCCGTCAGTCTATCTGACACCGCATTACACATATTGTAGAATAAAGTTCGTAGTTATTGATGCCAGTTAACGATCGCGCAGAGCTCTCTTCACTGAGTAACGGAAGTCGACAGTCATTCAACTATCAAACATCGTAAAATCTTGTTACGTATACATCAGGGCCACCAGCGAACAAGCTGTCAATTCAAAGACTGTTGAACGTCTCTATATCTACGTCATAAAAATCTTAAAAACAGTCTAATCGAGCTTTAACAGAACATAATACTCCCTGTCACCCCGAATAAATAACTCTAGGCTCCACTCGAATCCTCATAAGAATCGCTTGATCGACGACTCAAACCTGCTCATAGCATTCGCCGTAAACTACAAACTAGAAACATAAAAACTCAGTTACTGTTAAGGAAATGACAATGGTGACTGCTTTTCACGAGGATCCAGACACGTCCACTGGAAACTTTTGTATTTTCTTTTAACACATTGACCTGGTCCTCACAGAAAACACTTAATATACGAGGTGCGACAATAAAGTAATGAGACTGATTTTCTTTGCAAGATGTGGCAACCCTGCAGGCATGCTTAGGCACAATGTCTTTGACCTTGATCTATAAGCTGCTTCTAGCCCAGGTGGTACCTCAATGCAACTGCTCAGTTGTGAGTTGTGATGTAATAAGTTAACACTTATTTGTGTCTCTCGTCACGGAAATGGAACCGCATAATATTGCGCAAAGGTATGCCATTTCTTTTTGCGTTAAATAGGGTGAAAATGCGACGAAAACTTTCCGTAAGCTTCAGAAGGCTTTTGGAGAGGAGGCTATGTCGAGAGCTCAAGCTTTTCGTTGGCATAAAATGTTTAGTCAACGCAGTACGAATTTTGAAGATGAAGACCGCAGTGGACGACCATCAACCTCACGGACGGATGTCAACTTGGCAAGGGTATGTGAACTCGTACAATCTGATCGAAGATTATCCGTGAAAATTATTGCAGAAGAACTAAACATCAATCGAGAAACGGTTCGTCTAATAATAACTGAAGATCTTGGTATGAGAAATATTTCTGCAGAAATTGTACCCAAAAATCTCACACCACAACAGCGAGAAACACGGTAAAATGTGGCAGCCGATCTGTTAGAGCAAACGGAAATCAATCCAGAATTGTTGAGCCGTATTATCACTGTTGATGGAAGTTGGTTTTCTCCGTACGATCCAGAGACAAAACGCCAAAGTTCTCAGTCGTGCTCAAAGGAATCACCCAGACCAAAGAAAGCTCGGATGTCAATGTTTTTGTGTTAGCAGAAGAGCCAACACCGTGTTACGAGTGGAGGCCGAAATGCACGCGTATTAGCTCAAGCAGGCTAGAGTGCGGAGGGAAGAACTATACTGACGTGAGATCTGGAACATGACAAGGAATGAGAATTCAGAAAGCGGACGTAATTAGTTTGATACTTAACTTTAATCCGTTAATGATGAACGTCGCTCTTGACGGTACATGATTCACAATATTATCTGTTCAGAATACATTCTTGAAGATATTTCTTATAGTAACTGAATATGGCGCCTTGCTAGTTCGTAGCAAATGACGTAGCTGATGGCTATGCTTTGTCGTCTCTGCAAATGAGAGCGTATGTAGTCAGTGAACCATCGCTAGCGAAGTCGGCTGTACAAGTGAGGTGAGTGTTAAGGAGTCTCTCTAGACTAGACCTGCCGTGTGGCGGCGTTCGGTCTGCAATCACTGATAGTGGCGACACGCGGCTCCGAGGTATACTAACGGACCGCGGCTGATTTAAAGGCTACCACCTAGCAAGTGTGGTGTCTGGCGGTGACACCACAGAAGTCAAAAGGGAAATGCGTGCTTGTGTGCTTCTTTGATTCCAAGGGAATTGCTCATAAAGAGTGGGTGCCTCCTGGACATACAGTTAACCAATATTACCACAAAGAAGTTTTAGGAAGACTTCGTAAAGAGTTCTTCGTGTCCATGCCAACATAGCTGATAATAGGATTCTGGATCACGGTAATGCGCCATCCCATACTGCTCTGTCAGTACAGCAATTTTTAATCTCAAAACAAATTTCAGTACTACCACAGCCACCTTATTCACCAGATATCGTTCCGTGCGACTTTTTTTTATTTCCAAGAGTCAAAACGGCGGTCAAGGGACACCATTTTCGAACAACACAAGATGTCCAAAAAGCTATGACGTGGGTCTTGGAGGATATTACAGAAGATAAGTTCCAGAAATGTTACCATCAATGGCAGAAGCGCTGGAAAAACTGTGTGCAATGAAAAGGGAACTATTTCGAAGGAGGCAACACTAAACTTGACTGAAACGGTAAGCAACATTTTTTTCTCAACAGGCTCATTACTTTATTGTCGCACCTCGTATATTTCCTCTAACAGTGACAGTCGACTTTAATGAAGTTTTTGTGAAAAGTAGCAATCAACGTTGCCTCCTTAGTGCTATTAAGTTCTTGTTGTGTACATAGTTCCTCGTAGTCAGCGCGTACACAACTTTCCCACCAGAGCGCGCCCCGCTAAGCACAACGGCGCAGGCGCAGCGCTCGTCCGTCTCCGCACTACGAGATGACGCTGCGACAGAGACGGACCAAATGCTGCTTCCGCCGATCCGCGTACTAATATGTAACGCAGCCAATGAGATTGCTGCTAACGTAGAACCTTTTCTCCTCGCGGATCACACTCGCGCAGTGATACATGAACGCACGAGGTGTTATAACGAGTGTACAGACCTCCGATTAGTCAGTCTGCATTTGTCTGCAACAGTCTGTACGAGTTCTGCATTTGTCTGTACCAGTCTATAGTCAAGTTTCAGTCTGCGCCTAGTAAGATTACCATTTTCCTGTACATACCAACGAAGATAAATGTATAGACACTTTTGTCAAGTATCAGAGATATATGTGAGAATAAGATTAACGTACCAATACCAAAGGAACTTCAGATTGTCAATAGTAAATAGCATCCAGAACCAAGTTAAGTAATTTTTATGCTTGTTATTATTTTAATAAATGTGTGTGAAAATTAATCAAGTTCTGTTTAAGGTTGGTCACCGTCAATCTGCTACTCTCAGCGTGCAAGTGGCATTTCTATCGTCTGACCTAACGGCAGAAGATAAACACGCCACGATAAGACCACGAGGCGTATTGATGACACTCGCCTACTTCGTTAGAGCCACCTGTCAAATAATCTGATGGTGTGTGTACTGAAGGTCTTACAGTACGCACACCACAGTTCTTATATAATTCTGAATCGAGCTGCATTTGTAAACTAAGTAAATCACTTATCTCCACAACTTCTGTGTCTTCATCTCCGTACTGATGAAATTCTCTAGAACGTGATGACCACTTATACAGAAGTACCACACAGGTGTAGACCTATCCATTCCCTTACGCGTAGTTAGTTAAGTCCGCATTACGAAATTCTGTTGTGTGTTTAGACAGTAGTATAGATCCAAGGCGTCGAGGCGGTCTGCTACTCGGCTTCGACCACCGGCCTTAGGCCGAGACGTGTCTGCCGCAGCTCTGCGGTCTCCTCGGCGGCAGGGATTAGCCAGCAGAGTTAGGGTTTCTCCGGTAAAGGCGGCCCGTGATTGCCGTAAAGCCGTTGCGGTGCGGTTTGTAACCAAATAAGGGGGCTCGGCTTGCACTCCTACCGCTTCGGCGCGCCTTGTCAGGAGAGTCATCGCCGGAAACGCTCTTCGGGAGAGAGGCTGCTTTGACGTCGGTGTGCTTTCATAGCCCTCCTCCGGGACTCATATTCGCCCCGATTCTTATCTACTTCAAAAGGAGACGCCTGCGACCGACACAATTGTTGCCTCGCTGCGCGTCCCCCGCGCGAGTTATTAATTCCGACCTCTCGCCGGTCGATGGCAATAACTTGCTTTTGTCCAAAGAGGTCGTTAGTTGGCGTCGTATAAGTGAGCCTGCGGCGGTGAAGGAACTCCGCATTTGTGAATGAGTTTCACTGCTGCAGGAAGAAATGCCGATAGCCGCCAGTAATTTATCACGACTCCGGACAGGAGAAGCCTGTTAGTCCCCTCCGGCCCATAAATTAGACTCACTTATGGAAAATTTCATACAATATGCAGTATGTAAATCGCTTAGCCGTCGTCATTGTTCGCGTAATTCTCGAGTTCAAAAGCGTCAGACAGTGTCACGTTGTCGACACACAAGAAAGGCCTGCAAGTCCAGTAATGGGGTTAGATTTGCGCGTCACAAACGACTGAGATTACTTCATAGGACACAAGAAAAAGGAAAGCGAAAACGCATGGGACCAATTCAAAAGCCCAAGTGAGGAAAAACTCCTGCGCTGTGTTTCCGCTGGTTAATCCACCGATCACCCGATGTGTTACGGAGCTGTGATGCTGTAGGCAACCTGTATTCCTAAATCTGTTGCGACGATACTGTCGTGCTACATGTGCTACGACCGCTTTAGTCCCTAACAAGATCAAGTGTCAAGATTCACATAGTTCGGCTAATGCACAACGGAAATCGCTTATTTCAGAGGGCCCCTATGTCCATCTGACATAGTTCTGAAAAAAGTGGAAAAACATCTTTTAATATTTTACAACGTATTTTGTTAATTGTTTGCAGTGACCACGTGAGAGATACCACTACGAATAATTATTCTCATTATATACGCCAGTATTGTGTCATTTATTGACCAGAGCTGAATATTTCTCTTGGACCTAGGGCTTTCCTGAAAGAAGTGAAAAATATGAAAAATAAAAATCTTGAACCCTGTATCACACAATGAACATGTAAGTAAATGTTAGAGACGATCTTTACAGAATTCACAATATCTCTTCACGAGAACAAACTGTGTGTCATTGTTGGAAACACAAATCACACACCTTTTTTGTCCGGTGCTTCCACAGCAGTTGGCCAGTGACGAACAGTATTCCCGAATCCTAGGATGTGTTCCTCCTGCAGTAAGTAAACAGCCGACTTCTTTATATCTATCATCTTCCAGCGTTGATAGGAATGTAGTCATCTGAATAGGTTCTGACAGCTGGTAAGTTGACGGTGGATCGAGAATCTCCAGGTACTCCTAATCTGAATGTGTGAGTATTTAAACCACTGATCATACTCCAGGTTGTTGCAGTCCTCTACACCTCATAACTGAAGATGAAATGTAACACACTGAATGCTACTTTCCAGTCCCTTGGTGATGCAACTGTCTGAAGTGAATGAATTGTCCTCTTGTAAAGTCTCCTCCTCCGCGACTTGAAGTTTAAAATTTCATCTGTTGACATAACATTTACAGAGAATTGTCTTACACTCGATGATATGCTCAGTTCAATGTAATCCATAATAGTACATACTCTGTCTATTCCTCGCAGTGATCTCTTGATTGTGGCAAGAGCTCTACAAGATGGTAAGAATGAATGTGTCCTGACAGGAATGAATACCTATATTTTCTGAAATTTTCGAGCATCCACGAAACCTTACCACGTTTGCGCTGTATGGTTATCACAAACATGTGCGCAATTTTTTATATGCTAGTGGATGCACGTGGTGAGATAGTGATACAAGAAAGAGTATATGAAATGCCATATTGTGCTTGAAATTGTGAACACCTAAAACGTTAACTGTCAGCTGCCGGAGATAAAATAGGTCTTGAACAGGTACACTTCGTAGATGAAGATTTTGCCTTAAATCGAAGCTCATACTCAAAATACGTTTATTCTCTTTGCACAGTCTTTCACTTACATTCACAACTGTGTATAAGTTCTTGACTCTTCTCTTGTAAATAATAAACCGCAGTCCGTCAAGGTGCCTCATTCACATTTTTGTTTGTAATTTTCACCATTCATTGCTCACTTACACAACACGCATCTAAAAGTGGTCTGCCAAAATGAAGATCAAAATCCTCGTAAAATATCTTCATGTAATATTAGTATTTGATCAAAGAAAAGGGATTCACTTATTTGAAAAGCTCGTACATAATCCCCCTACTCAAGTCAGCACTTAAGTAGAGGTACTCTTTATCACCATAACGAGACTCTTTTGTCGGAAGTGATGATACGTGCTCATGAACTTAGGAAATTGTTAATTACCGTTCTTTAACTTTCTTCGTTCATCACTGAGGCTTTCTCCAACCAGACGTAGCTGTCTTACTTTTCTCACTCTTTTTTCGCCAGCCACAAGTAAGCTCAGCAAAGCAAATTTCCAAACATTTTGCTCCCACCATGCAATGATATTTGACAGAACCTGCATTTTGACTTTTTCCTTCCCTGTTCTACGGTGTTTAACGTTTCCTGCCTGTATTGGACTCTGAAGATAAATATCTTGTTCATCTTTACTATAAAGATCCAGAAAAGTGTGAAAATTGATAATTGATCATATTGAGTAATGGGTTAAAAACACTTAGAACTGCATGTACAAGATTGTCTGACAGATCTTGCTCGTATTAGCTTATCTCGGTAATTATTGTGCCTCAATTCCTTCACTCAGCAGTTTCGATTACATTTCGTTCGTACTGCTCAGGATGATGTACACCTTTAATCCTCCTTTTCTTATGGATATGTGAAACATGAACTGTGGGAAAACCGGAACAGAAGAGAATCGAATCATTTGAGATGTGGTGCTACAGACGAATGTTGAAAATTAATTTGATCGACAAGGTAAGGAATGACGAGTTCTGCGCAGAATCGGAGAGGAAATGAAGAAGAATAAAACACTGACAAGGAGAAGTGACAGTATGACAGGACATCCGCTAAGACATCAGACAATGACTTCCATGGTGCTAGATGGAGCTGTAGAGAGCAAAAACTGTAGAGGAAGACAGAGCTTAGAATACATCCAGCAAATAATTGAAGACGTAGGTTGCAAGTGTTTCTCTGAGATGAACAGGTTGGCACAGGAGAGGAACTCGTGACGGGCCGCATCAGACAAGTCACAGGACTCAAAAATAAGAAAATTTCTACTTCATAATCAGATTCACACATATTGTTGGAATATAAGATACTACGAGGAGACAATATCAGAGCCCAATGCTTGATCAACAACAATGACTTTAAAATACCAGAGATTCGTTATTTATATCGTTCTACCACTTGATCTGACAACCGCAGCATCTCTATAAACTACGGGGGGGGGGGGGGGGAAGGTTATTGTTCGACATTGTAGAGAGCAAAAACGACGTATATCCTGGACACAGAGCTCTTCTGAAATCAATGAGAGTTTCTTCGCTGTATATTTCAGCTAACTGATAAAAAGCGGACATCCTTTCCACACTCAACGATAAGTCGACCCCCAAAGACCACAGACATTTACAAAACGTCGTAAAAGTGGACTTAGGGCCCTTCTGAACTAAGTGATTCAAATCGCTGTTGATCTTAGGGTCGATTCGGGCATCGTCTGCTTTACGCCTAGCAGCTACACTCGTTGCAAAAGTTACATAATTCGTGATTCTGCAGTATAAATAGCCTAAGTTTGGAAAGTTGTGCGAAATTAAAGTACAAGTTTAAGAATTAAAGTAATCATAAAATTGGTGAAATATGTAATCCTTTTGGATAAATGAGGATAGAGCTTCACCAAATGACTTATATTTAATGAACTGCTGTTTTATTCATCGGTCTAAAATATAAAAAGTACTGAAATGGTGGTCCCACAAGTAGAGGAAGAATGAAATAATAAAAATGACAATATAAGCAATTTTCAGCAAAAAGTGCATATACATGTACCCAAGTGACAGCACTCGTGTAATGTATCGAGTGTCTCACAGATTCCATGCTCAAATGTTCCCGGGATTCTTCTAACTTCGAACGAAAGTTACTCACATCGGCCCTTGATGCACAGACCTTATGCTTTACAAGGTCCAAATCAGAACAGATCTTGAAAGTGTTGGTTTCCTAAATGAGGCAATGACAGAATGACCAGGAGCGGACGTATGTGTGACTAAGACCGCCAAAATTTATATTGATCACGAAATACACATAATGGAGTGCCACTTAAAATAAATCAAGTTTAAGTGGACAAAGATGCATCTGACTCTGCCGGTTCCTCTGAGACCACAAGCAAAGTCATAAGTCTAGCAATTTTGCCACAAATAATTTAAATATGAAAATTGTGCACTCGTTTCAGTATTCTTATGAGCGAACATACCTTTAATATACACTGACGAAAAAAATTCGCAGCATCAAAAAACAGTTAATGTAGACTAATTAAATTTAGGGAATTCATTTGTCTAGGTAAAATCTTTAAGTGATTAATACTTCAAGATCACCGTTAATGTAAGCTCGAGGAAAGCCTTTGCGAATGTGAAATCCTGGTAGTTTAATAACGGGTGAAACCGCCAGAATGTTGAATGTAAGCATGCAAACGTGCAAGCATTATGTCGCACGGGTGCCGGATGTCAGTTTGTGTGATGGAGTTCCATGCCTGTTGACTTGATCGATCTGTACTGCGATATTTATTGCTTTTTGTGGATGACGCGGGAGTTGTCATCCCACGATGTCCTATATGTGTTTGACTGGAGACAGATCTAGTGATCGAGAAGGTCAAGGCAACATATCGATAGTCCATAGAACACATTGGGCCAATACAGCGGTAAGTGGGCGAGGGTTGTCATGCTGAAAAACTCCTGCTTCAGGGCGGTACAACTGGTCGAATCACCAGATGGACATACGAATTGGCAGTCAGTGTGCGTAGGATAATCACGAGAGTACTCATGTTATCATACGAAATCGCAACCCGGACCATAACTCTAGGTGTTGTCTCTAGCGCGCAAATGGGTTGTCCCCCAACTAGCATCCTTCTAACTACCGCACAGCTATCACTGGCACTGAGGCAGAACCAGCTTTCACCAGAAAACACCACAGACCTTCAACCTGCCCTTCATTGAGCTCTGGTTTCACACCACTGAAGTCGCAAAAGGTGTTGGTTTGGAGTGAGTGGAATGAACGCTAAAGGGCTATCTCGGAGCTGTCCTTGAAGTAACCGATTTGCAACTGTTTGTTGTGTCAGTGCGGTGACAACTGATACTCAGATTGCTGTTGTAGATGCAACACTATCCGCCAGAGTCATACGCCTGCGTATTGGTTAAAAGCAGTCTTGGTTGCAATTTTAGTTTTTTAATTTTCAACTACGTTTCGCCTTATTTGGGCATCTTCAGGTTATCTTAATTTGGTATTTCTTAGAAGGATCCTTTAGTCAGTGTAGCCAAAGGGCATCATGCTTACTACTTGAGCCCCATGTTATTCTGTTACACGCTCCTGTGAACGGGAATGCGTTATGCAGGTCTTTGTGTCACTCGCGTCCATCTAGAAATGTTTTTACTGAGTTTAACGAAGGCGATGTTGGCCTGACATATTCGACGATACCCTTTGGCTACACTGAATAAAGGATCCTTCTAAGAAATACCAAATTAAGATAACCTGAAGATGCCTAAATAAGGCTAAACGCGTAGTTGAAAAATAAACTCTAAAATGGCACCCAAGACTGTGTTTAACCCATACTGTTAAGCAATGGCTTGCTGTTTGCCACATATGGATTGGAAGAATTTCATACGCCTGACATGACGGTCTTCGCTCTCGTACCGCCACTTGGCCATCTGAAGCCCAGCCTTCTTGTGACCCTACAGTCTTGTGACCACCGCTGCCAGCAGTCATTTACAGTGGCTACATTCCTGCCACGTCTTTCTGCAATAGCGCAGAAGGAACATCCAGTTTCTCATTGCCCATTACATGACCTCGTTCAAAATCACTGATAAAGGGGTCTTTGACGCATTAAAGGCATTCTTGAATAACACCAACTCACCACGTATAGTCTCAAAGGTAACTAACGCTCACGACAGTTAAAGCCTGTATTTGAAGCAAACCTGATTTTTATCCTCACAGTGGCGCTACTATTGCCAGTCTTACGCGAGTGGCGCGAAATCTGAATATACACCATCTTCTTGATGTAGAAACGCGCCTTCCAGCTTCCGTTCGTATCCCACAACTCCTTCTTGGTGATGCGATATTTTTACGTCCGTGTACGATTGGCAATAAACAGGGCCAGCTCGCTCAATAGAAGCCTATCCTTGCTCTCTGTTCTTTAATGGTATTATATTTTACACGTGTAGTACCTCTTTCAACGGACTTGGGCCTCTACTACAGGCTGAATCAACATTTACTTAATGAAACAAGAAATTACTTCATAAACTATACGTATGAGAGGGAAATGTTCAAGGAAGATATTGCCGTGTCTACTTTATGTGTAAGTGCGGCACATTTAAAAGCAAATGAAGAAGTTATGATTTAATAAGTAAAGTAGAAACAGGAATGTGATCTGTTGTCCTCAGTTATCGTCTCACACCTTGACTCTATACATTGCTCAAAGCGTTAAAGAGTTATTCTTTTCTTTAGATTCGTGTAATATTATTTATTTACAGTGCCGACATAACTTCCGCATTTTTTTTTAGTAAAATTCAAAAAATGTTCAAATGTGTGTGAAATCTTATGGGACTTACCTGCTAAGGTCATCAGTCCCTAAGCTTACACACTACTTAACCTAAATTATCCTAAGGACAAACACACACACCCATGCCTGAAGGAGGACTCGAACCTCCACCGGGACGAGCCGCACAGTCCATGACTGCAGCGCCTTAGACCGCTCGGCTAATCCTGCGCGGCTTTAGTAAAATTAATGTTGACTCTGCAAAATATACATGTCAGTGGCGTCATTATACTGATGTGATTAGATTTACGGTATGATGATTCTGTGAATTACAATATAATTTCAAAGTAATCCTTAGTCGCCATTCTTCGCCGTATGGCCACTGGTTGCCAACAGCCGACCTGCTTTTGCTCAGCTGCAGCTGAGTCATGTTCAGTAATTCGTGATCTGAGTTTGGTGGCGGGGTGGGGGGGGGGGGGAGGGGGCGGGGAGCGGTGAACTCATTACTTTCGTGGAATAATTGTAGTGTTATAATAGAGCACAATTAAACAAGAAGGAACTTACTCAGTTCTACTGAAAGATTGTGCGTATGAACAAGGAATCATACTAATGATAGAACTATGTTATTGGTACCAATTATATATAATGTAGGAAATTTCCGCAAGATGTTGGCACTGCAGTTGGTGGCGGTTTCGTTTCGATAGTACACAGTGGCTGTGAGTATCAGCTTATCGTATGAACTGGGTAAATTAATTTTGGTCGAATGATGATTATCATAACTGAAAACTGGTAATCACCCATAGGAAGAATAGCTTTAGCAAATTAGAGTGTTACGTTTTTTAATCAGTCTTCCCTCTAGTTTTATGCGACCCATCACGACTTCTTGTGGCGTGCCAATCTCTTCTTCTCCGTGTAGCACTCATACCCAACGAACTGAATTGTTTGTTGGGTATGTTTCTGCCTGTGCTGGGCCATTACTCCGTAGCTCTGCGTTTGTAGCCGGCCGGAGTGGCCGAGCGGTTCTAGGAGCTACAGTCTGGAACCGCGCGACCGCTACGGTCACAGGTTCGAATCCTGCCTCGGGCAGGGATTTGTGTGTGATGCCCTTAGGTTAGATAGGTTTAATTAGTTCTAAGTTCTAGGGGACTGATGACCTCAGCAGTTGAGTCCCATACTGCTCAGAGCCATTTGAACCATTTGAACCCTGTCATCTATAGCCAGTGGTGCACCACAGTTGCCACGGTCCCACTTTTGGGTCGTGCCATTTTGTCGTGCACGGTGTAGTTCAACAAAATTAAACGTTTCTGAATTTCTTCCCCCATGGCCAGAAATCCAACGATCATGTCATTTTGGACGTCAGAGGAGTTTCTCTGTTTTTGCATTATGGCAATGACTGCAGTGTTTTCCGTGTCCCCATAAAACGCTCTATATAACGGGTGATCAAAAAGTCAGTAAATCACGGAATAATGTAGAGAGAGAGGTACAAATTGACACACATGCTTGGAATGACATGGGGTTTTATTAGAACCAAAAAAATACAAAAGTTCAAAAAATGTCCGACAGATGGCGCTTCATCTGATCAGAATAGCAATAATTAGCATAACAAAGTTAGACAAAGAAAAGATGATGTTCTTTACAGGAAATGCTCAATATGACCACCATCATTTCTCAACAATAGCTGTAGTCGAGGAATAATATTGTGAACAGCACTGTTAAGCATGTTCGGAGTTATGGTGAGGCATTAGCGTCGGATGTTGTCTTTCAGCATCACTAGAGATGTTGGTCGATCACGATACACTTGCGATTTCAGGTAACCCCAAAGCCAATAATCGCACGGACTGAGGTCTGGGGACCTGCGAGGCCAAGCATGACGAAAGTGGCGGCTGAGCACACGATCATCACCAAACGACGCGCGCAAGAAATGTGTCGGACATTTTGTGAACTTTGTTTTTTTTTTGTTCTAATAAAACCCCGTGTCATTCCTAGCATGTGTGTCAATTTTTACCTTATCTATCTACATTATTCCGTGGATTATTAAGTTTTCAAATTTATACTGACTATTTGATCACCGGCAGTTTCCATTGCTAGTGCTGTCACCTGCCGAATGTCAATAGTTATTCCACACTGCCGTAGAAAAGGTGATGGGCACATTAATGTGACTGGACCATGTACGAGCTATCATTAAACACGGCCTTCACCATTAGCAAACCTACAGGCTAGACCTAAGCCTGGAGCAGCTGGAAGCTGAATTGGTGGCTTCTAGCCTAGATGGAAAACCATATGCTGGCACGCCTTTGTCAACGTCAGGGTGCCTACCTGGGGATTCATTGTTCACACCTGTGACTTATCAACTGCTAAGCCATCACTCGCCCTCTGCGGGCTGCCTACTGCTGCAAGTTTGGCTTTACATCGTATGTATCTGGGGCCATCGGTGTGCACTCGGATACTTCCTTCACTGAGCCGGACGTCTTCACTAGCCAACGTGAGCGATTTCTGTGGAGACCCACACAGCTGCGTGCCGATCGCCTGCCTGGGGTCTGACAGCGCTTCGCTTCTCGCCAGAGAGCTGGCAGCGTGACTTCGCTGCGCTGCCACCTGCTTATTGGAGCGACACTGCAAGCCGGCAGGCCCTTTAAAGGCCGCATGCTGAGGTCAGCAATCTCACCTCAATCCAGCGCCGGCTTTCGTCCCTCATCACTCTCCACAGCAAGTCAACAATACAACCATTGCACTTTACACACTGAATAAACGGCCTACATTGTACAGCTATTATTTATCAGCGAACATGCACCTGACTCTATAAAGCTCATCATGAACTGTCCACACCATCACAATCTGTAACGGGGTAAATAAATCCACGTGCCATCCTGAACGCCCGCTACACTGTCGCGCCCCACAGTTTTCCCCCGTTATGGGTACTTCCAGTGCCACGAAAGTTATTTTCACATGTCGTAACTCATGACTTCGAAGGATTTGCCGGAATAATAACTCTTGGTAATCTCCTCACGTTTTCTGTCAAATGCAGAAGCCGAGCGGAATAGCCGCACGGTAAGGGGCGCCTTGTCACGGGTCGCGCGGCCCCCTCGTCGGAGGTTCGAGTCCTCCGTTGGGCATGGGTGTGCGTGTTTTCCGTAGCGTAAGTTAGTTCAATTTAGAGTGAATGCTGTATGAGTCTAACGACAGATGACCTCAGCAGTTTGGTCCCATAACACTTTACCAATTTTTTTTTTTTTTTTTTGGTCATCGGTCTACTGACTGGTTTGATGCGGCCCGCCACGAATTCCTTTCCTGTGCTAACCTCTTCATCTCAGAGTAGCACTTGCAACCTACGTCCTCAATTATTTGCTTGACGTATTCCTATCTCTGTCTTCCTCTACAGTTTTTGCCCTCTACAGCTCCCTCTAGTACCATGGAAGTCATTCCCTCATGTCTTAGCAGATGTCCTATCATCTTGTCCCTTCTCCTTATCAGTGTTTTCCACATATTCCTTTCCTCTCCGATTCTGCGTAGAACATCCTCATTCCTTACCTTATCAGTCCACCTAATTTTCAACATTCGTCTATAGCACCACATCTCAAATGCTTCGATTCTCTTCTGTTCCGGTTTTCCCACAGTCCATGTTTCACTACCATACAATGCTGTACTCCAGACGTACATCCTCAGAAATTTCTTCCTCAAATTAAGGCCGGTATTTGATATTAGTAGACTTCTCTTGGCCAGAAATGTCTTTTTTGCCATAGCGAGTCTGCTTTTGATGTCCTCCTTGCTCCGTCCATCATTGGTTATTTTACTGCCTAGGTAGCAGAATTCCTTATCTTCATTGACTTCGTGACCATCAATCCTGATGTTAAGTTTCTCGCTGTTCACATTTCTACTACTTCTCATTACCTTCCTCTTTCTCCGATTTACTCTCAAACCATACTGTGTACTCATTAGACTGTTCATTCCGTTCAGCAGATCATTTAATTCTTCTTCACTTTCAGTCAGGATAGCAATGTCATCAGCGAATCGTATCATTGATATCCTTTCACCTTGTATTTTAATTCCACTCCTGAACCTTTCTTTTACTTCCATCATTCCTTCCTCGATGTACAGATTGGAGAGTAGGGGCAAAGGCTACAGCTTTGTCTTACACCCTTCTTAATATGAGCAATTCGTTCTTGATCGTCCACTCTTATTATTCCCGCTTGGTTGTTGTACATATTGTATATGACCCGTCTCTCCCTATAGCTTACCCCTTCTTTTTTCAGAATCTCGAACAGCTTGCACCATTTTATATTGTCGAACGCTTTTTCCATGTCGACAAATCCTATGAAAGTGTCTCGATTTTTCTTTAGCCTTGCTTCCATTATTAGCCGTAACGTCAGAATTGCCTCTCTCGTCCCTTTACTTTTCCTAAAGCCAAACTGATCGTCACCTAGCGCATTCTCAATTTTCTTTTCCATTCTTCTGTATATTATTCTTGTAAGCAGCTTCGATGCATGAGCTGTTAAGCTGATTGTGCGATAATTCTCACACTTGTCAGCTCTTGCCCTCTTCGGAATTGTGTGGATGATGCTTTTCCGAAAGTCAGATGGTATGTCGCCAGACTCATATATTCTACACACCAACGTGAATAGTCGTTTTGTTGCCACTTCCCCCAATGGTTTTAGAAATTCTGATGGAATGTTATCTATCCCTTCTGCCTTATTTGACCGTAAGTCCTCCAAAGCTCTTTTAAATTCCGATTCTAATACTGGATCCCCTATCTCTTCTAAATCGACTCCTGTTTCTTCTTCTATCACATCAGACAAATCTTCACCCTCATAGAGGCTTTCAATGTATTCTTTCCACCTATCTGCTCTCTCCTCTGCATTTTACAGTGGAAATCCCGTTGCACTCTTAATGTTACCATCGTTGCTTTTAATGTCACCAAAGGTTGTTTTGACTTTCCTGTATGCTGAGTCTGTCCTTCCGACAATCATATCTTTTTCGATGTCTTCACATTTTTCCTGCAGCCATTTCGTCTTAGCTTCCCTGGACTTCCTATTTATTTCATTCCTCAGCGACTTGTATTTCTGTATTCTTGATTTTCCCGGAACATGTTTGTACTTCCTCCTTTCATCAATCAACTGAAGCATTTCTTCTGTTACCCATGGTTTCTTCGCAGCTACCTTCTTTGTACCTATGTTTTCCTTCCCAAATTCTGTGATGGCCCTTTTTAGAGATGTCCATTCCTCTTCAACTGTACTGCCTACTGCGCTATTCCTTATTGCTGTATCTATAGCGTTAGAGAACTTCAAACGTATCTCGTCATTCCTTAGTACTTCCGTATCCCACTTCTTTGCGTATTGATTCTTCCTGACTAATGTCTTGAACTTCAGCCTACCCTTCATCACTACTATATTGTGATCTGAGTCTATATCTGCTCCTGCTTACGCCTTACAATCCAGTATCTGATTTAGGAATCTCTGTCTGACCACGATGTAATCTAATTGAAATCTTCCCGCATCTCCCGGCCTTTTCCAAGTATACCTCCTCCTCTTGTGATTCTTGAACAGGGTATTCGCTATTACTAGCTGAAACTTGTTACAGAACTCAATTAGTCTCTCTCCTCTTTCATTCCTTGTCCCAAGCCCAAATTCTCCCGTAACCTTTTCTTCTACTCCTTCCCCTACAACTCCATTCCAGTCGCCCATGACTATTAGATTTTCGTCCCCATTTACATACTACATTACGCGTTCAGTATCCTCATACACTTTCTCTATCTGTTCATCTTCAGCTTGCGACGTCGGCATGTAAACCTGAACTATCGTTGTCGGTGTTGGTCTGCTGTCGATTCTGATTAGAACAACCCGGTCACTGAACTGTTCAGGATGGCACGTGGATTTATTTACGCCTCACCACAAATTTTCAAATGACAAAATTTTAGGATACTGCAGCAAACGTGAAGACACTACCAAAGACATTTTTTCATCCAGTCCCTTCTTATTGTCAGCTTTCTCCATAAGTTCACTTCCTCGTCTATTCTGAATAAAACATCCTCATTTCTTATCATGTCAGTTTATCTGGTTTTCAACATTCTTCTGTGGCTCCACAGCTAACTCTCTTCGATTCTCTTTGTTTTGGGTTTTGTTACACTTCCATACAATGTAGTCTACAAACATTCATTCTCAGAAATTCCTTCCACGAATTGAGACCGATATTCGATATGTTTAACATTTGCCTCTGTTAGTTTCTCCTTCATGTGCTGTTTGCTGGGTCTGTCAAGTATTACTTTGCTTCCAAGTCATGCCTACACTGTATCTAACTGTTTTGAGTGAGGGAAGTAACGCATACGTACAGGGGAACCCTTCTACATTCACGTTTTAGTAATTTTTTATTTTGGCCAATAAAACGAGGAAAACCAGGCAGCATGCCAGCTTTTATAATCCAGAAGTGTCTGACGCCTTTCTTTACAACGTGTATAGTTAAAAATACCGGAAGTGAAGAAGTGGTGTTATCAACAGTTTGATAAAAAATATGGCTACTATCTGTCTCATTTTAAACTGTTTTAATGTTTACGAACTCCTACTGCGTTTACGACTTACTTTTGAGAGCAATACAATTGGAGATATGATACAAGGCGTTTAGATTAAATGTCTCTTCATCAGGTGTCGATAACGGGTAAATCACAATGTCTATAGGAAAAGGGTTGGAGAACAAATAAAATTCTCCCACTTAAAAAAAAAGAAAACGACATTAAGGAGAGAAGAATTAGCAAAACGAAGGAACAATTAAATTAAAGAGCGAGGTGGGCAGTTATTAGCACCCTGGACTCGCATTCGGGAGGACGACGGATAAAACCAGCGCCCGGCCAAGCTGATTTAGGTTACCGGGATTTCCCTAAATTCCTTCAGGCAAATTCCGGGATGGTTCCTCTGAAGTGCACGGCCGTCTTCCTTCATCATCCCTCCCAAATCCGATGGGACCGATGACCTCGCTGTTTCGTCCACTCCCCCAAATCAGCCAACCAACCATCCAACCAAGCAACTAAATTAGTGTGGGTGGACGACGACTTTAATGCCTCTACCTTCGAAAATTTCAGTATCATTATTACCGTAACGCTTCGCTCAAGACCTGCCCATTCTGTAAAGAGCGTTAGGTGACAGTCAAACCCTTTTGAAGAGACGCTGTTTCAACATTTTGTGCCGAGGAATTACTTTTTTAGCAAAAACGTGATACTACGTGCGACGATATAAATGAGTCCTATCGCAATTATGTGAAGCTTTCCACACCTGAAACAAGATTCTCTCAGCACCACAATATGTGATCGAACGTACATGAAGCTGTTTCTCGATATTTACCAGTAGATCGCTTTTACACTAAATTCACTGGCACTGAAGGGCACAGAATCTTCAACCCCTCGCCAGCTACGAGGTAAATGAGTTTAGTTGCTACCATGTCAGCCGAATACTGAGGCTCAGCAACAGAGAGAACGTTCGCGTCGTCATGCTTTTACAAGATTAATATAACTACTGTAAAAATTTCGAATGTTTTAAGTGGTCATGGGACCAAAAACAAATTTATGCTACCACACTAATACGCAAATGGTTAGGACTGCATAATTTTACAAGATCTCTGAGAATTAGGTGAGTGCTACTCTAATGATATCAGATTTTAGCAAGAAGTCTTCCTGCTTTATCTCACTTCAGGCAGTTTGTGAGCAAATCTACAGTCAAGAACGTAGCGATAAAGTAACCTATTGAGCTACACAGATACAGCTCACGAACCGTCCTTATATAGAGTCACTTCTACTAGAAGTCCATGAACGGCAATGTCCGATTGCATCTCTTGGTTCTGCACATGTATTGAAACCGTGGGATACTGAAAAATAAATACAAAGTACTTAAGAGGACGTTCCATGAAATTGCTATAAATCTAGGATAGAGAACTGGTCCTGGGACAAACTTTCAATTGACGTAGACATTGAAGTGACGCGAAATTTGTATTTGATTTTCATTATTATATTGCTTCAGTTCGTAAAGAAGCATGATTTAAAGCAATTCTTCGGGTTTATAAAATTACAATATATTCACTTAACAATAGTTTTGGGAGATCCATTCTTGTTGAGAGCCTCTAGTTGAATCATATAACAGCCACATTTTTGTCATCAAGTTCAATGACTTCAGCATGTTGTCGTGCACCATTGCAAGAGCAACTATATTTAATTAAAATATGTTTGAGATAGATTAAGAGGTGTAGACAAAGAAATTAAAGAAAATGTTTCAGTAGAAGATAGAAATCTGGTACCTGCTATAGAGCAGCCAGATATTTTCATTTTTGTGGCCATAGAAACGATCGACATCTTTCTCGTACGATGTGTAGTAGTGCCTCTGTGAATGTGTGAGTTGAAGAGATACACATTGACCACAATAATTCAGGCATCCGTTTCACTCTCGCGGCTACTGTTAGCTATAGACAAGGCGCAAGTACCGCAGAGGAATTAAATTAATGATAGCAAATTTTATGACCAGGACAAAAAAAATTACGTAAGCTATGTCTGAGCACAGTAAACTATGGAAATCGATATATATTGAACGATATATCGCTGTCTTCTGGAACTACACCGGCCTGTCAGGGGGAACAGCTAATAGCTGTACATTAGTGAAATTAGTTTGTGAATACATTAGCGGCTTACGCATATTTGTTGTTGTAACCAATCAACAAAAGTGAATTCCTTGTTAGCAGTACTGATAAAAATAAAATTAGTACCGAGCTGTTACCGCCGATCGGCCAAACGAATGTCGAAACCATTCTAGGTTACAATGAATATAAATTTTCACAAAGGCTTCACGGTACCGTACTTACAAGATCAATAGTAGAGGTTGCTCAGTATCATTGTTCATAACAACAGCAGCTAATGACAGTATATAAAGAACAGCAATTAAATTACTGCCGGCCGAAGTGGCCGTGCGGTTAAAGGCGCTGCAGTCTGGAACCGCGAGACCGCTACGGTCGCAGGTTCGAATCCTGCCTCGGGCATGGATATTTGTGATGTCCTTAGGTTAGTTAGGTTTAACTAGTTCTAAGTTCTAGGGGACTAATGACCTCAGCAGTTGAGTCCCATAGTGCTCAGAGCCAATTAAATTACTAACACGAAGACGATTACACTCTGCGGAGTCTTGAGGTGGACAAGGAAATGCCATCCGGTCAGTATAGTGAATGAGTCTATTGGAAAAGGAAGACCATATATGCAAACGAAACTGATGTTTTTTTATGATAATACTCGTACAAAGCACTTAGAATAAGCCAAGAGAAAATAAGTTCAAATGTGTTAAAGCTCCAAAACTTGGGAGACGTATTCATAAAATTTTAATTATCTCCCTCAAAAATTAAAGTAACGACACCACTTCTTGATTGCTTACATATAAGTCTGCAATTGTGACACGCATTGAAATTCCCGGGTCAGCGTTCCGCATGTTCCAAGTTGCAAGAACAATACGGGATTCAGCTCTTTCCCACCTCCGTGCTTCAAACGTGACGGATATCGTGGCTGCCAGGACTAGACTAGAATGAAGAGCGAAGAGACATCTTGAGAACCACGTAGCGTCCGAGCGACGGAGTAAAGACTACCATGCGCTTCCACGAGAAACGGTAGGAAGTACTCTGAAGCAGTTGTAACAAACAGGTGCAGAACTCGCCTTTCTATGAGTTTCGCACAAGTCACCGCCACCCAGGAGAGCAGAGGACTTATAAAGCAAAAAGCATTCCACCACAGAATTCCTCTCCAGTGCTTATCTCTTCATCTCACAGTAGCACTTGCACTCTGCGTTCTGTCCTTAATTATTTCCTGGGTTTACTCCAATCTCCGTCTCCCCTCACATTTTTTACCCTTCCCTCTACAACTCCCTCCTATTGTCCTGTATCTTCTTCTAGTCGGTCTTTTCCGTGCGTTTCATTTTTCGCTGATTCTGCGGAGACCCTCGTCAGTCCTTACCTTATCTGTCCACTTAATTTTCAATGTTCTTTTGTAGTACCAAAATCTCAAACGCTTCGATTCTTTTCGGATCCACGAATTACTAGCATACGTTGCTGTCCTCCAAACGAAAGTTCTCAGAAATTTCTTGCTCAGGGTCTATGTTTGATACCAGTAATACTCCATTGGCCGGGAATGTCCCCTTTGCCTGTGATAGTCTGCTTTTTATGTTCCCCTTGCTTCGTCCGTCGTGGGTTAAACTGCTTCAGGCTAGCAGAGTTCATTAATTTTTTTTTCTACTTCGTGATCACCAATTTTGATGTTTCCTGTTATTGTCGTTTCTGCTGCTTCTCATTACTTTAATCTTTTCCGGTTTACTCTCAGTACATTTGCCATACTCACTAGACCCTTCATTACATTCAGCAGGTCCTGTAATCCTACTGCACTTTCAACTAGGGTAGCAAAGTCTTCAGACAACCTTATCGTTGATATCCTTCCGCCCTGTATTTTAATCGACCAACTGAATGTTTCTTTTATTCCCTCATTACTTCTTCGATGTATAAATTAAATGGCAGTGACGAAAGGCTGCTACCCTGTCTTTTACCCTTTTTAAGCTGAGCATTTATTTCTTGCTCATCCGCCCTCATATATCCCTCTCGGTTACTCGTCTTTCGCTATAGCTTACTCATAATTTTCTCGGAATTTCGATCATCTTGCCCCATTTTGCCTTGTCGAACGCTTTTTCTAAATCAGAAAATCCTACGAACGTGCCATCACTTTTCTTCAGTTTTGCTTCCATTATCAAACACAACGTCAGAAACACTTCTCTGGTTCTATACTTTTCCTAAGGCCATCTAACCTATCCTCAGTTTTGTTTTCAGTTCTGTATATTGTTCTAGCCAGCAGGTTGAATGTATGAGCTCTTAAGCTGATAGTGTTGTAGTCCTCACACTTAGCACCCTTGCTGTCTCCGTATTCATCCGTAAGTCTGATGGTTCGTCGTCAGTCTCGTATATTCTTCACACCAACCACAGCAGTCACTTGATTGCCAGTTCCCCCAATAATTTTAGGAATTCCGATGGAATGTTTTCTGTTCTATCCGCCTCATTTGATCCTTCTTTTACATTGTGATTCTAACACTGGATCCCCTACACCTTCCACATCCACTCCAATTTCTTCTACTATCAAATTGTCAGCCATGTTCTCCGCCTCACAGAACTATTCAGTGTGTTATTCGCACTTATCCGCTCTTTCCTCTGCATTTAACTGTGGAATTATCGTTGCACTCGTAATGTTACCACGTTTAATTCCACTGAATACTGTTTTGACTTTTTTATATGCTGAGTCAGGATTTACGACGACTATTTATATCTCGGTGTTTACACATTCTACCTGTCTTGGCTTCTTTACATTTTTTGTTTGTGTCTTCCCTCAGTGATTTATGTTGTTGCATTCCTGTCTGTCTCCGAGGCTTTTTTGTAGTTCCTTCTTGCGTCGAAAAACTGAAGTATTGCCTCGGTTAATCAAAGTTTCCTATGTTTGCCTATCCAATATCTGAGCCCCTTTTATAGATATCCACTGCCCCTCAAAAAATCTGCTTACTCTGGTATTCCTTACTGCAATCCTCAGCGAACTTAAATTGCGTCTTATAGTTCCTCAGTACTTCTGCACTGAATCTTCCAGATGATTCTCTTAAGTTTCAGTCTTCGTTTCGTCATCACGAAATTGGGAGTCTGTATCTACTTCTGGTTATGTCTTACAATTCAATATTTGATTTCAAAACCTCTGGTTGACCGTGATATAATACAGCTGGAGTCTTCATCTGTCTCCTTGTCACTGAAAAGTATATCTCCTCCACTTGTGATTCCTAAACAGAGCATTCCCTGTTACACCCTGGAATTCATTGCAGAACTGAGTTATTTTCTCCTCTCTCATTCGTACTGCCAAGTCCATATTCTCCCATAACCTCTTCTTCTTTTCCTTCCCTTACAACGGCGTTTCAATCCCCCATGAATATTAGATTTTCATTTCCCTTTACATACAGAGTTACTCACTGAATATCCTCATATACTTTACCTCTTCATCTTCTGCTTGCGACGTCGGCATTTATGCCTGAACTAATGATGTCAGCGTTGGTTTGCTGTAGAAACTGATGAGAACAACCCTGTCACTGGACTGTTGATAACAGCTCACTGATAGCCTTACTTTCCTATCCATACCATTTTCTGGTGTTGTTGATATTACCCTGTAGTGACCGGAAATTCTTCTCTTCCTTACATTTCCCTTCATTGGCTCTCACTATACGAGTATGAAGTATAATATATACACGAGTATAACGTATCGAGCTTTAGCATTTACGTTTTCAGATTTTCTTGCTTTCTTAGTACGTTCAAACTTTTAAGATTCTGTGCTTCGCCTCGTATAATGTTATTCCTTCGTTGGTTTTCCATCTTTTTCTCATGGTCACCCGCTTTTTAGTAGTACCGTCCCGAAGATCTGAATTGGGGCTAATCCGAAGTCTTTTCTCAATAGAAAGATAACCATGACTTTTTTCAATTACGGATCACACGTTCTGTAGTTACACATTGTATGTCTTTACTGCAGTGGTTTCCATTGCTTTGTACATCCTAATGCCATTAATCATAGTTGATTCTTCCGCCTTTTAGGGGCACTTTCCCACCACAGTGACAAGAGATTGCCTTAAATTTCTGTCCGTTTCTCCATCCTCTTTGACAAGGCCGTTCGCAGAATGAGGATGACTTCTTATGCCGTAAGTTTTCGGTCACCATTTCTGATGATTTAAATTCAGAAGCTTAGGAGTGGCTGGGTTGTAACCACGACCCCACGGCGTTTTGATTATTAATGAAAGACGCTACCCCAAGTTTACGGATGCTAACCGTAGTATAAATGGTAATCATTTTCCTGTATTTGATGTGGAAGTACACTGCACCAGTCCAAGTCAAGTTCTTTGTAATTGCACAAAAAGAATCCCCCATTGTATGACACAGTGGCTTAGGCATATAACTGCTATCACTTAAATAGCCAACCCCGAACAAACACCAAATATTTGTGTCAAATAGGCCAGATACAGTCTGTCGACGATAAGTTGGCCGATGGCTAAGAAGTGTGCATGCGACGGTCGCTTGCCGGCGGTTTTCATTGTTCTCGATATTGAACTATGGAAAATATGTTTGTAGGAGAACATCAAGTGCGGTTGGCGTTGATTCTTTTAATATGAAACGAATAAAAAACTACCTATGCACCTATCTTCGTTTTGTGAATTTTATTAATATTTACTAAAAGTTATTTATTTCCAGTCAAACGAATTTCTCCAGACACGATAGAAGTTTCGGGTTTTTCCTTGGTGAGTTGAGTAAAAGACCACCCCCATACGCCTGCGGACACCCTCTAAACTCGGACAAATCCTGAGAAATATGAACAGACGGCAGCCCAATGTTGACTTCTGAAGTGTCGACAAACAAGCCCGAATGACGAAGAAGTAAGTACCAAACCATCTCCATGAATAACTGGGAATAGCTAGAGAAACTGTGGCCTTTGTCCTTGAAGACCAGTGTATCACAGTCACGGAAAAAGTGAAAAAAGTTAATTTCAGCCCTGGATAAGTTTCTCACATCCGGCACGACATTTTTAAAGCGTTAAAGCTGATCCAGATGTCTTTTTCATCTGCCAAATCGCCCTGGACGAGTGCCAGGTGACTCACTACAAACTCGAACCAGAGGGATAAAGCAAGCAGTGGAAACGTGTTGATTCGCCACCTCTGAAATACTCTCATTGAGCAAAGTTAGGCTAATGTCTACTGGAACTGCCATAGAGTGGTGCTAATAGACCATGCTCGGAAGGGGCAAACCGTCAGAACAGAACTTTACCATTTCTTGAAGAATTTGCGGGAAACTGTCAAGAGACAGCGTCACGGGAAGCTATCCGCAGGCGGGCTTTCCACGATAACGGATCGGGTCAGTCTCCACATGACACAGTCACTCGTGCTGTTACTTTGGGCTATTAAATTTGCCTGATAATGGACAAAAAAATACTTGGATCCCACTACGTTATCTTAAATAATTAAAGAAAATAAATAAATGTGATCTGTCAAATACACTCCAGCATAAAAAGAAACGCTACACGACAGAATTAATCCAATGGGACGGAAATGGGTAGACTTGATGTACGTTTAGAGACAAACAAATGATTATAATTTGAGAGAAATTGGATCATCTATTCAAGAGAAACAGCTTTACAAACTGAGCAAGTCAGTAACGTGTTGGTCCACATCTGGCCCTCATGCTAACAGTTGCACGGCTTGGCATTGATTGACAGAGCTGATGAATGTCCTCTTGAGTGATATCGTTGCAAATTCTGTCCAATTCGCCGTTTAGATCGTCAAAATCCAAAGCGGGCTGGAGGGCCCAGCCCATAATGTTCCAAACGTTCTCAATTATGAAGTAATCCGGCGATCTTGCTAGCCGGGTAGGGTCTGATAAACAAGAAGCCAAACAGGAGAATCTCTGGCCCTGTGTGGACAGGCATTATCTTGCTGATAAGCCCAGATAGGCTTCGTATGAAGAGCAACGAAAGGGGGTGTAGAATATCGTCGACGTACCGCTGAGGTGTAAGGGCGCTGCGATCGAAAATTAAAATGGTCCAGGTATGAAAACAAATCACACACCAGATGATCGCTCCCAGTTGTCGGGTCGTAAGGTGGGACACAGATAGGTTGCTATCCCACCGCAGTCCGGGGCCTCTCCAGGCACGTCTTCGCTGGTTATCGGGACTCCGTTCGCTAAAGGCAGTTTCATTCCAGTCAATGAGATTCGAAACCGAATGAGTTCAACTCCACTGCAAATGGGCTTGTTGGTGCACAGAGGTCACCGGCAGCCGCTGCAAGGGGAACCACGAGCTCAGCCCCTTTCAGCGAGCCGCCAATTAATGGGCTTTGTTGTCAAGAAACATAAAAGAAGGTTGTATACATCGAAGAATCCTAGAGATACTGGAAGGTAATCAGATAGATAATGGTAAGACAGAGATTTAGAAACCACGTTTTAAATTGTAAAACATTTCCAGGGGCAGATGTGGACTCTGACCACAACCTATTGGTTATGAACTGTAGATGAAAACTGAAGAAACTGCAAAAAGGTGGGAATTTATGGAGATGGATCCTGGATAAACTGACTAAATCAGAGGTTCTAGAGAGTTTCAGGGAGAGCATAAGTGAACAAATGACAAGAATGGGAGAAAGAAACACAGTAGAAGAAGAATGGGTAGCTTTGAGGGATGAAGTAGTGAAGGCAGCAGAGGATCAATTACGTAAAAAGACGAGGGCTAGTAGAAATCCTTGGGTAACAGAATAAATACTGAATTTAATTTATGAAAGGAGAAAATATGAAAATGCAGTAAATGAAGCAGACAAAAAGGAATACAAAGTCTCAAAAATGAGATCGACTGGCAGTGCAAAATGGCTAAGCAGGGATGGCTAGAGGACAAATGGATGTAGAGGCTTATCTCACTAGGGGTAAGATAGATACTGCCTACAGGAAAACTAAAGAGACCTTTGAAATAAAGAAAACCACTTGTATGAATATCAAGAGCTCAGATGGAAATTCAGTTCTAAGCAAAGAAGGGAAAGCAGAAAGGTGGAAGGAGTATACAGAGGGTCTATACAGGGGCGATGTTCTTGAGGACAATATTATTGAAATGGAAGAGGATGTAGATGAAGATGAAATGGGAGATATGATACTGCGTGAAGAGTTTGACAGAGCACTGAAAGACCTGAGCCGAAACAAGGCCCCGGGAGTAGACAACATTCCATTAGAACTACTGACAGCTTTGGGAGCGCCAGTCCTGACAAAACTCTACCGTCTGGTGAGCAAGATGTAAGAGACATTCGAAATACCCTCAGACTTTAAGAAGAATATAAAATTTCCAGTCCCAAAGAAAGCAGGTGTTGACAGATGTGAAAATTACCGAACTACATCTACATCTACATGACTACTCTGCAATTCACATTTAAGTGCTTGGCAGAGGGTTCATCGAACCACAATAATACTATATCGCTACCATTCCACTCCCGAACAGCGCGCGGGAAAAACGAACACCTAAACCTTTCTGTTCGTGCTCTGATTTCTCTTATTTTATTATGATGTTCATTCCTACCTCTGTAGGTTGGGCCCAACAATATATTTTCGCATTAGGAAGAGAAAGTTGGTGACTGAAATTTCGTAAATAGATCTCGCCGCGACGAAAAACGTCTTTGCTTTAATGACTTCCATCCCAACTCACGTATCATATCTGCCACACTCTCTCCCCTATTACGTGATAATACAAAACGAGCTGCCCTTTTTTGCACCCTTTCGATGTCCTCCGTCAATCCCACCTGGTAAGGATCCCACACCGCGCAGCAATATTCTAACAGAGGACGAACGAGTGTAGTGTAAGCTGTCTCTTTAGTGGACTTGTTGCATATTCTAAGAGTCCTGCCAATGAAACGCAGCCTTTGGCTCGCCTTCCCCACAATATTATCTATGTGGTCTTTCCAACTGAAGTTATTCGTAATTTTAACACCCAGGTACTTAGTTGAATTGACAGCCTTGAGAATTGTACTATTTGACAAGTAATCTAATTCCAACGGATTTCTTTTGGAACTCATGTGGATCACCTCACACTTTTCGTTATTTAGCGTCAACTGCCACCTGCCACACCATACAGCAATCTTTTCTAAATCGCTTTGCAACTGATACTGGTCTTCGGATGACCTTACTAGACCGTAAATTACAGCATCATCTGCGAACAACCTAAGAGAACTGCTCAAATTGTCACTCAGGTCATTTATATAGATGAGGAACAGCAGAGGTCCCAGGACGCTTCCCTGGGGAACACCTGATATCACTTCAGTTTTACTCGATGATTTGCCGTCTATTACTACGAACTACGACCTTCCTGACAGGAAATCACGAATCCAGTCGCACAACTGAGACGATACCCCGTAGGCCCGCAGCCTCATTGTGAGGAACGGTGTCAAAAGCTTTCCGGAAATCTAGAAATACGGAATCAACTTGAGATACCCTGTCGATAACAGCCATTACTTCGTGCGAATAAAGAGCTAGCTGCGTTGCACAAGAACGATGTTTTCTGAAACTATGCTGATTACGTATCAATAGATCGTTCCCTTCGAGGTGGTTCATAATGTTTGAATACAGTTATATGCTCCGAAACCCTACTGAAAACCGACGTCAATGATATAGGTCTGTAGTTGGATGGATTACTCCTACTACCCTTCTTAAACACTGGAGCGACCTGCGCAATTTTCCAATCTGTAGGTACAGATCTATTGGTGAGCGAGCGGTTGTATATGATAGCTAAGTAGGGAGCTATTCTATCTGCGTGATCTGAAAGGAACCTAATCGGTATACAATCTGGACCCGAAGACTTGCCCGTATCAAGCAATTTGAGTTGCTTCGCAACCCCTAAGGTATCTACTTCTAAGAAACTCATGCTAGCAGCTGTTAGTGTTTCAAATTCTGTAATATTCCATTCGTCTTCCCTGGTGAAGTAATTTCCGAAAACCGCGTTCAATAACTCCGCTTTAGCGGCACAGTCGTCGGTAACAGTACCATCGGCACTGCACAGCGAAGGTATTGACTGCGTCTTGCCGCTTGTTTACTTTACATACGACCAGAATTTCTTCGGATTTTCTACCAAATTTCGAGACAATGTTTCGTTGTAGAATCTATTAAAGGCATCTCGCATTGAAATCCGTGCCAAATTTCGCGCGTCTGTAAATTTTAGCCAATCTTCGGGATTTCGCGTTCTTCTGAACTTCGCATGCTTTTTCCGTTGCCTCCGCAACAGCGTTCGGACATGTTTTGTGTACCATGGGGGATCAGTTCCATCTCTTACCAATTTATGAGTTATGAATCTCTCAATTGCTGTTGCTACTATATCTTTGAATTTGAACCACATCTCGTCCACATTTGCATAGTCAGGTCGGAAGGAATGGAGATTGTCTCTTAGGAAGGCTTCTAGTGACACTTTATCCGCTTTTTTAAATAAAATTATTTTGTGTTTGTTTCTGCTGGATTTGGAAGAAACAGTACTGAGCCTAGCTACAACGACCTTGTGATCACTAATCCCTGTATCAGTCATGATCCTCTCTATTACCTCTGGATTGTTTGTGGCTAAGAGGTCAAGTGTGTTTTCGCAACCATTTACAATTCGCGTGGGTTCGTGGACTAATTGCTCGAAATAATTTTCGGAGAAAGCATTTAGGACAATCTCGGAAGATGTTTTCTGCCTACCACCGGTTCTGAACAAATATTTTTGCCAACATATCGAGGGAAGGTTGAAGTCCCCACCAACTATAACCTTATGAGTGGGGTATTTATTTGTTACGAGACTCAAATTTTCTCTGAACTGTTCAGCAACTATATCATCGGAGTCTGAGGGACAGTAGAAAGAGCTAATTATTAACTTAATTCGGCTGTTAAGTATAACCTCCACCCATACCAATTCGCACTGAGTATCTACTTCGACTTCACTACAAGATAAACCACTATTGACAGACACAAACACTCCACCACCAATTCTGCCTAATCTATCTTTCCTGAGACTTCGTAAAAATCTCTGCAAAATTTATTTCAGGCTTTAGCCAGCTTTCTGTACCTATAACGATTTCAGCTTCTGTGCTATACGTTTCTAGCATTTGTAGACTTAGAGGAAGCTTTTGACAATGTTGACTGGAATACTCTCTTTCAAATTCTAAAGGTGTCAGGTGTAAAATACAAGGAACGAAAGGCTATTTACAATTTGTACAGAAACCAGATGGCAGTTATAAGAGTCGAGGGGCATGAAAGGGAAGCAGTGGTTGGGAAGGCAGTGAGACAGGGTTGTAGCCTCTCCCCGATGTTATTCAATCTGTATATTGAGCAAGCAGTGAAGGAAACAAAGGAAAAATTCGGAGTAGGTATTAAAGTCCATGGAGAAGAAAAAAAAACTTTGAGGTTCACCGATGACATTGTAATTCTGTCAGAGACAGCAAAGGACTTGGAAGAGCAGTTGAATGGAATGGACAGTGTCTTGAAAGGAGGGTATAAGATGAACATCAACAAAAGCAAAACAAGGATAATGGAATGTAGTGGAATTAAGTCGGGTGATGCTGAGGGAATTAGATTAGGAAATGAGACACTTAAAGTAGTAAAGGAGTTTTGCTATTTGGGGAGCAAACTAACTGATCATGGTCGAAGTAGAGAGGATATAAACTGTAGACTGGCAATGGCAAGGAAAGCGTTTTTGAAGAAGAAAAATTTGTTAACATCGAGTATAGATTTAAATGTCAGGAAATAGTTTCTGAAAGGATTTTCATGGAGTGTAGCCATGTATGGAAGTGAAACATGGACGATAAATAGTTTAGACAAGAAGAGAATAGAAACTTTCGAAATGTGGTACTACAGAAGAATGCTGAAGATTAGATGGGTAGATCACATAACTAATGAGGAGGTATTGAATAGAATTGAGGAGAATAGGAGTTTGTGGCACAACTTGACAAGAAGAACGGACCGGTTGGTAGGACATGTTCTGAGGCATCAAGGGATCACAAATTTAGCATTGGAGGGCAGCGTGGTGGTTAAAAATCGTAGAGGGAGTCCAAGAGATGAATACACTAAACAGATTCAGAAGGTTGTAGGTTGCAGTAAGTACTGGGGATGAAGAAGCTTGCACAGGATAGAGTAGCGTGGAGAGCTGCATCAAACCAGTCTCAAGACTGAAGACCACAACAACAACGACGTTGTCACTGAAGCACAATTCAGACGTGGGATCGATGATGATGATGCATCTGGGGCTCTGGGTATCTCTCTGACGACTGCTCGGTCTTCACATTCTGTCGTCTCTCTAGGCCGACCGCTTCCTTCTTGTCGCTGTGTTCGGCTGTGATTCACCCTCTCCTGACAACATCGTCGAATCGTGGCATCAGTCCCATTGAAATGTCGAGCGATTCGCCGTTTACTCCAGTCGCCTTCTTTGAGCCCAACTACACGTCCTCTCTCAAATGCTGACCTCTGTGTGTTTTGTTCACGCGCTTGTCTACGAAGCATAGTTACTGTCCAACTAAGTACAGCGAATGAAATATGCAACGACTTTATGCTCTGATGGCGACATATCTGTCTTGGAGTGTAATTGCTAATTTTTGTTCGGTGTTTCTACTTGTTTTACTCTTAATGCTCAGAGGTTTAGTCCAGCACAGTGAGAGAGACAGAGCGCTACCAAAATAAGCGACGTGTGCCTTCTGTAATCCTCTTCGCTGGCTCACCTTGAACAGTGGCGTCGAGTGTGCAGATATTCTTCCGCGCAGTTTGGCGGGCACCGCATTTCGTTTCCGTAATCTCTAAGGTCAACCGGCTGCGGGCGCAGCACCGTGTATTTGTTCCCTAATTAAGTTCCAGTTTGGGGCGGAGCGCTCGAAGCAAACAGCAAGTAGGCACTGTGCCCCCGCTACCCGCCACCCGCCACCTGGCGGTCGCGCGCCGCACCTGTAAACACGCCGCAGCTCGCCCGCATATTTCACGCGGGTATTACGACGCCGCCGGCCGCCAAGACGGCGTCCCCGCTAACGGCTGGCTGCGCCGCCTAATAAGGCTCGCGAGCGTAATCCTCTTAGCGCGGCGAATAACTTGTCCGGATCCGAGCATTATTTAACGCGGCTTTAGCCGCCAGCTGTCCTCGGCCGCTACCGCCCATCTCCTAATTCTGTCCCACCCATTCTCCGCCGCGCGAATAATACACGCTCGTCTCTGGGGCTTTAGTGCGCAACTCCGCGTGTGACTTGTGTGAACGCTGACTTACATCTCCTTTTTCCGCCACGAACAAAGTACTTCCACACTGTTTAATCCTCTTCACATTCTGTGCTATACAGAATGTAAAAAGAAAAAGATGTTAACAAAACTTTCACGACGCATTTACCATACACAGGAGAAAAAACATGCTACTTATTTATGGAACCGGGAACGGTTTTTTTCCGTTTGATAATTAATTTTCAGCAGTTATTGATAGTACATTAATCATCTGGAACACACAGGCACAGAAAATATCTGAATAACCTATGAAATTCTTTCATAGGTGATGCATTCAGCGTGCCGTCCATTAGCACTGTAATGTGGAGACTGTTGAGGATCGCAAAAAACATTATTTCCTTGACGATATCTTGAAAATCTAGAGAGAGAGAGCGTGTGAGACAGAGTGAGAGAGAGAGAGACAGAGAAATAGTTTCCTGAATGAAACAGTCCCCTACGCTAAGCTGTTTCTCCACAATGGCTTTTGTAGACTGGAATAAACTCTTTTGAAGTGGTGAAGGTAGCAGTAGTAATACCTTCTCAGTACTCAAAGTGTCGAGACTAGGTTAATGAAAAGTAGAAAAACTTCAGGATATCCTGTTTTGATTACAGCTCTCAGTTCAGTTTTCCACCGTAATTTCTACTCCGACGTCTAATATGCACCAGAAAAAAAACTGTCTCTTAACTTTTTGGACGGGCTGTGTATACAGGAAGCGAAGTTATCCACTACTTGCTTCAGAACCAGACTACAGTTATAAGAATCGAATGGTGTTAAACGGAAAGTAATTGAGAAGGGAGAAAGTGTAATAACTCTCTCCCAAGTTCTTCAGTCTGTACAATGAACAAGAACGAAACCAAGGACACATTTGTAAGAGAAATTGAAGTTTCGAGAGAAGAAAGAAAAGCTTTGCAGATGATATTGCAATTCTATCAGAGACGGTAAGGACACATTTGTGAGCCGGCCGGGGTGGCCGAGCGGTTCTAGGCGCTATAGTCTGAAACTGCGCGACCGCTACGGTCGCAGGTTCGAGTCCTGCCTCGGGCATGGATGTGTGTGATGTCCTTAGGTTAGTTAGGTTTAAGTAGTTCTAAGTTCTAGGGGACTGATGACCTCAGAAGTTAAGTCCCATAGTGCTAAGAGCCATTTGAACCATTTGAACACATTTGTAAAGGAAATTGAAGTTAAGAGAGAAGAAAGAAAAATTTTGCAGATGACATTGCAATTCTATCAGAGACGGAAAAGAATTAACAATAGCCATTGAACGGTGTATGTAGTGTCTTAAAAATAAGTTATAAAACGGAAATCAGCAAGAATAAAAACAAGATTATGAGGTGAGACACTAAAAGTAGTAGATGAATTTGTCTTCAGTGATGAGTCCCGCTTCGAACTGAGCTTACGGCCCGACAACGGGAGTGATGCTCTGGGGTGCCATTTCTTTTCATATTAGTAATACTTTCGTTGTCAAGGCGGCACCCTTAGAGAACAGCGATGCGTTAACGATACACTACTACCCGTTTTTTTGGCAAATCATCCTGTGCGAGATAATGCCCACTCGCCCAGCTCGGGAGTCTGATGATGTGACGCGCCAATTGGACAGAATTTGGCGCGATATCCCTCAAGAGGACATCCAACAACTCTGTCAATCAGTACCAAACTAACTGCTTGCGTTCGACGCGTCGAAAAGAAAGACTTGCACCCGGCGAAAGGTCTACCCGACGGGAGGCCCTACTCACACGACATTTACATTTATCTTTACTGCTTGATTGATGCCCAGAGGTGGACTAACACGTTACTGACGTGGTCAATTTGTGAAACTCTTACTTACGTCACAGCTATCGGTTTCAGTCTCATTCGGATAATTCCTTCGGGGTGCGTTTTTTTTTTTCTTTTTTTTTTTTTTGTCTTAAAGTATATTTCTGTTTCTACGTACTTACGTGGTTTTGTAGCTACGTTTGTGTTATGTCTTAGTGTGTGTTTGCTTCATCTTCTGTTTCTGTATCATTTTCTTTATCATCTCTGCTGTTGCATACTGTTACGGCTATGACTGATAATACGGTCTCTCTTATGCTTTTGTGTCTCCTATTCTTTCAAGGTATACACCTTTTTCTGGATTCCTGAGGGAGTTCTACACGTTGTCTTGTGTCATCATTTGTCTTCTGTCCTGTTTATAAGAGATGGAGCAGAGCGTTACGTGTTCGGGGTAGTTAATTTCTCCACACGTCCATTCTTGGCTCGGATGGATGTTTATCCGATGTAAGTGTGTTGGATGGACCATGTACGGTTAGGAAGCTTGTTGTCAAGTGGCTTAGGGTAGCGTGTTTAATTTTTAATCGCTCCTTTATGTTTCGGAAGAAGTCACAGATTCTCTTGTCCTGTTCGCCTGTGTCCAACTCATTTTGCCACGTATTCACCCACCATCTTTTAAGGTGTCTTTTGTCGATGACGTGTTTCCTGTGATTACTGTTATTTTGTCCCTGGAGTTAATCTACATCCAGTATGTTGCAACACGGCACGTAATGATGATGTCGACTGGAAATGCCCTGCTGCTACACAGAAGTATTCCAGAGACGTAGTTTCCTGTCAGGCTAAGTTTATTTGCCCATGTGCTTGCCGTAAAGCATATAATGGATTCAAATATTGCAGAATGGTGTATTCTCATGTATGTTATTTGAAGCCCGTAATGGTATATTCTCATGTATGTTAGCTGAAGCCCGTAATATGTAGAGTATTCTTGCCATTTTTTGTCGCAATTTTCCGCCTTAGTCGGCTGTAGTCTGCATGAGGATCTTCAAGGAAACTCCTTTATCAGTCATCATTCTGAAGAATCGTGTCGTCTGTTTTCGTGTTTGGTATTTGTGTCCAAGTTTCATCTGATGGGTTTCTAACGAATCTTTCTGTAAAGAGGATGTAATACGTTTTTGTCGAGACAGTCGTCAGTGTTTCAGAGGAATTGTTTGTAATAAACTACTTTATCACACTGAAGCGCCAAATAAACTGGTATAGGCAGCCATACTCAAATAGAGACATATATAACCACGCAGAACACAGCGCTGCGGTCGGAAACGCCTATACAAGACAACAAGTGTCTGGCGCAGTTGTTAGATCGGTTACTGCTACTGCAATGGCAGGTTATCAAGACATAAGTGAGTTTGAACACACGAGCGATGGGACACAGCATCTCCGAGGTAGCGATAAAGTGGGGATTTTCCCGTACGAACATTTCACGAGTGTACTGTGAATGCCGGCCGGAGTGGCCAAGCGGTTCAAGGCGCTACAGTCTGGAACCGCGCGACCGCTACGGTCGCAGGTGCGAATCCTGCCTCGGGCATGATTGTGTGTGAAGTCCTTAGGTTAGTTAGGTTTAAGTAGTTTTAAATTCTAGGGGACTGACGACCTCAGAAGTTAAGTCCCATAGTTTTCAGAGCCATTTGAACCATTTTGTACTGTGAACATCAGGAACCCGGTAAAACGTCTCCCACATCGCTGCGGTCAGAAAAAGATCCTACAAGAACGGGACCAACGACGACTGAAGAAAATCATTCAACGTGACAGAAGTGCAGCCCCTCCGCAAATTGCTGCAGGTTTCAACGCTGGGCCATCAACAAGTGTCAGTGTTCGAACTGTTCATCGAAACATCATCGATATGGGCTTTCGGGACCGAAAGCCCACTCGTGTACCCTTGATGAACGCACGACACAAAGCATTATCGAGCGGATGGACGTGTACCGGGATGGAGACAATCTATGGATCAGGGGGCTGTTCAAGCTGGTGGATGCTGTGTAATGGTATAGGGTGCGTGCAGTTGGAGTGATATGGGATCCCTGACACTTCTAGAAACGACTCTGACAGGTAACACGTACGATCTGGTCACCTGCTTCCATTCATGTCCATTGCACATTCCGACAAACTTGGGCAATTCCAGAAGGACAATGCGACACCCCTCACGTCCAGAATTGTTACATATTGGCTCCAGGAACACTCTTCTGAGTTTAAACACTTCCGCTGGCAACCAAACTCCTCAGATTGAGCATATCTTGGATTTCTTGCAACGTGCTGTTCAGAAGAGCTCTCGATCCCTCGTACTCTTAGGAATTTATGGTCATCCCTGCAGGATTCATGGTGTCAATTTCCTCGAGCGCTACTTCAGACATTAGTCGAGTCCATGCCAAGCCGTGTCGCGGCACGTGTGCACGCTCGCGGAGGCCCTACACAATATTAGGCAGGTGTAGCAGTTTCTTTGGTTCTTCAGTGTAGCTTAAAATTGTGCTCTAAAGATGGAGCTTAGAACAGATGAAGTTACATTTTGAATGGCACAACTACAGTAATTTCGATGTGCACAATAGTTATATGTACTTTTCTTTAAGCTCATTAGCTTCATTCAGACATGTAGGCCCACGCACTCCTGTCAGCTGTTATTGATAGCTGGACTTTAGAAGGCTGGAACTAAATCGACAGTGACCAAATTTAGAGAGTGTGAAAATGTTTTTGCAAGAAAATGGCTACTGGGTAAGTAACCAAATCCTTTATTAATAAGCACTCGAAATCAAACGACCAGTGTCCAGTAAATCTCAGAGCAATAAATACCGGCAAAAAATTAAATGTGAGCCTCTGGAATCAGTCATATATGGGAACGAATGATTTTCAGATGTTCCTGATAATTCGAGTATGCAACTGTGTGTCTCCTGTGCCAGAGAGATCGTTCTTGGCGCAGGCAGTAAGTCTTGTTAGCCTGTCTGGGTCAAACGGAGGCCACTCGCATCGTGAATGTTTCAGGCGGGGCCTGTCCACGCATCGGCGTCTCGGTGTGGTGCGGGTCAGACACTTGGAGGCACTTGCTGGCCACCGCCAGGCCACCTCAGCCATAACCTGATACGCGTGGGATTGCAACAGCACAATCTACTTCCGCAGAACATGCAAACTAGTCAGCCGGCGAATGAAGATCATCAGTGGGCTAAGGCGGATGCATCGGCTAGTAGATGGAAGACAAAGCAACGAGTAAGCCAAATAAGACCTCTTGTCTTTTGCGTACAACCCCTTTTAACTTTTTAAATTTCCCGTCTTGCGCTTCCTCTGGGTCATCTGGGCTTGCCAGTCTTCAGAAAATTATCAAAAGTAGTTCAGATACCTGCTGTAGTTGCGTAAAGGAACTACGTACTGCGAAGATCTGTTTCGGGGCCTTGTTCACACTCAAGTGGTTTATTTAACCTGAGTATAAAGACAAGATACGAGCGTGTGCTAAAATCTGACACCTCCGAACTCTTTGTGTAAAATTCTGCGAAACTTTTTAAATAATACATACTTTATTAATATTCTACATCTTTGTTGTTAATGTCTACATATTTATCACTCAACATAGTCATCATGCTGACGAACAAACTTCTCCTAACGAGAGACAATTTGTTGAAAGCGTCACTGTAGAATGTTTGATTTCGTTGACGGAGTCAGAACCTCACCTCTGCTTGCACCCGTTAGTCACCATCAAAGTGTAGTCCTCGAAAGCGTTCTTTAAGTTTTGGGAACAGATGGCAGTCGGATGGAGCCAAGTCATGACTGTACGCAGGATGATCGGTGACAGTGAGTTCAAGATGCGGATTACTGCATTTTTCGCAGCGCTCGCTTGTGATCTGGCATTCCGTGCTAAAGGAGAGAATGCTCCACGTGATACCCACAGTGCACTGCAGTTCTGCAAAGATGCCTTGTACACGCTCACGTGATATCCGACACGTATTTTAGAGCTGTCCCTATGTTATGCAGTGAAGGCTTTCACGACCGGATGTTTCAACCAGAGAATTCTCCAGGGTTGTATGGCAATGGTCCATGGTACTCTTCCATCCCTGACGTTTCGTCCAAAGCTACGTTGGACATCGGAGATGCTCCTGGTTATGCTGAGTCTTCTGCTCTGATGAGATCGTCAACCCCAATTCCAATGAGTGCTGTCGGTTATCATACGAGGTCGTCCCCTCCTAGCTCTACAACACACGTCGAGGCTAGCACCACCATTTCCTTTATTACAAATACGAACAACGTAACGCCGCATATTACCGATGTCTATACAATCATCACCGTGCACAGCTTTCATTCATCTATGGATTTCAATTAGAGGCACACCCTCTGCGACTAGAAACTCGATTACAGCACGCTGTTCTTCGCCCACCGACACAGTTACATTACGGACAAGGGTGTTAGTCACTACAGTTCTGAACCCTCTAGCGGCACAGAATTATAACTTGCGCCACCGGAGAGGGAAAGTCAAGCGAGTAATACTTCAACCGAGAACAAAATAAAAAATTTCAGGGGCATTACTTTTCAACACGCCTTCGTAGTAGTAGATACAAGAAATACAATTAGAGATAATGACGCAAAAAATACTGATCATACTGTTTAAGAGAAATTTATACTACAGTAATTAAGATCCAAGTACATGAGAGGTCGGGACACACACTGGGAGGCCAGGAGGAAGAGGAGGACGAGTAAAAATAGGTGAGTAAAAGATAAACTAGTAGATGGAAAGGAAAGCGAATTAAACAGTGGCTAGGGATAAAGAAATTCCTAAATCTAAGCACTGAAATAAAATAGACACACAGTAATGTTGTTGTTGTTGTGGTCTTCAGTTCTGAGACTCGTTTGATGCATCTCTCCATGCTACTCTTTCCTGTGCAAGCTTCTCCATGTCCCAGTACTTACTGCAACCTACAGCCTTCTGAATCTGCTTAGTGTATTCATCTCTTGGTCTCCCTCTACGATTTTTACCCTCCACGCTGCCCTCTAATACTAAATTGGTGATCCCTTGATGCCTCAGAACATGTCCTACCAACCGATCCCTTCTTCTAGTCAAGTTGTGTCACAAACTCCTCTTCTCCCCAATTCTATTCAATACCTCCTCATTAGTTATGTGATCTACCCACCTAATCTTCAGCATTCTTCCGTAGCACCACATTTCGAAAGCTTGTATTCTCTTCTTGTCTAAACTATTTATCGTCTACATTTTATAGCCTCTCTACTTCGACCATCATCAGTTATTTTGCCCCCAAATAGCAAAACTCCTTTACAAATATAAAGAGCAAAATACATTTAAAAAAAGGCATTACAAGTAAAATTATACATAACTCTGTAGTGTGCATTTTAGTTGTCAGCATCAAGTTGGGTGTGATTTACACAAGTATCAGTTTATCACGCCATATTTCAAAAACTATTGTCAATAGTGATGGTCGTATTAGCGCTGTTTTTGAACTTATGTGGTGACTGATATGCTAACTGTTAAACCATGAACATGCTACCAAGGGCAAGACACTCCATTACTTGCATGCTTATGTCATTTGTTGATTCCAATTTCATCATTACGCTAGCTTATTCTCACTACAGAAAAAAGCTGTTCTACAGTTGAATAATGGTGTAAGCATATGATAGCGACTGGGTATGTCTAAAGTTGCTGGAACAATTCAAGTGGAGATCGCCATGCTGCATTTCCAGAGGACGGGACGTGAACGTGCAATATCGCTTTATTTCGGACGTTTACAAAGGTCGACTCACTTTTATGAGGGATTAGGCGTTCATGACCAACAGATTACACAGACAATTGGCTGCAGAACGAGTTATGACGAAAAGGTTTCAGGACAACAGTGTCAGCAGAGTAGTAGGCATCGTTCCTTCCAGAAGCACAACTTTCTTAGAAGACAGTAGGATTTTCCAGTAGATCTGATGAAGAGACATATGAAAACAGCTGAAAACGGGACAGAGGCTACAGGCAGACTGTCAACACGAACTTTCAGCAATACATTACTAGAAGCTGGACTCAGATCTCTAGTTGTGATGTATCGTCTAGTCTCAGACAAAACTTTTATGCTTTGGAACCGGTGTCAATTGGGACATTGGGGGGGTACTCTAAGGATTCGGTGATGAGTTTCGCTTCTGTTAGTAGGGCTTAGATCGAATCGACTGTGTTCTAGATGACCGCTGATAAGTCACAGGAAGCAGCGGTTAGCAAGACCTATAGCTCTCCAATTTCTGGAACCCGTCTGTGAGGAGCTTCTACATATGACAGCAGCAATTGATCAACAGATACTAATTACTCGCAATGTGCGGTGAACCCTACAGCATACCCTCTATGACACCATAATCCAGCAGGACAAAGCAAGATCCCACAGTGCACACCACAGACTCCTTGAGTAATGTAGGATTCCTCGACTGGCCTGCCCGTTTGACTAATTTGTCTCCCAGAGAGTTTGTGTAACAAGTGACAGGAATATTCATATTTCCATACCACGTCCATGCAGCAATATTCATGAACTGACACAATTTATGTTTCATGCATAGCATGAAATTCCCGAAGATGACTTTATTAATAGGCTTACTAACACAACAGAGAGAACAAGATGGTATCTGTGCCAGTGTTTGTCAGGAGGCTCAGAGAATGGAGGGGCCTGGTGAAACCTCATACTGACGCTGTGAATGTGTTCGAAACTCAGTGAAAGTTTAATCATTGAATAACTGATGTGTGATCACAGTATTCACCAAGTTCAGTGAATGTGATAACATTGGTAATACTTCCCATTTTCGTCAGTGTGTTATCAAGGCTGTTAATTGCACTTGTCAGTTACAAAAATAGCTTTTTATATAGCCTCTGCAATCAGTATTAGGTAAAATCATTACTCATGTAAATTATTGCAGTATAATTAATGTACATTGCAACATCTTTTAAGTCAACAGTAAACATATTTTGGACCACAGCTAGAAACATTGCAGTTACCTTTAAAGGAAATTGAAAAGAGAAACATAACACAGTCATGACGTTACTAATATTACTTCTGGTTTGCTTTCCATCACCATGTGGCAATATGTGTATCGGTTGGACAGCTCAGTAGGAAGGTAGCTTCAATTCCTGCAGCTCTATGTGAAAGTACAGCTTTCGTTTGTGATTTACTTTTGCGAGCTTCTAAATAGAAGCGACATAGTTTCTTGTACCTGTGCTTGTTAGTTTTCTCTGTGTCTTTACTTACTAGTCACAGTCCCACGTTTTAATGAATGTGTAGTCTATAGTTCCACCGTCTTTAGTATGGACAGTGATTGAAGCGGTTAGATACTGACTGAATTGGTGACCTTCCGCTCTCAGCTCCAAGAGGTGGTGACTTCAATCACGCAGTTTGAGGTTGTTTCCTATGGGCATCACATTCGAGGGGCGGATGTGGATATACAAGGGACGTCCTGCACGATCCATGCACCCCCCGACCGGTCAGTTACTGTGGCCGCCCTGGATACTGCCTGCTCTAACGCTGACCCCTGACCCATGTTCGAAGGTGTAATACCACTGTTCTTTCAATTTTGGACAACCCCCCTCCCCCAGCCCCACCTGTTGTCCTTGAGATTGGAGTATGGTACGTATCCACACTTCCTGAATGGTCCCATTGTAAACCCTGACGGGCAATAAGCGCAGCCATTCTTCCCATTGCATTTATTACTTTCAATAGCCTGTGATAACCACGTCTTCCATCCTAACCACATCCCACTCGGGATCCTGTAAAGTTGGCAGAATGAGGATGTCTCTTCATACTGGAAGTCTTCAATACCCATTGCTGATGATATTAAAAAAAAAGTGTGGAAAATGTCTTTTTTGTGTCTACAGCTGTTCAGATTTATTCATTCTCTAGCGGTTTAGATACTGACTACCACCTTCACAGGACATGGTAAGATGGTAGCCAGTACCGAAACCGCCAGAGAATAAATAAATTGTGCAGCTGTTGGCATAAAAATTTATGTTCTCCAAGTATTTATCCACTTGAAGAAGGAAGCTTTATCAAAATTTCTGTGGCTGGGAGTAAACTTGGGACCCAGAACGCATCGATTTCTAGCCAAAGATAACACCCCTTGACCGTGAAAACCCTTGTTTCAAAAGCTAAAACCAGAGAAGGTCTTCCGGCCAGCTAACAAATGCTAGGTAAGTCCGGAAACTGAATACATGCGCAATACAACGTGAAATTATCTTATATTCAAGACGTTTCACTATGTTTAAATACTATAATTTTGTACAAAGAATGAAATTTGTGGTAAAACACAATCGTAATTAAATATTGTCAGTTAGCTTGTGAAATACATGAAAAAAATACCGAAACTCGGTGTCATAATGTCACTTCAGGGCTACCAGGTATGAGATATCACGATAAGTGTGTGAGGAATGTTGCTTAAAATAAACTGAATATCAGTCTCTTAAGTTGTGCCAAGTGATTGCTTCCGAGTTACACGTATTTTTACTCCGAGATCAGCCTGTGAAGTGGAAACGGGTAAGATATAGCCTGTCACTTGACTAGATTTAATGAATCACGAATAAATTCATATCATCGACGGACAGACTTGTAATGGTTCACAAATGTGAATACAAACACACATACACACGTATATAAGCCGACCGTTGTGGCCGGATAGTTCTAGGCGCTTCAGTCTGTCGCAGGTTCGAATCCTGCCTGGGGCATGGATGTGTGTGATGTCCTTATGTTAGTTAGGTTTAAGTAGTTCTAAGTTATAGGGGACTGATGACCTCAGATGTTAAGTTCCATAGTGCTCAGAGCCATTTGAACGATTTTGAACACGTATATAAGCTGATATGAAATATCAGGCTGACAGTAAGTTCCATGTGCACAAGCCGGATGCTGTTCGCCAGTGAACAACATGGACAGTCGCGGCGGAAGGAGTTCTCGAAATGATGGAGCGTACATCGTCAATAGCTACATCAAATGTATATCAGCACAACCATCCATCTGGTGGATTGCACACCACGAAGGACTGCACCCGTTTCATTTCCAAAGCGTCCAGGCATTGCAACCGGAGGACTACAACAGGCCCATGAGATTTGCGCTGTGGTTTCTGCAGGAATCCGTTGCAGACCGAAGCTTCACAGCGAGTGCCGTCTTCACCGATGAGGCTGCGTTCTCGCTCGAGGGTGTGATGAACGTTCACAACATGCATAAGTGGAAGGCATGTGAACCCGCATGCTACACGTACGGATGCCCCACAGCGCAATTTACTCTTAACGTTTGGGCTAGCATCGTTGGAGATTTTAATTGGCACGTATATTCTCCGGGAACCGACTTTTCGGTGGCACGCATCTCGTATTCCTACGATAGGTTCTGCCGGACATGCTGAATGATGTTCCCATGTCTATCTATCACCGCATTCGATTTCAGCACGACGGAGTCCCCGTACACTTCAGCAGGCAAGTGAGGGAACATCTGCAGGCAACCTTTCCCGGCCAGGAGATTGTTCGCGGTGGGCCAGTTGCATGGTCACCATAACCACCCGATCTGTCCCGAATCATGTCGGGGTTCCTGAATGGTCCCATGTATGAATCCCCTGTTAATTCGCCGGAGGACCTAGGGGACAGCATCGTTCCGGCAGCAGGATGTCCTCGAAATACACCAGGTATCTTTGAAAGGGTGCACCGTTCAATGCAGCGACATCGTCAAAACTTTGAGCATCTCCTGTAGTGGGCGTACGTTTGTAGCATGTGATTGCAACACCATTTAGTAGCCCCGGATGGCCTTTGTGACGCCCAGTTCCCATGTGATTACTGATCCTTGTTCCATGCCTTACCTGCCGGCGAATGTTAATAAACAAAAATTTCATCGTGATTTTTATTAAAAAGCATATTTTTATTTTTAATCGCTCATGGTAATAAAATGAAAGTATTCGCAGTATATTAGAATTTGTTGAAAATGCGAACCGTCAAAGTGAAAATAAAATACACTTATCAAGAAAAAGTTTTGCGTCACCCCGGTTCCACAAACTCCTGAAGACACACGTTGACTGTGGATATTGTATCACAGACACAGTCCCTTCGACTGTTCAGAGGTGTCTATAAGCCCGCCCAAAGATGAAAACAACCATGCGTGAGCAGCACCTATTAGACGGAGAGGGTCCGACAGCCGATCAGTGCCAGTCATTACACCAGGAAGGAGGCACACGGCTCGTGTAGTCTATAGTTCAACTATGCTTAGACGGTCAACACTGTGGTTAGATCGCGTCCGCATTGTTACTTTGTGTCAGGAAGGGCTCTCAACAACGGAAGTGTCCAGGTGTTTCAAAGTGAACCAAACCAATGTTGTTCGGACATGGAGGAGATGCAGAGAGACAGGAACAGTCGATGACATGCCTAGCTCAGGCCGCCCAAGGGCTACTACTGCAGTGGATGACCGCTACCTACGGATTATGGCTCGGAGGAGCCCTGACAGCAACGCCACCATGTTGAATAATGCTTTTCGTGCAGCCACAGGACATCGTGTCAACGACTCAAACTGTGCGCAATAGGCTACATGACGTGCAACTTCACTCCCGACGTCCACGGCGAGGTCCATTTTTGCAACCACGACACCATGCAGCGCGGTACGGATGGGCCCAACAACATGATGAATGGACCGACGAGTGTCGCATATGCCTTCAACCAGACAATCGTCGGAGACGTGTTCGGAGGAAACCAGGTCAGGCTGAACCCCTCAGACACACTGCCCAGCGAATGCAGCAAGGTGGAGGTTCCCTGCTGTTTTGAGATGGCATTATGTGGACCGACGTACGCCGCTGGTGGTCATGGAAGACGCCGTAACGGCTGTACGATACGTGAATGCCATCATCCGACCGATAGCGCAACCATATCGGCAGCATACTGGCTAGGAATTGGTCTTCATGGACAACAATTCGCGCTCCATTGTGCACATCTTGTTAGTGACTTTCTTCAGGATAATGACATGACTAGACATTAACCTATCCAACATGCCTGGGATAGATTGAAAAGGGATCTACGCCGAATCGACCGCCGTTGAGGAGTGGGACAATCAGGACCAGCAGTGCCTTGATGAACTTGTGGATAGTGTGCCACGATGAATACGAGCATGCATCAATGCAAGAAGACGTGCTACTGGGTATTAGAGGTACCGGTGTGTACAGCAATCTGGAACACCACCTATGAAGGTCTTGCTGTATGGTGGTACGGTGGTACAATATGCAATTTGTGGTTTTCTTGAGCTATAAAAAAGACGGAAATGATGTTTATTTTGACCTCTGTTCCAATTTTCTGCACAGGTTCCGGAGCTCTCGGAACCGTGGTGACGCAAAACTTCTTTTGGTGAGTGTACTTTTTATATGTAGACTTTATACAGTATTACTGTATAATTACTTCATTCAATAACAAGGTACTTCGAAAGCATATACTAAATTTTGCTTTACATTTATCTTTCTCATAAAAAATAATAATTTTTGAAATTTTCTACATGACTGGAGTAGCAAACGTATAATGAAATCTTCTTGTAGAAGTAAACAGCAGTTCGAAATTGGAAGATTTATTAAAACCCCATTACCATAGTTTCAGCGTTTGCAAAAACGTCTTCTTCAGGGGGAAGTGTATACAACCTGATTAAGTTAACAGTATAAACACAATTACACAATGATGTATCGTCACTAACACAAAAGCAGTGCAATATAAAATGTCACCTCCATAATAAATTAAAACATGTACAACATTGTTGTTGTCATACGGTATTTGCTCACCACTGTACAGATAGTGCACTAACATAACGTACTCAACGCTTACTCTATTGCCAGAAGCTGTCCTTAGCGCAAGCGTAGCCTACGCGATGTTTACGTTCTCTATATTTCCTTCCGAAGAAGATGTTTCTATAAACTCTGAAACCATAATAAAGGGATTTCAATAGCCTTTCTAATTTGCAACTGATTGGCTGTTTACTATTTGTATAAGAACAAAAACAATAAACTTCATTTTTATATAAATATTATGATACATCTCTATTTAATTAACATTTTATTTATTTAATAATTATAGATTTTAATGGTAATAAAAATACTACCAGCTACTTTTTATTTCACTAACACTCTGCCAATTTAGCTACCGGCTGTTTCACTGAAATGTGTACAATAATTGGTATTTACAAGGGCTAATATATCTTCCAGTCTTCAAAGGCGATATTTTGAAGTTTTCTGAGAATCTTCTAGTTCTGCTTTAGGGACTTGATGCATTGAAAGATTTAAGAACAGATCTATGTATTTGTGATAGTTGAATGCAGTGACACTTATTACGAAAACAAAAGAATATATACAGGGTGAGTCACCTAACATTACCGCTGGATGTATTTCGTAAACCACATCAAATACTGACGAATCGATTCCACAGACCGAACGTGAGGAGAGGGGCTAGTGTAATTGGTTAACACAAAACATAAAAAAATGCACGGAAGTATGCTTTTTAACACAGACCTACGTTTTTTTAAATGGAACCCCGTTAGTTTTGTTAGCACATATGAACATATAAATAAATACGTAATCAGTGCCGTTTGTTGCATTGTAAAATGTTAATTACATCCGGAGATATTGTAACCTAAGTTTGACGCTTGAGTACCACTCCTCCGCTGTTCGATCGTGTGTATCGGAGAGCACCGAATTACGATGGGATCCAAAGGGAACGGTGATGGACCTTAGGTACTGAAGAGACTGGAACAGCACATTTCGTCCACATGCTAACACCTTTTTATTGGTCTTTTTCACTGACGCGCATGTACATTACCTTGAGGGGTGAGGTACACGTACACACGTGGTTTCCGTTTTCAATTACGGAGTGGAATAAAGTGTGTCCCGACATGTCAGGCCAATAGATGTTCAATGTGGTGGCCATCATTTGCTGCACACAATTGCAATCTCTGGCGTAATGAATGTCTTACACGCCGCAGTACATCTGGTGTAATGTCGCCGCAGGCTGCCACAATACGTTGTTTCACATCCTCTGGGGTTGTAGACACATCACGGTACACATTCTCCTTAAACGTACCCCACAGAAAGAAGTCCAGAGGTGTAAGATCAGGAGAACGGGCTGGCCAATTTATGCGTCCTCCACGTCCTATGAAACGCCCGTCGAACATCCTGTCAAGGGTCAGCCTAGTGTTAATTGCGGAACGTGCAGGTGCACCATCATGCTGGTACCACATACGTCGACGCGTTTCCAGTGGGACATTTTCGGGCAACGTTAGCAGATCATTCTGTAGAAACGCAGCTGTTTGGGCCCCTGCAATGAAGTGAGGACCAATGAGGTGGTCGCCAATGATTCCGCACCATACATTTACAGTCCACGGTCGCTGTCGCTCTACCTGTCTGAGCCAGCGAGGATTGTCCACGGACCAGTAATGCATGTTCCGTAGATTCACTGCCCCGTGGTTTGTGAAACCCGCTTCATCGGTAAACAGGTAGAACTAAAACGCATTCTCTGTTAATGCCCATTGACAGAATTGCACTCGATGATTAAAGTCATCACCATGTAAATGCTGATGTAGCGACGCATGAAACGGGTGAAAGCGGTGACGATGCAGTATGCGCATGACACTACTTTGACTCAGTCCACCGGCTCTCGCAATGTCCCGTGTACTCATGTGTGGGTTCATGGCAACAGCAGCTAACACACCAACTGCTCCCGCTTCTCCAGTGACGGGCCTGTTACGGAACCGTTTGCGTGCTACGACCATACCTGTTGCATACAGTTGGCAGTAGATGTTTTGCAATGTGCGGCACGTTGGATGCTCTCTGTCCGGGTACCGTTCTGCATACACCCTGCAGGCTTCAGCTGCATTTCGTCGGATGTAATTAACATTTCACAATGCAACAAACGGCACTGATTACGTATTTGTTTATATGTTCAGATGTGCTGACAAAAGTAACGTGGTTCCATTTAAAGAAACGTAGGTTTGTGTTAAAAAACATAGTTCCGTGCGTTTTTGTATGGTTTGTATTAAACAATTACACTAGCCCCTCTCCACACGTTCGGACTGTGGAATCGGTTCGTCAGTATTTGATGTGTTTACGAAATATATCCAGCGGTACCGTTAGGTGACTCACCCTGTATATACAGGGTGTTTAAAAAATGACCGGTATATTTGAAACGGCAATAAAAACTAAACGAGCAGCGATAGAAATACACCGTTTGTTGCAATATGCTTGGGACAACAGTACATTTTCAGGCGGACAAACTTTCGAAATTACAGTAGTTACAATTTTCAACAACAGATGGCACTGCAAGTGATGTGAAAGATATAGAAGACAACGCAGTCTGTGGGCGCCATTCTGTACGTCGTCTTTCTGCTGTAAGCGTGTGCTGTTCACAACGTGCAAGTGTGCTGTGGACAACATGGTTTATTCCTTAGAACAGAGGAATTTTCTGGTGTTGGAATTCCACCGCCTAGAACACAGTGTTGTTGCAACAAGACGAAGTTTTCAACGGAGGTTTAATGTAACCAAAGGACCGAAAAGCGATACAATAAAGGATCTGTTTGACAAATTTCAACGGACTGGGAACGTGACGGATGAACGTGCTGGAAAGGTAGGGCGACCGCGTACGGCAACCACAGAGGGCAACGCGCAGCTAGTGCAGCAGGTGATCCAACAGCGGCCTCGGGTTTCCGTTCGCCGTGTTGCAGCTGCGGTCCAAATGACGCCAACGTCCACGTATCGTCTCATGCGCCAGAGTTTACACCTCTATCCATAGAAAATTCAAACGCGGCAACCCCTCAGCGCTGCTACCATTGCTGCACGAGAGACATTCGCTAACGATATAGTGCACAGGATTGATGACGGCGATATGCATGTAGGCAGCATTTGGTTTACTGACGAAGCTTATTTTTACCTGGACGGCTTCGTCAATAAACAGAACTGGCGCATATGGGGAACCGAAAAGCCCCATGTTGCAGTCCCATCGTCCCTGCATCCTCAAAAAGTACTGGTCTGGGCCGCCATTTCTTCCAAAGGAATCATTGGCCCATTTTTCAGATCCGAAACGATTACTGCATCTCGCTATCTGGACATTCTTCGTGAATTTGTGGCGGTACAAACTGCCTTAGACGACACTGCGAACACCTCGTGGTTTATGCAAGATGGTGCCCGGCCACATCGCACGGCCGACGTCTTTAATTTCCTGAATGAATATTTCGATGATCGTGTGATTGCTTTGGGCTATCCGAAACATACAGGAGGCGGCGTGGATTGGCCTCCCTATTCACCAGACATGAACCCCTGTGACTTCTTTCTGTGGGGACACGTGAAAGACCAGGTGTACCGCCAGAATCCAGAAACAATTGAACAGCTGAAGCAGTACATTTCATCTGCATGTGAAGCCATTCCGCCAGACACGTTGTCAAAGGTTTCGGGTAATTTCATTCAGAGACTACGCCATATTATTGCTACGCATGGTGGATATGTGGAAAATATCGTACTATAGAGTTTCCCAGACCGCAGCGCCATCTGTTGTTGACAATTGTAACTACTGTAATTTCGAAAGTTTGTCTGCCTGAAAATGTACGGTTGTCCCAAGCATATTGCAACAAACGGTGTATTTCTATCGCTGCTCGTTTAGTTTGTATTGCCGTTTCAAATATACCGGTCATTTTTGAAACACCCTGTATATATATATATATATATATATATATATATATATATATATATATATATATATATTCTTCCTAAAGTCACAAAGAGTATATTACGAAAGGTAGACTTATCAAATCGGTTCCAGAAGTGCATGAATCCGGGGAAATTAATAAATAAAGAGGAAAAAGAAACCAATAGCCATAAATTTAAGTAAATGTGCGAGATGGTCGCAGCCTCAGTATGCTATTATAAGGTGTGGCATCGTTTTTCAATGGGCTGTCCAATAACAGGGATCAGTTACAAGTGAATATGCGTCGAAATTTACAATCCCTGTGCCATGTGAGGTGCACTCCTATAGATGCGTAGTGAACCCCAATGCAGGAAACAGAATTTCAAAGGTCAATGGCTCGCTACCAGTCGACTCGCACCCCCTGGAGGCGAACAATGAAAATGCTGGTACAACAGTGGGCGGAGCCTGTTGGAGTACAGTGGCACATTCACACTCACCTGCGTGTAAATTGACATACGTGAAATGTCAGCTGAAGCTGGCCTCGGGAAAAGCTGAAACGAAAGCTATTGCTACTTTAGAGAATTTCGACGGTTTGCGGGCAGTGAAGAACAAAATTGACTCGGTGCTTCGTAGACCTATGCTTATAACGTAGAGCTGCTTCAAAGGCTGCGTAACATTCATTATAAATCTTCGTTAACAAGTAAAATTTATTTATTTGATTTATTCGTATCAAAGCATCAAACTTCAGCACTCACGATGATTACATATACATAATAATGTCGTATATAAACTAACTGTTAATTAAAAAAACTGAACACAATGTTACAGTTGACAGCAGTCATTGGTATACACTAAAAGAATATTAAAAACATATGAATACAAAGCTGACAGTCTAAGTATCTTAGCTCAGTATATGGCAATCACAAAGACTTCATCAATGGCACATCTTGCAGGACGTATTCTTCTACACTGATATTAATACTGTGTAATTTTAACTCTCACGAAGATTTGCTGATGTGGGATAATCCTATTTCTGCCAATTGCCTTTTTGCCTTGCAAAATCAGAGTGTTGCGTACAGGCTATTACTCAACAGAACCAGCAGTTAGGTTTTCCGATGGTGTCCTCCAGTCGTTCAGACCTCATCTTCCACGTAGGTAATTGGGAACACGTCTGTTGGACAGTGTTACCTGTTGTCCTCATGAAATTTTTCCTGGACGTCAGTCTTAAACGACAACGATGGTGACCATAAATGAGTGTTTATTGGAGGTAGATACCTTACATCTTTATTTGCATATAGTTATCTCACGACAAGCATGGAGAGGCAATTTCAGATAGATGGTAGAATTTATCCCACGGTGTAGCTTTCAGACATCCAGTGATTGGTCATATATTCATAATAGCAATATCTCCTTGCTAACCGCATATTCAACTGCAGCGTAACACAATGATAAAGCTGCACTTTAACTCTTTTTGGTGCTGCTTCCAAAGATATTCCCGTGATTTTTCATATGTGGTTTCTTACAGATACTTTCGTTTTAAGTTCAGGCAATACAGTCTGAAAGGAAATATTAAGTCAACGACGACCGCAAGATATTTGCGCTGGAAACTACGTTCCAGCTGCACTCCTCTCATGACAGCCTGTCTCGTCCTCAGACTGCGCACACTCTTCTTCGACAGTTATATCAGCATTTGATAGTTCTCAAAGCTATGGAGGAAGTCCGGTATAGTTACAACCCTGAAGCCAGGCAAGCAACTTGACGACTCAACGAGTTACAAACATATTTCGCATCTCTCTCATCTCTACAATATCTTTGAACGATTGATCGATAATAGTTTCTTAGAAATACTTAAACTACTCTTAATCCCAAAAAAAGCTGTTTTTAGAGTTGGTTATATCTGTACAGCACAGGTGGTAAACCTGACCCTGCATAGTAAGGAACAGAATTTTTTCGTCAGTCACGTTAGCGGACGTTCACTTTGAACAGCAGTTAAATGTGCCGGACTTAGTACATTCTCCACCGAACTCGCGAATGAATATGTCGTTGCAGTTACAGTTTTAAGCTAGGTTTCAATACGCATTTTAATTACTGACAGTACCCATCTTGATTTTAGGGCATTAATAATTTCGCCAAACACCACCCTGGATGCAGTGTCATCAACTCATATAAAGTTAAAGAAACATTAGCACAGTAAAGCGGAAAGCGTACGGGCGCCCACTAGGCCATCTAAATGGCGTCGTGAACAGCTCACAAGTCTCGGAGCCGAATTCCTTTCCTATGTATGCAGGCTACATGAAACTTTCTGAACACTATCGCCTTTAAACAGACTGTCAACTTGTGCCACTATTTTCCCTTTCCTCGGCAGTCTACCTTCACATACAAAGATGAGCCTTTTTTCCGTACTAATGTGAGATTATTTCTATATACAAGACACTGTACTCGTGATTGACGTTTCCGATCTGTGTATATGTGCCTCAAACGATTAATAGAAAGTCATTTGAATTGCAATCCTTCATTTCGACATTATTCTATAAACAGCAACTCCAGCGTAAGTTTATGCAAATCAGTGCTTATGGAGGGACTTATCGAGATACACTAAACATAAAGTGTCCAAGACATTAGGCTGAAATTGATTTCCTATTGCAGACAGCAGAACGATGTGTACAAAACTAGAGGGTTGCAAGACAAAAGTCACAAATGTTGCTTCCATTTGTACCTACTGTCAATTAGTCTAACGACAGAACACATGAAGGGAGAGCGATAAAATCGGTAACCCTCTTATTTATATCTATAGTCCGCAAGCCACCTTATGGTGTGTAGCGATGGATACTTGTGAGACCACTATAATTTCCCCCTCCCTCATCCCATTAACGAATGGCGCGTGGAAATAACGACTATTAATAAACCACCGTATGTGTCCTAATCTCTCATGCTCCTGCCTCTGTCGTTTCGTGAGACATGTCCATTAAGTAGTATTCTTCCGGGAACATAAGGTCTCGGAAAACCAGCAACAAACTTCTCTGTGACACACATTACCTCTCTTGCAGTCTCAGCCGCTGGAATCTGTTGAACATCTCAGTAATGCATTCACGTTCATGAAAACGATCTCGTGAGAAATGTACCGCTCTTCCTTGTACCTTTTCTGTCTCTTCCACAAGTCTAAACTAAAAAGGATTCCAGGCTCATGAGCAGTACTCAAGAATTGGAGTTAGAATTGTTTTGTAAGTCATTCCTTTGATGGATGAGCTACATTTTTGATATATTGTTCCTATCAATCTCAGCCATCTGATTTCCCTGAACTTAATTTCATGTTATCATTCCACTTTAGATTAGCCTGTTCGACTACTCCTAGGTATCTCACGGTTCTTGTTTCCAGCGCCTTATCGCCAGTAGTACATCCCTCGGATGGAAAATTGTTACTTCGAGAAGAAATATGAAAGTGGGCCCTGTCTGTCACCTACGCTAATTAATCACCCTACAGAATAATGAAGTAGGAGTCCTACAACTACTAAGAGAAGAAATAAATTTGATTATCTTGATTTTTTCTGATAAAGTTATGAATAGACAATAAACAATGAGAATACTAATATAAAAAACCTTGATATATTTGGAAAATGGCTTAGGGAAAAGGGTTCTAATTACGACACAAGAGAATTAATTGCAATCGCGGAGAGTTTAATTGTTGTCGTGATGTACCTGTCAATAGTACAAAGTGGCTGGCAGTGGCCAAGCCTAGAGAGCTACTTTGAAAATTTGACTCTGTCTTTCTCATAAGGTTTGCACTAAAATAAGATGTGATTCACATCAGAATAGGTATCTATCACATTGACACTAGGGTTCTACAAGATGTCGTTTCTGTGTAATTGTATGCGGAAAGATCCACGAGTGAAGACGCATTCTCACAAAGGAAGCTATTATTTTCCTTGAATGTCTCCATAAACCATGGCTGTCCATTTTAAACATAATTTTAAGAAGTTATTTTACATAACGAGAACATTTTTGTTGTATATCTGTCTCCAGCTGTTAGTAAGTATGTATGTAGTCACCTTATACATTTGTTCAGTGTGATAAGTACCTTTTCTTGGTTTTTTCTCACTATTAATAGTTTTGAAATATTTGGCTTTTTTCCTGATAAAGACTCCCACAGCCGATTTCAAAACCAGATCAAATTAAAAGTTGTTGCTCCCGGTTAGCTGTATTAGACTGATTATAAACCATGATTGTCTTTGTGTGAATGGCTGTCTTAGTGCATAGCTTTTATCTCTTACGTTCTGACTTTCGTTCCATTCTTTCTGCCACAAAAGACTCGCTTATTGTTGTAGTTTCTGGAGTTTTATATCTTTATATCTTCCACTGCTAATAGTATCTCTAATTACTCGATCGGCTTTCCCATTATAATTAATGTTGGGTTGAGATTTAAGTCATAGATTCTACAATTTAACCAGTGTTCTTCGTCTGATGATAGTTCTTTTGTTCCAATTCCTGTAACTAATTGATTTTTGAACGGTTTGTGAGTCGGACGCTATTACTGTCTCCGGGATTCTTGATGGATTTTCTGTATTTTATTACCTGCGTAATAGCAAATGTTTCAGCCAGGAATATGGCAACATAGCATGGATAGAGACTCGATTTTCTACAATCATAAGTCGTAAGATATAGTAAAAATAAAGCCTTTCTTTTTCTTTAACAAGGTATAGTAACTAACCTAAACATCAGTGACGTAGACGAGTGTATAGCCATCATATTCTGGCTATCGGCTAGTAAGTTTTCCACGACCGGTGCTATCAGAACCGTTGCAAAGAAAGTGTACGACGTTCGTCGACTTTTCTGTCACTCGGTGAAAAAATGGAAAGCACATACTGAATAATGTAGTACTGCTTTAAAGGTAATATGATTGAGACACAACTTTGAAAAACCACGGAACGACATAACGTCACATAGCTTTCCTGGAACGTACGCTTGGAAATTTTGGGAAACAAGATTAGGTAGACGCGGTATGTAAGGTCTCAACGCGCTATGGTCTATGTCTTGATGTCGCTGGCGTGTTCGTCTTGAAGACGTCAACGTCGTTTCACCTCCCGCCGGAGGACACGGAGGACAGCGGGTTTGCGGAGCTCGAGATCTAAGCGGCCGCGTACAGCGGCTCGGCCCACGGAGCGCCAACCGGTACAGCCGCCTTAATATTTCACGCGGCTGCGCCTGTCGGCCACAACCCGCGCAGCATGACAGGCGCCCGGCTAGTCTGCCACCAAGGCGGCCATACGTAGCAAACGTAGCGCCTATTATTCATCCCCGTGTCCTCGGATGACCGTGTACTATTCAGTGGACATGAGCGGCTGGGAAAGACTGTCGTGTCGCGGGAAATGTGGCCAGATAGCAGGGGCATTTTTCACAGTTTCCGCGAGCCGGTCGTTTCTTTTTTGTATGAGTCTACCCCGCGGTTTCTGATACGCTACGACGAAAAGAACCTCAATATTTTAGTGCAGAAATATTTCAGCGTCAACTGTACACTGTTGAGCCGTATAAACATACCGGTCGCCCACAGCGCTTACAGAACATTGCATGACTTGTGACTGAGCCGTGACTTGCATGTGACCTTGTGCACTGCGAGAATCCTGCCGTCCAGTGGATGACACAATCCCTCGCATAGAAGTCAATAATCTCACTTCCAATCTTGTACTGTCGATAATAATGTATAGGTGGAAAAGATACATGCTGACAAAGCTACCAAATAACATAGCTGAACCCAATGTTTGTAAGTGAAAGCAACGGTTTATTTCGCGCTCCAAATTAATCTTAAGCTCTGGACCAGTGGCCGTGAAACTTTCTTGCACAAAAGCCGATGCTCGCATTATAGGTCAGCATGTTATGCCGCATATGTACGGATCTTATTATTAATTAATAACTTACATGAATTAGTATCTTACAAGTCCCCAATAGACTAGTTACAGTAAGGGCGCGGCAAGTTGTCCGCCGGCCCCTTAGTATTGAATCGCTAAAGGCCGGCAGCACCTTTTTTATCAGAAAACAAAACTCATTTTAAATATACTTATACACTCTACGAAACATTAACGTTTAAGTCTTCGATATGCAGATCTGTAAGAAACTGGTAATATAGTAGATTATTAGGTGACACGTGCGTAGAATTTATGTCACAGTTCTTTTGAGGGAGAGTTCATATTTCTCATACTAATTGTCAGTTTGTTGTAGTTTGTGCTGTTACGTAGTAGAACACAGTAAGAAATACACTTCACTCCTCTGTGACCCCAAAGGTATGATACTGATGAAGCGTTGTTATGCTGTCTTTGTGAGCGGATGATTAATTGATTACTAACAGTGACTGTAATATAAAATATTTAAATGCCTTGTGCTCTATGGGACAGAATCGTAAATGTTTCCTAATCGCTAATCGTTTTGAATGTTATTTTTCTTCTACTCATTCGACTGTATTACAGCAGTCTTTAATTTCATAATCCTTGCTACAAATATGAATCGTACTTGAAGATGATCGTCTATATAATTCGCATTCACCATCCATGTTACATCAGTGTCAAAATCATAGCAGTTGCTTGGTCCATTCGCGCACGCTCCAGAGTTGACAGTGCCTGAAGTATTGGAAGAGAAATAACAAAACTTCCCTCTCTCTCGCACTTTACCCCGCAGAAAGTTTGCTACTTAACCCTCCACCCTGAGGTAAACGGCCAACTTTACTCAGATCACGGCATAAAGAACCAACATTACTTAAAATCAAGCACGTCTTGAAATATTACTGTCTCTGTAAGTTGTTTTCCGATCATCATGAAAACTACAATCTTAAGAAGTTCTCAACGTTAGTTTACCTTCTTTTAATTAGGCTCTTAGTTGGTAGATGCATATCATTATAAACTACGGATGATAACCGAGGGCAGCACAAACACTTGATTAGGGCCCCAGGCGGCCCGGTCAGCAGGTTGACGACTACCAGCGGTCGAAAAATCGGTCAAAGCTCTGAGGTCCTTGCAGTCGTTATGAAACAAGTACTTAATTTACTTCAGTTATTTATTTCCCTCACATTCGACTCCCGTGCTCTAGGGGCAAACTCGACTAGTAATGAAAACGTGATCAGTCCTATGTTCGACCCTCTCCACTGACTAGTTTTTTATAAGAATAATTAGTAAAGGCGGTAGAAGACTTCCGGCATAACACCTCATTGTGCCAATGGTATTGTCAAACTTGACAGAATAGCAGTCATAGGCAAACGGCAATCTCTTGCTCTTTGGGCCGGAAACTGCCCTTAAAAGGTGGAAGACTCAGCAGTGATCACCGGCATGGGGCCGCAGAAGGCAATGCAAATCACAGCATTAAAGCTACATAAGAGAATCTACAGAACAATCGGCTTGTAACTGAAAAAAAAATGAGTGGATGATCTACTAGGATGATCTTCACATTGGCAAATATTACGGTTTAGTTCCTCATTCGGATCTCCGAGTGGGGACTGACAACGGATTGTGGCCAGGGTGTAAACAATGACAGAATAATGTTCTACGAGTAGAGGCGTGGAATGTCAGAAGTTTGAACGTGTTGGAGAAGCTATAAAATATGAAAAGGGAAATATTAAGGCTCAGATTACATATGATGAGTGTCAGTGCAGTGAAATAAAAAGAAGACTAAGATTTCTTTCAGATGACTGTAGAGTAATATCAACACCAGCAGAAAACGTTATAACGGAAGTACGATTCATTATGAATAGGATTGTAGAGCAGAAAGTGAGTTACGGTGAACAGTTCGGTGATAAGGTGTTGTCATCAGAACTGACAGAAAATCAGCACCAACAACACCAACTTAGGTATACATGTTGACGTCGCAAGTCGAAGGTGAAGAGATAGAGAAAGTATATCGGGAGTGAGATTTTGTGATGGAAGGTGAGTCGTTAGCTGTCGTTTCAAGTTTGAATGAAACTTAATTTCTCTGGTAGTTTCAGGAATATTGTTCCGAATCCCGATTCCTGATACAGAAAACGATTTAAACAATATGGCAGTGTCATGTGTTGGTACTGAGAGGACTTTAATTTGTTGACAACGAGAATTTGTGCTGTGCTGTTCAGATAGTCGTGTAAGCGTTGAAGACAAAAGACAGTGCTTTCATTGAGAAGACGACAGTGAAAACATAGGGTATTATAGTATCTATGCGTATCTTGATAACTGTTCGTACTTCGTTGGTTTGTTGTTTAAAAGGAATAAACAGCTAAGGTCATCGGTTCCAATTATTCGTCGGCAGTAGTGGTATGGTCGAAATACCGTACGACGCAAAGGTATGGTACACAATCATTAACAGCTAGTTGTAGCCTGCGTGAATTTTAGTACCAAATTCCTTGGAGAATATCATTACTTTAATCAGGTATGGGGAGTATTAGTGACACTACGAACTTACTTAGACTCGAAATGAATACTTTTTATATTTCTGTACTGAATGAAACGATGCTGACACCTAGTTATAGACTACAGCTATGCGTTTACTGCCGTTTAAGTGATGGTTCTGATTTATTCCTAAGTGCTTTGCAGGAGGAGAATGGGTTATTTCTGTACATTTTAGGATTGAAGGTGGTGGATATTCTATGAATTGCGCAGTAATAAGTCTTTTGTGAGCGACTACCTTGCGTTTAAAACAGGTTAAATTTCAAACATATGTCTACGCCCACTTTGAAAAGGCAAGTAAATCAGCATTTACATTCTGAATGGCTGTGCGCAGGTTTGTTGTATGTGCACTTAAATTTAATTGAGGATCGTCAGAGTACACGCGATATTAGCAGAGTGAGAGAATAGTTGACACGTTATTAACACGTAATAAAAAAAGCAATGGGCTCGATGCTGATCTTTGTGGATTCCTGATATTACATCCTTCCATTGAGACCTTTTCCTTCCAATCATTGCACACTGTTGCTGCGATATAGGTATGAGTGGAACCATTGTATAGCACTTGAAGAATAATTTTGACTTGAGTTTAGCAAATTTAACGGTAAAGTAAATAGTGTCGAAAGCTCTGCTGAAATCCAGAAAGGAATACAACAGACGCCTGTTATTCGTCCATAGCTTGTTTTAGTTCGTCAGTCAATTTTACAAGGGCAGTCATCGTGCTGCGAGTTTGGTGGAAACCAGACTGCTATCTATCCTTCTAAAATGTCATATGATGTTAAATAATTGGTAAGCTGTTCGTGAACTACGTATCATAAAGCCTTGGATAATCCTAATAGAGTGCAAAACAGACGGCAGATTCCATCTTGGGTAATGGTTTTGTTAATTCTTACTTCCTGGCTCTTGGGAAGATGCTGGAGGTAATGGAACGATTAAAAATGTCCGTTGATTTGGGCAGAAATCGGTTCGGCGAGAAAACCAGTCGTTTTCACTGTTGCATTATGTTTCCTGCAGCTGCCGAACGAATTACCACAACGGACTTCCCGACTGTGTTAGAGCGAACCGGCAGCAGAGGAAAATCTTCCGTTTGTGCCAGCCATGATGATGATAATGTGTGCCCTTGTGCGTTGGTCGAGTAAAGATGGTAGCGTGGGGAACTATTAATTTAGACCCTCAACATTAATTACAGTATCTGGTGAAGATTTAGGTACATCTACTCCTACACCTCACAGACTTTTCCAAAGGACGGCGGATCTGTGGAAATCCTCAGCGAGTGTGAATACCTATGTTCACCGTTTCTTCAGTTGTCTAGTAACTTCTAGGTCAGGTGCCGTATGAATGTGAGCTGAGTCTCAGTAATTGAAAGGCATTTGAGGTGGTTTCTAAGCCATGGGGCGGTTTTATTCTCGCTGTTACTGTTTTTAAAGAAGCCAAAGTTTCGTATAAATTATTGAGTCTGTCTGTTAAATTAAATAATTATGTACGTCGAAGTTATTTCCTGCCGTTTTCTGCCAAGAAATACCGTTTCAGCTGTTAGCTATGCCACATTCATGTGCTTAACTAGAAGTAGGCACTTGCAGTTTTGCCCTTTGCGCTTGCAACGAGTAGGGCATGAATAGTGCATCGTGAGTCGGACTTCTTAGCTGAGTGGTCAACGCGTCTGACTGCCATGCAGCAGGTCAAGGTTCAATTTCCGTCTGAGTCGTGGTCCTCATCATCATTTCATCATCATCGACACGGAAGTCGCCAAATGTGTCATCAACTGAAAAGAATTGCAGCTTGGCAGCGGTTGAGCTTTCCAAGATGGGAACTCCTGTCCAGTAATGCCACACGATCATTTCATTTCATTTTGATTACATCACGAGCCAGGTGCAAATATCTCATCAATGCGAATTACGCTATTTGAAGATTTGGTTGCGAATATATCGATAAACGTATGTCTTCTGTATGATGGGTAGGTCCAAGTGAAATGCTTGTAAGGTTCCAGCTGGGATATATGCTCGTCAAGTGGTATATGAACAAACTATTGTGTAGAAAATATATGTTCTTATCTCCAATTACAGTTACATGCTCACACAAAGATTGAAGAAATAAGATCGCAGATTCAAAGCTAGAAAGACGTCCAATTTTAGGTGGACTTTCATTGTAGAGGCTGTATGTACTCGTTTCCTCGTTTTTAGGCGGGAAGACAACTTTGGGGAAGACACTGGCACGTATATATGCTTCCTTACTGGCCTCTCGTATGTTACACCTGACGTGTCTCAGAAAAACGTAACCATCAAACCTTACAGAACTAAAAGGGATACTTGGCTTCATCCACGCCTACGTGAAAGCTGAGGTCCTGAAATATGCAGCGGAAACCTGTGGGGGCTGGTAACGATTGCACATTTGTGTGGTCGGGCTGTAGTGTAGAGCTGTCACGAGTCATTACACAATTTCCACCTGAATTGTTTACAAAACTGTAGCTTCCAAATAGAAAAAAGTGTGTTTTCTGTGCTTCTTACGTTTTACTGGGCCAACAGTAGTACTGTATGGTATTGGTGAATTTATAGATACATGGTAACCTTTCTAAATACAGTAGCAATTATGGACTTATTCAGAGATCGCAGTGCCACACCAAAGTCGATAACGCACATCGATACCAAAGATGTTAGTCATGTCTCGCTGCAACCCGCAACGGTGAATGGGAGAGGCTGAATAAGACATAACCTCTCTCTCTCTCTCTCTCCCTCTCTCCCTCAGCACAGCAGCGCCCTCACATAGAGGTCAAGATAGAGCCGAGCAGGAAAGTGCTCTCGCCAAGTTAGTGACCTCAGCTGAAGCAGTCAACACCACCGAGATATTCAAGTGTCAGATGGACTTATACTTTTGTAAATATTGAACACTGCACTTCAAGAGGAGATTTTTGATTGTATGTATCACGGTATACTTCAATAGTCAATGACAACTGTATAAATTCTACACACTCCTGTGGCAAAGGGTTGGATCAAGTTAAGTAAAACATTTTATTCATTCACATAATAAAGCTCCCAGAGCGATCACAGTACCCGCTGTTACGGCTGAACGACTGTAATTTCGTCTGGTCATAGCATCGGTTATTTTCATGCGTCATTTGGTCTCAAAGAAGCGTTCTATATTCTATGTCGAACTGTTACCTTTTTCGATCCTATATAAATATGTCTGCGAAAAATGCTGTGATTAGGTTCGTCAAGACTGAAGAGGCGGTAGGGAGATTGATTTATTATTACTTTTGAGCGTTTCCGGTTCCTCCATTCCATTACTTTTATAAAGCAAGAAAAATTGTACCAGCTCATTAGTTAAGTACGTTCTAAAATTCTGAACAGAACGAGGCTGGCGTTAGTATTGTACCCTTGCTCTATAGAATGTGGTAGTGTACGAATATGGTCCCAACCACTATAGCAGTTCACTCCCATGGTACCACATGAGTCAGATTAGCGCGACTGCATATTAAATTTACTCAAATGGCTAGTGTGATCAGTCCAGTTGTTGAGCCCATTTTTAAACACGATATTTCGACGTTCGACACAGTCGTCTTCTTCTGGTGCTGTGTTTTCATTAGCACTCGCTTCGTGCACTCCAGACTGAGGAGTATTAAGATGTCTCGCCGCTACTTACAGCTGAGTTCGAGTCCCAGTGCCCGCTGCACCCAGTGATACTCATTTGTTTTCCAGAGCCTGCACTGTCATTTGGTCTAAATAGGAGACCAGTATCTTGTGGTAAACTCTAAGTTCCTGAGGGAGCGCTATTAAGGAGTCTGTCGGGATGAAGGTGTCGTAAAACCTGATTCGGAGGTTTTGAGTTTAAACAAAGCTTGAGATCCGGTACACAATTTATTGAGGTCACACTGTCCATGTTAACCAGTAGAGCTGGAAAACGCTGAAAGAATGTGTTTTTCATGAAATAAAAGTGCGGGCTCTAGAAGACATATAGTCCTAAAACAGCACGGAGGACACCGGGGGTTAAGAGGGGAGCGGTACGATGGGTAGTACACTGGACTCGCACTCAGAAGGTCGACGGTTCAGATCTGCGTCTGACTACTCTGTCTTAAACTTTCCATGGTTTCCCTACATCGCTCCAGGCAAATTTCGTCGAAGCTTGTGGTCAGTCTCTCCTGACCTCGATGTCGACGGGATGGTAAACCCTTCTGTATATTTTTTCCTATCGAGAGTTGAGCTTCGTTTTTAATGAGCGACTCGACACCGACAATACTTCACAGTCTGGTTCAGGCAGAGGGTTTACAGCTCGGACCAGAAGACGACGACGGGGTCGATAGCCGAAACATTGGGCATAAAATGTGTAAGCTGTATTTCGTTGGATGCAGCTATCGATAGTCCGTCAAGTGCCGCATCCATGAGAGAGAGAGCGCTTGAGGAGGTTAATTTACTCATAGGAACACGGGCTGGAACGTGATTTTAAACAGTTTAACTGTCGGGTGAAGAGGCATTACTGTGTGGAGGACGCAGCCAAATTTTTGGTTGTGGATGGTTTTTTCACTGTGTCTAGTGCAAAATAAACTTAGTTTACATTCATAAACGATTCTCGGTCATCACACAATTTCATCGCGTACAGCGCAGTTACGGAGAAGATTCGATCCAGAGACCTGTTACCGAATCCTTTAATACTAGTGACCATACGAAGTATACTGCATAAGCGGGCCATTTATTCCAAAACGATTGACAGTTACGTCTCCCTGGTTACATATGTTGTAATTCAGGTTGTGCGTTACGCATCCTATCAATGTGAATCAAATTGGTAAGGGGAGGTTCGTACGGTCCCCTTGTTAGACTGTTGTCGTCATTTCTCTAAGATTGTGCGCGACATTGCGTTTGCGACATATAACTCCAGAATCTCACGTTGAATGTGTGCATACTTCGGAAGTATTGTCCATAGATTGTAATCGTACCACTGGTTTCAAATTTGAAATACGTTTTCAGCTGCCGCGCCATTTCCATGTACTGGCGATGCGCCACATTTGTTATGCAGTGGACTTACATTTGGGTGACATCTGATACTGTAACTGATATAATATTCCTCATTCTTCCAGTGTCAACGTTTTGTACTGTGGAGATTACTTTTTTACGAGAGAAAGTGCCAGAGAGAAAGGAGTAGCCCGCATGGTTTAGTCCGCTGTCATTACACGAACTTCCCAGTCTCCACCTGTGCGGTATGTAGAGACTATCCTAGCCGGACTATTTACAAATGTACAGGGCTATTACAAATGATTGAAGCGATTTCATAAATTCACTGTAGCTCCACTCATTGACATATGGTCACGACACACTACAGATACATAGAAAAACTCATAAAGTTTTGTTCGGCTGAAGCCGCACTTTAGGTTTCTGCTGCCAGAGCGCTCGAGAGCGCAGAGAGATAAAATGGCGACAGGAGCCGAGAAAGAGTATGTCGTGCTTGAAATGCACTCACATCAGTCAGTCATAACAGTGCAACGACACTTCAGGACGAAGTTCAACAAATATCTACCAACTGCTAACTCCATTCGGCGATGGTATGCGCAGTTTAAAGCTTCTGGATGCCTCTGTAAGGGGAAATCAACGGGTTGGCCTGCAGTGAGCGAAGAAGCGGTTGAACACGTGCGGGCAAGTTTCACGCGTAGCCCGCGGAAGTCGACGAATAAAGCAAGCAGGGAGCTAAACGTACCACAGCCGATGGTTTGGAAAATCTTACCGAAAAGGCTAAAGCAGAAGCCTTACCGTTTACAATTGCTACAAGCCCTGATACCCGATGACAAAGTCAAACGCTTTGAATATTCGGCGCGGTTGCAACAGCTCGTGGAAGAGGATGCGTTCAGTGCGAAACTTGTTTTCATTGATGAAGCAACATTTTTTCTTAATGGTGAAGTGAATAGACACAATGTGCGAATCTGGGCGGTAGAGAATCCTCACGCATTCGTGCAGCAAATTCGAAATTCAACAAAAGTTAACGTGTTTTATGCAATCTCACGGTTTAAAGTTTACGGCCCCTTTTTCTTCTGCAAAAAAAAAAAAGTTGCAGGACACGTGTATCTGGACATGCTGGAAAATTGGCTCATGCCACAACTGGAGACCGACAGCGCCGACTTCATCTTTCAACAGGATGGTGCTCCACCGCACTTCCATCACGATGTTCGGCATTTCTTAAACAGGAGATTGGAAAACCGAAGAATCGGTCCTGGTGGAGATCATCATCAGCAATTCATGTCATGGCCTCCACGCTCTCCCGACTTAACCCCATGCGATTTCTTTCTGTGCGGTTATGTGAAAGATTCAGTGTTTAAACCTTCTCTACCAAGAAACGTGCCAGAACTGCGAGCTCGCATCAACGATGCTTTCGAACTCATTGATGGGGACATGCTGCGCCGAGTGTGGGAGGAACTTAATTATCGGCTTGATGTCTGCCGAATCACTAGAGGGGCATATATCGAACATTTGTGAATGCCTAAAAAAACTTTTTGAGCTTTTGTATGTGTGTGCAAAGCATTGTGAAAATATCTCAAACAATAAAGTTATTGTAGAGCTGTGAAATCGCTTCAATCATTTGTAATAACCCTGTAATTAGTATCGGCCGGCCGCGGTGGCCCAGCGGTTCTAGGCGCTTCGGTCCGGAACCACGCGATTGCTATGGTCGCAGGTTCGAATCCTGACTCTGGTATGGATGTGTGTGATGTCCTTAGGTTAGTTAGGTTTAATTAGTTCTAAGTTCTAGGGGACTGATGACCTCAGATGTTAAGTCCCATAGCGCTCAGAGCCATTTGAACCATTAATAAGTATCACGGCTGAACACCCGGAAGCAAACCATTAGTCAACCATGCCGATAAGGGACATCACATCACTGCAGTGTCTACAGCACTTGCTCATCATAAGATTCACTCAAATGTGACGTATGTGTTTGAACGATATTCGCCGTTAGCGTGTGCAGGAAGGCGTGGAAAAGAGATCGGAACCGCGGCCACGGCCCCACTGCTAACAGCTGAGAGCCGACGAGCGCCGGCATGAAACAGAGTGTGGTAAGCCCATTAGACGCGGCGGCTAAGCGCCTTGTTAATCACGACGGCCGCCGTAATTAGCGTCCCGAATCGGGCGCGTGGGTGGCGCTGGCGTCGGCGCCGGTTCGGGATTACGCTTAGTGTACTGTACTGGGCTCGTGTGTGCAGGCGGCGACCGCGGTCACCGAACAGCTGCTACACGGTGCACGTCCCTCATCAGGGCAGCTTCTGACTCCTCGTCAGAAGGAGGTACAGGGTGTCCGAAAAGTCTTTCCCTGATTACATAAATTGATAACTCAGACTAGACGTAAGATACAAATATGAAACTTGTGTCGACTTGTTTACAACTATCAAAGTTTTTTTTTTCTATTTTAGGTTCGCAGTACGTAAGTAGTGGATGAGGTGCAGTGCCCAAGAAGCCTTGTTAACCAATCAGGAGAAGGCAGTGTGTCCTGTGGTACCATGAGACACGATCACCAACCACAGTGCAGAGACACTTCCAGACAACATTTGGAAGGAATCCACCTGATGTCAAGAGCATTAAAGCCTGGTATGAGAAGTTCAAGAACACAGGATCGGTTGCTGACCTTCCGAGGTCTGGTCGACCAAGAACCTCAGCAGACAGGGTGGAAGCTGTAAGGCAGTCTTTTCTGCGAAGTCCGAAGAAATCGGTGCGCAGGGCCTCAAGTGAATTACAGACGCCAAAAAACTCTATACATGACATTTTACACAAACGTTTATTGTTTCGTGCATACAAAGTGCAAATCGTTCAGGCCTTGTTGCCCAATGACAGTACCCGCTGATATGACTTTGCGGTCGAGATGCTATCACGTATTGAGGACGATGATGGTTATCACAGACGAATTGCCTTTTCCGACGAAGCGACCTTTTTTGTTAGTGGAGTAGTGAATCGCTATAATGTGCGCATTTGGGGATCACAACCACTGGCGAGGTCATGGAGTGCACCAGAGGCAGTCCAAAGGGGCGAATGTTTGGTGCGCGCTATTGCACGATCGAATTATAGGGCCATTCTTCTTCGCTGAGGCTACCATCACATTTGCAGTGTATCTGGACATGTTGCAACTGTATGCTGTTCCGCAGCTGCTTCAGTATCATCCCGATGTCTTGTTTCAGCAAGACGGTGCACCACCTCATTGGGGTTTGGACGTCCGTGCCTATCTCGATATGACCTTTCCTGGGCGAGGGATTGGTCGCGATGGGCCAACGAAAATGGTTCAAATGGCTCTGAGCACTATGGGACTTAACATCTGAGGTCATCAGTCCCCTAGAACTTAGAACTACTTAAACCTAACTAACCTAAGGACATCACATACATCCACGCCCGAGGCAGGATTCGAACCTGCGACCGTAGCGGTCGCGCGGTTCCCGATTGTAGCGCCTAGAACCGCTTGGCCACACCGGCCAGCTGGGTCAACGGTTTGGCCTCCACGCTCTCCTGGCATAACCCCATTAGACTTCTTTTTATGGGGTTACGTCAAGGACGAGGTCTACCGAACACGTGTACCAGATCTTGAAACCCTGCGGCAACGGTTAACCACAGTCGTTGAATCTATCCCTCCAGTCATGTTGGCTAATGTGTGGTCGGAAACTGAATATCGCCTAAATGTGCTACGTGCTACGAAGGGTGCTCATGTGGAAGTTTACTGATGTGTGAAAAAAACTTTGATAGTTTGTAAACTATTAGACACCAGTTTCATATTTGTATCTTACTACTAGCCTGAGTTAGCAATTTATGTAATCAGGGAAAGACTTCTCGGACACCCTGTATTATACACTTGAAAAAGCAAGAGTATACAAATACAGTGATATGTAAACAGGCAGAATACGGCGCTGCGGTCGGCAACGCTTAAATAAACAAGTGTCTGGCACAGTTGTTAGATCGGTTACTGCTGCTATAATCGCAGGTTATCGAGATTTAAGTGAGCTTGAACGTGGTGTTGTAGTCGGCGCACGAACAATGGGACACAGTGTCCCCGAGGTAGCGATGAAGTGGGGATTTTCCCGTAAGACCGTTTCACGAGGGTACCTTGAATATCAGGAATCCGGTAAAACACCAAATCTCTGACATCGCTACGGCCAGAAAAAGATCCTACAAGACGGGACCAACGACACTGAAGAGAATCTTCAGAAGTGCCACCCCTCCGGAAATTTCTGCAGATTTCAATGCTGCGCCATCAACAAGTGTCAGCGTGCAAACTACTTAGCGAAACATCATCGATATGGGCTTTCGGGACCGAAAGTCCACTCGTGTAACCTTGATGACTGCACGACACAAAGCTTTACGTCTCGCCTGGGCCCGTCAACACCGTCATTGGACTCTTGATGACTGGAAACGTGTTATAAGGACGTAGGCTTCCTCGGCCTGTGTCATAGTGATTAAAATTCTTCTGGGTATTATGCCACGTCATTGCTAAAATCCAACAACAATAACAAACTAAAACCGACGTTTCGACCGAATTGCAACGGCCTTCTTCAACGCACGACTGGTTTTGCATGGGGATAGGTGCTCGGTCCCAGTCCACTCATAACGTAGTTGACAGCGATAAATGCATTCTGTACAGCTGCCTGTTGTTGTAGTCTATGAAGCTCCGGAGGTGTTGTATCCTCTCCCTTAATAATGCATGGCTGGCCCGATAGTTAATAGTTCTTGCTCTTCTCGTATCGATTTCAGGCCGAACCCTGATGAATTTCGGGATGACATGATAATCTCGGCACCTTTTAAGGAACGCAAAATCATTCAACAGTTTTACTTCCACTGCAGCTCCAGTTTCCGTATGTGTTGGTGGATTTCCTGCCCATACAGGTCACCGATATAAGAACGTAGGCTTCCTCGGCCGGTGTCACAGTAATTAAAATTCTTCTTACCACATATAAATGGCGTCAGTGAATGGCTAGGCAACGTCCTCGGCATACGAGGTTTCAAACCGATTTTTCGAAGCAGTCACAGGATCCACGAAATGGTAGATTCCACCAAGGATGTAGTCAACAATCTTAACACTGCAAGTGTTTACGAACTACGGGGTGAGTGCGGAGCTGCCTACATAGGAGAAACAGGGAGAACTGTCAGTTTACGAGTAGCAGAACACGAACGATATGTACGATTACAACAACATAATAAATCGGCGACAGCGGAACACCACCGTGACTGTGGACAACCCATCAGGTTCCAGGAAGCCCGAGTATTGGGGAAAGAATCGTGGGTGCGAGAACGCAAAATACGGGAGGCGATCGAAATTATTAAGCAGCCTGACAACATCAACAGAGAAGATGGCTACAAACTCCCGGCGTCTTCGCTGCCGGCCATCCCAGTCCAACGGGCCGCGAGCGGTCGAGGAGTAGAAGCTACACGGGACACGGGCGTATGTGCACAAACAGCTGTAGAGCAACTGTCAGCCCACTTCCGCACGCACAAGGAGGAAAACTTGCCGACCAGAAGCCGAACGCTGATTGGCGGACAGCTACCAATCGTTGACGACATGGACATCCACGCATAGCCTCTTTCCTTCCATCTTCCCTTATGTCATGACTAACCAATCATATTAGAGGGCCAATGTAAAGTTTTACAACAGTGACGCCAGACATCAATAGACTGTAATAAATAGAAGCACCTATCCCCACGCAAAACCAATCATGCCATGAGAAAGGCCGTTCCAATTCGGCCGATACGTCTGTTTTAGTTTATTATTGCTGTTAGTTTTTAGCAATGACGCGGCATAATACCCAGAAGAATTTTAATCACTATGGAAACATATTGTCTGGTCGGACGAGTCTCGTTTCAAATTATATTGCTGTTGGAGGCTCTGTAATGGTATGATGCGTGTGCAATTGGAGCGATATGGGAACTCTGATACGTCTAGATATGACACTCACATGTCACACGTACGCAAGCATCCTGTCTGATCACCTGCATCCATTCATGTCCTTTGTGCATTCCGACGGACTTCGACAATTCCAGCAAGACAATGCGACACACCACACGTCCATAACTGCTACTCTTCTGAGTTTAAACACATCCGCTGGCCACCAAACTCCCCAAACACGAACATTATTGAGCATATCTCGGATGCCTTGCAATGTGCTGTTCAGAAGAGATCTCCATCCCCTCGAACTCTTACGTAATTATGGACAATGCTGCAGGATTCACGATGTCAGTTCACTTCAGTACTTCTTCAGGCATTAGTCGGGTCCATACCACGTTGTGTTACAGCACTTTTGCGTGCTGTCATGGGTCCTACATTATATTACGCAATATACCAGTTTATTTGGGTCGTCAGTATAGAAACATTATTTTCTGAACCAAGTGTAGCTATACACTATAGTCATAGTCTAGCGAAAATATGACAAACTTCGACGTTATTTAACAAAATGTGTTCGGAATGAAAAGATCGTTATGTTTTTCGATACTTAGAATACGTGGCGTCTCGTTAACGGTGATAAATACATTTCGAATACATTCATTTTAGAAACCATACACACACACACACACATATATATATATATATATATATATATATATATATACACACAAGCTCATACATAAAACCATAGTATTTAATTAATGTAAATAGAAAGAGGTGGAGGCTGACCTTCTGGTCTCGCCTAATTGCCCTGTGTGTGAGCATGGGGCCGTTTATTCAGCAGTGTCAGAGCAATCACACATGGGCGAAGTTTGCCAGTTATCAGGAGCTCCGATGTTAGTAGCGCTATTGAGTCACTTGGGAAATAGCGTTATAGTTGGAAAGAAAGCCATTGTGCACTCGGTATGTCAGCGGGGGGCGTCTCCGAGACGTAGAAGCGGCATTTGTTGCAGCCATTTAGCGTGCAATGTGCAGTAGTCAGCAGTGGCTCACCTCGGCACCAACAACGCCTCTCGTGGGTCCTGAGGCTATCCTCATTTCGTACAGGCGACTGGCGGAAGTGGTAAAGCCTGCTGGCCTCGCGTGTGGATGCAAGCAGAGCTAGCAATTTGCAGCAATGTTCCCGGAGTTGATCAAGGACCTTTAGTCGGGAGCTGAGTGGAGGGTCTCAACCAAGGCTTCGTCGACTCAGTCATGGCTGCAGGTTCCTAAACCTGCGTTAGCGGATCGGGATTTCTAGGACTACCCTTGATAGGTCAGGAATGAACTACTCAAAGGAAGCAGCCACTCGGGTAGCAGAGTACTTGTGGAGTCCAAATGGTTTTTTTTAGGCTGACGGTAGTTTGAGGTACTCTATTGAACTCTTCCCACTCGATGCACAGGGAAAGAAGTCACACAGCACTCGACTCCCGAATTTACCGCCCTCCAGAAAAGTTATCGCGCTGAAATTATTGGTTCAAATGGCTCTGAGTACTATGGGACTTAACTTCTGAGGTCAAAAGTCCCCTAGAACTTAGCAACATTATCTCTCTACTAATAACCATTTGTGTGTGTGTGTGTGTGTGTGTGTGTGTGTGTGTGTGTGTGTGTGTGTGACTGGCGGTCAAAGGCTCGAAGAAACCATCCAGAGGTATTCACCGTGAGTCACATTCGGTGATGGTACTAACAATTTTCTCATCTATCCGATCTTCTTTCAATATTCTTCTTAAATAAATTCTTTAATTATATTCCAACCCTAAATTATTGTTATTTTGAATACCCTGACACGATAAGCAAATCCAGTAGTATGTCACATAGCTCCGAATAAATCGTGACATTAAATTAACCAAAGTAATACGAGTAACGAGTGAGCAAATGGAATACCACAGACTAACACAAGAATGCCTAAATGCATGTCATACCTTCCCACCGTGAGACAGACGCAGTTACGAGGAGAGAAACGAGAACAGAAGCCAAGAGCAGAACCGTGTTAAGTTAGAAGGCCCTACGATAAGGGACGGATACCCACGCCGCCAGCTAAACGCTAGGACCACCCTCCAGCCCATGTTAAAAGCTAGAGCCCTCTAGAAGAACAGTATAGATCTTACGATAGTCCAAAATAGGCCACACCAACTGCAAGTTTTAGCGTGAGACTTTTTCGGGTCTCTGTTACGTCAGGACCCCCCCCCCCCCCCCCAGCCCATCTTAAAATATAGTGCCCTCCAGAAGAACAGTATAGATCTTACGATAACTAAAAGTGCCACACCAGCTGCCAGTTTTAGCGTGAGACTTTTTCGCGTCTCTGTTACATTGCAAACTTTAAAAACATTGCCCCACCACGAAAAGTATAACGTTTCTCATTGGATGGACAGAATTTTTGTAGGCGGAGCTTAAGGTTAACATTGAGACCCTGATTGGTCAGATGAAAACACAGCCAGATAGTTTTTTTAAACCAACTTCGGTAAATTGTAGTAAGGAGAAGTTACGAGAGAGTTGCTTCCGAGACGGCGAGGTGAGCAGAGCTGTGCTGCCTGCCGCCCCCTGACGAACACCGACAAGGTAATGAACGCACGCGATGCCGCATAACAGCACATAAAGCTCCACTCAGAACTGCAGAAGTCTCATCTGTTACACCCCCTTTTTGCGTAATACTAGTGTCGATCGTCAATTAAAGCTCATGGTGTTCGCATTTGCCACTTGAAGTATAAATCTGAAACGCGATGATTTTACTGTTATATAGTTATTGAGAAGCCACATCAGCCACTGTAATTTACGACAAGTTAGATAAGTAATTAAAGATAATTGAGGGTCACTGTAGACCATTTTGATAGTTTTCTCTTTTGTGAAACTTAATTTAAACCTAGATTATAGATGTGATATGGCATAGGTTACCCTTCGATCCACTGTAGAACTTGGAAACCCATTCAGGGAATATTTGTTTACATTTTTGTTGAACGAGTTGGTTTTTACCATCCTGTATTAAAACATTTCCTTTTATCAACAGTGCAATTTATAAACAATGTTTTGTGAGTAGAATAAAATTCCCAATGGTAAACTTAACTGCTTTTTCGACGTTATTTTACCAGCTAACTAAAAATAGGAAAGCCTTGAATCCCTTCCACTAAATTTAGTTAGTATTAAGATTCTTTTACAGGGAGTGCAGTGGAGCTGACGCTGAGATCATTAAGTATTTGGTTATATCATCGCTAGTCTCACTGAACTCTTCTGAACTCTACATGTCATGTGCAGTCTGGCGTCTCCTTACCAGCAACAGGTCCCAGGTTTCGTTGCGCGAAATTGGTAGGGAGACACGATATAGATCAAACGGACACCACGCAGAATTTTAGAAAATAGCGACCCTGCCAGGATGGTAAAATACCATGATTGAAGATCGACCACATGCCTAACTAGGTCAGAAAAATATCCTGTTAAAAAATTTTCGTAATCAAAAGAAATTATTTTGAAAGGCATAAATAGTTGAAAACAGTAGCTGCAGCGATAGAAAGTGAGACATTCTAGCAGAGACAATATCATATTTAAGTTATCAATTTTAAAAATTGTTGCAATTAAGTTTTCTCCTCAATGCAAGCGCACAGGTGGCGGATACATCGTTGACACGTTGGTTCTGACCCAACAAGTAAGTGAATGGATTATCAGTCTTGGGTATAATAAGTGTCAAGTCGTATGAACAAAAAGTTTATGAAACGCGTGAAATCGTATGAGCGCATGTTGACTCGAAGTAGGCGTGTGAATTGCTTTTAAAACAGAAAATAAGGTTCAAATGGCACTGAGCACTATGGGACTTAACTTCTAAGGTCATCAGTCCCCTAGAACTTAGAACTACTTGAACCTAACTAACCTAAGGACATCACACACATCCATGCCCGAGGCAGGATTCGAACCTGCGACCGTATCGGTCGCGCGGTTCCAGACTGTAGCGCCTTTAACCGCGGGGCCACCACGGCCGGCAGAAAATAAGGAATTCGGAAATATTAGCAATGGCAGATCGAGACCTTGACCGAACTGAGGTAGAGACCCAGCATGAAAATGGACAGAGAATAGAGGACAGTACAACAGACGATGCAGTATTGCGAGAAATAGGACATACAACGCACCATAACGAGCATAATGTACGTCATGGCATAGAAAACATAAGTCAGCATACGACAGAGGAGCAGGAAAGTAGAGAGACAGTCGATGAGGATTCTAACTTGCGTCTTGAATACGTAGAACCTATAGTACAAGTAATCAGAGCTCCCTCACCACAGAGTACAAGGAATGCGGGCAGAAACGTGTCACAGCACAGTTAAATGCAATCAGTTGCGAACCAACACTTGGGCGAATACACAGAGCGTAGGACGTCGGAAGAAAACGCAATAGGACCCACCAATCTGGCAGAATTATTACAACAAATTACGGAAACCATGACAAGGCAAAATAAAGACATAGCGAACCAAATTCTAATTCAGAATTCAGAAACAACGAGACAAATGCGTGAGATAAAAGGACAAAACAAAAAAATTCAGTTACACCTAAATCACATTGAAGACGAGGCAAAAGAATCTCGAGAAGTGATAGGAAACTTAATAACAGGTCACAATCAATTGAGAACAGACACTGACAAGGTACAAGCGGACGTACAAACATTGCGTAATGACATTCAGGACGAGATCAAAATATTACGTAACAACACCCAGGGAGAAGTCAAGAAACTAGAGAAACAGATAAACGTAATTACTAGACAATCAGCAGGTACAGCGCGTGAAATTGTTGAAAACAGTGTGTTACACAAACGTATCACAAAAGCAGCGCTGAAAAGATATGATAACCGCATAGTCAAAATAGAAGCGCAAACGAAGCAACAATTTCAGAAATTGCGAACAGAGTTGTTGCAAACTATTGAAGAGCGTAGTGAACAGGATCGAACAAGCACAGAGTCTGCAACCACATCCGTATCTGTAACAGCACCGAAAAAAACAAGCAATTAACGAAGATATTACGCATATGCGATTCCAATCACAGGCGGAAAGTAACACACGTGAAATCGGACAGCCTGCACATCAACAAACACGTTTCAAAATTCTTGATGAACAAACGTCATCACAAACACAAGCGGAACCACAAATATATGTTTCAAGACAGTTTGGATAGTGCAAAGAAGCAGCAACGTTAGCCAGACAAGATATCGAACCAAATACCTGACAATGGAAAGCCAGGTCGCGAAGAGTACAGTGTAATGCATTCAGCTACACGTTCACAGCCGATGGAAGAAAATTATTGCGTACCACTCCAACGATACTACGCAAGGGTAGGAGAAAGTTACAGTGGACAATATCCAATGGATCTACCACAACCGGAAAGAACGACGGGAGAAATGATCAGAAACAAAAGTGGCGAAGAATCGCGAATTTCATATGGAACTATGACGAAGTACTACAACGATCATTTCCTCACAGTCAGAAAATTTCAACACTTTCGAGACGGAAACTCATTACATCCACGAACTTTTATTGATCAATTCCGAGTAGGATTACCAGAACACTGGACGCTAGCACAAAAAATTAGACTTTATATGTGCACACATGTCAGGAACAGTCGCAGAAACCATGCAGAATGTTGCAGCCACATGCCGATCGTACGAAGATTTCAGAGAGAAGTTTCTCTCACGATATTGGTCCAGCGAAGCACAGAACAGAGTGAAGTACGAATTATTACAGACCCCATATTTTGAAAATTCAGGAGAGAAGAGTCCCGTGAAATTTTTCGCATTAAGGGCAAAGAAAAATCAATGCTTTTATGTACCATACAGTGACGGAGAGTTGATTAAATTATGCGCGATGAAGCTACCATCGAAATACTAGCAATCATTAGTAGGTCGCGGAGGCAATGACGTCGAAGCATTTAAAGGTATTCTAAGGGAACTAGAGTTCATATTTTCGGAAGATGACGCAAGAAAAAGACGAAGCGCACGTTAAAACGAAAGCAAAAAGCTGTGGAATCCATAAGACACAGTACGAAGAAACAATAATTACGAACAATGTGATAACTTCGCATCAAGAAACGACAATAGATTTCAACAAAGAACCGGTTATGGATTTAGAAGAGAATTTGGCAATAACTATAATTCACCCAGGAACGGCAACAACTATTACAAAGGGAATAACGACAACCGGAACGGGCACTGGAGAACCAATAGACCGACAAATTATCAACAAAGAAACCACTATCAACAAGCTGAACAAGAAAAGAGAATACAGATAGAAGAGGTGGAGGTAAGACCACCAAACCCCGATAAACGTTCGAATTGACAGCTAAGCGCCCATGCCAAAGAGAATGACGCAGCGACCCAGGACAATTGCAGCACCTTGAACAGAGAAGTAAATACCTCATCACGAGAAGAGAAGAAGGAAGAAACAAATTCGCAGGGACCAGATGAAAACGAAGCCAGGAAAATAACAATATCGTGTTGGAACGAAATTAATTGGGAGAATACTGACGAGGAAGATGAATTACCAGAGGCATACACAACGAATGTAGGAGGAAAGGACGAAGTAATGAGTATTGCAGAGCTATTTGAGATGGAAACAAGGGAAAACGAATTCAATGAGGATAATGCGCAGTCGACAGAAGTTGAAAATAAGTTACTAGTGGGCACACAACCCAACGTATATAATGAAGGAAGTTATGAAGCGATAATTAGAGCATTTAGATGCAATTATGTGGAAGTAGCGACGAAGAAGGAGAAGCTAGACGAGGATGAGGAAAAAGTAGAGGATGTTGAAGAAAGCGTAAATGAAGGAAGAAATAGAGAAGAGGAAATAAAAGAGGGAGAGAAGTAGCAGTCGAAGCTTATTCATTTATGCAAGAAGAAGAACAGAACCAACCCTTTCAAATTCAACCAATTGTGAAGGCCATGGTAAAGCATATCCCAGTCAATATTGTAATTGATAGCGGAATCGAACTGACTGTGATCTCAGAAAATTTATTCATGCAGTGTAATGCCAATGAGGAATTGCCAGTTCTGAAAACACGTAAGATTAAAGTAAGAGGTCCTATTAGAAACAATGCTGCGGAAGTTACGAGACAAACAAGATTAACTCTTTCGTGTCAAGGTCAAAAGATCGAAGCCAACTTCGTGATTATACCTAAACTAACTGTAGATTTGATTATAAGTGCAGATTTTTTAAATGAGAGACGAGTGATAATAGATATGGGGAAAGGTAGCGTAACATTCGGGAATGTCACACTTCTCTTTGAGCAAAAGCTAAAATTAGAAGAAATACCAGTTATAAACAAACAATTAAGAATGACGCGAGATAAAGTCGATGAAGAATTAGAATGGTATGCACAAAAGGGGGAATCGCCTCAACTCATGTTAGAAGTCCATAAAGAAATCGACGAAAAATTGCAAGAAGTTCAATGTACACTCCTGGAAATGGAAAAAAGAACACATTGACACCGGTGTGTCAGACCCACCATACTTGCTCCGGACACTGCGAGAGGGCTGTACAAGCAATGATCACACGCACGGCACAGCGGACACACCAGGAACCGCGGTGTTGGCCGTCGAATGGCGCTAGCTGCGCAGCATTTGTGCACCGCCGCCGTCAGTGTCAGCCAGTTTGCCGTGGCATACGGAGCTCCATCGCAGTCTTTAACACTGGTAGCATGCCGCGACAGCGTGGACGTGAACCGTATGTGCACTTGACGGACTTTGAGCGAGGGCGTATAGTGGGCATGCGGGAGGCCGGGTGGACGTACCGCCGAATTGCTCAACACGTGGGGCGTGAGGTCTCCACAGTACATCGATGTTGTCGCCAGTGGTCGGCGGAAGGTGCACGTGCCCGTCGACCTGAGACCGGACCGCAGCGACGCACGGATGCACGCCAAGACCGTAGGATCCTACGCAGTGCCGTAGGGGACTGCACCGCCACTTCCCAGCAAATTAGGGACACTGTTGCTCCTGGGGTATCGGCGAGGACCATTCGCAACCGTCTCCATGAAGCTGGGCTACGATCCCGCACACCGTTAGGCCGTCTTCCGCTCACGCCCCAACATCGTGCAGCCCGCCTCCAGTGGTGTCGCGACAGGCGTGAATGGAGGGACGAATGGAGACGTGTCGTCTTCAGCGATGAGAGTCGCTTCTGCCTTGGTGCCAATGATGGTCGTATGCGTGTTTGGCGCCGTGCAGGTGAGCGCCACAATCAGGACTGCATACGACCGAGGCACACAGGGCCCACACCCGGCATCATGGTGTGGGGAGCGATCTCCTACACTGGCCATACACCACTGGTGATCGTCGAGGGGACACTGAATAGTGCACGGTACATCCAAACCGTCATCGAACCCATCGTTCTACCATTCCTAGACCGGCAAGGGAACTTGCTGTTCCAACAGGACAATGCACGTCCGCATGTATCCCGTGCCACCCAACGTGCTCTAGAAGGTGTAAGTCAACTACCCTGGCCAGCAAGATCTCCGGATCTGTCCCCCATTGAGCATGTTTGGGACTGGATGAAGCGTCGTCTCACGCGGTCTGCAGGTCCAGCACGAACGCTGGTCCAACTGAGGCGCCAGGTGGAAATGGCATGGCAAGCCGTTCCACAGGACTACATCCAGCATCTCTACGATCGTCTCCATGGGAAAATAGCAGCCTGCATTGCTGCGAAAGGTGGATATACACTGTACTAGTGCCGACATTGTGCATGCTCTGTTGCCTGTGTCTATGTGCCTGTGGTTCTGTCAGTGTGATCATGTGATGTATCTGACCCCGTGAATGTGTCAATAAAGTTTCCCCTTCCTGGGACAATGAATTCACGGTGTTCTTATTTCAATTTCCAGGAGTGTATTTCGGAACACAGTAAAAGAGAATTAGAGGGTATTTTACGAGATAAAGTTCAGATATTTTTACCTAAGACTGGCAGTATTAAACACTTAAACACGTTCAGTACAAGTTTGAAGTAAAACAGCACAAACCATTTAGAGTGCCACCCTATACAATCCCATTAAGCTACAGGAATAAAGTATTCCAGTAGATATCTAAAATGTTAGATGACGGTATTATTAAACCAGCATCCTCCACATATAACAGCCCACTCCATATTGTACAATAACGAGATGGGAGCATCAGGTTAGTGCTTGATTCCAGACAGATCAACACAATCATAATGACTGAGACAGATCGCCCAGAAAAATTAGAGGAATTGATACAAAATTTCCACGGTGCTAAGATATTTTCAGCAATTGATTTATGGAGTAGTTTCTGGCAAATAGAATTGGCCCCAAAGTGTAGAAAATTCGCAGCATTTATCGTATTCGGTAGATGTTACCAGTTTAAACGATTGCCATTTGGTTTAAACATATCATCAGCAGCGTTTATTAGGGGATTTAATACTATACTCAGTCCTGAAATTTTACAAAAAATTGCTTGTTATGTTGATGATGTGATTATAGCAGAAGCCTCTTGGGAACATCACAACGACACATTAAATCAGTTTTTACAGATCATGAAAGAGCATGGCGTCACAGTAAATATAACAAAATCCAAATTTGGAAGGCGAGAGGTCAAATTTCTAGGACACATAATTTCAGAGAAAGGGGTAATGCCCGACCCAGAAAAACTAACGGCAATCAAAGAATTCTGTACTCCATATAATAAGAAAACTCTCAGAGGATTTCTAGGTCTCACCAGATTCTATAAAAAATTTATTTGGATCGACTCTCTCGCAACACCACGCCTATGTGCATTGACTGGAAAAAAAACGCCATGGGTATGGGATCAACAAGCCAATGAAGAATTTTTAAAAGTGAAAAACGCACTAACAACAGCACCGATTTTAGCACATCCTGATCTAACACAAAATTCTTTTACGGCCACTGATAGCGCGAAAACAGGTTTAGGAGTTGTTTTATTCCAAGAATACGAACAGGCAGGGCTAAGATCATATAGAACAACTGCATTTGCCAGTCGGGTACTCACAAAAAGCGAGAAAAACTATTCAGTCACAGAGCTGGAAGCATTGGCCATTGTATGGGGCTTCCATCGTTTTCGATACTTCCTATTCGGAAGAAAAACGAAAGTATACACTGACCACAAAGCATTAGAATTTCTGTTATCCGACAAACTAACTCATGGGAGGTTAGCCAGATGGATGTTAATACTACAAGAATTTGACTTCACTATTACACACATACCAGGACCAGCGAACGTATTAGCAGATGCTTTATCACGATGTCCACAGGGTGCATCCAATAACATAGGTTTGGTAGCAGCAGAAGACCAGTTTACAATGTACTATATGAAACAAGTACCTTTCGAAAACTACATTACGACAGCATTGAAAAACATAGGCAAAGAACAGGACAAGGATCCCGAAATACTAGGAATCAAACACAAGTGGAGAAGTAAGGATTTTCCAGACATTCGACAGCACTATCTCGTAAAAAACAATGTTTTATTTTTAGACGAAATGTTGCAACGAATGAATGGTTAATTTATCTCCCAGATGAGCTAATTAATAAGTACATATGGTATACACATTTAAGTAATGGCCACTTTGGACCAAAAAAATGCTTTTTAAACATAAAACAAACAACCCATTTTCCTAATATGGAAAGACAAATTAGAACAGTATTAGTGAAATGCAAAAACTGTATGAGAGCTAAACACGTCACTTTCTAAACCAAACCACGTATGTTTCCAATAATCCCTAAAAGATTAAAACAAACAGCTGCAACAGATTTGATGGGGCCCATCCCACGCACAAAAAATGGATATATTTTCATATTTGTCGTTTTGGAACACTTCTAAATATGTTACCTTGACACCATTAAAACGGGCAACAGGTCTTACTATAAGTAAAGCATTTAGACAAGATTTTCTCGGACAAGTAGGTCGAGTGGAACGAATTATTTCTGATAATGGCCCACAATACAAATCAGTGCAATGGCAGAACACGTTAAAACAACACAAAATAAAACCCATCTACATATCTAAGTACAAACCTAGCGTAAATCCAGCAGAACGGTCTATGAAGGACATAGGCACTTTATGTCGATTATATGCAGGCAAAACACACAACACTTGGGATATATACCTTAAAGATTTTCAAGAAGTAATAAATGAAATGCCACATAGCACTACACTACTACCTCCAGTTACTATACTTAAAAATATTGAACCCCCAAACATAACCAGAGAAAATGTTAGATTTCCTATTGTACCACGTAGACAGCACAAACAAGTAATAGCAACAGCACTCCCCAACATCAGAAAGGCAGCCATTAAAAGAAAAGAAAAAGGAGATAGAACAGCAATTAAAAGAACATTCTCAGTAGGCCAGGAAGTATTTGTAAAAACACACTATCTCTCCAGCAAACAGAAACACAAAATACATAAGTTTTACGCTGCATACAAAGGACCTGTCATAATTAGCTGAATTGCTCTTGATAATGCTGTGGAACTAATGAACCCAAAAACAGGCAAAACCTTAGGGCTTCACCATGTGAGCCATATCAAAAAGTTTGAAGATTAATTTTATTACTGGTAAACAATCAGCACAATATTTCAAGATTATGTTGCAGATAAGATCGTCAGGAGAAAGAAGAATGAAGAAAGAGGAAGGTGGGAAAAAGAAAGTAGTTTCAATAAAAACAAAAACAAAAACAACATCAATAGTACCATAGATTAAGGTGAAGGGATAAAGCGTAGATAGTCTAACAGCATGAAATACTAAAATGCTATACACCACAACACTACACAAAAATAAAAAACGAATTAGAGGATTCTTGTAGACATTAAGACTCAAAATATCTTAGAATTGTAACATGGAAAGGGCGCCGAAATTTGTAAAGCTTTTAAGGAGGGATAAAACAATGTAGGTACTAGACATATGTTAGATGATTATAAGTAAAACTTTTTGTAAGAACCATTGTAAAAACTCCAGCAAGGACGAGATGCAACGACCCACAAGTTGCAACGCGAGAAGTATCAAGAAAGGAAAGGATGTAATTAGCAAGACACGTTCCTACAAGGCAGAAGCATCGAGAGAGGGGAAAGGACAGCGAGACCAACAGAAGGCCCTTGTAGCCGAAGTGGGCAGTTAATAAATCTGCTGCCAAGCTGAACCACAGTGTGGTGGAACCCAGCTGGGACAGAACACAGAACCACATAGTGGCGGAACCCTGCAGAGACACGACAGGACACCGAATGCCAGAAGGGTCTCCGAACGCCCCGACTCAGTGGAGCGAGCAAAAAACGGCCCGACGAGAAGACCGTTTGGGCAAGCCACCACTGACAAAAAAATATGTGTAAAAGTCACACTACTGCTATTAAACAGCACGCTGATGCACGAAACTGAAGAAAACTTCCACAAAGTAAAAATGACATGCCTAAACAATTTATCAAACTGTTACTAAGAGGAGAACTTCAATGCGACTAGTTATCAATAAATATTTCCATATCCTGCCCAGAGAAGAACCAAGAAGCAAGTAAGAATCAGAGAAAAAGCAGGAAGAACAGAAGGTGAAGATTCGAAAGATTGAGACCCAGAAAGAAGATGGGTGAAGAATAGATGACATACCTTCCCAAATCCCTATCCTATTGTAAACTAGTCGTCTGCGAAGTATTACAACGAAAAACGACCGCTTTCAGCGACACATAACGATGACTTTCACGCATACAAAGCCAGTGGACCAAGAGACTCTGCACTCACAGTTCCATTCCATTATGGTACCTCCACAACAGCAACACACACTTGCAAAGCCAACAAGGAATGACGAACGAAGCTGTACATCAAATACTGGCCCACATCCATCTCGCTCAAGTCCATCACCTTTGTGCAAAAAAAAAAAAACATTCGCCAACCTCATGATTAAACATTCATAGGATTGTGTGAATGTGTGAAATAAAATTATGTGAAGTAGGAATTGTGCAAAAGAAACATGTGAGAAACTAAATAAGTTAAGCACACCATACAGCTAATAAACTACAAAATAACAGTCATTGACTACGGACTTAAGTAAAAAATAGACTATCGATAACAAATAAGTCATTAGTTCTGAAATGGACAGTATATAATGAACAAAAGTAAGGCATAATAAACACTAAAACTATATGCCACTTATTTTCTCCTCATAAAAATAAAAAGAATAACTATATTTTACTTACTTTCTCCTTATAAAAACAAAGAATAAAAAATTATCTTGTTGGGTGTTTTCCCTTTTTTTAACATTTGTACCATTTGTTAGGATAATATCTCAATACTTGTGTATGTATATTTCTTTGTCAAAGCAATTCTTGGAAATAATTCTTATTTGTTAGTGTAACAATGTTCAAATGAGTGTCTAGAAACAAAAACATTTTACTTGTACATGGTATTTAGAAAATGTGTAAGGAATAGATTTTACCTAATTACTACATTTATAAAAACAATATTGCTAAGAAAATCGATGTGAAAGACTCCCCACTTTCGATAACAAACTTCTTAAAAAATTAACTTCACAATCAAATAAAGAAAGAAAATAATTAAAAAATAATTATTATAATAGAATAAAAATATTCTTCCCTTGTCAATATAAACATATTTTTGATAATTATGTGGAAGAATATAAAAATATGAATTAGTAATACAAACTAGCATAGAACAGAATAACGTGGCTGAACAGTAGGCAACAAAATTTAGATAACGGAATAATTTTTGACTGGCTTGGACAACGAATCAATCATTGCCTAACTTCAGTACAAAAATTAAGTTCGAAGGGTGGTGATATGTAAGGTGTCAAGCAAATCCAACACCTTCCATGAAAACCCTGACATGATAAGCCAATCCAGTAGGATGTCACATAGCTCCGAATAAATCGTGACATTAAATTAACCGAAGTAATACGAGTAACGAGTGAGCAAATGGAATACAACAGACTAACACAAGAATGCCTAAATGCATGTCATACCTTCCCACCGTGAGACAGACGCAGTTACGAGGAGAAAAACGAGAACAGAAGCCGAGAGCAGAACCGTGTTAAGTTAGAAGGCCCTACGATAAGGGACGGATACCCACGCCGCCAGCTAAACGCTAGGACCACCCTCCAGTCCATGTTAAAAGCTAGAGCCCTCTAGAAGAACAGTATAGATCTTACGATAGTCCAAAATAGGCCACACCAACTGCAAGTTTTAGCGTGAGACTTTTTCGAGTCTCTGTTACGTCAGGACCACCCCCCAGCCCATGTTAAAATATAGAGCCCTCCAGAAGAACAGTATAGATCTTACGATAACTAAAAGTGCGACACCAGCTGCCAGTTTTAGCGTGAGACTTTTTCGCTTCTCTGTTACATTGCAAACTTTAAAAACATTGCCTCACCACGAAAAGTATAACGTTTCTCATTGGATGGACAGAATTTTTGTAGGCGGAGCTTAAGGTTAACATTGAGACCCTGATTGGTCAGATGAAAACATAGCCAGATAGTTTTATTAAACCAACTTCGGTAAATTGTAGTAAGGAGAAGTTACGAGAGAGTTGCTTCCGAGACGGCGAGGTGAGCGGAGTTGTGCTGCCCCCCCACCCTGACGAACACCGGCAAGGTAATGAACGCAAGCGATACCGCATAACAGCGCATAAAGCTTCACTCAGAACTGCAGAAGTCTCATCTGTTACACCCCCTTTTTGTGTAATACTAGTGTCGATCGTAAATTAAAGCTCATGGTGTTCACATTTGCCACTTGAAGTAAAAATCTGAAACGCGATGATTTTTCTGTTATATAGTTATTGAGAAGCCACATCAGTCACCGTAATTTACGACAAGTTAGATAAGTAATTAAAGATAATTGATGGTCACTGTAGACCATTTTGATAGTTTCCTCTTTTGTGAAACTTAATTTAAACCTAGATTATTGATGTGATATGGCATAGGTTATCCTTCGATCCATTGTAGAACTTGGAAACCCATTCAGGGAATAATCGTTTGCATTTTTGTTGAACGAGTTGGTTTTTACCATCCTGTATTAAAACATTTCCTTTTATCAACAGTGCAATTTATAAACAATGTTTTGCGAGTAGAATAAAATTCCCAATGGTAAACTTAACTGCTTTTTCGACGTTATTTTACCAGCTAACTAAAAATAGGAAAGCCTTGAATCCCTTCCACTAAATTTAGTTAGTATTAAGATTCTTTTACAGGGAGTGTAGTGGAGCTGACGCTGAGATCATTAAGTATTTGGTTATATCATCGCTAGTCTCACTGAACTCTTCTGAACTCTACATGTCATGTGCAGTCTGGCGTCTCCTTACCAGCAACAGGTCCCAGGTTCAAACTAGTCAATTCCCGAAAAAACACGCTCAGAGCGTCGTTGCGCGAAAGTGGTAGGGAGACACGATATAGAAGAAACAGACACCACGCAGAATGTTAGATATTGTCTTCAAAATGGTTCAAATGGCTCGGAGCACTATGTGACTTAACTTCTGAGGTCATCAGTCGCCTAGAACTTAGAACTACTAAAACTTAACTAACCTAAGGACATCACACACATCCATGCCCGAGGCAGGATTCGAACCTGCGACCGTAGCGGTCGCTCGGTTCCAGATTGTAGCGCCTAGAACCGCTCGGCCACTCCTGCGGCTGAAAAGTATTATTCATTGTAAGTGTTGTAGATAAAACAAAAGTAAAGAAAACTGTAAAAAAAACGAAAAACGAAAATTGTAAGATGTGCGACCTGTTTTAAACATCAGGTAACAGGTCTATAATTTGGCAATAAATAAATAAAAAAATAAATAATAAAAATAAATAGAACTTAGAACTACTTAAACCTAACTAACCTAAGGACATCACACACATCCATGCCCGAGGCAGGGTTCGAACCTGATACCGTAGCGGTCGCGCGGTTCCAGACTGTAGCGCCTACAACCGCTCGGCCACTCCGGCCTGCCAGAAATTATTCTTGGGATCGAGAGCTGGCTGAAACTTGAAGTAGAAAGCTGTGAGATATTTAGCAAGTCGTGGAATCTATATCAGAAAGACATGGAGGAAGAGATTCCATAGGAGGAAGAGTATTCACGGCATTTGCCAAAAATATTCTCTCTATTGGGTTCGAAGCTGAGTGAGACAGGGAAGTCATCAGGAGGTGGAAGCAAGGTAGTTACTGGATGTTTTTATCGGCCACCCGTTTCTGCTGTGACAGATCTAGAGTCATTTAAGAAAGCGCGAAATATCCACATTATGCAATATTAGTTCGAGGTGACTTTAACCTTCTGAGTAAAGACTGGGACGTATGTGGATTCATTGTGGTGAATAGAGGCAGTCAATCTTGCGAAGTACCTTTGAATAAGTTTTCTGGAAACTGTCTGGAAAAACTAGTTCCGTAACCTACACCCAATGGAAATATCTTAGACCTCATTGCAACAAACAGGCCGGACCATGTCGACAGCCTCAGTATAGAGATGGGGCTTAGTGACCATGATGTCTTCAAAGCAGTTATGGCTACGAAAGTTACTATACCAGTCAAGAAGGCTATGAGAATGTTTCTGCTAGAAACAGCAGATAAACAGTTGTTAGCATCTCACTTAAGAGTGAAGTGACATCTCATAGTTCCAGTAAGACATGGATGTATAGGAATTATGGGCAAAGTCAGATCATCAAAGATAAGCGCTGCAGGGCTGGGCTAGTACTTGAACGGTTCTTCCGAGCGTTGTTGGCAAGCGGGTTGCACTCAGCCCTTGCGAGGCAGACTGTGGAGCTACTTGATTGAGAAGTAGCGGCTCCGGTCCCGTAAACTGACACGGCCGGGAGATCGGTGTGCTGACCACATGCCTCTCCATATCCGCATCCAGTGACACCTGTGGGCTGAGGATGACACGTCGTCCGGTCGGTACCGTTGGGCCTTCGTGGCGGAGCTTAAATTAGTTTTTTTAAACAGACCGCAAATCTTGGTCTGGAGAAATATATGCCTAAGAAGTGGATTAAGGCTGGGATATGTCCACCATAGTTTAACAACGAAATTCGGAAAATGCTGAAGAAGCAAAGGCTGCTGCACTCATGGCTCAAAAGAACACACGTAAATGACGACAGGCAAATATTAGTGGAGATTCTTACGTCTGTGAAAAGATCTATGCACTAAGCATACAACTACCGCCGTCGTATCTTAGCAAAAGATCTGGCCGAGAACCAGAGAAAATTCTGGTTCAAATGGTTCAAATGGCTCTGAGCACTATGGGACTTAACATCTGAGGTCATCAGTCCCCTAGAACTTAGAACTATTTAAACCTAACTAACCTAAGGACATCACACACATCCATGCCCGGGGCAGGATTCGAACTTGAGACCGCAGCGGTCGCACGGTTCCAGACTAAAGCGCCTAGAACCGCTTGTCCACAGCGGCGGGCAGAGAATTCTGGTCTTATGTAAAATCACTAAGCTGCTCTAATGTTTCTACTCAGTCACGCGATGAAAAGTCATATGTGGCACTTGAACACAACAAAACGAAAGCCCAAGTTTTTAACTTCGCGTTTAAGAAATCGTTCACGCTGGAGAATCGTAGAGCCTTACCGTCTTTTGACCATCGAACAGACTCCCATATGGGCGCTTAGTAATAGGCATCCCAGGCGTAGAGATAGTGTCGGAAGTTCCATGCGGCTTTTCGCGGATGATGCTGTAATATACAGAGAAGCTTCAGTATTAGAAAATTGCAGCGAAATGCAGGAAGATCTGCAGCGGATAGGCAGTTGGGGAAGGGAGGGGCAACTGATGCTTAACACAGACAAATGTAATGTATTGCGAATACATCGAAAGAAGGATCTTTTATTGTATGATTATATGATAGCGGAACAAACAATGGTAGCAGTTACTTCTGTAAAATATCTGGGAGTATGCGTGCGGAACGATTTCAAGTGGAATGATCATATAAAATTAATTGTTGGTAAGGCGGGTGCCAGGTTGAGAGTCATTGGGAGAGTCCTTAGAAAATATAGTCCATCAACAAAGGAGGTGGCTTACAAAACACTCGTTCGACCTATTGAGTATTGATCATCAGTGAGGGATCCGTACCAGGTCTGGTTGACAGAGGAGATAGAGAAGATCCATAGAAGAGCGGCGCGTTTCGTCACAGGGTTGTATGGTAAGCGTGGTAGAGTTACGGAGATGTTTAGCAAACTCAAGTGGCAGACTTTACAAGAGAGGCGCTCTGCATCGCGTTGTAGCTCGCTGTCCAGGTTTCGAGAGGGTGCGTTTCTGGATGAAGTATCGAATATATTGCTTCCCCCTACTTATACCTCCCGAGGAGATCACAAGTGTCAAATTAGAGAGGTTCGAGCGAGCACGGAGGATTTCCGTCATTCGTTCTTCCCGCGAACCATACGCGACTGGAACAGGAAAGGGAGGTAATGACAGTGGCACGTAAAGTGCCCCCCGCCACACACCGTTGGGTGGCTTGCGGGGTATAAATGTAGATGTAGATGTAAAACAAATAAATCGTCAGTCCGGATGGAATCCCGATTTAGTTTTACAAAGAATATTCTACGGCACAGGAATCTGACGCCCAGCGCAAAGTTCCAAGCAGACTGGAAAAAAGCGCAGGTGACTCTTGCGTATAAGAGGAATTTGCTGCAGAATCCTTGAACATATTCTTAGTTAGAATATAGTAAATTTTCTTGAGACCAAGAAGCTTCACGAATCAGCACGGTTCTAGAAAGTATCGCTCATGCGATACTCAGCTTGCACTTATCTAAAATGATATACTACGAACCTTGGATGATGGGCAACAGGCAGATTCCGTACTTCTTAATTTTCGGGAAACGTTTGACACGGTGCTCCATTGCACACCGTTAACGAAGCCACGACCATATGGAATACGTTTCAGATATGAGAGTGGCTCAAAGTCTTTTTGAGTAGTAGAATCCAGTTCGTTGTCCTCGAAGGCGAGTGTTCATTAGAGACAACGCTGTAGTCAGATTGCCCCATGGAAACCTGACAGGACGGCTGTTATTTTCTGAATACATAAATGATCTGGTGGCTAGGATGGGTAGCTATCTGAAGTTGTTTTCTGATAATTCTGTGGCGTACGATAAGGTGTAGAAGATGAGTGGCCCTATGAGGATACAAGAAAACATACACCAAATTTCCAGCTCCTGTGATTAATGGCAGCTAGCTCTAAACGAAGAAAAATGTAACTTAGTGCAGATGAGTAGGAAAAAATGAAACCGCAATACTCGGCTACAGCATTGGTAGTGTTCTCAAACAATTTACGGGAATGCAGCCAGGCAATATTTACAGCGCCCGCCGATATTTCGGCGGGAGTGCACCTCGCCATTTTCAAGGCACAAACTGCAACGGACAGGCGATGTACAGGCAAATTTTAAACCTTGGTTCTTGGAGTAATTCAAGAAAGATAACCACACACACACACACACACACACACACACACACACACACACACACACACATACACACACACTGAACACTAGTGCCAACAAAGATGACCAAAGTAAGAGGTATCGATAGTGAAACACTACGAACAAGCAAGTGAGGTAACATTGACTGTCTGTTTGCTTTTTTACAAGTGAGACAGCAGGATCCCAAGCAGAGTTTAAACAAAGACTGACATTCCTGTTTACAAGGTTGCTTGTAATTTAATCTCAACAGCCTCCTTAATAACACTGTCCCAATAGCTGGACATGCATGCTAATATCTCGATATTGATATATAACGTCGGGTGACCAGTATCCAAACAATGTTCGGCAATGGCCGATCTACTTGGCTGCTGTAATCGTGTGTTCCGTTTATGCTCAGTAGATCGGTTCTCCACAGTCCTGATAGCCTGATCAAATATGCCATGCCTCAGCTACAACGAATGTGCCTTACTCAAACCAAGATCGTGCTTAACAGAGCCCAAAAGCACTCTAATTTTAGATGGAGGTCGGCAAAGACATTTCATATCATATTTCTGTAAACTACGACCTATCTTGTAAGCGAAAAGGCTGTAGACTTACGTGTCGACTCACAATTATCATCAATAAACCGAGGTTTTAAATTTGCCTGTACATCGCCTGTCTGTTACAGTTTGTGGCTTGAAAATAGCTGGGCGTACCCCCGCCAAAATATCGGCGGTCGCTGTAAATATTACCTTGTTGAATTCCTGTAAGTTGTTGGAAAATTGTGTACGTCAGGAGAAACTCAGGTGTCACGGTAGTATTCTGCCTGACATATTCATGTCATTCAAATAACTTTGCTAAAGTTGCAAAGCGGTGTTAAATGGAGCGATCATATGGGGAGTGTGGTACGAAAGATGAATGATCGCGTCCGGTTTATTCGAAGAATTTTTGAAAAGTGTGGTTTACCTATAAAGGAGATAACATATAGCATGCTAGTGCCACCTATTCTTGAGTACTGCTTCAGTGTTTGGGATCCTTACCAGGTCGGATTAAGGGAAAATAGCGAAGCAATTGAGAGGCAGTTGCTACGTTTGTTGTAGGTTTGTACAGCATGTAAGTATTACGAAGGTGCTTCGGGACGCAAATGGGAATTCTTAGATGGAAGGCGTCGTTCTTTTCGAGGAACATGATTGAGAGTATTTAGAGAGCTGGCATTTGAAGCTGACTGCAGAACGGGTTTACTGTCACCAACTTAAATTTGGTGTTGTAAAGACGATGAAGATTAGATACGTGAAATTAGGGTTCATACGGAGGCGTATAGACAGTCGTTTTTCCCTCGCTCCATTTGCGAGTGGAACAGGAAAAGAAAAGAATAGTGGTAGAGCGTACGCTCGCCACGCACCGTACGATGCCTTGAAGTGTATGTATACAGATATAGAGGTCGATCTTTGCTCTGTTTACTTTCGGCGCCAGGTGGCGCAATGCCGAGTTACAGGATGACAATTATTGAACATATGGAATAAAGTTGTCATAATTTGTGAACGGTCTGCGTTAGGAAATTCAAACTGCACGGTTGGCCGCGGCGCATAAAGGGAATTAATATGCGCAGACGCACACGCCTAGTTGCCGTCGGCCATTTGCATGTGAAAGTAAACAAAACTGACGCAGTTGGGAGACTGAGTATCCGCATTTTGTGATCGAGAAGTTCATAGTAAGGGCACTTGCTATGCACCTACGTGTTTAGTTTGACGTTCATACTACATCAGAATATTTAATGATCTGAAGATGGCAGTAGCCGGGACCGGTCATAGCGCTATGTAAAAATTTTATGTGATGAAGGCGGAACTGTAAAATAAAGTGCCAAAAATATGATCACGGACTCATTTTCAGACTTTATGTCTTCAATTGATAGTTATGAATACTACTTCATTGTTATAGTAAGTGATGACATTTTACCGATATTTTCTGTATACGGATTATCTTCCTCTGGGTCGACTGGTAACGGCTCAATACCGCATCTAACGTTTTTAACTTACTGTCTCAGATTCGGCCTTTAATGACCATTGTTTCTTTCCTTAAGTTAATCTGATAAAGCCGCGACTGCCAAAGCTGAAACAATTTTAGCAGCACATAACCAAGCTGGAAACTTTTAAACTAAGTACAATTGGCATCTCCCGCGTTTAGTATAACGAAATATTACTGGTTATCTAAAAGTGACGTTTTAATTATTTAAACGATCTTTTTAATTGTGTTTCTGTGTTATAGTCCTACGTCATTTGCTATTCTAACTAATGTAAACACTGTTATTAGTATTTCAAAGCTGCAGCTGGCTTGTTAAGAAGCGACGTGTTGTCATGTTGCCTGGTTCAATGATTATGTCAACGCCTACGAACCCAGTTGCTTCAGAGATCCATCTGAGTTACTCAGGTATCACCAGAATTATATTTGTTTCATTGCGGCGAAGTAATAATTACATAATTGATTCAACTAATCATTCAAAGGCTTTTAAAGTTTATTAATTTCGCAAGTGTTGTCGAACATATGAATTGAATAAACATTGTTCTATTCATGTTGTAAATTATGAGATCTGTTTTCAAGGGAAACATTGGTGTAACGAAGTATATATTGAGAAATTTTGTTATTTCGGAGAAGGCCAAGCAAATTTCTTTAACAAAATTGTTTGTGCTAATGTCCAGGTTAAAAATTGCACTTATTGATGAACTGGTGCCTAACTAATCCAAGCTACGAAGTATATATTGAGAAATTTTGTTATTTCGGAGAAGGCCAAGCAAATTTCTTTAACAAAATTGTTTGTGCTAATGTCCAGGTTAAAAATTGCACTTATTGATGAACTGGTGCCTAACTAATCCAAGCTACCTTCCCAATCCCTTGTTCCTCGAAATAAATGAAACTTATTATAAATTTTTAATTTGAGTTATCTCAATACCAAGCAAAATTGGTTTATTAACATCCCTCCAAACTGCCTTGACCTCACAGGTGTCAGAGTACCATTATCTATTAGTTATGGGAGACACAAATATACAACTGCAGATAAATTTCGTCGGACATGTTTCCACTCTAAGTATCATACGCCTGAATCCAATCCATCATATTCCAATCAGCCACACTCTTATAATAGTGTCCAAGAGGGCAGGTAAACAAATTCGTGCCAGTCAGGCTTCTGCTCCAGAGCTTTCTGTTTACGACATGATGTGCTTCATGTATTCAGTGCAGAGCACCAGGGAAAAATCTCACCTAATGACCTACAAAGACTGAAGACAAGTTAATCATGAGGACCTACAAAAGGACTGTTCGTATATTATTTGGCATGATATAAGCTATGGGCAGACATTAAAGTCCGGTAATTGAAACACAGATTTATTGCATTCTACGACAAACATACTCCTATACCTTTTTTAAAAGTAGATAGAGCTCCTGCTCCTCTTCAGTAAATGAGATCCTGCACATACAAGTTTCAAGAGAAATCCGTTTTCTGAACTATACGAAGTATACAGGAAACTACGAAACCAGACTTGGGCACTAACTAAATGAAGTATGCCCGCTCCCTTGCATGCAGTGTGTCAAATCCTGAAGACTTATTGAAAATAACTCCGCAGCTACGGCATAGGAAATGAAAACCTGATAATGTTCTTCAAGCTTCTGTAGACGAGTTTTGCTCAGCAGCAGTCTGTCTTCAAGTTGCGAAAACCTCCTCGTCTGACACGTCTTTCGTAACACGTTTCTGTATACACACTATGGAAAGCAAACATGAGAATTTAGTTCTGAAACAATAGTTAATGATAGAGTGAGCATAGGCATGATTAAAACAAGTCGTTGTGAGAGGTTCCATGCCCTCTTTTGCATGCCGCCTCTCATTTTCATCAATTTTATTAATGTTCTGTGTCATTGTACGGCAGTAACAGACCGAATAAGGTTATTGTAATGAGAGTATTTGTACTGAGAGCTGTTGGGTTACTTCCCTGGGTGGCCTGAGCGAGGCAAGTGTCGGAAGACACAGCAGACTGCATTTCCTGTTGGGGGCTGCACTTCCCTGAATTCTGAGCGTTCGTACAATAGGCTTAAGCACCTGGCGGAACTACTGTCGTCGGTCGAGCTTCGCCTATTGTATGCAGAAGTCTGAAACGTGTGAGTGTCTCCGCAGTTTATGTGTTTATCGTTCCGGCCCGTACAGAACGAAGACTCCTGGCACCGACTGACTACCTTGTCCTCCTGATTCTGAGAATACTTGTGGACTGTGCCCTGCTGGGTGCGACTGTCTGGCGCCGGATAGAAGGTGGTCTAGGCAGGTTGTTTTCGTAGCCGGTCAAACGGCAAGTTCAGTGCCCTCAGGTGAATAGCAGAGGCATGGCAAAAATGGCTCTGAGCACTATGGAACTTAACTTCTGTGGTCATCAGCCCCTCGGAACTTAGAACTACTTAAACCTAACTAACCTAAGGGCATCACACACCTCCATGCCCAAGGCAGGATTCGAACCTGCGACCGTAGCGATAGCGCGGTTCCAAATTGTAGTGCCTAGAACCGCTCGGCCACCCCGGCCGGCAGCAGAGGCATGATTGATCAACTTAAACTGAGGCTAGTTGACGACATAAAGCCCTGCTCGAAACTGGAGAGAACGGCCTTTATTGAAGCGAATGATGTTCTGAGACGGTGTAGGGGAATTTTGGAATCAGAACTGAATGCTGATTTGCGGTTTTCGAGGAGAGTAGGGAGTTGAGCAATGTTGGCTTCGCTCTTGCGTTGCGCGGACACAGAGAGGAGTCGCGATCTAATCCTCATCGGAGTCGGACGGTCTTTCGACTTGGTCGCTTTTTTTCGGAAGAACTTAGAATTCTCAGACAGCCTCCGAGGCAAGGGGTTCGCACAGAGTGCTGCACGGCAGAAGTTGGCGCCTACGTCATCAGGACGCTGCCTACCGACGACGTGCTGCAGATTTCAGTACTAGTTGAGTATTTTGCAGCTCCAGCATAATCAATTTTATACTGAACCCCTCAGCAGCACGCGCGCTCGCTTTGCTACAAGTCCACCTTGCTTGTTTCTCCATGTCATCCCGTTTGAGCTCTCACTACTAATTACGATACTTCTATATGGTCGGAAGATTAATATTTGATTCATTAGGACCTCCAGTCATTATCGTCTATCTATTGCCTCACAGAAAGTAGGAACCCCTTGTTCTCAAGCCATCTCTTGTTCTCATAATAGTTCAGTATACCCTATCCTTTAACCTACTGTTTGTGTCGACAATCTTGTGCATTTATGTTCTGATATATAATAAATCTCATTGTAACATTTAATCCGCATATTATTTTTTAGATATATGCAGAATCCCGTTTCCTGTTGTTTATTATGATAAGTTCAACTTTTTTAGTAGACTACCGTTTTTATTAAATTATTGTGAGTGTGCACTCCTTATTTTACCAACTCGCAGGGTCCACCATCATTTCCTTCCGTTACCGTTGTGCTCATAATTAATTAGCTGGTAGGTAAGGAGGAGGTCGAGTGCATGTCTCGTTCTCACGCAAAATTCGTCTGAATTAAAGAGATGCAAACACTTCTCCACCCTGACACCTCGCAGTTGATAACACTATTCTGGTTCTCAAAGATACCTTCAACCCCTTTCTTCTTGGTGGTACATTCCCTAGTCAGTGGAAGCAAATCTTAATTCAACCAGATTCAAGTGACTTCAGGTCGATCTGCGTGTTACGCGCAGTTTCTAAAACAACGAGTACATTGTTTACGAGCAGCTACCGTATTACGTCAAAACTTATGATATCCAACACAAATATCAACTAGGTCCAAAATAACATACTAGAGTGACTGATTTAATCAAAGAGAGTTATGACATCATGAACAGGCGCGTAGCTACCACTTTAACACTGTTGATTTCGATATATTGCTCATCAAAGCGAAACAGCTGAATTTCTCAAACACTGGGATATTTAGACATCTACCTCAAAAAAAGATTCAATGAGTCACCTGTGGCTCGCAGAAGTCATGGTGGCAAAATGTGCCCTCTCTGAGGGCAGGAATCCGCCCTTGGTCTATTTGTTTCCTGCTTGTACACAATGATATTTGTGTTTCTCTCCTGTAATTACCATTACATGCTGACGATATTGTAAATAAATACTAGCCTTAAGAAAATTGCTGCTGACTTCACAGGTATGAATTGTAATCTTTGTTCAGTATCACGCTGGGTATTAAAGTAAATCCTGAAAAGTCACAGGTCATCTTCACATCTCACCGGAAGCTGAATCAAAGAACGTTTTGGTGGAACCGCACTTTTGGTTGGTATCCAATAACAATTTCAGAAACGGTAAAGGAACTCGACACTGTGCTACTTGGCGCTGTGATTAGCTCACGGCGTTCTCATTTGATAGGACGACGATTCAGATCTGCGTCCGGCAGTCCAGAGTTAGATTTCCGTGATTTCGCTGAGCCGCTCTAGGAAAATTACGCGATGAGGCCTTCGAAAGGGCGCGACCGCTTTCCCTTCCAATCCTTAAAACATTTCGAGATTGGGCTCCATCTCTAATGACCTCGATGTCGACGGGGCGTTCTTAGGCATTATCATAACGAGCATGTGAACTAATATAAACAAACTGTTGCAGCTTGAAGGAAATCGTCTTCTGCCTACCCGCAAACTAAAAATTGGCGACCTCTGTGAAGAACCTCGAGATATCCGATGTGCTGGCTTTGACTGAAGCTTATGCTGACCCGGACATGCATCCCCGGCGAAAGCGTGGACTAAACGGTAGGACTTGTGACACAGATCACAATAGTAACTCTCAAATTCTAGTCCACAGCGAAGGTAAACAAATGAATATGACATACACATACAATCCGAAGATAAACTTCCTGGCAGATTAAAACTGTGTGCCGGAGAGAGACTAAAACTCGGTACCTCTGCTTTTCACGGGCAAGTGTCCTACCATCTGAGCTACCCAAACACGACTCAAGACCGTCCTCATAGCTTCAATTCTGCCAGTACCTCGTCTCCTACCTTCCAAACTTCACAGAAGCTCTTCTGCAAACTAGGAAGCATAAATGAAGTTCCTATGTAATAGGCTAAAATAAAATGGATAAAATAAGGAATGAAACAATAATAGTAAATTTAAAAATCTTTTCAGTTCATGTCAAGATAGAAGAGAATATAATGAAACGGAAGGATCATTTTCATAGAATGACAAAAAATAGATTGCCAAAAGAGGTAACAAATTATCGGCCGACTGGAAAGAGAGAATTAGATAGGCCTCGTGAGACATGGATGGATAGATGACAGAGACCAGAACAGGTGATTACGACACCTAACCCTTGGAAAGAGAGGATTCTGATGATGATGGTGACGATATATGTCCAGTACTGATGGTAGACTCATAGGGCCACACCCTTTACCAAACAGGGTAACTGGTGCTGTGCATCACCGATTTCTGCGGGATGAACTAACGGATTTATCGGAGGACATTACCCCTGCTGAAAGACAACGATTGTGGTTTATGCACAGCGGGATACCACCCTGTATTCGATAGATTGTGCGACAGTACCTCAGGGCAAATTTCGTGGGCGATATCGGCCTTTCTCTTCGCCAGATCTAAATCTGTGGCATATTTGGTTATGGGGATATTTAAAGACATTAGTTTATGTCCTACTTATCGATAATGCGCAGAGGTTACAGGCGCATGTGGCCATTGCAGGTGACGAAATCTAACTGGTGCCAGCTGTATCTGAAAGTTGAATGATTCACTGCGAAGAAGACCCTGAAAGGCAGTGTCATGAGACAACGACATGCAGCACTGCCTCTAGTCTTTGCGTAACAGGCGGACGGGAGTGAGAGGCGAATGACCTTTATCTCAACAGGTATTCATTTGTCGTCAAATCATTATAGGATCTTTTCTTCAAATGCTGACCTATACTACTCCTGTAGCAATGTGTAACATTTTTTAAGCACCCTCTATAGCAAAATTAAAAATTGAAAGTGTTCATGACATCCATTACTCCTCTTCTTTACCGATTAATGCAAAAGTAAGGTCCAAAGGTAGAAAGCTAAGCCCCAAAACAATAAACTTATGCTTTGCTGTTGTAAAGTATTATGTCAAAGCAAGGTAGTTATACAAAAGTATAATTGCCCAGTTGTTTCGCCCAAATCAGTGACCAGACGAAGCAAATTATCCTAGCGTACAATTTTTTTCTTTACAATGATATACAACGTTCTTTTACGTGCCACTTTAGATGTATTTTTTTCTTTTTTCAGGCACTTCAAGGGTCTACATGAGCCTCTTCACCATTTTCCTTAATATTTAACTTAATGTACCCACCTCCGGCACCTCAGTTCTGGGCGCAAACTGTAAACTATATAAAAAAAAAAGACTGAGCAGCTGAGTGTGTCTATAGTGGCCACAAGGTACACTCCTGGAAATGGAAAAAAGAACACATTGACATCGGTGTGTCAGACCCACCATACTTGCTCCGGACACTGCGAGAGGGCTGTACAAGCAATGATCACACGCACGGCACAGCGGACACACCAGGAACCGCGGTGTTGGCCGTCGAATGGCGCTAGCTGCGCAGCATTTGTGCACCGCCGCCGTCAGTGTCAGCCAGTTTGCCGTGGCATACGGAGCTCCATCGCAGTCTTTAACACTGGTAGCATGCCGCGACAGCGTGGACGTGAACCGTATGTGCAGTTGACGGACTTTGAGCGAGGGCGTATAGCGGGCATGCGGGAGGCCGGGTGGACGTACCGCCGAATTGCTCAACACGTGGGGCGTGAGGTATCCACAGTACATCGATGTTGTCGCCAGTGGTCGGCGGAAGGTGCACGTGCCCGTCGACCTGGGACCGGACTGCAGCGACGCACGGATGCACGCCAAGACCGTAGGATCCTACGCAGTGCCGTAGGGGACCGCACCGCCACTTCCCAGCAAATTAGGGACACTGTTGCTCCTGGGGTATCGGCGAGGACCATTCGCAACCGTCTCCATGAAGCTGGGCTACGATCCCGCACACCGTTAGGCCGTCTTCCGCTCACGCCCCAACATCGTGCAGCCCGCCTCCAGTGGTGTTGCGACAGGCGTGAATGGAGGGACGAATGGAGACGTGTCGTCTTCAGCGATGAGAGTCGCTTCTGCCTTGGCGCCAATGATGGTCGTATGCGTGTTTGGCGCCGTGCAGGTGAGCGCCACAATCAGGACTGCATACGACCGAGGCACACAGGGCCAACACCCGGCATCATGGTGTGGGGAGCGATCTCCTACACTGGCCGTACACCACTGGTGATCGTCGAGGGGACACTGAATAGTGCACGGTACATCCAAACCGTCATCGAACCCATCGTTCTACCATTCCTAGACCGGCAAGGGAACTTGCTGTTCCAACAGGACAATGCACGTCCGCATGTATCCCGTGCCACCCAACGTGCTCTAGAAGGTGTAAGTCAACTACCCTGGCCAGCAAGATCTCCGGATCTGTCCCCCATTGAGCATGTTTGGGACTGGATGAAGCGTCGTCTCACGCGGTCTGCACGTCCAGCACGAATGCTGGTCCAACTGAGGCGCCAGGTGGAAATGGCATGGCAAGCCGTTCCACAGGACTACATCCAGCATCTCTACGATCGTCTCCATGGGAGAATAGCAGCCTGCATTGCTGCGAAAGGTGGATATACACTGTACTAGTGCCGACATTGTGCATGCTCTGTTGTCTGTGTCTATGTGCCTGTGGTTCTGTCAGTGTGATCATGTGATGTATCTGACCCCAGGAATGTGGCAATAAAGTTTCCCCTTCCTGGGACAATGAATTCACGGTGTTCTTATTTCAATTTCCAGGAGTGTATATTACCCTTATTTAAGTTCACATTTTATCGGAGTTCCGCACGAATATTCAATACATCTGCGTGCCATTGTCAGTATATAAAGCCTTTCCTCCTCTCACCTGATGAATAGAAAATGTGATTGAGAGTGTGCAAGATAAATTTCAGTATCTATAACTGTGGGAGTAAAAGTAGTCTGCTACTGTGGCAGAATAGCCAACCCTAAAAAGCATGTACCAGGCAGCAAATAGGTTTCTGTTCGCCTTGGACGAAGCTCTTGTACAGGTTTGCACCACACAATAGGGAGTTCTCTGAGCACTTCCAGTCTAGGCGCTCAGTCCGGAACCGCGCGACTGCTACGGTCGCAGGTTCGAATCCTGCCTCGGGCATGGATGTGTGTGATGTCCTTAGGTTAGTTAGGTTTAAGTAGTTCTAAGTTCTAGGCGACTGATGACCTCAGAAGTTGTCGCATAGTGCTCAGAGCCATTTTAACCATTTTGAGCACTTCCAGAGGAACGGAATGCATGAGTTCCAAAAGAGTTCACTTGGCAGTGTTCCGGGAGACGCAAGACGGGCGACATCGATTAAGCGTGGGTGTGCCTGTTCATCTTTAATTCATTATCTTATTTTTGTAGATCTCAGCTCTAGTCAAAACTAAAGTCATTCTCTCACCATTCATTGCTCGTTAAGCGGTATACGGAATTTCGGAACATTATACCAGTTACCGAGCGAGGTGGCGCAGTGGCTAGCACACTGGACTCGCATTCGGGAGGACGACGGTTCAATCCCGCGTCCGGCCATCGTGATTTAGGTTGTCCGTGATTTCCCTAAATCGCTCCAGGCAAATTCCGGGATGGTTCCTTTGAAAGGGCACGGCCGAATTCCTTCCCTGTCCTTCCCTAATCCGATGAGACCGATGACCTCGCTGTCTGGCCTCCTCCCCCAAACAATCCAATCCAATTATACCAGTTGCACTTAGCCAAGCAAGCAAGCCATTGTTCTGTTCTACGTTTGCTCAAACATGTGGACGTGTGATGTATCTTTTCACCTCAGTCTGATTTCATTCGTTGGTGATCTCACGAGAAGTGTAATTGAACATATTTCTGAAACTTCGCTAACTTCGGTTTCAGTTAGTAATGTAACTTCCACGTGTCTCTGTTGTCTCAGTGCGTGCGAAGTACGGATCTGAGACCCTTCAGTTCGCAGATTGTCTTATAATAATCTATACTATCCAGTTTGTTTAATTATTCTGAATTTTACCACTCATTTTACGTACAATTTTTGTTTGTGACGACCAAGTGTTCGTTGATTGTGAGAATAGTTACAAGTCTCATTTACTTATTCTTGGGGTAAAACTTCCAAATTATTTTCAGAATTTCGTCTGTGGTGCCACTGTTAACAGTTTACTTTTATCGATGAGTACTTGTTTACTTGCTTCGTGCACTCGAGCTAAGGGAACGATCATTTGCTAACCGCGTGCATACTGCTGAGGTTTCTGTTTATTCTTATATTTGTCCTGAATCTGTATGATATGTGTATATGTGTGTGAATGTCACCACTGAAAGATTCCTCTGACCATTTCATAATTTATGTTTCATCGTGCTGGGGTCTTCAAGACACAGTTGTAAATGTAATTTTGTAATTTAGCTGAGGTGTTATGAAGAACAGCAACCATCGCCCATTTAGTAGTTGGTTAATTTATTAGTTTTTTCAGTTGTGTCTTCAATAAACGTGATATTTTTAGGAGAGCAAGTGGAAACTTCAGTTCTAACGTCCTACTGCTATCCGTTGTGTAAAACATAACTACGGCCAAGTTATTTAATAGTTATTCAACTATCATAAAAGTGCAGATCCGGCAACTCAATTCATTTAAATATAAAATGTTTTTTTTCATGTATTCCGAGATACTATCATCTCACCGTCGTCCGCCTCGGTAGCGTAGCGGTAGCGTTACCGCCTATCACGCAAGGGACCCGGGTTCGATTCCCGGCAGGGGACTGGATGTTGTGTGTCCTTCATAATCATTGACTCGCAACTCGCCGATGTGGCGTCATCTTAAAAGGACTTGCAATAAGGCGGCCGAACTCCACCGAATGGGGCGTCCCGGCCAACAATGCCATACGATCATTTCATATCATCCCACCTGCTATGTTCATAGATACTTAATTTTTATGGACGCCTTCCTCACGAGCACCGACCTCAACCAGGTCCTTCATATACAGATACGCTTCACGTCTTTTCCAGCTGTAGAAATACACTGCCAGAAAAAAAAAAAATTTGTACACCCTTTAATAGACTTCCAGTTCACTCAAGATTTATTATGCTAACAGTGCATATGGAGTACATGAAATGATTACATTTACAGACCAATAGACAAGCGGTTCTGAAATACCAGGTCTCGACCCATGCTCAAACACCCATATTAGTATGTGGTATAGCCTCCACAGGAGGAGATTTTGGCGCTGACTTTGGCATCCAGTCAGTCGTACAGATGGCGAATACTGTCCTGCGATTTAGTACGCCACGCCTGCTTGACCTGTTCACGTAGTTCTGTGGTTGATAAGTTGCACGTCACTTTTCCTCCCGTCATATCCCACACGTTCTCGATTGAAGACAAGTCCGGAGATCGTGCCAGTCAGTAAAGTTGCTGCACGTTTTGCAGACCATCTTAACTTTCACTGGCAGGGCGAGCATTACACTGCTGGATAACACATCTCCTTCCTGTTACAAGAGCGAAAAAAGAGCGCCTCTAACAATATTCTGTACGTACCGAGTGCTGGTTAACGTCCCCTCCAGAAACACCAAATGTGAACTAGAGTTGTAGCTTATCGCACCGAACGCCATGTGGCCTCGGGAGGGGGCAATGTGCCTGGAACGAATGCATTGTACGAGACAGCTCTCAGCAGGTGCAGGTCGTAGGCACAAGCGACCATTACTTGCATGAAGGCAGAATCTACTTTCATCGCTGAAGAGCACGGCGCGCTATTCCATCTTCCAAGAGATCCCCTGACACCCCAGTCAAGCGGTGCACGTAGATGCTTTGGCGTGAGTGGTAGACGGGCGAGAGGTGTTTGCCCCTAGTCCCAAGATTAATAACCAATTCGCAACAAGTCCTCTTATCTGTGCTATGGTACCTGTGTGATGTGATACTGCTGCCCTTACAATACGACGCTCGTGGTGGGTGTCTCTGCTGCGGGTACCTCTAGAACCTCGTCTACGATTGTAAGAATTTTCACATGACCACTGGTATCTGTATCGTTCCAGAACTGACGCAGCACGTCCAGCAAGTGCGGAAATTCTCCGAAAGGAGCATCCCGCCACTCGGAAGGCCACAATTTCACCCCTTTCTGACCTGCTTAGTTGGCCATAAGAAGCACGAGTGCGTCCGCATGGGATGGTTTCCTTCTTGCTTCACACGTCTGCACTAAGCGGAGCTTTCTGACTGTGAGCATTCCCTATTAAAAGGTAGAGACACATGGCGCTCTGACAGCCATGCCACTAAGCTATCAGCTGCTGGACGACGTTGAAACCGTTATCAATGTATTTACTCTCCTCCAGGTAGAATATGCCGTCATTGGATCAAAATCAACGTCGTCTTTCCAGGTGAACTAATATTTTTCCGGCAGTTTATAAAATTTTCCACCGTTTCTTCTAATTTTCTTGAAATGGTGGTTTCAATTTGATGGATTTTAACGATATAATAGCCGCGCGGGATTAGCCCTGCGGTCTAGGACGCTGCAGTCATGGACTGTGCTGCTGGTCGCGGCGGAGGTTCGAGTCCTCCCTCGGGCATGGGTGTGTGTGTTTGTCCTTAGGATAATTTAGGTTAAGTAGTGTGTAAGCTTAGGGGCTGATGACCTTAGCAGTTAAGTCCCATAAGATTTCACGCATATTTGAACATTTTTTTGAACGATATAATATCCTTCGGAGAGAAACATGTCAAACGGTTCAAGTGGCTTTGAGCACTATGCGACTTAACTTCTTAGGTCATCAGTCGCCTAGACCTTAGAACTAATTAAACCTAACTAACCTAAGGACATCACACACATCCATGCCCGAGGCAGGATTCGAACCTGCGACCGTAGCGGTCGCTCGGTTCCAGACTGTAGCGCCTATAACCGCACGGGCACTCCGGCCGGCTGAAACACGTCAACCACGTCCGCTGATATCACTGGTATATAACGTCATTCCAGGATTTTCAATTTTATAGCTACAAATGGCTCTGCTTGTAAACAGAAAAAAGACATCCGTCGCTATGGTAGTGTGTCTCATGTGATGTACCCCGTTATTCCAGTGAAAGCTCAGCTTTGCCAAATACGTAATATACAACCTCCTCTGAGGGGGTATTCATTTGTTATGGTTGTGGAAACGCGCCAGAAGGAAAAATATGGACTATGACCTGAAAGGACGAGCGGCAGAGAAGCAGCTTGTACTGCACAGCTCTCGGTCGTGTTCTCGGCGTGTCCCGCTGCGAGGTCACGGCCCGAGTTGCGCCGTAGTTAATTATTAGTTAGCCGGCGAGTAGCGAACCGTGCATGGGCCGCGCTGCGGTGACACGTGGCGACTGGCACCGACTCTCCGGAAGGCTGCGTCCTCCTCCTCCTCCTCGTCGTCGTCGGCCTTCACGTCAGCCGCCTCTGGCTGACAGCTGCCCGCGTCCGTCTTGGGAGTCCCCTCGATGAGGCCGCGCAGTAATCTAAATCAGACGGCGCTCGAGGCACGGCCAATCTGTAACAGGCACACGAGAACGAATTTTAGGCGGTGGAGAAGAAAGACAGAGAGAGACGGAGAGACAGAGAGGGAGAGAGAGAGAGAGAGAGAACGAGACGGGGAGACCGAGGTGGATAAGTGGCGGAGGGCGAAGGGTGTCCCACACGCGATCGGCTCGTTCGGTGTGTGTGGGCACGCGACGGCGTGGCGTGACGCGCAGCGGCTGAAACACAATTCCCTTTCGCCTTTGTGAATCTCGGCCGCGATATTGTGTAATTTGACGTGCACTGAGTGCGCTCACGTGACGGCCCCCGCCGTCTGTTTCTTCTGTAAATAGACGCCTGATTACGACATAATGGCCAGCCGGAGGAGTAAATCTATGCACGCGCATTCCCTTTTTGTGTGCCCTTTTCCGCTTCCCTACGAATTTCTACTGCCCGTTTTTCATGTACGACATGGAATTATTTTTTACCGCTCGAATCGCTACCTAACAGATTCTTGTGTTCGGTTAGTACTTCACATTACATGGACGTCAAGACAGGTATTTTCGCAGTGGTGGGTTCTGCCCTCGTCTTTACTACACCGAATACAGCTGCCAAGATGCGCTCCAGTCCAACAGATGGCCGACTTTGTATGTAAACCAATGATTGCTCCGTGGCGATTGAGGTCGGCCGCCCGCGGCAGAGCGGTTCTAAGCGCTTTAGTTCGGAACCGCGCGACTGCCACGGCAGCACGTTCGAATCCTGCCTCGGGCATGGATGTGTGTGATATCCTTAGGCTAGTTAGGTTTAAGTAGTTCTAAGTCTAGGGGACTGATGACCTCAGATGTTAAGTCCCATAGTACCCAGAGCCATTTGAACCATTTTTGAACGTGCCGATTGATATACCGGGTGATCAAAAATTAAGTATAAATTTGAAAACTGAATAAATCACGGAATAATCTAGAGAGAGAGGTACAAATTGACACACATGCTTGGAATGACATTTGATTAGAACCAAAAAATACAAACGTTCAAAAAATGTCTGACAGATGGCGCTCCATCTGATCAGAATAGCAATAATTAGCATAACAAAGTAAGACAAAGCAAAGATGACGTTATTTACAGGAAATCCTCAATATGTCCACTATCATTCCTCAACAATAGCTGTAGTCGACAAATAATGTTGTGAACAGTACTGGAAAGCATGTCCGGAGTTACGTTGAGGCATTGGCGTCGGATGTTGTCTTTCAGCATACCTGGAGATGTCTGTCGTTCACGATACACTTGCGACTTCAGGTAGCCCCAAAGTCAATAATCGCACAGACTGAGGTCTGTGGACCTGGGAGGCCAAGCATGACGAAAGTGGCGGCTGAACACACGATCATCACCAAACAACGCGCGCAAGAGATCTTTCACGCGTCTAGCAATACTTTTTTTTTGTTCTAATAAAACCCCACGTTATTCCAAGCATGTGTGTCAATTTTTACCACTCTATCTACATTATTCCGTGGTTTATTAAGTTTTCAAATTTATACTGACTTTTTGATCACCCGGTACACTGAGGTAACAAAGTCATGGGATATCTCTTAATACCGCGTCGGACCTCCTTTTGCCCAGCGTAGTGCAGCCACTCGACGTGGCATGGACCCAACAAGTCTTTGGAAGTCCGCTATAGAAACAGTGAGCCGTGCTGCCGCTAGCTGACAGCTAATTTTGATAGTGTTGCCGGTGTAGGATTTTGTACACGAACTGACCTCTCGATTATATCCCGTTAATGTTCGACGGCATTCATGTCGGTCGATTTTGATGCCCAGATCATTCGCTCGAATTGTCCAGGAACCAATCACGAAAAACTGTGGCCCAGTCACATGTCGCGTTATCATCAACAACAATTTCATCGTTGTTTGGGAACACGAGGACCATGAATAGATGCAGATGGTCTCCAGGCAGCAGAAGATAACGATTTCCAGTCAATGATGGGTTCAATTGAACCACAGGACCCAGTAAGTTCCACTCTACACACAGCCCACACCATTATGGAACTAACGCTAGCTTGCACAATACCTTGCTAACAACTTGTGTCGGTGGTTTCGTGACGTCTGCGCCAAACTCAAACCCTATCATCAGCTCTTACCAGCTGAAACCGGATTCATCTGACCAGGCCACAGTTCTCCAATGGTTTAGGGTCCATCCACTGTCGTCGCGAGAACCAGGAGAGGCGCTGCAGGGGATATCGTGCTGGTAGCTAAGGGACTCAAGTCGGTCGTCTAATGCCACAGTCAATTAACGCCAAATTTCACGGCACTGTCCTAAAGGATACGTACGTCGTACGTCCCACATTGATTTCTGTGGTCATTTCAAGAGGTTTGGCTTGTCTGTTAGCACTGACAACTCTACCCAAACACCGGTGCCCTCGGTCGTTACGTGAAGGCCGTCGGCCACTGGGTTGTCTGTAATGCTTGAAATTCGGTATTCTCGGCACACTCATTACACTGTGGATCTCGTAATAGTTGTTTCCCTAACGATTTCGGAAACGGAATGTGCCATGCCTCTAGCTCTAAGTATCATTCCCCATTCAACGTCTGTTAATTCCGCTTGTGCGTCCACAATCAGATCAGGAAACTTGTCGCATAAATCACTTGAGTACAAATGGCAGCTCCATGAATGCATTGCCCTTTAATATTGTAAGGTTGTAACGCTCTTGCACCTTGCGTGAGTCCACTTAACGTGACCGTAATCACTTTGTGAGCACTTTAGGTCAATAAAAACGACTGACAGCGGCGCAGTCACTTTGTAGGTAAGTAGTTGTTGTTTATTGTAGTAATAATCCTCATTACGGTGTAGGAAATCTTTGTGGAAACGCATCGGCACGCTGGCTAGGTAATATAGCGAGAATTACGCAATTTAATTATAAGATTTTGCGGGACGCAGTATGCGAGACAGAGCTCGGCTACCTCCCCGGTTAGCCGCCGAATGCCACAGCCTAACGACATGAATGGTGAAGTTGGGAAGTTCTGTAATCCGTTAAGAGAGGCCACAGTGGCCGCCAGCCTCTGAGGGACGCGCGGCTGCAGGTGTTTGCCAAAATAGAGCAGTGTATAGCTGGACGGGCTTTCCTGTGCGTGCTCTCGCCTATGTCTCACTAATTTTACGCCTGCGAGTAACTCAAGTGGGGCAGGCCAGGAGTTCCGTATAACAAAACTTTCAGTGCAGGAGTCTGTGTTCGCTACGACTGGGAATCTTGCCGGGAAAATCTCGAGTGGTCTCTCAGGAGAAAAATTGCAGTAAACATTTTATTGCCCACAACTGTGGTTCTTCCCAGCCGGCGTGGGAGGAGTTTACTTGTGAAATTTTGTAGAAAGGGAAAAAATGTGGAAAAGAGTTCTATTCCCAGGCCGTACATTGGTATGCACTGGCAAACTGGGTATTTTGAGAGCTTCTAGTGATGTGTTTCGCTCGGTAAAAGTTGAAGTAGGAAAACAGAGGTAAAGAGCGATCTTGCTCGACTCTCTGTAAGGGTCTTCCGTTCTGGGTTCTCGTACTGAGAGGACGTTAGCCAAGTCGTCTCCTGTCTTGGTCTTTCGTTCTGAGAAGACGTTAGCCGCGCTAGATCTTTTCTGCCGGGAAGATTGTTGCAAATAGAGAAGTTTACTGACAGCGGTCTGCTGTCCGAGTATTGTAGGAGTGTACTTTCCAAGACGCCACACGCCAACTGCACAGCCGCGCCGTCGCCGTCGGAGACCGCCGCTGCAACAGTAATATTACGGTGAGATCGCTCCCGCTTCGGCCTCTGTTAGGAGTATCGTTTAATAGTTGGATCACGTGCAATTGCTGTTTCCACAGATGTTTCACCGTACTTTCGGGTGTAGTGGTTCTTCATATTTTACGTTTTGTGTCGATGTCAGTCCGTCAGCCAAGTTATAAGAGATCGCGTTTTGGACCGAGTTTAACACAGTTCACTGACAATGCCAGTTAGGAGGATAATTTGTAAATTGTTCATTGTGTTTTATTCAGCATTGATGTGAAGGTTATAATAAAATTACTGTGATTCAGTAGAGCCTTTTTTTCAGTAGTTGATCCTGAATTCAACCTTTTGCTTTACTTTATTTTTGTGTATATGTTTGATGTCATTGAACACCCTAAGTGTTCGTGATCGTTCATGTTTGGAAGTAAAAATAGGTATGATTTATCATCACCACTCCCACCGCAGATTAATTAGGGGTGACAGGGCCACATTTAAATCTTTGCGTACATTTCCACTCCCAATTTCTCTGTAAGTTGTTTGTAAGGGGCGAACACATGCAAAAATCGAACAAGCAACGGGTTGGATGTTACAATATCTTGCGTACGCGATACTACAACTGTTTCTACATGTACATATCGCTAGCCCGTGACTTTCGTCATCCCAATGTACAGGTGTTTTACAATTCCTGTTACTGGCTTCTAGGGATCCTAGAGAGGCATATTAATAGATAAATATTTTATCACTAACCTATGTCCATAAACTTACCGTCTGGATGTAAAATAAACTTGAAGCTCGAATCTTTTTCAAATTTCAGGCTTCGTGTTTGGTAGACATCGGAGAAATAAGCTCTGACCCATGTGGTCTATAGAGCTGTTCCCCGTGGTGACACTGCTACTAGCTGAACAAGGTGGATACCAAGTGAAGATGTGGAATGGGTCTTCCCGGATGCCGTGAAGAGCATAAGGTGCTGCGAAGTGCAGGTGGTTGCTCACGTCGCTACCAACAATGTGTGTCATTTTGAATCAGAAGAGATTCTCTCTTGTTTCGAGCGGCTAACAGAAGTGGTAAAGGCTGCCAGTCCTGCTTGCAAGATGAAAGCAGAGCTGACTATTTGCAGCATAGTCGACAGGACCGATTGCGGACCTCTGGTACAGAGTCGAGTGGAGGGTCTTAATCAGAGGCTCAGACGTTTCTGCGGCCGTGTTGACTGCACATTCCTCGACTTGCGCCAAAGGATGGTTGGGTTTTGGGTTCCGCTGAATAGGTCAGGTGTCCACTATACGCAGAAGGCAGCTACACGGATAGCAGGAACTGTGTGGCCAGGACTGGACGGTTTATTGGTTAGAGGGTCTCGGGAAAACACTCCGCTATAGAGTGAAAATTTCATTCTAGAAACATCCCCCAGGCTGTGGCTAAGCCATGCCTACGCAATATCCTTTCTTTCAGGAGTGCTAGTTCTGCAAGGTTCGCAGGAGAGCTTCTGTAAAGTTTGGAAGGTAGGAGACGAAGTACTGGCAGAAGTAAAGCTGTGAGGACGGGGCGTGAGTCGTGCTTGGGTAGCTCAGTTGGTAGAGCACTTGCCCGCGAATGGCAAAGGCCCGAGTTCGAGCCTCTGTCCGGCACACAGTTTTAATCTGTAGTAGCTGTGTTGGGATAGTACCTGAGCTCCAAGCGCTAATAGAAAGCACTGATGCTCAAATCGTTATAGGCACTGAAAGCTGGCTAAAGCCGGATATAAGCCCACCCGAAATTTTTGCGAAGAACCAAACGGTGTTCCGAAAGGATAGGCTAAACACGGTTCGCGGTGGCGTATTTGTTGCTGTTAGAAGTAGTTTATCTTGTCGCGTAATGTAAGTAGATAGTTCCTGTGAGTTATTATGGGCAGAGGTCATTTTTTGAAACCGGAATAAAATAATAATTAGACCCTTTTACCGACCTCCAAATTCAGATGATACAGTTGATGAAAGGTTAAAAGAAAACTTGAGATTCAAACACGTACCCGGCTCATACGACTATAGTTGGTGGTGACTTTAGATTACCGTCGATGTTTTGGCGAAAGTACATGTTTAATTCCGGAGGAACGCATAAAACCTCATCCGAAATCGTTCTAAACGCAGTCTCTGCAAATTATTTCGAGCAGTTAGTTCTTGAGCCCAAGCGAATAGTAAACGGTTGTGAAAACTCACTTGACCTCTTAGCAGCAAATAATCCTGAGTTAATAACGAGCATCGAAACCGATACAGGGATCAGTGAACACAGCGTGGTCGTAGCGAGATTGAATATTGTAACCCGCAAATCCTCCAAAAATAAACGAAAAATATTGTTGTTGTTGTTGTTGTGGTCTTCAGTCCTGAGACTGGTTTGATGCAGCTCTCCATGCTACTCTATCCTGGCAAGCTTCATCTCCCAGTACCTACTGCAACCTACATCCTTCTGAATCTGCTTAGTGTATTCATCTCTTGGTCTCCCTCTTCGATTTTTACCCTCCACGCAACCCTCCAATACTAAATTGGTGATCCCTTGATGCCTCAGAACATGTCCTACCAACCGATCCCTTCATCTGGTCAAGTTGTGCCACAAACTTCTCTTCTCCCCAATCCTATTCAATACTTCCTCATTAGTTATGTAATCTACCATCTAATCTTCAGCATTCTTCTGTAGCACCACATTTCGAAAGCTTCTATTCTCTTCTTGTCCAAACTATTTATCGTCCATGTTTCACTTCCATACATGGCTACACTCCATACAAATACTTTCATAAATGACTTCCTGACACTTAAATCTATACTCGATGTTATCAAATTTCTCTTCTTCAGAAACGCTTTCCTTGCCATTGCCAGCCTACATTTTATATCCTCTCTACTTCGACCATCATCAGTTATTTTGCTCCCCAAATAGCCAAACTCCTTTACTACTTTAAGTGTCTCAATTCCTAAACTAATTCCCTCGCATCACTCGACTTAATTCGACTACGTTCCATTATCCTTGTTTTGCTTTTGTTGATGTTCAACTTATATCCTCCTTTCAAGACACTGTCCATTCCATTCAACTGCTCTTCCAAGTCCTTTGCTGTCTCTGACAGAATTACAATGTCATCGGCGAACCTCAAGGTTTTTATTTCTTCTCCATGGATTTTAATACCTACTCCGAATTTTTCTTTTGTTTCTTTACTGCTTGCTCAATATACAGATTGAATATCATCGGGGAGAGGCTACAACCCTTTCTTACTCCCTTCCCAACCACTGCTTCCCTTTCATGTCCCTCTACTCTTATAACTGCCATCTGGTTTCTGTAAAACTGTAAGTAGCCTTTGGTTCCCTGTATTTTACCTCTGCCACCTTTAGAATTTGAAAGAGAGTATTCCAGGCAACATTGTCAAAAGCTTTCTCTAAGTCTACAAATGCTAGAAACGTAGGTTTGCCTTTCCTTAATCTTTCTTCTAAGATAAGTCGTAAGGTCAGTATTGCCTCACGTGTTCCAGTATTTCTACGGAATCCAAACTGATCTTCCCCGAGGTCGGCTTCTACTAGTTTTTCCATTCGTCTGTAAAGTATTCGTGTTACTATTTTGCAGCTGTGGCTTATTAAACTGATAGTTCGGTAATTTTCACATCTGTCAACACCTGCTTCTTTGGGATTGGAATTATTATATTCTTATTGAAGTCTGAGGGTATTTCGCCTGTTTCATACATCTTGCTCACCAGATGGTAGAGTTTTGTCATGACTGGCTCTCCCAAGGCCATCAGTAGTTCCATTGGAATGTTGTCTACTCCGGGGGCGTTGTTTCGACTCAGGTCTTTCAATGCTCTGTCAAACTCTTCACGCCGTATCGTATCTCCCATTTCATCTTCATCTACATCCTCTTCCATTTCCATAATATTGTCCTCAAGTACATCGCCCTTGTATAGACCCTCTATATACTCCCTCCACCTTTCTGCTTTCCCTTCTTTGCTTAGAACTGGGTTTCCATCTGAGATCTTGATGTTCATACAAGTGTTTCTCTTATCTCCAAAGGTCTCTTTAATTTTCCTGTAGGCAGTATCTATCTTACCCCTAGTGAGATAAGCCTCTACATCCTTACATTTGTCCTCTAGCCATCCCTGCTTAGCCATTTTGCACTTCCTGTCGATCTCATTTTTGAGACGTCTGTATTCCTTTTGGCCTGCTTCATTTACTGCATTTTTATATTTTCTCCTTTCATCAATTAAATTCAATATTTCTTCTGTTACCCAAGGATTTCTACTAGCCCTCGTCTTTTTACCTACTTGATCCTCTGCTGCCTTCACTACATCATAATTCAAAGCTACCCATTCTTCTTCTACTGTATTTCTTTCCCCCATTCCTGTCAATTGTTCCCTTATCCTCTCCCTCAAACTCTGTACAACCTCTGGTTCTTTCAGTTGATCTAGGTCCCATCTCCTTAAATTCCCACCTGTTTGCAGTTTCTTTAGATTTAATCTACAGGTCATAACCAATAGATTGTGGTCAGAGTCCACATCTGCCCCTGGAAATGTCTTACAATTTAAAACCTGGTTCCTAAATCTCTGTCTTACCATTATATAATCTATCTGATACCTTTTAGTATCTCCAGGGTTCTTCCATGTATACAACCTTCTTTCATGATTCTTAAACCAAGTGTTAGCTATGACTAAGTTGTGCTCTGTGCAAAATTCTACCAGGCGGCTTCCTCTTTCATTTCTTAGCCCCAATCCATATTCACCTACTATGTTTCCTTCTCTCCCTTTTCCTACACTCTAATTCCAATCCCCCATGACTATTAAATTTTCGTTTCCCTTCACTATCTGAATAATTTCTTTTATTTCATCATACATTTCTTCAATTTCTTCGTCATCTGCAGAGCTAGTTGGCATATAAACTTGTACTACTGTAGTAGGTGTCTGCTTCGCATCTATCTTGGTCACAATAATGCGTTCACTATGCTGTTTGTAGTAGCTTACCCGCATTCCTATTTTCCTATTCATTATTAAACCTACCCCTGCATCACTCCTATTTGATTTTGACGAAAAATATACCTATTCCAAAAGGCAGATAAAAATTCGCTTGACGCCTTCCTGAGAGACAATCTCCACTCCTTCCAAATTAATAATATAATTGTACACCAAATGTGGCTTGAATTCAAAGAAAAAGTATCGGGCAGGAATTGAGAGATTTATACCAAATATCTTTGAAGGTAATAACTGTTCTCGAAAGAACAGATACCATTAATGACCATGCAGAATCTCTAGAATAAATGATAATTAATGGAAACCCTCAGCTGCCGACAGGTGTTGCTGATATACCTCGATGGAGAGAGCTGAAAATGTGAGCTCCGACCGAGACTCGAACGCGTGGTCTCCTGCTTAATGACATACGCTCTATCCATCTGAGCCACCGAGGACACACTGATGAATAACGCGACTGCAGAGACTTACCCCTTGCACGCCTACCATTCCAAACTGTCCGCAATCTACATACGTAATGTACCTAATAGATATTTGCCCATCCACTCATTACGGAATGGACAGTGTCTTGAAAGGAGGATATAAGATGAACATCAACAAAAGCAAAACGAGGATAATGGAATGTAGTCAAATTAAATCGGGTGACGCTGAGGGGATTAGATTAGGAAATGAGACACTTAAAGTAGTGAAGGAGTTTTGCTATTTAGGGAGTAAAATAACTGATGATGGTCGAAGTAGAGAGGATATAAAATGTAGACTGGCAATGGCAAGGAAATCGTTTCTGAAGAAGAGAAATTTGTTAACATCGAGTATAGATTTAAGTGTCAGGAAGTCGTTTCTGAAAGTATTTGTATGGAGTGTAGCCATGTATGGAAGTGAAACATGGACGATAACCAGTTTGGACAAGAAGAGAATAGAAGCTTTCGAAATGTGGTGCTACAGAAGAATGCTGAAGATAAGGTGGGTAGATCACGTAACTAATGAGGAGGTATTGAATAGGATTGGGGAGAAGTTTGTGGCACGACTAGAAGAAGGGATCGGTTGGTAGGACATATTTTGAGGCATCAAGGGATCACAAATTTAGCATTGGAGGGCAGCGTGGAGGGTAAAAATCGTAGAGGGAGACCAAGAGATCAATACACTAAGCAGATTCAGAAGGATGTAGGTTGCAGTAGGTACTGGGAGATGAAGAAGCTTGCACAGGATAGAGTCGCATGGAGAGCTGCATCAAACCAGCCTCAGGACTGAAGGCCACAACAACAACAACTCATTACTCGCGCACACTAAGATGACGATTCCCGTAAAAGTTCGAGCAACCTGTGCGCATTCGAATAGACGAAGGTCAATGGCTGGGTAGCCTTTAACTATATATGTGAAGACAGTAACTGTTCTCGAAAAAACAGATACTATTGATGACCGTGCAGCTTGTATTTGGTATCTGTTCTTTCGAGAACGGATATCAACAACACCTATCGGCAGCTGAGGGTATCAATTAATTATCATTTATACCAAACAAATTAACAAACGAAGGAATTGATCCTTCTAGGTACACAAAACGTGTCAGAACACTGTTGCAGAAACAACGAAACAAACATACCAAATTTAAACAGACGCAAAATCGCCAAGGTTGGTGATCGTTTACAGAAGCTCGAAATTTAGCGAGGACTTCAGTGCCATATGCTTATAACATACACATCAAAAGGAGTTTTGCATCATCCAAATTCCCAGAAGTGAAGATAGACGTTGACTGGGGATATTGTATCAAAGTCACAGTCCCTTTGACTGTTCAGAAATGTCACTGAACGCGCCCACAACCATGCATGAGCGGCGCCTATTAGACCGAGGAGTTCCGGCAGCCGATCAGTTCCAGTCTTTCCACTAGGAAGGAGGTACACAGCTCGTGTTGTTTGTACTTCAACCATGCCTAGACGGTCAATACCGTTGTTTGATCGCGTCCGCATTGTTACTTTGCGCCAGGAAGGGCTCTCAACACGGGAAGTGTCCAGGGGTCTCGGAGTGAAGCAAAGCGATGCTCTTCGGACATTGAGGAAATACAGAGAGACAGGAACTGCCGATGACATGACTCGCTCAGGCCGCCCAAGGGCTACTACTGCAGTGGATAACCGCTACCTACGGATTATGGCTCGGAGGAAACCTGACAACAACGCCATGATGTTGAATAACGCTTTTCGTGCAGCCACAGGACGTCATGTTACGACTCAAACTGTGCGCAATAGGCAGCATGATGAGCAACTTCACTCCCGACGCCCATGGCGAGGTCCATCTTTGCAACCCTGACACCATGCAGCGCGGTACAGATAGGACCGACAACATACCGAATGGACCGTTCAGGATTGGCATCACTTTCTCTTCACCGATGAGGTTCCTTGCTCTCTTGGGATGGCGTTATATGGGGCCGACGTACGCCGCTAGTGGTCATGGAAGGCGCCGTAACGGCTGTACGATACGTGAACGCCATCCTCCAATCGATAGTGCAACCGTATCGGCTACATATTGGCGAGACATTCGTCATGGCCGACAATTCGCGCCCCCGTCGTGCACAACTCGTGAATGACTTCCTTCAGGATAACGACAATGCATGACTACAGTGACCAGCGTGTTCTCCAGACACGAACCCTATCGACATGCCTGGGATAGATTGAAAAGAGCTGTTTATGGACTACGGGACCCACCAACCACTCTGAGGGATCTACGCCGGATCGCCCGCCGTAGAGAAGTTGGACAACCTGGACCAACAGTGCCTTGATGAACTTGTGGATTGTATGCCACGACGAATACTGGCATGCATTAATGCAAGAGGACGTGCTATTGGGTATTAGAGGTACCGGTGTGTACATTAATCTGGACCACCACTTCTGACGTTCTTGCTGTATGGTGGTACAACTTGCAATGTGTGGTTTTCATGATGTTTATGTTGATCTCTATTCCAATCTTCTGTACAGGTTCCGGAATTCTCGGAACCGAGGTGTTGCAAAACCTTTTTTGACGTGTGCAGTTTCCACAACGAAACTTTGTCTCGAAACCTGGCAGATTCCAAAGAGATTCTGGTCGTATGTGAAGTTTGTTAGCGGCAAGAAACAATCAAAGCCTTCTCTGCGCGATGGCAATGGAGATAGTATTGATGACAGTGCTGCCAAAGCAGAGTTACTAAACACAGTCTTCCGAAATGCCTTCTCAAAAGAAGACGAAGTAAATATTCCAGAATTCGAATCAAGAACAGCTGCCAACATGAGTAACGCTGGAGTAAATATTCTCGGAGTAGCGAAGGAACCTAAATCACTTAATAAAAGCAAGTCTTCAGGTCCAGACTGTATACCAATTAGGTTTCTTTCAGAGTATGATCATGCATTAGCCCTTACTTAACAATCAGGTTCAACCGTTCGCTGGACGAGAGATCCATACCGAAAGACGGGAAAGTTGCACAGATCACACCAATATTCAAGGCAAGTAGTAGGAGTAATCCATTTAATTACAGGCCCATGTTGTAAACGTCGATATGAAGCAGGATTTTGGAACATATATTGTGTTAGAAGATTATGAAGTACCCCGAAGAAAACGGTATACTGACAGAGTCAGCATGGGTTCAGAAAACATCTTTCTTGTGAACCACAACTGACTCTTTATTCGCATGAAGTGTTGAGTGCTATTGAAACAGGATTTCAGATCGTTTTCGTATTTCTGGATTTCCGGAAGGCTTTTGACACTGTACCACACAAGCGGCTTGTTGTGAATTTGCGTGTTTATGGAATATCGTCTCAGTTATGTGACTGGATTTGTGATTTCCTGTCAGAGAGGTCACAGTTGGTAGTAACTGACGGAAAGTCGTGCAGTGAAGCAGAAGTAATTTCTGGCGTTCCCCAAGGTAGTGTCATAGACCCTTTGCTGTTCCTTACCTATATAAACGACTTGGGAGACAATCTGAGCAGCCGTCTTAGTTTGTTTGCAGATGACGCTGTCGTTTGTCGACCAATAAAGTCATCAGAAGATCAAAACAAATTGCAAAACGATTTAGAAAAGATATCTGAATGGTCCGAAGAGTGGCAGTTGACCCTAAATAACGAAAAGTGTGAGGTCATCCACATGAGTGCTAAAACGAATCTGTTAAACTTCGGCTACACGATAAATCAGTCAAATCTAAAGGCTTTAAATGCAGCTAAATAACTTGGAATTACATTTACGAACGACTTAAATTAGAAGGAACACATAGAAAATGTTGTGGGGAAGGCTAACCATAGACTGCGTTTTATTGGCAGGACACTGGGAAAATGTAACAGATCTACGAAGGAGACTGCCTACACTCCGCGTGTCCATCTCTTTTTAGCATACTGCTGTACGGTGTGGGATTCTTTCCTGATAGGACTGACGGACTAAATCGAACAAGTTCAAAGAAGGGCAGCATGTTTTGTATTATCGCGAATTGTGGGAGAGAGTGTCACTGAAATTACACAGGATTTGGGCTGGACAACATTAAAAGTTTGTCGTCTTTCGTTGCGACGAAATTTTCTCACGAAATTCCAATCACCAACTTTCTCCTCCAAATGCGAAAATATTTTGTTGACACCGACCTACATAGGCAGAAACGATAAGCACGATAAAATAAGGGACATGAGACCTCCTACGGAAATATGTAGGTGTTCGTTCTTTACGCGCTATACGAGATTGGAATAACGAGAATTGTGAAGGTCGGTCGATGAACCATCTGCCAGGCACTTAAATGCGATTTGAAGAATATCCATGTAGATGTAGATGTAGAACGTGTATCTGTGACTCATACTTTCATTCACACGATTCACAGACCGTAGTCTATGCTGGATAATTTCTGCTGCTGCCAGAATCCGTGCACGTAGATCTGCTTCCGGCTGTACAGGAGTCTCATACACAAACCTCTTCATATTGTATCGTACTGTAGACTATGCCGCGAATACTAATGAAGGGTTATTTGAAGAGAAGTAGTAAAACAATTTCTTTTACAGAGGATTTCGCTGCTTGCCGGCAAGTGTTGATGTTTGTCATTCACCTACCTGTCGGCTGCTGTACCGACCGTAGCTGGCACCGAACTAACTCTCTCGACTCAGTTGATGGTTAATTAATATAGCAGATAGGACAACAGAAAGAAACTGTAAACGAGAGTAGATTCATATGTTCCAGTGGGAACTGTTGTATTGTTCCTCCAATAATATATAATGAACTGGCGAGGTAGCGCGGTACAGGAGTATAAACGTAAATTTATGAAACCCAGGGCCAGTATGCGCCATCTTGCGGTGTTGTAGAATAAATCAAATTAGGAGCCAGAAAGTTCGCCAGCCCCACGAGCCCATCTCAGATCGTCGGGGAAAAATAGTCCGAGAGTTATTAATTAGAGATTGTTTATGACTTTTGAAATAACAACTTAGTCACCCCAAGATGCATGTAAAACGAAAGGTGATTGAGCCGTGCTGCGGCGCGCGTTGGTGCTTTGTAGGTTGCCGCCCTCTGTTCGAGGCCAGACCGTATCGGTTGGTTGGCATGGTTGCGGTTGTTTCTCTTCATCTCTTTTTGACTGGCGCCACTCCGTTTTGCAAGCGTTGCCTGTCCGCTAGTGGTAGCAGCGGCAGTTATCGATATGTAGTAACAGTTACCCTATCTTTGGGGCAACGTCGTGGTTCATCCGGGTCGTGTGAGTCGGCAGTTCGGTTGGGGAATGAGGAGGAGCCAGGTTCGCGCAGTGGAGAACACGCCGAGACCGCTGGCGGCACGCATGGTCTGACGGATGGAAGGGCTGTGGTCACGAGGGTTCACGACCTCGTCGTAAACCGGATCCTGCAATCTTTAAGATGAGTGCATTTGAATTCAAGTAGAGAAACCTCCACCATTGTGAGTCCGCGATTTTCCAGTGACTTGGGTCGCGTTGCTGCTCGTAGTGTCGCCAAAGCGAAGAGCAGCGAGTGGAGTGCTTGGGGAAGACGGATTTGATTAGCTTTCCTCGACTTCTTACTACTATTTACTGCTTTCAGCTTGTTAAAATTTGTCAAGTTCTACCAGCGGTATTTTTCCTGCCTGGTGGCCGCCAACCCTCTAGTTACCTGCCCTGGGGGCTGGTGTATGTGACGGCAGTGTACTTTTCCTCGCCTTGCCGCTGCTGTCCGGTAAGGCGTGTAGTTTTGACAGCTTTCTTGATTGTAGGCCGGTTGTTGATTTTATCTACTCTGGTGGTAGTGATTCTTTCCTCGTTCCGGGCGCTCTAAACACTGTACTCTTGGGGCGTAGTGCAGACTGTTGTGGTTGGAAGGAGAGCCAACACCGTGTTACTAGAGGAGGCCGAAAGGCAAGCGTTTTAGCTCACGCAGGCTGGCGTGAGGTCTGGAAAGGACAAGGAAATTAGAATTCTGAAAAACGGACGTAGCTAGTGGAATACTTAACTTTAATCCATTAATGATGAACGTCGCTCTTGACGGTACATGATTCACAATATCAATAGTAACTGAATGTGGCGCCTTGCTAGGTCGTAGCAAATGACGTAGCTAAAGGCTATGCTAGACTATTGTCTCGGCAAATGAGAGCGTATTTTGTCAGTGAACCATCGCTAGCAAAGTCGGTTGTACAACTGAGGCGAGTGCTAGGAAGTCTCTCTAGACCTGCCGTGTGGCGGCGCTCGGTCTGCAATCACTGATAGTGGCGACACGCGGGTCCGATGTATACTACCGGACCGGGGCCGATTTAAAGGCTACCACCTAGCAAGTGTGGTGTCTGGCGGTGACGCCACATTCCTCCCCCGCAAATCGGCGTACGGTTGTGGTATAAGGCTTCCGCCCGGCGTGGGGAGGACCCATGTTGACGTATGCGACGAGGTGGGGTGCCTAACAACAGGCGAGACTGTGCCACCCGCACCCTGCCATTCGGACCGCGGGGAGCTAGGAAACGCCTGAAAACCTGTTCCAGGGTGCACGTCAACATGCGGTGTATGCGCCCGTAGAGAGACAGGAGGGGCCGAAGGGTCGACCTCCATCGGGCCGGGGCACCCGACGGGCGAAGACGACACATGGTCCGGAGCGGGCAAGAGTTCCATGTCGGAGGACAACTGGTCCCGGGAAGCGATCGGCGGCGCCTGACCCAGGGAGTCGCCAGGCGGCTGCAGCGAAGCGTCCACTGCGGGCGTCGCCGGCGGGAGAACAGGCGGCGGCGGCGGCGCGTCGCCATGGGGCAAAATGGAAGGCAGCGTCGGTAACACCTGGGGTTGAGGCGAGCCAGTAGATGGGTCCCCAGGGCGCTAACCGGACGGCACCGTCGCTGAAAGCAGACGGCGAGCGGCAGATCCCGTGCGACGACAGAGGCGCAGCTGGTTGAGGTCCCGGCGCACCTCACCAGAGGCCCCAAAACTAGATACATAGCGCGTCCGAGGCAGCGAAGAATACGCCCTTCGAGCCAACGCCGTGAAACTCGATAGTGGCGATAGTAGGCAACGTCGCCTGGAGCAAAGGCAGGTGTCTGCCGCTGCACAGGAACCTGATGCGGCGGATGTAGCAAAGACATCAAGGTTCGATGATGACGACCGTGGAGCAACTCAGCCGGCGAGCGACCATCTCGGGGCTGAGAGCGATACGAGGACAAAAAGAGCAATAACCCGTCCTCCCGAGAATGCGACTCTTTCAACTTCAACATCTGTGACTCGAAAGTCCTGACCAGTCGTTCAGCTGCACCGTTTCACTGTGGCAAAAACGGCGCGGACGTCAGATGTTGAATACCATTGGCCTTGCAGAATGACTGAAATTCTGCGGACATGAATTGTGGGCCATTGTCGGAAACAATAGTCTGTGGAAGACCTTCAATGCAAAAGATAGCAGATAACGCTTGGATGGTGGCAGATGACGTCGTGGAAGACATCCGGACAACAAAACGAAAATTACTGAAGGAATCTACCACAACCAACCATCGAGCATTCAAGAATGGACCAGCAAAATCGATGTGTAAGCGGTGCCAAGGGGAAGTGGCTTTTGGCCATGCAAAGAATTTCCGCGGTGGTGCTGATTGTTGTTCGGCACACACCATGCAAGAAGAGCACATATTTGTAATCGCGGCATCGATTCCGAACCAAGTACAGTGCTGACGAGCAAGGTGTTTCGTTCTCACTATACCCCAATGTTCTTGGTGGAGAAGCTGTAAGACAGAGGACTGTAACAAACGTGGTATCACGACCCTGGACTGATCATTATCAGAATGTAACAGCAAAACACCACATCGTACAAAAAGTCTCTCCTGGTGAGCAAAAAATCGGCAGACCAACGGATCCCCGATCCGTGACTTTGACAAGGGCTATTGCGTAGCAACAAAACGCAGAACGGTAGCAAGGACAGGGTCGGCAGCTGTGGCTGTAGCTACACGACGAAAATCAATCGGAAACGATTCGACCACGTCATCGGTTTCAGCATCAATGAACATGCAAGCAAGTTCGGAAGAATCGAATGCCCTATCCTCTGCAACAGGCAAGCGGGACAACTCATCGGCGTTTCCGTGCTTAGCAATGGACCGATACAAGATATTGTAGCTGTACCGCGAGAGGAAAATAGACCAGCGAATGAATTTCTGCGCTGTACGTGGAGGTGCAGGCTTGGTCGGATAAAAAAGCGATGTCAAAGGTTTGTGGCCTGTGATTATGGTAAAGTGACGACCATACAAGAAATCATGAAGCTTTGTACCACCAAATACGAGAGCCTATGCTTCTTTCTCGATCTGTGAATAATTTCTTTGCGCAGACGAGAGCAATTGGACGCAAAGGCAATAGGGCGATGGTGCGATCCATCTTTATGCGCAAGCCCAGCTCCGATCCCGAAGTCCGTTGCATCCACCATCAACAAAAGGGGCTTCTGGGGATCGAATGGCGTAAGGCAAGTATTGGAAAGCAAAGCCGATTTCAACTGGCGAAAGGCGCGTTCGCATTCCGTCGTCCAGACGAATGGAACACCTGTACGGTATAAGCGCTGAAGCGGAGCTGAAATGGTAGAGGCATGTGGCACATATCTGTTATAGTAATTTATTTTTCCCAGCACACTCTGTAGCTGCTTCAAATTCTGCGGCGAAGGTAAGTCTTGTATGGAACGAAGGTGCATGGGACTGGGATGTATGCCTTGGGCATTGAGTACATGTCCCAGGTATGGCAAATCACGAGCGAAAAACATACATTTGTCCTTCCGCAAGCGAAGATCATTTTGTCGCAAGACCTGAAATAATGTTCTGAGATTGGCCAAATGTTCTTCTTCCGTCTTTCTGGAGATCACAATATCGTCCAGATTATTTGCTGCAGTAGGGACCGATGCACAAACAGTTTGTAGATATTGCTGAAACAATGCAAGGGTGGATGCACACCCGAATGGCAGTCGTTTGAATTGATACAACCCAAAATGCGTGTTAACCACCAAAACGCGCTGGGATTCTTCGTCCACCGGTATTTGCAAGTACGCATCTGCGAAGTCCAACTTCGAAAATATTTACCCGGGCACAGTTTGTCAAAAAGGTCTTCCGGGCAGGGTAAAGGAAAAGTTGCAATCACTAGTTGTGGATTCACTGTTGCCTTGAAGTCCACACAAAGTCTCAATTTTCCGGAAGGTTTTGGCAAAATTACTGAGGGTCATGCCCAGAGAGAAGCCTGCACACGTTCAATTAACCTTGTGATTCCAAATCGTGTAATGTTCTTACGACCTCATCACACATTGAGTGGGGAACATTGCGCGCTCTGAAAAATTTCGGTTGCACGTTTACTTTCAGTTCCAAATGTGCTTTATAGTTCTTAGCGCAACCAAGGCCCAGTGCAAAATTGTCTGCAAATTCTTCACATAGACGAGAAACACTGTTGGAAGGCACAGTCTGGTTCACTGAAAGGACCTGATTTACTATAGAGAAGTTAAACAACTGAAATAAATCGAAACCAAACAAGTTCACTGCAGAAGAAGAACGAAGGACGTAAAATGACACAAGTTTTGTTTGTCCTTTGTATGTTGCAAGAAGGCTGCACTGAACAAACACAGGGATATCTTGACCTGAATAACTTGTTAACTTAACATTTGTGGCATGCAACAGAGGTGTGCCCAGCTGTTTGTACATGTCTTGATTGATCAGTGAAACTGCAGCTCCGGTATCGAGCTGGAATGGTATCACTTTGCCATTAATGTACAAGTCTACAAAAAGTTTATTGTCCTGCTGACGACAAGAGCGACTGTCTCGTGCAATGTGAACTGACACTGATACATAATCACTTGCGACTTGACGGGATTTCCGGCGATGTTGACGCACACGATTTGTGGGACGAACACAGTCACTGGTTCAAATCCGGCGCGAAGCAAAGTGCCTGGAATGGTTGTGAGTTTCTGATCTAAGCTTTTTCTGGCAAACCCTCTGAACATGTCCTTTTTTATTACAGAAAAAGCAAATAGCTTGGCGTGATGGGCAATTCTCACGCGAATGTCTAGTAGCGCACCGCGGGCATGATTTTAGCACTGCATTTGCTTGCCGGCGCAGCACACGTGGCTGAGAGCCTGGCGGCTGCTGCGCTGCCGGGCGCGAGGGCTGTTTACTGTTCCGTGCAGTGCGCCCGGCGGGCCGGTTAACCTGTCACACGGGTGGCGAAGTTTCAAATGATTCCTGAGCAAAGTCAAGTGTGTCCTGCCGATCCAATATGTCCATCACTTGTTGAAGGGAGGGATTGACTAGTTTCAAAATCTGTTCCCTTATACGAACATCATAAACGTTCTGTGCAATTGCATCACATACCATAGTATCTGAATAAGGGAGTCCACATTGACACTCAAAAGCACAACCCCTAGTAAGGCCTTCCAAGGTTGCAACCCACTCTCCATTAGTCTGGCCTGTCATACGTTTTGTACGAAAGAAGGTATACCGTTTCGCAACTACATTGACTGATTCCCTGAAATATGCATTTACTGCAGACAAAATTTCTTCGTAGGACAGAGTTGCTACGTCACGTCGGGGAAATAATTTGACTATCACACGGTACGTGTTCACCCCGACTGATGATAACAAAAAAGGCTGCCGCTCGTTACCTCAAATTCTGTAGGCGGCGAGACGGAATCCAAATTGGCGTGACCACTCCGTCCAGCTTTCCAGTACAGCATCAAAAGGTCGAAAAGTTGGTGCAACCGCGTTTTGTGGCTGCGTTAGCAGTGGAGCGGCTGCTGCCGCATTGTTTTGCATCGCACGTTGACCCTGGACAAGCTGTCCAAGGGCATCCAGTAAGGCCTGCGTCTGCTGATTCTGTAAACGATAAAATTCGGACAGTACATCTGGAGATTGTGGCGAAGCCATTACACAAGTAAATCAGGGCAATATCGATAAGAACGCGGTTTTGCCTTGTCGCCAATGTTGTGTTGGAAGGAGAGCCAATACCGTGTTACTAGAGGAGGCCGAAAGGCACGCGTTTTAGCTCACGCAGGCTGGCGTGAGGTCTGGAACAGGATAAGGTGTAACCTCCCCACAAAAATATTAATTAAAATGAATTTTAAATATTGTAACCTCTGAACAAAATTGGTTCCCATTCATAATCTCTGTGCAGAAATGCATTCACATTTGATGTACCCTCAAAATTCTTTTCTCATTTAATGTTAAGTTCGAAACAGAAAAATTCCTAAACACCAAAATATTAAAAAATTCAGTAACCTGGTGAATTTTATGACGACAGCAGCGCTGAGCCACGGCCCTGTACTCTGAATAAAAAAAGCAAAAATTCTTACCTCAATAATAACTGCGAATATATCTGCTCTTACCTAAAAAATTTTCGGCACAGCTCCGTGCAATGCTGGCCTATGCTTTGTGATTTGTGAAAGGAATAATCATGCATTGGGTAAAATCTTTAAATTGAAATGATTGCTTTTTTTAAAAAAAATTACTTTATATTATAAAAATTATTATTGGGGCATTTTTTAAAAGAAATCGAATGACAGTTAACATACATTATTAGATATGCGCAAGGCTGCTTCTTTACCTTCTACAATAATACTCATCCTCCACAGTCCCAACCAGAGCAGACTGCCGACACACGCAGGCACGCGCAGACTCCTGCCGTCTGCTGCCGACTCACGCAGACTACTGCCGACTCACGCAGACTGATGTCAACTAGTGCAGACTACAGAAGACTACTGCCGACTAGCGACAAGCAACAACTAACTACATACTGCTCTCTTGTCAGAGACTCTCCTAAGTCTTGCCTGTTGCAGGCAGCGCATACCTCTTACAAAGGAAATCAGAATTCAGAAAAACGGACGTAGCTGGTGGAATACTTAACTTTAATCCATTAATGATGAACGTCGCTCTTGACGGTACATGATTCACAATATCAATAGTAACTGAATATGGCGCCTTGCTAGGTCGTAACAAATGACGTAGCTAAAGGCTATGCTAAACTATCGTCTCGGCAAATGAGAGCGTATTTTGCCAGTGAACCATCGCTAGCAAAGTCGGTTGTACAACTGGGGCGAGTACTAGGAAGTCTCTATAGACCTGCCGTGTGGCGGCGCTCGGTCTGCAATCAGTGATAGTGGCGACACGCGGGTCCGATGTATACTACCGGACCGCGGCCGATTTAATGGCTACCACCTAGCAAGTGTGGCGTCTGGCGGTGACACCACAGCAGACCAGCGGTTCTGACTTTGGCGTATTGTTCCATTGTTGTATTTGGTTTGTCGGACTTCAGGTAGCTTCAGCAAGTTATCATTAGTCATTCGTTGGACTGCCACTAGTCTGAGTCACCATCTTGTGAAGTGAATGCAACTCTTGGCTGCCTATCTCATCGCTCGCGAAAGTGTTTGGTCCCAGAGGTCGATTCCTGGAGCACCGTCTGTAACTGGTCCTTGCGTTTGATTATTGTATTATTTATTATATCCTGTAATGCCTACATTAAAGGTTATGATGCCTTCTACTGTGTTTGTGGCTACTTAACTGCAGTATTTTATTATTTGTAAGTTGTAAATTGCAGCCAGTTCTGAAACAATCTTAATTTATTGCCATTCTTAGCTTATAAGGCCTTCAGCCGTGGTCACAGTGGCTTGTTTTTAAAACATTATTTGTTATATCTGTATTTTAAGTGTAAGGGTTGTCTTACAAGGTTTACCATAATTTTATTTCACCCGTTTGGTGATCAGTTGCTTGTCTTTTTAAAATTAATATTTACTATTATATTTGCTGTTTTACGGCAGGTTTCTAAGCCGTAAGTGTGGCTATTTGCCTTAAAATTTTAATTTTGTATCGGTATTTTTTGCAGTAAGCCTTAAAACCTTATTTAATGCCATGGCTGTCGTCTGATACCTTCTGCTGTGTTTATGGCTATTTACCTGTAATATTTTAATATTTGTAGGTTTTAAATTGCAGCGAGTTCTTAAACATTCTTAAATTATTGCCATTCTTGGCATATAAGGCCTTCAGCTGTGATCACAGAGGCTTGTTTTTAAAAGCATTATCTGTTGTGTCTGTATGTTATGGCGATTGCTAAATTGTAACGCCCTGAAAACATTATTATTTTACACAGTTGTTCATTCCTTCATTAATAACGTCTGAATTTTTTATTTATTGTTGAGCCTGGAATTACTGTTTTGAAATAAATGTGTATAACTATAGAAGGCAACCTATAGTAATAGACTATGGCCCCGTCCACAACCGTAACCGAATCCTGCCTTCCTTTGATAACCAGGTTTCAGTTATTTTCCGTATAACCCGAGTCTGATTTTAAAAGTATTGATTTAATTAGTTCACGCTCCCTTTGTCAGTGAGCTAGGCCACGCTGCAGCAGAGGCTGCATGGAAAGTCTGCACTCTGCTATATGACTCTACAAGTAAAAGGCGAGAGAAGCTAAATCTGGTGACAGTGTTGGCCAAAGAGTTGCTTGTTGTGCTGTCTCGATCATCCTTACTTCTCAGTAACTCGCCACTAAGTAATTAAAATTGGCATTGCCTGGGCCAGCAGGTGACTGTGCTCCTTGACTGTACTCCTTGCCGCAAACAACAATGCTCCCTCGTAACAAACGGAAGGGGCAGCTGCAATCATAACGCCATCCGCCGACTCCGCGCCCTGGAAACCGGCACCGTGTGCCTACGGATCGGCAAGCGATGGCTGCATTGAGGAATATGACAGACAAGAACTGGTTTTATTACTGTTGAAAGGTGGCTACACTCAGTCACAGCGCCAGAGATTTCGCCAAAGAGTATTATTCAGCCGCCTCCACTGGCAGTGTTTGTTGAGAAGTGGTAGTGGAGAGTTCTTGTCGAGAAGTCGTCGTGGAGAGTGCATATTGAGAAGTGGGCAGTAGGAGTTCTGATGTAGCCGTGATTAGTTGTGAGCATGTTGTATGCAGTTATTCTGATGGGCTAGACAGCCGATGCGGTTCAATTGCGGATGTTGTAAAGATTAGAGTGTATTTTTCGTCAATATAGATGAAGGTAAAGAAAATCTTTTATTTTTTATTTCAAACGTGCTAAATAACAATGCCTCTTGGTCACAGGTTCAGTCAACAAAGCATCTGGCTTGTGTTCATGTATTAGGGTGTAATTCTGGTTTCTATCCGCAATTATAGTATTTCTGTTATTTTAATTACTTCAGTGTAAATGGTGCTTAAATTACCTTGTTTTATTGAGGAAGAACCGTGCCAGATGTGTACGTTGAATCACACTTCCACACACAGAACAGTTACACTTGTGTTTTGTTGTTTCGTAGGTTTTATAGTTGCTGGGGACTTAATTAATTAATTGTGTTAACGGAAGTTTTCTTTCATTCTTTGTTGTTATTCTATGCAGTCAGATTGCGGAGTAATACTAGTCAGGGCCAACCGGTTACGAGACTGCGTACCCGGACAGACAGTAAAATTATTTGCTTAATATATATTTAATTAAGCCCCCATGCACGTGGCGACCGCTGCTTCGGATCGTCCCTTGGAATTCTTTTGATAGTAAAAATAGCAGACAGTAGTATTGTTGTAGCAATTTGTAGTTTAGTAATTGTAGTCTATATTGCATGTGTAGATTTGGTAACTGAACATTTGTAGTTGTCTTGTCATTCTTCTAATGGTATTTTTGCAGAATTTAATTTTTGATGTCTAGTATATGGGTTTGACAATTTTGTGCAATTGTGAAGGTTTTAATTGTTCGTTAGGCGTGTTTGTCAGGAAGCATTTCGTCTGAATGGTATTGTTGGTGGTAAAGTGTTGTATTGTGTATAATTATCGTATAGTGACGAGTTTTGTATGTTTTGTAAATGATTACGCGATCGATGAAAAAGGCAAAAATGATGGATAGTGAGAATGACGAAATTGTTAGCATGGCGAACTCGCCAACACAGGAGAACAGTATGATGAATAATGAAGTAGAAAACAATTTAATAAGTCGGGAAAATAGTCCGGAACCAGTTCAAAATTTTTCACAATCAAAAAATTTTCAGAATTCGAGATTAACGACAGAAGATTCTGGAATAGTATCGAACACAGATAGCTTTAGGGCTATGTCGAAGGAAGTTAGTTTTACGGGAAATGTTAGGGGCGAAAAGAATTTCGAACAAGTTAACATGGAGCAATTGATGAGTGCAGTATTAAATTTGGGATCTGAATTAAAAACAGTGGGATCACAGTTACGATCTGAATTAAAAACAGATATGGGAACAATGGAAACACGGTTAGACTCATTGGGATCACAGATGGGAACTTTGCAACACGGTTAGAAACTGATACAGGAACAATGGAAACACGGTTAGACTCACTGAGATCACAGTTAGGATCTGAACTAAAAACAGAGATGGGAACTTTGGCAACACGGTTAGAAACTGATATGGGAACAATGGAAACACGGTTAGACTCACGAATAGGGACATGTTTCAAAAACATGAAAGATGAATTAAAGAAAGAAATTAGAGAAGAAGTACAACCGATTTTGAATGCTCACAATAATAGATTAATTTCAATAGAAATCAGACAAAGGGAACAGGATAGAGAACAGGAAGAAAGAGATCGCGTGATAGTACAAAAATTTTCAGAGTCAAATTTACAACGTGCACACGATAAGGAAGAAATACTTGAAAGACTCGAGGAATCCGTACCAAATGACAGAATAAGTAACATAACACAACAGTATAAACAGTTAACTACTAAATGTGTCACTACTGAAACCCGAGTCGCGACACTTACGGAAGACGTAAATAAACAAAAAGAACAAATAGGTGACCTATCGGAAAGAGTTGACGAAATTTCAGATAAATTGACAAGTCTTAGTTTAAATGGGGACAGAGATTCAGATGATACAGCTCCATTGCCATTTGCAGAAACCGAAGAGTACCAGAACATAAATAAGCATGTTGAAAATCAGGGAAAATTTAATGAACCCGTTAAACGGGAATTTGAGGCATTACGAAAGCAAGTCAAACAAATTGAAGGCGAAATCGTAGGAAAAGACAGCAGAAGAAATTTAGAATCACAGATAGCAGAGGGGTTTGAAGAAAATAATTTGTTTCATTTACGAGATGCAACAAGAGAGCGCCAGGTGCGCGAACTTGACAATAATCGACATTGGGACTGGGACAGACGCGGTAGGTCTTTGTCGCCACGAGGAGAAAACTTTGACTATAAACACTTCTTAACTGTTCGGAAATTTAAGATCTTTCGCAATTCTAAGAATGACGTACATCCATGTTCATGGTTAGATAAATTTATGTACGCACTTCCACCAAATTGGCCACTAAGTCACAAACTGGAATTTATGTGTGGATATTTAGAAAACGAACCGGCGACGCGCATGCGCGCACTTATTAGAGATTGTAATAATCTAAATGATTTTTATCATGCATTTCTATCGGCATATTGGTCCGAAAACATGCAAGACAGAGTCAAACATAGTCTTATTATGCAGCGTAATTTTAAACAGTCTGAGTTCCGCACGCCGGCAGAATACTTTGAAGACATGATTCGAAAGAATCAATTCCTGTCCAACCCTTATAGCCCGACTGAATTAATTCGCATTTGTTTAACTAAGCTGCCACAATCGATAAGACAAATTACTTTAGCCGGAAGATGTAAAGACGACATTGAGACTTTTAAGACGTTGCTACAAGAACTTGAGTATGACAACGACGACGGGACTTCTTGCAATTTTTTCAGTAACAGTAATTACAATAGATTTTCAGAGAAAAAGGATAATGATCGGAACGGACGTTATATGGGTAATTTTGAGAATGACAGACGAAACAGCCAGGATAATAGATACCAGCCTTATGACAATAACAGACGGTCTAACAGAAATTACACAGACAATTATAATAACGGAAATTCCTACCGGAATGATCAATCATACGGAAACAGTAACCGGTATCATCAAGACAGAAATTATTCATACAATAATAGGAATTCTTACTATAGAAATACCCAGGGTAGTAGATATAACAATAATTTCAGAAGTGACAGTCGAAATTACACAAGAAGTAGTCGTGCAGATAGCCAGGAAAACAGAAATTTTAATAACAGACACAACCAAGAATTTACATGTAACAGACAGGAGGGACCTAATTGGCATCCTCTGCGTGACAGAAATTCAGGGAGGCAAGTGCAAATAGTAGAAATTGATCCGAGAAATGACGGGAATAATCAAAGACGTGACGCGAACAATCGACAATGACTTGTAGCTTCGGCTTCTGGCAGCAATATAGACGGTTCAGAAAGTAATGACACTACGACTTTACACTACGTACACCTGGAAGACATGAGAGACATTTTGCTAGACGAAAAGGAAAATAATGTAGACGCATTTTTACATCCTGTTATTGAAGTATGTGTGGGTAAGAATAAGTTCACTGCAGTTTTAAATTCTGGGAGCCCATTGAATGTCATTAGTGAATCAGTTTTTCGTATATGTGTAAGAACTATTGCCTGTCCTGTGTTACCTGTTTCTAAAACTACAATTCGAGTCGCTATTTCTGGAAAAATTGTGGAAGTCAAACAACAGACCAACTTAAATTTCATTTGTCAAGGATACGAATTTTATGCAAATTTTATTATTGGTCCATTACTCAGTACACAAATTATATTAGGTATGGAGTTTCTTAACGCACATAAGGCAATTTTAAACTTTAAATAAGGAAGTGTGAATTTGACTGTTGCCGGAATGCCGAAAAGTTTGAAATTTTTCGAGTGTTTAACAAAATCTGTATCAGACACAAAATGTTTAAGGTTTCTTACTTCTGATGTTTTCGCTGAGCATTATGACGACAATGTGTTCATTCATGACAATGACAATAGATACAGAGACGGGATGGATGATATAATTAATAGTGAAGAATTAATTAATGAAAAGGTTAAGAAAGCTGAAGTGCCAGATGACGTTGCAAGAGAAGAACTGCACCAAATTTTGACTTCACATGCTACAGTATTTAGTCATCACACAGGAACTATACAAGGCTTACAATATTTATTTAAAGTAAAAGAACACACACCATTTCGGAGGAAAACGTACGGTATTCCTTTGGCTTACAGAGACAAGGTTAAGAGTGAACTTCAGTACATGTTAGATCAAGGCATTATTGAGCCAGCAGTCAGTCCTTATACCAGCCCATTACACGTCGTTCTTAAAAAGGATGGGTCAATTCGTTTGGTTCTGGATTCCAGACAGATAAATATCATCATTCCTGAAACTGACCGTCCACAAAATTTCCATGGAATTAAAGTTTTATCCACGATTGATATGCGCGCAAGTTTTTGGCAAATAGAACTCCACCCTGATTGTAGAAAATACACTGCCTTTTAGCCTTTGGTAACTATTATCAATTTCGGAAATTACCGTTTGGACTTACTGTATCTTCAGCAGCATTCATTCGTAGTTTAAACGAAATTTTACCTGTTTATCTTCGTGACAATATTACTTCATATGTTGCCGATATTCTTATTGCTAAACATTCTTGGAGTGAGCATAACAAAATTTTGGATTCATCATTACGTATTTTTGCAAGAGTTGGCATTACAGTGAACTTGGAAAAATCTGAATTTGGTCGTTCTCAGGTGAAATTTCTTGGTCATATTATTTCTACAGAAGGTGTTCTTCCTGATCCAGAGAAACTAGACGCTATTCGTAATTATGCTGTCCCTACTACAAAACGTGATGTTCGTAGTTTCCTTGGTGTCTGTAATTTTCTTAGACGCTTTGTTAAGTTGGACGATTTGGCCGCACCTCGTTTATGTGAACTATCTGGAAAGAATTCTAATTGGTGTTGGGATGAGGAAGCTCAATCAGAATTTGAACAACTTCGTGATGCTTTAGTTGCTGCTCCACTTCTTTCACATCTGGATTTATCTAAAGATTTTTGTTTGGCGACGGACTCATCATACAAAGGCCTAGGTGCACACTCATTTCAAGAGATAGAAGATAACGGCGTTGTAGTGCAGAAAACTATTGCCGATCTGTTCTTGCCATATTCAAATTATGTCAAAAGGCTAAGCCTCCAACTATTTCTCACAGAGCACCGTTGTTTCCTATCATTCCAGCGAAATTAAAGGAGATGGCTGCAGTCGATTTGTTTGGTCCAGTGGTTCGTTCTACTTATGGTTTTGCGTACATTTTGGTAGCAGTGGAATTGACATCAAAATATGTGTGTTTTATACCTTTACGCAAAGCAACAGCTCGTTCAGTATCTAATGCTTTCATCAAACATTTTCTTAAAGAAGTGGGTCATGTTGATAAGGTTATATCAGATAATGGATCACAGTTTCTTTCTAAAATTTGGCTTCGTACTCTAAGGCGTCGTAAGATTAAACCAATCTTCATTTCACTTTTTCACCCTCAATCTAACGCATCAGAGAGATGGATGAAGGAAATCAATAAATTGTGTCGACTTTATTGTCATCAGAATCACAGAACTTGGGATCAGTATCTTCATATTTTTCAAAACATTCTGAATGAACTCCCTAATGATTCAACTTCCTTACCGCCTATATTGATATTAAAAAACAAAGCACCGACAAATCGCATTTCTGAAATCGTTCCTTTTCCGCCTTCACGGAAACTGCAGCATTCTGAAGTTGTCAACCTGGTTCTACAAAACATTGCGTCTGCGGCTGCTAGAAGAGAGAAATCAGCTAAGCGTCCTAGTCGTTTAAAAACCTTGTCAGTTGGTCAAAAGGTGTTAATTAAGTCTCATCATTTGTCTCACAAAGGAAAGGGCTTGTGTCGCAAATTTTTTCTGCTTTATAACGGTCCATATAGAGTTCGCAAAATTATTCATAATAACACTGTCGAAGTACAAAATCTCTTAAATCTCGGCGCTCTAAGGGAATACATCATATATCGAACGTTAAAATTTTTGTGTAATGACATACTTTCGAGAAACCAACAGTTATACGTAAACATGCAGAGAATACAAGGATACCGCGCCGTGTTCCGACGGCGGCACGTACTCAAAGCAACACTCAAGTCTGCGCGGCACACAAGGCAGTCGTTGACCGCAAACAATTACTTCCTACGTCACGCCTACCTACAGCTGATCGAGCGCTTAGTGCGAATGCACTGACAGCCGTAAACAAATACACAGTCTAATTTCTCCGATTAAATTCAGTATAAAGCTATAGTGACTTGATAAATTATGTTATTAACGTTCAGTATTTTTCAGGGTAAGGTTGTATAAAATATTTAAGAACTTCAGGTAAATTCTGTGTGTGTCCGACGTTAAGAGGACTTGCTATCGAGAAATTTTCGGGAAGAATGTCATTTCGAAGAAGAAAGTAATAAACTAAAAAGGTAACTATTAATTGAGTTTATGTTTCAGGTTACATATTTGCACTTAGGTACGTACTTTAGACGTAATTTGCTGCTCGCGATTACGTGATTTATACTTTGTGTTAACTGATTTTGACAATGATTGATTAATGAACAGGGTTGTTACTTATGTATATTATGCATCGCTTGGCTGCACTGCTTTTTCACTGATATCACATTTTTTTATTATGTGTCTGCTGTGCTTATTTGTTTAAATTATAATTCTCACCTGATTAGTTATGCTGATATGGTTATGTATGTAAGTTATACTTTGTGATTTATCTGCTTCCGCCTTCATGTTTACTTATTAAGATTACATATGAACACTTATTTGCTTATGCTGATATGATGCTAATGACCTGTTTATCATGTAAGATACATATTTGCTACTTTGCGTATGGATTGCATATTTATACATTTCTGTTTGTTGTCATAACTACTCTTTAATTTGGTATATAGAAATGCTGATATGCGGTGTACGAACATGGAGTTTAGGCCACAGTATGGTGTTAATTATAGATTGTTCGCTTGACAGAGACTCGTTATAGGGATTGTGCTGCATCCACTTGTTGACATTCGGTTCTCCACTGGTATATTTACTCGCTATTGCATGTTTTGCTTACGCTCAGTGCCTTATATTTTTAAGATAAGAAAATGAACTGCTATAATTCGACGTACGACATTGGTACAAGAAACTTCATTGAAGTCACATGAGCTGGAGGTTTTATGGAAGCTGTATAAATTTATGCTAATAGAAAGGAAGCTAACGACATGAAATACCAACACTAGGTTTAGACCATTGACAGTTACTTCACTGCATTCTTCGTGAGCAACTGAAATAGTAAGTGACACTTGACACAAGAAATACTCCACATGTTTGCTTCTGTTTTGCCATGATTCTTGAAGTGGTGTACACACTGTGAAATATTACGATTTATTCACTCAAAGTCTTATGTGATCTTTCATACTATGTACTCGCACTTACTTACTGAAAGTTATTCAAACTAAAGGCTGTTAGAGGTCATGTATGCATTTCTTTTATTTTATGATGGACAAGGTAACCAAAATGTATTTTATAATGAGTGGAAGATTTGGCTCAGGTGGACTACACAGAGGTTGTGTGTGGACATTGTGTCTTCGGATTGTATGGGATGATGAATTGAAGTTTGCAGTAGGATTTTATCTGTACTTGTTCGAGGAGACTGACTAGAGGAAAGAGTTCTTATGGAAGTAAAATGATAATGGCCATCAGGTTTATATGTGTCAACGTATTGAAGAGGTATTATTGAGGTATTGAGATTGTATGAAGTTGATGACTATTGGAGTTTTGGTGGACAAGAGGTAAGGTAAATGATATTGATGATAAGGTTTATATGTCTCGACGAAGGAGGTATTATTGAAGTATTAAGATTATGTGATGCTGATGATTATTGGAGTTTTGGTGGATAAGAGGAAAAGTAAGTGAGGAGCATATTTTTTTTTTGTTGATTTATATGGAACAAGGAGGATGAAGATGGCAGACTAGAACACTCAAGTGGAAAGAAGATTGTCTACACACACACTTTGTTAAATCAATAAGCAGTACACACACACACACACATATATATATATATATATATATATATATATATATATATATATATATATATATATATATATATTTGGAGAGAGGAAGTATTTGCATATCTTGGCACACTGACAGTTGTTCAGCAACGGTACATTTGATTTGGCTTGGCAAACATTGGTCTTGACATGATGACTACGACGTTGACTAACTATTATTGACTGTTATACATTGCTGCCACTACTACTTGATACACAAGTTGAACATCAAATTTTGACAGAATTGCATTTACACACTTAACACTATTCAATTACACAGTAGCACTTAATGTGGATGAAAGATGAGTGAGTGTGTTTTGTGTGTTTTCCTTTCCTAATCCCAAATAATTGGTACCGACCTATCTCCTAAATATTATTTTACTTGTTTGTTGTGGTTTGCACTGACACCCATAAATATTATAGGTTTACTGATATTTGTGTATTTGTAATATTTAATATGACAATTATCTGATATCATTTGTGTGTTTATTATAATTTGTATGTTTAGTGTAAGAGCATTGATAATAATTTTGTAAAAGTAATTGTGTGTGCATTCAAACTGTTGTTCGTGCTTGCACCTATTCAACATTGCTGGGTGCCACTAGGAGATGTTTAATTTGTGCTAATGAACTCTGATGAACTATTTAATTAGTGATAGTGAATATTATGGACTATTAACTGCACTTGTTCAACATGATGGGTGCCACTAGGAGATGTTTAATTTCTGCTGATAAACTCTGATGAACTGTCTGATTAGTGATAGTGAATATTATGGACTGTTACGTGCACTTGTTCAACATGATGGGTGCCACATGGAAATGTTTAATTTGTGCTAATGGACTCTGATGAACTGTCTGATTAGTGATAGTGAATATTATGGACTGTTACCTGCACTTGTTTAACATTGGTGGGTGCCACTTGGAAATGTTTAATTACTGCTGATAAACTCTGATGAACTGTTTGATTAGTGATAGTGAATATTATGGACTGTTACCTGCACTTGTTCAACATGATGGGTGCCACTAGGAGATATTTAATTTCTGCTCAGAAACTCTGATGAACTGTCTAATTAGTGATAGTGAATATTATGGACTGTTACGTGCACTTGTTCAACATTACTGGGTGCCACTGATGGACTGCTTCTACTGAAATGATGTCACTTGTTGGTGCCTGCACCTGTTCAACATTGCTAGGTGCCACTGATGGACTGCTTCTACTGAAATGATGTCACTTGTTGATGTCTGCACCTGCTCAACATTGCTGGGTGCCACTGATGGAACTGCTACTACTGATGATATCACTTGTTGCTGTCTGCTCCTGTTCAACATTGCTGGGTGCGACTGTTGGAACTGCTTCTACTGAAATGATGTCACGTGTTAGTGTCTGCACCTGTTCAACATTACTGGGTGCCATTGATGGAACAGCTTATACTGAAATGATGTCACTTGTTGGTGTCTGCACCTGCTCAACATTGCTGGGTGCCACTGATGGAACTGCTACTACTGATGAGGTCACTTGTTGCTGTCTGCACCTGTTCAACATTGCTGGGTGCCACTGTTGGAACTGCTTCTACTGAAATGATGTCACTTGTTACTGTCTGCACCTGTTCAAAATTACTGGGTGCCACTGATGGAACTGCTTCTACTGTAATGTCACTTGTTGGTGTCTGCACCTGCTCAACATTACTGGGTGCCACTGATGGAACTGCTTCTACTGAAATGATGTCACTTGTTGGTGTCTGCACCTGTTCAACATTGCTAGATGCCACTGATGGACTGCTTCTACTGAAATGATGTCACTTGTTGGTGTCTGCACCTGCTCAACATTACTGGGTGCCACTGATGGATTGCTTCTACTGAAATGATGTCACTTGTTGGTGTCTGCACCTGTTCAACATTACTGGGTGCTACTGATGGACTGCTTCTACTGAGATAATGTCACTTGTTGGTGTCTGCACCTGCTCAACATTACTGGGTGCCACTGATGGACCGCTTCTGCTGAAATGATGTCACTTGTTGGTGTCTGCACCTGTTCAACATTACTGGGTGCCACTAATGGACTGCTTCTACTGAGATAATGTCACTTGTTGGCGTCTGCGCCTGCTCGCCATTTTTGGGTGCCACTGTTGAAGCTGTTTAAATACTGCTGATGAAATCTTATGAGACTGCTATTTGCACCTGTTGATCATTGCTGGGTGCTACTGTTGGAACTGTCAACTACTCTGAGGAGCTCTACTTGTTAATTGAACTATTGAAAGGATTTTATGTGAATATTTGTATAAACAGATTTTTTGTGGGTTTACTGTTTATGACATGTTATGAGACTCTTATCTGCACCTGTTCGTCATTTCTGGTGCCATTGATTGAATAATACTTATATAAACTATTATGTAAAATCATATGTATGCAAGCATTTGTATTCCATACTGTATTTTATATATTAGGTTATTGAAGGGTCAGTGCAAAGCCGAAATTTATCTAGTTATGTGATATTTACTTATTAATATTACTTTTTAATTTTTGTCTGTATTTTTTAGACCAATTTGGTGGTATTTTCACCACCAATGCTGGCAAAAGTACCATCAAATTCTAGCCCATGGAGGAGGGGCATATGAAAGGTGGCTACACTGAGGCACAGCGCCAGAGATTGCGCCAAAGAGTATTATTCAGCCGCCTCCACTGACAGTGTTTGTTGAGAAGTGGTGGTGGAGAGTTCTTGTCGAGAAGTCGTCGTGGAGTGTGCATATTGAGAAGTGGGCAGTAGGAGTTCTGATGTAGCCGTGATTAGTTGTGAGCATGTTGTATGCAGTTGTTCTGAAGGGCTAGACAGCCGATGCGGTTCGATTGCGGATGTTGTAAAGATTAGAGTGTGTTTTTCGTCAATATATATGAAGGTAAAGAAAATCTTTTATTTTTTATTTCAAACATGCTAAATAACAATGCCTCTTGGTCACAGGTTCAGTCAACAAAGCATCTGGCTTGTGTTCATGTATTAGGGTGTAATTCTGGTTTCTATCCGCAATTATAGTATTTCTGTTATTTTAATTACTTCAGTGTAAATGGTGCTTAAATTACCTTGTTTTATTGAGGAAGAACCATGCCAGATGTGTACGTCGAATCACACTTCCACACACAGAACAGTTACACTTGTGTTTTGTTGTTTCGTAGGTTTTATAGTTGCTGGGGACTTAATTAATTAATTGTGTTAACGGAAGTTTTCTTTCATTCTTTGTTGTTATTCTATGCAGCCAGATTGCGGAGTAATACTAGTCAGGGCCAACCGTTTACGAGACTTCCTAACCGGACAGACAGTAAAATTATTTGCATAATATATATTTAATTAAGCCCCCATGCACTGTTTATAATGTGTTTCATGTGGGTATAGTGTATACTGGTGGCGTTTAATGGGGAACAAGTTATACGGCAATAGCAGTGGTAGACTTAGTTCGATTTGAAAGTAGGTACAGTTTTTGATAATAACGGAAATAGTTACGGTGATGGGAAGTAGTACTGTGCTGGATGCGATAGCTGAAAGAACGTTTTACTGGCAAAATCGCATTAAATAATATTTGTTATTGACGACCTATATCGACAGTTGAAAAGGTCATTTTCTTATCTGGAAAAAATTGCTGACTACAAATCGTGTTCCGTTATGAGTTTATCACTCTTACTACATCCCCATTATAGTGGAGAAATGCAGCGCATTATACATAGGTTTGTCAAAAGTAAAACCGAATACAGATAAAAAGCATTGAAACGTCCCCTTTGAACAATTTTACATGACTGTGCTTAACCTGACACACAATATTTTTAGCGCAACGCAATCTGACTATCAAAGATCCCTGCAAAAGAATGGCCCTGACTAACATTAAACTATACCTTTCAGAAATCACTTACCTCACAAAAATCTTCGCTGCTCAAGCTACTGCAATACAGCGAGCGCCACTACTGCCAGCTAAATAAAAGATTCAAACTATGGAAGGCACTAACTACTGATAGGGATAGTTAGCAAATGAAAGATATTAATAGAGAACAAACAATGTATTTACCTTAATATCATCACAAGTCGTAATATATATATATCAGTTCATGACAAATTACAAATCTCCGCCATCTCTCTCCCCACATCCACCACTGCTGGCGGCTCACCTCCAACTGCGCAACGCTACGCTCTGTTCACAGCCCGCTGCCTAACACTACAATGGCGAGTATTACAACAATGCAAAGCAGACACAGACTGCCCACAGCACAGCCAGTGATTGTCATACAGAGATGGCGTTACCAATAAAAAACCTAAACAGCCTACTTACATAGAGAAAACATAAACAGCCTACTTACATAACCTAAACAGCCTACTTACAGCATCTTGCTGAAATGAACATGTACACACGTAGCACTGGGCTGCTGCTTGTTAGATTTTACAGCATCCATTTATACAAATGCTTACGTTTATGTGACATGTTGTCTACACCGGGGATGTATCTCAATCGAAGTATACGATGCAACTAGCAGAGATGTATGCGCGATGTATACAACGTGTCATATAAACGTAAGCATTTTTACAATAGTGTATTATAAGAACTAATGAGCCGTAGTGGAATGCTACATGCTTCAACACGCACATTTGCCCAACGTGCTTTTTATCTGTATAGGGTTTTACATTTGAAAAACCTCTGTACAATGTGCTGTGTTTCTTCATCATGATGAAGAACGGCATGAGAGGTAAACTCGCAACGGGACATGTTTTATAACTAACATTTTTTGAATTTTAGAAACTGGCAGTTTCAGCTGTCTAAACTGTCGTTCTCGGCTATAAAAAGTTTCTTCGAGTTAAATACAGATCGCTCTTTCCATTTTCTCCATATGTGGAACCTCAATCGAGTGCAATAGTGCATATTGTGTTATTAGTTGCCGATGTATAGGAAAAAATTAGTGTTCATGATAATAATTTGTGTAAGGATAGAAACATCTTGTGTTTGAATTACAGATAATAGACTACAATGTAACAATAGCTGATAGACAAGTGAGCAGAACGCTGAGGCAGTAAAGAGACGACACATTACGTCAGGTGACTGACGACGGTGTCTTCTTCGTTCGTGTGGTAACCGTGAAGAGGCGAGACTTGAGAGTGATCACATCTTATACCTGTTTTATATCCAAACGGTAGTTTGCGGACGTGGGTTCCTTATCAAAACTTAACCTCCTAGGTCCCTTCTATAGCCCCTAGAAAACTGTGATTAGAACTGTGAAACGCCCTTTACAAGCATTCTATGTCTCTCTGATTCGTAAATGCCTGATTTATCTCAGATGACCTAGAAATCCCTAGGTGTGTCCCATACAGTTTTCCCAGAATTTCAAGTAAATTATGTTTATCCCACTTTCGCCAGACACTATTAGCTAAATGAAAAGTACATACTCAAATCTCTCGAGACAAAAACGAAGTTTTCTGCAGCGGATCCCGAGAGTCATAGGTAAATAATCAAGAGGTTACTCACATTACAGAGTAGCAGTTAGAGAATATATGATGCTCGTCTGCGAAGAAAGGATCTGATATCCGAGGATATAGAGTTATAGAGAATTTATCCGGACAGTTGCGGGATTGTATGACAGCAACTACAGTCTTAGTTAGTATACAAATGTGCGTTTCAACGACTTTGAGTGTGGTCTAGTTATGAGATGCTAACAGATCAGTCCTATAACTGGTCATTCTCACACCCTAGTAACAAAGCACTGTACACAGAAATGATACCAAGGGACCGTGTACTGTTACTGAGAAAACACTCTTGTTGATATTTTCTTGCGGGATTACGTGAATGGTTTTGCATAGAACTATGAAAGTAAACTCGAAGAAAGACATGGTTCATTAAGAATGATGTCCTATATGTTGACAACTGTATAGCAGAACATATTGCGTAGATACAATTCGAAGAACGAAGAACCATTGTAACCTAATAATTGCAATCATTGTAACTTAGGTCGTTACAAAAACATTAACTCTTGCAAGACCAGTGGGACACATGTGTTCCTCTGTTATATAGATTGTACTATAATACATGGTGAAAAATAACACGCCTAGATAAAACCTTATGCCAAACAAGGGTTAAAATATAAATTTGTAAGGTGACATGTTAAAATTTATTTGTAGCTCTTTTTACCAATCTGTGAAAATTAAATAATAAACTAGGATTAGGAACCATTAGTCAGATAATTCTGAATTTGTGATATCGAGACGCCACTGACTTAAACGTGAAATACACGATCCAGTCACATTAAAGTGACCACCACCTATTTTCGACGTCAACGTGCAGTAATGATTCAGCCTGCAGGTGGCAGCACTAAAAGTGGAGGGTACGTAAAGTGTTTTCTTTTTTTTGGGGGGGGGGGGGCGGCTGCGGGGGAAAGGAAGGTCGGAAACAATGCATTCGTTGTTGTTATGCAGAAAAAGAGCGACTTATCTGACGTCCAAAGGGACATGATCATTGGCTTTCGGGACAAGGGTGGAATCATTTCTGAAACGGCTAAGTTTGTAAATTGTTCGCCTGTCGCTGTGGTTAAAGTGTAACGTGAATGGCAAATTGGCGCTATCCAAAACCGGCATTTATTGCTCCATTAGACAGACTGCCGTTGGCATGTACGGCGTGAAACGTCAGAAACCAAAGACCCGGCAACCATAAGGAATCATTATGTTATGTGGAATGTTTCCGTGGCATTCCTTGGGTGATCTCACCATTTTGGTGGGAGAGTCATACACTGCCCAGGCACGTTAACGTTACCATTTGTCAGAATCCTGAATAAAACCTGCAGGGATCTGGAGCCACGACGAGTTCGTTGTAGGAGTCGACTTGGGCCCCACGGAGAGATACATACTTGTGCCGATATACTGCGTCTTCCAGAATGTTGAGCTCACCAATGTAATGCCACCAGCCATTTCCCATGCTATTATCCTCGGACGATTGTTGCTTTTGGTTTCACACGTTTCGCCCCATGCACTGCAAAGACCACGTGTCCGACAGCGCATAAAACATGATTCGTCTGAAAACGCCACCTGTTGCCACTTAGTGAACGTGTAGTTGCGATATTGGGGTAGTTGCGGTATTGGGGTGCAAACTGTAGCCAATGGACATTGGCCAGCAGGAGTGCGTGATCCAGGCGTCTGCTAAGGAGGCACTTATGTAGTAACGTTCGCTGAAAAGTCATTAAAGTTATAACGATATGTTTACGTAATTTGTATACATACACATACAGTTATAAATGTCCCTGTTCGTAGTCGTTAATTATAACAATATGTTTACTTTTGTGCTGTAACATCTAGCTATAATCAGCGGTGGAAATATATTTGCGAACGCCGACCGTATGCGGCTGTTTCTTGTTGGATCGTCTGATCAGTCGGAAGTTGCATTGCAGGGGAGAGTAAATGCCTATTCAAAATATAATTATTTTTGGATAGCTCAACATGAATTTCCTTAGGGACCGTAGTTTATCATGCATTTACCAGTAGAATATGGCGCGGAGAAAATATTTCGCCGCATGCAACTTCCGTCCGATTTCGACGAAAGAATTCGTGACTGTGAAATCTCTGTTTGGCAGAAACATTAAGAAAATTAAATAACTTCACGAAGGAGTGAGACATAGATTATACTAAATAAATAGTCCATACACCAGTTCCATTTAACTCTCAATTTATGGCAATTAATAGATGAACTTACACTGCAATGAAGGATTTAACATGGATGCCGTGTTGACTGGCACTTCTCTTCCTTTGACGTTTTCACATACACGTCGCACAATAAATCTACTGCTTTGCAGTATTGCACTTTTAGTATTGCACTTTTACCTTACACTAAAATAATATTATTTTTAACAATAATAATACGGCGGCAAGACCTGCGCGTCCAACACAAGTTACAAGAGACAAGAGAAAAAATGAGTAACTGAGTAACTGTTCATCGAGAATATCTCGTACATCAAAAGAATGTGTAAAAGTGTTCTGTTTTTCGCGCCGCGGTTTTCAAAGTCAGTAACTCTGACGGCGCTTCGACAATAAACACGTTACGTCATAGGACGTTCACCTTTTACATTCTCGCAATATTATTTGCTAACTGTAGCTGTTGCCGAGCGACTGCTCGATTAGTGAATGATTTAAAATGACAAGGCAATCACATAATTTTAGAAAGTGACACTGTTGGCTCTGAGCACTATGTGACTTAACTTCTGAGGTCATCAGTCTCCTAGAACTTAGAACTACTTAAACCTAACTAACCTAAAGACGCCACACACATCCATGCCTGAGGCAGGATTCGAACCTGCGACCGTAGCGATCGCGTGGTTCCAGACTGTAGCGCCTAGAACCACTCGGCCACCCCGGCCGGCGGCGACACAGTTAGTAGGCCCTTGTTTCATCTGGGCGGTTAGTCGCTTAATAGTTGTATGTCTGTTCGCCCATACAAGTCTAAACAGCCGTCTTTCACGCCTCTCATCGGTTTTCTGTGGTGCATCACAGCTGCCTTAGCGCCAGGTTTGGATAGTGCTATTTTGCCACGAACGATACACTTTAATAACGGAAGCATGCGAATGCTTTACATACTTAACCGTTTTGAAAATGCTTCCATACTTGGCCTGAAAGCCAATGATGATGTCCTTCTGGACATCAGATAAATCGCTCCGTTTCTGTAATGAGGCAACGACAGTAGTGGAATAAATCCGAAGTCTACATTGATGTCAATTTATTCAAGGTGATGTCTGTTCTTGGTTGGCCCCCTACCTCCTCTCTGGGGAAGAGGGGGGGGGGATATATGAGGCAATGTTGCATTGTTGACATCACCATTCCTGTTCTTTCCCTTACCACTCTTGCCGCACTTCCCTGTCCCCTACCCCACTTCCTCTCCCCTCCCTCACTTCTGAGCTGATGGGAAAAGTGCAATCCATGCTGAGCTGTTGATGAGAAAGGTACTTTTTGTGTTGGAGTGTATGTGTGTGTGTTTGTGTGTGTGTGTGTGTGCGTGTGTGTAACTGAAGAAATGTGGGCATTGGAAGAGAGGAGTTTAAAAACCGTATTACATGTAAACATACAGACAGGTACTGTTGCTATAACTTCATATTTGATGTTTGGAAAGAAGAGATAATGGAGGAGTGTAAAATGAATACTTTTCGCCAAATAATGACGATGCAGTGGGATGGAATGAAGACTCATTCTGCAATTCATACAGACGGTTGCTGGTGTCTGAACTGCTGACCTTGACCTATGAAATGGGTAGTCAAATTGCTCTTCTGCTATGGAAGAGGTGACTGCCACCAGTCCAGCAGGTCCATAATATTATTCTTATGTGCTTGGTAACACACCAACAGTAGTAATATATTGAACTAATAATGTTTCTCCCTAGAGTGGTCTGTCCTCCTCCACAGCGCTAGACCTACTGGCCTAGTTGAAAATTACACCACCAGAAAGTTCTCAAAACGGTGATGTCATGACCGAAAAATTGCTGTTAACCAGTAGCAATGCTGCTCCCAGTCACCTGAACATTATGTCAGGAATATAATCAGACCACCGGCCTCTGTCAGACAATGGAAGGGATATGAGGCGTCAACAGCAATCAAGATCTGCTTGTGCCTTAAAGTAGTTAGTGCTTGTGCTTTAGTTCCATGTCTTCGTTCAGCTCGATGCCTTTATCTGTGGATGCTTATGGCTGCTTCTTTTTTGTTCAGCGACCTCCAGCAAGTCAAGACCAGCAGCAACCTCACGCTTGTCATGACCTGCAGGCATGTCTGGGGCAGCAGCAGCCACCACCGTCCTGTTGGGACTTGCAGGGACGTCTGATCTGGCCTGTCATGAGCAGCAGTGGCAACACTGAGGGATCCTGTAGCACACCTGACCAGCATGTTGGAGCAAGCCAGCGAGCTACTGTTATCAATCCTGCTCATCAGTTTGTGTAATGAAGATATCAACCCAGTCTCCAGCTGTCAGAAGAATTCTGCTTTGGGTCAGTACTGGTTTCTGACATCTGCACCATTCCCAGAACGTTCCGGAGTCACTGCAATGACAGAGTGCTGGAATTGCGGATGAGAACCTGCTGATTCCTCCCGGTACCTTATTGCTTTTCACTTCAACTTATAAAGTAACAGTCAGCGGTTTAAAGCGCTTAAATACTGGTATAGAAGTGGAAAGTGACTGGTGTGTTGCATTGGAGATTGAAAATGCATCAAGAAGTGTTAAAGTGCGGTTTATGGAGTTTAAATGGGATGAAATGTGACATGCAGAACCCTACATCAGTCAACAGGTGATCTCTAGGTATTGTTCATCTTATTTACCCAGACATTTTCAAACTTGTTCAACTTGCAGATGGTGCTATCCCTTGTGCTCGAAAGACTGAACAGATGGTTGCTTTGTATTCAAACTGTGTATAAAGGCATTGTGAACACTCTCTGACAGTATAGTGTCGGTGCAGACGTTTTACAACACTTCATCCTTACGATGTCATGACGGAGGTTCGAGTCCTCCCTCGGGCATGGGTGTGTGTTTGTCCCTAGGATAGTTTAGGTTAAGTAGTGTGTAAGTTTAGGGACTGATGACCTTAGCAATTAAGTCCCATAAGATTTCACACACATTTGAACATCTTTTACGATGTCAAAAGAGCGATCAAAAGAAACGCCCATCAGTTTGAGAGAAATACACACTAAATTCTGTGCATACAAGAAAGTTTTATTTGCTAATCTTTGCACAGGCGTGAAGATAAAGAGAGAACTGACTAAGTTTTTCAATGTATTGCGCCCAATAATCGCCAGTGGCGATGCTGAACATTGGTCAGCATGCTGTGATAGTCCTCCGACAGCTGCGGAGGCTAGTCGATGTAGAGGGAGAGAGACTGATATGATGAGAATGAGGCATGTCAGTTTGCATATGCATTGTGATCCTTTGCAGTATGTTTGTGCATATTTATATGATCTGTAAGAGAGACAAGATATTTGGATCTTTAGCACTGTGTATCGCAATAAATTTCGTTTTCTGTCTACGCAATCGGAAAAAGGAGTCATGTCTCGTGATAATTAGTTTTGCTGTTAACACTGTGTTGTGCATTACGCCATGGGCAAGAATTGCACGATAAGTACGATTTTTCTACGCAGACAATCGGGAGAAGGCGGCAAATTTCGTAATATTTAGTTTAGTTTTTAACACTGTGTATTCCATCAGTACATGGACGAGAATTTCGAGAGGTTTTTATATGTATGTTTTATACCTCTGCAGACGAAGTTCCTATATCTCTAGCAAGTGGCGTGTTATAAGAACGGTTTTTTGCCGAAGGTTTTTAGATGTTTTTCTATATGTAGCTGTACGATTTCAGCCATATGCAGTGATTTGCAAAGCGTTTTCCGATGTGTTGCCTAGATTATGGTTTCTTTGGTTCAATTATCGATTTTTGAGCGTTTACCTATGTTTGGACGATTTTCTACAAGAAAGCGTTTTTCTATCATCCTGGCAATTTCAAGCAGTTACGTTTATTTGAAAATTACGAGAAAAGCTGTAGCGTAACTGCCAGTTCAGTTTCCTGCCAAAATTTAGGAAATTATTCGAGGAGGATAATACACAAATACATAAATAAGCACAATTTCCAAGACAGTACATTACATCTTTCCTCTCCAGCAGCTCAGCACAGATTGAGTCTTTTCCCCGCCAATTCACAAGTGGTGGAGTGGAGGGGACATGGGGTAGCGGAGGGGCAAGTGCAGGAGCGGATGGGAAGAGGGGGAGGTGCGAGGAGTGGGTGCAGTGAGATCAACAATGCGACATTGCCACATCTACCCTCCATGTAGAGTTGGTGGAGGGGCCACCCACGAAGAGCCTCCATTTTGAATAAATTTGGCTACAATGCAGACTGTACTGCCTCCTGATGTATTCCACTGCTAATGACTGCACTTGGGTATTGCCAGCACAGTTTATATACTATCCATTACTAGTGCTGACACCTGCTGTCTGCCAGTGGTTATTGTCATTAACATCGAATGTAGGTGGTGGTTACATTAATGTGACTGGATTGTGTATAAACTACGCCACAGCAAATTCTGAGGTCCTAATTGATCTCCCTTGATACTACCGGTAAACACCGAACTTGCCAAAAGCCAAGAAGTTTATGCATATGTGTAAGAAAAAAATGTGTGTGAAATCTTACGGGACTTAACTGCTAAGGTCATCAGTCCCTAAGCCTACACACTACTTAACCTAAATTATCCTAAGGACAAACACACACACCCATGCCCGAGGGAGGACTCGAACCTCCGCCGGGACAAGCCGCACATATGCGTAAGAATATCAACGATTATCTCACTGCCAAGTGGACAATGGATGATGTTCTCGGTGACAGATTATACACAGACAGGAGGAAGTGGAAGAGGCTCATTGGAACCTTACAATGATGATGATGATGAGGAGGAGGATAATGATGCCTATTTCGCTGCCCCACTCCCTGTATATTGGTTTAAAACGGTATTACAGTGCCTGACCTCTTATTCCGATAAACAGTTCGTACACTGTAGCGCACAGCATTTCTTAAGCGACACGAGTGTAACGTAAAATGACTTGGACGTATAAGTGGCTTTTCCTGTGATCTTCAGGTGTTATTTCAGGTCGTCTTCTGCGAACGCTTTTAATGCAGGATATCTGGTGAAGCGTAAGGCATCCCCTGACCTGCGTGTCTGTCTGGGAGGTAGGCGGTCTGCTGAGACGGGTGGGAGGGGCCCCACGTCTGCGCGCGGGGCTCATCGCGCGGAAGATTGCGGCCTTATCAGATAGGCGAGCGGGCGCCGGCGCGGGCGCGAAAATTGAATCCTGGCGCGGGCCGGCGCGCCGACTGATAGCGCCGGAATGGCCGCCTAATGACCCCGCGTTCACCGTGTGTGTCTGTGTGTGTGTGTGTGAGCGAGCGCCCGATTGTTCGGCGAACGAGAGGAAAACGGCGGAGTAAGGGCCCTCCAGAGGCCGGAGAACACGCCACACGATCCGGGGCCCGAGATAAGCTTGTCCCACACACTGTTTTCTTTCTGGCTTCATCGGGGAAGAATTGGCAGGAACATACCTGCTAGAAGGCGATTACGGGAGCGTTGCTTTACCTCGCGAAGCTCCGTGTCCCTATAAGACTTTAATTGCCTCCTACAAGTAACAAGTCAGTTAGTTTATGTTCCATAGCTTTTATGCCGCCCGTCTCAGGCACCTATAAAACTTTTAATTGCCACCTCCAACCAACAAGTTGGTCAGGTCGTTACATGTTTCGTATATCATTTGAACGCTTTTGTTTCGAAACAATGTGGGACGAGCTTACAGGACATGTATACGCGATTATTTCCGGTGGACGGCAACATTGTAACCTCCCCGGAGAATTTAGAAAAGACAATAATTACATGTTAATGGGAATAGAGCCAAGTGTAACCTTCCCACAAAAATGAAAGAAAATAATTAATTAAATGTGAATGGTCATCGTGCTAAGTGTAACCTCCCCGTAATTATTATATGTCAATAATAGTGAAATCGTAACCTCCCACAAAACTGAATAATAATAAATGAGCCAAGCGTAACCTGCTTGCAAAATTAAAGAATAATAATGGCCCAAATGTAAACTCTCCACAGTAATAAAACTCAATGATAATAAAAATGTGCAAAAATGTTAAGTCCCTACAAAATTAACATTAAGATCAACCTGCTAAATTTTATAAGGCTAGCTGCGCTAACCTTAGGCCCTGTGCAATAATTAATCTGATAAATTGATGCTGGCAGGAAAAGCATAGGAAGTATTGTTTCAATTGTAATGATTGTTTTCTTAAAAACGATTGGTTTGAAAACAAAATTATTATTGGGGAATTCATGAACAAATTAATTACAGTTAACATACATTACATTATCAGATGTGCGCAATGCTGCTTCATTACCTTATTAAAAAATATACCTCGTCCCGAACCTTGACCAGAGACCCATGTCGACGCCCGCCGACTCCTCACACACAACTCCGACTATCTCGCGCGCGCTACTAGCACTGACTGAACTACATGCTCTCGCGACTCGCTACGTACAACAACTGTACTCACGCGCGGTCAAGCGCAGACTAGCGGCGATAAATAACTCTCTGGCCAGAGATTCTGTCATGCCTCGCCATCGCTGCTACTGAAAACGTACGTGTTTCAACATGTTGACCATTTAAAACTTCCTAAACAGCACACTGGCCTAAAATTAGTTTTAATAAGCATATTATTTTCCGATATAAAGAAGCTTCCAAAACAGAAGCCCCGAGCGCAGTTGATACATATCTCGATTACTGCTTTCAGAAAAGTTGCTCTACCATCTTCAGATCATCGGATATGTGAATTACAAAGCCCCTACGTGTGTCACATTGGCATCTGGCCTTTTAAAATGTGTAAGTTAACTCACAGAAAAGACTGTTTCTTGCTGCACCAAGTACACTACATTACAGAGAGGATTATCAACATACCCATATCTGACAGCAGTGGATGTGCTTTATCTTACACCTCTGTGCCTTGCTGATAGAGTTATAAGTTGTATCTTACTGTTCATATTGTTGCATTGGAGTGTCTTTTCTCTGAGTTTACCTCCACATTTTCAAAGAGCGGATGGAAATATGCCATACGCATGGACTTAATAATTCACTCATCTGATTATCTGAAGGTGGCAATATAATTTTGCTGAAACTAGTAATCAGCATATATATCAACTACGATCTGGAAAATAAAACTTTTTATTTTGGAAACTATTCAAACGGAGATCATTCCCCCTTCTGATAATGCCAGATAATTACGATATTTTTGAATTATGCAACTACGCTTAAAAATGGCATTTTTTGCCAGGCTACCAGGTTTTAAATACAGTTTATGCAGCAGAAGCGGTTGTTACACTATTTGTCACACATGTTACTGGGTAAATGATCAAAAACTTTTGGTAGTGCATACTGAACTCTTTTTCTGAGCCACTGTTACCTTTAGTAATAAGTTATAATGGTCATACTTCCTTCCAGTGTTCCATTTATGAACATCGCTGTTCTTTCAATAGTGTTGTATCATTTATGACGAATTCCGTTAGGGGGTGTATATAGGCTACACTGTGGAAGCGCAATGAAAATGCCGAGCTCCTTTGATAGGAGACTCTCATTGCTTGCTTTTCTGCAGACAACACTTTCTTTTTAATCGAAGAGCTACCACAGGAAATTTTTCTATAATGTAGAGTGGAAATTTGCATAATATCTTAGCAGATTTATCGGTGTATTTCCAGTATCAGCAATTATACGAATGTATTACAGATTGCTGACATTTTTTTGCCTTATACTTAGCCATCAGAATATCACTGACTTGCCATTATTTGTGCATTTGTCATGCAAATTGTAACAGTTTACCCTTCAGTGTGACATGTTACAGTGCACTGAGTAAGTTGTTACATGTAATGTAGTGTATGAAGCATTGATCCAAATTGTTACCTTTTCTATTATTTACTGTTTTTCACTTACCACTTACATGTAATTTGCTATCGATATCATAGAAAAGTGTTTACTGGTAATCGGGCGTTACTTCTTTTGCTGCTTCACTATATGTTTCTTAACGCATTATGTACCTGTTTGTCTGCTTTTGGTAATTTCTCATGTTGCCTTCATAACTAAAATACATAAGAAGAAACTGCACACGACTCGTAGCAGCCGGTCGGGGTGGCCGAGCGGCTCTAGGCGCTACAGTCTGGAACCGCGCGACCGCTACGGTCGCAGGTTCGAATCCTGCCTTGGACATGGATGTGTGTGATGTCCTTAGGTTAGTTAGGTTTAAGTAGTTCTAAGTTCTAGGGGACTGATGACCTCAGAAGTTAAGTCCCATAGTGCTCAGAGCTATTTGAACCATTTGAACTCGTAGCAGGTTGTTGCAGCGTAAAAATTAGACCCATGCATTTATAACAAATTGCCCTATATATCGGCATTTCATAATAAGCTACAGTTAAATATCAGTTCACCATGCTAGAGATTTTTTAAGCACTATATCTCTCACAAGAAGTTAAACTTTCCACATGATGCAGCAATTGCGCTGATATGTAGGAAGGCTGTTCTGTATTTTAAAAGAAAATACTTAGGAATAATATAACAGACAGAGAAACAACTTTTTCTCTCTGACATACCTTGTGCAGGTCGAGTTACAGTGAGAACCCATCTGAGGTATGCAATGATGAACAGTTTTTATTGGAGAAATGATACTCACAAGAGTGTTAAGGTGCGTGATTAACACTGAATTTATGCATCCGAACGATAGCTGAAGGCCTAAATGATGAAACAGCCAAAGTCTTATATTCACTTGATCGCACAAGAAGATACAGGCTAGAAGAACTACATATGAGGTCGTAGACTTTTCAGTATGGAAGCGAGGGCCTGATGATGATGACGACAGTCACTGGCAGACCCTCCGTCATCGGTGCCTCGTGAATTGCACGGCATCGTAAGTGGTGAAGATTCCGAACGAGATTCTCAAGAACTACAGATCCTGTCAGCATTTGGCCCAGATCTAAGTGTAGGGCACGTTTCGAACAGCGTTATAAATATCCAGGCCGTGTAGAAATACTAGAGGAACTACTTGCTACTGCATATCCCACGGATATCCGTGGGGTCGGTGACCTCTAGCGGCACTAGTGCAGTCGCCTGATGGTCTATTTACGAGGGTTATTCGGAAAATAAGGGACGATCGATCGCGAAATGGAAACCACAGTGAAACTCCGATGAAGTTTTGCACAGGTGGTGTTGGGCAGTGTCTCTAGGACGCACGTCGATCGCGTTACGTCGTTCTTTTTAGTTCTGAGCACACAAAGAGCACATAAAAATACCTAGAACAATAGTGTCTCCCGCCAAGTACGAGGGCCTGGTGAGAAATGTCGCCTGAAGCTATGTAGCCAACATTACATAACAACTGTGCGTTTTCTTCTTCAAGACAATACTCATCTACATTGTGCAGGGGCAATGAAGATGCTACCTTTGAGTTTCATATCTACTCACATGAACCGCTGACTATGAAGACAACATTTTGGCTCAGACAGCGAGCTGTAGACCAGCATAGAGAATTGGCGGAAAGCAATGGCGGCTGCCTTCTATAACGAGGGTATTGGGAAGTTGGTACAACGCTATGACAAACGTCTCAGTCGGATCGGCGACTATGGAGATAAGTAGCGGGAAGTTGTAGCTAACTGTTGCAAATAAAACAGTTTTTATTTTTACTGTGGTTTCCATTTCGCGACCTATAGTTCCTTACTTTCCGAATAGCCCTCGTCGTATGCTAAATTTAATTTCTGACATCTGCTGATGTAACCCCTTTTTGACATACTATTTACATACCACAAATGTGAGAGAGGTTGCAGGTTCGCCAGGTGATTGGCCCATACACCACAACCTAGCAGTCTTCTAATATTGGCAATGCGCCTTGCAGTGATCAGTAGAGAGCTGTAGGAGAGATTGGAGCAGAATGCTCCACTTTTTTCCTATGTCTCCAAGAGGCTTTTTATGTGTAAACGTTGGTACATTGTTCCGGCACCGTTACGAGTAGTTAATGATTGTCACTGTTCGAGTGTTCATAGAAAATATACAGTACAGTAACATCACCTAGGCCAACCTGCCCTAGCCACGGGCCAAGCTGGCCCAGCAGTTACGGCAACTTGGTCCATATGATTGTTATCGTTATATGTAACTGAAAATATTGTCTTCAGTACTCACAGTTTATTTTAATACAAATTCCTACTTACAAATTGTAGCACAGGACATTCTGATATTCTTCATCACGAAGAAACTCCTTAAGAATGATTTATTTCTTTCTGCGATTCATCTGAGGATTTTTATCATATGACTTAGCTTGACGATAGCCAATTTATTCAGAAAATAAGTTTAAATGAAGAAAATCGATATTTATCTTTAAAGTGTTATCTTTTCTGTCTGTGGAGGTTTGTTGTTTGGGTTATAATTCATCGTTCACTGGAGTATTTGTCAGTATTTCTGAGGTTCGTTTTAGTTTGTTTCCTTGGGTGCGATGTCTCAAATCGCCTGTCTTATTCTGGAGTTGGGAAGCACAGTCTGGTCAGACGATGTGACGTTTAACTTAACAGTCTGTTGTTACTGGTAGTACAGGGCTACCACTGTTTTCTTGACCAATTGAAGTGCCAGTGCCACCATTTAAACCGCAACCAACAGCATTATGTCCAGGTCTATCTGTTACGTATGAAGGTAGTAAGTCATTAATCGAAGGAAAAGTCCCTTTGTAAAGGAGGTATGCTTATCACTGAATCCAGTCAATATATTTATGTGCATAATTGGTTATGCAATGATTCGAGGTCGTATCTTGTCATTGGTTTCAATTGTGACATAAAGTCACGAAGGAACAATGTGCCCACATTGAAAATCAACAGGAGTATTCATAACTTCTGTATTGGCCACTGAATAAGAAGCTAGCAGCTGATAGACTAATGACTCAGTTGATCAGCTGGTGGCTTCTTATTCAGTGACCAATACGGAAATTGTGCAAACTGGTTGTCATAGGTGGTTTTCTTGCTGTCCCCCATGTATCGCACGCAGATTTTACAAACATTTTATATACTCCTGTCTAAGGGCTATAGTTTGTGGCCGCTGTGAGCTGGAATAGACAAAAATGTGACACTTTTTTATTTTCAAAACTCTAAAACTTCTGCGGATAAATGAGAACCATGGAAATGTAAATGAGCATTAGGCGTCATTGGCCCGGAGGTCCTATACGGGCCAGGTCCGGCCGCCTTGGTGAAGGTCTTATTATATTCGACGCCACATTGGGCGACCTGCGCACCGGATGGGGATGAAATTATGATGAAGACAACACAACACCCAGTCCCTGAGCGGAGAAAATCCCCGACGCAGCCGGGAATCGAACTCGGGCCCCTTAGGACGGCAGTCCGTCACGCTGATCATTTTTTTTGTCTCATTTGGTTCGTTGTTGGTCGTTGACTTTGTTCGGGGCGAATGTCCTATGATGCTTGTTCAAGTTAATACTTCATCCATTAACTCAGTTTTTTTGTTACAGAGGGCATAGGGAATAGGAAAAATGAAGGTACGACATTCACGAACGCACGATCATTTAAAGATGTCTTTTAGCAGACATCACCCGCCCTGCTTGACGCAGTCATCTTCCAGTGACTATTTCGTCTGTGTTTGGACCGAAGTGATTCCAGTTTTATCTACATTGCAGATGTCGCCAGGGGTCAGTTTCAGTGTTGCAGAAGCATTGTTCAGGTTGTCAGAAAACAAGGTTGTGTTGTGTTTCTTGAAACTAGTACATTGTGTCAAATTAGTTACGTTTCCGAAAACGTTTCAAGCATTTATCACTTTACACAGTTTCAAAATAATTCTTAACCCATATACTTTAATCATTGTAGTAACTTGTTTAGTAAATCCGTTTTCTTGAGCAAGAAAAATTTACTTTGGCTAACAAGAGAACATTGTATACGTGCTCTTCCTCGCTCGGCACTCTAACTGCACTGACGCGTTTGTGGAAAACCGACGATATTGTTTCCACCAGCCTCCTTGATCAGTGGCGCACTCTAACGACAGTTTAGTGAAATAACATCAATTGCCCATCGTGTCCTTATGGCCAATGTGCCACAGTCATCTTACTATCAGATGTTAAACACTACTGGAAGAAGCCGGCCTAGGTGGTCGTGCGGTTCTAGGCGCTCCAGTCCGGAGCCGCGCTGCTGCTACGGTCGCAGGTTCGAATCCTGCCTCGGGAATGGGTGTGCGTGATGTCCTTAGGTTAGTTAGGTTTAAGTAGTTCTAAGTTCTAGGGGACTGATGACCACAGCAGTTAAGTCCCATAGTGCTCAGAGCGATTTTTGAACTACTGGAAGAAAATTTGTTGGTATGAGCGGTTAATTCAAAATTCGTATGTAACGAGTCGCCCCCATAAACAACTAGACCCGGTTCCCCTACCTGCTAGTCTCGAGACAATACGTACTTTAGAAGTTAATGGGATTTGCCGATTTGTCTACAGACTCTGAGCAGTTTCATTACCCGCTAGTAGTGTCGAATGTCATGGAACCTTTGCTTTTTACTTCAATAGTTTGAAGGTGAACCTGGTCTGAATGTTGGTGGTGAATGCTGATGTGTAACGATTCTGCTACATATACATCCGCTAATCGTTCATTAACTGATGGGGTCTCCGTGAGCAGCAGTGCTATTATATTAAATATATTTTGCTCGGCCAAAGCGAGTTTGTGGTTTTTCTCCCAGCCTATTATCACTTGAAGTTCGCTTCTGTACACGTAATAATAGGGAAGTGACAATGAATGTTAACCTCCATTCTAGACAAATGTGGACCGCGACGTCATAAATGTTATCTGCACGTTCGTTCTCGTGAGGAAATTACATACAATATTTCCTATAAATCGCAATCTATTAATAAAAAATCGTCTCAGTTTATTCGTTAACCAATTTTATAAAATTTACCCCCCCGCCCCCCCCCCCCCATGAACCATGGACCTTGCCGTTGGTGGGGAGGCTTGCGTGCCTCAGCGATACAGATGGCCGTACCGTAGGTGCAACCACAACGGAGGGGTATTTGTTGAGAGGCCAGACAAACATGTGGTTCCTGAAGAGGGGCAGCAGCCTTTTCAGTAGTTGCAGGGGCAACAGTCTGGATGATTGACTGATCAGGCCTTGTAACATTAACCAAAACGGCCTTGCTGTGCTGGTACTGCGAACGGCTGAAAGCAAGGGGAAACTACAGCCGTAAATTTTCCCGAGGAAATGCAGCTTTACTGTATGATTAAATGATGATGGCGTCCTCTTGGGTAAAATATTCCGGTGGTAAAATAGTCCCCCATTCGGATCTCCGGGCGGGGACTACTCAAGAGGACGTCGTTATCAGGAGAAAGAAAACTGGCGTTCTACAGATCGGAGCGTGGAATGTCAGATCCCTTAATCGGGCAGGTAGGTTAGAAAATTTAAAAAGGGAAATGGATAGGTTAAAGTTAGATATAGTGGGAATTAGTGAAGTTCGGTGGCAGGAGGAACATGACTTTTGGTCAAGTGATTACAGGGTTATAAATACAAAATCAAATAGGGGTAATGCAGGAGTAGGTTTAATAATGAGTAAAAAAATAGGAGTGCGGGTTAGCTACTACAAACAGCATAGTGAACGCATTATTGTGGCCAAGATAGACACAAAGCCCATGCCTACTACAGTAGTACAAGTTTATATGCCAACTAGCTCTGCAGATGATGAAGAAATTGATGAAATGTATGACGAGATAAAAGAAATTATTCAGGTAGTGAAGGGAGACGAAAATTTATAGTCATGGGTGACTGGAATTCGTCAGTAGGAAAAGGGAGAGAAGGAAACATAGTAGGTGAATATGGATTGGGGGGAAGAAATGAAAGAGGAAGCCGCCTTGTAGAATTTTGCACAGAGCATAACTTAATCATAGCTAACACTTGGTTCAAGAATCATATAAGAAGGTTGTATACCTGGAAGGATCCTGGAGATACTAAAAGGTATCAGATAGATTACATAATGGTAAGACAGAGATTTAGGAACCAGGTTTTAAATTGTAAGACATTTCCAGGGGCAGATGTGGATTCTGACCACAACCTATTGGTTATGAACTGCAGATTGAAACTGAAGAAACTGCAAAAAGGTGGGAATTTAATGAGATGGGACCTGGATAAACTGACTAAACCAGAGGTTGTACAGAGTTTCAGGGAGAGCATAAGGAAACAATTGACAAGAATGGGGGAAAGAAATACAGTAGAAGAAGAATGGGTAGCTCTGAGAGATGAAGTAGTGAAGGCAGCAGAGGATCAAGTAGGTAAAAAGACGAGGGCTAATAGAAATCCTTGGGTAACAGAAGAAATATTGAATTTAATTGATGAAAGGAGAAAATATAAATATGCAGTAAATGAAGCAGGCAAAAAGGAATACAAACGTCTCAAAAATGAGATCGACAGGAAGTGCAAAATGGCTAAGCAGGGATGGCTAGAGGACAAATGTAAGGATGTAGAGGCTTGTCTCACTAGGGGTAAGATAGATACTGCCTACAGGAAGATTAAAGAGACTTTTGGAGAGAAGAGAACCACTTGTATGAATATCAAGAGCTCAGATGGCAAGCCAGTTCTAAGCAAAGAAGGGAAGGCAGAAAGATGGAAGGAGTATATAGAGGGTTTATACAAGGGCGATGTACTTGAGGACAATATTATGGAAATGGAAGAGGATGTAGATGAAGATGAAATGGGAGATAAGATACTGCGTGAACAGTTTGACAGAGCACTGAAAGACCTGAGTCGAAACGAGGCCCCGGGAGTAGACAACATCCCATTAGAACTACTGATGGCCTTGGGAGAGCCAGTCATGACAAAACTCTGCCATCTGGTGAGCAAGATGTATGAGACAGGCGAAATACCCACAGACTTCAAGAAGAATATAATAATTCCAATCCCAAAGAAAGCAGGTGTTGACAGATGTGAAAATTACCGAACTATCAGTTTAATAAGTCACAGCTGCAAAACACTAATGCGAATTCTTTACAGACGAATGGAAAAACTGGTAGAGGCGGACCTCGGGGAAGATCAGTTTGGATTCCGTAGAAATGTTGGAATACGTGAGGCAATACTAACCTTACGACTTATCTTAGAAGAAAGATTAAGAAAAGGCAAACCTACGTTTCTAGCATTTGTAGACTTAGAGAAAGCTTTTGACAACGTTAACTGGAATACTCTCTTTCAAATTCTGAAGGTGGCAGGGGTAAAATACAGGGAGCGAAAGGCTATTTATAATTTGTACAGAAACCAGATGGCAGTTATAAGAGTCGAGGGGCATGAAAGGGAAGCAGTGGTTGGGAAAGGAGTGAGACAGGGTTGTAGTCTCTCCCCGAGTTATTCAATCTGTATATTGAACAAGCAGTAAAGGAAACAAAAGAAAAATTCGGAGTAAGTATTAAAATTAATGGAGAAGAAGTAAAAACTTTGAGGTTCGCCGATGACATTGTAATTCTGTCAGAGTCAGCAAAGGACTTGGAAGAGCAGTTGAACGGAATGGACAGGGTCTTGAAAGGAGGATATAAGATGAACATCAACAAAAGCAAAACGAGGATAATGGAATGTAGTCAAAGTAAATCGGGTGATGCTGAGGGGATTAGATTAGGAAATGAGACACTTAAAGTAGTAAAGGAGTTTTGCTATTTAGGGAGTAAAATAACTGATGATGGTCGAAGTAGAGAGGATATAAAATGTAGACTGGCAATGGCAAGGAAATCGTTTCTGAAGAAGAGAAATTTGTTAACATCGAGTATAGATTTAAGTGTCAGGAAGTCGTTTCTGAAAGTATTTGTATGGAGTGTAGCCATGTATGGAAGTGAAACATGGACGATAACCAGTTTGGACAAAAAGAGAATAGAAGCTTTCGAAATGTGGTGTTACAGAAGAATGCTGAAGATAAGGTGGGTAGATCACGTAACTAATGAGGAGGTATTGAATAGGATTGGGGAGAAGAGAAGTTTGTGGCACGTTTTGACTAGAAGTAGGGATCGGTTGGTAGGACATGTTTTGAGGCATCAAGGGATCACAAATTTATCATTGGAGGGCAGCGTGGAGGGTAAAAATCGTAGAGGGAGACCAAGAGATGAATACACTAAGCAGATTCAGAAGGATGTAGGTTGCAGTAGGTACTGGGATATGAAGAAGCTTGCACATGATAGAGTAGCATGGAGAGCTGCATCAAACCAGTCTCAGGACTGAAGACCACAACAACAACAACAATAAAATTTACCTAACAATTTTCTCTTTCGTCTTCTACTTTAGCTTACTTATTATTGGGTGCCATAAAAGCAGTGCCAGAAAATTGTTCGATCCCTTGGTGTTGACTTTTCATAATCGCTTTTTCATATTTCTTTTTTTCACTACCTCTTCAGTTCTTATAACAACTGTTAACTCAATTTTTAAAATCCTATTCCCTAGTTATTCTTCAGACCATGTGTAATTGTCTGGGCTCATGATGTATAGTCCTACGATCATCTTCCTCAATTCTACGAAAATATTACACATCACCAGAACAAATGTTTTCGCATGCACTCTCCTTTTGAGACGTTTGTCTTGCTCAAAGAATCTTACATACCCTTATTTTTTCATTCATCATTTCTACTGCTTTTTCCTCATTTTTGATGTCTAGCAAGTTGCTTTTAGACGTTCTGCTAGACATCCCAAACCTATTCTTTAACATGTATATTCTTAAATTGTACGAGGGATGGAACTTAGATAGAGGCAACTGGCACAAAAGAGTTACGTGTTTGCATCTGTTACTGTCCTCCAAAGTAGTCACCAGCGTTGTGTAGAACGTCACCAGCGTTGTGTAGAACCCGTTGCCAGCGATGTGGAAGGCGTAGTACACCGTTAGCAGAGCCTGTTCTGTTGATGGTTCGAATGGAGCGGTCTACTGCCTGTCGAATCTCTGGAACAAACAGTTCTGAAGCGAATACCACGAAATGGTTCTTCATCTTCGGAATCAAATGAAAGTCAGAAGTCCGGGAAGTATGGCGGATGGTACAGTACTTTCCAGTCCCATCGACCAAACACAGCAGCCACAGTTTGCGCTGTATGCGTCCACGCATTGTTGTGCTAGGTTGCGCAGAAAGTGTCGCCGCTTCTTTCGCAAAGGTGGTCGCAGATGGTGCTCCAAAATCTAACAGTAATACCACTTAAGTCATAGTGACTTTGATTTGGTTCCGAAGATGAAGGAACCACTTCGTGGCATTCGCTTCTGATCTGTACCAGAGATTCGACAGGCAGTAGACCGCTCCATTCACACCATCAACAGAACAGGCTCCACTAACGGTATACTACGCCTTCCACAACACTGGCAATGGGTTCTACACAACGCTGGTGACGTTCTACACAACGCTGGTGACTAATGGTTCAAAACGTACCTTCATACAGTGAAGCGAATGTGGTACCGACAAGAGGCATAAAATTGTTTGTACCTCTCCTGACGATACCACTCTGGCTTTATTTTACAGGGCGGGAAAAATAAAAGTGTCCCGGACAGGTGGATACGATCTGACGTGCATTTGTGGCAGCATTAAAAGATGAGGAGACGACCTACTGTTACTTCCAACATGATGGAGCAACTGCCCATACAGCTGGCCGAACCTTGGAAAACATTTACACAATCCTCACGCCTGAGAGAGTTGTCAGCAGAGGTCAGTCTCGTCGTGGCCCTAGTTGGCCACCCAGGTCACCTGATCTGTCAGTGTGAGATTACTTTGTGCGGGAATCTCTCAGGTCTTCAACCCTTCAAGAACTGTAGCAGCTTCAATCCGCCTTCAATAACTTGCTGACCAGGACTTAAAAAGTGACAAGAGATGAATGGCGGTCACTTTCAACATCTGCTAGTCAAGTTAGTACTGCATTTCATTTCATCTGCTGTGTTTCCTTGTACCCTGGAATTCTGTTCTCCGATCGAATTTATTTGCCCTACTCTGTATTAGGGTACGCTTTAAACAGTTCTGCAGGTTGTCACTATTGACCGAATTCCATAGTCAGACGACAGTTTTTGTGATCATAGACTGGAATTAAACAAACACAGTAGAAATTAGTTAGATAATGTACATCGTCAATTTGTTTATGATGCAAAATGGTTCAAATGGCTCTAAGCGCTATGGGACATCTGAGGTCATCAGTCCCCTAGACTTAGAACTGCTTAAACCTAACTAACCTAAGGGCATTACACACATCCATGCCCGAGGCAGGATTCGAACCTGCAACCATAGCAGCAGAGCGGTTCTGGACTAAAGCGCCTAGAACTGATCGGCCACAGCGGCCGGCTGTTTATGATGCAGTTGCTGTCAAATACAGGATGTTCTATTTATCTTTGCTAATTTGTCCAAAAGGAAATTAAAATAATATATCAAGCAAATATTTAACTATAAGGAGGACATTAACCAACACGTTTTTCCTGTAGTTCTGTTCCTTACAAAGATATTAACAACAATACTTTTTAGAGTAGCCCACTATACTGTTTATTTGGTAATACACTTCATCGCATAAAGACGTCTTCAAAAACGTATTACAGTGCATCATTCACGTGAACATGACGTCACTGAAAACGTGTCACAAAACTGACTGATCCTACGGCACCAGCGCACAGAAGCGGTATCTGCGATATGAGCCCTCTCCCTCCCGGCCTACCACTGCATGTATTCCGCTTTGCATTAAGATCTTGGCGTCAGCAACGCTTTGACGGAACAATCGCTGAGCTGAGCTGCCCTTAGGGTGTCGCTCGCCGTGGCCATTGACCCAACACCCTTCAACAGAGCAAGTCGTGATGATAATGGAGATCGACAAGTTATCCAAGTAGTAACCGCTATTATGAGTCGTCGTCTTTCCGCCATACTCATGTCAAGAGGTTCTTTAATAGAGGATCACAAAGAGATGCTTTTTTTTACGGCCATCAGTCTACTGACTGGTTTGATGCGGCCCGCCACGAATTCCTTTCCTGTATTAACCTCTTCATCTCAGAGTAGCACTTGCAACCTACGTCCTCAATTATTTGCTTGACGTATTCCTATCTCTGTCTTCCTCTACAGTTTTTGCCCTCTACAGCTCCCTTTAGTACCATGGAATTCATTCCCTCATGTCTTAGCAGACGTCCTATCATCCTGTCCCTTCTCCTTATCAGTGTTTTCCACATATTCCTTTCCTCTCCGATTCTGCGTAGAACCTCCTCATTCCTTACCTTATCAGTCCACCTAATTTTCAACATTCGTCTATAGCACCACATCTCAAATGCTTCGATTCTCTTCTCTTCCGGTTTTCCCACAGTCCATGTTTCACTACCATACAATGCTGTACTCCAGACGTACATCCTCAGAAATTTCTTCCTCAAATTAAGGCCTGTATTTGATATTAGTAGACTTTTCTTGGCCAGAAATGCATTTTTTGCCATAGCGAGTCTGCTTTTGATGTCCTCCTTGCTCCGTCCATCATTGGTTATTTTACTGCCTAGGTAGCAGAATTCCTTAATTTCATTGACTTCGTGACCATCAATCCTGATCTTAAGTTTCTCGCTGTTCTCATTTCTACTACTTCTCATTACCTTCGTCTTTCTCCGATTTACTCTCAAACCATACTGTGTATTCATTAGACCATTCCGTTCAGCAGGTCATTTAATTCTTCTTCACTTTCACTCAGGATAGCAATGTCATCAGCGAATCGTATCATTGACATCCTTTCACCTTGTATTTTAATTCCACTCCTGAACCTTTCTTTTATTTCCATCATTGCTTCCTCGATGCACAGATTGAAGAGTAGGGGCGAAAGGTTACAGCCTTGTCTTACACCCTTCTTAATACGAGCACTTCGTTCTTGATCGTCCACTCTTATTATTCCCTCTTGATTGTTGTACATATTGTATATGACCCGTCTCTCCCTATAGCTTACCCCTACTTTTTTCAGAATCTCGAAAAGCTTGCACCATTTTTTATTGTCGAAAGCTTTTTCCAGGTCGAGAAATCCTATGAAAGTGTCTTGATTTTTCTATAGCCTTGCTTCCATTACTAGCCGTAACGTCAGAATTGCCTCTCTCGTCCCTTTACTTTTCCTAAAGCGAAACTGATCGTCACCTAGCGCATTCTCAATTTTCTTTTCCATTCTTCTGTATATTATTCTTGTAAGCAGCTTCGATGCATGAGCTGTTAAGCTGATGGTGGGATAATTCTCGCACTTGTCAGCTCTTGCCGTCTTCGGAATTGCGTGGAGGTGCTACTGTGTCTAAAGTTATTGACTCATCATGTTCGCTCGAGATACAACGTTCGACAATAGCCGACTTGGTCGACTCAAAAAGGCGAGTGCAGTGTTAATGTTCGGTGTGGTTTGGCCTATGTAAGCCATAATCCGACATTAGTGAGTTAGTTTGTAAATTCCAACTTTCCATAATAACATATCCTTCAGTGTGAAACGTTCCCTTCATTGTTCCTGTTTTATGAGTAAAAACTGTGGAATGTGCTTGTAAAATCTCAAAAAGGTCCTGCCTATCAGTGTCATTACAATTCTCAATTGTTTGAATTTTATTCTGAATTAACTTATTAGTGTCAAATGCGCCGTCGATATCATCCCTGTCAGTACTTGCAGAGTGATTGTTAGTGTCTAGTTCCGTAGAAAAGTCCGAACTGTTGTCTAACAGAAGGTGAAGCCGATTAATTTCCTCGTCATGGTTTGAGAGCCAATCTTCAAATTTCAAAGCTATTGACTTACCTTCTTTCTCTAAACTTATTTCAGCATCGTGAAAGTTTAAGATTGCTTTGTATTCATTCAAAAAGTCTAATCCCAATAACGACGCGCGCCAACAAAGAGACAATAGGCAATGCCTCACACCGCTGGCAGCCACAAAACGTTCTTATGACACTAACGACGCAGCTGCCGTAGCTAGTAATTACGTAAAAATGGAAGACATTAGGGACATCTTACTCCAGGAACACGACGTAAAACATAACAACATTGCATATCCTGTGATTCACATTACTGTAAATGACGTAAAATTTACGGCAGTACTTGACTCTGGCAGTCCCATTTCAGTAATCAGTGAAACAGCCTTTAGCAAATGCAACAAATCGAACGATTGCCCCACACTTCCGTTACGTAAGATTAAATTACAAGGTGCAATCTTTGGAAAAAGTGTAGATGTACGCCAACAAACCAATTTAGAATTCTTTTGTCAAAGCCACAGCTTCTCTATGAACTTTCTCATTGTTCCATTATTGTCGACGGAGATTTTATTGGGAGTAGACTTTTTGAATGAATACAAAGCAATCTTAAACTTTCACGATGCTGAAAAGAAACGTTGTCTTCTTTTGAAACTGGATGGAAATGGAAATGCCATGTGGCTAGGGCTCCCCTCGGGTAGACCTTTCGCCTGGTGCACGTCTTTCGAGTTGACACCACTTCGGCGACTTGTGTGTCGCAATTGTGCGCGATAATATCAACACAACACCCTGTCCCTGAGCGGAGATAATCTCCGACCAAGCCGGGAATCGAATGAAAGTAAATAAAACAACCAGCAGTGCCTGTGTCAGAATAAAAAAAACCATGAGCGTAAGAAAAGTGATTTTTTATTTACTTAATTACTTGTTTAACATTAATTATTAATTATTTTATAATAAATTCTTAGTTTTAACACTTAATAAACTCAAAACATGAAAACTGTTTTCAGAACCCGATCGATAACTACATGAACAGAATCCAGTAAATAACTTTGAGAATAGGAAAGAAAATCCACTCTTTCAAAAGTGGTTCCAATGGCTCTGAGCACTATAGGACTTAACATCTGGGGTCATCAGTCCCCTACCTAAACTTAAAAACCTAAGGACGTCAAACAAATTCATGCCCGAGGCAGGATTCGAACCTGAGACCGTATCAGCATCGCGGTTCCGAACTGAAGCGCCTACAACCGCACAGCCACAACGGCCGGCTCCATTTCTTCAGAAACTGATTACACAGTGGGACCTCGCTTAGCGATCATAATTCGCATGTAAGTCTTACCTGTAATACGAGACGCTCGTTACGCGAAACATGTTTCTACGTTAAGAATTCACATAAAAACGAGATACTGCGTTCCATTAAAAATGTGCTTATATTCCAGTAAAAATATACCCGTAAAAGAGTAACATAATGTTAAAGCAGTGTATCATTTTTTACAGGAAAGTTGTTCAAAGACATTTGATTTTGCCTGCTCTTCAAAATGAGTGCCAAGGGCAGAGAACGCCTAGTTCAACGAAACATCTATGTTTGGTTAATAGGCAGCTGTATCGAATTCGTGTTGGTTAACAACGAAAAATCTAAAATGATTTCATAAACAGGTATTTCAAGGTCGTCAATTAATATGAGTCTTCGAAGTTAGGAGAGCAAAGAACATAGTCACAGTGAATTTGCAACATCGTCGAGGAGGACGGACTGGAGACAACAATTGCCACGCGGGGAGTGTCGCTAACAGTACAGTTGAATACTGTATTGTTGGCGGCATTGTCATTTGTCGGCGCTTTTACTGAACAAGGAGGAAGGTCGTAAAACAGCGAGTGACTCGTTGCGCCACTATAGCAGCTGAAAAGTTTTATCTACATCCGAAGGCTGTTTCTGAAATGGATTCCGAAAACTAAGAAAAGGCTCTGAACAGACTCTTTACGCGAAACATGGTTCGTTAAGTGATTCAGCCTTTTACAAAATCGCAATGTGTATTCCTCGTTATGCGAATCAGTCTTTATAGATGGTGCTCGTTAAGCGAGATTTGACTGTACTTTGTTCATTGTGATAATAATAATACAGATGTAAACATTATGCTATTTATTGTTCCTTGTTTTCTGTTTTCTCTTTGTCATTTCTTTCCCACGAATCATAAACCATATTATCAAGAGTAAAGACAGTGACAGTAATGGGACGATTTCGTGATTATGAGCAAATGCACAGTGCTTTATCCGCACAATTGCGATATCAGTCATGGGTGCCACTTAATAAGTAGCAAGTAAGCAAGGGTTGTCGGTCCCACACTATAATAAAAGTATAATAATTTTACTGAAGGTTGTGCGTGTTTAAAAATAATTTGTCAAATTGTTGCTCTGGTTTTGAGACACAGACGACTAAGTCAATTCCTCTTCTTTACGTTCGTCATGGATGAGAAGGCTAATTCACATAGGTATAAAAGGCGAATGGCACAAATAATTTCGAAGCTTCCGTTGAAAGTTGTCGATATTCTTTTCTCTTAATGAGGAAGACGTCAGTATATTGCGGATTCAGTTCTATTTGAAGCTTACGGTCAGCAGCAAAACCAGCAACTGTTTCATCATTATATATTTATGCAAGCTCTATTGCACGCAAGGAATGTGACAACTTACTAGCACCGGTCGATCAGCTGCAGTTTCTTCGACAATCTTGTGAACGAAGAAAGATTGAAAGATCATCTTTTGTAAAGCGAAGTTTTGCGAAGAATCATTTGATTTTATCCTTGACAGTTATAGTGTTTTCGTCTATCCCTTGAAGCTTCTTGCCCTAAAAATTAGGCGGTTAAAAAGGTCATCAAGAAATGTCAGTTTTAATAGTCAAATAGGGTCACAAAAATAATTCGCATTTCCAGATTTACAATCTTGTAAGAACGTTAACAATTCAGCTTTTCGTTCAGCTTCCCTTTCGAAAGCCAGCTGACCATGTGATAAAGGATATTTTGATGGAGCGAACCCATGTGTTCACATACGATTTTAAACAGATTATCTTTAACAGAATGCACAACTTTTAGCATCTCTTTAAGCACATCGTTTAAATCAGAGGGTACAACCGTGACTGCCAGAACTTGTCGATTAAGAAAGCAGTGTGTCCATGAAACATCTGGTATTACTGATTTTAATTTCGCTACAGGCCTAGTATTATAGGCAGTCATAGCTTTAGCACCATCACTACAAATGGCGAGACTTTTTTGCGAATGAACTCGCAGTTGGGAGTGTTTTCTAAAAACATTCGTACAAAAATTGCCCAGTAGTGTTCGCATGAAGTGCTTTGTAAAATGAAATACAGTCTCTTCCACGATACTTTCATCTGCTTCAAAGCCCACAAATACCATAAATTGCACACAATCCGAAACTTTAGTACATCCATCAAACTGCAAAACAAATTGGGGGCCTTTCTTTAATTTTTCAAATAATTGTTCTTGAATGTCACCGGCCAGATCGTATATTCTGCATTCAATGGTATTATCAGAAAGTGGTATGTTATTAGCTACTTTGCCTACTGCTTACCTAATATAATTTCAACGGTATCCAGCGCCGCTGACAAAATAAGATTCTTGGCATCTGCATGCGGCTTCCCTGGTTTAGTGACTAGGCATGCGGCTCTTCCTCGCTGACAATATATATCTTCAATCAGGTAATTATTGTCAAATCATAAAAGCAAATAAATGATCATTAACATAATATTATTTTAATCAACAGACAGAAATACTACTTTATTACGTGAAGTCTCTGTAGTTTGCTGATGGTTAGGCGTTTCCAGTTTCCTGTTGAAGATATCCAATGGTTTATCAACGTCCTTGAAATTTTTAGTTGAGAAGTGACGCATTAGTTTTGATGGTTTCATATCCTCGCATGACAATATTACGCAGCAAATTAGACACAAGTTTATTTTTCATGACAGTAAAACAATACCTCAAATAACTGCCGTCATAAATTCTATTTTTTCCATTTTAATTCGCTTCTGCCACTGCCATTCGCACCAGAAGAGAAGGCTGCGCAGATCTTTTGAGAAACTTCTCCATTTTATACTCGCTCAACTCGGCAACGGAAATTTCACTACCCCCAGAGCGCTACGACTATCTTACACACTGCACTTCATTTCTCGATCAGTATTGTACGAAAAAAAAGGTAATGACCTACGTTGCCTTTGAAAACACTAACAGTTTTATTATGATTCTGGGGTAATCACCATATATTTTTTTACTTGGAGAGAGGTTGGGTATTCAGAAACATTCAAAAACACTGGTCTAGACAAATAAATGAGGCCACGTTTAGGAATCGCTGAAGTTTCCGTTGAGGGTCTCCACTTCGCGCCGGGTCAACACGTAGTAAAGTGTGGCCATGCCATAGTCCGTGTTGTCTCTCTGATGTTAGCTTGTTGGCTGCCAGAAAGGAAATAAGACCGCCTGTCAAAGCAGCACTAACGAGGCGGCCGTGAACCCCAATCTCGGACCTCGGCAAAGGTCGACAGTTCTCTGGCAACTTGTCGTAGCCGGCCTGTGTGGCCGTGCGGCTCTAGGCGCTTCAGTCTGGAACCGCGTGACCGATACGGTCGCAGGTTCGATGTGTGTGATGTCCTTAGGTTAGTTAGGTTTAAGTAGTTCTAGAGCACTGATGACCACAGATGTTAAGTCCCATAGTGCTCAGAGCCATTTTTGAACTTGTCGTAGCCTTTGTGAGGGAGGGCGGGGGGGAGGGAGAAGGGGAGGGCGTTCAAATAGGCTTGGGGGCGTGGTGGAACTGAACTTTCACAATTTTCTCTAAACACTGTCGTAAGGCAGGTCAGCTCCACGGGCAAACTATCTGGATCCGAGACTGTGTAAGCTGTGTCTGCAAGTGTCTTCACCACAGTCTTACTTTGAGACAGATGGTGACAAATCGACGATTCTAAACACAAATGGGTACGAGTCTGCCTACGATAAACAGAACGCCCTGTGGGCCATAGTACTTCGAACCGAGAGGTGCAGGAAAGGCAGCCAACTATTTATTTCCATAGAGAACTGAATGATCTCGTAAATGGAGGTGACTTTGTGCACTATGGAATTGGAAAGTGGCTGGGGGATGTGTGGGCAAGCTGTAAATGAAACTAATTAAACAGTATAATACTTCATAACGCATACACAGGAAGAATCAAACAAGGGAACAGCGGTCAGATTAACAAGTGACACTAGAGGCGTAATTGAGTGATACTGTATAATACGATTTGAAATATTTGCCATGTGGGGGTCAATAAGCTTTACCATAGAGGGAACTGATAAATATATACCAAAATAACCAAGCAGTAACCCAAGAAATGGTATGAGGTACCCCGTCTGAGATCAAAAACTAACGGAATACGAATTAATGTTATGAAGAAAATACACACACACACACACACACACACACACACACCACAATATGAGAACACAGCAATACCCAATAAAGGATATTAGTCCAGTTTCTAATCAGAGAATGCATCCAACCATGGGAGAAACAGTAACACTAGACAGACAACGCAAATAGACACAATCAACAGCAAGATGTTAGCCATATGTACGCTCCGTGTGAAGCAGCACAAAAAAAATCAACAGTAAACCATACAAAATTCGTTCAGAGTACAAAGAAAGAATGATCCTTTATTTTATGATTATATGATAGCGGACTAAACACTGGTAGCAGTTACTTCTGGTCTTACGTTAAATCAGTAAGTTGCTGGAAACATCATATCCAGACACTCTGGAATGATGATGGCATTGAAACAGAGGATGACACGCGTAAAGCTGAAATACTAAAACACCTTTTTTCCAAACTGTTTCAGAGAGGAAGACCACACTGCAGTTCATTCTCTAAATCCTCGCACGAACGAAAAAATGGCTGACATCGAAATAAGTGTCCAAGGAATAGAAAAGCAACTGGAATCACTCAACAGAGGAAAGCCCACTTTTCATGACGGGATACCAATCCGATTCTACACAGAGTACGCGAAAGAACTTGCCCCCTTCTAACAGCCGCGTACCGCAAGTCTCTAGAGGAACGGAAGGTTCCAAATGATTGGAAAAGAGCACAGGTAGTCCCAGTCTTCAAGAAGGGTCGTCGAGCAGATGCACAAAACTATAGACCTATATCTCTGACGTCGACCTGTTGTAGAATTTTAGAACATGATTTTTGCTCGTGTATCATGTCGTTTCAGGAAACCCAGAATCTACTCTGTAGGAGTCAACATGGATTCCGGAAACAGCGATCGTGTGAGACCCAACTCGCTTTATTTATTCATGAGACCCAGATAATATTAGATAGAAGCTCCCAGGTAGATGCTATTTTCGTTGACTTCCTGAAGGCGTTCGTTACAGTTCCGCACTGTCGCCTGATAAACAAAGTAAGAGCCTACGGAATATCAGACCAGCTGTTTGGCTGGATTGAAGAGTTTTTAGCAAACATAACACAGCATGTTGTTCTCAATGGAGAGACGTCTACAGACGTTAAAGTAACCTCTGGCGTACCACAGGGGAGTGTTGTGGGATTATTGCTTTTCGCAATATATATAAATGGCCTAGTAGATAGTGTCGGAAGTTCCATGCGGCTTTTCTCGGATGATGCTGTAGCATACAGAGAAGTTGCAGCACTAGAAAATTTTAGCGAAATGCAGAATGATCTGCAGCGGATAGGCACTTGCTGCAGGGAGTGGCAACTGACCCTTAACATAGACAAATGTAATGTATTGCGAATACATAGAAAGAAGGATCCTTTATGATTATATGATAGTGGAACAAACTCTGGTAGCAGTTACTTCTGTAAAATATCTCGGAGTATGCGTGCGGAACAATTTGAAGTGGAATTACAATATAAAATTAATTGTTGGTAAGGTGGGTACCAGGTTGAGATTCATTGGGAGAGTCCTTAGAAAATGTAGTCCATCAACAAAGGAGGTGGCTTACAAAACACTCGTTCGACCTGTACTTGAGTATTGCTCATCAGTGTGGGATCCGTACCAGGTCTGGTTGACAAAGGAGATAGAGAAGGTCCAAAGAAGAGCGGCGCGTTTCGTCTCAGGTTTATTTGGTAACCGTGATAGCGTTACGGAGATGTTTAACAAACTCAAGTGGCAGACTCTGCAAGACAGGCGCTCTCCATCGCGGTCTAGCTTGCTGTCCAAGTTTCGAGAGGGTGCGCTTCTGGATGAGGCATCGAATATATTGCTTCCTCCTACTTATACCTCTCGAGGAGATAACGAATGTAAAATTAGAGAGATTTCTGCGCGCACGGAGGCTTTCAGACAGTCGTTCTTCCCGCGAACCATACGTGACTGGAACAGGAAAGGGAGGTAATGACAGTGGCACGTAAAGTGTCCTCCGCCACACACCGTCAGGTGGCTTGCGGAGTATAAATGTAGATGTAGATGTAGAAGCAATGAAATGGATATCTTCTCTAAAAATTCTGGGTCCAATAGCGGCCTCGCCTGAGCGTCATAAAAGTAATCTTTAGGTCAATTAAGTACACCAGCACTGACTCAACCGTCTGCATCTTAATAAAATATTGCTCACTACAAAAACACTCTATTCTCAATTGTCATAGAGCGAACCACTTGTCCGATCCCTATTGTGCTGTCCCACGGACGCGTAAAGCCGAACACTGCCCAATGCTTCAGCTTGAACGGTGCCCCGTTTTGGCAGTGCGGACACAATTAGCCCCCGCTGCACTGCTGCTGCGCCACGCATCCTGCTTCACATCCAGGTAGCTGCTCCTACCTCCGACTTGTGGAAGGGTTCACTTTCGCTCGTCGATTCCAACTGCAGTTGCACCCCTCCCCTTTCTCTCTCTTTCTCCCCACAAACACAAAACCTCACAGGCACAGTCACAGGTAACTCTCCGTGAGTAGTTCACTCATGGAACCATGATATGTAAAAATTCCATTATTTGTCTTCTTCATAAAACACGCTATGAAAGGATCATCCTAGGAGCTCTGGCCTAAGAGCTGCTGATTCTTGTGCTCTCTCCTCAAAGTCCACCATAACGAGTTTGGCCACCAGGGAAGAAGCAGGGACACCCATAGTGACCACTTCAGTCTGCTTAAAATAGGTCGAAGACAGAATGTGGTGAAACAAAGCAGCTATGTCCACCATCAATTTATCAATAATTAATGCCGAAGGCTCTCTGAGGGTGATCCTACATCAACATAATATCTTCTCGGATTTCAAGCCACATCATTTCGAATAAAACAGTCGAGCACTGGATAACTTTCAAATGGTTCAAATGGCTTTGAGCACTATGGGACTTAACATCTGAGGTCATCAGTCCCCTAGAGGTTAGAACTACTTAAACCTAACTAACCTAAGGACATCACACATATCCATGCCCGAGACAGGATTCGAACCTCCGACCGTAGCTTCCAGACTGAAGCGCCTAGAACCGCTCGATCACAGCGGCCGGCTGGATAACTTTCTCGGCCAGCGTCATCAGGGGTAAAAAACCACTGGCTACCCGGGCTCGTACGGTTTTCCGCTTACACAGACATGATTCAGTGTCTGGCACCAATCAATCAAATGTGGCAAAAATGAGGCGCGTGCTAAGGGCGTCATTTCGTGTAAAACACTCGAGCTTTCGATGACCGTCTCGGCCAGCGTCGTCAGGAGTAGAAAACCACTGACTGTCGGGGTCGGCACGGTTTTCTGTTTACACAGACATGATTCAGCTCTGGCACCTATCAAATGGGGCCGAAATGACGTGTGTGCTAAAGGCGAGCTGTGCAGCTCGTAGCAGTCGTGGGACTGAGAGACATCAGGTGACGCGAAGTGCCTGCGCCACGTTTGCCGCTCTCGCCTCGTTACAAGCACCAAGCATTCGTCTTTGCTTTCTACAGATTTCCAAAGCTCGCCACAAGGGCCAAGAAAGTGAGTATCCCAAGTCTCACTTAAATTTTTTGCTGTTTATTCTAATCTTAGCCGCCCATTTTACAACGGAAACCCGCTATGTTGACGCATGGGCTAAGATTCTCGTCTTTTCAAAATGTATTTTGTGTCCTGTTTTCCAGGCAATCCTCAGTTTGTCAGCCTCCCTTTTTTAGTATGCCGCTTGTGCTTGGTACAATGCTCTGCAAATGTGCGAATTGTCTGACCTATATAGATGCTGCCGCATTCGTAAGAAACGCCATATACACGAAGAGCCATGTCATCTATAACAGGGCGCAGCATATCTGGGGGCAGGTCAGAACCGTGGTCTCAGTTCACATGACTGCAGTGCAGTGTGCGACCGAACTTGCTGCTCGTTGTTCCACAGTAAGGAAGGAAAGCAGTCCGTCTGGCCCCTTCTTCCGATTCGTAAGTCGTCCTTCGCCAGTGGCACTTGAAAGCGTTTGCAATGTCTCCCTTGGTACAGCCATTCTCTCTCAACATGTGTCTCTAGTGCCACAATTCGGACTGTAAGTGGTCGTCGTCGGAAATAAGATTTGCACTCAGCCTCGTGATGCCAATTGAGTAGCGGGTCCGGTCAAAGAAAATCATCATAATGACAGTGAGAGCGGTGTGCTGACGACAAGCCCCTCCTATCCGCGTCCTCAACTGAGGATGACACGGCTTTGTTTACTATTGTGTCCACGACCGCTATCTTGTGTATGGGGTGTTGCAAACTATCAGCGTTCAAGTATTGATCAATATTAGTTTGTTTCCTGAATGACCGATGCGGCCTCATGCCTTCCACTCAACAAAAGCATCCAAGGACGGTAGCTTACCAGTGTTCTCTAACTCGATAGTAAATATAATGTTAGGATGGACGCAATTCATGTGATCGTCGAGCTGCTGCTGTGCATTTCCATCGTAAGGCCATGTCATCTTCGTACCAAGGCTGATCACACTGTCTGAAGCCCTTGGAAGGTTCAGGTGATGTAAAAATTTCATTATCTTCTCTGCTGTGCAACACTATGATAGGCTAGTAGTAAATCGGCTGATGTATAGTCATGATGTGAGCGTTTGACCACCAGTTGTCTCATCAAGGAAGATAGATGTTTTGCTAAATTATATTTAGGTGCACACTGTTGCGTACAATTGCTATAAGGGTGCACCTTCTCTAAGACCTTTAGGAATATCACATGGCTGCGTACCAGCAAGACGTTATGGACACAACGATGTCTTTTTGAGAATGCATTATGAAAGAATCCATTAAAATACGAGGAGCAGAATATCTGCTGAACCATGATAATGGGTACCATTTGGGTAATGCATGGAACCCCATAATATCCTCATGAAGATAGATGACAGAGCCCGCCAACAACCACAGCAAGAGTGGCGGCACAGAAGTTAGCACACTGGCCTCGCATCTGGGAGGACGATGGTTCAAATCTGAATCCAACAATCCTGATTTACGTTTTCCAGGTAAGTGTCTGGATGGTTCATTTGAAACGGCCCAGCCTATTTCCTTCTACACCTTTGAATGATTCCGAGCTTGTGCTCCACCTCTAACGGCGTCGATGTCGATCTGACTTTAAAACTCAATCTTCATTCCGTCAAACAGCCATGACGAGCAGCAACCATTAGGACAGCTGAGTTACGTAATTCAGCATCATTGGTGGCGGTAGCCACCATGCCATATAGCCAGTCTGTCAACACGATTTTAGCTCATGTGCAGAGTTCATACAGCGCGCTGATAAATTTTGGGACAGAGTAAGTCTTCGTCAGTCCTCAATGGCCCATCAGAATATGGCGTGCAGGTGTCCAGTCGAAATATCGTGGAGTGAAGGAAATGATAACCGGTGAAAACCGGAAACGTTTTTGAATATATCAACATGTGTGAGATAGTCGTGTATCCAGTGCACGTATATTCTTATCTAGTGCATAATATGTCTCCATAGTGCAGGCTAGTTAGAAATGAATTTATTTTCTTTATGGATTTTTTGGTAATTTCCTACTTGACGTGGACGCTCATGCTTCAACATACGCAAATAATTATTAGAAATTTGTTGTCTTTTTGAAGTAAAAACACGACTCCTTTCATTCAAGTCCATCTAAAGACGGTTGAACTTCTACTAAGTATGCCATAAAATTTCGTTGGAGTCGATTTGTTGTTTCCGTCAGAGATGACACTAGGGATTATAAAGTGAAATCTTGGCTGCAAGTATCGCTACCTGAAGCATAGTTAAATCGTTTAGCAATATTGTCGTAATTAGAAATAAGTCATAACAAATTTCTGTATTTTAAGTAACAAAGCTGATATCTTACCGTTTAACTAATAGCACACTGATGATTGTGACGTAAATTTCACGTGAAGTTTATGCCGTCTGTACTTAAGAGTTAAAAAGCGACTCTGGGGCAACGATCGATACAGTGACAGCAGTCAGCTAAAACGGTTTATACACAGCCTCGGTAAATTGAAATGGAAGTGAAAGAGCTGAAGGCAATCTAAACCAAAACGAAAACAACAGGGAACACGATGTAACCTGACAGCCAGACATAAATTATCCACCTTGCGATATGCATGCAATAGGGGAAAATTTAACCCCGTCGTTTGTACAGGAAGTTTACTGTATTTCTCGTGTTTGCGTGACGGAAACTTGTGAAAGACAGAAGCCGCAACATAAGGCTAAGGGTCAAGGTGAATTAACTAGTGCATTCCGAGACTAACAAGCAAATCCGACATTTACCTAGTTTGAAAAACTCTGACAACAGCAGCATACAGCGAGCCTTCATTTTGCTGATATGCACGATCTCATGTCAACGGCATTCTTTTCCATCTGCGATGCTACCATCATCGGAAAAGAGACGTTTTATTCAAGCTTGCCAATGATCAACGACCTTAAGGAGAACACAATGTTGGCACTGTTCTTATACAGATGATTCAAATGGCTCTGAGCACTATGGGACTTAACATCTATGGTCATCAGTCCCCAAGAACTTAGAACTACTTAAACCTAACTAACGTAAGGACATCACACAACACCCAGTCATCACGAGGCAGAGAAAATCCCTCTTATACAGAAATTAATCCATTACAATAACAGAAAAATAGATGTCCATTTACGGTAGGTCAACTATCAACTCCGGAAATACTCAGAGTTTCTAGGTACTGAGACAAACAGTCTAAAACGTATTGTATTGTCACCTGGAAACGAAATAAATATTTTCTTCCATGTGAAAAGACATGAAGTGACAAAAGCAAAAAATCCAATAACCTAAGATAAAAGTCTTATCTGCGATTCAACAAAATAAAAAAAATAAAAATACAATGTTCATTGTTAACACTAATTACGTAAAGACTGTGGTACTATTAAAACTTACTTCTGTTCGAGTCGTTGGAAAAATAAGGCCTAAACTTGTACGCTAACATTTTATTACGTGAATGGAAAGGTCTGTGATTTGAATTTCTGTTTGTTATCTCAGAATATAGTTATTGTACGTTACTATAAAATAACTTTTATTCAGTGTTTATATATGTGTAAAACACCTTTCTTCCGAGTTATTGCCATTTTCAGTATAGCTGATGTACGTTAATTGTTGATTTTGATGCGTTTGCTGCAACATTCTCTAAATACACCTGAAGTTGAACGCGGCGCCCACGTATTCGCTAAAAACTGGCTTCATTAAACAAGAGAAGTAAAATGTGCTAGGAATGCGAGCACATATGGACAGAATTTTAAATTATTTCATGTGCACCAAGGTGCAGCCAACCGTGTATGTCAAACAACGACGCATTTCATTTTCTTTTACTATTTGCAGCTACTTGTAATTGTGTCATCAACAACCATACAGAAACTACATTTACCTGAAAATAGGATAGCTCATATTCTCCTATTTAATTTGCTGTTTAAGAGAATTGTCGTCGTCACACTCAAACAAATAGTAATTATCGTGAGACATTCGACTAATATTACGTGTACTATTACATGAAATGGACATAATTTTCTTAACAGTATTGTATACAGCCAACCCACATGAACCTCGCATGAGAGTTTACATTTTTAATCAAGTTTATGGAAATTAAAGTATAAAATTTTTGTTTTTTCCCCTATATTAATTATACACATTTTATTAATAAACATTGGGGACCGAAAATGATAATCCTTATAATGATGTCCCCTCCCCCATGAACCACGGACCTTGCTGTAGGTGGGGAGGCTTGCGTGCCGCACCAAAGGTGTAACGACAACGGAGAGGTATCTGTTGAGAGACCAGACAAACGTGTGGTTCCTGAAGAGGGGCAGCAGCCTTTTCAGTAGCTACAGTGACAACAGTCTGGATGATTGACTGATCCGGCCTTGTTGAAACGCGTATGTATTTAGTACCAGCGATGGCGAGGCATGACAGAATCTCTGACCAGAGAGTTGTTTATCGTTGCTAGTCTGCGCTTGACTGCGCGAGTGTTCAGTTGCGAGCAGTCAGTTGCGAGTTGTACTTAGTCGAAGTTGTGTGTGAGGAGTCGGCGGCCGTCGACATGGGTCTCTGGTCTCGATTCAGGACGAGGTATATTTTTAAATAAGGTAATGAAGCAGCATTGCGCACATCTGATAATGTAATGTATGTTAATTGTAATTAATTTGTTCAAGAAATGCCCCAATAATAATTTTGTTTTCAAAGCAATCTTTTTTAAGAAAAGAATCATTCCAATTGAAACAATATTTCCTATGCTTTTCCTCCCAGAATCAATTTATCAGATTAATTATTGCACAAGGCCTAAGGTCAGCGGTACTGCCCTATTATTGTGGGTTTAATGATTAATGTTCATTTCTCAATTTTTGTGTCGAGTTTACATTGGGCCATTATTTTTCAGTATTTTTGTAGCGAAGGTACAGTCGCTTTTATTTCAATTTAACGATGTTTTGTGGGAGCTCAACAACATTTGGCTCTATTTCGATTAACATTTAATTATTGTCATTTACAAATTTTGTGGGGAGGTTACACTTGGCGACATCCGGACCAGGATCGTATTTCTTTGAGAATCTTCTGAAAAGTAGTCAGATATCTGCTCTTATTTACTTCATATAATTAGCATTTGGCGCAACGCTTTTACTAATTTTGTGACTTTCTTCCACAGATCATCGGCAATTCGTTGCTCTTTGTTGTATTTCTATTTGTTGGATTTAGCATTGTCTTTGTTTCATTATTGAATAATTGTAATTAGTGTAAAAATGCCGCGAAAGACTATTAATAGTGCATCGCAAGGTATTATGAATGAAATAACCGAATTAAATAACTTCACCGATAGTACTTGCGACACACAATATAATGATGACAATCCTCCGTTTACTGACAATCAATATGTACCGACCACCAATGTTGATTTTGATCGTAGTGATGAACAGACGAATCCAATTGTGTCCTCTGTTAATCTGACGACAATTGATGACGCGGGGCTTTCTGTTGCAATGAATGCTGCCCAGCTTGACACACCCGATTTGGAAGATTAACATAATGAACAGACAAATTTCTCTAATGAAACCGAACAGTATAATCAGAATGTGTCGGATTTATTTAATTCCGAAATAGTGACTGCCAGTGTACATCCGACTGGCAAACCTTTTTGTAAATTACAGAATTACCAAATGGTCAAACAAAACGTGACAATTGCGGGTACGCCATCAAACAGTACAGAGAATAGAGTAGGTAATGTTACATTGGATCAAATTATGGCAATATTGCTACAAAATAGTGAAAAATTCAAACAACTTGATGAAATTAATAAAAAACTAGACAATAATGATGAACATTTCATACAACTACATAAAAAACAAGACAATCTTAAAGAAGATCTTAAACAACAGCTTAATGAAAATAACGAAAAACTCAAACAACTGCTGAATGAAAAATTAGACAACATTTCCAGACAGTTAAATGAAAAATTAGACAACAATTCCAGGCAGCTTAGTGATCAGATTAGAGCCATTGCCGCACAATGTTATGATACTAAGGAACAGTTACGCGAGGAAATTGAGGCTTGTGCTAGGAAAAGTAGCGAAGATATTAGATCTGTTGCTCAAGAATTAAGGGATATGCAAACAGCTACAACAGAAACACTTAGAGAGGAAATTAGTGCAGTCGGTAAACAATGCTCTGAGAAGGCAACACAATTACGTGACGAGTTTAAATTAATGACAGCAGAACTTTCGCGCACAATGGATGCAAAGATAGACGCGAAATTCGACCAACAAAACACTCAGATTGACGAACGTTTTAATCACCACATACAAAACAGTGATAAGCGTTTCCGCAAATTTATACAGGATCAAAATAAAGTAAAATGTCAAGTCATGGAAACAATCACTGCACAGAGACAGGAAGACAAACGTAAATTGTTCGCGAAAGCAAAAACATACGTAGACAACAATATTGTTACAGTGTCCGACGAAATTAATACCATCAAACAGTTGAACACAGAATTACGTGATGAAATTTCTGATTTTAAATCAAAAACAGATACACACACAGCAGATGTTCAGACAATGACAGACATACTCGAACAATTAGAACTAACACAGGATTCCGATGACATCAAAGCTGACGTTAAAAAATTGAACGAAACCACACGTAAATTACAAAAACAGATTAATACTTCTGACACTAAAAACAATGATCAGGTAAAATTACTGATTGAAAAATGTGATGAATTGGCCAGTCGTATTGACGTTATTGAAAGTAATAATGACAGCAAATCAGACGATACCTCACCGGTTTCATTTAATCAAACACCAGAATTTCAAAATCTACAACAATCAATGAGATCGATTCATCTAATAACACCTTACGTAGAAAATTGTCAAGTTTACAGCAAGAAGTAACAGAGATGAAAAGTATTTCAGTTAATAGCACATCACAGCAGACACCACTTTGCGAACATTTGTCAGACTCACGCAGCGCGTACAGAGAGTACGTGAGTTAGAGTCAGAACAGTCAAAGTCAAATAGATTCTCTTACAATCCTGAACCTGTTCCATCATACAGAGACGATAATTTTGATTACAACCATTTTCTGTCAGTGAGAAAATTTAAAGTATTTAAAAATGACAGAACAAAGATTCACCCACTGGATTGGATACAACAATTTACTTTTGCTTTTCCACCGACTTGGCCCGTAACACACAAACTTGAATTTATTTGTAGTTTTTTTGGAAGGCGAACCGGCAACTCGTATGAGACCGATCGCGAGACAATGTTACTCGGTAGAAGAGTTTCAGAATGCTTTTCTGTCAGCGTATTGGTCAAAGACGACACAGCGCGGAATTAAAGATCAGTTAATTAGTTTACCAAATTGTGAGAAATCAAATTTTCCCAGTGTGACGCAATTTTTTGAGCACATGGTGCAACAAAACCAGTACCTAAGTGAACCGTACAGTGAATCTGCACTCATTCAATTATGTATTTCTAAATTGCCACGATCATTAAGAGTGTCACTTTTAACGGGTCAGCAAAAAGAAAATATTTCGATATTCAGGGATCTGTTGCAGCTTTTAGAAGTGCAGCAATCAGATTATTCCTTCGTAAACAAAAATTTTTCATATAAAAACCAAGGCCATCAAACTTACAGTAATTACGATCAACCACGCAATTTCAATAGCAAAGCTAATAGACGCTTTAGGAACGACAACCACCAGAACTTTAATAGCAGACAAAATTTTGATTATCAGTATCGAGAAAATTATCAGCAGGAACAGGAACCACATTTTAGTAACAATAGAGGTTTTTCACAACAGCAACAAAACCAGCCGGTTAGCATACCTAACCAACAATGTAATGCACAAGGTCAACCTAACTTTAATGTTTCGCCGCGTGCACCTATAGTCCCAGGTGCAACAAATAGTAACGCACGGCAGCAAGGAAATAACTACGTGCAGCAAAGACAGTATTTCAATTCCTATCGCAATGCACCGTATAGGAATGACTATCACGACAGACGTAAAAATAACGAGCACAATTTTCAGCGTACATCTAATATCAGTCGGTCTTACCAACAGCAAAATTATCCACAAGAACATATTCTCATGAATGAACCCGACAGTAGGTATCATCCAGAGCGTAATACGTCTGGAAGAAATAATAGAACAGTTCAAATAGTAGAAATGCCACAAGATCCTCCAGAAAATAATGACACGTCAGATAGAATCTGACTAGATACTGTACAGGTCGCATCTTCCAGTAACACAAGCACTACTTTAGACACGCAGAATGCTGTTCACGAAAATGTTATTACTTTTGACGACATCCGAGACACATTTTGCAGGAAAGACCAGTTGTTCAAAAAACTATTTCACACCATGTCATCGAAATTAAAATTGGTTCATCGAAATTCTCAGCAGTAATCGATTCTGGATCACCTATGTCTGTTATAAATGAAAAAACTTTCAACGAGTGTAATAAAGAGAATATCTATCCTACGTTACCAATAGGCAAAACGAAAGTGAAAGGAGCAGTATCGAGTAAAGGAGTAGACGTTAAATTACAGACACATTTATCATTTTTTATTGCAGGTCATACTTTTCACTCAAATTTTTGGATTGTTCCTTTATTGACAACAGACGTTATTTTAGGTACTAATTTTCTGGTCCAACACAATGCAGTTATTGATTTTCTAAATTCCTATTTAATGTTGAAGGACGAGAATGTACAATTGGCTTTGGAATTTCAGCACTCATTATCTGCAGAAGAACAAACAATTAATTGTACAGAGGTCATTTCCGTATCACGTGGCATAGACTGTAATTCGACATTGTTCACGGATACGTACGTACATAACTATAACACTCCAGACGAAGCTGACTACGACGTAATGCAGATGATTTCTGATAAAGTTAAACAAAGCAGTGCAAATACAGACGACGAACGCACGCAACTACACAAAATTCTTTTACAGCAAGCTCCAGTTTTCGACAACATTCCTGGTACTATGTCCGGTTTTATGTATGAATATCAAGTCAAACGGCACGACACATTTAAAGCCAAGCATTATCCTATTCCATATATCCATAGAGAACAGGTTAAGAAAGAATTGCAGGATATGCTTGACCAAGGAATTATTGAACCAGCAGTTTGTCCGTACATAAACCCGCTACATATTGTTAAGAAAAAAGATGGCTCACTTCGCCTCGTACTTGATTCACGTCACATCAGTGACATAATTATTAATGAAACAGAGCGACCACAGACACTAGAGGAACTACTACAGAAATTTCACGGTACTGCTATTTATTCTACATTAGATCTGAAATTGGGATTTTGGCAAATTCAGCTCCATCCGAACTGCAGAAAGTACACAGCTTTTCTCTGTTTTGGTGACTGTTATAAATTTTGCAAATTACCATTCGGTTTAACTATTTCTTCTGCAGCTTTTATTCGCGGTTTGAACACAATACTTCCGACAGAACTTAAAGACGGAATCACGACGTACGTAGACGATATTCTTATTGCAGAAGCTAACTGGTCTGAACACAATATGATTCTTGAACGACTGTTGCAAACTTTTCATGCACAAGGACTCCCAGTTAACCTCAGTAAATCGCACTTTGGCAAAACTTGTATAAAATTTCTTGGACACGTAATTTCAGCAGAAGGCATTACGCCTGATCCGGAAAAACTTCAAGCTCTACGTGACATTACTGTTCCTACGACGAAGAAGCAACTACGCAGTTTTTTGGGTTTAATTAACTTTTTTCGTAAATTTATTCATCACTCTGCTTTAGACACACCTAGATTATGCCAATTGACAGGTAAAAACACTATTTGGTCCTGGTATAAGCAAGCACATCCTGAATTTACGAACCTGAAACATGCTTTGTTGAATGCACCACTTTTATCGCACCCAGATCTTACCAAAAATTTTTCCATTGCCACCGACAGTTCTAACACCGCTTTAGGCGTACATATTTTTCAGGAAATTGAAGAAGATGGCTCTACAATAATTAAAAACATCGCATTTGCAAGTCGCATTCTGTCACCTGCTGAACGAAATTATTCCGTTACAGAATTGGAAACATTATGTGTTGTATGGGCTTTTACGAGATTTCGGCACTTTCTTTATGGAAGACACACCACCGTTTACACAGACCATAGAGCTATACAATTTTTACTTTCAGTTAAATTTACTCACGACAGATTAATCAGATGGAAGCTTTATTTACAGGAATTTAATTTCACAATTGTTCACATTCCCGGCACACAAAATGTTATAGCAGACGCACTATCTCGTTCTCTCAGCAACAATCAGCAATAAATCGCAACCAACTTCTGCAAAGCAAATATCAGCGTCATGTACATTCAACAAGTTGCTTTTGAAAATTTTATTTCGTCGTCATTACAGGACATAGCAAACGAGCAAAACAAAGACAACGTGTGGAAAGAAATTAAACACCTTTGACAAGATAAGAATAATGTTACGATTAGAAACCATTACACTGTACGCAATGACATTCTGTTTCGCCGCTCTCATTCTGATAGCAACAATTGGTTATTATGCATTCCTGACGAACTGGTTAACAAATTAATCTGGCATACTCATTTAAGTTATGCACATTACGGAGCCAGAAAATGTTTTCTTATACTGAGACAGAACTGCTATTTTACCAACATGGAGAAACGTATACGACGAGTTTTAGCGTCATGTAAAATCTGCCAGAAAGCTAAGTCAGACACAACTTCACATATTCCTCCATTATATCCCATTGTACCTGTTAAATTAAGACATAAGACATTAGAGGTTTTTGCTACATCTTTGTCGCTGTTGAACTCACTTCAAAATTTGTTTCCTTCACTCCGTTACGCAAAGCTACTGCTAAAACTGTTTCGGAAGCATTTGTAAAACATTTTCTATTTCATGTAGGGCATGTGTTGAAAGTAATTTCCGATAATGGATCACAATTTCTTTCTGCTATATGGACACGCATGTTACGAGCTAGAAACATTTCTCCGATCTATATATCCAAGTACCGTGCTTCTTCGAACCCTTGTGAACGATTAATGAAAGAAATTGGTAAACTGTGTAGAATGTACTGCCACAAAAGACATATTGATTGGGATACACACATATTCTCATTCCAAGATGTAATTAATTCCATTTCAAATGAATCCACTATGCTATCTCCGTCTGTTATACTGAAAAATGTTGAACCACCTAACAAAATTACAGAATTAGACAACTTTCCTACATCTCGTCGATTACGACACCACGAAATAATCGACATTGCGCTGAACAACATCAAACGTGCCGCAGAGCGCCGGAAAAGACAGCAAAAACAGGTTTGTACACGCCGTGACTTTCACATTGGACAGAAAATATTAGTACGTACACACTATTTATCCAACAAAGGAAAAGGTAGGTGCAGTAAATTTGAACTTCTATACGCAGGTCCATATCGGATTCGCAGCATTCCTCACCCCAATGTTGTACACGTCGAAACTTTGAGAACCAGAAAATCCAAAGGAAACCACCACTGGTCAAACGTCAAACCTTTTATTGAATGAAGATACTTTATGATTTAACATGCTATAATGCCATTTGCTAATTTTATGATCACTTATTCAATTATATTCACATGACTAATTACTGATGATTATAGTATTTTTTCTTGGCAAGTGCCCGGCAAGGTAAGGTTAGCAGGTCACTCTTCTTGTCGTTACACATCAGACCGTGCATATTTTTCCAGATGAATTTACACATTTTATGACCAATTCTGCAATTATATTTATGTGATTACTTACTGATGACTGTCGTATTTTTCTTGGCAAGTGCCCGGCAAGGTAAGGTTAGCAGGTCGCTCTTCCTGTCGTTACATATCAGACTGTGCACATTTTTCCAGATAAAATTACGTAAGGTCACATTTCTTCTCATCATTTTTTATGTTTGTACGATTGTTTTCATATTTTGTTTGTATGCACTATGAAATGGTTAAGGTATAGCAAACACCAGTTGACTTTGACATTTTGCCTTATGATATCTCAACATCGTGACTACTTTACTGTTACATTGTGATACACTGAGTACATTTTTGCCTCTGAACACTATGTAAGTTTTTCACATATTACGTTTTCTGTCATGTTATGCTGTATGATTAATTATGTTACCATAAACCATTCATTATTTAATGAGTATATGATTTAAATGAAGGACATTAATCTCTGTTCATGATGCGTGAAAGAAATAAATTAAACAAAATGGGAATTGCACCTTTGGAATGAACGAAAGAGGATGTAATACTTCGTGATGAAGAGTAAATGGATCAGAATTAACAAGCATTAACAAGAATGTACTATACACATCGTAGTATAGCAGTCTTAACTAATTTTTTCTTTCAGAATACGAGGCGATTGATGCAGGCTGTCAGACAGAACTACACATCTTAATTTTAGTGATGGAATATACTAGAAATAAGGAATAGTTGTATAATGCGTAATGAAGTGATTTTTTTTTTGCAGATGATAATGAATGCTGATGAATAATGATGAAGAATAATGCTACTATGGATAACGAAGTTTTTCTTTACAGGTGATGATAATAATGGAGTTATGATAATATAGATAATGAAGTGATGGATAATGAAGTTTTTTCATTATAGATGAGGATAATGTGGAAGTTATGTATTCATGCTATGTAGTTATTTAAGTATTTGTTGCAGTTCGTTTTGACTCAGGTGTTATATTGCATAGTATAATGACTGAAGGTTTTGGAAAGGACAGCTATGGAACACATCTTTATACACATTTCACTACCTGTTAATTCGAAGTTCACTACTTTTCAGCATAAAATGCGTTTCTTCTTTCAGCTTAATAATCCATTTTTTTATATATATTTTTGCAGGAGAAATTATTTATGAAATTAATGTGCTATAAGCAGTTGTTCATTAAATCTATGTCATTTATAAATGTGATTACGTATACTCTACTTGTTTCATAACCTTGCTACAGCTGACTCATGACGAATGACGTTACACATTTCCATTTACAGGAACAACCCAGAAGCAAATTTTTTCTTTTTCTCTTCTTGCTTTCCCCTATAAATACCCAAAGCAATGCACTGCTAACAAAAAAATGTATTACCAGTCCCAAATAATGATACCAGTTTAAGAACGTTCTGAGTAATTCTGGTTAGCTCTGAATAGTATGTCACTTGAATAATGAATGCATAAATACTATGCACATAATTTCATTACTGTATTGGGATGACCAATGATTAATTAATAATGCTTTGTAACTGGGAAATGAATGCTACTGATTACTGTATTGGGATGACCAATGATTAATTAATAATGCTTTGTAACTGGGAAATGAATGCTACTAATTACTGTATTGAGATTACCAATGATTAATTAATAATGCTTTGTAACTGGGAAATGAATGCTACTGATTACTGTATTGGGATGACCAATGATTAATTAATAATGCTTTGTAACTGGGAAATGAATGCTACTGATTACTGTATTGAGATGACCAATGATTAATTAATAATGCTTTGTAACTGGGAAATGAATGCTACTAGTTACTGTATTGAGATGACCAATGATTAATTAATAATGCTTTGTAACTGGGAAATGAATGCTACTAATTACTGTATTGAGATGACCAATGATTAATTAATAATGCTTTGTAATTGGGAAATGAATGCTACTGATTACTGTATTGAGATGACCAATGATTAATTAATAATGCTTTGTAACTGGGAAATGAATGCTACTGATTACTGTATTGGGATGGCCAATGATTAATTATCAACATTATTCTGTAATACTATGTTATTGACTACCTCCAGTTTTAAGTAATGACTTCTGAAGATTTGTAATTAGGGAATGAATGCCAATGTTCTCTGTAAAATGTTCTCTGTAAAACGAATGACTTCTATGATTTGTAATTAGAGAATGAGTGCCAATGTTCTCTGTAAACCAATTAATGAACATATTTCTGTAATACTACATACATGGTACAGAAATGTTCAATAACTGGGCTATGACTGCCGCAAACTACTAATGTAATTCCCAATGAAGACTAGTATGTGACTTAATGTCCTTCACCTTCTGACATAACTACCTTGATTTACTGCAATATCCATTTGTCCTGTATATCCTCTTGATCATGGAGCACTATATTTGGATTTTTCACTAATTCTACGTTGGTGTGCCTTGTAAGGGCGTGGTGTTGACACGACATGCTGTCCACCACCGTGAGCGATGGAGACGTTATTATGGTCCCACTGTTTGGTGTACCTGATGTACTGCCAAAATGATAACATGGAATATTACTACGACATTTCAGTGTCTTGGCTACTCTGATAAACACTTCTGGGAAAAGAACTTCAGATTGTCTCACTTGGTGTTGTACTTCTATGGAAAGATATGGACTTTCAGTGCAGCTGCGTGCAACCTAAAGTGCTACAACCATGATGTAATCCTTCGCTTTCGTATCCTAATTCTAGTAATATAGTGAAAATTATTTTTTGCTAATATCATTTGTATTCATGGCCTATACATTTTTTTCGATTTGCTGATATAATCTGAATCTCAGTGCGTGTGCACTTTGGTCATTTTTCTAACATGATTTCTACTTATCGTATATTCATTTTGTGATTTGCTGACATGTTCTGAACTGCAGTGCATGTGCACTTATGTCACTTGTCAACATGATTTTTTGCCATTACGTTTATTTGTTGTGAAAATGCTAAAGAGTTTTTCAGTGCATGTGCACTTTTGTCATTTTTCTAACATGATTTCTACTCATTGTATGTGCATTTTGATTTGCTGATATGTTCTGAACTATAGTACATTTGCACTTATGTCATTTGTCAATGAGATTTGTACTCTTTATGTTTATTTGTTGTGAAAACGTTGAAGAATTTTTCAGTGCATGTGCACTTATGTCATTTGTTAAGATGTTTTGTACTCACATTTTGTTATTGCCTAACATGTTCTGTACTTGGTGCATGTGCACTATATTTACTTCATGTTCTACACCTGTAAATACCTGTATATTCTGTGTTTGTAAAGTTAATTAGTTAAGAAAAAATTTGTTGCTCATGGCAAGTCCAAATGACTCACCATCGCTGCCAAATTTTTGCCCCCCCCCCCCCCCCCCCCCAGTGGAGGGTTATGAAACGCGTATGTATTTAGTACCAGCGATGGCGAGGCATGACAGAATCTCTGACCAGAGAGTTGTTTATCGTTGCTAGTCTGCGCTTGACTGCACGAGAGTTCAGTTGCGAGCAGTCAGTTGCGAGTTGTACTTAGTCGAAGTTGTGTGTGAGGAGTCGGCGGCCGTCGACATAGGTCTCTGGTCACGATTCAGGACGAGGTATATTTTTAAATAAGGTAATGAAGCAGCATTGCGCACATCTGATAATGTAATGTATGTTAATTGTAATTAATTTGTTCAAGAAATGCCCCAATAATAATTTTGTTTTCATAGCAATCTTTTTAAGAAAAGAATCATTCCAATTGAAACAATATTTTCTATGCTTTTCCTCCCAGAATCAATTTATCAGATTAATTATTGCACAGGGCCTAAGGTCAGCGGTGCTGCCCTATTATTGTGGGTTTAATGATTAATCTTGATTTCTTAATTTTTGTGTCGAGCTTACATTTGGGTCATTATTATTCTATAATTTTTGTGGGGAGCTAACATTTGGCTCGTTTTCATTATCATAGACTTTTCTTTTATTTCTGCTGGGTGGTTACGTTTAGCACGATGCCCATTCACATTTAAATATAAATCTCTTTTATTTCTGCGGGGAGGTTACATTGTAAGGTCAAGCAAAATGCCCTTGTTGAACTGGTACCACGAACGGCTGAAATCAAGGGAAACTATAGCCGTAACTTTTCCCATGGGCATGCAGCTCTACTGTATGGTTATGACGAAATCCTCTTGGGTAAAATATTCCGGAGGTAAAATAGTTCCCCATTCGGATCTCCATGTGGGGACTACTCAGGACGACGTCGTTGTAAGGAGAAAGGAAACTGGCGTTCTACGTATCGGAGCGTGCAATATCAGATCCCTTAATAGGGCAGGTAGGTTAGAAAATTTAAAAAGAGAAATGCATACGTAAAAGTTAGATGTAGTGAAAATTAGTGATGTTAGGTGGCAAGTGGATCACGACTTCTGGTCAGCTGAAAACAGGGTCATAAATACAAAATCAAACAGGGGTAATGCAGGAGTAGGTTTATTAATGAGTAAAAAATTAGGAACACGGACAAGTTACTATGAACAACATAGTGAATGCATTATTGTAGCCAAGACAGACACGATGCCCACACCCACCACAATACTAGAAGTTTATATGCCAACTGGCTCCGCAAATGAGAAGATTAAGGAAATTTATGATGTGATAAAATAAATTATTCATATGATCTAGGGAACGAAAATTTAATAGTCATGGGGGACCGCAATTCTATAACTGAAAAAGGTACTGAAGAAAATGTAGTTGGTGAATATGGGCTGCAGGAATGGAATGAAATAGGAAGCCATCTGGTGGAATTCATCATCGTAGTTAACACTTGGTTTAAGAATCATGAGGGACGGCTATATACGTGGAAGGAACCAGGAGACACCGGAATGTTTCAGATTGATTTTATAATTGGTAGACAGAGATTTGGGAACCAGCTTTTAAATTGTAAGACATTTCCAGGGGCAGATGTGGGCTCTGACCATAATTTACTGGTTGTGTATTGCAGATTGAAACTGAAGAGACTGCAAAAATGCAGGAATTTAAGGAGGTAGGACCCGGGCAAACTGAAAGAACCATAGGTTGCAGAATGTGTCGGAGCGTTAGGGAACGACTGACTAGAACAGGGGAAAGGAATACAGTAGAAGAAGATAGGAAGCTTTTAAAGATGAAACAGTGGAAGCAGCAGAAGATCAAGTAGGTAAAAAGACTAAGGCTAGTAGAAAACCCTTTGGTAACAGAAGAGATATTGAATAGAGAATATATAAAAATGCAATAAATGAAACAGGCGAATGCAATAAATTAAGCAGGCGAAAGGGAATACAAATGTCTAAAAGATGAGATCGACAGGAAGTGCAAAATGGCTAAGTAGGATGTGAATAGAGAATATATAAAAATGCAATAAATGAAACAGGCGAATGCAATAAATTAAGCAGGCGAAAGGGAATACAAATGTCTAAAAGATGAGATCGACAGGAAGTGCAAAATGGCTAAGTAGGATGTGATACTGCGTGAAGAATTTGACAGAGCACTGAAAGACGTCAGTCGAAACAAGGCTCCGGAGTAGACAACATTCCATTAAAGGCACCGATAGCCATGGGGGAGCCAGCTATGACAAAACGTTTCCGTCAGGTGAGGAAGCTTTATGAGACAGGCGATATACCTTAGACTCCAAGAAGAATACAATAATTCCAATTTCAAAGAGAGCAGTTGCTGAAAGGCGTGAAAATCAGGGAACTATCAGTTTAATAAGTCATAGATGCAAAATACTAACAAGAATCCTTTACAAAAGAATGGAAAAATTGGTAGAAACCAGCCTCGGGGAAGATCAGTTTGGTTTCCAGAGAAATGTAGGAACAAACTTCTCACAGAACATAGGTTAAGGAAAGGCAAACGTACGTTTACAGCATTTGTAAACTTAGAAAGCTTTTGACACTGTTGATTGGAACACTCTCTTTAAAATTCTATACATGGCAGGTGCAACATACAAGGAGCGAAAGGCTATTTACAATACGTACAGAAACCAGATGGCAGTTATAAGAGTCGAGGGGCATGAAAGGGCAGCAGTAGTTGGGAAGAGAGTGAGACAGAGTTCTAGCCCATCCCCGATGTTATTAAATCTGTATATTGAGCAAGCATAAAGGAAACAAAAGAAAAATTCGGAGTAGGAATTAAAATCCCCGGAGAAAAAATAAAAGCTTTGAGGTTCGCCGATGATACTGTAATTCTGTCACAGACAGCAACGGACCTGGAAGAACAGTTCAATGGAATGGACAGTGTCTTGAAAGGAAGGTATAAGATGAATATCAACAAAAGCAAAATAAGGATAATGGAATGTAGTCGAATTAAATCAGGTGATGCTGAGGGAATTAGATTAGGAAATGAGACACTTAAAGTAGTAAATAAGTTTTACTAGTTGGGAAGCAAAATAAATGATGATGGTCGAGGTAGGGAGGACACATAATGTAGACTGGCAACAGAAAGAAAAGGGTTTCTGAAGAAGAGCAATTTGTTAACATCGGGTATAGATTTAACCGCCAGGAAGTCCTTTCTGAAAGTATTTGTATGGAATGTAGCCATCCATGTATGGAAGTGAAACATGGACGATGAACAGTTTAGACAAGAATGTGCTTTTGAAATGTGGTGCTACAGAAGAATTCTGAAGATTAGATGGACATGGCATGTGACTAATGAGGAGGTACTGGATATAACCGGGGTGAAGAGAAATTGGTGGTACAACCTGTCTAAAAGAAGGAATCGGTTGGTAGGCCACATTCTGAGGCATCAAAGAATCACCAATTTAGTGCTAGAAGGAAGGGCGGGGATGGGAAAAATCGGAGAGGGAGACCAGGAGATGAATACAGAAGTAGATTCAGTGGGACGTAGGTGCAGTATTTACTCGGAGATGAAGAGGCTTACAAAGGGTAGAGTGGCATGGGGAGCTGCATCAAATCAGTCTTTCGACTGAAGACCACAACAACAACATATAATAATGTAGATAAGTGAACTTCTGTACATTTATATGCCTATGTGTTAGTGGGCTTGTAATTTCTCTTTCATGTACGTCTCTCCAAAATTTTGAACGAGAAATACAAGTTAGTAATCACTCAAGAAAATAGACCAGTAAAATTAAACGACGTAAACACAGTTCTGCATAAGGAATGGAGCTTTGTGCATGATTTTACAATTTACAGGTCACGTGTCAGTGAGACTGCAGGGCATGAAGTTAAACAGATTTGCGTAGCAATTCTTAAATAATTCACGTAGCATAAATTGCTTGACTGTTAACTAACATCAAGAGTAATTTTCACATTTATGTGTAGTTAATTGTTATTAGTGCAACAGTGTGTGTTCGTGTGTACTCAGTTGTCATTGCATATCATTGTGGTTAGGCCAAAGAAGAAAGACGGGACTGACTTGGAAGAAATCCACAATACGGAACACCCCGACAGTTCAGCAGATTTAGGCAGTAAACGTGGACAGAATGATTTTTGAATTCTAAATATGTGGGACAGAAGGATTTGGCGAAGATTCTGAGACGCTAAAACCCGAGAGCGGAGACGAGTCTAATGAAAACATATGAACGGTGTTAGGCGACAATAACGCTGTCGATGTTACTGGGAAGGGGACAGCCACGACTGATCCTTTGCCAGTAATAGGGTAAGAACGGCATCCATTTTCCATTTTGCTACGGGAGTTACAATTGCGTGACAAAGAAAGAGAGCAGGAACGCGAAGAAACAATCTATAGCTGACTTTGAAAGACAGCGAGAAGAAAAACAAATCCTTAGAGAGGGAGAATTCGACATTTTCGGTTGCTCTGTTTAGTTTTACTGTCGTGGTCTTGTTTCTGACATTTGACATTAAGTTTCCTATAATCCCAACTCAAAACCTCAAAACGCTCTCTGGGTGAACGCTGTGAGGAAGAAGGATTGAAAACCGACCAAACACAGCAAAACATTTACGGAAAGAGGACATAGATCGAGCATCTGTTTCGTCACTCATTATAAAATTCAGGATTACAAAAGCAGCTTTTTCATGTCACATACTTCTCTTCTTGACTATTCGAACTTTGTAACAAAAAGAAAGTTACATTAACGAAGAGAAAAACGCCGTATTATTGGATCAAATAAGCATCTAAGACCAGAGAAATATCTAGAAGTATATTCCTGACACTATGTTATTAACGAAAGTATTCCAAAATTCTCTATTCAAAAAATTGTTGCGTACACAGGACTGAAATATAGAACAAGAAGCAGACGTAAACAGTAGTTACGGCATCTAACATGGCGGCACGACCTACAAAGCAACGCACAGGGAAAGTCTGTATAGCGCTATCTCCCTATACCATACCTCCATGGTATTGCAAACCAACTTAACATCTTTGACCACCAAGAAAGCCAGACTACGAGCGTGAAACGAAAAACTTTCTTATATGTATAAAATAATAATAATTTTGTACCATAGATAACATTGGCATAGGATCAAAAGAGGTAGAGAGATGCTCTTCAATCTTTTAATTGCTTTAGATTCATCTGTCTGTCTCTGTAAGTGGCAGAAGGAGGGCTTGTGACGAGTTCCGCCGCATTGGTATCGTCCAAAAGTGTGTATTCCAATTGTGCATTAGAAAGTATTAAGGGACGTTATCGAGATAGCAAAGTTTATTCGTACATTCACGACGCACCGAGAATCCTGCATCAAGAGGATCGAAGCAGACAAGAATAATTTGCTTAAGCAGAATGGCGATCCGGAACCAGTATTGTCATACCAAGCTCTGTGCACGATGGCGGTAAGAAGTACGTAAATTTAAGTGCTGAATAAATGTAGTGAATATTGAAGGTCTGTTTATATTAGTGCCAGTTAAAGTTCACTCAGGATATGTGTATCTCCCAATTTTTTTCAGTCATTCTTTCAAACTTTCCTTTTTAATTATTTAAGCAGCAAATTTTGGATCAGTTTTCCAATATATTTTACATTTTATATCCCCCCTCCACTATTCAATGGAGAGCTCTCTCTGTTCACGTATGTTAAATACGCATATAATATAACAAATCTAATTACAAACTGTCACTGAGTCAGCCTCACAAAGAGCAACCTTTCATAAGTAACTATATTTCGTTCGGGAGCGATGAAAAAAAAGCGTACGGACTTGAGTAAACATAAATTATAGCAGAACGTTTAGCAGTACTATTGAAACTGTACTAAACAGGAAGCCAAAAACTGTACATACATCAGATCTAACAAACATACCAAATGTCAAGTCTGTAACACGGAGGTAAGAGCTACGCCTTTATTACGAGTCATACGTAACGACCACACACCAAACCTCACGCAACTGCTGTTGAAAATGGATTTCCAAAGTAAACCCTGAATGTTTTTAAGTGTACAAAATACAACTGTTTTTAATGCCATGACATTGCAGATATTTCGAGATGTGAAATTTTGTTTGAGGGCAAATACGAAGAACCACTTGGAGCATGGAGGGGCTTTCAGCATTATTAACAAGTACTGAATGTTATCATACTGCATACATAAGTAATAACTGTGATAAAAACGGTATCTAAACCAGACAGATTTTGTTTATCTGAGTAGGATAAATTTCATCCTTACTGATAGATTTTGTGGTAAGAATCTTGTAAGAAATATTGCAATACACCATATTATTCCTCACTGTTTGGTTACAAAATCCTATTTTTGCAGCATAATCTCCGTTCAATACGACGGCATTACGACAACTTACTGGGAGAGTCTTTATGCCATCATGGTACCACTCCACTGGTCGACGTCGGAGCCAACATCTTGCTACATGAGTAACCTCCCCGTCATCCGCGTACTGCGTACCGCGGATTGCATCCTTCATTGAGCCCAACAGATGGAAGTCGGAAGGCATGAGATACAGGCTGCAGCATGGATGAGGAAAAAGATTCCAGTGAAGTTTTGTGAGCCCTCTCGCATACGCAGACTTATCTGAGACCTAGGGTTGTCGTGGAAAAAGAGAAGTCCATTTGTATTTTTGTAGCGACGAACAAGCTGAAGCCATTACTTCGATTTCCTGAGCGTAGCACTTCAGAGTTGATTGTTGCACCGTGAGGGAGAACATCTAACAGACCCAGTGAGGTGACGCAGTAAATAGCACACAGGTCTCGCATTCTGGAGGACAATGGCCCAAACCAGCGTCCCTCCATCCAGACTTAGGTTTTCCGTGCTTTCTCTAAATCGCTTCGGGCAAATGCCGGGATGGTTCCTTTGAGTGAGCACCAACGAATTCCTTCCCCATCCTTAACCTGTCCGAACTTGTGCTCCGTCTCTAATGACCTCATTGCCGGTGGGACATTAAACACTAATCTCCTCTCCTCAGCATCAAATAGAATTATACCTTCAGAGACATAGAAGACCGTCGCCATGACCTTACCGGCTGAGATTGCAGCTTTGAAATTTTTCTTCGAGGAAGAAGTGGTATGGTGCCAGTCCGTGGATTGCGGTTTTGTTTCCGGTTCTAACTGATGAACCCATGTTTCATCGTCTGTGACGAAGTTCGACAAAAATTTGTCACTATCACCGTCGTAACGCGCAAAAAATTCCGCACAGATAGTCCTACGTTGCTCTTTACTTTTTTCTTTTAGGCTAAGAGCAACCTAGTAAGCGCATAACTTTGAGTACCCTAACAGGTGGACAAGTATGTCAGTAGTACCAACAGAGACGTCCAGTTGTGCAGCGAGGAGTCTGATTGTGATAAGTAGATCATCAAGAATGAGAGTGTCCGCACGTTCGAGCATTACAGGAGTCGCAGGTGAGTACGCCGGCCGGCACATGGGAGATCGGACAGATTCCCGACTCACTATGCTTTTGTTGACTGCCAGGTCTCCGTCGACATTCTGCACGTGCCTATGAATATTTGCGATGCTCTGTTTTTCCGTCAAAACAAACTAAATGACAATTCTGTGCAATGAAAGCACCTCCCTTACAGACGTCATTTTGAAGGCTAGGTGTGGCGCTGTCACCTATCGGAACTTCGTGAAACTACAGGAGTTGAAGTGGAAATATTCCACGAAATCTCGAAACGAATTCTGCATTTTTTTAACCGAAATTGTCCGAGGAAACATGTGTTGCATTACTTGTTGAACGCCCCTCGTGTATCTACTACAGAACACATCCATGTTTGCTTGAAACTTGTTTACTTGCTACTTGTTTCTTGTAGTACATGGCAGATAACGTAGTAAAGCCTCATTCACAGTAGAAATATTTATAATTATCTCCTTTTTGTAAATAATAACTAGCGATCAAAGACTGCGTATACTACTGATGCGAAATTTCGTGCTGAGGCAGTTAAACACACAATACAGAACTGGTGGCTTCAATACGGACGCAGTTCGACACCACACATACCATCCATATTGCGTGTATCATTACGCGTGTTTACGAGTAGTTTCATTCCTTATCGCTTTTGCTACGTTACGTATGCAGATCTTTCTTTCCAAGTAAAATGCATTAGTTTCTGAGCACAATAATCAATGATAAGTATTGTAGGGCACTTACAGGCAATGTCAATCTGTGCCCATGAAACCGATGTCGCAGAACTCGTTTGAAACATCCATAAATAATATACGAGGGCTATTCTGAAAGGGAGATTCGATCAGTCACAAAATGGAAACAGCGAAAATCAAAACTGTTTTATTTGCAACAGTTGGCTACACCATCCAGCTACTTCTCTACATAGTCGCAGTTCCGACGGAGACATTTCTAATAGCATTGTACCAGTTTTCCCATACACTCGTCATAAAAGACAGCCGACTGTACTTTCTGCCAATTCCCTATGCTGATCTGCGGCTTGTTGACTGTGCCAAAATGTTGTCTTCATAGCTGACGATTCATATGATCAGAGACGAAAATTAGACGAATCGAATTTCGAGCTCTATGGTGGGGGATGAAACAGTTCACATCGAAAACGTTGCAGGAGCGTCCTGACCTCATTCCCTCTGCAGTGTGCGGCCGAGAATTGTCATGAAGAAGGAAATGCGTGACAGTAACGTTGTGTAGACTGCTCGAAGTCTGGTGAAATCTCTCACAGGCGCTCATCTTTGGTGGCATAGACTATCTTCAATGCGTCTTTACGTGTTCACTGTGCGCTAGGACTAAAAAGAGCGACTTGGCGCGATCGACGGTTATAGTAGAGACGCTTTCGAATACATCTATGCAAAGCTTCATCGGATTTTCACTGCGGTTTCCGTTTCGCGGTCGATCGGACCTTACTTTCTGAATAGCCCTCGTAAATTAAGGTCCCTCACTGCGTCTTGCCGTCTGTATATGAAGCTGAGAACCTAGCACTAGGGCTTTTGATACGGTTCTCACTTACGTTCACTACGATTCAAGAGGGTGGATTGTATGCACTGGATATGGGCGTGAAGCCGTCCTACAGTAGTTGCCAGGAGGGCATAAGCTAACTCCTCTGGGAGCCCAGCGAAAGCTAAAGCTGACATCCTAAATGACCTGCGATGCAGGACTTACCATATACGTGTATTAAGCCGAAGAGAGCATTTTCTTTGGAACAGAATTAAAATTTAAGTGATGTGCAGGGAAATGAGGTAAGAAGTCACACAGAAGGTCTAGCTTGCGGCCGGCCGGAGTGGCCGTGCGGTTCTAGGCGCTACAGCCTGGAACCGAGCGACCGCTACGATCGCAGGTTCGAATCCTGCCTCGGGCATGGATTTGTGTGATGTCGTTAGGTTAGTTAGGTTTAATTAGTTCTAAGTTCTAGGCGACTGATGACCTTAGAAGTTAAGTCGTATAGCGCTCAGAGCCATGTTAACAGGCACATTTTCAGTGCTCAATTCTCTCTCTTATCTTCATTAAAAGTAATGAATATTTTAATTTAGAAGAAGAATAGTTAGTGGCTCAGTGACACATGGATATTAATTAACGATGAATTAATTAATTACAATTAAATATTTTCTCACAGAAGAACTCAGCAGCACGATTTATTCTCATTTGACCCTCATTCCTCAACCTCACGGAGGGATGTCAACTTGGCCAGGGTGCGTGAACTTGTACTATCTGATCGAAGATGATCCTTGAAAATGATTTCAGAAGAACTGAACATCAATCGAGAAACGGTTCATCTAATAATAACTGAAGATCTTGGTATGAGAAAGATTTGTGCCAAAATGGTCCCCAAAAATCTCACACCACCACAGCGAGAAACACAGAAAAACGTAGCAGCCGATCTGTCAAAGCAAACGGAAATCATTCCAGAATTGTCGAGCCGTGTTATCACTGGTGATGAAAGTTAGTTTTTTCAGCACGATCCAGAGACAAAACGTGCTCAAAGGGATCACCCAGACCAAAAAAAGCTCGCATGTCAAAGTCAAAAATAAAATGCTTGCTTGTGTGCTTCTTTGATTCCAAGGGAATTGTTCATAAAGAGTGGGTGCCTCCTGGACAAACAGGTAACCAGTATTACTAAAAAGAAATTTTAGATAGACTTCGTAAAAGAGTTCTTCGTGTCCGTGCCAACATTGCTGATAGTTGGATTATGCATCACGATAATGCGCCATCCAATATTGCTCTGTCAGTACATCAGTTTTTAACCTCAAAACAAATTTCAGTACCACCACAGCCACCTTTTAACCAGATATCGTTCAGTGCCACTTTTTTCTGTTTCCAAGAGTCAAAACGGCGGTCAAGGGACACCATTTTCAAACAACACAAGATGTCCAAAAAGCTGTAACGAGAGTCTTGGAGGATATTACAGAAGATGAGTTGCAGGAATATTACCATCAATGGCAGAGGCACTGGAAAAAGTGTATGCAATCAGAAGGAACCTACTTTGAAGGAGACAGCACTAAGCTTGACTAAAACGGTAAGCAACATTTTTTTTCACATCAGTCCCATTATTTTATTGTCGCACCTCGTAGGTCAACGGAAAGCTACCCACTAAAGGTCCCTCACTGTGTCGTGTGCTATCGAGAGCTTGCATGCGTTTAAACACGCAATTAAGAATTATTAAAGTCGTCTGAAACGGTTACTTGTTCACCGCTGGAGACGGCTGCTGGCACTCGTGGGCCTGCAGTACCACGTACTGCAACGTAAGCGCCTGGGCCTGTCTTTCTCGTAGGCCTCGCCTTGTCTGTTGTGACGTCGAGCACCTTCCATAAGCTTCCTCCATGCACGGCCAGCCGTAACGATGACGTAGCTTGCCGGTCGGCAGCTCGCGAAAGTAGAAAGAAAACTGATGGGAGAATAACTCCATCGCATCGTAAAATTGACAGGTACTTGCAAAATCGTTGTTTAAAGCAGTGCAATGACCTACCTTTAAATACACATTATTAAGTTCCTACACAAGTCACAATTTTGAAAGTCGCCACTAGTTGTTATCACTCGAAAGTGAACACGAAATCCCTTCCTCTTCCCTTTCAAGTGGTTTCTTCGTTTCTTCTGTACGACGTAATTGTACAAGTCGCTTCCTTTTCTTCTTCACATGTTGTTCTTCAGTATACTTTTCCAGCTAAAATTCCTTTTCATATCTTCAGTGAAGCTCTGATCGTGTTTCTTTCCATACTCGCTGTGCTGTAATAAATTACACACATTGTTCTACCAATCCTTGCACAAATATACACTTCAGAATGCTATTTTAAACTGCACGGATGTCGTAAAATCTTCCACGTTGAACATTCCTTCTCTACAGACACCAATATAAATTTTCTGTGCAAAAAAGGCAATCCTATTTGCATCAACTGGATTTCATGGATGTATGACTTCATACTATCTGTTAATATCAAAGTCGTCGTTCATCACCTTCAAAATAACAGTCCTCATCGTAAAGTCCTTGCATCAACAAACTAAGATTCTCTCCTGCTAAATTTCGATCACTCTCAGCATTACATTTGTATTTGGTTAAAAAATGGTTCAAATGTCTCTGAGCACTATGGGACTTAACATCTCAGGTCATCAGTCCCCTAGAACTTAGAACTACTTAAATCTAACTAACCTAAGGACATCACACACATCCATGCCCGAGGCAGGATTAGAACCTGCGACCGTAGCGGTCGCGCGGTTCCAGACTGAAGCGCCTAGAACCGCTCGGTCACCAGCGGCTGGCATTTGTATATGGCATTGGTATATTGGTAGAGCCCATTAGCATAAATTTCAGACTTAGAGGAATGTCGTCGTATATCAAAAATCAACTTGGCTTCCATAGTCATTACTTTCGTCAGCTGTCTATCCCGTAACAAAAATTCCAACATCAATTACTGCATTAGATTCGGTAGACTGTCGAATTTCTTCTTGGTGTAAGATAAGATGAGAATATGCTTCAACCACCTCGGATTCTTTCTCTTCGTCGTGATACTTACTGTCACGAGTATCTTCAGAATGTTTTCTTCGGTACTACAACCTTGTCTCTCAAGTCTGCGAACAATTCTAGGAAGTCATTACGAATATCTACCGCCTTTTGAACCTAGAGTTTTGTGTTCAGATTTTCCTCATAATCATCGAGTTTTTTGTCAGTATCGCGAAGTTTTTCTTCAAATCTGCGCTCAACTTTTGATCATTATCATAGACTCTTTTTATCGTAGGCATCAAGTTATAATTTTGCAACAACTGCGTTAGACCATCCTCTCTTCCCATAGCAACAACACGATTGGTATCTATCACAGCCTCACGTCGATTAACATTTATGTCCAAATTTGAAATTTTATTTTCCGTTGCCTTCATATTTTGAATTCTGTTAATTAGTTCCGACTCATTAATAAACTGCACAGCAACACTGTCCTGATTAGCACTATTTCTTCATTAATAACTTGAGTATTGTCAATCTGACGAGCCATTGTTATTCAAGTAAGTACTGCACGCGTAATTTACATTCAAACTAGCTGTCCACAGTTTTACGTACCTCTTCCTGTCCAAATTTGCTTGAAAATCGCAGCACCGCTGAAGATGGCAAATTAACTAACCATGCCTTGACACAGGCAGCTGGGCACCTGACCAGAAGATTCTTGCAGGATGCGAAGTCTGTATCATCGGTCTCCATATACCCTTATCAGACAGAACATTATGACCTCGTACCTAATAGCTGAAATGTCCACCTCTGGCAAGGATAACAGCGACGACGCGTTGTGGCATGTAAGCAATGAGGCCTTGGTAGGTCTCTGGAGGCAGCTGGCACCACATAAGCACACACAATTCATCTAATACCCTTAAATTCCGGGAAGGGCGATGATGACGTCTCACGTCACGTTCAATCACGTCCAGATGTGTTCGATCGGATTCCGATCCGGCGAGTTGGAAGGCAAGCAAATCAATTGGAACTCGTCGTTGCATTCCTAGAGCCTCTCCATCACACTCCTTCCTCTGTGATATGGCGCATTATTTTGACGAAAATTTCCACTGCCGTCGGAAAACATGATCGTCGTTAAAGGGTGTACTTGGTCCGCAACCAGTGTACGATACTACTTGCCCGTCATGGTGCATTGGAAGAGCTCACCTGGACCCGTGGATGCCCATGAGAATGATCAAAAGAGCATAACCGAACCGCCGCCAGCTTGTCTCCGTCCCACAGTATGGGTGCTGAGGATCTGTTCTCCTGGAAGGCGAGAGGTTTGCGTCCTCCCATCGGCATGATGAAGAATGTATCGGGATTCATCAGCCCAGTGCAGACGGTCGTGTGCCCATTTCAGTCGTAGTTGCCGATGTCGTGATGTTAACACTAGCACATGCTTGGGTCGTCGGCTGTGGTGGCCCGTCGTTAGGAGTGTTCGGTACACTATGTGTTCAGACACACTTGTACTCTGCCCAGCATTAAAGTCTGATGTTAATGTCGCCACAGTTCGCCGCCTGTCCTGTTTTACCAGTCTTCCCCTCCTATGACGCCCGACATCTATAATGAGGGATGGCCGCCCAACCCCACGACGTCTGGACGTATTTTCACCTTGGGCTCGCCCACGTGTTGAAGACACCACACCAGGCTTCTAACACTCAAGAAGTCGTGCAGTTTCCGAAAAGCTCGTGCCGAGCCTCCTGGCCATCGCCATCTGCTCTCGGTCGAACTCATGTAGATCACGCGCCTTCCCCATTCTACAGACGGTCAGCACATTCACGTGCACAGTGCATGTGTCATTCTTCGCAAGGTGACGCTGCTATCACCAGGACGGGTTTATACCGGAATAGGTCCGTGGTTATGATGTTCTCGCTGATCAGTGTGTAACATTACAGCAGAGTGCGTGTTACATTACTACGAAATGCCGCCTCTCTCCACATTTAATGACCGATAAGTTAGGGAAGCGGATGCTGTCGGTCGGTTTCAGAACAGTTATTGTTAGCAGATCATGAACAGCAAAATTTACAGTCCAAAGAACTATTCTCAGGAAACACTTTTCACTGCGCACAGTTTGGCACCCACGTGTCACCATACATCGATCTTTCCACACAGAAACTCGCAGCTGAACAAACGAGGCGCGGGTAATCTTTTCGCAAACAATGAACAGTTTCATTCGAATAGTGTCGGCTCACGCATCGCCTCAACTCAACCGCATGGCATTTGCCATTCTACCACGCTACGTGCTATCGCCCTGAAACAACAATCAGGGCTTATTCAAAACATTGTCAGCGGGCAACGATTACTGTGGAATTCTCTCTTGTCAACCGGAGGTAGCTGCAACAAAGCCCAAACGCTACATATAACAGCAAATATCTTGACATTTGACGACACAGGATCCTCACAAAATTGGTGCACAGCAACTAATGATTACAAGTTTTACTGTTCGTTATGAATTCTCACATAGAATAAAGCAAAAAGAAACTGTTTAGTCTAGAATGGTATTTCATTACTTTTCTTAATGTGTGCGCACCATTTCACTATCATCAAGGAAATTAATGTCAAAAGTTATCGACTGTCAGTAATCTTATCAGATATATACAGGGTGGTCAGAAAATGTCTGATACGCTTGTAGATATACTTGTTTTGTGCCTTTTCTTGCTACAACTTAATTTATTTTTCTCAGACGCGTTTCGCCTTTTTCTTACTCTGAGGGATCTTCAATGGGATCTAGAACGTTACAGTTTTCTTATTTTTAGATTGTGGAACAGTTGACGTCGCGTGTTTTATGTAAATAAGTAATTATTTACAGTTTGTTGGCATCTGTGTTTCCTCTCATCTGCTCTGGAGATCGTACTGCCACTTCATTTTCGAAACATAAACACTATTTTGAATTCCGAACTTTTTCTTTCACACTGTTCACCATGTTTCTCGTTCCTTTTCGTTGTTTGTGCATTTTTGTTCCTTAGCCACTAGTTACACCTATTTATTGAATGCTGTGCTTTTCATGACGTAAATATTATGAGTTCAATGTGTGTTTCCTCCTGTTTGGTTTGTTTACCTGCATGTTGCCAACCTAACGAAGTACGTGTTGTAAACTAACATCTATTCATGATGTTTATATCTGTGTGTGTGTGAGAGAGCTGAAAAGTGTTTCTTTTTTTTTTTTTTTTGAGTGTATGTGTGTGGGGGCTGGGGAAAGGGGGTTGGGAGGGGGTTCTTTGTGGTTTGACTTGTAGTGTTGAGTATGAATGTAATAGCTGTCAGAGAGTGGCTGAAAGCTTTGGTGGTCATCTGATTTGAGTTTTGGTTTAAATGTTCTGTTTCTGTGCTTGCTGCAGAGGATGGCAACGCAAACAAACTTGCTTGTGGGGATGTTATAGGGCAGGTTGCACTGAGACATAAATGTAAAGGAAAAAGTCCGATACATCGTGCTGTTATATGTTATATAGCATTGAAATTAGCCAACCAGGTCATCGCCCGCGCAGATTCAAGTTTCAGCTAACCAAACAAAGCACTCGTTTGCCAACACCGGCCCTGGCAGGCTGTTTGCGTGTGAGCGTGCGATGCCCCGACTGGCTAATTGCAGTGCTCAATAACCTGGAAACGGCACAACGTATTGAATTTTTTTTTTAACAGTAATGTCTCCGTTGGACGTACCCTACAACATACCAACAAGCGGTTCAGACATTTAGTTTTCACCCTGTATAGATCTGAAATCGACCCGACTCGGCTTTGCACCGGTGGCGTTAAGTATCTGTGGCTAGACGGTCTGACTGGGGTAGCATCATTTGTTTGCTGGTCATGAATAAAATTTTTCAGAGGACAACGTTAAGTAATTGTGTGTTGTTTCTTTCTTGTAACTTACGCCACGTAAGTAGATCACGGCACGAAGTTGTCTAGAGGCATGGATATTTTGTTCCATATAGAATTGGCGTTTGGAGTGACATCTCATACAATGATGGGAGCACATATAAATGCAAGTAATATGTTTGTAACCAATGTAAATACTGAATGCAAACTCATGGGATATGTGTGTGTGAGTGATTCAGTCTGTATAGAGGGTGGCAGAGGTAACACAAGTAAAAGAAAAAAAAATGAAAAAAAAACATCCTTGTGTACATGTTTGGGGTCGTCTTGCGGCACACTTTTTGTGAAGCTCGGTGCGCACTGTGATGCTGTTGAGATTCAGTGCCGCAATTCTTTGAAGTGGACTCTTTATGGCAGCTTTAATTCTTTATGGCAGCCCTCTTCGTCGTGCCATGCAAGGAAACCAGTCCACATCTAGTTTTGATTTCAGCATAGCAGAAAACTAGAAGTTAAGATTCCTCTGCGCTGCTGAAAGGGCGTACTGCATGTAAACGTATCAAAGTTGCTGAAGTAGTTTTCCGGAAAACGTTTCTCTTCAGCCATGCAAAATTAAACGCCACATTCTTGCATTCGTACGTTTTTTCGGTATGCAGTTGTTCTCAGTCGATTGCAAGGAGTGGCTGGTTAAAAATATTTCATTATTTCAAGTTGTAAGTCTCACGTTACAGCCTGATGATGAAGTTACCTTTCGTTATTGGTCACGTTCATTAGCATACCTCAGAGTTGAGCGACTCGCAGCACATTGTGAAGGAATTTGCAGTGATTTAAAATTACCGTACGAATTTCGATTGCTAATGTGAGGGACGCGGAAGTTGGCACTCTGAAACTGTTGTCATATTTGGAAATGCGTCCCTCAGACATCTGTAGAATTATTTCGAAATGTCGAGTATCCATCCTCAAGAAATTATGGAATCCCATTAAGGAAGACTGCCTTTATTATCTGGAAACGCTCTGAATCGATTTCTCGGCAATGGAGATTAGTTTATCAGTCTTCAGTATAATTTGAAAGTGTCCAAATAAATAAAATCTTTCGCCCTACCACACAGAGAACCGCGATAGGTCTATGAGTCATGGGTCAGGAAGCTGAAAGTTGAGTCATACGTAGCGCTGCTGTAAAACTTGCTGTACATAAAGGAATGCTGCGTTTTACTTTTTGCATTCGGAATTGAAAACCACACTTTCTTTTCATTTCCCGAAGCTGCTACACAACCGTTAAAAAGGAAAGGTGCAGAATAACGTGGAACCCGAGCCACGTTTCGTTTATGGCGAATCTCCGCATTGTTGAGTATTGAATGCCAGTTTAAAAGGCGTCTGAAAGAAAGTGAGCCACCTGGGATTCTGTCCAACAACCTGTCGGTTTCTAGCGAGACACTTTACCACTTTTTTTTTTATAAAGGGGAGAAAATATCCCACACCATCCGGGAAGCGAACCAGGGCCCCCGTGTGTGGCATTCCAACGTGCCGACCGTTTCTTTAATTTTTATTCATTTATTTATTTAACTTTAATGTATCAGAAGAAAAATCATATGTGAAAAAGAAAGGAAAGAAATATAGGGCCGAAGTGACACCCTCGTCACTTCACTGCGAGTAATATCCTATCCCTCAAAACTACGTAAACCTGTGGGACTCACCACCGCTTCGGGGGAGGGGGGGGGGGGTCATGAAACATGCTGTAGAATGTTCGTAAAGTGCGCTTTATACACTCCTGGAAATTGAAATAAGAACACCGTGAATTCATTGTCCCAGGAAGGGGAAACTTTATTGACACATTCCTGGGGTCAGATACATCACATGATCACACTGACAGAACCACAGGCACATAGACACAGGCAACAGAGCAGGCACAATGTCGGCACTAGTACAGTGTATATCCACCTTTCGCAGCAATGCAGGCTGCTATTCTCCCATGGAGACGATCGTAGAGATGCTGGATGTAGTCCTGTGGAACGGCTTGTCATGCCGTTTCCACCTGGCGCCTCAGTTGGACCAGCGTTTGTGTTGGACGTGCAGACCGTGTGAGACGACGCTTCATCCAGTCCCAAACATGCTCAATGGGGGACAGATCCGGAGATCTTGCTGGCCAGGGTAGTTGACTTACACCTTCTAGAGCACGTTGGGTGGCACGGGATACATGCGGACGTGCATTGCCCTGCTGGAACAGCAAGTTCCCTTGCCGGTCTAGGAATGGTAGAACGATGGGTTAGATGACGGTTTGGATGTACCGTGCACTATTCAGTGTCCCCTCGACGATCACCAGTGGTGTACGGCCAGTGTAGGAGATCGCTCCCCACACCATGATGCCAGGTGTTGGCCCTGTGTGCCTCGGTCGTATGCAGTCCTGATTGTGGCGCTCACCTGCACGGCGCCAAACACGCATACGACCATCATTGGCACCAAGGCAGAAGCGACTCTCATCGCTGAAGACGACACGTCTCCATTCGTCCCTCCATTCACGCCTGTCGCGACACCACTGGAGGTGGGCTGCACGATGTTGGGGCGTGAGCGGAAGACGGCCTAACGGTGTGCGGGACCGTAGCCCAGCTTCATGGAGACGGTTGCGAATGGTCCTCGCCGATACCCCAGGAGCAACAGTGTCCCTAATTTGCTGGGAAGTGGCGGTGCGGTCCCCTACGGCACTGCGTAGGATCCTACGGTCTTGGCGTGCATCCGTGCGTCGCTGCGGTCCGGTCCCAGGTCGACGGGCACGTGCACCTTCCGCCGACCACTGGCGACAACATCGATGTACTGTGGAGACCTAACGCCCCACGTGTTGAGCAATTCGGCGGTACGTCCACCCGGCCTCCCGCATGCCCACTATACGCCCTCGCTCAAAGTCCGTCAACTGCACATACGGTTCACGTCCACGCTGTCGCGGCATGCTACCAGTGTTAAAGACTGCGATGGAGCTCCGTATGCCACGGCAAACTGGCTGACACTGACGGCGGCGGTGCACAAATGCTGCGCAGCTAGCGCCATTCGACGGCCAACACCGCGGTTCCTGGTGTGTCCGCTGTGCCGTGCGTGTGATCATTGCTTGTACAGCCCTCTCGCAGTGTCCGGAGCAAGTATGGTGGGTCTGACACACCGGTGTCAATGTGTTCTTTTTTCCATTTCCAGGAGTGTATTTAGAGTGGCGTCGGATGATTTCGTGTTGTTTTAGTAGATAATGCCGATAGTCCGCGAGAGCACGTAGTGCGACGCGTTTCCTGCAGTCCAGCGATTGCCGATGCTTTTTATGAGGGGAAAAAGATAGCGTCAGGGAAAAATAGAGCGTCCGTCGTGATTGTGGATTCGTCGGTGCGTCGGAGGAGTGCCATGATGCGTTACGTCAGCCGCCAGACATCCTTTGCCTCACCGCACTGCACAGAATGTTCGTCGGTGTCCTGCATGCCGCATATAAGGCAGAGCGGGGAATCTAGCACGCGAATGTCGTGCAATAGTTGGCGGTTGACTGTCTTGCGGTTGAGTAATGTATACCAAGACGATCTCGCTGCCGTGGTGAGGAGAGGCGTATAGACACCTCGCCAAATCTGTCGCCAATCCCGCGTTGGGTATTTAAGTTCGACAACATTGCTGCCATGATGACGCCTCAGGTATCGATATATCTCACGGGTAGTGGGGATTCTCGTAGAAGGTATCTGTAACTGCACATAACTAAAATCAACAAATAATCGCGCGAGGCGAGAAAAAGAAGGCGACATTGTGGCTACCGCCGGACGGGAAGAAGCACGTCCAGGATCGCCGATGTGATGGGGTGTTGCCGTTGGTTCCATATTCGCAGCGTCGCTCGCAGGTATAGAGCTAGAGCCTTGTTCCGCACATTTGTGAGGTTAAGTCCTCCAGAATGATGTGGGAGAGTTAAAGTCTCGTATTTGATCTTAAACAACATCCCTTGGCTGACATAGTATCCAAAGGCCACCATTAATCGGTGAGCAATACCATGTGGCATTGGCAGTACCTGTGCCAGGTGCGGCAGTCGCGAGGCCAGATGAACATTAGTGTATTCCCTTTGGAGCAGGTCATGGGTTCGGAGTGAATTGTTGCGTGTGGTGTCACCGCCAGACACCACACTTGCTAGGTGGTAGCCTGTAAATCGGCCGCGGTCCGTTAGTATACGTCGGACCCGCGTGCCGCACTATCAGTGATTGCAGGCCGAGCGCCGCCACACGGCAGGTCTAGAGAGACTTCCTAGCACTCGCCCAGTTGTACAACCGACTTTGCTAGCGATGTTTCACTGACAAAATACGCTCTCAGTTGCCGAGACGATAGTTAGAATAGCCTTCAGCTACGTCATTTGCTACGACCTAGCAAGGAGCCATTACCAGTTACTATTGATACTGAATTATGTACAGTCAAGAGCGACACTCATCATTAATGGATTAAAGTTAAGTATTCCACCAGCTACGTCCGTTTTTCTAAATTCTAATTTCCTTGTCCTTTTCCAGACCTCACGCCAGCCTGCGTGAGCTAAAACGCGTGCCTTTCGGCTTCCTCTCTTAAAACGGTGTTGGCTCTCCTGCCAACCCACAACAGTTGCGTATGTGCAGTCGGACGTGTGGAGGAGACGTCGGTAGCTCGCTGCCGCTGATTGCCGTATCGATCGGGTGAACAATACACCTAAGCATCGAACGATGTCCACCGTCGTAAAAGGACTGTGCAGAGCGTCCAGCCCTCGTCCGGTGTGCATAATCTTGGTTTTATTCATGATGAACCTGCTTCTCCGACCGTACAAGTATAATCAAGTCGTCGGCATATGCACGACACGTGAAGGAACTCGCACGGAGAAGGACGCCTGTAAGAGTCCGTCTAAGAGTCTGCATCAATGGTTCGAGCGCTACTGCAAACAGCATCATCGACAAGGAACATTCTTGCCTAACTGAGCTGTAAACAGGAATCGTTCCTATCTCCCTGCCATTGACTCTCACCGTCGAAGAAGCGCCGCGAAGGAGGACGGTAATAAAATCATGAGTTACTGCCATGCGTCGCTTAGTCGAGTCAAGGAAATCATGGTTGAACCTGTCAAAGGCACGATCAAAATCCACTGATACCAACGCCGCTCGCATGCGATGAGCTTCCGTCAAGGAAATTATGTCACGGTATTCGCCTAGGATGGAATGGATGTTGCTCCGAACCCCTGGACAAGCCTCGTCTGGTGGTATTGTCTCCGATATTGCTGTCTTGAGCCTTGCAGCCAACATCAGCGCGAAGATCTTATAGTCAGTATTGAGCATTGTGAGCGGTCTAAATTGATGGGCGCTGAAACTCGCTGCCGATTTCGGTATTGATATAAGCAGTCCTGCCATGAACTGCGAGGGAACGTCAGCGTCAGGGCTCATTAACGCATTATACATCAACACCAATTGGGACATTATGAAATCCACAAATGCGCGATAAAATTCGAGTGTCAACGCATCTGGCCCAGGGGACTTGTACACCGCACCCTTGGTGAGTGACCTCCGTATGTCATCTTCCGTTAGGGGTTCCAATAGCGCCTCTGCATCCAGATCATCCACCTCCGTTAGCATCTGTCACAAAATTTCTTCTCTTATCCGATTGTCCGTCGGGGTCCCAGTGAAAAGGAGGCGGTAATGCTCCAGAAACCCAGAAGCAATGTCCTGTTGTGGCGTCAAGGGCCGACCATCATAATCATGGAACAGTGTGATCAAGGATAGGCGATTACGTGCATGTCCCTTCGGCACATGATGCATGCTAATACGTTTTCCATCGACTTCGTCTATGCACCGAGCACGACTCGTAAGTCCCTCCAGTCGACGTCTCGTGATCGATAAAATGCACGGCTGAATGCGATGGACTTCCGCTTGAAGCTCGAACGATGGGGCCCTGGAGGACAGGTCACAGAGCCCCATGTAGTAATAATCAAGTGTATCTCGGAGCCATTTCGCTTTTTCCTTGCCATACGTAATGAGAGCTCGTCGTATCGCCTGTTTTGCACATTGCAGCCACCTTGAAAGAACCGTACGGTGCATCGGCAGACGGCGACTGCATGTCTGCCATGTTTCTTCGATCCGCTGGCGGCATTCGAGATCCACCAATAAGGATGGATTTAATTTCCATCAACTAAGGCTCCGCCACACCAGCTGCCGTGGGATGGTTAACGTGCATAAATATGCAAGGTGATCCGTAAAAGCTGTAGGCCAACGTTCAGCAGCCAACACGTGATCCCTTAATCCGTCAGAAACATAAATCCGATCCAGCCTGCTCGTCGAGTGGCCATGTCGCAGCAGATCGTGTGCAATGAGTGGCAGGAGCTGAAATTAGGAGTTTGATCCTTCGGTGTGAGAATGCAGTTAAAATCCCTTCTAACAAGATGTGATCATATCTGCCATGGAATAGGGGGGCAATCTCCTGCTAGCAGAACCGTGCTCGCGCCCGTCGGTTGTCAGATCCGGAGGGTGCATAGATGTTGATAATACGAATGCCGTTCACGATAATAGCCAAACCCCGAACCAAAGGTAGGTAATCGAGGTCACACAGCGGAATCCCTTCCCGGACTAATATCGCTGTGCCACGGCCTCCGTCTGGAGTCGGCGCTAGATAAGTGTTGTAACCATGCACGTCGGGAAATGCAGAATTGCAGGTCTCCTGCACCAGCAGAATATCCACGTCTGTGGCGTAAATCATATCCCGGATAAGCTGCATCTTTGCAAGCGAACGTGCGGTGTTAATGTTCACTGTTCCCACCTTATACGCTCGGTCCGTTGTCGTTGTCATGCTCGTGTCATGTCATTGTGAACTCCAAAGACTTTACTCCACTATTCGTGCTCAGAGGGGTGCCTGCAAACGGGTTGCCCTCCGTTGTTTTCGTTGCATGGTATGCATCCTATCACCCGTGGTCTAGGGGTAGCGTCTTTGATTCATAATCAAAACGTCTTCGGTCCGGGGTTCGATCCCCGCCAGTATCTAAATTTTGATAAATAATCAGCATTGGCGGCGGAAGACTTCCGGCATAAGAAGTCAACCTCATTCTCCCAACGGCCTTGTCAAAGAGGGCGGAGGAGCGGATAGAGGTTCAGGGCATTCTCATGTCCTAGGGGTGGGAAATTGCCCCTAAAGGCGGAAGAATCAGCAATGATCAACGACATGAGGCTGCAGAAGGCAATGGAAACCACTGCATTAAAGACACGTAACGTGTATCCACAGGACATGTGGCCTGTAATTGAAGAAGTGTCATGATGATCTCTCCATTGGCAAAGGATTCCGGGATAGTCCCCCATTCGGATCTCCGGGAGGGGACTGCCAAGGGGGAGGTTACCATGAGAAAAAGATTGAATAATCAACGAAAGGACAACGTTCTACGAGTCGGGGCGTGGAATGTCAGAAGCTTGAACGTGGTAGGGAAACTAGAAAATCTGAAAAGGGAAATGCAAAGGCTCAATCTAGATATAGTAGGGGTCAGTGAAGTGAAGTGGAAGACATGGATTTCTGGTCAGATGAGTATCGGGTAATATCAACAGCAGCAGAAAATGGTATAACAGGTGTAGGATTCGTTATGAATAGGAAGGTAGGGCAGAGGGTGTGTTACTGTCAACAGTTCAGTGACCGGGTTGTTCTAATCAGAATCGACAGCAGACCAACACCGACAACGATAGTTCAGGTATACATGCCGACGTCGCAAGCTGAAGATGAACAGATAGAGAAAATGTATGAGGATATTGAAAGGGTAATACAGAATGTAAAGGGGGACGAAAATCTAATAGTCATGGGCGACTGGAATGCAGTTGTAGGGGAAGGAGTAGAAGAAAAGGTTACAGGAGAATATGGGCTTGGGACAAGGAATGAAAGAGGAGAAAGACTAATTGAGTTCTGTAACAAGTTTCAGCTAGTAATAGCGAATACCCTGTTCAAGAATCACAAGAGGAGGAGGTATACTTGGAAAAGGCCGGGAGATACGGGAAGATTTCAATTAGATTACATCATGGTCAGACAGAGATTCCGAAATCAGATACTGGATTGTAAGGCGTACCCAGGAGCAGATATAGACTCAGATCACAATATGGTAGTGATGAAGAGTAGGCTGAAGTTCAAGACATTAGTCAGGAAGAATCAATACGAAAAGAAGTGGGATACGGAAGTACTAAGGAATGACGAGATACGTTTGAAGTTCTCTAACGCTATAGATACAGCAATAAGGAATAGCGCAGTAGGCAATACAGTTGAAGAGGAATGGACATCTCTAAAAAGGGCCATCACAGAAGTTGGGGAGGTAAACGTAGGTACAAGGAAGGTAGCTGCGAAGAAACCATGGGTAACAGAAGAAATGCTTCAGTTGATTGATGAAAGGAGGAAGTACAAACATATTCCGGGAAAATCATGAATACAGAAATACAAGTCGCTGAGGAATGAAATAAATAGGAAGTGCAGGGAAGCTAAGACGAAATGGCTGCAGGAAAAATGTGAAAACATCGAAAAAGTTATGATTGTCGGAAGGACAGACTCAGCATACAGGAAAGTCAAAACAACCTTTGGTGACATTAAAAGCAACGGTGGTAACATTAAGAGTGCAACGGGAATTCCACTGTTAAATGCAAAGGAGAGAGCAGATAGGTGGAAAGAATACATTGAAAGCCTCTATGAGGATGAAGATTTGTCTGATGTGATAGAAGAAGAAACAGGAGTCGATTTAGAAGAGATAGGGGATCCAGTATTAGAATCGGAATTTAAAAGAGCTTTGGAGGACTTACAGTCAAATAAGGCAGAAGGGATAGATAACATTCCATCAGAATTTCTAAAATCATTGGGGGAAGTGGCAACAAAACGACTATTCATGTTGGTGTGTAGAATATATGAGTCTGGCGATATACCATCTGACTTTCGGAAAAGCATCATCCACACAATTCCGAAGACGGCAAGAGCTGACAAGTGTGAGAATTATTGCACAATCAGCTTAACAGCTCATGCATCGAAGCTGCTTACAAGAATAATATACAGATGAATGGAAAAGAAAGTTGAGAATGCGCTAGGTGACGATCAGTTTGGCTTTAGGAAAAGTAAAGGGACGAGAGAGGCAATTCTGACGTTACGGCTAATAATGGAAGCAAGGCTAAAGAAAAATCAAGGCACTTTCATAGGATTTGTCGACCTGGAAAAAGCGTTCGACAATATAAAATGGTGCAAGCTGTTCGAGATTCTGAAAAAAGTAGGGGTAAGCTATAGGGAGAGACGGGTAGTATACAATATGTACAACAACCAAGAGGGAATAATAAGAGTGGACGATCAAGAACGAAGTGCTCGTATTAAGAAGGGTGTAAGACAAGGCTGTAGCCTTTCGCCCCTACTCTTCAATCTGTACATCGAGGAAGCAATGATGGAAATATAAGAAAGGTTCAGGAGTGGAATTAAAATACAAGGTGAAAGGACATCAATGATACGATTCGCTGATGACATTGCTATCCTGAGTGAAAGTGAAGAAGAATTAAATGATCTGCTGAACGGAATGAAGAGTCTAATGAGTACACAGTATGGTTTGAGAGTAAATCGGAGAAAGACGAAGGTAATGAGAAGTAGTAGAAATGAGAACAGCGAGAAACTTAAGATCAGGATTGATGGTCACGATGTCAATGAAGTTAAGGAATTCTGCTACGCAGGCAGCAAGGAGGACATCCAAAGCAGACTCGCTATGGCAAAAAAGGCATTTCTGGCAAGAGAAGTCTACTAATATCAAATACAGGCCTTAATTTGAGGAAGAAATTTCTGAGGATGTATGGTAGTGAAACATGGACTGTGGGAAAACCGGAACAGAAGAGAATCGAAGCATTTGAGATGAGATGTGATGCTATAGACGAATGTTGAAAATTAGGTGGACTGATAAGGTAAGGAATGAGGAGGTTCTACGCAGAATCGGAAAGGAAAGGAATATGTGGAAAACACTGATAAGGAGATGGGACATGATGATAGGACATCTGCTAAGACATGAGGGAATGACTTCCATGGTACTAGAGGGAGCTGTAGAGAGCAAAAACTGTAGAGGAAGACAGAGATTGGAATACGTCAAGCAAATAATTGAGGACGTAGGCTGCAAGTGCTACTCTGAGATGAAGAGGTTAGCACAGGAAAGGAATTCGTGGCGGGCCGCATCAAACCAGTCAGTAGACTGATGACCAAAAAAAAAAAGAAAAGTTACTTGTCATCAGATGGGGTGAGAATTCCTGTATCTCTTCGACTGGGTCCGCCCAGTCGCAATGGTCATCAGTCCCAGAAACGACCTCTGATGTAGTTCGATGAGGCTGCCGGGACATTGGCCCTGACTCCTCCGTCGGCAGTGCTGGGTCAGTCGGTGTCAGTGAAGAGGTACCGTCTGAAAGGCAGGACATCCGCTCACCACCTGAAGGAATCCTGTCAGCGTCCTTTACAGGCACATGTTCCGTGTCAGATAGTTCTTCTGCTAGTATAAATTCCGCGTCCCCTAGGCTAGGGGGGGACGTGTCACCCGAACTGTGGCGACGCTTTTTGCGATGCTTTGACGATCGCTGTTTGCGTGCCCTGTCCTCTGATGCCGTAAGCGACGCCTCACTGTCTTCGTCGATCTTTCGGTGGTCCTTTGCCGGCGCCACTGTCTCGACCTCTACTTCCACGCCGCGTGCGACATCTAAGGGCGCGGAAGGTTCCTCCCTCATCTGACATGACGTGGATCTAGGGGCACTCTCAGTATCACCTCCATGCTCCGCTAATTCGGTCTGCGCTGGCATCAACACGTCCTTGTCACGCTCCGAACTTGGCAACACCTCCCGTCGGACCACCGACACGTACGTCATCGGCAGTTGCGTGGGAACTTCTCGCTGTGACGCTTCTCCATGCGGCAGTTGCATGACGCGGCATTGTATGCACTCCGAGCGGATATGTCCTTCTCCACCACAGCCAGAAAAAATGCGTGGCTGGCCATCGTAAATCACAATAGCTCTACATTCTCCAATGTATAAATAAGAAGGGATATGTTTGTTAAGGACGATCCGCAGCTTTTGGACGCCGTTTAGCACGGGATAGGGGATAGGTGCTAAAACTTGCCCAGCGTTCAGGCGTATGACTGAGTACCGCTCCATATGGTCGCAGCGATTCAGCAAGCATCGATTCTGGTACCTGAAACGGCAATTCAGAGGTCCGAATGACCCTCACACCCAAGCCTGAAGGAGCTACTGTTACATCGCTGATACGGGCATCACAGTGTCGAAATTTAAATTCTCTTTGAGCAGCGGCGAGACTTCTTTCACACGCAGATTCATCGGTCATGACGTACACTATTCCAATTAGGTCTGTAGCAGGTAAACGAACTACTTCCCTCAAAAAACGCTCGATTTCGAAAGTTTTTGGTCTGGCATATTCGGTGTCAAACTTAAACTGGAGCGTAGTCTTTCTAAAATTGTGTTCCATGGCGATCTAGTCAGACAACAACACGTGCGAGTACCGGCGGTGTACACACTTCCTCGTTCACCCGCGCCCGCTACCGGGGCAACAGGTCCGTGCCGCGACCCACACCTAAAGCAGGCTGTGTCCACTAAACCACCACCCCAGATGTTAAGAGGGTCCCGCTTTCCGCTCTCTTAAGTCACTGCTGCTCTCTCTCTCTGTAGTTGTGGCGAGTGCTCGCTAGGTGACAATGGCGTCGTTTACCAACTTCAGTTTATCAGAATTCAGACAGTTGGTACGCAGTATTCATAAATTATACAGGAAAACCTTCCTAGTGAATCAGTGCATCTGTTAGTCAAAACGGGATCAAAAGCGCTGCTTCAATTCCTGATGTCAGTCTGTACATACAGACGGAAGCGAGAAGGCCACTTCCATTTACATGCAAATCTATATGTGTAAGGCTGTATTATTATTACTACTACTACTGTGAATACGTAGGCTTTCCCGGCGTAATAAGTCTTGAAAGTCTCTTCGGGTCTGCTGCCGGATCCTAAAATCAACTTGACTCGATATTTCGGCAATCCAACTGTTCGCCATCTTCAGGAAATGCTGCTTCTGCTGATGAATCCCGCTGAGAACTGACGCAAGATTGCAATTCGACGTCCTATATAGGCCACCGTTCAGTACACGGCGCATGCGCCGCCCATCACGGTTTCTGGCTTCCAAAACAGGGAGGTGGCGCCGCCCTTAGTGAAACACTGCTGGCAACGATATATTTGCAATCAAGGCCGCACCGAAGAACGTTCAGTTTTGATGCGAGATAATACAGGATTCCACGTTTTGCTAAGAGGAAACCCATTGTCTCTGTTGATTAAATTATCAGCCAACCTAATTTCAGTCGCCTCTTTATAGACACTATCCCAAAAACCGGAAATGTTGGCAATCACAACAGTTTCCTCAAATTTCATTTTGTGTCCCTCATTTAGGCAGTGTTCCGCTACGGCCGATTTTTCCGGCTGGTGTATCCTCGTGTGACGGCGATGTTCCACACATCTGTCATTCACTGTGCGAATAGAACGGCCAACGTAAGCTTTCCCACATTGACACGGGATTTTGTACACACCGGGTTTCCTAAGTCCCAAATCGTCCTTCACAGAGCCGAGCAGAGCCCTAATCTTAGAAGGTAGACGGAACACACTCTTAATGTTAAAATTCCTTAAAATTCGTCCAATCTTAAACGATAAGCCTCCAGCATAAGGAAGAAAGGCCACATCTCTATGTTCCACTTCGAACACCTCCGGAGACGGTCCAAATCCCATAGCCCGACGAATCTGTTTCTCGGTGTATCCATTTTCCTTAAAAACAGTCATCAAATGCTCAAGTTCTTGGGTTAAGCTGTCTGCGTCGGAAATGGCATATGCTCTCCGTACCAAAGTCCTAAAGACGCCACTACGTTGGTGTGGTGGATGACAACTCTTAGGGTGCAGATACCAATCAGTGTGTGTCGGCTTTCGGTGAACACTGTGTCCCAAAGTTGCATCTGGTTTTTTATAAACCATTATGTCTAAAAATGGAAGCATCACATCACACAGAGACAATGGGTTTCCTCTTAGCAAAACGTGGAATCCTGTATTATCTCGCATCAAAACTGAACGTTCTTCGGTGCGGCCTTGATTGCGATATATCGTTGCCAGCAGTGTTTCACTAAGGGCGGCGCCACCTCCCTGTTTTGGAAGCCAGAAACCATGATGGGCGGCGCATGCGCCGTGTACTGAACGGTGGCCTATATAGGACGTCGAATTGCAATCTTGCGTCAGTTCTCAGCGGGACTCATCAGCAGAAGCAGCATTTCCTGAAGATGGCGAACAGTTGGATCGCCGAAATATCGAGTCAAGTTGATTTTAGGATCCGGCAGCAGACCCGAAGAGACTTTCAAATATTACTACTACTACTAAGAATTAACGCTACTACATAATGTTTCATGTGTTCGTCTTTATTCTTGATTGCTTCAGAATTAATGAATTAAGTTAAACATTGGCCACAGTTACTGTAGCGCTTGACAATCGCGGTCCTCTGACACCTCTGTTCTCTGAATGATTTCTTTTGGTAGTTATTTATTTTGTAATGTATTCAATTACTATCCATTTTAACACAAAATTAGCTCACTACGTTTTCATCGGATCGATTAGTCCTTTACGGCAGGAGACACTCCTTGAAATTTCAACTCTACTGTACTTAATCGCTGCTCAGCTACTACTGAAGTTTGGGACCTGACGATTTTCATTACGAGAAAACCTGCTAGGACCAGCTGGTTTTCTGCTCCGTTCCGGTCTCATAACATTCCTGTCCACAATGACGGAGCTGGGACGTATGCAAACAACACTGCCGTCCGGTTCATTGCTCGCTACATCCCCCTCCGCTCGCCCCCTCTTCCATTCGCGAATGGTGCACGGAAAGAATAGCTAATGGTAACTCTTCTTATGCCATCGAATTTTTTGGTATTTACTGCTATGGACACTTCATGAAGTGTTATATCTTGCTCGTCTCTTCCTGAACCGCGCAGTGTCGGAAATTCAACAGTACGCCTCTCTTTCCACTGAAAATAGATATGAATTTCCATGAATCTCTCACACTAACTTAACGAATTCATGACGAAATGTGTTACTCCTTTCAGTATCCCGTATCTCTTAATCCTAAACAGTCAGGTCCGTGACTATGGAGGAATAGTCAACTTTCATTAGACATTTTGTGGATGATGTATATTTAATTAGTATTCTTGCAATGAATACATTTCCTATACCCTGTTAAGAACTTCCGTAACTCTAGACTCATTTAACTGACAGTTTTACGGTTATGACTTTTTCCTGTAATATTCCCCCTGCACGTGACCGAAAATCTTATCGTTATCTTATCGTTATGACTGTTTCCAGTGGTATTCTGCTTATGTAATAAGAGAGTAATGTATTCTCCACTATTTACGCAGAAATTTACATTTGCTTGCGTTGAGTTACGGTACGCGATAGCAGAAACCGTACGGTCTGTAACGTGGCAGAACTCGAAATAATATTATCAATTAACCGGTGGCAAGGCATGAAGATCAACCCAATACAAGTGTTTTATTGATGCCTGATACGAATTTATGATTACTTTATTGTCAAATTGGACTGTTTTCGACATTCGAATCGTTATTTTACATGAACCTGATGTACGTCTTTAAAGCGCATTTACTAGGCCTCCTTTAATTAGGAGACCGTTGCACTTCCGTCGATATGGCTTTTTCTACCAGACATTTGCAACTCTTTGTAGACAGGATTCAAGTAATTCATTAAGTCTGAAATAAAAACCAAACATCTATGTTAATTTTTATTATTCATCAGTACAGTGAGAGAATTTCATAAACGTCATAAATACGCGACCAGTTATGAAATGTGGAATATAAGCTAAGTAAAACCAGTGGACAAAAACAGGACATTTGGCAAGATGCTTCCCAACAACATGAAAACACAGGAGGCGAAGATTTAAGAAGTTTATCCGCCTTAACCTACATAGAATACAACTATGGCTGATTGATACAGATCTCTTAGAACGGTGACAGCTGTGAGAATGCCATTTTTCATACTGCGAAATGTTTTTATACCAGTTTCTATGTTTCATATCACTATCCATAAACGTAGGTATCACATTCACGAAATACATGGATTCCTTGGTTGACCACTTCTACATTCCTGTAGATGACATAAAAAATGGAGTTCTATGTAAGCGTGCCTAGTTTCGAACTGAAGTTAAGTAGTGTTGTTTCACAGCACAGATTGCCTAACTTGATTTGACATAATGTGCCACCCATTAACTAAGCAGAATGTCACGTTCGTTAATATTCTGGCCGGCCGAAGTGGCCGAGCGGTTAAAGGCGCTACAGTCTGGAACCGCACGACCGCTACGGTCGCAGGTTCGAATCCTGCCTCGGGCATGGATGTGTGTGATGTCCTTAGGTTAGTTAGGTTTAAGTAGTTCTAAGTTCTAGGGGACTTATGACCACAGCAGTTGAGTCCCATAGTGCTCAGAGCCATTTGAACCACTTTTCGTTAATATTCTGCTTGTCCTATCCGGTGCTAATATTCGTAAATAAAACTGACTCCATCGTAATCCTCAAAAGAAATTAATCTTCGCAAACAACTTCCACTTCGTAGTGCAAGTTCGATGTCGTGACAGGAAGTTAATAGTAGTACACTGATTTAATAACTGAAACCACCAGATAGAATCCGTTACAGTGTATGAAACCAACTGACATTCCTCTCACGGTCTTTTTCTAATTATTCAAAATCGTAAATTAATTATTTCATCTATAAAATGAGTAATTGGAACACTGCTGCACAAAATGCTGAATGGGTAAAATAGTTTAACGTCTTCAGCTGGTGATTGAATGACTTCAGTGTTATGCGTTTCGGGATAACCCATGATCAGATATCAGATACATCGAGTTGTACGGATGGACTGAAGTTATATGGTATATATATAACTGTCAGAGGCACATAAATAACATATAACTTGAGTTCATCTTTACAACCCGATGTATCTTATATCTGACAATGGCTTATCTTTAATAATGCTAATGTCAGCATTTTTCCAGTACTGTTCCAACTATGTAATATGGTCGCTTGTTTCCTGTATGACTTCTTGAGCCATCTCCAGTGAATGATTGGGATTTAAGCAGCTATGTAATCTGACGCAATTAAATTCAGTTAAAATTCATTTATTCGTAAGTAAATGATACAAGCACAGCACCTTTAACATGCTGTTGCTTCCTTGAACTTTAGTGACTGCGTGAGATTTTTTATATGAAAATCGTTTCTCATATCTTTCATTATTCTAACGGGTAAAAAAGAATACCGCCCGGAATCCTAAATCCCCAGCTGTATGCTATCTTTGGACTCCTGTAGTCACACCGGCAGATATAAAACTCTGCAAAGTATTCGCTCTTAACTTGATCCATGATAGCGGAATTTCTGCACTGTCTATGTAAGAAAGAGAAAGCAAGGCTAAGAGTGAGAGTGAAACATATTATACAAACAAAGGTAAAGACAGATATGGACCGGACATACAACATATTCCTCACCGAGGTGGACAATATAGGAAACGTCTCTGCTATATCTAGACTTACCGGCAGTAGGCTAATGTACCAGCATTCTAGCCACACGATACAGCAATAATGCTGTTCATTGCAGCCACATTGGAGCACCAGGGACACACAGTGCTGTAAAATATTGCCCGCTTAACAGCACCGTTTGATATTTTTTGAGTTTAAGCGTAAAAAACGGTGATATTATTTATTTTAAGATTCAATGTATGGAACTTGTAGTAGACAATGACAAAGCAAGGCATTCGATCATGGAGAGCTGGTGTTGTTGTTCCCGAGCCTCAGTTTTACGTTTTTGAATTCGCCGCTGTACTGCGCAACAAAGAAAGGCGGAATAAAGTTTCTCTTTCGTGTCATGCCGACTTACAGCGTACTCTACTACGACATATTGTAATCGACTACGTGGATCATCCCGACTGTTGGGGTTATCACATTTTTCTTACTACTCATTGCAACGTCATGCTATGGAACATAGTGTAGGCCTACATTCTACATGTTTTTTCTAAACTGAGTTTTTTGCTGTGCACATTTTGCTGCATGCGTACTCTAGAAAGACTCTTAGGAAGTTGGCTGATGGAATACTGACCTGTATGAATTGACCAGCAAAAAAATGCTCCTGTCGGAGAACAAAACATGCGAACAAGTTTCTACTTATTTAGAGGACTCTTGAAAAGTGCGGCTCCAGATGCCTCGTTGTCTTCCTCAGCACCATTAAAAGTTTCCCAAAAATTTTAGCATTCAAACATATTCCCACCTTTTTTAACATGCAGTTTATCATAAGTTTCCACAAGTTCCCCTAACTGTAACTCACTCATACCCCTTAGTCCAGCGCTGAAATTCGCTCATATACGTCCACTCCCAGTTGCTATTTTCACTCACTCATTCAGCCCAACTCACTGTCGATATCTCTGTGTCAAAGCCATGGTCTCCTACGTTCTATCCTACTACCACAGTATCCACACTGGCTCCCTCTTGCTCTCTTTTCCTGCTAATATCTCGTTCCTTCGTTCCTACTGCTGCTGTCTCTTCTCACTATCACTATTTCTCCCTTCGTCGTTCTCACTGTCACATACTCGCTCATTACCATTCTCACACTGCCATTGTCTTCTTCGCTCTTCCTGTAACACAACCATAGTCTATTATCTTTCAGTATTTATTACTTATCTCTTTGCCACTGCCACTGTCTTCTTCTCTCTCTGAATAAATAGCGTGAACATGTTGACATGCCAAAATTTTTGGGAAAATATTTAAAGGTGTTGTGGAGTCTAGAATGAGGCAGCTGGTAGCCCTCTTTTCAGTCATAGTCTTTTAAATGAATAGGCAAATATACCTCATTCCTTGTGCTCTGGTAGGAGCATTTCTTCGCTGGTTCCTATCTTTTCCCAGCTACAGCAGCGCATGTAACTCACTCGAAAAGAAATGTATCGCTCAGTAATATTTAGATAGCTTACTTACGTGAAACTGAAGTAATGCAAAACTAATGTTACACCTCAGACCGGATTTCCCGCTAAAAATGTGCATGTGCTTCGGTACTACAACATGAGGTTCCTAGGTGATAATGGAGACGCTTTACAGCTTATTTCTCCGTGCTACCTCGCTTTATAAACGTATTCGTCTCACACCGGATTTTAGGTGTATGTTTGACGAATAACGTTAGGCTGTTGGAGACCGTAATTATTTTAAGAACACATCTTAAATATTACAGCCATATGCTATGCATAGCCGTATCGGTATGTGTGACTGGATGTTGGTACCCAAAAATAAAGTTTGTCGGCTGTTTCTCGATAGCGGATAAATATTTTTGAAAGTAGGTGATGGCTAGTCTAGTTAATGCCAGAAAGTTAAGTTTTAACCAATTTGTTGCTGTTATTTAGTGTTTAGATTTCGCTTCATACCGGATTTTACGTGCAGAAGCAGGATGCAATTGAACCTCTGTATCTTGAAACGGATAAAGGTTTCAATAAAATTTTCAAGGTCTTTCAATATCAGGATCTTAGGAACATATTGCAGGACTTCACACGTCAGCTGTGCATATCCATCTTGGAGACCTCGGCTGGGTTTTGGTCAGCTGGCGATGGCGAAAATATAATACCGTTTATGTCAGATTTTCCGTGGAACCGCTCATGAACTAACGGTGCCTCCGTACACTGAAGAGCCAAAGAAACTGGTACACCTGCCTAATATCGTGTATGGCCCCTGCGAGCTCGCAGAAATGCCGCAACACGACCTGGTATGGACTCCACTAATGTCTGAAATAGTGATGGAGGGAGGTGACACTATGAACACGGCACAGCTGTCCATAAATCCGCAAGAGAACGGAGAGTGAACATCTCTTCTAAACAGAACGTTTCAAGACATCCCATATATGCTCAATGATGTTCATGTCTGGGGAGTTATGTGGCCAGTGGAAGTGTTTAAACTCAGAAGAGTGTTCCTGAAACAGTCCTGTAGCAATTCTGGACGTTCGGGGTCTCGCATTGTCCTGCTGGAATTCCCCAAGTCCGTCAGAATGACAATGGACGTGAATGGCGGCAGGTGGTCAGACAGGATGCTTACGTACGTGTAACCTGTCAGAGTCGTATCTAGACGTATTAGGTGTCCCATATCACTTCAACTGCGCACACCCGTCTCCATTACAGAGCCTCCACCTACTTGAACAGTCCTCTGCTGACAGGCAGGGTCCATGGATTCATTAGGTTGCCTCCATACCCTTACACGTCCATCCACTCGATACAATTAGAAACGAGACTCGTCCGACGAGGCAACATGTTTCCAGTCATCAACAGTTCAATGTCAATGTTGACGGGCCTAGGTGAGGCGTAAAGCTCTCTATTGTGCAGTCGTCAAGGTACACGAGTAGGCCTTCGGCTCCTCTGAAAGGCCATATCGATGATGTTTCGTAGAATGGTTCGCAAGCAGACACTTGTTAATGCCCAGCATTGAAATCTGTAGCAACTGCACTTCTGTCACGTTGAATGATTGTCTTCAGTCGTCGTTGGTCCCGTTCTTGCAGGATCTTTTTCCGGCCCCAGCGATGTCGGAGATTTGATGTTTTACCGAATTCCTGATATTCATGGTACACTCGGGGAATGGTCGAACGGGAAAATCCTCACTTCATCGCTACCTCGGAGATGCTGTGTCCCATCGCTCGTGCAATGACTATAACACCACGCTTAAACTCACTTAAATCTCGATAACCTGGCATTGCAACAGCAGTAACAGATCTAACAACTGCACCAGACACTTGTTATCTTATATAGGCGTTGCTGACGGTATCTCCGTATTCTGCCTATTTAATATATCTGTATTTGAATACGCATGCCTATAGAAGTATCTTTTGCAAGCATGCTGTCGCATTCATACTGTGATCGACCACCGCTGACGTTAAGTAGCAGAGAAAACTGTTTAGTACACATGCGCGTACGGGAACAGAAGTTGTATGCTGAATTTAAAATGTTGAAATGTGTGTGAAATCTTATGAGACTTAACTCTAAGGTCATCAGTCCCTAAGCTTACACACAACTTAATCTAAATTATCCTAAGGACAAACACACACACCCATGCCCGAGGGAGGACTCGAACCTCCGCCGGGACCAGCCGCACTGTCCATGACTACAGCACCTAAGACCGCTCGGCTAAACCCACGCGGCTGTATGCCGGATTAACGCTCGGTGAAATGTCAGGTGTAATTCATTTCCGAATTAGATTAGTTATTACCATTTATACCCATTAAACACAGTGTAGTCTGCTGTTTGACGTTGATAGCGATAAGCCAATGATTCAACGTCGATTGGCGACTATCGATATCAATCGGCGCAGCTAGTCCCATTAGTCAACTCGCTGCGAGTCTTGTTAGGGTACACTATAGTTAAACTCAAATGCCATTCAGTGTAATGAAACACATATTTTTTCATGGAATTTATTGTTGAAAGAGCGTTGAAAAGCCTTCAAAAAATGTTAACGGAGATATTTTTACATTCAAGTCAAATGACACGTTGCGACCTACCGTATGGCATGTCCTCGCTCTCACAGGCCTGTTGAAATGGTTCCGTAGAGCATAAGAACCAGTCATTATGCTATTAGAGGAGGGGCGAAAACTAGGAAATTGTATTAAAAAGCTTATGGAAAACTTGATACTATAGAGTTCTCGGACCTAGGAAGAACCCCTCTGATCCCTTTCTAAGAGCAGCGTCTGTATAATTTCAGCCGTACAGATTTGGAACATCTTGTATAATTTTTGATCCATTAGAACAGATCATACCAGTAGCTGGAGAGTAGGCAATAATATACTAAAGAGGGAGCATTCACAACTGGACAGATTCCGGTGTACTTGCTTATTAGCAGTGATTTCGCAGTGATCCACACGTTCAGCCATACAGAACAGGTGCCCGGAGTGAGAGTCGCTAAGAACAGGATGGAGACCGGACCCTTCGCGCAGGCCTTTGTCCACTGCCGCGGCCAGCACAGACTGGCCGCAGACGCTGCCCACGCCGCCCTCCGCCATCACACTTGGCCGGCTTCCGCCTCATTCCGGTCGCCACACCAAAGCCGTACTTCCGCGCCGTCTTGTCCTCTTCCTCCCGTCCGGAGTATTGTTCTGGGGTCCTTTGTCGTCGCTAGCGAAATTGCAGAACCGACGACTTCCGTGTGCATTGGGGGGGGGGGGGGGGGGGAAGGTCACCATGACCTACGTTGTCATTGAGGTATTGTACTGGTGGAAGCCAAGTGCTACTGCTGGCACGCAAAAAGCGGGTGTCACTCGTTGTAGGTAGAGCTACGTTTAATCTCGGGTAACAGCAACTTCTGATATCAATTGTTCAAATTGCTGGTAAGGACGTAATATCAGCCTGAAGAACATTTCTTGAGTGGTTGCCATATTCGCAACGAAACTACAGTTCAGTGTTAATACGGAGCTTAGTAGGGCTTTTGTTGTTCAGTTCAAACCTTTTTTTTACTTTACACCTGAAGTGAGGACTATCAAGCAGATACGAGGGCAGATATGTTACTTCTCCGATGGACAACCTACATTTCAAAATACACCGAGTGAACGAAAGTCACAGGAAGTTGTATCATTTTTATATGTGGCGTGTAAGACGGTCAAAAACTGATGTAGCTGCGTCATACGGCTGGAGTCTAGACACGATACCTGACCAGTATGTTACAGAGAGGTGTTTAGCGAAGTCGAGAGATAACCAACTTTGAACGCAGGATGATAATCATTTGCCGCTGCTTCACAACAGCACAGTCATTAGGTCCACTTGAAAATCGATGTGAAGGCCAAATCAATCGTGGAATTATTAAAACAGAGTACAAATCAACACCTGAAGCGACATTTCTTTAACTGAACATACAGTTTCGGGGTAACAGCACTTTTAGAACATGTGGCAGTGTGTTACAGAGAGGTGTGTAGCGAACTTGGCGAACCGCGGGATGATAATCATCTAACGTTACTTCACAACAGCACAGTCATCACATCCATTTAAAAACGATGTGACGGCCGAAACCAGTCGCGGAATTAGTAAATATCAGCTCCTGGAGTGACGTTTCTTTAACTGAATATACAGTTTTGGGATAACAGCACTCTTGAACATGTGACGACTACGAGTAATAAGCTGAAAAATCTAAGTCGCGTATTCTATGGAAGTGAATGGGTAACTTATGATTAAAGCACAGCCTTATGATGAACATAGTATGCAGTCTGTTACACATCAAATCCGTAAACCACGTGGTACCATAGATTATAGTCTTGACAGCATCTACGCTATTGCGTTTTCTTCGAATCCTCTTACCACAAGCGACGTGCAGTCATTTGAATTTGCGGGATGTTGTCGGACGCATTCAAATTATAAGATCTGCAATACGATTTCTTTAATGCGATATTAAAATTACCTTAACGTAGATGGTATCCAGGTAACATCTTTTTGTGTCAATCTAATGGTGTTGCTGGGTTGTCCTGATCGCAGATACAAAGTGAAATATGTCCAACAACGTAACCGATGGCAAAAAGATTAAGTATACAAAAAAAAAACAACAACATTGTTCATCAAACAGCGCAGGCAAAATACAGATTATAAATACGGCAGTATGAAATAAGCACAACTGCGACAAACGGAATATTTTATGCGTTCCACTGTCGATCACTTTTCAGAGGAAGTCGAACGTCGATATTAATTACCCTTATTAGCATGCAAATAAGAAACTGAATATATATCTTCAATACCTAAAATGTTTGGCTACCGTATTAATTAAACACAGCTTTAAGAATTGAACCATATCTTCTCGTACTTGGAGCTTTGCGTACACTGAGTACCAAGCATCAATTCATATATGCTCATTTTTAAAATAACATGATCGTTTTGAGCAGTGCGCAACCTAGGCCATGTCTCATTACTTTCTATAACAGCTCCCGCTTCACACTTACACCTCAAACAGAAGTCTTGAAGACTATAAAGCTCCAGTGACAACATGTAATCTGATGAAGTGCTTGTGAGGTAACCATTTACTTGTATGTGAAATATCGACATTGAAAACAATGCAGATGATTTGATTAGAACGCATTTTCAATGTACATCATCGAGAGTCATAAGAATTGATTGTTAACGCGACACAACTAAATCATATTTCGGTGTATAATTATTGTTGGGTAGTGTAAATCAGTTCTTTCTTAGTGATTATTCTTGTAATTAAGTGTAGTAGTTAGTTGAATACTTCCATTTGGCATTACATGTTTCCTCTAACTTTTCGAGTGAAATCTAAGAAAAACAACATTGCACAGTCATTCAGACAAAGTGATATGCTATTTATACGCAGTTCAACTGTAGGCCTCTCTGGTCATGCACTGGTACGTTTATGTTTGCAGTATGTACACTCCTGGAAATTGAAATAAGAACACCGTGAATTCATTGTCCCAGGAAGGGGAAACTTTATTGACACATTCCTGGGGTCAGATACATCACACGATCACACTGACAGAACCACAGGCACATAGACACAGGCAACAGAGCATGCACAATGTCGGCACTAGTACAGTGTATATCCACCTTTCGCAGCAATGCAGGCTGCTATTCTCCCATGGAGACGATCGTAGAGATGCTGGATGTAGTCCTGTGGAACGGCTTGCCATGCCATTTCCACCTGGCGCCTCAGTGGGACCAGCGTTCGTGTTGGACGTGCAGACCGTGTGAGACGACGCTTCATCCAGTTCCAAACATGCTCAATGGGGGACAGATCCGGAGATCTTGCTGGCCAGGGTAGTTGACTTACACCTTCTAGAGCACGTTGGGTGGCACGGGATACATGCGGACGTGCATTGTCCTGTTGGAACAGCACCGGTCTAGGTATGGTAGAACGATGGGTTCGATGACGGTTTGGATGTACCGTGCACTATTCAGTGTCCCCTCGACGATCACCAGTGGTGTACGGCCAGTGTAGGAGATCGCTCCCCACACCATGATGCCGGGTGTTGGCCCTGTGTGCCTCGGTCGTATGCAGTCCTGATTGTGGCGCTCACCTGCACGGCGCCAAACACGCATACGACCATCATTGGCACCAAGGCAGAAGCGACTCTCATCGCTGAAGACGACACGTCTCCATTCGTCCCTCCATTCACGCCTGTCGCGACACCACTGGAGGCGGGCTGCACGATGTTGGGGCGTGAGCGGAAGACGGCCTAACGGTGTGCGGGACCGTAGCCCAGCTTCATGGAGACGGTTGCGAATGGTCCTCGCCGATACCCCAGGAGCAACAGTGTCCCTAATTTGCTGGGAAGTGGCGGTGCGGTCCCCTACGGCACTGCGTAGGATCCTACGGTCTTGGCGTGCATCCGTGCGTCGCTGCAGTCCGGCCCCGGGTCGACGGGCACGTGCACCTTCCGCCGACCACTGGCGACAACATCGATGTACTGTGGAGACCTCACGCCCCACGTGTTGAGCAATTCGGCGGTACGTCCACCCGGCCTCCCGCATGCCCACTATACGCCCTCGCTCAAAGTCCGTCAACTGCACATACGGTTCACGTCCACGCTGTCGCGGCATGCTACCAGTGTTAAAGACTGCGATGGAGCTCCGTATGCCACGGCAAACTGGCTGACACTGACGACGGCGGTGCACAAATGCTGCGCAGCTAGCGCCATTCGACGGCCAACACCGCGGTTCCTGGTGTGTCCGCTGTGCCGTGCGTGTGATCATTGCTTGTACAGCCCTCTCGCAGTGTCCGGAGCAAGTATGGTGGGTCTGACACACCGGTGTCAATGTGTTCTTTTTTCCATTTCCAGGAGTGTAGTATGAAAGGATGCACTCATCTCCCCTTATTTCTGTTTTAGAATTACACGGAACGCAACTGGTTATACTGTACAAAATTAATTTATACCATTTTACTTCACAGAGAGCACAAGGTGATATTCGGTAATACTTTACAAGTTGCGCGTGAGCTGCAGCCCATGACAGGTGAAGACATACGACTGCTCGCTGTAGTGTCTCGAGGATACCTGAGGCATTCAGCAGTACCTGGGTGCACAAAAGATGTCGAAAGTCCACACATACACAAAGTCACAATATTTCCCGTGCAGATTATACTGCACAGATTGACCTGTCTTGCTTGCAAAATGCCTCCAGATGGTAACTGGAACGATGAGTTATGGTACTCTACACTACTAATGTCAGATCAACAAAGAAACTTGATTGGAACCTAGACGCGGTTACACCTGAGACATGGCTAAAATTAGAGACAAACTGAGACAGACTGAGCAATGGTAGGTTCTGACACTGACATTTTTATGTTGTCCAGTGAATGAGGATTTTTTATGCATTTTAAGTTCTTAAACATGATTAACTTGAGAGTAAAAATTATATTTTACCTTCGTTTTGAAAGATCGGTATCAAGAAAGTGTATTCCACTTAGGTTAAGACTTCTAATCCTTTTAAAGCTTCATACCATTATGGCTTCATGCTCTAAATCGAGAAAAACGTAAGTGAATGCGGATGGCTAAAAACAATCCTGTAACGTTCGAATACAGCGTCAGGAGGGGGCAGCTTGACACAGTCACTCCAATTAAATATCTAAGCATATCATTTCAGAGCGACAGGAAATTGAATCAGAGCGTTAATGTGGTAAAATAGAAGGGGAATGTTCGACTTCGTTTCATTGGAAGAATTTGGGGTAAGTGTAGCTGTTCAAGTCGTTGGGGTCCCCACTAGATCGTACGGTACTACTGCGCAAATTTAGAAAACCGTGATTTGAGGCCGTCTGCAAAACAATTCTATTGCCACCAACGTACACTTCGCTTAAGGACCACGAAAATACGATGCGAGAAATAAGGCTTCGTGAGGAGGCTATTAGACAGTCGTTTTCTCCTCGCTTTATTTGCGAGTGAAACATGAAAGGTAATGACTAGTAGAGGTAAAAAGCACCCTCCGAAATGCACCCTTCTGTGGTTTGGGGAGTATACTGTATACCAATTATGTTGCAGCATTCATAGTTTGTACAAAAGATTCTGTCTTTTACACTTGAAACGATAAAATGTCGTTTGCACGATACCTGACTTTATCCGCAGCAAGAAGCCTCGTCTTAGTGACAGCTTTGACTTCCGCTAGAGCGCTGCCTATTTATCACATCTCCTCTACACGGCCGGCCGGTGTGACCGAGCGGTTCTAGGCGCTTCAGTCTGGAACCGCGTGACCGCTACGGTCGCAGGTTCGAATCCTGCCTCGGGCATGGATGTGTGTGATGTCCTTAGGTTAGTTAGGTTTAAGCAGTTCTAAGTTCTAGGGGACTGATGACCACAGATGTTAAGTCCCATAGTGCTCAGAGCCATTTGAACCATTTTCCTCTACACGCTTACTTGAAGTAAACTTCGCAATTTTGCGACTTATTTTTCGGCCTAATTTAGTGGGTATGTTTAACCAGACCGTGGAAGCCTGGAAATCAGTAATGTTCATCTCACTTGCAATTCAGAGGATCCAGTCTAGCAAATCTCCCTCAGTAACTCGCATTGACTCTCCAGAACGGTTCTTTAAAATATTTTATCTTTCACACACTTTTGCTGGTTTTCGAACGTGATGCAAATCTTTCTTCCATTTATATAATTCACGTTTCGATTTTACGAAAGGAACACTGCGTTTTCTCCGTAATTCACTAAGTAGTTATGTTTTCTTTGTCACTGCAAGTTCTTGCTGTACATGTTTTCTTTGGGCTAGAACGGTACTCAGTTTTTGTTGAGCACTTTAAGTAGCACATCAGTCATCAGTCGTCGTCAGAACCACAATTCACAGAATCATCAGAGATAGTTACTGTTTCTTCTAACGTTTCCAAATTTGCAACAAAATTTTGACATCATTTGGATGAATGTTCAAGAAATTTATTAATAAATAACAACGTAATTCGATCTTCAGAAGAAGTAGGTGATTTCGATTGCATACAACGTTCTTGATATTTCTTCTTTGCAAGATTGAAAACATTAATTTGATTTCACATTACTGTTAAACTCTGGAACCTGTGCAGAGACAAACATTATTATGTACCAAGTATGAAGAAAACACAAACTAAATTAATTCAGTTTTATCTCCATTGTTAACACTTAGCGATACCGCAAAGGCAATTGATAATTACTATGATGTGAAAACAGGTATACATCTGCGTAAAGCATTAAGAAAATTCCCCTTATATGAAGTAGTTTGCTTCGGTTAGTCTAATGAAAAGCCCATAATATGTTGTGTTGAGCTCCTAGAAGCTACAAATGACGCACTGCTGGGGAAGGAAGGCGATAACAGGTTTCAGTAAGCGGCGACAGACATTACAATCGTATGAGCAAATGATTTATATAGCATTCTTCGTCTGAGATTTACAACTATCGCTCAGTAAAATTATTCCATGAGAGCCTTCTTGTTGACAGATAAACCTTAACAGCAAAGAGTCACCCTACAAAACCGTATAATTGGTCTAGTACTGTGTAGAATCGTTTCTGTGTTTCTGATGAACGCGCACAGGTAGTCTTATACGATTATTTATTGCTAGGTAGCCACTTTTTGCAGACATCGTGTTCTGACAGAATTGCGGTAGTTTAATAGCAAGTACCTCCACATCACTCGCAAAGTCTGCTCCCTTTATAGCATGCTCGAAATGGTGCCAGACGAAAACGCTGTTATATTCTTAATAATGTCACATTATAACAGTGAACTTCGTGTTTCAAGCGCAGGTTCGTTCATTTGTTATTCAAATGATTTCATGAAAACTACAGATTTAACACGAATGTGTAAAGGAAATGTGTCAATGGATATACGATTGCCTCATAGTTTTTTTATTTATTACTTATTCCCTTCTTACGGTGAATGTAGACTTGGCACCATATTTAGACGTGGCGCTTTTGATATGAGGCACGTACAGCGAATCTTGTTGGCGACTGTATTATCCATCTATGTTTGCTGTTAATCATCTCAAGAAGGATGCTTGGATAAGGAGTCATATACTCGGTTTTGGCATACATCTTTCCTCTCAATCACGCATAATGAACTCTTAACATGAAGAAAAACTAATCCGTCAATGCATGGCTTCCTGCTTTGTGTGGAGGACTCTAAAATGTGTGGTGCTCGTGATGTACATATTTCAGCACGACAGATGTTAGATAGCTGAATGTAATATTCATACAAATTGGCAGGGGCTTCTTTATCAGTGGATCTGCTCTTGGAGTTCAATGTAGTAAGGTTTTTAAGATTTTCCTGATACATCGGAAGACAAAAAATGTCTAGGTCACTTTTGTGTGTAGGGGACTGATGACCTCAGATGTTAAGTCCCATAGTGGTCAGAGTATTTTGAACCATTTTAAGGCATTCAGCCTGACCAGGTTGTCTGTAAACATGTCTCCGACGATTGTCTTGTTGAAGGCATATGTGACACTCATCGGTGAAGAGAAGGTGATTCCAATCCCGCGCGGCCGATTCCGCATGTCGTTGGGCCCACCTGTACTGAGCTGCATGGTGTCATGCTTGCAAAGATGGACCTCGCCATGGACGTCGGGAGTGAAGTTGCGCATCATGCAGCCTATTGCGCACAGTTTTAGTCGTAACACCAAGTCCTATCGCTGCACGGAAACCATTATTCAACATGTTGGCGTTGCTGTCAGGGTTCTCCAGAGCCATAATCCGTAGGTAGCGGTCATCCACTGCATTAGTAGCCCTTGGGCGGCCTGAATGAGGCATGTCGTCGACAGTTCCTGTCTCTCTGTATCTCCTCCAAGTCCGAACAACATCGCTTTGGTTCACTCCGAGACGCATGGACACTTCCCTTGCTGAGAGCCCTTCCTGGCACAAAGCAACAATGCGGACGCGATCGAACCGCGGTGTTGACCGTCCAGGCATAGTTGAGTTACAGACAAGACGACCTGTGTATCTCCTTGCTGGTGGAATGACTGGAACCGATCGGCTGTCGGACCCCTTCCGTCTAATAGGCCCTGCTCATGCATGGTTGTTTACATGTTTGGGCGAGTTATCTCTGTAGTGATATCTCTAAACAGTCAAAGAGTCTGTGTCTGTGGTACAATATCCACAGTAAACATCTATCTTCAGGAGTTCTGGAAACCGTGGTGATGCAGTACTTTTTTTGATGTGCGCATTTTATTTTTATGTTTACTCTTCAGGGAGGTTTGGTACATTCCGCTGAATAATACCAATAGTAGAATTATTCGAAATACAGAAGTTTCGAACACCACGAGAATCGCGCGAAGGCAGGTTTGCAACAGTGATGTTTCTTCGTATGAATCTCACTCGGCGAAGGAACTTCGTTAACACTGAATATTTCAATCGCTGACAATAATTTCTCGGCAAAAGGGATCACTTTTCCGAAAACTGGTGCTTGCAACTGATTGTGAGTAAGGATACATTCCAAAAATTCCACGGGAAAAAATTTCAAATATTTTTTACATTAATTAATTAGTTAATTGACTTTTTTAATTCATTCACCAGACATATAATGTGTAGACGATTAAGGTCAACATTTTTGCGATGTACATCACACAACATTCAGTAGTAATCTTGTACGGATATATGTAGATAAATGAAATACAAAAATAAAAGTAGTAATCTGGTTTCGAACACGGGGCGTAAAAGTGGGAACCCGCGTGACTAGCCACTCTCCCAGCGCTTCGGTAGAATTGCTTACTCGCTGAGAGGAACACAGAGTACTTCGAAAACTTTGTCCTTATCTCAGAAACGGTTGAAAATTTAAGCATAAGCCGAGATACGTGTTTCCTTATTTTGACTCCTCTCCAACTGAGTAAAGTTTCTGTAAACTCGAATTATGTCACTCGCAGTGTTCGCCTCTTCAGTACAACGGTCTTCCAGAGTCCTGATGGTGTGATCCATACATCACATGCCACAACTGCAGGTAATACGGTGTACCCGCATCTTACTCAAACCAAGATCATCGTTTTTGGAACATAAAAATCTTAGTCTTATATGGAGGTTGGAAAACAAATTTCACATCATATACCCGCAAAATACGATCAGTCTTATTGGAAACGCAATATTCCGTTATCCTAGGGGATTCGTCTCTAGTGATATCTAGTGGTCCATTTCGCATTATATGGGGGTGTCCGGATAGTTCTTATAAGATGGTGCATTTGTTTAGCTACCAACTGTCTTATGCGCAACAGATTCGTGGGTCTAATTAAAAGAACATTACCACCCACAAGAACTGTCACTCCTATCACTCGATAGGCCCATCGCTGCTAGAACCTTATCAACGAAAAGGAATACGAAAGTATTTTTTTGTAGTTTTTGGGTATGGGGTCAATTTGTGTTAATAATGAAGACAGGAGGGGTTGATACTGAAATAAAAATGGTGCGTTAAGCTGGTCAGCACCTTGTGTCCATCTGTGACTCACATGACCTGGCGAAACTGCGCGCTCCAGAGATTGCAATTGCGTTAGCGCCTCGCCAAATTCTCGCATACACGGCACATGCGATCTTTCTCCTACTGCGTACCATCAAGAGCTTCCGTTCCTCCGGCTGCCTCTGTTAGCCTTGCAGTTAGACAGCTCTACCCTGCAGCTCTGACAGGTTGGCGGTGGCTGGCAATACCCGGTAGCGGGCTCTCTGAGTCTGCGAGAGCTTTTCCTGCCTCGACTCTCTCAAATTTAATTAAGCTTTCAACGTAAAGCCTGGAAGTGAGCTCTGAATTTCTGTTAGCGATGAATGTGTCGTGAATGAAACATGGACGGTGGAGTAATTTTTATACAAGGCGTTTCCGCAGTAATGGTACAAACTTTCCTGTATTACAGCTAAAGGCAAATTATCTGCAGCAGACGAGGAACGGAAATGACTATGTCCAAAGTTACGGAACCGAATGTATAGTGAAAAACGGGAACTTATTTTTTACTTGTGTCATGTAAGTGATGTAGTGAACAGAATTACTGATCACGTAATACAAAATCGTAGCAACCGTTTCTGTACACTACTTATGCAAACTCGTACTCGTAATCCGCGTTTCACACTGTCCGCTTGTAAAATATAGCTTAAGCGTATTTTTCAGTACTAATTTCTATTTGGTTATTAGGCGTTAGGGAGCAAGGTTGGAGCGATAAAGTGCTGGTGCACAGCTGAAACAATCTAGTACACAGTATGCATTTATCAAACAAACTAGATATCTTGACAAAATACAGAAGTCTGTAATTAAATAATTTTCTGTGACACACGAATCGTAGCCAATCAAACCTTAACAAAATTTAACTGTACTTATTACTCTAAGGTCATCAAGTAAAGACTACTAAACTTCAGAGGTCAACAGTAGTGGCTGCTTTAAACTTTACACCAAAACATAAAAATAGGATAAAACAATTTGTCAAATAACTGAAAGAATCGTTAAGTGAAATTGGGCGAAGCTTAGAAAATTTAAAAGGCTTCAGAAATACACACTTGACGGAAGCTCCAAAATTTACATCAGGCTTGTAGTCAAAGAAATTCATAACATAGCAACAAATAGCAAAAAATTTACTACATGAATGGAACACAAAATCAAAATGACTGAATGAACAATGTGGAGACGCTCTACATGAGTAATTTTGGTAGCAATAGCTGCTTCAGGCCTAACAACCCACAAAAAGAGCTTATACTCCTTAGGTTTTTCAGATAACTGTACCAAGACAATTATTCAAACAATCTGAAATCAGTGAAATTTTACAGTTCTTGGACCATGAGACAATTTAAAGTTACAGTTCGGTACCAAAAATCGTGACAATCCAGTCAATTCTAACTGACAGTTAATGTCTCAATTTACTATATAGCACAGACACGTGATAAACTGGTGGAAAGTTCCAATAAAACATATCAAATGGGCACTCCCAAAGGCGCCACGTCTCAGTAGTAATTAATTTCGCGCCCACAACACAACGAATCATTTTGCTGATACAGAGCTTAAACTAGTGGACTAACAAATATACCTATTGCCCCACATGCTAGCACTCTGTGAAACTAATTTTTATACCCTCTCAGATTCACACGACTTGGGTAATCAAACTCCAACCCCAAGACAGTGATCTACCTTAGCACGTTTAAAACAACTCACCCTTAACTGAAGCGTACAACACAGCAATTACTGAACTATCCAGAATACATCGGTACAAATTTGTAAAATCAAAAGCAAATGTTTAAAACCATACTGTCTAACAGTTAAGGCTTTGTTTCGAGTACAGGAACTTAAGAACTCTTTAATCTGTTACCTTGTTCGATCACAATTTGTACCAAAAATCTTTGAATAACAGACGTAATACAGGTAGGCAAATTCAATGGCGCGACCCACATGCAGCTACACGCTATACTATAGAAACAATAACAAGCACAGAGTCAGCCTACAACAAAAACAGGCAGAACATGAAATTTCCGTAGGACAATGTACAAATCCAAATAACCACGCCGAAAAAAATTACGTGAGAACTGCCACGGTCGTAAATGAGCCCAAACGGTTTCGAAGTAACATCGTCACCAGACCATAGGACAATTTTAAGGGTTAAATACTCCCTCCAGCTACCACAAAATTTATGTATCACAATAATTACAAAATACAAATCCGAATGCACACGGTACAAAAAATTACGTGTGAACTGCCACCGCCATAAAACAGCCCACACGTAAAGACAATTTTAAGCGTTAACTGCTCCCTCCAGCTACCAGAAAATTGATATATAAAAACAATTACAAAATACACATCCGAACTCTCATCGGATTGGAGTTAAACATGTGTGATCTGCCAATACATTAATTCTGACCATACTGTATAAAATTTCAGTATGCTTGTGATAATTCCTTAGCCTAACCCGCACACAAACGAACACAACACAAGTGCCTCCACGGCTAAAACATCAAAATCTACTTAAATGACCAGGCGCTGAGATGCTCACCGAAGGATCCAGACTGTAGTATGATCCGCATATTAACGGTCAGTCGCCGTCTGTGCAGTCTCAAATGGCTGTCCATCGTGACCGCCAACGAGCGACAACCGCGTATTCCATATCAGTAGCGCCGCGCCCTGACCAACACATCATAACGCGGCTCCACACTGTCTCCAAACGTAAACACAGCTCAACTCTGCTGAGACCGCGCGAGTCCCTACATCCGCCTTTTTGACAGCTCACGGCCTTCAAAACTCGGCAAATCCACAGGCCAAAACCAGTAAAAGGCACTCGATCGACCGATCGTGGCGCTTTGCCTGAAAACTTGCGGGCACGGCACAGTCTACGACAAATATGTTCTTTTGTCGTGTCAGTTCGCACTATGAGTCGTGAAATCTGTTATAGCTGTAAGGCTTCTTTTGTGATACTCCATTAGTTTTGTTTCCAGTAAACGTTTCTGTTATAGGCTATATGTGTCACTGATCGTTCTAACTCGAAATATTCAATTTCCGGGTACAGTAACTTCTAGTAATCAAAGCCGACTGTCTTGTTAAGGTTTTAAACTATGGACTAGGATATAAGTTGTAGTCATGCTTACGACGACTCACGCATGTTCACTAGAGCACTGGTCAAACCTTATGGCTATTGTCAATTTCCACTTTATCCGTCATCTAATTATATACTGTTTCCTCATATTTCGTGATTTGTGAGAGCATTCAACGCTTTTTAAATCACTGGGTGGTTGCTGTCCGCCGCACTGTGTGAAATAGGATGATCGAATGGCACTGTAATGTATCATTTCACGGCCACCCGTGTGTGTTAGTCCTGGTTAATTTCTTTGCCGCCTCAGACAATTTCCGCTCACTGAGGAAAGGGGTTTTTCGTTTAGATAGAGGTGATGAGAGAGAGTTTACCTAGTCCTGCTAAATGGTGGTGGGTGCAGCGTACTTGGCGGAGTTAGCGAGATATTTCTCCATGGCGGCAGCTGCAGAAACGGTTCTTAACGGCGTACCAGGGGAGCATCTGGCAGAAGTGCTGTAAGCTGGAACGGGGGGCACACCTCGTCCGTAATCCGCGGGGAGAATTCTATCTGGGATCGGCGCACCTCCCCGACCCGGAAGCAGCATTTTATCAGGTATTGATATCTGGCCGGGTAAAACCGAAATCGGTAATCATGTTTAATAAAATTAGACTGTAAGCCGGTTACTACAGAATTTCATCTTCAAACGTTCTTGTACCAGTCCTCAATTATTTGTTGTTCAAATGCCTCTGAGCACTATGGGACAACATCTGAGGTCGTCAGTCCCATAGAACTTCGAACTACTTAAACCTAACTAATGCAAGGACATCACACACATCCATGACCGGTCGCACGGTTCCAGACTGAAGCGCCTAGAACCACTCGGCCACAAAGACCGTCTATTAGTGTTCCCAGCTATGTATCTCTTTAGTACCATGTGTTGCAATCTATGTATCCCTCTTGTACCGCGGATGTCCTACCACAGCCGGCCGGAGTGGCCTTGTGGTTCTAGGCGCTACAGTATGGAGCCGAGCGACCGCTACGGTCGCAGGTTCGAATCCTGCCTCGGGCATGGATGTGTGTGATGTCCTTAGGTTAGTTAGGTTAAAGCAGTTCTAAGTTCTAGGGGACTGATGACCTTACAAGTTAAGTCCCATAGTGCTCAGAGCCATCAGCGACGAGGATGCGTGAGATTTTAAGCTGATTGTGCAGTAGTTCTCGTACTTCGACGGCTTTGCTATCTTTTGATTCTGTGAATGGTGTTTTGTCCGAAAATAGTAGTGCTAGTCTAAGAATAAAGTATGTCAGTTCTAGTTTGTGTGCGATATGAACGCCAAATGTATAGTAACCGAAATTTCATGTATACCGAAGAAGTTTGTGAGCGTGCTCATTGTCAATGAGCCGTCGTTCATTTGTCAACGATTTGTGCACCGTCTGCAGCTCGACCGTTTCTACGGAAACACTCTCCGCAACAGAGCTATCTGCGGCCAATCGAAATCGGGTAGGGCACTGTTTGGTTCCGAGAACTCAGTCGCGAGGGAGAAATTTGACGATGGATCGAGTAAAGGAAGAAGTCGACGCTCTGAAGGGCGCGGGAGATAAGAACACCGCCGAGAAAGTACCGCCCGAGGACAGCAGGCGAGAGAGCACCGGCGCTGCGGAACGGGTCGAGACACCGGAGGCTGCGGAGAAGCTCGGCGACGAGGAAGCGGCTGCAGAGCCGGCGGGAGTCGTGTCCGGAGACGCGGCGCAGAGGGGCAGAGCGTCGGCGTCGCCGGGAGAGGAGGACGCGGAGGTGGACGCGGCGCTGGCGCGGCTGGCCGAGTCGGCGCCGGACCCGGCGGCGTTCCGGCGGCGCGTGCTGCGGCTGCTGCGAGACACGGAGCGCCGCATGGCCGAGAGCGAGGAGGCGACGCCGGGGGCGGTGTGGCGCCGGGTGCGCCACCTGCGCTACCTGCAGCTGGGGCTGGCCTACCTGCGGGCCGCCTTCGACAAGGAGGTGTTCCAGCTGCAGCGCCGCTACCACGCCCTGCTGCAGCCGCTGCGCGAGCGCCGCCGCCTCATCGCCGCCGGCCTGGCCGAGCCCACCGCCGAGGAGTGCGGCGGCGCCGCCGCCGAGGACGCCGAAGCGCCGCCGGTCAGCGGTGAGTGAGCTGCCGGCAGCGCGGCTGCTGGTCTGCTGCGCCTGTGGGAAAGGCAGAATGTATTTGCTTTATACAGGGTGTTACAAAAATGTACGGCCAAACTTTCAGGAAACATTCCTCACACACAAATAAAGAAAAGATGTTATGTGGACATGTGATCGGAAACGCTTAATTACCATGTTAGAGCTCATTTCAGTTTCGTCAGTATGTTCTTCCGCCTACGCTCAATGGAGCACGTTATCATGATTTCATAGGGGATAGTCTACCTGTGCTGCTAGAACATGTGACTTTACAAGTACCACACAACATGTGGTTCATGCACGATGGAGCTCCTGCACATTTCAGTCGAAGTGTTCGTACGCTTCTCAATGACAGATTCGGTGATCGATGGATTGGTGGAGGTGGACCAATTCCATGGTCTCCACGCTCTCCTGACCTCAACCCTCTTGACTTTCATTTATGGGGGCATTTGAAAGCTCTTGTCTACGCAACCCCGGTACCAAATGTAGAGACTCTTCGTGCTCGTATTGTGGACGGCTGTGATACAATACGCCATTCTCCGGGGCTGCATCAGCGCATCAGGGATTCCATGCGACGGAGGGTGGATGCATGTATCCTCGCTAACGGAGGACATTTTGAACATTTCCTGTAACAAAGTGTTCGAAGTCAAGCTGGTACATTCTGTTGCTGTGTGTTTCCATTCCATGATTAATGTGATTTGAAGAGAAGTAATAAAATGAGCTCTAACATGGAAAGTAAGCGTTTCTGGACACATGTTCACATTACATATTTCCTTTCTTTGGGTGTTAGGGATGTTTCCTCAAAGTTTCGCCGTACCTTTTTGCTACAGCCTGTATGTACATTGAAGGAAGATCACTGCTGTCAGCTGCAGCGGGACATTAAGCAAAATCAGCGGCGATGGAGGAAAATGTGTAGCGGTCCGGGATTTGAACCTGGGATCCCCTGCATACTAGGTAGGTGCCGTTACTATTGCACCATGCGGGCCACAGAGGTATCACAACTGCACTGACTATCTCGGTACGCCTCACGCCGATTCACACTCCGCTGGGTAATTTCCAAGAATGATTGCCTATAGAAGTCGGGGGGGTCGAAACCATACATATCGAACGTGCAATTATAAATCGATCATGCGAGTATAGTGGCGAGCGTTGTGTGTATGTTTAAGGTGGTCACTACAGTAACGACAAAACAAAGAAGTTAGAAAAATACTTGTAATTTCAAATGAGACTCTTTACCTTATACGTCGTCGATGTTACCGTCATGTGGCAGTCCATGTGATGTATATGCTACAGGGACAGTTCCCTTTTTCCCATATCCAGGGTAAACTCTGCCAATATCACGCAAGTATATCACAAATGGTTCAAATGGCTCTGAGCACTATGGGGCTTAACTTCTGAGGTCATCAGTCCCCTAGAACTTAGAACTACTTAAACCTAACGAACCGAAGGACAGCACACACATCCATGCCCGACGCAGGATTCGAACCTGCGACCGTAGCGGTCACGCGGTTCCTGACTGTAGCGCCTAGAACCGCTCGGCCACTCCGACCAACTCGCGCAAGAATATCGGCAGATTGTCGCCTGCATTAACTTTCCCTTGCAGACGCAAGTTGTGGAAGTATAGATACTGAAAGAAGTATAGGTCGTCCCTTTGTCCGGGACGCCCTCCCTTTTTGTTGTAGATTTAACAGATTTCCACAGCCGCTCAATATTCTGGGTGTGAACACTGGGGTCGTCCGAAGACACGAACTTCGCACAATGGTTGACGAATTCGTGGTCGAACCCTTCAGCTTTCAGAGTCTTGTAAGACCGAAACCCGTCTGTAATAACTTTAGTACCAGGCCATATGAAGTGTTTAATGGACGCACTAAAGTGACCTTGTCTTGGGACAGTACTCTCACAACGAAACACTTCCGGGACTCTCTTTCTATTCTACCGAATACCCAAATGTGATCTATTCCACTTTTCGAAGGTTGTCATCTCTGGTTCTTTCGTCTATCTATATGAGATTCGTCTACTTCTACAACTTTATTCGCTCCACCAATTGGTACACTATCATTTGTTACTACCACGTAACTCTCGGCAAAACCAGAAGTAGTCACACACGATATTTGCAGATAACTCTGTTTCCGATGCTGTTGCTTGCAACGTGTAGTCTCAAATCCAGCACGATACAAGAATGACGCTCGACTGAATGTATAACTTGGAAGAGTCGAACCACGTATTTTTCCTGACACTCTTTCGTTTTCCGCACTGTCCGCAATGAAATTGCGACGGTATTTCTGCATCGACACTCCTCTTACGAAGTTTTACAGACTTTGCAGCACCACAATCTACACAGTCCCTCCTTCCCTCCTCCAGCAGATCTCCATATTTGCGGCAAAATGCCAAACAACTCTCTATGCTGGATACAAATGGAATTAGAGTTTTCCATGTCAGAGAATTCGCATATGAAACGTCAGAAACACCAGACACTACACTAATTATCGACAGAAACAGACTGGGTTTCCCAATCAGGTCAGAAATAATTGGGGTGGGAATTACGAACTAAAGGAACGACGAAAAACAGATAAAAATGACCAGAACAAATAATTGATCATAACGCCCGCCACGAGACTCGCATCACCGATTTACAATCGCACGTTCGATATGAATCGTTTGGACCCCGCGACTTCGATAGGCGATCATTCTTGGAAATTACCCTCCGCCGATAGCCACCTGTCCGCCGTCCTAGTGCACTATACACTTGTTTGCTTCTCAGAGATTCCCACAGGAGGTCGGGCGTATTTGTACATTCGCACTTGAAGGAGGGGGATCCATTGCCCAGCAATGCTTAGCAGTTGTACGAATATGCGGTGGCTGTCCGAAAGAATAGACACCATTCATAATCTGCAGCTGCGAAACATTATATACATATAATTATACGCATATAATTATATACATTTCGGACAGATACACGCATTCACATAATAGTATTTGCTTTCCGAGGCTAATTTTCGTTATTGGTCCTAACGGAAATCAAATTGGCAACGGTAACCATCTGTGATGTACACAGGGTGTAGAGGAGAGGGAGTATGTAATATTTTGAATAGCAACCCTTGTTAGGAAAGACATAATTTCAGTTCTACGATGGTTTCAAGTGTAGCGCGTCCGCGTCCGTCGAGGGAATAAAATCTCTTGGAGTTGCTTGTCCTGATATGCAGTAGCCGGATTTAACCCCTATGGACCACTTCTGTGGGATTGTATGCAAAATTTAATTTACGAGACTCCTGTAGAGACAGAGGAGATCTGCTGGCACGAGCTGTGGCCACGGCATTAGAAATTGAAGAAACATCAACTGGGATGGAGAGCGTGTCCCAGAACATCCATTGTGGGCACAGTATCTGAAGCAACGTTGGTGGTCGCCACATAGAGCCGTCATTGCAATGCTTCAGTACTGCTCTGAACGTGCAGTATGCTATTTATAGTTTTTACTATTTTTTGTTTAAAAAATAATGTAAACACATAATGTTTAAGTGTAAATACAAACAAATGTGCTCAAATCATAAATGGATAAATCGCTACGTTTCCTTTCGATTTGCTATCCAATAACCGTACAGCATCACGCCTACTTCAGTTTCCCAGGTAGAAGTAGATGAGTTAAAACATCTGAACTGAGACCGCCGTAGAAGAGAAATGGCACGTTTCCGGACATGGTTCCAATTCAAAATACACTACTGGCCATTAAAATTGCTACACCAAGAAGAAATGCAGATGATAAACCGGTATTCATTGCGCAAATATACACTCCTGGAAATGGAAAAAAGAACACATTGACACCGGTGTGTCAGACCCACCATACTTGCTCCGGATACTGCGAGAGGGCTGTACAAGCAATGATCACACGCACGGCACAGCGGACACACCAGGAACCGCGGTGGTGGCCGTCGAATGGCGCTAGCTGCGCAGCATTTGTGCACCGCCGCCGTCAGTGTCAGCCAGTTTGCCGTGGCATACGGAGCTCCATCGCAGTCTTTAACACTGGTAGCATGCCGCGACAGCGTGGACGCGAACCGTATGTGCAGTTGACGGACTTTGAGCGAGGGCGTATAGTGGGCATGCGGGAGGCCGGGTGGACGTACCGCCGAATTGCTCAACACGTGGGGCGTGAGGTCTCCACAGTACATCGATGTTGTCGCCAGTGGTCGGCGGAAGGTGCACGTGCCCGTCGACCTGGGACCGGACCGCAGCGACGCACGGATGCACGCCAAGACCGTAGGATCCTACGCAGTGCCGTAGGGGACCGCACCGCCACTTCCCAGCAAATTAGGGACACTGTTGCTCCTGGGATATCGGCGAGGACCATTCGCAACCGTCTCCATGAAGCTGGGCTACGGTCCCGCACACCGTTAGGCCGTCTTCCGCTCACGCCCCAACATCGTGCAGCCCGCCTCCAGTGGTGTCGCGACAGGCGTGAATGGAGGGACGAATGGAGACGTGTCGTCTTCAGCGATGAGAGTCGCTTCTGCCTTGGTGCCAATGATGGTCGTATGCGTGTTTGGCGCCGTGCAGATGAGCGCCACAATCAGGACTGCATACGACCGAGTCACACAGGGCCAACACCCGGCATCATGGTGTGGGGAGCGACCTCCTACACTGGCCGTACACCACTGGTGATCGTCGAGGGGACACTGAATAGTGCACGGTACATCCAAACCGTCATCGAACCCATCGTTCTACCATTCCTAGACCGGCAAGGGAACTTGCTGTTCCAACAGGACAATGCACGTCCGCATGTATCCCGTGCCACCCAACGTGCTCTAGAAGGGGTAAGTCAACTACCCTGGCCAGCAAGATCTCCGGATCTGTCCCCCATTGAGCTTGTTTGGGACTGGATGAAGCGTCGTCTCACGCGGTCTGCACGTCCAGCACGAACGCTGGTCCAACTGAGGTGCCAGGTGGAAATGGCATGGCAAGCCATTCCACAGGACTACATCCAGCATCTCTACGATCGTCTCCATGGGAGAATAGCAGCCTGCATTGCTGCGAAAGGTGGATATACACTGTACTAGTGCCGACATTGTGCATGCTCTGTTGCCTGTGTCTATGTGCCTGTGGTTCTGTCAGTGTGATCATGTGATGTATCTGACCCCAGGAATGTGTCAATAAAGTTTCCCCTTCCTGGGACAATGAATTCACGGTGTTCTTATTTCAATTTCCAGGAGTGTATTATACCAGAAATGACATTTGATTACATTTTCACCCGGAACAACCACTTTTTGCCGTAATAACGGCCTTGATACGCCTGGGCATTGAGTCAAACAGAGCTTGGATGGCGTGTACATGTACAGCTGCCCATGCAGCTTCAACACGATACCACAGTTCATCAAGAGTAGTGACTGGCGTATTGTGACGAGCCAGTTCCTCGGCCACCATTGACTAGACGTTTTCGATTAGTGAGAGATCTGGAGAATGTGCTGGCCAGGGCAGCAGCAGTCGAACATTTTCTGTATCCACAAAGGCCCGTACAGGACCTGCAACATGCGGCCATGCATTATCATGCGGAAATGTAGGGTTTCGCAGGGATAGAATGAAGGGTAGAGCCACGGGTCGTAACACATCTGAAATGTAACGTCCACTGTTCAAAGTGCCGTCAATACGAACAAGAGGTGACTGAGACGTGCAAGCAATGGCACCCCATACCATCACGCCGGGTGATACGCCAGTATGGCGATGACGAATACACGCTTCCAATGTGCGTTCACCCCGATGTCGCCAAACACGGATGCGACCATCATGTTGCTGTAAACAGAACCTGGATTCATCCGAAAAAATGCAATTTTGTCATTCATGCACCCAGGTTCGTCGTTGAGTACACCATCGCAAACGCTCCTGTCTGTGATACAGCGCCAAGGGTAGCCGCAGCCATGGTCTCCGAGCTGATAGTCCATGCTGCTGCAAGCATGGTCAAACTGTTCGTGCAGATGGTTGTTGTCTTGCAAACGTCCACATCTGTTGACTCAGGGATCGAGAAGTGGCTGCACGATCCGTTACAGCCATGCGGTTAAGATGCCTGTAATCTCGGCTGCTAGTGATACGAGGCCGTTGACATCCAGCACGGCGTTCCGTATAACCCTCCTGAACCCACCGATTCCATATTCTGCTAACAGTCATTGGATACCGACCAACGCGAGCAGCAATGTCGCGATACGAAAAACCGAAATCGCGATAGGCTACAATCCGACCTTTATCAAAGTCGGAAACGTAATGGTACACATTTCTCCTCCTTACACGAGGCATCACAACAACGTTTCACCAAACAGCGCCGGTCAACTGCTGTTTGTGTATGAGAAATCGGTTGGAAACTTTCCTCATGTCAGCATGTTGTAGGTGTCGCCACCGGCGTCAACCTTGTGTGAATGCTCTGAAAAGCTAATCATTTGCATATCACAGGATCTTCTTCCTGTCGGCTAAATTTCGCGTCTGTAGCACGTCATCTTCGTGGTGTAGCAATTTTAACGGCCAGTAGTGTAACATCTACCCGTGCGCCCGCTCTGTGTCTCGTGGACGGACAGAAAGAACTCGGTTTCAGACGATTTTGATTCCTACGAGGAGATTTTCAGTCTCCAGAAATGTCATAATATGCGAGCTTAGGACACGTCCGAAAATTTTTCAACACACCAACGTCAGAGATATATGCCTATAATTTTGTGCATCAGTTCGACGACACTTCTTGAAAACGGAAATGATTTTTCCACTCATTAGGGACGCTTTCCTCCTCAAAAGACCTACGGTACACAGCTGTTAGAAGAGGGGCAAGTTCCTTCGCATACTCTGCTTAGAATCGAATGGGTATCCTTTCAGGTTCAATGGCGTTTCCACTATAAGGTAATTGCAGTTGCTTTTCTATTGCTTGCTCACTTATTTCAATATTTATCATTTTGTTGTTCGTGCAACTACTTACAGGACGAACCAAAGTGTGAGCTTCCCCTGTGAAACAGTTTTGAGAAAAGACGTTAAGTATTTCGGGATTTTCTTTGTCATTCTCTGTTTCAAAGTCATTATGCAAACAGAGAGTCTGTAGAGATGCCATCGGCCCTTTTACTCATTTAACATAAGAACGGAACTTCTTACGATTTTCTGTTAAGTTAGTAGCTAGAGTTCTACCTTAGAATTCGTTGAACGCTTCACGCGTAGCCCTCCTTACGCTAATTTTGGCCTCGTCTAATTTTTGTTTGTCTGTGAGGTTTTGGCTAGTTTGAAATTTGCAGTGAAGCTCTCTTTGCTTTCGGTTGTCGAATCAGGGTGGTCTTTTCCATCCCTCACAGTTTTACTCGTGTCATACTTTTTTAAAGCGTAGTGTACGATGCTCTTGAATTTTGTCCACTGATACTCAACATTGTCAGTGTTGGACATGAAATTTCCGTGATGACTTGACAGGTACTCTGTCTCTTGTCACTGTTGCTAAATAGACAGCTCTTCCTACATTTCTTTGCACACCAACTTAACGGCCCTATGATCGCTGACTCCCAGTTCTGTGCAGAGTCGAAAAGTTCGGTTCTGTTTGTAACCAGCAGGTCTAAGAAATTATTTTCACTAGTCGGTTCTCTGATTAACTGCCTCAGCTAATTTTCGGTAAGGAACTTAGAACTATTTCACATGGTTCTCTGTCAGTACTACCCATCCTAAACATGCACTACAAGCAAACGTTTGCATGTAATATTGTTCGATGTGCCACACGCTATACAACCCTCCATCTTCTGGCAATATTGGAGCCAACAGACAATTTAAACTGTTTACTTTTTTCCAATCTGTCATAGATAGTGGTTTTTGTTTCCTTTTTCGAATTAGTTGGTCTTATTGCTCCCTTCTGGAACTACAACGAAGCTGAAAAATGTGGTAATGCGTGTGGTCATAGGCACTTCTAGATTCCTCCAAAGAACTCTAAGAGCAATATTAAATTTTATTGTTTGTCATTATGGATTTATACGAATGAGATGACAGGCATGCTGTTTGGTGCAAATGACCTAAGCCTATTACACACCCACTTCTTCTTACTATGTTGATTAGCAGAAACGAGTTTAAGATGTCTCACATCCGACTTACATCGTCATTGCCATATTCGATGTTACTATAGACGCTTAAAAAAAAAAAAAAAAAAAAAAGAGGACAATGTAAATGCTCCTCTAAGTGGCAACATTGAGCAACCGGAGAAAGGGCAGTGTATTACAACTGTGTGTCTAATAGAAAAAAACCTCAAGGTATCTCATCCCTTCTACTGCAGTAGTTATCTTCTGGAACGTCGCAAAATGTTGATTGCCGTGTCGTAGAAACGGAATTCCGCTTGGCTAGTGCCCTCTCTTTCTGACAGCACAGGTTTGAAAATGCAGCGTATCCCGATGGCACGATAACGCTGGGATGAAATTAAATTACTGGGAGTGGTACGAGTAGCTGTAGGATTTTGTGTTTAGGGTGTGACCTGGTTGGTCCACCTAAATTGCTGTGAGCGTTGATACCCAGCAGTAACATTCAATGAGGTAGATAAAAATCTCTCTCTGACCACATTTACGTGAATGTGGTAGCGCGCCACGGAACTACTACTGGATTAGAATATGGCAGTCTAGCGTCAATCGCTGCCTGAATTTCTGCAGAGCGAATAGCGTTGGTATTCCGCCGGACAAACGTCATAGTTAGGTTTGTTAAAAGATATTGTTTGAAATCAGTATCTTTAGCGTACTGAGTGACAACTTAGCCTGACTTGCAGATTCTAGTCTATGTAAAGTGTACCATAATTTATATTGAAAACTGGCACGATTCAATGTATATGGTAATAAAAGCAAAAACGTTCCATTAAACGTTTGCGTAATAATTAACAATGTGGAATTACAATCCGCCATTGATTTCAGTACGAGATATTGTCCTAGCTACTACAAATCTATTTTCAATGCAATTTTTTTGATTAAGTCCCCATCTAATTGACCCTAAATATAACCCATGGCCAATGGCTGGGACACCGGCACAGTTATCTGCTGATGTAAGACGACATCTAACGCACCAGCATGGTCGAAGACGGACAGGTCGAGCAGGACCTCCAAGATTAGCTGATCTCAATCCTGTGGACTTTTTTGGTCTGAGGATGTCTAAAAAAATTAGTATCGAGCCTAAATTTATCAGATGATCAGTGGCTGTTCTAAGGAATTTAGTCTCACAGCAGAAAGGAATGCATGTGACATTTGGAACACTTCTTTCAAAGCGAACGTGTCAATAGTAATTAGCAACACTTAACGTGCTAAAGGAATACAGTATTGTTCAGTCACATCACCTGTCAAAAGACTGAACAGCGACTGACTGCAACGCGAACTGTTGGGAGACGTGCAGTGAGGTTCTGGAAGGTACGGACACCGGTGTGCAGTCATGACGAGTCCAGTGTTGTGGTCAGCAGTGCTAGGTTTTCGATTGAGGATCCATGGCGCCAACAGTCCAATCGATGTGGTCCCACAGATTCTCGTTTGGGCTTACCCCTGGAAGTCTCGCTGCCAGGAGAGTGCGGCAAATTCATCCTGGTGCACTCGGAAACACGCACATACACTGCGAGCTGTGTGACACGTTGCATTGTCCTGCTGGTAGATGCCACCGTGCCGGGGAAAACAGTAGATGCATACTTGTGTTACTCCATTGTAACTTCCAGAATGACGACATCCCCCAGGGAATGCTAAGACGAGCGCGGCTCGCGTTCATGCCGTTTATTGTTTGTCATCTTCTCTTTGCGGTACTGCCGCCTCGTTTTCTTATTCGATTTACTGGAAGTTGCTGGTTTGCTTGTCCGTGGGTGGCAGCAGCAGCGCTTATCGATAGATGCACTGTCTTACTATCTCTGGAGCGACCGCTAGTATTTCCGGGTCGACGTCCGTCGCGAGTTCAGTCGTGGCGAAGCGCCAGTGAGGTCCGGACAGCCAGTAACCACCGACGGCTTGCGACACACATGCACTGTCCGACGGAAGGAGAATGGAGTGGAAACGACCATTGGTTAGTCGATCGGTTGGTCGTCTCATCGGTCGAAGTGTATTTGGTCTTTCGACCGCTTCTGGGAGCCTTCAATTGGTCATCTCAGGTGCAGTGAGCTCCAGACAGCAGAGACTCACTTGATTGTTGCCAACACACGTAAGTTGAGTGGGGACAACTTTGGTTGGAATGACCGTTGGTTAGTCGTTCGGTTGTTCGTCTCATCGGGCGACGTGTATTTGGCCTTCCGACCGCTTCTGGGCCCCTTCAATTGGTCATCTGAGGTGCAGTGAGCTCCGGTCAGCCTAGACTCACTTGACTGTTGCCAACACACGTACGTTTACTGGGTACGACCTTGGTTGGAATGACCGTTGGTTAGTCGTTCGGTTGGTCATCTCATTGGGCGACGTGTATTTGGTCTTCCGACCGCTTCTGGGCCCCTTCAATTGGTCATCTGAGGTGCAATGAGCTCCGGACAGCCGAAACTCACTTGACTGCTGCCAACACACGTAATTTGAGTGGGGACGACCTTAGTTGGAACGACCGTTGGTTAGTCGTTCAGTTGGTCGTCTCATCGGGCAACGTGTATTTGGTCTTCTGACCGCTTCTGGGCCCCTTCAATTGGTCATCTGAAGTGCAGTGAGCTCCGGGCAGCCGAGACTCACTTGACTGTTGCCAACACACGTAAGTTGAGTGGGGACGACCTCAGTTGGAACGACCATTGGTTAGGCGTTCGGTTGGTCGTCTCATTGGGCGACGTGAATTTGGTCTTCCCATCGCTTCTGGGCCCCTTCAGTTGGTCATCTGAGGTGCAGTGCGCTCCGGACAGCCGAAACTCACTCGACTGTTGCCAACACACGTGAGTTGAGTGGGGACGACCTGGGTTGCAACGACCGTTGGTTTAGTCGTTTGGTTGGTCGTCTCATCGGGCGACGTGTATTTGGTCTTCCGACCGCTTCTGTGCCCCTTCAATTGGTCATCTGATGTGCAGTGAGCTCCGGACAGCCGAGACTCACTTGACTGTTGCCAATACACGTAAGTTAAGTGGGGACGATGTTGGTTGAAACGACCGTTGGTTGGTCGTTCGGTTGGTCGTCTCTTCTGGTGACTTGTATTTGGTCTTCCGACCGCTTCTGGGCCCCTTCAATTGGTCATCTGAGGTGCAGTGATCTCCGGACAGCTGATACTCACTTGACTGTTCCCAACACACGTGAGTTGAGTGGGGACGACCTTGGATGGAACGATCGTTCGTTAGTCGTTTGATTGGTCGTCTCATTGGGCGACGTGTATTTGGTCTTCTGACCGCTTCTGGGCCCCTTCAATTGGTCGTCTGAGGTGAAGTGAGCTCCGGACAGCCGAGACTCACTTGACTGTTGCCAACACACGTAATTTGAGTGGGGACGACCTTGGTTGGGACGACCGTTGGTTAGTCGATCGGTTGGTCGTCTCATCGCGCGACGTGTATCTGGTCTTCCGACCGCTTCTGGGCCCCTTCAATTGGTCATCTGAGGTGCAGTGAGCTCTGGACAGCCGAGACTCACTTGATTGTTGATAACACACGTAAGTTGAGTAAGGGGGACCTTGGTTGGAACGACCGTTGGTTAGTCGTTCGGTTGGTCATCTCATTGGGCAATGTGTATTTGGTCTTCCGACCGCTTATGGAAACTTGTGTGTGTCGACTTGTCATTGCTCCTTGTTGTTCCATGGTGATTGGTTTTAGGATTGTCGAGTTCTGGGTGCAAGTGTTTACGTGCAACTGTGTGTGGCTTCTGTGATTTCCACTGCGTACTGGAGTAGCCAGTCGGTCGGTCGCGACAAAGATTAGCGTGTGTATGTTTCCTGGCAGTGTTGATGCTATCTGGCACGGAGTGTAGTTCAAGAGTCCTGTCTTTTTTCATATTTGTCAATGGTTATTGTGCCTTGACTGTATTTAGACGCCTATGTTTGAAGACGTGGTGCTGCTGGTATCTTCACCCTCGCTGACGTGTTCGGTTGTCGTGCCGTTGGTCGGCTGAAGGGAATTGATTAGGTTGTTGGTCGGGCCTTCCGCCGTCCTTGGGTCGGGTTGCCGTCCGTTTATTTAGTATTACGCTTGGCTGCCTGTCTGACCAAAACTTAAGTTACAGTTACTTCCGCATGCGGACCCTTGAAGCACTTATGAGCACCACTGTTCTGTTGTTTTGGATTGTGATTTTCTTTTAGTCTCAAGTCCTTTGCGACGCCTTCAACCGTGTTTTAGTTAGTTTTAATGTTCAGTATGCGGCCATCAGCCGAACATCTACGTGAAATATTTTAACATAAGGCCTTCAGCTGTCGTAAATTAAAATTTGAAAAATCCGTTGTTTAAACCTTGAGAATTTTCTTGTGTCTGAAATTTTGTTGTCCTGGCCTTAAACCTTGAGTGGTTCTATGCTCAGTATATGGCCTTCAGTGTAACTCTATGTGAAATATTTTAAGATGTGGCCTTCAGCAGGGTATTTATGTAAAAGTTTGGTAACTAAGACCTTCAGCGGCGTGTATTCCTTAAGATAATTTTAATAACCTGTATTCGAACGTTCAGCCACGTTGTTTATGAACGATTCTAAGCTCATGTCTGATTAAGTATTTTTATCAAATAAAGTTTGTGTGTTTCTGCAACTAACAGTAACTGACCTTGGCCCCTTTCCACACCTATAACCCTGATCTGCTCTGCCCTGCGAAACCAAGATTTCAACGGCCATGACAATATTCTCCAAATCATAACGCTCATTCCTGTGACCTAGCCTCCCGACGACTGTTGCAGGGTGTTTGGTCTCAGTTTGATGGGAGTGAAACGTAACTTATCTCAAAAGTCCTCCTGTCGCCGCTCAGTGGGCGTTCAGTTGCGATATTGGTGTGCAAATTCCAGGCTTCATCGCCGATGAAGACCAGTCAGCATGGGTGCACGAACCAGGCATCTGCTGCAGAGGCCAATACGCAGCAACGTCCTCTGACCGGTTATTGAGGAGAGACTGTTGGTAGCCCTATGGTTCATCTTGACGGTCTATCGCTCAACAGTAGCAGTTCTGTTCGCCAGAACAAGGCTTCGCAGCTGTCTTCCACCCCGTCAACTAAGGGCGAGGGTGCACTGCAGTTGCCTTGGCGCTGGCTTTGGATAGCACCAATTTGGCATGCATGGTATTCTTCAACTACGGAGGCACGCGAACGGCTTACAAACTTAGCCGTTTCGGAAATGCTTCCAGCCTTGGCTCAAAAAACAATGATTATGTACGTTTGGACGTAAGGCATGTCGCTTCGTTTCCGCATTACGACAACGACTGCACCGTTTACCGCGTCCCCCTGACACACTTTGTATACTTTGTACTGCTAGGGCTACTACCAGCCGTCTGTTAGGTGTTTAGCACATAGACCGCGAACATAGTTGGTGGTCACATTAATTTGTAGGGAACATGTATATTTCTCGTTAAGGTAGGCCTTGGGTGAAATTTGAGGACAATTCGGTTGGGACGAAATCGAAAAAATTTGCATTCCTAATTTATATGTACTGACTAGGACAATATTACGTAGTAAGGTAAGTGGCTGATCGTATCCTGACGTTCCCAATACTCTCAAAACGGTGCGTACGCATCGAACGTTTTGCTTCTATTACCATATATTTTTAGCTATGTTTCAGTGGCAATTATATTATACCCCACGTATTAGGTGTTATAGAATCAAGTTCTTCCTCGTTAGGGATATTAGGGTTTGGTCTGAATACCAAATACTGCTTTCTTCCGTGTAACCAGATACTCCAAAAATAATTTAACAGACTTTGTAAGTTGACTGCTTCTGTGTTGGCAGCGCTGTGAAGCGCTTTGTATTGGATCTCTGACTGCGCTTTCTTTGTAAGAGACTCAGAGGCTGGTTGGACTCGTTGTTGGAATTAATCGCCAGTAGTGTTGGGTTGTTGGAAGTTAGTCGTTAGCAGTGATGGAAGTACTGTTGGGCTGTTGGAGGTGAACAGCCAGCAGTGATGGGTGTTAGAGGTGAGAAGTTGGCACTGGTGGAGGTTAGAGGTCTGGAGTGATAACGTAGGCTAACGATCTGCAAGTATCCGACTTGGAGATTGAAAATTTTTTATGATTATATATCTTTGTACTGGATGTCATTGACGATTTATATTCGTGTTTGAACTAGATGTCACATTACTAAGGTAAAAAAAAAATACACAATTTGCTTTGCAAAAAATCTTTCCTTTGGTAACCACATGCCTATTAGTAGTTAGCGGCTTTAGTAGTTAAAATCTTTTATTTAGCTGGCAGTATTGACGCTCGCTCTATTACAGTAGTTCGCATAATGAAGATTTTTGTGAGGGAAGTGCTTAATGAAATGTATAGGTTATCGTCAGGATTGCTTCTTATTCAGGGCCATTCTTTTGTATTAATTATCTCAAGTCAGGCTGTAATTTTTTTGAGCAGTCAGACTGCGTTGCGGCTAGAATATATTGGGTCAGTGTTGACATGATAAGAAAAAGTAAAGAGAAAGTGGGCTCAGTACGTTCAGTTTTCCTCAGCTGTTTCAGAACCAAATAACGTAGAGGTTTCATCTGCTCAGTCATTCAGCAGTTTAAGTACAGACACACTCAATTAAATAAAGACGTTTCAACTTTCACAGGAAAAGTAAAACATGATACTAGCCTATTTGTACCCTGATGTGAATAAACTGCTTGACAAAGAAAAAGAAGCACGCAAAGTGAAAGGTGAAGAAGGCGATCGGGGGGGGGGGGGGGGGGGGGGGAGGAAATTAAATGAAACTTCATAGTTAGAGAGAGTATGTGAAGATACATAAGAGATTATAAAATTTAACCAAATTTACAAAGAACTTAGCAGCACCTTGTGTGGAAGAGCATTGTTCAGTTAAAAAATGGCAGCACCACACTGTCGCATCATAGGAAAAACATGAGGAGGCATGATGTCCGTGACTCCCGTGACGTGCATACAAAGTTCCTTCAATCACTACCAGCTGTGACTTGCAGTCAAACCAAAGACTTCCCACCCCACATCAGCAGAATCACCGCCGTGCCTCTCGGAACACATTGGAAGAACGGGGACTGTCCCCAGGTCGCCCCATACTTGCCGGCGAGAGTCATCGAGGGTAGTGCAGAACCGCGATTCATAGCTGAACTCTTTGCGACGCCATTCATCAATACTCCATGCTTCCAGGTCATGACACCACTCTAAATTCAGCCGTTTCTGACGTGGTGCTAACGATAGCCTACGTATGGGACGTTAACTGCCTAGGTTCAGATGCTCCCAGCCTCCGACCACTTGTCCATGACGAGACAGTACTTTGCAGGGGAACAATTACTTCTTCTCGGATGGCGGGCGCCGATGTGTTCCACCATACGGCAATCATCCGTTGTGGTGGTCAGACATGTTCCTCTGGAACGTTGGCTACGAGTATACCTACCCTTACATTCCTATGCTGTCCAACATAGGGTCACTGCCACATCCGAATAGCCCAAAATTCTAAGTGTTGCACGATTCGACCGTGCGGCAAATGGAAATCAACAAATGGTTCAAATGGCTCTGAGCACTATGGGACTTAACATCTGAGGTCATCAGTCCCCTAGAACTTAGAACTACTTAAACTTAACTAACCTAAGGACATCACACACATCCATGCTCGAGGCAGGATTCGAACCTGCGACCGTAGCGGTCGCGCGGTTCCAGACTGCAGCGCCTAGAACCACTCGGCCACACTGGCCGGCGGAGATCAACAATGACGTCATTCTGTAAGGATGGAGATCAACAACGAGGTCATTCTGTAAGGTCCTGATAACGCTCTCTCATACGAATAAGCCACATTTCCCTTTCCTTCACAACGATCTCTCAGCATCGTACGCTGCACCTCCTGGTTACAACAGAGAACTCGAGCAACACGAATATAGTATGTGGGACGCTCTATTTTTCACAGTGAATAACAACTCTAAATAATTACACACCTACCGACGGTGGGTACGATTACGATGTTACTTTGATATTCGACCAGGTGTTTTGCGGGCTTCACCTCTATCACGCACCGTGTTACGACCACTCCACACCGCGAGACTGAATGACACCTGATGAATATTCAGTCGCGTGACGCGGTAAGGAAATTACACAATCGGAGCGGAGACGAATGGTGAATCAGTCTAGTGGCGAAATTCTTTGCTGCAAGCTACTTCGACAAAGTGGAGAGCACCTAGAAGCGTACATCTCGCAAACAACGAAGTTAGTCGGCTGTTCGTGTGCTTCTGTCGTGAGCAACTATGGAACGTTGTTCAATGACGGTGATACCACGAGTGGGGGGGCGTGATCTATGTAATCCACCCCTTTTCACAGAACTTGGAGTTCGGAGGTTTGCATACGCTGTAGATCACGTTAGGAAGCGACCCGTGGCAGGTCTGACGGTAGACCACAATGCTGGTGGACGTGCTAGAGTATCTCGCGTCGGCACACAAACCGTGCATTCGAACGTTAGCGTTGAGCGTGCCGAGTTTCTAACAACCAAAAAAAAAAAAAAAAAAAAAAAAGTGAAGCACCCACAAGACATGATCAAATGTCAGTGTTGGCGGGTATGGAAATCATTGGAGCAGCAGTTCTCTGTGACGGTTAGAGCGGTTGACAGAGTTCATTAGCGTTCGTGTTTGGTGTTGTTACCAAGCGTGGTAGGGTACTTAAGGGACGTGAACAGCTTACGATGTTGGCTGGTCACTCTGAACGAGACGGAGACGCCGATTACTAGAGTGAGACAGCGTTATCAGCAACTGACAGAGTTTGAAAGGGATCTCGCTGTGACTCTACAACTGGATGGCTGGTCAGTACCCAGATTTGTGAGGTATTCCGATGCAACAGCGGGTCGATGATGTACTGCATATGGACGTGAGGGAGAGCAGGCATACTTTTTGTCAAAGTGCCGGCCGACCAAGCTGACCATCAAGAGGGAGGATCCGCGTATTGTGCACCAAGTACGACGTAAGTCCTTCACATCTGCGCCTGCAATTCGAGAACAGGAAACTGACCCCTCCAACGTTTCATGTTACCCCGTGATATTGGTCGGAGAACAGCAGCAGAGTGGAGAATTACCGCCCCATGCGTAGGCTTCCCTCAACACAGCAACGCTAATGGGGCCGGCAACTGTGACCGAGCGGATCTAGGCGCTTCATTCCGGAAGCGCGCTGCTGCTATGGTCGCAGGTTCGAATCCTGCCTCGGGCATGCATGTGTGTGATGTCCATAGGTTAGTTAGGTTTAAGTAGTTCTAAGTCTAGGGGACTGATGACCTCAGATGTTAAGTCCCACAGTGCTTAGAGCCATTTGAACCTGTGATCAGTGTCTAATATTCAGAGTCTGTTAGTCACAAAGCATTCACTCGGTTCCTAGCGACCGATTTCTTTGCTGCGAAACAAAAGGAAAAAAATATGAATACGGTTTTCAAACTAAAAAATGGCCTATAAAAACAAATAACCAAAAAATAGTATCGAGCTCAGTTTAAAGTTCTGTTTAGAACTCAGGGATTTTAACTACACCATGTGTGTATATTGAACCGGGGACCTAGAAACGACGGATAGTCTTTGTCAGTGGTTCACAACCCCACAACAGGCCACAGCAGCCTACCCACCTCACCGCTGCCCCCAGCAAACCTAGGGTTATTGTGCGGTTCGGCCCCCAGTAGATACTAGCAACGAAAATATTATAGTTCATCTGAAATGCGAAATTGATGTAGATATTTTTGTAATTATTAGAGCTACTAAAATAGTCTGTGTGTAATTCTGTGAGAAGATTTTTCACACTTAATTTGAATGAAAATGGAATTATGATGTCTTAAACGGTTCAGGAAATATCTGAAGTGAACAGCTTAGCTGAATCATCCTGTACATTTCACATGAAAGCTTGCTCCTCGTTAAGCGTATCTAATACATTGTCGGCCATTTCCTGGAACATAGTGAATAGACTGAATCGTAATAGGCCTCACATGTAACTTAGCGTTACTGGGTAAGACTTGTATCCTAACTGGCACTGGTATTACAAGCATATACAGGGCTTCCAACACCGAAATCATCAGCGTCCGCCACCGAAGTTTCTTGAGCAACTATGTAACACTCTCGCACCAACTAAACGACTACGTGACGAAATACGCTGCTCTTCATGGGATCGTCTCCATCTCTTCCATCAGTTACAACTGGTAAGGGTCCCGTGTTGATGAAAAATACTCAAGAATCGGTGGAACAAGAGCCTTGTAATCTACTTACTCTTTTGATGAGTTACATTTCCTTATGACTATTCCTGTGAATCTCAGTCTGGCATTTGCTTTTCTTTTCATTTAAGCTCGCTCCGAATAGATACTCCTAGATATTTTATGCAAGATATTGTTTTCAGTAATTTGTCGTCAATACTGTAGTTGTAAAGGGGTGCATTTCTTTTCCCGTGTCTGCGCAATATGCTACATTTATTTACGTTCAGGGCCAGGTGTCAGACCCTGCACCACTCATCAACCATATGTAGGTCATTCTGAAAACTGATACTATCTTCTGGCTTGCTGCTTTGTTGTAGATAACGAAATCATCTGCGTACAATCTTAAACAGCTTCTGATACTCTCCAGTGCATCATTTATATACTTTGTTAACAGTAACGATCCTGTCACACTTCCCTGGGGTGCTCCGGAAATTAAGAACGACGTGATGAGTTCCGTATGCAAGGATGTCTTGCATGCAGTCTGAAATATGGTCCGATAGTCGCTAAGCTCTTACTTCTTTTTCACTAAACGACAGTAAGGAACGGTGTCAAATGCCTTTCTGAAGTCAAGAAACGCGTCAGCAGCCTGAACGCCATAGTCCACAGCGCTATGGATCTCATGGAGAAACAGAGCGAGCTGAGTTTCGAAAGAACACTGCTTGCGGAATCCATGTCATTCTCTGCCATACGACGCCATAAAGATAACGTATGGAGAGGCATGTAGTCAGCAAACCGTTCTCCCGGCCGTTTTTCTGACATTCCAGACCTTAGAGCCGCTATTTCTGAATCAAATAGGTCCTCAATTGGCATCACGAGGCTAATTGCACCCCGTAACAGTCGTCCCAGCAAGCATAAATCCTTGGCAGTACTAAGAATCGAACACAGGCCGTCCACATGGCAGCTCTCTAAGCTGACCACTAACTGCGGGGGCGGACTTAATAGTGGTCTTGAGGTTTCCTTAATGTTTTTGGTGACATCTGGTCGGAAGACGGATGAGGGATTTGGCATCATGATTACACTGCTCCTGCTCCAGCGCCCCCAAGATCGAATATACCCAACGTTATACACTATGAACGTGTTAGGAAAGCGAATCATGAGAGTATATTTTGGAAATAACACAGTGCCGTAGTCAGCTACATATTCGGTGTATAATTCTAATGGTTATTTTATCGAAGTTATGCGAAACGAGTCAGTTTATAGGACATGTGTACATGACTGATGTTAAAATTAATGAAAACATTATTAAATTACTCCTACTCATGCGACTATACTCAAAAGTAAGTTCTTTTTTAATTTTTTGCCTCATATTCAACTCGTTTCTGGACAACGGACGGCCTTAATAATGTGCTTTAAAGCTATAATGTTGTAGGTCTGGATATTACTATTCTTCTCAAATTGTGATGCATTAATCATGACGAAATTCATTAGCGAATGTATGTATTGCGACAGCTCAGTTATGATGTTTAGCTTCTTGAAGAGTTAGCTACATTTCGCCGGTGGGTGAACAACACGTACGGATCCTGCAAAAGTAATAGGACCATTAAGCAGCTCTTCTTGAACAACATTGTTAGGTACAAAACCAAAAGTGTCCACGGTTTTATACACTGGCATCCTTTGCTTCTTGTAATATCTTCTCCGACGGTAAGGCATGGCTGTGTGCTGCGTGCGGCTGCCTCGAGTCGAATGAGCATGCAGCTGCCTGTATAGCGGATGTGCCTACTGATAAGACTGGGCGCGGCAGGAAGTAGCGCCTTGATAAACCGCAATGGCGGCGCCGGAAGTCGAGCAATTCTGCGGATCGCGCTCAGTTAAAACTTAGCGCGATGCTCCCAGCCCTAGCGGCTGCCGAGCGAAACTCGTTCAAGGTCACCCGCCAATATGAGATGGTTTCCCACAGAAAATTATTCCGTAGGACATTATTGAGTGGTTCATACTTTTTTTCAATATTAGGAATTATATAAAGAGCAAAATTACCTGAACTTATTCGTTTGAGAAGCTCAGTAATAAGCTACTTCCAATTCAAATTTTCATCAGTATTTACATCCAGAACTTTCGTGTTTGCATAAGTGCCGATTCTGTTTGTTCAGTGTCAAATGAGAAGTCGTTCATGCATATAAGGAATAGTAGTGGACCCTAAATTGAATCCTATGGAACTCCATTTGCAGTGTCTGCTCAGCATCTAAAATTTTCTTACATTCTTACAATCTTTGAATTGTTCAGCGCTACCTTTTACGTTCTGTAGTTTACGTATGATTCAAACCAGCTAAGCGTAAAACCATTAATTCCAAAAACTTGAGTTTTCTAAGAGAGTAACATGATCTTCACAATCAGGTGCCTTGCAAAGATCACAAAAATATCAACTGGCGATATATTATTATTTAAGGCTAGTGTTATTTGATGCGTCAATACATAAACATCATTCTCAGTCGACCAACCCTTCTGTAATCAAAACCGCGATATGCTAAGCAGACTGTTTACACTTAAGTGTAAGACTACTCTTAAGTGCACCATTTTTTCGAATACTTCGGAAAAATATGTAAATAACGAAACTGGACGAAAATGGTTTTAGTCTGTCTTATCACCTTCAAGACGTTCAACAACTGCGTGTTTACACCTGTCTGGAAGAATTCGCCGTGCCAGTGAGGCACTGAATAGATCGCCAAGGAATTTATTTTTCAAACTGGAAAATTTTTCAGAATTCTCTTTGAAATTCCGTTAACATCGCATGAACTTTTGCTTTTTAGAATTTTTTCTAATTCCGTTAGTTCCAGTGAAGGATTTTGGTGCTACTTCTAGTTGCTGAAAGTTCTGTGGATTATTATTCTTAGTATATTCTCTTGCTTCTTCAACTGAATCATTTAGTCCCATTTTTACTGCTACATTTAGAAAGTGATTGTTAAAGGTACTCTCATCTTGTGAATTATAGACCACAACGTTGTCATGTAGTGCAGCTGATGGAATTGTCCATGCTTATACTCATCAGTGTAAATTACAACGCAGTCGCAGTGGTCGGATAAAATTCCATAAAACATCGATTTAAAAATGTAGTGTGCCGTGTAATTCTTTTTATAGTTAACAGGAGGTGGTAAGGAATTTATTTATTTTACTTTATTTATTTATTTCCGAATTGTAGACCTGTTACTGATGTTCAAAACAGGTCGTACATCTTACAATTTTCGTTTTTCATCATTTTACAGTTTTCTTTTCTTTTGTTTTATCTACAGCATTTACAAAGAAGGGTACTTTTCAAAATAACTACAATTTAAGGTTGAAATATAAACAAAATTTTGTTGTTTTTTAAGAAGAATATAAAAAGATGATAAGATAGTGAAGAAATTTGTTAGTACCATCACCGAATGTGACTGACGGTGAATACCTCGGAATGGTTTCTTCGAGCTGTTGACCACCAGTCTCATACACACACACACACACACACACACACACACACTCACACATGGTTATTAGTGGAGAAACAATATTGCTTATCATATTTATTACTAATCCTATGTATTAACTACTTTAGGTGCCCATCCATGTACAGCATTTGACGATTTCTTGGCTAGATCGTCAACACCTTATGCTTATTTACTGTACATCTCAGCTTCCTCCTCCTGTTCGTCCTCATTGTCACTATTTGCGCTGTCACTGTAGGTATCGCAGTCCACCCTCTGGAGATTGTTTTTACGCTGCACATACGCATGTCTGTAATGTCGTGTCCGCTTGTACTCTTCATGTGTTGTTTTTGAAATACTGTTTGTCAGTGCGTTTAATTGTGCCAATTGTTCTTCGTCTCTTATTGCTGTGTATATATCTATGTCTGTATCTGTGTAGTCTAAGTGTAGTGTATGTCTATCGTTCGCGTATTGCCAGCAGGAAAAGACAGTGTGTTCTGGGGAACCTTCTTCCCCGTATGTGCATGTAGGTGTCTGCCTCATACTCACGCGGACTAAGTGCGTGGGATAAGGTCCGTGTCCGGTTAAGAAATGTACCATACCGCGGCTTGGATCCATATGCCTCATTCTCAACCGCTCTCTTATGTCAGGGAGGAAGTCGTGCAGTGTGTCCAAACGCCAACTTTTAAGGTGACGTATCGTCTCTATGGGCACACCGGTTATTGTGTGTACCTTATCTAGTCTCCCCACCTTTAACCAGTACCTTGCAGCTCTGCATTTGATGGTGATATCTATGGGGCACATTCCGAGCACCACAGACAGTGCATCCGCTGAGGTGGTACCGAAGGCTCCAGATAGCCTCAGTAGGAAACTTCTCTGCCCTCGTCTGACCGATGCTTTGTTGGTGACCACGTTCAGTCTGTGTGCCGACGTGCTAGCTGCAAAGCTGAGTACTGATTCCAAGAGCGCACAGTGGTATGTCCGTATGACTGGTAGAGGTAGTCTGTACTGTTTTGAATTTAGCCTCACCAGTTTGTGTAGTATTTTTTCTGCTTTGTCTGTTTTTAGCTTTATGTGTTCGTGTAAATTCAATTTTTCTTCTATGTGTACCCCAAGATAGCGCGTAACGTGTGTTCATTTGATGTTTGTGCCCTCAATTTTAACCGAAGGATTCCTTTGGAGTGATGCTTTCAGTAGAGTGTATGTTGTTTTGTTTTCGGCTATCCTGAGTTTGTTGTTGTGACACCACTGAGTAATTGTTTGTAGTATTCCACTGGCTTTCTCTTCTAACTGGGCTCTGTTGTTTGCAGTGACTAAAACTAATAGATCATCTGCGTAGGCGACAATTCCGTCTGACATGTCATCCCCATCCAGAAGTTGTAAGAGAGGTTCGATTGTTATGTCCCAGAAGATGGGACCGCAGATCGACCCTTGAGGACAGCCTTTGGTAATTCTTTTAATTACTTTCCCGGTGTCCATCTGCCATTTGACTGCTAGGTCTTTGCAGTAGTCTAGAAAACTGTTGTACAGTGACTGCGGTACCTCCAGATGTCTTAGGCTGTGAAACAGTGCGGGCCACCAGAGATTATCAAACGCTCAGGCAATGTCAATCATTATTGCCATTGCGTATTTCTGTTTTGTGGTGTTAACTAAGTGCAGTGCCTGGTTGATGGCATCATCTATTGATCTGCCAGTTCTGAAGCCGAACTGGTGTTGGCTCATACCCCTGAGAGCTCTGTGTGTTTGCAGGCGATTACACAGTAGCTTCTCCTGAATCTTTGCTAGGGTGAAACTTCCAGGCAGATTAAAACTGTGTACCGGACCGAGGCTTGAACTCGGGAGGTACTGGCAGAATTGAAGCTGTGAGGACGGGGCGTCAGTTCAAACGGTTCAAATGGCTCTGAGCACTATGGGACTATGGGACTTAAATGCTCTAGAACTTAGAACTACTTAAACGTAACTAACCTAAGGACATCACACACATCCATGCCCGAAGCAGGATTCGAACCTGCGACCGTAGCGGTCGCGCGGTTCCTGACTGAAGCGCCTAGGACCGCTTGGCCACTCCGGCCGGCCGGGGCATGAGTCGTGCTTGGGTAGCTCAGATGGTAGAGCACTTGCCCGCGAAAGGCAAAGGTATCAAGTTCGACTCTGTCTCGGTCCGGCACACAGTTTTAATCTGCCAGGAAATTTCATATCAGTGCACACTCCGCTGCAGAGTGAAAATCTCATGCCTTTGCTGGGACGTTTATTAGGCATTTTGGCCTGTAAGTCTTTGGATCTGAAGGATCCCTGTCCGCTGATTTCTTAATAATGACTGCTTTGGAAGTCTTCGATACTGTAGGTACACTACCCAGCCGTAAGGCATCGTTCAGTAACGTTGTTAGGAATGGGGTGATCTGCGGTGCTAGTTTTTTCAGTGTTTCCGAGTGGATACCATTTGGTCCAGGTGCTTTCTTGTTTTTGAGCTCTGAGATTGCTGGCGCAACCTCTTCTTGCGCAAACGAATACTTTGGTCCGCAGGCATCCCCAACTTCTGGCTGCGGGCGCTGAGGAACTCGCTGACGGTGGGCCCGCTGATCACTGAGCGCGACGCCGAGGTGCTGCGCCACCTGGTCGACATTCGCGTCGTCATGGAGGACCGCGAGGAGCCCGGCTTCCGGCTGGAGTTTCACTTCGCGCCCAACGACTACATCGCGGACTCGGTGCTCACCAAGGAGTTCGATGTGAGCTTCGACCCGGAGCCGGAGGACCCGCTGTGCGGCGGCGGCATGCGCATCGTCTCGATGCGAGGCAGCGGCGTCACCTGGAAGTCGCCGGAGGCCGACGTGACGCGGCACCCGCGCTCGGGCAGGACCTGCGACTCCTGCTTCCACTTCTTCGCCCGGTAAGCTTGCACCGGCCCTGTCTTCTTCAGCTCATGCCAGGCCACCAGAATATACTGAGGTGACAAAAGTCATGGGATAGCGATATGCACATATACAGATGGCGGTAACATCGCTTGCACAAGGTATAAAAGGATAGTGCATTGGCGGAGCTGTCATTTGTACTCGGGTTATTCACGTGGAACGGTTTCCGACGTGATTACGGTCGCACGACGGGAATTAACAGACTTTGGACGATGAATGATACTGGGAGCTAGAAGCATGGGACATTGCGTTTCCGAAATCGTTAGGGAAACCACTACCGCGAGATCCACAGTGTCCGGCGTGTGCCGGGATTACCAGATTGCAAGCATTACCTCTTACTACGGACAACTCAGAGGCCGACGGCCTTCTCGAAACGACCGAGAGCAGCAGCTTTTGCGTACATCTACATCTACATCTACATTTATACTCCGCAAGCCACCCAACGGTGTGTGGCGGAGGGAACTTTACGTGCCACTGTCATTATCTCCCTTTGCTGTTCCAGTCGCGTATGGTTCGCGGGAAGAACGACTGCCGGAAAGGCTCCGTGCGCGCTCGAATCTCTCTAATTTTACATTCGTGATCTCCTCGGGAGGTATAAGTAGGAGGAAGCAATATATTCGATACCTAATCCAGAAACGCACCCTCTCGAAACCTGGACAGGAAGCTACACCGCGATGCAGAGCGCCTCTCTTGCAGAGTCTGCCACTTGAATTTGCTAAACATCTCCGTAACGCTATCACGCTTACGAAATAATCCTGTGACGAAACGCGCCGCTCTTCTTTGGATCTTCTCTGTCAACCCGACCTGGTACGGATCCCACACTGATGAGCAATACTCAAGTATAGGTCGAACCAGTGTTTTGTAACCCACCTCCTTTGTTGATGGACTACATTTTCTAAGGACTCTCACAATGAATCTCAACCTGGCACTCGCCTTACCAAGAATTAGTTTTATATGATAATTCCACTTCAAGTCGTTCCGTACGCATACTTCCAGATATTTTACAGAAGTAACTGCTATCAGTGTTTGTTGCGCTATAATATAATCATACAATCATTCTTTCTATGTATTCGCAATACATTACATTTGTCTATGTTAAGGGTCAGTTGCCACTCCCTGCAGCAAGTGCCTATCCGCTGCAGATCTTCCTGCGTTTCGCTGCAATTTTCTAATGCTCCCACTTCTCTGTATACTACAGCGTCATCCGCGAAAAGCCGCATGGAAGTTCCGACACTATCTACTAGGTAGCGTTACCAGTGCTCACACACAAGCAACACTGCGTGAAATAACCGCAGAAATCAATGTGGGAAGTACGACGAACGGATCCGTTAGGACACAGCGGCGAAAGTCGGCGTTAATGGGCTACGGCAGCAGACAACCGACGGGAGTGCCATTACTAACTGCACAACATCGCCTGCAGCTGCTCTCCTAGGCTCGAAACCTTATCGATTGGTCCCTAGACCACTAGAAAACTGTTGTCTGGTCAGATGAGTCCCGATTTCTGTTGATAAGACCTGATGGTATGGTTCGAGTGTGGAGCAGACCCCACGAACCCATGGATCCACGTTGTCAACAAGGCAGTGCGCAAACTGGTTGTGGCTCGATAACGATCTGAGCTGTGTTTGCATGGAATGGACTGGGTCTTCTGGTCCATGTGAACCGATCATTGACTAAAAATGATATGTTCGGCTATTTAGAGACTATTTTCAGCCGGTCATGGTCTTCAATACTGTATCACCAGGCCACAGATGTCGGCGACTGATTCGAAGAACATTCTGGACAATTCGAGCGAATGATTTGGCCATCCAGACCGCCGGACATGAATGCCATCGAACATTTATGAGACATAACTGAGAGGTCAGTCCGTGAACAAAATCCTGTCCCTTCAACACTTTCGTAACTGTAGATGACTATAGAGGCAGCATTGCACAATATTTCTGCAGGACACTTCCAGCGATTTGTTCAGTCCATGACACGTCGAGCTGCTCCACCGCGCCGGGCAAAAAGAGGTCCTACACGATTTTAGAAGGTACCCCATGACTCTTGTCACCTCATTTTAGCAACGTTAGGAAGTAAACTGAAACGTTCCTTCTCGTCCATCCTCGGAACTTCCGCAGCGTTGGGCGAAAATCCAAAATGCGGGCGCTGCCAGACCCCTTCGACGTGCGTTGGGCAACACTAATTAAGCTACATATTGCTTCGTGGTTTTTATGGGAACGGTTTACTGGCGGATCTGGATCAGTTCTTTGTTCTGCTACACGTATACACATACATACTCTTGCAAGAGGAACATAGAAACTTACCCTCACTTATTTGATTCGTATTGACTTGGTGTGCAGGGCACCACTAGCACCTCAGCATATGTTACACGTTTTCGAGCAAAAAAAAGCTTCAAATGTTTAGGCTTGCTGTACAGTTTGTGTGATCGCTTTTAATTATGGAGCCCACAGCCGAGCGAAGAAGCACCTAGTTTCATAAGTGCGAGATATCTGGATCGAGACTCATTGCCGGTACATCTTCAATTGTATTCCCACATCATTCTAGCAACACACTCCGAAATACCGCAACCTATCGATTAATTTGTTATTTCCAAATTTTTTCTCTTGGACAAAGGAGATTTCTTTTCGTGAGTAGGTTCAAATGGCTCTGAGCACTATGCGACTTAACTTCTGAGGTCATCAGTCGCCTAGAACTTCGAACTAATTAAACCTAACTAACCTAAGGACATCACACACATCCACACCCGAGGCAGGATTCGAACCTACGACCGTAGCGGTCGCTCGGTTCCAGACTGTAGCGCCTAGATTCGCACGGCCACTCCGGCCGGCTTTTCGTGAGTAGTTTCGATATAATAACATGATACACAACTATCAGTTAATTCAGTATAGCCATTTTATTTATATTAATGCATGTACATTTGGGAAAAGTAACCTAGGGAGTGCTGCACGAATGAGGTTGATATTGATCACAGAAGCATGGAAAATAATAATTATTGCGGCATACAGCGTATGCGAAGAAAGCCAAATTTCTGCATGGGCACGTTTTTTCCAATAAGCCTATTGCAAAACAAACTTAGTTTACATTCATAAACGATTCTCCGTCAGCACACAACTTCGTTGCGTACTACATACATCTGTTGTTAGAATTACAGGTAATGAAAGAAAAAGCGCCGGAAACAAGATTAGATCCAGACACCTTGCAATAATGAAACTAATTGCTTACTTTTCTTCTCTCCTTCTTTCTTTTCTCGCTCGACTGTGGACTTCTTGAGTGCTACGAACCATAGGAAGTATATAAGCACTCCTCAAATCTTCAAACTTGGTTTTCTCGAAGTGGGTTGAGAAATGCGTATCCCCGTTTACGTATGTTGAAAATCCAGTTGTGCCTTACACAACCTATCAACATGAATCAAATCGGTGCGGGGAAGTTCGTAAGGTCCTCTTGTTAGTTCGTCTAAGGCTAGGTGACATATCGGGCGACACGTTTGTCCCAGCGAACTTGCTCAGCTGCCAGGCTTTCAGCTTCCTCCCGGTTTGTCGTCATGCACACATTTAAAACAAAGTTTTGTTTTCTTTACACGCTACCAGTTTTCCAGTAAAACTTCACCCATGGAATGGAAGGAGTTGTCTGGATGGAATTATTTTTGGTTCAACTTAAGACTGCATTATTACATGTCGGGCGTTTTATTTTATTCGACAAATGGTCAAATTTTTTTCGTTGACGCAAAGTGAACCATTTTGAGCCACTAATAGCTTCAAAAATGAGTATTCAAAGTCATTCTTTCTTCTAGCCGGCCGCGGTAGCCGTGCGGTTCTAGGCGCTCCAGTCCGGAGCCGCGCTGCTGCTACGGTCGCAGGTTAGAATCCTTCCTCGGGCATGGATGTGTGTGATGTCCTTAGGTTAGGTAGGTTTAAGTAGTTCTAAGTTCTAGGGAACTGATGACCATAGCAGTTGAGTCCCATAGTGCTCAGAGTCATCTGAACCATTTTTTCTTTCTTCTAGTGTTCTAAATATGGACTTCGTTATTGTTCTTGAATTGTGTCGAAAGTTTTTTCATTCATAATTATCAAGTTATTCTCTCAGGAAGCGACTGATAGTTAACTTGATGTTCTGTGCCACATTTATCTGATTTTTATTTCTTCTTTTTTGCGGTTGAATCTTAAAAGAATAATCAAACTCAACACAGCGAATCTGGCTTAACAAAGGGTGTTTGCAACTAAAAATAGTGCCAAATTATTTCACCATAAAGTCAAGAACGTATGCAATGCTGTCAAGCATCCACAGTTAGCGCTTTTCATTTACATTTGTGACGGAATACGTACAGCGGTTATATGCAGGAGGATTCCGAGATTATGTTAAAAACTTTCAGAGATCATGAAGAAGGGTACATTTTGTCAGTTTGAGATAAGGAACACTGGTCTGGAAAAGACGGAGCCGATACTTATAACTGAAAACCGTTCTGATACCTCTGATAATGAAATGCATACACCGGATTATAGGGCAGGCGACATTCAGAGGTGGTACTACAGGGGAAAAAAAAGAAAAAAAATGCCCAGTAAACATGGGCTAAAAAAAGCATCGCTTAAAAGATATGAGCTCTTGTTCAGTGGAAAAGGTGTATTTCCCAGTGTCCAACATGAGCGAGTGCTCATAGCTATTGAGGTATGCATTTTAGATCCCATGCTTCCTACACGTCGTCATGGAATCATTCTGTCTGCTGGCTGGTTATAATTAAAGGGCAGCTACCCACAGAGGTCCAGTACGGGCTGTAACTATCACACGCTAACCAAACTTCATATATATGCTAATGCGTTAATGCGGAACTGATTTACATTCAAAAAATTATTTCCTATATTGGCCACCAGGTGGAAATCTGGCTCTGTACACTCTTTTTATGACGGTATCACATCCACGCTGTCGTTTGACAAGCCATAACGTGAGTGATGAGTATGGTTATCGAGAAGAAAGTCCATCCGCTGCTAGCGAAACTTTTTGACGTGAACGGAAGCGATCACAGAGCAGCATTTAGAGAGTATGACCGACTGAAAGGTCTGAGGTGAGACCCGATGTCATTAAATGGTTAAAATAATACGAGAACGAAATTTGAAGGCAAGGGTGAGCTTGGTGTGCCACCTGGAAGAGGATGGCGACCCATCCCAGTAGAGGTTACTGAAGAGGTTGCCGTTGCTGTAATTGACAATGCAGCACGTGCCACGGGTAGTACTAGTGCTCGTGCAGTGTCACGTGAATTGTCCATTTCATGATCAACAATACGAAAAGTTTGCGGTTTAATGTACAATCCATCCAAGATCCAGACGGTGTATCAACTGAAATAAATGTGTGTACAATCTTATTGGATTTAACTGCTTTGGTGATCAGTCCCTAAGCTTACACACTATTTAACCTAAATTATCCTAAGGACAAACACACACACCCATGCCCGAGGGAGGACTCGAACCTCCGCCGGGACCAGCCGCACAGTCCATGACTGCAGCGCCTTAGACTGCTCGGTCGACTTAAATCTCATGATCCACAGCAACGTTGAGTATTTGTTCTTCCATTTCTGACACGGCTCGAAGATGATGAAACGTGGCCAGATAATATTCTACGCAGTGACGAGGCGTAGTTTACGCTCCATGGTGCACTGAATGCAGAGAACTGCCGAATTTGTGGTACATTCGGTTCGCTCTTCTTTGAAAAGAATACACCCAAAGTTCCTGTCTGGTGTACCGTGTGGCTGGCCGCTGTGGTCGAGTGGTTCTAGGGGCTTCAGTCCGTAACCGCGCTGCTGCTACGGTCGCAGGTTCGAATCCTGCCTCGGGCATGGATGTGTGTGATGTTCTTAGGTTAGTTAGGTTTACGTTGTTGTAAGTCTAGGGGGCTGATGACGTCAGATGTTAAGTCCCATAGTGCTTAGCGCCATTTGAACCTTTTATTTTTGTGTGTGTGTGTACCGTGACGCTTGCATTTTGGACAGCACGCGACTCCTGGTTTCGAAGAGCGCCCTGTGTCGAAACTACTGTTTTCTATACTTCGGAGCAACACCTTATATCGCCCGCCCAGTGAAAGATCGCCTTAACGCTACTTTGAAAAAAACGTGTCCGAGCACTATGGGACTTAACTTCTGAGATCATCAGTCTCCTAGAACTCAGAACTACTTAAACCTAACTAACCTAAGGACATCACACACATCCATGCCCGAGGCAGGATTCGAACCTGCGACCGTAGCGGTCACGCGGTTCCAGACTGTAGCGCCTAGAACCGTACGGCCACCCCGGCCTGCACGCAATTTTCCACGAACATTTTATCTCCAGGGGTTTTCCATATGCATGGCCTGTAAGGCCACCTGATCTGAGTCGATGTGACATTTGGCTCTACGGATACCTAAAAGAACGCGTTTATCGGGGACGTTTACGGTCTCTGCCTGATCTGAAATCCAGTGCGTAGACACACGTTGCTCACATTTCGCCGGAATAGCTATGAGCTACTATTGATCACATCGTTTTAGGGACGCAGCATCTCTTTGACGTCTCCGATGCTCGTGTTGAACAAAGCACTTATTCGACATTTATGCCCATGTCCCGTTGCTAATCCATTACATATGGAAACACTTACATATTCCTTTGTTGTAGTAAGAGCGCCAGATTTGCAGCTGGTGGCCAAAATTGGAACTAATGCTTTTCCAGTGCAAATCGGTTCCGAATTAACGCGTTCGTTTATCTACCACGTTTCGTAGCCCACACAGGACCTTTGTCAGTAACTGCACTTTAATTATAACCACCTGGTATTGTGAAGGTGCAGTTAAAATGCCAAATACTCCGAAGAGTACAGCCTACAGACTATCCTTACTGTCTGCTTTGCTGCATCCACCACTTTTTAAGTGATAAATTACCCTGGAAAAGTATTCCATAGGGTATTATTTTGTGGAGATAAAGAAAATATGTTAGGACGTTGATTCGTTTATTTCCAAGGATAGCTATTATGGATAGAGCAAGAGCAACTCGACTTAATAGTTTGAGCCGCTCAGAACTTGCCTCTTTCAGTTCAACTTTTAATGAATATGCACGTCAAAAATTTTGAAGTTTCTAACCTTGTTACCTCTCTCCTCTTCGGGTGCTACATCGGTTGTATGTAGGAATCTGCTTTTTGTACAAATGTCTCCAAGCCATGTTAGCGAAGAGTACTCGAGTTCTGCCTTGCACCTGAGCGAATCCCGTCATGTGTGTTCTATTATACAGGGTGATTAAAAAAAAAATACCACAACTTTAAAAATGTGTATTTAATGAAAGAAACATAATATAACCTTCTGTTATACATCATTACAAAGAGTATTTAAAAAGGTTTTTTTCACTCAAAAACAAGTTCAGAGATGTTCAATATGGCCCCCTCCAGACACTCGAGCAATATCAACCCGATACTCCAACTCGTTCCACACTCTCTGTAGCATATCAGGCGTAACAGTTTGGATAGCTGCTGTTATTTCTCGTTTCAAATCATCAATGGTGGCTGGGAGAGGTGGCCGAAACACCATATCCTTAACATACCCCCATAAGAAAAAACCGCAGGGGGTAAGATCAGGGCTTCTTGGAGGCCAGAGATGAAGTGCTCTGTCACGGGCTGCCTGGCGGCCGATCCATCGCCTCGGGTAGTTGACGTTCAGGTTTCATAACTAACCTTTTTCGTAGGACTCTCCATACAGTTGATTGTGGAATTTGCAGCTCTCTGCTAGCTCTGCGAGTCGATTTTCCTGGGCTGCGAACAAATGCTTGCTGGGTGCGTGCTACATTTTCATCACTCGTTCTCGGCCGTCCAGAACTTTTCCCTTTGCACAAACACCCATTCTCTGTAAACTGTTTATACCAACGTTTAATACACCACCTATCAGGAGGTTTAACACCATACTTCGTTCGAAATGCACGCTGAACAACTGTCGTCGATTCACTTCTGCCGTACTCAATAACACAAAAAGCTTTCTGTTGAGCGGTCGCCATCTTAGCATCAACTGACGCTGACGCCTAGCCAACAGCGCCTCAAGCGAACAAATGTACAACTAAATGAAACTTTATAGCTCCCTTAATTCGCCGACAGATAGTGCTTAGCTCTGCCTTTTGTCGGTGCAGAGTCTTAAATTCCTAAAGTTGTGGTATTCTTTTTGAATCACCCTGTAAAATGATGCATCTGACAGCTTTTACCTGCACGTGTCCTCTTGGGCTATGGTCTTCACATTGTCTAATGCAAATTTCGTCAGATGCGCTAAATTGTGCTCTTACACTATTGCTTCGTGTACCATTGGAGCTGACCGCTTGCTGACACTCTATTTTTAAAGTCTTATAGATATATGTGGATATCTTATTGCTCCCTAGCAACTGAAAACCAGTGAAATTTCAAGTATTTTCCTCGCCTATGTCAGTAGTTTACTGGAAGGAAGATAAGGTTTAGTGTCCAGTCACTGAGAGGAAAATCATGAAGTCAAAGCGCAGACTGGAAAATGATGGTGAAGGAAATAGGCCATCTCTTACTTAAATGAACCACCTTTAGTTATTTATGAAAAATATACAAAATTTTAAATTATAGGGCTAGAAGAGGATTTGAAAAGCCGTCCTCCACAATACGAATCTAGTGCTTTAAATACTACTTGACCCGCAATATTTTATTGCAGTTCAAAACTTTCGAATGTGGGTGGCCACATTTATAAAAACTTATGTGGCTGAGTAGTCAAAACATTGTTACTGTCGCAAAGACATATTACATCACATACTATTATATATTAAGTGAGCAACATTGACAAATAGATTGCATTTACATTTTATTCGTGGTTTCTGTTTTTAACAGTTATTGCAAACACCAACCGTCACAGATCCTGATTTGATTTTTCTGTTATGTACACTCTTCCTAACAAGCTTCAAATCAGACATCGATATAAGTGAAACTTGCTTCACATAGCAGTCTTACCGATTATTATCGTGAACTTCATTAAAACATACGTTCTTCTCTTTGTAGGGAACTAATGTACTTGCCAACTCAAGCATGTGTCAGATATCTGTTTCATTCCAGCATCTGAAGTTGTGTCTCTGTGATTTGCTGAGTATTCATTACTTGAGCTATACTCCCACTGGTGCACCCACTTAAGTGAATTTACGTTGCAGTAACGACTGTCTACATGAAATACTTGAATACACAGATCGGCTAAAGCGTTAACAGTTTTTTCACTCACAGAACAAAGACGAATAAAGAAGCAGTGCTCTTGTTCCATGAACGAAACCTCTCACTGCATGTATAAGAGGCAGTCAAATGAAAACGAGACAGCTGGAGAGTGAAAGCTGTTAATACATTTGTCCCATTGAGAGAAAAGATGGCCAATGCCTCCGTGGAAAAATGTTTGCGGTAGCATACAGGAACATGATTGTACCCAGGCGTGCACCTCTTCATCTCAAGCAAATAGTCAACCATGAATTCTTTTCTTCGGGGCTCCAAAATCATGTAACTCGCATGTCAAGGTTGTTTCGAGCATGCTATAGAAGTTTCGCTGTAGAGAGCTGACGTATCCCCGGTACATTCCAGATCTCTCCTCGTGAACTTCGTTCTTGGTCTTCCAGTCTTATGTTTCAAACTCTATTCTTGTACACATTGTATATCACCAGCGTTTCTCTGCAAATTACTCCTATTTTTCTAAAAATTTCTAATATTTTGTACCATGTACAATGTAGAACGGTTTTTCCTGGTTGACAAATACTATGGACGTGTCTTGAATTTTTTTCACTCCTTCTTCCATTACCAAGTGCAAAGTCGGAACAGCCTCTCTGATGCCTTTACCTTTCCTAAAACCGAACTAATTGCTATCGAACAGGTCCTCAAATTACTTCTGTACATTCTGTACATTGTTTTTTTCAGTCAGTTTGATGCATGAGCTGTTAATCTGATGGTGAGGTAATCTTGCACTTCTCTGGTCTTGATATCTTGAGAATTGTGTGGCTGATATTTTTTTTAAAAGTCTGATGGAACGTCGCCAGTCTCATAGACTATACACACCAACTTGAATAGTCGTTTGATACCACTTCCCCCAATGATTTTCGAAATTACACTCCTGGAAATTGAAATAAGAACACCGTGAATTCATTGTCCCAGGAAGGGGAAACTTTATTGACACATTCCTGGGGTCAGATACATCACATGATCACACTGACAGAACCACAGGCACATAGACACAGGCAACAGAGCATGCACAATGTCGGCACTAGTACAGTGTATATCCACCTTTCGCAGCAATGCAGGCTGCTATTCTCCCATGGAGACAATCGTAGAGATGCTGGATGTAGTACTGTGGAACGGCTTGCCATGCCATTTCCACCTGGCGCCTCAGTTGGACCAGCGTTCGTGCTGGACGTGCAGACCGCGTGAGACGACGCTTCATCCAGTCCCAAACATGCTCAATGGGGGACAGATCCGGAGATCTTGCTGGCCAGGGTAGTTGACTTACACCTTCTAGAGCACGTTGGGTGGCACGGGATACATGCGGACGTGCATTGTCCTGTTGGAACAGCAAGTTCCCTTGCCGGTCTAGGAATGGTAGAACGATGGGTTCGATGACGGTTTGGATGTACCGTGCACTATTCAGTGTCCCCTCGACGATCACCAGTGGTGTACGGCCAGTGTAGGAGATCGCTCCCCACACCATGATGCCGAGTGTTGGCCCTGTGTGCCTCGGTCGTATGCAGTCCTGATTGTGGCGCTCACCTGCACGGCGCCAAACTCGCATACGACCATCATTGGCACCAAGGCAGAAGCGACTCTCATCGCTGAAGACGACACGTCTCCATTCGTCCCTCCATTCACGCCTGTCGCGACACCACTGGAGGCGGGCTGCACGATGTTGGGGCGTGAGCGGAAGACGGCCTAACGGTGTGCGGGACCGTAGCCCAGCTTCATGAAGACGGTTGCGAATGGTCCTCGCCGATACCCCAGGAGCAACAGTGTCCCTAATTTGCTGGGAAGTGGCGGTGCGGTCCCCTACGGCACTGCGTAGGATCCTACGGTCTTGACGTGCATCCGTGCGTCGCTGCGGTCCGGTCCCAGGTCGACGGGCACGTGCACCTTCCGCCGACCACTGGCGACAACATCGATGTACTGTGGAGACCTCACGCCCCACGTGTTGAGCAGTTCGGCGGTACGTCCACCCGGCCTCCCGCATGCCCACTATACGCCCTCGCTCAAAGTCCGTCAACTGCACATACGGTTCACGTCCACGCTGTCGCGGCATGCTACCAGTGTTAAAGACTGCGATGGAGCTCCGTATGCCACGGCAAACTGGCTGACACTGACGGCGGCGGTGCACAAATGCTGCGCAGCTAGCGCCATTCGACGGCCAACACCGCGGTTCCTGGTGTGTCCGCTGTGCCGTGCGTGTGATCATTGCTTGTACAGCCCTCTCGCAGTGTCCGGAGCAAGTATGGTGGGTCTGACACACCGGTGTCAATGTGTTCTTTTTTCCATTTCCAGGAGTGTACAATGAAATGTTATCTGTCCCTTCTAGCTTATTCGATCTCAAGTCTTCAAAACATCTTTTAAATTATGAATCTATTAGTGGATTCCCTATGTCTTCCATATCTAGTGCTGCTTTTTCTTCTTCTATCACATCATCAGATACATTCTCCCGCTTCATTGTACTCTTTCCATCAATCAGATCTCTCCTCTGCGTTCAACAACGGAGTTCCCGTTCCACCAACATTTCTTTTATTTTCACTGAACTTTGTTTCGTCTTTTCTGCACACTGAGTCAGTCCTTCCGACGATAGTGTCATTTCAGATTTTACAATTTTCCAGCAGCCGTTTTGCCTTGGCTACCATGCACTTCCTATCTATTTCATACCTAAGTGACTTGTATTGCCGTATACCTTTATTTCCTTGTGCATTTCTGTATATCCTTCTTTCGTCGATCAGTTGAAGTATTTCTTCGGTTCCCCAAGATTTCCTCGTATGTTCAAATGTGCTTGAATTCCTAAGGGACCAAACTGCTGAGGTCATCGGTCCCTAGACTTACACATTATTTAAACTAACTTAACGCTAAGGACAACACTGGCACCCATGCCCGAGGGAGGACTCGAACCTCCGGCGGGAAGGGCCGCACAATTGGTGACATGGTACCTCTAACCGCGCGGCCACTCCTCGCGGCATTTCTTCGTAGTTAATTTCCCTGTACACACATTTATCTGTCAGACATATGTTATTGCTCTTTTTAGAGATATTAACTTTTCAACTGAACTGCTTAAGACGGTTCTCCTTATCGTACTATCCACATCCTTAGCAATCTTCAAATGAGTCTCATCATACCTCAGCACTTCAGTATCCCTCTTCCTTCCGCATCGATTCTTCAGGACGATACTCTTAAACGCCAATCTACTCTTTCATCATTTCTAAATCTAAGTATATGCCTCTTGCTGGGAACGCCTTACATTCCAGTATTTGACTTGAGAATCACTGTCTGTTCCTCATACATTCAAGCCGGAATCTTTCCGTTTCCGGACTTTTTAAAGTGTATCTCCTCATTCTCTTGTGATTACTGAACAGAGAATTTGCTGTTACCGTCTGAAATGTATTTCGTACTCAGCCAGTCTTCCTCCTCTCTTATTCCTATTGCTAAGCGCATGTTGTCCAGTGATTCTTTCTTCTCTTCCGCACATAACGGAATTTCAGCCCTCCATGATTATTTTATTTTCATCTCCCTTTCATACAGAATTACGCGTTGAATACTCTTATATACTTTCTCCATATCTTCATCTTCTGTTTGCGACGTCGGCATATATATAAGAGCTGTCGTTGTCTGGATTGGTTTGCTGTCGAGTCTGATGAGAACAACCCTATCACTGTTCTGCTCACGTTCCTAACCGTAACAAGTCCTAATCCCGTATCCTATTTTCTGCTGTTTTTGTTATTTCCATTTATTCTTTTAACCAGAAATTCTTACATTCTTTTCATTTCGCTTCACAGATCCCCACTATATCTAAATTGAGCCTATGGGTTGACGTTGAAACATCCCCTTTGAAACATTTATGAATGACTGTGCTGATAAACCTCTTACATTACTTGATTTTCAAACAGCTGAGCAAAACTGAACGTACTCAGACATTTCTCTCTTTACTTATTCTGATCATCACTAAACTGACACACAATATTTTTTTAGCGCAACACAGTCTGACTTTCAATAATCCATACAAAAGAATGGCTCTGACTAACAATAACCTATACCTTTCATGAATCACTTACCTCACAAAAATCTTCGTTACTCGAACTACTGCAATACAGCAAGCGCCAATACCGCCAGCTAAATAAAAGATTCTAACTACTGAAGGCACTAACTACTGATAGGCATAGTTAGCAAATGAAAAATTTTGATAGAGAACAAACAATGTATTTACCTTAATAGCGTTCAAAAGTCATAATATATATCAGTTCATGACATCCAGTATTACAAAATTTACTCTCTCTGATGGACATACGTCCAGATCATCCGCTCTCAAAACTCCGCCATCTCACCCCCCACATCCACCACTGCTGGCGGCTCACCTCCAACTACGCAACGCTAAGAGCTGTTCACATCCAACTGCCCAACACTACAATAGCGACAATTCCAACAATGCCAACCAGCCACAGACTTCACACAGCACAGTCAGTGATTTTCATATAGAGCGCTATGTGGCGTTACGAACATAAAGACCTAAACAGCCTACTTACAACCATTACAAATTTTCTTGCTTTCCTTCTACGTTGAAACTTCTGACATTCCAAGCTCCGACTAGTAGGATGCCATCCCTCCATTGTTTATTCAGTCTTTTTCCCACCTTCCCTTGGGCAGCCCCTTCACGGAGATCCAAATGCGGGACTAATCCTGAATGATTTTCCAAATTGAGAGATTGTCATGACATTTTTTCAGTTACAGGGCACATGTCTGTGGATACCAATTATATGTCAATGCAGTAATTCCCACTGCCATCTGTATTCTTATGTCAATGATCATTTTTGATTTTTCCACCTTTTAGGGGCAGTTTCCCGCCCCAAGGACAAGAGAGCTCCCTGAACCTCTTGTCCGCTCCTCCATCCTATTTCAGAAGGCCGTTGGCAGACCGGGGCTGACTTCTTGTACTGGAAGTCTTCAGCTTCTATTGCAGAAGATGTTTATTCAAAATTTAAGCTTTGGCTGGGTTCCAACCGGGGACTCAGATCGCTTTGGTTACTAACCAGACGCAACTCCTAGTCCACGGGACAATAAATCTAGCCACTTTTGTTATATGGTTTCCCGTATTTTACTAAGCTTACAAACAGTATTCGATTTACAAGTGACTAAACAGCGCTGAGGTCAGAAGTGAACAGTACAGGAATTTTACTACGAGTTGAGTGTGTAACGGTGGTGCGTTTTCGTTACAGATGACGTATTTTACACACTGTCACTAGTTTTTCAGTCAAAGGCACTACAGTTCTTCAAATTCACCCTACTCCCCTCAATACAATAATGGCACAAACAATAATATTTGTGAATGTGAACTACAGTCTTCATGCTAGCTTGATACTGCCCACCACGATTTTCTTTCTTATGCCAGACACCTCATCAAAGACTAACACTTACACGAATGTCCTTATTTACTTTTTGGATACATTCCAGTCAGTGCAGTCTCCTCAAATTTTTTCCACCTGCAGATATCTCTTGTATCGTAACATACACTTTATCATCCTGACCTTTCTTCCTGACAGTGTTTTCAACAAATTTATTTCCTCGCCAATTCTGAGGAGAACCTGCAGATACCTTAAGTTATTAGCCCATTTAACTTTTGCGATGTTCTGTAATACCACACTCAACGTCTTCGATTACCTTGTTCTGTGGGTTACTCACAGTCACATCCATATAGTACTGCGTTCTCAGAAATTTCTTCGTGAATCAAAGGCCCATGCCTGATACGAATAGATAACTTTTATCGAGGAATATTCTATTTACCTGTGCTGATAGCTTTCTGCTCTCTTTGTTCCACCGGTCATCCATTATTTTACTGCCACGGCATTAGAATTCCTTCTCTTCGCCTACTACATGGACCCCAAATTTGTGGTTAAGTTTCGAGTTAATGTCATTTCTGCTAGTCCTCAAACTTATGGTCTTTCCTAGGCTTGCTCAAACCTTATTATATACTCCGTATGCTGTTCCTTTCATTGAATAGGCGTTGTTATTCTACCTCACATTCACAATTGAAGCCACTATCATCAGTGAATCCTATCACTGATATCGTTTCACCTAGAATATTACTACTACATCTCAATATTTCCTTTAACACCCTCATTCCTTATTTTTGTGGTAAATTCAAACAACTCGTAACCTTTTACACTGCCGAACACTTTTCGTATGTCGACAGACCCTAACTATTGTTCTCACGTCTTTCTTACATTGTCATGCACAGCGTCAGAGCAGTCTCTTTGTTACATTTATCTTTCTAAATCCAAATTGATAATCATCTAAAGTACCTTAGTTGTCAAGGTGACGGTGCAATAGTTCTTCATTTTATCTGCCTTTTTGTTTGTTGTACAATGATAGTCGGTATTTTCATAGAATCTAGCCACTAACTTGAGTAACTATTTGGTTCCTCTAATCATTTAAAATATTGCGGTGGACCGTTCAATGCCTACAGCCTTCTTTGTCCGCAAGGCTGTGACACTCCTGAGTCAAACACTGCATCTTGTACGTCCCTAACAGACACATATATCATCTGCTCTCAAGACAGTAGAAAATTTCTCTCTTCATTGATATCGTCGGTGTAATCTTTCGACTAATCCCATTCATTCTTGGTACTCTATACATCCTCAGCATCTGTAAGAATAATCGTTGGAAAAACCTGCAAACCTTGCACAAAAGAAATTATATTTCTTGACCGGTTTCAGGCATCTAGTGGCCTTCTTCAAAAGAATGGAATTAATGCATTATTAGCGAGAGTACAAAATAAACAGATGTATTACTGTAGTCGCAACTGCTAATCTTCTGAAGAAGGGCACTAGAAATTTCTTTTGTGTAACTTGCTGCTGATATTATCAACAACCTTTTCATTCTCTTTCTTTAACGATGTCATTACCTTTTCACTTTTAATTTGAATCCTTCTCATTTTAAGATCTTAAAACGCTGTTTCTTTATAACTCCTTCTGTCGACCATTTCCATCTTGATACTGTCATGTTTTCCATGCAACCACTTGGCTTTCGTTTATTTGTACTTCCTTTTGAACTCATTACTGTATACCTTACATTTTTTAATTCACTTCTGTACTTGAATTTTTTTTGTATTCCCATCCTTCGTTGATGAACCGAAGTAATTATTCTCTTACCCAAGTTCCTTTTCAGTTACCTCCATGCAGCTATATTTATCTTTCCAACTTCTATGACGTCCTTATTAGTGCTGTTTGCCTTTCTTATACCGTATAGACTACTGTGATATTCATTATTGCAGCACCTACAGGCTCAAATAGTTTCAAGCGTACATCACCATTCCTCAGTACTTCAGTCTTGGATACTTCCTTACATAATGGTTCTCCCTGAAGGCTTCCGCAAATTTTACCACCTTTTCATGGATACGAAATTGTGCTTTTAGTCTCTACGTTATGTTGGGTGTACCTTTCAGTGCTATATCTGATTTCGAAATCTCTGTCTCATCATGATGTGATCCAATAGGTGTCTTCCGGTGCATTCAGAGCTTTTCCACGCTTACCTTCTACTCTTCTGATTCTTCCATCATGCATTTGATATTACTATATGAAATCTATTGCAGAATACAAGGAGGCTTAACTCTCGCATCACTGTTATGTAGCCTCCATTCTCTTTTCTATTCCTTTCCACACTATAGCGTTCTCATCCTCTATCATTTTTAATTGTGTTATTCCCTAAACTTTTTAAGCTACCTTTTCAGCTCTCTTATGTGCTGCCGCTATCTCGTAATCGTCTTATTCATTACTTCAGCACCTATAAATCAGACATTTCTTGGCACTGCTATTTTTACTATTCTGGTATGAATATGGATGGTACACAGAAATTCATTCTTTACTCTGTATACCAGTTTATTTCGAATTCTACTACCGTTGTACCATTGTCTGCTGTTAGTGATATTACCCCACATTTGCCTGCCCAGATATACGTGTCTTGCTTATATTTCACCGAAGCGACTCTTATTACTCAGGGTGATTCAAAAAAGCGTTTAGAAACTGACAATGCACGTCGGGCATACAACAAGGATCAGCAATCACATAGGAACCGAGAATCACGAAGGCCTTCTGGGGCTAATAAATGGCGTTGCTGTCATATAGTCACATACTAAAAGTGGACGTCCACAACAGGAGCGCCTGACACCGATGCTGCATTGTTGGCGCACCAACTCCATGATACCTGGCGTAATCTCGAAGGCATTCTGCTGCCACAACAACCCTGCCCACTAGGTCGTTCGGCAATGGAACAGTTGTTTCTCACACAAGGCCCTTTGGATGCCCTCACAGGAAAAAAAATCTGTTGGGGACAGATCGCGTAACCATGGCGGCCATACGATTAGCCCACCGCGACCAATCCAGTGGCTCGGAAAAGTTGCCTGCGGATTTGCCCTCACGACTCTCCTGAAATGCGCGGGGGGTCCATCGTGCTGAAATCGAATGCGGAGACAAATAGGCATGTGAATATTATTCAGCATTTCCGGCAGAATCTCTTGCAAGAGTACGAGATACGTGCGACAATCAAATGGGTCCGGCAGAATGTAAGGCCCAATTAAACAGTCTCCGACGATGCCAGTCGACAAGTCAAGGGTGAATTTGCGTTGTGAGATATGCGTAGATGTAGCATGTGGATTCACATTTGCCCATGTATGCAGGTTGTGAAAGTTCATCGCACCCTCGAATGAGAACTCAGCCTCATCGGTGAAGACGACACTTGGTGTGAAGTTATGGTCGCGTGACCGTAGCGCCCCTCGTGGCGTTTGCGATCTACGGTTCCTATGTGATCAATGATCCTTGTATTATGCCAGATGTTCCATGTCAGTTTGTATAGTATTCTGAATCACCCTGTGTATCCTGAGACATTGTATGTCCAGTTCTATACTTTCTAGCGTCCCTACTGCAACCAGGTTTCTGATATACCACGTTCATACTCGTTTAACATTACAATTTTTTTGGTTTCTCAACCTTCTTCCCATGGCCACCTCTCGTTTAGCAGCCTCTCACATAGTTTCGAGTGGGAAATTAATCCGTAATGTTTTGCTTATGAAGAAATCATCAATGCACTTTTTTCATCCTCAGACCAAACTGGCTGATTATATATATTGTTTTACCTCAATGCAGTGGTTTACCTTGCCTTCTTCATATTCATGCCGTCGATAACAGCATATTCTTCCTCCTTTAGGAGCAGTTTTCCACATCAGGGGGCTAAGTGGTTGGCTGAATGTCTATTTTGCTTCATTATGCTATCGTCCGTTCGATAAATTGTTCTTTTTTTACAGCAATACCACCGATCGGCTCTCCTTAAAATTACACCAGTTGTCTTCCCTTACATTAGCATATTCCATAAACTTCAAATACATGGCACCAGTTATCTATAACGAACAGCAACCGCGTCACTGTATTCCACAGATGAAGTAGCAGGCATGAAGAAACAACATTGTCAATAGTAAACCGTGAGAAATACTTATTATATCGTATTACCACTATAGTAAAAAAAGGTCGATCTACCCGTGAATTATCCGTTACTGCTCAGTCATCTTTTATACACTGATTATATTATGAAATCTGCCTCGGTGGGCTGATATTTCTATATCTTCGAGTAAGTCAAGCTTGCTTCCCTTCTTCGTTATGTGCAACAAAAATGACGCTAGCCTGACCTGTGAAATACATATTTACCGTAAGCATTCCTTATATTCTTTAAATAACTATGACCATTAATTTGACAACCATTAATTCCAGTCAGTAACATGAATATCATTAGATAGCTTTATCAGTTTTCGATACGCTTGCCTGTAACGAATGGAAGCGTTGCATACTGACATCCTTTTGTCCCTGCTAATCACAACTGTTTGTGTCTTGAGTGACGTACAGCAACATTATTCGACCCGCTCGTCATTCTCTTCCACTGTACATGCATGGTTCTGTGACCCCATTTCTTAGCAGTACCATCTCTTACTTCCTACTTCACAGTTCCCTAAACTCTTGAAGAGAGCTTACGACAAATGCAGGCCAGGAATACCATTGCTTACTCCAACAGGTAATCCTGAAATAACAGGAATCAGAGTTTCTGAGTTATTTTCTGGATGATACTTGAAAAGTCTGAGCTCTTTACGTGCATCGTTACATGTATTACTGGATGAATGATTAATATTTTCATTCTTACGTTCGGGTCCAGGCTCACAAGAGGCCAACATCCGTGCCATAAACGAAGTGCACGATGCCCATGGTACTGAGCTAGCATTTGGGATCTGTTCTTTGTAATGTGTGGATCTTCTGAAACATATTCACCGCCACACAAATAATATTTTACGTAGTTGACATGGGACATCCAAAGCTGGGAATATTTTTGGAAGTACGATCCTTCTCTTTGAGAAACAAGAAAATAATTTCAACTATTTTACAGGGCAGGTTCAGTCTTCAGAAAGAGGTATCAAAGAATAGGTACGCTCTTGTCCAAGCAAGGTAAAATCGTACAAAATAATATCACTGAAACCATTTCATAAATGATCCATAACGGAACGTGCATTCTTCGCAACTATCAACATTTCTTACTCCTCACTATTGCCTGCGTAACGTTCCCTGCCACTACCCATCCGGCATCAGAACTTACATATCACAGCAACACTACTGTAGTGGATATTTATTTTGAAACTGATATATACTTTGGCATGACTCCTTAGCAGAACTCGATGCAAAATTTGAGATAACTCATCAATATATATTCATAGAACTGCATTTAATTTTACAGTTAATACCGAGAATGGCTTGTGACCAAACCATACCACCTGTGTTAGAAAGGTCGAGGCCTTCCTTGTAAATTGTAAGCTCAACTAAAACGCTAATTTCATGAAGGCGGCGGACTCCTAGTATTATGAAACCACGATGAGCATGTGCCACATGAGGAAACGGCTTTCAGGCGTTTCAAAATCTTAACCTTCCACGACCTCGACCCCCCAAACCTTGGCCCCTCGATTAATTTTATGGCAGGAGCGAAATGAGGGAGCCGCTTCCTCGAGAGGCCCTCCAGACACCACTTGATGCACGGCGACGCTCCACGCCACGAGGCCATCCGTTATTTTAAAATAATAGAAGGGGAAGTCGAGGTCCGTAGCCACAGAACCTCGTTTACAGGCGATACCTGGAAGGAGATGCTTAGCGCGGAAATCAATTTCCATAAACTATGTAGTCGACAGAAACTCGACATACAGTATCTCTGGCAGAATAGAAAGCTATTTTTGTTTGCAATGGAGTAACTGTAAACAGTCGCAAACTTGTTTCTCTAGTTCTCAGAGGAAATGGAACTTGGTAAACTGGAGGTGAGCACCTCTGATTTTGCATTGTTGGAAGCACGGGTCTCATGTGCAATGTTTGATGACTTCAGGTACATCATGCAATCAAAAGTACCTGAACACATATTAGTGGGCGGTGTGTCCATCCATCACGTTCATGACGTTTTGCACTCTGCTAGAGTCTCAATGGCTGTGTAGGAATGGCAGCCCATTCTTCCTCAAGAGCTGAAACCAGAGAAAGTAGTCATGTTGGACGCTGGCATATGGAGCGAGATCGACGTTATTCATCCGAAAAGAATTGCTTTGGATTCACGATGGGACTCTGGGCAGACCAGATTGTTTCAGGAATGTTACGGCCCATGTAACACTGCCTCACAGATGCTGTCTTATGACAAGTTGCACTGTAACACTGATACAATATATCACTGCCAGCGGACTGTTACAGCACTCATTCTGTAAAATGTGTTCCTAATGCTTCCGCGTTTAGCGTTTTCTTAAGTGCAATAAGAGGCCACACCCTAACAATGAACAACACTCCCATACCGTAAGACGACCTCCTCCCTACTTCCTTGTTGACATTATACATGTGCTGGACTGCATCTGTAATTTCCAGACCAAAAATTGTGTAAGGTACGTTAGCAACTATCCAACTGGTTGTCGCTCTTTTGTTATTATGAAATGAGGCGATGACCAGTGTCAACGCTGTGGCGGCGTCGGTACTACTTATCGTCATGAAATTTGGAATCCGCAAACATTTCCCTGACAGCATTTCACATTAATCTGAACGTGACGCGGTGCTCTAACGCGTCTATCCCGCCACAGGTGTGGCATAAGTTGGACGGTGTAAGGCTGTTTGTTGCTTGGTATGGTTTCGTACATGACATTATACCAAGAGGCCTTCAGATGTGGTGTGAGGTAACGGGCCGTGATATTCTGCCACACTGCCTTCCAATGACGCTGCAGCGTCCGGACTTCCTCATAACCCTGCCTCTGATAGCGTTATTGAGCTCCTTTGCCGTTTTTATTCGTGGCTCAAAGTATTCCTGTAGAATGCAGTTCTTCTACATGAAGACTTGTCATACGAATAATAATTGCGAGGGGACTATCAACGGTTTATGGGAGCCACTTGAGAAGCCGGTTAGTACTTTCTGAGCAGTGCAGCTGTGGCACTGTATGGATGGTTTTCGAAAACGGCGATCGTTCTGTGCGCCAAGATTGTAGCGGGTTTGGCCAGCAGGTCGGTAAGTCCTAAGTCTTCCTTCTCCGATGGCAGTGTGCACTTTAAAGATCTCCTCCCACCACAATATCCTGTTAACTGCTTGCACTGTAGCACTGCCTGTTTTCTCGGGTACGTTGAAAATTTGCGCTAAAAGAGTGGCATTTGATAAGAAGAAGAAGTTTATTTCTTGACTTTTTTGTGCTAGTGCCAGTTTCCTGTCGTAATGCATTTCCGCCAGAACCGTTATGGAGTTGATAATCAAACGCCAATTATAGATTGTCGTCGTCTCCAAGTTTACTTCAAAACGGACACGTCTTATTTTCTGTTGATCTTTAATTTGAAACCATGGTCTTTCGATCTGATATGAACTGATTAGTGTAGGGATCACAAACGTGTTACTCTGGTTGATGTCGGACTCTGATGCTCGCTTACACATTTGTGAGATAGCGTATGCTTCATCGATATCTTCCCTGTTACTAAAAAGCAAGTCGAGGCCACTTACAGCTACGTATTTATCCACCTGTATAAACTACCGTGCAGTGCATGGCGGAGGGTACATCGCACTGTACGGTACCATTTCCTAGCACTTTCTTCCGTTTCGATCACGCATGTATCGCGCAAAGAATGATTGCTTTAATGCCTCTCTGTAGACTGTAATTAATGTAAACCTGTCGTTAGTATCCTTTCGGGAAGGATATGTAGCGTGTTGCAGAATATCATTTACAGCATGTTCTTGGAATTTCCTAAGTAGGCTTTATCAGGGTACTTTACGTCTATCTCCATGAGTCTGCCAGTGCAGTTGCTTCATCGTCTCCGTGACATTCTCTTCTGGTCAAACAAACCTCTTACCATTCGTGCTGCCCTTCTCTGCATTGTTCAATATCGCCAGTTAGTCCTACTTGGTACGACTCCCACATACTAGAGCAATATTCTGCGATGGGTTTCACGAAAGGCTTACGCCAATCTCCTTTACAGCGTTATTGCATTTCCTCTAGTATTCTACCAACAAAATGATGTCTGTCACCTGTTTTACCTACGGCTGAGTCTGAGGCGTCCTCCCATTTCATATTCCCAAAAGTGTTACAACCAAATATTTATATGAATTGGCCGATTCCAGCTGTGACTCATTGACATTATAGTCATAAGATGCTAGTTTTCTTTCATTTCATTATGTGCACAGTATTAATTTCTCAACACTTACAGTAAGATGCAAATCTTCGCACCACTTTTAAATCTTATCAAGATCTGACTTGATATTCGTGCAGCTTCTTTCAGACAGTACTTCATTATAGAAGGCTGAATCATCTGCAAAAATCCTGAGGTAACTATTAATATTATCCTCAAGATCATTAATACATAACACGAACAGCAAGGGAGGCGCACCCGATGTTAGTTCTACATCCAAGATGACATGCTCTGCACTCCCTACCAATAAATCCTCAATCCAATCACAAATTTCGCTTGATACTCCATGTGATTGTACATTTGATAATAAATGTGCATGTGGTACTATGAAATGCTTTTTGTAAGTCGAAATACACTGCATCTACCTGACTGTCTTTATCCAGAGATTTCAGTATGTCATATGAGAAAAGTGAGGTTTGGCTTGGACGAGGTGATTCTGTCCGAAGTACCTCTTTTCGTTTGAGTTCAGAACGTGTCGTAAGATTCCACAAGAAAATGACGTCAAGGATTCTGGACGGTAGTTTTGAAGATCGCCTCCACCTTTCTTGTGGACAGGTGCAATCTGTGCTTTCTTCCGATACTGGGTACCGATTTTTTTGTTCGAAGAAACTACGATGGATTGTACTTATGAGAAGGCTAACTCGGCCTTAAATTCAGTATAGAATCTGACAGGGATTACATCTGCGTACGCACGACAGACAACCCACACGTTGTCAACCAGTACTGCCCGGCACACTGATCTCAGTTTTCGCAACAGAGGATCTAGTGAAGTCGCAGAGAGCCATATGGGCAATGAACAGCCCTGCTTTCCCGAACGTAGGACCTTCATGTAGTCCTACAGACGCCCGGAACTCGAGATTCTTGAATCTAAGTTGGACAACAGATTGATGATGGCATTAGGAATCTTGCTGCCAAATCCAAATTGCAAGACAGTTTTCTTCAAGTAACTATGATTCACACTGAAGAAACCCTTTGGTAAAGTACCCTGAAAGGATCGCCTGTTGTGGCCGTCTAGTTCTGGCATCCGCGTTTGCATCTCTGTATGTTAGTAGAATGTCTAAGATAGTCCGATCCGGAATTCTGCAGCACACATTCTCCCAAAATAAAAATGGTTCATATGGCTCTAAGCACTACGGAACTTAACATCTGAGGTCATCAGTCCCCTAGACTTAGAACTACTTAAACCTAACTAACCTAAGGTCATCACACACATCAGTGCCCGAGGGAGGATTCGAACCTGCGACCTCAGCAGCAGCGCGGTGCCAGCCTGAAGCACCTAGAACCGCTGGGCCACAGTGACCGGCTCACTCATTCTACATAATCGCCTTCATCATGGCGGTTTTTAGGCGAGCAGCAGGGCTATAAAATTACTGACCATAATTTTTCTCTCTGCCGTTACCGTGTGTCTTTCGATAGCAGAATTACAATACCTTCCAGAAAGGCTGCGGGAATTGAAATGCCTACAACTAATTCAGTGTGTAGTTCTGTTATCGTTGCGGAAAGCGTATCGCAGAATCGAAGGTTGAATTGATTCAGACGATAGGGCGGATGCCCTGGTGTGTTTGCTACAGCAATTATATGTACATTTACCATATTTTAAGGACTATAAGACGCACTTTTTTCTTACAAGGGAACCTCCCCATCGCACCCCCCTCAGATTTAGCTATAAGTTGGCACATTGGATAGGCCTTGAAAAACTAAACACAGATCAATCGAGAAAACAGGAAGAAGGTGTGTGGAACTATGAAAAAATAAGCAAAATATACAAACTGAGTAGTCCATGTGCAAGATAGGCAACATCAAGGGGCGTGCGAGCTCAGGAACGCCGTGGTCCCGTGGTTAGCGTGAGCACCTGCGGAATGAGAGGTCCTTGGTTCAAGTCCTACCTCGGGTGAAAAGTTCACTTTCTTTATTTTTGCAAAGTTATGATCTGCCCGTTAGTTCATTGACGCCTCTGTTCACTGTAATAAATTTAGTGTCAGTGTTTTGCGACCGCACCGCAAAACTGTGCGATTAGTAGACGAAAGGACGTGCCTCTCCAATGGGAACAGAAAACATTTGATCGCCAGGTCACAGGTCAACCGATTCCTCCACAGGAAAACACGTCTAATATATTCTATACAACACTGGCGACGGCACGTACGTCACATGACAGGAATATGTTGTCAACCCACCTAACTTGTACACTTGGCGAATGGGTAAAAAGATTCTTCTACCTTGCCCGATTTAGGTTTTCTTGTGGATGTGATAATCACTCCCAAAAAAGTGATGAAAACATGAGCGTTTGTCACATAAACTGAAAAAAAGTTAAACTTTTCATCCGATGGAAGGCTTGAACCAAGGACTTCTGCTCACGGTAACCACAGGACCACGGCACTCCGGAGCTTACTCTTTCCTTGTTGTTGCTTATCTTGCGCATGGACTACTCAGTGAGTAGATTTTGCTTATTTTTTCGTAGTTCCACACAACTTCTTCCTGTTTTCTCGATTGATCTGGGTACAGTTTTACAAGGCCTATCCACTGTGCCAACTTATAACTAGATCTGAGGGGGGTGCGATGGGGAGGTTACCTTGTTAGAAAAATTGCTTCTAAAATTCAGGTGCGTCTTATACTCTAACTTAATATCAAAATCTTTAGTGTTTGATTTAAAATTCCGGCCAGTCTTAAAAATGGGTACATATTCGATGCCGCAGGAAACTTATCTCTGTCTGGCAACATCGGGTTCAACTGGCAGCATCAGTGTAGCGATGCGACGCACGTGAGTTGCGGGGATTCACAAGCCTGCTAACACTGTCTCCCTTCCAAGCCGCCATCATAAACCCGGAATACTGTCTAGCTTATAATGCGCCATAGCTATCTACGGTGCCAGTGAACTTGAACTAAGTGATTTCTGTTATCGGTAACATTACATAATTTTTTTTATTAGCTTGTTTCGTAATAGAAAAAATAAAAGGTTTTCATATGATGCGATATATAAATTAAAAGGAATAAAATATGCCGAAGAACATTGAAACAGAGCCGCTGAAAGGCATTTCGGCCCTCCACCAACAGAAAAAAATCGTTCGCGATTGGCGGGCAAGTAAAGAGGAACTGAAAAAATGGACGAAGACTAAACGTGGAAACAGAGGAGTGAATGCAAAATGGCCAAAACTAGGAGGACGTATTGAAATAGGCTTAAGGACACCTTCAAAATGGCATTGGAATTAGTACATAAATGATTCAAATACACGCTCGCAAGCTAGCCCTACAATGGAACTTATCAGACCTTAAAGGTTAAGTTGGTTGGTTCTACAGGTTTATGAAGCGTCATGGACTTACATCAAAACCAAAATATCTCAGAAAATGCCACAAGGGTACTAAGAGAAAATATTGTCTTTCCTTCGCTTTATTATTCAATATCGAAAGAAAACCATTGTGCAACTAAGCCAAACAGCGAATATTGAACAAACTCCTGTGACGTTTGATGTGCCTAGTAACAGAATTGCTGCCATGAAAGGTGCTAACTCTGTAAGTATAAAAAGAAGTGAACATACAAAAATGCGCTTCAGTGCTGTCTTTTCATATTGTGCTGAAGGTACTAAACTTAATCCAATTATCATTTTTAAGCATAAAACAATGCGAAAATTTTCTGAAATACCGTCAGGTGTCGTTCATGTACATGACAAGGGTTGGATAGACGATGCTGCTATGAAATTGTGTAGTAATAAAGTGAAGGAGAGAAGGAAAGGTGCTTTATTCGTGTGCTTGATCAATTTGGTAGTCATTTAAAACATTCTGTGCAACTGAAATTGAGACAGGGAAATACAGAGCTTACTTTTATTTTGAGAGGACTTACTCCACAATTTAAACTCTTGATGTCTCGATAAATAAACCATTTAACATGTATATGAAATAAAAATGAAACAAATGGTCGGTAGATGAAATCCAACGTGAATTCACACCAAAGGCAGTTTTAAAGAGACCTGCAATCAAGTGTGGCCGTGAATAAAACAGTCCTGGTCTAGAGTAAGAGCACCATTCTAGAGTAAGAGCAGACATTGTTAAATCTTTCAAGAAGTGCGGCATAAAAAAACGCTCTCGATGGCGACAAAGACCATCCTACATACGAAGAGGACAACGATGACGACGAATGGGAAGCAGAAAAGAAGAAGAAGAAGAAAGTTCGGATGCCTATTTTCAGAGATTTTAATAGTCAGATCGGTTTTATAAACTTAGATTTTTTTTCTAGTCTGGGTTGGCAAAAAGAATTGAAATATTTTTTTAAGTTTTTAAAAAGTAAGGTGCGTCTTATAGTCCGTAGCGACTTACAACAGAACGTCAGTGGTACTTACGTCGTTTGCAGACTAATAATCATAGCTACTACAAGTATTATGTTTTGAGGTTGGTTAGCACCTCCAAGCACATGTGGCTAGAGCACGCGATTAATGTTTATTTTTTCCTGGGCAGCAGTTCTGGTGTTGTGTGGACGAGTGCAGCCAGAACGTTTAGTGTAAACTGAGAGCGTAGTCCACTTACTAATGTAGTTACGTCTGTGCAGAAAGCATCAGTTTACAAAGTTTGTGACATATTTATGGGAAGATTACTCGACAAAAAGGAAATCCAAGTAACAGACTGATGTGTATAGCCATTAAGATACAACATACAAATATATCTGCATTTATACCCGCTACACCCTGTATATATAGCATCGAGAACTTGAACTTTCGTGAAACTTTGGTAGAGATGTGCCAAACACGTTCTGAAGAAAATGTTTGGTATTCCTTGAGCAAGACTGTTCAAAACTACGTTATCTATTTCCTTTTGCTCAAATAAGTTGGCGAAGTATATATATGCTTCCGAAAACATCGCAGCTTGGGCGGTAAGATGTCCGTTTTCCCCTTTTAGTTCTTCGAGGCTACGTTGGCGGCGGCGCTTGTGTTCCAGCATAATATATTGTAAATTAGCACATTGGTTGGCTTCTAACAATCTTGCCCTCCGCTTGAGCACTTTGAACAGTGAGATACTCCACCTAAAGGCGTTTCAGTCTCGAGAAATGCCACAAACGTCGGATGAGCGTCTGAGATAGGATTTTACGGCATTGTGTATGCGCTAGAGAAAGAATTCAGTCATAGATTTACGCGAAAACACTATCTTTGCACTGTACGTTTCCAGGACCGATTTCCAAGCACTTTAGTGATCCACCATTTTATGGCGCTTGGGAAGTTAACGTGTTGGTCGAGAGACTGTTTCTAGGTCTGCTGGAGTTAGAATCGTAGTGCAACGGCCTGCAGATGTTGGACATTTTGTCTCCAGTTTTCGGTGTACTTCTGTTTCACTATGTGCGGCTGTCTTAGGGAGCACGTCTAAGCACAGCAGTAGGAGAATGTGAGATGTTCTTCTTAATTCTCACGATATCACTTGCGCAATTTCTTGTCACGTAGATTCGGTCAATTCTGCTCTGCCCTGTCGCGTAGTAATGAGTAAATATCGTTGGTTGGGATTGAGATACCTCCAAGTGTCTGCTAAATGGAGGTTACCTATTAACGTCTTTAGTCCTTGGCACCTGTTAGGATCTCTGCTGTTGGTCTGCGTCGTCTGTTACAGAATTAAAGCAGCAATAAGGAAGTGACGACGCATACTTCTGCTGTCTTTCCTGAAGAGGTGTAAACACCAACAAAGAATACGTCTTCCATCATACAGGCAGACGTTTCCATTCGGTAATCCTGAGACATTTTTAAAAACTAATTAGTGAGCGACAAAAATTGCGATGCTGCACTTGTATTGCGAGTCGACATTTAAAAGTATCTGAAAACCTGGCATGTACCCGATTTTATTGTTGCGGATGTCTTCCAGGAGGGCTACATCTGTTTTATTATTATTTAAAATAAAGCTCTCAAAGACCTTAATTTAAAGGAATATTCAATTTTGCTGATGGTCAGAGCCTCAACAATAAATGGATTCGATGTACCATGGAAAACATAAGTAAAACAAGCTGACAAAACGATGTTCAAATTCAATATCTGCTCCTCGAAACTGCCATCCCCCCCCCCCCGCACCGCCACTCGCCCCCCCCCCACCCCCCCAAAAACTTCTCCACTTCTTCCACCGAGTCTGCGGTACTGAAGTTTTCTACACCGACGTTAAAAAGAAGCAACACCAAGAACGAGCTGTTAGGCATATAGACGAAACTTGCTAGGAGTGTACATCTGAAGGATGAAGTCTGTCGAGCGTCAGCGCCACGACGAATATGCAAATCAGGTTTGCTTCACGCTCATGCTATAACGATCTTGAGCGTTAGTTACCTGTAAGACTGGACGTGGTGAGTTGATGTTAGTCAAAAATGCCTTTAAGGAGACAAACGCGCTGTTATCAACACGCCACTGAGTTTGGACGACGTTGTGTAACGGGGCTAAGATAAGTTGGACATTTCTTCGGCGATACTGCGTAAGCACTTGGCAGGAATGTAGCCACTGTACATGATTGCTGGCAGCAGTCGTCATGAGAACGTACGTTCACAAGAAGACCGGATTCTGTGTGGCCACGTGGCACTACCGAAAGGGAAGACCATTGTGTTCGGCGTATGGCTCTGACACGTCGTACGGAATCTACAGCAGCAATATGAGCAGCAGTTGGCACCGCAGTGACAGAACGAGCTGTTACAAATCGATTACTTCAAGGACATCTCAGAGGCAAACGCCCTTCCACTGACCCCAAAGCAGTGACATTTGCTACTTCGGTGGTGTCAAGCAAGAGTTCATTGGAGAACTACGTGGAGGTCTGTTTTGCTTTATGATGAAAGCTGGTTGTGCATCGGTGTCAATCATGCCTGTGTGCTCTTTAGAAGGAGGCCGGTTGAAGGCCTGCAACCAACCTGTATTCCTGCTGGAAGCACTGGACCGACACCTGGAGTTACGGTCTGGGCTGCGATTGTATTTGATAGCAGGTGCACTCTCGTGATACTCTCAAACACCCTAACTGTTAATTTATGACTCAATCTGGCGATTCTACCTGCTGAGCTGCCATTCGTGAACGGCATTGAAAGGAGTGTTTTCCAACACGATAACGCTCGCCCATAAATCGCTGTTGTAGCCCAACTTGCTCTGCAGAGTATCGATATGCTGCCTCCATTAGAACTCATATGGGAAATCATCGGACGACAACTCCAGTGTCATCCACAAACAGCATTAACCGTCCCTGTATTGATCTACCAAGTGCAACAGGCATGGAGATCCCTACCGCAAACTTACATCTGGCACATGTACAAGACAACATATGGACGTTTCCATGCTTGCATTCAACATCCTGCCGGTTACACCGGTTATAAATGTACCAGACATTCACATTTGCAGTTACTTACGTCGCGCTTACATTAACCTGTGATTTTGCGAATTTTATCACTTAAACATCCTACTTAGACCAATTTATTCGATAAATTTCATTAGTGTCCATTAATTGATTTTTGGTGCTGCGATTATTTTCCCGTCAGTGTAGTTTGGGGATTGCAGCAGCCAGCAGGGTTTCCTGCGGTCCATTGCAGTGTGAGTAACGACGCAAGCGCTGGCGTGGACCGCCGCGCAGTCTCTGCTTTATAGATATAGATTTTCCTCGCATGGGGCTTTCTGCAAGATTTGCTGTTCCCTTTGTTCGAGCCTGAACTGTTGGGCCACTGGTTTTGTAAACTGTGTAGGGCAAGAGGATTGTTGGTCGCTCTCATTTCTACAGCCTTCAATGTGCTTATTGGCTTTACTCTGGGGAATCATTATTGGATTTCGAAATTTTTGTTTGATGTCACCCGAAACATCTGCTGGGGGGCACAGCCCAACAGTGATTCCTGAACGGTGAATGAACGCGAGGTTTCCAACTGTATCAGCTTGGGACTGTTAGAGTGCATTTACACTACTGGCCATTAAAATTGCTACACCACGAAGATGACGTGCTACAGACACGAAATTTAACCAACCGACAGGAAGAAGATACTGTGATATGCAAATGATTAGCTTTGCAGAGCATTCGCACAAGGTTGCCGCCGGTGGCGACACCTACAACGTGCTGACATGAGGAACGTTTCCAACCGATTTCTCATACACAAACAGCAGTTGACAGCGTTGCCTGGTGAAATGTTGTTGTGATGCCTCGTGTAAGGAGGAGAAATGCGTACCATCACTTTTCCGACTTCGATAGAGGTCGGATTGTAGCCTATCGCGATTGCGGTTTATCTTATCGCAACATTGCTGCTCGCGTTGGTCGAGATCCAATGACAGTTGGCAGAATATGGAACCGGTGGGTTCAGGAGGGTAATACAGGACCCCGTGCTGGATCCCAACGGCCTCTTATCACTAGCAGTCGAGATGACAGGCGTCTTATCCGCATGGCTGTAACAGATCGTGCAGCAACGTTTCGATCTCTGAGTGAACAGATGGGGATGTTTGCAAGACAACAGCCATCTGCACGAACAGTTCGACAACGTTTGCAGCAGCATGGACTATCAGCTCGGAGACCATGGCTGCGGTCACCCTTGACGCTGCATCACAGACAGGAGCGCTTGCGATGGTGTACTCAACGACGACCCTGGGTGCTCGAATGGCAAAACGTCATTTTTTCGGATGAATCCTGGTTGTGTTTACAGCATCATGATGGTCGCATCCGTGTTTGGCAACATCGCGGTGAACGCACATTGGAAGCGTGTATTCGTCATCGCCATACTGGCTTATCACCCGGCGTGATGGTATGGGGTGCCATTGGTTACACGTCTCGGTCACCTCTTGTTCGCATTCACGGCGCTTTGAACAGTGGACGTTACATTTCAGATGTGTTGCGTCCCGTGGCTCTACCCTTCATTCGATCCCAGCGAAACCCTACATTTTAGCAGGATAATACACGATCGCATGTTGCAGGTCCTGTACGGGCCTTTCTGGATACAGAAAATGTTCGACTGCTGCCCTGGCCAGCACATTCTCCAGATCTCTCACCAACTGAAAACGTCTAGTCAATGGTGGCCGAGCAATTGGCTCGTCACAATACGCCAGTCACTACTGTTGATGAACTGTGGTATCGTGTTGTAGCTGCACGGGCAGCTGTACCTGTACACGCCATCCAAGCTCTGTTCGACTCAATGCCCAAGCGTATGAAGGCCGTTATTACGGCCAGAGGTAGTTGTTCTGGGTACTGATTTCTCAGGATCTATGCACCTAAACTGCGTGAAAATGTAATCACATGGCAACTCTAGTGTAATATATTTGTTCAATGAATACCCATTTATCATCTGCAATTCTTCTTGGTGTAGCAATTTTAATGGCCAGTAGTGTACTTCCACCATCGGAACATCTGGTGGTTGTGAAGTTTGTGCAGCAATACCTTTGACTACTTCACCTGACAGGGGTTATGACGTTTTTCTGTCGACATCCGAGCTCTTTCTTGGTAGGTTTAAATGGAGCGGACTTTATTGGGACGGTCATTACGGAGGTGGACCACCAACTTACAAATCCCGCACGTATGCAGTTTTCCTCTGTATGATATAATCACCGAAATCCGCCGATGAACATCTACGACCGGATGTGCTTGTGTAAGTCAGTTAGGACAGATCGAACATCGCTATGTACTTGATAGTAATATATACTATATCATTTTTCATTTGATACACTAAGAACATATCCGTACAAATGTAAGGCATTAATTTTTTTCTAGTTGGGGTATTCGAAAGGTGTATTCAAACCTGCCCAGTTCCAATGCCACATCCTGGGTGTTGCACAGTAGTGTTACTTGTACTGCTGTCACTGTGCTTGAAGTTTCAGATTACCTTTCTTTCCGACGCTAGCCTTCCACAGATGTCGTGGTTTGAGAAAGCACGAACACAGGAAGAAGCCTAACTACATGCTGAGTACTTCATCTCTCGGCAAACACAAAACGTAACGAATCAAGTCCTCTTGGAGTCAAAACTTCTGTCGAAAGTTCATTATAGTGTAAAATTTCCAAGTGGCGTGTAGTGAAGTCGCCACAAAGCCATACGATTGCGAGTGTCGAAGTAAAAAACTCTTTCGCGCGGCGTGTGCTCGGAGCACAGACGTGTTGACATGCGGGCAGCCAGCCAGCCTAATGTTAACCGCACACGACGTTGTTTAATTTCGCTGATCGCGTGAGAACCGGTATTTCCAACGTGGCGGGGGTGTTATCTGTTTTTCTTAATTTTAAGATTTTAGTCTGCGCTACAAACCTTCCGAAGTGCAAGAACTTTGTGTGTTTTATTTACATACAAATATTTAACCCTACAAGTCATACTTGTCTCAATCTTCCACGTTGTAACTGTGTACCTGTGGTAAAGAAGAAGATTTCAATAGAGACACAGCTTTGCATTCACTGTTTCTGCGATGCGAGTGACACCTTGAAATATCGTCATTTATGCATTCAGGTGCCATTAATAGCAAAGCTGATGGTGTCCGATGGTTGCTTTGACGAAGGGAAGCAGATACGTTCAGCTAAAGTATGTTTCATTTAATTTATTGAACGATACATTTAATGTATGTAGCATATAGATAATTTCAATTTTTATCATTTATTTAGGAATCCGAAGATTACCTGTACTGTCCGAAACCAATAACCGAGGAAAAAATAAACCGTGGGCTAGTCTTAGTTATTCTGACGATTTGAATAAGGAGATCACTGTGCTGTCTCCACAAAACCATGATGCCGTAGCTCTGTAGATCTCTTTCATTCTTTTTGAACAGACATCTGTGGTGACTTGATAATAAATCAAAACGTTTTCCGACTGTTTGTATAAGCCGAGGATGAAATCTCTATACATGAAATAAAATGTCTTAGCTGGCTGACTCGATCACCGCATAGGCCAAGCAGCAAAGGATTGAACCTTGACGCTTGGAGGGGGTGTTGATATTAGACTGTAGGCTTCGTTTACGAATGGATTTTTAGAATTTCCACCCCTAAGGTGGTGAAATACGAGAGCAAAGGCTTTTCGAAAAATGACGCTATTAAGGAAATTTTGAAGTTAGAACAGTGATAATCTATATTTGCTCTCTGGGTCAGCATTTTTAGAAAGTTAACGCCTAGAGGAGTGAAATAGTGAGTTAATTTCTTAAATAAAATATTGTTAAAGAACTATTAAACATTTTAAAGCTACATCTATGGAAATTGGTGTTTGAACTGTAGGAAATTCAACCCTTAAGGAGGTCAAAGAGAGAATGAAAATTTATATGAAGATATTATTATGAAAGCATTTTTAAAGGTGCACCTAGGAATATTTGTATTTCAGTGGTAGGTTGGAAATTAAAAAAATATGGTTTTGTTTTTCCAAATTCTACCCCTGAATGAGTGACACAGAGGATAAAAAATATTTCGTCGCATTAAAATATTTTTAAAGCTTAATCTGTCAAAACTGGCATTTCATTTCTCGGCTAGAAATAAGGAAATAATTGTTAAGTTGCGAAAGTGTCCGTGGAAATATCACCACAAGAACTCAAAAGGCAGCATTAACAAAAACCTCCGACTAAGAGATTCGCTTTTTGGTCAGAAGTACATTCGGAAAAAAAATCATTCTTCTATGGCCTTAGTTAGCATTAAAAGCTTAGGTGATGCAGTTCGTAAACAAAAAAATTCTCTTAAAGAAAAACAAACAAAAACAGACTTTCTGCAGACCATACAATCGAGATGCTAGTATAAAATAAAAATTTAATAGTTCCATTCCGCCGAGACAGTACACCACGTTCGTGTGAAGTCGACGACTTGTAATGTGCTTCTGCCGCTGCCAAATGCAGGTGATGCAATTGACCCTAAGAGGACCTTCATTCTTTTTTTTTCACTCTGTAGGCAGAGAGGGCTGTTCAAATAATGGCCCATTATACCGTCAGGGACATTTCAGTGAAGTACAGGCTAACTGGAAGTGAATCAAAGAGAGTCCCAACTGGAAATATTTGGAAGGAGTTTTCCTGTTCGGGGATTTGCCTTACATCCAAGGGAAACCTCCAGAAAACACTGGTCAGACCCAGAAATTTTTACTACTTCATTTGTGAGACATTATTGTTCATAGTCATAGACCGAAATTAAATTTTGATTATGTACTTGTACATACGTATGTTGGTGCAAGAGCATACACATATATGCATGTATGTGAGTCTTTGTGTATGTATCAGTATGTTTTTGAATGTACACAGTGTGTCCTAGTTCCGCTTTGACTTCTTGTGCGAAATTCCTAACCGCAATACTATCTAGTGATGAGATGCAGTATTATAATCCTTCAAGTTTCAAAATCAGCTGTGTAGCAGGACTCTTAGTCGCAATTGTAATACTATGTGTCTGACATTCGTCGGATATTGGTACTGGAGCAGTGAGACAATATCACGATTTTTGAGTTCTCCAGCGTTTATGGGTGACAATTCGTCGAATTCGACCCGAATACCGCTAGCCAGGTTCGTGGTTGCTCTTCTACGGCCATACTCCAGCCCCAAAGCGAAGATTGTACACGAGTTTTTGCCCAGAAAATGGAACCGTAGTCCTGTATCACACACCGCATTCGTCGGATTTGGCCACCACACGTCTTTTGGCTGTTCCTCAAATCGAGGTTCGCAAAGAAGATACACTGCTATGACGTAGTTAAGGACATGCAAGAAAACTGTACTGCAGTAGTAAATACGACTCCAAAAAAAGACTATGGGGTCTACTTCAAGACTTTTTAAAACGATTTCAGCTGTGTTCTGATTCAGGAGGAGACTTTTTTTAATAAATACAAGGATTTTTTGAACGTAATCTATGACTTTCATTACTTATAGCCACAGTTCTAATGTGGGTGGTTGTACACTACTGGCCATTAAAATTGCTACACCGCGAAGATGACGTGCTACAGACGTGAAATTTAACCGGCAGGAAAAAGATGCTGTAATATGCAAATGATTAGCTTTTCAGAGCATTCACACAAGGTTGGCGCCGGTGGTGACACTTACAACGTGCTGATATGAGGAAAGTTTCCAATCGATTTCTCATACACAAGCAGCAGTTGACCGGCGTCGCCTGGTGAAACGTTGTTGTGATGCCTCGTGTAAGGAGGAGAAATGCGTACCATCAGGTTTCCGACTTTGACAAAGGTCGGATTGTAGCCAATCGCGATTGTGGTTTATCGTATCGCGTTATTGCTGCTCGCGTTGGTCAAGATGCAATGACTGTTAGCAGAATATGGAATAGGTGGGTTCAGGAGGGTAATACGGAACGCTGTGCTGGATGCCAACGGCCTCGTATCACTACCAGTCGAGATGACAGGCATCTTATCCGCATGGCTGTAACGGATCGTGAATCCACGAATGGCAAAACGTCATATTTTCGGGTGAATCCAGGTGCTGTTTACTGCATCATGGTGGTCGCATCCGTGTTTGGCGACATCGCGGTGACGGACGCACATTGGAAGCGTGTATTCGTCATCGCCGTACTGGCGTATCACCCGACCATGCCATTGGTAACACGTCTCGGTCACCTCTTATTCGCATTGAGGGCACTTTGAACAGTGGACGTTACATTTCAGATGTGTTACGACCTGTGGCTCTACCCTTCATTCGATCTCTACGAAACCCAACATTTCAGTAGGATAATGCACGACCACATGTTGCAGGTCCTGTACGGGCCTTTCTGGATACAGAAAATGTTCGACTGCTGTCCTGACCAACACATTCTCCAGACGTCTCACAAACTGAAAACGTCTGGTCAGTGTTGCCTGAGCAACTGGCTCGTCACAATACGAAAGTCATTACTCTTGATGAACCGTAGTATCGTGTTGAAGCTGTATGGGCAGCTGTACGTGTACACGCCATCCAAGCTCTGTTTGACTCTTTGCTCAGGTGTATCAAGGCCGTTGTTACGGCCAGAGGTGGTGGTTCTGGGTACTGATTTTCAGGACCTATGCACCCAAATTGCGTGAAAATGTAATCATATGTCAGTTCTGGTATAATATATTTATGCAATGACTACCCGTTTATCATCTGTATTTCTTCTTGGTGTAGCAATTTTAATGGCCAGTGGTGTATAACTACCTGGTATGTATGCTTGGTAGCGTTGTGCGTCGAGACCTTGAGAGTAAGTATGTGGCTCACGGTGTGCCCTGTGTCCTGTGCCCTGGTGGCAGGGACGCGCCTGCGGGCACCAGCGACGACGACGAGCTGGACGCGTGGGAGCGCGACGTGGACGTGGGGCTGCACCTGCAGAGCAGCCTGGTGCCGCGCGCCGTGCTCTTCTACACGGGCGAGGCCGCCCAGACCGACTACAGCGACTCCGAGTACGAGTCCTACAGCAGCAGCTCCAGCAGCAGCCGCAGCCGGCGCTGGGAGTAGCGGCAACACGTCTAGCACTGACCACACTAGATAAATCGCAAGTGTATCCGTCACACAACCACTGTTCTCACTGAATCCCCGTTTCTGGACAAATTAAATAAGGTGATGTGATGTGCAATACTGTTTCATTCTTTCCACTAGAGACCCATACAATCATAGGCCAATATATTATGGCCACTGCCCACCGTGACGTTGGCTGCCGCATGGTGGAGTTGCGGGCACGTGACGCGTTATCAAAACTATGTAAGCAGAGCTGACACATCCATTGAAATAAGCGACTTTGACAAAAACCAGATTACTATTACGCTGAACCTGTGAACGTGTATCTCGAAAACAATGAATCGGACCGAATGTTGACGAGCTTGTGTCGTGAGCATCTACGGAAAGAGGAAAAAGGTGGGGACTTTCACTAGGCGCTAAATGATTGCGCGTCCTCAACTCTTCACAGAACTTGGGGTTTTGAGGCTTGCTGCTACGTAAAGTACGATAGCTGATGATCTGTGGCAGGCGGCCGGTGCGGCCGAGTGGTTCTAGGCGCTTCAGTCTGAAGCCGCGCATCCGCTACGGTCGCAGGTTCGAATCCTACCTCGGGCATGGATGTGTGTGAAGTCCCTAGGTTAATTAGGTTCAAGTAGTTCTAAGTTCTATGGGACAGATAACCTCAGATGTTAAGTCGCATAGTGCTCAGAGCCATTTGAACCATTTGATCTGTGGCATTTCTGTCGAAAGAGCACAACGCTGCTGTAAGCAAAAGTGTTTCGGAGCACACCGCGCATCATACATTGTTGAATATGGAGCTCCGCAGCAGACCACCCTTACGTGTTCACTTGTTGACCCAGCGACATCGCAACTTACTATTGCATGGAGCCATTGGGATTCGACAGTCCGTCAATGGAAACGTGTCGGCTCTTCAGATGAATCACGCTTTTGCTACACTAGGTCGATGGTCGTCTCCAAAAACGCCGCCATCAAGGTACACGGTGGCTCGAAACGTGCAGCGCGCCACGGGCGTCAACTGGTGGGAGCAGTATTAAACTTTGGGAGAAATTCTCCTGCGCTTGCGTGGGACCAGTGATAGCAACTGAAGACACGCTGAGAACTGCGAACCACCTGCATCCCTTTATCCTTAATGTCTTCCCCGACGACTATTTCATCTTTCAGAACTGTGCTTGTCTGTGTCTCGGAGCCAGAACCGTGCTACAATATTTGCTGGTTGTATTCCAGTCTCTGTCTTCCTCTACACTTTTTGCCGTCTGCAGCTTCTTCTGGTACTATGGAAGTCATTCCATGACTTAAAAGATGTCTTATCACTCTGTCCCTTCTCCATGTCTGTGTTTTCCACATATTCCTTTCCTCTCCCATTCTGAGCAATACCTACTCATTTATTACCTTGCCAGCCCACTTAATTTCCAACATTCGTCTGTTGCACCATTTCTCAAATGCTTCGATTCTCTTCTGTTCCAGTTTTCCCACAGTCCACGTTTCACTATCATATAACGCTGTGCTCCAAAGGTACATTCTCAAAAATTTCTTCCTCAATTGAAGCCCTACTTTTGATATTAGTAGACTTCTCTTTTCCGGTAATACCCTTTTTACAGTCGTAGTATGATTTTGATGTCCTCTTTCCCCCGTCCGTCATAGGTTATTTTGCTGCCTATGTAGCAGAATTCTTCAGTGTCATCTATTTCGTGACCATCAATCCTGATGTTAAGTTCCTCGCTGTTCTCATTTCTGCTACCTCTCATTACTTACGTCTTTCTTCGATCTACTCTCAATCCGTATTCTGTACGCATCAGATTGTTCATTCCATTCAACAGATCATGATCATGTAATTCTTCTTCACTATCACTCAGAATAGCAATGTTATCAGTGAATCGTATTAATAATATCTTTTCACCTTGAATTTTAATTCCGCTCCTGAACCTTCCTTTTATTTCCATCGTTGCTTCTTCGATGTAAAGATTGAACAATAGGGGCAAAAGAATGCATCCCTGTCTCACACCCTTTTTTATCCGAGCACTTCGTTCCTGGTCGTCCATTATTATTATTCCCTCTTGGCTCTTATGCGTATTGTATATTAGCCGTCTCTCCCTATAGCTTACCCTACGTTTCTCAGAATTTCGAATATCTTTCGCCATTTTACATACACGAACGCTTATTGCAGATCGACAAACCCTATGAACACGTGTTTATTTTTCTTTAGTCTTCTTTCCATTACCAACCGCAACGTCAGAATTGCCTGTCTCGTGCCTTTACCTTTACTAAAGCTAAACTAATCGTCAACTAACACAGCACCAATTTTCTTTCCCACTCTTCTGTACATTGTTCTTGTCAGAAATTTGGATGCATTAGCTTTTAAGCTGATTGTGCGACAATTCTTGCACTTTTCAGCTCTTGCAATCCAGTCTTCGTAATTGTGTGGATGATATTTTTCTGAAACTCAGATCGTATGTCGGCAGACTCATACAATCTACACACCAACATGAATAGTTTTGTTGCCACTTCCCTCAATGACTTTAAAAATTCCGATGGAATGATATCTGTCCTTTCTGCCTTTTTGATCTCTTAAATTTTGATTCTAATACTGGATCCCTTATCTCTCCTAAATCAACTCCTTTTTCTTCTTCTATCAGATCAGACAAGTCTTACCCTTCATACAGGTGCTCTCTCCACTGCATTTAACAGTGGAATTCCCGTTGCACTGTTAATGATACCACCCTTGCTTTGAATTTCACAGGAGATTATTTTGACTTTGCTATATGCTGAGTCAGTCCTTCCATTAGTCATTTCTTTTTAGATTTCTTAACATTTTTATGCTACCATTTCGCCTTAGGTTCCCTGCACTTCCGTTTATTTCATCCCCCAGCGACTTGTACTTCTCTACTCCTGAATTTCCCTGAACATTTTAGTACTTCCTTCTTTCATCGATCAACTGAAGTATTGTTTCCGTTATCCATGGTTTCTTCGCAGTTACCTTCTTTGTACCTACGTTTACCTTTCCAACTTCTGTTATCGCCCTTCTCAGAGATGTCCATCCCTCTTCAACTGTAGTGCCTACTGACCTATCCCTTATTACTATATCTATAGTCTTAGTGAACTTGAAGCTTATCTCGTCATTCCTTTGTACATCTGTATCCCACTTATTTGCATATTGATTCTTCCTGAATAACCTCTTAAACTTCAGCCTACTCTGCATTACTACTTCATTGTGGTCTGAGTCTATATAAGCTCCTAGGTACACCTTAAAATCCAGTATCTAACTTCGAATCTGTCTGACCATGATGTAATCTAACTAAAATGTTCCTGTGTCATTCAGCCATTTCCTAGTACATCTCCTCCTCTTGTGATTCTTGAACAGACTGACTAGCTGAAATTTATTACAGAACTCAACTAGTCTTGCGCCTCTCTCATTCCTTGACCCAAGCCGTTATTCTCCAGCAACCTTTTCTGCTACTCTTTCCCCTACAACTGCATTCCAGTCCCCCATGTCTGGTTACACATTAATCTTCCCTTACGTACTGTATTACCCTCTCAGTATCCTCACGTAATTTATGACTTCGTCTTCAGCGTCTGACGTCGGCATGTTGTAACGTCTATTAGCAAAAGACATATTTTGAAGTAAAGAGAAAATATTGTGTATCATGTTTTGTTATTGTATGGAATTACATATTTTTTTATTATTATTTATTTTAGATAATATCTGTGTCGGCGAGTACTGAAACCGCACAGACGATAAATATCATACAAAGATGAAAAAATACCACTAGTATAAGTAATACAGAACGAACATTAATTTCTCTGTCTTCTTCTTGGAGTTATACGAGAGAGATAGCCTGTGACGTTGCAGTAAATGCTAATGTAGTCTTCTTTTGTCATGGTCAACAGATGTACGCCATTACGTAATCATTGTAAAAGGTGTGTATTAGTTAACATATTTGAATGTTTTGAATAGAGTTATTTAATGAAACCTTGCATTATTATTTCTAGTAGCTTGCTTGGTATATTATCCCATCCTTTTAAGAAATTTTCAGTTATTTAAATATTATCCGTGGTGCAGAGCTGCGCTACGAACGAACGAGCCGCTGCCGCGGCGCATTCAAACTGCATTAAAAGAAATCGATCATACCGCAAAGAAGCGGGAAGGTAATAGTGAATAAAATCATCTTTTTCAGCTTCCGGACTTGCAGAGCAGCGCAGCAGATTTTATGGTGTGTTTTGCAGGTTGACGCGGGCTGCTGATAATATATTGCTAACAGTACAAAAAAGATAATTTACCTTCGTAACACAATAGGAATTTTGCTGTGCTTAGTTCTGGTCTGGCAAACCTTATAGTAAAAACGTATTTTTCTCCGACAATAGTCTCATGTTCTTGTGCTGGTCGTGGTAATTATTGGTGTTTTATTCTTAACAAAAATCCACTGCAAAATTTTGATGTTGAACAATCTTCGTGAACTGTAACATCAGTATTTAATAACAAAGTAATTTTCATTTTCAATAACGATAAAGTAGAGAAGATATGTTGACTTTTATAGTGAGTTACAGTAACGGAAAATGTTCCTTTAATAGAAAGCCAGATACAGAACAATAGGAATCCAATATATTCTGTTTTGTTGAAAATTAATGATTATAAAGAAATTCATGGCACAGCATTACTAAAAGGTATTTCGCGGCTCTTTTCGTATATGCGTTATTACGCGAGCGATGATAAAGCAAATAATAGAAAAGAGTTTTTACGAAAAGTGAAAGTGACGCGAAAATGTCTACCTGAAATACCGTTGTCGGTGTTAATTTGCTGTCGATTCTCATAAGGACAAGCCTATCATTGAACTGTTCACAGTAACACACACTCTGCCATATCTTCCTACTCATAACGAATCCTATTCCTGTTATACAATTTTCTGCTGCTCTTGACGTTACCCCATCCTCAGCTGAGCAGAAATCGTTATTATCTTTCCCTTCAGCTTCACTGACCCCTACCATATCTAGATTGGACCTCTGCATTTCCCTTTTCAAATTTTCTAGCTTCCCTACCACGTTCAAGCTTCTGACATTCCACGCCCTGACTTGTAGAACATTATCCTTTCGTCGGTCATTCAATCTGTCTCTCATGATCACCTCCCCTTTGGCAGTTCCATCCCGGAGATCCGAATGAGGGACTATTCTGGAATATTTTGTCAATGGAGAGATCATCATGACACTTTTTCAACTGCAGGCCACATATCCTGTGGATATAGGTTATGTGTCTTTAATGCAACGGTTTCCATTGCCTTCTGCATCCTCATGCCGTTGATCATTGCTGATTCTTACGTCTTTAGGGGCAGTTTCCCACTCCAAGAACAAGAGAGTGCTCTGACAAGGACGTTGGGAATTAGGGTGACTTCTTATGCCGGAAGTGTTCGACCACCAATGTTATTTATTAATCAAAATTTTAATGCTGAAGGGTTAGAACGCCGGATCGAGGGCGTATTAATTACTAATCAAAGACGCTACTCCTAGACTACGGGTGCCTTCTTAAGGAATCCATTTGGGTCGCTTTTGGACGCAAACCCACAGCAGGTTATTTACGGAAATTACATGACCTGTGCGTAGAAATCTAATGCCATATACCTCCAGAGACCTACCAACAAATTGTCAGATTCCTGATATGCAGAATCAGTGACGTATTTCGTTCCAAAGACGGACAAACAAGCTATCAAGCAGGTGGTCATAATGTTTTGGCACATCAGTCCATGGTTGTTACCTGATTGTAAGACGTATGTCGCAGTCGAAATACCCTCAGAATTTTTGAAAAAAACACCACTGCATGATCAGAACGTTGGGCTTTGGTTTACAGTGTCTGCAAGTTACATTACTGGCCCCACCATCATTTATCAGACGCTGACTTTGCCGCATGACATTGCCAACATTTTGAAACCATTTGTGGCAAGATTATCGGACGAAGAAAAGACCTACAGTCCATCCAACAGAATGGAGCAACCCTCCATACAGCCAACTGAACCTTAGGGCACATTTACTCAGTCTTCACGACTGACCTATTTGTTAGCAGAGGTCAGTCGGCTCGCGGCTGTAGCTGGCCACCCAGGTCATCAGAACTGTGAGGGTGCGATTATTCTCTGTGGGGAGCTCTGGAGTCTGAGGTATATTTCAACCACCCTCATGGACTTCGAGAACTGCAGCAGAACATTTCGGATGAAACTGCAGCAATTCCAGCAGTCCAGCTTTGATACGCCTTCAGTAACTTGCTGAGTGCAGCCCAGAAGTGCCAAGAGATGAATGGTGATGACTTTCAACATCTGCTATAGTCAGGTTATTACTGTATTTCCTGTCCTCTGCTGTTTCTTTGCAACCTGGAATTCTCTTCTCTGGACCACTTTTATTTGCCACACCCTATAGCTTGTTATGGTACATACGCTGGGCTTGTGGTACTGTTGTTATGAGGTCTACAAGAGTAAGTGTCCCAGAGGAGCTGGTATGCAGGCAACTTGTCGACCATGGCAGTGATGAAGTTTGTTACGATCTCAGCGAAAGCCGTGGACATTGCACATTGAAGGCCACGAATGAGAGCTAGTAACTGACAATGGAGAGAAACAAGGTTATAGATTATTCGCCATGTTCATCAATCTATACACTGAGCAAGCAATAATATAAATCCAGGAGAAATGAGAATTAAACATCAGGGAGAAGAAATTAATTCTTAGGGTTTTGTTACTTCGTTTAATCCTATCAGAAACTGAAAATGACTTGGAAAATCAGAGCGGTAGGTCTTGCTGATGACTCTGTGGCGTACAAACGCAAAATAATTTTATTTAAAAAAAGCGGATAAAGTGTCACTAGAAGCCTTCCTAAGAGACATTCTCCATTCCTTCCGAACTGACTATGCAAATGTAGACGAGATGTGGCTCAAATTCAAAGATATAGTAGCAACAGCAATTGAGAGATTCATGCCTCGTAAATTGGTAACAGAATGAACTGATCCCCCATGGTACACAAAACAGGTCCGAACGCTGTTGCAGAGGCAACGGAAGAAGCATGCGAAGTTCAGAAGAAAGCGAAATCCCGAAGATTGGCTAAAATTTACAGACGCGCGAAATTTGGCACGGACTTCAATGCGAGATGCCTTTAATAGGTTCCACAACGAAACATTGTCTCGAAATTTGGTAGAAAATCCGAAGAAATTCTGGTCGTTTGTAAAGTACACAAGCGGCAAGACGCAGTCAATACCCTCGCTGCGCAGTGCCTATGGAACTGTCACCGACGACTGTGCCGCTAAAGCGGAGTTATTGAATGCAGTTTTCCGAAATTCCTTCACCAGAGAAGATGAATGGAATATTCCAGAATTTGAAACACAAACAGCTGCTGCTATCAGTTTCTTAGAAGTAGATACCTTAGGGGTTGCGAAGCAACTCAAATCGCTTGATACGGGCAAGTCTTCAGGTCCAGATTGTATACCGATTAGGTTCCTTTAAGATTACGCTGATACAATAGCTCCCTGCTTAGCACTCATATACAACCGCTCGCTCACCTATAGATCTGTACCTACAGATTGGAAAATTGCGCAGGTCGCACCAGTGTTTAAGAAGGGTAGTAGGAGTAATCCATCTAACTACAGACCTATATCATTGACGTCGGTTTGCAGAAGGGTTTTGGAGCGTATATTGCATTCAAACATTATGAATCACCTCGAAGGGAACGATCTATTGATACGTAATCAGCATGGTTTCAGAAAACATCGTTCTTGTGCAACGCAGCTAGCTCTTTATTCGCACGAAGTAATGGTCGTTATCGACAGGGGATCTCAAGTTGATTCCGTATTTCTAGATTTCCGGAAAGCTTTCGACACCGTTCCTCACAAGCGACTTATAATCAAGCTGCGGGCCTATGGGGTATCGTCTCAGTTGTGCGACTGGATTCGTGATTTCCTGTCAGGAAGGTCGCAGTTCGTAGTAAATCATCGAGTAAAACTGAAGTGATATCAGGTGTTCCCCAGGGAAGCGTCCTGGGACCTCTGCTGTTCCTGATCTATATAAATGACCTGGGTGACAATCTGAGCAGTTCTCTTAGGTTGTTCGCAGATGATGCTGTAATTTACCGTCTAGTAAGGTCATCCGAAGACCAGTATCAGTTGCAAAGCGATTTAGAAAAGATTGCTGTGTGGTGTGGCAGGTGGCAGTTGACGCTAAATAACGAAAAGTGAAAGGTGATCAATATGAGTTCCAAAAGAAATCCGTTGGAATTCGATTACTCGATAAGTAGTGCAATTCTCAAGGCTGTCAATTCAACTAAGTACCTGGGTGTTAAAATTACGAACAACTTCAGTTGGAAAGACCACATAGATAATATTGTGGGGAAGGCGAGCCAAAGGTTGCGTTTCATTGACAGGACACTTAGAAGATGCAACAAGTCCACTAAAGAGACAGCTTACACTACACTCGTTCGTCCTCTGTTAGAATATTGCTGCGCGGTGTGGGATCCTTACCAGGTGGGATTGACGGAGGACATCGAAAGGGTGCAAAAAGGGCAGCTCGTTTTGTATTATCACGTAGTAGGGGAGAGAGTATGGCAGATATGATACGCGAATTGGGATGGAAGTCATTAAAGCAAAGACGTTTTTCGTCCGGCGAGATCTAATTACGAAATTTCAGTCACCAACTTTCTCTTCCGAATGCGAAAAAATTTTTTTGAGCCCAATCTACATAGGTAGGAATGATCATCAAAATAAAATAAGAGAAATCAGAGCTCGAACAGAAAGGTTTAGGTGTTCGTTTTTCCCCCGCGCTGTTCGGGAGTGGAATTGTAGAGAGATAGTATGATTGTGGTTCGACGAACCCTCTGCCAAGCACTTAAATGTGGATTGCAGAGTAGTCATGTAGATGTAGATGTACGGGCATGTGTCAAAGTTGAGTGAGTGTTGGAGGATACAAGAGGACTTAGAAAAAACTTTATAGCTGGTATGATGATTGGCAAATAGCCATAAATGTAGAGAATGCAGGTGAATAGGAGAAACAAATCCATAATATTCGAATAAGGCATTATTAATGCGACGTTTGGCAGCCACGTCGATTAAATATCTAGGCGTAACTTTGGAAAGCAATATGAAATTGAATGAGCATGTAAGGATTGTAATAGGGAAGGCGAATTGTCATCTTTGGTATATTGGGAGAATTTTATAAAATTGCGGTTCATGTGTAAAGAGGACCGCTTATAGAACACTAGTGCGACCCTTTTTTGGGTGCTGTTCGAATGTTTGGGATCTGCGCCAGGTCGGGTTAAGGGGAGACGTTGAAGCAATTCAGAGGCGACCCGCTAGGTTTGTTACTGGTGCATTAGAGCAACATGCAATTATTACTGAGGTGCTTCCGAAACTCCGTCGGGAACCGTTGGAGGGAACGTGACAATCTTTTTGAGGAGCAGTATTGAGAAAACATAAGAGAGCCGGTACTTGAGGCTGGCTGCAGAACGATTCAACTGCCGCCAACTTACATTTCGCATAAGGAGCATGAAGATAAGATCAGATAGATTACGGCTCTTACGAAGTCGTTTTTTCCTCCCAATATTTGTGAGTGGAACAGAAAATGAAATAAGTATTAGTGGTATAGGATACCCTCGCCAGGCATCGTATGATTGCTTGATGAGTACGTATGTAGATGTGCATGTAGATGTATAAACGACTTTAGAAAATCAAAAAATGTAAATATTTGGATTGTAGGAACTTCGCCTGCTGCTGAACGTAATGTTCATAATGTTCCTTTTCTTATCCATGGAGTAAAACAAAGCTCATAAATTGACTGGCTGAAGCAGGAATTCACACTTTACACTCGGAAATACAGTTGCTCCATGTCCAGTTGCATAAAACAAACATTTAATTACTAGTTCAAATAATGCTTGAAAGCGACCTACCACAATCATGAAGACAAAAACGTCACATAAAACAATAGAGAACTTCATCACAGAAAAAGAACACACAATAAAACAACAGAAAGTCTTCGGAAACCTACAATACCAACTTAACAACGGATCTGGCGTTAAAATAGATAAACTACGTAACTTTAGAAAACATGAGACACATCAATTTCCAAACAAATATAGCACAACAAAAGTAAAGAATGATTTGTATTCAATTTCTCGACGATAACGAAGGTTTTGAAGATGGGGCACAAGTTTGAACTGAAGAACATGAGAAAGGCAATAGGATGAGCTATTCCAATGGAATTTTCCTTCAGCAGTTTATGGCAATCACAGGAAAAGTAAATCAGGAAGTCCAGATGGGGATTTGAACTGCCGTACTTCATAAGTAAAAAAGTTGTAAAAATAAATAAGAACCCAAAAGGGAATGGGTAATGAACACCAATATCATGTCCTGTAGAGGGAGCTGAAAACTTTAGTCACCTCCAACTCCAGGTTTGTGTGGAGAAGTCCTGTTTCCGTCACAGCCTGCTAAAACACTGAACGACGAAGACAACAAGCAACTAATGATAGGTTTTGTAAGTTAAGGAACTCGGCAGGTTACATGCACGGGATGGAGGTCAAATGGGTGGAGAAGGTGAAGTGTTAACAGGAAGACCATCTGAGGCTCGCTACGAACTGCGTCTATCACCTATTCCTACACCATCAAACAAAGCGACACGGAGACAGCTCCCTAATACTTACAGTTACTGCAGACACTGAAGAGTGGACTTTAAGGTTGCCTGGGTCGTTGCAACGCCAAGTATAAATACCCTCTAATCACGTGCGTTTCCTGTGTCACATCTCAAACTCCACATATTTCTGGCTCCACGAGAATGTTCCACGGCACTTTCTGATCACGTGTAAATTGTACTTTGACTTCAAGTTGTACTAGGACCTCGTGCTTTCTGCTATTTATGGTGTAATGTGTCTACGTACTTGGCGGTTGCTGGCGTTCAGAATTATTTGCCATTTAGTTAGTAAGTTATATGTTCTGTAGATCATTTGAACGGTTCTTTTATCGAAATGATATTGAACGAGTCACTTTACATGACGTGTACACATGATTAGTTTTACATTAATGAAGTCATTATTTTATTCGTACACAGGCAACTACATTTAAAAACTAGTTTCTACTATGCATCCGCTGTCTCCAGAGCCGCCTATCCTGTCGGCAGCATTAGAGTCTGTCGTAAGCTACAGCCAGAGTACTTGCCTGAGAGCCAGGGCGCACTTGTGCGCTCTAGAACATTTACGGGTGCGCCCTGTAGTATTTTAGCAAAACATATGGCCAAATATAAAAGAACATATAGCTACTCAATTTTATCTCTTTCACGACAGATAATACGGAACAAGTCCTTAACTGTTGTCGAATAGTTCAGCTTGTTTAAGGAAAGAAGGTGGTTTTTTCTCCTTATAGTGTCGCAGTATTCGGAAAGTTTATGCCAACTGTCTTCTCTCCTCCATTGCTACTAATCTTAGTTGTCTAACAGTAGCGGATGTTTGGGAACTGGGCAAAGATACTTCAAAATAATGAGAGATGATAAAGCCATTGCCGGCCCATAGAGGTCACCCCTTACACCACCGAGAAGTTTAAAATTCTATTGAAAGTGTAATTCTCAGTGTGGCGAGAAAAATGATTTGTCGGATGGCAGAATGCTGCGGTCTGGAGAAACAGAATGGTCAGATAATTGTCACATTATTACAGTCATAACAATATGCAGTGCTGAGAGTGATAAATTCATTTAATAATGAATGTAACTGTATTTATAAATGTAACACTTTATCCATGGTAAAGTTCGGTGTGGCCAACACAGTAACTTATTTGATATATTGTAAAAACTATTCCTCATAAATGTATATATAGTGCGCCCACAATTTTTTCCGGCCTTTTAAATGCGCTCGAAGCTCAAAAAGTCTGATAACCACAGGCTTAGACTCTCAGAAAGTGCTCTTAGGGAACAGTGGGGCTATTCCGCTAACAGGGATGACCCGCCTAAAATAACAAATTTTACAACTGTGCCCCAGTTCGTCACAGAGTCAAGGTCGTTTTGCCTTCAGTGTGAGCCAGTACCCTTGTGTCGCTGCATGTGGGTGTAGTACGGGTTTTTTCTGTTACTTTATTGACAGAACACAAGAACAATCTCTAGAGGTAAGCGAATTGTGATGGATTTTTTATTATAACATTAAAATTTACATATGCCATGCACAATAAAGTGTGATTTTAAACTTTTGTTTATACTTGTATAAAAGCACAGGTTATGCAGTGTGTGTATCAACAAATATTGCTGACTTTTTCCACAAAGGTCTGATTTGAGACGTTTCTCGAAACGTCTGCACCTGGCGATATTTCTGCTCAGTCAAATTATTAGTGTAATTGATGTTTTACTGCAATGTTGTAGACAATACGTTTTCTTGGTTTCTTTTGAAATGGTACATGAATACAAAAGGAAAAAGCTAAGTGCTTCATGGTCCAAGGAAGATATGAAACAAGCAATAACAACTGTTATAGGCTGTTCCTCTGCAAAAAGTACCAGCAATGTGCTATCTGATTTTTTGTAGTGTGTAAGTGCCAAAGGACAAAACATTTTTACTTGTGGTAAGCGCTTGTGATATTGACACTGAAATACACAGGGTGGAATAGCCTCTTGGCTGGGCGGAACAGCCTCACCATTGTTATATAATGAGATTTGTTCGTATAATAGTTTGTTCCTGTTAAGGAATTTTGACCATTTATGCACTGGAATGTATTCACAATGACAATACGATAGCTGTATCACACTGATAGATTATTTGGACATTTTTATGTAATATTGTATAGGGCTTACAGCTGAAATGGGCGGAATATCCCCGCTGTACCCTAAGCGTCTTAAAGCTCTCTCGTTCCCTACAGATGGCACCAAAACAGATAAAAGAAACACACTAACTCATGTGAGTGATACAGAATACATCAACAATGCTAAGATTAGTTATATGAGAACTGTGCAGCACAACGAGGTGTCGCAGAAACACCTAAAAACTCCAAATCACACAACCTTAACTGCCCATCAAAGATAAACAAACACAGCACTTCAGTTAGTACTGTAAATGCATTAAAAACTGCTCAAACATGCAACCCCCCCACTAAAAACTCAAATAACCAACCATTCGATGCTACATGACTGTTACACACTTGCAAACAATAGGAACCAATAGAACACCAACAAACTAATGGCAAAGGTAAATGTAATTAAGCCATCAGCATCATACTTAACACCATCTGACTGCACATCTATCTAAACAAATGTGCAAACTGGAGAAACAGATAACATCATTGATGATCAGATGCAGAAACAAGGGAAGACCATAGCTGCAGACACATAAGAATTTATAGCCATTCTAAAACTAATGGCATGACTTCTTGTTTGACAAACAATTCTATTTACAAAAAGAAGTGCTAGCAATGCGCGCACTCATCAGTGCCCTACTTGCCAATATATTTCTTAAATACATTGAAAACAGAATATTTAATGAAAGTGTAAATCAAAACAGTACAAATCTGTGTACTTGTGGAGCTATGTAGATTTCTCATGATTTTGCTAGATGTAACACGTGCCTAGCTATTGCAGGTGATCAGTGACATAGTAGCAGACACAGAATTCAATCATCTGCACATCGAAGCATACAGAAAGAACAGCATACGTAGTTATTAAATATACTTGAACCCACAATCACAAATACACCCATTAACAATCAGTCCAGTCACAAAACGAATTATTTCAAGTTGGCGTAAGCAACATATAAATTTTGGAAATGGATGCCTATGGAAGCGATTCAGTGGTAAGGTGTTTACCTAATATTCATCTCATTTCCTATGGGAGTATGTAATCCAAAAAATTCTCCTTCATGCCAATAAGAAATTTTAAAAAGTCTAACGACGTATTTTAAAATAAATTTTAAATGGAAACTTTTAGAGAGTATACAAATGAATTTTCGTTATACAGAAAGTCTAAATTACTAATAAAACCTCCTGACAAAAAGTATGTGCATTAAGAAATCCATTCTTGACGGATCTAAAATTCTGCGATTTATAACATAAATTTTTGTGTTTGGCAGAAAGTCTACTGGAAAGAGAATGTGAAGTATATTTTACATATGGTACTCTAAAATAGGTACGGGAATGTTATCGAAGTACAAATCGTTCCTCTGCCAAGCGTTCTCTAAGCTCGTGACGCAGGGTGCGTTTAGTATATTTCCTCAATCGGAATGTACTTCTTGAGGCAAATCGGACAGCCATTACCGTGTAACGAATTGTCACAGTATGTTTGGCAAAATAATACTATGACGTCTCCTATTGCTACCTACTGGCACTTCCACGATCAGCGAAAGTGTGACGACCTTTTCCCATGCCCATCCGATATTCTTCAGCTCGTCGAGAAATGTGAAAGCGAGGCGACGCAACAATATTTGTTATTGCAGTCAGTATTTGTTGATAATGTCCTCTCTTTTGTGTAATTTGAGTCTATATCCGAGTTTACGCAAATTTTTTCAAGTCTCTTCCGTTGCTAAGTTAAGCTTCAGATTATTACTATCGGCTAGCCGCATTGGTTAGCGGTTGAACCAAAGATACTCATTAAGAGGTACTAGGCGGCCGATTCGCGTTTCTAAATGAATTGATATCTTTGATTAGCATAGCACATGTACACAGATTTAGTTCTTCAAAAGACTCTGGGTTCATTTAACACAGCAAAACACTTTGTCCCTTGGAAATTATTCCCTTTTCAACTATTTTTACTACTACTATTATTACTATTATTATTATTATTATTGTCCAGAGATAATCCGATACACGGCTCACTTCTTCTGATACTCTGTTCAAAATCGTAGGACATTATAGTTTTTCCTTAACTCGGTTTTCATTAACGCAGTTTCTTTTATATGATTCACTACTGTGAATGGTCACACCTTAGCTCGATAATAAATGTCCAAACAGGTCTATAATCGAATGTCAAGTTGCGACGCGAATTTGAATAGTAGGTTCTCTAACAACCCAAGTTCTTAAATTGGAATTAATGATACCGATCATTTATCGATTGAAATTTGCGCTGGGTGCTAGCGTTGTCCCAGTTCTATCAGTTTTCTAACATTTGACAGTTAAACTAACAGAGGCTTACTTTTCAGTAGCCTGGCTTCCAATGATGTTTACTATTTCAAGCAGTGGCAGGCACATGAACTTAAGAGACACGAATACTCAGGACCCATATTCTAAAATCTCCGACACTAAAATCTCGGACACAAAGACTCCCATATGTTAAAGACTCTAAAGACTTCCAGATGCTAAAGACGTTAAGAATTCGTTCATTGTTTTCATATATAAGTTGTGAAACAAACGGAACGTTCGTAAAAAACTCTTTGAATAAATCCTTTGTTAGTTTGCGTGTATTACTCTATTCCATTGGCTCTTAATATGCTTGCATTTAAATTTTCCTACTTTAAAACGGGAATTCATGATTTTTTAAGAAATTCGGGAATTATTGGTTCAAATGGTTCAAATGGCTCTGAGCACTATGCGACTTTACTTCTGAGGTCATCAGTCACCTAGAACTTAGAACTAATTAAACCTTACTAACCTAAGGGCATCACACACATCCATGCCCGAGGCAGGATTCAAACCTGCGACCGTAGCGGTCGCTCGGCTCCGGACTGCAGCGCCTAGAACCGCACGGCTACTCCGTCCGGCCAGGAATTATTCATGCCCAGTTCGAATAAATTTCAATTAAAAAAAAAAAAACAAATATGAAATAACACTTACACAGCGCCCCAACTATGACTACTTTATTTCAGTCAAATCGTCATCGTTTCAGTTAACCGCGAGATATGCTAACATTACGCCTATTCAAATTTTGTCTTAGAGGTTTGGGGTCCTTCCTTAACTTATTATCTAAAACTTAGATATTTCCACTTTTCGTAACATCAATTAAATATTTTATTCATTTAATATCTGTACTGAATAAGTCACCTTAAAATTAGCTATAAATTTCACTTTAGATACCGGGCACAACTTAAATATTCACTCTATCTCTTTTACTGAATACGTCAGTTTATAGTAACTGCACATTCCAAACTATGTATAGTCTTAAATATTTCATTAAAAATATTAGGACTTGACTGTTGTCTTGTTTGTTGTTAGCCGGCGAGGTTTGCGATATCTTTTCATTTCAGTGCACAGAGTGGTTGTTTGGGTTCTGCAGGCCATCTGTGCTGTTGCAGGTGTGAGACGTAGGGAATGTGGATAATCGAAGTCATCTGCTGTTGTTCCGCCTCTTGAATGGCTAAGCAACAGACTTCTTCATTGTCTCCCTCATGTTGCCTCTTCTTGTAGCTTGCAACATGATTATATGTTGTGCCTCATTTTCAATGGCTAGCAGCACAAAGTTTTCATTATTTGACTTATGTTGCCTGTTTTTATAGCTTGCAGCATGGTTGTATATACAGGGTGGTCCATTGATAGTGACCGAGCCAAATATCTCACGAAATAAGTATCAAACGAAAAAACTACAAAGAACGAAACTCGTCTAGCTTGAATGGGGAAACCTGATGGCGCTATGGTTGGCCTGCTAGATGGCGGATATCAACTGCGTTTTTTAAATAGGAACCCCCATTTTTATAACATATTTGTGTAGTGCGTAAAGAAATATGAATGTTTTAGTTGGACTACTTTTTTGGATTTGTGATTGGTGGCGCTGTAATAGTCACAAACGTATAAGTACGTGGTACCACGTAACATTCCGCCAGTGCGGACGGTATTTGCTTCGTGATTACCCGTGTTAAAATGGACGCTTTACCAACTACGGAAAAGGTCGATATCGTGTTGATGTATGGCTCTTGTGATAAAAATCCCCAAGTGGCGTGTGCTATGTATGCTGCTCGGTATCCGAGACGACATCATCAAAGTGTCCGGACCGTTCGCCGGATAGTTACGTTATTTAAGGCAACAGGAAGTGTTCAGCCACATGTGAAACGTCAGCCACGACCTGCAACAAATGATGATGCCAAAGCAGGTGTTTTAGCTGCTGTCGCGGCTAATCCGCACATCAGTAGCATACAAACTGCGCGAGAATCTGGAATCTCAAGCACGTCGGTGTTGAGAATGCTATATCACCATCGATTGCACCCGTACCATATTTCTAAGACCAGGAATTGCATGGCGACGTCATTAAACGTCGTGTACAATTCTGCCACTGGACACAAGAGAAATTACGGGACTATGACAGATTTTTAGCACGCGTTCTATTTAGCGACGAATCGTCATTCACCAACAGCGGAAACGTAAGCCGGTATAATATGCACTATTGGGCAACGAAAAATCCACGATGGCTCCGACAAGTGGAACATAAGCGACCTTGGCGGGTTAATGTATGGTGCAGCATTATGGGAGGAGGGATAATATGCCCCCATTTTATCGATGGCAATCTTAATGGTGCATTGTACGCTGTTTTCCTACGTAATGTTCTACCGGCGTTATTACAAGATGCATGACAGAATGGCGATGTACTTCCATCATGATGGATGTCCGGCACATAGCTCGCGTGCGGTTGAAGTAGTATTGAATAGCATGTTTCATGACAGGTGGATTGGTCGTCGAAGCACCATACCATGGCCCGCACGTGCACCGGATCTGACGTCCCCGGATTTCTTTCTGTGGGGAAAGTTGAAGGATATATTTGCTATCGTGATCCACCGACAACGCTTGACAACATGCGTCAGCGCATTGTCAATGCATTTGCGAACATTACGGAAGGCGAACTACTCGCTGTTGAGAGGAATGAAGTTACACGTATTGCGAAATGCATTGAGGTTGACGACCATCATTTTGAGTATTTTTTGCGTTAATGTGGTATTTACAGGTAATCACGCTGTAACAGCATGCGTTCTCGGAAATGATAAGTTCACAAAGGTACATGTATCACATTGGCACAACGGAAATGAAATGTTCAAACGTTCCTACATTCTGTATTTTAATTTGAAAAACCTACCTGTTACCAACTGTTCGTCTAAAATTGGGAGCCATATGTCTGTGACTATTACAGCGCCATCTATCACAAAGCGAAAAAAGTGGTCCAAATAAAACATTCATATTTCTTTACGTACTATACGAATATGTAATAAAAAATGGGAGTTCCTGTTTTAAAAAAAAACGCAGTTGATAACTGTTTGACCTATGGCAGCGCCATCTAGCGGGCCAACCATAGCACCATCTGGTTCCACCCTTCAAGCTAGACAAGTTTCGTTCTTTGTAGTTTTTCGTTTGACGCTTATTTCGTGAGGTATTTGGCCCGGAAGCGATCAATGGACCACCCTGTATATTGGGTCCTCTTTAATGGCTAAGCAGCACAACGTTTTCATCATTTGCGAACTCACGTTGCCTCTTCTTCTAGTATGGAACATGCCCATCGAAACAGTGGATCTTCTTACCCTCACATCTCATAGAGTATTGGATGATTACGCCATACGACGTGTGATTTTAGATTTTTCGTTCTCTTCCATTTCCATTCGCCGATTCTTCGTCTCTATTGTTAAGCTTCGTAATACGTTCTTAGGACTGACTACAGCTGCCGATCTTCTTCGGTAGGGTTTTCTTTTCCTTCAGATTCTTCATCTGATTTATACCGATGCTGCTTGTAGACATCCGTGATGTTCTTGACTTGACTGACGATCGAATTTCAGGCTGACATCAACGGACTGCTTTCTTCTTGCACAAAGTTTTCCAGTGATGAACTGCAGGCAAATAGGTCTTGTCTGCTCGTTCCCGCTCCGCTTCTAGGTTGCAAGGCGAGTGAACTCCCGACATTGAAGCCCTCTGCCTACCTCACGGACCGTCTCGTAGCTCGTAGTTAACCGTTTCTGGAGTCGGGCAGCCAAGAGATGACTCGCCCCATCAGATAGCAGCAGCAATCACTCAGGTTGTTTGGGCTGCGGCCTCACTGCTGTCTTCACACATGCTCCAGAATGACGAATATACAACATGAAGTACACACATAGACACGATATAATATGTAAACAAAATGTCCGTTAATGTCACTCAGTAGATTTCTTCCTCAGCAATCAACGTTCTTTTTCACTAATGTATGAAGTCTTTTAGCCTTTCTAATACTTTATAGCATTCATTTTCTCACTCTTTCCACATGCGATATTTCGTTGTTTCACAATTACTCTTAATGCTCAAATCACTTTCATATCCGCAGCTTATTCCGAGATTCTGTTCTATTCTGTTCCGGGCACAACTCTATTGAAATAATTGACACTTCACTGGACAGCAAGCACCGCGACAATATAATATGAAAATAAATTCGGTAGTTCATTGTCTTTGATCTTATCCTAAGGCCTCTGTTCACTAACAGTTACATGCGAGGCACTCAAAACATTACAGAACGAAGTATTAACAAACTGCATTGTTATTAACTACTATACTATTAAATAAGAAATATGTTTATATCCACTATGATCAAGACATTATTAAAAACAATAAACTGTAATACTACTCCAGCTGAGTTTCTCAAACTGTAAGAACTACTCAGCTAAAGTTTCTCTTTCAGCGTTCCATTAACTATCGCTAAAGGTTTCATCCATAAAATGTCTTCAACTCTTTGTGAGGAAACAAACCCTTGGGTTGGCCCCCTTTACGTTTATTAACTAACAAATAGCTTCCCTCACGCGTAATTCTAATAATCCCGTATGGTCCGGAGTAAACATGTTGCCATTTCTTGTTTAACCTCTTAATAGCTGATGACGTAGGGTGTTTCCTTAAAAGGACGCTATCGCCCATGGTATATGTCACAGTTCTACCCGGTTGACTATCGGATTTGGCCTTCCTCAGTTGCGCCGCATGATTCACGCACGTCATTCAACAACGACTCCATATCTTTGTTTAGCTCGGCCAATGTCGGTAAATGTTTAATCCACCCATTAGATTCGGGTGTGTTGTATAATTATCAACGCTGGAGTATGTCTGGTGGATCAGTGCGGCATGTTATTGCGAATCTCTTCAAAGACCGACATGTACTCCACCCACTCATATTGTTGCGTTGCAGTATAAGTGCGAATAAATCTGCTAAGGTCTCTAAATATACGTTCAACAGACGACGGTTCTGGACGATATCGCGATATTAAGCTACGCTTTATGTCTAATTTTAACATATACTCCTTCCAAGCCTTGCTGATATAATTTGATCCTTCATCTGACAGAATAGCGCTCGGCTTACCAACCTTAGGTATGTAGTCTTTAATTAGGTGGTTCAATGTAGGCTTAACATTAATAGACCTTGTTGGGTCATTTTAAAGCATTTTGAAAACAATTCATGAAAGGCAATTACTTATTTAAATCTATCAGTTGCAGTCGGAAGTGATCCGATCACATCGAGGATACTATCGCTGAAGGCTCTGATGAGACCACTGGGTGTAATACCATGTTAGTGCAGTAATTAATAGGTTTTACCATATGACATAGGGTGCATACCTTCAGAATGTTTTTATTTTCCGTTTCATATTGGCAAATGCAAACAATTTTGACTAATTTTATCGTTACACTAAGTATCACTAAAATGTCCCCAGGAGTAATGTGTATGCCATAGGAATATGGAAATGTATTTTTCATGTATACGCACTTTGCAACTTCCTTTATTGATATTCGCTCCGTGAAATACGATTCTCGAATGCAATTCATTATTTAATAATCAATGATCCTTTTCACCTGTCTTAGTATTTATTATACGGTTACAGTTCGTATCTTTTTCTGTTAAGATTGATAAATGTTTACACATATATTTGTAGTCCTTCCGGAATGGCATATTTTTCAATAGCATTAGCCTAAAATTCTGGTTATCTTCTATTACATTGTCTTCATCGGTTAGTTCCTGTGGTAATGGAGGTAGTGCGTCGGCTATTACATTATCCTTAACTTTAGTGTATCTAATATCCATCTGGTACTTCTGCAATAGCAGTGCTCACCTCATTCGCCTTCCATGTAATACTTTACAGTTCATTAGAAATGTGACACCCTTATGGTCGCAATATATAATGGTTCGTTTCCAATATACAAAATACCTGAGTCCACGCAGCACCGTCACATTGCTAAAATTTCGCACTCGGTGGTCATATAAGCCCTCTTGCAGTCGGACAAGGTGCGGTTAGCGAAGTGTTGTTGATATCTTCTGGATTGTCAGCTTCTATTGTCTGAAACAGCATCACACCGATTCCTCTAGCCGACTCCTTGGTTATGATACAAAAATCTTTTGTCATATCCAGATGACTCTACAAGATGGAATTAAATAATGATTCTTTGATTTGTCGAAAGCTGCGCTGCACTCAGCAGTACATTGCCAGGTTACGTTCTTCCTTAGCAAATTTAATAAAGCCTCGTTGCTTAATAATCGATTCAGTAGAAATTTTCGAAAAAACGATGTGAGCCCCATAAATTTTTTAAATTGACTCTTATTACTTGGATATGGGGAATCCCTAATTGCGTCCAGTACAGTCCCTGAGGTTAAATTATATGCCCTAAAAATTTTAATACATCCCTTCCAAATTTAGCCGGCCGGAGTGGCCGAGCGGTTCTAGGCGCTACAGTCTGGACCTGCGCGACCGCTACGGTCGCAGGTTCGAATCCTGCGGAAGTGTGTGATGTCCTTAGGTTAGTTAGGTTTAAGTAGTTCTACGTTCTATGGGACTGAAGTCCTCAGAAGTTAAGTCCCGTAGTGCTCAGAGCCATTTGAACCTTCCAAATTTAGATTTCGTCAAGATCACTGCGACCCCACATTCCTTAAATAAAGCGAGTACTATTCTTAATAAGTCAGTATCCTCTTCGCACATGGAGGTTTCAATTAATAAACCGTCAACATAAGCACTCACCTTCTCTAACAAATCTGGTCCTAGTACAGTATCTAAAGCCACGATATAAACACCACTGCTCAGATGCAATACAAAAGTTAGTACCTTAAAGAGGTAACACCTGTCTACAAAGATGAAGGCTGTGTATTTCCTAGTTTCCTTAGAAAACTAGAACGGCCAATACGAGGATTGTAAATCAGTCGAGATTAAATGTTCACGCTGTGAAAGTCTTGCACTAATTCTTCGATATTTTAGGGTCTTGTTCGTGCTGCTTTAATAATTTTATTTGTATCCCTTGCATACAATACGAGGCGAATATTCCTGTCAACTGTGGGTACTGCTAATGCGGGACTAATACATTGCGAATTAGATGGTTCGATAATTCTCCATTCTAATATTTTTATGTTCTACTTTGTGACTGTTTCTTGGCTCAGGGAATGGAGTAAGAAGCTTTACAATAAGTTTGATGTGGATAGACACCCATGACATGAATGTAATCCTTGATCACACCAGGTTTCTGATCGAAGACTTCCAAATAATCCTTTAAGAAACTCGGTAATTCATTCCACTATACTTCAGTTAATTCTTTATTCTCGATAACGTTTCCAACACCCAAAGAGTTGTCTGTTGGTAAACCGCTTAGTACATAATTGTTGTGTAAATATGATGTATTACTACCTAAATAAATAATCTTTCTTATCTGGCAGGTTCGGTCGTGCAATTCCAATTTCCTCTCCAGATTCAAAGCAATAATTCGCGTCTCATTGGCTAGGGTGTATACCCCTTTTAAGAGATCAATTACTGCATTTTTCTCCCTCAGAAAATCCCAACCCCAGATGCTCGGATAAGGTAGTGTAGGAGCTAACAAGTAGGTACTTAATAGTCTTTACCCTTGTGCAGCCACATATACCTGCAGTAGAGATTACACAGAAACGGAGTGAGCACTCAGCGTACCTGGCAGCGTACAGTTCGAAACTGGTGACACAGCCAATTTTTGCTAACTATTCGATTGTTTAAACAGACAAACGCTCATCATACTAAAAGTCGCAACAGTATCGAGCAGGATATTTACAGGTTCGTTATTTATTAAAGCTTAGACCATTGCCTGTGCCATTTCACTAGGCTTTATTCTACATCCACTCGAATTTTCTAGTAATTCTTCTCGAATGTCCAGCCCATAGTTGTATCTTAGCACTCTTACTTCTAATGATGTTTTGCCTTCCTCTTTACGATCAGCCACTTCCGGAAGGCGTAAAAAGACTGGCTCTAGTTTTTTGATTCAGTTATCCTATCATTATCCCTTCCCCTACAACTACCACTTGTACTAAATGGTTCTGAGCAACCCATTCACGTTCTTGATTACACGGCCTGTTTTCAGTTTTGTTTATTATTTGAGCAGGCATGTATTGCCCTGACTTCTCTATTGCCTTTGCATATGTTGTCCATGGAACGGCCGACTGGTTATCTCATTGAACGTGTCTCATCTCATTATTCTCATGTGGTGTATTATGTTTGTTTTTATTACCCTTACCCAGTTGATGATCATGTGAATTGGATGTTCTGTTTCCCAAATGATCGACAGTACACTGATTACTATCGTGGAAATTTCGATTATGCTTATTACCGTTATTTCATTTTGATTTTCCGTTGTGGTGGTTTTCATTGCAACAGTTACCGTAGTATACATTGTACGGATTCACATTTTATGTCTGATTTCCCAACTGCCTAGCGTCCTCTTGGATTATATCTAGCAAGTCTCTTACTGACAGGAATTGATCTAAGTCATCATCGGGTACATTATTTAGTTTCTCTTGCAAGTGAATTGGTAATTTCCCTTTCAGATTCTTAAAACCTTCATATAGTTAATCAGTTCCTCCCAACATGGCGTCTTATTTATGTACCTTTCGAAATACATTAGAATTGTGCCCGTCTTCGGGTTATAAAATTCTATTCTTAAATCTAGTTTCTAGGTCTATTTTGTTTACTGTTCGACCAGCATTTCGCAATAAATACTTTTTCAAACTCATATCATGACGTAGGACTACAAGTCGCAGCTACCTGAGATGCCCATGGCGAGACTTCACGACTGATTTTCGACCTATAAACTGAATTTTTTCCTGCTCATTCCAGGGTTTAGGAAACACATTTCGATAACCTTTTGTGGAGACCATATGGTGGGCCCAATATTTATCTTTTGGCAACGTATGGAGTAGCCTGATTTTAAATACACTATTTTCGAATTTTGTCGACGGAGTTGCACTTCGACAGTCAAAATGTCGATTCCCGTAATATGAATGTTCGCTAATGGTATCCGACTTCTGCCAGCAGTCATTCCACCTCATCTTCCTTATCTCTGGATTGATCAGTGAACATTGGTCGGACAATCTATCCAGCGATTTTAGCTCGGTTGACTCGCCTTCCATACATAATAATCGATTGTTGACTTGACTCTGCGTGGGGGAATGTCTGAGACTACCTTTTCCTTAACATTCTGGGACTATGCTTTAAATTACTTTATAATCTCGATGTTTCCGTGTATCGATGATGCATGCTTGATCGATTTACTAACTGACTCCACAGCGCACTGTACTTGAGATCGTACCTCCTCTGATTTGGTCTCTAACCACTCGGAAATTTCTTCCTCAGTCTTTTTCGTCTGACGTATTAAATAATTTTCAGTATACCCTTGACCTGTTAACTGTAGGTTTTTTATTTTGATCGATTAATCATCCACTCTATCTGACACGGTAGACTGCTTCTTACGTATCTCTTTCACATCCTTCTCTAAAGTATTTACCGACCACTGTAATGTATCATGTTTACTACTTACTAAATTTAAGTCAGTCTCAATTTGTTGTGTTCCTTAGTCAGCCAACGCCTATTTCCTTATTTTGAGCCTCTAACGATTTAATCGCCTTTTCGATTTCCTCCTTAAATTCTCGGTCTTTTTGATCCCGATCTTCCCTTTATTTTCGTTCTTGTACCTTCCGTTGCCGATTAGCTTCATATTTCCTCCTTAAATTCTCGATCCTTTCAATTCCGTTCTTGATTTGTCTGTACTATCTCCTCCTTGATTTTAATTAAAAAGTCAAACAAAACATCCGCTCCCCCTTTCATTAGTAGGTTTAGCCAATCTGCTAGGTCGTACAGTTGAATCACTGTTGGGTGTTGACATTCGGACGTTGTTATTTTCAGTCGTCTCCGTCGCAGACAACGAGTCTATTCCGGTCGCATTCGATGATTCTAATTCTCCTGCCCTATTAATCTGTTCAGGGAATATGTTTTCTATCCTATTATCATCAATTTCCATTCCCTCCTCTCTAGTCACATTTTCGTTCAAATCCTTTGCATTAGATCCCAAACTATAGGGGTTCTTAGACATGGTCAGATACTGCAAATTACTACCAATCAACACTAACGCACCTACAGATACACAACACAAGAAGCAAAAATATCAAATCAACAACGCGACAAACTTGCCGTAGTCATCCACCCCAGCTGTTACAATATATTTAACTGAACAGTTGTTAGGGCAAGCTCACCATGTCAATTATTTCGATATATCGATGTATATATGCCTATGACATTGTAATTCTGTCAGAGACAGCAAAGGATTGCAAATTTTTTATTCATATGACCGATTTCGGTTCATTCAGAACCATCTTCAGGTCTGATATTTCAGTTACAGGAGTAACCCGTCCAAATCCAGCAACTTTCACATGTGGAAGGGCAGTTGAATGGAATGGATAGTGTCTTGAAAGGACGGTATAAGATGAACATCAACAAAAGCAAAACGAGGATAATGGAATGTAGTCGAATTAAGTCGGGTGATGCTGAGGGAATTAGATTAGGAAATGAGACACTTAAAGTAGTAAAGAAATTTTGCTATTTGGGGAGCAAAAGAACTGATGATGGTCGAAGTAGAGAGGATACAAAATGTAGACTGGCAATGGCAAGGAAAGCTTATTGAATAGGATTGGGGAGAAGAGAAGTTTGTGGCACAACTTGACTAGAAGAAGGGATCGGTTGGTAGGACATGTGTTGAGGCATCAGGGGATCACCAATTTAGTATTGGAGGGCAGAGTGGGGGGTAAAAATCGTAGAGGGAGACCAAGATATGAATACACTAAGCAAATTCAGAAAGATGTAGGTTGCAGTAGGTACTGGGAGATGAAGAAGCTTGCACAGGATAGAGTAGCATGGAGAGCTGCATCAAACCAGTCTCAGGACTGAAGACCACAACTACAACAATACTTTGGTTCTGTGCCTCGTGCGGGCACGACGTCTATCACTTTCTGTTCGTTGTCGTATTTCCTTCCTGTCATCCCGGGCGTAGTTTCTCAAAGACAGGTAACTTATGGGAGTCATTTGTGACGCCTCCTATTGCTGATTACTGGGAATTCCACGATCAGTGAAAGTGTAATGTCCTTTTTCTATGCCCAGCCAGTATTCTTCACCTCCTGAAGATATGTGAAAGAAATGCGACACAACACTATGTTATTGCAGCCAGTATTTGTTGATAATGTCCGCTCTTTCCACTAATTTGGGTCTATATTCGGAGGTAGGCAAATCTTTTAGAGTCCGTTTTGTTAATAAGTTTAAATTCAAATTATTACTTTCCTCTTGCTGCGTTGTTTAGCACTTGCCACCGAAGATTCTCATTAATAGTTACTAGGCCGATTCGCGTTTCAAAATGAATTGATATCTTTGATTAGGGTAGCACATGTTCTGAAAGACACAGATTTCATTTAACAGAGCACGACGCTTTATCCGTTCAAAATTATTCCCTTTAATATTAATTTGATTATTATTATTATTATTATTACTATTATTATTATTACTTTCCAGAGATCATCCATAACACTATTCACCTCTCGTCTTACTGTGTTCGAAACCTTAGGACACTATAGTTTTTCTTTAGCTCGGTTTTTATTAACACAGTTTCTTTGATATAGTTCTATACTCTGAATGGTCACACTTTATCTCGATAATAAATGACCAAACAGGTCTATAATCGAAAGTCGTGTTACGACACGAGTAGTAGCTTCGGCAACAACTCAAGTTCTCAAATTGGAACGAATAATATCGATCTTTTATCGATTGGAATGTTCACTGGATGTTAACGTTAGCTCAGTTCTGTCAATTTTCGTACTTTTGACAATAAAAGAAACGAACAGTGATTAACTTTTAATTAGCCTTGCTTCCAATTAAGTTAACTATTTAACGCAGTGGCGCATGAACTTAAGAGATACGAGTACTCAGGACCCGAACGCTAAAATATCGAACATTAAACTCCGGAACACTTAAAGTCCCTGACGCTACTGACTCTCAGACGATAAAGGCGTTAACAATACGTGCGTTGGTTTTATATAGTAGTTGTGAAACAAAAGGGACGTTAGTTAGAAACTCTTTGAATTAAGCCCCTTGCTATTTTGCATGTAATACTCTATCCCATTGGCTCTAATTGTTGTTTTATTTAATTTTCTCTACTTTAAAACAGGAATTCATGATTTTATACGAAATACGGGAATTGTTCATGCCAAGTTCGAATAAACTGCAGTTTCAAGAAAGACCAGATATGTAACAAGGAGTTGCAGTACCAAAGAACAACTCGTAGAAGTTCATATTAATAAATGGTGATAAGAAGAGCTACAATTTTCGGTTTTGCGAGAAACTACTTCACGTCACACTACGTAATCGTGATCCGAAGTCTTCGTAGAAGTCGGACAAAAGCCTTCTGAAGCACTATAGTTGTTAAAAAACAACTATTAATGTAAACTGTAGTTTCCAATCAGTTACACACATTTCCCACCCGTAGTTAAGCATAACTTTACCAGCGCATTTTCTGTGACGTTAACTACCGTTGGGTGAGTACGTTAGGACCACCCAAAAATACGAAACAGAAAATTATAAAATTCGTTGTTGGTTATTATTTATGACATTTTTTTAAAGGGATACTTATTTGTAAGTGTGGTTCAGAACCTGAAAATATTCAATACGACATTTGAAAACTTGCATCTATTAGTAAGTGGGAGACACTTTGACTATCTCATTACACTTAAATTTTTGGATTAAGTTTAACTGAAAAAAAATCTAAAACAATTAGAGAATCTCGTGGAAGAATACATTAATAACAATATTTTTTTTTAATTTTAAAATACTAACTGCACATTACAATACTTACAAAAGATGAGCATAGGGTTATCTCCGTCTCCCCCCCCCCACCGCTTGGTAATGCTTGGAGTAAATTAGTCGCGATACAACACATCACGGTATAATCGAAGAATAGTGTAAATCATTGTGACATGTCAAACTGTAAAGTAATAACCGCAAATTATATTTGTGACCATGTCTTGAAGTGAAACTTACTTAGACAGAAATTTACAGTACCTTTTTCATAAATAAGTCAACATTCTAGTTCGTTTCTACTCTGGAAGTTCACACTTATTAGCCACAGTGAGAAAACTGTTACCCTTAAAGAACGTTAATACGGGTAACTGTTATTATATTACAGACTATTTAATTGATCCATGCCTTCAAGAGGCACTTACTTTAAGAATAAATTAGACAAATATTTTTGCCACACAACTTACTGTTCCTGAATCAGTTTCTATTTCACCGCTTTTTATTACTTTCGTAAACACTAATAACCGCCTTGCAACCAACCCTTTACTTTACTCTTATTCAGAGGAAAAAAGTGAGTTATTGATAAGTAGACGACGTTTGTACAGCAAGAAGGTTGGTTATGGTAATGGAAATCAGCTACTGAAAGCGGCCAAATTTCAGATTTTCAACAAATTACATTCTTTCTTTATTTCATCAAAGTGCTTCAACCATGAATAAAATCAATAAATTAACCACGCCATCTTAGCAAAGTCAGAAAAATCAGAGATTGCAACATCACTCACAGTCTCGATAAGTCAGGAGAAGGAGGGTTCCGCTGCATATATCATCGGATATCAAAAACCATGGACAGCAACATTGGGCGGAATGCACAAAATCACATGTACTTAACAAGACCCAACAAAGAGTTGAAAGGAATTATTCACTTGTGCGTAAGAAAAATTTATTTGGAAGAAACTCGAAGGAGAATTTAATTGGACACTTGATATATTTGTTTTCTTGGTGTATATATATATTGGAAAAGTCCATTGCCAAATGCTTGTATTGTTGCCGCTGGCTTACGTGAACGATAGGATTTGTTAACCAGTGGCAGGTCTTGCAGCACACGACGTCTTCTGCTCCCATGTTATCCAAACACATCGTCAACTTGTGAGGGATGATCTACTTTGGGCCAAGGATCAGTGGAAACGCGTCACCTCGTCGGGTGTATAAGTTAACACTAGTAGTGTGCGATTCCAGTTCTCGGCTTTCAGATACACGATGTCATACGTGACGTTAAGAGTTTACGATGCGAAGGCTGGCTGTGATATGTTACCTGTGGTTGTCTTGGTAACTGGCATAAACTATGATTCAAATTTATTTTACTTATGTATACATACTTTTATCCCTGTTGTATTTTCGTTTATTTTTTTGTCATTTATTATTTGCAGTGTCAGTCAAGTTATTTCCGCGACAGTAACGTCATATCCCACCACTCCTCTATATGAGTGTGCAACAACGTTAGTGAGTGACTATTTATGGAATCGCCAAATAGCTTGCGGAATTGTTGTATACTTGACGTGAAATTGTAATTTCTTAACACTTTGGCCCGACAATGACGTCAATGACAACTGCAATTGGACAGTGTAGAGAAATATCCAGACATAACATCATAGGACGATTGACCAATACTTACAAATTAACAAGGACAATTTACAAATAACATTTCATTGGAATTTTTCTTAAATGTAAGGCTATGACACATCCATACCTTATGGAGAGAACGATTTTTCTGAAGCTTTATGAAGGGCAGTCTAGAATCTATTTTGCTCCAGGCATGCCATTAAAAATTCTTCAATATCCTGGATTGCTCTCTCAGCCAAGAGTTGACATTGGTTGTATCGTGGTTTACGATTGACGATTTCAATCATATTTGATACTTCAGACAATATAGAGTTTAGAAATACTCGTACGTTATCGGAAAGCCAGACAACAGGAGCTCCGAAAGTGTCATAAACGTCAGGCAAGTTAATGGCTTCTTCTTCTGCGCGCCTACATTTTAATGTTTTCAAAATAATGTATTTTGTTGCATGATCTTGGCAAATCATTATAAATTGATAATCGTTGCAGCTTTTTGATTTCGTGTCAGATTGAAGTGCGCACGGGCATCGAAAGCTGAATGCAGGAAATGCTTGCTTTTTTTTTCCTTTTTCCAGATTACCTGATTTATTTTGGCACTGCACATAAGACGTAAATAAATCTTGATACTTTCCTTGCCGATGTTACAATAGATTTCTCTAGTTCACAAGCCATTTTATTTCTTCCACCATGATCTGATGACGAATGTGTTACATAATAAATATATCACCGGTTATCAATTCCGTTGTTGACGCAGCTGCTCATAGAACGCGACTTACTTTAAATTTCATCAATGTTCAGCTTAAGCTCCTATATTTCATTGGTGTTTATTTATCAGGCCATCGTTAATACGGATAGGTACTGTGACTGATGTGTTCAGATGAGAGCCTAGCTGGTGAACCTTCGCTCACAGCTCGAGGCGGTGTTGGCTTTGGTAACGCAGCTTGAGGCTGTTGCCAATAGGATAGGGTTTCGTAGGAGGGGAGGAATCCATTGTGAACTCCGTGTGCATACGCGAAGAAGTCATTCTAGATGTTGACCAGGTACTGGTTGCCATGTAGAGCACATGGTGCAACCACCTGAAGGTGATGGCTCATATTGGTTCGAACGATGTGTGACGATTTGGATCTGAGAGATTCTTTCTGGTTTCAAAAGGCCAGCACAAGTAGTAAAGAGCGAGATGAAGGCGGAGCTCACCATCTGTGGCATCGTCGACTGAGCTGACTGTGGTCCTTTGTAACAGAGTCTGGTAGCGGGTGTAAATCAAAGCCTCAGAAGGTTCTGCGACAGTGTAGGCTGCGAATTCCTCGACTTGCGGCATAGGGTGGTGAGTTTCCGGGCTCTGCTAAATAGATCAGGAGCCCACTACTCACAGCAAGAAGCTATTTGGGGTGTGGGTGCTGTGTAGAGGGAACAGGGCGGTTATTTAGGTTAGATGGCCTCGAGAAAGCACAGAAAGGCCTTCAGTTTCAAACGGTGCAGGACGAACACAGGAAAAGACCCAGAGCTCCAAGAGCTAACAGAAAGCACTGAATCTCAGATCGTTATAGGTGTGGAAAGCTGTGGCTAAATCCACAAACAAGTTCAGCCGAAATCCTCAAAAAGGACCTAACTGTGTTCAGGAATGCCGGCCGCGGTGGTCAAGCGGTTCTAGGCGCTCAGTCAGGAACCGCGCGACTGCTACGGTCGCAGGTTCGAATCCTGCCTCGGGCTTGGATGTGTGTGATGTCCTTAGGTTAGTTAGGTTTAAGTAGTTCTAAGTTCTAGGGGACTTCTGATCACAGATGTTGAGTCCCATAGTGCTCAGAGCCATTTTAACCATTTTTTTGTGTTCAGGAACTATAGATTAAATACAATGGTTGAAAATACCGCTTAAGTTGTAAATTTCTTTATTTTCACACGACCGGTTTCGGACTGTTATAAGCCCATCTTCAGGTATCGTACTGAAAATAGCAAAAGACGTGAGACAATTTTCACACGCCTCAACACACACGAAAAACAACAATTGTTTTTCTAGAAAGTTTTATAAACTTTTAAAAAACATTTCGTAACCTCCGGTCGGGCTAGGTGCTGTGAAACCCATGTCAATGCGGAAGTAGCACCAGAGGGTCAATTATAGTGTCCGATACCACCCGTCGGCTTTGAGCTATGACGTAATGTGTGATGTTATTTTGTTTGTGTAGCAGATTGCTGTCGATGAACGTTAAATGATTTCTTTGGATTTCCTAGTTGCGCGCGTGTATTAAAAATTCGATGTAGATTGTTTTGTTTTCATCTCGTAATTTGTTTTCGGCATCTTTTGTTAATGTAATTAGTCGTGATTTATAGGTAGTCATGATTTATAAGGTCTTGATTTCTCACGCTGTTCGTTATGAATGAGTCATTTCTTTTTATTTTGGAAATTCTGCTTCAGAAAATGAGTGACCGTAAAACAGCTATAAAATTTTTTCTGTCATTGGGCGTCACTGCTGAATTTTGCAAGTGTAGTGTCTGTGTAAATTATATAGTTTTGACGAAGGTTGCATTATCACGAACTTCCGACGAATACATGTGGAGGAGCAGAAAAAATAACATATAGAGATTCATACGCAGGGGGACTTGGTTCGAAAGATCGACGCTGAAGTTAGAAGTAATTGTCACGCTAACCTACTATTTTTGCTATGAATATTCTTGCAGATCTGTCATGCACGAAGCAGGTGTTTCGTGTAGCACTATAGTCTCGTTTTGTAGAGAAGTATGTGGGGAATTTATAAAGTATAAGGAGTCATTGGGGCAGCCAGGGGTTACAGTTGAAGTAGGTGAGTCACATTTTGGAAAGAGAAAGTACGAAAGGGGGAACGAGGTTATTGGGCTCTGGGTTTTTGGAGTAGTAGTTTTTGGAGGAGATTGTGCTGATCTTGTACTTAGGGTTGTACCAAATCGGACAAAGGAAGTCTTGACATCTTTAATAGAAGAATATGTGGAAGAAGGTTCTGCAGTCAAGTCGGATGGGTTTGCTTCGTACAAGGGGTTGGGTGAAAGGGTTTATCATCATTTGGTCGTGAATCACAATATTGAGTTTAAAGATTATAAGACGCGGGCATGTACTAATACTATCGAGGAGTATTGGGGAGCTGTAAAATCTGTTGTCGGGCGGGGAAAGAGAAGGATTTCAGTGTTGCAAGGCCATTTACATGAATACTGTCGGAGGAAGTGTATCCCTAAGGGTTATTGTTTATTTCTTGCATTTATGAAAGTAGTCATCAAAATGTACAAGCCTCGTTTTGTTAGTTAGTTGTTGGTGGGTGTGATACTTTTTTCTTGTTTTACGTTGCGTTTTTTTATGTTACTGTATTGTGCGAGTGCTACTTTTTGGTTTCTCTGGAGGGAGATTTTTCTGTCGTTTTAATATTTTCTGGTCATAATGGTGGGCCGAGGGGTATTGCTGTGTCTTAGCCGTTCATTTTTTTTATTATTTTGAAATTTTGCATCTGATTGAGGGCGGGTGGTAGGGAAGAACTAATTTGGGTGGTACCTCATTCGTGCCTGGCAGTTTGTGTTTCTTATCATTTTTTCATTAGTTATTCCGGATTTTGCTTCTTTCCTTCCAGTTTGACCTAACAGATTATTTCTTGAAATGTCCTTATTTCTTTCTTGTCAACCTCGATGTTTGACTCCTTTGGAAGTTCATAGGCGGTAAGTTTCTTTTTATGTTTTCCTTTTCGATGCTTCTGCTACATTTCTGTTATTTTTATTGTCACTCATGGTGCATCGATTTTGCTCAATGTTATTTGCAGCTACTGTAGCTGGTGTGAATTTCGTGCAGTATGGTTATCGGTTGTAAGGCTTGGTCATTTTTGCGTTTTATTTCTTTGCATGTACAGTAATATGTGTAAAGATTCATTTTTTGGAAGTCTAGTCGTATTCTGTAGTTCACTAACAAAATCATTTTTAAGCACGTTTCTGATATAAGATCTGCGCGCAACAAACAGTAATATTGGAATCGGTAACTAGAAATGACTTCCTACATAAGTTGCTTCTAGTTACCGATTCCAGCTATTCGACGGTTCATTATTTAGATCGTTTTTGCAGTACGTGTGGAAAATATAATATAATATATGCACTCGTAATTCTGTCGTATTGTTATTTATTTCAGTCATCTTCAACTCGTTTGGATGAAATTCTCGCGTTAATAATAGTTGCGTTAAATGTATTATTTTATGGCACGCTACATTCGTTTGTTTACGAGTATGATCCGTTCCATTCATAGACTGTCCATTGCAGCATCTTTGCCTTACGTATGACGTCATTGGTCAAAGCCGACGAGTGGTATCGGACACTAGAATTTATCCGCACCAGACAGTACTACGGACGAATGCCTGGATAGGGACATTAACAAATGATATCACGACACTTACACCGTGCTGTGGTCCCCGAGCGCCGCGTGTATCAGGTGCGGTGTGCTGCCTATGAGAGCAGAACAGGGAGTAGCGAGATGCCACTCTGGTTCAGCAGTTTGCCTCCTCGTTCGCATCAAAGAAGAGCAGCATGTTTTGTACTATCGCAAAATATGGGAAAGAGTGTCATGATAATGATGCAGGATTTGGGTTGGACATCATTAAAACAAAGGCGTTTTTCGTTGCGACGGAATCTTCTCACGAAATTCCAAATACCTACTTTCTCCTCCGAATGCGAAAATATTTTGTTGACACCAACCTACACGGGGAGAAACGATCACCACGATAAAATAAGGGAAATCAGAGCTCGTACGGAAAGACATAGGTGTCCGTTCTTCCCGCGCGCTATACGAGATTGGAATAATAGAGGATTGTGAAGGTGGTTCGATGAACCCTCTACCAGGCACGTAACTGTGATCTGCAGAGTATCCATGTACATGTACATTCAGTAGGATATCAGACTGAAGACCACAGCAACAAGAACAGTAGAGTAGTGTGTATCAGAGGAGTATGTCATTATGTTTGATGTGTTTGTATGTTTTGAAGGGTGGAGTCGTAAAGTGTATTGTCCTTTTTTGGCAGATTACAGTGTTGAATGTAAAGATAACGAGACTGGGACCTGTTCTAATACTGTTGATAGGTGTTGCGTTCTTCAGTCTCACCTTGATGAGTACCGTTGGCGGAAGAGTAATCCCAAGGGGTTTTGAGTGTTTCACGTTTACATGAAGTTAATTGGGAAAATGTACAGGTCCCAAGTTTGTTAGTAAAATGTGAGTGGATGGCCTGATTTTTTTCTATTTTTAGTTTTTCTTCTTTTTAGGCTTTCGTACCTCAACCAGTAAAAGTGGGACCCTTATAGGATCATTCTTTTGTCCGTCTGTCTGTCCGCCTGTTAAGGCCCCTTTCTCCCAGGAACGGGTAGTAACGATGTGTATAGTTAAGTTACGTAGGTCAACTTAAATTCTCGATACTACGTTTTGTTCCTTTTGGTGATTTTTCGCTTAGCGTGTTGTACTTTTTATGCCTTGTAAGGTTAGCTGTGCAACTGAACTCAAGTTACCGATGCCACATTTCATCAAGTTTCGCATTTTTCGTTACGTCTGTAGTACGAGTTCATTTAGGACATCTGTATTGGTATGGATCTTGAGCCATGTGGCTCAATTCAAGTTGTCGATACCGTTTTCTGTTAGATTTCGTCACGTTTCGCTCTATCTTGTTCCGGTCCTTGTTGCGTTTGCTATTATTGATATTACTGTGAATCTGAAATCGTTATTTTAGATGTTAGTTTCTCCCCACCCAGAATACGATTTTTCCACTGTTGTCCCGTTAACTTCTATGTTTGTTATTAAGAATTTGGGCGATTCTATACTTCGTGATTATATCTCGGCGATATGGAACAACTGTTGAATATTCATCGCCGTTTTGTAATATTGTTTGTTTATTGCATCATTCTGTGCGATATGAGTTCATTGGTCAAAACTGACGGGTGGAAACGTGCGAACTAGTTTATTAAGATAAACCACGTTTTCTATTACACAAAGTCGGTGGTCTTGTCCAGACATGCAGTCATCCAGGCGAACAGTTGCTCGATACACGCAATGCACCACGGACGCAAACTAGTGGAGGCAGTAGTACGCTTGCGGAACGATCGTATGGTCCTTCATTGGGCGTGTGGTAGCAATCAAAAACACCACTGCGGACCATCGGCACCCGTCCGTGCTTGATGTCTTCCCTGAGCGATAGCAGCGGCCTACATGTTAACTATTTCTGTCAGTGTGACATGTCTCTAGACATCGTGTCCTACGTATCTCTTAAAAGCTATCACCAGCACGTGGAATCCATGCCGTCCAGAATCACTGCTGTATTGCGCTGAGCAGCACGCTATTAAGCAGGTGATCATAATGTTTTGGCTCTTCGGTGCTTAATCAAGTTTAGGCAAGTGTATAATAAATCCCAACTTCGTTGAGAAGCAAATGTACAAGACAGATCAATTTTATAACTTAAATCCAGCTGAAATGCCATGAAAAATGTCTTTCGTATCACTCCACCAAATTGACCTGCAAGGGTTGTGTGAATGAAATCAAGCCTGTTTAAAAAGAAGTAACATAAACAGTGTAATATTTACGAAGATCATAGTATCAGAATCTGTTTTTCCAAATTAATTACATCTTTTTCACCTTGAGAACATTCCCTTTTTTCTTATAAAAGATTTATCATAATTTCATGATTTCTATATGGATAGATGATTTTGATATCACTAGATAATCTTCACTCCCGCTTTCTTACTAATATTTTTGGAAACTGCGCATAAAACCAGAGGTAGAGATGTGTCAGTCATGCAGTTATTGTTGCCGTCAATAATGAATGCCTTCTTTTCACAGTCGTCTTCAGTCACCAACACAATTCTAGGATATGTGTGAAACAACTAAGTTCAACCATGTATGTGAATATATACGCTGTTCTCTGAAACGGATTTGTTTGCTTACTGTGCCAAGATGTTCTGTCTCTCATGTGATCTTTTATTCCTGTGATTCATCATAGGAGAGAGGTACTTAGTACGTAATTTACAAATTAATATAAAGCGCTGCAGTGTTAAAATGTCTTCCGAACAGAATCAGAATCAAGACGTATAGACACCGGTAAACGGCGCTCGTTTACGTAAATTACGTATTTATTACTTCTACGTCTTCAAGAGAAGAAACTTATATCTTCGTCAAATACTTGAAACAGTATCGTCGTCTACACAGTACTGTACAATTCAGTGTGATACAGCACTTTTCTTGTGGTACAATCTAGTGCAAAGTAGGTCACCTCCCTCATTGCGTAGAGTAGGATAGTATTTACTTCCTTGTGCAAGACTCCATCACTATCTCTCTAATATCGTTAAGCTAGAGCATTAATCCGAAAACTGAACTTAAGAGACCCGCAAAGGTGTTCGTGCAATGAAAACCATGATGGTATTAGGTGAAACCGTTTTATGAGAAAGGGACATTCTGAGTTGTAAATAGTGCTTATGTTTGCAACGCTCTCTCTTATATTTAGAACGAAAATCATCAAGAGTTGCGTAACATACTAACGCAGGAATCGAGTGACGATGGCAAGCAGCACTTAATTCCAGTATAAAATAATATATGTTACCTAACTGTAAAAAATTCCAGGCACACTAATATTCCTACTTAATGTATTTTTATATATCTGATCACATATCCAGAGGTTAGTCAGGAAATGATGCATGCTGAACACGGAGAGCACTCCATGACAATAAAATGCAGTGTCATTAGAGGCGATTATTTCGCGGAGGACAGCAACATGCTTCGACTAGACAACGACATGCCGAGTTTATTTAGTTTCCTGGCAAGATATAGGAAGAAGTCAATCAGGCAAGTTAATTATACTTGTAATTTTTCACACTCCTTTAAGTACTTTAATATTACAGATTTACAAGCCAGCTTCTTCCTGACATCCTTCACTGCCAACTGTTATCATAGCTTTACCTGATTCACAGTAATATCAAGACTTCTCTCTTTACAACCATTTATATCTAATATAAGCTATTTGTTTTGTGTTTTCTACAGAGGTATAAGTGTTCTCATCAAATTTAATTAGCAGACCATAACGTTGATAAGTTAAAATAATTTACTGCATCACTATCCATCTGGCGGGTTAATAAAATAGAGGAAATGGTCTTGTTAATGCTTTACTTATTTTGCGTCAGTATGTAGTCCCGCACATTGTCTTGTCATTTAGTTAGTTACGATTGGACAGTGAAATCTAAACCTCTGTTCTACTGAAGTAAGATTTTCGAGAGGTTTGGTAAAGAATATTTTTATCAACAATACGAAAATAACGTATCCAAACAATGCGGAACAGCAACGAAACTGTGCAGAGAAAGATCAGCATTTACCCGCCTATGAAAAACAAAAAACAAAAATGTTACGGTTTGGGACGGCCTGTGACGGCGCTAGTGACGTCATGCTTCGTGACTTAGCTTTCTGGAGTAGTCTCTGAGTTGTGGAGTTGAGCTTATTTTTCTTGAGTAGTATGAGAAAATTATTCAACATTTATATCTCCACCCAATGGACGATGTTGGCCTTCACCTCAGTTATGCGCGTTCTCACTGTTCTTGTCCCATCCGCTACTAATAGCAATTCTGTGCAGAGTGCTGGCTTCTGTTAGCACATTTACTTACTATAAGAAGACATTGAAAAGATTCCTCTCTTACGATAGAAGCCCCTCTGACATACTAAGCGCCTTCGAGGCACCGTTGATCGAGTGAAGTTGAGTACCCAACCGTTGGTCGAGTGTGTCAGTTGGGCAGCGTTGTGTTTGTGATCAGTCGATCACCTCGAATGGGAGTATCCGCACTTTCCAACACTGTAGGACTCAGAGCTGTGTGTGGTCAACCGGGCGCGGGAGAGTTGAAAGATTCTCGCGACGTTGTTGCGATGATGAAAGACACCCCGCCCAACGACTCACTGTGATGCTGTTCACTGCCAGATCTCACTAGACATTCCGCAAAGGCCTATGAATATCTGCCATCTTTTGGTTTTCCGCCAATAGAAACTCAGTGAAAGCTATCCGCTTGGAACCCATCTCCGTTGTAGACACCATTTTCATGGCTATTTATAGCGCTACCACCTATCATCACTTTATGAAACTATAGGGGCTGAAGCGGTAATATTCTACGAGTTCTCACCATAAATTTTGCATTTTCTCAATCTAAACTGACCGAGGAAAAAAAGTGTTACATTACTTGTTGAAAATCCCTCGTACTATTTAACATTTCCGCTGCGTAACATCAAAGCATATTACTTTAGATTACACTCTTCTTAAATACTGTTCACTAGCTGATAAGATAGTGTAATAATAGGTTTTCGTTTGAAGTTCCTATGTCAACTTGCTCGACAAACAACTCTTTTACCTACAATGTTGGTCAGTAAGCATCTCAGATTCTTAACGTAAGATTAAAGTTTAGCAATCAAATCTTAAGTCAATCAAACAGACTATTTTCTCACTGCTCATAATTCGTTACTTCAGAGAAAGTTACATTTTGCAGTGTTATGACACTTCCTAAATTTATTTTGGGTACTTTTCGCAAGTACGAAAACCCTTCACTATACATGTCCGTCGAGCAATAATTTAGCAAAATTAACTTGTCCATCAGAAGCTTCAAAACTGGTTTCATCAGTTATCATCAGATTAAATCAGAAGAGTTATCCTTCCAGTAACCGTCAGTCAAAGGTCTTTTAGAATTATCTTGTAAGAAATCCAATGCCAGTAACTTGAGTAGGCTTCTACAGTACAATTACTATGTTGATCAGTAGATTTATTAGAAAACATGTTGAAAACATATAATTGTTATGCATGTTCAAGACGTTATGTAGAAGTGATACATTTTTATATATTCATTTCAAACAATTCTGAACAAAGCGCAGATGTGATGCTGGCAACGATGCGGACCGTCGTCGCTCTCGTGACACTGACCTGTACTGCCGACTTGCTGCGACGCTGGAACCGATGAATCACTTGCCAGTGGCTGCTCCATGCAACGTGAAACAAATAGAAAAACAACATTTCTGTGCACAAATCATACAAGTACATTTACATATTGAATGTGTATGCTGTTATGGCTTACCTGATGTCACTCAAGCGGAAAATAAGGGCTCTGCTGCTCAGCAGTTCGGTATACTACAAGATCCACAATTCATGTACATACATTTCTCTTGTTGACATTGCCTGTTCAGGATTACATGTCCACGGATCCATTTATCTCTGAAATGGTAGTTGGGTAGGATTTAACAAACAGAAACTTGACGACATATTTGTTCATTTGGCTCCTATGTGACAAACAACAACATAAGTGAACTGCGCTGAACTATCTTACTGCATCAACGTTGTCAGCTTCACACTGTGTTGAAAAAATTACACATGTGGAGGTAGAATGAAATATTCACTCTGTAACGGAGTGAGCGCCTATATGAAACTTTCTGCCAGATTAAAACTGTGTGCCAGACTGAGCCTCCAAATTGGGACCTTTGCCTTTCACGGGGAAGCGTTCTACCGACAGAGCTACTCACGACTCACAACCCGTTCTCACAGCTTAATTTCCTACAGCAATATCTCGTGTCCTACCTTCCAAAATTCACAGAAGCTCTCTTGCCAAACCTGCAAAAGTAACTGTTGCTGTGTGCTGTCTATACCCGTCGATATTGTGCCAAGTCTCCCCATAGCTGTACAAGTTCAACTAAGACTAGGTCTTTTGTTCTGGTGGTGTGTGACGTCATTTCCACGACGTCATAAAAGTCCTCTGTAAGAAATAATATGTGTCTTATTAATTCATATGATTATACTTCTTTCACATCAGGTGTATTGTGCTGCCACCTACTGCCAGGTACTCTATATCAGCGATCTCAGTAATTGTTAGACATCGTGAGAGAGCAGAATGCTCCGCGGAACTCATGGACTTCGAACGTCGTCAGGTGAGTGGGTGTCACTTGTGTCATACGTCTCTACGCGAGATTTCCACACTCCTAAACATCCCTAGGTTCACTATTTCCGATGTGATAATGAAGTGAAACGTGAAGGGACGCGTACAGCACAAAAGCGTAGACGCCGACCTCGTATGTTGACTGACAGAGACCGCCGACAGCTGAAGAGAGTCGTAATGTTTAATAGGCAGACATCTATCCAGACCGTCACACAGGAATTCCAAACTGCTTCATGGTCCACTGCAAGTACTTTGACAACTAGGCGGGAGGTGAGAAAACTTGGGTTTCATAACCGAGTGGCTGCTCATAAGCTACACATCACGCCGGTAAATGCCAAACGACGCCCCGCTTGGTGTAAGGAGTGTAAACATTCGACGATTGAACAGTGGAAAAACGTTGTGTGGAGTGACGAATCACGGTACACAATGTGGCGACCCGATGGCAGGGTGTGGGTATGACGAATGCCCGGTAATTGTCATCTTCCAGGGTGTGTACTGCCAACAGTAATATTCGGAGGCGGTGGTGTTATGGTGTGCTCTTGTTTTTTCATGGAAGGAACTTGCACCCCTTGTTGTTTTCTGTGGCTCTGTCACAGCCCAGGCCTACATTGACGTTTTAAGCATCTTCTAGATTCCCACTGTTGAAGAGCAATTGGGCGATGGCGATTGTATCTTTCAACACGATCGAGCAGCTGTTCATAATTCACAGCCTGTGGCGGAATGGTTACACGACAATAACATCCCTGTAATGGACTGTACATACAGAAACAAAAATCACTAGAAATATGGCAAAATTAAAAACAACATAGTGCTATTGTAATGTATGCCATAAGATTCCGTTTTATCAGAGGATTATGAAGCTGATTTTGGATGTCGTCCACGAAAAAAGTGGCTCTGAGCACTATGCGACTTTACTTCTGAGGTCATCAGTCGCTTCGAACTTAGAACTAATTAAACCTAACTAACCTAAGGACATCAAACACATCCATGCCCGAGGCAAGAGTCGAACCTGCGACCGGAGAGGTCGCTCGGCTTCAGACTGTAGCGCGTAGAACCCCACGGCCACTCCGACCGTCTGTCCACGAAAAGTAGTGCAAGAGTTATATGAGGTATCTCCCAGCAGACATTACTGTGCATATGTACTTCAAAACACACGTGATCAGAATAATTGCAGGCCGGTGCGCCTCTTGATGTACTTGAATGGAAACGGCTGAGATGTGTTGAGTGACTGATCCACTGCCTTTCTGGTAAGAGGACAGTGCCGGCCTTGTAGTTTAACATTTTAAATTATGCCTTGTGCGGGTGCTCTATCATTTGACTCTGATTATCTGTTCCAGAGTGGCTGTCGAGAAGGAACTACTTTTCACCGTTCCCTTCCACAATCCGAGTTTAAGCACGTATCACACTTTTGGCCAGCCACAACCACACAGAGTAAAAGGCAGCAGATGTGCACTGTCTGCTACATCCTTGGTTGCAGACAGCGAATTTGATATTACTGTGGCTAAGAGCCCAACTGGGCACCTTTTTTCGCTCGATGATTTACAAAATAATTATGCTTTTACGCCGTCGCCAAGGTAGCCCCTTCGGGTCGGCAACACATCTAACACGACACAGGACCGAGGTTGCCTATGCCCAAAGCCGTAAGCAATGGTAAACATCAGCTGTTTTGGAAACAGACATTCCGCGTACTACTTCCTGCAAAGGGAGCTCGAGATGGCCTGCAGGAAGTATTACTACACCGACATCTGATTGGCTGATTAATACTATTTAAAGGCTAGAACCAGCACCGGAAGTCAGTTCACGCCGAACACCGACCTCAAGGACGTCTCCACGGAAGACTACATCTTCGGCATCGAAATAGGACTTGGAATTAAGTGTATGTGCGTTACAACAGACTCTTGTGGGAAACTTAAAAGTTATCTTTTGTTGCCTCTAGTAGGAAATTCTTACGGGTTTTGTGATTGTGACTTTTCGTTGTTATTCGGTCTTTTCCATGTAGACACGTAAATAAAAGTTGTGTTGTAAAAACCTTAGAATTGTCAGTTACAACATATCCGATACTCATTTCTGAAATTTCTATTTACTCAAATAAATGTGCAACCATGTACACTTAACGAAACAAAAGTGGAAGTAGAGGACAATTTAGAGAGCCAATTATCTGCTCTCGGAATTAACAATAATCATATTAAATTAACGAATTACATTTTGGTAATCAAAGAAAGAGATTTTTATTAAATGCGTCTCATGAAGAGATTCGTCATATGTGACTCACTCATTCCTCCACGTGACAATTTTCTGCTGATTTGAATATTTTAGTTCAACATTATTAAAGAGAGGAGGATAGCTACAGCACCTCATTTAACGTTTTGGAAACAAAGTGTAGGAACTGAATTCGTATTTTGGAAGACGACAGTTCAGATCCCTTTCTAGGGATCCAGATTTAGATTTTCTGTGATTTACCAAAAGCTCTTGAGACAAATTCCTGAATGGTTCCTTCGAAAGGGCACGACCAATCTCCTTCTCTATTACTCCTTGATATGGGCTTGTGGTTCGACATTAATGTTGAACTGTGATCTTTATTTCTTTTATCAAATCCGTGTTTTATTTTCGCTCACAGGAAATCAGCAACAAGAACCAGATGATACGAACCTTATTAAAACACAATCACCTGTTTAGTGTCCACTAGAAAAGCGCGTCAAAAGAAGTTCTTCGCCTTTGGAGCAGGCAACTCCGGTGACAATTCATATTTTCTCACACTTGCTTATGTGGATCAGAGATTAGAATAATGCACAGTTCAGTGCTGTAGTTTTTAGAGGAGTTTGCCAGTAGTTTAGTACCATAGTCAGTACTTAGAACTAGTGAAATGCCAGATTTGCACGCCGCCTCAACAATTAAGACTAGGCTTTGCGAGGTTGTTTCTTTTTCCCAAATCAAATTACTACACAACCGCTAATATTGAGAGACGATATCAGAGCAATTTAGTATCAGAATGAATTGTGCAATAGAGTAAAAGTGGTAGTTAATTATTTTATTATTGACATGGTAGGTAAAAAAGTACACAGCTGTTAAATATGGATCACTGTGTGGGTACGTGGAGGAATCAAATTCTGTAGTGGAAACGACTGACACAGCTAAGTCAACCGACAGGTCCTTTAGACGTATTGTTCAAAACGTTAGAGAAGGTGTATTCTACGCTGCCTATCACACAAATGGGTAGGTGAATTGACGACCAAACAAGACGAGTTATCGGAAAAACAAGATATGTTTGTGAGCAAACAAGACGAGTTATCTAAAAAAGCAGATTTCCGTGATGTTCGAGTTAGTGAAAAAACATACGAATTTGCATGCAGTTAGCAAAATGTTTTCTGAATAACGAAATGTTATTACGTCAGGGGTTACCGAACTTTCGGTCAAATAAGATTCTTTGACAAAGGAATTAGCCAATGAAATAGCGTCGTTAAAATTATTATATGTCAGATTACTGGGAAAGGTACAGAAATCATATAATGCAGACCTATGACATAAAGAAGATAACCTCGCTGTGGAACAAGGCAAAATAAGACAATTTTCAAGGCAAAGTTCTCTATTTACATCCGCGTGAAATTGATCACTGTTTCTAACATTACAGCTACGCTAGACTCGATAGATTTTACACGCAAAGACGCAAAGCATCTTTGCAGACTGTGAGAAACAATAATATTTATTATAATAATAATTATAATTATAATGTAGAATGACGCCATGTCAACCACAACAGTCAGCAGAATATGCTGGGAGAGGAGTGCAGCAATAATAACAATATCAACAAAAAGGCAGGCTAACAATGACAATTTTGAATCCTGGAGACTTTACTAAAAATTTTTTTTGGCCATTCTAGTGCTGTTCTCCTCATCGGATGCCTGAGATACGCTTGCCTATGAAATAACTGCTGTGATTAATTCACAACCACGTGCAACAACGAAGGACGCGGCACGCCGATCACTCCTCAGTCAAAGTAGCAGACAGACTCCCACTTTTTGTTTTAACTATTTGAGTGAACTTAGAAGTATTGTTAATTTTGCCTTTTGCATAGTTAGGATTGTCCTGTAGCACTAAACGTTTTATGTGGGAGCCTATATATAACTGGTTTCTACAATTTTCTTCAGAATATTCAGTAGGGTATTGAAATCTCCTACAGCCTCACTGAGCACAGTATTACAGCCTGATTGTGTCAGGAAATTATAATAGCTATCTTTATCATAGGGATGAGAAAAGACATTATAACAGATATAGTCCAGCCACTGACAGAACCACTCTACAGAATACAACACAAACCAGAATTGGCATTGTCTGAATAATGGCAGGAATGTGCTAGGTGATAGAAATCGACTGACTAATTCTCAGCAAGAAAAGTAATTACAACTGCGTTAAACCGGAAATGCGTGGTCGAGAAATGGGATCGAGGCAAAAATCAATTAATGTAGCTGATCAAGCATGACAAAAAATGCGAGATGAGGAAAGAGTCGCGCTGGGCATTAAATAAGGGGGCATTCTCTCTAAAACTATTCTAGACAAGGTGTAACCTCTCCCTCACTTATCGACAGTGAAAAATTAAACCGCGTGTACCTAATGGAAATTTGGGAAAAGCAATCGTCACCGAAGTTAATCTGTCGGTAAAGAGGGAGGAAAGGGTTACATCTAAATGAAAGGAAAAAAGCAAATGAAATTGGTGGAAATTAATTTTGAAAAGGGGTAAAGTTAATAAAGAAAGTAAATGTGCGGCCGTTACGTTAACAATTAACTAGCGGGAATTAGATATTTGAGATTTGGGGAAATTACGGTCGCCAGTCCTAAGGACAATTACTATAGTAACTGAAAAAGAATGGTTATTACACATATAATTAGCACTAGAAGCGTGGCAACTGGAGGTTGACACGTGTTGTGTGAAAACTGAAAGTTTGTCAGAAGTAATAAATTTCGCTACATTCTGACTTAATTTAGCAAAAGAATTAACAAAACCGGAAAATCGAAAGTTAATTTAGTGACTGAAGTTAATAGTGAGTTTTCTTTCTGAAGCACATCGAAATTCAGTAAAATACGGTTAGTCTTGGACTACTTCAACAATCATTTCAAAAGCAACTTGAATCTATGCAATTTAGAAATAAGAGATTTTACTTTGAACTTGAATTAAATGATTCTGAACAATTAACAATGGTAAAATTTAGTACGTACCAAGCTGAGCTGCAGTCACAGGTAAGCTAAAATACGGTAACAAAACTCGCACTCTTAATTTGTGCTTTTGTAATCTAAATATTGTAGTCAGCTATGAATACTTAAAGTGAACTTTGAAATTAAAGCAGTGAAATGGAATTATGCTGGCGTTTGAATTTCAACGACACTCGGGTTCATTTCGGAAAAGGAAGGGACCCTGCTTGGCAATGCAATTGGGACAATGAGCAACAAAGGTTCATGCTAAGTAGCTGTAATTTTGTGATTTGAACAGTTTGAAAAGCTGAGGTCTGCCATACAGTTCTGAAACTTTACGTGCTTTTAGTCTTCCTTGTTGGTTGATTGAAGGTTTGAAGCCGTCGATCGAAGAGGTGGCGACAGTCACTCATTGTCGGCCGTCGCTGTTGCAGAAGCAGGATGTTGGCGCGCCTTCTTCTCGACACGGTCACCAGACGAAACGGGCTCTTGATGTGCGCCAGCTAATGCTTCCTGTCCGTGAAACCATGTCAGAAACTATCATCGCAAGTCAAGGGCAATTACATGCTGCCAAACCCCGAAAGCGCGGCAACTCGCGGGAGCTTCACACAACACACCTGCTCCACTCGCTACTCCAGCCAGACTCTCTCTGCCCGCGCTCCACGCGGCAGAGTTCACACTACCAAAGAACCTACACACTTTGATTCTTCACACGACCCATCGATGTAATCGTTCGATAGCAGTTTTCCCTAGGCAAGACCCAGCGTAAAAATACAAATAATATTTACGAAACAAACCAATTATACATCGACATAAGTGCATAAATACATATATATACAAATAGTAAAACAATTACTATATACGAAGACACAGAAATGTTATATATTCAGGTTGCAAAAATAAGGAAAACAAATTATGGTACAATAGATGGAAATAGGAGGATATGCATTTCCGGCGTTACAAAGGGTTGCAGCGACTGTGATCTTTGCTCATCTGTATAACAGGATATGCGAAAATATGGAAATGTCGACTTCGTCATCAAGCAATTGCGGGAATTTGGGAGCAATTGGCACAAGATCATTGAATATGAAATGTTTGACGGCTCAAACACAGGTAAAAATAGAAAATGTAGCAACACTTGGTACGTTCCTAATTATTAATTCTTTGGCTGCGGTTTGTACTTTCAGAATCAATTTCTTGCGTGAGAGAGACGCCATTATTGACCTTTCCACGGGGAAATGCAAGTTAGAAATTAATGGAGACGAGGATGTAATAGAACTTACTTAAACGAATGTTGGCCTTGGTAGATACCGCCAATGCATAAGCATTGAATACATGAACATGGAGAATAGTAACGTAAATGAGCAGCACCCTGAGGGCGTTACTGCTCTCAAATTATAGAAGAAAAATAATAAACGTATCAGAGTACACATACTTGGACGAAGAACAACGTGCAGACTTAGCAGACTTTTATTTCATTGTCAGGTATTTCGAAGAAAAATCGAGTTTAATAATATCATGTCACTCGAATTATTTTGTGACCCGTCGTATCCCATTTTCTGGGCCAAAGCTTTGGGCCCCAAGGATATTAAGAAATATTTCCTTATTTCACTAGTGACTGCTATGTGGGCTAATGAATAATTATGCATATACAAGGAGCGTCAGTCAGTAATGCAATCCGTAGTGCAACAGATTTTTTTTCTCGGCCATTTTCCGTTGGAAAAATGAGGAACTTCTTGTGGGAAATCTTGGAACAATCCCACTTCAGCTCCTATAATTGCATGAAATTCCGGTAGGCGGTGGCGCCTTACGTATCCTCCAGAATTGGTTTCGTAGAAGAGGTGCGATCCAAGCAGGAAGCTGTTATGGGGGAAAATCAGAGCATCGCAGACAGGTGCTTGAAGAATTTCTATGGAGACCTGGGAGTGAACAAAAGCACGGCGAGTAGTTGGTCGAGGAGTATGTCATCATCAAAACAAGATAGCGCCAAACTGTCTGATCTTCCGAGTGCCGACCTGTCACACACAGATGTGACTCCTGCTACTACACTACAGGCCTACTCTGTAAGGTTGCGTAAGACCGTCGCATTGGACGAAGAATATGTTGAAAAAACGTGCAGACCGTGTCATTCGAGGTGATCGACGGAAAACAATCAAACACCTCGCTGCGCAACTGGACGTTTCAGTTGGTAGTGCTGACACACTCGTCCACCATTTGGAGTACTCATGGGTGTGTGCTCAGCGAATAACAACAGAGAACCGTCAGTGGGGTAACTTCCGCGTTACGAGGCTGATGGTGAGAAGCTTTTGTCCAATATTGTCACAGACAGTGAAACATGGGTTCATCTCTTCGAACCTGAAACAATACGGCAGTCCATGGAGTGGCGCCACATCACCTTTCCTCTGAAGAAAAAGTTCGGAGCCTCACTCTCAGCCGTGAGAGATATGACGACGGCCTTCTGCGACTCTGAAGGGGTTGTTCTGTTTGATGTCCTTCCTCATGGGTCGACGATCGACTCTGATGTGTATTGTGCTACCATCATGAAATTGAAGAAATGACCTCTGCGTGTTCGTTGCCCAAAAATGTAAACGAACTTCTTCTTCTTCATGACGAAGCAAGACCTCTTAAGGCAAGGCCTCTCTCAAGCCTGCTGAGAGGACCTCACAAAACTTCATTGGACTCTCCTCCTTCATCCACCATACGGCTGGATCTCGCACCTTCCGACTTCCATTTCTTTGTCCCAATCAAGGACGCACTGCGCGGGAAGCAGTACCTCGATGATTGGGAGGTTATTGATGAAACAATACGTCGGCCCCGATGTCAACCAGTAGACTGGCACCATGCGGACCTACAGGCCTACTCTGTAAGGTTGCGTAAGACCGTCGCATTGGACGAAGAATATGTTGAAAAAAGGGTTTTGTCGTCAAAAGGGTTGGAAATAGCATGGTGTATAGGAATCCTGAATAAAGCAAACCTGCTTTTAGAAAAAAAAATGTATTTCACTACTTCCTGAACGCCTCTCGTACGCACTTGGTTACTAGTACTTAATGTTTGATAAGCATGTCTTTAATACATTATAAGTGAAAATGAACTATATATACGTATATATTTGTAGATAAGTGTACGTCATATGTTTGTATTGACTTCAATTAATTAATCTCACATTTTCAACCCAAGAATCGAGAGTTACCTAATCCCATCGATATTGGAAGTCTGCTGATTGGGTTGTTGTTGTTGCGGTCTTCCGTCCTGAGACTGGTTTGATGCAGCTCTCCATGCTACTCTATCTTGTGCAAGCTTTTTCATCTCCCAGTACCTACTGCAACCTACATCCTTCTGAATTTGCTTAGTGTATTCATCTCTTGGTCTCCCTCTACGATTTTTACCCTCCACGCTGCCCTCCAATGCTAAATTTGTGATCCCTTGATGCCTCAAAACATGTCCTACCAACCGATCCCTTCTTCTGGTCAAGTTGTGCCACAAACTTCTCCCCAATCCCATTCAATACTTCCTCATTAGTTATGCGATCTACCCACCTTATCTTCAGCATTCTTCTGTAGCACCACATTTCGAAAGCTTCTATTCTCTTCTTGTCCAAACTATTTATCGTCCATGTTTCACTTCCATACATGGCTACACTCCATACAAATACTTTCAGAAATGACTTCCTGACACTTAAATCTATACTCGATGTTAACAAATTTCTCTTCTTCAGAAACGCTTTCCTTGCCATTGCCAGTCTACATTTTATATCCTCTCTACTTGGACCATCATCAGTTATTTTACTCCCTAAATAGCAAAACTCCTTAACTACTTTAAGTGTCTCACTTCCTAATCTAATACCCTCAGCATCACCCGACTTAATTAGACTACATTCCATTATCCTTGTTTTGCTTCTGTTGATGTTCATCTTATATCCTCCTTTCAAGACACTGTCCATTCCATTCAACTGCTCTTGCAAGTCCTTTGCTGTCTCTGACAGAATTACAATGACATCGGCGAACCTCAAAGTTTTTATTTCTTCTCCATGAATTTTAATACCTACTCCGAATTTATCTTTTGTTTCCTTTACTGCTTGCTCAATATACAGTTTGAACAACATCGGGGAGAGGCTACAACCCTGTCTTACTCCCTTTCCAACCACTGCTTCCCTTTCATGTCCCTCGACTCTTATAACTGCCATCTGGTTTCTGTACAAATTGTAAATAGCCTTTCGCTCCCTGTATTTTACCCCTGCCACCTTTAGAATTTGAAAGAGAGTATTCCAGTCAACATTGTCAAAACCTTTCTCTAAGTCTACAAATGCTAGAAGCGTAGGTTTGCCTTTCCTTAATCTTTCTTCTAAGATAAGTCGTAAGGTCAGTATTGCCTCACGTTTTCCAGTGTTTCTACGGAATCCAAACTGATCTTCCCTGAGGTCGGCTTCTACCAGTTTTTCCATTCGTCTGTAAAGAATTCGTGTTAGTATTTTGCAGCTGTGACTTATTAAACTAATAGTTCGGTAATTTTTACATCTGTCAACACCTGCTTTCTTTGGGATTGGAATTATTATATTCTTGATTGGGTATGACCCAGAAATTTAAATATGAAGTTACGAAAATAAATATCGGCAAGAAGAGAATAATATAACACGATTAACAGGTCAACAGTTCAAATCTGTTGGTTAGAATAATTATAGGATAAGCATATACGCACAGATGCAAGTTAGCCATTTGAGTTATATTTACTGTATTAGAAGGTAGTGTTATGGATGATGAGTAACAAAGTTAGTCTTCTATGATGAAAGGACGATCTGTTTTGCGTAGATACTCAAATTTATGCGTGGATATACGAAAGTGTAAGTGAAATTTGAGCAACAGGAACCGTTAATAATCCTACAAGATAAACTACTAAATTAACTAATGAACGGTGAAAAATTCTAAGCTTAGAGAGATAGTGACGGCTAAGTTTCAAATTTGAATTCAGTGTTGATCTGATGGTTTCCAGTCTGTTTTGTCTAGGTGATTTGTAGGCCTCTGTTTGTTTCAATGAGTTTGATTCAAGTGGAATCAGTATCAAAAAATACAAAAAGGAACAAACGCGCTTTGAACTATCCATGTCAGCGCGAATGTGCTAAACTAGCAGGCAAGGGTGTCCCCTGGGCAATGTGAAGCAGAGGTACTAGTAGAACTTAACAGATTTTAATTTCATGGTTTTCTTGTGAAACAACTTAATTTTGAACAAAAGTAGAACTATAACTAGTAGAGACCCATGGTCGAGCGATGCCGGCACGGTAGCTCAGCGTTCTCTGTCAGAGGGCTGGCTGCTCTCTGCAACACAGAAAACTGAACGAAGTATTCAGCAATGACCTTGGAGTATCATGTGAACACCCACCCAGGCCAGATACTGAGAACAACGACGAACAAAATTAAGGGGAAAAAGGGTGAGAGTGTTTGAGTACTAATCAGAACGTCTTGCATCCCGGGTTATAACACAGCCACTCCATAACTTTTGAACAAAAACATCAACAACGTGGACCGAAGACATCGGCAATAAGACGTCACCCTCATTCTGGCAGTCGTCTTTGCAAAGAGTGTGGAGGAGCGGACGGAGGTTCAGGAGAGAAACTTCCCCAAGAAGAAGAAAGAATCAGCAATGATCATTGGCATAAAGATGCATAAAGCAATAGAAACCTCTGCATTAAAGACACGTAATATGTTCCCATACGACATGCGGCTGTAAATGGCAAAATATCATGATGATCCCTCCACTGCCAAAAGATTCATAATTAGTCCCCTGTTCGGATCTCCGAGAGGGGACTGTACAAGGGGAGGTGATAATGAGAAAGAGATGGAATAACTAACGAAGGAGTGATATTCTACGATGCCGAGCATGGAATCTCAGAAGTCTGAACGTAGGAGAAAAACTAGAAAATCTAAAAAGGAAAGTGCAAGGCTTCAATCCAGGCGTAACGGGCATCAGTGGAGTTAAATGGAAAAGAAGACAAGGATTTCTGGTCAGACGAATGTAGGGTGATGTCAGGTGTAGCAGACAGTAGTGTAAAGAGAGTAGGATTCGTTATGGATAGAAAAATAGGGCAGAGAGCGGGACACAGTGAACAGTTCACTGATTGGGTTGTTCTCATCGGATTCGACACCAAAGCAACGCCGACAACGATAGTTCAGTTGTACACGCCGATGTCGCAAACCGATGATCACGGGCTAGACGAAGTATAAACGGATACTGAACGGGTAATCGAGTACGACAGAAGAAAATCTAATACTCATGGGAGGCTGGAATGCGCTTCTAAGGGGAAGGAATGTAAGAAAAGGTTACGGGAGAATATGGGCTCGGCAGTAGTAATGAGTGAGGAGAAAGACTAACTGAGTCCTGAAATAAATTTCAGAAGGTAATAGCGAATGCCTTTGCTCCAGAATCGCAGGAGGAGTTAGTATACTTGGAAAACACCCAGAGACATGGGAAGATTCCAGCTGGATTACATCACAGTCAGACAGAGATTTCGAAATCAGATATAGTATTGTAAGGCGTACTCATGAGCAGATGTTGAAAATAAGTCTTTAATTAGTTTTTTTTTTTTTTACTAAACACTGACCAACAGAATTTTCCCTGACAAAGACCACTCAAACTTAACCTATACATTTATTACCCACAATATACAAGCCCAAAGCAATCTGACTGCTATACATTGACAACGTGAGTTCCAATAGTTAACATAAAAGAATGGCCCTGAATTGCAAGAAATCCTAACTATAATACAAATCCAAAAAAATGAAATTAAAGAAATATGAAATTACCTCCAGCTCTGTTAATTGCCTAAACTCATTTCAATCTCGAGTCCCGAGAGTGGAAACCCCATTCTTTTTCAAAAATGACTTACCTCTCAGAAAATCTTCGTAACACGAAGGTAGTAGTAACAACAGCCAACTAAATAAAAGGATTCTAAACACTATAAACTCTAACTTCTAGGACGCATATGGTTAGCAAAAGAAAGATTTTGTTGAAAGGCCAACAATGTATTTAGAAAATTTTACCTTATTCATGTGACATCCAGATTCAAAAATTATATAGTTGTCAATAATTCCACTACCCAAACATTATCATACGTATTCTTGCATCTTTTATTATAAGAAATTTCATCTCACTTTACATTGTGTTTTCTACAAACACATAGTCTCCAATAAGAAAAACATGTCAACACTCTTCTCTATCCAGTCGCTAACTGCTAGTCCGTCCAACCACAGAATCTCTTGCTGAGGGCGGAGAGCGCTGCCAGCGATATTAACACAGTCTATAGTGCCGCCAATATACAAACAGCCTACTTACAATGAGCACTCAGATCAAAATTTGGTGATGATGAAGACTATGCTGAAGTTGAAGAGAATCACCTGGAAGAATCTGTGTAAACTGAAGTGTGATACTGAAGTACTGAAGAATGACGACACACGTTTGAAGGTCGCTAAGGATAAGGAATATCAGAGTAGGCAGCTCAACTGAGGAAAAGTGGACATATTCAGAAAAGGCAGTCACAGGTGTTAGACAGACAAACATCGACTATGCGATCAAAACTATCCGCACACCTCGCTGAAAATTACTTACAAGTTCGTGGCACCCTCCATCGGTAATGCTGGAGCTTAGTATGGTGTTGGTGCACCCTTAGCCTTGATGACAGCTTCCACTCTCGCAGGCATATCTTCAGTCCAGTGCTGGAGGGTTTCTCGGGGAATGGCAGCCCATTCGTCACGGAGTGCTGCACTGGGGAGAGGTATCGATGTCGGTCGGTGAGGCCTGGCACGAAGTCGGCGTTCCAAAACATTTCAAAGGTGTCCTATACGATTCAGGTCAGGACTCTGTGCAGGCCAGTCCGTTACAAAGATGTTATTGTCGTGTAACCACTCCGCTACAGGTCGTGAATTATGAACAGTTGCTCGATCGTGTTGAAAGATGCAGTCGCCGTCCCCGAATTGCTCTTCAGCAGTGGGAAGCGAGAAGGTGCTTAAAACATCAGTGTAGGCCTGTTCTGTGATAGTGTCATGCAAAACAACAAGCGGTGCAACCTCTTCCACGAAAAACACGACCACACCATTACACCACCGCCTCCGAATTTTACTGTTGGCACTATACACGCTGGCGGATGACGTTCACCGGGCATCCGCCATACCCACACCCCGCCATCGGATCACCATATTGTGTACCGTGATTCGTCACTGTACTCAACATTTTTCCACTGTTCAATCGTCCAATGTTTACGCTCCTTACACCAGGTGAGGCGTCGTTTAGCATTTACCGGCGTGATGTGTGGCTTATGAGCAGCCGCTCGACCATGAAATCCTAGTTTTCTCACCTCCCGCTTAACTGTCATAGTGCTTGCAGTGCATCCTGATGCAGTCTGGAATTCCTGTGTGATGGTCTGGATAGATGTCTGCATTTTACACATTACGCCCCTCTTCAAACTGTCAGCGGTCTCTGTCAGTCAACAGACGAGGTCGGCCTGTACGCTTCCCTTCACTTATGTACCTCACTATCATATCGGAAACAGTGGGCCTAGGGATGTTTAGGAGCGTGGAAATACCGCGTACAGACGTATGACACAAGTGACACCCAATCACCTGACCACGTTCGAAGTCCGTGAGTTCCGCGGAGCGCCCCATTCTGCATGTCCAATGACTACTGAGGTGGCTCATACTGAGTACCTCGCAGTAGGTGGCAGCACAATGCAGCTGGTCACGCGGGGTAGCCGAGCGGTGTGACGCGTCTTGTCGCGGTCCGCGCGGCTCTCCTCGTCGGAGGTTTGAGTCCTCCCTCAGGCAAGGGTGTGTGTGTTGTCCTTAGTGTAAGTTAGTTAAAGTTAGATTAGGTAGTGTGTAGGCCTAGGGACCGAAGACCTCAGCAGTTTGGTCCCATAAGACCATACAACAAATTTCCAATTTTCCAGTGCACCTAATATTACGAGTGGAGTATGAACGTGTGGATAATATTCATTCAATTATGTAATTATTTCATAAAAAGATCATAATTATGTAAAACAGAGACACTATTTGTCTCACATTCTTTGTTAATCTATGTCATTCTTTTCTTTTGTTTTGTACCCTTTTGTCGTCTTCTTCTGATGTACATCGCAAGACGCGAATCAATTTGAGGTCTGTTAAATGAAAAACATTTAATGTAAAATTATTGTACTTTTATGTTCATTTGCTGATAAAAACAAATAGAGCCAAATACGCTAAAACTATTTATGATTAATTATTGAAAATTCACTTCCTGTTTTAATTATAATTTTCTATTAATTGTTTTATCATAGCTGCAAGAAGCGCAGCTATTGTTAGTTGCGATTATATAGCAACTTCGTCTGTACTTCTAGTTGAAAATAGCATGGGTTTGTGTTAAACTAATTTGAAAAACAATTTAATCATTTTTCTTATTGGTAGCATCAATTTAAATGATTTAAATGATTTATTGGGAAAAGGAAAATCTTAATTAAAAAAGAAATCCTCTATCTCTTGTTGGCCGCCATCTTAACTTTTATTACAGCGGCAAATTTAAATTACCAGAAACTGCAAACTTTCAGTATTCCGATGTGTAAGAAATAAATGTGCACCGTTGGTACTGAACTCTATTTATAAAAGAAAAAAATTAATCGAATCAGACTGCATTTTCTAGGAACAGTGCTGATGGTATTTATTGTTGAACAAGATTTCATTGCTGATGTATGTGGCCAAAATTAAACTGCTCACGAGTCACGGAGAAAAATATTTTTGGTAGCATACGTCAGTGTTGTGTGCTCTGATGTACGATATGTAATTTTAGTGATATGAACACAGCTTACAGTCAACATTATTACACTACGTCAGGTGGAATTCTTGTGCAATTTGAACAAAATAATTATCGGCGAGAAGTTGTAGTTTGAATAATGCATTATACATGTGTATAATATTGTCAGTATCATTTACAAAAACAAATCAAGGCAACTGCTAAAAAAAATAGAGTGAATTCAAACCGCAGAATACCATAGAGTATCGTATCATCCATATTCATTGCACTTGTCGATGTTGATGATACACTACAACCGTCACACCGCATACTTTTGATGACATAGTGTAGATACAAGGTGGGTAACATTGCGTAACGGAACAGATGCTTCAATTCATCGACAAGGAAGTATAAAAATGCTCAGGAACAGACAGCAATACAGCAATATAAATCACTTAAGAATCAAATAAATAGCAAGAGCAGGGAAGTCAAGGCTAAATGGCTACAGGGAAAATATGAAGACATCGAAAAAGAAATATTCGTCGAAAGGACTTACTGACAGCTTACAGCAACAATCGGTGAAATTGAAAACAACTATGGTAATGCTAAGGGTGCAAAGGGAATTCCCTTGTTAAACGCAAAGGAGAGAATTGGTGGGTGGAAAGAGTACACTGATGGTCTCTGTGAGGGGGAAGACTTATTTGACAAGACGAATTTGTATTCAATATGAAGAACGTAGGGGATCCAATACGCAAGAAATTTCAAGGAGCTCTGTGAGACTGGCGATCGAATAACGCAGAAGCGATAGGCTACATCCCATCGGAATTCCTAAAATCTTAGGAGCCAGTAGCAACGAAACGACTATTCGCGTTGGCGTGTGGAATTGATGAGATAGGCGACGTATCGTCAGAATTTGGGAAATACGTCATCCACGCAGTTTGGAAGATAGCAAGTGTGAAAACTATCGCACAAGTAGTTTAACAGCTCATGAAACCAAACTACTAACGTGAATAATACACTCAAGAATGGAAAAGAAAATGGGGAATTTGTTATTTGACAAACACTTTTGCTTTAGGAGAGGTAAAGGCACCAGATAGGGGTCTGACTTTGCTGTTGATAAAGGAAGCAAGACTGATAAAAAATCAAGACACGGTCATAGGATTTGTTGATCTAGAAAAAGGGTTTGACTGTATAAAACGTTGCAAGATATTCTAAATTCTGAGAAACACAGGAATAAGGTAAAGGGGAAAACGGGTAATGTACAACAGTACAAGAACGGAGAAGAAATAATAAGATCGGATGACCAAGAGCAAAGTACTTGGATTAAAAAGACTTGGCTGCAGCTCTTCGCCCCTACTGTGTAATGTATACTTCGAAGAAGCAATGAAGGAAATAAAAGAAAGATTCAAGGGTGGGATTAAAACTCAAGGTGGAAAAATATCAATAGTAAGGTTCGCTGATGACATTGCTATCCTCAATGTAATTCAAGAAGAATTGCAGGATCTGTGGAATGAAATTAACAGTCTAATGAGAACAGAATGTGGATACGGAAAAAGACCACAGTAATGAGAAGAAGTAGAAATGAGAGTAACGAGAGACTTAATTGCGAATCTGGTTATCACGAAGTAGACGAAGTTAAGGAATTCTGCTTCCTTGGAAGCAAAATTATCCGTGCCGGACGGAGCCAGGAAGGACATAAAAAGCAATCGAGCGCAAGCAAAGAGGGCATTCCTAGCTGATAAAATTCTACAGGTGTCAATCGTGCGCCTTTATTTGAAGAAGAAATTTCTGAGAAGGTACATTTGAAACACAGCGCTATATGATAGTGAATTGTGGACAGTGGGAAAACCAGAATAGAAAGTAATCAAAGCGTTTGAGAAGTGGTGCTACAGAAGAATGCTGAAATGTTGGTGGACTGATAAGGTAAGGAATGAAGAGGTTCTCCGCAGAATCGGGGAAGAAAGGAACGTTTGGGAAACACTGCAAGAAGAAGAGACAGGATGACAGGACACTTGTTAAGACATCAGGGGATAGCCTTCACGATACCGTATGGAGCTGTAGATGGCAAAACCTGTCGGGCAAGGTAGAGATTGTAATAAACGCAGCAAATCATTGAGGAGATAGGGTGCCAGTACTACGCCGAGATGAAGAGGTTGGCGTAAAACAGGATTCGCGGCTGGCAACGTCAAACCAGCCAGAAGACTGATGAACCGCCTCCAACCCCTCCCGCCGCCCCCAAATATATATACGGCTGGAAAAAGACTTGGTACACTCTTTTAAGGCTTCCAATTAAACCAAAATTTATTGTTGCAAAAGTACTTAAGGAGTACAAGAAATCATTACATTTACAGATCAGATCAACAGCGCCAGCGGTTCTGAGGTACTAGGTATCTACCGAAGCTGAAACACCCATATCAGTACATGGTGTTTCCTCTACGGGTGGCAATGTGGACGCTGACTCTGGCGTCCAGTCGATCGTGTAGATGACGAATACAGTACTCGGATACGTTAAGCCAAGGCTACTTGACCAGTTCACTTAGATCCGCAACACTTGTTGGCTGACGTCTCACACGAGTCACATCTCGTCCCGTCATATCCCACATGTGCTCCGATGAAGAAAACTTTACAGAGTGTGCTGGCAAGGAAAATTGCTGCATGTTGTGACGTCTGTGGTATTTATTACGTCACACACAAAAGAAATTACATATATATTTTGTATATTTTTATTTTTAATTTTTCATTACGATTCTTTCTCTCAGGGATGTTGTCTTTTCTTATCATTTTTACTTACGTGCGTAAGTAAATATGAAACGGGTTTTTGAAGGGCCGCTGTTATTCATGTACCAACTTTAGATTTTGAACGTGGTGACTAAAATATAGTTGCCGTTAGCTGAATTGAGTGTAATTTTGTTAATTTCTATTTACTGATGGCAAAGCAAGGCTTGAGAGAATTTCGATTGTTGCCGTGGAGCGGCCAAGATAAAACTTACTGAACTCATGGAATCTGTATAATTTAAAAACATGAACTTCAACGTAAATTAATTATCTGTTGCAATTTAAAAAGGTTCTTATAACGAAATCTCTCGCATTTACAGTTACTGTTAACACTTGGAAAAATAAATTAGTACTTCGGCGCGTAATGGCCGACCAGAGACTGCATCGGAAGATGAGCTTCTCGCAGCGCAAATTACTGAAAAAATACTTATTAAAAATATTTAGCCACTGCGAGAATTTGAGGTGACGACTATTACAAAGAAATTCATTTTGTGATAATAATAACGTTTTTATTTTAGCAGAAATACGAATAACTTACATAAAATATGTGTAGCCGCTCAGTGGATGCCTTCCGTATAGCGAAACAAAACAGTGTGTGTCCCATAAAGTACGTCCTTCTTCCTCGGCCGCATAATCGCGTCTCTTTCGATTCTTTTTTATTTTCATAGACGTTAAATGAAGATGCTACTCTTAAATTATCGCTGCATATCAGTTGTTTCAAGAACATTAACTATATGTTTTACACTAACTATATTCATAAAATACTTTAACTGCGGTTTACAACCGATAAAAATCTCAATATTTATGTGACGTCCCGTCGCGACGTCTTGCACAGCACGTTGACTTTTAAGGGCATTATGTGGGCGACCATTATGCTGCTGGGACGATATATCTCCTCGCTGTTGTAACAACGGCAAAGAAACGGGTCTAATAACGTACTGCACGTACTGAGCACTAGTTAGCGTCCCTTCCAGAAACACCAAAGGTAAGGGAGAGTTGTAGCTTAACTCACCACAGACGGTAGGGCCTGAAGTGTGGAAACTGTGTCGTGGACGACATCAGACAGCGGTCAGCAGGTCCGCATCGTATGTCCAAACGACCATCACCGGGACGCAGGCAGAATCTACTTTCATCGATGAAGACCATGTCGCGCCATCCCATCTTACAGGAGCCCCTTACGGCACGAATCGAGCCGTGAACGTCGATGCTGTGTCGTGAAGGGAAGACGGGTTATAGGTGTGTGGGCCCATAGTCCCACTGCCAACTACCGATTCGCTACGGTTTGTGTTGACTCGTCTGAGCTCACAAGCCGTCTTACCTCTGCTGTGCTAGTAGTACGACCTTCCACTTTTGTCCTTACAATACGACGATCCTGGTGGTCGTCTGAGCTGCGTGTGTGAATGTTCACGTGCCCACTGGTACAAGCATCATTGCACAATCGACACTGCACGTGGCAGTTCTCGGAGAGGAGCATCCAACCACTTGGAAGGACACATTTGACCTCTTTCACACTCTCTAAGTTGGCTGTAGAAACCACTAGTTCGTCTTCGTGGCGTGGTTGGCTGCTTGGTTTACACAACACCACCACATCGAGCCTTCGGGCTGTGAGCCTTCCCCATTAAAGGTTAGACACAGGTGGTGCTCTGGTAGCTACGCGGACGACGTTGAAACCATTATATATAAGCTGAACGTCAATATGAACATATCAGCGTAAGGTTGTGCAGTCACTGGGAAGTTAAGTGAAATTTGGGAGAAGATAAGGCTATAAACTAAGGGAGCTGTGTACGTATCAGCCAATGCAAAGACTACAGTGACGTTCAAAAGTGTTCATAGATAATTTAAGCCCTGAGTCCTTACAAAGCAGACAATTGTGTAAGGAGCGAAGCAAAAGAGAGAAACTGATACTACAAGTAGCAAAAATTGAAGTAAAGTCGTTAGAAAAGATTCCTTATAGGCCGCTATCCTGTAACTTGCACGATTTCAGACATTAAGTTAGATTATTATGAAGGTTTCTTGAAGTTACTGCAACCAGTCGCCTTTTGTTTTGTTCTTCAATTTTTATTACCCCTTTATCCTTTTCATACATCGTAACAATTCATCATCAGATGGTACATATTAATTGGTTGTCTACAGCAGTGTGAGACTCGTGTAGATTCTTTGGTATCCATTGGTTGGTTGTTGGCGTACACAGTATTCTGGAAAACATACTGAATGATTTCCAGTGACGTTAATTTTAATGCATTTCACACGCTTAGCCACCGGTAACACGTTCCACATATTTTATAAAACGTAAATAATTTATTTTATTTACATTTTGTAAGGAACGTGCATCGCGTTACCGGTGGCTAAGTCCGTGAAGTGGATTAAAATTAACGTCACTGCGAAACGTTCAATATGCACCAACAACTAAGCAGCGCATACTAATAACTCTACACAACTCCCACACTGCTGCGGATAATCAGTAAATAGATACCACCCGATGATGAATCGCTAGGCCGTTCGAAAACGGTAATGGGTTAATAAAATTTGAAGAACGAAACAAAAGGTGACAGGTTGCACAAATTTCCAGAGACTTTTACTCATTACAGTCACAGTGATCCTTATCCATAATAGATAAAAGTTTTTAAACCATTTTGAATTTTGGCCCAGGGAAATACATCTGTCTCCTGTTAATCGCCGTTATGTTACTTCCTCCGGAAGTCCGTAATTTTCATACGTTTGTTTTATGTTCACGGCCAGCCGGTGAAGGATGGTGAGCCAAGCAGTACCTTCTTCTTTACTGAAACCCGTTGGAAGAACCAGTCACACTCTGGGTTGACGTGACAACCGACCGCTCCATCCGACAAACTTGGCTGTCTGTCAATGGAGATTATGTCAAGACTGCTTATTTACCGAAAAAAAACCAGAGAGCAGCCTACCTGTATAAAGACTAATGCAACAACAAATCCACTGATAAAGCAATAAAATTCTGTGAAATGCTTCATAAAAGAACCATATCCTGGATTACACCAACTAATAAAAGCTGTAACACATGAACATACAAACAATGTTGTAAGGAATACGTAAATATGTTCGAATTGTAAACTACAATAACAAAAAGCCTTTCACCAGAAGGATATAACTTCGTTGTAAACTGAACTATCACACGTAAAATGTGAAGTAATTTGGAGTGTCGTTGTTGTTGTGATCTTCAGCCAGAGACTCGTTTGACGTAGTTCTCCATGCTACTCAATCCTGTGCAAGCTTCGTCACCTCCATGCCTCAGAACATGTCCTACGAACCGATCCCTGCTTCTAGTCAAGTTGTGCCACAAATTCCTCTTCTCCCCATTTCAATTCAGTACTTCCTCATTAGTTACGTTATCTACCCATATAATCTACAGCATTCTTTTCTATCACCACATTTCGAAAGCTTCTACTCTCTTCTTGTCTAAACTATTTATAGTCCATGTTTCACTTCCGTAAATGGGTACACTCCATCCAAATACTTTCAGAAAAGATTTCCCGACACTTAAATCTATTCTCGATGTTGACAAATTTCTCTTCTTCAGAAACGCTTTCTTTGCCATTGCCAGTCTACGTTTTGTATTCTCTCGACTTCGACCATCATTAGTTACTTTGCTTCCCACATAGCAAAACTCATCTACTACTTTAGGTGCCTGATTTCCTAACCTAATTCCCTCACCATCACCTGATTTAATTCGACTACGTTCAATTATCCTCGTTTTACTTTTATTGATGTTCATCTCATATCCTCCTTTCAAGACACTGTCCATTCCATTCAAGTGCTCTTCCAAGTCCTTTGCTATCGCTGACAGAATTACAATGTCATCGGCAACCTCGAAGATTCTTTTTTCTTCCCCGTGTATTTTAATTCCTACTCGAAATTTTTCTTTTGTTTCTTTACTGCTTGCTCAATATACAGATTGAATAACGTCGGGGAGAGGCTACAACCCTGTATCACTCCCTTCCCAGCCAGTGCTTCCTTTTCACACCCCCCCCCCCCCGACTCTTATAACTGCCATTGTTGTTTCGGTACAAATCGTTAATAGCCTTTCGCTCTCTGTATTTGATCCCTTTCACCTTCAGAATTTGAAAGAGAGTATTCAATATTGTCAAAAGCTTTCTCTACGTCCGCAAATACTAGAAACATATGTTTACTATCCTTAATCTATCTTCTAAGATAAATCGTAGGCTCAGTATTGCCTCACGTGTTCCAACATTTTTACGAATTCCAAACTGATCTTCCCCGAGGTCGGCTTCTACCAGTCTTTCCATTCGTCTGTAAGAAATTCGTGTTATATTTTGTAGCCGTGACTTATTAAACTGGCAGTTCGGTAATTTTCACACCTGCCAACACCTCCTTTCTTTGGGATCGGAATTATTATATTCTTCTTGAAGTTTGAGGGTATTTCGCCAGTCTCATATATCTTGCTCACCAGATGGTAGTGTTTTGTCATGGCTGCTACTCCCACGGCTCTCAGTATTTACAATGGAATTTTGTCTATTCTCGGGGCTTAGTTTCGACTTAGGTCTTTCAGTGCTCTGTCAAACTCTTCATGCAGTATCATTTCTCCCATTTTATCTGCGTCCTCTTCCATCTTCATTATATTGCCCTCAAGTAAATCGGCCTTGTACAGACCCCCATATACTCCTCCAACCTTTCTGCCTTTCCTTCTTTGCTTAGAACTGATTTTCCATCTGAGCTATTGGTATTCATACAAGTGGTTCTTTTTTCTCCAAAGGTGTCTTTAATTTTCTTGTAGCCAGTATCTACGTTACCCTAAGTGATATATGCCTCTACATCCTCTCATTTGGTCTTTAGCCGTCCCTGCTTAGCCATTTTGCACTTCTCGTCGATCTCAGTTTTGAACGTTTGTTGTCCTTTTTGCGTGCTTCATTTACGGCATTTTTATACTTTCTCCTTTCACCAATTAAATTCAGTATCTCTTCCGTTAACCAAGGATTCCTACTAGCCCTCGTCTTTTGACATATTTGATCCTCTGCTGCCTTCGCTATATCGTCTCTGAAAGCTACCCATTCTTTTTCTACTGTATTTCTTTTCCCCGTTCTTGTCAATCGTTCTCTAATGCTCTGTCTGAAACTCTCTACAACCTCTGGTTCTTTCAGCTTATCCAGGTCCCATCTCCTTAAAATTCCAACTTTTTGCAGTTTCATCAGTTTTATCTACAGTTCATAACCAATAGATTGTGGTCAGAGTCCACATCTGCCTCTGGAAATGTCTTACAATTTAAAACGTAGTTCCTAATTACTGTGTTGCCGTTGTATCATCTACCTGAAACCTTCCAGTGTCTCCAGGCCTCTTTCACTTATACAACCTTCTTTCATGATTCTTAAGCCAAGTGTTAGCTGTGAGTAAGTTATGCTGTGTGCAAAATTCCTCTTTCATTTTGCACCCCCATTCCGTTTTCACCTATTTACTTTTCCTTCTCTTCCTTTTCCTAATACCGAATTCCAGTCCCTCATGACTATTAAATTTTCGTCTCCTTTCACAACCTAAATCACTATGCTGTTCGTAGTAGATTATCCGCGCTCCTATTTTTTTATTCATTATTAAACCTGCTCCTGTTTTACCTCTATTTGATTTTGTATTTATAACTCTATATTCACCTGACCAGAAATCATGTTCCTCCTGCCTCCGAACTTCACTAATTCCCACTATATCTAGCTTCTACCTATTCATTTCCCTTTTAAAATTTTCTAACCTACCTGCCCGATTAAGGAATCTGAGATTCCACGTTCCGATCCGTAGAACGCCAGTTTTGTTTCTCCCGATAACGACGTCCTCCTGAGTGGTCCCCGCCCGGAGATCCGAATGGAGGACATTTTGCCTCCGTAATATTTTACCCAAGACGAAGACATCATCATTTAATCATACAGTAAGGCTGCATGCCCTCGGGAAAAATTATGGCTGTAGTTTCCCCTTGCTTTCAGCCGTTCGTAGTACCAACGCAGCAAGGCCGTTTTGGTTAATGTTAAAAGGCCAGATCAGTCAAATATCCAGACTGTTGCCCCTGTAAATACTGAACAGGCTGCTGCCCTCTTCGGAAACTACACGTTTGTCTGGCCTATCAACAGATACCCTTCCGTTGTGGTTGCACCTACGTTACGGTTATGTGTATCGCTGAGACACGCAAGCCTCCCACCAACAGCAGTTTCCATGGTTCATGGGGTACGTTTTAAGTGTATCTTGTGAAAAAGTAGTTCATTGTACAGTAACTGTCCCATGAGATCGTAGGACTTTTTTGCGGTTGTGCAGTGTTTTCCGCAGAACAAGTCCAAACGCGAAGGCAAAAATAATAAACACACGCTGGGTAGAAAAAAAATTCTAACCTTAATAGTAGAAAGCAAAGCAGTGACGCTAAAGGAATACATTGTTTCTAATATAACGAAACAACGAGAAAAACTTTTCTGTTTACTGTTGAGGCGATGAAAATATCGTGTGACCAAAAACTGGTTGATTCACTATCTAAATGATAAAAACCTCGAGTGAAAGAGAAGTTTTTTTGTTAGTGGAAAGTCATATGACGAACTAGAAAAATATGTATTTAATTAAAGTGTATCTTGAGTTGCTTATACATAGTTAAGAAAAACCCTTGTCTCTATTGGAAGTATATTTAAATCTGTGAAAGCAAGTGGAATAAAATGACCCCATATTTATTTACTTCGTGAACAACGTTTGTCGCCATTGGGGGCGATATAACGGACCAAGTTGGGAGCGGTTTTTATCTCTGCTGGCGTGTGAGCATTAATCCAAAGATATAATATGTGCAGAAATTTAGGTTCCCACGTACTGTTCTTTTCGGCTCTTTAGAAAAATGAACGGAAAACGAAAAAGTATTCAGATATCAAAAGAAATCTCCGATTCTACTGATCAAGTAAGGAACAGCATATTAAAAGGTACTGCTATGGTACCGGTTACAAGTGATTAAATGACGTTTACATGATACTAATTGTGTCTGTGTACATGATTAATTATAGTCCAGTTAGTAACAGCAAAGGTTTATAATTAATTAATGGTTTGCAGTAACTGGAAAAAGTTGTGATAGGGATACTAGTCGATTTTATAGTATGTGACACATAATAATTCTATTTGGTGGGGTCAGTTATTAAATGAGTATATTGGAACAACCATTAATTTTGTTTCGTGTCTTAGCAGCTGAACTACGGAGTAGTTGTTTCTTCCCAAAGATTAATTGAATCTTTAGATTACGTTAAAGTCAGATTCATTTATGAATTTTACTACCAGATACGGCAAGTCCTCGGGTAATGTTCGGTAGATTCTAAATACAAACAATCCTGTTGGAAGAACATCCGCAACTGAGCATTATAGCAGGAGTTGAAAGTACCGCTTCAGTTGTAAATTTCTTTATTTTCACACGAACGGTTTCGGACCTGAGGATGGGCTTATAACAGCCCGAAGCCGGTCATGTGAAAATAAAGAAATTTACAACATGCTGTATTTTCAACCTCTGCTACATTCTAAATAAGTGACGGAGTTGCTACCAGCGCGGTCAGTGGCAAAAATGAAAGTGGAAGACTTTCTCTTTGTGAAGATCCGGAAATCACAAGAGAACTGTAGTCTGTTGTGTCATTTCGGAATTGAGGAGGTAGGTTACTGGTCGCTGGATTCTACGACAGGTCATATCCATTCAAGAAGGACACCGAATCGAAGTCTTAGCGGAAACGTTGCAGTATTCCCCAGAAGACTTCCGTAACCTCCTAATTACCATGTATTAGTGCTGGTTTATCACTGTGATCGCAAGACAAAGGAGCAAAACAAAAAACAGAAAACGTGTACATTCACAACCGTTAGAAAATGAAAATCAGTGACCAAGGTGATGCTGAGTCCTTTTTGGGACTGATATGGCGTAGCGCTAACAGAATACACGTGTAATGGGCAGTTTATCATAGAACCATGTTACCGGAATCTTCTGACGACGTTATGGAAGGCTGTCACGGAGAAACGTCATGACAGATCGTCGGAGACGAGGTTTTTGGTTCACGACAACGCCCCACCTGATTCTGAGTAAGACACAGTCACATATATTCATTGGTCATTCAAATTTTGTTTCCCCGCCCATATTCCCCTGATAGGACATGCAGTGATTCCTTTCGTGGTTGAAGAAGGCATAACGTGGCTAGCGTGATGGAGATAACTATTTCTGTTTCGGAATTTTTCCTGAACAGTCAGAATACACACTTCTACAGTATGGGCTTCTGCCAAGTTGTCCATTGTTCGGAAAAAGTGTCCCATTCCAGAGGAAAATGTAGAGAAGGACTAATACTATCATGAAGTTTATTGGTCTCAGGTTAATTTTTTTGAGACGATAATTAGAACTTTGTGATCACCTATTGTTCTGTACAAGGACACGAGATGATTCCACTATTAACGTTTTACATGTGATACATGGACTGGTGGTCACCGCGGATCAAAAACATAAAGCTGTGAGAGTTATTTAAGTCGGCAGGGTTTCGTGAGCATTGTCACTAAAGTTAAAATCTTCTGTATTGTTAAGTCGCGTCTTATTTGTTGAGACAATTGACCTTTCGACGCCTCTGCTGGGATCTTCTTCGGAAACATGTGATGTCCACTGCAGATTGAGCGTTGTCAGAGGACGGCCGCTGTGGCCGAGCGGTTCTAGGCGCTAGAGTCTGGAACCGCGCGACCGCTACGGTCGCAGTTTCGAATCCTGCCTCGGGCATGGATATGTGTCATATCCTTAGGTTAGTTGGGTTTAAGTAGTTCTAAGTTCTAGGGGACTGATGACCTTAGAAGTTAAGTCCCATAGTGCTCAGAGCCATTTTTTTGAACCACAACTCTTGCGCCAGCTGGATGAAAAACGTGCGGAAACTTGGAGGCAGAGATCTCATTTGAATCCTCTCTTTCTAACTCAATTTGTACCAAATAACAACTGTAGGCTCTGGATGCACGAGCAAAGTTGGCGCTGATACTAGACGCGCGGGGTGCCAAGACGCGGATCGCGGCCGCATGTGAGTTAGGGCGCTGCAGATTGGCATTTGGCGTAGATTATTACCGTGTAGCCTCCCCCGAGGCGTACGGAAATGTCAGCGCCGGGGTATCAGTAGTCAAATGTCAGGCGCGGGCCGGTCGGCGTCTGCTGCGTGGCCCGGCATGCCGCGTCGCAGTGCACGGCGGCGGCGGCGCCTTAACCCCTGCGGCTGGCGGCGGCGCCGGGTCGCCTTTGGCGCGACAGGGACGGAGATAAGCTGGGCGGCAGCGCCTCGCTGCGCGCGCACCCGCTCCTGGCGCACCAGGCAACAGCAGCAGCAGCAGTAGCTAATCACGTTACTGCGGCTGCCGAGTAGCAGGGGGATACAGTGATGCGCATGTTGTTACTGCTCTCAGGAGGTACACAACAATACGGAAATGCCAAAGACACAACATATTACCGGGCCTAATACGGTGCAGCAAACCCGTTGGCAACCAAAAATGCTTCCAGTTGTCTCGAAATGGATAAATACAAACCTTACAAATATATGATTGGTGTTTCTTCTTTCGGACATCTGTGTAATGTCCTCAGTATGCAGCCAGTGCCAGTTGTGGCCAGAACAGTGTTTTGTGTAGCTGTGAGTGCATTACGTCAGAAAAAAAGCACATGTTGAGTGATCCTTGACAGACGGTCGCTGAAGAGGACTGTGTTGGAAAAGAAGGGGCCAGCCTCTGAAGAGGACTGTGTCGGAAAAGAAGGGGCCAGCTTGTGTGGAACTGCACGACCGCTACGGTCACAGGTTCGAATCCTGCCTCGGGCATGGATGTGTGTAATGTCCTTAGGTTAGTTAGGTTTAAGTAGTTCTAAGTTCTCGGGGACTGATGACCTCAGATGTCAAGTCCGATAGTGCTCAGAGCCATTTGATCTGAAGGGGCCAGCAGTTGCAAAATTCACTGCCAGAAATGTCGCACTAGCGAATCCTGTCAGCACCAAAATACACAAAGCAGACTCCATACGCTCAGAATTATGGAGCGAACTGGAATTCCAAGACATTCAAAACGTTCAAGCATGCTGGCGGTGTTTCCATATTTTTCTCTACCCCTCTAGCCTCACCTCTTGTTAGAAAAACGGCATACTATACAGGATGTTTGCATAAGAGCGTGAAAAAATTTAACAGGTCATAGAGGATGCTCCACTGAACAATTTGAAATAGGGAACCTGGGTCGGAGCTTAAGGAGATAACAGGAATAAAAGCACATTACTCTACACTTTTTATTTATATTAGTTACAGTTAATGGAAAATACCATCACTGATACAAGGAACATACCATTTGTACTGTAACCTAGAAAATGTGCTGAAACTAACGGCCATCAACCTCAATGCAAGCATGACATCGACGAACAAGGTTTTGACGCACCCTGACAATATTCGTGGTATGCTTAGAATCACATCACAGGCAGCTAAAATTCTGGCAACTAATGCCACCTCTGTATCCCCTAGGGTCTCATACACAACTGACTTTATATAATCCTATAGGAAGTAATCAAGGGGTTTCAGGTCATGTGACATCGCGTGACATAGCGATTTCCTGGAGAACCCAACCTGCCATTATGTCTGGTGTCAACACAGAAATACAGAACAGGTGTTGTTACCATAAAGGAGTATTTTTCATGTTTAGGGTGTGATCGCCTTATTGTGCTTAAGAACAGGTTAAATGCGGAAAGGAATCAACACCTCTGAGAGCACTGTGTACTACGTGCAGTAGAAAAACAGTTCGGATACGACGATTGTTTTGTATCAAGATGACAATGTAACTTGACACAAATTAGCACCTCTGAGACCATGTTTTGTAGACAAAAATGGTTCAAATGTCTCTGAGCACTATGGGACTCAACATCTGAGGTCATCAGTCCCCTAGACTTAGAACTACTTAAATCTAACCGACCTAAGAATATCACACACATCCATGCCCTAGGCAGGATTCGAACCTGCGATCGTAGCAGCAGCACGGTTCCGGACTGAAGCGCCTAGAACCGCTCCGCCACAACGGCCGGCTTAAGCCGTCATGATATCCACTAACAACTGCCTGGGTACGTCTGATTAGATAGGGCAACTGTCTCGTCGTAATGGCTATTATTTATTTATTTATTTACACTTCAAGTTCCATACGATCAAATTGAAGAACAAATCTCCCATGTCATGGAAATGTCAGTACATGAGATTACAACATAAAAGTAATAACAGAGAAAAATAAAATGTTTATGAACCCGAAAAAAGTCAGTCCTTAAGATTAAGTAAACGCAATCAACAATACAACAGGAATCAGTTGAATTTCTCAATGAACTCCTCGACAGAATAAAAGAAGTGACCCATGAGGAAACTCTTCAGTTTCGATTTGAAAGCGCGAAGATTACTGCTAAGATTTTGGAGTTCCAGTGGTAGCTTATTGAAAATGGAAACAGCAGTATGCTGCACACCTTTCTGGACAAGAGTTAAGGAAGTCCGATCCAAAATGCACGTTTGATTTCTTCCGGGTATTAAAACTGAGTGAAAGTTGCTTATTCTTGGGAATAAGCTAATATTGTTAACAAGAAATAACAGTAAGGAATGTATATATTGAGAGGCAAATGTCAAAATACCCAGGCTCGTGAACAGGGGTCGACAAGATGTTTGTGAACTTACACCACTTATTGCCCGAACCGCCCGTTTATGAGCCAAAAATATCCTTTTGGAATGGGAAAAGTTACCCTAGAATATAATACCATACGACATAAGCAAATGAAACTAAGCAAAGTAGACTAATTTTCTTGTGATAGATCACACACTTCAGAAAGCGTTCGAATAGTAAAAATGGCAGCATTAAGTCTTTGAACAAGATCCTGAATGTTGGTTTTCCACGACAGTTTACATCTATCTGAACACCTAGGAATTTTAACTTTTCAGTTTCACTAGTCATATGCCCATTCTGTGAAATTGAAACGTCAGGTTTAGTTGAATTATGTGTTAGAAACTGTGAAAACTGAGTCCTGCTTTCATTTTGCGTTAGTTTATTTTCTACAAGCCATGAACTTAGGTCATGAACTGCAGATGTTACACACAACATCCTATACTACCCAGCTAGTGTCATCAGAAAACAGAAATATTTGAGACGTATCCATAATACTAGAGGGCATATCATTTATATAAATAAGGAACAGGAGTGGCACCAACACTGATCCCTGGGGCAGCCCCCCTCCCTCCCCAGAACCCATTTGACCATACCCCACTCAGACCCCACATCACAGCCATTCTCTTCATTGCCGCTATAGTTTCCCCATTATTACCTGTAAAAGTATTCGTCTGCAGCACGGGAGTACAGGATTCATTTGCCCTGAGGCTTTCTTAGATCTTGGTAAAGTCGTTGATATGTTTGTGAATTTCTATGGCTTGCCTGAACAAACCGTCATGGTAGCTCTATTATGCAGCTTGCGGTGGAACAGGTTGATAGTATTTCGTGACTTTAATTAGTTATAAATGATATTTCAGGTAAATCAAAAAATATATAAAACCAGTTACTTAATGTCAGCGTAACAATTCGTTTGATCTCAAAAATGATTATCCCGGCTAATATTTGTCCCTCTGCTAAAGAAATCTCCTCTTGACGTTGTGTAGAAACATTGTCTGTAAAGTCGCGTGAGTGGGACTAAATTACGTATCATTTATCAGATTTTACACAACTGTTACTTAAGTTGGAAACACTTTTGTCTAGCAAATTGAACATTTAGTCATAAAATACTACCTGCGCACAACACTGACGTATGTCTCCTATTAAAATATTTCATGTAAATCGTCCGAAATAAATAGGCTTCATACATCAGCAAATAAGAAATTGATACTACGTAACGTGCTGTGAGCACTATTTTTAAAGATTCAATCTGAGTTTAATTCTGTCTTTTAGATTCGGGACCACCGGTGCACATTTGTTTCCACTGATTTATATGTAACAACATTAATGTTTGTTAAAATTCTCGATTCAAAACTGCCGCGGAGATATTTTTGGCAAGATGGCGGCACACAGACGATAGTCAATTTGTCTATTATCATTCTCCATTTATTTTATATCAAGTCAATATATTTAGATAAAAGTCTCTTGTTCTCTATTCTGTAGCATTTAAAATTATGCTCAATGAAAATGTTTCATATTTTTTATACCAGCTACTATAAATTCCGTTGTAAGTTAGTTACTAGCGCTAATGGCTGCTCTTCTAATTGCGGAGCTGAAAATTAACACTTAAAAACATTAATTAGATTGGATTACAACTGAAATAAATACAAATCCACGTCTAGACAGTAGCGACTCTATTTTTCAAATAGTAATTAACAATATGTGTGCAGTTACAGGTTTTCCTCTTTTACAGACCTCACACACGTCTCACGTCCCAACAGTTCATCCGTTAGCACAGGAAGAACAACTGAACCACAGATATCACAGATAACAAAAAAAGATTGTAACTGTCGTTGTTTATGAATGTAGTTCTCAGGTAATAGTTTTAATTCACACAGAAATTAAATTATTACAGAAATAATGAAATGATTATGGTCATTTTTACACGATACAGTCTTTTTGTACGTAGTATAAGTTTGTACAAACAAAAAGTTTTAGCATCTTGTGGCTAGAACATAGTGTCGTGGATATTACAAGCTCTGCTGGTCGGAGAATGGAAAAACTGTGATCGCCTCTTATACATGATAAGGCTTTGTTTCTCATCGACTGCCCAATTCCATTGTTTACAGGTGAAGCCCAAAACATCACATTAGCATACTTAGCCCGAACTACGAGACACACGGTGGACTAATTGCATCAATCGGCTGTTGGTGAGCTCGATGTCTTGCATCATTTCAAAAGAGGCGAAATTGCTATTCATCGTACCATACTGAACACCACCAGTCAGCTTCTGTCGTTGTCTGTATTGTTTGACCTACAGGACACGTGCAGTTTTCAGCGCCACATGAGCAGTGTCTTTTACAAGTTAGACCATGTGCAGAAAGAGCGCAGGCTGACTACAGCCTTTTGTTCTGAAGCAAGGGACTCACCACAGCTCTCGCCTGCCACCCAGGCCCTCCGTACGTACTCCTTACTATCTTTTAACTGCAAAGTGGTAGCACTCTTCGCGAACGGTAGGTACAGCGAAACGCTCTTCATAAAGCAGTGTCATCGAATTTATGTCGAAAGAGCAAACGAGGGAGGAAAAAATTTCATTAAAAAGAGTGCATGAGATGGTTGCAGGAACCGCTAGCTGTTCCAGTCGTACAATAAAAAGAATAAAGAACGAACGGACTTCAGTACTTCAGGCAGTACATGGAAGAAAGAGAAGAAAATTTCATATTTAGGTAATGCTGAGGAACAGCCTGTCTGGGGAGTGATACATAATTACCACCTAACACATCTTTTTTGCTTGAAATTGTCAATATCACACTTAATTACACAGTAGGAAATACTATAACCAGCCACAAGTTTTTTTAGTGATTTTGTTGTACCATTACTAGTTTCGGGCCTGAACCCATCGTCAGATGGTAGAGTTGACTTCTTTGCAAGTTTTACATATGCGTTCTAAAATATAACAGAGTTTTTGCAGAGTTTTTGTGATGCGTAGTTTACAAAAGCTTTTACATTCGTGTCCTAAAATGTAATAAAGTTTTTGTGGTTACATAGCTTTACACTTATATATGCTCTGTCATTGTACTTAGTTCACGAAAAGACATCCTTTACCTATTATAATGCAGAGGTTTGATTTCCTTTTAAAATCCATACTGATCAATGAACTGAACTGAATACAAGATGGCGAATGCATTTGTTTATATCAGCTGCTATCTCGTATTTAATTTTAGTTCGTTGATCAGTATGGATTGTGGACTGCAAAAGGAAATCAAACCTCTGTCTTATAGTATGTAAAGGAGGGATTTTCAGGTAGTATGTACTACTGTAGAACATATATAAGTGTAAAACTATATAACCACAAAACCTTATTTATATTTTAGGACACAAACGTAAAACTTGCGAAGAAGTCAAAGCTACCATCTGACGATGGACTCAGGCCCGAAACTAGTAATGGTACAATGAAATCACTAAAAATCTTGTGGCTGGTTGTAGCATTTACTATAGCGCAATTTACGAAAACAGATGCGGTGTTCTCCAAAGGAAAAGGTTAAAATAATGACAGTATCGCGGTGACTGACGTTGCCCGCTAAGCCACATTTTTATTCTTTTTTTTTGGTTTATGAGATTGCTTTGTTGCAGCGATTGGTCGGGCTTCTTTTGCTTTAATTAATCCTTTTTTTATACGAATGTTTCTTCCTATCTCTAGTGATAAACAATTGAGTTCGTATGTTTCTGTTTGTCGAATTATTGGTCATACTGACTTTTTTTCGTGGCTTTCATGTTGTATTCTCAGAGGACCGTCATGTTGATTGTTGGATTTGGCAGTGTTAGTGGAAGAGGGTGTCCGGTTGCCCTTCCTCTCCTTGACGGACTTTGTATTCTATCCCGACTGATATCTCATGTGAAAGTGAGCCAACGTTTTCTAAACTTTTGCGAATCGTGTGGCTCAGACAAGACGTGGGTACTGCCCGATTCACCTTGTCGAGTGTGGGAAACCGCCTAAAAACCACATCCAGCCTGTCCAACAAATTGGTCCTCGTCGTTAGTCTGGTTAATCTGCCGGGCACATTCGATTCGTGGGTGGCGCACCTCTCGGAACACCGGAAACGGAGTGCTAGCTGGCGTGGCTCATATTGGTCGTTCTGACACTGTTTAGTAATACGATCGTATGTAGAACAACTAGAAACAGTAAATTATGCGAGGTACGCGTTTGTGCTCCCTCCACTATTGCTGTCTATTCACCTACTGCGCCATCTACACGGGCACGGCCAAAGTTATTTGTGTTCACACCAAGCGACCCCAATATCCATAGCATGCAGTTGCCCTCGCAACGTTCCCTCGAAAACTGGTTACAGTGGACCGGCATTAACCGATATTAGTAACTCCCGTGAGATTTGAAATCGATTGACACCGATCGGATGGCGTTGATGGCCGGGAGTTCCCACCTGGGGACGTTCGGCTTCCGAGTTTTCAGTTGACGCCACGTACAGCGACTTGCTTGTCGATTACGATGGATGTCGCGTCATTATGACGAAGACAACACATAACCCAGTCCCCGAGCGGAGAGAATCTTCAACCCTGACGGGAATCTAACTTGGGTCCGCTGCATGCCATTGAGACGTCGTGACCACTGAGTTAATGGGGTGGACAAAACCGATTCTTCACAATGACAAGGAGCAACACTCGTCCCCTGACCCAGTCGAAGGTAGCAGAGCACCGAAAGATGAACAACACCCATTAAGAGGTATCACGCGTAACTTGAATATATTGCGTTTAGAAGAAAAAATTGTGATTAAAAGATCAGACTTTGATTATTGTTATTGTTGTTTATGTGGAAGCAGACCTTATTACGCTTGATGTCCGTACAGTATCATGCGCTGTCCAATACTTCGGCAGTTTCGCAGGTAAGGGTTAACGACAAAATTTTTTTATTCGTTAATGGCAGAAAACATTTACAACAAACTCCGAAGATGCAGCCTCCAGTTCCACCATGAGCAGACAACTAAAGCTACATCACACAAGTCGTCTCGGTAACCAGAAAGGCCATTAATATACTCACTACTTATATCCAGAAAATCATTAATTATGTGGAACAATCTCACATCTACATCTGCATCTACGTGATTATTCTGTTATTCACAACAAAGTGCCTGGCAGTGGGTTCAATGAACCACCTTCAAACTGTCTCTCTATCGTTCCACTCTCTAACGACACGCGGGAAAAACTAACACTTAAATTTTGCTATACTCACTACTTATATCCAGAAAATCATTAATTATGTGGAACAATCTCACGTCTACATCTGCATCTACGTGATTATTCTGTTATTCACAACAAAGTGCCTGGCAGAGGGTTCAATGAACCACCTTCAAGCTTTCTCTCTATCGTTCCACTCTCTAACGACACGCGGGAAAAACTAACACTTGAATTTTGCTGTGCGAGCCATGATTTCTCTTATTTTATCGTGATGATCATTTCTCCCTATGTAGGTGGGTGCCAACACAGTGTTTTCACAATCCGAGGACAAAACTGGTGATTGAAATTTCATGAGAAAATCAGGTCGCTACGAAAAACGCCTTTGTTTTAATGATTGCCGTTCGAATTCACGCATCGTATCTGTGGCACCATCTCCCCTATTTCGCGATAATACAAAACGAGCCGGCCTTCTTTGAACTTTTTCATGCTCATCCGTCAGTTTTACCTGATGCGGATCCCACACCGCACAGCAAAATTCTAGAATAGTACGGACAAGCGTGGTTTTAGCAGTCTCTTTAGTAGACCTGTTGCACATTGTAATTGAATCGCAGTCTTTGGGTTAAAGTTCATGAGTATAAAGAGATACTGTAGTTTCACAAGAACGATATTTTCTGACACGTGCTGACTATGTGTCAATAAATTGTTTTCTTCCAGGGAATTCATAATTGGGACGTGAAATTCACAATTCTTCAACAGTCACCAAGAGCGGCCACAAGAAAACGCAAACACAGTTTGTAGTTCACGAAGATTTATAAAACATATCCCCAAAACAGTTTTACAAAATCTTTCACAGAACCGGCTTTCCAATAACCACCAATAACAAGTATAATCAAAGTTCTTATACGATCTGTACATGAGTACATAGAATAAAACAAATTAAGTAAAGATAATTCCCTTTTAATTAAACAAATAAACGGACCCCAATGAATATGACTGACAATCGTAATTACCCACAAAGGAAACAGGAATTCACCGGGACAAAATCTCCACAGCCGCATTAAGTAACAGTATATAAAATTTAATAACAACTTGTTACAGAGCAATTTCAACAATGGGAAGTTAGTCCATTAAACAGATTAACGGAATTCCACTAGAACTCACTCTTGGAATTCCTTCCAAGTACAACACCAAATATGTGCAAAACAGTTATTTGGGTAGTCACTTTAAATTCCATGAAACAGCGGGCACACCCCGCCGGATTACCCACAGTAGAGAAACCAATTACTAGGAACAGGGGACGCATCTTGGTGAAACTCGAACACCCTAACGAGAGAAATCCCCAAATAATAGCGTGAGAAAAAATACTCAGCTTCTCTGAACTACTGTGGGAGCAGCGACATTGACAAGATACAGCAAAGTAACGAGAAGCGTCACCAAAACATAGCTGGCTGAGTTAACGTCGCCCAAACACATTTCGCCCAAGGCGCCGCCCCCTGTATCGGTCAATCCGGAACTGGTTTCGCCCGCCGCTGGAAAATTTTTAAAACAAAACAATGACAGACGACCAAACCAAAAGAGGCAACACAAATCACTCTAATATCAAGGTTATGCCCCCTCTAAATTTAACACCCTTAACAGAGAAAAAACCTCAAAATGACATGGAAAATTATCCACTTCTTACAGTTAATAATTCAAAATTCTTAGAGGCGCTCCCCCCCCCCTCCCCACCTTAACACACGAATGTCACGGCCTCTTCAAATGGTGACCACAGTATAAATCACAAGATACTTAAGTACATTAGAAACCCACTGACTTAATAGAACATACGGTCTGCGCACTGTGCTAGAATCACTCGCGCAGGTTTCACACTTCTCACACTGAGTACTCCTTTTACTATTTTTTTTTTTTTCAGAAAGAGTTAGAGCCCCTCCACGCCCACACCGGCATGATCGTCAACTCAAAGGTCAACTGCCATCTCTGCATAAGGGTCAGTTTTCACTAAAGTGCGCTGTCGCAGGATGTGGACACTGCGATGTTTGCGTACGTCTGGTTAAGGTTAACCACTAACACGCTCTCATCTGAAGATAGAGATGAGTATTCCCGACACTTGACAGTGCTTTATACTCTGAAAACCACCATTCAATATATATCTACCCGAAAAAAGAGTGAATTCATTATTTACGCCTCAGCCGAGATAATCACATTCAAACACTGTTTCCAGCTGTGAAAACAAATTACGGTCAGTTTGATCACCAATGACACTTCAAAGAAAATAGATAGTGCTTGTGGTGTCACCGCCAGACACGACACTTGCTAGGTGGGAGGCTTTAAATCGGCTGCGATCCGTTAGTATATGTCGGACCCGCGTGTCGCCACTATCAGTGATTGCAGACCGAGCGCCACCACACGGCAGGTCTAGAGAGATTTCCTAGCACTCGCCCCAGTTGTACAGCCGACTTTGCTAGCGATGGTTCACTGACAAATTACGCTCTCATTTGCCGAGACGATAGTTAGCATAGCCTTCAGCTACGTCATTTGCTACGACCTAGCAAGGCGCCATTACCAGTTACTATTGATGCTGTAAAACATGTACCGTCAAGAGCGATGTTCACCAATTGTGGAATAAAGTTAAGTATTCCAACAGATACGTACTATTTTTGCTAGTCTTATATCCCTGACCTGTTCCAGACCTCACGCCAGCCGGCGTGAGTTTAAACGTGTGCCTTTCGGCTTTCCTCCTAGTGGATTGGCTGTCTTGCCAGTCCACAACAGTGCTCACCGTTAGTAGCAGCAAGTGTCGAGACTCCACATAGCGTACATAGGCGTCCAGCATCAAGTCGTAGTATATAAAATTTTGCTAGTACATTAGGGGTCATCACCATCAGTGCGACGCCGACACACTTCTCGATTCATAACACGGCGCCGCGAGCAACCAACGCTCCACGTATCGGTCACTGAGAGACTCACAACACAACCTAGACCCATACCACTGGCAAGCACCGCCTCAAGCGCCCTGGAGCATCAAACCGGAAGCGCCGCTCTTAAATAGCATCCAGAAGCGGAAAACCAAAGAGAAAACACGCATGCTAGAACAAAATGGATTGCTGCCCTGACCGGAAAGAGAATCATTCAGAACTACTAAAATTTATCAGTATTACATTAGTAACCAAATAAAACAATCTTTGCTGCTAAACTCCAATTTTCAGAACTATTTAAATTTATCAGTTTTAAATCAGTAGCCAAATCAAACAATCTTCACTGCTGATCTATAATTTTGCAGAGCTATTAAATATTTATACTTTAATAAATGGCTGAATCTTTTAGAAAGTTCACAGTCGCTCAACTTTGTAATTATTTCAGTAGGAATAATTTACGAGTATATAGCAGATTTAGAAAAGGTGATTTAATTAACTTGATCATTTCAAATAATTTTCCTCCTCCCACAAGAACTCTCGAAAATTTGAAAGTAAGTGAACTCAGAGCTAAAGCTAAAAGTCTTCACATTAGAGGATACACTACATTAAAGAAATCAGAATTATTTAACGCTATTGGATTACAAGAGGTTAAATTTCACCCAGATGTATTCCAAAAGACTAGATCAAGACCAAAGCATGTACCTACTATACATTATTTTTACAGATTTGATGATGATATTATTGCCTCGTCTGCCAAGAAAGGAAGAAATACTGAGGTTAGATCAAATTTACCCATTTAGTAGTAAAATATTTGATAAATAAAAGGAAGCTGAGCCATCTGCAAAGCATTTGTTTGAGATAAAAGAAGTTAGATCGAAATTTAAAGAAAAATTTAAAGCATCGTCTGTTGACTATAAAATTGTCTTTAACGATGCTAACATTGCCAAACTCGATAATGTTAGTGAGAAAACAGATTATATACCGAAAGCACTCAATTCCACATTAGTAAGAAGATGACTAATTTCAGAAAAGGAGATGAGCAAATATAACAGTCAATAACCCCAAAATGTTTTCTCCAAATTCTACAGATTGTAATGCATCAAATAATACTCAAGAATCTGTTAAAATTTTGTGTAATAAACTGAGGGAGATCTTAAAATCTGATGAGAATGTTGGTATAGCAAAAACATCGTTTAATATTCAGATGACAGCAGTTCCTAGAGGCCAAGGTGGTAACGGAAAAAAATTATAAATCTACCTGAAGAAAAAAAGATTAAGAGATGTATCACAAGAATTAATAACAATGATAATCTGTGCTGTCCTAGAGCTGTAATTGTAGCTTTGACATACTAAACAAATAATATTTTGGGAAGAGAACTAACTACAAGCAAAATTAAGAAAATCAGAGAAGGAGATAAATACAAATTACGGAAACAGTTAACATGTATATTATGTAACCAGTTGGGTGAATACAATGAAGAAGGATTTACTTTACATGATATTTAAAATGTTGAAGAATCGTTGGATATCCAAATAAATGTTATATGTGCTGAAAATTTCAATGCAGTTATATATAGTGGTGCTGAGAAAGATATAAAGATTCACCGGTACAAAGATCACATTCATTTTGATGCAATTAACAGTATGACTGCTTTCTTGGGATATTCATATTTCGATGTAAAATACACAGAAAAGTGTGCATATTATGCCAAAGACCAGAACATGAAAGCGAATAATATAAGATTTATTGTGAGAAATGCAATAGATACTGTTATAATGAAGGATGATTGAACAGTCACCAAGAAGTTTGTGATACAGCTTACAAGTGTGAAGGACATAAAAAGATTTGTTTAAGATCGAAAGAACATAAATGTGGCTTTGAACTTGGCAGAAATTGTAAACAAGCAGTGGAAATTGGAAATCATAAATGTTATATGCAACCTGTATTGCAAAAAGATGGTATCTGTGAAAGAAGATTTGGTGAAGAATTTACAGTGTAAGGTTGCCGAAGTTGTAATAAAGATGGTTGCTATGTTAATGGAGAATTCTAAGACCTTTATGTTTACCAGTGCTTAGAATGTAATGAAATAGCTGGTGGTAAAGAGTTTAAATGTTGTAAAAAATGCTTTGCAAAGAACGTGAATTGTACCTATATTGGAAGATACATGTGGTTTGATTATGAAGTAACTCAAGAAACTGGAACACACATTCTGATTCTTATAATTGTCCATAATTTTAAAGGTGATACTGTTTATAAATTTAAGACAAATGATGAATTCTGGAAATGAATGATATGTGAAAAGAACAGTTATCACACATTCATAGCTCTCTATGCAAAAGATTGTGATTCACAATTTATGTTGAAGTACTGTGTTGAAAATACAATAAGGCCATATACCATCTACATGGGAACCAAACTAAAGTTATTGAAGATCAAACAGTTAGGTATAAAAATTACAGATAGTAGTAACTTCATACAATGTGCACTTAGTAGGTTTCCAAAAACTTTTGATTTGAAATAACTTAAGAAAGGCTACTTTCCACATTTATTCAATAAGCCAGAAAATGAAAATTATGTAGGACCAATTCCTGATACTGAATATTACTGTGTTGACACTATGAAACCAAAAGATAGAGAAGCATTTCTCAAATGGCACAGCTTTAGAGTTAAAGAGAATTATGTGTTCAATATGAAGAAAGAAATTAACGAGTACTGTAATCCTGATGTAGATATATTAAGAAGAGATTGTTTGGAATTAAGAAAACAAGTTCTGGAAATTGCTAACATTGAACCATTCTGTTATTTAACTATTTCTGGCGTTTGTATGGCAATTTACAGATCGAAATATTTACCAGAAAATACAATCGCTGTATTGGATAAAGAACGGAAGGAAAATTAGAGTAAACAATCGATAGCTTGGTTGAACAGTTTTAATAATAGCAATATGCAATATGCTATTAATAGCGGAAAAGTAAGAATTGCAGGAGCAAAAGTAGATGGATTTGATAAAGAAACTAATATTGTTTAGCAATACTATGTTTCTTATTGGCATGGATGTAAAAATGTTTCAAAAGTGAAACAGTTAACAACAAATATAAGGAAACGATTGATCACCTTTTCAAAAGACTTAAACAAGAAGTGCAGAAATACGAAATGCTGGATATAATCTGACAGAAATGTGGGAATGTGATTGGCTGAACTTAGCAGATTATAGAAGGCTTAAGAAATTAAAGCAATTGCCTGAAATTGTTGAACTGTTGCATCCAAGAGATGCTTTTTATGGTGGATGAATAAATACAATAAATTAAGAGCTAAAGCTGATGGTATTAGCACAAAAATAAAATATATTGACATATGTAGTCTTTATCCTATTGTGCAATTTCATGACTTTTATCCTGAAGAGCATCTGAGAAAAATATACAGACCAAGATATTATTCTGCAAACTGGTATGGCTTAATGAAATATAAAGTATTGGCTCCTAGAGGATTGTATCACCATGTTTTGCCTGTACGCATGCAGATCGATAAAAATGAAAAACTGTTGTTTCCTTTGTGTCTCAAATGTGCAGAAGAACAAGTGAATACATGCAATCACAGTGATGACGAAAGACGTTTTATTGGAACTTGGATGACTGATGAAGTGAAGAAAGTTGTAGAAAAAATATATGAGGTTTTAGAAGTCTATGATGTATGGGATTTTAAAAATTAAAGCAATATGCTGTTTAAAAATTATGTGAAAGACTTTACGAAAATAAAATTAGAAACTAGTTCACATAATTTTGAAAGTGACGAAGAATGCAACAAAATAGTTAAAGAGAAATTGGACATTGACTTTGATCATGATGGGAGGAAGGAAAATCCTGGTAAACAAGCTGTTCCTAACATATATCTTAATTAATTATGGGGCAAATTTGGACAAAGGCAAAATATGAGTCAAACAGAATATGTGAGCGATTTACAGCGATTTTATGAGATATTACTGGGTGATCGTTTCGATAACTTAGATGCAAATTTTATTACAGAGCAGATTGTTCAGATGAGGTACAATTTCTAGGATTATTATGTGGAAAACCATGCAGATAGAAATATTTTCATAGCAGCATTCGCTACATCAAATGCAAGGCTCAGATTGTATGATGTGTTAGATAAACTAGGAGAATCTGTTGCATATTTCGATACTAATTCTGTAGTATATATTGATGATGGTAAAAATACTGTGGAAACAGGTTGTATGTTAGGTGAATTGATAATGAATTAGGGAATAATTGGATTACAGATTGGGCTTCAACAGGCCCAAAAAGTTACTATTTCAAGAATAATGATGGGAACACAGAAATGAAGGTCAAAGGACTCACATTGAATTACAAGAATATTCAAAAGTTGAATGGTGAATCTCTGATAAGACTAATAGAAAGTGAAGCAAAAGAAAAGATACAGTTAGAATACAATCAGATAAACAGAGATGTTGATACTAAAAATCAGGTCAACAAAGAGCTTAAGAAAGAATTTTCATTTCAGTATGATAAAAGAGTAGTTTTATAAAATTATGATACAGTGCCTTACGGATATTAAAAATTAAATAATTTATCTATATCTTCAAACGTACAGAAAAAATTCATACCACATGCCTTATACAAATAGAATAAATTAGTTAGTGGCATTTTGTCGTATTCTACATTGTATAACTTTTTGGTTATAGAGTGATAAACTTTTAAAAGTTATGAATAGGCTTTAATGTAATTTTGTAGGTAAATTATTTATTGGTAAATTAGAATTCAATATTTGCTTTACAGTAATAGAAAAGAGGGAATAGGAATTTTCTATTTCCTCCAGTATTTCTATATCAGTTTCCTCATAGTTATCAAAGCACTTTTCATATTCTCCTGCATAAATTCTCTTTATGCACTAACACGTTTAGTATGATCCTGACTTCTCAAGTGTTCTATGATTAATGATGGTTTAAAATATTCTTTGCAAGTATTACACTGAACTTGTTTCTCTCTAGGATTATTACTTCTTTCGACAAAGATGTCAAATTGAAATTCATCCCATACATTAGTCATATTAATAAAGATTAAAAATTTAAAAGATAATTAAAATTTTGTTCTATATAAATGGACACTCTACTGAAGAAGTTCAATAATGTAAGCAATTCTAATGTGCTTAAAAACATTAGTGAATTTGATGTAAATGAGTGTTATTAGATTACTGACTGTGAATGTTTGAAAAGTAGGTATGGTGATAAAATTTCTCTTGAGCTCAATGGTAAATTTAAAATTATTTTGCGAGAAAGTATCAATAAAATAATGAATAACTGGGACTTCCAATTTTCTAAAGATGGTGACATTAAAATATAAACGAATGAAGAGAACTAAAAGTAATGATAATGAATTTCATGATCTGGAGTTTTTTGTGTACCTGCAGAATTTTAGTTGACATTTTTTAAAAATTATCAGTTAGTTGACTCTTCCTTATTCGATCATGTTAAATTACAGAACATCTATATTAAAAATCGAAGAAACGAGATTTTTCCTCAAGAAATGTGGAATCTAGATCCACCAAATAATTATTTAAAAGTTTATGATGCTTTCGTAGATTTTAAGAGAACTACGCAATTGAATGGTGAGGTTAATGTGAGTCCATTCAGCTTTATTGAAAATTATCCTGTCTATGTTATAAATATGTATAGATGAATGAATGTATTAGCTACACAGAAAACTGCAATTAAGTTGTGTTCAAATTTTAATGATAAAATTCCGAAAAGTGCACATATGTATGTAGTAATGTATGGTAAAAAGAATCCGACATATGATTCGCAGCATAGAATTTTAGGTGAAAATTTTTAAATTTTTTTATTTTTTATAGTGGTGTTGGCTTGCATACGTTTATAAAAAATTTTTAGTAAGTAATTGACTTGTGTGTGCAGCCTAGCTGTTTATAAGAAATAACTCTTTATAAGAAATAACTGTTTGTAAGAACATAAAAAACGTCATTAAATTATCTGCAACTGCGTTCAATCCACCCACTTACTGCTTTTTCACTATTTTACATTGCTGAACACATTCTCTAGATCGACAAACCCTGTGAACATGTCTTGATTGTTCTTAATTTTTGCTTCCATTATTAGTTGTAATGTCGGAACTCCTCTGGTTTCATTAGCTTTCCTAAAGCCGAACTGACTGTCACCTAACATGTCCTCAATTTATAAATTATAGAGCACAGTAATTAATCGTCCTTGTTTTTTGCAGATTTTCTTTGGCAAATTCCGATTTCGACTAGTGCCTAGCCATTATCATTGCACTATTTTCTAGTCTCGATGCATGTCAGTTCCCTGTTGTTCGGGCGTTGTTACTTTTTTTCATTATGGCTGTTATTACCCTTCTCGTCAAATATGCTAAGCTGCGAAGCTTTGCTATCTTCTGGAATACTTGAGTAACGGTTTCTGACAGTCCGATGATATAACTCCAGTTTCACAGATTTTTAAAAGAACTTTAATAATTGTTTGGTTGACACTTCCCCTAATGATTTTGGAAATTCAGAAGGATATTTTCTATTCTTTTTGCAGTATTTATTCGCAGGTTTTTCAAAGCTCCTTTAGGTCTAATGCTGAATGGCCGATGTTCTCCATACCGACTCCCATTTGTTCTTCTATCACCCTCCTCATCATATAATTCTTTAATGTATTTTTTCCACCTATCCGCTCTTTCCTCTGCGTTTGGCAACGACATTCCTCTTGCACTCTAAATTTTGATGCGTTAGTATTTAATTTGACCGCAGTTTGTATTGACTTCCGAGAACGGTACCTTCAGCTTTCCTGTAGTCATTTCGCTTTAACTTCCTACCACTTCCCATTTAGTTCATTTCTGACTGACATCTAAAAGTATATTCCTGTTTTTTTCTTAACATTTGTGTATGGTATTCTTTCGTTGTGCAGTTGACTTATTTCGTCTGTTTCCTAAGGTTTCTTCGCACTTACTTCCTTTTATTTTTCCCTGCCTAGCTTCTGTGTTTTCTAATTTGAGAGATGACAATTCCTCTTCAACTGAACCACCAACTGCGGTACTGATTGCGAGGGGTACTGAATTATTATGGTAGCCTAATAAGACGCCCTCCGGCATATCCCCTCTGATGTTTGCACATCTTCTGAAAGATAAGAACTCTGGTAGCTTGTGTGGAAAGAGAGGAATGTAAGTAAATTTTTAATGTTTAGCCCTGTTTGGGTGACATCCTCAGATGGCCTAATTGGTCAAAGAGAGTGTTTACCATAAGCAGGAGATACGGATTCGAATCAGATTTGCCACAAATATTCATTTATAATAATGGATTTGTCACTTGGACGTATGATGGTAATGATGATGATTATGTTGAATGTGATTTAAAAGGGAGTTCAAAAAAAACAGCATTTCGTTTGTGACCTACATAGACTTTTAACAGATCATGTGTAGAGATGAATTTGACCTTTGGTTCTCGATCTCTACGGAGTGGCAATGCTTTGAACCACACAGGCCACTTTTCTTCGTTTGTAACGGCGAGAAAGTCAAGTTAGCTTCCGTTTATAAAACCTCTAGTAACCGGTTTCATGAGAACAGGCTAAACAGTCTCCATTGTGGAAAAAGGATCTATTTAGATCATCAGAGTCTCCCGAACGGCGCTTCGCGCGAGTTTTTCTTTCGCCTTCGACCATAATGGGCCATGTTGTTGTGCTTGACATTTGTTAGTTTGGTTGGCGCTGCTCTAATTATTCTTTAAATACTTATGTTGTCTTAAGTGCTACGCCGTTTGGCCTGGCACCTGTTAAGCCGGTGATTTTACCAGGTAGAAGCCTTCAGTGTCAGTATTACTCATGAAGAGCGGTTTCGATTTCCCTACAAGCATATCCGTTGAGGGGACTTGTCTTCGGCTCCAAGTATTTCTTAAATTGATTGTTTGTAAATAGTAATAGGGTGAAGTTGCTTGTGGTTATATTGCAGCGCATCCGGGTTTTAGTGGTCGTAAAAAATGGTTCAAATGGCTCTGAGCACTATGGGACTTAATATCGGAGGTCATCAGTCCCTAAAACTTAGAACTACTTAAACTTAACTAACCTAAGGACATCACACACATCCATGTCCGAGGCGGGATTCGAACCTGCGACTGTAGTGGTCGCGAGGTTCCAGACTGAAGTGCCTAGAACCGCTCTGCCACATCAGCCGGCTGAGTGGTCTTAGTTCAAAATTTTTTTCTAATACGTCGCTAGGCGCTCGTGTATATATTTATTGTCTTATACTAAGTTTGAGTAGTTGTTTGTGCTGCAGTGGATTTCCAGGTTAGGTTTATCTGGCAATCATAGGTTTTTAAGTTATTGCATAGGGCAATCACTGGGGTACCTAGCTAGAGGTGAAGCCTGTTGTAGTCAAAGAGGCAGAGAGTACATCGAGGGGCTGTCACACGTTATTCAGCGCTCCATACGGTGCCACGTCGATCAGTAGTTCCCATGTTTCTGGAAGTCATTCTGCGGTTGTTTTGAAAGTTAGAGAGTTCATGTACGGTTTTGCAAGCTACACATTTGCTAAGTTTCTTTTCGGAATCGTGCGTGCCGTGTGCTCATAATATAAATGTATGCATACAAACACAAAAAGATTGAAGACTGACATAATCATTCTTACATTTTGTGTACCATAACTGTGCTGCGTATTGTGTACAGTGATGTATTTGTTTACTTGGTGTGATAAAGCTGGTTTCATGCTACTTCTTCTCAACATATCACATTCTGAGAAACTTGTGATGATGGAGAAGTTAGCAAAGGCCTGCGTCATACTTTGTACCATTTTCGAAACGTCAGGAGCGTAAAATCGTAAGCATTTTTCTGAGTGGAAACTAAGGTGCTGGTTGGAAGATGTGGTCGATTACGCCTCTTTTGTAAGAATCTGTTTTTGACGGTTGCATTTGGAGTTACTCCAATAACTCTTTATGTTGCTTTCTGGAAACTGAATGACTTCACAATGTTTCTACATTAAAAAGTCTAGATTACAGGCGGAAAGGTCTGTAATTCCCTGAGAACAGATAATTCTTTGTTTTAAATTACAGTTTAAAATTGCAACAGGAGCCCTTTGTATGCAGATTATAAAGTACAAATTACTCTGTGAATCAATCTTATTATAATTTTGTATATGGATAGTCATTTTCGAAAGTCTGTATCTACAACAGGTGGTCGCATATTTTAAACTTTAACTTCCGAAAAGCGCGTAGGTGAGGTATAACGTGAAAGTGTGAATTATTCTGATGCTGAATCTTAGAAATCGAAATGTAGAAGGATGGTCATGGGGCTAAAGTGCGATACTGGAAACCGCCCCCTCCCACTCCTCTCCCCAACCCCTAGAAATCTTGCTTGTGGTGAGACTGAACTGTAGCAAAGTCTAATTTTTACGTTCGCCTCTTATTTAACCGCATTTTCTCGTATTAATTTACTTTTCGTCGTAAAAACTACGCTCGTGTTCAGAAGAAAGCAGAACACCTTGAGCAAGAAGAGATAGGACGTTCATATTCACAGAACATGTACATTAGTATGTTATGTAGAACTGATTAGCATTTCAGTCACCTCAGATCAACATGTTTCGTGTTGCATAGTAGGCATAGGGTCCGCCATTGGCCCTGACAGCTTTTTCCTAGCGTGATGACATCGACGCGTATAAGACGCAAGCTGTGTCTTGTGGTGTAGCCATTGATGGAGCATCCACCTGGTTCCGAATTTCATCCGCGGTGATTGACATTGGGTCACTGCGCTGCATCATCTCCCACAAATTTCCGACTCGCGAAAATTCTACTGATCTGGCTGGCCAGGGCAAACCAAGTAGGCACGTGCTCGTGCAGTAACAAGTGTTCGTGCGGCTACACGTGGTCGTGCATTGTATTGCTTAAAAATGGCGTCTGGGGTGGCTACAGGTCGCAGGATGTCATTCATGTAGGTCACAGTGGTCACAGTGACCTGGACACTCACCAACTGTGATTTGCGGCTGTACCCAGTAGCACCCCACACCATAAGGCCAGTCGGCGCTATATGTCTTGTGCGAGTGCAGTCACTGTGATGTTTCTAACCTTGTGTGCGGTGAACCAAAATGCAGCCATCATTTTCAAACAAACAGAACCTGGATTAATCCTAAAACACTATCTGATGCTGTTCTCATCCCCAGTGACGTTGTTCCATACACCATTGCCGTCCAGCACGGTTCTGACATTCGTCAAAGGTAGGCGGAGAAGTCGATGACACGCACATGTCCCACGCCGAAATAAACGGCGGCGGACTGCCACCCTTGTAGGGTACGATGTGTCACACTGTTCCACGTTTGCGCCAGAGCCGAGGAGGACTCAGGTTGTCCCGAAGTGCCATTTCGATAAGGTGCCGATCATCTTGGGGGGCTTTCTGGGTGGTGCGATCAGACCCACCTCATCTTGTTCTACGGTCTTCCGTTAACCATTCTACACACACCCGTTGCAGTGACGAAACACTTCGTCTCACGCGAGGAGCAGTATTTCGAATGGGCGCATCACATTCTCCCACGCCAATACTACACCCTCAAACTCCTGATCTGACGGTACGGTTTGCTCATACGGTCTGCGAGGTATCCTGTGTACTCTGACTCATGAGAAAGACATGGTAGTATATTGGCTATCACTTTAATAGAGTCAATCAAAAAATTCATGGTATACTGGACTGACTGCGTGGCTTAGAACGTAATATACGTGCTATGTCGGGTGGTTTCGCCCTGCTCAGTGCAACACAGGTTTTGCTTTCAATGTGAAATGAATGATACATATAATCGAAATTAACGTAAACTTTCTGTAGAAAGATCGTCTCTGAAAACACTGTTGTTCTTTGAGAGTTTAGTTCTCCGTAGGAAAGGCCATACGAGAACACACCAAAATGGATGCTAAACTAAATTTTACGGGCCGCATCTTCTTCTTGTGAATGACCTGCTAGCGACCATCTGGAATTGCAGTATTTAAACGAAAGCTACTGATACTGTCAAGAGAAGGTGTATATAAAGTGTAAGTGCGCTATATTCAGAGCTAATATTGTTAATAAACACTAACAGTTGCAAATTCCTTAATTTCCTTACGCACTGTAGCGATGAACGCCCCTTTCTTTGACTTCTGGAAACATGGCGGAGGCTTCTTCAGTTTGCTTCGCTCTGGTCGTGGTGTTGCCTCGCTATGGTATTCTGTCTCTTTGGTTGAGGTATTAGCGTTTTTGTAATTGTTTTTCTCTTTTAAACCTGTCAGTGGTTGTTATTTGCAGTTCATGTTTAGGAGCCTTAAGGCAATTCTAAATCATAGTGGAGCTAATGCCCGATGTCTTTTACGTCGGTAAAAGTGACTTACTCGCTGTATTTAGTTGTTGGTCTCAATACGAGGCTATACTTCAGCGTATTTGAATTTGAGAAGTGTCGAATTTATAAGAACGCTGTGAAACTTTTATGATGTTAAGCGTTGCACAGCGGTGACTGATGTGTGGCTTAATTGACTTCATTGGTTGTTGGTTCTGTTCCTTGACCTGCGTATTGTAATTAGAAGCCGTTTAGTATCAGTATATTGATCATGTGACCGAGCAGGGGTTTCCATATGAGCCCGAGCTGTGCTGGTCGCGTGGTACACATTTGACTTTGTAACGAAAACTTTCGTTCTCATAACGTATACCGCGAAAGGCCTCTGTCTATCTTTCGTTTTAACAGAAGACTGCAATACAAACTTTCAGCAACCAAAGATTTATTCAAGCCATTTCCCGACATGCTCTTGTGACTACGTTACGGAAGTAGCACAAAAACCGTCGTCTCAGTATCTTCCTTAATCATCTTAATTATTGAGAGAAAGTTGGGCCGAATTATGATTACTAGTTTTCAAAACGACACGATACACCACGAAGGGATTATCCTAACGGGATGGAAATCGGTAGACGTGACGATCATGTACAGGCAAACAAACAATTACAATTTCAGAAAATGAATGATTAATTCAAGAGAAAATGGTTTACAAAATGAGCAAGTCAATAATGCGCTGGTTCACCTCTGGCCCTTATGCAAGCAGATATTTGACTTTGCATTCATGACAGAGTTGTTGGATGTCCTGAGGGATATCGTCCATATTCTGTGCAACTGGCGCATTAGATTGTCAAAATCCCGAAGTTGTTGGAGAGCCCTGCCCGTAATGCTCCAAACGTTCTCAGTTGAGGAGAGGTCCGGCTACCTTTCTGGCCAAGGTAGGCTTTGGCGAGCACGAACGCAAGCACTAAAAACTCTCACCGCCTGAGAGCGGGCGTAACTTTGCTGAAAGGTAAGCTGAGGAAGGCTTGCCATGAAAGGCAACATCACGGAGAGTACGATATTCTTGACGTACCGCTGTACTGTAAAGGTATCACAGATTACAGCCAGAGAGGTCCTACTATGAAATGAAATGGCACCCACGAATATCACTCCTATTGTAGGGCGGGTGACAGTCAGGTTGCTATCTCATGGCTGTCCGGTTGGCCTCCAGACACGTAGTTCTACCAGACACGTAGTTCTAAGTTCTAGGGGACTGATGAAGTCAGCAGTTAAGTTCCATAGTGCTCAGAGCCATTTGAACCATTTGGTTCGACAACCAGGAATGATGGTCTAGCGTGCCGTTTTCATAGCAGGACCCCTTTGTCATTCGCGGCAGCGGTGTGTCCACGATATTTTACGCCTCGTTTCGTTGCCCTTCATGGCAGACCTTCCTAGGCTTATATTTCAGCAACGTAATGCCCGCTCACACGCAGTGTGAGTTTCTACCGCCTGTCTTCGTGCTTGCCAAATCCCACCTTCGCCAGCAACGCCACCGGATCTCTCACCAGTTCAGAATGTTTTAACATGTTGGGCGTGGTCCTCTTACCATCTCGGAATTTTGACGATGTAACGCGCCATTTGGACAGAGTGCCCCACTATATGCCCTAGGAGTAAACCGACTAACACTTGCATAAGGGCCAGATATGGAGCGATGCATTATTGACTTGCTCAGTTTGTGGGTTTTTCTTCTTGAATAAATTATCCAATTTTTCTGGAATTGGAACCATTTAGTTCGTTTGTGCATGTATTTCACATCTAACAGTATTTTTGACTTGTAGTGTAATTCAAGGCGTGAACTGGCTGATATGAACATCTTTGATTCCTTCTTCGTTTCATAATAGCTTTAGGCACTCTCTGTCTTTGTTTTCTGATTGCCTATAATTGTTCGAATTAATACAAAACTATAGATAAATTCAGTAGCATATGTTGTCACTCATTCGTAGGTTTCTATCTATTGGTTACGTTATGCTAACAGTAACATCTGCAGGAACAATCCTCCTATCTTTGCTATTGTCACCTTTAACGAAAACCATTGGAAAAGTTTTTGTACATCCCAAGCAGTATATTCCGTAAATCCTTCCTATCGATCCCAACAGCATAAAATTTCCTTCCACAATATATCAATGAAGTGCCCCTCCCCGTTTCGCTGAATATTACAATATTAAGACTTCCTAGAGACTAACCTCTGCATCTCTACCAATTTAGCATCATATTTCCAACAACAAAACACGGCACGAGGGCAATCGTAAACACAGGAGGATAAGTTACGTTCAAGTTCTAGGAACATAAGCCTGAGACTATCAAGTTTTAAATTTGCGGCACTTTATTACAAATGCTCGACGTTAACTAAATAGCTACAACTGAAAACACCATCAATGAAAAAGCTGAACCATCTGTTATAAGAGACGAGCACAACACGCGCAAAGGCCTCATATTATGCCGACAGCGGACAGCTGCAGTAACATCAACAGTCTGGTTACATGGTGGTACAGGTGACGTTTAAAAGAAGAACATTCACACTTTAAAGCCTACACTATAAAGGATATGGAAATGAAGTCCCATGCTTCTTGACAGAGCGTACAGGAACGATGCGGGGGACCCGCACAGTAGTACTAGGCAAGGTCTTAAGTCGTTGCCTTTCTTCGACCGTAATAGGGATGAATGACGATGATGAAAACGACACAACAACACCCAGTCATCTCGGGGCAGGTGAAAATCCCTGACCTTGTCGGGATTCGAACCCGGGACCCTGTGCGAGAACGCTACCGTGAGACCACGAGCGGCGGACATAAAATATATAATGAACAAATAATTGACCTAACTCGAGCAGTTGTTAATAAAGAATATGTTGTGCACAACAAGAAGCTTTACATTTATTTAAAACAAATACAGAGGGGTCCAAAAAATGTATCCGCTGTTTAAAAGTCCATAACTTGCAAACTAATTGTCGGAGTTGTCTCATTTTTGGTGAAAGTGTAGCTTAAAGTCCAACTTTTAAAGATATCACTGTAGGTGTTCGAAATGGTCACCATTAACATCCACACACAAACGATTCCGCCTAACTGCAGCACGAACTACTGACTGCAAAATGTTCAAATGGATATTTGCACATGAATGTACGATGTATTCTCGAAGTTCATCCAATGTGCGTGGCTTTTGTCGATAAACGACGTCCTTTAGTGTTCCCCACAGGTAAAAGTCCAGAGGAGTTAGATCTGGGGAACGTGGTGGATACTCCACAGCACCTCTGTGGCTTATCCATCTTCCTGGTAGATTTTCGTCGAGATACGCCCTAAACAAGATTTTGATAGTGGGCTGGGACACCATCTTGTTGAAAGTAAACTCTTCCGTGTCCATACAAGTCTCGGATGGCAGGTAAAATGGATGTCTGAAGGTACACCTCACTGGTAACCGTGCCGGTGGAAGATGGATAGGCCGTAGAAGTGCTGTGGAGTATCCACCACGTTCCCCAGACCTAACTCCTCTGGACTTTTACCTGTGGGGAACACTAAAGGACGTCGTTTATCGACAAAAGCCACGCACATTGGATGAACTTCGAGAATCCATCGTACATTCACGTGCAAATATCCAATTGAACACGTTGCAGGCAGTAGTTCGTGCTGCAGCTCGGCGGCATCGTTTGTGTGTGGATGTTAATGGAGACCATTTCGAACACCTGCACTGATATCTTTAAGTTGGACTTTAAGCTACACTTTCACCAAAAATCAGACAACTTCGTCAATTAATTTGCCATTTATGGACTTTTAAACTGTGGATACATTTTTTAAGACTCCTCTGTATCCACGACATCTACTAAATCGTGCCGCGATAATTACTCAGCTGTTAAATTGTTTTTAAGAAACCAAGCGCTAACGGTAACCGCCCAGTACCATAGAAATTTACGAACGATAGCTGCCGTGAATTAATGACCCGATGGTTTCAAGTTGCTGTAATTTAATTACAGTCTCTTTGAATAAACCCTAGAAACACTTAAAACGCTTCGGAAAATCTAAATCACTAAAAGAAAATTATATTAAACTTTAAGAACAATATGTAATATCAAAACGCTGTCTTTAAGTGTAGTCCGCCCGCCGATTAGCAAACGTAACATACGAGAAAATATGTCAACATGAACAAAAGTCATAGAAGTTTTACACAGTACGAGAACCCACTCAATCAAACCAATGGCAAGGAACTGAGTATATTTCATAGACCTCCGGTGTTCGCCTTTATTAACGCGTAGTGATCTTTGCCTTTATCCAACCTCTTACAATAACTTTCAACTAGAAAAACGCTTTCCAGCGAGAAGCCAGCAGAAGCCTCATAGCGTCCACAGCACACCACATTTTGAGAGCCACACAGTGCCACCGCGCAGTGCGGTTTCGACGGCCGACTAACGTCGATGCAACAGCGAGCTTACTACCCTGCGACGTATCCGAATACAAGACGGCACCACATGGTAAATAACACGTCACGCTGAGAAAAGTACACTCCCGCTGATATGCAATCTAGAATCACATTGCCAACACAGCTGTCGTTACACATTGTCAGTAGGCTGTTTAGGTTTTTATGTTGGTAATGCCATGTAGTGCTGTGTATGAAAATCGCTGACTGCGCTGTGTGCAGTCTGTGGCTGGTTGGACTCATTGTTGGAATATTCGCTTGTGTAGTGTTGGACAGTTGGATGTGAACAGCACGTAGTGTTGGGCAGTTGGAGGTGAGCCGCCAGCAGTGGTGGATGTGGAGAGAGAGATGCAGGGTTTTGAGGGGTTGCTGTGAGCTGACGATCTGGACGTGTGTCGGCCAGAAAAAGGAAATTTGTAAAGATGGATGTCATGAATTGATACATACATATGATGACTTTTGAACACTATTGAGGTAAATACACTGTTTGTTCTCTATCAAAATGTTTCATTTTCTAACTATACATATCACTATTTAGTGCCTTTAGTAGTTAGAATCTTTTATTCAGCTGGCAGTACTGGCGCTCGCTGTATTGCAGTAGTTCGAGTAACGAAGATTTTGTGAGGTAAGTGATTCATGAAAAGTATAGGTTATTGTTAGTCAGGGCCATTCTTTTGTAGGGATTATTGAAAGTCAGACTGCATTGCGCTAAAATTATTGTCTGTCAGTTTAGTGATTATCAGAGTAGGTAAAGAGAAAACTGAGTACGTTGAGTTTTACTTAGATGTTTCTGTATGAAACGACGTAAGAGTTTTCCCAGCACTGTCATTCATAATTTTTCTAACGGGACATTTCAACATGCATCCATACACTTTGCTCAATCTGGACTGCTGTCTGCTACACTCATTACAGCACACTTCGATGCTTCACCATCCAATGGCTGTCCCTAAATGAATAATCGAGCGAAGCAAACCAAGCGAGTCGGTCACCCAACCATGATGTTCACTTACCTGGCAAAAACTGTACTTCCTCCAAACTGTGTGAGTCTCCTACCTTCATGTTTTCGGCGTCAATTCCCATCACCTAGAGGGAGCGATACATACAACGCACAAAGGAAGCAAACCAATATCTGGAATCGATTACAGACCATCTCAGTCAAGTTGTGTACATTGCTCACAGACAGGCACACAATTGATTTTATTTCAAAAATGGCTCTGAGCACTATGCGACTTAACTTCTGAGGTCATCAGTCGCCTAGAACTTGGAACTAATTAAACCTAACTAACCTAAGTACATTACACACATCCATGCCCGAGGCAGGATTCGAACCTGCGACCGTAGCGGTCGCTCCGTTCCAGACTGTAGCGCCTAGAACCCTACGGCCACTCCGGCCGGCGATTTTACTTCAGCCTGAAAGATAAGTTCATCGCAGAATGAGTCGACAGGACCGATAGAGATATTTCGTTGTGCATAACATCACAGTTCAATGTGAGTCATCACATTTTAGAACATAATTTAAAGCCATTAAGCACCATCGAGCAGTTCAGTACTTTCATTCCCTATAGACGAAAACTACAATTTATTAAATTCAGGATTTACAGTGGATAACATTCGTTGAACTGATTGATTTCATATTACATGCACTGGATTAACTTATTATAGCGTTCACAACACTATTTTCATTACATTAGATAGCAAGAAATATTTTCAGATAGCTTTCAACTGTATGGCTATTAGTCCCTCAATCCGTAGACAACTTTCGAAGACCTAGATGCGAGATTTCTCTCATCACGTGTATTACTAGATGATTGAAAACCTGACAAAGTATATATTCGTCATAAACCTAAAATTAACATCCTATTTATAGCACTTCAAAATGGCAAGGAAAAAGGGCTAATTGACAGCACTGTATAGACCAGTGCTGACGAAGGTGGTACACACAGTGCGCCCAGAAACATTGCCGAGCATGTTCATTTAGGTGGTATGGGAATTATGGTGTGGGGTGGTGTAATGTTGTATGGGCGCACTGACACCAAAACTTTGAACGCGGTACAGTCGCTGGTCAGTGCTATTGTAACACTGTACTCCTTCCCCATGTGCGATATTTCAGGGGTGCGTTCGGACTGATTTCAATTTAAGGGGGACAAAGCGTGCTCGCATCGGACAGCGCAAGTGGACGAGTTCTTGGAAGGAGAGGATATTCGGCGGATGGACTGGCCTGTCCGTTTCCACGAATTAAAACCAATCGAGGACGTGTGGGACGCGTTGGAGAGAAGTATTGCAACACCCCGACATGAACCGTCGACCACCGAGCATTTGTCAACCGTCGCAGTGGAAGGACGGAAAACGCCATCACAAGAACCTTGCGGCCAGCGTGTGCGCACGTTCCAGAGGTTGCACTGCCATCAGTGGTGATTATAACCCTATTAAAAATCATGTCCTGCCCTTTTTAACGTCCAGAGGGCCACCATGAATCGCGGTGACTTCTGTGTAATGTCGTGTGACTAGGACCTCCCGTCGGGTAGACCGTTCGCCGTGTGCAAGTCTTTCGATTTGACGTCACTTCAGCGACTTGGGCGTCGATGGGGATGAATTTATGATGATAAGGACAACACAACACCCAGTCCCTGAGCGGAGAAAATCTCCGACGCAGCCCGGAATCGAACCCGGGACTTAGAATTGACATTCTGTCGAGCTCATCACTCATCTACCGGGGGCGGACTACTGTGTAATTATTGTCTTCGAATAAAAGTGTAGTCGTATTTCTTTGAGTTATCTTCTGTACTGTACTGTAGCCGTTCTTTCTATGTATTGTCTTAGTTTCATCGAACTATGAAACTTGACATTGACACATCAAGCGCAAGTTACTTTCGTCCTTACGTTTTGCACACCTGTGTATTAGCGGGTGCAGTAGACGGCCATGAAGAATGCTTCAGTTCCTTTTCATAATTTGATTTAACTAAAAAGGCTACGTTAAATAATTGCGTGCAACAGTCTGGAGTCGGCGGTTGCCCTTTGGGGTGTAAGAAGCGAGCGGTGTGCCCCGCTGGATGGACCGCGTATTTTACGCGCTGCGTGTACTACGTCGGGGTTGAGTTATCCTCATAGCCAATAAAGTTGTTTTGTCGGTAGGGGAAGCCCTGAAAGAATTCGCAACTGCGTCCCCGTGCGCGGACGGCGGATTCTGATCGAGTAGTTTCCGGTCATGTAGGTGAGTTTTTAAACCTGGGGTAAGAACAGTCTACACCGCAATAAAATACGTATTTGCAGTGGTAACCGGTTTCGGCCCGAGTGTGACCATCTTTAGACCATTTACACCAAAATACAGATACACAATGATTTAGAGGGAAGTCTGATAACAGTAGAAACATGTAAAATACATGATATACAACCAAAACATAAAAAGAAACTACATGATGAGAGGCTGTGGCGGTGAACGAAGCAGGTACCGTGGCTCCACGAACGTCAACTGCTGAAGAAAGGAATGGAGCTGCTACTTAAATACGCGATACTTCGCCAACCACATACCACGTTACATCACCAATAACCAGTCTCACACACACAGAACGAAAAACAGTTATTACAATAGCGTATATAAAAACAATTACAGAAGCAGGTACATTACATTATATGAAATAACTGCTATAGATAGCGTCTCGTCAGTACGTGATAAAAAACGTGACGATACATCCAATTATAAAGGGTTGTGAGAACATCGATATCTATCTGTGCGGATTTTCGAAAACTTGTAGATCGTACGCCAGCAAATCAAAGTCCATTCTGTGTTTATATTATAGTTAAAAATTGTCTAAAGATGGTCACATTCGAGCCGAAACCGATTACCGTTACAAATAAGTATTTTATTGCTGTCAAGACCGTTTTTAATCCAGTTTTAAAGTATTTTAATTAGATCACTGGTTTTCTCCATGAGAAATGTTTTCAAAAATTGCTGTCTGTGTGAATGTCAAGTAGCTAGCCGGGCGTTATGTTCAATGAACAAAGTGGACTTTGTGAAGTTTTACTCAAGCAAATAAGTTCCATTTCTTTCCGTGAAAATCTCAGCGTGGTGTTTCTGTGTGACTTTCTTTTTCCCTACTGGCTTTGAACTGAATTTCTATCTTTTGGTGAGGATATTATCGATGGGAGATACTAGGGACCAGTTGTAGGCAGTGTCCGAAGTGTTAGCGGTATACATATTGCAATGTAGTGGTCGTACCTCACAATCTTACTGAGAGTATTTTGCTAGCGGGCTTTTAACCTTCTATGGACATAATTATTAAGCAATGAAGACAAAAGTTGTGTGCTACATTTGTATTACTAAAGGTTCATAAAAAAACATATTTTGACAAAAATTAGATTTTAGTTATTTTTATATATTTTGTAATGTTACAGTTAAGGACGCAGATGAATTAAATGTTGTCTTCTGAATAATTACAGTTATGCTTTTCTGACATGTGAAAATAGTTAAGAATGTGATACTTTTAATCTTTATTGGTCCTGTTTCGCAAGTTCAGAAAACAGTTTCTTTTCTTCTAGCCGTACAAATTAAATCTATCTGTCATCACAGCCACAACTGACCAATGTATAATATTATACTAGTGGACAACTTGGCTCTCAGACTTACATAAGAGGTCTAGATGTGGGTATCTTTTGACAACTAGTAATGCAGGAACAGTTTTAACTAGTCCTGCAGAAGAAACATTGAGACAAAGTTAAAACCATGTCATCGTCGGAACCTTTATTTGTTGCCTGCTGGCCGGCCGCTGTGGACGAGCGGTTCGAGGCGCTTCAGTCCGGAACCACGCTGCTGCTACGGTCGCAGGTTCGAATCTTGCCTCGGTCATGGATGTGTGTGGTGTCCTTAGGTTACTTAGGTTTAAATACTTTTAAGTCTAGGTGACTGATGACCTCAGATGTTAAGTCCCATAGTGCTTAGAGCCATTTAAACCATTTGAACCAAATGCAATGATGCTGTGTATGCATCCCAAGTCGGTGGATTAATTGTCACAGGACAGCTTTACAGCCTGAACTTGTAATATGAAGCTTTCAAAAAACTTCAAAATGTTGCAACAGTGAGAAAATGTTCTTTGATGTACAAATTGAACACTGTACTGGAAGCTTTACAATTTGATGAGCATTCCCATAGAGGGTTAACTGACTATAAAGTCCCTAGCAATTTAACGCCTGCCCCCATGAGCATGAGACAATGACATTTGCAGTGCATCCTGGAATTTATCGATCCCGATCTTTGAATACAGATCGTTCAGTAGATGAGGAAAGGGTGAGTATTTTTGGACTGACTCTGTCTGGGGCCCTCGTCCTCATCACAGTCATGCCAGTTTATCTCAGTTTGAGCAGACAATATCTTTCAGTAAGATCGGGCAGTTCATACTCATCTCGTCTCTTCTCTGCCTCATGCTTGATTCCCTCTCCGTAGCATTGTTAGTCGGAATATTATTATGATCCTTATTGCAATAGGAGAAACACCTCTCGATTCAGCTGATTAATGTTCGCCTGCGTTTCTTTGAACTGAAGTCCTTCTTACCTCTTCATGGCCTCTTGTACTGACTGGAACAGTTCGAACAGACTCCACAGTATTTCGTAAAGATAGCTGTATCTCTGCAGCTGTGAACACTTCGATCTGCGGTGCTACGAGCACTTTGCTAGCCTCACTACAACGTATGCTGCCTCCTTCTTCTAGTGAAGAAACTCGATGTACTAGTTGTTCACTTGAAGTGACTTGTCCCTCGTTAATGAATTTTATTTTTTCTGCAGCTTCGTACTGCTAGGTTACAACTGGTCCAGAATCACTCGCTCATCTATAATCTGTTTTCTTAAATCTTCTGTGGTCCGTCGGGTCTCTTGCACAAACGATTCTCACTTGTTAAATTCTCGCGCCTGCACATCAGTTTTGTTTGTTCAATTATCCTGGATTTGTTGGCTTTGCGCATCCATCTTTTTATCTACATCCACGAATTGTTTGTTATTTTTTTTGCTTCACTCATCACTCGATCTACTAATTTTTGGAAATATTGATCATTTCTTTTGAATTATTGTGATAAAAATGCTTGAAAACCTAATGCAGCGGTACAGGGGGATTTGGCTTACAATGCAAGACTCTGGGCCCCGTTTCCTCGCGCATTAAGGCAGCGAGATCGGGCAGTTCCGACCAGGCTGCGCCACGGTCCTAAGCAATTGCCCCTAAGCGAGTCCTAAACTACCCCAACTGCTTCGCATTCCTGACAGGTCGGCCTCCTCACTGTCCAAGAAGCGTATGCTGTTTTCTTGCACCTCGCTAGGGCTGCCAAGCCGGTCAGTTTCCTGTTGACTCTCCATATTAGCTCCACTACTTACGCTGTCCAGATTATAACCATCGTGTTCCACTACACTCATCCTAGCTAAACTCCATGATAATACGCTTGTCAACCTAGGCATTCCCTAGCAGGTCTATAAACTTTTATTCCTGAAACGCATCTAAAACTTGAACAGAAGAATCTAAGGGTAAAATGATGCCACTGATTTTGTTGCCCCATACACAAAATCACTTTACCAACTTCTACAACTGCTGAAACAAATTACAGTACAGATGACAGCGTCATTCACAACATCGAGATGGACCAATACATAATCACTGAATCTGAAATCGCTCCAAGAAAATTGCACTAACTAGTTATATGTAGAAGAAACTTAATTTTTTACAGAATTTTTGTTGATTACTAATGTTGTGGTTGGAATTCATTAAAAATTTCAGCTCTGTGAAGTTAAATTTTCAATCAGATCAAAAGTTTCAGCCAATGAATATGCACAGGTTGCACTAAACGTTCTGACTAAGGACTGGAACGTCTGAAGTAACCGAAATCGTGTGTAAGAGTCACCAATTCATTAGGTGGCGGTACTGTTGAGCTTTCGATGCCAGTGTCAAACTGATCTGCACTGGTTGGCCTGCTCGATCGATCACTTCCCATGTGCTTAGGCTCATTTAATCGAAGAAGTCATGCAACGTGGACAGGGGTGACCCTAGCCATCATGAGACATGGGTATTGCAGATCACATAAGATAAGAAACAGGGTGTTCACGTTACTATGAAATGGACCAGTGATGCACACTACTCCCTTTTTATTATAAACTTTCCCGCAAACGAACACGAATAACAAATTATTACAGAATCTGTTCAGTCACAAGAAATGCCTGGATTACGACAATTAGCAATTGTTGACACACAGCAGTACTAATCTAACAATCGAATGTTCCGGCAAAGACTGGATAGCTTACGTGGATGGGATAAAGCTGTAATCTGCACGTGAATTATGGGTAAATAAATTTACAGTGGATACACTGCCTGAATCCACCGGACGAATAAGAAAACTACACAGGCAAATAACACTGCTGATGTAGTCATCAGTGAGCCTACAGTCGCTCTCTGAAAGAGATTCGTGAACTGTACCTGATTCTAACAATGCGTCTACAAATGCACGGTATTTCCTATACCCTGCTGCCCCAAGCTGGAGTCCCTCACCATGTGTTACACTCAGTGGCACTGAGAGTATCGGGCGCTATGATCTGCTGCAGACGTCTCCTCTTTCTCGGATCTCCAGACGAAGTGTGTTATCTCCCATATCCCGGGCTGAAGTGCTCCGCTCGCGATGCCCAGATGATCTGCTCTGCTCTGTATCCCGAATTCAAGTGCATTCTCCACCGACACAGAGATCTTTCTCCTCTCTACAAGTCGACGAAATTGATTCAAATGGCTCTGAGCACTATGCGACTTAACTTCGGTCATCAGTCGCCTAAAACTTAGAACTAATTAAACCTAACTAACCTAAGGACATCACACACATCCATGCCCGAGGCAGGATTCGAACCTGCGACCGTAAAGTCGACGAAATTGCCGTGCACTGAGGAAAAAGGCTCTGCAGAATGCTCGCCAATGATTTTCTTGCTAACAAGTCTATTTCTTCTCCTAGAAAAGATTTTACAACATTAACCAATCGACACACACTGTTTTCGCAGTTCTTAAACAATTCTGAGTTACTCTCCCACTTTTCAGTTCTCTACTTCAATCATGTATGCTCATCTCCACATACACATTTCTCGGAAACTGGCGCCCTGACTCCTTCTACTCTGCTATTTTTTTCTTGGGTTAACCAATAGTGAGTCCTCTTACACCAGTTTAGGCCTGAGGTCATTCGCTCAATGAAAAATGGCGCCAGAAATTCGGCTGGTCCTGTCAAATAGGAAAGAAGCCCTGTCCACAATGCAGGTCCGTCGCTTTTCGTGGAATGTGGGGATTTTTATCTGTCATTGACTTCCTCTGGTCCAGCATTTCGGAAGGTGTCTCGTCGTTACAAAAGGAAGTTTCTTTTTACTGGATGAGACTACTTGCAAAAATTTTGAAAGCGCACGTGTTCGTCACAAAATGTTACAACCCTTCTGTCCATGTAGTCATGGAACCCATATCGCGCACAGGCTATTATGCAAAATACTATGGCAATAGAACCCACAGACGCCAGTACTAACAATGTCCAACCCACTGTCTCCTGCCGGCCCTTAGTATTCAGCTCATCTCATCCCCTCATATTTTCCTCTGAAGGGCACACTTAATCACTGACCTGGGCCACTGTGCCCAGCCTGGTTCATCAAATACCCAGCTAAACTACACACAATATTACAAGCAAACCAATGACTAGGAAAGTGAAGGAACTAATATAAAATTGGATGTTTAATCTTGGCATTCACTGGGAATACTAATTACCAGTGTTAACTGTTTTATTAGATGAAGACTATAGAATTCAGATAGTAATGACTGTAAATGAATTATACAGAATGCACGAGACAGCAATGGACAGAAATACATCAAGCAGAACTTCGGTAATACGGACCGGCAAACAGCTACATTTCTTACAGCAGCAACGATGGATGCTCCGTTGGACCTAGGGAGTCGTCCCATGCAACGAGGAAGTCATCAGCCAACAGGCAGGAGTTACCACAACACATGCTGCATGGCCGAGGCAAGTGGCGGCGTATGCCTACGGACTGGTGAGCAATGCAGTTTATTGTGGAATGCGGCAGGAAAGAACTGCTGTTACTACGACAGTAGCAGACATAGATTTTGTAAGCGGTGTAGTTTTATTAGTGGTAGGATTAGTTATGGTAATGCGAAGTAGCACTGCGTTGGATATAACAATGTTTTTTGTATAGTTATTGCCAATGTAGAAAAAAAGTCTTTTGTAATAATAATTTGTATACATTTCTGAACAATTATTTTTCACAATACGTAAATACGTTCGTAATTTGACGCACATTTCTATTATTCAGGAGTTGCAGCCAGGTTGCCTGCATTTTGAGGCATTCCTTGCTAAACAAATTTTGATAGCTGGCCAACGTTGTAAGACCTGACTTAGAAAATTGGTTGCAGCAAAGCTTCCTTTCGCAATTATTCACGCCGGTCGTTGTGGCCGAGCGGCTCTAGGTGCTTCAGTCCGGAACCGTGCTGCTGTTACGGTCGCAGCTTCGAATCCTGCCTCGGGCATGGATGTGTGAGGTGTCCTTAGGTCAGTTAGGTTCAAGTAGTTATAAGTCTATGGGACTGATGATCTCAGATGTTAAGTCCCATAATGCTCAGAGCCATTTTCTCCTCATCTACTTTTTCACTGTCATAGGAGTTCACTGTGCAAAGACGCCCTCTTCTCCTAGTTACTGGCACAATATCTTAATGTTCATGCTGTTTCCCAGTCAGCTTCATGAAGCTCAGCAGGACAATCTCCGGTCAAAAACGAGAACTCGTCACCTTTCCAGTCGGATAATTCTACATTGCTGTCATTAAGAAGAGCTTATAACTGCTCATCAGTTAATATTCTATGCAGTTCTGTAGAATTTAGAAGTTACGGGTGTTCAGTATACCATTACCGAAGAGCAAATCGAAATTAGCAAATATGCATTATCATCTGAGATCCACGTACGTGGATCTTCAGAAAATTTGTTATTTCATAGTAACGAATTAACTTATGCAAATTTGAACTAATTGTCAACATCTAGAAAAGTTAGCGAACGTTAGGTAAGAAACACAGATTCTCAGTGTAATATTTAGATGAAGTAATTTTTACATATGTTTTTGATTTGTAGAAACAGCAATTTTCTGTTTACTACCAGCCGTAAAGTGACACACGAATCGTTCGCTGCAAGGTGCTGCGCCCTGATTTTAAAATCAAGGACTTTTGGGTCCACATTCTCGGATCATTCGTTTATAAGCGGAAAAATACACATTTATTTACGTAGGAACAGCGGACTGACAAAAAACCGTCGAGACGTTGTTGCTGCAAACACTGACGATCACGTCACTTCCAGAGAAAAATTACACTCCTGGAAATTGAAATAAGAACACCGTGAATTCATTGTCCCAGGAAGGGGAAACTTTATTGACACATTCCTGGGGTCAGATACATCACATGATCACACTGACAGAACCACAGGCACATAGACACAGGCAACAGAGCATGCACAATGTCGGCACTAGTGCAGTGTATATCCACCTTTCGCAGCAATGCAGGCTGCTATTCTCCCATGGAGACGATCGTAGAGATGCTGGATGTAGTCCTGTGGAACGGCTTGCCATGCCATTTCCACCTGGCGCCTCAGTTGGGCCAGCGTTCGTGCTGGACGTGCAGACCGCGTGAGACGACGCTTCATCCAGTCCCAAACATGCTCAATGGGGGACTGATCCGGAGATCTTGCTGGCCAGGGTAGTTGACTTACACCTTCTAGAGCACGTTGGGTGGCACGGGATACATGCGGACGTGCATTGTCCTGTTGGAACAGCAAGTTCCCTTGCCGGTCTAGGAATGGTAGAACGATGGGTTCGATGACGGTTTGGATGTACCGTGCACTATTCAGTGTCCCCTCGACGATCACCAGTGGTGTACGGCCAGTGTAGGAGATCGCTCCCCACACCATGATGCCGGGTGTTGGCCCTGTGTGCCTCGGTCGTATGCAGTCCTGATTGTGGCGCTCACTTGCACGGCGCCAAACACGCATACGACCATCATTGGCACCAAGGCAGAAGCGACTCTCATCGCTGAAGACGACACGTCTCCACTCGTCCCTCCATTCACGCCTGTCGCGACACCACTGGAGGCGGGCTGCACGATGTTGGGGCGTGAGCGGAAGACGGCCTAACGGTGTGCGGGACCGTAGCCCACCTTCATGGAGACGGTTGCGAATGGTCCTCGCCGATACCCTAGGAGCAACAGTGTCCCTAATTTGCTGGGAAGTGGCGGTGCGGTCCCCTACGGCACTGCGTAGGATCCTACGGTCTTGACGTGCATCCGTGCGTCGCTGCGGTCCGGTCCCAGGTCGACGGGCACGTGCACCTTCCGCCGACCACTGGCGACAACATCGATGTACTGTGGAGACCTCACGCCCCACGTGTTGAGCAATTCGGCGGTACGTCCACCCGGCCTCCCGCATGCCCACTATACGCCCTCGCTCAAAGTCCGTCAACTGCACATACGGTTCACGTCCACGCTGTCGCGGCATGCTACCAGTGTTAAAGACTGCGATGGAGCTCCGTATGCCACGGCAAACTGGCTGACACTGACGGCGGCGGTGCACAAATGCTGCGCAGCTAGCGCCATTCGACGGCCAACACCGCGGTTCCTGGTGTGTCCGCTGTGCCGTGCGTGTGGTCATTGCTTGTACAGCCCTCTCGCAGTGTCCGGAGCAAGTATGGTGGGTCTGACACACCGGTGTCAATGTGTTCTTTTTTCCATTTCCAGGAGTGTATATCAAGCAACACAGGTCTGAATAACATAGATCTCGAGAGTCTGATTCTAAAATTGTTACACGCTTAATATTCAGAAGCTTGATTCCATAAATAAGCGGAACGCACAGTAAATAGAAACTCCTGCCATTATACAAAATTAATGGAGTCGGTTTAATAAAATTTAATCTAACATGCCAGGTGTTGTGTGGGCTCAACGTTGAATACAAATATGCAGCAAAAGAGAATTTTTAATTTAAGTAGATCGTAGCACGCTGAGTTATCTGTGACAGATTGTAGATTACATTACGCATTTTAGCACAAATACAAAAGCAGTTCTCTAGCTGCGTACATTCACTAGACTCTGAGTATCTGCATGGTTCTACACAGAAAATCTTACGGCTTATCTTCATCTACGTTGTTAATGCTTACCGTGATACACTGCAGAACTAAGAAATTCAGCTGAACTAGGTACGCAAAGCAGCGATACTATCTACATCGTAAATCCTTCTGCTGGCATCTGATAATTATTTCTGCACACAATTCGTTACACGTTCTTCATAAAGCAATGGAAATTAGTTCGTCATGTTCACCTGCTACACTGTAGCGGTTATTGTATCTTTTTTATACGTTAACTTGCTAATTACGTCGTAGTTTAATTCTGGTCTGCGTATTTTGTATATATCCTCCAACTTATCACAGAATCATCATATTTTAAGAAAGTAAAGCAAAAACATGTGTCGATAATGCGAGTATAGGTACTGATTAAGGAAAGAATTAAACTAGAGACGTGTGGTAGAAATAAACGGGGGAGAAGATTATCAGTTTCTGTTACATCTGATACAGCAATAGGAACTTAGGAGACAACGATAGGAAATTATGGTTTTAAATATACTCTTACAGCAGATCAAATCAAAACCTTCTGGACGCAATAAACATTATATTTAAGGAGACAAAATGTAACAAAGCTGACAGACAAAAGTACCCCAAGTGGTAAAAATGCATGGAAGAATGAGGAATTGTGATCGTTAAGAGAGAAGTTTAGATCACGTTAAATAAGATGTTAAAATGTAGCCTCAGCCCCCTTACACGATGCAAAAGCGTCAATGCTGCCGAGTTTCGAAGGAGCGAGGCTTCATCGTCAGGACCATTCTATGAGAATCCTAGAAAATCGATAAAGACAAAAATATGAACCAAAATGCAAAAATTCGTTTATATTTGTTCTCATCGTTTTATAAGATTCTCGCAGACTAATTCTGATGCTGAAGGCTTGCTCCTGCGAAGCGCCTCAGTTTTAGTGCTTTTGCATTGTGAAAGGTGTTTGAACAAATATCTTGGAACTGAGTTAGGCAATACCAACCTCGTATCCATCATAAGTAAAATGAAATGCATTAAATGGTTCATAGAAATCAAAGAACAAATACAACGGACAGTAATGGGAGAGAGGATTATACCCGAAAATTTGTGTGCAAAAAAGAAAGAATAATAAATTGTAATATTTGGGAGCAACTATAATCATATATATTAGTCTGGTAGGGGAAAGAAGAAGATAAGGTACTTATTTCGTTTGGTGTTGCCATTTTAAGTTTCTTGTGTATATTCCGGAGCAAATATTTCATTGAAGAACAGCGATGGCTGTATAAAATTTGCAACGTCCCCTTAGAAAAATTTATGAATTACTGTGCTGGAAAACCTCTTACGTTATTTGCTTTTCAAACAGCTGAGCAAAACTGAACGTTCTCAGACATTACTCTCTTTACTCATTCTGATCAACACTAAACTGACACACAATATTTTTAGCGCAACGGAATCTGACTTTCAATAATCCCCACAAAAGAACGGCCCTGACTAACATTAAACTATACCTTTCACAAATCACTTACCTCACAAAAATCTTCGTTACTCGAACTACTGCAATACAGCGAGTGCCACTACTGCCAGCTAAATAAAACATTCAAACTACTGAAGGCATTAACTACTGATAGACACAGTTAGCAAAAGAAAGATTTTGATAGAGAACAACCAATGTATTTACCTTAATAGTGTTCAAAAGTCATAATATATATATATATATATATATATAGCAGTTCACGACATCCAGTCTTACAAATGTATTGTCTCTGATGGACACACGTCCAGATCATCGGCTCTGAGATTTCCGCCATCTCTCTCCCCACATCCACCACGGCCAGCAGCCATTTGCTGCGACTGTGCAGGTGCACGATCACCATCGAAGAGTCTTGCGGAGAATATAGCAAGTCCATAAACCACCACTTGTGTACTCACATGCTGTTTGGTATGCCCTTAGAACCAGCAATGCTGTTAACCAGTCTCTTGCTGAATTATCAACACACGTGCAAGCACTAACAGTCTTCTTTTTTTCACATATTGTGCATATATTATGCCCAAGAGAAACGTGTGCACTGAAATGAAACTTAATTTGAAGAAATTATAAATTTACTGCATAAGAACACAATTAAAAAGGTACAAAATACATTATTAAAGAACATAACAATACAGATAACATTTGTAGTAATAGAGGCTTTACAAAAGAATAGAAATAAACATATAAATCAGTATTACAGGAATTATGACATAAGTAAATACATAAAAGGTCTGAATAACTTTCGAAACATCAAGTTCACGCATGAGCATTAAAACAAAACAGAATAAATAATGTCTAAACATCTTTACAAAGTAAATAAGATAGTATTAGAAAAATTCTACTACATAACTCTCCTCAGCTAAACACATAAAGACAGGAAAAACACAAATACAAAAGAGTACACAAACACATAGCAGAATAACACAAGAGGAAAGGGCAGGGTTTGTTTTCAGTGTAACATTTGGTACTCCAGTCCAACCCAAAACTTCACTCCATAGATCTTTCGCCTTATTTCAACATTTGTTTCCACCAAAAAAATCCTCTCCAAGCATTCTTTCTGTATTTATATCGTCACATATTTCTTACCTCATTATTTATTTTCCATTATCTTACCTCATCATTTATTTCCAAGAAAATCCTACCTAAACCTGTTCTCCCTAAACCCTACTTTTTTTTATTCATATCCACTTTCAAAATACTTTTTTGGCCAAACCATTTTCTTATAGCTTCTTAATGCATTTCTTCCAATTCGTCATAGTTAGTTCCTTCTATAGTCTACCCCTCTTCAGCTAACTTAAATCTATTGAGCTCAGATGCATAAACTAAGGGACGAGGCAATGCAGTAGCACAAAAAATTAATACAAACAGCAATGATAAAAAATTGCAAATTGGCAAAGCAAGCAGCAGTAAATCTAAATTTGGAGAGCAAATGCAACATTATCACTAATATGAAACAATGTGCAGCACAAAGAAAAATTAATCAGTCGTAAAACTGGCTTCACAGAGTAATACAAAGTAAAATTTAGTAGCACTAGGCCTGGCAAACAGCAGCAGCAAATGCAATAACTAATATCTAAACATGACAAACTCAAGCAGAAAAAATATTACAGTAAAAATGGCCATGTTTAATACCTATGTCACATCTTAACACTAGAGTGATGCATCACAGTAACTTACTCTACCAAAAAAATTACCAAGTTGTTGAAAAGAAAATTATGCATGCAAGTCCTGTGAAGGGAAATGTCTTTTTGTGCTCTTTCGTTTTTTTTGAAGTAGATCATAAATTTTATTATTTACTGGATCTGTAGGCATAAAATGTCTATATTAGTACATCTATAAAATTTTATTTTAACCAATGCTGCAGTGCAGCTAGAAACTAGATATTAAACAAAATGAGCAATCTCTCAACTACAAAGACAATAGATATAAAATGTTTCTCATCATTTCATTAGGCATTTTAGTAAATATCATAAATTACAAGCTCACCAGTGTAATCATATGTTTTCAGGTTTGAGCGTGTCGTATATGCGATGCTTTCTACAAAGAAATGTCAATAGTGAGGATAATGGCTTCCTTTTTTCTCCACCTGTGCCTCTGAAAGGCACACACTAATGGCTTTTTTCCAGGTTACTGTCGCGCAGCTGGGTGCCCACGACGCATTACGTGAAGGTGATCACTTAACTTTCTTTCCGAAATATTTACGACACCAGTTTGCACTACAGTGACAGTCTCATATAAAATGTCACAGGTCGAGAATTTGCGTTACAAATGTGTAGAAACAAAATCCTGTAAATATAACAGTGTCCAAAAGTTTTCGCCGACATTGTGATACATTCACGCATTTACACACATTTCATAACGCTTAAGTACAATTCTTGGTTTCCAACATCCTTTTCATAAATCAGAGTCCCTAACCACTACTCCTTATTCCTTATTACACATGTACATATTCATATTCATCAACACGTCTTCAATATTTCATCATAATAAATATGTAACATAATCAAATTCCTCATATAGCATCAGCTTACTGATCATAAACATACCTCAAGAGCATAATAAACACCGTCATCGTAATAATAACATCATAAAACCTCAGCCAAATCTCAAAATCGTTGTAGCTTTCTGCAATAATTTCAAAACCTAAAAAAAATTCACTGCTCATTTCAATAGTGTCATCTACCTCAAATGTACTTTAAAATCATGATCCCACACCAAACACATCATTCTAAGCTCTCATAGTATCGCAATGGTTCCAAAAAAAATATGAACACTTCACAAAGTACAGACAAAATACAATTTCATAAGTGTGAAGGTATCCAACTGTGTAATTTGCGTAAACATGTCTCGCTGACATAGTAAAATAATGTTTGTCTCTCTCAGTTAAATGATCAGATAGCTGTGTAATTATGTGTTAGAGAAATATGGTACCGATGTGTAAAGTTGTGTAAGCAAATACCATATTAGCTAGGGCTCCTTGTGCTTGCCAAACACATGATACACAACGTAAATGTGTACCCCCTGAGGCTTAATGTAATTATACCCTCAGGTGTTACAGAATACAGCAATGGAATGAAATGTATCACAGAAAACTTTCTTTGTAATTCAAAAATCTTTAAAAATAAATGTTTTAAGTACAAAATTAATCACTCAAATGCGTGTCCTGTAGCGCTAAATTGTGCGTCTTGTTGTAACATAATCTCTGTCATTACTTAAAGGTAAAAAATGTGCCAAGTGTCGTAATTATCGTCGTCCATAAGCAAAGTTCTGTGGAAGTCAATGTACTTACCTCATAGTAAACAAAAGCTAAATGTTATGAGTATAGATATTGTAGTTATTACGTACAGTACTGTGAACAAGAAAATACTACACTGTAATGTATTGTTGTGCTACAAAAAAAACGGCTGTCTTATTGTAGCTATGCCACAAAGTTACTACTAAAACATGTTTTACTTTGCAGAGGAATTCAGAAAAACTGTGCAGATATAAAGCAGATGCAGCACAAAAGCTACAATGTAAATTGTGTCACACATTAGTAGGATTGAGATATAATTGTGTAGCTGTCAATGAAACCAAATGCTAAGTCATCTTTAATCCCACAGAAAGTACTTCAAATAAAGAATGTCTTTTCAAGTAAACCAAAATGTTGCATGAAAATCTCATTAGCAGTGCCGGTATATGTTCTAAGTATGTGAGCCTTATAGTCGTTACGTGATCGTGCATCTAACAAGCAAGAATGTACAAATAACAACATTGTGTAGTCTGTTCACTATAACAATGCATTCGTAATTTCTTTTTAAATAAGTTCTCTTGGTTCTTGACTGGATATTTAACTTCAAACATTGTTGCATGGTAACAGTTTCTTAAGTCTGACAAAGCATACTAGAAATTTGAAGTGAAAAGTTTTATGGCAAAGACGAAGTTAAAAAGCACATTATCTTTCAATAAACGGTTTTACATGTGAAATGTGGTGCAATCCTTTACTCTTCGTAGTAATCACAGTTTCACTTGAACGCAATTATCATGCGGTATACTTCGGTAAAGAATACTGGAATTTTTCTCAAGGTTAGCGTCTATGTTATTTTTCTCTGAGCCAGCCAGCGCACATGGCTGCCTGCAGTGCGAGTCATTGTCTGCTATCTCTTTGTTGACGTGCGTTGTTATTGGGATTAGGGGACCTAACTTCTACAAATTCACCTTGCCGAGAGGGCCCAGCCCTGTTTGAATCCCGCCAGTTCTGATGAAATTCAGCTCTGTTGTTATGATTATATCGTCTGTAGTCATGTCAGTAGATTCCATAGTTTCTTCCTTGCCAGTCATGTGGTGGAGAATTTCCCCCTGAATCGTAACTGCGCGCTGGACCGTTGCATCTAAAGTTGTTCGGTCTCCCTTGATAATAATTATTTTGGTTCCCATATTGTCTGTTTCTCTGATTGTCTCTGTGATAGTCACTACCACTGAGAGGTGATCTTTCCCTGTAATTATTACTACTCTGCCAACGGTTGTCATACGGGTGGTGTCTGTTTTGGTTACGGTTTGTGTTGTGAGAATAGCCTTGTCGTGTCCAGTTATTATTTCTTTCACCGTGGAATTGCGACGGATGTGACCTGTAATTGTTGTGTTCCTGTTTTCGCGTTCCGCGATTGTCAGTGTCAATTTCTAATTCTTGTAAGAGTCCTTGAAAAGCTTCAATGTCGTCTTTGCAACGTCCTGCCAAAATAATATGTCGTAAATGTTCAGGCAATTTGATTAAGCAAATGCGGATGAGTTCTGAGAGGCTGTAAGGGTTTGACAGATACTGATTCTTGTGCAACACGTCTTCAAAATATTTCACAAGACTGGAAAATTCAGATTGTTCGAAATGTTTCATCATTATGATGTTATGTTTTACTCGGTCTTGTGTGGCTTGAGACCAATATGCTGTGGCAATCGTGAATGACCGATCGCATTCTTACAGCTGGTTCATTCTCTAAGTAGCCACAAATAAATTCTAATCTGTGCTCTAATGACCAGTTGGGAGGAAAACAATGAGAGAATTGATGGAGCCACGCTTGTGGATGAATGTCGTTGCCAGAATTCTTAAATGTTTTGAATTTACGTGTAGTAAAGAACAGCTTATAGTCAAAATCATCATGTCGGCGAGTCCCATATTGGTCATTGTTACGTCGTGTCGGCGGTTCCATCTCAAAATTCGGTGCACCTTGCCAATTTCTTTCATAATTTCCGAAATGCCCTGCGTTATTATTTTGTGACTTTTCCGTATTTCTAAGTCCCTCTTCCCGTGTTGGAGCGCGAGTGTCCTCTGAAATTTGTAATTTTTGTATTACTTGTGCCATCTGATCTTGTACTTCCCGGATTTCTCTTTTGTGTTGCGTATTAATTTGATTCTGATTTCGTTTGAATTTCTTAATTTGTTCATACTCTTCTGTGTCAGTGATGACTACAGGTCTTGTGTCATTCAGATCATCATCTACCTTTGTAGATAAGTTAGTGAACTGATCCAAAAGTTCGGCTACTTTCTCCAATAGTGTACTTATTTCCTCAGTGTGTTTTTCTGAACCAAGTTTCAGAGTGTCCATTTGTGTTGAAATCGTATCTACTGTGTTCTTTAAGTTTTCCTGAGTTTTTGCAAGTTGCGTAACCGAATCGGTAGATGCAACTGAGTCAATTTTAGCTTGCAAGGTCTCATGATTTTCATGAACAATAGTTTGCAGTTCTTTTGTGGCTGCTTCGTGATTCTGTAATGTTCTTTCACGCCGCGAAAAAATAGGTTGAAAATGCTCACAAATTTGTGTTTTTACGTCATTACAGTCTTTTTGACATTTCGATTCGATTTTATGTAACTCAGTAGTTAAATCTTCACGTGTTTGTTCAAGTGTGATGTGAAGATTTTGTTCCATTGCGACTAACTGTTGCTGTGTTTGTCTCTGGCGTTGTTCCATTCTGTCTAACTTTTGAAGATTTTGTTCCATTGTGTCTTACTTTTGAAGCTTTTGTCCCATTTCTTGCATTAATTGTAATAACAATGCACTGGTGTCTGAAACATGTTCCTCAGGGCTTTTCGGCAGTGAAGTTGCACCGGCAACATTCACATTTTGACAAGCAGAAAATGTGTCTTGACTTATTTGAGAAAACGGTGAGGACCCAAAACCTGAATCTGCAGTATTTGCAAGATTGTGTCCTGTCATTCCCGATTCCTGAGGCGGGCTGTTGCCGACCAATCGATCGATAATGCTTCCCTGTTCACTAATTGTTTCACTGTCTACACCATTGATTGCCGCCCGCTCCATTTCCCTATGCACAGTTACCAAATTACTATGTTGAACATTACACGGTGGCGCTAACACACTGCTTTCGTCTTCACTGTCATTTCTCAGTTTACTTTGGAGCCTAGTATTACGTTTTTTACACGCCATTATTGCCACTATATTTCACACAGAAAAGCACAATTTGAAGAGCAAAATAAGAAAACCCAGTAACATAGCACTGAAAATAATATCTAGTTAATTGCAAGCGCAGCTGCGAAATACTTGGTGCAAATCTACATGCATGCCACAACTGTTTTACTGTACAACAATGAAAGACTACAACTACAAAGGAGATTCTCTCTACAATTACGCGCTAGCAATAAACAATAGCTACACTAATTACAAAACTACGAGAAAAAATCAGAAGATTCCAGTGAGGTATCCTCGGCTAAGGGTCGACATATGCAACGTCCTCTTAGAAAAATTTATGAATTACTGTGCTGGAAAACCTCTTACGTTATTTGCTTTTCAAACAGCTGAGCAAAACTGAAGGTTCTCAGACATTACTCTCTTTACTTATTCTGATCAACACTAAACTGACACACAATATTTTTAGCGCAACGGAATCTGACTTTCAGCAATCCCAACAAAAGAATGGCCCTGACTGACACTAAACTATACCTTTCACAAATCACTTACCTCACAAAAATCTTCGTTACTCGAACTACTGCAATACAGCGAGCGCCACTACTGCCAGCTAAATAGAAGATTCAAACTACTGAAGGCACTAACTACTGATAGGCACCGTTAGCAAAAGAAAGATTTTGATAGAGAACAACCAATGTATTTACCTTAATAGTGTTCAAAAGTCATAATATATATATAGCAGTTCACGACATCCAGTCTTACAAATGCATTGTCTCTGATGGACACACGTCCAGATGATCGGCCCTTAGATTTCCGCCATCTCTCTCCCCACATCCACCACTGCTGGCGGCTCACCTCCAACTGCGCAACGCTACAATGTTCACATCCAGCTGCCCAACACTACAATGGCAGACAACAATTCAAACTAGCCACAGACTGCACACAGCACAGCCAGTGATTTTCATACAGAGCACTACGTGGTGTTATCAATAAGAAAACCTAAACAGCCTACATGCAAATTGAAATCGGTGACATGTAACTTGACTTCTGGTGAATTTAAAACATTTTACGTAATATTTAGAAATTTGTGCCTTTCCTGTCAGTTTGAGAGAGTAAATACGTGCATCAGCTTCAGAATAAAGATAGAAGGGTTACTTAATGATGAATTCTAAGTTGAAAGCCCAATGTACCATTTGAGACATATCTTTCTGATGGATTGTTATTGGTTTTTGCTCTAATAATGTGTGTTAGTGATTGTACAGCAACCCTGTTATGTATCTGCTATTGTTACTATAAGTGATTGTTTTAAGCCAAAATATTCAAACAAGTATGTTTTTTTCTTTTCTTTTACAAAATATATTACCTTCTTTTAATAAAGTGATTCTTCTTTTCAACGGGTGTCACAGGACGAGAAAACTACACTAGCGTGCAAAGCTTGAAAACGATAGTAACTTTCTTATAATGTGACACTGCAAACTAACGTAGCTCGATGAAACTTGGACCATAAACAGAAAGAACTACTTCAGTATAGTACATAAAGTAACTAGAAGAAATAAGCAATGAGTGGAACAGAAATGATACATTCGTTCAAAGACAATTAATACACTGAATTCAGCGCGATTTGTGATGGGCCCCTAAATAGTATAAACGGAGGCACATGGTGCTTAATAGGACCTGTGATCGCCACCTATGTCAATGTATGCACCGAGCTTACATCCCAAAGATGTTCGTCTAGGGGTTGAACCGCAGATGTCGCACTACACGCCCTATGTTAGACAGTTGTGACCCTCCCGTTGAATTGTCTGGCTGATGGCAAGTTTTCGAAATTGTATGAGGTTAATATGACATATAATAACAGTAATAGTACCATCGGGAACTGAAATAACGACCCTTAAATGATGTGAGCCACACAGTTGCGGCTAGAATAATGTTTATTCAGAAAGCGAACTAATAGCGAAAGTGGTCGTATCTAGAATTACTATTACACTCTAGCGCATATCCATTTGACACAGTTCGATCATTCACAATCTCGTCGAGAATTACAAGTCCAATACTCCACCTCGTAAACTACGGGAAAAGTTTGGGTTCACCCCAGTCACGCGGCTGCTCATCGCTCAGAGACTAAGTCCCGCGATACCACACAACGCGAAATTTTCACTTCCTAGCTGCCTGCCGGCCGGAGTGGCCGTGCGGTTCTAGGCGCTACGGTCTGGAGCCGAGCGACCGCTACGATCGCAGGTTCGAATCCTGCCTCGGGCTTGAATGTGTGTGATGTCCTTAGGTTCGTTAGATTTAATCAGTTCTAAGTTCTAGGCGACTGATGAGCTCAGAAGTTAAGTCGCATAGTGCTCAGAACCATTTGAACCATTTGAAACTAGCTGCCTAAAGACCGACTGTCCGCTTTCGCGTCTCCACCACCACTGTCTCTCTGCCCGTCCCCCGCCGCGTTTTCTGCACGCCTAATATCCTCGCTCAACTGACTGGGGCAGTTCCGTTTCCTGAAGCCGTCCATCTGATTGGCTACAGCTTATTCTACATTATTTTCATTTCAACATACTCAAATAATCAAAGCTTGACCACTTTCACGTTCTAAATAAAATAACAATAATATCCATTACATAACAAACGTTAAATTCTTTTACATTAAACCAGTAAAATTTCCTTCTTAACTTTGAATGTCACGGCCAGTAGCTTTGTACCAATGTGTATCTGATAAATAAATAAAGAACAAAAGGAACTATTATGTACTAAACTTCACAAATTTTCTATTACCTAATGATTCAATAAGGTGTCATGCTGTCTTCGTTCAATGTGTTTGGTGTGGAGGATATGATGAGCCTATGCTTAACTGAAAATACTGATAATTTAAATTTACTATACCTTTTAAACAAATAAAGTTACAGAGTTGATATTTACGACATTGTCATTTTAATGATGCGCTTCTATATGAAATGTCGATCGTCAAGATCGACCAAAGCATTCAGATTTTAGCATTCAGGTCTTTGTTACAATACTTGTTAATTTCTTTTTAACAATAAATCCAAAACTATTATGGATATGACCAGTATTCAAATTTTATTGGGATCACCATGAAAATTTACGAAGGATGGTAGATTAAAATTACTGTGTCTTCATTCCCTGAATTACTACAGAAATAAATAGTTTTCATAAATGTTTCCCTTTATGGCCGATCTTAGGTCCGCCGTATTTAACACTGCTACGCCTCCTTGGCGACAAACGGCTTCCACGGGATTTCCCTATGACGTAGTTTCTCGTTTGTCTCACTCGTACACTACAGCGCCTAGGCCTCATTCAGCATAATAGACGCCTGTGAATTTCCTCATCTCGTGGTGAATCTGCGCTCTTTGTGGCATACGGTCCGGGACGACAGGGTTCGTTTCACAATTCCTGAAGGCTGATTCTTTCGGCCATATATTTAAATGAGTGCAAACTGCTCGTTAACTCACAATGCTCTGCAATGAGTTGCCATAGTGGCGACAAGGTTGGTAAGGAGTTCTTGAGGAAGGGGTTTCCATTCCTCCACCCGCACGGTGGACAACTGCAGGATGGTCATTGTCGCGTGTGGAAGTGGAGCACTACGCTCTACAACTTATCTCACACGTTGCTGATGTAATTTAAGTCGGGAGAACCGGCAGGTCAGTCCATTCGCTGTATAGTTTCCTCCTAGCGCCGTTCGATGTGGTCGCGCATTGTCATCCATAAAAGTAGAATCAGGGCCGAATGCAACCCTGAGAAGACATACATGGGGAAGGAGTACAGTGTCACAGTAACGTTGACTGGCGATTTGGAGATCAGCATGCCGATGCAACATTATGCCAGCCCACGCCATAACACCTGGACCACCAAAACGGTTATTTTCGACTGTGCGAAACGTACCCCAATATGACGAGAGGTGGAACACGTAATGAAATCAGGAACATTATCTAATGATCGTTTTGGTGCTCCAGGTGTTACAGTGCGACAAGGCATAATGTAGCATGTTGTTGTTGTGGTCTTCAGTCCTGAGACTGGTTTGATGCAGCTCTCCATGCTACTCTATCCTGTGCAAGCTTCTTCATCTCCCAGTACCTACTGCAACCTACATCTACATCTACATCTACATCTACATTTATACTCCGCAAGCCACCCAACGGTGTGTGGCGGAGAGCACTTTACGTGCCACTGTCATTACCTCCCTTTTCTGTTCCAGTCGCGTATGGTTCGCGGGAAGAACGACTGTCTGAAAGCCTCCGTGCGCGCTCTAATCTCTCTAATTTTACATTCGTGATCTCCTCGGAAGGTATAAGTAGGGGGAAGCAATATATTCGATACCTCATCCAGAAACGCACCCTCTCGAAACCTGGCGAGCAAGCTACACCGCGATGCAGAGCGCCTCTCTTGCAGAGTCTGCCACTTGAGTTTATTAAGCATCTCCGTAACACTATCACGGTTACCAAATAAACCTGTGAGGAAACGCGCCGCTCTTCTTTGGATCTTCTCTATCTCCTCCGTCAGACCGATCTGGTACGGATCCCACACTGATGAGCAATACTCAAGTATAGGTCGAACGAGTGTTATGTAAGCCACCTCCTTTGTTGATGGACTACATTTTCTAAGCACTCTCCCAATGAATCTCAACCTGGTACCCGCCTTACCAACAATTAATTTTATATGATCATTCCACTTCAAATCGTTCCGCACGCATACTCCCAGATATTTTACAGAAGTAACTGCTACCAGTGTTTGTTCCGCTATCATATAATCATACAATAAAGGATCCTTCTTTCTATGTATTCGCAATACATTACATTTGTCTATGTTAAGGGTCAGTTGCCACTCCCTGCACCAAGTGCCTATCCGCTGCAGATCTTCCTGCATTTCGCTACAATTTTCTAATGCTGCAACTTCTCTGTATACTGCAGCATCATCCGCGAAAAGCCGCATGGAACTTCCGACACTATCTACTAGGTCATTTATATATATTGTGAAAAGCAATGGTCCCATAACACTCCCCTGTGGCACGCCAGAGGTTACCTTAACGTCTGTAGACGTCTCTCCATTGATAACAACATGCTGTGTTCTGTTTGCTAAAAACTCTTCAATCCAGCCACACAGCTGGTCTGATATTCCGTAGGCTCTTACTTTGTTTATCAGGCGACAGTGCGGAACTGTATCGAACGCCTTCCGGAAGTCAAGAAAAATAGCATCTACCTGGGAGCCTGTATCTAATATTTTCTGGGTCTCATGAACAAATAAAGCGAGTTGGGTCTCACACGATCGCTGTTTCCGGAATCCATGTTGATTCCTACATAGTAGATTCTGGGTTTCCAAAAACGACATGATACTCGAGCAAAAAACATGTTCTAAAATTCTACAACAGATCGACGTCAGAGATATAGGTCTATAGTTTTGCGCATCTGCTCGACGACTCTTCTTGAAGACTGGGACTATCTGTGCTCTTTTCCAATCATTTGGAACCCTCCGTTCTTCTAGAGACTTGCGGTACACGGCTGTTAGAAGGGGGGCAAGTTCTTTCGCGTACTCTGTGTAGAATCGAATTGGTATCCCGTCAGGTCCAGTGGACTTTCCTCTGTTGAGTGATTCCAGTTGCTTTTCTATTCCTTGGACACTTATTTCGATGTCAGCCATTTTTTCGTTTGTGCGAGGATTTAGAGAAGGAACTGCAGTGCGGTCTTCCTCTGTGAAACAGCTTTGGAAAAAGGTGTTTAGTATTTCAGCTTTACGCGTGTCATCCTCTGTTTCAATGCCATCATCATCCCGTAGTGTCTGGATATGCTGTTTCGAGCCACTTACTGATTTAACGTAAGACCAGAACTTCCTAGGATTTTCTGTCAAGTCGGTACATAGAATTTTACTTTCGAATTCACTGAACGCTTCACGCATAGCCCTCCTTACGCTAACTTTGACATCGTTTAGCTTCTGTTTGTCTGAGAGATTTTGGCTGCGTTTAAACTTGGAGTGGAGCTCTCTTTGCTTTCGCAGTAGTTTCCTAACTTTGTTGTTGTACCACGGTGGGTTTTTCCCGTCCCTCACAGTTTTACTCGGCACGTACCTGTCTAAAACGCATTTTACGATTGCCTTGAACTTTTTCCATAAACACTCAACATTTTCGTTTTGATCTGTTAGGTAGTCTGAAATCTGCCTTCTATTACTCTTGCTAAACAGATAAACCTTCCTCCCTTTTTTTATATTCCTATTAACTTCCATACTCAGCGATGCTGCAACGGCCTTATGATCACTGATTCCCTGTTCTGTACATACAGAGTCGAAAAGTTCGGGTCTGTTTGTTATCAGTAGGTCCAAGATGTTATCTCCACGAGTCGGTTCTCTGTTTAATTGCTCGAGGTAATTTTCGGATAGTGCACCCAGTATAATGTCACTCGATGCTCTGTCCCTACCACCCGTCCTAAACATCTGAGTGTCCCAGTCTATATCTGGTAAATTGAAATCTCCACCTAAGACTCTAACATGCTGAGAAAATTTATGTGAAATGTATTCCAAATTTTCTCTCAGTTGTTCTGCCACTAATGCTGCTGAGTCGGGAGGTCGGTAAAAGGAGCCAATTATTAACCTTGTTCGGTTGTTGAGTGTAATCTATCCTTTCTAAACACCGTCTGTACCTTTGTAAAAATTTCGGCAGAATTTATCTCTGGCTTAAGCCAGCTTTCTGTGCCTATAAAGATTTCAGCTTCGGTGCTTTCTATCAGCGCTTGAAGTTCTGGTACTTTACCAACGCAGCTTCGACAGTTGACAATTACAATACCGATTGCTGCTTGGTCCCCGCATGTCCTGACTTTGCCCCGCACCCGTTGAGGCTGTTGCCCTATCTGTACTTGCCCAAGGCCATCTAACCTAAAAAACCGCCCAGCCCACGCCACACAACCCCTACTACCCGTGTAGCCGCTTGTTGTGTGTAGTGGACCCCTGATTTATCCAGCGGAACCCGAAAACCCACCACCCTATGGCGCAAGTCGAGGAATCTGCAGCCCACACGGTCGCAGAACCGTCTCAGCCTCTGATTCAGACCCTCCACTCGGCTCTGTACCAAAGGTCCGCAGTCAGTCCTGTCGACGATGCTGCAGATGGTGAGCTCTGCTTTCATCCCGCTAGCGAGACTGGCAGTCTTCACCAAATCAGATAGCCGCCGGAAGCCAGAGAGGATTTCCTCCGATCCATAGCGACACACATCATTGGTGACGATATGAGCGACCACCTGCATATGGGTGCACCCTGTACCCTTCATTGCATCCGGAAGGACCCTTTCCACATCTGGAATGACTCCCCCCGGTATGCACACGGAGTGCACATTGGTTTTCTTCCCCTCTCTTGCTGCCATTTCCCTAAGGGGCCCCATTACGCGCCTGACGTTGGAGGTCCCAACTACCAGTAAGCCCACCCTCTGCGACTGCCTGGATCTTGCAGACTGAGGGGCAACCTCTGGAACAGGACAAGCAGCCATGTCAGGCCGAAGATCAGTATCAGCCTGAGACAGAGCCTGAAACCGGTTCGTCAGACAAACTGGAGAGGCTTTCCGTTCAGCCCTCCGGAATGTCTTTCGCCCCCTGCCACACCTTGAGACGATCTCCCACTCTACCACAAGTGAGGGATCAGCCTCAATGCGGGCAGTATCCTGGGCAACCACAGTCGTAGTCCGATCAGGGGATGCGTGGGACGAGCTGGCCGTCCCCGACAAACCCCCATCCGGACCCCCACAGTGATGCCCATTGGCAACAGCCTCAAGCTGTGTGACCGAAGCCAACACTGCCTGAAGCTGGGAGCGAAGGGATGCCAACTCAGCCTGCATCCGAACACAGCAGTTGCAGTCCCTATCCATGCTAAAAACTGTTTTGCAAAGAACGTCTGAACTAATCTACAGAGAGCGCAAACAAATCAACAAAATTTAAACGGTTATTAAAATACAAGATTGCCTAGTAAATGCAGTAATGCTGCTACTTGCGCACTGCTGACACTGCTCGGCGACGGAAGGAGACTACGCGAATTTACACTATTCAGGTGCTAAAACGCGATGCTACACTCTCAAATACTATAATACGCCCGAAATTTATGAATTAAACAATGCAAGTACCAAAAACACGAAAAGAAATTAAGAATTAAACTATGTAACAAATGAGTGAGCTAGGAGTATACGACTTGCTGCTCAGCTGCTTATCCAACGGCGGCAGGGAGCACACTGTGACCAACCGACACTGGCCGTTCAAAACAAAAACAGAAGACAAACGACTACGCGAATTTACACTATTCAGGTGCTAAAACGCGATGCTACACTCTCAAATACTCTAATACGCCCGAAATTTATGAATTAAACAATGCAAGTACCAAAAACACGCAAAGAAATTAAGAATTAAACTATGTAACAAATGAGTGAGCTAGGAGTATACGACTCGCTGCTCAGCTGCTTATCCAACGGCGGCAGGGAGCACACTGACTGTGACCAACCGACACTGGCCGTTCAAAACAAAAACAGAAGACAAACGACTACGCGAATTTACACTATTCAGGTACTAAAACGCGATGCTACAACCCTCAAATACTATAATACGCCCGAAATTTATGAATTAAACAATGCAACTACCAGAAACACGCAAAGAAATTAAGAATTAAACTATGTAACAAATGAGTGAGCTAGGAGTATACGACTTGCTGCTCAGCTGCTTATCCAACGGCGGCAGGGAGCACACTGACTGTGACCAACCGACACTGGCCGTTCAAAACAAAAAAACATCCTTCTGAATCTGCTTAGTGTATTCATCTCTTGGTCTCCCCCTACGATTTTTACCCTGCACGCTACCCTACAATACTAAATTGGTGATCCCTTGATGCCTCAACACGTGTCCTACCAACCGATCCCTTCTTCTAGTCAAGTTGTGCCACAAACTTCTCTTCTCCCCAATCCTATTCAATACTTCCTCATTAGTTATGTGATCTACCCATCTAATCTTCAGCATTCTTCTGTAGCACCACATTTCGAAAGCTTCTATTCTCTTCTTGTCCAAACTATTTACCGTCCATGTTTCACTTCCATACATGACTACATTCCATACAAATACTTTCAGAAATGACTTCCAGACACTTAAATCTATACTCGATGTTAACAAATTTGTCTTCTTCAGAAACGCTTTCCTTGCCATTGCCAGTCTACATTTGATATCCTCTCTACTTCGACAATCATCAGTTATTTTGCTCCCCAAATAGCAAAACTCCTTTACTACTTTAAGTGTCTCATTTCCTAATCTAATACCCTCAGCATCACCCGACTTAATTCGACTACATTCAATTATCCTCGTTTTGCTTTTGTTGATGTTCATCTTATATCCTCCCTTCAAGACACCATCCATTCCGTTCAACTGCTCTTCCAAGTCCTTTGCTGTCTCTGTAGCATATGCGTACTGATTTCCTAATCTTTTGACATGGTACATTCACCGGTCAATATTATAGTGACGCTGTACTCCTGTGTGTCTTTCCAGGGATGCGTTCTCCCCTGAGTTCATTTTTATGGACGGACTTGGATGCCATCTAGCACATGTGTTATGAGCCGGGAAGGCCTATTGCAGCACGTCCACATGCATGATCGACTATCTAGGAGTTGTCAGCCGCACTAGTGGAGAAATGGAAAGCCCTCCACAAGCACTTCTTACTAGCGTGTAACAGTATGGGAGCACGTTGCTGAGTATGTATTGCCGTGCGAGGTAATCACGCACCCTGTTAAGTACCAAGTCCTGTCTTTTGTAACGTTCAAGAGAACCATCATGAATCGTATTGTATTATAAAGCCTGTTACAAATTGCAGTAAAGTTCTACGGAAAATGATGCGACGAATGTGTTGGACCAGAACGTCACGACTGTCATCAGAACACAAGTGAACCCGTTTTTTTTTTGCTAAAATAAAGTATTTGTTAACACTTTGCCGCCCGGCAACACCACAGTGGTGTCGTGCGCGAAATAGCAGTCAACGGCAGGCGACACCGCACTGGAGTCCTGTGCATAGTATCGCTCAGTGGCCGGCCGGCGACACAACAGTCGTGTCGTGAGAATAGTCTCGCGCAGTGGCCGACGACAGCACTTCAGTATCTTTTTCATTCTGTTGGTGCTTTGTTTAGGTAACAATGAGCTACACACGTCAACAAGTTTTTTATTTTTATATGTACTTGTGCACTTTCATCATGGCAGACGAAAGAGACCATACGATTATTTACGATGAATGCGTAGTCGTCTTGTCTGACCTTCTTGACGACTTGGTCGATTGGGAAGAAGACATTGGATATCAAAAAAATTAAACTGAAGCAGAATCGTCGGAAGATAGTGAAACACGTCCACGAAGAATTCGGCGAACGCTACGGTTGCCAACTGATTCGGATGAATCATACGAAAAAGACAGACTATGATTTACTGAGGACCAATAATAAATTTGAAGGATCCCCGGGTCCACACATATTTCCCAAAGATACACAGAGCGTCGTGGATATCGTAGAATTATATATTGGGAACGATCTATTTAAATATATTAGCAACGAAACCAACAAGTATAACAGTCAACATTTCAATAGAAGGAAACTGGATTAAAAAGATGCCAGATTTGTTGACGTTACGGGACCCGAACTTAGAAAATGGTTTGGGATTCCTATCCTTATGTGAATTGTAAAAAAAGCAAGGATCAATGATTACTGGTCAACGAATCCGTTGATAGACACACCGATATTCCTCAAAACGAAGACCCACAACAGATTCAGACAAATATTATCATTTCTACATTTTTCTGACTACAAAAATAAACCGGATAATGCCGACCGGCTTTTCAAAGTGCAGTTCGTAATTGATTATTTTGCCTAAAAGTTTAAAGAAACGTTTAATATAAGTCAAATCAACTCAACTGATGAAGGAATGATACCGTGTCGTGTACAGTTCAGTTTTAAAGTTTACAATCCGTCGAAAATTACGAAATATGGCATACTCATTCGGATGCTGTGTGATTCGAGTACGGGATAAATTTCCTCATTCAAGATATATTCCGGCGCTGGACAACTGTTAGCAAGAACAGTGATGTAACTATTAACACCTTCTTGTGGAAAGTGGCATCACCTCTACATGGATAATTATTATAACATTGTAGAACTTGCAGAGAAGTTACTTGAAAAGAAATTTCGAGTCTGTGGAACGATACGGCAAAACAGAGGATTTCCGCAAAAGTCAATTTGTTTGAAGCTTGTCATCAACGGAAAGGTGACAAGCGGCCACCGACAAGCCAAGTGATCCGAATTAGCGCTGCCGGCGCCAAGCGAATAAATTTGTACAGGACCTGCGGACGGCGAAGTGTTAACGGGAAGGAAGCTATGTTGTGATGTCTGTCATATTGTCAACGTTTCAGACGTTTCTCCTTTGTTTTTAGGAAAAGTGATTTGAAAAGCATATAAATTTGTCGTATCTCTCGTTTCGTTAAGCCTCGAATGTGACTGAACAAGGTACAAAGCTATATTGAATAAATCACATAAATCTCGGTACTTGAATGAAGTATCCACGGGCAGACAGATAACGACATTAGCACTTGTTTCTACGTCTGAAACGGCTACAGAAATACCGGAGCAATTCGTAAAAATTCTCATGCCACATTTTCTTAATAACTGTGTGACTGCCTGCATGAGGGAAAGTATAATATTATTTTTCCGAGCGTGCATTGGAACTACTGCTGAAGGGGTACCATGCCAAGAACCAAAGAAAGATTTGCAAAGAGCAAGCGTGGCTGTGTCCTAGAGACTGCCATTTACTAACAGCCGACAGAAGTGGGCGAGCTCATCGCTGTATTCCCTTCAAAAGCCGTGACGGGTTTAGTACGATCGCGAGCATCCGCCCGGGACCCGGCGGACTCCCGTCTCCACCGGAGCTTCCTTTTATTACGCCCGCAGGGAAACGGCCTATCGACACGAAGCCACTGAGCACTTCCAGCGACCTTTTTTGCCTTTTGTCTAACTTTACATCCAGTGGAACGTATGTTTGTATAAAGGAGAAAAAAAAGTGTGGCGGCGCGCGAAGAGAGGAAATCTGATCTCCTTTATTGACCAGCTGCGTTCTTTGTTCCCAGTCGTCCCGTGTCCTCTCTGCCAACAGTTCCGAGCATAGGAGACCGCTGGAAGCGAAATTCGTCCAGAGATGAAAGAAGAGATTCACGATATTGACTCGCTTTACGTAGCAACATTAGACCACTCAGACAATTGAACCTTTTTATTTGTTAAAGGTTGGTACGACTACTTGTTAATGATGGTCACTTTCTCGCTTTCACCCCAGTTTAATAAACTTCACCATCATTTATCTCTTACTGGACTGTTGTGTTTTTACAATCCTTACGCTCTTGATGCCACACTTGTTTAATTTTACATATAATTTAAATTGGATAATTTGTTTCTTTGATTTCTTGTTCTTCCAACGACGGCTAAAGACTCAACTCAGCTACTTCTTTTTCATTTTCATCTGTCTTTTCGAAGTACAAGAGCCTCTGTTACAGTTACGTGGTTAATCTTCATATTTAATCATTAAATTCAATTTCGCCGGCCGCTGTGGCCGAGCGGATCTAGGCGCTTCAGTCGGGAACCGCGCTGCTGCTACGGTCGCAGGTTCGAATCCTGCCTCGGGCATGGATGTGTGTAATGTCCTTAGGTTAGTTAGGTTTAAGTGGTTCTAAGTCTAGGGGACTGATGACCTCAGATGTTAAGTCCCACAGTGTTCAGAGCCATTTGACCCATTTTTTTTTTTTTTTTAAATTCAATTTCTCGTAAATGTTACTTACAACAGTCTAAGGTTAAGAAACGTTAGTCTCAGAATTGTAATCACAGAAATAGCGACAACAGAAGGAAAAAGCAACATTTTACATTTGTTTGAGGTGAAAAGTACGTAAAATAGAGATGTTTTGCAAGTTACCGAATTTAAGAAGTAGATCATGATCAAAATGCAGGAAGCAGAAGAGACATTTAGATGAGGGTGGCAGAGCGGTGGCATACAAATGGATAATAAAGGACAGCCAAGGGCAGAGTGATAAAAAAGAAAACGAACATAACTGGCAAAAGAGATCAGCGTTGGCTTCACTATTACTGCATAAGACAATAACTCTGCGATGATAGTGAGAATTTCTGTAGCTTTTTTTTAAAGCAATTGGATACTGAATTTTGCGTAGGATTTTCGGTGGTTTGTTACAGAGGAGGGCATCAGCGGTGGAGAAACTGACACATTTACAGCCAGAACACTGGATCAGTCCGATCGTGCGCTGCGATTATGACGAAGTAATAAGTATGGGGTATGAGGCTACGGTGCACTGAGAGACCTGTGACATAAACACACTGTGTAGTATTCACTCAGCGCTACAGCCCTCACCATAGAAACTTTCAGACGGTCGCAACTGCATTATGCTATGTATACAATGACGTACAAGGCAGTCAGTGGCGAAACTAGGAGTGTCCTCTGTTGCATGTTTCCTGACAACGTGGTTCCAGGACAACTTCTCAGTCCCACACACAAAACTGAATTGTCTGGTTTTCAACTCGTTTTGAAAAACAACTTCAGTAGAAGTTTTTTAAACAATTAGCAGTCGCCTCGACTATGCTGCGCGTCAGAGCTGACGATACGAAACTCTGCTAAGGCTAACACTGTCAATATCGTAGTCCCACTACTACCCGTCTCTTGATTTCAAGAACTGTAATTAAACCATTAACAAAGCTGTGTTGTTTACGTAAACAGTCGTTTATGGTAATTATAATTAAATGTATTGTAAACTCATCGATGGAAATACATTTCCCGGCTTTGGTTACAAAGATAAAATGCTGTATAATGTGTAAACAAAGCAATTTCCGGTGTTTTTATGTAGATGTAGATCGAACTGAGCTTCGTTTCAACTGAAGAGGTATATGCCGTTCAAGAGGTAAAATTAAATTTGTCTGTCACAGTGACTATCTTCATTAACAGTGAGTACTTCCTTGTGCAGTCATCTTTTCAATTTTAAGACGTGTCAGACATCTTTTGAACTCCTCACCACACTGTTACACACTCTGGGATTTACACTAATGAGCCAAAACATTATAACCATCTGCTTAATAGCTTGTTTGTCCATCTTTAGAAATAAATACATCACTGAGTCTGCGTATCAGGGATGAAACAGTTTGTTGGTAGGTTTGTGGCATTAGATGTCTATTGACAGGTCATGTAATTCGCGTAAATAACGGGCCGCTGATTTGCGTATTCGATGATAGCGCCAAATAGCGACCCAGATGGGTTGCATAGAATTTACATCAAGCGCATTTGGTTGCGAAACATCAACATGAGTTCACTATGATGCTCCTCAGCCTTGACGTCGGCGTCGGGAAAGACATCGAGCATGAGGGGATGCAGGAGGTTCGCAGCTGTCAGTGTGTCTTCGATTACTACCACAGGTTCTATGCAAGTGCAGGAGAATGTCTCCCATAACATAATGCTGCTCCATCCAGCTTGTGTCCGTGGCGCGCTGCACATTTCGAGCCGCCGTTCACCTCGATGACGGCGTTCGTGGAGACGACCATCGACTTAGTGTAGCAAAAATGTGATTCACCCGAAGAGCCGACATGTTTCCATTGATCGATGATTGAATCCCGATGGTGCTGTGGCCACTGCAGTCGTAATTGACGATGTCGTTGGCTCAACATGCGAACACGTAGGGGTGGTCTGCTGCAGAGCTGCAAGTTCAACAATGTACAATGAACGGTGTGCTCCGAAACACTTGTGCGTGCACCAGTATTGTGCCCTTCGGGCAGAGGTGCCATCTGTACCATCACCTTACTTTGCAGAGCAGACAAGTCTCCGAAGTCCACGATCTGTGAATAGTTGGGGACGTCCAACAGTCTGGCGCCTAGTGGTAGTTTCACTGTCCATTCACCTCTTTCCGTAGATGCTCACGACAATAGCACGTGAACATTCGACCATCTTCGCCGCTTTCGAGATATTCGTTTACAGGCTGTGCGTAATAATAATCGGCCGTTTGTCAAAGTCACTTATCTCAATCTCCACTAGGGTGATCCCCCGACCGTGTCTACTCTACTTATGTACTTTTGATACGGCGTCACGTGCCCCCCGCAACGCCACTAGGCGGTATCGAACGTCGCGGTGGGCAGTTTTCATAATGTTTTCACTTATAAGTCTACACTGACTGAAGAAAAATCGCAGCACGCAAAAATAATTAATGTAGAGTAACGAAATTTCCGGAATACATTTTTTTGGATAACATATATAACTGATTAACATTGCAAGAACACAGGTTGATGTAAGGGCGAGGTAAGCCATTGCGAATGAGAAATGCTGGTACATTAATAACCAGGGTAGCCACTGGAATGTTGAATGTAAACATGCAAACATTCATTTATGAATTGTATTGTACAGGTGCGAGATGTCAGTTTGTGGGATGGCATTCCATACTTGTTGCACTTGGTCGGTTAATACAGGGACTGTTAGTGATGTTTGTGGATGACACTGCAGTTGTCGTCCGATTGTATCTCATATGTGTTCGATTATAGGCAAATATGGTGATCGAGCAGGCCTAGGCAACATGTCGACACCCTGTAGAGCATTTTGAGTTACAACTGCGGTTTGCAGGCGACCATTATCCTGCTGGAAAACACGTCCTGGAATGTTTTTCACGAATGGCAGCACAAAAGTTCGAACCACCAGAATGACGTACAATTTTGCATTCAGAATGCGTGGGGTAACCACGAGCGCGCTCCTGCTATCATACGAAATCGCACACCAGACCATAACTCCAGGTATAAGCCAGTGTGTCTAGCACGCAGGCATGTTTTTTGCAGGTCCTCAGCTGGCATCCTTCTAAATAACACACGGCCATCACTAGCATCGAGACATAAACTGATTTCATTAGAAAAAAACCCTTCCTTCTAAAGAGTTCGCGCTTTACATCACAAATCGCAAATGGCGGTGGTTTTGGGTCAGTAGAATGCGCAGGCCGTCCGGCTCGTAGCTACGAGGGCTGTCCAGAAAGTAAGTTACGATTGATCGCGAAATGAAAATCACAGTGAAAATCAGAAATGTTTCATTTGTAACAGTTAGCTACACCTTTCAGCTACTTCTCTACGTAGTCGCCGTTCTGACTCAGACATTCGTCGTAGCGTTGTACCAACTTTCCAATATCCTCATCATAGAAGGCAGCCGCCAGTGCTTTCCGCCAATTCTCTATGCTGGCCTAAAGCTCGTTGTCTGTGCCAAAATGTTGTCTTCATAGCCAGCGGTTCGTTTTAGCAGAGATGAAACTCAGTGGGAGACAATTACGGGCTGTATTGTGGGTAACCAAACATTTCCAATTGAAACGATGCAGGAACATCTTCATTGCCCCTGCAGAATGAGGCTTAGAATTGTCTTGAAGAAGAAACCGCACGACAGTTATGTAATGTTGGTTGCATAGCTTCAGGGGAAAATTCTCACCATGCCCTCGTACTTGGCGGGAGACACTATTTTCCATAACATCTTTACGCGCTCACTAAGAGCTCAGGAATGAAAAGAGCGACATAATTCTACCTAGAGTCGTACTAGAGACACTGCCAAACACATGTTTGCAAAGCTTTATCGGATTTTCACAGTCGTTTCCATTTCGCGACCGATCGTAACTTACTTTCTGGACAGCCTTCGTAATATTTGATGTAACTGATTCGTAACTGTTCGGTGTTTCACTGTGGTGCCAACTACTGATCAAATTGCTGTTGAAAATGCAATACGATTCTCCAGAGCCATGTGCCGAACACAATGGTGTTCCCTTTCGGTAGTGCCACTCCCCGTCCGGAACCCCGTCTTCTTGTGATCTTACATTCTCGTGACTGCCATTGCCAGCAATCATGTACAGTGGCTACATTCCTGCCAAGTGTTGCTGCAGTATCGCATAAGGAACATCCAGCTTTCCGAACCCCTATTACCGACCTCGTTCTAACTCAGTGAGGTGTTGGTAACAGCATCTTTGCCACCTTAATGGCGTTATTGACTAACATCAACTCACGAATTCCAATTACAAAGGTAACCAATGCTCACAACCGTTACAGCGTGTAATTAAAGCAAACGAAATTCGCATCCTCACAGCGGCACTTCTAGCTCCACTCTTATGCAATGGCAGGAATTTGAGTAGATATTGTTTCAGATGTAGAAACGCGCCACCTACTCTCATTTATGTCGCACGACTCCTTCTTCGTGTTGCTATTTTTTTTTCATGAGTGTTCACATGAGGGACTGCTCAGAGTAATCCCCTCGAATTTTTTATGTGAAAACTCTTAAAGCTTTTTCATGAAACATATGTGACTAATATTCTACGCTGTTGTTCTTCACGTCTTCATATTTGCAGGGCTGTGCCATTAAAGAACTCCAAACTGCGGCGTGTAACATGGCGTTGTGTAACGTAGCTGTGTTGGTGCGTCAGAAACAGCGTGCTGTTGCTGAGTTTCGAATTCGAAGAGTTCGTCCACAAATCAGACATGCTCTCCTTCAGCATGAGCGCTGCGACATCTGTGCAACAACCCAACGACTTCGGTTCACTATCATCAGTCATCCACCATCTGCCCCATCCGATTCTCATCTGTTTCCGGAACTTAAAGAACACTTTTGACGACTTCACTTTGATAGTGATGAAGCGGTGCTTCTACAGGGAAGGTAACAAGAAACTGATTTCTTATGGGGAGAAACGCACTCGTGCCACGGCGTCTATCATGAAAAATAAATATGTAGACATGACAAATAAATTTGTAAAATGTTAACAACGCACGCTTTATTTAAAAAACTTTAGGAGTTTTCACATAAAAATTTGGAGACATTACTTTTCACCACACCCTGACGTATAAAGGGTGGTCCATTGATCTTGACCGGGCCAAATATCTCACGAAATAAGCATCAAACGAAAAAACTACAAAGAACGTAACTTGTCTAGCTTGAAGGGGGAAACCAGATGGTGCTATGGTTGGCCCGCTAGATGGCGCTGCCATAGGTCAAACGGGTATCAACTGCGTTTTTTTAAATAGGAACGCCCATTTTTCATTACATATTCGTGTAGTACGTAAAGAAATATTAATGTTTTAGTTGGACCACTTTTTTCGCTTTGTGATACATGGCGCTGTAATAGTCACAAACATATGGCTCACAATTTTAGACGAACAGTTGGTAACAGGTAGGTTTTTTAAATTAAAATACAGAACGTAGGAACGTTTAAACATTTTATTTCGGTTGTTCCAATGTGATACATGTACCTTTGTGAACTTTATCATTTCTGACAACGCATGCTGCTACAGCGTGATTACCTGCAAATACCACATTAATGCAATAAATGTTCAAAATTATTTCAGTCAACCTCAATGCATTTGGAAATACGTGTAACGATATTCCTCTCAACGGCGAGTAGTTCGCCTTCCGTAATGTTCTCGCATGCATTGAGAATGCGCTGACGCATGTTGTCAGGCGTTGTCAGTGGATCACGATAGCAAATATCCTTCAACCTCCCCACAGAAAGAAACCCGGGGACGTCATATCCGGTGAACGTGCGGGCCATGGTATGGTGCTTCGACGACCAATCCACCTGTCGTGAAATATGCTATTCAATACCGCTTCAACCGCACGCGAGCTATGTGCCGGACATGCATCATGTTGGAAGTACATCGCCATTCTGTCATGCAATGAAACATCTTGTAGTAAGATCGGTAGATCATTACGTAGGAAATCAGGATACATTGACCATTTAGATTGCCATCGATAAAACGGCGGCCAATTATCCTTACTCCCCTAATGCTGCACCATACATTAACCCGCCAAGGTCGCTGATGTTCCACTTGTCGCAGCCATCGTGGTTTTTCCGTTGCCCAATAGTGCATATTATGCCGGCTTACGTTACCGCTGTTGGTGAATGACCCTTCGTCGATAAATAGAACGCGTGCAAAAAATCTGTCTTCGTCCCGTAATTTCTCTTGTGCCCAGTGGCAGAACTGTACACGACGTTCAAAGTCGTCGCCATGCAATTCCTGGTGCACAGAAATATGGTACAGGTGCAACCGATGTTGATGTAACATTCTCGACACCGACATTTTTGAGATTGTGATTCTCGCGCTGTTTGTCTGCTACTGATGTGCGGATTAGCCGCGACAGCAGCTAAAACAAATACTTATGCATCATCATTTGTTGCAGGTCGTGGTTAACGTTTCACATGTAGCTGAACACCTCCTGTGTCCTTAAATAACGTAACTATCCGGCAAACGGTCCGGACACTTGGTTGATGTCGTCCAGGATACCGAGCAGCACACGCCCGTTGGGCTCAAAATGGCTCTGAGCACTATGGGACTTAACATCTGTGGTCATCAGTCGCCTAAAACTTAGAACTACTTAAACCTAACTAACCTAAGGACTCCACACACATCCATGCCCGAGGCAGGATTCGAACCTGCGACCGCAGCAGTCGCGCGCTTCCGGACTGAGCGCCTAGAACCGCGAGACCACCGCGGCCTGCACGCCCGTTGGGCATTTTGATCACAATAGCCATACATCAACACGATATCGATCTTTTCCCCAATTGGTAAACGGCCCATTTTAACACGGGTAATCTATGTCAAGCAAATGTTACGTGGCAGAATGTTACGTGATATCACGCACTTATTCGTTTGTGACAATTACAGCGCCACCTATCACAAAGCGAAAATAGTGATCCAACTAAAACATTCATATTTCTTTACGTACTACACGAATGCGTAATAAAAAATGAGGGTTCCTTTTTAAACAAACGCAGTTGATATCCGTTTGACCTATGGCAGCGCCATCTAGCGAGCCAACCATAGCGCCATCTCGTTTCCCCCTTCAAGCTAGACGAGTTTCGTTCTTTGTGGTTTTCTCGTTTGATGCTTCTTTCTTGAGATATTTGGCCCGGTCACTATCAATGGACCACCCTGTATATACAGGGTGTAACGAGTGTAAGTGCAGATGTTTTTGTATTTGTTACCTTAATTAATACACACATCAGTGTTTGGTTGTTTCTCTGCATCGAACAGTCTTCTTGCAAACACTTCACATGATTTACTATTTAATGTTTTGTTCATGGTCGTAACTGAACAAGTCATTGGGCTACCCTTGTCAGTATAGACTAATAATTCTGCTTCAACTCCACAACACCTCAGCACCTGACTTGGTGCCCAGGGGAAAATAAACATTAAAGGCTTGCTATTGCCGCATGAACTTGGAGGTACTATCCAACCTAAAAACATACGACTTGCAATAGCTATAATCATTAGTGTGAAAATGACGCAGATATTGGTGTAATGTAGTTCAGTACGCATTCCTCAGTCACCAATAGAAATATCTGCACCTATATTCTTACACCCTATGGATAAGTGGTGTGAAAATGACGCAGATATTGTTGTAATGTAGTTCAGTACGCAGTCCTCAGTCACCAATAGAAATATCTGCACCTATATCCTTACACCCTATGGATAAATGGTGGTCAGAAAAAGTCTGGAAATCTTGTAAGGGTGTTGCAGGGTAGGTTATGTTGAGAAATTAATTGCTAAGAAAAAAGATTTTTATGTTGCACGGTTTCCGATTTAATTAGCAAGGATGTTAGTCAATGAGGTAGTTGCGGACGATAAAATGCGGTAATGCACAGACATTTGCGGGTCTTTGGTTTAACACTTGTTCAGATGCTCATTACCGGTTAAAATGCGCCTGTTTCAGAAGTGAAAAAATTTACGTAATGAAACCAAAAGAAAGTACTATCTCTGGCATGTTGCTTGGATTTGTGTGCTCAAAAATCTGGGTGGTTAACTCAATGCTAATTGATTGGGAAACAACGCAATGTATCGAATTTTTTACTTAACTGTTATGTCTAGCACACCCTATCCAGCAAGAATCTTACAAGCTTCTTTCTGACCACCCTACGGTGTGTTAGGAATATAAACGATGATATTTTTATCGCTATCTCAGGACGGTATATCGAATAACATTACGTCAGTATTTACTTTATTTGCAGGCTGATAATTACAGCCATTACAAATCGCATAGTTTTAGACTGTATATTACCTCCAAGTACATGTGGCAAGAGCAAGACATTAATGGCTATTTTAACCTGGGAAGCAAGGTAGGTATCGAAATGTTGATGTCTGAACGCAGAACTGTGAGTTACACTGCCAGGAGTAGTCCACTTAGTGGTGCAGTTGTGACTTTGTAGAAAACATCAGCTCGTAAACTATGTGTGTGCGGGAAGACTGTTAGACGCAGATGAAAAACAACTAACACACTGAAGTTGGTATATATTTAGGTACCAGTGATCACAATATCTGCACTTGTACTCCACACACGCTGTACCTGGACCTTGTGGTGTATGACTGTAAGATCTCCCTTTGTTGTTCCATGGGCAAACGGCTGCTGGGAAGAATGACTGTCGATTAACCTCTGATTTTCTCGTGATCACTTCACGACCTGTATGTGGGTGAAAGTAATGTGTTGTCCAACTCTTCTTGGAACAAAACTTCTCGGAATTTCTTCTTCACGCTTCTTCGTGATACACAACGCCTGCCTTACGTCTCGCGTCATTTGCCACTGGATTCTGCTTATCACCTTCGAAATTCTTTCGCGCTTACTGAGAGATACTGTGTCGAAACGTGCAGCTCTTCGTTCGATCTTCTCTATGTCTTTTATGAAATCAGTCTATTATATCCTAGATTAATGAGCAATACTAAAAAATCATTGTAGCAAGTGTTGTTCTAAGCCACTTCTTTCATGAAAGATCTATATGTCCTTACGATCCTTCATATGAACTTCAAACTGGCATTTGCTTTACCTACAATGTGATCATTCCACTTTAGGTCACCGTGGGTAATTCTGATTAGTTACTATTGACAACAACTTGGCGCCCTTCCGGCGTTATGCAGTAGAATACTTAAATATATGTTGCAAACAGTAACGGCCCTCTAAGGCTTTCATGTACTATTCCGAAAATTGGTTACACATCTTTCGATTTCAGCTTATTAAGAGCAACACGCTGTGTTCTGCATATTTGGAAGACCTGAATAAGGTTACACATTGGTAAGATCGTACTTTGTACACTAATCATCAGTGCTGAACTTTATCGAATCCTTTCCAGATGTCAATAAATACGGCATCAAGCTGTTCACCTTTCGCTACGGCACTCTATATTTGATGCCTGGACGGAGTGAGTTTTCTTTCGCAGGATTTTGCTTGACGGAATCCATAGGGAAACTTGGGGCAGAATGGGAAAGCAGGTCACAACGGAACTGTGCTGTTTTGCAGACTGAAGAACACAACAACCTAATGTAGTGAGCGTGACTGTAGCTGTGTGTCTGAATGGAAGGAAAGGTGCGACAGCCATTTCTACTTGATTCGAATGGCGACTGGTAAGTGAACGGTTGTCGTCCATGTCTCAATTTGTGTTTTTATAACATTTGGTGAACTTCAAAGCGAGATAAACCGTTATTTGTTAATTATACACCTGTAAGTGACGTGAAATCTTGAGGTGAATGGCATTCGCTGTACCTTAGTAAAAGAACACCTTTAAGTCGATCACTTATTATGCTCCGAAAAAGCTGTAAACGTGAAATGTGTGTCACATTGGCTAGCCGCGAGGTCCAGGGCGCCTTGTCACGGTTTGCGCTGCTCCCTCCCCGTCAGAGGTTCGAGTATTCTCTCGGCCATGACTGTGTGTTTTGTCCTTAACCTAAGTTAAGTAGTGTATAAGCCTAGGTACCGATGACCTCAGCAGTTTCGTCCCATAGGAATTTACCAAAAATTTCAAAATTTCCATGAAATGTGCTCTTGGAGCGGAACGGGTCAGTAGAGAATGGGATAGTGTCCCACTGTGCCTAGTCATTTTTTAATGCAAGCAGATTTCAAGTTATACTTTCCTCTTTTCCTCTGGTTTTTCCAAATGGTGTGAACTTACTTTATAAAGATTGGTAGACAGTAACTATACGTTAAATCAATAGAAATGAAAGATACAGCCAATTTGTCTTCTCAAAAGGGAGTTTTAAAAGCTTCTAAGGAGCTTAACGTACCCAAATCCACGTCAAAAAGTTACGTTGGTAAAGCTAATAATAATCCCATACCAGATGGAAAATTTAAAAGGGTGTTCACTGAAGAACAAGAGGAGTAGTTGGTAGCGTTCCTGAAGCCTATGGATACCAGACTCTGAAGTTCAACGATGTTCCATTGTCGTATCATTAGCCTATCAACTAGCAGAAGGAAATGGTGTACTACAATGATTTGAGAGAAAGTACATCTGGTGCACAAGCGATGGGATTCAATAAAGTAACAATAACAGTAACTGGACACTAAGCATTAAAAGTAATTGCACATTTTAAAAGAAATTACAGTATTTTATTGTTATTGACGAATTTTTTTGTATTTTCTATATCCCTTAGTCGAAATATTTCATTAAACCACTTTATGTATTAATTTTAATATGATAATTTAACGTTTAGGCAATAATTTCAAAAACATTTACAATTCCATTCTGCCCGTGGTTGGGGCAGAACGGGAAATACGCAAGCATTTCTTTGAAAAAATGTAAAAGGTGCATAACATAATGTTATAAGCGATTTTCAAGTAAAGTACATTAGGGTATACTACAAGGCGATGTTTTACAAGTTTAAGAAGCGTTTTCTTGTGTTCCTCTGTTTTAAAAAAATTCTTGTTCTGCACGTTTCCCATATTGAGTTTTGTAGATGCAATTTCCGTTCTCCAAAAACATCAGGTAATGTGAGAGTGGAACGTATCTCGTCAGTTTACAACTGATTCCCGTCAGCGACAGTGATCAACAATTGAATCCAGTGAAATTTTTTTAAGTGCTTTATCTGAAAACTACCTTGAGCAGTTAAACAGAGAACCGACTCGTGGCGATAACATATTAGACCTTCTGGTGACAAACAGACCCGAACTCTTTGAAACAGTTAACGCAGAACAGGGAATCAGCGATCACAAAGCGGTTACTGCATCGATGATTTCAGCCGTAAATAGAAATATTAAAAAAGGTAGGAAGATTTTTCTGTTTAGCAAAAGTGACAAAAAGCAGATTACAGACTACCTGACGGCTCAACACAAAAGTTTTGTCTCAAGTGCAGATAGTGTTGAGGATCAGTGGACAAAGTTCAAAACCATCGTACAATATGCGTTAGACGAGTATGTGCCAAGCAAGATCGTGAGAGATGGAAAAGAGCCACAGTGGTACAACAACCGAGTTAGAAAACTGCTGCGGAAGCAAAGGGAACTTCACAGCAAACATAAACATAGCCAAAGCCTTGCAGACAAACAAAAATTACGCGAAGCGAAATGTAGTGTGAGGAGGGCTATGCCAGAGGCGTTCAATGAATTCGAAAGTAAAGTTCTATGTACTGACTTGGCAGAAAATCCTAAGAAATTTTGGTCTTATGTCAAAGCGGTAGGTGGATCAAAACAAAATGTCCAGACACTCTGTGACCAAAATGGTGCTGAAACAGAGGATGACAGACTAAAGGCCGAAATACTAATTGTCTTTTTCCAGAGCTGTTTCACAGAGGAAGACTGCACTGTAGTTCCTTCTCTAGATTGTCGCACAGATGACAAAATGGTAGATATCGAAATAGACGACAGAGGGATAGAGAAACAATTAAAATCGCTCCAAAGAGGAAAGGCCGCTGGAACTGATGGGATACCAGTTCGATTTTACACAGAGTACGCGAAGGAACTTGCCCCCCTTCTTGCAGCGGTGTACCGTAGGTCTCCAGAAGAGCGTAGCGTTCCAAAGGATTGGAAAAGGGCACAGGTCATCCCTGTTTTCGAGAAGGGACGTCGAACGGATGTGCAGAACTATAGACCTACATCTCTAACGTCGATCACTTGTAGAATTTTGGAACACGTATTATGTTCGAGTATAATAACTTTTCTGGAGACTAGAATTCTACTCTGTAGGAATCAGCATGGGTTTCGAAAAAGACGGTCGTGTGAAACCCAGCTCGCACTATTCGTCCACGAGACTCAGAGGGCCATAAACACGGGTTCCCAGGTAGATGCCGTGTTTCTTGACTTCCGCAAGGCGTTCGATACAGTTCCCCACAGTCGTTTGATGAACAAAGTAAGAGCCTATGGACTATCAGACCACTTGTGTGATTGGATTGAAGAGTTCCTAGATAACAGAACGCAGCATGTCATTCTCAATGGAGAGAAGTCTTCCGAAGTAAGAGTGATTTCAGGTGTGCCGCAGGGGAGCGTCATAGGACCGTTGCTATTCACAATATACATAAATGACCTTGTGGATGAAATCGGAAGTTCACTGAGGCGTTTTGCAGATGATGCTGTGGTGTATCGAGAGGTTGTAACAATGGAAAATTGTACTGAAATGCAGGGGGATCTGCAACGAATTGACGCATGGTGCAGGGAATGGCAATTGAATCTCAATGTAGACAAGTGTAATGTGCTGCGAATACATAGAAAAAAAGATCCCTTATCATTTGGCTACAATATAGCAGGTCAGCAGCTGGAAGCATTTAATTCCACAAATTATCTGGGAGTACGCATTAGGAGTGATTTAAAATGGAATGATCATGTAAAGTTGATCGTCGGTAAAGCAGATGCCAAACTGAGATTCATTGGAAGAATCCCAAGGAAATGCAGTCCGAAAACAAAGGAAGTAGGTTACAGTACGCTTGTTCGCGCACTGCTTGTATACTGCTCAGCAGTGTGGGATCCGTACCAGATAGGGTTGACAGAGATAGAGAGGATCCAACGGAGAGCAGCGCGCTTCGTTACAGGATCATTTAATAATCGCGAAAGCGTTACGGTGATGATAGATAAACTCCAGTGGAAGACTCTGCAGGAGAGACGCTCAGTAGCTCGGTACGGGCTTTTGTTAAAGTTTCGAGAACATACCTTCACCGAAGAGTCAAACAGTATATTGCTCCCTCCTACATATATCTCGCGAAGAGACCATGAGGATAAAATCAGAGAGATTAGAGCCCACACAGAAGCATACCGACAATCCTTCTTTCCACGAACAATACGAGACTGGAATAGAAGGGAGAACCGATAGAGGTACTCAGGGTACCCTCCGCCACACACCGTCAGGTGGCTTGCGGAGTATGGATGTAGATGTAGATGTGTGGAACTGTCCGAAATTTCACATTGTAAAGTTAATGACCTGTACTTTTTTCGAGTCTCTTGGGACTCGATGTAACTCCGGCAACATTTGAAGAATAGTTGCTAGAAGAGAAGACAGTTCTTTCGCTTAATCGCTGTCCGGTGAAAAAATCTTTCCACTATTGAGCCATTTTATTTGACTTCCTATTCTGCCATCACTTATTACAGTATCTGATATCTGAAATCAGGAACCACATTACAATATCCCGCTAAGGAAAAATTTCGTAAGAACGAATTCAGAACTTCATCATTCTGTCATATCTTGTTTCTGTATCAGCATGGTTTCGACCGTTTACTAACGTGTTGTGAGACCAAAACCATTTACAATTTTTAGTTGCTCATCTGGTGCAAATGGCTCTAAGCATTAAGGGCTTTAACATCTGAGGCCATCAATCCCCTAGACTTAGAACGACTTAAACCTAACTAACTTACGGACATCACACACATGCATGCCTGAGGCAGGACTCGAACCTGCGACCGCAGCAGCAGCGCGGTTCCGGACTAAAGAGCCTAGAACCGCTCGGCCACAGCGGCCGGCCAATTTTTAGTTGTATTGGGTGGCTTGTTTAAATAGAATTCCCTACATTTTCATTTGCAGTCCTCTCATTCTTTTTCTGTCTATCGCACGCAAACATAAACACACACACGCACACACACACACACACACACACACATACACACGCACACACACACAACACATGGACACGCACGCGTGTGCGGCGCGGACGCTTACAAGCACACGAGTAAACATGTCCATCTTTTTCAACAGAGAAAAAACAGTTAACGTCACATTTGGCTGCCACATCCACACTCGGGGCAGGATTGCAACACGCGAATATGAGATTAATAAGCAGCGATGAGAGCCCGATCAATCGAAGCAGCTTCACGTTAAAAAACAAATATCTGTCTGTCGCTAGTCAATTGTATCGAGGGGTTGCATCATGTTACAAATTATCTTTTCTTATTGGGGATTCAGATTTCTTACATCGTACATTTTCTGAACAGTGTTTCTTGCTTAGACATATATGTCTCGTGCGTGAGTGTGTGTGTGTGTGTGTGTGTGTGTGTGTGTGCGCGTGCAAGTTTCATTAATGGCGATAAAAGTTTAGGTACTTGTGTTGTACGGATAGACAATGCTCACAGCCACACACAAATAACAAGAGGGAAATGAAGTAAAGGAAATCATGAATTACGTTCTTAGAGTATGTGACAGGATAAGTGATAATATTAGATTAGAAATTTCACTCTAGACAAGTGACATTATGAATCTATGACTTAGAACGATGGAAATTATATCTTTGTTAATATGTCGTTTGTATTCTTAATGGACGCACCTACACTCTCCATTTTTGCGGCTAATATTGACCCCCATTACTGCGAGCTCAGCGTAATTAGTACAGTTAGCGGCCGTGTTTTGCAGTGACTGGTACGTCGCAGCAATTTATTTCTGTTACCTAATTAGAGCGTGAAGGCAACTGAGGCGTGTGTGTTTTACTGATGACTGATACATCTCCTAGAGCGCTTCGCGGACCGCGCCACTAATTACAAAATTCTCTGTATCTCGAAAATAGCTTATGAAAGCATTTACGGCATGTTAATTACTTAAAATGAACGCATTTCAGATGCGCAGTAAGGGTAGTCAAATATCTGGCACAGGTAAATATCGCTTAAACGGACCCTCGATATGCCTACGCCACGAAGGTAGCCAGAAATTAGTACACCGCCTAGTGCTACACTACCATAAAGTTTAACAATTATAACGTCTACGGGTAGCGTCTTCCAATAGTAATGCGTCACGTTTACGAACGCAGCCTGTGATTAAATTCTGAATAAAAATCACCAGCAATAGTGCCCAAAGATTTCCGGTATAGAGAGTCACCCTCGTTCTGCCAGCGGCCTTATTGCAGAGTGTAGAGTAACGGACAGATATTTTGGGCCACCCCTCTGGTGGGAAATTTCCCCTAAAGGAAGTGGAAACCGCTACATTAGAGATTCATAATGCACATCCACAGGGCATGTGGCTCGTTATTGGAAAAGTGTCACAACGACCTCTGCATTGACAAAAGATTCCACATTAGTGCCCCATTAGGATCTCCAGGAAGGGCCCGACACGCGGGAGGTAGCCATGAGAAAAAGAATGAATAATCAACGAAACGTAACATTCTATGGTTAATATTTTTGTCAGGTGGCTTCTTACACCCGTCAGATATGTAAAGAACTACATTTTCAAACATCAGCTTAAAAATAATCCTTTGTTACCTACCAGTTTCCGTCACTAAGACTATCAACAGCAGAATGAGAAATGCAATGTACACATTATCTTCAGCAGATAACATTAACACAAAAGTCAAACAGAAATATAAATGTACTTACAACCGCAAATACATTGGAAGGAAAAGGAAGTCATCTTTCTCTTAGATGTTTCGAAATCCTCAACTTTAGAATGATTGTACATGACCATCTAAAAACTATCATGGCCTTAAATAGCAACAAATTGGTCTTACAATAACACACTACCAAATGTACAGGAACTATCATGAATAATTATTTTAGTTGATTGGAAAACACTAAGAACACCTGTTCACTGTGTACTACAAAGAATTAAGTGCTAAATATATACTACCATATTCAGTTCGATTGCCTACAAAGATATACACTGCCAGCAGTGAAAAGACACCAGCATGTAATATGATTCTGCAACATTAACGCTACAAGCGGTAATTGATGAAAAGTACACAGGCAGGTCCTTCAGCAACACATGAATTTCAAGAAATATTATTCCAACTTCCGCAAAACTGATGATTATATTCCGAGTCTCCATAAGGCTGATGATATAATCACAGTGTAACACGATTTTTTCTAATATATACTTCACTGTTTCTATAGTTTTCACGCTGGCTGTGTATGTCTTTGCAGGCAGTCGACATTGAATATTGTAGGATATATTTTGAATTATATTTCTTGGAGCTCTTACTGAGCATGTAATTCGTCACGATCATTCCTCATGATAATTCATTTACATTGCATCGTGTCATTGTAAGATCAATTTGTTGCTGTTTAAGACCATGAAATAAAATAGATGGTATTGTACAATTATTGTAACGTTGAAGGCTATCGCAAAATTTAAGAGAAAGATTAATTGCTTTCCCATCTAATATATTTGCCTTTGTAAGAACTTTTACATTTTTCTTTAACTTTTATGTTAGGATTGTTTACTGGAAATACTGTGTCCATTGCAATTTTCATTCTTCTGTTGATAGTCTATCAGCGATGATGGTCTGAGCGATCGAAACCGAAAGAAAATGAAACCTTATTTGTACTACTGATGGATAAAATTGCAGTTTCTTTAAATATTTGGCGGGTGTAGAAAGTCACCTCACTAAAATATTAATTACTACGCCTAAACCGGCACATAAAGTGAGTTTCCAATATCAACACTGCAAGCTGAAATTAATAAATAGTGATAGGCAATTTCCTCCATCAAGAGAAACATTTCAAGAAATATCATTCCAACTTTTGCAAAATTGGAGGTTATATTACTGTGTCCCATACGGTTGACGACATAATCATATTGTAATACGACGTTTTCTAAGATGTACCTCACTGCTTCTGTTCTTTTGACTGCTAGCAGTGTATGTATTTGTAGGAAATCGACGCTGAATATTGTAGGTCATACTTTACATTGTAATACTTGGAGATCTTAGTGAACATGTGATCGGTATTGTTCTCTGGTCAGGGACCATTCTTCATGGTAATTACTTTACATTTGTTCGAGTATTATTGTAGGATTAATTTTTTGCTGTTTAAAATCGTTATACCAAATAGAAAGCCATGTAAAATCATTGCATTGCTGAGAACTTTCGAAACATCTGAGAGAATGATTTACTGGGTTTTGGAAGTACTTTTATATTTAGCTTAAACTTTTGTGTTAACTTTATTTGTTGGAGGTATGTGTGCATTGCACTTTTCATTTGTCTGCTAATAGTCTTCCAGTGGTGGTCTGAGTGACAGACACCGGTAGAGAATAAGAAAAAATGATAAACGGGAGTAAGATTCATTACGATGGGAAACTAGGTCAGAGAATGATTTACTGAGAACATCTCAGTTACAGCGTTGTCCTCATCCGAATCGACAGAAAACCAATGCCTGCAACAATAGTTGAGGTTTACATTACGATGCCACGAGCAGAAGGTGAGGAGATAGAGAAAGCATATGGGCATATTAAAAGGGTAATTAAATACGTAAAGAGAGAAGACAATGTAATCATCATCGATGATGAATGCGGTTGTGGGGGAAAGAATAGAATAAAAACTTGTGGGGGAAAGAATACAGTAAAGAGTTACAGGAGAATTTCGGCTTGGTAGTAGGAATGAGAGACATACGAGATGACACTCATGATCGAGCAACATATTCACAAAATTTACTACTTTCAGCAGGTCAGTAAAATCCGTGGAATACTAAGACTCTAGGGGTATTTGCGTGCCGTCATAATCACCTCTCTCCTGTAATTGCGTATCAGCAGCGTCTTACTGACAGTCCCTGAATTTCCAATGCGCGTAAACAAGTTCAGTGAAACTGACTTAGGATACGCACTTGATCATCAATGTTTTGATGACAGATTATTGTATAATATTAAAGTTCAACGTCCTTACGCTTTCCTTTAAGGAAAATGAACTTGAGCTGCATCAGAGCAGGCGCATTCCGAAACAGTGGTGAAGCATTTTATTGTAGAGCGAAAACGAGTTCACATGTGCGTCTATTACACTACTGGCTATTAAAATTGGTACACCACGAAGATGACGTGCTACAGACACGAAATTTAACCGACAGGAAGAAGATGCTGTGATATGCAAATGATTAGCTTTTAAGAGCATTCACACAATCTTGGCGCCGGTGGCGACACCTACAAAGTGCTGACATGAGGAAAATTTCCAACCGATTTCTCATACACAAACAGCAGTTGACCGGCGTTGCCTGGTGAAACGTTGTTGTGATGCCTCGTGTAAGAAGGAGAAATACGTGCCATCACGTTTCCGACTTTGGTAAAGGTCGGATTGTAGCCTATCGCGATTGCGTTTTATCGTATCGCGACATTTCTGCTCGCGTTGGTCGAGATCCAATGAGTGTTAGCAGAACATGGAATCGGTGGGTTCAGGAGGGTAATGTGGAACGCCGTATTGGATCTCAATGGCCTCGTATCACAAACAGTCGAGATGAGAGGCATCTTATCCGCATGGCTGTAACGAATCGTGCAGCAACGTCTCGATCCCTGAGTCAACAGATGGGGCCGTTTGCAAGACAATAACCATCTGCACGAACAGTCCGACAACGTTTGCAGCAGCATGTACTATCAGCTCGGAGACCATGGCTGCGGTTACCCTTGCGCTGCATCACAGAGAGGAGCGCCTGCGATGGTGTACTCAACGACGAACCTGGGTGCGCGAATGGCCAAACGTCATTTTTTTGGAGGAACCCAGGTTCTGTTTACAGCATCTGGAAGGTCGCATCCGTGTTTGGCGACATCGCTGTGAACGCACATTGGAAGCGTGTATTCGTCATCGCCATACTGGCGTATCACCCGGCGTGATGGTATGGGGTGCGATTGGTTACACGTCTCGGTCACCTCTTGTTCGCATTAACGGCACTTTGAACAGTGGACGTTACATTTCAGATGTGTTACGACCCGTGGCTCTACCCTACATTCTATCCCTGCGAAACCCTACATTTCCGTATGATAATGCATGGCCGCATGTTGCAGGTCCTGTACGGGCCTTTCTGGATACAGAAAATGTTCGACTGCTGCCCTGGCCAGCACATTCTCCAGATTTCTCACTAATCGAAAACGTCTAGTCAATGGTGGCCGAGCAACTGGCTCGTCGCAGTACGCCAGTCATTATTCTTGATTAACTGTGGTATCGTGTTGAAGCTGCATGGGCAGCTGTACCTGTACATGCCATCCAAGCTCTGACGCGCCTAGAACCGCACGGCCACCGCGGCCGGCCCGTCAGAAAGGAGACGCCATTAGCGCATCTGACAGAGAGTGCAAAATGTGATGTGGTGGGCGCTCTTGGGGAAAGATACGCAAGCAACATAATTCTTGTGTTGGCAAAAGAATCACTGGAAGTAAAGGAGGTTATAAGTATTTTAATCTGTCATCAGTTGATAGTAGTGAAGTATCAATACGTTGTGGTAGGAAGGACCCGTCTATGTGCACAAGAATTGCGATCCTTAGTATCAATACGTTGTGGTAGGAAGGACCCGTCCTTGTGCACAATAATTGCGATGCTTAGATTAGGAAAGTGTGGAAACGATTGATTGAGTGACAAATATATTACATAAAACATATTTATTGAAAGTTTCAGAGGTCAGCAAATTACGTTTGTGAGTTTCATGGAATTGTCTTCCATCTCCCAATATCTCAAAAGCACAAATTATCTACATCTACTTGATTACTCTGCTGTTCACAATAAAGTGCCTGGCAAAGGGTCCAATGAACCACCTTCAAGCTGTCTCTCTGCCGTTCCACTCTCGAACGGCGCGTGGGAAAAACAAGCACTTAAATTTTTCTGTGCTAGCCCTGATTGGTCTTATTTTATCGTGACGATCATTTCTCCCTTTGCAGGTGGGTGCCATCAGAATGTTTTCGCAATGAGGTAGTGGATTCTAGTGAGCCGAAAACTGATGTGAGAGCATAGTTGGACGCGAAAGGCTGCGGAAAGAAAGCAGTTAACACTTGGGTAAAATAGCAATACCGTTATAGGACCAGTATTCTGGAGGCGGGAAATGTCTTCATTCGGAGACTGGCAGAATATAGCTGTTGATGGAGAATATTCGTGTTGAGGGACTGTTATGGGTGGCAGATAAAACAAATATACGTAAACATACCAACACGAAGAGAGTAAAAGGACAGAATTACTGACGATAACACCTTAACTCTAGAGCGATGACTCTACGAGTTATGTTGTATGAAGTGCTCTGGCACATACAAAAGAGTTTTTTAACATGTATGTTGACTGACATATTTTTGTTGACCGCATCATGTTGGAAGTGCCGGCTTTATTTCCAATATAATCTGCACGAAGCTCTTTAGTGAATGTATCACATCTGAAAATGTTGATTGTTTGCTAAGACCGATAATGTAAATGTTTTAAATATATGCAAATGATCGTGGTATAACAAGTTACCCGTACTGTACAAACATTTAAAAGGTTGACGTACTTCCAGCTGGCATTTTTAAATTAAATAATTTTCACTATACTTGTGAGGTACAGTCTGATATCGATTTTGTGACGTCAGAGGACAGGAAGACGAGTCTGTGGAAGAACAGCCTGCCAGAAGCTCAGGCAGTTGTGGTCAGTCTACTTAGAATCGCATTGGTGACCAACAGTGGGGTAGGAAAAATCCGTGTTTCGGTTTGACAAGCGAATTTCAGGAGTGCAGTCTAATGTAACAGCGGAATACGTTCTCGCTTCTCGCGCCCGGGTTCCCGGGTTCGATTCCCGGCGGGGTCAGGGATTTTCTCTGCCTCGTGATGACTGGGTCTTGTGTGCTGTCCTTAGGTTAGTTAGGTTTAAGTAGTTCTAAGTTCTAACGGACTGATGACCATATATGTTAAGTCCCATAGTGCTCAGAGCCATTTGAACCATTTTTGAACAGCGGAATATGAAGCAGCAGCGAGAGATCTTAGGAAGAGAATTGAGACGGAGGAAATGGAATGCGTGAATCGGAATACAGGTGTGAAATCTATTCTTCCATCCATGAATAATAGGATTAAATTTGACGAGAACGATATGAAGACTGATTTTGCGAATACAATGGAACGATCTAACGTATTCGAAAAGAAAATGGACAGAGAAGAGTTATTATTTATTTTGTTGACAACGTGTACCTGGCTTTGTGTTATAAGCTGCAATCGGTAGAGCTCACGTTTAACAGAGAACACATACAGAATGACTGTGGATGACACAGTCATCAAACAAATGGCAACGGGAGTGCGAATCAGTTGTGAAATAACGGGAGATTTAAGGTTGAAACAGAACAGAGAGTAATGATGACAGCTCAAGCAGGGAAGATATGTCAAGTTCAGGAAAATGCTGGAAAATCTGCAAGGAATTGGACCATAATACTTAAAACACATTGTAGAGAAAAAGAAGTCCATGTAAATGGTCGACCTAAAGTTTGCTGAGTAGATGCTATTTTTGGAAATGATGAGCTGTGAGGACGTTTTAATTAGCACGTAAAAAGTTTATGAAGTGGGAGAAATATAATTGTAATATTAATAGAGATGGTAAGGATATATTTTTATGTGGGCGCACTGGTCCAGAGGGATGGAAATGATGTGGAGAGTAATGGTGAGATAAATACAGTGGTGAGTATCTCCAAGGCACTGAATGCACAATCCGATACACAAGCTGTCAGAAAGAAAGAAATGGTTCAAATGGCTCTGAGCACTATGGGACTTAACATCTAAGGTCATCACTCCCCTAGAACTTAGAAATACTTAAACCTAACTAAACTAACCACATCACACACATCCATGCACGAGGCAGGATTCGAACCTGCGACCAAGCGCGTCAGAGTAAAGATGTTATCGTCAGTAATTCTGTCCTTTTACTCTCTTCGTGTTGGTATGTTTACGTATATTTGTTTTATCTGCCACCCATAACAGTCCCTCAATACGAATATTCTCCATCAACAACTATATTCTGCCAGTCTCCGAATGAAGACATTTCCCGCCTCCAGAATACTGATCCTATATCGGTATTGCTATTTTATCCAAGTGTTAACTGCTTTCTTTCCGCAGCCTTTCGCGTCCAACTATGCTCTCACATCAGTTTTCGGCTCACTAGAATCCACTACCTCATTGCGGAACCGGGCCACGCCATAATAGGTCAAGTTAGAAAGGATAGTTGAGTTATGCAGTACATTTAATTTAGTAATAACAACTACACTGTTTAAAAGTCGCAAGAGGGGGAGGTATACTAACAATGGGAGGCCACCAATTGTGAAATTCAGATTCGATTGATACTGCGCATAATAAAAGCTCATGGCCAGAGGTGTAATGTGGCAAAGCACCAAGATGCACTTCCCAGCCGTTGTCGAGAAAATCGACATTAACTGTCGCTGCGCTGCCGCTGCGGTGAAATACTCTGTACGATTAATAAGTTTCTACAGCGTCGTGGCGCAGTGGTAAGCGCTCGGGTTCATAATCCGAAGGTCGCCGGATCGAATCCTGCGCCATGCAACTATTTTTTATTGTTTTTTTTTTGTAATTCAAATGTATACCCCCCCCCCCCCCACACACACACACGTTATATATAATTCCCGGCAATCAGTTGCAACAATTATGCATATAATAAGTTGTTGAAAGAAGACGTAGAAACGATATTCCTAAACGAATACGTATATTTTAAGTCAAACGTTCGAATTAGAATAGAGACCCCACGAACACAAATTTCCTGTGGCAGGTATGAAATATAAACTCCGTTACTCGCTCGTTGCACTTGAAGGACAGATGTTGAATGGGCCGAAACGAGCCGCCGCATAACAGCGTAGTTGCCTGCTAACTTCGAAAGAAGGTAGATGCGGTCCCTAGCGCAACTTATAACATCGTCGAAAATCAGTGCGTACGTGAGAGCTTTGGTACATCCTGTTAAACAAACGGAAAAATGGAGACGGCACAATTGGAGAGCGATCCGGGCCCTTCGCATGAAAGTGATGTGATCGAAGAAGATTCTATACACAGTGAAGTGGCGAAACAACAATTGAAAGATGCGTTGGTGTATTTTGAAAGCCTCCTTCGTAACAGTAATCGCATCGCAGCAGAACCGTCATCATCAATCAACGAAGAAGCCATGGTAATTGGGGAAGAAATGTTCCAGAGTACGCTGCAAATGCTCGCCGAAAAAACCCTCGTTCATGATGAGGAATTGATAGACATTAATGAAATCGACGATAATAATGCCTACGAAGTCGTTGAAACGAGTCCCATTGCCAAAGAATCATCAGACGAATACGAGCCGGACGAGAAGAAAAAAAAAGGGTACGATTATATTTCTCTGGACTACAAAATTAGAGCTGTAAATCTGACCGAAGAACATCCAGGCTGGAGTCTCAAAACTCTACAAAAAAAGGGGTGCTCTCGTTTGACAAATATGGGCTATTTATCCAGGTGGGAAGAGCAAATCAAACGTGGCGGTAGCAAATTTGATAAATATTGTACCATCGATTCATGGGTGCATGATCGCTTCGTAGAAGCTCGACAAAACTTCCAGCAAGTTACTACCAGAAACCTGCAGCAGTGGGCCTTGGGCGCTGCAAGTCAGTTCCCAGATTTCAACTTCAAAGCTTCAAAAACATGGGTCACCGAATTTAAAAAGAAGCATGGTATTCGGCAACAGAAAATCACAAAATTTGTTTCCCGGAAAGAGACGGCTACCCAAGACGAAATTTTGGCCGCAGCGGACACATTTCGGATCCAGACGCGAACGTTGATAACTAACTTCCACAAAGATTTCGTAATTAATACTGATCAAACAGGTACGTAAAAAGCTGTTCACAAATGTCATATGACATGATGATAGAATATGATAATCTGATATATGATTGACAACACAGATTTCGTATATTTCTTATATAAACTATATTTTTATATTTTGTTTGTCAGGGTGCCAGTACCAGTCCACGTTCAACAGAACTCTCGCCGAAAAAGGGTCAAAGGCTGTCCTGGTAAGCCGACACGACATGATCTAGGTGACGCATTCGTATACGGCACAATATACAATCACGATATCTGGACGAGTCTTACCTCTTGTTTTCCTATGCCTCCAAGAGTCCACAGGTACGTTTGGACCCAGAGTACAGAAGACAGTCGACGAGTACGCCAAGAAGTATACCAACGTTGTTATTACATCCTCCAAATCCGGTAAACTAACAACGGGTTTGTTCATGGACTTCTTGCGTAATGCTTTGCAACCATACGTACAAAAGAAAGAGTTTCTCCTTCTGATCGACTCTTGGGGTGGGCAAACGAACTCGGCGTTATACGATGAGATGTTCCAGGACGATAAGAAGTTACCAACGTGCACTATAAAAGTCATTCCTCCAAAGTGCACTCCTCTCGTCCAACCGTGTGACGTGTATTTTTACCGGCAGGTAAAAAATTTAATCAAGCGCCTTCAAAATTGTGCTTTTTTAATCGAGCGAAACCGTGACATCAACTCCAGAGACGACTGTACAAAAATCCAATCCATCGTCCACCACCAATTGTCTTCTCCGATTTTTGCCGATATGATACGATACGCGTGATATGCATCAAACCTGACGAACGATAGAACAATTTTTCAGAATGTCAGTCAGGTGTGTTTCCCAACAGGTAATTAAAAAAACAATTGTTCTTGTAAAAACGCATCGTTTATCAGATGTGCTCGATGTCGTGCTGTTTTCTGTTTTCCATGTTTCTATGATAACTATCACTCTGGTTTGTGCGATACTCCAGCTACTTCTGGTCACTAATTGTTCATGATGTGCAAGTGTATACCGAACTTTTCAATATATTGTATCCCCTTGAATATTATTTGTGATATTGTGTTTCATTTCAAGTATTATTTTTCCACGACAAACGACTTTCAACAACTTATTATATGCATAATTGTTGCAACTGATTGCCGGGAATTATATATCATGTGTGTGTTTGTGTGTGTGTATACATTTGAATTACAAAAAAACAAATAATAAAGAAAAGTTGCATGGCGTAGGATTCGATCCGGCGACCTTCGGTTCACGAACCCGAGCGCTTACCGCTGCGCCACGACGCTGTAGAAAATTATTAATCGTACAGAGTATTTCACCGCAGCGGCAGCGCAGCGACAGTTAATGTCGATTTTCTCGACAACGGCTGAGAAGTGCATCTTGGTGCTTTGCCACATTACACCTCTGGCCATGAGCTTTTATTATGCGCAGTATGAATCGAATCTGAATTTCACAATTGGCGGCCCCGCCTTGAAATGAGCCACAGGCACAGGAAGACAACTACTGTCAATGAAAGTAAATTCAAGGACCTCACCTTAACCCATCTCCTGCAAGGTATATTGCGAGGACGTTAACAACAACGTCGAGTAAAATACCTCATGGGTAGTACGTTCCACGGAGCAACGACCTCTCCAGTTCTGAGAGCGTGACAGGCTAGAAGGACACACTAGCTGGGGATAAGCATTAGTTACAACGCTTATGTTCACTAAGACAATTACGAGGGCAGGTGGTTTTCCATCCCACGTTCTGGGCAGACTGTTAAGAATGCAACAGGACACCACTGTTAAACCCAGAGAAGTGGAAAAAGTACACTGCAGGCCTTTACGAAAGGGGGGGGGGGGGGCGGGGCGCCTGTATGACGAGTTAATAGAAGAAGAAATGGAAATCGAGGTGGAAGGCAAGGGGATCCAGTATTAGAGTAAGAGTTGAACAGAGCGTTGGAAGACTTGCTCACAAATCAGGCAGAGGGGATAGATTACATTCACTCGGAGTTTCAAAAATCTTGGGTAAGGCGACTGTCTAATGACTGTTCAAGTTTATTTGTAAAAGCTATGGAACCGCAGACATGCCACACACTTTGGAAAAAATATTGTATACACAGTCGGCGGGATAGCAAAGACTGATACCTGCGTGAGCTATATTGCGCAACAAGCTTAACTTCTTATGCATCCGAATTAACTGCTTTTGAGTCCTCAGTCTTCAGAATGGTTTAACATGCCCTGCTACGAATTAATTTTTGTGCCAATTTCTTCATTTCATAGTATGATTAACCGCTACGTATTCAATTATTTATTCGATGTATTCGGGTTTATGTCTTTCCCTACGGTTTTTACCCTTTACAGCTCCCTCTAGTTCCATGAAAGTTAATCCCTGATGTCTAAACTCACTTACTATCATCTAGTTCCGTCTACTTGTCAGTATACCAGATGTTCCATTCTTCATCGATTGTACGAGAACTACCGAGCGAGGTGGCGCAGTGGTTAGCACACTGGACTCGCATTCGGGAGGACGACGGTTCAATCCCGTCTCCAGCCATCCTGATTTAGGTTTTCCGAGATTTCCCTAAATCGTTTCAGGCAAATAACGGGATGGTTCCTTTCAAAGGGCGCGGCCGATTTCCTTCCCCATCCTTCCCTAACCCGAGCTCACGCTCCGTCTCTAATGACCTCGTTGTCGACGGGACGTTAAACAACACTAACCTACCTAATCTGTACGAGAACTTACTCATTTCCTATCCTATCAGTGTACTTAATTATCAGCTTCATTCTGTAGAATTACATCTCATGCTCTTCGAATCTTCTTTTTCGGTTTTCTCACAGTTCATTATTCATTACCATACAATTCTCTGCTCTAGACGCACATTCTCAGAAATTTCTTTCGCAATTTGAAGCCCGTGTTTGATACTAGCAGAGTTCTCTTGGACAGCAATATCTTCTATCATTTGCTAGTATGGTTCATCAATCATGTGTTAGTTTTACTTCCAATGTAGAACCATTTCTAAACTTCGTCATCACCAACTTCGATGCTAAGTTGAATCCTAACGTCAGCTTTATTCCTCCACATTGTTTTCGTCTTTCTTGGTTTTAATCTCAATTCGTGTTCTATACTCATTGGACATGTAATGCTTTGCATTCATTCACGGCAGTAACGTCATCAGCGTTTCTTATCACTGATATCCTTTCACTCTGAATTTTAGTCGTACTGTTTTACTTTTATTTTATTTCCATAATTGACTTTTGGATGTATAGACTGAACAGTGGGGGCTAAAGACTGGGTCACAGCCTTACACACTTAACATTCCGAACGCTTTTTTCGTGGTTTCCTTTCTTATTTACTCTCTTGCCACCCTAGCTGACCAGTGTGTCAGCCTGCCGTTTTAAGAAGAAGCGGCCCAAGATTCTAAATGATGACTGCTGTGAAAGATGAGCCCATGACTCTCCATCACACAACCAAATGACGCGATTTCCAGAGGGTGACATTGCGAGCAGCTGGCATTGAGTCGTCTTGAGCGGCTGATTACATTGACCCTTTCTTGATGTCAGCATCGTCAAGTGACTACTTTAGTGCTGCAAAATTTTGTACGTCGAGGTTAGGCCACGGTGTCTAAATGGGTATGAAAGAAACTCAATTCAGGGAGTCAGATATAAGTTTTCGGTAAGTGTCATGATTACCGTTTTTCAAAAGCAATAGGTTTACCTGCCTATCAGGCTTATAAGGATCGCTAGTTTAATTTTCTTTCAGATGCCGCGACGACGAAGTTTGTTATTAGCTACACTATTTAAAATTGCTACACCACGAAGATGACGTGCTACAGACGTAAAATTTAACCGACAGAAAGAAGATGCTGTGATATCATTAGCTTTTCAGAGCATTCACACAAGGTTGGCGCCGGTGGCGACACCTACAACGAGCTGACATGAGGAACGTTTCCACCGATTTCTCATACACAAACAGTAGTTGACCGGCGTTGCCTGGTGAAACGTTGTTGTGATGCCTCATGTAAGGAGGAGAAATGCGTACCATCACGTTTCCGACTTTGATAAAGGTCGGATTGTAGCCTATCGAGATTCCGGTTTTTCGTATCGCGACACTGCTGCGCGTTTTGGTCGAGATCCAATGACAGTTAGCAGAATATGGAATCGGTGGGTTCAGGAGGGTAATACGGAACGCTGTGCTGGATCCCAACGGCCTCGTACCACTAGCAGTCGAGATGACAGGCATCTTATCAGCATGGCTGCAACGGATCGTGCAGCCACGTCTCGATCCCTGAGTCAACAGATGGGGCCGTTTGCAAGACAACAATCATCTGCACGAACAGTTCGACGATTTTTGCAGCAGCATGGGCTATCAGCCGGAGACCATGGTTGCGGTTACCCTTGACGCTGCATCACAGACAGTAGCGCCTGCGATGGTGTACTCCACGACGAACCTGGGTGCACGAATGGTAAAACGTCATTTTTTCGGATGAATTCAGGTTCTGTTTACAGCATCATGGTAGTCGCATCCGTGTTTGGCGACATCGTGGTGAACACACATTGGAAGCGTGTATTTGTCATCGCCATACTGGCGTATCACCCGGCGTGATGGTATGGGATGCCATTGGTTACAAGTCTCGATCACCTCTTGTCGGCATTGACGGCACTTTGAACAGTGGACGTTTCATTTCAAATGTGTTACGACCCGTGGCTCTACCCTTCATTCGATCCCTGTGAAACCCTACATTTCAGCAGGATAATGCACGACCGCATGCTGCAGGTCCTGTACGGGCCTTTCTGGGTACAGAAAATGTTCGACTGCTGCCCTGGCCAGCATTCTCCAAATCTCTCACCAATTGAAGAACTCTGGTCAATGGTGGCCGAGCAACTGGCTCGTCACAATAAGCCAGTCACTACTCTTGATGAACTGTGGTATCGTGTCGAAGCTGCATGGGCAGCTGTACCTGTACACGCCATCCAAGCTCTATTTGACTCAATGCCCAGGCGTATCAAGGCCGTTATGACGGCCAGAGGTGGTTGTTCTGGGTACAGATTTCTCAGGATCTATCCACCCAAATTGCATGAAAATGTAATCACGTGTGATTCTAGTATAATATATTTGTCCAATGAATACCAGTTTATCATCTGCGTTTCTTCTTGGTGTAGCAATTTTAATGACCAGTAGCGTAATTACGAAGGTTCGAATCGTTTACTGCGATCTCTGGATTGACCCCATAAAGAAATCCACAACCCATTTCTCTTCCAATCCATAAAATCAAATACGAAACCGTGCCCCCCCCCCCCCCCTCTATGGACCTTGGTACGCACTTCAGGTTAACGTCCAGCCCTAATTAGTTCCTTGTAATCAGTTAAATTCAAGTTTCCTACAACAGAGCTCTCACCGAACCGATTCCTAGTAAGGCTAACACAAACCTCTGAGATGTCTAATCCAGTTTCAATGTCATTTGAGAATTTATCTTGCGGATACATATGCATGAAATTGTTCCTCTCATGATATGTTCTTGTAGAAACATGACAGTTAAAGCTCAGGTCTGAGATCTATCACGTTCTAAAACAATAGTGCATGGAGATATGAGATTGTAGGATAACGTCGATTAAGTAACGTACTAATTTCGGGAGGAGACCCGAACTGTCAATTTACTGAAAATCCTGATGAGGAGTGAGAGTTTTCGAAAGTGTAACTGTGATGCTGCTGGCACAGAACTCGACAGGAAACTATGGATCAAATTGAACAGAGCTTGCCCAGTGCGAGCCCTGTTCAGTTTGACCCATAGTTCTCTGTAGCACTTGGCATGGTCGATGTACAGACTCACTTCACAAATGGGGTGCTACAGAGTCTCCGGTTTGTGACTGTGGACTCCGAACCAGACGATCAAGCATTAGAGATGAATGTCCCTTGTGTTCCTATCAAGGGAGTTGGAGCAAATCATGAAAGCTGACGATACAGTTCCTACGCGGATCAGGAACTTATATTTCTACAAGTTTTATGTGTATTTTTGTGTAACTGTATTCTTATTATACACATATACTAATGTTGTTGTTGTTGTTGTGGTCTTCAGTCCTGAGACTGGTTTGATGCAGCTCTCCATGCTACTCTATCCTGTGCAAGCTTTTTCATCTCCCAGTACCTACTGCAACCTACATCCTTCTGAATCTGCTTAGTGTATTCATCTCTTGGTCTCCCTCTACGATTTTTACCCTCCACGCTGCCCTACAATACTAAATTGGTGATCCCTTGATGCCTCAACACGTGTCCTACCAACCGATCCCTTCTTCTGGTCAAGTTGTGCCACAAACTTCTCTTCTCCCCAATCCTATTCAATACTTCCTCATTAGTTATGTGATCTACCCATCTAATCTTCAGCATTCTTCTGTAGCACCACATTTCGAAAGCTTCTATTCTCTTCTTGTCCAAACTATTTATCGTCCATGTTTCACTTCCATACATGGCTACACTCCATACGAATACTTTCAGAAATGACTTCCTGACACTTAAATCAATACTGGATGTTAACAAATTTCTCTTCTTCAGAAACGCTTTCCTTGCCATTGCCAGCCTACATTTTATATCCTCTCTACTTCGACCATCATCAGTTATTTTGCTCCCCAAATAGCAAAACTCCTTTACTACTTTAAGTGCTTCATTTCCTAATCTAATTCCCTCAGCATCACCCGACTTAATGAGACTACATTCCATTATCCTTGTTTTGCTTTTGTTGATGTTCATCTTATATCCTCCTTTCAAGACACTGTCCATTCCATTCAACTGCTCTTCCAAGTCCTTTGCTGTCTCCGACAGAATTACAATGTCATCGGCGAACCTCAAAGTTTTTATTTCTTCTCCATGAATTTTAATACCTACTCCGAATTTTTCTTTTGTTTCCTTTACTGCTTGCTCAATATACAGATTGAACAACATCGGGGAGAGGCTACAACCCTGTCTTACTCCCTTCCCAACCACTGCTTCCCTTTCATGTCCCTCGACTCTTATAACTGCCATCTGGTTTCTGTACAAATTGTAAATAGCCTTTCGCTCCCTGTATTTTACCCCTGCCACCTTTAGAATTTGAAAGAGAGTATTCCAGTCAACATTGTCAAAAGCTTTCTCTAAGTCTACAAATGCTAGAAACGTAGGTTTGCCTTTCCTTAATCTTTCTTCTAAGATAAGTCGTAAGGTCAGTATTGCCTCACGTGTTCCAGTGTTTCTACGGAATCCAAACTGATCTTCCCCGAGGTTGGCTTCTACTAGTTTTTCCATTCGTCTGTAAAGAATTCGTGTTAGTATTTTGCAGCTGTGACTTATTAAGCTGATAGTTCGGTAATTTTCACATCTGTCAACACCTGCTTTCTTTGGGATTGGAATTATTATATTCTTCTTGAAGTCTGAGGGTATTTCGCCTGTTTCATACATCTTGCTCACCAGATGGTAGAGTTTTGTCAGGACTGGCTCTCCCACGGCCGTCAGTAGTTCCAATGGAACATTGTCTACTCTGGGGGCCTTGTTTCGACTCAGGTCTTTCAGTGCTCTGTCAAACTCTTCACGCAGTATCAAATCTCCCATTTCATCTTCATCTACATCCTCTTCCATTTCCATAATATTGTCCTCAAGTACATCGCCCTTGTATAGACCCTCTATATACTCCTTCCACCTTTCTGCTTTCCCTTCTTTGCTTAGAACTGGGTTTCCATCTGAGGTCTTGATATTCATACAAGTCGTTCTCTTATCTCCAAAGGTCTCTTTAATTTTCCTGTAGGCGGTATCTATCTTACCCCTAGTGAGATAGGCCTCTACATCCTTACATTTGTCCTCTAGCCGTCCCTGCTTAGCCATTTTGCACTTCCTGTCGATCTCATTTTTGAGACGTTTGTATTCCTTTTTGCCTGTTTCACTTACTGCATTTTTATATTTTCTCCTTTCATCAATTAAATTCAATATTTCTTCTGTTACCCAAGGATTTCTACTAGCCCTCGTCTTTTTACCTACTTGATCCTCTGCTGCCTTCACTACTTCATCCCTCAAAGCTACCCATTCTTCTTCTACTGTATTTATTTCCCCCATTCCTGTCAATTGCTCCCTTATGCTCTCCCTGAATCTCTGTACAACCTCTGGTTCTTTTAGTTTATCCAGGTCCCATCTCCTTAAATTCCCACCTTTTTGCAGTTTCTTCAGTTTTAATCTACAGGTCATAACCAATAGATTGTGGTCAGAGTCCACATCTGCCCCTGGAAATGTCTTACAATTTAAAACCTGGTTCCTAAATCTCTGTCTTACCATTATATAATCTATCTGATACCTTTTAGTATCTCCAGGGATTCTTAAACCAAGTGTTAGTTATGATTATGTTGTGCTCTGTGCAAAATTCTACCAGGCGGCTTCCTCTTTCATTTCTGTCCCCCAATCCATATTCACCTACTATGTTTCCTTCTCTCCCTCTTCCTACACTCGAATTCCAGTCACCCATGACTATTAAATTTTTGTCTCCCTTCACAATCTGAATAATTTCTTTTATTTCATCATACATTTCTTCAATTTCTTCGTCATCTGCAGAGCTAGTTGGCATATAAACTTGTACTACTGTAGTAGGTGTGGGCTTCGTATCTATCTTGGCCACAATAATGCGTTCACTATGCTGTTTGTAGTAGCTTACCCGCATTCCTATTTTCCTATTCATTATTAAAGCTACTCCTGCATTACCCCTATTTGATTTTGTGTTTATAACCCTGTAGTCACCTGACCAGAAGTCTTGTTCCTCCTGCCACCGAACTTCACTAATTCCCACTATATCTAACTTCAACCTATCCATTTCCCTTTTTAAATTTTCTAACCTACCTGCCCGATTAAGGGATCTGACATTCCACGCTCCGATCCGTAGAACGCCAGTTTTCTTTCTCCTGATAACGACATCCTCTTGAGTAGTCCCCGCCCGGAGATCCGAATGGGGGACTATTTTACCTCCGGAATATTTTACCCAAGAGAACGCCATCATCATGTAATCATACAGTAAAGCTGCATGCCCTCGGGAAAAATTACGGCTGTAGTTTCCCCTTGCTTTCAGCTGTTCGCAGTACCAGCACAGCAAGGCCGTTTTGGTTATTGTTACAAGGCCAGATCAGTCAATCATCCAGACTGTTGCCCTTGCAACTACTGAAAAGGCTGCTGCCCCTCTTCAGGAACCACACGTTTGTCTGGCCTCTCAACAGATACCCCTCCGTTGTGGTTGCACCTACGGTACGGCTATCTGTATCGCTGAGGCACGCAAGCCTCCCCACCAACGGCAAGGTCCATGGTTCATGGGGGGGATACTAATTTTATGTACCTGTATTTTTACACTGGATGTGAGCCATGCGAATAAATAAATAGGTAAATAATATGCCATTCAGAAGTCTTGAGTATCAAAAGAAAATCAGTTACTTAGAACGACTGTAAATATATACTGAGTGTACGGAACGCATATCGGATCATGCAGTCTGTATATGTACAGAATGTGCCAAGAGCCGCTGCCGGCCGCGGTGGACAAGCTGTTTTAGGCGCGAAGTACGGAACCGCGCGACTGCTACGGTCGCAGGTTCGAATCCTGCCTCGGGCATGGCTGTGTGTAATGTCCTTAGCGTAGTTGGGCTTAAGTAGTTCTAAGTTCTAGGCGACTTATGACCTCAGATGTTAAGTCCCATAGTGCTCAGAGCCATCTGAACCAAGAGCCGCTGAAGGGACATTTAGCAACGGCGGATTAATATAGAAATGTTGCCAACTCAACCGTGGCTGAGTACAGTATTACAGAACACAGTGAAATTACATTGTGCACTTCAAATGTGTGAACAGGCTCTGCTTGGTTCAAATGGCTCTGAGCACCATGGGACTTAACATCTGAGGTCATCAGTCCCCTAGAACGTAGAACTACTGAAACCTAACTAACCTAAAGACATCACACACATCCATGCACGAGGCAGGATTCGAACCTGCGACCGTAGCAGTCGCGCGGCTCCGGACTGAAGCGCCTAGAACCGCTCGGCCACCATCAGGCTCTGCTGCCAGTTATGAATTGTTTTATTAATTCCAACCACGAGTTTCATGCGGTTAAAGCACCATGAGACTGGAATAATAAGGAAATAATTACAGCTCAAATACGAGAACCTAGTGAGCTGCAGATCTGATACCGCTAAAAGATGAGTAAATCTGAAAAACATTAAGACTTCCTTTGTACAAGGCTGATAGCGTTAAGTGTGGGACACCGTTGTCATGTAAAATGATGGCGGAAACACTTTAGCCATAAAGTAAATGTTAACGTAGGGAAACCGTAAAAAGAGATAAAAAGATAAAGTGCAAAAACATTGAGTGTAATGAATTGCGTGGCCGGGAGAGGGTGATGGTGAGGGGGGTGGGGGCGGGGCGGGGGGGGGGGGGGGGGGGAGCCGCGAATAAAATATAAAAGCAATGAGAAGAAGTTGTCATGTAATTAAAAATTACTATAACAGAAGGAAGAGCCGGCGCAGAGGTAACTTCACGTTCACAACCATCAAACTGAATGAGGTGGAAATGCAGCGCCCTCGCCGGGCGTAAACTCGGAAGTGGTTCAGCGACGTATTGCGTGAGTTGAGGGCCAGCCAGATGGCGGTGCTGAAGCAGCAGGAATGTAAATGAAGGACAACGGATTGGTAAGGAAGGGGGATAGGAAAGGAAAGGGAGGAGGTTGAATATACGGGGAATCGTTTGTGTTAACATGAAAGAATAGGAAAAAGGGAGAATAAGAAGAAATGGAGTCACCTGAGGTTCACCATTTCCATCTATCTCACATGAACCTCTCGTCACAACGTTTCGCCTTCTGTCCCGCCTTCTTTATATTCTTTCGTATAAACACATACAGTTCCCCGTATATTCTACTTTCTTCCCTTTTCTCTCTTTCTCCCCCCCCCCCCCTCCCCGCCCCTTCCCACTCAACCACTCCTTCCTCCCCATTCACGTCACAGTCATTGATGTTCGCTGCTCCATCGCAGTTGCCTGCCTCCCCAGATGACTAGGTTGTTTCCAGCGTCGGTGTGCATGACAACTTGACACCATACTTAACGCTTTCACCGTTCAACCAAGTAAGTTTTAAACTTTTTCAGGTTCATTCACCTGTTTTCAGTATTACAACCGCTACTTGATAATTTATCGTAGTTTAGCTGTAATTATTTCTTTATTCTTCCAGTCTGATGATGTGCTAACTGTGTGGAAAGCCTAATAATAAACCAATCACATAATGTGAAGCAGAGACTGTTCATTTATGTGAACCACTAAATGCCGTTTCTGCGTCTGCCATGATGGAGTGGAATATACCATACGTATGGTAAATATATCATCTCGAAATTGCACTATGTGATCAACAGTATCCGGACACCTGGCTGACAATGACTTACAAATTCTAGGCGCCCTCCATCGGTAATGCTGGAATTCAATATGGTATGGCCCACCCTTGGCCCTGATAACGGCTTTCATTCTCGCAGGCGTACTTTCAATCAGGTGCTGGAAGGTTTCTTGGGGACTGTCAGCCCATTCTTCACGGAGTGCTACACTGAGAAGAGGTATAGGTGTCGGTCGGTGAGGCCTGGCATGAAGTTGACGTTCCAAAACATCCCAAAGGTGTTCTATAGGATTCAGCCTAGAACTCTGTGCAGGGCAGTCCATTATAGGAATGTTATTGTCGTGTAACCACTCCGCCACAGGCCGTGCTTTATGAACAGGTGTTCGATCGTGTTGAAAGATGCGATCGCCATCCCCGTATTGCTCTTCAACAGTGGGAAGTAAGAAGGTGCTTAAAACATCAGTGTAGGCCTTTGCTGTGATAGTGTCATGCAAAACAACAAGGGTTGCAAGCCCCCTCCACGAAAACACGACCACACCGTTACACCACCGCCTCCGAATTTTATTGTTGGCACTACACACGCTGGCAGATGACGTTCACCGGGCATCCGCCATACCCACACCCTGCCATCGGATCGCCGTACTGTGTACCGTGATTCGTCACTCCACGCAGCGTTTTTCCACTGTTCAATAGTCCAATGTTTACGCTCCTTACACCAAGCGAGGCGTTGTTTGGCATTTACCGGCGTTGTGTGTGACTTATGAACAGACGCTCGACCATGAAATCCTAGTTTTTTTCAACTCCCACGTAACTGTCTTAGTGCTTGCAGTGGACCGTGATGCAGTTTGGAATTCCTGTGTGATAGTCTGGATAGGTGTCCGCCTATTACACATTACGACCGTCTTCAACTGTCGGCGGTCTCTTTTAGTCAACAGACGAGGTCGGCTTGTACGCTTTTGTGCTGTATGTGTCCCTTCACGTCTCTACTTCACTATCACATCGGGAACATTGGATCTAGGGATGTTTAGGAGTATGAAAAATCTCGTGTACAGACGTATGACACAAATGACACCCAATTACCTGACCACGTTCAAAGTCCGTGAGTTCCGCGGAGCGCCTCATTTTGCTCTCTCACGATGTCTAATGACTACTGAGGTTGCTGATACGGAGAACCTGGCTGTAGGTGGTAGCACAATGCATCTAATGTGAAAAACGTATGTTTTTGGGGGTGACAGGATACGTTTGTTCACATTAACAAAGTTTTTTAAAATAGAAAGTGTAGCAACAAATTCACCTGTGCAGTTGTTTTCCAGACTACGGTCCTTGGGCGACAGCGACCATTGTTAAAGATATCAGTCAAAAACATCTCTGGTTAATGTCAAGATAACCATTAGTGTTGTCGTTGTTGTAGTGTTCTGTCCAAGGACTAATTCGATGCAGCTCTCCATGCTGGCATCTTCATTTCCGAATAACTACTACAACCCACATCCATTTCAACCTGCTTATAACGCTCCTCTCTGTTGAATCCTGTTAGCAAACAGTAAATGACAATACTTAAGTTTGAGAAATACCGATGAGTCGCAAGCAAAGGGCGACTTAGGAAATAAGCAATTTTCTCCTGTATAATAATTCCAGGGTATAATGTACAAGCAAGTAATGAGCTTTGACGCTTCTATTCAGTCGCTAGTCTTGACGCTTCTCTTCAACTGGACCGCGACCAGTCGGGGGCAGCGCTTATGTCCTCTCCGCATGGAGAGCGCTGTTGTCGCGTTGTCGTCCTGGAGAGGGGTCGGTCAGCGTGCAATTGGCTGACGTCTTCTGCACAGTCCTCTCTGCTTTCTCGTTCGCGACTGGCGCGCCGGCGCTTTACTTTAGGCCATAACAATCTCTTAGTCTCTGTCTACAATTTTTACCCCTATTCTTCACTCCATTACCAAATTTTCGATTACCTGATGCCTCAAGATGTCTCCTGTCACATGTACGCTTCTTCTAGTAATTTTATGCACTTTCCTTTTTCTTCAGTTCCTCGTTAGTTATCCTGCCTAACCACCTAATCTTTAGTATACTTCCGTAGTGTCCCATTCCATAAGCGACTGTCGCCTCCATATCTGAGCCGGTTTCGTCCTCGTTTCACTTCCTTGCAGGATAGAACTCCAGGCAAACCTCTTCAGAAAACACTTCCTAGAACTTAAATTTAGATTCGACGTCCACAAATTCCTCTTTATCGCAAACGTTTTTAATTTTATATTTTCTCAACTTCGGCCATCAGCAATCATTTTGCTGACCAAACAGCAAAACTCATCTACTTTTACTGTCTCATTTCATAATCCCCGCGATGGCACGCTAGCCACCCACTGCGAGGCCTATGGTTCAAGGAGGAGGGGGGGGGGATAGTTGATAAAAGAAGCATATGTAACTAAACATCGGTGTAAAAAGCGTTTTTATTTCTTATTGTCTGCCAAGTATCACAGAAATGAATGTCTGCCGACAACATGCCGGGCTTCGAGTTGTGAATTAGACTGTGCTAGTTGTCCCCAGTCAATTACATTTGTGACTTCATGAAAACATGTTTTGACCCCGATTTCATGCAGTAAGAATATTGATAAAATTTTGATGACTGTCCTGTAAAAGACAGACATTTACTCATGGTACCAGGCAGTCAACAACCGATTTTAAATAGTTACTATTCATAAATAAAAATTATTACATCTCTATTATCATTTTCAGTAATAAAACTCTGTGGTGGCACCAATATAATGTGTGGATGTCTTCATCTGCTTGATTTTATCACATGTCATTCAATCAATCTCAAGTCACCAAAAAATTCCTACTCTTGGAATCACACGTGTGAGCACTAAAGAAAACGCGTTGGATAACATTTCGGCTGCAATGCTTCATTAAATGTGTAGAGGCAGAGCTGAAAGGACTGATGATATATCATTTTGAAAGAATCACTCGAGGAACTGATCAAATTGCCGTAGTCAGTTCCCAAACCCCAAACTATAACCATACCAGTGACTTTTGCGTGGTGACAATTGCCGTGATCAACTTCTGCTGCGTGGCACCCAATACTCGGTCAACAATGTGTCACTCTCTTACAGTGAGTAACAGATGACTGTCATATCTTTTGAATTATTTTGAAAACCTACTGTGAAAGGAACACCTGAACTGCCCCGACCGGCGAAAGACTGATGTTGAAAGGTTCTACCACCGCCAGTATTCGAAACATATAACTACGGATCGAGAATCACAGTACTTATTTCAGATATTGCCTTCAATGTGGACACAAGTGGGGTATGTAGTAGATAATCTTCAACGTTAGACGTAGTTCGAGACTCACGCAGTACCCTCTTTGATGTTTGCAGAAAAACTTGGAGTGACCTGCAAAACCTTCAACCTTGACACTCAATATTCTTGACACTCTGAGTACATCACATTCATCGTTCGTCACGTTTTATGTTGCATTGACAGCACATCAAACCGCCCATACGTAGTTCTTTGGAACTAAACGAGTCAGTAAGGGTTATATCTTCATTGGTGAGGCAACAGGTTTCTTCTTCATCAGATGTAACAGAGTCTGAAATATTAACGTACTCTAAAAGTAGAGCGGCTGATCCGATGCAGTCGATTTCCTGTCGGGCCGAGGGACAGCGATTCCATCTGAATTATGCACACGGCATCACTAATGACTAGCGCCCTGATGGCCTCCAATTAAATTACGGCCGCGAAGCAATTTCCTGGTGCCCGATAGATTCGCTCTTGCGACTCCTTATCGTAGGGAAATCAACTGCACTGACGTGTTTTGAACATTCGTTCCGGTTAAGAGGGTAGAATTCAGAACTGAACGGACTGGTTGTTATACACAGTTCACAGACAGTAAATTCACCGACAGACGTTGATGTACGTTTATTGTCTTACGTCTACCGTTCTATCTCGTTTCTCAAACTTACTGTTTCGTCAACCGCTCCTTTTACTAAACCGCCTCTTTACCGTATCGGAATGTATGTAGACATATCTATATACGTTGGTCATTCTGAAATACTGTCCTCATACAAAGAGTCCAGTTGACTTTCCACGTTTATCAACATCTGTATCTGGTGAAATAGCAGACGTTTTCGTTAACCGTCTAAAACAGAAAACATTCAGCAGTCAGGTAATCTGCTTAAAAGACGTAGTGTGCTACATAAGATATGTAAATGAAAAATTAATTTTAATCGAAGGTGACATCAATCACACCTCTAACAACATTACTTCGTATGATAACGTACACAAGGAAATAAATTTCACCGTAGAAAACTAGAAAAATTAGCATGAACTTCCCAGATTTGTCGATTGAAAATCACAACAGGCATAATTTTGAGACATGCAGGACAAAGACGAAACAGACAACCTCCATCACCACAGTCTATGTTACATCATGACTCCCAGATGTACATCCAAGGATTGTGTAAAAAAAGCGATCAAAGAGAACAGGTAGAAGGAATCAATGGCTATTGCTTCAACGGTTCAGTGATAGACTAAAACAATGCAGAAAGGAACAGAAAACCAGAAATTCCTGGCTCTGTGGAAGGAGTTAATAATACGACAAACGTGTGGCCACCACGCTATCTTTTGGTAATAGATCCCAATAAATAGCAAAACCTACTTAGGTCACATAAACTGAAAGTGGGTTCCTTCACAAACAAAAAAACTTAAAAAAATAGTTCAGATGTATATCAATAAAGAAGATAAATTCCCAGGTTCAGAAAAACATAAAACTTGTCCTACGTACTAAATAGCAAGGACTGCCACGAGCGCTTATACTTTATACACTGAACACATCAACTGTTGAACACATAACCATTTCACAAAACCAACGGTAGTAACAAACATGAAAAACACTGGATACTCATTCACAAACATAGAAGAAGAGCGTAAGAGACTCCATCAACTTCAAAAATCACATAAAATAGGTTTCACGGAGGAGCAGTAAATTTTTTTAAACCACAAAAAGCATTGAGAAGATGTTCTCAGTGACAACATGCAATAACTATAGTAAGTCTATAAATATGTTCATCATTTCATACACTTCACTCAGTGTTTGCAGTAAGGTAGAATATAAAATATTATCGATAGTTTATAGCCGACCGCTGTGGCCGAGCGGTTCTAGGCGCTACAGTCCGGAACCGCGCGACCGCTACGGTCGCAGGTTCGAATCCTGCCTCGGGCATGGATGTGTGTGATGTCCTTAGGTTAGTTAGGTTTAATTAGTTCTAAGTTCTAGGGGACTGATGACCTTAGAAGTTTAGTCCCATAGTGCTCAGAGCCATTTGAACCATTTTGATAATTTATATAATGTCCAAGCTCTTTGGAAAGCCAGTGTCGTAATCTCCTTCAACCACATTTTAGTTTCATATAAACAAATAGTGGGAGTTTTGGTTTGCGTGTGTGTGTGGATTTCTAAACAATACAGAAACCACAGTACCTGTAATCAGGTCCACAAAAACCACTATTTTCTAAAATAAGTACATAAACATTGCAAGATTTGTTTCCTAATCGCAGTAAAACCAAGAAAAGACGACTGCGGGGCGAGAGAAGTAGAACAACACACAAACAAAACCACGTAAAATAACAATGTTTATATTTGAACTTGATAACGAGAATAAAATCTCGAAACGCATCTTACTATACACCAAAAATATAACTGGTGCAGTGTTTCATTGTTTAAATCACCTCACATTTCTGTTTAATCTGTTTCGGCAGATATGTGACAGCCGTCACGTTATGAAACATAAAGTTATATTTCAAAAGAAACTCGAAACACTTAAATTTTTTCCAGAGTAAATAATAATGAAAATAAATCTGAAAGTATACATGGAGCAGTCTAAAGGAATACGGGAGATACTTTCAAGAGTCAGGGTTCTTCAGTTACTAAATAGTATATGCTATAAGAAGTATTACATCTGATCGTGTTTGTTGTGCCGTGCCCTGCACTGTTGCTAGGGTAGCATCACCAGGCTTAAGTCGGAGGTTGGCTACACTGCCTGGTGCCTTGTGGTCTGCCCTCTCTAATTGCCGAATTGTTTATGTGGCTGTAGTGGGCTCACGTAAGTGATTAATCACTCACTGCATCGAGCAGTGACGGAAGACGGTTACCCGTTCATTCTGGAAGAACCTTCTCACAAGTTGTGAATGTGGTTTGTTTATAGGGCTGGCTGTACGAACTGAGGGATCACGATCCTGCGGTGTTGTGATTTCTGGAGATAGTGCAGTCTGAAATAACGGCAATGATTATGGTGTATCTAATGACACGGGATGCACAGAATGAATTCTGCTGTATGCTTCACATAAAAACGGGTACTGAGATTGGGTTAGTTACATTGCCATATTATACACTCATGCTCATAAATTCAAGGTAATTGCAGAAATTGGTGCCACTCAACGTGGCACTACACACTACTGTCGCTAAGAGCATAGGCACATAGGGAACACACACGACACAGATCTGTAAGTTCACGGTATTGGTGATAAGTTGAGAAAACCGTCCTGAAACACATGAGCTACAAAACGCCAGTTTCCTGTGCATGTATCCTGAATCAGTATGGGATATGATCACCATGCACACGTACACAGGCCGCAAAATGGGTTGGCATACTCTGGATCAGGTGGTCGAGCAGCTACTGGGGTATAGCCTACCATTCTTGCACCAGTGCCTGTCGTAGCTGCTGAAGTGTAGTAAGGGGTTTGAAGACGTGGAGCAATACGTCGACCGAGAGCATCCCAGACGTGCTCGATGGGGTTTAGATATGGAGAACAGGCAGGCCACTCCATTCGCCTGATATCTTCAGTTTCAAGGTACTCCACCACGATGGCAGCTCGGTGGGACCATGTGTTATCATCCATCAGGAGGAAGGTGGGACCCACTGAACCACTGAAGAGAAGGACATACTGGTGCAAAATGAGGGCAAGCTACACCTGACCTGTTACAGTTACTCTGTGAAAGACATGCAGGGTATGCGTGCAGCAATCATTATCCCACCCCACACCATCAAACCACGACCTCCATACAGGTCGCTTTCAAGGACATTAAGGGGTTGGTATCTGGTTCACGCCAGATGAAAACCTGGCGAGAATCACTGTTCAAACTATACCTGAACTCGCCGGTGAACGTAACCTGGGACCACTGTTCCAATGAAAATGTACTGTGTTCTTGACACCAGGCTTCACGGGCTCTTCTGTGACCAAGGGTCAGTGGAATGCACCTTGCAGGTCTCCCGGCGAATAAACCATGTCTGTTCAGTCGTCTGTAGACTGTGTGTCTGGAGACAACTGTTCCAGGGGCTGCGGTAAGGTCTCGAGCAAGGCTACCTGCAGTACTTCGTGGCCGTCTGCTGGCACTGATGGTGAGATATCGGTCTTCTTGTGGTATTGTACACTGTGGACGTCCCGTACTGTAGCGCATGGACATGTTACCTGTCTGCTGGAATCGTTGCCATAATCTTGAGATCACACTTTGTGGCACAAGTACGGCCTGTGCTACGACCAGCTGTGTTTGACCAGTCTCCAGTCGCCCTAGTATTCTACCCCTCATAATGTCATCAATATTTGTTCTTTGAGCCATTTTCAACACACAGTTATCATTAGCACGTCTGCAAACGTCTGCACACTTACTCGCTACACCGTACTCTGACATGCACCAACACACCTCTGCGTGTGTGTACTGCTGCCAGCGCCACCGTGCGACGACCGCAGGTCAAATGCACCGCATGGTCATACCCCGAGGTGATTTAAGCTTGCAAACTGCCCACCAGAGCGTTGCTTCACCATGGAGCAGCATTATCCTTAATTTATGAGCATGAATGTAGTTACCGCTCATACGTTGTGCGCCGAAAGACTATTTACACTGTGTTCACGGATTGGGCCATACACTGTGTTCGTGTATTTCTTCATAGGGACTGACTGTATCAGTGTACATCTTCAACAGGCAATTGTCTTATCACTTTATAGTGTTTCAATGAATCTGACTGCTCACTACATTTTAATGTTCGATAGCGATGGGCTTTGTACAAGTGCAGGTCGTTGATGACAGATGGCTTTTTAGACTTGTAGATAACACTGCTATATTGTCTGGTTATGCTAAGAAGCCATGGTTTTCTGTTTCTAGTTCTGAGTTTCACGGCCGTCTGTGACACTTCCTTGTTTTTGTATGAGCTGGAGTGGACTGACGTTCCTATGCCAAAATACATGTTATGACGGGATGAATACTTCAGATCAAAGGGACTGTGTCATGGAAGCTACTTCTGTACTCATGGCTATATGTCAATTCATATTGGTTACCGATGTGAGTGTAAGCTGTTGAAATGAGCATGGGTTTTGCTAAAATACAATTAGATGAAAATTTTATTAGATTTTAAAGCAAATTAATGCTCGTATTTTAAGGAATACGATTAGAGACTGTTTTTGTAAATATTTCACGTTTAAAGGTGAGTATAAATTGGAAGAACTTGTTCCATTGATCGTTATGCTTAGGTTTAGTTTCTTGTGATACTAAATACTGTAGAATTTTAGTGAGTCACAGTGTTCTAAACATTTTGCTGTCCTCAATTTAATGTCATTTTTTGTGACAGGTTTATCATTCAGTTGAAACTGCACCTTTGTATTGGCTTAGACTGAATTTTTGGTACATTATTGAGCGTATCTTGGATCAGAAGAGATCTCCACCCCCTAGTATTGTTACGGATTTATAGGTCAGCCCTGCAGTATCCGTTTAGTCAATTCCCTCCAGCACTAATTCAGACATTAGTCGAATCCACAGCACGTCGTGTTGCGGCACATTCTGCGCGCTCACGGGGACCCTACACGATATTAGACAGGTGTACGGTTTCTTTGGGTCTTCAATGTATGTTCATGTAGATGTTGGTTATGGAGGAGGTGTAGTCAGAACCTAAAGCAGTGATTTGTGTTGTTCAACGCAGTAGGAGTCACGGAGTGAATTTTGGCTATGTTGATCCGCAGACGGCTTGTTACACTTGTAGACAATATTGCACCACACTAAGTAGCTACGTCTTTCTGTTTTAATACTTAGTTAAGGATTATCTGTGACATTCCATTGTATCTGTGTGGGCTGGAGAGGACTGACGTTCATATTCCAAGTATATCTTATAGCGGAATTACGCTTGGGATCCAGTGGGCAATGATACACTTCTGGCCATTAAAATTGCTGCACCATGAAGATGACGTGCTACAGACACGAAATTTAACCGACAGGAAGAAGATGCTGTGATATGCAAATGATTAGCTTTTCAGAGCATTCACACAAGGCTGGCGCCGGTGGCGACACCTACAACGTGCTGACATGAGGAAAGTTTCCAACCGATTTCTCATACACAAACAGCAGTTGACCGGCGTTGCCTGGTGAAACGGTGTTGTGATGCCGCGTGTAAGGAGGAGAAATGCGTACCATCACGTTTCCGACTTTGATAAAGGTCGGACTGTAGCCTATCGCGATTGCGGTTTATCGTATCGCGACATTGCTGCTCGCGTTGGTCGATATCCAATGACTGTTAGCAGAATATGGAATCGGTGGGTTCAGGAGGATAATACGGAAAGCCGTGCTGGATCCCAACGGCCTGGTATCACCAGCAGTCGAGATGACAGGCATCTTATCCGAATAGCTGTAACGGATCGCGCAGCCACGTCTCGATCCCTGAGTCAATACATGGAGACGTCTGCAAGACAACAATTATCTGCACGAACAGTTCGACTACGTTTGCAGCAGCATGGACTATCAGCTCGGAGACCATGGCTGCGGTTACCCTTGACGCTGCATCACTGACAAGAGCGCCTGCAATGGTGTACTCAACGACGAACCTGGGTGCACGAATGAGAAAACGTCATTTTTTCAGATGTATCCAGGTTCTGTTTACAGCATCATAATGGTCACATCTTTGTTTGGCGACATCGCGGTGAACGCACATTGGAAGCGTGTATTTGTCATCACCATACTGGCGTATCAGCCAGCGTGATGGTATGGGATGCCATTGTTTACACGTCTCGGTCACCTCTTGTTCGCACTGACGGCACTTTGAACAGTGGACGTTACATTTCGGATGTGCTACGACCCGTAGCTCTACCCTTCATTCGATCCCCGCGAAACCATACATTTCAGCAGGATTATGCACGACCGCATGTTGTAGGTCCTGTGCGGGCCTTTCTGGGTACAGAAAATGTTCTACTGCTGCCCTGGCCGGCACATTCTCCAGATCTGTCACCTACTGAAAACGTCTGGTCAATGGTGGCCGAGCAACTGGCTCGTCACAGTCACTACTCTTGATGAACTGTCGCATTGTGTTGAAGCTCCACGCCATCCAAGCTCTGATTGACTCAATACCCAGGCGTATCAAGGCGGTGATTGAGGCCAGAGGTGGTTGTTCTGGCTACTGATTTCTCAGGATCTATGCACCCAAATTGCGTGAAAAAATAATCACATGTCAGTTCTAGTATAATATATTTTTCCAATGAATACTCGTCTATCATCTGCATTTCTTATTTGTGTATCAATTTTAATGGCCAGTAGTGAAGTTAAGTTTCATTGTCCACAGGGTTCTATGTAAAGTGAGATATGTTACGGATCTGTATGTAAGTTGTTAAAATGAACATTTATTTTTCTGAAATACAGTTAAAACCTGTTAAACTGATTAATTAATAACAGTTCTTGCCTGTCTGAATTTTCTGACCCAGAACGATATTGTGTTAAAACAGCTGAGGACTCATCACTACGAGTAGCTTGTCGACGTTGCTGTGTCATCAGGAACGTGGCAGCCTCGTAGTTTCTGTCATCATTCCAAACTTTCTTCTGTAGCGCACAGAATACAGGTATGACGTGCAGTACACCTAGTAACAGTATATATGTTATTTGCAATACACGAAGTAATATATATACATATATATATATATATATATATATATATATATATATATATATATATATATATAAGTCATCGAATGTATTGTATTGGAAAGAAGCAAGGATTATTCTGCCTGTATGTTATATTACCTGATTGGGGTTGGAGAAGGGACAGTACTGAGTGTGTGAAGTGGTAGTCCTGGTTTGTATGAAAGACTGCATAGTATATCAGCTGTCATGATCCTCGACTATTACTGCTGCTGAACTTTACTTCCTCAACAGCTCTACAGAATACAGCAGCGTGCAGTGGCCACGCGGTATGAGGCGCCATGTCACGGATTGCGCGGCCCCTCCCGCCGGGAGTTTCGAGTCCTCCCTCGGGTATGGGTGTGTGTGTTGTTCTTAGCATAAGTTAGTTCAAGTAGTGTGCAAGTCTAGGGACTAATAACCTCAGCGGTTTGGTGCCTTGGGAATTCACACACATTTGAACATTCTACAGAATACATGATTTATCTCAGAACACTGAACAACATGGACACAATTAATTATAAAAATACTGATACATTTTTTTTCATACAGGTTGACAATTACTGAACTATACGAAAAAACGTAAATTAGTTACAAACTACGGCGTGTACAACATTTTTTTCAACATGTATACGTCGCTAAAGATGTTCGGATCTAGGTCATGACATGTTTGATATGCTTGCCATCATTGGCGATGATGTGGCGCGGACGAATAGCGAAATTCTGCATGACCCGCTGAAGTGTCGGAATACCGATGCTGTCGCTGACCTCCTGAAGGCAGTATTCCCTCAGCAATGGTTTTGGGGTATTAGTGTACACCTCGTTTTTAATATAAAGACTCCGCAAAAAGACTCCGCAAAAAGGAGTCGCGTGTGTTCAGATCCGGATAATACGGTGGCCAATCGAGGCCAATGCTAGTGGCCTCTGGGTACCCAGGGCCAGAATGCAGTCCCCAAAGTGCTCCTCCAGAACGTCAAACATTCTCTTTCTTCGATTAAGCCGAGCTCCGTCTTGTGTGAAATACAGGGTCACTGTGGATAATGGGGATGAAATCACCTTCTAAAAACTTCACGTACCGTTCGGTAGTCACGTGCCATGGAGAAATATCGCACCGATTATTCTGTGACTGGACACTGCACACCACGCAGTCTGCCTTTGAGAGTGAAGAGGCTTCTCGATCCCGAAATGCGGGTTCTCAGTCCCTAAAATTCGGCAGTTTTGCTTATTGGCGAATCTATCTAAATGAAAGTGGGCATTGTCTCTGAACCAGGCCATACAACGCATACCAATGACCATCATGTCTCGCGGACAATCGTGCAGTTTGAACGTCCTAACGCAAACCGTTTAGAAGTTACGACGATTTTCTTTCATATACTTCAATAATTGTCGTCCTCTATCTACAGAATGGAAAAAAACCATGGATATAAAAATGTCAGTTCCTATTCGTAAACTACCAGGCAGTGCAACTATAAGAGATATTGATAATAGATATCTTAAAGAAAAAAGAGTGTTTAGTGTGGGAACAATATAGTTGCTTAAAGGGCGAGTGCTCCAAGAATCGTGAATACTTTGTTGCTTTTGAAATACATGATGGGTATGATTGTATTCATTACACTGAACTGTTCGTGTTTCAGTATGAAAAACTTGTTGATTGTTACATAGAGGATCCGTTATTCATGTCATATACGGTTTTCCTGCAAAACACAGTTCAATGACATTTCGATTTTATCAAGACAGATACAGCGGTCAAAACTTGTCTAATGGAGTTTTCTGAAATAATTACTCAAACAGTAAAAATTAACTGTTGGTATTCTAAAAAGTGTTGAAGATGAAGCTTATCTGTTTCCGCTGCAGGTGAGAGCAGAGAGCCTAAAACGTCAAACGATATAGGCCATAAGTCAAAGTTTACTGTGATTCGTTGTAACAAAAAGATCTATAAAATTTATATCTACAGTATTTTTTCCCTTCATTGTTGTAATGTTGTTGCCTCATTATAGTAAGCATTACTAGGAAGTGATATTTACTGATTATGATGATGATGCTGATGATGAAACATGTGGAAATATTTTATCTAATTTCCGATACTGCGTGCACAAACATTAATATTTTAAATTTAATGCTGAAGTAGAGATAGAAAGACAAGAAATTTACTGTGTTACATAAATCAGAGAGATGGTGTGGCAAATGTGGAAACTGTTGTGTGTTGGCAGGAGAGCCAACACCGGGTACTAGAGGAAGCCGAAAGGCACGCGTTTTAGCTCACGCAGGCTGGCGTGAGGTCTGGAACAGGACAAGGAAATTAGAATTTAGAAAAAGGGACGTAGCTGGTGGAATACTTAACTTTTATCCATTAATGGTGAACGTCGGTCTGACGGTACATGAATCACTAGATCAATAGCAACTGGTAATGGCGCCTTGCTAGGTCGTAGCAAATGACGTAGCTGAAGGCTATGCTAACTATCGTCTCGGCAATTGAGAGCGTATTTTGTCAGTGAACCATCGCTAGCAAAGTCGGTTGTACAACTGGGCGAGTGCTAGGAAGTCTCTCTAAACCTGCCGTGTGGCGGCGCTCGGTCTGCAATCACTGATAGTGGCGACACGCGGGTCCGACGTATACTAACGGACCGCGGCCGATTTAAAGGCTACCACCTAGCAAGTGTGGTGTCTGGCGGTGACACCACATTCCTCCACCGCAAATCGGCGTACGGTGGTGGCATAAGGCTTCCGCCCGCCATGGGCAGGACCCCATGTTGACGTATGCGACGAGGTGGGGAGCCTAACAACAGGCGAGGCTGTGCCACTCGCACCCTGCCATTCGGACCGCGGGGAGCTAGGAAACGCCTGAAAACCTGCTCCAGGGTGCACGCCAACATGCGGTGTATCCGCCCGTAGAGAGACAGAAGGGGCCGAAGGGTCGACCTCCATCGGGTCGGGGCACCCGACGGGCGAAGGCGACATATGGTCCGGAGCGGGCAAGAGTTCCATGTCGGAGGACATCCGGTCACGGGAAGCGATCGGCGGCGCGCGACCCAGGGACGCGCCCGGCGGTTGCAGCGACGCGTCCACTGCGGGCGTCGCCGGCGGGAGAACAGGCGGCGGCGGCGGTGGCGGCGGCGCGTCGCCATGGGGCAAAATGGAAGGCAGCGTCGCAACACCTGGGGCTGAGGCGAGCCAGTAGATGGGTCCCCAGGGCGCTGACCGGACGGCACCGTCGCTGAAAGCAGACGGCGAGCGGCAGATCCACTGCGACGACAAAGGCGCAGCTGGTTGAGATGCCGGCGCACGTCACCAGAGGCCCCCAAAACCAGATACATAGCGCGGCCGAGGCAGTGAAGAATGCGCCCCTCGAGCCAACGCCGTGAACCTCGGTAGTGACGATAGTAGACAACGTCGCCTGGAGCAAACGCAGGTGTCTGCCGCTGCACAGGAACCTGATGCGGCGGATGTAGCAAAGACATCAAGGTTCGATGATGACGACCGTAGAGCAACTCAGCTGGCGAGCGACCATCTCGGGGCTGAGCAATAACGCATCATCCCGAGAATGCGACTCTTAACTTTAACATCTGTGACTTGAAAGTCCTGACCAATCGCTCAGCGGCACCGTTTGACTGTGGCGAAATCGGCGCGGACGTCAGATGTTGAATACCATTGGCCTTGCAGAATGACTGAAATTCTGCAGACATGAATTGTGGGCCATTGTCGGAAACAATAGTCTGTGGAAGACCTTCAATGCAAAAGATAGCAGATAACGCTTGGATGGTGGCAGATGACGTCGTGGAAGACATCCGGACAACAAAAGGACAATTACTGAATGAATCTACCACAACCAACCATCGAGCATTCCAGAATGGACCAGCAAAATCGATGTGCAAGCTTTGCCAAGGGGAAGTGGCTTTTGGCCATGCAAAGAATTTCCGCGGTGGTGCTGATTGCTGTTCGGCACACACCATGCAAGAAGAGCACATATTCGTAATCGCAGCATCGATTCCGAACCAAGTACAGTGCTGACGAGCAAGTTGTTTCGTTCTCACGATCCCCCAATGTCCTTGGTGGAGAAGCTGTAAGACAGAGGACTGTAACGAACGTGGTACCACGACCCTGGACTAATCATTATCAGAACGCAACAGCAAAACACCACGTCGAACAAAAAGTCTCTCCATGTGAGCAAAAAATCGGCGAACCAATGGATCCCCGATCCGTGACTTTGACAAGGTCCATTGCGTAGCAGCAAAACGCAGAACGGTAGCAAGGACAGGGTCAGCAGCTGTGGCTGTAGCTACACGACGAAAATCAATCGGAAACGATTCGACCACGTCATCGGTTTCCGCATCAATGAACATGCAAGCAAGTTCGGAGGAATCGAATGCTCTATCCTCAGCAACAGGCAAACGGGACAACGCATCGGCGTTTCCGTGCTTAGCAGTGGAGCGATACAAGATATCGTAGCGGTACTGCGAGAGGAAAATAGACCAGCGAATGAATTTCTGCGCTGTACGTGGAGGTACAGGCTTGGTCGGATGAAAAAGCGATGTCAAAGGTTTGTGGTCTGAGATGATGGTAAAGGGGCGACCACACAAGAAATCATGAAACTTTGTAACACCAAATACGAGAGCGACTGCTTATTTCTCGATCTGTGAATAATTTCTTTGCGCAGACGAGAGCAATAGGACGCAAAGGCAATAGGGCGATCGTGCGATCCATCTTTGTGCACAAGCACAGCACCGATCCCGAATTCCGATGCATCTACCATCAACAAAAGGGGCTTCAGGGGATCTAATGGCGTAAGGCAAGTATTGGAAAGCAACGCCGATTTCATCTGGCGAAAGGATCGTTCGCATTCCGTCGTCCAGACGAACGGAACACCTTTACGGCGTAAGCGATGAAGCGGAGCTGAAATGGAAGAGGCGTGCGGCACGTAGCTATGATAATAGTTGATTTTTCCCAGCACACTCTGTAGCTGCTTCAAATTTTGCGGCGAAGGCAAGTCTTGTATGGCACGGAGGTGCTCGGGACTGTAATGTATGCCTTGGGCATTGAGTACATGTCCCAGGATGGGCAAGTCACGAGCAAAAAACACGCATTTGTCCTTCCGCAAGGGAAGACCATTTTGTCGCAAGACCTGAAATAATGTTCTGAGATTAGCTAAATGTTCTTCTTCCGTCTTTCCGGAGATCACAATATCGTCCAGACAGTTTGCTGCAGTAGGGGCCGACGCACAAACAGTTTGTAGATATTGCTGAAACAATGCAGGGGCGGATGCACACCCGAATGGCAGTCGTTTGAATCGATACAAACCAAGATGCGTGTTAACCACCAAAACGCGCTGGGAGTGTTCGTCCACCGGGATTTGCAAGTACGCATCTGCTAGGTCCAACTTCGAAAAATATTTACCCGGGCACAGTTTGTCAAAATGATCTTCCGGGCGGGGTAAAGGAAAAGTTGCAATCACTAGTTGTGGATTCACTGTTGCCTTGAAGTCCACACAAAGTCTCAGTTTTCCCGAAGGTTTTGGCAAAATTACTAATGGTGATGCCCAGAGAGAAGCCTGCACACGTTCAATTACACCTTGTGATTCCAAATCGTGTAATGTTTTTGCGACCTCATCACGCAATGCGTGGGGAACATTGCGCGCTCTGAAAAATTTCGGTTGCGCCTTAACTTTCAGTTCCAAATTTGCTTTATGGGTCTTAGCGTAACCAAGGCCCGGTGCAACAATGTCTGCAAATTCTTCACATAGATGAGAAACACTGTCTGAAGGCACAGTCTGGTTCACTCATAGGACCTGATTCACTATAGACAAGTTAAGCAACTGAAATAAATCGAAACCAAACAAGTTCGCTGCAGAAGAAGAACGAAGGACGTAAAATGACACAAGTTTTGTTTATCCTTTGTATGTTGTAAGAAGGCTGCACTGTCCCAACACAGGGATATCTTGACCTGAATAGCTTGTTAACTTAACATTTGTGGCACGCAACGGAGGTGTGCCCAGCAGTTTGTAAGTGTCTTGATTGATCAGTGAAACTGCAGCTCCGGTATCGAGCTGGAATGGTACCACTTTGCCGTTAATGTCCAAGTCTACAAAAAGTGTATTGTCCTGCTGACGACAAGAGCGACTGTCTCGTGCAACGTGAACTGACACTGGTACATAATCACTTGCGACTGGACAGGATTTCCGGCGATGTCGACGCACACTATTTGTGGGATGAACACAGTCACTGTTAGAGAGAGTGGCACTGGGCAGAGTGGAATGAACTACATGAATTTCCATGGGCAAAGTTTCACGAGCCTGAGTATCCTTGGTTCGAATTCGGCGCAAAGCAAAGGGCCTGGAATGGTTGTAAGTTTCCGATCCGAGCTTTTTCTGGAAAACGCTCTGAACATGTCCTTTTTTATTACAGAAAAAACAAATAGCTTGGCGTGACGGGCAATTCTCACGCGAATGTCTAGTAGCACACCGCGGGCATGATTTTAGAACTGCATTTGCTTGCCTGCACGGCACACGTGGCTGAGAGCCTGGCGGCAGCGGCGCGGCCGGGCCCGAGGGCTGTTCACTGTTCCGTGCAACTCGCCCAGCGGGCCGGCTAACCTGACACATGGCTGGTGATGTTTCAAATGATTCCTGAGCAAAGTCAAGTGTGTCCTGCCGATCCAATATGTCTATCACTTGTTGAAGGGAGGGATTGACTAGTTTCAAAATCTGTTCCCTTATACGAACATCAGAAACGTTCTGTGCAATTGCATCATGTACCATAGTATCTGAATAAGGGAGTCCACATTGACACTCAAAAGCACAATCCCTAGTAAGGCCTTGCAAGGTTGCAACCCACTCCCACTTAGATTGACCTGCTGTACATTTTGTACGAAAGAAGGTATACCTTTTCGCAACTACATTGACTGATTCTTTGAAATATGCATCTACTGCAGACAAAATTTCGTCGTAGGACAGAGTTGCTACGTCACGTTGGGGAAATAATTTGACTATCACACGGTACATTTGGACACCGACTGAAGACAACAAAAACGGCTGCCGCTCGTTGCCTTGAATTCTGTAGGCGGCGAGATGGAATCCAAATTGGCGTGAGCACACCGTCCAGCTTTCCAGTGCAGCATCAAAAGGTCGAAAATTTGGTGCAACTGCGTGTTGTGGCTGCGTTAGCGGTGGAGCGGCGGCTGACGCGTCGTTTTGCATTGCACGTTGACCCTGGACGAGCTGTCCAAGGGCATCCAGTAATGCTTGCGTCTGCTGATTCTGTAAGCAATAAAATTCGGACAGTACATCTGGAGATGGTGGCGAAGCCATTACACAAGTAAATCAGGGCAGTATAGTTAAGAACGCGGTATTGCCTCGTCGCCAATGTTGTGGGTTGGCAGGAGAGCCAACACCGGGTACTAGAGGAAGCCAAAAGGCACGCGCTTTAGCTCATGCAGGCTGGCGTGAGGTCTGGAACAGGACAAGGAAATTAGAATTTAGAAAAAACGGACGTAGCTGGTGGAATACTTAACTTTAATCCATTAATGGTGAACGTCGGTCTTGACGGTACATTATTACAGTATCAATAGTAACTGGTACTGGCGCCTCGCTAGGTCGTAGCAAATGACGTAGCTGAAGGCTACGCTAACTATTGTCTCGGCAAATGAGAGCGTATTTTGTCAGTGAACCATCTCTAGCAAAGTCGGTTGTACAACTGGGGCGAGTGCTAGGAAGTCTCCCTAGACCTGCCGTGTGGCGGCGCTCGGTCTGCAATCACTGATAGTGGCGACACGGGGGTCCGACGTATACTAACGGACCGCGGCCGATTTAAAGGCTACCACCTAGCAAGTGTGGTGCCTGGCGGTGACACCACAGAAATACTGTCTACACACACACATGTCAGATGAAATGTATGTCGATAAAGTACAGCATTTACAGAAATGGAATTTTATGCACCATGTGTGCTTTTGTGTGTGTGTGTGTGTGGGTGTGTGTGTGTGTGTGTGTGTGCGTGTGTGTGTGTGATGGCGCCAGTTTACACAACTCAGAGGCAAACCTCTTTCAACATGACGCCATTTTCGGCAAACATCTTTAAGCATGACATCAATTCAACCGAAGATTACATTTTTCTTTCCGGAAATAGAGGATATCATCCATCTAAGCGCCTGTTTTACACGACTGAAATGAAATTTCAGTAATTTCACAGCTACATTTTAATTAGCTGCTCCATTTTGATATCCAATAAATAATGCACAGGACTGGCTGCCTCATTTTATTACTACACCGTTATTGGCTGGATAAGAGGAGAGGAGCGGGCATAGGGTATGGGAGGAGCGTGTTTTAAGAAACACAACTGGGCCAAATCGACCATCTTGAATTTTTAAATTTCCCACCGCTGCCGCCACAACCACCACCACCACCACCATCCAGTGTCTTTCATCACTTTGTGACATACTCGTGTTCTGCTCCATATCCCAATACTACACGAACGCAAACACCTTGTATTTTTTTTTTTTTTTTTAATTTCGCAGTGCAGGTGTCTTATATTTTTGAATTTCCCGCCAGTGCAGTCCTGGACGTTTTGGCGGCTACGGCGCTGAGTAGTGATAGAAACTTGAAACGTGTGCCAACGGTTCCACAGATATGCTACAACTATTAATAAATACAGGTGCGCAATTTACTCTGATAAAAAGTGAATGCCTACCCAGTAGATTACATTGAACTGAACTGAGAGAACTGGTTGAAAGAGAATAACCGAAGTTGTAGCTCAGACACTAGCAACTCTTCATGAGAAGTTAAGAGTTCAGCAAAGCGATTCGAGTAGAACAGTCTGCTGAACAGCTGGAGGGACGCCGAAAATTCACAAGCATTCGTATACACTTGAGCAAAAAAAAGGCGTTCTCATTACAAACAAGCGCCTTTGTTGTTGGGTGGCTGCTCTCTTCACAACTTATGAATTCAAGCAGCATGAGAAAGAAGTTGGCGTTCTCTGGTTACCCGCCAGCAGCCACAAGATCGAATGTTTCGCACTACACAAAGAAAGGGTGGTTTGGTTACGCAGCATTAGTCGCTCATGGGGTGAGATTGCAAACTGAGTCCACCAATGACAAAGACAGTGTGACAGTAGATTGAGGTCCCCGCAGGACGGATTAAGAGAGACCAGAAACAAAAGTAAAATACTGGAAGGAACAGTGATGGAACAATGAGTAGACAGATAGTCAATGAGAGACAAGAATCAGGTAGATGGATCAATCAAAAGATGAATAATCAAAGGAAAATGCAGAGAGAGGAATCAGACAGGCGGAGGAACAAGGTGTTTGTCCTCTGGACAGTCATGAGGCTCAATGAGATTCTCAGTCCAGTGTGATCCTCACTCCAGTGTCTTTCATCACTTTGTGACATATTCATGTTTCACTCCATATCCCAATACTATACGAACGCAAACTCTGCGAAATAATCAACGCAGACAATAGTAGCCAAAATCAAAAGCACAGATGTCTCCCAGACCAAAGATCTTGCTGCACACCATGAACGGCATGTAAAATATTCAATGACAACAGCACTATTTAGGCGTAGAACGTATCAACAGTGGCCCATATTTTTCCTTAGCAGTCCCATGTTTTCATTGTGTGACAGTAGCGCCCAATATGATCAGTACGTGCGGCCGTTTAGTGTTTGACAGCTTTAATACGTATGCATGGAAACCTGTGTATTTTGAGATCTACGTTAGTTTTGACATCATAGAGATTTTATAATTGAAACGTCCATCACCTGTTATTGACATGCATAATAGATGCCACTGACAAAGGGCTCCACGCCATAACATCGATGTGGCAAATAAATGTTTTATATGCAGCTCATGGTGTACAGCAAGATGTCTTTTAACAAACCTCTGCCCCTACTTGCCCAGTCAAATCAACCTGGAAATTCGTTTTTGCATTAGCATGCAATAAACGTAAATGTTGGCATGTTTCAAACCGTATCGTTTCGTTTCATTGTGACTTGATTCGCACACATAAGGTTTCCATTCACTGGACTTCCGGTACCCGTTGTGGAACCACTTTATACAGTTACTTCCCAAATTCTGTATTTACTACATTTTTGGCAAACAGTGTGGAACGATCTCCTCTGTCTTTTCAACAGTTAAATTTGAGTTCAATATATTTTTGGCGTCTTGCATGGGGCCATTTACATATTACTTTCCATGTTTCATTATCAGTTTTGATTACACAACAATATCTACTATGTGCTATAGTTAAGGATGGTGCAGAAAATCTGTGCGAAGAACGTCCTAAAATTCATTCATGTATACAAAAGTGCTTATGGATTTCGAGCCTTGGATGGCTGAATACAGAAGAACATGCATACTAGCGAGTGAGAGATTATGTTCACATTCTAGTATCATTTCATGAATTTGAAGTTTCGTGTGCACACTCTAAAACAAAAAAACAACGCACCACGAAGAAATTATCCGAATGAGACGGAGATCGGTACATGTGCTGTACATGTAGAGACGAACAAATGATAACAATTCCAGAAAAATTGGCAGAATTATTCAAGAGAAACAGCTTCACAAATTGGGCAAGTCAGTGCATTGGTCCACCTCTGGTCATTACGCAAGCAGATATTCGGTTCGGCATCGATTGACAGACTTGTTGGATGTCTTTCTGAGAACGGCGATCCAAATTCTGTCCAACTGACGCGTTAGATCGTCGTAATCCTGAGGTCGTTTGAGGGCCTGCCCACAATGCTACAAACTTTCTCAATTGGCCAAGACAGTGTTTGGTAAGCGCAATGACAAGCACTAGAAACACTCGACGAATGCAGGCGGCATTATCTTGCTGAAATGTGAAATCAAGACTTCTTGCTATGAAGAGCAGCAAAAAGGGGCGTAGAATATCTTCGACGTACCGCTGTGCTTAAGGTTGCCACGGTTGACAGACAAAGAGGCCCTACTAGGAAAATAAATGACACCCAAACCACCACTCCTGGTTGTCGGGCTGTATGGCGGGCGACAGTAGACTGGCGTCCCACCTGTCTCCAGGGCATCTCCAGACACGACTGGGGCAACACGTATGAGAATTTGTGCCAGACCGGGAGTTGAACCCGAATATTCCACTTACTGCGAGTTCTGAACTTAACCACTTCGGTTGTCAATCCATACTTCCCTGACGTGGACCCAAATCTCCATACGTCACACTGTCTACGTCCTGATATCGTAGTCCACTAAATTCGTCACGTAATACTTGCAACATCACTCAGATTTCCGCAACAAGGATGGACACTAACGTTATTATCGCCTATACAGGGAGCGTACGTGCATACCTGGAATGGTTAAGGGGACTGCTTGCTATAAATAGGGTATCTGGTTTTGAGTCCCAGTCCAGCATATATTTTCATATATAGCTATTGGATAGTAGCACCATACTTAAAAAAGCTGACGTCAAGATATTTGCAGTCAGCAAATTAATTTTATAAGTGCAAGATAAGTCAGAAGTCTTAGTATGTAAACCGCATCTACTTTTTAAAATCTCATAGAATAATAATATTACAATAACAGTGCAAAGTATCTTTTATGCTGAAGACTTGAATACTTTGTGAAATAATACATTTTATTTTTCTGTGAATTTCACGTATTTGTGTGTGTGTCTATCTGTTGAATAAATGATATATTTTACTTAAGTTCCAAAGACTATATTTTCTTGGTAGTAGATCTGTACTTAAACAGCTGATGCCAAGGATTTTGCTGTCATCAAATTCATTTCGAAATATATTGTACAATTCTGGTCAACAGTCGTGTCTCTTCTGCGGGACATTCACGTAAACTTTTAAGTGAAACAGCACTTATAAATGACCAAAGTTCCATTTCTATTCAAGTATAATGAGCCTTCAAATTAAATATTACCCAAACTAAGTATCCTATTTAACTTATTAAAATACATACTGGCACTACTGAAATACTTCGTATTTTAGTAGATGTCCATAGTTCAACCTTCGCAACATACAGTGAATTCAGGTAAATTCAAAAAAATTGTTCTGTAAAGCAGCAAAACACACATGTGCACTTCATCCTGCACTTGTCGACGAGAATTAACAAAGCAAACTACGTTCTGTATTGACAACATTGTAGCTCACAAAAATAGTTTTAGTTAGTTCAGCATTGATTTATATTCCTTCCAAGCCTTCCAATACATTTAGTATAATAACATGATCAGAATGCCTACCACCAGAAAATACTTTTTGTTGATACTTCAGACAGCGATTGTCCAACAGCAACCTCTGGAGCTGCTGAAACGTGTTTCCCTCCCAATATCATCATCTTACCCTGTTTCAGTTCAATCGGCAACTTAGCAAGGATTTGGCTCAGCGTAGACAGTTCATCATTATTCACTTAAGCACTTCGTTCTCTTTTAGTAAGAATTAATGTTCACAAACACAGCTTACCACTATGCCGCTGAATCTTTCACTTTACCGTTGTAAACCTGAAGCAGTAAACTATTCTTCTGGAGGTCTCTGTTTAACATACATTATTTCTTTGTCAAATGGTTCCAACGGCTCTGAGCACTATGCGACTTAATTTCTGAGGTCATCAGTCGCCTAGAACCTAGAACTAATTAAACCTAACTAACCTTAGGACATCACACAACACCCAGTCATCACACACATCCATGCCCGAGGCAGGATTCGAACCTGCGACCGGAGTGGTAGCTCGGTTCCAGACTGTAGCGCCTAGAACCGCACGGCCACTCCGGCCGGCTATTTATTTATCACGCAAATTACTGTCTACCATATCTGAAGCTAGTAAAAAAGGCAATCACTCCACCAACTCATTTAAATTACTCCCAACGCAAACGTCATGTGCATTTTCCTTCTGCCCTATATCAACATGTATGTCATCCTCTCTTAAAAAAGATCTGCTACTTCTGTATAATGCAGGCTTAACGATTTTGATGAATTTATAGCACATGTTTGAATTTAATGGCCTGTAGGAGAAATAGATTTCCTCATGAGTTTAGTAGCCTCAGAATTTTTCTTTGTGATTCTCCTTCCAACATCATCAACATCGTCCTCTTCATATTCTTCATCTACATCTACATCTACATGGATACTCTGCAAATCATATTTAAGTGCCTGGCAGAGGGTTCATTGAACCACCTTCACAATTTTCTATTATTCCAATCTCGTATAGCGCATGGAAGGAATGAACACCTTGAAAGAATATTTATCGTTAATGCAGTAAAAGATCCACACAGTGGACACCAAGTGAAAAAGCTACTCCTTGTGTTTCAGATCTAGACTGCCATAATAAAATGGGAAGGAACTGTTAATTATAACTCAGGGAGAAGTTGTAGTCTAATTGACAATCCATTTATTCGTCTTAAACATGACAAGGTAACAAAATTATTCAAGAAACATCGCATGAACATTTTTGTTTTGGGGATCGACACATTACACTAACCAGAACACTACTCGCTCTATCTAACTTCATACTCGTGAATCCAGGTTAAGGCACCAAACTATGCCACCACCAAGCATCTATATTCCATCATACAAACAAGAAGAAAAATATGATTCGATAGAGCAGGGTGCTGAGAAATATATATTTTAGCCTTATGTCGCAGCAGCGAATACTTTACCCTTCTGCTGGTCAAAGCGGCACACCACGATGCTTTCGGCGACTGAAGTCATAGACGACGGCAATCTGTTATTAAATGCGAGTTCCCGAAAAATGCAAGTACGCGTTCTCTCATTCAGTTAATTCAGAATGCAGGTACTTCCCTATGAGCTTCTGAAACCCCTATGGTTTCTAGTGTGCAGGTGGACCCGTTTGCTGGTCTGCCAAACCAATTTGACTCTGTGCCATGACTTTGCGTGTCGGAATATGTCAAATGTTTCGACGGCCGACTCAAGACAAATACGTACACACTCGCGTGACTCGTTGTGACCGTGATGATATAAGCAGTGCCTCTGACGGTTCAGAAGGTGACTGACACAGGCTCTAAGTCGCACACTAGCAAAGGACACAAGTCTCACCATTTAGGTAGAGGCCTGCAGTTCATTACCAGCGAAGCGCCAGTACAAGAGACTTGTACCAGAGAGATCCTTCTTGCTTTCTCACCGCTTCCTCCTCAGCTCGGTTCCGAAAGCACAATTTTCTTTTTTGACTTCCCCCACTTTTGCACATGCCAATCAAGAGCTGGAGCCTAGCATTCGAACCTCAGAGAATGGTCTTTGCACTGCAAACCGATTTGACAAGTTAATTGGCAGAAAACGGAAAAAAGATTCAGTTTCATGGCCTCTTTCTCACACGTTTGCCATGCCCTTTACCAACACAATACAGGGTGGAAGCACAGCCCTCCATAAACAGCTTGTTATCTCCCCTGTTGCATCCATTTCAAAGTTTCCAAAGAATGGCCATAAACTCGCCACAAGCCCAGTACATTCACAATCATGTTTTGAAACAGTGTCTGGACGTCTAGACGCGTTTCCCTGACCGATTCGCAGAATGTTTGCATTTCTTTTGGCGGCTTGCTCCCTAACAAGGGCCCGTCTTCTGCTTTATTCCCGGCCTACAATGCGCTGTCCGGTGCATCGGCGACTTCTCGGCGCTAGGCTGTATACCTGGACGTCTGCTCTGTCCGGCGCCAACATAACGTGTTTTGCACAATGCGACCACGGCATGCGGCCATCTGGAAATGTCTCCTCATCGTTTCCCAGAAAGAAAGCGCTTCGTCGGCCCACCAATGCCGTGCTTTTACTGCAGTCGTTTAAGTCGGCACCCAGTTCCTTTGAACGCAGGTAAAGCTTTCTGTATTTCCTTCCCTCGAGCACGCAAACAAGACCATAAACTACTGCCCACCATTTCATCATAATGTATGAAGTCATATCGCAGTAAAGATCATATACCCTATGAACATGAAGTGGCATAACACCGAATCAGGAGTGAGAGTGCCCTGCAATCTCTCAACCTATATCTTTCCGTACGAGCTCTGATTTCCCTTTTTTATCACGGTAATTATTTCTACCTATGTAGACTGGTGTCAACAACATATTTTAGCATTCTAAGAGGAAAGTTGGTGATTGGAATTTCGTGACAAGATCCTGCTGCATCGAAAAACACCTTTGTTTTAATGATGTCCATCTCAAAACCTTTATCATTTCAGTGACGCTCTCTCCTCTATTTCGCGATAATACAAAACGTGCTGCCTTTCTTTGAACTTTTTCGATGTACTCCATCGATTCCATCTCGTAAGGATCCCACACTCCACAGCAGTATTCTAACAGAGGACGGACAAGCGTAATGTAGGCAGATCCGTTACATTTTCTAAGTGTCCTGCCAGTAAAACGCAGTCTTTGATTAGCCTTCCCCACAACATTTTCAATGTGTTCCTTCCAATTTAAGTTGTTCGTAATTGTAATTCCTAGGTAATTAGTTGAATTTACAGCCTTTATATTGGACTGATTTATCGTGTAACCGAAGTTTAAGGGATTCCTTTCAGCACACACGTGGATGACCTCACACTTTTCGTTATTTAGGGCCAACTGCCAATTTTCACACAATTCAGCTATCTTTGCTGAATCATTTTGCAATTTTTTTGATCTTGTGATGACCTTATTAGTCGATAAACGAGAGTGTCATCTGCACACAACCTAAGACGGCTCCTCAGATTGTCTCCCAAATTGTTTGTATAGAAAAGGAACAGCAGAGGGCCTATAACACTACCTTGGGGAACGCCAGAAATCACTTACGTTTTACTCTATGACATTCCGTCAATTAATACGAACTGTAATCTATCTGACAGGAGGTCAAAAATCCAGTCACATAACTGAAACGATAATCCATAAGCACGTAATTTCACAACAAGCCGCTTGTGTGGTACAGTGTTAAAAGCCTTCTGAAAATCCATAAATACGGAATCGGTCCAAAATCCCTTCTCAATAGCTCTCAACACTTCATGCGAATATAGAGCTACTTGTGTTTCACAAGAACGATGTTTTCTAAAGCCATGTTGCATCTTTCAGATGCCATCAACAGAAAGTGAATAAAAAAATGGTTCAAATGGCTCTGAGCACTATGGGACTTAGCATCTATGGTCATCAGTCCCCTAGAACTACTTAAACCTAACTAACCTAAGGACATCACACAACACCCAGTCATCACGAGGCAGAGAAATGTATGTGTGTCAACAGACCATTTTATTCGAGGTAATTCATAATGTTAGAACACAATATATGTTCCAAAATCCTGCTGCATAATGACGTTAACGATATAGGCCTGTAATTTAGTGGATTACTCCTACTACCTTTCTTGAATATTGGTGTGACCTGTGCAGCTTTCCAGTCTTTGGGTACGGATCTTACGTCGAGCGGACGGTTGTTTATGATTGTGAAGCACGGAGCAAATACATCAGCATACTCTGAAAGGAACCTAATTCGTTTACAGTCTGGATCAGAAGACTTGCTTTTATTAAGTGACTTAAGTTGCTTCATTACTCCGAGGAGATTTAATTCTACATTAGTGATGTTGGCAGCTGCTCTTGATTCGAATTCTGGAATACTTACTTCGTCTTCTTTTGCGAAGACATTTCTGAAGGCTGTGTTTAGTAACTCTACTTTGGCAGCAGTGTCTTCGACAGTATCTCCATTGCTATCGCCAAGAGAAGGCATTGATTGTTTCTTGCCACTAACATACGTCACGTACGACCAGAATCTCTTTCGATTTTCTACCAGGGTTCAAAACAAAGTTTCGTTGTGGAAACTGTTATAAGCATCTCGCATTGAAGTCCGCGCTAAATTTCGAGCTTCTGTAAAAGATCGCCAATCTTGGGAATTTTGCGTCTGTTTAAATTTGGCATGTTTCTTTCGTTGTTTCTGCAACAGTGCTCTGATCCGTTTTGTGTACCAAGGTGGATCAGTTCCGTCGTTTCTTAACTTATTTGGTATAAATCTCTCAATTGCTGCCGATACTATTTCTTTCAGTTCAAGCCACATGTGGTCTACACTTATTAATTTGGGAGGAGGGGAGATTGTCTCTCAGAAAGGCGTCAAGTGAATTTTTATCTGCTTTTTTGAGTAGGTACATTTTTCGATTATTTTGGAGGATTTGGCAGGTGTGGCCGTGCGGTTCTAGGCGCGTCAGTCTGGAACCGCGTGACCGCTACGGTCGCAGGTTCGAATCCTGCCTCGGACATGGATGTGTGTGATGTCCTTAGGTTAGTTCTAGGGGACTGATGACCACAGATGTTGAGTCCTATAGTGCTCAGAGCCATTTTATTCAGTCTCGCTACGACACCCCTATGTTCCCCAATCCCTGTATCGAGTTTGATGCTTGTTATTAACTCAGGATTATTTGTTACTAAGAGGTCAAGTGTATTTTCACAACTGTTTACTATTCGCGTGGGATCATGAACTAATTGCTTTAAGTAATTTTCACAGAGTGTGTTTAGCAATATTTCGGATGGTGTTTCATGCTTACCTCCCGAATTAAACATGCATTTTCGCCAACTTATTGAGGGTGAGTTAAAGTCACCACCAACTATAATCGTAAGAGTCGGGTACGTGTTTCAAATCAAACTCAAGTTTTCTTTGAACCTTTCAGCAACTGTATCATTTGAATTGGGAGGTCTGTAAAACGATCCAATTATTGTTTGATTTCGGTCGCCAACAATGACCTCTGCCCGTGCTAACTCACAGGAAGTATCTAATTCAATTTCGCGACATGATAAACCATTTCTAACAGGAACAAACACGCCACCGCCAACCGCGTTTAGCCTATCCTTTCGGAACACCATTAGGTTATTTGAAAAATTTCGGCTGATCTTATCTCCGGCTTTAGCCTGCTTTCGTTGCCTATAACGATTTGAGCATCAGTGCTTTCTATTAGCGGATGGAACTCTGGTACTTTCCCAACACAGCTACGACAATTTACAATATTCATTATCATATACGTCTTCCTCCTCTTCTCCACTACCTGCTTTCGTAAATATAGTTTTTGTGACTCCGTATCATTCATCCAGCACTGCCTTCTTTCGAATTTTCTCCTCTCGCAGAACCTAGCTAGATTGTTTGTGTCCAACATTAGCCAGAGCTGTATTGGTGCCTGAACATGTGAATAATACATCTCTATAAATATTGTATATAATATTCTTTTACATGTTGATTCACTGTGTTTCTTGGGCATGATAGCAACAAATCCATGCTAAAATATTCAGTCAATTACTTTACATAAAATAACGTTTCCTTAGCTAGTTGAACTTTTGAAATTTGTGTAATGGTAATTATTTTCAGTACCAGAAAAAGTCTTCATTTTTACGCGGAAACGGTGTAGTGCCACGAATTGTATTCCATACTTATTAGTGGTTGTTCTCAGTGAAGAACCAGTTGAATCTTATTTTGCCGCTTCGCTAATTTCTTTTGGTGTTGCACTTCTTTTTGTCTTCGTCTTGTAACTTCTCAAGTTGTCTTCAAAGGAAAAATTAAGTTGATATGCTGTAACAAATCGCAACCAATTATAAAGAACTGCGTATACATCACCATCATACAGGGCGAAGAAAGCTACGCGTACTCTGATGTCACATACTGGTAATGCAGAAATGTCTCTCAGAAAATTTCGTCCTATGCATATTTTGGGCAGTAAGTGGACGTTAAAGATAGGCAGTCTGGCAACATTGTAATCATAGTACCTCTGTCAGCAGGCAGTGCAGGGGTGTGCAGTACGTGCTGTGGATAGCGTTTTTGGCTAGCACTTAAGAGGTCGAGGGTTTGATTCTGGGTCGAGGCCTATTTGTTTTTATTTGGTAAAAGTAGACTGCGTGGTACGAGATTTGACGTCTTAATCGTCGTACAGCGATTACAGTAGGTCTTCTACAGAATATTTGTAGTTATGTACAACAAACACAGAATCGGTAGTACAATCGTTTTCTTTGGTCAGCTTTTAAAGAAGCCTTTGCACGTCGTGGACGCGAATTGTTTCGCACCACTGCACTTACTATATTCCAGACCTGTTTTCTGCGTACCCTTCCTGACTGGGCCCATCGAAATCGTTTGCAAAGCACGTTGTTAGCTGTATGATGACGTAAGGCCCCAACGAAATGTAATGGACCAGAACGTGGCAAGAATAATTCGTATTAATCGAAGGGACCACTGGGGAAGGTGTACCCAAACCAAATTTGGAATCTATTAGATGCAGTTGTGCGAAATAATCCGCGTCTAGGATGTGCAAAAGGCCAATGAAAACGATTGCATTTACACTTCTCTATTCGTAGTACATAACATCAAATGTTTTGTAGACGACCCACTGTAATCACAGTGTAACGATTAAGACCCCACCTATGGTACCACGCAGACTACTTTCAGCAAATAAAACCATATAAGCCTCGACCCAGAATCGAATCCTCGACCTCCCTCGTCCTCGCCCAAAACGCTAACCACTACACCAACTGCACATAACTATTGCTATATCCTAACGAAGATAGATACCGAATACAGATTACAATATTGCCCGATTGCCGGTCTTCAACGTTCATTTCCTGCCCGAAATAAGGCCAGGACGAATTTTTGTGACAGACATTTGTATTGCTAGTATGTGAGGAATCACGCTGCGAAATCCGAGTCGTGAGTTTTTCTTCACTCTGTGTATTCGGTTACAGATTTTCATTGCCCCATACTCGGTGAAATATGCTTTGCATCAGTGTGTATGCAGAGACACCACCAAGTCTAATCACGATGTTGAATAAGCAAACTGCAACTTGGTCCAGCAAACTTTCACTTGTTCCAAGAAGCAAAAGAGAATAGTCTGCAAGTTGAGATCTATCAAGTTAAACTTGTTACTAGAGTGCAGAGTGTGTGTTTTAGCTGCTGCTGGTTGGTTGGTTTAACACCGTTGCTACACAAGCCGCTGCTTAGGGCACCAAGCTAATGGGAGTGCCAGAAGCGCCAAAATTATGAAATTACTATGCATTACGTATCACAATTATTAGCAACTGCTTGGGGTACCAAGCTGAGAGGGGTGCCAGGTGAGCACAACAACAGCATTTCTATACAGTGTGAATCAAAATTAGTAACTACAACTGATACACTTGAAAGCGTCTGAGGCAAAAGGGGAAAGCCTACTGATAAGACACTTGTGTGGGAAAATGTTCTCGAACCGGTCTTGGCTGGGCGGTCAGCTACTGGGGGAAGCTGTATTCCTTTCAGTTGATCTGTAGTAATCGTCATCATCATCATCACCTTGGATAGTTCACAGCCTCTGGCTGGGTCTGCATGGAACATAGGCCCCTCCATCGTCTTCTGTCTTGCCACCATCTCTCAGTCTTCACCTTGGTCCAGTCTTCTCCTTTCTTCTGGACGCATTCCTCTTCTCCTTTGAGTCATCTGTCTCTCGGTCTTCCTCTTGGTCTCTTTCCTTCTAGTTTCATCCTGGGTATCCTCTTCTCCTCCATTCTCTTAACGTGTCCATACCATCTCAACCTTGATTTATCTATCTTCTCGTGTAATAGTTCCACCATCATTAACTATCTGATCCTCTCATTTCTTAACCTGTCTATCCTGTTTCTCAAGAATTTCATTTCACTTGCTTGTACTTTGCTTTTCTCTCTTTTCATAACCCAGGTTTCTGATTTATATGTCAGGATCGGGACTTTTTTACTGATTTGGGGTATATTCTTTCTCCATGTCAGGCTTCTGACACTCTTCCGAAATGCTTCTGCTTTTCTCCCCGCTCGTTTATTTCTCTATCGTTTTTTCCATCTTCGTGTATCAGGCTTCCTAGTTACTTGAAACTCTCCACTCTCCTCAATCGTTCCCCACCAATTTTTATTCCATTTGTTCCTCTCTCGTTCTTCCTTGTTGTGATAATTATCTCACCCTTACTTATACTAAATTTCATCCCATATTCTTGTACAGTTTGTTCCCATACTTCCAACTGCTATTGTACTTCCTCCTCCTGTTCCCCCAAATCATCAGGTCATCTGCAAACACCATAGCTTTCATCTTCCATTCACCAATTACTTGTGCTACTGTACTCATTATATCTCCATCACTACAATGAAGAGTAATGGTGAAAGTGCATTTCCCTACCTCAAGCCATTTTTCTGTTCAATACAAGCTGATCTCTTTCCTCCCGCTTTCACACAGCTCACACTTTCATGGTGCACTTCCCTTACCCTCCAAATAATCTGTTTTGCTACGCCTCTGTTCTCCAGGGCTATCCACATTTTGCTTTTATGTACACATCATACCCTTTTTCAGTGTCCAGGAAGGTCATTAGTAAATCTATTCCATATGCGTAGTGGTGTTCCTGCAGTTGTCTTACAGCAAAAATTAGATCCACCGCGGACCTTACTGTTCTGAAGCCATGTTGCTCTCCTCTCATTCTTCCTTCTAATTTTGCCTGAATTCGTGCTTCCAAAACTTTTTCAAAAATCTTTGCACAATGGCTTATCAGTGTTATCCCACAATAGTTCTTGCCCTCTTTTCAATTTCCCTTCTTAAAGATTGGGACAATTACTCCCTTCTTGCAGTCTTCTGGGATAAGCCTCTGTCTCCACACAATTTTCATTATTCGATATAGCCATTGTGTACCCACTTCTCCTGCCGCTCTCACCATTTCTGCACTTAGCTCATCAATTGGTCTGCAGTAAATTTTAGCATTGTTACCTTCTTAAAGTATGCATTACGGAGGGACAAATAGATAGGGAGGGGGGATTTACCGTGGCATATAAATCAGAGAGATGATGAAATTTCCTGGCAGATTAAAGTTGTATTTAACATGAAGACCTGAACCTGCTTTTCGCAGGGAAGTGTTCCACCAGCTGAACTACCCAAACATGACTCACACTCTATCCTCACAGCTTTACTCCCTCCAGTACCACGTCTCCTTCCTTCTAAAGCTGTGAAGACGGTTCATGAATCATGCTTAGAAAATTCAGTCGGTAGAGTGCTTGTGCGCAAGCGGCAAATACCCTGGGCTAGAGTCCCAGTCTGGCACACAGTTTCAGTCTGCCAAAAAGTTTCACATGAGTGCACATCTATGCTGTGGAGCAAATAATTCATGTAGTAAGGTGAAATTCATAGGTTATTATGATAATGATGTTGATGGGTCGGATGTGGAAATATTGTAATATAATTTTTTGATGTTGTGAGCATACATATTAGATGAAAGTTAATGACGTGGCAACACAATATTTATTGTGATGTAACACTGCGGGCTGTGCATGTGTATGTGTGCAAAATTTATAACAGTTGCACCCTAACCAACTACAGTTGTTGGTGTATGCCATTATGACCAGACTTGGCCCAATAGAAATTGAAAGAATGACACATTCTTCAGGAATACACTACTACCACTAATGATAACTGGGATTTTGTAGTACAGCATTTGGATTACTAGCCTATGTAAATTTAAGGGCAATAAGAGAATAACTGATTGAGGCACAAAAATTAGGATATAGAGCAGAACTACAGTGCAGAGGATTGCGGAATACAAATGTAAGTGTAGTAGATTGTAACATGTTAGATAAAGTAGATAACGTCTGGGCTAGAGCAGTCACGTATATTAGTGGAACACATCACAAGACAGAATAGGAGTACCAAGAGAGGAGCACTAAATGTCATAAGAGAAATAATTACAAATTTGTGTTGAACTTTAAACGAGACAGACACATAATTTTCCAAAGAGCACATTAATAGATTGGGAGCTAGATCAGAACAGTTAACGAAATCATCACGAGAGAAGGCTGATGTAAGTCCCACATTCAAGTGACTGAAACATTTGGTAGACACTACTGCAACTAATAAACAATTACTAAAGAATGAAATGCACTGATTCGAAAATTTATATCAAATGCATTGAAAATGACAGATATTAATCCGAAGAGAATGGCTGCATTTGTGACAACAAATGAGATAGCTCTCAGCTATCTTTAATGAATTCGACTACAGCTATGAGCAACTCACCAGTGAAACAGAAAAATATCTTCACCTCACATAATGTGTTTCAAATAGTAATACATTCGAAATAATTCAAGATGAGCAACCCAGTATGAAGTTTGCAGTACCATTAGCAGAATCTCATGGATATATATTATTAGCAAAATTGAACAACGAAGTTTTGTGGATATCAATGCATTAGGATATATAATAAATGTACCACTTGTTGAGAATAAAGTTATAAACTTTATAAAATCTCGCCAGTACGCATTAGCCACAGCCTGAAAAGAAGTCTCTTTTAATCGATAATTGCAAGATAGTATATGTTAAATTGTCTAAAGAGCAATTAGAATGTAAGGATTTAACGGACTATAATCTTATATGTAAGAAATAATATGTTGCTATCAGTAATTGTGAAATAAGAGTATAAGTATTGAAATACCAAAGGATTGTACAAAGACAGTCGTTATAGAATAGTTTCATGAACACAGTTATACCAGATTGATTAGCTACTTTTTACGCCTAAAGAAGAAACGGTGACAAAAATCTGTTATGTGACAAAATCTAACTTCAAGCCAAATGGGTGAACTGAAATTTCACAGAGATTGTGAAGGATATGGTAGTAAAATCTATATACACTCAGTTACAGTGGCATTTATAAATGTAGCTGAACACTTAGATTTTTGTGAAACCGAGAAAAAAATCATCTCTCTAGGATTTGTTTGAAAGTACGACGTGATCAAGTAATCACTTGACTAGATGGTCTAAATGTAGCAGGAAAGACATTAATTGAATTCGAAAAGGAGATCACTAAACACTACAGAGACATGGTGAAGGACAGATGGATTACAGGTTGTACAGTCATGACATACATTGATATCATTATAATAACTGTGATATTCTTCTGCTGTATTCGAAGTGTTGTAAACCCTGGCATTAGAAACTTATTGATAAGAGTTACTGGCCTGCTGTATGTGTATAGATTACATTTGTAGATAAAACTGCAACCCGCAGACTACCCTTAAGCGGTAGTGTCAAGTCACAACCTCGAATTAAATAGTAACTTGTGAATGAAAGGAAAAGAACGAAACAGGGTCCTTCAGAAACTGGAAGTAAAAGAATAAGTGAATACTAATTCTTTCTCATTTCCTTTGAATCATTCAGTGACTATACTTGGCTGTGGGCTACATAATTTAATTTCTCATAGTATCACCGGGAAGAAACAAAACAAAAACCAATATTCCGGGAGCAGCTCAGCGTTGCTCGCGCCTTCGCGGTGCACGTGAAGGACTAATGGGTTTCCTAACTGCGGCTGATGCTTTTTCGCGACGCCGGTGCAGAAATTCTTGCGGAGCAGCTTGTGAGGCTCCCCCGTCGGCATAATATGCCACGACAGGGTGGGGAGAGTGTTTCAGCCTAGGGCGGCGCCTGACACAAGGGTGGGCCTCATCGAAACAGTGGGTAGGTTGCGGGGGGGGGGGGGGGGCGGGGGAGTGGGGGCGGGGAAGGAAGACGCCACGCCGGCGTTATCTCGGGGCGGCCGCAGACGCCGCAGATGCCATTAGGGTCTGTATCAGCCATCTTAATGGCACGCTCCGGGTGGCGGGCCGCCACAATACGATTACCCGCGTAATTGATGCGATTATACCCGCAGGTGGAAATTAACAGTCTTCTTACGACGAGCTGGCGCCATGACGCAGGGTTCCCTGTTTCCGCAGCAGAGCCCCGTCGCGAGTCTGCCTCAAGTCTCAAGATCAGGCCAAGAACAACGCAAAGAGGTACATGCTCTTTAACGCTCTGGAAATGATTGAGTGCACTTCGTAAGGTTTATAGGTCGAGTACGAAGACGTTAGAGCTCACAGAGGGATGGTCATAAATCTGTGGTGTGTAAAGTGGGGTCGTTTTATTTTCCGCAGTCTCTATATACTGATGAAACTGAACTTGACAGGCTTCGATGAATCATCTGTCTAATATTTATGAAACTTTGTGGTGGTATTTATCGCATAATGGGGATTCAATGATAAAACTTTCATTCTGTCACGGTGCTGTGAGGTGTGACACCCACTGACACGAATACAATCATGTATTCGTTGTAGCATGGAAGTTCTCCAGAACAATCTAGCCACTCTAAACAGGTATCCTCTCGTTAATCAATGACAATCAGAAGTCGTGATCGTCTGTTACATCAATCTCTTCAAATTGAGAAAGTTACAAAACTGCTGAAAATATAACATTTATGATCTGATTCTTAGCAGTGTACGTAATTTGTTGAGTACATAATTCAGAATGTGTTTGTGTATGTCAGTGATCTCTTACTAAACGCTTGCATCGTTGTGAATCAATTTTGTGACAGCAACAGGAAGCATCATAAGTCTCAGCAGTGTGGGGTTTATAACCTCTTAGCTCCAATAGGAGAAGAGACAGAGCAGAACCATGTTTTATCCAGACCCTGGTGTAGAGGCTGCCGTGTACACAGGCATGTTGTGTTCGGGTAGTGTCGACCTGTTTTACCGATCTAGTTTGCATGGCATCTAGTTTGCATCAGAGGCAAATAAATGATTTTCAGGCCCCTGTTGTATAGCTGGCCCTGCAAGACAGATGTCTAGTGGAAGTAGTGTCAGCTTGCCTTATTCAGTTATACGGCATGGGCTGCATTTGCTGATGAACAGGACTGGGGATAGGTTGAGGTGGATAGAGGAGGAAGAAGAAATGGATAAAGAGAGGGAGGCAGGGGTAGATGTATGAGACGGATGGAGGGAAGAAGGGGCAGGTGGGATAGGAAAGGGAGGACCATAGATGAAAAGAGAATGGGGGAGGAGGAGGATATAGTCAGAGGGAAGGGAGAGGACGAGGTGGTCAGAGAGATGGTGGTGGAGTAAATGGACAAAGATGGACAAAGAGACAGGGTGGAGTGTATGAAGAGATGGAGAGGGTAGGTAGGAGATAGAGCAGGCGGAGATAGGGAGATAGAGGTGGAAGGATGAGTTGTACAGACAGAGAGAGAAAGTGTGGACATACAGGAAAAGCCATGGTAAAAAGCTTAGTTTGTAATATATATCACTCTTTGTATGAAAGAATGTCTGACTGCACATGACAAATCATAATATACAGCTGTAATCATAACTCTAATGCAAAAGATGCGCAATCGATAGATCCATATCATTTTCATCTTGGATTGACACAACTCAAAGGAATGACAAAGAATAGTCTCGAAACGAAGCGTATCCTCAGAGCTTGTTTCCCAGTTCTGATGCCTTTTCTGGAAGAACAAATATAAGCAGGACAAAACATGTGTTCTGTGGGAAAGAACCAGACAAGTGCTGGATAGACTCGCGCTCTAAGCGTTCCATAAATCTTGACAACTATATGTACACGAGTACTCTGCCTGGCAGAGGGGTTATGGAGCTACTTTCGCTGTATTTATATATCAAACTACTCTTGAAGAGTGCAAGGGAAAAACGAACACTTAAATTTTCTTTGCGAGCTCTGTTTTCACTTATTTCATTACAATGATCATTTTTCCCCATGTACCTGGGTGTCAACAAAATATTTTCGTATTCGGAGGACAACTTGGGAACTGGGAAGTTCATGAAAAGATATCGCCACAACGAGAAACGCCTTGTGGTCATGATTGCCATCCCAATTCGCGTATCATTTTCGTGACACTCTCTCCTCTCTCTACCTAATCAGAATTGAATGGTTAAATGTCCATTCCGTCATAAATATCAGATGGGGCGTGACCATCGCTGGCAAAAATTCAGTGACGTATTCGTTGTAGTTTGGAAATTAAACAGCCTCACAATGTCATCTCCAGGACAGCCTAACCCCTCTAATCAGATATCCTTTCGTAAAGTAACAATAATTGAAGTCCTTCTTTGGACTTTTTCGATGTCCGCCGTCAATCCTATCTGGTAAGGATCTCATACCGCACGGCAATACTCCAGGAACGGACGGACGAGTGTAGTGTAGACAGTCGCTTTAGTAAACATGTTTGATCTGCTAAGTGCTCTATCGATTAAAGGCAGTCTTTGGTTTGCCTTCCCTACAACGTTATCTATGTGAATGTCGCCATTTAAATTGCCTGTAATAGTAATTTCTAGGTTTTTAGTTGAACTGACAGACTTTAGATCCTAGCGATTTATTGCGTAACCGAAGTTTACGGATTTCTTTTAGTATTCATAATTAAGGGTCAATTGTCACTTTTCGCTCCATACAGAGATCTTGTGTAAATCTCTTGCTGTAGGTTTTGACCTTCTGATGACTTTTCTATGTGGTAAAGGACAGCATCTTCTTCAAACAGTCTAAGATGGCTGGTCAGATTGACTCCCAAATCAGTTATATAGACTATAAACAGCAGAGGGCCTATACCTTGGGGAACGCCAGACAGCCCGTGTGTATTACTCCATAACATTCCATCGATTACTAAGAACTGTATCCTTTCTTACAGGAGAACACGAATCCAGTCGCAGAACTGAGACGATACTCCACGGTCTGATAAGGAGCTGCTTATGAGGAGCGGTGTCAAAAGCCTTTTGAAAGTCTGGAAATATGGAACCAATTTGAGATCTTCTGGCGACAGCACTCATTACATTGCGAGAATAAACAACCAATTTTTTTCGCAAGAACGATATTTTCGGAATTCGTGAGGACTGTGTGTCAACAGATAGTCTTCCTTGAGTTAAATTATTGTCTTCGAACACTTTACATTTTCTAAAATCATACTGCAAGTCGACGTCTGTGTTACGTGTGTGTAATTCGTCGGATTACTCCTACTTCCTTTCTTGAGTATTGATGTGAACTGTGCAACTTTTCAGACTTTTGGTACGAATCTTTCGTCAAACGAACAGTTGCACATGATTGTTAAGTGTAGAGCTATTATAATAGCGTATCCTGAAACGAACCTAAGTGGTGTACAATCTGGAACAGAGAACTTGCCTTTATTGAATGATTAAGGTGCTTTGCTACACCGAGGATGTATACTTCTAAGTTACTCATACTGGCAGCAGTTTTTGATTGGAATTCTGCAATATATATTACTTCGTCTTGTTTGGTGAAGGAATTTCGGAAAACACTATATAGTAACCCAGCTTTAGCGGCACTGTCGTAGGTAACATTACCAAGGCTGTCGTGCAGTGAAGGTATTGACTGCGCCTTGCCGCTCGTGTACTTCACATACGACCAGAATCTCTTGTAGTTTTCTAACAGATTTGGATGCAGTGTTTCGTTGTGAAAACTATTAAAAGCATCTCGCATTGAAGTTCACGCTAAGTTTCGAGCTTCTGTAAAAGTTTAGAATCATGGAGAGTTGGTGCTCTTTTAAATTTGGCGTGTTTCTTTGTGCTTCTACAACAGTGTTCCGACCTATCGTCCGCACCATTAGTGTCAGTTTATAACACAATTTGTTTGAGGTTCATCTAAATTTTTACGTGTTTTCCTTTAAAATTTTCTCATATTGGTACTATATTTTCTGTATATGTTATGTGTGATATACTGGAGGTTGAAGTTCTTTGCATTGTATGTGAGTAAAGTACTCAAAACACTGTGTAAATTGTTTATTATGTTACATAATTTTCTGATAACATTTTGTATTTAAAACTATTTGCGTGTATAAACTGTTCATATTGATATTAATTTGACAACTGTAAGAAACGGTCGCGCTTACGAACAATGTAGGAAATAGGTGTTATGTAAAAGCCAGTGTGCTTTTGTTTGAAACGAAAGTGGCTCAGGGGAGAAGAAAAGGTGGCAAGGGTGAACTGGCGCGTTACCTAGAGCAAGCGCGGGAAGTAAGACACACAGTCTGCAGGCAGCAGTGATTGAGGCAACATTCTTGTGGAGAAGGAGAACCTTTGCCAGCAAATTTGCACGAAAATGCCTCGGGTGAAACTGCAAACGTCTTACGGCATAACTGAGACTTGTTGGGCTACAGTAGGTAAAACTGAAAGAGGAAAGGAAGAGAAATTTGTCCATACAACAAGATACTGTGGGTAGTGTGGCTTCCAGAATTGTTCGCCATACAGCCGCCAGATAAGTTTCTTTTGTATTTTACTTCTGAACAGCGTGAACCATTAACTAAAACTGTGTTTTATTAGTGAATAATCATTCTTGAACTTCAACGAAACTGGTTCACCCTGTTATTTCATCCTAATCATACACCTATATAGGGTTCCTTCCTGGTGTTTGATTAATCCGACTATCATGTTTTACAGACTTATGAAGTGTCAAGTTAATATAAAGAGAAACGATTTAAATTGTTTTTGTGTAAATAATTAGATGTATGTGTGAGGGATTAAATCCTGTAGTAATGAAATTACGTCTGAGTAGTGGAAGAGTGTGAATTGAATAGAGTGAATTTAAATGTAATTTTGCATCATAAAGTTAAAGAGTTCATAAATATTTTGATCTTGAGTAGTAGTTAAAGAAAAGTTGTCTTAGTTGTTTCATTGAAAGGCGTAATGAAAATTGTGGTTAGAGTAAAAACACGTCCATAATTTAGTACATTACATAGAAATAACGTCAAACTATTCTTGTTTTAAAAGTTTTCTTAACTATTGCAAAGTGTAATGGTAAATGTTTGCTTACGTAAAATTCAGTCAGAGTGGAGCAAAGCTACTAGAATCTCTTAAATGAATATACAAATTCAAATGGCTCTAAGCACTGTGGGACTTAACATCTGAGGTCATCAGCCCCCGAGACTTAGAACTACTTGAAACCTAACTAACCTAAGGATATCACACACATCCATGCCCGAGGCAGAATTCGAACCTAAGACCGTAGCAGCAGTGCGGTTCCGGACTGAAGCGCCTAGAACAGCTCGGCCACAGAGGCCGGCAAATGACTATACAGAGCTAGCTCAGAGAGTAATAGCTTTTGAAATTAAATTCCAGTAAGAAAGAGGTTTACTTGATGTGAAGCGTTCAGTATAAAAAGTGTGTGCTTTAGTACCTAAGTACTTAAGTTGGTTGGTTACGGAAAGTGCTTTGTTTTAGCTTCCTTGGAGTTATCTACTGGGCATTTTCTCTTTTAAAAACGTAGTTTATAAGGGTGTAGTAGTCAAATAATTCAAGTATGTGCACCAACATTGTTTGCATGGAGTAATATTTAGTTGAAGAAGCAACTTAAACAGTAGCAAGAAAGTAGGCAAAATTCATACTTCTACTATTCCAATACTCCACTGTTTCATTGCCTGGATATGCTGGCGACCGTTACTACACATTTTAATCCACTAAAGGAACTTGGAACTGAGTTGTTCTAGCTCCAATATAATATTATTCTTACTGCGTTTCTTTCTAACCACTGGGTAGGATCTTAGGAAAAGAATTGAATAGTCTGATTTACTTATCCATTAGACGCAACACACAGTCAAAACCTGTAAAAAGAGTAACTCTATTGATTGGCTTTTCATATTAACAGGACTATCCTCCCATAGTGTTCTTTATTTGGAAACTCAACATTATTTAGTAATGTAGTAATGTAGTAATACGTGGCAACATGGAGGCAAGGTTTTCTGTTATGTAGGTAAAAGTATGCCAAATTACAATAGTAGTGGTTAAGGTATAATTTCCAGCTATAATTTATTTACTTGGTATTAAACTCTCTATTGCTGTCGATACTATTTCTTTGTATTCAAGTCACATCTGGTCTACGCTTACTTAGCTAGTTTCGAAATAATGGATACTGTCGCTTAAGAGGCGTCAAGCGAAGGAATTTTTATATAAATTTTCAAGTAGATATATTTTTCGCTTAGATTTTGTGGGTTTGGATGTTACAGTATTCACTCTCGCTACAGCGACCTTCTCGACATTAGTACTTGTATCCCTCTTAAGGCTTTCTAATTGCTAAAGATTATTTGTTGCTAGGACGTCGGTTATGTTACCGCAACTACTTACAATTCTACTGGACTTCTTTACTAAATGCTCAAAGTAATTTTCGGAGAAAGAATCCAGCATGATATTGGACGATGTTTTATGCCTACCATCGACTTTAAACATGCATTTTCGCCAACCAGTCGAGGGTAATAGAAGTCACTACCAAGTGTAATTGTATGAGACCCAAGACTCTGAAAAAATGTTTTGAACAGGCTCTCCTGTTAGGACAAGAATTTCCATGCACGCAAGCTGAGACGTCAGAAAGCTCATACAACAAAAGCAATTGCTAACTGTTTGTACAGCACTTTATGATTTATGGGAAGGGGTGATATGTAATGAAGAGTCTGTCTCACTAGGATCGCTATGAAGAATGAGTCCTGTGTTATTCTGGGATATTTTCGTAAACACTGTCTGAAAGCAGTGCAAAAGATTTCTATAGCGCGTCCAGAGGAAGACTTGGCTGTCATTTACATAGACATGAGATGTCAGTATAACATTGAGAATCTTTTCACCATGTCTGCAAGGGCAGGTCGCTAGGAAAACATCTCGCTCGGTAAATAGGCCATGTCATAGAGCTGTAACATTTAGAACCTCTCAACGAGTCATCGTTCACTTCACGGGTGCCAGTAAGATGCGTCTCGCCTGTGGGATAGGCTGGCATGCGTAGCAATTAGAGGAATGTGCCCCCTAGTGTTCAAACTAATCCATGCTGGACCCACAAGTGCAAAGGCGGTGCATAAGCACACCAGACATGGTAGTTAGGTAAACACATTACCATCCTCTCCAGGGATGCGCACTCAGTCACGTATTGCCTGTGGGACAGGCGGGACTGGCGTGTGCACTTGACACGGTTGGTCATCAGTCTGCTTTGGACATCTGTAGGAAAAACAGCCCTGATACGTCTTTGTTGAGTTTGTTAACGATAGTTCGAAAGCGTGTCTGCATGCAGTCAGTGTTTGTGCGCTACATTATTTCAGCTGTTTTAGCACTGCAATCGTATTTGCAGAGTGTCACACTGCATTATATTCGTAATTCTATGCATACTGAAGATGTCTGTACATCAGTGTACTGCACTATTTTGTGAACATGACTGTAATCTGTACAGTGCTTTATGTCGGTAATTTACTAGTTGTTTTCGTGACTGTACATCAGTGTATTGCAGTATTTCAGTGATTTACGAGTAGTTTCGATGTCTGTAAACTGCATATTGTGAGCCCAAGCACATCAGGGCGAGTGTTTTGTATCAGTGTAATAAATAAACTACATGAATTCCGTCCCTAAGTAAATTGCTCCAAAAAAAAAAAAAAAAAAATAAAGTACACCCCTTCCTCTCCCCAGCAGCCCAGAACAGGCTGAGTCCTTTTCATGCCATTTTCCCCCTCGAGACCGCCATCTTTGATTATGTTATGGGTGGAGTGACGGTACCCTCAGGTGGCGGTACTGTGTACTAGGTCGATTGGACTCCAGACCTAGTGGTGAACACTCCAGATGGAGGCACTGTCTTAAATTGTTTAAATAAAATATGTTTAAATACAGATATACATCCCTCCTATCCATCACAGGCTGAGTCCTTTTCCCGCCAATTCCTAGGAAGAAGTGGTGGTCAGATGGCTCAAATTAGTGGAGGTAGCCCAAGTGACATATTTTCCCACCATTTTCTCAGGTTAGTGGAGGTAGTTGCGGTGTGTTGCATTGTCCTGCTGGATTTTGAATATCGCGCCATTTTCTGGGGGATTAGAGGGGAGGGTGGGGGGAAGGGGTTAGGGTAGTGGAGGTAGCCCAGTTGACCTATCTTCCCTCCAGAATTTGTACTTACCATCATGACATTATTGCGATGTTGCCATATCTATCGCCGGCATATTTGATCTGCTATCTTGAATAAATTTGGCAGAACAAAGTCTGCTTCTGTAGGCCCATATAGCGATCTCCTTTGTGCAGTAGACGCCTGACCTCTTAAACTGGACCTGATACTGTAATACCCTCTGCTGCAAGTAGATGAATATGTAGCCATCACAGTTGCAGAATCGTCTGCGCCTCTGATTCGTACTCTCTGCAGTCTGTCCTGTCGATGCTGCTGGCAGTCTTTACCAATTCAGATAGCCGCTGGAAACCACAAAGAATCCCTGCTGAACCAAAGTGGCAAACACCATCAACACCAACATGAGCCGTCAGATGGCTGCACCTTGTGCTCTTCCTGTAAAACAGCACATGCAGCTCAGCTGCATCTGGTACAAGATCTTTATCAACCAGAGAAAGCGCCTTGAGCCTGTTTGTCAGATTAACTGAGAAGGCCTTCAATTCATATACCCAGAAAGTCTTTCACTGTCTGCAACATCTTGGGCGACCTCTGACTAGCCCATAGGTGAAGGGTCATTGTCACTGCAGGTTGAACCCGGGTAATCACAGTAGTCGACCGATAAAGGGACCTTCCTTCAGGACCCCACTTCCAATCCACCACAATGATAACCATTAACAACAGCTTCACAGCGCATGACCAGAGCCAGTACTGCCTGGAGCTGTAAGCAAAGAGTCGCCAACTCAGCCTACGTCAGAACACAGCAATCACAGTCCCTACCTGTTCCAAAGATGACGCAGTTCTACACTACCTACGATTACTGAAATGATAGACACTGTCTAGTAAACACAAAAACACAAAAGAGATTTAATCAATGAACTACTACGCATGCAGGTAAACGAAAATAAGTCGCTCCTTTTTGGTGTGCAAATAAATAATTCACAGACAAGTGGTGTACTCACCTGTGCTCTAGCAGGAAAGGAAAAAGCCACCTTACTGACTGTCTAAACGCCAATGAACTGGTCTAACCGAAACAAACAAACCCTTGCGCAGTGTGAGTGGCGGTAGAAGTGATATTACACTATACACGTAATAAAATGCCGGACTTTGCCTAGTAAGCACACAAAGGAGCAATAAATTCAAGAATGAAACTCCTAGTACACAGATAACTCAAAGATAAGCTACTTGTATTTGGAGCTCGTAAAATTAATTCAGAAACGAATGCTGTACTCTCCTATGGTGTTCCTGGAGCAGAAACAACCGCTTTACTCCTTTACTCAATTATGTATATAGATAGTTCATGTGCAGGTTTTAATTAGTGAGTTTGCGAGTACCAAAATATTCGACGTAAATGGTCGTACCCGTTTGATTGCATTGACTAAGACGATTACATTGTTTACACCGATAACGGACTGTGAACATTAGTATTTAACATGAGAGTCATCTTGATACCTTTACCTGTTCCTGAGAAAGTGTCTTAACGGACGGACGGACAGACAGACGGCCTGCAAATGATGTTATAAAGATTTTTTTTTTTTTTTTGTCTCTCGGCCTGTTTTTTCTGAAGTTGCAGGGATACACACGTATAGGTTAAGTACCCCATTTTGCAAGTGTAATGAAAGGCTTATTAAGACCGCACACACAAACAGGCTCATAATACACACACACACACACACAAACACACACACACACACACACACACACACACACACACACACACACACACACACATACGCACATGCGTCTGTGCTGGTTAGAAAATATAAACACACACACATATAAGCAGAGTAATAGCAGAACTACCAAAAGAAACAAAAGACGAACGCAACCTTCAATTGCAAAACAAAACACACGAAATGGCGAGACAGAAACGACACAGAAACGTGAATACATTGAGTGTCAGTGGAACTGCTGTGTCCTAAAAATCTAATAGAGACACATAATACAAGAACAGGAAGAATGACCTAAACAACAAAATAACGGTGAGGAAAGATAAGCATTTAAACTGTTTATAGTGGTAACTTAAATGATGTCAACTATTCATGATAACAGCAAACAAAATTGTAACAGAATAATAAGATATTGCCTCAGTGACCGCTGAAAATGCTTTAGTATTGCAAAAGACGGTACTTAACCTATACTACTTGATCTTATAAGGATTCTCCTTTTCCCAATTGAAGTATGGAACCACGAAACTAGAAGTTGTCAGCGTTACTAGATGATGTCAGCCTGCACACGAACTGAAATTCATTTTTTCAGCTAAGCAAAATAATTCCTTCTTCTAATTTTTCTTTGTTTTCCTTTACTGCTTGCTCAGTGTATAAACTGATTAATATCGGGTAGACTACAGCCTTGTCTCACTCTCATCGCAGACACTGCTTTCCTTTCATGCATTTCGGCTCTTATAACTGTCATCAGTTTTCTGTACAAGTTGTAAATTATCTTTTGTTCCCTGTAATATGCCCCTGTCACTTCCATATCAAAGAGTGTATCCCAGTCAACACTGTCAATACCTTTTTATAAGTCTACAAATCCCATAAACGTTGGTCTGCCTTTCCTTAATCTGTCTTCTAAAAGGAATCATAGGGTCAGAATTGCCTCGCGTGTTCCTGCATTTCTCCGAAATTCAAACTGATCTTCCCCGACGTCGGCTTCCGTAAATAATTTGCGTCATTATTTTACAAGTGTGAATTATTAAACTGGTATGAGTATGTTCACAACCATCACCACCTGCTTCCTTTGGAGGTGAATTTAATATTGTTACTTCCTGAGGAACAACGTAGAGCACTCGGAAGGACACAAGGAAACGGAGCGAAAATTCGCGTTTGCAAAATCGAGTCAAATTAACAAAGAAATTAACAGTATGAGCCCACTTATTAGTATGACTGCATGAATGGATTCTCTTGGGAAGGGTTCCATAATGCCGCTGTATTCTCTCCTGAGGCTAGCTGGCCCAGTTTTGTTGCAACTGGACCTTGATACTCTGGATACTCCTACTGAGACGGCCTTTCATTAGCAATCCTTTCACAGTCACCACTACGAATGTAGCCATTTGTGTTGTGGCCTACATGGGACGGCCATTCTCTAATCCGGTTGCTTCTAGTCACCAAACAATAGTGTGGGATGACATATAATGTCACATTTAAGTGCCTGGCAGAGGATTCATCGAACCACCTTCACAATTCTCTATTATTACAATCTCGTATAGCGCGCGGAAAGAATGAACGCCACCATGTGCTTGGTACACTATACGGCAATTCTTCCTTGTGGTGGTCGACTTGAACTTTGGTGACGATTATGCATGCCCTCACATTCTTCTGCAGTCCAACAGTTGGGGCTGTCACGTCCGAAAACCTTACAAATCTGGATATTGCATGTTTCAAACAGCCAGCCAAACTGAGACCCACAGTCAATCCCCTTGGAAACTCTGTCAGCAGCTGATAACTTTTTTCATCTTTGTCATCTTCGTATCCATCACTGGTCAGTCAATATCTGATCCTCTACACGCCGCCCCCCCCCCCCCCCATACATCATAACTGATAACAACAATAAACACGAGCAACGCTAATTTAGGCTGATGACTGTTCTACCTGCGACAGCTATTATCATTTACATACCCACCGACTATATGTATGTTTACGGTGTTACATTGACATCTGACCATGTCTCCTGCGTGCTTCACTTTTTTTATCAGAAAAGGTGTATGGACAGAATTATTTTTCTGGAGACGTACCGGATGATGGAATCTGCTAATCGTAATTGATTTGAAATGTGTTGTACACACAAAGCAAAGCTCGTGGTGCAATACTGCTTTATTCGCGCTATAGAGTATCATATGAGTCTGAAGAATTCGGTAAATGGTCTCAGAAAATAAAGAAAAGAGGACTTACAAACCAAATACCTTTATTGGCCATCGAAATAATCACTATTGGCTAAGACACATTTCTAACATCGGTTCGAAGTGTGCTGGAAAATGTCAACAAGTGCTTCCAGTGCAATCGCTCGAAGCACCTTAGACACCGCCTTCCAGTAAAAGTCGGTTGACAAAATTCAGGATAAAGACGATGTTTTTCGCTTTTTCCGACAGCAAGCCTTTGATCCTTCGTCTACCCGAGGGAGACAGGGAAGACGATGAGCACCATGGCACTGACTCTCCCTTGGTCTGCAGATCGTATCTGTAACACCAGGACTCACCTCCTGCAGTTATGAAATACGCAACCAAGGAAGGGATGGAACGCATTGTCGCCTTGTCGTTTTCAGACGCCCAAAGTGATTTTAAGTTTGACAAAGGAAAAGAAAATTATGCTTTTACAACTTTATTTTCATCCATTTCAAGTATGTACCTCAGTTTTATCGTCCTTTATACGGAATGAGAATGTCCTCAGTTGTTCTGCTGTTTTCCCTGATAGGATTTTTAAAGTGCGTATTCCGGAACAAATTATAAATTGAGACGCGGAATTATATGACATTCTAATGGAGCTGGAGAGGGTTCACAGACATCACCGTACAAGATTTATTGCCTATTCCGATTCCCTTAATGCACTGCAAGCACTTCACTAAATATATCAAGTAGACCAACTGATTTAACTCATCCACGACGCCTTATAAAGGCTCCCACACCATGGAAAGGAGGTGATCTTTTTCTGGGTATGTAATCAAATTGCGATACAGCGAAACAACATGGCCGACAAAACTGCCAAGAAAGCATGTCGGGATGGTGCTGTCCATCAATGTCTCATCCATTTACATGTCATCATCTCATTTTCTGACAGATGCATCATGTGTCAGTGAGAGACTGAATGGTTGCAGGTGGCAGAAGACAAACTGTTGTCACTCAAAGTTTAGTTTCTTGAGTTTCTGCATGTTAATTTAACATCTAAAGCCATAATTCACGCGTTTTCGTTTTCACCGGAAAGTAAACCAATTTTCTGACATTTTACAAGTTCCTAATCTGGGGCGAATTAATTAATTTCACCTGAGTGTTTCGGTAGTTAGGTTTTTGAATCTCTGCATATTAATCTAACTTATTAGACACAGCTCTTGCGTTTACATCAGTGTCTTCAGTAGAGCTGTGCAGCACGTGCCGATAGTCAGTTCATCTGCATAGTTTAGTTTTCCACAGTTGGTGACACTTCACTCTCAGCTCCAGGCTGTGATAGCTTCAGTTACACAACTTGAGGCTGCAGTGGATGGGCACCACTGTTGTGGGCTGGCTATGGGGATCCAACGGACGTCCAGCACCTCTGAGTCCTCCGATCGGTCCTCACCAGTGGCCAGCCCAGTTACTGCTCGCACTGAGGTTGACCCCTCACCTGTGGTCGAATGGAAGGTCGCCCCGGGACGTAGCAGGCAGCGAAAGACTTCCCAGGCCACCGCACGTAAGGCCTCCCTGGTTTCTCTGACAACCAGGTTCCACGTGCTGTCTGTGGCTGACACTGTCGCTGAGCCAGATGCCGTCGCCTGTCCTGTTTCAGAGAAAACTTCCCAGCCTGCAGGATCCGGACACTCACAAAGGGTGGGAGTATTGATAGATGGAAGCACCAACGTTAAGCGCATTATGGGTCCCCTTAGGGACATGGCTGCCAATAAGGGGAAGAAAGCCAATGTGCACTCTGTGTTCATACCGAGTGGAGTCATTCCAGACATGGAACAGGTCCTTCCAGATGCAATGAAGAGCACAGTGTGTAGCTAGATGCAGGTGGTGACTCACGTCGCTATCAATGATGTGTGTCGCTTTGGATCGGAGGAGATTATCTCTGGTTTCAGGTGGCTAGCGGAAATGATAAAGACTGCCAGTCTTGCTTGCGAGATTAAGGTGGAGCTCACCATCTGCAGCCTACTCGACAGAACCGACTGCGGACCTCTGGTACTGAGACGAGTGGAGGATCTGAATGAGAGGCTCAGACAGTTCTGCGACCGTGTAGGCTGCAGATTTCTCGACGTGAGCCAAAGGGTGGTTGTGTTCCGGGTTCTGCTGAATAGGTCAGGTGTCCACTATACGCAGGAGGCGACTACACGTGTAGCAGGGACTGTGCGGCTTGGACTGGGCGGTTTTTTAGGTTAGAGGGTCACGGGAAAGCACAAGAAGGGTTTCAGTCACAAAGGGTGCAAGCCGAACACAGGAAGAACGTAGATACAGGAACCATCGGTATAACAGTTGCAAACTGTCGAAGCTGTGTTGGGAAATTACCAGAGCTCCAAGTATTAATAGAAAGCACTGATGCTAAAATCGTTATAGGCACTGCAAGCTGGCTATGGCCGGAAATAAGCTCAGCCGAAATTTTTGCGAAGAACCTAACGGCGTTCTGAAAGGATAGGCTAAACACGGTTGGTGGTGGCGTGTTTGTTGCTGTTAGAAGTAGTTTATCTTGTCGCGAAATTGAAGTAGATAGTACCTGTGAGTTAGACTGGGCAGTGGTCATTGTTGGCAAACCGAATAAAATAATAATTGGATCCTTTTATCGACCTCACAATTCAGATGATACAGTTGCTGAAAGGTTCAAAGAAAATAGAGATTGATTTCAAACACATACTCGACTATTACTATATTTTACCCTCGATATGTTGGCGAAAATAAATGTTTCATTCTGGAGGTACGCATAAAATATCATCCAAAATTGTTCTAAACGTTTTCTGTGAAAATTATGTCGAACAGTTAGTTCATGAGCCCATGCGAATGGTAAACGGTTCCGGAAACACACTTGATCTCTCAGCAACAAATAATCCTGAGTTAATAATGCGCATCAAATGGGTACAGGGATTAGTGAACACAGGGTTGTCGTAGTGAGATAGAATATTCTATCCCCCAAATCCTCCAAAAATAAACCAAAAATTTATCTGTTCAAAAAAGGAGATAAAAATTCACCTGACGCCTTCCTGAGAGACAACCTCCACTTCTTCCAAACTAATAATTTAAGTGTAGACCAGATGTGGCTTGAATTCAAAGGAATAGTACCGGCAGCAATTGAAAGATTTATACCAAATAAATTAACGAACGACGGAGCTGACAGAAAACGGGAAAGAACACTGTTGCAGAAACAACGGAGCAAACATGCCAAATTTAAACAAACTCCAAATCCCCAAGATTGGCGATCTTTTACAGAAGCTCGAAATTTAGCGCGGACTTCAATGCGAGATGCTTGTAACAGTTTCCACAACGAAACTTTATCTCGAAACCTGGCAGAAAATCCAAAGAGATTCTGGTCGTGTGTGAAGTATGTTAGTGGCAAGAAGCAATCACTGCCTTCTCTGAGCGATAGCAGTCAAGATACTATCGAAAACAGCGCAGCCAAAACAGAGTTAATAAACACAGCCTTCCGAAATGCCCTCACAAAAGAATAAGAAGTAAATATTCCAGAATTCGACTCAAGAACAGCTGCCAACATGAGTATCGCAGAAGTAAATATCCTTGGAATTGTGAGATAACTTAAATCACTTAATAAAAGCAACAATTCTGGTCCAGACTGTATAACAATTATGTTCCTTTCAGAGTATGCTGAGGCAGGAGCTCCATTCTTAACAATCACATACAACAGTTCGCTCGACGAAAGATCCGCACCCAAAGACTGGAAAGTTGCACAGGTCACACCAATATTCAAGAAAGGTAGTAGGAGTAATCCACTAAATTTCAGGTCCATATCTTTAACGTCGATATGCAGCAGGATTTTGGAACATATACAGGGTGTTACAAAAAGGTGCGGCCAAACTTTCAGGAAACATTCCTCACGCACAAATAAAGAAAAGATGTTATTAGACATGTGTCCGGAAACGCTTAATTTCCATGTTAGAGCTCATTTTAGTTTCATTCCAACGTGATCAAATTGTAAATTTTCACAATCAACATGTGTGGGCTGACGAGAATCTGCACGCAATTGTGCAATCACGTCATCAACACAGATTTTCTGTGAACGTTTGGGCAGGCATTGTTGGTGATGTCTTGATTGGGCCCCATGTTCTTCCACCTACGCTCAATGGAGCGCGTTATCATGATTTCATACGGAATACTCTACCTGTGCTGCTAGAACATGTGCCTTTACAAGTACGACACAACATGTGGTTCATGCACGATGGAGCTCCTGCACATTTCAGTCGAAGTGTTCGTACGCTTCTCAACAACAGATTCGGTGACCGATGGATTGGTAGAGGCGGACCAATTCTATGGCCTCCACGTTCTCCTGACCTCAACCCTCTTGACTTTCATTTACGGGGGCATTTGAAAACTCTTGTCTACGCAACCCTGATACCAAATGTAGAGACTCTTCGTGCTCGTATTGTGGACGGCTGTGATACATTCTCCAGGGCTGCATCAGCGCATCAGGGATTCCATGCGACGGAGGGTGGATGCATGTATCCTCGCTTACGGAGGACATTTTGAATATTTCCTGTAACAAAGTGTTTGATGTCACGCTGGTACGTTCTGTTGCTGTGTGTTTCCATTCCATGATTAATGTGATTTGAAGAGAAGTAGTAAAATGAGGTCTAACATGGAAAGTAAGCGTTTCCGGACACATGTCCACATAACATATTTTCTTTCTTTGTGTGTGAGGAATGTTTCCTGAAAGTTTGGCCGTACCTTTTTGTAACACCCTGTATTGTGTTAGAACATTATGAATTACCTCGAGAAACACACAGTCAACATGGATTTAGAAAACATCGTTCTTGTGAAACATAACTAGCTCTTTAATCGCAAGAAGTGTTCAGTGCTATGACAAAGGATTTCAAATTGATTCCGTATTTCTGGATTTTCGGAAGGCTTTTGACACTGTACTATACAAGCGGATTATAGTGAAACTGCGTGCTTTTGGAATTCCGTCTCAGTTACGCGACTGGATTCGTGACTTCGTGTCAGAGAGGTCACAGTTCGTAGTAATAGAGGGAAATTCATTGAGTAAAACAGAAGTGATATCTGGCGTTCCCCTTTGCAGTTCATTTTCTATAGAAACTATTTGGGAGACAATCTGAGCAACCGTCTTAGGTTGTTTGCAGATGACGCTGTCGTTTATCGACTAACAAAATCATCAGAATATCAAAACAAATTGCAAAACGATTTAGAAAAGATTTCTGAATGGTGCGAAAATTGGAGTTGACAGTAGAAATCGAAAAGTGTGAGGTCTTCCACATGAGTGCTAAAAGGAATCCCTTACACTTCGGTTACACGATAAATCATTCACATCTAACGGGCGTAAATTCAACTAAATACCTTGGAATTAAAATTGCGAACAACTTAAATTGGAAGGAACACATAGAAAACGTTGTGAGGAAGGCTAACCAAAGATAGCGTTTCATTGGCAGGACACTTAGAAAATGTAACAGATCTACTAAGGAGACTGCCTACACTACGCTTGTGCGTCCTCATTTAGAATACTGATGCGCGATTCGGGATCCTTACCAGATGGGATCTACGGAGTACATCGAAAAAGTTCAAAGAATGGCAGCACAATTTATATTATCGCGAAATATGGGAGAGAGAGTTACTAAAATGATACAGGATTTGGGTTGGACATCATTAAAACAAAGGCGTTTTACGTTGCGGCATAATCTTCTCACGGAATTCCAGTGACAAACTTCCTGCTTCGAACGAGAAAATATTTTGTAGACACCGGCCTATATAGGGAGAAATTATCACCACGATGAAATAAGTGAAATAAGAACTCTTACGTAAAGTTACGGGTGTTTGTTCTTTCCGCGCGCTATACGAGATGGGAATAATATAGAATTGTGAAGTTGGTTCGATGAAGCCTCTGCCAAGCACTTAAATATGATTTGCATAGTATCCATGTATATGTAGAAATCGACCACAAAGGCATGGGGGACTTCATGTCAGCCTCACCGCTGATAGGTTCTTACCAGACTGCGCATTGGATACAGCCCTTTAACACATGGCTTCCTCCTTCGGTGGGAGGATCCACCACTCTGTGGAGTTGTCGCGTGCCACTTTCAGTTCAGCATATTTTGGAGACGTGTGTCCTATATACTGGTGTTAGGGCATCCCTCATTCTCGATGGAGACCTGGCCAGCATCCTCGGAGATACTGATTCGGGTGTTATAAGGGTGCTGAAATTTTGTGCACTGTCAGGCCTCATCCCTAAATTGGTGGGGAAGGGAGGTAGACTTTAATACATTATAAACTGCTCCGCATGTAGGGACAGCCTTAGTCCCCACCCATCAGATTAACATGTTGACGTTTCGTCAGTTCGCTGATGACGAAGGCGTTGAGTTCCCCTCACGTTATCATCGTTATCATCCTGCAGTTATGAAGATTCCAGATGAAGCAGGTTTCAACAGATCTACAGCCGATGTCAGAAATGAGTTACAGAGAAAGGTGCTTACTTCGAATGTCAATAAAGGTATTTTGTTTGTAACTGTTGTTTCCCTTATTTTCTGAGACCACTCACACAACTTCTCAGACACACCTTGTAGATAATATGAAAGTTTTTGTGAATTATAGCTAATACTGGTAGAATTTCTACAGTACAATTTGATCTGCTGAAGACCATTTAACCACAGAATATCGTACAGTTCCAGTAGTTGATCTGGACTATGGTGAAAGGGAGGACACCCCAAGCACTCTGAGGCACTCAACCTTGGTTCAACTTTGGTTTTCAAATCCCAGAGTTAGAGAACGTCTCATTAAAAACGTAAGATAAGTCACATCCAATCTCAGAAGTCGCTCAGTTATCAGCGCAGAATAGGTGTTACGAATATATCCCGTTACTATTGTGCAGATCAATTAGTTGTAATCATAGATCATCATTTCTGTGAATGCTTCAAGCATGAAGACAATACGAAGTAACTAGGAAGTCTCTAAAGAACTCAGGGAATCAGCTTTGTTGTGGTATGCTTCAGCTATTCGTCTTTTTATATCATGTAGTCTAACAAAGCCACAGACTCACATCTCCTGTACTGCATCGCGGTGTAGCTTGCTATCCAGATTTCGAGAGGGTGCGTTTCTGGATGAAGTATCGAATGACACCTTTGTGTCATAGGATAATTACGTTTCCCACTCCATTCTGTCTTCTGATGCGCTTTTCCCGTGGCTCCAATAGTAAATCTGAGCGTGCATCTCAACATTGCTTGTCGAGCAACCCCCCTTTTTGCAAATTAATTTCGTTTAAAAAACATGTGGCGCTACAGTATGTCAAAATAGCAGGGGCGTGTTGAAAAGTAATGCCTCCGAATATCTTAAGTGAAAACTCTTAAACTGTTTTAAATAAAACAATCACTATTAACAGTGTACATGATTATTCGTGCCAACCTGTCACTAGAGGGCTCCTAATTGTGGCGAGCAACATGGCGTTGTGTAATGCAATTACGTCGGTGCGTGAGAAACAGTAATCGAGTTTTGAATTCGAAGAGTTAGGCCACATATGGAGCACAAGAGCGCTGTGACGTGAGCTACAATTCGACGCCTTGGATTCACTGCCATCGATCATACTCCGTACAATCCCGACCTGGCCCCATCAGATCTTCATCTGTTACCAAAATTTAAAGAATACCTTCCAGGACTTCACTTTGATAATGATGAAGCGGTGCGAGCCAAGATGAGATTGGGACTCTGTCAACGTCGCCATACATCCTGCAGTGACGGTATCAACAAACTGGTCTCTCATTGGGAGAAATGCGTTCGTCACCACAGTGTCTGTTGAGAAATGAGTATGTTGACATGAAGAATATTAATTTACAATGTTAATAACTTTTGTTTTATTTAAAAGGCTTTGATTTCTTTCGCATAAAATATTAAGAAGATTTAATTTTCATCACGCCCTCATAGTGATACACAACAACTCAACTTAACGTCATATCGTAGGCTTGGTTTTGAGAACCTTAGAAGCAATTTTTGTTGTCCACATAGCCCTTGCCTTCAGTTCCACTAAATATGGAAACCCATCTAACAGTCCGTTGGTTTGATTGTAAATTTTTTGCTATGTTTATTTTATATTATTTTTGGCTTTCTGATTGGAATGCCTACCTATTTACGTTTTCGACTCATTATAACTGGTTTTTCTGTCCTTATATGTATATAAGTTGAAATGAAACAACGAACACAAGAAGTTGTTGTCAATTTGTGATTTTTATGTGCGGTGCGATTACCTTAAAGTATCCTTCATGTTTTCTGTTAGCACAGGTAGTAATGTTTGATATGCGCTACACCAATCATATTACCGGAATTGCTAATTAGCGAACGAATTGCATTTTTTTCGTTATACACAGAGTAAATATCAGAAATGTCCGCAGATTACTGAATACAGTTCGGTTGCGTTAAAGCAACTCCCACACTCTCCCTGCAAACGTTTACACAGCTAATTAATTTTCAACGTGAAGGACAACCACGCCGGTCAGATCGCATATCTCTCTCGCCGGCTCGTTGTACGAGGATTGAGAACGGTGGTTAACTACCTGTTAAGTGCATGTTGTATTTACCTCACTACCTGTCGCGGAACGTGCAGCCCAGCCTGTTTCACGTACTGACGCTGATATTGCAGCCCAGTAGAAACGCCCGCCAACGGTTCAGCGGCGGGTCCTTTGTTCATGCCCTCTGCGGCCGCAGACCATTGTGACCGCGTACACGCTGACGTGAGCGTTAAATGCCGCGCCAGATCCTGCCCGTGTGTGTGTGTGTTTGTGTGTGTGTGTGTGTGTGTGTGTGTGTCTGTAGGTGAGTGGGTGTGGTTGTGTGTGGATGTGTGCGTGTGTGTCTGTGGGTGGCTCTATATATGTATGTATGTGTGTGTGTGTGTGTGTGTGTGTGTGTGTGTGTGTGTGCCGGCATTGGCTGGCCCTGGGGTGGCCGTGGCACATTAGGCTTCACTGTCGCCCGTCGCCGCGGTCCGTAGCCAACGGGGCGTTAATTAGTGCAACGGAAGCCACCTATGTCGTAGCAGCCGGCGACCACCCACACGGCACTCCGTAGACTGCTGCCCCACTTTGTCCGACAGTTCCCTAGTGAGCACGCAGAAACATGAAAGTAAAGAAAAAGCCACTGAGAAAACGAAATAAATTGCTCGCTGCTCCGCAACAGGACAAAAATGATAAGCACGCCGAATGCGGACGCTTCAGATATGATTTGAATCATACCTATTATGCCAACAGCAGTAAAAGACGTACAGAACACAAAATACATAATTTAGATCTACATCTACGTCTGTATCTATACAGCACAAGCCACCTTGCAGTGGCGTAGGGTACCTGGCCTCCCCCTTTTCCTGTTCCAGTCACGAATAGTTCACGGGACGAATGTTTGTCGCTAAGTCTCCGTGTGGGCTAGAATCTTTCTAATTTTATCTTCATCGTCTTTTCACGAGATATACGCACGAGAAGACAACATGCAGGGTGTATCCAAAAAAATAAAATGTTTACGAATCTCAAAAAGACGACAAGCTAGTTTATATAAACGCAATAAACAATGTAGCGAAGGAATAACCTTAATTTTTAAGTAACTCCTCGACAGAATAGGAGTGACTCACGAGGAAAAATGCGTGTATTTGCTAAGATTTTTTTTTAATTTTTGTGGTACGTTATCGCAAATGGATGCAGCAGAATACTGCACGCCTTCCTAAACAGGAGTCGTGGAGGAGCGAACCAAATGCAGATTGAATTTCTGCTTAGAATTAACTGAATGAAAGCTGCTAATTTTTGAAAATAAACTGATTTTGTCAACAAGAAAGCCAGAATAGACAGAATAATGAGCAGGGGTCAAAAAGAGGTTCTCAAACTTCCACCACCCCGACTTAAGTCGGCACGTAGCTACTAACATGATATGTAATCTTAAGTGATCAGTTTTATTGATGTGATAAGCCCTTCATCTAGGTGCCTTAATTTTTACACATAGACATACAGACCGTTGCCGATCCATGTCATGTGAAGACAGCTTCTACTGAATGAATTACTAATGCAAAGTTTGTTTGCCCTTCTGAAGAAGACTGGTATAAATCTGTCGAAATAGTGGTCAAGGTTGTTTCAAAACCACGATGTATTTCAACTGGTTGGCAGTCTTTTATTCCTGCTGTTCTGTAAGTGCTACTGTAGTGCATCTATGTTCAAAATATTTTAGTTCCTAGAAGAGTCATAAAATACGTGTAAAATAAACAAAAATAAACAATTAGTAAAAGGTCTTTCTGTCTACGTATTCGCAGTACGTTACATTTGCTTAACATGAGGGTCATTTGCCGCTCCCTGCACGAAGCGTCGATCTATTGTGGATCTTCAAACATTGAGCTAGAATTTTCGACTGTTGTGGAGACTCTGTATAAAACAGCGATTTTCGGGAAAAGCCTCCTGCAGCTTCCGACGTTATCTCCTAGGTCACTTATGTATACTGTATAGTGAAAAGTAATGGACATATAACACACTCTTGGAGCATGCCCGAATTTACTTTTACGTCTGAAGACTTCTCTCCATTCAGAAGACATGCTGTGTTTGTTTGCTAGAAACTCCAACGCATTCACACAGCTGGTCTGATGTCCTATGCGCTCGAACTTCGTTCATTAGGCAAAAGTGCGGAACTGTATCGAATGCCTTCCGGAAGTCAAGAAACACGGCATCCACTTGTGCGTCTGAATTAACTGATTTCATGGTCTCCTGCTGAGGCACATTACCTCAATGATAAATGGTAGCGCCACATTTTACCAATGCGTAAACAACATGTATATTCTGCTCCGGAAATTCTGAAACAATAGCTTGAAGTGGCAACTAAAAGATTGGGTTGTTGTATAGAACTTATGAAGCTAGAGCACACTATCAGATCTCTGAAAAACTATCATCCACACACCCCGAAGACAGAAAGGGCCGATACACGTGAAAATTGCGGTGCAATCAGCATAACAGCCCTTACAACAAAGTTCATAGTTTGGATAATATACAGAAGAATGAAAAGGAAAACTGAATCTGTTCGTTGATGATCAGTTTGGATTTGGGAAGATAAAGGCTCTATGTAGTTAGTTCTGACGTTCCACTTGTTAATAAAATCACGAATTATGAAAAATCAAGACACATCCACAGTGCCTGTCGATCCAGAAAAGATGTTGGGCAATGTGAAATGGTGCATCATATTCGAAATTCTAAAAAAAAAAAGAAATGTAAGTAATAGCGAAAAGCAGGTAATATACAGTACGTACAACAGACAAGAGGGAACCAAACCATAGCAATTAATGATCAAGAGCTAACAGCTCTGTTTAAAAAGGGTGTAAGACTTGGATGCGATCTTTTGACTTCACTGTTCAGTCACATAACAAGTAGCAGTGACAAAAATAAAAAAATCTTTCAGAAGTGGGTGTAAAATTTCTATGTGGGATTTTAATGATTAGATTCTCTGAATTCAGTGGAAGTCAAGAAAAATTACAGAATCTGATTACGGTTACGAACAATTTAATGATTATAGTACGTAGCAGAAAGGAGAACACCGATGAGCTTAACAAGGAAATTTATGGCCACAAAGTGGATGAGATGAAGGAGTTCCGCCACCACGGAAACAAAACGAGATATAACGGACAAAAAAAAGAGCAGTCTAGCGAAAACCAAGAAGACATTCTTGACCAAAAGAAGTCTGCTAGAAACAAACATCACACTGGGTTCAGGAAGAAACTTACGATAATATACTTTTGGCGTATAAAAAGGAATCATGGTCTGTGCGAAAATCCGAAAAGAAGAGAATCTTAGTGTTTCAGACATCGTGCTTCAAAAGTATGTTGACAAGTACACGGAAGAGCCAAAGAAACTAGTACACCTGCCTAATATCATGTAGCGCCCCTGAGAGCACGCAGAAGCGCCGCGACACGACGTGGCATGGACTCCACTAATGTCTGAAGTAGAGCTGGAGGGAAGTGTCACCGTGAATCCTGCAGGGCTATCCATAAATGCGTAAGAGTAAGAGAGGGTGGTGATCTCTTCTGAACAGCACGTTGCAAGGCATCCCAGATATGTTCAATAATGTTGATGTCTGGGCAGTCTGGTGCCCAACGGAAGTGTTTAAACTCAGAAGAGTGCTCCTAGACCCTCTCTGGAATTGCCCAAGTCTGTCGGAATGAACACTGGACATGAACGGATGCGGGTGATCAGGCAGCATGCTTATGTACGTGTCACCTGTCAGAGTCGCATCTAGACGCATCAGGGGTCCCATATCACTCCAACTGCACACACCCCACACCGTCACAGTGCCTCTACCACCTTGAACAGTCCTCTGCTGACATGCTGGGTCATAGATTCATGATTTTGTTTCCGTACTCGTACACGACCATCCGCTCAATACAATTTGAAACGAGCCTCGCCCGACCAGGCAACAAGTTTCCAGTCATCAACAGCCCAACGTCGGTGTTGTGTTGACGGTCCCAGGGGAGGCGTAAAGCTTCGTATCGGGCAGTCATTAAGGGTAGACGAGTAGGCTTTCGGCTCCGAAAGCCTATGTCAATGCTGTTTCGTTGAATGGTTCGCGCGCTGACACCTGTTGACAGCCCAGCACTGAAATCAGCAGCAATTTGCGGAAGGATTGCACTCCTCTCACGTTGAACGATTCTCTTCAATTGTCGTTGGTCCCATTATTGCAGGATCCTTTTCCCGGCCGCATTGATGTAGGAGATTTGATGTTTTACCAGATTCTTGATATTCACGGTACACGGTACATTCGTCTTACGGGGAAGTCATCACTTCGTCGCTACCTCGGATATGATGTGTACCATCACTCGTGCGAGGACTATAGCACCATGTTCAAACGGACTTAAATCTTGATAACTTGCCATTGTAGGAGCAGTAACCGATCTAAGACACTTGTGGTCTTATATAGGCGTTGCCGACTGCGGCGCCGCATTTTGCTTGTTTACATATCTCTGTATTTGAATACGCGTGCCTATACCGGTTCCTTTGACGCTCCAGTATTCTTAAATGTACGGACAACACCAAGTCATTCTAAACAAATAAGGATACTAGGAATTTGATTCTAGTTTTAGTTCATTACCGTTACTCATTGTCGAACTATACTACATTTATCTTGTCTTGTGGTCTCGAGATAATAACCTAACGACGACCACTGCTGCTGCAATGAATCTGTTACATGATTATCCTAACAAACCTGCTGGATTATACTCGGAAATGATGTTACTATAATCCCTCTGATTGTAGGGCGTCCTGAAAGCTTGGAAAACATCTTTTCTTTTTCAAGACATTACGTTCGATTAATATTATATTACATACGATGTACATTATTGCATTTATAACCTAACGACATTCCATGGGGTTTCAGTTTCGCTTACATGGCACTATGACCCATAAAGGCTGACCGACTATGTAATAAATACTCTTGCTGGCATTTCCTTCTCCATCACACAAGAAACACACATAGACAAGAATTCGTTCTGTCCCTAACTTTAAAAATTATTATTTCTTCTTTAGCCAATAAACAGTGGACACATAGCTTACCATAATTTGCTTCTGTTTGCAAATTGTAATGTCCGTAACAGCGTATGTATAATTGGAAATCTACCAAAGGCGAGAAACGAGATGATGCTGCAGAAAATGTGACACCAACACAATCCGTATTCACTAGAGAAAAAATAGTCATAGTCAATGACTTTACTTGCGCCAGCGTAAAAATATTCGAAGAATAATATACATTAGATCTGATCACACTTCATATGAGTAGTAGGTACTTATGGTACAGCGCAATTTTGATGTCAAATTGACGCCAAGTTGATATGCGAATTGATTAAATTGATCAACACAAAATCACACCCCTGGATGAGGTGATGCATATTTCTCAACCCGCACGTGGTTAACATCCTTCTCCCTACCTTTCTCCATTCCTCCCCTAACCCTTCCCCACCTACCCTATTGGCGGGAATTTCGAATTTCGATGCGAATGTCTTTGTCCCCAGGCTATGCCGACGTCCCATTCCACTCCCCACCTGGGAATTTCTGAGAAATTAAAAATGACAGTGCCCTTTCCGGAACTTGAACCCTAGTCCTCCTGGATGGAAAGCCCAAGTGCTCCCCTCCTAACACAATTATACCATCAGAAGCGCTTGGACTTGGCCAGAATTAAAAATGGCGGTTCCCGTACTGTGACTCACACACTGGTCCTTCGGGGTGGGAAGCCAAAGTGCATCCCCCAACACATGGAAACTGTCCAGATTGAGGAGAGTAAGGTTAGGTTGGTGTACTTTATATATTCTGGATGGGAAAATGGCGTAAAAATCGGCCCTTATTACGTAACTAATCACAAAGTTTGAGCTTAATTACACAACTGTATGCATAGCACTACAGAAGGAATGAATAAAACCGCAATACAGCTCAAAAGTTGACGACGCCATATTACTGGTGTTATCCTGCTGGGAAAATATTTCAAAGTACCACTAGAAACTCACTATCTACCCTTCACCTACAACCTGGCGGGAAAGAGGCTTGGGTGTAAGGAACTACCTTTATTCCTTTTGGCAGGAAATATATGCAACTGACAAGATGCTGATGTTGGACAGAGACGATTTTAATAAGGGTATTACCAGAAAGTACAAAGCTGAGGGTAGTATCTATCGTTTTTTGACGTTAGAGTTCACCACAGTCGCACGCTCGACAATCACCCTGCAGCCCATGTAATGTAAGCCAATACACGCTACCACAACTGATGTAAAAAAATGCATCACTGTTCTAATTAGACTCGAAATTGTGGTGAAAAAATCAGCACGAGTAATGAACGGGTCATAATGCAACACATATACCGGGGTAAATCGTCAGCCAAAGAGACTGCAGAGGAGACAATAGTTGAACACGCGTTCTCCACCATGAATTAACCAACTTGGAGGCAGTCTTACCCCAACTTCCGCCACTCATCCCTCCCACCATCCCTCTCCCCACCATCTGTAGGAATAGAGGCCTGTTCTATCTTATTACTGGTGGCGCATTAAGAGATCCTTCTGTAGGCACTGACACACTGTCGTGCAATGTATTTCTCGGAAAGACTACACCCCTCTGCAAAAACAACAAAATTCCGGAGAGCGCTCCAGACCACTTTTAAAAATAGCGAGCTGTTTCGCCGAGCATCTCGCGGCTTTTCTGTAACTCACAGCCAGGTGTCACAGGAGTTTGCTGCAGCCACTGACCATCTTTAGCCGACGGTCCTTCACAAACACAGAAGCATGAATAGTCGACTAAAAAATAGGACATAAATAGACTGCTTCCCCAAGTGCGACATGTACTTTAAAATATTGCAACAGAGCCCTATGCTGCGACCTCCCCGAGATCAGGCATGCTTCCAACACCTCAAACAGGCCTGTCGTTCTACGACGCAGAACACTTTTATTCAACGTCAGTGCGAGACTTTCTTGCAATTTGTTAAATGTATCTCTCAGAAAGACTAGACCCGTCTGGAATGAGAACGAAATTCTGGGGAACGCTCCAGATGGCTTTATCAAATTGTGGCTCCTTGGTAAACAGCAAGCCTTCCACCTAAGGCGACTGCATACCACAGAGCAACCTCACACTGCAGTGAAATGGTAATTAAATCAAGAACCTAACCTGTCGACAGGCACTGATATACATCAACGGGAATAGTTGAAAATGTGTGCCCCGACCGGGACTCGAACCCGGAATCTCCTGCTTAAATGTCAGACGCTCTATCCATCAGAGTACCGATAGCACAGAGGATAGTGCGACTGCAGAACTTTATCCCTTACACGCTCCCCATACCTCTGCCCATTACACTCATTACTCGCCGCAGACAATCTTACCGAGTCCCATAAGGATTCGGGAAATGCGTGTGCATCCAGCACAGAAGAAGAAGGTCAATGGCTGGTTAGCCTCAACTATATGAAAATGGTATCTGTTCTAACGGACTTGTCCGAAAGAACAGATACTATCTTCATATAGTTCACACCGCAGTACGGCCGGAGTGGCCGTGTGGTTCTAGGCGCTACAGTCTGGAACCGTGCGACCGCTACGGTCGCAGGTTCGAATCCTGCCTCAGGCATGGATGTTTGTGATGTCCTTAGGTTAGTTAGGTTTAAGTAGTTCTAAGTTCTAGGGCCCTGAAGACCACAGCAGTTAAGTCCCATAGTGCTCAGAGCCATTTGAACCATTTGAACCACACTGCAGTGTCTTCATACGATGCATCCCTGTGAGCATGTAGCTGGGCAGTCAGCGTTATCGACGCTGACGAAAGCTACCCATACAATAGAGCGCGATGCCAGCGTCCCACAGAACAAAACTGTGATGAATGAGGGCTACCCAGGTCGTGGGTTGTTTGTCTAAAAGGACAGTTGTGACATCCTACGGAATTCGGCCGCCACGCAGTTCTGAACATCAACGCATCTTCTATAATCAAGCACAGATTAAAAAAGGAAAACACAATAGCGATGATAATAAATGTCCTCTGGCCATAAAGATAGCCACAGTCGATTTTGTTTTAGTTTTATGAGCAAAATTGGTATAGTTTTTATATTCAACTCCAGTATAGAATTCGCGTATCATTATTTTGGAACATGTAACTAAGTGCACCGCCGCCAATTACAAATGATCATCAGAGACATGTCCACACTGCGCAAAATCGGTAAAAAAATCTTCCACACTTTTGATGTGAAAAACACTAATCACCGCAGAAGGTCCTTGTTATTTTCAAATTGTCATCAGAGTAACGACAAAGCGAGAATTTAAACTCCGAAGAAAATACTTCTATGTTAAGCAATTTCTTTCAGCTTTACGGAAGAATTACACGACCCAAGAGCACCTCTTGCATTCAAATTAGTGTCCGTAAATAAACTGTCATGCACGTCTTCATTATAAACATTTCATACATGTGAAATAATATTAGAGACTACAATCTATCACGACATTGACTCACATATTGGAAATAACAATCATTTTACATTCGACGACAACAAGCTATAATTCACGAGGATGTAGCTCTTTCGACCACTATAGAAGTCCCATGTTACCATTGCAGTGCTGCATCATACCGACGTTTACGAATCAATTCGTGAGAGCCAGTCTCGCCCTTTATAGGTAGGAGATTGAAATTTCCTTAAAACATACTTCAGAAAAAAAAGAAAAAACGCCTTTCAAGAGTCATTCTGTGGTGCCCCAGCCATATCTTCCACCCACCAGCTGTCACGTCATTGATATGTAATTGATAGGCTAATTGATTAAATCCATCATGAGAGTCACTTGGCATGGTGAGTAACTTTTTTTTTTCACAGCAGTCGGATTACACTCACCAGGTAGGTCAAATGGGAGTCCATGATGAGAACTGACGTTTGCAGCTGACCACAGACGGATTGTACAGCCCACAACATACATTTCACGTATGGACTGTTCTATTAAAAACACGATCATAATGACTATGTTACTGTCACCTGCATAAAAAAAGGTCATGGCTTTACAGGCACACACAAGAGTCGCTGATAGCCTTAAGCTTTCTGATAGAAATCTGTCTGCAATTTGGAATTAAGTCTATTCACTCAAACACATACTTACGTTGAATCCTGTAGAGACGTTCTTTAATGATTACAGCCACTGGTGAATCATATTTGTTCCACTCTCATATCTCTAAACGAGTCACCTTTTTCGAACATATCTGCTAAGGATCCAATACAGCAAAATCTCCAGCACTGTATTTTAGACAGTCCCTCTGCATCTTGAAATTACTACTCAGCATCTGCCCCGTCCTCCCTGCAGCTTCGTCCATATGATCGTTCCAATTTATGTTGGAGCTGAACGGAAGTTGGATAGCGCTATGTCTAAGACCCTTTGAATCCCATGGAGAAACAGGGCGAGCTGACTTAATGTGACAGGAGTGCGTTTATACCACTCGATGGAAATGGGAACATGACTTACCTGTGCCAACCACGTACAGCGTGTGAGGCCAACGTCAAACGAACCATTTCATTGCAATGCGAGATAGCAGAAAAGATAGTATGAGCAGTTACGGTTGTCCTTCTTGTTGGGAAAATTAGGAAGACTCCACATCACACAGGGCATGGAAGGAGGACGAGGATTTTGGTACGGCATTGCGGTACGTCTCCGAACTACTGACAGGTACTGCAATCTGCGCCAAGTAGCTTAATGTATAAGATGCGCTAAGATTCTCGTAGAAAATCGAACAATACATGGGTATGTTAGCCGTGTGACTATATACATCTGGAAAACTGTAGAAAAAATATAAAAATGACATAAAATCTTTAAAATTCGAGGATAACCTGGATGTTGTTGTTGTGGTCTTCAGTCCTGAGACTGGTTTGAGCAGCTCTCCATGCTAATCTATCCTGTGCAAGCTCCTTCATCTCCCAGTACCTACTGCAACCTACATTATTCTGAATCTGCTTAGTGTAATCATCTCTTGGTCTCTGATTTTTACCCACCACACTGCCCTCCAATGCTAAATTTGTGATCCCTTGATGCCTCAACACATGTCCTACCAACCGATCCCTTCCTCTAGTCAAGTTGTGCCACAAACTACTCCTCTTCTCCCCAAACCTATTCAATACCTCGTCATTAGTTATGTGGTCCACCCACCTAATCTTCAACATTCTTCTGTAGCACCACATTTCGTAAGCTTCTATTCTCTTCTTGTCCAAACTATTTATTGTCCATGTTTCACTTCCATGCATGGCTACACTGCATACAAATACTTTCAGAAACGACTTCCTTACACTTAAATCTATACTCGATGTTAACAAATTTCTCTTCTTCAGAAACACTTCCCTTGCCATTGCCAGTCTACATTTTATATCCTCTCTACTTCGACCATCATCAGTTATTTTCCTCCCCAAATAGCAAAACTCCTTTACTACTTTAAGTGTCTCATTTCCTAATCTAATTCCCTCAGCATTACCCGACTTAATTCGACTACATTCCATTATCCTCGTTTTGCTTTTGTTGATGTTCATCTTATATCCTCCTCTCAAGACACTGTCCATTCCGTTCAACTGCTCTTCCAAGTCCTTTGCTGTCTCTGACAGAATTACAATGTCATCGGCGAACATAAAGTTTTTATTTCTTCTCCCTGGATTTTAATACCTACTCCCAATTTTTCTTTTGTTTCCTTTACTGCTTGCTCGTTATACAGATTGAATAACATCGGGGAGAGGCTACAACCCTGTCTCACTCCATTCCCAACCACTGCTTCCCTTTCATGCCCCTCGACTCTTATAACTGCCATCTGGTTTCTGTACAAATTGTAAATAGCCTTTCGCTCCCTGTATTTTACCCCTGCAGCCTTTAGAATTTGAAAGAGAGTTTCCAGTCAACATTGTCAAAAGCTTTCTCTAAGTCTAAAAATGTTAGAAACGTAGGCTTGCCTTTCTTTAATCTTTCTTCTAAGATAAGTCGTAGGGTCAGTATTGCCTCACGTGTTCCAACATTTCTACGGAATCCAAATTGATCTTCCCCGAGGTCGGCTTCTGCCAGTTTTTCCATTCGTCTGTAAATAATTTGCGTTAGTATTTTGCAGCTGTGACTTATTAATCTGATAGCTCGGTAATTTTTACATCTGTCAACACCTGCTTTCTTTGGGATTGGAATTATTATATTCTTCTTGATGCCTGAGGGTATTTCGCCTGTCTCGTACATCTTGCTCACCAGATGGTAGAGTTTTGTCAGGACTCGCTCTCCAAGTCCGTCAGTAGTTCTAATGGAATGTTGTCTACTCCCGGGGCCTTGTTTCGACTCAGGTCTTTCAGTGCTCTGTCAAACTCTTCACGCAGTATCATATCTCCCATTTCATCTTCATCTACATCCTCTTCTATTTCCATAATATTGTCCTCAAGTACATCGCCCTTGTATAGACCCTCTATATACTCCTTCCACCTTTCTGCTTTCCCCTCTTTGCTTAGAACTGGGTTTCCATCTGAGCTCTTGATATTCATACAAGTGGCTCTCTTTTCTCCAAAGGTCTCTTTAATTTTCCTGTAGGCTGTATCTATCTTACCCCTTTACATCCTCTACATCCTGCTTAGCCACTTTGCACTTCCGGTCAATCTCATTTTTGAGACGTTTGTATTCCTTTCTCCCTGCTTCATTTACTGCATTTTTATATTTTCTCCTTTCATCAATTAAATTCAATATTTCTTCTGTTACCCAAGGATTTCTACTACCCCTCGTCTTTTTACCTACTTGACCCTCTGCTGCCTTCACTACTTCATCCCTCAGAGCTACCCGTTCTTCTTCTACTGTATTTCTTTCCCCCATTCCTGTCAATTGTTTCCTTATGCTGTCCCTGAAACTCTGTACATCGTCTGGTTTACTCAGTTTATCCAGGTCCCATATCCTTAAATTCCCACCTTTTTGCAATTTCTTCAGTTTTAATGTACAGTTCATAACCAATAGATTGTGGTCAGAGCCCACATCTGCCTCTGGAAATGTCTTACAATTTACCTGGTTCCTAAATCTCTGTCTTACCATTATATAATCTATCTGCTACCTTTTAGTATCTCCAGGATTCCTCCATGTATAGAACCTTCTTTTATGATTCTTGAACCAAGTGTTAGCTATGATTAAGTTATGCTCTGTGCAAAATTCTACCAGACGGCTTCCTCATTCATTTCTTAGCCCCAATCCATATTCACCGTCTATGTTTCCTGCTCTCCCTTTTCTTACTGTCGAATTCCAGTCATCCATGACTATTAAATTTTCGTCTCCCTTCACTACCTGAATAATTTCTTTTATCTCATCATACATTTCTTCAATTTCTTCGTCATCTGCAGAGCTAGTTGGCATATAAACTTGTACTACTGTAGTGGGCATGGGCTTCGTGTCTATCTTGGCCACTATAATACGTTCACTATGCTGTTTGTAGTAGCTTACCCGCACTCCTATTTTTTTATTCATTATTAAACCAACTCCTGCATTACCCCTATTTGATTTTGTATTTATAACCCTGTATTCACCAGATCAGAAGTCTTGTTCCTGCTGCCACCGAACTTCACTAATTCCACTATATCTAACATTAACCTATCCATTTCCCTTTTTAAATTTTCTAATCTACCTTCCCGATTAAGGGATCTGACATTTCACGCTCCGATTCGTAGAATGCCAGTTTTCTTTCTCCTGACAACGACGTCCTCTTGAGTAGTCCACGCCCGGAGATGCGAATGGAGGACTATTTTACCTCCGGAATATTTTACCCAAGAGGACTCCATCATCGTTTAACCATACAGTAAAACTGCATGCCCTCGGGGAAAATTACGGCTGTAGTTCCCCTTGCTCTCAGCCGTTCGAAGTACCAGCACAGCAAGGCCGTTTTGGTTAGTGTTACAAGGCCAGATTAGTCAATCATCCAGACTGTTGCCCCTGCAACTACTGAAAAGGCTGCTGCCCCTCTTCAGAAACCACACGTTTGTCTGGCCTCACAAACAGATATCCTTTCACCTACGGTACGGCTATCTGTATCGTTGAGGAACGCAAGCCTCCCCACCAATGGCAAGGTCCATGGTTCATGAGGGGAGGGAACACCCCGGTATAATCACAAAAAAACTTATGAGAGATATGTAACAATTGAGGAGAATAGCATTAAATACTTAAAATAGCGAAAACCTAGTAAAACTATGGAGATTGACTGAGAATATACAAAATTAGAAACAAATTCCGTGAGTACTTCCTAAATTAATGAAACTGCGTGTTCTGGAGGAAGAGAGTAGACTGGTGTTACATATGCATAACTTAATAATGGAGAGAGGAGGCATTTTAGAGACGTGGTGTCAAGGTGAAATGGAAATATTCTCCTGCACATGAGTAATACAACATAACGTCAAGCCACGATTTATGTGCGCAAAAGGAAGGTTACCACGGGCGGTGGTAAACTACGCTAAGACTGTTATGGTGTTTATTTCTTCATGTGCATTTCCGGCTGTGGACGATCATTTTATAGGGCTGTTGTGAGCGTATCATAACTAAGGTGTGCACATGTACCATCAGTCTACTCTCCTCCTCCAGAACAAGCAGTTTTATTGATTTTGATCAGTGCTGTTTTCACCGTATCTGTCTCCAATTTTATGTATTATCTGTCAGTTTTCATAATTTTACAAGGTTTTCTAAATTTTACATATTTCTTGTTATTTTTATCAATTTTTACGGTCTCACATGTTTTCCGTGATTATACCAGATTTTCTTCTAATTTTGAAGATTTTATGTCATTTTTCATATATTTCCACAGTTTTCCATTTGTATGTAGTCATATGGCTGACATGCCCCTGTGCTGTTTTTCTACGAGAGTCTATGAGCATCTTATACACCAACCTACTTGGTACAAACTGCAGTACCTGTAAGTAGTGTGGAGACGTACCACATTGCCATACGAAATCCTCGTCCTCCTTCCAGCGCTGTATGATGTGGAGTCTTCCTAATTTTCCCAACAAGAAACACAACCATAGCTGCTCATACACTACTGGCCATTAAAATTGTTACACCACGAATATGACGTGCTACAGGCGTGAAATTTAATCGACAGGAAGAAGATGCTGTGATATGCAAATCATTAGCTTTTCAGAGCACTCACACAGGGTTGGCGCCCGTGGCGACACCTACAACGTTCTGACATGAGGAAAGCTTCCAACCGATTTCTCATACACAAACAGCAGTTGACCGGCGTTGCCTGGTGAAACGTTGTTGTGATGCCTCGTGTAAGGAGGAGAAACGCGTACCATCACACTTCCGACTTCGATAATGGTCGGATTGTAGCCACTAGTGCTGTTTATCGTATCGCGACATTGTTGATCGCGTTGATCGAGAGCCAATGACTGTTAGCAGAATATGGAATCGGTGGGTTCAGGAGGGTAATACGGAATGCCGTGCGGGATCCCAACGGTCTCGTATCACTAACAGTCGAGATGACAGACATCTTATCCGCATGGCTGTAACGGATCGTTCAGCCACGTCTCGATCCCTGAGTCAACAGATGGGGACGTTTGCAAGACAACAACCGTCTGCACAAACAGTCTGACGACGTTTGCAGCAGCATGGACTATCAGCTCGGAGACCATGGCTGCGGTTACCCTTGACGCTGCATCACAGACAGGAGCGCCTACGATGGTGTACTCAATGACGAACCTGGGTACACGAATGGCAAAACGTCATTTTTTTCGGGTGAATCCAGGTTCTGTTTACAGCATCATGATGGTCACACCCGTGTTTGGCGACATCGCGGTGAACGCACATTGGAAGCGTGTATTCGTCATCGCCATACTGGCGTATCACCCGTCGTGATGGTATGGGGTGACATTGGTTACACGTCTCGGTCACCTCTTGTTCGCATTGACGGCGCTTTGAACAGTGGACGTTATATTTCAGATGTGTTACGACCCGCTGCTCTACCCTTCCTTCGACCCCTGCGAAACCCTACATTTCAGCAGGAGAATGCACGACCGCATGTTGCAGGTCCTGTACGGGCTTTTCTGGATACAGAAAATGTTCGACTGCTGCCCTGGCCAGCACATTCTCCAGGTCTGTCACCTACTGAAAACGTCTGGTCAATGGTGGCCGAGCAACTGGCTCTCCACAATACGCCAGTCACTACTCTTGAAGAACTGAGGTATCGTGTTGAAGCTGCATGGGCAACTGTACCTGTACATGCCATACAAGCTCTGTTTGAATCAATGCCCAGGCGGATCAAGGCCGTTATTACGGCCAGAGGTGGTTGATCTGGGTACTGACTTTCAGGATCTGTGCACCCAAATTGCGTGAAAATGTAATCACATGTCAGTTCTAGTATAATATATTTGTTCAATGAATACCCGTTTATCATCTGCATTTCTTCTTCGTTTAGCAATTTAATGGCCAGTAGTGTACTATCTTTTCTACTACCTCATGTTTGAGGGAAATGCTTCGTTTGACGTTGGCCTCACACGTTGTATGTGGTTGGCACAGCTAAGTCATGTCTCCATTTCCAACGAGTATTCAAAATGCGCTCCTTTCGCATTAAGTCAGCTGGCCCTGTTTCTCCATAGGATCCAGAAGGTCTTAGATATAGCGCTGTCCAACTTCCATTCAGGTGCAGACTTAAGTTTGGACGATCATATGGACGAAGCTGTAGGAAGGACGCGGCAGAAGCAGATGAACAGTTGCAAGATGCAGCAGGACTGTCTAAAAAACAGCGCTAGAGATTTTGCTATATGGAATCTTTAGGAGATAGGTTCGAAAAAGGTGACTCGTTTCGAGATCTGAGAGTGGCACAAATATGATTCACCAGGTGCTGTATTTATTAAAAGACGTCTATACATGATTCAATGCAAGTATGTGGTTGAATGGATAGACTTAATTCCAAATGGCAGACAGCATTTCTACCAGAAAGCGTAATGCTGTCAGTGACACTCGTGTGTGCCTGTAGAGCCAAGACCGTTTTTTATGCAGGTTGATGGTAACATAGTCATTATGTCGGTTCTCAATATTGTTCCTCCAAACGAACATCTCATCTTCCCTCAATGGATTTCCATTTGACGTACATAGTGAGTGTAATCTGACTTCTGAAAACAAAATTACTCACCATGCAAAGTGACTTCCATGATCGATTTAATTAATTAGCCTATCAATTTCATATCAATGACGTGCTACCTGGTGGGTGGAAGATATGGCTGGCGCACCACAGTATGACTCTTGACAGGTTTTTTTTTTTTTCGGTGGTATTTTTTAACGAAATTTCAACCTTCTACCTACACAGGACTAGACTAGCTCTCACGATTTTCTTCATAAACGCGAGTATGATACAGCATTGCATTGGTAAAATAGGACTCCCATAGTGTATGAAACATCTACGTCCTCTTGTAGTATAGCTTGTCGTTGTCGAACTAAAATGATTATTTATTTGGTTCAAAGGGCTCTGAGCACTATGGGACTTAACATCTGTGGTCATCAGCCCCCTAGAACTTAGAACTACTTAAACCTAACCTAAGGACATCACACACATCCATGCCCGAGGCAGGATTCGAACCTGCGACCGTAGCAGTCGCGCGGTTCCGGACTGAGCGCCTGAACCGCTAGACCACCGCGGCCGGCAATTATTTATTTCTGATGTGTGACTCAAAGCTGTGAAGGAGTGTATTTTCTAACGTTATTTTATGTGTCTGAAATGTTAGTAATACACACGTGCATGACAGTTTGTTCACAGACACTTATTTGAATGCGAGAGACGCTCTTAGGTCGTGTAATTGATCCATACAGCTGAAAGAAACTACTTATCATAAATGTTTCCTCTTCGGAGTTAAAAATCTCGCTTTTTCTTTACTTTGACGACATTTTCGAAATAACGAGGATATTCTGTGGTGATCGGTAATCTACGCATAAAAATTGTGGAAAATTTGTTCCCGATTATACGCAGGATGGACATCTCACTGGTGATCATCTGCAATTGACGGCAGTGCACTGTGTCAGATGTCACAATGTATTGAGATGCAAATTATATCCTGGAATTGAATATAAAGACTATACCAATTTTGCTCATAAAACTAAAATAGACTGTGCCTATTTTCTTCGAAAGAGGACATACATTATCATCACAATTGTGTTTTCCTTTTTTAATGGATGCTTGATTGTAGGAGATGCATTGATGTTAAATACAAATGTTACAGATCAGTGCTCAAAACGGCGTGGTGTCCGATCCGGCCATTGTGATCGAGCGGTTCTAGGCGCTTCAGCCTGGACCCTCGCGACCGCTACGGTCGCAGGTTCGAATCCTGCTTCGGGCATGGATGTGTGTGATGTCCTTAGGTTAGTTAGGTTTCAGTAGTTCTAAGTTCTAGGGGACTGATGACCTCAGATGTTAAGTTCCATAGTACTCAGAGCCATTTGGAACATTTTGTGGTCGCTGAGTTGCGTAGGATGTCACCTCTGTCCGTTTAGACAAACAACCCATGAGCAGGATAGCCTCATTTATCACGGGTTTTCTCTGAGTGAAGCCGGTATCGTGCTCTATGGTGCTGTTGTCGGCATTGATAATACTGACTGGCCACAGCGATTCATTTAACTCAAGACACTGCGGTGTGAGGCTGCCTTGGGGTCTGTGGTTGCTTCAGGTGGAAGGCTTCCTCTTTTCCAAGCAGTCGACATTTGAAAAATCCAACTGGAATTTTCTCTGGAATTTCATTGTTGTTCGAGAGGGTCTAGTCTTCGCGAGAAATACGTTTCACAGATTGCAAGAAGGAGTTGCATTTGTTGGTATTAAATAAAAGTGCTGTCCATAACAGAACGACAGGCCTATTGGAGGTGTTGAGGTCGTGCCTAATCGGTGTGAAGTTGCCGCTGTAGGTGCGTTCCCTGACCATGGGGCCAGCGTCTGTGGTTATGGCGTTATCGTTATATTTTAGAGGAACAAGTTGCCCTTGACATGGCCATCCTTTTATCTCGTATTGTATTGTTGACCTTACATGATTTTGTGTTTGTGAAGGACTGTTGCCTCCAGATGGTCAGTGGGTACGGTGAACTTGTACGACACCTGAAAGGCGGTGGGCCACAGAGAAACTGTGAGACGCTTCCCCAAATGCAGCTGGCCATTTGTAAAGGCCATCTAGAGGGTTCTCTGGAATTTCGTTCTTGTTCCAGATGGATGTAGTTCTTCCAAGAAATACATTTAACAGATTGCATGACAGTATGTTGATGCCACCAGAAGGATCTCTTTGTGCACCACCAGCAGGAAGATAGAACATGCCTCTGTCCCTACAGATGGTGAGAAGAGGGACAGACGGAAGCATGAGTGGTGGAAGGGGTGTAACACTGCCTCTAAGTTAGTTAGTTCATGGGAGACCATTGAGGAGAACGCAGGTTCCACTACCGTCCTCTCTGCAGCCATTTGGGACGACGATTTTCCCAAGTATATGTGTTGCATTATGACCCGTTAATTACTCGTGCTGGTTTTTTCACTTCAATTTCGAAGTGTAATTAGAACAGTGATGCATTTTTTTCATCAGTTGTGGTAGCGTGTATTAGTTTCAACTTCCGGGGCTGCAGTGTGATTGTAGAGCATGTGTCTGTAGGGAAATCTGATGTCAAAGAATACAAGATATCTTTCCTCAGCTTTATCCTTACAGTTAATACGCTTATTAAACTCCTCTATGATAAACACCAGCATCTCGTCAGTTGAATATATTTCCTGCTAAAATGAATAAAGATAGTACCTTACACTGCAGCCTTTTTCCCACCAGCTTGTAGATGAAGGGTAGAATTTGAGTGTGTGTGTGTGTCACTAGTTTCTACTGGTACTGTGAAATTTTTTCAGTATTGTACCACCAGTAATGTGGCGTCGTCATTTTTTGAGCTGTATTGAGATTTTTAAGCATTCCTTGTGTAGCGCTATGCATATAGTTGTGTAATTAGGTCTAAATTTTGTGATTAATTATGTAATTGGGACCGATCTTCACGTCAGTTTCCCAACCAAAATAAATTAAATACACTAACCTAACCTTTCTCTCCTGCACTCCCACTTTTCGTGGGTTGTGAGGTGCACTTGTGCTTTCGATCCAGAAGGACCAGGGTTGGAGTCACGGATAGGGCACTGCTATTTTTAAATCTTGCCAATCCCAAACGCCTCTGTTGTTATAATTGTGTTAGGGGGAAGCACTTGGGCTTTCCGTCCAGGAGGACCATGTTCTGGAAAGGGCACAGTCATTTTTAATTTCCCGCAATTCCCGGGTGGGGTGGAGTTGGACGTCAGCCCAGACCTGAAAAGACAAAGAAATTCCTACAAAAATTGAAATTCCCATCACTAGGGTAGCTGAGGGAAGGCGACGGGGAGGGACAGGGGGAGGAGGGAATTGAGACCAACATACAGGCTGTAAAAGACACATGACACCATCCAGGGGTGAGGGTAGGCATAGTTGGGGAAATTAAGTAATTAATTTAATTAATTTGTATATCAATTTGATATCAAAATTGCGCTGATGCCGTCAGTACTCTACTACTCACATGTTAGTTCAGTTAATATTACACCTGTGCTACCAGCTGTTCTCAGGAACCCGTTCGTTAAATAGTACTTTGGTACCATTATTGATCTCTGTAACCGATTTATGAAAACCTAGCAAATCGAACACATATAAAGAATCCCATTGTCACTTAGGGTCATGAATGTTCATACAGAATAACTCATTGTTCTTGTAGCACACAGCACGCCAATACGTCGTGAAAGTCATACTCAAGATGATTTCTTTATTATACAGTGTCTGGTAAGTCATCTCTGGCTTGAGAAGTAATCCTTTTGGAGACACATTTTAATATACACTGCTCTGCAAACGTTAAAGACTTGACTGACAAAGTGATATAACATATCAACTATTTACTAGAAATGAATGAAAGTGCGGTTGCATGTTACACAGATCTTCCAGTTATGCACGGAAAACTGGACATCAAGCTATGTGGCTATAGCGCCAAATGGGATTGTCCCCTCCCACGAGGCAACTCAAGCAACGGGAAAAGACAATATGTGTCAGTCAATGAGCAGTTACACTGTGGTGTTCTTCGCTGCAGTGCGGTCCGGAAACAATGCTGGGAAGAATTATTGTGAAACTAGAAGAAGGACCAAGTGTGAAGAGTGCATCCATAGTACTGTTTTACGGAACCGCGCTGCTGCTACTGTCGCAGGATCGAATCCCGCCTCGGGCTTGGATGTGTGTGATGTCCTTAGGTTAGTTAGGTTTAAGTAGTTCTAAGTTCTAGGGGACTGATGACCTCAGATGTTAAGTCCCATAGTGCTCAGAGCCATTTGAACCATTTGAACTGATTCACGTGTGTAGGCAGCGACTGTAGACAAGGGCGTTGCTGCCCAAGGAGAGGATGTGACCTACCACTGTCTAATACAGTAACATATGACCGCTACGGTGTACAATAAGCATGGACCATAACCGAGAGGTTAGTTCATGTCCAAAATCCTGCAGCAGCAACACTGTACAATTACTGAGGGCTATACAGGCAGCATGGCTCCGTATTTCCCTTTTGGACTTCCAACGACCTGTTGAGTCCATGCCACGTCGAGTTGGTGCACTGCAATGCACTATACAAGGCAAGTGAAGGTGCCTCGCAATATTGGGAGGAATCGCATGATTTTTGTCACCTAAGCGTATTAATCACAAAACCACCGTTTGTCATCGTTCTCCATCACCACATTGAAATTTTATTTGTGTGCGTTGTATTTTCTAAGTAAACGTACACAAATCACAACAATACATGTAAATAAACCTACAAAAAGCTGAGTCGACTTGTTGCTAAAGCTGAAAGAAAATTAGACTGATGATGCCTTAACTCAAAAAAGAGAAATGTATTATGTGAACAACCATACACCGTGTTGTTGTACTAACAGTCGTATAACGACAACAAAACCCAAAAGAAAAGCTACACTATGTGATCAATAGTATCCGGACACCTGGTGTCCTCCATAGGCAATTCAGTATGGTGTTGACCCACCCTTAGCCTTGATGACGGCCTCCACTCTCGCAGGCATAAGTTCAGTCAGGTGCTGGAAGTTTTGTTGCGGAATGGCAGCCCGTTGTTCATGGAGTGCTGCACTGATGAGAGGTATCGATGTCGGTCGGTGAAGCCTGGCACGAGGTCGGCGTTCCAAAACATCCCAGAATTGTTCTATAGGATTCAGGTCAGGATTCTGTGAAGGCCAGTCCATTACAGGGATGTTATTGTCGTGTACCCACTCCGCCATAGCTGTGCATTATGAACAGGAGTTCCATCCTTTTGAAAAATGCAGTCGCCATTCCCGAATTGCTCTTCAACAGTGGGATACAAGAAGGTGCTTCAAACATAAATGTAGGCCTGTCTCACGCAAAACAACAAGGGGTGCAAGCCTCCTCCATGAAAAACACGACTACACCGTAACACTACCGCCTCCGAATTTTACTGTTGGCATTACACAAGCTCGCAGATGACATTCGGCGGGCATTCGCCAAACCCACACCCTGCCATCGGACCACCACATTGTGTACCGTGGTTCGTCACAACGTTTTTCCACTGTTCAATTGTCCATTGATTAAACTCCTTAAACCAAGCGAGGCGTCGTTTGGCGTTTACCGGCGTGATATGTGGCTTATGGAGCAGCCGCACCACCATGAAATCCAAATTTTCTCACCTCCCACCTGTCATAGTACCTGAAGTGGATTCTGATGCAGTTTGGAATTCCTGAGTGATGTTCTGAATAGATGTTTGCCTATTACACACTAATACCCTCTTCAATTGTCGGTCTCTGTCAGTCAACAGACTTGGTCGGCCTGTACGCTTTTGTGCTGTAGTTGTCCCTTCACGTCTCTACATCGAAAACAGTGGATCTAGGGATGTTATTCTGCCATTTGATCACACGTTTCGATAATGATATGTTCATCAGTCTTGGGTACATCAGAAAACCCTATAGATAAAAAAAATCACTTATTTTTATTTTCCATTTGTACGTCGACTCATAAATAGCACTGAACGTGACAGTCAAGCAATGGATTTTACGTAAGTGTCTGTCCAATGACTGCACGATATTGAATACTGGTTTTTAACAATGGCGTATTGTACTTCTGGAATAAGTTCGCTCCTGATCTGACCTGCTAAATCCTTAATATGTCGTGCTACAGTCTTTTGACAAGGTGGAACATCTTGGGCGATGATCTGTCCAAAATCCCCCCCCCCTTCCCTACGCCGTATGTATGAGATCTTGAGGTAAGCTTATGAATCGCTCACTACTTACAGTATTAAAAGGTCGAAGATCTGTTGCTCACATCAAATCACAGAATGTGCCTAATGGATATTTTATCAGCCCTGGCAGCTGCAACGCTTGCTAAATGTCAACTGTCCTTACGTTTATGTGTATTCATTCCAGTTGTTTATCCCGTATAAACGAGCAATGCTCCACATTTTTCATTTTGGCTCTGAACATAACCAACTGGAAGGTGTATATCTTTTCCAGCAACACCTGGCACAGTCGTAATAAACACAGTGATGTGTGTTTCATGTAAACAATTTTGCAAGTAGTTAACAGACAAAGTAAACGTATTAATTTATTAAAAACTGCTACATCAACGAACTGATAGCACTAATCAAATACTATCACGTTTCGAATGTGAAAGCTCTGTTCTATAGAAAATGGTTCAAATGGCTGAGCAGTATAGGACTCAACTTCCGAAGTCATCAGTCCCCCAAAACTTAGAACTACTTAAACCTAACTAACCTAAGGACATCACACACATCCATGCCCGAGTCAGGATTCGAACCTGCGACCGTAGCGGTCACACGGTTCCAGACTGTAGCGCCTAGAACCACTCGGTTACATCGGCCGGCTTTTCTGTAGATATTCAGTAATCATATACGGGCGTAGATGAAGATGAGATGGGAGATGCGATACTGGGAGAAGAATTTAACAAGGCTCTGAAAGACCTATGTCGAAACAAAGCCACGAGAGTAGACGATATACCGTCAGTACTAGTGATAGCCTTGGGAGAACCAGGTATGACTAAACTCTTCCGTCTAGTGGAAAGGTGTGTGAGATAGGTGAAACACCCTGAGACTTCAAGAAAAATGTAGTAATTCCAATTCCAAAGTAATCAGTTGCTGACAGGTATGAAAATTACCAAACAATCAGTTTCATAATTTATGCCTGCATAAATAAAGCAGCTGCTGACACGTATGAAAATTACCGAACTATCTGTTTAGTAAGTCATGACTGCAAAATACTAACACGATTTCTTTACGGAAGAATGGAAAAACTGGAAGAAGCAGATCTTCTGGTGACCGGTTTGGATTACAGAGAAGTGTAGGAACAAGCGAGGGAATACTGACGCTACAACTTCTCTTAGAAAATGGGTTAAGGAAAGAAAAATCTACATTCATAGCATTTGTAGGCTTACAGAAAGCTTTTGACAATGTTGACTGGAATACTCTCTTTCAAATTCTGAAGGTAGCAGGGGTAAAATAAATGTAGCGAAGTACCATTTACAGCTTGTACAGAAACCAGACGGCAGTTATAAGAATCGAGAGGCATGAAAGGGAGGCAGGGGTTTAAAAGGGAGTGAGACAGTGTTTCGCCTATCCCTGGTGTTATTCAATACTTGTTTTGCACAAGCGCTAAAGGAAGCCAAAGAAAAATTTGGAATTAAAGTTCAGAGGTTTGTCGATGTCATCGTAATTGTAGCATCGACAGCAAATGACTTGGAAGAGCAGTTGAACGAACGGACAGTATCCTGAAAGGAGGATGTAAGATGAACATCAAAAAAAGCAAAACAAGGACAATGGAATATAGTCGAATTAAATCAGGTGATGCTAAGGTAATCAGATTAGGAAACGAGACATTTAAAGTAGTAGATGAGTTCTGCTATTTTGGCAGCAAAATAACTGACGATGGACGAAGTAGAGAGGATATAAAATGTAGACTGGCAATGGCAAGGAAAGCGTTTATGAAGAAGAGAGTATTGTTACCATAAAATATAGATTTAGGTGTCAGGCAGTCTTTTCTTAAAATATTTGTCTGGAGTACAGCGATGCGTGGAATTGAAACATGGTCGATGAAACGTTTAGGTAAAAAGAGAGTAGAAGGTTTCAAAATGTGGTGCTACGGAAGAATTCTGAAGATTAGACGCGTGGGTCACGAAACTAATGAAGTATTGAATATAATTGGGAAGACAAGAAATTTTTGAGTCAACTTGACCAAAAGAAGGGATCGTAGATAGGACGTATTCTGATACATCAAGGGATCACCAGTTTAGCTTTGGAGGAAGTGTGGGAGGTGAAAATCGCAGAGGGAGACGCAGAGATGAACACAGTAATCAGAATCAGGAAGTTGTGGGTTGCAGTAGTAAATCGGAAATAAAGAGGCTTGCACAGGATAGGGTAGCATGGATGGCTACACCAAAACAGTCTTCGAACTGAAGATTACAATATCACACAAGGGCTTACCTTGAATTTCTCCGAACCTGAACTAGCACTTCTTACTCTCACTTTATTTAGCAGAACGTGTGAGATATCAGCAAGTTTGTTCACCACAGCATCTCTTGTGATGGCAGTCATTGCACAAGGATCGTTACTGGCCCCGGTTGCACTACCATTCGTGTTCAGTTCATTACTATGACAATTTTCAGCCTGCCGCTACCTTACGATAATACGATACTCTCGCCCAGTTCGTGGCCTCGTATGTCTCGGTTCGACACGTGTAGGGTTCGACAGTTCTCGTCACAGCTCCGCTTCGTCAACCGCCCCGCCCCACACGCAAGTGCCGGCGATAGCGGGTCGCGTACTCAGTGAGAAGCGAACGAGACCAAGCGGCGTTCTGCCCTTGCCACACTCACAGCTTTACTGCCGCCCCAATACCTTATCTCCTACTTCCTAAACTTCACAGAAGTTCTCCAGCATACCATGCGGGTTTAGCACTGTTAAAAGAAGCACTCCACAAATATCTTACAACTATCAACAAACTGGCTCGCATAATGTTATGCACAGTATTTCGCGCAGCGCCCTGGCCTGAAACGCTGAAAACCCGACGGAAACCGGGCGGCGGATTAATGGCAGTGGCTGGTGCACCGGCCAGAATGAAAGTTGTTTTCCACGCTTTGCCACTCCCGTTTAGCCAAATGCTGGAAGGAAATTTACTGGTACTGGACCGAGACTCGAACACGAGACCTTTGCCATTCGTGTGTAGGTGCACTACCCACTGATGTAGCTCAGTTTCTTTTTCGAGGGATCTTATGCATTTTATGGATAAAACAGGGCCTAACTCAAATCAGAATTTTGTGTCGTTTTTATAGTAGTTGCGCGCAGTGTGCCGTGCAGCTGGGGGGTTTACAAGTGAATTCAAAATCATTGACTTTAAGTTAGAGAATTCTAGTTGTATCAGATTCTAAACTTATGAAGCTTCAGACGATACTACCCTGGCTATTACAATTACTCTTAATTACAGCAGTTAACAAAAATTGTTCACATGGCTCTGAGCACTATGGGACTTAACTTCTAAGGTCATCAGTCCCCTAGAACTTAGAACTACGTAAACACAACTAACCTAAGGACATCACACACATCCATGCCCGAGGCAGGATGCGAACCTGCAACCGTAGTGGTCGCGCGGTTCCAAACTGTAGCGCCTAGAACCGCCCAGCCACTAAGCCGGCAGCAATTAACAAAATTCACACTTAAACAGGAACATATATGCACATATACTGTACATAATTCACACGAGGCCTACAACCATAGCACAAATACAGCGTCGACTAGCACGTTATTACTATGATCCCCCCCACCAAACTTTCCGCCGGTCTCACACGAATTGATAAGTTTTTCTTACCGCTGGTTCGAAGTTCGGCGCTTCATTTTAAACTGTTTCGTAAAATAAAACAAATTTCAATGGCGAACTACGACATTCTCGAATGCTTGAAGTTGTCTATGAATTATATTACACTGGGATGGTCAAGTCATGGGATAGCGATATGCACGTGTACAGGCGGCAGTAGTATCGCGCACACGAGGTGTAAAAGGCAGTGCATTGACAGAGCTGTCTCCTCTACCATCTCATCAAGTTCCCACCCTTCCTCACCCACATCGAACACCTACGCATCTCCTGCGCTGTCGGAAACTAGTTTCTAATAACTTCATTGTCTCCACTCTGATCACCAAACCTCGTATGCTACCGCATCTTCACAAACACATCATTCCCTTCCTACACCTACACCGCAACTTCAGCCTACTCCCTCTCCCTGACAATGACATCTGCCCCGATATTTATCCCTCGTAACAACTCTAATTCTTCCGCATCTCTCCCACTCCACCACAGTTCTACTCTCTCCTTTGCACTCCATCCACCCCCATCCCTTTCCTCTTGCAACCACGGCCCTACGGACACACTACTCCTATAGACTGCACTTCCCACTATCCACCTCAACTACTACCTATCATCGCCATAACTTTCCTATCTAACGGACCTCTATCTTCCTACCCACACCCCTCAACCATGTGCAACCTTTCATAATTCTTGTGATATGCAGTGCTCCAGAGCTTTCTCTCGAAGAATTTCACCTTCCTGCAACGTGTTTTAAAATGTATATATTTCCGTTGTTTTTAACTGTCCGGCTTTCATTTTTAATTTAAAACAGAAACCAGGCCTATGATTTGTTTTCTCGTTAATTTTTTTAATTCACTTGCTTGAAGAGTGGAGAATTGTACTACTGACATCGGACTCCCTCCAATATGAGTGAGAGGAATGAAATAACAATAACGAAAAAAAAGAGAAGAGCTGTTATTTGTACTCAAGTGATTCATGCGAAAAGTGTCCGACGTGATTACGGACGCACGAGAGGAGCCAAGAGATTTTGAACGCGGAATGGTAGCTAGAGCTAGGCGCATGTGACATTACATTTTAGAGATCGTTAGAGAATTCGATATTTTCAGATCCCCAGCCAATAGTGCGCCGAGAACACCATATTTCAGGCATTAACTCTCACCATGGACAAAGCAGTGGCCGACGGCCTTCGCTTAACGGCCAAGAGTATTGTCGTTTGCGTAGGGTTGTCAGTGCTAAAAGACAAGCAACACAGTGTGAAATAACAGCAGAAATCAAGGAACGGCGTACGACGAATGTATCCCTTAGGACAGCGCGGCGAAATTTGGGGTTAGAGGGCTAAGGCTGCAGACGATCGATGGGAATGCCTTTGTTAACAACACGATATCGCCTGCAGTCCTCTCCAGGGTTAGTGACAACATACGTTAGACCGTTTTTTTTTTTTTTTGCTCCTCTACAGGTTTCGTGAGGCCTGTAATGTATTCCTCTCTTGTGCCAACTTCTTCATCTCAAAGTAGCACTTCCTAACTACGTCCTTAATTATTTGCTGGATGTATTCCAATCTCTTTCTTCCTCTGCAGTTTTTATCTTCCGCAGCTGCCTCTAGTTCCGTAGAAATTATTCCCTGATGTCTTAACAGATGTTCTATCATGCTGTCCCTTCTTGTTGCCATGTCGTCCAAGTATTCCTTTCCTCTCCGATAGTGCGCAAAATCTTCTCATTCCTTACCTTATCATTCGACCTAATTCTAACATTCGTCTGTAGCATCACAATTTCTTCGACTCTCTTCTGTTTCGGCTTTCCCCCCGTCCATATTTACGACAATGCTGTGCACCAGAAGTACATTCTCAGAAATTTCTTCCTCAAATTAAGACCTGTATTTGATACTAATAGATTTCTCTTGTACAGGAATGCGTTTTTTGCCAGTACTAGTCCGCTTTTGATGTCCTCTTTGCTCCGTCCGTCATTGGTTATTTTGTTTGCAGCCTAGGTAGCCGAATTCACTAACTTTATCTATTTCGTGACCTTCAATCGTGATGTTAAATTTTTCGCGGTTCTCATTTCTACCACTTCTCGTTACTTTCGTCTTTCTTCGATTTACTCTCAACTCGTACACTGTATTCATTAGACTCTTCACTCCAGTCAGTAGGCAATGTAAATCTTCGTCACTTTGGCAGGCGACACAATGTCATCAGCGAATCTTATCATTGATATACCTTCACCTCGAATTTTAATTCTACTCTTGAACCTTTCTTTTACGTCCGTTATTCCTTTTTCGTTGTACAGATTTAACAGTAGGAGGCGGAAGTGTAAATTCCTGTCTTACACACTTATTAATCCGAGCACTTCTTTCTTGGTCTTCCACTCTTATTATTCCCTGTGGATTCTTGAACACATTGTATGTTACCCGTTTCTCCCTGTAGCTTAGCCATATTCAACTAAGAATTCCGAGTATCTTGCACCATATAACGTTGTCGAACGCTTCTTCCACGTCGACAAATCCTTTGAACATGTCTTGATTTTTCTTTAGTCTTGTTTTCATTATCAACCGCAACCTCATAATTTCCTCTCTGGTGCCTTTACCTTTCCTAGAGCCACACTGATCGTCATCTAAAATATCCTCAATTGTCTTTTCCATTCTTCTGTACATTATTCTTGTCAGCAGCTTGGACCCTAAACGAATGGAAGAACGTGGTGTAGTGGGACGAAATTAAACGTCACCCATCCACCAAGTCAGCCCAGTTTGCAGGTGACTATAAGTTTAATTTAGTTTTTGTTTATGTGTTTTCTTATTATTTGTAATAAATGTGAATTATCTAAAAGTTTTGTATTTTTTTTATGTGTTTCATGTACGGAGAGATCGGCGCAACGAACGGGGACAGCATCTTCGTTGCCGCGACCAGAGAGGAAATTGCTGGCCGCTATACGTCGCGGGTCGACAGCCAAGGAGCAACAGAAGATCCTGGAACCGAGTTGTTGCGTCGTGTTTCTAAAAAAATTAAAAATGAATTTTTATACTCTTTTTGTACAACAATGACGTCATAATGATCTTAACCTTATTGAAAAGTTAGTCACTGTCTGTCAACGCTCAAGTTCACATCTGTATGTGTAGGAAGCTAATAAAATAGTGTATGTTACTAAAGGTGAAACACGTGTCTTGAAGATTTATTTATGAAGAGTTATGTGAACGGATTAATAATATATTTGACAAGATTATTGATTCAGACAGCGTTGGCCGAAACTTTGAATCTAAAAAGTTTATTTAATGTGTGATTCTGATATCGATTAGATCAAGATAACGTGTGTCGATATAATTTTCTGAGGAGAAACAAACGAACTTTAAATTCGAAAAAGTTACGAAAACCAATTGGCCCAAGTGATGTAATTCTCTGCACACGACTCAACTGATGTTTTACAGTTTCGTTCAAGAACCATTCTATGACAATTTAAAAAGAATATAAATAATTTTTTTGAAGTGCGTGTAACTGACGTGGGTGACGAAGTCTGCACATGGTCATATATCAAACGAAAACCTAAGGCGTCGTTACACCGCACCGTGGCGACCTTAGAAACAGGACTTGTGTGCAACTAAGGCACACAGGTACGAAACAAAACATCAAGAGTCCTTCGGAAGTCAACGCGAGTTTTCGTGGAGCCTTCACCAGCCAGCGGCGACTTCGCGGGTGTGGGCATCTGACGGAGTGCAGCCAAGCAGTACGGTCACGCAGTTGTTCCACGAGAAGGCGCGTCTGTTGGGCAGCAGCTGAACGCTGCAAAACCCCGACAACCTTTTTTCTCCCTAAACTAATAGGCCCAGTACGTCAGCTGCGGGGCGTTCCTCCGGCTGGTGTTAGAGGTGTTGCTGAGAGCTTCGCCTGTCTACGGCGGTGCCGGGCGTGGTTGCAGCTAGCGACGTTTCCGGTGTTCGACTCAGCGTCCTGCCGGTTGCGGAAGCGGGGTCGCAGCATCTCAGCGGCTGCATCGACGGCTGTTACATCTGCAGCCCATAGCAGCACACTGATCATCGAGAACTACAAATTACAATATTAGTGTCCGGTGAGTTTGTTTCAAGTTGGAAGTGGAGTGTTGTACATAGGAAGTGTGCTTTTATAGGATTGTTGATTACAAGTCTGCGTGTGTAAATAGTTAATATCTTACAATAATGTCGGGAAGTGAAATGTCAGACGAAGAGCAATCTATGTCCGATAGGAGCATGAGATCCCTTTTTAGGGCGATAGCTAAATTAAAACAATCTAACGGGGATTTCCTAGCTGAATTAAAACAGTCTAACGAAGAATCTACTGCTAGATTAAAAGAGGAATTAAAACAGTCTAACGAAGAATCTATGGATAGATTAAAACAGTCTAACGAAGAATCTATGGCTAGATTAAAACAGTCTAATGAGGAATCTACTGCTAGATTGAAACAGGAACTAAAACAGGAATTAAGACAATCTAACGAGGAATCTACTGCTAGATTGAAACAGGAACTAAAACAGGAATTAAAACAGTCTAACGAGGAATCTACTGCTAGATTGAAACAGGAACTAAAACAGGAATTAAAACAGTCTAACGAGGAATCTACTGCTAGACTTAAAGGGGAGCTAACAAAATCAACAGACAGGTTGCAGGAATATCTTAATGAAACCAGTCGAGAATTAAGTGATAAAATAGAGTCTTCTAAAGTTGAAATGCAGGAAAAATTAGTAGGACTTAGTAACAAGATTGCTGATAATTGTAAAAGGTTAGAAGAACATATCCAGGAATCGCGCGAGGAAAAAGCTCGCATGCGAAACGATATTACTGACTTAACCGACAGACTAGATAGTGTCAATATCTTAGTTGTAAATGAAATACAGAAAAATAACAATATGTTACGAGATGAATTTTCTATGCAAACGGAAACTGTTCGTAGAGAATTATTGGAATCTATTAAAGAGGTCTCTACCAAACCTGTAGAGATTTCTTCAATAGATAATGTAGAATTAGAGACATTAACTCATCAAGTAGAAAAGGACCATACCGAAATCGAAAACATGAAATCTTTAATTACTGAAATATGCAGTAATCTTGAGACTGCCAAAGATAATAATATTGACGAAGGTACCGAGCGTTCACATCGTGAACACAGTGAAGAATCGATATTAGCTAATCGCGTATCCAATACAGAAATGCGGATACAGGAAATTACGAAACGGTTATCGGAATTAGATAATAACGAGAACATTTCAGGTAGCAGAGGTAATAACATAATCAGAGACAACAGTCGCATCGAATTTGCTAGCACGGATGGCAACAATATGAATAAGGCAGTCACGGCAAGCCAATCCGATGCAACTCCGTCTCTGCCAGCTAAACAAAATCCGACTATTTCTCTCGCAGAATGTCTGGATGACATAACAACAAATTCAAATGTAGCAAGTCGATTTCCTGTATTCAAACCAGGAGGCGAACTGCACCCTATAATCTTTATAAAAGCTTTTGAAACATCATTATCTCCTAAATGGAGTAATGAAAAACGCATTCAATTTGTAATAGGACATTTAGAAGCAGAAGCTGCGGAATGGGCAGTACTGCATAGAAATGAATTCAGGGATTGGGATGATTTTGTTAAGCAGTTTAAACAAAATTATTGGTCAAGGGGAAAACAACAACACTTAACTTTAGAGTTGTTAGACCCTCCTCCATATTCTAAACGGTGGGGAGGTTATAGGAATTATTTTGAATGGCATTTAAACCGTGCTCAGTTAATTGAAGAACCAATTATTGACAGTCATCTAATACGAGTCCTAAGTAGTAGGTTACCGTATTACATAAAGGAAAGAAAAATGTTATTCTACGAATTATACAAAACATTAATAATGGGGACGAAACAGTTAACACCCGGGGTGTGTGGTTATATTTTAACGACTTGTTGTATTGGAAAGCACAGAGGGAACACCAGAGATGGAAAATCTGCATTCCGGAAACTGTTGTGGACGAGTTAATTACTTATATTCATGAAGGTTACGGGCATTTTGGAATTCATAAATGTATTAAACATCTAATAAAGTATTATTATTTCAAAAATATGTCACGTATTGTGAGAAGTATTATTAGGGCTTGTGAAACCTGTCAAAAGGTTAAAGTTAATAACAAATCCAAGCGTTATAAATTATATGCTGTAATTCCTCGAGGTTTGTGGGATCTACTATCATTAGATTTTTTCGGCCCTCTGCCTCGGAGTTCAGGAGGATTAACATATGTGTTTGTTGTAATGGAATGTTGGTCCAAACATGTGAAACTATATACTTTGGAACGAGCGAATACAGCAAGCGTTATACGCTGCCTCACCCGAAATTACTTTGTTAACTGGGGCATTCCTAAACGACTTATGTCTGACAACGGTAGTGCCTTTATTAGTCAAAGATTTCAAGATATGATAAGACAATATGGAATCAAACATATCTTAATTTCGAAATATCACCCTCAAAGTAATTTAGTAGAAAGAGTCATGAAAGAATTAGGACGATTATGTAGAACTTATTGTGCACATAAACATACTCGGTGGGCCAAACTAATGCCTGAATTCGAAAAGATATTAAATGAATTGCCTCACCTAACGACGGGATTATCACCTATAGAAATTTTAGGCAAACGAATTATAGGTGAGCCTTTACTAGCTGCTTTACCTTGGCCACCAGTAAATGAGATACAACAAGATATTCCAGACGAAAAAGTTTGCGAACAGATTGTAAAAAATGCCGAACGGAGAATTAAAAGTTATAATCAACAGGCTGTAGAACCCTCATTTCAGGTAGGAGATCTTGTGCTAGTACGATCTCATCCTAAAAGTTCTAAGATCGATAAGGAATGTAGAAAATTCTTCTTTATCTTTGAAGGTCCATATGTTGTACATAAGATTGTACATCCCAAAGCATTACTTCTTATGGAACCTTCATCAGGTGTAATTAAAGGATTATATAGTGTTGATCAAATGAAACCCTTCATTCCTAAATAAGTTAATATTTAGTATATGTTACACACGGAAGAGCGTTCATAGTTTATTCATGTGAAGTTTTTCGTGATAGTTACGTGTTATTTTAAATAAATGACAGAAAGCCTAAACATGTGTTCTACAATAATCTACTGGTACTTCAAAAAGAGAAAGATGACCAAAAGGGGGATTTATATGGAGGAAACTTTGCTCTTAGGTCAAAAGGAATTTTGCATATTTTAAATTTACTCGGATAGTAGGAACCAAAGGGGATGGTTAATAGTTTTAGGGACCATGGGCGTCCAGAGCTATATGGCTCACGAGAACATAGCAGAGTGCCTTTAATAGAGGTTTGCAATAGTGTTAATATAGAACACACCAAACGGGGCTCTCTCGCTTGTTTCTCCTAAATAAATGGCCATTACCCAACAAGGTGTCCGAAGGTAAAGAAAGCCGTGCCGAGATTCTAAAGAGAGTTTTGCTTGATTTCTTCTTGACCTCAGGCATAAATAAGGCATTAGGGAAGAGAATGATGTAAAGTAAATAGTACTATTAGTTATTGTGAGAAACGTATTAGTAATATACATTCTTGAAAAGAATAACTCTAGTAAATAAATGAAATTGGAACTAATCTATCACAATTTGAACGCTCTGTCCTAATGTACAACGTTAAAGAACGTACTAAATTAGTATTTATTAGCAACTATTAACTGAAGAGGAGCAATCTCCCTATATTCGGTTACGAATTACCATAAGAGCACAATTAAGAGTAAATGACAAATAGTCACAACGGTATCGTGTTAAAAGGATTAAATCTATCTAATAGCAAGGACTCTAGGTTACGTAAAATGTGAGGAAAATGTATTAACAGTTAAATATTGTATATTGAACAGTTTTAATTTCGGTTAAAACCTGACAAACTGAGCTTGTGGGTGGGGTATGTAGTGGGACGAAATTAAACGTCACCCATCCACCAAGTCAGCCCAGTTTGCAGGTGACTATAAGTTTAATTTAGTTTTTGTTTATGTGTTTTCTTATTATTTGTAATAAATGTGAATTATCTAAAAGTTTTGTATTTTTTTTATGTGTTTCATGTACGGAGAGATCGGCGCAACGAACGGGGACAGCATCTTCGTTGCCGCGACCAGAGAGGAAATTGCTGGCCGCTATACGTCGCGGGTCGACAGCCAAGGAGCAACAGAAGATCCTGGAACCGAGTTGTTGCGTCGTGTTTCTAAAAAAATTAAAAATGAATTTTTATACTCTTTTTGTACAACAATGACGTCATAATGATCTTAACCTTATTGAAAAGTTAGTCACTGTCTGTCAACGCTCAAGTTCACATCTGTATGTGTAGGAAGCTAATAAAATAGTGTATGTTACTAAAGGTGAAACACGTGTCTTGAAGATTTATTTATGAAGAGTTATGTGAACGGATTAATAATATATTTGACAAGATTATTGATTCAGACAGCGTTGGCCGAAACTTTGAATCTAAAAAGTTTATTTAATGTGTGATTCTGATATCGATTAGATCAAGATAACGTGTGTCGATATAATTTTCTGAGGAGAAACAAACGAACTTTAAATTCGAAAAAGTTACGAAAACCAATTGGCCCAAGTGATGTAATTCTCTGCACACGACTCAACTGATGTTTTACAGTTTCGTTCAAGAACCATTCTATGACAATTTAAAAAGAATATAAATAATTTTTTTGAAGTGCGTGTAACTGACGTGGGTGACGAAGTCTGCACATGGTCATATATCAAACGAAAACCTAAGGCGTCCCGAATTCAGTTGGTAACCGCTGATAGTAGGATTTGAACGTGGCGCACACCCCACGAAGTTATGGACCTAAGTTGTCAACAGGACACTGTGCAAGCTGGTGGTGGCTCCATAATGCTGTGAGCTGTGTTTACTTGAAATGGACTAGGCACTCTGGTGCAACTGAGCCAATCATTGACTCAAAATGGTTATATGCGTCTACTTGAAGACCATATGCAGCCATGCAGCGATAGAGTTTTTGTGGATGACAGTATGCAAAGTCACAATTGTTCGTGATTCGTTTGAAGAAAATTTTGGACAGTTCGAGCTAACGAGTTGGTCACCCAGATCGTCCGAAATGAATCTCATCGAACATTTATGGGATATAATCAAGAGGCCACTTGGTGCACGAAATCCTGCACCGGCAACACTTGGCAATTATGGTCGGCTATATCGTAGCTCAGTATTTCTGCAAGAGACATTCAACTTCAGCTGAGTGGAACTGCAAACTGAATAAACCTAACATTCGCATAGGCTGTCATCATTCCATAAAACATAAGAGAAAAATTGAATAAACAACAATAGGATAACGTTCTGCGAATCGGGGCATGGAATGTCAGAAGTTTGAACGTGGTAGGGACGCTAGAAAATCCAGAAAGCGAAGCGCTAAGGCCGTGTCCTGCGTGAGCGACAGAACCGAGCAACAGCTTCAGGCGACAAAACACAACCGCAGGTGTAGTTACGGAAGTGTCCTACGTGAGCGACATCTGCGTCGCTGCAACTGGCGACGTTTGAATTCAAACGTGTTTGAATCTTGTCGCTGCAGCACGCGCGACAGAGAGCGACAGCGATGTGTCTTCTCGGCAAAGCAGTAGAGCGGACGCGACGGCAGCTATGAATTGCTTAACATCCAATTTTAAGAAAACTATTTGGTAAAAAAATTTGATTCTTCCGCATCTTATAGCTTCATATCTTGGAACGATAAAGATCTGAATTTATTTTTGTTATTCGTCGTAGATACTGTGCTGCACGAAATTGAGTACATGGCTGCACGAAATTTTTAAGAATTTGCAGAGGTAAAACCAAATTGCGTAGACTTTCCGTATAGTTCATTTAAGGCCATACATTATTGCGTATGAAATGTAACCAATATATTTAAATTGTATTTAAAGTTGAGACCGGAATGATATCTCTTTTCATTCTTGAGATATTGGGTGTTATATCCGCGGACGGGTTGTTCGCGTCGCGTCCAAACCTTTCCGGCTCTTCGGGAATCAAATGGTCGTAAAAATCTCATAAACGGTTCAAGATATCGAAACGACGATTTTTGGAAATGACAGCACGCTGAAAGGACTATTTTATTGTATGATTAACACTTGATACGTTTTTATAACAAGACTCCCTATAAATTACACCATGAGGTTTCATAGGCAAACAAAGGGAGAGGAACAGGTAAACGTGGTACCAAAGTGACCAGCATGAGATCTACTTTGGCATGAAAATATTTAACTGCTTGAAAGTAATGGGGTAATTAACGAAAACTTAATGATTAAGCTGAGGAAAAATTGAAATGTTTCGCGAAAAGCTGCTGCCAAGCCATGTAAATTAAATGTCAAAAATTTCTACTGTTCAGGACCTAGCTATTTTGTACATAAAAAGATACATGGGTGCGGTATTTAAATGTCAAAATGGCTTTCTTCGAATCAAGTACTTTAGGAAGGCAAACAAGAAATCAGTAAAATCATGCTTTCTGAATAAAACTTGAGATTAAAAAATGAAAGAAATCAGTCAAATATTTTATGAAATGATTTGTGTAGAAGAAATAAGTAGGTCAGTGAAAAGTTCTAAATACCTTTGAATGATGCTCGAAATCATGAACAGAAAATGCGGTGCACGAAAAGTTTCCCTAATATTTTTTAATTCTTACTTTTAGACAAATCATTACACAAAAGTTTGACTTTCTTTTCGAAAATTTGTATGCTTACTTTTACAGACTAATTAGATTAACTGAAACGCTTGGCTATAACATTGACTGCTGATGGATTACTTTCGCAACATCAAATATCTGTAAAATTTCGTGGTTCTTTGTAATTTATTAGGAATTAAATGTGTGTGATATACTGGGATAGGTATGAAGATCAAGTTCTTTGGTAAGACCTTAAAAATATACACAGCGATGCAGTGTAAACAGTATGCATAAAACTCAGTATACAGAATTATAACTGAGTCAGTAAAACTGTGAGAGCAGCCCGTAAGCGAACCCACGACCTTTTCGTACTATGTTATCACGAACTGCATACGCTACTCTTACCCCACAACTAACTATTATTTATGTTATCAATCTGTGTACTTATGTTTGCATTTAGCGTAGTTAGTCGTGTAGTAGTCATTCTTCCGCATTTATTGCCTGTTAAAAGTTCTTGATCATGTAAAAAAAGCTTCTTATTTAATTTATTGATGAGATATTGGAATTCTCCTCTGCTCATTCATGTGTATCCAAAATATTTGTCTGGTAATCTTCATAGTTGATGATATTTATGAAATTCTCCATGGAGATTCCTCCCTTTGTAAATTTCATGCACAGCTTCCCTTCTCGCTTTATTTTATTAAGTAAACCTAATTTTGTAGCTTTACTCTCCAGCTACAGTATTCTACAAGTTAGGGAAGCCGTTTTATAGAAACAGCTGGTCGGCTCTAAGCAGCTATCTTGTAGAGCGACATGGTCGCTTGTGCGCAGGATACCGAAGCTTTTTGCCAGTTGCTGCTGCTTGTCATGATGTGTCGCGTATCCAGAAGTCGCTAGCTATCGGTCGCTTCTGTCGCTCACGTAGGACACGACCTAGGATCCAGACTAGATATAGTGGGCGACAGTGAGGCGAAATGGAAGGAAGACGAGGACTTCCGGTGAGATAATGACGGGGTAATATCAGCAGCGGCAACAGTTGGTATGGCGAGAGTAGAATTCGTTATGAGTAGGAAGGTAGGACAGAGAGTAATTTAGTGGGATCAGTTCACTGATACGGCTGTTCTCGTCAGAATCGACAGCACACTAACACCGACAAAAAGGAATTCAATTACACATCCAGATGTCGCAAGCAGAAGATGAAGACACAGGGAAAGCACATGAGGATTTTGAAAGGTTAACTGAGTAAGTAAGTCGAGATTAAAATCCGTTAGCCATGAGGGAATGGAAGGCAGTTTTAGGGAAATGAGCAGAAGAAAGGATTCCGTAAGATGAGCTTGGTATTAGGAATGAGACACGATAAAGACTAACTGAGTTCTGTAATAAATTTCCGATGGTAACATCGTAAACTCTTTTCAAGAATCACAAGAGGAGGAGGTTTACTTGGAAAAGCCCGGGAGATACAGCAAGATTTCGGTTATATTACATCATGGTCAGGCAGAGATTCCGAAATCTGATATTGGATTGTATGGCATACTCACGGGCAGTTATAGACTCAGATCACAATTTCGTAATGATGAAGAGTAGGCCAAAGTTTAAGAGATTAGTCAGGAAGAATTAAAGCTCAAATACTTGGGATACGGAAATACTAAGGAATTAATAGATAAGATCAAAGTTCTCTGAGGCTATACGTAGTTTGATAATGATTAGCTCAGTGAGCAGTTGAGCTGAAGAAGTAGCGACATCTCTAAAAAGGGCAATCACAGAAGCTGGAGAGGAAAACGTGGGAACAAGCTTGGTAATTACAAAGAAACCATGGGTAACAGAAGAAATATTTCAGTTTATAGAAGAAAGTAGGAAGTACAAAAATATTCAAGGTAATTTAGAAGTACAAGTAACTTAGGAATAAAAGAAACAGGAAGGACAGGGAAGCTAAGACGGAATAACTACATAAAAAAACGTGAAGAAATCGGAAAAGAAATGTTTTTCAGAAGAACTGAGTCAATATATAAAAAAACCCCAAAAATATTCAGTGAAATAAAATGCAAATGCGGTAAAATTAAAGGTGCAAGGGAAATTCCACTGTTAAATGCAGAGGAGATAGAGGATAGGTGGAAAGAGTGCTTTGAGGACCTCTATGGGAGGGAGGACTTGTCTGATAACGTGATAGAAAAAGAAACAAGAGTCGATAGGGAAGAGATACGGGGCACATTATTAGAATCAGAATTTAAAAGAGCTTTAGAACTTAAAATCAAATAAGGCAGAAGGTATGGATAACATTCTATTGGAATTAGGAGAGGTGGCAAAAAAACGATTGTTCACGTTGGTGTGTCGAATGTGTCAGACTGGAGATATATCATCAGACCTTCGAAGAAACATCATCGACACAATTCCCTAGACTGCAAGAGCCGATGAGTGTGACTATTATCGCACAATAATCATAACAACTCACGCATCCAAGAATAATTCACTGACAAGAACAATTTACATAATAATGGGAAACTGAGGATGTGTTAGATGACAATCACTTCGGCCTTAGGAAGTGCAGAGGCACCAGAGAAGCAATTCTTACATTGCCGTTGATAATGGAACCAGGACTGGAGAAAAATTAAGATACGTTCGTAGGGTTTGCGACGCGGAAAAAGTGTTTGACAATGTCAAAAGGTACAAGACGTTCGAAATGATGAGAAAAATAAGAGGTAAGCCATAGAGGACGAAGGGTAATATACAATATATACACGAACCAAGGAGGAACAATAAGAGTGCAAGACGAAGGACGAAGTGCACCGATTAAAAAGAGTGAAAGACAGGATGTATTCTTTGCCCCGCTGCTCATTCTATACGCCGACGAAGCAATGACGGAACTAAAAGAAAGGCTCAGGAGTGAGATTAAATATCAAGGTGAAAAGATCAATGACGACATTCGGTGATGACGTTGCCGTCCTCTACAAAAGCGAAGAAGAATTACAGGAACTGTTGAATGGAATGAACTTTGTAATGAGTAAAACATATGGATTGCGAGTTAGTCGAAAAAAGACGCAAGTTTCAGAAATGAGAATAGCGAGATTCTTAACATTAGAATTGGTGATCATGAAGTGGATAAAGTTAAGGGATTCTGTTAATGGGGAAGGAAAATAACCCATGATGGACGTAGCAAGGAGAACGTAAGAAACAGACTAGCATTGGCAAAGAGGGCATTCCTGGACAAGAGAAATCTGTTAGTATCAAATATAGGTCTTAGTTTGAGGAAGAAATTTCTGGGAATGTACGTTTGGATCACATCACTGGATGGCAGTGAGACATAGTGTGTGCGAAAATTGGAAAAGAAGAGAATAGGAGCACTTCAGATGTGGTGCTAAGAGAAGAATGTTGAAACTTAGTTGGACTGATAAGGTATGAAGATGTTCACCGAAAAGTCGTCGAGGAAAAGAATGTATGGATGACACTGAAGAGAATAGGGAACAAGATGATAGGACATTTGTTAAGACATCCATGGTATTAGCTGGTGCTTTGTAGGGTAAAAACTGTAGAGGAAGACAACTGAATACATCCAGCAAAGAACTGAGGACGTACGTAGCAAGTGTTGCTCTGAGATGAAAAGGTTGGCACAGGAGAGGAATTCGTGGCGGGATGCACCAAATCTATCAGAAGACAGATGGAAAAAACATCTGATAAACTGTAAAGTAATTACATAAGTTACATCGGTGGTGGGAACTTACTGGTGAAGGGTTACTTAAGCGCCGCCACTTAGGTAGTCCCACACTTTTATAGGGAGTGTACAAACAGTGCATCAGTTAATGGTGGAGCCAGTTTGATGTTCGCTCAATCTTGAGTGAAACAGCTCAATTTAATTTTACGTGTGCTGTCTTTCGCCTCTAAAGTTGTCAGCAGCAGCTCTGGTGGCGCCGCCGTTCGTTTTGGTGAGGCTTCTTTCAGCGGTGAGCTGAGGCGTTCGTGTGAAGTTGGCCCGTGAAGGGAAACAGAGAAGTTCTGCCCGATGACTATGACTTGTTGTCGGCATCTGTCTATGTTTATCTGTGCAACTGCGCGCAGAGCACGTCAGGAGCGTAGGTGCAGCCGTGGGCAAGGCTCATGTCCGAGTCTGACAGGTGCAAGGCGCAAACTTGGTTTTCACTCATCTATGGAGAGCCTGCTTATCCTCACGCCCGGCATCACCTGCGATTTACGTCACGCCATGGTGTCTTGGTAGAGCCGAGTCATTTGTTAAACGTCGAACGTACTTGGTCATATTTGGTGGAGATGTGACGACAATGAGAAGTACGGTGGCTGCAGACGAGAGGGTCGTTGGTGAAAACTGTTGCCCCAAACTGTTGGACGCATCGTTTGGCAGGGTGCTGTTTACAAAAGCTGAGCATCGCGAGTGTTCCATGCATGAGTTGTTGCCTTGGAAACGAACTTTCTCCGCGTGTTGTTGTCCTAGGGATTCACCTTGAATCGAATTTTACATTTATTGTGGTTTTAATTATCTGTTTCTTACGGCCATTTTGATCTCTGCTTAACTTTTAAGTAGTTGAAGACTTATCTTACCACGAACTAGTACTCAGATTTCTTTTTTACCTCGTTGTGAACTGTTGTGCACTGTTACAGCTTCATGATTGTTGGTCATTCTTACTTAAGCTGTTTGCCATAAATCATTTGTCTGCTGTGGTGCAGCAGTAGACTTATTGAGTTTGCTGTAAAGTTAGCTTCGTTAAATTCATGAAGTTGATGTTTTTCAGTACGTCTGCGTTATTTAAATGTTGTTAAAGAGTTGATTACCTACAGATGAGATCACAGATATTAAATTTTACTAGTTGCTTTGCTTTTAAAGTTCCTTGTTTTAAGTATGTTTTTATCTAGAGCTAATCTTAAAGGTTTCATTATTTAAGATCTTGTTGGTCAGTTGTTAAAATAATCCTTAGATTTTCACGGTCTAGGTTATTTCTGGCCGATTCTGGCTTGCCTTTAGATTGTATGTTTTGCGTCTTTTACGACGTACATTCTTTATGTTTTAGTTGTGCCTTAACTGCGGCCAATGCGTGAACCCGTTCCATGTGGATCGGTGCTGCAGCACTGGAAAATTAAATTTGAAGTCTTCCTCTTATGAAACGCTAAATTTGTACGTAATGTGAAGAACAGTGAAACAATTTGAAATCACAGCTGGTAAAAGACTCTATGGTAAACTGAGTGACGTCAAAATTCGCAATACCTGTTTATTATGTTTTCCCTGTACGAAGACCGTTTCATACCTTGGAGGTATATCCCCAGGCCACATAAAACTAATACTTCATGTGACACGACTTCCAAGGTGCAAGTGCACATAAAAACATGTCACTCCTCGATAAAGCCATGGACGAACCGATAGATGGGCATTCGATCCGAACCATGCATGATCAATAAAACATCTCCGAAACTCGGTCAAAAGACAAGCCCTGTGAGCACATGACAGTCAATGTATGGTCCGATGAAGCCATTGTCAAAATCCGCAGGAGGAACAAAGAAGTAAAAGACACACAATCCTTGGGAGTCGTCAAGATACTAAAAAATACTGGCAGGCGTCAAATAGAACTGCACGTTACAGCGCCAGCCACATCCTCAAATTTAGTAGTGAGATGTTTCCCTCTTTATTCATTGACTCACTTGTGCTGCGGGTATCAAATATTGTCAATGAATAAGAAAGAGACTGTTTAGCGTAGACGCTTACCGCTCAACCTAAATCCTCGCTCCACACCAATCGTTTTAAACAGTGTTCACCAGCGTATTTAATGTGTATGATGATATATAAGTAGCTCAGCCAAGAAAATTCTGGAACACTAAATTCTAGTCGATTTTCTCAACGAGTTTCTGCAACTAGGTTTATTTTCTTATACAGGGTCTTCCAGAAATGTTGCGACGAAGTACATGCCATTGTAGAGGGTGTCTTGAGCAACAAATCAGGGATAGGAGCCCGTGTTCTGAAACGTTATCCAACGACGTTATAAATCGTCCACGTTATAGGCGCTGGCAGCTGCCTTTATATAACCCCTTCAGCGGCAAATGTGACTTTGAACGCTGACGGACTATTGTTTTTCAGTGATCGCGACTGATTGCCACTATCGCTGCTGGAGTTGTTGCGTAGGAAGTCTTGTCTACTATGAATACGGTGGTCTGTTGCCTTGGTGGATGACGGTTCGAACATGGGTTTCCATCTGCAGTTTATTTTTCTCTTGTGTACTGAAAAACTTTGGAGAGCTTTTAGAGGGTTCCAAGGGAACCCGTGTCCTATACTGCCATCCTTAGAGGCAACAGAACATCACATTCATAGGAGACAAAGCCTCCTATGAATGCTGTGGTCTGTTGCCCTTGGTAGATGACAGTCTTGGACATGGGTTTCTATCTGCAGTTTATTTTTCTCTTGTGTATTGAAAAACTTTGGAGACTTTACGGGGTTCCAGGAGAACCCGTGTCCTATACTGCCATCCACAGAGCTCATAGGAGACAAAACCTTTCTACACAGCAGCTAGTCGCATATTCTCCAGTGACACACATGGCAATCAGTGGCGATCATTGAATATCAAATAACATAGCGAGGCGTTCCACCTACGGTCCGTCAGTGTACAAAGTCTTGTCTGCTGTTGAAGCGGTGGCCGAGTGGCGTGCGCTGCCGCCTACAATTTCGACACCCTGTAGCGTCGTTAGATGATGTTTCTGGAAAAGGGTTCGTATACTCTATTTGTTCCTCGAGACACCCTCTAGAACCCCTCGAAATTTGTTGCGTCATTTCTGGGACACCATGTAAATTTCTGGCCATAAAAACGCAAAGTAGTTAAACAGGTGATACAAAAAAACCCCGTGATCTTCCCACAGCCTTAATCTTGTCCCTATTCCCGTTTAACATATCTACTTTTAATTTAAACGAATCTTTAAATCCATATGTAAAACATCGACTGTATGGCTATGCTCTGTATACTCAAACAGAAAGAAGACTACTAGCAGAGGGTCAGTAGAAAATGGCTTAATTGCTCTACACCTTCTGTCTATACATATATAAATTAAAGTTCCCATCCCTGGTTTCTGTCTGTATGTTTGGTTTAATCTCGGGACTACGGTAGAGATTTTGATGCTGTTCTCTAACAGACTAATTCATGAGGAAGATCTGCATTTAAAACTTAATAATATTTTGCCATTTAGTGCCGAATTGCAGCACTGTTTAAAATTATCCATAAATATTATAAATTAAAGTCTTCCGCAACATTTTTATCGCTGCATGTCAAGACAAATCTCAGGTACTACTATAGGGACTTTGATACGGTTTTCACTAATAGATAGAACGCTTTACGGGGAAAGTTCGTGAACATATAAGATGGGTGTAGGGGTTATAGACGCAGCCTACCACTACCAGAAGGCTCTCAAGAGCTGCTGCTAACTTCCTGAACGACGTGCAGTGCATGAAGTATCAGACATTAAGCTGATTTTTTTGTGTTCAGTTTTTAACAGGTGAGAAGGGAATGCGGAAAAGGACACATAGGAAATGTAACTTACACAAGGTTGTGTGCTAGAGTTGGTCGGCCGGCAAATAGTAGTATTTTCGTTCTGTTACTCAGTTCAAACTGGCGCTGCAATAGGGGAGGCTGGGTGCTGTAGCACTGTGCACCTCCCGTTGTTGCCGCGAGATGTCACCCCAAACGACAATTAAATATGGAGCAGTTAACGATCGGATCTCCTGAGAACTCTCCTGGCATGTGCTTCTTAAATCGTTTCACTTACATTAAACCGTTTATATTTAGTTACCTCGTTATTTGAATTTTAATTATAGCTCTATGTAGCAGACTGTAAGCTTTTACCAGTATGCCAGACAAGTCATTCGGCTACAAGTGCTTAGTGCTACTAGTGCAGAGCGGGGACGGCTCACTAGCTGAGCATGTCGATGAAGGACTGTTTACCAGGAACTCGACCTTAATAAATTGGTACTATAATAATGACAGTGATAAAATATTTCAGTCTTTCAACTCACAAAATCTATCCGAATTTGTATACTAAGAAAGCTGCTGTAAAAAAAATTAATGAAAAAAGGAACTGTCCACTATATTCACTGATGTGAGCCAACAGCAAAACAGTCTTGTACGGCATCACTTTCATAATACCTACATGTTAGTCGGACATGCACCTTATTTCAACATTCTCCAGTACTGACAGGTGCTACCTCAAAGCATAGTTTGTCTTTGTGTTATGATAACCGCTCCAGCAGGGGCGGTAACAAGGGGAGGAGGGACTATGAGGGGGGCACCGGCCGGAGTGGCCGTGCGGTTCTAGGCGCTACAGTCTGGAACCGAGCAACCGCTACGGTCGCAGGTTAGAATCCTGCCTCGGGCATGGATGTGTGTGATGTCCTTAGGTTAGTTAGGTTTAATTAGCTCTAAGTTCTAGGAGACTGATAACCTCAGAAGTTAAGTCTCATAGTGCTCAGAGCCATTTTGACTATGGGGGCTATAGCCCCCCCCACCCCCCATTAGAGTACTACATTACACTGGATAAAATTACTTCATAAATCAGCGAATATATTACTTCTAGTGGAGTGAGTGATTAAAGACGTTGCTGCAATGAATAACGGATTATTTTGGAAAACTGAGCGCAGGGCCAAAAACCCTCGTAAGGAATCTGATGTTGCTTGCGCTACAGAATTGGAACCGTCACAGGCTTGTGTATCTACAGTCTACAATTTCGACAACACAAAACAATTGGTAAGGGTGATATCATCTTAATTTTTTATTAGTAGTTATTAGTTTAATTATGTAAGATTAGCGATATTATGTTTAATCGATAACTACGATGGTGGGAAATGTAAATGAGTTCAAGCTCTTATTTTAAGCAAACATCCGTTGGCTATTTACACTCACTATTTCAGCCACTCTTTGAACTTGTGCATTTCTAAGTCTTGCGACACTCCAACAGTTAGAAATACATTTAATAATTTTTTCATAATGCGGGGCCACAGTCATAATATATTTCTATAAAGTCAGTACCACCAGTTGCCATCTTATGCAATTTATAACACTTAAACACTTAATAATGGCACTTTGAAGCCGAAATCATGATTGTGTAAGTGTAAATGTAACACTGTAAATAAACGATAGACTTTAAAGTAGTTGAAAATACGATTGGTATTGTAGGATCAGTTTCAGCATTCTTCTCTGCCTCTGCAAACTGAAAAAAAATCCCTAGAGGAAGCTACGTATATCACAACTGCCGTTCGAAGAGTCAAAGAAAACAAAGTTAAAGCCAAAGTTTCCAACAAGATGGGTGGAAAGACACGATACCCTTATTACTTTCAAGGAGCTATTTGTCCCGGTCGTGACCTTGCCTGACGATCTTTCAAGTAGTCGTGAAACCAACGCAGAAACAGCTACCAAAGCTTTTATATTTAGTTCTGCTGTCCGAAGAGGAGACGTCGTAGTAGCTTTAGCAACTACAGCATATTGCTTCTCTTTAAGACTAAACGAACAGCTCCAAAGTCCAAATATGGACCTAACAGCTGCCTTAAATTATGTCACTGATGTGCTAGAGGTGTTCGAAAAACTAAGGAAGGACGCAGAAATAAAATTCGGAAGTATTTTTGAAGACGCTATGAAACTGGCAGAAGATATTGGATGTGTAATGCAGTACCAAAATCTATTTCAACACAAACCAAAAGAGACACCGTTCCTGCTTCAAACGCCGAGGAATACTTCAGGTGAACAGTGTTTTTACCTGTTGTGGATCGTTTCATTGCCGAGTTAGAAACAAGATTTCTCAAGGATTTTCGCACCATGCTACCACTTGAAGGTCTTATTCCTGTATAATGTTTAAAATACAGTGAGGATGAAGTGATCCAGGCATCCGACGAATAGAAACAGTTTTTGGAGAGTTTTTCGCTTTTAATGAAAGGAGAGCTGAAACTGTGGAAGAAAAAGTCGGTTGATGAAAGTAAAAGACTTGAAACAACAACTGAAGCTTTAAATTGCAACAAGCAGTTTTTCCCAAATACATATCTTTTACTTCAAATATTTGGGACTATTCCTGTCACCATACGCACTCCTGAACGAAGCTTCTCTACTTTGAGAGGAATAAAGACTTATTTACGTAACACAATGGATTGGCTCTTGCAAATATCCATAAAGAAAGAGATACGGCCATTGAAAATATCATTAACACATTCAGCAAAAAGAAACAGAGACGAATGAGCATGACAAATTGGGCAGAAGACGGAAATATCGAGTTAATTATCTTTTCAGTGGATTTTTATATGCATTTCAAGTTCAGGTTTTTACATTCATGTCATCTGTATCCAGAAAATTAATGAAAACTTATTTGTTGTAAGTTGACTTTCTTATAGTTTATGTAACATAAAATCTCCCATGTTAAAAAAAGTTTTATTTTACTCTGAACTCCAAAACAATTACCAAAAACTACTTTAAGCAACACCAAATTTTACCAATTCGTCGGTGGAGGACTCCAACTCTCCTTTTGTTAAGCGATATTCCATTCCTCAGAATCCCCTCGCCCCCATTAGCCCCCCCCCCCCCCCTTTGACCGACTTCTAGAATCGAGAATCGCCTCTGCACTACAGTGAATGTGTAACGGGAGAGAAAAAAAGAAGGCTGACTTAGTACACGATGTCAGTATCCATGAGTGAAATTCTTACAAGCGCAGCTGACGAAAGCAAAAGTCTTAGAGAATATTCGCAAGGTAACCTACGTATTCCTTTGACTCGAGGAAATGGCTGAACAGTCACTGGCCTCCAGTAATGGCGAGTTTACTAGATCCCAGGACACCTACCAGATACTGATCTGACGAGAGAGTAGTCTGTTCTCGTTGGACCCGGTTCTACGGTCGCAGACACTAGCAGTTTCGTACTAAAATATCACTCCAAACGGTGAGCAGCCCAATTTTCTTATACGAACGCCTTGCTAAGCGCAGAGGAGTATGGAGACGGTTACTGAGGTCCTATGGCATACAGCGAAGAAAGAAATACCTTTGTCCCCGATATCCCCTTTACCTGCAACGGATCTGACAAATATTCTTTAATCTTTCCAATATCCTCACCAAGGAGAACGAAAGTCAATCCTCCTATTATCAGATTCCAAATTAGGGCATTGTCTCCGAAGCATTTACACAACTGAAGATATAATCATCCGACTGGGTATGATGTATTGGATCTGCTATAATTATTCCACATTCATGAAAACTAGACCAGTGTCTACGTTAAATACACGTAGCTGTATTAAGAAAAAGTGAAAAAAAAATTTTCGTCCATAATCAAAGACGATTTCATTCAGAAGTTATGTTGAGGATTCTTGTACGGTTAGAAGTATCTGCTTGGCTCCGTAATTCCATCTTTCATACGTGATATACAAGCCTAGTATCGAAGTAACGTGAAACGAGAAGTTTTGCAGTCTGCTTGCATGTGGTTCACTTCATTGTAAGCACATGAGCTGTGCAAAATTTAAGGACGAAAGTAACTTTCGCATGATGTCTCACTGCCAAGTGTTACAGTTCGATGAAACTTGGACCACACATAGACAGAACTACTACAGTATGTTAAAGAAGGTAACTAAAAAGAGATACGTTTCCCGGTCCATTACTTGTTCCCGCCATTCGCCGTACGAAGGTACGTACAGAAAAGAGGATTCTACAACTCAAAAGTAGTTAGAAGCCAAACCAAAACTACAATCTAAAGCGACGTCCCCAGCAGACTTATTGGTCACTTGTGTTGAAATTGATCTTTAAAATTAATACCTCCCATTACTAATTATTGTTTCATGATATATTTTCTTTGAACTGTGATGTAGAAATACCTGGCGTGCTCTACACATATAGACCAAATAACGCAAGCAGCAACCAAAACAATTAAAATGGTTCAAATGGCTCTGAGCACCATGGGACTTAACTTCTGAGGTCATCAGTCCCCTAGAACTTAGAACTACTTAAGCCTAACTAACCTAAGGGCATCACACACGTCCATGCCCGAGACAGGATTCGAACCTGCGACCGTAGCGGTCGCGCGGTTCCAGACTGTAGCGCCTAGAACCGCTCGGCCACCCCGGCCGGCAATTGAAATGGTGAAACTGCACGAAACAATTACTAATCATGTAAATAGTATAATAAGACAATAACTGAAACAAAGCTTTAATTTGAGATATTGCATCTCATGCCAGCTACAACTCTTCCGAGGTTTGGACTCGTCGTGTAATAAACTGTGCAATTCCCGTCCGCCGTCGTCCCGTCTTAAAATCAGATATCTACTCCACCATGTTCTAGTATACCAACGTAAATTTCTTCGTCGACGTCGCCGAGGTATTACAGCGGTAATGACTGCAAAAGCAGCAACTGTCACCCTCAGTTCGTAATCAGCCATTTTCTAAAATAATATTGCGCTATCTGCAGTCATTGTGTGTACAAACGTAGCTATCAGATAGCATGCCAGGTCTTGGAACAGAAAGTTGCACCATCTTATTGCATCATTAGTGGCGCAAGATATTTCCTCATGTATACAGGGATTAACAGACGAAAAGAAAAAGAAGCGTAACTGAGAACAGATTGACAGGAAGTAATGTCCTCAAATGTTAATATCTTAGAGACACGTTCGGACGTTGACCATAAGAAACGCTTCGGTTTAGTCTTAAATGCTACAGGATACTGAATTACACTCAGAGGAAATTAGTTTATACCAGTGTCGGGTGGTGGCAATGTTTATTTTCGTGGAAGAGCACAGGTGTAATTTTAATTATATAACTTACAATTAGTCTGCGAATTATTAAGGTGGAGGTCACTGAAGAGTGTATGAAGTCCGCAACCATTGTAATTAGCCTCTTGAAACACTGTCATAGTCAAATGTAGCGTACGTGTTGCACAAAAACATTCGTAGCAAGCTGTAAATGTCTAGAGCATACATGCCGTAGTGGTGGGCATAGGGGCGAGAGGATGTCTTACTGTACTTGGTGATAGTATTTCCTGCCCTGTTCCTCTTCCGAAGTCACATCAACGTTCTTTACTTTTTGAGATGTATGACTCAGGTTTGGTGCTTATATGAACAGCGAATACAAAGGACGATGGTACTGTTGCTTTATTCACATTTGGTCCTCAGGTAACACTGGAGATGTGTGACCTATATCTCTTAGTAATTAACACTTTTCCAAATAAATTTTTATTTTGGTTTATCGATTTCGGACATTAATGAGTGATCTTCAAAAACCAACAAAATTATCACATTAAAAATCTAAATGTAAAATGTAAGCACTGTATCACAGAAACTTACTTAATACTGGTTCCGCAGATATCAATATCTTCTTCACACCAGCATAATGTCATGAGACGCCAAAAAATGTATATGCCGTATGTGATTATTGTTAACACAGATCGACACATTGATAATTTACGGAAAGTGGATCACGTATATGTACACGTTAAGATGTTACGCCATCAGCAAGTAATTATGTGCCATGAAACTTCCTGGCAGATTAAAACTATGTGCCGGACCGAGACACGAACTCGGGACCTTTGCCTTTCGGAGAAGTACTCTACCATTTTTATTTTTTTTAAATTTCGTTTTGTTCGTTTTTGTTCGTTGTATTTGCTCGGGGCGGACGTCGAAAGACATCCGTTTAAGTTCGTTGTTGATCGATTAACTCAGTTTTTTATTATTATTATTATTACAGATGGCACCTAACCCACTGACCGAACACGCTGAGCTACCGTGCCGGCGCCAACTGAGCTACCCAAGCACGACTCATGCCCCGTCCTCACAGCCTTACTTCTGCCAGTACCTCGTCTCCTACCTTCCAAACTTTACAGAAGCTCTCCTGCGAACCTTGCAGAACTAGCGCTCCTGAAAGAAAGGATATTGCGGAGACATGGCTTAGCCACAGCCCTGGGTAAAGTATGGAAGGTAGAAGACGAGATACTGGCAGAAGTAAAGCTGTGAGAACGAGGCGTGAGTCGTGCTTGGGTAGCTCAGATGGTAGAGCACTTTGCTGCGAAAGGCAAAGCTCCCGAGTTCGAGTCTCGGTCTGGCACACAGTTTTAATCTGCCAGGAAGTTTCATATCAGCGCACACTCCTCTGCAGAGTGAAAATCTCATTCTGGAATTATGTGCCATGTTTTCTTTTATCTTTTTTTTTCAAATGAATTTTTTGTATTTAGTTAGACTTTTAATATGCTTATATACATTGAAGCGCCAAAGAAACTGGTATAAGCATCAATATACAAATGCAGAGGTAACTAAACAGGCAGAATACGGCGCTGCGGTCGGCAACGCCTACAAACGACACAAAGTGTCTGGCGCAGTTGTTGGTAGGTTACTGCTGCGATAATGACAGATTATCAAGATTTAAGTGGGTTTGAATGCGGTGTTATAGTCGGCGCACGAGCGATGGGACACAACATCTCCGAGATAGCGATGAAGTGGGAATTTTCCCGCAAGACCATTTCACGAGTGTACCGTGAATATCAGGAATCCGGTAAAACATAAAACTTCCGACATCGCTGCGGCTGGAAAAGATTCTGCAAGAACGGGACCATACCCGTTCACGTCCATCCGCTCGATACAATTTGAATCATGGCATTATACTTCAATGAAGGAGATACTGACATTTACTAAACAAATACCAAGTTACTGTAACACATTTCTTATACTTTATATAAATGTATAGGCAAGGTTTAAAGATTTATAATGTGATAATTTTGTAGGTTTGTGAAGAAGACAAATTAATTTGCCCAGACCGCTAAAGGAAGTTAAAAATGTATTCTGAAACAGCAGGATTGCTACGTTCTTGTAGACTTCTATAGAAGTTTAATTTGTCTTGAAATTGAGTATTCCTGAAGGACACATTTTGCAGATGACTGGGTCCGGCACTAACAATTACGACTGCACCACGTTCTTGACAGAGAATATACTAAAATTCAAATCATCCTTAGCCGCCAAGTCATCAACAGTCCGAAGATGTGGAAATCGACTGACAGCGCTCCGGGAGTGTTCGTCGCTAAACACAACAAAACTACTTACTGACAATTTTAATATCGTTGAAGCGTAGTAGAAAGAATGGGAAGAATCTCTACCGGTATATGCACAGGGCCTTCTCTGTATCACATACAAAAAAAGGGCCCTCACGTACTGAGGAAAATATATAACTGTCTCAAATGAATATGGAGAAACGATAATGGATGTGAGAATTTGTTCTGTCGCCACGGAAAGACAGGTTCTCCGGAATGTCAATGGACTAAGCTCTTTTCACACAACAGCCAAGCAATTATGGTATTATTCTGATCAGCGACTCGATTGTTTCACAGTGTTCATGACATAAGACCGAATATGTAAAAAATTTTGACTGTCAGATTTCTTATAATTTACATCCTTTTGTTTTTGAAACGAGGTTTTCTTCTTTGAATCTTGTAACCAGTAGTATCCTAAGTATTGCTTGTGTCTAAATAAATACGTATGGTGGAGTCTCCTCGTAAGTCAGTTTGTATCATATTTATCTCTACTTTTAAAGTGAATTTGATTGCCTCCTATAGCTGCTATCATCGACCATTTGCTTTCTACTGAATCATTCTGGTTTAACTTTCCTATTCTGGACATGAATAAATAAATACTTTACATAACGCTAATAACAGTAACACCTTTACTCTCCCACTGAAAAGAAATGTATGTAGAACACCCAAAGTAAAATGAAACAAACAACGATTCAGTTGTTAAGTTTATTACACTACCGTATCGCTTGCCAACGCCTTAATGCTTCAGACTCTGCTCATACAACAACAAGGAATTTTCGTACAAACTTGTATTCAGATAAACAACGCAATTCACATGCGTTTCCGCGTGAACTACATGCAGTGAATCACTGAAGAGACATTACGGCTGACCCTGGGGGACACGCTGACATTTATGGCCAGAGTCGGGATGGTGTGGGTGCATCGTTCTCCCCGCGGGCGCGATTTAACTGCTGTAGTAAAAACACAAATGCATCGGCTGACATTCAGATAGCTAAGAGGGCAGCGGGAATATTCATGCGTTGTTTCCCCACGGCGCCTCGCTGGCAGCCGCTGACATTCACGGGACGTGGAGGGAAGGGGCCCGGCGGCGAGTATTACAGCCCTAGACGCCGTAATCTGGAGTCCCGTGCACCGCTGCCGCCGCCGCCGTCTTCCGGGATCGCATTAAAGTTTGCCGAGTTGGCCGTCCCAGAGCCCTCGCCGCCGTCTGCCGGCGAGCCGGGCTTTTGTTTCGCTGCCATTGATGCTGCCGCCGCTTCGGCTGCGGACTCTAGAGCGGGCGAAGTAATTTTCGAAATCTGCCGGAAGCTCGTCGCTTGATTAATTTCTCCTTCGCTACCGACGTCAACAGTAGCGCAGATACCGCGCAGGCGCACGGCGCCACGCCGCAGAGGCAGTCCCAGGAGTACGGAGTTTCTTAGTCGTCCTATCACTTCCCAAGGAATACGGTTCCTTCTATATTTAGAACTCTTCTTTAGCTCTAGCACGTTGAGTGCAAGCAGTCGTGAATAGACAAAGACTTATAAATTGAATACAAGTAACATGATCCGCAACACTGCTGTAATTTGTGATTTCACTGTATTAAAGCAGTATCCTCAGGTGAATTACGTAAGGAGGAAAGGATATCATGTAATACATATCATCAAAATACTATAGAAATCTTTGGAAAGTTGTAAAAATTTTAAATTTTTCGAGAATTCTAATCAAATTTTTAAAAAAAATATGTAGGTCTTATGTAGTCTAAAGAATGTAAAAAAACGGAAAAAATCAAAATTAAACCTACAATAGGGTCACGTTAGTGCACCAAGACCTTCCCAACATTCGTAGTCAAAAATCAAACCCCAGGAGAGGGGTGGTCGTCAGATTTAAACAAGGCATCGGGACTAGTACTGCGGTGGTGCATTACGAAGAAAAAAGCATAACGAAAGACATAAATAGAGAAAGATCAAAATTGGGACCTCCAGTGAGCTGAATAACCAAACCACTCTGCCCCGATGCATTCTCACATGCTCCCCCCTTCCACTCACACTCACGCCATTACGAATGAATGCCGAGACCGTAAGGCTGATTGAGAAATAAACCGATAAGCTTATCTGTGTGGAATCCATGAAATGGAGGACACTAAATTAAAAACGAAAACACCAAAAGTTGACACATTATGGGTTACTGTCATAGCACGCACCTGACCACCTTCTGTGCTATACCCTTGCAACTACCAAAGGGTGTGTATACATTCTCGTTTTATGTTACTGCAAGTCATCTTGTTTTTGCTATCTTATCAACTTAAATTTCTGTCATGGTTATGTTCCCTGTCAATTGATATAATCTATCAGTATTTTGCCGTTTTCATTTAGTGTCCTCCATTTCATGGGTACCAACAGGATGCACTTATCAGTTTGTTGCTCACTCATCTTTACGGTCTTGGATTTATTCATAATGGTGTAGGGGTGAGTGGGAGGGGAGAGGGTGTGAGAAAGCGTCTTGGGACGGGGCTTGGTTATTTACCTTGCTGGAGTCCCCAATTTTGATCTCTCCTTATTTATGTCTTTCGTTTTCACTGAACCGTGCTATTCGCCCTGATGTCCTGGCTTTTTTATTTTTCATTTTGGGACATCATCTCTCCAAGGGTTTGATATTTGACAACGAACGTTGCGGTCGTTCTTGTTGCGCTAAAGTGACACTCTTGTAAGTACTTTTAAATTTTAATTTTTTCTGCCTGTTCAAGTACTTTACGTAGGACCTATGCAAAAATATTTTAAAAAATTCTCAACATTCTCTAAAAATTTAAAATTTATAAAAATTCCTGATAACAATCTATAGTATTTTGATGATATGTATTGCACGGTATCTTATCTTTCTTATGCAGTTCAGCTCAGGACACTGTTTTAATACAGTGAAACTAGTTGTGACAGATCTTGCAGATCATTTTACTTCCGTTAGTTATGAAGTTTAACAGCTGTGGCTGCAGGCATTACAATGTTTTATGTGACATACATGCCTAACAACGAACAGCAATCTTATTTGGATGTTTTCCTCGGAAAGGATGTATTGATACAAGTAAAAGCTTAAAAATAAAATAGTGGAGGCGTTATGTAGTATAACAGCTTACATCTAGATACATGCTTCCCAAGTTGGCGTAGAGAGCATGATGAACAGTACTTCGCGATAATATTAGCAATTTCCAGTGACATTTCATTTCCATGCGGAGCGATGGGAAAAACGAGATTCTATTTGATTCTATATTCGCTCTATTCTGTCTTGTCTTATTCTTACCGTCTCTGAGCAAAATATTCAATGCAGGCAGAAGGACTGTCCCACAATCTTCCTCCAATACGAGATCTCAAAATTTCGTAAAATCAGCGTCGCCTTCTTCTCCAAGATTCCCATTTAATTCCCCTGAAGAACACCGTTGCACTTTCGAATAGTTTATAATGGCTTGTTACGTTCTTTTCAGCCAGCCTCTGAATTATTTTCTCTGTGTTATAACGCCCACTGCACAAGGACTCTTTGTATTTGTGACTGTCCGCCTATGTTGGCAGTCTTTTGTGTTCCCTCTCAAGTGTGAAAACTGTTTTAGTAAAATGTCGCGCCGCAGCGCAGTAATTGAACCCTATGGACGTAACACTTGACGTGGAAGGTGACAGCGGCATGATAGTGGGTCAGGGCAGAGAGCGTCGGGAGGCCAACACCACTTGATGAAGCTTTCATTTAAAGTGCGTATGTGTGAGCCGGTCTTGGCCTTTAGTCTTTGCATCGTACACTTTCCCAGGCTGACCCAGTTATATTGCTGCGTCAGGTCACTTTTTGATGTGGGCCGAGTTTGGAGAGCCAGTTAGTTGAAGAGCCAGTTCTGTGCAAGTGTGGATTGTGGTGTTGAATAGTGGTGAGGGTGTAGGCCATTGGTGGCTCAGACAGATAATATTAGAAAGTTAAAAACTTCATTGAGATTCCTGCTACCAGACTGGTAGCGTTGCAGCATAGCAACCACACTGCCTTAGCTTATGGCATGGTTGATTTGTGGTGTGCCGAGGTGGCCAGCTTCGGCCAGTAAGCCGCCCGTGATGTCTCCTCCAGGGATGTTGACGTCCGGAGGCCCAGTCAGCAGTAGGTGCCCCAGTTAGGCACGACGTGGCTACTCATGGTTGGCGCCAGCGGTGCGGAAGTCTTCAGGAACTCTTGTAGTTGATGGTAGTCTCCGGAAGTAGAACTCGCCCTGCGAGTGAAGGCGGGCGATAGGAAAAATGGTTCAAATGGCTCTGAGCACTATGGGACTTAACATCTGTGGTCATCAGTCCCCTAGAACTTAGAACTACTTCAACCTAACTGACCTAAGGACATCACACACATCCATGCCCGAGGCAGGATTCGAACCTCCGACCAGACTGAAGCGCCTAGAACCGCTCGGCCACACCGGCCGGTGGGTGGTAGCAGGTTGCCCCCATCAGTGTTGGAGGGTGGTAGCTAACGTCCCGGGGCGGGAGTCAGGTTGTTGCTGGAGTGTGCCTGGAAGCGGTCCATCAGTAGGAAGGCGCCGAGTTCAGGGAATAGGGGCATGGCGCTGGAAGATGGTCCGGTGGCGGTGGAGGACTCAACTTGTGATAGCTGCTTGCTGACCCATATAGCTCTGGCACCGGCATAATCCTTTCGCTGAGTAGTGCTGCCAGACTGCGACTGTCTCTGCTAGAATAGACGGTTATTTGTAATGGTTATCATATCATTTGTTGTGTCAATGTACTGCTTCGAGCCATATACGCAACATCAAATTCTTTCCTCAACCATGTACAAGCCACTTGGCCCGTCATGCAAGAACCCCGTCTTTATTGCACATTGACAGCATTGCAGTGCAATGGCCCGCCTCGGAATCCATAAACAGCCTTGTTGCTCCAACCGGCATGCCGACGCCCTGGAACTCGCTTGCTGCTTGTGCCTTCTACAGTTAATAGGGTGTGCTGCTAGTTTCCACAGCGCACCCAAAAAGGGGCGCTTTATTCGAATAAACTTTATGTCAGTATTGACTGAAATGTGTAGAGCATAGCTAGAGAATTACGAGGTGCAGTGCTGGTAACAGTTATTTATGGAACAAACGATGAAGCCGTGTTATTCAAGCAGTAAACCATTTTCCTTGATATTCTAAGACATTATGAAAGAGTGTGTGTATTTTCGATTAATTGCAGGCAGCGCAAGATTTTTATTAATTTGAAGAATATTGCGTGAACAGGCGAGGAATTATTTACTCTGTGGAATTGACAGAGATTAATTGGACTTAAGACTATCGGAGTGACACTCATCTCACAAAAGTCCTGTAAAAATGACGTAATTTTAACTTCACACGCAATATCGACAACCGCAGAAATCGCCATCGACTGTGCGACAAGGAGGAACATGAATTTACTGCTCTTCGTTTCGTTCGCAGCAATTTTAATTCACCTCTTAGCTTCTAAGCTAACCACAACCTCGGAAATCACCACATATTCGGAAATAAAGTGCCAAATATTTGTGAAATGGAAGAATATGAATATTATTGCTGCTCGTTTCAGTTGCAGCAACTAAAGCGGTCCTCGTAGATCCCCTCCTATCTACCCGTTCGGGAATCGCCAAATACTCATTTCATCCTTCGTTCTCTAATCAGTCGGGAATGTAAATAACATCGAATATTGCAGAACATACTTGTATGATATTCGTAACGTATTGACAACACTTAGATGAAAATAACTTTGTTAATATATTGGAAGATGCGAACCTACATCCTTAGACTCCGTAAACCAGGACATTAACCGTTACTCTTTAAAAAAAATTTACAGCTCTCACTTACAATAAAAGTACAATTTCGTAATTTTTCAAAGTTGTAAAGTATAGAGCATTATTGTTATTTGTCTGTTAATATGATTTTGTTTGTGGACTGCACCTATTTCGCCTCGAAACCGAATCCTCCTTCTTTTTAGGGATATGTTGTTATGTGAATCGTGGCATTTTAGAAGAATTAAATTTTTATTCTGACGGCATTTGATATCAGTGAACTAAGCTATACATGTACAGAAACTCTCATTTTCCTTTAAAAAGTCACTGTTCGATGTTCCATTTTTAAATATCTTTATTTTTTATAATAGGTGTATGAATGGGGTAATTTTTTTTTCTTTTTTTCCAGTTGTTTCTGACAATTTTGTCCCCTTCTTGGTGTAGCTGTAGTCTGAATTCGACTACAGATTCATCTTCATCGTTGATGTCGTAGTTTATATAGGAATGTGTAAGCCACGTGATTGTTCTCGTCCTTGAAGCCGGGAGGTTTTTGAAATCCGTGTACGTTATCTTCTTGGTGTTAATTTCAGCCGTTGTTGTCGTTGATGGCGTTGCGCATTTTCATTTAATCCATTTCCAGAAGCCTAGGATTCGTGAACAGCGGCGCCGTGTCGTCGGTCAACCCACAATGCTCACAGTAAGGGTTTCCCAAGAGACTCAGGTGGTGTCGCCGTGATGGTGTCGCAAACAGATCGTTTAAGAACATGTGAACGGCCGAGGGCAGCGTTATACGTATGGTCGCATCCGAAAAGTTAGACAACCCTAGCCTCCAGTTAAGAACTTTGTGTTTTCTTTGGTTGGCTAGTGTGTGGACTGTTTCTTTCTGTAGTTCTCTCGTAATCATTTTCATTTGAGAGTTTTTCTACTGTTCGTATTGTGATTTTTAACAGTGAGAGTAATAGACATGGGTGTCCGTCGTTGAGTTCTACCTCTTATAGTAATTCCCCTCGCGGTCTTCAATAACTCCGACTGACATGCTGGTTGTTTCAAGAATTTTATAAGATTTCTAACTTTGGGGGCGGTGCATTTTTTCTTACAACCTATTAAGCCTAATCCTCCTTCACTTGACGGCTCCTAGTACTGTTCGCTATTAAGGCGCCTCTTACATTGTCCAACACTGATTTATAACTACCCTCCACCAGATTCTTCATATTCTTCTTGAGTTTAACTCCGAGCACTAACATTTTGTCGCGTTCTGTGAAGGAAAGTGGCGTGAGCTGTTAAGTTTTGTTCAGCCATAGGAGCCGGGTTTTGTTGTAGTTTACTGTAGCTCCCGCTGCTTCCTTGTAAGAACCCATTATCTCTAATATCTTCCGAATGTCCTGATGCTGCATGGGTATAATTGCTATATCACCGGCATAGACGTTAATGGCGAATCTTTGTGAACCAACAATTATTTTAGAGATTTGGTTGGTTAATCGAACTGATCTCTGGCTCAGAGGAAATTATAAATATTATCATGGATAAACAATCAACAATCAAGGGTGAATAATCATGGATATAAATAATATAATGGATAGCCCCCCTCCCCACGAACCATGGACCTTGCCAGTGGTGGAGAGGCTTGCGTGCCTCAACGATACAGATAGCCGTACCGTAGGTGCCACCACAACGGAGGGGTGTCTGTTGAGAGGCCAGACAAACGTGTCGTTCCTGAAGAGGGGCAGCATCCTTTTCGGTAGTTGCAGGGGCAACAGTCTGGATGACTGACTGATCTGGCCTTGTAACCAAAACTGCCTTTCTGTAGTGGTACTGCGAACAACTCATGGTTCAAATGGCTCTGAGCACTATGGGACTTAACATCTATGGTCATCAGTCCACTATAACTCAGAACTACTTAAACCTAACTAACCTAAGGACAACACACAACACCCAGTCCTCACGAGGCAGAGAAAATCACTGATCCCGCGAGGAATCGAAACCAGGAACCCGGGCGCGGGAAGCGAGAACGATACCACACGACCACGAGCTGCGGACGCGAACGGCTGAAAGCAAGGGAAAACTACAGCCGTAATTTTTTGTGAGGGCATGCAGCTTTACGGTATGGTTAAATGATGATGGCGTCCACTTGGGTAAAATATTCAGCAGGTAAAATAGTCCCCATTTGGATCTCCGGGCGGGGACTATTCAGGAGGATGTCGTTATCAGAAGAAAGGAAAATGGGGTTCTACACATCGGAACGTGGAATGTCAGGTCTCTTAATCGGGCAGGTAGGTTAGAAAATTTACAAAGGAATGGATAGGTTAAAGTTATAGTGGGAATTAGTGATGTTCGCTGGGAGGAGGAACAAGGCTGCTGGTCAGGTGAATACAGGGTTATTAACACGAAATCAAATAGGGGTAATCCAGGAGCAGGTTTAATAATGAATAAAAATATAGGAGTGCGGGTAAGCTACTGCAAACATCATAGTGAACGCATTATTGTAGCCAAAATAGACACGAGACCCACGCCTGCCACAATAGTACAAGTTTATACGCCAGCTAGCTCACCAGATGGCGAAGAGATTGATTAATTGTATGACGAGATAAAGGAAATTATTCAGATAGTGAAGGGAGAGAAAATGTAATAGTCACTGGTGACTGGAAATCGATAGTAGGAAGAGGACGAGAAGAAAACCTAGTAGGTGAATATGGAATGGGGATAAGGAATGGAAGAGGAAGCGGCCTGGTAGAATTTTGCACAGAGCATAACTTAATAATAGCTAACACTTGGTTCAAGAATCATCAAATAAGGCTGTACACAGGGAAGAGGCCTGGAGACACTGGAGGATTTCAGATAGATTATTTAGGAACCAGGTTTTAAGCTGCAAGACATTTCCAGGAGTAGATGTGGACTCTGATGACAATCTGTTGGTTATGAACTTTAGATTAAAACTGAAGAAACTACAAAGAGGTGGGAATTTATGGAGATGGGATCTGGATAAACTGACTAAACCAGAAGTTGTACAGAGTTTCTGGGAGAACATTAGGAACAATTGACAAGAACGGGGGAAAGAAATACAATAGAAGAATAATGGGTAGCTTTAAGAGACGAAATAGTGAAGGCAGCAGAGGATCAAGTAGGTAAAAAGGAAAGAGCTGGTAGAAATGTTTGGGTAACAGAAAAAAGTATTGAATTTAAGGAAAAAATATGAAAATGCAGTAAATGAAGCAGGCAAAAAGGCACACAAGCGTCTCAAAAATGAGATCGACAGAAAGTGCAAAAGGGCTATAGCAGGGATGGCTAGAGGACAAATGTAAGAATATAGAGGCATATCTCACTAGGGGAAAGATATATACCGAATACAGGAAAATAAAAGAGACCTTTCGAAAAAAGAGAACCACTTGTATGGATATCAAGAGCTCTGATGGAAACCCAGTTTTAAGCAGAGAAGGGAAAGCAGAAAGGTGGAAGGAGTATATAGAGGGTCTGTACAAGTTAGATGTACTTGAGGACAATATTATGGAAATGGAAGAGGACGTAGATAAAGATGAAATGGGGGATATGGTATTGCGTGAAGAGTTTGACAGAGCACTGCAAGATCTAAGGCGAAACAAGGCCCCGGGAGTAGACAACATCCATTAGAACTACTGATAACCTTGGGAGAGCCAGCCCTGACAAAATTCTACCATCTGGTGAGCAAGATGTATGAGACAGGCGAAATACCCTCACACTTCAAAAAGAGTATAATAATTCCAATCCCAAAGAAAGCAGGTGTTGACATACGTGAAAATTACTGAACTGTCAGTTTAATAAGTCACGACTGCAAAATATTAACACGAATTCTTTACAGACGTATGGAAGAACTGGTAGAAGCCGACCTCGGGGAAGATCAGTTTGGATTCCGTAGAAATGTTGGAACACGTGTGAGGCAATACTGACCCTAAGACGTATCTTAGAAGAAAGATTAAGGAAAGGCAAACCTACGTTTCCAGCATTTGTAAACTTAGAGAAAGCTTTTGACAGTGTTGAATGGAATACTCTCTTTCAAATTCTGAAGGCGGCAGGGGTCAGATACAGGGAGAGAAATGCTATTTACAATTTGTACAGAAACCAGATGGCAGTTATAAAAGTCGAGGGTCGTGAAAGGGAAGCAGTGGTTCAGAAGGGAGTGAGGCAGGGTTGTAGCTGTGCCCCGTCCCCGTGGAAATATTGCAAAACACTCGAACGTAATATTCAAAAACAAATAAAGTGGACGAGAGATTTTATCTCAACATAAAATATTATGTTGTGTGTGGATACTGACCGTTCAGGCGGTAGATAATTTTTCTCCGGTGTTTTATTATTTATTATATAAAATATGGACATAAACATTCGAGTGCAAAGAGTAATCTGTCTGCACTACGAAAACAATGGACAATTAATGTAAAGAAGAATTGTGATTAATTGTCTTCTTTTATCAGTTCACTCTCTCTCTCTTGTCTGCCGTGTGAGAAGTCGGACATATTGGTTCGTTGCTGTTGAATGTAAGCTCAATTGTTATATTAATCTGATAATATATTAGTTTAACATTATTGTCAATTTTATTTGTAAGAGGTGGGTCCTATCTCATGTCCGCTTCTTTTAAATGCCAAGATTTTGAGTAATTTTCAGCGCAACAATTGCAGCCGCAGCCGCAGCCCTAGATGCCATTACGTGGCAATCCTAATTCTTAAAATTCGCGGAATATGATAACGGAAAATAAATGGAATCATGCAGGCTGTAACCAACAGAAAGCTTATTACAATTGCAGTAATAGTAACAATAAGATCTCAGTAACAAACGGTAATGCGAACAGGCAGAAATATAGGCAACCTAATCGTGGACCAAATAATAGCAATGTTTATAATCATCAAAACCTAAAAGGACGTCATGACGGGCGCATGAGCAATGGGTATAATGGTGACGGCAGTCCGCAGTGGCGGAATAGCCGAAACCAGTGGCATGGACCACCAACACAGTGGTATTCTGGGGATAGAATTTTTGCGCCAGAGGGACGCAAAAATCGATCTCTCGTGCCGGGAATTACGCATTGTGAACAAGTTTAAACGTGTGACATTACGAACACGGGAAATGCACGGGAAATATTGCCGTAGCTTTCAGTGTAGTTTTGAAGGCCTACAGGTTATGAACTTGTATTGTGACTTATGTGGGAGACAAGAATACTATAAAGCGTCTGTTACTGAAGACAGGAAAGAGAAAGGGAATCTGATACACATGAAGGTCATGCAATCAGAATATTTGACGGCGGCTCAACAGGATGAATTGGCTCAGCTGCTTGTAAATTATGAGAATGTGTTCTCCGAGAAACCAGATGCTATCAAAGGCTACACCAATAACATCGAGGTAGTGCCTCACGATACATTTTGCCATGCCAACTACACCGTCCAGTGGTCCAAAAAGGAGGCAGTGTTTAAATGTGTAAATTGTAGATTAAGTTTATAGCATGTTCTTTCATATATGTAAATGTTGTAGTTTCAGTGTAGTATGTAAGAAGAGTGATGCACAAAGAGTTTGTGCTATGCATTTGTAAAGGCAACAGTGTTGAATCTAAATGCAATTTTTGTATTTTATGAAGTTTCCAAGACCGTTAATAGTTATAGTTCATTACTGATACCATGATGTAATATCTTTAAAAATATTTTGTTTATTCTTTGGTAGCAAAGACGTGAGGATTCTGAGATTGCTTCTGTGTCAATAAAGAAGTCATAAGCAGGCCAAGTGGCGTGTGTTCTTGGTGATTTAAAATTAGACTAAATATCGTCAAGCAACATCTTTTGAGAACTGCCGCAAGATTGCTTCTGTGTCAATAAAGAAGTCATAAGCAGGCCAAGTGGCGTGTGTTCTTGGTTATTTAAAATTAGACTAAATATCGTCAAGCAACGTCTTTTGAGAACTGCTGCAAATATTACGTTATAGCAGTTATATTTGGTGACCCCGACGTGATAATAAGATGACATGACGACAAACGGGAGCGTTTCCGAAGATCGCCTGGAAGCAAACAAGTTTAGCATAAAAATTCCGCCTTTTTGGAGTGAAAAACCCGAAATTTGTTTCTATCAAGTAAAAGCACAGTTCAGCATTTGCAAAATTGTCACATAAGAAACTAAATTTAACCACCTAGTGTCACAATTGGAACTAAAATCCATCGAGAATATTTGGGACATCATTTGCGGCACAGATGCGAATAAATATTCGTTGGCTGAGGAACTTCTACTGAAAATTTTCAAAGAAAGTGAAGATAAGCGTATTAAGAGATTAGTTACTGGAATTGATTTGGGAGACCAAAAACCTAGTCAGTTATTACGCAAAATGCAAGCCTTGGCAGGTGTAGATGTGTCAGAAAAAGTTCTAAAGACACTTTGGCTAGAAAAACTTGCGGATTCTATAAGGAACATTTTAATTGTCAGTGACGAGGGACTCGAAAATGTGGCTATAATGGGCGATAGAATAACAGAAATAAATCCCCGTAACGAATTGTTCGTCACAAAAAGTGGTGCTTGTAGCCAACAGAATGTTTCGATAACAATGAGTGGCTTGATGACAAGAATTTCGGGGCTAGAGCAACAAATGGCCGTGCTGTCAACTGGTTATCGAGGCAGGTCTCGTAACAGAAGCTGTGAGCGTCAATGTAAAAAAAGTCGTAGCAAGTCTCGAAATAAATACAACCCCAAGGGCAAGTACTGTTATTACCACTTTCGCTTTGGGCAGAACTGCAAGCCTGAAAAATGTACACCTCCATGTAGCTGGACTGAAAAGGGAAACGCGACTCAGCAGCTGAATTAGCGGCAAGTTCTGCTGCCCAAGTCCATTGCCGGAAAACACGCTTATTTGTAACCGACAAAAAAACGGGATTTCAATTTTTAGTCGACAGTTTGCCGGATGTTTCTGTAATTCCCGCTCACGCAAATGTTAATGGTGAGTCACCATATAAATTGTATGCTGCAAATGGTACCGAGATTCCTACATACGGAATCGAACTTCGTACTATTGATCTGGGACTACGACGTCAATTTCAATGGCCATTCATAGTTGCGACGATCAATAAAGCTATATTGGGTGCCGATTTTTTGAGTAAATTTCAATTATTAGTAGATGTCCATAATAAAAGATTAATAGATGATGTAACCAAGCTCAATACTCAGGGTAAAGTTATGTCAATCTCAGAGGAAAACGTCCTAAGCACCATGAGCCAAAACACAAAATTTACAGATCTATTGTTACAGTAGCCAGGCGTAGCTTAGCCTAATTTGGTACCTAGCGAAATTAAACATGATGTCAAACACTATATTACCACTGAAGGCCCGCCTGTGTTTCCTAGGGCAAGACAATTAGACCCAAAGCGCATGGCGATGGCAAAACCAGAATTTAAATTCATGTTAGACAATGGCATCATTAGACCATCTAAATCTGCATGGGCAAGTCCTCTCCATATTGTACCTAAGAAGGATGGCTCAATACATCCGTGTGGAGATTATAGACGGTTAAATGAAAGAACAGTTCCAGACCGTTATCCTGTACCTAGAATAAAAGATTTCCATTGTATTCTTCAAGGCAAAAACATATTTTCTAAAATCGATCTCTTTAAGGCCTATTATCAAATACCTATTGCTGAAGAAGATAAGCACAAAACAGCTGTAATCACACCATTTGGACTGTATGAATTTAATGTCATGAGCTTTAGCCTGCAGAATGCACCTTCAACATTCCAGCGATTCATTAATGAAATTATGTTTGGGCTAGATTTTGTGTTTCCTTACCTCGATGACATTTTAATCGTCTCATCCAGTATTGAAGAACACCGAACACACCTGAAACTAGTCCTGGAGCGATTGTATAATTATGGACTTCGAATCAGCATATCAAAAGCAACCTTTGGAGTAAATGAAATTGAATTCTTGGGGTACTGGGTAACATCAGCGGGATCCCGTCCACTACCTGAGAAAGTGCAAGCAATTTTAGAGTATAAGTTACCTGACAAACTGCATGAGCTCCGCAGATTTCTTGGCATTGTCAACTACTACCGTCGCTGCCTTAAAGATGCGGCACAGACTCAAGCTGTTTTGCATGACTATCTTAAGGGAGCAAGAAGGAAGGATAACAGACAAATTCAGTGGACTGAAGAGGCAAAGAGAATGTTTGAGGAATCTAAACAAGATATAGTAAATGCTCTATTATTGGCTTTTCCTAACTCAGAGTTACCCATAGCATTATGTACAGACGCATCACATATTGCTGTTGGTTCTGTGCTCCAGCAACTGGAAAATGGAAATTGGAGACCTGTTGCATTCTTTTCTCAGAAACTGAGTAAATCACAGAAGGGTTATAGTACCAATGACCGAGAATTATTGGGAATTTACCTTTCTGTAAAAAAGTTTAAGCATTTCCTGGAAGGAAGAGACTTCATAATCTTCACTGATCATAAGCCATTCACATCTGCTTTCAAACAAAACAATGATAAGGCATCTCCTCGACAGATGAGACAGTTGCAGTACATTTCACAATTTTCGACCGACATTCGTCATGTCAGTGGCCATGACAATATTGTTGCAGATGCCCTATCCAGAGTTGATGAAGTAGTAATACTGGACTATGATGAAATTGCCAAAAACCAGCAACAAGATCAAGAACTACTGCAACTCCGAACAGGGAACAACACCTTAAACTTCAAGTCATATCAACTTCCATCAGGGAAAACATTGTGGTGTGACACATCCACTGCCAATATCAGACCTTATATTTCTCAACCTTTTCGTTATCAAATATTTCTTCATTTTCATGGTTTAGCTCATCCTGGCATAACGACAACAGTGAAACTGTTGAGCAGCAGAGCCACTTCGTCAAACATCAAAAGTGATGTGCGACAGTGGACTAAATCCTGTGTCAGTTGTCAGAAAACCAATGTCACTCGTCACATAAAATCACTGCTAGAGAAGTTTGAAGAACCTGATGAACGTTTCAGTGTTGTCCACATTGACCTCATCGGACCTTTTCCTCCTTCTAATCGCATGACTTATTGTTTAACTTGTATTGACCGTTTTACATCTTGGATGGAAATCATACCACTTGAAGATATTTCAGCCGAAAAAGTGGCAACAGCCTTCTACCAGCACTGGATTGCAAGATTTGGTGTACCATCACAGGTAATCACTGACCAAGGAACACAGTTTAGATCGCAGTTGTTTAATAATTTGGGCATAGTATGTGGAAAGAAAATTCAGCACACAACGCCATATCATCCTCAATGCAATGCTAAAATTGAGCGACTACCTAGAACTCTGAATTCTGCAATCAAGGCCCATAACAGTTCTAATTGGACAGAAATTCTGCCTACTGTTCTATTGTGGTGGCGCACTGCAATGCGAGAAACATCGAACCATTCCATTGCACAGATGGTATATGGAAAAACTATAAGACTTCCTGGTGAATTTTTTGAAGAGCCCACTACAAAGATTGACCTTGATTCATATGCATCTAATATGCAAAAGCAAATGCTTCATCTGAAACCTAGTAGGCCTACACAAAGCAAATCTAGATCGGTATTTGTTCCAAAAGATCTGCAAACCTGTTCCCATGTCTTCCTGAGGTGTGACAGGGTTAGAAAACCATTAGATTCTACATGTGACGGTCCCTTTCCTGTCATTTCAAGACATGAAAAATATTTCGCTATTAAAAGGAATGCTGAAGATTAGATGGATAGATCACATAACTAATGAGGAAGTATTGAATAGGATTGGGGAGAAGAGACGTTTGTGGCACAGCTTGACGAGAAGAAGGAATCGGTTGGTAGGACATGTTCTGAGGCATCAGGGGATCACTGATTTGGTACTGGAGGGCAGCGTGGAGGGTAAAAATCGTAGAGGGAGACCAAGAGATGAATACACTAAGCAGATTCAGAAGGATGTAGGTTGCAGTAGGTACTGGGAGATGAAGAAGCTTGCACAGGATAGAGTAGCATGGAGAGCTGCATCAAACCAGTCTCAGGACTGAAGACAACAACAACAACAACATTAAAAGGAAGTGCAAACACATAAACGTGCCAGTGGACAGACTTAAACCAGCTTATCTCCTGCAAGAAAAATGGGAATCAGAGAAGGAACTTCCAAACTTTTCCAAGGTCAGTGAACCACAACATCCCACAGAGGAACCATCTCCAAATATCAGAGTGTTGAAGTCAGAACGGATTATAAGGTTCCCACTTCGATTCTTAGAGCAGTTGTCTCTGTGGAGAATTAATCAAATATCATAGAAGACATTGTAAAATGTTTTTGTAATTATTTTGTATCATATCCTTTGTCATTCCAATACGTTTTTTATTGTTTTATGTTAAGGTTGTGCTGATTTTTTTAAAGAAAATTCCTTTATCACCATGTATTAATTCGTAACCATGTTACTGGAGGGGGAGTAGTGTAAAGGCAACAGTGATGAATCTAAATGGAATTTTTGTATTTTCTGAAGTTGCCAAGATCGTTAATAGTTACAGTTCATTACTGATAACATGATGCAATATATTTAAATTTTTTTTTTTGTTTATTCTTTGGTAGCAAAGATGTGAGGATTCTGAGATGGCTGCTAAGTAGAAGTCAATTAAGAAGTCTTAAGCAGGCCAAGTGGCGTGTGTTCCTGGTGATTTAAAATTACACTAAATATCGTCAAGCAACATCTTTTGGGAACTGCCGCAAATATTACGTTACAACAGTTATACATTATTGTAGATGTGAAAAGTAGCAGTAACATGAAAATAATTGCTATTTTGAAATGAACTATAAAGATAGTTTTAAGAATATTTTTCAAATATCATTTAAGGATGTTTTAAAATCTTATACAAAACGTGCAACAGCATGTAAAGCTGAAAGAATTTTATTAGTGTGTAGAGAATGTTTTTTTAATTGTAATAGTTATGAAGCGTGTGAAAGCAAATATTGTACGGATTATTCCATATATATCTATGTGTATTCCAAGCCTGAGACATAATTAATCTTCATTTACTGTCGAACATGAGTATAACACCTAAGGTACCTCATGTGTTGTGGGCAAGGAATGAATTAAAATCAGTAAACGGGAGTAATGCTAGGCCGTGCTAAGACGTAATGCTACCTGAAGGCAGAGGTTTTCACGAGTTTATCGTATAACTGCAATTCATAATCTAACGACAATATAGGTACTTGCACGTTAGGCCTGGGTTGCAAAGTGAATAAAGAATACTAGAGGCAAAGTTCTTGTAAAGTCGAGCCTGACTCTGGAGGACAAATAGGCAATCAATAAGCAGACATGACATGCGACTTACCTCAGATCAGACGCAAATACCATTGTATTGTCAAAAATCAGATGGAAAATACGTATCTGTAATTGAAAGTTGTAACTATGTATTTGGTGAAAGAGACTGGTGGAACCCAGTATGAACCAAAGTCCAGTTTGGATTGAGTTAATTGTATTAGTACTTGCGAACTAACCGAGATAGTTACTTTGAACAGTGAAAAACAGTGAAGGTGAAACTGTGACTACAGACAGGAAAGTGCTGATATAGAACGTTCCATAGCGGTGGACACGCAAAACGCCAATATTATGCACAAGAAACTGTGAGTGTTCTTATAAATGTAAAGTTGTTACGGGAAATGAACCCACAAACAATGTTTTTGGAACACACTGTATTTTCATTAAGTACAACAATGTGAGTTTGGAAAGCTATGCGCGGACTGTTGTAATACAGTGGACGCAGCAGCAGCAGCGAATGTTTTGGGCTGAGAAGCGTACTCGTATTTGGACGCTCAAAAGTGCCTGCGAGTGCAGCGGAAAAATGAAAATGATTTTAACAGAACTAAAATTGAAGTGTAACGAAAGCGGTGTCATGTGTAAACTTCATACCAAGGAAAAAGAGCCATGTCATATTTTTCCGCGAGACAATGCTGAATTGACACCCTGCAACAAGTGGAAACTTCATAACTGCCGAACTAATAAACTTTCATATCCCACTAGCCCTAACATCTGCAGCGGGAAGGGAATATTATGTTATGCGTGTGTGTGTTTCATGTACAGTGCTGGAGATCCGTAGCTGAGCAGAATCTGGTCAACAAGCGTGAGGGGCGGCTCTCATCCCACTTCGACTCGCCCGGCCGCTGTAAGATGCCCATCGCCAGCAGCACGGCGGATCAGCTGATTCCGCGTTAAACACCGGCGGGAGCCACGCCTGCGCCTAGGGGGCGTTGACTTCCCCATCGCCACGGCGGACGCAGAGCGCAGACCACACCTACCAACGCCGTCGGACGCCGAACGTCGCGACGTAGAACACCAGGACCACCACAACAAATGACAACCTTGATCAATAACAACATATTCTGTTATACTGTCATTTGTTGTTTTGTTGTTGTGGTCTTCAGGCCAGAGACTGGTCTGATGCAACTCTCCATGCTACTCTATCCTGTGCAAGCTTCTTCATCTCCCAGTACCTACTGCAACCTACACCCTTCTGAATGTGCATAGTGTATTTATCTCTTGGTCTCCCTCTACGCCTTTTACCTTCCACGCTGCCCTCCAGTGCTAAATTGGTGATCCCTTTATGCCTCAGAACATGTCCTACCTTCTTTTAGTCAACTTGTGCCACAAATTTCTCTTCTCCCCAATTCCATTCAATCCCATCACATTAGTTATGTGATTTACCCATCTAATCTTCAACATTCTTCTGTAGCACCACATTTCGAAAGCTTCTATTCTCTTCTTGTCCAAACTATTTATTGTCCATGTTTCACTTCCATACATGGCTACACTCGATACAAATACTTTCAGAAACGACTTCCTTACACTGAAATCTATACTCGATGTTAACAAATTTCTCTTCTTCAGAAACGTTTTCCTTGCCATTACCAGTCTACATTTTATATCCTCTCTACTTCGACCATCATCAGTTATTTTGCTCCCCAAATAGCAAAACACATCTACTGCTTTAAATGTCTCATTTCATAATCTAATTCCCTCAGCATCACCCGATTTAATTCGACTACATTCCATTATCCTCGTTTTGCTTTTGTTGATGCTGATCTTATATCCTCTTTGCAAGACACTGTCCATTCCATTCAACTGCTCTTTCAGGTCCTTTGCTGCCTCTGACGGAATTACAATGTCATCGGCGAAGTTTTTACTTCTACTCCATAGATTTTTATTCCTACTCCGAATTTTTCTTTTGTTTCCTTTACTGCCTGCTGAATATACAGATTGAATAACATCGGGGATAGACTACAACACTTTCTCACTCCCCTCCCAACCACTGCTTCCCTTTCATGCTCCTCGACTTTTAGAACTGTCATCTGGTTTCTGTACAAATTGTAAATAGCCGTTCGCTCCCTGTATTTTACCCCTGCCACCTTCAGAATTTGAAAGAGAGTATTCCAGTCAACATTGTCAAAAGCTTTCTCTAAGTCTACAAATGCTAGAAATGCAGGTTTGCTTTTCCTTAATCTATCTTCTAAGATAAGTCGCAGGGGCAGTATTGCCTCACGAGTTCCCACATTTCTACGGAATCCAAACTGATCTTCCCGAGATCGGCTTCTACCAGTTTTTCGCGGGCCAGTCTGGCCGAGCGGTTGTAGGAGTTTCAGTCTGGAACCGCGCGACCGCTACGGTCGCAGGTTCGAATCCTGCCTCGGGCATGGATGTGTGTCATGTCCTGAGGTTAGTTAGGATTAAGTAATTCTAAGTTCTAGGGGACTGATGACTTCAGTTGTTAAGTCCCATAGTGCTCAGTGCCATTTATTTTAAACCACCAGTTTTTCAATTCGTATGTAAAGAATTCGTGTTAGTATTCTGCAGCCGTGATTTATTAAACTGTTAGTTCGGTAATTTTTACATCTGTAAACATCTGCTTTGTTTGGGATTGGAATTATTATATTCTTCTTGAAGTCTGAGTGTATTTCACCTGTCTCATACATCTTGCTCACTTGATGGTAGAATTTCGTCAGGGCTGGCTCTCCCAAGGATATCAGTAGGTGTAACGGAATGTTGTCTGCTTCTGGGGTCCTGTTTCAGTGCTCTGTCAAACTCCTCAAGCAGTTTCATATCCCCCATTTGTATACAACTTCCACCTTTCTTCTTCCCCTTCTTTGCTTAGAACTGGACTCCCATATGATGATATTCATGCAAGTGGTGCCTTTTTCTCCAAAGTTCTCTTTAATTTTCCTGTAGGTAGTATCTATATATCATACCCCTAGTGAGATACGCGTCTACATCCTTACATTTGTCCTCTAGCCATCCCTGCTTAGCCATTTTGCACTTTCTGTCTATCTCATTTTTGAGATGTCTGTATTCTTTATTGCCTGCTTCATTTACCGCATTTTTATATTTTCTCAAAATGGCTCTGAGCACCATGGGAATTAGCTGCTGAGGTCATCAGTCCACTAGAACTTAGAACTACTTAAACCTAACTAACCTAAGGACATCACACACATCCATGCCCGAGGCAGGATTCGAACCTGCGACCGCAGCGGTCGCGCGGTTCCAGACTGTAGCGCCTAGAACCGCTTGGCCACACCGGCCGGCTGTATTTTCTCCATTCATCAATTAAATTCAATATATCTTCTGTTACCCAAGGATTTCTACCAGTCCTCGTATTTTTGCCTACTTCATCCTCTGCTGCCTTCACTATTTCATCCCTCAAAGCTACCCATTCTTCTTCTACTGTGTTTCTTTCCCCCATTCCTGTCAATTGTTCCGTAATGCTCTCCCTGAGGCTCTCTGCAACCTCTGGTTCTGTCAGTTTATCCAGGTCCCATCTCCTTAAATGCTCACATTTAATCTACAGTTCATAACCAATAGATTGTGGTCAGAGTCCACATTTGCCCCTGGAAATGTCTTACAATTTAAAATCTGGTTCCTAAATCTCTGTCTTACCATTATATAATCTATCTGAAGCCCTCCAGTATATGCAGGCCGCTTCCATGTATACAACCATGTTTCATGGTTCTTGAACCAAGTGTTAGCTATGACTAAGTTATGCTCTGTGCAAAATTCTACCAGGCGGCTTCCTCTTTCATTTCTTACCCCCATTCCATATTCACCTACTACGTCCTTTTCCTACAATCGAATTTCAGTCACCCATGACTATTAAATTTTCGTCTCCCTTCACTATCTGAATAATTTCTTTTATTTCATCACACATTTCATCAATCGCTTCGTCATTTGCGGAGCTAGTTGGCATATAAACTTGTACTACTGTGGTAGGCGTGGGCTTCGTATCTATCTTGGCCACAATAATGCGTTCACTATACCGTTTGTAGTAGCTTACCCGCATTCCTATTTTCCTATTCATTATTAGGCCTACTCCTGCATTACCCCTATTTGATGTTGTATGTATAACCCTATACTCACCTGACCAGAATTCTTGTTCCTCCTGCCAGCGAACTTCACTAATTCCCACTATATCTAACTTTAACCTATCCATTTCCTTTTTAAATTTCCTAACCTACCTGCCCGATTAAGGGATCTGACATTCCGCGCTCCGATCTGTAGAACGCGTTTTCTTTCTTCTGATAACGACGTCCTCCTGAGTAGCCCCGCCCGGAGATCGGAGTTGGGGACTATTTTACCTGCGGAATATTTTACCCAAGAGGACTCCGTCATCATTTAACCATACAGTAAAGCTGCATGCCCTCGGGAAAAATTACGTCTGTAGTTTCCCCTTGCTTTCAGCCGTTCGCAGTAGCAGCTCATAAGGCTGTTTTGGTTAGTGTTAAAGGGCCAGATCAGTCAATCATCAAGACCGTTGCCCCTGCAACTACTGAAAAGGCTGCTGCCCCTCTTCAGGATCCAAACGTTTGTCTGGCCTCTCAAGAGATACCCTTCCGTTGTGGTAACACCAACGACGGTCCGGCTATCTGTATCGCTGAGGCACACAAGCCTCCACACCAACGGCAAGGTCTATGGTTCATGGAGCAGGGTACTGTCATATAGATTAAAATATTGTTACGATGTACCAATTGTCATCATAACAGTCAATTCTCTTGCATGTTGTATTGTATTGTATGTTAACCGGGGACCTAGAAACGACGGAGAGGCTCCGTCCCCGCCGCAGCCGCAGTGGTCCACAACCCCACGACGACTACCGCGGTCCACTTCACCCCTCCGCCGCCCCACAGCGATCCCAGGGTTATTGTGCGGTTCGGCCCCCGATGGACCCCCCAGGGAACGCCTCACATCACACGAGTGTAACCACTATGTTTTGCGTGGTAGAGTAATGGTGGTGTACGCGTACGTGGAGATCTTGTTTGCGCAACAATTGCCGACATAGTGTAACTGAGGCGGAATAAGGGAAACCAGCCCACATTCGCCTAGGCAGATGGAAAATCACCTAAAAACAATCCACAGACTGGCCGGTTCACTGGACCTCGACACAAATCCGCCGGGCGGATTCGTGCCGGGGACCAGGCGCTCCTTCCCACCCGGAATTGCATATCGTAACAAATAGTTACTCTTTATCATACACATTCCATTTCTTAACTGACGTCGTATAAATAATTAATCGAAAGTAGTCGAAGCGGGTTGGTCTATCGCTCCGCCTAGGTTTTCGCCAGGGTTTTCATCAGTCCTCGTCGAATGCAGAGCAAACAGCTAATACGCCCGGGATTGTACAAATTTCAGTTTAACTCGTAACTGAGTGCCTCCGAACACTACACAAGCTGTAATAGCCAAAAGTAACCAGCCAAAACGACAATACGATCTCATGATAATGATCCAACTTACAAAACGATTTAAGTGTCATATTATAAGTGTCAGATCAGTTGTGTACCATGTCCTTTTTATACATAACTCCATTTGTATTCAGTTGCATACTATGTCCTTTTGTAAATAACTCCATTTATATTGTTTGTTGTGCAACAACCATAACTTTGTACAATTTCTGAGAACGATGATAACATCTGTGGAAGGAACATGTGATCGATCTATATGAAGAAGTAATGTAACTGTTACCTAGAATGTGACTTACGCAAAATGTAGAAGATTGCGTGTGCGAACATTGTGGACGCAAAGAGGGAAATGTTAATGTCAAAAAATACGTACATTTTATGCCACTAATAATTCGGGGGGGGGGGGGGGGGGGGGTGCGATTTGCAGTGGAAATATTGCAAAAAACCTGAAAGTGATACTTAAAAACAAATAAAGTAGACTAGAGATTTTATCTCGACACAAAATATTATGTTGTGTGTGAATACTGACCGCTCAGGCGGTACATAATTTTTCTCCTGTGTATTATTATTTATTATATAAAATATGGACATACATTTTCGAGGGGAAAGAGTAATCAGTTTGCACTACTAAAACAATGGACAATTAATGTAAAGAAGAAATGTGTTCAATAGTCTTCTTTTATCAGTTCACTGTCTCTCTCTCGTCTGCCGTGTGAGAAGTCGGAAATTTGGTTCGCTGCTATTGAATGTAAGCTCAATTGAATTATTATTATTCTTATAATATTTTAGTTTAATGTTATTTTTACTTTTATTTGTAAGATGTGGGCGCTATCTTATTTCCGCTTCCTTTAAATACCAAGATTTTGAGTAATTTTCAGCGCAACAATTTCAGACGCCGTCGCAGCCCTGGACGCCATTATGTGGCAATCGTAATTCATAAAAGTCGCGGAATCGAATAATTCACCCGCAAAATGATAAACATTTTCTCCACACCCGACTGACGCAGCCGCAGCAGACGTAGTTTTAAGATTTTCATATTCAGTGCTTGGCCGAGATCCAGAGCCACGACTCGGACTACAACTAATTGTTAAGAGTGGTAAGAAATAATTCTCTCTCGCGTGTGTGGGCAATTGCAAATAATAATCAAAGATCTGATGCTCGGGAAGAAATATTTAGCCAAGGGAAAAATACCGAAAGATTATTTCAGTTAATAACTTAAATGTACCGTATTTCAAGATTACTTCGTGAACAATACGTTTGCTCAGGATTAATCTCTATTAACCAACCAATATTTAAAAAATAATTTAAATTCAGATCTCAACCATTTTAAACAGACCACCACGTCACACAATTAATTAATTATTTTATACACTCCTGGAAATGGAAAAAAGAACACATTGACACCGGTGTGTCAGACCCACCATACTTGCTCCGGACACTGCGAGAGGGCTGTACAAGCAATGATCACACGCACGGCACAGCGGACACACCAGGAACCTCGGTGTTGGCCGTCGAATGGCGCTAGCTGCGCAGCATTTGTGCACCGCCGCCGTCAGTGTCAGCCAGTTTGCCGTGGCATACGGAGCTCCATCGCAGTCTTTAACACTGGTAGCATGCCGCGACAGCGTGGACGTGAACCGTATGTGCAGTTGACGGACTTTGAGCGAGGGCGTATAGTGGGCATGCGGGAGGCCGGGTGGACGTACCGCCGAATTGCTCAACACGTGGGGCGTGAGGTCTACACAGTACATCGATGTTGTCGCCAGTGGTCGGCGGAAGGTGCACGTGCTCGTCGACCTGGGACCGGACCGCAGCGACGCACGGATGCACGCCAAGACCGTAGGATCCTACGCAGTGCCGTAGGGGACCACACCGCCACTTCCCAGCAAATTAGGGACACTGTTGCTCCTGGGGTATCGGCGAGGACCATTCGCAACCGTCTCCATGAAGCTGGGCTACGGTCCCGCACACCGTTAGGCCGTCTTCCGCTCACGCCCCAACATCGTGCAGCCCGCCTCCAGTGGTGTCGCGACAGCCGTGAATGGAGGGACGAATGGAGACGTGTCGTCTTCAGCGACGAGAGTCGCTTCTGCCTTGGTGCCTATGATGGTCGTATGCGTGTTTGGCGCCGTGCAGGTGAGCGCCACAATCAGGACTGCATACGACCGAGGCACACAGGGCCAACACCCGGCATCATGGTGTGGGGAGCGATCTCCTACACTGGCCGTACACCACTGGTGATCGTCGAGGGGACACTGAATAGTGCACGGTACATCCAAACCGTCATCGAACCCATCGTTCTACCATTCCTAGACCGGCAAGGGAACTTGCTGTTCCAACAGGACAATGCACGTCCGCATGTATCCCGTGCCACCCAACGTGCTCTAGAAGGTGTAAGTCAACTACCCTGGCCAGCAAGATCTCCGGATCTGTCCCCCATTGAGCATGTTTGGGACTGGATGAAGCGTCGTCTCACGCGGTCTGCACGTCCAGCACGAACGCTGGTCCAACTGAGGCGCCAGGTGGAAATGGCATGGCAAGCCGTTCCACAGGACTACATCCAGCATCTCTACGATCGTCTCCATGGGACAATAGCAGCCTGCATTGCTGCAAAAGGTGGATATACACCGTACTAGTGCCGACATTGTGCATGCCCTGTTGCCTGTGTCTATGTGCCTGTGGTTCTGTCAGTGTGATCATGTGATGTATCTGACCCCAGGAATGTGTCAATAAAGTATCCCCTTCCTGGGACAATGAATTCACGGTGTTCGTATTTCAATTTCCAGGAGTGTACATATTTTTTGATTGCTAGGCGAGATAGCCTACCCATAATGTTATTCGATAGAGACAGCAAAGGACCTGGAAGAAAAGTTAAACGGAATGGACTGTGTCTTGAAAGGAGGGTACAAGATGAACATCAACAAAGGCAAAACGAGGATAATGGAATGCACTGGAATTAAATCTGGTGATGCTGAGGGAATTAGATTAGGAAATGAAACATTTAAAGTAGCAGATGAGTTTTGCTATTTGAGGAGCAAAATAACTAATGATGATCGAAGTAGAAAGGATATAAAATGTAGACTGGCAATGGCAAGGAAAGCGTTTCTAAAGAAGAGAAATTTGTTAACATCGAGTATAGATTTAAGTGTCAGGACGTCGTTTCTGAAAGTATTTGTATGTATATGTATTGTTGTGTCAGCACATAACAAAAGTTATTGGCCTATAATCAGTTATTCTTCTTAGTTTAGAATATTTTGGGTACAAGGACTATAATTCCTATTTCATTTTCTGAGTAAATTCCACTCTTTGTTTCTCTTTCATAATCTCCGTGAATTTCGCTCTTATAACAGACCACAATACTTTGTAAAATTCATACGGTATGCAGTCAAATGCCCGGACTCCTATTTCGTGGTAATTGCTTTATACGGTCTGCAATTTCTTCTTCGGATGTGAACTCCAACGACGTAGTGACGTTTTCGTTGTTGAGGGAAGTTGTGCTACTTTATAAGAAGCTTGCGGTCTTGTAGAATCTGATGATTGTTCTCCGAACCGTCTCTGGAAATGGTCTTCCGTATCAACGGCGTCATTCCCATCGGAAGACGTTAGATTTCCGATAAATCTCTGTCTGGACTGTTTCCGTTCTCTGCTGAGGCGGTAGATGTTCCATTTTCCGTCTGAAATGTATCCCTTATCTTTGCAAGTGAATATTTTGCCTTCGAGTACTTTTTCCTATAGTTATACGAACTTCTTTTTGAATTTATTTAATTCGTGAGATCGGTCTTCTCGTTACCCAGTATTTCTGAAAGCTCTCGAACAATCACATAATAGAATTCGAGGTTTTTCCTTCCAGTGCCACCGAGCTTATACGCTACGTTTCTAAGCAGTTTCCGAACTACAGGTTTCACCACTTTATTCCAGCATTCAGGAAAAGAACCGCTTTCGATGAACTCATATTCGATAGCATTCGCAGAATTCTGTATTTTCCCACTCAACGCTGAACAGGTTGCAGTTTAACTTCCAGTATGCCTTTCCCATTACGGTGGGCCGGAGTACATCTTTTATTTTGACGACAACTGCATGGTGATTCGAGCATCCGACGGGGATTACTTCATAGTCTTGCGCAACTATTCCTGTTGTGGTATAAAATCTGTACAGTCTCGAAGCTGACAGTGGAGATACGCACGTATAATGGGATGGTGTGATGGCTAGTCGACTAGCTTTAGTTCTTCACTTATGGTATTTAAGGAGTTGATCCTGTTGTGTCTGCTTGCCTTACAACACGATTGAAATTTCCTCCCATTATTATGTTACCCTTTGCATGTCTCGTAAAGTACGGGATAATTTCACTAAAAACTTTTCTCTACTAGTTCTGTTATTTGTTTCTGACAGGGCATAAAGATTTAATGTTGTTATTTCATTTAATTTGGTTTTGATAACGCGTCCAACCGGTTGCTTTTCTAAGTTCTCTAAGTCAAGTGCCTTTGTGGTTAAAATGCAGCAGTCCCCCCGCTACAGCCGACATTGTTGTACAGACTGTACTGCTGTTGTAGATTCATCTCTCCGCGGGCTACTTCCTGAAGGAAGACAATGTCCACGTCATTGGTTTTTATGATATTCCCCAGAATTCTCATCTTTATTCACCTGTTATTCGACAGATATTTAGCATGATTAGAGAAACCACCTCCTATTGCCCATTGCGAGCGATTTGTCAGTTTCCACGTCCACTCATATTCCTCTAATTTGTTGCCTTCTCCGGATTCGTTTCCAAGAGTGTCACTTTCCATTTTTCTTTTCTCGTCGTCTTGGTGTTCTCTTTCTGCATCTCTTATTTTTCCGACGTACCGTATTTAAATTTGGTTTGGCTTTCATTCTCGGTGCCTCCTCTACACCAGATTTTATAGCCTTCTGGTTGCTAATACTTGCCCCAGCTGCCTTAACTGTGTGCTTTGCAGATCGTGTGGTAACACTGAGAGCTGTTTCCGTACATTCTTCTACTTTACTTTCCCATTTACGTGCTCTAGTCACAGCTACTATGGATGCACTCAGCTCTTCCTGTGTTGTAGCCTAGCGTGTTGTTTTTCCGGTGACAATAGTGTTTATTTCCTGCTGTAGGATGCTCAAGGGGCTCGTGAGATTTGGTTTCTGGGACTGAAGAATATTTGTGCCCGCTTGGCTCTCTACCTCAACTTAGGGGCCACCCTTATTGCTGGAACGTGATCGGGCTTCTGTTTCGTTGGTATCTGTGACGATTTCTCTCCGGGTCTTCTTCGGAGCTCGTACTGTCCTTCTCTAACGCCTGTTTTTTGTTGTTCTGATTTCGATGAGAGCAAGAAATACTTTCATTTTCCATAACCCTTTCGTTTTCCTGCTCTTGATTTGAAATCTTGTGAACTCTATAGCTTCCTGAACAACAGTTACAGACTGGTCTTTATGAGTCTCATCGCTTTGATCGTAGCCTGCTTTCTTGTGTACTTCATTGGTGTTGCTAGGCCCTTGTTCATGGGTGGGAATTCCTCTTCAACTAAACTAGGAGAATGACTAGTAGATTCTATGTGGGTGTTCTGGGTGTTGCCGTTGCAGAACTTGGAGGAATCAATTCTTGTGCCTGAAATATATTCCACTGTTGCAGATTATTTCGTAGAATAAATATGCACGTGGGCAGTATTCTTGAAAATGTCCTAGTTCACCGCACTAGTGTTATCTAGGAGTTTGCCCACCACATATTATGTGTGCCTCGGAACCGCCTGCAAGAATGTCGGAAGTAACAACATCCATACAGATATAATCTCGTTGTAGCATTAGATCTTGTATCCAATAGGTCACTTTTCGAATTCGATGCTTTTTACCTGTCCTTAATTAGAAAGTGCCTGTATTAAGCCCTTGTTGTCTAGCTTTGGGGGAAGATATAGTAAGCTGGCCGTTGTGGCCGAGCGGTTCTAGGCACTTCAGTTTGGAACCACGCGACCGCTACGGTCGCAGGTTCGAATCCTGCCTCGGGCATGGATGTGTGTGTTGTCCTTGGGTTAGTTAGGTATAAGTTGTTCTAACTTCTACGAGACTGATGACCTCAGATGTTAAATCCCATAGTGCTCAGAGCCATTTGATTTTGAAGATGTAGTACTCTCACAGTTCGCTGTTACTTATACCAAGGGTATTGACCGAATCATCACTAAGTCGGAATTCAAATCTGCCCTGGGTTTTCAGTAATATTCTGTCTAACATAACAGAACTACACAATTCATTATCCATTTGAATGAACTCTGCATTATCACCAGAAATACCGAAATTTTCACCTAGCCAGTTACTAGCTTGTAAAGGCGAACGTCAAAGTATTTTTCCTGGTCGACTCCGTTGACTTTACTTACGGCTACGAAGCGGAACCTCCGCTTCACGAACTACACGCAGATACGACGAAGATAATGAACAAGAAGTAGTGGTATTTCTTGGCTGCACAAGGAACTCTACTGACATGAACCGTAATACCTGTTTACTTAGTCAGCTACAACACTGAACGCTGCACCACTCGGCCACTCCGGCGGAACACTAGGGCGCGACTTGCCGTTAGTGCTTGGTGATGCGATATTAGTCTAATGTCTTGGTTATTATGATATCTCTTGAAGGCTTATTGACTGTCTAATGATAATTGTGACGTATTTCTGATAAATTTTAAATCCGCCGTTGCTCCGAAACGGCATACAGCTAGTAATATAACACAAAACATCTAAATATGCCCAAATGAATATGGTGCCTGCTGCGTCGATTCGCGTGACGTCAAAATGACCTTACGTTTGTAGATAGTCTTGTGAGATGAGTGTTACCCAGACTTTCGCGGAATAAAGATCTTTGCTAAACACGCAGACCGGTGCAGGTTTAGGGCCACTAATGTTCAGGTTAGTCACAGTCTAGACAAACAGTAACTGTACGTGCCAAGAAAGAACCAACCTATTGCCAGCTGAAGCGATGCTAGCACTCCGATCGGCTAGCGTTTAGTAACACATGAAACTGAGTACTGTACTTGATGTTTTTAATACTGTTACTTCCATATTTCCTAGTCACCAAACGTGGTGGCATTTTTCCAGTACGAATAGGAAAACGTAATTAACCCTTTCTGCGTCTGCGATTCCAAATGGCATCATTAAGTATTCCTGGCTTTTTTGAGCTTCCCAATGCTTCAATGATACCTTTTGGCATCGCTTCACGTAGTTCCAAGTTTGGTCAACAGATCACAGTGGGGTTTGCTTTCATGACTTGCCGTTTGTTTGAAGTGCAAAACAGAGAAGTGTCGTGGGTTGTGCTACTGCATTTGTGTGTGAACAATAACTGTTGTGTTTAGTTTTATTCTGTGTATACTGAAATTCTTGGTTATGGAACCAACTTTATGTAGTTCCTCAAGGGCAAGGGAAAGACATACGGTAAGTTTACAATACAGTTATGTATGCATTTTTTGGGTAATTATTATGTAATTTCTATTGATGCCATTTGGAATTATTATTTTATTTATTAACCAATAGCTTCAAAAGAACTTTTCCAATGGATATGGCATATGTGCAACATATACAGTAAATACTCAACACAAAAAAAATTTCCCCAATTTTTTCTAAATGTGACGCACAAAGGGTTAAAGTAATATCTCTTCTCCTGTTGACATCAGAATCTAATGATAAAATTTCAAGGCAGTTTAATATACACGGTCCACGGTAACACAGTTGTGATCGTATCGTCGAAAATCCTTAAAGATAAGAAATGAACTGTAGCGTGATGGCACGACCTATCTGATGCCTTGCACCTATTACAGTGCGTTTCACGACTTTCTTTGTGAGTTTCAGACCCGTTTCCAAATATTTAAAAATATACATGATTTTTACATTCTCGCAGATTAGCTGCTGCAACTTCTTGTAAACGCCGTTTTTTCCCTGTCCTCGCTTCTATTGAGCGTATCTATCATGCCTATTCTGTTTCCCAGTTATGTAAATATACGATATACATTTTGAAGAGTCCCTTTTCCAGATGTAACGTTAAATCGTCCAGCACGTCCACCTGAGACGCTTTCCTCTTACTTATGTGCATATCTTAAACTACAGCTAGCACCCGTTTCATTACAAAAAATGGCTCTGAGCACTATGGGCCTTTACATCTATGGTCATGAGTCCCCTAGAACTTAGAACTACTTAAACCTAACTCACCTAAGGACATCACACAACACCCAGTCCTCATGAGGCAGAGAAAATCCCTGACCCCGCCGGGAATCGAACCCGGGAACCCGGGCGCGGGAAGCCTTTTCATTACATTTAGAAAAAAACGCAATTCTTACTCGCTTTCGGCTACCACTGCTGCATCATCAATTACTCGCATTGTGCTAATTTTCTGTCCTTCTGTATGCCAAGTGCAACTGACGCTGCCGCAATTTACAGGGCCACAATAAAATCCGAAATACGACCTTATTTGCATGAGCTCCTCCACTCCACATACTCAACACACAACCGTTTCGCAGTGTGTTTGTACATGCCAGCCGCTTGGCGGCGCAGTAGTGGTGAAGCTGCTGAAAAACTGTGGGAGTATCGTTAATCGTTATATTGGACTCTGGTTTAGTCAATTATCCGCTGTAAATATTCGGGGATTATGTGTATTTGGCCGTGGTGATGGACATCCCATCTGAGCCAGAGTTACATTATTATTTAAGCATTCAGGCACGGGCGGTAAAGGCCGGCAAAGCGTCCAGCCGCAACCACATTAAACAAAGAGAAACGTCATGCGCTAGAGAAGTTCTCTTTTCCGTATCCAGTTTTCTTACAGACACATTGCAACTTCCAAGGACCACTTCAACAAATCTTTCATTTTTCCTTGTTTGCTACTGACACTAAGTATTCTTCTATATCATTTTAAACGTAATCCACTAGTATACCACTACTCTGGCAAAGGGTCAGTATCAATTTGTTTCTGTTATTTACAGATATTAACTTTTAATAGATACATTTTAATAAATGCTTTGCTCATCATGGCCAAAGTAATGTGTTAATGTATTTAGATACAGCAATGTCGTGGGTGATACTATACGATAAGGCGTTATATACGTACAAGCAATAGTTTCTCAGGACGCCGTCAGTGGATTCCTTTACTTTAGCACAACTCAGTGATAACAATGTGTGGGTAGTTTGGTAAGATTTTGTTGATATTTTTGCTATGAAATGAAGTGATCGTGTGTCATTATTGGCCGGAAAACATCGTCTGGGGTCGGTCGGCCGCCTGGACCAAGTCTTTCTATTTGATGTCACTGCGGCTATTTGCTCATTTTTGCGATGAACATGAGATGAAATGACCAGTGACAGTTCAGAACCGTATAGTAGATTTTCATGCCAATCCTGACATCACTTTTGCGTGAAACTTCCCACGAGTCACATTCAGGTCACGTAGCCCCTCTTAAAAGGTGTTACCCACTGTAAAGAAGTTTTTTGGGCGTCATCAGACTAGTTTGATGTGATCTGCCATATTTCGTCTTCTATGCGGGTCTCTTCCAAGGACAAATTAACATATAAATGACCAGGAAGAAGGCTAGCTGAGATTAGGAACTCATTCATCGAAATGGTAATTGGAGCAGGTTTTTCACGGCAAATCCTTAGTGATGCGAATTCTTTTGAGTTACTGGCACTCTTCGTAAGTGTGTTTTTTTTTTTTCAAGAATAAACAACTAGCAGAACTTGTAAGGTGGACATATCATCTTGATTTTTGTAAGTTTTAGAGTTCTCAACTGCGAGTCAATGCTGCACATAAAAGTCGATGTATATATTTTGCTGTTTCTGCGTTAAATGTACGTTCTCTTCACACAACAAAGAAAGCAAGTTCGAAATTTGCTTGGTAACTGCGCCGAGTTCCGAGGTTTGTTGATGATTTTCTTTCGACATCGTCAATAATTAAAACGTCAAAGTAAAAACACTTTCAGTCGTCTACATTTCAAATTTTATTTCTCTTATCCGACCAGTTTCGGCGTTGCAATACGTCATCTCCAGGCCCACTGGCCGACAGCTAGTAAGAATCCAACCTCAAGTGCCATCGAAATAAGGCCCAGCACTCAGTAACTGATAACCGTAGACTACTTTTTTAACAACGTGATCCCTTTGTTCATCAATTGCAGTCCAATCATTGGTAAAGACAAAATTTTACTCCTTAGTTTGTGAAAAACTGTACTCCACATGTCGTGTAAAACAAGAGAACTCTTAACGAGATAGAAGTTACTACCTAAATGAAACCTCAAGAGTTGAGGTACATTAGGTTGTTAACTCCTGAACAACGAGCAAATACAATAAAACAGCGTCCGCGACAAATTGAACTGTTACTCAGGTTCACTAGCATTTCGATACTTCAGTATATTTCAATTTATTTGACTGTTTCTTTTCGATATGTACCATATACAATGGTTTACTTCCAAGCACTATCGATATGATTGATCCATTTTTGGTGAAGGAAGTTTATGTTATGCGAAAATACGCTTGCATGTGTAGAGTTGTACAGGTAAGCCTAGACCCTATGTTTTCGTGGCCAAATGTTGGAGAACACATGTAGCTAATAGTTGTGTCAGTAGGGAATAACTCAAGTGATGACGGAGTATTCTAGCTGTAGGCAAGGAGGCTGACTCTATACACGAGAACATCTGTCAACTTGATTTACAAATGGAGACAACCATTGTGTTTAAGATTCCTCAGAGTGAAAGCTCAAACAGCGACAAGAAATTCCAGAGGGGTAGCAAGAAATGAGAAACTCTCTCAAGTTCCGTAATGAGGCGTGCGCCCCGCCAGCAAAGTTTTTAGTACTCGCCGGGAGCAAGCGCAGAAAAAGCGTACCAGGAACCCAATGTCGCTATGTCGTAACCTTCCGTGGGCTTTCAGCAGCAACGTGCTAAGTAAAGCCTACGTGACGAGATGAAAGCTTCTATTATCACTTTGTTAGTATTGTACAATCGTCAGCAATGCAGTAGGTGAAGTATTAGGTTCCGTCTCTTGTAGTGAAATCTTCCGAAGTTCACCTGATGCGCAGGTCGTGCAAATCTTTCGAGACCAATGAGTGAAGGATGCTGTAAAATTCAGTCTGCAACAAAACCTTTGGAATGATCCGTGAGTTATAGAAAGATATTTTATTTCATCCTTAATTATGACAGCGAGTTTAGAGAGAGACTGCACACTTTTCATACGGTAATAATTTGTAACCTAAACCACAGACGACATTAAAAACTTTACTTTATATTCTTCGTGTCTTTTATACCAAGTTCTGTCTAGATCCAACTTACAATTTATTTAGTTCCAATGTAACGTGTTCCGATTTACAGACGTTAATCTTTCGGCCAAGAATTCCTCTCCTGTGCCAATGTCTTCATCTCATAGTAGCTCCTCAGTTATTTGTTGGATGTGTTCCTATCTCCGTCTTCCTCTACAATTTTTACCCTCTACAGCTCTCTCTTGTACTATGGGTGTTATAAGTTATTCCCTAATATCTTAATAAATATTCTATCATCCCGTCCCTACTTCTTTTCAGTGTTTTCCATATATTCGATTTATCGACGATTCTACGGAGAACCTCACCATTTCTTTACCTTACAAGTCCACCTAATTTTCAACATTCTTCAGCAGGCCCTCATCTCAAACGCTTCAATTCTCTTCTGTTTCGGTTTCTTCGTTGTCAATGATTCATTACGATACAAAGCCATGCTGCAAACGCACATTCAAAGAAATTTCTTCTTCAGATCAAGGCCTGTATTTTATACTTAGAGATTTCGTTTGGGCAGGAATGCCCTCTTTGCTTGTGATAGTATGCTTTTTCTGGCCTCCTTGCTGAATCCGTCGTGGGTTATTTGCTGCCTACCTGGCAGAATTTCTTAACTTCGTCTACCTCATGGTCACCAATTACGATCTTACGCTTTTCGCCATTCTCACTTCTGCTACTTCTCACTACTTGCGTCTTTCTTCGGTTTGCTCTCAATCCATATTCTTTACTTATTAGACTGTTCATTCCGTTCAACAGATCCCGTAATTATTCTCGACCTTCACTGGGGATACCAATGTAATCGCCGAATCGTACCAAAGATATAAAGATATTCTTTCACCCTGAATTCTGATCCCACTTTTGATCACTGCTTCTCCTATGCATAGATTGAATAGTAGGGATGGAAGACTGCATCCTTGTCGTACCCACTTTTAATCCGATCACTTTGTTGTTGACCTTCCTGTCTTATTGTCCCCTCTTGGTTCTTGCACATATTGCATATTACCCGTCTTTCCCTACAGCTTACTCCAGCCCTTCTCAGAATTTCGAATACGTTGCACCATTTTACGTTCCCGAACACTTTTTCCATCTTGACAAATCTTATGAACGTCTCGATTTTTCTTCAGTCTTGCTTCCATTATCAAACGCTACGTCAGGACTGCGGATACGGGGCTTTTGCCTTTCCTAATGCAAAACTGATTGTCCTCCACCAGATGCTCAATTTTCTTTTCCATTCATCTGTATAATATTCTTGTCAGTAACTTGTATGTATGAGCTGTTAAGCTGACTGTGCGATAGTACCAGCACTTATCTGCTCTTAATTAGTTTCCTGATGTTGAGCTCGAATGGGCGATCTGTAGAGATTACTTAGGAGAAGAAGAATTTGTGTACGTAAGCCAGTCCAAATACTACTTCTAAATTACAGATCTGGCTCAAACCCAATAAAGACACAGAAACCTTCAGCGGTATACATGCACCGCACAACAGAATTAAAGGATCACGTTTTCGGAACCCCTTAATGGTCTCCCATTGCGACACGTACCTTTGAAATTTGGCTCAAAGGTGTAACGGTGCAAAGGCGTGAGGCCCTGCGATGTTAGTAGCGAAGTGTCGACACCCGTGGTACAAAGGCCACAGCTTGAAAGTTCTAGTGACGTGTAAACTGGGTCAATGATGTAATTGCGTAGGCTTCCGTGGCCAGAGTCAGTCGACATAGAAGTTTTCTGGGTTTGGTTCCGCGTCATAATGTATAAAACTACTGCTGCTGGAGAAAAACCAACGTTTCGGCCACGGTTGCAGTGGCCTTCTTCTGGGTTTAATGACCCATTAGACCCAGAAGAAGGCCGCTACAACCGTGGCCGAAACGTTGGTTTCTCTCCAGCAGCAGTAGTTTTATACATTATGACGCGGTACCATACCCAGAAAACTTTTATGTGCACTGGGTCAATGATGTCCTACTGGCACCAAATTCCACCACAATTCCGCCTAACGCGACCGTGGACGAATCACACGATGTAAAAGTTGTGACAGCCCTCTTGCCCGCATTTTAGTCCTTCTTTTAACGTCTATGCTCTGGTGGTCATAACCGTGACAGTCAGCGTTGAAATCGCGCTGTTTCCTGATGGGTAGGCAAAGAAAAAGAAATTCAAACACATCGCCGCTCAGAATCGGCACAAAAGGGCCTCTGAGGGTGGCATAGCGAGCGTCAGTGAAAGTACCCCTTTCACTGAAGCGTTAAACCCAAGGCATCTCATGGTCGAAAGCGGCAGTTCGCAATGCGATGAGCAACATGTGTTCTACCCTGTCCTAGAGGAGCGAGGCTCACTGAAATGAGACATACACTTCGCTAAAACAAGTGTTTATTACGAGAACTAAGCTACATACAACCTCTGCGAATAATGTCGACTTTACTTGAAAACAGTAATATATACTTAGGGGCAGGGAAAATTAGCAACGAAACATTCCTACGAGGCTGATAACTCGTAAGTAGACTCCTGACGGGAGGCAAAAAGATAGTTCAAATGGCTCTGAGCACTATGGGACTCAACTTCTGAGGTCATTAGTCCCCTAGAACTTAGAACTAGTTAAACCTAACTAACCTAAAGACATCATACACATCCATGCCCGAGGCAGGATTCGAACCTGCGACCGTAGCGGTCTTGCGGTTCCAGACTGCAGCGCCTAGAACCGCACGGCGACTTCGGCCGGCTGACGGGAGGCAGGAGCTGTGGTCCTGTGAGGCTGAGAGCTCGGTGGCAATCTAATGGTAACGACAGGGCCACACAAGTCGATGAGCATGTGAGCAGTCACAACAAATAGAACGGAGCGGTGTCCTCGGCGTAGCTTGTGGAAGCACGACGGCGGACGTGGCTCAGGACGAGGGCGGCGCGGCACTGTGGTGGGCAGCGAAGTGGCAGCAGCAGGCGGTTATTAGCTGCTCGGAGCTCGGGACGCAACTCTCTCTCCGTCGCTGGAGCGCCGACTTAAGTACGTGCCCGCGGAGGGATATATCCGTGGTATCACGTGGGCATGTGACCGTGCGAACGTAAATTAGAGCCCGCTTCTGCAACGCTGTGTGCTGCGACTTACACACCACGTAGAGCTGTGGCGACTGCTTGTTGCGTGACTGTCCATAGTACCTTGCCCCTTCTGTTTAAAAATAACTTTCTAGCGCAGGCAGGGGCCGTAGCTGGCCTGTGAAACCTACACGTAAATGTGATGCTCGAAATACGCAGGTGGCAACCCTACATACTCAACAGCAGGAAGATGCTCTTGACACCGTTTGATGCTGCTCATACCCTCGGACGTTTCGAATATTCTCTGAGGACATCGTAGGGCAGCATCGCCATTGATCTTGAATGTATCCCCTGGGAGTGCAGCGCGACCGGAATATTGTTCTTGCGCACAGCTCGGAACCATCTGACTAAATTTGAACGTGGTCCAAAGCATCAACCCTTAAAACACTTGCAGTTCCAAGTCCACATGCTACGGGATAGTATAAAAAGCTAAACTCCGCCCGAACAGGTCATGAAGACCCATCGGTACCGACCGGCCGCCATGTCATCCTCAGCACACAGGCGTCACTGGATGCAGATTTGGAGGGGCATGAGGTCAGCGCACCGCTCTTACGGGATAGTCTATCTGAAATACAGTCTACAATTCAGGAGTCCACAGTAGATAACTGTGAAGACGAACAGCTTGCATTTTATATTTCGTATAGTAATTGACAACATATTTCAACTGTGCGAGTTTCATACAGGGGTCACTCGCTTACATCAATAGCAATCGTTCACAGCGAATGTTTCTGAATAGTTTCTGGGTAACTGAAGGACATCTTGAAACCAAGAGGCAGACAGGCGACGTCCAATGGCAATGTAGGGACGTTCGCAGCATACTTGGAGGTCTTGCCTTGTCGGGGGAATTGTCTATATTTCGGGATCCGCTGTTGCTGCGGACGTGTACACATGCCTATGGACTGAACATCGCCTGAAGTCGACAGCCTGGCTTGGGGTGAGTGTTGTTACCACCAGGAAATGGAAATGAGCATTTGGCGTCATTGGCCGGGAGGCCCCTTGCGGGGCAGGTCTAGCCACCTTGATGCAGGTCTTATTACATTCGACGCCACATTGGGCGACCTGCCAGCTGGGTGGTGATGGAATGATGATGAAGACGGCACAACAGCCAGTCCCTGAGCGGAGAAAATCCCCGACCCAGCAGGGAATCGAACCCTGACCCGTAGGACGGCAAGCCGCCACGCAGACCACTCAGCTATCGGGGCAGACGTTACTACCGGGAGACCGGGTGGAATGCAAACCGTAAGCTAGTCAACCATTTCGAGGAAGCGAACCTAGCTTATGATTCCGTCTCACCTCAGGAATGTTGATATTATGGTGAGCGCCCGCTTGCAGCTGCTCACAGCATTTTCATATTTCATAAACAAGTATTGTGGCTCCAGTCATCGGGTTATCTTTCTAGTCTGCGAATGATTTTCCTGTGGTTGGCCTGATAAACTGTTCGGCGTTTATGTGTCCCTTCGTTTCTTTACGTGGCTGCCTGTAGCGGATTTGAGCCCGTTTTGCGATTTGTGGCGAATTATATTCTCGTAATTGTAAGTTGCTCGGTGCGCAGAGGTCACATATGTCGTGTGGAACAGTAAATGAAAAGTCATTACCAGTTGTGGATAACGTTTGCCTGCATCTTATAATTCGGGGTCTGTACTCTTCGAGGCGATTTTATTTGAGTGATCTGGATGCGTATTGAAATTTAGGCCGAGTGAAATGTATCTTTTGTATCAATCGAAGTGCCGTCGTGGGGTGTGTTCTGTCGACGTGGAGCGGTGGCCAATCAGTATTTCTCATTTAGTCTCTGAAAATGGATGAGCTTCTAGGGGGTCTCAGGGCAATATACAGACATACTGCCCGATAGGTTCAAGCTGACCGATAAGATACAGTACAAGATTTTGATACCAGATCAGTTTCCGGTTCGACTGTCTCCCTATCTCTTGTCACCATACAGTATGAGGGACCCGAGGAAAATTATTGGCCAGATGTTGGCTGGCAATGTAACCCGACCTTTAGCATTCACCCACCGCCCTGCCAGCTTTATTGATGCCGAAAAACAGTGGGAAAGGATACCGTACAGTCGTTACCTATCGGGCCTTCAGTCAGCATACTATGTAATCAGTACCATTTCCCAATCTGCGTAATTGCTTCACTTGATTTACCATACTCGACGTGAACTAGGAATACCACAAGGTGCCTCTTGCGGAAGACTCTGAGCCCCTGACAGTGTTTTCCACAGGTGGGAACCTCTTCGAGTATAACCATATTCCATTAGGGTTGGCCTTTGGGGCATCCTTACTGTCGCAGCTGTTGCATTCCACAATGGGGGACCTAAAATTTATATGTGTTTATAACTACTTGTAGTGATGGTAATCAAAATGTCCTTGCAGCCGGGTTATCTTTAATAAATATCACGAAAAATGGTGACCGAAGACTTCCGAGCATAAGAAGTCAACTTCATTCTGTCAACGCCCTTGTCATAGAAGGCAGAGGAGCGGACTGAGCTTCAGGCCACTCTCTTGCTCTTGGGGTGGGAAGCGACCCTTAAAAAGCGGAAGAATGAGCAATGTTCACGACATGAGCATGCAGGAAGCAGTGGAAACGACATTATTAACGAAACATAAACTTTTTCACAGGAAATGTGCCATGTAAATGAGAAAGTCTGGTAAAAGTCTCCAGACCTGACCCCTATTCGGATCTCCGGGAGGGGACTGTTAAAGGGGTGGTCACCTTGAGAAAAATATCTAATGACCAACGAAAGGATAACGTTCTACGGGTCAGTGCACATATTATCAGAAGTTGTGACGTGATAGGGAAGGTAGAATATCTGAAAAGGGAAATGCTAAGGCTCTGTCTAGATATAGTGAGGTCAGCGAAGTTAAATGGTAATAAGATAAGGATTTCTGGTCAGATGAGTATAGGTTAGATGTTATCAACAGCAACAGAAAATGGTATAACATAAGATTTGTTCCCAGAATGAGATTTTCACTCTGCAGCGGAGTGTGCGCTGATATGAAACTTCCTGGCAGATTAAAACTGTGTGCCCGAGTTCGAGTCTCGGTCAGAATGAGATTTTCACTCTGCAGCGGAGTGTGTGCTGATATGAAACTTCCTGGCAGATTAAAACTGTGTGCCCGAGTTCGAGTCTCGGTCGGGCACACAGTTTTAATCTGCCAGGAAGTTTCATATCAGCGCACACTCCGCTGCAGAGTGAAAATCTCATTCTGGAAACATCCCCCAGGCTGTGGCTAAGCCATGTCTCCGCAATGTCCTTTCTTTCAGGAGTGCTAGTTCTGCAAGGTTCGCAGGAGAGCTTCTGTAAAGTTTGGAAGGTAGGAGACGAGGTACTGGCAGAAGTAAAGCTGTGAGTACCGGGCGTGAGTCGTGCTTCGGTAGCTCAGTTGGTAGAGCACTTGCCCGCGAAAGGCAAAGGTCCCGAGTTCGAGTCTCGGTCGGGCACACAGTTTTAATCTGCCAGGAAGTTTCATAAGATTTGTTATTCATAGGAAGTTAGGACAGAGAATGAGTTACTGTGAATGGTTCACTGATTCGATTGCTCTCATCCGAATCGACAGCAAGCCAACGACGTCAACAATAGTTCAGGTACACATGCCAACATTGAAAGCAGGAGATCAAAAGAAAGAGAAAGTATTTGAGGATACTGAACACGTAATCCAGCACGTAAAGTGAAGTGAAAGTAAAATAGTGATGAAGAACAAGAACGAGGTCGTAGGGGAAGGAGTAAAAGAAAGGGTTATGGAAGAATATGGAATGGTAGTAGAAATGAGAGAGGAGAAAGACTAATTGAGTTCTACAATAAATTTCAGCTAGTAATAGCAAATACCCTGTTCAACATTCGCAAGAGGAGAAGGCATTTCTGGAAAAGACCGGGAGATACGGAAAGATTTCAGTTATAATACGTACATCATGGTCAGGCAGAGATTCCAAGGCGTACCCAGGAGCGGATACAGCCTCAGATCGCCCCCTGTAGAAAGGGGAGATAGAAGGGGGAGACCTTGAGTGATGGTGTGATAGAAGAACGCCCAGAAGTCTATAGGGAGAAGATAGGGGATCCAGTATTAAAAACAGAATTTAAAAGAAATTTGCAAGACATAAGATCAAATAAGACAGAAGCTATACATAACATCCCATCAGAATTTCTAAAATCACTGGAGGAAATGGAAAGGAAACAACGATTTACGGTTGTTTATAGAATGTTTGGGATCGGAGATACACCATCAGACTTGCGGGAAAACATCGTCCACACAGTTCCGAAAGTTGCAAGAGCCGAAAAGTGCGAGAATTAGCACACAATCAGCTTAACAGCCCATGCATCCAAGTTATTGGCAAGAATGATCTACAGAACAATGGAATAGAAAACTGACGATCTGTTATGTGGTTATAAGTGTGGCTTCAGGGAAGGTAAAGGCACAAGAGAGGCAGTTCTGACGATGCGCTTGAGAATGGAAGAAATACTGAAAAAAATTCAAGACACATTCAGAGGATTTGTCGACCTGCAAAAAGTGCTCGACAATGTAAAATGGTGCTAGATGTTCGACACGAAATTCTTAAGAAATTAGGATTAAGCGATAGGGAAAGACGGGTAATATGCAATTTACAGGAAACAATAAACATGGAAGACCAAGAACGAAGTGCTGGGATTGAAAAGGGTGTAAGACCGGGATGTAGTTTTTCACCCCACTTTTCAGTCTACACATCGAATAATTAATGACAGAAATAACAGAAAGGTTGTAGTGTGGATTAAAATTCAAGGAGAAGGACGTCAGTGATAAAATTCACTGATGACATTGATATTCTGAGTGAAAGTGAAGAAGATTTACATGATCTGCTGAATTAATGAACAGTCTAATGAGTATAGATTATGGATTGAGAGTAAATCGAAGAAAGGCGAAAGTAATGATAAGAAGCAGAAATGAGAACAGTGAGAAACTGAATATCATAACTGATGATCACGAAGTAGATGAAGTTAAGGAATTCTGCTACCTAGGCAGCACTATAACCCATGGCGGACGAAGCGAGGACGACATGAAAAGCAGATTAGCAGTGACAAAAAGAGCATTCCTGGCCAAGAGAAGTCTACCAGCATCTAACATCGCCCCTAATCCGAGGAAGAAACGTCGAAGCATGTACGTTTGGAGGGAAAAGAATCCAAGAATTTGAGATGTGATGCTACAGAAGACTGTTGAAAATTAGATGGATTGGTAAGGTAAGGAATGAGGTGGTTCTCCACAAAGTCTACGAAAAAAGGAGTAAAAGGAAAACACTGGAAATAAGGAGGGACAGGATAATAAGACAACTGTTGAGACAAAGGGTTTAACGTACACGGTACCAGAGGTAGCGGTACAGGGTAAAAACTGTAGAGGAAGGAAGAGCTTGGGATACATCCAAGAAACAAAGAAGACGTCGGTGGTAAGTGCTGCTCGTGGTTAAGTGCCGCTCTAAGATGAAAAGAGTGGCACAGAAAGAAAAATTCGTAGCGCAGCATTCTAAACGAATCAGAAGACTGTTAAAAAAAGAGAGAACAGAAGTTACAATTGTCAGCAACATTTAAAATGACGTAACGGAATATCTAACTGTTCATTTTTCCAGAAGAATACAGTTTAGTAGAAAAGAAGAAGAGATTAATGAAAACTGGAAACTGAGATACTGCATGAAAGGTCAGTCGATGGAAAGATCTCCTTTCAGCCCATTGAATCTGAGAACAGAAACTCATGTGATTGCCAGTGCGCCTACAATTGAGACGAACTCATCGTTGAAGTCTGACAGCGGAAGTGAGGGCATGGTAAAGGGAGAGAGTAATTTGAAGGATCCCTTGGCTGGACTTTGCAAAGTTACGCACCAAGCGTCACATTCAGTGTGCAGAGCCCGGAAATTTCCGAAAGCAATTAATCTTGAAGATGTGCTCGCTGTAGCAAGAAGCGGAACAATGGTCTAACTGGTCGACTTCCAATATACCAAACTTTGTTTTTGTACGGCCATTCTATGAACGCTGCACAAAACTGTGAGTAATCTCATAAGTGCTTAGTAAGTAAACAAGTTCTGTACTATTTGTACTTTGAAATACGAAAACTCTCTTTGTTTAGGGGTCTTTTGTGCTATGGAACATTTCGGGTCTGAAAAAAAGAACTGTGCATATTCTGCAATTTACGTGCTTAACCGGCAGTTAACTGATGAGCAGTATCCACCTAAGGATCGGCGCATTAGGAAGCTGTTCCACACGAATTACGGCACTATAATAGAAAAAAATACAGCGGTGAGAATTAATGTCAACACGCGTATACACACACACACACACACACACACACACACACACATATACACACACACATCAGTAAGCCATGCCGGCTCATTTATAGGTGTATTGAAACAATATGACTACAGCACACATTAGGTAACCAGTTCACTATATCGGGCTTTGTATTAGTAATTTAGTAGACACGCGAACGATCAACCTACCGTCATATTAATGCTACTGATACTGAAATTGATGCTACTAATGTTTGAGTGGGTGAATGCACAGCTATTCAGTGAATGGGGAACGGTCAGATACAAACTGAGATGCGGCTAGAGGGCTGATTCTAGAGGTTATAGATTTCGTATTATATTTACATTACTAGCCATTAAAATTTCTACACCACGAAGATGAAGTGCTACAGACGCGAAATTTAACCGACAGGAAGAAGATGCTATGATATGCAAATGATTAGCTTTTCAGAGCATTCACACAAGGATGGAGACGGTGGCGACACCTACAACGTGCTGACATGAGGAACGTTTCCAACCGATTTCTCATACACAAACAGTAGTTGACCAGCGTTGCCTGGAGAAACGTTATTGTGATGCCTCGTGTAAGAAGGAGAAATGCGTACCATCACGTTTCCGTCTTTGATAAAGGTCGGATAGTAGCCTATCGCGATTGCGGTTTATCGTATCGCGACACTGCTGCTCGCGTTGGTCGAGATCCAATGACTGTTAGCAGAATATGGAATCGGTGGGTTCAGGAGAGTAATACGGAAAGTCGTGCTGGATCTCAATGGCCTCGTATCACTAGCAGTCGACATGACAGACATCTTATGCGCATGGCTGTAACGCATCATGCAGCCACATCTCGATCCCTGAGTCAACAGATGGGGACGTTTGCAAGAACAGTTCGACCACGTTTGCAGCAGAATGGACTGTCAGCTCGGAGACCATGGCTGCGGTTACCCTTGACGCCGCATCACAGGCAATAGCGCCTGCGATGGTGTACTCAACGACGATCCTGGGTGCACGAATGACAAAACGTCATTTTTTCGGGTGAATCCAGGTTCTGTTTAGAGCATCGTGATGGTCGCATCAGTGTTTGGCGACATCGCGGTGAACTCACATTGGAAGCGTGTATTCGTCATCGCCATACTGGCGTATCACCCGGCGTGATGGTATGGGGTGCCATTGGTTACACGTCTCGGTCACCTGTTGTTCGCATTGACGGCACTTTGAACAGTTGACATTGCATTTCAGATATTTTACGACCCGTGGCTCTAACCTTCATTCGATCCCTGCGAAACCCTACATTTCAGCAGGATAATGCACGACCGCATGTTGCAGGTCCTGTACGGGCCTTTCTGGATACAGTAAATGTTCGACTGCTGTCCTGGCCAGCACATTCTCCAGATCTCTCACCAATTGAAAACATCTGGTAAATGGTGGCCGAGCAACTGGCTCGTCACAATACGCCAGTCACTACTCTGGATGAACTGTGGTATCGTGTTGAAGCTGCATGGGCAGCTGTGCCTGTACACGCCATCCAAGCTCTGTTTGACTCAATGCCCAGGCGTATCAAGGCTGTTATTACGGCCAGAGGTGGTTGTTCTGGGTACTGATTTATCAGGATGTGTGCACCAAAATTGCGTGAAAATGTAATCACATGTCAGTTCTAGTATAATATATTTGTCCAATGAAACCCGTTTATCATCTGCATTTCTTCTTGGTGTAGCAATTTTAATGGCCAGTAGTGTAATTTACAGAAAGTTAAAGACGAATATCCCCTGCTCTTCCGTCAAACAGATTTAAGTGATAATATACGTACTTTTCTATTTACTTTGTTAAAAAATAAGACATCTTTCGTTGTTAATGATAAAAACTATTTGTTATCTTTTAAAAAGATATTTTGATAATAAAATTAAAGCACTTCGCTGCATTGCGCTAAAGGCGTCGGAGAGGACACGCGGGGAGTAGAGTGGGCAGCTAAGACGTGTGCCAGCGAAAGGAGAGGCAGAGAGCGTGGGAACAGTCCACCACCTCACTCTCTTCCATCTCGCGACTGCCCATAGCTGTTGATTCGCCGTCTATAAAATATTGCCTTGCCACTTGACTTCATTATCAGCCTTGTTATTTTACCATTTTCTCCAATTACGGTTTCACAGTTTCTTTCTTTCTCTTTACCTACAGCTTCACTGTCACAGGGAGTAATTCTGTTGGAACGTGAATGCATACATCATATGCACATTAAAAGAAACAAATGGATGAGAAAATCCTACCATTGGCTATGTTGTAACTGAATAAAACTCTGTGTGTATCGTATGGATGGACGGCCCAGACAATGCCCCAGTTAACAATCCTCGTCCAGGATTCGGGGAGGCGACAAGGGTAGTTTTTCAGGCGGTTTTCCACACCCTGCTAGCTGAATATCGTGCTTGCCGCCCACGTCCCGCCTTAGTATAACGATTCGCAAAAATTTATAAAACTGGAATAACAGTAGACGCAGACAGTTGCGATACGCAAATTGCATGCAGGAGAAAGGGTGCCGTGAGAGGGGTGTGGAGGGGATAGTAGGGGCATCCAAAACCTAACAGGTTGACTCCGTGAAGATAAGGATTAAACACAGAAAAAAAAGAAAAGAATGTGTCGTAACTAAGAAGACAGTTTCAGTAGTTGCATACATAGTACAAGTGTTAATAACCTATTGATACTGCAATAACTGATACTATTCACGCAAATGGAGGCATTATTTCGGAAGAATGAGCCTACTGGAGACGATGTTATGTATTTAAGTCCATCTAAGAAAACTTGCACTCACTAACCAGGAAAACTGTAAGGAACTCGCACATTATTTTTCAACACTCCCTAATTGTCGGGAACCACCTTCCAGATTCCCTAAAGAAAGACCTACTTACATGCAGCCTGAATCATCCCCACCAACACAAGAAGAAATTCACAAACACATAATTAAATTAAAAAACAATAGAACATCTAGTGACGATGGGATTATTGCTGAGCTACTGGAAACGCTAGGTCCAAATTATCTCATAGAGCTAACCCAAATCGCAGATATTTGGGAGACAGAAAAATTACCTTAGGAATGGAAATGTACGCTTATTCATCCGTTACACAAAAAGGAGACATAACTGATGTATCCAGAATGAAATTTTCACTCTGCAGTGGGCGTTGATATGAAACTTCCTGGCAGATTAAAGCGGAGACTCGAACTCGGTACCTTTGCCTTTCTCAGGCAAGTGCTCTACCATCTGAGCCACCCAAACACGACTCACTACCCCCTCGTCACAGCTACAATTCCGCTAGTACCTCGTCTCCTAACCTTGCAGAACTAGCACTCCTGGAAAAAAGGATACTTCGGAGAGATGGCTTTGCCACAGTCTGGGGGATGTTTCCAGCATGAAATTTTCGCCCTGCAGCGGAGTGTGCACTGATATGAAACTTCCTGTCAGATTAAAACTGCGTATGTGAATCATTATCGAGGCATACCCCTACTCCAGGTCGCATATAAAGTTCTATCAGCCTATCTTCGTAAAAGAGCACAAAAGCAACTGGAAAACAAAGTTGGTAAAAGGTGTCTTTCGCTCCAATTGATCCTGCGAAGAACAAATTTTCAATCTAAATACCGTGCTAAAATACAAAGCAGCCAGAACAGCCCAATAATTTGTATGTTTGTTGACTTTAAAAAGGTATACGACTCAGTTGACCGACAGGCACTTTCTGATATCCTTCAGGTACAAGGGTTAGATCCAAAAAACGTTAACCTCATCAAAGAAACGTTGACCGATACTACCTCCAAGGTGAAATTCATGGGTGAAATATGCGAGCCCTTCCTGATCGAAACTGGCGTCCGACAAGGTGGTGGTCTGTCTTCTCTCCTATTCAACCTTGTGCTGGACAAGGTCATCCGCGAATGGGAACAGGAAGAATAAAAACTGCTAGAAACCTATACAAATGGGTCGAGTCAAGGATGACATAAGAATTTCATGTTTAGCTTTTGCTGACGACGTAGCCTTACTAGCAGATGACGAGATAACAGAAATAGAACAGGTTAAAACCATTAAAGAATGTGCAGAGGAAGTTGGTCTGCAAATCTCTTCTCTAAAGTCTGAATTCATCGCCACAGAAACTGAGCCCAAAACCTGACTACAAAATACGGTCACATCAATAGAGTCCCATATTTTAGATACTTATGTGAAGCCCTTGAGCCTAAGGGGCGAGAGAAAATAGCACAAAACATTCGCCTCCAAAAACTAAAGACAGCCTATGGAAGGTGTCCAAAAATACAAAATTAGGCAGTATAATACAGTATTAAAACCTGGAGCCCTGTATGCCAGTGAAACCCTGACAGTCCACATAAAAAGTGACCTAGAAAACTTATTAAAGGAGGAACGTATAATCATCAGAAATAAACTAGGGCTAAAGAAAACAGAAGAGGGGTATGGACTACAATTTCGTTAGACAACTGAGAAATTGTCCAACCTTGCAGCAGACATTGGTACGTCTCGAGGCTTCCCAAAACCAGACTTACGCACAAAATTCTTAAATACATAGAAGGACTTAAAACTATACCCTAAAACAAGAGGTCAAAAAGGACGTACAAAAAGCTCAGATAAATTATTGAGATATTCTGGACAGAAAGGTATTTACGCAGAAAGTTGACAGATAGGAAGATGAGTCAGAAAACGAAATTTCGAAGAAAGTAGGAAAAAAATTTACAGAAGAAATGAAGATAGCCCATGTGGCAAAAATGAAAGCAGTGTGAAAAAAAGTGTAGAGAATCAAGAAGCTTTGCGGAATCAAACAGGGTCTAATCGCACATAGTAAATAATAACAAGTCCGTCAAACATCTTCAAGTCGATCACAGTTAAATTTTCGCGTTGTTGCACTCATGAAAATATTTTTACAATAGCACGTACTGTCCTTAATAGACTATGTCATTCGACTTCCAGCCGCATACCCGTCGCACATATTCTTCTCAGGAGGATAACTGAGTGTTGTGTTGAACAGGACAGCAGTGCTGTGGAGAAATTGGCAAACGGAAACGATTAGTGTGGAAAAGTAGGTGGTAAGATTCATGGGGTAACAACGACGTAAGTTAGACCACGGTTATGGAGAGGGAAGAAAAGAATAGAATAGAAAACAAGGGGGAGGGAGGTCTGAGTTGTTGAAATTGCAAGGCAGGAAGAGGCAGAAGGTGTACCAGTGCGGTGCATATTGATATCACTACGGCATCATGTCTGCTTTCGTAACCAGGAGAGAAACTGATAAAGTTGAAAACGATGAGATTCAGAATGCTTAGATATGAGGATATTTTCAGTGTGAAAGGAGAGGGAGAGGAATTTGATGAGGTGGTAAAGGAATAGAGTTCCACAAGGTAATGGGACTTCCTGGAACACCCTGAAAATGATGTCACTCAGCTTAGTAAAATGACTCTGCGAATCTGTATTTACAACCAAATGTGAGCAAAATTGTTGCTGTTCATATGTTCTCTCGGACTCTATGTGCAAAGCTAATGATTTCCGCCTTTAACATTACAACATATATCAAATCATTTATTCAAATCTGCAAAGAAATCTTTAAGTATTAAATTTTTTTAACGCGAGAGCAGTTTTAAATCTGATTTACAAATAACCGCCTTCAACAAACATTTATGAACAAAACTATCGTATCTCTTGGACGTCATGTTATATTTTTAGATCCAACTTCAGATGTTACGTTGAATTATTATTTCTGTGTTACGGTATAAAGGTAACGATTGAGATTGTGTTTTGGATAGGCGTAAAACAGATTTTCGTGTTTGTGTGGAAGAGATTCTTTGTAAATAATACGTATTCTCAAATGGATATCTCATTTTGCGACTTCCCACAACGAGTAATCTCGAAGGTTAAGTAGGACTACACATCGACTACAATGTAGTAAAGAGATTCAGTTTAGTTCTCTTAATTTTGTTATTGTTGGAGCTTAAATTGCTGTGCAAAGCGGATTAACTTTATTAGAATTACTTCGTTATTAGTTATTCAGAGAAAAATAAAGACAGCATTTAACGTCCCGTCGACATAGAGGTCTACGAGACTGAGCACAAGCTGGGATAGTGTCAAGGATGAGGAAGGAAATTGGCCGTGCCCTTTCAAAGGAAATATTCCGGCATTTGCCTGAGCTATTAAGGGAAATCACGGAGAACCTAAATCCGCACCCAGGTTTGAATCGTCGTCCTCCCCAATGCTAGTCCAGTGTGCTAGTCACTGCACTACCTCCCTCGGTAGTTGTTAGTTAATAAAAGTAAAGCTTTGCTTATGATTTAATGCCAAACAGTGTGTTATTTTTGTGTTGCCAAAGTATTTGTTTTTCTGCAATGTTGTGACTGCATTTCCTCAAGGAGGTGAAATGGCAGCAGAAAATGAATGCTCTTCACCTATGTAGCCCTTTTTAAAGCAGTGTAGCTGGAAACAAAGTATATAAAAATAAAGAAATACTCATGATACTACTCGTGTCTCGAAACATGTTGTGGTGGTAGTTTTCGAAATGGTCGTTGTCATGTTGTTGTTACGTTGTATTAAGATGTTGGTGCTGATGTTAGTCAGTTGAAAGATAATGTCTGAGATTTAAATGCTCCGGTAAGACAAGTGGCTGGATTCAGATCAAGAAGAGCAAAGTCGAAGTGTGATGCAAATTGGGATTTTCGAGATGAAGGAGAAATTTTGTTACATTGTGTTACGAAATATCCGCCACCGCGGACTTGGTTACGAAATCAAAGCAACGTCCTGTGTCCCGATTTCGATCCCAGACACCGTTTAAACTTCGAAATTATCGGAATAAAAGGAGTCACCCTAGATCTGAAAATGGGCTTGTCGAAGCGAATGGAGAACCAATCACGAGTATGGGGTAGCCGCTTCCAATCAGCGTGGAAAACTGCCCCTAAAATGCGAAAAATTAGCGATGATCAGCGAAGTGAGGCTGCAGAAGGCAACGGAAACCACAGCATAATGGTACATCATGTGTATCCACAGGACTTAATTGAAACAGGTGTCATGATGGAAAAGATTCTGTATTAGTCCGCCATTCCTCCCCTCTAGGAGGCCATTGCGACGGAAGGCGTAAACATGAGTTAAGTATATCAACAATAGGTTAACATTCTAAGAATAGTAAAGTGAAATGACAGAAGTCTGACTCCGGTTGGGAAGCTTGAAGGTATGAAAAGTGAATTGCAGACCCTCAATTTAGTTATAGTGGAGGGCAGTGGAGAGGGAATCTGGTCGTAGCAAAATAAACCAGTGCAAACAGCGGAAGAAAATGGTGTAACAGGAATGTGATTCGTTCAACGGTAGGAATATTCTCATCATAATCTACAGCAAACCAACACCTACAACAGCATCCTCAGTTATACACGCCGGCGTCACAAGCAGAAGATAAGAGCTAGAGAAAGTATCTGAGGCTACTTAACAGTTAATTCAGTACGTAATGAGAGACGATGAGATTGGCGCGAACTTGTAGGAGACTGGATAGAAGACAGAGCCACCGGGGAATATGGGCTTGGTTGTGGGAATGAGATAGCAGAAATCCTAACTGAGATTCATAATTTCGATTAGTAGGAGCGAATCATTAGTGGAGGTTCCCATGGAAAAACCATGCGGACGTGGAAAGACTCCAGCTGAGTTACAATGACGTTAGACAGAGATTCCGAAATCAGATAATTATAGAATTGTAAGGCGTAACCAGGAGCAGATAGAGATTCAAATAACATATAATGCTGATAAAGACTGGGTTGAAGTTTAGTATAATCGTCCGAATGTACCGATGTGAAAAGAAGTGGGATCCTGAAGTAATGAGAATGATGTGACACGTTTGACGTACCTTAAGATTGTCGGTGCTGCAATAATGAATACCACAATAGGCAGTTACGTTGGATAGGAACTGACAACTCTAAATAGGTCAATCACGGAAATTACGATGACAGATGTTGGTACAAGAAAGGTAGCTGAAAAGAAACTATGATTAACAGAAGAGATACTGCAGTTATATATATGAAGATAGTAACTGTTCTCGAAATAACAGATACCACTGATGACCGTGCAACTTCTCTAGAATAAATGATAATTAATTGAAACTCTCAGCTGCCGACAGCTGTAGTTGATATATCTCGATGGGGACAGCTGAAAATAAGTGCGCCGAACGGGACTCGAACCCGGGATCTCCTGCTTACGTGGCAGCCGCTCTATCAACCTGAGCCACCAAGGACACAGATGAATAGCGTGACTGCAGGGACTCATCCCTTGCACGCTTCCCGTGAGACCAACATTCCCAAATGTCCACAATGTACATACTTAATGTATCTAATAGATATTTGCCCATCCTCTCATTACTCGCGCACACTAAGGTGACGATTCCCGTACCGAGGTATATCAACTACACCTGTCGGCAGATGAGGGTTTCAATTAATTATCATTTATTATAGAGAAGCTGCAAGGTGATCAATGGTATCTGTTCTTTCGAGAACAGTTACTATCTTCATGTGTATAGTTAAAGGCTACCCAGCCATTGACCTTTATCTGTGTGAATGCGCACGGGTTGCCCGAACTCTTACGGGAATCGTCACCTTAGTGTGAGCGAGTAATGAGTGTAGGTGCAAATATCTATTAGGTATATTACGTGGCAGCAATAGACCTTGGAGACAAGTCGGCCGGAGGGCTCTGTATTGAATCGCGACGCAATTTGTGTGTTCCATCGTCATTAAGAGGGTGGGAGGGTTAGAATTACCTGTCAGTTTTGCGTCGGATTCAAGAAACTGGACTCACAGGAGAACCACCATGTGGTGACCCAGGCAGCATTAGACGCTTGGAAGTAATTCGGCTGGAGGACGATGTATTGAATCTCGACGCAATTTGTGTGTTCCATCGTCATCAAGATGGAGGGAAGGTATGAATTAACTGTCAGTTGTGCGTCGGATTCAAGAAACTGGACTCACAGGAGAACCACCATCAGGTGATCGAGGCAACAATAGACCCTTGGAGACAAGTCGGCCGGAGGACGATGTATTGAAACGCGACGCAATTTGTGTGTTCCATCGTCATTAAGAGGGTGGGAAGGTTACAATTAACTGTCAATTTTGCGTCAGATTCGAGAAACTAAACACACAGGAGAACGATCATGTGGAGACCCACGCAACAATAGACGCTTGGAGATAAGTCGGCTGCAGGACGATGTATTGAATCGCGACGCAATATGTATGTTCCATCGACATTGAGAAGGTGGGAACGTTTCAATTAACTGTCAGTTTTGCGTCGTATTCGAGAAACTAGACTCACAGGAGAAACACCATGTGGTGACACAGGCAGCAATAGACGCTTGGTGATAAGTCGGCTGGAGGACGATGTGGGAAGCGTGCAAGGGATAAGTCCCTGCAGTCGCGCTATTCACCTGTGTCCTCGGTGGCTCAGATGGATAGAGCTTCTGCCATGTAAGCAGGAGATCCCGAGCTCGAGTCCCGTTCGGGGCACACATTTTCAGCTGTCCCCATCGAGGTATATCAGTTACACCTGGTCGGCAGCTGAGCGTTTCAATTAATTGTCATTTAGATACTGCAATTGTTCATCACAATGTCCTCTAGGATTTTTGTTGACTAGCTTGACAAATTTTATAAAAAATTGAAAAGAAAATGGTCAAATGTATTGTGGAATGATTTGTCTAAAGATAAGCAATAAAATAGATTGGAGAAACGTTTTACACACCTTTCAGTGATACTCGATATCATGCACAGCAAATGAGACTGCATGGTCTTTATAATCCATGCGACAAATATCTTCCAGTAGTCTTTAAAATGATAAGATTATGAGTTAAATATTGAACCTTAAGTTCTCAGTCGGCACCTCATTTTCAGTACACAGTTTCAATCATCACACAAAGGTTTGTCAAATGTTTCTTTAAACTATTTTATTTCTTACCTCCAGACACATCATTTTACAGCGTATATATTTTACTTTTTTTGCAGTTAAATGTAACGTTCAATGCACGAAATAGCTATGTCATGAAGAAATGAAGTTTATGACACTTCATTATATAGCAGTAGCTGTTAATGAAATATTTCAGTTTTTCCTCAAGTCACTAGTTAAGTTTTTCTTAACTCTACCGATCAGAACTACGGAACTCGCTTAGCACGTAGGATATTGGAGCAAGGTCCATAAACAAAAACATGGTAAGGTAATGATGCCCAAGCCATGTTTTAAAAGAAGCTCTGTAATCCTGAGATTGAAAAGGAAAGAGATCAAACTCATGGCTGGACTGATGACCAGCCACGGGAATTTCAAAAAAACACCTAGACTCAGTGGGTATAACGGAAGAGGGCCCTAAATGTAGGATCTGTGACGATGGTGAAGAAACTGCATCACACCTAATCTTCGAATGCATGGCACTGGAGAGTAAAAGATACATAATCTTCGGGACAACTAGACCTGAAGAAATTGTGCCTAGCAAAGAACTGGTAGAGGGACTCCGTGCATTATTTAAGGACACTGGTTGGCTTTACTAGATGGAGTGATACCGCACAATAAACTTAGTTTCGGTGTCGGCAGTGGCGGGTTAGACCTAAGTTGTTTGACTTTCCCTGTCAAAATCAAATCAAATCAATGAAATCAAGCCCACTCCTGTGTGAAATATGTAATGAATCACTAACTTTCCAGAGAGACTGGCATATACCATCGTTAACCCATTTTTGCCCGTGTCTTTTCCTCTGTTTTATTTTGAGTAAACATTTAAAATTAACTTAAAATGAATTGTTTGAGATATCCTTACTGTACTAATTTTTGCAAAAAAACGTTGTTTCCAAATGGGAACACCAGGAGTGGAAGGAGTCGCGCAAGTAAAAAAAAAAAGATAATTTTATTCAATAATATTGGTTTATTTAGTAAAACAAAAGCATTATTTCAAATACATACATCCACCTAACAGTTAATTCTTAAAATGGTAATCCTTGAAACATTGCTCATGAAGAGTTATTTTACATATTTCATATGCCTTTCTGATTTTTTGTTTTTTGTTTTTCTCGCAAAGAGCTCATCTTCCTTGCTTGGATGCATTTGAAATCCAGTGACCAACTCTGTAAAAGCGTACTGTGGCGATAGTCCTCTTTAGTAATTCTTTTGATGTCTTTGTTCTTCCTCCTGACGATTTTGGTCTGCCATATTTTTGCAAATACATTTGTACGATGTTCCTCCTAAATGCAAGGCTGTCAAGATTCTGATTATTTTTATTTGTCCTGTAAAGTTGCCACGCGTTTTGCATTGCCACATCAACACAGAAAATAAACATTGGCCACCACCATTTCTTTGATCGTGCAGGCGTTCAATAACACGAAATATTTTCATCCATCCTATCTATGCCGCCCATGAAACGGTTATACGCTTGGACTGTGTTCGGCTGTTGAATTACTTTTTTCTTTTCAGCCTGGGGCCATCTACAGGCCTCTCCGATGGAGTGAACAGAATCACACGTTGATAGGGCGTGAATTGGTCGGTTGTCATTCCAAACAGCTATCACTGATCCAGAATGTTTTTCTGTTCTGTAGTCGAAGCTACCGAGACGGGACTTATCTAATTCTTTTAGATCACCTATACTTACGTATTCTATTGCTCATTATTGTACCCGTGAATTCTATTCTACTTCCTCTCAGTGTTTTGGTCAAATTAATTGAGGAAAAAAAGTGGTCGACGTAGATTTTGTATGGAGCTGGTGGAAAGTCTTTGGCTAGTGTCAGAACCGAATTCTCACCTAAGCTGACGTTATTCCGCTGTAAGGAAATAATTGTGCAAGATACCCAAGTGGCTCACAGTAGCACCAGATCTGGAAGCCAAATCTTAAAGACTTACTCTTCAGGAACCGCTTTGCTCCATGCCTGCCGTAATATGGTACCATACTCTCGTCAACTGAAAGATGTTCCCCTAATTGAGCATGAAACAAAAAAAGCGATCATTGAGATGCTTTATTAGGGGTGATATTTTACCAAATCTGTCATCTGAAGGTATTTATAAGTTATCAGCAAAGTGAACAAACCGTTTTACTGTTTCAGATCTGTTGCACCTCATTACTGAATTGACAAATGCATTGTATGTCTCTGTGTTGATTTCCCACAGCATTCTCCATCAAGGTACGGTTAGGTACCCTGACAGAATCAAAATTGCTAAAAATCATCTCAGTTCGTCCCACCAAATTGCAAAACTGTGGTCACCTTTCTGGCATGCACATAGGGTAGTCATTACTAGAAGGTGATTCAATACACCATCGTGAAAAGAGAATTCAAAGGAGTCAACAGGACTAGAGGGAATATCTTTTCCTTGCAGTGGAGTTAACTGATCGAAACTGGGAGTAATATCAGCTTTCTATCAATCATAAGAGGAGCGATCCCCTGAGCTTCCGTGAGTACTGCTTTCATTATTACTAGAATGAGTTTCCAATTCAGGTGGAGCACTTCTACCTATATACTCGTTCTATCCCGTCTGATGACTTTTGCCTCACGTACCGCGGAAAATTGTACACCAGACAAAGTATCAACAGTGCCGCATGTATTTTTATCTCCACTGTCTTCTTCTGTCTCCCATCCATCTTCCGGAGCATCAGTGTATGTATCTGCCTCTGCAAAGTCTTCATCTTCCTCCTAAAAGGCTAAAATATCAGCATCAATGAGAGATCTGTAAGAAATATAAATATGATCAAGTTTGTGAATGTATGACTAATGAAGACCATATGTGCCTGGTGTTCCCATTTGGAAACACGTAAATATTTAGACGCTTACTAATAAACTAATAAAGTTATTATAATTAATTTTGTATGGAACACTTCCTTACAGTCCTAAGACTTTAAGAACAACGAAAAGAGATTAGGCAAACACTACATTAATGTACAATACTTACTTTTTGGTAGACATGTTGCGAACTAAAATGATTGTTAATTTTGTAAACACGCAACAATCATCAGGCAACTATGATGTCCAATCCGATGTACTTAGGAAAAAAAACGTAGCCTCCAAACCAGCGATTGACAAACGAACCCGCATTTTAACGACCATTACATGGCTAGTAATAAATAAACAAAGACTATAACAATATTGTTACCAATTGGGAACATGGGGCAAAAATGTGATAAACCCCTGTTTACCAAAGGCGGCGAGTGATGTAAATAAGTACCGATCTGTTTCATTCCTGGCTGAATTCTCCAAAAATTTTGAGGAAGTGGTGTCTTCTAGAATAGTATCTCACCTTAGCAACCTTGGTAAAAGACCGTTTGAATTTCAGGAGGTTTTATTTACTGAGATAGGCATTTACATTTTCACTCAACAGATTTTACAAGCATTAAATAATAAAATAGTGCCGTTGGTATTATCAGCGACCTCTCTAAAGCATATGACTGTGAGAATCACAGTATTCTCCTAGATAAATTGAAGTTTTTGAATTGATGGCATAGCATCGTAAAGCCAACGTCATACCTAACCAAAAGAATACAGAAAGTTTTACCTGGTAATTCAAGCAATATAGCCCAGGGACATAATTCTGACTGGATAAATCACGTATGTGGTTCCCCAAGATTCAATCTTAGGTCCACTACTATTCCTCGAATACGTAAACGATCTTCCGTCTAGTTTACAACAAGAAGAATTAATTATTTTTGCAGATGACACTCATATTGTAATCAGTCGAAGCATACATACTGTAACGCCCCACCCGTCACTTAGCTGGTTTTGGCATGTGTTCACCCGAACTAATTGACTAACAGATCAACTGAGAGTGCAAAACTGCCGCAATATCGGAAAACGCAAAAAAGTAATATGGCCCTGTGACTCCTGATTGAACTGTGGTGGCAGTGTTTACATTAATTGGTTCAGAATTCATCCCTTTTTAATTAAAAAGGGGTGTACATTGATGTTATATTCAGCTATTGAACACCAGATGCAAATGTGAACATAAAATTAATTAAGAAAGTGACTTGGGATTTCAACTGCTTGATTGAAAACATATGCAGTCGATTAGCATAGATTTATTTTAACTCACGACCTTCAATCATCACATTACATGACTTTCCCAACAGGCAGTGGTAATAAATTGCGTTTGCCTGAAGTAAAACGCGATAAATCAGAAGTAATTCCTATCGACTGACCCAGGTGTAATGCGAAGTTCGAGAAGAATTCTACAATACACAGCCCATAAAGCCCTCGTGGAAACTTTGCTGACATGATCCAACAAATTAATCAGTGGCCGGAGCGGGCGTGATATCACCGAATACAGCGTGGCGGAGCGACGTCGTTGTGTGGACATCGGCCGACCTCGTGGTGCTGCAATGCTGCACTCATCTATTCATCCCTAGCTATCTTGCTCAGTACATAGCTGAACCAAAACTTCCTATCTCCAAGCTCAATCATTCCCTTTGCTAAGTCCTAAACTGCAGAGATGCTCACTCTTTCTCAGGCAAGCTGAGTCAAGAACACCACGTCTGCACTCTAGGCTAGCTGTGAACGGAAGAACTCCCAGAGACTTCTCACAGTCCACTCTTCGCCTCGGTTTCTCCTCCAGCAAAATCACTTACGCCAATTGCAGTTAATTATGCGTCGCTTCCCAGTGCTGACCAATGCCTTCTCTGGGAAGTGAACAAATTCCCACAAAATTTCCCTTCCTCTCAACTTCTGCTATTTCGCTCCTCCCAGGCTACCCATCAAGGTTAGCGTCTGCACAAACACCAAGTTTTCCGGAATTCTGACTCCCAGGAGAGTACTTCAAATTCCTTGGTCCTATGTTCCCATCGGAGGCTGGCGTATTTCACTCCGTCGCTCTTCACCTGATTTACTTCAGACACTGCAGACCGTGAATTCAGTGTGAAGTTGCTATAGTCATGAACATGCATATTTTGGCCTCTGTTGACCGCTCCACCATAGCTTTGCGCGGCTTTCCCGCATGTTTCACAGAAAATGGGATGACGGACATTTATCAACAGGTGTACAAGTTCTCCGTCTTTTTCCCGGTACAACAGCATGGAGTCAGGGTCAACCACCTACTCACTGTCACTCATCTTAAGGCAGCTGGAGGCCACACACCATTACCGCTTTCTCAGAGCTTGAGCCACCCTAAGCTGCCTATTGTCGCTTCCCTTCGCTGTTCCCCATCCGGCCATGGTCAATTCTAAATACTTCCCTGGGGTAAACTAGTGTCCAGTAAATCAACTCGTTTCCACAAAGTTTTCATGTCGTGTGAATTACTTTAAAACCATCACCCGACATTAATTATTCCACTACATCCATACTATACCCTCTACAAGATGCATTGTGCCTTGTTAGTCATTTTGTTCAGCCCTACTCTTAGGTGATCTTTAATTAATTCATGTAAGGGGCATAGTTCTTGCCATCTTACAATACAGAAACAGAAGAAATGGCAAACAAAGTTCTTAAAAGTATCATGGATTGGTTTTCTGCGAATGATCTTACCCTTCATTTTAAAAAGACACATGTTTAGCTCTGCACGTTTAGAATTAGTAAACCAATGATAAGTGTAACACATTGTGAGAAAATAACAAATATGATGGAAACCTCTAAATTCTTAGGGGTCCATATTAATGAGATTTTAGACTGAGAAAAAAAAAACAGATTTTGGAACAAGTTAGAGTACATTTGACCTTAGAATCACTGAAAATGTTGGGGAGAGGTAAATCATTAACTTGACATATCCTAAGTATTTTCATTCAGTAACATCATATGGAATAATGTTCTCGGGTAACTCATCTTTAAGAAAGGAAGTCTTCATTCACAAAACATGCTGTAAAAATAATACGTGGTGCTCACCCATGATCATATCATAGACATCTGTTTCAGATGTTGGGCATTCTGACTACTGCTTCACAGTATATTTATTACCTCGTGAAGTTTGTTGTAAATAATCCACTACAGTTCAAAAGGAGCAATAAAGTACGTAATTATAATACCAGAAGGAAAATAACATTCATTACTCCACATTAAGGCTATCTTTAGCATAAAAAGGAGTGCATAATGCTGTAACAAAAATTTTGGATCACTTGCCCAGTGATACAAAGTGTCTGAGAGACAGAAAAGTAAAATTTGATAATAAACTAACAAAATAGTCCTTGACAACTCCTTCTATTCCGTAGAAGAATTTTTATTACACTAATGTTTACTAGGCGGTGGAAAGAAATAAAAAAAGAAGTCTTAGAAATGTTCAGAATGTAACTGTATCTACGAATTAATTTGCGATGTGAATGAAAAATGACTCACTTCATATCATTACGATCTATCATCCAAAATGATCCGTGGAACATGCAAGTAACGAAGTATCTGTCTTGCTCATTTCCTCTTTATGTCTTCCGCTTACGAGGTAGAGAATTTATGCTGCAGTTTAAGGGTCTGTTTTTCCAAGTTCAGTGATTATCCATCCAACATGTCCACCGGCTGCTCACATGGACACTTAAGTTTTCTTTTTGCTCATGTGCATATTTTAACCGTCATCTTGCATTTGTTCCATTTCATTATGCAACCAAGCCAATTCGTACTCTCTTTCGACAGTTACTGCTACATCGCCAGCGAACCACATCAAAACTGTGGCATTTGACTCCTCCATCGAAATAATTTTAAATACTCAAATTAAATACCAGTGGTGACAATGAGCAACCTTAGCTTACAGCTTTAGACATTTTTGTCTCTCTTATCGTTGTAAGGGTGCCAACTACTACAGGCTACTTCACTCTACTTTACAAAAAGAGTGTGGGTTATTCTTAAATCACTGTAGAATGTATACACGGAAGTCAAATAAAAGAGAGACAGACAAAAAAAATTAATAAATAAACTCTTACTTACTTCAGAAATAATAGCAATAACAGTTAATACATACATGGCCAATGTTATAGATGATCAGTGTCTTGACGGAATAATCTTTCCCATTGTCTTCGGACCCATGACTGTACCCAGGTGCACAAATCTTCGCCCGAAGCAAATCTACGGCCAGGAATATCTTTCTTCAGGGCTCCAGAATTACTGGAAGTCACTTGGGGAAAGATTGAGACTGTGTGGAGCGTTTTGGTCCACAAGTTGCGAAGGTTGCTTCGATTACGCTGCAGAAGTTTCGCTAGAAAGTCCTTACACATCCTCCTTACAGTCCCCATCCCTCTCAACGCGACTGCCATACTTTTGGAGCCCTGAAGAAAGACGTTCTTGGTCGTCGTTTAGCTTCGGACGATGAGGTGCACGCACAGTACATTCATGGTTACGTAGGCAACTGCAAGTAATTTTCAATGAAGGCACTGACCATCTTATCTACGAGATAAGTCGATTAACTGATATGGCTATTACTTTTAAAATAATAAATACTTTACTTACTTTTTCAATCTGTTTCCTTTTCATTTCACTGTCCCTTAGATAATTCCACATCGTCGAAGGATTACTGCTATGCAGGAATATATGTTGCTTTGCTTTTTCAAAATATGAAGGTCGCATTGTTTGGCGTTTGCTTCTTGCTTACCCCTACTACTAAAAAATAACTATCTCTTAGCTCATCTACTTTCCATTTTCCTTCCATTCATCGGTAAAGTACTCTTGAGTATTGCTGATGCAGTTGTTACTAAACAGGTTTTGCGACAAACGATGATAGCTGTCGGATTTTCCTGAAATAATGTCATTATGTTTGTAGGTGGGGATATTCAGCCACCAAATTGTTAAAATTCATGGCGAACCTTCAGCTATCCTTTATTTTGCACAATTCGGTTTGCTGCTACCTTCGGTCAGATGACCACTATCAAGCATAAGCTGGCATTAACGGCTGGAAATTTATACTGTAATAGCAATTAGTATAATGTTACAGCCATTTATGCCTGCTTATGCTTGATAATAGTCATTTGACCTAAACTAGCAGGAAAGCGAATTGTGCAAAATAAAGGACAGCTGAAGGTTGACCATGAATTTTCATAATTTCCTGGTAAATTAAAATTGTATGCTGGACTGGGATTGAAATCTCGCACTTTATCTTCCACGGGCAAAACATTACCGACTGAGCTACCCAGGTACGACTCAGGACCCTCTCTCATAGCATTACTATCCCACGTCCTCTCTCCTTCCAATCAAAATTCACAGACGTTCTCCAGCATACATTCCGGGACTGGCACTCCACGAGCAAAGGATATTGTGGGGAAATGCGTTAGACATCTTCATCACGAATCTTTCATTCTGCTGCAGAGTGAAATATTCATTCTGGAAGCATTAACCTGGCAAACTCGAAAATCTATATATTATTAAAGATTTACGCTCCAAATTAAAAAACTAGTGCGTATCGGCTGAATGATGATAGCTGAAATTTATGAAATAGTTGTCAGCAACGTACCGCAGGTAGAAAATACAACAAGCTGTCGCCGTCCCCAGAGCTAACAAACTCATATGCCGAAAATATGGTTCCCGGATTCCGATGAAACCCCAAGGACAGACGAAAGCTCGACGACAGCCCGCGACGGATCCATCATTCGTCGCGTCGCTAATGCACCGGGGCCTGTGAGCGCCCTCGCTGCAGGTTAATAACTTAATGCGTCATTGCCGCCCCCCGCGGCGCGGCGGTGTGTGTGTGTGTGTGTGTGTGTGTGTGTGTGTAGCTGCCGCTGCTGGCATAATGCAGTTAGGGTGTGGGACGCCTGGGGGCGGCGTCTGCAGAGCGGCGCCGCCTGCCGGTCCGCAGGGGCGCAGAGCCGCCTCTCGTCGCGTGACGTCACGTCACGTCACATCGGCAGCCGCCGCCCCCGGAGACCGCCGCGCCGGCTGGGATCTGCAGCGCCTCTCTATCCGCGTGTGTGTCTAGCCTGCTCTGCTAAAGCCGCCCCCACGAGGCACCGGCTGCAGCTACGAGGCTCATCCCTCCCGGTTTGTTTCTCCAAGGCAAGCTGCTCCTCCACCCATTTCCTTCACCTCATCCTGATACCCTTGAGGACGAAATTTCTTTAGTTTTCCTGATAAAAGTTGCTGGCGGTCCGGCGAGGCACACGGCGGCGCAGCCATTAACCTCCACGAATGATTAAGATGGGTGGCATTAACAAGTTCAGAAGGTAGAACAATAAGGAAAAGTAACTTGTCAATAAAAAAGAATTATGCAAGATGTGTACCATAGTACCAAAAAAGCTCGAAAATGAAATGTTAGAGTGTCCCATAATTATGTGGCTATATGTAAAACAGATTCCAGAAAGTCACGAAACGCTTACAAGATCACAAAAGTAAAGTAATTCGGAGAAATTTCTAAGCCCTTTGAAATACACCGAGGTGACGAAATTCACGGGATAGCGATATGCTCATATACAGATGGTGGTAGCGCAGCACAGGCGCGGCTGTCATTTGTACCCAGGTGATTCATGCGGACTGTCTCCCGACGTGATTATAGCCGCGCGACGGTAGTTAACACGCCTTGAACGCGGAATGGTAGTTAGTGCTAGACGCATGGAACATTCCATTGGGAAATCGTGAGTGGATTCAGTATTCTGAGCTTAGTGCGGGGAACAGCACATTTCAGGCATTCCATCTCACCATGGAAATAACCGCAGAACTCAATGTTGATCGTAGACGATCGTATTCGGTAAGACACTGCAGCGAAATCTGGCGTTAATGGACAATGGCAGCAGACTACTGACGCGAATGCCTAGGCTAACTGAACATAGTCGCCTGCGCCGCCTGTCCTGGGCTCATGAGCATATCTGTTGGACCCTAGACCACTGGAAAATCTTGACTCATGGTGTACTCAGTAATGAAACAAAACAGTAGGCTCTGCAGAAATATCGACTCTTAGACAGTGTGTTTAATAGTGTATTTTAATACGACGGTATGCCATCTTAGGCAATTTATAGCACTAAAAACACTTGATAATGGCACTTTGAAGCCGAAATCATGATTGTGTAAGTGTAAATGTAACACTGTAAATAAACAACAGTCTAATGGCGGTACTGACTTTTTAAAAGTCACCGAAGACTGTTTTTACTTCTCTATATGATGAGTTAGTCCTTCCGACAGTCGTTTCTTTTTCGATTTCTTCACATTTTTCATGCAGCCATTTCGCCATAGCTTCGGTGCACTTTCTACATTTTTTACTTCCTTTTTTCATAGATCAATTGAAATATTTCTTCTGTTACCCGTGGTTTCTTCGTAGTTACCAAGCTTGCACCCACATTCTTCTCTCCAACTTCGGTGATTGTCCTTTTTAGAAACGCCCCTTCTTCGTCAACTGAACACCCACTGAACTATTCAATACCGAATTATGTATAGCCTCAGAGAACCTTAAATTGCGCTAAGGTACGAGAAAAGACCCTTAATGTTTCAGACAAGAAGTCAAATACATGCCGATTATAAATGCAAGTATAGTGCCTGCTTCTAAAACGAGACTGAGACCCAACGTCAGCATCAAAGCGGAGGCTCATGTAAGAGCCTGATCTCAGTAAACTAACAGCGTACACCACTGAGATAAAGCATTATCTATAAATAAATAGACGACATCAATACATAATAAAACACATTACTCCACAATTGTTGTTGTTGTTGTGGTCTTCAGTCCTGAGACTGGTTTGATGCAGCTCTCCAAGCTACTCTATCCTGTGCAAGCTTTTTCATCTCCCAGTACCTACTGCAACCTACATCCTTCTGAATCTGCTTAGTGTATTCATCTCTTGGTCTTCCTCTACGATTTTTACCCTCCACGCTGCCCTCCAATACTAAATTGGTGATCCCTTGATGCCTCAGAACATGTCCTACCAACCGATCCCTTCTTCTGGTCAAGTTGTGCCACAAACTTCTCTTCTCCCCAATCCTATTCAATACTTCCTCATTAGTTATGTGATCTACCCATCTAATCTTCAGCATTCTTCTGTAACACCACATTTCGAAAGCTTCTATTCTCTTCTTGTCCAAACTATTTATCGTCCATGTTTCACTTCCATACATGGCTACACTCCATACGAATACTTTCAGAAATGACTTCCTGACACTTAAATCTATACTGGATGTTAACAAATTTCTCTTCTTCAGAAACGCTTTCCTTGCCATTGCCAGCCTACATTTTATATCCTCTCTACTTCGACCATCATCAGTTATTTTGCTCCCCAAATAGCAAAACTCCTTTACTACTTTAAGTGCCTCATTTCCTAATCTAATTCCCTCAGCATCACCCGACTTAATTAGACTACATTCCATTATCCTTGTTTTGCTTTTGTTAATGTTCATCTTATATCCTCCTTTCAAGACACTGTCCATTCCATTCAACTGCTCTTCCAAGTCCTTTGCTGTCTCTGACAGAATTACAATGTCATCGGCGAACCTCAAAGTTTTTATTTCTTCTCCATGAATTTTAATACCTACTCCGAATTTTTCTTTTGTTTCCTTTACTGCTTGCTCAATATACAGATTGAACAACATCGGGGAGAGGCTACAACCCTGTCTTACTCCCTTCCCAACCACTGCTTCCCTTTCATGCCCCTCGACTCTTATAACTGCCATCTGGTTTCTGTACAAATTGTAAATAGCCTTTCGCTCCCTGTATTTTACCCCTGCCACCTTTAGAATTTGAAAGAGAGTATTCCAGTCAACATTGTCAAAAGCTTTCTCTAAGTCTACAAATGCTAGAAACGTAGGTTTGCCTTTCCTTAATCTTTCTTCTAAGATAAGTCGTAAGGTCAGTATTGCCTCACGTGTTCCAGTGTTTCTACGGAATCCAAACTGATCTTCCCCGAGGTTGGCTTCTACTAGTTTTTCCATTCGTCTGTAAAGAATTCGTGTTAGTATTTTGCAGCTGTGACTTATTAAGCTGATAGTTCGGTAATTTTCACATCTGTCAACACCTGCTTTCTTTGGGATTGGAATTATTATATTCTTCTTGAAGTCTGAGGGTATTTCGCCTGTTTCATACATCTTGCTCACCAGATGGTAGAGTTTTGTCAGGACTGGCTCTCCCACGGCCGTCAGTAGTTCCAATGGGATGTTGTCTACTCCGGGGGCCTTGTTTCGACTCAGGTCTTTCAGTGCTCTGTCAAACTCTTCACGCAGTATCATATCTACATCCTCTTCCATTTCCATAATATTGTCCTTAAGTACATCACCCTTGTATAGACCCTCTATATACTCCTTCCACTTTTCTGCTTTCCCTTCTTTGCTTAGAACTGGGTTTCCATCTGAGGTCTTGATATTCATACAAAACGTTCTCTTATCTCCGAAGGTCTCTTTAATTTTCCTGTAGGCGGTATCTATCTTACCCCTAGTGAGATAGGCCTCTACATCCTTACATTTGTCCTCTAGCCATCCCTGCTTAGCCATTTTGCACTTCCTGTCGATCTCATTTTTGAGACGTTTGTATTCCTTTTTGCCTGTTTCACTTACTGCATTTTTATATTTTCTCCTTTCATCAATTAAATTCAATATTTCTTCTGTTACCCAAGGATTTCTACTAGCCCTCGTCTTTTTACCTACTTGATCCTCTGCTGCCTTCACTACTTCATCCCTCAAAGCTACCCATTCTTCTTCTACTGTATTTATTTCCCCCATTCCTGTCAATTGCTCCCTTATGCTCTCCCTGAATCTCTGTACAACCTCTGGTTCTTTTAGTTTATCCAGGTCCCATCTCCTTAAATTCCCACCTTTTTGCAGTTTCTTCAGTTTTAATCTACAGGTCATAACCAATAGATTGTGGTCAGAGTCCACATCTTCCCCTGGAAATGTCTTAAATTTAAAACCTGGTTCCTAAATCTCTGTCTTACCATTATATAATCTATCTGATACCTTTTAGTATCGCCAGGGTTCTTCCATGTATACAACCTTCTTTCATGATTCTTAAACCAAGTGTTAGTTATGATTATGTTGTGCTCTGTGCAAAATTCGACCAGGCGGCTTCCTCTTTAATTTCTGTCCCCCAATCCATATTCACCTACTATGTTTCCTTCTCTCCCTTTTCCTACACTCGAATTCCAGTCACCCATGACTATTAAATTTTCGTCTCCCTTCACAATCTGAATAATTTCTTTTATTTCATCATACATTTCTTCAATTTCTTCGTCATCTGCAGAGCTAGTTGGCATATAAACTTGTACTACTGTAGTAGGCGTGGGCTTCGTATCTATCTTGGCCACAATAATGCGTTCACTATGCTGTTTGTAGTAGCTTACCCGCATTCCTATTTTCCTATTCATTATTAAACCTACTCCTGCATTACCCCTATTTGATTTTGTGTTTATAACCCTGTAGTCACCTGACCAGAAGTCTTGTTCCTCCTGCCACCGAACTTCACTAATTCCCACTATATCTAACTTCAACCTATCCATTTCCCTTTTTAAATTTTCTAACCTACCTGCTCGATTAAGGGATCTGACATTCCACGCTCCGATCCGTAGAACGCCAGTTTTCTTTCTCCTGATAACGACATCCATTACTCCACAAACCAAACCAAAAATATGCTGGGTGAAAAGCCATCCTAGAAGTCCGCTTGGATGTACAGTATTTTGCACTCAAAATCGTTACACTAGTTACTTCTCAACGAACATATTATGTAAAAAAATCCTAGCGGCTCCAGAAATATGTGGCCCTTTGGCGCCATTCAGAGTTGTTCGTAGACGAGTCGTCTACGCATTCTCGTGCAGGCCCACAAAGAAAACGGAATATTACGATAGATGCCGTGCGACAAAACATTGTTACAAACATTAAGAACGAAGTAACACTCACGAAGAGAAAAAGAAGGTAAACAATGCATATAATAATTAATTAACCAATTTGCTAAACACCAAAACACACAAGAACAGTTAAGAAAAATCTATGCAGAAATATATCAATCTGAGCAACCGTCTTAAGTTGTTTGCAGATGATGCTCTCGTTTATTGTCTAGTAAAGTCACCGGGAGATCAAAACAGATTGGAAATCATTCAGAAAAGATGGTGCGAAAAATTGGCAATTGACCCTAAATAATTAAAAGTGTGAGGTCATCCATACGAGCGCTAAAAGAAATCCGTTAACTTCGGTTACACGATAAATTCATCAAATCTAAAGGCCGTACGTTAAACTGAATACCTAGGAATTGCAATTACCAACAGCTTAGATTGGAAAGAATACATAGAACATATTGTGAGAAAGGCGAACCAAAGACTGCAGTTTATTACAGAACACTTAGAAGATGCAACAGATCTACCAAAGAGACTGCCAATACTACGGTTGTCCGTCTTCTTTTGGAGTACCACTGCGCGGTGCCGGCCGAAGTGGCCGTGCGGTTAAAGGCGCTGCAGTCTGGAACCGCAAGACCGCTACGGTCGCAGGTTCGAATCCTGCCTCGGGCATGGATGTTTGTGATGTCCTTAGGTTAGTTAGGTTTAACTAGTTCTAAGTTCTGACCTCAGCAGTTGAGTCCCATAGTGCTCAGAGCCATTTGAACCATTTGAACTGCGCGGTGCGAGATCCTTACCAGATGGGATTGGTGGACTATGTTGAGAGTTGAAAGAAGAGTAGAACGCTTTGCATTATTAAGTAATAATAAAGAGAGTGTCATGGACCTGATACAGGATTTGGGGTGGACATCATTAAAACAAAGGCGTTTCTCGTTGCGGCGGGATCTTCACACGAAATTTCAGTCACCAACTTTCTACTTCGAATGCCCAAATATTTTGTTGACGCCGACCTACGTAGGGAGAAATGATCATCATAAGAAAATAAGGGTAATCCGAGCTCGCGCGGGAAGCTATGGGTGTTCATTTTTTTCCGCGCGCTGTTCTAGAGTGGAATAACAGAGAATTATTGAGAAGGTGGTACGATGAACTCTCCGCCAGATGCTTAAGTATGATATGTTGAGTATCCATGCAGTTGTGGATGTAGATACGCTTGTAAGATGAGCTTGCAACAAATTATTGACTACTGATATTTGATACAAATGCATGAAATCCAAGATAGTTTACCTCACTGCTTCCGATTATTGTTTAACAACCATGTAATCATACAAGAGTTGGTCTTCCTGCCTGTTTATGTGCAGTATGCTCCTTTTATGTTGAGGGCCAACTGTCAGTCCCTATACAATGCAAAAATCCTCTGTAGGTCTTCCTGCACTTCGATAGTATTTTCATCGTTACGACTTCACTGTATCTAGCTGTATTAGATGCGAAAAGGATAATGGAATTTTCGACATCCGCTAGGTCATTTGTATGTATTGTGAAAACTAATGATCCTAAAATATTTCTTCGGCATAAGCTCTTTCTGATTTCTGTCGGTAAGTCCGTGCTCCGTTTATTTCCGAGGTTCGTAAGTCGTTCTGCAAGGTCGTGAGACATACTCCCTAGTTGTCATAGGCAGCACGAAATAGTACCTGCGCGAACACTGCGAAAATCTGTCGTTCCCACACGTATGCAGTTCTGCCGGCGGTCACTTCTATGGATTTGTGCCATTACTACTTGAGTCTGCTTGTTTTCAGTTCTTCACTGGAAGTGGGAATTACGTTGTGGAAAAAAATGGAGTACCTCCACAAGTAAGCGAGAGGAGCGTGGCTTATGGAAATTATAGACCTGGTTTCTTATAATTTATGATACTTTTACACAATACCAGAGGGGAGATTCCAACCGATTTTAAATTATTACTCTAAGGGCTGAAGGGAGTCTAAGTCATTCATGATGTGTCCACCAGAAGATGCGAGACACAGCCATACACAGAGGGGATGCCACACAAGGATAGCCATCACGGAGGCTGACTTAAGTTCAGACACCATACAAGGTGCACATAACAAGGATCCGCCTTAGGTCACCTAAATAGTTTCCAGGTGGACATTCGTACGGCTCCTCTGGCTCGGTTAGTTCAAAACGGGCCTCAAGCCGCGTCGGATCATATGTACCGTCGGCGACCAGAAGAAGCTCAACTGTACTTACTGCTAGGTGTGTTCACTGGATTCGGAAACTTGACCAGTGTTCAAAGATAGATGAACATTGTACATCGTTACGACGCACCATCTTCACACTCAGATTTCGGTATGTACAATTTCTATTAAGGAATTATTGTAAACTGTTAGTAATCTGTGTTGCTCTAACTTTTGTCGTAGCTGTAAACCTTTCTGGCCCCTTGACGAGGCTGTAAAGTTGCTACGTGCAAGCAAACCACCTTAATAACAGCAATTAGATGCAGTGATGGGAGACTCTCTTGACACATTTATGTTTGCTGCCAGGAGTGTTTGCTGAATACAGTGATTGGCCCAGAGTCCAAAATTAAATAGCGATCGATACAATTAAACTGGATTTGCTCCACTTCATTTCTCGTTCCACATTTTCTCCGGCCAGTCATCGTTCGTTCAGTTCCGAGCGCTAAACAAATACATTTCTGTAGCTTATCAGCACCTCAGCGCGCGTGGCTGTCGTCAGATTTTCTTGTAATGTAACCGGTTAATTCTGAAAGCTGTTTTAAATAGACGGTTGCCGCCCGCCTACTTGGTGGTTTGTTCGTACAAGTAGCCTCTCCACCGCAATGGAAGGTGTGATCACCCATGTCGTGTCCGTGATTTGCCACTGCCTCGCTAGTACCAGGAGAACATGGCACTACAGATGTCTGCTAGTAAAAGGGCAGGTGTGTGACACGTTTGCGCAGATAGAGATGGAGAATAATTTGCAGCGCCGCCAGTGAGTTCTGTTTCTGACCTATGCCACATTCTCTGGCCGTTGCCTAGACTGGTAACTGGTAACGCTGCGGCAAGCACCAGCGTTGAGAGACTGCATCTGCTACTGACTCTTCCCAAAAAAACTTATAATACTTGGGATGGCATATCGCTGTTGCTTCTGTGGAAGTGGACGTGTTCGCTGTATCCTACCCATAATGAACACTACGAGGTGTAGTGATAACGTTTTAATTGACTTGTTTTGTGTTTACGTCGTTCCTTAGTTGCTACCGTATTTTCGGAGGCGTGGTTCGTCTTCGTAACTAATCTATAGTTGTTTGCTTCATGCCACCCGCTTTTCGCTTCTTTTTGTTTATGAAGCATCGTCAGTGGCCAGTAATACAGGTGGTTTGATAAATACTGTATAAATGCAAGCACAAACGTTTGTTTCGCAAACAACTTACCTTATCTCTCGACATAGTCTCCTTCGTGGGATATACACTTGTTCCGGCTATCCTCCAGCTTTTTCATCCCAACGGAAAAATACGTTCTGTCAAACTCAGGAAAGCCCTCGTTAACCGCAGCTATCACTTCCTAATTTGATGAAAATTTCTTTCCCACAATCCACAGTTTCAAGTTAGGGAGTAGGAAAAAGTCTCTTGGAGCTACGCCTGGGTGGATGAGGAACTAATTCAAAGCCCAGTTCATGCACATTCGCCATTGCTATCCCTGATGTGTGGGATGCTGCATTATTCTGACGAAAGAGCACGTTTTTCTGTGCCAACCTTGATCTTCTTTCACTCGACGAAAGTTTCAAACAATTCAGCAATGAAGCATAATAGGGTCCAGTTATGTTTCTGCCCTTTACCGAGTAAAATACGAAAATCATTCCTCGGGAATACCAAAAGCAGTGGGCATCACCTTCTTCATGCACATTCACTAGCTTTTGTCCAATGTTTTGTCTTGGGTATGTAATGATGGATACAGGTTTTATCAAGAGTCACAAATTGGAGCAAAATGTCTTAGGCATTGCAATTAAACTTCGCCACACATACCTGTGTCAGATGCGCTTTGGGTGTGACTGTGAGCAATCGCGGCACACGCCTCTCAGTTTCCTCATAGCATATTCTCCGTGCAGGATATCATGCACTCTCTCTGTTGAGGTTCCTAAAGTCTCAGAAATCTCATGAATTTTAATTTGCTGATCTTGCCTTAACATATCATGGATTGTGTCAATGATTTCCTTTGTGGTGACGACAACTGGACGGGCAAGAAACCTCTTCTAACGCAAGTTTCGTTAACATGAGCTTCTGTGTGGTTCTATTTATAGGTTTGTAACTTTATTATTCCCTTTGTTTCGTCGTAGAGTTGCACTTAGTTTCCCTGTCGGCTCAAATCAAAGGAAGTTACCTAAGTATTCGTTTTTTTTTTTTTCTTGCAGGTACGTGCGTGGAACATGCCGAAATCGTTACGGCACGATATCGTAGCTCACTAATACAGAAACCACGACCAAATGACGCAGGTCATCTTTACGTTATCAGTAAGCAGCGTCATTTTATTTCATCTCCTCCATCGATTCTTTGGCGGGGTATTTCGCTGTTAACTGGCACTGCTGAGATATACTTGCAAACAAACAAAAAATTGAATATTGAACTTCATATTCGTGAAATAATGAACAAATCTTTTTAGCGCTCATAAAGCTCAGGCTATCATGAAAATCAGCACCATTTGTTCTACGTGGAACCCGAAGCACAGGATACAGAAAAACACTACAGAATGACGATATTGACTGCAATATCACGTGGTACATTGTACCTTACCAACGCACATCGCCGCACCACCCACCACCCTACAAGCACACCTTTAGCGTTTGAGTAGGGCAGTGCCTATAAATACTGCACAAGGCGCCCCGAGTAGTATGTAATCCGATATTATGCAGCGCCCTGCTCCATGTTCTCAGTCATTCATCCTTACGGCTGGCCCCATGACACAGACACCGGGACAGACTTCGCCAACTTGCTGATCGGGTTTCGCTCATTCTCTGGACCAGCCAAGGCCACATATACTCAGGCGGCGAATTTCTGAGCGACGGCGCTCTTAGCTGCTCCAGCTTCAAGATCGTCTAGACACTCATAGTTAACATTGCTGTAAAAGTTATTTTAGTTTGAAAACAAAAAATAGGAAATCGCAGAGTTATCTGTATACATGCGTCATTTTATCTTGTCTGTACTGATAGTTTCATTTACAAAACGTGCCGTAACTGTTCTTTCTTATATACAGTGTATAGTGGGCAGAGTGCAACAGTTGCATATGTAGCAGAGGAGCACATCTAAATTATTTGTTGCATGGAAAGTTTCCTAAAGCGTCAATAAATTACAACAAACGCTTAGAAATACATTAGAGAAAAAAGAGAAGAACACCTTAAATTGAAGTAACGGATAACGACTTGTCACGAGAGGTTCCGGCTACTACAAGAAGTTTTTTTGTGTTTTGTATAACGAGCTACGAGTGGTTGCATCTAAATTTTCCTTCTGCTTCACAGAGTTTTCTCCAACATTGATGAATTACAACACACGCTTAGAATCGCATTACAGAAAGAAGAGAAGAACTGCTTCATCTGAAATAACGAATCACGTATTGTCGTGAGAGGTGCCACAACTGCAAAGGCTATTAAAATGATTGTTGTAGCAGTCTCAGTTGCAGTTGATAATTGATTTTCATCACATTTAGAGATCAGCTTCAGATCTGTTTAATCACAAGTTGTGAAAAATCTAAATTCTTTAAAAATAAAACCGTTGTAAGCTGTAAAATAAAAGGAACAGCATTGACTTAGCATCTTGCGATTGAATAAAGTTCTAGATCTCACACTTATACTGTAGTGCTATTTTGCACTATTTTCACCTTTTGATTAACCACATCTAAAGAAGATCCTTAAGAGCGATGTAAAAGCGATGTAAACTAGTTATCAAGTGTGAGTATTTGCAACTGAGTCTGTTACAACCACTATTTTAAATGAAAATGTTGGCTATAACTTTAATATAAGTGGATTCTAGTATTAAAGCTGACTAATCTAAAATTTGAGGTACGATTTTCAGTAACACATTAACGTAAAATTAAAAAAGAAGTATAATGATAATGACAACAAATGAACAACCTGCATTTTATTTCTCTTGCTGACAGTAAAAGAAGGTCACATGTAACATTTCTAGTTTCTCAGTTTATAATCATCAAAACAGTTTAAACAAAAATAACTAACAGAATGGAGATAACAGAAGAGTAACAAATGAAGTCAACTTAGTTCAGCAGAAATTATCTAAAGATAAAATTAGCCTAAAACAAGTAGGCGCTGCAAAACATTCTTGTGAAACACAAAGCGATTTTTCTACTGACGCGACACTGCCCTTAAGCTGGTGCTGTTGAGATTGCATCTGCTCTCAGCAGTGACTACCTTCTGCCGGCGAGCACCGCTTCGCGCACCGGCCATGTAAACTGTGTAGTTGTTTCCCGTTGCCATAAGCAATGCTGCTGCTTTCGCGTCGTTTCCGTACCGCTATGGCCTTTGCGCATGGCAAGAGCTAAAATTCTGTAGCCGCAGACGTTCCGACATTTGTGGGCTGCCGCGTTTACTCCGTGCGCCGTAGGAGTGCGTCCGCTCACTGCGCAGCAACCGTTCGCAAACATTCCGCTAGTGTGAATCCAGCCTAAGCCTTATCCAACCCAGGCTAACTCACAACAGGGGCTCTTACATTCGCCGCTGATCCTGTCCCGGTACCAAACATCACGAGGTCTTTATGAGTTGTGGTGATAGTGACACATTGTCCAATCAGAAAACAACAGTCACGCTACGTGAAGGTTTCCAATTCTCTCATCTTCTTACCTCATCGCAAAAAAAAGACTGACGTGGTGGAGAGGTTCTCCACCGCGTCAGTCTCCTTTTTTATTTTAATAATCTTTAAGTTATTGCACCTCTCGTGTTTAAGCAGTTCTTAGCTTCTTTCTGTAATGTGTTTCTAACCGTGTGTTGTAATTCATCAGTGCTGGAGAAAACCCTCTGAAGCAGAAGGAAAATTTAAATTTAACGACTCGTAGCTCGTTATGCAAAACGTAAAGAACTTCTTGTAGTAGGCGGAACCTCTTGTGACAAAACGTTATCCGTTACTTCAATTACTTGAACTAGGTCTAAATAATAGCCAGCAGTCCGGATCTGTAGCTATTACTGCCGATAATCAGTTATTTGTAGTTTGTGGTGGGACCAGTGTATAGCGTTGACAAAATTACGTGATAAAAAAATATTGCGTCTGAATAAGATTCATATAGCGGCCAGAATCTCCTGTACTATTTGACAGCTCCTGTCGATTGTTTGGCACAGCATAAATGTATCTATTGATTCATTTAAGAGTACTAGATCTTTATCATTAATTGTAATTATACTTCAGTATTGTCATTGCTCTGGTTGCCATAATTGAGAAATGAACTCTACTGATGTATAACCAGATCTGTAAATTATTAGGATTTACAGACGCAGTTCATTCTGTAGGAGATGATCTCGGTGTAGCGGTCGAAGCACTGAGTTGTCGAAAAACTAGAAGACGAAACTGACGAGACTTGTAGAACCAGAAAATTTTACTTTAACTCACAGTGCCCAGCAATTCTTGCAGTGTAAAGGAAAGACAGTAGCTTATGGTGTAATAACAAATCGACACGAGGTCATTGGGGCTCGTATTAAAAAGAAATCAGTCGTGCTGGTTTCACAAGAACTATTCATTTGCCTTAAGCGTCTTGGAAAATCACGGACAAGTGTAATTCTGATGCATAGATGTGAATTTGAGCCGCCGTTCTCCCAAATGCAAGTCTGAAGTCTTAACCAAAGTTCCATTTCACTTGGTGAAGAGTCATACACATAGCGCAATCAGGGAAAGTAAGGACCTAACAATATAATAACAGAATATGGGGTATATCGCTACACATAAAAAGCAGTTGCACTTAGTGCTTTACAACTCACATTCATGTAATAGAATTTTAGTTCTGTTATAGAGTCTTTGCTCTCTTTCTACATTTGACTCTCCACTGCGCGCGGAGTGGCCGCGCGGCTCGAGCCGCCATGTCACGGACTGCGCGGCCCCTTCCGCCGGAGGCTCGAGTCCTCCCGCGGGCGTGGGTGTTTGTGTTGTTCTTAGCCTAAGTTAGTTTAAGTAGTGTGTAAGGCTAGGGACCGATGACCTCAGCAGTTTGGTCCCTTAGGAGTGAACACACATTTGAACTCTCCACTGACAAAGGCGGCTTCAGTACGTTAGTTATTGTTGCTCTGGATATTAACAACATTTTTTGTCTAATGAATTGACTGCTGATGTCGTCCCAACTGCCTAGTGAATTAACATAAATGGTGTTGATCCTACATCTCCGAGTTTATGCATGGTACATCATAACTTATAGCGAAAACTGACACGGGTGCAAGTATACGATAATATACAGTCCAGTCACTATAACTGTTAGTTTTGCGTCGGAAACAAAAAACTTGACTCCCAGGAGAACTTCCATCCGGTGACCGTGGCTGCGTTAGTCGCTTAGAGAGAAGTCGGCTGGAGACTGATGTGTTGAATCGCGACGCAATTTGTGTGTTCCATCGTGAATACGAGGGCGCAAGGGTTACAATTAATGCGACCACCGCCTGTTTTCGACATCAATGTGCAATAACCATTCACAGACAGCAAGTGGCAGTAACGGAAGCGACAAGTCTATAAAGTGCCTCAGTGGGAGGGGACGTGTAAAACAGTGCATTCGTCATCATAATGGACAAAAGGAGCGATTCATCTGACATCCGAAAGAACACGATAATTGGCTTTCGAGCCGAGGGTGGAAGCATTTACGAAGTTTGTAGACAGTCCGCGTGCCGCTGTCGTTAAAGAATACTGAGCATGGCAAAATGGCGCTATACAAATCAGCGGTCATAGATGACGGGTGAAAGACGGTTGCTGAGGAGTGTATGGGCGAATAGACGTGCAATCGTTGAGCAACTGACCACCCAGATAAACCAAGGGGCTACCAACAGTAACCCCTGAACGACCGTTCAGCGAACTTTGCTGCGTATGGGTCCACGCAGCATAAGGCGCCTGTTTCATGCACTCATGCTGACTGTGTTCATTGGCGACGAAGGCTGGAACTTGTACGTCACTACCGCAGCTGGGCGTCCACCGAATGCCAACAGGTGAGTTTTCAGATGAATCACGTTTCATGCTCCATTTCACAGACGGCCGTTGTCGTGTTCGGCGTGACACATCTGAAAGCAAATAAGGAAAGAGAAATGATGTGTGAAATGTTATCCTGGTATTCATTGGCTGATCTCGTCATTCTACCATAGGAGGCCACGTCCACATGCAGTGCGCTTTTTCTCGGCACGATGGCATCTACCAGCAGGACAATGCAGCATGTCACACATCTCGCAGTATATGTGCGTGTTTCCAAACCCTCCAGACTTCCCCGATTTAAAGCCAATCGATCGGGCTGTTTGCTGCATGGATCCTCAACGGAGAAACGTAGTGCATCTCGCCACGGCACTGGAGCCGACGTCTCTCCACATTCCTGTCTGTAATTTCCAGAACCTCATTGACTCTCTTCCCGCACATCTCGCAGCGGTCGGCGCTGCCAAAAGATGACTATCCCAGTTTTTGACAGGTGGTCACATTAATGCATTTGAACGGTCCAGAAGAGAAATCATTCCTGTAAACATAGGTTCAAATGTTTCAAATGGCTCTGAGCACTATGGGACTTAACTGCTGAGGTCATCAGTCCCCTAGAACTTAGAACTACTTAAACCTAACTAACGTAAGGACATCACACATATCCATGCCCGAGGCAGGATTCGAACCTTCGACCGTAGCGGTGCGCGGTTCCAGACTGTAGCGCCTAGAACCGCTCGGCCACTCCGGCCGGCATAGGTCCACAAACGATCCGTTAGTGAGATAACACCGAATGTGTCGAGTGCCGTGACATAAAATTCATTATTAGGTAAGTATTAACGACTTCTACAGAAAGATCATTTGCCGGTGGTATTTCAGCAAATCGTAGATGGATCTGAAGGAAACCTAAGGAGTGCAATGAAAAAAACAGAAGAAGTAAAAAGACATTAATTGAGAAGATCTACTGCAGCTTCCAGTAATTTTAGATAGTAACAGGAAACTATCCTGGACCATTTACATTCTCTTTAGTCATAAATTAGTTTCAGAAATTGAGGTGACAATCCTCAAAATACATCTTTTCCTGGGACTATGAATTTCGAGAAAACATGCATATTGTAAACATATAGCTATGTTTAGTCGGCAAACTACTGGTGGGAAATGTACAAGGAAAATTTGAAGCGTTGCGATTTACTCTATAAAATGTGTCTTGACAATATGAGGACTCAAAGACCAACAACAGTGGGCCTCACGACGCCTCGAACACTCCTAGCACTGTCATAGTAAACATAGGTTTCCACGGCCATTGTCACAACCAATAAAATTGTTAGCAATACACCCTGAGGAAGGCGCCTTGCAACAGTTGCCGAAACGTCGGAATTTTACAGATGAGAATGCGGCCTCAAACCCAGAAGAATTTTATTGTCTGCCATGGTAGGTTGCAGAAGTAACTTGGTGCTGATGTCAGTTGCTGGTCTGTAGGTGACTGATATGAGTGCGACGCTCAAATCAGATCTTTGTCGGGGAGCAATAAATAATATCACGCTACAATAGGTGAACTTTCCTGAGACTCTGGAAGTGGTACTTGTGAAATTAAGCATCAATAGTGAATGCTTTTGGAGGAAACAGTTTTTAGCATGGGAAAAGAAGGCACTGTTCATGTGCCACGTTGTTCATGTGCAACGGAAGTTGTAAATCAGTGATTTGAATAACGAAAAGGGATGGCCAGTGAAATGTAAATATGCACCGTGTGAATTTTTTTCAGGACGTTGGAGATGGAAAGAATTTGATTCCTATTAAATAGACGCTTTTCTTCTATAGCTCTGATGAGGCGCTTCGTTGTCTTGAGAGCCATATTGCTCCTACACCTGATGCGAGTCATTATACTTTTGCCGGGAGGTGTATCAAGGCTTTCGCCATGAAAATAAATGATGACAGACGTTACTATTAGACGCCTGCCACAACACATACGCACAGCACATACATGGAGAGGCTGTGGCCACTCATGTGCAGCAAGAAAGCCAGAATTTTCTTCATGCCAACTCGGCAACTGCTGCTTGATAATGTAACAAAATAATACATCCAATAAAGATTCTTCTACCACTATTCTATTTTTTTTAAACTTATAACACCTATAAACATGTTCCTAAAATAATTATTACGTGAATGGACGTACAATAATTTTTAAATCTCTTATTTTGATGTGCTGATTTTACTGGTTTTTCATTAATTACTTCAGAGTAATGTATTATTTCCGCTGCTATGAATTTAGCAGACGGCCGAAGATGATTGTTCATGTGGAAATAAAAACAATTATTAAGTAAAGTAGAACCCCGTCCATCGAAACTAGGTGGAAATTGATTGTAGGTCATCCGGATTATCGAAAATCAGAAAAAATGGAGACACATTGGTTAAAAAGGAGTAAAATATACGTCATATTTATTTTCACGTAAACTTAGGAAATATTGTGCATATCTTGAAGAAAAGTGAGTTTTGTCCGCAGAAATAATAAGCAAGATCGTTTTGCGTCAGACCGTACGACATTTACGTGCTGTACGCTCACGAAAGCGCTTTTCCTGCTTTACTTCGGTCGAGGTTCTTTCCGTCCAGCGTTCCAGATAAACCATTATTTTATTCAGAAATGTAGTCTCTGTATGTGTCATAATTTCATCATATTGAGTACCATAATCATGAGTATCGTATATTCTGCAGGCTATCAAATGACAGTAATTTAATCAGAAATCGTCGGTGTTATTCTCCAACTAGTCATTCAGGTTATTAACACCTGAGTTTGAGCATCATTTCTCTATCACGTTATTTTACGTTCGCAACAAACGGTGGCGCTAAAGTACCGTACTACTCACTGTTAACTGACACCTGCCAGGATACTGGAATAGAATTTGGCTGAATTTAATGTTTTGATTGTCATCGTCGATCGTCGATTGTTGCCCTGAGCGTCTTTCCGCTGCAGGTTTCACACACATATCATGAATTTATGTCAGAAATGACTATCAGAGATAAAACAAATAAAGTATGAAGAGATACGACAGCCGTGAATTTATTGAAGTTTGGGAACATGGACCGCCTCGTCTCTTATTATCTGATTCGCAAGTATTTTTATTAACTGCGTTTTACAGGCGGCGCAATTTCGGCCTTTATCGGATGCTAAGTATATCAAACCACCGACAGAATTTTGCCGGGAATTTCTTTGCGTTTAGCTTATTTGTGATGTGTGTTTGTAAACTGATAGTGGTGGGTAGGTCGGACATGGATCTGCCGGAATGATCGGTATAAGTGACGGAATTCGCGCCGAAGGCCTCTAAGAGCCCTTGGAGGGACTTTGTGATACTGGGGATAGATGGATTCGTTTTGGATGTGGTGGCGTTTGGAAAGGTATGTTGGAGGAAGGTGGTTGGGTGGCGGATCTCATTGCAGTCCTAGAAGGACAAATGATGGCTTTCGATTTGGGCGACTTCGCTGTAAGCACTTCAATTGGTACGAGAGTACTCGTGTACATATTTGGTGTAGGCATTAGGAGTTGGTGCAGGGATGGGGAGTTTTGTGCTTGGTACAGTGAGCATGACAGGCAGATGACCACTTTCAGTTGAGTCCATGGCTTCTGCGGTACTGGTAAAAGGGATTTAGGAGAAGTGGAATTGCTTTAAGGTAGGTTTACTGTCGGATTTGAACGATACCATGCAGCAAGGAGTAAGTAAGCCAAAGCCACCGCTGGAATTCTACATGAGATCGGCTATGGATGTTAAGGTCAGCAGCAATAATATTGATCGAAAAGGTGCGGTCTATGTGGGTGAGGAAACCGTATAGGACGGTGAAACGCAGCTAACAGGTTCAAGATGGTAAAGGATCAAACATCAGCACGTGGAAGGGAGACCCATCAGATAGTTCGTTGTTTTCACCAAATTAACATTTATTTAACAAATGCATACTGATCAAAGTTAAATTCCAGATTAATAACAGTCATGAAAGCCATCAGAATTACAGTGACATGTAAAGTAAAAAAACTACTGAAATTTACCAATATAAGCAAAAGGAAACAATATTCAATAAACACAAAGCATCTGAGTTTATAATAGTAAGAACGAAATTTGAATCGTAATGGCAATATATATATATATATATATATATATATATATATATATATATATATATATATATATATGCAGCTTATGGTCTTACGGTAGCGTTGATTTTTCCTGCCTTGTGATGACTGGGTGTTGTTGTGTCGTCTTCATCGTCATCATTAATCCCCATTACGATCGGAGGAAGGCAATGGTAAACCACCTCCACTAGGACCTTGCATAGTACAGCGGTGCGTGTCTTTCGCATCATCATATATGCAGCTTGTGGTCTTACGCTAGCGTTGATTTTTCCTGCCTTGTGCTGGCTGGGTGTTGTTGTCTTCATCATCATCATTCATCCCCATTACGGTAGGGGGAAGGCAATAGTAAACCACCTCCACTAGGACCTTGCCTAGTACAAATGGTTCAGATGGCCTTGAGAACTATGGGACTTACCCGCTGAGGTCATCAGTCCCCTAGAACTTAGAACTGCTTAAACCTAACTAACCTACGGACATCACACACATCCATGCCTGAGGCAGGATTCGAACCTTACGGTAGCGTTGATTTTACCTGCCTCGTGACGACTGGGTGTTATGTCGTTTTCATCGTCATCATCATCATTATTCATCCCCATTCCGGTCGGAGGATGGCAATGGTGAACCACCTCCACTAGCACCTTGCCTAGTACAGCGGTGCCGGTCTCTCGCATCGTTCCCTACGCTCCTCGAAGTATGGGACCTCATCATCATTATATATACGATTTAATAAGGCTTTTAGTCAGATCAGGAGAAACCCGCTAAGACTGAGAGAGATAAGTAGAATGGATTTGTCGTACACAATAAATACATACCTCTCTGTCTAGGTAAGACGATAAGCGAGTATATGTAACTGACAAGGTGCAGGTGCAAACAGAACAGTTGCAATTAAACCCTTAAGCAGAGCAGAAAATTTCACTCGGTTGTAGCCCTATGTAATTCAGTTATGACAAACACGTCAACATAGGTTAGGGTAAATACAATTTACTACATCATAATTAGATATGAAATTGAGACCCAGTACCATGATCTTACCACCGGGTACAGTGCCACTAACCGATGTTACCACTTCAGTTCGTAACGTCACACCCCATGCGGGAGCACACAAGCGGTTTACCAATTAACAGAAACACGTGGCTTCAAAGAAGATGCACTAAGAACCATTGGCCACTCGCAAGCCAAGGCACACTGCAGAACAAACAAATACGTATTATTCACCGAACACGACACAATTTTATTTAGCCGATTTTCCTTTAAACAATAAAAGCACAGGGCCAGAATGTTCATAGGCAGTATGCTACGGTGCAGCCTCCCCACCGTAAATTATACTTTTAACTATTCAAATAACAAAAGGAGGTCCCCGTCACCAGAGTTCCAGAGCACGACCTTCGTCGCCTTTCTTTGCGGCTGTCCAACATTCGACAAGTCGCTCGGTGCTCCTGCTGGGTACATGCGTTGTCCATCCAAAACCTGCCTAACCAAACCCCGCCGCCAGGCATGCTGCTCCAGCCCTCTTCCGTCGCGAACCGTTCACAACTCACCCAAGGCGCCGAGCCTCCACGCCTCAACCAGGAAAACCAATGATAAAACGCAAGGGAGGTGACAATCGGTACCGGTGCCAAAGGTAGTTAGGCAGGCAAACCGAGCCGCCACGGCTCAGACGGAATGATGAAATTGGGTATACAGGGTTATTTTGCTAAATGGTAAGAAACTGCAGGAAACGATCCCCGAGAGGATGAGAAACAGAAAGGTCATAAAGACGTAACGTCGGAAATGAACTCCAGTTGAGGTACACCCACTTGAAGGTGGAGATAAAACGGGTTTCACACTGTAGGTTTCAGTGTTTGAAAGCACACATGAAACACACCAGATAAGAACAAATTTTCTGTATGTACTGATGTTTTAACTTCCCACTCAAGAGAGGAGTGATCTATAGCACCATCATGTAGTAGGCACATTACCCTTCGTACCACCAAAGGCACGTTTTCCTTCAGCGGACACAGGGGCAGCCGAAGAATGTGCAGATATTCTTCACCTTTGACGCATTGTGGAAGATTGGCTGGTTCGAGGATGCATTCACTAATAATCGCCACCCATACATTGAAGCTGAACATGTTCTGATGTCCACATATCATGGGGATACTCTGTAGCCCACAGGTGGTTGTTCTGAAGCCTGACGATACCGTCCCTCGCAAAGGTAGCCCCATCTCTGGATACATTAGATGACAGAAATCCCACCTCGTTGGCCTGAGCGACGAATCAGCGATAAAATTTTCACCGCGGAGGAAAGTCTGAGTAACATCGCCTGCACCCATTGTGTTATGGATGGTAGCAGTTGTCATGCAGAACGTTTCAGGCGGTTACCTGGCTTACTCTACGCTGGCGAGCCACCTGACACTGTAGTCACTGTCAAAGATCAGTTTATCCTCATGTAGCAAAATCACCCTGTATATCTAGCGGCACAGGTAATAGTTATGGTTTTGAGGAAGAGAGTAACGATGAGGTGTACAGCAACAGTTGTGACCGAAAGGCGATGTTCTTGTGGTGACCATTAGCAACTCAGCCTCTAGTGGATGCATGTTTCTAACCATGAATGTTTGTAATTCATTCGGCATTTTCATTTCGTCCCATTATATTTTGCTTTTAGTAGATCGTGATATTTATCTTTGTGTCAGTTTACGCGAGACTGCTTCAATCACTTTTAATTACATGGAGATGGTTGGTTAGTTTGGAGGAGGGACCAAACAGCGATGTCATGGGTCCCATCGGTTTAGGGAAGGATGGGGAAAGAAATCGGCCGTGCCATTTCAAATAAACCGTCCCAGCATTAACCGAAGCCATTTAGGGGAATCATGTAAAACCGAAATCGGGATATCTGGACGCGGGTTGAACCGTCGTCCTCCGAATGCGAGTCCTGTGTGCAAACCACTGCGCCACCTCGCTCGGTTACGTGAACGCGACTGCAGGGACTTATCCCTTGCACGCTTCCCGTGAGACCCACATTCCCAAATGTCCACAATTTACATACATAATGTACCTAATAGGTAGTCCCTGCAGTCACGCCATTCATCTGTGCCCTCGGTGGCTCATATGGATAGAGCGTCTGCCATGTAAGCAGGAGATCCCGGGTTCGACTCCCGGTCGCGGCACACATTTTCAGCTGTCCCCACAAGGTATATCAACAACACCTGTCGGCAGCTGAGGGTTTCAATTAATTATCATTTATTTTAGAGAAGCTCTTCATATATAAAGGTATAATGGCTATTTTCATACTTCCAGCTTCTCATATGTATGGAAATAGCCGTTCTGCCTTCGCCGAACACCTGTTAAATCATGGACATGAATCATCCAACATAGAAAAAGACATGAAAATTATTAGAGTGAACAATCACAGCAAAAAACTCCTGTCATTAAAAGAAAACTTTCACATACAAGGGCCATTGTAATGAAAAAGAAAGTAATCACCAAATCAGTCAAAATACACGCACACACACACACACACACAACACAAACAACAGGCGAAAGACAAACGCGCAGCGATAGCTGGCAACACTACACACTGTGAACATGCACATGTTTATGACAAAATTAAAACTGCAAATGGTGATAAATTTGGGTGAGAAAACGCCGCAAATCGGCTATTTGGAGCACAGTAACCGAATGAATACGTCTCCAGTACCACACATATGGTGTAAAGATTCTGGAAATCGTATCACTAAACGATAATTAACCTCACGAAATTTCGGCTACAAAAGTTATTTCTTATTAGAAGAAAATAAGAATAACATGACAAAAGATAACGTACTAACATATTGCAACTACTACATAAAACGGTTATTGTACATATACAAAGAAACGTGTACGGTACTACAGGTCAATGAAGATGATTCACAATTAAAACATGCCAAACGCGTATGACGAACAACAAACAGCCCTTCATTTAGTTGTATACACGGAACATACCTCCATGAATTTGAAGCTACTGTGGAACGACGGAAAACAAAAAAATGACCGTTTCGATTAATCAGTATAAATTTTTGCATAGTCACTGAAGCGACGTAATATCTTTGGGGAGAGAGCTTTTTTCGACCAATGTGAATTGTTTCCGTTTTGTTGGCCGTGGGGTCCTTTTTGTTCGGAAGCGTATTCGCCAAGCCGGCCGTGGTGGTCTCGCGGTTAAGGCGCTCAGTCCGGAACCGCGCGACTGCTACGGTCGCAGGTTTGAATCCTGCCTCGGGCATGGATGTGTGTGATGTCCTTAGGTTAGTTAGGTTCAAGTGGTTCTAAGCTCTAGGGGACTGATGACCACAGATGTTAAGTCCCATAGTGCTCAGAGCCATTTGAACCATTTTTGAACCGTATTCGCCAATAGTTCTATGTTCTGTTCCAAGTTCTGTTGAATGCAAGTGGTAGACCCTTTTTGGAGAGAAGGCAGGTGAAGTCTATGCTTTTGTGGAGCTTCTACAATGAATGAATAATTGAGTGATACCAGTTAAATGTAATTGCTGTAGTGAATCTTTGTTGGAGTGGTTACGATTATTCTGAGAGCAGGAATGTAACCGTGTGGTTGCACGTTGTATAATAGCAACTCATAGGTTTCTCATACTTAGTTGGTGCAAGGTGATTATACCATCGTGCAATACCTGTTCACTTCGTGCTGTAAATTCAAACTTGGTACCCTATCTTGAAGTACGAAATAGTTTTCGCTGTGTTCGTATCATTGAGATGGGAACAGAATGTTTCGACTGCTTGTCGTGAATCTGAACCTTGTCCTTGTAGGTTTGACTACCGATGTTGGATTGTAAAATAATTTCTTTGCGTTCAGCAAGAATATAATTGCTTATCAATCTTCTAATTTTGCATTTACATCTTTGTACATATTCCATTCCTTGTATTAGGACACCAGATCGTGCCACGCTGCAACCAGCCATCTTGTGATGTCTGTTTTGGTGCATCGACAATAATGTAATAACTTACAAATTTGTAAGTTATCAGGTTTCAGGTACTGATGAGGTAGGTCGACCGATGTTGTTTCACCAACTGCTGCTTACCTGAGATCGTGGGGAATAAACACGCACGCAACAGTTATGTTACATAAAGCAGGATAACTATGAAACTAAGGAAAAAAAATCAAGCGCCACTAAGGAATTATCCGAATCCACGGTAATCTGTTGATGTGATGGATATGTACAGACAAATTATCACAATTTTAAAAAATGTATCTAGGCGCTCAGTCCGGAACCGCGTGACTGCTACGGTCGCAGGTTCGAATCCTGCCTCGGGCATGGATGTGTGTGATGTTCTTAGATTAGTTAGGTTTAAGTAGTTCTAAGTTCTAGGGGACTGATAACCACAGATGTTTAGTCCCATAGTGCTCAGAGCCATTTAAAAAATGTAAATAGTTTGTGCAAGAGAAACAGCTTCAGAAATTGAGCGAGTCAATTAGGCCTTGGTCCGCCCCTGACCCCAATGCAAGCAATAATTCGGCTTGGCATTGACTATAGAGTTTTTGGATGCCCTCTGCAGGATATCGTGTCAAATTTTGCCCAATTAGCGAGTCAGATTGTCAAAATCCCCGAGATGCTTGGAGGCCCTGCCCAAAAAGTTCCAAACTTTCTCGATTGGGGAGAGATCAGGCGACCTTGCTTGCCAAGGTAAGGTATGTCAAGAACGAAAACAAGGAGTAGAAACTTTCTCCAGGAGCCGGTGGGCATTAAGTTGCTGAAATATAAGCCCAGAATGGCTTACTACGGAGAGTGGAGTATCGTCGGCGTAAATGAAGTGGCTCAACTGACCGTTACCCCTGATAGTCGCGCCGTACGTTCGGCGACAGACAGGTTGGGCATCTCGAGACACGTTTCCGCTGGTCATCGGGGCTCAGTTCGAAGCGGGACTCACCACTGAAGGTAATTCTACTCCAGTCATTGAGAGTCCAGGCGGATGACGTCTCTGGAGACGTCCCGGACAGCAGTGGGATGCCAACCTGACTGCCGCCCGCCATACACTCCGACAACCAGGAGCGATGGTCTGGGGTGCCATTCGAATTCATGTCAGGACCTCTTTGGTGGTCATCTGCGTCAGCGTTGTAGCACAGCGGAATGTCGACGATATTCTGCGCCCCGTTCTGTTGCCCTTTATGATAAGCCAACTTACGCTTACATTTCAGGAAGATAATGCCTGCCTACTAAGCCGTGGCGCGACTAGCGCCAGGGATATCTTTCGCTTAGGCACTATCGATTCCCTTCGACAGCAGTTTGTCTTTGGAGCCTTGGCCTGCTCAGGATATAGTGGGGCAGTATCTAGTGGAACAGGAGAACAACGCTGGGCACGGTACGCGGAAGTGCGCGTATTAGCGAGACATTGGGGAGAAGACAGAGAGCACGGTGTGCCTGAGTACGGGCGGCAGTTAGCGCTTGATCGCACTGGGGTCAGTAACAGCGGGGCCGTCGCTGTGGCTTCTTGGCAGCCTCGTGGAGTTATGCATATGCTCGCTTCCGTGAAGGAACACGCAGTTACTATCGGACTAAGCAACGTCTGGCGTCTACGCCACATCCATCCAGCAGCTGGCACCATGTTAAGTAATTCAAGTCCTACCAACGATTAGTGAAATATAATGATTGCTCTTGAGGCAGCAAAGCGTTGCAAGGACTGTGATGTGATATTTCATGCCTCTTCAGTGTGTGCTTCGCTCCTTAATAGTAGTGTTCTTACATCAGCTGGCAAGTGTCTAAAACATTGATCCGTGTGCGCAGCCTTACCGAACGATCTATATTCCGTTTTTAAAGATTGCCGTGTGGTACCTTACAGGCCCACATAAGGTGCTCCATGTGATGCTTGGGTTTTAATGAGCCAGTTCCGTTCGCATCATTCGTGTACGTGGTCCTGCTTAAAGGAATGAAATCAGTTTTATTATTGTCAATTTTATCGAAGTAGTTTTCTGTATATGATTGAGTATTAAGGCGAAGGAAAGGTTTTTTTGTACACTTATATCGCTTCTAATTTATGTGTTTACCAAACCCTGGCGTGGGAAGCAAGTTCACCGGATTTCTTTCCAATTGAGAATGTTTGGAGCATTATGGGCAGTACTCTGCACTCAGCTTGGGATTTTGACTATCTAACGCAGCGGTCGAACGGCATTTGGCACGATATCCATCACGAGGACATCCGACCACTCTCTCAATCAATGCTAAACTGAAAAACTGCTTGCCTAAGGGCCAGAGATGGACCAACGAGTTATTGACTTGTTCAATCGGTGAAGCTCTTTCTCTTGAGTAAGTTATCCAATTTTTCTGAAATTGTAATAACTTGTCTGTACACGTATACGGTTTGCGTCTCATTTGGATAATTCCTTATTGGTGCCCCGTTTTTTCCATAAAGCGTACTTTTTTGGGCATAGAAATTATGCTTTTACATAGCTTGAAGGTTTTTAGGGCTTGTCAGTGCCCATGGGAGTAGTTACTATTTTTATTAGAACAGACCTCTTTCAGACTTAAAAATGTGTGATGTTTCATTTAAGAACGTAGAAAAACATAGTAATCCTAAATGACAGGTTTAATGTGGCTCGCCATGATATCCTATCCCACGCCAACTTCTTCGTCTCAAAGCAGTAGCTACACACGATGGCCACTGTTATTTGTCGGATACGTTCCAATCTCTGTCTACGTTTTATCCTTTACAGCTCGCTCTAGTGATTCTACGGAATGCCTGAAGGGTGAGCGTTACAGTGAAAATTGATACAGGACAGAGTTGAAGGGACCTTGAGATACGTGACTGAGAGGGGCGGCGAATGTTACACGGAGAAGGCAAAGGAACGATCAGGGTTGTCGGGGAGAGCGCTAGAGGGCGGGTGGGGGCGGGCCGGTTTGTTGACTCACGGCGCCGGGTGGCGCAGGCTGGCGGCGTGCATTACCGGCAGAGTGAGGCTGGCGCCAGGGTTTATGGACGAGCGGCAGCTGTTTTCTCGGCTGCTGCGCTGACAAGAGTGCGCCCACCAGCGAGCTCCGGTTGCAGCCCTCTCCCTCTTTGGAAGCTAAGCGCCAGCGTTCTGGCGAGGCACGAACTAACTCCCGTAAAACGGTCGTCTCAAAGACTTCGGTACACGCTTTACCAGAAGTTAAAAATGTATGTTCTGGGATTGATCAGCATGGGAAAATGAGACGGATGCAGGGCATCCGATGGTGTTACGAGAAAATCTTCGAAAGAAAAGACTGTTTCCTGTCACCCGCGGAGGTTTTATTTCTCCAAAAGCCTCGACCTAGTGGGTACACTAACCTTGCTACGGCAGCAGGAAGCTGCTGCAGTTGAACTGAGAAGTATTGTGCCCCAAAGGGAAGAACTAGTGGACACGTCCGGTAGCGGAAGAGCTGGCAGAGAAGAGAGAGTTCCCGATATCGACGCATTCTTGCCAACTCGACCGGTGCGACGCAGGTCACCCTCATCCTCTTTACCCAGTCTTCCAACTGGTGGGCAGAGAGTGCTTCAGTGGGCGTCCCTCCGTCGCCAGTACTCAACATAGTGTCTATAGTCAGCGATACAGCCGTGGGACGATGTTCACCGCGACTGAGCGTGGATGTAACGCAAGACATCCGGTATTATGCCGGCCCAAGCTCAGCCACTGTCTTACCAAAGAGGCCATACCAATAAGTCGTAAGAAAGACAGTTAAATGGAAAATACGAAAAAAAGATTTTAAATCCACTTTTCCGCTCAGTAAAACTGCTCATTGGCCACACAGATAACAGGTACTCAGGCACACACTGTGTCCCAGTTCCGTTAGAACTATAACTATGAAAAATAAAATCCTCGGGAAATTTTCACAAAATCACTGTATGTGTTCGAAATAGTCTCCCCTTGAATGAAAACACAGCAGAAATTGTTCTAAGAATGTTAGGTAACAGTCACTGTAACCTTTTTTGTAGTTGCATTTGGTACTGCAGAATAATTTTCTTGGATGTCGCTAATTGCGTCATAACGTTGTCCTACCATTGCCAACTTCAATTAGGAGATCAACCAGACTTCGCCTGCGGCAAAATTCGGCGACTGCGGCGGGTGATCCAGGGCTGTGATCCATTTGCTAGCCAAAAACTCGTCACAGTCCTCGCTTCGTGGACTGGGGTATCGTCGCGGAGGAGCAACCAGGAACCAGCCTCTCGGTATTCGGCGCGAATTTGACAAATTCTCGCCCACAAACGCAGGAGGACTCAAAAGACTTGACGTTGCCTCTCTGCTCCACTGCCATTTTCCGACGCGGATCACAGACGTACTTTTATATTCGCTGTCAGGATGACTGCTGGAGCAATGCTTTGTTTGAAATTTCAAGGATCGTAACGCTCCAACTCGCCACGAGATAGCGTTGACGTTTGGAATTTCACACAAGCAATCCTAAGGGAAATGGGATACACTGTATCATGCGTAGCTTTGGCGTAGCGTAAGTTAAACCAGAGTAAAATGTAAATTACATCAGAACTCGTCGAACTATCATATTCCAAACAAAAGTAAAAGAGATTTGACGTACATACCATATTGAGAAGTTAATGTTAAGGTGATGTTGGGAATTGGAAGAAAATGGCTCTGAGCACCACGGGACTTAACATCTGAGGTCATGAGTCCCCTAGAACTTAGAACTACTTAAACCGAACTATCCTAAGGACATCACACAAATCCATGCCCGAGGCAGGATTCGAACCTGCGACCGTAGCGGTCCCGCGGTTCCAGACTGTAGCGCCTAGAACCGCACGGCCTCAGCGGCCGGCTGGAATTGGAAGACTCGTAAGATCTTCAAACCATTAGATGGCTGCCTGAATGATAGTAACAGAACGGGCAACAAACAAAATCTCAACTGATTTAGTCACAGAGTACCGGTTGGGACAGGTGGAACATGTGCCGAAGTTGTGCAAGCGCTAGTGTTTCAACAGACCTTCATCGTGGGAGGTAACCTCACAATGAATATGGTCGCCGCCACCAATAACAGTTAATGTGCTTGTTCTTCGTTTACAGGGGGCTTTCAATAAGACATGCCACACATTTCTTTCTGAAAACAGGTAGGCTTCATTCAGGATTCCAATACACCACATTATTCCCCACTCCTTTGTCTAGAAAACCATATTTATCAACATAATATCCGCTCAATACGACGGCCTTAACTCGCCTACTGGTCAACGTCGCACCCAACATCTTACTGCATTAACAACCCTGCCCCCTCTCACCATCCACTGTCAACGAACTCCTTGGCGCGGAATGCATCCTTCCCTCGGACGAACAGATGGAAGTTCTTTATGGTCTTCAGTTAGGCGGAGAGGAGTCCAGTGGTTACACACCTACGAGTAGCCCAGCTGGTGGACAAGTGTGTTAGCACTACCAGCCGAGACGTCCAGTTGAGCAGCGAGGTGCCTGACTGTGATCCGTCGATCCCTCAAATGAGAGTGTCTGCAAGTTCCACCATTTCAGGAGCCACAGCTGTGTGCGGGAAATCGCATAGGTTTGTGCTACTTGTTACCACAGTGACAGTCGCATCGCCCAATGACTCATAGTGGTTTTCTTCACTGTTGGTTCTCTGTAGACATTCTGCAAGAGCCTATGAATTTCTGCGATCGACTTCCCGTCAAAAGCAATTCAACGAGAGGTCTCCCCGTGGAACGCACTTCCGTTACAGACGCCGTGGATATGTTGCAAGAAACCTTCTGCTACCGATGATACTGGCAAAACTCTACTTGGTAGGAAGATTACCGTCGCTTATCACGCACTACAGCTTCTGCAAGTTACTCTCTGTAATACTGGTTTAACAAATTCGTGTGGCCCACGAAATTACAGGCCCCTGCGAGTTGCTGCTTGGGTATTAACACTTTCTAGCGGGTGGGTTTAACCAACCGGTAAAAATTTTAAGGCAACAGACAATGCAATCTTTAGAACCACTACAGAAGGCACCTATGCCATGCTTAATAGGCAGCATAGGGCTTTTATTTATTTTCATTTGTGTACCCACCATGCGACTGAGGTAATGACTAATTTTAGGTTTCACCTATTCTTTGTGTTGTTTATTATAAACGGAGGAAATGATCAGTGAATGATATAGATTAATTGATATTTATTTAATACTCATAGCATCTCAACAATTAACGGTGTATGTATTGGAATAATTACCGTCCATTCTTATGCAGTAGCTGCTCTCATATTATACATTATCATAACTGGTCTCTCTAGTTAACGGGATTTACTTTGGCCGCGTAATTATGGAAAAGGGGGAGGGGAGCGCAGACCTGGCTTCAGTGGAATTTTATGCAGGCACACAACTATACTTCAACCTATGCCTTCCCTAGACATTACGTTTAATTACTATAGGTCACACAGAACAAGTTCAGCAAAGACACTACAAGCGAACTCGGTCAGGGCGAAATAGTACCTGCCAAAATATTTCAATTTTCATTAAAACGTACGCTGAAGAGTCGGTAGTAAGTGGTGCACTTGACTATGACTGCCAACTTTGGTTTAATCCTGCGTTCCAAAACAATACCACGTTACAGAGCTTGAAGGTGGGATGGACATTTACTATCATACGGCGGGAAAATTTTGTAAGTACTTATCACATCAATGGGTATTAAAATCTGAACTTTTCCTAGATACAACAGTTTAAATCGTATATTTTATGTAACCCATTTCATTGTAAGCAAATCTAATAGTTATGGGGCACAAGAAACATTTACTAACTATCACCTTGGTACTATACCGCACACGTGGCCATACTGCGATAGCCAACAGAAATGCAAAAACACCGACACACAAGATTATTCCTTCCCTATGTTACACTCAAGCAGTACCGTATATTTATTCACTCGTCTGCTGTACATTTTCATCCCGAATACACTTTACCAATGTGGCGGTTGCTCCAACCAACCACGTGGTGGGAAACCAAGTACACAAAGAAAACATATGAGAAATAATAAAATCCTCCAAAATATTACTGTGAAAGAAACACTACACTAAAATACATTAAATGAGTTAACCTCTGTTATGCACAGAGCAATAATAGTACCGTGAGCTTAAGGCCCATGGTGGTTGCCTGACCAAGGCCCAAACACAAAGTTCCTGCTTAAATTTGACCAAATTACGAAAATAAACTCCATCATGGGGGTTTGTGGTAATCTCACAACTCCCTTATGGGGGTTTTGTGGTAATATCACATCTGATTTCAACATCTGGACCTTAGTAACGAACAGATTTGAAACATTCTAATAGCTTTGTTAATATTACCATAAGTCGAGAGCTGCGTCTTCCATGTCCGCTCAGCCTCGCTACCCAGCAACAAGCGCGTCTGCGGCTACATTGCCTAGCCGTTGCTAGTTCAAAAGGTGGTGGATGGGGTGGTTCGCCAACCTAACAGAGCCGATACTCGTGCCTACGCAGTCTCTGTGGCCTGACTTGCACACTTTCTTTGCCAAACTTGTCCGCGTTTAGGGGTTGGTACTATCCTACCACAGTACCACCCTACTCATGCAATGCTACAACCTCTGACTAAAGCTTCCTGCTACTTCACGTAATTTCTCATTCATACAGCCCAGGTCGCACAAGGGAAAGGATGCAGGGAAACGTGGCACACATGAAACAAAATAAATAAATAAACACCGTTTGGTCCATTCTCTCCTTCTTCTTACCCACTGATTCATTTCTGCAGAGTAAAAACACCCTCGCTATAATTCTCCTGCGCCGGAATTTATTGAGAAAAATATGGAACGGGACAAGTTCAGTTTCATCACTCTCAGGTATATTGGAAGAAAATGGACTCAGGGCTGTCTTTCCGATGGAACGACAGTCCAGGACATTTTCTTAACTGGTGCCACGAGGAGGAGACCCTATCTCTACGCTACACCAATCCGTTATTATTATTATTATTATTATTTTTGTTAGTTCAAAGTACATCATTTGAAATAGTTCACTTGCCAAGGCCACACAAAAGAATACCACTGACAGTGACCATTGGCACAGATGTTCATAACATTACAAAAATTCAATAAATGAAATCATCTTAAGCAATTAATCGCACGTATACCCAATACAGGTTGGTACTCACTTCGTAAACACACTAAATTATCTTAAGACACAAGAATCAAATACTCATTACAGGGATGACTGTTAGTGTATCTCAACAAAAAACATAGTATGTTCTATGTAAAGCATTCAATGCAATCAATAATATAAAAGACTCAGCCTACAATGGCTTCCCAACATTTTCTGTTATGTCTATTACTTATTCAACAATCATGCAAAGCATCGAAAAAGTAGTAAACCTTGAATGTAATTAATAATGATACACACCCAGCCTCCAATGGCTCCACAAACATTTACTGTTATGCATATTACCTAGTCACTAATCAGAAACTCTGATAAAGAAAATACACATTTGAAACTGATCACTACTGGAGACGATTTGCTCGTAATGAAACTCTTAATAAAATATTTGAGACTGATCACTACTTGAGTATATTTGCTCATAATGAACCTCTTAATAGTTAATCTCTGATTAACTCCAAATCGCAAATTAAACTAGTACAAAACTATACAGTGGCACATTAGGTAGGCCACAAATATCATTGGAAAAACAACTTTGTATTTTAACAAATTATTAAGTTTTATCTAATTTGTTCTTTACTGATTAGATGTGAAGTTATGTACGTCATGAAAGCAAGGTAATGATCTATCTTTATCAACTTAACTCACACAGTCAGAGTCGTTTTAAACATATTATGATCTCATAACACCTGATTACGTTATATCTACTATGTTTAGGCTTAGGGCCTCCTTGTAAATGCACAAATTTAGTTCTGGTCAGACGAGAACGAGGGAAACACCGTCGAACTACTTTCTGATTGTGTTATTAGCCAACATCTTGCCTTGAGCCAGCAAATTTTTTGATCGTCGCACTGCCCCATTTTCAGGCTGATAAATGTCACTAAACAACATACCCTCCATCACGCTTCTAAGAGAAGAGATAATTAAATGTTTTGAAGCAAAACATTTTCTCTTTCTTCTCTGGTCAAAAGATACTGTCCTGTTGCACGTTCCACCAAAGAAAGGAAACACCAATGAAATGACTAACTTGGGACAAACAACATTTCATATCCTACTAAACATATTTAAATGAGTCACAAACAAGAACACAGAATATTAATATGAGGATATCTTGACAAAGATCCACATTATGCACATTATCAAAGTACCAACTGTCAAGCTAGTCGGGCTATTGTTTGGCACGCCCTACGTTTGAGTAGTCACACGGAACTACGAAGTCACACGCGCACCACGTCGGGTAGGTCTCTCTTCCAAAGGAACTTGGGGGTAACTCTGCCGACTCTCCTTCAACCCATGCTGTCTCTTTACATTTATTGCATCTTAGACAAATTCTTTCTGCAAAATTATGGTGGCAAACTAGTTGTCTATTTGCAGTCAACACACTGTCAGAAACCAGTTCCTCTTTTTGTATTAGCCTTAGAAAAAAGTGACTAGTGGAATCAACTGGACCAACAGTACATCAGTTCCAGTAATCCGAATAAAGCCATTTGTCAAACAACTACACTGCATGTACACGTTCCTAAGTTGTTGAGCTACTCTTGCTGTCCTCAGCCCACTTCCGAATTCTTTAACAGGTATTTGCCATGACTTACAGGCCTAAGTTCTGTGATGAACAGTTTCTAGCCTGGCAATGCAGTTCGTGTCTACCCCTCACCATCTTGGATCACCAAAACACAAGTGAAGTTCATCATGACTGCACACACACACTTTACCCAATTAAATATTATCTATGCTCTCTTTCTACAGTAGTGGAAATAAGTATTCATACACTAGAGTGTGGAAAATTAAACTGTATTTATTGACAATACGAAACCAAAAACACTAATTGGATATGCACTATACACATTGGCCAGTCGTCAATGCAGCTATGCTGGTTTATAGAACTAGAATGAACAAGCCTTTACAAAGCAAAATACAAAAACGTCTGCCAAGTTCTCTACTGTGCTGGGAATTAAGTAATCATACACCAACAGAAAACAACACTTCTAACAAAGACAGAACATGTTTAATACTTCCTATGCATACCCTTCCGATGTATTACTTCTCGCAACCTCTATGGCACGAATGGACCAATTTTCTTGTAGTTACCGAAGTGATACCTTCCCGTTCCCGAAGGAGAGTCTCTTTCAAAGAGGCATTACTACGGATGTCGTGTTTTTACAATCGTGTTTCCAGCTCACTCCACAAGTGTTCTATGGGATTCAGGTCCGGACTCTGAGCTGGTGTTTTAAGAGTGTATGGAGTGCTGTAGAGCAACCACAGCCGAACAGTTTGCGCCGTATGTTTGGAATCATTGTCCTGTTGGTACCTTCCACAAACACTAATTTTCCGACACCGGAGGCTGACATACAGCCCCATACCATCACTTCACCACCTTCGTGCTTCACCGTGGGTTGAATGTTGTTTCGGTCGAGGTCTGTATTCGGTATTCTCCAGACCAAGATCAAAATGGTTCAAATGGCTCTGAGCACTATGGGACTCAACTGCTGAGGTCATTAGTCCCCTAGAACTTAGAACTAGTTAAACCTAACTAACCTAAGGACATCACAAACATCCATGCCCGAGGCAGGATTCGGACCTGCGACCGTAGCGGTCTTGCGGTTCCAGACTGCAGCGCCTTTAACCGCACGGCCACTTCGGCAGGCAGACCAAGATCCTACCATCATTTTGCACGATATTAAATTTGCTTTCATCACTAAACAATACAGTATCCCAAAAGTTTGCTGTCTTGGATACACGCTGTTTCCCGAATTCCATCCGCCACTTCCTGTTCTTTTTGCTGATGTAGAACTTTCGTCTCGGGACCCTGGCTCTGTAGCCCGAACGATTGAGAATGGTACGAACTGCCCTTGGAGTGATGTCCTTTCGGAAGTGGTCATGTACATATGCAGATAGTGCCGACGCTGTCGTTTTTGCTTTTTTGTCGATGATTCTTAGTAGCGTTCTGGTCTCTCTTGCTGTAAGCTTCTGTGGACGACCGTGTCGTTCACTGTTTATTACTACATGTCTGTCCTTACATCGCTTAATGATAGATTGCACAGTCGCTCAGCTTCGTTCTATGATGTTCGCAATTTCGGCATACAACTTATGTTGAAGATATTGGGCGACAACGATTTTTCGTTCCTCAACGGTCGTTTCCTTCCCCTTGCGACCCATTCTGCTGTTCCACGGTAACCACGCCCGATGTGCTGTTGCTTCACGGCCGCCACACGACTATACAAGTCTGGCATGCACTTCGGGCTGCGACAGACGTTTGTTTGGTTGAAAGTAGTCCGCTGTATGAATACATTTTGCCCTGTCGTAGCCCGTACGGAGTGTAACATATTTTATTTTCCCAGAATAGATTCATGGCATACGGGATGCTTCATTACCAAGAACATGGTTATCTGACGCTACATCATCGTACTTATTCGTATCGGCGCTGTGTGTGACTTACTATCCCAACACACTATCGTAGTTTGTCACCATCTACTGTATGAATACTTATTTCCATGAATGTAAGTTCGAAATCCGCTGTCTTTGCATTGAAAGTTCTACAGCGTGTTCTCCCTTTACTAATGAGGCTAGCAGTCCCTTCGCCCTTGCAAAAACGACAGTGTTGTCTATCACCAACTAACAGGTTACGTAGCGCTAATGGCCTCTGCCAGAGTCGCTGCCTCCTGTGTCCCGGCAGAGTGACATTGCAATCTCCATCGGACACGATGCCTCGTAGCGATAGCAATAGGGGTCTCCTTTGTAGAGGAAAGAGTTTAGCCACTGTGACCGGCCGTGACCCTTTTGCAGGTGGGCGCCCAGAGTCGCCGCTGGCCGTAGCTCGGGCCGTGCGTCAGTGCGCGCCGCCTGTCAGCTGCCGCATGGTGGAGAGGGAAAGGTAATGCGAGACTCCATTCACAAGTCACGGCTGCCGCTCGCGTTCACGGGATCAGCTGTTTGACAGGGACAGGTCCTCCCGTGTCCTTGCTACCCAGTAACTGACGGGCTGCCCTTTTCTCCTCACAGTCGCCTTGCAAAATTTAAATATAACAATCGTTTGCAGAATGAGATTTTCGCTCTGCAGCGGGGTGTGCGCTGATATGAAAGTTCCTGGAAGATTAAAACTGTTTGCCGGACCGAGACTCGAACTCGGGACCTTTGCCTTTCGGGGACAAGTGCTCTACCATCTGAGCTACCCAAGGACGACTCACGGCTCGTCCTCACAGCTTTACATCTGCCAATACCTCGACTCCTACCTTCCAAATTGTCTACCACACAGTTTTAATCTGCCAGGAAGTTTCATAACAGTTGTTACTCCCTTAAAATTTAAGGGTCCTCAATTCCTCTGTTGTTTGTACAAAGTACAATTTTCAGTTAACGTACTGTGCACCAAAACTTAATTATCTATGGATTTCGCTAGAGCTTTACAATTGATGGCGAATAGTTATTAATAAAAATAAAACAAACCTAAATTGCCACATATTACATGTTTACTTACAAACACAGGTCTCTAAAATGTCCATTCTCATGTGTGAGGCACTTCAATTACTAAATGCATTAATAATACAGGTCTTTTGAGACCTGAACAATAGCTGAGTAAAGAAAATATGTCTCCTGAAGTCTTAACAATGTTGGAGGCATCCTATAATGACTAGCCTACCTTTTGTTTAAATGTAGTCGATTGCCCATAAAGGAGTAAATTGAGGAGTCAATCAGGACAGGTATGCAATTCACTACATCACAATCTACCTCTCCATGTCCAAGATTCTGCTTGCTCACATCTCATAGATTATCTGGGTCTAAGTTACTTGCTCAGTACCCGAATCATTTACAAACCACAATATGGTCTTATGTATGCCCTTTTCCTTTCATATCGCCCATTCCTCTAATCTAACTTCAAAACAGGTTATATGTTTTATTATTGTTCATTTACCACACACAGAAAGCTAAAAAAGGTAACGTATCCGCTCATCCATGAGGGTATGATCAGGATAACTCTGCAACAAATGCTAAGTAGACAATTACACAGTACAAGAGAATAATACATAAAATCAAAACTCTCATTGGAACGATACCACCTGGAGTTATTACCTCGTAATTTGTCCAAATTACGAAAATAGCACCCTCATGTGGGTTTCATGGTAATCCCACACCAGATTTCAACATCTGAAACTTAGTAACGAACAGATTTTGACATTCTAATAGCTTTGTTAATAACTAGGTTTGTTTTGTAAATCAGCCTTACGCTAACACAATTAGTTTATTTTTATATTTACCCAGACATGTTTCGACACCAATGTGTTATCTTCTGTGTGTCAAATTTTTATTTCTGTAATGTACAGTATCACATGCACTTACACAAAATGTGGCGAAATGTGATCTGAGCAGACACTACTGACAACGCGCTCAGCGGTATTATGTTATTGTCGTTGCTCACTTGTTCATCATTGGTCTTGTGTTTGTTATGGCGCTGATTTTGCGTGGGGATATTATCAACCTGTACCACATCAAAGACAGCCTGAAGATGACGCAAATGAAGCGTTGAAACTGGTAGCGACGAAATAAATTAAAATCATAAGGACGGCTGTAGGTGTTTTTATTTTTTGTCACTATATATACAGGGAGACAATTATTAAACTATATGAGATAAAATCGTCATAGCTTTTAAACGGTTTTCCGTAGGAAGTTAAAGCTGCTTGGTTGGCTGCAGGGCATGATGGGAATTAGTACGAGCAGTATATTTTCGATAGCGACGAAGCCCACTTTCATTTGGATGGGCTCGTCAGTAAGCAAAATCGCTGCAGTTGTGGACTGGAGAATCCGTATTTCGCATCCTGCCTCGGGCATGGATATGTGTGATGTTCTTAGGTTAGTTAGGTTTAAGTAGTTCCAAGTCTAGGGCACTGATGATCTCAGATGTAAGTCCCATAGTTCTTAGAGCCATTTGGACCATTTGAAAATACAACACTGTGCAATGTCCTTGTCAAACAGCTGATCCCCTGAACGCGAGCGGCAGTTGGGACTTGTGAATGGAGTCTCGCATTACCCTTCCCCCTCCACCATGCGGCAGCTGACAGGTCCACAGCAGTCCAGATGGCACGCACCTCTGTTTTCTTGGAATCGGAAAGTCTCTTCACCCGCTGCGGTGACTGTGTTGTATGAAATGTCCGGTCACGGAATAATCGGGACGATATTTCTTGATGGCACGGTGACTACCGAATGATATGTGAATGTTTTGGAAGATTATTTCATTCCCATTATCAAAGTAACTCTGATTTCGACAAGATGTGATTCATGCAAGACGGGGTCGACCTTTTCGAAGGAGGAGAGTGTTAGATGTTCTGGAGGAGCACTCTGGGGAGCGCATTCTGGCTCTGGGCCTCAGTCGGCCGCCATATTCGGCAGATCTCAACATATGCGACTCCTTGTTGGATCTAGATTAAAGACAAGGTGTATAACACTAACTCCAAAATCATTGCTTAGCTGAAAACAGCTATTCAGGAAGTAAGACAACATCGATGTTCCGGCACTTCAGCGAATGATGTAGAATTTCACTATTCGTCCGCGCCACAACATCGCCAATGATGGCAGGCATATCGAACATGTCATAACCTAAATCCGAATATCTACAGTGACGTTTACACGTCGAATAAATTGTGTGTACGCCGTAGTTTGCAACTAATTTACGGTTTTTCTCATATAGTTCAATAATTGTTACCAAATATATTTACAAATGGTTCAAATAGCTCTGAGTACCATGGGACTTAACATCTGAGGTCGTCAGTCCCCTAGACTTAGAACTACTTAAACCTAACATACACATCCACGCCCGAGGCAGGATTCGAACCTGTGAACGTACAGCAGCGTGGTTCCGGACTGAAGGGTTTAGAACCGCTCAGCCACAACGGCCCCCTGTGTATTTACATGTGTAGGCTGTTGCAGAAATGATGGTCAATAATTCACACATGGAACGTACAGGACAAAAGTAGCTAGAAAGCTCCAATAAACATGGGTCCACAAATCAACGTTGTAGAAATACAACACTTTTTTTTGCTGCGGTTCATCAGTGTCTAGGAACACATAGCACCTCTAAACGTTAAAGTACATGTTGGAAACGTTGCCCATGCATCTGAACGCAACACGGAACTCATCTCTGAAATGAGTTGCGAATCCTCTCAGGCAGTCCTGGGGAATTAGGTACATACTGGAAGGCTCCTTCTATCCGCAAGCGTAATTCCTCAAGAGAGTTGGCCTCGGTAGCGTAGACCGGGCTTTTGACATGACTCCACAAACAGAATTCGATGGGATTTAAATCCGGAGGCCTTGGAGGCCATGGCACAGTCCCTCTTTTACCTATCCCATGTTGATCAATCATCCGACTAAGCTGGTGCACTCGTAAATGAAACAGTGCTGGAGGACCGTCATGCACGAACCAACTCTGGGTGTTGCTTCAGTGGGACATCATCTTGTACATCCGGAAGAGGCCGCAGAAACCGCATGTAGGAAGTGTGGTCCAATTATTTTGTCTCCTAGCAGTACTGCCCAGATGTCCTACTAATAACGTTGTTTAGGTCATGGCACTTATTTTGCATTAGAATTGACATCGGCGCTAATGTGACAGTTATGGTGGTTAAAAATACCGCCAAGGGTAAATCGAGTGTCATCCGTGAACAGAATACTGCTTGCATTCGAACCTGCGACCGTAGCGGTCGCGTGGTTCCAGAATGAAGCGCATAGAACCGCTTGGCCGCACTGACCGGCGATTTGGTGTCACTTGTGCCTTACCCACACTCCTAAACATCTGTAGTTCCACTGTTTCCGATGTGATAGTGAAAGGACACGTACAGCACAAAAGCGTACAGGCCCACCTCGTCTGTTAACTGGCAGAGACAGCCGACAGTAGAAGGAGATCGTAATGTGTAATAGGCAGACATCCATCCAGACTATCACACAGCAATTCCAAACTGCATCAGGATCCACTGCAAGTACTATGACTGGCGGTTGGTGAGAAAACTTGCATTTTATGGTCGGGCGGCTGCTCATAAGCCACACATCACGCCGGTAATTACCAAACGACGCCTCGTGGTTACGAAACAGTAACACCCCTGTAATGGACGAACTTTTAAGTCATTTTCAGCCAGGTGTCCGGATACTTTTGATGACGTAGTGTGTATTATGTATTACGTAAATATATTGATACATCATGTATATTAGAAAATGTGTAACCTATGTCCGTCTAAATGTTTATTAGAGTTGTAAGTTTGCTACTTTAATTTGGTATGATGAAAGCGGTACTGATGGACAATAAATGCGGGTTAAAAGCTGTGAGCTGTCTGGGGAAGTTAACCTTGCATTGCTGCGCAACTGTTTCACCAGGTAACTAGTCTAGGTTTACCAAATTCCCAAACAGACTAACATTAATTATAATCTTTTAATAGTCATACAACAACCGGTAATATATATATATATATATATATATATATATATATATATATATATATATATATATAAGGAGAATTTAAATAAAAAGAAAGAAATCAGTTTATATTTGGAAATTTATTTTAAGATTGATCATTGAAATTTCAGCATATTAAACGTGAGTTATAACTGAGCTGGTGCCTTATTTAGGATTTTGAAAATGTGAGATTGTAATCTTACGGAACACATAAAATATGGAGCCAAGATTGGGAGACTGCATACAACACTGCATTCATAAAATAACACACGAAGAACGTTGAAAGATAAGCAAGAGGAAATTAACCACAATCAACCGATTCAGTTTTCACCCAAAGAAATTACGTTCGTAGCACAATCCTCTCTGTCATGTAATTACCACACACTGGTATACTAAATTCATACTAACTCTCTGCGAAATCTTCCCAAAAAGAATAGCTGAGGGCTACTTTGTGATTACACCACATGCTTCACGTGGTCAACTTGGTTTACACAAAGCGTATAACTCCACAATAATTTTGATAATTAAAATAAATTAGATCTAAAAGCAATTTACAAAAGGAAAACCTCGAACTGGTTACTAACGTCTTATTATTAGCCTGATGGGTCAAACAGTTATATAAGCACGTGGTACTGGTCTCGCAAAGTACACCCCACGTGGGTTGAACATAAAGAAAAGTTGCTATATTGAAAAATATTGTCAAGACGAGACGTTATAATCACACAAGCATTCGCATTTAAGATTGATCTTAGTTAGAGTTACTGATCAACACGTGGTTCCACTTTACTCACAAAGTAGTGACAAAGCAACTACCGGAAAATAATCTGAACTTCACACGCGAATTACACTGCGTTGCAATTTAAGATAACATTAGATATTTTAGAGCTAAACCTGAAATAAAGGTGATTAAGTTTTCAGTTAGGCTGAACTTAAGAAATCCATTGTCCTACGGACTTAGCAGACACGCGCTTAGCCGGAGATCTTACCACTTCAGACGCTCGCCACGGACAGACTGACCTGCGCTCCTACCGAGCGTGCTTCCTGAGGGTGGCTCCAAAATACAAACGGAAGTGGCCAGAGGGGCAGCTTCCTATACCAACATGACAACGGACGGACAGAACCATACTAAGGATAGAAACCTCTTTGCTTTTAGAAAGCGTAGCTACCTGTTCCGACGTTGGTCCTACTGTTCTCTAGCAGACAGCCTTGTCTGCTACCCTCAAGCATGCAACTAGAAATACATTTGCTCATTCATCCTCTCACACAGAAGGGAAGGGGGATGACAGTATCTTATCATATACAGTATATAAAAGAAAGCGGATGTAGGTTCCGTATGAGACTGTGTGACATGAATTACATATAAACTGTGTTTTAAAGTGTAGTAGTGTGACAGATCGTTCTTGTTTATGCGTAAAAGTAACACGTTCCACTACTCAGTCTCCTCCCAGATAGTCAGAAACGCCACAGTAAATTTAGAAGAGGAATTTCTTCCATAAATGACAACAGATTTAAGAAATCAAACATGAAAGGAATCCAACAGAGACCTTTCAGAGTACTGTGAAAAATTTTATGTAAATCACTCAATTACTTTTCGAGATTATTTCAGATAATCTTTCCATTTTGTACTGGGTAGTTAAAAACAGTCCAGAAAGCTTTAACGCTGTTTCCGGGAAGGTTGTGCTGAGAAATGACCGTTAAGGAATAGGTTCCGAGTTAACTGGTATTGAAGTTAGCCTATCAGGTCGCTGTACGCGAAAATTCAAGCGGCCTGCCAGGACGGTGTTGGCAAAAGGTTCTTCGTTTGGTTCCCTAAAACCTAACAAGAGAGTGGTACAAAAACTCGACATAGGCAGTTAATAAGAATCGAAGCCTATACAAAGGCTGAGCTCTGTCATCTACGCTATGAGAACAACAAACAATAATTGTATCTAGCGGTCCACTTGAATTTGCGGGTGCAAAGACCTGACTAGTTAGCTCCAGTGCTAATTAACAGGCATGTGGCGTAATGAATTGATTGTTTTCTTCACAATTATTTCTCAGCATAACCTAGCCCGCAACACCTTTAGAAGCTGTTTAGGCTGTTTCAGTCCACCGTGTATATTATGTATATTAATGTAGTATACAAGCTACACCCAGCAACGTTTTGCTGTGGCTCAGTCTGTGTAAATGGATAAGAAAGAAAAGAGAAAGCACACGTTTCTAATACGTATGGGAATTGGGTACACGTCCTAACCTCCTTCTGGCCCCTGTCCATCTCCCCCAACCCATTTGTCCATCACCTCCTGCCCCTCTCTCCGTCCATCATCTCTCCCCACTCTTTCTATTCTCCTCTTGCCCTCCTCTCTCTTCTCCTCTCAGTCCATCAGGTCCTCCCCCCTTCCTTTGTCCCTCTTTTCTCTCCGTCTCCTTCTGCCCTTCTCTCTGTCCATCGTCTCCTCCCCATTTTCTGTCTCCATTTCCTCCTCCCCTCTCTGATCTTGAACCTTGTTTCTACATCTACTACATCTACATGGATACAATGAAAATCATCTTAAGTGCCTGGCAGAGGGTTCATCGAACCATCTTCCCAATTTTCTATTATTCCAATCACGTATAGTGTGCGGAAGGAACGAACACCTACATGTTTCGGTACGAGCTCTGATTTCCCTTATTTTAAATGATAATTAATTGAAACGTTCAGCTGCTGACAGGTGTTGTTGATATACCTCGATGGGGACAGACGAAAATGTGTGCTCCGACCGGGACTCGAACCCGAGAGTTCCTGCTTACATGGCAGACGCTCTATCCATCTGAGCCACCGACGACACAGATAGATAGCGCGACTGCAGGGACTTATCCCGTGCAAGCTTCCCGTGAGACCCACATTCTCAACTGTCCACAATCTACATACGTAATGTTCCTAATTTTAACGTGTTAATCGTTTCTCCCTATGTAGTTCGGCGTCAAAAAATTATTTTTGCATTCGGAGGAGAGAGTTGGTGATTGAAATTACGTGAGAAAATTACGCCGCAATGAAGAACGTCTTTGTTTTAATGACGTCCATCCCAAATACTGTATCATTTAAGTGACACTGTCTCCCCTATTTCGCGATAATACAAAACATGCTGCCCTTCTTTGAACTTTTTTGATGCCCTCCGTCAATCCTAACTGATGCACATCCCACACCACGCAGCAGTAAATAGGATGGACAAGCGTAACGTAGGCAGTCTCCTTAAGGGATCTGTTACATCTTTTAACTGCCCTGCCAATAAAACGCACTCTTTGGTTCGGCTTCGCCACAACATTTTCTATTTTCCTTACAATTCAAGTGGTTTGTAATTGTTATTTCCTAGGTATTTAGTAGAATTTACGTCCTAGAGATTTGACTGGTTTATCGTGTAATCGAAGTTTAACGGATTCCTTTTAACACTCACGTGGATAACCTCACACTAATCGTTATTTAGGGTCAACTGCCAATTTTCGCACCTTACAGATATCTTTCCTAAATCATTTTGCAATTTGTTTTGATCTTCTGATGACTTTATTAGTCGATAAAAGACAGCGTCATCTCCAAACAACCGAGGACGGCTGCTCAGATTGTCTCCCAAATCGTTTATATAGATAAGGAACAGCAAAGGGAGTATAACACTACCATTGGGAACGTCAGAAATCACTTTTGTTTTACCCTATGACTTTCCGTCGATTACTACGAACTGTGACCTCTGTGACAGGAAATTACGAATCCAGTAACATAACAGAGACGATATTGCATAAGCACGCAATTACACTACAAGCCGCTTGTGTGGCACAGTCTCAAAAGCCTTCCGGAAATCGAGAAATACGCAATCAATTTGAAATCCCTTGACAGTAGTACTCAACACTTCACGCAACTAAAGAGCTAGTTGTACTTCACAAGATGTTTTCTAAATCCGTGTTGACTGTGTAACAATAGACCATTTTCTTTGAGGTAATTCATCGTGTTCGAACACAATATATGTTCCAAAAAAATGGTTCAAACGGCTCTGAGCAGTATGGGACTTAACATCTGTGGTCATCAATCCCCTAGACTTAGAACTACTTAAACCTAAGGACATCACACACATCCATTCCCGAGGCCCGATTCGAACCTGCGACCGTAGTGGTCGTGCGCTTCCGGACTGAAGCGCCTGGAACCGCTCGGCCACCGCGGCCGGCAATATATGTTCCAGAACCCTGTTGCATATCGACGTTAATAATATGGTCCTGTCCTGTAATTTAGTGGTTTACTCCTACTACCTGTCTTGAATATTGGTGTGACCTGTGCAACTTTCCAGTCTTTGGGAACGGATTTTTTGTCGAGCCACGGTTGTACATGATTGTTAAGTATGGAGCTACTGCATCAGAATATTCTGAAAGGAACCTAATTGGTATACAGTCTCGATCAGAAGACTTGCTTTTATTAAGTGATTTACGTTGCTTCATTACTCAGAGGATATTTACTTCTACGTTACTCATGTTGGCAGCTGTTCTTTTGTAATTCTGGAATATTTACTTCGTCTTCTTTTGTGAAGGCTTTTCGGAAGGCTGTGTTTAGTTTTCGACAGTATCTCCATTGTTATCGCGCAGAGAAGGCATTGCTTGTGCCTTGCGTCTAGCATACTCCACATACGACCAGAATCTCTTTGGATTTTCTGCCAGGTTTCGAGACAAAATTTCGCTGTGGTAACTATTATAAGCATCTCGCGTTAAGTCCGCGCTAAATTTCGAGCTTCAGTAAAAGATCGGCAGTCTTCAGATTCTACATCCGCTTAAATTTAGCATATTTTTTTCGTTGTTTCTGTAACAGTGTTCTGACCCGCTTTGTGTTCCAAGGAGGATCACCTCCGTCGTTTGTTAATTTATTTGGTATAATTCTCTTAATTGCCGCCGATACTATGTCGCTGAATTCGAGCCACATCTGGTCTACTCTTACATTGTTAATTTGGAAGGAGTGGAGTTTGTCTCTCAGAAAGGTGTCAAGCGAATTTTTATCTGCTTTTATGAATAGGTAAATTTTTGGCTTATTTTTCGTGGATTTGGTGATTTCAATATTAGTCTCGCTACGACAACCCTGTGTTCACTAATTCCTGAATCGGTTTTGATGCTGGTTATTAACTCAGGATTATTTGTTGCTGAGAGGTCAAGTGTGTTTTCACAACCGTTTACTATTCGCGTGGGCTCATGAACTAACTGCTCGAAATAATTTTCAGAGAATGCGTTTAGCACAATTTCGGATGATATTTTAATGATATTTTATGCGTACCTCCTGAGTTAAACATGTATTTTCGCCAACATATCGAGGGTAAATTAAAGTCACCACTAACTATTATCGTATGAGTCGGGTACATGTTTGAAATCAAACTCCAGCTTTCTTTGAACCTTTCGGCAACTTATCACCTGAACTGGGAGGTCGGTAAAAGGATCAAATTATTATTTTTTTCCGGTTGCCAACAACGACCTCTGCCCATACTAACTCACAGGAAGTATGTACTTCCATTTCACGACAAGTTGAACTACTTCTGACAGCAACAAACACGCCACCGCCAACCGTATTTAGCCTATCTTTTCGGAACACCGTTAGGTTCGTCGCAAAAATTTCGGCGAAGCTTATATCTGGTTTTAGCAAACTTTCAGTGCCTATAACAATTTGAGCATCAGTGCTTTCTACTAGCGCATGGAGCTGTGCCACCATCCCAACACAGCTACAACAATTTACAGCTGTTATACCGATGGTTCCTGTATCTACGTTTTTCCAATGATCGGCCTCCTCCCCTTGTGACTGAATCTCTTTTGTGTTTTCTCGAGATGCTTTAACATAAAAACAGCCCAGTCCATGCCACACAGCTCCTGCCACCCGAGTAGCCGCCCTCTGCGTATAGTGCACTCATCACCCATCCAGCGGAACCCGAAACCCAACAACCCTGTGGCGCAAGTCGAGGAATCTGCAGCCTACACGGTCGCAGAACCATTTGAGCCTCTGATTCAGACCCTCTACTCGGCTCTGTACCAGAGGTCCGCAATCGGTCCTGTCGACTATGCTGCAAATGGACAGCTCTGCCTTAATCTCACAAGCAAGACTGGCAATCTTTACCATTTCCGCTAGCCACCCGAAACCGGAGATAATCACCTCCGAGCCAAAACGTCACACATCATTGGTAGCGACGTGAGCCACCACCAGAATCTTGCTACATCCTGTGCTCTTCTTGGCACCCGGAAGAACCCGTTCCACGTCTGGAATGACTCCACCCGGTAGGCACATGGAGTGCACATTGGCATTCTTCCCCTTCTCGACAGCCATGTCCCTAAGGGACCCTATAACGCACTAACGTTTGAGCTCCAAACTATCAACAGTTTACTGTTATTGCAGTATTCTAATCATAAACCAATAAGCCGTAAATAAAAATTCCCTGGGTGCTAATAACGTTTCACTATTACATATTTAATATACTTTGTGTAATATTACTATAATAAACGTTTGGACACATACAGACTATACAGTACAGTTTCTATGGAGTGTGCTGTATAGTCTAAATTTTTCTAAAGTTTATTACAGTGATATTTTGAGCTTTTTCGTAACAATGTTTGCCGTCTATATGTGGAACATTTGTTAACATCGAGTATTGATTTAAGTGTCAGGAAGTCGTTTCTGAAAGTATTTGTATGGAGTGTAGCCATGTATGGAAGTGAAACATGAACGATAAATAGCTTGGACAAGAAGAGAACAGAAGCTTTCGAAATGTGGTGCTACAGAAGAATGCTGAAGATTTGATGGGTAGATCACATAACTAATGAGGAGGTATTGAATAGAATTGGGGAAAAGAGGAGTTTGTGGCACAACTTCACTACAAGAAGGGATCGGTTGGTAGGACATGTTCTGAGGCATCAAGGGATCACCAATTTAGTACTGGAGGGCAGCGTGGAGGGTAAAAATCATAGAGGGAGACCAAGAGATGAATACACTAAGCAGATTCAGAAGGATGTAGGCTGCAATATGTACTGGGAGATGAAGAAGATTGCGCAGGATAGAGTAGCATGGAGAGCTGCATCAAACCAGTCTCAGGACTGAAGATCACAACAACAACAATATTTATGTATCAAAAACATAAAAAATATTAGAATTCAAAGTCGCGTCAAAATTTCAAGGCAATAGCTCAAGAACTTGCCAATATTAACGACTTAGAACAAACCAATATTTACATTTGTCTAACATTCCCATTTATTTACACAATACATTTACACAATTTACATGTATACCAGATGGCGTGCTAGTTGGTATAAAAACACATATATATTCGAAAGCTACGTTGTGTCAAACTTTCAAAGCATTTCATGAAGAACTTTCGAAAGTCTCAGGGCGCACCGCAGCAGTTCCGGCTTCCGGATAGGTGGCCGGTACGAACGAGACCAGGCAGAAAGACCAGCAGCATCGCCGAAAATGGGGAAACATCCCGAAACTAGGAATTTGGACGGCTATTACTCGCATGGTCTTTGTGCAGGCGACGCTCCAAGGAATGGAAGGGTATGGGAGAATCTCAAAAATGGCTAGGTTCCAGCTCTTTGAGATTCGACAATAACTCATAGTCGAATATTAGTGCAAATCTAAATACATCTCCAATCTCAGAAAATTAACATACATCCAATTACACAACAATATTTCAATATCTTTCAAACAACAAAAGCTAATATTTCACAGTGGATAAACATTTTCACAATGAACCTCTGAACTAACATCTTTTAATCGTTTCATACGATTTCAACAAATGATAACTCAGATGATAGCATTGCACTATAAATAACATCCCTAAAAGCCACTCATCTCGATCTACATTTTATATATTGACTTTGGCGTCTTTTATAACTTTTTTGATAAGCAAATGTTTGTCGCAACATCGTATACCCCACATTTACACAGCTATTGAGTACTGCATGAATACCTCATATTTAGCCATAACTGCGTATTTGAGGAACAGTTTACTGTTTTGCCAATGTCTTTATTTAAAAGTTGATTCCAAATACTATTAAAAAACTGTGGTGAATTCAAAGTGGTCAGTCACATGTGTTAGTGGACATCATGACTGAACAGAATACCAAGAGACCATTGTGTCAAGCACGCCCAAATAATCGGTTAAACAATATAGAAAGACAATCAGCTGGCATTTACCACGCGCACACTTGTGCAAAACAGCTGGCTCTTTTTTTATGAACAAACCATCATTTATAATTATTGTAAATTATCTTAGTGTGACAGAATATTTATAGCATTTCTTTATTTAAATATTGTTGCAATATATTAGTTTAGCCTGACAGGTGGTCAACTTACACTTTCTACTACATTTGTCTCTCTTCGAGTGAAGAGCTCGAGGGAGCGATTCTGGATACTTTCGTACGAGTTCTGGAAGAAGGCAGACCTATCTAGAGTAATGGGGGCGATTCCATCGCGTAAGTGATTAATTCTGTTCGGTGAACAGCTGCTACTATATTTTGACTTTTAAGGGACTTCGTATTTCTAGAGGTCTTAATGTGCTCCAGAATAGGAATCTATCTATTTCCGCTTATAATACGGAGCTGAGAATAGACAGAGCATGAGTTCTTACTCCTTGCATAGTGTATGTTACTTTGTGAATCGTCAAATTGAACTCTTAACTGTTTTGAGTTGGTGAATATTGCGTGTATTGTGATTACGAAATTGACTTAATTTTCACGTAGCTTCGAGGGCTGTTCAATTTCGGGGTTTTGCTACATCACAACGCGCTCTGAACGTAGGTTCACTGCATCCGATAATGGTATTTTCTGCCTTTATTTTAAGTGAATATCGTAGGACCACTTTCCGTTTATTTGAGATGTCCTTTGAATAAACATTATTCAGTATTGAAACACGTACATTTGAAATAAGTTTGAAACTACGTAACTGACAGTAGTCTGAAACACAACTGTTAAAATGTGATTGGCATGTGAACATATATCTTATCTGGTCGCTTAAGCGCTTTGCCCTTTACTGAACTTTTGTGACTCCGAGAATATAAATTTAATTTAGCTGCTAGTATGTAAACTGTCATTAACTTTAAACCAAACCAAAACTACATAAATTTACGTAACACAAAACTGAATCTGATGGAACACTATTGATCTGAAATTGACCCCGGTAATAAAATAAAACTTGATCCATCGAGAATAATGGTCCCTGCGCTTAATGAATGTTACGCGTGAAATAATAAAATCTCTTATCTTTATCTGTTCAATGGTAACGATCTTCGCACTGCTCTCTGTTAGTACTTTAAACTGTATGATTAGGAAACAGCTGTTGTGCAAAGCTGTTGCTTAGCATACATGTTAATTAAATCGAATATGACTGATACATTAACTTCTTGAGTAAAATAGTTAATCAAAACTGACATGGATCTGGGAACTGGTATTGACTTGGGGTAAGTAACATAATGGCACTAACTTTAAAACTTGTATTTTGACTCTTTAAAAATTAATAATGCTCACAATTAACATACCAAGTTAACTGATTATACATTTACAATTAGCTTTAAAAATCATGGGATATGAGTGCTATACATTGTGTCAATCCCAACTTATGAATACGCGCATTGCATTAGTTTCTTTACCTTATTTGAAAAATATGTAAAAATCAGCCAACCAGTTGCATAAGTTTTCTATATACCTTGACCAGGTTTCGTCGCCTTTAAGGGTGACTTCATCAGAAGGTAAGGTGTACATCTTTGACGATATGTTCTTCATGTAATTACCTTACCTTCTGATGAAGTCACCCTTAGAGGCGATGAAACCTGGTGAAGGTATATAGAAAACTTATGCAACCGGTTTGCTGATTTTTGCCTATTTTTCAAATTTGTGTATACGGTTGCTGCAAACGTCAGCCATGTTCAAAGTGGTTCTTTATCTTAATTACTTCCAACTTCTGTTGAAATTCCTCTTACAGTTAGCAAACATCATAGTATCTTGCACATAAAAAATCATTACTGCCCATAGCGAGTAAGTGTATATCCACCAGATACAACAAGTCTTTAGACTTGAGAGTCGTCCGTACATCTCTCTACCTAAAGTCAGTCTACCACATTACCCATAACACCTTAAATCAGCAATCGCTGTTGAGCAGCAGCGCTGCTATACAATCGATACTTGTATTTGTCCATCTCTGCTTCAATATAAAATGGTTTTTCAAAACTTGAACTAATTTACCCTGTGTACGTACCTTTCAGTATAACTTTCTGTCGTCTCCGTCAATTACAGACATTAGAATAGAACCGTTGTTATTAAATTATTCATTTAATTTTATTTTGTGTTTTTGTGTATTTTTATTAATTCGTAATTCTAGCTAACGCATAGGTTATTTGGCAGCACGCTCACAACTACAGGTTATTATTCGCAGCAAATTGCCTGCGTTGCATGAAAGTAGGCGTGGGTGGCTCGATCCTAAGACTACATCGAATTATTCTTTTTAAACAGAGGCGTGCATAACCCAAGTACCTGAAGTACGAGTGACCACAGGTAAAGACGCAACTGGTTTGCTCGTATGGGATGCTGTTTGGAAGTGCGGCTACAACTTAGCAGTAACCATTAGGTACCGTCGCAGTTTTGGGCTCGCCCGGGATATCAGTCTGAACCCTTTAGAATTGCATATGTGACTCTGACACGTAACAATATTTTGTAATCCAGGTCACAAATCTGTTGCACGATAGGCACTTTGCTTCGGGGCTCTGAGCATAGAGGTTTGCAGCAGCTGCGCGCATGAGAATCGGTAGTGAGAGCTATGTGTGGAGCAGTTCGTCTCGGAACTTCAAGAAAGAAGAAGAAGGCGTGCTGAGTTCCAATCTGCAGTAGCCAGCAGCAACGGACACCTCGACGGCGGCTGAGCGGCAAAGGCGGCTGTGGCAATGTATGTCACCAACTTAATCGGCATCGACACTTCGGACAACAGCAGTACTGCAGATGCAGACAGCTTGGCCGATATGTTAAGTACTTCCACCGATAGTGTTAAAAAGTGTGAACCTGCAGCGTCACTGTCAGTGATGGAGTTTCCGACTATTAAGCAGTCAGCCAGATTGTGTGGTTCACATAATGTCAGTGGGCCAGTTAGTCCAAAATCTCAATGTGGTCATGCTGGTAGGGACGATATTAGTGGGGCAGATAGTTTGAGAACATAGAAAGGAGATGTAATTGCGAGTGATTCGATGGCATGGTTATGGGAAATTCTGACAAACTTGAACTCTGAAATGGGGGTATTGGCAACAGTGATGGGTTCAATAAAAACAGAGATAGGTCCATTAGAGATGAGTGAAAAAATGAGATGAAGAAATTAAATTATATATGGAATAGATGATTGGTTCAAAACTGGGAGCTACAAGAACAGATGTAGGCAGAATTTCTGAGGAGGTTGGCCTCGTTAACACCAGAGTCGACAGAGAGGAAAACATTTCGGACTTAAGTTGGAAAAGATACAGATCGAATTGGGCAACTAAGTGAAAATTTACGTGCAAAGGGAAAATGTGCATGAAATAGTGACCAATAAGTCTGTTAATAATTTACAGGTAGAATAGCAGAATGTGAAAAATAGTTGCTTAAAAATAAATAAAGAATCTGTGCAGCACGAACAGCAGTTTAAAGTCATGAGGGCGACTGGAAAAAAGGGCCGGTGACGCCTGTATATAAGAAGGGTAGAAGGACGGATCCTCAAAATTACAGACCAATATCCTTAACATCGGTTTGTTGCAAGATTCTCGAACATATTCTCAGTTCGAATATAATGAATTTCCTTGAGACAGAGAAGTTGCTGTCCATGCATCAGGACGGCTTTATAAAGCATCGCTCCTGCGAAACGCAACTCGCCCTTTTTTCACATGATATCTTGCGAACCATGGATGAAGGGTATCAGACGGATGCCATATTCCTTCACTTCCGGAAAGCGTTGATGCCCCACTACAGACTCCTAACTAAGGTATGAGCCTATGGAATTGGTTCCCAAGTATGTGAGCGGCTCGAAAACTCCTTAAGTAATAGAACCCAGTACGTTGTCCTCGATGGTGAGTGTTCATCGGAGGTGAGGGCATCATCTGGAGTGCCCCAGGGAAGTGTGGTAGGTCCGCTGTTGTTTTCTATCTACATAAATGATCTTTTGGATAGGGTGGATAGCAAGGTGCGGCTGTTTGCCGATGATGCTGTGGTGTATGGGAAGGTGTCGTCGTTGAGTGACTGTAGGAGTATACAAGATGACTTGGGCAGGATTTGTGATTGGTGTAAAGAATGGCAGCTAACTCTAAATATAGATAAATGTAAATTAATGCAGATGAATAGGAAAAAGAATCCCGTAATGTTTGAATACTCCATTAATAGTGCACCGCTTGACACAGTCACGTCGATTAAATATTTGGGCGTAACATTGCAGAGCGATATGAACTGGGACAAGCATGTAATGGCACTTGTGGGGAAGGCGGATAGTCGTCTTCGGTTCATTGGTAGAATTTTGGGAAGATGTGGTTCATATGTAAAGGAGACCGCTTACAAAACACTAATACGATCTATTCTTGAGTACTGCTCGAGCGTTTGGGATCCCTATCAGGTCGGATTGAGGGAGGACATAGAAGCAATTCAGAGGCGGACTGCTAGATTTGTTACTGGTAGGTTTGATCATCACGCGGGTGTTACGGAAATGCTTCAGGAACTAGGGTGGGAGTCTCTGGAGCAAAGGAGGCGTTCTTTTCGTGAATCACTACTGAGGAAAGTTAGAGAACCAACATTTTAGGCTGACTGCAGTACAATTTTACTGCCGCCAACTTATATTTCGCGGAAAGACCACAAAGATAAAATAAGAGAGATTAGGGCTCGTACAGAGGCTTATAGGCAGTAATTTTTCCCTGTTCTGTTTGGGTGTGGAACAGGGAGAGAAGATGCTAGTTGTGGTACGAGGTACCCTCCGCCACGCACCGTATGGTGGATTGCGGAGTATATATGTAAATGTAGAATTAAATTTCTTAGCAGCAAATCAGGATATTACTACGATATGTGTTCCATGGGTTCAGTGACAATTGTAGATGCAGGTGCGGGTAATATACATGATTGTGTATCGGAGAAAGTAGATGAAGGTATCTGTGAAGGTGCCTAAACAATAGTCTCGTCAGCTTGAGATTAATTTTGTGTTGTATCGACGGAAATATGTGAAGTTTTTCTTAAGGCGGTGTGGCCATAGTCTCGTCAGCTGATTATAAATTTTATTATGTATCGGCGGATGTGGATGATTTATTTATAAAGGAAAGTAAAAGTGATGATTAAGGCTATGGTTTTGTGAACGTTGAAGCTATTAATTTAGAGATCTCTGAGAAAGAAGTTTAGTCTCTATTTCCGTTGATAAAAGTGAACCGATGGCTCTTGGTGAAAATATGAATTTAGAGAGAATGTTGGAGGATGAATACCAAAGTGTGTTGGACGGAGCGTTAAAGCATAATGTGATGGTGTCGTCCGACAGGGGAGAAAATGCAAAGATGAAAGGGTTAGATCCGAGTTTGGCGGAATTCAAGTGTAGTGTGACTTCAAATGTTGAGCGATGCAATGAGGCAATTTATACGATTTGTCGGCGTAGGTTGACGGAGGTATTGATGGTGATATCTGTAATGTATACACAGAGGTAATTGATGTTTTCAGTAATGAATCTCATCAGTTGAGGATGTTAAGGAGTTGTGATGAAGTTTCTAATGGTTCTGGAGAAGTAACTGGGGATTTTTTAAGACAGACGAAATTTTAAATTCTATATTTAATTGTAAGAATGTTGCAGCTTCTGATTTCGTTAAGTCGGAGGAAGCGAACAGTATATTTGATGCTTAGGAGGATGATAAAAAGACGGCTTTTCGAGGTGGTTTAAATGCTGCAGATGAGTTGTAGATAGATCAGAAGAACCTAAGGAAAGATAATGTAATTGAGGATTGTTCCGAAATTGTAACGTGTACCATAAATACGAGGAAAAAGGAAGCGACGTTGAAAATAACGTTTTGAGGGCGCAATGCTTAAACAGTGGTGAAACTCAAAGATGTGCAGCTTGTAAGTGGAATGAATGATGTTGATAAAGAAATAAAGTGGGCGTTCCTCGAAGCAAAGAATGGTAAGGGTTAGAGTCCGTTCATAAACGATAAAAGAGCTTTCAAGTTAGCGCAGTTCAAAAAACGCAAGAAGGTGATATTTAGTATGTACTCACATTGACGATAAAAATGCTATAGCAGGCAACGGTGGCAGAGTTGCACCTTGCGAATTTTAAAGGGTGTGTATAAATATAAATGTGTATATATGACGAATTTTCAAGTGCAGTTTATAAGAATTTTGGGAGCTATTTCTATATGGTGCATAGGCTGGACTTAGTGAATTTAAGATGTATGTAAGATGTACGGAGACACATATTAGCGCAAGGAGTTTGTCGGCATTGATAGCACAACACGGAAGTCGACAGAACGTAATTATTTAATTATTTGCGAAGACAGGAATGAATCACACTGTACGTAAGATTTGGTGGGAAATTTCAAGGGGTTATTTAAAAGTATTACTTCTAATATTCTGCATGGGTTTCTCCTATAATATGTATAATTTATTTGTAATTATTTATCACACATTTCTGATGCAAGGAGGTCATCAGACCTCATTAAAATTTTCCTTACTGTTCGGAATAAAACATGTAGTTACGTGCAAAGTGTGGGCTTAGTTTTTGGTGTAAATGTAAATGTCGTGTTACTCGGGGCTATATTACGTGGGTTAATTTTGTGATGAAAGTTACTTTGGAAGGGTTTTTGAACAGATTTATGTATTTAAAATTCTGGGTATAAATGATATTTTAGGGCAAATAAGCGTCAGCATTTGCTGAGTTTATGATCCAGTTACCCGCTGAGTTAAAAGTGGAAGTTAAGTGGGTTATTTGTGTTCAGGGTAGTACTAGTTCTAAATTTTCTAATTAAATGCGGTAAAATTTTAAACAAATAGTAAAATGTTAGTTAATTTATGGAGTAGAACAAATGTAATTGTACGAGAGACATGTTTCGTAGTGGGAACATAGACATAATGTTTGAAATATCGAGCAGAATCAAGAGTTTTGCATATGCTATAAATCGATTTTTGTGAATGTATCGATTCCACTGAGAAGGGCGTTCAGAGTCTGATCTATGGAGATTTGGGAAGTCAAATAAATACCAATAATCACACCATAGTCGTATTTCGTCAGCTATCACCCTTCAGGACTGGCGGTGGCTGCTCACTAACGCATTTTATGCGCAGTATGTGGCCAGGGGTTCAAGAAATTCTGCAGAAATGACTGGACTGCAGACCATGTAAAGTTCGACTCTAGAAAACAGATCGTGTGTTGTGCTAGTTATGGTAAAGTGTTACTGTGTGGTCAAAACAAAGAAAATGTACAATGAAATAAGTGTAAAAGCAGTAAAAACTTTTGAAAAGAAAGAGCTGAATCGAGACTTTATTCAAATAAACGTGTTTTTGCCCCCCATGAACCATGGACCTTGCCGTTGGTGGGGAGGCATGCGTGCCTCAGCGATACAGATAGCCATACCGTAGGTTCAACCACAACCGAGGGGTATCTGTTGAGAGGCCAGACAAACGTGTGGTTCCTGAAGAGGGGCAGCAGCCTTTTCAGTAGTTGCAAGGGCAACAGTCTGGATGATTGACTGATCTGGTCTTCTAACACTAACCAAAACGGCCTTGCTGTGCTGGTACTGCGAATGGCTGAAAGCAAGGGGAAACTACAGCCGTAATTTTTCCCGAGGGCATGCAGCTTTACTGTATGGTTAAATGATGATGGCGTCCTCTTGGGTAAAATATTCCGGAGGTAAAATAGTCCCCCATTCGGATCTCCGGAAGGGGACTACTCACGAGGACGTTGATTTCAGGAGAAAGAAAACTGGCGTTCTATGGATCGGAGCGTGGAATGTCAGATCCCTTAATCGGGCAGGTAGGTTAGAAAATTTAAAGAGGGAAATGGATAGGTTGAAGTTAGATATAGTGGGAATTAGTGAAGTTCGGTGGAAGGAGGAACAAGACTTCTGGTCATGTGACTACAGGGTTATAAACACAAAATCAAATAGGGGTAATGCAGGAGTAGGTTTAGTAATGAATAGGAAAATAGAAACGCGGGTAAGCTACTACAAACAGCATAGTGAACGCATTATTGTGGCCATGATAGATACGAAACACACGCCTACTACAGTAGTACAAGTTTATATGCCAACTAGCTATGCAGATGACGAAGAAATTGAAGAAATGTATGATGAAATAAAAGAAACTATTCAGATTGTGAGAGAGACGAAAATTTAATAGTAATGGGTGACTGGAATTCGGCAGTAGGAAAAGGGAGAGCAGGAAACGTAGTAGGTGAATATGGATTGGGGCTAAGAAATGAAAGAGGAAGCCGCCTGGTAGAATTTTGCACAGAGCACAACTTAATCATAGCTAACACTTGGTTCAAGAATCATAAAAGAAGGTTGTATATATGGAAGAAGCCTGGAGACACTGACAGGTTTCAGATAGATTATATAATGGTAAGACAGAGATTTAGGAACCAGGTTTTAAATTGTAAGACATTTCCAAGGGCAGATGTGGATTCTGACCTCAATCTATTGGTTATGACCTGTAGATTAAAACTGAAGAAACTGCTAAAAGGTGGGAATTTAAGGATATGGGACCTGGATAAACTGACTAAACCAGAGGTTGTACCGAGTTTCGGGAAGAGCATAAGGGAACAATTGACAGAATGGGGGAAAGAAATACAGTAGAAGAAGATTGGGTAGCTTTGAGGAATGAAGTAGTGAAGGCAGCAAAGGATCAAGTAGGTAAAAAGACGAGGGCTGGTAGAAATCCTTCGTGACAGAAGAAATACAGAATTTATTTGATGAAAAAAGAAAATATAAAAATGCAGTAAATGAAGCAGGCAAAAAGGAATACAAACGTCTCAAAAATTAGATCGACAGGAAGTGCAAAATGGCGAAGCAGGCATGGCTAGAGGACAAATGTAAGGATGTAGAGGCTTATCTCACTAGGGGTAAGATAGATACTGCTTACAGGAAAATTAAAGAGACCTTCAGAGAAAAGAGAACCACTTGTATGAATATCAAGAGCTCAGATGGAAACTCAGTTCTAAGCAAAGAAAGGAAAGTAGAAAGGTGGAAGGAGTATATAGAGGGTCTATACAAGGACGATGTACTTGATGACAATATTACGAAAATGGAAGAGGATGTAGATGAAGATGGAATGGGAGATACGATACTGCGTGAAGAGTTTGACAGAGCACTGAAAGACCTGAGTCGAAACAAGGCCTCGGGAGTAGACCACATTCCATTAAAACTAATGACAGCCTTGGGAGAGGCGGTCCTGACGAAATTCTACCATCTGGTGAGCAAGATGTATGAAACAGGCGACATACTCTCAGACTTCAAGAAGAATATAATAATTCCAATCCCAAAGAAAGCAGGTGTTGACAGATGTGAAAATTACCGAACTATCATTTTGATAAGTCACGGCTGCAAAATACTAACGCGGATTCTTTTCAGACAAATGGAAAAACTAGTAGAAGCTGGCCTCGGGGAAGATCAGTTTGGATTCCGTAGAAATGTTGGAACACGTGAGGCAATACTAACCCTACGACTTATCTTAGAAGCTAGATTAAGGAAAGGCAAACCTACGTTTATAGCATTTGCAGACTTAGAGAAAGCTTTTGACAATGTTGACTGGAATACTCTCTTTCAAATTCTAAAGGTGGCAGGGGTAAAATAAAGGGAGCGAAAAGCCATTTACAATTTGTACAGAAACCAGATGGCAGTTATAAGAGTCGAGGGACATCAAAGGGAAGCAGTGGTTTGGAAGGGAGTGAGACAGGGTTGTAGTCTCTCCCCGATGTTATTCAGTCTGTATATTGAGCAAGCAGTAAAGGAAATAAAAGAAAAATTCGGAATAGGTATTAAAATCCATGGAGAAGAAATAAAAACTTTGTGGTTTGCCGATGACATTGTAATTCTATCAGAGACAGCAAAGGACTTGGAAGAGCAGTTGAAAGAATGGACAGTGTCTTGAAAGGAGGGTATAAGATGAACATCAACAAAAGCAAAATGAGGATAATGGAATGTAGTCGAATTAAGTCGGGTGATGCTGAGGGAATTAGATTAAGAAATAAGACACTTAAAGTAGTAAAGGAGTTTTGTTATTTGGGGAGCAACATCACTGATGATGGTCGAAGTAGAGAGGATATAAAATGTAGACTGGCAATGGCAAGGAAAGCGTTTCTGAAGAAGAGATATTTGTTAACATCGAGTATAGATTTAAGTGTCAGGAAGTCATTTCTGAAAGTATTTGTATGGAGTGTAGCCATGTATGGAAGTGAAACATGGACGATAAATAGTTTGGACAAGAAGAGAATGGAAGCTTTTGAAATGTGGTGCTACAGAAGAATACTGAAGATTAGATGGGTAAATCACATAACTAATGACGAAGAATTGAACAGGATTGGGGAGAAGAGAAGTTTGTGGCACAACTTGACTAGATGAAGGGATCGGTTTGGAGGACATGTGTTGAGGCATCAAGTGATCACCAATTTAGTATTGGAGGGCAGCGCGGAGGGTAAAAATCGTAGAGGGAGACCAAGAGATGAATATACTAAGCAGATTCAGAAGGATGTAGGTAGCAGTAGGTACTGGGAAATGAAGAAGCTTGCACAGGATAGAGTAGCGTGGAGAGCTGCACCAAACCAGTCTCAGTACTGAATACCACAACAACAACAACATGTGTTTTTGACATTTAATTAATACGCTTTAATTTTATGTCTTGTATTACATTTAGAAAATTTGAACTGGTAGTATGAAATATCCTAGGAGGCACACGCTGTTTCATACACAGCCACAAAGGTATGTTATTTTTGTACTATTATGTTACGTATGCTGACTTTGGTCCTACTTAATACATCAAGTTAGCGAGGTAATGTGCCACATATACTGTAGATGTGAAACAATAATCGTATTTATGTGAGGTAATAGGCCATTGCGAATTGCTATGAGGAAAGGTGAATTCGTTATACGGCTGAACGCTAGCGGGCCGTGACAGTTTGGGCTTCCGGCTAGATGGCGGGTACGAACGAGTCTTGAGAATTTGGACTTCTCTTACTCGCAAGGTCTTTGTTTAGGAGATGCTCATGGAAATGGCAGGGTGTCAGTAACTCTTAAACATTGCTATGTTACAGCTCTTTGAGATTCGACAATACCACACAGTCGAATATCAGTGCAAATTTGACTGCATCTGCGATCTCAGAAAAAGGCACATGTTCGTTTAACGGCAACCCGTACCTTGGTACAGTTGTTCCGACTATATTTCCGATCAGGAGCTGAATCATTAAAACATTAATGGTCGGGTATAAACTAGAAAGGAAGGCCAATATAATATGAGAAAAATTTTCAAACGATGATTAGTGTCTAGTACAATACTAGAGTCTACATTTACGATCAAAGAGCCGACCAAGTAAAACTCTGAGAGTCCGGTACATACCAGAAAATAATACAGAAAGGCAATATAGTAACCGGACAAATTTTTAAACGACAACCAGTGTCTTAATACAATACTACGGCCTATATTTACGACCAAAGAGCCGACCGAGTAAAACTCTGAGGGTCGGGTACGAACCAGAAAATATTTAGGAGATCGGGTAGACAATGACACCAATCACCACGACGATTATAGTATGTTACTCCCCTTTATCAGCAAAAAGCTCCGTGGATCCACGGTGAGTCGCGGCGGTTTCTGAGTGGTGCCGACGACAGCCAGGCAGAAAGGGACTGCTAGGCCACGAACGGTCGTCCAACACGAATGTTGCCAACCAACAGATGGGATGCCGGCCTGCTGCTTGTAGCCGACGCTGACCCCACTGAAGTACTCCAGTATTTTTCTCTCCGCAGGCCCTCCTTGCGTAGCTCTTGGCTTCGGCCGCTCGGACCTCGTGACCGCCTCTTGTCACGTCGCGACCGCCAACCTCAAACCTGGTGCCTCCACACTCGGGCCAGCGAACCCGTATATACATTGCTGGCCACTAAAATTGCTACACCACGAAATGACAGGAAGAAGATGCTGTGATACGCAAATGATTCGCTTTTCAGAGCATTCACACAATGTTGGCGCCGGTGGCGACACCTACAATGTGCTGCCATGAGGAAAGTTTCCAACCGATTTCTCATACACTAACAGCAGTTGACCGGCGTTACCTGGTGAAACGTTATTGTGATGCCTCGTGTAAGGAGGAGAAATGCGTACTACCACGTTTCCGACTTTGATAAAGGTCGGATTGTAGCCTATCTCGATTGCGGTTTATCGTATCGCGTCATTGCTGCTCGCGTTGGTCGAGATCCAATGACTGTTAGCAGCATATGGAATCTGTGGGTACAGGAGGGTAATAAGGAATGCCATGCTGGGTCCCAACGGCCTCGTATCACTAGCAGTCGAGATGACAAGCATTTTATCCGCATGGCTGTAATGGATCGTGCAGCCACGTCTCGATCCCTGAGTCAACAGATGGGGACGTTTGCAAGACGACAACCATCTGCACGAACAGCTCAACCACGTTTGCAGCAGCATGGACTATCAGCTCGGAGACCATGGCTGCTGTTACCCTTGACGCTGCATCACAGACAGGAGCGCCTGCAATTGTGTACGCAACGACGAACCTGGGTGCACGAATGGCAAAACGTCATTTTTTCGGATGAATCCAGAACAGCGTCATGATGGTCGCATCCGTGTTTGGCGACATCGCGGTGAACGCACATTGGAAGCGTGTATTCGTCATCGCCATACTGGCGTATCACCCGGCCTGATGGTATGGGGTGCCACTGGTTACAGGTCTCGGTCACCTCATGTTCGCATTGACGGCACTTTGAACAGTGGACGTATATCGGCAAGCAAAGAGCTTCCGAGGAACTACCGATAGATACCAACTGTTCCTCATAGATACTGGCAACGGAGCCGCAGGAGGGACAGTCTATATTACCCTTGAGCTAGTGGCGGCACCCAGAAGAGTCTACTAATTTAATGGCGCCACGGCTCAAAAATAGCCATGAAGGTTTCAAGTTTTGTTGAAACTACGCTTCCACTTTATATCAACATTACCAAATTATGTAACCTATACCCGTACGTTCATTATTGTCGTGTAAAAATCTGTAGTAAACCAGTCAAGAACTTTTCGAGATTTTCGGTAACGTTTCCCAGTTATCTATTACGTATATATTTGTAAATTATATATGTAACTCTCAAACTGTTTTTGTTATTAAACCATGTGACAGCAGAACTGTCAAACGGAAAGCAAATATTTTTTATTTTCTTCTTCATATCAAAAAGTGCATTACCATCGACAAGTACCAACAAGGCTGGCCGGAGAGGCTGTGCGGTTCTAGGCGCTACAGTCTGGAGCCGAGCGTCCGCTACGGTCGCAGGTTCGAATCCCGCCTCGGGCATGGATGTGTGTGATGTCCTTAGGTTAGTTAGGTTTAATTAGTTCTAAGTTCTAGGCGACTGATGACCTCAGAGGTTAAGTCGCATAGTGCTCAGAGCCATTTGAACCATTTAGTACCAACAGGCACAAAAACAGAGAAACAAAAAAAATCAACCATATCGGTCGAGCCCTTCTCAAGTGATGATCTTTCACAATTGATTTTAATTTCCGACTTTCTCGGTTGATTTTCCAAAAATTTTCTTTCATACAAACCTTGTCCTGACAATTACGAACACAAAAAAGACTAAAATCAACTCAACCTGTCAACCTGTTCTTAACTGATGATATTTCTTATATGCGGCAATTGATATTAATTTCCGACGTTTTCATTGGATTTTCTCAAAATTTCTTTCGTACGAACACAACAAAGAAATCATTCAAATCGGTGAAGCCGTTCTCAAGTGATGATGTAGCGGCAATTGATTTTTATTTATACAGATTTAAAACACTCCATCCGAGTGTTTATTGGAGCATCGTATAAAAATTGGAAGTAAATCGGTCAGACCGAGCGAGGTGGCGCAGTGGTTAGCACACTGGACGCGCATTCGGGAGGACGACGGTGCAATCCCGCCTCCGGCCATCCTGATTTAGGTTTTCCGTGATTTCCCTAAATTGCTCCAGACAAATGCCGGGATGGTTCCTATGAAGGGGCACGGCCGACTTCCTTCCCCGTCTTTCTCTAATCCGATGAGACCGATGACCTCGCTATTTGGTCTCTTCCCTCAAACAAACCAACTAAATCGGCCAGAACTTTCCGATATTTTTGGAGGCAACGATTCCAGTTTTTATATTATATATGTGACTATATGTTATATATGTTCAAAAATATATAGCCTATACCCATGCGAGTTTTTATTAGACTGTCCTCAAAAATTTGAAATAAACTGATCAATAACATTTAGAAATCTTTGGTAACAACGTCAGACAACGTATTGTCGCTACATAATACATTTCAAAAAAGGTTTTGCATCACCCCTGTTCCGACAACTCCTGCAGATAGACGTTGACTGTGGATATTGTATCACAGACACAATCCCTTTGACTGTTCATAGATGACCCGCCCAAAGATGTAAACAACCATGCAAGAGCAGCGCCTATTAGACGGAGGGGATCGAACAGCCGATGAGTTGCAGTCATTCCATCAGGAAGGAAGTATACGGCTCGTGTTGTCTGTAGTTCAATAACGCCTAGACGGTCCACAACGCGGTTACATCGCTTCCGCATTGTTGCTTTGTGTCAGGAAGGGCCGTCAACAAGGGAAGTGTCCAGGCGACTTAGTGTGAACTAAAGCGATGTTGTTCGGACATGGAGGAGATACAGAGAGACAGGAACTGTCGATGACACGCCTCACTGGGGCCGCCCAAGAGCTACTACTGCGGTGGCTGACCGCTACCTACGGATTATGGCTTGGAAGAACCGTGACAGAAACGCCACTACGTTGAATAATGCTATTGGCGCAGCCACAGGACGTCGCGTTACGACTCAAACTGTGCGCAATAGGCTGCATGATGCGCAACTTCACTCCCGACTTCCATGGAAAGGTCCATCTTTGCAACCACGACACCATGTAGTGCCGTACAGATGGGACCAACAACATGCCGAATGGACCGCTCAGGATTGGCATCACCTTCTCTTCACCGATGAGTGTGTCATATGCCTCCAACCACACAAGCGTCGGAGACGTGTTTGGAGGCAACCCGGCCAGGCTGAACGCCTTAGACACACTGTCCAGCGAGTGCAGCAAGATGAAGTTTCCATGCGGTTTTGGGGTGGCATTATGTGGGGCCGACGTACTAGCCGCTGGTGGCATGGAAGGCGCCGTAACGGCTGTACAATACGTGAATGGCATCCTTCGACCGTGCACATCTTGTGAATGGCTTCCTGCAGGATAACGACATCGCTCGACTAGAGTGGCCAGCATGTTCTCCAGACATGAACTGCATCGAATATGCCTGCGATTGATTGAAAAGGGCTGTTTATGGACGTCGTGACCCACCAACCACTCTGTGGGATCCACGCCGAATCGCTGTTGAGGAGTGGGACAATCTGGACCAACAGTGTCTTGATGAATGTGTGGGTAGTATGGCACGACGGATATAGGCTTGTATCAATGCAAGAGGACATGCTACTGGGTGTTAGAGGTACCGGTGTGTACAGCATTCTGGACCACACCACCTCTGAATGGCTCGGTGTATGATGGTACAAGATGCAATGGGTGATTTTCCTGAGCAGCAAAAAGGGCGGAAATGATGTTAATGTTGATTTCTATTCCAATTTTCTGTACAGGCTCCGGAACTCTCGGAACAGTGGTGGTGCAAAACATTTCTGGTGCGTGTAGTATGTTAGCGACACTAAACATCGGAGGTGCAAGATGTCTTTCTTCTGTAATAAAATGAAACACTTGCAGCCATCGTTCTGAAGTTGTTTTATTGTATTGTAGCCAGTTTTGGTGACTCAACACACCATCTTCAGGCCTTAGCTAACAATAAAGGGGTGAAATCCGATCGTATACACTATCCCATCAGTGGCCAACATCTAATAACTGTATCCAAGATTCTCGGGTGTCCAGCCGGATCCGATCATCGAAGATCCAGCCGAACTTCGACGATCGGAATCGGCTGGACACCCGAGAACCTTGGATACAGCACATTCGCCTCAGATCACATATCTAATAACTGGCTTCCGTAGAGTACTGTAACAGCGATGTTGTTTCTGTATGGCTGCAGATACAACACCGCTGTTACGCTATTCTACGGAAGCCAGTATATAGATGTTGGCCACTGATGGGATCATCGGAGTTCATCTCCTCATCATCAGCTAAGGCTTGAAAATGGTGTGTTGGGTCACCGAAACGAGTTGCAATATAACAAAATAACAGGTGTTTCATTTTATTACATAAGTGAACGGCCGAAGTTCTATGGGCCATCGATCACGAGGTTGGACGTACAAAAAAGGCTTCGTTTTGGCGCTGAGCAATAATAAATAAACATTAATCGCAGTTTTTGTTTGTTATTTATGAAGTTAAAATCACCGCAGACATAAAATTGATTCATGGACCTACAACACTTGAGGAAAATACGGCCAACGAAGACATAATTTCATATAAAAATAGGTCAGTCTCGCTATGTTAGCAGCCGCCTCTAGGCGTTGTGATTTTAATTGCTGGCGATGCACTTTGGTTAAAACAACACGGCGATCGACGTTTCAGATATTCGGGTTGTCGGGGCCATCCATCAGCCAATTCTAGCTCTTTATCAAGTGCCTATTGTGTCGTTATTTTGCCGTTACTTTTGGAGCCTCATCAAGAGTACACACTCTCTTGAACTGAGGGCTACTGCAGCCAAATATTCACATTTTTGTACGAAGGTGGTAAACACCTTTCTGACTGTACAAAGTTTATTAAAAGCACGATGGTCTATACGCGGTTTATGGGCGGCCTCAGGTGATCTAAATAGAGATTAGAAAGGAAGTATTTTACATTTTTTTCTTTTTACACAGGTTTACTGGGAACTGTTACATGGAGTAGAATAGACTCGCACATTAGGTACTTACATTATTGTGTCCTCAACATTATTTAACGCTTTTCTTGAAGCCTCTCTCCATCCATTACGTCACTAGTAACATTGAAACCCACTAGAAGTGTTTGTCAAATGGATGAAACGAGGTGTTCCTAAACGAAATAAAATGAGTATTTGGTGTGTAAAATAAGGCCTTCAAAGCATGCGAAGTTGTATATAAGCACGAATAAACACGTACTATTATATCTACATCTACATCTAACAAGGAGACGGCACGACCGTTGGGTCTGGGATTTGTCCAAAATTTTGTGTGGTGAAAGAGGACCCCTAACACTTCACGTGGTTAAAATATTAGGACTTACTACTCGGAAAATAAAAAAAAAAAAAATCGATACAAAGTTTCTTAGGTGCCTTATCAGTATAAAATGTTAGTCCATTGCAGAGCCGCCGTGTGGCCTACACGGTTAGCAGTCGGACCCTTACGCCAGAGGTATCGGGTTCGATTCCTCCTGTGGCACTTTTTTTTTTCTTCTGTTGCTTGCAAAATTGCAGCGCTTTGCAGGAGAATCGTGAAATTAATTCCCGGGAAGACTGTATAAAAATTCATTCTGTAATTCACCATCAGTTATCGTCACCAATATTCCGAGACATGATTCAATATGCCTCGTTTGCCTCAAAATTATCAGAAACTCGAAACATTTTCGTAAATGTTAATGGGACATATTTTTGCAAACGCCCTGTGATTGTAAAAAATGGCTCTGAGCACTATATGACTTAACATCTATGGTCATCAGTCCCCTAGAACTTAGAACTACTTAAACCTAACTAACCTAAGGACATCACACAACACCCAGTCATCACGAGACATACAGGTTGCATATCAGAAAATCCCTGATCCCGCCGGGAGTCGAACCCGGTAAACCGGGCGCGGGAAGCGAGAACGCTACCGCACGACCACGAGCTGCGGACCCTGTGTTTGTAAAAAAATCCGCCTTTATATGTTGCGCAAGATGCAAAAAATTATTGCTTTGTTTGTTTTCACGATAATTACCACTGCGGTTCTTGTTTATAATTGAATGATTCCCAGTCGAATTTGTTATTCTGATTAAAAACCCAATGATTATCCTTATATACTTTACAATGAAAAATGGAAAACCCACCGCCATGAATTGTGTTGTAGGACAAAAAGAAAATAATTTTTATTCAATAATGTAAGTAATTTCTTAAAAATGATGTAGGTTTGGGAAACTTTCTGAATAATTGGTGGAATAACAAAAGAAAAGGAAACAGAAGAAAAAAAAGTGCCGGAGGAGGAATAGAACCCGAGACCTCTGGCGTAAGAGTCCGAGCCCTAAACATCTTTTTTTTTTAAATTTAATTTTGTTTGCTTTAGTTCGTTTAATCTGCTCGGGGCGGACGTCGTAAGACATCCATTTAAGTTCGTTGTTGATCTGTTAACTCAGTTTTTTTATTACAGAGGGCACATTACCCTCTGACCGAAAACTTTTCACTCACTAGGACAGACAGCTGCTTAGCAATAGACTAACATTTTATACTCATAAGAACCTAAGAAACTTCGGATCGATTTTTCCCGGGATTTTCCGAGTAGTGCGTCCTAATATTTTAACCACGTGAAGTGTTAGGGGTCATCTTTCACCACCGAAAATTTCGGACAAATCCCCGACCCCACGCTCGTGCCGTCTCCTTGTAAGTGATTACTCTGCTATTCACAGTTAAGTGCTTGGCAGAGTGTTCAATGAACCACTTGGACGCAATGCAGGCTCGGTCATAAGGAAAACATAACTGGCTGGAGCCCTATGCAAGCAGTCACGAGGGAAATTGTATTAGCCGTGGTTTTCAAAAAAGCGAGATGCTGCTAGAGAATATAGGACTAGTGCATCAAACGGTGAAGCGTGTAAGAGGGGGAGGGGCAGTACGTAAAATAAATTACTTTTTAAATCAGCAGTTGATATAAAATATGGACGATGCTTAGACAGAAAACTAATACGGTTAATCCCATATGATACAAACTAGTAACATTTATTATTATCATTATTATTCACGTATGGGCCCTTTAGGGCCATGCGAGGTACAATCCACCAATGTCACTTTTGTTGGTTGGCTTTCCTTGGTGTCCGAATTTATTTCATCCTTTCAGAAGGAAGTCTCTTTCTCTCATCAGATCTCGGTGTTGCAGTCCGGTTTCCAATTTACCTCTGAGGAACTTTCCAAAAAACGGTTCAAATGGCTCTAAGCACTACGTGACTCAACATCTGAGGTCATCAGTCCCCTAGACTTAGAACTACTTAAACCTAACTAACCTAAGGACATTCCGGGCGGGAAGGAGCGCCGGTCCCCGACACGAATCCGCCGGCGGATTTGAGTTGACGTCCGGTAAGCCCGCCAATCTGTGGATGGTTTTTAGGCGGTTTTCCATCTGCCTCGGCAAATGCGGGCTGGTTCCCCTTATTTCGCCTTAGCTACACTATGTCAGCGATTGCTGCGCAAACAATTTCTCCACGTACTGTAGGGAAGCAGCATACTCACGCCTTATAAAATTCACATCAGTCTTTCCATTGTGTGCCAGCCTAGTCCGCTGTAACTAGCTCTGACGTCATAAATATTGTGCAATACTTTAAAATGAAGTAAATAACCTGAAACGTTTCTAGCATCTCAGGAGTAATACAAAATCAATATGTGTTGGATATCAGTTCAATAACCATTTTCGAAATTTGGATGTTTTTCTGTAAAAATCATTGGCGCAACAGAAAAGAGCTAGAAACTTAAAAATTTATATTTAGATTCCTTTTCCATAATAATTTAGTAGTAACAGTATTTTGGATCTAACAAATTAAAATTTTAGTTGAAATCCATGATTTTCTGGTTTTTATCTTAAAAATTAAGAAAGCAAGATAGATTAAGTAGGCGAATAAATAAAGCTAGGATGTTTAAATTTAAGTAGAAGGGAGATCCGCTATAATCATAAAAATGTGAGAAGTTTCAACAGAATAACTATAAAACTATAGCTATAGCGTATCTCCAAAGAGCACGTTCAGAGCTCGCCTACTGCGTGTAGTGTAATTAAATTAATTCTCTCGCCCAAAATATTTGACTTAGCCACGTCAGACTTTTATTATGATTACTAACCTGTGTGCTGATTGCACGATTAAATTGAAAACTTCATCGGCCATCAGCAAAGAAAGCAATGACTTATTCGATAACTTAAAATGGTGCATTACTAGCCCATCGGCTAGTCGAGAGAGCAGATTTGATCAGGTGTTCCCTTAGCCGTCCGCACTGAGGCTTTATATGTAAGAACGCTGCACGAGAAAAAAAGGCCCCAGTTCTCTCCAGACACTGATTAGCGCACCACCTGTGCCGGGAGTCCCGTCGCGTCGGTATCGTTGATATAAAGAGCCTCGGATGCAGTAATAAGTTACTCGGGATATGCGTAACCATGAAATCGTTTTCGAGTGAAGTGTTAATTTTGGGATGACTTTAATGTTCTATCTTCAGTTTGGGTATGTCGTATTTTCACGTGCCGCCGCAGGACAGACATTCTACCATTATTTAGCGTGGCGTTTGATGAACATTATCATCAAATTATGGCTAGCATTCACTTAAACATTTAATTTGAACAGTTATAGTTGCATCAGCACATTAGACTCTGAACTGCTCTGGTAGTTGGATTGTGTGGATTCTCTTTGGTCTGTGACTTTCAGAATATAGTGAACATTTTAGAGAGAATGGTTTTTGATTATGAATCCCAGACAATCTCCTAATTCCTCAGAGCTATAAGCTGTAGCTATAAATGTAGTGGGCGCTAGGAATTCTAATTACAGGCTTCAGGTTTTGCTAGTCACTTTCTGGTTGCCAATATTGTAGTTAGAGAGCCAGTGTTGAGAATGGCAAATAACAGCATTAAATAAATAATAGGAACATTAACAATTATTCCACCAGCTGCCCCACAGAACGGGTACAACACCATTACTCTACCACGCAAACATAAGGGTTACACTCGTCTGGTGTGAGACGTTCCCTGGGGGGACCACTTGGGGCCGAACCTCACAATAACCCTGGGTTCGGTATGGAGCGGCGGAGGGGTGAAGTGGACTGCGGTAGTCATCGTATGTTTGCGGACCACTGCCTTTCTGTCGTTTCTAGGTGCCCGGTTAACTTAACATAACATAACATAACCTAAGGACATCACAGACATCCATGTCCGAGGCAGGATGTGACCATAGCAGCAGCACAGTTCCGGACTGAAGTGCCTAGAACCGCTCGGCCACAGCGGCCGGTGAATTTTCCAAGCAGATATCTTTTGCCTCAATGTTTTTCTATATGTGACATCTGTCTGAGTTATACCGGTTACACTAAGATCCTCTTTAATCGCAACGATCCATTCAATTTGCTCAGTTTTGGCCTTACTTCTATTTTTGTAGAATTCTACTATTTGTTTTGTCAACCTAGTGGGTGCCATTCTTTCAACGTGCCCATAAAATTTAACTCTTCGTTTGCTCATGTCACAATGTATGTCTGCATACCCTTCTATTTCATTATTACTTCTCAGCCTATAAGTTTCTCCATCAGTAATTTTGGGGCCTAATATTTTCCTAGCCGCGCAGGACTAGCCGAGCGGTCTAGGGCGCTGCAGTCATAACTATGCGGCTGGTCCCGGCGGAGGTTCGAGTCCTCCCTGGGGCATGGGTGTGTGTGTTTGTCCTTAGGACAATTTAGGTGACGACCTTAGCAGTGAAGTCCTATAAGATTTAAAAAAACAATATTTTCCTAATAATTTTTCTTTCTTTCTCACTTCTAATATTTATATGGATATCAATTCACGCAATGTGAGCGCCAATGGAGAATTTATAAATAGTAAAAGTTTTTACTGGCAGCAAAGTACGTTGTTGAAACTTTGGAACATTGTGATATCCGGACAGGCAGTCAAAATTTCCTAAAATATTCCTGTGTCTCAGTTCTGTTTCGTTGTTCAAGATAAGCACAGGAGATATTTGTAGGCCTCTGAAAATCGCTGTCTCTTCTAAAATATTAGAGTGGCTGGTGGAAAACCACCAGTCCAAGGCCCCCCCCCCCCCCCCCCCTGCCCCTCACCCCATCTACCGCTGCAATCTGTCAATCACGAAGTTATTTTACTTTTATTCGAGCTACATAACAGCAGTAAATGTCAGCGCGCAGCTCGTACTACAATTGCCCCATCGCCGTGCGGTACGAGGTAAACGAACACTCCATTTGAGAGCGGATGGCGAGCCCTCAGCCACGCGCCAACCGGCTGCTCTGCTGTCAGAGGGTGGGCAAATGGCAGGCGGGAGGGGCGGGAGGTCACAGCGGTGATTAATGTTTTTTCGCTCGCCGGCGCCACCAGGCAGATGGCAAGTGGCGAGACCACACGGTGGCAGCGGCGGCGGCGGCGGCGGCGGCAGCAGCGGGCCGGCAGAGCACGCAGCCCGCACCGCTCCCCCGGCGCAGCTCGTTTGTTTCCTCCCTCACTTGGTTTGTTTGATCTGAGGCGGGCGCTGAGTGGCGGCAGCCCGAGAGCTTTTTAATGAGCAGGCTTGTTTGTCGACTGCAAAGAAAGGCACGCCGGCTATGAGCACGAATCGTGCTGCCGCCGCACCCCGTCCGTTACTTGTAGCGTTTGCTCAAATTCCCCGCGGCGCTTGCTTGCCCTTTCTTTCATTATTACTCTTTCCGTTTTGTTTTCGCCACGACCCTTCTCTCCTCTGTCCGCGGAAGAGACCAGTTATTCTGCGTATCTTACCTCACAGATTGCCTGAACAGTAACGAATCGTCTGTGTGTATGTGTGTCTGTGTGAATACGTTTTTGTCTCACTTTTCAGCACTCAGTGTTGAAATTAGCATCCGTAAGGAATATGGGTACAAATAGTGTAACATGTTTCACGTCAACCACCACCACTCCCTCAATTTTTGCATGTTTCCAACCGCCACTCTAATAAAGACAGGGAAACATGGACACTCGAGACGTGGGAAAACGAGACTCTCGTGCAGATCTGAACGAAAACACACGTCGTGAGACAGGCGTGTCTTCATACGTTTCTCTGTTAAACCTAGAAGAGACACGCATAGTTACTTAACACAAGTAGGCACGCAGGGCGTTCCATGACCAAGAGCCTTTCCGTAACGTTACTATGACATTAGTTAAGATTATTACTACATTTCAGTTGCCACTTGAAACGATATTCGGGAAATGTTTTCCCCTGAAGCACGTATCAAAGCCACAGCATCTGTTCAAAGTGGTTCAAATGCCTCTAAGCACTATGGCACTTAACATTTGACATCATCAGTCGCCTAGACTTAGAACTACTTAAACCTAACTAACCTAAGGACATGACACACATCCATACCCGAGGCAGGATTCGAACCTGCGACCGTAGCAGCAGCGGGGTTCCGCACTGAAGGGCCTAGAACCGCTCGACCACCGCGGCCGGCCCACAGCATCTGTTCAGAGCAGTCCTCACCACAATGGAAAGGAGAGGAATAAAATTATTTCTTTAATTATGATCTCGAGATTCGACTTGTAAAGACATTGCTTTCCCCGAAAGTCGATAATATTTTTTTTTCTTTTGTGCATTACCTTGTCATAGTACGTATGTAACATTCATTTCAACTATTCTTTATTTCTTAATATGGCACATTGTTTCTTCATTCATTTTGCCACTGTTTTATATTTTATATTGTTCGAATTTGAATATTCTGGTTTTATATGCTTTGTAAATCTTTGGTTAGGCTAGGAGAAGTCAAGACCACCTACAATACATCAGACCACAACACAGAAACCAAGATGGCGGCCGTCTTAGGCCAAGTATTTCAGAGCTACCCTAATACGAATAATTTACAGACTTCATAAATGGAAAGTAGATTCTAAATTGGGTAAGAAATGTATTATTACGTATTTTTCTATCTTCAAACTTAAATAAAAAGTTGTCACTAAAGCCACAAATTACGTAATAAGAACTACGACGAAGTAATATTATGAGATGCAACTCAAAATCAAATCCAAAAAACTACTACAAAACACATGTAAATGGCATATTTGGACACTAATAATAATTTGCACAATAGAAGCTACATAACAATGATAAATGAAGCGTGTAACTAAAGCACAAAATTGTATTAAACAATATGCAGTTATTTCTAGTCACTGTCATTACGTAATATGTTAGAAGTGTTCGATTTTGAGTACCTGTTGGATTTATTTGCTGCTCAGCTTGGCCACTTTGCGTTTTGTTATTTTTGCTGCAATGTCTTCATGAGTTCCTCTTTTTTGTTTGACTAGTGTTCGAGCAATTTCCTTTGAAACACACTTTTCATTTAACAGTTTTGTGTAATTATTAATAAAAATATTTGAAAGCACTTTAATACTTTTCTTGATTATTGTCTTTAAAGGAATGCCACATTTGCACACATCACTGAGGTTACTAACGGCATTGTCACACAATTCAGTTTCTAAGGCAAGTACTGCATCTCTCTGATTTTCAAGTTTTAGGAATTCTGGTTCATATGTGCTGCTAATCAGAACTTGAAAAAGTTTATACATATTACAACACAAGGAAATCATTATAGAAGAAGGACACTTCAATCCCCCACGATTCAGTTGGTTGAAATAGGAAAGGAGTTCTTTGGTTTCACTCTGCAACAAAATTTCATCCTGTGTCTGCAACATTTCTTCACATCCTGAACATTTTCCACCTTTTTGCAGCTTCTCAAGCACTGTTTTGCTGGTGTAGCTAGCAATACAGACCAAGACTTTTAAGTCTTCATCCATCATGGGAATGTTTGCTAGTTCCTCTAGAGCAGGTTCTAATTTATCTAAATTTTCATACTTTTGGTTTTTTATGCTGTAATTTACTTTTGCTGCAAAATCATTTAATGTAAATTCACCATGTTTAGTAGATCTGAGCTTTAGTAGACTTATTACTTTCAGTTTCCTCTCAGATTCCAAGATTTGCTGAACTGAAACATTATATGTGCAGCCACTTAGCCTTCTATAAGCTCCAAATCTTGCTTCCAAAGCATCAGTTTGTAATTTTGCTGTAAGAATATAGGACCAGTTGTAAGTGTTAAAAATGTATCTGCATAACTGAACTGTTGCTGCAAGTGTGTGAGAGAAAGCAGTATATGTTTCATTGGTTAATTTTCCGTGAGTAGGCAATGCATGCCAGATATCAAGAAATGTTTTCAAATTTTCAAGAAACACAAGTTTGGAGTCAGTAGGTCCAGTGATTGGGCTAGAATTATCATCTGATGTGTATTTGACTTTCATGGGATGCTGTACATTAGAAACTGTCCACCATTTAATGATTAATTTCAAAAACTGAATAGTGCCATCAGAAATCTCAATCCCCTGACTTTTCAAAATTTCTAGTGCTGCCACATTTTTAGAATCAAAAACACTGAGAGCAAGGGTAACATTCTGTCTCACAATAGAAGTTGGATACACTGCCTTTCTCACTAGCTTTGGGGCAAGTTTCAACAGTTTATTTTTCTCAGAATGAAACAGGTTCCTCAAATCTGAAAACTTTGCTTCACTGACAGTATATTCACATGCAGCATTCCCTTCATCACTGTGTAGAAAGGTATTGATGAAAGCAAATGTATCCTCAATATTTGGCATTATGAAGGATTCATTTTTTGCATTCAACCAGTTATTTCTGATACACTTAAGCAAGTACACATTGTCAAACAGAAGAAAGAGAAATTTGGATGGAGCGACTGGATTTGTAATACACGGCTGTAAAGTGCCACCACACATAAGCTGATACATTTTTCTATTAGTGCTATGGTTATCTGTTACCAGGCATATAACATCATACTGCAGCTCATGCATTAACTTTAATACATCAATTGTCATTTTCAGTAGAGTATCAGAATTAACATTTTTTACAGGAAAGAGAGCTATCACTTCTTTATAATCAGAATGTAAAGATGATGCAATGAAAACCTGCATTGTACCTGCTGTTGTAGTATCTGAAGTATTCTGAGCAACACCAAGTATCTTTCCTGCCTTATAAGAGAATTTTGAATTAACATAAACTTCATCTAGCATCACTGAAATTACCTTGTCACTTCCCTGAATAAATTTATTTTTTCCCTCAAAAAAGCAACCTGTGATGGACCAATACAAGGTTTATTTGGACCCATTTTGCATAGAAACTGCCTTAAATAGACAGGATGAGGTAATATTAATACATTTGCTTTTCTCAAGTGATGGTAGGCACCAGGAAATGAAAAGCAAATGGTTGCTGCCCATATCAAAAGCTCAGGAGAATATCTGCTTTTCTTTGTTATTGCGAGTTGTAATTGCTCCAAAACAAATTCTATTTTAGGTGCTATTTCAGCGTCAAAATCACTACCAGCTTTTAGTGCTTGTTTGAGAACATTGACTAAAATTATAATCTTGTCAATGGTGCCAGTAGAGTTATCTGTGAAACCATTTAGGTGACTCACCAGATTATCAAATTTCATCCACTTGTCACATTTCAAGTTCTCTTCCTCCCCAGACTGTAGTATCCATTTCAAGGTTTCCGTAGGCAAACACACATTTTTGTGAAACACTTTTACTTCCAAGGAACTTGACATCTTGAAGCATACTGAAACTAATGGCAAATCACTGACTGAATCATCCTTTAATTTAATGAAAGATATGTAGTCATCCTTTACTAAAATTGTAAATGGACAAACATTCCTTTTCTGCACTTCGCTTTTAAAATGCTGAAAGTCAGGTATAGTGTCATTTTCGCACCACTTACTGAAACTACATTCATCACGTTCCAGTAGCTGTTGAACACGATCTTCAGGATTCTTCCTTTGCTTAGGAACTGGTACTGTGTGATAAGAAGGTTGGTTAGGAAAGATGGTTGGAATTGCATCATTTGTTAGTTTTGGTATTTTTCGTGGCACACGTATTGGTTCACTATTTTCCAAAGGAAAAATGTCTTCCCTAACCACAAACTTAGGTTCAAAATGCTTAATGCACACCACAGCTTTATCGTTCACTTCAAAATTATCTCTATGAATTAGTTTAATCCATTTGTTCCTCAATGCTGTTTCCTTGGGAAACTTAAATGTTGAGGTATCGTATGTTTTGCCGTAATTGGATTTACATCCTGGTACACAACAACTACGACCCATCGCAAGAGCAGTTTACACTTTAAATTATGCCGAACTTACTACAGAATATAGAAAATAAATACTAGCGTAGCACTTTTGACGACATTCACAGCATATAGCATTAATAACAGCTAGTAATAAATGCTTTCGCTTCTCTTGAACGTCACGTATACAATGTTGCACACACGCGTTATGGAAACACAAGCACGCTGGTTTGTTTCCCCCACGATTGCCACCATATTGTCAACTATCGATATCTGCCTTAAGGTCTGATTTATTGTAGGTGGTCTTGGAGAAGTACTCTGTCAGAGACAGAGCGAACGACTATAGACAGGATGCGTGCGAGCTGATGTGGTATCGTGGCCGGTTCGCGGGTGGAGAAACGTCGCAAAGTTCGGCGTGAAAGACGGTGATACACGGAGGAACAATTAATTACAGTGCGTCTGCTGTGTTAATAGGAGATCGTGCATTATTAAGTGAACAGCAAAACCTGAAAAGTATATTGAGTGTTTGCGGTGATGGTTTTACATACTGTGTGAACTTGTGACAATTAGCCGTGAACCACACACCATTGTCTGTGGAGACACTAAGTGTTAGAATTGCGTGAAAGTGGAATAAACCAAAATGTTAAGTAAAAGAACAGTGCTATGATTTGATCAAGAAACATTTATTATATCATCCAAACTGTCTTAAAGACGACGACGTAAATTGAACTGATGTTTAACGGACTGTTATAGTGATAAACGCATGTGACTGTTTTCCTTGGCAACACGTTGAAAGAACTGTGCGAAGTATTGGCATTAACCGGCTATATATCGTAAATACTAAAGACATTGCATAATTTCGACCTACCCGCACCGCGTGATTAATAAACTTTTAATAATAAAACGCCGCGCGCGTAACGACAACGCACACACTGAACCTATTATTATCGCGCCAGTGCTGCCAGCTGATTCGACTACAACGGAGACGTGGACCACCGCCGTAACTGGAATATTAATGAAACAGGAGGATCCATCATTATCTTCGCGCCACGAACCAGGATTCACTTCACACATCGTCCGCGCGGACCACTGCTGACGTCATCGCACTGCCTGCAGCAACAGTTAAGACAGTAAAAGAAAATTATTACGCTCTCTCTCATTTCAAAATTAAAGACAATTGCAGTAAAATTAACTATTCTAAAGATACTGTCACAATATCTCAATTTTGTTTCGTTCCAATAAATATTCTTTCTATTATTTCGTCTTGTTAACAGTGTTGAAAACCCGCCAAATTAAAGTTCAGTTAATAATTTTCTTTCAAAATTCTTCTCAGACATTTTGCTGCTCGTTATAATTTTATTTTAATGTTTGTTTGTAACTTCTTTTGGAGGGAGTACATATTTTATTTTTTGTGTAGTAAAATTAGTTACCATAAAATTACGTATGTTACCAGCTGATGCTGTCCGCCATTACTGCTTGAAAACTGCACTTATTTTCTCAATGGCTGTCAGCTTCAAAACAGAATTACGTATTTCGTGGGCATCTAGCAGATGCGCGATGTCTATGTAGGCCCCTACAATAATTTGTTTTTACTTTTGCAGGCTTACTGGAATTATATTGACTGTAATTGTTCATTTGGCCACTGTTAAAGTGATCTATCGCATCTATATAATAATTGTACTTTATTACCTAATTTATTTTTTTATTACATAAACATTGGCATACCATATTTAGATTAAAATTTACGTCTTATTGGCCCCACATAAGATTCTGCACGTTCTGACAAAGACTATGCCAATTTTTTTTTCGTCCATGACTAACAGATTCCTTGTATACTTCATGTTTTATTATTTAAAAGGTTTTATTTATTTATTTATTTATTTATTTTTGAGAACCAATTTTTGCACAGACTCCATATAAATTTCCAAGTAAGCTGACATCTAACTTCGACCAGTCGAATAATCAATTAACAATTCATCGAACTTGATAAGTCTAAAGACACTACCGAGGTATTGTCTACGTAGAGGACCATCGGTTAAGGGGACAAGATGATTTTAGCATTCCCCGTTTAATCAATATAGAAAAAGCCCAAGATAGCGATATCTAGGTTGCCGTTCTGGCCGTTATTTCAAACTGTCCTGGGAGCCTACTGTCCCCTTTGTAAACCAATTTCTTACTAGCCTTCGAAACACCTGCAGAAGAGACGCAGTCCGACGCCTGGGACGGAAGATCCTTAGGGGAGTGATCAACTAGGGAATATCGCCAGTCGGAGCTCCACTGCTAATCAGCTACAGCTACTTTCACCAAAGACCCAAACGCTACAAACGTTGTTGTAACCTTCAGTGCAAAGAGTACTGAAATACATTTAATGTTTTCGTCAGGTACTTTGACAGTATTATGTTCATCTCGTTCTTCTATAGAACATTGTCTACTTGACCCGAAGCACTGTGAGATATGTTCGTTAGCATTTCAAGGACGGGTTACGATAGTTGTTTGGATGGTTTCACTGACAACTTCGATGTTGTGCCAGTTTAAAAGGAAAATGGGATATCGTTTTAAGTGATCTGTTTTAATTTGTAAGTATAAACATGTATTTTGCACCCATGATTCTTTTTTTAGTTATATTTTCTTGTACACCGAATTTTTTGAAACTTTTTAAAATTCCAGTGTTGACAGATATCCATTCAGGATGTTTGTCTGGAAACGGAGAATGATGTACATGTCAAATAAATCAGCTGTTGGTTAAACTGCATTTTCTAAAGTACTATGATGCAGGTCTCCACACCGGCCGGTGCTATGCAAGTCTCCTCATCTCTGCATAGCTAGTACAACCTACCTACAGCAAAACCTTCTTACTGTACTCAATCCTTTGTCCTCTACAATTACCAAATTAACTACTCCTTGATGCATCAGAGTGCGTCCTGTTGAGTTATTCACTCACATTCACGTTGGGTCATGATTTACTTTTTCCCCGATTTCATTGAGAACTTGTTCGTTAGTGAATAAGATTTTCTTTAATTAATTTATTTATTTTTTGTTGACAACTACCTTTCTGCAGGATCTAGCTTTCAGTATCCGATCTTCGGAAAATCGTTCTTAACAAACGTACATGCCACCAATACAATGAGAACACTTCCCACTCATAGGAAACGACACCATTTTGGCTTGTGTGTAAAGGAAGATGTTCTCAATGTACTGCTGTTATGTATGGATGTTAATAAGAATTTTCCGGTGATATGATGATGACCACAAGATTCTGTCGAAACCGGTCATTGTGAAACACAAAAAAATACCAAGCCAACGTTTTCCTACTCACCAAGTCCCTACAAACATGTGCAAGTTGTTCATTATTTATTCAATCTGCCCATCTAATCGAAAGGCGACATTCAATCCACCTTCCATATCATTTTTATGAGGTTCTGCAACAAGTCCCCTCTCTGCCTATAGTCTCTCATATTTTCTTCATGAAGATCACGATAGGAACCGAAACTGAGAGTGTTTCATTTTAATTTCCATTACATTTGTCATTGAGCACTCCAGATACATGTTCGAACCCTCTTGTAAGTATGGGTGATCGCTGGATTGACTGAATGTGTGAGTAACTGCAAAAGCATGCAACTCGGTGAATTCACGTGGAATGTCTTGGCTCAGCATTGCAGCAGACGCCCTAGAACGGCAATTAAGTTTCACTCAAGCGGGCAATTCTCTGTGCAGGTTTTCTTAACGGGTGCCCTCGCCATAGGCTCCTGACCAAGGCGCCAAGCACCCGTTTGTTCAAATTTTAGTCACAAGAGCGATGGAAAATTTTGACGACGAGTGGACAGACGTTGTTCGTCCTGTGTTCTGATTAGAGAGGACGTCTGGCACCATTGAAAAATCGTCTTGTTGATTGGTCAGTTCGCAACCTCGAAGTTTTTTCGTTATAACTGCACGAAGGCGAGCCAGGTTGGACTTTGCATCGAGTCAGTCCGTCGTAGAAGAGTCGTTGGTCTGATCTGTAGTACGCATGATTTGCCGCTCCTGTGCACACTTACACAGCGATTTTGGATTGGTGTTGGCTCAGATTTCTCGAGATAGGAATTTTCTGTAATTTTCTCACGAGTATAATTTTGCTCTCATTTTACGAGATTCAGATGAGGCAGAACTTATTCTTTACACGGTTATGACTCACTTCAGGCTTCTTATTTTCGACTGAGTTTCGTGTCTCCTTCTGCTGCAAGGCACAAGCCAGTTTTGATGACTCAACTTTTGCTAGAAAGTGATGAGTGTTATCTTCGGCTGTTCAACAAATGTCTGGATCTTTGCATACAAGAAAAGCAGACAAGAAAAGTCTGGAACCGCGAGACCGCTACGGTCGCAGGTTCGAATCCTGCCTGGGACATGTATGTGTGTGATGTCCTTAGTTTAGTTAGGTTTAAGTAGTTCTAAGTTCTAGGAGACTGATGACCTCAGAAGTTGAGTGCCATAGTGCTCAGAGCCATTTGAACCATTTTGAGACAAGAAAAACACACACTACGAAGGAATTATCCAACAGTATAGATTCTCATTGCCTGGAGTAGAATCGTCTCGCTTCGAACTGACCGCCCAATGACCGGCGGAGATATGCCTGCAGATGCCTCAGAAAATGGTGGGATACCCACCCGACTGTCGCCCACCTTAGGGTCCAACAGTCACGACTGATGATCGGCGGTGACATTTCATTTCATAGAAGCACCACATTGGTTGTCACCTCCGGTACTCTTACAGCACAGCGCAACGTCGACGACATTCTGCGCCCCGTTTTGTTGTCCTTCGTGGCAACCCATCCCAGGCTTACATTTTAACAAGATAATTCCCGCCTCGAAACGGATTTTCTTTGTGCTCGCCAAAACATACCTTGACCAGCAAGATCACAGAGAGTGTTAGGAGCATTATGGCCAGAGCCCTTCAATAAGGGCGGGAACTTGACGACCTAGTGCACCAGTTGGACAGAATTTGGTACGATATTTCCCAGAAGCACATCCAAAAACTCCTTCAATCAGCGTCAAGCCGCAGAACTGCTTCCATAAAGGCCGCAGGCGGATCAAAACGGTATTGATTTGCTCAGTTTGTGGAGCTATTTCTCTTGAAAATATAATCAAATTTTTATGAAACTGAAATGATTTGTTTCCACATACACATCAAATTTACCGATTTCCATCCCATTCGGATAATATTTTCGTGGTATGTCCTCTTTCTTTTTATTATTATTATTGTCATTATTATCGTTATTATTCTTCTTAGGGAGTATGTGAGTCCATGTTGCGTCCCTAACCTAGCCTAATCATCACTGAATGACGAGTATTAATACAGTTTGCTAGCACGGAATCATACTGTTAAGATTTTTCACGTTTCCTATGTTCACCATGCTTAATGAAGATAAGGTGCATGCTCCACTTTGTGAATAAATGTCTTTTAAGTATGAGTTCAGTTCGATAAACTTGTCCCCAGTGTTCATACAAGCAAGCCTTCCTTCCTCCTGTCGTCACTAATCTCGTGTACTCAGTAAGAGAAACGTACCAATAGGCGTACAGGAAATTTCAACTCCTGATCGCTCGAATTCAAGTAACGCATGAGATTACCGTTGCACGTTATCCCTCTGGTAGAACCTAGGGCTAAATTCATTTAATATTTCTGGAACTCGAGATGGGAAAGCACTGTTTTACACAGTAGGAAGCTCGTGCCTGCAAAAATTCCCTGCTATACGGTAAAATATCGTCCCACGATGATATTCTGGCTGGTCAAGAAACATTGGAAGCCTCTTTTAATCATCAGCATTATTCTGTAGCACCACATTTCCAAAACTTCTATTCTCTTGTATTATCTATGTGCATGTCACCCATGTTTCACTTCCCTATGAGGTTGCATTCAAGACAAGACACATACGTGCTGAAAAATCATAACACCTAAATTTTTATTTAAAGTTTCCAGAAAGTCTTTCCTTGCTGTTGCAAGTATTCATTTTATACGTCTCTACTTCGGCGACAGCTGGTTGCTTTGACACAGAAATAGTTCATTTAATTCTACTACACTCACCTAACCTCGTGTTTCTTCTGTTTATTTTCATCTCATAATCCATTTTCAAGATATTATCTTTTTCGTTGTAATCTACCAGCTCCTTTCTAGTTGCTGGTATTGTTGAACAGTGTACAAAGTCTTTGCTGAGGATCTGATGGGAGTAAGATTACAATAAACTTTCCAGTTTACGTATCTTTTTCTGTAGAGTTGCTCCAGTTGTTCCTGTTTAGGGGTCTAATACTTGAAGCTGAAACTCTCACATATTACGTTCTCATGGTTCCATTGATCTAAATAATTTTGAAGATTGTCGTTGCAGAAATTTTGTTTTTACCTTAATTTATTTTGTCACATTTTTGTATATCGCACAGTCTTTTGAATTTTCACATTAACAAAGCCCAAATCACATTGATTGCCCAAAACACAAAAATACGCCCGATCACATCAAAGGCATGCTTACTACTACTACTTCACTCTGCGGTAGTAAAAATATTCCAAAGCGTTTAAAATTTCTCTTGACGAATGAATTTCTGTTAGTTTCTATTATTACTTCGTAAATGAATCTAGAAATAAACATAATAAAAATACTAGATTTCGTAATTAATAATAGAAATATTAAGAATCCAAATAATTCGTAATTTCAAACGTTTCTAACAAAAAGATAATTTTAATTCTACATTCAGACCTAGAACTTATCGATTGTAACATTGAAAATCTAGTAATTCCTTTTCATAGATCTTAGCTTGAAATATAACATATTATGTACAAAATTATATGAAATTTTTCAGAAAAAAAGCTGAGATAATACTGACCTGCTCAAAATTCGAAACATAATTCTGGTATCGACTACTACTGTTGGGGGAAATTAATGTTAGAGGAGTTTGTTCATTTACACCATCTAATTAATCTCCAAAAACTTTTGTCACCTGTGACCGAATTACATAGTAACTGGAAAACCTTAAAGATTTTATTTATTCTCCTTGAACTATAGTTGTCTTTCTAATTTCTTCTTGATTTGTCTAACTGCGTGCTCTGTGTACGGATTGAATATCGTGAAGGATGAACTGCTATCCTACACGATTCCTTTTTCAGCTGCTGCCTTTCATGTCCTTCGATTCCTGTAACTCCAGTCTGTATCCGTACACTTTGTAGAAAATTTACGCTTCAGCAGTTTATCCCTCCTATCTGCAGAATTTCACAGAGCATAGTCCATTTACAACCGACAAAAGGTTTCTCTAAATCTACAATAGTTAGAGTATTAATATTCGTTTGCCTTTATTGAATCGAAGTCATAATGCCAGTATTGCCTAGCGAGTTGCTAAATTTCTCCGAAATACAAATTTATCTTTTTCCTAGTCTTTAAATTTCTGCGTAAATATTTCACCTCAGTATTAAGCAACTATGACTTTGTAAATAAATGTATTAGTATTACTCAGCTTGCCAGTCCATGCTTTCTTTCTTAATTCATTTATTACATTCTTCTTGACAGTATAAGGGTATTTGCCCTGTCTTATATCATGATATCACATGTAACATTTCTGTAAAGATTGATTTTCGCGAGAATCTTAATAATTTTGAGGGAATGCCTTTTACTCGAGCTATATTATTTCGACTCGGGTCTTTCAGTGCTTTGAAAATTTATCTCGCAATAAAACATCACCCATGTCGTCCATTTCCTCTTCACTTTCCACCGTACTATTGGTTTCAAGTTGCATTCCTTTACATCCACTTACGGCCTCCTCTTTTTGTTTATTACTGAAATTCCAACTGATCCTTGTATCTTCATAGAGTAACTTATCTTTTTTACTGTGGTTTCTTTACTTTTCCTATATGCGACAACTATTTTTCCTGTTGTCTCTCTGCCTTCTACATATCTGCATTTCTGCTCCAGCCATCCATGCTCTATTTCCTTTTGCCTTACCCATTTACTGCATTTTTTAAATTTTCTTCCTTCATCAATTATATTTAATAAACCGTAAGTTATTCAAGACTTTCTGTGGATCTTGTCTTTTTCTCCAGTTGTTGCTCTACTGCCGTCACTATTTTACCTCCCAGGTACCTCATTATCATCTAATGTACTTTGGGGCGAACTTTGAATCGCTTCAAAATATAAATCATTGACGCGATTCTCTTCTCCTGGTTACAGATGACTCTTAACTGTCTCCGTTTGTACTGGAGTAGTAGGATATGCAAAGGACCTCGTTGTTCCTCGCCACGTCAAAGCAAAACACAGAATCCCTAACACTTCCATCAACCTGACGTTTGCAAGGGAGATCGTCGTACTATCGCAGTGGTACCACGCAGATCCAGAGTCCGCTGCTTTTGCTGCGAGGCTTTACCAGAAAACAATGAAAAAAGCTACTGTTCTTTCACACTAACGTAATGTGTTACTTAGTTTATATGGATATCAGCTATTTTTTATTATGCAAATTTCTTCAGATAGTATAGCAGACTGCACGATAATGAAGTATAAGAATGTGTACACCTACAGCTATCACATTCAATGTTATAATCATTCTTATTCGTCAAAATACAATTCTTTCTTGCCTTAAAACTGTGTAGCATGTGTTAGTAACATTTCATACCCCAAATTACACTTCCATAAACTCAATAAAAGTCGACATTGCTCCCATATTCCCGAACTTTGATTTGCACTCTGACTTAGCGAATTAGGTGTATTCTCTTCGAATTAACACTGAAGTGTTTGGCGCGAACTAACTCTCTAGTATTTCATTCAGCACGAAGCCGATGACAAACAATGTGAGTTGGCTTTCTCCATGTATCCTGTGCTGGCGTAACGACAAGCACCGTACGAAGATCAATAACGATACAGCAGAGACGGCTGTGAGGCGACGTCAGCCAATAGTTCGCTGACTAGGACGTCACCACGACAGGAGTGGCATCTACACAAGAAGAGAATAAAAGCGACTCGCCGGCTAACCTCGGCCGCAGTAGCAGACCGGCATTAGAAGACGGACAGTAGAAGACGCGTACTAGAAGAGCCGCAGAGATATTAACTTAAGAACCTGAGTGATTAGTTTGCATGGAAATTGTATATATCAAAGGATATTGATTATTTGCATGTCGCCAACTGCTTCTGACCCATCATGTAGAAACGAAAGTTATGTATTGTCAGTTCAATTATTGTAATAATCTCCAGTAATACGACCTGCTTGTATGTGGTCTAGTTATCCGAGAAAACAGCTTCCTAGGTACCCTATAGGAGACGAGTGAGTGGGCAGGAGTCCACATATTCAGTTGTCTAATAAAAGTTCCTAGTAAAATTACGTTCTGATTACGTTATGACATATCAGTTTTAACAGGTTCTCCCCTGTTATTTTCAACAAAATTTGAATGTAAATTCAGTAATAATTAATAACCGGAAAAACAGTTTTGGCGAGCAGGTTACAGGTTGATCTTTTATTATGGCAATCAGTCAGAAGAAAGGTCGACTAAATTGAGATGATGGTGATCTCCGGGACATTTTCCGTATCGGAAGTTCCCGTTTTCTATCCTGAAAAACTGAGTCAGCGTCCCTCCGTAATGAATGAGGTGTTGAGCTCAGAAAGAGGAAGAGGTGACAGTAATGTGCTAGGCATAGCTAGGAGGTAAGTATTTCTAGAAAGGAAAAAAAAGAAGGAAAAAACATAAAGTGAATGTGTTATGTGGAATGTTGGATATTTTTATATGGTTATTATTATTATTTATTTGTACAACATTCTTTTTATCATACCACTACTATGTTTTACCTACCTAATCCTTCAATGTATAAAATGTATTGCATAATAGGTACTTTGTAGCTGCCTTTTTAAGTAAGTGTATTTTTGCAATTTCCTTGATCTCTTTTGGTACTTTATTGTACAGCTTTATCCCTTGGTAGAAAATGCTGTTTTGAGTTTTATGTTTACTTTTTCTTGGTAATTGTAAGTTGAGTCTACCTGTTGTTCCATGGTCATGGACAGAGCTGTTTGTGCAGTAGTTACAAATCTTATTTTTTATGTGTATAACTGACTGGTAAATGTATTCACATGGAGCAGTTAAATTCCCCAGTGTTTTGAACAGATCTATACAGTGAGCTCGACTAGTATTTTTGGTTACTATTCTTATGGCTCTTTTCTGGAGTTCGAAAATTGTGTTCATATTTTGTGCATTTGTTCTCCAAAAAAGAATCCATAGCTAAGAATTAAGAGAACATATGAATAATATGTTACTAAAAGTCATTGCATGTTACACACTGACGGTAGGATTCTAAGGGTATAACATGCTGATGACATTCTGTTTGCAAGTACCTTTGTATGTTCACACCACTTCAACTCAGAACCAATATTTATTCCTAGAAATTCTGCATTTGTTACACAGTCTATAGAGGTGCCATCTACATTTAATTTAACATTGTCATTTTTCCTCTTCAAACTGAAATCAATGGCATTAGTTTTCTTTATGTTCAATATCACATTATTGCTTATTGGCCAATCATAAACTTCCTTGAGAGTTTCATTTGCTTTCTGGCAAGGAGTTCTCTTAATTTCTCACTGACTATAATATTGCTCTCATCAGCGAAGAGAATTTTTCACCATGAATAACATTAGTGGGAAAGTCATTGATGTATATCAGGAATAGTATTGGTCCTAATATGCCAACTTGTGGAACCCCTATGTTAACGTATTTTGGTTCTGATAAGTGTTTTACTAAATGTTTAGATCTATTTCATGTATGTGTTATCTCTACTCTTTGTACCCTATCTGCTAGGTATGATCGAAACCAGTCATTAGCTACCCCTCTTATTCCTAATGCTTCCAAAAATATGCCTGTGACATACTCATCTTTATAAATAGCATCAGGTACAACTTTTGTGAATTCTATTACGACTGACTCTGTATTTTTGCACTTCAGAAACCAAACTGTTATTCCATTAGAAGATTGTATTTATTCAGGTAATTTATTAATCTGTCTTTCATAATTGATTCTATTATTTTTGAGAATGCTGACAGCAGGGAAACTGGCCGGTAATTTTCTATGTCTTCTGCATTACCTTTCTTAAGCAAACGTACAACTCTTGCCTGTTTTAACTGCTATGGCAATGTCCCTGATGTGAAGGATTCATTTATTATATTGGTTAAGGGGCCTTGTATAATCCCTCTGCATTGTTTCAGTAGAAACATTGGTACTTCATCTAAGCCTACTACTTTATTTTTTGTTGTTGAACAGTTTCACTTTCATTATCTGTGGTTGGAAGTAACATCATTGTATATAGTGCAACATTATTTACAGGTGTTATATTTGTTTTGGGGAATTTTTGCTGTAACTTCTCTGCAGTACTTGAAACATGCTCGTTTAGATAGTTTGCTAAGTGTTCTGGATCATTTATTACCTTCTCCCACTCCCTTAGCAGATGATATTCTGCAGTTTTTTGCCTCTTCCCAACTGCTCTGCATTTATTCTCTGCATTATATATTATTTTGCCACTAAATGACTTTTTTGCAGCAATCAGCACCTTCCTATAAATCTTTTTGTACCTATGATACAAATTTAAGAATTCTGGATCACTGCAACTACTTTTCATGAAAACTGAGTTGTTTAAGGGTTTGGGAGGACTTCTTATACCTGCTGTTATCCATCTGTTTTTGTGAGATGTTTATACAGTCATGCATACATTTGGAAATGGCTTTTCAAAGTTCAATTTAAACAATTTAGAGAATTTCATATTCACATTGTGTTCCTTATACACTTCATCCCAGTTTTGTTTTTCTAGTTCTTTTGAAAGATCTTTTATTTTGATTTCTCATGGATGTCGTTTGTAGGCTTGTAGTTTAGGGAATAATTCAGTGCCTGATTTTACTTTTATTATTTGACAGAGATGGTTGATAGTCCGAGATCTTAGACAGGTACATCACATTTTTCCCTGTCCATATTTGTGGCTGCATGATCAATTACTGATGCAGTCATTGTAGTAACCATTGTTGCAGTATTGACCAATAGGGACATGCCAAAACTTTGAAGGATGATTATGAAGGTGCTGCTGGATTCATTTATGATATTAGTGTTGATGTTGATGTCCCCACTCAGAATTATTTTGACCTTTGTACTTGATACTTTATCTAGAACTTCTGTTAATTTATTGAAAACAGTGTCCACAGTACCACTTGGAGATCTAATGATTAATTTCTTGGTGATATCAAGCCCTGTTAATTCAATAGCTGATGTTTCAAAGTGTTTGCCTTCACTTACTGTACTGAGGTCATGTCTTGATTTGAAATGTGTTCCTTTTCCGATATAAATGCATGATCCTCCACCCTTTGAAGTAGTTCTGCAGTAAGAGTTTGCCCTTTCATGCAATGATAATACTACATGTTGGATTTCTGTGTCTCTACACCAGAGCTCAGTAAAACAAACTACCATGCAGTTCAAAGATTGGAGCTGAACTTCTGATAGCTGTATATATATATATATATATATATATATATATATATATATATATATATATATATATATATATATACACAATCGTATTGACCAACTAGGATCACGTTAACAGCTTCAGTTCCTCTTCTTCCTTTGTTGTTGTTTCCTATTTTTCCAGTATTCCCTCATTTTCTCCCCATGAAGATTTTTTAATACTTCCGCTTTGAAAGCCTTCCAAATTTAGTATTTTGTTTTTAAAACGGTTTCTTTCTGCTATTTCTGATTCTTTGATATTGTTTCTTTCACGATCTTTTCTTACTTCTGGATTCAATGCTATTGTCGATTTCTTCTTCCAGGAATATAGGAGTATTTCTTTTGTTAGTCTATTTCCATCCATTCCGTAGAGATGTCCAAAAAAGGTTAATCATCGTTTGGCCATTACTTCAGATATTTTCTCTATATTATTGTAGATCTCCTCATTACTTCTTATTTTCCAACCATCTGCAGTTTTCATTGCACCCATTATTTTTCTAATAATCCTTCTTTCCAATCTTACAGTTCATCGTTAGGCATTCAGATCCATGTAAACATTCTGGTCGTACCACTGTGGTGTAGTGTTTTAGTTTTTACTGATTGCATGTTTCGATGAAGGATTCTTAAGTCAGTGAAATTCCCCGAGATAATCTTTCCGATGGTTTGTTTTTCTTTGTGACATCTGGCTTGTATGATATTTGAAGTGTTAAAATCTGTCTTGTGAGTTATTGTTTCATTATTTTTTAAACTGTTAGAGATGCTCTTTAGGCAAGGGAAACTTGTCTCGATTTATCCTAAAATAGACCTACTTTTCCTACCTATGACAACAGGTATTTGACCATTTGTGGCCCAAGATCCACCCACTATACTTTCATGAATCAACTGTACCCATCTTCCCTTCCCAGTCCTTACTAGGTGTAGATCATGCCTAGTGAAACCCCATCTGTTGATAGTCTTAACGGGCACCAGAGAAACATGACCAAAGTTGGATGTCCTCAGAGCCATCCCTAACGAAATATTAATTTGCTTCACAGCTACAAGGTATGGTCGATCATGACGCCTGAACAAATCAAAAAAGCGTACGTTGGTGCCATGAGTCAGGGAAGCTACCTTGTACAGGTCACCACCTATGTCATATGACATATCCTTGCCCAAACAGTTTCCCACACCACCCACTATCTCTACTTGCTCCTCTTTTGTAAAGTCCTTACATAAAGACCCAAGGTCCTCTATCACATGAATTAGCCCTTCCTTTGGCTTGAAGATACTGGTCGCCTGGTACTCTGCCCCTAAACTTTCCTGTAACTAAGGACCGACACACACCCAAGATTCGTATCTAGCAGCACCACTTTCTACTTCCTAAGACTTTGTACATTCCTAGGATTCTTGTCCTCGGTTGAGGTGTACTGCACATTTCCTGCTCCTCGTTCTAATTGAGGCTCTTCTCCACTTAACTCTGGTAGTTGTATATAACAGTGTTTGATGATGATCGATTTAGTCTCTGAGTGCAACTATGTAGCAGCACCACATGTTTGCACCTATTGTCGCTATGTTCTCACATCCAGTGTTTAGTGTGTTTTAGACATGCCTATGAAACACACTTTTGTAATGGGTGACATAAATGACTATAATTGGAGCAGGTAGCGGGTCTCCAACACCCTCAAAACTAGCGAATGTTTTTGCGAAACTCTCTTCAGTGCTAACACAATTTGCGTTACTCTTGCAACGGTACTTTCTTACGATACTGATCGACTTAATCTCTGAGTGAACTTATGCAAGGAAACTTTTAACCCACATATCAAGTACACCACAAGAAAACACAGCCTGTGACCATGTAAAATATTGATTAACTCCACAGAGACCAAGCATGGCCCTTTGCATCCTCTGACGTCAGAAGACAGTAAGGACTGCAAGAAGAGACATAGGAGCCTCATGAACGATCAGAAATAGCATTCATATTGCATACTTTGAAACACACCAGTAAAGCTCGTTATAAGGGCATGGGTGGTGAATGAGGTTGTGTGAGATAGTAATTACGATCGATGTAGTTCCGTTTTCAGCACAATACCAGATTATACAGGATACATGACAGGTTTACTTGATATTTGTGAAACACTGTGATGGAGATGTGTGAATGAGCCAGAAATATTGAGGGAACATGTGGTTAGAGAAACCAGGTTGGCATTGTGTTAGTAACTGTAATTATGTGGCAGTGATATGGCAATCAGATGTAATCCAATTTGGTGAATGTTATAATTGCAGATAGATTTGCTCGTGAAAAAGAAAAGAGTTACAAATTTAGTATTAGCTACTGCTGTCATGTGACACAAACTAATTTGTGATGTAGTTTCCATTTCCTGAAATCTTGAGGCTTGCTAATGTTTTGTGTCTTGACTGGCTCTGTATCTGCTTACTTGGTAGCGCTTCTGTGTATGTTACATGATGAATATTGCATGCCGCATTTATCAAATCTTTCTCCTAGACACAGGATGACAGGTGCATCAGCAGCAATTGCGAACAGAATCGACTTGTATGAGATTTATGGGGTACAAAGTGCTGTCAAAATAGTAGAGGCTCGCAACTAAGTACTATATGTTAATATTAACATACTGGACTGCTTTCAGTGTTGTGACATTCACTGAATGACACTTCTGCAAATTAATTTTGGTAACTATATTTAATGGCAGATGGCCAGACCTGTGGGAAAATACTTTGTGAATCACACTCGTGGAGAATAAGCAGTGAAATTTGTACATGACATGCTGATGCACCACAGATTTGCTGTAATATTTGGTTTTTAGGCGAAGGTCAATGACCGAGAAAACAGGAACGAATGCTTCAGTTAAGAGTCTGATGAGTTGTCACCTGCAGTCTGTATTATGAGGCTCCAGCTGGATAGCAACGCAACTTAGGAATGACGATCGATTACTTTCAATTGAGAACGTTGGCAAAACCAATGATAATCTCGTAACCGCCGTCACGTGATAGGCTTTGGCGCCCTCTATGCTACGTATATAATCGGTGCTCCCTCGATTTCTCGTTGCAGTTCGCCATTTTACCTCAGATGCCTCCCGCAGTCGGAGAGGAAACGCTAGCAGAAAGTTTGATACATCGACCACGGACTAATAGGCTAGACGTTTTAAGTGATGTCAGTACCAGCCGTGAAAGCTTACATTGTATGATAGAGACTTGAAATATTCAGACCCAAGCAGTAGATATTACACATGCATTTATTTATACTGGGAAGAATATTTTTGAATATGGGCTTAGTGCAAGCTGTTACAGTAGTCTTTAAAAGCAAATATTGTCGATTAATCAAGTTTTGAATAAAGTGATTTAGAAGCACAAACCTAGGATCTGTTTATGTTTGTAACAAAAACAAGTCGCTTAGTCGTCAGAATATTAACTTCAAGTGCAAATGTTATGTAATATCTTTTAGTAATTATTAAACTTAAGTTATTTATTATTTCATATCGATTTTTATCATTTCATTTCTTTTTGGAACAAACAGGAACCATTTTCTGAAGTTTTACGTTTTCTATAATCCTGAACAAAAGTTGTAAGAAGTAACCAATAACGAGGTCCAGACTCAATTCGTAAGACAAACTCTTCGGTGGGGAATGTATATTTATTTGCTCTAGTTTTTGAGATGTGTCGTATTATGCATAATTCACTAGCAGATTTAACTTTCTCGATTTTTCGAAAGTTAAGCCATTCTCAGTTCATCCTACAACTTCGACTAACCTACCGAGGTGAAAATAATATAACAATTCCAACTGGATAAAGAAATGATTAAATTTTTACATTTTATTTCGTTGCTTTTTTCTCGTTACGATTTGCATTATGCAATTATTGCGCGCCGTTACATTATGAAGTCGAATTAGCACTACATTACTATGACCAGTGCAGATCTGTGTGGAGGATATAGAGACATTTTGGCCTTCTCGCCGAGCCAACAGACTCCAATTCGTAACAGCTCAACGATGTTTAAAGTTAGTAAGTGTTGCGTGCTTTGCTTCCAAACTCAGTGATTTCAGTAAAACGTAAACTGTTCTTGCCTGTTACCAAACAGTTACGCTGAAATAGTACGTTGCGTCTCCTGAATTATAAAAATTGGAGTAGTAACTGTTTCGTTAATTTACGGCGACCGAAAATCGAACCTGCTTTATTTTGATTTTTTTAAAGTATAGTGTCGTCTACTTACGCCTAGTAAGACACCCAGTGCTAAACTAAGATAATATGGGTATTTCTCTATCTGTCTGAGTCTGATTTCATAGTAGATAAAATTCTGCAACTATTGATTTCATTAAAAATATTGATATAAACGACACTGGAGTAAAATACTTTCATGTGGATGTTGTTCCAGCTCACGCGAATTTGAATTCTGTAGTTGAGTGTAACATATCACACACTTATTGTGCTCATACCTAATGCTTCCAACACACGATATAACACGTGATAGTGCGTTTCATCACAGTACCCACGTTCCACCACGAACTTCTGTCACCTCTCAGTACAAACACGCACAGTGACCGCAGAAATGTGGTACCTAGACAAACTGTAACATCGTTATAATCATTATCGATGAAAAGAAGAAAGGAGTGGCAGGACCAATGAAAAGAGGGGACGGGAGGCTCTTACATAGCATGCGCAAAATACATACATTCCATGGATAACAAGCATAAATACATTATTACACAGAACTTTTAAGAAACTGGGAGTTATATAGGAAACACTAATTCCGCGAATACTTTATAGAACGGCAGTACAGGAATAGATGTTACAAAGTTTTTGTTTACCGCGACGTAATACGGGGTGATAAATTATTGTTAGCATATTTATGCTGTAGCAGAGAACCCGGAAATTTCACAGAAAGGTTTTCGGTTTGCTTTTCTTCCGCAGCAACGAGTGCACAGAAGCTTTAACTGAATTCCCCCATGAATTACTGATGATCACCGTTCTTATGTTTGATTTGTGGGGCGCTCAACTGTGCGGTCGTAAGCCCCTGTACATAGTCCCAGTTTTGTCACAGACCAATTTTTACACCGTCCAGTCTAGCCACTGTCACGAATGATGATGATGACGATGATGATGATGAAAAGACGAGGACAAACAAACACCCAGTCCCCGGACAGAGAAAATCCCCAACGCGCAGGCGAAACGAACCCATGACCCCGGGATCCAGAGGCCGCAACGCTAGCCACTAGACCACGTATTGCGGACTATCACAGTTTCCGACTGCACGGATCGTTCTTGAAATTGCAGTACCAAGGCCTTGGTGTATTGCAGGTGCATCTTCGAAGACTATGTCCTTAGGTAATCCCAAAAGAAGCAATCATACAGGTTGAGACGCTATTCCACACCGTGCTTAGCAACTTGAAGGTGTGGGCTCACAGTATTCTAGTGGAGCCAGTTCTGTTCGTTGACGTCTCCATAAAGATGGAATTGTGCCTTATCATGAAACCTGATTTTCAAAGGTCTCAGTCATCTCATTTTCAAAAGAATACCCCTGCTCTATTGTCCTTCGAACGTTGACTCTGTTGCATTACGTAGACGAGAAAGTTAAGTTTCTCTTTCATCATCCTCAGTATAGACAGTCGTACATCATGTCTTTTGACATTATCGCCTCCTCATTGAGTAGTAGTGTTCAACTCGTGCCACATATTCCAGGGTTCCAGTTGTGGCTGGTCGTCCTCAGTGGCCTTCCTTGAGACGTGTAGGGATCCAATCTCTTCAAAACATTTCATCAACCTGCAAAACAACGTGTAAACATTACACCAAATAACGTATAAGAGGATGTCTAAATTTTGTCATCACAATCTGACTTGCTTTCAGTTCTGTAATCTCACGTCACGGAGAAGTGGTTGTTCATAATGGTGCTGTTATTGGATCAAATGTGCACCTGAATGCGCGTCTCACCATAGCAGTATATCTATAAGTTGTTTAAATTGTCTTTACTATACGTATACGCTATTATAACTTTCGTGCTTCTGATGTAAAAAGCGAACTGAAACATTGTTGAATGCGCTATGGAAATTTCAGAACTACAGGACAACAATATCACAAGGAGACTCATTTACGGGATACGATTAAACCATAGCAGACAAACTCTTTCTAACACCTATCTGACCCTCCCTTTAGTATCACACTTAGCTGTGTAAAATGAGACCTCTTAGATCATTACGTTCCGTTTCGTGTTTTTGTTTGTAGGTGATGAGTGCCTTTTACTTGATCATCAGAGTCTATAATAGAATTATCAATTGAGAGTACGATTTATCACGGAAGAACTTAACAATATCATCACCTCATGAATAACTGCTGCTCAAAAAAGAAACAACCATGTCAAATGATCCCCCGTTTAACGTCTTTTACTTTCCGAGAGATAACCAATAGCACGAAATTTTACAATTGTTCCGGTGTTTAGTATAACAATCGCTGCGAGTGCCTCACTCGACGAGTTATTCATGTCTCCTCTTTCCAGTCTCTCGGGAAGAAGGCTTACGAAAGTTTGTTTCACTTCTTTGTCGCAGTTAATGAAAGAGTTTAGCCTGAAGTGCCCGCGGCATAATTGCAGCCACTTGCAACTTCTGCAGCCAACTGGCTGGAGCTCCATTTGCGGGACACGGAACGGCACTTGACCTGAGACTTCTGAAGACGCACGTCTCGGTTGCCAGGCTAAATCTGGTCTAGCGGACTACCTCCCTCTGCACACAGAGGTGACAAACTTCGCACTGAATACATCCAATAATAGACATTGAGTGAAAGAACAGCGACATTTTGTCTGAGGAGAAATCGTAAGAAGCGTTTTGGCTAGTACATGGAATTCTTAGGTGATGCTCGTGACAAAAACATAAATACAATAGAAGGAAAGGTGTTCTCGTGATCTAGTGATACTCGCGACTCGCAAGAGGAAATAGAAGATACGCATTCATTCATTTGTCCATCTGCTTATCATTTCTGCAAGTGAAGGTAGAAATGAATGGGTCATTTTTAAGAAGCCCCATATCTTAAGCATGCTAGTTTAAAGTAAAACGAAAAATGAATTCTGAAATGAATTTGTGATCCCAGAATAACAATTTTCCCTACATCTATAAAACGCCCGTTAAATCACGCAGGGCTAACAGGTAATTAGGATTGTGGACAGGGCCAAGGGAGTTGCGGTCGGATTCATTTCACAATTGTAATACATTATCATTTAGTTCATAAATACACTTTCGAAAGAATTAAATTTGCTTCGCGGCTGAACGCCTCCAAATGGTTCAAATGGCTCTGAGCACTATGGGACTAAAGTGCTGTGGTCATCAGTCCCCTAGAACTTAGAACTACTTAAACCTAACTAACCTAAGGACATCACACACATCCATGCCCGAGGCAGGATTCGAACCTGTGACCGTAGCGGTCACGCGGTTCCAGACTGTAGCCCCTAGAAACGCTCGGCCACTCCGGCCGGCGAAGGCCTCCAAACAGATGCTTTAGAATAAGTTCAATTTTGAAAAGACATGACACACAGTTAAATTTACGAATGAGATAAATCGTATACATATGTGAGATCAGCATGCGGAGCGGCTGAAGGCCGCCGGATTAAATCTTCAAAATTCCAAATATACTATGATGATTACTGAATGCAGAAGGCCACAATGTTTTAAGATGCTAACAGGGCTGATGGCCCACAAGGGGCACAAAGAGCTAAACAAACGGAATAAGATGGCTGAAGGCCGCAAAGTTAAATTCTACACATTAATAAAATATATATTGCTACAATCGGTAAAATAATATATTAAGTTTAAGAATTTCCTTTTGGAACACCAATGGTGGAAGGCCCACAATAACTTGTAAAATCTTTAGGAGGAAAATACAATAACCTTTCAAGAGCAGAAGGCGATAATATTTGGACCTGAAGGAAACTCTGAAAACATGTTTCCAGGACTGAAGGCCCCCAACTAACATTGCCAAATTAAAAATATAAAATACACTTAAATTACAACAACATTAAGACTGCCAAAAGGATAATTAAGAGAACGGCACTTAGGAGTCTCCAGTGAATCGGTCTGCCCTCGTTCACTTAGGCGAGACAGGTGGTGAGTCCAACTACACTTAATTCGAGCGAACCCATGCAAGGCACAGTCACGGACCGACCGACCAACCGCTTGCTTGCCACGACGGAGTACACGAGAATTCATGGCCCCCAAAAAGTTACAAGTATCACTATCCCCAAACAAACGCGTATGTGAACTGAGCTTCCAAAACTTCACACAATGTTGGGCAGCAACAACAGGTGAGGGAAGAACACTACCTAAAAACTACGTTAGCGGCCAGGGCAGGTAACCAGAACACTAACGGCCACAAGGCAGAAGATTCCGCTGGTGCACTTGACTATGGGTAAATTAATTTGATTAATTCCACCTGACGGTCGCTATCTCGAACATTTCACTCGTTGTTGCTCACAGGAAAACCTCCACAACAGCAACGCCGGAAACAACAACGTAGTGCTCAAAACCACTCAACTTTCACGTCCTGGGTCGTCGGGCGACGATGCTCGTACGGATCGGACAGCTCCAGACTGACTCCGACACTGCGCAGTCGACTACGCCGCACGGAGATGTCCTAGGACCAAACGACCGACCAACAATCCACCAAAGGTCAGGCCCGGCTTAAGTGATGCGTGGCGGCAACGGTCGGGCGGGCGATGTCCACGCAGGGCTCACTGCTGCTGCAAGTCGGCGACTGGTTGGCGCGGGCTGCGCTCCGGACGTGTTGCATCTCCCTGCCAGGGCCCAGCTCACGACCCGAAATGCCGCCGTGACCTCTCCTCCTCGCACGTTCCGACTCACTCGCCTCAGAGTGCCGACAACATCTAAAATAGTCGTCAGTGGAAATAACGCCAACTACACACACAACCTGACAAACACTCCACGAAGATCTGAACGATACCCACCAGTCACTAAGCAAGCAAGAAGACAAATCGGGAGTCGATGCGCGCGCGCGCGCGCGTGCACACACACACACACACACACACACACACACACACACACACACACACACACACAGCCGACTCATGAACGATCGGCTGCCAAAACGCGTCGTCCCGTAGGACGACCGACCGACGATCCACCCAGACCGTGGCCCGGCTCAAGTGATGCATGGCGGTAAAGGTCGGGAGAGCCATCCCGGCGCAGAGCTCACTGCTCCAACCCAACTGCACTAGTGCCGCATTGCAACTCCCGACTGGCAGGTCCGGACTGCGCTCCAGACGCGTTCCAACTGATTGGCAGATCCGAACTCTAACTCCTGACCCGGACTGGTTGACGACAGACAACGACCAGGAAGTAATAGCAGTCGAGCAAAGATACAACGAAAGGGGATATGTCGATAGGAGCAGCTAACGCCGCTCACGGTCAGGCAAAGCAGCAACTCAGTGACAATAGTAATTTAAATTAACGTAGTGAGGTGGAAGTACGTTAAAAATAGGGTGTAAAATACATGATGGCGGGAACACGAGCCACGCACGGCTCAATCTACAGTGAACGTTACGAAATATATCGTACTACAGATCTATTTTTTCACTCATTAATACGAAAACTATAAACTGTTAGCAATATGCTTTTTTTATCCACCGAACACTTAGGGGTTTACCTTTTAAAAACTATATCGTCACTAAATTGTTACGCCAGCCGGAGTGGCCGAACGGTTCTAGGCGCTACAGTCTGGAACCGCGCGACCACTACGGTCGCAGGTTAGAATCCTGCCTCGGGCATGGATGCGTGTGATGTCCTTCGGTTAGTTAAGTTTAAGTAGTTCTAAGTTCTAGGGGACTGATGACCTTAGAAGTTAAGTCCCATAGTGCTCAGAGAATTCAATGGTGGACGCCAGATGTGGACTGCATGACTTACGTCCGAATTCTGAGTAACTAGCATGAATTAATGCTACCTTTGACTGACGTCTCACCTCTCTTCCTCGAGCTCCCATACAGAGTCCAATTTTCTTACATAAATTCAGTCACCTCCTGTCAAATTCTAAAATTTTCTTCTTATTTGCTACGGGGACTGTCTTGTCAGGGTCTACAATGAGTGTTCCATGCTTAACTGCTCCTTGTGCGATTCTCAACCCACATTAGCTGTGACTGCCGACTCTTGTTACACGATATCTTCCAAATGAACGCTATTTTCGTCCCACAAAATCGTAGTCGAATCCACTGATGCAAAAAGAAAACAACACCAAAAAATAATTAATGTGGGGTAATGAATTTTGGGAATAGATTTGTCTAGGTAACATATTTAACTGATTAACATAGTAAGATCACAAGTTAATGTAATGACGGGATAAGCCATTGCTAATATAAAATGCTGGAACATTAATAACCGATATAATTGGCAGAATGTTGAATGCAAGCATGCAAACGTGCATGCATTGTGTTATACTGGTACTGTATATCAGTTTGTGGGATGCAGTTCCATGTCTCATTCACTTTGTCGGTCAATATAAATACCTTTAATGCTCTTCGTGGATGACGCTAGAGTTGTCGTCCAGTGATGTCTCATATGAGCTCGATTGGAGACAGACATGTTGATGGATCAGGCCAAGGCAACATTTCTACACACTCGGCAGAGCATGTTGGGTTACAACTGTGGTACGTAAGCGAGTGATAATCTGTTGGAAAACACAAAAAAAAAAAAATGCTTCAAATGGGTCTGAGCACAATGGGACTTAACTGCTGAGGTCATCAGTCCCCTAAAACTTAGAACTGCTTAAACCTAAGTAACCTAAGGACATCAGACACATCCATGCCCGAGGCAGGATTCGAACCTGCGACTGTAGAGGTCGCACGGTTCCAGACTGTAGCGCCTAGAACCGCTCGGCCACTCCGGCTGGCTGTTGGTAAACACAACCTGGGACACTGTTCACGAATGACGGCTCCATAGGTCGAATCACCAGTGTGACGTAGGCATGAGGCAACTACGAGTGTGTTCCTGCTGTCATACAAAATCGCACCCCAGACTATAACTGCAGGTACACATCCAGTATATCTAGCACACAAACAGGTTGGTTGCAGGCCCTCAACTGGCCTCCTTCTAAACAACACACGGCCATCTCTGGAAACGCGGGAGAACCTGCTTTCATCATCAGACCTCCACCCTGCCCTCCAATGAGCTCTCGCTTGACGCCACTGATGTCGCAAATGGCGCTGGTGTGCGGTCAGTGGAATGCACGCTACGGGCCATCTAGCTCGGGCTGCCCTTGAAGTAACCGGTTTGTAGCAGTTCGATGTGTCACTGTGCTTCCAACTGCTGTTCAAATTCGGCCGGAGTGGCCAAGCGGTTCTAGGCGCTTCAGTCTGGAACCGCGCGACCGCTAAGCTCGCAGGTTCGAATCCTGCCTCGCGCATGGATGTGTGTGATGTCCTTAGGTTAGTTAGGCTTAAGTAGTTCTAACTTCTAGGGGACTGATGACCTCAGATGTTAAGTCCCATTGTGCTCAGAGCCATTTTTTTGCTGTTCAGATTGCTGCAGAAAACGCACAACGATGCGCCAGAGTCGTACGCCGGACACGATGGTCTTCCCTCTCGTAGTGTCAAGTGGCGACCGTACATTCTCGTGACCACAGCTGCCACCATTCATGTACAGTGTCTACATTTCTGCCAAGTCTTTCTGCGATAACGCAGAAGGAACATCCAGCTTCTGTACCCCTACTATACTACCTAGTTCAATCTCAGTAACATGTTGATAATGACGTCTCTGATGCTTAAAAGTCATTCTTTACTACCGTCAACTCAGCACGTCTAATCTCAAAGGTAACTAACGCTCACCTCCGTTGCAGCGTATATTTAAAACAAACCTGATTTGTACCCTCATCGTGCCGCTAGCAGCGCCGGTCTCATGTGACTGGAGCGGAATTTCAATTGAATGTTTCAATTGTAGAAACACGCCTGCCAACTTTCATTCATGTCACGTAGCTCCTTCATGGTGTTGCATTTTTTTCCGGCACTATGTTTCGACTCGAGTAAGGAAATTTGTTGAATTTGTTCGGGTTTGGCGAAGTTGAGGATGGCCGTTGTATTTACAGATTGTTTCTGAGATGGTAAGTGGCTTTTCGAAAATAGTTACGATTGAATACAATTAGTGTACGGCGTACAGATGGTGTACTAATGGAATAAATGATAAACAAATTCAGAAAGACTACAATGCATGATACATAGAATACTAGTGCAGCAAATACAAAACTGGACGCTAAAGGTTCATTTAACAGCCCACGAGCCATAAAATTGTAGGACGCTAGAAGACGCAGAATTTTCTGTGAGTCTGGGAGAGATGTTGTTAAATTGTACATTAACCTGAAATGGTTGTAGAGACAGTATTTTTGTGTTTTTAGACAGGCGAGAAAATAAAATCCCTGAAAAGAACTATCATTGGTAACTAATAATTTTATTATTGAGTGGCAGATAAGGACACCAAAAAACTCTCGGGATTAAAGCTTTCGGCCATTGGCCCTGGTCAACAATAGACACATACGCGCGCGCACACACACACACACACACACACACACACACACACACACACACACGCACACACACACAAACACGCAAACGCAACTCACACATACGACTACAGTCTCAGGCAACTGAAACCACTGTTGCCTGATACTGCAGTCGTGTGTGTGAGTTGCGTTTGTCTCTGTGTGTGTGTATGTCTGTGTGTGTGTTGACGAAGGCTAATGGCCGAAAGCTTTAATTGTGGTAGCCTTCTTGCTATCCCTATTTCTTGCTATCCCTATCTGCGACTAAGCAAATACTATATACGAGTAGCAACTTTTCTTTCCATAATAGTGTTATATTCCATTCTGGATTTTCCAGTGTCTGATTTTATTATTGAGTTTCATAACCTAACACAGATTTTGAAAGACATGGGCAAACTCATTTTGAACGTTTGCAGGACACCTGGAGAGAAGGGTATACGCTGTATTCCTATGGGGACTGATTTCGTGTTTTTGCTTGACATGAAACACTTTGTCTTTTGAAGTAGTGTTGAGCAATACTTTGGTTGACGACATAAGCGACCCCTAAGAGAGTGTGGTCCCTCTACACTCGGCTACGTAGAAAAGCACAGTACAGCCGCTACAGCTCGCGCAGAATAACGGGGAACCATCGCATAAAGGGCGGATACTTCAGGTGAATGAACACTTCAAACTTTCCCCTTCTTGTCACTTCACTAAACAGTATGTCACTGCAGTCTTCACACGGCATAGGTTGATTGATTTTTTTTTGGGGGGGGGGGGAGGGGATCAAACAGCGAGGTCATCGGTCCCATCGGATTGGAGAAGGATACGGAAGGAAATTCAAAGGAACCATCACGGCATTTGCCTGAAGCGATTTAGGGAAATCACAGAAGACCTAAACCAGTACGGCTGGACGCGGGTTTGAACTATCGTCCTCCCGGATGCGAGTCCAGTGTGCTAATCACTGCTCCACCTCGCAGCATATGTGCAGGCATGATCAGATGCAAGTGATTATGTGCTATACAATTAAATATTGGTCATAAAAAGCAAATGATGAAACCAAAGTATCACTAAAACTGTGATTGAGGGGGTAACAGAAACCGCCAGTTATTCCGCTAGCCCAATATTCAGAATAAAGGAGGAAACGAGAGTGCAGATTCTTACCAAGGTTTCACTACTTCAGTAAGATGCACCAGGAGGAGGGCAAAATTTTATTTTTATGTAATACTAACGAACGGTTGTCAGGGGACTGATACATTAATTTCCATGTGATGCTAGTTTCACTTCGACTTATTCGTAGTAACAAACGTTTCCCACTAACTACATTTTTATTCCCATTTAGTTTTTTCCTTCTGGTAGCACACAGTAGATTCTGTTTTGTTTTTGAATAAAATGGGAGAACCACTTGGAGTTCTTCTTTTATTTTAAAAACTATGACAAGTTTCCGCCACAACGACCATTATCTACTGGTAACTACTTAGCAATGACGGAAATAAAAGAATAGATTCCAGAGTCGAATTAAAATTCAAGGTGAAAGGATATCAATGGAAAGATTCGCTGATTACATTGTTTTCGCCAGTGAAAGTGAAGAAGAATTACAAGATCTGCTGAATGGAATGAACAGTCTAATGAGTACAGAATATAGTTTGAGAGTAAATCGAAGAAAGACGAAAGTAATGAGAAATAGCAGAAATGAGATTGGCGAGAAAGTTAACATTAGGATTAGTGGTCACGAGGTAGCTGAAGTTGAGGAAGTCTGTTACCTAGGCAGTAAAATAACCCAGGACGGACGGAGCCAGTAAGACATCAAAAGCAGACTAGCACTGGCAAAAATGTCATTTCTGGCCAAGAGAAGTCTACTAGTATCAAATATAGTTCTAAATTTGAGGAAGAAATTTCTGAGAATCTACCTTTGGAGCACAGCAATTAAACACAGACTGTCGGAAAACCAGAACAAAAGAATCGAACCATTTGAGATGTGGTGCTACAGACGAATTTTGAAAATTAGGTGGTCTGGTAAAGCAAGGAATGAGGAGGTTCTGCGCAGAATCGGAGACGAAAGGAGTATGTGGGAAACACTGACACGGAGAAGGGACAGGATGTAAAGACGTCTGTTAAGACATCAGGGAATGATTTCCATGACACTAGAGGGAGCTGTAGAAGGCAAAAACTGTGGAGGAAGACAGAGACTGGAATACATCTAGCAAATAATTGAGGACGTAACTTGCAAGTGCTACTCTGAGATGAAGAGGAATTTGTGATGGGCTGCATCACATTGGTCAGAAGACTAATGATTCAAGAAAAGAGCTGGCGGTAGGCATCATCAAGAACAAGTGTGATACATATATGTAGCAATAAGTAGCGAAACAACTCGCCAACACACTTCATAAAAACAACAAAATATAAAATAATGGAATGTGAACTCATGCGTTATTGAAATAGATACATTTACGTTAACTAAATAATTTTGAAACAACTTGTGAACAAATATTATGAAAACACCGTGATAACATAAATATTGGGTGAAGTCGTTTACAGTCTAGGAAATCGACATATGTCACATTAACGTACATGTCGGGTGTCGTGGAAGAACACTGAACGACTCCTGAGATGTGCCAGGAGGAGGTACTTACACGGGGGACAGGTAAGTTATAGGAAGGCCTGCAGTGGTAAGTAAGCAGAAGCAAGTGGTGAGATAATAGTTGATAATACACTTTAAAAGTAAAACTGAATACAAAATAAAATGTTATTTAAAACACTGTCATGAATACATGTTAAGATGACATGTAAAAGGTAGTATTACGAAATGAGTAAGGGCAGCAGACGACGCTCAACAACCCTCAAGTAAGTAGGCAGGGGCAAGTAATGATATAAAATTTGATAAAACGCTTTAAAAATAAAATTAAATACAGAACAAAATGCTATTTAAAAGTCTATCATTGATACATAGTAGGATGACATGTAAAAAGTATTATTGCCCTTCCTCTATAGGAAGGGCAACAGACGACCCTCGACGTCTCTACGGCGAACGAAAAGTCGATCTTGGGTGAAAGCGATAACAAAAAAGCAGAAACAGTAACATGTATTTACGCCTACAAACACGATTCTTATACGACTTGCAGCCACGAGGAACAGAGCGTGCTCCGTTATTAACAAATGGGGCTACCATTCTATGTAATGAAACGTCAAAGCTCTGGTATTAATGACATTATAATGCATCAAACACGGTATGAAAAGTTTACAGGAGAGCACTGTTTTAGGAATTTTGGTTGTTCAAGAATATCGTTCTTATTGTGGTGTACACGGTTGCAAATTTCCATTTCCTCCAATTTCATCTATAAATGTGCTTTTCTCCATTTTATGCTAAATCCTGAGGTTATTGACAATACAGACACCGAGTCTTTGTCACATTAAAAGAGAAGCTAAGTTAGATTTGTCTTCTTCACTTTAACTTCCTACTTCTGTATGTTCTTTGAACCTAGCCTAATCTAGCCTCTCTGCCTAATATAGATGTTACGCATCCTGTGAAGTAGTTTTTATAAATACATGCAGATGTAAATTTGTTGTTTTTAGGTTTAATAATATGCACAGCTAGCTTACCTTATGTGTTACTGGTTTTGAAGGCAATTCTAACATTACATATGCAGAACAATGAACTCAGTTTATTAGAAACGTTCCCAAAAAAGAGAGCGGCATGAATTTCAACCTTCCTGGCGCATGGTCATTAAATTTGTTGCTTCTATTCTGGAGAACCTCGAGCTAAAAATTGTGTATTTTACCACGTGCGGAAAAATTATTTTTGCAGCAGTACTGCGCAGTATATTCAGTTCTTGAATCTTCCTGGCAGATTAAAACCGTGTGCCTGACCAAGACTCTAACTCTGGACTTTTGGCTTTCGCAAGCAAGTACTTTATCAACTGAGCTATCCTTGCACAACTCTCGACCCATCCCCACTGTTTTACTTCCACCAGTTCCTCATCTCCTACCCTCCAAAGCTATGTTTTGCTTCAGTGACGCTTTGGTAGAGCACTTCCCGTGAAAGGCAAAGGGCCTGAGTTCGAGTCTCGGTCCAGCACATCGTTGTAATCTGCCAGGAATTTTCATAACGTAGCACTATCCACAGTAGTGTGAGTTTATTATGGTTTCCAGTTCAATGCTAGTTTCTGTATTATTAAGGTATAATTTAAGTAATCTGTTTACCATTGCTTGAAGACGGGCTTGTTTTGGAGCAGAGTGGCAAGAATTCTGAGAAATAATAACATCAGTTGTTGTGGGCTTGCGGTATACCCCAAATAAATGACTTATTGTTCGGATGATCAACGGCATGATGATGGAGAAGGCAATGGAAACCACTACTTTAAAGACACGTAATGAGTATCAACAGGACGTGTGGCCCGTAATTCTGAAATGTGGGATGATAATCTCTCCATTGGCAAATGATTTCGAACTAGTCCCCCATTCGAATCTCCGGAAGGGTACTGCCAAGTGGGAGGTGACCTTGGGAAAAAGATTGAATAACCAACGCAAGGATACCATTATACGAGTCGGAGTGAGGGATGTCAGAAGTTTGAATGCGGTATGGGAGCTAGAAAATCTTAAAATGGTAATGCTAAGGGGCAATCTAGATATAGTGGGCGGCCAGTGAAGCGAAATGGAAAGAAGACAAGGATTTCTGGTCAGATGAGTATAGGGTAATATCAACAGGAGAAGAAAATTGAATAACAGGAGAAGGATTCGTTACAAATATGAGGGTAGGACAGAGAGTGATTTACTGTGAACAGTTCAGGGACGACGTCGTTCTCAGCAGGATCGACGGCAAACAAACACAGACAACAACAGTTCACTATACATGCCCCCGTCGCAAGCAAAAGATGAAGAGACGGAGAGAGTATATCAGGATAATGAACAGGTAATTCAATACATAAACGGAGACGAAAATTAATGATAATAGAGTATCTGTATGCGTTTCTAGGGGAAGAAGCAGAAGAAAGAGAATAGGGAATTGGTAGTAGGAATGGGAGAGGAGAAAGAGTAATTGAGTTGTGCAATAAATTGACATGCTAAGTGCGAATACTCTGTTCAAGAATCACAAGAGACTGTTCACTAGGGAAACACAGGGAGTTACAGGAAGATTTCAATCAGATTATATCATGGCCAGGCAGAGATTCCCAACTCAGAATAGTTTAACAGAGTAGTCGGGAAGAATCAATACACGAAGAAGTGGGATACGATATTACTAAGGAATGAAGAGATACGTCTGAAGATCTCACAGGCTATAGATACTGCCACAAAGAATATCTCAGTAGGCAGTTTAGTTGAAGAGAAATGGAAATATCTAAAAACGGCAATCACCGAAGTTGGAGAGAGGAACGTAGGTATAAGGAAGTAACTGCGAAGAAATGGTTCAAATGGCTCTGAGCACTATGGGACTTAACATCTGAGTTCATCAGTCCCCTAGAACTTAGAACTACTTAAACCTAATTAACCTAAGGACATCACACACATCCATGCCCGAGGCAGGATTCGAACCTGTGACCGTAGCAGTCGCGCGGTTCCGGACTGAAGTGCCTAGAACCGCTTGGCCAGCGAGGCCGGCAACTGCGAAGAAATCATGATTAACAGAAGAAATACTTCAGCCGATCGATGAAGAAGGAAGTACCAAAATGTTCAGGGTAATCTGGGGATACAGGTATAGAAGAAGCATAGTAATGAAATGAACAGGAGGTGCAGGGAAACTACAGTGAAATGGTTAATTGAAAAATTTGAAGAAATCGAAAAAGAAATTATCGTCGGAAAGACTGACTCAGCATATAGAAAAGTCAACACAATCTTCGGTGAAATTAAAGCAAGGACGGTAACATTCAGAGTGCAGTGGGTTTCCTCTGTAAAATGCAGAGGAGAGAGCGGGTAAGGGGAATGGGTACATTGAGGGCCGCTATAAAGGGGAAGACTTATCTAATGATATGACAGAAGAAGAACCAAGAGTTAGTAGGCAAGAGATAGGGGATCCAGTACTAGAATCAGAATTTAGAAGAGCTTTGGAAGACTTAAAAATCAAATAAGGCAGAAAGAATAAATAACATCCCATCGAAATTTCTAAAATCAATGGAGGAAGTGGCAACAAAACGACTATTTACGTTGATGCGTAGAATGTATGAGACTGCTAATATACTATCAGACTTTCGGAAAACATCATCCATAGAATTCCCAATACTGCAAGTGTCGCCAAGTGCGAGAAATATGGCACAATCTGCTAAACAGCTCATGCATCCAAGTTGATGTCATGAATAATATACAGAAGAATGGATCCCAAAACTGGGGATGTGTTAGATGACGAGTAGTTTGGCTTTTGGTGAAAGTGAGGATATGAAAAAGAAAGTTCTGAATTTGTGGCTGAATACTGCAGAAAAATCATGAAACGTTCATAGCATCTGTCGACCTGCATAAAGCGTTCGACAGTGTTAAATTGTACAAGACGTTCGAAACTGAGAAAAATGCTGGTAAGTTATAGGGAAAGATGGGTGATATGGAATACGTACAAGACCCGAGAGCAAATAATAACCGTGGAAGACCATGAACGAAGTCCTGGGATTAAAAAAGGTGTGAAACAGGGATGTAGCCTTTCGCCACTGCTGTTCAATACATACATCGAAGAAGCACTAACGTAAATAAAACTAAGGTTCAATAGTGGAATTAAATCTCATGGTGAAAGGATATCAAAAACACAGTTCGCTAATGACGTTGCTATCCTCAATGAAACTGAAGAAGAGCTACAGCATCTGTTGGATGGAATGAACAGTGTAACGAATACAGAATAGGTTGAGAGTAAAGTGAAGAAAGACGAAAGTAATGACAAAGAGTAGAAATGAGGACAGCGAGAAGCTTTACATCATATTTGGTGACCACTAAATAAATGAAGTTAAGGAATTCCGCAACACAGGCGGTAAAACAATTTATGTTGGACGGAGCAAGAATAAAAAATTTGACACAGTACATGAATTCGTGAAGGGCTGCATCGAATGAGTGAGGATACTGAGGACTCAAAAAAAGATGATGTAAGTAATGCATAAATCCAGAAAATTATTTGACCACTTTGCTGATGTTCTACAGTAAAGTGAATATTAAGCTGAAGTTCATTCATCTTACGAGTTACCAGAAAAGTGTCAACCTCAGATCCCAGATTTAAAAAAAAAATATGAAAAAAGGCAGAATATCAGCGAAACATTTTTTCCCTCTTGTAAACGTTTAACAAAAAACTGGTTTTCAACCTGACTGATACATATATTGTCAATAGTGGCAGCAAGCGGAGAGCCCATGGCTATTCCTTCGCTCTGTATAACTTTTTTGCTGTTGATGGAAAAGCAATTATAATTAAGTACTAACATTATTAATTCAGTAAGTTCAGTTATTACACCCTGCGATGTTTCGTGGGTGAGTAGGTTTTCAATTGTTTCAGTGCTAGCGCGTAAAGGATATCGATGTAATGACTGGTAATCCCAAACAAAGGAAATGTAGCTTCCTGTGGAACGGTGCGGAACGGTAGTCATCTAGCATGTAGCAATTTTTTACCGAGTAATTTTTATGAAAAATTTTCCACAACTGTATTTAATTTTTTAAGAATTAAACATCCTGGGTTGTTAATTGCATTAGAACTCGGTCCTTTGTCACATTTTCTTTGTGTATTTCAAGGTGGGCCGTTTCTCTCGGGTTTCATTGGCCTCGTTATTTATAGAGAAATTTTTTGATATTTGTTAAGCAAATAATTAGAATTTTCAGTAGCCTTTCTAATTTCTATTTGAAATGTGTTGGTTGGAGCAGACCTCATCTCAATGATGTTTTCGACGGCGAAGGTGAGTGTCCTTGATATATATATTCCATTTCATGCGCAATGAACAACATGTTCCACTTTGGTTATTATTAGAGCCTTATTAAGCAATAGTTTACGATTAATAGTATTGCACAAAAATGTTCATAATTAAGAACTGCTTAGTATAAACAGCATTAGAGATGATTTCAAAAACAAAGACTGCAGGTTTATATAGCTGATTTTTCCTAGCTTTGTGTAAATAATTTATTTTCAAAAATGGTTCAAATGGCTCTGAGCACTATGCGACTTAACTTCTGAGGTCATCAGTCGCCTAGAACATAGAACTAATTAAACCTAACTAACCTAAGGACATCACACACATCCATGCCCGAGGCAGGATTCGAACCTGCGACCGCAGCGGTCACGCGGTTCCAGACTGAAGCGCCTTTAACCGCACGGCCACACCGGGCCGGCAATTTATTTTATATGAGTAAAAAGAACTTAGACATTATATACTACGGAGACTATTCTCTTTCGCTTTCGTCGATCCTTTGTATACGCAACTGTTTCTTCCTTGGTGTTCCAGTGAGAAACCTTTGACTTTGAACATTTATATTTGTCGAAATATTGCTAATACTGACATAACCTGTTAATAGGATTGTTTGCAGCATAGTTAGCCGTAGTTTAAACTTCGTGTGAGATATACGTTTCTGCATGGTCTTTATCTGTCAAAATACACCTCCCCTTCTGCACGATGGTCCTTCACAATGTAGATCCCACCATTACCGTTGTACCCTCAGCTGCCGTGCCACATACACAGCTATGTGCCAAATTAATTTTTGCGCCCTCTAATTGCAGGTACTGCCCTCCGTGTGCACAGCACGAGAGCTTCACGTCAATGGAGCAGCCCATTAATAGAGTTCAGAATGGCTGCACCATTCATGTTTTAATTATGTATCGGCGTGTTTCAGTACTGTGATGTGGGTGTTTCAAAAGCACACCAGGATTGCAGACATGCACCGCAAACAAAGAAAAAAGCAGTCATTATACGGACACATTAACGGCACAGATTTAGGTGGAGGTTGTCTTGGACTATAGTTGCGTAACATGACAGTAGACGTCGGGCCTAAACTACCACATTTGCAGCACTGCCCATGAGCAAGGTAGCAACGTAGTTCTTAACAAATGTTTTTTTTCCTCTTTTCTGTGTGTTGTGCAATTCTCCTTGTTTCTTTTCTTATACTGAAATGAGTGAAGAGGCTAATCCTAGTTCATCACAGAGTTCGAGAATTACTCTCAGAACACCGGAGGAAATTGGCAATTAGTATAACCACTTTTACGAGCGGCGTTCGTTAAGTAATGTAACACTTTTTTTTTGAAGGCAGGTTGTTATTTTTCAGAATTCCAATTCAGCTATATTATTGGCAACTCTTTTAGCTACAAAACCCTATTCTTCGACATCATCTGGTTCAGTACTGCGGCCTTAAGCCACCTTACCGAGAGGGCTTGTATGCATTCTAATGGTCGACGTAGCCAACGTCTTGCTGCATCAATAACCTCCTCATCATCCAAGTACTTCTTCCCGCAGAGTGCGTTCTTCATTGGGCCAATCAGACTGAAGTCGGAAGGTGCAGATGTGGGCTCCAGGATGAATGTACAAGAACAATCCAATGAAATTACGTGAGCCCCTCTTGGCTGCGCACACTTGCGTGAGTCATTTTGTGGTCATGGAGAAGTAGAAGATGGTTTACATTTTTGTGGCAACGAGCACACTGAAGTCGTTTCTTCAGTTTCCTAATGATAGCACAATACTCTTCAAGTTGATCGTTGTATCATGAGGGACAATACACTTCAAGTTGATCGTTGTATCATGAGGGAGGACATCAAAGGGAATAACCAAAGTCACAGAAGACTGTCGCGGTGACTTTAACGGCTGAGGGTGCGGCTTTGAACCCTATCTTAGGAGGAGAAGTAGCGTGTTTCCACGCCAAGGATTGCCTTTTTGTTTCCGATTCGAAGTGATGAACGCATGTTTCACCACCTGTGCGATATTCGATAGAAAACTGTCCCGCATCAGCCTCGTATAGTGCAAGTAATACAGCACAGACGATCCTTCGTTGTCTTTTACAGTCTGAGTACCCCAACTGGTGGACCAGTGTGTCACCACCAGCAACAGAGACATCCCGTTGTACAGCGACGTGTTTGATTGTGATACGTCGATCACCTCAAATGAGAGGGTCCAAACCTTTCATCACTGCAGGAGTTGTGTGCGGCCGGCGGCACGCGGGTGACCGGACAGTTTTGAGCGACCTTGTTGCAATGATGACGGACACTTCGTCCAGAGACTCACCGTGCTTTTACTCATTGCCCGGTCTCCGTAGACATTCTACAATCGCCTATGAATATCTGAAATGCTCTGAATTTCATCAGAATAAATAAATAAAAAATCTCTACTTGGAGCGCAGTCACGTTAAAGAGCTCATTTTAAAGGCTACGTATAGCTCCGATGTACACTACTGGCCATTAAAATTGCAACACCACGAAGATGACGTGCTACAGACGCGAAATTTAACCGACAGGAAGACGATGCTGTGACATGCAAACGATTAGCTTTTCAGAGCATTCACACAAGGTGGGCGCCGGTGGCGACACCTACAACGTGCTGACATGAGGAAAGTTTCCAACCGATTTCTCATACACAAACAGCAGTGGACCGTCGTTGCCTGGTGAAACGTTGTTGTGATGCTTCGTGTAAGGAGGAGAAATGCGTACCATGTTTCCGACTTTGATGAAGGTCGGGTTGTAACGCTATCGCGATTGCGGTTTATCGTATCACGACATTGCTGCTCGCGTTGGTCGAGATCCAATGTCGGTTAGCAGAATATGAAATCGGTGAGTTCAGAAGGGTAATACGGAAAGCCGTGCTGGATCCCAACGGCCTCATATCACTAGCAGTCGAGATGACAGGCATCTTATCCGCATGGCTGTAACGGATCGTGCAGCCACGACGACGTTTGCAGCAGCATGGACTATCAGCTCGGAGACCATGGCTGCTGTTACCCTTGACGCTGCATCAAAGACAGGAGCGCCTACGATGGTGTACTCAACGACGAACCTGGGTGCACGAATGGCAAATCGTCATTTTTTAGGATGAATCCACGTTCTGTTTAAAGCATCATGATGGTCGCATCCGTGTTTGGTGACATCGCGGTGAACGCACATTGGAAGCGTGTAGTCGTCATCGCCATACTGACGGATCACCCGGCGCGATACTATGGGGTGCCATTGGTTTCACGTCTCGGTCACCTCTTGTTCACATTGACGTCACTTTGAACAGTGGACGTTACATTTCAGATGTGTTACGACCCGTGGCTCTACTTTTCGTTCGATCCCTGAGAAACCCTACATTTCAGCAGGATAATGCACGACCGCGTGTTGCAGGTCCTGTACGGGCTTTTCTGGATACAGAAAATGTAGCCAGCACATTCTCCAGATCTCTCACCACTTGAAAACGTGTGGTCAATGGTGGCCGAGCAACTGACTCGTCACAATACGCCAGTCACTACTCTTGATGAACTGTGGTATCGTGTTGAAGCTGCATGGGCTGCTGTACCTGTACATGCCATCCAAGCTCTGTTTGACTCAATGCCTAGGCGTATCAAGGCCGTTATTACGGCCAGAGGTGGTTGTTTCTGGGTACTGATTTCTCAGGATCTATGCACCGAAATTGCGTGAAAATGTAATCACAAGGTAGTTCTAGTATAATATATTTGTCCAATGAATACCCGTTTATCATCTGCATTTCTTCTTGGTGTAGCAATTTTAATGGTCAGTAGTGCATATCGGAAATACTTGCCGCTGAAGGGGCAATACAGCACCACGTTCCACAGCAAATTTTACATTTTTCCAACCGAGACTGGCTGAGAACTAAATGTGTTGCCTTACTTATTTAGTGCCTGACGTATGTTAGTTATGCTTTCACAGAATCGCAAATCACTGGTGTGGACTGCCAGCCCTGAGAGGAGGCAGGGAATAATTCACCGTACTGCTGCACAATTCTCGGACGATCTCTCGTTTGTTTACGCTCGCAACTGGGTAATTGTTAACGTTCTCATTTCAATATGACAACTAAAACTTTATGACCCTCTTCGTATGCTATGCCTTCACCCTCAGAGATTTCTTGAAATCCGTAATTTTGGCTTCCGTGAATAACAATCGCCGATAAAGTGCTTAAATGGAAGAGGCGAGGCCCGGGCACTGTGGTACACTATAGAGCGTAAAGTAAGAGTAAAGAAGAGCGCGCTGCAGAAACAAACAGAGTAGAAATACGAGTGGCGGAGGCCTGCGGTGCGTCCCTCGGAGCGCGGAGTGTGCGAGCAGCCGAATGGTGTCGGACGGGGTGGTAGCGGTGGGGTGGGAGTGGGCCGGCTCTGGCCGCGCCGGGCTGCGGGCAGATTCGGAGCGGAGAAAAACTCTCCGGCAGTAAATTCGCGCCGGGGCGATTTGTTTACGGCCGCGGCGGCCGGCGGGCCCACGGGGCGCGCTCCAATTCCCCGTGATGGAGCCGGGCCGATGCATGCGGGGTGCGGGTAGCCCGCCACCAAAGGCGGCCACCCGGCCCTCCTTATAAACAAGCGGTCGTTCCTACTCCTGCTGCCTAGCACCAGATGCTCCTCCAGAGCCCTCTCAGCCCTGTAGAATTTCTGACCGGTATGTCTCAATCACCCTTCCTACGAGGTGACACCTGTCGAGATGCACATGAAGTATAACCCACTGTTCCAATGTAATACTCGTGTTTAGCACAAAGGTGGAAGTATTACAGGGAGGAGACAAAAGTCGTGGGATATCTCCTAATATCGTGTCGGATCTCCTTTTGCCCGACAATTCAATCTTAATGTAGACAAGTGTATGTTGTTGTTGTTGTGGTCTTCAGTCCTGAGACTGGTTTGATGCAGCTCTCCATGCTACTCTATCCTGTGCAAGCTTCTTCATCTCCCAGTATTTACTGCAACATATATCCTTCTGAATCTGCTTCGTGTATTCATCTCTTGGTCTCCCTATACGATTTTTACCCTCCACACTGCCCTCCATTGCTAAATTTGTGATCCCTTGATGCCTCAGAACATGTCCTACCAACCGGTCCCTTCTTCTTGTCAAGTTGTGCCACAAACTTCTCCGCAATTCTATTCAATACCTCCTCATTAGTTATGTGATCTACCCATCTAATCTTCAGCATTCTTCTGTAGCACCACATTTCGAAAACTTCTATTCTCTTCTTGTCCAAACTATTTATCGTCCATGTTTCACTTCCATACATGGCTACACTCCACACAAATACTTTCAGAAACGACTTCCTGACACTTAAATCTATACTCGATATTAACAAATTTCTCTTCTTCAGAAACGCTTCCCTTGCCACTGCCAGTCTACATTTTATATCCTCTCTACTTCGACCATCATCAGTTATTTTGCTCCCCAAATAGCAAAACTCCTTTACTACTTTAAGTGTCTCATTTCCTAATGTAATTTCCTCAGCATCACCCGACTTAATTCGACTACATTCCATTATCCTCGTTTTGCTTTTGTTGATGTTCATCTTATATCCTCCTTTCAAGACACTGTCCATTCCGCTCAACTGCTCTTCCAAGTCCTTTGCTGTCTCTGATAGAATTACAATGTCATCGGCGAACCTTAAAGTTTTTATTTCTTTTCCATGGATTTTAATGCCCACTCCGAATTTTTCTTTTATTTCCTTTACTGCTTGCTCGATATACAGATTGAATAACATCGGGGAGAGGCTACTACCCTGTCTCACTCCCTTCGCAACCGCTTCTTCCCTTTCATGTCCCTCGACAAGTGTAATGTCCTGCGAATACATAGAAAGAAAGATCCTTTATCATTTAGCTACAACATAACAGGTCAGCATCTGGAAGCAGTTAATTCCATAAATTATCTGGGAGTAGGCATTAGGAGTGATCTAAAATGGAATGACCACATAAAATTAATCGTCGGTAAAGCAGATGCCAGACTGAGATTCACTGGAAGAATCCTAAGGAAATGCAGTCCGAAAACAAAGGAAGTTGTTTACAGTACACTTGTTCGCCCGCTGCTTGAATACTGCTCACCGGTGTGGGGTCCGTACCAGATAGGGTTGATAGAAGAGATAGAGGAGATCCAATGGAGAGCAGCGCGCTTCGTTTCAGGATTATTTAGTAATCGCGTTACGGAGATGATAGACTCCAGTGGAAGACTCTGCAAGAGAGGCGCTCAGTAGCTCGGTATGGGATTTTGTTGAAGTTTCGAGAACATACCTTCACCGAGGAGTCAACCAGTACATTGCTCCCTCCTACGTCTATCTCGCGAAGAGACCATGAGCATAAAATCAGAGAGATTAGAGCCCGCACAGAGGCATACCGACGATCTTTCGTTCCACGAACAATACGAGACTGGAATAGAAGGGAGAACAGATAGAGGTACTCAAGGTACCCTCTGCCACACACCGTCAGGTGGCTTGCGGAGTATAGATGTAGATGTAGATATAATGCACCATCTTGACGTGAGATCAACAAGGCGTTGAAAGTCCGTTGCAGAAATACTGAGCGTTCTGCCCCTAAAGCCGCCCATAACCGCTAAAGTGTGGTCGGTGCAAGATTTTGTGCACGAACTGACGTCTCTATTATCTGCCATAAATGTTGGACGGGATGCATGCCTGGTGGCCAAACTACTCTCTCGAACCGTCCAAAATGTTCCTCAGACCAAACGTGAACAACTGTGAGTCGGTGACACGGCGCATTTTCGTCTGTAGAAATCCCACCGTTCTTTGAGAACATGAGGTCCATGAACGGCTACAGTTGGTATCCAGGTTGTCGAACATAACCATTTCGTCAATGATTGGTTCAGTTGTCCCAGAGGACCCACTCCATACCGTGAAAACACTGTCCACACCATTACGGAGCCACCACAGGCTTGCACAGTGTCTTGTTGACTACTGCATCAATGGCCTCGCAGGGTCTGCGCCAGACTCGAACGCTACCATCGGCTCTTAGCAGCTGAAAATGGTTCAAATGGCTCTGAGCACTATGGGACTTAACTTCTGAGGTCATCAGTGCCCTAGAACTTAGAACTACCTAAACCTAACTAACCTAAGGACATCGCACACATCCATGCCCGAAGCAGGATTCGAACCTGCGACCGTAGCAGTCGCGCGGTTCCAGACTGTAGCGCCTAGAACCGCTCGGCCACTCCGGCCGACTTAGCAGCTGAAATCGGGACTCATCTTACCAGTCGTCTAGCGTTCAATCGATATGGTCAGGAGCCAAGAGAGACGATGTTAAGCGACGTCTTCCTGTTAGCAAAAAGCACTTGCGTCAGTCGACTGCTGCCATAGCGCATTAATGCCAGTTTTGGTCACATTTTCCTGACGGATACGTTAGTGTGCGTCCCACATTGATTTATACGGTTATTTCATGCAGTGTTGCTTGCCTGTTAGCACTAACAACTCTACGCAAGTTGCACTCCTGTCAGTAGTTAAGTTAGCCCGTCAGCGACAGAATTTTCCGTGGTAGAACGTATTGCCTCAGATTTGGTATTCTGGGCACACTCTTGACACTGTGGATCTCGGAATATTGAATTTCCCTACTATTTCCGAAATGGAACGTCTCATGCATCTACACTCTTACTCATAAAATAATTGCAGAATGTCGTGCCACACAACGTGGCACCACACAAAACTTGCACTAATAGCATATGCACATAGGGAACACACACGATACACATCTGTAAGTCCACGGTATTGTGATAAGTTGAGAAAACCGTCCCGAAACACATGTGCTGCAAAACGTCACTATTTCCTGCGCATGTACCTCGATATCAGTATGGGATATGATCACCAAGCACACGTACACAGCCCACACAAAGTGTTGGCATACTCTGGATCAGGTGGTCCGGCAGCTGCCGGAGTATAGCCTCCCATTCTTGCACCAGTGCCTGTCGGAGCTCCTGAAGTGTCGTAGGAGTTTGAAGACATGCAGCGATACGTTGACCGCTAGCATCCCAGACGTGCTCGATGGGGTTTAGGTCTGGAGAACAGGCACGTCACTCCATTCGACTGATATCTTCTGTTTCAATGTACTCCTCCATGATGGCAGCTCGGTGGGGCCGCGCGTTTTCATCTGTCATGAGAAAGGTGGGACCCACTGCACCCCTGAAAAGGCGGACATACTGGTGCAAAATGACGTCACGATACATCTGACCTGTTACAGTTCCTCTGTCAAAGACATGCAGGAGTGAACGTGCACCAGTCATAATCCCACCCCACACCATCAAACTACGACCTCCATATATGTCCCTTTCAAGTACATTAAGGGGTCGGTATCTGGTTCCTGGTTCACGCCAGATGAAAACCCGGCGAGAATCACTGTTCACACTATACCTGGACTCGTTCGTGAACATAACCTGGGACCACTGTTCCAATGACCAAGTACTGTGTTTTTGGCCCCAGACATTACGAGCTCTCCTGTGACCAGGGGTCAATGGAATGCGAATAAACCATGTGTGTTCAGTCGCCTGTAGGCTGTGTGTCTGGAAACAACTCTTCCAGTAGCTGCGGTAAGGTCCCGAGCAAGGCTACCTGCAGTATTCCGTGGCCGTCTGCGGGCACTGATGGTGAGATATCGGTCTTCTTGTGGTGTTGTACACTGTGGACGTACCGTATTGTAGCGCCTGGACGCGTTTGGTGTGCGCTGGAATCGTTGCCATAATCTTGAGATCACACTTTGTGGCACACGGAGGGCCCGTGCTACGACCTGTTGTGTTTGACCAGCCTCCATTCGCCCTAGTATTCTGCCCCTCATAACGTCATCAATATGTGTTCTTTGAGCCATTTTCAACACACAGTCACCATTAGCACGTCTGGAAACGTCTGCCCGCTTACTCGCTGCACCGTACTCTGACATGCACCAACACATCTCTGCGTATGTGGATTGCTGCCCGCCCCACCGTGCGACGACCGCAGGTCAAATGCACCACATGGTCATACCCAGAGGTGATTTAAACCCACAAACCGCCCACCAGAGCGTTGTTTCGCCATGTATCAGCATTATCCTTAATTTATTAGCACGAGTATAGCTCCAAATACCATTCCGCGTTAAAAGTCTTGTAATTGCCGTCTTGCGGCCATAATCACGTCGGATAACTTTTCGCCTGAATCACATGTGTACAAATGACAGCTCCGCCAATGCACTGGTCTTCTATACCTTGTGTTCGCGATACGACAGCCATCTGTATGTGTGCGTATTGTCATCCCATGACTTATGTCACCTCAGTGTAACACTCGTATTTAGCTGAAAGGGGGAAGAACTACATAGAGGGGCTGTACAGAAGAAACTAACTTGGATACAGCATTATAGAAAAGGAAGGGGAAGTACATGGTGGCGAGATGAGAGATGTGATACTGCGGGTAAGATTTGACAGAGCACAGAGTAGAAACAAGGCCTCTGGAATAGACGACATTCTCCCAGAATTATTGAGAACCTCGGGAAAGCCATGACAAAACTAAACCACATCTAGTGCAGTATCCGTGAAATATAAAGAAAGTAATAATTCAAATTACAAGGAAAGCAGGTGCTGAAAGATATGAATATTACCAAACTATCACTTTAATATGACATGGTTGCAAAACTACCACTAATTCATTACAGAAGAACCGAAAAACTGGCGGAAGCTGATCTTGGGGAAGTTGGCTTCTGGAGAAATGTAAGAACACAGGAGGCAACACTGACTCAACAACTTTACATTAGAAGACAGATTAAAGAAAGTCAAACCTACGTTTATCGGGCTTGTAGACTTAGACAAGTTTTTGACCATTGCAATACACTCTTCCAAATTTGAAGGTATCAGGGGTCAAATAAAGTGAGAGAGATTGGTTATTTACAATTTGTATATACAAACAATCCTGTCGGAGGAACATCCGCAACTGAGCATTATACCAGGGGTTCAAAATACAGCTACAGTTGTAAGGCTGTTTTATTTAGGACACGACCGGTTTGGGGTTTTATACGCTCATCTTCAGGTGTCGTAAGTTGGTGCTGTGATCCCGAGCGCCACGGTGGACGAGTACAAGACGCGGTGTGCTACCAGCGAGCGCGTATTCCATGCCCTGCGCTCGCTGGTAGCACACCACGTCTTGTGCTCGTCCACCGTGGCGCTCGGGATCACAGCACCAACTTACGACACCTGAAGATGAGCGTATAAGAACCCGAAACCAGTCGTGTTCTAAATAAAACAACCTTACAACTGTAGCTGTATTTTCAGTCTCCGGTAATTTGTACATAAACGAGGGGATAGTTCTAAAAGTCGAAGGGCATGAAAAGGAAACGGTTTGAAAGGGGGCTGAGGCTGGTTTGTAACCTACCACCAAGTTATTCAGTTTGTCAATTTAGCTAGTAGTAAAAGAGGCGAATGTGAAATTAGATATGAGAATTAAAGTTGAGGGAGAAGAATTAAACTTTAAGGTTTGCCAATAACTCTGTAATTTTGTCAAAGACAGGATTCGTCTTCGAAAAGCAGATGAGCGGAATGGACCGTGTCTTGAAAACAGGTTTCCAGATCAGCACCAACACAAGGAAATCACATGTAAAGGAATGTAGTGAAACTAAAATGAGCAATGCTGTGGGAATTAGATTAAGAAATGAAAGACTAAAATTAGTAGATGAGTTTTGCAATTTTTTGATAAAAATAACTGATGATAGCAGAAGCTGAGGGGACGTAAAATATGCATTGGTAGTAGCAAGAAATTACAGAAATGGAGGAATTTGTTAACATCGAATATAAATTTAAGTATACAAATGCATGGTTTTGCAGATATACATACCGACAAAATTTTTCGCGCTCCCAGCCGCGAGCTATCGTCCGAGTGCTTATTGGCCATCGTCAGTTGGTGACTGTCGAATGATTGCTGCTGCCTTCAGTGACGTCGCTGGTTGTCGATCCACGGCCACATATGGCAATTTTTTCATATGCACACGTGCCGCGCATGCTTCAGCCTACCAACGGCCGAGTTCCAAACTGTGCTTAGCTGCAAGCCGCCCTCTTCATTGAAAGTATTGTCACCAATTTTTGGTTCTATTGTTTCTTTCATGACTCCATCCCAGAAACTGTTAGTCCATGTAATAACAGATGTCTCGTGAAATGAAATCTGGTGTCCGTTTTCTAGAGCATGTTCTGCTGCCGCTGATCTCTCAGATTAGCATGTTCTACACAGAACTATTCACAACCACACGGTATTTCACGTACTCTTGGCATATTGAGACCTACATCGTCTTTCACAGGCCTCACGAGTCGAATTTTTTCTGCAGCCCTGAAGACCGCATCTATTTTATCTCTCTTGAAAAACCGGGTAATCTTTCCTGTTACTGAGCCATAGAATGCGAAAAACACGAGGTTCTTCGTGCTCTCATCGGAGGATGGAGATTATTTTAGCCAGACGAACGACGTCACTATGGGAAGCCCGTTAGCTCCAGTTACAAACAACTTGTTTCTGGAGTAGTTTGAAGGCATCGCCCTGGACGTGGACGCTGCACAATGCCTAGTAGTTTTTATCTTTACGTCGACGACACGTTCGTTGTCTGGTTCAAAATGGTTCAAATGGCTCTGAGCACTATGGGACGTAACTGCTGAGGTCATCAGTCCTCTAGAACTTAGAACTACTTAAACCTAACTAACCAAAGGACATCACACACATCCATGCCCGAAGCAGTATTCGAACCTGCGACCGTAGCGGTCGCGCGGTTCCAGACTTTAGCGCCTAGAACCGCTCGGCCACTCCGGCCGGCTCGTTGCCTGGTCTCACGAACGTGGAAAGCTGGGAGAAGTCTTGAATCACATCAACAACGTCCATGCAGCATCAAGTTCACGATGGAGGCATAGACACATGGTGCCTTACCGTTCCTTGACGTCCTCGTCCACGATAAATGGTTGGTTCAAATGGCTCTGAGCACTATGGGACTCAACTTTTGAGGTCATTAGTCCCCTAGAACTTAGAACTAGTTAAACCTAACTAACCTAAGGACATCACACACATCCATGCCCGAGGCAAGATTCGAACCTGCGACCGTAGCGGTCTCGCGGTTCCAGACTGCAGCGCCTAGAACCGCACGGCCACTTCGGCCGGCCCACGATAAATCAAATGGGTATCTCAACAACAGTGTTTATCGGAAACCCAAACATGGACCGTCCTTCGCAGGAAAGGTCTATTCTCGCAACCTTTGTACCTCGAGCGGAAGCCGTTTCAGACACTGAAAACTTGCCGAAGGAACTGAGGCACTTGCGGAAAGTATTCAAAGAAAACGGCTACAGCAACCGGCAGATTTCGCAAGCCATCTTCTAGACAAAACATAAGCAGAGGCCCTGAGGCGACCCGAAGAAGTTAGCGTTTTTGCCGTTCTGTGATTCGGTAACAGTAAAGATTAGCTGGCCCCTAAAGGGCTACAGGAAAAATTCGATTACTCATGAGGCCTGCGGCAGTTAAACATAAGCTACAGAACGCCATTCATTCGTAAAATATCGTGTGGATGTGGACAGTTTTATGTAGGACATAGTGTGACTAGTACTGAACAGCGCCGTGTAGAACACGAGAGATGTTTTCCTCAGCACTGTCCTGAGAAACCAGTGGCAGCCGAACATGCTGAGCTGGTGCGTTTTCTGACGCCAGTTTCCATCGATCGTCATTTTGATCTTTGAGTCGACTTCGCTGCTTATTTGTCTTCTGCTCATCTTTGGCGGCGCCGATGTAACGCCAGCGCGTGCGCTCTGCTGGAGAGGTGTGTCGGAGTCGGTGGTGAGCGAGAGTCACGTGGGACTGTGTACGTAGACAAGACGGCAAGAGGACGAGTCGGACAACGAAGGAGCGGAGCCAGCGGCTACGGCGTGTTGAGTCCTGAGGGCACATCCACCGCCCATGGTGATTTGGTTTTCCTAGAGGTCGGAAGGATAAGCTCCTTCGAGTCTGTTATAAGCTACGCCGGCCGGTTGAATTGGAGTCGCCGAGTTGCTTCGGTGGGTTGCGTGTGGCTTAATTGAATATGCCAGTGTACTAAAAATCATTGAGAATTGTTTTAGTTGTTTATCACCTACCTCGGTGTCGTGACTAACTATCTTGACGGCAGTTGAGGAAGTGTGGCTACGCCCAACCAACCGACATGAAATTGGGATAAAGACGTAGCTAGAAGTGCAACGAGTAATGAATAAGTCCTGCTCTGGCGTTTCAAGACACGCCAAGATACATCCTCTGTTCTACCTTGTAGTTCATTTGGTAGTTTGGCGTTTAAATGTGCGCCGAGATCTTTCTTGTCAACTTTAGGGCATGATTTTTAGCGAACTTATTAATTGAAGTTTAATGGCTGGCACTGGCCAAGTAACTCACGGAGGCTAATTTGTTTCTAGTCAGTTGTATTGATCACTTGTTCTCTAGATAAGATTGTGTAGTTTATGTCTCAGAATACTGTCTGCCGTTGATGTGTGTTGTGTGTTGGCAGCGGTTGATGCGAGCATACTGGGTACAGAGCACCACGGGGGCAGAGAAATATTTAAGGCCCTCTCCTCTCCTTCACATCTTGTGTTATGTTGTCACTGTTGCGTGATTCCATCTTTCCGGTGGAAAATTACAGCATCCGAAGTTCAATTGCAGTGCAAAGTTGAGTACATTTCTATATCATTTCCTGTTTCGTGGATCTCTCGTATTGATTTGAATCCTTGGTCTACTTTCGTCTATCGCTAATTCAGACGCAGTATTGAAGCGACCTCATTTTAGGGATATTGTCATATGGTCATGTTCTAGTTGTAATCATTCTAAGAATATTGTTGATTAATAAACTAAGTAAACTTGAAGATTGGCTTGGTCAAAATTAAAGCAACTCCTTAATTGTTTTAATCGTTTGCATATAGTTTTATTTAGAAAAGTTGGCTAGCCAAACCTTAAAAGATCTGTGTTCATACCCTTAATCTGTTCCTCAGCTGGTTGGAAGTAATGAGAGTTCAAATGGCTCTGAGCACTATGGGACTTAACGTCTGAGGTCATCAGTCCCCTAGAACTAAGAAATACTTAAACCTATCTAACCTAAGGACATCACACACACCCATGTCCGGGGCAGGATTCGAACCTGCGACCGTAGCGGTCACGCGGTTCCAGACTGTAGCGCCTAGAACCGATCGGCCACACTGGCTGGCTAATGAGAGTTCTGATGGGAACTGTATGGACATTTGTACTATTTAAGTAAAGCTTTACCTGAGTATATTTACCTAGTCATATTCAGATTTCAAGTTTTATGGGTGTTGTTCCGGTTAAAGAAATTTATTTGTTGTTTGTCCAAGTGATCTGTCCTTGTAAGGCAGTCTCCTGCATTACTGTCATTGTGATTTTATAATGGTTATATATTGCAGTTGAGACAAGAAGAGAACAGAAGCTTTGTAAATACGGTCCCATAGAAGAATAGTGAAGATTGCGCAGGTAGATGGCGTAAATAATGAGGAGGTGCTAAATCGAATTTGGGGAGAAAAGAATTTTGTGGCACAATTTGACTAAAACAAGGGAGTGGTTGATATGGCATGTTCTGACGCATCAAGGAATGGGAGAAAAGAAATACGTAGCAACTACAACGGATCACTATCGTGATTTTGGTGTGTCACTACCATTACCACAATACCACATGCTCTAGACAACAGACACCGTACTGCATTCGACAGGCGCTCTGTTATTACACGAGCTATCAATTTCTGACATAGTGTCATCAAAGAAGCTATCGACTTAAAAATTTGTGGTAACGCCCCCAGTAAGTACAGTGAATCACAGTTTCGGACTCGCCCATCGAATGCCTGAAGCGAGCGTGCCAGGAGCGCAATGGAAACATTACCATACACAGCGAGCTAGTGACGTCACTGAAGGCAGCGCGGTTGTATAAGGACGGCAGCAGAGATCATTTGACTGTCACCACTTGACGATCGCCGAGGAGCGCTAGGGTGTACGATTGTGGATTTTAAACTAAATGATGTGACTGGAAGGCAGAAAGAATATTAGATATAAATTTTTGTGTTATAAAATGTTATCTGAAAGTATTTCTCTGAAGTGATAGCTTGTGCAGAATTGAAACGTTGACAATAAGCAGTTGAGACAAGAAGAGAACAGAAGCTTGGCAAATACGGTCCCATAGAAGAATAGTGAAGATTGCGCAGGTAGATGGCGTAAATAACGAGGAGGTGCTAAATCGAATTTGGGGAGAAAAGAATTTTGTGGCACAATTTGACTAAAACAAGGGAGTGGTTGATATGGCATGTTCTGACGCATCAAGGAATGGGAGAAAAGAAACATGTGGCACAATTTGACTAAAACAAGGGAGTGGTTGATATGGTATGTTATGGCGCACCAAGGAATTGTCAGTGTGGCATTGCACCGAAGCGGGATAAGTGGCGTGGTGTTAAATTGTAGAGAGAAACTAAGATAAGAATATACCAAACACGTTCATATGTATGTAGGTTATTCACAGTTTGGCACAGGACAGACTAACGTGGAGAGCTGTTTCAAACCTATCTTCGAAGTGAAGACCACAAGATAAAAACTAATCGTGTGTGATCCCATATAGCTCTGAAAAGTGTGAAGCAATTTCAGTCAAACTTGCAGCTATTCATGACACTCAAAGCAGTGATGTAGTACTGATGTTTACCATTTTAGACCTATGTGAGTGTGACTTTTGTTAGTAACAATGGGCAGCACTGTAGCACCTGTCCAATGTGTTGTTCCGACAGCACAGATTAGGTATTCTCTAGCTCGCTCCCGCGTCGATAAGACCTATGCGCGCCTGTGCGCTCGCCAAATGTATCGGTGATGAAATGAAATGAAGAACTCGCCGTGGTGTAGTTTTTCTGTTTTAGACACATCTGTGAACAGTCTAATGAGTACACAGTATGGTTTGAGAGTAAATCGGAGAAAGACGAAGGTAATGAGAAGTAGTAGAAATGAGAACGGCGAGAAACTAAACATCAGGATTGATGGTCACGAAGTCAATGAAGTTAAGGAATTCTGCTACCTAGGCAGTGAAATAACCAATGGCGGACGGAGCAAGGAGGACATCAAAAGCAGACTCGCTAGGGCAAAAAAGGCATTTCTGGCCAAGAGAAGTCCTCTAATATCAAATACCGGCCTTAATTTGAGGAAGAAATTTCTGAGGATGTACGTCTGGAGTACAGCATTGTATGGAAGTGAAACATGGACTGTGGGAAAACCGGAACAGAAGAGAATCGAAGCATTTGAAATTTGGTGCTATAGACGAATGTTGAAAATTAGGTGGACTGATAAGGTAAGGAATGAGGAGGTTCTACGCAGAATCGGAGAGGAAAGGAATATGTGGAAACCACTGATAAGGAGAAGGGACAGGATCAGGATGATAGGACATCTGCTAAGACATGAGGGAATGACTTCCATGGTACTAGAGGGAGCTGTAGAGGGCAAAAACTGTAGAGGAAGACAGAGATTGGAATACGTCAAGCAAATAATTGAGGACGTAGGTTGCAAGTGCTACTCTGAGATGAAGAGGTTAGCACAGGAAAGGAATTCGTGGCGGGCCGCATCAAACCAGTCAGTAGACTGATGACCAAAAAAAAACTGTGAACGTTAGCAGTACTACGCGAAAATAAATAATTTATTGGTCAACATCCTATCAAGAATAACCATGACCGATTGTGACTGCTGTCCGTGCTGTAACCTTACGACGAAAACGTGGAATATATTAAATCTTAATTGTGCAACGTTGAGGAACGAAAGACATGGCAACTTTGGGAGCTTACCTGTGGAATCTCTAGAACTACTACAGTGTAACAAAAAGAGATGAATATACAGACAAAGTGAAGCTATTCTATGAAACAATGCATACAGTTGTGAAAGTATGTATTGATGTTTGCACTAGCGGAGGGTATCATGCCGTAACTTTTTCTGAATTTGACGCACCAATGCTGCAACTATCCACACTCAGTTGGAGGAAGTTTACTGCAACACTACGCCGGCATAATACTATACTGTGTTTAGATACCGCAGACGTTTCCAGTGAGGTCAAAGAAGTCTGAATTACGAAGAACGATGTGGATAACGATTTCTCGGTGAAGAATGTGGAATCGCAGGGGAAGTGGAGGCATTGATACTCAGGAATGTTACTTTACTCGTTTGGTTAAATGAACTATCATTTGAGTGGCTGGCATACAGGGGAGCGTGGTGCAATAATCGCTCGGTTGTGCAGATCATGGTTGGCGTGAATAGAAATTTTGAAATAATTATCAGGAATAGCAAGATTAAACTTGTCACCGACTTCATGTTCTCTATACCACCGCACCATTAACTGCTAATGCGAACCATGTCACAAAAGTTAATCATTAAAAAAAAAAGGAGATCATCTAATCTAAGAGTAACGACGGGGAAACTGTGATACAGGGAGAAGTCTCACAATGAGCCAGTGTAGACATTTACTTCAATTGTACTCCAAAAATTTCGATATAATGTTCGACTAATCGAGACGACAATCTCCTTGCCCATTCTACACACACATCTCACTTCTACCATGAATCGATACAGAGTACTTACTATTTCATTCCTTCATATGACGATGTATAACGGAAAAAAGACTAGCAGCAGAGGAATTAATACGCACCGGGCGCAGAACACCACCTCCTCGCAGACAATAGGAACTCTGCTGAACAGAAAATTCATAACTCGTGACAAAAGACGATGGACCATAACGGGTTGAAGCAAGTTTGGTGACAGCGGGTGGCTGAATGATGTTCCTGATGCCACCCCTCCCCCCAGTAGGGAATCCGTGTACCTCACCTGACCGATTCAATAGTTAAGCACACGTCCAAGCATGAGATCGTTTTCAAAATGCTTGCGTATCATACACATGAGGGGGGACGTGGGAATCAGCCCAGTACTTACCTAGTAGGATGTAGGAAACAGCCTGAAGACCATACCCAAGCTGGGGGCATACCGACTCTGATCGTTAATACGACGGGCAGACTCGATCCGGGGCACGCGCACCTCCCTGAATAACGGAAGCACCGCGATAGTGCGCTCGTCTATCCTCCGGATGGGTCTTTGTTGTTTTTTCGGTTTCTTACGCACTTAATACTTGTTTGAGAAAGAACCAGGTGTTTCTTGTCAGGCTGACAGACTTTCATATTTTATTGTATTTTACTTACGCGACATTACTTTTTATACCAGACTTACATAACTGATTCCTGTTACACACATCAACAACTGTGGAAGTAAACTAAAGCTGGTAATTTACCCGCGTTCGCAAAATATATAAATCGGATCGATAAGGGCTCATAACGTGTGTGAAAGTCGTGCCAGAAGGTAAAACTAACTTTCTCCAGTTCAGCATTGACATGATTCATGTGACAGCTTACAACTTCGTACATTAATATGCCTCTTACTGACCCAATGAGATGTCACCCAGACAGTACATGAACCTGCAGTAACAACTCATAACACTTTGCATTGACGATGGGCTGAGCGAATTTTAGAACTATGCCAATGAGTATGGTTTTGTATATACTAAAACGTATTTAAGCGATTCAGTTTAATTTATGATAATAATACTCGCCACCCCCTTGCCCCAATGAACCTTGGACCTTGCCGTTTCTGGGGTGGCATGCGTGCCTCAGCGACACACACAACCGAACCGTAGATGCAACCGCAACAGAGGGCTGTCTGTTGAAAGCCCAGACAAATGTGTGGTTCCTTTCCAGTAGTTGAGGGAGATGACTGATCTGCTCTTGTAACATCAATCGAAATAGCCCTGGCGTTGCTGTTACTGCGGACGGCTGAAAGCAAACAGACAATACAGCCCGAATTTTACCTGAGGGTATCCACGCGGAGTCTACTCAGAAGGACCTTGTCTTCAGGAGAGACAAAACTGTCGTTCTACGGGTAGGAACATTGAATGTTAGATGCATTAAAGGGTCAGGTATGTCAGAAATTTTAAAAAGGGAAATGTATATGTTGAAGTTAGATATAGTTGGAATTAGTGAAGTTCGGTGGCAGGAAGAATAGTATTTCTGGCCAGGTGAATAGAGGGTTATAAATACAAAATCAATTGACGTAATGCAGGAGTAAGTTTAATAACGGAAAAGAAAACAAGAAAGCGAATTAGCTACAACGAGCAGGACAGTGAACGCATTATCACACCACCATTATATAACAACTTCATATGCCAAATAGCTCCGCAGATGATGAAGAGGTTGAAGATATGTATGACAGTTAAGAGAGATGAAAATTTAATTGTGACAGAAGACTGTAATTCTGTAGTGGGAAAATCCAGAAACGAATAATAATTGCAGGTGAATCTGGGCTAAGGGGTCGGTGATGAGGGAGGGGGGGGGGGGGGGGAGGAATGAAAGAGGAAGCCACCTCGGAGTATTTTGCGCAGTGCATAATTTAATCATCGCTAACACTTGATTTAAAAACAACAAAAGAAGGTTGTATACATGAAAGAGACTCGGTCACACGGGAACGTCTCGAACTGATTACATAATTTTAAGACAGAGATTTCGGAACCAGATTTTATATTGTAAGCATTTCCGAGGGCAGACGTGGACTCTCACTACAATTTATTGGTTATGAACTGTAATTTAAAATTGAAGAAATTGCAAAAAGGTAGGAAGTTAAGGAGCTGAGGCATGGATATGTCTAAAACACGAGAGGCTCTTGAGAGTTTCAGATGGTGCATTAGGCAACGATTGACTAGAACAAGGAAAAGGGATGGAGCAGAAGATGAACGGATAGCTCTGAGACACAAAATAGTGAAGACAGTAGATCATCAAATTGGTAAAAAGATGAAGTCTAGTATAAATACACTACCGGCCATTAAAATTGCTACAACAAGAAGAAATGCAGATGATAAACGGGTATTCATTGGACAGATATATTATACTGGAACTGACATGTGATTACATTTTCACGCAACTTGGGTGTATAGATCCTGAGAAATCAATACCCAGAACAACCACCTCTGGCCGTAAAAATGGACTTGATACGCCTGGGCATTGAGTCACACAGAGCTTGGATGGCGTGTACAGGTACAGCTATCCATACAGCTTCAACACGATACCACAGTTCATCAAGAGTAGTGACTGGCGTATTGTGACGAGCCACTTGCTCGGCCACCATTGACCAGACGTTTTCAGTTGGTGAGAGATTTGGAGAATGTGCTGGCCAGGGCAGCAGTCGAACATTTCCTGTATCCAGAAAGGCCCGTACAGGACCTGCAACATGCGGTCGTTCATTATCCAGCTGAAACGTAGGGTTTCGCAGGGATCGAATTAAGGGTCATAACACATCTGAAATGTAACGTCCACTGTTAAAAGTGTCGTCAATGCGAACGAGAGGTGACCGAGACGTGTAACCAATGGCACCCCCTACCATCACACCGGGTGATACTCCAGTATGGCGATGACGAATACACGTTTCCAATGTGCGTTCACCGCGATGTCACCAAACACGGATGCGACCATAATGACGCTGTAAACAGAACCTGGATTCATCCGAAAAAATGACGTTTTGCCATTCGTGCACCCAGGTTCGTCTTTGAGTACACCATGGCAGGCGCTCCTGTCTGTGATACAGCGTCAAGGGTAACCGCAGCCATGGTCTCAGAGCTGATAGTCCATGCTGCTGCAAACGTCGTCGAACTGTTCGTGCAGATGGTTGTAGTCTTTGAAAACGTCCCCATCTGTTGACTCAGGGATCGAGACGTAGCTGTACGATCCGTTACAGCCATGCGGATAAGATGCCTGTCATCTCGACTGCTAGTGATACGAGGCCGTTGGGATCCAGCACGGCGTTCCGCATTACCCTCCTGAACCCACCGATTCCATATTATGCGAACAGTCATTGGATCTCGACCAACGCGAGCGGAAATGTCGTGATCCGATAAACCGCAATCGCGATAGGCTACAATCCGACCTTTCTCAAAGTCGGAAACGTGATGGTACGCATTTCTCCTCCTTACACGAGGCATCACAACAACGTTTCACCAGGAAACGCCGGTCAAATGCCGTTTGTATATGAGAAATCGGTTGGAAACTTTCCTGATGTCAGCACGTTGTAGGTGTCGCCACCGGCGCCAACCTTGTGTGGATGCTCTAAAAAGCTAATCATTTGCATATCACAGCATCTTCTTCCTGTCGGTTAAATTTCGCGTCTGTAGTACGTCATCTTCGTGGTGTAGCAATTTTAATGGGCAGTAGTGTACTTGGCTATCCAAGGAGATAGTGATTAAACTGATGAAACAAGAGAGTATAAAACTGCAGCAAACGAAACAGGCGAAATGAAATGCAAAGTACTAAAAAAGATTGACAGGAGGTGCAAAAAGGCTAAGCAGTCATGACTAGAAGACATGTATAAGGTTTTGGAAGCATATTTCAGTAGGCAAAATTAAAGAGGCCTTTGGGAAAAAAAGAAGCAGCTGTTCAAAAAGATTTCGGGCATGCAGCGGGGCGTCGTAAACTTCATTGCCGTGAGCCGAAGATGGCTAGTAGTTGTCCAGCTGAAATAAGTTTACGGCGACCGGCTGCATGTCCGAAATCTTTTTGAACAGACGATTCGCCGGGAAAATTTCAAATTTACAAAGAAGCAGCTGTATGAATATCAAGAGTTCACGTCGAAAAACCAATACTAATCAAAGAAGAGAGAGTTTAAAAGTAGAAGGAGTATACAGAGGAACTTTGCAAGGGAGATGGTAGCTATATTATATAAGGGATAGAGGATGTAAATCAAGATGACGTGAGAGATATGACACTGTAGGAAGAATCTGAGTGAGTACTGAAAGACCTAAGTGGAAACAAGGTCTCTGGAGCAGACGACTTTCCGTGAGAACTACTGATAGCCTTGGGACAGCCAGCTATGACATAACAGTTCCATCTGGCGTGTAAGATATTGGCAATGGCAAAATATACTCAGACTTCAAGAAAAACGTATTTATTCCAATTCCAAAGAAAGCAAGTGCTGGCAGGTGAGAATATTACCAAACTGTCAGTTTAGTAAGTCATGGTTGCAAAATTATGTTTGCAAAATACTGACACGAAATATTTACCGAAGATTGGAAACACTGGTAGAAGCCTACCTAAGGGAAAATCAGCTTGGAGATAAGTAGGAACATGCAAGACAATATCGACCCTTCGACTTACCTTAGAAAATAGGCTAAGGAAAGACAGACACACGTTTATAACATTTGTTTACTTAGAGAAAGTTTTTGACGGTGTTGACTGGAATACATTCTTTTACGTTCTGACGATAGCAGGGGTAAGACGCGGGGAGCAAAAGGCTGTTTACAACTTTTACAGAAACCTGACGGCAGTTATAATGGTCCAGGGGCAATGGTTAAGAAGGGATTAAGACAGGTTTGTAGCCTATCCCAGATGTTATTCAATCTGTACCTTTAGCATGCAGTAAAGGAAACAAAAGAATAATTTGGAGTAGGAAAGTTCAGTGAGAAGAAATAAAAACGTTGAAGTTTTCCGATGACACTATAATTCTGTTCAGAGACAGCAAAGGGCTTGGACGAGCAATTGAACGGAATTGACAGCATCTTGAAAGGTTTTAAGACGAACATCAACAATAGTGAAACAAGGATAATGGAAAGTATTCGAATTAAATCAGATGATGCTGAGGGTGTTAGATTAGGAAACGAATAAAAGTATTGGATGAGTTTTGCTATTTCAGCAGCAAAATAATTGACATTGCCGAGGCAGAGAGGATATAAAATGTAGACTGGCAATGTAAGAAAAGATTTTTTATGGTATATGTTTGTTAACACTGAAAATAGATTTAAGTGTTAGGAAGTCTATTTCTGAAGGTATTTTTCTACAGTGTAGCCATGTGTGAGAGTGAAATATGGACAATAAACAGTTTAGATAGGAAGAGAATAGAGGCTTTGGAATGTGGTGTTGCGGAAAAATGCTGCAAGTTGTATAGGAAGATTGTACAACTAACGAGGAGACATGGAATAGAATTACGGAAGCCAAGAAATTTGTTGCGCAGTTTGAACAAAAGAAGGGATTGATTTATAGGACACATTCTGAGACATCAAGGGGTCACCAGTTTAGTATTTGAGGGAAGTGTTGGCTATAAAAATCTTACAGGGAGGCCAAGACATGAATATAGCAAGCAGATTCAGAAAGATGTAGGCTCCAGTAATTATTCGGTGATGAAGAGGCTTGCTCAGGATAGAGTCGCATGGGGAGCTGCATCGAACCAGTCTTCAGACTGAAGACCACGGAAGTGAATAGTAAGGGGTTAAAAGTCATTAAATTTTGTTAAAACTCATGCACCTTGCTACAAGCAGAGTGTAGTCATGCCAGAAGCACAGACAGGACGAAGAAATAAGCGGTATGTTACAAGTGGGTCAGGTCTCGACGGGTTACAACTATACTACGCTGAGAGAGAGAGAGACAGGTGAAGAGTCCAGCAGAAAACAGCACGGGACAGAAAACCAACGGAAACGTGTGACGCATATTCATTAGCTCATAAGAAATGTCAAACAAGCTACCTGTTTCATTAGAACCAGTATCAAAGAACTTATTGAGCGATTATAGCAGAATATAAAGGACACTTACGGTCATTAAGAACTGAGAATGACGTCATAGCCTCACGTTGGCTCCTTTTAAATACTTGAGTTATCCATCTCTCAAGAACTGATCACTGGGATCGACGGCGTTCACAGTAATAGCACTCCACTCCATGATCATGAAACTATAGCGAATCTGTCTCCTAGATATTACAGAACAGAGTGCGAACCAGCCGAAGATGTACTTGAGATGACGGTCTTTTCCTGATGAACTTCGTACTGTGCATCACCTAGCATTGCTTATGGGGAAGCTGATTGTCTTCCGACAATATAACATCGCAAAGTGCTGACAGTACCGAACTTCCGGTAGCAGGGCCTCGTGGGATCCACGTTCCTGTTCAACAGTTAGTCATCTCCGTGTGCTGAAATCAACCTGGCCGGTAGGATGGAGATCGACCGATCATACTACTCCCAACAACACCACATCGCCGATGGGTCATCGAGGATCAACATAGAATTCAGAGTGGCTCGAGCACACCCCAGCAGCTAGACGAAACCATTCGTGCTGGACCATGGCCGCGCCGGCAGCGCGCCGCAGCGCTAGGTCACTCCCTCCTCGCCTGGCGCTGCAGACGAGGAGCTGACTTGGCTGCCGTCAGTGAGAATCCAACACGCAGCTGAATGAGGCATCGGCTACAAGTCGACTGCAAATATGATTAATAAATAACTGAACTTCGACAATGCTGTACTACCGTCAGAGACGCGTCGCAGGTATCCAACTGCTATGCTCACTTCATACGAGGAGTCTCCGCCCGGCCACCCTATTCGGAATGACCTGATTTACGTTCCGCCTGATATGTATGTAATTAAACGTAACCGTCTTGCAAGCTCTCACCAACCTTTTCTGTAGAGCTGCTTGACTATGCAAAATGGTTACTACAAGAGATCTAGAGGAAACTGCTCTGTATGGGTATCAATGCAAACGTAAATTTCTGTTACTATTACAAATATAAAAAAAACGTCATTACAGATGACACAGCCTTTACACTTGTAAACTCAAATTTTCTGCAATAAATGAGATTTAAAGAATCAAGTTTCAACTTGAAATTAAGTGACGAAACTTTTTGTATTGGTCTGGGACCCAGGACACTATTGTCCCTGTTAACTGACCACGAAGGATCTTAAATAATGTTTCAGTCACAAGCAACAAAGCAGGTGCACGTTAAACACTTAAATGATGTTGCATAAAGCTTTATGTTGGACGGAGATTCGAACCAAGCACTTATCCTCGTTGTTTTCTTGTCACAAATAGACGTTAATTATCGATGTATTTCACCAGTATCGCGATTTGCACGTCTCTGAATTGGAAACAACGTGAGGAACAGTTCTGTGTTCTCTGAGAGTCGAACCATTGACATATCATCGTTGTTGGCTACACCCGAAGAGATTTTGACTGTAAAATTCTTATTCAACAGTAACTATCAGTGACATGATGCGATGAGGTTTTCTGTAAAATTCCGTGTAAGTTATATCATTATGATATGATGAGAAGCTCTGTGTGTGACTGGATGTGAAAACTGGCACCATGGCACCAATAGTTATTGTTGACAAAGCATCGAAACGCGTTAAAAATCTTGGTGTGAACACGCTACGACTTTAAACGTCACAATGAAAACTTTCATGCCAGACGAGGATTCGAACCAGGCACTCAACATTCATGGAGAGCATCTACGTAAATCTTCGTCGGCTTTAATCTTGGATCTTGCGGCAGCTCTTAAATACCGGCGTAATTTCTCCGCGGTCCAACACCTTGATTACGAAGTCGCTGATACGTCTCAAGTAAGGTAAGAGATCTGTATGTCTAGGCCGGGAAAATGCTACAAATAGACAGACCGTGTAACAATGTGTTCACGTTTGTCTCTGTTAACAACTGACGTTTTCACGGAGGTCGTAGAATCACGGACTTAGGCTTTATTTCGCTCACAGTGATGGTTAAGATGCGTGAACAACACATTCGCTATATACATGCATGATGAGTCAGAGTTGCGTATGTTTCACGAATACTTAAATAGCTTGAAAAAGAATGTACAACTCACGTGCGAAGTAGAGAACGCTTATAGGATTCCATGCCTGTATACTGAAATATGAGTTTGTAGGAAATCGCATAGCGTCTACCGGATCCCAACACACACATACAGCTACATACAGCTATTTACATGCCGGATGCCATTACCACTCAGCGTAGAGGAACTCTGCCACACACTCGCTGCCCACTCACGGGCAGCGTTGAAGTGATGGTCACAATATAATGTCTGAGCTTAAATGGCTGCAAACAACTTTTTCATCACTTGGTGTATACTAGATGGAGTCAACTCAGAGCTTATCTTATGCGAAGTAAACCAGCGACCAAATAGGGAAACATCTTCACTGGATTGATGTCCACGCCGTCTTCCACAGCACCAAGATCTAAGATGTGTGCCGGCCGTAGTGACCGTGCGGTTCTAGGCGCTACAGTCTGGAGCCGAGCGGCCGCTACGGTCGTAGATTCGTAGGTTAGGTTAGTTAGGTTTAATTAGTTCTAAGTTCTAGGCGACTGATGACCTCAGAAGTTAAGTAGCATAGTGCTCAGAGCCATTTGAATCCAAAATGTGTTATGCTCAACCAAGAGCAAGGCAGATGTTCAGAATAATCCGAGTGTGGATTGTGAGTGCAGAAAAGCATACAATGGCAAAATCGACAGGCCAGCAGCGACATACACATCTCCGGAAACGTACCAAGGATTTGCCAAATCCATATCACGCAGTATTGCTGCTGCATTTTATTCCAAAGTTGGAGCAACGTGCTGTTAAGTACGTAGGCATTTGGTTTGACTCGTCACCGTATATCATCTTTTTATAACTTGGTGATGAGGTCATCACTCCCGTAGTTTCACTTTAATAAATCTGCAATGAAGAGATGACGTCACCATTTCATATCTTAAATCATTTGTTAAATAAATGTTTGTCTATAAATAGGTCTGTGAACTACATTAATAGATTCAGCAGTGTTTCAGTTTTGGGTAATGTGCATAATGTTCATAATTTTGCACTTATTAGCTTTAATATATTCAATCACAATTCCAATACGTTGCATCGTCTTTCCTATCTTTATTTGAAGGATTTTATACCTATTCCAAATATTAGTGGTTTCAAAATTAAATATTGACGTTTCTGGTTCATAGCTTAACTTAACACGTAATTTTACAGAAGTCTTCGAATATTTGTTCAGTTTTTTCTCTGTTATTAGCTACCTGATTGTATACCAGCTTAACTGATGAAATGATCTAGTAGACTTGAGAATTAAAAAAAAAACAATGAAGAAAACACTGCATAAATTGTTACTTTGGTGAAACATAAGTTTTATGTAATCGCGGAACTAGGCCCGAAAAGTTTCTGTTTAATTCAAATTACTGGATCATGTTTCTGTTTACATGAACCACTTTCCTGTAAGAGTTATCATTCATGTATTTCAGAATTTCTTTCCTTTAGCCGCGCGGGATTAGCCGAGCGGTCTAAGGGGCTGCAGTCATGGACTGTGCGGCTGGTCCCGGCGGAGGTTCGAGTCCTCCCTCGCGCATGGGTGTGAGTGTTTGTCCTTAGAATACTTTAGGTTAAGTAGTGTGTAAGCTTAGGTACTGATGTCCTTAGCAGTTAAGTCCCATAAGATTTCACACACATTTGAAATTCTTTTTCTTTCCTTTAAATATATTTGTTCTTCGAATATATTTAACTGTGTGCCTGCCTATGCTTACATAATCCTCACTTTTTAAGACGCTGGATATGTCAGTCAATTTGAACCCGTATACCACCATATTCTTAATTACATTCACATTTTGTGACTATTTTTACTTTTGATATGCTATCATTATTTGAAATCCTAAACTGCTTTCAGACCTTCACAAGATGTAGCCAAATTGTTTTTGTTTGATAACATGTAAGAACGTGCTACGTGACAATGAGAGGAAAGACTAAAGACACATGTAGACACCAAAAATACAACACATTACCGTGCCTGATACGATGCAGTGAACCTGATGGCATTCAAAACAGCTTCTAGTAGAAGAGATAAATACAGATCCTGCACGGTTTCCAAAGAATCTTATACCATTCTATGTGCAAGAAAGGGCGCGTTCAAGTGACGAAGGTGGAGGTGGATGGCCAACAGGGACCTTTCTCTTCAAAGCAGAGAACAAGTCTCAAGAGATTCTGGACGATTCGAGCTATGCGAACACGTGCCTTGTCATCTTGGAACACAGCATTACCATTGGCGAACCAGCATTGCACCATGCGATGGAACTGATCAGCCAAAATGTTTATATAATCCTTAGCAGTAATGGGACTTTGCTGAATAAACTTGCGGCCCATGCAATACCACGACATGGCTGTCCAGATCATCACCGAAATCCATCATGTTTCAATGTTGCGATGTAAACTCGGCCAGATGTTGGAACCAGTGTAAACAAGACTCATCCGAGAAAATAACATTTTTTTACGTACGGTACATAGACTGAAGCGGCGATTGAAAATTTGTTACAAGGCCGGGAATCGAACCCGGATCTCATGCTTACTAGGCAGGTGCGTTAGCCAATAAGCCACCTTGCCACAGCGTTTCGCGTAACTGCGTGGATTACCCTGAAACGCCTCCCTTCTCCATCCAAATTGTCACTGACTTCCAGTCTACTTCTAAATTGCCTCTTACAGGCGAACAGAAATGCCGAGGCTCTCCATGTTCTGGAATAGCAACTCATCATCTAACATAAATGGGGGTTCAGCCTGAAACGAGGTGCACGTGCTTACACAAATGAAATGACACAATTTCAGAGACTTTATGTACACACACTGAAGAGGAGAGTGAAAATTTATACCGACGCCGGGAATTGAATCCAGATTTCCTGCTTACTAGGCAGGTGCGTTAGCTACTAACCTTTCATACTGCTGGTGTTGATAGGATTCCCGAGTGCGACATTCTGTTCAGCAGTCATTTTTGCAGCTGTCATCCCCGTATTCTTCGTCATAATCCTCTTCAATGACTACCTGTCACGATCACGCAACAAAAAATTTGTGACAAAGCGGATGATGTTTTTCCACTGCCGTGTATGCTCTATCGATCTTCGATACGGTGCCTTTTGAAAGCCGGCCGGAGTGGCCGTGCGGTTCTGGGCGCTAGAGTCTGGAGCCGAGCGACCGCAACGGTCGCAGGTTCGAATCCTGCCTCGGGCATGGATGTGTGTGATGTCCTTAGGTTAGTTAGGTTTAATTAGTTCTAAGTTCTAGGCGACTGATGACCTTAGAAGTTAAGTCGCATAGTGCTCAGAGCCATTTGAGCCATTTGAGCCTTTTGAAACACTAATCACTTCGGCTGCATTTACTACGAAAGCACCCACCATACGACCACCTGCAAATTGCCAACGTTCCGATTCGCTATCTCCGTCCTAACACTCTCACAAACACGCGGAACACTTCCGACCACCATTGACACTTGCAACGTGTTAAGGACATTGCAAAGATGCCGTTCATGGTGAAATATAAGAGCGCAAGTTGCAGGTTTGTCTACCATCTGCATTTATGTACAGTCATGCATTTCTCGCGGTGTTTCCACATTTTTGATCGTCCCTTGTAGCTATTACTGCTTGTGGCTTTTTTGCTGTTAGTGCGTTGGATTTTTTTAAAATCTGATACAGTACAGAGCTACACCGCCATCAACTCAGGAGCCCTTGCCACAACGAGGATAAAACCTAACGAAACTCGACGGCAGGCAGCAAGCGAGCCGCTGTTTCCAGGGTAGCTGGCTGGCTGCGTTGCGCAGTTGGCTGCCGTGGATTAGAGCAGGCGTCCCTGCAAGAGCCGCGCTGGCTGCGCTTGTAACGGGACACCGCTTAAGCGCTCTCTCCATCTCTCTCTCTCTCTCCTTCTCTCTGCTGTCCTCATTAATCCTCCTCGCAACACGCCTATCTCTCCGCTCGTACACTGCTTGCCACTGTCTGGTCCACCCCCACTCCCGCCCCCCGCACCATGAGTGCAGGCACTACTTCGTTAGTTTCAACTGTGCTGTTCGTCTGCTGCTCTGCACATCTCCCGTGTTTATGTGGTTGTCGTCATTCAGGCGCCAGCATCACGTACAGCTCTCCGAGAATAGACAGTAGAGAGGTTTCAGCAGTAGTATCAGACGGAAAATTAAGCTGGAGGACATGGCATGCAGCTCCATTAAGCGGAAGTGAAGTGCAGGTTAAACACGTCTGATAAATATTTGCTCTCCTTAAAACACCCTATTTATCAACAGGTGTTTCATACGAGACGTAACTTGGATGTCGACAATAAGGGGATTTGCTTCCTGATGTAGTTTCGTGCTGACCAGGTAGGCGTTGTGGTTGCTGATCCTACGCTGCCATGCGTTAGTTTGAAGTGGGTGTGATCCCCCGTGACTGACTGCCTGACCGCCACACATGTAGGTTCTCATAATTATTTTGTGGCACCTGAAAATGAAGCTTTACGCTTCGAAACTGGTAGTGGAATACATTAAGAAAATTACTGATAGTTGAAGCCAATATTTATTCTATAAATATGTTCTTCAGTTGCAGATGTTCACTTCATCAAATATTTTGCTGATGGAGGCTCAAACACAGGCTGTCCCATAACTTTTGGATAAAAAATTTTAAACTATATTTCAAATTAAAAATCTTTAGAAAGGAAACCAACATCATCATCTGTGTTTCTTGCAACTCCTACAGTTAGTTGCGTCTTAGCAGCCTTTCTTGCTATTGTTATCAGCTCCCCTCTTGTAGCCTTCAGTCTTCCACGGCTTCCTGAATTACAGTACTAAACACGGTCAAGGCCATCTCCTTCTTCTTCGCTTTTGCCTTTCTCTTCTTTGGGAGTGTCAGTTCTATTTTTCGTTTGATCCATCTGCCCATAGGTGTCTAAAAACGTGCCCAAATAACCTAAGATAAGTTTTTTCAATTGTCTCTACAATATGTTACAGCTATTTCTCTGATTTCATGATTACTTAGCAGCTCTCCCATGTGTATTTTCTATTGCTCATTTTTTCTTTGTATTCTTATCTGTAATTTTCGGTCTTTGTGTTTCACGTTTAATTTTAGTTTATACTATTGTTTCTTATTCCATGATGTTATGGGATTATATATATAAGACTACACAAGCTGGCAGATGACGTTCACCGGGCATTCGCCATACCTACACCCTGCCATTGGATCGCCACATTGTGTACCTTGATTCATCACTCCACACAACGTTTTTCCACTGGTCAGTCGTCCAATGTTTACGCTCCTTATACCAAGCGATGCGTCGTTTGGCATTTACCGGCATCATGTGTAGCTTACGAGCAGCCCCTCGACCATGAAATCAAAGTTTTCTCACCTCCCGCCTAACTGTCATAGTATTTGCAGTGGATCCTGATGCAGTCTGGGATTCCTGTATGATGGTCTGGATAGATGTCTGCCTATTATTACACATTACGACCCTCTTCAACTGTCGGTGTCCTCTGTCAGTCAATAAACGAGGTCGGCTTGTACGCTTTTGTGCTGTACATGTCCCTTCACGTTTCCACTTCACTATCATATCGGATACAGTGGACCTAGGGATGTTTAGGAGTGTGAAAATCTCGCGTACAGACGTATGAGACAAGCGACACCCAATCACCTGACCACGTTCCAAGTCAGTGAGTTCCGCGGAGCGCCCCATTCCGCTCTCTCACGATGGCTAATGACTACTGAGGTCGCTGATGTGGAGTACCTGGCAGTAGGTGGCAGCACAATGCACCTAATATGAAAAACGTATGTTTTTGGGGGATGTCCGGATACTTTTGATCACATAGCGTACATAAGACAACCAAGAAACATAGATCATACAAAATACACAGATTGTTTGCAGGAACTCTTATTCGGTATATTTATAAAAACACGCTTCACGTCATACCTGAGAGTCCACTGCATTACTTACGCGTTACTCTCTACATATTTACAACTTATTTACAAAATTACACTTAAAAACGCACTGCTTATCGTATCACTTAATTTCACTTCTCTTTTAGGAAACTATTGCCCAATTTATTTCTGTTTCTGGTTTTCATTCTTTTTCATCGTGACTATAGTTCTAATTTTCTGGAGAGTCGAAACACCTCTCTAGGCAAACAAATTTTATCCTGTGTACCCCAAGAACAGAAGAACGCATTAAAAGCCTCGTTGCGCGAGATAACGAATTTCTCGATCAATTTCTTCTCTCTCTTCCCCTATCGAACACACTTTGTTCACTAAGTCCGTGTCTATTATCTGTTGATATTGCGGTTCATTGGCATCGTTATTCAACTACTTCCGATTGTTTTCATCATACATGATTTCACAACAGGAAAATGGTTTCACAGTATTGATCAGACGAGTATCACTATCACATACCTCCTTCCTACATCATTCAAACCACTTTTACGGGAGAGTATTCCAATTTTCTTCAACTGAAAGCTGTTGTCACTACCTTCAGAAGACTTACAAATACCGTGGACTTATCAAGCAGGTACAGGTATTTCTAGAAGTGGGGTGCCCAGTTCGTTCTTTCTATCTCGAGGATGTGTAAAACGATAGAACCCACAACATTTGCCGGAAGGGGAAATGATAAACAACAGAACAATGTTTCATGTATGTCTCACAGTAATGTTGAAACCCACTGCGTCTTCCGGCCGTGTCCGCAGCTCGTGGTCTCGCGGTCGCGTTCTCGCTTCCCAAGTACTGGATTCTTTGTTCGATTCCCAGCGGAGTCAGGAATTTTCATTTGCTTCGAAATGGCTGGGTGTTTGTGTTGTCCTCATCATTTCATCATCATTCATGAAAGTGGCGAGATTGGACTGAGCAAAGGTTGGGAATTTGTACGGGCGCTGATAACCGGGCAGTTGAGCACCCCACAAATCAAACATCATCATCGTCTTCCAGCCGTAAACATTTTTCCACGATTCCGCAAATAATATATGTATATCAGTATTTTACAGCCATCACTTGTTAAACTTATAATTTGGCAATACACGCATCTTTCAGTATATGCATTCTTCCGAATGACAGCATTCTTCTTGTGGATGGTTACGTTCTTCTTGAAGTCTGAGGGTATTTCAAGTGTCTCATATTCCTTGAACAGCAGGTGGGATATGTCTGTCATGGCTGCCTCCTCAAAATTATTATTTTGGGGAATGTTGTCTATGCCAGGAGCATTTTTGTCTTTGATCTTTCAGAGCTCTGTCAAATTCTTTTCGCAGTGTCGTATCTCCGGAGAATCTCCATCAACTTTCTCTTCACTTTCTGTAAGTAGTGGCTCGTTATCTCAGCTCTTGATAAGCAACTGCTTTTATTTCCCGCAAAGGCCACTTTCATTTTCCGGTAAGTGGTGTCTACCTTTAACACTTTTATGCATCCTTCTGAACCATGCATTTATTCTTTAGTCATTCCTGTTCACTTGTTTTACAGTTTCCAACAACCTTATTTTCAAGCGTCTGTGTTTCCTTCACTTCTACCTTGGCTATGATGGTGCATTCACTATGCTGTTGATAGTAGCTTACACACATACCTGTTTCTTATTCATTCTTGGACCTATTCCTGCATCGCCCCTATTTGATATACTATCTTTAAGACTGCACTCACTTAACCAGAAGTCCAGTTCTTCCTGCCACCATTCCTCAACCCCACTATTTCTAACTACAACTTATCCATTCCTGCTCTAAAATCTGTAACCAACCTACTCGACTAAGGGATCACTTGTCCCCTGCCCCGACCCGTAGAATGGCAGTTATATTTTTCATGGTGACAACATCCTCCTGAGTAGTCACCCACCGTAGATTCGCCCGTAGACTACTTTATCTCCGGAATATTTTACTCGTTAATTAATCTACAGTACAACCGTATAACCTTGGAAAAATAATGGCTACATTTTCCTCTTGCTTTCAGCAGTTAGGTCATGAGGGATAACGTTACGCGGCCTGATCAGTCAATCATCCGTACTATTTACCCTGCAACTAATGAAAAGGCTGCTGCCCAATGTCTGGTCCCTCTCCAGTTATTATTACATTGTGTTTGCACTTACGGTGTGACTATCTGTATCGCTAAGGCATGCAAGTCACCCTACCTCGTTACGGTCCATGGCCTATGGAGGGTGAGGAGAGAGGATGGAATAATTATTAAATTGAACAGAAAATGGTACTTCCTATATTGCAAAAATTGGTAGATGCATCAGAGGTAGATGTAGATAATATGTAAGTGTAAGCGATCAACAATTCAAGAAAGTCGAGCTTTAGCATGTTGCGTCTGCGACACTGCAATTAGACAAGTAATGAATAACAGAGCCACCTCGTAGGTCATCATATAAACCATATCCTATTAAGTGACCTATTATAACAAGTATACGTCTATATACACACTTATATAGAAACACATTAATTTTTTAATAATCGACATAAATTAGACATCTAAGAACTGTAAACCAAGAGTCAATACATGTTTCTCTCATCATCTCAATTCTAAATGTTTCCTCTCTTAATTTAGACATTTTACTCTGAACCATAATTGTCTGCAACGTAAGTACGCTAACATAATTAAGTCCTCTTTCAAATCATCATGCCTCTGAAATCAGCAACCAGCTTCGACGTAACTGTTTAAAATATATCAAATACACTCCTGGAAATGGAAAAAAGAACACATTGACACCGGTGTGTCAGACCCACCATACTTGCTCCGGACACTGCGAGAGGGCTGTACAAGCAATGATCACACGCACGGCACAGCGGACACACCAGGAACCGCGGTGTTGGCCGTCGAATGGCGCTAGCTGCGCAGCATTTGTGCACCGCCGCCGTCAGTGTCAGCCAGTTTGCCGTGGCATACGGAGCTCCATCGCAGTCTTTAACACTGGTAGCATGCCACGACAGCGTGGACGTGAACCGTATGTGCAGTTGACGGACTTTGAGCGAGGGCGTATAGTGGGCATGCGGGAGGCCGGGTGGACGTACCGCCGAATTGCTCAACACGTGGGGCGTGAGGTCTCCACAGTACATCGATGTTGTCGCCAGTGGTCGGCGGAAGGTGCACGTGCCCGTCGACCTGGGACCGGACCGCAGCGACGCACGGATGCACGCCAAGACCGCAGGATCGTACGCAGTGCCGTAGGGGACCGCACCGCCACTTCCCAGCAAATTAGGCACACTGTTGCTCCTGGGGTATCGGCGAGGACCATTCGCAACCGTCTCCATGAAGCTGGGCTACGGTCCCGCACACCGTTAGGCCGTCTTCCGCTCACGCCCCAACATCGTTCAGCCCGCCTCCAGTGGTGTCGCGACAGGCGTGAATGGAGGGACGAATGGAGACGTGTCGTCTTCAGCGATGAGAGTCGCTTCTGCCTTGGTGCCAATGATGGTCGTATGCGTGTTTGGCGCCGTGCAGGTGAGCGCCACAATCAGGACTGCATACGACGAGGCACACAGGGCCAACACCCGGCATCATGGTGTGGGGAGCGATCTCCTACACTGGCCGTACACCACTGGTGATCGTCGAGGGGACACTGAATAGTGCACGGTACATCCAAACCGTCATCGAACCCATCGTTCTACCATTCCTAGACCGGCAAGGGAACTTGCTGTTCCAACAGGACAATGCACGTCCGCATGTATCCCGTGCCACCCAACGTGCTCTAGAAGGTGTAAGTCAACTACCCTGGCCAGCAAGATCTCCGGATCTGTCCCCCATTGAGCATGTTTGGGACTGGATGAAGCGTCATCTCACGCGGTCTGCACGTCCAGCATGAACGCTGGTCCAACTGAGGCGCCAGGTGGAAATGGCATGGCAAGCCGTTCCACAGGACTACATCCAGAATCTGTACGATCGTCTCCATGGGAGAATAGCAGCCTGCATTGCTGCGAAAGGTGGATATACACTGTACTAGTGCCGACATTGTGCATGCTCTGTTGCCTGTGTCTATGTGCCTGTGGTTCTGTCAGTGTGATCATATGATGTATCTGACCCCAGGAATGTGTCAATAAAGTTTCCCCTTCCTGGGACAATGAATTCACGGTGTTCTTATTTCAATTTCCAGGAGTGTATATTGAAACTGAATATGTATGCAAATGCCTCTTCGTGTAATAAATTTCATCAATATGTATACAGAATTTTCAAATGCATATGGAAAGTAATAAAGTATGGTAAAACTCATTATTCACCATAATCCAATAGCTTATTAATAATACGTGTTAAAATTAAAATTATTGAAACATGGATTAGCGCCTCATTTCTTATAATCAGCATATCAGCAATCGTTACTCCCATACGTAAAAAAGTATAACTGTAAATAGAGATCATTGAAACAGATCATCGAAACTGCGCATTCGTTCTACGATATGTACTAAAAACTGTTGTTTCTTCACGGTAGTAAAGGATCTCCAACATATATTGAAAGCTCCAGTTCTGTTACTCATTTTACAATGATTTGTGCGATGATGAACGATAAGATTTCGTAAAACTCTATTGGTTATTGCGCCCTGGTACATTTCCAGATGTCTTCCGAAGGAATGAAATAATCTCAAGTCGAACCATTAAAATATGTTGGACGATTACAAAAGTAAATATTGCGTTACGTGACTCGTTTAAATTATTTCGCCGCTACTATTAATGAATGTGTTGGAAACTATGACAATCTGTCAATGGATAAGTGTGACGTATATAAATTTTTATTTTAGACATAATAACATAATGTGATAATCATCGTAGCCGGTTTAGGCCACACATTGATCATCTACAGATCTGTATGACACAGCCGGCATTCGGTGAAAAGTATTCGCAGCCTTTCCGAATTAAATATGAAAGAATTGTGTATTTAGCAAGTATACTGTTCGGTTATTCAGAAAGATTATCAAGGGTGAGCTTAAATCAGTACTTTCTGTCAACAGCGGAATATACACATAAGATATGGAAACTCGAGCAGGTATTAATCTCCCCAGGGAAAGCGAGGGTCTACGAACTGAAATCATGGAAATTTGCCACTTGTTTCAGTTTAATCGCACAATTCAGTTTAATCAAACTCCGAATTGCGAAGGAAGGAAATATTTGAAGAATTTATATTGTTACATTGCTTCAATATTAATATGATACAAACTTCCAGGACTATTACAAAAGGGCACATGCACAAATTTTAGGTGGGGAGCCCAAAACTGTCAGCAAATGTTATGAAGCCAAATATGTATCATTCTGATAAGGGATACGAGAACCTACTAATCGTTATTTGTACTGTGTAAAATGTTCAAATATGCGTGAAATCTTATGGGACTAAACTGCTGAGGTCATCAGTCCCTAAGCTTACACACTACTTAACCTAAATTATCCTAAGGACAAACACACACACCCATGCCCGAGGGAGGACGCGAACTTCCGCCGGGACCAGCCGCACAGTCCATGACTGCAGCGCTTTGTACTATGTAATAAACTGATTCATTATGTAAGTAGTCGCTAGCATTGTGCGACTGAGAAATTAGACCAACATACGGCAGTACATCACGAAGACGAGGAAACAGGAAACTCAACCAACGCACTACAAATAGCGTGACGTGTACACTAGCATGTCAGCCTTATGTAAAGAAATGTAAGACTGCATTCTCTTCACAAGACGAAGTGTAAATTCTATTAGTCATAGCGAAATTGTGTTTTATATGCTTATGGAATTATCTGGTTATATTTTCGTTTACAGACGAACAAATGGGAACTGTGGACAACTGACAAAACTGACAAATTTCACTGGATCACTTACCGAATTGACATACGTAGCATACTGCTTACTTACCCAAATTTAGAGTCTGCAGACACCTGTTCATCAGTTGAACGTGAAACGGTCGTCATGTGCACTGCTTTGTGGAACGTAATGAGGGTAAAGCAGTTACTCATCTACTATGCACATAAAGTGAAACTTTTAGCTACTGATGTTTGACGCGCAAGTCGCCAAAGTGGCGTCACATCGAAAGACTTGCTCCCGGCGAACGGTCTACCCGACGGAGGCCCTAGTCACACGAAATTTATATTCACAACTACTGATGTCTTCGGGGTTTGTTTTTTACTGTCAATCTGAGTGAATGGATCCTGCAGACCTGTGCAGTCACTCCTCTATTTCTTTGTGTTTGTAATTTAGTTAGATAAAACCTGTTTACCAAGACATGGAATGGTGATAACGATATTCGTGTGTGCAGCGCTTCAGATGTGAAGGGCCACCAACATGTATTTTCAATTAAACTGAATGCGGACATAGTGACTAACTAACAGTCGTGTACTTACTCCTTTCTTTCTTGGCAGCACCAGTGTACATAGTCTTTTACAATCTTATAGAAGTTGCACAGTATCTTGGAGAACTTCGTAGCGTATTCGGTATATGGTACTTCATGTAATTAATCTAAAGAGTTTATTATAAAGTACTTTTTTAATATAAGCTACAAAGTGGTTCGTTTTTTTTTTCACTTGTTTCATGCGCGTCGGGGACATATGGCGAGTGGTCAAGGCTATACAATGCGCGGTACGAGTTAACACGTCACCTTACACTATACCCAGCTGATTGACGTTCGCCCATGGCAACAAGAAACCTTAAGCTATACCACGTCTCCTACAGCTTATAAAGAAATAAATGAATCAGTATTCAAGTTTACGGATTTTTTTTAATATGTGAACCCGTCGTCGAGGCTTAGCGTCTCTCAGTAGTAAAGAAAACGTAATGGGTACTGCGTTCAAATCCAGCCACTGCTTATAATTTGAATAAAAATCTTCCAAAATGGCGGCCGAAGTCTTCCGCCATTAGAAGTCACCCTCATTCTGCCAACAACTCTGTCAAAGAGGATGGACGAGCGGACAGAGTTTCAGGCCACTTCCCTGCCCTTGGGATGGGAAACTGCCCCCAAAAAGCGGAAGACTCAGCAATGATCAGGGGCATGAGGATGCAGAAGGCAGTGAAACCCACTGTATGAAAGACACAATGTGTACCCACACAACATGTGGAATGTAATTGAAAAAGTGTCACGACGATCTCTCAATTGGTAAAAGCTTCAACATTAGTCCCCCTTTCCTATCTCCAAGATGAGACTGCAAAGGGGGAGGTAACGATGGTCAAAAGATGGAATAACCAACAAAGGGGTACTACTCTACGGGACAGAGCGTGGAATATCAGAAGTCTGAATGCAGAAGAAGAGCTAGAGAATCTGAACAGGGAAATACAAGGGCTCAATGAATATATAGTGGTGGTCAGTAAAGTGAAATAGAAAGAAGACAAGGATTTCTGGTCAGATGAGTACAGCGTAATATCAACACAAGCATAAAATGGTATAACAGGAGTAGGATTCGTTATAAATGATAGAGCAGGCCAGAGAATGAGCCACTGTGAACAGTTGAGCGATAGGGTTACTCTCATCTGATTCGACAGCAAACCAACCCCGGCCGTGGTAGTTCAGGTACACATACCGTCGTCGAAAGCAGAAGATGAAGAGATAAAGAAAGTACATGAAGATACTGAACGGGCAGTTCTGTACGTGAAGGGAAGTGAAAATTTAATAATCATGGTGGATTTGATGTGGTTGTAGGTGAAGGAATAGAAGAAAGGGTTATGGGAGAATATGGTACAGGCAGTATGAATGAAAGAGGAGAAAGAGTAATTGAGTTCTGCAATACATTGTAAATGATAATAGCAAATATTCTGTTCAACAACAGCAAGACAAAGAACTATACTTGGAAAAGACCCGGAGGCAGGGGAAGATTTTTGTGGATTACGTCATAGTCAGGCAGAGATTCGAAAATCAAATACTGGAATGTAAGACATACCCAGACTGATTATAAGATCTTAATTTAGCGCTGATGAAGCGCAGACAGCAGTTTAATATAGTAGTACACTTGGTATTTAAAAGAGCTCTGGAAAACTTGAGATCAAATGAAACGGAAGGGATAGGTAACATTCCATCAAAATTTCTAAAATCACTGGAGGAAATGACAGCCAAACTACTATTCAAGTTGGTGTGTAGAATCTATGAGGCTGCCGACCTACCGTCAGACTTTGGACAAACTATCATCCACACAATTCCGAAGATAGGAAGGCGATTTGGATATGAAACAGTGGCACAACCATGTTAGCATTTCATGCTGCAGACAATAATAATGTACAGAGAAACGGAGAAGAAAACTGGTGATCTCTTAGATGACGATCAATTTCGCTTTAGGGAAGGTAAAGGCACTTGAGAGACATTTCTGACTTCATGCTTTACAACCGGAGTAAGCTTGTAGGAAGATCGAATTACACGCATACAATTCGTAGGTGTAGAAAAAGCGTTTGACAATGCGAAATGGCGAAAAATGTTTGAAATTCTGAGAGAAATAGGAGTAGGCTACAGGGGAAAGGTGGGTGATATACCATATGTACTAGAGCGAAGAGGGAAGAATAAGATTGGAAAACCCAGAACTAGGTCCTCATATTAAAAAGCGTGTAAGACAGGGATGCAGTCTTGCACCTCTACTTTTCAGTCTGTACATCGAAGAATCAATGACACTAATAAAAGAAAAGTTGAAGGGTGGAATTAAAATTCAGGGTATCAATGACAAGATTCAATGATGACATTGCTATCCTCAGTAAAAGTGAACAAGTATCACAAGATCCGTTGAATAGAATGAGCAGTCTAATGAGTACATAATATGGTTTGAGGGTAAACCAGAAAACCACAAAGGTAATGAGATTCAGCAGAAAGGAGAATAGCGAGAAGCTCAACACCGAAAGGCTGGTGTTAAAAAGAAGACGGAGTATAGGAATACTGCTACCATAGAAGCAAAAGGATCCACAACCGACGAAGCAATGGACAGTAGGAAAAACGGAACAGAAGAGAATCGAAGTGTTTGAGATGTGCTACATAAGAATGTTGAAAATTAGGTGGAATGAGATGAGGAGTTTGTGCGCAGAATCGACAAGGAAATCAGTATACGGAAAACATTGAGGAGAAGAAGATACAAGATGATAGGACGTCTGTTAAGACATCAGGGAATACTTTCCATGGTACTGGAGGCAGTTGCAGAGGGTAAAAACTGCAGGGGAAGACAGAGGTTTGATTGTATCCAACAGATAATTGAAGATGTAGGGTGCAAGTGCTAGTCTGAAATGAAGAGGTTGGCGCAGGAGAGCAATTCATGGAGAGCCGCTTGAAACTAGTCAGAAGACTGATGATTAAAGAGAAAACGATATGTGGTCAATTATTGTTTATCGATGGTGAAAACAAACCCAGTTATTATGTTTATGAAATAGCATTAATAATCATTAACGGTTTGTTTAACCTTACACTTAGCTTAACTGCGAATTATTCCTGTTGTCCTTTAATGCTAGACAAAATTAATTTCAGATAGAACTGCCAGCACGGAAACCGATTTTGTTGTCTGTTTAAAGAGAATTACTGGTTGTCTGGCTGATTGTGGAAATAGAAAATATTTTCCTTTCTTCGCAGTATTCTTCCACAAATGAGGCGAACCTGCATGTATTCAAGGCATTAGTGTTATAAAGACAAATTCCGTAGGGCATCAGAGTGAGTTGTGTTGGACGTAGGAGAGCACACAATCATATGCTGCTAATTTATATTTTTATACCAAAAATGAAATCGTAGTCGAAAGTAAGCCTTTTCACCACTCTTATTGAAAGATTGCAACGGCCTTGCCGCAGTGGATACACCTGTTCCCGCCAGATCACCGAAGTTAAGCGCTGTGGGGCGTGGCCGGCAGTTGGATGGGAGGCCATCCGGGCCGCCATGCGCTGTTGCCATTTTTCGGGGTGCACTCAGCCTCGTGATGCCAATTGAGGAGCTACTCGACCGAATGGTAGCAGCTCCGGTCACAGAAAACCATAGTAACGATCGGGAGAGCGGTGTACTGACCACACGACCCTCCTATCCGCATCCTCAGCTGAGGATGACATGGCTTGAACTATATTGTTGCCAGTGCTCATAATGCACTTCGTATTCGAGAACACACAAGGTAGGCGTTCTAAGGACTATGCATATGTGGAGCCTCGAAGGTTGAGGTTTGCACCGATATTGTTCAAAAGAAAGACGGATTTAACGTATGTATAACTTTTATTCACAAAAGTTTACACTTTCTTCAATGTGTTGTTGATACAAAACATATAAAAACATATAAGATAATAATTAATAGTATAAAAATAATCTGTAAGAAACTGCGACATACGTTTCAACGTAATCGCCTTTCTTCACAGTCGATCAGAAGCAGTATGCGCGCGACGGCCCTCACAAGTTGAGAGGCAGACAGAGGTGGAAAGACAGTAAGCGAGCAGTAAGGCATTGTAGAGCGGAAAGCTTCGGAAATAAAATAAGTTACAGGGTACGAAGTTACTGGCAACGGGCTCTGAGTTCTTCAGATCCTTATGCAGAGGCCGCTCCTCCGCCGTCCCGCGCTGCGAGCAGGCGCGTCCCGAGCACCAGGAGCCAGACGAGCAGGAAGGCGGCGGCGGTGAGCGCGCAGAAGCCGGCCAGCGTGAGGACCTCGCGCAGCGGCGCCGGCTAGTAGTGGTAGCCGCCGCCGAAGCCGGCGCCGGCGCCACCGTCGCCGTGGAAGCCGGCGTGTAGGCCGTGCGCGTGCTTGTTGGCGTTCGCCTGCGCAGCCTGGGCCGCGGCCGCCGCGTGCAGCGCCGCCTGCTGCGTCGCCTCCAGGTCGGCGCGCGCGTCGCGCAACTGGCCCTCCACCTGGCCCAGGCGCGTGCGCGCCGCCGCCACCATGTTGGACTGCGAGGCCAGCTCGCCCTGCGGCCACACATTACCAACGTGTCAACGTAAAGCAAGGGAAGTTACAGCTTATGGAACAGATCCCCACGTAATTTGCCCAGATGGACAAAGAATCCGTAACCTTCAGTGTGGGATCAGCAGGAATCTTAAAGTAGCGACCTAGAAAGGCATGGATGTGGACAGCAGATAGGTGCCATTAGGTTGGAGTGTGGGTCAGCTGCGAGGGGTGGCAAGATAGTCTGCACATTTCCCATGAGCACTGTGTGCAGGTTGCACAGTGGTTAATCCAGCTGCCTAGTAAGCAGGAGGACCCAGGTATTCATTCATCGCCGCTGATTCCGCGTAGTCCCAATGCCGCTGGTATCATTAGTTCCTTCCCTTTCTTTTCCTTTGTCCCCCCTCCACCTTTCAGTTACGTAATAGATGGGCATATTGTATTTATTAACTCCAAGAACTCTTATGACTGTGTGACAATTACAAACGTACTCAAGAAAAATGTTCAAATGTGTGTGAAATCTTATGGGACTTCACTGCTAAGGTCATCAGTCCCTAAGCTTACACACTACATAAGGTAAATTATCCTAAGGGCAAACACACCCATGCCCGGGACCAGCCGCACAGTCCATGACTGCAGCGCCATAGACCGCTCGGCTAATCCCGCATGGCTACAAACGTACTGGAAGCTAAGGTAGACAGTTCAGTAAAAGCTTGGTAAGGACTCTAAACATAAATCGAAATATGTAAGAAAATGGAGTTAGCAAATGGGTTGGGACAAGGTTGATACATATGTCTCACGGTGTTCGAAATATATATTGATAGCACCTTTGAAAACTTTTGGAAGGAATATCAAAGTATGGATCAGCAAGTATAGTGCACTGTTTGCAAATGCCTAACTGATTGCAGCTGATGTAGAAGGAGATATGTCACGAGTTTAGAATACTTGGGAGCGCGGGGAACGCTAAGAGTGATGAAAGTTAAACTCTGCGATGCAAGCACTTCACTGGACTATCAGATAGAAAGCAGCCTTTTCATTTGCCACAGTACTAGAAGGTGGAAGGTTGGTGGGTCCCTCGCCCTGCCTGCCTTTTATCCCTAGCGAAAAACCCACGGTACTCATTTCGACAGCAGGCTGAGTGAAGCTGTGGCTGTCTCGGACGGATTGGACGAAAAAAGAATCCACACCACTGCCCAGAACTGAACCCAGAACCCCCACGGCTCTATTCGGGTGTTCCACCCTCTAGAACAGCTTGATCACGAAGTGTATGTACATAAATGCTGGTGTAACATAATGGGTAGGAGTAAGACTAAAAAGAATCTCATACAGTTAATAGGGTGTGAAACTTAGATTGGATGGAAGAGATGATAAAGGTGTATAGAAGAAAATTCGGAAATAAATTATTGTAATTAAGAAGCTATTTCGAGTACAATGGAAATACAGAATGTGCCAAGCTACAAAGAAGTGTCTATACGGGAGCTCTGTGGGAATCACTGAGACATATGTGACAGAAGTCTGGCCAGTAGCAAAGAAACTGAAACAAAGATTCTACACTATGGAAGTCATGCATTACAGAAGCTGTTGCACAACTTTAATAACAGGTATATTAATGAACGAAGATATCAGGCAAGTAATGTAAAAGATACACTTGCAGAAAAATAGAATAGGGGCTATTGGAATACTATGGCCATATGGTACATACGAATGGTTATAGAATTCCTCAAAATAAGTGGCTGTGGAGACTTCCAGAAGTGAAACAGAAGTAGACGTAAAGGACAGAATGCAGGATTTGCAGTGAGCATGCAAGAAAGACAGATGTCAGGAGACATTTGCGCTGATAAAGAAGCACAGAGAATAGTTGATATTGCATAGCTAGCAGTACTGGCTTCAGAAGCCTGAATGATACCTGTTGCAAGTAACACACTTCAGCAAAATCCTACTAGTAATCATAGATAATAAGGATGGAATAAAAATTAAATGTCACATCAGCTACCAGCAAAGAATCACAGCAGTAGGGAGACTATCGTAAACCTGTCAGAGACTGCAGAGAATTTGGAAGGTTAGTTGAACAGACTTAATACTGTCATGTAACCAGGTTAAGATTAACATCAACGAAAACAAAATGAACGTAGTTGAATAAAGTCAGGTGATTGTGAGGAAAATAGGTTAAACTTTGTAGGCGAGGTTCGCTGTTTAGGTGTCAAAGTAACTGATGGCGCCAGAAGTCTAGAGAATATAAAATGCAGACTGGCAATAACGAGAAACAGTTTCCAGAAGCAGGTCAACATTGAATTAAAATTTAGTTCTTAGGTTATCTATGTTAGTATTTCACTGAAGTGTAGCCTAATATAGAAGAAAAATGTGAACTATAAGCCATACAGATAAGAAGTGTGCGCTATAAATTTCCGTTTACTTTGGCTTTGCTCAGTATCTCTTCGTTATTTATCCAGCCAAACTAATCTTATGTATTCTAATTCGTAATATTAGAAGCCAAGATCACTTGATGTGAAATAGTTTATTTCGTGACTAGTTTGACAGTAACTGGCAATCATCTTCAGATTACTGCCCAAACTGGTCATTTCATATCAAGCAATCGTGGCTTCCAATATAACAAAATTGCAACAATAGCTCGCCCCCAACAACACGTGTAACTTATGCATTCTTCCTACAGAAGATTGTAGGAGATTAGATGTGTAGGTTGAATAACTAACGAAGAGGGACTGACCATGCCAAGGCATGAATCAATCGTTAATTCTGAAGGTAAGACTGTGGGTAAGATTTGTAGAGGAATTCCAAGACTTGACTATAGTAAATGGGTTCAAGTGAAAGTAGGCTGCAGTAGTTCTACAATTGTTGTTGTTGTGGTCTTCATTCCGGAGACTGGTTCGATGCAGCTCTCCATGCTACTCTATCCTGTGCAAGCTTCTTCATCTCCCAGTACTTATTGCAACCTACATCCTTCTGAATCTGCTTAGTGTATTCATCTCTTGGTCTCCCTCTACGATTTTTACCCTCCACGCTGCCATCCAATGCTAAATTTGTGATCCCCTGATGCCTCAGAACATGTCCTACCAACCGGTCCTTTCTTCTAGTCAAGTTGTGCCACAAACTCCTCTTCTACCCAATCCTATTCAATACCTCCTCATTAGTTATGTGATCTACCCATCTAATCTTCAGCATTCTTCTGTAGTACCACATTTCGAAAGCTTCTATTCTCTTGTTGTCCAAACTATTTACCGTCCATGTTTCACTTCCATACATGGCTACACTCCATACAAATACTTTCAGAAACGACTTCCTGACACTTAAATCTATGCTCGATGTTAACAAATTTCTCTTCTTCAGAGAGAAGGAGTAATAGGGACTGCCTCATCCAACCAGAGAGCAGCTGAAGTTTGGTAAGACTGTTGGGGGGTCGCCGTGTTTCATGAGAGTGTGTCACGTGGTGCGCTCACCTGTGCCTCCTGCTGAGCGCGCTGCGCCTGGTCTGCCGCGGCCTGGGCGGCGTTGAGGGCGGCGGTGACGGCGCGCACCTGGTGCTGCGCCTGGGCGGCGGCCTGGGAGGCGGCCGTGGCGGCGCGCTGCGCCTGCTCCAGCTGCAGAAGCTCCGACTCCACCTGGGCGTGCGTGTCGCGCGTCTGCTGCTCCAGGTTAGCCACGATCACCTGCTCACCGAACACGACACCATCGTGTTACCCCACTGCGTGCCAGGCACTACACTCTAAAGAGGCTTCCCGACAGAATAAACCTGTCGGATCAGCAATGTCATCCTTCCCTATTTCCTGTCTCCCAGTCCAACTTAAAATCTATGAGACACTTTGCAAGAAAAACGTAACCAATAAAAGTGGTAAACATCCTATCTACATTGCCATTAGAGACTGGGCACAAACTCGAATTTGCGAGAGAGAACGGTTGACTGGTTGGGGAGGCGACCAAACAGCGAGGTCATCGGTTGCACCGGATTAGGGAAGGACTGAGAAGGAAGTCAGCCATACTCTTTTAACTGAACCATCCTGGCATTTGCCTGAAGAGATTTAGAGGAATCGCGGAGATTCTAAATCAGGATGACCGGACACGGGTTTGAATTGTCGTCCTCCCGAATGCTAGTCCAGTGTGCCTACCACTGCGCCACCTCGCTCGGTGGAGGTCGGCTGTCTCACTCTGAAAAATGTTCAAATGTGTGTGAAATCTTATGGGACTTATCTGCTAAGGTCATCAGTCCCTAAGCTTACACACTACTTAACCTAAATTATCCTAAGGACAAACACACACACCCTCGCTCGGCGGAGGACTTGAACCTCCTCTGGGACCAGCACCACAATCCGTGACTGCAGCGCCCTAGACTGCACGGCTAATCCCGCGCGTCTCACTCTGAAGAAGACAGGTTAGCCACTATCACCTGTTCACCAAAAACGAGACCATCGTGTCACCCCATTGCGTGCCAGAAAGTACACCCTAAAGAAACTTCCCGACAGATTAAACCTGTCAGATCAGCAATGTCACCCTTCCTTTTCCTCTCTCCTAGTCCAGCTTAAAATGTATGAGACACTTTGCAAGAAAAATGTAACCAACATAAGTGTAAACATCCCATCTGCAATGACATTAGAGGCTGATCACAAACTTGAATTTGCGAGAGAGATCGGTTGATTGGTTGGTTCGGGGGAGGCAACCAAACTGCGAGGTCATCGGTTCCATCGGATTATGGGAGTATTGGGCCATACTCTTTCAAAGGAACCATCCTGGCATTTGCCTGAAGAGATTTAGAGGAATCGCGGAAAATCTATTCAGGATGGTCGGACGCATGCGAGTCCAGTGTGCTAACCACTGCGCCACCTCGCTCGGTAGAGATCGGCTGTCTCACTTTGAAGAAGACAACTAGCGCTCACCTTAAACCAATTAGTGAAATCATGAAAAGTTTTGATGGACGGGCAACGATATGAACTGTCCTTCCCAAGAAGATTCCAGTGTCTCACCACTGTGGCTCCTCAGTTTATGAAACTATTTACAAAAATTATAATAATTCAGTGAAGAGACAGGCATGTTCTCTTGAAATAATTTACAGAAATGTCTCATACGAAAACAAAGCTGATTTTGGTATAATACAGTTTCAGTTACTTTCCCACACCGTGATGGAAATTCTGCCCTAAAATCTGTGAACTCCAAAACAGAAAACTATCTCTGAAAATCACAAGACCAATATCCTTTCATCTCCAATCCCAGCTTGTGCTACTTCTCTAATGACTGACAGAAGTGTAAACCATAATCTTCCTGCCTTTCTTTTCTTGAAGTGTCGCCATAGTGACTTGAAACTAAGTCACAAGTTACACTTTCGTAATTTACGACATTTTTCCATGATACAGAAACTGCTGTGGCTTGGTACATTTAGCTGGTAGAATTATGCTGAGTACTATAAAAGTTTTGTTACTCTGATGAAGGGTACCAACCAAGACAGCTGAAACTGTTGTTATGATTTTAGCAACTTGGCCTCCTTCTTAGTTCTGCTACACCTCAAATGTGAGGTTGATTACTGAGGAAACATTATAGCCAAAAAACTCGAGACATTAGTGTTCTATAATATGGGATGAATTCAAGATGCCGACACATGATGTGTCGTAATCATGCATTGGATGTGTGTGGCGGACATTTTGAAACAACTGAGAATTACGTTGTCTTGTCCCCGAATGCATGGCGAGATCATCCCTCTATCATCTCTTCTGGCGTCTGATTGGCTGGTTTTTAGAACAGAGACTCTAGTACGGAAAGACACGAAGGGATGGTGTCAATCTGCTGGTGGTGGCCTACAGTGAAAGTGTATTCTATTCCGTTTCAGCTGTGTATCATTACTTTGAAGTTGGTGATCACAAGTGGCACACAGTTATTGTCATAAATACAATGTAACACGATAGCTCTAAAAATGATTGCAGCACTCACTGACAATAGCCAAGCAGTCTACTGTGGTTATCTCCAGCGAGTAGAAAAGTGCTGTCAACAGATGCAGGTTCAAAATGGTTCAAATGGCTCTGAGCACTATGGGACTTAACTGCTGAGGTCATCAGTCCCCTAGAACTTAGAACTACTTAAACCTAACTAACCTAAGGACATCACACACATCCATGCCCGAGGCAGGATTCGAACCTGCGACCGTAGCGGTCGCGCGGTTCCAGACTGTAGCGCCTAGAACCGCTCGGCAACTCCGGCCGGCCAGATGCAGGAACCTGTGATGTCTTCTTCATAAGGGACACAGCTGTTGAAGACTCAGAGTGAGTACATGTTCACCTGCAATACCCGCGTGAAAAGCCTGGACTAGTGACGAGTGGATGAAGTTGCTGCACTAGGTGCTTCACGTTCAACTCTGGGCTGGACTCACCTGTTTGCCGGCGAGGGCGGCCTGCGCGGTGGCGGCGGCGGCGGCGGCGTTTTGCGCCAGCTGGTTCTTGGCCTGGAAGGCGGCCTGCCCCGCCGCCTCGTGCTGGTTGGAGACGGCGTTCCTGGCCGCGTCGACGGCTCCCTGCGCGATCGAGACGAGTCCGGCGCCGATGCTGTGTCCGTGTCCGCCGTGGCCGCCGCCGTGGCCGCCGCCGAAGCCGCCGGCGAAGCCGTGGTGGCCCGAAGCCGCGCCGAAGCCGCCGTACTCGAAGCCGCCGTCACCGCCGTCGCCGTGGTCGCGCTTCACCTGTGGGCGATACCCGTCAGCGGCCAGAGGCACGGGAAGCGGCAGCAGCACCGAGTGGCGGCGCGTCACCGGGACACGAGGTGGAGGTGTGGGGGCAATGAGGTAAGTTCGACGAGGTGACACGGGGAAACAGGCGCTTGTGGTGGGCAGGTCGTAGCAAAGGAACGTACGGGTGGAATAAATGTACTGGAAAACAGGTAGTGGGAGTACTTTGGTCTCCTCAACAAATCGCCTGTTGAGTAGAGCAACGCCTCGACGCACTCGGACATTGCTGCTCGTCTGTAAAGTGAAACACTGACTCAAGTCTACGGCATAGAATACCAGCAACGTCTCTTAAAGGAAGTTTTGCATATATGGCTCCAAGGCTGCTAATTTGTAACACTTGCTCCTTTTGTTTTGCAATAAACTCTTTATTTTACCAAAGCTGGGCAGATTTGTCACAGGGAATTATCTGCGATCGCCATATACACGAAATAAGCTTTTTTTCTCTCTGTCGATGGCTGTTTCCATTTCAAAACGATCGGTTTCGGGCAATATCGCCCACTTTCAGATCATATTTCGTAATTACCGAGTAACAGTTCACGGTCGTGTATGTCAGTCATATATGACAGTTATCTGATTGTCGCTTTTCTAGTGGTTATTCTCTAACTACAACGTATCATCTGAAGATGGGCGACATTGACCGAAACATGTACTTTTGAAATAAAAATAGCGAATGACACACAATATGTAAGAAACTGTTACGTCTGCCATATCAGTGTGAGGAAGAATAACATGTATGGGTCTCACTATTTAGAATTCGGAGAACCACTCTAGGTATGGACAAAGGTTCGAAGTCTACATGTAAATTGGAAAAAATCTAGACGTTACACGGGTTTTGTCACTGTATCATTATACATAGCGTAACCCTTGAAGTGGAGGTACATGATGTGTTGTCAACTTCTTAATATCAGATACGATGCATGCCAATGAACTTAGCAGCATTACTATACATTGTCCCCTTAAGCTGTTACAAACCAACTATTCCCATGATAATTACGCAACACTATCTCTCAGATAGATTGTAGTTCTATATCATCATACTTAATCGCAACGCCAACATCTATAGTCACTGTTTCACATTACTTCTTTCTTTTTTGTATTGTAACTGGTTTCTGCTTCTATGTTACTCTTCGCGAGAATATGTTGAATTTCTTAGCTATGTATAAGGAGCCTGAATACAACTACTACCTTCAGGCGCAATTTTTAGTTTAATAAGTTATGACGCTTTACCTTCAATCAGACATATAGTCATAGAAACCTAACAGTTTCGCTGAGTCCCACCTAGGCTCTGAAATAAGATGAAACCAGTATACTACTTTCCGTTAGTGTAACGAAATATTTAAACTGCTTTATGTCGTTAAAAATTATTTTGAATTTTGGCCCGTCAGCTAATAACAGCTCGTGTTTAAAAATAGAATGTTTTCTACATGCTTTGAGTTTAGCTATACTTAATTTTTCCGCGGCGCAATACATGAGCAACATACAAGAGAACATGACCGATGACAAGAGAGCACAACTCAACGCTCGTTGGTGTGGACTTGACACGAGTTCCACGTCGGACGTCCGACACTGCTCGATTGCGAGTCAGCAGTTATAAATGCCGATTCCCAGTTTATTGCGTCTGGAGGAATTGATTACGCTCCAGGCAGGAAAACTCTGGCAACGTGGATCTGCCTACATGCAATAGGTTGCGACACAGAACTTTAAGATGGCCTATTACAGGAACAATGGCTCTAATGATCTCAATTTGTTTTAAATTACTGAAACTGAAACGGCAACCAAAACTGCAACCTTAGGAATTACAAATGAATACTTTTCTCTGAACTGACCTTAAACGAGATGAGTGTTGCAAATTCGTTTTTATGTTACCAAATCCTACCCTATTAAAAACTGAAAAAGCTGCATTAAATGCCACACCTCTCAAGAATCCAAGTTTACGTGAATCTAGAATCAAGAAGTTTATGAACTAGAGAATTTTAAAGCTTTATTTCGTCTTAACTCTTGATACTAACTGAAATGATTTTCGTTCTCTACTGAGTAACTTCAGCGACGGGTGCACAGTGCTCCTAGGATTTTGCAGAAGCAGGTGATATCGTTTCTACGTGGCGGCACACTCGTAAAAGGACTGTCATTGGTTATAGTCTTACGAAACTAGACTAAATATGTAGCATGTGACGCTGTGATACTCACCCTGACTTCTGCTGCAGAAATTTCTGAAGGAGCTGCCTCGCACAAGGCGACGGCTGTTGACGTAAGCAAACAATATCGAATAAGGAACATTGTGTGACATAGAAATGTAATTGCAAAAATTATGACTCTGTTCTTCCCACTTACCGAAACAGACTAGAGCGATGACACCTGTGGTCTTCATCTTGTTGCTAGTCTGTATGTAGCAAGGATCTGCAAAGTATCAGTTCATGATTTACATTAGAAAATATCTTAACTTACAATTGCTTTATACAATATGGGCTATGAGTAGAGGTATCGTTAATGAATCGCACAGGAAGATAGAACCAAGACATAAAAGAAATGTAGCATAGATGACTAAGGGCATTTGAAGGTATTTAATTTATGTGCCGACAGCATACAGAATTTCCCTTGGTGACATTTTGTTGTCGACTCAGAATAAGTCATAGATGCTGTTACAACTATCGACGCTGTCACAGCTACAGTTAGCTTTGGCAGGTTTCTCTCAACAATCCAAATATTATAAAACTGGTTGGAGAGACTTTCGAATATCATTCCTGAAGGTTATCTATGTAACAACGTCAGGGGATGCCTATGTGACAATGCTACAGGATGGTCAATCATTATAAGCTGTGTACTTGCGGCAGTACACGAGATCACTTACCAAGCTAAAGTACCTGAGGATGAAGCTTTACAGCTTAGAAATTGATCGCAAATAGACGAAAAGCCATGAACACAGCTAATTTGAAAAATCGTAGGAGATTATGTAGTTATCTTTTCTCGGGAGTAAAGTATCTAGCAGCTGAAGTCCCGACTGGAAGCCACATGAACTTAAAGGGCGAGAATGGCCATGGCCAGTAATAATAAACACTGCTTCTATTTCTGTACAACGTCATGACCAAATAAATTATTACATTTTTACTACGTTGAAAATGACTCTACAAAATACTTTATGTCACATTCCAAAGTAAATGCCTGTCGTCCCCACAATCATTTAAAGACCTAAACACTACATCGCGCTTTAATCTATCGTCCCTTAGTTGCCTAGTAGTCTCGGCTGATTATGAAGGTCTTGAGCACTATATGTTAAACTGAAATATACTGCGAACGTAAATGTGCAGACGAGAAGATCTTTCCACTTGACACATACGGACACACGTTAACATTTCAGTGCGACACGAAGACATACTTGCTCTTCATGTTACTCCACGCATTGTAGAGATTATTTTCTACGGAGAATTGAACTTACCAAGAGCAGACTCTCACGAAACGTAAGGCGGCAGTGAGGAGGAAGAGAGAGGGAAGAGAGGGCTTGTCGGCGCTGTGGAGCTGCGACTGATGCCGAACTCTGCCCGTCGCTCGGTATTTATACCAGTAGCTCACCCAATCCCGCGAAAGTACCGCTGTGGGCAGCTGGCCTAAGGTGGGGACGGGGGTAGGAGGTGGAGAAGGTTTCGGTCAAGCGTCCCCACCCTTCTCCACATTCCGTGGCATACTCGTCTCTAGACTTTTGTTTGGAATCTCTGGTCCAGCGTTATTCCTCTCTATCCGAGACTCCACCGCTGCCCCTCTCGGGCATTGTCCCGCCACACTGTTACAAAACCGTTGCTATCTTTTTGCGCGCGAGAGATCTCAGAGGCAACTGTATAGCAGGAGCACACTGGCGCAAGCGTGCCGGCAGTAAGGAAAGGAACTGGCAGTCAGAAGTAGGGCGCGTGTAAGAAACCACGGGACGAAGAGCCGCTCAGCTGCCGGTACCGACTAAAAATCGCCGGCGCGCCGAGTTCACTTCTTGCGGCGACACCCAAAAACGCGGCAGCGGCAGCCGTTCCAGCCGGCGCAAGGCACGGCGCGGGAGTCCACCGGAGGGCGGCGTTGCATCCCTGCAGACTCACCGGCGCCGGCCGCCATCCGCCGGTCGAGCGAAATGCCACCGCCGAGACCTACAGTTAGTGGTTGCTGCCTTATCAAATAGTTCAAATGGCTCTGAGCACTATGGGACTTTACATCTGAGGTCATCAGTCCCCTAGAACTTGGAACTACTTAAACCTAACTAACTTAAGGACATAACACGCATCCATGCCTGAGGCAGGATTCGAACCTACAACCATAGCGGTCGCGCGGTTCCAGACTGAAGCGCCTAGAACCGCTCGGCCACAGCGGCCACCGCTCTGCCTTATCAATCGCGTGTCCACTGATGAAATGCTGCGATTAATAAGTTCACCTGATAAAGTGGTAGCCATATCCTTGAAGGGGTATATTGGTCGAACTAAAAAAGACTAAACTCCTCCCGAACAGGCCATGAAGACCCAACGGTACCGCGTCATCCTCAGCCCACAGGCGTCACTGGATGCGGATATGGAGTGGCATGTGGTCAGCACACCGCTCTCCCGGCCGTATGTCAGTTTACGACACCGGAACCACTATTTCTCAGTTTGACTCACAAGGGCTGAGTGTACCCCTATTGCCAACAGCGCTATGGAGACCAGATGGTCACCCACCCAAGTGCTAGCCCAGCCCGACGGTGCTTAACTTCGATGATCTGCCGGGAATGACCTGCTCTTTTTTCCAGTCGCTAGGAACGATGCGGTACACGGCTGTTGGAATAGGAGCAAATTCTTTCGCATAACTGTATTGTTAGCCCATCAGGTCCAGTGACTTTGCTTCTAGGCGCTACAGGCTGGAACTGCTCGATCGCTACGGTCGCAGGTTCGAATCCTGCCTCGGGCATGGATGTATGTGATATCCTTACGTTAGTTAAATTTAAGTAGTTCTAAGTTCTAGGGGACTGATGACCTCAGAAGTTAAGTCCCATAGTGCTCAAAGCCATTTGAACCAATTTCAATGTAAGTCTGTCACCCGCTTAACCACCTCCTTTACCACTGAGTCTATGTAATCGTTCCATTTCGTATTCCATTTGAACAGTAGGCAGGTGGTTGTAGTATATTCCTAGAGCCTTCGTTTAAAGCCGGTTCTTGAACCTTTGTAAGAAAGCTTCGTCAGGATCGGCTGCGTTTATCTCCAAATATCTCTTAGTTCAGTTTCTTCAGCATATCTGTCACACTCTCCCATGAGTAAAATAAACATGTTAGCATTCGTGCCACCCTTCTCTATAGACTGTCTTTACTCCTATTCGAGTAATATTCTATGATGGGTCAACTGCGTGATTCGTAAGCAATCTCCTTTGTAGACTGATTACATTTTCCTAATATTCTACCAATGACTGTAAGTATGTCCGCAGCTCGTGTTCGTGCGGTAGCGTCCTCGCTTTCCGCGTCCGGGTTCCCGGGTTCGCTTCTCGGCGGGGTCAGGGATTTTCTCTTCCTCGTGATGACTGGGTGTTGTGTTATGTCCTTAGGTTAGTTAGATTTAAGTAGTTCTAAGTTCTAGGGGACTCATGACCATAGATGTTAAGTGCTCAGAGCCATTTGAACCAATTTCAATGTAAGTCTGTCACCCGCTTAACCACCTCCTTTACCACTGAGTCTACGTAATCGTTCCATTTCGTATTCCTAATAAGTGTCACACCAAGGTATTTGTATGAGCTGATCGATTTCATTTACGACTCACTGATACTGTAGCCATAACATACCACGTTTCTTCGTTTGGTGTCATGTACAATTTTACAGTTTTCACATTTACAGCAACTGCCAACCTTTCCACGATTTCCAATCTTACCAAGATCTAATTGACATTCGGGCACTTTCTTCATATAGTTCTTCATTATAGATAACTGCATCATCTGCGAAAAGTTTGACGTTACTATGAATATCATCTGCAAGCTCATTAATATACAAGACGAGCAGTAAGTGTCGCTACAGACTTCTCTGGGCATAGTTACATTTACATCTCTTGATCACTTTCCGTACAAGACAATATACTGCTTTCCCTCTCGCAAAAGGTCCTCAATCCAGACACGAATTGCGATTGGTACCACATACAACTGTATTTTTGATAATGAGCGAATATGTCGCATCGATTCTAATTTTTTTTGGAAATAGAGAATTACTACGACTGCCTGATTGCACTGATCCGTGGCTTCCAGTAAATTTTTCACATGATCACTGGTTTCGGAGTCCAAATCTGGTTCGCATGGAGGTGATACCTCGATATTTGTCATTTCGACGTTCAAGCGGCCATTAAAGGAGGAACCACAGAGGGTCCTTCGTTAGTGACACTGTTCTGAAAGTTCCTTGAAGCTTTCCTCGGATGTTGTATATATAGCATATATTAAACATCTTCTATACACCTTGAGGTGCACTAGAAATGTTTTATTTACCAAAACTGGATTTCGGGTTTATACTCCATCATCATGGCATCTGATACAGAGCAACAAACAACTTTATGTACTTCACTTTCTACAATATGATAACTGCATATTTAGTACCAGTAATATTAGTCTTCTTAGTAATGACTTGCGTGTTTGTTGATATGATAGGATCTGAAATCTATCCTATAACGTATACAGATAGTCATGTATGTTACTGCTTTCAAATTTTAGACAATATAGAGATAACCATAAAAAGTAAACATGGATCTTACAGATCAAAGTGTCTGCGTTACCTGGCTTCTGTTATTTCCAATATCATATTCATATATTCATATATATCATATTCATATATTCCTGTATATAAATTATAGTTTTTTGACAACTTTAATGTGAAGGAAGGATATTAAAAAAGGGATAAAATTGCAAAATAATATACCATATCATTTTAAATTAGACAATTTTACATGCAGAACGTAGACATTGTTGAAATTCTGTATATACATCTTATCCAGTAATTCTGCTTGTTAATTAAGTATTTCATCTGATTGTTTTCTCATGTGGGTGTATATTTCAGTTTATTCTGTAATAGTTAATAATCTACCTTTTCTCCTTTATGTGGAATGGTGATGTTTTCGTTAGTATCACTAACAGATTGCTAATTGCTGAGGGAATCGCTTCATTAACAGTAATGCGTTCTCTAATCCTCGTCTTGAAGTTTCTCCCTGTTTGTCCAAGGTAAAATTTACCGCATTCACTAGATGTTACTGTATACCCATTAGACATATTTTTGCCTCTTATGTGTAAGACGTGATCTCACATTTTTCTCTGCCCTGGAGTGAATTTGCAGGCCGGCTTTTCGAAAGAAATAACTTATTTTGCCGAAAATGTGACTACGGTGAGGTAAGGTTATAAATTTATCTTTTTGTACCTGCTTGCTCTTTTCCGATCGGATGAAACTGATGATGGACTATAAACTCGAAAATCAGTTTTGGCAAATAAAACATTTGTCGTACAGCCCATAGTGAGTTGAAGATGTGCTTTAATAAAAATTTGGAAGCTGCGGAGCATTAACATTCAAGATGTGTATATGGAGAAACCGCAACGTCAGAAAATTGCATTGAAATGCAGGAATATTTGCACAGGATTGAGCCGTGGCGCAGCGGTTTGCATTTTATCCTCAATACGAACAAATGTAATGTACTTCCTACAAATAGGCAGAAAGACCAGTTATTGAATGATTTCACAATTGCAGAACAATCAGTGGAAACACTCGCAAATGTATCTAAGAGTACGCTTACAGAGCGGTTTAAAGAGGAAAGATCACGCAGGTAAGGCAGATCTAGACAGAGATTCGTTGAAAGAATCCTCAGCAAGTATAGTCCACCCACAAAGGAGGTAGCTCACAAAAACCTCGGTCTATCAACACTTGAGTGTTGATCGTCAGTGTCGTATCCGTACCAGATAGGATTGATAGGGGAAATAAAAAAGATCCGAAGAAGGACAGCGCATTTCATTACAGGCTCATTCATTTAGTAAGCGCGAAAGCGTCGAGGAGATGCACAACGAACTGCAGCCGCAGACGTTACAAGACACGTGATGCGCACCACGGTGTTGGTTAGTATTAAGATTCTAAGGGCGTACGTTCCAAGAAGAGTCAACTAGTATATTATTACCCCTGCATCTACGCCTACTTACTCAGCAAGCTTCCGTACGGTAGATGGCGGAGGGTACCCTGTGCCATTAGTACTCGTACGGTAGATGGCGGAGGGTACCCTGTGCCATTACTACTCGTTTTCTTTCCTGTCCCACTCGCAGATAGAACGAGAGATGTTGGCAGCAGCTGGGTCGTTCTGCAGTGGGCTTCAGATGGCGATTCTCTAAATTTTCTCAGTAGTGTTCCTCGAAAAGAAAGCCACCTTCCCTCCAGGAATTCCCATTTGAGTTCCCGAAGCATTAACGTAGCACCTGCGTGTCGTTCTAACCTACCGGCAACAAATGAAGCAGCCCGCCTCTGAATTGGTTCGACGTCTTCCTTTAATTCGACCTGCTGACGATCCCAAATACTCCAGAGGGACTCAAGAATAGGTCGCGCTAACGTCCTACATGCGGTCTCCTTTACACATGAATCACACTTTTCTAAAATTCTCCCAATAAACCATTCGCCTTCCCTACCACAGTCCTCATTTGCTAGTTCCATTTCGTATCGCTTTTGCAGCGTAACGCCCAGATATTTAAGCGACATGACGGTGTCAAGTAGGACATAAGGGTTTCTTTTTCCCACTCATACACATTAACTTACATTTTTCAACATTTAGGGCCAGCTGCCACTCATCACACCAACTAGAAATTTTGTCTAAGTCATCTTGTAATATCCTACAATCACACATCCTCGGCACCTTCCTCTATGCCACAGTGTCATCAGCAAACAACCGCAGATTGCTGCCCAGCTTGTTCGCCATATCATTTATGTAATACAGAAAATAACAGTGTTCCCATGACACTTCCCTGGGGCACTCCTGTCGGTAATCTTGTCTCTGATGAACACTTGCAATCGAGGATAACATATTGGGTTCTATCAGTTAAGAATTCTTCGAGCCACTCACATATCTCGGAACCTATTCCGTACGCTCGGGAAGAGTTCATGAACGTAAAACTGGTGAGATTCCAGCTCACACTGTGGCTTCCCGATAATAGTTCTTCCTGCTAATCATTAGCGACAGGAACAGGAAGTGGTGGAAATGACAGCGGCACGTCTAGTAGCCTCATCCATACTCCCGTAAGATGTCCTGCGCAGTACATTTTATGTTATCTCTATTTTGGCCATCACCAATTATTTCGCTATGCGTATAGCAAAATCCATCTACTACTTTTAGCTCCTCATTTCCTAACCTAATTACCTCACCATCACCTGATATAACTTGGTTACATTTTATTGCATTTGTTTTACTTCTGTTGATTTTCATCCTATAACCTCTTTTAAAGATGCTGTGCACTCCATTCAACTATTCTTCCAAGTCCTTTGCTGTCTCTTACAGTCTCATCGACGAGCTTCGAAGTTTTTATTCTTTCCCTGTGAGACTTTACATTATTTTCTAGATATCTCCTTGATCTTCTTTACAGCTTGCTCAAAATACAGACAATATTACTTTCTTACTTTCTTCTCAACCACTGCTTCCCTTTCGTGTCCGCCTCTCACAAGTGCAGTCACGTTTACGTACAAATGGTATCCCTGTTACCTTCAGAATTTCAAAGAGTCTATTAGAGTAACACTGTCAAAGGCTGTTTCTAAATCTACATATATTTATCTTTCTTTCGTCTATCCTCTAAGCTAAGTCGTAGGCTCAGTAATGCCTCGCGCGTTCCTGTATTTCTCCGGCACTCAAACCGTTCTTCCTCGCGGTCGCCTTATAACTGTTTTTCCATTCTTCTACAAATAATTCGTGTCAGTATTTGCCACTATGAGTTATTAAACTGTTATTTCGGTAATACTCGCACCTCTCAGCACCTGCCTTCTAAGTGGCCGTGCGGTTCTAGGCGCTGCAGTCTGGAACCGCAAGACCGCTACGGTCGCAGGTTCGAATCCTGCCTCGGGCATGGATGTGTGTGATGTACTTAGGTTAGTTAGGTTTAACTAGTTCTAAGTTCTAGGGGACTAATGACCTCAGAAGTTAAGTCCTGCCTTGAACCTGCCATGTTCGGGTTGCAATAATTACATTCTACTTGAAGTATGAGGGCATTTCGCCAGTGTCTTATATCATGTGCACCAGGTGGAATAGTTTCAACGTGTCTGGCTCGCCCAAATCTCTCACTAATAATGAGAAAATGTCGTCTGTTCCACATTAAATACGTGAATGCAGGGTTCTATAACTACTGAAGACCAGTTTTGTATAAACAGTCACGAATTGTAAGGAATAGTGAATTACCTCGAGTGCGCGTCACAGGCCAGCTTGTTTTGTTTTTCAAACTAGCGCTGTCACTACAGAATCGTCAGGTAACTTTTCGTTATGTAATGTAAGTAGTTTTCAAATACGTGCCTCTCGCACGCTGTTCATTTCAAACCTTGCGCCGCCAGAAGCATTAATTTCTAACCATTGCTTCCTTACCATATTATTGTCTGTTTGAAATCCTATACGGTCTTTTTAATTTGGCTTGAGACACACTGTATTTGTATATACGTGACGTACTTGTGTTTTCTTTTGTTTTATTTTCTTTAGCCCTTGAATGACCTGTGGGTCCATTTTTTGTCACAAATGTGAGTGTATCGCATTCTGGAGAGAGTTCAAATTGCATTACACTGTAGTTTGACCTACTTTCATTGCATTCCACCTGCCTTTCCTTTGTAGATTTGTTTTAATGAATACTTGCATCTATATGTGTGCCATTTAGATCCATTTTGATTGCCTGACAGAGAACTTTCCAAGCTCTTCCGTGTCTTGGTCCAGTGTCTCACGTTACGTTTGGCTGTGTCGTTGAAGCAAAATCTCTGTATTCCAACCTGTCACGTTTTAGTTCGTAGCTCTCCGTTAAAGATCTATAGCGGGGAGTGATCGTACATTCGTTTTAGATATGCGTCCAACTTTGCTGGTACCATATCTCAGGAGAGTCTCAGTGCATATACACTTTAGCATATCGGCGTTCCTCAATAGGACACAGATCTCAATGTGAAATATGTACCCGACACGTTTCAAATGGAAACTGTCCAGTTTCTTGTAAGGTCTCCGATATGAACACCAAATCTGAGGTGTACAAGGGAGTATAGAGTTCAACATTTCTGTAACAGAGAGCTTCGAATCATGAATTTTGTAACATGAAATGGACAAACTTGCTAAACGCTATAGATTCCGTCACATTGATACCCATGTATTCCACGATGGATTTTAGTTTCTCAGCACCAAAATGGAGATCTACAAGACTCATTACTTCAATTTACATCGCATTAATTTCTAATTTAAATCTGTTTCTCGACTCATAGTACCTATTAACAGTGTCCCGAAATACCTCTCTATCGCTTACAACTATGACCAGGTCATTGAAAAGCATCAGTGTAATTATTATATCCTGCTCGGTCTTTCTGCAGATTCGAGACTACAGATTCTCTGTATACATTCCCAAACAGTGGATAATTGTATTGGATTTGCAATTGTGCGTTTCATTTTGAAGATGAGGGAAATTCACTAACTAGGCAGCTACAATCAATATTGTGTCTGACTGCTGTATTATACTCCTCTGCACATCAAAATTGTAAATCTTACGTGAACACCGTTTTACTGGTTGCTCTTTCGTTAGTATTGTTGTATTGTTAGTACTGTTGGCCCTGGTTTTCTGTCCCATAGACATATGCACTGAATTTCACAAGGAAATATTTCAGAATATCATCACATAAATAAATAACGATCCTACTTAAAGTGGGTGCGTAGCGGATGCTGAGTCAAGTTGACGATTGCGATTCAAGAAACGAGACTACTTACTCAAAATGACATCGCTTGCGATACTCGTCGTTAAAACGACGGTACGCATTTTACACAAACTAAATGTGCCGGGATGGCGTTCGTGCACTGAGTTTATGAACTGTAACAGCCATCGCTGCCTGTGGAAAATCATGCAGCCGGTTTCTTCACGACAAGCACAGGTATAATTTCGACATTTTCCGCCAATCTACACATGAAAGTGCTGTAAAAATTACGCCAGCATGCCTTATAAGTTTTTCAGTGTCAGTCATGGTGATAATAAAGTTCGTCCATTGGAATTTTGTGGTAAGTAAATTGCTAACTACTATTAAGTGCATTCGGAATCTTCACTGTTCAAGCTTCTAAACTCGCAACATCAGACACACCGTAATATGCGTCGTTAGAAGCAGCTCAAATCTACCTACATTTTGTATAATGCATCTCTCTGAATGTGTGGCGAATCGTGGTAACCAAGTGCTCAACTGAGCTAGGTGTCTCCCTGAACTTTTTTACAGTACGAACAAGTGAAGAATTCCTTTAACAGGTACTCACTGTTATCGAAACGGGCGCCTTTAGCTGAAGCGTGCGATTCGAGGAATCTCTGCACATACTATACATCATCTAGATGTAACACCCCCGGAACAGTCGATTCACCACAGTGGTCACTTTCATTAGTAATTTAACTGTCTGAAATTTTAGCCTGATCTGTTACGATTTATACGTTCAACTATCTACAAATATATAGTTTCAGTGAGACATTTATCTGCTCATTTTTAATTTTTGTATCAAATCAAGTACTTGAGATCGTATGCACAATGAAAAGTGTGTACACCTTTACACAGAATTTTTGTCTGACAGTTTTCGACAATGGACTCACAGAAACAGTTACCACTACCCTCCAAACTACACATTTTTTGATTAATTCCGTTCTCCCTGTTACGTCCACATATACATGTGCTTGGTACATTGCTTGGTGGCGGATATTTGGTACCAAAATTAAGCATTTTCTTTCATTTTCGGATGAAAAGAGGGCAAAAACTGTAGTTTTACAAGCTGCGACATAGCCGCAAAGAAAAACTTGATCCAGGAACTTCAGAATTTTCTTATGTAATTCGTGTCGATGATAAAAAATAAATTGTAGTTATTATTTTATCGATTTTTGCTGGAGAACATCGCAGCTGTTTCAGTAAATTACACTGTAACAAATATTGCAAACAGCCACAAGTTTTCTTGAAATGATTTTGTTATACCATTAATAGTTTCGAGCCTGAGATAGTCGTCATCACGCTTTGCTCTCTTGACTGGCAAAAGCATTCTATGCAGCATCTTCCTATCTGTAACCCTATTGTATGTTCTTAGCGAACCTCTGCCACTCCCTCTGTCACCATGGAAGTTATTCCCTGATGTCTAAACAGATGTACTATCATACTGTCCCTTCTTCTTGTGTCTGCCATATGTTCCTTTCCTCGTCTATTCTGCGGAGGACCTCCTCATTCCTTACCTCATCGGTCCACATAATCTTCAACATTCTTCTGTAACACCACATCTCAAAGGCTTCGATCCTCTTCTGTTCTGTTTTTTCCACAGTTCATGTCTCACTACCAAACAATGTTGTGCTCCAAACGTACGTTCTCAAACATCCCTTCCTCAAATTAAGACCAATGTTTGATACTAGCAGACTTCTCTTGACCAGGAATGTCATTTGTTTCAGCGATAGTCCTTGCACCATCTGTATTGAGTTATTTTGCTGCATAGGTAGCCGAATTCCTTAACTTCGTCTACTTCTGGTCACGTGATGGCTATTATCAACTGATGTTCATTGCCGAATTCAGTTAGTCTTTCTCCTCTCTCATTACTACTGTCGAGCACACATTCTCCCGTAACCCTTTCTTCTTCTCCCTTCCCCGCAACTGCATTCCAGTTCCGCATGACTATTAGATTTTCAGCTTCCTTCACGTACTAAATTACCCGTTCAATATCCTCATATACTTTCTCTATTTCTTCATCGTCGGCTTGCGACGTAAATGCGTATATCTGAAACATTGTCATCCTTGTTAGTTTGCTATCGATTGTGATGAGAACAACCCTATCAGCGAACTATTCACAGTTACTCACTGTTCACCATGCCTTATTATTCATAACGAATCCTACTACCGTTATAACATTTTCCATTGCTCTTAATATCACTCTATACCATTCTGACCAGAAATCCTTGTCTTGTTACTTTAAATCCGTCTTGGTTGCAAATTTTTTATTATTCATATGACCGGTTTCGGTTCATTCAGAACAATCTTCTGATCTGATATTTAAGTTACAGGAGTAACCCGTCCAATTCAGCAACTTTCACATGCTACGTAGCAATCAGTGATTTTTGCAGTTGGTAACAAAGGCCGCTGGTTAATGGTGATTCGATGAAACAAGGAAATTAATGTAACAAACAGGCTGTAATTCACTATGGGGAGTCACGGACTATGAATTCTCATCCTGTGTGTGAAGCATTATCGATAATGTATGAGTAGCGAACTGTCTTGTTTTACTTAAAAACATTGCACTTCACTCCTGTTTACAAAAAAATAAAGGTCCTTGTGCACGAAATTACAGACCAGTACAACTGACGTCTATCTACTGCAGGATCCTAGAGTATTTGCTAAGCTAAAATGTCACGACATTACTGCAGGGAAACAAGTGTTTGTCAAAGAATCAGGACGTATTTAGGAAAGACAGCTAGCTTTATTCATACACGGGATGTGGCAAACAACGGATACAGATAAACAGATAGATTCCTGAGGGGCAGCCTGGAGGAAAACAAGTTTTTGTCAAAGAATCAGGACGTATTTAGGAAAGACAGCTTGCTTTATTAGTACACGGGATGTGGCAAACAACGGATACAGATAAACAGATAGATTCCTGATGTGTGCTCGACAGTAGTAATGAGAGAGGAGAAAGACTACCAAGATATGATCACACAAAGTGTCTCCGCTGTTATGTGTTTTAAGTTGATGAATGACCATGTCAGAAGCTTGAGCGTGATAGGAAAGATACAAAATCTGAAAAGGGAAACGCTAAGGCTCAGTCTACTTACAGTGAGGGTGACTAACGTGAAACACAAAGAAGACAAGGATTTTGCAAAAACAGACATAATGTCTTATGGGATAACAGCAATCAGTGATTTTATAATGTTACTTTAAATCCGTCTTGATTGCAAATTTTTTATTATTCATATGACCGGTTTCGGTTATTTTACAACCACTGAAATAAAATCACATAACGGCCATCCAAAACAGCTGTCAGTGTAGAATGTGTAAGTTTTCGCAGAAATTATTGCTTTCTACTTGAGCTACTCTGCTACGCTATTTACTAGTGGTAAACGTCGTGCAATGCAAAAAAAAAAAAAAAGATGTGTTACTAACACGATTTTTCCATAGTTCAGTTAACCACAGCTCGTTTCTCTACTAACAGTATCAATATGTTCTAAACTCAGAGATAATTTACTTCTTCCTAACCCGGCAAAATCAGTAAAACTTTGGGAAAACGGTTTCGGGAAAGACCACGTGCCTGCCCGACTGATCAGAACAACTTCTGCTCTACGTGCCTATGACCACATCACGGTAGTCGCCGTAAGTCTATGTGATCACGAGAGACAGCGTCTTGAGCGTATGATATACAGTGGGCATTTCTGCTCTCACATTGACAAGCACAAGATTATTTACTATTGTAGTTTGGTCTCCAGTGTCGGTGTACACCATGCAGCAACGATGACATCATAACCAATGTTCAAGCAGCATATGACGTGAGGAGTACTATAGGTGTTTGGGCAAAATTTATCCGGGAAAAGGAGGATGGTCCATACATTCGTTGTGATTTTGCTTGGCATATAAGTATGAAGGTTTTTTTATTTCAAGATCTAGTATCGCTATTGCATTGAAATCTTGGTCGTAGCTTATTTCAAGGTTAATACCGTTGTTTACGTCTTAGAAAATAAAGTGTCAAACTGAAGAAAGTTTAACACTTGTACATTTCGTTCTCTTTGGATTTAATAGTGGTGTGAAAGCTGTGGACGAATCTCTAACATTTGTGCCTTGTATGGAGTGAGTCCTATAGAAGAAATCACGTCAAAAAATAGTTTTCTTGCTACAGGTAGGATCGTTTTGACATGACTTGTTGGCCACGTTCAGGAAGCCTATGGCTGTAGCTTTGTCTATTATGAGACAAAATGCTATTCCCCTGGGAGACTTGAACATAGAACTAATGCATCCTTCGCATTACATGGCAACGACATTTAGATAGACCTAGGGACCAAATGCAGCATTTGGTGCTCCCTCACTGTCCTAGTGATATGAAAAGTCAAAATTAGTTGATGTTTCCGCTCAAAATTAACTTCTTGGGCTAAAAACACGCTTTTGATAGTTAGTTGACACATCATAACTGAATATAGTTCAGAAAATTTAATTAAAATACCAAGAAAATATCAAATCAATTATCAGGATGATTCTGTGTCCCTCCAAGAAGTAATTCCACTCTCACAGGTTCCCAGACATATTCTACAAGCCCAAAGCACTCTCGCAGCAGAGGGAGCGTTTCTTGAGCGTCCTAGCAATCCGACAGTGAAGTTGCGCTTGAAAGAGGCAGCGGAAACAGTCATCAATCTTACAGATTCCTGAAATACGACAGCTATAAGCTAATGTATATAAGCCAACCGGAAAACCATAAACTGAGAGCAGGGCAGCTCTCCTCGTCATAACTGTTTTATTTTATTTTTGTTTTAGTCTCTAATTAAAAAGAATGTTCATACGAGAATTATTGAGGAGTAATTGTTAGAATGGACTGCTACGATAAGTGTAAATTAGAAGTTAACTAATCACTTTAAAGAAGGGCAAGTCCTTAAATACAAATAACTTTAAAAAAAATAGCCTGGATTGGTGTTCACGCACAACGATCTACAGCAACATCTAGGGATACGAATGCGATGGTATAGATGGGTAGACGGTGCTGGGATTTGTGTATACGATTCAGATGCTGCTGATACATTTACTCAGACTGACATGATTCATTAACAGTGTTCGTTGGCAGACAGATTCTAACTCAGACATAATTTCTGCCACCGAAAGGATCGCTCAGCAGTTTTTGAAGAGTATCAACACCTTTGTATCCCACATATAACACAGTCCGGTCACATTCTAGTTAATTACAGCAATACATCTTAAGCGCACATATTTTTGTAGATGTTTTTGTTTCCTCCTAGAAGACAAACACCTCGTTTTGGAAGCGATAAAGAAGAGTAACAGACTACCACACCATCATACAGCTCATACAACTCCACTACTCTGCCCTTCCTCATACTGCATTGAGGATTTCTCGTAAACTATGATCCTACACACGGAACATAACTTGAAGTCATGTTGTCTTTTCGCACTCGAAATAAGCTTGGCAATTCCGTGGGGATCTCAAATGTTTTATGAAATTGGTGTACTACCGAAAATAATTAACATGACTTCTGTTCTACCCTCGACAAGGCGTAACCCACGGGGTGACCACCGACTCCTAAATTCTGCGAGCTCAAAATGGCCCCTGAGTTTGTTTATGGTCTACACATTTTCGCCAATCAACATAGTACGTACACTTTTATCGGCAACTTGTTTCATCTATGGATTTTCCACTAAAAACACTATTCTACATAGCTCAAGTAACTCTCTCGCTGTATTAGAATATTTAATAGCAAACCACCCTATCAGCTACAGGACAGGCGACAAACGTTGCATCTCATCATTAATGGTTGTGTGCGAATAGATGCTCCCAGCTTGCGTACTCTCAGCTCGTATTTGGTTTAATTCACCTAAGCTCTTGCAGCTCGTCCTGTTGTTAAGCTCGTCGGCTAGACCCCCAGTGATAGAAGACTTTCGTTTCTGCTGCGGATAAAGGCGAATACACAGCTCGTTTGCGAATTATATTTATGAGCGGTAGACGGGAGCGACCTATTTTCAGTTATCTGTGTGGATACTAGTTTAGTTCCTTTTATTAGTTCTTGTGTGTTTTTGTACTTACTAGACACAGTTTATTGTTTTAATAGCAGGGTATTGTAAAGTACTCCAACGCATGTATCGACCCTCGTATTGCCAGATTTTTGTTTGGTTGTTTTGGCTATATTACCTCAATGTCGGTTAGACTGTCAGGGAAAGAGATCTACGTTCCTGCAGCAGATAAATGCGAGAACTGTTGCGAATTATGTTTACGAGTACTGTGAGCTGACATAGCCACTCTTAAGAGGCGAATGGTTTTAAATTTCGTCAGTGTTCTTTAGCTTCAGTTCCTATATTTCGTGCGTGCTTGTGTATTTGTCAGGTCATCTTTATTACGGGTAGGAACCTTGACTGCTATGTTCGGATGCGAGCTGAGTTGGTGAAGCTTCGCTTGCAACTCGAAGCAGGGTTGGCTTCGGTGACGTTACTTGAGGCTGTTGCTAATGGGCATTACCGTGTGGGCTGGACGGGGCGATCCTAGGGATGTCCTGCGTGACCTATGTGCCCCCTGATCGATCCACTACTGCGGCTGCCGTGGGTACTGACCACACTGAGATTGATCCCGCACCTGTAGTCGAGCGAAAGGTCGTTCCAAGACTGGCTGGTAGTGAAAGACTTCCCAAGGGGCGCATGGGACGGCCTGCCCGGTTCGTCTGGTGAACAGGGACGGGCACTGTATTTGGCCGACCAAGTCCCTGACCCAGATGAAATGGTTCGTGCTGTTCTAGAGGAAGTCTCTCTGCCAGCAAGATCTGGACATTCACAGACGGTGGGATTGGTAGCTGGAAGCTCCAACGTTAGGCGCGTAACGGTGTCCCTTGCAGATACGTCTGCCAAGGAAGCGAATGAATCTAATGTGCACCCGTGTGCATACCGGGAGGAGTCATTCCAGATGTGGAACGAGGGCGTCCGGATGCCATGAACAGCACAGGTTGAAACCAACTGCAAGTGGTGACGCGTGTTGATAGTAACGATGTGTGTCGCTTTGAATCGCAAGTGATTCTCTCTCGTTTCGGGCAGCTAACTGAACTAGCAAAGACTGCCTGTTTATTCTGCGAGATGAAGACAGAAGATTCTGCGACCGTGTAGGTTGCAGATTCCTCGGTCTGCGGCACATCATGGTGAGTTTCCGGATTCTACTAAACAGGTTAGGAGTCCACAAAACACAGCAAGCAGCAGTACGGGTAGCGGCCGCTGTGTGGGGGGAACTGGGCTGTTATTTAGGTTAGAGGGTCTCGGGAGAGTGCAGTAAGGGCTTCAGTTTCAAAGGCTGCAGGATGAAAAAAAGGGGGTAGACATAGGAACAATGAAGGTCGTAAATTTAAACTGTCGTAGTTGTGTTGGAAAAAGCCAGAGCTCCAATCGCTAATAGAAAAGTCTGCAATTCAAATCGTTATGGGTATGAAAACCTGGCTAAAGCCGGGAATAAGTTCAGCCGAAATTTTTACAAAGGACCTAACCGTTAAACTGATAATTGATCTGTTTTACCGACCCCCCCCCCCCCCCCCCACTCAGATGATACAGTTTCTGAACAGTTCGAAGAAAACTTGAGTATAATTTCAAATAGGTACCGCCCTCATACAGTTATGGTTAATCGTGACATATGTTGGCGAAAGTACGTTTGAAGTCGGTGTTGGGCATAAAACGTCGTCCAATTAACGCATTCTCAGAAAATTATTTTTAACAACTAGTTCGGGAACCTAGTCGCGGTGTAAGTGGTTGCGAAAACATAGATGATCTCTTATTAACAAAAAGTCCTGGCCAAATAAGGAGCATAACGACAGATACATGGATTAGTGACCACAAGGTTTTTGTTGGTATACTGAATACCGTAACATCCAAACCCACCAAAAATGAACGCAAAATACATCCATTCAAAAAAGCACGCAATATTCGCTTGACACTTTCCGAAGAGACACCCCTTCCATGACTAAACGTAGACCATATGTGGTTTAAATTCAAAGGAATAATATCGACGGAGGTTGGGAGATATATACCAAATAAATTAATAAGAGATGGTACTCTTTCCCCGTAGGACACAAAATAGGTCGCAACACAATTGCAAAAGAAACGAATGAAACATGTAAAATTTAAAAGAATGCAAAATCCTCAAGGTTTGCGATGTTTTGCAGAAATTCTAAATTTAAAGCGAACTTAAAAGCGATATACTTTAGTTTCTACAACGAAACTCGAAATCTGACAGAAAACTCAAAGAGATTCTGGTTGTATGTAAAATATACCAGCAGCAAGACCCAGTCAATACCTTCTCTGCACGATAGCAATAGTGATGTTATTGTTGACAGCGCTACTAAAGCAGAGTTACTAAACTTGTTTTTCCGAAATTCCTTTACAAAAGAAGACGAAGTAAATATTCCTGAACTCGAATCAAGAACAACTGCCAACACGAGTAACTTTGAAATAGATATCCCTTGTGTAGCGAAGCAGCTTAAAACATTTAATAACGGCAAGGTTTCCGGTCGATACTGTACTACAGTCAGGCTCCTTCAGAGTATACTGATACAATAGCTCCACACTGAGCGATCACATGCAACCGCACGCCAGTTGAAAAATCCGTACCTAGAGACTGGAGAGTTGGACATGTCACACCAATACCCAAGAAAGGAAATAGGAGTACTCCACTGCATTGCAGAACCATATCACTAACGTCTGCTTGCGGTAGGATTTTGTACCATATTCTATACTCCAACTTCATGAATTATCTCTAAGAAAATGATTTATCAACAAACAGCCAGCAAAGATTCCAAAAATATCGTTCTTGTGAAACTTAACTAGATCCTTATTCTTACGAAGTAATACGTACTATAGTCAGAGCGTCACAATTGAGTACGTACTTTTAGATTTAGAGAAGGCTTTTGATACCGTTCCTAACAAACGACTTCTAACCAAACTGCATGCCTATGGAGTATCGTCTCAGTTGTGTGACTGGATTCGTGATTTCCGGTCGCAAAGGTCACTGCTTGTAATAACTTAAGGAATGTTATCGAGCAAACCCGAATAAATATCTGACGTGCCCTAAGAAAGTGTTATAGGCCCTGTTTGCTCCTGATCTACTTAAGCGATTTAGGAGACAACCAGAGCAGTTCTCTTAGAATTTTGGCAGATGCAGATGATACTGTCATTTATCGTCCTGTAATGCCATCAGGTCATCAAAATTAATTGCAAAATAACTTAGACAAGCTTTCTGGATAGCGCAAAACGTGACAATTTACTCCAAATAATGAAAAATGTGAAGAATCTGCTCAATTTATGTGACCAATCTAAAGGCTATAAATTCAAGTAAATACTTAGTGATCAAAATTATGAATAACTTAAATTGGGACGATCACGTAGATAATGTTGTGGGAAAAGCAAACCAATGACAGATTTATTGGCAGAACACTCAGAAAATGTAACAGGTTTACTAAGAGATGGCTTTTAACACGATTGTCCGCCTTCTTTTGAAGTGTTGGTGTGTCGTGTGGGATCCGCCTTAGATAGGACTGACGGAGGAGATGGCAAAAGTTCAAAGAAGGAAGGGCAGTTCGCTCTGTGTTGTCACGAAACAGGGGAGAACGTTCCAAGGGTAACGTACACGAATTGGGATGGCAGTTATTAAAAAGGCATTTTTCTCTGCGGCATGATCTTCTCATGAAATTTCAATCACCAATTTTCTCCTCAGAGAGTGAAACTAGTTTCTTGACGCCCACCTACATAGGGAGAAATTACCATCATAATGAAATAAGAAAAATAAGAGCTCGCACGGACATATTTAAGTGTTCTTTTTTCCCGTGTGCTGTTCGAGAGTGGAACGACAGAGAAGTAGCTTAAATGTGGTTTGATCAACCATCTACCAGGCACTTAATTGGGTATCGCAGAGTAATCATGTAGATGAGAAGGAACTGATGAGGAGGAATTCGTCCTCCATCATCTCGTTTCTACAGGCTTGTAGACTAAACATTTTATAAAGTAACTCGGTATTCACAAAGCAGTCAACTATGGCAACTCAAACAGTAATATGAATCATGCTTGCCCGCGGGCTCATGAACTGTTTTCAGTACGATACTTCATTAGGCACTAACTCCAGGATTTTGACCCAAAAGAAATTAGTAGTCATTATTTCAGCCTCTTCATATTTCGTTGCAAACACATCAGAATCCCAGTGTCGTGGAACAATTCCATCCATTTTCCCTTAGTTCAACGGATCCAACGGATGAAACACAGAAATCTATTCTAGGCTAATCAAGACCATCTGGATAGTATAAACAAATCTCAGCACCGTCTATCCATCAATGCCGACGCTTTTGTATCCCTACTTGTTGTTGTGAATCGCTGTTTGTAAACACCAACAGAGGCTACGTTTTAAATTACTTTTTATTTAAGGGCTTTCAGCCTCTGAGCCCTTCATTAAAATGATTAGTTAATTTCAAATTTACACTTAACGTAGCAGTCCATTCTAACAACTACTCGTCCATATTTCTCGTAGGAATATTCTTATAACATAGGGACTAAAACAAATATAAAATAAAACAGCTACGACGGGGTGGACCGCCAAATTAATTTTCCCTCTTCTGAATTTCTGGCATTTCCGCTGGCTTTCATACGTTTGCTTATAGCTGTTTTATTTCAGGAATGTGTCAAGTTGGTGGATCTATCTGCTGTCTCTTACAAGCGCAACATTCGCTCCTGGATTGCTAAGATGTTCAAGAAACACACCCACTGCTGCGAGGATGATTGGGACTTGGCAACATCGTAAAACATGTCTGGCAAACAAGTGATAGTCGAATTATGTCCTGGAACGACACGGAATTATCCTGCTAAGTTCATTTGATATTTTCTTAACATTTCAACTAAATATTCTGAACGAATTTAGTTGCGGTGTGTGATATAACGACCAAAAGCGTATTTTTACTCCAGGAAGGTATCTTTGAGCAGCATCATCAACTACTTTCGTCTTTTTCGAAAATGGTTCAAATGGCTCTAAGCACTACGGCACTTAACATCTGAGGTCACCAGTCCCCTAGCTTTGATGATGATGATGAGGTCCCATACTCCGAGGAGCGTAGGGTACGATGCGGGAAACCCGCACCGCCGTACTAGGCAAGGTCCTAGTAGCGGTGGTTTGCCATTGCCTTCCTCCGACCGTAATGGGGATGAATGATGATGACGAAGACGACACAACAACACTCAGTCATCTCGAGGTAGGAAAAATTCCTGTGGATCAGAAGTTGTCCTGGTCAGGCAGGCAGGCATGAACTTTTACTGGGAACGTTTTGCCGATATTTACTATTTCTGGCGGGTTAGCCAAATTATCACTGAACCTCCAACAGAATGATATTGTTAGCAGACTGACGAGTTCTGATTTACTAAACTACGGAAAAATCGAGTTCAAAAGCAAAACTTTTCTTTAGCTCTACGCGATGTTCACCACGTGCAGCAGAGCAGCTAAAGTAGTAGGCAACAAATAATGTGAAAACTTCCGCATCGTACGGTGTCAGCTACTTGCGTGGATAGGCTTTCTGTCATTTTATTCTAGTGATTACGAAATCATGAGGAATGTCTGCATTGGGTAGTAGAGACCGCTGGTTAATACGATTCGATTAGAGAAGGAAATGAATCTACTGAACAAGCTGTAATTCACTCCAGAGAGTCAGTGAGTGTGGTTCACATGCATTACGAATAAATAGTTACCCAGCCACATGTGGAGTTTGGTTGTCTTGTGGATCGAGGGTAGGTGCCTATACTTACGGTCTGGATTCGGTTTCTACGGTGGCTACGATTTTTAGTAGGTATAAACGGATCCTATTCACATTCGGCAGTGCCAAGTAAACAACGTAAGACTTCACTGTGGTTCCAAATACACATTAATCGTGATGTCACTTAGCAACCGGCTAGAGGTTAAGTTGGATGGAAAAATGTGTGGAAGTGTCAGGATGTAGAAACTCTGTCACCACTAAACCTTCTTACACCTTAGTAATGAACGAAATGCTATGTTATGTCACAAGACACATATTCAATCTCTTATTTGAGCGTAAGATGATGATGATGATGTTTGGTCTGTGGGATGCTCAACTGCGCAGTCATCAGCGCCCGTACAGAGTCCCAATTTTCACACAGCCCAAATTTTTCACATACCAATACAACCAATGTCACGAATAATGAGGCCAAAACAAATACCCAGTCACTGGGCACAGATAAATCCCCAACCAGGCCAGGAATCGAACTCGGGACCCCGTGATCCAGAGGCATCAACGCTAGCCACTACATCACTGAGCTTAAGATGTTGAGTATCTTGATTCTGTATGGGAATTCGGACTCTCATCTTTCTTGTCGAACGATCTGATTCTTTGGTGACAATACAGTTCGATCAATTCTTTTTCTGTTCAGGATTCTAAACTCCTCAATGTCGGTGCCTAATCTGAGCTTGTGCTCCATCTCTCATGACCTCGAAGTTGATGGGACGTTAAACCCAATCTTCCTTACTTTTTCCTTTGTAAGGCACGTGTCTGGCTTCTAATCCTGGTCCAGCACAAGAATTTTCCTCTTATCTTTTCTAGCTCTAGCATGAACACAGTTAACTACTGCCTGTGGAAAACAAACTTTGATTTAAAGCCTCTTCATTCAGTGTCAATAATAACAATATAGGATGGTATTTACTCATAGTCTGACACAGGGCTTTTCGTCACATCATTTCAAGTTCATACATACCACTGCTAGTTACTGGTGGAAAAAGAGTTTCACAGTTAAGTCTCCTCACATGTCGTCAACAGTGATATGTGTGGGATTCGATTCCAGTAAGCATTGGACTCATGTCATTTCTAGTTCAAACATGGGCACATCTAGCTACTGGTGAAAGAAATCTATATTTAAGCTCCATTTTCGCTAAAGAAATGGCGATAAGTATCAGCTTAGAATCATGAGAGGGCAAAATTTATTCATTCACCTCGTCATTTCAGGTTCCGACATTTCGCTACTGCTCCAAAAATTCTATATCTAACATCTTATTGTGCTTAGTTAACTATATGATTATGTGTATAGACAGGGACTTTAGTATGAATAGGAACAGTGATTGCTGTGATCAGATGTGATCTCCACTCACAGCTCCAGGCGGTGTTGGCTTTGGTCACACAGCTTGAAGCTGCTGCCAGTGGGGATCACAGTGGGGTGCCAGACGTGAAAATCCGAGGGACGTCCAGCACGACCCATGTGTCCCGTAATCCAGCCACTGTTATAGCTGCCCCGGGTACTGCCTGCGCTGAGGATGACACGTGGTCCAGTGGGAGACCATTCCAAGAAGTGGTAGGCAGCGAAGGACTTTCAGAAGGACCGGTCGGAGGACATTTCTAGTTCGTCCGACGAACAAGTTTTCTGCTCTGCCTTTCTCCGGCGAAGTCACTCAGACAGATACAGTAGCTTGACCTCTTCCTGAGGAAGCCTCTCGGCCTGTAATTTCTGGGAATTCACGTAAGTTGAGTTAACTGGTAGTTCAGAGCTTCATCGTTAGGCGATAATGGGGCTCCTTAGGGACATGGCTGCCACAGAGTAAAAGGAATGTAGTGTACACTCTTTGTGCATACCACGACAGTCATTCTAGATGTGGAAAGGGTGCTTCCAGGAGCCATGAAGAAATGAGAGCGTAGCAAGATGCAGGTTTTTGTTGTTGTGGTCTTCAGTCCTGAGACTGGTTTGATGCAGCTCTCCATGCTACTCTATCCTGTGCAAGCTTCTTCATCTCCCAGTACTTACTGCAACCTACATCCTTCTGAATCTGCTTAATGTATGCATCTCTTGGTCTCCCTCTACGATTTTTACCATCCACACTGCCCTCCAATGCTAAATTTGTGATCCCTTGATGCCTCAGAACATGTCCTACCGACCGATCCCATCTTCTTGTCAAGTTGTGCCATAAACTCCTCTTCTCCCCAATTCTATTCAATACCTCCTCATTAGTTATGTGGTCTACCCATCTAATATTCAGCATTCTTCTGTAGCACCACATTTCGAAAGCTTCTATTCTCTTCTTGTCCAAACTATTTATCGTCCATGTTTCACTTCCATACATGGCTACACTCCATACAAATACTTTCGGAAACGACTTCCTGACACTTAAATCTATACTCGATGCTAACAAATTTCTCTTCTTCAGAAACGCTTTCCTTGCCATTGCCAGTCGACATTTCATATCCTCTCTACTTCGACCATCATCAGTTATTTTGCTCCCCAAATAGCAAAACTCCTTTACTACTTTAAGTGTCTCATTTCGTAATCTAATTCCCTCACCATCACCCGACTTAATTCGACTACATTCCATTATCCTCGTTTTTCTTTTGTTGTTCATCTTATATCCTCCTTTCAAGACACTGTCCGTTCCGTTCAACTGCTCTTCCAAGTCCTTTGCTGTCTCTGACAGAATTAAAATGTAATCGGCGAACCTCAAAGTTATTTCTTCTCCATGGATTTTAATACCTATTCCGAATTTTTCTTTTGTTTCCTTTACTGCTTGCTCAATATACAGATTGAATAAGATCGGGAAGAGGCTACAACCCTGTCTCACTCCCTTCCCAACCGCTGCTTCCCTTTCATGCTCCTCGACTCTTATAACTGCCATCTGCTTTCTGTACAAATTGTAAATAGCCTTTCGCTCCCTGTATTTTACCCCTGCCACCCTTAGAATTTGAAAGAGAGTATTCCAGTCAACCTTGTCAAAAACTTTCTCTAAGTCTACAAATGCTAGAAACGTAGGTTTGCCTTTCCTTAATCTTTCTTCTAAGATAAGTCGTAGAGTCAGTATTGCCTCTCGTGTTCCAATATTTCTACGGAATCCAAATTGATCTTCCCCAAGGTTGGCTTCTACTAGTTTTTCCATTCGTCTGTAAAGAATTCGTGTTAGTATTTTGCAGCTGTGGCTTATTAAACCGATTGTTCGGTAATTTTCACATCTGTCAACAACTGCTTTCTCTGTTATTCGAATTATTATATTCTTCTTGAAGTCTGAGGGTATTTCGCCTGTCTCATACATCTTGCTCACCAGATGGTAGAGTTTTGTCAGGACTGGTTCTCCCAGTGCCGTCAGTAGTTCTAAAGGAATGTTGTCTACTCCCGGGGCCTTGTTAGTTGCTCATATCGGCATCAACGGTGATGTCGCTTTGGACTAGACGAGATTCTCTCTGGTTTCAGGCGACTAGCTTAAGTGGTACAGACTGTCAACCTTGCTTGCGAGATGAAGGCGGAGCTCACCATCTGTAGCATGATAAACAGAATCATCTGTGGTCCTTTGATGCAGAGCCGAGTCGAGGGTCTGAATCAGAGGCTCAGACGGTTCTGCGATCATGTAGGCTGACGATTCCTCTTCTTGAGGAATATAGGGTGGTGGGGTTTCAGGTTCCGATAGATGGGGCAGGAGCCGCTTACGTGCGGGAGGCGGCTACATGGGTAGCGGGGGATGTGTGGCGTAGTGGAGTGAGCGGTGTTTTAGCACAGAGGTCCTCGGGGAAACACAAAGACGGTGGTCTTAAAGGATCACAATGCTCACATCATTATGCTCTGAAAGCTGGCAAAAGCTGGAGATAAGTTCTGCCACAAGGACCTAACGGTGTTCAGAAAGGACAGGCAAAACACAGTTGACGGTGGTGTGTTTGTTGCTGTTAGAAGTAGTTTATCTTGTAGCGAAATTGAAGTAGACAGTTCTTGTGAACTAGTATGGGTAGAGTTATACTTGACAACCAGAATAAATGAATACTTGGTTCCTTTTATCGATCTCCTGACTCAAATGACACAGTTAGTTGCTGAACAGATCAAAGAAAACTTGAGTCTTATTTCAATTATAGTTGGTGGTGATCTCAATCTACCTTGACATGTTGGCGAAAATACATGTTTAAAGCCGGCGGTAGGCATAAAACTTCATCCGAAACTGTACTGATTTTTTTTTTCAAAACTTATTTTGAACAGTTCGTTCAGGAGCCCACTCGACGTTTAAATGGTTGCGATAAAATGTTTGACTTCTTAGCTATAACTAAGGGTGCATCATGACACATACGGGGATTAGTGATGACAATGTTGTTGTAGCGAGACTGACTACTATAATATCTAACTCCACCAAAAATAAACTAAAAAAGCATGTATTTAAAAAAAAACAGATAAAGACTCACTTGAGCTTCTGTAAGAGATAGTCTCCAATGTTTCCGAACTGATTATGTAAGCGTAGACCATATGAGGTTGACATTCAGTGAAACTGTACCGACGGCAGTTGAGAGATATATACCAGATAAATTAATAAGACATGGCACTGATCCCCGTGATACACAAGATGGGTCGGAACACTCTTGCAGAAGCAAAGAAAAAAAGTATGACAAATTTGAAAGAAAGCTAAATCATCAAGATTGGCGATGTTTTCAGAAATTCGAAATGTAGTGGGTACTTTAGTGCGAGAAGCTTTTAATGTTTCCGTAACGAAACTCGAAATCTAGCAGAAACCCGAAGATATTCTGCTCGTATTTTAAGTACACCAGCCGCAAGACGCAATCAGTACCTTCACTGCGCAATAACAATGGTAATGTCACTCATGACAGTGCCACTAAAGCGGAGTTACCAAACATGGTTTTCCGGAACTCCTTCAGCAAAGACGACGAAGTAAATGTTCCAGAATTCGAATCGATAATAACTGACAACATGAGTAACTTAGAAGTAAATATTCCCAGTGTATTAATGCAGCTTAAAGCACTTAATACAGAAAACGCCTTAGATCCAGATTGTATTCCACTCAGTTAACTGTCAGAGCATGCTGATATAATAGCTCCATACTTAGCAATCATACACAGTTGCACTCTCGAAGAAAGATCAGTGCCCAAGGACTGGAAAGTTGCAAATTGCCAACAATATCCAACAAAGGAAATGTGAGTAATTCGCTAAATTACGGATCCATACAACTAACGTCGATTTTGCACTAGGATATTGGAACATATACCATGCTCTTGTGAAACAAAACTATCACTTCATACTCAGGGAGTAATGATTGCTATCGAAAGGTAGTATCAAATTGTTTTTTTTTTTTATGTTTAGAGAAGGCTTTTTTCACCGTTCCTCAGAGGTGGCTTCTAATACGAAAGCATAACATTCTACGAGTCGGGGCACCAAATGTTAGACGTTTGAACGTGGTAGGGAAGCTAGAAGATCTGAAAACGGAAATGCATAGTCTCAGTCTATATACAGTGGGTGTGAGTGAAGTGAAATGGAAATAAGGCAAGGATTTCTGATCAGATTAGTATAAGGTAGTTTCAAAAACAACAGAAAACGATATAATCGGAGCAGGATTCGCCATGAATAGGAAGGCAGGGCAGAGAGTGAGTTACTGTCAATAGTTTACTGACAGGGTTGTTGTCGTAAGATTCGACTGCAAACCAACACCGGCAACGATAGTTCAGGTGTACATGCCGAAGTCGCAAGCGATGATGAAGAGATAGAGAAAGTACATGAGTATGTAAAAAGGTTAATACAGTACGAAAACTGAGATGAAAATCTAATAGTCATGGGGACTGGAACGCAGTTGTAGGGGAAGGAGGATAAGGGCTTGGAACAAAGAATGAGAGAGGGGAAAGACTAATTGAGTTCTGTGATAAATTTCAGCTGGTAATAGCGAATAATCTGTTCAAGAATCAAAAGAGGAGGAGGTATACGTGGAAATCGCCGGGTGAAACTGGAAGATTTCAGTTAGATTACATCATGGACAGACAGAGATTCCGAAATCAGATACTGGATTGTAAGACGTACCCAGATTCAGATCACAATGTAGTAATGATGAAGAGTAGGCTGAAGTTTAAGAGATTAGTCAGGAAGTGTCATTACACAAAGAAGTGGGATACAGGAGTATTAAGGGATGACAAGATACGCTTGACGGTCTCTGAGGTTATAGATAAAACAATAAGGAATGACTACGTAGGCAGTACAGTTGAAGAGGAATGGAGGTCTCTAAAAAAGGAAAACATAGAAGATAGAAGTTGGAAGGAGATACATAGGTACAAAGAAAGTAAGTGGAAAGAAACCATGGCTAACAGAAGAAATACTTCAGTTGATCGGTGAAAGAAGGTAGTACAAAAATGTTCAGGGAAATTAAGGAATACAGAAATATAAGTCGCTGAGGAATGAAAGAAATAGGAATGCAGGGAAGCTAAGACGAAATGGCTCCATGGAAATGTGAAGAAATCTAAGAATAAATTATTGTCTGTGGAACTGACTCACCACATAGATAGGTCAAAACAACCTTCGGTAAAATTAATAGCAATGGTGGTAGCTTTAAGAAGGTAACGGGAATTCCACTGTTAAATATAGAGGAGAAAGGGGATAGGTGTAAAGAGTACATTGACTGCTTCTGTGAGAGGGAGGACTTACCTGATGACGTGATGGGGGAAGAAACAGGAGTCGGTACAGCTCATAATTTAAAAGAGCTTTGCACGAATGAAGATCGAATAAAGCAAAAGGATTAGATAACATTCCATCATAATTTCTTAAGTCATTTGGGAAAGTGGCAACAAAACGACTATTCACCTTAATATGTAGAATGTATGAGTCAGGCGATACACCATCAAGCTTTCGGAAAACATCATTCACACAATTCCGAAGTTTGCAAGAGCCGACAAGTGCGAGAATTATCGCATAGTCAGCTTAAAAGATCATGCATGCAAGTTGCTAACAAAAGTAATATACAGGAGCATGGAAAAGAAAATTAAGAATTTGTTAAAGGACGATCAGTTAGGCTTTAGGAAATATATCAGAGAGGCAACTCTGACGTTGCGGTTGATAATGGGCACGAGACTAAAGAAACATCGAGACGCGCTCATAAGATTTGTCGACCTGGAAAATACGTTCGACAAAGTAAAAAAGTGAAAGTGTTCGAAATTCTGAGAAAAACTGTGGTAAGCTGTTGTCAAAGACGCTTAATATACAATTTGTACAAGAACCAGGAGGGAACAATAAGACTGGAAAACGAAGTTCAAAGTGGTTGCATTAAAAATGGAGTAACGCAGGGATATCAAGTGTTTCGCCACTACTGTTCAATCTGTACACGGAAGAAGCAATGACGGAAATAAAATGAAGGTTCAAGAGTGAAGAGTGAAGTTGAAAGGATATCAATGATAAGATTCTCTGACGACATTGCTATCCTGAGTGAAAGTGAAGAAGAATTATAGGACCTGCTTATGGAATGAAGAGTCTAATGATACAGAATATGAATTAAAAGTAAATCGAAGAATGAGGGACATAATAAGAAATAGATACGAGAATAGCGAGAATTTTTAAACCAAGACTGGTGATTACGAAGTAGATAGATGAAATTAAGGAATTTTGTTCCTAGGTAGCAAAATAACGCATGACGGATTGAGAAAGGACAACATGAAAGGCAGACTAGTACTGACAAAATGGGCATCCGTGTCCAAGAGAAGTCTTCTAGTATCATCAACCATAGACTTTAATCAGAGGAAGTGATTTCTGAGAATGTACGTTTGGAGCACAGCATGGACTGCGGAAAAACCGGAAAAGATGGGAATCGAATCATTTGAGATGTAGTCTACAGAAGATTGTTGAAATTTCGGTGTAGTGGTAAGGTAAGGAATGAGGAGGTTTTCCGTAGAATCGCCGAGGAAAGGAATATGGGAAACTCTTACATGGATAAAGCACAGAATGGTACGATATCTGTTCAGACTTCATGGAATAACTTCTTTGGTGCTAGAGGGAGCTGTAGAGGGTAAAAGCTATGGGGAAAACAGAGATTGGGCTACATCCAGCAAATAGTTGAGGACGTAGGTTGCAATTGCTGCTCTGAGATGAAGACTTTCGCCCAGGAGAGGAATATATCATCTCGCCACAGCTGTGTGGCTCGATTCGTGAGTTCCTGTCAAAAGGTCACATTTCGTAGTAACAGATGGGAAGTCATCGCGTAGAATATAAGTAATATCTGACGTTCCCCAAGAAAGTGATATGTGCTCTCTACCGTTCGTTATCCATATGAGTGACATAGGAGACAAGCTCAGCAGCTCTCTTAGATCGTTTGCTGATGATGTTGTTTGTTGTTATTTACCGTCTTGTAAAGTCATCGCATGAGCAAAATTAATTGCAAAATGGTATAGACAAGGTATGAGTAGATGCAAAAAGTGCTAGTCGACTCTGACTCATGAAAAGTGTAAATTCACCCTCGTGAGCACAATAAAGACTCCGCTAAATATCTGTTATACGATATATCACGTAAATCTGAAGGCTGTAAACTCAACTAAATATTTAGTGATTTAAGTTACGAATAACTTAAATTCGAACGATCACATCGACAATCTTGTGGGAAAAGCAACCCAAAGACTACGATTTATTTGCGGAACACTTAGAAACTGCAGCAAGTCTACTAAAGAGGGTACTTACACGACGCTTGCCCGCCCTCTTCTGGAGTATTGCTGTGTGGTGTGGCATATACTTCAGAAGGGACTGGCAGAAGACATCGAAAAAGTTGAAAGAAGGACAGCTCGTTTTGTATTATCGCGAAATTGGGGAGAGAAAGCCATGGACATGATACGTGAATTCGGGTGGCCATCATTAAAAAGAAAGGAGCTTTCGTTGCGGTCCGCAGCTCGTGGTCGTGTGGTAGCGTTCTCGCTTCCCGTGCCCGGGTTCCCGGGTTCGATTCCCGGCGGGGTCAGGGATTTTCTCTGCCTCGTGATGACTGGGTGTTGTGTGATGTCCTTAGGTTAGTTAGGTTTAAGTAGTTCTAAGTTCTAGGGGACTGATGACCATAGATGTTAAGTCCCATTGTGCTCAGAGCCTTTCGTTGCGGCGGGACCTTCTCGCGAAGTTACTGTCGTCGAGAAATTTCAAACTTCAACTTTCTTCTCCTGTTGGCGTCCATCTACATAGGGAGAAATGATCAACATGATAAGATAGAGCAGAGCTTACACAGAAAGATTTTAAAGTGCTCGTTTTTCCCACACGCTGTTCCAGAGTTCCCGGTAGAGAAATATCTTGAAGTTATACAAAATTGTTAAGGCTTTCGTGGCCACTTGTTGACAAACTGCTTATTGGCTTCTGTCTCGGGTTCTTCGGCCGACGTTCATCTAATGATTTTTCTGACGTTTCGCCAGCACGAGTGGCTGGCATTGTCAAAGCTTCACCCTCCATTGCCGGTGGTGAAATGGAGCCGAGCTCGCGGCCGCAGACTATAAGTACCTGGCGCGCCAACGTCCGAGGGCTTCTCCGCGGTCATTTCCGGTGCGGTTCTCCTCTTGTTACCTGCGACGGTCGTTCGCTGCAGTAAGGGAAGCCAGGTGACTTGCAAACCTAAGGTGTGGTACAGGTACGTCGATGATACTTTCGTGGTGTGGAGCCATGGTGAAGAACAGCTCGATGACTTCCTAAGGCACTTGAACAGCCTCCATTCCAACATAACATTTACCATGGAAGTAGAAAAAGACAAGAAACTGCCATTTCTAGGTGTGCTGGTCACCACCGGTAATGGAGGGTGAAGCTTTGACAATGCCAGCCACTCGTGCTGGCGAAACGTCAGAAAAATCATTAGATGAACGTCGGCCGAAGAACCCGAGACAGAAGCCAATAAGCAGTTTGTCATCTTGAAGTTAGTTCGATGAACCCTCTGCCAGGCACTCAGTTGTGAATTGCAGAGTAATCATGTAGATGTGCATATAGATGTAGACTTCCCGTCCAACACAGAACTGTACGTTAGGTCATTTAGAGCTTGTTACTTGTAAAGTAAGTCATGTTTAACGTCTTTCGTGATTAGGACAGAGCCTAGTACGAAGATTTTCGTCTTCTAATTTCTAGTTCAGGTTTACTAACTTATACTAGTTAAAATTAAGTATGCCAAGTCTCTTTATGCCTAGTCAACAATGAAGATCGGTCCTATGGTCGAGTTAAGGTCCAGCACGAAATCTTTGTTTATTTTCCTTTGCCTACAGGGTTTGAATCCATATCCAGAACAAAACAGTTGATCATTTCTTGTGAAGTTCAAACACATGCACAGCTTGCTGCTAAAAACTTTTAATGTCACATTGCGTTAAATAACAAGGGTGACAGGCGTCTTTTGAATTGCATGTACATACACATGCTATCATGAATACAATAAAATTACTAGTGACGTATTGTTCATGGTGAGGTATCCATACATCGCGGTTTTCGAACTGGTCAGTACATTAACCAGCTTATGCAAATGACAGATAACAGGTCGTTGGAAAACCTTTTGGAGAGGAAGAGTACTTAGAATTACATAGATGTGCTTCGAATTATATCGTACATAGCGTTAATGGCAGTGTCACCTGTAATAAGATGTTTCCCGACATTTGTAGTATCATTGTATTTGTTATATCTGAAATTACTGCCACGCAGTACAATATTCTCTAGAGCCTCTTGCGGTAACCATTTTGTATAGTCCAACTACTGCACTGAAAAGTGTTTAGAGGACCTGTAAGAAAGTCACATTATGTGCGCCGCATACAAATCTGGAGGAACGCAATTCATGTCATTCGAATAGTTTTGAGCATGGTTGTGCTGCGCATATAGAAAACGACGGAAGTGACTTATTGCAAATTGTCCGAAGTATCAGCTCGTAGTTGCAAGTTATGTGATACGTGTCGATGTTTAATTTTCGTTTACAATGAACGCATTTTTTTACTTTTGTTCACTGGCACACTAGTATTTAAGGTAAGCGGAAATACTAGCCAGGTTTAATTACTTGTATGAATTCGTAGAGGCAAGACCTGTGTATATGTGCAATGCCTCACTCGCTGTTATAGTTAAACCTCTTTGCATCGGCTCGTGGACTTAGAAAAGTTTCCCACAGAAGGATTTTCGTGCTTTATGTCTTAACTTCAGCGTAATATTCTCGACTTAATAAATTCTTGAACGAGTTCACGGAACAATCTGTCATTCAACTCATAACATTTAAGCAATTGTAAAATAAACCTTTTTATTTATTTTTTATTTAACTAACTACTGCTCTGCTAGCTTCCCTGTAACTGACTGAATTGCGAGTAGCATGTGATTGGCGAAATAGAAATGTTCTTAACTCATTATTCAATAAACAGTAACCATTACAGTAACACATTACTGTCACTGTTTCTTTTACAAACGGTAACCATAATGTGTTAAGAACGCTCTTATTTCGCCAATCATATACTGCTCGCAATTCAGTCAGTTATCACGAAGCTAGCAGAGTAGTAGTGAGATAATGACACGGGTGTGTGGCCAAAACCGCAGATATGAGTGGAGCCAACGAACTTCAGTGGCGGCCATAAACTTTTACTAAGACCGTGTGACGTTCAACGAATTCTATAAAATCGCAGCAGGTTTCTTTGAGAATAACATATAGTTCATGCAAATTATGCAAAATGCAGAGTACTATGCATGCGAAATGTTTAGACCAACGTTACTAATCTAGGATGCAGAATAATACAATTCTCGCTCATCTTTCCTCTCGCAAAGTAGATCGCTGTACGTTAACCTGCGCGAAGAAGTTATCGTAATCTATACCTATTATACACTCCACTAGCTTCTGTACTTGCATGATAGAGTAAATTTTGTACTGCTGGCAGCTATACCCACTGAAGATCCACTAGCAAATGGAGCAAGGAACAAATGACGTGCTTCCACAGGAGATCTGATATCTCTTGTCTTCGCGGTCCTTATGCGGCACGTAGGTTGATGGCAGCAGAACCTTTCTATAGTCTGTCGCAAACGCCTGAACTTTTTCGATAGTGTTAAATGAAAAAAAAACGCCATTCTTCCTCTAGGGATTCCTATTTTAGTTCACTGAACATTTCCGTAGTACTCTTGTGTTGATCGAGCTTGTCGGTAATAAATCTAGTAACATGCCTTTGAACTGCTTTGATGCCTTTCTTCAATGCGACCTGATGAGGATCCGAAAGACTTAAGCAGTACGGTACTCAAGAATGAGTCGAAAAACTGTTCCGTACGTTGTCTCCTTTACAGGCGAGTTACAGTTTCCCAGAATTCTCCAAAACTGAAGCCTACCAATCGCCTTCCATACAACCAGCCATAAGTGTTCGTTCCGTTTCACATTCCTTTGCAGCGTTATGCCTAGATATTTAATCGACGTGACCTTATCAATCAGCACTTCACTAAAACTGTATTCGAACACATAACTGTTTTTCCTATTCATTTGCATTAAGAGCATTTAGAGCGGACTGCTGTTCATTCTACGAAATGTAAAATCTGTCCAAGGCGTCCTGTATCCTCCTAGAGTCACTTATTGGTGAGACTTTCGCGTTTACTACATTATCATCAACAAACAGTAGCAGATTGAAACTTCCTGGCAGATTAAAACTGTGTGCCCAACCGAGACTCAAACTCGGGATCTTTGCCTTTCGCGGGCAAGTGCTGTACCAGATTGCTGCTCATCCTGGTCGTCAGAACGTTTGTGCACATAGAGAACAATGAAGTCCTGTCTCAATTCCCTGTGGCACTCAGAAAGATACCTTTGTTTCTGACGAACACTCGATGTCCAGGAGATGAACGAGGTTCTGCCGCGCGGTATTAGCCGAGCGGTCTTAGGCGCTGCAGTCATGGACTGTGCGGCTGGTCCTGGGCGGAGGTTCGAGTCCTCCCTAGGGCATGGGTGTGTGTGTTTGTCCTTAGGATAATTTAGGTTAAGTAGTGTGTAAGATTAGGGACTGATGACCTTAGCAGTTAAGTCCCATAAGATTTCACACATTTGAATTTTTTTTTTAACATGAACTAGGTTCTGTTACATAAAAAGTCTCCCAGCCACTCGCATGTATGCTATGACATCCGGTAACACTCCACAGTGTGACACTGTGTCAAACGCTTACTAGAAATCTAAGAACAGGGAATCTGTCCGTTGCCCTTGATCTACAGTCCGTCGGACATCCTGCAACGAAAGGACCATCTACAAGCGATGCTCTCGAAATCCGTGTTGGTTAGCAGATAGAAGCATTTACGTTTCAAGGAAATTTTTTTATATCCGAAATTCCACTGCCCAGACACGTTAATGTGACCAGCTGTCCAAAATCTGAATAACCACTTTGGCAGTGTGGACCGCTGTGAGCCATCCCGATTCCAGTGCAGTACCCATCTTCGCTAGGATACACAGCCCGATCGGGATGGTCCCACAGCTTCACCATTTTGCTTAAATCCGGGGAGTTAGGTGACCAGGGGTGTCTGGAAAACAAACTGTGTGTTCTCTAAACCACCCTCGTACACCTCGAGCTCTGTGACACGTTGCATGGTCTTGCTGGTAGATGCTGACGTGCCGAGGAAAAATCGACTACATGTAGGGATGGACATGATCCCCAAGGGTAGATGCACACTTGTGTTGATCTATTGTGCCTTCCACAATGAGGAGATCCCCCTGATCATAACGCTCCGACGATTGCTGTAGTGCATAAGCTTTCAAAAGTTTCACGCTGTACACCCCACCGGCCATACGTCCGATGGAGCACATAACGTGACTCATCTTGAAAGGCCACCTGTCATCACTCAGTAGACGTCCAGTTGCGATAATGGTGTGAAAATTGGAGCCTTCGTCACCGATTAACAACAATTACCACGAGTACGTGAACATGACACTGTGGAGACCCATATGCAGCAACTTTTGCTGAACGGTCGTTGAGGAGACATTGTTAGTAGCCCTTTGGTTCATTTGGTCGGTCAGTAGCTCCACATCCGTACGTATGTCCGCCATTACACATCTCCGCAGCCGGCGTTCACTCCTCTCACCTGGGGCCAGTGCTGCACTATAGCGCCATTTTGCTACTCACGGTATAACTACGGCGGTATGCGGTCAGACAGACTTACCCGTTTCAGAAATGCGTCCACTGTTGTCCCAAAAGCCATTGACCATGCCCTTTTGGACGTCAGATAAATCACTTCGTTTCAATTACGACAACGACTGCACTGTTTTCCTCTCCCCTTCGACACGCCTTATATATATATATATATATATATATATATATATATATATATATATATATATATGAAATGATAATTAAATCGAAACCCTTAGCTGCCGACAGGCGTTGTCGATATACATCAATGGGGACAGCTGAAAATGTGTGGCCTGACCGAGACTCGTACCCGGGATCTCCTGCTTATATGGCAGACGCTCTATCCATCTGAGCCACCGAGGCATTCTAACATTCTTTTGTGCGAATGCGCACACTTTGCCCGATCTCTTAGGGACTTCTCAGACTGGCGCTAGTAAAGAGTGAATGGGAAAATATCTATTAGGAACACTACGAATGTAGGTTGTGGACCGTTGGGAATGTGGGTCCCACGGAAAGCGTGCATGGAATAAGTCCCTGCAGTCGCACTATCCTCTGTGCCCTTGGTGGTTCAGATGGGAGCCGGCACGGTAGCTGAGGGTGTTCGGTCAGAGGACTAGCTGCCCTCTCTAATAAAAAACTGAGTGAACGGCTCAACACTGACCTTGAACGGGAAATGGGACATCCGCACCGAACAAACGCAACGAACAACATCGAACAAAATGAGAAAATAAAGATGGATACAGCGTCTGCCATGTAAGCAGGAGATCCCGGGTTCGAGTCCCGACCAAGGCACACATTTTTAATTGTCCCCATTGACGTATATTGTAAGTAGGCTGTTTAGGTTTTTATGTTGGCAACGTCACGTAGCGCTCTGTATGAAAATCACTGGCTGTGCTGTGTGCAGTCTGTGGCTGGTTGGCATTGTTAGAATATTCGCTATTGTGTTGTTGGGCAGTAGGATGTGAACAGCGCGTAGCGTTGTGCAGTTGGAGGTGAGCCGCCAGCAGTGGTGGATGTGGGGAGAGAGATGGCAGAATTTGAGAGCGGACGATCTGAACGTGTGTCCATCAGAAAGAGTAAATTTGTAATACTGTACATCATGAACTGGTATATCTATGATGACTTTTGAATATTATTAAGGTAAATACATTGTTTGCTCTCTATCAAAATCTTTCATTTGCTAAGTATGCCTATCAGTAGTTAGTGCCTTCAGTAGTTAGAATCTTTTATTTAGCTGGCAGTATTGGCGCTCGCTGTATTGGAGTAGTTCGAGTAACGAAGATTTTTGTGAGGTAAGTGATCCATGGAAGGTATAGGCTATTGTTAGTCAGTGCCATTCTTTTGTGGGGATTATTGAAAGTCAGACTGCGTTGCGCTAAAAAATATTGTGTGTCAGTTTAGTGTTGATCAGAATAAGTAAAGAGAGAAATGTCTGAGTACGTTCAGTTCTGCTTAGCTGCTTGAAAATCCAATAACGTAAGAGGTTAATCAGTAAAGAAATTCCATAAATTTTTCTAAGGGGATGTTTCAATATCAACACCACCTGTCAGTAGCTAAGGGTTTCGATTTAATTATCATTTCATTCTAGAGAAGCTGCACGGTCATCAATGGTATCTGTTCTTTCGGGAACACACAAATAAAGAAAAGATGTTATGTGGACATGTGTCCGGAAACGCTTAATTTCTATGTTAGAGCTATGTCGATTCACCGCCAGTTGGCCCAATTGAAGGAAGGTAATGTTGACTTCGGTGCTTGTGTTGACATGCGACTCATTGCTCTACAGTTTGGGCAGGCATTGTTGGTGATGTCTTGATTGGGCCCCATGTTCTTCCACCTACGCTCAATGGAGCACGTTATCACGATTTCATACGGGATACTCTAGCTGCGCTGCTAGAATATGTGCCTTTACAAGTACGACACAACATGTAGTTCATGCACGATGGAGCTCCTGCACATTTCAGTCGGTGTTCGTACGCTTCTCAACAACAGATTCGGTGACCGATGGATTGGTAGAGGCGGACCAATTCCATGGCCTCCACGCTCTCCTGACCTCAACCCTCTTGACTTTCATTTATGGGGGCATTTGAAAGCTCTTGTCTACGCAACCCCAGTACCAAATATAGAGACTCTTCGTGCTCGTATTGTGGACGGGTGTGATACAATACGCCATTCTCCAGGGCTGCATCAGCGCATCAGGGATTCCATGCGACGGAGCGTGGATGCACGTATCCTCGCTAACGGAGGACATTTTGAACATTTCCTGTAACAAAGTGTTTGAAGTCACGCTGGTACGTTCTGTTGCTGTGTGTTTCCATTCCGTGATTAATGTGATTTGAAGAGAAGTAATAAAATGAGCTCTATCATGGAAAGTAAGCGTTTCCGGACACATGTCCACATAACATATTTTCTTTCTTTGTGTGTGAGGAATGTTTGCTGAAAGTTTGGCCGTACCCTTTTGTAACACCCTGTATATCTCACAGCGTTAGTGTTGCCATCTGCCGTCTGTGATGGTTCTTGCATGTTGACGTTGAACATAGGCGATGGACACATTCATCTGATTGGACTGTGTAGAATAGGCTCACGAATTCTGCAGAAAACCGGCGTTAAGGTTATTGGTCTGTATTGTAGTGTGTCCTTTCCTTTACCGTTCTAAGATGCGTTAATCACCTGACGATGTGAGTTGATTGATCAGAATCGTAGCTTCACAGTCAGGCTTGAAAGGGCCCGCAGAGAAGATGGCTACAGCTGCGAGCGGCTTTTGCGAGTGAGTACAAGTCCACCGTCAGTCCCTCGCTTTTCCTGCCGCTGACCCGCAGTGGCACCAAGTTCCCAGGAGCAGAGTCGTCGCCTTTCCGATGCGTATCTGCTGCCACGTCGGGGCAGCCCCGGAGATATCGGCGGACCATCGGCAGCGGGTGGCGAGGACAATGCACGGCACAGAGCAGGTGGACGCCGGCACCGCCCCTTCCCTGATAGCAGATAGCGGACTCTCTCTCTCTCTCTCTCTCTATCTCTCTCTTTCTTCTCCGGTCGGAGAGCGGCGCGCGGCGCTCCAATTGCTGTTATTAAAGCCGCACCTCTGCGGCCTTCTCCGGCCCTTGGCGAAAGGAGGAGCACGGCCCAGACACAGCACGCTGGATTACGGCGGGTTGGGCGACGCGAAAGCTCCAGCGATCGCCCACCGAGTACTTACTCGGAAGACCGGTAAAGACCCGCCCGCGTGCTTCCTGCTCTTACGTCTACCAGCTGGTCCGTGCAGTGCCGGAACTGCGTCGTAAAACGTCCACAATGCGATCGCTACTTTCGCTTGCTTGCCGTCCAACCATGACTCATTCCAACAATACAGAGAACGCAATGCGATGGAGAATGTAGAATGTTCTCCAGTTCAAGTCTTGTCATCACCGAGGTGTGGCGCTTCACGTCTTCTTCGTTCCAAATATCGCTATTCAAAGTGACCATAAAGTTCCGCAATCAGTTAAAAAAGTCGTAACTTAGGAACTATTAGAGATGCAATATCCGTGGATCGTTGTAATACGTTTAACGGTTCTCAAAGTATTTTTTTTTTTTTTTTATTCCTAGGAATTTCTAAGTTATCCCACTCGTTCCGTTGCAGGACGTCAAGGAGATATTCGAGTTCTCCCGATGCACAGGTCAGCATAGCAGCATGAACACCTGCATCTAGATACACATTTCGCAGCCACCGTATGGTGCGTGGCGGAGGGTGCGTTGTGCCACTGCTTGTCATTTGCCTTAATGTTCCATTCGCAAGCCGGCCGGTGTGGTCGAGCGGTTCTAGGCGCTTCAGCTTGGAACCGCGCGACCGCTACGGTCGCAGGTTCGAATCCTGCCTTGGGCATGGATGTGTGTGATGTCCTTAGATTAGTTAGGTTTAAGTAGTTCTAAGTTATAGCGGACTGATGACCTCGGATGTTACGTCCCATAGTGCTCAGAGCCATTTGAACCATCCATTCGCAAACAGAACGAGGGAAAAACGGCTATCTATATGCCTCCGTACCATCCCTTATCTCTTTATCTTATCTTCATGGACCTCACGTAAAATGTCTTTGGTAGCAGTAGAATCGTTCTGAAGTCAGCCTCAAATGTCGGTTATCTAATTTTTCTCAATAGTGCTTCCCGAAAAGAGCGTCGCCTTCTCCCCCAGTGGTTCCCTTTTGAGTTCGTGAAACATCTCCATAATATTTACGTGTTGTTCGAATCTATCGGTAGGAAATCCAGCAGCCCGCCTCTGAATTGCTTCTCTCTTTCTTTAATCCGACCTGGTGCGGATCTCAAACACTCAAACAGTACTCAACAATGGATCGTACAGTCTTGATTGCTTCAATGATTCGTGCACGAAGTGCAGATATCTCATTCGCTGTTGCTGCGTGCACGTGATCTTTGACGTAATCCCTCAAAATGAAGTCTAATGGTGGGACGTCGAGAGAGCGCGGGGATTAGCGAAGGGAATGTCACGATCCATCTATCTCTCAGGAAATGCGTCATTCAGCACATCCGGCACGTTCAGACTCTAATGTGAGCGAGCACTATCGTGCTGGAAGATGATGAATGGCTGCAGCTCTTCGGTCTATGGTAGCCAAGAACTGTTCGACATGTCCATGTAAACCTTCTCCGTTATGGTTTATCTCTGCGGAGAAACATGGCCTATCACGCTATCGTGAATCACGCCACACCATATATTAATCTTTGAGCTATCACTAACGTGTTCAGGGGTGTGTTGTGGTTTTTTAGAGTGCCAAATCGTAATGTTGCAGCGATTCGCATGTCCAGAAAACTGAAACGGTACTTCATCTGCAAACAGGCTCTTTTTCGAGTAGATGTTGTAATCATCTATGTATATGAGTATGAACGAAACAAATGCATGCCGCAGAAGATGACCGTTTGGCTGCATTACTTGGAGCTTTTACACTTTGTAGACAAAAAGGCGCAACTCTTTATGTATAGTTTATGGACATGTGGTATTGCAATGTAATAATATTCTATCAACAGCCATTATTTTGATTGTTTTTCTAGGCAACGATTTTCGACGTTCCAGTCACGTCATCTTCAGGCCTATCATATGAATGACGCCAAGTGTCAATCGAGTATCAGATCTTGGCCGTAAGAGCGCGGTGAGCATCCATCTCCTTGCGTGCTGACTGCACCGTTTTTAATTCTCCTAGGGGGACGTAACGACACTACATTCGCGATCCTAAATATCGCACCACGTTATCGCAAAACGGCACATGCAAATTTCAACCTTCTCATTTGAACATTCCTTATGCAATCGGTATGTACGGAAAGATTACTCAGTTGGTCTCTCCCTGAGAAATCGCATTTAAATGTTGTTTCTATGTTAAAGGTCGTAGTATAGCTCTCGTAAAATGAAGGAACGTCTACCAGCATGTGACTGAATTCAAGGAGTATCATGGCCTACCAAGGCTGTTATTTATCGTTCTACGGTATCACTGTTTGCGTTGGTCAGGATCCCATAATAGATATTTTGTTGTATTAGTTTGGGAGATCCTAAAGAATATTTTTCGATTTAAATTGTCTATACTCTCGACATTCATCATGAATAAGCAAACGTACTATACTGCTGTAATGTATTAATATATGTTACCATTTAAGATGTCGATTGTGTAAAAAAATAATTTACTTATGTAACATGTGCTAGATTACGTTTCTGCCTCTATTTTGTAATTTCTGTTGCCAGCATTCGTTGGGCTTTGTGTTGTGTTGTGAGTGCAGCGGCCTGTGGTACGACGTCAGCACAGGTTGTAGTATAGAGGCCTCAATACCGTATGTCGCTCTTCGAGCAGAAGTCTTCCGTGGAGAAACATTACCAACGATATGAAAAAGACAGCCAATTGAATATTAGGTGGGAGGAGTAGTTTGAGATCCTTTACATTGAGAAAGTCTACCATATCAAAATACGGCAATAAATCAGATTGTTACTCTCCGGTCTATGACTACTCATAGAAATCGGCTTGAGCAACATATATTTAGTTACATTCTGAGGAAGAAGGAGGACGTGAGTTCTCTAGGTCCAAAATTCATCTAATTTTATTCTGCGGAACCCTCGCAAACCATCATACGAATAAGGATTCGTTGGATCAGGAGAGCCACTCGCAGCGCCGTGCAGGATCTCACTTACGAAACTAAACGCAAGGTACTACGTACACCATCACCCAAGAAAGTTTCGAGACTGATTTTATGCCTGGTATATAAGCGACTTAAGATAGTAATTACGGTGTCAGCTCACACTAACAGATTCAGATATGCATTGACCAGTCAGCTTTGAGAAGACACATTGTTAAGCAGTGGACTTGCGATCAGAAGCTGTCAACATTGTTGTGTAACGAACTGCAATGGAGCAGCAGTTCTAAAGCAAATGCTCAAGAAATTCTCCATAGCAATAACATCTTCTGGGGTGTGAGGGTGCGTCATATATCTTCTACACGATTGGCGTTTCGATGTCTTTGCTAGGCTCTTCTTCATAATCTTGTGGTGTCCAAGGTTAACATTTCTGGAACAGGAGTAGGCATTAGTGCCTCCTTAAGGACAAGGAAAGAGCTTTCTAGTGCCTCATTTCAGGGAAATTTGGAATCTACCTGTTTTTGCAAGGAACGTGCCTTGGTACGGAAGTCATTTATGAACGTAGCTATTTTTACAAATATCTAATATCCTAGTACTGGTATTTATACAAACATCGAATATTCTAGAATGTGCAGTATAAACATTACAAAAGTAAGATATTTCAAGAACCTTCCAGAAAAGATAAATGCGAAATAACGGATAATTGCCGGTCCTTGTGGCCGAGCGGTTCTAGGCGCTTTAGTCCGGAACCGCGCTGCTGCTACAGTCGCAGGTTCAAATCCTGCCTCGGGCATGGATGTGTGTGGTGTCCTTAGGTTAGTTAGGTTTAAGTAGTTCTAAGTTCTAGGGGACTGATGACCTCAGATGTTAAGTTCCATAGTGGTCAGAGCCATTCGAACCATTTAACGGATAACTGCTGGTGGTCAGGTGTGAACTGGCGAACTGCATGGCGCCAACCAGCGATGCTACCCACTACGACACACTGCATTCACCACAGCTCCCCGCAGTATAGTCATTGGTCATAATTGTGGCATTATTATACTACAGTAAACTTCAAGAGTTGTAAAACTATTGACAGAGTCACCCAGAAATATATGAGATAGCTCGATTTAGTACTATGTTGTTATATAAGCACATTTTGTACCACGCCTTGTGAATCAGTGGGCGCGTAGACATTATCCTGCCACAAGCTATATGTTGGTGAAGATGATAACCTTTTACAGTTTTTGAGTCATTTACGTGTATTAATATCACACTGCTTATTTACGAGGGGCGTTCAGTAAATAATGCGTCACATTTTTCTGAAAGCAGGTTGGTTTTATTCATTATTCCAATAGATCATATTATTCCCCATTCTTTTGGCTACAAGACCCTATTTTCACCATAATGTCCAATCAGTGCGACAGCTTTACGCCATATTAGTGGGAGGACCTATATATCATCATGGTACCACCCTACAGGTCAACGTCGGAGGCAACGTCGTGCTACATCAATAACCTCCCCATCACCCACGTACTGGTTCCAGCGGAGTGCTTCCTTCATTGGGCCAAAGAGATGGAAATTGGAAGGTGAGAGATCCGAGCAGTAGAGAGGAAGAGGAAGAACAGTCCAATGAAGTTTTGTGAGCTGCTGTCGAATGGGCAGATTTGTGTGAGGTCTTCATCGTCATGGAGAAGTTCGTTAGCATTTTGCGGCGCCGAACAGTCTGAAGTCGTTTCTTCCATTCCCTGAGAGTTACACAACACACCTCAGAGTTGTTCGTTGCACAATGAGGGAGGACATAAAACAGAATAACACCTTCAGAGTCCCAGAAGACCGTCGGCATCACTTTATGGCTGAAGGTCAGACTTTGAACTTTTTCTTCGAAGGTGGTATGGCATCAGTCCATGGATTGACATTTTGTTTCTGGTTCTAAGTTATTAGCCCACTTTTCATAGCCTGGACGATTATCGACAAAATATTGTCACAAGCAGCCTCTTAGCGCACAGATAGTCCTTCGTTGGACGTTATATTGTTCCGCTAGGCTGCGAGGAACCCAGTGAGGACACACCTTTGAGTACCCTCAACAAGTGGAAGTGTGTGTTAGTACTGCCAACAGAGTCGTCCACTTGAGCAGTGAGGTGTTTCATTGTGATGCGTCGATCACCTCGAATAAGAGTTCGATATTTTAATGCCTGTGTTATTACGCTACAAAGTTCCTTTGGACATGCATGATTGTCCTAAGAAACAGGCACTGCAGTGATCACAGTTACAACACAGTCCGTATCACGATAGCATATAACTGCTGGATTATGTATGCCAACATTGAATAAGCTGGCTTAGATTGACAGAGAATGATAGACACATCGCTCATGAGGGTTTTTTATTTGATACTCACTAAATCTAACTCAAGTGCACTTAAGAACTCGAGAACAAGGAGAAAAAGATTCGGTCTGGCTCAGCGTTGGCGTAGATATCAACAAAATATTTTTATATATACACTGATCAGCCAGAAAATTTTGACCACCTACGTAATAGCCGATATGTCCACCTTTGGTACGGATAACAGTGTGGTGACGCAACGTAGCATTGCAGCAGTGAGGCCTTCGTAGGTCTCTGGATGGAGTTGTCATTACATCCGCACACACAAGTCACCCAATTTCCGGAAATTTCGGGGAGGTTGGTGATTAGCTCTGACTCCACGTTCAATCACATCCCACATGTCTTTGATCGGGTTCAGATCCGACGAGTTGAGGGACCAGTACATCAACTGGAATTCGAAACTGTGTTCCTTAAAGTACTCCACCACACTCCTGGCCTTATGCCACGGAGCGTCATCTTGGTGAAAAATGCCGCTGTTGTCAGGAAACACGATTGTCATAAAGGGTGTACGTGTTCTGCAACCTGTGTACGATACTCCTTTTGCCGTCATGGTATCTTGCATGAGCTTCCTGGACCCATGGATGTCCACATGAGTGTTCCCCAAAGCATAATGGAGCCTCCGCCAGTTTGTCTCCGTCCCGCAGTACAGGTGCCAAGAAGCTGTTCCCCTGGTGGACGACAGATTCGTGCCCTACCATTGGCATCATGAGGAAGGTATCGTGACTCATCAGACCATGCAACGCTCTGCCACTGCGCCAACGTCGAGTGCCGATGGTTACGTGCCCATTTCAGTCGTAGTTGCCGATTCGTTGTGTTAACATTATTTTATGCATAGGACGTCAGCTACGAAGGCCCGTCGACAAGAGTGTTCGGTGAACTGTGTGTACAGATACTTGTACTCTACCCAGCATTAAAGTCTGATAATAGTTCAGCGGCAGTTCGCCGCCTGTCCTGTTGTGCCAGTCTACCCGGTCTTCGACGTCCGACATCTGTAATGAAGGGTGGCCGCCCAACCTCACGACATCTGGACGTGGTTTCTCTTTGGTTTCGCCGCGTGTTAAAAGACACTCACCCAGCACTCTTCGAACACTCGACAAGTCGTACAGTTCGAGAAATGCTGCTGCCGAACCTCCGGGGCATCACATTCTGCTCTCGCTCAAACTCAGATGGATCGCTTGCCTTGCTCATTCTACACACGGGCACCACGCTCACCGATACTACATGCACCGTGCGTCTGTCTGACTAGCAATCATTCGCCACCAGGTGACGCTGCTATCGCCTGGACGGGTTTATATCCATAGTAAGTCGGTGGTCAAAATGTTCTGGCAGGTCAGTGTATGCTGGTACATGTTTGTCAGCGTGTCAAATTGACCTGTAGAGTAAATACGTTCTTTCAGCTTTTGAATATAGCAGTTTTCCGCGTGTTCGTTTAAAATTCATAAGCTAGAATATTTTGTCATTAAAAAAAATCAAGAAAAAATATTAATACAAAGTTAGTACAAGTTTATAAGGAGACTGCTCATTCATTTTCATGAAACGAATGTCTGAATTGAAACGTGGTCGCACTTCCATTGAGTACGATGCACCCGACAGACAAAAGTTACCTTCAGCTTTTGAACGTAGCAGTTTTCTGTGTGTTCTTTTGAAACAGATAAACTAGACTACAGTATGACTAAAAAATCTCAAATGAATATTAGTGGAAAGATAGTACAGTATCACAAGGAGTCTGATTATTAATTTTCAAGAAATGAAAAACTGAATTCAAACGTGATTGAATGTCGATTGAGAATGATGCACCGCCGGCCGGAGTGGCCGAGCGGTTCTAGGCGCTACAATCTGGAGCTGCGTGACCGCTAAGGTCGCAGGTTCGAATCCTGCCTCGGACGTGGATGTGTGTGATGTCCTTAGGTTAGTTAGGTTTAAGTAACTCTAAGTTCTAGGGGACTGATGACCTCAGAAGTTAAGTCCCATAGTGCTCAGAGCCATTTGAACCATTTTGAATGATGCACCTGATATATTACAGGTGGATCTTTTGAGAAAATGCGCTGTGTATTATTGGGAGCTCCCAAACCGAAGATGTATGGAATATCTGACGGTACAGATACACCTCAAGGAAGAGTATAGTTTCCTTTGTATCAATAACTGACTATGACAAAGTCTTTATGCAAGACGTGTGCCGAATCTGTCGAGTGCTAATCACAAATCGAATTTCTTTTAGACGTTTGGAGCGTTTTAAAAATAGTCCACCATATTTCATGTGAAAATTTCTTAAGGTGGTTAATACTTATGCACCTTAATGCTATAAATAATACAGCAATCAAAACAGTTGTTGAAAGTTACTAGTCCTTCACCAAAAAACACCAAGTCGAAAGGCAAGTAATAATGTAGCTATTGCGTTCGTTTTCTGAGCCAGCAGCAGAAAAAACATAGAAGAGAAACCTTGCACAATGGAATGTTTCTTTACACAAGGGTGCTTTGTCGGTAGGAAAACAAAGGGAATTTAAGTCCGAAATTTTGGAACAACCAAGTAATTGAAGGGATACCGCATCCTCTGATTTCCATCTATTCCCTCAATACTTTTTTTTAGTCCAGTGAAGATTTTATGTAATATGAGTATATGAATTTTCGACATAGGAATAACACAGGTGAATTTTGTAGACCTTGCAGAATCACCGATCATACTTGTAATCTATTTACTGGAACACAATCGGACAGTGTGCATTGACATAAGGGAAACACATGCAAAATTCAAGTGCAGTTTCTACTCCAGACTCCAATCTACAAACACCAGAAAACCTTTCTTTTAGCCGTCTTTCTGCCTAGACGTCTTCTACTTTCAGCTTTATTCATTAATAGTTAGGAATATTCCACTCAACTGTATATATTTGTGTTACACATATTTATATGATACCTGTTTCATAATTATACAACCCCATGGTCAATCGTACACAGCGCAGTCCAAATGAGGCGCCTATGAAGTAATACAGTAACTCAAATGCAAAACCGTAACTTAATGACAAGTCATGTAAAGATTTATAAATGGCTGCTAATCAGATTTTCATTGACATTAATAAATGGTTTAAATCTAATTCACTGTCATTACCACGAACGTACTATGCTGTCATAGTAGGAGGAGAGGTGATACTCCTACGTGGCGCGTCCCAGGTGGCGGATACGGAAGTCCTCACCGGTTTACTGGCGGACTTGAGTGAAATAAAATAGCTCTCGCGGACCAAACACACCCTCTGCGGTTAACAACCGGAGTTGTAAATCGGAGCTTGCTCCAACTAAGGTTGACAACCTTCGTCAGTCAAAAATGGAAAGGTCTTTTAGGAAAAAACTTCCACCGTCCTGCTCAAAAAGGCAGGAAAAGGCTACATCGGATTCGGTGGGTAGTCAACTAGAAGACAGCAACGAATCGGAGCGTTTTCAACCATCCAAATGCACACTAAAACACAAAAAGAAGATCAAACATGAGCAAATAAATTATATAGCAACACACAACATAAACTCACTACTTCACACCGGAAAACTCAAGGAGCTCACAGATGAACTAAATAAACAAAAAATTTTAATAACAGGGATCCAAGAAATGAGAAACACCACAGAGGATCCATTCGAATCACAAGGATACAGAATTTATAATGGGAAACCAGGACCGAGGGCAATGAAACAATGTCCCCAGTCTGGAACAGGGTTTTTAGTAAACCTAAAAATAATAGATTCAGTAACGGATTTCCAAGCAGTATCACCAAGAATTGCGACTCTAAGCTTTAAAACAATGAATAAAACCTATACAATAATAAATGCTTATGCCCCAACAAATGAAAAAATTGTCTAACAAAAACAAAGGAAGAGGTAGATAAATTTTGGGACCTTCTAGAACAAACTGTGAACAGAGTAAATAAAAAGAATGTAAAAATATGATTGGGAGATATCAATGCTCAGTTGGGAAAAGAAAGGAAATATAAAGATATAATTGGAAAATGGAGTCCACATAAATTTACAAACAAAAACGGTCAAAGACTTGTAGAACTCTGCAGAGAACACAACCTTATATCTAAATCATCATACTTTAAGAGGAAGCCAAGTAAACTTAAAACATGGAAACATCCAGACTGGAGGAAGGGCGAGTGGCAGCTAGACCATGTCTGTATGGACAAAAATTTTCATAAGGAGATCCACAATGTTAAAGTACTGAGAGGAGTAGACACAGGCTCAAACCATTATATGGTTAAAATTAAAATCAAATTCACACCGTTAAAGAAGAGGACCGGAAAAACTAATAAAATAAAAAGGAGGTTTGACCCACATCAGCTAATTAAAAATAATAAGTACCAACAAATAACACAAACCATCAAATTAACAGATGATCTAGAACAACTAGTGCCTAATCTTAAAAAAGAAGCAGAGAATCTAGCTCCCTTGAATACACGAAGGAAACATACATGGTGGACATCAGAATGTGACAAATTCCATGAAGATAGACACCAAGCATGGTTAAAGTTTCAAGCACATAAAACTGAAGAAAATGCCATCAACCTAAAAGATGAAAGAAAAAAATTCACTCAAAATATTAGAAGAATCAAGAGAGGATTTCATAAAGATATTATAAAGTCTATAGAAGGTAATTATCATAAAACCAACTCCAGGAACTACTACAAAATCTTTGGGAAACAACTACAACAATATGAGGCCCCTACACTAATACTGAAAGATGAAGATGGAAGAATGACACACAGTAACAAGGAAAATGCAGAAATCATGGCAAAAGCATTTTACAAACTTCTGAATTGCGAGGAACCCAAAGAACCCTTACAAATCAACATAAATACCCCAATAAAAACCAAACCTAACAAACTAGACCCTCCAACTTCCCAAGAAGTAGAAGAAATTCTTAAAGAACAATAAAATTATAAGGCATGTGGAGAAAAGACCTCCTTACACATGGCTCTAACAAAAATTTGGGTAACAGAACAATTTCCCGAACATTGGACCACAGCTATCATCCACCTACTACACAAAAAGGAAGATAAGAGCAACCCAGACAACTACAGAGGCATCTCTCCTAGATTGCACATATAAAATTCTATCCAAGATCCTATATGAAAGAATAAAGGAGCAATTAGAACAGGAGTTAGGAGAATATCAGGGAGGTTTCAGACCATGGAGAAGCTGTGCAGAGCAGATAATTAGTTAAAAATTTATTATGGCATACTACAAGAAACGGAACAAACCTCTGGCAATAACATTTGTAGATTTTAAGAAGGCATATGACTGCCTCCACAGACCCTCAGTATTAAAAATTTTACGAAATCTAGGACTCCATCCAAAACTAATTAAAATAATACAACTCACTCTAACCAACACCAAATCAAAAGTGAAGTTTAGAGGAGAAATTTCGGAACCATTCCTCATAAAAACAGGCTTAAGACAAGGTGACTCCCTATCACCATTACTTTTCAACTGTGCACTGGAATACATAATGAGAGAATGGTACAAGGACAATCCAAAGAGGATAAGAATTGGAAGTGCAAAAGATGATATTAGCTTAAACTGCTTGGGATTCGCTGATGATCTTGCTCTCCTAGCCAACACCGTTCAAGAAGCCAGGCAACAAGTGAAATCACTACAAGAAATAGCAGAGAAAGTAGGCCTTAGAATATCATTTGAAAAAATGGAGATTATGCTAACTGATCCACCACTTGCAAACAAAATTACAATAGGGGAACAGGAAATCAAAATTGTTGATAAATTTAAATATTTAGGCGAAATAATAAAATACAATCTAAATGAGAAGCCATCATGGCAAAATTGAATAAAAAAACTGAACTATGCAAATTACATTACCAAAACTACATACAACAAAAAAAAACTATCTATAGATGCAAAATTAAAACACTATAAAACAGTTACACAACCAGAAATAACATATGCAGCTGAAACTATCTTCAAAACAACTAATACAGCAGAAATTGACAGAATACTAGAAATAGAATGAAGAATAATTAGGACATGTATAAATAAACAGTGCAAAATAATGGACATTGAAGAATAGCATCAAATGAAACAGTATATAAGAAAATAGAACCAGTCATGAGCACAATCAGGAAGAAACGTATCTCATTCTTTGGACATCTGATGAGAACTCCAGAAAACAGAATTAGTAAAAAAATAATACAAAAATTGTCGAATAGCAAGAGCGACATTAAATGGATCACAGAAATTAAGGAAGATATAAACGAACTTCAAATTACAGTAGATGACCTAAAAAACAAGACAGAGAAAACCAGAATACTGCAAGACCCGCAAACCAGACTACAAATGAAAATCAATAAAAGGAGTACAGGAAGAGTTGTCTCAGATGAAGAAAGAAAGAAAATATCTGAAAGAATGAAGAAATATTGGGCAGACAGAAGAGCAAAACACCTTTCATATAAGAACAGCCTCTAATAATTATATTACCTAAATATATTAAGTTATTGTCGAACCAAATTGTATCCATGTGTAACAACTTGTTTAGAACTTTGTGTTTTTGACTACAGTGGTCCAATGAATGCCATAAAATAAATAATAATAATAATAACACTTTCATTCAAGTCCGGAAAGACCCACTGTATGCAGTTCAGAACCTGTAAGAGATCTCCTTCCAGAATGTGTGTAACATATGGAGACATGCAGATCGAAGAGGTTGACAGTGTTAAATTTCTGCGATTACAACTCGATAGTAAATTCAATTGCGAGGGGCATAGAGAACTGCTGAAGCGCTAAAACAAGTCTGCATTTGCAATGCGGATGATGTTAGATGTTGGAGATATAAATATAAGAAAACGTGCATACTTTGCTCACTTTCATTCTATCATTTCATGTGGGATCATATTCTAGGGTAACTCGTCAAACCGAGCAAAAGTCTTCAGAGTGCAAAAGCGTGTAATAAGACTCATTTCTGGTGTAAATACAAGAACATCATATAGAAACCTGTTCAAGGAACTGGGTATTCTAACCATTACTTCTCAGTGTATTTGTTACAAATAATATGTCTCGATTTTCAACCCATAGCTCAGTACATAGCATGAGTACTTGGAATAAGAAAAATCTACATAACTACCTAAAATCGCTTACCTTGGTCCAAACAGTGACCCAATACTCAGCAACACAAATTTTCAATAAAAATCCAGCAACCATTAAAAATTTGATTTGAGATAAAGCGCAGTTCATACCGACTTTGAAAGATATTTTGATAGACAACTCCTTCTCCTCTATACATGAATATCTTAATAGGAACTACTGGAGTAGTCAAATTTCACGTTTGACGACACTTGGTCACAACAGTCAAGTTTAGGTGTTTAGTGTACAATAAATTAATTAAAATTGCATAACTGTGTTTCGTTCTGACAGTGTATTAATTTTATTATTATTAGCAGTTCCAGTTTGCTGTAATGTGTTAACATATTTTGACAATCTCCTGATAAATGATCAGAGAAGTGACTATTATTTTCAGATGTTCTATATGTTTTATGTTATACTTTCTCACATGTTTCACATCTGTGAGAAGTATGTCATTTTTGGGTCTAAGGAACGAAAACTAAATCTAATCTACTTGAAGATCCACTGTGCAATCTATCTATAGAAACGGAAGACTGAAGAAACGCTTTGAGGATCTACGTTCACTTGTCTGCTCAAAGTTTCGTTTGCTACATACCTTTCCGAAAAGTCTTACTGGGTTACAGAAAGTGACACTATCTATGACTTGTTGATCTGTAAGAAGAAGATGTCTTGAATAGTCCATTTGGTGTAATTTTAGAGGTGCAGGATATGTGACTGCGTTTGGTTGTACTGTCTTCCACGTCTGTTATTTGCGTAAGTACTGATTAGTTCTTAAACAGAACATAACAGTTCCCAAACACTCAAAAGTGTCAGTCACAGATATGTGTTCGAGACAATCTATTAAGGAAAGAAGAGGAAAATATGTTAAAAAATTGCTAGACGAAATCCAGTACGTTGTGTAGTAATCTTTAACTAAACAGAGTTTGGTTTCATTGCAAATCTGAGCATGTTAGTTCACTTACAGAAAGGGTACTTTCTTTAGCACTAACGTGAAACAAACACTTATCTTTGCCTGCTCTTGTTTCAATTCAGAACCTGCGAGCTTAATGCAAACAAATTCCTAGGTCACAATTACATATACTCCATTCCATAACAGTCTAAACAGGCGGCACCGCAAGATGACTGTCAAGTTGGTTACAGTACTGCCAATACAACAGCCATCTACTTCGCAGTAACCCGAATAATCTATTGTAGTTTCCGGGGACTTACTACCCCATCTTATAGTCTCGTCCATATATCTGCAACGACAAAAGAACTAGTTACCGAAATGAATTATAAAGTAGCTGACAGTTATAAGATAAATTTATTCACATTTTTATCCTCAATAGTTGCTTAGAAATTAAGAATTTTGGAAATTATTTTTTTTGAGGGGGGGCGTCATCAGTCTTCTGACTGGTTTGACGCTGCCCGCCACGACTTCCTCTCCTCTGCCAACCTCTTCATCTCAGAGTAGCATTTGCAACCCACATCCTCAGTTATTTGGTGGATGTATTCCAATCTCTGTCTCCCTCTACTGTTTTTCCCCTCTAGAGGTGGTGGTGGTGGTGGTGGTGAGTGTTTAACGTCCCGTCGACGAGGTCATTAGAGACGGAGCGCAAGCTCGGGTTAGGGAAGGATTGGGAAGGAAATCGGCCGTGCCCTTTCAAAGGAACCATCCCGGCATTTGCCTGAAACGATTTAGGGAAATCACGGAAAACCTAAGTCAGGATGGCTGGAGACGGGATTGAACCGTCGTCCTCCCGAATGCGAGTCCAGTGTGCTAACCATTGCGCCACCTCGCTCGGTCCCCTCTACAGTTCCCTCTAGTACCATGTTAGTCATTCCCTCACGTCTTAACATATGTCTTATCATCCTGCCTCTTCTCCTTATCAGTGTTTACCACATATTCCTTTCCTCTCCTATTGTGCGCAGAACCCGTGGTCTGCGAGTAGCGTCTTTGATTAATAATCAAAACGTCCTCGGTCCTGGGTTCGAATCCCGGCATTGCTTAAGTTTTGACTAATAATCAGCATTGGCAGCCGAAGACATCCGGCATAATAAGTCACCATCGTTCTGCCAACGGCCTCGTCAAAAAAGGGCGAGGAATGAACAGAGGTTAAGGGCACTCTCTTGTCCTAGGGGTGGGAAACTGCCCCTAAAGACGGAAGAATCAGCAGTGATCAACGGCGTGAGGACGCAGACGGCGATGGAAACTACTGCATTAATGACACGTAACGTGTATCCACAGGACATGTGGCCTATAATTGAAAAGTGTTATGATGATCTCGCCATTGATAAAGGATTCCGGAATAGTCCCCCATTCGGATCTCCGGGAGAGGGCTACCAAAGAGGAGGTGACCATGAGAAAAAGACTCAATAAATTTAGTAAACAATGATTAATATGATGCATAACATCTCAAGATTGTGGAGAAAAAAATTATTATTTAATATGGTAAACTAGAAATACAGATCAAAGTTTAAAGTGGCACGAGAAGCGAATTGTGTAGAGCATATTTGTTGATGTTTTCATGTCATTTCAGTATATGAACTGTTACCAATTTAAAGATGCGTAGGTGTAGAAAAATTAGTAAGTGAAACCTCAGAGGGTATTCCTTCCCAGAGACTGTATTCGAGGCATTTCTTAGTTAATTTTTCTAACTGCTACAGTTAATAAGCTGAAAACTAGGTATATCAATGAAAATATGTTGCAGTAGGCCAGGTTCTTTTAACTAAATTAGTTAAATTGTTGCAGCCCGACTTAACAGATGCGTAATTTTGCAAGGGCACAGAGATAATATTTGAAGCCTGTGGGTAACTTGAAAGAAAACTGCTGATGATTTGCATTTTGTAGTAGCACATAAATGACAAAATCAAGAACCTGCTTGGCAGTAATCGCTGATATCGCTACTTTTCAAAGACAAACTCTTGACTTTTAAAATCAGCGTCCAAATTATAAAATGAACTATCCACTCTAACTGCAACTACTCTTGTCTTGTTACCGGATTGGTATTGACGCTGGTCGATGTGTGTGTAGGCACATTGCTGCCATATTTTATTGTGCTTAATAAATAATGGGGTAGAGTCCATTTATATTCGACTTCAGTGTCCTTACTGAGTTCAACCCTGTGATTAATGTATGATTAAATTGTTTACAGAAATTATGAATTCGGCTGTAGGAGACGGATTTCATTGATTTCAGTTATCGAGTGGAAGAATAAAAAGAATTCACAATAACATAATATTATTCACGTTAAGTTGTCAACCATATTCCTACTCACATGCTTTGAACAACATGCAGAAAATAAATCCGGGTCCAATTCACAGAAAAATTAGTGATTCACTGACATTACAGTCAATATCTTACACATTTAGCAACTAATGTCATTACTATAAAATAAAAAATGTCGTCAGATTTGAGATGTCTCAAATATGGAACTGTGCGTTACTTAGTGTCACTATTTTCAGGAGCATGGAGAAACTGTTTTAACCGAATTCATTTTTTATTTACTTTCATGTCTGAATTTCAAATTCTTAGAAATAACATTCCGTTTCATCCTGTATTGTAGCCTCCACTAACTTTCTTATGGGTATGCAAATAAGGATTGAAACGTGTTCATGTCATCGCATTCGCCGTTGTGTATGTTTTGTGTAGTGTCTGGGTCACCTTTCATTCATTGGGCACATGATCATGACTCTGTAGCATGGAGGAGAGAGTTTATCACGATCGCTGATGTCAAAGATTCAATTGTCATTTGATAATACCTCATACGAATACTGGTGTGCGTCATACCACATATTCACTTAAATCGTGTATAGTACGAGCGTTCGAATGACCTCATACATAAATGTCTGAAATGTATGTCCGAGCATCACCTGCTTTTACTTTAAACCCAAATATCGACCATCACAGCCCATCTTCACGGATCAGTGTTAAAACAGTATAAGCCACGTCATACCTGTCATTACTTAAATAATTCCCACGTCTAATGTGTAGAGCATATCATGAATTGCAGTATGCAACACAGGAATTTTAGAAGCAAACATACCAATAACAAGGGTAAACAGAGCAGTACTGAAGAGAAGATCAGAAGTGATAATGCAGATATTAGTACAGTCTAATTCTTCACAAATTCAATACAGTAATGTGATCGTTGTAAATGGCTGAAGTAAAATGATTTTTCTGTTTGATGGTACATGGTTACAAAGCCTAAGAATTATCTTATGCAGAAGTAAAATATTTTTTGTACTTGAAGATACATGCTTACAAAGCCTAAGAATTACCATATACAGTTCAGTGTACTGAGTATTTACATGTTTTGTCACAAGTTTGCTATTATCTTTTAAATGAAAATATATTAAAGGTTTTTTGACTTATTCCACATCTATCAGGACCATCTCACTTGGGATCTGTGAAAGCTAGATCAGAATATTTGTATTTCCTTGTAAGTACACTCTAAAACAAAACAAAAATATGGCGAATCACGAAGGAATTATCCGAATGGAACAGAAACCGGTAGATGTGAAGCACATGTACAAACAAACAAATGATAACAGTTCCAGAAAAATTGTATAATTTTTTCAAGAAAAAGAGCTTCACAAATTGAGCAAGTCAACAACGCGTTGATCCATCTATGGCCCTTATGCAACCAATTATTTGTCTCAGCATTGATTGATGCACTTGTATGTTCTCCTGAGGGATATCGTGCCAAATTCTGTCCAACTGGGTCATTAGATCGTCTGAATCCCGAGATGGTTGTAGGCCCTTGCCCATAATGTTCCAAACGGTCTCAATTGAGGATAGATTCGGCGGCCTTCCTGGCCAAGCTGGGGTTTTGCACGCACGAAAACAAGCGCCAGGGAATTGACGTGCTGAAACGTAAGCCCACGATAACTGGCTACGAAGGGCTTAGGATATCATCGACCTACCGCTGTGCCATCAGGGTATGGCGTATGACAGCCAACAAGATACTGCTGTGAAATGAAATGCCAGACCATCACTGCCTGTTATCTGGTCGTTTTGCGGATGACAGCCAGTTTGCTATCTCACCGCTGACCGGAGCGTCTCCAGACACGTCTTCGACCTGTAATCTGACTGACTAGAGGAGAAATGTCGTCAGTGATGAAGTCTCGCATCGAACACAGACCCGATGCCCAGAGAAGAGGAGTCTGGTCACGCTCCAGATAGCAGGGGGATACCAAACTGACTGTCTTTCGCCATATGGCGCGACAACCAGGATTGATGGTCCGGGGTGCCATTTGTTTTTATAGCTGGACCGCTTTGGTTGTCCAAAAAAATGGCTCTGAGCACTATGGGACTTAACATCTGTGGTCATCAGTCCCCTAGAACTTAGAATTACGTAAACCTAACTAACCTAAGGACATCACACACATCCATGCCCGAGGCAGGATTCGAACCTGCGACCGTAGCAGTCGCGCGGTTCCGGACTGAGCGCCTAGAACCGCTAGACCACCGCGGCCGGCTTTTGGTTGTCCAGTACGGCGGTATGTCGAGATACTTTACTGCTCGTTATGTTGCCTTTCTCGATCTCTTGGGCTTACATTTCAACAAGATAATAACCGTCTGCACACGGCGAGAATTTGTACTGGTTGTCTTCCAGCTTGTCGAATGCTACCTTAGCCAGGAAGTTCACCGGATCTCTCCCCAACTGAGACCGTTTGGAGCATTATGGGCAGGGCCCTCAAACCAGCTCGAGATTTTGACGGGCTAACGTGCCAGTTGGACAGAATCTGTCACGGTATCCCTAGAGGGCGTCCAACAAGTCTGGCAAGCCGAATAATTGCTTGCATGAGGACTAAAGGTTGGTCAACGCTTAATTATCCTGCTGAATTTGTGAAACTCTTTCTCTTGGATAAATCATCGAATTTTTCTGAAGCTTTTATCATTTGTTTGCCCGTACATGTACATCGCATCTACCAATTTCCGTCCCATTCGGATAACTCCTTCCTGGAGAGTCGTTTTCTTCCTTTTGTTTGTGGAATGTATTTCTTCTGTATTCTCTTTCTTGTGATATGTTGAACATCCTGCAGAATCTGCTCACAGTGCACGTTTTTGAAAGAATAGTACGTGTAGCGTTATATCATCCAAGTATCGTTCAGAATAATGTTTAAAATCAGATAACTTTTGCACATAAGAAAAGAGGATATTGTACTCGTTTTCAGAAAATAGTAATTAGGTAGCATTTCTCCATGCGAATGGATCAGAGGAGACTAGTTTTATCCATCAATCTCCGCCAGATTAAAGTTCTAATGAAGTACAAGATTTTATGTACAGTATATTAGTGTTTTAGTACTTTCACTTGTAAAATGGGAAAGCAAGGTAATTAGAAAAGAGGTAGAAGGTTTAGCGCGGGACCATAAGCATTTGTTTGCGAGCAGAATAGATTTACGTGTAAAAATCATGCTTAAAACTAGAAATGCCAAAGAACGCTTTTTCGTCGTCTTCCCAGAGCGCGTCGAGGCGTGGAAAACAAAGGAGGCGGATCACGTCTTTTTAGGGTGGCCGTTCCTCAGGCTCCCCACTGGTCACGGGAAGGAAGGAGTGCGGTGCCGGAGCTTCTTGTAGCACACCGCGGCAGCGTGCAGCTGGTCCAGCTCCAGTTCCAGGTGCAACTGCTGACCACTGGAGCCTGCAGCGCGCGCCGCGCCGCCACTCAGCTGCGACGCAGTCTGTGCTTAGGGGGGCGGGGAGACGCGGCCAACCGCTCCAAACGGTGATCTGTTATGCTGAACACGAACTAGAAGACATTCGGTTGCCTCGAGATTTGATCTGATGGATAATCTTCATCCATTAACGTTGTAACACCTTCACAACCGCATTTTACCTAAGGCGTGTACACAGCATACAACGACGAATTTAATTTATAGATGACTTGGGGGCATAAAGCGTGCAAATTTCAGTACACAGAGCTGCCACCTATTCAGCAAGAATAGCACTAACACGGCTGAGCATACGGGAGCTTCGTTCCATGCTGTATCCACTCTGTGCCAGAGTTCATTGAACGAAGTGGCATGCGAGTGATGGCACTCCAGTCCTTGGCTAACTCATGGCTAGATGTTCTCTGTGGGTGAGGAATCTGGACAAAATGATATCTAGGGCAACAGTCAAACACCCCCTGCGTGAAGGTGTAATGTCTTGCCTTCACTTTTTGTCAGACATCGTCACGGACACCTCGAAGGTAGGGCGATAAACAACCAACCCCTTTTGTATCCTTTAGTGATTCAGATGTTTGGCCTAGCAAGGACGTGGACGCGTCAGAGGTACTAAGACTGCGAGCGACTGCTGCAGGCTGCCGTCATAATGAGACCCGAGATATGAACATTACGTGGCGCAACCCGGTGGCGACTGTTTCCCGCTCAGCCTGTGGCCGGGGCTCGCGGTGCTGGCCATTCCTTGCTGCACTTCATAGCTGTTCGTATCGCGCGACTGCACAGCCAAGCTGACTCATTTTGTTTCTGGTCTCAAGTGGCTACCGATTTGAAACCATTGTATTGCTATACGTATGTTTTTGGATAGGGTCAGCCTTTAGCAAAACACAGTTTTGTTTTCTAACCCAAACATGTTTCACTGGGGTTGCAGCATCTTCAGTGGGCTTTTTATTTTTCATCTGTTAAAAATAAACAATGTTCTTTACTGTTTGCATACATGTAGCTATAGGTTTTTAAATCGTAATTACAGATATTTAAAAAAAACACATAAATTGTGAGTTCATACCTGTTTACCATATGGTGTGGTTTTTCTGATGTGGTAAACAGGTATGAACTCAGAATTTAAGTGTTTTTTTTTTCAAATATCTGTAAGTACGATTAAAAAACCAATAGCTACATATAAACAAACAGTAAAGAACATTCTTTATCTTTAACAGATGAAAAATAAAAAGCCCACTGAAGATGCTGCAACTGCAGTGAAACATGTTTGGGTTAAAAAACAAAATTGTGTTTTGCAAAAGGCGGACCCTATCCAAATACACACTTATTGTTAAAGCAAACCCCAATATGATTATTGTATTGCTACGCCGACTTCGCTGCGTCCCATACTTTTTAGTGTATCGTCCACTTCGCGAATTTAATCTATTGCGGATTTATAGGAAGATGTGCTAGTTTTCTTCTGGTTCGATCTACCCACGGGAACAAGTGACGATAAAGCGCTTCTGCCCAATCCACGCATGAAAGAAAAACACCCAGTCTCCGACCCCACTCCCTGCCTCCGCCTCTCTCTGCCTCTGTCCACCCGACCAGACACAACCCCTAGCTCAGCTGAAATGCAACACAGGCATTGTGTGGAACCTGAAGAAAACTTTGCCAGCCAAGACCGCTAAAAAATCATTTTTTGGATGACCAGTTTCGACTGAGCTATGCTGTCATCATTAGATCTGCTGGAGGATGAACGGCAAATGATAGGAAATATGTTTTACGGTCATGACCACGTGACACGATAAAGTGTACCACAAACTTTGGAATTGTAACGTACCTTACACCTCAAAATATTACAAAACATTGTTCATTAGTGTTATAAGTCTTTACTCATTGCATATACGCTTCTCACTATCATGAAAACAAATTGTCATGTCAAGTGTTATATTACTATGTACAAACATAGATATAACTGTATTGCGCCGATTACAGTATTGTTCATGTTCACCACCAGCTGGCGACTTACAGAGAAGTGGTGTAAACACAACGACCACCATGAATGTCCACCAAATGGCAGTGTCACGGTTGACTGGATTATCATCTTGTATACAACACAAAACGTACAAAATGATTTCATATAATAATTGTTAACACATTTTTAAGAAACACTTTTATTTAAATTAATGTATAATCCAGATCAGAGAAATACAAAACTTTTTTTGTATAATTACAGAATATAACTTTGATAAATTTTGTAGAATAAACCTTCTTAGCGATCTTGGCTTGTGAAGTTTTCGTCTTTTAGTGTACACAGCGTGTCACTCCCGTACTGACGATGTTAGGTGTATATAACAGGCAATGTGTGTCCAACCGACGCCTTGTAGGAGCATAGGGGTGTGTATTTATGTTAGTGTGTTTGTATGTGTGTTTTCTGTGTGTATTGTGTGTGTGTGTGTGTGTGTGTGTGTGTGTGTGTGTGTGTGGTGTGTGTGTGTTGTGTGTGTGTCTGTTGATTACTCAAAGCTTCTGCTTTTCTGTGAATGGTCGACTTTAATTCAATTCAGTTATCTCACTTTCATTTCGTTTAGAAGGAAAAGAAAAGTGAAGAAGACCAAAAGAAAACAAGGAAGAACTGTTTTTCTGCAAGACTCACCGGCATTTATTTATCTGAACAATAATGATTAACATCAGCGTCGTACAGGAGAAAGCATAAAACTTTACGGTCAAATGACTATAAAATTATATCGTCCATAGACAGTCGACAATAGTATGATTAGTTACGAATCAAAACGCTGGGTACGAAAACCAAAGAAGTGAGGAGATTATGCTTTTAAAAATCAGTGTATCAAATCAGCACCGTTGTTCACGTTTGCAGGAACAGGTAACTTGATGATCCCATTGTATAATACGCTGGACAAAAATATTTCAGAATGCGTCAAATATGTAACAGCGGCAAAAAGACGGGTAACTGCAGGGTACTTCAATGCTCCGAAATGGAACGTAAGTGAACGGAAGGAAGATGAGGAAATAAATGGAAGAAAGCGATATTAATTCGGATTAGTGTAGTTATGGGAGCAGGATTTGGTACTAGCTCATCCTCTTCACGTATATCCATTATGACTTGCTTTTTTTTACTTAAATATTCGGAAGAAAGAGTTCTCATGCCAGCTGGAACGTATTTGCCAAGATACTTCATACGGATCGTCTTCTTCGTTCTACTTTTAACTACTCTTTTTTTGTCATGCTTGTTTACTCGCAACTTATTGCTCAGTGCCAGAAAAGCAGACGAGGAGTCACCTGATGCAATACCTATCGAACGAGTGTGAATTTGCAAATAGTATTTTCATCTGTTGTTGTAGATATGTCAACACATACTGCTGTTAGTAAAGATATATATCCTTGAGCTAAGTTCTTCACTTTTACATTAGACACGATTTCGTCTGACACAAATATCATGCAATAACTAGCGGCTGTAAACGTACCTTGACGGGTAAATCATGTTGGAAGCTTAAGAGCAGAACAGCTAACTACGAATTTTGTATAGTACGATGTGTACCATGAATAATCCGGGTAATTAATGTTCATAAAGGGTTAACGGATGAGTGAAAATTATGTATTTCTTAACGAAAAGTAGTAATCCTATTTGTGTGACCCTGGAACTTTGCTCGCGGGATACTTAAACAGAAAATTATGGAAAACATACGAGAGGTTAAAAATCTGCCATAAGTACTATTGCTCTATCGACAAAGACAGAACGTGGACCATTTCGTATTCCTTGAACACTGCTCCAAAGCTTGTATTCAGTTTAAAAACCACATTATATTTACAACTAAAGCTGCCGTATTCTTGGACCGTAATTTCTGTAGCTAGTTCGGACTTCGGACAGGACACCACCATGTGGCACTCATAAAGTATAAACTGCTCAATACAGTATAAATGTACTTATTTCGATAGGTTCTGTAAATTTACGCTTGGTAATTGTACATATAATAACGAAAGCGTGATGACTAAGAGATTTAACAAAGTCTCAGAAACACGTATCTCATATGCGCGTTCGCACTAAATCTTCTGTATACAATATGGCAATAATTATCCAGTCTCCGTTGGATACATTACAGCAAAGGGCATCCAGTCTAGTGCTCCACCTGCATGCAGTAAGCCGGAATGCATCTCGAGGTAGTTTGTTTGATGCAGAAACTGTTACGACTATTATGTTTCCAAATTGCGTATATGTACATATGTAATAGCTATTTCTAAATGTGCTGAAACTGAAAATATAAAAAAAGATGTACTATCGAAACTCGTTTATATTTCACACCTGCCAAATGATTACGTTCCACCGAAACCTGTTTCAAAAATAAAAGTTATAAATGTATAACATCTTCGGTGGAGAAACTAATTTTTTTCTTAGACTGTAGTCCTATAGGACAAGAACTACTGAAAGAGACTTATTTTTGAGCAATTATGTTATAGCCGGTATGGGTAATGCACGGGTGAAAGAGCACACACGTAACCAGTGAGACTCTATCGCAACCGAAAAAGGATTACAAGGCAAAACCGCTACGAAAAGAATGCGTAAAAGATTTGAAGAAACATGTTCCTGTTGAATGGATTGCAGCGTACGGTTCACTGCTGTTTAAACGAAGTGGAAAATTAAGATACAAACATATGATGCGTTCACCGAATACCATCCTTACATCGAAAATATAATAACTGACTCAAAACTTACAAATAAAAAGGTCAGTCATGTGTTAAAATGGATCAGCATTCTCCTGAGATGAAGTCCTCTTATTAAGGGCAGGTGTGGGAAAAGGAGGGAGGCGAGAGGGAACGTCATGTTGGCTCTATGTTCTGTGTGTGAAGGTTACTTGACTGCACTCACTCCACTTTCACGTAGCTGACTTCCTTGACATTTAGCGCTCATCTACTGATGATAAGCTGGGGCGAATTGGTTCACAGGACCGAACATTCTAAGCCAACTTCACAATACTTCTGCTTCACACGGTAGAGGAATGGGTCCAATATCAGGTTTTTACGAAGCATATATGTTGTAGTGGGACATATGTATCACACTATTTTTTAGTCTATTTTTATTCAGTAGCCTGCAGACCTTTAAATTGAGTCTTTCTTCTATGAGGCTTAAAAAATATGTGTGTTAACCTACAAGTGTTTCCTTTCAACAAATTATTGTTCACTGTAGCCCAGTAACGAAACGCATAAATAGCAGTGGAACTGGAAAAATATTCGTAGAACATTGGACACTGTGCTAAATAAAAAAGGATGAGTGAGAAACCAAACAAAAAGTGAGACTGAAGATTAGTCTCAGCTGTATGTGCACGTTTGCAAAAAGTACACATTATATGAAACATATGCAACAACGGAATGATCACATTTTGATAAACGTATAATACATGTATCATCATCTGTAGAAGGGCGCAGGAATGGAGGTTTCTTGTCAATTTGAGCAGCACCAGTTCGATTAATAAGAGTCAAACTGTTTTGTAGACTTCTAGTTTATCATGGTGGCCACTGTAGACGGAAAATCATCTCGAGGGACGAAAGATGGGAAAAACAGGCCACGGCTTTAGCAAATCATACAAATTGCTCTGTTACCCTTCAGTGGAACTACTGCAAGCGTGCTTTACTCACTTCTTCCTATAAACAGGAGACTAGATAAGAGCAGGACAGTAATGGACATTATTTCACCATCATTGACTGTGTGTCTGCGGATATTGTGCAGTTTCTGCAGAAATTCGGGAGAATTCTCGACTCGCGTTTGCTTTCTTATGAAGATTATGCTGTTTCCTTTCCGTAGTCCTCTGGCTGCTTCGACACGACCCATTCCCCTGTGCCACCCTCTTCATCTCCAAGGAGCACTTGCACTCTGAGTTGTTTGTTGGATGAAGTCCAACGTCTTTCTTCCCCTACACTTATTACCCTCCACAGTTCTGTAGTATCATGATAGCTTTTTACTGATGTCTTAGCAAAAATTCTATCTTCTGACCCTTCCCCTTTTCAGTATTTTCTACAAGTTCCTATCCTCACCGATTCTGCGCAGAACCTCCAATTATCTCTTCAGTGCACCTATCGTTTCAGAATCTTTCAACAGCATTTTATCTCAAACGCTTCGATTCTCTTCTTTTCTAGTTTTCCCCACAGTTCAAGATTCACTTCCATACAATGCCGTGCTAAAAATGCACTTTCTCAGAAATTTCTTCCTCAAATGAATTTTAATTCTAGCGAGGAAAGTGTAAGATGATCAAAAGCAATGTTCTTGAATAGATTAAAGATTTTCTGTCACATTATTTTAACATTACAGTGACAGTGTAAAGAATTACTCATAACTTATCATTATTAACAGGACCAAACTTTCTGGGAGACAGGCGTTCATCAAGTATTGTACAGCTGAGAGGGCGACTTTGACGACCTGACTAGAGTGCGTTTTGAAGTTGTCAGTTGTGAGTCAAATGACTCACTGGAGCCGGCCGTGGTGGCCAAGCGGTTCCAGGTGCTTCAGTTTGGTACCGCGCGACTGCTACGGTCGCAGGTTCGAATCCTGCCTCGGGCATGGATGTGTGTGGTGTCCTTAGGTTAGTTAGGTTTACGTAGTTCTAAGTTCTACGGGACTGAGGACCTCAGATGTTAAGTCCCATAGTGCTAGGAGCCATTTGGACCATTTTTTGACTCACTGGGTCGCATCGCATTTCAGGCAGGCAGAATTGTGACTGACATAGTTATGCTATGTATCGAATAATATAAAGTAAATGTCGACGATAGATAAGCAGTGGAAGTGGGATGAGAAGAAGGAAACTGGAAGATTCATAGGAAACAATGAGAATAAGGAGTTACTAAGAAATTTGTGTTTGGATTTAACTCTCCTCGTCTATAAAGGTTAAAAATGACGTTTGAATAACAAGATATGGTGATGTGGTGTACTTATTTCAGCCAAACTTTAGTGGTATTAGTGGAGAAATTTTTAAAAATGAAACCGAAAAGCGTGAAAATAGTATTGTAAACGTAGCCGTGATAGCAAGCGCAAGTTGAATATTCTTACATTTGAAATTTCGTCAAACAGACAATGATTAAAATTACATAAAGTGTCTATGTGAGTTCTTGAACATAAACTATCTCCATAGTATGTATCAAAGTGTACAATAAACCTATTGGCCTATATCTCTGACAGCGGTCTGTTATAGAATTTTGAAACGTTTTGCACTTGCGTAGTGCGACGTTTCTGGGGATCGAAAATCTTCTATATAGGAATAAGGTTGATTTTTTCCGAAAACGACGATCGTGTGAAACCCAGGTCTGTTTGCTCGTCCACGAGGCCTAGAAACCTGTAGATACTGGCGCAGAGATTAACGCAGTCTTCCTGAACTTCCAGAAGGCTTTCGACACACTTACATGTGTTTTATGCGGATAATGCGGTGGTATACAGACGAAACTGTAGGTTAGGTATTACTAATTAATAATATTCTGCAACCAGCGACACTTTTTTCTTTTTCCTTTTTTTTTAATGTACTGATTGCTGCCCAATGTGTTTCGGAGCTACAACTCCATTTTCAAGGACTTTATGGATGTACTGGGCGTTACATCTGTTTTAGTTTTCCACCTAACAGTAACACAACGACACAGTTTTTAGATTTAACGAGATAAACTATACCTCAGGCAGGATTAAGAAGATAAATTGTAGAAATAAAGTATAGTATCACGTTATTTGCCTCTGACCACATGATTTTCATGAATATGAAAATACGGCCTCTTAATTTGGACAGGAACGAAAACAAGCAAGAACTAGAATAGTGGAGATTCCACAAACTTCAATGACTGGTATAACATACATTTACTTTTCACAGACTGGATTACATTAACCCGATTAAGAATTTACTTAATTTGAATACTGAATAATAATCAGGGATGGCAGAAAATGTCAATTATAACTCGTACGCACTCACTGTTTGCCAGATCATAATATAAAAGACCAATGATTCAAATTTAGGCCGAATTTAAACAGCTATAAAAATTACCAAAACTTCATGAGCAGAAGCCACTAATAAAAAATTTACTAAAACTGAGCCGGCAACATAAAAGAAACAGCCAAAAAATTATTATACTAAAATACAAAAGACCAGATGAGAGCAAAAGATTTAAAACATCATAAAACAGACACTGCAGCGAGGTTTACAGGTTTCCACAATAATATTCAAGTAAGTCAAACTTATATTAAATAAGAATGACCGTTGATATATCAACCACTAATAAAATGTTTAAATATCTCAAGGAAGCATAAGTTTATAAAATGGGAGCCTCTTAAAATGGTTCAAATGGCTCTGAGCACTATGGGACTCAACTGCTGAGGTCATTAGTCCCCTAGAACTTAGAACTAGTTAAACCTAACTAACCTATGGACATCACAAACATCCATTCCCGAGGCAGGATTCGAACCTGCGACCGTAGCTGTCTTGCGGTTCCAGACTGCAGCGCCTTTAACCGCACGGCCACTTCGGACGGCGGAGCCTCTTAACTTTAAACTGCTGCATTAGAGGCCACTGCTGCGCTTGGAAGAAATCTAACTGCAAAAGACCGCGCGAGCTTTCGCTGGCTAAGCCTTGAGCACAGAATTGCAAAAACAGGCGGCTGTGTAAGCCGACTGCGGCCAGGTTGACTGGGTCTAACAAGGATCAGTTCAAAATGGTTCAAATTGCTCTGAGCACTATGGGACTTAACATCTGAGGTCATCAGTTCCTAAACTTAGAACTACTTAAACCTAACTAACCGAAGGACGTCACACACATCCATGCCCGAGGCAGGATTCGAACCTGCGACCGTAGCAGCAGCGTAGTTCCGGACTGAACCGCTCGGCCACACCGGCCGGCTTTGTACTTACATTCTGACACTATTTAAATTAGGAAACTTTACCGAAACGCAGGAAGACGTGCATAGTATCGATGCTTGGTGCAGGGAATGGCTGATGATATCACTGTTCGACATGGGTTCTATTTCTGATATTAAAGTATGTGCTTCTAGACCGTTTCACCGTGGGAAATTCAAATATGTAAACAAAATATCGTTGTCATGGATACTTTTTATGTAATATGTATATATATGTATATTCACAATTCATGGCAAACATAGAGACGTTATAGAGAAATACGGGTATGTTGCCGCATCCAGTAGTGATAGAACGTGTTAATTTCTTGTGCGACACCAGGTGGGAAGCATCAGACATCATTAGGTTATCTCCCGCCACACCTATGTCATTAAGACCACCTGAAACATCTCATTAACTTGAACGGCGACAGCCGGTCGCTGCCTCGGCAGTAAAGCTTCACGCCTCCTAGGGGCAGGTGCATCGAGTTTACAACAGTGGTGTTAGCCGCAATTTGTGTCAGTCTTAACGAGTGGGTGTTTTGGCTGACAAGTAACTGCCTGTCATATTTCCGAGCACGGTTGAATTTTTTAGTTCCTGTGTGTAAACTGATTGAGCCTGGTGCTGAAGGTAAAACGACTGCTTGTTTTTACACATCGGCATCCTCTAGTTCCCTACTATTAATTTAATACAGGTGTATTACCAAAGTGGTATTTTTAAATTTGCAGAAATGCCACGTCGTCGGGGATGTCGATATAAGCCGGACAACTTCTGCTATATCTGTGGAAAGTTCACTTTTGCCAGAAATAGGAACAAAATTTCTTCAGTCATAAAGAAAGCATACAAACATTACTTTGGAGTAGAGGTAGGAGACCAAGATAAAGAATGGGCACCACATTTCTGTTGTGCTACATGTTACTGCAAACTAATTCAGTGATGGAAAGGTAAAGAGAATGTGGCGTTGTTTGCTGTTCCCATGGTGTGGAGGGAGCCTAAGGACCATGTTACTGATTGTTATCTCTGTCTAACAAAACTTCCGGGTTTTACAAACAAAAAGTCGAAGAGGCACATTGTTTACCCAGATCTGCCTTCAGCGACAATGCCAGTGCAGCATTCCGACAACCTTCCAGTACCTTCAAGAGCTCGAGGTCAAATTCCGAGTGACAGTGAAATAAGTAGTACTGAAGAAATCATAGATGATGATTCTTTATATCACTGCACAAGTGAGTCATCGCCACATTAGTTAACACAGGCAGATTTAAATGATTTAGTACGTGATCTAGGACTAAGTAAACAAAAGGCGCAGCTGCTTGGTTCAAGATTACAAGAGTATAATCTACTGCACCAAAGTACTAAAATCAGTGTGTTCAGACACAGAGAACATGCCTTTATTTCTTATTTTTCAACTGACGAAGCACTGATATTTTGCAATAACGTTGCTGGCCTGATGAAAGTGCTGAACTTCACTTATATTTCACAGGAGTGGAGACTTTTCATAGGTGCATCGAAAACAAGTCTGAAGGGTGTTTTGCTCCATAATGGAAATAAAATACCCTCTGTTCCAGTAGCTTACGCTAGTTTGACAAATGAGAATTACGAATTCCTACAAAGGATGCTAAATTCATTAAAATACAATAAACACAAATGGAAAATAAGTAGAGATTTCAAGGTAATTGCTATGGTACTGGGAATGCAACAAGGCTACACAAAGTATGCCTTTTTTCTTTGCGAGTTTGATAGTCGAGACCGAAATTCTCACTACGTGAAAAAGAAATGGCATAGGCGAAGATGGAAAGTTGGCGAAAAGAATGTATAACGTGAAAGTCTGGTAGATCCTGAATATACACTACTTCCACCGCTTCACATCAAACTTGGCCTGATGAAACAATTCGTGACTCAGGCCATAGATCCAACAGGCTGTCGGTTTGCATATCTAGCTACCAAATTTCCCCGTCTTTCAGCTGCAAAAATAAAGGAAGGTTTATTTGTGGACCCACGAATCAGGGAGCTGCAGAAAGATGCAAATTTTGAAGCATGTTTAACTGATAAAGAAAAAACCGTATGGGACTGTTTCAAGATGGTGTCGGAAAACTTCCTCGGAAGAAGAAGAGCTACTAACTACAAAGCAATGGTGAAGGATATGATCAAATCATATCAGGATTTGGGGTGCAATATGTCTTTGACGGTACATATGATGGACTCTCATCTGGACTACTTCACAGAGAGTTGTGGTGATGTATAGGATGAACATGGGGAAAGATTCCATAAAGACATTTCTACCATAGAAAGGCGCTATGAAGGGAAGTTGGTACCTCCTACGTTAGCAGATTATTGCTGGAATATCATTCGAGAGAAGAAAGATTCAAAATACAAGAGAAAAAAGTGATGTGCATTACAAGGCAGTGGCTCATTGTTTGTCAATTTTCTGTAATTTCTCATGTCAAATAAATGCTTCAAAGTGTATACACAAAGGTTACTGTGTTATATGTTAGATCCCACCCTCCATTAATGTGATGAACTTATAACATCATAAAGATGTGCATTTGTTTGTCGAATTTCACCTCACGTTTGCTGCACTATATCAGAAACTGAAAACAGAAATAAAATTGCGATTACTCATAAACTATCCCTGACAGAAAGAAACCAAAACCAGTTTTCAATTCAGAACTCAGAATAAAACTAGGATCACAATATTTTTTATCAGAAATAGAAAAAAAGGTTTTTTTGTAGAACAGTGTATTCAACGTAAAAAATATAGCGTATTGCTTATAAATAGACATCTATTACCGTATCATTACAGGTCTACAGAACAATCACTGGAAGCAGTTAAATCAATAAAATTTCAGGGAGTACGCGTACGGAGAAATTTAAAGTGGAGCTGCCACACAAAACAAAACGCAGGAAAGGTAGAAAAAGAATGAGATTCATTGACAGAATCACCAGGAAAGGAACTCGTAGTTCAGCCACAAAGAGGTTATCTCACGAAATCCTCATTCGACCAATACGTGAGATCTGCTCATCGGCCTAGGATCCGAACCAGATAGAACTGATAGAGAAAATATAGAAGATTCAAAAGAGCAGCGCCTTTCTTTACAGGTTCATTTTGCAAGCTCAAAACGTCAGGAGGTGCCGAGCTAACTCCAAGACAACTCCAGATGGTGCAAGAGAGTTCTTCTGCATCACGAAGAGCTTTATTGTTAGTTACGTCAGCGCACGTCCCTACAGGACTCGGCCAATATATTGTTTCCACCTGTGTTCATCACATGAAACGACCATGAAAGTAAAATTAGAGATATTCGAGTTCACACGGAGGCTTATCAACAATCGCTCTTACTGCGGACCATAGGCGACTGGAATTGGAAAATGTGGAGTGAGAGTGGTACACAAAGGACCCTCCGCGAACACCGTAAGATGGTTTGCGGTGTGTAGACATCGATGTAGATGTAGAACAATAACCGAAGTATATTAAAAATTCGGAACACGGGCTTGTGTTTGGTGCTAGCCATACTGCCACAGCTTTTTACTTGTGTGTGAGTTCTTCACCTCCTACCATATATCTTCCGTTTACCTTTAATTAAATTTGGTACCACTACTATTCATAGAACTACAGGCGAGTGGGAGGTGAGGAGTTTACAACTTGTAATGGAAAAAAAATAGAAATGAGCATATGGCATAGTTGGCCGGGAGGCCCTGTGCGGCGAAGTTCGGCAGCCAAGTGCAAGTCTTATTTCATTCGACGCTACATTGGGCGACTTGGTGCCGGTGGTGAGGATTAGATGATGATGAGGACAACACGGCCGAGAATCGGACCCGAGTCCGCTTGCGTGGAAGACGAGCACGTTACCACCCATCTATGCAGGCGGACACAACTTTTAATACAAGGATGAAAAACAAAACTGAAGTAGTGCATCACAGGTATAATCAGTATCGTTTGGAATTCGCCCGTCTTTTGGTTTAAATTTTTTTTTAATTGTCATCCTGTATTTTATGTTACTATTTGACTTCCGCTCACTGCTCGCTGCATATAATATCAGATTGTTTATAAAGGTCAAAACAGATCTGTACGTAGAACTAATTCCTAATGTCGCCATGCAGAGAGTAGCAAAGTGTGCAGGGCGTAACAGAAACATTTGCATCACAAAGTAAAGGAATCTCGAATGTACCCAAGAATAAAGGTTGCTGATATTTTTCCGTAGGTCAAATATTTCAAATTTTACCTTTGTTATCATTACTTGGGGTGCAGGTTGGAAGAATAAATATGTTTCTTGACTTTGAATACGGACTCTCGGGATGTAGAGAGTAAGTCTGTAATGAATGAACAATGCCTTTCTCGCGGCACTGGAATTTGCTGATCATCAATGCAACGCACTCGCACTTACTGTACACACCTCTGGAAAAGAGTGTACTTCCTCTTTGATTTGTCTCAACTTATAGAACTTAGTTACTATTCCAAATTGACAAATAATGATCAACAGTTGGGATTACTCTAGTGAATAGCATTTCATATTGATTCCCACGATTTAATGTACAGATCTGAAGTCTCAACACTTGAATTTTTGTGGTCCATTGCGTCACATCGCCGAAGTTAAACGTTGTCGGGCTTGGCTAGCACTTGGATGGGTGACCGCCCGGACCTCCCGAGCGTTGCCAGCAAGCGGCGTGCTCTCAGCCTTTGTGAGGCCCATTGAGGAACTGCTTGACTGAGAAGTTGCGGTTCTGTTCACGAAAACTGGCAAAGGCTGGGATTGCGGAGAGCGATGTGCTGACCACATGCCACTCCACACCCGCATCCGGAGACGCATCGGCCGAGGATGAAGCGGCGGGCGTCGATACCGTAGGGCCTTCCGAGGCCTGTTCAGAGGGAGTAGTTTATTTTTTACTTTAAATCACTCTGTAAACTCTTAGATGCTTGATGGGTCACACATTCCAGCGCTTGGTCTCCTAACATATAGCCAACCGATATCGAGGCTCTTCGATTATTTTCGCGCAGTACGTAACATTTATAACTTTCGACAGTCAACTCTCAGTCGTACCTCGATATTCTGCAGCTTATATAAGTGCATAGGTGTGTGTGTGTGTGTGTGTGTGTGTGTGTGTGTGTGTGTGTGTGTGTGTGTTACTAAGGTCATAGTTTCTTTGTTTTATATATGATTGCAGGCTTTCTCGGCGTATTTTAACTATGTATCAGCCGAGTGGCGTCGTCGTCTTGTTGCAACGTTTCAATGGATTCCATATCCATCATCTTCAGGCGAAATCAAGAAGATCCATTGAAACGTTGCATCAAGACGACGACACCACTTGGCTGATAACCCGAGGAGATTTCATAGTTTCTCTGTTATTAATGTTCACCACACAATGCTTCACCACTGAGTGCCGTAAAACCTGCACCATAAGTGGCGGTCAGCAAGGAAGAAGTGCTCAATGTGGCCTGAAGAAGGAAGTATACTAAGAAAGCCAGCTAGCTGAACTGATTTATTAACAGTACTACAGAGGATATGGCACACATAGAAACCCCGCCCGGTGGAGCTGCAAGAACCGTAGGTTAGAGCGAAAACGTGAAAGGAACTATTTAACGGTAGATGTTTTTTTCCACAATCATGCATCCATTTTTCCCGTTCCAAGCGCTTACTGCAACACCGTATTTCACAGAGTGGTCGAGCTCCAAGAAGAAAGCCATAGATAAAAGCGAACAGGTCGGTGCATTGTTACACGACTTCCAATATTGAACAAGTGCTCATAGCTCTTAAGGTATGCCTGTTGGTGCTCATGTTTACTGCACTTTTTATATTGTTTTAGTCCATACAACCACCTCTGGAAGTTGCCTATTCTACAGTCTTAGCAACAACAGTACCTGTACACGTATTCCACAGACAAAGGTATTAGAACGGTTTTCGCTTTTCACTTTCGACTCATCCATTTCCAGTACAGGGACTCTTCTTCAAACTGATACATTTATCCCTCTCCATCATCGTGGAAAGTCAGTAACATCACCACGGAATCACGGAATAAAAATACATTTACAGGGCAGCGCCTTTAACTTTGACGCATTCTGGAGTCGTTGGATGACGCTTCCGAACATGGGTTCCTATGTAAAACTTGATCTACTAAGTCCCCCTACGACATTTAGAATTGTGTAGCTTGAATTGTGGAACACCCTTTATATATATGAACTTATTTCTGAATCCTTTCTATCCAGACCTACTCATTCCTTTGTTACTTATGCTTGACACAGTTTTACCATGCATACCCTCCGTATTACTGTAAGTTGTCTTTCCAGTCACGGCCAGTAACTCTTCTAATGTATCAGAGTGTGAGTTAATGAGCATTTCGCTATTATGTAAATATATGCATGAAAGAGTCAGCCTTCACGAATTCTGAAACGAACCCTGTCGTCCAGGACCGTGTGCCGCAAAGATTGCAGATTCGCCACGAGTTGGGGAAATTCACAGGCGTCTATTATGCTGAATGAAGCGTTAGCGCTGTAGTGTGCGACTGAGACAGAGGAGAACCTACGTCACAGCGAAATCCCGCAGAAGGCGTTTGTGGACAGGAAGACGTAGCACTGTTAAATATGGTGGAACTAAGATCGGCCATAAAGGGAAACAGTTATGAAAACCATTTAATTCTGTAGTAATTTCGAGAATGAAGCCATAGTTAATTTAATCTACCATCCTCCATAGATTTTCACGTTGATCCCAATAAAACTTGATTATCGATCACATCTATAATAGTTTAGGATTTACCGTTAAAGTGAAATTAACAAGTTTTGTAACAAAGACCTGAGTCCTAAAAACTGAACGCTTTGGTCGATCTTAACGATCGACATTTCATAGAGAAGCACATCATTAAAATGACAAATGTTGTAAATATTGGCCCTGTAACTTTATTTGTTTAAAATATATAGTAAATTTAAATTATCAGTATTTTCAGTTAAGTATCAGATCATCATTTCCACACAAAACACACTGAACCATGACAGCATGACACCTTATTGAATCATTAGGTAACAGAATATTTGTTGTAAAGTTTAGTGCATGATAGTTGCTTTTGTTCTTTATTTATTTATCAAAAAGCACATTCGCGCAATGCTACTGGCCGTAACATTCAAAGTTAAGAAGGATATTATATTGGTTTTATGTAAAAGAATTTAACTTTTATGATTTAAGGGGTATTATTGTCACTTTATTTAGAATGTGAAATCTGTCAAGCTTTGATTATTTAAATATGTTAAAATGTAAAATAATGTAGAATAAGCTGTATCCAATCAGATGGACGGCTTCAGGGAAGGGAACTGCACTAGTCAATTGAGAGACGATGTTCGGCACGCCAGAGTTCGGCTGGAGACACCAAAGTGGACAGTGCGGATGGAGACATGAAAGCGGACGGTCGGTCTTTAGATAGCTAGGAAGTGAAACGACTTAGAAAATTTCGCGTTTTGTGGTATCGCGGGACTTAATCTTTGAGCTGTGAGCAGTCTGGTGTGAACACTAATTTTTCGCGTAAATAACGAGGTGGTGTATTGAACTTACATTTCGTGATGAGATTGTGAATGATCGAACTGAGTCAAACGGATATGTTCTCGAGGGTAACAGTAACTGTAAATACGACAACTTTCGCTATTAGTTTGCTTCCTGAATGAACATTATTCTAACCAAATCGCAACTGTGTGACCTAGTTTAGCTCCCGATATTATTATTACTGTTGTTATATGTTATATTAACTTTGAATGTTTGATACAATTTCGCAAACTTGCCATCAACCAGACAATTTAACCAAAGGATCACGAGTGTCTAATTTAGGGCGTGTAATGCGACACATACGGTTCAACCCCTAGACGAGTTGAAGCCAAGAGATTTCGGCGAAGAGGAAGCACACGTGAGCCCGAACATGTTTTGGATGTTAGCTCGCAAGAGGCCACATACTGAATTGTGGTATAAAAACATTAGTAATAAATAGTTTTTTCTCTGCACATTCTGTTAGGTTGCAGATGCAGAAAGGTGGTCAACCAGTGCCGTGTCGACGATCGCTGTTTGCTAAATGTGCTGTGGTTCTACATTTAAATGATATTCAAATTTTGCGTTGATTTTGATGACTCAGTTGCTCTTTTATTCTTAAAGTCAATTCTTACAAGATTGAGGAAACGACATCGTGTGCACTGTTGCTCGCTATTAGCAGAAAGCGAACACTCGATCAATTCCTTAATCACTTTCTTGATGAGTCATTTTTCAGTGCTGAATATTCAAACGGTAGCTATGCGAAGTCCAGTTTCACTTGCGCTACATTATGTAAACGTACGCTGACGAGCCAAAGTATTACGACAACTTGATTAATATCTTCTTTGGCCGTCTTTGAAACTAAATACATCACTGATTCTGTGTATCATTGATTCGACAGTTTGTTGGTAGGTTTTTTGAGGTATGTAGCATTAGATATCTGCGCACAGATGATGGAATTCGCGTAAATAACGGGCCACTCATTTGCGTATGCAGTGATGGCGCCCGATGGTGATCCAGGTGGGTGTGGCAGTCATTTCTTTCCGACGCGCGTGAGGTAAATGCGGAAACGTCAACTATGGCAAAGTTTTTACCAAATGCGTCCAAACCAACGTGCTGTTATTGTTTTATTGGTAGCCGTAGGACAAACACTGGGAGACATCCATGAGAGAATGCTGAATGTGTATGGGACAACGTGTCTGTCGAAAAACAAATGGTGCGCCAAGTTCGTGATTACGCACATCTCCGTATCGCAAATGCCGTAAAGCAGAAGTTACGCCGATTCATGCTGGAGACACTCCAGCATCCGTCCTATAATACTGATATCTTCCCATGCGATTATCACTCTTTTGCTCCCTTAAAAAATGCCTTGAAGTGTCGATGGTTCCTGTTTGACGACGATGCGCAGCGGTCAGTTATGGATTTGTTCACGCAGAATTTCACGTCTGTACTATCAGATGGGTAACTGCAACCTGGTGTGTCGGTGAGGTGATTACTTCATTGCTCAGGGTCATCTTGCCTGATAGGCATAGCGATTCTGGAGAGTAAGGCCTTCGAAAGGAAACTTTTTGATCGCCTTTATTCATCTAACAATTGATTCTACTTACAGAGTTGGTTTTGATCAGAAAATCTTCTGACTGATAAATTTGTGCTGTATAATCAAATGGTTCAAATGGCTCTGAGCACTATGGGACTCAATTTCTGAGGTCATCAGTCCCCTAGACCTTAGAACTACTTAAACCTAACTAACCTAAGGACATCACACACTTTCCATGCCCGTGGCAGGATTCGAACCTGCGACCGTAGCCGTCGCGCGGTTCCAGACTGTAGCGCCTAGAACCGCTCGGTCACTCCGGCCGGCGCTATATAATCCCTGAAAATTTGTAACACCAAAGCGGAATGATCCAGTAGCTATGTGCAGTTAATGCTTTCACAAAAATAAGTGAAGTACTTTCCCACGCTCTGCATATGTTTCTGAATTTTTCTGCATCCTTCTGTAATCATATCAGTGCACGAAGTTCTAATATAGTCTCACGAATTTCTAAATTTACGCGTGTCTACACATACGGGGCAACCACTTACTACAAATATGTGTAGATACGGGGCAACCACTTACTACAAATATTTAGAATTATTGTACTTGCATTTCCATCGTAGTCACAGAGTAACGAATGATGCACTTCAAGTAAAACTTTCATAATTCAATGCTACCCCCGTAAAATCTAACCGCAATCAAATCCCACTGTTGTGTAAGTTTTTCTTCCGAAATCTATATTTGGCCTTAATTTAATTCACATTAGAAATAACGTTTACCTCGTTCAGTTCGAAAATTTATTATATAACGGAGATTTGAGGACTTTCAGAATCATACTGGATTAAACACAAAGGAGAAAAAATTACAATATTCTGTAATCTGGAAGTAATTTCTAGCAATTAGAAAAGTTAAATATGATAACAGCAGCGAGATGTAAAGAGTCTCATGGAATGTGGAAAATTGTTATCCACAAACAACTAATGTGTTCCATGACTTTGTCCCTTGAAATAACAGTCATGCAGAATGGTATCTAGAGAACGTTGGCGAAGACTTATAGACTATAGCATGGTGCCACTACCCGATTAATGAAATTTTAAGTACTGTCAGAATATGGACTACAGCATAATCGTCGGTACTGTCGACTGAACGGGTTCAGAGACGTAGCAACGAACGAAACATTTATCATGATTACTTCCTAATTTAGAAGTTCAGCGCAGCGTATGTTCGCGTTAAAGCCATCTGTCAGAAACACGGTTGCCCTCACGTTCTGTTACGACTCTGCCTCAACTGCCATCACAACTGACAGCTACCTGACATCGTAATGTGGTATAGATACAAATGCACATTTCGTGCTTTTTTCCGCTGTCAAGTGGTGAAAATCTCACCTGTATCAGTATTGTGACCTTTTGACCCTAAGTACTGGAAGTTAGAAATTAATAATCACCGTTCTCTACCTTTGCGATCTACTGAGGTGAATAATAGTTACACAGTTACTAAAAGGTTTGTGGATCTCAACCTGTGAACAGGCTTCTGACCGGACTGCAAACAGACCACAGATTTTCGTTCTCTGCGTCACTAGGAGGGCGACGGTGGCGAGCCCATCGCCCTAGACGCCCCGAGAATGGTTTCCGGTGTTCAGTTTGAAAAGGCATTACGAGGAGCTGGCTTCACACTGGGGAGATTCAGATGAGGAATAACCGCTGCTCCTACTCAGGATACAACCCTGGATATCCATGGATAAAGTCTAGTGCTCTGCCCGCTAGACCACCAAGGCAACTACAGACTAACGGCAAATGAAATATTACCTCTTTCAAAGACGTGACGTAGAAATATATTTACGCTGTGCACTGATAGAAGGCATTCAGTCCTGTAAAATACTGTACTGTGGTATGAAGTACTTATTGAGCTATGGAGGTTACATCACATCTAAATCAAACAAAAATTAATTGTAGTGTCAACTCGTTACGATAAGCTGATGAGTTACTGTCGAATAATACCAATATTATAGTACGTCATGCCATCTATAGTGATTTCTAATATTATTGAAACACGGTATAGACCAAATGTTAAATTTTATATTGGAGGAGGTCCAGGTCCTTTCAGTAAGGAACTTGATTCTCTTTTATACCTACCTTTATTCAATAAAACCACAAAAAAGTCGTAAGCATTCTTTTCTGAAAATCAGTCTCAAAATACAGTCCTTCAGGCTCTCCAAAGTGTATACTGCCATAATTTTATAGCAATAGTTACAGCTCACTTCATTATTATAAAGTCATACACTATTAATTTCACTACTTCACAGAAATTTTATATCATTCTTCTCGTTACAAATAACTCAGTCTTTCTCTTTCACGTTCATTAATACTAAATGGTGCAAATGGCTCTGAGCACTATGGGACTTAACATATGAGGTCATCAGTCTCCTAGGACTTAAAACTACTTAAACCTAACTAACCTAAGGACATCACACGCATCCACGCCTGAGGCAGGATTCGAACCTGTGACCGTAGCGGTCGCGTGGTTCCAGCCACAGCGGCCAGCTCATTAATGCTACAATTTTTTTGGGTAAATTGTACTTTTACGTCGTAAATCAATGTTTTCACAGTGATCTATTTCTGGACTTATTACGTACAGTCTTCTACTGATTGGGTTACAACTCTTGCCCAGTTCTTCAACAACATTTTTTAAAGGTAGCCATAAATCATTCATCAGGTCAATGCCACTTACATGATATGTCAAATCTCATCTGGTGTAGAATTTGAAGGTTCGACATATCATATAACTGATCATCACTGAATGATGAGATGTTGCGTCTTATGTTCTTCATGTGTGCTACGGTATGCAGCGTGACTAATTACCATAGAATAATAATGAATCACATGACATCGGCTACAGAGCCGAACCGACGGAGATTCGAATCCTCCCTCGGGCGTGGGTGTGTGTCTTTGTCCTTAGGAAAATTTAGGTTAAGTAGTGTGTAAGCTTTGGGACTGATGACTTTAGCAGTTAAGTCCCATAAAATTTCACACACATTTTTTTGAACAGAGCCGAAACTGCATAAAAGATCAGTAAAATGGAGAAAGAATTTTCATTTATAGATGTCAGTCTAAGACACTTCTGTCAGTGTGCTCTACATGTTCATCTAAATCTACATTGATATCTCGGAAGCCTCTTTAGGGTGCAAGGCGGAGGTTACTTGGTGTGCCACTCTCACTTCTCCCTTTTCCTATTACACGAAAAGGTTTATGTAAAGAATAACTTTTGGCAAGTATCGGTACGAACTCAAATCTTTCTAATTTTTCCTTCATGGTCTCTTCAAAAGATATTCGTAGCAGTAATTAATAGGTTTTTTGACTCTTCCAGGAACGTAAGCTTTCGGAACTTTAACAACGAAACACACCGTGATGCAGAAAGCCTTCTAGCAGCATCTGCAATGGAGTTCGCTGAGCATTTCTGTGACGCTTTAACGCTTATTAAACGAACTTGTAAGAGAACGTGATTCTCTTCTTTGGATGTCCTCTGTATCGTCTGTCGGTCCTGTCTGGTGCAGATCACAGACTGACCAGCAGTATTCAAGCATTGGTTGAATGATGGTTTTGAAAGCTACCGCAGTTGTGGGTCGACTAAACTTCCTGATTCTTCTAATGTTCAAATGGTTCAAATGGCTCTGAGCGCTATGGGACTTAACATCTGGGGTCATCAGTCCCCTAGAACTTAGAACTGCTTAAACCTAACTAACCTAAAGACATCACATACATCCATGCCCGAGGTAGGATTCGAACCTGCGACCGTAGCGGTCGAGCGGTTCCAGATTGCAGCGCCTAGAACCTCTCGACCATACTGGCCGGCTAATTCTTCTAATGTATGTCAGGCATCTCACTTGCATGCGCCGTATGCACAGTCCTAGTTAGTTTATGGATGTGACACTCTCTACTGCCTTCTCTGCTATCGTGTAATCATACAATTATGGGTTATTCTGCCTATTTGTGAGCAATACGTTACTCTGTTTATGTTGACGGTCAACTGTCACTCCTGTCGTTCCCAAATGCCGATCCTGTGCCGATCTTCCTGCAGTCTGCTTCAATTTCCTAGTGTTTCCATTTGTCTGTATAAGACTGCATCATGCGCAGGAAGCCTCATGGAACTTCCGACATTACTCACTAAGTCGTTTACAAACATTATAAAACATAATGGTCCTACGACAAACATCTGGGGAAAGCTTGAAGTTACTTCTGAAATTTCTATCTGTTGAGAATAACGTCCTGGATTCTGTTTACGATAATCTCCTCAGCCCAGTCACGCAGTAGGTCTGATACCCCGTACGCTCATACAATGACGAAAAAAAAATCACAACATCAAGAAAGAGTTGTGCGACATAAACGAAATTTGTTCCTCCGTCTGACAGATGATGACTATTCAGATTTCGTGGCAGTCGCGTAAGAGTGTTGCTAGTAGCGCCACTACGAGGATCCAAATCAGATTTTAAATACACGTTGTAACAGTCGAGCCCGTTAGTTACCTTTCATTTTGGACGTGGTGAGTTGATGTTAGCCAAGAAAGCCTTCAAGGCAACATATACGCCGTCATCAATACTCTAGTGAGTTTGAACGAGGTCGCGTAATAGTTGTACGAGAAGCTGGATGTTACTTCTGCAATATCGCAGAAAACAGCAATGTAGTCATTGTACACGATTACTGGTAGCGGTCGACACGAGACTGTACGGTCGCAAGAAGACGGGCCCTGTACGGTCACGTGGCGTTACCGCGAGGAAAGACCATAGTGTTCAGCGTATGGCTCTGGCTCATTGTACTGCATCAGTTTGAGGAGCAGTCTGAGCAGCAGTTGGCCCCATAGTGACACAACGAACTGTTACAAATCGGTTATTACAAGCACAGCTCCGAGCCAGACGCCATGTCGCGTGCACTACACTGACCCCAAACCACCGTCATCTGCCTCTTCAGTGGGGTCAAGTGAGAGATCAGTGGAGAGAAGGGTGGAGGCCTGTTGTGTGTTCTGATTAAAGTTGGTTCCGACACGGTGGAAGTGATGGCCGTGTGTTGGTTAGGAAGAGGCCATTTGAGGTTCTGGACCTACAACTGCAGTTACGGTCTGGAGTGTGTTTTCTTCTGACAACAGAAGCATTCTCGTGGTTATCCCACGCATCCTGACTACAAAACTATACATCAGTCTGGCGAATCTACTAGTGCTTATATTCGTGAGCAGCATTTCGAGGGCTGTTTTCCAACAGGAAATAGAATTGTTGAAACCTAACACACTTTACGGAGTGTCGACGTGTTGCCTTGGTCTGCTCGATTACCGCATCTGTTTCCAATCCACCACATATGAGGTATTATTGAACGACAACTCCAGCATCATCCACAAACACATCTAACTGTCCCTGTATTGACTGCACAAACGCAACAGGCATGGAACTCCATCCCACAAACAGATATCCGATACCTGTATAACACAATGCACGTACGTTTCCATACTTGCACTCAACATTCTAATCGTTCTACATCTACATTTATACTCCTCAAGCCAACCATCGGTGTGTGGCGGAGAGCACTTTACGTGCCACTGTCATTACCTCCGTTTCCTGTTCCAGTCGCGTGTGGTTCGCGGGAAGCACGACTGCCGGAAAGCCTCCGTGCGCGCTCGAATCTCTCTAATTTTACATTCGTGATCTCCTCGGGAGGTATACGTAGGGGGAAGCAATATATTCGATACCTCATCCAGAAACGCACCCTCTCGAAACCTGGACAGCAAGCTACACCGCGATGCAGAGCCTCTCTCTTGCAGAGCCTGGCACTTCTGTTTGCTAAACATATCCGTAACGCTATCACGCTTACCAAATAATCCTGTAACGAAACGCGCCGCTCTTCTTTGTATCTTCTCTATCTCCTCTGTCGATCCGACCTAGTACGGATCCCAACTGATGAGCAATACTCAAGTATAGGTCGAAGGAGTATTTTGTAAGCCACCTCCTCCTTTGTTGATGGACTACATTTTCTAAGAACTCTCCCAATGAATCTCAACCTGGCACCCGCTTTACCAACAATTAATTTTATATGATCATTCCACTTCAAATCGTTCCGTACACATACTCCCAGATATTTTACAGAAGTAACTGCTACCAGTGCTGGTTCCGCTATCATATAATCAACAGTAAAGGATCCTTCTTTCTAGGTATTCGCAATAGATTACATTTGTCTATGTTAAGGGTCAGTTGCCACTTCCTGCACCAAGTGCCTATCCGCTGCAGATTTTCCTGCATTTCGCTGCAATTTTCTAATGCTGAAACTTCTCTGTTAACTACTGCATCATCCGCGAAAAGCCACATGGAACTTCCGACACTATCTACTAGGTCATTTATATATATTGTGAAAAGCAATTGTCCCACAACACTCCCCTGTGGCACGCCAGAGTTTACACCGGTTATTAAGGTAGCAGCGTTTCACATTTTCAATGGATTACGTCGAGCTTACATCAACACGTGAGTTTGCAACGTTAATTGTTTAAATATACCACCTAGACAAATGTCTTCCAGAAATTTCATTACTCTACATTAATTAGTTTTTGATGCTGCATTTTTTTTCGGTCAGTGTATTTTGTCTATTAGGCAACATTGCGGAACTACTTCGAATGCCTTCTGGAAGTCACGAAACAGGGCATCTATTTGAGCGTCGGTATCTACTGGTTTGCCGGCCGGTGTGGCCGAGCGGTTCTAGGCACCACAGTCTGGAACCGCGCGACCGCTACGGTCGCAGGTTCGAATCCTGCTTTGGGCATGGATGTGTGTGATGTCCTTAGGTTAGTTAGGTTTACGTAGTTCTAAGTTCTAGGGGACTGATGACCTCAGATGTTAAGTCCCGTAGTGCTCAGAGCCATTTGAACCATTTTTATCTACTGGTTTTCTGGGTCTCGTGAACGGACAGACCTTGCAGGGTTTCACACGACCGTTGTTCTCGAAACACATATTGATTTCCGACTCCAGAAGTGTCATAATAATCAAGCACAAAACATGTTCCAAGATTTTAGAACAGACTGACCCCAGACATATATATGACTTCAATTTTGTGCGGCTACTTGTCGATCCTTCTTGGAAACAGGAATGATCTGTGCTGCGCTCCTCCACCAATCTACGGTACAAAGCTGCTAGAAGAGGAACCAGTTATTTCGCATGCCGAATGTAAAATCCTGTTAGTATCCAGTCAGTTACAGCTGTCTTCCCTCTGTCGGGGCGCTTTCAGTTGCCTTTCTATCCCGCATACACTTATTTCGATATCCCAGCAAAACACGCCATCCAGGAAGACAAAGTGCTCTCTCCGTGTTAAAGAACCACAGAGTTGCAGTTGAGCTCTCTTCGGCGGGCTGCACGTCGTTCCCACAATGGCAGCCGGCCCGCCGCCGGGCCGTCATGTATCTGCCCCGCCTTATCTTTTTGTCGCAATACGGCCGCAGTAAGAAACTGCGAACCGGTGGCCGACATTTGAGGACAAAAGAGGTTGGGCGGGAGATGGCCGAGCAAAGCGGCAGCCGGCGAATGTTCGTGGCTAATCGGATCTGTGGACGTGAGCAGCGAGCAGCGGGCAGACGGCCGCAAAACACAGACTCCCGCACTCCCCGTGCTACCTACCGGTTAAGACTGTGCGGCCGTGGCTGTGGGTGGCACGCCGGGAGCGAAGTTACGCAACTCCGCCACGTAATTCTGGTCTTTACGGCCGTTGCCCATCTTTGGATGTTCCTTGCGGTTTGTTTGTCACGTCACTCCGCTTTCGCTTTCTTCCACAAAAACACCACTCGCCAGTCCTTTTTCCTGAAGGATGGGCGTGAGAACCGTCTGATGCGTCTCCCGAATCTCTAGAAAGAGAAATATTCTTACGGAAAACATCACAGGGGACGTACACGGTGAATGCACCATGTTGAAATCATTGGAAATTATGATAGCGCTCGTAAAGAAATTTCCTGTCCTCATGCATCTTGTGAAACTTCAAGCACCGAAAAAGAGGTTTTTCGAAAGTTTCCAAGCACTTCAATAATGATTTAAGTAACAAACTACCGCAAAAGTTAGTTTTTTCGTGCGTAGTACGAGGGGTTTCAAGAATTTATTCCAACTTGATAATGAGAATAAATTTAATAAACGTGACGTTATATGTATCAAAAATCCGAAGCGGTGGAGAACTTGTTTTGTAATTAAAATCAGTACTTGTCGCAGCTACAGTACGTAGAAAAAATAACATTAAAATCATTCATCGAGTATTAATTCGATTACTTTATTGATTAAAATCATAATGGTCGGCCACTATGGCCGAGTGGTTTTAGGCGCTTCAGTCCGGAACCGCGCTGCTGCTACGGTCGCAGGTTCGAATCCTACCTTGGGTATGGATGTGTGTTATGTCCTTAGGTTAGTTAGGTTTAAGTAGTTCTAAGTCTAGGGGCTGATGACCTCAGATGTTAAATCTCATATTGCTTGGACCCATTTGAATTAATTTGAAAAACCACAATGAAAAGCATAATGTAGTCTATCATACACTAAGTCCGTAGTTAATGGCACACGAATACAGTTCCTAGTTTTAAAAAAAACTATTAATCACATTTTTGGCTGGTCTCTGAGCACTATGCGACTTAACTTCGGAGGTCATCAGTCGCCTAGAACTTAGAACTAATTAAACCTAACTAACCTAAGGACATCACACACATCCATGCCCGAGGCAGGATTCGAACCTGCGACCGTAACGGTCGCTCGGCTCCAGACTGTAGCGCCCAGAACCGCACGGCCACTCCGGCCGGCAATCACATTTTTCACAAGATGTGCTTACTCAGATAATCTTCCATCATTTGCAAACAAAATAAAGCTTCTACATATTACCTGTATAATAAATGCATTAATCAGTCTACAGTACTGCACTCTGCTACGAGCAAACAGTAATAGAACTGTACCGAACAGGAAACGGAAACAGACACTGTGCTGTACATTACACCAATGTAGCTTAATTTTTTCTGTGTTCCAAATACCATTTTAAAGATATGTTACTGCGTCACACCACCACCTGCTCGATAACTTTCAGCCTGGAGCTTATCCACCACATTAAGCACAAACATGACGTGATATGCATGAGACAAATGAAGCCAGATTGCGAGCGGTAAGAAGTTGTATAATAAGCAAATTAATAAAAACATAACATATCTGAAGTATTCAGAATATTATCTAACAGAAATAAAACCTGGCAGTGTCCGCCAATTTAATGAAACGTTACGACGAAGCTCGTGCGTCGGCTTGCAGCTGTCACTTTGATCTGCATCGACTGAACCCTACCGAATTGCAAGTCGATCCGTTCTGACTCAGATGTGAAACGAAAAGCTATAACGCAATGGAACTGTTGGAAAATTAATGGCCCTAACAAACAAGTCAGTGTACAGTCTACACGAAGAATCAACAGTAATAAAGAGGTACCGGGTTCATCTAGCTGCTGAAATCAAAGAGTCGTTCATATCGACCTAAATTTATTATTATCATAAGTGCGATCAAGAACAAACACATCATTTGATGACAGCGCAGAATTAATTCTGAACAATCGGAGACAAAAGAAAACTAAAGCACAAAATATTTAAACAGACACAGTTAGATGGGACTGTAGTAAGACAAAGTCTGAGAGGTGTAGGGTGCAAAAAAGGATCTGCATATTAATTCACATTCTTTGATAAACAAATACAAGATTCCAGTGAAAACCTGCGACTGCTCCGATCTGTCGTTGAATACAGGACGTAACGTGCAAAACGCCAAAGTTTCTGAATCTTTAGCGAGCTATGAATTCTTTAGTGCGTTTCTGAAACTAGATTCAATTAAGTTATACAAACACAGCTACATATTCCTATTCATTCTCAACACGCCTTCGCTTTTGCAGGAAGATCTTACCTTGCTTCCTCTCCGTTGCTAAATGCACTGCATATGACATCTTCCTACTCACAACTGCATGTGGGATGATGTATGTGACCCCATCTCCAGACTGCGGTCATCGAATTTGCCTCTGTCAACCGTCTGAATACCTCTTAGTCACGAATCCAAGTCCCCGAAAAGTCCGCTTTGCTCCCACTTCTTCAGGGAACCGCTGCCAAAACACACTACTCTCCCAATCTAGAAGTTTTTCAGTAGTTTCATCAATAGCAAACACTGTGTCAAACTCACCGTATCTCCTCCATAAACGCTTATTTAAAGCTAGCCAATCCATACCACTACAGAAAGAAAAGTCGTTATTTAACGCCTTTAGCAGAAGTTTTTCGCCGAATTACTACAAATTTTTACACGTTACTCTAACATTGTTGTTGTTGTTGTTGTTGTTGTCTTCCGTCCTGAGACTGATTTGATGCAGCTCTCCATGCTACTCTATCCTGTGCAAGCTTCTTCATCTCCCAGTACTTACTGCAACTTACATCTTTCTGAATCTGCTTAGTGTATTAATCTCTTGGTCTCCCACTACGATTTTTACCCTACACGGTGCCCTCCAATGCTAAATTTGTGATCCCTTGATGCCTCAGAACATGTCCTACCAACCGATCCCTTCTTCTCCCCAATTCTATTGAATACCTCCTCATTAGTTATGTGATCTACCCGTCTAATCTTCAGCATTTTTCTGTAGCACCACATTTCGAAAGCTTCTATTCTCTTCTTGTCCAAACTAGTTATCGTCCATGTTTCACTTCCATACATGGCTACACTCCATACAAATACTTTCAGAAACGACTTCCTGACATTTAAATCTATACTCGATGTTAACAAATTTCTCTTCTTCAGAAACGCTTTCCTTGCCATTGCCAGTCTACATTTTATATCCTCTCTACTTCGACCATCATCAGTTATTTTGCTACCCAAATAGCAAAACTCCTTTACTACTTTAAGTGTCTCATTTCCTAATCAAATTCCCTCGGCATCACCCGACTTAATTCGAAACATTCCATTATCCTCGTTGTGCTTTTGTTGATGTTCATCTTATATCCTCCTTTCAAGGCACTGTCCATTCCGTTCAACTGCTCTTCCAAGTCCTTTGCTGTCTCTGACAGAATTACAATGTCATCGGCGAACCTCAACCTTTTTATTTATTCTCCATGGACTTTAATACCTACTCCGAATTTTTCTTTTGTTTCCTTTACTACTTGCTCAATATACAGATTGAATAACATCGGGGACAGGCGACAACCCTGTCTCACTCCCTTCCCAACCGCTGCTTCCCTTCCATGTCCCTCGACTCTTATAACTGCCATCTGGTCTCTGTACAAATTGTAAATAGCCTTTCGCTCCCTGTATTTTACCCCTGACACCTTTAGAATTTGAAAGAGAGTATTCCAGTCAACATTGTCAAAAGCTTTCTCTAAGTCTACAAATGCTAGAAATGTAGGTTTGCCTTTCCTTAATCTATTTTCTAAGATAAGTCGTAGGGTCAGTATTGCCTCACGTGTTCCAGCATTTCTGCGGAATCCAAACTGATCTTCGCCGAGCTCGGCTACTACCAGTTTTTTCATTCGCTGTAAAGAATTCGCACTAGTATTTTGCAGCAGTGACTTATTAAACTGATAGTTCGGTAATTTTCACGTCTATCAACACCTGCTTTCTTTGGGATTGGAATTATTATATTCTTATTGAAGTCTGAGGGTATTTCGCCTGTCTCATACATCTTGCTCACCAGATGGTAGAGTTTTGTCAGGACTAGCTCTCCCAAGGCCGTCAGTAGTTCCAATGGAATGTTGTCTGCTCCCGGGGCCTTGTTTCGACTCAGGTCTTTCAGTACTCTGTAAAACTCTTCACGCAGTATCGTATGTGCCATTTCATCTTCCTCTACATCCTCTTCCATTTCCATAATATTGTCCTCAAGTACATCGCCCTTGTATAGACACTCTATATACTCCTTCCACCTCTCTGCTTTCCCTTCTTTGCTTAGAACTGGGTTTCCATCTGAGCTCTTGATATTCATACAAGTGGCTCTCTTTTCTCCAAAGGTCTCTTTAATCTTCCTGTAGGCAGTATCTATCTTACCCCTAGTGAGATAAGCCCTTGCATCCTTACATTTGTCCTCTAACCATCCCTGCTTAGCCATTTTGCATTTCCTGTCGATCTCATTTTTGAGACGTTTGTATTCCATTTTGCCTGCTTCATTTACTGCGTTTTTATATTTTCTCGTTTCATCAATTAAATTCAATATTTCTTCTGTTACAGAAGGATTTCTACTAGCCCTCGTCTTTTTACCTACTTGATCCTCTGCTGCCTTCACTACTTCATCCCTCAGAGCTACCCATTCTTCTTCTACTGTATTTCTTTCCCCCATTCCTGTCAATTGTTCCCTTATGTTCTCCCTGAAACTCTGTACAACCTCTGGTTCTTTTAGTTTATCCAGGTCCCATCTCCTTATATTCCCACCTTTTTGCAGTTTCTTCAGTTTTAATCTACAGTTCATAACCAATAGATTGTGGTCAGAGTCCACACCTGCCCCTGGAAATGTCTTACAATTTAAAACCTGGTTCCTAAATCTCTGTCTTACCATTATATAATCTATCTGATACCTTCTAGTATCTCCAGGATTCTTCCATGTGTACAACCTACTTTTATGATTCTTGAACCAAATGTTAGCTATGATTAAGTCATGCTCTGTGCAAAATTCTACCAGGCGGTTTCCTCTTTCATTTCTCTCCCCCAATCCATATGCACCCACTATGTTTCCTTCTCTCCCTTTTCCTACTCTCGAATTGCAGTCGCCCATGACTATTAAATTTTCGTCTCCCTTCACTACCCGAATAATTTCTTTTGTCTCATCATACGTTTCATCAATTTCTTCATCATATGCATAGCTAGTTGGCATATAAACTTCTACTACTGTAGTAGGCATGGGCTTCGTGTCTATCTTGGCCACAATAATGCGTTCACTATGCTGTTGGTAGTAGCTTACCCGCACTCCTATTTTTTTATTCATTATTAAACCTACTCCCGCATTACCCCTATTTGATTTTGTATTTATAACCCCGGTATTGACCTGACCAAAAGTCTTGTTCCTCCTGCCACCGAACTTCACTAATTCCCACTATATCTAACTTCAACCTATCCATTTCCCTTTTTAAATTTTCTAACCTACCTGCCCAATTAAGGGATCTGACATTCCTCGCTCCGATCCGTAGAACGCCAGTTTTCTTTCTCCTGATAACGACGTCCTCTTGAGTAGTCCCCGCCCGGAGATCAGAATGGGGGACTACTTTACCTCCGCAACATTTTACCCAAGAGGAGGCCATCATCATTTAACCATACAGTAAAATTGCATGCCCTCGGGAAAAATTACGGCTGTAGTTCTCCCTTGCTTTCAGCCGTTCGCAGTACCAGCACAGCAAGGCCGTTTTGGTTAGTGTTGCAAGGCCAGATCAGTGAGTTATCCAGACTGTTGCCCCTGCAACTACTGAAAAGGCTGCTGCCCCTCTTCAGGAACCACACGTTTGTCTGGCCTCTCAACAGATACCCCTCCGCTGTGGTTGCACCTACGGTACGGCCATCTGTATCGCTGAGGCATGCAAGCCTCCCCACCAACGGTAAGGTCCATGGTTCATGTGGGTAGGACTCTACCATTATTTAAACAAAATTGTGCAGGTTTTCTGTCGAAACCGACTACGAAAAAGAACATGCTGTGCTGTTCTCTCCTTGAAAACGAGAGATTTTTATTTCTATCTTGCATTCAGTTTCAAATGCGATAGTAGATATTTGAAACCATTAGACAGATTGTTTCTGCAATATATATTCTTTGTCATTATACATACTTGTAAACAAAAATTGTTCCCACACCACGCGCTATTTTTTCTTCTTCCTAACAGTCGGTTTTCACAGGGAAGAGGAAAGTTTTATTTATGGGTTAGCGGCTTGTAATTACATTTCCACTCTGAAATCTGATTTTGCAATTAGAATTAACAAAGCTCGAGATCAGAGAGAGGGAGGAGAAGAGATGATGTACAGAGGGAGGAGGCAGAAAATGGACGTGGAGATTGGGGATAAGGAGATGGATATGGAGAGCGGCCAGAAGGAGAGGAAGAGAGGGGGAAGGAAGAGATGGAGAGGTCATAGCCAGAGGGAGAGGAGGACATGGACATAGTGATGGGAGGAGGAGGGCAACAGAGGCGGAGAGAAAGAGATTGAACCATATATCCAATACCTACACATATTTATTAATAGTAAAGCATTGCCTGTTTCGTAAATCATTAGAATTTGGCAACATTCTCCCACTTCACAGGAAATTTTCTGCGCTAACCATTACGAGAACCACCCGCGCTTGCTTTTATTGGAAAATGGCGTCCGATCCACACCGAAACTACTATTTTCAAGCACTGTCCAATCGGCATTCTCCTCACTACTTTTTGCAGTGCTCGGGTCAAGAAATTCCGTGATCTGGTTACAGAACCAAGGCACACGAGCTCTTTATAAAGCGCGGCCGACATTCCATAGCCCAAACACGATTTCAAACATGATTTTTGCACTTCTCACCAACCAAATAAGACGTACCTTTCCAGCAGCACTTACAAGAGTCTTTTACGACCAGCGTACCTACATCTACTTCTATACCTATACTCTGCAAAACATCGTGAGATGAATGGCAAAGGCGTAAGACCATTTTAAAGCTGAATTGGGCACCACTTAAGGAAGCGCACAGGTCCTGCAGACTCCCAGCTTTCTCTTAACCGCTCATTGTTAAGAGCCATTCGACGATGCCCGTCCACCAGCTGCTTCCTCAGTTTCTCCGAAAAGCCAGCAGGCCACACCACCGCGGCACCGTACACACAATGGCACAGGCGTGGCTACCACGGCCTACGTGACCAGGTGCTTCGGCGCATCGCCCTGCACTGTGCAGCAAGGGTCTCCAGTTCTCAGGTTAAGTTGTCCCCTGGGACCAGCAAGCAAGCCCCTATTCGGCTGGCTCTTGACACTCAGCCAAATTCTCCAACCCCATACTAGACACAAACTATACTGGTAAAAGTTAATGAGATTTACTTTATATCATAGAGGGATGACTTGATCTCTGTAGTCATCTGTATCACCCATTTTCGTGTCAAAGCTTGAATTGCTCGAAAGACAGGGAAAATCTGTCATAATATCGATTAATAATAAATGATAATCAAATTAAACGACAGTCTGGCACCAGCCTGACGTGTTTCAAGTATATGATAATATTAAACGTCTATCCCAGTATGTTAAGGTCCATGACAATCGATAATCTCGGGGACTGGAAAATGTGTTGAACGAAGAAATATAAGAAAGGAATACCGGAGAAAGTGAGATTGTTAGCAGGAATGAGAAAGGAAAGCGAATAATAGTGTTCGGCAATAAATTTCAGGTAGTAATAGCAAATGCACCGTTAAAAAATCGTAAGATAATATGTATGCTTGGAAAAGACCCGGGGATGTGGAAAGATCGCAGCCGGTACAGCACGATCAAACACAGATTCCAAAATCAGATACTAGATTGTAAGGCAGATACAGACTCAGATGAAAAATCAGTAATTATGAGAGACTAAGGTTTAAGAGAACCTTCCAGAAGAATCAGTGTTGAGAGAATTGGTATACTGTAATACTGAAGATGGATGACATACGTCTGAAGTGCAATTGGAATTCCGCTTGCTCCCTCCACTGAGAGAGAGAGATAGAGACAGAGAGAGAGAGACAGAGAGAGCTAGTCTGATGATGTCGTAGAAGAAGAAATGAGAAGCGACATGGAAGAAAATGTTCAAATGTGAGTGAATTCCTAAGGGACCGAACTGCTAAGGCTATCGGTCCCTAGACCTACACACTACTTAAACTAACTTATGCTAAGAACAACACCCACAGCCACGCCCGAGAGAGAACTCTACCTTCCGGTGGGAGGGGCCGCGCATTCCGTCACATGAATCCTCAAACCGTGCGGCCACTCCGCGCGGTGACATGGAGGGTATAGAGGAGCCATTTTTAGAGTCAGAGTGTAGCAGAGCTTTGGAAAACTTGCAAACAAATGAGGCAGAACGGATAGATAATATTCTTTATGAATTTCTAAAATAACTGGTGGAAATGGCATCCAAATAACTACTCAAGTTAAAGTATAATGTCTAAGAGACGGAAGATACATCACTAGACTTTCTGAAACATAACGTCGAAACATTCCTGGAACAGGAAGTAGAGTCATGTGCGAGAACTAACGCACAGTCAGATTAACAGCTAATGCACCCAAGTTGCTGACAAGAGTAATACACAAAAGATTCGAAACGAAAATTGAAGAACTGTTAGCTGACTATCAGATTGGACACTAAAGAGACAGTGCTCATGTTGCACTTATAATACAGTGTCGGAAACAGTAGTATACGTGAAAAGACGACGTCGATTTTGGTACGATGGCGGCATATGCCACCTGGGGGACACTAGATGTACTAATCATTGTTTCAACGTCGTCCGCTAACAGACAGCGTAGTGGCATAGCTACCAGAGCGCCATCTGTGTCTACCCTTTAATAGGGAATTCTTACAGTCAGGTATCTCATTGTGTTGCAAACCTGCGAAGGAAGCATGCAACCACGCCACGGTGACGCAACCGTGCTTCCTGCAGCCATCTGAGAGAGTTTCAAAGGGGTCAAACTATGGCCTTCCGGGTTGCTGGATGGTCCTTTAGGACGACTGCCACACAAGTTAGACGCGCTGCGTTAGGTGTGCAATGATGCTGGTATCAGTGGTCACATGAACATTCTCACACCCGTAGTCGAGGTTCTGGACATCCATGCAGCACAGACGCCTCCCAGGAAAGTCGTATTGCAAGGGCAGCAGCAGCAGATCGTACTGCTACCACAGCACAGATATGGGAGCTTGTGAGCCCAGACGTGTCAACACGAACTGTGGCGAAACGGTTATGAGCGGTGGGACTTCAGGAACGCACACCAATAGCGCGTCTTCCACCCACGACACAGCATCGATGTGCTCCGCTTGCCTGGTGACCTCAGAGCATTACTTGGAATGGCGCGCCGTGGTCTTCAGCGATGAAAGCAGATTCTGCCCGCTCGCAACTGATGGTCGTTTGCGCTCTCGACGAAGACCAGGTGAGCGCTGTCTCGTAGAGCGCATTCGCCCAAGACACACTGGCCTAGGCCCTATGGTATGGAGTACAAGCTACAACTCTCGTACACGATTGGTGTTTCTGGAGAGGGCGCCAACTGGTGCTCGGTACGTGCAGAATGTAGTTAGACGTATTCTTCTTGAAACAGGAAAGTGATGCGTTGCTCTAATAGGATGATGCTCCCCCACACACTGCCTGTGAAACTCAATGCTCTGAAAGACGTGGAACAACTTCCCTGGCCTGCACGATCTTCGGACTTGTGTCCAATCGAGCATGTCTGGGATATGATGGTGCGAGAAGATAATCGTGTGACTAGTCAACCAGCAACTGTCACGGAACTACGAGAATAAGTCTAACAGGCGTGGCAAGACGTATCGGAGGACAGTATTCGCCATCAGTACGGTCGTTTGGATGTCAAAATCGGCAGGTGCATCGTCGGCCATGCAGGTTACGCCGCATGCTAAGATGAGTGTTTCAGCATGGGTCGATACCTGGTACCTCAGAACCGCTAGCGCAATTGATCTGTAAGCGTAATCATTCCACGTACTCTTGAGCGAATTGGAAGCCTCTAAAAGGGCGTACTAATTTTTTCCCGCTTAGTAGAAGCATTGCTTAAACAAGTCAAGACATCTTCATAGATGTCAGCCTAGAAAAAATGTCCGACAATGCAAAATGGTGCCATATATTCGAAAATCTCAAAAAATTGGTATACGCTGTACGGAAAAATTGGTAACGTACAGCGTATAAGTGGAAAGAAGAAACAATAAGAATGGAAGACCAAGAACGAAATTCTCGCATTAATGTGTAAGACAGACATGCGGTGATTTGCTCCTACCGTTGAAGCTTTATACCGAAGAAGAAATGAGGGAAGTAAAGGAAAAGTTCAGGAGTGTGGTTAAGTATCAGGGCGAATGGATATCAATGATAACATTCACATATGGCATTACTATCCTCCCTGAAAGGGAGAAATGATCTAGCGAACAATGTTAACAGTCGCCTTAGATTTTCCGCAGATGCATTTATTTATGACGAAGTACTGTCTGAAAGCAGCTGCATAAATATTCACTCCGAAGTTGACAAGATTTCATAGTGGTGACATGATTCGCATCTTGTTTTAAATGTTCAGAAATGTAAGTCTGTGCTCTTCACAGAACGGAAAAATGTATCATCCTATGATTATAGTATCAGTGAGTCACGGTTGGAATCGGTTAGTCCATAGAAATACGCAGTTGTAGCACTTTGTGAGAGTATAAAATGGACCGATCACATTGGCTTAGTCGTGGGTAAAGAAGGTGATAAACTTCGGTTCGTTTGTAGAATACTGGAGAAATGTAATCAGTCTACAAAGGAGACTGCAAACAAATCATTCGTGCGACCCATCTCAGAAATTGCTGAAGTCTGTGGAACACATACCAAATAGGACCAACAGTGCATAATGAATGTATACAGATAAGGGTATCACGAATTGTCAGAGACTTGTTTGATCTGTAGAAGAGAGTCACATACGTGCTCAAGAAACTGAACTGGCAGACTGTTGAAGATAGACGTAAACTATTTCGATTAAACATACTTACAGTTTTTCAAGTACTAGCTTTAATGATGACTCTAGGAATAATCCACAGCCCCTATACAGGGATCGTGAAGAAAAGATTAGTTTAAATACAGCACGCGGGAATTAGTTTAACAATCAATCATCCTGCTCTCCGCAGGTGAATGGAACGGGAAAACATCTCAATAGCTGGCACAGTGGAACCAACACTCTGACGTGCACTTTACTTTGGGTTTACAGAGATTGGATGTGATGAAGCAGAATTGCGGGACATACTGAATGGATGAACAGTGTACTGAGCACAGCATCTGGATTGAGAGTAAACAGAGGAAAGACGGGAGTAATGAAGAGTAGAAGAAATGAGATCAGTGAGAAACTTACCCAAAAAATTGGGTCCTTATGTAGATGAAGTAAAGAAATTCTGCTGCCTTGGAAGCAAAATAACAGACGACCCACGAATCAAGGGGGATATAAAAAGCAAACTATCACTAGCAAACAGGGCATTCCTGGCCAAAAGACATTTACTAGTTTCAAACCAAAATATGAGGAATATATATGTGAGAATGTGTGTTTGCAGCACAGCATTATATTATAGTGAATCGCGAACTGCGGAAAAACCAGAACAGAACATAATCGAAGAGTTTGACATGTGACGCTGTGAAAGAATTTTGAAAATTGGGTGGAGTGATAAGAAATGAAAGGGTTCTCCGCAGAATCAGTAAGGAAAGGAACATATGGCGATCACTGACAAGAAGATGGACAGGGTGAGAGGACGTGTGTTAAGACATCAGAGAATAATTTTCGTAGTAGTAGAAGGTAAAAACCGTATGAGAAGACACAGACTAATAGCTCTCCGCTCTGACGTAAGTCAGACTTCAGCAACGGCGATGTGTGGAAACACTTGAGTACCCGTCTACGCCGATATCTCTCATTCGTCGCTGCGTTTGGCAGCGACTGTGTTACTTGCAGTTCTGTCGAGAGGTAACACTTTTGCCACGGGACCTCGTTCATTAGACGATGCCATACTCCTCTCCCCTAAACCACCATCGTCCTGTGTTGCTATGTGACGTGACCATAAATTGCCACATAAAACAAATAGCTGACAGACAGCAGTAAATAGTTTAAAAACAAATTGAAATCATACCTCCTTTACATCTTCTTCTACACCATAGATGAATTCTGGAATAGGAATAAATAAATCTATAGGTATAATATATGCATTTTGTGCCTTTTAACGGAATGGGGTAAGTAATAAAAATTTTAACTAGGAAAAAACCTTCATTCATACGCTATGTGATCAAAAGTATTCGGACACTGGCTGAAAATGACTCCATCGGTAGCGCTGGAATTCAATATGGTGTTGACCCACGCTTAGCCTTGCTGACAGCTTCCACTCTCGCAGGCATACGTTCAATCAGGTGCTGCAAGGTTTCTTGGGGAATGGCAGCCCATACTTCACGGAGTGCTGCACTGAGGAGAGGTATCGATGTCGCTCGGTGAGGCCTGGAACGAAGTCGGCGCTCCAAAACATCCCAACGGTGTTCTGTAGGATTCAGGTCAGGACTCTGTGGAGGCCAGTCCATTACAAGGATGTTATTGTCATGTAACCACTCCGCCACAGGCAGTGCATTATGAACAGGTGCTCGACCGTGTTGCAAGATGCTATCGCCATCCCCGAACTGCTCTTCAACAGTGGGAAGCAAGAAGATGCTTAAAACATGTGCTGTGATAGTGCCACGCAAAACAACAAGTGGTGCAAGCCCCCTCCATGAAAAACACGACCACACCATTACACCACAGTCTCCGAATTTTACTGTTGGCACTACACACGATGGCAGATGACGTTCACCGGGCATTCCCCATACCCACACCCTACCATCGGATCGGCAAATTGCGCACCGTGATTCGTCAGTCAACATAACGTTTTTTCCACTGTTCAATCTTCCAGTTCTTACTGTCCTTACACCAAGCGTGGCCTCGTTTGGCATTTACCAGCGTGATGTGTGGCTTATGAGCAGCCGCTCGACCATGAAATCCAAGTTTTCTCACTTCCCACCTAACTGCCATAGTACTTGCAGTGGATCCTGATGCAGTTTGGAATTCCTCTGTGATTGTCTGGATAGATGTCTGCCTATTACATATTACGACCTTCTTCAACTATCGGCGGTGTCTGTTAGTCAACAGACGAGGTCGGCCTGTACGTTTTTGTGTTGTACGTGTCCCTTCACGTTTCCACTTCACTATCACATCGGAAACAGTGGATCTAGGGATGTTTAGGTGTATGGAAATCTCCCGTACAGACGTATGACACAAGTGACACCCAATCACCTAACAACTTTCGCAGTCCGTGAGTTCCGCGGAGCACCCCATTCTACTTTCTCACGATGTTTAATGATTACTGTGGTCGCTGATGTGGAGTACCTAGCAGTAGGTGGCAGCACAATGTACGTAATATGAAAAACGTAGGTTTCTGGGAGAAAGAAAACTGGCGTTCTACGGATCGGAGCGTGGAATGTCAGATCCCTTAATTGGGCAGGTAGGTTAGAAAATTTAAAAAGGGAAATGGATAGGTTGAAGTTAGATATAGTGGGAATTAGTGAAGTTCGGTGGCAGGAGGAACAAGACTTTTGGTCAGGTCAATACAGGGTTATAAATACAAAATCAAATAGGGGTAATGCGGGAGTAGGTTTAATAATGAATAAAAAAACAGGAGTGCGGGTAAGCTACTACCAACAGCATAGTGAACGCATTATTGTGGCCAAGATAGACACGAAGCCCATGCCTACTACAGTAGTACAAGTTTATATGCCAACTAGCTATGCAGATGATGAAGAAATTGATGAAACGTATGATGAGACAAAAGAAATTATTCGGGTAGTGAAGGGAGACGAAAATTTAATAGTCATGGGCGACTGCAATTCGAGAGTAGGAAAAGGGAGGGAAGGAAACATAGTGGGTGAATATGGATTGGGGGAGAGAAATGAAAGAGGAAACCGCCTGGTAGAATTTTGCACAGAGCATAACTTAATCATAGCTAACATTTGGTTCAAGAATCATAAAAGTAGGTTGTACATATGGAAGAATCCTGGAGATACTAGAAGGTATCAGATAGATTATATAACGGTAAGACAGAGATTTAGGAACCAGGTTTTAAATTGTAAGACATTTCCAGGGGCAGGTGTGGACTCTGACCACAATCTATTGGTAATGAACTGTAGATTGAAACTGAAGAAACTGCAAAAAGGTGGGAATCTAAGGAGATGGGACCTGGATAAACTGAAAGAACCAGAGGTTGCAGAGAGTTTCAGGGAGAGCATAAGGGAACAATTGACAGGAATGGGGGAAAGAAATACAGTAGAAGAAGAATGGGTAGCTTTGAGGGATGAAGTAGTAAAGGCAGCAGAGGATCAAATAGGTAAAAAGACGAGGGCTAGTAGAAATCCTTGGGTAACAGAAGAAATATTGAATTTAATTGATGAAAGGAGAAAATATAAAAATGCAGTAAATGAAGCAGGCAAAAAGGAATACAAACGTCTCAAAAATGAGATCGACAGGAAGTGCAAAATGGCTAAGCAGGGATGGCTAGAGGACAAATGTAAGGATGTAGAGGCTTGTCTCACTAGGGGTAAGATAGATACTTGCTACAGGAAAATTAAAGAGACCTTTGGAGAGAAGAGAACCACTTGTATGAATATCAAGAGCTCAGATGGCAACCCAGTTCTAAGCAAAGAAGGGAAGGCAGAAAGGTGGAAGGAGTATATAGAGGGTTTATACAAGGGCGATGTACTTGAGGACAATATTATGGAAATGGAAGAGGATGTAGATGAAGACGAAATGGGAGATAAGATACTGCGTGAAGAGTTTTACAGAGCACTGAAAGACCTGAGTCGAAACAAGGCCCCGGGAGTAGACAACATTCCATTAGAACTACTGATGGCCTTGGGAGAGCCAGTCATGACAAAACTCTACCATCTGGTGAGCAAGATGTATGAGACAGGCGAAATACCCACAGACTTCAAGAAGAATATAATAATTCCAATCCCAAAGAAAGCAGGTGTTGACAGCTGTGAAAATTACCGAACTATCAGTTTAATAAGTCACAGCTGCAAAATACTAACGCGAATTCTTTACAGACGAATGGAAAAACTGGTAGAAGCGGACATCGGGGAAAATCAGTTTGGATTCCGTAGAAATGTTGGAACACGTGAGGCAATACTAACCGTACGACTTATCTTAGAAGAAAGATTAAGAAAAGGCAAACCTACGTTTCTAGCATTTGTAGACTTAGAGAAAGCTTTTGACAATGTTAACTGGAATACTCTCTTTCAAATTCTGAAGGTGACAGGTATAAAATACAGGGAGCGGAAGGCTATTTACAATTTGTACAGAAAGCAGATGGCAGTTATAAGAGTCGAGGGGCATGAAAGGGAAGCAGTGGTTGGGAAGGGAGTGAGACAGGGTTGTAGCCTCTCCCCGATCTTATTCAATCTGTATATTGAGCAAGCAGTAAAGGAAACAAAAGAAAAATTCGGAGTAAGTATTAAAATTCATGGAGAAGAAGTAAAAACTTTGAGGTTCGCCGATGACATTGTAATTCTGTCAGAGACAGCAAAGGACTTGGAAGAGCAGTTGAACGGAATGGACAGTGTCTTGAAAGGAGGATATAAGATGAACATCAACAAAAGCAAAACGAGGATAATGGAATGTAGTCAAATTAAATCGGGTGATGCTGAGGGAAATAGATTAGGAAATGAGACACTTAAAGTAGTAAAGGAGTTTTGCTATTTAGGGAGTAAAATAACTGATGATGGTCGAAGTAGAGAGGATATAAAATGTAGACTGGCAATGGCAAGGAAAGCGTTTCTGAAGAAGAGAAATTTGTTAACATCGAGTATAGATTTAAGTGTCAGGAAGTCGTTTCTGAAAGTATTTGCATGGAGTGTAGCCATGTGTGGAAGTGAAACATGGACGATAACTGGTTTGGACAAGAAGAGAATAGAAGCTTTCGAAATGTGGTGCTACAGAAGAATGCTGAAGATAAGGTGGGTAGATCACATAACTAATGAGGAGGTATTGAATAGGATTGGGGAGAAGAGAAGTTTGTGGCACAACTTGACTAGAAGAAGGGATCAGTTGGTAGGGCATGTTTTGAGACATCAAGGGATCACAAATTTAGCATTGGAGGGCAGCATGGAGGGTAAAAATCGTAGAGGGAGGCTAAGAGATGAATACACTAAGCAGATTCAGAAGGATGTAGGTTGCAGTAGGTACTGGGAGATGAAGAAGCTTGCACAGGATAGAGTAGCATGGAGAGGTGCATCAAACCAGTCTCAGGACTGAAGACCACAGCAACAACAACAGGTTTTTGGGGTGTCCTGATATTCTTGATCACACAGAGTACGTGCATTTCTAATGCACTTGACACGTTCCACATTATAACGGTTCCCGTGAGACTGATGAATGGAAAACGTAATTAACTAGCTAACTAACGACGACGATGGGAAGGGGGGGGGGGGGATCCCTGATAGCTCCCTGGCCCGCAACCTTGTTTCCACATTGGGCGAGACCGGCTGTACCGGACAAAAACCATCCACAGGATCCACACATGCACGCAGTGACTCAGTCGCAAGTTGACAGAGGTGAAACTCCAGAGGCAACGGCAGCGACGTCAGCGACAGCTGCGGCGCGCGTAGAAATCTCCGTGGCCACCAGTATGGCGGACGTCAGCAGCATTTTGGTGTCTGGGCACAAATTTTGCGACACTATCATTGACATAAGAGTGCTGCAGCTGGTTCTGCTGATGCAGCCCAGTGATAATCTTGAACGATGTAAAATGAATATCCCATAACCTTTGTGCTAACACCATGCTCGAGCGCTTTTTCTGGCCAAAAACTTTAAAGAAAATTTCATCCTACGCCTGAAACTTTGTCTGGCCCGGCAGAACGTATTATTTCAGCTGGTGCAGAAGATACAACATGATACGGTGACGACGATCGTGTAATAATTCTATCGGCAACCTTTCATCGTGTTGCAAGGAGTTGTTGGAGGAAAGAAAAATTCCTAAGGCTTGCTCCCATTTCCGGGAGTAACGGAGCGTCTCCATGTGACTTTAGAAAATTGAAACCAACCGTTCAGTTGCGCTGTGTGCCGTTGGCGGAACAAAACTGCAGAAAATCGCCTGACTTGAATTGCGGTCCATTGTCCGAGACAAGAACCTCAGGAAGTCATTTAAGACAAAAAATAGAAGGCAAGGTGGTTATTTTTCTAGAAGTGGAGGTAGATGTCCTAGGGACGGCAAAGAGACTTTCCTATACTTATCTAACACTAACAACCTTTGCGTGTTCCAGAACGGAAGCACGAGATCATTGTGTATACGTTGGCACGGTCCGGATGGTCTTGGGCATCATTGCGGCAGAGCCGAATGATGTTCCATACAAACCCTACAACGGCAGGTCATATATTCAGTTTGGGCGTCCGTGCCGTGCCAAGTTCAATGACATCAGGTGAGTTTCTTTGTGCGAACTAAGCCCCAGTCGTCTTGGCTCAACAAAAATAAAACATCCCACTGGAAGATGTGAGGAATCATAAGCCCGTGCGTCGTCATTCTCTGTATGCAACAATAGAACACTTGACCACGCATACCACATGACGATGCGAAAAACAGCGACGCCCCACTATGTGGGGAATTTGTTTCAAACTACTGTACACAGCCACCCATGGCGCACACCACAAAAATACCTGAAGAGTTAGGTCAGAAGCAATTGCTGCATCAGCTTGCCGTAATAGAGAAGAAAATTTTGAAGAATTTCAAAATGTTGACCTCCGATTCGATAACGCAATTCCTCATACAAATCAAATGACCTGTCGGTACCATCCGTAATTGAGACAACAAGTCAGTGTTTAAATGTTGGGGAGTGAACCTGTGCAACAACTCATACGAATAATTAGGCATCAGAGCCCAACGTTGAAATTTTTGTGCTGTTCGTGGTGGGACAGGCTTGGAAAGTTTGAACAGATCCATTATAGGCCGATGAATTGTAATAAAACAGAACTTCTGACTGTACAGAGGACCTTGTTAACACCACAGATAATGGCGAGCACCTCTTCTTCAAGTTCACTGAAATTGCACTAAACTGCTGGGTTGCTATGCAGAGAAATCGAATTAGGATCGTGGGTAGTGTTACGAGCGAAGCGAAGGAACAGAGTGCTACAAGAAGCTCATGATCACATATTAGCGGGTCATGGAGGCTGCAGATTTACCAACAGAAAAGTACTGATGAAGAAATTGGCTGGCGGACGTAAGCCAGTATGTACGAAATTGCATACAGTGCGCAGAGAGAGCAGATTTGTGTCAAACAAGAGGATCATTTCAGAGGTTACCTGAAGCATTAGCACAATTCGAATATGTGGGAGTTGATGTTTCAGGTTCGTTCAGTAGAACACCTGCAGGGAATAAGAATGTACTCATAATCACACATCATTTTTCCAGATACGTAGAAATCGTTGTGATTCCAAACCAGCAGGCAGCAACAGCAGCACAAGCATTTGTGAATAATTGAATTCTGAAGTTTAGAGTTCTTCAAAAAAAATGGCTCTGAGCACTATGGGACTCAACTGCTGAGGTCATTAGTCCCCTAGAACTTAGAACTAGTTAAACCTAGCTAACCTAAGGACATCACAAACATCCATGCCCGAGGCAGGATTCGAACCTGCGACCGTAGCGGTCTTGCGGTTCCAGACTGCAGCGCCTTTAACCGCACGGCCACTTCGGCCGGCTAGAGTTCTTCAAATAATAGTAATAGAACAGGGAATGGATTTCATGTCAGATCTACCGGAGGAACTATGTGACTTATTGAATGTGAAGAAGTTAAAACGAGTCCTCTCCATCAACAAGCTCTTGGAGGAACTGATAGAGTACATAAGACAGTTGTGAAGATACTTGGATATTACGTTGGTTCCAACCACACCGGCTGGAATGTCTATTTGAAATATGTCGTCTCCGTCTGCAACTCAGAACACCATACGAATACAGGATTATCGCCATATGAAGTAGTATATGGTGGTAAAATGCCATCACCGTTCGACGTATTGAAAACAATAAAAGGGAAGACTGGATAGACTGTTAAGGAATATGCCAGAGTGATTAGGGAAATATGGAATAGAGTACGGAGGGAAAATACACGAGCACTGGAAAAAGAGGAAGAAGCAGTGGGCCGTACGGCAAGAATGCCACAGTATAAGACTGGTCAGCGCTTGATGCTATCGACTTCGTATAAGCCGAATGGCTTATAGAGAGCTAGAAGTTATTGTGCAAGAAGCCTAGTAATAAAATAGGTTCCATGATGTTTGAGTTACGGAACAGATCACAGGGCCCTGTATAAGTGTGTAAGATTGATAGGGTTAACGAAACCAACCGTTAGAATAATTCTTAAGATGCGAAACAGGGCCACAAGGGCCAGTCGCCAAAAACTCTAAAGGAGAATCTAGTTTTGTCGACCCAAGCGGCCAGGTCATGATAAAAGGAGGGCAATGTACCATATCAACTGTATTCAGTCAAAAAGTACGCCAGAGCGCAAATGAATTGCGACAGACTTAGCTGCAGGCAGGCAAGAGTGTTATGCATTGTGAAGTAAAACACGACCGACAGGTATTGTGAAGCAGTCAGCTGGGGCGCGGTGTATCAATAGCCAACGCTGCAATATGATTGTGGAAGGACGGAAGCCTTTCCTCACTTGCCACCATGTAAGTGTTTAAGAGTACATGACTTAGACAATTAAAGAACACAGTCTGGAGCGTATAAGTTCTCAGTCATTCATGTAGTAACATGTTCTCATCTCAGTATCACAGCCTACACCAGAAGTCTGTGACACCTGGAGCAACATCCCGGAATGTAGTACAGGCTTCACTGTCATTATGGTAGCGGCTGGAGACATCACTGACAGCGGCATTCGAGAGACGCCACATTCGGCCCCACTCGTTGCACTATCAGCAATGCCGGATGTCTATTTTTTCCCTGATGTACTATGGCAGAGAGCCAGGATAAAGAAGTTAATTAAACAAATCTACTGCCGTCGTGATGTATTATTTCACTCTCCATGTGTGGTAACCCACGCACGGTTCATCTAACAGAAATCAGGAGAGAAAAGCCAATACAAGGGATCAGCCTCAGTGACATTAGTTCTACTAGATGAAAAAACCACTCATCGGCATTTTGGCGTGTTCTTGGATTAATTCTGGAGAGTTGATACCGCAGCGCACACAGAATATAAGATCACATTAATACGACACGAACAAGTTGGAATATTTAACTTTCAGGCAATCCATGGTCACAGGAATCTCACGAGTGTTTGTTATTGTCAGTGGACATTAACATATCACTTCATAGAGTACAAAATGATAGTCTCTTTTCTCAGAATGCTATTGACTATAAACTTTGCTACATAGTTCTGCTGCTACGAAGCTCACACTGCTGGCTCTCTAGTGAGACGATGCTGAGTTTCTGGTTGATGATTGTAGAGTGGGTTTAGTAAGTCTTAAGCAGCTTCGGCGCATGGAAATTCTAGAGGGCGTGGCTATGCCATCGTCCCTTATTTGCCACCGTGTTTGGCAGCGAGTGTTCTTACTTGAAGTTCCATCGTGAGCAACCAACTTTCACCCACAGCCTTGTTTCTCAGACAACACCACACTTACATAGTAATTTTAAGTCATTAGATTTGTGGCATGATGCATTCATCTTCAAACTAACGGCTGCAGATGTTTATCACAGGTGTTAGCGTAGCTAGGCCCTCACTTCTGAGCACCATCTCGTAAGCAGACTGGAGGTAGCTGTTTCTCGTGCTATCCATCGATTTTCTCCATTATCTCAATTTAAGCGTTTGGATAAGTACTCCACGAATAATGTATCGAAGTTTGCTTAAATCACACAACCCTCTGGTGAATTGTATTTTATTGGTTATATTGTCGTCATCCACTGGCTGTAATCATAACCTTTTCGTAAATATGACTCAGAAGCCTTACATGGTTCAGATTTACAGTGGACTCCTTGAGCAGTTTTATTTCCATTATACTTATTGAAATACTTAGTTGGTATAAGTCCGTATAAGTCAACATTTTCACTGAGTTGGTTGGTTATGAATTTAGTCTGTCATAAAGACGCGTTGGAAGGGAATTCTAAACATTATCACTCATAATAATTTTGAACAATAGCATCAATTCATCATTTTTCCAAATGCTGGCTACCCTCAACATGTTTGTTTATTTGAGTTATGTAACTTCCAACTTGTGTCTTCCTCCTCGTTACAGAACTTTGCTTTTTGTCCTCTCCTGGGATCTTTTTGTTTCTCATTTGATTCACTGCAGGTAGCAACTACTTCATACACATCCATTGCCAGTTGCCTTCCTGCAGGTGCCTGGTACTACTTCGAAAGTTTTCTCGGTGAAGGTACATTTTGAAAATTCTCAATAATGTGGGGAATTGCTACCGATGTTACTGCAAAACTAGGGGCCTAATAGGGACCCTTTTCTGTTCTGGTAATGCACGTGCCGATGTCACACCCTTTGGTAATCATGCCAAAGGAGATCATGAAACAGAATCACTGAAGAAATATAAGAATCATTTGCTCTTCGGCTCAGGTTCAAGTTTCGTCGAATGCTTTTGAAAGGTCCCTAGTGCTCCAAATCTGCAACCGGAGCACTCTGGGGGGTTGAGATCACGTTCAGTGTGGCTGCTAGCCCACAATGTCTTTAGAGAAGGGTTAAAGCGTCACAGAGATGTTAGCAGTATCAAAGATTATTAGGAACGTCTTCCTATTGCTCATCGCACTGAAAACTGTCACTTTCGATCGCGAAATTTGTGGGGATCAACATCCCAAGGAAAGGAATGGTTTTTTTGACGCCCCTTATACCACCCCCTGAGGCCTTTCCGCGTCGGTTCTCAGTTACTCAGAAGAAAACCCACCTTATCAACGCTGGGCGTCGCGGTTCTGTCCTCCATTAATAGAGGCGTCAAAAGAAGTGGTGTAACGAGGATAACACTGGATGTGACGACCTTCCCAAAGTGTGACAGTCCACGACGTTGGGAAGAACTGTGGTGAAATTTGCTGACAATGGAGCATCATCAACCCAATTTACACGTCACATGAACGTCTGAGGTCTGACCTTTTTTTTTTTTAGCATACATCGCCACCTCGCTGTTTGACGCTTCGTCGAGACCGAAGGTAACCTAGCAGGACGTCACGCTTTAGCACCATAACAGAGGAAGGTTTTAGGCACCTTAGAGCCAAATTTGAAACTTATGTGTCGCTATAGCAGACAATTAGGCAGTTTCGAAAAAGTTCTACAACCCAGTGTGTTTTCAGATTAATAGCAAAAGGACTGACATAATAAATCCCTCAGAGCTCATTCTGATATTGTAAACTTAATGACTGATCGCACATAGGTCTACAAAATTGTGTTGTGTGAATGCTCAGTAATTCTTCACAGGTGGATATTTTTTTCAACAAGTTTCGATTCTTTCCTTCGGAGACTGATTCTTCAGGAATTTTTGTTCCCTGTAGCACTCGATGAAGTCAACCACCATTTCCTGTGTTCACTAATTTTTGCAAACATTTCTCGTGGAAAACAGCGGTCTGCCAAAAGTACTTTAAAAATGGATACAGTCTCGACCATTGATGATAACCAGTTTCGGACAGTTTTTGATCATCATCAGACCCTCGTAACATGGTGATCGGCGCTGACGGTGAATGTAGTGGCTGTTGTAACTCCACAAACGTCAACTGCTCCAGCTCCTCCAGCTGAGCAGTTGACATTCGTGGAGTTACTACACCCTCTCGATTCATAATAACGGAAAAGCCCCTAATAGACTTAAGGTAGAGTTACATGAAGAATTGAACAGGGTAAATAAGGCCGGAGAGAAGCTGTCAGGGAAGCTCATACCACACTTTTGGGGGCCTTTACCAAGTTCTTAAATTTGTAACTCCAGTCACTTATCTTTTAAAGGTAAATGCAACAGAAAGGGAGTGTCGAAATCATATTACCCAGCTCAAGCACGCATATAGCTCTGATAGGTTACAGAATGTCCCCCCATTGCTAGAGTTTTTGTAAATTTCTTGTACACCAGTTCTTGACGTATAGAATAAATGCGTACAGGGTGATCCATTGATAGTGACCGGGCCAAATATCTCACGAAATAAGCATCAAACGAAAAAACTACAAAGAACGAAACTCGTCTAGATGGCGCTGCCATAGGTCAAACGGATATCAATTGCGTGTTTTTTAAATAGGAACCCCCCCTTTTTATTACATATTCGTGTAGTACCTAAAGAAATATGAATGTTTTAGTTGGACCACTTTTTTCGCTTTGTGATAGCTGGCGCTGTAATAGTCACAAACGTGTAAGTACGTGGTATCACGTAACATTCCGCCAGTGTGGACGGTATTTGCTTCGTGATACATTACCCGTGTTAAAATGGACCTTTTACCAATTGCGGAAAAGGTCTATATCGTGTTGATGTATGGCTATTGTGATCAAAATGCCCAACGGGCGTGTGCTATGTATGCTGCTCGGTATCCTGGACGACATCATCGAAGTGTCTGGACCGTTCGCCGGATAGTTACGTTATTTAAGGAAACAGGAAGTGTTCAGTCACATGTGAAACGTCATCCACGACCTGAAACAAATGATGATGAAGAAGTAGGTGTTTAAGCTGCTGTCGCGGCTAATCCGCACATCTGTAGCAGACAAACTGCGCGAGAATCGGGAACTTCGAAAAAGTCGGTGTTGAGAATGGTACATCGACATCGACTGGACCCATACCATATTTCTATGCACCAGGAATTGCACGGCGACGACTTTGAACGTCGTGTACAGTTCTGCCACTGGGCACAAGAGAAATTACGGGACGATGACAGATTTTTTGTACGGGTTCTATTTAGCGACGAAGCGTCATTCACCAACAGCGGTAACGTAAACCGGCATAATATCCACTATTGGGCAACGGAAAATCCACAGTGGCTGGGACACGTGTAACATCAGCGACCTTGGCGGTTAATGTATGGTGCGGCATTATGGGAGGAAGGATAATTGGCCCCCATTTTATCGATGGCAATAAAATGGTGATTTACTACGTAATGTTCTACCGATGTTACTACAAGATGTTTCACTGCATGACAGAATGGCGATGTACTTCCAATTGATTGAAGCGATACTGAATATATTTCGTCACAGGTTGATTGGTGGTCGAAGCACCATACCATGGCCCGCACGTTCACCGGATCTGACGTCCCCGGATTTCTTTCTGTGGGGAAAGTTGAAGGATATTTGCCATCGTGATCCATCGACAAGGCCTGACAACATGCGTCAGCGCATTGTCAATGCATGCGCGAACATTACGGAAGGCGAACTACTCGCTGTTGAGAGGAATGTCGTTACACGTATTGCCAAATGCATTGAGGTTGACGGACATCATTTTGAGCATTTATTGCATTAATATAGTATTTACAGGTAATCACTCTGTAACAGCATGCGTTCTCAGAAGTGATAAGTTCACAAAGGTACTTGTATCGCATTATAACAACCGAAATAAAATGTTGAAACGTACCTACGTTCTGTATTTAATTTAAAAAACCTACCTGTTACCAACTATTCGTCTAAAATTGTGAGCCATATGTTTGTGACTATTACAGCGCCATCTATCACAATGCGAAAATAATAAAAAATGGGGTTCCTATTTAAAACAACGTAGTTGATATCCGTCTGACCTATGGCAGCGCCATCTAGCGAGCCAGCCATTGCGCCATCGGGTTTCCCCCTTCAAGCTAGACAAGTTTCCGCATTTGTAGTTTCTGCGTTTGACGCTTTTTTCGTGAGATGTTTGGCCCGGTCACGATGAATGGACCAGCCTGTATAGAAGTATAAAGCAGAAATATTACATATTCTTCGTTACAGTGATATCCTTCCACTTAAAACAAGAAAGGAGGAGGCGAGCATTTCAGTGTGAGAAATTGTGCCGAGATGTCGCGGCCAGCTCAGAAGGTGGGGCCAAAGTGGGAGAGAATTCTCGCTACGACGAGAGAGCACGGGGTCGTAGCATCCCGTTGCTAGTGCTACCGGTGTCGGTGAACTGAACGACTGAGACGACCATAGCCGGCCCGGCGGGGAGGAGCACAATACGCTGAGACCTCCGGCCAACGGTCGAAGAAGACGATTCGCGTATGGCAGCTGAGTGGGGAGGAAACAACCAGTGGCGCTGACAGCGCGAAGGTCTGGCGGGCCGATGCACTGGTACATGGAAGGCACAGACAGTGACTGTGTGTACCGCACGCCATACTCCCCAGGTGAAACTGCTTTGTGTTCAGACAGTGAATTTTCTGATTGTACCACTTGTAATGGTTCTTTATTTGCGAAACCATTAGTACCCGCCAACCCTATTTTTCGATACCATAGATTAATGAATATCTCATATTTTTAACTCTATTCAAATTTGGTTTCATTTTTATATGTATGTACGTCGATATTTTGAGATGTTGAAATCGATATAATATCTAGTGTGAATATCTTTGTACTTATTGTTGTCTTTGATGCTGGTCTGTGACTTTTGGCGCGAAAGCGTACAGAGTAGTCAAGTTTCTGTGTTGAATATGAAAAGTCTTGACTTTGTGTTGGAAATGAAGAGATGAGTCTGAGTTGTGGACAATGAAAAATGTTGTGAGGTTCATTAAGAGCAGTAACGGCTGCGAAATTGTATGATGAAGTAATGTTTTGAACATGCGAAACTATAAAAAGTTTAATAAATGTGAATTTTTGTGAAAAGTGATTGTCAAGAATTATTTTCAAGTGACCATTGTTTAAAAAAGTATGAAACACATTGCAATGAAAAACACAAATCATCAAATTAATCCTGAAAGATTGTCTTCGTAAGTTCTTCAAGTCGGCGTAATTAACATCCGAGTGCCTTTCGCACCAACAGCGACAGTCATGCTACCTAGACAACATTTTAATTATGAGCCAAAGCCAGAGCGAGATAGTCGTTGGATTGCAAATACAAGATAAGTGATATTATTGTTCACTTTCTTCAGTGACTGTAATCAATTGATGTAGCAATACCTGCCACATTAAAGACCTTTTAGTTGCGCAATAAGAAGATCATACTTTGAGTGCGCGACGGGATAATTTTTGAACTAATTAACTGTTAGTGGAGGTATTGTCATACACTCGACACTGTTATGTATCTTAATTCACGAGTACCGAACACGTTGCTTCCATCTCTTCCCCTTTTAGAGAATTTCGAGAAATGCTCAGTTACTCTATTGAGTTTGTGTAACGCATGTTTGAAGTGTAATTTAGTTACACCGTTAATTGAATTTTAGGTATTGGCCGTTTGTTCGGTTACAGAGGACCTTGCTATATTGATCTAAGAATTGTATTAGAAGAGAACCAGTGACAGTTTTTATAATTATCTATGATTGCTTTATGATCATGATTTTTACCATGGGCTCATTCTGATTTTTATTAATTGTGATTCAGCACAAAAGGTATTCGTTAATAAAATAGTGTGGTTCTTAAATGCCGAGTGATGCAGCTGCCACTACTGAGAACGTTTTATGCAGCCTGCAACGTTATATCTGACCTCTAAAAACCACGCGCAAGGATTTCATTTGATTTCATATTCTCTAACTCGGAATGCGCGAACTGTTTGTCCTATAGATAAAATGAACAGGATCTTTTTTGCAGGCAAGTTAATGTAGTTAAATTTTGTTCTAATATACATTTTCACTAGAGGCCGCACTTTTCGATTTATTCAAGAGAAAGACGCAAATGTGAGTTCCAAACACCATTCCCACACTCAGTCCCCACTTGTCAGGATTTCTAGTATCTTGCTCATTGCACTCCCTGCTACGACTATACAAAAATTTTCGACCGCACCAACTATTCCCGATATTCGACCTTCTTTGGTCTCTACTGAGAGGGATATCATGCCACCTGCATAGGCAGCTAATTCGTTAATATTATTAATTTAAACGTGCCAATAAGGGTAATGAAAGAAAAATGACTTTCGTAAACGTTACGCTAAAACTAATCACACTGATACTTCGATGCAAACTTAACCATTACGAGCACAGAAATTTCGTAGTGAGAAGGCCTGACGAATACAATGACATAGTTGTTTATTTTAGCCAGTTAAAAATCACGAAACTGTTAGGTCAAATTTACGCAACATCAACTTTACGATGTGTAAGTGCTTGATGAAGCCGGTGGCGTAATAAGGCCAGTTAAGGAAAACCGAGAATGTTCTACTGTGGGAAATAATTCATGCAGTAGCAAAATTTTTTTAGAGTTGTGCGAGGGTGTGGCATGAGCAACATACCAAAAATCATCACCGATGGAGGCTGAGTGTGGGAGTGAGGGTTGAAGCTTACTTTTACGCTTTTATCCTCTCCAGAGGAACATATCACTGTATAAAATTTAACTACACTAAGTTTCCTACAAAAAAGGTCAAGTTAATTTCTTTCTGTGGGAAAAATAGCTTGCTCGAAGCGAGCAAGAGAATGTCAAAATCTCACAAGCTGTTTTTAAAGGGTGGACATAATATATAATATTGCGGATTGTATAAAGCAGTATCAGTAGGGGCAGCTGAATGACCCTTCCAGCTTCCACAACACACAATAACTTCCACTCAGCAACCTATGTTGTGTGTTGTGAAACCGTGAATCACTAGACCAAAAAAAAAAAGACTCATGGCTGCACATGTTTTTAGCAGACTGCCAGAATAGATTAAACGGTACGTACATATTAAGCCTTATCTTTTAGGTAATAATTGGGTTAGAACTATAACGCAATAGTCTTTTTTAATATGAAGTCATGTCACTGTAATGCAAAGTCGTGGCTCAGCTAACCACACTAAACACCACCAGCCAGCTACTGTCCAGCTTCTGAGTTATTTGACTCGTTGGAAAAGTCCTGTGAGCGAAGTCTTTTTACGGGCTCTACGGACTATGGCTAATGTAATGTAAAAGTGACCAAGTTACAGTATTCCTCTTGTTTTTAAAAATTATAACGTTACTAAATAACATTTATGGAAACGGATTACTGCCTTCAGTTTCTTCTTATGAGCAACTTCTGTAATGGTTTTCGGTATTATTTTAAAAACACCCAGCTAACGTGTAGGTCAGGACTGTAAGCACATGCCGCAATAACTGTTGAGGTCTTAAGATAGTGGTTTAATTTATTATTTTTCCTGGCACTGTGAATGTTTGCTCTGTATACAGGGTGGTCCATTGATAGTGGCCGGGCCAAATATCTCACGAAATAAGCATGAAACGGAAAAACTACAAAGAACGAAACTCGTCTATCTTGAAGGTTGGTTCAAATGGCCCTGAGCACCATGGGACTTAACATCTGTGATCATCAGTCCCCTAGAACTTAGAACTACTTAAACCTAACTAACCTAAGGACATCACACACATCCATGTCCGAGGCAGGATTCGAACCTGCGACCGTAGCAGTCGCTCGGTTCCGGACTGAGCGCCTAGAACCGCGAGACCACCGCGGTCGGCTAGCATGAAGGGGCAAACCAGATGGCGCTGTGGTTGGCCCGCTAGATGGCGCTGCCATAGGTCAAACGGATATCAACTGCGTTGTTTTAAATAGGTACACCCATTTTATTACTTATTCGTGTAGTACGTAAGGAGGTACTGAAACAAATTGCACCGCAGATCACCCCGTTTCTCACAACGTTGTTAAACGATGCATTAAGGCTGGGCCGTGTGCCTGCAGTGTGGAAGACCTCGAAGGCGGTTATCATCAAAAAGGCTCCAGACAAAGACCCATCAGACCCCAAGTCATACAGACCAATTTGCCTTATCAATACACTCGGTAAAGTACAAGAAAAACTACTCTGCAAAAGACTACAAGCACACCGAACACTACGGGGACTGACACCACACCAATACGGCTTCAGGGAAGGGAAATCTATAGACGACGCAATTAACAGAGCACTCCAAATAGTACACGACACACCCTCCAAATACACACTTGCAATTATGATAGACATCTCAGGTGCCTTCGACAACCTCTGGTGGCCGGCCTTGTTCAAGAGGCTCAGACACCTGCAGGTACCGGAGTCTCTGTATAATAGTTTCATGGACTACTGCAGAGACAGAACGGTCGTTTGGCAAATGGACAACCAGAAAGTGATTAAACGAATTACAAAAGGCTGTCCACAAGGGTCGATCTGCGGCCCCATCTTCTGGGACATAGTTATAGAACCGCTCCTACAGTTACTAGAGGAGCACATCTTGACAGATGGAGCTGTCGCTTATGCTGATGATCTACTCGTCGTAGTTTCAGCAAATAATCGTGCCCAGCTAGAAGAAAGAGCCAATGGAACACTTAGGACAATAACCCAATGGTGCACAGATAATAAATTAAAGATAGCAGGAAACAAAACAACTTATACATTGCTAAAGGGTATCCTGCGCAGGAACCCAATAGTCAAAATTGGGGACACAAACATAAAAAGACTAGCAGTCACACGCTATCTAGGAGTATACATTGATGAACGATTGAACTTCCACGAACACATGCGAATATGCACAAACAAAGCAGAAAAGATACTACACAAACTGGCTAGGCTAAATTCGGAACAATTCAGACTACCCCTGTCAGTGACACGAACATACCATTGCGCTCTCTTCGAGTCAGTACTATGCTTTGCTGCCAGTACGTGGGCCCACAGGTTAAATCTCTCAACCAACAGAACCATTGTACGTCGAGGCCAAAGAAGTGTTCTATTTCGACTAACAGGGGAATTCAACACAACATCAAATGACGCACTATGTGTCGTCATGGGAATTTTCCCCATAGATATCACCATCAGGTACCGCGCAGCAATGTACTGGCTTAGGATGGGGAGAATAGACCAGGTTCGGCAGATCACTGGTGTACCGATTGAGACAACACGCCAACTCAGAGCATGGCGAGTGGATACCTGGCAGAGCGAGTGGGCCAACAGCGATAAGGGCCGCCGTGTCTACAACTTCTTCCCTGACATCCGGGAAAGACTAAAACTAAAACATATTGATCCCAGCCGCGGTATGGTACATTTCATCACAGGACATGGCCCTTATCCCACGCACCTGTACCGCGTGAGTCTGCAGCAGACTAATAGATGCACATGCGGGGAAGAAGGTTCCCCTGAACATACTGTCTTCTTCTGCGGACAACGCACGAACATAAGACACACAGTACACATAAATCGCCTGAACACACAGAACGAACTACATGCCATAATACGCGACCCGGAAAGGTGGACTGAACTCAACAAACTAACGGACGAAATCTCGAAGATCCAACAAATAGAATACTTGCGCAACAGACCCTACCGAAGGCAAGTCGGTCCAAACAGACGTCACGATGCCCAGGGGGATACAGATATGATTAGCACCACGAGTGATGAAGAAGAAACAGATACAGACCAGGGCACCAACATAGATATTGAAGCGTCCAGCGCGGATGATCCATAGTGTCAACCAAGTCAAATTCAAAGAACAGAGTGGAACAACCGACAAGAGGTGCACAAGTCACACACAATCCTAAAAACAGATTGCACCGTATATATAAATAGTTTACAGCATCTCCATGTCCAATAAGAACTTAAAGCTAGGTACCTCTTCAAGGGACCTACACCTTCCGTTAAGAGGCAGCGCACAGTCTGTATGGAAGGATCTTAATTGTGGTCCCTCTCTTTTGAGCCCAACCCGACGGATACCTATGGTAGATCGGGGAAAACCACCGCTCAGGCTGTGTTGCTGGCGGGGCCGGAAGGTGCTAACTGCCACACCACGTATCATTGTAAGTCTCATTGTCTCAGTGTGAACTGTTTGTACAACCAACCTACACAGCCTATACCTCAACCTCCACTATACTAAGAACCTCTCATCTGAAGCTTAAAGTTGGGCACCTCTTCAAGGGACCTACGCCCCCCTGGTAAGAGGCGGCGCACGTCCTGGATGGAAGGATCTTAATTGTGGTTCCTCTCTTTTGAGCCCAACCCGACGGATACCTATGGTAGATCGGGGAAAACCACCGCTCAGGTCGTGTTGTCGGCGGGGCCGGGAGGTGCTTGCGCCTGATGTACTCTACTAGGAGCCTTGCAGGCTCAACACAAACCGTTAGCGTCATTACCTTATTACTTTTACCACGAGTACCCTTTCATTAGCAACTTTGAGCCAAGCACAAAATCAGTTACCTCTCTATTGTATATCGTAAATAGTTTAGCAGGCTGGACATGGAGGTCTTAGTCTTTGTTTCTAGCTTTAACGTACCCTAATCTCTTCTAGTTAAGGTAGTTTTTAGGATGGTAGATGTTAAAGGCATGGTGAGCAACGGCCAGCGTCTTGAGGGTCATTCCAAGACCCGGGCCGCCGCCCACAACCAGGTGACGGGCCATATTATACCTATAACTTCTCTATTCAGTTCTCTTCCTTCCTTCTTTCTAAATATTTAATTTCGTTTTGTTTATTAATATCTTACTTGATTTTGTATTAGTTATAAGTTTTTCTAATGCTGCACAAAAAAAAAAAAAAAAAAAAAAAGATAACAAATGGATCTAAACAGAGCCCGCCTCCACGTGGCGGGACACGGGCAACGGTGTGAGTGGGGACGGGGGCCGGTGTGGTGCTACTTTAAGTCACTGCGGACCCCGGACCCAGTCACAGCGGCTAAGTGGCAATATACGACCCACCATAAGAAATTAGACGGTGGGTCATAAAATATAAGCAGCTAGTGAAAAAAAAAAAAAAAAAAAAAAAGTACGTAAGGAAATATGGATGTTTTAGTTGGACCATTTTTTCGCTTTGTGATAGATGGCACTGTAATAGTTACAAACGTATAAGGGGGTGCTATCACGTAACATTCCGCCAGTGCGGACGGTATTTGCTTCCTGATATATTAGCCGTATTAAAACGGACCGTTTACTTATTGTGGAAAAGGTCGATATCGTGTTGATGTATGACTATTGTGATCAAAATGCTCTACGGGCGTGTGCTATGTATGCTGCTCGGTATCGTGGACGACATCAGACAAGTGTCCGGACCGTTCGCCTGGTAGTTATGTTATTTAAGGAAACAGGAAGTGTTCAGCCACGTGCAAAACGTCAACCACGACCTGCAACAAATGATGATGCTCAAGTAGGTGTTTCAGCTGCTGTCGCGGCTAATCCGCACATCAGCGTTCTATTTAGCGACGAAGCGTCATTCACCAACAGCAGTAACGTAAACCGGCATAATATGCACTATCGGGCAACGGAAAATACACGATGGCTGCGACAAGTGGAACATCAGCGACCTTGGCGGGTTAATGTATGGTGCGGAATTATGGGAGGAAGGATAATTGGCCCCCATTTTATCGGTGGAAATCTAAATGGTGCAATGTATGCTGATTTCCTACGTAATGTTCTACCGGTGTTGCTACAAGATGTTTCAGTGTATGACAGAATGGCTATGTACTTCCAACATGATGGATGTCCGGCACGTAGCTCGCGTGCGGTTGAAGCGGTATTGAATATCATATTTCATGAGAGGTGGATTGGTCGTCGAAGCAGCATACCATGGCCCACACGTACACCGGATCTGATGTCCCCGGATTTCATTCTATGGGGAAAGTTGAAGGATATTTGCTATCGTGATCCACCGACAACGCCTGTCAACGTGCGTCAGCGCATTGTCAATGCATGTGCGAACATTACAGAAGGCGAACTACTCGCTGTTGAGAGGAATGTCGTTACACATATTGCCAAATGCATTAAGGTTGACGGACATCATTGCATTAATGTGGTATTTACAGGTAATCACGCTGTAAAGGCATGCGTTCTCAGAAGTGATAAGTTTACAAAGGTACATGTATCACAGGGCTTAACAACTGGCCGGTTTTGAGCGCGAGTACTCGCGTCTGCTCAGGCATGTGCTCGCGAGCAGGCAAGGTCGCGGAGTAGGGAGGGTAGGGAGGGAGGGGAAATGCGCGCGCACGTTTGAATAGGGCCGGAGCGTGCCTATTGAATTCGCGCCGACTGTGTAACATTTAAAGTACTACGATCAGCTCTAACAGTCACTTCGCTGATTAAGAATCATGTCAAGTCGCCGTTGTGAAACCCCAACCATGCTTTCGCAGTTCAACCCCCATTGGGAGGAATTGTATCCGTTTACAGAAAAAGATGGTGTTGCAAAATGTTTAGTATGCCACAAAACGCTGAATTCTTTTAGGAAATTTAATTTGCAGTGACATTATATGTCGTACCACGTGAAAGACTACGGAAGTGGAAACGGTGATGGACCAGATCGTGCACAGGAAGTTATTAAACTTAAAAGGAAGCTATCCGAAGAAGATCTGGACGACGAAGAAAAATCAACTGAGGCAGGTCTCAGAGTGAGTTACAAAATTGCTTTGCTTTTAGCAAAATCCCTGCGCCCCTTCACTGATGGCGATTTAATAAAAGAATGTTTGGTAGTTGCAGCGGAACATTTGTGTCCATCTTAAGTTGAACAGTTTCGGATTGTGCCATTATCTAACACGACCATTATGCGTCGCATACAGGACATGGCAGACGACGTCCAGAGCCAGCTTGCAAATATCTGTAAAGACTTTATGGCGTATTCTCTAGCTCTGGACGAAAGTGTTGATATCACTGGAACAGCGCAGCTTGCCACATTTATTAGAGGTGTTAATAGAGATCTTCAGGTGAGGAAGGATCTCCTCCATGTAGTAGCCAAGAAGAACACTACAACCGGAGGTGATATTTTAAGCAGAGTTGAAGAAAGTGTTGAAAATATAGGATTGTCGTGGAATTCTTTGGTTTCAGTGTCTACAGACGGTGAGCCAGCGATGACAGGGAAAAAATCAGGTTTCGTTGCGCTGTTGACGGAGAAAATGCAAAAACTGACCGTGCCGAATGAAATAAGGGGCGTTCACTGTGTGATCCACCAGGAAAACCTATGTGCAAAGAGTATCACTCTAAAAAATGTGATGAGTGTTGTTCGTACAAGCAATTATATAAGGAAGCATGGACTACAACACAAGCAATTTAAAAGCTTTCTTGAGTATGTAGAAAGCCAGTATGGTAGCCTGCCTTATTACAGCGAGGTCCGCTGGCTTAGTCGTGGCGAAATATTAAATCGATTCTTTTGCCTATTAGATGAGATAAATATATTCATGGAAATAAATAACATGTGTGTTCCTGAATTGAAAGAGCCTTCATGGAAATGTGATCTCGCGTTCTTAGCAGATTTAAGCAGCCATCTGAATGCTTTGAACATTTCACTACAAGGTAAAGATCTGCTAATTACTCATTTCATAGATCGAATACGACCTTTTAAAATGAAATTGACACTTTGGGTGAGTCAGCTGGAAACAGGAAATCTAGCTCATTTTCCTAAATTATCATCCACGCAAGATGTTCACAAAGACTGTGAACGTTATTCACATAGTTTAGTTGACCTTAAGAAAGAATTTGATCAACGCTTTCAAGATCTGACAGCACTAGACAGTGATTTTGATCTGTTCTCCTCTCCATATTCAGCGAATATTGAAGAGATTCGTCCTGAGCTGCAACTAGAAATTATTGACCTGCAGTGTGACAGAGAATACAGAGACAAATTTCAGAACAAAAAAAAACATTTTGGATTTGTACAGACACTTCCCTCAGGATAGATTTCCTCGTTTGCACAAACTGGCGGCTACAATAATATCAATGTTCGGTTCCACGTATGTTTGTGAACAACTGTTCTCTACAATGAAATGTAACAAGACGCGCCTGAGAAACGCATTGTCTGATCGAAATTTAAACTGCGCGCTGTGCCTACAATGCACAAGAACAATTACTCTGAACATAGACGCAATTGTAAAGGGCAAAAAGTACAAGATAACTGAGAATCCCACACTTCAGTGACACCTTTTATTGTGTAACAGTTCACAAATTAATACGTATCAGAGGCATAGACTAAGCTAATAAAATTATGTGGCACATGTACATTCTCCATTATTTGTTTCGCTTGGCGCACTAATAATTCGTGAGTGATATCCCTACAGGTGGTCGCGGACTTACATTGACTGGCGGCAGCTGTTGTGTGCCCCACGGGACTCTCCCCACTCTCCGCTCTGGTCCGGTAGTGGGGGTAGCGTGCTCGCGCTGCTCCATGCTCGCGCCTTGCTGCTCACACCTTGCTCCGCGAGCACGTATGTTGTGAATCCCTGATGTATCACATTGGAACAACTGAAATAAAATGTTCAAACGTACCTACGTTCTGTATTTTAATTTAAAAAACCTACCTGTTACCAAGTGTTCGTTTAAAATTGCAAGTTATATGTTTGTAACTATTGCTGTGCCATCTATCACAATGCGAAAAAAATGGTGCAACTAAAACATTCATATTTCTTTACGTACTACACAAATAAGTAATAAAAATGGGGGTTCCTATTTAAAAAAACGCAGTTGATATCCGTTTGACCTATGGCAGCGCCATGTAGCGGACCAACCATAGCGCCATCTGATTTCCCTCTCAAGCTAGACAAGTTTCGATCTTTGTAGTTTTTTCGTTGCACGCTTATTTCGTGAGATATTTGGCCCGGTCACGATCAATGGAACACCCTGTATACTGGGTAATTCCGAATTTCTATAAGACAGTATCTAACATTCTGCGTGGTGTCTGTTTGTTCTATATCGTGTCTCCCTACCACTTTCGCGCAACGACGCTCTGAGCGTGTTTCTTATGGAATTGACTAGTTTGAACCTGGGACCTGTTGCTGGTAAGGAGACGCCAGACCACACATGACATGTAGAGTTCAGAAGAGTTCAGTGAGACTAGCGATGGTATAACCAAATACTTAATGATTTCAGCATCAGCTCCACTACACTCCCTGTAAAAGAATCTTAATACTAACTGAATTTAGTGGGAGGGGTTCAAGGCTTTCCTATTTTTAGTTAGCTGGTAAAATAACGTCGAAAAAGCAGTTAAGTTTACCCTTGGAAATTTTATTCTACTCACAAAACATTGTTTATAAATTGCACTATTGATAAACGGAAATGTTTTAATACAGGATGGTAAAAACCAATTGCGTTCAACAAAAATGTGAACGAATATTCCCTGAATGGGTTTCCAAGTTCTACAATGGATCGAAGGACGACCTATGCCATATCACATGTATAATCTAGGTTTAAATTAAGTTTCACAAAAGAGAAAACTATCAAAATGGTCTACAGTGACCCTCAATTACCTTTAATTACTTATCTAACTTGTCGTAAATTACAGTGGCTGATGTGGCTTCTCAATAACTACATAACAGAGAAATCATCGCGTTACAGATTTTTACTTCAAGTGGCAAATGTGAACACCATGAGCTTTAATTGACGATCGACACTACTATTACGCAAAAAGGGGGTGTAACAGATGAGACTTCTGCAGTTCTGAGTGAAACTTTATGCACTGTTATGCGGCATTGCGTGCGTTCATTACCTTGTCGGTGTTCGTCAGGGGGCGGCGGGCAGCACAGCTCCGCTCACCTCGCCATCTCAGAAGCAACCCTCTCCTAACTTCTCCTTACTACAATTTACCGAAGTTGGTTTAAAAAAACTATCTGGCTGTGTTTTCATCTGACCAATCAGGATTTCAATGTTAACCTTAAGCTCCACCTACAAAAATTCTGTCTATCCAATGAGAAACGTTATATTTTTCATGGTGGGGCAATGTTTTTAAAGTTTGCAACATAACAGAGACACGAAAAAGTCTCACGCTAAAACTTGCAGGTGGTGTGGTCCTTTTAGTGTTATCGTAAGATCTATACTGTTCTTCTGGAGAGCTCTACCTTTTAACATGGGCTGGAGGGTGGTCCTGACGTAACAGAGACCCGAAAATGTCTCACGCTAAAACTTGCCGCTGGGGTAGCCCTTTTTGTGTTATTGTAAGATCTATACTGTTCTTCTGGAGGGCTCTATCTTTTAACATGGGCTGGGGGTGGTCCTAGCGGTTAGCTGGCGACGTGGGTGTCCGTCCCTTATCGTAGGGCCTTCCAGCTTAACACGATCCTGCTCTTGGCTTCTGTTCCCATTTCTGCTCTTGGAACTGCATGTGTCTCACGGTGGGAAGGTGTGACATACATTTAGGCCTTCTTGTGTTAGTCTGTGGTATTCCATTTGCTCACTCGTTACTCCCATTACTTTGGTTAATTTAATGTCAGGATTTATTCGGAGCTATGTGACATACTACTGGATTTGCTTATCATGTCAGGGTTTTCATGGAAGGTGTTGGATTTGCCTGACACCTTACATATCACCACCCTTCGAACTTAATTTTTGCACTGAAGTTTGGCAATGACTGAATTGTTGTCTAAGTCAGTCAAAAATTATTCCGTTATCTAAATTTTGTTGCGTGCTGTTCAGCCACGTTATTTTGTTCTATGCTAGTTTGTATTACTAAATTATATTTTTATATTCTTCCACATTATTATCAAAAATATGTTTATATTGACAAGGGAAGAATATTTTTATTGTATTATAATTATTATTTTTTATTATTATCTTTCTTTATTTAATTGTGAAGTTTGTTTTTTAAGAAGTTTTTTATCGAAAGTGAGGAGTCTTTCACATCGATTTCCTTTGAAAGTTTGTTTTTATAAATTAGTAACAAGTAAAATCTATTCCTAACACATTTTCTAAATATCATGTACAAGGAAAATGTTTTTGTTTCTAGACACTCATTTCAACATTGTTACATTAACAAATAAGAATTATTTCCAAGAAGTGCTTTGACAAAGAAATATACATACACAAGTATTGTGATATTATCCTAACAAATGGTACATATGTTAAAAAAGGGAAAACATCCAACAAGATAATTTTTTATTCTTTGTTTTTATAAGGAGAAAATAAGTAAAATATAGTTATTCTATTATTTTTATGAGGAGAAAATACACTCCTGGAAATTGAAATAAGAACACCGTGAATTCATTGTCCCAGGAAGGGGAAACTTTATTGACACATTCCTGGGGTCAGATACATCACATGATCACACTGACAGAACCACAGGCACATAGACACAGGCAACAGAGCATGCACAATGTCGGCACTAGTACAGTGTATATCCACCTTTTGCAGCAATGCAGGCTGCTATTCTCCCATGGAGACGATCGTAGAGATGCTGGATGTAGTCCTGTGGAACGGCTTGCCACGCCATTTCCACCTGGCGCCTCAGTTGGACCAGCGTTCGTGCTGGACGTGCAGACCGCGTGAGACGACGCTTCATCCAGTCCCAAACATGCTCAATGGGGGACAGATCCAGAGATCTTGCTGGCCAGGGTAGTTGACTTATACCTTCTAGAGCACGTTGGGTGGCACGGGATACATGCGGACGTGCATTGTCCTGTTGGAACAGCAAGTTCCCTTGCCGGTCTAGGAATGGTAGAACGATGGGTTCGATGACGGTTTGGATGTACCGTGCACTATTAGTGTCCCCTCGACGATCACCAGTGGTGTACGGCCAGTGTAGGCGATCGCTCCCCACACCATGATGCCGGGTGTTGGCCCTGTGTGCCTCGATCGTATGCAGTCCTGATTGTGACGCTCACCTGCACGGCGCCAAACACGTATACGACCATCATTGGCGCCAAGGCAGAAGCGACTCTCATCGCTGAAGACGACACGTCTCCATTCGTCCCTCCATTCACGCCTGTCGCGACACCACTGGGGGCGGGCTGCACGATGTTGGGGCGTGAGCGGAAGACGGCCTAACGGTGTGCGGGACCGTAGCCCAGCTTCATGGAGACGGTTGCGAATGGTCTTCGCCGATACCCCAGGAGCAACAGTGTCCCTAATTTGCTGGGAAGTGGCGGTGCGGTCCCCTACGGCACTGCGTAGGATCCTACGGTCTTGGCGTGCATCCATGCGTTGCTGCGGTCCGGTCCCAGGTCGACGGGCACGTGCACCTTCCGCCAACCACTGGCGACAACATCGATGTACTGTGGAGACCTCATGCCCCACGTGTTGAGCAATTCGGCGGTACGTCCACCCGGCCTCCCGCATGCCCACTATACGCCCTCGCTCAAAGTCCGTCAACTGCACATACGGTTCACGTCCACGCTGTCGCGGCATGCTACCAGTGTTAAAGACTGCGATGGAGCTCTGTATGCCACGGCAAACTGGCTGACACTGACGGCGGCGGTGCACAAATGCTGCGCAGCTAGCGCCATTCGACGGCCAACACCGCGGTTCCTGGTGTGTCCGCTGTGCCGTGCGTGTGATCATTGCTTGTACAGCCCTCTCGCAGTGTCCGGAGCAAGTATGGTGGGTCTGACACACCGGTGTCAATGTGTTCTTTTTTCCATTTCCAGGAGTGTAAGTGGCATATAGTTTCAGTGTTTATTATGCCTTACTTTTGTTCTTTATATACTGTCCATTTCAGAACTAATGACTTATTTTTATCGATAGTCTATTTTATTACTTAAGTCCATAGTCAATGACTTTTATTTTGTAGTCTATTAGCTGTCTGGTGTGCTTAACTTATTTAGTTTTCCACACGTTTCTTTTGCACAATTCTTACATTACATAATTTGATTTCACACATTCACACAATCCTATGAATGTTTAAGCATGAGGTTGGCGAATGTTTTTTGCACGAAGGTGATAGACTTGAACGAGCTGGATGTGGGCAAGTATTTGATGTACAGCTTCATTAGTCATTCCTTGTTGGCTTTGCAAGTGTGTGTTGTTGTTGTGAAGGTCCCATAATGGAATGGAGCTGTGAGTGCAGAATCTCGTGGTTTACTGGCTTTGTATGCGTGAAAGTCATCGTTATGTGTCGCTGAAAGCGGTCGTTTTTCGTTGTAATACTTTGCAGACGACTAGTCTACAGTAGGATAGGGATTTGGGATTTGGGAAGGTATGTCGTCTATTCTTCACCCTTCTTCTTTCTTGGTCTCAATCTAGCGAATCTTCAACTTCCGTTCTTCCTGCTTTTTCTCTGCTTCTTACTTGTTTCTTGGTTCTTCTATCGGCAGGATATGGAAATATTTATTGATAACTAGTCGCTTTGAAGTTCTCCTCTTAGTAACAGTTTGATAAATTGTTTGGGCGTGTCATTTTTACTTTGCGAAAGTTTTCTTCAGTTTCGTGCATCAGCGTGGTGTTTAATAGCAGTAGCATGACTTTTACACATATTTTTTTTGTCAGTGGTGGCTTGCCCAAGCGATCTTCTCGTCGGGCAGTTTTTTGTTCGCTCCACTGAGTCAGGGCGTTTGGAGACCCTTCTGGCGTTCGGTGTCCTCTCGTGTCTGCAGGGTTCCGCCACTGTGTGGTTCCGTGTTCTGTCCCAGCAGGGTTCCGCCACCCTGTGGTTCAGCTTGGCAGCAGATTTGTTTACTGCCCACTTTGGCTACAAGGGCCTTCTGTTGGTCTCGCTGTCCTTTCCCTTCTCTCGACGCTTTTGCCTTGTAGGAATTGTGTCTTGCTAATTACGTACTATCCTTTCTTGATACTTCTCGCGTTGCAACTTGTGGGTCGTTGCATCTCGTCCTTGCTGGAGTTTTTACAATGGTTCTTACAAAAAGTTTTACTTATGATCATGTAACATATATCTAGTACCTACATTGTTTTACGCCTTCTTAAAAGCTTTACAAATTTCGGCGCCCTTTCCATGTTACAATTCTAAGATATTTTGAGTCTTAACGTCTACAAGAATCCTCAAATTCGTTTTTTATTTTTGTGTAGTGTCGTGGTGTATAGCATTTTAGTATTTCATGCCGCTAGACTATCTACGATTTATCCCTTCACCTTAATCTGTGCTACTATTGATGTTATTTTTGTTTTTGTTTTTATTGAAACTACTTTCTTTTTCCCACCTTCCTCTCTCTTCATTCTTCTTTCTCCTGACGATCTTATCTGAAACATAATCTTGAAATATTGTGCTGATTATTTACCAGTAATAAAATTAATCTTCAAACTTTTTGATATGGCTCACATGGTGAAGTCCTATGGATTTGCCTGTTTTTGAGTTCATTAGTTCCACAGCATTATCATGAGCAATTCGGCTAATTATGACAGGTCCTTTGTATGCAGCGTAAAACTTACGTATTTTGTGTTTCTGTTTGCTGGAGAGATAGTGTGTTTTTACAAATACTTTCTGGCCTACTGAGAATGTTCTTTTAATTGCTGTTCTATGTCTTCTTTCTTTTCTTTTAATGGCTGCCTTTCTGATGTTGGAGAGTGCTGTTGCTATGACTTGTTTGTGCTGTCTACGTGGTACAATAGGAAATCTAACATTTTCTCTGATTATGTTTGGTGGTTCAATATTTTTAAGTAACTGGAGGTAGTAGTAGTGCTATGCGGCATTTCATTTATTACTTCTTGAAAATCTTTAAGGTATATATCCCAAGTGTTCTGTCTTTTGCCTGCATATAATCGGCATAAAGTGCCTATGTCCTTCATAGATCGTTCTGCTGGATTTACGCTAGGTTTGTACTTAGATATGTAGATGGGTTTTATTTTGTGTTGTTTTAACGTGTTCTGCCATTGCACTGATTTTTATTGTGGGCCATTATCCGAAACTATTCGTTCCACTCAACCTACTTGTCTGAGAAAATCTTGTCTAAATGCTTTACTTATAGTAAGACCTGTTGCCCGTTTTAATGGTGTCAAGGTAATATATTTAGAAGTAAGTTCCAAAACGACAAATATGAAAATATATCCATTTTTGTGCGTGGGAGGGGCCCCATCAAATCTGTTGCAGCTATTTGTTTTAATCTTTTAGGGATTATTGGAAACATAGGTGGTTTGGTTTGGAAAGTGACGTGTTTAGCCCTCATACAATTTTTGCATTTGACTAATACTGTTCTAATTCGTCTTTCTGTATTAGGAAAATGGCTTGTTTGTTTTATTTTTAAAAAGCATTTCTTTGGTCCACAGTGGCCATTATTTAAATGTGTATACCATATGTACTTATTAATTAGTTCATCTGGGGTATACACTCCTGGAAATGGAAAAAAGAACACATTGACACCGGTGTGTCAGACCCACCATACTTGCTCCGGACACTGCGAGAGGGCTGTACAAGCAATGATCACACGCACGGCACAGCGGACACACCAGGAACCGCGGTGTTGGCCGTCGAATGGCGCTAGCTACGCAGCATTTGTGCACCGCCGCCGTCAGTGTCAGCCAGTTTGCCGTGGCATACGGAGCTCCATCGCAGTCTTTAACACTGGTAGCATGCCGCGACAGCGTGGACGTGAACCGTATGTGCAGTTGACGGACTTGGAGCGAGGGGGTATAGTGGGCATGCGGGAGGCCGGGTGGACGTACCGCCGAATTGCTCAACACGTGGGGCGTGAGGTCTCCACAGTACATCGATGTTGTCGCCAGTGGTCGGCGGAAGGTGCACGTGCCCGTCGACCTGGGACCGGACCGCAGCGACGCACGGATGCACGCCAAGACCGTAGGATCCTACGCAGTGCCGTAGGGGACCGCACCGCCACTTCCCAGCAAATTAGGGACGCTGTTGCTCCTGGGGTATCGGCGAGGACCATTCGCAACCGTCTCCATTAAGCTGGGCTACGGTCCCGCACACCGTTAGGCCGTCTTCCGCTCACGCCCCAACATCGTGCAGCCCGCCTCCAGTGGTGTCGCGACAGGCGTGAATGGAGGGACGAATGGAGACGTGTCGTCTTCAGCGATGAGAGTCGCTTCTGCCTTGGTGCTAATGATGGTCGTATGCGTGTTTGGCGCCGTGCAGGTGAGCGCCACAATCAGGACTGCATATGACCGAGACACACAGGGCCAACACCCGGCATCATGATGTGGGGAACGATCTCCTACACTGGCCGTACACCACTGGTGATCGTCGAGGGTACACTGAATAGTGCACGGTACATCCAAACCGTCATCGAACCCATCGTTCTACCATTCCTAGATCGGCAAGGGGACTTGCTGTTCCAACAGGACAATGCACGTCCGCATGTATCCCGTGCCACCCAACGTGCTCTAGGTGTAAGTCAACTACCCTGGCCAGCAAGATCTCCGGATCTGTCCCCCATTGAGCATGTTTGGGACTGGATGAAGCGTCGTCTCACGCGGTCTGCACGTCCAGCACGAACGCTGGTCCAACTGAGGCGCCAGGTGGAAATGGCATGGCAAGCCGTTCCACAGGACTACATCCAGCATCTCTACGATCGTCTCCATGGGAGAATAGCAGCCTGCATTGCTGCGAAAGGTGGATATACACTGTACTAGTGCCGACATTGTGCATGCTCTGTTGCCTGTGTCTATGTGCCTGTGGTTCTGTCAGTGTGATCATGTGATGTATCTGACCCCAGGAATGTGTCAATAAAGTTTCCCCTTCCTGGGACAATGAATTAACGGTGTTCTTATTTCAATTTCCAGGAGTGTAAATTAACCATTCATTCGTTGCAACATTTCGTCTAAAAAATAAAACATTGTTTTTTACGAGATAGTGCTGTCGAATGTCTGGAAAATCGTTACTTCTCCACTTGTGTTTGATTCCTAGTATTTCGGGATCCTTGTCCTGTTCTTTGCCTATATTTTTCAATACTGTCGTAATGTAGTTTTCGAAAGGTACTTGTTTCATATAGTACATTGTAAACTGGTCTTCTGCTGCTTCCAAACCTATGTTATTGGATGCACCCTGTGGACATCGTGATAAAGCATCTGCTAATACATTCGCTGGTCCTGGTATGTCTGTAATAGTGAAGTCAAATTCTTGTAGTATTAACATCCATCTGGCTAACCTCCCATGAGTTAGTTTGGCGGATAACAGAAATTCTAATGCTTTGTGCTCAGTGTATACTTTTGTTTTTCTTCCGAATAGGAAGTATCGAAAACGTTGGAAGCCCCATACAATGGCCAATGCTTTCAGCTCCGTGACTGAATAGTTTTTCTCGCTTTTTGTGAGTACCCGACTGGCAAATGCAATTGTTCTATATGATCTTAGCGCTGCCTGTTCGTATTCTTGGAATAAAACAACTCCTAAACCTGTTTTCGCGCTATCAGTGGCCATACTAAAATTTTGTGTTAGATCAGGATGTGCTAAAATCGGTGCTGTTGTTAGTGCGTTTCTCACTTTTAAAAATTCTTCATTGGCTTGTTGATCCCATACCCATGGCGCGTTTTTTCCGGTCAATGCACATAGGCTTGGTGTTGCGAGAGAGTCGATCCAAATAAATTTTTTATAGAATCCGGTGAGACCTAGAAATCCTCTGAGAGTTTTCTTATTATAGGGAGTACAGAATTCTTTGATTGCCGTTAGTTTTTCTGGGTCTGGCATTACCCCTTTCTCTGAAATTATGTGTCCAAGAAATTTGACCTCTCGCCTCCCAAATTTGGATTTTGTTATATTTACTGTGATCCATGCTCTTTCATGATCTGTAAAAACTGATTTAATGTGTCGTTGTGATGTTCGCAAGAGGATTCTGCTATTATCACATCATCAACATAACAAGTAACTTTTTGTAAAATTTCAGGACTGAATATAGTATTAAATCCCCTAATAAACGCTACTGATGATATGTTTAAACCAAATGGCAATCGTTTAAACTGGTAACATCTACCGAATACGATAAATGCTGTAAATTTTCTACATTCTGGGGCCAATTCTATTTGCCAGAAACTACTCCGTAAATCAATTGATGAAAATAGCACCGTGGAAGTTTTGTATCAATTCCTCTAATTTTTCTGGGCGATCTGTCTCAGTGATTATGATTGTGTTGATCTGTCTGGAATCAAGCACTAACCTGATGCTCCCATCTCGTTTTTGTACAATATCGATCGGGCTGTTATATGTGGAGGTAGCTGATTCAATAATATCATCATCTAACAGTTTAGATATCTCCTGGAATATTTTATTCCTGTAGCTTAATGGGAATGTATAGGGTGGCACTCTAAATGGTTTGTGCTGTTCTACTTCAAACTTGCACTGAAAGTATTTAATACTGCCAGTCTTAGGTAGAAATACCTCTGCTTTATCTCGTAAAATACCCTCTAATTCTCTTTTACTGTGTTCCGAAATACCTTGAACTTCTTGCAATTTTTCGTCGATTTCATTATGGACTTTTAACATGAGTTGAGGCGATTCCCCCTTTCGTGCATACCATTCTAATTCTTCATCCTCTTTATCTTGCGTCATTCTCAATTTTTTCTTTATAACTGGTATTTCTCCTAATTTTACCTTTTGCTCAAAGAGAAGTGTGACATTCCCGAATGTTACGCTACCTTTCCCCATATCTATTATCGCTCGTCTATCATTTAAAAAATCTGCACCTATAATCAAATCTACAGTTAGTTTAGGTATAATCACGAAGTTGGCTTCGATCGTTTGACCTTGACACGAAAGAGTTAACCTTGTTTGTCTCGTAACTTCCACAGCATTGTTTCTAATAGGACCTCTTACTTTAATCTTACGTGTTTTCAGAACTGGCAATTCCTCATTGGCATTACACTGCATGAATAAATTTTCTGAGATCGCAGTCAGTTCACTTCCGCTATCAGTTACAATATTGACTGGGATATGCTTTACCATGGCCTTCACAATTGGTTAAATTTGACAGGGTTGGTTCTGTTCTTCTTCTTCTTGCATCAACGAATCCTCCACTGAATCATACATGAGTCTTTTTAGGAATTTCCCTTTTGAATTCGAAATTTCTGTAGGATAAGCTTCGACAGCTACTTCTCTCTGTTTTATTTCCTCTTCTCTACTTCTTCCTTCATTTACGCTTTCTTCAACATCCTCTACTTTTTACTCATCCTCGTCTATCTTCTCCTTCTTCGTCGCTACTTCCACATAATCGCATCTAAATGCTCTAATTATCGCTTCATAACTTCCTTCATTATATACGTTGGGTTGTGTGCCCACTCGTAACTTATTGTCAACTTCTGTCGACTGCGCATTTTCCTCATTGAATTCGCTTTCCCTGGTTTCCATCTCAAATAGCTCTGCAATACTCATTACTTCGTCCTTTCCTCCTACATTCGTTGTGCATGCCTCTGGTAGTTCATCTTCCTCGTCAGTATTCTCCCAATTAATTTCGTCCCAACACGATATTGTTATTTTCTTTTCTCCGTTTTCATCTGGTCACTGCGGATTTGTTTCTTCCTTCTTCTCTTCTCGTGATAAGATTTTTACTTCTCTGTTCAAGGTGCTGCAGTTGTCCTGGGTCGGTGCATCATTCTCTTTGGCATGGGCGCTTAGCTGTCAATTCGAACGTTTATCGGGGTTTGGTGGTCTTACCTCCACCTCTTCTATCTGTATTCTCTTTTCTTGTTCAGCTTGTTGATAGTGGTTTCTTTGTTGATAATTTGTCGGTATATTGGTTCTCCAGTACCCATTCCGGTTGTCGTTATTCCCTCTGTAATAGTTGTTGCCGTTCCTGGGTGAATTATAGTTATTGCCATATTCTAAATCCATAACCGGTTCTTTGTTGAAATCTATTGTCGTTTCTTGGTGCGAAGTTATCACATGGTTCATAATTATTGTTTCTTCGTACTGTGTCTTGTGGATTCCACCGCTTTTTGCTTTCGTTTTCACGTGCGCTTCGTCTTTTTCTTGCGTCATCTTCCGAAAATATGAACTCTAGTTCTCTTAGAATACCTTTAAATGCTTCGACGTCATTGCCTCCGCGACCTACTAATGATTGCTGGTATTTCGATGGTAGCTTCATCGCGCATAATTTAATCAACTCTCCGTCACTGTATGGTACTTCTAAGCATTGATTTTTCTTTGCCATTAATTCGAAATATTTCACGGGACTCTTCTCTCCTGAATTTTCAAAATATGGGTTCTGTAATAATTCGTACTTCACTCTGTTCCGTGCTTCGCTGGACCAATATCGTGAGAGAAACTTCTCTCTGAAGTCTTCGTACGATCGGCATGTCGCTGCAACATTCTGCATGGTTTCTGCGACTGCTCCTGACATGTGTGCACATATAAAGTCTAATTTGTGTGCTAGCGTCCAGTGTTCTGGTAATCGTACTCGGAATTGATCAATAAAAGTTCGTGGATGTAATGAGCTTCCTTCTCGAAAGTGTTGAAATTTTCTGACTGTGAGGAAATGATCGTTGTCGTACTTCGTCATAGTTCCATATGAAATTCGCGATTCTTCGCCACTTTTGTTTCTGATCATTTCTCCCGCCGTTCTTTCCGGTTGTGGTAGATCCATTGGATATTGTCCACTGTAACTTTCGCCTACCCTTGCGTAGTATAGTTGGAGTGGTACGCAATAATTTTCTTCCATCGGTTGTGAACGTGTAGCTGAATGCATTGCACTGTACTCTTCGCGACCTGGCTTTCCATTGTCAGATATTGGATCGGTATCTTGTCTGGCTAACCTTGCTGCTTCATTGCACGATCCAAACTGTCTTGAAACATACATTTGTGGTTCCGCATGTGTTTGTGATGACGTTTGTTCATCAAGAATTTCGAAACGTGTTTGTTGCTGTGCAGGCTGTCTGATTTCACGTATGTTACTTTCCGCCTGTGATTGGAATCGCAAATGCGTAATATCTTCGTTAATTGCTTGTTTTTCCTGTGCTGTTACAGATACGGATGTCGTTGCAGACTCTGTGCTTGCGCCGGCCGCGGTGGTCTCGCGGTTCCAGGCGCGCAGTCCGGAACCGCGCGACTGCTACGGTCGCAGGTTCGAATCCTGCTTCGGGCATGGATGTGTGTGATGTCCTTAGGTTAGTTAGGCTTAAGTAGTTCTAAGTTCTAGGGGACTGATGACCACAGCTGTTAAGTCCCATAGTGCTTAGAGCCACTCTGTGCTTGTTCGATCCTGTTCACTACGCTCTTCAATGATTTGCGACAACTCTGTTCGCAATTTCTGAAATCGTCGCTTCGTTCGCGCTTCTATTTTGACTATGCGGTTATCATATCTTTTCAGCGCTGCTTTTGTGATACGTTTGTGTAACACACTGTTTTCAGCAACTTCACGCTCCTGTACCTGCTGCTTTTCTAGTAATTTCGTTTATCTGTTTCTCTAGTTTCTTGATTCTCCCTGGGTGTTGTTACGTAATGTTTTGATCTCGTCCTGAATGTCATTACGCAATGTTTGTTCGTCCGCTTGTACCTTGTCAATGTCTGTTCTCAATTGATTGTGACCTGTTATTAAGTTTCCTATCACTTCTCGAGATTCTTTTGCCTCGTCTTCAATATGACTTAGGTGTAACTGAATTTTTTCGTCTTCAATATGACTTAGGTGTAACTGAATTTTTTTGTTTTGTTCTTTAATCGCACGCATTTGTCTCGTGGTTTCTGCATTCTGAATTTGAATTTGGTTCGCTATGTCTTTATTTTGTCTTTTCATGGTTTCCGTAATTTGTTGTAATAATTCTGCCGGATTGGTGGGTCCTATTGCGTTTTCTTCCGACGTCCTACGCTCTGTGTTTTCGCCCAAGTGTTGGTTCGCAACCGATTGCATTGAACTGTGCTGTGACACGTTTCTGCTCGCATTCCTTGTACTCTGTGGTGAGGGAGCTCTGATTACTTGTACTATGGGTTCTACGTATTCAAGACGCAAGTTGGAATCCTCATCGACTGTCTCTCTACTTTCCTGCTCCTCTGTCGTATGCTGACTTATGTTTTCTATGCCTTGACGTACATTATCCTCGTTATGGTGCGTAATATGTCCTATTTCTCGCGATAAAAGCATCGTCTGTTGTACTGTCCTGTATTCTCTGTCCATTTTCATGCTGGGTCTCTACCTCAATTCGATCAAGGTCTCGATCTGCCATTGCTAATCTTTCCGAATCCCTTATTTTCTGGGCGGCCGCGGTGGTCTCGCGGTTCTAGGCGCGCAGTCCGGAACCGTGCGACTGCTACGGTCGCAGGTTCGAATCCTGCCTCGGGCATGGATGTGTGTGATGTCCTTAGGTTAGTTAGGTTTAAGTAGTTCTAAGGTCTAGGGGACTGATAACCACAGCAGTTGTGTCCCATAGTGCTGAGAGCCATTTTGAACCTTATTTTCTGTTTTAAAAGCAATTCACGCGCCCTACTTCGAGTCAACATGCGCTCATACGATCTCACGCGTTTCATAAACGTTTTGCTCACACTGACAATCCATTCACTTACTTGTTGGGTCAGAACCAACTTGTCAGCGATGTATCCGCCACCTGTGCGCTTGCATTGAGGAGAAAACTTAATTCTAACAATTTTTAAAATTCATAACTTAATTATGCTAGAATGTCTCACTATCTATCGCTGCAGATACTGTTTTCAACTATTTATGCCTTACAAAAAAAAATTTTTTTATTACGAAAAATTTTTAACAGGATATTTTTCTGACCTAATTAGGCATGTGGTCGACTTTCAATCATGGTATTTTACCATCCTGGCAGGGTCGCCATTTTCTAACATTCTGCATGGTGTCTGTTTGTTCTATATCGTGTCTCCCTACCACTTTCACGCAACGACGCTCTGAGTGTGTTTTTTAGGGAATTGACTAGTTTGAACCTGGGACCTGTTGCTGGTAAGGAGACGCCAGACCACACATGACATGTAGAGTTCAGAGGGGTTCAGTGAGACTAGCGATGGTATAACCAAATACTTAATGATTTCAGCATCAGCTCCACTGCACTCCCTGTAAAAGAATCTTACTACTAACTAAATTTAGTGGAAGGGGTTCAAGGCTTTCCTATTTTTAGTTAGCTGGTAAAATAACGTCGAAAAAGCAGTTAAGTTTACCCTTGGAAATTTTATTCTACTCACAAAATATTGTTTATAAATTGCAATATTGATAAAAGGAAATGTTTTAATACAGGATGGTAAAAACCAACTGCGTTCAACAAAAATGTGAACGAATATTCCCTGAATGGGTTTCCAAGTTCTACAATGGATCGAAGGACGACCTATGCCATATCACATCCATAATCTAGGTTTAAATTAAGTTTCACAAAAGAGAAAACTATCAAAATGGTCTACAGTGACCCTCAATTACCTTTAATTACTTATCTAACTTGTCGTAAATTACAGTGGCTGATGTGGCTTCTCAATAACTACATAACAGAGAAATCATCGCGTTTCAGAGTTTTACTTCAAGTGGCAAATGTGAACACCATGAGCTTTAATTGACGATCGACACTAGTATTACGCAAAAAGGGGGTGTAACAGATGAGACTTCTGCAGTTCTGAGTGAAACTTTATGCACTGTTATGCGGCATTGCGTGCATTCATTACCTTGTCGGTGTTCGTCAGGGGGCGGCGGACAGCACAGCTCCGCTCACCTCGCCATCTCGGAAGCAACCCTCTCCTAACTTCTCCTTACTACAATTTACCGAAGTTGGTTTAAAAAAACTATCTGGCTGTGTTTTCATCTGACCAATCAGGGTCTCAATGTTAACCTTAAGCCCCGCCTACAAAATTCTGTCTATCCAACGAGAAACGTTATACTTTTCGTGGTGGGGCAATGTTTTTAAATTTTGCAACGTAACAGAGACACGAAAAAGTCTCACGCTAAAACTTGCAGGTGGTGTGGTCCTTTTAGTGTTATCGTAAGATCTATACTGTTCTTCTGGAGGGCTCTAGCTTTTAATATGGGCTGGGGGGTGGTCCTAGCGGTTAGCTGGCGACGTGGGTGTCCGTCCCTTATCGTAGGGCCTTCCAGCTTAACACGGTCCTGCTCTCGGCTTCTGTTCTCGTTTCTCCCCTCGGAACTGCGTCTGTCTCACGGTGGGAAGGTATGACATGCATTTAAGCCTTCTTGTGTTAGTCTGTGGTATTCCATTTGCTCACTCGTTACTCCTATTACTTTGGTTAATTTAATGTCACGATTAATTCGGAGCTATGTGACATACTACTGGATTTGCTTATCATGTCAGGGTTTTCATGGAAGGTGTTGGATTTGCCTGACACCTTACAAGTAATATGTGTTGTACAGGGGACTCAAGGCAGCTGTATTTGGTGATAAACCCATGCACGGAAATACGTCATTTGGAAGATGAACAATGAAAGGCAATACATACTGACTGAGGTTAGTATCTCGTATCACGCGATATTTTGTGTGACGTCAAGTCACTTGTCACCATAGAACAACCCAATGAATTAAACCGCATGTAAAACAGGGATAGAGAAAGGCGGTGCATTACAGAACGGCTGAGTATACGTTTTCCGAGTATACGGACATGTTGCTCATCTACAGCGGAAGTGGGTGAAATGGCCGATTAGCACAACGCCTAAATCACGAAGGATTTCCTTACAGTGTCCGTTCATCAAGTGTCATGTCTGCAAGACTTGAACAACAGCTTCAAGAAACCTGAAACTTCAAGGCTAGTGGGGTTGATTGCGATCGTGCCTTGACGCACCGCGCGGTTGACGTGAAAGAAGAAGTCCTCCAACTGGTCGCCTATAACCTGTCGATAAGTACCTGCAGCATCGCAGGTTCCGTGGTTGTATCACAGAGCAGTGTCCGGTGTGCTCTCCATGAACAGGTTCAAAATGGTTCAAATGGTTCTGAGCGCTATGCGACTTAACTTCTGAGGTCATCAGTCGCCTAGAACTTAGAACTAATTGTTGTGACTTGGCAAGACAGCCAAGTCACTATGAGGTGAAGCCGAAAGGCACGCGCTTAAGCTCACGCAGGGTGGCGCGAGGTCTGGAACAGTTACGGGAATTAATAGTACCAAATAAAGTTGATGTAATACTTAACTTTAATCCATAATTGGTGTACATCGCTCTTGTTGATACATCAATAATAATCTCAATACAAACTGGTAATGGCGCCTTGCTAGGTCGTAGCAAATGACGTAGCTGAAGGCTATGCTAACTATCGTCTCGGCAAATGAGAGCGTATTTGTCAGTGAACCTTCCCTAGCAAAGTCGGCTGTAAAACTGGGGCGAGTGCTAGTAAGTCTCTCTAGACCTGCCGTGTGGCGGCGCTCGGTTTGCAATCACTGACAGTGGCGACACGCGGGTCCGACGTATACTACCGGACCGCGGCCGATTTAAAGGCTACCACCTAGCAAGTGTGGTGTCTGGCGGTGACACTACACTAATTAAACCTAACTAACCTAAGGACATCACACACATCCATGCCCGAGGCAGGATTCGAACCTGCGACCGTAGCGGTCGCTCGGTTCCAGACTGTAGCGCCCAGAACCGCACGGCCACTCCGGCCGGCTCTCCATGAACAGGAACTTCACCTATACCACCTGCAGAGGGTACATGCATCGGGTTCAAAAATGGTTCAAATGGCTCTGAGCACTATGGGACTTAACGTCTGAAGTCATCAGTCCCCCAGAACTTAGAACTACTTAAACCTAACTAACCTAAGGACATCACACACATCAATGCCCGAGGCAGGATTCGAACCTGTGACCGTAGCATGCATTGGGTCCAACTGGTTCTGCGCCACATGCCGATTTCTGCGTACGTTTCCTACGCCACTGTATTGATGTTCCAGACTTTTCTCGAATTATTCTTTTCACGAACTAAGGCTTGCTCAACTGTCGTAACAGCCACATTTGGGTCGAGGAAAACCCACATGCCAAACATCGCCATGGATATCAATCGCTTCAATATTAATGAATGGCCTAATATCAACGGTCTTGTGACTGGCCCGAGGATTCTACCACCTCGTCTTACGGGTCAGAGCCGCTTGGCCTTCATGCAAGACGTACTGGTGCAGCATTTGAAGGACGCGGCATTGCATATCCGACGGACGACGTGGTTCCAGCATGATGGCGTGCCAGCCCACTTTTGAAGCGACGTCTGTCGGCACCTTCACCAAACGTTCCGGGACATGTGGATAGATCCCGGTGGACCGATACGTTTGCTACCACGATCGCTCAGTTTAACACCTCTGGACATTTTCCTGTGGGGTTACACGAAGAATATTGCTTACGAGACTCCTGTGGAGTCGCACGTCAATCTCCTTGACCGTGTGATGGCTGCAGTGAAGGTGATTCACGACACTCCAGGAGTTTTGGACCTGGTGCATGTGAACATTTTTTGGAAGGGCACTACGCGCAACGGAAGTCCTGGTCACCACTTCGGGCATATGTTGTAGTTCATGCAGCTACGAGGTCGTTTATGCGTATGCTGCGTATATTTTGACGTTCTTTCGGTTTTATCTCCCAAACGGCCCATTTTCAGACTTGGATTTAATACCAAATATTGCTGGCGTGAGTCCTCTCTACAACACCTAGAACTGCAAAGAAATTTTCTTATGGCCAAGATCGCGTTCAAAACCATTTTTATCGGCCAGTTTCGACATGTAAGACTATAATCTTCAGACCTTCCAAATTTTTTTTCGTTAAACGTCATGTTCCAATGTGCGTTCATTACTCAATGTGGTTAACATTTTACAGGAGAATGTATTGCACATTCCACAAAGATCTGTCAAAAATTAAATTACATGCAGGTTTGTCACAAGTAAAAATATACGGAGCTAAACTGCACGTTGTGGAACTTAACATGTCTTGCAGTAATCCTTTGAAGTCTGTCAGTTGTTAAAATCCTCAATATATAGTAAAGGTATAGTGAAAACATTTTACCACCTGTTGTGAATTTTAACAACTGACAATCATCAGAGGAGTGCCACATATTTACACTTGCTAAATTCCACAAGGCGCATTTTAGCTATGTATTATTTTATTTTTGTTAAATCTGTTTCTAATTTTATTTTAGAAAAACCTGTGAGGGATGTTCAATATATTTTACGCTAAGTGTTAACAAGGCATGAGTAATGAATGCACAGTCGAACATGACATACAACCAAGAAAGTTTTTAAGGATCTGAAGATGACATTCTTACTTATCAAACGGTCAATAAAAATAGTTTTGACTGCTATCTAGGATATAAAAAGTTATTAAAGTACATAAAGATCCCTCCTTCTCATTTCTTAACCTCTAGGTATCTCTGTAATAGGAATTCCGAATCACTCTTTGTAGCTTGGAGAATCTTGCACACCTGCTTTTGAGTCTTCTCTTCGTCAGTGACTGTCTTTAGCCAACAGCAGCACTACACTATGTCACTCACAAAACTGGCCACTGAAAACCGTTCTTGCAGCGCACTTCTCCTACGTGACGACAACACGCCAGGCTGCGGTCACAGCTGCGGCTGGTAACATTCCAGACAGCTTCAGTGCAGTGGAGCGTCACGTGGTCAAGGTGTCGCCGCAAACGACCCTTGAAAGCTGTTTCTCAGCGGCACCTCGCAAGTAGACGTCTCGTCCCTTCACTCTTTCTTACGTGGCTCTTACAGACCCCACTTTCACCGCTTGAAGTGATGACAGCACGTTGAATCCTACAGAGAGCAGGATAATGTGGGACTATCTGTCACTACATCAGACTTCACCAACAATCTCTACAGAGTTGTCTAACCATAATAGTTATTCGCGTGCTTAACCTCACACCCTTAACAATGTCGTTGCTCGATCGAAAGCTTTGATAGTTTCGAAGAAAGTACATAGAAAATGAAAATCAAATCTAATTGAAACTGTGAGTATATTTTAATGACAGGTAGCTGACTTAGATTTCGATATAGCCATTTATGATTACAAAATGCCCGAACTCATCCGATAGGAGCGAGGTTCAAATTTTTATCCAGGTAACTAGTTTCCGTGGATAACCTAAGTACCTTGAGACGTATGCTGTGAAACAGCTTTAGAAAACCAGAATGAGATTTTCACTCTGCAGCGGAGCGTGCGCTGATATTTAACTTCCTGGCAGATTAAAACTGTGTGCCCGACCGAGACTCGAACTCGGGACCTTTGCCTTTCGCGGGCAAGTGCTCTACCAACTGAGCTACCGAAGCACGACTCACGCCCGGTACTCACAGCTTTACTTCTGACAGTACCTCGTCTCCTACCTTCCAAACTTTACAGAAGCTCTCCTGAGGTTCGCAGGAGAGCTTGTGTAAAGTTTGGAAGGTAGGAGACGAGGTACTGGCAGAAGTAAAGCTGTGAGTACCGGGCGTGAGTCGTGCTTCGGTAGCTCAGTTGGTAGAGCACTTGCCCGCGAAAGGCAAAGGTCCCGAGTTCGAGTCTCGGTCGGGCACACAGTTTTAATCTGCCAGGAAGTTTCATATCAGCGCACGCTCCGCTGCAGAGTGAAAATCTCATTCTGGAAACATCCCCCAGGCTGTGGCTAAGCCATGTCTCCGCAATATCCTTTCTTTCAGGAGTGCTAGTTCTGCAGGTTCGCAGGAGAGCTTCTGTAAAGTTTGGAAGGTAGGAGACGAGGTACTGGCAGAAGTAAAGCTGTGAGTACCGGGTGTGAGTCGTGCTTCGGTAGCTCAGTTGGTAGAGCACTTGCCCGCGAAAGGCAAAGGTCCCGAGTTCGAGTCTCGGTCGGGCACACAGTTTTAATCTGCCAGGAAGTTTCAGCTTTAGAAAAAGTTCCTGATCCAATCCGAATTGTACTCTGCCTCTAGTGACGTCATTGTCAATGGAACACTAAACCCCATTTTTCTTTTTCCTTCCTAACATTTCTATCCCTACAACTATGTTTGCAGCCTGAACACTTTTTTACATTGTAGGGCAGGGGTGTAGCCATGTCCCAGTTATCACATTGTGTGCCTGAGAAATGAGCTTTAAGGCTACGAAATCAGTTCCATATAGACAATGGACTGGGATGACACGTCTAACTAGTACGTTGCTTCTTCATTATGGCAGGTTGGTTACTCATAGGTCCAGTGTCTCATCACTTTTGCTGTATGCTTCGCATTCATCTGCAAAGCCCTGTAGTTACCTTCGGGTACGAAACCGTTCACTTGGAGGCCTCTGACCCGTATGTTTGTAGACTTACTCTCTGAGTGTATAGCACAAGAGGACTCACTACCTTCCCCTCATATCTTCTCAAATTATAAAACATAAAATATGGTCATATATGCTTGACATTGTCATGTTTGGGGGGGGGGGGTGATTTGAATCACTATTGTACAGCATTTATTGTGATTCAGCAAAATATTTTGCAGTCGATCTGATGATGGCAACGTAGTTTGCTGAAACCGGTCGTCACAATAAATGCGGTGCAATAGTGATTCTGGCTTTTCGAAGTTGTACTTATGTTTCTATATAAAATTAGGTGTCTAACAAAAGGCAAGATACACAAAGAGTTCCTTCCATTACAGAGTTTGCCAGCTTGAGACGGGCATTTACTTGCTGTCTCCGGTGTATCTGATGTATTGGCTGATTGCTGAATTTACTTGTCTGAAACATTCGTTATCAGATCAGAAGAAGCCGAATACCCATTAGTCGCCTTTGTGCCGGCATGAACACTGCTTTCAATAAGGCGTCTGGATGTCTGTGGAGGAATGACAGAAATGGAAAGACCTGAAACCACAGAAGATAGTGATGTTGAACGCTGGGATCTGTAATGAAGTCGACGCTCCACCTCATTCCAAAGGTCTTCCATTGGTTTTAGGAGGGGACTCTAGGCAGTCAAGACCATTTCAGGAATATTATTGTCCACAAATAATTGCTTGACATTTAATGCTTTATGGACTTACACGTTGTCAATGCTGATACTGTCATCGTCTCTGAAATGTTCCTCTACGGTATGAAAGTACACACTGCTGTAAAACTTAGTTTATATTTCCACATTTACCGTTTACTTATGCGCTGTATGGGGACCACACTATGCCTATGAAAAACATGGTAGCATTTCGCATATCCACTTTACAATCACATGACCAACAGCTCATTTTTGTAATTTTTTAAGGATTGAAATGTCCCTCATGCGTTTGCTATTCAGGTGATACCTACTGAGTACCCCCCTTCTAAGTCACGGAGCTCTTCTCGCTGACCCATTCTGCTGTTATTGTCTCTCTACTCAACACAAGATTCACCACCCCTTTTTATCCTGTCGGGTCCACTCTTGTGCCATAGACGCACTTGGATAGTTCTGTTGAGACAGCATATGTCCCCTAGTTGCAATGTCTTGCTACTGCCTACTTGTTCTAAAACTAAAAGAGACAGGTAGATGTACGAAATTACAGTTCCGACAGGGAGTTGATTACAATGGGTAGGTTGACTTGAACAGTTAAAAGACACAGTACTAGATGTCACTGGCAGTGGCAAAAGTGGTTGGGAAAACTGGGAAAACTTAACATCCGCCCTTATTTCGCTTACCTGAGTAGGAGATGTTGACGGCAGCTTCAATGAATTTTCGCACTTGCAATCCTTCTCTGTAATGATTGTTTAGTTTTTAGTTCGAGCCTGTTACTGAACTCACATTGGTATCTGTGTATTAACGCGCCGCTACCACTACGGGGGGCAACGGCCTTGCCGCAGTGGATACGCCAGTTCCCACCAGATCGCCGAAGTTAAGCGCTGATCGGCACTTGGATGGGTGACCATCCGGGCCGTCATGCGCTGTTGCCATTTTTCTGGGTGCACTCAGCCTCGTGGTGCCAATTGAGGAGCTACTCGACCAAATAGTAGCGGCTCCGGTCAAAGAAAACCATCATGACGACCGGGAGAGCGGTGTGCTGACCACACGCCCCTCCTACCCGCATCCTCAGCTGAGGATGACACGGCGGTCATATGGTTCCGATGGGCCATTTGTGGCCTGAAGACGGAGTGCTCTTTTTCCAGGATGGGGAGGTGAGCCTGCCTAAAATTTAATCTGCCCAGCAGATTAACAACGCGGTTCAGTGTGCCGACTAGCTGACTATGGCTTTTAGGTGATTTGCATATCCCACTGGGTAAATATTGGGCTGATACACAGTCAGGCTACAATTACACAATTCGCAAACTTATGCTCCTTTTCACGTGAGTAACGCTACACACAGACAGTCGAGGTCACATATTCTGTCTCGGTAGCAACGAGGTGACAATATGATAGGCATCCAGACACTTCTTAGATTAACGACATAAATCCGTCATTAACCTTGCAACCCCGCACCGATGCAGGAGAAAGTCGCAAGAAAAAGAGAGAGGAGGAGGGACGAATGATGTGAAACCAATAATTACAGAACGTCTTTTTGACAGATCCTACTTAATATGTATCTTAATTTCTAGATACCGCAAATTAAACTTTTTTCAATCATCGGTCATCTGACTTGTTTGATGCAGCCCGGCATGAATTAATTCCTCTCCTGCGCCAATCTCTTCATCTCTGAATAGTATTTGCAACCTAGGTCTTCAATTATTTCCTGGATGTATTCCAATCTCTGTCTTCCTCTACACTTTTTACCCTCTAAAGCTCCCTCTAATACCACGGAAGCTATTCCATGACGTCTTAACAGATTTCCAACTTTCCTGTCCCTTCTTCCTATTAATGTTTTCCATATATTCCTTTCCTCACCGATTGCCGCTTGCCGCACGGAGCAGCCCCGCGGTCTGAGGCGTCTTTTCACGGTTCGCGCAGCTCCCCCCATCGGAGGTTCGAGTCCTCCCTCGGGCATGGGTGTGTGTGTTGTCGTTAGCGTAAGTTAGATTAAGTAGTACGTAAGCTTACGGACCGATGACCTCAGCAGTTTGATCATAAGACCTTACCACAAATTTCCAAAGTTTCCTCACCGATTCTGGGGAGGGGGGGGGGGGGGGGGGGGGGGAACACTCTTATCCCTTACCTTGTCAGTCCACCTAATTTTCAACATTCTTCTGTGGCATCACGTTTCAGATGCTTCGATTACTCTTCTCTTCCTAGTTTCCCACACTCCATGTTTTAGTACTACACAATGCTGTACTCCAAACGCACATTTTCAGAGATTTCCCCTTCAAATTCTCTGGGCCAGGAAAGCCCTTTTTCCCTGTGCTGGGCTGCTTTTTTGTCTTCCTTGCTTCGTCCGTCATGGGTAATTTTTATGCCTATGGAGCAGAATTTCTCAAGTTTGTCTACTTTGTGATTACAAATCCTGATAAGTTTCTCTCTGTTCTCATTTGTGCTACCTCTCATTACTTTTGTCTTTCTTCGATTTAATGTCAAACCACATTCTGTGCTCGTTACACTGTTCATTTCATTCAGCAGATGCTGTAATTCTTCTTCACTTTCACTGAAGACAGCAATGTTATCAGCGAAACTTATCTTTGACATTCTTTCACCTTGAATTTTAATCCCACTCTTGAACCTTCCTTTTATTTTTGCCATTGATTCTTCGTAGTTGGGGCGAAAAACTACACCTTTGTCTTAGACCCTTTTTAAACCGAGTACTTAGTTCATACTCTTCGACTCGTATTGTTCTCTCTTAGCTTTTGTACATATTGTACATTACCCGTCTTTCCCTATAGCTTACAACTATTTTTCTCAGAATTTCGAACACTTAGCACCATTTTACATTGTCGAACGCTTTTTTTTATTTTTCTTCAATTTTGCTTCAGTTATCAACTTAACTTTAAAACTGCGCCTCTCGTGCCTTTACCTTTCATAAAGCCAAACTGTTCATCATGCAACACATCCTCACTTTTCCTTTCCATTCTTATGTATATTATACTTGTCAGCAACTTGGATGTATGACCTGATAAGCTGATTGTGCGGTAATTCTCGCACTTTCCAGCTCTTGGAATCTTCGGAATTGTGTGGATGATGTTCTTCCAAAAGTCAAATGGTATATCGAAAGAAACATACATTTGTTACCGCTTCCTCCAACTTTTTTTCGAAATTCTGATGGAATATCATCTATTCCTCCTGCCTTATTTGGTCTTAAGACCTCCAAATGTCTTAAATTCTAATGCTGTATACTCTGTGTCTTCTATATCACCTCCTGTATCATCTTCAATCATGACAATTCTTCCTCCTCACAGAGGCCTTCAACGTACTCTTTCCACTTATCCGCTCTCTCCTCTGGATTTAACAGTGTAATTCACATTACACTCTTAATGTTACAATCTTTGCTTTTAATTTCACGAAAGGTTGTTTTAACTTTCCTATATGCTGAGTCAGTCCTTCCGACCATCATTCCTTTTTAGGATTCTTCACATGCTACATTCAGTCATTTCCCCTTAGCCTCCCTACACTTCCTACTTAGTTCATTTCTCAGCGACTTGTATTTCTGTATTCCTGAGATTCCCTGAACTTTCTTGTATGTTCTTATTTCATCTATGAACTAAAGTATTTCTTCTGTTATCCATTGTTTCTTCTCAGTTGCCTTCTTCGTACCTACAGTTTTCTCTCTAACTTCTGTAGTAGTTCTTTTTAGAGATGTTCTTTCCTCTTCAACTGCACTGCCTGTTGAGCTTTTCATTATCGCAGTAGAAAAATTCAAGCATGTCTCTTCATTCTTTATTCCACATTTTTACTCACCGTTTCCTCCCGACTAGTCTCTTAAACTTCAGACTACTCTTCATCACTAGTAAATTGTGATTGGAATCTATACGTGCTCCTAGGTACACCTTAGAATTCAATATTTGTTTTCGAAATCTCTGGCAGACCATGACGTAATCTAACTGAAATCTTCCGTATCTCCCAACCTCTTCTAAGAAAACCTGCTCATCTCGTGATTCTTGAACAGAGTATTCGCTATTACTAGCTGAAATTTTTTGGGGAGATCAAGTAGTGTTTCACCTCTCTCATTCCGAATCGAAGTCGATATTTTCCTCTATCCTTTTCCTCTATTCCTTTCCCTACAACTGTATTATCGTCCCCCATGACTATTAGAGTTCCATCACCTAAATCTTTGCCTTCTTTATGTTTCACTTCACCGACCCCCACCATATCTAGACTGAGCCTTTCATTTCCGTTTCAAGATTTTCTAGCTTCCCTGCCACTTTCAAGCTTCTGACATTCCATGCAACGACACAAGAACGATATCCTTTCGTTGGTTATTCGATATTTTCCTCATGGTCACCTCCCCCTTGGCAGTCCCCTCCTGGAGATCTGCATGAGGGATTAGTCTGCAATGGGGAGATCATGATGACACTTTTTCAATTATACGTAGGTCGTGCATCCTGCAGATACATTTTAGTGTCTTTAATGCAGTGATTTCCATTGCCTTCTGCATCCTCATACCGTTGGCCATTGCTGATTCTTACGACTTTAGGTGCAATTTTCCAGGCCAAGGGCAAGAGAATTCACGGAATCTCTGTCGCACCTCCGCCCTCGCCGCCGTTCCTGATGATTTTTATACAAAATTTAAACAGTGGCGGGGTTCGAACCCGGATCGAGGACGTTTTGATCACTAACCAATCCCTAGACCACGGGTGATCGAACATTCGGTAATTATGGTTGACCAAACATGTTGACCGAATTAAATTCTTGGAAGGTGGAATCGATAATATTTACAATGTAAGGTCCCACAGCCACATAGTATGAATTAGCTGGTACACACTACCAATGAGTTATTTTTTTCTCTCTGTACATTCTATCACGTTGCAGACGGACGCATGGTGAGTGCAATGCGGTAGACGAGTTAAACCGATAGGCACACGGCACAACTGGCAGATGATGCGACCATACTGCTGTAAAAGCGCGCCGTCTGTGGCGCACCGGACAAGGCGGGCTACCACAGGACCGATACATCGGCATCTACATACGTACTCTGTAAACCAATGTGGAGTGCACGGCAGAGGCTACTACACCCACTGTACCAGTTATTACGGTTTTTCTCTATTCCATTCACATATGTAAGAGTGTTTAAGTAAGAGTGTTTAAGTGTCTCTGTGCACCCCCTTTTTTCTTTTCTCTTCCATAATGCACCTTCTTTTCATATCTAGGTATGCCATCTTTTCTCCTCTATGTTACTTTAAATGTCTTCTATTGCACAATTTGTGTCTTTCGGTTCAAGAGCAGCGCATACGCTGCTGCCAGCCCGCCCCAGATGGGGCTTTGAAATACAACAAAGAAAAAAAAAAACTCTGCTTACGCCTCCAAAGCCTTTCCCATTCCCATTTCCTCTCGCGTCCACCTTGCCTCTCCCCCCCCCCCCCCCTTTATGAATCCTCCCCGCCTTGGGCGCCACACTGTTACTCGCCGGCCACTATGGCCGAGCGGTTCTAGGCGCTTCAGTCTGGAACCGCGCTACCGCTACGGTCGGAGATTCGAATCCTGCCTCGGGCATGGATGACTAATTTCCTTACCTTAGTTAGGTTTAAGTAGTTCTAAGTGACTGATGACGTCAGATGTTAAGTCCCATAGTGCTCAGAGCCATTTTTTTTTTTTTTTTGAGTCCTCTCCCTCCATCAGATTATGCCCCATCCCCCCTTTGCCTTTCCCTCTCCTCCCCATTTTTTCCACCCTTATCTCTGCACGTCCCGTCCCCTCCCCCCCCCCCCCCCCCCCCCCCGTCCCCCAGTCTCCCATCTGCCTTAGGTTGTGGTGCGTCATCTCTGTGTCTACTGCTTAGTGCAGTGTTTAAGTGGTGTTAAGTGTTCTACGTCTTATTTGAAGTGTTGGGAACAGAAACCACACTGCTGCTAGGTGTGATTTTTTATCTCTTGCGAACAGAAACGAGACTGTCGTCGTGTTTTTCTAATTGCCTGTCTACTGTTGTACCTGTCTGCTTACTGTGTGTCTTAATTAGCATCACCAATCCTTTGTTTTTATATTTTACTTACACACATTTACGTCATTACAATTTAAAAAGTTATTATCTTCTTAAATATTCTGTAGGCTGAGGAGCGGCGTACTAAGCTGCTGCCAGACCGCCCCTCCGGAGCCGATCGAAGCCCAATAAAGGAAAAAAAAGAAAAGAAAATGGCTCTAATTATCGTTATTTTATTATGACTCTCATTTCTCCCAATGTAGCTGCGCGAGATAAAATATCTTCCCATTCTGCGGAGAAAAGTGGTGATTGAGAAGATCCTGTCTAAACAAAAAGCGTCTTTGTTTCAATGATAACCACCAGACTTCGCGTATGTGTCCGTAGCACTCATTCCTCTATTTCGCGACAGTACAAAACGAAAAAAATTTTTAACTTTCTTCTAACACTTTCGAATAGAACTGCTGGTTTCGGCTTGACAATAACTATCTCTCATTCTGCTGCACTGCAATAAGTCATAACCTGTAAAAACGGTATTCGTTTGCAGTGCATCAGAATGACAGAATCTGAAGACGGCTACTGTATAGCCGAAAGAGATAATTCTACTCGAAAAGGTGTACAATCAAGATAATTACATAAAAATTACGTACATCATGATCGCACTCCAAATGGTCATTTTATGCCAAATTCTGGTCAGTTCAAAACGAGCTGCCACGCTTTGTACTCTTTCAGTGTCCTCCGTCAATCTTATCTCATGTGGATCCCACACCGCACAGCAGTACATAAGAGGACAGACAAGCGTAGTGTAAGCAGCCTCTTTAGTATACCTGTTGCATTTACTAAGTGTTCTGCCAATAAATCGCAGTTTTTGGTTCGCTTTTCCACAACATTATCTATGTTATCGTTCTAATTTAAGTAATTCATAATCGTAATTCCTAAGTGTTTTGCTGCATTCTCAGCCTTTAGATCTGTGTGATTAATCGTGTAAATGAAATTTAGCAGATTTGTTTTATACTCATGCATATGACTTCACACTTTTCAATATTTAGAGTCAATTTACACTTCTTGCGGCCATCCTGATATCTTGTCTAAATCGTTCTGCGATTGGTTTTGATCATCTGATCACTTTACAAGACGGTAAATGATGGCATCATACGGAAATAATCTAAGAGAGCTGCTGAGACTGTCCCCTAAATCGTTTGTAAAGGTCAGGCACAGCAGAGAACTTATAACACTTACTTGGGAAATGCCTGAAATTACATCTGTTTTACTCGATGACTTTCCGTCAGTTACTACGAACCATCACCTTTCTGACGGGAAATCACGAATCCAGTTGCACAACTGAGACGATGATTTGTAGGGACACAATTTAATGACGACTGTTTATTTGTTAAGTAACCATGCAAACAGTGTGGAGCTTGAAAATTTCAAGTTCCTCCCAAGTAAATGGTGCAATGTGGATGATGTAAGTTAACGCTGAAAAATCTTTTCTTTTGATGATTTTATTTGTAACAGCCATTTAACTAATTCAGTGGTATATACTTACATACGTGTTACGGATAGTTGATGACCATATCGCTTGGGTCAGTGGAAATGCTTCTGAAACTAAGAATAACTTGTTTTTCTTCAAGTGAGTGTCCCGCAGTTATTCAGCATAAAAGTGCAGCATCTACTCACTATGAATTTACAAGATCAACGTTGTATATCTACTGATCTAACCTATCGAGACGATGAGAAACGATGAGTTACTCTGATCTTCAGTACTAGTTAGCGATTTAATTATAAAATGTACTGTCTCTTCGCTAAAAGGTGAAGCGCCAACAGTTACAATGAAATGGCATGCTTTAAATCCTTAAAACTACCTGACGGTTCATTCGGGATACTCTGTAGGTAGGCACCTGGAAATGCAAACGAAGTAAATCGGTTTTTACGTTCCTCTACTTTCCTGCATTTGTATTCCATTTGCATGCAAACAAGCAATATTTATTTCAAATTACGTATCAAATTGGACCAAATGAAATGACGGAGAGAAACAGATAACAAAACGTCGGAGGTGAGTTACGTTGAAACTGTTGCTCTATGTCACTTCTTTCAACACTCTGCAATGGGTCCCAGCGTGATTGTCATGATAAGCAAGATAAGAAATTTCCTTCACAAATATAAAGGTCGTAGTTTATGGGTACGACATTCAATGCGTTTGCGTCTTTCCTATATTGAGACATGTCACGTTATTCCTCAGTGACAAAATTCGCTTCTACGGAATAATATGCTGACAACTTTGAAGGAAAACTCAAGTCATACTGATATGCAAGAGGCTTGCTCAGTTTTTTTTTTTTTTCGTAAATTTACTCAAGGAAGAAAGTAGTCTATTACAAAACTTTGTCATTTAGAGGAAGGAGTTCGACTTTTGGGGACCACACAATAACGAGACTAATGATGAAATTGGAATTATGTTCACGAGCCAACGAATAATTTGTAAGACAAACAATTTCAAGAAGCAGAAGTAATGTACGACAGTTATTTCAAAAGTCCTGCACTGCGCATGCGCAACCATTATGATGGTCTGATCAAGATGAAACTCATGTCAGCTGTAAACGAGACTTACGGCGTGGCTATCGTATACGTGTTTCCTGGTTCACTTGTACGTGTCGAGAGAAAATTAAAATGAAATCTGAAACAGCGTCAGGTCGGAGTACATCTAGTGACCAGTGTTCCTATATCAAAATCGAAACCCTACGTGGAAAGAACCCAACAGAGTCTTACAACTGTTCGAGATAGTGTGTGGAGGTGTGTGGGAATAGCGTATTTGATCGTAGCATTGTTCCACCGTGATCTGCTTGTTGTCGTGAAGGTCGAGTAAGCACTGAGGACAACCCACAAAAGTGAAAGGTTTTCAACTGCAAGAGACTACACGTCTAAGGTTATTGTCAACGACATTACGAGACAGGATCGACGAAAAAGGTGCGAGGAAGTTGTACACTCATACTCATAAATTAAGGATAATTGGTGATGAGTTGAGAAAACCGTCCCGAAACTCATGTGCTACAAAACGCCACTGTTTCCTGCGCATGTATCGCGACATCAGTATGGGATATGATCAATGTGCACACGTACACAGGCCGCACAAAGTGTTGGCATACTCTGGATGAGGTGGTTGAGCAGCTGCTGGGATATAGCCTCCCATTCTTGCACCAGTGCCTCCTGCAGCTTCTGAAGTGTCGTGGGGGTTTGAAGACGTGCAGCGATACGTCGTCTGAGAGCATCCCAGACGTGCTCGATGGCGTTTAGGTCTGGAGAACAGGCAGGCCACTCCATTCGCCTGATATCTTCTGTTTCAACGTACTCCTCCACGCTGGCAGCTCGGTGGGGTCGTGCCTTATCATCCATCAGGTGGAAGGTGAGCCCCATTGCACCCGAAAAAAGGCGGACATACTGGTGGAAAATGACGTCCCGATACACCTGATCTGTTACAATTCGCCGGCCGGAGTGGCCGAGCGGTTCTAGGCGCTACAGTCTGGAACCGCGCGACCGCTAGGCTCGCAGGTTCGAATCCTGCCTCGGGCATGGATGTGTGTGATGTCCTTAGGTTAGTTAGGTTTAAGTAGTTCTAAGTTATAGGGGACTGATGACCTCAGAAGTCAAATCCCATAGTGCTCAGAGCCATTTGAACCATTTGTTACAGTTCCTCTGTCAAAGACATGCAGGTGTGTACGTGCACCAATCATAATCCCACCCCACACTATGAAACCTCGATCTCCATACAGGTCCCCATCAAGGACATTAAGGGGTAGGTATCTGGTTCCTGCGTCACGTCAGATGAAAACCCGGCGAGAATCACTGTTCAGACCATACCTGGACTCGTCCGTGAACATAACCTGGGACCACTGTTCCAATGACCACGTACTGTGTTCTTGACACCAGGCTTTACGGGCTCTCCTGTGACCAGGGTTCAGTGTAATGCACCTTGCAGGTCTCCGGGCGAATAAACCATGTCTGTTCAGTCGTCTGTGGACTGTGTATCTGGAGACAACCGTTCCAATGGCTGCGGTATAGTCCCGAGCAAGGCTACCTGCAGTACTACGTGGCCGTCTGCGGGCACTGATGGTGAGATACCGGTCTTCTCGGAGTGCTGTACACTGTGGACGTCCCGTACTGTAGCGCCTGGACGCGTTTCCTGTCTGCTGGAATCGTTGCTATAATCTTGAGATCACACTTTGTGGCACACAGAGGGCCAGTGCTACGACCTGCTGTGTTCGACCAGCCTGAAGTCGCCCTATATTCTGCCTCTCATAACGTCATCAATATGTGTTCTTTGAGCGATTTTCAACACACAGTCACCATTAGCACGTCTGAAAACGTTGCACACGTACTCGCTGCACCGTACTCTGACATGCACCAACACACCTCTGTGTAAGTGGACTGCTGCCAGCGCCACCGTGCGTGGTCATACCTCGAGGTGATTTAAACCCGCAAACCGCCCACGAGAGCGTTGTTTCACCATGTATCAGCATTTGTCTTAATTTATGAGTCTGAGTTATATGAGGTCAAAATATCTGGCACTTCAGTTTACAAAATAATAACTGAAAATTTATAGAAGGAAAAGTTTCTGCCCGATGGGTTCCGCATGATCTGAGTGAAGAGCAGAAAGTAGGTCGCAAAACAATGGCAGAAGAATTGCTTCGTCGTTATCGAACAGACGGAAAACAACAATTTATAGCTACAAATAGGGTGCCCCAGGGGACGTCTGGTAACAGACGCCTACTACAAGCTGATTATGCGAAACATTTTGCATATGAAAATTCGCCAAATGAGGCCTGGCGTTCTTGCATCTGGTGTCCACATTATGCACGATAATGCAAGGCCGCATTTTGCGCTACCAGTGAGAGAAACGCTCGACAAATATGGATAGGGAAATACTGCCCACCCACCATGCAGTCCTGATTTCAGCCCATCAGATTCTGATTTGTTTCGTAAATTAAAGTAACAAGTCGGTGGAAACCTTTTGATACAACTGATGAAGCTATCAGTGCGCTGAACCGAGTAATCAGACAGCTCAACAAGGAAGGTGTTCTATTCATAATAAAGAAGCCAACATGTTGGGAAGCTGTCATAACACGAAATAGAGATAGCATGGAAGGCCTGTGAAGGTATTTTGCAAAATAAATTATTTTCGATTCTCACAGTGTGCTTAACTTTTGACATTGCCCTCGTATAATTATAGTTTGTTGGTAACATACAACGAAAGAAAGCACAATGAAACCGTTAGTAAAAGAAATCGAACTTAGATATTGTGTAAAAGTTTTCTGGGTGTTGCACCACGTTATACACTGAAGGAAAAAAAATCACAACACCATGTAGGAGTTGTGCGACATAAGCGAGAGTCTGTAGGTGTGTATTTACACCTGAAACTTGTCTATTCGCGTAAGAGTGGGGCTAGTGACTTTAAGGCAACAAATACACCATTATAAACATCGCACTTTGTTTGAACGACATCGTATAATATAGCGACGAGAAGCTGGATATTCCTTCTGTGATATCGCAGTAAGACTTTACACGAATTTAGCCACGGTACATGATTGGTGGCAGCTATGGTCACGAGTGTTGTGTCCTCGGCAATGGACGCAACCGCAGCTGGCGGGCTAAGACAGACTGGAACACGGTCAGCGCTTTGAAGATCACCGTCAAACACAAGTGCGGTCCAATCAGCAAGCTCCGCGCCGCAGCCAATCAGATGGACTTCCGTGTTGTGACAAGCTGCAGCCACAGGCAGCAACGGACGGTTGAGTTCGGTGTTGGCGTACGACCGTTGTAATATGGAGTTCCAGAGTTGACGTTGGTAGCCACAGTTTGTAGTGGAGATCAGCGGGCGTAGCTTAGTGTACGTATAAAGTTGTCTATAGCCTTCGCGGAGGCAAATGGACAGATGTTTACTATTGTGACTGACAGTGTTCCAAAATGGTTCAAATGGCTCTGAGCACTATGAGACTTAACTTCTGAGATCATCAGTCCCCTAGACCTTAGAACTACTTAAGCGTAACTAACATAAGGACATCACACACATCCATGGCCGAGGCAGGATTCGAACTTGCTACCGTAGCAGCAGCGTGGTTCCGGCCTGAAGTGCCTAGACCCGCTCCGCCACAGCGGCCGGCGACTGGCAGTGTGGCGCCTAAGACGGACATAGTCTTGTTCACGCTATATTTAGTAACGAAAGCCTTGACAGGACACTCCTTAGTTGTATCTGTCCGCAAGCACATCCAACAACTTCCTGTACAACTTTGGTTTAGTATCGAAGCAAAGTGTATATTTGTAGGCCACTATTTTCTTTGCACTGTCACATTGTCGATCTCGGGGCACATAAGCCTAATATGACATGTGCGAGCCATTCTACCCAGACATCAACGGGAGTGTACACATCAATGAGGATGTGCAGTCGCAACAAGACCCGGCTTCGGACAGTTATGTGACACTACCGAGATGGAAGACCATTGTGTTCGGCAAATCGTTCTGGCGCATTGTACTGCATTTACAGCAGCAATTTAAGCAGCAGCTGGCACCACAGTGACACAACGAACTGTTACAAATCGGTTACTTCAAGGACAGATGAAGGCCAGTCGCCCTGCAGCGTGCTTTCCACTGACCTCAAACCATCGCCATTTGCGATTTCAATCGTGTCAAGCGAGAACTCATTGGAGGGCAGGTTGGAGATGTGTTACGTTTTTTGATGAAACTGTGCGGCTGGTCCCGGCGGAGGTTCGAGTTCTTCCTCGGGCATGGGTGTGTGTGTGTGTGTGTGTGTGTGTGTGTGTGTGTGTGTTTGTTCATGGGGAGACGGGTTGTACATCTCCCTTTTCTCTAATACAGCTATTAGCTATTTAGGTTAAGTTGTGTATAAGCTTAGGGACTGATGGCCTTAGCAGTTAAGTCCCATAAGATTTCACACACATTTGAACATTTTTTTTATGAAACTTGGTTCTGCCTCATTGCTAGGGGTGGCCGTGTATCGGTTAGGAGGCCAGTTGGTGCCCTGCAACCAATGAGTCTGCGAGCTAGACAAACAAGACCTACACCTGGAGTTATGTTCTGGACGGTGATTTCGTATGACATCAGGAGCACTCTCGTGGTTATCTTACGAACCCTGACTGCAAATTTGTACAGGGAGTCTGGTGATTCGATCTGTTGTGCTGCCATTCATGAATAGCATTCCAGGGGACCATTTCCACTAGGATAACGCACGCCCACATACCACTGTAGTACACCAACGTCTTCTACAGAGTGTCGACATGTTGCCTTGGCCTGCTCAGTCAGCAGACCTGTCTGAAATCGAGCACAAATAGGACATCATCGGACAACAACTCCGGCGTCATCCACAAACAGCATTAGCCATCGTTGTATTGATCGACCAAGTGCTCTACGCACAGAAATCCGTCTGAAAAACTGACATCCGGCACGTTTGCATGCTTGCGTTCAACATTCTGGCCGTTATATAGGTTGTTAATGTACCATTATTTCACGTTTGCAGTAGTTTATCTCGCCCTTACATTAATATGTGATCTTTCAGTGTTAACCAATTAAATATGTTACCTACCCAAATATATTCCCGATATTCATTACGCTACAGTAATTACTTTTTGATGTTGCGTTTTTTTTCATCATTGTATTAGAGAAAAGGGAGATGTACAACCCGTCTCCCCATGAACCACGCACTTTGCAGTCGGTGCTTGCATGCCTCGGTGATATAGATTGCTGTACCATAGGTGCAACCACAATAGAGAGCTATTTGTTGAGAGACCAGATAAGCGTGTGGTTTCGGCCTCGTCATTAGTTGTAGGGGCAACAGTCTGGATAACTGACTGATCTGGCTTTGTAACATGAACTAAAACGTCCTTACTGTGTTGATACTACGAAAGGCTGAAAGCAAGGAGAAGCTACAGCCGTAACTTTTCCCGAAGACATACAGCTCTATTGTATGGTTAAATCATGATAGCTTCCTTTTGGGTAAAATATTCCGGAGGTAAAATCGTCCCCCTTTTGGATCTCTGGGCGGGGACAACTCAGGAGGATGTCGTTATCAGGAGAAACAAAACTGGTGTTCTACGGTTCGGACAGTGGAATGTCACATCCCTTAATTGGGCAGATCGGTTAGAAAGATTAAAAAGGCAAATGGATAGATTGAAGTTACGAGGGTCGTTCAATAAGTAATGACCCACATTTTTTTAAAAAGCCATTAATATACATAGACAAACGTCCTTGTCGGTGTCTCACATTGGATGCTTGTCCTGTGCGCCGGTGAAGTTTCAAACCGTTCTGGCAGACGGCAGAGACGTAGTACAGCGTCAAAATGGCGTCTAGGTAGGACTCACACTACAAGCAGCGTGCTGTTATTGAATTCTTGTGTGCAGAAGAAGAAACCGTGGTGAACATCCATAAACGTTAGTGTGCAGTGTATGGCGATGCTGCAGTTGATACGAGTACAGTTGGGCAATGGGTAAAGAAAGTTATAGCCTCAGGAAATGCAGAAACAGAGTTCCATGATCAGCCACACTCGGGACGTTCTGTTACAGCCACTGCTCCAGACATGCTGAGTCGTGCAATGCCATTATTCTCGCCGACCGGCCCTTAAAGAGTCTTCCCGGGGTACACACTTTGAAGATGACGAGAGTGTCAGTCATGCAGTGAAAGCAAGGCTACGCCTACAGGACAAGACCGTTTACCAGCAGGGAATACATACTCTTCAACAACGTTGGCGTACGGCCATAGAACGTGACGGAGACTATGTAGAAAAATAGGACACGGACAAAACATGTTGATGTATATTGTCATCAAATTCTGACTCTTAACAATAAATATGTTCTGAGACATAAAATGTGGAGGATTACTTATTGAACGATCCTCGTAGCAATAGTGGGAGTAGGTGAAGGTTGGTGGCAGGGGTAACAAGACTTCTGATCAGGTGAACACAAGGTTACAAAAACAAAAACAAATAGTGATAACGCACCAGTAAGTTTTATAATGAATAAGAAAATGGGAATGCGTGTAAGCTACTACGAACAGCATAGGGAACGCATTATTGTAGCCAAGACAGGCACGAAGCCCACATCGACCACGGTAGTACAAGTTTACGTGCCAACTAGCTCCGTAGATGATGACGGGATTGAAGAAATGCATGATGAGATAAAATAAATAATTCAAATAGTTAAGGGAGACGAAAATTTAATAGACATAGGGGACTGCAGTTCAATAGTAGGAAAAGGGAAAGATGGAAAAATAGTAGGTAAATATGGTCTGTGGGAAAGGAATGAAAGCCGCGTGGCAGAATTTTGCACAGAAAATAATTTAATCATCGCTAACACTAGGTTAAGAATCGTGGAATAAGGTTGTATACGTGAAGAGAGACACTGGAAGGTTTTGACTGGTTATGTAACGCTTAGACAGAGAGTTCGGAACCAGGTTTTAAATTGTAAGACATTTCCAGGGCCAGATGTGGACGCTGACCATAATTTCTTGGTTATGAACTGTAGATTAAAACTGAATAAATTGTTTAAAGGTAGGAAATCAAATGGTGGGACCTGGATATACTGAATGAACCAAAGGTTGTTTGTGGGTGTCATAGGGAGCATTACGGAAGGTTTGCAAGAACAGTGGAAAGAAATACAGTCAAAGAAAAATGGGTAGCTTTGAGATATTATATAGTGAAGGCAGCAGGAGATCAAATAGGTAGAAAGACGAGGCCAAGCAGAAATCCTTGGACATAAGATTTAACTGATGAAAGGAGAAAATATAAAAATACAGTAAATTAACCTGATGAGAGGGAATACAAACATCTAAAACATTATACTGGTAGGAAGTGCAACATGGCTGGGCAATAGCCTTGGGAGAGCTAGCCATGACAAAACTCTTCCATCTCGTGAGCAAGATGTATGAGACAGGCGAAATACCGTCCGACTTCAATAAGAGTATAATAATTCCAATTCTAAAGAAAGCACGTGCTCACAGGTATGAATATTATCAAATTGTCGGTTTAATAAGTCATGGCTGTAAAATACTAACATGAATTCTTTACAGAAGAATGGAAAAAATGGTAGAAGCCCACTTCCGGGAAGACCAGTTTGGATTCCCGAGAAATATAGGGACACGCGAGGCAATATTGACCCTACGACTTCACTTAATAGACAGGTTAAGGAAAGGCAAACCTACTTTTATGGCATCTGTAGACTTAGAGAAGGCTCTTTACAATGTTGACTGGAATACTCTCTTTGAAATACTGAGGGTAGCAGGTATAAATACTGGGGACAAATGGCTATTTACAACTTTTGAAACCAAACGGCAGCTACAAGTGACGAAGGGTATGAAAGGGATGGGGTGGTGGAGAAGGGAGTGAGACCAAGAGGTGAATGCAGTAAGTAGATTAAGGAGGATTTAGGTTGGAGTATTTACTCGGATATTGAAGAGGCTTGCAAAGGATAGAGTGCATAAAACCACTCTTCGGACTGGAAATGGAAACGTCGTGTGGCTAGAGCCTCCCGTCGGGTAACCCGTTCGCTGGGTGCAAGTCTTTCGATTTGACGCCACTTCGGCGACTTGCGCGTCGATGGGGATGAAATGATGATGTTTAGGACAACACAACACCCAGTCCCTGAGCGGAGAAAAATCTCCGACCCAGCCGGGATTCGAACCTAGGCCCTTAAGATTGACATTCCGTAGCGCTAACCACTTTTTTGTTTTTTGTTTTTTATTTTTTTAATAAAAAATAAAATAAAAATAAAAACGCAGTTCCTCCGCTTTATGGTCCAACAACACGACCACAAATTTTTTTCTTTTTTTGTGGAACAGGAAGGCAGGGTAAAAAAACAATCTTTATTCGTACAATTGTGCTATCCTAGGGTTGGGTTGGGTTGTTTGGGGAAGGAGACCAGACAGCGAGGTCATTGGTCTCATGGGATTAGGGAAGGATGGGGAAGGAAGTCGGCCGTGCCCTTTCAAAGGAACCATCCCGGCATTTGCCTGGAGCGATTTAGGGAAATCACGGAAGACCTAAATCTGGATGGCCGGAGGCGGGATTGAACCGTCGTCCTCCCGAATGCGAGTCCAGTGTCTAACCACTGCGCCACCTCGCTGGGTGCTGCTGTCCTAGGGATTAGAAAAGTAGCGAGACAGCAAAAACAATTTGGAAACCATAAAATCAACGTAAAGGCCGCCCTCTTATTGTTTTTATTTATTTTTTTTTAGCACGAATAAAGTAAATGACAATCCTAGTCACGAGCGGGAGTGAAAATGAAGTTATCATCTGCATCACAATCCCTGCTGCACGCGGTGTCGCATCATAAATCTGGCACAAAGCCACATAATGTTGACCATTTCTGCCATTGTGGGCGGCATGTATTTCTCCTGCGTCTACCATTCGAAGGACCATTATCTGAGGCGTTTCAGTGTTTACCATCGTTGTGTGTGTGTGTGTTTCTTTCTTTTTCACGTTAACATAATCCAGTCATAACTGGCACCAACAGGTAGTGGCCAGTTTTCTTCTCAGTGTGCAATATGCCAATTTGAGTTCTAGGCGCTCAGTCCGGAACCGCGCGACTATTACGGTCACAGGTTCGAATCCTGCCTCAGGCATGGATGTGTGTGATGTCCTTAAGTTAGTTAGGTTTAAGTAGTTCTAAGTTCTAGGGGACTGACGACCATAGATGTTAGGTCCCATAGTGCTCAGAGCCATTTGAACCATTTTGCCAATTTGAACCGCGCAGTACTGTCTCTAGTCGTTCTGCTGCAGGAGTCTTCTCATTTCTTGGACACCCCACCTGTAGGGCGGATTGTGAAAAACACTTCGTAAAAAATTGGAAAAGTAAGTTCTGTATTTCGTATGACTCCGTATGATCTCGTGTTGTTTTTGTAAATACATCCAATAATCCATCACAGACTTAATATCGTACGAATACACATATTTCGTCGCATGTCCAGCGATCCAATTGATCGCATACGTCTTTTGTTTGGGAAAAAAGGTCTTGTCCGGTAGAAAAAGTACATCCGATGTGATTTCTGTGTAGTTCGTGCGCCGAAGGAAGGCCGGTATTCGACGCGTCAGCATCCAGACGTCGCTCGCTGCGCCACACACTAAACCATGTTCTTCCGTTGCTAACAGTCCACAGTTTGTGCAAAGAGGAGAATCGATCATATGAATTGTATGTAATCGACTCCTGGTCACAAGTTTACGGTTTATAAGACTATACCACAACGATATCGCTGCTGTTGACAGCAATGGCGTATGCACTGCACACCAAATGTGGTTCCAAGTTCTCGATGGCTATTTGAATTCCATTATGTTGCGGCCATGGTGATCCATCAAGCACCTATAGATCTCCCGAGTCGTGGGTATTCTCGTCGAAGGTACTTTCAGACGAGCATAATATAATCAACAAGAAATGAGGCAATATGTGCAAGAGAAAGCGAAATGTTACCCACCGCCATCGGGGGTTCTTACGAAGGCGGAACAAGTACTTCTATCACAGCTGATGTTATGGTATGCTTTCGTTGTCGCCAATTTCGTATCATCGCTTGCATGTAAAGCGCCAAAGCTTTGTTTCGCACGTTTGTGAGGTTGAGGCCACCGTTCCGGAACTGTAGCGTTAAAGTGTCATATTTGATCGTAAATAACGTCCCAGTGCTAACATAATAACCAAAGGCAGCCATGAGGCGGTCTGCGATACCCTTCGGTATTGGTAGGATCTGCGCCAAATGGGGCAGTCGTGACGCTATGTGAACGTCGGTGTATGCCACACGTTGGATCATGTCAAAGGCTCTCAGTGAGTTGTTGCGTATCGTCAGACGAACATTCTGCAGAAGCCGCCGAGAACTCGCCGTCGCTGACCGCCGTAGTGAACGGGTAAATGTGATCCCCAGACATCTCAGCGATTCCACCGTCTGAAACGGTCCCAGTACGTCTTCAGACCCCGTCCAATGTGCATAAGTTTGGATTTCGTCATGTTAACGTCCCCTAAGAGTCTAGATGTTCAACAGCCTGACGCACTTCATATCCTGATCTGACAAGAAGGATCAGGTCGTCCGCATATGCGCGACAAACGAAAGACCACTCAGCTACCGGGGGTGGACACTCTTAGGACTGAAGACCACAACAATAACAACAACAACAACATTACAAACTATTATTGGTGACTGGCCACATCGATCTACGCATTTACGAGTATATTAGACACTGTACTGCGTGGACAAGAAACCAGCCTTTCACAGAGGGCTAGCCTTAGCATCACTGCCGATCGCGGAAATTGTGTCATGCGCCCGCGTTAATTTTCGCGTAATTGGTGCGGATTTGGAATCCTTCTGGGTGCAAGAGCACGTGGAGCGTTACTGACGTCGGCAGAGGGCAGGTCGGAGGAGAAGGGAGTTAAGGGCTGCGGCGACTTGGAGAAGGGAGAGTGTGACACGGGCGACGAAGAGCGCAAGTGAGGCTGCGTGTTGTGGCCAAGCGTCTGCCGTGGCCCGTTGGCAAGAGTGGTGCCTTTGCTCACTGGGGTTTGGCGGGGCCGAGTGTTGGTCGCAGCCATGTACATGGCTCATTAAAAGCTGCTTCGGCAGGACGCACAGTATTCGGCGTATCCTCTGCTACTGAAGTTGCAAGCAGTTTGTGCCCATTCTGGTGCCGGGTTGGAGTCCAGTGTGACCCTGCCAAGTACTGGACGCGGTGGCGTCTGCTGGATGATACCCGTGGGTTTCCGACTACGAGTGATCGTTACATTCCTCTCTCGGAGCTCTCTAAGCAATCGTTTGTCACTGGGTGCTGGATTTTACGATAAATCACGATGAGCATCCGATTAGTGTGCACGTCACTTGGCGTCGTGTGGCGGCTGTTTTGACTCCGTATCCTGCTTGCCCGTTGTTATGTATATAAAGGTGTTATTTGTGAAGCTTTTGCCTGGTACTGCTTGAGTCCAGTTCTGTCAATGTGTGTGGGCTTGGGGCTGTCTCTATTCCAAACTGACTTTAGAATCTAAGGGTATGGAATGCTGATGTAATTCATCTGAGTTACGAATTGTACTTTATAGTCAGTGAAAATTGTGGAATCTGGCTACCTTATTTCTGAGGCATGTCTATAGTTACCTGTTGTGTAGTATCACCATCTCGATCTTCTAACAATACCACCACTTGCAAAGTAGGTTAGTAATCAGATTAATAATGTTGCTCACGCAGCATATGTTCGCTTTATCGGGCAACAACAAAGTTATTCACTGTGGACGGTATCGTCAGAATGAAAATAATGAGCTCACTACAAAAAAGTCATTAATTTGGCACTTATCTTGAATGGATTCCCACGTAGTTTTCGTCGAAGTTGCTATGGCTCATCTTGTTGATTCTAGGGTTATTCCACTTTGAGTGCTAGAAGGTCCAGATATGTATTTTAGCAATATTTGAAGACCTAACAAATGCGTTTTTCAGGAAATTCTTAATGATCGAACAATCCCAGATCAGAACAATGGTATGGTGGAAGTAATTTTTGACTTGGTACTCACGATCCACATTTTTATTAAACTTCTTGTAAATTCACATATACTTCTTCTTAATTGTCACATTATCAAGAAAACAGTTTTGTATCAATTTTCATATATTTAATTTCCACTTTAACCAAACACAAGACTTGACTGTTCTTTTACAAAGCTAAATAACAACTTAACTTCTGCCAAAATGAAACAAAGACTGCTCTGTGCGCATTCGCGCCAAAACGGTTACAAGTAAGTCAAAGATTATTACAGTCTCACAGAAATGAATACATACAAGAACCATATCATTGTAATATATCGATACATCGGAGTACCTGTACATTAATAAAACCAAATGTGAATATTGTCACAAAAATATGTCTGTTACTTCGCAGAGAAGTAGTATGATATTACTGGTATCGAGAACTGGGGTTGGAGTGCCGTAATGGTCACGTAAATAGATAACCATTACAAGCGTCTACTAAATTGTTTGCATCTATAAAAAAAAACTACAGAAGCATTTCTGCATTTGTAGTATGTTAATTTTTACTAAATATCATTAACTAATTGTCTCTGTGTTACAGGATAGGTGATGCTATCTCTTGTTAACTGTAATCTTGTTAAAGATGCCTGAGGACCATGTTTGAAATTTTTAATGAAGGTTTCTAGTACTGTGGTAGTGGCAACTGCTGTCCTATGTTAGTAGAGAAGGAGTAATTATTGCCACTGGCGACGCCTCTGCCACCGTCTCTATCATCTTATAATTACTGGCAATAGCCGTGGTTGATATTTGCGATATAATCGTTTGATCATATGCTTCGCTGTTTGTAATGTAAATGCATTTTTTTACTTAATTTCTTATTCTTCACAGAAGGAAGTCATTTTATATTGTTGCCCTTTTGAGTGTTTCCCATCAGTTGGTTACTGAAATTAATTCTTTTCAGTTAATGTTATCTGGTATTTTTTTGGTTTAAAAAAAATTATTTCATTAGTGTTTTTGGAAACGTTCATAAATTCATTTATGGCTCAGTACCTTTCCATTCAACACCAGCTCCCTACCGCATTTCAGAAATGTTGTCATTTCTGAAATTTGTAAAAGGATTTCAACAGGCTACGCAAAACGTGCATACTGTCGATCGCGGAAATGTTGTCATTTCTGAAAACTGTAAAAGGAATTCCACAGCCTATGGAAAACGTGCATTACATGACGGCAGAAAGGTCCGCGCCACGCTGGAACCCGTGGAATTTGGTAACAGAAAACTAACGCAGCGCTGTCCGTGCCGCCAGCGGAAAGCAATTTCATTCAGCATAGTACGGAACACGGGCGACGTTGAGTGAAGGCCGCCCAGCGGGATGCGGAGGGCGCGGCACACAGCCGGTGCAGTGGGCGTTTCGGCCGCCTTTGTCTGGGCGTCGTCAGGCAGGCGTTTTAATTAACTGCGCCCGCAGCGAACCTGGCGCCTCTGCCGTAGTGCCTGCCGTGGCGCTGTAGTCTGCTGCCGACCGAGAGGCATTCGCAGGCCACGTGGCCTGGCCGGTGCCGCGATCGCTCTACCTGCTTTGCCGGCACAGCCGGCCCACCTTCATTACCTCGTTCGCCCCGAGGCCTCAGCTGTAGTTTACTGCTCGCCTGTGATGAATATTCATGCAGCACAACAATAGTGTCTCTCGGTGGCGTATTTGTGTGTGGCACATTCCGCAGGCTACACGAGATGACAAACCTGTAAAACGTTTCCCACTCTTATGGGACATTATGGTTCCTCTGTATAGCGTCCCCAGCGAAATAATAAGAAAAGACTTAAAAACAGTATTTATAAAGAAGACACATTTAAAAATTGAATAATATACATTTTTCTCATGTATCCGTATTATAATAATTTCTCTGTGTAAATTTCGAGGGCAAAGAAATATAACAAAATGATCTAAAGAGACGACAAGATACGCTCTTTTGTCAATTTTTTAGCCGTTTTCACTTCTTCTCTTGTCTTGGTTGCGTGTAGACGGACATTTTGCCAGTGCTGGCCAATTTAAGCATATTTGTACTAATGAAGCAGATAATATATTGATTTAATATTATTGTTCACTTTTAATTTGTAAGAGGTGATCCCGATTTCATGTTCGCCTTCCTTGAATTAACCTGCATTCGAGTAATTTACAGTTCAACAACCGCAGTGGCCGATGCAGCCAACGACGCCATTACGTGGCGATATTAACTTATAAAAAATTAGCGGAAGCGAAAGACACGCGCACTATTAACATAATATACATTTTGCTCCACAGCCGCCCGAAGTTGCAAAAAATACGTAGCGTTAAGATTCTTATTTTCAGTACAACAGCCGAGAGCCAGAGCCAGGACCCCGACTACAATGCAATGGTTAACGGAGGTAAGAAGAAATACTCTTGCGCGTGTGTGGGCCGCGACTGTAATTAATAACTAAAGATTTTTTGCTTTAAAGTGAACTGACTAGCCAAGGAAATTAATATGAAAAGTGTATTACATTGTTCAACTTATATGTTTATGCTTTAAGATTCAGTGACTCTAACGTTCATTAACGTAAAAAATAATTTCCACTCAAGTTCAATATTGTTAAAAAAAGGAGAACTTCGCAAAAGCATTTAATTGTAAATCAAAATTGAATGAAATATTTTGATTAAGGCCCACCACGTAAGTCGGCAACAATCACCAATGAATTTTTGTGGTAAATAATATATTAAATTACGACGGCCGACGGACGCTAAATTGCCGCTGCAACTTTGGGGCCCGATCAAAGAAAATGTGAAATTTATTAAACCTGATTCTATTGTAATGAATGTAATTATGTATGTGCCTAATTGTTGTAAAATATTAATGCCTATATGAATTCTTTTACATGTATGACAACAAAACCACACCCTGAGGAGATCTGGAGAAGAAAAAGTGTAGAAAAGAAAAAGGATTACGTGAAAGAGAAATAACAAAGGTAAGATTCTTGACTTTCTCCCGGCGTATTTGATAGTCAAAATATCCACGGGTGTGATGCCAGTCTATAGTGTCCAACGGGCACAATATTTCGGCGATCATACATGTCGCCATCATCAGGTGAACTGACGGACTGAGCTCCTGTGAACGTGCCGGCACGGAGATCCGTACGCTATGGCTGCTCAGAGGGAACTGGGTTCGGTCGCGGCGGCGGCTGATTTAAATACCCTCCGCCCGCGGCGCGCTCCCTCCGCCGTCCGCGCCCCGCGCCACGGTCGCGCGGTGGAACAGATTGCGACGGCGTCTGAGATGAAGTCGGAGTGATGGCTCTGTCCGCCGTGGTCGTCACAACTATACGTTTGCTCGATTTACTCTTGATTAACTCGATCGCTGGTTCCCAAGCCTTGCTAAGATTATAGCCACAGTCACGGTTTATGAGGTCGTCATTGGTGCGAATTTCGATGGCCTCTCTAACAACGCTGTCCCAGTATCTCGACGTCTGTACCAGAATCCTCGTGCGGTCATATTCCATGGCGTGATTTTCCGACAAACAATGTTCAGCGACCGCCGACTTGCTCGGATACATCAGGCGAGTGTGCCTCTGGTGTTCACGGCATCGATCCTCGACGGTACGCATCGTCTGACCAATATACGACTTGCCACATTGACACGGAATCTGGATCACGCCGGCCTTCCTCAAACCGAGGTCATCTTTGGCGCTCCCCACCAGTGCACGAGTTTTATTTGGAGGACAAAACACAGTTCCGACCCGGTGTTTCTTCAGAATGCGAGCGATTTTCCCCGAGAATGCGCCTGTGTATGGAATAAATGCAGTGCCTACCTCCTCCCTGGTGACTTCATCCATCTCAAGAGGTTGTGCTGCAGTGGTTGGGCGGAGAGCACGTTGAATCTGCCACTCTGAGTACCCATTTTTTCGAAATACAGTTCTCAGATGTTCCAATTCCTGGGGTAGACTCTCTGCGTCAGAGATAGTGCGCGCCCTATGCACTAGAGTTTTAAGTACCCCATTCCTCTGTGAAGCGTGGTGGCAGCTGTCTGCGTGCAAATACAGATCAGTGTGCGTAGTCTTCCGATACACCCCATGACCTAGGGTGCCGTCAGCCCTTCTCTTGACCAAGACGTCAAGGAAAGGTAATTTACCCTCCGTTTCAGTCTCCATAGTGAATTTGATGTTGGGGTGTATGGAGTTTAGATGTGTAAGGAAATCAAGGAGTTTATCCATACCATGTGGCCAGATGACGAACGTGTCGTCCACGTAACGGAAAAAACAAGTAGGTTTCCATACGGATGACGACAGGGCTTCCTCCTCGAAGTTCTCCATGTACAAATTCGCTACCACCGGTGAGAGTGGGCTACCCATGGCGACTCCCTCCGTTTGTTCGTAGTATTCTCCATTAAAAAGAAAATACGTGGAAGTGGACGACACGTTCGTCATCTGGCCACATGGTATGGATAAACTCCTTGACTTCCTTACACATCTAAACTCCATACACCCCAACATCAAATTCACTATGGAGACTGAAACGGAGGGTAAATTACCTTTCCTTGACGTCTTGGTCAAGAGGAGGGCTGACGGCACCCTAGGTCATGGGGTGTATCGGAAGACTACGCACACTGATCTGTATTTGCACGCAGACAGCTGCCACCACCCTTCACAGAGGAATGGGGTACTTAAAACTCTAGTACATAGGGCGCGCACTATCTCTGTCGCAGAGAGTCTACCCCAGGAATTGGAACATCTGAGAACTGTATTTCGAAAAAATGGGTACTCAGAGTGGCAGATTCAACGTGCTCTCCGCCCAACCACTGCAGCACAACCTCTTGAGATGGATGAAGTCACCAGGGAGGAGGTAGGCACTGCATTTATTCCATACACAGGCGCACTCTCGGGGAAAATCGCTCGCATTCTGAAGAAACACCGGGTCGGAACTGTGTTTTGTCCTCCAAATAAAACTCGTGCACTGGTGGGGAGCGCCAAAGATGACCTCGGTTTGAGGAAGGCCGGCGTGTACCAGATTCCGTGTCAATGTGGCAAGTCGTATATTGGTCAGACGATGCGTACCGTCGAGGATCGATGCCGTGAACACCAGAGGCACACTCGCCTGATGTATCCGAGCAAGTCGGCGGTCGCTGAACATTGTTTGTCGGAAAATCACGCCATGGAATATGACCGCACGAGGATTCTGGTACAGACGTCGAGATACTGGGACAGCGTTGTTAGAGAAGCCATCGAAATTCGCACCAATGACGACCTCATAAACCGTGACTGTGGCTATAATCTTAGCAAGGCTTGGGAACCAGCGATCGGGTTAATCAAGAGTAAATCGAGCAAACGTATAGTTGCGACGACCACGGCGGACAGAGCCATCACTCCGACTTCATCTCAGACGCCGTCGCAATCTGTTCCACCGCGCGACCGTGGCGCGGGGCGCGGACGGCGGAGGGAGCGCGCCGCGGGCGGAGGGTATTTAAATCAGCCGCCGCCGCGACCGAACCCAGTTCCCTCTGAGCAGCCATAGCGTACGGATCTCCGTGCCGGCACGTTCACAGGAGCTCAGTCCGTCAGTTCACCTGATGATGGCGACATGTATGATCGCCGAAATATTGTGCCCGTTGGACACTATAGACCGGCAGCACACCCGTGGATATTTTGACTAACAAAGGTAAGGCCCACCACGTAAGTCGGCAACAATCAACGTTACCAATAAATAATTATTAAATTACGACGGCCGACAGACGCGAGATTCAGGCCACGTGGCGTGGCTGGTGCCGGGATCGCTCTACGTGCTTTGCCGGGACAGCCGGCCCACCTTCATTAACTCGTTCGCCCCGAGGACTCAGCTGTGGTTTACTGCCCGCCTGTGATGAATATTCATGCAGCACAACAATAGTTCCTCTCAGTGGCGTATTTGTGTGTGGCACATTCCACAGGCTACATGAGATGACAAACCTGTAAAACGTTTCCCACTCTTATGGGACATTGTGGTTCCTCTGCCACGTCACCTATTCTGATTAATGCTTCGCGAATGTTTGTGTTCATTATCAAATGGCTACGTTTCATTGTTTCCAGCAGTCTTCATTTATCATTTATTATTAATCTTCTTATTGTCATTTAAATAACGAAAATTTCATCTACATCTACACCTGTATTGAGGTCATGGGACATCGATATGCATATAATACAGATGGCGGTAGTATCACGCAGACAAGTGTAAAAGGGCAATGCGTTGGCGGAACTGTCTCTTCTCTTCAGGGGAATCATGTAAATAGGTTCCCGACGTGATTAAGGCCTCACCAAGGGAGTTAACAAACTCTGAAAGCGGAACGGTAGCTGGAGCAAGACGCATCAGATATATCATTCAAGAAATCTACTCTGTAGGAATCAGCATGGGTTTCTAAAAAGACGATCGTGTGAAACCCAGCTCGCGCTATTCGTCCACGAGACTCAGAGGTCCATAGACACGGGTTGCCAGGTAGATGCCGTGTTTCTTGACTTCTGCAAGGCGTTCGATGCAGTTCCCTACAGTCGTTTAATGAACAAAGTAAGAGCATATGGACTGTCAGTCCAATTGTGTGACTGGATTGAAGAGTTCCTAGATAACAGAACGCAGCATGTCATTCTCAATGGAGAGAAGTCTTCCGAAGTAAGCTTGATTTCAGGTGTGCCACAGGGGAGTGTCGTAGGACCGTTGCTATTCACAATATACATAAATGACCTTGTGGATGACATTGGAAGTTCACTGAGGCTTTTTGCGGATGATGCTGTCGTATATCGAGAGGTTGTAACAATGGTAAACTGTACTGAAATGCAAGAGGATCTGCAGCGAATTGACGCATGGTGCAGGAAATAGCAATTGAATCTCAATGTAGACAAGTGTAATGTGCTGCGAATACATAGAAAGAAAGATCCCTTATCATTTAGCTACAATATAGCAGGTCAGCAACTGGAAGCAGTTAATTCCATAAATTATCTGGGAGTACGCATTAGGAGTGATTTAAAATGGAATGATCATATAAAGTTGATCGTCGGTAAAGCAGATGCCACACTGAGATTCATTGTAAGAATCCTAAGGAAATGCAATCCGAAAACAAAGAAGTAGATTACAGTACGCTTGTTCGCCCACTGCTTGAATACTGCTCAGCAGTGTGGGATCCGTACCAGATAGGATTGATAGAAGAGGTAGAGAAGATCCAACGGAGAGCAGCGCGCTTCGTTACAGGATCATTTAGTAATCGCGAAAGCGTTACGGAGATGATAGATAAACTCCAGTAGAAGACTCTGCAGGAGAGACGCTCAGTAGCTCGGTACGGGCTTTTGTTAAAGTTTCGAGAGCATACCTTCACCGAAGAGTCAAGCAGTATATTGCTCCTCGCGAAAAGACCATGAGGATAAAATCAGAGAGATTAGAGCCCACACAGAGGCATACCGACAATCCTTCTTTCCATGAACAATACGAGAGTGGAACAGAAGGGAGACCCGATAGAGGTACTCAAGGTACCCTCCGCCACACACCGTTAGGTGGCTTGCGGAGTATGGATGTGGATGTAGATGTAGAAATGGTCAGGGAATTTAATATTCCGAGACCCACAGTGTCAAGAGTGTGCCAAGAATAGCACATTTCAGGCATTTCCTCTCACCACGGACAGTGCTGTGGCCGACGTCCTCCACTTGACGACTGAGAGCAGCGGCGATTGCGTACAGTTGTCTGAGATAACAAACAAGCAGCATTGCGTGAGACAACCGCAGAAATCAATGTAGGACGCACGACGAACGTACCCGTTCAAACAATGCGATGAAACTGGGCGGTAATGAGCTATGACAGCAGACGACTGATGCGAGAGCAGCTTCTCTCCTATGCTCGTTACCACATCGGTTGAATCCTAGACGCCTGGAAAACCGTGGCCAGGTCAAAGTAGTCCCGATTTCAGTTGGTAAGAGCTGATGGAAGAGTTCGAGTGGGGTGCAGACCACACGAAACCATGGTGTCAGGTTCTCAACAAGGCACTGTGCTAGCTGCAGTGGCTACATAATGGTGTAGACTGTGTTTACATGGAATACAGCGACTAGAAATGGTTACATTCTGCTACTTCGAGACCCGTGGCAGTCCCAAACAATGATACAATTTTTATGGACGACAATTCTGAGCCGTGCGCGGCTTGTATTCATGCTGTTTATTGCTTGCATCTTATCATTGTGGTTATGGCATCTCGTTTCTTATTCGATTTACTCGCGTCACTAAGTTGCTGGCTTGCCTGCCCGTGAGTGGCAGCAGCAGCGCTTATGAATACGAGTACTGTGGTACTGTCTTTGGAGAGGTCGCTAGTATTTCCAGGTTGTGTTGTGTGGAGTGGGTAGTGGCGAACGGACATCAGGTCGGTTGGGGGCGCAGCAGCGAGCAGGTCCGTGCAGGACCAGGGCAAGCCAGGGCCACTGGCGGCGTGCTGCCACTGCCGGATGGAGGAGGGGTAGCTGCGAGAGCGACGACTTCGTTGCACACCGAACCCAGGATGTTTATGTTGAGTGAAGAGTTAACTGCTAATGCAACCTCGAATATTCTGAGATCTCGCCTTTGGTCGGCGGGTTGTTGCTTCCAGGGCCGCTGAGCCTGGCGGCAACGATTGAAGTGTTTCGAGGTGGTGAAATATTACAGCTGGCCCTCTCTTTTTGTTATTCATAATTGAATTTAGTATTATTCTTACTAGTGAAGTGCAACCAGCGACATTTTCTTCCTTGTGGCGTCTAAAGCCCCAGTTACCTCCTGGAGGTTAGCGTACTTTTCCAGCAGTGTACCCTTCCTCGTCGTGTTGATGCTGTCCGACACGGCGTGTAGTTCGACAGCCTCTGGTATTGTACTGTGCATTTTTTTTTGGAGGTCTACCTTGGTTCTAGGGTTTCCTTCGGTCTTGGGTGTTTTCTGAAGACGTAGTGCTGTCTGTCTCTTCGCCCTTGTCTAAAAACATTCCATCTTTGTACTGGTGATCGGACGTTAGGTGGATTAGTTAGTCGGTCGGTTGGCGCTTAAGCTGCCCCTAGTTCGAGTTGCCATCCTGTTATGTGAGTACAACACTTGGCTGCCTGTTTCACCTTACGTTATGTTTGAATTACCTTCCCAGGCCGACCCTTGGAACTCTTGCTGAGAACCGCTTGTCCTGATTCCTTAGACTGTGATTTTTGTTTTAAGGATATTTGTAATTTTCTAATTATTGTTGGTGTGACCTTCAGCCGAGCAATAATTTCACTTCTTTGGTGATAAGGCCTTCAGCCGTGTTACACTAAGTTATTTTAGCAAACTTGTTTTAAAAGCATGGGATTTATCTCAAAAGTGCTATTTGAAATTGTTTTCCTGATTTCTAATTCAGGCCCTCAGCCATTTGTTATTTGAAATTGTCTGTGGCCTTCAGCCGAGCAATAATTTCACTTCTTTTATAGTAAGGCCTTCAGCCATGTTACAGTTTGTTTTAAAACGAAGTATTTAAATTAATATGTACTATTTGGACTTGCTCTTCTGACTTGTAGTTCAGGCCTTCAGCCGTTTGTTCAAAAAAATGTTCAGATGTGTGTGAAATCTTATGGGACTTAACTGCTAAGGTCATCAGTCCCTAATCTTACACACTACTTAACTTAAATTATCCTAATGACAAACACACACCCATGCCCGAGGGAGGACTCGAACCTCCGCCGGGACCAGCCATTTGTTATTTGAAGTTGTATGTGGCCTTCAGCTGAGTAGTAACATCACTTCTTTCATAATAAGGCCTACAGCAGTGTTACAATAAGTTTTTTTTTTTAGCAAACTTGTTTTAAAAGCAAGCTATTTGTTGAGATATGTGCTATTTGGAATTGTTTGCCTTCAGCAGTTCGTTATTTGAAATTGTTTGTGGCCTACAGCCGAGTGATAATTTCACTTCTTTTATAATAAGGCCTACAGACGTGTTACAGTCTGTTTTAAAACGAAGTATTTATCTTAATATGTGCTATTTGGATTGTTCTTCTGACTTCTAGTTCAGGACTTCAGCCATTTGTTGTTTGAGGTTCTTGTTGGTGGCCTTCGACCCAGAAATAGAGGAATTTTCTTTCCCGTGATAAGGCCTTCAGCTGTCATACAGTCAATTGTGTGTTTTTAAGAGATTGTTTTAAAATTTTAATTTCCTTAAATAATGTTTACGTATCTGTTGTGCAACCGAGAGTAACTGATTACGACCCCATCCACAGTCGTAACCTTATCCTGCCCCATCCTGAATAACCAGCTCACAAATGCGCCATGTCACTGGGCAAAACTGTTCGCGATTGGTTGAAGAATATTCTGGACAATCCGATTGAATGATTTGGGCACCCAGGTTACCCGACAGGAATCCTTTCGGACATAAATGGTACATGATAGAGAGATCAGTTCTGGCACAAAACCCTGCGCCGGAAACACTTTCGCAATTATGGACGGCTATAGAGGCAGGATGACTCAATATTTCAGTAGGGGACTTCCAACGACTTGTTGAGTGCAAGCTATGTCGAGTTACTGCCCTATTCTGGGCAAAAAAAAAAAAAAAAAGGCCCGGCACGATATTGTGAAATGCATGGCAGAGGGCATATTCTATTGTAAAATATATTAGGGCTTTTTCCCGTTCCATTCACGTATGGATCGCTGGAAGAATGACTGTTTAAATGTCTCTCTGCATGCTGTTATTAATCTAATGTTGTCCTCACAATCCCTATGAGAGCTATATGCGGGAAGTTGTGGTATCTCCTTAGGGTCATTATTTAAAAGCCAGTTACTGAAACTTTGTTAGTAGACTTTCTCGGTATAGCTTCTACCTTCAGCAGTCTGACATTTTAGTTATTTCATCATCTCTGTGACACTCTGTCACACGTCAAACAAACTTGTGACCATTCGTGCGCCGGCCAGAGTGGCCGAGCGGTTAAAGGCGCTACAGTCTGGAGCCGCACGACCGCTACGGTCGCAGGTTCGAATCCTGCCTCGGGCATGGATGTGTGTGATGTCCTTAGGTTAGTTAGGTTTAAGTAGTTCTAAGTTCTAGGGGACTTATGACCACAGCAGTTGAGTCCCATAGTGCTCAGAGCCATTTGAACCATTTTTGAACCATTCGTGCTATCCTCTGTATACATTCAATATCCCCTGCTAGTCTTTATAGTAAGGGTCCCACGCACTTGAGCAATATTCTAGAATGGACACCACAAGTGGTTCGTAAGGATTCTCTCTTGTACACTTATTCCATTTCCCTAGTACTTTCCCAATAAACCGAAGTCTGTTACCTGCTTCACAAACGACTGAAAATATATCATCGTTCCATTTAATGTATCTGTTACGTGTGACAAACAGATATTTGTAACAGTTTACCGTTTCCAACTGTTTCTCACTGATACTCGTGTTATACTCATAGGATACTATGATTTTTCATTTTGTGATGTTCAGTTTTACGTTTACGAACAATAAAGGTAAGTTGTAACTCTCCACATCACTTTGAAATCTTACCCTGATCTGCCTGAATATTTGTCCACCTTCATTGAGACTACTTCACAGTTTGATAGTTGCATCATCTACGAAATGTCTCAGGCTGCTATTAATATTGTTCGCGAGGTCATTAATGTGTATCATGAACAGTAAATGACCCAAAACAATTCCCTGTGGTACACCGGAAGTTACATCTATATCCGTCAATGACTCTTCATCCAAGATAACTCGCTGCGTCGAACCTACCAAGAACTCCTCAATCAAGACAGAAATTTCGTCTTATACACCACAACCTAGGACCTTTGATAATAAGCATAGGTGTCGTAATGAGTTCCACGTTTTTTGAAAATCGAGAAATACTGCATCTTCCTGACTGTCATGATCCGTGACTTTCAGGACGTCACGTGAGAAAAGTGCGATTAGGGTTGCGCATGATCTATGGTTTCGAGATTTATGCTGGTCTAAATGGACGAGGTCGTTCTGTTTGAAATACATCATTATGTTTGAGCTCAGAATATGTTCTAAGATCCCACAACAAATGGATGTGAAGGGTACTGGACGATAGTTTTGGGGATCACTTGTGCAACATCTACGAAATGTCTCAGGATACTATTAATATTGTTCGCAAGGTCATTAATGTGTAACATGAACAGCAAATGACCCAAAGGCCGCTTCAACATCTTGGATGGGGCCCCCCGGCAGACAAACTGAGTGCACAATGGAATTCTTTCCAGCCCTGTTATTGGCGCTCCCAATAACCAGGAACTCGGGTGGGAGTCTCTGGAGGAAAGGCGGCGTTCTTTTCGTGAATCGCTACTGAGGAAATTTAGAGAATCAGCATTTGGGGCTGACTGCAGTACAATTTTACTGCCGCCAACTTATATTTCGCGGAAAGACCACAAAGATAAGATAAGAGAGATTAGGGCTCGTACAGAGGCATATAGGCAGTCATTTTTCCTTCGTTCTGTTTGGGAGTGGAACAGGGAGAGAAGATGCTAGTTGTGGTACCAGATACCCTCCGCCGCGCACCGTATGGTGGATTGCGGATCATGTATGTAGATGTAGGTGCTACCGTTCTCGTAGACAGACGTGACCCGAGCTTTCTTCCAGCTAATGCGCACGGTTTTTTATTCGAGGGATCTACGACAGTTCTAACTCAGCCGAGAACTGGATATGAACTCTGACGGAAACTATCGGTCCCTGGAGCTCTGTTCATTTTTAACGATTTCAGATGTTTCTCAACGCCACTCAAATCAGTGTTAAGCATTTGAAATCGGAGTTAAGCATTTTTGCTTTTGCTTTGCCACTCACAATTTCAATTCCTATCTTCTCCATTAGTGACTGGACATAAACTTTGGTGGCACTAACAGCCTTCCATGGGTTTTGTGAAGGAGCCTGCGACAATATTCTACTACAGCAGTCACTGAGGACTTCATGCACTGCTCTCTTGACTGCCAAATGTACTCCTTTTTCCCGATGTCTATATATAGCCCTATGTTTCATTTTATATATTTTTTTAAGTCATCAGTCGTCAGACTGGTTTGATGTGGCCTGCCGCGAATTCCTACGTCCTCGATTATTTGCTGGATATCTCCCAATCTCTGTCTTCCTCTACAGTTTTTACCCTCTACGGCATTTAACCACTACAGCTCCCTCTAGTGCCATAGAAGTCCTTACCTGATGCCTTCACAGACGTCTCCCCACCCTGTTCCCTCTCCTTGTCAGTGTTATCCATATATTCCTCCCCTCGCCGTTTCTACGGAGAACTTCCTTATTACTTACCTTATCCATCCACCTACTGTTCAGCATTTTCTGTAGTATCGTATCTCAAATGCTTCCATTCTCTTCTGTTCCTGTTTTCCTACAGTTCATGTCTCACTACCATACAATGCTGTGATCCAAACGTACATTCTCAGAAATTTCTTCCTTAAATTGAAGACCTATGTTTGGTACTGGTACACTTCTCTTGGCCAGTAGTGCCTTTCTAGTGCTCCACTGCTTTTTATGTCCTCCTTGCACTGTCCATCATGGGTTGTTTTGCTGCCTAGGTAGCCAAATTCCTTAACTTCATCTACTTCGTGCTCACCAATTATGAAGTTTCTCGCTGTTGCCATTTCTGATACTCCTCATTACTTCGGTCTTTTGTCGATTTACTCTCAATCCGTATTCTGCTCCATCCATAATGGGTTGTTTAGCTGCCTAGGTAGCAGAATTCCTTAACTTCATATACTTCGTGCTCACCAATTATGATATTAAGTTCTTCACAGTTCCCATTTCTGATATTCCTCATTTCTTCAGTCTTTTGTCGATTTACTCTCAATTCGTATTCTGTACTCATTAAACTGTTCATTTCACTCAGATCTCCTTTAATTTCACTGAGGATTGCAATGTCATCAGCGATTCATATCGCTGATATGTTTACACCTTGAATTTTAATCTACTCTTGAAGCTTTCTTTTATTTTCGTCATTGCTTCTTCGTTATGCGGACAGAACTGTAAGAACGAAAGACTGCGTCCCTGCCTTACAACCTTTTTAATCCGAGAACTTCATTCTTCGTCTTCCAATGTTATTGTTCCCTCTTGGTCCTTGTACATATTGTACACTACTGGCCATTAAAATTGCAACACCAAGAAAATATGCAGATGATAAACGGGTATTCATTGGACAAATATATTATACTACAACTGACACGCAGTTTGGATGCATAGATCCTGAGAAATCGGTAACCCGAATAACCACCTCTGGCCGTAATAACGGCCTTGATACGCCTGGGCATTGAGTCAAACTGAGCTTGGGTGGCGTGTACAGTACAGCTGCCCATGCAGCTTCAACACGATACCACAGTTCATCAAGAGTAGTGACTGACGTATTGTGACGAGCCAGTTTCTCGGCCACCATTGACCAGACGTTTTCAATTGGTGAGAGATCTGGAGAATGTGCTGGCCAGGGCAGCAGTCGAACATTTTATGTATCCAGAAAGGCCCGTACAGGACCTGCAACATCCGGTCGTGCATTATCCTGCTGAAATGTAGGGTTTCACAGGGATCGAATGAAGGGCAGAGTCTCGGGTCGTAACACATCTGAATTGTAACGTCCACTGTTCAAAGTGCCGTCAATGTGAACAACCAATGGCACCCCATACCATCACGCCGGGTGATACGCCAGTATGGCGATGACGAATACACGCTTCCAATGTGCGTTCACCGCGATGTCTCCAAACAAGGATGCGACCATCATGAGGCTGCAAACAGAACCTGGATTCATCCGAAAAAATGACGTTTTGCCATTTGTGCACCCAGGTTCGTCATTTGAGTACTCCATCGCAGTCGCTCCTGTCTGTGATGCAGCGTCAAGGGTAACCGCAGCCATGGTCTCCGAGCTGATAGTCAATACTGCTGCAAACGTCGTCGAACTGTCGGTGAAGATGGTTGTTGTCTTGCAAACGTCCCCATCTGTTGACTCAGGGATCGAGACGTGGCTGCACGTTCCGTTACAGCCATGCGGATAAGATGCCTGTCATCTCGACTGCTAGTGATACGAGACCGTTGGGATCCATCACGACGTTCCGTATTACCCTCCTGAACCCACCGATTCCATATTCTGCTAACAGTCATTGGATCTCGACCAACGCGAGCAGCAGTGTCGCGATACGATAAAGCGCAATCGCGATAGGCTACAATCCGACCTTTATCAAAGTCGGAAACGTGATGGTACGCATTTCACCTCCTTACACGAGGCATCATAACAACGTTTCACCAGGCAACGCCGGTCAACTGCTGTTTGTGTATTAGAAATCGGTTGGAAACTCTCCTCATGTCAGCACGTTGTATGTGTGAATGCTCTGAAAAGCTAATCATTTGCATATTACAGCATCTTCTTCATGTAGGTTAAATTTCGCGTCTGTAGCACGTCATCTTCGTGGTGTAGCAATTTTAATGGCCAGTAGTGTATATTACCCGTCTTTTCATGGATTGCATCTTCTGTTTGTGCAGTACGTCTAGTTCTTGGGCGACCTCTGTGCAATACTTGTGTACAAAGACTGCCGATTTCCTGAAGGCGTTGCTTCAGGCGATGAAAAACATTCTTACCGTGTTGGCGCCTTTGAGGGTACCGTGCAACATACGCACGAGCAGCAGCGGCATCTTGGTTATCGGATGCACTAGCCCATCGGCTAGCCGCCATACATAAACGTGACAGGACCAGTTATGGCCGTCCTCTGCGCGGTTAGTAGACGTATGTATGCACAACGGACACGTCAGCTTCAGGCTGAGTGGAGACAAGCTGGGCCGGGGTCGAATCCCGAAACCTGACCACGATTACTCCCTCTCCCCCGCCCCTCCGCCTATCACTATGCTGATCGCTCACATGGTACTGGCCTTTCTCAAATTTCTGCCTTTGTTTATTTATTTCTTGAAACCTTACAACTTGTTACTCAAAAAAGAAAGCAACAAAATCAGACGTAATACTACATGGCTTCGGCCACGTTAAAAAGAAAAAGAAATTCAATTCCAGTGCTGGACTGCAACAATGTTCGTTTATTTTCTTATTAATTAAACAAAGAAAGACAAACTGAGCCACGAAAATGAAATAAACTCTCTAGCAAGACAACCGAAGGAAGACCGTGATGCCTTTTCTTTTTTTTTTTGTCAAGTTTACCGAAAGCAAGGAAACTGGGATGAAACAAAATGGCTCTGAGCACTATGGGACTTAACATCTGTGGTCATCAGTCCCCTAGAACTTAGAACTACTTAAACCTAACTAACCTAAGGACATCACACACATCCATGCCCGAGGCAGGATTCCAACCTGCGACCGTAGCAGTCCCACGGTTCCGGACTGAGCGCCTGAACCGCTAGACCACCGCGGCCGGCAGGGATGAAACATTCGAACAGAAAAGAGAGTCTACACTTCATCGAACTCGATTAAATACCAGATACAGCATATTTGCAAGAACCTGACGATAGCGGGGCATCCTTTACCGTATACCATATACTGGTAAAAGACACAAGGATCCGGATGGTACCCATTCCCAAACACGTAATGAACATAATGCCGGACAAGCCAAATAACTGTATTGATCTTCGTTCTGGGAAAGAAAGTTGAACCACGGTGCAGTAGAATCTCACTGGAGATTGCCGCTTTCGTCTTACTGACAAGAAAGGTGAACTGTCGGCGGAGTCAACACCAATCTTTGAGTCCGCAGGCTTCCAACAGACGGTATAATGTCTGTCTACTAAGACCAATGTGAAAAAGTCAAACGTTTGTGAGGACAATGTTATGAACGGCTTGGTACCACGAAAATGTCACTTCCATCGGAAAAATTGGTGAGCGGACGTTGGACCAAACAACATTCCAATCTGTCTCTGGCGATAGCGACTCCACAGAGGAAACACAGTTTGGAAACATCCAACGACATAACAGCATTCTTTCAAAGGGACGCGACTGGGAAAGTATATCAACCCATAAGGACTGACGTCAACGTCCCTCTGCAATGCCTAGGCGACGTTATTATCGTCGCCGTTTGCGCCACACTGTTCCAGAGTATAAATATTTGAAAGCAATAGACATTGAGCTTTCTGGCCAATTTGTGGTCCAAGTGTCTTTCGTGGACTGAGAATGCATTTCACGTGTGATGTTAGTGCTGTCTTTGGATGCAGTACATGGTTGACCTTAGCTGTTGTATGGGACACTCATGCAGATTATGGTGGCCTTGAAGTATTCTCTCATGCAAATAATCTGACTTGGAAGACATGGAGTATAACAGAGACTTCAGGACTACTAGCCAAGGTTCCATACGGTGCTTTGGTTCCAGACAAGCCGTTTGTTTTTTCGACTAGAAGTAAGAAGCTCAACTCTGACGAGTACCTGTTTATTTGGCCCAAAGTGGGGACTGTATTCTGCATTATAGACAATAAAGTTTAAATTCGTTATATCCAATCATTATCTCCATTCCTAATTCCCTATGTCTTTAAAAAATAATTATTCACTTAGTCTCTGTCCTTTCCTCACGAGGCAGTTGGCTAGCGTGAAGTCACTAGGTTGAACCAAGTGGCGAGTGAGTCAAACGCGGCTCATGTTCCGCGCAGTGCTCTAGTTTCACAAGTGCCACGGATACTACATTAATTTCCCTTGTTGATAAGGAGCGCGATTGGGCAATGCTCCGAGTCGCGCAGCTCGACGGGAAGTGAGCCGAACGCAGCTTCCTGCGCTCCGCAGAGGGGGATTGACGTAGAGTCATGCCTTGGTTTATTATTAATCCTACGAATGTCTACTGGAAAGGACAAATCTAGCAGGTCACAGACAGGTAAAAAGGCGAGCTGCAAGTGATTGGAGGATCAGAAGACACGTTAAAACATTGAGTCGAAGAAATAAAACAGAAGCCTTGACCCGAAAATCAGGGATGTCCAAACCTCCCATCAGCCGTAGTCTCACCGTAACCTCATAGCACACACTGAAAATAGTTCACCAGATAAACTTGCCCCATAATCGTTGTAGCTTTAGGGACATCATCGCAAGAAGGGGAAAAGTTTGGGAAACATATAAGTTTCCAAGATTCGAACCTTATGATGTAATTAGAGGGAGCGATGCTCATGATCAAGCATCGCTCCTTGAATCCCGTTCCTGAAGGATTTCCAATTTAACGTAGCCATCTTCATAGGACAACGATCTATAAAAACATCCAACGGTCGATGGCGGGCGACCGCCACAGCCAATGGAATCTCAACCGCGTCAAATTCCCGCAAATTGAGTAATCAAAACTTGCGGTCGCTAATCGGTGATCCCGTAAGACGAGAACACTTATCCAAAATTTCCTAAAACAATGGTATTTCGTCATATGTCGTCATGAGCACAAAGAAGACCATAACGTCATCGTCATAAGTGCAACGGTGAACATTTCTCCCAATAACGACCAGCCACTAAGTCGACAGCTATGGACCACAATAAGAGTTTCAGAAATAGGACGAATAACGACATAGATAGCACCTCGACATACCGACACACTTTTATAGGGGGTGGGGGGTGGGGGGGGGGGGAAGGGAAGGAATAAGTTCACGTCAATAGACGCCTGGATACCAGTAATTACAGAGGTGAACATCTGTCGTGCAGTATCATTAAAACCAACAGCCATCAACACTTCCAACAGAAAATCATGAGTGACTCGGTCAAACGCAAATTTAAATTAATAAACAGTAAAGCTACGGACACAGGAACATTGGAAGCAATCCAGATGAGATCACGATATTGAGTAACGGGGGTCATGAGGCTACGACCAGAGAGTCAACTTGAACGCATGACAATGTCAGCAAACAAAACCGACAAACGGCCATTTGTCGCCAACGTTACGATTTTCGATTTTATAATAAAAAATAAGCAACGTTATCAGTTGGACCTGATCCACGGCAAACGTCCCATCTTTTTGAGAAATAAAACAATTTTTGCCACCCCAAAAGAAGGCACCACTTTCTTCAACATAGATGTTACCATATCTCACATGAGAGTCCAAACACGAACTTTGAATTCTTTGGAAAGCCCATCAAAACGCGGCGATTTGCGGGAAGGAGAGAGAACAGCAATGCCAGATATCTCATAACGGTGAAAATCTGTCAACAACTCCTCAAGGAGAGCTGGCGTAACAACACTATCAATGGCTGAAGTAAAATCCGGACCGAAGTCTGATGCCACTCCAGTGTAACGTCCGGTAAATTCCGGGATAGTTCACGCATTATATCTCGTTGGGTGACAACTCACAATCATCTGTACAACGGATGGTAGTGAGAGACATCCTTTGAGATCGCGCTCGAAGCCGAATTAGATGAAAGAGACGCCAATTCATCCCGGAGAATCGAAAGTGGCTGGGAACGCAAGCTGACATCATCTAATTGTAATCTTTTGAGTTGAAGTAGTTTTGCCTTTACGGGATGAACCTCCATAACTCTCTAGCACTATCATAAAGATCACGAAGGACAGATTAATAAAATTCCCACGTTCACACCATTTCAGCCGCTTTTCAGCGTTAAAACGGATGAGTGCAGTGTGAAAACGTGGGTTTAGCAATAGCAATCCACCATTCGATAATTGAGGGATAGAGCACTTGGAAACGGTGTGCCTACCCCACACAGCAGCGATACTATCATCCAGAGAAGAGTCCGCCAGATATAAAATATTTAGCATCCAAATAGGGCGAGGAAGTTGTACCCGCTGCGGGACGTGGTTAACAATCATTGAAACAGCACAGTGGTCAGTGAATCTGGCTGGAGTTAAATCAACTGATAAAAGCTGGCTACACAGGAAAGCAGATAAGTAAAAACGGTCAGTCGAAATGTGGGTATCTGCACATCCAAACATCCTGTAAACTCAAGGACGTCACCATATCATTAACTTCAGGACAACAGTTATGATTGGGAGTCCGATTCACAGGAAGTACGAAGCAATTCAAATGTCCCCTCCATCAAGATTTTTCGCAGATTTTGACAAAGTAAGTGGCCTCTTCCTCATCAAAGTACGAGCGGTCATATGTAGGACCAGATTGAGATGGAGCATAAAGAAAAATTTAGATTAGATCATTAAAACGACACACTATATACCTCGAGCGTCGTCCAGCGCTTCATAGTTTGTCAACGGAATACCGTCCCTACATAGCACGGCCATGCCACTAGAACTTCCCAGTGCAACACTAAATAACATAGAATATCCATGCAGACAAAACACATCAAATAACACTTTTTGCGATCACATAATATCAGCTTGGAATCATAAACAAACTCTTGCAACGCAGCGAACCGTAGTGGAGATCATATCAACATTTAGGGTAAGAAACGCATTTGCCTGCAATACCGAACACATGTAAGGCACGAAAGTAGAACTAGAAAAGATTTTACCCATCACGTTCCGCTCTCCACAGCACAGGCCTACTGCGGAGACGAAGGTACAGGATTTGAATCATCTCCCCTCCCCGGAAGGCAAGGATTCAGATTCCATGCTTGTTCCTTTTTCGGTGCACGCTGCACGCTCAGGTTGAAAACGTCTCACACCGGTCCGTGACAACATCTTCAGATAAAGAAGAGGCAGGCAGTGGAGTGACTGAAGCTGTCTGCGTCATCTGACTGCTTGGAAGAGAATCCGCAGTATTCCATTGTTCTATCGCATGAGAGTGAGGAAGGGATGGGATTGCAGACGATGTCTCCGTTAAACCATTGGAACCCACAGGGACAGTGGTACCTACGGATGGGGGAAAGCACGCAGATGTGACATTCATTTCAACGCTAAAAGGACCAGCCTTGTCACCTCTGGGAAAAAACCGCAATTAACGACAGTATTCATCGAGGAAGCAATGATGGAAAGAAAAGAAAGGTTCAGGAGTGGAATAAAAATACAAGGTGAAAGGATATCAATGATACGATTCGCTGATGACATTGCTATCCTGAGTGAAAGTGAAGAAGAATTAAATGATCTGCTGAACGGAATGAACAGTCTAATGAATACACAGTATGGTTTGAGAGTAAATCGGAGAAAGACGAAGGTAATGAGAAGTAGTAGAAATGAGAACAGCGAGAAACTTAACATCTGGATTGATGGTCACGAAGTCAATGAAGTTAAGGAATTCTGCTACCTAGGCAATAAAATAACCAATGACGGACGGAGCAAGGAGGACATCAAAAGCAGACTCGCTATGGCAAAAAAGGCATTTCTGGCCAAGAGAAGTCTACTAATATCAAATACCGGCCTTAATTTGAGGAACAAATTTCTGAGGATGTACGTCTGGAGTACAGCATTGTATGGTAGTGAAACATGGACTGTGGGAAAACCGGAACAGAAGAGAATCGAAGCATTTGAGATGTGGTGCTATAGACGAATGTTGAAAATTAGGTGGACTGATAAGGTAAGGAATGAGGAGGTTCTACGCAGAATCGGAGAGGAAAGGAATATGTGGAAAACACTGATAAGGAGAAGGGACAGGATGATAGGACATCTGCTAAGACATGAGGGAACGACTTCCATGGTACTAGAGGGAGCTGTAGAGGGCAAAAACTGTAGAGGAAGACAGAGATTGGAATACGTCAAGCAAATAATTGAGGACGTAGGTTGCAAGTGCTACTCTGAGATGAAGAGGTTAGCACAGGAAAGGAATTCGTGGCGGGCCGCATCAAACCAGTCAGTAGACTGATGAAAAAAAAAAAAAAAAAAAAAAAAAATTCAAAGCTTCTCCGCAGGAAGAAGCACCCTGTACCACCAACTTCTCAGAGAGGTGAAAATGAGGAGGACTGAGCAAAATCATCGCCATCCAGAGTCCGCCCGCGTTAAAATTGTGCTGCTGGTGCCGGCTCCTTAACGCAGGCTGAGGCGGTCTCTGAAGGTGCCTGTAGTGGCAGAAAGTCGCGTGAGGGGAGGGTTGGTTGGGGCAATGTCTCCCCAACCTTCTCTAAAGCTAGAGAACAACTAACAGCAGATTGAGAAGACACTAATTAAGCTAATTTTCAACGGACGACGTTTTCCATAGGACTAGTTTAAAACCGTCTCATCTCTGTTCTTCTTAACGCATCTATGCATTGAGGTCTCCAATAATTATTTTAGTGTCATACACAGGGCATCTGTCATAAGTTCTCTCGAGGCTCTCAAAGAAGGTGTCTTTATTCTGGTCATCTGATACTTCTGTGGGTGCATGAACATTGATCAATGAATAATTTGAGAATCGGGCCTTCAATCTCATATGTGAGATCCTAGATGTTATTCCAGTGAATCCACTCACATCATTTTTTCGTTTTTGATTGCCTTTAACAGTGCCATGTCGTCGTCCATAAATCCAGCCGGCTTCTTTACTCTGAGGTTTCTGAACAACAATTTTTTTTTTTTTTTTACAGTTAGGGGTTGTTAGCTGCTTGCCCAACCCCCAACTTGGAGGACCAGGATTTGTATGAGGTTTACTCCTTTAGGGAAGCTGGCTTCACTACGCCTATAGAGCCCTCCCTGCCCTGTGTCGTGGAACACACTTGTCTGCCTCCTTTGTCAAGAAAACTCCGACTTGGGTGACCCTGTCAGCAGCTACGCTACCGCCGACACAGCTCTTGACTTCATCGGAGCATCAAACCCTCGCACCCGGCAATGAAGGTGCCTTTGATAAATAAGGTGGTGTCCCAACAATAGGAAGGCACAGCCTCCATGAATACACAAATGACAATGGCCACAGAGACATTCAGTTTGCACTGTCACGTAACATAGCTGTAGGTAACACTATGTTCCTACACAAAAGGGTTCATGAAGCAACATGGTGAAGCCCTGATCAGCGTAACTTCAACCAAATTGATCATGTAATTATTGATGGCAGGCATTCCTCAAACTTACTACATGTACGAATTTACAGAGGAGTTAGTGTAGATTCAGACCACTACCTTGCAATTGCGAAACTAAGAGCTCGAATATCCAGTGCAAGAAAAGTCAAAGAAACACCCCAGAGTAAGTGTATGGTACTGAAGCTAAAAAATAAAGACATCTCTAAAACGTACTCTGAGAAGGTTGCTGAGAATCTTGCATTATACACCTGTAGTGTAAATGGCAACCTGGATCAGGAATGGAACGCTTGTAGGGATGCAGTCATTAAAGCAGCAGAAGAAGTGCTAGGGAAAGAAGGAGAACAAACGAGGAATTCCTGGTTTGATGAAGAATGTAAGAGAATAAATCAGGAGAAAAATCTGGCGTACAGGAAAATGCTTGAGTAATCATATACTCATTTAGCGTAAGAAATTATCAAAATAGAAGGAAAGAAGAGAAGAAATTGCGTGGGAGATAAAAGGGAATGGGAAAGTAAGCAGACTGAAGAACTGAAGACAATTGGAAATACAAATGTTGTTAGAAAATTTTATCAGAAAATTAATAGTGAAAGAAGAGAATTTAAGCCGCGCATCAACCTGTGTAAAAATTAAGATGGGACACTACTAACCGATGACCAAGAGTTATTGGAGCTTTGAGTAGAGTATTTCAGTGAACTGCTGGATGCTTCAGAGTCCCCTATTGAAGATATCCCAGTCGCTCCAGAAGATAATGCCATAGTACCTCCCCCTACCCAAGAAGAAGTGAACAAAGCAATTGCCCGATTGAAGAACTATACACCACCAGGGACTGACAATACAACATTTGAACTCTTGAAAGCTGCAGTTCAGCTAAATCGTAGGATCTACAAGACTGTGTGCCTCATCTGGGAAAAGGAAGAGTTACCAAAAGAGTGGAATGTAAGAACAGTGTGTCTGGTGCATAAGAAAGGAGATCTATTATTTATGCAGCAACTACAGAAGCATAGCACTTTTAAATGTTATATATAAAGTACTACCAAATATCCTGTTTAGTAGACTTTCACCTATAGTAGAAGATATTGGAAGCTATCAATGCGGGTTCAGACCAGGAAAGTCAAATGTAAACCAGGTATTTACTCTCCCGCAAATAGTAGAAAAGACCAATGAATTCAATGTTCGTCTGCGCCATCTCTTCATTGACTTTAAATCTGCATATGACACAGTAAACCGGGCCAAAATTTATGAGGCAATGCGGGAATTTCGAGTGCCTGAAAAATTGATGCATTTAATAGAGGTCACCCTAAAGTATCGCCAGTGTACCGTGCGAGTGCAGTCAAGGCTGTCACCTCAGTTTCCCACTCGAACTGGGCTAAGCCAAGGAGATGGGCTTTCCCGCCTACTTTTCAACCTGGCACTTGAAAAAGTGGTGCGCGAATCGGGTATCCAGGCAAGAGGAACTATCTACTATAAGTCTGTACAATTGCTGGGATATGCAGATTAAGAGATCTCTATAGTGCATCTTCGGCTCTAAAACTGAGTGCAGAGACGATGGGCCTGAGAATTAATGAAGGAAAGATGAAGCATATGTATAATGGCACTAACCAACGCTTACAGCCATCAATAACTCTTGATGGAATGACATTTGAGGGAGTGGAATGTTTCACCTATCTGGGCTCAAAAATAGAAGCAAATGGCACCACCTTTACTGAAATTATGGCTCGCACAAGTGCTTCTAACCGATGCTATTTTGGAATGTTGCGACATTTTAAATCCAAGCTTATATCACGAGGAACTAAGTGCCGACTTTACAATACGTTGATACGCCAAGTACTTACTTATTGCTCAGAAACATGGATAATTACAAATCAGGATGAAAACAAACTGAAATCACATGAAAGAAGTATATTGAGGAGGATTTTTGGACCTGTATATGAAAATGAGCCCTGGAAAAGGCGAAGAAATGGCGAACTTCATGACTGCTATAAGGAGAATGATGTGGTATAGTTCATAAATGTGTGTAGACTGAGATGGGTTGGACATGTAATGCGACTCGATGAGACAGATCCCTAAAGGAAAGCCTGCTGCAGTGAACCTGGAGGAAGAAGAGCAAGAGGACGACCTAGGTTGAGATGGAGCGACGAGGTTGGAGAGGTCGCTGCCAGAGTCGGTTGCCATAAATGGAGGTCCACGGCGAAGTCCAAAGAGGAACGGCTGAAAATTATTGCGGAGGCCAAGTCTCATCCCGGGATGTAGTGCCAATGGAAGAAGAAGAAGTTTAAAACCGTAACGCAGCGTGGACGTCTGGATCTGAGCCGGCCGGAGTGGCCGTGCGGTTCCAGGCGCTACAGTCTGGAGCCGAGCGACCGCTACGGTCGCAGGTTCGAATTCTCCCTCGGGCATGGGTGTGTGTGATGTCCTTCGGTTAGTTAGGTTTAATTAGTTCTAAGTTCTAGGGGACTGATGACCTCAGAAGTTAAGTCGCATAGCGCTCAGAGCCATTTGAACCATTTGAACTGGATCTGAGGTGACCACTTTCGTTACAAAAGGAAGCAGGTTGCTTCTTGTCCTGTATACGTAACATAAACCTGGTAAACACAAACATTTAGGTGTGAAAAAATAGTCTTTTGAAAACACATTTGTACGGTTCGGATACCACTGCAACATTGCAAGCGATGTTGATATGTCGAACGACTCCATATAAACAATTCCGCCTTAAGAAATGAATCGTCTAATTGGGATGGAAGACTGTAAAATGTACCTCGATCGCTGCGTTTTCAAGAGGAACGACTAACGGAACTGTGGTGTGCATACTGTAAGACCTTCGGTACACTCACCAACAGATTATTTGACTTGTCGCTCTAACGAGGTAGGCGAGTGTCAGCAATATGTCTCGTGGTCTCATCGTGGCGTGTTTATCTTCTGCCGTTAGGTCAGACGATAGAAATGACACTTGCACGCTTAGAGTAGCAGATTGACGGTGACCAACTTTAAACAGAACTTGATCAGTTTTCACACACATTTATTAAAATAATAAAAATCATAGACATTACGTAACTTTATTCTGGATGTTGTTTACAATTGACAATCTGAAGTTCCTTTAGTCTTGGTACGTTAATCTTATTCTCACATATCTCTGATACTTGACAAAGTGTCTATACATTTCTCTTCATGGCTATGTACAGGAATATGATAACTTTATTAGGCGCAGACTGAAACTTAAATACAGACTAATGCAGACTAATGCAGACTGACTAATCGGAGGTCTGTACACTCGTTATAATACCTCGAGCGTTCAGGTATCACTGCGCGAGTGTGATCCGCGAGTTACCAACAATCTCATTGGCTGCGTTACATATTAATACGCGGATCGGCGGAAGCAGAATTTGGTCCGTCTGTAAGGCAACGCCATCTCGTGGTGCGGAGACGGACGAGCGCTGCGCCTGCGCTGTTGTGCTTAGCGGGGCGCGCTCTAGTGGGAAAGTTGTGTACGCGCTGACTACGCGGAACTATGTACACAACAGGAACCATCACCATGTGTAAACATCAGCTGAAAACTAAACCGAAACAGAAGCCGGTCTACTTACAAGGAATGTTGAAACTTCACAAAAAATTCAAATGAATCAGAATCAAAACTAAGAAGTATCTACCTGATCAGATGTAGCGCGAATCATATCAAAACCAATCAGTTGCGAATTTCTGGAGAACCCGGTGGAACACGCTCCGTACTCTTTCATAACCACTTTATACAGGATGGAAGGAAAAGGAAGCGTGAGGGGGCAACACATAATAATAATGTCATTTGCCGTTCGATTAAATTTATTCAAATAACAACAGACAATATTAAGCACAGTAATGATCAGATTTCCTCTTGACAAACCACAACCAAATGTTAAATATGTCAAAAAGTGTAACAGAGATACAAACACAACACAGAACAGTAGCATTTCGCGTTAATAAAATGGTGAAAATGAGGCCTCGGAGCCTATTCCCTCATACAGTCTGCACTCGAGCGATCTATGTTGCTAATCGCAGAAACTACTACAATTTATAGAACACTTAGTAATTTTATAAAAGGCAACAAGTTATTTCAGAGCAGCATTAACAGTTCCTTATTCCGTGGCTTTGTAAATTTTCCCGGCGTAGTAACTGGTTGTATTCATATCGGGTCTCCAGCCGGAACATATCGTCATCTGGACACAATATTTCGGCGGTCCACCTGGCCGCCGACTTCAGGTGAGCAGGCCGTCGCGCTGTCTCGTCGGAATTGAAATCAAACACGCTTTTTTTTTCTTTTTTTTTCCTTTATTGTATTTCAATTCCCCATCGGGGCGGGCTGGCAGCAGCATATGCGCTGCTCTTCAGCCGAAAGACATAGAACAAAACAATAGAAGACATTTAAAAACAGCGAAGGAGAGAAGAAGGCGAACATAGATATAAAAAAAGGGAGAACATCATGGAAGGCAATAGACAAAAAAAAAAACGGGGTGACTGTAAAATGGAGATAAAAAACTGTTTAAAAGTAGCACACACAAAAAGCCACACACTGCGACGATTAAAAGAACACAAGGCACAGTATGACTGGAGCAGAAAGGTGTTGACAGATGGCATAGCACACAACGTAACAGTGACGGCGAACCTCAAGGCAGTACACAATTAAAATCACACCTCTTGACGCACACGAGAAACAGCACTAAACACAACACTGATGTGGTACACTGATGATGATCAATACAGAGGATCTGCCAGGTTCAAGGAGATGAGGGAGACCTGAAGAAGGGAGGGATCAAACACGCCGCTGCAGCTCCTTTATATACCGACCGTGGGTCCACCGTGCGTGGTCGAACATAACTGCCCTCTAGTGACAGGGCAGCGCAGCGGTGGTGAAAAATGGAGATCCGATATGAATACAACCAGTTCCTAATGACAATAAAAGAAGCGAATATCTTGTCGCAGAAGAAGCCAAATAGCGCAGTCGCCGTAGTCTAGTGATTAGATTGTAGATCGTTGCATGGAGGGTCGAGAGTTGGAAACTCACCTGAACTGAAAAATTTTTATATCTTCGGTTAGAGTACATTCTAGAACTATCCACAAATGGCAAGAATCATTGTACTGGAATGTTCTGTAGCTGTATATATAAATTATGTGTTCTGGCAGGAGGCAGTTCGCTCTGCGCTCTTGTATGTGCAAGTGCTGAATAAACTTTCGTTAAGTGAAGTTAGTATTCGTCATTCATCTACTTACACCTTCCTCTACGTGACGCTGGGTATTGGAGCTTGTGATACCGCACATTATCGACGACATAGTGGCTCTCATGAGGCCACGACAGAGTCGCCGTTTAAGTGGCGAGAAACCCGAGTTAGAGTCATATCCAGCAGATCGCAATCTATCGGAGACAGAAGAAGAAGAGGACGTTACGATGACAGCAACTGTGTGCCACCACATGAGACATCCTTCCGGTTCTCTGGTGACGACGACCAAGGTCAAAACAAGTGGCTGAAGAAATGGGATGACACCGTGTGTTTGGGTAACGTATTTTTCTACTTGGAGGGCACTGCCAAGCAATGGTATGAGAACAACGAGGAGAAGCTCACAAGTTGGGAAGTATTCCTGGCGGAACTGGGCAAGTATTTCGGCGACACACAACGACAGAAGCGCAAGGCTGAAGATAAAGTGCAGGGCACAGCGTCCAAGAAAAACTACAGCATCCTACATTCAAGACCTCTTGGAGCTGTGTAAAATAGTGGATCCTAGAATGAAGGAGGAAGATAAGGTTGAACATCTCATGAAGGGCGTTGATGAGGACATGTATCAAGCCCTACTCCTGAAGGAGGTTTCCACAGCAGACGACTTCATAAAATGGTGCCAGTATATCGAGACAAAGCATCAAAAAAGAACTACACGCAAAAAGTTTGAACGGCTTCTAAACATCGTATCGATGTCTGTGATGGAGGAAGAAACTGGTTTCACAAGTGTTCTTCGTCAGATAGTAAGAGAGAATGATCAGAAGACACTTTGATTGCACGACGAGGAGAAAACCGAGACGCTTCAAGAAGTCATAAAGGAGGAAGTGGAAAAGACATTGAACCCAATCTCTCGTACTTCATTTCCGTTTAAAACTGTAAAAAAGTCGAGACTGAAGCGAAGTTACGTTCCTACATTGCCGCATGAGGAACCTGTTTGGGCACCAAGGAAGACTGACGTCTGGAGGACCCAGGATAGCCAACCAGTATGTTTCGACTGCGGACGACCGGCACATGTGGTGCGCTATTGTCGGAAAAGGCAGCGGATATTTGATGACGCACGCGCCAGAAGACAGCAGACCGATCTTAGCCGACGCCAACTCCGAGACGACGAAGATGAACAGGAAGAGGCGGGCGCAGGACGGCGTAGCTCACCATCGCCGCAAGCTAGCCGCTGGAGAGGACGTTCCGCAACACGCCGATCAAGGTCTCCATCTCCTTTTAGAAGCTCCACCCGATCACCTAGCCGCCGCAACCTGGAAAACTAAAGGGTGCCACCTTCCTTGGTGGTGAGGCCGCCGAAGAGAAAAATTCTCCGCCGTCGATCACTACAACAATGATAGGAAACTATGTCGACCAGCCCAAGCTCTTGTGGACTATGGAGCATCATATTCGGTCATTTCGGACATGTACCGTCGCCAGTTGCAGAAAACCATATTCGTCGACAGCAAAACATCTCTCCTGAACGTGCCTAATGGGAAATATGTAAAACCTACAGGAAGATGTGTCATTCATGTGGGTTTAAGTGGCCATACACAGCCCATAGGATTCATCATGTCTAGTCATGACGTCATTCTCGGATGGGACTTTTTGAAAGCTTCTCAAGCAATTATAGATTGTGGTCAACGGAGATTATGCTAGACGAGATGAGATACTGTGGACAGGAATATACACATCCGCTTGTGTGGACACTATGTGAGCTGGATGATCATCTTGCAGTCAGCTCTAGAAAGGTAGCTGTCATGTGTCATGCCATGCATCAACCCATGAATCTTGTAGTGGAATGTAAGGGAAGCATACCACTGAAGAATAACTTGGTCATCCCAGCCTCTGTCGTCTCGTTTAAGAACGGATTCGGTGAATTGTGGACAGTTAACTGTCGCCGAGAACCGCAGATCCTTCCAAGATGCATTTGCGTAGCAAATGCTGAGCCGTTAATTGCAGAACAGCTGAGCGTCACAGAAACCTCCCATTCCGAGTCTGTGTGTGAAATTAACGCTACCACTACGAGACAAGATCTTATAGCTCGATTATCATCAGATCTCACTAAGAAACAACAGAATAAGCTACTTGCCATTCTTCAAGAGTTCTCTGAATGCTTCAATCCACAGGTGAAGAGCAAATTAGACAAATCGACGGTGAAACACTGGATTAGCACTATAGACCATCAACCAATAAGCCAGAGAGCATACAGTGTGTCAGCAACGGAAGTCGAATAATTCGCAACAAGGTAGAGAAAATGATGAAGAATGACATCATTCAGCCTTCGCAGAGCCCATGGTCGTCACCAGTGGTACTCGTCAGGAAGAAGGATGGCAGTTGGCGCTTTTGTGTTGATCACAGGAAGCTTAATAAGATAACTATAAAGGACGTTTACCCTCTTCCACGAATTGACGACACACTAGATTGTCTGAAGGGTTCTAAGTTTTTCCCAACCGTGGACATGTACTCAGGATACCGGCTAATCAAAGTAGACGAGGCTGATCGTGAGAAAACTGCGTTCATCACCCCAGAGAGCCTGTATGATTTAAGGTAATGCCGTTTGGTTAGTGTAAAGCACCAGCAACTTCTGAACGAAGGATAATCGTCTAAGGCACCTGAAGTGGACGATGTGACTCTGTTATTTAGATGACATTTTAATGTTCTCAGAGACATTTGATGAAAACATAAAAAGACTGAGGGCCGTTCTTAAGTGTATCCAACAAGCCGGACTGAAACTTAATCCAAGAAAGTATCTCTATGGAGCAAAAGAAATCAAAATACTTGGGTACCTTGTGTCAAACGAAGGTGTGCGGCCAGACCCAGAAAAGGTGAGAGCTGTAACGGAATTTCCTATTCCTAAAAGTATTAGAGATGTGAGAAGCTTCCTCGGATTGTATTCTTATTACCGTCGTTTTATCAAAGACATTTGTATCAAAGCCAGGCCACTCCAAGTGTTGTTAAGAGCTGAGTGATCTGGGCCATGTGCAAATTCCGACAGTATCTCTATGGAAGGCCATTCGCAGTTGTTACAAACCATCATTCACTTTGTTGGTTGACAGATCTTAAGGATCCAACAGGACGACTCGCCAGGTGGGCACTACGTCTTCAAGAGTATGGCATTACCATCTTGTACAAAAGTGGAAATAAACACCAAGATGCCGACTGTCTCTTAAAAAACCCCGTGCAAGACCATCAAGACTTTGATGAAGATAGTGACTGTATCACTGCACTCCAGGATCTCTCTGCTGAGCAGAAGAAGGACGCCAAGATATCTCACATAATGCTTGCCTTAAATCGGTCAGAGGAGTGAAGGGACAATTTAAAGTAGTTAATGGATTACTTTGCAAGAAAAACTTTAATCTGTTTGGAAAGAGTGAAAAAGTGATTCCTAAACACGTGCGCTTAGATGTTCCACAGAAATTCCATGACGCACCTGAGGCCGGACATTTAGGATTTATTAAGACATACGATAGGATCCGCAAGAGAATTTTCTGGCCAGGTTTGTTTAGGAGTGTTCGTCACTGTGTGTCACACTGTCGAGAGTGCCACAGGAGAAAGGCAGTTCCTCAGAAACCACCTGGCCGACTCATACCAATTCCACCAGCCGAAACGCCTTTCCAGCGTGTTGGGATTGACCTCCTCGGATGATTTCAAACGTCTGCTAGTGGCAATAGATGGATTATTATTTGCATTGATTATCTGACACGCTATGTCATTTAAAAAGCTGTGAAAACAGCCGAAGCATTCGAGGCAGCCAATTTCATCGTTGAAGACATTGTATTAAAACACGGTGCCCCAAGGTCATTAATTATGGATTGAAGGAAAGTTTTCAATCTAATCTTGTGACAGAGATAAACCGTCGGAGGAACATTACTCATCACATGACGACTGCCTACTATCCGCAAACTAACGGGCTTACTGAACGCCTTAATAAGACCTTGGCCGACATGCTATCAATGTTCGTCAATGTTGAGCAGAGCAACTGGGATGAGGTGCTACCTGTCGTGACGTTTGCCTACAACACCGAAAAACAAGACACCACTGGATTTACGCCATTATTCCTGGTACATGGGCGTGAGTTGACTACGACGATGGACACTATGTTTCCGTTACATCCTGATGACGTGGACGACGACTACATCGGCCAGGTGTTAACCAGAGCTGAGGAAGCGCGGCAGTTAGCTCGACTCCGTACACTGCAGGCTCAAGAAAACTATCGTTGAAGGTATGACGCGAGCCACCGCCCTGTTGTCAACCAGCCTGGTGACCTCGTCTGGATCTCCTGTTCGGAAGGTGCTCTCTCTGAGAAGCTCCCCAGCCGCTACTTTGGATCTTATAAGGTTGTAAGACAGCTGTCTGATGTTACTTGTGAAGTTGAAGATTTCGACTCCGACACAAGACGACGAAAGATCAGAGATACTGTCCACCCAGGGTAAATTCGAAGCTCCAGCGACAGGCAACAAGCAGAAAGGCAACGAAGGACGTAGCAGCAAGGGAAGTTCTAAGAAGATCACCGCCAGGGCGAACATCAATCATCGGGAGTCGGAGTATGCACGACCGATGACTCATTCCCGACTAGGAGAGCGTAACACCGAGACGCTGTTCGCTTAAGGAGGGAGCAATGTCACTGAAGAAGCTGAGTAGCGCAGTCGCCGTAGTGTAGTGTCCGCCGGCACGGTAGCTCAGCGTGTTCGGGCAGAGGGTTAGCTACCCTCTGTAATGAAAAACTGAGTGAACAACCTGAACGGGTGTCATCGGACATCCGCCACGAACAAATTCAAGGAACCATATAGAACAAAAATGAGATAGGAAAAAAAAAAAAAACGGATGTCATGAAACGTCCGCCCCGAACAAATGCAACGAACAAAATGAGATTTAAAAAAATTAAAAAGTGTTTATGATAACAGACTGTTGCAATGGAGGGTCGTGAGTTCGAAACTCACCTGAACTGAACAATTTTAATTTCTATATTCGGTTCGAGTATATTCTAGAAGTATCCACAAATGGCAGGAAGCAATGTACTGAAATGTACTCTAGCTGTGTATATACTGCATGTGTTTTGGCCGGAGGCAGTTTGCTCTGCACTCTTGTATATGCAAGTGCTGAATAAATCTTCGTTAATTAAAGTTAGTGTTCGTCATTCATCTACTTACACTTTCCTCTACGTGACAATATTGTTAAAGCAGAATATCCCCCTCTCCTTTTTTATAATTTTTTTAAAATAAATAACCCTGAAGTGCCTCTAGAGTATGAAAGGTGAAGAAGTATATTGGCAGCTCCGGCTACAGCCAGTTAAAAGAAACACCTTCTATATAAATTATTAATCCCTAATGGTTGAGAGAATGCTGGTACAGTACAGTTACTTAAATCAAAAACTCTAATAAGCAAGATGTTGTGAGGGAAAGGGTACGATTCTGAATAGGAATACAAGGCATAAAAGAGAATTTAAGTTGCTCGTTCCAACAGACAGCCTGAATTCCTGTGCTTAGGTCAATCATCCGCACTATAACACAAGTTAACAAACAAGAGGTCCCCGAACCCATTAGTGCTGTTAACAAAAGGCAATAAATAAGTCAGGGCGAAAGAAGCTGCTTAACTATTATAAATGAAGCCCTTACAAGAACATACCAAAGAGAAGCAACTTATCATTAACTGTCGTAACAAAAATCTCTGTTCAAGAAAAGAGAACATGAGGATTAAAGGCAGCCTCAAGTTTCCATCAAGTGGTTAGTCACAATTATAATCAGAGGATCACCGACAAACACAGCCGATGACTATCAGGCCACCAAGCCGTTTTCTGGCGTATTGTAACAGTTGTGTTACTAAATGTGATACTTCTGTCACTCAATGTAACTGGGTTTCTCTTTTGATGCTGTCAATTGTCAGGATGAGTATTCTAAAGCATTCTGTCAGGGTGAAAATATTAAATAAATTAACTTTTCTCTCTTAACAACATGTGGGCAGGGTGGGTTCTTCCTTGGCTCGGGTATGAGGTCGAATGAAACATCATTTTTACATAAGATAACTTTTATTGAAGATTTGTACAACTGTGTCTTACGGGATGTTCTGGTTCAGAGAGCGGCAGCTGTGTCGTTTGTGAAGTCTTCTGCTGCGGCAGCGGCGGCGGCGGCGGCGGCGGCGGCGTCTGATTACGCGTAGCAGTGTGTATCTCGTGTCGCCGTCTCGCCCAGTTGACTGGAGACGCGCAGCGCGAGGTGGCCCGTTTAATTATTGCGAGCGAAGTCGTGCATCGGATGGTGATACCTTGATACCTTGGATGTGGCGTCCCAGTGTTTCTCTTCTCTAAGCGGCCGCGTGTGTTGTGCGTCGACCAGCGGAGCGGCGCGGCGGGGCAAGGCCAGTGTCCCGAACTCGAACCACGGACTCCCGCTTGCCAGTCTTCGGCTGTCAGGTCTTCATCCCAGCTCACAGGTGACTGCTGAGGTGAGGCCGTCTCCTTCCCGTCCTCACGAGTCACCCGGGTACGTGAAAATCAGACTTCAAATACCTTTTAACTTCCGTCTTCTGGCGCCGCGGCTGCTGCTTGCTATTCCATTATAGCGGCGGACTTGGTGCGTCTGTGCATGATGCAGTCTCTTCTTGCATGACGGTCTTCAGCACTGAAACTGACTGAAAACTACTGCTACTCTTGTTTTCTTCCTTCGTCTCTCGTCTTCGTCTCCGTCCCCATCTCCGTCTTCGTCTTCGTCCCCGTCTTCATCTGTCGGGCCCACCGCGTCTCGCGTATTTATTCACTTCAGTTCTCTGGAGGTGAACGACTTCACGGCCATTGCCTCTTCTGTCACGTTGAAAAGCTTCTCGAAGAATCCTCTTAACGTCGGTCATTGGCTCTTGGAATGTAGGCGGGGGCCTCTGATCGCATGTGACGACTGAGAAACATGTGAGCCGGTCATTGCCTCTTCCGTCACGTTGAAAAGCTTCTCGAAGAATCTTCTTAACGTCGGTCATTGGCTCTTGGAATGTAGGCGAGGGCCTTTGCTCACATGCGACAACTGAGAAACACGTGAGCCGGTCGGGCGATGCCCTGACGGCTGAATCGACAGCGCCCGCTTATGTGGAACTTGCTGACTTCACGGTCATTGTCTCTTCTGCTCTGCTGTTGTGCCCGCTGTGTGCCAGTATGTAACTCTCCAAACTAAACCAAGTTTTCCATTTATATTCTAATTTCTAGTTCACTTTGATTTCACTAATTTATTTACTTAAGTACCACTCAACAGTATATTACAATAAGGAGAACTAGAAGCAAACAGATTCTCATGTCCATTAGCAGCTTACGCCACACTTTAAGCAAGGAAAACTATAAAACAATTTGCATGCTTATTAGATATGCAAGGTTTAAATCCACACCTCCACAAATAAAAAATAAAATAAAATGGCAACTGCTAAAATTGCCAGCAGCAGAAAATACAACTTGTAAATTTAAATGACTTTAGACTCAGGTGTTCATATGGCTGATTAAAAATTTCAGTTCAATCAAAATTTCACGTAGCCATCCACAAGTAAACTCTGACCCAGCTATACCACAAAATTGTTTAAAGAATGCTAAGGGGCTAAACTTCAATTAACAACACTCTGTTAAAAAAGAGTGGCCACCAACTCTCAAAGGAATCACCAATATAATAAAAAAGGAAATAACCTTAGTTAAATAACTGCCGTCGACCACTGTAAGTGGACTTTAGCGATCAAATTATACATGAAATAAATAACGCATAAGACCACCCTTAGAGAGGCACCGAAAGACACAAACACAATTTATTAAAATACCAATAAATAAAAAAGGGGGTCAATCAGTAATCGTATTAAATTCAGTCCTTCAAGAAACCACCAAAACCAGGCAAATGCCGAAGCTTTCGTAATACTACCACTGTGCGTGAAAGTTGCAAAAGATGAAGACAAGTTGAATATTGGCAGTGAAGCATTAAATATCCAGTAGCACACAGCATTGAATCACCTGAATCACAAACCGACGATGTCAAGACAAATGGAATTCACACAACAGGACGCAGTCTCTCAAAAATTGCAGCAGGCGAGAAACGCTAAGGCCATTACGAAAACATGCACCCGAGAAATATAGCTGCCTTTGTTAGTCCAGGCCACTGGTCGTCCTGGTTCACCGTACCCAGCTGTCCGCTGCCCTTGTCGTTCTGGCTCCTTCCGCCGTCACCACCTCCTCTGTGCATCGCCAGAAACGTTACTGCACAAGGAGAATCGATATACAGAGATAAATGTAGCGCCACAGACACATACGATTACGGAAAGCAGGGAAGAATCGACAAGGAGCCGTCGCCACGGCTCACTCATGTCAAAACTGAAACAAACGGTACCCCGACGACGAATATTCTTGAGAGACTCGACAGACATCATGGCTCGGGCAGAGAACGCCAGACAACTTCACTAGGCAAGAATGATGCGACACCGGCCGACACACACTCAAGATTACGTACACACAGGGTCGACAATTGGCGCTGCTGCACAGGCGGAAACAAGAACGACCTGCTCCCTCGACGCGCAAGGCGGAGCTGGGAATTTTAGAAGTGGCGGGTTTCGAACCCAGGAGCGAGAGCATTTCGGTTACTAATCTGCCTCAGTGAGCTACAACGGCTGGTAAGCTAGCGCAACGTGATGCACGTTGGGTGGTTTGGATGAGGGGACCAAACAGCGAGGTCATCGGTCTCATCGGATTGGGGAAGGATGGGAAAAGAAGTCGGCCGTGCCTTTTCAAAGGAACCATGCCGGCCTTTACGTGAAACGATTTAGGGAAATCGCGGGAAACCTAAATCAGTATGACCGGACGCAGGTTTGAACCGTCGTCCTCCCGAATTCGAGTCCAGTGTGTTGACCACTTCGCCACCTCGCTCGGTTCTTCCGTACATTCCGATGCCCTGCACTATGTGACAATGTTGCCAGCTAATCATTTTCATAAACGTGTTTTCTGAATGCACCCGATCTGATTTTGCTAGATAAACTTTTGTCTGGAATTGCATGCCAACCTCCAGGTTAAGTAAGTTTTTTTTTTTCTTCGCCCTGTAAAAGTAGAATAAAGATACTGAAAGAAAAAGTTGTAAATACACCACTGGCAATTAGAACTGCAGTGCCACGAGACACTGCGTCTGTAGGCCACAGGTGTCCTATCGGGACTCGGGCCTTCCGACCGCCGTGTCATCCTCAGCTGAGGAAGTAGATAGGAGGGGCGTGTGGTAAGCACACCGCTCTCCCGGTCTTTATGATGTTTTTCTGTGACCGGAGTCGCTGCTATTCGGTCGAGTAGTTCTTCAAGTGGCATCACGAGGCTGAGTGCACCCCGAAAAATGGCAACAGCGCATGGCGGCCCGGACGGTCACCCATCCAAGTGCCGGCAACGCCCGACAGCGCTTAATTTCGGTGATCTGACGGGAACCGGTGTATCCACTGCGGAAAGGCTGTTGCCTAGTGCTACGAGGAGTAACAAATAATTAAATTTTATTTATTGTGAGTTTACAATATTACAGGAAGAATTCATTATTAAAGCTACGGGTGACTTGGGGGCTTATAGAATCCGTAATTTAATACTTCGAGCTGCCACTCTGCAACAGCATTGGTTCTGCGCCAGTCGTGCATCGAGTTGAATTGTCGAATTGCGCTTGAATTAGAAACGGGGATACATCATTCCATGCTGCATCGTCAATCGTAGTGTCAAGCGAGTGGTGAACTGCGTACATGGCAACTTCGTATATAAAATTAGATACTTTTCTTATTTTTCAGTTGATGACTTACATGTGCTGGGGTAATATTCATCATGAAACCATGGGAAGCATTGATCTCCTCGGCATACTGCACACATTATGAACGCCGCATTTTTATAATTATATGGTTGTTTTAAAGTTTCTATACAAAAAAACAGTTTATATTCATAAAATGTTCCCTCTCATGGCACAATATGGAAACAAACACGTGCAGTGCATCATTTCTCCAAGTATTCGTAAAGATAGCTCGTGATGTAACATGGAATATACATTTTGCTGCAGTCATCTCGGGATGTCTTTTCTCTTTCTCTCTCGACGAGAGAAAGAGCTTTGGAGCTTTTACACTCATGCTCATGAATTAACGATAATTGCAGAATGTGGTGCCTCACAATGTGGCACTACACAAAACTGGCGCTAATAGCTTAAGCACATAGGGAACACACACGACGCAGATCTGTAAGTCCACGGTATTGGCGATACGTTGAGAAAACCGTCCCGAAACACATGAGCTACAAAACGCCACTGTTTCCTGTGTATGTATCCCGACATCAATATGGGGTATGACCACAACGCACACGTACACAGGCCGCAAAATGGGTTGGTATCTCGGCAGTGACGACAAGTAGGCCCCTCGTAATCTCATCGCACACGCTATAGACTAGGCTGACCATCCCTGACACTCAACCCGACTATACTTCGTATGATCACTCCCGTATGGACAAGATGTGTTGGAGAAGGTCAAGAGCAGCTGCTGATAATAAAATCTGGACTACGTGTCATCTCAGAGTGGTCCAAGCACTTCGGGCGTTATACAGGTAAGGTAGGTACGAAGGGAGTTCAATATGTAATGCTACTTTTTTTTTCAAAAATGCAAAATATGTTGTGGGCATAGTGGAATATTCCCGCTTCAGTCTCTATAGTTTCTTAAAGTTTTGGTAGCTGGTGGCGCTATTAGTATCCTTCTCAAAAGCGTCTGTAGCGGAGTTGCTTTCCAAGCAGACAGCTGTCCCCGAGTTTCTTTTGGCGGGAAACCAGAGCATCGCATATGTTCGTAGGCGCCTCTACAATGTTTAGGGAGACCTAGTAGTGAACAAAAGTACGTTGAATCGTTTGGCGAGGCGTTTGTCATAATCAAATCAAAGTCGTGCAAACTTGTCCGATGTCCCGCGTGCCGGACGCTCACACACATCTGTGACTGCTGCAATATCGGAAGGTGCGGACACTCCCATTCGACATGATCGACTCATTCGACGTGATCGACGGATCACAATCAAACACTTCGCTGTTCAATTGAACATCTCTGTGGGTAGTGCTGGCACACTCGTCCCCTTGTTGGGATACTCAGAGGTGTGTGCCTGCTGGATTCCTTGCTGGTTAACAGTAGACCATAAAGAGCAACTTTCACCTGTTTGGCCCAATGAAGGATGCAATCCATGAGTAGCAGTACTTGGGTGATGGAGAGGTGGCATAAGGTCGTCGCATTGAACGGAGATTATGTTGAAAAATAGGACTTTCTACCCACATATTCGTCCTTAAATGTGACACACTATTCCAACGCTGGACCACTCGGACCAGTCCTTGGTTGCAGAAGTCTTGCATTTGGCTGTTCAAGAAAAGTTATCCCTCTAAAAGCATGTCGCAGTTCTGGAAGTTTCTGCTACACAAGCGGGAGGAATGGGTCGCTAAGTGCCATTTCAGGAAAATACGACGGTTAAGAAAAATTTGATCAAAGAAGCAGCATGGATAATTGTGTCCTGTAGAAAATGAGATAGATGATTGTCGTAGAGTAAAAGCAACCCTTTGGACAGTTTCTCGAGATTTTACGTTGGACAGTCTCTCGTGATCTCGTCAGCAGATTTCGGTAATATGCTCCTGTAATGGTTTACCCTTACGAGCATAATCTGTTAGCACCACACCATAGCAGCCCCAAGAAGTCCTCAGTATCAGCTTGCCCAGTTGCCATTTGTTTTTCGGCTGCGGTGTATGCACATGTTCCATAGTTTGCTTTGCTACTTTGTCTGTTCGTCATGACGGTACAAGATGACCATTGGTTGGGGATGGCACGGCGACTGCCCGCCTGAGGCGATAACGGTGGTGTTTTCCTTCCTCTCCTTTCATGATGATAAACCCAGAGTCTGTACATGTTAATTAGACAGCTAAGGAAATCTTCCGGAAGGGCCTGACATGCTTGCTACATTTCCGCTGCTGCTCGGTTCGACGGACTTTTTGGATAGGAATAAGCAGTGGCGGAACAGAGAGAGAGCTTCTCCAGTTCATTCTTCGCTATTCAGACTTGACTGACCATTGTGTCATGCGGTGCATTGCTGGTGTGTACTTGCACCCACTCAGCATCATTGTTCCACCATTATCCCCTTCAAATGCAGAAAACGAATTACCGCACGATACTTCACCGCGCCATTTCGCTTTGATTCCCTTAGACGTGCTATGCTTCTGTGGTGGGGCAATTTCAGTGAGTAACAGGCATCCAAACATGTACCTAAAATGTACAAAAACAGTAACTTATGATTCCCCTTCATACAATTATTCTACAAAAGACATTACATATTAAACACTACTAGACCTGCTTTCAAATGCTTCGGCGAATAAAACGTCAAACAGAAAATACCGATACGGACAGACAAGGTTGTTGTTTAAATGGCGAGAGTGTGTAAGAAAATGTTGAAAAATCTTGCAGATATTTGAAGGAGAACGCCCTAGAACTCACGAGAACCTGTTTAGAAAACAATAGACCAGAGTCCACAAAAATTCTTCATCCTCTTAATGTCTGTCAAACAGAGATCATATATATAAAATACCCCCATCAACCATGGACCGTGCCATTGATGGGGAGGCTTGCGTGCCTCAGCGATGCAGATAGCCCTACCGTAGGTGCAACCACAACGGAGGGGTAGCTGTTGAGAGGTCAGACAAACGTGGGGCCTTGTAACATCAACCAAAACGGCCTTGGTGTAGTGGTACTGTGAACGGCTGAAAGCAAGGGGAAACTAAAACCGTAATTTTCACCAAGGGCATGCAGCTCTGCTGTACGGTTAAATGATGATGGCGTCCTGTTGTGTAAAATATTCCGGAGGTAAAATAGTGCCCCATTCGGATTTCCGGCCGGGGAGTACTCAGGAGGACGTAGTTGTCAGGAGAAACAAAACTGGCGTTCTATGGATCGGAGAGTTGAATGTCAGATCCCTTAATCGGCCATGTCGGTTAGAAAATTTTAAAAGGGAAATGTATAGGTTAAAGTTAGATATAGTGGGAAGTTCGGTGGCAGGAGGAACAGAATTTCTGGTCAGGTGAATACAGGGTTATAAACACATAATCAAATAGGAGTAATGCAGGAGCTGGTTTAGTAATGAATAAACAACAGGAAATCGGATAAGCTACTATTAACAGCATAGTAAACTCATTGTTGTAGCCAAGATAGACACGAAACCTACTCCCACCACAGTAGTACAAGTTTATGTGCCAACTAGCTCCACAGATGAGGAGGAGACTGAGGAAATGTATGATGAGATAAAAGAAATTATTCAGATAGTTAAGAGAGACGAAAATTTAATAGTCATGGGGGACTGGACTTCGATAGTAGAAAAAGGAAGAGAAGGAAAAGTAGTAAGTGAATATGGACTGGAGGGGAAAGGATGAAAGAGGAAGCTGACTGCTAGAATTCTGCACAGAGTATAATTTAATCATAGCTAACTCTTAGTTTGTCCGCAGCTCGTGGTCGTGCGGTAGCGTTCTCGCTTCCCACGCCCGGGTTCCCGGGTTAGATTCCCGGCGGGGTCAGGGATTTTCTCTGCCTCGTGATGACTGGGTGTTGTGTGATGTCCTTAGGTTAGTTCGGTTTAAGTAGTTCTAAGTTCTAGGGGACTGATGACCATAGATGTTAAGTCCCATAGTGCTCAGAGCCAACTCTTAGTTTAAGAATCATGAAAGAAGGTTGCGTACATGGAGGAGACCTGGAGGCACCGGAAGGTTTCAGTTTGATAATACAATGGTAAGACAGAGATTTCGGAACCAGGTTTTAAATTGTGAGACATATCCAGGGGCAGATGTGGACGCTGACCAAAATTTATTGGTTTCGATCTGCAGATTAAAACTGAAGAAACTGCAAAAAGGCAGGATTTCACGGCGATGTAACCTGGATAAACTGAAAGAACCAGAGGTTGTAGAGCTTTTAAAATCGATCATTAGGGAACGATGGACAAGAATAGGGGGAAAGGAATACAGTAGAAGAAGAATGGATAGCTGTGAGAGATGAACTAGTGAAAACAGCACAGAAGCAAGTAGGTAAAAAGGCGAGAGCTAGTAGAAATAGTTGGGTAACACAAGAGATATTGAATTTAATCTATGAAAGGAGAAAATATAAAAATGTAATAAGGCGAAATGGAATACAAACGTCTAAAATATGAGACCGACAGGAAGTGCAAAACGGCGAAGCAGGAATGGCTAGAGAACAAATATAAGGATGCAGAAGCATATATCACTATGAGTAAGACAGATGCTACCTACAAGAAAATTAAATAGACCTTGCATGGGGGCTTAATTAAAATGCAATAATTTTAGTAGCTGTGTATCCGGTTACAAAGTCTCGTAACCGGTTGGCCCTCAGTAGTATTAGTACGCAATCTGACTGCATAAAATAACAATAAAGAATGAAGGGAAATTTCCGTTAACACAGTTGATTAATTAGTCCCCTGCAACTATAAAAGCTCGAAACAACAAAGCACAAGTGTAACTGTTCTGTGTGTGGTAGTGTGATTCAACGTACATGTATCTGGCACGGTTCTTCCTCAATACGACAAGATATTTTAAACACCATTTACAATGAACTAATTGAAAAACCAGAAGTACTATAATTGCACATAGAAACAAGAATTACAAGTCTAATACATGAACATGAGCCAGATGCTTTGTTGACTGAACCTGTGACCAAGAGGCACTGTCATTAAGGAAATGTGAAATAAATATTTGTTTTACCTCCATATATATTGACGAAAAATACACTGTGATCATTGCAACATCTTCCATTATACATTACACCAACCGAACAGCATCTACTGTCTCGCCCAACAGAACAACAACTGCACACGACATTTTCTGAACTAGTACTGCTCTCAACATCCTCTCAACAAGTACTGCCCACAGCAAGCTCTGAACTACTACTTCCAGTGGAGGAGGCGGAATAATAATCTTTGGCGCAATCTCTGGCGCTGGGACTCAGTGTAGCCACCTTTCACATGCCCCTCCTCCATGGGCTAGAATTTGATGGTATTTTTGCCAGAATTGGTGGTGAAAATACCACCAAATTCGGCCAAAAAATACAGACAAAAATAAAAGATCATATTAATAAGTAAATATCACAGAAGTAAATAAATTTTGGCTTTGCACTGACCCTTCAATAACCTAATATATAAAATACAGTAAGGAATACAAATGCTTGCGTACATATGATTTTACATAATAGTTTACACAAGTATCATTTGTCAGAATGGTTAAACAATTCAATCAATGGCACCAGCAATGACGAATAGGTGCAGGTAAGAGTCTCATAACATTTAACAAACAGTAAATACACAAAAAATCAGTTTATACAAATATTCACATAAAATCTTTTCAATAGTTCAATAAACAAGTAGCACTCCTCAGAGTAGTTGACAGTTCCAACAGTAGCACCCAGCAATGGTCAACAGGTGCAAATAGCAGTCCCATAACATTTCATCAGCAGTATTTAAACAGTTCCAACAGTGGCACCCAGCAATAGCGAGCAGGCACAGACACCAACAAGTGACATTTTCTCAGTAGGAGCAGTTCCATCAGTGGCACCCAGTAATGCTGAACAGGTGCAGACAGCAACAAGTGCCATCATTTCAGTAGAAGCAGTTCCAACAGTGGCACCCAGCAATGTTGACAGGTGCAGACAGCAACAAGTGACATCTCATCACTGGTTGAGCAGTTCCAACAGTGGCATCCAGCAATGTTGAACAAGTGCAGGTAACAGTCCATAATATTCACTATCAATAATTAAACAGTTCATCAGAGTTCATCAGCAGAAATTAAACATTTCCAAGTGGCACCCATCAATGATAATAGGTGCAAGCACGAACGACAGTTTGAATGCACACACAATTGCTTTTACAAAATTATTATCAATGCTCTTACACTAAACATACAGATTATAATAAACGCACAAATGATATCAGATAATTGCCATATTAACTATTAAAAATACACAAATATCAGTAAACCTATAATATTTATGGGTGTCAGTGCAAGGCACAACAAACAAGTAAAATAATATTTAGAGGTAGGTCGGTACACATTATTTGGGATTAGGAAAGGAAACCACACAAAACACACTCACTCATCTTTGTAACTGAATAGTGTTAACCTGTGTAAATGCAATTCTGTCAAAATTTGATGTTCAACATGTGTATCAAGTAGTAGTGGCAACAGTGTATAACAGTCAATAATAGTTAGTCAACATCACAGTCATCATGTCAAGACCAATGTTTTTCCAAGCCAAATCAAATGTACGGTTGCTGAACAACTGTCAGTGTGCCAAGATATGCAAATACTTCCTCTCTTCAAAAAAAGTATATACTGGTTATTGATTTAACAAAGTCTCTGTGTAGACAATCTTCCTTCCACTTAAGTGTTCTAATCTGCCATCTTCATCCTTCTTGTTCCATATAAACCAACAAAAAATATGCTCCTCACTTACTTTACCTCTTATCCACCAAAACTCCAATAATCATCAGCATCACATAATATTAATACTTCAATAATACCTCTTCAATACTTTCATATAAACCTTATCACCAATATCATTTACCTTACCTCTTGTCCACCAAAACTCCAATAATCATCAACATCACACAATCTCAATACCTCAATAATACCTCTTCAATACGTCCATACATATAAACCTTATCACCAATATCATATCACTTCCGTAAAAACTCTTTCCTCTAGTCAGTCTCCTCGAACAAGTAGAGATAAAATCCTAGAGAAAAATTCAATTTATCATCCCATACAATCCGAAGACACAATGTTCACACACAACCTCTGTGTAATCCACCTGACCCAAATCTTCTACTCATTATGAATTATAAAATACATTTTGGTTACATGTACATCATTAAATAAAAGAAATGCAACATGACCTCTAACAGCCTTTAGTTTGAATAACTTTCAGTAAGTAAGTACGAGTACGGAGCATGAATGATTACATAAGACTTTGAATGAATAAATCGTAATATTTCACAGTGTGTACACTACTTCAAGAATCATGGCAAAACAGAAGCAAACATGTGGAGTATTTTTTTTTTTTTTTTGTGTCAAGTGTCACTTGCTATTTCAATTGCTCACGAAGAATGCAGTGTAATAACTGTCAATGGTCTAAACCTAGTGTTGGTATTTCATGTCGTTAGCTTCCTTTCTATTAGCATAAATTTATACAGCTTCCATAAAACCTCCAGCTCATGTGACTTCAATAAAGTATCTTGTACCAATGTCGTTCGTAGAATTATAGCAGTTCATTTTCTTATCTTAAAATATAAAGCACTGAGCGTAAGCAAAACACGCAATAGCGAGTAAATATACCAGTAGAGAACAGAATGTCAAGAAGTGGATATAGCACAATCCCTACAACGAGGCTCTGCCAAGCGAACAATCTATAATTAATACCATAGTATGACCTAAACTCCATGTTCGTACACAGTATATCAGCATTTCTATATACCAAATTAAAGAGTAGTTATGACAACAAAACAGAAATGTGTAAATATGCAATCCATATGCAAAACAGTAAGTATATATCTTACATAATAAACAGGTCATTAGCATCATATCAGCATAAGCAAATAAATGTTCATATGTAATCTTAATAAGTAAACATGAAGGCGCAAGCAGATAAATCACAATGTATGACTGACATACATAACCATATCAGCACAACTAATCAGGTGACAATTATAATTTAAATAAATAAGCACAGCAGGCACATAATAAAAAAATAAGACAACAGTGAAAAAGCAGAGCAGCCAAGCGATGCATAATATACATAAGTAACAACCCTGTTCATTAATCAATCATTGTCAAAAACAGTTAACACAAAGTAAAAATCACATAATCGCGAGCAGCAAATTACGTACAAAGTACGTACCTAAGTAGAAATATGTTACCTGAAAAATAAACTCAATTAATAGTTAGTTACCTTTTTAGTTTATTACTTTCTTCTCCGAAATTACATTCTTCCTGAAATTTTCTCGATAGCAGGTCCTCTTTACGTCGGACACACACAGAATTTACCTGAAGTTCTTAAATATTTTATACAACTGTACCCTGAAAAAAACTGAACGTTAATAACATAATTTATCAAGTCACTATAGCTTTATACTGCATTTAATCGGAGAAATTAGACTGTGTATTTGATTGTGGCTGTCAGTGCATTAGCACTGAGCGCTCGATCAGCTGTAGGTACGCATGACGTAGGAAGTAAATGTTTGCGGTCAATGACTGCCTTGTGCGGCGCGCAGACTTGACTGTTGCTTTGAGTATGTGCCGCCGCCAGAACACGGCGCGGTATCCTTGTATTCTCTGCGTGTTTACGTGTAACTGTTAATTTCTCAAAAGTATGTGATTCCACAAAAATTTTAACGTTCGATATATGACGTATTCCCTTAGAGCGCCGTGATTTAAGAGTTTCTACTTCGACAGTGTTATCATGAATAATTTTGTGAACTCTATATGGACCGTTATAAAGCAAAAAAAATTTTCCACACAAGCCTTTTCCTTTGTGAGACAAATGATGAGACTTAATTAACACCTTTTGACTAACTGACAAGGTTTTTAAACGACCAGGACGTTTAGCTGATTTCTCTCTTCTAGCAGCCGCAGATGAAATATTTTGTAGAGCCAGGTTGACAACTTCAGAATGCCGCAGTTTCCGTGTAGGCGGAAAAGGAACGATTTTAGAAATGCAATTTGTCGGTGCTTTATTTTTTAATGTCAATATAGGCGGTAAAGAAGTTGAATCATTAGGGAGTTCATTCAGAATGTTTTGAAAAATATGAAGATACTGATCCCACGTTCTGTGATTCTGATGACAATAAAGACGACACAATTTGTTGATTTCCTTCATCCATCTCTCTGAAGCGTTATTGAGGGTGAAATAGTGAAATGAAAATTGGTTTAATCTTACGACGCCGTAGAGTACGAAGCCAAATTTTAGAGCGAAACTGTGATCCATTATCTGATATAACTTTATCAACATGACCCACTTCTTTAAGAAAATGTTTGGTGAAAGCATTAGATACTGAACGAGTCGTTGCTTTGCGTAAAGGTGTAAGACACACATATTTTGATGTCAATTCCACTGCTACCAAAATGTACGCAAAACCATTAGTAGAACGAACCACTGGACCGAACAAATCGACTGCAGCCGTCTCCTTTAATTTCGCTGGATTGATAGGAAACAATGGTGCTCTGTGAGAAATAGTTGGCGGCTTGGTCTTTTGACATAATTTGCATTTGGCAAGAACAAATCGAATAAGTTTTTCCATATTACTGAAGTAGCAATTTTCTCGTAATTTATTAAAGCATTTTCTGGGACCAAAGTGTGTATAACTGAAATGTGTATACCAAATCAATTTATCGACCCACTCATCAGGAATGCAAACTAACCAAACAGAGTTGCCAACCAATTTTCGTTTAAAAAGAATATCATTGCGAGCTAAATAGTACTGTCTAATCGCTACGCTTTCCTTTCACCTCCACTTCTTAATGTTCTTCCACATTGGATCCTTGTTTTGCTCCTTAGCGATGTCCTGGAGCGAAGACGATATAAAATTTTCAAACGCAACATCTTGAATATACATCAAACAATAATTGTTTTCTTTGCAGTCCTCCTCAGCACTTTGTTTCAAACCCATAGGTGCACGTGACAAAGCATCAGCAATAATATTTGAAGAACCCTCTATGTAAACAATACTAAAATCAAATTCCTGTAGATATAGTGCCCATCGTGACAATCTTCCATGTGTTAATTTTGTTGACATAAGAAATTCCAGAGCTCGATGATCGGTGTAAACCTTAGTATGTCTGCCATACAAAGGCTTCAAGTTCCATAATATAATAATTCTTTTCTGATTTAGAGAGAACACGACTTCCAAATGCAATAGTTTTCTGTACTACAGCGCCGTTTTCTTCTATCTCTTGAAATAACTGTGCACATAGGCCTTTGTGTGATGAGTCCGTCGCCAAACAAAAATCTTTAGATAAATCCGGATGTGAAAGAAGTGGAGCAGCAACTAAAGCATCACGAAGTTGTTCAAATTCTGATTGAGCTTCCTCATCCCAACACCAATTAGAATTCTTTCCAGATAGTTCACATAAACGAGATGTGGCCAAATTGTCCAATCTAACAAAGCGTCTAAGAAAATTACAGACACCAAGGAAACTACGAACATCACGTTTTGTGGTAGGAACAGCATAATTACGAATAGCGTCTAGTTTCTCTGGATCAGGAGGAATACCTTCTGTAGAAATAATATGACCAAGAAGTTTCACCTGAGAACGACCAAATTCAGATTTTTCCAAGTTCACTGTAATGCCAACTCTTGCAAAAATACGTAATAATGAATCCAAAATTTTGTTATGCTCACTCCAAGAACGTTTAGCAATAAGAATATCGTCAACATATGAAGTAATATTGTTACGAAGATAAACAGGTAAAATTTCGTTTAAACTACGAATGAATGCTGCTGAAGGTACAGTAAGTCCAAACGGTAATTTCCGAAATTACTTTTGGGTAAAAGAGTTATATCCGGTTATTCTTTACCGACTCCTTTTCTAGATAGATTGATAGTTGAAGAGTTGTTTTGATAGATACAAAGAATAGTAAAAGAGTAGGCAGCAGTGCAGAAAACTAAAAGGGAAAGAGCACCACTACAGCTCAGGGCCCTGTGCACGCTACGGCTCATATTCACTTAGTGTAGTGAATCCCCCGAGGACTTAAATAGCCATACATAAATTCCAGTTTGTGACTTAGTAGCCAATTTGGTGGAAGTGCATACAAAAATTGATCTAACCATGAACATGGATATATGTCATTCTTAGAATTGCGAAAGATCTTAAATTTCCGAACAGTTAAAAAGTGTTTATAGTCAAAGTTTTCGCCTCGTGGCGACAAAGACCTACCGCGTCTGTCCCAGTCCGAATGTCGATTATTGTCAAGTTCGCGCGCCTGGCGCTCTCTTGTTGCATCTCGTAAATGAAATAAATTATTTTCCTCAAAACCCGCTGCTATCGGTGATTCTAAATTTCTTCTACTGTCTTTTCCTACGAATTCGCTTTCAATTTGTTTAACTTGCTTTCGTAACGCCTCAAATTCCCTTTTAACGCGTTCATTAAATTTTCCCTGATTTTCAACATGTGTATTTATATTCTGGTACTCTTCTGTTTCTGCAAATGGCAATGGAGCTGTATCATCTGAATCTCTGTACCCATTTAAACTAAGATTTGTCAATTTATCTGAAATCTCCTCAACTCTTTCCGATGAGTCACCTATTTGTTCTTTCTGTTTATTTATGTCTTCCGTAAGTGTCGCGACTCGGGTTTCAGTATTGACACATTTAGTAGTTAACTGTTCATATTGTTGTGTTAGGTTATTTATTCTGTCATTTGGTACGGATTTCTCGATTCTTTCAAATATTTCTTCCTTATCATGTGCACGTTGAAGATTTAACTCTGAAAATTTTTGTACTATCATGCTATCTCTTACTTCCTGTTCTCTATTCTGTTCCTTTTGTCTAATTTCTATTGAAATTAATCTATTATTGTGTGCATTCAAAATCGGTTGTACTACTTCTCTAATTTCTTTCCTTAATTCACCTTTCATATTTTTAAAACATGTCCCTATTCGTGAGTCTAACCGTGTTTCCATTGTTTCCATCTCTGTTTTTCATTGAGATCCTAACTGTGATCCCAAATTTAATATTGCACTCATCAACTGCTCCATATTAACTGGTTCGAAATTCTTTTCGCCCCTAACATTTCCCGTAAAACTAACTTCCTTCGTCGTAACTGTAAAGCTATCTGTGTTCGATACTATTCCAGAACATTCTGTCGTTAATCTCGTATTCTGTGAATTTTTTGATTGTGAAAAATTTTTGAACTGGTTCCGGACTATTTTCCTGGCTTATTAAATTGTTTTCTACTTTATTATTCATCATACTGTTCTCCTGTGATGGCGAGTTCGCCATGTTAACAATTTCGTTATTCTGACTATCCATCATTTTTGCCTTTTTCATCGATCGCGTAATCATTTACAAAATATACAAAACTCGTCGGTATAAAAAATTTCACACAATATAACACTTTATCAGCAACAATACAATTCACACGAAATGCTTATCGACAAACACGATTAACGAACAATTAAAACCTTCACAATTGCACAAAATTGTCAAACCCGTATACGAGACATCAAAAATTAAATTCTGCAAAAATACCATTAGAAGAATGACAAGACAACTACAAATGTTCAATTACCAAATCTATACGTGCAATATAGACTACAATTACTAAACTACAAATTACTACAACATACTACTGTCTGCTATTTTTATTATCAGAAGAATTGCAAGGGACGAACCTGGCAGGGTAGCCATGTGCGTGGGGGCTTAATTAAAATACAATAATTTTAGTAGCTGTGTATCCGGTTACGAAGTCTCGTAACCGGTTGGCCCTGCGTGGTATTAGTACGCAAGCTGACTGCATAAAATAACAATAAAAATGAAGGGAATTTTCCGTTAACACAATTGATTAATTAAGTCCCCTGGCTGGCCGAGGTGGCCGAGCGGTTCTAGGTGCTACAGTCTGGAACCGTGCGACCGCTGCGGTCGCAGTTTCGAATTATTCCTCGGGCATGGATGTGTGTGATGTCCTTAGGTTAGTTAGGTTTAAGTAGTTCTAAGTTCTAGGGGACTGATGACCTCAGAAGTTAAGTCCCATAGTGCTCAGAGCCATTTGAACCATTTTTAAGTCCCCTGCAACTATAAAAGCTATGAAACAACAAAGCACAAGTGTAACTGTTGTGTGTGTGTGGTAGTGTGATTCAACATACATGTATCTGGCTCGGTTCTTCCTCAATACGACAAGATATTTTAAACACCATTTACAGTGAACTAATTTAAAAACCAGAAATACTACAATTGCACATAGAAACCAGAATTACAAGTCTAATACATGAACACGAGCCAGATGCTTTGTTGACTGAACCTGTGACCAAGAGGCATTGTCATTAAGGAAATGTGAAATAAATTATTTTTTTACCTCCATATATATTGACGAAAAATACACTGTGATTATTGCAACATCTTCCATCTATACATTACACCAACCGAACAGCATCTACTGTCTCGCCCAACAGAACAACAACTGCACACGACATTCTCTGAACTAGTACTGCTCTCGACATCCTCTCAACAAGTCCTGCCCACGGCAACCTCTGAACTACTACTGCCAGTGGAGGCGGCGGAATAATAATCCTTGAACAATCTCAGGCGCAGTGACTCAGTGTAGCCACCTTTCAACCTTTGGAGAAAAGAGAACCACCTGTAAGAATAACAAGAGCTCAGATGGAAAACCAGTCAAATGATTCAAATGGCTCTGAGCACTATGGGACTTAACTTCTAAGGTCATCAGTCCCCTAGAACTTAGAACTACTTAAACCTAACTAACCTAAGGACAACACACACATCCATGCCCGAGGCAGGATTCGAACCTGCGACCGTAGCCGTCGCGCGGTTCCGGACTGAAGCGCCTAGAACCGCTCGGCCATAGTGGCCGGCGAGTAACAGTGTGGCGCCCAAGGCGGGGAGGATTCATAAAGGGGGGGGGGGGGGGGAGAGGCAAGGTGGACGCGAGAGGAAATGGGAAAGGCTTTGGAGGCGTAAGCAGAGTTTTTTTTTTTTCTTTGTTGTATTTCAGTCCTAAGCAAAGAAGAGAAAGAATAAAGGTGGAAGGAGCATATAGAGAATATATACAAGGAAGATGTACTTGAGGGCAGTATTACGGAAAGAGAATAGGAGGTAGATGAATATGAGAAGGGAGATATGATACTGCGTGAAGAATTTGACAATGCATTGAAAGACTTAAAATCGAAACAAAGGCACGGGAGTAGACAACATTGTGTTAGGCCTACTGATAGCCTTGGGAAAACCAGCCATGACAAAACTGTTCCGTCTTGAGAGCAAGGTATATGAGACATGTGAAATACGCTCAGACAGCAAGAAAAATACAATAATTCCAATTCGAAAGAAAGCAGGTGCTGACAATTTTGAAAACTATTGTAGTATTGGTTCAATAAGTCACGGTTGCAAAATGTTAACACAAATATTTTACAGAAGAATCGAAAAACTGTTAGAGGCCGATCCCGGGGAAGGTAAGTTTGGATTTAGGAGAGATGTACGATCACCCTACGCCTTCTCATAGAAGAAAGGTTGAGGAAAGGCAAACCTGCGTTTGTAGCAGAGAATACTTTTGACTGGTATGCTTTCTTTCTGTTTCTAAGAGTGACATGGGTAAAATACAGGGAGCGAAAGTCTATTTATAATTTTTACAGACACCGGATGGCAGTTATAAGAGTCGAGGGCCACGAAAAGGAAGAAGTGATTGAGAAGGGTGTGAGATAGAGTTGTATCTTATCCCCCATGTTATTCAATTTGTATATTAAGCAAGCAGAAACGAAAACAAAAGACAAATTTGGAGTAGGAATTGAAGTCTAGGGAGAATAACTAAAAATTTTGAGGTTTGCTGATGACATTGTAATTCTGTCAGAGGCAGCAAAGGACTTGGAAGAGCAGTTGAATGGAATCTATAGTGTCTTGAAAAGAGGCTATAATATATCAACAAAAGCAAAACGAGGATAATGGAATGTAGTCGAATTAAATGATAGGTATTAAATCATGTGATGCTGAGGAAATTAGATTAGGAAATGAGGCACTTAAAGTAGCAGATGAGTTTTGCTGTTTGGGAAACAAAATAACTGAGGATGGTCGAAGTAGGTAGAATATAAAATGTAGAATGGCATGGCAAGAAAAGTGTTTATGAAGCAGAGAAACTTGTTAACATCGAGTGTAGATTTAAGTGTCAGGAAGCACTTTCTGAAAGTATTTGTATGGAGTGTAGCCTTGTATGGAAGTGAAACGTGGACAATAAACCGTTTAGACAAGAAGCTTTTGGAATGTGGTGCTATAGAAGAATTCTCAAGATTAGGTAGATAGATCACGTAGCTAATGAGGAGGTACTGAGTAGAATTGGGAAGAAGAGAAATTTTCGGTACATCTTTGACTATTAAAAGGGATCGGTTTGCAGGACACGTTTTGAGGCATCAAGGGATCAGCAATTTAGTATTGCAGGGAAGCATGTCGTAGATGGAGACCAGGAGACGAATACACGAAGAAGATTCAGAAGGACGTAGGTTGCAGTAGTTATTCAGAGATGTAGAGGCTTGCACAGGATAGAGTAGCGTGGAGAGTTGCATCAAACCAGTCTTTGCACTGAAGACCACAACAACAACAAATATAAAATAACCGGTTTCTTAGCACTGTCCATCCGTGAACAATGTGGCAACACACTTTCAATGTAAGCAGCAAATAAAGAAGTCCAAAATTTCCGGGGCGGCCCCCTCCACGTACGAACACGGGGAAGGGAGATGTCTTTCTTTCTCCCGGGTGCCAAGTGCGGGTTGTCTTCCACATCTTCTCACTAAACAATCACCGACGCTGTTACTGCATGTACGATGTAATTGTCTTAGATTAGTGTTGGGAGCAACAGAAATAAAGACGTGGACTAATGGAATTTGGAAATGTAATTTTCGTATCCTGACCCAGTAATCGTTCTATGCTGTGCAGTTAGTTAAAACTCTCTGACTTCTTCTCCAAATGATTGCAGGTTCTTGTTGTAATTTGTAACAAAGTCACACCTATGACAAATCGCTGCCACGTCGATATGCTGCGTCCACAAAAGGCTGAAAAATAAAATTGATAATTCATTGGTAGTTAGCATAAATATGTGAACTAGTGTGGCATGAAAATATTCGAACACATTCTGATTGAGGTTTAGCTTAATGTATTACAACTCGTACAGAGCTACAGAGCAAGATGCTTACATGACGAAAGCGAAATGGGAAAAGACAAAGATGAACACCCAGGCATCTCGTTGCTGCACAGGAAAAACACTGTAGGCCGCGCCTTACCCTGTTTGTACAGATAACGTAAGTACTAACATATCGACTCTTTGGTCACAAATATTTACAGAAAGCTATAAACTAAAAGTAAGTTTTTAGAAAGGGGTATTACACAGGGCACGCTGGTATATAGGGGAAGGAAAGGGCGGGTGTCGCAGCCGAGGAGACGTGTAGTGATGCTCAAATACTTCAGTGCACCGTCCATCTATATGCTACTGCCTAGCTGTTGCTGTTGAGGTACAGAGTGACGCGTCGATGGGAAGAAGATTGTCTGGAAGTGACAGACCATAAGCTGCCTCTAGTATCCACAGCGCGACCCTGACGTACCTCCCTCCAGCCACGCAGACGTCCTTACTCCTTTTCATGTAGTCCACAGTTCTATGATGTATGGCTTCTTGCTCCGGCGAAAGGACACTCCCACAAGAAGACACACACACACACACAACGCACCTTAATGTATGTCTCCATTTAAAGTCCCGTTGTAGCGTCCCTCATACTAATTCACACAGCACAGACGAAGGTTTCGATATAGATGTAAATGGAAATCGGACGAAGTAATCAGACGTATGGACGAATATTGTGGAAAATGCGTTGGGTATTATGTATAATTGTGAGCACATTAATATGGGGGGGGGGGGAATCGATCCTTAGCCTTCATGATGGAGTGAGCTTTGTTGCGTATGTGGAGTACTGGCTGCTCATTCCTCCTCAAGAACCGAAGTCAGAGAATATGGTGATGTTGGATGGCGGCGGAGGAGATTAGTGTTTAACGTCCCGTCGATAACGGGGTCATTAGAGATGGTGCACAAACACGGATTACTCGGATTGAGGAAGGGTATGGAAGGAAAGCAGCCGTGCCCCTTCGAAGGAACCATCCCAGCATTTGCCTTAAGCAATCCGCTCGGTTTGGATGTCAGGATCTAGAACGCAGACGACGTTCTAACTGAACCCAGCGGTGTTCCACTGGCTACAGGTTGGGACTCTGGGCAGGCCAGTCCACTTCAAGAACGCTATTCTCATCTAACAACCGCCTCACAGATGGTGCTTTATAACAGGGTGCACTGTCATGCTGAAACAAACAGTGTTTGTCTCCCAACTGTTCCTCTACTGTACACAGTGCGCAGTGTGTAAAATAAATGCGTTCATATTCTTCAACATTTAGCGTTTTCTTAAGCGAAGTAAGGTGAACGCATCCTAATCATTAAAAACACTCCTACATTGTAACACTACCCCGTCTGTATATCAGTGTTCGCACTGTATATTATGGCAGGCAAACCAGACATTCACCAAAACTCAAATCGGTTCATCGGATTTCAACAAAGCGTAGCGTGATTGATCAGATCAATCGTTTCCATTCATCCGCTGCCCAGTGGCGTCATGCTTTACCCCACCTCAAGCGTCGCCTAGCATCATCTACTGAAATGTGTGGGTTATGTGCAACTGGTCGACCACTGTACCCAATTCTTCTTAACTTCTTAAGGACAGACATTGCGCTAGTTTACTGCTGGTAGAACTTTGAGTCACAGGTGATTGCTTTCACTGATTCAATGTGATTTCTTACAGCCACCTTCTTCAGTGCTAGGTGATTGCTTTCACTGATTCAATGTGATTTCTTACAGCCACCTTCTTCAGTGCTTGACGTTCCCTGTCAGTCAGTGCATAGGAGTCTGTCTTGTCTTGGTTGGGCTGTAACTCTTTATTCGCATTTCAACTTCACAGTCTCATCACCAACAGTCGATTTGGGCGTCTTTAGAAGGACTGGAATATCCTTAATGGATATGCTTACTCAGGCGACACCCAATGGGTAGTTCACATGTGAAGTCACTGACGTCTCCAGGCCGAACCATTCTGCTGTTACTGCTGCTTTTCTGACAACATGATATACCCCACCACCCTTTTTCCTACGGGTCCGCCTGTAGTGATCAATTCTACTTTACATAGCGGTGACCGTATACTTTTGATCAGATACCGCAAAATGACGTTGTATGTACGGCAAAAAAAAATGTGGTGGGTGATGCATTGCATCTATCCTGCACAGTTCGGTATTCCCTTAATCAGATATGTATACACCACCAGTCGATGTCCCAAGCTGCGACTCTCATGCGACGGCAACGATTATTATTTGCTAATACTCTCCGACAAGTGCAATTACAAACTGCAATTACTGTCACAAAATTTTGAATTTCGTCATATCATTAAACATGGCACTAAACGTCTCCTCCAGACGTGTCTTCCCATACGCCTCCCGTGATGCACTGAAATATGCTAAAGACAGGAATTGGAATAGTCTACTATTTACAATAGTTCAGGTTCCAAAAAACCGATTTTCCTAGCAGAAATTCCGGGTGTAACATCGATCCTAATCTGTACTGTATTTACGATGCCATCAGCAGTCGCAATACATTTTATGTGGCTATTAATCTGTGTTGCTCTCTGCCACTGTGGTGCGTAATAGTTTCGATACACGTGAGAGTTTTCTACTCCCAGCTTCTGTTTACCGGCGGTAGTCCCTGTGTAAACAACACCGAGAGTATGTTCCCAGCTTCGAAGCTACTATTGTGTAAACGCTTCCGCCATCTGTTCTCAGATATTCCATCAGTTTACCTGCCGATACTACCATAAATTTTTTCCTCGTGTACATACTACTGCCAGTCACTTGCAATTGCCAAACTCTAAGTGAATACGTAGGTGTAATTTGTATTCCTAGCCCAACGAAAGAAAGAAAGTACGGGTTTAATTTACAGTCATCAGTGATGTTATTAGAGATTTGTGCATAAACAAGATTACAAGCACATGTTGCTTCCTTGTACCACCTTTTCCATTCTGACATCTTACAACCAATGTGGTGGGTATGTTTTCCGAAGGAGCTTCCAGCTTGTAACAACCCACATTATGACACCCATGTAATTCTGCTATTAACGATACGAGTCGTCTCACATTGCCAGAAGTCCACAATTATTGTTAATCTAATGTGTGCTCGAAACATCAGACCACTGTTTCATCTGTTCACACATGTCACGGGCTGAGCATTTTCATTGTATGTACAGGGCTCCTACTATTCTAATACTTGCCTTTACAACTCTGTGCCATAGTCACAAGTCAATGCACTGTCTCTACGTCATGTTTTAAGGGGAGACTGCAACTGTAGTACCCTCGTCGCCACTGTAGATTCTTCCACCAAGGAAACAAGGGAAAGGATGTTGTTACGGGTGCCGGTATCCTCTCTCAACGACACAAATGTACTTTATTTACATGAACAGAGAGCTGCTACTTAACTTTAATAGAGCCCATGTTGTGTGATACAAGCTCTTCAGTAATAGTCCTCTTGTAGACAACATCGGTATTCTTGCTATTACAAACTTTAGTATCGCTATAGGTAAAGTACAAGTCTCGCTATCAACACTAATTTCATCGCAATGTTCCATCCTAGCCTGTGCTAATTTATGCTGCTCCGTATGTATGCTGACAGACACCGGCCGAACTGGAGTGTGAGTCAGTTAGTGAGGCCCTCCGGTCAGCGGCGGCAGTCTAAATACTTGCTGTCGAGAGGGTGTTGGCGGCATGTCACTTGCGGTGTGCCTCTGACCTCTCTCGTATAGGCATGCTTAATCCACTGCTTACTATCGATATTCGGGCTACATCTTTGCCGACTGGTATGCTGGTGACAGCTTACGCCAGCACAGCAACCATGAACTTCAATTGTTTTCAAAAAAATTTAGTAGCTATTTCATGTCTTTGGAGTACATACTCTTAGATTCTGAAAAGATTTGGCTTATTCGAGTTACAGGTACGTCTAAGAAATGTTTGAAATATTGATTGTGTGAGGAACATTGGCACACTGACAGCTCCCAAAGTAGTCAAGAAAGTACCTCCCTATCAGAGACTTGAATATGTCGCTACAATGGAAAATGCGCTGATGGTAAGGCAATTTTGTACAGTTCCATTTGGTACAAGTGTCCCAAAAAAAACCAAAGAAAAAATGAAAATCTCAGTCTATTAGAATTAATTTCTTAATTTAATATGGCACATTTGAAAACTAAAAAGTGGGAATCCCAGTACTCCTTTATCACCCTCCTACAAGAAGATCTGCTTCTCTAGAGATCAGCAACAGATCAAGCAGTCCAGAATATGCTACCTGGACAAGAAAACGTTCAACAACAAAGGCTACCTTGATGTTAAAATTACAACAAGAAGAAACCTTCCTGGAGCAGGAAGGAAAACCTATGGTGCTGGTGAATTTTAATGGTTATGTATCTTGGACTAGCATTCTTATTGCAACAAAATTTTAAAATCCAATTCCTCATTTTTTTTTACTTTCATTGCCAAATTTTCCCCTAAACAATAACCAGTCTCAATGAAATTTTTGCAGGAAGTACTCCTGAGGTATTTTCAAACTTTTATGACTTAATATTATCATAAATGTAGTTTACGTGTTTTCTGTTACGTACCAATAATTAAAGAAAATTTAAGTTTGAAAATAATACTCAAAGGTAATTACATTTCTCATAAAATGAATGCATGAAACTGTTGAACACTGTCTAGCCATGTGCCTAAAAGTCTGGAATGAGGAAAATGTGGTCAGAGTATGAAAAGTTGATTTTCAAAAATCATATTAAAAATCATATTAAAAATTCAAACCTTGAAAACCAACGAAATTCTTGACTACAAATCTAGTTATTGCCACATTTACAGGCGACAGACTTGATTTTAAAATTCGGGTGAAGTCGGCAAAGTAGAAGTATAGTTAAATTTTTTGACAGAGTCTCCCTTCAAGAGCTTTTCTTTTTATTTTCATTTCGCAATTGTGTACGCGGTGACAGCCGTGTTCAAAATCCAAAACACGGCTTGTGAAATTATTCTTATCAGAATGTCATACTTTATGCTTTTAGCATACATCGTTTCTTTTTCGGTAGACAAGTACGCAAATGCGTTTCTCTTCAATCGTGTTGTTTCCATCTTTTACGATTTTTTATCCCCTATTCACTATAACTCATGAGCACTATTTGTTACGCAATAGCGCTGTTAAACACTAACAAAGCATGCGAGACAGATGATGTAGTGCTGATCATATACAGTACACCTTGTGATTACGTCCAGTACACGAGAATCGAACGGCATGAAGGGAGTAAGTGCCCGCTGGTTTCTATCTTCAGGCGTCATCTTGACGTGCCGTCCATTCCTCAACTGAATAATCACTACCGAAGCCTCGTTGTTCCATAATCGGTACGTTAACAAGATAGCATGTATTATCAGATCGTATTCCACGCAAGTCCAGACGTCATACGCTTACGTGTACGAGTAGTAGACCACAATGACATTCAGCGCTGGATAATAACCGTCGACAGTAATAGTCTTTCAACTCAAAGAGGTCATCCAGTAAAGTGGAAACAGTAGCTCTGCGATGTATTGTACGATGTAATACCCTCCATTCTTCGACCCTTTCCTATAACAGTTTACTGCAAAGGAGACTGAAGTAACATCGTTCAGTAAAATCTAATTTTAGATTTTCCACAAACGAAAAAATTACTTACGACGAAGTATTGAACAAATAACTAGTAATACCACGATACCGGCGTGGCGGAAAGTAGGACACATCGTTATAAATTTCCACCACATTGACCTTCGTGCTGCTAACGTCCTTAACGGTTTCAGAACAGCAGTCACTTTTCTAAATAATTGTCTGTGGAAAACAAGAAAATGATCGACTCATGCGTTAGCAGTGTTATTACAATCCAGTGACCTTAAGACCATATGGTTTGAGAGAATGTACATTAATGATTACGTTCAATCATGGGATAAATTCATAGTTACACATTTCTTGAAGAGTATTATCTGATTAAATGGTAATGTCTCAAGTAGAGACAGAAATTAAATTTAAATTTATTGTTGTATTAATTCTGGAAGTTATGAAACAGAACTCTGGAATAGATTGAGTTGTAAACAAAACAAGCGGTGGACTTCGGTTCACTGATAGGGTCTTGGGAAACGGGAATCTGTTGGCGAAATAAGTAAATTATGAAGGAGGGGGATGGACATGAAAGTACAATGGCGATGCAGGTTGTCGATTTAAAGCAACAATAAAAATTTAGGTTTTTTTATAGATAGGGAAAGATAGATATTAATAGATACTGATTGATTTTACCACTTACTTGTATTCTAGTTATCATATTTCTTCTTCAGCCAAGATCCGCTCCAATTGGTGAAATAACGAAAAGTCAACTCTCCTCATTGTGTCGGTGTTTGTAGAAACATGCCCAGTAACTCAAGAATTTACTGTTTTATTATTGATTGACCCTGCCTTGGATATGCACAGAGTTTCGGATAACTCTACAGGAATTTGAAACTGACTATATTGTACCCTTCTTCATATAAAAGTTTAGTTGTTGTCTGATCAAGTAATTTAAATTGTGGTCCAATTTATATTGAAAAATTTGCCAAATGAATCTATGAGGTGAACAAATTACGCTACCTGGAGATAGTTCCATATTAACTATCAGAAATACTTCAGATTGACCATTTGATGTTGTTTGTACGTTTCTTCACTCGGTTCAATATCTTAACAAAGCATTAAGACGATGAGGTAACTGGATGCCTTCTTGCTAGTTATCTCTAGTAGTGACGGGATATGAATGGTTCAAAGGGTTCAAATGGCTCTGAGCACCTTGGGATTTAACATCTGAGGTCATCAGTCCCCTAGACGTAGAACTACTTAAACCTAACTAACCCAAGGACATCACACACATCCATGCCCGAGGCAGGATTCGAACCTGTGACCGTAGCTGCAGTGCGGTTCCGGACTGATGGGCCTAGAACCGCTCGGCCACAACAGCCGGCGATATGAATGGAATACAGAATGCATAATTTTAACTAACACATTTATTTGACCCAAATTTCACTGATATCAATATAAACAAAATATCGATGAGAGGATACGGAATAAGAAAGGAGGTTTTAAAGAACTTATGTCCGGTAACGGATTGTTTTCATGCTAGAGGCCATTTATTCATTCATACATAGTTACAGAGACCGTGGTCTGACACGAGCGTGTACGTGCATGTCTGTCTCACACGTTCACATCGGCCAGGCTGCATCCAAACAGTGTCAAAGGCAGAATGAATACGCAACTCCTCAACATCTGGAATGGGCTCTGCATACACGATACTTTTGAGATGGCCGCATAACCAGAAATAGCGCGGACTGAGATCCGGTGAACGAGTAGGCCATGCAACTGGATCCCCGCGTCCGATCCCTCGTCCAGGAAACGACTGAGATGCGTCCGGATGTTAACTGCAAAATGGGCTGCAGCACCATCATGAAGCAGCCACATAACCCTTCGAATCATCAATGGCACTTTTTCCAGCAGGGGAGCCAAAGTCACCCGCAAGAAACGCCGATCGTTCCAGCCTGTTACGCGACATGGAAGGAAGACTGGTCCCAAAATAGTTCACCAATTATGCCGGCCCAAATATTCCGGCTGCACCGATGCTGATGAATAAATGGTTCAAATGGCTCTGAGTACTATGCGACTTAACATCTGAGGTCATCAGTCCCCTGGAACTACTTAAACTTAACTAACCTAAGGACATCACACACATCCATGCCCAAGGCAGGATTCTAACCTGCGACCGTAGCAGTCACGCCGTTCCGGACTGAAGCACCTAGAACCGTTCGGCCACCGCGGCCGGCGATGCTGATGGCTCAAATGGCTCTGAGCACTATGCGACTTAACTTCTGAGGTCATCAGTCGCCTAGAACGTAGAACTAATTAAACCTAATTACCCTAAGGACATCACACACATCCATGCCCGAGGCAGTTTAATATTTTTTTGTGGAATCTAAAATTTAAAAACCTCTCTCACACCGGCTTGATTTAGCTTCACTGTTCAGGATAGTAAAAAGATGCGTATGTTAAGGGAATTTTCATTCACAAAGCAGGCTTATCACATTCACACAGTTCAGTACTGTTCTATCCTGATTAAATTGAGTTTAACTTAAATTCCATAAGGTAGTGAAGCAATTTCGAAGTCTCGGTGCGACGAAAATTGTCAGTCGATCTCCTGGAAACATTTGTAATGCACTCCTGGAAATTGAAATAAGAACACCGTGAATTCATTGTCCCAGGAAGGGGAAACTTTATTGACACATTCCTGGGGTCAGATACATCACATGATCACACTGACAGAACCACAGGCACATAGACACGGGCAACAGAGCATGCACAATGTCGGCACTAGTACAGTGTATATCCACCTTTCGCAGCAATGCAGGCTGCTATTCTCCCATGGAGACGATCGTAGAGATGCTGGATGTAGTCCTGTGGAACGGCTTGCCATGCCATTTCCACCTGGCGCCTCAGTTGGACCAGCGTTCGTGCTGGACGTGCAGACCGCGTGAGACGGCGCTTCATCCAGTCCCAAACATGCTCAATGGGGGACAGATCCGGAGATCTTGCTGGCCAGGGTAGTTGATTTACACCTTCTAGAGCACGTTGGGTGGCACGGGATACATGCGGACGTGCATTGTCCTGTTGGAACAGCAAGTTCCCTTGCCGGTCTAGGAACGGTAGAACGATGGGTTCGATGACGGTTTGGATGTACCGTGCACTATTCAGTGTCCCCTCGACGATCACCAGTGGTGTACGGCCAGTGTAGGAGATCGCTCCCCACACCATGATGCCGGGTGTTGGCCCTGTGTGCCTCGGTCGTATGCAGTCCTGATTGTGGCGCTCACCTGCACGGCGCCAAACACGCATACGACCATCATTGGCACCAAGGCAGAAGCGACTCTCATCGCTGAAGACGACACGTCTCCATTCGTCCCTCCATTCACGCCTGTCGCGACACCACTGGAGACGGGCTGCACGATGTTGGGGCGTGAGCGGAAGACGGCCTAACGGTGTGCGGGACCGTAGCCCAGCTTCATGGAGACGGTTGCGAATGGTCCTCGCCGATACCCCAGGAGCAACAGTGTCCCTAATTTGCTGGGATGTGGCGGTGCGGTCCCCTACGGCACTGCGTAGGATCCTACGGTCTTGGCGTGCATCCGTGCGTCGCTGCGGTCCGGTCCCAGGTCGACGGGCACGTGCACCTTCCGCCGACCACTGGCGACAACATCGATGTACTGTGGAGACCTCACGCCCCACGTGTTGAGCAATTCGGCGGTACGTCCACCCGGCCACCCGCATGCCCACTATACGCCCTCGCTCAAAGTCCGTCAGCTGCACATACGGTTCACGTCCACGCTGTCGCGGCATGCTACCAGTGTTAAAGACTGCGATGGAGCTCCGTATGCCACGGCAAACTGGTTGACACTGACGGCGGCGGTGCACAAATGCTGCGCAGCTAGCGCCATTCGACGGCCAACACCGCGGTTCCTGGTGTGTCCGCTGTGCCGTGCGTGTGATCATTGCTTGTACAGCCCTCTCGCAGTGTCCGGAGCAAGTATGGTGGGTCTGACACACCGGTGTCAATGTGTTCTTTTTTCCATTTCCAGGAGTGTAATTATTAAGTTTCGGTGATCATATGGGGAAGACCGGAGATCTGCTGGTAAGACCGTGTTAGCCTATTTATTTGAAGTAACTGGATATCTTGAGCATACAAAACGGCAGGTTCGTCCAGTGTAAATCAGACGTTCCCCACTCCTCCCGTGCAACACAGCGTAGTAAGCAGACACTGTCAATAATAATCAGTTAAATAATACGCGAACACACTTACTTTAGTTTAGTTCATGTATTAAATTCCTTCTCATACAGAATCTCATCAAGATGGCGACTAGCTCAACAATACATACATATACATCCTTCTTTCACGACTAATTGGCAAGAAGTCCTTCATTCTTTTCATAAGAGAAAACATAGATAGCAGAGAAGCTATTCCATGAAGTAAATGGACGCTCCAAGGAATAATTGGGCTTGAAACTACTTTGCATTTATAATCGGTAAGATAAGAAGAGATATTTCGAGATATGTACTTAGTCATATAATTTATAAAATTTCTGAAAATATCGCGTAGAGACCGCTGCAAGAGACATTACATCGCCCCTCGCAGCGAGCAAAGTTGATATGTATCTACTTTGCGAGCTAACTATTGGCTTAGCTAACTCGTTAGTATTTATGGATCATACGTTCCTATAAATTTTAAGAAGTTAGTAAGATTTTTTTGATTACAAGAATTGAAAGAGATTTGGTACCTTCGTTACCTAGATACCTAGTTGTTGCTTTCACGTGTACTGGGGCATACCCGCATCCCACCTACACAACCAGGGAAGATGGACTTATATAGTTGTTAATCAGGTCTACCTATTCAAGAACTGGCCTTCACAGGGAAACCCCGGAAAACCTGGAGGCTTTGACCCCAACTAGGTATCACAGATGATAGGAAAGACGGAATAATTTAGAATTTTGAGAGATATTCTAGAATTCATAGGAAAGATAAAATCTGCCTCATAGCCAAAAAAAATCTTTACACTTGCAAATTCTTTACAATCTTCTGAAAAATTTTCTTCATCGATGTCTTGCTGGACTGCGGTGAAACTGATCGAACAGGAACATGGGACACGGCACGGAGGACAGGCGTCGCATTGGCGTACCGGATAGGAGACGTAACGGATTTGAGAGACCAGAAGGAACCTCAGGAACAGGTACTCAGGATTGTGGCATGAAACAATCGAAATTCGTCTAAGGAATGGTCAACTATTAAAGATTCCTGGAAGAGAAGGGTTAGTCGAATTTCTCTAGATTCATTTTGAACTCAAATATGGACCTGATCCATCCAGTCTTCCATCTGAGGAATGGGAAAATCCATTCGTCTTATACTTTCCACACCTAGGTGCCTTAATCGATACTGTAGTTGCACAATATCACAACTCCATATCGGAAAACAATTTTGAAAACATGGATAATTTCATCCATCTTCTTGAGTAAGCCGAAAGATTCCAATCCTGGTTTTAATTATTTATTTATTTATTTTGTTGGCTTTTCCAAGTGGAAGTAGATCTGAATCTTTCCTAATTTGGTTTCAAGTACGAATGTGGATAGCATGTCAGAATGTTAAAAACTTTATTATTTGAGACAATTTCCAAAAAAAATTGTATCTTACTCATCCATGATTAAAATGAAATTTTGCTGAAAGAGAACGTTTAATTAAGTCTTGCTGCATGACCTCTCCAGCTGAAATTAATCTTTGTTATTATTGATTGACGATCAAATTTTTCTCTTTTATACTCCGATTGCCGCATTTTCTCATGAACATATATGAATGCAATATAACAATAAACAAATCCAACTGGAAAATGACACATTATTATAAATTCAATGAAGAACTTTCTTATTAACTCCAATTTTATAAACACACACTAAGCTAGTTAATTAAATTCTCTTGAATAGAATTTAGCTCGCGAAAAAAAAAAAAAAACAGCGAGTCTTTATATCTCTGGAGAGTAGCAATCGATTCTAATTTCCTAACGCGGTTCATTTGTTCTCCTGTGAACTGTCAGTTTACAAACACAAACTTCACACGCAAGCGCCGTATTCGATCATACAGTTTCAGTAAACTTATTCTCACTGGAGATTATCACTCCCTGAATGTATATTATTTCACACACACAAGCTTCTTTGGTGATCATCATGTAGACAGATAATCCGTAAGTCTTCACAGCAGCAATAGTTACAGTTCCACTTACTTTTCTAAATATTCCTATACTATCACAGAAGCAATCGCTTACTGTTCATTAAACTATCACAGATGCTTGGCATGCTGTCATTTAACCTATCACAGTAGCTGAGGCATACTGTTCTTCGCACTTCAATTTTTTTTTCAACACCCAAATACTTCATACAGACTTTTCATTTAATTTGAAACATTTTCCTTAGAAGTACCTCTTTAGGTCTACATGGGGAAATAATCCTTTTATTCTTCCAGAATCCGGATATGCTAATAAATACGCTCCAGGATTCGGTATATCAACTATTATATATGGACCTGTATAAATTAGATTCCATTTTCTGATGGTCTTCTTCAACCTTGATGACTTGATGTGTCTTCTTAAAAGAATTTTCTGTCCAATATTGAAAGTCTGAATCCGTTTGATGTTTCTGTCATGGATTTCCTTTCGCTGTCTTGCTTTCTCCGTAATATTAATGAGAGCATTGCGAATTTTTTCTTCCCATGACATTTTAGTGTCCTCGAGTATAGGCAAGTTATCTACCCAAAAGTTTCTTGCGTTATCTCTGAACATCAGTTCATTCGGGGTAAAGTTTGTAGAACTATGAGGTAAATTATTATAAATCTGCTCAAACTCGGTCAAATAGTTTATCCAGGTAGTTTGTTTATCACGACAGTACGTTCTCATGAATCTGTTTAGTTCTCGAAAAACCCGTTCAGTTAAATTCCCTTGTGGATGATAGCAAGATGTAAATATCTGTTTTATTCCTAGTTGTGATACTAATTTTCTCCATAAATATCCATTAAATATCTTCGCATTGTCAGAGATTACAGATTTTGGAATCCCTGCATGAGGAATGTAGTCATTTACAAACTTTACTGCGGCAGCTCTTGCAGTTGCTGATTTTATAGGATATAGTTTAACATATTTTGTAAACACATCACAGAATCCAATAATGTACTTAACACCACCTCTGGATCTAGGTGGTCCACAAATACCACATGATATAAGTGATCTTGGTGCTTCAGGTATTATTGAGTGAAGCGCAATTTTATTTCCCTTGTTGTCCGGCTTAGCCTTTTGACAGAGAACACATTTTTGTATGACTTTGTGCACTTTTCGCCTTATATTTGGGAAGTAACAATAATATCTAATCTTATTAGCACACTTTACAACACCAACATGACCCCAGGTCAAATGTGTAAAACAAATTAATCGTTCTTCATATTCTTCGGGTATGCAGACACACCACTTTGGATTCTCAGCCTTCCCAGATTTAAAAAATAAAATATTATTCACAAGCCTGTAGTATTCCAAATTGACCATAGGATTTTGTTGATTGAATTGTCGTATTATAGCATTCCATCGTCGATCCTTCTTCTGAAGCTGAGCCATTGTCTTACATAAATGAATATAATATAACTTGTAATTATTTTCTTGAAGAAGAAGCACTGGAAATTCTGCCTTACTATATACGTCCAGTTCAGGTGTTATTCCTTCAGGAGATCTTGACAACGCGTCAGCTATAATATTTTCTTTTCCGGCTACATGAATAATTTGAAACTGATATTCTTGCTGCGCTTGCGTCCACCTTGACAAGCGAGGATGCAGCAACTTACAAGTTTGTAAAAAGGCTAGTGATTGGCGGTCACAATAAACGGCTATCCTTGAGCCATATACATAATAATTAAACCTTTTCAAAGACCAAATAACTGCTAAAGCTTCCAATTCCGTAGTGGTATACGTTCTTTCACAGGTGGATAAAACTTTGCTAGGAAATGCAATTGGACAAAAGGTTTTTACACCATCGATGTACCTAATTTGAAATAAACAAGATCCTAATCCCACATCTGATGAATCAGTGGCTAAACAGAATCCGACATTCATATCATGGTGGTATAATAATGGAGCATTTATCAGTTGATCCTTAGTTACACAAAAAGCCTTTTCACAATCATTAGACCATTGCCATGGTACATCTATCATCAGGAGCCGGTTTAGTGCTTCAGAGTTCATTGCTTTAGTTTTAATAAATCGACGAAAAAATGAAGCCAAGCCTATAAAGCCTTTCAGTTGTCTTCTGTTTCTTGGAGTTGGAAAATTTTTTATCGCACTAAACTTCGCTTCTGTTGGAAGAATGGCTTTTGCATTAATCATATGTCCTAAGAATTTAATTCTCTGTAGAGAAAATTGGAATTTTTTTTAGATTTGCAGTTATACCAGTTTGTTTGAACACAGCAAAAATCCTCCTAATAAGTTGTACATGTTCCTCCCAAGTTTTAGAGGCAATTAATAGATCGTCCACAAAAATTGTTATTCGACTATGTAGTTCTGGTCCTAGGGCATAGTCCAACGCAGAAATAAAAACTCCAGAGCTGATATTGAGACCAAACGGAACGACCTTGAACTGACGGCTTCTCCCTCCATATATAAAAGCAGTATATTTTCTTGAGTCCTTGTCAAACTGGACTTGCCAGAACGAACTCCTCAAATCAATACTGGTTGAATACGATACATCTTGAAATTTCTGTATTAACTCATCGATGTTCTCCGGATGTGTGCGCACAGGTACTATAATTTTGTTAATTTCCCTTGCATCTAATACCAATCGAACTTTTCCTCCTGGCTTTGGTACAACAAGCAACGGAGAACAATATGGGCTGTTCGACGGTTCAGTAAGATTCCAGTTTAACATTTTTTGTATCTCTTCCTGAATTGGTTGTTTTAATCGCCAGGGAATGGGATAGTGTGTGCGGCAAAATGTCTTATGGGGCTTAATCTGTAATGTACAAACACATCCTCTAATAATTCCGGGCTTTTCATCGAAAACTGACTCATATTCTGTTAATATATTGAATAATTGTTCCCTCTGACTATCCGTTAGGCAATCTGACTCAGTAATCTTCTGTTCGACTGTTCGTCTGAAATCCTCTACTTTAATTGACTTGATCGGTAGTCGGTACATATAATTATTTTCAGCACAAATCAACTGCACAGCAGCACCAGGAAATATCGCTCATACACTGCCTCCTTTCTCAGTAAGATCAGTGTAACAAATTGATCTTCGATTTTAAAATGCACCTTTTCTTCTACCAAGTCCAACTTGCAATTGCAGGCTTGTAAAGTTCCAATGCCAAGAATACAATCTACTAACAACTTTTCCACTACAAGGAATGTGCATTGTTTAGCTACATTTCCCATTTTTATCTCTATAAGCGTTTGTATCTTGACGTTCCGGGATTTTGCTCCCACTGCACCTATAACTCGGCAATTTTGTACTGGTAGGACAGGGATTTTCTTAATTTTACTAATTCTGCGAAACAAAGTTCCGGATACTACGTCTGTAGATGAAACTGTGTCCAGTACAACATTGGTTAAAATTCCTCCCACTTCTGTGATGATCTCAGACACAGGAACCCTTTTATCTTCGACTACACAGGCCTCTAAGTCTCTCGTCAATTCATATGTCATTAATTCGCCTTCGTTATATCTCAACATTGCCACGGAATTAATTTCGTTTAAAACAGGTTTGCCCCTTTTGTTTTCCCCGGCCGACTTTACGGAGCATAAAGCGGCCCTCTTCAGTTTAAATGTCGATTATTATTTCCTCTTGAATCGTCTACTACTTCTGTTATGACTGGTTGTTGTTGATGACTGGTTGTTTTATTTGCTTCAAATCGAGGGTCAGAATTTCTGTACGCATTATTATTATTTGAAAACTGCTGGTTCTGATAATCTCTTGCATTTCCAAACATTGGGTTGTATCTGTGAACTGTTCGATTGTCTCTGAATCTGCCCCTCGCAGCACTGTTATTGAAATTTCCATTTCTGTTGCAATTGTTTCCGTTGAATCTCTGACTATTCCTAGTATAATAATTATTAAATCCGTTTCCGTTCCGGTTTGCGTTTGGCGCCTCAATCGCTCTCCTCTGCATAACCGGTTGTCTTGGCCGATGTTCATCTTCCTTGATCATATCTATAGTGTCAAGCGTAGTCATGAAAGAGTCAAGGTCATGCTCATTAATATACAGCATTCTGTTTCTGATGCTGGCCGGAAGTCGAGATTTTAATATGCCAATCACGTCTTGTAGAGGCATAGGGTTATCCCAATACCGCGATTTGTTTATATATTTCTCAAAGTATTTCTTTAAAGACCCACGTGAAAAGGAAAAAGGTTCCGGTATAATACCTCATGCCTTAAACGTTCTTGTACTCCTTCGGACCAGTATTTGGATAAAAATGCTCGTTCAAAATCTTCATATGTATCCCAGCTGATATCATATCAGATGCCCATATAGCTCGTGACCCCTGAATATAACCGGTCACGAAACTAACCTTTTGCCACTCACTCCAATTTTTTGGCAATACTCCCCTAAAACTTCTTATAAACACTACGGGATGAACATTTTTCTTGTCTGGGTTGTAGATCTGGAATTGACGTTGTTTCAGCATTTTCTCCTCAGTATTGCTTTTACAATTACAGTCATTATGACTACCCTCATAGTGTTGCGATTGATGTTGATTGCAAAAACGAACGTGTGCATTAATGTCCCTGTCCGTACCTGATCGGTTAAATAATGTAGCTTCATTGATAGATCTTGTTATGGGTTCATTTCCTTCCGTGGAACACAAATCTTCTCGAGATAGATTTAAAGATCTCTCAATGTTTTCTTTCCATTGTTTAAGTTCTTCACCTAGTTGTTCTTTGGCTTCTCGAAAACCTTTATTAAATTAAGTTTCTTCAGAACTCGGGTAGCTTCATTGATAGATCTTGTTATGAGTTCATTTCCTTTCGTGGAACACATTTCTTTCCATTGTTCTAGTCCTTCACCTAGTTATTCCCTGGCTTCTCGAAAACCTTTATTAAATTAATTTTCTGCAGAACCCTGTGTTACAAATTGTATAACTGCTCTGACCGTATCTTCAATATTGTCTGAAGAAATGCTTTGCCTTTCCAAACTTAACTGCGAGAATTTTTCCGCGAGAATGTTTACCCTATGATCAACCTCGTCTTGTCTCTACTTTATGTTATTTATGGATTTATCCAAATTTTGGATGTCCTTCGGGATCTTGTCTTGTGAGTGTCTCAAATCCTGCATATCTGCTGACATGTCATTTACTTGTTGCTTTAATTCATCTTGAACTTCAACTAATACCAGAATTACCGCCATAGAACATTGCATCTGTTTTTGTGCTTGAACTATCTGTGGGATTGACTCGACCTGCTCTTTAATAGTATCAAGCTTAGTAGCAACATATTCAGTTAGCTCTAGGCGTAACTTCTTCGCATTTTCATTACACTGCTGGGTGACTTGCTCAATTTGAGCAGCTAATTTTAATTCTGTCTTTTCATTCTGAATTTTCAATTCTTCCGCAGTTTTATTTAATTTATCATCAAGTTTCTGAAAACTCTCTACTAATTTATTATTTAATTCCGCTTGATAGCATCTAATTGCCCCTGGTCTTTCACTTGATTGGCTGCTAATTGTTCATTCATTTCCCTTTTAGTCTCTACTTGCGCTTTAGTTAAGTCTGTTACATTTTTGGCTAACAGTGTTAACTGCTGCATGATTACAGTCAATTGGTTTATTTCGTCCTGCTCAGATGACATCGAAACACTTAAGCTTTGTTGTGGGGCATGACTAATGCTGCCGCTAGGCACTACTTCAGTTAAGCTAGCGTCTAATGTTTCACTAATCTCAGAAACAGCTTAGGGCTGTTGTGATTCGCTCTGCTGTTGCATTGCCATTTTATAAGCCGCCCTAGTAAGAACCATTAATACACAGAACAACAAATATATAAAGTCACTCGCATCTGAGTTAATAATGTCACTGACATAAACTTTGCATAATACTCACTTAGAATAAACACTTCCTATCTAAAGTTCAACCCAACATTCACTTAATCAATCTGATTCAAACCGATAGACATTTAAATAGTTATTCTAAATTTCTGTCTACAAAAATTTAATTGTATATTGTCTGGCCTGAACGACGTTCTCGTAGGTTGTGGCGAAATTGTGACTTCTGGAACAGGCCTCGTCTTCTTTTCTCTCGTGCACATACAACATAAAATTCACACAATGTTTAAGTAATGCTCAAAAATGTGTCCTGTCACAGTGAAGCCAAATTTAATATTTTTTTGTGGAATCTAAAATTTAAAAACCTCTCTCACACCGGCTTGATTTAGCTTCACTGATCAGGTTAGTAAAAACATGCGTATGTTAAGGGAATTTTCATTCACAAAGCAGGCTTATCACATTCACACAGTTCAATACTGTTCTATCCTGATTAAATTGAGTTTAACTTAAATTCCATAAGGTAGTGAAGCAATTTCGAAGTCTCGGTGCGACGAAAATTGTCAGTCGATCTCCTGGAAACATTTGTAATAATTATTAAGTTTCGGTGATCACATGGGGAAGACCGGAGATCTGCTGGTAAGACCGTGTTAGCCTATTTATTTGAAGTAACTGGATATCTTGAGCATACAAAACGGCAGGTTCGTCCAGTGTAAATCAGACGTTCCCCACTCCTCCCGTGCAACACAGCGTAGTAAGCAGACACTGTCAATAATAATCAGTTAAATAATACGCGAACACACTTACTTTAGTTTAGTTCATGTATTAAATTCCTTCTCATACAGAATCTCATCAAGATGGCAACTAGCTCAACAATACATACATATAAATCCTTCTTTCACGACTAATTGGCAAGAAGTCCTTCATTCTTTTCATAAGAGAAAACATAGATAGCAGAGAAGCTATTCCACGGAGTAAATGGACGCTCCAAGGAATAATTGGGCTTGAAACTACTTTGCATTTATAATCGGTAAGATAAGAAGAGATATTTCGAGATATGTACTGAGTTATGTAATTTATAAAATTTCTGAAAATATCGCGTAGAGACCGCTGCAAGAGACATTACAGCAGGATTCGAACCTGTGACCGTCGCGGTCGCTCGGCTCCAGACTGCAGCGCCTAGAACCGCACGGCCACTCTGGCCGGCCGATGCTGATGATTTGCTGTCACCATACCAGTAGGATTCTGCATACTAACCCAAAGGTGAGTTATGAAAGCTGAAGATACCTCTTCATGTAAAGAGGCCTCATTTGTGGATAGGATGGATGACACAAATCCTGGAATCGTGGTTGCCTGATGAAGAAAGCATAGAAAAAAATGCTCCAGATGTGGTAACTCTGTCGCTAGTAAGCCTAGTAAGCCCCGCACATGCTGTAAGTGATAAGGGTGGTAACAGTTGTCATAGAGAATTTTCCACACAGTCGTCTGGCTTACCCTGTACTGGCGGGCCAACTATCTGGTACTGACATGGCGGTCGCCTTCCACAGAATTAATCACATTTTCATCGAAGTCTGTTGTCCGAGCATTTTGGTTACGTTGTTCATGATCTGCTGCTTGCTAGGCAGGTGCGTTAGCAATTAAGCCAACTTGGTACAGCGGTTCTCATAACTGCACGTATTACCCTGGCACGCCTCTCTCCTCGATCCAAATTCTCACTGTCACACCAGTCTACTTTAAACTCCGCCTTACACGCGAACAGAATTGCCGACGCTCTCCATGTCCTAGAATAGCACTTCAGCATCGAACGTAAAAGAGGGATCCAGCCCGAAACCCAAGTGCATGTATTTAGATAATGAAATGACTCAATTTCAGAGATTTCTCGCTCTCAAAGATATTTTTCTGGCTGAAACGGCGAGTGAACATTTGTACCAACGCCGGGATTTGAACCCCAGTCTGCTGCCTACTACGCAGGTGCGTTAACTATTAGTCCACCTTGACACAAAAATTCACACAACTGCACGAATCACTTTGGAACACCTCCCTGGCATTCGAAACAGTTTCCAATAGTGGAATGGGTACATACATGTTTTTTACTGTTTTCCGGGGGAACTTATACCCTTCTTCCTGCAAAATAGTGTTAAGTTCAGGTAATGATGATAGCAGTAGGTAATGATCACGCACCCTAGTCTCCAAAATAGACCGCAAAAGTTCAATAATATTGAGACATAGTGACTATGGTGGCCACGGCAGATGCGACAATTCATCCTCGTGCTCACGAATCCAGTCCTTGTCGACTTGAACTGTGTGAACAGGAGACCTGTCGTCTTAGAACACGCCTTTATCATTGGGGGACAAGCGTTGTACCACGGCGTATACTTCATTAGCCAAAACAATCACATAATCCTTGGTAGTAATGCGAATCTGTGAACTGATCATGCAACCCATGGTATAGCATGATACAGCTGCTCAGATACTCGCCAAACCCTAGCCACGTTCCACGCTTGTGAATTAAACTCGGCCAGAAGTCGTAAACAGTTTGAAACAGTACTCAGCCAGCCAAATAACTTTTTTCCATTGCTCCATATTCCAGGTTTTATGGCTTGATCACCACATTCTCCTGTTATGGGCATCTGCTTCACTGATGAGTCGTTTTGAAATTCTAGTTCACCATGAAATTCACTGCTTCTTGAGCTCCCTTTGCGTTATTTTGGTGCTGACGTAGATCTCTAGGGCGACACTCAGTTCTGCAGTGACCTTTGCTAATTATAAATATTCCTGAAAATACGATTACTGAATCGCGCCGTGCTTGGACAGAACCAACAACACAGTTCATAAGGTGATTAAGGTAATGAGCGAGCTGTGGCACCCTGAAAATATCCTGAGTTCGGAGCTGGCGTGGCCGCACAGGTCGCTCGGCAATCCGGGCTCGTCAGCAACCTCGTCGTGTCGAACGTTAGCTGGAGCAAGAGGGCTATCCCCAACACGTGGTCCAGGCTGACAGCGTGGCTGGGAATTCCATGTTGATGCTGTGTCTAGGACTGTGATTTGTGTCGATGAAGGAGATTTGTATGCTAAGAGTACCAAAGGTGGCGGACTTTGTGAAACCATAATGGCAGATATTTCACAGTTCATGTAAAAATTAATAATAGCCAGAGGAATCATGATACCTTAAAAAGAAACATGTACATTACCATTATTTGTACGAAGATTCTGATGGTATAATCAGCTTTTCAATATCTTTATTAGTTTAAAGTTTAGTATCTGACTGTAAGTTATACAAGTAATACCCAGCAACGAATTTCCAAAATCTAAATGGATCATCCGATTTTGTCGATCGATATGTCTTTAGAAAGCTATAGTGTAAACCTGAAATGGTATGAATTACAGGCATGAGTTATTGGAGGTCAAAGCGGCCGATTACTATTGATCTCATCAGCCCATAAGTAATCCACAGTTACACGAAAAAACGGTAGCAGCATGCTTATAAATATATTTATTCGTCTATGTCTTTGTTTATATCCGATATATACTATTAATGACGAAATTGGTCAAATATTTACTGTGTTTTAGAAAGCACAGAGACATTAGGCTACCGGCCTACTCTTGCTTCTATTCCTTTGACATATGTTTATTCAATTTGTTTACGTATTTAATAAAGTGTCGTAGAGCGTGTTTATGGTCCAGATGTAGGTATAGTTATTTAATTTCAAGTTATTTAAATGTAAATCCAGTATTTCGTATGTGCTTCAATATGTTTGTGAGTGTGCGTTGTCTTGGAGACATGGCGGGAGCACTCTAGCCAATCACTGCGCTCGTTACTACGGTAGGGGACTACAAAAGGTAATGGAGAGACTGTATGGAAGTGGGGGAGGAGCATCGGCTGGCAGAGGACAGGACACGGGAGAGTGCTGGACGGAAAGACGCGACGGACGGTTGCAGGCAATACTTAGAGAGTGTGGAGACGTTCGCACGTGGTTGCGGGAGATAGAAATACTTCGTAGTGCCGACTTGTGCACTTGTGAGATTTCCGTGGCTTCTGCAGTGAAGACGTAGTATGCGTTTAGAAGTGAATATCTCGTGAGCTATGTTGTTGTTCATAACTAATTACGTAAAGTACAAATCTATTGTTTCCCTGTTATTCAACTTATATTTTATTTAATTGCTGGACCATCAACACTAGTAAGTGTTTTGCAGTAATAAATGGCATTCTTAAGGGTACTTTTGCTATTGTACTCATAATTTAAAGTCGTTAAAATAGCACCTGCAGATTTTATTTAATTGCAATCTTTCAATTTTAAATTTCTATGTTACATTCAAAATTCGCAATTGCTGAGTGATAGGAACCTTCGAACATTCGATTCATGTGTGTATTCATATTTATACTGTAGACTCAGCAGTATTTGGCATGTAATGTGGCAACTATGTATCCCAGCCCCTAGACAACGAAACCAGCCAAAACTTTTAATATTTCAGCTCTGAGTCTGAGGGTACGTAGTTGAGGGCCACCATTAATTTTATTTGAAAGCCCGCAAGATATAATGCTTTTCTTGAGATGCGACATCTAAAACGGAAACAATTGGCTGCGGTCCTGTGTTAGCTAAGTGCAGGAACATGTTATACAGACATGGCATAACATGGATGATACATTTTCCATAGCACATGAGACTGGATCACATTGTTTTGTGGTAGTAGTATAATATATCCTAAAGTGTAGAGAATAACGTACTCTGTCTGTAGATCTTCAAACTTTATATGAATTATGTCCAAGGATCGGAAAAATACTTAATGATCGACAGACTCACTCTTAACTCCGCCGATAATGTAAAAAGAGTTTTTAACGTCATTTTATCGAACTATCACGAGCTCATGTTAATTTTTATAAATAGATTAAAGTAAGGAGACAATGTCGGATGTTCTGTCACCCTCCCACATTTTGTCATAAAAATCCATTTACCACGTAACTTTCCAGTGTACTGATCTGAGTGGTCAAGAATGCACTGGGTCACATGAGATTTATTGGTGGAGGGAAGGTTACTGTCCGCACCGTCTCTCTCAGTGCTCTGCAGGCTATTCAGCAGATGTTCCCAGCAGATATGAGAGCTTCAAGACACTATCCACCCCCCGCACAGGCAAAAGAACGAGGGGAATTAGAAAGCTGACAGAGCAGTGAAATCAGCCTGCCAGGAAAATACAACAGTTAAACATAACGTCCCCCTACAGACTGTCGTTTAGTGGGTGACAGTGAGAGTATTGGGGGAGTTGGATAGGAAGTGTAGTGTCGGTAGCTGGACCGACACCGTGATGTGGATTGCTGAAAAAGAAAGCTTGACTACGCGGTAGCCGATAGCGCACGGCATACAGCAGACGGGCGTGAAGTCTGGAACATGAGAACTTATAAATGAATACGAAGAAAAGTATGTAGATGCTTTTTACTTAACTTTTATTTATTCCTTGGAATACATCTCTCTTGAATACTCGTAAGCTATAGGCACTGATACAAATGGCTCCTTGCTAGTTCGTAGCCATTAACTTCTGATGGCTATTCTGTCTCTCGGCTAATGAGAGAGAAAGGCTTCGTACAACTGGGCGATAGCTAGGTTCGCGTACAACTGGGCGGTAGCTTGGTTCTCGTACAACTGGGGTCGAGTCCACTCTCGTATCACGAGACCTGCCTTGGTGGTGGCGCTAGGTCTGCGATCACAGTGGCGACACGCGGGTCCGACATGTACTACATGGACCGCGGCCGATTTAAACTACCACCTAGCAAGTGTGGTGTCTGGCGGTGACACCACATTCCTCCCCCGCAAATCGGCGAACGGTCGTGTAATAAGGCTTCCGCCCGCCGTGGGGAGGACCACATGTTGACGTATGCGATGAGGTGGGGAGCCTAACAACAGGCGAGGCTGTGCCACCCGCACCCGGCCATCCGGTCCGAGGGGAGCTAGGAAACGCCTGCAAAACTAGTCCAGGGTGCACGTCAACATGCGGTGTATGCGCCCGTAAAGAAACAGGAGGGGCCAAAGTGTCGACCTCCATTGCGTCGGGGTAGCCGACGCGCGATGACGTCATGTGGTCCGGAGCGGGCGGGCGTTCCATGGCGGAGGACAGCTGGTCACGGGAAGCGATCGGCGGCGCGTGACCCTGGGAGGCGCTTCGCGGCTGCAACGAAGCGTCGAATGCGGTCGGCGGCGGCGGCGGCTGCTGCTGCTGCTGCTGCTGCGGCGGCGGCGGCGCGTCGCCATGGGGCAAAATGGAAGGCATCGTCGGTAACACCTGGGGATGAGGCGAGCCAGTAGATGGGTCCCCAGGGCGCTGACCGGACGGCACCGGCGCTGAAAGCAGACGGGGAGCGGCAGAACCCGAGCGACGACAGAGGCGCAGCTGATTGAGATGCCGACGCACCTCACCAGAGGCCCCCAAAACCAAATACATCGCGCGGCCGAGGCAGCGAAGAATGCGCCCTGCGAGCCAACGCCGTGAACCTCGATAGTTGCGATAAAATACAACGTCGCCTGGAGCAAAAGCAGGAGTCTGCCGCTGCGCAGGAACCTGATGCGGCGGATGCAGCAAAGACATCAAGGTGCGATGAGGACGACCGTGGAGCAACTCAGCCGGCGAGCGACCATCTCGGGGCTGAGAGCGATACGAAGACAAAAAGAGCAACAATGCGTCCTCCCGAGAATGCGACTCTTTCAATTTCAACATCTGTGACTTGAAAGTCCGGACCAATCGTTCAGCGGCACCGTTGGACTGAGGCGAAAACGGCGCGGATGTCAGATGTTGAATACCATTGGCCTGGCAGAAAGACTGGAATTCTGCGGACATGAATTGTGGGCCATTGTCGGAAACAATAGTCTGCGGAAGACCTTCAATGCAAAAGATAGCAGACAACGCTTGGATGGTGGCGGAGGACGTCGTGGAAGACATCCGAACAACAAAAGGAAAATTACTGAAGGCGTCGACCAGAACCAACCATCGAGCATTCCAGAATGGACCAGCAAAATCAATGTGCAAGCGTTGCCAAGGGGAAGTGGCTTTTGGCCACGCAAAGACTTTCCGCGGCGGTGCGGACTGTTGTTCGGCACACGCCGGGCACGAAGAACACATATTCGTAATCGCAGCATCGATTCCGAACCAAGTACAGTGCTGACGAGCAAGTTGTTTCGTTCGCACTATACCCCAATGTCCTTGGTGAAGAAGCCGTAAAACAGAGGACTGTAACGAACGTGGGACCACGACTCTGGACTGATCATTATCAGAACGCAACAACAAAACACCACGTCGAACAAAAAGTCTCTCCTTGTGAGCAAAAAATCGGCGAACCAACGGATCCTCGATCCGAGACTTTGACAAAGGCCATTGCGTAGCAACAAAACGTAAAACAGTAGCAAGGACAGGGTCAGCAGCTGTGGCTGTAGCGACACGACGAAAATCAATCGGAAACGATTCGACCACTTCATCGGTTTCCGAATCAATGAACATGCAAGCAAGTTCGGAAGAATCGAATGCTGTATCCTCAGCAACAGGCAAACGGGACAACGCATCGGCGTTTCCGTGCTTAGCAGTGGACCGATACAAGATATCGTAGCGGTACTGCGAGAGGAAAATAGACCAGCGAATGAATTTCTGCGCTGTACGTGGAGGTACCGGCTTGGTCGGATGAAAAAGCGATGTCAAAGGTTTGTGGTCGGTGATGATGGTAAAGTGACGACCATACAAGAAATCATGGAACTTAGTAACACCAAACACGAGAGCCAAAGCTTCTTTCTCTATCTGTGAATAATTTCTTTGCGCAGACGAGAGCAATTTGGACGCAAAGGCAATAGGGCGATCATGGGAGCCAACTTTGTGCGCAAGCACAGCACCGATCCCGAAATCCGATGCATCTACCATCAACAAAAGGGGTTTCTGGGGATCGAATGGCGTAAGGCAAGTATTAGAAAGCAACGCCGATTTCAACTGGCGAAAGGCGCGTTCACATTCCGTCATCCAGACGAACGGAACACCTTTACGGCGTAAGCGATGAAGCGGAGCTGAAATGGAAGAGGCATTGCGCACATATTTATGATAATAGTTAATTTTACCCAACACACTCTGTAGCTGTTTCAGATTTTGAGGGGAAGGCAAGTCGTGTATGGCACGGAGGTGCTCTGGACTCGGATGTATGCCTTGGGCATTAATGACATGTCCCAGGTATGGTAAGTCACGAGCAAAAAACACACATTTGTCCTTCCTCAAGCGAAGACCATTGTGCCGCAAGACCTGAAATAATGTTCGTAAGTTCGCAAGATGATCTTCTTCTGTCTGTCCGGAGATCACTATATCGTCCAGATAGTTTGCTGCAGTAGGGACCGACGCACAAATAGTTTGTAAATAGTGCTGAAACAAGGCAGGGGCGGATGCACACCCGAAAGGCAGTCTTCTGAAGCGGTACAATCCAAGATGCGTGTTAACCACCAATACGCGCTGGGATTCGTCGTCCACCGGTATTTGCAAGTACGCATCGGCTAGGTCCAACTTTGAAAAATATTTTCCCGGGCACAGTTTAGCAAAAAGATCTTCCGGGCGGGGCAAAGGAAAAGTAGCAGTCACTAGCTGTGGATTCACTGTGGCCTTGAAGTCCACGCAAAGTCTCAATTTTCCGGAAGGTTTTGGCAAAATTACTAAGGGTGAGGCCCAGAGAGAAGCTTGCACACGTTCAATTACACCCTGTGATTCGAGATCGTGTAACGTTCTTGCGACCTCATCACGCAATGCGTGGGGAACATTGCGCGCCCTGAAAAATTTCGGTTGCGCGTTTACCTGCAGTTCTAAATGTGCTTCATAGTTTTTAGCGCAACCTAAGCCCGGTGCAAAAACGTCTGCAAATTCGTCACACAGCCGGGAACACTGTCTGGAGGCACAGTCTGATTCACTGATAGGACCTGATTTACAATAGACATGTTAAACAACTTAAATAAATCTAGACCAAACAAGTTCACTGCAGAAGAAGAACGAAGAACGTAAAATGACACAAGTTTTGTTTGTCCCTTGAATGTTGCAAGAAGGCTGCACTGTCCTAACACAGGAATTTTCTGTCCGGAATATGTAGTTAGCTTAACATTTGCGGAACGCAACGGAGGTTTGCCCAGTTGTTTGTACGTGTCGTGATTGAGCAATGAAACTGCAGCTCCGGTATCGAGCTGGAATGGTATCACTTTGCCTTCAAAGTCTAAGTCCACAAAAAGTTTATTGTCCTGCTGACGACAAGAGCGACTGTTTTGTGCAATTGGAACAGACACTGGTACAGAATCACTTGCGAATTGACGTGATTTCCGGCGACGTCGACGCACAGTTTTTGTGGGACGATCACAGTCACTGTAAGAGAAAGTGTCACTGGACGAAGCGGAATTAACGACATGAATGTCCATAGGCGAAGGTCCACGAGCCTGAGTGTCCTTGGTTCGATTCCGGCGCGAAGCAAAGGGCCTGGAATGATCGTGATTGTCTGATCTGAGTTTTTTCTGGCAAACACTTTGAACATGTCCTTTCTTATTGCAGAAAAAGCAAATAGCTTGGCGTGACGGGCAATGTTCACGCGAATGTCTAGTAGCACACCGCGGGCATGATTTCACTGCATTTGTGGGCTGGCGCGGCACACCTGGCTTAGCACGCGGCGGCAGCTGTGCGGACGGCCGCGAGGGCAGTTGACCGGGCCGCGTTGCGCGAGCGCGCCCGGCGGGCCGGTTAATGTTACACACAGCTGGCGAAGTTTCAAAAGATTCCTGAGCACAGTCAAGTGTGTCCTGTCTATCCAATATGTCTATCACTCGTTGAAGGGAGGGATTAACCAGTTTCAAAATTTGCTCCCGTATACGAACATCAGAAACGTTCTGTGCAATTGCATCACGCACCATGGTATCTGAATAAGAAAGACCACAGTCACATTCAAAGGCACAGTCCCTAGTAAGTCCTTGCAATGTTGCTACCCACTCCCTATTAGTTTGACCGGCCGTACGTTTTGTACGAAAAAACGTATACCGTTTTGCAACCACATTAACTGTTTCTTTGAAATAGGCATCTAATGCAGACAAAATTTCCTCGTATGACAAAGTTGCTACGTCGCGGCGGGGAAACAATTTCACTATCACACGGTATGTGGACACACCGACACAAGAAAGCAAAAACGGCTGCCGCTCATTACCTTGAATTCTGTAGGCAGCCATGTGAAAGGCGAACTGACGAGACCACTCTTGCCAGGTCTCGTGGTTCGGGTCGTAGTGCCTAAAAGGCGGTGCAACGGCAGGTTGTGGCTGCGGTAGCGGTGAAGCGGCTGCGGCCGCATCGGTGTGCAGCGCACGTTGACCCTGGACGAGCTGTCCAAGGGCATCCAGTAACGCCTGCGTCTGCTGATTCTGCAAGCGATAAAATTCGGACAGTACATCTGGAGAATGTGGCGAAGCCATGACACAAATAAATGTAAGCAATCAGAAATAAATGTAAGCAATCAGAAAAAGGTCCTTTTCCCTCGTCGCCAATAATTGTAGTGTCGGTAGCTGGACCGACACCGTGATGTGGATTGCTGAAAAAGAAAGCTTGACTACGCGGTAGCCGATAGCGCACGGCATACAGCAGACGGGCGTGAAGTCTGGAACATGAGAACTTATAAATGAATACGAAGAAAAGTATGTAGATGCTTTTTACTTAACTTTTATTTATTCCTTGGAATACATCTCTCTTGAATACTCGTAAGCTATAGGCACTGATACAAATGGCTCCTTGCTAGTTCGTAGCCATTAACTTCTGATGGCTATTCTGTCTCTCGGCTAATGAGAGAGAAAGGCTTCGTACAACTGGGCGATAGCTAGGTTCGCGTACAACTGGGCGGTAGCTTGGTTCTCGTACAACTGGGGTCGAGTCCACTCTCGTATCACGAGACCTGCCTTGGTGGTGGCGCTAGGTCTGCGATCACAGTGGCGACACGCGGGTCCGACATGTACTACATGGACCGCGGCCGATTTAAACTACCACCTAGCAAGTGTGGTGTCTGGCGGTGACACCACAGGAAGTGTCTGAAAGTGGAGAGCAAGCAAGTTGTGGTCAGTCAAACCAGCTATTCGACCATGTCGCACTTCCAAACTGGTGCTCCCTCGCCGTCGTGCCGGACACTCTGCAATGATGCATGTGTACCTCTTATGGCATGAAGACCTACCGCCATGCCGTGTTTGGAGCGTCCAGCTTCCGGTGCAGCATGTTTTAAAGTGGTGTGTTTTCTATGCTGATAGGGGGGAAGCCTTTCGTCTACCGAAGGAATTACCCTCAATTTTAGGCGATGACAAAAAAATAGCAAGTAAGCAGTTGACATTTTGTGTGAAGTTAGTGTGGTGTCAGCATTCTTGCCAATTTCAATTAGACGAAGGTTTTAATGCTTTAGGGTGGATCGCCTTATCAGTTTCGTGATCAACCAGCCGTATGAAAGCCATTAAACAGTTTTATTAATAGTATTAAAATATGATTACGATATGAATATATAGACTGGAGCTTGTATGTGAAGTTTTGTATGACTGTTGTAACATCCAGCTACTGTTACTGACGTAGAACCTGGGTCGTTTTATGTAACAGCCATGGTTATCGGTGTGTGGTAACTTACGTGAGATATGAAATTCTATAAAATTACAGGGTTGCCACCAGCCCAAGACCTTCTTTACACACTAAATATCAGACCAGAGTGGAAAATTTTTTGTGAACGGATTCTTGAAATTCCACGAGTTTAAAGTAATTCAATGAAATTAAGCAAAAATCAAATCATATAATCACACGATAAAATAAGTATTGAATTAATAACTCCCATTGCTTCTTTTTACAGCTTGCCAAAACAACACTGAAATATTCTGAGGAAACATAAGCATTTGGCCCACTGTATTTTGCAACAAAAATGACGGTGTGGTTCGTGAGAAAGAATACGACAGAACACAAAGTATTAATTTTCTATGAAAACGTTTATTCTTAAATTGGCACGCGACAAATGAGACGAAAACATCGTAATCCAAAAGCTGGTTGGTGCCCAAGCATTAAACAGCACACTGAACAAGTTAAAATAACAGTTTCGTATGGGAAATGAAAGGAAAAGAAAAGGAACATATAGACTTATGCCTCAAACTTGATTCAGACAAGAAGATAAAGTTCGGAGAGACGTTAAGCATCACCATAAACTTGCACTTACGGCAAAGGAATTTATACCGACTAAACAACTGAAACTAGTACGGGGTGTTCAAAAAGTTTCTCCGCATTGCCGTATGATTGTTAGCCGCGTGTGCCATAGTGAATATACCGAAATGAAACTCAGTGAAATACAAGTTATTAATATATTGAATATTCATTTTTACTTATAAATTTTCACATTAAATGTTGAAAGTGCCTCCCCCCCTGTTGTTAAGTACAAAATTCAGTTCGTCTAATCACGTTTCCAAACACAAGCTGTAACATTTCTTCTGTAACGGAATCAGTGAAAGTGGATACTGCAGTTTTCAATTCATCGACGGATTTTGGACTGTTTTTATAGGCAGTTGCTTTCGCTGCATCCCAGAAGATGAAGTCAAGTGATGTTAGGTCAGGCGATCGTGGAGGACAAAGTCCCTGTGAAATTATGCGATCACCAAAAACATCAGCAAGCAGTGACATTGAAACGCGAGCTGTATGTGCGGATGCAACATTTTGTTGAAAATAACCCAAGTTCTCCTATGAATGGGTACAGAATATCCCTGCAGTATCGTTGTGCGTTTATTGTTTCGTTGAAAATTTAGGACCCACAATCGGACGTCTAAAAATTGCAATCCAAAACCCTATTTTCACGGAATGAAGTGGTTCCTCATGAATAAACAATGAATTTACAGTCCCCACATACGAGAATTTTGCGAGTTCATGTACCCGGGTTAATAAAACCACGTCTCATCAGTGAAAAACGTTTCATTAAGAATATACCTTCCATTTTGTTGAATGAAATTTTTGAACCATTGGCAATAATGCAGTCTCTTGCCATGAGCAGTATTTTTCAGTTCTTGCACGACTGTTACTTTGTACGGGAAAAGTTCTGATTTTTTTCCTTGTGTGGGACATTCCGACACTAACATCGATTTCCTGGGCTAGTTTCCTTTCTGACTTGTTCGGACCCATGGACATTTTATGGGAAATATCGAGTAGTTAATCCTCAGACAAAACGCTAGGACGACCACTTCTCGGTGCATCTGTCACTGAACCCGACTTCGGAATTTCTTAAAAAAATCTCGCACAGTATCGCGATGTGGGAGTGTTGTCTCCGGGAAAACTGAATTAAATGTCTGACGAACTGAAATTGTGTATTTACCGCCAGCTTTGAACACTTGGGCGACTAAAAACACACGTTCTTCAATGGTTAACATTTAAACAGTGACAAAAACGAAACAAACGAACAAAGAAACTGAATGGCTCTGAGCACTATGGGACTCAACTGCTGTGGTCATCAGTCCCCTAGAACTTAGAACTACTTAAACCTAACTAACCTAAGGACATCACACACATCCAAGCCCGAGGCAGGATTCGAACCTGCGACCGTAGCAGTCGCACGGTTCCGGACTGCGCGCCTAGAACCGCGAGACCACCGCGGCCGGCAAAGAAACTGAACTTAAACGTTCACGTCAAAACCTAACGACACACACAAACGATACTACTGACGCTAGCTGAAATAAACGAAACAGTGGAATGTTGGGAGAGTCCGCTTGAAGGGAAGTAACCCAGGCAGGCGAAGAATAATACGGCACACGCGGCTAACAATCATGCGGCACTGCGAAGAGACTTTCTGAACACCCCGTATAAGATACGGGAATTCGCTTATAGATGATGAAAGGGAGAGAAAAAAAGGGTAAATAAATTACTCATTGAGCAACACCTTATTGAAACAGATAAAAACGACGGAATTATGGAGAAAATAACACACGACTGTGAGAGTAAGACTGAACCATGAGGAAAATGCAAATAGATCAACGAGTCCATGAAAGCTGAAGGTTCCACCAGTTCATGCAACACCTGGTCACTACGAACAAAAGAGCTTACCAAAATCTCACATAATTATGAACATACAGGTTCTCAAATAGCGCTTTAGATAGCACTTTTGACGCTGATCATTTAAACTAACAAGGATTACAAACTGAAATACATAAATCTGAGCTGAGAGCTCACTGAACGAAGAACACGTGGAAGTCGGTATATCTAATCATTCATAAAGCCGCCGCAGGAAAAGACATAAATTAGAACAGAAAGAAATACATGCACAGTTATTACTTTCTCGCAAAGCAAAGATTGCACTAATTTGGCCTAATCATAACGCAATGTTCCACAGGAACAAAACACACCTAGAATATTGAATAAGTCGGAACTCGTAACGTTAGTGAAGGTTTATGCTTTCAGCTGAACACATCCTGGAAAAGGAGATAAAACGCTTCTGTTAAAGTGAAGAACATCCACAGTCACAAAACATTTTAGTAGCTAGACCGCACTTAAGAACTAAGAACAGAATTTACCAAAGACCAACAGGAGAGAATGAACAGATCTCACCAATAGCCAGCAGTAGAGTGCCTCTCTAGCGACAGAACCCAGAGAACTACACAGGCGAAATGGAAACACCAGAAGGGTCGTTCCCGCCAGCACCATATCAGAAAAACAAGACACGGAAGGTGGGGGTAGACTTCTTTGTCCCGGACAGCAAAATGGTTCAAATGGCTCTAAGCACTATGGGGCTTAACATCTGAGGTCATCAGTCCCCTAGACGTAGAACTACTTAAACCTAAGGACATCACACACATCCATGCCCGAGGCAGGATTCGAACCTGTGACCGTAGCAGCTGCGCGGTTCCGGACTGAGGCGCCTAGAACCGCTCGGCCACCGAGGCCGGCCCGAACAGTAAGTTGGTTACTCTACATGGCTTCTGAAAAGACACATACACTCATTCATTCTTTAACACAAAAGGTAAGGTAAACGAGGGAACATGATGATATCGGAAGTCATATAAATACAGGATGGGACAAATACAAATGGCTCGGAGAGCAGAGCTTGGTGGAGTACTCGCCCGCATGATCGAAGTGATGTTGTTGTGGTCTTCAGTCCTGAGACTGGTTTGATGCAGCTCTCCATGCTACTCTATCCTGTGCAAGCTTCTTCATCTCCCAGTACCTACTGCAACCTACATCCTTCTGAATCTGCTTGGTGTATTCATCTCTTGGTCTCCCTCTACGATTTTTACCCTTCACGCTGCCCTCCAATACTAAATTGGTGGTCCCTTGATGCCCCAGAACATGTCCTACCAACCGATCCCTTCTTCTCGTCAAACTGTGCCACAAACGTCTCTTCTCCCCAATCCTATTCAATACCTCCTCATTAGTTACGTGATCTACCCATCTAATATTCAGCATTCTTCTGTAGCACCACATTTCGAAAGCTTTTATTCTCATCTTGTCCAAACTATTTATCGTCCATGTTTCACTTCCATACATGGCTACACTCCATACAAATACTTTCAGAAATGACTTCCTGACACTCAAATCTATACTCGATGTTAACGAATTTCTCTTCTTCAGAAACGCTTTCCTTGCCATTGCCAATCTACATTTTATATCCTCTCTACTTCGACCATCATCAGTTATTTTGCTCCCCAAATAGCAAAACTCCTTTACTACTTTAAGTGTCTCATTTCCTAATCTAATTCCCTCAGCATCACCCGATTTAATTCGACTACATTCCATTATCCTCGTTTTGCTTTTGTTGATGTTCATCTTATATCCTCCTTTCAAGACGCTATCCATTCCATTCAACTGCTCTTCCAAATCCTTTGCTGTCTCTGACAGAATTACAATGTCATCGGCGAACCTCAAAGTTTTTATTTCTTCTCCATGGATTTTAATACCTACTCCGAATTTTTCTTTTGTTTCCTTTACTGCTTGCTCAATATACAGATTGAATAACATCGGGGAGAGGCTACAACCCTGTCTTACTCCCTTTCCAACAACTGCTGCCCTTCCATACTCTTCTACTCTTATAACTGCCATCTGGTTTCTGTACAAATTGTAAATAGCCTTTCGATCCCTGTATTTTACCCCTGCCACCTGTAGAATTTGAAAGAGAGTATTCCAGTCAACATTGTCAAAAGCTTTCTCTAAGTCTACAAATGCTAGAAACGTAGGTTTGGCTTTCCTTAATCTTTCTTCTAAGATAAGTCGTAAGGTCAGTATTGCCTCACGTGTTCCAGTATTTCTACGGAATCCAAACTGACCTTCCCCGAGGTCGGCTTCTACTAGTTTTTCCATTCGTCTGTAAAGAATTCGTGTTAGTATTTCGCAGCTGTGGCTTATTAAACTAATTGTTCGGTAATTTTCACATCTGTCAACACCTGCTTTCTTTGGGATTGGAATTATTATATTCTTCTTGAAGTCTGAGGGTATTTCGCCTGTCTCATACATCTTGCTCACCAGATGGTAGAGTTTTGTCAGGACTGGCTCTCCCAAGGCCGTCAGTAGTTCCAATGGAATGTTGTCTACTCCGGGGGCCTTGTTTCGACTCGGGTCTTTCAGTGCTCTGTCAAACTCTTTACGCAGTATCGTTTCTCCCATGTCATCTTCATCTACATTCTCTTCCATTTCCATAATATTGTCCTCAAGTACATCGCCCTTGTATAGACCCTCTATATACTCCTTCCACCTTTCTGCTTTCCCTTCTTTGCTTAGAACTGGGTTTCCATCTGAGCTCTTGATGGAAATACAAGTGGTTCTCTTTTCTGCAAAGGTCTCTTTAATTTTCCTAGTAATTTTTTTTTCACTTGCTGCTTATTTCTTTATGACTCACCTTCTGATTGAATCGTTATTTGTATTATAGCCCCTTTAGCCGCTGTGATGAGTCGTGAGGTATGAGATGATGTGTATAGATCATACCATCTCCCATCGCACAGTTGCCCGTGTCCGCCAGGTGGAGGCAGGCCTTTGTATTCCTTTCCTGTTTGTTTTCTTTGTCTTCTTTAAAATTTTTCTTGTTGATCATCTCTTGTCATTTGTGTCTTCAGAGAGAGAAACATTTCGGAAAGTAACAAAAATTTGGAAAATCGAAATATAAACCATAATCATATTATTAGGAAGAATAAAAACAGTAGATAATGAAGATGATAGTGGAAGAATGTCCCTTCACCAAGTGCGAATGACGGTGAGTGCCTCGGAATTATCCATCAAACCGCCGACCACCACTCACAGTTCTTCATCTACTTCTAACAACCACCCTAGTTTCCTAGTAACTAAATCTTAATCTTTACAATATGTTGTCAGTATTTTCTTTTTCTACTCAGATACAGAGCTATCGAGATTAATGTCATTTTTTAGCTATTGTGTTGTCTGTTTAGTATGTTTCTTCATTTCCATTTACGGTCTTGTCGGGATCAGTATCATCACCTGATTCCCTGTAAGGACCAGAGCTGTTTTCCACCCTGTGGATTCCTTCCTATCTTTGCATGTTCGTTCTCTGGCTCACACATACTCTCTACTATCATTCTGAGTACATCGTCAGTGAGGGTGTTTAACATTGTCCATTGATTTGTCTCTGAGCATTGCGTGTATGGTCTCTTGAATATTGTTGAGGTTTAAGTGTAATGTGTGTTGGATGTTGGTACTTTGTCGGCGGAAAGAGACGATATGTCCAGGAAAGCCTTCTTCCGCACATGTGCATGTTAATGTCTGCCTCAGACTCACGCGATGTGCGTGGGATAAGGGCCGTGTCCTGTTAAAAAGTGGACCATACCGTGGTTGGATCCATATGTTTGAGTTTTAGTCTTTTCCTTACGTCGGGAAAGAACTAGGGTAGCGTGCAGCCCTTATCACTTGTGTCCCACTCATCTTACCAGGTGTCTACCATCCAGTTGGCGTTCCCCGTCAACTGATACTCCAGTGATCTCTCAAATCTGGTCGTGCCCTCCGACCTTGTCAGTACATAGCCGCTGTATATCTTCTCGTAATGTCTGTTGGGTAAATCCCGAGCACCACACAGAGTGATTACTCTGAGGTGGTGCCGAAAGTCTAAGTAAGCCACTCCTTTGTCCTCGTCTGAAGAGGGTCCGATTTGTTGATTGGCTCAACCTGTGAGACCATATGTGGGAGGCGAAGCTAAGTACCGACTCGAAAAGAACAGTGGTATGTTCGTGTAACTGACGAGGGAAGTTTAAATTGTTCTGAATTTAGTCTTGCCAGTTTGTGTAGTATTTTTTCTGCCTTGTTCGTGACAATGCGCATGCGTTCATGGAGGTTTTCCTTTTCGTCTGTGTTTACCAAAGATAGCGTGTGGTGGGTGATTGTTGGTTTAATGTTTCTGGCCCCTGTTTTAACACTAATGTTTGTCTGGAGAACCACTTTAAGTAAAGTTTAAGTTATCTTTTTATCTGTTGTGCTGAATTTGTTGTTGTGAAATCATTGTGTTCTACTTGCTCTTTCTTCTAGCTGGAACCTATTGTTAGAAGAAACTATGACCAAACGGTCGTCTGCGTTAGCGACAACTCCATCTGTCCTTGTTGTTATCTTCATTAGTTGCAGGAGGGTTTCACTAGTGATGTCCCCAGAAGATGGGGCCACAGTTCGACCATTGGGGACAGCCTTTTGTAATTTGTTTGAAGCTTTTCGGCCGTTCATCTGCCATTCGATCACTCTGTTCTTAGAATAGTCTAGTAGACTGTTGTACAGTGTTTTGGGAACCTCCAAATTGTTTGAGTTTCTTGAACACTGAGGGCCACCAGAGATTATCAAAGGCACCCGTATTTGTCGATCATAATTGCCATTGCATACTTAGCACAGGTGTAGGTAATTTTTAACGTTAATGGTTTTAATGGTTGATGGCATCATCTATCGACTTTCCCTCTCTGGAGCCGAAATCGTGTTGGCTTAGGCCACGGAGAGCGCCTGTAAACGCCTGAACAGGAGCTTGGACCTTGGCAAGTGTATTTATGAAATTTAAACCTTGGAATCTGATGGGTACTGACAGCTGCCTTCTTTATTATGACGGCATTAGAGATTTTCCATACTGTATGTACCAGACATGATATGCTGGTCTCTTGTGACAGGCGTCGGGGGTGGGGGAAATGGAATTCGGTAGGATTCTGAAACATTTTCTGGTGAGCTGCAGACACATTTTATGGTGTTCGGGCAAGTTTCGGAACGTTTTCTGACTTGTTCAAAACAGATCCTGTCTGTTGCCATTTTCGGACTAAGCGTTCTATGGCACTATTTGCTGACACTTTGGCACCATTAAACGTCTCATCAAACAACACATCACAACTTCTCCACAACTTTTTTGTCACGTCACTTCATACAGCGAACACTCGCTGCTTCACTGTGAATACCATCGTCCACTTTGCATTTCTCCGCTCACACTGACAGCCCTCACTACGCTCTGAACCGGTGTGGATCACGTGGTGGGCGTGTCACTAGGTGTGGTTATATGCGTAGATTGACGTCCTTTCGTATCCACTCCTCTGGTCCACCTTTATTTGCCCCACCTGTACAATAAATACTAATGCGCAGTATGTTTACACACAGAACTGCACATGTATTTTCTGTGGAATTATTGAAAACTTCGAATGACGAATGTTTTTAATACAACAAGTTTACATAAATCTGCTTCAGCATACTTTTACAACAAATTAAAAATAGTCGGCATTGAGCTAATCGCTTTACAAAAAGAAGACAGAATTATTCTACTATATAAAAACCCAAAAACTAAATTTTTATTTTCTCACTCCAGGTCCTCTTAAAGGAAGTGTCTGATTTAATCATTACACTGACTTCTAACACAATGTTTGCTGCTTGACATTTTACTGTGTGCTGTCATTGTTGGCGCAATATGAGGTCCATAAATGAAATTTTAGTTAGGATTCTTCAACGTGCTGAAATTTATTTCCCAGAAAGTGTTCTCAATAACCAACCCCGCCTAACAAAATTTTCCGAAGACGAGGTCCTGCTTTTGAGCCATTGACCAGGAAACAAACATTAAATTGCCGTGGCGGTTAATGACACTCAGAATACAAAGAGAGTTAAGCAGTTAAAGCGAGGGGGAATTTTAACACACAGGGGCGCAGAGAAGCATGGAAATTATGCGGCTGTCTGCCTCTTGCAGGTGAATCGTGCCCAGGGAGTTGACCGTGGCCGGAGAGAAAGAGAGAGGCTTCCACAACTCTGCAAATCAGATGCAGACACTTCACTCAAGAAGAGCGGGCATTTTTAGAACAGAGCGCGGCTTTGCGGCGGGCCCGCTCGCGGCGGCCGGAGTATTTTTTTTTTTTTCCCCCTCTCTCTCCCTTGCGGGCGCAGCCGGCATAACTCCCCACTGAATGGACGCTAAGCGTGGGAAGGCCCGGTGGGACGCGCGTGCCACAGGCCCCCTGCTAATGCCGCACTACCCATTATGTAGCCGCAGAAATCAGAGTCGAGGGGTCTCGAGGACTCCGCCGTAATGCTATGTCTGTGGGCAGCGAGTTCTCGAGAGCGGCCACTCCGCTGTTTACCTACGTGAGCGTCCCGCCATTCAGCACAGCGCTCTCGTCCCGTCGTATTTTTGTTCTCAGGCTGTACGAATGCTCGTGTGTATGTGTACACGTGTGTGTGTGTGTGTGTGTGTGTGTGTGTGTTAGCAGTCAACTTCGTCTCTTCTTTCTAAGAAACGAGCCGGCCGGACTCGAGAGGCTATTCCAATTTTTGTATGTCGAACTTTGATTCAAATTTTCCGGCCAGGCCTCCCTTTCACTGAATGCTTTCAATTTCTCCCTCTCTCTCCCCCTCTTTCTTCCCCTCTTGCCCCTCCATCCCCAACCCCCTCGCCTGTATCCGTACCCACCGCCCAGCAGTCAGCGTTTCGTGGTTGCTCCCTACTTCCGCCATCGGCTGCCGGCAGTTTGCTGCATGAATAAATCCAGGGGCAGGCGCATACGTTTCCTGTGCTCTCTCTTTCCCTTTCTCTCACGCACACACACACACACACACACACACACACACACACACACACACACTCATACACAGCTAGAGCGATACCTCGCAGGTTTTTCAAGAGCCTTTTGCTCGCCACTCGAAGTCTCGCAGCAAATGCCAAACCGGTAACGACACGTCCCGTAAAGCGACAGACATCCCTCTGGCGTGGCACAGCTTTTCAGTTTTTTTTTTTTCTGCCGAATGGAAGTCGAGAAGCATTCCCTGTGCTACGGATATATGCAAATTATGGAACTTCTAAAAAGCAATGTTTACCTCTCGTTCGGTGGATTCCAGATTGAAAGAGAGGCAACAAGACTCCACATTCTAATAGTGAAAACTTTACACGGTTGAAAGTCTCATAACAATACGAGGGACGTTTCGAAATTAAGTATCGTCACTGTTTTTGAAAGAGAAGATAGTACCCCAGGTGGCATAAACAAATGCCGTATGACTCCACATCCTTTGATGGTTCAACGACAGAAGAGGCATCAGCGAAGGAGAAATGACGCATGCGTAGATAGCCGAAGAAGAGCGAGTAGCCGCAGACCTGTGTGCCCGAGGTTATTCAAGTACAAATCACGATGGCAGACACCCTCCGCCATTCCACGAAAGAGACCGAGGCTCTTGACTGAAGGTGCTGTGTTCTCGGACGACAACGCAGAACCACACACAGCAAGGATCACACAGGATCCGATTCGTCACTTCCGATGGCAGAGATTAGATTACCCAGCATACAGCCCCGATCTTGCCTCATTGGGCTTCCACATGTTCCCCTCACTGAAAGCCGCTCTCTCGGGTAGTAGGTTGCAACCCAGTACTGAGGTGGAGCAGGCTGTGCGGCAGTTACTCGCATCACAGGGCACCGAGTTTCATCAGAGTGGTTTCTTCAAACTGACTGCAAACTACGACATATTTCAAACGTCGGTGGCGACTATGTCCAAATGTTGTCTCATATCTATATTTCATTATGGAATTGTGTCTTTGTTTTTGAGGATAAAGTTTCTGTTTGAAAACCAATAACGAAATTGAGTTTCGGAACGGCACTCATAGAGGCATAAATGTTCCAGTAAACATGGGTTCCCAAAATAATGTGAATATTTGGTCATGAGCCAAGACTGATATACAGGGTGGTCCATTGATCGTGACCAGGCCATCGTGGTCTCCTGACCTTCATTGCTTACGTTTTCCGCCCTCACAATCATATTCCGCACATCAAGACGCTTCATTCGAACCCAAACTCGATAAGATAAAGTCAATGTTGTATGAATTCATGTAAACGATACGCAAATAACAAGTGCGCACCGGGGTTGAGATATTCGAGGCTGGCAGACACACATACATTCAAGACATGATGGTCACAATAGCTTTTAGTTTGGGAGAGGCGGACCGCACGCCGAGAGGCCAGTCCCTTCAGAGGACGATTCAGCCTATCTACGTTGGATGGCGACCGCCCGTGAATCGGACAGCGTTTGCCCGAGTGAAACGGGAGAACGAAGCCGTGTTCGACTTAAAAGCAAATTCCGCTACATTGTGTGGGAGCGCCCAGCCTACGCATTCTTTACAAACATAGCACGCAGTTTCAGAGGTTTTCACAGGGAGACAGCAAACGCCGATGCTACAGATTTCCGGTTTGGTCGCCTTAAACAAAACGTCATTCCCCCTATTTAGAAGAGCAATGCTGATTGGCAGACGATATTCCTGACGCCTTGAGCTGAAGGAGTAATGGAAGAGACTGAAAGATATACCCCTTCACATCTGGCGTGGAGAGGGGTCATTCCGTTGTCGCTCTTGGAGCGAGAACACGTAACGAGAGCGTGTCCGCTCGTACGTATACTCAAAGAGCGAGGAACAAGTCTCTCATCAGTACTTCACTGGCAGAGCACCTCTGTCGAGAGCGAATCGGAAGTCGACTTTATATTGAGTCCTTGCCATAAAGCGTTTTTCACTGTGTTGGCCGCCACACTTATTGTGCGGTGTGAACGGACAGAGTTATAGTTACACGCCTGCGAGCGAAATTTTGAGTGGCATCACGGTGGACTGGTTATCTGACCGGTGTACCACGCCAATAGTTAGACTAGGGGCGAATAGGAGTCCTTGACTTCATCAAGGCATTGGGAGAATTTGATTGGCAAAGGTCAATCCAGATAGAACGAGAGTTATCTTATTTGTCAGCAACGAGCGGCGCAGACAGCAGTAATCGCAGCTTACGGTATTGTGCGCTACAGCTATTGCGAGCCCCATATTTCCTCCACAACAGTACACTTCACTGCATTTCACGCGCGACAGCCTCGACCAGACCTAGCAACATTCTAACGGATAATTATTGAAGTTGAATAGGCGCGGCTCTCAACCATTCTGCCAAGTCAATAACAATACAAATTTCATTAGCCAATCCTATCTTTAAGAGGTAGCTTCACATTCCGAAAAGAACCCGGAAATAACTTGTTCAGTTCATAACTAAAAGTGTCATTGTGATTTTTCAGAATTTTTGCAAAATAAATAATAATTTTCTTTAGTTTCATGTTTTTCTTACACTAACTAGCACTACTCCAGTACCCAAGTATCCCACTAGTTACGTAAGAAATTTTGTGAATTTTTGTGTCATTTCTTTACAGCGGACGACACCAGAAGATATTTATTGCTGAAAGTTTTTCAGGCATTTCTCTTTAGAACGTTAGGAGCGTCTGTCTGACTTCTGTAGTAGTGTGGGGGTGGAAATTATGGCTCACAATTTTAAATAAACAGTTGGCGTCCGCAGCTCGTGGTCGTGCGGTAGCGTTCTCGCTTCTCGCGCCCGGGTTCCCTGGTTCGATTCCCGTCGGGGTCACGGATTTTCTCTGCCTCGTGATGACTAGGTGCTGTGTGATGTCCTTAGGTTAGTTAGGTTTAAGTAGTTCTAAGTTCTAGGGGACTGATGACCATAGATGTTAAGTCCCGTAGTGCTCAGAGCCGTTTGAACCATTTTTTTGAACAGCTGGCAACAGGTAGGTTTTTTGAATTAAAATACAGAACGTAGGTACGTTTGAACATTTTATTTCAGTTGTTCCAATGTATACATGTACCTTTGTGAACTTATCATTTCTGAGAAAGCTGGCTGTTACAGCGTGATTACCTGTAAATACCACATTAATGCAATAAATGCTCAAAATTATGTCCATCAACCTCAATGCATTTGGCAATACGCTTAACGACATTCTTCTCAACAGCGAGTAGTTCGCCTTCCGTAATGTTCGCACATGCATTGACAATGCGCTGACGCATGTTGTCAGGCATTGTCGGTGGATCACGATAGCAAATATCCTTCAACTTTCCCCACGGAAAGAAATCTGGGGACGTCAGATCCGGTGAACGTGCGGGCCATGGTATATGGTGCTTCGGCGACCAATCCACCTGTCATGAAATATGCTGTCCAATACCGCTTCACCCTCACGCGAGCTATGTGCCGGACATCCATCATGTTGGAAGTACATCGCCATTCTGTCATGCAGTGAAACATCTTGTAGTAACATCGGTAGAACATTACGTAGGAAATCAGCATACATTGCACCATTTTATTGCCATCGATAAAATGGGGGCCAATTATCCTACCTCCCATAATGCCGCACCATACATTAACCCGCCAAGGTCGCTGATGTTTCACTTGTCGTAGCCACCGTGGATTTTCCGTTGCCCAATAGTGCGTATTATGCCGGTTACGTTACCGCGGTTGGTGAATGACTCTTCGTCGCTAAATAGAACGCGTGCAATAAATCTGTCATCGTCCCGTAATTTCTCTTGTGCCCAGTGGCAGAACTGTACACGACGTTCAGAGTCTTCGCCATGCAATTCCTGGTGTAGAGAAATATGGTAGAGTGCAATCGATGTCGATGTAGCATTCTCAACACCGACGTTTTTGAGATTCCCGATTCTCGCGCAGTTCGTCTGCTACGGATGTGCGGATTAGCGCCGACAACAGCTAAAACAGCTACTTGGGCATCACCATTTGTTGCAGGTCGTGGTTGACGTTTCACATATAGCTGAACACTTCCTGTTTCCTTAAATAACTTAACTATCCGGCGAACGGTCCGAAGACTTGGATGATGTCATCGAGGATACCGAGCAGCATACATAGCACACGCCCGTTGGGCATTTTCATCACAATAGCCATACATCAACACGATATGGACCATTTCCGCAATTGGTAAACGGTCCATTTTAACACGGGTAATCTATCACGAAGCAAATACCTTCCGCACTTGCGGAATGTTTCGTGATACCACGTACTTATACGTTTGTGACTATTAAAGCGCCATCTACCACAAAGAGAAAAAAGTGGTCCAACTAAAAGATTCATAGTTCCTTACGTACTACACGAATATGTAATAAAAAATGGGGGTTCCTATTTCTAAAAAAGACACAGTTGATATCCGTTTGACATATGGCAACGCCATCTAGCTGGCCAACCATAGCGCCATCTGGTTTTCCCCTTCAAGCTAGACGAGTTTCGTTCTTTTTAGTTTCTTCGTTTGATACTTATTTCGTGAGATATTTGGCCCGGTCGCTATCAATGGACCACCTTGTATAACCATTGTCCAAGTTATTATTAAAGTATTCGAAATGTAAACTTTTCTAATTCGTCTGAAATTTCATCAAAGGCCTATCTTAATCAGAAGTAAAATATTAACTGACCAGGCTGCTTGTTACAATTTACTGTACACTAGTACCTGTTAAAGAACGTTGGCTATGTGTTTCCCACGACTTGGTTGCAATAGTGCACTCGTCTCTGCATTGAGTTACGAACTGTTTCAAACACCACCAGGTTATCTCATAAAGCATAACAAGACTGCACAATTCGCTGCTGCAGTTATTCACCCACATCAAAGGTAATGATGCAACTCCCGCTTTTGAAACGACACCAGACGGAAACTGCAGAGGGTTGAAATCAGATGGAGACAGTCCGTAGTCGACTGCAAAAAGACTCTTGCTATCGGCCTGAGAAGTATCGCTCGCCACGAGGTGGCGAGCGTGCAGCGACCGAGCTTAAAGAAGGAAAGTACAGATCGGCGGGGACAGTGTTGGACGGGCAGTTGAATCTGATGGTTTACCGCCGAGTGGATTGCAAGTCGTCGTCGAGGCTGAGTTTGCGGCAGCCACGAGGTGATGTGGTGTCGACGTATACTTTAAAACTTATAGTGGACGGAATTGGAAGCTGAGGAATGCGGGGACGTGTTGTTAAACTCTCGTGTGCAGGCTTAGATGGAAATACGTCTCTCTGAGTGAAAGAAGTTTCTCGTTGCGACTAGTAGAGTTGGCCGTTGTAACCATATTGGGTGACGGCATTTGCCGGCTCGCTGAAAGTGGAGTACGATCAATGCTACGCGCCGTTAGTTGATGTCACTTTGGGAAGGCGTTGTGCCCTGATGGAAAGTTGTTCAGTGTGGTTAAACACTATTCAGCTTTGCTTTGAAGTGATGTGGGTGGGCATCTCCAAGTGCCGCGCAGGATTAGCCGAGCGGTCTGAGGCGCTGCATGCATGGACTATGCGGCTGGTCCCGGCGGAGGTTCGAGTCCTCCCTCGGGCATGGGTGTGTGTGTTCGTCCTTAGGATAATTTAGATTAAGTAATGTGTAAGCTTAGGGACTGGTGACCTTAGCAGTTAAGTCCCATAAGATTTCACACACATTTGAACATTTCATCTCCAAGTCTGTAAAATTTTGTTCGTTGCCTGTGTTCAGTGTGGTTTGGCCTGCTCCTAACAGAATTGAGCTTTATTAGCCTTATGTTAATTTGGGATGTCAATGTTTCGGTTACTCTTCGAAAAAAAGATGTGACAAGTTTCTTTTAAAGCTTTTGTGTGATATCCATTTTATTGTGTTATCTTAAACAGGCCGAGTTTATCAAAAGTACATCCTTGTTTAATAACCTTAAGTTTTCAATCATTGCCCCATTTGCTTATCGCAGTAACCGTTCACTAATTGTTTGCTATTGAACGGTTATTGGTAGAGTGAGTTGCCTTTTGAAGTAAAGTAATTGATGAGTAATTTTGCGGCGCCATTACCTGACGACGTACACATTTTATTTATAGCTGGGTTTTAAAGTTTTCACAATAGTGAAAATATTTTATTAATTATAGTTGTTGTCATTGTGTTACAACCCCAAGCCCGAGGCGTGATGTGTCCTTGTGAAATCATTATGTATGTTTTTACATGTATGCTCGTTGAAACTTCCTGGCAGATTAAAACTGTGTGCCGGACCGAGACTCGAGGCCGCCCGTGTGGCCGAGCGGTTCTAGGCGCTACAGTCTGGAACCGCGCGATCGCTACGGTCGCAGGTTCGAATCCTGCCTCGGGCGTGGATGTGCGTGATGTTCTTAGGTTAGTTAGGTTTAAGTAGTTCAAAGTTCTAAGGGACTGATGACCTCAGAAATTAAGTCGCATAGTGCTGAGAGCCATTTGAACCGAGACTCGAACTCGGGACCTTTGCGTTTCGCTGGCAATTGCTCTACCACCTGAACTACCCAAGCGCGACTCACGACCCCTCCTCATAGCTTCAATTCTGCTGGTACCTCCTCTCCTTCTGTATGTATGCTCGTTTCTTGTTTTAGAAGTTTTCTGTACCAATCTGTAATCAGGGGGTTCATGATACGACAGACGGCCGATGTTCGCATAACGTGGAGCCCTGGGGGCGTGTTGTGCCCGGTTTTAACAGTCATTGTAATTACCAGCATTTTTCGTTACAGCTATTTATTTGATGTAAAACATTGTAATAAAGGGTTGTCAATTTTTTGTGTCTTCCCTGCACGCTATGTGGTTTTCTACTCTATACAGGAGCGAGGTACAGATGCCCTTCATGAAGAGAGAATTCAGGTATTAATTTATTCTACATCTAATATCAAATATTTAAAATAATACGTAACTTCGTTGCTGAAGTTAGCAGTGTCAGTTGATAACAGTGGGTTTGAAAGTAGAGATATATACAGGTACAAAAGATTTATGTATCTGTCACTCTTCAGTACAATGTCCAGTCAGAAGTTGTCGACCGCTGGCCACTATAAAAGTCTGCAAATGTTATTCAACTGGCAAGCACAGCGAAATGGGATCAGTCAATGAATGTTCGAACTTATGTACACCCGCCGCTGGAGCCCCGGAGAGGGGCTGCTTTCATCTAATAGGCAGCGGCGTAGTCGTTCGTGCCAGCACCCTCGTGCCGCGGTGCCGGTTGGGAAACGCGGCGGTGTAACTGCCGGCGTTTGTATTTGAAAAGTGCGGCCGACTGAATGGTGGCCGTTGCCGCAAAATTTAAAATTGTTGCCTGTGGGTTATGTTCCTACGCGCTCGCAAGTTTGAACGTGATTTTGTCCTTTCTCTTCTGTTCCAGATTGATCTTTGGCTGATTTAATTTCTTTGAAATTTAATCGTAAATGTACAGTATATGACTGATTTTCTAGGCTAAGGTACCTGCGCTTCTTGACCCATCTGTTTTTGAGCAAATTGGCGAATTAGATGTACTGCTATAACTGTATCAAAGTGTGCCGTTACGTCATTACGCATGCAGTGGAGGCCGGGGCACGTTTAAGCACGGGGCACGTTTACGGAGAGCACTTTTCTTGGGAGCCATTCTTGCTACAGCGCTACCTAGTACTGCCATCTGCTGAGGTCTCCCACAAAGTTCAAGGCATCAACTGACAGAACATCTTAGCACGAGGAGCACATTTGTGTTTTTCTGCAAGGTGAGTGAATTTTATTACTCAAGTATCGAAACCCCTAGGGAGCATACCCTTCAGAACTGGGGCTAGATAAATACATGTTCTTGTTTACGGATTCTTCCCTTCTGTTCCACATTTAAGCTTGTATAACAAATATACTGTTTCGTTCTACTGATTTTTATTTCAAACCAGTTTTCGGCTTATTAGGCTATATACAAGAAACAACTGACTAGGCTCTCAAATGGACACTAGTTCTTAGGCAACCAAATATTATAAACAAAGACACACTCCTCTTGCATAGAGTGTTGTGCATCAAACTTTTTTCTTAATGTTGAAATTATAATTTACACAATGGACTAAGTTAAGTACAATAAATAACTAAACTACACAATATTACAGATTAAATGGTTATAATGCTAAATTTTGTGACTGAGAAACTGCTAAACTGATCACTCCCCAATTAAGTTGTGCAACAAACTTTTTTTTATCACTGTAAACTAAACTTTAGGCAATGAACAGTATTATACAAAATAACTTGTGTATCAATCGTATCAATAATTGTGTCAAAGTTTTGACCCTTTATTGAGTTAAGTGAACTAATATTTCAGGTGTTCTACTTTGATGAGGCTTCTCCCAGAACGATCAAAGAACCCATACTATTGGCTGGAGGAAAGTTGTTTTGTCTGGGCACAACAGAAAGAATTGATTCTATGAGAGCAAGGACTGAAAAGAGCAAGAAATTACTAAAAGCAAGAAAAAGGGAAAATGTAAATAGGCCTGAAATGTGAATAGGCCTGCTTCTGATGTCATCATTAGTGTCCTGTCCAAAGGCAGGTTTTCACATGGCAACTCTCCATGCTCTCCTGCTTTCTCCCATCCCCTTCAGGTCCACGTAATTTAAGCTTCCCTTTATGTTGTTTATCACCTTGTATCTCCTCCTTCCTCCCAATTTCTTCTGACAAAGTTGTCATTCCAAAACGTCTGTTACGAAGCACTCCTGTCTCAACGTCGCATCAAGTTCATCTTCCTATCTCTTATTACCTGCAGCAGTCTGACTAGGAGGATGAAAATTGCCTTTGAATTAACTGTTTAAAAGCGATACAACCAATCAAACAGAAATCAAGAAAGGGTCCAGAGCCTTAGATGTGGAAGGCGGGCTTACAAATATTGTGCCACAGCATTACTTTTTTGTTCGCATAAATTGCAACTCAGACAATAATGATAAAGAGGCCTTCAATTAACATTCAAACTTCTGTATGAGGAGCGTTTATGCTAGCAGTGCAAGTTCGCCGAAAAAGTTTGGTTAGTACCAGCAAAATTTTTGTGTTTTACCGTTTTACTCGGTGTAAGTGAGCCTGTAACTTTGTTTACCGCCAATAAAAGTATTTTGAAAACTTTTGTGGTGTGTTTTGTTTACTCATTATTGTGTTCTGTGATACACGTAAACGCGCCCCCGTAGGTGTGTAAACACGACCCATAACCGGGGCACGTTTATGCACTCAACTTGGTCCTATACATAATTTTGAATTGATAGTACAAGTTATACTGTAATAAACATGTTAGAATATCAAACAATTTTAAACACGACAAATCTAACCAAAATATTTAAACAGTTCCCAAAAGGAATGCGCGTAAATGTGCGCCGGTCTCCCTTGCCTTATTTCCCAAAGTTACACTAGGAGAGCACCGTCAAGCAATCCTGAGAGATTCCGTCGCAGAAATCGAAAGTATTCTCGTCCATCAAATTTTCTTGCAAGACTCTTTGCCCCAGTGACACGTTTACCGATTATCCGTACCCAGAAACTAAGTGAGAAACATCGCTGACTTGCTCACTCACGAAAAGTTGTGAGTGTATGTCACATTTGTGCCATATGAGAAGGGCCATAATCCAGAAGTCTTCATCACTTTAGACAAGAAATCTTTGAGATGATGGCGACAGTGTTGGAACACTTACAATCATTCCATTACAACATCCTGGCTCGAACTGGTGTTGTAATGGAATGAAACCCGGAACGCGCCGCGAGAACTTAAAAATAACGAATAGCTTTCATTTAAAAAACACGCACACTAACTAGGACAGTATTGCACACTGAGATAAATGCATATTTTGAATTATCTCACAAAAGCCTCGTTAGCGGACCCATCGTTACTAGAGCGTTTTTGCATTTATTATCGTATTTGACTTTTCGCTATGAATAATGATACACTCTGCAGTCCTCCAACACGATTTTCAGATCCACACTGCAGGTTTCCGGAACCTTCAACTGTGAAAGTTAAAATGGAGCTGCCCAGTAATGGAAATATCATAGAATGAAATAAAAATAACGGTCAGATTTGTTATATAAAAGTAACAAGTACACATTTGGTGCGCCTTTGAATCATACTCGAACCATGTACAGCAGATTAGACTGAACGATCTACATAATCCACCAGAAAAAAATATTCGAGAACGCTTTAAATTTCTAATATTGGAACCTAAGCATTCAACTTTAAATTCTCAATAGGCACCTCATTTGTTCTAGATGAGTTTAAGAATCATTCAAAGGCGACCCATGTTTCTCTAATACATACTGCTGAGAAAGAAGTCGCAACGTCAAAATGTAATCGATGTAGGCTAGTGAAATTTCAGGAAAACATTTATCTTAGTAACATATTTAACTGACTAACATTGCAAGCTCACAGGCTAATGTGAGAGCGAAGAATCCATTTCAAATTTGAAATACTGGTACATTAATAATCTGTGTAGCCGCCACAATACTGAATGCAAGCATGCATACGTCCTCGCATTGTGTTGTACAGGTGTCGGATGTTAGTTTGTGGGACGGAGTTCCATACCTGTTGCAGTCGGTCAGTCACTGTATGGATGACGAATGCTGTTTGTGAATGATGCAGGAGTTGTTATCCGATGTTGTCCCATATGGGCTCCATTGGAAACAAATCTGCTGATCGAGAACGCCAAGGCAACATGTCGACACTCTGTAGAGCATGTTGGGTTACAACAACGATTTGTGTCTATAGTGGAGACAGGTTGATTGTAGGTCCTCAACTGGCCTATTTATAACCAACATATGGCCGTGACTGGCACCGACGCTTAACCAGCTTTCATAATAAAACACAACAGACGTCGACTCAGACCTCCAATGAGCTCTCGCTTGACAGCACTGATGTAGCAAATGGTGGTGGTTTGGGGTCTGTGGAATACACGTTACAGGGCGTCTGACTCGGAGCTGTACTTGAAGTAACAGTTCATTGTGTCACTTTGGTGCCAACTGCAGCTCGAATTGCAGCTGCAGATGCGGTACGATGACTACGGTGCGCCAGAGCCATACGCCGAACACTATGGTCTTTGGTTCAAATGGTTCAAAAGGCTCTGAGTTCTACGGGACTTAACAACTGAGGTCGTCAGTCCCCTAGACTTAAATATACTTAAACCTAACTAGGCTAAGGACATCGCACACATCCCTGCCCGAGGCAGGATTCGAACCTGCGACCGTAGCAGCAGCGCGATTCCGGACTGAAGCGTCCAGAACCGATCTGCCACAGCGGCCGGGGCACGGTGGCCTTTCCTCCCGGTAGTACCACATGGTCGTCCGGAGCTCGGTCTTATTGCGACCGTACAATCTCGTGGCCACCGTTCCCAGAAATCATGTGCAGAACATTCCTGCCAAGTCTTTATGCTATATAGCAGAAGGAATATCCAGCTAACATTAGCTCACCACGTCAAATCTCAAAGGTAACTAACGCTCAGGATCGTTACAGCGAGTATTTAAAGCAAACCTGATTTGTATCCTAATAGTGGCGCTACTAGCGCCACTCTTACATGACTGGCGTGAAATTGGAACAGATATCATCTTTCAGATGTAAAAACGCGCCTACCAACTTTCGTTCATGTTGAACGCCTCCTTCTTAACGTTGGGATTTTTTTCCGTATTGTATTACTTACGCTTAGACAAATCATTCCGCAAAACATTTGGTCCTTTTTTCAGAATTTTATTATACTTAAAATTATTTTTTGACACTTAAATATCACACAAATGCAACTTTTAAATTATTTAATTATTTAGCGTATGGCGCTACACACATGGTTTATACTTACTACATTATGAAATTACATGATAAAATACTTTTAAAGTTCAAAGTAGATAGGCCTTGAATACATGAACCGCTTTATACATTTACAAAGCAAACAGTAGCTGTTCGTGTAACATTTCAGTTTTCCGTCAGATGACTGTTGTTGCTGTGGTCTTCAGTCCAGAGACGGGTTTTATGCAGCTCTCCATGCTACTCCGTACTCTGCGAGCTTCTTCATCTCCAAGCAACTACTGCACCCCACATCCTTCTGAATCTGCTTAGTGTATTCATATCTTGGTCTCCCTCTTCGGTTTTTACCCTCCCCAATACTAAATTGGTGATCCTTTGACGCCTCAGAACATGTCCTACCAACCGATCCCTTCTTCTAGTCAAGTTGTGCCACAAATTTCCCTTCTCCCAATACTATACAGTACCTCTTCATTAGTTACTTGATCTACCCATCTAATTTTCAACATTCTTCTGTAGCACCACATTTCGAAAGCTTCTATCCTCTTCTTGTCTAAACTATTTATCGTCCATGTTTCACATCCATACGTGGCTACACTCCATATAAATACTTTTAGAAAACACTTCCTGACACTAAAATTTATACTCGATGTAAACAAATTTCTCTTCGTCAGAAACACTCTTCTTGCCATTGCCATTCTACATTTTATATCCTCTCTACATCGACAATCATCAGTTATTTTTCTCCCCAAATAGAAAAACTTATCTACTATTTTAAGTATCCCATTTCCTACTCTAAATCCCTCAGCATCAATTGATTTAATTCGACTACATTCCATTATTATCGTTTTGCTTTTGTTGATGTTCATCTTGTATCCTCCTTTCAAGACACTGTCCATTCCATTCAACTGCTCTTCCAGGTCCTTTGCTGCCTCTGAGAGAATTACAATGTCATCGGCAAACCTCAAAGTTTTTATTTCTTCTCCATGGATCTTATTTCCTACTCCAATTTTTTCTTTTATTTCCTTTACTGCTTGCTCGATATACAGACTGAATAACATCGGGGATAGGTTACAACCCTGTCTCTCTCCCTTCCCAACCAATGCTTCCCTTTCATGCCCCTCGTCTCTTATAACAGCCATCAGGTTTCTCTACAAATTGTAGATAGCCTATCGGTCCCTGTATTTGACCCCTGCCACCGTCAGAATTTGAAAGAGAGTATTCTAGTCAACATTGTAAAACTTTCTCTAAGTCTACAAATGCTAGAAAAGAAGGTTTGCCTTTCCTTACTCTATCTTCTAAGATAATACGTAGCGTCAGTATTGCCTCACGTGTTCCAACATTTCTACAGAATCAGAACTGATCTTCTCCAAGATCAGCTTCTACCAGTTTTTCCATTCGTCTGTAAAGTATTCGTGTTAGTATTTTGCAGCCGTGACTTCGGTCATTTTCACATCTGTCAACACCTGCTTTCTTTGGGAATGGAATTACTGTATTCTGCTTGAAGTCTGAGGTTATTTCGCCTGTCTCATACATCTTGCTCACCAGATGGTAGAGTTTTTGTCAGCTCTGGCACTCCTAAATATTTGTAGTTCTAATGGAATGTTGTCTACTCCCTGGGCCTTGTTTCACCTTAGGCCTTTCAGTGCTCTGTCAACTTCTTCAGGCAGTATCATATCTCCCATTTCATCTTCACCTACGTCCTCTTCCATTTCCATAATATTTCCCTCAATTACATTGCCCTTGATAGACCCTCTATAAAGTCCTTCCACCTTTCTGCATTACCTTTCATCCGTGCTGCGGCTCGCGTTGGTGCCGTTGCTAGGTTGGCATCGTTTAGTTGGTATAGTTACGGTTGTCGTCTTCTTCTTGTGTTCATTGGCGCCACTCCGTTTGCAAGCATTTTCTTTCCGCTAGTGGCAGCAGTGGCGGTTATCGATATCTAGTAACGGTGGTACTATCTTTTGGGTGACGTTGTGGTGTTTCCGTGTGGTATGAGTCGGGACTTCGGTCGGGGACGGACGATCGGCCAGGTCCGCGCAGCGCGGGAACACGCTGGGACCACTGGTGGCCGCTGCGGTCGCAGGTTCGAATCCTGCCTCGGGCATGGATGTGTGTGATGTCCTTAGGTTATTTAGGTTTAAGTAGTTTTAAGTTCTAGGGGACTGATGACCTCTGATGTTAAGTCCCATAGTGCTCAGAGCCATTTGAACCAACCACTGGCTGCACGCATGCTCTGCCGGATGGAAGGGCTGTAGTCGCGAGGGGTACAACTTCGTTGTCAACCGGACCCAGGATGTTTAAGTTGAGTGGACCTTAATTCAAGTAGTGAAATCTCCACCACTGTGAGATCTCGCAACTTCCTTGCGTGTTGCTGTGTCGCCGAGACGAAGACCAGCGAGTAGAGCGATTGGGGAAGGCGAACCTAATTAGCCTTCCTCCACTTCTGATTATTAATTGTTGCGTTCTACATGTTATTATTTGCGAAGTTCAACCAGTGGTATTTTTCCTGCCTAGTGGCCGCCAACGCCTCAGTTACCTGGCCTGGACCTTAGTGTACGTTACAGCAGTGTTCTTTTCTTCGCCGTGCCGCTGCTGTCCGGTAATGTGTGTAGTTCGACAGCTTCCATGATTTGTGGGCCCCGTGGTGTGATTTTCTTTTCCTACTCTACTTTAAAAAAAAAAAGTTAATAACTGTCATTTCAAATTTGAAGATATTTAACTGTTTCTTAAAGGAATGCTAGTCAGGTCTTCAGCCATGAAACAGTATTAAATTATTGCTGTTGGAGCCTTCAGCCGAGAAGTAGTTTGAATTTGTTGTCATTAAGGTCTTCAGCCGTGAGTGTTACTTGTCTTGAAGTTTTAATTAGACAACTGTATTCTAGTTGTGAGATTTTGATGACTGTTCTTTTAAAAATATTTTAATAACTGTAATTGCAAGTTGAAGAAGTTAACTGGTTCTTAAAAGATTGCTATCCAGGCCTTCAGCCGTGAAACCGTTCTTAAAACATTACTATGGGAGCCTTCAGCCGAGAGATAGTTGAATTTGTTGTCATTAAGGCCTTCAGCTGTGAGTGTTATTTGTCATAAAATTTTTAATTAGACAATTGTATTCCAGCAGTAAGATATTGATGATCGTTCTTTTAAAAATATTTTGATAACTGTAATTGCAAGTTGAAGAAGCTAACTGGTTCTTAAATGATTGCTATTCAGGCCTTCAGCCTGGAAACAGTTTTAAATTATCACTATTGGTGCCTTCAGCCGAGAAATAGTTTTGAATTTGTTGTCGTTAAGGCCTTCAGCCATGGAACACTTCTTAATTTATTGTCACCTTTTATTTGTTGTTGTTTCCAAATAAAGCGTACGTGACTGTAAAATAAACTAACCAACAGCAATTGATTACGGCCCGTCCACAATCATAACCCAATCCTGCCTTACTTGGTACCAAGTCTCACCCTTCTTTGCTTAGAACTGGTTTTCCATCTGAGCTCTTGATATTCATACAAGTGGTTCTCTTTTCTCCAAAGGTCTCTTAAATTTTCCTGTAAGCGGTATCTATCTTACCCCTAGTGATATATGCCTCTACATCCTTGCAATTGTCCTCTAGCCATCCCTGCTTAGCCAGTTTGCACTTCCTGTCGATCTAATTTTTGAGCCGTTTTTTTCTTTTTGCCTGCTTCATTTACTGCATTTTTATATTTTCTCCTTTCATAAATTAAATTCAATATCTCTTCTGTTACCCAAGGATTTCTACTAGCCCTCGTCTTTTTACCTACTTGATACTCTGCTGCCTTCACTATTCCATCTCTCAAAACTACCCATTCTTCTTCTAGTGTACTTCTTCCCCTGTTGCTGTCAATTGCTCCCTAATGCTGTCTCTGAAACCCTCTGCAATCTCTGATTCTTTCAGCTTATCAAGGTCCCATCTCCTTAAATTCTCGCCTTTTTCAGTTTCTTTAGTTTTAATCTACAGTCCATAAACAATAGATTGTGGTCAGAGTCTACATTTGCCCCTGGAAATGTCTTGCAATTTAAAATCTGGTTCCTAAATCTGTCTTGCCTTCTTTCATTGTTCTTAAACCAAGCTTTAGCTGTGATTAAGTTACGCTCTGTGCAGCGTATTCCTGAAAATGAGCTATAATGAAACTAAAATAATGCTAATGAAAAAATCGATAGAATATTAGTCACAAATATTAATGATTCAGTTTTTCGTATTTACCATGATTACATTCAAGATATTAAATCCTTCTTTGCGAAACAGGAACTCCCGATGGTCGATTAAATGAACTATTTGTCCATTTCCCTCTCTTCGTTCAGCTACAAAATTTGGACAAAAATCAGTTGCGTAATTTCTAGGGAGTCTTGTGTTTTTGTTCCACTCAAATATTAAAACAAAAGTCACTTTTCTTTTGCTAATGACGTTATACTGTTCGCTTCCAGAGAAGATCAACAACTAAGTAATCAGCAGATTAAGTTTCGGCGTATTCCTGAAAATGAACTATAATGAAACTAAAATAATGCTACTGACAAAATCGACAGAATATTAGTCACAAATATTAATGAAGTCACAGAATCATTTGGCGAGTTGTAATAGAAGTATTCAGCAGACGTAGTTTCAGCGGATTCCCGAAAATGAGTTATAATGGAACTAAAACAACGCTAATCAAAAAATTTGTAAAGTATTAATCAAAATCAATAATGAAGTCATAGAATTACGTATTTGGCGAGTTCTCCGACTGTATTGACAACAAATAAATAAAACGAAGGTTAAAAACAGACTGGTTTGCGATTGATAAACAAAATATAGTTCCTTGTTGCTTACATAGTACTGGTAACTGGGACGTCAATTGTCAAAAATAGTTTGTGGAGAATAATGGCTATAGCCCATTGTCTACTCAACTGTGTCTATTGGTTTCTAATCATTCATTCTCGATATCGAGGCAGCTATGGCTCGAAGCAACCAGGATCTTGAGCCGTAGTACTTTAGAAATTGATAGCAAATGGATATCGAAGAATCAACACAACTAACTGGAGAAAAAAATAGTAAGTGATTACCTTTTATCTTTCGTAACAAAATAGTTTCCGAAACGTAGCTACCGAAAAGCAGCGTTTACAAACACTGTGTATTACAAGGTTTGACTTTACGTAATCAGATACGGATTTAAGATGAGAAAACCATTACAAAGATGACGGTTGATCAAAGGGTAAAAGAGATACATGTTAGGCTTTGGTAGGAGAGATAAGACCGATCAGGGAACTAAATGAATTGCAAAAATTATATGTAACTTAAATGGAAGCTAAACAGAGGAGCACGAGCCAGGTAACAAAGTCCTCCCTCGGGCATGGGTGTGTGTGTTGTTCCTAGGATAAGTTAGTTTAAGTAGCGTGTAAGGCTATGGACCAATAACCACAACAGTTTGGTCCCTTAGGTAATCACACACATTTGAACGTTTGAACTCATGAAGGCACAACATGGAACGCATCGATGAAAATGAGTTGTAAAAAATAGATCTTAATTATATTTTATTAGATATGCAAAAAAAATGGCTCTTACCGCTATGGGACTTAACATCTATGGTCATCAGTCCCCTATAACTTAGAACTATTTAAACCTAACTAACCTAATGACATCACACAACACCCAGTCATCACGAGGCAGAGAAAATCCCCGACCCCGCCGGGAATCGAACCCAGGAACCCGGAGTGGGGGGGGGGGGGGGGGGTGAAGCGAGAACGCTACCGCACGACCACGAGCTGCGGACTTAGATATGCAGCCTTAGGGCTCTATGTATCGTGAAAGTAATAAAGTGAAACATCCGTAATTTTACTGTCATTCCATAATTTTTTGTTAATCTCAAAGAGCATTATGTCGAAAGCTATGGGGAATTTAAATGAAATGTTGGGAATAAGGGTACGTGTAGCCAGTTGAATGGATGGTAACTGAACAAAAGGGTTTCTTAAGAAAATTGTGGAGATACAACAGGACTTGGATGACGATCTAAAGTGTAGTAGTGGATGTTAAGAACAGGGGCATCATGTATGGCTATAGAAACATACAGAAAAGTTTGGAGGACGGATTTATCCTGCAATGCACTATATACCTGACTGCTGATGATGATAACGATGATGATTCCTGGTGACTCCGTTAAAAAATCTAAAATCAGCAATACCTTTCATGTCTTGCATAATTTATGGTATTCAAGTTACACAAGGTGACACAGAACGTCCAGCGATAAGATGCGACTGCAATAAGAAATAGTACAATACTCATAATAAGTACTCCATCAACGACATGAATAAGTGTGTGACTGTGTCACAGCTCCTGCGAAACTCCTAAGAACGTAAGCAACTATAAACTCAGTCAACAGTTTGTAATTTTTGACATAAATATTGATCTTCATTTCTAGCAAAGAGGGTCTCGGATAGATAGTGCTATTAAGGAAATCGGTTTTCTATTATTTTCAGTTCAATTTAACGTATTGGCATTTATTTTGAACCTGATCATGACGTAACGGTTCAAAAATGGCTCTGAGCACTATGGGACTTAACATCTGAGGTCATCAGTCCCCTAGAACTTAGAACTACTTAAACCTAACTAACCTAAGGACATCACACACAACCATGCCCGAGTCAGGATTCGAACTTGCGACCGTAGCAGTCGCGCGGTTCCGGACTGAAGCGCCTAGAACCGCTTGGCCACCGCGGCCGGCTGATGTAACGGTGACTAGTAGAGATCGTTGTTCGATCCTTTATCAGTTCAGTTACAATTTACTTCATGTAAGTTAATTCCTTAAGGCAGGCCGCAAGAGTGTTTTACCCCCGCAAGTGCCCACTTGGTATCAATATACCTTGGATGTCAACATTAATCCTGCATTTACGTTCCCATGCAAGGTGAGAAATTCAGTAGCTTCTCTGCAATATTTCCTATTCGACCAGTTCTGTGTATTGTCTCCCCTTACACACTGATAAGCCAAAACATTATGACCACTGACCACCGCGAAGTCGGATGCCTCCAGGAGGCGTTGCGGGTACGTGACGCGGTAACAAAAGTATGTAAGCGGAGCAGACACCGACGGGGGATCACTCTAGCGAAGACATGGGCTGAAATGCGGAAATCCATTCAGATGAACGACTTTGACAAAGGGCAGATTAATATTACGCAGAGCCTGTGAACAAGTATCTCGAAAATAGCGAAGCTGGTCGAATGTTCACGTGCTACTGTCGTGAGCATCTACGGAAAGACGTACAAGGACAGTGACACTACCACTAGGCACTAAATGGTTCGACGCCCACCATTCTTCAGAGAATGTGAGATTCGGAGACTTGTCTGCTTCTTAAAGTGAGATACATCGTGATCTGTGGCATCTCGCCGAAAGACCAAAATGCAGGTGCAGGCACAAGTGTTTCGGAGCGCACCGTTCATCGTACATTGTTGAAGATGGAGCTCTGCAACAGACCTACGCGTTCACATGTTGACCCAACGACATCGTTAACTACGATTGCAGTGGACACGGGACCATCGGTATTCGACCGTCGATCAAAGGAAACGTGTCGGCTGTTAGGGTGAACTATATTAATGTTACACTAGGTCTATGGTCGCCTCCACAAACGCCGACATCGAAGGGAATGGCGGCTAAAACTTGAGCGCGCCACGGACGCAGCCTGGTGGGAGCGGTATTATGTTATGAGAGACATTCAATTGCGCTTGCATGGGACCTGTGGTAGCAGTCGAAGACACGCTGACAGCTGTGAACCACCTGTGCCCTTTCGTGCATGATGTCTTCCCCGACGCCAATCTCATTTTTCAGCAGTATAATTGTCCGTGTCTTGGAGAAAAAACTTGCTACAGTGGCTTGAGAAACGTTGCACTGATCTCATGTTGATGTCTCGGTGACCAAATTCTCCTGATATAAATTCTATGGAAACCATCTGAGTCGTTATGGTGCGCATACGCAAATCCGCGGCCAGTCATTTATGAGAATCAGAGGTACTGTGAGTAGACGTCTAATGCCACATACCTCCACAAACCTACCGATAAACTATCAGATCCCTGATGCGCAGAATCAGTGATTTACTCCCTTCCGGAGATAGACAAACATGCTACTAAGCAGATGGTAATATTGTTTTGGCTCATCAGTGTAAATACTGTGTATCCTTCTTCAGTCAATAGTAACAGACCGTTCAAACTCAGTACCAACCGTAGTAATTGTCTGGTATATTTGTGCCCCTAATCAGCGAAACTTTTGCAGAGTTCTCCTCCATTTTCATGCTTCGAGGCACATTTACGTTCGTCGCATTGGATACAAGCTTGCTGCAGCCCCTCCAAATTCAGTGTCGGCTGAGTGCAGAGAACTATGCGTCCTTTTTTGGTTTCCTAGGAGTTATCCCTCGCTGGCTACCAGTCACTTCCCAACTGTCACACCGCGCTGACTCTGTAGTTTAAAGATGTAAGTATCAGTTTTTGCTATAGCATGAGGTGTTATTTTCACATCTCAGACTCAATACTCTGCGCAGCTCGTACTTGTCTTGTTGTTTGTGAATACTGGATGAGGAATTCATTCGGTTATTTCTCTCGTTTGTTTGAAAATAGTGGCTGTGCTGATGAGGAACTCAGATTTCTTCCTAACGACTGCAATCGAAGTCCCACATTACTGGCTTCATATTTTCATTTTCTATGTTTTTTGTTTGCCAAAAGTAACATTGGACAAAAACACCTTGTGGTTTTTAAATCTGAATGAAAGTTCAGAATTTTTTGACATCGACATTCATTTATAAACCCTGCATCCTACAACTCCTCCCATAATTAGGCGACCCTTATTTAACAAATATAATCAACAATACAGTAAAGTGTTTTTTCAAATGACGTTTCCGTTGTGTGCAGTGGCTAGTTTATTAATGGACTGGTGCATAGCCCGCAAAACTGTTTATTGTGGTAACGAGTGGGTACCGCTCGCAGGTTATAATACTGCGGCCTAAACCGTTACTAACGTAGATTGGTTTCAGCGGTATTTGCAGATAAAAACAGTAATGTTCACTTTATTGTATGGCCTCAAGCTTTCATTTAGTACCATTCGCTTCTGTTCCGCGTTTTTTTTCCGGCAGAGTTAGTTGTAGGTTAACAGCGATACACAGCAGTATCGATAGTTTTACTGATAAACGTTATGAATTACCTCGAAGATAATGGTCTATTGACACATAGCATTGTTTCAGAAAATACAGTTCTTGTGAAACAATCTTTATTCAGGCGAAGTAGTGAGTGCTATTGACAGAAGATCTTAAATTGAGTCCATATTTCTAGATTTACAGAAGGCTTTTGACACCGTTCTCACAAGAGACTTCTAATCAAATTGCGAGCCTATGGAATATTGTTTCAACTATGTGACTAGATATGAGATTTCCCCTCAGAACTAGTAGTAAGAGAATCGACGGAAAGTCGGTTGAGTAAAACAGAAGTGATATCCGACGTTTCCAAAGGAAGCGTTATAGGCCTTCCGCTGTTACTAAACTACATAAATGATTTATGAGATAATCTAAACAGTGCTTTTCGCTTGTTTGCAGATGTTACTGTCACTCACCGTCTAGTACAGTCATCTGAAGAGCCTAACCAATTGCAAAAATCACTTAGACACAATATCTGGTTGGTGCCTGAAAAGTGAAAATTGTCTCTCAATATGGAAAAATGTCAGGTCATCCAAGAGGACAAAAAGAAATCCGTTAAATTGCATTTACACAATAAATAATACAAATTTAAAGGCAGTCAGTTCAACTAAATACCTAGGAATTATTGTTACATCAACTTCAGTTGAAGCAGTCTCAAGATAATGTTCCGACCGGTCGGTGTGGCCGCGGTTCTAGGTGCTTCAGTCAGGAGCCGCGTGACCGCTACGGTCGCAGGTTCGAATCCTGCCTCGGACATGGATGTGTGTGCTGTCCTTAGGTTAGTTAGGTTTAAGTAGTTCTAAGTTATAGGGGACTGATGACGACAGATGTTAAGTCCCATAGTGCTCAGAGCCATTTGAACCATTTTTGATAATGTTCCGAGGAAGGCAAACCAAAGACCACCTGTTATTTTCAGACCACTTAGAAGATGCAACAGATCTACTAAAGTTATAACAATATTTGATTATGGTTCATTTACATGTTTATCATTGTTTTGCTTTAAAATTTTCGTAGATTTGTACAAAATTTTCTATATATGTAAAACGTGTTATACTGAAGGTTGAATTTCTTTGTATTGTATGTGAGTAATGTAAGTAAAATACCATGTAAATTGTTTGTTATGTTAAATTATTTCCTGATGACCTTACGTGTTCATAAATATTTGTGTGTATAAATTGTTCATGTTAATGTAATACTGACAATTTAAGAAATGGTCACGCTTAGTAACAATATAAGAAATAGGTGTTACGTAAATGCTTTAGCTCAAAGCTCAAGCTCAAGCTCAAAGCGAAACTGGCTGTGGGGAGTGGAAAGGGTGGCAAGGGTGATTTGGCGAGCTACCTGGAGCAAGCGCGGACAGTATGTCACACAGTCTGTAGGCAGCAGTGATTGAGGCCACACCTTTGTGGAGCAGGAGGAGCTTTGAAAATTCTCACAAAACGCATCCGATGGAGACTGCAAACGGCTTACGGCATAGCTGCTAGTTGTTGGGCTGCTGTATGTAGAACTAAACGATGCCAAGAAGAGAAATTAAGCCCACGCAGAAAGAGACTTGCAGGCCATACTGTGGGTAGTGTAGCCGCCATAATTGTTCGGCACACGCAAGACTACAGCCACCAGATAAGACATTTTTATAGTCAATTTACTTTTGTAGAGCATGAACCATTAATTTAAACTGTATTTTAATAATCACTATTGAACTTTAAAGTAAGTGGTTCACCCTGTTATTTCATCCTAATCATACAATTATCTAGGGTTCCTTCCTGGTGTTTAATGAATCGGAGTATCCTATTTTACAAACATATGAAGCGCCAAGTTAATATAAAGAAGCACCATTTAAATTGTTTTCGTATTTTCTCAACAGCTGTAAAGTGTTAAAGTAAAAGTTTGCTTACGTAAAATTCAATCAGAGTGTAGTCATGTTACTAGAATCTGGTAAATGACTATACAGAGTTAGTTCAAAGAATAATAGCTTATTGAAAGTGAAGTCCAGTAAGATAGAGGTTTTCTTGAAGTGAAATGTTCAGTATAAAAGTGTGTGCTTTAGTAGCTAAGTATTTTAGTATTTAAGTTTGTTTATTATAGAAAATACTTTTCTGTAGGTCCCCTAGGCGAATTTTTTTGGTTTCCTTAAAGTTATCTACTGGGCTTTTTCTCTTTTAAAAACGTAATGTATAAGGGTGTAGTAATCAAAAAGAAATTCTAGTGTCTGCACCACCATTGTTTGCGTGGAGTAATATTTAATTTGAAGTATAAAAATTAAATAGTAGGTAGAAAGTAGGCAAAATTCATACTTCTGCTTATCCAATACTTTACTCTAACATGCCTGGATAGGCTGGCGACCATTAGTACATGTTTCAAAGCACTAAATGAACTTGGAAATGAGTTGTCCTAGTTTCAGTATAATATTATTCATACTGCGTTTCTATTTAACCGCTGGGTAAAATCCTGGGAAAAGAATTGAAGAGTCTGATTTACTTACCCACTAGACACAACACACGGTCTAAACCTGTAAAAAGAGTAACTCTATTGATTGGCTTTTCCTATTAACAGGATTATTCTCCCACAGTGTACCTAATTTGAAAGCTAAATTAAATTCTAGTAAGGGGTTTATACGTGGCTTTTCCCATAACAGAACTATTTGTTCTGTTGGGGTATAGTATACGTGACAACATAGAGACAGGTTTTTCTGTTATGTAGCTAAAAGCATACTAAATTACAATAGTAGTGATAGGGTTATAAAGTGACTACCTACACTACGCTTGTTCGTTCTGTCCTAGTTAGATGAAGATGGCTGATGCGCACTTCATGTAATGGGTTCACTGAATGCAATGGTAAAGCGGGGCAGTGATGCTGTGTTGAGCTGTTCATGAAGCGACGGCAACCACACCACCGCACTTTTACATCTGACCGTTGTTGCAATACTGTTTTGAGCTGTACGCTGCGCATTAGACGCATATTCACTGCTGTCAAAGTATTTCGATTGAAACGAAGGGAATTGTTGTAACAGACCGAATAAATTGTAGTTACTCTCCAACGAACCACCGAGACGACATTTCCTTGTAACGAAATACTCTGAAAATACTACTGAACAACCCCCCAAATTTAGATGGCCGTTCATACCCTATATAAAAGTCTTCTTTCAATTTTAGTAAAATACTTACTGAAAAGAAAACCACAGTGGGCACTTATCTTGGCGTTATATGTCTTCCAAGTACTTCTTTATCATTTAATGGAGTCTTATGTTCGCTATAAGTGAGAAGGCTGTAGGCGAAGTATCAAATGGAATATTTAGCTGTTAGCCTTTTTGGTGTAATTTGGCATTCTGCATTCTGTATTTAGAACATATGATTATTAGTTGTGCAATTGGTTTATGCTTATAATTAATCAGAAGGACATCAAATATGTCTACCGAAATTTGCCCTGATTAAAATGGCCTTTTATCTCCAAGACGCAAAACCCGCTAGATCAACCAACAACCCAAATTTATCACAAATTTTGAATTCCTGCCAATGAACTTGCCCAGCTTCAGTAAAATGAAGTTCAGATTTTCGCGTAACTTAACTAGCGTCTGAACTAGCGTGAGAGCCTACACGTTGTAAGGGTTCGAACGTAGTTTGTGTGGTAAAAGTGTCGTTAGCCATTTCATCTTGTGAAATATAATTTCTGCCGCCCGCGGTGGCCATGCGGTTCAGTCCGGAACCGCGCGACTGCTACGGTCGCAGGTTCGAATCCTGTCTCGAGCATGGATGTGTGTGATGTCCTTAGGTTAGTTAGGTTTAAGTAGTTCTAAGTTCTAGGGGACTGATGACCTCAGATGTTAAGTCCCATAGTGCTCAGAGCCATTTGAACCAAATATAATTTCTCAAAAAGTTATGTGACACAAGAAAATTCAGAACAGTCATATAAGCACTTTCAGCTTGGACTTGTTGTCGGCTGTATAGCACTCAAAATCTTTGAACAAATATTTCAAGGAATTCTCTACAACTGATTTGGTACGTGAGAGGCTCTGAGACGATTAGCGAGACTTCCTTTCGAGCGTATGGTCTCATTAAATATATTTTCAGGGATAACGCGGCATCTCCAATTACAACAAACGGTTGTTCCTCGTTGCTCCGCCTAGAACTATTGAAAAAGACTCTTGATAACTCTAGATTTCCACTGTTTTGCGAAGTTTGTATGAACACATGTTTACCTTGGATAGCAGCTATAGAGTTACGAAACAACCACATCTCGCGAAAATCCTTAACAAACTTCTTTTACTCTGCTTCAGTAGGCTGCGGCATATCAAGAGGTGATAGAAGCTTCCAGAAGGTTACGGGTGGAAATGATGATCCGATGAACTGATGCAGGGGATGCTCTGCAACCGAAGCTCACAGAAACTTGAGAATGGCCAGTGGCAATACATCTACAAAACGGTAAATTGAAAGCAATCAATAGAGTGAACAAAAAAATAAGTAATCAGTGATATATGTTTAAATAAATAATACGCAATTATGCACAAAATTACTGGTAAGCGCAACTGAAAGTTCTTGCCCTTGTGCTACAGCCAGTCTTGGCTTAAATACACTTTCTCCATTTCGTATCCTTTTTCTGAAGCTCAGGTACTATGTGTTGCAATAAATTCTAGAAGTTAATAAAACTCATTCTAAAATACTCCGCGAATTTCACAGGATCATCAGTGAACAGGGGGTAAATGCATTAGCGGCGTTTCTTTCTTTCCCTTTCTTGTTTTCTCCTCAACAAAACTGAGTAAGTCCTGAGAGCCACAGCAACATCCTCGGCGTTTTGCTCTAATGGTGACTGAACACAACTTGCACAAAGTAAGTTAGGTGGGAATGCACGTGACGCGACACAGCTGGATTACAGTCTAGGCACAGTCGGAACACGGTGCCCTACGTGAAAATCGCCCCTTAATTCACTTTAACAACTACGTTTCCAAACGACTGAATTACGATCTGTCCTTAAAAAAGTCTAACGTGTCCCACCATATAGGCTAACCATGTGCAGTCAGCATGCTTCACTAATAAATGTGATTCTAAGTATCTTTCTACAAGAAACTGAAAATACTGAACATTCAAAGAGTATCGTCTGGAACATAATATGGCATCTACTTCTCAGTAGATCTCGACGAAAACGCATCTTCTGGAACATGTGAGGAAATTACTACAAATACTGCAAATAAATGCACGCTGATCATACGCGACACATGAAAAATAGTCCCTAGTGAGCAAGTAACCATTCTGAAGGCAAATGATCGCAGCTGGATCCCTAGTACTGAATAATTTATAAGACCATTGTCATATGTTTCTTTTAAGATAACTTTTATGCTCGTATATTCTAAGTTTAATAATGCGAAGGTGTGTGAACAAATATAGAGCGATGTCATATGAGATGGTAATTACTAGAACCCTAAAGTATGATCGTTTCACGTGGATACGCGACATCAGTATTATAAGAACCAAGCAGTGGCTATACGCTGCAAGATAAAGACTTCGTTCACAAAATACTCGTGAAACCCACGAAAGTGCAACGAATCGTTTGGCGAATGAAAGACGGATATTGTTTAGCTATGAATTAAATGCAGTATATGGAAAAGCAGATTCTGACCCACACTAACCGAAACCGTCTCTTCCACCTACTGCTCACAGCGGCTCAGAAGAGACGTGAACATCATCCACCAATACGGCTGGCCAAGCTACGCTCTGCGGAAAATACTGATTTGCCTTTCGTCGTTCCTACACAGAGAAATGCAGGACGTAATTCTTGTTATAAACTTCCACATAAAAAAAAAAGATCACCCAGATCAGATCAACCACACTCCTTCTCCCTCAATATATCACCTCCTCTTTCCAACCACAGCACACCAAAGACAGAAACGGAATAGCACTCACTAGAACCTTTTGTTGCCCTTCAAAGTGCGGACCATACTACACACTCTGGCCGCGTAAAAATTCCTATTGGTCGAGCTCCCGCTTATCCAAATGGCCGTCATTAAGACGAACGGCCGCAACTGAGCTCGGAGCTGTTACACCATAGATCGGGCAGAGGGCACAGATTACCGTAGCAAAGACTGCTCGTGAGTTCACGTACACATTAGCTACTGGGATAGTTTTATGTTCCATTGATCATTTTGCGCAATAAGTTATAATGATGTGGAATGAGTCATTTCACATTCACATCGCAAATTAATTTGTAAGTATGGCTACATGTTGAACATCTATACGGCTAAAATTGTAATTCTTGAAAACATGCAGATGTGAGTTAGTAATTCCTACCTAACACATTTTACGCATTACAATAATAGAAATTCTTCTCCGGAATAGAGGAGATGTCAAGGAGACACTTATCCAGTTTTTTTTCTTTTCTTCAGATTTTACTTTGCTGTCTGTCAGACATTTAACACCACTGGATAAGTGACAAAAAAGTTTAATTGCAGCATTATGCACTCCTTTTTATGCTAAAGACAACTTTAATGTGGAATAGTATGTCATTTTTCCTTTTGGTTGTGTGATTACGTACAATATCATTCCTTTCGAAATGTAGAGGATTATTTACAACAAATTTCGTGAGGGAGTAAATATACTGTGAAGCAATAGTAAGAATGCACACCTTCTGAAACAATCGTCTGCAAGACGATCGTGGGTGAGACCACATATTGTTCTTACAGCACGCTTTTGAGCAGTGACGACTTTCTTTCTTAAAGAAGAATTACCTCAGAACATTTTCCACATTGAATAAAAGTATACAAAATATGCCAACCTACTTATTCGTCTCTCCCCAAGATTTGTAATTATCCTCAGTGCAAATGTGGCTGAACTAAATTTAGGAGTTCCAAAATGTACTTTTCCAGTTTAAATTTTCATTAGCATGGACCTATGAAGTGTTCAAGGTTCCACCGTCTTTATTATTCTCTCATCACGTGTTACATTTATCACTTGTATACTACCCCTAAATGTGCAGAACTGAATACTTTGTGTCTTCTTAAAATTGAAGGTGAAACAATTCCAGAGATGGGTCGTTCGCAAACTAACGAGTCCAAAGGAACTGTTCACGAAGATGAACGGAACGAGCGAGGAACGAATTCTAAGGAACGGTCTTTCATAGTTCACTTCGGTCGCGGCTTCCTTCTTATAGTTCCCGGGAACGGGAAACGGTCGGTCTCGTTCCCGAACAGCACGTCGGCCGGTCTCGTTCCTGCCTCGGTTCCGTTCCCGTCTGTCTCCGTCGCGGCCTCGCTCGGCCGGACACGTCTTCCTTCGCGTGGCCACTCGTCGCAGTTCCACTGCCCACTGCTCATAGTTAGTTCAGTATCGAGATGTTGTTCGTTTAGTTCGCTTCACACACACATTCTAGATCTGTTTCAAACCTTTTTTGAACTCTGGACTTCTGGTTCTTTTCGTATTCTATTCAGCGTCCGCGACCGGTTAATGTATTTTATAATTACGTAAATTACATAAACATTACGAGATATGTAATACATACACCTTTTCAGGTAACAAAACAGCGGGTCAGCTTACGTCACTACTTCGATAAACAAAAGAAGAAATACTTGTAAAAAGGCAAGATTTTTTTGATATTACACATGCAAAGGACGTCGGCACGGCACACACGAGTGTCCATTTTCCGTCATTTTTTGATCCAAGACAAAAGAGGATGTTCACTGTAATGGAAGGCAGACCGACTTACAAGCGAATGAAGCCCGCGCTTCGTAATCGAGTGTATGGTGTCACATTTTGTAAAGAGAATATGATAACTCCTACAATGTTATTTCAGTGGTACAGGGTGGCGGACGGAAAATCGGCCCCGAGTACTAGACTGGTCATTGTCGTTTACCAATCGTCATCTATTATCTCGAAGCTGTTTGCATTAGCTTATTTGTTATTTCTTCACTGCCTGTTATTACATGTTTATTTATTCTGCTCGTAGCGGTCAACAAATCGTGCGTAATTGGCGAGCAGTCTGTACTCGGGCCCAGTTTCTGGTGAGCCACCTTATATTATTTCATTGCGATCAGCCACATAACGCTTCAGTTTTGCAGAATCACGAAAATTAAAAGTGTGTGAGAATTCTGTTATGAATAAAACTGTACTCCAGGGGGGAGGCAAGTGTCCCCTCTTGGCGCTTTGCGTCTTCAGTCACTTATGCTACTAATTTTAAATTTTTCATAAGAACCATATACCAAGCACAACGAACGGTGAACGAGTAAAAATGAACTGTTCCCAGACAAGAGCAAGGATGAACGACTTTGCCCATCTCTAGACCATTCGCAGAAAACCAGTCGGTAACACTTCGGGTTCCGCATGCAGCTGGAACACTTACTTGTTGGTCACAATGCTCCATGAGGAGATTTCACCAGCAGACTCACAGGTCAGGGATCGTCCGAGGGTGATGCAGCAGCGTAGTCCACACTGCCGGGCTTAGCAAGCCATCGGCGTCTGCCGCATCCAGAGCTTTCACACTACAACGATGGCGAGATTTACAGGTTACACTGGCGTTATAGGTCGCTACAAATTGAATAACCGTCATTAATTGCGCAGTTAATTTCTGCTTGGCCGCTGTGGTTGGCACAGTTGCACAACAACTTCAATTACAAGCACGAATGCAATCGCTGTTGTCGAGTCAGTTAAAATTTAATGTGTCAGAGAGCTAACTTACCAACAAACGCATCCCTTCCTGAACTTTTCCAACCATAAGTCACTTCAGTTTTATCTTGTTTTGTAGTTATCATTATTGTCACTGCATCTGTAGTAACATCTACTGATGTAATTGTTAATGTTTTCAACAAAATCAGTTTGCTCTAATAAACTCAGGCATTTATCGTAACTTTGAATTTCATTTTATAACTATTCATCCTTGTCATAATTAAGGAAACTATGTGGTTACCCCCACTACTGATGTAATTGTTAATGTTTTCAACAAAATCAGTTTGCTCTAATAAACTCAGGCATTTATCGTAACTTTGAATTTCATTTTATAACTATTCATCCTTGTCATAATTAAGGAAACTATGTGGTTACCCCCACCCATTGATCCATTGCTTGGCTGAAAACTAGCGTTCATTTACTCCTCTGCGCACAGTTTAATTAGTGAGGTTCATTGGGGGAGAGACACTGATAGATAACTAACTCGCGTTATTTCTTACTCTCTTTAATAGCGAGAGGCGGTTTCGCAACCAGCCTGCAGACAACGCTTTCGACAGCGAACGATATGGTAGTGTTGCTGATATCCTCTGACTGAACTATGGTGTATACGGAACTTACCTGTGGGGCTGTTGATGTTGTATTTTCTTACTTGTACATTTCACCTGCAGTACAAAGCCGTTCCTTTACCAAGAAATACTCTGTTTCTCTGTTCAGACTTTGCTATTCCGTCGATAGCATGGTTCAGTAAAGAACACCTTTTGTTAGGCCAGTAAGGCGGAAACTGTGTAACCACGTGCATCTGATATCTCAAAAATATAGCGTATTTAAAAAGAAAGAGTCCACCCCTGGTAGCTGAGTTGTCAGCGCGACGGAATGTAACAACCTAATGGCCCGGATTCGATTCCCGGCTGTGTCGAAGATATTCTCCGCTCAGGGACTGGGTATTGTGTTGTCCTTATCATCATCATTTAATTCCCCATCGACACGCAAGTCGCCGAAGTGGCATCAACTCGAAAGACTTGCACCAGGCGAACGGTCAAACAAGAAATCTTTGTTTTATATACGCACATTTTCTTTTCTGAATCGATACCAACTTTCTGAGAAATGTTACGTTTCCTCCCGGGATGTCACGATTTTCATAAGGGATGGTCTAGGATTCTGCAAATATGAACGTTAAGAACGTTTCTACAATACCGTGCCTCCATTATTTTGTTCCTTTTTACGATCAAGATTGATCCATGCCCACACTGGACTGCCAACTGTTTGGGATATTCCAGACAAAGACTACCTAAGCAAGGGCTCTCTCTTAAATAATGCCAACAGCTTCTTTTTATCGTAATTGCTTATTATGGTATCATACGCACAAAATATTCGCATATTAGAAGGAACCTCGTGTCTCAGAGCATTATGAAATGTGAAACTCAATACGAGCAATTCGACTTGCTGCCTGTTTGTCTTTGTGACTTGTGACTTCGGTATCCCCGTGGGAGAGTGATATTGACCTCGCAACTGTTCTGTATCCAAGGGCACTCTAGTCTAGGCGCAAAACGCGCCGCTTTATCGCATCTCGCAGTCAGTGTAGTAAGAGACCGGGGCTGCAGCTCACAATGCGACAACTATGTTGCCATCGACAACTTCGTTGCTGTGACAGCGACACAGATACGAGAAAATCAGCGACTCTGTCCTGTACACACATAAACAAATATACTTTCTCATACAGTTCGCTTTCAGATTATAGTTTGGGACATATTGTTACAGAATAAAATGAAACCGTTTGTATTAGGGAGATTAGTATGGGTTGTACGGCAAATGCTGATACGGCAAATGCTGATACCGCGTAATCCCTTCCAAATACACTCCTGGAAATGGAAAAAAGAACACATTGACACCGGTGTGTCAGACCCACCATACTTGCTCCGGACACTGCGAGAGGGCTGTACAAGCAATGATCACACGCACGGCACAGCGGACACACCAGGAACCGCGGTGTTGGCCGTCGAATGGCGCTAGCTGCGCAGCATTCGTGCACCGCCGCCGTCAGTGTCAGCCAGTTTGCCGTGGCATACGGAGCTCCATCGCAGTCTTTAACACTGGCAGCATGCCGCGACAGCGTGGACGTGAACCGTATGTGCAGTTGACGGACTTTGAGCGAGGGCGTATAGTGGGCATGCGGGAGGCCGGGTGGACGTACCGCCGAATTGCTCAACACGTGGGGCGTGAGGTCTCCGCAGTACATCGATGTTGTCGCCAGTGGTCGGCGGAAGGTGCACGTGCCCGTCGACCTGGGACCGGACCGCAGCGACGCACGGATGCACGTCAAGATCGTAGGATACTACGCAGTGCCGTAGGGGACCGCACCGCCACTTCCCAGCAAATTAGGGACACTGTTGCTCCTGGGGTATCGACGAGGACCATTCGCAACCGTCTCCATGAAGCTGGGCTACGGTCCCGCACACCGTTAGGCCGTCTTCCGCTCACGCCCCAACATCGTGCAGCCCGCCTCCAGTGGTGTCGCGACAGGCGTGAATGGAGGGACGAATGGAGACGTGTCGTCTTCAGCGATGAGAGTCGCTTCTGCCTTGGTGCCAATGATGGTCGTATGCGTGTTTGGCGCCGTGCAGGTGAGCGCCACAATCAGGACTGCATACGACCGAGGCACACAGGGCCAACACCCGGCATCATGGTGTGGGGAGCGATCTCCTACACTGGCCGTACACCACTGGTGATCGTCGAGGGGACACTGAATAGTGCACGGTACATCCAAACCGTCATCGAACCCATCGTTCTACCATTCCTAGACCGGCAAGGGAACTTACTGTTCCAACAGGACAATGCACGTCCGCATGTATCCCGTGCCACCCAACGTGCTCTAGAAGGTGTAAGTCAACTACCCTGGCCAGCAAGATCTCCGGATCCGCCCCCCATTGAGCATGTTTGGGACTGGATGAAGCGTCGTCTCACGCGGTCTGCACGTCCAGCACGAACGCTGGTCCAACTGAGGCGCCAGGTGGAAATGGCATGGCAAGCCGTTCCACAGGACTACATCCAGCATCTCTACGATCGTCTCCATGGGAGAATAGCAGCCTGCATTGGTGCGAAAGGTGGATATACACTGTACTAGTGCCGACATTGTGCATGCTCTGTTGCCTGTGTCTATGTGCCTGTGGTTCTGTCAGTGTGATCATGTGATGTATCTGACCCCAGGAATGTGTCAATAAAGTTTCCCCTTCCTGGGACAATGAATTCACGGTGTTCTTATTTCAATTTGCTGGAGTGTATTTCCATTTGGGGAATTGGGACTCCCTCTGTCCTCTACAAGCTAGACTGTTATTTGTTTGAAAAGATCCTGGCTCAACAATGAGTTAGAACTGAGGGTGGATTTTACGAGGTTCAGGAGGTTGCTCGTTTAGGCAAATGCTATATTGGTCACCAATTTGGAAAATACGATACACAAATAATTATAAAAGACGACACACACTCACCTCCACAACAACAAAGCATACACAGTTTACAGACAGGTGGTGCACACTACGTCCCACCCTCAAGTGACTGACAACAGCACCGCTACGCAGGGCATCCGCCTGCAAAGTTAAATAAAATAAATTTGCCCAATCTTGAGTTTATCGGGCCTCATACTAGACGGGATTGAAGCGATGAAGTAGTAATGCAACACTTTTTTTTATGGAAACAAGCTGACTATATTCAGGTTTCCAATACACCATATTACTCCCCACTCATTTGGTTTCAAAACCCTATTATTGAACATAATCTCCGTTCAATACGACAGCCTTACGCTACCTTACTGGGAAGGCCTCTGTGGCCTCATGGTACCACTGTACTGGTCCACGTCGAAGGCAACATCCTGCTGCATCAATAGCCTCCTCATCACTCACGTACTGCTTTTCGCGGATTGCATCCTTTATTGTGCCAAACAGTTGGTTTTGTGATCTGTTATCGGGTGCGCAGACATATATGAGGCCTTGCGTCGTCATGCAGAAGGAGAAGTTCGTACTCAGTTTTGTAGCGACGAACACGTTGAAGTTCATCAGATTTCCTGAGGGTTGCGCGGTACGAGTCCACCATAGTTCATCGTTCCGCCATGAAGGAGGAGTGATCTTGCTGTGATTATGACAGACGCCTCGGCCGACGACTCAGTGTGCTCTTGTTCACCGCCGGGTCCCCGTTGACATTCTGCAAGTGCCTATGTATATCTACGATGCACTGGTTTTCCGCGAGAAGAAACTAAACAACAGCTCACTGTTTGGAACTCACCTCCTTTACATACACCATTTTGAAAGGAACGTACAGCGCCGCCAGCTACCGGCACTTCATGAAACTGTAGGAGCTGAAGCGGGAATATTCCACGATGTCTAACGACAAATTCTTCACTTTTTTACCCAAAATGGCCGAGAAAGAAAATGTCTGCATTACTTACTGGACGCCCCTCGTATATATTGTCCGTTGGAACTCATCTAGAGTTATACAGGACAAGAAATGCTCTACGAACTGCTCGTATAACACATGTTAGTGTGCGATAAGTGCGGCCGAAATTCAATATGCACTACTTTCTGCCCTGAATCGCTTGTGGGTCAACATCTGGTATGTCAATCATAATGATAAAACTTGTATCATGTTTTAGATGATCCGTCATTGAAGTGGACGTTCGACTGCGGCTGATCATAAACTTACTTTCCATAAACATATGAACCACGCAACCAGTTTCGACACTACGTCAGTGTTGTCTTCAGGCCCCTATGCCAGCTGAATGATGATGTCCAATCCTCGGTATGTTAGGACAGGTACCATGCATGATCACGGGTTTCATCGGTTTCTGTCTTCACGATGTGTGTACTCCAGCCAATTAACAGCAACTCAACTGGATTTGCTAGATACTGGAACGCACACATCGTGTAAACAGAAAACCATGAGACCAGTGAATACACAAGGTATCTGTTCTAATCAAACGAGGGTTGGATATCACCATTGAGCTTGCGTAGTGGCCTAAAGATGATCCTAATGTGGTGTCGAAATTTGTCGTGTAATTAATATGTTTATGGAAAGTATGTCTGTTGATATTTCTTTGGTTAAATCTGGCGTCTTATTAGGCAGAAGTTTGTGGAACCGCTCTCGCGGCGGCGGGGTGCGGTCGTATGCGACGATCACACACACAGTTTAGGTGGCTGAAGCTCTCTTGATAGGCTGTTCCGAATTGCACCTTTAAAAATGGTTCAAATGGCTCTGAGCACCCTGGGACTTAACAGCTGAGATCATCAGTCCCCTAGACTTAGAACTACTTAAACCTAACTAACCTAAAGACAACACACACATCCATGCCCGAGGCAGGATTCGAACCTGCGACCGTAGCAGCAGCGCGGGTCCGGACTGAAGTGCCCAGAGCCGCTCGGCCACCTCTGCCGGCGGCACCTAGAAAAGCATGTAGTTCCGTAAAGAAAGGCGTGATCTAATTCGGCAGCTGCATACCTCAAATATTACTTGCGTACGTCAGAAAATTTACTTCATTGGCTGCAGTGGTGTGTTTACAGTGAGCATCTACAAACTGATGCTACAACAGACACTGGATCGACGCTATGGACTGGCTTTCTCTTCTTCTGCTCTTCGTTTTTCTAATGGTAACTCTGCTGTTGGGACTTGAACTAAGAGCTGGTCGTAATTGGACCGTTCCGAATCCAGGTTTCTCTCTAGGATACGACGACTGTGCTGTTATAAGAAGAGCTTCTACTGTGCTCTACTAATGAATGTCTGTTCGATCAGACACGAAATAGAGAAGGGAGTGGAGGTAAACGCAGGATCCTCAGTTGGCTTTATCGCGTAAAACGTAAGAGCTGAAACTGGCTTCGCGAGTCCTTTTTAAGTCGCGGGCCGCAGCGCACCGCACTTGTATTCGCCGCCCGCCCGCGCCGCTGAATACGCCCTGCGCCGCACTCGGCTGTGCTGCGACCTCGCACACACTGGTTAAGCCTCTCGGGTGCGCATTAATAACGACCGGCCATTGTAGCCGCTGCCGCGGCCAGTCCGTCTGGGCATTCGCCACCGCCTCATCCCCTCCCCGTACTCCATCCTCCGGCGCCGACCCTTTCCTCGCTCGCTTCGCAGAAAGCTCCTTTGAAGCGGCGTTCTCGGCTAAGCGATATTGAGCTTGTGGGTCCAGGCTCGTTCTGCGCCTCGCACCACCGAGCGCAAATTTGTCTCGTGTTTGGCAGCTGGCAGCTCCACTGGCCCCATCCCCTGCGCACGCAGACTCACGCATTCACTCACAAAGACGCGTCCACCCGCCGCCGGCGGCCAAGGCGATACCGGAAGGGGTAGTGCGCCAGGCGGGCGGCGGCGCACACAAATATTGCACGTCTCGATAATCTCCACCCCCTCACCCCGACTCACCCCCTTTCCCTTGTCTGCGCGGGGCTCGGGACGAATCTACCCCCGACCAGCTGGCCCTCCCCCTGACCCCTGCATGCCCCGAAACAAATTAGGGTGTGCTGCAAATATTAGCTAGACCGGGCCGCGCAGATGGTGCTTAGCGGGGGAGGGTCGGTCTGTAGCAGCGAACGGCAACACAGCTAGCAGTAATCTGGAAACCTCCGTGGATGAACATTAGCTGGCTCCAGCTCGGACAAAGAAGACGAATATCTGGGACACGATAACCTTCTCTCTGTTCCCTCAAACACGCGCGCCTTCAACTGCGCGAATCTTATGATGACCACGTAACTTCACTGTTACATTTTTTAAGGGTGAGAACAGAAATACTTAATACATACTTGGGGCTTTCTTTTAACTGTATTGCCAGCCGGAGTGGCCGTGCGGTTCTAGGCACTACAGTCTGGAGCCGAGCGACCGCTACGGTCGCAGGTTCGAATCCTGCCTCGGGCATGGATGTGTGTGATGTCCTTAGGTTAGTTAGGTTTAAGTAGCTCTAAGTTCTAGGGGACTGATGACCTCAGAAGTTAAGTCCCATAGTGCTCAGAGCCATTTGAATCATTTTTTAACTGTATTCTGGTCTGTCTGTACCTATATTCCAAAAGAAGTCTCATACTTCTAGATAAACTAATGTTCAATGACTTTAAAATGAAAAAAAAAATAGCCGGCCGTTGTGATCGAGCGGTTCTAAGCGCTTCAGTCCGAAACCGCGCTGCTGCTACCGTCGCAGGTTCGAATCCTGCCTCGGGCATGGACGTGTGTGATGTCCGTAGGTTAGTTTGGTTTAAGTAGTTCTCAGTCTAGGAGTCTGATGACCTCAGATGTTAAGTCCCATAGTGCTTAGAGCCATTTGAACTATCTGAAAAAAATAAGGAAATACTGATCATCGCCGATTATGGAGACCGTACCATAAATACAACCTTCAGATGGAACGGTAATGATAAAAAAACAAACAAGAAGAAAGAAGAACCTTCTACACATTATGTAAAGCTACCGTCTGTTGCTAGAGTAACGACCCATAGGCTGAATCCTTCGGAAGAATGGTGTATGGACTACATTTTTCAGTCGACGCAAGATAAAAATATTCCGACCTACAACAAACATGCCTGACAGCATCCACAATGAGGGAATATATGAAGTAACGTGCGGTAATTGCAAAGTACCCCGTCAGTCGAAAAACTTTCAATGGTGGATTAGTAGGATTAGAGAAAGGCTAGAGTGGTGGTTTTAATGCTTCAGGCGCTGCACGTGTCTCACGCCACTTGAGTGCGAGACACAGAAATTTCACACAACCATGTCAATACGTCAGAGAAGCCCTTAATTGGAATGTTGCTCAACTATCCCTCCACAGTCATTTTTTTTATCAATTTACTGGCTTTCGGTAGGTGTCAGCTCGACCGTGGGGTGTATATTATGACGACGGAAACGTAGGTACAACACAATACCCAGTCCCAGGACGGCAAAAACCTGACCCCAGGCTATTTCGCTTGGCAATCTAGCAGGATGACTTCGCAGCTACCGAGCCATACTTTAAACTCTCTTGAATGTCAGTTACACCGTCAAACCATTGTCCCTTTGTGTAAATTTCTGCACTTTGTCGTTTGCCACAAACACTCACCACTAGAGGTGATTATTATTTTTCCAGAAAAGAATTGTCCGCCTTTTGCATTTCAATTGATTCGCTCTAAGTGCGTCAATATTTTCGTTCGGGGAGTCAAGATAGCTGTAGAAACTTTCGACATACTTTTAGCTTCTTCAAAGGATTCTGGAGAATGTCTTGAATACTTTATTTAGAGATGTTCCACCACTGCGCATTGTGACTGTACAACACTGATACACTACAGTCACGCCTCCAATGCTTAACAGCGCCCGCTCACAATCGACTGGTCGAATGTTCGTGTGTTGTTTACGTTTCATCAGTCAAGCTACACCTGTAGTCAGTGCTTGGACGTTGCTCATACGCCAGGAATGGGATCAGTCTCTGACTTTTTGGACGGGTGATATACACTCCTGGAAATTGAAATAAGAACACCGTGAATTCATTGTCCCAGGAAGGGGAAACTTTATTGACACATTCCTGGGGTCAGATACATCACATGATCACACTGACAGAACCACAGGCACATAGACACAGGCAACAGAGCATGCACAATGTCGGCACTAGTACAGTGTATATCCACCTTTCGCAGCAATGCAGGCTGCTATTCTCCCATGGAGACGATCGTAGAGATGCTGGATGTAGTCCTGTGGAACGGCTTGCCATGCCATTTCCACCTGGCGCCTCAGTTGGACCAGCGTTCGTGCTGGACGTGCAGACCGCGTGAGACGACGCTTCATCCAGTCCCAAACATGCTCAATGGGGGGCGGATCCGGAGATCTTGCTGGCCAGGGTAGTTGACTTACACCTTCTAGAGCACGTTGGGTGGCACGGGATACATGCGGACGTGCATTGTCCTGTTGGAACAGCAAGTTCCCTTGCCGGTCTAGGAATGGTAGAACGATGGGTTCGATGACGGTTTGGATGTACCGTGCACTATTCAGTGTCCCCTCGACGATCACCAGTGGTGTACGGCCAGTGTAGGAGATCGCTCCCCACACCATGATGCCGGGTGTTGGCCCTGTGTGCCTCGGTCGTATGCAGTCCTGACTGTGGCGCTCACCTGCACGGCGCCAAACACGCATACGACCATCATTGGCACCAAGGCAGAAGCGACTCTCATCGCTGAAGACGACACGTCTCCATTCGTCCCTCCATTCACGCCTGTCGCGACATCACTGGAGGCGGGCTGCACGATGTTGGGGCGTGAGCGGAAGACGGCCTAACGGTGTGCGGGACCGTAGCCCAGCTTCATGGAGACGGTTGCGAATGGTCCTCGCCGATACCCCAGGAGCAACAGTGTCCCTAATTTGCTGGGAAGTGGCGGTGCGGTCCCCTACGGCACTGCGTAGGATCCTACGATCTTGACGTGCATCCGTGCGTCGCTGCGGTCCGGTCCCAGGTCGACGGGCACGTGCACCTTCCGCCGACCACTGGCGACAACATCGATGTACTGCGGAGACCTCACGCCCCACGTGTTGAGCAATTCGGCGGTACGTCCACCCGGCCTCCCGCATGCCCACTATACGCCCTCGCTCAAAGTCCGTCAACTGCACATACGGTTCACGTCCACGCTGTCGCGGCATGCTACCAGTGTTAAAGACTGCGATGGAGCTCCGTATGCCACGGCAAACTGGCTGACACTGACGGCGGCGGTGCACGAATGCTGCGCAGCTAGCGCCATTCGACGGCCAACACCGCGGTTCCTGGTGTGTCCGCTGTGCCGTGCGTGTGATCATTGCTTGTACAGCCCTCTCGCAGTGTCCGGAGCAAGTATGGTGGGTCTGACACACCGGTGTCAATGTGTTCTTTTTTCCATTTCCAGGAGTGTATATCCTTGCCAAACCGGAAGGCAATAACAGAAGGCGTCAAAGAGCTCGAATGCCACACACTGGAAGTAGCCCGTTTGTATGGTGGCAGCGCTAGAGACTCTGTTAATATTGCTGCGCCCTCGGCAAGAGATTCTGTGGTTGACGGACTAGCGCTTAACGAGTGGATAGGGAAATGTATGGGCATGTTTTTCTTAGTGGAGACTCTGTGTTAGTACGACTTGTATTGTGAAGTGAGATGAAATGATGATACATGAGGAAATGTGTGAGGATCGACGTATGGTTGATAATGTTTGGGCAGTAGAATTATTGACAACTACATAATTTTTGGAACATAAATAAAGTAAAATTTTTTGAATACATTGTTTGCTCTGCAACAACATCTTTCTTTTGCTAACTATATGCCTCGTAGTAGTTAGTGCCCATAGTAGTTAGAATCTTTTTATTTAGCTGGCTGTTGTTGCTGCTTGCTAGTTCGTGTTATGAAGATTTCCTGTGAGGTAAGTGACTTATGAAAAAGAATGGGGTTTCCACTATCGGTTTTCGTGATTGAAATGAGTTTAAGCAGTTAGCAGAGTTGGAGGTAGTTTCATATTTCTTTAATTTCATATTTTTTGGATTTGTATTATTGTTAGGATTTCTTGCAATTCAGGGCCATTCTTTGGCTTTAATTATTGGAAGTCATGTTGTCAATGTATAGCACTCAGATTGCGTTGGGCTTGTATATTGTGGGTAACAAATGAATAAGTTAAATTTGAGTTGTCTTTGTCAGGGAAAATTTTGTAGGTCAGTGTTTAACAAAAAAATAATTAAGGAGGTAATTTCAACATGGTTAAGATAAAATGTAAAATCAGAGGTAGCGGGGCACCAAGAAAAATGTGACTTGAAGAACATACGAGTGCAATATCTATAGAAGGAAAGTTCGCGAATCCGTTGAACAACGAAGAACAATTTCAAAAGATGTGACGGTCATAGACTTCCGTCTGCATGGCTACGCACTATTGTAGAAATAAACAACCAGCCCGAGAAACGAGGAAGATATACGACTACCAGGAAAAAACCGAGGTGGCACAACAACAACGATATTATGATTTCCACCCTCTTTCAGCATCTGTTGTCAGTATTTACCCAATGACCACAGCTGATCAATAGCAGCTTGGATATTTTATTCCCAGTAGCTCCTCGGGAAAAAAGGGCAAGGAGAAGAGCCTTTTACAAGTGAACGCAATACTGTATTGCGACATCACACCCATCAATTCTTTCATGCTTCCCTGCGGTTCCTCTTGAATTTCCTGGTCGACCATTGTAATACTTCAAACTTCAGGTAAATGGCCAGAAAAGTCCAATCACCACCTTGGGTTGCACCACTCGGCGTTTCCGTCGTCCGTATTTCCACCTATCGATACAGTCGACCTACCACAATAAAGTATTTAGGAATTAACCGTCAACAAAAACTATCATGGAATACATACTTCCTCATCACTCAGCATAAAGCACCAGCTAGTTAGTTAGTTACGTGTTCCATTGATCAATCTCGCTGTAACCGTTATGATGTGGAATGTGTCGAGTGCGTAAGAAACGCACACACGAATCAAGGGCATTTTTTTAAGCTGAAAATTTTTATTACCTACCCCATTCCCTTGAATGACACAAAAAGCATATATTATACCTATCGATTCATTTATTCCTATTCAAGAATTCATGTTTGCGTAGAAGGAGTTGTCAAGGAGATATGATTTCCATTTATTTTTGAAACTATTACTGCTGTCTGTCAGACAGCTTATTTCATCTAGTAATTCATCGAAAATCTTTACAGCAGCATATTTTACCCTTTCCTGTGCCAAAGATAGGTTAAGTAGAGGATAGGTTAAGTCTTTCTTTCTCTGGTATTATAATCATGAATTTCACTGTTGTTTTTGAAGTGGTCCATGTTGTTGAGAACAAATTTAATTACTGAGCAAATGTGCTGTGAGGCTGTTGTAAGAATTCCTAACCTTTTGAACAGATGCTTACAAGACGTGCGACTATGAGGTCCACACATTATTCTAACCACTTTCTTTTGGGCAGTGAATATATTTCGCCTAAGTGTTGAGTTACCCCAAAATATTATTCCGTGTGGCATCAGAGAGTGAAAGTATGCAACGTGTGTTAGCTTGCTACTTTCTATATCTTCAAAATTAGCAATTATTCTGATTACAAAAGTTGCTGAACCTAGTCGCTTTAGAAGATACGAAACATGTTTTTTTTTCAATTAAGATTCTCATTATATGTATAACCAAAAACTTAGTAGGCTCTGCCCTGACTACTGACTTCTGTTGATGTGTTATATTTATCGAAGGAACTGTACTCCTTGCAGTAGAAGATTGGATGTACTGTGTTTTTTCAAAGTTGAGAGCAAGCCCATTCGCAGAAAACCAATCAATAACTTTCCCATAGACATTATTTGTATAATTTTCTATTTGAGTTTCTTTTACTGGATTAATAATGATGCTTGTATCTTCAACAAACAGTGTCAGTTTAGCTTCTTGTTTCAGATGAGTAGGGAGGTCATTCACATGCAAATATCATGAACCGACTATAGCTACTAACAGGTCGCACCTGGGAAATTCTGAAAACATGAGTACTCCGCTTTATTTGCTGCGTTAATCTACCTTCCCGAGTCGCATCCCACATAACCTCATCTACAATCTTCACGTTTTTCTCTCCTTGGAGCACATCGTACCACCACTAGTATAGATGTGTGCAGGGCTTAGATTAGCTTCTCAGTTTTGTAGGGAAGAAATATGGAATGGAGGAGTTGCCACATTCATCAGAAATTGCCAAAATTTTTTAATGACATACGCATTCATAAAGGTAGTATAGAGCAGCATATGAAGCATGTACAACACAAGCAGAATTTCATAATTAATCATTCATAACAGGAAATGTATACCGAGTATCAGCAGGTAATTTTCATCTGTTCATAAATCACTTTGATGCCCTATTGTCCTATTGAACAACAAAAGAGTATTAATGGTTGCTGATCATTTTAATCTGGATTCTTTTGAAAACTCATCCAGTAAGAACTTATTGCGGTCAGTAATATTGTCATTCAAGGAAATTCCTGTTATTAACTTTCCAACTAGAATAGCTAAGGGCTCAAAGACGGCCATTGATAATATCTTCACAGAAATGTCTAATGAACAAAATTATATTATAAAACCAATAATAAGTAGCCTCTCAGACCTTGACATGCAGTTCCGCTTGCTAAATGTTAATAGTGATTGGGATATAAAATTTACTAAGGTAGTCAGTAAGCCAAAAATTGATTGCTTTAGGAAACTCCTCAGATGCATGGAGTGATGTGTACAAAGCTCATACTGTCAATGAGACATACAGCACTTTTACTAATAATGTCCTTAACCTATTTGAAATCTTTTTCCCCCCAAGACTAACCCAGATTAGACATTGAAAAGTCATGGATTACTCAAGGAGTAAATGTGTACTGTACGTAAAAAAGGAAACTGTACCCATCAATCAGAAACAGCTGTCATGTAAATGTTATAATCATAAAAAAACATACCGCAAAGTACTGAATATGGACATCAAAGTAAATGTGTTATCAGAAAAGTATAGTCACATCATTTAACAAAATAAATAAAATATGAGATTTAGTGAAGAAATAGATTGGTACAACCAGAGCTGAAGAGGAACACATAGAATTAAGAGTAAATGGTACATGGGTAACAGATCTGTGCAGCGTTGCCGAACTTTTCAATAAGCACTTCATAATTGTTGCTGAAAAGATGGGACTGTCAGGTTCAGCAGATGCTGTCACAGAATATCTCAGGCCAGTCGCCACAAAATAAGTACAATAATATGTATGTATCCTCACAACACCAGTAGAAGTAATATCCGCCATAAAATCCATAAAATAAAAAAAATCTAGTGGATATTATAACATATAAACAAAATCTGATTAAACAGTGTCCTCTGAGTTTAGTGACCTTTTAAGTTATTTGTGTAAAGGTTTTTTAATCAGTGCAAAATTTCCTTGATGGTTGAAATACGCTGAACATAAGACTTTTTATAAGAAAGGACATAAAGAAATAGCATCAAATTTCCATTCCATTTCACTTCCGGTTACATTTTCAAAAACTTTATAAAACTGTTGTCTTCTTAACTACCTGACCACAAACAAAATATCATTGAAGTCCCAATTCGGATTTTTAAAGCGTTCCGATACTAAGAAGGCTATCTATACAAACAGTGAGAATGTACTTAACTCATTAGACAATAAATTACAGGCGACTGGTATTTGTGTGACCTGTTAAAGACATTTTACCGTCTATCCTTTTAAGTAAATTAGAATGTAACGGTCTAACAAGAAATGCTGCAAAATGGTTCAAATCCTATATCTCTGATAGAAAACATAGGGTGTCAACAGGAAAGAGGCCTTTATTAAGCCACCAGGCACCATCCAACTGGGAACCAGTAACGTCTGCTGTCCTCCAAGGTTTCATCTTAGGGCCCTTACTTTTTCTTGTGTATATCAATGATCCTTCATTAGCAACATTACCAGATACCAAGCTTGTTTTGTTTTTAAATGATACAACAACTGCAATAAATAATAAATTGAGTACAACCTTAGAAAGGTCGGCTAATGAAATGTTCACAGGCATTAATAAATGGTTCCTGGTTTAAATCTCTGTCACTAAACCTTGAGAAAGCATACTACGGGCAGTTCAGAATTTGTAAAAGGTTTCCTGCCAGTATATACCTAAAATATGAAGACAAACAGATAGAAGAAGTTCACCCTGTTAAATTCTTGTTGTTACAGCTTGATAATCAATTTAACTGGAAGGACTACCATAGAACTGCTAAGCGCCAAACAATACTCTGTTTCCTATGCGAATGTTGTCAGACATAGTTGACAAAAAATAAAAAGCTAGTGTCATAATGTCATCTGAGAGTGTTTTGTGGGGTAGCTCATCAAACCAAGCTAAAGTATTCCAATCCTGAAAAACGTGCAGAAGGCTGTATAAGGAACTGGAGATGCTAGCTAATGTTTCCCAATATATTTATTCCTTAATGAAATTTGTCATTGAAATATATCTTTTGTTTCAAAACAACAATCCAGTTGATGGAAGCAGTACTACAAATAAGAGTATCTTTCACAAAAATTTAAAGTCACCTAGTTTGGTTCAGAAAGGTGTCCACTATCAAGCAGTAAACACTTTCAATGACATGCCATAAAAAGTTGAACTAATAATTAAGTTCAGTTTGAGAAGAGTGTAAAGGATTTATTGGTAGTAAACTCCTATTCCACTGATGAATTTCTTAGCTGAACCAACTGATGCTTTTATGTTATTATTAATATCAGATAATATGAATTCTGTCTACTGTCTGACTTCCATACAAATTTCGTGCAGTAACATGATCATTGTACGGCTACAGTAGCCTAAGAATTATCGTGTGCCCCTAAGTGTATCTAACATTTAATGCTTGGTGATAAGTTTTACATCATTTTAGATGAAAATATGCTTAAGATTTAGATTTTTTGGACTGCTTCGACATCCACAAGGGCAGTTTCATTTGACATATGAGGAACGTACATTAGCCTATCTGCTCTTATTTTATAAATATTGTTGTTTATTCTTATTTTTCTGACTTGTTCCACATCCCAGAGGATATCCTCACTATGTATCAGTTGAAACGAAAAGTACATCTAATCTTCGTGTCGATTACCGCAAAACCTTGTTCTGGCACCAAATGTTTTAACCATTAAATTCTTCAATAACTCCACGTCCTATGATACAAAAACACCTTCTGACTGGTTTGACACAGCCCAATACCAAGATTTTCATCTCAGAGTAGCACTTACACCCCATGTCCTCAGTTATTTATTGTATGTATTACCGTTTCTCTTTTCCTCTGTTGTTTTTACCTACTACAGCTTCCAACAGTTCTGTAGAAGTTATTTCGCGATGCCTTAACACATCCTGCCCCTTCTTCTTGTGGGTGTTATTCGTATGTTGCTTTCTTCGACGATTCTGCGAAGTCCACATAATTTTCAGCATTCTTCTACAGTACCATATCTCAAAAGCTTTAATTCTGTTCTGTTATGACTTTCCTACAGTCCATAATTCACCGTTATACAATGCTGTGCTCGGAACGTACGTTCTCAGAAATTTCTTCCTGAAATTAAGGCCGGCCGCAGTGGCGGAGCGGTTCTAGGCGCTTCAGTCTGGAACTGCGCGATCGCTACGGTCGCAGGTTCAAAGCCTGCCTCTGGCATGGATGTGTGTGATGTCGTTATGTTAGTTACGTTTAAGTAGTTCTAAGTTCTAGGGGATTGGTGACCTCAGATGTTAAGTCAATAGTGCTCAGAGCGATTTGAACCATTTCTGAAGTTATGGCCTATGTTTAATACCTGTAGACTTATCTGTGGCAGGAATGCTCTCTTTGTCTATGTTAGTCTGCTTTTCATGTGCTCCTTGCTTCGTCCCCTATTGTTTATTTGGCTTACTGAATAGTATAATCCCTTAGCTTCGTCTGCCTTGTGACCACCAACTTTCAACGTAAGCTTCCCGCTGTCCTCATTTCTGCCACTTCTCGTTACTGTTGTCTTTCTTCGGTAGACTTTCAAAACGTATTCTATACACATTAGACTGTGTATATTTTTGTGAACACACTTCCACGTGTGTTCCGTCTGTTGCTCACAGATGGTCTAGGTGGTACTCCATTTCTCTTCGCGTTTTTCCCAACATCTCTTCCGTTATCACCTCGTATTCATGCGGAAAGATATTGCACATCAGGAACTCGTGAACGGAACGCCTCATCCTTAACTCCACAAAAAATTCAAGAACGGGTTATGTCTGGTGAATGTGGTGGCCACGTCGGACTGCCTTTACTGATCCATCTTTACGCAAAAGTTTCATCGAAAAAGTGCGAACAAATAAAGTCGCAGATTATCGGTGCGCCATGTAACTGAAACACTACTCAACCGAAATTCCTGTAAGTGAGGTGTGTCCACAAAAGCTTCGTAAGTCAAGCTATTATTTGCAAAGCAGTGCATAGACACGTGGAACTGTATCCGTAAAAACATTATGAGCCAAGCCACCATTTGCAGCAAATCACTTAGTTGTATGTAGCAAAGGTCCATAGAAATAACTTTTTATAACCAGTAAAAGACTTACCCTGCATTTTTGACGACAGACTTCGCACGTATGCCAGGAAATCAATGGATTTAAATCTGTCTACTTCTGTTTTACTCATCATGATTTCATTAATTTTGTCCTGGTTCCTTACTGGGTCTTTCAAAGTTTTTGTGGCCAATCTCTAGGGTGATAATTCACGTCATGGGTTGTTACAAAATGTTCACCGACGCTTCGCTGCGACGCTAGGTGTCGTTTAGTATTCGCCGGCCCTAGGACGACGCGATTTCACCGAACTAGCAGGATGTACCAAGTAGGTGTGCAGCATCCTACCTACAGCAGTAAATTGTTAGAGAAATTTTCAACAAGAAAACGATGAGTTTCTCTAGACGAAGAAAGATCTTTTTAGAAGCTAGGTGTAACGCCTTTCAAGTGTAGCAGATGACTGGACGAAAGGCAAAACGTGTTGCATACGAACGCCGCAGAGCGTTAATACCTGCCACCTCCCAGGGGCAAAACCAGACTTAATGACGTCTAGCACCATTTGAAGCGTTGTGAAATATTTTCTCTCTACAAAAAGTTGTTCCCCATGACGCCATCTATCACCCCAGATATTTGTCATAAAGACTTGAAAATATTACGTACATTTTGAAGTACGGAAATGTGAGGTAACCTGGCTGATTACTTATATGCGAAGTGGTAATTAAATGATTAAGTAAGATACAAAGTACTTAAAAATCGAATGTGACTGTACGAAGTTACGCTACAAATGAGAATCGCCTTTTGCACTTATGCAAATTCCATTTCTTCTCTGTCTGTACGATATTTTTCAATCTGTATCGTTTGCATTATACGTAGTTGTATGTAATGTGACAAGCAATAATTTTGGGAAATATACAGACTCAAAGAAAATGGTAACTCCAAGAAGAGTTTTGCGACATAAACGGAAGTTAGGGGGTGTCTTTCTACATCTGAAGAATGGTGTCCATTCAGATTTCGCGCCAGACGCATGAGAATGGCATAGAGCCGTTTGAACCAGTTAGTAGCAGTTCAGAGGCGACCTCTTCGGTAAGTTTCCATTAAACAGTTTTTCGCGCTGACCTCTAATGACCAAAGTTAATTGCTCTCCGCAAAAGCGGAAAATAATCTCACTACTTGCCACACGGTATTGCAAACAATTAGAGCAGCACAAAAACAGTTACTTCAGTTGGACCGCGTACAGTCCTCGCGAGTTCCTATTTGTGCAGAGAGAATGCGTTTAATTGCCGCCTGGCTGTGACGTCACCCGAGGCAACGCGTAAGCCGGTGTTTGATGGGGACAGAGTGATAGCTCGGTGCGAAGGGTGTCGTTGCAGACGCAGACACATCTTACACAGACACAGCAGCTGGACGAGCTTCCCAAGCTCGGCCTGGAGTAGGCTAAGCACAGTGTGTTATTCACGCAGTACGTGATGGGATTGGGATTTGTCATCTGACGGATGGAAGGTCCTAACAGTTGATTTGGGGTTGTCCTGAGAATGTTGGGTAGCGGATCACTCCAGCAGAAGGTCCAGCCAACATGTTGTTGGCTGGTGGTGTGGTTGGTGGCCCAGGTCCCTGATGAGCCTGTTGCAGGTTTCACTCACTTTCTTGTGGAACTTGCAAGTTGTGGACCGGAAGTAGTCCCTCAGCAGCAGGATGCCTGTGAATTCATGTAGTTGTTGCGTGGGGTAAGTCCTAGGTAGGCGCAGGATGAATCTAAGCACCCTGTTTTGACCCTTTGGGGGGTGACTGTCTTGGAGTCAGCGGAATTACCCCACACCACGGTCGCGTACTCCAGCACTGGGTGTATCAGTGTGAAGTACAGCATAAAGCCGTGGTGCAGAGGCAGGGTCGACTGCGGGTTCAGCAGAGGGTATGGGGCGCGAAGGTACCCTACAACCCTCTCCCTAATCCAAAGAATGTGGCACTGGTCTAGCTTGACGCCGAGGAAAACTGCAGTCTTGGTTCACGGGATGGGGCCTAACTTGATGGTAAGTGGCGCAACGTCCGGCGGTATCTTCCTCTTAGTGAAGGCGACCGCCTGGCTTTTGGTGGGGTTGAATTTGAGGCGCCACCTAGTGGACCAAGCCCCCAGTGCCTCACAGTCGAGCTGCAGACGACGTCCCATGGTGTGAGTGTTCATGCTACCGCTGAACAGAACAGTGTCGTCAGCCCAGACAGCTAACTCCACCCTGTTCACCCGTGGCGCGTCTGCTGTATAGAGAGTACAACAGAGGGCCCAGAACAGATCTGTGTGGCTCCCCAGTGCAGACAGGCCGGACGGTGGACGTCCCTTGATCGGCTCGCACGTGGAACGAACAGCCAGAGAGGTATGACTTCAGGGGGACCACGTGCGACTCTGGGACCCCGAGTACAAAGAGTTTCTACATGAGGCCGTCATGCCACACGGAGTGAAAGGCTTGGGAGACGTCCAAGAATACTGTCCCGGGTATTGCCTCGTCTCCAGGTCCCTCATCGCGGGCTCCACCAGACGTAACAGCTGGTGAGTGGGTGTGTCACTGCCTTTGAGGCGCAGCGGACGACCGAAGGGAACATCTGCCGTCATCTGCTGTATGTCGTAGCTGCATCTAAATGGCCGCCTTCTCGGAGATGTATTTTTTAATAGCTCTGTTGTGTATCAATTCACAATGTTCGCAATTTTTATAGGAATGGAGGTAAGTTGGCTTTAATCACGGAAAAAGTTTTATTTCGACTGCATTTAAACTTTGCCGGGTAGAATTTTTAGAACGGAATCGACAGTAGAACAAGACCTCTTAACTACATATTTAAGAGATCTAGTATTGATTGGTATTTACATCAAAACTTGAAACTTTTTAAAGCCTTATTATTTAATGGATTTAATCAAGTGCTGCAACCAGAACTTTCTGGCATTAATATGAATGGTACTTAATCTATTGCAAATAAGTACGTTTTTGTTCCAAATTTAGTTTTCAGTAGATTACTGGAAATCTATTAGAGGTAGTTTAATGAGTTTACATAGCTAATGTTTTTACACCAAACTCAAGCTTCTTGCCAGTTTTCATATTTCTGAGTCTAATATTTATCGCCTTCAACTTTTCGTAAGAACGGCGATTTCGACCAAATTATTGCTCCAACCAAGTTGAGACTTGTAACAGTAGATTCTGACATAAATTTGTAAATTCTGGACAAATTTTGGCTTTCAATTTTTATTATTTACGCCATTTATTTTTTTCGTAAAACGTTGTGTTTATGGAAACATATTCAGTTGATCACTCTGAGATTTAACAGTTTAAGCATTAATATACTGAAGCATGTTTTGACAAAGTTTGGAAAAGCTACTTCAATTTTTAATTTAGGATTATAGCGCAGCACTCTGTACGATACGCACAGGCAATTTATGATGACGGGGCGCTAATGGCAATGAACTAGGGTAAGCCTCGGCACACTCGATCGCCTCCGTATCTCTCAAATTATACAGCGCTTGTTTTCGCCACAAACGTCTGCAATGGCTCATCTCGCGCTTATATTAACCTCCGATCTTGCAATGGTAATCGCTTCAGTATATCACCTAGACAAATGTATTATCGAGTTTTATTGCTGTACGTTAATTATTTGTTGCTGCTGCTATTCTCTTTCTGTCAGTGTACTGTATCTGTGATACGCCTTCCTGTAGCACTGACTCTGACGTCATGGGTGTCTACTCATTTCGAACAGTGGGTTACGTGGCATGTCCTTATCCTTCTTTTTTCAGGATATGAGCTTTTTGCCAAGAGGGATATCTCCAAATAAAACTTGACAGCTTCATCTGGAGTAATGTTTTCTAAGAGTCGCCTCTTTGTAATAGCGCAGACATGTTTTATGTACCTTCCAACGTTAGTGATATTCCCACCCAAGCGGTGTTTCATTCACCACTCCCTAGCACAAATACGCTGCCACACGCATCTGCTTGCGATGGAAATTCGTCACACGTTACACTCTTCTCAAAGTTCTAGAGGCCAATGCCACCAGCCTCCAGTGGTAACACTTTTCCGTATCTCAGTACTGAATCTGTAGATGGCCTAACTCAACCGACAACGCTAGTTTCTTTCATAAAATATTTCTTCTTGATCACGTACTTCCTGTAACCAGCGTGAACAGAATGTTAGTACAGCATCTCAATTCAGGCGATTTTCTCGATGATTCGGCTGTTAATTGCATGGTTCATGGTCCCATTCTACTCCATCTTTCATGTGCCGTTTGTCAGCAGAGCTACTCGTGAGATACGGAGGAATATGTTGCTCACTGCAAGAGGACTACTGTGAATGATACGCCTCCTCGTATGTTGCTCTCTTACAGCATTGAATTGGTCAGAAATTTATTGTGTTGATCCGTCTATAAACTGATAAAAGCTGAGCTAGAAATATTTTTCAAAATAGACTTTGATTCTAGGTTTAAGAATTCGAGGTGCTCACAATATTGACGGTGTCTTGAAGCGTTAGTGCACAAAAAAAACCTTTAATAACTTCGAATACTAAGTACTCTGTGATACACCCACAGTCCAAACCACCACCTCTTCAACATATCACGTTTCCTGCCAAAGTAAATTCTGTCAACAAATCTACGATCGAATCTTGTAGTACCTGAAAACTCATTTCCATCTTATGCATCGAATTTGATAAATGCCCGTAATTTCTCGTTGATGATTTGTTGAATGAATGAAGAGAACTATCGGTATTTTCCTGATGTGGTGTATTCTTCCATTAAAAAAAGAGTGTTGGCGAAAACCTATGCGAAGCCAATTTATTTATTTACGCTTCGTTTAAAGAGAACGAGGAACACAACCGCAATGTTTTGTGCTTTTACAGTTCGGCAGCTTTGTTTCGCCACGAACGTTTTTGCATAGTTTAACGGTTCAGCAGTAAAGTCAACGCCCTTAACGTTGGTAGTGACTGGTTCGATAAGCGTCGTGCTTAGATCACTAATAATGCTGTCGGCGTAAGTCATGACATGCTGTAAAAACCGTTAAATCACATAGTACGCTAATAACCTATACGAATAACAGTGTTTGCGCAGACAAAGCTAGTCTAATCCATAAAGCAATTTCTTATTTTTGCGAAGGATGTTTCGCTAAAATTATCCGTCCCATATGTTGTCTTATCGTTCATACAAGTGTACTACTTATTTTTCAACAAATAACTGGTCCTTAGATCCCTTGCTTACTGGAGAAACATAGCTTCCCAAAACTGTGGAGATTATTCCCTTTCTTCTCCTCTCTCTTTCATTCAAATGTCATATATCTGGATTATTACTCAGATTAATTGGACATAAAATCTCTGATCGTCGCCATTTCTATGTGAATGTTACTTGTCTTTGCAAGACCGCTTCAAATTGTTGAAGCTATTAAACTTTATAGTTATATCTTTAATTTCATTTACTCTCCTACGAGTTACAAACAAAATGTATTTCTGTTTATTTTAGAAAAATTTCTACGGACCTCTGATTCACAAGAGCTTGTCGAAAATAGATGTGCGTCAATTAAGTTCCTTAAGTTATGGATAACCTATTTCTTGATATTAACGTTTATCCATTAGAGACCAAATTATATTTTCACTACTACCTTCATTTCTTATTTTAGTTGCATCTACCTTACGCTTTGTAAATGAAAATTTCGTTTTACTACAGTTATTTATTATGACTAATTATTGTGACTGGCTGTTAATCGCTTCAGAAGCATTTATTCTGGTGATATGGAGGAGTCTCCATATTCATTCTCTGAGAATGCGCGTATTCTAGTCATGTAATTGTGGAAATGTTTCTATAATATTTCCGTTCACTGTGTGTTATTTCTATGCTGTTTAACAAAATTCTCTTCCTGTGTTTGCTTACATACACCAGCTTTGAATAATTCACTTTGCTATGAATAATAAAGATCAACTGACAAGTCACGAAACACAAATTCCTTGGGAATGACGCAGCTCACAGCAAGGTATGTACTGTAAAGCAACTCCCTTACAGAATGAAATTATTTGTGAGTGATAAATAGAGACAGTCTCTTACATTTTGGGGAAACATCTAACCAGGTAATCTATACACAATCTCTTGATGGTGCGATCACATGTTTCATTCTCCCATACGCACTCACTTCGCGCCTTTGTGGAGTAGAACTACAGAGGAGATGCGACGGATAACACTTAGATACAGTCTGTTGTTTATTAGCGGAATACAACCATCGTTACACAACGAAGCGTAGGATTGAATCTCACATTTCTTAACAAATTTCGTTTCATTCAGTTTCAGTACCATGATTTCCTTGACCATGTAGACCCTCTCTTTTTGCCTCAGGATTTAGAATGTTATAAATAATTACATTGAGAATAAATGTCTGGAGACATTTTTATTAGTAAAATTCAAAAGACACTGAAGACAGTTTAATACCAGGTGCAGAAGTATGAAACCGGAATTTGGTTGCAATAATTACACGCCTGTTGTTTGAAACTGATAAAAAATACTTTATTCAAAATAATCTCCATTGCTATTTACACATTTCTCCCACCTCTGCTACAGGTTTCTTTTGAAGTGAACCAGTCAGCGAGCCATTTGAGTACATTTTCATACGAAATGAAGCGTTGTTCAGCGAGGGCCTGTCCCAGTGATGCAAATAGGTGATAAGCGGACGGAACCAAGTCTGGAGAATAAACCACATGCCTTAGCATTCCCTAACTGAACGCCGCAATCGTTTCCCTGTTCCTGTTTTCTGTGTGCGATGGGGCGTTATCATGGAGAAATACGACATTTTGTTGCCTTTTTCCATATTACGATCGTTTTTCACTTAATTCTGGATCTAAATCGATCGTTTTCTGTTAGCAGCGATCAGTGTTAACGGATCCAACGGGTTTCAGCACTCATAATCGACGCCACCCTTCCGATCCCAACAAACACAGAGCATTGTCTTCTTTCCAAAGCAATTTGGTCTTTCAGTGGATGTCGATGGTTTGCCTGGATTGACCCATGATTTACGACTCTTAGGATTCTCTCAGTATCCATCTTTCATTATCTGTCACTATTAGATAGAGAAACTACTTTATTTTGTATCTGGCGAGCAGCATTTCAAAAGTGCTCTTTCAATTTGCTTGCCGTCTTTCATTCAGTTCATTCGGAACCCATTTTCCCACTTTCTGAGCCTTGCCCATAGAGTCCAACCGAAGAGAAACGGCTTTCTGCGTCACATTCAGTTGTTCCGTGAGTTCCTGTTGAGTATCATCTTCATCCAACAAGGCATGCAATTCGTTGTCTTCGAACTTTTTCGGTGGTTTCTCGCTTTGATTTTTTTTAACCACTCGAAACACTGTGTTTTCCCAAGAGCATGCTCGCCGAAAGCTTCGACAAGCATTCGACGCGATTCTGCAACAGTTTTCTTCAAATGATGACAGAAAACCACTGCTGTCCGCAAATCGTAGTTTGTAGGCACAAAGCTCGACATGTTTACGGGTTTGAAACTGATACCGATGTATGGAACTTGCGTTACTGTGTGTTGACATTCGCCGTAACAGCCGTTACAGGATGCAGATGGCGCCGCAGACACGGTCCCATGAGCGCTACAGAGACGGCTAGCGCCATCTATAGGGAAATTCCTGTTTCATACTTCTACACAGGATATTTCCAAATGGTTCAAATGGCTCTGAGCACTATGGGACTTAACTTCTGAGGTCATCAGTCCCCTAGAACTTAGAACTACTTAAACCTAACTAACCTAAGGACATCACACACATCCATGCCCGAGGCAGGATTCGAACCTGCGACCGTAGCAGTCACGCGGTTCCGGACTGAGCGCCTAGAACCGCGAGACCACCGCGGCCGGCAGGATATTTCCATCTGGTTTATTTTATGTCTTTTTTTCACCAATTCACTGGTATGCGACCTTGAAAAATCTTTATCATATTTTTATTATCACTGCATGTAATCATGGGAATAAAGATTCTATTACGACTAACCGATGAGAGGGCGAATGCACTGATCTACATCAGTGGCATACTACCACTGTGAGTGCTACGGCTCCTTCTTCGGAGAAGAACGGAAGGTACAAATGAATCATAATTGTCATCAGTAATTATTATGTATAGTCGTAGATTGAAGTTCATGACATTCTCTTTAATATTTGTGGCAAAATTACCAATAGGATTACTAGCTAAGATGGAGGCGGAAAATTAAAAAAAAAATACATCACAGTGAATCATGTTCAGCTCAGTGAATAAGAGCATGATCATGAAAGGTATAAAAGATAAGGTTCAACTTCCAAATCTACTTCGAATCTGCCACACAATTTAAATATGTAAGGAACTTAAGCGAGTTAAAAATGAACGTTTAGAACTACAAATGGCATTCATCTCTGCCATGCTTTTTACTTTTGGTATCCCTCTTTTTAATATGTATTGGTTCCTACTTTCCTCACAAATCCTCACTTTTTTCCCTTTACAAGCTTCGAAAAATTTATTTCTATCAAACCCGAGAAAAATATTTGGTTTTTTGTCAATATTTCTTCTTAATGAAAATAGGATTAAAAGTATCTCTGGCATATATATAAAAAAAAATTTGAACCCTTTGTGCCTACTCTCTCCACATTTTTTCTGAATGTGGCTGTATATCGTTCTAACGAGCAATGATACATTCTGTAGCAATCTGATGATGATCGACTTAATTTTTCCGGATACTTGAAGAAAAATATATGATTCCGTGCGGTTAAGAAAAATTGAAAGAAAAATCGTAGTGATAAGAATCTGTAAAAACAAGACCAGGCCGATAAAACATGTAGCAAAAGTTGCAGGAGGCTCTGAACAGTATGCGATTACTGCAGTGCAACGAGTGAATTCACTAACATTGTTAAGTAATCACATTTATTGTCATACTTTAAAACGTCGTACAATAAACGCTTTGTAGCTTAGGCGTGTTCAGTTTTCATCATAAATTACACATTTTAGTACCGAAACCGTTATAATAATAATAATATAATAATAATAATAATAATAATAATAATAATAATAATAATAATAATAATAATAATAATGCTTATTAAACAGAAGCGCTGCACTCTTTCAACTTTTCACATTTCTTGAGACAAGATTTTTAATTTGGTTTTGGCACTCTTGACGTTGATATCCTCAGAAAAAGAGAACCGATTTAGAAAATGTAGAATGTCGAATGGTCTTACGTAAACAACTAACTTGAAAATTTTACGAAAGAACGTTAGGACGTTATGCACTTCATGACGAATTGATTAGAGAAGAGCACAAATTCCAACTGGACAGGGATGCGGCAGAATATTAACGTGACGGTGGTCTTTTCATCCCTACATTAGTTTCAGGAAAATCGTAGGAAACGCCAGTGTAGACAGTGGATGAGAATTTTAGCCCACTTTTCACGAAAGCAAGTCCAGCAGACTAATCAATCTGACAACTCGTTTGCACCATCGTGAAACCGAGCTATAGTTCCACCAGCGGAAAGTGCTCCTGTCGGAGCACAGGAAAGGCGAATACAAGGTGACAATTATTGAACTATACGATACAAAATCGTCATCACTTTGAACGGTGTGCGTTAGGACTTTCAGCATGATGGCAATTAGAATGCTCGTTATGCTTTGGTTTAGCGACGAAGCCCACTTTCAATTCGACGGGTTCGTCAATAAGCAGAAATGGCGCATTTTGGGACTGGGAAGCCACATTTCACGATCGAGAAGGCTCTTCACCCTCAATGGATGACTGTGTGGTGTGCAATGTCCAGTCACGGGATAATCGGTATGATATTTCTTGATGGAATGTATTTCGACTGTTTGTATTTCATGCAGAGCGGAGGTTGACCCTTCAAAGCAGGAGAGTGTTTGACGGCCTGGAGGACCACTTTGGGGACCGCATTCTAGGTCCCGGACACCCAGTGGCCACTGGCATGGTCCTCAATTGGCCGCCATATTCTCCAGATCTCAACACATCCAATTACTTTTTGTGGGGCTATATTAAAAACAAGAGGTACAGCAATAACCTCAAAACCATTGCTGAACTGTAAACGGCCATTCAGAGGTCATCGACAGCATCGATTTTCCTACACTTCAGCCGGTCATGCAATATTTCACTATTCTTCTGCGTCACATCGTCACCAATGATGGCAGGCATATCGAACGTGTCGTAACCTAATTCCGAATATTTGTAGTGACGTTTACACGTTGAATAAAGCGTGTGCACGCTGTAGTTTGTAACTAATTTACGTTTTTTTTTCATACAGTTCAATAATTGTGACCCTGAATGTTCCTCTGTAAAAATCTCTGACAGAAAAGTGGGAACCAGCTGCCTCGACCATAATTCCGCCTTCTTCACCAAAGATTTTGGCATGTGAACATTAGCGCTCTTCTAACACAGATTATTCTAAATCATTTTACCCAGTTTCTCATTGCAGTTGAGCCTTCATACTCAGCATCACCCTCTCACTGCCATTGTCTCCTTATTCTTGCGTTGATTTACCACACCTGGGCAGCTCAAAAATTCTGGAGGTCCTACTTATTTTTAACGCTATACTCATGTGTTTAAAATTTCGGTAAAAATGCGCTCTCCCCTATACGTACGTGTTAAAGTTCGCGAATCTGGGAGAGCCCAGATACCCCAAGATTATGTAGAGTCTCCACCCGTCTGTATTTTTCATTTCCTGTCTCCTCTGTCGTTTGCTCCCACTGCTCCTGTTTACATCCATCTCTCTTCAACTGCCACTGTGTCTCGCTTACCATCAATATCTCCTCTCTCTTTGGCTTCCACCGCTGTTGGCTCGATCCATCTCTCTTTCTCTTTTATCACCACTTTATCTTTCCCATCATCACCGTTTCTCTCCTACTGGTGCTGTCTCTTTCACCGACACTGACTCTCTGCTGCTTTCAGCACAAAAAGCGCGAATACATTCACACTACGCAATTGTTGGTGAGGAAAGCGGAATTATAATCGAGGTAGCTGGGTGCCCACTTTCCACTAAGTCTTCTAATGGTGAAATTCGTCTTTCTTGTACTTTTTTTCCCTGCTGTAGCAAGGTGGCTGGTTGTATTAAACGAACTCTATAGGTCAGTAGAGTCAAGAGAGTTTATTTACATAATTTGACACATTTGTATACTCTGACACATATAAACAACAAATAAGTGCGCATAATGTAAAGATGACACAAAATCATTCGCTTTATTTTTTTTTTTTTTTTTTTGGATACTTGCCTCATTCATGGAGAAGAAATAAAAACTTTGATGTTCGCCGATGACATTGTAATTCTGTCAGAGACAGCAAAGGACTTGGAAGAGCAGTTGAATGAAATGGACAGTGTCTTGAAAGGAGGATATAAGGTGAACATCAACAAAAGCAAAACAAGGATAATGGAATGTAGTCTAATTAAGCCGGGTGACGCTGAGGGAATTAGATTAGGAAATGAGGCACTTAAAGTAATAAAGGAGTTTTGCTATTTGTGGAGCAAAATAACTGATGATGGTCGAAGTAGAGAGGATATAAAATGTAGGCTGGCAATGGCAAGGAAAGTGTTTCTGAAGAAGAGAAATTTGTTAACATCCAGTATTGATTTAAGCGTCAGGAAGTCATTTCTGAAAGCATTTGTATGGAGTGTAGCCATGTATGGAAGTGAAACATGGACGATAAATAGTTTGGACAAGAAGAGAATAGAAGCTTTCGAAATGTGGTGCTACAGAAGAATGCAGAAGATTAGATGGGTAGATCACATAACTAATGAGGAAGTATTGAATAGGATTGGGGAGAAGAGAAGTTTGTGGCACAACTTGAACAGGAGAAGGGATCGGTTGGTAGGACATGTTCTGAGGCATCAAGGGATCACCAATTTAGTATTGGAGGGCAGCGTGGAGGGTAAAAATCGTAGAGGGAGACCAAGAGATGAATACACTAAGCAGATTCAGAAGGATGTAGGCTGCAGTAGGTACTGGGAGATGAAAAAGCTTGCACAGGATAGAGTAGCATGGAGAGCTGCATCAAACCAGTCTCAGGACTGAAGACCACAACAACAACAACTGCCTCATTGATCGCAGATCATAGATATCTGAAAAGAGTGATAATCTTATTACAGATGTTTCACTTAATCTGCGGTCTTTCCAGTTTCTTTCTTTTCATGCGTGTTAAGACCCATTTAACCGAATTTTTCCATGGAGTTCCACTTTGCGCATATTTGTACATGCGTGAAGTTCCCATTACACAGACAGCGCTTTGTTGTTGTTGTTGTTGTTGTTGTTGTTGTTGTGGTCTTCAGTCCTGAGACTGGTTTGATGCAGCTCTCCATGCTACTCTATCCTGTGCAAGCTTCTTCATCTCCCAGTATCTACTGCAGCCTACATCCTTCTGAATCTGCTTAGTGTATTCATCTCTTGGTCTCCGTCTACGATTTTTACCCTCCACGCTGCCCTCCAATACTAAATTGGTGATCCCTCGATGTCTCAGAACATGTACTACCAACCGATCCCTTCTTCTAATCAAGTTGTGCCACAAGCTCCTCTTCTCCCCAATTCTATTCAATACCTCCTCATTACTTATGTGATCTACCCATCTAATCTTCAGCATTCTTCTGAAGCACCACATTTCGAAAGCTTCTATTCTCTTCTTGTCTAAACTATTTATCGTCCACGTTTCACTTCCATACATGGCTACACTTCATACAAATACTTTCAGAAACGACTTCCTGACATATAAATCTATACTCGATGTTAACAAATTTTTCTTCTTCAGAAACGCTTTCCTTGCCATTGCCAGTCTACATTTTATATCCTCTCTTCTTCGACCATCATCAGTTATATTGCTCCCCAAGTAGCAAAACTCATCTACTACTGTAAGTGTCTCATTTCCTAATCTAATTTCGTCAGCATCAGCTGATTTAATTCGACGACATTCCATTATACACGTTTTACTCTTGTTGATGTTCATCTTATATCCTCCTTTCAAGACACTGTCCATTCCGTTCAACTGCTCTTCCAGGTCCTTTGCTGTCTTGACAGAATTACAAAGTCATCGGCGAACCTAAAAGTTTTTATTTCTTCTCCATGGATTTTAATTCCTACTCCAAATTTTTGTTTTCTTTGCTTTACTGCTTGCTCAGTATACAGATCGAATAACATCTGGGATAGCCTACAAATCTGTCTCAGTCCCTTCGCAACCACTGCTTGCCTTAAGACGCCACTCGACTCTTATAACTGCCATCTGGTTTCTGTACAAATTGTACACAGCCTTTCGCTCCCTATGTTTTACCCCTGCCACCTTCAGAATTTGAAAGAGAGTATTCCAGTCAACATTGCCAAAAGCTATCTCTAAGCCTACAAATGCTAGAAACGTAGGTTTGCCTTTGCTTAATCTATTTTCTAAGGTAAGTCGTAGGGTCAGTATTGCCTCACGTGTTCCAATTTTTTACGGAATCTAAACTGATCTTCCCCAAGGTCGGCTTCTACTAGTTTTTCCATTCGTCTGTAAAGAATTCGCGTTAGTATTTTGCAGCCGTGACTTATTAAACTGATAGTTCGGTAATTTTCACATCTGTCAGCACCTGCTTTCTTTGGGATTGGAATTATTATATTCTTCTTGAAGTCTGAGGGTATTTCGCCTGTCTCATACATCATGCTCACCAGATGGTAGAGTTTTGTCAGGACTGGCTCTCCCAAGGCCGTCAGTAGTTCTAATGGAATGTTGTCTACTCCCGGGGCCTTGTTTCGACTCAGGTCTTTCAGTGCTCTGTCAAACTCTTCACGCAGTATCATATCTCCCATTTCATCTTCATCTATATCCTCTTCCATTTCCATAATACTGTCCCCAAGTACATCGCCCTTGTATAGACCCTCTATATACTCCTTCCACCTTTCTACTTTCCCTTCTTTGCTTAGAACTGAGTTTCCATCTGAGCTTTTGATATTCATACAAGTGGTTCTCTTTTCTCTGAAGGTCTCTTTAATTTTCCTGTAGGCAGTATCTATCTTACCCCTAGTGAGATAAGCCTTACAATTATCCTCTAGCCATCCCTGCTTAGCCATTTTGCACTTCCTGTCTATCTCATTTTTGAGACGTTTGTATTCATTTTTGCCTGCTTCATTTACTGCATTTTTATATTTTCTCCTTTCATCAATTAAATTCAATATTTGTTCTGTTACCCAAGGGTTTCTACTAGTCCTCGTCTTCTTATCTATTTGATCCTCTGCTGCCTTCACTATTTCATCCCTCAAAGCTACCCATTCTTCTTCTACTGTATTTATTCCCCCCATTCCTGTCAATTGTTCCCTTATGCTCTCCCTGAAACTCTGTACAACCTCTGGTTCTTTCAGTTTATCCAGGTCCCATCTGCTTAAATTCCCACCTTTTTGCAGTTTCTTCAGTTTTAGTCTACAGTTCATAACCAATAGATTGTGGTCAGAGTCCACATCTGCCCCTGGAAATGTCTTACAATTTAAAACCTGGTTCCTAAATCTCTGTCTTACCATTATATAATCTATCTGATACCTTTTAGTATCTCCAGGGTTCTTCCATGTAGACAACCTTCTTTCATGATTCTTGAACCAAGTGTTAGCTATGATTAAGTTATGCTCTGCGCAAAATTCTACCAGACGGCTTCCTCTTTCATTTCTTAGCCCCAATCCATATTCACCTACTATGTTTCCTTCTCTCCCTTTTCCTACTGACGAATTCCAGTCACCCTTGACTATTAAATTTTCGTCTCCCTTCACTACCTGAATAATTTCTTTTATCTCATCATATATTTCATCAATTTCTTCATCATCTGCAGAGCTAGTTGGCATATAAACTTGTACTACTGTAGTAGGCGTGGGCTTTGTGTCTATCTTGGCCACAATAATGCGTTCACTGTGCTGTTTGTAGTAGCTTACCCGCACTCCTATTTTTTTATTCATTATTAAACCTATACCGGCATTACCCCTATTTGCTTTTGTATTTATAACCCTGTATTCACCTGACCAAAAGTCTTGCTCCTCCTGCCACCGAACTTCACTAATTCCCGCTATATCTAACTTTAACCTATCCATTTCCCTTTTTAAATTTTCTAACCTACCTGCCCATTAAGGGATCTGACATTCCACGCTCCGATCCATAGAACGCCAGTTTTCTTTCTCCCGATAACGACGTCCTCTTGAATAGTCCCTGTCCGGAGATCCGAATGAGGGACTATTTTACCTCCGGAATATTTTACCCAAGAGGACGCCATCATCATCAGTAAAGCTGCCTGCCCTTGGGAAAAATTACGGCTGTAGTTTCCCCTTGCTTTCAGCCGTTCGCAGTACCAGAACAGCAAGGCCATTTTGGTTAGTGTTACAAGGCCAGATCAGTAAATCATCCACACTGTTGCCCCTGCAACTACTGAAAAGGCTGCTGCCCCTCTTCAGGAACAACACGTTTGTCTAGCCTCTCAACAGATACCCCTCCGTTGTGGTTGCACCTACGGTACGGCTATCTGTATCGTTGAGGCACGCAAGCCTCCCCACCTACGGCAAGGTCCATGGTTTGGGGGGGGGGAGGGGGGTGACAGCGCTTTATAAAGTTTTATTAGTGAAAAAATAGTGACTTACGATAACGCTAGAGCCGTTTCCATGTATTCACTACCTCAGTGAAAACTGCAATTATACCTCGGCCAGGATATAGAGTACGGTAAATTCGAAACTCTGGATCTTGGTAACGGATAATTATTTCAAGGTTCTTCTAGATGATAATCTTAAGAACATATGGTAAAAATTTCGACAATTTGCTACGAATAGAAATTATAGAAATGGTCACAATTAGTACGTTTGGCACCCAGAGAACATGGTTTTCCGCATGTACCTAATAAAGGATACAGATTTCTGAAAACGAGAAAGTGGCTTTTCTAGATAAACGTCTAACAAACCTACAGTTAAAATTTGATCCATTAAAATGGTTGGTTGGCTAAATAATTGCGGCCCACGCTGCAAAAACAGCTAAAGACAGCTTTTGCGGTTTTATGCATCAGTACGGTAACTTTCAACATCTGAATCTCTGTAACGAATAATGATATCCAAAAATGTTTCGAAGAGCATCTAAAAATATCGTCTTAAGAACTTACAGTACAAAATTTCATCAATCTGTCGTGACTGCAATTATAGATGTGGCCGTCCCCACAACTGGTAATTTTCGTGGTTTTCGGAGTTTTCTCAGGAAGCGCTCATGAAGAAATGATGCTTTTTACAAGCCGCCTATGGTCGACCCCAGACCACACCTAAAGCAAAAAAACCAACCGTTTGTTCAATTTTCCGGGGCTGGAGATAGTGTGTAATGTTTTAACTTTGACCCTGTACTGTAGGATAGCTACAGTGTGCGTGTTCTTCTGGTAGCTGTACAAATGGTCACTAGGCCAAGGTCTATACAAAACACTTGACCTTTTATCTCTGTGATCAACAGAACCCTATATATTATCACCTGAAAAATCTCATTTTCTCGCGCGACCTTTGGGAACATATTAGTGCCGAGCACTGTCGTACGTGGACCGATAGGGAAAATGGGAAATAAATGAAGACTCCAAAACCAGCCAAGATTATAGCTATCGTGGCGCCGATTATGAACGGACACATCTGACCAACTGGGAAATCCCGTACTTCACAGCTCTTTGATTATATCGCGACGTTACAAGTATGAAACTTCCTGGCAGATAAAAACTGTGGGCCGGACCGAGACTCGAACTCGGGACCTTTGCCATTCGCGGGAAAGTGCTCTACCATCTGAGCTACCCAAGCATGAGTCACGACACATCCCCACAGCTTCAATTCTGCCAGTACCTCGTCTCCTACCTTCCAAACTTCACAGAAGCTCTTCTGCGAACCTTGCAGAACTAGCGCTTCTGGAAGAAAGGATATTGCGGAGACATGGCTTAGCCACAGCCTAGGGGATGTTTCCAGAATGAGATTTTCACTCTGCAGTGATGTGTGCGATAATATGAAACTTCCTGGCAGATTAAAACTGTGTGCCGGACCGAGACTCGAACTCGAGACCTTTGCCTTTCGCAGGCAAGTGCTCTATCGACTGAGCTACCCAAGCACTCGTCACGCCCCGTCCTTAAAGCTTTCATTCCACCAGTACTTCGTCTCCTACGTTCCCAATTTCACAGAAGCTCTTCTGCGAACCTTGCAGCTTAGCCCAGACTGGGTGATGTTTCCAGAATGAGATTTTCACTCTGAAGCGGAGTGTGCGCTGATATGAAACTGGAACTATAGTTCCGCAAGGTTCGCAGAAGAGCTTCTGTGAAGTTTGGAAGGTAGGGGGACGAGGTACTGGCAGAATTGAGGCTGTGGGGACCGGTCGTGACTCGTGCTTGGGTAACTCAGATGGTAGAGCACTTGCCCTCGATAGGCAAAGGTCCCGAGTTCGAATCTCGGTCCGGATCAAAGTTTTAGTCTGCCAGGAAGTTACATATCAGCGCGCACTCCACTGCAAAGTGAAAATCTCATTCAAGTTGCAAGTAGTGTGGACAACTTCGCACTGCTCAGTGCAACGGAAAATTGACAGCAATGTTCGTCTCACATTTCTTTTCGTCAACATAGCAGAATTTTGTACTATCAGATTCTCAAATTTTCACTGCCCAGTGACCGTGACTATTAATGCAGAGCTTAGCGAGCACGATCAGTTGTTCAAAAATGTCTCTGAGCACTATGGGACTTAACTTCTGAGGTCATCAGTCCATTAGAACTTCGAACTACTCAAACCCAACTAATCTAAGGACATGACACACATACACGCCCGAGGCAGGATTCGAACTTGCGACCGTAGCAGTCACGCGGTTCCGGACTGAAGCGCCTAGAACCGCTCGGCCACAGCGGCAGGCGATCAGTTGTTCCCAGATGTTTATGGCCAGAGTTCTTAACGCAGCTGACATCTTTTTCTTACAAATTGATTTTTTCGCCATTTACGGACTCAACGTACTGTCAGAGCTTATTAGCAAATTAACGAGTGCGTATTTGTAATCAGCCTTTATTGTTGACACAAAGCTTTTGATTTGTCAGTCGCTTAGTACCATCCCAGCTTATCCTTTACTAACTTTTCCATCTATGCGATCGTAGGCCACTCCGAAAGTCAATCAGCTTCATGAATATCCGAAAAAACTCTCAATACGGTAGTTATAAGCAGTTATCGAAGCTTTGAAACCAATATACCTTGAGAGAATACGAGATCAGGGTAAATTCAGTTATTAAATGCAAAGACCGACGAGTCTCTACAACCTGTAGATGTACCTATTTCATTTAATAACGAACACCTGGTGGTTGTAACTACAATGCTACTACCCATGGAGTTCCACTGTGCGGTTTAATTATTATACAGCGGCGAAAATTGGTAGATATGCTAATGCGTTAATGCGAAACCGGAAGTTCCAGTTTTGACCAGCATGTTCAAATCTTCCCCTGTACTCTGTACGATGGTATGACACGTACGCTGTCATTTAACAAGCAGTAACGTCAGTGAGCTGTATGGATAACGAACTGAGAGACTGTGTGTTGTTAGTGACACTGTTATGTGTGAACGGCAGCAATTACTCTGGTGCATTGAGTGAGTATCATCTACTGAAACGTCTGAGGAGAGTCCTGATGTCATTAATTTGTTTAAAGAGATGATGGTGACATTCTGAAACACAGGTGAGCTTGGTGTGGCACCTGTAAGAGGAATGCGTCCTGTCTCGGTGAATGTTATTGCCTAGGTTGCTTTGCTGTAACTCGTGCAGTGTCAGGAGAATTGTCCATCCCATAGTCAACAGTACGGAAAGTTTTGCGGTCTGCTTTACACTGATACTCTTACAAGATCTAGACGCCGCAGCAACAGAAGCATCATGATACGCACGGCACGAACTTGATGACATGTGGCCGGGAAATATTCTACGGACAGACGAGGCACAGTTTACGCTACGGGATGCAGTGAATGCACAGAAATCCCGGTTTGGGGTACTGTTAAACCGCGTGTTGTGTACGAAAAGCCACTGCACTCGTAGAATGTGTTTGTTTGGTGTGGATTCACATGCGCCTTTATTCTCGGTCCACTCGTCTTCGAAGAGAATACACCCAGATGGCCTGCCAGGAGTACCGTGATCTGAATCCATTTGACTTTTATTTGTCTCTGGGGATATCTAAAAGAACGCTTTTATCAGAGATACATTTGGTCTCTACCAGATCTGACAACCTATATTCAACAACGCATTGCTCAGATTCCACCGAAACTGCTGTAGGCAACTGTTCATCATGTCGTTTTGTGGATGCAGCATCTCGTCGACGTCTCAGGTGCTCGTACTGAACAAATTGTATAAGCAGTGGTTTGTAAGAAATTCAACATTATGACTTTACCATGTTTTACTTTTTCTGCCCACGTTCCGTTTCTAATCCATTACGTATGAAATCATTTCTATACGACTTTCTTGCATTCACAACGTCAGATTGGCACCTGATGGCCAAAACTGAAACTAAAAGGTTGCCAGCGGAAATTCTATTTCGTATTAACGCATTACAATATTTAACAAGTTTCACTGCCAAACAATAACCACAGCCAATACTGCACTTCAGTTATTATCACCGGTTAAGTAAATGTGACTTTATTCAGAAGTCAAATAGATGAACCGGAAAACAATCCAGCGTAGGCGTCCATTTCTGTTTCTGGCCCCACCTTCAGTATCTCTGTAGGAAGATTCCCCAGTGTATCCACTTCTTTAAAAAATGCTTCGGACTCCTGTGAACGGGAACAACGACTGTGTACATAGAAAGTTTCATCTCGGCGTTGGAAAGCCGCTTCCCACAGCTGCAAGAAATGTGCTAGCCGTTCCAGTACACTTAACGGACGCTATCCGGGCGTTTTTGGTAAGAAATTGCATCTTCTAGTATCCTCCTCTTTCTTCGAACTGCATCGTGCCTGACCTAGTCACAAAAGCATCCGTCATATAGTCTTTTTTAACTCAATACAAGATCGAAGCGCCAACAGTGAAATATATTCTATCTGCAGCAGACGGAAACATCTGGCAGATGACCAATATTTCCATGCACTGTTATAAAGCTACCATTGCATTTCAGACTAGTGAGGAAATACCAAAAGAGCAGTTTTCACGTTCTATCAGCTCTTTTTTTCTAATTCATGATTCTCTTTTTGATCATTTAGCGATGTGTCATCATAACACACCAATACTCTAATGAAATTGTCTGGTCTTAGCTTCATCAGAGTAATCAACGGGTGGTTCTTAACTTTAAACAGAAAATTCGATAAAAAATATTTGAAGGCGTGTGCATAAGACAGTTCGACATATAACCTAACGAGATGTAGTTGCAATTTCTCATCTTCTTTTGGAAACAAAAGCATATAAAATATCGCATTGCGGTCTTCTCACGCCTCAACAAACTACCGTGTCCAATTTTGATACATTTATGTTCCTTCCCGTACTTCTGAATTAGACATTATTTTTTAGTCTTTTCCAAAATGTCAAATGTTTCCCTTTCCATTCTACCTGGACATATTTTAACATCTATGGGCTGCCTACAGTGGAACTCGCTCTATTTTGGTGAACACAAGTGAAATTTGCATTATATTTTTTTTATCCTTTAGCAAAATGCTAAATGTTTTTCTTTCCGTTCTTCCCGGACATATTTTAACACGTATCTGCTGTCTTCAGCGGGACTCACTCTGTTGTGGTGCACACAAGTGAAATTCGTGTTATATTTTTTCACAGAAACAAAGCTACAGCCACTGAATATGTCACACAGGTGCTGGAACATGTCTCTGTAAAAAAAAATAAATGTTCTGCGATATTTGCATTTCAGTCAACAATATTTGATGCTCTGACAAAGACAGAGCATATCAGCAATACACATGGAAGTCAGCTAGCCATCTTTATAAGGATGATATGGAGAAACTTGGATTAGTTGAATTTTTCTGCCAATATATTCTGGACACAAAAGTTGCTTGTGCTACTCCTTTGCCGTTTTATTTTTCCAACTGAATTTGATTCTGACTTGCTAATTAGGCACATTGACAGCCATTAGCGAACATTTTTACAAAGCATTTATTGCCATTTTGATGTTAGTTATTAAGGTCAGGAACTTTAAGAACAGCATTCGTAGGCCAGACTTCGGTATGAACCAAATACTTCGAAACTAGTCGCCAAACGTTGTACTGCAACTGTGACAGATTTGGTAACAAACGATTCTTGAAATATGTAGAAAGTTGCTGGTACTGTCTCAACAACACGAAAAATCTGAGAAAGAAAATTCAATGAAACAGCTTTAAGATCAACTAGCCCCAGAGCACAGAATTCGGCAACCACAATAATAATTACAATATATGGCCCTTAGCCACAGAGGCACTATTACTTCAGCAGTTAAAAACAGGACACTAAGTCAACTCACAGACCTTATTATATCGCGAATCGAACAGTGATACAGAAGGTGAACAACATTTTTTTTTTTATTTCCGTCTATTATCACAAATGTTAGGTCCTCAGACTACCGGTTTCGGTCAGCAATGATCATCTTCAGATCTATTTAAGAACTTGTCCTAATATAATGAAGTCATAGTGGCTTCGCCAAAAGATAAACACAAAATCAGCTCAGCATACACATGAATCAAATATCGTATAGACCAGAGTCAAACGGTTCAAATGGCTTTGAGCACTATGGGACTTAACATCTGAAGTCATCAGTCCCCTAGAACTTAGAACTACTTAAACCTAACTAACCTAAGGACATCACACACATCCATGCACGAGGCAGGATTCGAACCTGCGACCGTAACAGCAGTACGGTTCGGGACTGAAGCGCCTAGAACCTCTCGGCCATAGCGGCCGGCGGCAACTCCCTCTATCGACTTACTACGGCCTCATTGCTTCCATGCCACGACGCGTCGCCACTGTGCCAAAGATGGACATACCGGCTATAAGATAGGTAGCAATAGTGTCCTACCTGATCAGTACATGCGTTCTGCACTCCTTAACTAACACAGTGACTGCAATCACAGACCGAATAATCTCAAAAGGCCATTTAAAGCGTTGCAATAGCTTCCCTGTCACTTTGGCCACCACTCAGGTTCTCAGCTTAACGAAAAGCCACCCCCAGTCTACAATGTCCAGTTCAAATTCGACCACTTGCACACTACCTGGTTCATGCAAAACCAGTCATCAGTGGCTGCAGTCAACGAGATACCAGTGTCCAGTAGCCTCCATATCGGTTCATTATCAATTTCACAGCAGGAATATGGCGAGCGATACCACTGATGCGTGAACCTAGTCTTAATTCCTACAGGGACAACAACAAAACTGACACGCTTTGCTGCACCCTTAGGTCACCGTCAACTGACATTACTCAGCCTATTTTCTACCGTGAGCGACAGCTCCTCCAGAAATGTACCACCGTTCCACAGAGAAACAACAGTTCCCCTCTAAACTCCACAGTCACAACACCTTTTTGCCTACCATACTTGAATGGGGATCGCGCTTCAGACCTTGGTCAACAAATCCGAATTTTTCGGTATGATATGTAATTCTTCGAAATCCCTAAATGTGCAAGGGGCCTGGGCGAACATCACCCGTGAACATTCTACTGGTTTAAGGCCTTCTATAATATCAACTATTAGCTCGGCCTCAGTGGCCTACTTGTACTCGCCAAATGACCTGTTTATTCCGTGTTCATGTTCCTAAGTTAAATCAATCAATTTCCACTTTGCCCACACAGGAACTACTCTCTTACACTAATCAGCCAGAACATTATGCCCATCTACTTAACAGACAGTACGTTCACTTTTGGCAAGGATAACAGCGGCGACGCATCGTGGCAAGCAAGCAGTGAGGCGTTGGCAGGGCACTGGATGGAGTTGGCACCACATTTACACACACAGACGTCACCAAATTCCCGTAAATTCCGGGGAGGGTGGAGATGAGCTCTGACGCCACGTTCAATCACATCCCAGATGTCTTCGATAGGGTTTATGTCTGGCGAGTTGGGGGCTGAGCACACCCATCGCCACTGTTTTCCTCGAACCATTCCATCACACTCCTGGCCTTCTAACATGGCGCATTACCTTGTTGAAGAACGCCACTGCCGTCGTCAAACATGATCGTCATGAAGGGGTGGATGTCCGTGGTCTGCGACCAGTGCGAAAATCCTCGGCCCTCATGGTACCTTTCAAGAGCCCCACTGTACCCATGGATGCCCACGTGAATGTTCCCCAGAGGATAATGCAGCTACCACGAGCTTGTCCCCTACCAATAATGAAGGTGTGAAGGATCTGTTCCCCTGGAAAACGACGGATTCCCACCCTTCTATGGGCCTGATAAAAGAGGTTTCGCAGTTCATCATACTATACAACGCTGTGCCATTGCGCAACGTCCAGTGCCGATGGTCACATGCCCATTTCAGTCGTTGTTGCCGATGTCGTGGTGTTAACATTGGCACATGCGTGTGTTGTCGGCAGCGGAGGCCCATCGTTAGGAGTGGTCGGTGAACTGGGATTTCACACACAGTTGTACTCTGGCCAGCATTAAAGTCTGATGTTAGTCCGCCACAGTTCGCCACATGTCTCGGTTTACCAGTTTGGCCATCCTACGATGTCCGACTACTATGATGAGGTGGGCTGTTAAACCTAAGACGTCTGGACGTGATTTCACACTGGTTTCGCCACGTGTTGGAGACAATCACCACAACACTCCTAGAACACCCGACAAGTCGTGCAGTTTCCGATATGCTCGTGGCGAGCCTCCGGGCCCTCTCTCAAACACAGATAGGTTGCGCGCCTTCCCCAATTTACACACGGATAGCATTCCTCGGCGGGTAACGCTGTTATCATCTGGACGGTTTTATGTCGATAGTAAGTCAGCAGTCATAATGTTCTGATTGATCAGTATAACTGTTATCCTGACTGCTAAGTTAGCTCTGGTGTTAAGATACATTACTTCAAAAGTTACACGCGCATTAATGCAGACATTTGCTCTGTTATGTCAATAACAACATATTGCGTAAACACTTCACACATTGCTACTGTAGGGTGTGTAATATTAGCATCAGTCTTCTTCTGAATATACAGTTCTTGAATCCTTTCTCTTGCGTCTTCGGTCTTTCTGTCTCCTGTTCTCTGTTGATAATTTCTAAAAAATCGTTGCTTTCTTTTAAAATCTGGTATCGCTGTAACAATGCTGCTACGACAATTATCTGCTACTTCTTCTTTTCGCTCGTCTCTGCATGCTCAAACTCCGTCCACTGTTTCCGTACTATTATTCTCCACCTTACGCAATTTACCCTCCCCTCTGGCAGCTCAGTCTTATCCTGCTGCGTCCCATCAGCTCCCATTAGTACGTTTAATTCCGTCCGTGTGCTGCTAACAAATCACCAACCGTGCACAGGCAGGGCGGCGACTCCAGCAAGCGACCAAATGGTGTAAATTGCCCTGAAGATGACCCCATCGCGGGTTGAAACCGGTTGGCAACAAAATAAATAATGCGATTGTGACTGTTATTTTGATTAATTGATTATAAGTAAACCAATCGCTGCTATCTCCACGCAATTATGTTGTCTAAAAATATATGCACCTGGCACTGAGAAGGTGATACAAATTCCAGATTCTGCGCTACTAATTGTTACTCCGAGCGGGCTGACCGAATAGTGTTAATTCCGCTATTATCGTCATTGTTCTGTCCCTCCATTAACAGCACAGGCTGGCACACGACTTGCCAAAGCTGCTGGAATACCTCCGCTACCGTGGTGGCCAGTACCTGGCTGCTTACTATCATCTCATAAGGTAGATCCTCCTTGTGAAATCAGGCATTGCCCAGCATTTCCCTAGCAGCCATGACTGAAGCAGCACACAGGAAGACAAGAAAAAGAAAGATACAATGTTCTCTACTGTCATTTATATTTTCATGAAGCCTGCTACGTAATGTGTAGTTCTGACGTAAGTAGTCACTGATGCATCGAAAATAACGGTTGGCACAAGAGGAACGTAACTGCTTCCTCACCTGAGATGTATCTTCTCCATCATCTGAAAAAAGTAGTAGCCTTGGTATATTACATGTTCTGCAATCCACAGGAAGAAGTTAAAATGGCTGTGACTCATACCGAAAATGAACAAATTAATTCAATGAAATTATATTAATTGGCACTGCTGCTCCATTGCACCGTCTTGCACTGTAAGCTTCACTGATATAACCTTCTAATCTCTGTAGCAAGTAAACGGAAAAGGAATGTACTGAGCTGATATACAGACACAGTTTAAAGAGCAATGGACGCCCACGTAATGATATATTTTACTGGCATCTAGTTATTACCGTTTTACTGTCAAATCTGTGTGCTCTGGTGCTGTCAAATCTGTGTGCTGTGCTCATGGCAGGTGATCTTAACATATAGTTCTTCAGCGCATAGTCCACAGAGTCCACTACTGTAATAGACAGTCAACTTCCTCTTTTCCTAGTCCAGACACTCTGTGACCAAAATGGTACTGAAACAGAGGATGACAGACTAAAGGCCGAAATACTAAATGTCTTTTTCCAAAGTTGTTTCACAGAGGAAGACTGCACTGTAGTTCCTTCTCTAGATTGTCGCACAGATGACAAAATGGTAGATATCGAAATAGACGACAGAGGGATAGAGAAACAATTAAAATCGCTCAAAAGAGGAAAGGCCGCTGGACCTGATGGGATACCGGGTTCGATTTTACACAGAGTACGCGAAGGAACTTGCCCCCCTTCTTGCAGCGGTGTACCGTAGGTCTCTAGAAGAGCGTAGCGTTCCAAAGGATTGGAAAAGGGCACAGGTCATCCCCCTTTTCAAGAAGGGACGTCGAACAGATGTGCAGAACTATAGTCCTATATCTCTAACGTCGATCAGTTGTAGAATTTTGGAACACGTATTATGTTCGAGTATAATGACTTTTCTGGAGACTAGGAATCTACTCGGTAGGAATCAGCATGGGTCTCGAAAAAGACGGTCATGTGAAACCCAGCTCGCGCTATTCGTCCACGAGACTCAGAGGGTCACAGACACGGGTTTCCAGGTAGATGCCGTGTTTCTTGACTTCCGCAAGGCGTTCGATACAGTTGCCCACAGTCGTTTAATGAACAAAGTAAGAGCATATGGACTATCAGACCAATTGTGTGACTGGATTGAAGAGTTCCTAGATAACAGAACGCAGCATGTCATTCTCAATGGAGAGAAGTCTTCCGAAGTAAGAGTGATTTCAGGTGTGCCGCAGGGGAGTGTCATAGGACCGTTGCTATTCACAATATACATAAATGACCTGGTGGATGACATCGGAAGTTCACTGAGGCTTTTTGCAGATGATGCTGTGGTGTATCGAGAGGTTGTAACAATGGAAAATTGTACTGAAATGCAAGAGGATCTGCAGCGAATTGACGCATGGTGCAGGGAATGGCAATTGAATCTCAATGTAGACAAGTGTAATGTGCTGCGAATACACAGAAAGATAGATCCCTTATCATTTAGCTACAAAATAGAAGGTCAGCAACTGGAAGCAGTTAATTCCATAAATTATCTGGGAGTACGCATTAGGAGTGATTTAAAATGGAATGATCATATAAAGTTGATCGTCGGTAATGCAGATGCCAGACTGAGACTCATTGGAAGAATCCTAAGGAAATGCAATCCGAAAACAAAGGAAGTAGGTTACAGTACGCTTGTTCGCCCACTGCTTGAATACTGCTCAGCAGTGTGGGATCCGTACCAGATAGGGTTGATTGAAGAGATAGAGAAGATCCAACGGAGAGCAGCGCGCTTCGTTACAGGATCATTTAGTAATCGCGAAAGCGTTACGGAGATGATAGATAAACTCCAGTGGAAGACTCTGCAGGAGAGACCCTCAGTAGCTCGGTACGGGCTTTTGTTAAAGTTTCGAGAACATACCTTCACCGAACTGTCAAGCAGTATATTGCTCCCTCCTACGTATATCTCGCGAAGAGACCATGAGGATAAAATCAGAGAGATTAGAGCCCACACAGAAGCATACCGACAATCCTTCTTTCCACGAACAATACGAGACTGGAATAGAAGGGAGAACCGATAGAGGTACTCAGGGTACCCTCCGCCTCACACCGTCAGGTGGCTTGCGGATTATGGATGTAGATGTAGATGTAGAAAATAACGCCTTCATTTCATACAGCCTCCGCTACTGCATCACACACTTACGTGTTGTGATGACTGATGGCCCCTTCTCGTACTTTCGATGTCTCAATTCTTCGTCTTCAAGATGTTTTGTCTTCAGTATTGTCTCTTGCACATCCTTTCTCTTCTGTCCTCTCTTCTCTACTGATAATTTCGAAACAATCTTTGTCTCCTCTGAAAATCTGGTATTTCACTGCAACAATACTGCTGTGATAATTAGCAAGCTACTTCTTCGTTCCGTCCGTCTCTGCAAGCCCAGACTGCTTCCACTGTCTCTGTGCCAAAATTTTACCCGTTACACCATCTGACTACCACTACAAAGAAAATCGCATATTTCCCGCAAAATTATCAATTTTTCCACTAATAAAACGACATTTTTCTTCTGTCAATGTTTACGTAGTCACCTCCTAGCTTCAACTGATCTTTATCGTATGTCACTTGCCTTTTAATAAACGCTGGGGATGTCTACGCCTGCTGATGGATGTGTTACTTGGTGATATCTAGTGGCAAGTCTGCGAAGTCGCTGAACTCTTCTGTTAATGCTTCTTTACTGACTAGACAACGCTCTGCGACCTTTAATACTGGCGGCTCCACTCTTGAGACGTCTGGAGGTCACTTCCGCATTACACACGAGCATCCGGATGCTCTTGGTTCAAATGGTTCAAATGGCTCTGAGCACTATGGGACCTAACATCTGAGGTCATGAGTCCCCCAGAACTTAGAACTGCTTAAACCTAACTAACCTAAGGACATCACACACAACCATGCCCGAGGCAGGATTCGAACCTGTGTCCTTAGCGGTCACGCAGTTCCAGACTGAAGCGCCTAGACCCGCACGGCCACACCGGCCGGCGGATGCTGTTGATCAGAGAGTGTAGTTACAGGTCCGACAGGTCCTCCTCGAGAGTTTATGCGTCACGGTGCGTCGGAAATATTCCGGAACAGATAACCAATCATTATTTACCCATAAGATTGAATAACAGAGCTTTTAGAGGAGAATATCATTAGCAAGCTCGCGTAGGACGTCAAACGGGCCGACTTAGAGCAGGAGAGGCACCACAGGACATTTTAATTTCCACTGTCTACACTTTTACAAATAATTTCGTCGGCATGACCAGGAAGGATTCAGGATTCACTCTCATACAGTGAGATCGGAGGAGTGATGGGAGGCCGGCCGCGGTGGTCTCGTGGTTCTAGACGCGCAGTCCGGAACCGCGCGACTGCTACGGTCGCAGGTTCGAATCCTGCCTCGGGCGTGGATGTGTGTGATGTCCTTAGGTTAGTTAGGTTTAAGTAGTTCTAAGTTCTAGGGGACTGATGACCACAGCTGTTAGGTCTCATAGTGCTCAGAGCCATTTGAACCATTTTTTTGAGTGATGGGAGATAAGTATTTCAGATCAGACGAATATAGGGTAACATCAACGGTTGCAGCAGGATTCGTTATGGATAGGAATATAGGGCAGAGAGTTAATTAATACGAACAATTCTATGGCAGAAATGTTCTGATCAGAACTGACAGTAAACAGACGCCAAGAACAACAGTTTCGGTAAACATGCCGACGTCACAAGCAGAAGATGAAGAGGTAGACGGAGTATGTGAAGACACTGAACGGGTAATTCGGTAAGTAAAGGGAAATGAAAATATAATCGTCATGGTGGTGTGGGATCCAGTAGTAAGAGAAGGGATAGAAGAAAGAGTTACGGGCGAATATGGACATAACGGGAATGAAAGAAGATAAAGACTAATTGAGTTCTGACAAAAATTTCAGCTAGTAACAGCGAGTCCACTATTGAAGAACCACAAGAGGGGAACGTATACTTCTAAATGTCCCGGAGACGACGGAAGATTCCATATAGATTAACTCATGGGAAGACCAAGCTTCTAAAATCGTAGATTGTAAGGCGTAACAAGGAGTAGATATAGACTCAGCTCTCAGTTTAGCAATAATGACAAAAGGGTACGTCAGTTTTGGCCGAGAGACCCCTTTCGGGATGTTCGACGGTCTGGTGCACGTCTTTTGGTTTGACGCCATTTTGGCAACTAGAGCGTCGCTGATGAGAAAATGATGACTGGGGCAATACACACACACCCACTCCCGAATGAAGAAAATTTCCACACGGCCGGGAACCAAACACGGGACCCCGTGATAGAGGACCAGCAACGCAAATCATAAGACTTCGAACTGCTGATAGAAACAGTGAAGAGTAGGTCAAATTTAAGTGACATCTCTGGAACACTCAAAATGATAAGAAATGGGATGCTGATGTGATGCGTTTGAGTTCTATGTGGCTATATATACTGCGATAATGAGTTGCACAGCAGGCAACTCAGACGAAAAGAAATGGACGTCTATTTAAATCTGGAAAGACGTTGGTATACGGAAGGTATATATGATGAAACCTCATATCAATGAAGAAATTCGACGAAAGAATTAGTTATAAACATGCTCAGGAAAATTCAGGAAATCGGCAATGAAAGTAACTTAGGAATGAAATAAATAGAAAGTGCAGGGAAGCTAAGGCGAAGTGACTCCTGGAAAAATATGAAGAAATCGAAAAAGAATTGGCCACCGTAAGGACTGATTCAGCACACAGGCACGTCAAAACAACCTTTGGTGAAATGAGAAGCAGGTGCGTCAACATTAAGCGTGTACAGCAAATTCCACTGTTAAACATAGAGGACAGACTGTATAGGTGGAAAAAGTACACTGAGGCCTCAAGACGTTATTGAGGATGGAATAGGAGTCGATTAGAAGACGTAGGGTCTGAGTCAGCATTTACTGGAGCTTTAGAAATCTTGCAGCCAAGTAAGGCAGAAGGGATAGATAAGTTCCTCTTATTCTAATTTTTTCCGTTTCGCAAGGGATATATAACATTCCTTCTGTATTTCTAAAGTCACTGGGAGAAGTGCCGACCACCTATTCAGACTGGATTATAGAATCTATATGGCTCGAGACAAACCTCCTACTTGCGGAAAATATCATCCAAACAATCACGAAGATAGAAAGGGCAGGCAAGTGCGAGCCCTAAAACTTAATACGTCCAAGTTGCTGATAAGAATAATATACGAAAAAATGGACAAGAAAATTGGTGGTGTGTTGGATGACAATCATTTTGGTTTTCGGAAAGGCAAAGGAACCAGTGAGGCAGTTCTGACATTGCGACTGATGTTGGAAGCAACGCTTCATGAAAACCAAAAGACGGAGGACGTTTCTGAAGACATTATTGAGGATGGAATGGGAATCGATATGGAAGACGTAGGGTCTGTTGACCTAGAAAGAGTGTCAGGCAATAAAAAAATGTGATCTGTTCGAAATCAGAAAAATAGAAGTAAGTTATAGGGAAAGAAGGATAAAATATAATACGTGCAAGAACCAAGAGGGGTCAATAAGAATGGAAGACTAAGTACTCCGATTATAAATTACGTAAGGCGTTGTTGAATCAATACCTCTAAGAGGCATAATGGAAATAAAAGAAAGGTTAAAGAGTGAGTCTAAAATTCGGGGTGAATGGATGTCAACGTTGAGATTTGCTGGTGACATTGCTATCTGCAGTTAAAATGAAGAAGGATCATGGATGTGTTAAATGGAATGAACAATACAGAAGATGAACTGAAGTACGCTGAAGAAAGAGAAAAATAATGAAGAGTAGCAGAAATGAGATTGGCTATAAACCTAACATCACAACTGGCGACCATAAAGTGGATAATATGAAGAAATTCAGCTACCTTGCAAGAAGAATGACACATGACGGATGTTTTCCGCACGGCAATGTTTGGAACGAAACAAGACCGATGGGAAATCCGGATAAGAACAGAACAGTAACTTTTCAGATGCGCCGTCATTGTAGGAAACTGAAAATTACCTGCCAATTTCTTAATAGAAATCAAGAGGTTTTCCGCAGATTCGGCGAGGAGATGAACACGTGGAAATAAATTGAAAAGAAGAGAAGACAGGACGACAGGACCTGTATTAAGACATCTAGAAACCAGAGGGAGCTGTAGAGGATAAAAACTGTAGGAGAAGTCAGATATTGGAATATATCTAACGACCAATAGAGGACGTTTGGTGTAAATGCTACTCTAAAATAAACAGGAGTGGAAGGCGGAGCAGGCCGAATCAGTCCAGTCAGACAACTAATGACTCAAAAAATAACAGATCGTCATCTTCGGGGGCGTTGGGACACACGTATATACAAATGCGATTGTAGCACTAGAGAGTTCTCTAGATACGTAAGCATAAAAACTGTATTAATTGTCCGTTATAGTCTGATACTCTTGAAACGTGATATCAAGAAACCAAACAGAAAACTTATGTCAAACCACACACTTAAAATACAGGTGCTGCCATCACACAAAAGCGCCAACTGCGAGACACGTCTGCATGTTCTGACCACTGGGAACAACAGAGCGTATCATCACCAACGCCGTTGATATTATGAACCTGTTGCTGAACCGATACAGAGGAGGGTTACAGGAGTCCTTACTGCTATGAATCTCCGACATTTCATACATCAGAGGCTCTTGCCTATGATTTTTTAAAAAATCCCCTTTTGAGTGTAGGAGCTCATATACACTCATGGGTGTAAGGGTGTAGTCGAAGAAAACACCAAAAGTGTTGGAGAGAGGTCTTGGTTCACAGTTGGTCATCCTTTGTCAGCATTTCGCTCAGACTGATCGGATCTAACCAGAAGGGTAGACATCCTGCTTGTGGTGACCTCTGTAAGGTCAATAGCACTGATGCCAGGGAAGCTTGAACCCACTTAAACACTTTCATAAGGAAAAGCTTTATGTTTTAGTCTATAGCCGCGTTTTTTATTTTGCTTACATGCTACCAGCTTGGTACACAGTACCATCCTCAGGCCATCCTCTGGCGTGCATTCGCCACGCTCGCTTCCCATACATATGTTGTGTTCTTCAGATCTTATAGCACAAGTCGGAAGCAACAGGGGGCAACGGGTCGTGCATAGTCTCCTTGGAGATTCGAGGCATCTGCAAGTAAATGTAGTTCATTCCGTGTAAACGTTCCCCACAGATAATACTTTCTACCGCTCCCCCCCCCCCCCCCCTCACCCTCCCATTCTCCCTACTCTTCACTCTACACTGCCTACTTCTCTGTAATGTGCGGCAAGAACAACTATACTACTAGTGCATGAAGGGATGGTTTCTATATCCACTTTAGATCAAATTACCGGCCGGAGTGGCCGAGCGGTTCTAGGCGCTATAGTCTGGAACCTAGTGACCGCTACGTTCGCAGGTTCGAATCTTGCCTCGGGCATGGATGTGTGTGATGCCCTTAGGTTAATTAGGTTTAAGTAGTTCTAAGTTCTAGGGGACTGATGACCTCAGCAGTTAAGTCCCATAGTGCTCAGAGCCATTTAGATCAAATTAAGTCTGCTCCCCAGCTGATCTTTTCCACTACAGAATTGACTCATGATGTTACTGTCTGCTATAGTCGACAAAGACACCTGCCATCATCACGCCGATATCTACTGCAGTTATCGCTGGCGATGGCGATTTTTCCCAGAACCACTTTGGCTGGCAGACGTGAAAAAACCGAAACACCTGCACCTTGTATCTTGTATACCCGAATGTTCTATCACTGCAGCATCAGTGCAAACTCCAGTCCCATTCACCGTAGCAGTAGAAGTACCTCTAATTCTGTTATCATCCACGAGTGTATGAAATACACTAAACACACATACAGTTTTAACTATATTTTGTATTTTGATGACGCTGGGTTTCGTTGATGGACGCAGCAGCAGGTGCTACCCGATATTGGGCGGCAACAATTCAACAATATCTTTTCATTGTGGCGTTAATAAAAAGAAGGTGCTATCAGGGTTTCTTTTCAGTTTATACCTTGACTGATGCATTATACCGACATGGAAGTGGGGAAGTGGAAGATTGGACAGATGGGCCAGGATTCACAATGGGCTTTTTGACTCTCCTATTCACTCACTGGGGAAATACTGAACGGTTTCATAAATGTAAGTTAGCAGTATTTACTGAGGCAAGTAAAACAAAACGAGAACGAAATATCACTGAAATGAATAAAGCTTCATCCTCTCTCTCTCTCTCTTTCTCCGCGTGGGATAGCCGCGTGGTCTAGGGCGTCTTGTCACAGTCCGCGCGGCTCTCCCGTCGGAGGTTCGAGTCCTCCCTCGGGCATAGGTGTATGTGTCGTCCTTAGTGTAAGTTAGTTTAAGTTACATTAAGCAGTATGTAAGCTTATGGACTGATGACCTCAGTAGTTTGGACCCATAAGACCTTACCACAAATTTCCAAAAAATTCTCTCTCTCTCTCTCTCACTCACTCCATTTTTGTGTCGTTCTTCTTGTATGCAAGTGATAACTCACTGTCTAGTCACTTGCCAGATTTCCTTGGTATTCATTAGTATTATGGGTGAGTGGAGGGAGAGAAAGAGAAAGATAGGAATAGTTTCCGGAACAACAACCTACTGTTAGGGATGACAAGTTGCGTGCAGAGTACTGCAACAAAAACTATACACACACAATTCCCTTTCATGTCCAGTTAGTGACAAAGTACGTGCCACTTGTTCCCTGGTGCATCTGGGCTATGTTTACGCAGGCGCCTGCTTGCGTGCCCCAGACTGCACGCGTCAGCTTTTGCCGCGAACTGCGTGCAGCGTGCTCCGGCGCCAGAGTGCCAGCTTGCGTGACACAGGCTACTAGACGCGGCGGCTGCCACTGTAATTTGCCAGCAGGTTGGCGCCGAAGGCAAAGCCGCTGTACTTGGCAGCGGTTGACGTCATTTGGCCTTTCCGAGGAATCGGAAGTGTCTCCCTTTGGAGTGGAAACCTCTACAGGTAGCTTGTACCTAAAACTACATTCAGTCAGGTACAGACACTTACATTTCGTAGCGGATATGATCCATTGTAATAACCTTCAGTCTTATTGCTTGCGGAGGAAAAATGCTCCTATCGTAGTACAGAAAAGGTGAGTATGCTCCTGTTTCAAAGACTCTGAATGCAAAGTGGGGTACCGGCTGCCTCATTCTATCTTCCTCAGCACTGTTAAAATTTTCCCCAGAAATTCTGGCGTGCAACTTACCTGTCACTCCCAAAAACTCCTTTAACCGTAATTTGCTCAAACTCACTAGTCCATCACTGTAAATCGCTGATACCCATCCGCTCCTACTTACTCATATTCACTCTCTCATTCAGCCTATCTCGTCGTCATTATGTTTTTGTATCTCTCTATCATTGTCTCCTGCCTCACAGTCACTATCGTCTTCGTTCTGCCCAACTACTACATTCTCCTCTCACTACCACTTCTTGCTTTCTTTTACTACTTCTGTCTCAGTCATTGTTTCTTACTGCTGCTGTCTCTTCTCACTGCCACTATATCTCTCTTCCACCTTGTCATTGACGTACACTCTGTCTCTCATTGTCAGTAACTCTCACCCATTTCCACTTTCTTCTTCACTTTATTCCTCTCCCACACGCACTGTCTCCTAGCACTGTTCTCTCACGGTCCACTACGTTTCACAGCCACAGTCCCTCTCTCCTTGTCTGCCATGACCTCCTTCGCCCATTATCAAAACCACTACCAGCTAGTATTTATTACTTTCTCACCCCTTTCTCACTGCCATTGTTTCCTTCTTTCTTTGTACAAAGAAAGCGCATGCCAACATTATTGGGAAATTTTTTAAAGGTGCTCAGGAAGGTAAAATGCAGCTTGTACCCCACCTTGCATTCAGAGTCTTTTAAAAGGAGCGTATCCGTCTTTTCCGCTGGTTCCCTTCTTTTCCCTGCCACAGCAGGATATGTCACGTATGTCAAAAACTTTTTGGGTCATTTAATATTTTGTTAGTTTACTTAGGTGAATCTGAAATAACGTAGAAATCATTTTACACCTCAGACCGGATTTCACGTGCACAAAAAATTAGCATGTGCTTCAGTACTACAACATAGTGTACCCAGAATCCTTTTGATGATAACATAGACACTTTACAGTATAATTCTGTGCGTTTTTGTGTGTCCTTGTTAAGGTAGCTTTGGACCTCTGTTCAGTCAAAGATATTACTAAGATTTTCAAGGATGTTCAAGATGGGGATCTTATGAATGTAATATACAAATTTCAGCCATTTGCAGTGCTTATCCCTCTTGGATTCCTTGGCTCAATTTTGGTACGAAACAAATAGCAAAATAAATTTGGAGGCGTTTTCTAAGGAATCGCTGATGAACTAACAGTGCCTCCATGAGCCCCTTAAGGTCCACTGTAGACTGTATCAAATGCCCATTTGCCTAAGCAGAAGGAAGTGTGTATGATTCATAATTTGGATATTCACTGCAGGATAGTGCCACTAAGAAGATCCTTCTGTTGGGTATGCAAATGACCCCGAGTCCTCAGATATCCAAAACACTTGACCCTACATTTCTATCACCAACAGAAGCAGAGACTGAGCATCAGAAGAATCTCGAGTTCAAGAGCGGCGTTTGGGAGCAGTTAGGTAACACATACAGTCTCACAGCAGTACATTCTCAGATGCCTAGTTAATTTGGTAGTGTGTTTTACGAACATTAATTGTGTGGCCAACAGCCACTGTAGTAAGAGTGAATTTTTCCCATCATTGGAAATTGTGTAACTTGTTTGGTAGACCTCTCTGTGAGGTCCAGCATATTCTTCCATGGAGGAGGTCTAGGTGCTGGCATTGTTCTCCTATCCGAGAGTAGTTTAGTGTTCAGAAGTTGTTTTAAATATTCGCTGAGAGATCCTACTAAACTTTCTGGACTGCCATAGCTATTAGAAGGTTTCCCATAACATCTGCAAAAGCCTCACTGATCACAACAATGTAATATTACTTCTGACAGAAAGTCTTTCAGCGGGTCTGCGACCATGTTTGGCTCAAAAATGCACTCTTGCCTTGGTTGCTGTATTTTCTTTATTGTTGTTCCTGATACGATATAAATAATAGTAATCTGAAGCCTCACTCAAATGCAACACCAGCGTATTGCATTTAGCAGATGGAGGGCAGAATCATTGGCTTGGGTTGTTTGGGGAAGGAGACCAGGCAGAGAGGTCATCGGTCTCATCGGATTAGGGAAGGACGGAGAAGGAAGTCGGCCATGCCCTTTCAAAGGAACCATCCCGGCATTTGCCTGAAGGGATTTAGGCAAATCACGGAAAACCTAAATCAGGATGGCCGGACGCGGGATTGAACCGTCGTCCTCCCGAATGCGAGTCCAGTGTCTAAACACTCCGCCACCTTGCTCAGTCAGAATCACTGGCAATGTCTCCAACTGAAGCAAGACCCAATCAGTGTATTCATACTGATGACTGCTTGTAGGCTCTGTGCATTGAAGATACATGCTGGAAAAGCCAACCAGTCAAGATATACTGCTGATTATCCAGAACTTAGGATATCATGGAAGTTGGCTGTGGATTCTGTGGGGATATAACACTACCAGTACTATCCTGTCCTTGTTTATTGGACTCCGTGCCTTAAGTCCTCAATACCTACCAATATTACACCCTGCTTCTAAAATACTGCAGAACACTTCACATAGATGGCACTGATTTATTTATCCTGCACAGACTGCCATATGGAAAGTAATATATGTATAAGGTCTCTGGCACAAAGAGCATATTTTTCAAAAACTTCCACATTTAAAAACAAGATTTTAGTTTTGATGTATCTCCTAATTAATTATTTACCTATACACTTGATTGAAATTTTCATTTATTTAAAGATACACAAATTTTTTAAAAATTATTCCTTTATAATTTAAAACTAAACAATGGCTAATGCTTGGAATGAATTTGAATTTGATGGCAATATTTTTAATAAACCAAAAGATGAAAGTGTCAAATTTGAAATTAGCAAGAAAAGTTTTATTTAATTATAGAACATTTGTGAAGTGGAGAACATAATGAAGCTATTGATCGTTTAAAAGGACTTTATTCTGAAGAACATTGTGTTTGGACACTTTGTGATGATGAGAAAAATAGATGTAGATACTTTAGAATAATTTAAAAAATCTAATATTCTATTTTTTATAACTGTAAAAGAAACAGTCACTTATCATTATGAAAAATATAGATATTTTGAAAGAAATTAGAAAGTCAAACTCTGTTTTATTTATTACTGCAAGAAATAGAGCAGATTATTACTATTAAGAAACATATATAGAGGGGAGTTGTGAATTTTAGAAGTTACCAAAAGTATTATTTTAAAATATTTTTCAAGTGATAACCAAAATAAAAATATACTTCTTTTTAATTTTCAGTTAAAATTCTATGTTGTGGACCACACGTTAAATTTATTTTACCATGCATAATTATACATGCAAAGCTAACATTTGGTATACTTTCAATAAAAAACGCACAAAACTTCATTGTCGTGTTTTGAATGGTTAAAACTTTCATTTTCGAGACATGTTTACTACGTAAATAGGATAATTTCCATAAAATGAAATGGATTTACATTTACTCCATTGTTTAATGGTGTTACTCTTTTAAAAACCTCTAAAACTAGCACAAGCTTTTAAAAAATTGTTTCGTCGATTAATATTCCATATTTACTGAGAAAAATTTCGTTTCTTCGTTTTTCTACATAGATATCTTGTAATTTAACATGATCGAATAAAGAAGAATCGTTTAACTAGATATTTTTTTATTAAATTGGAAAAACCAAGAAAATAATGTAAGGTATTTCAAATACATCAGAGTTACAATCATCAATAATATCTAGCTCTAGATTTCTTTTTTGATTTAATCCAGAATTTTCAGTTGTTTGTAGTTCAAAAAAAGATTTTGGAATTCTTAGATTTTTCAATCTTTCCTGTTGTAATTCAAGTGAATATTCTGTTTCATATTTAACAACAGGGAACTAATTTCCATACTTTTTACAACAGTTTTACTGTCTTTTAGTGCTGGATTATAATCATTATTAATAGTCCATCAAAAAATAAAATTTACTTCACCTTTTCTTGAATTCCAATTGACAACTACTATTACATCTCGTTCCAAATTATTTCATTAAAAATCCACCAAATAATTCTTACGGGTAAAGTACTTCATTTTGTTTGTTTTTAATTTTGTCATTGGTAACAATAAAGTGTTCCATAGTTAATTCACTTGACAGAGATGAAGTTAATCAGATCAGAGTCGATGAAGAATTAAATGGATGATATACTGTTGATATAATATTGTTCCTTCTTTTAATTGTAATAACAGCAGACAATTATTATACATAATTATAGATTTGTTTAATACTTGATTTACCATCCTATGCTAAAAGATCTGTTCATTCAGTGAGAATAAAATCAAATGTTATATAAAGTTATGAATAATTTGCATGACTCCAACCCTCAACAATATTAATATCAATTTCTGTTTTGTTGTTAGGAAGACTTAAAATATTTTTTTGTTTGCTCATTAACAGTAAATGAGTATAACTGATAACTCTCGATTTTATTCATGACTTATTAATCAAAAATTTGTTAATTTATTTAAAAAATTTGTGTTAGACTGGCACAATTCAAGTCAATCATATTAACATTTTCATCAGTATTAGTAATTACTGAAATTTTGAATAGTATCTAAAATTGTGATATTTATAGGACAGTTTGGTTCATAAAGTATTGGTCCCACAAATTCAGCATTTGGTTCAACTGAAGAAATAATATTAGTTCCTCCATGAAACTGATCATTATGGTTAACAAACATTCTATCAGCTAACTTAAAATTAATATTTATTAATTCAAAAGGAATCATGTTAGGAACATTATTAGCAATTCTTTAATGAAAGACAATAATTTGATTATTAAATTCTAAAATTTTACCAATAAAATCTTTATTCATAAATAATGTAACATCAATTTCAATAACAGCTCTATATAAAATTTTATCTCTTTAATGAGTATATTAGGTTTTTTCTGAATGAATAAATTTTTCTATCTTTTGCAAACTATATTGACCAACAAAATTTCCATCGTTTCTTCGTCTGTTTATATTTTATTATTGTTTATGTAAGATTTGGAGTTAGAAAATTTCTTTAAAAACCAAGTAGTGAAACATTATTGTATGCTTCTCTTATTGGAAAAGTTAATCTTTTTTAAGAACAGATGAATTATCACCCAAATGAAATAATCTATTTATTTGAATTAGTAAAATTTCCATTAAATTATGACAGATTGGGAACCAAAAATAAGAATTACAGAAAATAAAATAAAAACTGAAACACTAAACTTTCACCAAATTCTATTTGATGGTTAATAATAGGATCAACAGGTTGTGGAAAAACTACACTGATAATTGGTATTTATATTCGGGAATGAGAATAGTTAAATTGTGCGTTAATTCTAAACATCTAGATCAGCCAAAATATTAACAACTCAAGTGTCAAAATTGAAGTTAAAATTAATGAAAAAATGGCCACTTTTATTGGAAAAAATTATGAAATTATTTTATTTGATGAATATGAAAATAATTCAGTTCGAGTTTCTAATGATATCATTCTTGAAAATCAAGTTACAGTGAAAGAATATTTTACTAAATGTAGACACAGAAGAACAAATTGTTTTTATTTAAGTCAATGATATTCAACATACCAAAGCAATTAGTTAGATACATTCCAAATTTTTAAGATATTTTCAGGCAGATGATATAAATTTAAATCATAATTATCATGAACTTAGAGAAATAAGTAGTAAATTTTGGAATAAATATGAATTTGGTTTTATAACAATATATATGTAAAGATAAATTAATAGCAGTATATATAGAGAAAAGATTAAGAACTTCTTAAATGTAGAATGTAAATGGTGAACATAAATGTTAAACATAAATGATGAACTTATTTGTTGTGTGTAAACATTGGAAATAAACAACATACACACAAACTGAACAACACAGCAAAAACATTAACGATAAATGTAAAAACAAATCGATAATTTCTCTTATCCTTAATAAATGCTTTCAATATATGACCTAGAGGTTGATAAAGAAGCTAAACGCAATAGAAAAGCAAAAGAAAGACCTAAAGAACAGTTTAAATTAAGGAAAAAACAACCATGTGCAGAATTTGAGAAATTTCGAAAAGAAGATCAACCAGTTACAGATGCAATGGAACATGTTAAACAAGGAATCGAAGACTTAGGTGATAATGTGTTAAAACCAATTGAAGAAACTAGAGAAGTTGGGAAATAAATGGTTCCTTGCGATTCATATTATTTAGATAAAGATAATAATAATAGAATAATTATACATCAAGTGAATCAGAATGTTAAAATTATGAATCATAGTTAAGACATTGTTATTGAATTAAGAACTGTTGGTGCTTTTAAATATATTAGTAAATTTTCATTTGAATTCAATAGGAGAAAAAGTATACGAAGGTACTAGTCTTTTAACTAAAAATCAGATTACAGTGAATGATATGGGACAAAAGTTCGATGATGTTAATTTATTAAATTAAGTTAGGCTTTTATTCAACTGTAATACTGTAGTATCTGATAATAATCCAAATAAAATAAAATCAAGTAAAGGAAATAAATATAGTAATCTAATAAAATCAATTGTTCAAAACTATTTTCCTAGTTTTTCAACAGGAAATCTTAACAAATCATCCCAAAACGTTTCTGACAGTTAAATTAAAAAATATACAGGACAAATAATGGAATATAATTGGATGAATGATGTTTGTGGTTTAATTGGCAGATTAAGAGGAATTAACTGGAAATAATATCATAATGGAAAATCTGGTATAATTCAAATGTTAACAAATAAATTTATTGAATTTATAGTTAATGATCTGAAGGAATTCTTTGTTTAATTAGATTTTTGAATAATTTGTCACATGTATTGACAAGTGGAAAATACACAAAAGGATTAGTTAATATATTCAATAATAGACTACCTTTCAAATTACATATTCCTGGCTAAAGCTATTGTTGTCCTGGAAGAAAACAACACGAATGTTTAGCTAGAGTTGATAAAAGAATTAATCCATTGGATGAAGTATGTGAAAAATGGAATATCCCTAACAGAGATGATAAAAATTATGAAAAAGGACATGAAGCAGATAAAGAACATCAAAAGAAAAAAATACATTCTAACAATACTTCAGTTGGTGAAAAATTAGCAGCAGAGGAACTTAGAGAAATAATGCATTGGAAGAGAAAACTAAGAATCAGTTTAAATGTTGATGATGGAGGATGGGATTTATAAAATAATTCTTTATTGATTTTTCATCTATAAAATGAAAAACTTTAGTACTGACTATACTAAACTTTCAAATGGTAAAATAAAACCAAAATATATTAAAGTTAAATAAAATAATGAAGAAATAAATATTATTCAAATGGTAAAATAAAACCAAAATCTATTAAAGTTAAATAGAATAATGAAGAAATAAATAGTATTTATTAAGTTTTCACTGATGCGCAAAATGTAAAAAAAGAACAAACTGCTAGATATTTACTTCTTACACCTCATTCATCTTTTGTACAACAAATTGGTGAATATTAATGAAAAAAGGATAAAACATGAAGCTGGATTTTTAACCATTTTACTTGTATCATTACACGCAACTGGTTCATTATCTGTTGATGTTGCAGCAATACCAAAATCAGTTCATGATAAACAAAAAAGATAAAAAATTAGAAGAACAAAAAAGACATAATCTAGTAATGGAAAATAAAGCAAAAATTTGAAAAAAAAGAAATTTCAAAGAAATCAGCTTGCCACAATTTCAAAAGAAATTACATTTTTTCATCAAAACTTTTTCTCATTGTTTTATGTAGTTAATTAACAGTTTCTTCACGAATATTTAATCCATTACACTTCTTTTAACAATGTTTTTTAGTTTTGCAAATTGAGCAAACAGCTACAATTCTCTGTTTTCCATTTTTAGTTGTTACTCCTTGAGGATTATTTGTTTCAATAAACATTTTACACTTCAAAGAGCAGACATGATTGAGTTTGTCCATTTACATAGATGAAAATAATTACTTTATAAAGTATTTCGCAAGCAGGTAATTCATCAATCATAGATATACCACAAAAGTATTTAATTTTTAATAGTTTAACAAATTCTTGTATGATAAAATTAGATAAAGGATTATGTGTAGAAGCAGAAAGTAGAATAAGGTGACGAAGTGGGTAATGTGAACTCAGTATTTCTCTGGTGTATTCATGGATAGCAGCAGCTCTCCATGCAGTTTCAGAGACTCAGCCATAAGTTATGAAGTTCAATGAATGGGATTTCCTGACTGATGGTTTAGCAGGTAGCAGTAACAATGTTATGTTTTGTTTATGTGTATTTGTAATTTCGGAATTCGCACTACAAGGAATTAGTTGTGTGTTGTAAGCCTTTTACACTCTTTCACAAAACCATGCTCAAAATGCAACTCATCATATAAAGATCAATGTATGGCATATTTAGTCAGCGATAAACTAGGGTAATAATAATCGAATTCAAAAAGTAAAGGGTGGCTTGGGATAAGATAACGAATGGCAGGTGGGTCACAATATGAAAAGTTTGCTAGTTCATCATCTTACCTGACACATTTTGGGGAATCCACTTGTTATTAATAGCCTTTGTCATTATTTAACAATTGAGTTTCAAACCGAATTTAAGATCCTTTTTTTTAATTTTATATCCTAATGTGTGGTGGTTCAACTGTTAATATTTCTGGAAAATTAAAAAGTATTTCAAAGATAAATAAAGGATATAGATATTTATTAAATGTTACAGACGTATACTTCAAATTTCCTTAAAGATAAAAAAATTTGCCTAATAATACAAGAAGGTAAAAATGTAGCTGATTTTTTGAAAAATTATTTGAGTTGAGAAAACCAAAAAATTACCAACAGATAATGGTAAAAATTTAATAATAAATAAATTCAGGAATTAATAAAAAAATTAATATTAATCATTATTCAACTATTAGTGAATTCACACCATCTATATTGAACAACTGAATAGAACATTACAACAAAAAGTGTGGAAAAATTTGATTTACAAGGAAATTGTACAGGTTATGATTTACATAAGAATCATGTTGATGAATACATTAACACCAAACATTCAACAATAAAACTGGGATCAAAGGATGAAAACAAAGAAAACAAAACAATCTTACTGGGAACTGTTTATGTAACAAATCTGTTAGATACTAATACTTCACATAAAATTAGTGACAAAGTAAGAATAAATGAACTAAAAGGAATGTTCGAGAAAGGATACACAGCAAATTGGTCAAACAGAAATTTTTTAAATTAAAGATGTTTATCATTCTACAATCACACATAAATTGAAAGATTGAAATGGAGAAAAGACGAAAGGAAATTCTTATGAATAAGAACTATTGAAAACGAATTTTCTAGATGTTTATCTTGCTGAAAAATGTTAAATAAGAACAGTAATAATGTATATGTTAAAAGTTTAGGATTGGATAATTTACATTATAGTTGGGTTTTTAACAATAAAATTGTTTCGTAAGATTTTTATGTATAAATGGGGAGTCTGAAAGCTACAGCAAAATGTGTAAGAATTCAATTTTTGCCAGTTACTTGTATTTAGTGAATGAAATTTATGGAAGTATAGTTGTTGATTGTATTAAAAAAGGACATCTGTTCTACTAATTAAAGAAAACATTTAATTTCAAGGTATTATAATATACTGGAAAAAATTATAAGAGAATTTTACTATAAATTAGATTCAGAATATATGCTAAGATGTCATGAAAGATCAAAATATTATTCGAGAATTTCCAGATACAGTATACTTGGAACATACACTGAAGCACCAAATAAACTGGTATAGGCATACGTATTCAAATATATACATATGTAAGCAGGTGGAGTAGGAGCTGTGGTGGAAAACAGTTATATGAGACAACAAGTGTCTGGTGCAGTTGTCAGATCAATTACTGCTGCTACAATGGCAGGTTATCAAGATTTAAGTGAATTTGAACGTGGTATTACGTTCACTGCACAAATGATGGTTGACACAATCTCCAAGCCAGCGATGAAGTGGGGATTTCCCTGTATGACCATTTCACAAGTGTACCATGAGTATAAAGAATCAAGTAAAACATCAAATCTCTGACATTGCTGTGGCTGGAAAAAGATCTTGTAAGAACGGGACCAATGACAACCGAAGAAATTTGTTCAATGTGGTAGAAGTTCACTCCTTCCACAAATGGCTGCAGATTTCAATGCTGGTCCATCGGCAAGTTTTGACATGCGAACCATTCGATTAAACATCATCCATATGGGCTCTCAGAGCCGAAGGATATGAGACAACCTCATGAATCCTTCGTCCCTGTGTGTCAGCAGGGTCTGTTGAAATTGGTGGAGGCTCAGTAATGGTGTGTGGCATGTGCAGTTGAAATGATATGGGGCCTCTGATACATCTATATACTCCTCTGACCAGTAACACCTCTGACCAGTGACATGTATGTAAGCACCCTGTATGTAAGCACCATTATCCATTCCATTGTGCATTCCAATGGACTTTGGTAGTTCCAGTGGGACAATGCGACAACCCACACATCCAGAGTCGCTACAGTGTGGTTCCAGAACACTCTTCTGTGTTTAAACACTCCTGCTGGCCACCAAACTCCCATGACATGAACGTTATTAAGCGTATCCCGGATCCCTTGTAAAGTGCTGTTCAGAAGAGATTTCCACCCCCTGGTACTCTTACGGATTTATGGACGGCTGTGCAGGATTCACGGTGTCAGTTCCATCCAGCACTACTTCAGACATTAGTCAAGTCCATGCCACATTGTGTTGTGGCACTTCCGCTTCCTTGCAGAGGCCCTACGCGATGTTAGGCAGGTTACCAGTTTCTTTGGCTCTTCAATGTATATCGTTATATCAGAAATAGTCTAAATATTTTCTGAGAGAATTTCAAGACAAAATCAATTAGCAAACCATTTCTACACTCCTGGAAATGGAAAAAAGAACACATTGACACCGGTGTGTCAGACCCACCATACTTGCTCCGGACACTGCGAGAGGGCTGTACAAGCAATGATCACACGCACGGCACAGCGGACACACCAGGAACCGCGGTGTTGGCCGTCGAATGGCGCTAGCTGCGCAGCATTTGTGCACCGCCGCCGTCAGTGTCAGCCAGTTTGCCGTGGCATACGGAGCTCCATCGCAGTCTTTAACACTGGTAGCATGCCGCGACAGCGTGGACGTGAACCGTATGTGCAGTTGACGGACTTTGAGTGAGGGCGTATAGTGGGCATGCGGGAGGCCGGGTGGACGTACCGCCGAATTGCTCAACACGTGGGGCGTGAGGTCTCCACAGTACATCGATGTTGTCGCCAGTGGTCGGCGGAAGGTGCACGTGCCCGTCGACCTGGGACCGGACCGCAGCGACGCACGGATGCACGCCAAGACCGTAGGTTCCTACGCAGTGCCGTAGGGGACCGCACCGCCACTTCCCAGCAAATTAGGGACACTGTTGCTCCTGGGGTATCGGCGAGGACCATTCGCAACCGTCTCCATGAAGCTGGGCTACGGTCCCGCACACCGTTAGGCCGTCTTCTGCTCACGCCCCAACATCGTGCAGCCCGCCTCCAGTGGTGTCGCGACAGGCGTGAATGGAGGGACGAATGGAGACGTGTCGTCTTCAGCGATGAGAGTCGCTTCTGCCTTGGTGCCAATGATGGTCGTATGCGTGTTTGGCGCCGTGCAGGTGAGCGCCACAATCAGGACTGCATACGACCGAGGCACACAGGACCAACACCCGGCATCATGGTGTGGGGAGCGATCTCCTACACTGACCGTACCCTACTGGTGATCGTCGAGGGGACACTGAATAGTGCACGGTACATCCAAACCGTCATCGAACCCATCGTTCTACCATTCCTAGACCGGCAAGGGAACTTGCTGTTCCAACAGGACAATGCACGTCCGCATGTATCCCGTGCCACCCAACTTGCTCTAGAAGGTGTAAGTCAACTACCCTGGCCAGCAAGATCTCCGGATCTGTCCCCCATTGAGCATGTTTGGGACTGGATGAAGCGTCGTCTCACGCGGTCTGCACGTCCAGCACGAACGCTGGTCCAACTGAGGCGCCAGGTGGAAATGGCATGGCAAGCCGTTCCACAGGACTACATCCAGCATCTCTACGATCGTCTCCATGGGAGAATAGCAGCCTGCATTGCTGCGAAAGGTGGATATACACTGTACTAGTGCCGACATTGTGCATGCTCTGTTGCCTGTGTCTATGTGCCTGTGGTTCTGTCAGTGTGATCATGTGATGTATCTGACCCCAGGAATGTGTCAATAAAGTTTCCCCTTCCCGGGACAATGAATTCACGGTGTTCTTATTTCAATTTCCAGGAGTGTATTTACCAAATATTTACTGAGGATTTTATAAGAGAATTTCAAGATAAAATAGATTGGACTATTACATCATAAGTGAAAAATTACCAGAAGATTTTGTTACAGAATTTCAAGACAAAATGGACTGGAAATGTGTACTAAGAAATCATGAAATACAAAAGTCGTTCAAAAAGTTTTGCACAGTCGTCTCTAATTTTTTAATTTTTTGCAGGAGGAGAATGAAATTTTTTTTAAACATACTTGGAACATTTAGCTATAAGTTGGTATATAAAAGTATTTTCTTTTATTTACAGATGAGCCATAATGGACCGCGAAGTAGATGTCAGGTTGCGACTGTGGTCAGTGATAGAGTTCCTCTTCAAGACCGGTGATGACTCTGCCCCTGTTTATGTGAAGGACACAATGAATCGCAGCAGTCTCCAGTGGTGGTTGCAGAGGTTTAAAGAAGGTGATTTCTGTGTACTCAACAATCCATCTTGCATTAGACCATCGATGGCAGTAAGTGATGCAAATAAGGAGACCATTGATCAAATGATCCAAAAGGACAGATGTGTGACGACCTGACAACTCACTGAAATGACTCATTTGTCATTGGGTAGTGTGGTATCACTAGTACAGTCAATCACAAAAAAATCTGTACACATTGGGTGCCTAGATTATTGACAAGAGAAATGAAAACGATAAGGAAGAATGTGTGCAAGGGTCTCATGAAGACCTTTACTGATGAGTGGAAACTGTGTTTTGATGGCGTCATTACCCAGGATGAAACATGGTTGCTTTTGTCCAAACCTAAGAGGAAAACTGAATCCATCGAGTGATGTCATCCAGATTCCACTCAGAAAAAGAAACCAAGATTTTCACGAACAGCAGTGTTGTTCTCATTGACTTTTTGGAACCTAGCTCCACAATTAACTGAGATCATAACTGTATGTCACTGGACAAGCTGTGACGGCTTACAGACCATATTTTCAGGGTCAGCTCATCAGACTACACCATGACAATGCCAAGCCCCATACAGCCGTTATGGCACAGGAGAAAATTAGGAAAATGGGTTGGAAAATTGTACCTCACCCTCCCTACAGTCAGGAGTTAGCTCCATCTGATTTTTACCTCTTTGGTCGTCTGAAAGCCCACCTGCTTGGTAAAACATTTGATAGTGGGAAAGACATTGTTTTCTGTGTCATGTGATGGTGTAGAAGTCAATAACCAGAATTTCACCAAAGTGCATTTACATCATGGGAAGAACGTTGGGCCAGATGTGTTACAGCTAATGGAGGCTACATTGAGTAGCTCAAATCTCTCTGAGCACTATGGGACTTAACATCTGTGGTCATCAGTCCCCTAGAACTTAGAACTAACTAAACCTAACTAACATAAGGACATCACACACATCAATGCCCGAGGCAGGATTCGAACCTGCAACCATAGCAGTCATGCGGTTCCAGACTGAGCGCCAAGAACCGCTAGACCACCGCAGCTGGGGACATTGAGTAGTCTCAACATATAGCTGATGTTCCAAGTACGTTCACAAAAAATTTCATCGTCCTCTTGCAAAAAATGAAAAACATTAGAGACGAGTGTGCAAAACATTTTTAACTCCCTTTGCATATGAAAATATTATTAAGGAATTTCAACATGAAATGGTTTGGGTGTTATATTATATAGTCAGAAATTATAAGAATGTTTTATTACATAATTTCAAGATAAATTAGATTGTGATGATATTTCAATTTTTCAAAAAATATCTTAACATTTTATTAGATAATATCAAGACAAAGTTGACTGGGGTGGAATATCACGAAATCAGAAGTTATCTGAATGTTTTATTAGAGAATTTAAAGATAAAATTAAATGGAAATACGTTCAAAAATGTCAAAATACACCGGAATCATTTTTACAAAAATTCTTTAAACTTTTTCAAACACTGCAAGAATCTAAAGGTAATGACTGTTCTATATGTTTGAGAAATTTGTGAAACCAAACAGTAATCATATTTTTCATAAAGAATGTGTTGATGAATCCTCAAAAGAAAAAATAACTTGTCCAAAGTATAAAAAATTGTTGAAAAATATATAATGAATTTTGATTAGGAAAAATATTTTTATATAAAATTTCTAAAATTCTAAACGCTATAGCAAAGTAACTAAGAAATAAAAGATATTCTAAATTTAGTAAATAAACTTACTGATCTTATTAGCAGTAAATGGAAATTTAAGTTTTGTACAATTCTTCTAAACTCAAATTTAGAACAATTGTATCAATTATATTTAAAATTCTGTACTATCATCGCTGACAATATTAGAAAGGAGAATGCAGTTTATGAAAAATATTGGAGAGATATATCAAAAAATCAAGAATGATCAGAAGATTATATAAGAGAATTTCAAGATAAAGCTAACTCTAAAATGTTTCAATATATCAGGAGTTGTCAGCGGATTTTATGACAGAATTTTAAGACGAAACAGATTGGGCCATTGCATCATATAGTCAAAAGTTATCCAAAACAGTTTTAAGAGAATTTCAAAGCAAAATCAATTGGGCTATTGTATTATATAGTCCAAAATATTCAGAAGATAATACTAGAGAATTTAAAGATAAATTAATTGGGGTGAAGTTCAATGTATCAAGAATCAACAAAAGGTTTTACTCATGAATTTCAAGGTAAAAGTAATTGGATCACTATATTCCATTTTCAAAAATTATCTGAGGGTTTTATGAGAGAATTTAAGGATAAAGTAGATCGATAAGAATGAAATTGCGTTATAAAATTAAAGTTATTGTATATAATATTTGTTATGCTAATTGTTTTATTAAAAAAGAACAAAATGAAAAAGATTTAATAATGGAATTACCTGCAAATTTTAAATTTTAATTAATGGAACCAATTGGTTTTAATGCATTTTGTTCATTAGCTCTGTATAAGAATCGTTATTAATGTTATTTTAAATTTGATCATGGAAACTGTACTTGTTATTTTCTAAGAAATGCTTGTTAGATTAATTAAATCAGCATACAATTGCTCTTGTGAATAATTATCCAAAATATTGAAATACTTTTGCTGACGAGGAATATTAAATGTTTCTTTCATTCTTTGATATATACTTCTGGAATTAACTGTTTCTTAAAAATATGAACTTCTATTTCTGAAAATGTTTTTAAAAATTTTTAAACTGTGTTTGAGTAACAAATAAACATAAATATAATTCATCATAAACCGAATCTTGATATTTTTCTGCGTGTTTCATTTTTGACTTCATAATAAGGAATACAAGCGTGGTTCATCTATAAAATTCTTATTTGAATATGGGGGTACGTTCAAGCTACACTTATTTTCTGTATATTTTTTCTGCATTTAACTTATAATATTATCTTTCAAAACATCTCTCAAATTAACATATTTCATAATATCACATGTATCTTTTGCCTCAAACCATGGATTATTTTCTTCATGAATAAATCTAAATACTAGTTTATCAATATTTATCTAAGTTTGCTATATTTAAGGTCTAAAAATGCATCCAATTATACGTAATATGATTTACTAACTTTTTACTTCTTGAATTCTAATGAATTTTTCTTTATAAATGGAAATTGAAAATAAAATGATTTGTCCATTATACAAACAATGAAGACAAATTCATAAGGGAAAAAAATTATAAATAAGAATATGACTTCAAAAATGGGTTCTATTAGTTGTACAAACAAGAAACAAAAAGAATATACAGAAAATAAATATGAATATATAAAACACCATATCAGTAAATGTAATAAAAAACCATTTACATATGAAAATTGTAAGAGAAGAATTAAAAATGCTTCTAAATGTATTCATTGATGAAGTGACTCAAAGAAACAGAAAAGCCTTTCGATTATCGATACATTGAATTTCTTAGTGGACGTGTTTGGAAAATATATATGAAAACATACCAAAAACTATAACATAAAAATATTAAAAACTGATGAGATCGATTTAATTTTTGTTTTTGAATATTTTTAATGTTTCAAACATCATTTATATACATTACACATTTTTGTATAATTTTAATATTTCAATTTTTATCTTTTAATTTTTTCAGTTTTTATATTTTATAGTTTTGAGTGTTTAGATTTAATCCCTTATTTTTATAAATTGCATTTGGTATAGTATAAATTCCAACTTGTAATATAATACAGTTATCATCAGCAGAACGTAAAACAATTAAATTACATTAACTGAATGTAATTCAAGTTTAAATGATCTATTTAAATTCATTTTTCTATAGTGTTTTATTTTGTCATTTAAACTTTTTTATAATCATCAAAATTAATTCCAGTTTTTCAGCAGATTTTTTAACTTCTTCAGATTTGTTATATTGTTCATTTTCTATTTTATAAGCATACATTTTCGATCTTAAGCTAACATGTTCTAACATACTTTTTCAGAATTTTCACCTTTCACTTTATCTAAAACTTTATCATCGCTTATGTCACATTCGTTCATCATGGACTTCACATCTATATAAAAATCTTCTGTTCCTGTATTGTAAATAACAGAATCAGTATCCAGGCAGCAGCAACCAGCTGTGACAGAAGCAGCAACAGAGAAGCAACTGATTTTGTGACTTACGAGGAGCAAATTGTAAAATTTTATCTGTTTGCCTTGATAGTTTAATTTTTGTGCTTTGAGTTAATTTAGTATCTAATAGATACATTTCTAGCGTTTTCTTTTGTGTTCGAAAGTAAACTGGTCTTGTGACATACTACACATTGGTAATTTGGGGCAATTTATTTACTCTCACCTGAGTGCTTCAATGGTTCCGTTTTGGAATCTATGTGTATTAATCAAATTAATTAGACACAGTTCTAGCCTTTTTGTCAGCATCTATAGTAGAGTTCTGCAGCTTGTGTTGACAGTCCGTTTGTCTGGGTAGTGTAGTGTTAAACGGACAGGAGCTGTCATTGTTGTGTGTGGATGTAACCCCAGTGGATGATACTTCGCTTGCAGCTCCAAGCTGTGAAGCCTTTGCTTGCACAGCAGTGGATGAGCACCACTGTTGTGTGCTGGCCATAGGGATCCAACAGATGACCAGCAAGTCCGAGTCCTCCGATCAGTTTGCACCAGTGGCCAGCCCAGTTACTGCTTGCACTGATGTTAATCCCCTACCAGTGGTCGAGTGGAAGGCGGACTCTAGGCGTGGCAGGCAGAGAAAGACTTCCCAGGGGGCCGCACATAAATCCTCTCCGTTTAGTTTGACAAACAGGTTCCAGGTGCTGTCTGTGGCTGACACCGTCTCACAGCCAGATGCAGTTGTCTGTCCTGTTTCAGAGGAAACCTCTCAGCCTCCACAGTCCAGACAATCACATAGGGTGGGACTATCAGTAGTAGGCAGCTTCAATATTAGGCATGTTACAGAGACCCTTAGGAACATCATTGTTAAGAAGGGGAAGAAAGCCAATCTGCAGTCTGTGAGCATACCTGGTGGAGCAACTCTAGATGTGGAACAGGTCCTTCTGGATGCCATGAAGGGCACTGGGTGCAGCCAACTGCACGTGGTGCCTTACATCAGTGCTAGTGATGTGTGTCACTTTGGATCAGAAGAGGTTCTCTCTTGTTTTGGGTGGCTAACAGAAGTGGTAATGACGGTTAGTCTTGCTTGCGAGATGAAAGCAGAGTTCACTATTTGCAGCATAGTCGACAGGACAGATTGTGCACCTCTGGTATAGAACTGAGTGTTGGGTCTAAATCAGAGGCTCAGGGAGTTCTGCAACAGTGTAGGCTGCAGATTCTCGACTTGCGCCATATGGTGGTTGGGTTTCAGGTTCTGCTGAATAGGTCAAGAGTCCATCACATGCAGGCAGCGGCTACATGGTGGCTTGCAGGGGCTGTGTGGCGTGGACTGCGCGGTTTTCTTTTTTTTAGAGGGTCTTGCGAAAACCCACAAAGGGTTACAGTCACAAAGGGTGCAGCCCAAACACAGGAAGAAAGTAGATCAAGGAACCATCAATATGACTGTTATGAATTGTGGTAGCTGTGTTGGGAAAGTATCACAGCGCCAAGTGCTAATGGCAAGCACTGATGCTCAAGTCTTTACAAGTACTGAAACATGGCTAAAGCTGGAGATAAGTTCAGCCAAAATTATTGTGAAGAACCTAACGGTATTCCAAAAGGATGGCCTAAACACAATGGTCATTGCCATGCTTGTTGCTGTTAGAAGTATTTTCGCCTGTCAGAAATTTGAAGTAGACAGTTCCTGTGAGCTAGTATGGGCAATCAAAATAAAACAGTAATGGGGTCTTTTTACCAGCATCCTAATTCATATGATACAATTGCGAAAGGTTTAAAGAAAACTTGAGTTTAATTTCAAAGATGTACACATCTCATACAATGATAGTAGGGGATGACTTTCATGTACTCTCAATATATTAGTGTAAATATAAGTTTAATACCAGAGGTATGCATAAAACATAATCCGAAACTGTACTAAATGCATTTTCTGAAAATTATTTCAAGCAGTTAGTTCATGACCTCATGCAAATAGTAAATGGTTCTGAAAACACACATGAACCCTTAGCAACAAATAATCCTGAACTAATAACAATTATTGAAACAGATACAGGGTTAGTGAACACAGAGTTGTAGTGAGATTGAATATTGTATCCCCTAAATCCTCCAAAAATGAACCCACTTAAATTTACAGAGTACCTGTGTAGATCTAGATGTACACAAATCACATAAATCAATATTTTCAGCATATTTTCATTTCATTGCGTTATAATGAAAATCTTACATTTTTTATTTTTAAAATATTTAAAATACCCATTCCAATGTTAATTGTTTTATTGAATTTTGCTATTGTTTCTCATAGGCCTGTAACCAGATTTTCGGAAAATTCAGTAGTGTATTCATAATTCGGTTTTGAAATATATTTTGCAAGTGTTTTTAACCTTTTATTATTTCAATACTTTTTCTATTTTAATATTTTCCATCATTTATACCAAAAACAATGCTATTCATTAGTTTTTAAACATCTTTTTCAAATTTGTTAGCTGCGTTTTTCTCATACCTGTTGTTAGAAAAATATATTTTTTCAACCAATATGATTGTTCAGGTGATGATATTCTATAAAATTTGAAACCAAGATTTAAACAGTGTTTGAGATTTTTATAGTTAAAACATTTTTTATTTTTATTAAATGTTGTTAATAATTTATTTCCTGCTTCTGGTGTTAACAGTAAGTCTATATGTAAATCATGTACATTTTTGATACTTTAGATTGACTTCCAACATATAATCATATTAATTATAATCTGGTATTTTCAGTTTTTTCAGAATTACAATATTTTTTAACTAACAATTCAAAATTATTAAATGCCCACCCTTAAAAAATTATCTGCAACTTAGTATTAAATACAATTGGATTCATTTCTGGTTCAAAATAGTTTGTATATTTATTATCATTTAATAACTTGTGATATTCCTTCTATAATTCCTATTCTAGAAATAAAACTGTATCATAATAGTTAATTACATCTAATTCAATTTTTGTTATCAAAAGATAAGCCAGGAGCAGTAAAATACCATGCTGGATCGAGTTTATACAATTTAATACATATATCACTAAAACTTTCAAACACTTCTGCTGGTATTAAAACATCAGATTTATTATATAATTTTGAACATTCTTATAAATTTTTAGTATTGAATTTTATCCAAACCAATTTTAGTTGATTATAATCTTCATATATTTGAATAAGCCAAATTTAGAATATAAATATTCTATGTTAAGTAACTTGTTTCTTTAAACATTCCTTCACAATACATATTTTCATCAGGATAAACTCCTTTTTTAACCACGAAATATAATTGTTCACCATTAAAATATGTTGATGTTTCTCTAAATTGTTCTTTTGTAAGGGTACAAGATATTTTATCAATACTTGGAGCCATAAATTTAAAGAGCCCGAAAACTATTAATGTTAATCCACCCTCAACCATTTTACTGAAATAAATATATTTCTGTTCATTAACTGGAATAGCATTTATATCGTGATTACTGTTTCCCAATTCCTTAACGAAAAATGAACAGCATAATTTGCTATATCATGAACAAAAACTGGAATTTATTTAGGATTTTGATAATTAAGATTAGAACCTTCATGTGGAGGTCCCTGTTAATTCTTGTTAATGACAGTAATCTCTTACTTTTTCTTATTTAGTAAACTGTTTTTCAGAAAGAAAATACATTATCAGAATTTTTCAAATTTATTTAATCTTCATTTGTCATTGGAATATGTCTATCATATGTTTCTTAAATTTCTCTAGATTCTTGTTTTATAGATTTCAGTTATGTTTTGCTGAATCTTTACAGATTTTTTTATGATCATCATCAGAATATTCAATGTAATAATTAAATGAAGATGGTAAATGTTTTTGATATTTATTAGTTTAAACTTTTTCAGGTTTGGTTTGACAAATGCTAAGAGCTTTTAAAAGAGAACTGAAGTCTGCAAAAGCTATTCGTAATGAATATCTATAATATTCAAATTTAATGTTTTCACCTTCCAGAGGCACATCTATTTTTATTTCTTTATGTGGAATCGCTTTTGTGATTGTCTAATTTTTATTGTGAATAAATAAATGATAAAGTATCTCTCACAAGGATAAATTTTTCCATTGTGTTTACTTTTTTGTGAGCTAATTTTTGTCCTTGAATAATGTGACTCACTTTCTTTTCGAATTAAAAGAAGATTTACATGTTTTTCTTTTTCTTTTCTGCATGGGAAAGATTATATACAATAGAATTTTCGCCGTTGGCTTAAGCATTAATAGAAATATTCGACTGCCTTTCAAATTTTGGAATACCTGTTAACTCAACAGCAAAAATAATTTTTTCTTCCTTCTCAAAAATTTCGTATATTTCTTTTCCATCATTTTTATATTTATTCTTTCCCTATCACACTCTATTAGAAGTAAAGCTGATATTATTGGAAAAAAAACATTTTTATCTATGTTTTTTACATTAATTACACCTTTTTTAACTTTAATTTCTTTTGGTAGATCGATATAAGAAGAACCAAAAATTGTTTTGAGTCTAAAAACACTCAGTTCTAAACTGTTTACATAATAGAACTACAACTAGATTTTTTCCTTTCTTTTCCTCCATTTCAGCTAATAGTTGGATGTTGATTTTTGGTTATAATCTTCAAAATTAATTGTTCTTAACAACACTTTGTTACTTATTTTAAAATTAAATTCCTTCATTTTGTCTTGATTTTTAAAATTACAACAAAATTTTGTGTTAGCTTTAATCTCTCTTTTTTGTAATAAAATATTCTTTGATTTGGTGATAGCAATGAACAATATTATCACTATTGATAATTTCTAAAGTCAGTATTCCTGATTTAAACGCAGGAGTTATTCTGTTAATGCATTAGTTGATTTAAAAAAATCACCACCTACAAAATTGTAACGTGACAAATTTTTCTGATAATTATTTTCTTTGATTTCTTGATATTTATCTACCAGGAGCTTTTGAAAATAATTCTCATTATTGATATTAATATTCCCCTCAGATGTATTGATAAGATCGATTGTTCTTTATTAAGTTTAAATTATTTTTTAATTTTTGCTTTTAAAGATTTTTTAGAGTTCTTCAAAGAATTTTGTATTCAATTCGTTATCACTATTACTTATGATGTTAATGGTATCTGGAATAAGATCCATTTATTTTTCTTAATTAGTTTTAAATAATTCTTTAAATTACTTGTTTTATTCTTTGATTGAAGTTATTTTCTATTTTTTATATTTTAGTCCTCTCTTCTTCATTTCTTTCATATTAAAATATTTAATAAATTCCAAGAGATCACGTCTAGCTTCATTTGAATAACGATTTTCTTTCCAATAATTTTTTGAATCTGTGATTCTTTATTATATTTTTTCTAAGTTTTCAAATAGCTCAGCTTTGAAGTACATTTTTTATTTTTATTTTCTAAAAAAAATGTTTTTAAAAATTTAAACTTTTGTGTATGAAATGAACCTTTGAGTTGTTAAATGAAAATTTCAGTTATTGCTATAGATAGATGAGATTTGGCAGAACTTATTTATACAGAGAAAATTTATTAGAATTTTTATTTCTTAAATAAATGAGAATTTCGTTTGTGGTTACAGGCAAAAACAATATGAAGAACTAGTCTATAAAGAAAAAAAAAAGTTTAAGATTTCTTTTATTTTTAAATGAATGAATATAGAATAGAGCAACCTATGTTATTTGACAACCTGTCGACACTTTCCTGCTGTAGCTGCAACCTTGCACTGCTCTCTTGTCACCTACTGCACAGTGTCTGTTTTGTGGTTCTGTTACCTGCTGCAACTTTCAAAGTATGTACGAAAAACACAATTTCACATTCATACATGATAATCTTCCAGACTTAATAAATAACACTTATATGGTGGATGCAGTTTAGTCCATTTGAGTCCTCCACAAGATGTGAAAGAATTAAACTGTTGAACTTTAGACTGTTCCATCTGAAATATACACACATGTAAAGTCAGGTGAACAAACTTGTATATTGGTTTATTGATGTGATTATGACGATTCCATGTAATTTGCGATCATCAGCACTGAGCTTATTTCAGCACTAGAAGCAAAGCTGGATGTATCAACCTTTACACGGCTTTCCTTGTAGTGCTGAAGGAAGTCTAGTGTTGATGAACAACGAAAAATACATTGAATAGTCACTATCACATCACTAAGACAAATACACATTTATATGCCTGACTTTACCCAGACTTATATTCCACACCAAACTGCCTAGAGTTCAACAGTTAAATTCTTTCAATACCTGTGGATATTCCACCAAGACTATGCAGTATCCAAGGTCCTATACGTCTTCACTGAGTCAATATTATTGTTAAAACTTTGATCTGAGCTTCGGCTTCTTCCTAAATTTTCTCGAGTTATCACTTTCACAATACCTTCCTCACTACCATTACAGAGGAGGAGATGAAATGAAACTTCACGGGTTGAGAGATTATGTGATGATCTTGATTGTATGAGCACACTGATCATTATGACATTGCACATCTGTGGTCAGAATTCATGCAATGATTCGGTTGCAAAGAGCGTCATAAAGCTATTGTATTATCTTCTGAGGCAAGTTAGCCCACAAATGTTGTAACCCATCCTTGATATCCTCGATACTGGCACTCTGACGGATTAGCCGTCCGAGCTGGTCCAACACATGTTCTATTGGAGACAGATATTGGGATTTTGCTGGTCATGCGATGCCTCAGTATCACACAGACAGTTCGCCCTACATGGCGAGCTCTGTTCAGTTGAAAAATGGCTCCATGATAAAATAGCATGTGTATCCAGGATGTGGCTACAAACCTTGACCTGAAGTCATACACGATGGCTCCCCACGTCATGATGCTAGGAGTAGCACTGACGTGGCTCTCCAAAATGTTGGACGGACTGGCCCTTTCCCCAAGTAGTGGTCATTCTCGCCGACGATGGTCATCCAGGATTATGCAGGAGCGTGATTCATCTCTGGATGCGCAGCAATTTATCAGCAGTCAATGCTTCAGTGCCATGACGTTACTCCAAACGCAACCCTATGCTTCGTTATGTTTACGGCAGTCTATGCAGCGGACGATGATTCCCTAGTCCAGCTTCTGATAGTCTCCGACCAATGGTATGGCATGAGACAGAATACTGGAGGGAATCCGTTACTTGTTCTTGGATGGCAGACACAGATGTAAAATGGTTACGATGCGCTTGATGCGCAATACGAAGTTCCTTTCTTGTGGTAGTCAGACTTTGTTGACCGATCCTTGCCCTCACATTCGCAGGAAGTCCAACTTTGGACCTAGAAAATATTTGGACAACCCATAAACCTCGATATGCACGATTAGATCAGCCAGCCGAATGCAGACTCACAATTAGACCCCTCTGTAACCCTGTCACTTTCTGTTTCGCCGCAACTCCGCGTCTTTACGCCTTTCACAATAATTACTCAATATCTGAAACTTTTCAAGCCCCTTATATATCCTACAAAATCCGGCAATAACACTAAACGAGAACGAATCCGCCTGTCACTGAGATTTTGCACCTTAAATAATTTACATTCTCGACGATGGTGCGTACGTATACGAAGTTACATTCACATCAGACCATGTCTTCTGGGTGCGTCGCTTTTTTTGTCAGACTATGTACATCACTTTAGTGTCTTATTATGACTACTCAGGCTTTCTCTGGCTTCAGAATTTCTAAATTATTAACTGGAGGTTTGCTATTTTATGTGGTAGCAAGGGAAGGTACAGAAAACAGTTAGTGGAGAATATGAGCTCTGTACTCAGAATGAGAGGGAAGAAACATTAATTGAGTTTGGCAATGAATTAGATCTAAGAATAGGGGAGACACTGTTCAAAATCATAACAGAACGAAGTATACCTGGAAAGCGACTGGAGACACAGGAAGGTTCCAGATAGATTACATCGGCCAGACAGATCATCCAGAAATCAGATATTAGAAAGCAAGGTATATCATGGAGCAGTAATGATATACTGAAGTATTGCCGAATGGTGAGAATTTTTTGAAGTTCTCTGTGGCAGCAAATACTGTGATAACTAAAATCATAGTAGGCTGCTCAGCCGAAGGGGAATGGGTATCTATAAAAAGAGCAATCACTTTTATTGGATAGAGAAAAATAGATATAAGGGAAGTAACTGCCACGAAACCATGGATAACGCCAGAAGTGAGTTGATAGGCGAAATGACAAGGAAGAAAATACGATGTAAGTACAGAAATTTTCAGAGAAATTTGTGAATCCGAAATATTCGTCTGGCCAACGAAATAAATAGAAAGTTCAGGAAAGCATAGTCGAAGTGGCTGCAGGAAAAATGTGGAGAACACAAAAAAGCAATGGCCATCAGAAGGGCTGATTCAGCGTAAAGAAAAGTCAAAACAACTTCCAGCGAAACAAAAAGCAAGGATGTCAACATTAAGAGTGAAGTGGAGATTACACTGTCAAATGCGACGGGAGACCGGATAGGTGGAAGGAATACACTGTAGGCCTGTACGAGGGTGAGGACGACGTGACACAAGAAATGGCAATCGACGCGGGAGAAATGTGGGATCTTGTATAACAGTCAGAATTTGGCAGGGCTCTGGGGTACTTGAGACCGAACACGGCAAAAGGGATACATAGCATTCCTTCGAAGACACTGAGGTCATTGCGGGAAGTGCATTCACAAAATCCCGGCGATGGTAGTCTAAGAGAATATAAGAACAACTGCCGCGAATTAGTTTAACAGTTCATACATCCAAGTATCTAATTTATAATATGAATAAGAATGAAAGAGACAACTGCGGATCTATTGGATGACATTCTGTTTGGCTTTTGGAAAGATAAGGAAACCAGAGCAGCGATAGGGGCTGCGACTGACTTAGAAAAATCAAGACGAATTCTTAGTACCGTGTGATAATAATTAAACTTTCCCTACGAGTACCAGACTTGGTAGCATTAATGTCAAGGAGATGGGAAACACAAATAATGCAGAATCAGTTCAATTGAAATACGTTTAATGTTCTCCTACGGTGTATCATACCGTTACATACCGGTACCGTAACTGCTACAACAGAGGCTCAATATGGCGCCCATCAGTGTCCAGGAGAGTCTGAAAGCATAGGACCGCATTCTCCACAGCACAGAACGAAGCATGTCCGTAGGTATGTTGGCTACCTGTCTAGATGTGCTGCGCTTCAGCACATGTGTGAATGTTCCACTGGTAAACCCTGTCGATTTGGTAGGCTCACAACCAAAAAACAAGGAGTTAGATCAGGAGATCGCACTGGCCAAGCATGTGGAAACGGTCGGCTCATAATTCGATCGTTTTCAAATGTGTTTCGGAGAAGCAGGTGAACTTCGCCAGCGATGTGCGGTGGGGCGCCATCTTCATGAAAACTGTTGAGTTCAATACGTATCTCTCCAATAGGGCTGGTATAACATGCTGGTGAAGCATATCGCAGTAACGCTGGCTGGTCAGGTGTGTGAGACTACGAATCACGATGACTGATCACGGCACCTGGTGGACATAGTTGGAACTGGGCGGTGGAAATCATGCACCTCATACTCTGAACATTGATGCCATCTAGTTAGGTAGTCGCACAGTAATTAGTTTCAGTGTTATAACGTGTTGAATAGGGAAAGTTTAATTATAACCATCCCATATTTGTCGACCTGGAAAAAGCATTTGAAACCGCAAAATAGTGCTAAATATTCGAAATTCTGAGAAAAATAGGAGTAAGCTAAATGGAAAGACACATTACATGCAGTAAGTACAAGCACCAAGAAGGACCAATAGGAATGGGACTGAGAACTACGTGCTCGGATTAAAAACGGTGTAAGAGGGGAATATAGTGTTTTGCCCCTACTGTTTTGTATGGAAGCCGCAGTGAGAGGTAAAAAGCAACGTTCAAGAGCAGGGTGAAAGATATCGGTGATAAAATTCGCCTTGGACTTTGTTATTCCCAGTGAAAGTGAAGAGAAATTACAACAATCGTTAAATGAGATGAACAGTCGAATGAGTACAGAATATGGTTTGAGAGTAAACCGAAATAAGACAAAACTAATGAGGGGTAGCAGAAATGAGATTAACGGTGAACGAACTGGGGATCACAAAGTGGTCGAAATGAAGAAATTCTGTACCTTGGAAGCAAAACAACAAGTGAAGAACAAGCAAGGATGACGTACAAAGCAGATTAGTACAGGCATTCTTGTCCTAGAGAAGTCTGCTGATACCGTACAGAGGCCTGCATTTGAGGAAGATGTTTCGGAGAATGTATTTTTGGAGCACAACATATCATACACTGCGGAAGAAAGAGAGAGGTAGAGAACTTAGGAGTTTGAGACATGACGCCATAGAGCGATTTACAAAATTAGATGGACTGATAAGACAACCAATGAGGACCATCTCTGGAGTCTCTGTGACGGAAGGAACATATGAAAAAACCGTGTCAAGTAGAAGGGACAGGAATGTGTGACATGGTTCAAATGGCTCCGAGCACTATGGGACTCAACATCCGTGGTCATCAGTCCCCTAGAACTTAGAACTACTTAAACCTAATTAACATAAGGACATCACATACATCCATGCCCGAGGCAGGATTCGAACCTGAGACCGTAGCAGTCGCGCGGTTCCGGACTGAGCGCCTAGAATCGCTAGACCACCGCGGCCGGCAATGTGTGACATGTTCAAGAAATCAGTGAATAGCTTCCATAGAACTAGAGAGAGCTGTAAAGGGTAAAAACTGTATGGGAAAATAGGATTTGGAATATATCTAACAAATAACTACGGGCGTAGGGTGTAAGTGCTACTGTGAGATGAAGCGGTTGGCACAAGATATATTCAGAAGTATGGTGATTCCAAGAAAAAAATAAATCCTATAGAGTACGGCAGGTACGAACAGGTTAGGTGAATCAAATAGATCGATTCCTCGCAGAATAGTTTCGCAGAAGTGTGGTGAGCTCTCTACGGAGTTTCGAGCCTCTTTATAGACAGCAGGTCACTGTCAGCCATGGATGAAAACTAACCATTCTGACATTTTGTTAAGGAAATACGCTTTACATATATACAATATGGCCATTAAAATTGCTACACCAAGAAGAAATGCAGATGATAAACGGGTATTCATTGCACAAATATATTACACTAGAACTGATATGTGATTACATTTTCACACAATTTGAATGCATAGATCCTGAGAAATCAGTACCCATAACAAGAACCTCTGGCCGTAATAACGGCCTTGATACGCCTGGGCATTGAGTCAAACAGAGCTTGGATGGCGTGTACAGGTATAGCTGCCTATGCAGCTTCAACACGATACCACAGTTCATCAAGAGTAGTGACTGGCGCATTGTGACGAGCCAGTTGCTCGGCCATCGTTGACCAGACGTTTTATATTGGTGAGAGATCTGGAGAATCTGCTGGCCAGGGCAGCAGTCGAACATTTTCTGTATCCAGAAAGACACGTACAGGACCTGCAACATGCGGTCGTGCATTATCCTGCTGAAACGTAGGGTTTCGCAGGGATCGAATGAAGGGTAGAGCCACGGGTCGTAACACATCTGAAATGTAACGTCCAATCTACATCTACATCTACATTTATACTCCGCAAGCCACCCAACGGTGTGTGGCGGAGGGCACTTTACGTGCCACGGTCATTACCTCCCTTTTCTGTTGCAGTCGCGTATGGTTCGCGGGAAGAACGACTGTCTGAAAGCCTCCGTACGCGCTCGAATCTCTCTAATTTTACATTCGTGATCTCCTCGGGAGGTTTAAGTAGGGGGAAGCAATATATTCGATACCTCATCCAGAAACGCACCCTCTCGAAACCTGGCGAGCAAGCTACACCGCGATGCAGAGCGCCTCTCTTGCAGAGTCTGCCACTTGAGTTTGCTAAACATCTCCGTAACGCTATCACGGTTACCAAATAACCCTGTGACGAAACGCGCCGCTCTTCTTTGGATCTTCTGTTCAAAGTGCCGTCAATGCGAACAAGAGGTGACCGAGACGTGTAACCAATGGCACCCCATACCATTACGCCGGGTGATACGCCAGTATGGCGATGACGAATACACGCTTGGAATGTGCGTTCACCGCGATGTCGCCAAACACCGATGCGACCATCATGATGCTGTAAACAGAACCTGGATTCATCCGACAAAATGACGTTTTGCCATTCGTGTACCCAGGTTCGTCGTTGAGTACACCATCGCAGGCCCTCCTGTCTGTGATGCGGCGTCAAGCGTAACCGCAGCCATGGTCTCCGAGCTGATAGTCCATGCTGTTGCAAACGTCGTCGAACTGTTCGTGCAGATGATTGTTGTCTTGCATACGTCCCCATCTGTTGACTCAGATCGAGACGTGGCTGTACGATCCGTTACAGTCATGCGAATAAGATGCCTGTCATCTCGACTGCTACTGATAGGAGGCCGTTGGGATCCAGTATGGCGTTCCGTGTTACGCTCCTGAACCCATCGATCCCATATTCTGCTAACAGTCATTGGATCTCGACCAACGCGAGCAGCAATGTCGCGATACAATAAACCGCAATGGTGATAGGCTACAATCCGACCTTTGTCAAAGTCGGAAACGTTATGGTACGCATTTCCTCTCCTTACACAAGGCAGCTCAACAATGTTTCACCAGGCATCGCCGGTCAACTGCTATTTGTGTATTAGAAATCGGTTGGAAACTTTCCTCATGTCAGCACGTTGTATGTGTCGGCACCGGCGCCAACCTTGTGTGAATGCTCTGAAAAGCTAATCAATTGCAAATCACAGCATCTTCTTCCTGTCGGTTAAATTTCGCGTCTGTAGCACGTCATCTTCGTGGTGTAGCAATTTTAATGACCAGTAGTGTATGTAAGTATTTCGCAAGCCACCGTACTGTGTTTGGCGCATGGTGCTTTGTGTACTGCCTGCTCCCCCTTTCCTTGTTCCAATCACGAATGGCAGGGAAGAACGATTGCTGGTGAGCCTTCGTGTGATCTCGAATCTCACTGATTTTATCTTCGTCGTTTTTTATCGAGGGATATACGTAGGATTAAGCGAAATATTGTTTGACTCGTCTACGAACCTAAGTTCTCGGCACAGTAACATCGGAACATACCATAATGCAGAACGACTCTCCTGCAGCGGCTGCCAATGGAGTTGGCTTAACATCTTCGTGATGCTTTCCCGGTCACTAAATGAACCTGTAACGAAACGTGCTGCACTTCTATGGATCTTATTTCCTCTACTTATCTACCCCACACTTACAATCAATATTGAAGTATTGGTTGAATGTTTTGTAACCTATCCCTTTCTTAATGGACTACGTTTCTTGTGGATTCCCCCACTTCAAACCGCTCCGTCCACATGCTGTTAGGTGTTCTAGGGACGTAACTGCAATCGTGTAATCCGTACAAGTTATAAGACTGAAAGTACCTATGTATGTGTTTATGTTCCATACCTCCTCCTAAACTACTGGACCGATTTGAATCAAACTTGGCACACATATTTCTTACTGTCTGGAAAGAATCACTGTGGGGATAAGAACCACCAACCTATTAGAGGGGGGGGGAGGGGAGAGGAGGAAAATAATGTAGCTGACGACCTGCACATAATAACGAAAGGGGAAAAGTTTATCGGTTATTACATTTTCGCTGTTCATACAATACAATTGCTACATGAAGCATGGGGTTTTAATTTGTTACTTATTTACTACTAATTGTTTTTGTTATATAGTTTGCAGACAATATTCACATGTACCACTGAATGCACAACAAAATGAAATCATTGTATGACTCTTCTTAGTTCATGAGATATTACGTCACAAACACCGAGTGCATCAAAAACAAGACGCTTCAATTTATTACTTTGTTGCTACTAACTCTGTTCTCAACACTTTTCGCCGACAGTATCCACACATGCTGATGCATGAGAAACTGCCGCATCATGTGTGGTGTTTTAATTACTTTTTTTACTACAAACTCTATTCACAACACTTTTCGGAGCAGTAGGTCCATACTGGGTGCATGGGAAAAGTAAAGAGACTGATAACACTGCGAGCGATGTGGCAAATCTGTGTTACTTACGTAGACCACAGTGTACACTTGACAGCAAAAAAAGTGGGTCACTGCCGAATACAACCAACATAACGTAGCTGTGTTGCAGGTCCTCTAAATACCAAAACCCCATGGGGTACAGTCGTTTGACTATACACAATGGGTACCGCAAGAGACTACTAGAGACTAAAGGTTTTATGGCAGTCAGTCTCAGCGTCAACTAACATCTTCATACAAAACATATTAGAAAACGCGTTCTTAGCGATGAGACACCCCATAACACTCATAAACTTACCTTAATTGCAACAAGTGACATTCAAAATGTTCTGAGAGAACGGATTATTTTACATATATTGTACAGTAATCCTTAGCAAAATTAAATACTTGAGACAATATATGGATTTACAAAGCTGTACGGCAATTGGAAAAATGTTTTTCGCTCTGGAAAAGGTTTTCCATCCACGTGCTGAACGTCGCTCAACGGTGAGTGGTTCTGGAAACCGGATATTGGACGAACCAGTAAAAAAACGTTATTAACGGCAACAAGCACTCTACAGAAATCTCAACATTAACAGCGAATCACCAGTAATATCATTGTTCTCGCAACACGTCAACAGCTACATGTACACAAATTTTAACTTTCAATGACTTGACCAACGTCGTCGTTCTGGACCTGGATTCAAACCCAGCACCTATAGTCATTGCTAACTAAGCTAAGCTTTGTTTGTGCCTTATTGAGGTCCGATCACTAGGCATAAAGAGACGTGATGTATAGACGTTTGAATCAGTATCAGTTATCAATTCAGATCTTGAAAATAAATGACGAAAATGTTTGTACTGAACTGGGAATCCTGTCATAACAGTTGCCTTCCTGGGAAATACCCCCAGCGACGTTTAATATGGTGTCATTCACAAGGAACAAGGTACGCTCATGTTTAAAATTGAAATGCCATCATGTGAAGCTTGGTACAGGAATGCGAATCCAGCACCTAATCGAATTGTTAAGGAAGTACGTAAAATCAGAAGTTAATTTAAAATGTTTTCACCACTAGCGAGATGTTGGAACCCAGCATCTAGCGCCGTCGTTTTCTAGCGAGGAACAGCCGATAAATAGCTATTGTTGGTTCACCAGTAGCGAAATGTGCGCATGTTTAGTTAGACATCAGGCGACGAAAAGTTTTGTGTTGAATGGAATTCAAACACCGCACACGTGGTCATGAGAACACTTTAACTAGCAAATTCTTTTCCAATAATAGCTAGGAGTGGCATGTTTATACTTTCAATGATGTGATGGAAAATACTCTGCTGGTTAGAAGTTGAACCCACAACATATTGTCGTTGGTGGTCACAACGAACACAACGTCAAACCCAAATCCGTTTTCACCAGTAGGATGGAGAGGAATGTTTGAACTTGAAAAGATGTAAGGAAACGTTTGATTTGGTAATGTTGTGATAAAAAGCTCATCATGTGGCTCAGTTCCAAATAAAGTAAGAGCCTTGTGAACTTACATGCCCATTGGTTCATTAAATGAAACACGTTTTCTAGTTTACGACGGCTTGCTGGTGACAGAGTCTCTGCCTTCCGGGGTTTCTCCATCTGTCACAGCTCAATCGAATGCCGCTCTGCCCCAATCCGCAGCGAAGGGATGTCATCTTTACTGCGGATATTGAACTACGGAGCTTACTGGCGTTCTGCACTTGGCGTTACTAGGGGGTGAAGGAGAGTTACTTGTGTGTGTTAAAAATCTACGCCCGACGTGAGATGTGAACCTACACGTTTTACACATCAATGCAAGATTAATCCATCAGACCACAGAACCCCCAGCCAAGCACATAATTATGAATTGCAGAGTATTCATTTAAATGTAGATGCAGATGTCAAGGGACGGGTAACAGGAAGGAGGGCGGGATCTGGGAATGGATAGAAGTGCAGAAGTGCAAAATATAAGCGTGAAATGCTTGCAAAGTATTGCTTACTTAGATGTGTGCCACAGTCGTTTTATCATAGGACCGAGCGATAAAGAAGGACTGTTTTCAGAACAAAGAATGGGTTGTAGGGAAGGGGAAATCAAAGAATACGGTTTCATGGGTGTTGAGAGGAATGATAGAGAGTAAAGACAGCAGCAATTAAAAGAGATAATGTAGCGTCAATGTAAACTGCTAGATTTGTTTATAAAGTTCTGGGGGAATAGAAGGGCAATTGTGGCGATAGTGTTAGAGAGAGAGAGAGAGAGAGAGAGAGAGAGAGAGAGAGAGAGAGAGAGAGAGAGAGAGAAAGAGAGAGAGAGAGAATAGAGGAGATATTAACAACGAGTAAACACAATATGAAATCGTTTGTGTATTGTGTGGAGGACGGATGGAGAGGAATAGAGAAATGTATTTGAAATAAAAACTACTGTGACCGAGTCCATCTACGGTGATTAGTTTGTAAGTATCTAGAGAGGGTATAAATGAAATCAAAATAGAATATTTAACAAACTGTATATTCAAAAGAAACCAACTTGAATTAAAAAGGCAACTCATAGGAAAACTAACGCATATCGTATCATTTCTGTTGCCACGCGATCTTCCACTTGCTCCCAGTGAGGAAAAATGACGGAAAAGAAGACATAACAAAACATTTTAAGGACTCTAATATTTTATGCAGAATCCTTCATTATTTTGTACTTCTACCATGCGTCTTGGCATAGAATGTATAAACCGTCGGACGTAACAGCCTGAAGAAGCAACTTCCTCCCAGGCTTCCAGGACGCAGTCCCAAAGAGCGTCCGCAGTAGTTGGTTGGCTTCGTGGCCAGTTCTCTCTTAATGTCCTGGCGACCTCAGCCCTCATTTTTTTCATGGGGTTCATACAGCCGCCCGTGGCGGCCAGTCCATGGCGTTGACGCCAATCGTGGAGAGCCGCTGCTGAACAAATGCAGACTTGTGAAGGGGAGAATGGTCCTCTTGCAATGTGACGTCCCCTTCTGCGTACAGCATTTGCACTGACGGAAGCATCACATTTTCCAATATATGGGCATACTGCACGTTGTCCAGAGTTCCTTGTATCCTGTGAAGAATTCCCGCCCCTGTCGCAGAAATCCAACCCCAGCAGGTAACAGATAGCCGGCCACTTCTTCTAATCGTGGTTACATATTCGCGTCGATGGCGAGTCTCTTGTGGCCTGTAAACGATTCGTGGACCGTCGTTACTGGTGGAAAACACGTAATCATCAGTGAAAATGACGTTGTCCCACGACGCCCTCAGATGGAGCTCCGCAAATGTTAGCCGGTATGAAACGTTGTCTTCGCTGAGATCTTGTTTCACGGTGGATCGTCGTGCATGCAGTCCAGCGTCCCTCAGCCTTCGACGAATCGTGTCACTGGAGCCGGGGAAGTTGGTCTCCCGCCGCAACTGCTTCGCGTTCAGAAAAGGATTTTCTCTGCTCCTAGACACTAGGTCCCTGTCTTCCTGCCGTGAGATCACTCTGTTCCTGCCTGAGCCAGGAGCCCTGTTGGTGGTGCCTCTTTCAAGGCAGATCCTCCACCATCTCGTCGCAGTGTTATGTGGTACGCCATACCGTCTGCCAGCTTCTCTGATGGAACATCCTCCTTCTTGAATGGGAGCGACGACTCTATCTCGAATAGACCTCTCCCAGTGAACCATTACGGAAGACAGCCTGATGTGTATTTCTGCTTGCCGCTCTTATATTGATGCCAGGAGAGGAAGTAAACATATTTACGTCAAACGGAGAGGCAGAGGCATGCGGCGCAGCCGTGCTGGCTCGTCCCGGGCTGTTGGCCTACCAACGCCACCGCCAGCTCGCTCACTTCCGTCTCGCCTCGGCCAGCCTGGCTGGCCCGTAGCTCGCGAGCCGCGGCTAGTACAGACTCGGGCCGCAAGGCCACGATCACCCCTTGAAGGATCAAAAATTACACCCAACCTACCCAAGTCTGTAGTATAAACTAATGCAGCTACAGCTATTATGCTGTAACATGTGCGGGCACACCTACAGTTGACGATTCATTCAAATATTTGACGAACAATACGTTCAAAAATACATTCATTTTAAACATAGCTACCACGAAATATTTCACCTAGCTAGCAATAGCATAACGCAGGAAACTATTCTTTCTTGTAAGCGCTCTGCATTAGATGTAGTCTTAAGAAAACGTGTATTCAATCACGACAACTAAGCGGAACGTAAAAGTAAACATGTTTGGCGGCAGCTTCTCCAAATAATAGTATATACTTAGTATATAATACACGTTTTGTGCACTTATAACAAGTACTCATTGTCTCTGAAACAATACGTGCTGCACGACGGAAATTACTTTCTGCTGAGGCACTTCATTTACATCTCAATGATACACGACTACTAGAGAACATTGATCTTTACGGCAGTCAATCCACTTGTAAATTAACACCATGATATCGCAGATATTAGGCAACACGTTACTAGGGATGAGAAAGCCCTTAAGGTTTGCAACTAAACATTCTACTCGTAGCTACTGCTGAATAAGAATTTGATTATTAACGTGTCTTCATAACCATTTGTGCTTATATCTATGTTCGCCTTCTTCTCTCCTTTGCTGTTTTTAAATGTCTTCTATTGTTTTGTTCTATGTCTTTCGGCTGAAGAGCAGCGCATATGCTGCTGCCAGCCCGCCCCGATGGGGAATTGAAATACAATAAAGAAAAAAAAAAGCCATTTGTGCGGCGTTCGACTCTCAGTATGCATAGGCGTTTTCGTCGCCTTATTTCTTGTTAAACGTGCGCACATCTCGCTAATGGTGGACCAACATTGGACATTTCTCGTCTGTTCCTGGTCAGACAACGACGGCGGTAGGCGCCGGGATCGAATCTCGTTCAGGAAATACAACTTCAGTCGTCATTTAAGGTTCCAGCCTCACTACTTGTGACAACCTGTTATATCTATATTCTGATTTTACGTACTTATTCAACATTCCGATTAGGTGCCGGGTTGGCATCCTTATCACCAGCAATACATGATGGCATTTCAATTTTAAACATGTGCATCATTTGTTCCTTGACAATGCAACAATATACAACGTCTTTCGAGGTTAATTACCAAGAAGGTAATTGTCATGTAAGGGTTCCTGGTTTCGTACAAATATTATCGTCATTTACGTTCAAACTGAGACTTGATAACTGATACTGGTGCAAACGTCAATATTTGACATCTCTTTGTGCCTAGTGATCGAGTCTCGATAAGGCACAAAGCTTTGCTTGGTTAACAATGGCTTTACGTTGTGAGGTTGCATCCGGATCCAGAACGAAGGCGTTGGTCATGTGATTTAAAGTACAACTTTGTGTACAAGTAACAGTTGATGAGTAAAGTGAACAATGATATTACTTGTGATTCGCTGTTAAAGTTGGGATTTCCGTAGAGTGCTTGCCGCCGATAATCACGTTTTCTCTTAACTGCTTAGTATTACAGAAAGTTGATGCGAAACCACTCGACGTTGAACGTTGAACGACGTTCAGCATGTGTTGGGTAAACCTTCTAGACAGCAAAGAGCTTGTTTCCAATTGCCACACACTTTATAAATTCATATACTGTCTCAAATATTTAATTGTGCCTAAGGACTGGTTCAAATGGCTCTGAGCACCATGGGACGTAACATCTGAGGTCATCAATCCCCTAGAACTTAGAACTACTTAAACCTAACTAACCTAAAGACATCACACACACCCATGTCCGAGGCAGGATTCGAACCTGCGACCGTAGCAGTCGCGCTGTTCCGGACTGAAGCGCCTAGAACCGCTCGGCCACCGCGGCCGGCGCCTAACGATTACTGAACGATTTATGTGACAAAATTAGTTGTTCCATAACGTTTGAAATGTCAGTTATTGTAATTAAGTTTAGTTTACAATCGTTAAGGACTGTCTGATCTCTTCTGTACTATCGTGGTGTTACTTTACATCTGTACAGACTGTCATAAAGACCGGTGTTCTCTAGTAGTCTCTAACGGTACCCATTGTGTATCTTACAACGACTGTACTGTGGAGGGTTGAAACGATGTGCAACACAGATATGCTATGTTGGTTGCATACATTCAGGTGCAGCTCTTTTTTCTTTTTTTTTTTTTTTTTTCATCAGTCTACTGACTGGTTTGATGCGGCCCGCCACGAATTCCTTTCCTGTGCTAACCTCTTCATCTCAGAGTAGCACTTGCAACCTACGTCCTCAATTATTTGCTTGACTTATTCAAATCTCTGTCTTTCTCTACAGTTTTTGCCCTCTACAGCTCCCTCTAGTACCATGGAAGTCATTCCCTCATGTCTTAGCCGATGTCCTATCATCCTGTCCCTTCTCCTTATCAGTGTTTTCCACATATTCCTTTCCTCTCCGATTCTGTGTAGAACCTCCTCATTCCTTACCTTATCAGTCCACCAATTTTCAACATTCGTCTATAGTACCACATCTCAAATGCTTCGATTCTCTTCTGTTCCGGTTTTCCCACAGTCCGTGTTTCACTACCATACAATGCTGTACTCCAGACGTACATCCTCAGCCTACACGTTGGAATTCAGGCGTGACCCACTTTTTTTGCTGTCGAGTGTACATTCTTTCCAGATGCTCAATCTGAGTGTTAGCTCTGTACAGCCATTACTTCATTTTTGAGAGCGCCATCAGTGCAGTTGTGTTTTTGTTGTGTATTACTAAAGCAGAACAATGGCCTTTACAACAACGTTATGCTGTCAAGATTTGTGTTAAACTTGGGCAGTCCGAGAATGTGACCTTTGAAAATCTGAAGCAAGCCTATGAGGAACAATCCTTATAAAGAGCACAAGGTTTCCACTGGCACAAAATGTTTTTGGAGGGGTAGGTGAACCTCGCTGGGGAGGGGGGGGGGGGGGGACCTGCAACTTCAAAAACCTACTAAAACATCGAACGTGTGCGTGCTCTTGTGAGATCAGACCGACGTTTACCAGTAAGGATAACGGGTAATATGTTAAACACTTTCACCGTACATCAAATTTTCACCAAAGTGTTGCACATGCGAAAGGTCTGTGCCAAAACGACGGCGAGAAACTTCACAAATGAGCAGAAAGAGAATAGAAGAAGGCGTGCGTTTATCTTGTTGAAAGGACTGTCAATGGCCAAGAATGTTTCAGTCTTTCGTCAAGTGATCACAGGAGATCAATCCTGGACTCTTAAGTACGGTAAAGTGAGTAATGTCACACTGAGACACCTCCAAGATCGAAAAAAGCTCTAATCAGCAAATCAAAGATAAGAAAAGCCGATTTGCTTTTTTGACAGTAAGGGTATGGTGGATAAAGAATTGCCAGCAAGCGTTTCATAAAGAGTGAATCGAGTGAGACCAGACATTGCAGACAAGTGGATGCTGCGTCGTGACAACGCCCCATGTCATACGGCCACTTCCATCACGGAATGTCTGATCTCGAAAGACATCCCTGTATTCCACAGCCCCCAAGTTCAACTCATATGAGTCCTGGTGACTTTTTATGTTTCCAGAAATTGAAAAATGTTTTAAAAGAGCGTCATTTTGGGACTCTGTAGAACATTCCAAAGAATATGACCGACACGTTAAAGGCACTAGCAGGTGAAGCTTCTCAGCGCTGCCAGCAAGACTGAGGTCAACTATTCCGCCGGTATACAGCTGCCTAAGGGAAGCATTTCAATGGGAAAACATTGTTGTTTGGAAAACATAAAAAACATTAAAAAATCAGTCTCATTACTTTTCTCACACACTCGTGTACCATTGAATGCATTTGAAGAAGTATAACATTCTACAGCACATAGTTCTGGAGAAACGACGTCATAAACACTGAGCTGTGTAAAAATGAAATTTCGTTGGACATACAAGTCAAATATGTGTAGAAATACCCGAGAAATATGTTAAATCTGGTTTACAGGTGCGTATGTGAGCAATGTCACTATTAAAAGGCTAATACTAAACCTCTGTAACTATTTCAGGCAAATTTGGTATATATGTTAGTTACTGTCTGGAAAGAAATACTGCAGGTGCAAGAACCACCAGCCTCCTACTGGGGCGAGTGTGATAACGTGGAGACAGAAGGTAAGACGAGGCGATGCACAGACAGCGAGGGGGAAGAAGGAGATAGCACTGATAGGAGGAGGAGGAGATGGGAAGCAGAAGGGAGAGGAGGAGGTGGACAGAGAGAGGAAAGAGGATGAGATGGAGAGAGGGAGAAAGAGACAGGGAGGAAGAAATGGGAGGACGAGATGAGCAGACAGAAGGGAAAGAGGGAATGGACAGCGAGAGGAGGAGGAGGAGATTCACAAAGAGAGGTGGAGGAGGAGATGAAATTATGGAGGGAGGAGGGGAAGGAAAGAAGGGTAAGAAGCAGGGTACTTCTGAGCTTTGCGCACTGAGTACAGAGTGTCTGTTTGTTTGTCAATTTTCTGTATCATTCACGGAGGACGAACAACGAAGAATCTGGAAAATCCAGTTCCACATACACAAATTTATAATGTTTCCCGACAGGGGACGGATTATACTGGACAGACTGTCCTGTCCTATTTGCAAACTGCCGCTAGATGGCCCTTGGTGTGGCAAGTGACTTACGGGAACATTTAACTGCGAGTACTCATGAACCTTTTGTCGTGGTTATTCAAAACACCTACATTTCTACCAAAGTATCTACAATCACTTTTCTTGCTGGTGTACAGTATTGTTACCTTTTCTCAACTGGGATGACATTTACACAAACTCAAGTCAGTGGTGGCTGGTAACCACTAAGTCGGAGACTTCTTTGGTTCTAGTATCGTGAACTTTCTACTGGAAACGTTTACGCCATTAATTCTGATATATCCTGTGTATTTGGAAAAGTAATAGCCGTGTGACATCCCCTTGAGGCACACTCCAAGTTACTTTTACGTCTGGAGGCTTCTCTCCATTCAGAATGACATGCCGTGTTCTGCTTGCTAGAAATTCTTCGATCCACTCACCCAGTCGGTCTCATATTACACATGCTCCTATTTTCTTCATTAGGCATCAGTGCGGTATCGAATGCCTTCCGGAATTCAAGGAACACGGTATCTACCTGGGCAACTGTATCTGCTGCCTGCTGGTTCCCGTCGACGAACAGAGCGAGCTGGCGGTCTCCAGAAATGTCGTAATATGCGAGCATAAAATACGTTCCAAAATTCTACAACATACCAAAGTTATAGATACTGGCATATAGGTTCGTGCACTTGTTCAGATATTGCTTGCCGGCTGGAGTGGCCGAGCGGATCTAGGCGCTACAGTTTGGAACCGCGCGACCACTACGGTCGCAGGTTCGAATCCTGCCTCAGGCATGGATGTGTGAGATGTCCTTAGGTTAGTTAGGTTTAAGTAGTTCTAAGTTCTATGGGATTCATGACCTCAAATGTTAAGTCCCATAGTGCTCAGAGCCATTTTATTTGAATATATTGCTTATTGGACATTAATATACATGCGAAAGAGTATTAAAGGATCATTTAATCGAAACCCGTAATTGCCTTTTATTGTGATACCAAGTTTTAAATCTGGGTAAAGGTGTTTTCAACTCTATGGTTTGGCAAAGCTTCAAACAGATACGTGTCGACACACGCGGAAAAGAGACTAGATCTCAAACGTTCATTTAAGATGTGCGGCGGGTTAAGATGTCACATTGGCACCAAATTTCGCTACAATTCTGCCCAGCGCCTCCGTGGACGTGTCACAGGTTGCAGGGGTCGTCGCACCCCTGTCTTAGCCACATTATACCCCTTCTTTTTACGCCTCTGTGATAGAGGTTGGAGCCGCAACGCTCACCACTGAAATCATCCGATTTTCTTACGGTTGCCGAGGAAAAGATTTCACACACGCTGCAGGTCACAATCGACACGAAAAGGCCTCAGGGGGTGGCATAAAGGACGCCAGGTTAACCACCCGTTTCCCTGTGGCGCTCATTCCCCAAATTCCGCGGTCGAAAATGACAGTTGCCAGATAAGCAGCAGCAAGGTGATCTTGTAAGCCTTTGTAACTGCTGACAACCTCGAATGTTTCTACTCCTCTCTAAGTCATTGTGCGCCTGCATCCTCTTTGAACGTGTTCATACACACTTTTGGCCACAATTTTTGCTCTAGTGTACAGGTTGGAACGACTAGGGACCCTTCAAAACCATTCGACGAAATTTGAACGTGACCCGAAGCATCAAAAAACATTTATGCTGTTTCAACCATCCTGTTTTCTGCTCTCCTGTAGCTAGATCATGCTGGAGAGTAAAATTGACATGTGCATGAACACAATGGCGAAGGTTTGTAATCTATCCCCTCCTTCCTACTTCCATGTATGGTCCACATTACACAAAGCCTTTTATGAAGATTTGAGAGGAAAGACGAGTACAATAAACTTTCTAGTTTACTTAGCTTCTCTATATGTTGAGTTAGCTTCAGTTCTTTTTGTCTAGGGCTCTGATTTTTGAAGCTGAAATATGTCACATCAAGCCCTCACCGTTGGTTTGAACTAAATAGTCGGCCAGTGTGGCCGAGCGGTTCTAGGCGCAACAGTCTGGAACCGAGCGACCGCTACGGTCACAGGTTCGAATCCTGCCTCGGGCATGGATGTGCGTGATGTCCTTAGGTTAGTTAGGTTTAAGTAATTCTAAGTTCTAGGGGACTGATGACCTCTGATGTTGAGTCCCATAGTGCTCAGAGCCATTTGAACTATTTTTTGAACTAAATATATCTCAAGATTGTTTTTGCAGAATTTTTATGTAAATATTTTGTCTCACATTCTAATATCTCATAAATTATTGTGATTTTTCAAATTAATAGAGCGGAAATTACATTGTTCGCACAAAAATACAAAAATACGTCCGATCACTTCAGAGGCATGCCTGTTAAGGAAATAACAATATTCCAAAGGGTTTACAATTTTTCTTAACAAATGAATTTATAATACTATTCGATACATTATTAATTTCGATTATCATTTCATAAATGAAACCAGAAATAAACATCGTGAACAGTATAGGATTGCGTAATTAATGACAGAAATTTCAAGTGTGCCAATAAGTCGTAATTTCAAATGTTTCTAAAAAAAATTGAACTGTTCATTGATGAACAGTGGTCGGCTCGCGTTAGTGCTGTTTTTCTTTTGGCCATTTTGTCACCATCGAGTGGCGTGTTATTCCTCCCTCAGTTACTATATGAACGAGCTACTCACTTGCCTCCGTCAGTGTCAGCAGCAGCGTTTATCGATACTCATACTGCTGTAACTTCTTTGGTGTGGCAGTTATATTTCCGTGTCATGGTGTGTGGAGCAGTTGGTCGGTTGCGACGGAGCAGCGAGGAAGTCTGTGCGGCGTATGACCAGGCTGGGGCCGCTGGCGACGTGCACGCGCTGTCGGAGTTGTGTGGCACTAGCTGCGAGAACTGCTAAGTTCGTCGCCCACCGCCACTCTAGAGTTGAGTAATCAGGGAGCCTGTCATGAAAGCACAACCGTTGTGACATCTCTTCGTTGATTGCTGGTTGTTGCATCCTGGGCTGTCCCCGCAAGCAGCAACGTGATGATGTGTTGGAGTCGGTAAATTTTGCAGCCGCCTCCCTGTGTGGTGTTTAATCTTTGAAATTATTATTATTTATTAGTGAAGTGCACCAGCGGTATCTTCTGCCTTGTGGCCGTTAACGTTCTGGTTACCTGCCCCGGTCGTTAGCGTAGTTCTGCGGCAGTGTGTTTTCCTCACCGTGTTGATGCTGTCCGGCACGGCGTGTAGTTCGACAGCTTGGTGTTGTTCTCTTTTTCTCTTTGAGTGTTTATTGTGCCTTGACTGTGTTTATACGCCAATTATTATTAAGACATAATCCTGCTGCGATCCTCGTCTTCACTGATACATTTGGTTGTCGTGCTGTTGGTCGGGTGGAAGGGAATTGATTAGGCGGTTGGTTGGTTCGTCAGCCGTCCGTAGGTCGTGCTGCAAGTTTAGTGTTACGCTGGGCTGCCAGTCTCACCCAAACTGTGGTTAGAGTTTCCTCCCCAGGCCAACCCTTGGAACACTTCTGAGCACCACTGTTTGTGGTTTGTGATTATCATTTTATTTGGTCGCAGGTACTGTGCCAGGCTTTCAACCACGTATTAATATTGTCTGTTTTATGTTTAGTATACGGCCTTTAGCCTAATTTCATAATAACTTTAAGTTTAGGCCTTCAGCCGTGTTTCGTTGAAAATTCTTGTTGCTCTGTATGTAGGTCTTCAGCCGTGTTTGGTTCAGAATCTGTGGCTTTAATATGTAAATCCTTGTCTGTATGGTTTCTCTAGAATTCTTGAAACGACCTTCAGCCGTCCTCTGTAAATGTTTGTCTTAAGGTTGTATTTAATTATTCTTGAGTAATTGTTTGGACCTTCAGCCGACAAGATACTTCAAGTTTTCTTAAGATGTTCTTCTGCTGTACTGTGTAAAAGCTTATCTTTAAAGTCTCTCTTTTCTTCTTCTTTCGTTTCACCCTCTTTGGGGTACGCTGGATCAATCATTTCTTTGTGCGTCGTTCTTTTCTTAGGGCCCAGTATTTCTTCATTCTTTCTGATCTTCTTCTCCTCTCTTCTTCCGAGATGAAGGATTTGGACTTTTGTGTGGATTTGTCTTGGAACCTTATGTTTTCATCTTTAGTAATTAATTTAGCAGTTCGATCAATAAGTGAATTTTCTGAAATATTTAATTCCACTAGGTCTTTCTCAGTTTCTTTAAACCAGTTGGGCTTCGTTTTTCGGTTACGGAAGAAGTCAAAGATTTGTGTAGTTAATCTGTTGGAATTCATTCTGAGATGATGACCATAAAAATTTATTCTCCTTTTTCGCATAGAATCTGAAAGTTTTTCAATTTTCTTGTAGAGAGTTTCGTTTTTTATGTATATAATCTTATTGTCTTGAAATTTTGGCCCAATAATTTTTCTTAAAATTTTTCTTTCCTTTACCTCAAGTTTCTCCATTTGGCCTTTGAAATTCATGTTAAGTGTTCCTGCTGCATACAGTGCTTCTGGCTTAATCACTGTCTTGTAATGTGTAATTTTGGACCCCAATGAAAGGGATTTTTTGTTGTATGTATTTTTTGTTAGTTGGAAGGCCAATTCAAGTTTATTTTTTCTGGATTCCATTGCTTTGCTTTCCCCAGCATTCCAAGTAATCCATTCTCCGAGGTATTTGAATTCTTTTACTATTTCAATCTCCTGTTCTTGAACTTTGAGGTATTTACATGAGTGCTTGATGTTTGTCAATATCTTAGTTTTTTCAGAGGAGATGTAAAGACCAATTTTAGCTGCTTGTTTCTGTAGTTCAAGGATTTGCTCCCGTCCTTCTTCCATTGTTTCAGCAAATAGGACAATATCATCTGCAAAAGCAATGCACTTTACTTTAAGGTTCTTCTTTTTGCAACCCAGTCTTATACCACTCTTAATATTTGTGTTACATTCTCTGACTACTTTCTCAAGCGCACAATTGAACAGCAACGGTGAGAGCCCATCGCCTTGTCGCACTCCCGTTTTTATTTCAAAGGGTTCCGATAGTTCGCCCATAAATTTAACTTTCGAAAATGTATTTGTAAGGGTCGCTTTTATAATATTAGTTGTTTTCTTATCCAAACCCATTTCTTCCAGGACTGATAACAGAGATTCTCTATCAATCGAATGATATGCTTTTTTGAAATCAATGAAGGAGATTACGTATGTCTTTGCCCTTGATTTTTGGTATGCCATAATGTTTTTGAGGTTTAGTATTTGTTCCGAGCATGATCTACCCTTTCTAAAACCTCCCTGGTATTCCCCGATTTGCGGATCCAATTGCGGCTCTGCCCTGTTCAAAAGTCTCTCTTTTATTATGAAAAGAAAATTTTTTTAATTGGGCTTTCAGCCGAAGTATTAACTTAAATTTTCCTTAATATGGCCTATAGCCGGAATTTGTAAATGCTTGGCTTTTAAAGAATTTCCTTAGCAGATCTGAAATACTGTAATTTTACTTAAGTAAGTCCTAAATCCTGGTGTTTTAAAAGCAATCATTTAAACTTATTGTGGAGAAGTTACTTGGGCCCTCAGCCGTGAATTGATCTTTGTTGTTTTAAAGAGAAAACTGTGCATTGGTTTGAGGAATAAAGTTGCATGTGTTCTTGTATAACTAACAATAATTGACCTTGACCTCATTCCACAACCTGATCCGCTCTGTCCTGCGAAACCAGATTTCAGTTCACAACTGGTATGTACCGAGTATATCATCGAAACTAAAATATTTTATGAAGTAATTCCATTTCATAAATTTTAGCTTGAAATGTAACATACTGTGTATAAAATAGCAATTCATATAATACTGATCTGTCCAAAACGAAAAATAATGCTGGTATTGGTGCCATCCGTGCAACAACTTGGTTGAGCACGTTACAAAAGCACCTTCAAAAATATTGACACAGCCTGGCTGTTGCTCTAACGCCTGAAGGCTATGCGACCACTTTGACACCGCTTTGGTGCGGTTTGCCTATCTTCAGACGTTTACCTTAATTTTGTAGCGCTGTTTAGTAGCGGAAATACACACTACTAGCCATTAAAATTCCTACACCACTAAGATGGCGTACTATAGACGCGAAATTTAACCGGCCGGAAGATGATGCTGTGATATTCAAATGATTAGCTTTTCAGAGCGTTCGCACAAGGTTGGCGCCGGTGGCGACAGCTACAACGTGCTGACATGAGGAACGTTTCCAACCGATTTCTCATACACAAACAGCAGTTGACCTGCGTTGCCCGGTGAAACGTTGTTGTGATGCCTCGTGTTAGGAGGAGAAATGCGTACCATCACTTTGATGAAGGTGGGATTGTAGCCTATCGCGATTGCGGTTTATCGTATCTTGACATAGCTGCTCGCGTTGGTCGAGATCCAATGACTGTTAGCAGAATGTGGAATCGATGGATTCAGGAGGGTAATACGGAACGCCGTGCTGGATTCCAACGGCCTCGTATCACTAGCAGTCGAGATGACAGGCATCTTATCCGCATGAATGTAACGGATCGTACAGCCACGTCTCGATCCCTGAGTCAACAGATGGGGACGTCTGCAAGACAACAACCATCTGCACGAACAGTTCGACGACGTTTGCAGCAGCATGGACTATCAGCTCGGAGACCATGGCTGCGATTACCCTTGACGCTGCATCAAAGACAGGAGCGCCTGCGATGGTGTGCTCAACGACGAATCTGAGTGCACGAATGGCAAAACGTCATTTTGTCGGATGAATTCCGGTTCTGTTTACAGCATCATGATGGTCGTATCCGTGTTTGGCGACATCGCGGTGAACGCACATTGGAAGCGTGAATTCGTCATCGCCATACTGGCGTACCACCCTGCGTGATGGTATGGGGTGCAATTGGTTACACGTCTCGGTCACCTCTTATTCACACTGACAGGCATTTTGAACAGTGGACGTTACATTTCAGATGTGTTACGACCCGTGGCTCTACCCTTCATTCGATCCCTGCGAAACCCTACATTTCAGCAGGATAATGCACGACTGCATGTCGCAGGTCCTGTACGGGCCATTCTGGACACAGAAAATGTTCGACTGCTGCCCTGGCCAGCGCATTCTCCAGATCTCTCACGATTTGAAAACGTCTGATCAATGGTGGCCGAGCAACTGGCTGGTCACAATACGCCAGTCACTACTCTTGATGAACTGTGGTATCGTGCTGAAGCTGCATGGGCAGCTGTACCTGTACACGCCAACCAAGCTCTGTTTGACTCAATGCCCAGGCGTATCAAGGCCGTTATTACGGTCAGAGGTTGTTGTTCTCGGTACTGATTTCTCAGGGTCTATGCACCCAAATTGTTTGAAAATGTAATCACATTTCAGTTCTAGTATAATATATTTGTCCAATGAATACCCGTTTATCATCTGCATTTCTTCTTGGTGTAGCAATTTTAATGGCAAGTGGTGTAGAAATGGACAAGGACATCACTGTAGTTGCAGAAATATAGGAATGGACCAGTGCTAGAGAGGGAAGTTTGGTAATTCAGTAATTTGCCTTTTTTTACACTGTGGAGTTTCAAGTGCTCGCGCTCGCAGAACTGCAAAGTGCAGTGACGCCGGCGCCGTCAGCAGGGCAACCCGCGGGCAGCGCAGAAAAGCCTCCGCGGGCGGAGCGGTGCTCGCCGGCTCCCCGTTCCCCAGGACCGCTAATGACGAGCGCTGCCTGCAGCCGCGCTAATTAACGCCTCTGGCGGCGCGTGTTATTGCTTAGCGGCCGAGCCGCGGCGGCCCCTCGCTAGGGCCCTCGTGCAGTGAGCACCCCGCCCGCCCCCCGGCGCCTGCTTGTTCTGCAAAGAAACAACGGGAGGGGCTCTCGGTTCGCACTGCGTCGTTGGCGGCATCTCGAGAGCGGCCCGACGTAATGCCTGAACTGACCAGCTGCGGGTAGCTCCTACACAGCGTATCTACCGGCTACATTTGAAACAGGAGTCACTGTGACTTGACGAAAAATTACAGTTTCTAGTTATAAGTTAGTAAACGCATCAAGACAAAGTATTTTATTTACAAGGAGCCCTTACGACAGTAGGATTTTTGTATATATTTATTTTGTATACAGGGTCTTACAAAAAGGTACGGCCAAACTTTCAGGAAACATTCCTCACACACAAATAAAGAAAAGATGTTATGTGGACATGTGTCCGGAAGCGCTTAATTTCCATGTTAGAGCTCATTTTAGTTTCGTCAGTATGCACTGTACTTCCCCGATTCACCGCCAGTTGGCCCAATTGAAGGAAGGTAATGTTGACTTCGGTGCTTGTGTTGACTTGCGACTCATTGCTCTACAGTACTAGCATCAAGTACATCAGTACGTAGCATCAACAGGTTAGTGTTCATCACGAACGTGTTTTGCAGTCAGTGCAATGTTTACAAATGCGGAATTGGCAGATGCCCATTTGATGTATGGATTAGCACGGGGCAACAACCGTGGCGCGGTACGCTTGTATCGAGACAGATTTCCAGAACGAAGGTGTCCCGACAGGAAGACGTTCGAAGCAATTGATCGGCGTCTTAGGGAGCACGGAACATTCCAGCCTATTACTCGAGACTGGGGAAGACCTAGAACGACGAGGACACGTGCAATGGACGAGGCAATTCTTCGTGCAGTTGACGATAACCCTAATGTCAGCGTCAGAGAAGTTGCTGCTGTTCAAGGTAACTTTGACCACGTCACTGTATGGAGAGTGCTACGGGAGAACCAGTTGTGCAGGCACTATCAGCAGCTGATTGGCCTTCACGGGTTCACTTCTGCGAATGCTTCATCCGACAATGTGTCAATCCTCATTTCAGTGTAAATGTTCTCTTTACGGAGGAGGCTTCATTCCAACGTGATCAAATTGTAAATTTTCTTAATCAACATTGTGGGCTGACGAGAATCCGCACGCAATTTTGCAATCACGTCATCAACACAGGTTTTCCGTGAACGTTTGGGCAGGCATTTTTGGTGATGTCTTGATTGGGCCCCATGTTCTTCCACCTACGCTCAATGGAGCACGTTATCATGATTTCATACGGGATACTCTACCTGTGATGCTAGAACATGTGCCTTCACAAGTACGACACAACATGTGGTTCATGCACGATGGAGCTCCTGTACGTTTCAGTCGAAGTGTTCGTACGCTTCTCCGCAACAGATTCGGTGACCGGTGGATTGGTAGAGGCGGACCAATTCCATGGCCTCCACGCTCTCCTGACCTCAAGCCTCTTGATCTTCATTTATGGGGGCATTTGAAAGCTCTTTTCTACGCAACCCCGGTACCAAATGTAGACTCTTCGTGCTCGTATTGTGGACGAATGTGATACAATGCTCCATTCTCCAGGGCTGCACCAGAGCATCAGGGATTCTATGCGACGGAGAGTGGATGCATGCTCGCTAACGGAGGACATTTTGAACATTTCCTGTAACAAAGTGTTTGAAGTCACGTCGGTACGTTCTGTTGCTGTGTTTGCATTCCATGATTAATGTGATTTGAAGAGAAGTAATGAAATGAGCTCTAACATGGAAAGCAAGCGTTTCCGGGCACATGTTCACATAACATATTTTCTTTCTTTGTGTGTGAGGTATGTTTCCTGAAAGTTTGGCCGTACGTTTTTGTAACACCCTGTGTATTTATGTTTGTGGTACTCGAAGTTCACAACTCAAATGTCAGTTAGCCAAAGCAGTGCAATGCAAAGTCAAACATTCTCGACAAAATCGACCTTGAAGTTTTATGAACGTCTAAAAATACTCGGCTCTAATGGCTAATAATGGACTGAGAGTAAACCGAAGAAAGATGGAAGTTGAGAAGTAGCAGAAATGAGTATACCGAGAAATTAATATAAGAATTATTTTTCATGAAGTAGATCCTTCCTAGACAACAAAATATTCCCTGACGGACGGTGCAAGCAGGTCATAAAAAGCAGACTAGCACTGAAACTTCCTGGCAGATTAAAACTGTGTGCCGGACCGAGACTCGAACTCGAGACCTTCGCCTTTCGCGGTCAAGTGCTCTACCATCTGAGTTACCCTATCACGACTCACGCCCCGTCCTCACAGCTCTACTTCTGCCATTACCTCGTCTCCTACCTTCCAAACTTTGCAGAAGCTCTCCTGAGAACCTTGCAGAACTAGCACTCCTGAAAGAAAGGATATTGCGGAGACATGGCTGAAGAAGGGGCGTGAGTCGTGCTTGGGTAGCTCAGATGGTAGAGCACTTGCCCGCGAAAGGCAAAGGTCCCGAGTTCTAGTCTCGGTCCGGCACACAGTTTTAATCTGCCACGAAGTTTCAAATGGTTGAAATGGTTCTGAGCACTATGGGACTTAACTTCTAGGTCATCGGTCCCCTAGAACTTAGAACTACTTAAACCTAACTAACCTTAGGACATCACACATGTCTATGCCCGAGGCAGGATTCGAATCTGCGACCGTAGTGGTCGCGCCGTTCCAGACTGTAGCGCCTAGAACGGCTCGGCCACCATGGCCGGCCAGGAAGTTTCATATCAGCGCACACTCCGCTGCAGAGTGAAAATTTCATTCCCGACTAGCACTGGCAGAAAGGGCATCCGTGACAAAGAGGAGTCTGCTAGTATCAAGTATAGCCATTAATTTGAGGAAGAAATGTCCTACAATATACGTTTGGAGCCCAGCAGTGTATGTCAGGAAACATGTACTGCGGGAAAACCGGAACAGAATGGAATCGAGGCTTTTGAAATGTGGTGTTACAAAAGAGTGTTCAAAAGGTAAGGAATGAGGAGATTCCGCACAGTATCGGAGAGAAAAGGAATGTATGGGAAAAACTTACAAGAAGGAGGGACAGGATAATAGATCTGCTAAGACATCAGACTTCCATGGTATTAGAGGGAGGTGTCTACGGTAAAAACTGTAGAAGAAGCAGAGATTCGAATAAATTTAGCAAATAACTGAGGACGTAGGTTGCAAGTGCTACTCTGATGATGAGGTGGCCACAGGAGAAGAATTCGTTGCGGGTGGCATCAAACGATTCAGAAGAATGATGACTCCCCGCCCCAAAACAAAAAAAGAAGTAGAAAAGAAAATAAAGAGAGCTCGATCTCGACGGGACGTTCACCCTCAATGTACTTCCTTTCCGTCTAAAAAAAGTGTTCTAAAGTCATGTAGTGCTTTCGGCAGGCTGCGTGACTCTGAGGTACAGTGCACGAGGCGTGGGCTCGCTTTCCGGCAACGGCAGATTCTTTAAAACAAGTGCACATTCCACGAACATTTCCGTGAAGCGTAAAATACGAAAGGACGAAAGAAGTTTAATTTGTAATGTTTTTAATTTAAACAGTCTTTACCAACAATATTTAAGAATTTATATTTGCATTGAGAACTGGAATTTTTGTGTGCGAGATGTGACTAGAAATAAGAGGACATTAATTTTTCATAAAAATGATTATTACATAACTGTTAACTAGCATATATTTGAAGAATTTAATATTTGAATGATGTAAGTATTCGAACTGCCCTTGACCTTGCAGCGGTGGTAACACCGGTTCCCATCAGCTCAGCTCATCAAAGTTAAGCGCTGTCGTTCTTGGCACATGAATGGGCAACGCCCGGGTCTAATCCAGCGTTCTTGGCAAGCGGGATGCACTTAGCCCTTATGATGCTAGTAGAGAAGCGGCGGCTCCGGTCGCGAAAGCTGACAACGATCGGGACAGTGGTGTGCTGACCACATGGGCCTCTCCATATCTGCATCCCGTAACGCCTATCGGCTGATAATTACATGGCGGTCGGTCAGTACCGTCGGACTTTCCCGACTTGTTCGGATGGACAGGGAGAGGTATTAGAGCTGAGTGGAAAAACAACAAAAAAAGTAATGACCGGAACTAGAAACTAACCTTCGATCTAGCGGTTACCAGTCTCAAGCGCTGCTGATGTTTTCAATCTTCGTCTTTTTTATTCGTCACGAAAATACTCATAGAAGCCACACCTTTGTTTAAACATTTACATCGGCTAGGTATCGAATCCAGGACCTCACAGGGAGACAACATTCAGCCACAGAGTCCCGCTGCCCGTCGAAAGCAAATTACCTTAATTCAGTGCAGGGGTTCCCAGATGGTGGTAAGCGTACTACATGCACTACTCGAAGACATTCCAGATAGTACGCGTACAAGTAAACCAGACACATTGTGACATAAGTAAAATAGTAAAATTACTCACTTTGCAGTTATGTAATAAAAATGATAGAAAAATCGATAAAATAGCATCTGTATAATGTTAAAGAAAATGAATGTACTGCAGAATGTTTCTTTCGGACCGTACGCGTACGTCGGATTGTACCGTCGCCGCCCCTCTCTTTATTAATCGTCGCTGTCTTGGTCAGAAACAATTGATCTTGTTTTGATGTTGACAGTAGCGTGTTGATGTCTTGTCGGTGGAGCCATCAGGGGTGGCCGAGCGGTTCTAGGCGCCTCAATCCGGAACCGCGCAACTGCTACTGCTACGGTCGCAGGTTCGAATCCTGCCTCGGGCATGGATGTGTGTGATGTCCTCAGGTTATATAGGTTTAAGTAGTTCTAAGTTCTAGGGGACTGATGAGCACAGGCGCTACCGCGAGAACTTCAGGAATGTCCTGCAGATTCCACTGCAGACAGCGATCGCCAGAGTCGTCCCCTGCCTGTGACCCTCAGCACCGCCACCAGCCACCTCACCACACTCACCACAAGAAGAACGTGTGCAGTGATAGTGGATAAGTGCAACACAAAAGATAAAGTGCTTTCTCCTCTCGCCTCAAATAGTGAAGTATAGTAGTACAAAGCGTTTCTTCTTAGTGAAATCAGTGTTACAAAGTGCTTCTCACCAAACATCTGTCACGCTCGCAGTCAAATCAGTGTCAAAAGTATGCCCAGTAGTACTACCAGCTTTTTTATTTTTTTTTTCATTATTGTACTATATTGTCTAGGATATAAGAATTAGTGGAAAGTGCCAACTACTCATAATTTGCTTTACTATGTGCCCTATAAAATTTATATTGTTTACTCACACTTTCCTCTCTGCTCCTTGTATATAATATGACATAATTTTTCTTTCTTCTTCAGTTTTATGTATAATCTGCAGTATGTGTAAAAACGTTTTCTTCCACTTCTCCATCTATCATGCTCATGTTTTCCCTCATACTGTCCCACCTAACAGTGCAAACTAGAGGAAGAGATCAAACCAGAATGCACAATGTGCCTGTGGCATCACAAGTGCATGACATACAGAAACTTGAACTCCAATGTGTCGATGCTACATATAAATTATTATGCCTGTCCTGCAATGTGTTAAAAAAAAAGGATGACAAATGCCCATCTAAAAGGGTTCAAGGAACAAAAAATAAGAGAAAAACGATAAAGGAAAGAATATAAAAACGAAAACCTATAAAATGACAGTAATGTTAAGCAACACTAGGAATGTAATAGGTTAATAGAATAAAATGTTTTTTGAATGTAGCGTTGTTAATATATTTAAATAAATATAGATGGTTACAAAAAAATGACCTCAGAAGTTAAGTCCCATAGTTCCCAGAGCCATTTGAATTTTTTCTTGTCGGTGATCATTCTAAACTTTTAGAGCCGCTGTGGAACTACTGCCGATTTATGTGGCGAACCAATGTGTAGCACTGACATTCTCATCATGCAGTGAACTATTTATTGTTTTTACTATCGGTTCGTTGGCCGTTACGCTAAGTAGCGTCATGATACGAAGAAATCTTGAGTATGGCACCAGAGTGCGCATATTACAAGGCGCATACTCTCCACTCCCTTCCCTAGCACGGGGATTTGTTACAAAATGATCACAATATAGAGGAACCCCAAAATTTCAGAAAAGTCAAGTGGTATGAAGTGAAAATAAGTCTGGGAAACCCTGTTTTAGGGCATTAAATAAGCTCATAGAACTTCTCGAGAATTTTGTAAAGTTGCATCAGTCTACTTTGGACGATTGATATTTGAATTCTGAACGTCATGTGATGTAAATATTTTTTAAAAAATCAAAAATGCGATTACCGTGTGGTTTCCTTATCAGACAGTAAATGTTAATGTCGTAAAACTGTGCTCAGAGGAAGACTTCAAAGGGGTTATTTAGCCTCCTGCTTGGAAAGATGTTCCTTTCTAGCAAACAACGGCACATTTCAGTCGCGATTAACTGTGAGTGTTCTGTCTCAAGTGTGTCTACAAATTCTGTCATATTGGTAATGGAACAGGCAACTATGGGTTAAAATACGAGATAATTATAAGTCTAGAGCCTGAACCGCCAACTTTCGTCACTGTTAACCGGCTTCGGTTATTTAATCATTATCAGGCATCAGAGTGCCGCCAGCATGGTTTGGAGGTGCCTCCTTCCAAGCAATGTGTACCTACCTAGGTACTAAAATACCTTCAAACCATTTTGGCAGCACACTAATGGTCTGATGATGGTTAAATAAACTAAACCTGTTACCAATGAATAAAATTGAAAATTGTGTCTCTAGACTTTTAAATACCTCCTATTAACTGTATGCGACCAGTGTACATTACTATGACGAGTTTGTTTGCAATTTAATGTCATATTTTCACAAGGCTTGACATGGTCAAGAATGTGGAAAGGGAATCTTCATTTTCAATCTAAACTTTATTTTTCTAAATCAAGATTTTATAAAACTATATGACAGCTTTTGATTGCGCTAGTAATTATCTTTATATCTAAAATAGACAGAAACCTATATTTATCATAAAAAGTTATTCCTGCTTACAATATTTACAATACAACAAAGAAACGAATGAGAGAGAACATCCTACAGACTATCGTTAAAGACTGCAACGCTTCACATTTTTTACCGTCAAGTACTGAGTCATTGAAAGTACTGTGCCTTCTGTGGTGCTCCTACCTCTACATCTACATCCATACTCCGCAAGCCACCTGACGGTGTGTGGCGGAGGGTACCTTGAATACCTCTATCGGTTCTCCCTTCTATTCCAGTCTCGTATTGTTCGTGGAAAGAAAGATTGTCGGTACGCCTCTGTGTGGGCTCTAATCTCTCTGATTTTATCCTCATGGTCTCTTCGCGAGATATACATTGGAGGGAGCAATATACTACTTGACTGCTTGGTAAAGGTATGTTCTCGAAACTTCAACAAAAGCCCGTACCGAGCTACTGAGCGTCTCTCCTGCAGAGTCTTCCACTGGAGTTTATTTATCATCTCCGTAACGCTTTCGCAATTACTAAATGATCCTGTAACGAAGCGCGCTGCTCTCCGTTGGATCTTCTCTATCTCTTCTATCAACCCCATATGGTACGGATCCCACACCGGTGAACAGTATTCAAGCAGTGGGCGAACAAGTGTACTGTAACCTACTTCCTTTGTTTTCGGACTGCATTTCCTTAGGATTCTTCCAATGAATCTCAGTCTGGCATCTGCTTTACCGACGATTAATTTTATACGGTCATTACATTTTAAATCACTCCTAATGCCTATTCCCAGATGATTTATGGAATTATCTGCTTCCAGTTGCTGATCTGCTATATTGTAGCTAAATGATAAAGGATCTTTCCTTCTGTGTATTCGAAGCACATCACACTTGTCTACATTGAGATTCAACTGTCATTCCCTGCGCCATGCGTCAATTCGTTGCAGCTCCTCCTGCATTTCAGTACAATTTTCCATTTTTACAACCTCTCGATATGCTACAGCATCATCCGCAAAAAGCCTCAGTGAACTTCTGATGTTATCCACAAGGTCATTTATATAACGGGTGATCAAAAAGTCAGTATAAATTTGAAAACTGAATAAATCACGGAATAATGAGGAGATAGAGAGGTACAAATTGACACACGCTTGGAATGACATGGAGTTTTGTTGGATCCAAAAAAATACAAAAGTTCAAAAAATATACGACAGATGGGGCTTCATCTGATAAGAATAGCAATAATTAGCATAACAAAGTAAAACAAAGCAACGATGATGTTCTTTACAGGAAATACTCAATATGTCCACCATCATTCCTCAGCAATAGCTGTAGTCGAGGAATAATGTTGTTAACAGCACTGTAAATCGAGTCCGGAGTTATGGTGAGGCATTGGCGTCGGATGTTGTCATTCAGCATCCCTAGAGATGTCAGTCGATCACGGTACACTTACGACTTCAGGTAACCCCAAAGCCAATAATCGCACAGGCTGAGGGCTGGGGACCTGGGAGACCAAGCATGACGAAAGTGGCGGCTGAGCACACGATCATCACCAAACGACGCGCGCAAGAGATCTTTCACGCGTCTAGCAATATGTGGTGGTCCTAATAAACCCCCATGTCATTCCAAGCACGTCTGTCAATTTTTACCTCTCTATCTACATTATTCCGTGGTTTATTAAGTTTTCAAATTTATACTGACTTTTTGATCAACAGATATATTGTGAATAGCTACGGTCCTACGACACTCCCCTGAGGCACTCCTGAATCACTCTTACTTCGGAAGACTTCTCTCCACTGAGAATGACATGCTGCGTTCTGTTATCTAGCAACTCTTCAATTCAGTCACACAATTGGTTTGATATTCCATATGCTCTTACTTTGTTCATTACAGGACTGTGGTGAACTGTATCAAACGCCTTGCGGAAGTCAAGATAAATGGCATGTACCTGGGAACCCGTGTCTATGACCCTCTGAATCTCGCGGAGTTAAAGGCGCTACAGTTTGGAACCGCGCGACCGCTACGGTCGCAGGTTCGAATCCTGCCTCGGGCATGGATGTGTGTGATGTCCTTAGGTTAGTTAGGTTTCAGTAGTTCTAAGTTCTAGGGGACTGATGACCTTCGAAGTTAAGTCCCATAGTGCTCAGAGCCATTTGAACCATTTTTAGTCTCGTGGACGAATAGCGCGAGCTGGATTTCACACGATCGTCTTTTTCGAAACCCATGCTGATTCCTACAGAGTAGATTTCTAGTCTCCAGAAAAGTCATTATGCACGAACACATTACGTGTTCCAAAACTCTACAACCGATCGACGTTAGAGATATAGGTCTATAGTTCTGCACATCTGTTCGACGTCCCTTCTTGAAAACGGGGATGACCTGTGCCCTTTTCTAATCTTTTGGAACGCTACGCTCTTCTAGAGACCTATGGTATACCGCTGCAAGAAAGGGGGCAAGTTCTTTAGTGTACTCTGTGTAAAATCGAACTGGTGTCCCATCAGGTCCAGCGGCCTTTCCTCTTTTGAGCGATTTTAATTGTTTTTCTATCCCTCTGTCATCTATTTCGATATCTACCATTTTGTCATCTGTGCAACAGTCTAGAGAAGGAACTACAGTGCAGTCTTCTTCTGTGAAACATCTTTGGAAAAGGCATTTAGTGTTCCTTTTAAGGTAAAGACAAATGTACATTTGTTAGAGAGCACCAGTGTAAGTGCATAACATAATCAAATTTATCATATTGAAGGTAAGCCAAACAGCATAACTAGAGAGGACTCTAGACTGAACTCCTTCTGAACAGGTCTTGAGAGCCCAACGCTACTGACCGACCACCGTGTCGTCCTCAGCCAATAGGCGTCACTGGGTGCGGATAGGAAGGGGCATGTGGTCAGCACGTCACCCTCCCGGTCGTTGTCAGTTTTCGTTACCGGATCCGCTGCTTCCCATTAAAGTAGCTCATCAACGGGCCTCACAAGGGCTGAGTGCACCCCGATTGCCAACGGCGCTCGGCGGACTGGACCGTCACCTGTCCAAGTACGATCCAAACCCGACAGCGCTTAAATTCTGTGATCTGACGGGAACCGGTGTTACGATGGCGGCAGGGCCGTTGACGTACACTAGAGAGAAGAAGTAAATTAATTATTTAGGTAGAAAGCTTCTTAGTATGACACATTTTAAAACGAACTACAAAGCATAACGTAATTTTTGCTAGGCCCCTACAGGTTCTTAATTCCATTCAGTTAGGCCTGAAAATTTGTACTTGTGAATTTTTAATACTTATGACAATACTCATAACATTTAAAACTGAAAACTTGGAGTGCATTCAATACTTAACTGATGCAGGGAGAGTTCATCTAACTCACTGACATTTTTACTGCACTGGTGGTTTGAACTGTTGTGATATTTTTCTCAACGACAGTTACTCTCTGCGCTCCTTACTATTATTGGTTGCATGATCCCCATAGTTTTGTTTTAAATTTTACAAGTATTGCCATAGCTGTAAAAAAATTCACCAGGGCCAGATTTTTAGGATTATCTGTATGGGGTTAAGGATCTTTGCAGGGCTACAAGAAATTATTGTATACTTTTTACTCCGTTGTAAATACGTATACAGGGGTGCCATGTGGAAGTAGCCTCTCTGTCTTCTCATCTTCATGGGAGGAAATAAGCGTTAGAATCAGTATTGTTTCTGGATATCATTTTAAAATCGGACGTCAAAGTATCAGATCAGTATAACACCGCTTCAAAAATATTAAAATACTAATTCTGAATGAAATCGTATTAAATAGAACGTGGAAGTACTACACACGACACTTAAAGAAAGATTGCTCGATGTACTAGAGGAAATTGAAACCTTTAAGCGAAAAGTGCTCTCCAGGCAAAATTTGAAATGAACAGCGCTCACAACCATGATTACCAGAATAATGAAGAAGCACAACATAAAAACCGTACTCCGAGCAATGGTTAAAATAAAGAGCATGCTTGGATCAGTCAGAGACCATCCTGACCTCTGCAGCATCAGTTGCGACTGTGGCACACAGCACAGTGGCTGGACACAGTGATACAGCATCTTGCAGCGCTGTTCAGAAAATGCGACGAGCGTTCACGTCTACCAAACGTACAAGCCTGCTGTGGCGCAGCAGTGAACCTCTCACTGAACAGAAAAAGCTGCTGTCCAACATCACTGGATTCAGGGGTACGATTAACTGGAACACGGGATGTTACGTTACCTAAAATACGTCAAGTACGCGGCAGAGGCACCAGATGGAACAGAATAGACTCTCACGACCAGGATGATGCCAGCCAGATCTTCCTTCCCCCTCCCTCCCCCACCCCCACCTACCGGAGAGCAGCTCTTCGCGTCGTCTTTTTCGGAGGCGTGTAACTGGCCCATTCATTGGGCTCTTGACAGAGGAGTCTGTGGCCCAGCGGCTATAAATAAATGAATTGCTTGTGAACCCGACACCTCACCTGAAGATGACGAGTAAGAAACTCGTCGAAACGTTGCTATAATGCAGTGCCATGACTCGGCTGAAAACCTGAGAAGATTTCATTAAAGAAGCAGAAAAGTCTACTAGCAAATGCGACAATTCCACAGAGGGAGGATCTGGCCTATCGAAAGTGTGGTTTATTGTCCCGCGGTATTACTGCTTGCTGTGATGGAGAGCCCATGACCATCATACAAATATTACACTGACGAGTTTAGGACTACAACGCCAAGCAGGATCTCTGCGGTGCCTTCCGAATAATGCCCGAGAAGACATACTGGTCGCTCGGCCGTCCAGGACCTGTGAAACGGGCTCCTTTGCAGCAAGACAATACCAACAAGGACAAAGCGACGACCTCTGGAACACAGTGACCATTGTGAGGCTTCCACTGATGCGGAAGTACAGAGAACCGTACCGACATTGTTGCACCCGCCATCAATACTGGACAAGGGGTTATAGAACATCATCTTTTTAGGTGTCACCGTTTTGAAAATAAGATTGCTGTTTAAGTATCTATATGTGGAGAATCCGTGGAGTGGTCCAGCAACTGGCATGATGGCTACTGTAAATCCATCGCTATCACATTCGACTCGCATAGCCAGTAATTAGTAGGCAGCCTGTATATTTTTGACGTATTAAAGTCGGTGGCTGACGTTATTATAGCAAGAAATGAAAGAACGCAAATTTTCGATGCTGTCCTGGCCTATTTCGATATGGAGAATGTTCGACACTTGGCCACGTCCAGATCTCGTTACTACTGAAAAAAGACGGCCATGGAATGCCAAGAGACTGGCGCGCCACCACACGCTAAGCATTGAAATTAATGAACATTGGCATAGAGCTGAAGCAGCATGGAATGATGTATCTGATGTACCTGATCGCTCACTCAAGTGCCGAGTGGCTATAATTAAACTGACAGTGTTATGAGTGATGTAGTGCGGGTTGTGTGCATCGCAGGATGCTGAAACCGTAGTTAGCATAGAATGATGTACCCGTATCAGTCACTCTTGTACCAGGTGGTTGAAATTAAACTGAAGGCGTTCCGAGTGATGTAGTGCGGCATGTATGCATCGCAGGAGGATGTAACATTGTAGGTGTGTTTATTAATCGGTGCCCTCTTGGAGTACGCTGAAAAAACAGTAGTTCTACTTTCTGCCACCAGGTCAAAACATGACGCTGTAAGCAGTCAGCATGTGATGTGTGTGTGTGTGTGTGTGTGTGTGTGTGTGTGTGTGTGTGTGTGTGTGTGTGCAGGAAAAGGGGAGGAACGTTGAAACACAAGATAACGGTGATTCTGGCGCGTTTATGGGGATATTGTAACGAGTTATAACATTTGTTCAGTATTATGTCCCCACTCAGTAAAATGCTGCATCCGTAATGTGGCATAGTAGACAGTTGCTCGCAGAATACCCGATGTAATCAGAGCGATACGTCGTTGTGTGCTGTACTTCAGACCATGAAGACCCCGGATACGTCTTTGACAGATACCTCTACAACCAGAAGGCACATGAAAGCAGGTCGGGGGATGTAGAAGGCCATACATCTTGAAATAGCCTAGAGATAATGCAGTAGTTAAAGAAGGTATCTTGAAGCAAAACTTTCACCTGGCAAGTGACAGTGTCCCTCTTGCGAAGCTGGAATCACGTGTTGCACAAGGAGGGCCTTACAACGTGCAGATGTGACTAAACACCTAACAAGCCCGCGAGGCTCCTCGAAGAGAAACGGACCAAGAATGAAGGTGCTTGTGAAACCGCGCTGTCACATAAGCTGACTGCAGTGGATATTCGTCGTGCAACACATGTGGTCTAGTAGAACCACATATACAATAGTTCTGTTCGTTCATGGCACCGTACAGAGTAAAATGTGCCTCGTTCATCCAACGAATATTCCGGCCGCATGTCATCCATTTCCATGCGTGCCGAAAAACTAAGGGCAGAGTTACGGCGTTGTAGAGTAGCTTGGGGCTTCATTTGTCATCAGCTGTCATTGGAATGGGCTGCCTCCCTCTCCCTGTTGCACCAGCTAATTCACCTGCGTCTTCATATTTCTTAATCATATTCTTTAGCCAATTTGACATGGGGGCCTCTTCGCATCTGCTGCTGACGGCAACATTCCCACAATGAAGCGCTGCTATTGTTCTCGTTCTGACGAAATAACTTTACCAACAGTGCATGGTCTTTCTTCCCAATACTCCGCAAGCCCACTGATTAAGGAACGACGTTTCAGTATCCTTTGATGTACACAGCCCGCACTGCAGCACTCGGAACACCGCACCAAATTTCGAACCTTTTACACCCCTAATAAATAACCTATGAATTACGAGTTGTTTCTCCATACTGTATGCACACAACAATTAAAATTTCGTTGTTTATTCCATCCTGGTGTTGCAGTTTTATTTTCTAGCAGTGTTCATGTAGCAGTAAATGTGGTGGGTCCAGCGTTTGTCGGGTCGTGTTCGTTGCAGTCATGCCTTAAGTCGGTGCTTTGCCACTCCGAAGGGGATTTGGCGTCCAAACCGTGTCTGTCGGTATGCTACTCGCAACAACCCTACCTATCAGGGTCAGCTGGATGTCCTGATTACTATTACAGCCACATGGGCCGCTGTACAATAGTCGATCAGTATAGATCACACCCATGGATTAAAAAGGCGCAGGTCATGCCACTCTCTGAGTGATCTTAGGACGTACACACAGATGTCTCTAGACATATCTCACTGATGTAAATTTTCTGTAGTCGTATGGTAAAAAAAAAAGTGCTGAAATTGTCCAGATATTTGTAAATAGCAGAACCATGGCTAATGTCTTGTTTCTTGGCTTCCGAAACTCCTGTGGCACAGTTGCGTAACGTTGCCTAGCAAACAAAACACTACCTCGCGATATATCAGTTAAGGTATGCTATAGGACTGAAGAATTCCTAGTAATATGCAGTTCGATGTTCTCATTAGGAAGTTATCTATAAAAGAGAAAGCAACATCCAGCATACCTCACTTAAATACGAAAGGCACACTAAGAACAAGTCATTAGAGAATTGTTACAAAATGTTTTAAGATATTCAGCGTCTTTGTCGCTAAGACTGCCAGCAAATACTTATAATAACGATAGAAAAGAAATGCGTGCAGAATGATTGCACAACAGGCAATCAGTCATTATCATCAATTAAAAATTGCGATGATTCACATCTAGGTGTAAGGCACCCCAAATAGACCGCTTACAGAACCCTCATTATGACTGGTTTTTCGTCTCGCACTTTGAACAAATTTGTCATGGTAGGTACTAATCATATTCTCTTTGAATCCATGTTTTTTATAATTAGGTTAATAACTTCTCATACATACCTGAACAACATATTTTCTCTAAAATTTCCATTAAATTATTTGTGTTTACCTGACACTCGAACCTTGTACGAGTAATAACACTCGCTCGTTTAACATTTACCGACCATTTGTCTTTACAAGTAGATGCACAACCACGATTTAAGAAGTATATAGCTCCCATATGACTGTCCAGCCAGTCAACTATGGAATACAGCGAGTTGTCTAAAGTGAAGCTGCGTAACTCTGAAGTCGATAGCACATTGAATATGCAAACATCAAAAATAAAGACAGCTCATTGGAGCGTGGAAAACATGTTATTAATTAACTCTATTTGGCAAAAAAGACCACGCCCACACAAGAAACCTTCACGGACGTATACGAGGCCTATTCAGAAAGCAAGGTCCGATCGGTCGCAAAATGGAAACCATTGTGAAAATCAAAAATTTCTTTATTTTCAACAGTTAGCTACACCTTCCAGTTACTTCTCTACACAGTCACCGCTCCGATTTAGACATTTGTCGTGGCGTTGTACCAACTTTCCAATAGCCCCATCATAGAAGGAAGCCGCTGCCAATTCTCTACACTGGTCTACATCTCGATGTCTGTGCCAGAACGTTGTCTTCATAGTTAGCGGTTCATGTGAACAGAGATGAAACTAAGGGAAAGTCAATTACGGGCTCTGTTGTGGATGATCAAACATTTCCCACCGAAAACGGTGCAGGTGCATTTTCATTGCCCCTTCAGTGTGCGGCCGAGAATTGTCACGCAGAAGGAAACGCGTGACAGTTATGTTATGGGGGCTGCAGGACATCAGGCTAAATCTCACACCTGCCCTCATTCTTGGTGGGAGACATTACTGTTCTAAGCACCTTTACGTGCTCACTCTTCGCTCAGAACTGAAAAGGGCGACTTGATGCTATCGAAGGGCATATTAGACACACTGCCCAACACATCTGTGCAAAGCTTCATCGAATTTTCTCTGTGGTTTCCTTTTCGCGACCCATCGGACCTTACTTTCCGGATAGCCCGCGTATATTTCTGCTATGTCACATTAAAGCAGTATTGATAGTGATGGACCCGCGTTTCCGAAAAACTCTCTATTTTGGTAACAAACTTGATTTTTAATGGTTTGAGCGCACACCCCTCGAAGTTTATTTCGAAGAATGATCCACTAGAACTTTTGGGCGAAAAGATATAGTTTCTTTTGTATGGGAGGCGGACACAAGTATGTGCGAAATTAATTTGGACCCTACTCTATTTCCACCGTTCATTTATTTTATTGATTCTTCGCAGTTCTAACGTTATTCTTCCGTATTCCATGAATTCTACATCTATGTTGTCCAAGCTTGCCATTTTCCTATCTCTCACTTACTTTAATGCTTCTTAGGCTTCAATAGCATTTTATCTGCTGTGTATAACGTATTACTACCACCATCAAAATTTATTGCAGTCTATATGTATTGATTGCTTTAATGTTCTATATTTCTGTAGACTAACTTCTTATTTTACAGTTTATAGTTCTTTGTTGGACTTTACCAGACTTCCTCATATATTGTAAATATCTGAGTGTCTCATTTACAAGTTCACACCAGTGGACCTAAGCAATGTGGCATCTCAAGCTGCCTAACGTTTCTTTTTCACGATTATGTTTTTAAGGCCACCTTCCTAAACTAATTCAATTTGACAGAAATGTGCTTATTACCTTCAGCACATTGGAGTAGATGAGCGAGATTCACAGTGAAATTTCTCAAATATACTAAAGTCCTGTGATTATACCCAGCCAAATCACGTCGAGAGAGTGGCCCATATCATCAAGAAGTCCTTCCTCAACATAAACGAGGGACAGAAGTGGTATTCTGGTTCAAATGGTTCAAATGGCTCTGAGCACTATGGGACTTAACATCCATGGTCATCAGTCCCCTAGAACTTAGAACTACTTAAACCTAACTAACCTAAGGACATCACACAACACCCAGTCATCACGAGGCAGAGAGAAAATCCCTGACCCCGCCGGGAATCGAACCCGGGAACCCGGGCGTGGGAAGCGAGAACGCTACCGCACGACCGTGGTATTCTATTGAGAAAACAAAAATGCAGTGGCCAACGAGACCCAGAAGACATCAACTGCGTCACGATGTGCCACCCATCGCATGCAATGAGGCGGAGAAACGTTTGTCAGAGGTGAGATGCTGCAGTGAGGTTTCAGTGGTTCCAACCTCCTTACAGGGATACTTTATTCCCAGATACAGAGGCGAAAAGCCATTAGTAAGCCTCTGGCCTCTGAAACGGAAGCTACCCTCTGTTGTGTGCATTCCATATTTGGCAAGGGTGCACCACTGTGTGGTGCCTGAAATACAGCAACGTTACTACACCAGATTTCTTAAGAGTTGTAGTTGTATACTAATACGTGGGGACTTGCATTTCCATTGTTGCTGACGAAACAAAATGTGTCGACTATACGTAAAATCTTTGCATGGTCTCCAGTGGCTATCAAAACGCTCTGGGAGGGGGAGGGGGGGAGGGGTGGTATGCCTCATAATTAATGCAAATGGAAGCTCTTTTCAAAATGTTATATATTTCTTGTATTCCTCTTTTTTGAAAGACTTAATAACTTGTCGATGCATTTCAGTTACCAAATGGCCAAGTTCGCCAACTGAAATAATGATGCTAACCAACTTCTATCATATATCCTTAACAAACATCGTAATAGAAAAGGTTTGAGGAACTACCAATAAGATAGCCCAAGCAAAATCTGATATTTCATGGGACATTTGTAAGAAACATATTTTTCTATGACAGTTTGTTGTTATCATAAACACAGCAACTCTCACAGTCTTGTTCACCAGCATTTCATTCTGCTCCAAGTCAGCAGTGTAAAAGACAAGTGATACATAGAGTTACATGCCTTTTGGTTCTTATTTTTTTTTTTTTTTAAAAGTAAGAAAAACAAAAAAATAAGGAAAAAATGTAAGAAGTTACGTATGTGGAACAGAAAAAAAACGTGAAAATCTTAGTCCCGAGATGATTATCAAATATCTCCATAGTTTTCCTGCTGTAGAAAAACTTCTGTTTACTAAGGTTTTACACTATTTGGAGACAGATTGTAAACTTCCGTGCAGGTAATCTCTCAGTATTACATTAATTCTGTAGCTATCTTATTTCAACGTGTCAGGTGATCGGGTTTGAGATCACATCAAAAGTTGGAATACTCTCCTCGTCAGGACACGAATGCAGGGCCTTTAGCCACAAAGTGAGAGTCGAGAAATAGTTGGGAAGATTCAGGTCTCGTCCGCTGAAAAGTACTGTAGATACTAGAATACTCACTCTGCAGCGGAGGTAGGAGACGAGGTACTGGCAGAAGTAAGGCTGTGAGGACGGGACGTGAGTCGTGCTTGGGTAGCTCAGTTGGTAGAACACTTGCCCGCAAAAGGCAAAGGTCTCGAGTCCCAGTCTCGGTCCGGCACACAGTTTTAATCTGCCAGGAAGTTTCACTGTAGATTCTAAGTTTAAAAGGAAATGATAGTAACCATAGCGTGGGACACAGATCCTACGAAACGTTTATGCTGCGCGCGCACTTTTGAAGTGTGATTCTACTTTCCCTATTCAACATAAAAAGAGCACCAACTGCTACAGTAATTTATTAAGGCAGGATCTCGAATTTCAGTCTACACTTTACGATATTTCACTTCGGTGCCTTCATGGTCAACGAGCATTTGAACTGATGACAGCCGAAAACTTTGCAGACGTTTTAACAGTTCGGTAGGTAAGAACTTCCTTTGAAACGCAACAAACTCTTTCCTCATAACACACTTCAGTTGATTATGTTCAGCTTTTGTTTTTGTATCCCCATTTGTGTTAGCAGTTTTATCACCAAAGTTTCCACTTGTTTCTAAGTTGCTGTTATTTTGCTGTCATGAAATTTTGTTTCAACGAATCATGTGACTATCTCTGCCATAACATCTGAAGTTGAAGGAACTCGCGTTGTTGCGTTTCGTAGGTATGACCTTGTCCCATTATATCAGGCTCCAGGAGTGGTCCACAAAATGCACACATGCTTCACCGTAAATATCGCAGTTCCAGACATCGACTGTCACACAGAAATGAAAATTGCGGATATAGAAATAAGTGAATGAGGAATTAAAAACTAGCTTAAATCGTTGGAAAGCGAAAGGCCTCGGGGATATATGGAGTGCTTGTCAGATTCTATACTGAATATGGTGAAGAACGTTTTCCACTTTCTAACAGTAGTTTATTGTAGGTCTCTTGAACAAGCATGCGTGTCAGTGCCTGAAATAAAGCCCAGGTTGTTCCCATCTACAAAAAGGGTTGCACAGGAGTGTAGACCTTTTCCTCTGATCTCAGTGTTTTATAGAATAATTACTTCATAACTGCCATAACTTTCAGGGGACAGGACAAATTCAGCGTAACATCGACCCTATGAAATTCAAATAATTGCAGTATCCTGTTGAACGTTGATTGGCAACACTCGCGCTGTACAGATAGGAGAGTAGATGCTCCTTTAATTTTGATTTTAAGCGATAAAAGCTGCTCTTGAAGTAACTGACAAATGTAAGTTTAATTTTAGCTTATTTTCTGCTGTAGAAACCTAAAAACCTGCGTGTTTCAAATAATTGTCAGACTAAGTTAACAAATGGCTCTGAGCACTATGGGACTTAACATCTGTGGTCATCAGTCCCCTAGAACTTAGAACTACTTAAACCTAACTAACCTAAGGACATCAAACACATTCATGCCCCATGCAGGATTCGAACCTGCGACCGTAGCCGTCACGCGGTTCCAGACTGAAGCGCCTAGAACCGCACGGCCACACCGGCCGGCACTAAGTTAACAAACATTGTTATCAAGGACAACTAAGCTGATTACTGTAGTACAGTAGTAACGATCGCCAGTATTTTTACAAAGAGTATTTACCAATATTTTATTTTATTTGTTTAGAGGATAAGTAATTGTTACTTCATTTTAGTTTCTGTTCTCTTTGTTTTTCCTTATCAAACGCAATGTCATGTAATTTCAGCTTCTGTTGTGGTACAAGTTAAATCAAGTACGGAAAAAATCATATTTTGCTGAAAATAACTTAGTAATTTAATATTTAGGTGTCTATGTGGGGTTCATAAACAACATACATGCATTTCTGTCATACATTAAATATCGTAATTTTTTGTCGAACTACTAACCCTTTGAAATTTGTTCAAGCATAGTAAATCTCGTTACAATGATCAAGTGGCAGAACTGTCACAGAGCACTGACAAATGGTGGCGAATGTGAAGGCTGCCAACCTTCTTTGTTCCATGCTGGATGCTGCGAAAAAATGTGTTTCGAAGGAGATGTGGCTGGTCTTTGGCACTGTAGTGGTTGTGCGTATCACTCCACGAGTATGGAGGAAAAGCAACTGAACTTAAAACGAAAGCTGATGAGGGAGCAGCATAGGCTGAAGAGCTGAAAGCTATTGGTACCAGCACTGATGTGTAACTTAGATGACTGGACTGCTCAGATACTTGCCAAATCTGACAAGACGGTCAGGAATCGCTGCAAGTCTGCTAGGTTTAATCCATACCTCAGCAGCCTGAGTGCTCTGCATACTGCCGGAAAAACGGCCGAAGGCGATTAGGAACCTTAAGAAGACAGCGGAAAATGCGTTTTATAATTTGTAAGAGTCAAAAGATTAGAAGTACTAAAACGTGCTTCTGCTAGGGAATAGTCATGGGAGAAGAATGTCAGGCCGGCCGGAGTGGCCGTGCGGTTCTAGGCGCTGCAGTCTGGAACCGAGCGACCGCTACGGTCGCAGGTTCGAATCCTGCCTCGGGCATGGATGTGTGTGCTGTCCTTAGGTTAGTTCGGTTTAATTAGTTCTAAGTTCTAGGCGACTGATGACCTCAGCAGTTAAGTCGCACAGTGCTCAGAGCCATTTTTTGAGAAGAATGTCAGAACTTGTGCATCACTCTCTTTGTAATGAATATCAAATAACTAGTATTTTTAAGTTGCCTGCAGAGAGCAACGTGAAATGAATCTGAGGAAATATATTGGTAAAGAATATCATGTAGTGGTTTTGTCAGTCCACATTATAGTGGTGCCGTCAGTCCACTTTGGCATAAATTGTGCAACAGATTAACTTCAGATTATGTGTAAGGAACAAATCAGAATTACTCCGTTATGAGAGCACCGTACCCAAGTCATGAAAGTGCCTGCACACTTTTGAAATTACAGCCATTTATATGAGGTACCACCGCATCTGTCGTTCTACTTCTGACAGAAGTAAAGAAGTGAGGGTGGATCGTCAGTCACGCTTGGCTAGCTCATTCGATAGAGCGACTGCTGGCGAAATGCAAAAGTCACAGGTTCGAGACCTGGCTTGCCAGAAAGTTTCAAATCAGCATACACACCGTTGCAACATTTCTTGTATGGAAGAATGTTTGTGTGAATAATAAAAGAGATAGCTCTGGGTTATTAATTGAAGCCTACATTATAACCAATAGAACCGTTCATCAAAATCAAATATTATATGTGAGAACGTTAACATCGCCCATTGCAGGATCGGATCATGGACTGATGACGTGTAAACTGAATCTGGAACACAGACCGAAAAACGAAAAAATTAAGAGGCTGACTGACGAAAGGATTAAAATTGTAGTCACAAAGGATGAGAGTACTAAGATGATGCATCAGAATAGACTGAAGGAGAAAATCCTTAGTAATCTATGTCTAGGCGAGCAAGAATTATTTATTCACGAGAAGAAACTTTTCTAAAATATACAGCCAGTCAACGTCAAGACGATTGTATGGAGTATCATTCGAAATAGAGTAACTCGGAAGTTCGAAAAATAAAGAGGGATTATTGGAAGCGATATACAAAAGTATGGCTTGAGTCCTTTATAGGTCACAAAAGAAAAGTATGGTGGATGCTTCGAAAGCAAAAGAAGGATATTAATTAATACATTCAGATACAGAATGTAATCATAATTCAGTGGGAAAATTATTTTAAATTGCAGTATAAGGACATAACAAATGAGGAAATTGAAATTAGATGCCAAAGCACAGAAAATGACAACAAAATAGACTTCTCAAGCAAGGAAATCTAAGCTGCAATAAAAAATTTCAAAACAGAAAATCTTCTAATTATGGAGAGCAAGTATTATATCAACAGCTTAGTACTTTATTTGACAGTGTTATGAAGGAAGTTAGAACAACAAGAGGATTCAAAGAATTACAATTCCGGAGCAAAACAAACTGGAATTACCCTGCTTGGTACCACCTTCAAACTTTTAATACCAGGAATTCGAGACAGAATACAGGATGACGTAGAAATAGCAGAAGAAGAGCAAGGATTCAGGAAAAAACAGGAAACCATACATGCTATTTTCGCTCTAAGGCAGATTATGGAGGAATCTATAGAGTTTAGTGAATCACTCTTTCTATGATTTGTCAGAAGCCTTTGATAGGCTTAGAAAAAAACTAGATATCTGGAACCTTAATCGACAAGAGAATTATAATGGACACAGTACAAATCACAGAAGACATGTATACTGGTAATAAAACGAGAACTAAAACACAGGAAGGATTAAAAGATGCAATTATAACAGATGAAGGAATTAGACAAGGAGACTCATTAAGCCTATTCCTCTGCAACTTAATGATGAACCAAGTCACTGACACAGTAAGAATGGAACGAGGGTATAAGTATATGGTGTAGTATTTGAAGAAGTGATGAGCTTTAAATATCTAAGGACTTTTATCATCAGCTATGAAGACTTATGCACGAAAACGAAAAACCAAATCGTGAATGTGTTACTGGTAGCCGTATGCTGCAAAATTCTGTATGAGGAAAAAAATTGTGACAACTCAGGGGAAAATAAAAGAAATATAAAGAATGGGTGTGTCCTATTATGACATATGTAGAAGACACTAAAGCGGAAACGAAAATGATAAAATAAAAGGTAACGACAAATGAGGGTACTAAGACAGATCCAAGGAGTAACCATGTTAGGCAAGGGAACAAATGTATCAATAAAAGATTTGTGTGCAATCGTTACAGCGCGGAATCACTGTAAAAAACATGTTTGAGAAGGCGCACGCTGAACTGCAGTTCGGGCGGGCCTTGGTGCTCATTTACTATTTGTGCTAGGAACAACGTGGTAAAATGTTTTTGGTTTAGCCCTGACCAGCGGCTATTAGTGTAGTCATTCGAACATGTGTCTCAGCGTAGCTACGTTACAGTAAATCAAGCAACGTTTGAAAGATGAACTGGTGTTGTTGCCCAGGCAAATTGTGCGAATCGATTAATTTCGTTTGAAAAATATGTTAGTTGGCTGAAATTAATGCTAAGCTAACAGCACCATTTGTAAGTGCACCGTTATGATTTTATGTGCATCCACGTGCATAAAAACACGTTTTTCTTCGAGGTTTTTGAAGCACACTAGTTCTATGTTCCAGACTTGTGCGAGTCGGTTCAAATTTCGTAAGAAGGTAGATAAATACATTTAATTAATGGTCGTCCTGTTTTTTTGTGAAAGCGTTATCCGTTGCCACGATATAAGCAACATGTTTCGAAAGACAATAAAATCATGTACCGGATCAGTAGTCGCCCGAGTTCCAGTTACCAACCTATGGCGGTCTACTGTCAAAATTATGGTAGAGTAAAAGGCGAATGTGTTCTGGACAGAGTAAGGGACTGAAAAGAAGGGAACTAGCTATTCGACTTATGTGGCAACTTCGAAGACATTTAAATCAAAACACCTTGACTTATTCGCACTTTTTTACGAGTTAACACTACTTCCACAGCGCAGTGAGCTCTCTTAGTTGCAAAGTGTTGATACACCTGCATCTAGCAATTTATAGGCTGCAGTCCCTCATCCTGTACTAAATCATTCGCGAGCCGTAGTAAACACTATATAATATCGCATGGCTGAAGAGCATATATGTAATAACTAAAAAAGTTTATATGTTGGGATGCAATCTCTGGGGATGGATTTGTTTCTGGGGGAGATGACGATGCACTATATTACATGACGTGGGTACTAATACTAACAGTAAAAAAGCGCAAATATGTCAAGATCTTTTGATTTGAATTTCCATCACATTTCCAGATAAGTTAGAAAGCTAGTTCCCTTCTTTTACATCCTTAACTCTTCCCAGGACATACTCGCCTTTCTTGTGCTACAACAGCATTTTTCATTCTGATACAAAATATAAATAAATGGATGAAGTGAGGGAAAAGAAACTGAGAGACTCCTGTAGGATGCATGAACTAGTTCACATTTGTAAAGGTGGACTACAGCAAGGGAAAAGCCAGAATGACCACCCAAGAGAATGGGACAGTACATCCACGGAATGGGGCCGACAAACAAAGGAAATCCTATCGTCAGCAGAAGAAGAAGACAATAACTTTAAGAAGTATGTCACATAATTATCTGGAAACGGGCGTACAGGCCTCATTTTTGGGCATACAACTAAACATTATTGATCTTATTGAGGTACAGCTGTCAGTACTTGTATACTGATATGTATCGCATCAAAATCAAGTAAATTTATGAAACATTAGAATAATTAATGCTCTACAGAATTCTTGAATAATAATCAATGAACTGCATTCCGTTTGTCCCGCTTCTGTGTAAAAATGCATGCTACATACTTTCATATAGTCTCATCCACCTATGTTTCCATGCAAGGCATAATTAGGATCTGGAAGGGGGAAGAGAGGAGAAAATAAAGCACACAATTTGTTATAACACTCAAAAGTGTTGAAAAAACTTTTATTAATAACCGAACACATTAAGGCTACCACATTGTTACCCACTACCTAAAATGTACGAGGGTCCCTCAATAAATAATGCCCCAAATTGAACACAGCTATTAATACACACGGAAACTAGATTCATTTACGTGGCACAAATTTGATGCTTCTTCTGCCCGTGCACAAACTTTCGAATCCAACAATTCCGACAGATGGCAGAGACGTAGATAACCATCAAAGTGGTGTCTACCCAAGCCGCAAGTTAGAAGCAAATGTGCTGTAATTGAATTCTTGGTTGCGAATAAAGAAACCGTGGTAAACACCCGCAAACGTTTGCGTGCAGCGTATGCTAATGATGTAGTTGATAGGAGTACTGTTGGGCGTTGGGTAAAGAAAGTTAAAGCGTCAGGAAGTGCAGAAACTGAACTCCATGATCGGTCACGTTTGGGACGTCCTACCACAGCCAAGGGCGCAGCTCCAATACGGTGAATCCCGCGGATGACATTGTTCGTGCAGAACAGCGCAGTGTTCTACAACTATCGGAAGTGCATGTGCAATGACAGACTCCTGCATACTCGAAAGTGTGGTCAAGAATGACTCCGTGAACACTCACAACAGACCACAGATTCAAAGAAAACCCATTTAATCTTTCCGGTTGCAGCGGTTTGAGGTCAATGGAGAGGCCTTTCTGTCACACTACTGGTGATGAAACTTGCTTGTGTCACTTTGAGACGGAAACAAAATGTAGTTACTGAAGTGACGTCACACACAATAACCAAAATACAAGAAATTTGATATAGCTTCCTCAACTGGCAAAGTCGTAATGACAGTCTTCTGCGATAGTGATGCTGTGATTCTCCTGGACCAGTTGTCAAAAGGGCCTAGCATCAATTCAGAGACGCACGTGAAACATCAAGGATGAAGAAACTTAAAAATAGTTTCTGTCATGTATCCGAAGGAAATCTTGCTCCACCACGTCATCGCTCGTCTGTACACGCCTCAGAAGGCGAGAACATCCCCAAAGGGGATGGATAGCACAGCTCCTTGGCTCTAAAGTAGTACATGTAGAAGAAATATTGTTTCATATTGTCACCAAATTTCAGTCACATCGTTAAATGAAGGCTCAATGCTTCTGGAAGCTTTAATAAACCAGAGCTTTTGTATTTTCACTTGCAAGGTGGCGGATGAAGAATTAGTGTTGGAATTTCACGACAAAGAGCTCTGAGCTCACTTGCTGCTGGGTTGTATGCATTACATCGACTAGCGTTCTTCAAACATGCTGAACCCATATATCTCTCTGCGCATAATTTCACCCCCATAAGGTGTCTGTTACATGGAGAAATTTGCCGGAACGACCGGTAAATTTCTTCACTTACCCCGAGTCGCATTTTCGACTGTGTCGGAGGGAAACTGGTGAAGTTAGGACTCTAAATTATTGATGGTGCGACGTGCAGCGCTGCAATTAAGAGCTGCGTCGCTTGGAGTGTTTGTTTCAATTATTTCAGAAGTTAGTTTCTAGAGTTTCCATTGCAGTGACGTAGCTCAAGAACTTCACAAGTCAACAGCACCAAAGTCTGTCTGTAAAATACGGTCACTAATCACAGAATTTATAGTGACCAATACATCTACACAGGTTACTTTGATGTGGGGGACAGTTTTGTCCCTTGGAGTATTGTTTAGTGATCTGCGTGTAGAACTGCATCTGTAACTGAAATTTTATGCATGTTCTCATACCAGTTTCAAATGATAGCATTCGCGTTTCGTGTGCAGCAACCTTAAATGACCAGATTTACTGCTTCAAATTAAGCTTATTTCTAGATGTGAAAAAATTTTCCAACTTACAACATGGTCATGTCCCTAGGAACAAAGATTGTACGGAAATTTAAAAGCGTTTCAGTTGAGAAAATCTTGTTTCACTGAGTTGTCAGTCTTTACATTATTACTGTAACACTCACCAGCAATCAATAATTCAAATCAAATTAAGTAGAAATACTATAGAAAACCACTCACAAGTTAAATATGTTATTCGCCAAACCAGATTTTAGGATGAACTAGTTTCGCCTGGGTCAAGTTCGTTCATCCTGTTGCTGATAAGATAAAATTGTTTAGCCTAGGTCGAATCGGTTTATCCTAGTTAGAATTTAATGCTTTAGGATAAACTGGTACGTCCTAGTCTGAACTAATTTCACCTAGATTGTATCTTCTATAAACTTTTCAAAGTAAACTGAATAAAGGAATAGAAATAAATAGTCAATAATCAGTAATTTCACTTCCATCACTAGATCAACTTACATATATCGATCCACAGAAATCACATTATCTGCAATTTACTTATATACTTATTTTTTCAAGATTTACTTTGGTGGCATTTAGAATTGCAGAGTATTTCGTTTTTCTAACAACTGCATTTCATTGTTGTACATTTTTCGTGCAACTGCATTTCAGAAGCCTTGCCGTGATCCAACAGAATGTTTTGTAGCTGCAGTCCTTAAAGGTATTTCAATATGCTGGTTCATATCTCACAAACCTAAAAGCTTTTGAATGCAGACGTCAAAATCAGTTATAAAAAAATAAAAAAAAGAAGTTAAAATAAATACTTTTTAATATTTTATTACAATAAATTATGGAAAATTTTCTTAAAATTATACCTGCAATAATTTTTTTGAAATATGCCCTATTTGATGCCAGCTTTGTAAAGGCCCTCATGAGTCTTTTGAAGTATTAATCCAATTAAGTTTCGAAGGTCATCTCTGCCTTTGCCTACATCGGTAATAGGTATTGCTACATTGGCAATTTTTATAGCATTTTGAATGTCGTTTGTGTTAATTTTCACAATGTTATCATCATCACTGTCTTCATACTGTTCAGTATTGATGTCATCTTCGATTGCCTTCTTTAGGTCATCTTCATCCTGAATATCATTTATGATTTCTTGAGCCAACGAGGAAGTGGAAAGTCCTACTCTAGGTTCGATTCCGAATAATGCTTTGCCAGGTCATTGTTTTATGCCAGAGTGGTAAGCTCGATTATTCATGAATTGGACGTACCTTAATCCTTCCGACGACTTCGTCGAATTGTTGTCCTTTAACCAAGAACTTAACTTATTTTCAATGTCTTGGTTGGCACGTTCAACAGGACCCTGACTTTGGCTGTGCCTTGGTTTTCCAAGCACAATTTTGAGTTCTGACCAAAATTTTGCGAGTTCACTTATAACATTATTGACAAAGTCTCTGCCATTATCAGATTGAAGAATGCACGGCACCCCTACAGTTAGGAATATGTCAATCAAATGATAGGCCACTTCTTTACCCCTCTTTGATGGTAACGCACGAAGGAGAACAAATTTTATGGGGTAGTCTTGGTAAACTAGAATTAATTTTAAATTCCCGTCTGGTTGTGTTTGGAAGTCAATCAAATCGACTCGGCATCTTCTATTAATTTCCGAATGGAGAATTGGCTTTGAAACTAGCCCCTCACGCAGGAGGATCGAGTCCACCCTCAGGCATGGATGTGTGTGTTGTTCTTAGGATAACTTACATAAGGTTAGTTTAAGTAGTCTGTAAGTCTAGAGACTGATAACCTCAGCAGTTTGGTCAATTAGGAATTTACACATATCTGAACATTTTTGACGTCCACCATGCCGCCATGTTAACTATCATTAACATTTGCTCCCAGGGGAAATGTTTCGACCGAAAATACCAGGTTGCGTCATTCACAGGAGCTTACTGCTCTTCCTGATTACTGTCTAATTCAATGGCATTTCAATCGCAGGTGGACTTGTTCAAGCAAAATTCGTTTGAAATGCATGCATTTTGATTGCAGCTTTACTTTTGGAGTAGTCGTTTTATTTATTTCGTCTTACATTTAAAATATTTATTAAAACAATGAGACTAGTAGGTCTTATGCAACCAAACAATTTAATTTAAAAAATGTTTACATAAAAGTAAAAAGCATGTGAAATAGCAAACACAGGATACGTGTGACATACCCCATCACACGAAAAAGTTTCGAGACTCGTTTAATAAAAAATAGAGGAACGTTAATATGGTAGTTTTAGTGCTTCATGTGTTCTACATAGTATCCCAACACTTGAGTACAAAGCACAAAACAGTCATACAACCACGGGAAACTGCCACAAAAGCTCTTCTTTGGGATGTTATTCGACTCCTGTGTTATTGCATTTCGATCAAGTCATGGCAGGCTCCCATGCGTCATTGTTTCTCTTTGAGAGTCAAGGTTTGCAGATCAAAGTTTACACACATTTTTCCTCCAAACAATCTGGGGAATATGATACTGAAGTGCCTGGGTTGTTAAGAACGATGCAATGTTTCTTTGGACATTCATCGTTTTTCTTAACAACACAGGCACTGCAGTATCTTATTTATCCTCAAACTAGTCTGCGAGTTTCAATTAAAATGCTCTCCCCTGAATGGGAATTACATAATGTCGACGAATGCAGGCTGTGACGTATGAACTAACACATATGGAAGTTTGGACTCATCGTGAGTCGTACACACATTGCCAAATCAGTTGCGGCGACCGCTCGCATAAAGTGGGAAACCTGGTTTCGAGCCCTGGTTCGACATTTACATATGATGGTTGCGCGAATTCATTACTGCGAATGCATTTCGTGTATTCGAGACAGTGTCTTAAACACCTGATTAAAGGATATTGCTGCACTTCGATTTGTGACACAAAAACGTTCATACGTTTCTGTCACATGGCTACTACTTAACAATACCTGCTCACAACCAACTGCTCAATTGCACATGTGTTGCTTGCAGGTGTTAGTTCAAGCCGACAACAGTTACAGGGTGAGAGTTCATTGGTTTGTTCAGAAGGAAAAAAAAATTTGAATTTTTGCCGCCGAAATAATTTCAATACTTTGGAAGAATATTCATGAGAACAACTGTATGAAGATATGAATAATCTAGCAATTTTGGCTATGACATAAAACTAAATTTCCAAGTACTTTTTTCACAATCAAAGTAACATTAATAAGAATTCTCTGTTCATCGAAACAACAAGTTTTTAAAAACATTTAAAAGCTTCAGATTACATTTTAAATCTTCAAATGATTCTGACATCAGACTGTTTTCGTTAACCATTACTTGACTATTAAAATAAAGTCAAATCTCAATTAATGAAACAATAAGCATAATAAAAAGTATATTTAATACAAAACATTTTTAAAGTTTAGTTGAATAACTCCATTTATATATAAAACTTGATATTAATATTATTAAAAATACAAATTCCTCCAATTCGAAGGTGTTGTAAAAAAGGTATAAAATTACATTACTTTTAGTTAGCCAACTAATGTGTGAATTATCACAATCTAACCATTTAACATAAACTTTATTACCTTTCTTATTTAAAACTTTTTCATGAAGATAAACATCTGGAAAATTCGTTAAATGATTCATGCTCTTAAAAATTTCCTTTTATTTGTCTGCCATTTAAATCTTTCAATTTATATGTGATAGGATCAGAATTAATGAAATCCTTAATTTCGAAAATTTTTGTTGTCCAATTTGCTGTATATCCTTCTTCAAAGTTCCTGTCAATGTACTTACTCATACTTCATCACCAATTTTGTACTTAGGTTAAGTATCGAACAAATTTGATCCATTAGCAGTTTTCAATTTGATTTTTTTTAGTATCTTTTTGGTCGCATTTTTATGGTTAATGTTTTGTGTGAAGAGCAAATTTCTTCCATATTTTTTCAATACTCTATTAAATCATTCTACAACAGTCACTCTTAATTCACTTTAAAGTTGAATAACGATCAATGTTATTTTTTATTAATTATTGAAATTATTTATTATAAAATTCTTTATCACTATCTGTTTGCAAATTGTTTTGTTATCCAGACTCGAATACTTTTTTGAGACAGCCAACTATATTTACACCAATTTATTTGAAATTGCACAAGCAAATTTTGAAAATACATCCATAACAATTAATAAATATTTATATCCATAATTTCCTTTCGAAGTTCTGTTTAACTTTTCCAGAATCTGTTTTCTCCAAATCGGATTGCTACAAACCATCAGTTCCAACTGAAATTACATTTTCCTTTTAAAAATTATTTGTAAAGAGTTTATGTAAATCTTTAACAATTTGTTCACAAAATTTTTAGGCGAACGTCTATAAAAATTTTTCGTAGAATTTCCTCTTTTTAGTTTTACATTTGAACAAATTCCCTCTATTTTTTGTTTTCTTTTTCTGGACCATTAATGTATTGGTAAAGGGTTACAATAAACTGTTTCTGTTTCAAGCCATAAATGTGATTATCATTCTTCATTTATAATGAGTAAATAGTAATTAAACTACTTCCCCAAATATAATTATCTTTACATGAACTGTAACAGTTTTAATAGAAACTTCTAATGTTGCATTTAGAAAATGAGATTTATGAACTATATTTGTTACTCAAATTTTAGAATTTGTTTCATAAAGTTTGTAAACAAAACCCACCAAAACATGAAAATCATTAAATGTTAAATCTTTGTTTATGTTTTCACCAATATCAAGAAGTAGTTTCCAGGCTGTACATATTTTATTGATCTCCAGTCATAAATTTAAATTTAATAATTTGATTATCATATAACTTATAAGGAATATTTCAATTCAGTTAAATATGGAGTAAATTCAATTCCAGAAAAAAATTGATTCCATTTTCGTAAAATATTAGTTAGTTCTTGTTGATTAATGAATTTATTCACCTGTGTTAAAATAGCTGTATATTGAGGTGTTGTAGCAACATTTCTGAAAACATTCTGCAAATATGTTTGTTAACTACATCTTTCACATCAATTCTATCATGTACATTCACAATTCTTCTATCTTTGAGAGCAATGTAACCTCTAGTCCCCGTAAATATCCATTTGACTCTTTTCTGTATTTATTTTAGTAATTAATTAATTTTTTTATATATTGAAGATAGAAAATTTTAGATTCATAAGTGATAATTTTTTTGTTCTAATGATTGAAAATATTTTACTTTTCTAAATCATTACTAAGTTTGTTTCCAAAACTGTACATTTCTTAAATTTCAAATACCATTAAACTTATATTTCATACATAGTAATGTCAAAACAAATAAAATAAATGACCACAAATTAATTAATCGAAATTTCGATTCTCTCGATTTTGTAATACAAATATTTTTTCCCAAATAGACAACTAGTTGTTTTGGAATATTTCCACCATATCCATCAAATACATATTGTAAATCTTCATTTTTATAATAAGAAATTCAGTGAGTACCAAAATGATCAGAAGTATCTAAATTTACTCCTCCACATTCTAAATTATTGGTTCCTCAGGCAATTCATCGATCATAAGAAAGCTACAAAAATGATAAATTTTTTGTTGTTTAACTAATTCTTCAATATCAAAATTAGGTTAAGGTTTTTGATTACCTCTTTGAAATTTTTTCACTCCTTTGTTTTTCTTTTCTATTTAAAAATTATGTCATTTCTGTTATTGTAACTCCTTATCCTCTTTCCTATTTATAACAGTATTTGTAATTACTGTAGTTATACTAGCAAGTTAACCAATTCTTGCTAAATAAGGTAATACAGCTGGTAAGTGTGGTAAAGGTCCTCCAACATGTTTTGTTTCTTTTCTGTGTGTTAAATATTCAACAACAATTTTTAAAACAGAAATAGTTAATGAAACAAGTAAATATCAACCAGTCTAATTCTCTTTCTTTCTGTTCTGAACATTATTCAAAAATGGTTCAATAATATTTAATAGATCATTACTGTGTTTAAGTGTAACTGGTTTTGGTTTATTTTGGCAACTAGGTAACAAAGTATGTTACAAAGTATGTTACAAAGTATGTTACAAAGTATGTTACAAAGTATGGTAAAGTTCATTCATATAGATCAAAAAATTGTTTATAAACCCTATCCATTTTTATCAAACCACAGGCATAAGTATGCTGCAGCTGGTTCAACATTTAAACTCATTCCTAATTTTCGATTAGAATAGATTATTCCTCTAATGGCAGTTGGAGCTACTTTTTCTCCTAATGAAACATCACTTGCATAATTTTTTCTTTCACAGCTAATTAAGTTATTTTTGGTTTTATGTCTTTTTCTGATTCTTTATTATCTCTATAAGAAATACCATGTTCTTTATATGCTTCATCTAGTGGATTAATTCCTTCATCTCATCTACCTAATCTATCTTCTAACCTGTTACCCAGATAACAGAATCAATAGCCTGGAAGATAGTTCTCAAACAGTAATTTGTTTATCAAAGTGATTCCTAATCCTTTTCCACATTTTCCACTTATCCAAAATGTGTGTGGTAAATTATTTAAAAATCTAATAAAATAAGTAATTCCTTTTGGATCATTAATAATAAAGTCACTAAATTTATTTCTTAACATTTGAGTAATTAAAACTTTTTCATTATGATTATTCTTATTCCTGGTATTTTCATCATGAATTACTATGAATCTATCAAATAAATCTCTAACATTATTCAAACAAACATATTCAATTCGATTTTCTGAATATATTTCAACTTCAACTTTGCCAACTGTTTAAAATGAATCACTGAGGTTACTCTCTGAAAAACTAGGGAGATATTGATTGAGATTTGTTTTACTCAAATTATTGTATTAATTTCCTCTATGTGGTTTTATTTTTTTGTATTACTTCCATTATATACAGCATTTGAGTCGAATAAAATTCTTGTATAATTTAGAAAATCAAGGGAATAAAATTCTGTTTCCATATCATCCACTATTATTTGTTCTCTAATTAAAAGTTTCATTAATCCATCTGTTAGTTCATATTCTTTTTCACCATTTTTAATTTATCACCACTGAATTGTACAGGTAACTTAACAACAAATTTAAATCGTCCAACAGGTCTACATTCAAAAATAATATCTGCACTATGATTAACAAATTCTGACATTCTTTCACTTATATTTAATTTTGCTGTCATTTTTTAAATTTTTGCATTTCATAAGTCTCTAACAAATTATTTATTTCTGATTCCCTTAATGTATAACCTCTTTCATCACTTTCGTAATACTTAATTGTTGGAATGTCAATAAATTTCCTCTAAATAATGTTGATTATAAGGAAATATTTGTTTTTCAACTTCTCTGTTTTTTCCAATTGCTTTAAAACATTTTCACCTAATCCTTCAAGTCTTTGGTTAACTTAATCAATTGTATCAGTATCTGGTTGATCATCTTTTTTAAATTTTTCATAGTCTATTCTGTTTTTTTACCCATGTCTCAAACTGTTATTTTTATTGTTTTTTATTTTTTAAATCGTTTAGTTTTTTTAATTTCTGAATTGTACTTTGCAAGTATTTATTAAGAATAAAACATAGTATAGTTATGTTTAATGTTTATGTTTATTGATTACATTCACTGTTTTCTGTTTAACATTTATATTAACACTTATGTTTAAGGTTTACATTTAACATTAATGTTAGATGTTTACTCTTAACTCTTTTATATAAATGTATTCATGTTCAAAAGCTTTATATAGTTAACATTTAAAAAATTTGTACATGAATATAAATGTAACCTTTGGGTACACCTCATTTCATTACGTTTTTTATGTTAAATGTTAAAAAAATTCTTTTCTCTTTATTTGCCTTTATTAATTGTCCTTGTCATATCTGTTGTTATAAAACCGAATATATCTATATTCCAAAATTTGCTACATAATTCTTTAAATACATAAATCTTTATATCAACATCAACAGTCATGATAAATATGATTTAAATTTGTTTCATCCAATCTTAAGATGATACAAAAATTAAAATGATCTAACTAATTTTGTTGCAAATTTTGGAAAATATTTCACTTAAATAGATACACTCTATTCTTCTATGTCTCCCAATAGTAAAATATTCTCTAGGTATAACTTTCTTTACAAGAATAAATTCATCAAAATCTACAAGTGAATTACTTTCTATTCATCTAATAGAATAATTTCATCATTATTTTCCAGGAAACTAACTATTTTTTATTAATTTCATTACGTTTGTTTTGATCTTTCATAAATTCATGATACATTGGTTGATCTAAACTTTCTGAATAAACATATAAATGATTAGTCTTTTCCAATTAAACCATCCAGTTGCTAAATCATAATTATTAATAATTAATGTTGTTTTTCCGCAACTACTTGCTCCTGTAACTGCACATCGAATTGAAATTGGTAACAATTTGCAATGTTTTTTAATTGCTTTTCTGGAATTCTTATTTTTTGTTCCCATTCCAGCGTATATTTTCATAATTTTTCTTAATATAAATAAGTTGATTATTTCAATTTAGTAATAATTTTTTTCATCTGAGAGAACAATGAACTGTTCAAATAAGAGAAAAGAATAGAACGTTTCACTAGTTGGTTTTTTCAACTTTTTTAACTCCAAATATTACATAAAATATGATAAATTTGATTTTGTTGTAGAAACTATAGAAATATTGTTTGAAAAATTAAAAAAATTTAATTCTATTGAAAAATCCAAATATTCATATAAAAGCAGATAAAATTTTGAATGGAATTGTTATCAAAAGTGATAAAAAATTATAGTTTTATAAAAGAATATGACAAGTTTTTTTATGATTTAATAATCAAATTACTGAACCTAAAAACTGTTGACAAAGATGTTCGTAAAATCATTTGATTTAATTAACTTAAATTTTAATTTGGCTAATGGAATATTTGTTAAACATAATGATGTTTTTCTTAGAGAAACTAATATTATTGCTTGATTTAAACCTAATGCTTAATTTTTAGACCAAAAATTTCTGCTACAGATCATCCTATAAATATTCCAATTTTTTATTCAAATCAAAATTTAGATATAACCATAACTGATGAAAATTATATTTTAATTGTGTAACAGTTGTTTTAGATATGATTTAATAAATTTATCCTTAATAAATCATGAAACAAAACCTTTCATATTAATGACAAAATAAAAAATAATTTAAATCTTCCTAACAAGGACACAGAAATTGATATTAATATTTGTGATGGTTGGATTCCTCCAAATTTTCACAATTGTATTTGGCTTTTTGTGTTACTCTCAGAGATGGAACTGATTTTTCTGTATATATATATATATATATATATATATATATATATATATATATCAAACATTAAATTAATTGATAATTATGTTTAAAATGATTTTATTATATCTGAAAAGGAAATAGAACAGCCAATTATTTCTTTTTCAATTCTTATTCGTATAACCGCTTCCGTTTCACATGTTGTGGGGTGGCGGGTCGAATAATTGTATAAATGTTCCTATTATTTATTTAATGCTGTTGTTTGCCCTTCTCAACACTGGCTCTCTAACTACAATATGGGCAACCAGAAAGTGATTAGCAAAAAGTGAAGCCTGTAATTAGAATTCCTAGTGCCCACTGCATCTGAGAAATACATTTATAGCTACAGCTTATAGCTCTGAGGAATTAGGAGATTGTCTGGGATTCATAATCAAAAACCATTCTCTCTAAAATGTTCACTATATTCTGAAAGTCACAGACCAAAAAGAATCCACACAATCCAACTACCAGAGCAGTTCAAGGTCTAAGCGCTGATGCAACTATAACTGTTCAAATTAAATGTTTAAGTGAATGCTCGCCATAATTTGATGATAATGTTCAGCAAACGCCACGCTAATAAAGGTAGAATGTCTGTCCTGCGGCGGCACGTGAAAATACGACATATGCAAACTAAAGATAGACCATTATAGTCATCCCAAAATTAACACTTCACTCGAAAACGATTTCATTGTTACACGTATCCCGAGTAACTTAATACTGCATCCGAGGCTGTTTATATCAATGATACCGATGTGACCCGACTCCCAGCACAGGTGGTGCACTAATCAGCGTCTGGAGAGAACTGGGATCTTTTTTCCTCACACAGCGTTCTTACATATAAAGCCTTAGTGTGGACGGCTAAGGGAATGCCTGATCAAATCTGCTCTCTCGACTAGCCCCTGGGCTAGTAATGCATCACTTTAAGTTATAGAATAAATCATTGCTTCCTTTGCTGATGGCCGATGAAGCTCTCAATTTAAATGTGCAATCAGCACACAGGTAAGTAACCATAATAAAAGTCTGACGTGGCTAAGTCAAATATTTTGGGCGAGATAATTAATTTAATTACACTACACACAGTAGACGAGCTCTGAACTTGCCCTTTGGAGATACGCTATCGCTATAGTTTTATAATTATTCAGTTGAAACTTCTCACATCTTTGTGATTATAGCGGATCTCCCTTCTACTTAAATTTAAACATCCTAGCTTTATTTATTCGCCTACTTAATCCATCTTGCTTCCTTAATTTCTAAGACAAAAACCAGAAAACCATGTATTTCAACTAAAATTTTAATTTGTGAGATCCAGAATATTGTTTCTACTAAATTATTATGCAAAAGGAATTTAAATATAATTTTTTAAGTTTCTAGCTCTTGTCTGTTGCACCAATGATTTTTACAGAAAAACATCCAAATTTCGAAAATGGTTAAAGTTATTGAACTGACATCCAACACATATTGATTTAGTATTACTCCTGACGTGCTAGAAACGTTTCAGGTTATTTACTTGACTTTTAAAGTACTGCGCAACATTTATGACGTCTGAGCTAGTTACAGCAGACTGGGCTGGCACACAATGGAAAGACTGATGTGAATTTTGTAAGGCATGAGTATGCTGCTTCCCTACATCACCCTCTACTTAATTTTTTTAAAGTAAATGAAAAAAAATTAATTACAAAAAGGGAAGCAAGAGTACAGCTTAACTCCCTACAAAAAATTAAAATTTAAACGTAAACATACAGAAATATTAAAAGAAAACTTATTACCTACTTCAATTATTGAAATTGCTGGCATATTCACTGCCTCTTAAGCAACATTATCACTCAAAATTGAAGCAAAATCAATGAAACACTTTGGCATACATATTGCCTTAGACAGACAAACACACAAAAATATGTAAAATTATGAAAATCTTAAATCCATTAAATTGTCTGTAAATATTTTTACACACACAAATTCAAAGAAAATAACACAGTTATTCATGATAGATAAACAGATAATTATATCTTAGTGGTCTTTTCTAAACCTGAAAGAAAGTTTCACAAATCATGACAATTTCATTTTTACACACGTGGTTGTAGCCGCTTTGGCTGGCGTTCTACACTTCCATTCACAAGGGCAGAGAAGGGGAAGTTGCTATGGTGTGTGTCCTTCACATTCACTCTAAATTGCATGGGGAAAGGGGAGAGATCACTGTGAGTTGTGTCGAAGTCACTCCACGCTTTCACGCAGCTACCAGGCTGCCATTATCTGGTTTGTCCTGTAGAACAAACAAAAAGAGTGCCTCAGACTCTGTTCACTTAATATCTAAGCGTGGGTCACAATGAAATGGGGATATATAATTTTATCTTTCAATATGTTACTGGAACAAAGTTACTCTCATGGTTACTTAACTGTCATAAAATCGGTAAACAAATGGCTCAAAACGCTGTTAGTCACGTACTAGAGAAAATTTATGCGCAAGGCATACAATCATAAATCCTATTTAATCTCTATTTATTATTTCTGGGCCGGAACACTGAACCAGTGCTCGGTACATTACTGACAAATCTGTATTTTATTTAGTTAACTGACTCATCTTCGATTACCTTATTCTTAGAGATAGTATGAGTATATTTAATTAGCAGTTGTCTTCTCAGCCTCTTTGCACATGTGAGTAATGTGGTAATAGTATAGTTCTGAGTGTTCAAAACACATTACGTTTAGTTGACTACTAAATCCACTTATTGGTCCTCTGCTGCTGTGTCAGTTCCACATCTGCAATTATGTACTTACTTCATCGAAGTGTATTTATCCTGAGCTATAAATAATGTTTCACGTCTGCCATTATGTTACTCAATTATATTGCTAGTGTATGTACTTATTTAACACTCACTCTATTAACGTTTAACCCATAGGATAGCACATTTATTTCACATCTATAGTGTATTGCAGCTGATCAGATTGCTCACGTTGCAATCCATTTCCACTTGATTGAATGCTGAAACCACAGGTAGCCTCTCTCGACCTACCACTAAAGTGCATTAAGAAATTATGGCCGAGCGTAACGCTAAATTCCTTAAACCTATAGGACAACATGAGCTGCTCTGTCTCATCTAACATAAGGGTACCTATGGTCACATTCACGCCTTCAACTCATAACCTCAATACGTGTAGGTGTGTCCTGTCACACACTACACCAAATAACGGCCAGCTCCAACCCTATAGATACTTCAGGGACGTGTACTTCACGTTTCAACCACAAACACTACTCAATTCTATTGCACTGCCATTCCTTGCTACACAAGGTGAGTTCATTGCTACAAATTATCTATTTTTCACAACACTAAGCACTCTCTCTTACTATTTATTAGTTAGCTCTAATGCATACACTAGGTCTCAGTGCCACTTCAGATCCTGCTTATAAACGAACTTGTATATCTTTTTTCATTATTATTGTGAGACCATTTCCAATAAAACAACACTTTGTACTTATAATATTACCAGGGTTCTATACATACTTGTTACTCAAATACCTTTTTTATCTTAATTACATCATTCTTCTCTGTTGTTTATGTCACTGTTAGGTTTGCCACATTAGGTATTTTCTTCACTAATCGGTGGATAGAATGGTTACAGAACTCATGGCTTGATAGCCATGACGGAAAATTTTTGTATTGCAAAGAAGAAGTCGTAAATTTGGCGGATAAGAAAGATGAAGATAGAGTGAGACCTGAAATGGGAAAGAAGATCTCACACAGCTGGGACTGCACAGCTGCCACACTGTGTAGAGGTTACAAAACAACCTCCTCCCTACAGAATTCATTGGTTTCAGAAAATTTTTGTATTGGAAAGAAGGGGTCAAAATTTTAGGTGGATAGGAAAGCTGAAGTGAGAGTGAGACCTGAAAAGGAAAGAAGATCTCACACAGCTGGGACTGCACAGCTGCCACACTGTGTAGAGGTTACAGAACAACCAACTCCCTACAGAATTCTTACACTACCTATGAACTTCTTTTAGTCGATCACGTTCCTGAGACCTAATAGCTTTTTACTCTTAGGGTACTCTAGCCTATATGCATTGGCATGTGGTTTTCCTATGATCCTGAATGGTCCTTGGTATACGAACATGAATTTCATTGTTTCTGCATTTATTTTCTTTGATTTTTCCTTGGTTTTGACAAGGACTAACTGACCTATTTCAAAACTGGTGGGTACAGCTTTTGCGTCATGACGCTTCTTCCTTTCCAATGCTCTTTTTCTTATATTTGCCCTAGCCTTTAACTTCTTCTCATCTGTGGATATTTGCGTTAGAATAGGGAATTCTACCATATATGCAATCACATTGTGCGGTTCTTGGCCAAACATCAATTCGCAAGGCGCAGAACCAGTTGCATCATGCCTTAAGTTGTTAATTACATTCTCAAAATACTTCATGTGCTCTGCCCAACTTGAGTGTTTCCGAGCACAATAAGTCCTGCAAAGCCTATTCAGTTCTCTCATAATACGTTCACTCATATTTCCTTGGGGAAAATACCCAGATATTTTCAAATGTTTCACTCCGGCCTTATCCAGACATTCTTTAAATCTATCAGAAATATATTGAGGCCCATTGTCTGACAGCAAACTCTTCGGAAAGCCAACGTTCATGAAGAAATCTTTTTGCAACTTTTCTACCAACGTTTTTGCATTTGCTCTTTTAATTGGGTATAGCTTAACATATTTACTAAATCCATCCACAACAACAAAAACATGGGTGCACCCACCTCTCGAAGCAGGAAGAGAGCCAAACAAATCACAAGCCAGTAATTCTTGAGTTTCAGTTGGCTCTACTGAATGCATATACCCTTGTATTCTGGTGTTAGCAGCACGGACTTTCTGGCACACTACACAAGATGCTAGACACTTCGCAACACGGCGGTACATGTTGTCAAACACAACCTTCTCTTTTAATTTTGCAATGCACTTCTTTTCACCATAGTGCCCATACCTCAAGTGTACATAGTCGATTAGTAAGTCTACATGTTGTGAGGGAAAGCACAGCTTCCACTCTGAAACTCCTACATTTTTCCTTCTAAACAGAATACCTTTATGCAGACAATAGTATTGCGAAACCTTAGGGTAGTTCGCATTTCCTAAATAGCTCTTCACTAATTTCAGCTGGTCATCTGCATTCTGCTCACGACTCAAGTTCTTAATCACCCTCTTAAATGCACTTTCTTCATTTACTTCGTGCAACGCAAATATTCGTATTTCACTTAGGTCTGTTGCTGTAATTCCCGCGTCATCACAGAGCTCCGCACTTCTAGATAACCCATCAGCTACCAAATTATCTTTCCCTTGAATATATCTAACCTCGAGGTCAAACTGCTGGAGATACAATGACCATCTTACCAAACGAGAATTCCTCAACTTACAGGTCTTTAAAAAGGTCAACGCCTTATGGTCACTGTAAACAATTATCTTGTGACCTAATAGATACTGCTCAAATTTCTGTACCGCAAATACAATTGCCAATGCTTCCAGTTCTGAGATGCCATAATTTCTCTCTGCTGCCTGTAAAGATCGACTTGCGAAAGCTATAGTCTTGTGCACTTCTTGTTCGTTCTCTATTTCTACTTGGAATATCTACACAGCTATACCATAGCCACTAGCATCAACAGACATACAGAATGGTTTTTCAAAATCAGGATGATGTAAAATAGGACTATTAATTAAAGATTGTTTAAGCACCTCGAACGCCTGTTGGCATTCTGCTGTCCAAACCCAAGGGGTATTCTTTTTCAGCAGGAGGTGAAGACAGGGTGCATTAAAAGCCTGATCACTAACAAAACGCCTATAGAAGCCGAAAAGACCGAACATCGATCTCAACTACTTCTTGTTTCTGGGAGCCTCAAATTTTTCAATGACTGCTAGCTTGCCTGGGTCAGGCAGAATACCTTTTCCACTTATCATATATCCCAAGAAACCTATTTCCTCTTTAACGTACTCTGTCTTTTCAATCTTTAGTTTCATTAGTTTCATGCCATCTCTCTCAATAGCCTCTAACACTTCCTCTAATAAAATTATGCGTTCTTCCTAGGTAGGAGTTGCTATTAACAGATCATCTACGTAGACTGTTACTTTATTACTTAAGGCTGGTCCTAAAACATGGCACATCACACGTACGAAGGCACAAACAGAGATATTAAGTCCGAAAGGTACCACACGGTATTGGTAACAAACTCCATCGTACAAGAAAGCTGTGTACTTCCTTGAACTTTCCGCCAGTGGCAAGTTCCAATATCCACAGGTGATGTCCATAGAAGTTAAGAATTTTCTTCCCGGAACTTTTGCAATAACTCGTCCATGTTCTGCGGTCTATCACTTTCCCTAACCACTATTTCATTCAACCAACGAGCGTCCAAGACCAATCTGACACTCTCGTCTCTTTTTGGTACAACAACAAGAGGATTATTGTACTCACTGACCGCTTTTTCAATCACACCCCACTCTAGCATTCTCTGTATCTCCTTTCGAACCGCCTCCTTCCTAGCTACATGTATTTGGTATGGCTTCCTGAAAAACACTTGGTCAGGTTTCACTTTCAATTGACTTTCATAACCTTTGACCACGCCAGGTCGATTTGAAAATACCTTATGATGCCTTTTTAAAACCTGTCTCAGTTCTTCCTTCTGCTTAGCTTCTATCTTGTCCAAAATAATTGCTTCTTCTTCTGTGTTTAGCTTACTTTCACTAAGATTAACACCTTCGTCCCAATATCTCCTATTTTTCAGAACTCGTATAGGCAGCTCCCAAGTTTCATCATTAGTTACTACATGTTTATCAATAAAAGGTACCGTAATTACTCCGCTTATCGGCAAGACCATTTTTAACTGGCTTCTTTCGAAGTCAACAACACTCTGATATTTTGACAAGAAATCTATGCCAATTAAAACCTCAATACTGAGATTGTTTACATTCAAGCATGGATGATCAATTAAATTACCATTAATATCAAAGGGCAGTAAAGCTTCTTGCTTTACCGTTTCTGACACCTTACCAGTAGCACCAATTATTCTTAGTCCTGATACCCTCATTACGGAAAGCTTGTCTTTACCAAGTAATGCATCAAAGAAGGACTGAGATATCGAACTCACCTGACTTCCACTAAGAGACAACGTACATTGATACCCAACATATTCACTATTATTATAGGATGGCTTATTCTAGATTGTACAGGTGGTTCCTCAAACTCATCCAATAGTTCCTTTTGGATTTGTCTCCAACTAAAGTGATCGACATCTGTCTTCATTACATTCAGGTCAAAGTGTGAGGGGTTTCCTGATTTACATTTTCAGCTGCCTTTTCCAGTCGGTCTGTTAATTTTAAATCGAAACACCGCACGACTTCATTACATTTACTTTGCTGAACATGACCCAAATTACTGTAGTCTGAGCGATTCTTCACCTCCAGACCGGGCATAACACTAGTTACAGCTAAACCACTTTCACTATTATCGTCGGGTTCCTCCTCCAGTGACAACTGGTCACAGCTACTGGGTTCATCGACCACCAACAGCCTATCCTCTACATTCTCACTTACCTCCTGTCCCAGCTCTATTAGTACAGTATCAACATCCCGCACAGGCACTTTAGATAAGAGCACATCATCCTCATCGTAAATATAAGCACGAATTTCTTCTGCTTCTTCACCTGACAATTCAGTATTTTGTAGCTCTTCTCTACCGTTACACTGCTGCGACTTCTCTTTCTCTTCCCACTAAATATAAATTTTTAAGAATGAGATTTTCACTCTGCAGCGGAGTGTGAGCTGATATGAAACTTCCTGGCAGATTAAAACTTTGTGCCCGACCGAGACTCGATCTCAGGACCTTTGCCTTTCGCTCTACCATCTGAGCTACCCAAGCACGACTCACTGCCCGTCCTCACAGCTTCACTTCTGCCAGTATCTCGTCTCCTACCTTCCAGACTTTACAGAAGCTCTCCTGCGAACCTTGCAGAACTAGCACTCCTAAAAGAAAGGATATTGTGGAGACATGGGTTAGCCACAGCCTGGGGGAAGTTTCCAGAATAAGATTTTCGCTCTGCAGTTTCATATCAGCGCACACTCCGCTAGAATCATGGGATTTGTCAAGAATTGAGGTTTCACTGTACAAGTGAGAGAAAAAAATCAGGTATTGTTGAACTGCGATTATATCACATCAAAATATATATTTTTGCGAATTGAAACTATATTGCATTCATCATGCGTAAAAATTTGAATAGAAAAATATTCCTGCATCCAAACATAAAATCTAAACTATATTCATGTTTAGTAAGTAAACAAAAATTTTTATTAAATCTCCTCTGTGCACAAGCATAAACTGAACTGCCCAGCACACTTTCTTTTGTACGTTCAGGCTAGTCTCAGGAACTAATGTACAGATTTTGATATGGTCTTAGAATACTCAGAAGAGATATCTTGCGAGTATCGATATCGATAATAGAGCGAAAGGCAAAGGTCCCGAGTTCGAGTCTCGGTCGGGCACACAGTTTTAATCTCCCAGGAAGTTCCATAAATTTTTAAGTTTCTAGCTCTTTTCTGCTGCACCAATGATTTTTACAGAAAAACATCCAAATTTCGAAAATGGTTAAAGTTATTGAACTGACATCCAACACATATTGATTTAGTATTGCTCCTGACATGCTAGAAACGTTTCAGGTTATTTACTCGATTTTTAAAGTATTGCACAACATTTATGACGTCAGAGCTAGTTACAGCGGACTGGGCTGGCACACAATGGAAAGACTGATGTGAATTTTATAAGGCATGAGTATGCTGCTTCCCTACAATGTATTAAACATGGAAGTACATTTTCTTAAGAATGGAAGAAATAAAATAAAATAAAATGAAGTTGTTTATCTATTAGAATTATTTATTGGACTTTTTGAAGATTATGTGGAAAGTATGTTTGAAGGTGATTTAATAGTAATCTTTACTTCGAGTTCGAGAAAAGATGTAGAAGATTCTATTTGTCATCAGAGTACAAAAAATGATTATTCTACACATCCATATGGAGACAAAATCGTAATAGAAGGCGTGGAAATTCGTGTTCCTGTTGTTACATGTGAACCAGATTTTTTACTTGTGTTAGAACAAGAAAGACCTTAAAATCCAAAAATTCCAATTTCTTTTTTGAACTTCAAACAATGGCATTTGCTGTTTTATAGGGAAAGAGAAATTTCAGTTAGATATTACTAATTATTATAATTCTACAGAATTCTTTTTATTGTTTTCCAAAGTAATGAAAAAATAACCAATTACTTTATTCTTCTTTATTCGATCATAGTACATTACAAAATATCTATGATAAAAATGGAAGAATTATCGAATGTTAAACCACCAAATGACTTCTTAAAAGCTTATCATTCTTTTAGAGATTTTAAGAGAATAACTCAATTAAAAAACGATGTAAATATAAGTCCATTCAAGTTTATTCAAAATTATCAAATTAATGTAATTAATATGCCTAGAACAATGAAAGTTTTAACTACTCAAAAAACTGCAGTGAAATTATGTACATTTCTTAATGAAATATCTCAAATGATACAACTGCTTATGTTATTATGTACAGGAAAAAGATTTAAACTTATGATTCACAACATAGAATGCTAACTGAAAATTTCTAATTGTATAAATGAATGAAGAATTTGAAAAAAGTAAAGAACTTTTAACTTCATGTTTGCATTTCCTTTGAAATATTTTCAGAAAACTAAACAGTTAAAACTTTCTCCAAATGTTTTCCGAACATTAAAAACTTAAAACAACATAAATCTTATATTATTTCAAAAGCTGAAATTTTTTCAACTAAATTTGGTGATAAATTTTTATTACTTTTAGAAGAGAAATACAAAATTATTCATCCAGACTATTATGCTAAAATCCTTACAAATGATGATGAATTAGGTGAAATTGCAATTTGTTTATCATTGTAAAAAAATGGCTCTGAGCACTGTGGGCCTTAACATCTGAGGTCATCAGTCCCCTAGAACTTAGAACTATTTAAACCTAACTAACCTAAGGATATCACACACATCTATGCCCGAGGCAGGATTCGAACCTGCGACCGTAGCAGTCTCGCGGTTCCAGACTGAAGCGCCTAGAACCTCATGGCCACACCGGCCGGCCATTTCTAAGGCTTCAGTCTTCTTACGTCTACAGTTCCTCCAGCAGGAATTGTTGAGGAAAACATAGGAAAAGAGAATTTTTATTTTGTCACACACACTCCTTCTACCGAGTTCAGGAATGCTAGTACTAATAGACAAAGGCTGGTGCGCTGAGAGGAGTTTGCAACTGCACAGAAAAGAACGAGACAGCACTGCCGCTGAGCTGGCGGGAGTGACCTTTTTCTGCAGAAGGGACAGAGAGCTGTCTGCCCCCCTTCCACGTGACTAGCGCAGGAATTTCAAATATTTGTTGATTGCTGTATGTCGTTCGCTTCGCGTCGCAATAACGTCTGCCCCCCGTCGGCTACAGCCCGCCCGGGCCTGTGCCTCAGCCCGCCGCTACCTGACCTGAAGACGCCGCAGGCGGTGCGCTGTCGTTATCCTGAGAGCACGTAATAGAATTACTGCAGCGGGCGCGCGGTGCCCGCTCTGACACCGGGGCGCCCTGCCGCCGGCCAATGAGATGTGAAACTTAAGACGGCATAAACAGCTAATTTCGCTAATGGCCCGCCTCTTGCACCCCCATCCCGCTTTCCACCACTCAGGTTTCCCCACCTATCCACGGCAACCGTTGCCTCCCTGCCCCACGGACGCCGCATCGGGGTTAGCAGGAACTTCTCTGCCTGCTGAATACTCCAGCTTATTAAAAAGTACGTATAGCCAGACTTTCTAAAGTTACGAAGACACTCGTCTTTTGATACACTCGCAAGCAGCGAGTTCTTTTCTCGAAAAAAAATCTGTACCGCGATGAATGATGTCGGAACACAGTTAATTTCGACTTAAAAATCCCCTTCTAGACCTTTCATTGCCCCTTCCTCCTAACTTTTATAACACTGGGGAAAGAAGTAACTGGAAAACAGTTTCTTTACATCGCTAATTCCATTTAAATAATTCACTGTTCCCGAGCACCAGTTCCATCACTTAGACTGTCTGTTGCAGTTATGCGACTGATCAACGGTTTACTTACTCTTTTGCTTACTTGATTTTGAATGCAAGTAACTGTGACTGTAGAAACTCTATATAAATACCACATGCACTCACAAAATAACATTTCAATCCTTTCCATTTGAGATGCATATTTTCTTATAGAGTCAACATGTGTCTGTGGAAATCTTTTTTAATCTGGTGTCAACATACCACGTATACTAGAACAAAATTACGTTATTGCTACGAATAGTAGCATTAATTGCCACGATATTAGCATGAAGAAATTACATACATACAAAAAATAATGTAAATTGGATTTCAGCTACTTTGCATGTGAGATATTTGTCATTAAAGAAATGGACAGCCAACGAGCTGTACTTCGTAAAGATGCTAAGCATCACAGCGCGAGAGTAAAAAGATGAAATACTTTTTTGATGTGCACCTACACCAAAACGCGCATCCAGCGTTTAAATACTCTAAATAAACGCTATGATCCGCTGGGCGCAGATATTTAAAATCATTGCCGCAGCGCTTCATAACAAGAAGCTGCGAAACAGAAAAAACAACAATCTATCTTTTGTTAAGAAATATTCTAGAGACTTCATTATCCCTTGTACTTTTGGTCGCCGACATGTTAAGACATACTAAATAGCATTGCTACAAGTTGTATTTTTATTTTCTGTAAAAACTATGTGAAACGACGAACAAACATTTCGGTAATTCGGGTGTGGATACAAGGTACTTACGCACACGCAAGGACATTTAATTTTAAGAAGGAACGGACTGACAAAGCAGCGATTATTGGACTGCGCCATTTACAAAAGAAATATCAGATGTAAGTCACGCATTTATTGTGTATTTGTCAATGTGTAGAAGTTTAAAGCCAATATTCAAAATATATTAATATTTTACGATGCAGTAATTTTCTTCTTATTCCTTTCTTTCCCTAACCAGAAATGATGTTCAAATTGTATATGAGCTTTGTTATAGGTTCGCTCTTTGTCGCGGTGTCTTGATTGTATTTGGGAGACCACTAATGTATTCAACTTACGACCTGTTAATCTTTCTCTTACGAAATTCCACTAATTTTCTTTCATTTCCATTTTTATATTCAAATAGGTCCCTTAGGTATTTTCATCGAAGATTCTGATTGCGTGAAGGCAATCCGGGTCAAAAGGTCAATTATTCGCGTAATCAATCCGAACGTCTCTTGAACACAATTGAGAACCAGTTTTAGTGGAAAATCATAATTTGTTTGATTAATTATGCTATTTTCAAGACATTCCAGAAACCTTACAAATCCATCAGCTTCTGTACTCTGAGAAACTAGAACAAGGCACTTGCTTTTCTTCTGGTAACCGCTACATTGTTGAGTGTTAATTAAGTAAATAAATTAGTGAAATCAAAGTGAACTAAGAAAGTAGAATATAAATGGAAAACTTGGTTTAGTTTAGAGAGTTACATACTGGCATTCAGCGGGCAGAACAGAAGAAACAATGACCGTGGAGTCAGCGAGTTCCACATAAGCGGGCGCTGTCGATTCAGCCGTCAGGGCATCGCCCGACCGGCTCACGTGTTTCTAAGTTGTCGCATGAGCAAAGGCCCTCGCCTACATTCCAAGAGCCAATGACCGACGTTAAGAAGATTCTTCGAGAAGCCTTTCAACGTGACGGAAGAAGCAATGACCGGCTCACGTGTTTCTCAGTCGTCACATGCGATCAGAGGCCTCCGCCTACATTCCAAGAGCCAACGACCCAGGTCAAGAAGATTCTTCGAGAAGCTTTTCAACGTGACAGAAGAGGCAATGGCCGTGAAGTCGTTCACCCCCAGTGAACTGAAGTGAATAAATACGCGAGACGCGGTGGGCCCGACAGATGAAGACAGATGAAGACAGGCGGAGACGAAGACGAGAGACGAAGGAAGAAAAGAAGAGTAGCAGTAGTTTTCAGTCAGTTTCGGTGCTGAAGACCGTCATGCAAGAAGAGACTGCATCATGCACAGACGCACCAAGTCCGCCGCTGTAATGGAATAGCGAGCAGCAGCCGCGGCGCCAGAAGACAGAAGTTAAAAGGTATTGGAAGTCTGGTTTTTACATACCCGGGTGACTCGTGAGGACGGGAAGGAGACGGCCTCACATCAGTAGTTACCTGTGAGCTGGGATGAAGACCTGACAGCCGAAGACTGGCAAGCGGGAGTCCGTGGTTCGAGTTCGGGACACTGGCCTTGCCCCGCCGCGCCGCTCCGCTGGTCGACGCACAACACACGCGGCCGCTTAGAGAAGAGAAACACTGGGACGCCACATTCAAGGTATCACCATTGGATGCACGACGTCGCTCGCAATAATTAAACGGGCCACCTCGCGCTGCGCGTCTCCGGTCAGCTGGGCGAGACGGCGACACGAGATTCACACCGCTACGCGTAATCAGACGCCGCCGCCGCCGCCGCCGCCGCCGCTGTCGCAGCAGAAGGCTACGCAAACGACACGGCTGCCGCTCTCCGAACCAGAACGTCCTAGTAAGATACAGTTGTACGAAACTTTCAATAAAAGTTATCTTATGTAAAAATGATGTTTCATTCGACCTCATACCCGAGCCAAGGAAGAACCCACCCTGCCCACATGTTGTTAAGAGAGAAAAGTTAATTTATTTAATATTTTCACCCTGACAGAATGCTTTAGAATGCTCATCCTGACAATTGACAGCATCAAAAGAGAAAACACAGTTACATTGAGTGACAGAAGTGTCACATTTAGTAACACAATTGTTACATTTAGTGTCATAAGCCGTCATAGTTGTTACATTTGGTGTCAGAGAAAAAACCCTTGGCTCAATATGAGGTGTGAATGCCAGTCACTAAAGGTCCACAGTTAGTTTTTTTTAATGTGTGAAGGGATAGAGGTTTGCATAGCAGTCGTAATATTTTCTTTATTTAGAAGTGTACTTTCTCTCATAATTTTAAGGGTTTGTCGAAAATATTTAAACATCTTTTTTATTCAGTGTGGTAAGATTGTATAACTAACAGTTTGTAAAATGATGACACGAAATCGTACAAAGTCAGAGTCAGCACCACAAGCGGTTTCTACTGAGGAAGCTATTCAGAGCTTAGTTAATCAAATAGCTCAGCTTAAAAATGATAATACTGCATTATTTAAACAGTTGAGTGAGGTTAGGCAAACCAGTTCAATCCCTCCCACCCTAGATTCCTCAGCAGCAGCCTTAGTAAATCCTTTTTCAGGTAAACCTGGCGAGGACATAACAGCCTTTTTTGATGATTTAGTAGCAGCTGCAAAGTTAGGATCATGGTCAGATGAACAGCTCTTACAAATGACAAAGTTAAGATTGACAGGAGAGGCTAAAGCACACGTCTTATACCATGAAGAATTACGGAATGCTCCAACATTTGAGGAATTGAAGAAAGGATTACTTAAACGTTTTCAAAAACAGAACAGCTGTAGATTTTATAGGGAACAGTTAAACACTATCACTCAAAGGCAAAACGAGTCGTTAGAAAGCTTTGTAGATAGGATTAGAAAAGTTAATATTAACACCTATCAATTGACAACTAGTGATGAAGCAAATAAATTTATTTTACAAGAGGCAGAAAATAGAGCTCTGGATACATTTTTACGTGGGTTACCTCCTGAAACGTCCCGTCGTGTCAGGGCAGAGTTTCCTAAAAATTTAGCAGAAGCTGTATCTGTGGCGACAGCTTTTGAAGAAATTGACATTGCCGCCAGATACAAGGAGAAGCGAAATATATTTTCAGCAGGAGTACGATGTTTTAGGTGCGATCGACAGGGACATATAGCAAAAAATTGCAGACAACCTCAATGCACTAATTGTCAAAGAACAGGTCACACATTCAAGGAATGCAGGTCTAAGAAAGTTTTTGGAAATAGAAATCAGTTAAACTCAAACGGGAATGTCGGAGCCGCCGCCAGGCGTTCCCAATAAAATTTCATGCCATTAAGGCGAATGTGAAGGCGGAATGCTGGTTATCTGCTACCATACAGGATAAAGAGGCAAAGATACTGGTGGATACAGGCGCAAACGTATCAATAGTAAGTAATGAATGTATGGGAGAAAAGAAATATGACCCTCCAAGGTATAGATTGAGTGGAGTAGGAGGAGGTACAGTGAAGTCATTAGGATGTACATCATTGATTTTCTATATTCACGGTGTACAATTTCAGGAAGATGTAGAAGTGGTAACAAAGGTAACTGACGGGTACGACGCGATCCTAGGGTTGGATTTCCTGAATAAACATCACGCTAAAATCGACCTCAGACAGCAAACTGTAGAACTTAGCGGAATAGTGTTTCAGCTAGGTGACACCGCTGCAAAGGGCCCTCTGCCGCAAGATTTCCCTAACCGGAAGGCGAAATCAACTATACTGCGTGCAACGTCCTTGAAGGTTGATTCGCGGGATCAGATACCATCTGGCTCAGGAAAACTTCTCTGGATGACCGTTGACCACGAAGTACCTACAGATACAGTGTGTCTAATAGAGCCATTAGAGGAAAATGAGGAATTAGATGTATCACATTGTTTTGTACGTAGGAGTGTTGTACGGGTTCAAGACGTTGAGGGAGAAAGAAAAGTACCGGTACATATTGACAATTTCGGAGTGGAGGACAAAGAGTTGCATAAGGGAATATTAGTAGCTACAGTCAGTACTTTTGAAGAAGAAGATTTCATTTGGTCAGATATTAATGATGGTCAGAAACCAGACGCCTATAAAACCGCATTGCGCCAGAAGATTGAGCATTTGAAAGGAAAGGATAGAGACACGATAGAAGCAGTTTTAGTTGAGTTCCAAGATTTATTTAATGCAGAAGGTCCATTGCCAGCAACAGACATCACACAGCATAGGATCCCAACAGGAAATAGCCCCCCAGTTTATAGGAAGCCTTATAGAGTTGCGCATCACTTACAGCCAGTGCTGGATGAATTTATAGAACAGCATCTAAAAGATGGAATTATAGAATATTCTGATTCGCCTTATAATTCAAATATCGTAATTATTCCAAAGAAGTCTCCCGACGGTACGAAACGATATAGATTTTGTTGTGACTACAGACACCTTAACAAACAAACTATCTCAGATGTTTATCCTCTTCCGAACATTACAGATATCATTGACAGTTTGGGTAACAGTAAATACTTTTCAACAATCGATCTACGTAGCGGATATCATCAATTGGAAGTTGCACCTGAAGATAGGCATAAAACAGCATTTTCTACCCCTGGAGGCCACTGGCAATTTAAAAGAATGCCTTTCGGGTTGAAAAATGCACCAGCAACTTTTCAAAGACTACTCGATGGAGTATTGCGAGGACTCAAAACTCAGTAATGTTGTGTATATCTAGACGATATTATTGTATTCTCCAGAGACATTAATGAACATGCTGTGCGTCTTCGTAATGTTTTTCAGAGACTTAGAAAAGCTAAATTAACATTAAATATGGAAAAATGTACTTTTGCATTGACAGAGGTTACATACCTAGGGCATGTCATTAGTGAAAAAGGAATTAAAACAGATCCCCGATTAATTTCGGCAGTTAAGGACTTCCCAACACCACAACGCGTTAAGGAAGTACAAAGTTTCATTGGTCTCGCATCGTATTACCGAAAATATGTTCAAAATTTTGCTGAAATTGCCCGACCCTTAACCCAATTGTTGAAAAAGGGTGCAAAATTTCATTGGTCTGAAGATTGTGAATCTGCATTTCAAACCCTTAAAGATAAGTTAACACACAGTCCTGTATTAGCCTACCCAGATTACAATAAAGAATTTATTTTATCCTGTGACGCAAGTGGTCATTCAGTAGGAGTTGTTTTGAGTCAGAATATTAATGGCACGGAACACCCCATAGCCTATGCTTCGAGACAACTAACAACGGCAGAAAGAAATTATTCCACAACGGAGAAAGAATTGTTAAGTGTTATTTATGGTATCAAATACTTTAAATGCTACTTGTATGGTAGAAAATTCAAGGTCATTACAGACCACGCAGCTTTAAAATGGTTGCTTGGATTAAAGGATCCATCTAGTCGTCTTACCCGTTGGGCCCTATGTCTTTCCGAAATGGATTTCGAAGTTATCCATAAACCAGGCAAAAAACACACGAATGCAGATTGCTTAAGTCGGAAAATAGCACTTTTGGAAGCAACAGGCCGAGATACTGAGGACTGGAGAAAGGCACAAGATGAGGATACAGAATGTAAAAAATACGCAACTCAAAAACAATTTTGCTTTGAAGATGGTGTATTATGCCGTAAAACAAAACTTGGACCGCGAATTGTTGTTCCCCAACACCTTAGACAAGAAATAATGGCTGAGGCCCACGATCATATCCTTGCAGGACACGGTGGACAGCGGACAACCGAAAGACGTGTAGCAGAGCGATTTTGGTGGCAAACCAGAAAGCAGGATGTTGCGCAGTACGTTCGTAATTGCATTGCGTGCGCACAACGAGCTGAACTTTCTCGTTCAAAAATACCCTTACAGAGGCTCCCCGAGGCTTCATGTCCATTTCAAATCTGCGGAGTCGATCTCTACGGGCCATTTCATAAAACACCTGCTGGTAATAAGTATGTCCTTACAATTATAGATCACTTTTCACGCTATCTAGCTATGGTGAGTCTCCCAGATCAGCAAGCAAATACAGTTGCCCAAGCTTTAGTTAACAACTGGATACTTAAATTTGGAGTACCTGAAGCTATTATCACAGATCAGGGATCTAATTTTATGTCTGAATTAATGAAACAGCTATGCCACTTATTAAAAATACGCAAATTACGCACAACTCCGTTACACCCTCAGTGCAACGGGCGCACAGAAAGAGTTCATCGGACAATTGGCAAGATGCTTAGTTATTATATTAACGAACAACATTCTAATTGGGATACGTATTTACCAATAATCGTGTCGGTATACAACGCCAAAACGCATGAAGCAACTGGCATGTCACCTTATGAAGTGGTCTATGGGAAAAAAATGCCGTCCCCTTTTGATGTAATCAGGCAGAAAAACGGAAAAGTCGGAGAAACAGTAAGAGATTTCAGTCGAATGATGAAGGAGGTATGGAAAAAGGTTCAAAAATCTAATACAAAGGCTTTGGAACGACAGGAAAGATTAGGTAATACCCAAGCTAAATATCCAAATTACAAAATCGGTCAGTGGGTTATGCTTTCAACTCCTTACATAGCTAAAGGAAAAACGAAGAAATTTGTAACAAACTACAGAGGTCCTTATCAAATTATTGAGATCACGTCACCAGTCAACGTTAAATTGCAACTGCCCACCCGAACTACCATTGTCCATGCAAGTCGTTTAAAACCTTTTAAGGGCGCTCCAGATGTAATTCCTTCAACAATAGTGTCTGCTTTTCCGAAGGGTGGAGGAAGTTCCCGTAAAGGAAAAAGAGTGGCCACGCCAGCACAACATACAGACATGGCACCATACAATCTTCGTTCAAGGGTGCGAATGTCCTAGTTGAATCTTAGTAGACTGTAGTATACATATGTAAATAATTAATAAATTATAATGGTTTATTTAAAAAAAAAAGTTGAACATAGAAAAACGTAGATCTTGTAGTTAACAATGTATTCCTTCTGTTCTTTGTTTTTGTTTTTACTAGGTTTGTAGGTTCATAACCATGTTGTTTGCTTTTTTCAGAAAACGCCATGCAAGCATTTCCTACATAAAACCTATCCTACCTCAATGACTCCCTTGACAGTTCCCTTCTGAAGTCATAAACTCACAGCAAGGCAAAATTGATGCCAATGTTATGATGCAAAAGGTCTTAAAATTAAAAGGTGAACGCAAAACTAAAATTATAATGCTAGGAACGGGTATATCTGGAACCTTTGTGTTGGTGTTTCTGCTTTGTACCGTTTTCCTGTTATTTGAGACGAAAAAATAAGCCAAATAATAATATACCACTTCATCAAATCCCTGTTAACTGGATACCACACTCTTAACTGGTGTACTTCAGCAGTTACTTTTGAGCATTAGTGTATTAATTTTGTTTATTGTACTTCATTCTTTATTAAACAGTCTCTTGTTAAAATAAACAATACTGTAGAATAGATATTCTTGCATTAGTATAGGGTAGATTAAACAGCTGTTGCTATCTAATTTTCTAAGTGCAAAATCTGTTTTTAGTTTATTCATTGTCATCAAGATTTGTTACACTTATTACAACCATTTATGTAAGAACTATGTGATTCATGACCGTACAGTGCTTTTGTAAAGTGATAAAGTATTTTCCACGTACTTAATGTGAAGCGTGTGCAATCTTCTAAGTCGAGAGTTTTCAGTGCTTGTGCTTTTTCCGTGTGAAGAGTGGAGGAATATTGAGTGGTAAATTCGAGGGCGAATTTCTCCGAAGGGTGGAGGAATGTTGAGTGTTAATTAAGTAAATAAATTAGTGAAATCAAAGTGAACTAAGAAAGTAGAATATAAATGGAAAACTTGGTTTAGTTTAGAGAGTTACATACTGGCATTCAGCGGGCAGAACAGAAGAAACAATGACCGTGGAGTCAGCGAGTTCCACATAAGCGGGCGCTGTCGATTCAGCCGTCAGGGCATCGCCCGACCGGCTCACGTGTTTCTAAGTTGTCGCATGAGCAAAGGCCTCCGCCTACATTCCAAGAGCCAACGACCCAGGTCAAGAAGATTCTTCGAGAAGCTTTTCAACGTGACAGAAGAGGCAATGGCCGTGAAGTCGTTCACCCCCAGTGAACTGAAGTGAATAAATACGCGAGACGCGGTGGGCCCGACAGATGAAGACAGATGAAGACAGGCGGAGACGAAGACGAGAGACGAAGGAAGAAAAGAAGAGTAGCAGTAGTTTTCAGTCAGTTTCGGTGCTGAAGACCGTCATGCAAGAAGAGACTGCATCATGCACAGACGCACCAAGTCCGCCGCTGTAATGGAATAGCGAGCAGCAGCCGCGGCGCCAGAAGACAGAAGTTAAAAGGTATTGGAAGTCTGGTTTTTACATACCCGGGTGACTCGTGAGGACGGGAAGGAGACGGCCTCACATCAGTAGTTACCTGTGAGCTGGGATGAAGACCTGACAGCCGAAGACTGGCAAGCGGGAGTCCGTGGTTCGAGTTCGGGACACTGGCCTTGCCCCGCCGCGCCGCTCCGCTGGTCGACGCACAACACACGCGGCCGCTTAGAGAAGAGAAACACTGGGACGCCACATTCAAGGTATCACCATTGGATGCACGACGTCGCTCGCAATAATTAAACGGGCCACCTCGCGCTGCGCGTCTCCGGTCAGCTGGGCGAGACGGCGACACGAGATTCACACCGCTACGCGTAATCAGACGCCGCCGCCGCCGCCGCCGCCGCCGCTGTCGCAGCAGAAGGCTACGCAAACGACACGGCTGCCGCTCTCCGAACCAGAACGTCCTAGTAAGATACAGTTGTACGAAACTTTCAATAAAAGTTATCTTATGTAAAAATGATGTTTCATTCGACCTCATACCCGAGCCAAGGAAGAACCCACCCTGCCCACATGTTGTTAAGAGAGAAAAGTTAATTTATTTAATATTTTCACCCTGACAGAATGCTTTAGAATGCTCATCCTGACAATTTACAGCATCAAAAGAGAAAACACAGTTACATTGAGTGACAGAAGTGTCACATTTAGTAACACAATTGTTACATTTAGTGTCATAAGCCGTCATAGTTGTTACAACATGAACGTCTTTAATTGGAGAGACTTCATGTAACAACAGTACGTGTTTGCCAAATTCGCACTATAATATTATCTCCTAAACGACAGAAATGGAATCTGATATCCAATGCTCTGACTAGCAAGCTAAGCTAACCATTACTTCTCTGACCATGTTAAGTGTAGATCGACACACACCAATTGAATGTATGTCAGGCCAGCTGTCATCCTATGTATTTTCAGCCATGCATTAAATCGCTCCATAGTACTTTTCTTCCGTAGTCCATCAGTATTCAAACTGTTACCCATATCAGCTTCAATTATCGAACCCTAATTTTAACGAATTTTCTGTTCTCCATATTACATGACTGTGTTGTAGAAGTGATAGCGATGTCAAAATACCGAAGCGTCTGTCGCTGTAACGACGCATCTTGAGGCTGCAGCAAGAACTTACCTAGCTATCTGGAAGTTTTGTTTAAAAATATGAAAGTACCGCCACTGCAAAAGGCATTTTATTTTGTCTTTGCCTGAAATATAGTGAAAATGAAACGGAGTTCGAGGCCGTAGTGCTTAACTGAACATGTATAAAGATTTGAATCAATATCAGATGAGTGAGAAATAAGATTGTAAGAATCCCAGATTATTGAAAAAGAAACATACATTCCTCAGAAAATGAACACAAAGGCTCGTATTTCACATACAAGTGCCCTTTTCATGTTCTCACAAATACTGAAGACAAGAAGAACAGCACCGTACTTGAGTTAATGCTCATGATATTCGACGAATGGAAAAGCAATGACGTAATAAACTTACAAGCGGAGTGACTGAATACAAATTGAATATTGATTCCCACTTATTCTACCGGAACTGTGGACTCTGGTAAAGAAATAATATGGTCCGTGTTGAATATGACTGCAAGATATCTCGAATAAATACATCTCATGTTCCACGAAAAAACACTACGCATATGCAGCGCAGGCGAGCAACCATCTCACCATAATCCAGAAAGGAGTCTCTTCGAGGTGCCCATTTCTCTATCACATAACAAATCGTCTATACTAAACCGATCGGCATGTCATCGTAGCACCAACTGGAAGAACAGTGTTGCTTTGTCCACTGTCATGCTGCTTTTGCTAAGCGATTCCACTTGTCAAACATTTCTATTGACTGGCTCAACTCAGAGTTTAGGCGACTTGATTAATACATGAGTTGCAGTCCCCATCCAGAAACATGTTTAGCAGATGGATAAGTTAATAAGGTTTTATGAGATGCATTCTTTGAGATATACGAGTGCTCATCGCTGCCTAAATAAATTATGGCATGCAAGGTGTCTAAATACTGACAACTTCCAAGTTATATTACAGAATGTATTGTTTTTTCGTGTTCTGACCATGAGTAAGCATCTTTGACGTTAAATGACTTGCTTCTTCCATACCGACAAAATACATTTACTCGCTAATCATTCATGCATATGAAAGAAAAAAGTATCATAGTAGTACAAGGTGGTTATATTTAAACTTTCTCTGTTTAACAGGTTCTAACACGTAAACTAATTACCGTACGAATACCAAACTTTGTAGCATTAATGTCAATTACGTGGGGAAGAGAAATAATGCAGAATCAATTCAATTGAAACACTTTTAATGTGCTGCTGCGGTCCACCATACCATTGCATACCGGTAACATTACTGCTACAAAAGGGGCTCAATACGCCATCCGTCAGTGTCCAGAAGTGTCTGAAAGCGCAAGGTTGCGTTCTGCACACCAGAACAAAGCATATCCGTACGTGTGCTAGCTATCTACCTCTCTTGACATGATGAGCTTCAGGTCAGTACATGTGTAGCGTGATGCACCCCGTCCTTCAGATAGCCACTTCTCCAGAAATCACAGGGAGTGCGATCAGATGATCGTGCCGCTCAAGGATTTGGAAACGATCGGCTGATACATCGATCGTTTCCAAATGTGTTTCGGAGAAGCAGGTGAACTTGACGAGCGATGTGCGGTGGGGCCCCATCTTGCATGAAAACTATTGAATACAAGGCATCTCCCTCCTGTAGGCGGGTATGGCATGCTAGCGAAGCATATCGCAGTAATGCTGGCCAGTCACACTGCACATCTTTGGTCCTTGAGCGCCAACCTGTTCAAAAAAGAATGGACCAATGATGAACGTAGGTGTGAAGCCACACCATACCGTGACACGTTTACGATACAGACGAACTTCATGCACACTGACTGGAGGGGAAGATAGCCGCTCCCGGCAATTCTATATGTTCACATCACCAGTCGGAGAAAAATGAGCTTCGTCTGTCCATAGGATGGTCCAGGGCCAGACCTCGTCAACTTCAATCATTGTGAGAAAATGGAGATCGAAGTCAATACGTAGTTGTGCGTTCTGTGGTGCAAGCTGCTGTATGATATGGATCTTTTACGGGTACCATTTGAGATTGGTACTAAGCACCTTCCGTACTGTGGACCAGGGGATGTTCGACTATCGTGACGCAGCACGCGCACCGCCTGACGATCGGGAATTACACGGAGATTTGTCTGCCATAGCAACAGCGATTTCTTCAACCACCTGTGGTGCGACCGGTCGTCGGCCTCTTCCCGGAGCGACGCCCAGTTCTCCAGTTTGTTCCAACTTCTTCATCATGCCCCGTACAGCAGGTGGAGAAAGAGGACCCATACGTACTCCTTTCAGCCGGCGATATTCGCGAAGTTCAGCTGCAGCATTACTGTTGTTTTGTTAATAGAGCTTCACCAATAATGCCCTGCTCCTTTTGTCCAAGTTCATGTTGACACGTCAAGAAGTGCACTGCGACTGGTCCAGTGTGTGAGACTACGAATCACGATGACCGATCACGTCACCTGGTGGCCATAGTTGGAACTGAACGATGGCAGCGAGACGTATGAAAATCATGCACCTCATGCTCCGAACATGATTGCTATCAAGTTTGGTACTCGTTGGGAAATTAGTTCCCGCGATATAACGTGTTAAACAGGGAACGTTTAAATATAACCGCCCGGTATTTGGTGACAGTGAATATTACGGAGGAATTAATGTGTTATTCATGTCTCACTTTTTTGTCGTTTCCACACAGCTCCGATTTATGCAAGCATTCATATGACAATGGTAGGCGTGTATCTGTACAATGACACTCTTCTGAGCCGGCCGGTGTGGCCATGCGATTCTAGGCGCTTCAGTCTGGAACCGCTTGACCGCTACGGTCGCAGGTTCGAATCCTGCATGGATGTGTGTGATGTTAGTTAGGTTTAAGTAGTTCTAAGTTCTAGGGGACTGATGGCCTGAGATGTTAAGTCCCATAGTGCTCAGAGCCATTTGAACACTCTTCTGAAACGACGAGTTTAGTGATTCATTTAATACGCAGCTGGGGGAATGCTTTCACCATTGCATCACTAAAAAGGAGTGCACGAATTTAGGTGGCTTCCAGGTCCTGTGCAAAAGGTTTGTTGATAATTGCCCATTCGATCTAAGGCCCTTGCCAGTTTCACCCAGTTGATCAAACCGAACGAGGTGACACGAATGTAACACGCAGGACTGGGAAGATGGCGCAGTTCGGATTCCCATACAACCATCCATACTCAGGTTTTCCGTTATTTCCCGTAAACCTCTTAAGGTGATGGCATGACCGATTTCCCATCCTCCCCTGTCCCAGCTTGTGTTCCGTCTCTTACACTTCGTCGGTGACGGACTATAAATCCTTCTTCCTTCCTTATTAGCCGGTCGCTGTGGCCGAGCGGTTTTAGTCACTTCAGTCTGGAACCGCGCTGCTGCTACGATCGCAGGTCCGAATCATGTCTCGGGCATGGATGTGTGTGATGTCCTTAGGTTAGTTAGGTTTAAGTAGTTCTAAGTCTAGGGGACTGATGACCTCAGATGTTAAGTCCCGTAGTGCTTAGAGCCATGTGAACATGAACCTTCCTTATGTTATATTAAAATTGATTTCAACAATAGTTACTGTTCAATTCATGCTGTTTGCGGCAGTGAGTGTAATGAAATGGTTGAAAGAATGCCTAATCTCTCCATCTTGCTGCTTGTCGTCTTTTTCCATTTACAACCGTGCGGGAAAGGGTGTCCTCTTTTCGTCTCAAGAAAACGAGGTACAACATAAATTTTCCATCTGCTAATAATAGTTTTTGGTATCCCCAAGGCGGAGCCATACCATTAATGAATCATCATTTACCGATGATGATGAGCAAACTGTCACTCAGGCCAGTGTTCGATCTTCCTTTAAGCTGTTCATGCTGTTTGAAAGTTGCTCCGAGCGCAATGGTCATAAAATAGCTGAAGTGTACATCTGAGAAAACTGCTTCCGTCGTTAAGTGCTGATGCAAAAGAATGGACCTCAAAATGGAATGAGAAAACTCGATTTGCAGAGATGACGACCATACAGTCAGTCCTTCATAAATCTTGGCTTAAGGGTCTTTGATCAAAAATCAGGCTGCGGCTCGTCCTGTATGAACAAAGATTTGTTTCATAACGAGCACTGCACTTCCGCTTCACGACTGTGACCTAAGACAGATCCCAGACTTTCAGTATATATTAGCATAGTTAAAAATATTGCACAGGAAGTAGCTTAATTTTTTTCATGGAGCACCCCAGCGGGATAAAAGGAGTGAGTCGTGAGGAAATTCTTCAGTTTGGGCTTCAAAGTGAGAGGATTATTGTTATTTTAATTTCTTGTGGCAGCTTATTGAAAATGAACACAGCAGACTAATGCACGCCTTTCTGCAAAAGAGTGAAGGATGCCGATTAGATTTCTACCTAGTTTTAACTGAGTGAATGTTATTTCTTGGGAATAAGCTCACATTGTTAACAACAAACGGCTCTAAAGAAAATATCTTTTGAGAAGCCAATGTCAAAATTCTCAGACTCCTGAAGAGTGGATGACAAGAGGTTCATGAACTTACACCATATATTGCTCGAACTGTCCGTTTCTGAGCCAAAAGTACTCTTTGCGAATACGAAGAAAGTTATCCCAGAATATAATGCTCTGTGTCATAAGCGAATGGAAATGAGCAGAGGAGATTAAGTTTCGTTTTTTATTATCACCTATTGCAGATACTGTTCTAAAGGTAAACATGGCAGTATTCAATTTCTAAACAAGATCTTAAACATGGGCTCTCCATGACAGTTTATCGTCTATCTGAGCACATAGGAATTTGGATTGCTCAGACACACTAATCTTGTGTTTATTTAAATAGCAGAAAAGGTTAGTGCTTTGTCACTTGTCCACTGTTTATCCTAAGTGGATACTGTAGAAAACCATCATACCGCAGATACTCAGTGGCCCTCTCTCTCGTGTTTTTAGGGTTGCATACCTCAGTCAGTGAAAACGGACCACTTATAGGATGGCTTTATTGTCAGCTTCTCTCTCCGCCTGTTAACCCCTTTCCCGCAGGAACGGGTAGGCATGTGAAGTTGAAATTTATGTCACATATTAAGCTCTATGCTCACTTGGCGGCATAAATAATTTTATATTCCAAATTCATGTAATAAAAATATATGGCCATTTGCGTCACATTTTGATACTCCTAGCTATCACGTTTGTCTCACTAAATTTTATTTCGTGATCACCGTCTCTGAAAACGTGTTCCGCTAGAGCTGATTTGTCAATTTGTCCCAATCTACAGTTCCTTTTGTGTTCCGTTAGACGGGTATTAAGACTCCTCTTAGTTGTTCCAATATATTATTTTTTATTATAATTTATATTGGAACAAGTAAAAGGAGTGTTAATACCCGCCTAAAGGAATACAAAAGGAACTGTAGATTGGGACAAATTGACAAATCAGCTGTAGCGGAACACGTTTTCAGAGACGGTGATCACGAAATAAAATTTACTGAGACAAACGTGATAGCTAGGACCTCACATTATTATGTATAGATAAGCTATAGAGATCTACAAGCACGGAAATAATTTTAATAGAAAAGAAGAAGGATTAAAACTAGACAAGATATGGCGGTCGACTTTGTACCAACGAAGTGACAATCGATTACCTGTAATCGAGAGAGATGGCACTAGCCAGAGGTAGTTTTAAAGTCGAAAACGCGTGACAAGTGGTGACGCCATCTAAGCGCTCTATATAAGCGGGACCACCAGCGCCTAGCAGCCAGTCGCCGACTCACCTCAGAAGATGTTGCCCGCAATAAGCAACGAAACGTCAGGGAGGAGAAGAAGTTTTATATATGGACCACGGCAATTCAGCCCGGAAGTTTTAATTAATGAAGACGCCGGCCGTGAAAGCTTACATGTTATGATCATGTTAGAACGTGTAATGTTCTACTTGCTACACAATTCCTGTCGCACCATTCTGAAAAAGAATTCAGCTGTGTTGCGGCTCGCGTTGGTGCCATTGGTAGGTTGGCCTCGTGTAATAGGGATAGTGTCGTCTCGTTTTCTTCTACTGTTTACTGGCGCCACTACGTTTGCTAGCGTTGCCTGCCAGCGAGTGGCAGCAGCAGCGGTTATCGATATCTAGTTCGGTGGTACTCTCTTTTAAGGAACGTCAAGTGTTTTCCGGGAAGGGAGTGTGTTAGGGAGTTCGGTTGGGACGGAGCAGCAGTGAGGTCCGGCAGCACGGGGACATGGCAGGACCACTTGCAGCGTGTGGGCATGGCCGGATCGAGGGGCTGTAGTTGCGAGGCTACGACCTCATTGTCCACCGGACCCAGGTCGTTTGAGTTGAGTGAACATTAGCCCAGTAGTAAAACTCCACTATTTTGAGATCACGCCATTTTTTCACGCTTTGCTGCTCGCAGGGTCGCTGACACGAAGACAACTAGTGGAGTGTTTGGAGATGGCTAAATCAATTAACCCTCCTCCGCTTCTTATTATTAATCATTGAATTTCTTGTGTTTATTGCTGAAGTTCAACGAGCGGTATTTTTCTGCCTAGTAGCCCCTAACGCCCCAGTTACCTGCCCTGGATGTTAGCGTATTTTCGAGGCAGTGTACCTTTCCTCACCTTGCCGCTGCTGGCCGGAAAGGCGTGTAGTTGATTAGCCTCCTTGATTGTGGTCCGGATGTATTGTTTCTGTTGGACTGCTTTGGCCGTAGTGGTTCCTTCTGCTTCTGGATGTTCTAAACGCCAGATTCTGAAGACGCAGTACTGTCCGCCGGTTGGGCCTTGCCTGGTTTATTCCATCGCTGTATTGGTTATCAGACGATAGGTAGATTTTGTACGAGTGCTGGTCTGCGTTTAAACTGTCACTAGTTTGAGTTGCCATCCGGTTAAGTGAATACAACTCTTGGCTGCCTGGCTCATCGGTTACGAAGTTGAGCGACTTTACCAGGCTGATCCTTGTCATGATTGTTTAAAAAAAATATTTTAATTTTGAGTTATTACTATTGGGGTCTTCAGCAGACAAATAAGTTGAATTTCTGGTCAATAAGGCCCTCAGCCGTGAGTGCAACTTGCTTAAGAATTATTTTGTTGGACATTGTGTCTCAACAGTCAATTTTGATAACCGTTCCTTATTGTCAACCTTATTTGCAATTGGTTCCAAATAAAGTGTACGTGATTAAAAAAAAAACTGAACAACCATCGGTACCTGAGAAAGGACCCGTCCACACCAAATCCTGCCTTCCCTAAGTCTCGTGTTTCAAGAATGCTGTTCACTGCTTTCGTCACGTTTACGCTCAGAGGTGCCACGCGAGTTAATCGTTTTTATCCCTTTTGCATATGGCTACAGCAGAATCAGAGTAGTGAAACACATACAGGGTGAATCAGAAAGGTTCAAATGGCTCTGAGTACTATGGGACTTAACTTCTGAGGCTCAGTCCCCTAGAACTTAGAACTACTTAAACCTAACTAAACTGAGGACATCACACACATCCATGCCTGAGGCAGGATTCGAACCTGCGACCGTAGCGGTCGCGCGGTTCCAGACTGTAGCGACTAGAACCGCTCGGCCACCCCGGCCGGCCAGAACCAGAATCCCACTAAGAAATTTTCAGACGCTGTTCAGGGATACCGTCTGAGTATTTTGGTATAAGGCATCTACGGCCCCAACAGCTTGTTACAGAGTAATAATTATATAAATGCTTGCTGCATCGGGACGTCATGCGGAATCAGCGGCGACTAGTGAAATGTGTCCCGGACCGGGATTCAGACTCAGACGTATCCGAAAGAATAGACACCACGTATCTGTATAATTGATTCGCCTCGATGGACAATGAATCCAACACCTTCAGTGCGGATGCACAATTACGTTCGATCTCCTGCGAGAATCTCAAAGTAGCGGGCATGGAGTACATGAACGAGGACTGAAGATAGTGGCGCTGGGTGGAAGTGTGGATCGGTCGAGAGCGGTGCCGAGGTAGTCCTCGCAGTAGCGATAAGCACTGTGTCCGGATGGCGCTGTGGTTAATGCACTGCTTAATAAGCAGTAGTCCTCCGGTTCGAATCCCGGCCCGCCACTCATTTTCACTCGTCGCCGCTGATTCCGCGTGACGTCCCGATGCAGCTGACATCACACAGTTCCTTCTTTTTCTTTCTCACCCCTTCACCTTCAGTTTACATAAAATGTAATTATAATTTTGCTACCGCAATCACCCTTGTTTCCGTGAAAATGTCTTCACAGCAGCGAAGAGGCCTGTAATATGCAATAATCAAAACGTACAGCACACAACATAGATTAACCCAAAAATTCTCAAAAATAGTGTGATGTGATTACCACCTGTACGGAAACAGCTCAACTTTGCATCGTTGTGCCGGTCTTCCGTTGCATTCCATGTATCCTCTCACGAGGAACATTTAGGCGAATTCTTCGTCAGTAAATCTGTCCATAGTACTGTCGTGTATTACTGCTATCGCACGACTAATACTGCCGGAAAACAAAACCATAGACAAAAACGAGCATTACTACTGTGAAAAGCCAAAGAAACTGGTACACCTGCCAGATATCGTGGAGGGCCCCCGCGAGCACGCAGAAGTGCCGCAACACGACCTGGCATGGACTCGACTAATGTCTAAAGTAGCTGGAGGGAATTAACACTATGAATCCTGTAGGGCTATCCATAAATCCGTAAGAGTAAGAGGGGGTCGAGATTTCTTCTGATCAACACGTTGTGAGACTTCCCAGTTATGCTCAATAATGTTCATGCCTCGGGACTTTGCTCCTGGAGCCACTCTGTAGCAATTCTGGACGAATGGGGTGTCGCATTGTCCTGCTGCACTTACTAAGTCCCGTGGAATGCACAAAGGACATGAATAGATGCAGGTGGTCAGACAGCTTGCTTAGTACGCGTCACCGGTCAGAGTCGTATCTAGACGTCACGTCACGTTGAACTATTCTCTTCAGTCGTCGTTGGTCCCGTTCTTGCAGGATCTTTTCCCGGCCGCAGCGATGTCGGAGCTTTGATGTTTTACCGGATTCCTGACATTCACGGCACAGTCGTGAAATGTTCGTACCGGGAAATCCCCACTTCATCGCTACCTCGGAGATGCAGTGTCCCATCCCTCATGCGCCGACCACGTTCAAACTCAGTTAAATCTTGATAACCTGCCATTGTAGCAGCAGTAAGCGATCTAACAACTGCGCCAGACGCTTGTTAAGTTATATAGGCGCTGCCGACCGCAGCGCCGTATTCTGCTTTTTTACATATGTCTGTATTTCAATGCGCATGCCTATACCAGTTTCTTCGGCGCTTCATTGTAAAAGGAAACTTAAGAGCTGTGAGGTAATTAATGTGCCGATGGGAACAAGACACACAGCAAATACCTTCTACAGTTGAACTGTTGTGCACTAAGCTAACCGGGTAAAGAAACCAAACGAGGTGCAATAGCTCTATAATAAGCCGGAGAACGTTGGTCCCTTACACGAAAATACTCAGGACGTATCCCTCAGCAACCTCTGAAAGTGTTTCGGTGTCGGTGTATGGCTCGCTTCTAATATCATCGCTTTAAACGGCAATCTGCATAACAGTTCCACTAATCAGGTTTTTTTATTTAATTAAGTTGCTAGGTAGCTCACGTATCAGTTCACCTACAAGTATTCCCGTTTTATTCGATTCACAAATCCCGCTACTTACAACGTTATGAGTGAAATGTAGTATACTGTTGAATAACGAACTGAAAAGCTTTTCATTTGCCTAGTTACCGAAGAAACATCATAAATTCACTGAGCGTTTGTGCTGGACCCTTTCAGGTGAAAATATCGTCTCGTGTTTGAATATACATCTTTATTAAAGAGTTTACAGTGTAAGAAAATTATGCTTACAATAACTGTAGCTTTTGGTGTAGAAAAACCAACATAAATCTTCTGATTAATGAATATCACGAACTAGTGTCGCCAGAGTATTATGGTTCAAATGGATCTGAGCACTATGGGACTTAACATCTGAAGTCATCAGTCTCGTAGGCTTAGAACTACTTAAATCTAACTAATCTAAGGAAATCACACACATCCATGCCCGAGACAGGATTCGAACCTGGGACCGCAGCAGCAGCGCGGTTCCGGACTGAAGCGCCTAGAACCGCTCGGCCACAGCGGCCGGAAAGAATATTGTGCTGCCACTAATTTAATTCATGTTTTATTTTCTATACATCAAGAACTTCATGGCAACGATCCTCATAATCATCTCAAGTTACTCGTGTATTCATGGTCTCGTGATCAAAGCTAAATAAATGTGACATGTGAGTAAATAATGGGTCAAGCGCGAAAAAGGAAAATTTGAGTTACTGGTGAAATTCCGCTGTAAATTCCAAGACCTATAACATATTCTGATACAATGGCAGAAAAGCGGGAAACAGTGTTTACAGCTGTCCAAAAATGGTACTCCTGTCAAGACGAACACCGGTGTTTAAATAACTAGTCATGCGCCAACTCTCTGTAAGTATCCTGGCGTGCACTTGCCCAAATTGCTAACAGCCCTGTGGTTTGTTGGGAAGAATAGGGCACTGCTAAAGTAATTATTACATGCGAATAATAGATAATATTGCAAAATAGAAAGGAAAACTGTCCCAGAACGGAGGAAGAGAGGTGTAGGAAGTGCTCAAAATGAAAGTAAGGAACTAAGCAGCGAAAGAAAGGAATATACTTTAAAAAACAGTGTTGTGGTTCTAACTAAAGACGCTTCCAAGACCAGGTACACCTTAACTGTCATTTCTACAGGTATTAAAAGGATTGGCAGCAATGTAAATCATGTTTTTAATCCAGTATTGAAACGAATTTCGTATCGACAAAAATCGTCTTTCTGATTATGAAGTTATAGTTAACTACTAGCATACAATCATTTACTTACCTAATTGAAAAGACTTACTTTACGGAAGCTAAACAGAAGTTTTTTAGCGAAAGGACGCTCTATTATGTCTTGCGATCGTAATTTTTCTCATATTGAGAAACTATAGAAGCTAACTCTGTGTGAAGTACCGAAGGATTTACTTAGCCCCGTCAGTGAATCTACGCCCACAACACTATTCACGGTGACTGTTAGAGATTTTTATGATTTTAAGTCAGCTGCTGAAAAAAAATACGAATTTCACCACTATACATACTGCAGAAGCACAGAAGATCAGGCTGACTCCTGAACGGCTAGAGGTACTGAAAGTTCGGCCAACTCTTAACGCAATTAAAGAGTTCTCAGAACATTGTATCTTGAATAGGAACGTGAAACTTTCTGATGTTCAACAGGTGCAGCTGGACACACTACACTGTGAACCTAGGATGTCTGCAGAAAAGAGATGGGATTTAGCTAAGATGATGTAAAAGAGGAGAATGAGTAGTTTTAGAAGAACCTTGTGAAATGAGTTAAAATGGGTATGATGGCACCTGTATCGTTATTTATGTTAAAGCCATTGTATACAGAACTTTTCATTTTCTTCAGATTTTGTAACATTTTGTTCTTAAACATACTTACGTAGAACAAAAACACATTCATGGCGTGAAACCAGCATAGTTTTTATGTTTGTGTCAAAATCCCCAAATTTTTCACCGCTTTTGTATAACTGCTGTAGTACTTTGTTGACTATCTCTAAGTCAGATTTTTGGTGCTTGACCCAGTATTTACTTACATGCCACAATTCCAGATGAATCACTCTTAACGAATAAAAGTAGGTCACTTACACAATATGCAGCACTGGAACCCACACTGAACATCTGCATCCTTCATCAAATGCATATGGTGCAAACTAATAGGCGGCGTTGTTTTGTGCTCGTTTTGGACGGATGACCGTATGTAAATTTTCTAGAGTAAGTAATAACTATTATTTCAAAAGCCTAGAATTTTTTTGATTCTCGCAAGACGGCTGCCAAGAACTATACTCAAGAAGAGTACAAGAAGTATTAGATCGAAATTACAGTGGGTACTGCATCCGAAGTTAGAGTACAAATCTTATATCTAAAAAGAGTAAGAATCTTTAAAGAGAAAGTATTGTAATGTATGAGAACTCGCGAAAAATGTGTCAGAACGGATAAAAAAAGACTCAGGGACATTAACTAAGAAATACTATTCCTTTACAGGTTAAAGATTAATAAATGTATTGATGTTGAACGTTAAACATTCAGAATGTGTACTAGACCAATACCTGGTACTGTAAATTATGAATATTTATAAACAAATAGAAAAATGAAAATTTTAATGTACGTAATTTTTTTCTTGTGGAGCTCGAATATGAAGATAAAAATAAGGGTATATACACACATCAAAAAAAGTTTTGCATGACCCCGGTTCCCAGAACTCCTGAAGATAGATGTTGACTGTGGATATTGTATCACAGACACAGTCCATTTGACGGTTCAGATATGTCACTAAACCCACCCAAAGGTGCAAATAAGCATGCATGAGCAGCGCACATTAGACGGAGGGGGTCTGACAGCCGATCAGTTCTAGTCATTCCACCAGGAAGGAGGTACACGGCACGTGTTGTCTGTAGTTCACCAAGCCTTGACGGTCAATACCGCGGTTCGATCGCGTCAGCATTGTTACTTTGTCCCAGGAACCGCTCTCAACAAGAGAAGTGTCCAGGCGACTCGGAGTGAACCAAAGCGATGTCGTTGGGACATTGAGGAGATATAGAGAGACTGAAACTATCGATGACATGCCTCGCTCAGACGGCCCAATGGCTACTACGTCAATGGAAGACCGCTCCCTACGGATTATGGCTCAGAGGAACCCTGACAGCAGCGCCACCATGTCGAATAATGCTTTTTGTACAACCACAGGACGTCGTGTTACGACTAAAACTGTGCGAAATAGACTGCGTGATGCGCAACTTCACTCCCGACGTCCATGTGGAGGTCCATCTTTGCAACCACGACACCATGAACCGCAGTACAGATGGGCCCAACAACATGCCGAATGGACCGCTCTGGTTTAGCATCACGTTCTTTTCACCGATGAGTGTCACATATGCCTTCAACCAGACAATCGTCGGGGACGTGTTTGAAGGCAACCTGGTCAGGCGGAACGCCTTAGACACAGTGTTCAGCGAGTGCACCAAGGTGGAGGTTCCCTGCTGTTTTCGAGTGGCGATATGTGGGGCGGACGTACTCTGCTGGTGGTCATGGAAGGCTCCAGAACGGCTGTACGATAGGTGAATTCCATCCTCCGACCGAAAGTGCAACCATATCGGTAGCATATTGGCGAGGCATTCGTCTTCATGGACGAAAATTCGCGCCCCCATCGACACATATTGTGAATGACATCCTTCAGGATAACGACATCGCTCGACTAAAGTGGCCAACATGTTCTCCAGACATGAAACCTATCGAACATACCTGGAATTGATTGAAAGGGGCTGTTTATGTAGGACGTGACCCACCAACCACTCTGAGGGATCCACGCCGAATAGCCGTTGAGGAGTGGGACAATCCGGACCAACAGTGCTTTGACGAACTTGTGGATTTTATGCCACGGCGAATAAAGGCATGCATCAATGCACGAGGACGTGCTACTGGCATCAGAGGTACTGGTGTGTACAGAAATCTGGAGCACCACCTTTGAAGATCTTGCTGTATGGTGGTACAACACGCAATGTGTGGGTTTCGTGAGCAATAAAAACGGCGGAAATGATGTTTATGTTGATTTGTATTCTAGTTTTCTGTACAGGTTCCGGAACTCTCGGAACCGAGGTGATACAAAACATTTTTGATGTGTTTATTTTAACAAATCAAATACCATGTTCATCTCAAAGTGTATTGTGCTGTCCTGTAGACCCCTCTCTTTCAAGTGAATGTCATCTTCATCGATATGGGTTCTCGGAGCCAATGGCTCACTCGTCTACCCTTCGCATGGTACAAAGCTTTACTCGTCGCCTGGGCACGTCAACACCGACAATGGACTGTTGATGACTGGAAACGTGTTGTCTGTTCAGACGAGTCCATTTCAACTTGTAACAAGCGGACGGACGTGTACGGGTATGGAGACAACCTCATGAATTCATGAACCCTGCGTGTCAGCAGAGGACTGTTGAAGCTGGTGGAGGTTCTACATCGGTGCAGGATGTGTGCAGTTGGAGTGATGTGAGACCCCTCGTACCTCTAGATACGACTCTGACGGGTGTCACGTACTAATCATGCTGTCTGATCACCTGCATCCATTCATGTCCATTGTGCATTCCGACGGACTCGGTCAATTCCAGCAGAATAATGCGACACCCCACACGTCTAGAACTGCTACAGAGTGGCTCTTCTGAGTTTAAACACTTCCTCACTACAAAACTCCCCTGACATGAACATTATTGAGCATATCTGGGACGCATTGCAACGTGCTCTTCAGAAGAGATCTCCGCCCCCTTGTACTCTTACGGATTTATGGAGAACCCTGCAGGATTCATGGTGTCAGTTCCTTTCAGCACTACTTCAGACATTAGTCGAGTCCATGCCACGTCGTGTTGCAACACTTCTGCGTTCTCACTGGGGCCCTATACGATGTTAGGTAGGTGTACCATTTTCTTTGGTTCTTCAGTGTAGTTCCCCTTGTCATCCCACGCCAAGGCTATTCTGTTATGTTCCGAGTACCCGCAGACAATATTTTGCTTGGGTACGGAAATTAGTGCATAACAATGTGCGATTGAAATGAGGCGGCAATGGGAAACGTATTACAAAGATGAAGTGCGTAGGACAGTACGATTCTTGTGGACATAACATCAAAACACCCATATTCGCTGTGAAATACTGGCGGTACATGGACCAAATGCAACGCCGCTTCCATCCGCAGTGAAATGATGCTAACTGTGAATTTTAAAACTTCAGTGGCTCACTTGAGAACGACCAGCAGGAGCCCAGGTGAAATATCGTGGGATGCGTTGAACGACCACCGGCTGCCAGCCCGAAATTTGTTTGAATAATTATTTGACTAAAGCCGCACTGACGTAGTTGAAGCTGGTCGGAAATACAGTTATGACACCGTGCGGTTTCCATCTCTTCTACAGGCCGAAAGAACATCTGAGGAAAAGAGATTTCCCAACAGAAAGAACGTTCACACAGCGGTACTCGGGTGGCTCCGTGACCAACGAACGGATTTCTATAGTAGATTAATCGAGCGATTGGTAGAACGTTCCGAATGTTGTTTACAGTGACTTGGGGACTATGTTGAAAAACAGTTATATATTTGCGTCACTCCAAAGTGTAGTTTACCATTCCTTTAAAGTTAGTTGACCTGCCATAATGAAGTGCAACTTTCTTCTTGAAGTCCCCACGTAATCTATAACACCACCGCAGTTGCCGATAAGAAGTACTTTAGTTTCGACTACCGATTCGTTCATTGAATAACCTCATGTAAGATGTATGTAGTTCCTTGGGGAATTGTTAGACAGGAAAACAGTTTCAGTAGCATATCATTTTACGCCAAGACTGATGGGAGAATACTAACTAGTACACTATAACAATTGCTCTCGTGCCTAGTAGCACTGTGCGTCCAATTCAGTTATCAGCTACGGGCATGAAATACTGTTAACCACTTGCTTGTCGACATGAACGATGTAGATCTTGCTCATTTCGGCTTTCGTTTTTCTCCTGTGCTGCCACGGAGGTAGGGTCTTGCGTGAAGGTATTGATAGCTACGCTAGTATAATGCAAAAAGTGCACCAAATTATTCATCATACAGAACAACGTAGTCTCAAAACAGCCTTAAGCCTGTGATCAGTTGTGGGATATCCCGTTAAAATGAATTCCAAGGAGGCATGCAATAATTCAGCAGCACATAGTTTTGCTAGCTCATGTGTACCTCTTTCACTGATTACGGAACGTTACATACCGTTCCAGTAATTTGCAGTCCGCGTTACACGCTCAAGTTGCAGCGAAGCTGAATGTGGAAATCGTTCGTCCCCGGTAAACCAAAAATGGCTTTACATCGCCGAATCAATTCATCATGTTGTGAATCGCTGCTTTCCCCTCATCTTGCTTCACACTTGCCAACAGGTGTTTCAAATCTCCAGTTAAGTTCCCATACTGAATTGATGTATTTGGCTGAATAGCAACGTATTTTAGCTCTTTCTCAGAAGAGCATTAGCCTAAAATTGACGGAAACAGGAATACTGGGAATTTCAGAGACTTGACAATAGTTCCCTGTAGTACAGTAAACGTCCTCAAATAATGGGTCTGCAATGACGTTATTGGCGATTCAAGAAATAATCGATTTAGCTTGACTTTGTCTCATCAGAAACATTCAGTTTCTTTTAATTTGCGTTGAAACACTTATTTTATATTTTAATATCTGTCATGTTGCTGGCCTAGAGCACCAGTGACGACATTAAATTTAATTACAGGGGTTACCAATGTATGCATTCTCTCTTCTCTCTGCAGTTAAGTCTTGCATTACTGGAAAGGACCGCAGACGAACACTTTACCCTTCTTGTCCTTTAAAATATTGAGGAAGTGACTGTCGAGATCTTTCAGTATCCAAGGGTGACTCACTACAATGGTTTCTTTTCTTTCTCCCTCTTTCCATATTTCACCAGATAATAATATACATCACCTTCGCGTCAGACTACGCCACTTGACTAGCGAAGTATTTGGTGCATAACCCCATTTCTGTATTTCCCCGAAGAGCATGCCATTTCATACTGCGAGAGCTATTCGGAAAGTAAGGAACGACAGGTCGCGAAATAGAAACCACAGTGAAAATCAAAACTGTACTATTTGCAACAGTTAGCTACAACTTCCAGCTACTTATCTCCATACTCACCGAACCGACTTAGACGTTTGTCGTAGCTATGTACCAACTTTCAAATACCTTCGTTATAGAAGTCAGCCGCCAGTGATTTCCGCCAATTCTCTACGCTGGCCTATAGCACGTTGTCTGTGCCAAAATGTTGTCTTCATAGCCAGCGGTCATGTGAGCAGAGATGAAACTCAGTGGGAGACAATTACGGGCTGTATTGTGGGTAATCAAACATTTTCAGTTGAAATCGATACAGGAGTATCTTCATTGCCGCTGCAGAAGGCGGCGGAGAATTGTTTTGAAGAATAAAACGTACGCCCGCTATGTAACGTTGGCTGCATAGCTTCAGGCGAAATTTCTCACCTGGCCCTCATACTTGGCGGGAGACACTATTGTTCTAGGTATCTTTATGTGCTCCCTGTGTGCTCAGAACTAAAAAAACGACATAACGCGATCGACGGGCATACTAGAGACACTGCCCATCACGCCTGTGCAAAACTTCATCGGATTTTCACTGTGGTTTCCATTTCGCGACCGATCGTTCCTTACTTTGCGAATAACTCTCGTATTTGTGCGCATGTATTCTCGGCACATGAAATCATCGTGTCACTGTGCTTGACGACTGAGCATTGTGCAGTACAGAACGCGACCCATAACACTCATTTGTCGTTGCGGTCAAAAGAACGGCCCACAACAAAGTACGAACAGATTGAATTCGGGAACGGATCGAACGAACGTCAGAATCACTTGGCTGCCGAAGTTAATAACTTCCATTTAGTGAATATGACCACAGGAATGGGCGTTCGACCAAACAAAACAAAGCCGCATACAGGACTGTGGTCTCTTTAATTATAAGCGATACATTCATGTCAGGAAGACACCCAACATCCGTAAAATCCTCCGCCATGGTTTTACTTTCTTTTTCCATTGCAGCACATCAGGTATTACTATATCAAACTTTTTAAAGTTACGTTGCTTGTGGCGTTAAGACACTTTCATACGATTTGTCGACCTATAAAAATCGTTTGACAATATAAAGTTGTGGGACATGTTGAAAATTCACAGAAATTTAGTTTAACGTAACAGTGAAGCAAAGGAAAGACGCAGCACGCAGGAAAACCACGAGGGAACAGTAAGAGTGGAAGAACAACACGGAAGTGCTGGCATTTAATATTTAATTTAAGGATGAATCCTTCCTCCTCCAGTGTTCGTCCTATATGTACAAGAAGCACTGAAAGAAATAAAAGAACCAGAAGTTAGATTTAATTTCTTGGTGAACTGATACCTCTCACAAGATTCACTGTGGCGAATTTGAAAGTAAAAGTCTGTCTATCGACTTGACAGAAAATCCTAAAAGTTTCGGTCTTCTGTTAAATCAGTAAACGGATCGAAGCCCCTTGTGCAGACGCTGTGCGACCATAGTGGCGATGAAACGGAGGACAACACAGAAAAAGCCGAAATACTAAACATCTTTTTCCAAAACTATTTCAAAGAGGAAGAAAGCGCTGCAGTGACTCCTTGAAGTCGTCACACGAACGACGAAATGGTTGATATCGAAAACAGTGACCATGGGATAGACAAACAGGAGATGGAATGCTACTGGACATGACGCGCGCCAGTACTATTCTAGGCGGAGTATGTGAAAGAACTAGCCCCTCTTCTAGCAGCAGTATACTGCAGGTCTTCGTAAGAGCGAAGCTTCCCTCATGATTGCAGAAAAGCACAGGTTACTCACGTTTTCAATAAGCGTCGTTGCTCAGACGCTCAAAACTACTGGCCTATATCTCTGTGTGGGTCAGTTGCAGAAGTTTGTTTTATGTTCTCGTATTATGACATTTCTGAAGATCGAAAATCTGCTCTGCAGTAACCAACATGGCTTCCGAAAGTAATGATCGTGTGAAACCTAGCTCCTGATACCCAGGTCCCTCTGTTCGTGCATGAGACCCAGAAGGCGGTAGATACCGGCGCCCAGGTAGATGCCGTTTTCCTTGACTTCCGTAAGGCATTCGATAGGGTTCCAGGCTGCTGTCTAATGAACAAAATATGAGCGTTCGGAACATCAGACTAACTGTGTGACTGAAATGGAGAGTTTCTGGTTCAGGGAACAATATATTTCATTTTCAATCTTCAGATGCAAAAGAAGCTTCCGGCGTACCCCAAGAGAGAGCGTACCGCAGAATTATAGGTCCATTACTTTTCACAGTATGTGCGAGGTGTGATTGGAAAGTCTTAAGAATGGATCCGCTAATGCCTACTGGTTTGGCGGTCAGGTACACGAAGGGTGGGGAGTGAGTCATTGCCTTGTCCTTGAACGCCCTCTCACAGGAAACTGAGTTTACTAATTTCAGTTCGTTGTGGCAGCTGGTAGAGTGCGGGTCTGTTAGGGCTTATTGCTGGAGTCAGTCTGAGTGAAAATGGACGTAAAAATCGGAGGAAAGAGTTTGTATGAAATTTGGTTGTAAAACCGGGAAATCAGCTTCTAAGACTTACGAACTATTAAAAACAGCTTTTGGAGATAGTTATAAGAACCACTCAAATGTTTTTGTCTGGTTCAACAGATTTAAAAATGGCCGCGAATCATTTGAAGATGAAACACGAATGAAAATGTTGCGAAAGTTCGCGACTTAGTGTGTTCTGATCGTAGACTTACAATTAGGGAAATGGCTCAATGAACTTAATTTAAGTTTCTATGCAGATCAGTCAATTTTAACTGAAGATCTGAACATGTGTCGACTATCCGCAAAATTCATTCCAAAACTGTTGTCGAGCGAGCAGAGACAGTACCAACTTCAAGTGTGGCAAGAACTGATTTATCGGACTAAAAATGACCCAGATTCCTTACATAGGGTAATTACAGGTGACGAATCGTGGGTACATGGATGCGATCCTGAAACCTAAGTGCAGTCTTCGCAGTTGAAGACTCCAGGTTTACCACGACTGAAAAAAGCACGGAAAGTCGGTTGAAGGTGAAGACAATGTAGGTACCTTTTTCCATTCTAGCTGTATTGTGCATCATGAATTTACCCCTGGAGGACAGACAATTAACCAGGAATACTAAAAATGTGTCCTTGAGCGTTTGTGCGAAAAGGTGCCGAAGAAAGGGCCTGCATTGTGGTAAGACAGGAGTTGGGTGCTACACCATGAGAATGCTCCGGCTCATCGTGCCTTCTCCATCGTTGAATTTTTGACCAAATTCAAAATTCCTGCGCTTCGGCAATCGCCATTTCGTCCGCCCCCGGTAGCTGAGTGGTCAGCGCGACGGAATGTCAATCGTAAGGGACCGGGTTCGATTTCCGACTGGGTCGGTGATTTTCTAAGCTCAGGGTCTGGGTGTTGTGTTGTCCTAATCATCATCATTTCATCCCCATCGACAAGCAAGTCGGTGAAGTGGCGCCAGATCGAAAGAACTGCACCCGGCGAACGGTGTAACCAACGGGAGGTCCCAGTCACCGCCATATTCCCCTGATTTGGCCCATGCGGACTTCTATCTGTTCCCTAAACTGAAATTTTCACTGAAAGGGAAGCGATTTGACTCAATTGAAGACGTCCAGGCAAATACGGAGAACATCCTTAACACACTTCAGGAAAAAAAAATTCCAGCAATGTTTCCAAAAGTGGAAACATCTTTGGAGTCGGTGTGTTCTGTCAGAAGTGGACTATTTTGAAGGAGATGCATCACACTAGCATCTAAGTACCACCATTGTACAATTACAAGCCCATTCTTAAAACTTTCCAATCACACCTCGTATAAAAGACGTAGTGGGCTACGTCGTAACTTCCATGAGGTTTTTCCCAGAAGATGCTGTAGTGCACAGAGAAGCCGCAACGCTGTAAAACTGCAGCGAAATGCAGTAAGACCTCCAGAAGACCGACGCTTGTTACAAGCAGTGGCAATTGTCCCTGAACATAAATGGATGTAATGTATTGCGTATACATAGACAGAAAGTCCATTAGTATATGATTAAACAGTAGCAGAACAATTACTGGAAACAGTGATTTCCGTAAAATATCTGGGAGAATGCTTACGGGTCCATTAAAGTGGAAAGACCACATAGAACTAATCGCAGGAAAGTCTGACGCCAGTCTGAGATTCACTACAAGAATCCTCGGGAAATGTAGTCCGTCAGCAGAGGAGGTATGTTACAGAGCACTCGTTCGACCAGTACTTGAATGCTGCTTGTTAGTATGGCATCAGTACCAGACGGGACTGACAGTGGAAATAGAGAAGATCCAAAGAAATTACCGAGTCTCATTTAGTAACCTCGAAAGCGTCGCAGAGATGATCAACCAACTCCAGAAGCAGACGCTGCAAGGGAGGGGTTCTGCATCACGGTATGATTTAGTGTTAAACTTCCGAGAGCGTGTGGTCCAAGAAGAGTAAAAACTGGAACACTTCCTCCTACGTATATCTCGCGGAAAGGCCATGAAGACAAAATCAGAGAGATTCGAGCCTACAGGGAAGCTTATCGACAATCTTTCTTCTCGCAAACTACTCGCGACTGGGACAGGAAGGGGAAGTGAGAGTGGTACACAAACTATCCTCCGTTATACATTGCAAGGTGGCTTGCGGAGTATAGATATAGATGAACTATCCGCTTTTAAAACGAGGATTAATGACAGTTCTTCGTGAATAGAATGGCCGCTCTTGAGAGTAAACCAAAGAAAGGCGGAAGTGTTAAGCAGCAGCAGACGTGGTTACCAATAAAAATAAAATTGAAAATGGGGACTACGCACTAGATGAAGTGACGGGGCCACGTTACTTTCAAAGATAAAAATGTATCAAGAACGAAGCAATGCGGACGTAAGAAGCAGGTGAGTACTTGCTAAGATAACATTCCTCGCCAAAAGAAGCCTACTAGTATGAAACATAGGCCTTAATGTGAGAAACAAATATCTGAGAATCAACTTGTGGAGAAGTAAAGAATAGACTGCGGGAAAACCGGGAAAGAAGAGAATCGCAGCGTCTGAGATGTGGCGTTACCGAAGGATACTAATAATTAAGTGTATTGTTGAAATCAATAATGAAGTTTCCACAGAATCGGCGATGAGAGGAGCATGTGGAAAACACTATCTGGAGAATGTGACAGGATGATACGGCCTGAGTTAAGGCATCCGGTTTCAATGGAAGGAGCAAGGAAGGGTAAAAATTTTAGGAGAAGACAGAAACTGTAGTACATACAACAGATAATAGAGGACACTGGTGTAAGTGCTGCTCTGAGATTATGAGTTTAGCATGTAAGAGTGCATAGTAGCTGGCCGCACGGAAACAGAGGATTGGTGACATCCTCCCACATCGTCTCCTCCCTCTCCCGCAAAAAAAAAACAACCATCCCGTAATAAAATGAACAAATATCATAATGTATTGGCGGGTGGAGTTACCACCGGGTACTTCAAGAAGCCTTCATGAGATGGCGGCTGTTACGTTTAGTAATCTGTATTGTGTTAGGCATGACTTCACAATGCCATGTATTATCATGCTCAAAAGTATCCGAAAAACCTGAATTGCGTTTCGCCCGATTTTTGCTCTCTTTCCTGTACTGCCGTTTGACTATACAAAACTGTTACTGTAAGGGGCCAGAAGAGATAGCTGCTCTGCATGGCTTTCAATCCAGATATACCACGATATTGCAGATATCAGAAAACAGGGTATTTGAGATGACACAGCCATTACGCTATTACAGTAAATGACATCTCAAAAAGCACCTTTCAGTTTAAAATATTACGACGATAATTTTTGTACTGGACTCAGATCTGGGACTCCAATCACGCATGCTGTTAACTAACCACGGAAGATCTTAAGTATGGTCTCAATCACAAGCAAGAAAATGTGAGCACATTTTAACCTGAAATAAAATGGCATAAAACTTTTTGTTGGACGCAGATTCGAACGCTGTGCCTAGTCGGGTAGTTAACCAAACACAATCAAATTTCAGAAATCGTAATTTTTCACCAGTAGCGATATGATTGAATCAACCGAAAAGGGGAAATAGTTTTACTTTGCGGGGATTCGAACACAGAATCCATCGTCGTTGACTTCTAGTAATGAACACAGGTAAAAAAGTTTTATTTCACCAGCAACGAGATGTACACATACCTGAATTGGAAATGACACGACAAAAAGTTCTATGCTGACTGGAAGTCAGATCCTACACATATCATCGTTGTTGACTACACACGAAGGGACGTTGACAATCGAATTCTCTTTTACCATTTACTAGGAGTGGCATGTTTGGACCTGAAATGATATGACGAAACGTTCTGTGTCCGACTGGGAATCCAAACCAGTACCCATCGATATCGTTGAAAGCACACGAGAGGCGTCACGGATCTTAATTATTTGTCACCTGTTGTTTGGTGGGGTACGCTACAGCTTGAAACGACATGTTGGAAGCTTTTGTGCCAGACCAGGATTCGAAACCAGACATACGGCCTTCGTAGAGACTTTTACGACTTTGGAATCATGGGGAATCAATGAAAAGTTGGTAATGTATCATCTCAAAGAGGTCTAACTTTGCTGAAAGGGAGATTTGAGTCTGAATCCCAGTCCAGCCCCAATACTGTATTTTCCACATGTAAGACCCTTACAATGAGACATAAGTGCTCTGTGACCTCACGCGACGATTGGCTCATTAAAAGAAACTCTCGCGCAAGAAGCTTACTGGCGACATAGTTTCAGCCTTGCGTGATTTCCGCCTCTGTCATGGTCCACCATACACCGACACACCACCAGTAGTTAGCAAAGGGACGTCGTGCTTAATACAGATTGGGAGCAACGGTTCAACACTATATTGCTCAACTGACATTACCAGAGGTGCAGAGGCGTGTTAAAAATGGTTGCCTCATGCGAGACTTGTATCATACGTAGCTACAATCTTCCCAAGAGACCACCAACCTACACAGAACACTGGTACATGTTCATGTCGTGAAAAAGGGTGCTCTACTCTGCAAGACAATTCTCATTGCCTCGAGTTTGGTTACATCCTATCCGATACATTCATTTCCTTGTTTGTTCGTATCGATATTCGCTACCAGGCTTGGCTAACCAATGCGTGCTTTCGAACTGATTTTATAATGACTGAAATAAAATCATATATCAGCCAGCCGCACGAACTGGCAACACGGTAGGATGGGGAAATTTCTGCAGGAAGTGTTGCTTTCCACTCGCGATTCTGTGATGATGCATATAGTTATGGGCTACTCATAAATAAGACGGTGTAAACGTGGCATAAGTGCCAGATATCGACCACACTATGTATGATCCTTACATTCTTAAACGGCATTTCGTCTTTTATTATTACGTAGGTAAGGGCTTAGTGACATTTCCTCATGCAGCATATTATGTGAAGCACACTGATGTATGTAACCCACCAGGTTAAAGTTCACCTAAAACAACGACCAAGTGGAAGTAGGACTCGCTATTTAAGGATTACGTTAAAAATTAACTTATATTTACACATAATAATAATAATAATAATAATAATAATAACGGTAATGTTCGTCCAGATTGTTCCACTTCTCAAGGCCAATTCGGCGTAGATCCCTCAGAGTAATTGGTGGATCACCTCGTCCATAAACAGCCCTTTTCAATCTATCCCAGGTGTGTTTGATAGGGTTCATGTCTGGAGAACATGCTGGCCACTTTAGTCGAGCGATGTCTTTGTCATGAAGGAAGTTATTCACAAGACTTGCACAATGGTGGTGCGAATTGTCGTCCTTGACGACGAATGTCATGCCAATATGCTGTTGCTATGGTTGCACTATCGATCGGAGAATGGCATTCACGTACTGTATAGCCGTTAAGGTGCCTTCGATGACCACCAGCGGCGTACGTCAGACCCACATGATGCCACATTAGGGAACCTCCACCTTGCTACATTCGCTGGACAGTGTGACTAACACGTTCAGCTTGACTGGGTTGCCTCCAAACACGTCTCCGACGATTGTTTGGTTGAAGGCATATGTGACACTCATCGGTGAAGAGAGCGTGATACCAATCCCGAGCGGCCCATTGTGTTGTTGTGCCCATCCCGTACCGCGCTGCATGGTGTCGTTGTTGCAAAAATGGACCTCGCCTTGGACGTCGGGAGTGAAGTTGCGCATCATGCAGCCTATTATGCACAGTTAGAGTAGTAACACGACGTCCTGCGGCTGCACGAAAAGCATTATTCAACATGGTGGCGTTGCTGTCAGGATTCCTCCGAGCCATAATCCGTAGGTAGCGGTCATCCTCTGCAGTAGTAGCCCTTGGGCGACCTGAGCGAGGCATGCCATCGACAGCTCCTGTCTTTCTGTATCTCCTCCGCGTCCGAACAACATCGCTTTGGTTCGCTCCGAGACGCCTGGACACTTCCCTTATTGAGAGTCCTTCCTGGCACAAAGTAACAATGCGGACGCGATCGAACCGCGGTACTGACCGTCTAGGCATGGTTGATCTACAGGCAACATGAGCCCGTCTAATAGGCGCTGCTCATGCATGGTTGCTTATGTCTTTGGTCGGGTGTAGTGATATCTCTGAACAGTCAAAGGGACAGTTTCTGTGATACAATATCCACAGTCAACGTCTATCTTCGCGAGTTCTGGGAACCGAGGTGATGAAAAACTTTTCTTGTTGTGTGTATTTGATCCCATTAAGGTAATTCCGTGTAACTAATCTAACATTTGGCGTTACTAATTCTCTCTATTGATGAAGATTACCGTACTGAATGCGCAAGTCTCACAGCTCTGGCTTTGTAGTTAAGCGGTAACGTGACTTTTTCTCTACGTTCTAGTCTGGCTAGAGGTTTAAACATCTTGTCGGCTTTTTACTTCTTGTCTTGCCGAGCTGTAAGCTTCCAGATCGAAAACCATTAAGGAAATCTTAACTTCACCATCTTAAGTCTTATAGCAATTTCAATTTAGTGCCCTCTAGATACAAAGGTCAAAGATTTTAAATATTTTGACCTTGCACTCTTTGTTTAACTTATATTTCTTGCTTATACCGACTCTCATCTTAATTTTTTTCTACACAATTCAATTGATATTGAATACTTTGATAACTGGGCTATTTTTAAGTCTACTTTCATTGTGAATTTAAGCACATAGGACTTCATGAAGACATACAATAGGGTGTCAAAAGTGCGTAATATCTTGTTAATGCGTCATGTTTTGGACAGTCTCGTATTACAGATATTATTTGTTTCATTAAATTAGACTTTAGTCATAATGGTACCCTATGTAAGTTCTAATTCATTTGTTTATATAGAGAGCATGATTTTATGGCGTTTTTCGTTTGTTTATGGAATATAACAGAGAAACATAAAAGAGAAATTAGTCATCAACAATGTATGAACTCCCATCAACCAAAACAGTCTGACGATGGTCAGGCAGATTTTGTATTCCTCGCCTGTAGAGAAGTTAAATGAGCTAGGGATTGCTTTCCAGCGAAACTCCTGGATAGTTTCTTTCGTGAAATCAGCAGAGTGTATATGACCGTGCTCGTAAAATTGCAACGCTAACTATAGTTTCCTTGACGCTTTTCGTACGTTGCAACCACAAGGCGCCTCAGTTGTTGAAAACAGGTCACAACTGCGAGGGACACGTCCATGGGATGCAGTTTTCAACATCATATGCTTAAAGGAACATTTTGAGAACTCACACTAGCGTCTACTCCGGATACTTTTTGTTATGCCTAAACATTTCTTGTTTATGAAGTTAATGCATAGTGGTTCAAATTCTTTGAAATTACGGATTTCCCCCGTTTCAGTGTTTCCCCACGTGTATCTGTGTTCCGTTCCTGGATTACCACAATTTTTCTATCCTGTCCTTTCAGGATGTAGCATGCGCTGACCAAACTACAGTTGACAGATTATTACGATTGTAACGCCCCTCAACAATAAATGTACTGGTTTCCACTCCCAGTCAGACACAGAACGTTTCGTCACAACATTTCAGATTCAAACAAGCCACTTCTAGTTACTTGTGAAAATGAATTCGATGCCCAACGTCTCCTCATGTATAGTTAACAACGAGGACGTGTGCAGGGTTCAACTCCCAGTCAGCATAGAACTTTCTGTCACGTTATTTCCAGTTTATATTTCTGCGCAGCTCGCTACTGGTGACAGAAACCTATTTCTAACTCTTTTCGTGACTAGAAGTCAACGACGATAGGTGCTGGGCTCGAATCTGGGAAGGCAAAACGTTCCCATCTCATCGTCTGTAACAGTTGTCTCGTTACTGGTGAAGTATTACTATTTGTAGATTATGTCCTGGGATCAGTCTTCGTCAAACCCAAAACTCTACACCATGTCATTTTAAGTTAAAATGTGCACATACTTTGTTACTTGTGATGAAACTGTATTTAAGAACTTTCAGGGTTAGCTAACAGAGTGCTTGACTGCAGTTAAGATCCCAGTCCAGTATGAAAATGTTCGTCATATAATTTCAAGTTGAAAGTTACTTTTTGAAATTTCATTTATTATAATAAATTTGAGCTTACAAGCACAATGTCTGTGTCATATCTCATAATCTGTTAGCTCATTTTGCTTTATCGTGCTATTAATTTGCACCTGAAGAGATAGTCATACAGAGCAACTATTTTACGAAGCCTCTTGTAGTAAGCATTTTGTATAGTCAAACGACTGTACCGAAAAGAGAGCAGCAGACCTGCAAAACAGTTACGTTAAGTGGAATGCACACAAATCAGGCGAAATGTAATTCATGTATTTCGGACAATTTTGAGCATGATATTACATGGAATGCACCTACAGCATCAGGAGGTCTGAACTGTTTTCTTCTGCAAATCATAACTGAATATTAAAGTTTGAATAAAGACTACAACAAACTTTCCTAACTGTCACGGAAAAGCTATGTCAATGGAACTTAAAGCTTAGGGACTTCGTTGTAAGAAAGAGATTGACACACTACAATAAAATAGTTCTCACTACACTGTTACCTTTCAATAAACTCTCTACACCAAGATAAATATATATCATTTAAAGTAATTAATATAAGTAACAAAACCATTTTTTTGAATCATCAGTCTTCTGAAGGGGTTGATGCGGCCAGCCACAAACTCATCTCCTGTGCATAACTTTTCACCTCTGAGCAACACTTGCAACCTACGACCTCAATTACTTGCTGGATGTATCCTAATCTCTGTCTTTCTGTACCGTTTTCACTCTCTACAGCTCCCTCTAATACTATGGAAGTTATTCCCTGATGTCTTAACGGATGTGCTGTCCTTCTACAAAACCAATATTTAACTTTAAAACCGCCTCTTCCGCGTTATACAAACTGCCTCTGCCGCATTATATAACCGTAAAAGAATATTAATTAGTACTATCGTATCTCACGTAATTTTAGAATGTAGACATCACGAACATAGAACAGAAAGTAATTTACTTCCTTAAAAATCAAACATTTTCGAGGAATTAACACAAAGGCTTGCAGCTGAGCGCTAAGCACAAACTGCGTTATTATCATCTTATTGTATCACCCTTCCTCTTCAGAATGATGTGTCAAAGTCACACTCTCACACTAAAAAAAGGTCATTCAGCTGATTACACAACAGCCACTTAAAAACTTTTTAAGCTCGACAGTTGTTACGATAGAAATTTGACCAATAAAAGTAATGACACACGTCATTTCTAGAAATTATAAAAATTAAGTCATACCGAGGCACATGAAACTTCCATATTTAAGGATTTTATTTTCACACATCGTTACACACACTTGCAAGAAATTCATTTAGGCAGATTTCCTCAATTCTGTTTACTTACTGAGGACAACGTATAGGAAAGAATTGTTTCTCACTGTGTGATCCTTACTCCAATGTATGCTGTTTACGTTTGTCTTCATCAGCATGACATTATTGAGCAGTAAGGCAGGAATATATTCCCGGAAACTTATTTTAAACCTTCTTCCTATTTTCTCGACATAGACTGATGAACAGCTATAGTAGTTTAATTCACATTTTTTTATCTTCTAAGGACTTTAGTGTGCTATGGTGTTTCTACGTCGGTTTCATTTTGAGGAAAAGTCTATCAAAGATGACATGTTCGTAATCGTCAATATGGGACTGTGGTATAGTTTTACCGATTTCTTTGACGTAAAAATTGCTTTTGTTCATTCGGTGAAGCATAGTCTGTGATATTCGCTATTTTTGACTTTATTAAAACAGCAAATACGAGTAGTTAATACTTTCAGCCAGAAGGCAAATACTTGTTTATAAATAATGATTAATGTATAATAAGGCGTCGCATAGCGACGGTGGAATTTTCTAATGATGTAATTCGTCGTCTTTGGGCGGCAATAAAAACAGAAAAATATGGATAGATATGCGATCCTTCACTATTTTGTTCGAGGGAGAACAAATGAAGCCTTGAGCGCTAAGAAGACTTGTACTGTTTTTCTGAAGTAAGACGGACGCAGATTTGTGGCAGTCTGATCTAATTTTTACTAAATGTATAAAAACGTGTATGTCTGAGTTGAGTGAAGTGTAAAGAACTGTTATAACTTACCGTGACGACGCACGAGCGACTCAAAGAAGACAATGGCTATATAAAAGAGCGCTAAAGGACATGATACGGACATAAAAATCTACCGTCATTGTTGTATTAAGCTTAAGACACCAAGATCAGCAGTCTAATGTGCGTGTTACATTGATAAAAAGAAAACTGTTTTATCGTCTTCTTGCATCAGCTTTAATATTGAATTTCTCTTTTGTGTGATGTTACAGTTGTTTTTGTGCCCTTAAGAACTTTCTGGTCCCTTAGGAAATTGTTTTGTCATAACAATAACTTCACAACCGGATATGATCGTATCTACGATCATGAAGTAATTAGAAAGACGATAACGCAATTTCTTATTCAACAGCACGCTAGTTGTGACTGCCTCAAGCCACGCGAAACTGCAAGTAAAAACTATTCACATCTCATAATGCAATATTTTATGACAATGGTCAATCCATGATTCTTACGCCAATTGTGATTGATAAAACAGTTAGTTAAATCTCAATTTCCAACTTTCCATTGAATAGCAACATCACTTCTATTTTGTAACATCACACTTGGCGCCCGAACAGGGACTTGACCAAAAATTAGTTCAAATTCTTGGAAAATTTTCTATGTGCTTGTGTTAATGAATGTTCTGTCGTTTCATGTACACATCGTATCTCTGTGAGAATAACGGTCAATAACGCAGTTTAATTACCGAGAGAAAAGAAAAGAAAAGAAAAGAGACGTGAATTTGCTGAGACAACATAGCGGTATTCAAGCCATCAAAAAGTAAGTCAGAATTTTGCATACGCAGTGTAGTGCTTCAGTAGCAACGTTGCTTTTCCAAGTCGATCCACATCCTTTCTATCTCCTTCCCGCTATAGAAAATCTGCTTTATTTTATCTTTCAAAGTAAAATTCTTCGTAGTCTGATAATAGAAATTATTTCTCCCCATTGTTAGTATACCTGTATTGCATTTTCAACATGGTGGATAGTGTGCGCAATTTGCAGTGAAGAGCATCTTCATTCATTTGTCTGAAACGGTTAGGTTCCATCTTGTCTTCTTGCCAGATAGAATTTCATTTGTTGCTCACGCGAGAGTGGTGCTCTTAGCGGACTCACCACGTCACTGACAAACGACGAAAGCCTTACGTAGCACGTGATTTACTAACGAAAATGGCAGATAGTAAACAGAGACAGGTGACAACAGGAGACGGGAGTGAAGACGTTAATAGTATTCCATACCCTTTACGATCGCGAACGGTAGGTTCCCGTGTGGAAACTGAACTAACCATGTCTGTAACAGGGGAAAGTGACCCTAAAGTCCAAATTCTTCCCGCTGCAGCTACAAATGACCTCGGTGCGTTAATGGAAATGCTGAAACAACAGTTTGACGCAGTAAATGAGACTATAAAAACACAAAATGAGACTGTTAACGCCCGATTAGATGCTGTAAGCGAATCAGTAAAAACACAAAATGAGACTGTTAACGCCCGATTAGATGCTGTAAGCGAATCAGTAAAAACACAAAATGAGACTATAAAAACACAAAATGAGACTGTTAACGCCCGATTAGATGCTGTAAGCGAATCATTAAAAACAGAGCTAGGCACAATCAAAACAGATCTGCATAAAGAAATTACGGCTGAATTAAATACCCATTTGGGTGAGTTGCAAACTAAGATCAGTGATCAAATTCAGAAAATGCAGAAACAGGTGAAAAGTGAAATAGCTGAAGTATCTGGAACATTAAACACAAAAATTCAGGCAGCTACCAAAGAAATAAACTCAGTTAGAATTGCAGTATCTGACATTGAAGGTGTAGTGGAGGATCTGTCGAGGCAGATAGACTCAATCAATATTGAAGAACAGGTTAAGAGCACCGTGAAAGTACACACGGAGGCATTGTCGGAACACTACGGTGAATGGATAAAGGGTAAAGATATTTTTATCGAAAAGAAGGTCAGGGAGGAGCTTAGGGAGACTGTCAAGGATGTAACTTATGAAATCTTAGCTGCTCCTGGTAAGTCTGGAGACACAGTGGTTTCTGAATTGGGACAGATTCGGAGGACACTTACACGGGATCTTCCCGAGTGGAAGCAGCAAGTAGTGGACGAAGTCAGAATGCTGAGAAACTGTGTAGAAAATCCGCACACGCATACGCAAACTATAGGGAACAACTCTTTAGACGGTGACGAATGTCAGTCAACTCCTTATTGTTCACCGCCTGATTACATGCAAAACAACAGTCCTGTTGAGTCCCGAGTAGGGAAAATAAATGATCCGCCCACAATTGTGAGTTTAATGCAAGAGGAAAGTGTGATTAAGCATCGCACTTTTCCTGTTTTTCATCCGCAGAAGCGAGAAATACACCCCATCGTGTTCCTAAAGAATTTTTCCGGCATATTTCCCAGGAGCTGGACAGACAGACAGCGTATTCAGTTCGTCACTGGCTTTATTTCTGGTGATGCAGCATTATGGGGAACGGAAATGGTAGACACGTGTAGGAATTATGAAGAGTTTGAGAAAATGTTCTTGGCAAAATTTTGGAGTAATGGGGTACAGCAAAGATTAAGGAAGGAGGTGTATGGTGCGGAAATTTTCAATGAGAAGCATGGAAGTCTCCGGCGATACTTTGAGAAGTATCTAGCAAAAATTAAATTCTGGGATTCTCCGATTTCTTCCAAGGACGTAATTATGATTCTCAAAAGCAAACTCCCTGTGTCTATTAGAGAGAAATTAGTAAATGTGTCCGAAGAAGACACGGATGTATTCCTTTCTGTGCTGGATTCCTTAGATTTAATTAGCGAGGATGTGCGCTCCAAGGTTGGCAGCGGCAAATTCTTCCCTGGCAGCCAGCAGAATGCATCGCACGCGGACAACAATGCGCCCAAGGAGAGAGCGAGCTACTGCGACCGCTGTTGCCAACCTGCCAGCGGTTATCAAAACGCAAACGGCAATAACTTTAAACGGAAGCAGAAAACCAATTACAGTAATCAGCAGAGATACCACCCAATTTACAACCACCAGGTACAACATCAGTACGGAAACCCACCCTTTAATTCTGCGCCTGAGCAGCATGGAAATTCTCCACAAACTAGTGGTAATTTTTCAAATGGACCAGTGTACAATCAAAGTTATAGGTCGAAATATAGCAAGTGGCATGGGCAAGGCGGAGGCCACCCAGCACAACATAAGAACAACTATTCACAGGATAGAGGACCGCGGAACAATTTTCAAATGGCACCAAATGCGAACTTTCCTTCACAAGGAAATGGTTTTGCCGGCAACCAAAAGATCGGGCGACATCAGCCTTCTCAAGTATTCTATTCACAAGTGAATGCACCCAGTGGATTTTACCCCTTTACACCGGCATTTGTACCACATAACCAGCACCAATATGAAACGGAACAAACACTTAAGGCTATGAATGACAAACAGGTTAAACATCCTGCGGAAAATTAGAGGCAGCACCTTTCAGCCTCCTAGAGGTCGCTGCCGGTTCCAGTGGGGGTACTAACGAATACTCTGATTCTGAGTATGTTAATGCGATACGGTACGACCATGAGACCAACTTACGAGATGACCTTGCACCTGACCTAGAAGCTCAAGACATTAATGACATTTATGATGAACAGGTCCAGGCTTCGATTAAGATTTCTATTACTAACATTCCTGTCACAGCCATTGTTGATACAGGAGCAAACATCAATGTGATGTCATCATGTCTTTTCAGACAGGTGTCTTCTGTTTCAAAAGTTTTATCATTGCCGATTCAGGGCTGCTCCATATCGGGAGCGATTGGTCCATTGAAACAGAGAGTTAGTTTACAGACACAGCCTCAACTGCAGATAGAATCTGTTTTGGTTTCCTGCCTCTTGCGTACTGGAAATTTCCTTGTGTGAACTGTTAATGATAAGTATTGTGTTGAACAGCGCACTGACTACATGGTAACGGCTACTACATGTCATCTTTAAGTATTAAATGCTATGTATGGAAAAATTGTTTATAGTGATGGACATTGAACTGATATTTCTTCAACAAGCTGAAGCAGGAAACTGGGGTTGCACCAAGAATTTCAATTTAATTTTAAGTTAGTATTAAAAAAAAAAAAGTGCTTGCGAGGCGATTGCCCGGAGCTATATAAATATGTAAAGGTGAGAAATGGAGAAGGATGCGTAAATAAGCACTTCTCTCAAGGTACAAGAATATTTATAGATTTATTTTTAGTAATGTAAGTACTTGAAGTTCTGTAGTAAAAGCCCAAATTACCTGCTTAAAAAAAAAGGTACATGGTCAAACAGTCCAGACAGTGGACAGGAGTAGAAGAAATAGCTTAAAGTTCAGTTAAAGCGTGCTGTTAAATGGAAAAAAACAAGTGGTAACCCGCATGTGTTCACGCAAGGAGACAAAAAGCTGTAGTAAACTAAGTAAGGTGAAATACAGTACAAATGGAGGCAAACCATGAAGCATCAATAATGTAGCGTAAGTACTCCACGAGGCCATTAATTGCTATGAAAGTAAACTATTTCCCTGTGATCTGAGCCCAATGTAAAGAGTATATGAGGAATGTTAGCTGACGAATTGATTTCAGTAGAATCAAGTTACTAAATAACCACACAGCAAGCCCCCTGTATCATAAATAAGTCCAAGTAAAGATCTTCAGAAGATTTGTAGTGTAATCTAGCGACCATTCAATACCCTAATTGAAGGCTAATCTAAAGAACAAGCAATGCAGTGATATTTAAACTTAATATTGACTATAACGTGAGTAAGACGTAGAAGTAGCAAAGCATGCTGTAAGGAAGGAGGTTGAAGTTTATATATGTGCCTATGTTTATTAAGATAATTTTATTTACATGCAGATTTTATTGCAAAAATGTCTCCTAAGACACTCCTCTTATGAAATCCATTTTCCTTCTGCCCGTTCCTTTTGATCCTGGTTCATTAACCCAGACCAAGGGTCGACTTGTAAAAGGCACGTGTGCTTCGAAGCAAAGCAGTGCTTATGAGAAATGAGACACGTAGCGTGATGAACTTCGCTAGCTTTGGTAATGTTTGTTATGGACCGGTTGCGTAAACCCAGTGAACTGTCGGTAATTCCATTCATGCAAAAAAAAAAAAAAAAAATAGTAGACACGCGTTACCCTATTTTTTTTTAACAGAGAACGATTGCTGAGTACATGAAGCGAAGAGGGAGACCTATTGTTATCCAGTCTGCCCTCAAATATAAAAAAAAAAAAAAAAAAAAAAAAAAATTGGCAAGCACAAAAAAAAAAAAAAAAAAGATTCAGCGTTAAATGCGTACTCGTTATGTAGTAGATATGCTGCGTGGCAGTAAAAAATGATCTTGGGTGCACTAAAGAATAAATGCAACGAGTGTTGCGAAGCCTGTAGTTCTCATAATGAGGAGATGAGCCCTTAAGAGAAAGTTGAAAGAATATTTTTAGGTTCACTAGTGAAAGTAAACCTTGAGATATAAAGAGTCCATTCATAAAGCAGTTGTTCACTGGACTTAACAAAAGGAGTGACCATTAATTGTAAATATTAGCTCGTAAGTGATCTTTTGTAAATAGTAGAATATAAGTCTTTCTGTACCAATGGAGGAAACCTGCAAAATTAATTGTTTTGTAAATGAACTCCATCGGCGAAGGAACTAAGCACGAATGCTGTGTGAAGATGCACACTAAAGTGCGACGTGCATAATAAAAGTAACTGTTCACTGTATACTAGTGGTAGTGTTGTACTGCAAGTGTAAAAAAAGAAGTCAAGGCTACGACAACAGGTGCAACGCAAAGTTCAGTGTTGTTCTAAGTGCAGCGACAGCTAAAACATTCGTCGTCACTTACCTGTGAGCCTCATGGGAGGCAGTTGACAGAGAAGTATGGAGGCAGCTTCAGTGTCCGGCTCCTCCGATGGAAAACGCGCGCGAGGTGTGTGTATCGATGCACTCGCGTGTTACTAAGTTCACAAAAAAAAAGGAGCAATCGACGACCAGCAGCTCTGTTACAGCCTGAGCGCGAACGGATACTGAGTATTGGAGCTCACGCAACACTGTGCAGCCGCTGTGAGTGGCTGACGTGTGGGTGACGAAACAATCCAAACTTTAAACTGCTAACCGCCATGACTTCCATCGTACATACTGGAGGAAAGACATTTGTACACTTGTGTGACTACATCTTCATACGTAAATTAAGCAATTTTCTTGAGCTGAAGTTAAGATGAGTAAGAAGTAGATTGTTAGATTACTCAGACCTTAAAGCCATTAATACCGGCACTCCTGAACACTGCTAAAATGAATTATAATCCTGTCTCTTGATGGACAAAGAAAATGAATGTGCACTATAGGAAGACCCTAAACTCCAGACCAGTCCCGATCCTTAATAAATGTATCCAGTAGCTTGTAAGTCATACTAATAATTTTCCACTTCTTCTGTTTCATATTGTAAATAAAAACCCGGGAAGCCACTTGAATTCCTGGCACCACAGTGGAAAGGACAGATGTACTGCATGATGAACGCCGTAGACAGCTAACACAGAAAGTGAAAGCATCACGAAGTGTAGTGCTACGTTATTAAACTGTAATTGAACCACAAGGAGTCAACAGATGCTCGAACATTGTCCACTCTAGTTTAGTGAAAATAAGCACTCACTGTACTCATGTATTAGTTGTTAAGCTCAAGAGAAAGTAATTCCTGAATTCTATCCCCTGAAGTGCGAAATGAACGTTCACTTATTGTTATAAGCAAATATGGACCAAACTTAAATATGCACATAAATGTTAGTCTTGGTATTATGGAATGAAGTGACTGATGAACAAAGAATGAAAAACTTTATTTTGAAAAATGATAAATATCTGATATATGTTTATAAATGTAATTTCAATTTAAGTACATAGTACGCCAGTAACATTATGTAAATGTCACACAAAAAATCACGAATATCTCATGAGGACATGAGGATCGAGGTAATCCTTCGGCATTCCCTCTCTCCTCATGGGAGGCAATGTGATATTCGCTATTTTTGACTTTATTAAAACAGCAAATACGAGTAGTTAATACTTTCAGCCAGAAGGCAAATACTTGTTTATAAATAATGATTAATGTATAATAAGGCGTCGCATAGCGACGGTGGAATTTTCTAATGATGTAATTCGTCGTCTTTGGGCGGCAATAAAAACAGAAAAATATGGATAGATATGCGATCCTTCACTATTTTGTTCGAGGGAGAACAAATGAAGCCTTGAGCGCTAAGAAGACTTGTACTGTTTTTCTGAAGTAAGACGGACGCAGATTTGTGGCAGTCTGATCTAATTTTTACTAAATGTATAAAAACGTGTATGTCTGAGTTGAGTGAAGTGTAAAGAACTGTTATAACTTACCGTGACGACGCACGAGCGACTCAAAGAAGACAATGGCTATATAAAAGAGCGCTAAATGGACATGATACGGACATAAAAATCTACCGTCATTGTTGTATTAAGCTTAAGACACCAAGATCAGCAGTCTAATGTGCGTGTTACATTGATAAAAAGAAAACTGTTTTATCGTCTTCTTGCATCAGCTTTAATATTGAATTTCTCTTTTGTGTGATGTTACAGTTGTTTTTGTGCCCTTAAGAACTTTCTGGTCCCTTAGGAAATTGTTTTGTCATAACAATAACTTCACAACCGGATATGATCGTATCTACGATCATGAAGTAATTAGAAAGACGATAACGCAATTTCTTATTCAACAGCACGCTAGTTGTGACTGCCTCAAGCCACGCGAAACTGCAAGTAAAAACTATTCACATCTCATAATGCAATATTTTATGACAATGGTCAATCCATGATTCTTACGCCAATTGTGATTGATAAAACAGTTAGTTAAATCTCAATTTCCAACTTTCCATTGAATAGCAACATCACTTCTATTTTGTAACATCACAAGTCCCATATAAACTTACGTTGTTAAAGCTCATTCGACGTTACTAATATTATGAATGACTATTAATTTCATCAATTACCATACTAGTATTCTCCTCCGATGTAAGACAGTGAACAAAACTTTAACTGAACAAATTCCTTTTTTCCCGATTACTAACATCGATGAGAATGATCGATCAGCCACGATCATCTAAATGAACAATAAATTGTCACACACCAAAAAGGAGAGGGATTCTTAATTTACATAACAATTTTGCCATGTTGAATGAATCGTATAGATTTTATTTCAACATCGGATACGAAATAAACATTTATTATAACTGCTGAAATACCTAACCAGGATACATAACGCAATAACAGACGGATAGTACACATACTACTGTGAGAAATTCCGCCCGGTGCGAAGCGTAAGAAGTGTTCTGTTGAGGGATCCACAGGTTTATTTTCCTACCGCAGCGATACGATCTTATGTTTTCACCTGAGAAAGCCATAATATATTCACCGGTCGATGATCGCTATTCGCATCGACGACTGCTTGACACGCTCTGTTTCTCACGTAAATTACGCGACAATAAAATACCAGGGCTGCTACTTACGAACTGGAAAAATATTCACAGTTCACTACTCTATCGTGTCCCTGTAACCAACCGGAGTTAACTACTAGAGTACTCCCGTAAAGAAAATCCCTGTGGTTTTTATATCTGAAGAAGAAAGAGTAGAAGGCTGCTGATAGAGAGCCGAAGAGTTCAAACCCCACTCAAGTCATCCCAGCTTTTGCGCTTTTAGCCACATATTCCTGCGAAGCAGTTGTTTCACTTGTAGCTTTAGAAACCAGCTAAAATACTGAGGTTCGGAAAGTTAGTTGGCACTAACACGAGTGCCTTTTCCATAGAAGTAAATATTAAACAATGTCAATATGGAAATTATTACTTTTTAGTGTGATATCTAGGGGAAAACGTATTAGGTGTAAAACGAGTTAGGTGTAAAACTCCGATAAAAAAGGAAAACACCATACCCAGAGATAACAGAATTGAAAACCCACCTATCATGTTTGCATGTAATGTGACTATCCTCTTCTTCCTAAACTAACTCTGAAAGGGACTATCTACACGGGTGGTCGCCAGGAGTTTCTTTGACTAGTAAACGCCCTTAGTCGCACGTTTGAATCCAGCCATTGTTTAAATTTAGAACAAAAATAATCATCAATGGTGGCCGAAAATTTCCATTATAAGGAGTCACACTCGTTCTGTCCACGGCCTTGTCAAAGTCGGCGAAGGAACGAACAGTGTTTCAGGGCAACCAGTTGCGCTTGGGCGGGAAACTGTCCCTAAAAGGCAGGAGAATCAGAAACGATCGATGGCAAGGGGATGCAGAAGGTAAAGGAAGCCACTGCATGAAGAAATACACTAGAACCTCCTTACTTTAACGTCGGATGGTAACTTTCCTCGCTTAGTTCCACCAACCCATTTCTACTGCTTGTTTACCCACAGGCGCCGTGGCTACAGTCAAGACTGGACTTGTCGATAATCATAGTCTGCGATATGGATTAATAGACATTTGGCCGTTGCTAGGGGAGGTAGTTCAATAACTTTAAGTACGAAATAACTTGCTTTTAATTCAATTTACTTTGAAGCGACAAGGAATCTGGTATAGGCGTGCGTATTTATATACAGCGATATGTAAACGCCTACATAAAACATCAAGTGTCTGGCGCAGTTGTTAGATCGGTTACCACCTCTACAATGGCAGGTTATCAAGATTTAAGTGAGTTTCAACGTGGCGTTATAGTGGGCGCGTTAGCCATGGAACACAGCATCTCCGAGGTAGCCATGAAGTGGCCATTTTCCCGTACGACCATTTCCCGAGTGTACCGTGAATATCAGGAATCTGGTAAAACATCAAATCTCAGACATCACTACGGCCGGAAAAAGATCCTGCAAGAACAGGACCAACGCTTACTGAAGAGAAACGTTCACACGCCAAGAGTGCAATGCTTCCGCAGACTGCTGCAGATTTCAGTGCTGGGCCATCAATAAGTGTCAGCATGCGAACCATTCAACGAAACATCATTGATATGGGCTTTCGGAGCCGAAGGCTCACTCGTGTACCCTTGATGACTGGACGACACAAAGCTTTACACCTCACCTGGATCCGTCAACACTGACACTAGACTGTCGATTACTGGGAACGTGTTGCCAAGTCGGACGAGTCTCGTGTCAAATTGTATCGACCGGATGGATGTGTAAAGGTGTGGCGACAACCGCTTGAATCCATGGACACTGCATGTCAGCAGGGGACTGTTCAAGCTGGTGGACGCTCTGTAATGGTGTGGGGAGGGTGCAGTTGGAGTGATATGGGAGCCCTGATACGTCTAGGTACGACTCTGACAGACGAAACGTACGTAAGCAACCTGTCTGATAACCTGCATCCATTCATGTCCACTGTGCATTCCGACGGACTTGGGCAATCCCAGCAGGACAATGCGACACCCCACACGTCCAGAATTGCTACAAAGTGACTCCAGGAACACTCTTATGAGTTTAAACACTTCCACTGGTCACCAAACTCTCCAGACATGAACATTACTGAGCATATCTGGGATGCCTTGCAACGTGCTGTTCTCTCCACTCTTGTACTCTTACGGATTTATGGACAGCTCTGCAGGATTCACAGTGTAAATTCCATCCAGCACTACTTCAGGCATTAGTCGAGTCCATGCGATGTCACGTCGTGTTGCGGCACTTCTGCGTGCTCACGGGTGCCCTACTCGATATTAGGCAGGTGCACCAGTTTCTTTGGCTCCTCAGAATATAAGAGTTCTTGTGAAAGCTTGTGTTCTATAAACTGCTGACAGTGTGCTTCTTAGATATTAACGTGTGTAAAACTAAATTATGACACCACCTAAATTAAACACGTGACGCTCTCTTTACAACCTGACGTTGGGTCCAGTAAAGTAAATGAGTAGATCAGTACAGCTGACGTGGATTGCACAACGGGACTCAAACAGCTGACGAGAATGAGGAAGATGATGACAACAACGAAGACAATGAATCTAAGGCTCGAGTACCACACAAACGCTGAAAACGCATTTTCTGTAGCCTGTTCTAAAGATGGTATAGCAACGTAAGCACGAGAAACATCGTACAATCAGCTTAAAATCTCGTCCATCAATGATGTTGACAGGGATATGAATGGAATATGGTTCAAACAGATCTGAGCGCTATGGGACTCAGCTTCTGAGGTCATCGGTCCCCTAGAACTTAGAACTACTTAAACCTAACTAACCTAAGGACATCACACACATCCATGCCCGAGGCAGGATTCGAACCTGTGACCATAGCGGTAGCGTGCTTCCAGACTGTAGCGCCTAGAACCGCTCGGCCATCCCGGCCGGCAGAATGGAAGAGAAAATCTAGCATCTGTTAGATGACGATCAGTTGGGCTTTCGGGAAGATAAAGCCACCAGAGAGACAGGTCTTTTGTTGTACCTGATAATGGAAGCAAAACTTCAGAAAAATCAAGACAGACTCATACTACCGTATTTGCCGACCTATAAAAGCTTTCGACAATGTAAAGTGGTGCAAAATGTTCTAGACACTGATAAAAATAGAAGAAAACTATAGGCAAAGACTGATAATATTCAATATGTAAGTCATAAAGAAGGAACAATAAGAACGGACAACCAAGGACGAAGTGCCCATGTTAAAAAGCGTGTCGGATACGTGGGAGGGCCACGAGAAAAATCATACTATGAGTCGGAGCATGGATGACAGAACTTCGAATGTGGTAGTGTAACGTCCCACCGGTTAGTGAGTAGTTAAAAATGGTTTAAATGCCTGTGAATATCTTGCCTTCGGTGTCACTCTACGACTGTATACATGAGCTAAAATATGCTTGTTCAATAAATACAAGATGCCATAATGGATTTCACTGCAATAATGTAAGCCACAACTGAAGTAAAGTAAGTACATAGATTTATTCACTGCAAAACCACTATCTTATGAGCTCATGATCAATCTTCGGTGTAATAAGCCTCGGTGTTACTACTACAGCTAACTGATGGTAGCACATACTACACTGGCGATATTAATTAGTCCAGATGTAGTAATTTGATAGAAATGCATGTGTGTGATCCACTGCTTTGTTCAACACTAATATCAACAAAGTACGAATATAAAGTCACGTATCATTCTGCCTTTTGCGATATTAAATAAAACTGTTTAACACTCCGAAATAACGCCACTGCACTGTTCTAATGTGCTGTTTTAGACAATGTCCAACACACGAGTTGCTCTATTATAAATCCAAACCTGAATCATGCACCAAGAACGTATCTCAAGTGTACGCACAGGTCTGCCCTCTAGTGTGTCCAACACTCATCTGCCCTAACAATATTCGACGCCAAGTGTTTGTACTCTTCCTTCAATGTACTACTGGCTATAATCATGCAAAACATAATTTATAATATGAAATAGTTTAACACTCTATAATATTCCCTACTTCGCTGACATTTTCTAAACACATAAAAACATATTATTATTGAAATTACAGAAACAAGCATTCTAACAATGCTAAACGATCAATTATGTTAATTAGGATCGAAATTTATTTCCTAGCATTTACAGACGATGAGAACGAAATATATTATTCTTTTATCTAAACATTTTGCATATATTAATTTCCTGAATCTGATTTTGATTGTTTATGGTTCAAAGGGTATTGTAACTACTATTTTTTGGTATTGTTATTATTCTTCTAAAAGCCTTTATCCTATTATCGTAAAGTAATTGAATTTAATTGTAGCTACAGATATGAGTTTTGATCTAGTAATACATAATGCAGGGGTGGTAACCGTAAGCATGGACTGTACTAAACAGTACAATGGTTTCAAAAATATATTGTAAAAATTATCAGCTACCGATCAGATACAACAGCCGATGTTATTCTGCCTAATGAACATTATAGGTTGAGAGTAATACGTTCCTATACTGAGAGTGTTTTCGTTTTGAATCAAATTTTGGAAGAACAGGAGGGAATAAAATTTGTAAATTCGCATTGTGTTCATAGTTCCGAAAATGTTTTTTACTGTATAAATAGTTAAAAGTTACGGAGTATAATGATGCTTTTCATCAGAACTGTCAGACGCCTGCCCGAAATACAAAACACCAAGTAAAATCAGAGATGTACCAATCCCAGATCCTAAAAACAAATCGAGACCTGTACCTATATCTACACTACTACGTAAAGACAAGTCGTTGTTGAACAATGTTCGGAAACTTTTTGACCGATTTACTTCAAAATTTTATGCGATAGTCTCACAAAGATTCAGACACACATAGGCTATATTTTTTAACAACAATTTAAAAGCCGAATGCGAGAAAGAAAATGTCTGTTGTACTGTGGGAATGTGCTGTTTCGTTTTCTTTGTCGCAGTTAGTTTTAACTGTGGTAGCAAGGCATTTAAACTATTAGACAAATCGCATCTCTCATAACTATATAGTCTCTCCTTACATATAGTTTTACACAAAAACTGTATACGCAACAGTTTGCCGTTTTATTTTCTTCCTCGCAGTCGCTTTTACCAGAAGATTAAAGCTGTCTAAAATACTTCCATAGAAGCTACTATCCTCAAAGATCCAGCAGCTGGGGTAATCTCTCTCAAAATTCGTATACCAACGATCGCAATCGATTTACTCATTCATTTTAAGTGACTTCAGGTTCCGATAAAGGTTTCCTTTGCAACAACAACAAGCTCAGAGAGGGGGGGGGGGGGCTGGGGGAGGGATGGGGGAGAGAAGATGGACAGGAAGAGGGATGGAGTATAGGAAATGGGCATAGAGAGGGGAAGGAGGATAGGGGTAGTGGGGACGAGGTGATGGATAGAGAGAGAAGGAAAGAGCAGATTAGGACGTGTAACCAATGCCCATACCTATTTACAAAGTGTGGAGCATTGTTGAGTTCACTACGTATTTTTTACGCAGGAACATTATTTAAAGAATGGAGTGATAAAGTAAAGAAGGGCACGAAACTCAATCGAAATATTTGTACTAAAGCTGCATTGTTTGCTAAAGATCACACTTTTATTTATGAAAGTGAATACGACCTTCATCGAGTGTATAAGATGAAAATACCAAATTTAAAGACGAAAAGTTTGATTTATAAATGACGGCATGCTATCAGATCCAAGATAATCATTGATCATTAATCAGCTGACCAGATGTGATCTTTCAACTTCCTAGGATACCACATAAGCACCACGAAGCTTTTACATAAATATTAGGGAGGGAGACAAATAATCTAATACGATCAGTATGGCATCCTACACTTGTAAATTTTCTGCATTTAATTTTGTCTGGAAAGTATTGAAGAGCTGAGTCTATAACACGGTATAGGAGAGTATCAGTTTTACAGAAAACAGGAATGCATAACCTTACGAACGTGACTGGGATGTCCTGCCTCAGCCAGTTGGCTGCAGTACAGGCCGCTCATCGGCATACGCGTGCAATTTCCGTGCTGTGCCGCTCTGCCTGCGATGCGCTTTAGGACCGATATTGGCACCTTCCTCTACGCCACTGCAGGCACTCGCGTGGAGCACTGGGTGTAGTGCCGACCCTGAGTCATGGTCCTCTCAGTGCAGTACTATCCAGTGTTGGTGTGACGATACGGGTTTGTCACCTGTCGCTAAGTGACAATATATACAATAATCAATTTATTCTTGTAAACTTTCTGAATGGAATAACAGGGCCGGTGAATTCTGGAATTTTAGCTCGTGTTTTTCCCAGTTGTTGGACTGTGACGAGACATGCCACCTGCAAGTTTTAGGCGTTGGGTAGACAATGGTGGAAATCCAGAAGGTATCCCACCAGTGGCTCCTACAGTCATTGGTATCCCAAGTAACCCCTTTGGGTATCTCTTAAGACAGAGTACTTCAAAAGCGCGTTTCAAAATACTGTGAGCCACGAGAACACCCACGAGATTTCAACGAAAGCATACAGGTTGTCCTAAAAGAGGAGGCAGAGAACAGAAGCAATTCTATGTCATCGTAAACAGTGTGTGAAGTGAGCTGCATTTACACATACAGGCATTGTTCTGCCAATCCTAAGACAAGAGCCAGTACACTGTCGACTTTTAGTCTGTTGCCAGACAAACAGTAAGTGCTGGAGGAGAAAATTCTGCAGCCTTTCAGTGTATGCACCAAGAGAGTGGTAGATTTTCAGTCCTCAATATGGCAAAATTTCCAACTTCCTGCCCACATGCGGTAAATTTAAGAAGTGTGTGAGTACGGTGGGTAGCCGATTTTGGGGCGAACACAAGGCCGCGGTTCATGTCTCGTCATTGGAGAGTCGCTGTTCAGTGCTCTGCGTCCGCCTGGAGGTCCTTAAGCTGCTTTGGAGTGTCCAAAAATAAATAAATAAAAAAGTTCAAATTTGTGTGAAATCCTATGGGGTTTAACTTCTAAGGTCATCAGTCCCTAAGCTTACACACTACTTAACCTAAATTATCCTAAGGACAAACACACACCCATGCCCGAGGGAGGACTTGAACCTCCGCCGGGACCAGCCGCACAGTCCGTGACTGCAGCGCCTTAGACCGTTGGAGTGTCACATTTAGCATTTGCATTGTCTATCAAATGCATAGCTCACAGTTCGTGGGTCCGTTTCGCAATTCGTGATTGTTTTTTATCAGTATTTCTCTATCCTGCTGGAATCAAAAGTGGCAGGCAGCTTGCAGACATGACTACTGAACCCCGGTCGACTCGCACATGGTACAAGGACAACAAGACACGCAAACATTTCACTGTGAGCATCTCGTGCACTGTTTCCTCTGCAGCGTTCAGTCGCTGTGTAATTCCAGCTAGCACCGAATACCCAGATACTAGCCAAGTATTGTACTGGGTGTTCAAAAAGTCAGTATAAATTTGAAAACTGAATAAATTACGGAATAATGTAGATAGAGAGGTGCAAATTGACACACATGCTTGGAATGACTTGGGGTTTTACTAGAACCAAAAAATAAAAACATTCAAAAAATGTCCGACAGATGGCGCTTCATCTGATCGGAATAGCAATAATTAGCATAACAAAGTAAGATGATGTTCTTTACAGGAAATACTCAATATGTCCACCATCATTCCTCAACAATAGCTGTAGTCGAGGAATAATGTTGTGAACAGCACTGTAAAGCATGTCCGGAGTTATGGTCAGGCATTGGCGTCGGATGTTGCCTTTCAGCATCCCTAGAGACGTCGGTCGATCACGATACACTAGCGGCTTCAGGTAACCCCAAAGCCAATAATCGCACGGACTGAGGTCTGGGGACCTGGGAGGCCAAGCATGACGAAAGCGGTGGCTGAGCACACGATCATCACCAAACGACGCGCACAAGAGATCTTTCACGCGTCTAGCAATATGGGGCGGAGCGCCATCCTGCACAAACATCGTACGTTCCAGCAGGTGTTTATCAGCCAGGCTGGGGATGATGCGATTCTGTAACATATCAGCGTACCTCTCACCCGTCACGGTAGCAGTGTCTGTCGGACATTTTGTGAACCTTTTTTTTTTTTGGTTCTAATAAAACCCCATGTCTTTCCAAGCATGTGTGTCAATTTTTACCTCTCTATCTACATTATTCTGTGGTTTATTGTTTCAAATTTATACTGACTTTTTGATCACCCGGTATTTTTGAAGCGGTATCAATTCCTCTGAATCGACGGATCGAGAAGAAGCATCTAGACTGGCACCTCTATCGTGAAACAACTTTATCTGTTCTCTTCGCTTAGGAGGTTCAGTTCAAGAGAAAGTATTATTCCCCGAACTATAGGTCATCTGATAATTTTCGGCACTTTCAGAAAGTGACTTTCGGCCGCAGATAAGCAACGTTTCATCACTATCACAGTTCCTTCGTTGCCAAGTGCAAGTGACAGACTGACTCGAGCAATACCGTTGGGTCGCATATATGATATATCCTCCAGTCTGGCGCCGGAAAAATCCCAAAAATGTGTTTACTGTCCTTGTTGCTATTCAAAATAATCTCCAGAAATTTTTTCCTCAAATTGAGGCCGATGTTTGAAAATAGCAGGCTTCCTTTGGCAGTAATACCTTCAAGCCAGTGCTAATCTGTTCTTTCTTAAGTCCTCCTTGACTCGTCCATCATACCAGGGCTGCAGAATTTCTTCACTTCGTGAACTCCAATTATGATGATAAGTTTCTCACTAACGTAATTTTTGCTGCTCTTCATTTCTTTCGCCTTTCTTAGGTTTACTCTCAAACCATACTCTCCGCACATTAGACAGTTCATTCCATTCAGTATAAGTTTCATAACTTTCGCTCAGTAGACCAGTGCCATCAGCGAAGTTTCGTGAAACTTGCTGGCAAAGGTTAAAGGGAGCTGCCTTTGGACGAAAATGAGCAGCGCGGATGTTCGATAATACTAGTAATCATCATGTAGGTGTATGACTGTGCCAATCAAGGTTTTCACAGCTGTATTCAGATGAATGTTAACTTTCTCATCAAGGTCGTTGAGGAGCCAAACTGGCGCGTTATATTCAGCAGCCTAGTACACCAACGCAAGAGACTCCGCGAAGAACTGGTGTATTTTCTCTCCGTATAATGCCTACCACCTTTCTCACGGGGTTGACTCGTGTTTGTACCTTCATAGCTGAGCCGAGCCAGGACTATCAATAGCCGTGTCACGCCTTAAATGACATCTCTTCTTAAGGGAAGTTGAAATGGTCTGAGGTATGGGGCAGAGGCGGTGGCTCTCAATTGGTTCTTAGCGGGCTTGGAGGAGTTCAGAGGCAGATCAGGGTACGGCGTGTCTACTGAGTTGGCTGTGCGGAGCCGGCAGATGCGCCTCCGGAGTCTGTTACTGAGTCGAGACGTGAGTGCCGCGCCTTGGGTACCCGAGGAAGGCCACCTCCATCGGGATCGGATTACTCGCACTTTCCCAGTGGAGTTTTCAGCAGTCTTCCGCCATGGCTTCTTGCTGTTAACTGTGCCTTACTAGCGCCTGTGTCCGTTACTGCCTTTGCATGGTTCTGCCCAGACTTGAGTGTCTGAGCATCGTCACAGCCTCTGATTATTTGGTGAGTGCATTTTAACACACTGCTTGATGACGTGCAAGCTGCTTAACCTTCTCAAAATTTTGGGGAGCACGGGATATTAGTCTGTCCGTCAATCTACTGCCGTTTCGAGTGGTTTTAATGCCGGGTTATATTGTCCACCTTTACTCGATATTATCTTGTGTTGTCTTGAAGCTATCGAAGCCTGGCATTCGGCTCAGCCTCTCGATTGAAAAGCCTGCGTAGTATGGTCTTGAGGGGCGTTTAAACAGTAAACGGTACTTATGTTCATAAGTTTTCCTCTTTGATTAAGTTGGATCTGGTAATTTCTGAATTGTTTTCTCTCAATGGGACTCAGTTGACATTTTGCCCCAATATGTTATGTTCATTAACGATATCTGATATACTACTTCCCCTGTGTGTTGTGGATCGAAAGGCCATTGTCATTTGGGGGCAAAGTGTTTGGTTCTTTAGGCCAAAAGTTAAGCAAATTTTAAAAGGTCTATTGTCTTGTGCCACCTATCTTAAGCTGTAGTCGTGTAGTTTAAACGAGTCAACCTCGTGAGGAAGCTGGTAGGTAGCATACGGCGAACAAATACATCAATTTCTCGTTGAGTCCCTTGCGTTGGTATACTATGCAGCTGACAGTTTGCAGTTCAACACTCTTGGGAACTAAAGAAGTCGTATGCGCTTGTAATCAATGAGCTTTGTATTTCTTACAGTTCCTTTGGCCTTTTGTATTAAGGTGCAAGTGCTTCAAAGGATATTTTGCTGTGTGTTCTAGAAGAGGGGGTTTCCAGTTCCTCCAGGTTGCCCGTGTCGTATGGCGTATAGAAATTTTCCAGACTCGTCAGAGTGGTACCTCCAGTCCAGAGCATTTCCTTATTTGTAACATTAACCTCTTATTTTGGCGCTGTGATTCAACCTGTCATGTTTATTCTAAATTTTGTGGTGAATTAATTTCATCACGTCGACTGATATTTCGAAAGGTTGCAAAATTTCTGTTTAATTGCAGAATTTTAAAAGGTTACGAAATTTCTGTTTAATTGGTGGGATTTTTAAAAACTTACGATATTTCTGTTTGACTTGACTTTATTTTACTTTTTTTTAAGAGGAGAAAAAAAGGGCACAAAGGAAGCTAGTCACTTGCTTCGGCTTTAAACTGCTTTCTTAACTGGTTAATATTAATATTCCGACTTTGCTTAATCATTTTCTTAATTGAATCAACTATAAGGTAATAAGAAAATTGTGATGCTATTAGTATATATTTGTATATGTAATTGTTACTAATGATGTTTAATTCCTTAGGGCCCGATCCTTCCATGCAAATTAACCAAAACCCAAGAAACGCCTTACGGTAACTATATCGGGGAGGTTTTAACGTCTTGCCAGCGTTTTGTCTAATGTGATTTCAAGATATTATATGTGACTATGCCACGAGTGCCAAACCATGGGTTGCTCTTTGCTGATGCTAGACGATTAGAAAAGTAGAAAAGACGTAGTTCTGTTTTAGAAACATTATATCTAAGTAGTCATGCCTTTAAATATTCATAAAGTTGAGTTAGGATGTTTGTTATCTATTCTTCACATACGGGAAGATCTCCACTCTGATATGGAACTGCAAGGTCAAAGTTCAGCAGGGTCCGCTGCGTAGAGATCCAATAGCACTGGTGCCAGAACAGAGATTTGAGGCAAGCCACCATTGAGTACGCACTATTTACTCTTCTTTACTCAACTTCTTTCTTAATAGGTTACCTACAAGGCACTGTTTTCAAAATTTTCAGTATTAGGCCGTCGCACCACATCGTGTCAGAAGCTGCTGAAAAGTCAACGAAGACTAATCTAGTCTTGAGATTCTTTTGATTGTCTGTTTCTATGTGAATACAATTACATCTACATCTTCCCTGTACTCCGAAAGCATGGTGCATGGCGAAGGGTATCCTGTGCCACTATCAGTCATTTGCTTTCCTGTTCAACTCACAAATAGAGCGAGGAAAAAACGAGTACCTTTATGCCTCCGTATGAGCCCCAATCTCTCGTTCCTTATCTTCATAGTTCTTAACCACAGTGTATGTTGGCGGCAATAGAATCGTTCGGCAATCAGCTTCACATACCGGTTCTCTAAACTTTCTCAATAGTTTTCCTCGAAAAGGACGTCTCCTTCTCTCCAGGAATTCCCATTTGCGTTCCCAGAGCATCTCTGTAATACTTACGTGTTGTTCGAACCTACCGGTAACAAATATAGCAGCCCGCCTGGGAATTATGTCGATTTCTTCCTTCATTCGGTCTTGGTACAGATCCCAAATACTCGAGTAATACTCAAGAATTGATCGCGTCAGCGTCCTATACGTAGTCTTCTTTACAAGTGAACCATTCTTTCCTAAAATCCTCCCAATAAACCGAAGTTCACGATTCTCCAGACCTACCACAGTTCTCACCTGCTCGTTCCATGTCATATCGCTTTGCAGCGTTATGCCCAGGTATTTAAATGACGTGACTTTGTTAAGCAGGACACTAGTAATACTGTATCCGAACATCACAGGTTTGATCTTAGTACTCATCTGCATCAATTCGTAAGCTGGCACAATAAATGAAGGGCAATTTCGCACCTTACGTAGGAGTTTTATACATTGTAACAGAAAGGTGAATATGACACGTAACTTACTTCAGCGGTAATGAGCAGATTTGCCTATAAGTATGTAATGCAAAAGGGATGAAACTCAATCGATGGTACTAACACACCACTCCTATATAACGCATGTCAATGAGCAGAAGGTGAAACAATCAGCGAGAGGAAACGTTTTGTGTGGAAGCAGGCGCGGGCAGAAGCAGAGGCCGCACCTCTCCAGCGACAGGAGACAGTGACCATACTGGTGAAGCATAGTGGAGAGCAAGTGATGGGACACCACAAGTAGGACAGAAAGAAGCTTTAGAAAACCGCGTTTCGTAATTTCTGAATGGATACGAACGAAACCAGTGATGAAGTTGATCAATTGAACAGTGAGTGGTACGTTTGTGGTGTACGCATGTAACTTTTAGGCATCTGGGGTGGGCCCCAAACGTCCGAATGGCGGAAACGTACTTTGAAGGAGTAAAGTGCCGAGATTTCGACGCTGTTTAATGGTAGGGCCCTTGCGATTGGCAGAAAGAGTTTCCACAAAATAAGAGGAACGCTCCTATTGGTCAAAAAGAAGCTGTGATGTGGAGAAGGAAAGGACCCAAGTGGAGACACAGTTCTGCAACGAAAAACACAAGAGCGAAATTTTCGGGGACTCTTCTCTGAACTGGGGTCAAGTTCAGAATGGGGTGCATAGCGCTCTGTATGACGCAGAGGAGAAATTTGTGTGAACACTGCGTTCTCTGCGGCTGACATTCAGCTAGATATTAGCTGTAGCGTCGTTGAGCTCCAACTGTGGAGAAACAAAGCAGCCAGTCAGTTAACTGTTCTTGCAAGGACTGAGAGGGCATTTTAATATGCATGCTACTCCAGCCATATGCGTGCATATCGCCATATTCCAAGACTGGGGACTAGTACATGATTTCTCGCATAATGAGAAACATAGGGAGAATTTCTACTGGAAAAATCAGCAAAGGCTTAATTAGTTTTTATGGGAATTTCAGAGGATTAGAGCAGCTATACTGACGACAGATCATCGCAGCTAAGGTAAATACAGCGAGCAGTGGTGTAAACTTGTTGGTTCACCAGCTTGCGTCCACCCTAAACTCGAGCGACCTTGGATAACCTTTTGCTCAACTTGTCACAAAACTAACCATCCTCCATAGACTTGATTGTCATCCTAAATAGTACCGAACTTTGAATTGGAATCGGATGATTTATTGTAGTACTGGCCAACATCAGGACGTAGTCGTAAGAATACTTTTGTAAAGAAACTTCTAGTTAAAATTTACCATTGTTGTGTTTAGGATTCTTTCACTTTCTGAGGACAAGATGCATGCGTTTGACAACTGTCATAACATTGTAATATTGTAAACTGTGTAAATGTATGTATTTCTGTGATTAGATTGCAGCATTAAACCAAAAATATTTACAGCCTACACAGTTGTTGTTCTGTCCTCAAAACCTTACAGAATGGCGACCCTGCTATGATGGCAATCGGTCTGCCGGGATGGCAATTAGTCAAATTAAAAAGGGAAATTAAAATTTTTGAATTGAAAAAAAAAATCTTTTTTGTTTTGTTGTTTTTGTGACGAGGTTACCCAATGTATGTGTAAGTGTAGTGGTCAGAATATAGTAAATGTGTGATCGAAAGTGTAGAAAAGTTGCATTAATAAATAAGATAATGTTTATGTTGGTGTGAAAGAAGCTTGTGCATGACCTTGATGGCACGCGCGAAGTTATTCATGACGTTTTTGAGTTGGTTTGAAATTCTACAAACAGTGAACTGCGTTGCTAATGATGTGTACATAGTCTCAGAAAGTGTCATGATATTTTGGAAACGTGTAAGATCATATAACTTGATGTTGACTAGAGCTCAGGCTCGCGCACTTCGAGAATGACAGAGGTTAGTTAGAGAATCTGAGACGGCAGAAGAACGGAAATTATCGCTGATATGTCAAACTGAAGATTTTACCAGGATGGAGATAGATGTACAACAAACAGTATCGAGTACGAGTCACGGAACTGAACATAGTGATAGTGCAGAGGCAATGGGGTTAGTTATGCGATTGGTATCAGTCTGAGAATGCACAAAAACAAACAAATGACAGATCTAGTGGGTCAGAAGTAGAATCAGAGGACGAGCAACTTCAGTACGTTGAACCAAATACAGTAATTCTCAATCATACGGGACGGTTTCTAACAGAAAGAATGTGTGTAAGTGCGTCCGCACTATGTACAGAAGTCGGTGAGACGCAACGTGAAAGGCTCTAACGGCAAGATTTACATCAAATAGTGACAGGTGACGATGGCGAAGGGTCAGAAAGTGTGTTCGCTATATTGTAGCAACTCACTACTGTCGCAAAGCAGACAAATGCAGGGTTAGCAGACTTAAAACTTGAAACAAATGCGGGGTTAGCAGATTTTAAAACTGAAACAAATACAAGTTTAGCAGATTTAAAAACAGACAGATGCTGGCTTAAATAGTCTCAAATTTGAAACCTATCCTGGATTCAAAAAAGTCTGCGAAGATCACCAAAAACTACGGACGGAAGTTAATGAACAGTTTACGGAGAGAGGCGAGAGACTGGCACGAGCTTATACAATCGTTAATGGCTGTCCAGAAAAAGGTGCGTTCTGACGTTGACCAGGTGCAGGATGCAGTGTCTAATGCTAATCAAAGAGTTGATATTTTAGCACGTAAGACGTCTGGTAAGGCGCAACAATTCGCGGAAGAACTCAATGTCAGAAAACGTGTCACGAGCAGCATTAAAAAGATTCGACACGCGCATTGAAAACATAGTCTCGAAAACTCAGAAAGAGTAAGACCACCTTCGTACAGAATTGAAGCAGTGTATCGAGAATCGTACAGAAAGTAGTAGTGAGGCAACGGAATCGGTAGTATCACCCGACATAGTGATGGACAGAAATCCAGAAGTAAACAAGTCAGTTGGTTCAAATGGCTCTGAGCACTATGGGACTTAACTTCTGAGGTCATCAGTCCCCTAGAACTTACAACTACTTAAACCTAACTAACCAAAAGACATCACACACATCCATGGCCGAGGCAGGATTCGAACCTGCGACCTATCGGTTGTGCGGTTACAGACTGTAGCGCCTAGAACCGCTCGGCCAAAACAAGTCAGTTGTGCAATCTTCCGTACCAGTAGCGGAAACACAAAAAATGTCATGAGATTCCAGTTGTACATCAACAAGAGGCTGCGTCAGTGATTACACAAAGTAAACAGAAGCAAATGGGAAAAGAACGGTTAACACAGGTGAGCGAAGCAGGTAATGTGCGGTCACAACAGACAATGGAACGAGAAATGGTAAACCGGCGCATTCCAACAGAGCGGCAGCCGACCCTCCGAACGTGCGTGAGTGAGGCGAGAACAGAGCAAGTTGCGACGATACGTGTACCAATTTCTCAATTTCTACGTTACAGGACAACAGGTTATAGACCGCAAATCACTATGAATTAAATGGGAAGACAAAACACTGATCCAGTAACGGGGAATTTAAACGAATCTTTCAGTCCGATACATGAGGAATGGTATGGTTTAGGTAACTCCACATCACTACGTAGATACGATGCTAGATGGGACGTAAATCTGTCATCTCAGGACCCAAATACGGTAGAACGAATACAAGAAAACATGAGACAGTTGAAGGGAACAGATAATGTTGTGAAAACACAAACGCCGTATAGTGGAATAGAAAAGTTTGACAATGATCACTTTTTGACCGTCAAAAAATTCCAACATTACAAACAAATCGAGAACGGCTTACACCTACGCACGTTCGTAAATCAATTCCAGATCGGTTTACCGGAGCATTGGCAACTTAGACATAAACTTGACTTCATTTGAGGGCACATGGACGGCGCAATAGCGGAAACCATGCAAAGAGTAGCTGCAAACTGTCAGTCGTATGAGCAATTTAAATCCGCATCCTTGGAGCGATACTGGCCCACGGAAACCCAAAATAGAATAAAGTATGAATTGTTACAGTAAGCGTTATTCGAAAATTCAGGAGAAAAGAAACCAGTTAGATTTTTTGAAGAAATGACAAAAAAGAATCAGTGTTTAGGTAATCCATACAGTGATGAGGAATTGATACGTAGTTGCACAATGAAGTTACCGTTACGTTTTCAGCAGTCATTGGTTGGTAGTGCAGGAGTTAATATACAAGCATCCAAAGGGATGTTAAGAGAACTTGAATTCATCTTCAGTGAAGATGACGCGAAGAAACAACGTACATTGAGAGAAAACAGTGGTAGGGGGGATAATAGCAACCGATTAGGCTCTACTAATAATTATAATATCAATAATAACGTAGGAAAATCTAATTGTTTTGAAAAGATTGGTAATCGCCCAGCGGATGACAATAATAACTATGGTTTTGGAAACTCACAGAGGTCGAATAATAAATATGGTTTTGGTGGGCCACGGAATTACAATAGTGGATTTTGTCCTAGAAATTGCAATGGTATCTACGATCCGAGATATAATCACCGTGCAAATGAGGCAGGAAGGTTTAGAGGTTTTAAACAACAAAATTCAAGTTACTCAGGTGTAAATGGGATGGCCAGAACGCAGAAAGGTTGGGAAAATCAAGCTTTAGCAGGACGAAACACGCGAAATGAACTGGTACAGGAAATCGAGTTGCGGCCACTAAACCCAGGTAAAAGACAGAATTGACGAGATGAACAGTACGAAGACCAGTCACAAATGATTCAATCGCAGAATGAAGTTAATTATATAATTAAACATGTAAATAGACTTAGTTGACTTAGTTTTGATCAGCAAGATTCTGAAATAGGTTTAGGGGGTAACCGGATACAAACACCAGCATGCTAGGATTCAGTTGACTGGGAATCGACCGATGATGAGGAACAGGAGTTATTAATGGTGAATGTAGACGGTAGTATAAAAACTGATGATAACCAAATTGTAAAAGATGTAGCACATTTATACGAAACCGCGTATAGTGTGCCAAGAGGATAAAATACCATTGATAACACCAATAGTGATACCTAAGGCAGATGACATATAGAGGACAGGAAAATCATTGGTTTTGCACCATGTGAATCATTTGAAATTGTGTAAAGGGTAAACAAAAGAAAAAAGTGTAACTCCACACGAGAATTTAGTTGTAATATATTTCCAGAAATCAGAGTATGACAGATAACATATTGCACATAGATAAAACTTTTAACTTGTACTTATCTCAGTTAAATAAATAAAAAAATTTCGTAGGAAGGTAAAAGGATATTATGAAGAAAAGACAAGAAAGTAATAACTAAATTAACTCTTCTGCAAACGAAATGTGCTCTGGAGAAAGAGTAGAAAGCAAGGAGAAAGAGAGAGATCAGCATGTGGATAGTTGGACGAAATAGTAGTAGGTCCTCTCTTAAAGAGGTTTGTAAAGGAGAACTAAGTTGATTTGTGTGGACGAGAGGAAGTAAAGAAGTAGGAAGGAAATAAAGAGTGAGCTAAGAAGCAGATAGTCGAGGACGGTGAACAAATAATTGAGGAGATATTTTGGGAAAATACGTGAAGCATAGATTATTTGTGGAAGGTATCACAAACTGATACTGAAATAAAGATATGAGGGAAATAAATTTAAGAAGTAGTTAGGAGGTAATAAGTAGGAAAGAGAATTGAATTATTAAGCTAAGCAAGAAACATGTTATTTCGTGGAAGGAGGTAAACAGTAGGAAGTAAGATTAACCCAGAAAATATTTCAACAAGGAAGAGTATGATGGGGAAAGGAAGGAACATAAATGTTTACTATCGAGAAGGAGAAAGGGATATTTGCTACTGATAAAACAAATTTTTAGGCTTTAAAACAATGAACTAGAACAATAGAGAACATTTTTGAAAAGGAAAGGAAGAGAGGAGAGATGTATTATATATTCTGAAGTTCTGTTACAGCCAACGCCAAAAATAAGAGATTGCAGAGAAAAGACGTGGGAGTCGGAGGCAAGGTGCGAAGTTTTCAAAAATAATATGAAGTACTTGTAGTCGGAATAATAAAATGAGGCGGTGGAAGGAATTCCTAACTTACTAACCGTCATCACCATCAATTTCACTCTTACTATCCATCGTGATGAAGATGAGGAAACTATGGCCTGTATATTATGAAAATCAAGTAGAATGGGGAGAAGAGATGAATAAATAAAAACAGTGATAAGAAAAGCATTTTTATAGAGTAAATTATAACTATTGTAAAGTTTATTAAAATTTTTAATGTTTGTAAAGTTGTAGCGTAATTTAAGGGTGTGGGATTTATAATACAATAGGTAATGATAGCATGTGAAATAGAGAATAGGTGAGGATGTAAGAGAAGTAAGATAATCAAATCAAGGACAGACATTTTATTAGATATGACGTCAGCAGACAAGGTGCAGCATCATTGCGGTCATATCGACGGCAGGACTGAGGAGAGCGGTTAGGCGTGGGTGGAAGGGACACTGAGTGTGAGTGACTAGTACGTCACCTTACGAGATGACGGAAGAAGAGGCCTTGTTGGAAGCAACGGCCCGTTGAGGGTAACACCTCTGGGGAAAAATCTGGAGTGGTACAACGCATCCTGTATGCACTCAACATGTATCCTGACGTGAGCTTTATTCATACGAAAGCCACATGCAAAAGCGTTATAACAATGGTTTTGCGAAAGTGTTAGATACTTGGCACTTCTATCGAGAACTGTTTAAAGCAGCATATACAGAGATGATGGATGTCCAGCGAACCGGAACAGAGGCGGACATATTACAGCAAGGAGAAGTGGGTGTTTAAATTCACCACAGGAAGACGAAGAGACGCGTTTCTGCAACTCAACCTGCGGAGTAGCTGCACCTGTTATCAGACCGTATGAAATTCAACAACTGCGAAACAACCCCCGAATACTCATGGGACGAAGCAAGAAAACGATGGAAGGCTGTCCAATCTATCTAGATGAACAACCGAATACAATAAAAGAATACACGAAAATTTCAACGAAGACGTCATAAGAACAGATTAAGCGATAAGGAGATTAAGCTGGTCTTCAGTACCAATTCCCAGTCCAGAGAAGAACGAAGACAAGTGAGAAGACAGCGGGATACACCAAGAACAGAAGATGCCACATAGAAGATTTGGAAGAAGGAAGAGCCTGGACCAGAAGAGATCAAGAAACCTTTTTCAAATCTCTTCCCATACAAGACCATTATCGCATTTAACTAACAACTAGAATCCATTTTAATTGTTCTAGCAGTACAAATATCCGATATTCCTATGGCAAATTGCAACATCTCATATGTCAGACCAAGAAATGGCAGATGACTACTCTTATGAATACCTAGAGACGAATAGACCAACGGTGAACCGACATCAAGATTCGACGAATAAAGAAGAAAAGTTTTATGCCGCCCAAAACGGATCACCAATACAACGTCACCATGAGCACATGAAAAATGGAACAAAGGCAACCACGCATTCACAACACGCTCAGACCATCAGCAACCTTTCTCTCTGCCGACAGTCATTCCATGCACAGCAGAAACGAGGCGAGGTGCATGCCAATCGCCATTCCATCCTCAACGGAGACACAGCGAAGCACAAGGCCTACCGTCATTCCATGTTCGACAGAGGCACTTGCAAACACATGAAAAAAGGGACGATTTCAATGAATCATGTTAAACACGTAGGAGAAAGAGCTGCCTGTAACAGACTACTATCCGAAAAAAAGGGATAATTTTTATGACTGTGTTAAAAAATTGAATTTGAAGACTTTTACGTGTTAGCAATGGATATTTATTAACAATGTTTTTAAAAATTTAATCTTGACATATCAATACTATTTCCTTGTATTTCATATTTTTCAACAGGTTTAAATTAAGAAAACCTAATATTAACATTTCTTGGGAGGTTAAGTTTCAAATGTGTGATATGTTTATCAAAAATAGAGGCTATATAAATATGAATTTGTTTAGGTGTTCCATGATGTCAGTCTAAATTTTGTAAAGTAACTAGTAGGATTAAAAATTTAATATGTTTGTAAAAGTCAAATTTGAAAATTTTTGTAAAGTTATAATGCATAGATTTAAGATTTTTGGGGAATACAAACATGTTTATGAATAGGATTATGCCTGTAAAGGCATGAGAATGATTCGGTTCAGCTTGATATATATCATAAAGCTTTATTTTAAGAAATGAAACTTTCTTAGATTATTATTAATATGAAAGCTGGAGACGAAGTAAAAAATATTGAAAAAGGAGAGGATAATGTTAAATGAAGGTTTCCTCGACTTCAATACATATCCATCACCATTTAACATAAATTAGTCAATCAAGAAACAGATCAGTCTCAAAGATAAAATTTTTAGGATGATACAAATTTATTGATAAGCTCAAATTGTTTGAATTAAAATAAAAATAAAAATGTAGATAACTATATTGAAAGAAAAGGACCTTAGATTAATTAAATTTTGAAATAAAAAATAACGTAACTTAAGAGTTCAAATCCGTAAACATGAAATCAAGTACAATATAAAATAGAACAAAGACTAGATCGAACTACTGTTTAAGGTATAGAAAAAATTATAATAGGAGATTGCTCACTAGATATTTCAATTGCTACAGTCAGCAGTTGCAAACAATTTTGCACTGACTTCAATCAATTTCTCAACCACTGATTGACCCAGCATAAAATTCAACATGGAAGGAGGAGGATATGTAAAGTGGCTGAATAAATGCAGGTAAATTTCGCACCTTACATAAGAGCTTTATACATTGTAATGGGTAGGTGAATATGACACCTAATTTACTTTGGTGGAAATGAGCAGATTCGCCCATAAGTATGTAATGCAAAAGGGATGGCACTCAATCAACAGTATTAACACACTTTACAATGCATGTCAATGAGCAGAAGGTGAAACAAGCAGCAAGAGGAAACATTTTGTGTGGAAGCAGGCACGGGCTGAAGCAGAGGCCGCAGCATGGGAGAGACCATGAAAACCTCTTAGGGGGCGCCCTGTGGCAGGAGTCGGTGACTGGAGAGGTGACGCATACTGGAGAGCAAGTAATGGGCCACCAGAAGTAGGACAGAAAGAATCTTTAGAAAACTGTGTTTCGAAATCCCAAACAGATACAAAGAAAATCAGTGATGCATTGATCACGTGTCCAGTGAGTGGAACACATGTGATGTATGCATGTATCTTTTAGGCATCTGGAGCGGGCACAAAACGTCCGATTGCCGGAAACGAACTACGAAGGAATAACGTGCAGAGATTTCGATGCAGTTTAATGGTAGGGCCCTTGCCATTGGCAGAGAGAGTTTCCGTAAAGTAAGAGGAACGCTCATTTTGGTCGGAGAAAAAGCTGTGACGTGGAGAACAAAAAAAACCCAGGTGGGGAGACAGTTCAGCTACGAGAAAGACAAGAGCAAAATTTTCGGGGACTGTTCTCTGAACTGGCGTCAAGCGCAGACTGGGGCGCATAACGCTCTGTAAGACTCAGAGGAGAAATTTGTGTGAACGCTGCGTTCACTGCGGCTGACATTCAGGTAGATATGAACTGTAGCGTCGTTGTGCTCCAACTGTGGAGAAACGAACCAGTCAGTTAGTTAATTGTTCTTGCAAGGACTGAGAGGGCATTTTAATATGCACACTGCTCCAGCCATGCACGTGCTTATCACCATATTCCAAGACTAGGGATGAGTACATGTTTTCTTGCAAAACGAGAAACATAGGGAGTGTTTCTGCTTGAAAAATCAGAAAAGGCTTAATTAGCTTTTATAGGAATTTCAGAGGACGAGAGCAGCCATGCAGATGACAGCTCATCGCAACTAAGGTAAATACCACGAGCAGAGGTGTAAAGTTGTTGGTTCACCAGCTTGCGTCCACTGTAAACTCGAGTGATCTTGGGTAATCTTTTGCTCAACTTGTCACAAAACTAACCATCCTCCGTAGACTACTGAACTTTGAACCAGAATCGGAAGATTTATCATAGTACTGGCCAACATCAGGACGTAGACATAAGAACAATGTTGTCTAGTTGAAATTTACCATTGTTGTGTTTAGGATTACTTCACTTTCTGAGGACGAGATACGTTCGTCTGACAACTGTCGTAACATTGTCACATTGTAAATTGTGTAAATGCGTATATTTCTGTGATAAGATTGCAACATTAAACTAAACAATATTTACAGCGTACACAGTTGCTGTTCTGTGTCGAAACCTTACAAACTTACATTTCTCCATGTTTAGAGATATCTTTCATTCATCACACCAACTCGAAAGTTTATCTAAGTCATCTTGTATCTTCCTACAGTCACTCAACTTCGGTACCTTACCCTTACCGTGCACCACAGCATTTTCAGCAAACTACCACAGATTGCTGCCCAGCCTGTCCGCCAAATCACATATACACTCCTGGAAATTGAAATAAGAACACCGTGAATTCATTGTCCCAGGAAGGGGAAACTTTATTGACACATTCCTGGGGTCAGATACATCACATGATCACACTGACAGAACCACAGGCACATAGACACAGGCAACAGAGCATGCACAATGTCGGCACTAGTACAGTGTATATCCACCTTTCGCAGCAATGCAGGCTGCTATTCTCCCATGGAGACGATCGTAGAGATGCTGGATGTAGTCCTGTGGAACGGCTTGCCATGCCATTTCCAACTGGCGCCTCAGTTGGACCAGCGTTCGTGCTGGACGTGCAGACCGTGTGAGACGACGCTTCATCCAGTCCCAAACATGCTCAATGGGGGACAGATCCGGAGATCTTGCTGGCCAGGGTAGTTGACTTACACCTTCTAGAGCACGTTGGGTGGCACGGGATACATGCGGACGTGCATTGTCCTGTTGGAACAGCAAGTTCCCTTGCCGGTCTAGGAATGGTAGAACGATGGGTTCGATGACGGTTTGGATGTACCGTGCACTATTCAGTGTCCCCTCGACGATCACCAGTGGTGTACGGCCAGTGTAGGAGATCGCTCCCCACACCATGATGCCGGGTGTTGGCCCTGTGTGCCTCGGTCGTATGCAGTACTGATTGTGGCGCTCACTTGCACGGCGCCAAACACGCATACGACCATCATTGGCACCAAGGCAGAAGCGACTCTCATCGCTGAAGACGACACGTCTCCATTCGTCCCTCCATTCACGCCTGTCGCTACACCACTGGAGGCGGGCTGCACGATGTTGGGACGTGAGCGGAAGACGGCCTAACGGTGTGCGGGACCGTAGCCCAGCTTCATGGAGACGGTTGCGAATGGTCCTCGCCGATACCCCAGGAGCAACAGTGTCCCTAATTTGCTGGGAAGTGGCGGTGCGGTCCCCTACGGCACTGCGTAGGATCCTGCGGTCTTGGCGTGCATCCGTGCGTCGCTGCGGTCCGGTCCCAGGTCGACGGGCACGTGCACCTTCCGCCGACCACTGGCGACAACATCGATGTACTGTGGAGACCTCACGCCCCACGTGTTGAGCAATTCGGCGGTACGTCCACCCGGCCTCCCGCATGCCCACTATACGCCCTCGCTCAAAGTCCGTCAACTGCACATACGGTTCACGTCCACGCTGTCGCGGCATGCTACCAGTGTTAAAGACTGCGATGGAGCTCCGTATGCCACGGCAAACTGGCTGACACTGACGGCGGCGGTGCACAAATGCTGCGCAGCTAGCGCCATTCGACGGCCAACACCGCGGTTCCTGGTGTGTCCGCTGTGCCGTGCGTGTGATCATTGCTTGTACAGCCCTCTCGCAGTGTCCGGAGCAAGTATGGTGGGTCTGACACACCGGTGTCAATGTGTTCTTTTTTCCATTTCCAGGAGTGTATATGTATAGAGAGAGAGAGAGAGAGAGAGAGAGAGAGAGAGAGAGAGAGAACAACAGCGGTCCTATCACACTTGCCTCTAGCACACCTGATGATATCCTTGTCTCTGATGAACACTCGCCGTCGAAGACAACATACTGAGTTCTATTATTTAAGAAGTCTTCGAGCCACTCGCATATCTATGAATATATGCTCGTACCCCGTTAACAGCCTGCAATGGGGCCCGTGTCAAATGCTTTCCAGAAACCTAGAAGTATGGAATCAGCCTGTTGCCCTCTTTTGTGGCGGTGTTCGTAGCGACAAACAATTCGCGGTAGAATCGGCTTACGAAGTCACCGCCACACTTTTAATAGCGGGCCGACCGGTCCACTGGAACAGTGAACAGAAAGATGAAAACCCAAACACTCTGATTAAATAGAAGTCGGTACTTATCTTTATTTACGAAGATACAGATAGTAGGGAACTCCGTGTCTACAGAATCTGTCTAGTTCGAGTCGGAGCGGCTAGGTCAGCGTCGGCAGACAACAAACAACAACTCTGCTGCGATGAACACACAACTGACTAGCAAGTACACAATTCGGTGGCGAGTATACAACTGAGTGGCGAATACAGAACTGTCCTAGCGCTCGCGACTCCAGCGCTTAAGAAGCCAGAAGCCAGCGGTGGCGCGCGCAGACTTGCGGCGATTTCCTGTCTCGCTGGCGCTGCTTATGCGGACGGCGTCCGGACTTTGATGCTGCCAACCTTTTGGCAGCGGGCTCGGTTGGCGTTACTGGCTAGGATATAACACCCTCCATTAATAGTTCGCAGTATATCATGTGAGAAAAGGGCAAGCTTAGTTTCACATGAGCGATGCTTTCTAAAACCGTAATGATCCGTGGACATAAGCTTCTCAGTCTCAAGGAAGTTTATTTCATTCGAACTGAGAATATGTTCAAGGATTTTGCAGTAAAAAGAAGTTAAGGATATTGATGTATAATTTTGCGGATCCGTTCTCTTGCCCTCTTTGTATACTGGAGTCACCTGCGCTTTTTCCCAGTCGCTTGGGACTTTGTGCTGGGCGAGAGATACATGATAAATACAAGTTAGGTAAGGGTCCAAAGCTGTAAAGCACTTCTCGTAAAATCTAACTGGGATTCCATCCGGACTTGTTGATTTACTTACTTTCAAATATTTCAGCTGTTTCTCTACGCCAGGGATGCTTATTATTATGTCGTCCATACGGGAGTCTCTCCGATGATCAAATGACTGTATGTTTGTACGATTCCCCGGTGTGAACGATTTCTTGAACGTGAAATTTAAAACCTCGGCTTTCGTGTTGCTATCTTCAACTACCACACCAGACTGTTCAACAAGGGACTGAATAGAAGCCTTAGACCCGCTTATCGATTTTGCATAAGACCAGAATTTTCTCGGGTTCTCTGCCAGATCTTTTGCTAAGGTGTGACGTTGGTAGTTGTTGTATGCTTCGCGCATAGATCTTTTTACAGATGCGCAAATCCCTGCTAACCTTCGCTTGTCGTCATTTGTGCGTTCCCTTTTGAACTGAGAGTGCAACAGCCTCTGCTTCCTCAGCATCCTCAGATTTTCGTTATTAAACGGTGGTGAGTGTTTATCCACTTATTAGGTTCATAACAGGCCCGGATAGCACTTGCCACAGAAGCTTCTGCGGGGTTTAAATCCTGCTTCTTCAGGCGGTATCACAGAATCAATTATGACAGTGAACTTCTGGTTGTGTATCGGCAATTTACTCCGTAACTGCAACAAATGATCCGAAAATAGGCAGCTGGCCCGAGACCAGTTTTCTGAAAATAAAAGCTATTTTCAGACCGAAATTATACATTTTTGTGCGAATAAATACCGCTGACACTACCTACTAACGAACACGTCTAGGTATGCTCTTGTATTCGGTCTAACATCATTCTTTCCTAGAGTATGTAAGCATAGCAGACAAGAAACGTTGGACGAAAGTGTTCCGGAGCTGCTCCTTCTTTCCACTCCTTTTTGACGGCAATAAATTTAAGCTTTCCTTTAAGAGAAACCTCCCCAAAATCTTGGTCAGAACCGGGGAACTTTAGATTCTTCTGGCAGCATTCGTTTTTGTAGATGGGCTGCAGTACTACCTAGTCTCTGAAGCTGCTTTTTGATCGGAAACAACCTCTTCCACAAGTATTTTATTTAGTATTAGGGGTGTCATACGATCATAGAAGAATTCACAGCGAACATGCACCATTCTGAGCAGTACGGTGGCTCTGTAGCTATTTGGTATGTTATGTGGTTTACATGATTAAATTATGACGACTATTTTAGCTTTCTTGAGGAAATGAAGAATGTTTACAGATGACATCATTAATAATCAGTGAGAGGGAGAGAGAGAGACATTTATGGGCCATTGATGGAGTGTATTTCCATGTAGGGAAAGGCTTTTATTGTCTGGACAGAAACGTAGCCGACCTGTTTTACTTAAAATTATGTACGGATAAATATACACAAAACACATAAAGGACTACGATGAATCCGCAGGATAATAACGGGACGGAAACGAACCCCACAAGGCTTAGTAATGCGCCTCATGAAAAATTAATGAGCTATTTTGCAGCTGATTCGTACAGAAAATTATTATTAGCAGCGAAAGCAAGCAATTACCGATGGAGAGTAAAATTACAAAGCAAAATGAGAGTGTGTGCTGTTATGTCAAAAAGACAGGTCATTTACGAAAAACTGTAATAGGCTGTCATCTGATGCTGACGTCAGAGGATGGCGGAACTGATCGTAGCTTGTTCTTCTGCAACTTCTGTCTTATCGTGGGAAGATACGCTAATGGTGGGTGATAACCTATTAAAGATTTAGAGGCTATTGTAATTATAATTCCTTAGCCGAGTGCTCTTGCTGTAACTAAGTAACCAGTTGCCATAAGGCGACGTAGGTCGAGAGTTCCGTCAGTCATCTGAATTATCTAAAACATCCGTGCATATTTTCGTCATTCGTGGTGTAAGCGTGGAAGAGGCCCGAAATTTTCCTAGAAAATGGTGTAAAACCGTCTAAGGACGTCGCTAGACTAACGGCAGTAATATTGGGACTCGGGTTCAGTACTGATACGCTTCAGCCCACAGTCTCGCATGGCTACTCTAGCAGGACCATGGCAATGATTAGAGAGATCTACATACCTTACCGGTCTGTTTACTGACTACTTATTACAGCATACCGATGCTGAGTTAGGCAGCGTATCAGAAAAGGCAACGCCCGTTTCACACTTTTAAATGTATAAAAATAGCGACTATTGAAAAGAAAACTGAAACGTTACCAAGAGATAACTGTAGGAAACGTCTGGAGTAAGATGGCAGAGAACGCTATGAAAATCGTGGAACGGATTATATATAGTACCGATAGTTGAAGTTACTTTCCTTGAATCGCGTTCATAAACATCAAAATAGACATAAAAATGTCTGGCTTCGGCCCTATACACAGGCAGATATTTCAAAGAAATTTTGTATAACCAAGATCGCGATCTAAATTATTTTTTATTGATCAGTTTCGACAGGGAAGACTGTATTTTTCAGCTCTTTAATTTTTTTTCTTTTTTTTTTTTTGTACTTCTTGTTGCAGTTTGTATTCAATACTCATGCCTTGTTAACATTTTAGTCAAGAGTATACTACACAATGCACACATGACTGCCAAAAATAAAATTACAAACAAGTTTGTCACAAGTAAAAATATGCACAATTAAAATGCAACTTGTGAAGCTTGACACGTCTAGATGTGCAGCAGTTCTTTGATACTTTTCAGTTCAATATGTGGTCAAAGCGTACATTTATCCCAGTGTTTACATTTACAGGACATTTGAACTACATCTTAGACGTAAATGTAAACGTAGGCTTCCGCGGCCGTTGTCACAGTCAACAAATTTCTTGTGGGTTTGACGACGCAGTGTCAACTATAAAATTCTGACGTTTCGGCGAGTGTTGCAAGACGCCTTTTCAGGGTGTACTGTTAACTGCTCTTAGTCCTTTCTTACTCGAAATACACTGAGGCGATATAAGTCACGAAATAACGGTATGCACATTTACAGAGGTCGGTGGTAACAAGTGCACACTGTATAAAGGGCAGTGCGTTGGCAGAACTGTACTCGGGTCATTCATGTGAAAAGGTATCTGACGTGATTAAATCCGCACGACGGGAATTAACAGATTTCGAAAACAGATGCTAGTTAGAGCCAGACGCATGGGACATATTATTTCAGAAATAGTTAGGGAATTCCGTATTCCGAGATCCACAACGCCAAGAGTATGCCGAGAATACCAAATTTCAGGCATTACCTCTCACGGGCAACGCAGTGGCCGAAGGCCTTCACTTAACGAGGGAGAGCAGCAGTGGTTGCGTTGTGTCGTCACAATTAATAGACTGCAACACTGCCTGAAGTAACTCCAGACATCAATGTAATACATACGACGATCGTACCCATTAGGACAGTACGGCGAAATGTGGCGTTAATAGACTGTGGCAGCAGGCGACCGACGCGACTGCCTTTGCTAACAGCACGACATCGCCCGCAGCGCCTTTCCTGGGTTCGTTACATCATCAGTTGGACCTTACACAGTTGGAAAGCCGCGGCCTGACCAGGTGAGTCGCGATTTCAGTTGATAAGAGTGAAAGTTAACCCAGCATGGGATGCCACAATGAAAGTTAACACATGATGCTGACTATATAAAATGATTGAGAATTTGTAAAATTTACTAACAACATTTATTTTTTATAAGAAAAACAGACGTAGATTCTAGTTATTGAGTAAATACAGTAAACAACTAATAGTTGGGTTAGAAGAACGATGGACAAGGATCACGGGTGGCAGAAGTGGGTCAAGCACTATGGCCCTAAAAATGTGGATAACGAAATCTGAATTGATCTGATGCTGAGCCGATTTTGACTGATAATCTACAGAAGTCTACATAGGTGCAGCTGAGAGCAAGTGATGACTAAGATCTGTACGCCCTGGCAAGGCTGGAGCAGCAATACGTTACCCTGTTTGATTCGTGCAGCGATGTAACTTGCAACTGGCGAGATGTGTGCGGCAGAGGCGAGGCGAAAGGCAGCATCTGTGAATCGATCGCGGCCACGAAATAAATGCAAAAATCTCACGGTCTAGCGATGAGGCAGACGGACCGCAATTCACTCTCTACCAGAGCCCTGACATTACGGTAGATTTCCGTGTGTGACACATCCGTTCGCTTGTCGTACGAAGGACCGATTTGGCTCATTTATACGAGAGAGCTCACAAGGTTACCAAACGTAAAGACTGATAAACCAAAAGCGAATAAGTGTGCCCTCCGAAAACGAGTAGTCTGAGATGTTTGAAGTCACATTCTCAGTACAGTAGAAACTTCACCACAGGCTCTCCAGTCTAACTACTTGCAAGTGAAGTCAGTCTCAGGACAGGTCCGAAGCACAAACCACACATGCCATAGCTTCACCAGAAGATGCTTACGCACCAGAGTCCAGAACCCGAGTGACTCGCACCTCCCCAGATAAAAAAAAAAATCCATTATTTCGCAAAGTGCACTATCGACACTGCCTTCACCCCCTCTTGACCCAATCACAGGGCTTTAGAGGCGCTAAATCTCCCCTCCTATGCAACAGTACAAATTCTCTGAAAAAAAAAAGGAACCGCCAATAACTGGCTTTTTTAAGTTTTCGCTGAGGGAGAAGATGCTTTTCTCCGAAGTCACATCGCTTCCCACGGCAACGAATGAACATATATAATCTTAAAGATCTTTATCTAAATCGCCTGTGCTTGGAGCAATTTAGTCCTAGCCCAAGATTATATTTCTAAACGTTTCTCAGATGCTGGAGTTTCTTATACAACCGACGCGGCCAATGGAAGTGAGTCACAGGCCTATTTGCAATATCGGCGAACACGAAAACTTGTGAATTTTTGTTACACGTGGCTGTGCACACAATGCCCAGTTGACGACTCCACTGTGTAGATGCGTCCCTGCAGCCCGTTTCCCAAGCCCAGCCTTCAGCTGGCGCGAATGCACGTGTAGCGGCATTGTCCTGTCTCGACTAGGGGCTGCTCTGTCTGCCCTGTACGGCTGTAGGTCTGTCCGGCAAGATGAGTGATGGGCTCACCGCCAATTGCTTTCAACTTCTAACATGCCGATTCTACAAACTAAGAACCATAAAAATACCTCATACTTTTAGCGCCCTACCAGGCTCCATCAATTCTGCTGAGGCCATTGACTTTGTAGAGTCTAGCTCAAGGTGCGTAAGGATGTAATAAAATCTTGAATAATTTTCGGTATATGAAAAACAGGTGATAGAGTAACTTGCCCACTCTCAAGAGCTCTGGAAGACATAAAATCATACGAGGCAGAAGGAATAGATACCAACCCATCGGAACTTCTAAAATTATTGGTGAAAGTGGAAAAAATTTTTGTTCACATTGGTGTCTGAATGTATGTGACCGGCGATATACTATCTGACATTCTGGAAAACATCATCCACACGTTTCCCAAGATTGCAAGAGCCGACAAGTGTAACAATTATAGCACAATCAGCTGAACAGTTCTTGCATCCAAGTTGATGACAAGAATAATATACTGAAGAATGGAAAATAAAATTGAGGAAGTGTTAGATGACGATCAGTGTAGCTTTAGGAAAGATAAAGGCACTGGAGAAGCAACTCTAATCTTGGGATCGGTAATGGAAGAAAAATCAAGACACATTCATAACACTTGTTGATGTGAAGAAAGTGTTCGACAGCGTAAAATGGGGAAGATGTTCGAAATCCTGAGAAAAATGAGGGTCATATACAATGTGTACAAGAACCAAGAGGGGACAATAAAAGTGGAAAACCAAGAATGAAGCGCTCGGATTAAAAAGGATGTAAGAAAGGTATGTAGTCTTTCCACCTGGTTCTTCAATACCCAGTTCTTCAATACATACGATGAAGAAGCAAGACGGGAATAAAAGAAAGTTTTAAGGGTGGAACTGAAAATCTAGGTGAAAGGAAATCAGTATTAAGATTGGCTGATGACATTGTTATACTCGGTGAAAGTTAAGAAGAATTACAGAATCTGTTGAATGAAATGAATTGTCTAATGAGTACAAAAGACGGATTGAGAGTAAATCAAAGGAAGACGAAAGCAATTAGAAGAAGCAGAAATGACAACAGCGAGAAACTTAACACCATAATTGGTATCAGGAAGTAGATGAAGTTAAGGAATTCTGGTACCTAGGTAGCAAAATAACACTTGACGAACGGAGCAAGGAGGACAAAAAAAGTAGACTAATACTGGGAAAAAGGGCATTCTTGGCCAAGAGAAGTCTAGTAATTTCAAACATAGCTCTTAATTTGAGGAAGTAATTTCCGAGCATGCACGTTACGCTCACAGTATTGTGTGTGAGTCATAGACGATGTGAAAACCAGGACAGAAGAGAATAGATGAGGAGATACGGAAGAATATTGAAAATTATGTTGACTGATAAGATAAGGAATGAAGAGGTTCTCCAAAAAATCGTCGAGGGAAGGAATAAGCGGCAAACACTGCAAAGAAAGAGGGACACGGCGACAGGACAAGTGTTAGGACATTGGAGAGACAAGAGGGAGCTGTAGAGGGCAAAAACTGTAGAGGAAGACAGAGACTGGAAAACATCCAGCAAATAATTGAGGACATAGGTTGCAAGTACTACACTCAGAGGAGAGGTTGGCACAGGAGAGTAATTCGGGGTGGGCCGTGTCAAAGCATTCAGAAGACTAATGACTGAAAGAAAGAAAAAGTTGGTGATAGTGTTGTCGTGTGGCGCAGATCAATGAAGCAATGAACCCAAGTTGTCAACAAGACACTGTGCAATCTGTTTAGCTCTCCATAATGGTGTGGGCTGTGTTTACATGCAGCAGGTTGGGTCCTCCAGTCCAAATGATCCGATCAGTAACTGGAAATGTTTATGTTCTCGATAATTCAAGCTAATGATATGGCCACCCATATCACCCTGTCGAACATCTATGGGATATAATCAAGAGGTCAGTTAGCGCACAAAATCCTGAACCAGTAACACTTTCTCAATCGTGGAAGGCTATGGAGGCAGTATGGCTTAATGTTTCTGCCAGGGACTTCGAACGATTTGTTGAGTGCACGCCACGTCGAGATGATGCAATACGTCGGGAAAAGGAGATACGACACGATATTAGTAGGTATCCCATGAAGTCTACTGCCTTAGTGTACATAGTACACAGCCAGACAGTTTTGATGCTGAGCGGTAGTTGGTCAATTTATGAAGGCGAACACGACTGACGAGTGGAACGCGTAGAATAAAGAAAAGTTGAATTCGATTTGTGGCTACTAAACAATTTCATATTAAGCTTTGCCTATTTGTTTCCTGTTCACTGTTAGTATAAGGTAAATTTTTAGGGGTTAGGATGCAACATAATTACCGAAATGAAAAGATTATCGGTAAAGTGGCAGGACTGTCGAAATGTGTCAAACCGAAGTTAAGGGTGATAAACGTTACGACAGCAGAACTTGGTTCAAATGGCTCTGAGCACTATGGGACTTAACAGCTGTGGTCATCAGTCCCCTAGAACTTAGAACTACTTAAACTTAACTAACCTAAGGACATCACACACATCCATGCCCGAGGCACGATTCGAACCTGCGACCGTAGCAGTCGCGCGGATCCGGACTGCGCGCCTAGAACCGCGAGACCATCGCGGCCGGCGACAGCAGAACTCTTTTTAATTCTTGCATCACTGTATAAGTGACATATCTGCGTCAGTTTTGTGTCCATAAACCTCTGTTTACCTTTACAGTTCCACTGTGAAATAAAATTAAGTATTTTTTCAATTATTTATTGATCTGTTTTTATGAGTACTCTGCACTATTAAATTATGTGGAGATCAAATTTCATTTTATGTTCGTAAATGAAGGCTAAACATCGCAACTTAACTGAGTAAATTTGTAGCAACTATTGAACATATTGTGCCATTTAAAACGAGTTTTAGTCTTGCTACACCCTGGACGGCTGGTAACCTTTTTGCATACTGAAGAGACTAGCCATAGAAGTGCAGAATGACTTAGATATTACGTCCAATTGTGTCCCGAATAACAGCTCCTTTTATATACGCCGATGAGACAAAACATTATGACTACTATCCACAGCGAGATACAATGACGAGAAAAAACTACAACACTACAACACCAAAAAACGATTAATGTAGAGTAACGAAATAACTGGACTCTATTTGTCTAGGTGAAATAATTATGTGAGAGTGAGACAAGCCATTCCAAATGTGAAATGCTGGTTCATTAGTAACCAGTGTAGCTGCCAGAATATTTAATGCAAGCATTCAAATATCCATGCATTGTGTCGTACAGGTGCCAGATATAAGTTTGTGGGATGTAGTTTCATGCCTATTGCGCTTTGTCGGTCAATACAAGGATGATTATTGCTGGTTCGGAAGAGCCGCGCCCGGCACGTGTTGATGCCGTTTGTTCTTTGGCATTTTTGTTGCAGTCGAGAGGCATCTTATTTCTCCCTGAGTTACTACCATAACAAGTTGCTGACTTGCCCCCATCAGTGGCAGCAGCAGCAGCGCTTATTGATACTAGTACGGCTGTACCAACTTTGGTTTTACCGCTATATTTCCGTGTTGTGATGTGTGTGGCAGTCAGTCGGTTGGGACAGAGCAGCAAGGAATCCTCCACGGCGTGAAGTCTGGTTGGGACTGCTGGCAGCATGCACACACCGTCAGATTGTGAGGCACTAGCTGCGAGAACTACAAAGTTCATTGCCCACCAAACCTGGACACTGAAGTTGAGTGATCAGTGAACCTGTTATAAAACCTCAACTGTTGTGACATCTCTTCGTTCACTGCTGACTGTTGTTTCCTTCGCCGTTCTGGCTAGCAGCAACATATGGTGTGTTGGAGTCGGAGAAATTTTGCAGCCATCTTCCTGTATGGTCTTTAACTATTAAATTGGTTGTTACTAATCAGTGAGGTGCACCAGCGGTATTTTCTGCCTAGTGGCCATTAACGCCCCAGTTACCTGCCCTGGTCGTTAGCATACTTTTCCAGCAGTATGTTTTCCTCCCTGTGTTGATGCTGTCCGGCACGGCAATTAGTTCGACAGCCATTTAGTTGTTTGTTCATTTTTTTTAGAGTGGTTACTGAGCCTTGGCTGTTCTTGGACGCCAATTTGGAAGATGTAATGCTGTTGGTATCTTCGTCCTCGGCTCATATTTTCCGTTGTCATACCGTTGGTCGGGCAGAAGGGAATTGATTAGGTTGTTGGTCAGTACTTCAGCCGTCCCTGGGTTTGGTTGCCATCCGATTATTTAACCTTACTCTTGGCTGCCTGTCTCACCCCACCTTACGTTTGAGCTACCTCCTCAGGCCGACTCTTGGAACACTTCTGAGCACCGCTGTTCTGTTGGTTTTAGATTGTGATTTTCATTTTAGTCTGATGTACTGTGCGTGGCCTTCAGCCGTCTATTAATTTAGTTTATTTTAATTTTAAATAAGGCCTTCAACCGACTTAAATTAAAAATTTCAAGATTGAATTGTTTAATAACTAAAATTTTGAAAGTTTGTTCTATCTGAAATTCTTGTTATCAAGGCTCTAAGCCCTGAACAATTCAGTGTCTAGTGTGTGGCCTTCAGCCAAGCTTTTATGTGAAATATTTTTAAGATAAGGCCTTCAGCCATCTGAAACTAAAATTTTGAAAATTAATTTACTTAAAACTATTTTTTTAAAAATTTGATCCATGTGAAAATCTTGTTATCCAGGCCCTAAGACCTGAGGTGTTCAATGGCTTGTGTGTGGCCTTCATCCGAGTATTTATGTGAAGTATTTTTTTTTTAATAAGGCCTTCACCTACGTGTATTCTTTAAAGCAATTTTTTGTATCTTGGATTCAGGCCTTCAGCCGTTCTTGTTTTTGGTAATTAAGTGGAAAATAAAAGTTTGTGTGTTCTGTGCAACTAAATGTAACTGATTATGGCCCCCTCCACAACCATAACCTGATCCGCTCTATTCTGCAAAACCAGATTTCATGGGGATTACTCTGGAGTTGTCGTCCGATAATATCCTTTACGTGCTCCATAGGAGACAGATCTGGTGATCGAGCAGGCCAAGGCAACATGTCGAAATTCTGTAGTGTGTTGGGTTGCAATGGCGGTATATAGGCGAACGTTACCCTGTTTGAAAACGTCCCCTGCAATGTTGTTCATGAATGATAGCATAACTGGTCGAATCACCAAACTGACATACAGTTTGGCACTCAGGGCACGTGGGATAGCCAAGAGGGTGCTCCTGCTGTCATACGAAATCGCACCCCAGATAATAACTCCAGGTGTAGTTCCACTGGTGGCAGACAGGTTGGTGGCTGCCACTCATCTGGGCACCCTGTAACCAACACATGGCCTCTACTGACACCGAGACAGAACCGGCTTTCATGAGCAAACTGAACTGACCTCAGTGCGTCCTCCAATGAACTCTCACTTGACACCACTGAAGTCGCAAATGGCGGTGGTTTGGGCTGTCTGCTTTCGACCGCACCTTCTCGTGACCACCGCTGCCAGCAATCTTATTCAGCGGCTAAATTCCTACCAAGTCTTTCTACAATACTATGGAAAGTACATCCAGCTTCTCGTAGTCCTAATACACGACCTGATTTAGACTCAGTGAACTGTTGGTAATGGTGTCTTCATCGTGTCAAAGGCGTTGGTGATTAACGTCATCTCAGTGCGTCCATTGTAAGAGGTTAGTAACCTTCACAACCGTTACAGCGTGTATTTAAAGCAAACCCGATTTGCATCTTCATAGCCGCGCTACTAGCGCCATCCTTACGCGACTGGCACGAAATTTGATTAGACGCCATGTTGCAGATGTAGAGACACGCGAACCAACATTCGTTTATGTCGCACAGCTCCATCTTGTTGATGTTTTTTTCCATCGATGTAAAACGTCATCTTGTGGTGTTTCGGACACGTGACGAGGTAAAGAAAAATCATAAGCTCACCAGAGACGAGCAAGAAGTCATTCTAGAAACGACAAGGCCGTAAATGGTGAAAATCACTGACAAACGACTTTGGCAATGACAATATTTTTAAGACCTGGCGCCTGAGGACGAGTATCTCGGAAACGGGGAATTTGTCGGCTGTGGCGCTTATCTTGAAAGTTATCAAAGGATGACGGAACCCCGAGTAGGCGACAAAATGTTGGAGGTCCACACCTTATCACAGACCATGGAGGTCGGAAGCTTACCGCTCTGTCAAGCAGGATTGGCAGCGATCTACGATAGGTATGACGACAGGCTACAATGCTAATAGAGGCCCAAGGGCTTGGGGGTTCACCGTCCAGTACACATTGTTGAGCATGGGACTCACCAACAGAGGACTCCAACGTGGTGGTTTGCTGACCCTACGGAGCAGTGAATTACGTTTGGTCCGTGGAGCAATAGAACGTGTCGCATATACAGAGTGTTCGGAAATTCCCTTTACAAACTTCTAGGACTTCTAAAGGGTGTATTTTGAATAAGAGCCTATGTCCGGAAATGTACTGTTTCTGTGCTACAGCCGTTTGAAAACATGTTTGTTAGGTAGGTATACAAGAGGGTAGTCATGGTGGAGGATGGTTAAGTCGGATCGACCGATGTCATCTGACGTCTATCCTATCTCTCCGGCCTAGTTCGAGCCTCAATCACGTGTCTGTGAGTGTTAAGGCAACATGGTTGAGTACACATTTGTAGAATACACCGACATGAGCTTTCAGACTGGCGAAGCTCACGGTAATGGAAGAGCTGCTCGTCTCCTTTATCAAGATGGTTATCGACAACGTCCGACTCTAAAGCGTACCCTCTTCGCCACAGTTAAGCAACGGCCACACCGCCAGCAGGCTTGGCTGTGGTGCCACAAAGAGACGCCGCACAGCCGAAATGGGAGAGGCCGTACTGCATCACACTGAAGAGAACCCGTCAAAGACTACAGGGATAATTTCTTTCGCTGTTAATAAGTGGAATTGTAAAAGAAGTGATGTACTGGTTCACGCCTAACCAATTACTCCTAAAATTGGCCGCGTTACTAGCATGTTTTCAAACGTTTGTAGCACGGAAAAGGCGTTCCTGGACATAGGTACCAGTTCAAAATCCTTTACAACTCATGGAAATTTGCAATAGGAATTTCCAAGCATCCTGTATATTGGATAGACATAATGTGGGGTACGGGTATTATTTCAACAGCTTCATAATTTATTTAACAGTACCATGGAGGAAGGCAGAATACCAAAGAATGGAAAGAAACCATTACAGTTCCAATGTACAAAAAAGGAGAAAAAGAAGTATTAGATTATTGGCAGCGAATTTCCCTGCTTCATATCATCTTAAAACTGTTGACATCAGTAATTATAGGCAAATGCAAAATTATGTAGAAATAGTAGAACAGATTTTGGAGAAATCCATAGAGCTTAATAATCCAGCCTACCTGCATTTCGTTGAGTTGTCAAATGCCTTTTTAGAATTAGAAAAAAAGGGTATAATTCAGACCATAATCGACAAGAGAGTACCAACGGGTTTAGCGAAAAGTCGCAGAAGATATACATACAAGTAATAAAATGAGAATTAAAACACACGAAGGATTCACAGATGAAATTATACTAGGTGAAGGAATTAGGCAAGTAGGTTCATTAATTTTCCCGCCCCCTTTACAATTTCATAATGGACAGCATCACTGACAACATAAGAAAGAATCCGGTTACAAAATGTCACATAGGGTGATAAATATTTTATATGATGCTGACGATGCTGCACTGATAGTAAATAATGAGGGTGATTTGCCAAGAATTTAATGAACTGTGGGCGAAGCCCAATCAACAAGGACTTACATGCATTGAGAATGGCTAGCTTCTAGCCGAAATCTAGATCTGCATAATACAATTTAAAAAGGACGACTGATTGCTGCAATCTATAATTTACAAGTCAATATAACAGTCGCTGAGTGCAACCGCTTTTCGAATGGAAGGTAACCTCCAGAATGAGATTTTCACTCTGCAGCGGAGTGTGCGCTGATATGAAATTTCCTGGAAGATTAAAACTGTGTGCCCGACCGAGACTCGAACTCGGGACCTTTGCCTTTCGCGGGCAAGTGCTCTACCATCTTTTTTTTCCCACCATCAGCAGCATTTTTTTTTTTTTTGGGAACACAAGAGAAAGAAAACAAATAGGGTGCAGATAGAGAGCTACGTGTGAAAAGGATAAACATGTGTAAGGAGAAAAAAAACTTAGAAGAGGAGGAGAAAAGAGAACTGAAATAAAATAGGAATACTTTCCGCGCCATACTCCACTTTGGCGCGCCACCATCTGAGCTACCGAAGCACGACTCACGCCCGGTCCTCACAGCTTTACTTCTGCCAGTATCTCGTCTCCTACCTTCCAAACTTTACAGAAGCTCTCCTGCGGACCTTGCAGAACTAACACTCCTGAAAGAAAGGATACTGCGGAGACATGGCTTAGCCACAGCCTGGGGGATGTTTCCAGAATGAGATTTTCACTCTGCAGCGGAGTGTGCGCTGATATGAAACTTCCTGGCAGATTAAAACTGTGTCCCGAGTTCGAGTCTCGGTCGGGCACACAGTTTTAATCTGCCAGGAAGGTAACCTGATAATTTGCAAAGGCCACTTCACGAGTTTAATAAAACAGCTGATAAACATAATAAGGAAATCTCATCTAAAAAATCTAAGAGTATGGTAATATCAAAAGCACTTGTACAACGTAAATTATAAGTAAATCGTGTTTCAATTGAACAAGTGATGAGCTTTAATTATTTGGGGAATGCTATCATCAGCTTTGAAGACTTAACAATGGAAGTGAAAACTCAAGGGACGGAGGTAGCAAGGGTAGCCGATTGCTGCAGAATATTGGGTATGGGGAAACTACTTTATGACACCTGGGAGACAATAAAAATACATAAAACAATTGTGCGTTCTGTCTCGCAGCAGAAACTAGATCAGAAACGAAAAACATCAAAGAAAAGTTAATAGCAGTGGAAATGAAGCTACTAAGACAGATCCAAAGAACACCCACGTTCCATAAAAAAAATATGAAAGTGTCGATAAGGGCACAGTGTAGAATGCGGGATATAAATAAATGGAGTAGCACACTGGACTCGCATTCGGGAGGACGACGGTTCAATCCCGCGTCCGGCCATCCTGATTTAGGTTTTCCGTGATTTCCCTAAATCGCACCAGGCAAATGCTGGGATGGTTCCTTTGAAAGGGCACGGTCGACTTCCTTCCTCATCCTTCCCTAATCCGATGAGACCGATGACCTCGATGTTTGGTCTCTTTCCCCAAACAATCCAAATCCAATCCAAATAAATGGATGAAGACAAGAGAAAAAAATTTGAGGGATCAAATGGTTCAAATGGCTGTGAGCACTATGGGACATCTGAGGTCATCAGTCCCCTAGAACTTAGAACTACTTAAACCTAACTAACCTAAGGACATCACACATATCCATGTCCGAGGCAGGATTCGAACCCGTGACCGTAGCGGTCGCGCGGATCCAGACTGAAGCACCTACAACCGCTCGGCCATATCGGCCGGCCATTTGAGAGATCATGTGGGAAAGATGGACCTCACAAGACTAGCTACAATATGTAAACATGGACGACAGCAAGGGAAACGATTATCCAGACGACCACACAAGAGGTGGGATAGCTGATGGGCCAGTACATCCATAGAACGAGGTAGACACACAGGGGCAACCTTAGGCAGCAGAAAAAGCAGCTCGGTTGGATGAATCATGTTCCCTACTGCACCAGCACATTTGTCGTGTCTGGATTCGCGGTCAGCCAAACGGTTGCTCGAAAAATGCACCGCTCCACGGACGCTGTACGGCAGTTTTATGCTATGGGAGACTTCACAATGGCTTCCATGAATCTGTGGTACTAATTGAAGTTACCATGAAACAGTTATCATGGTATCTATGATTAACACCACAGATATGGCCGAAGTGAACATTACTGCACACCACCTGCATGTCTTGATGTTTTTTTTTCCGACGGCGATGGAATGTTCATGCAGTTAACTGTTCCTGTCACAAGACAACATTCGTGCTGCAGTTTTTTGAAGAGCGTGACAGTGAATTCACGTTGATGGCTTGGCCACCAAATTCATCAAATCAAAACTCGATGAAAAACATTTGGGACGTTGTCGTGCTCCAGTTCTGCTCTCGCGAATCACTCACCCGCTGTTTACGGGAATTGCGTGACTGTGCGTAGACATACGGTGTCGAATGCCTCCAGAAGCCTATCAAACACTTGTTTCATCCATGTCAGGCAAAATCACTGCTGTATCAAAATGTTAACCTAAATGGTATTAATCAGGTGGTCGCAAAGGTTTGGTTGATCAGTGTGTGTGTGTGTGTGTGTGTGTGTGTGTGTGTGTGTGTGTGTGTGTGGGTACAAATGGAAATATAGAGAATTCTACCCTTTCCTATAAATTACAAGGAGTAAGGCAAAGAAGGGACTCTTAATTTGACGCACACCTGAAACAAGGCTGCAGAAGGCGTGAAGGTGTTAGATACTTTCTGGGGAGTGACTGGGTGGTGGGGAAGTGGGGTGAGGTGGGGGGGGGGGTGAGAGACTGCAGCACAATCTAAAGGAAATCGCAGTCAAGACGCCAACGCGATTATATCTAGAGTATTTTTCCAGCTTTTGGTGTTCCTTTAGTGTGGCTGCGTGTCTCAGTGTGTTTCCACACACCTTCAGGTTCTAGGATTCAGCCCTCGATCTAGAATTTTTTTCTGTTACTTGTCGCTTCTTTCACATCTCACAATTATTTTCAGTGGAAATATGACGTGTTGCAATGTGATTTATAGTTCATGTTAACAATTACCTCCCCCCCCCCCCCCCATAATCGACTGGATAAGGCAGTTCAAAGGCCAAGGGAAGGCAAGAGCATACCGTCTTCAACAGATACATGGCAACTTGGTATTCATATCAGCCTTCAGACTGAGAAAAGCTTTATATTTTAGATTCCGTATAAAACTTCGTGATTGCAAACGTCTTTTGCTTTTACTCACATTTCGCTCCATTATCAAATTGGTTACTCCTTGCTCCTTGATGCCTAAGGACGTATCCAGTCACCTTCTTTTAATCAAATTGCGCCATAAATTTCTTTCCTCTCTGATTCAGTACCTCATATTAGGCATCTGAACTATCCACCTAATCCTTAACATTCCCCTTAGCAACACTTTTGAAGTCCTTCTATTTTCCCCTGTTCTAAGTTGTCTTTTGCCCACGTTTCTTTACCATACAACGCTATACTCTAGACAAATACTTCCAGAAAACACTGAAGCATAGCGTCTTATTTCGCGCCTATTTAAGTCGGGCGGTAGCTTCATACATCGGTCGTCGTTCTAGATGCAGCAGTTTCTAGTAGTTACGGCTGTGGACGAAAGGTGTCAGCATCTTATGGACTACAAATCATACGTAGTCAAAACAGCATATTTTGGAAACAAATATGTTTCATTACTAGTGTGAATGAGGGTGTGAGTACAAAGTAATATAATAAATGAATACTGTCAAGTCTATTAACTATGTATAAGTTACTGTGAGAACTGTATGTAAACAGCATGTGTGAGTCACATGCACAGGGGATATTTGTAAAGTGCAACAAGAGCGTTTATGGGACTGGGGAAACAAGAAACATTTCACGATAATTCAGTTATTTAAAGAACGAATTATTTTGATATCTGTGCGTTTTAGAAATTTATTGTTTTAATAAGTTGCTCATAAAAGCTATTATGCTGTGATTGGTTCTTAGTACAAGACGTATGACGGGGTGTAATGTTCCTCAGTTAGTGAGGCGGGGGAACTTCCGCACGTGTTTTGTAGGCTAAGGTATTGCTTCGTATAGTCTATAGGCAGTTCGGAACTCAGCCTTCATCATATCCGGACGCATGTAATAGGAGCTGTGAATAGTTATAACAATTTTGTGGAATAATGATTCAAACTTGACCGTGGAGCGCCGCAGAGTGAGAAAGATGGACTCGTGAAATTCTGGTTTTTATTTGTAATCTGTGACTTTATGCAAGTCGGGACCAAGAACTGATCACTCAAAGGGATCGAGTACTAGGGTATTTGAGCAATCATTCTGTCAGAGACAGTCCGTTTTGTTATGTTCTCTGTAATGGATTTGGTTCAGTACCATAAGGTGTCTATTACGAGTGAGTGTGATTGCGTGTGAATGGCGAAACTGTAACTCCCGATTAACACGGACTTTTTCGTGTTTTGTATAAAAGGAGTAACAATTTGTCGAAGTTTTTACTCAAAAGCTATTTATCCTCCAATAGCTCAGTTAACCTGATACTAGAATGCGTTTGATGCAACCTGTAAAAAAGTGGTAGTGTGGCTAGTTTTCGCTACAGCTTTTTCCAGCCGACGAACATTACTCGTTTTGTAAAAGGAAAGGTGTCTGGACTGGACTGCAGAAGAAGAAACCACCGCAAGGTGAGTGGAACTGTTTTCTGTAGCAGCAACAAAATAACCGCGCCGTCGCAACGGTTTCTAAAATATACGTTTATATTCGATGTTAACAAATTATCCCATATATGCTTTTCTTGCTTTTGCCGGTCTTGTTTTTATCTTTTTTGCTTAGGCCATTTTCAGTTACTTAGCTGCCCTAATAGCTAACGTCATGTACAGTTTTTAGTGTCTCGTTTCCTAATCTAATTCCCTCAGTAGAATCTAACTGATTTCTGCTACAGTCCTTTATCATTGTCAGATTTTTGTTGATGTTCATGATTACCTGTTTTCAAAACGCTGTCCATTTACTTCAACTGATCTCTCAAGTCTCTTACCGTTTCTGATAAAATTACAATATTATCGCAAGGTTTTTAATCTCTTCTTCCTGAACAGTAAATTCCCTTTCAAAATTTCTCCTTGGTTTCATTCACAGATGGTTCAGTGCGCAGATTACGTAACATCTGGGACAGACCGTCTCAATCGTTTCTCAACTACCAGTTCACATTCATCTCCTACGTCTCGTACCGTAATCTGGCTCCTATACAGGTTGTGGATAACTTACCGCTCTGTGTTTTATCCTTCCTACCCTCGGTATTTCAAAGAGCTGTTTCAGTCGAAGTTGTCAAACGCGCTTTCTAACTCTACAAATTATGTAAATTTATGTTTGACTTTCCTCCACCTTTCTTTCAAGAGAAGTCGTAGGGTGTTCCTGTATTGCTCCGGAGCGCTAACTTATCTTCCCTGAGCTTATATCAGAATTTTCATTCTTTTATAAATAATGCATAACATTGTTTCGCAACTGTGATTTACGAGGGGCGTTCAATAACTGATGCACGACATTTTTTCTAGGTTGAAGAAATGCGGAATTTGTTGTAGGACATTGTGGAATATTCACGTGTCAGTCCGTATAGTTTCATGATCTTCCGATAGGTGGCTGTACTATATGTAGACTTCAAAATGAAGTCTGCAACGGAGAGTAGAGAATTGTCTCTGAGTTTCTTTTGGCGGAAAACTAGAGCATCGCAGATATTCGTAGGCACTTCCAGAATGTCTGCGGAGATCTGGCAGTGAACAAAAGCATGGTGAGTCGTTGGGCGAGGCGCCTGTAATCACTGCAACAACGTCGCGCAGACCTGCCCGATCTACCGCGTTCCGTCCAGTTGAACATAGCCATGGCTCCTGTAATATTGGAACGTACGGACACTCTCATTCGAGGTGATCGCATCACAAAAACCTCGCTGCTCAATTGGACGTCTCTGTTGGTAGTGCTGACAGACTCGTCCACGAGTTGGGGTACTCAAGGGTGTATTCTCGCTGGTTTCCCCGACGCCTGACACAAGTTTGACAATATGGAGGATTCACTACTGAGGAAACAGTAAGTGGATGATGGGGAGGTTATTGATGCAGCAAGACGCTGGCTGTGACGTTGACCAGTAGAGTGGTACCATGCGGGCATATAGCACCTCCCAATAAGGTGGCATAAGGCAGATTAAGTTGAGAAATAAGGTTTTGTAGTCAAAAGAGAGAGGAATAATAAGGTGCATTGGAATTCTTAACAAAACCGACCAGGTTTCCGAAAAAAGAAATTTATTACTTATTGATCGTCCCTCGTTTTAAACTGGTGGTGCGATAATATTTTCACCTGTCTGCACCTAGCTTCTTTGGAAATACTGCTCTGTAGTGCTAAATTGGTGAAATTTTTTTCGATTTTTCTTTGCTAATTTTCCTTACGTTTCCCTGTTCCTCCCACTAATTCTCCACTGGAGCGCTGTTTTCTTTATCATACACAGTGCACACACCGACACGGCAGCTAACCGCCAAGTTGGGGCGTCAGCCGTCCATCGTGGGAACTCTGCAGCGACTGTGCCTTTGGCGCATTGTTCTGGCGCCATACGTGGTGATGTATGATCTCAACCGAAAGCGCAATAATTCAAACTCGGCGCCGGATGCTCGTCCGCGCATCGTGCTATATTTAACCAGGACGTTAATGATCTGCCGGGATGAACGCGCTGTCCAGTGGGTCACGGCAGCCGGTCGATTAATAACTCTGCGGAAAGAATGTCGGAAGGTACTGGGAACTGGCCGAGATTACGCGGTGCGCACGCTCTGCCTCGCAGCGTGCAGCAACGGGAAACCAGACAGCAGTCTCATTTTTCTTTCAGACTCTGAGAAACCGCTCATGTTTTTCCTCTATAAGAGAAGCATTCCTAGAGTATCTTTGTATAGTGAGTTCAGGTAACTTTCAAAGACAGCATCACAATTGCATAATTGCCACTTGCTAAGAATTTCCTTACAAGATAAAGAAAAAAGTAAGAAATTAGAATAATTACACGATTTGCCAATTAGGAAAACCGCGTCTAATATGGGCCACTTTCGCGAATATTGGTATAAAACTTTTGTTGATGGCTGGAACTGGGTTATAAATGCATTAAATATTAATGAGATTTGTTTTGGTGTATTAAGTTGATGCGTGACGTTTTTGTAACCTTTTTTGTTTCCCATGTTGGTATTCCGGTTGCTACGGGTTTATTGATCGATTGTCATTTTTTCTGTTTAGTTCACTGTTGTTATTTGAATTTACATATTGTTATTTTTTCATTTGGAGATGGTTAATGGAGCTGTGTAAACTAGAAAATGTAGCCCCAAGTGCAGAAGTCGCATCATTTTTGACGTATTCTTCTGTTTCAGTTCAATAGAGAGGCGACATCCGTGGAGAGAGCCAGAAACATTTGCGCCGCGTATAGAGATAACGCCACTGAACAGAGCACGGCAAGGAAATCGTTTTTTCGTTTTAAGGAGAATGTTTTTGACTTTAGTGACTTCCACGTTCAGGAAGACCTTTGGGGTTTGATGAAGATAGTTTAAACGCATTAATCTACAATGATCCACCTCAGTGTACTCGAAAATTGACATGTGGGGTGAACTCTGATCATTCCACCATCGTGTAACATTTGCTTGCAATGGGAACCTGCAAAAATCGAGAGTGTGGTGACCGTAAAAATTAGCGCGTGGCCATACGAGCATCTCTGCTTGCTGATCATCAATTGGCTCGAGAACAACGCTGACCATTCCTGTCCTGAAACTTCCTGGCAGATTAAAACTGTGTGCCGGTCCGAGACTCGAAATCGGGAGACGAGGTACTGGCAGAAGTAAAGCTGTGAGGACTAGCCGTGAGTCGTGCTTGGGTAGCTCAATTGGTAGAGCACTTGTCCGCCAAAGGCAATGGTCCCGAGTTCGAGTCTCGGTCCGGCACACAATTTTAATCTTACAGGAAGTATCGTATCAGCGCACACTCCGCTGCAGAGTGAAAATCTCGTTCTGGAAACATTCCTATCCTGTATCGCTACTGGTGACGACAAATTGTGTATTTATACTAACATAAGGAAAAGGAAGGTATGGCGGAGCCCAAACAAAGTACCAACTCCCCATACAAAGACCTGCCCGCGTCCACAAAAGATGATGTTATGCATTTAGCGGAACAGCGAGAGTGTGGTTTACTAGGAACTGCTTCCCCGAGGTGTGACCGTTACTGCTGACATTCACTGTCAACAACTGAAACGTCTTGCAGACGCTGTCCAAGAACAACGACCAGGAAGACTGCGTGAAGTGATGATACTCCACAGTAACGCCCGGCTGCCTTCTCCTAAATAGCCAAGAACCATGTACAAGAGTTGGGTTTTGGAGTCACCCTGCACCCATCTTATTAATTTGGTCTTTTACCCTCAGACTTTCATTTTTCCGCTCTCTGTCAAACAAGCTTCATGGAACTTCCTTTGTTCGCAGCTCGTGGTCGTGCGGTAGCGTTCTCGCTTCCCGCTCCCGGGTTCCTGGGTTCGATTCCCGGCGGGGTCAGGGATTTTCTCTGCCTCGTGATGATTGTCTGTTGTGTGATCTACTTAGGTTAGTTAGGTTTAAGTAGTTCTAAGTTCTAGGGGACTGATGACCGTAGCTGTTAAGTCCCGTAGTGCTCAGAGCCATTTTTTGAACTTGAAAATGCGCTCCCAACATGGCTCTACGAATTTTCGAACCCACGCGATTTCTACAGTTTCGGAATCGATAAGTTACCCCAGCGTTGACAGACTGTTGCAAATATTGAAGGAAAATATATTACTGACCACTAAAGTCTCTGTTAGGAGTATCTGTTTCGTTTATTAAACTTGTGGAAAGACGGTAAACAGAAAGAAATGACGATAATACATCCATGTCAGGCATTTCCCATCACGTTATATAACAGATTGCAGAATATCAATCTCAGATTCCACAAGACCACCCAACACATTAAATTCAAGGGGGCCTGTAAAATAAACAATGTAATTCCGAGTTATATTAATGTAAAGGTCAGAAACAACTCTTTGGTAGCACAATGAACGAAATCATTTGCAGAAACGAGTTGGTTAAAAAACAAAATCAAATTGCTTTATACTAAAAAATTCATACTTAATGGGATGTTATCAGCATTTATTAACAACCCAAAATGATGATCAACGTAATATAAAAAACTGAACAAATCAGAAGAATAACACTGCAACATATACCGAACAAACCCAAATAAAAATCAGAACACTCACTAACTAAAACAACCAGGAAGAAAACCGAAAAAAAAATGTTTAAATGTGTGTGAAATCTTATGGGACTTTACTGCTAAGGTCATCAGTCCCTAAGCTTACACACTACTTAACCTAAATTATCCTAAGAACAAACACACATTCACACCCATGCCCGAGGGAGGACTCGAACTTCCGCCGAGACCAGCCGCACAGTCCATGACTGCAGCGCCTAGACCGCTCAGCTAATCCCGCGTGGCAAGAAAAACCATGACAAAGTGCAAAACACTCAGCACCACAAATGTCACCCAAAATTAATAAATCTCACAGATACAGAAATAACAGAGAAAGAAAAACAGCTGTTAGAGAAAGGGCTCACACACGACATCAGTGCAGAAATAGATTACCACTAAATAGATAACTTGATTGTAGAAACAGAAAACATGCTAACAGAGGAAGAGAAACAAAAAAATAACACTATAAATATTGGGCTAACACGAGAACTACTGAAGAAATAAATAAATAATATATTCATCATGTCAAAGAAAGAGCAAAACGGTAAACTTCAAACAGAAGAAACACCACTAAGAAATTAAAAGAAAAACTACAAGCTGACAACATAACAATCGCAAGGGGAACAGCATAGTACTAATTAATAAACAACAATATATAGAAGAACCTAAACATTTCATCCCCTCTATCACAAAACTGAAGCCGGCCAGAGTGATCGAACGGTTCTAGGCGCTACAGTCTGGAACCGCGCGACTGCTACGGTCGCAGGTTCGAATCCTGCCTCGGGCATGGATGTGTGCGACGTCCTTAGATTAGTTAAGTTTAAGTAGTTCTAAGTTCTAGGGGACTGATGACTTCAGATGTTAAGTTCCATAGTGCTCAGAGCCATTTGAACCATTTTGAACAAAACTGAAATCTGATCCAACACGACGCTTCCTGACACACAAAAAACAACCTCTAAGAAGGTTGGGTTGATTTGTTTGGGGGAGGAGACCAGACAATGAGGTCATCGGTCTCATCGGGTTAGGGAAGGACGAAGAAGGAAGTCGGCCGTGCCCTTTCAAAGGAACCACCCCGGAATTTACCTGGAGCGATTTAGGAAAATCACGAAAAACCTAAATCGGTATGGCCGGACGCGGGATTGAACCGTCGTCCTCCCGAATGCAAGTCCATTGTGCTAGCCACAGCGCCAACTCGCTCGATCAAGCTCTAAGACCTTTGACACAAACTCACAGATACACAAAAGCAAAACATCACACAGAAGAACCCAAAGGACCAACGCTCAGAAGCTAACCCAAGGTACACAAACCCCACACTCCACTGTGGCCCATTATTAATTTCGGGAATACACCATCATACCATGTGGCAAAACACATGAACAAAATTATAACGAAACATTATGAAATGAAAAACACAAATGAACTCATAACACAAATAAAAGTTTTACACATCCCACAAACAGCATCACTCATCTCTTTCGACATAGAGAGCATGTACACCTCAATACCCATTGCAAACACAATAAAACTAATTGAAGAAATCTTAATGACAGACAACAAACCACCTGCAGACAATATTAATGGAAAAATTTTAAACATGGCTGAAGCCGCACTGTTGAAAATCTTCACGGTAAATGATAGCAGGCAAACTGTTGCAGAATAAAGAGTTATTGAAATCCTTGACCACGGTTCGGTATATCTAAATATACCTTCATCAGAAGCGAAAATACAGCTGAACAGAAAAACACCTTCATTAACTTAGCAACATAACTGAGATAAAAAAATTTAAAAAAGAACACTTATAGCTTTAAGTAACCATGAAAGTTACCAAAGTATTACAAGCACAAAAACTTTTAGTCACGTACTAAAATCACATCCTGCAATGGAGATGCATAAAACAATCGTGCCAAAGGCGTCGTCAGTAGTTACAACTAAAATATCACCTCCATCTATATACCATAATTACAATGCGATGGTCTATGCGAACACGGCATACTATCGGTACTTAGCCTGTGAACTAGCGTGAAGAGGGTGTGGAAACACTAGGGCAGACAATATCGCCGAGAGAGTGCACTTGTCGTATGCTCGAGACACTCGCGCACATTAAAACACCGGGATATATACTCATGAGCATCAAAATTTTAAAGGTTGTTCTCTTTTGAACCGTCTATCATAATAAATAAAACACATCAGAACCAGTTAAAACATCGGCATACAATAGAAAATATGAACACCAATTTGCCTGTGTCCTAGTGTCAAACAGATGAAGGTTACGCTAAGGAACATATCCCACGAGAGAGGGCACAAGTGTGTTATACGCAGAATCTCGCGCAAATTAAAGGCTAGGATACATACTAGCAAAAACGAACAAAATGTAGTAAAAGGAGACCATCTGTCTTCATGAATAAAAAAACATAACAGAATCATTTAAACCACACACACACACACACACACACATCGTAAACCGCGAACAACAATCTTCAAAAATGCCGGCCCTGTGACATGTTACACAGATTAAATAACATCCCACCCACCAAAGAAAAACCCCCCCTCCAGGACACCCCTTGCAATATGCCGATGACAACGCATTCCTCGCCCTCACTCCTACCCTCCAACAGTCCCAACGCCTTCTCCAGAATCACCTTGACCTTCTTGCCGCATGATGTAACCAGTGGCTCCTGACAATCAATCCTTCCAAGACCCAGGCAATCATCGTAGGTCGTACCACTCGCTCCTTCTGGCTCCTGGTTTTCTCCCTTACCATCTGCGCCCGTCCTGTCCGCCTATCCCCCACTCTCACCTACCTCGGCCTCACCATTGACCGTCACCTCACCTGGATCCTTCATCTCTGGTCCATCCAATCCAAAGCCCACAACTGCCTCCGACTCCTCAAACTCCTCTCTGGCTGGACATGGGGGTTGCACCCCTCTACCGTCCTCCACACCTACAAATCCTTAATCCGTCCCATCCTCTGTCATGCCAGTCCTGCCTGGATATCTGCCCCCCCCCCCAAATTCTGTAAGTCCCTCCAGATCCTTGAGTGTCATGCACTCCTCTTTGCCTTCTGTATATGCCTCCTGTCCCCCATGCGGACCCTCTATGACCTCATGCCTTTCCCCCATCTGCTTTTATTCCTCGAACATATCCGCATACTCTACACCTCCCGCTGCCTTGATCCCTCTCACCCCCTGGTTGCTCCTCTCCTCTCCCGTCCCCACCCCCTGCCTGGCCATCACTGTTGCGTCCCCCCTACCTTCCATCTCTACACCCTTCATCGCCTTTCCCAAGGTGGCTTTCATCAACTCCCCCTCCTGGATGATGCCCTCTCTCCCTACATCTATTAACTCTGATCCTCACCCCCCCCTCCTTTCCTCCGTCCTTTCCTCCGTCCTTTCCTCTGTCCTTTCCTCCGTCCTTTCCCTGGGCTCCCTCTTCCTCCCCTTCCATCCTGTTTTCTCCCCGCCAAACCTCTCCCTACCTCCTATCTCCCCCCCCCCAAGTCCTTTTGTATTCCCCTCCTCTGCCTTCCCCACGCCCTGTCATGTCTGCCCAGCACCCCCCAACCCATCTTATGGGTCTTCATCCTCCATCGGCTCCTTTCGCCCCTCCCACCCTTCGGTTTTCTTCTCCTTTCCCCCATTTTTTTTTACTTTTCCATCATTTGTCCAGTTTCCCCCCCCCCCACCTGCTCTCTGCTGTGGTATGTCACATTAGCCAACTTTTTAGTGCAGTGTTCCAGTGGATGTTCAGTGTTGTTCGTCTTTCTAGTGTTGTGAACAGAAACCATGCTGTCGCTGGGTGTGACTTTTGTCTTTTGCGAACAGAAACCAGACTGTCGCGGTGTTTTTTTTTTAATTGTCTGTCTATTATTTTACCTGTCTGCTTCGTATATATTTTATTAACTTCATCACCCCTTTGTTCTATGTTTTAAGTTCCACAATTTTTTATCCCTTTTACTATTTAAGTCTCCTTTTTTATCCCCTGTTTTTATTATTTATTTTCTTCATCTTATTCAAACAAAGTCTGTAGGCTGCAGAGAGCCATACTAAGCTGCTGACAGCCCGCCCCCTTCGTGGGGAATCGAAATTCAATAAAAGAAAAAAGAAACAAAGAAAACTATGAAAAAGAGTTACAAACAATACAACTCATAGCCACAAACAATAGTTAAACACCCATATAGTACAAAAACTCAACCAAAAAATTAAAACACGTAAAACAAGTAAAGCAGAGAACACAAACACCGAAGAACGACACAGACACCTCCAGACACTTCATCACACACGGAAACACAAAAGAATAACACTCAGAACAGACAAAAAATGGTGCACTCATACTTACAAACACACAAAATAGCAAATATACTAAAGAAACAGGGGTAACCCGTAGCTTACAGACCAAGAAACACACTCCAATCACATTTACAAACAGACAAACCAGATAAATAGACACAAACACAAACACACACACGCCATATCCACTCACGCACACACACACACACACACACACACACATACACACACACACCTTCCTAAAGAAACCACTTGCTTCATTGCAGTCTCAGACCACTCCAAACGCCCAACCGACACTCACTGGGAGACTTCTTCTTAAACATTCGTACCATGCCCTAAAAACAAAAGTAAGATTTACTTATATGGCACACACCACCCGACATTGGTATGGAAACCGGATTGAAACTTCCTGTGTCGGACCGAGACTCAACTCGGGACCTTTGCCTTCAAAAATGGTTCAAATGGCTCTGAGCACTATAGGACTCAACTGCTGTGGTCATTAGTCCCCTAGAACTTAGAACTACTTAAACCTAACTAACCTAAGGACATCACACACACCCATGCCCGAGGCAGGATTCGAACCTGCGACCGTAGCAGCAGCGCGGCTCCGGACTGGAGCGCCTAGAACCGCACGGCCACCCCGGCTGGCAACCTTTGCCTTCCGCAGACAATGTCGACTCTAGTGCCGTGGCCAGCTACGCTAGGTTTCTCGCTTGAGGATCTGTGGTGCGAACGTCAAGATCGAGGTGGTCCATGGATTCTTGACTGGGTTTAAATCCAGGGAGTTTGGTGGCCAGGGGAGGAAGGTAAACTCGTCTTGATGCTCGTCGAACCAAACACGTAAACGGCGAGCTGTATGACATGTTGCATTGTCCTGTTGGTAGAAGCGATTGTACAGAGCATGTAGGGGTGGACATGGTCCCCAAGGACATATGCACACTCTTATTGATTCATTGTGCTTTCCACATTTTCCGCACTACTGACGATGGATGATGTCTGTACAAGATGTTGATTCATACATCTATCATTTTAGTGATGATTATTTTATATTACAACTAATTCTTACAAGAACTTATTGTACTGGATATTTTCATTTGTAGCGTTTTTTGTGCAATGGTTTCCTGTCTATTCCCGATTAAGGTACTACGTATGTATTGCCCTCTATAACACATGCAGTGCTTCAGTTTTACCGTATCACTGTCCATTAATTTTACTATTTTAATAGGTTTCATTCTATTAGCGACAATTCTGGCTTTGTTGATGCAATTGTGGCGATGGCCATCACGATGTTGTGACAATTACCTTGTAAGACGTCATGGTCTCCTGACCTTCATTGCTTACATATTCCGCCCTCACAGTCATATTTCGCACATCAAGACGCTTCATTCGAACCCAAACTCGATAAGTTAAAGTCAATGTTGTACGAATTCATGTAAACCATATGCAAATAACTAATAAATCGCAAATGCGCACCGAGGTTGAAATACTCAAGGCTGGCGTACACACACACATTCAAGACACGACGGTCGCAGGGGCTTTTAGTTCGGTAGACACCAATCACATGCCAGGGGGCCGGTCCCTTCTGAGGACGACTCAGCCTATCTACGTCGGCCGGTGACCGCCCATAGAGCAGACAGTGTTTGCCCGAGTGAAAGGAAGAATGACCCCGTGTTCGGCTTAAAAGCAAATTCCGCTACATTGTGTGGGAGCGCCCAGCCTACGCATTCTTTACAAATATAGTACACAGTTTCAGAGATTTTCACAGGGAGACAGCAAACGCCAAACGCCGAAGCTACAGATTTCCGGATTGGTCACCTTAAACGAAACGTCATTCTCCCGTTTTAGAAGAGCAATGCTGATTGGCAGACGATATTCCTGACGCCTTGAGCTGAAGGAGTAATGGAAGAGACCAAAAGATATACCCCTTCACGTCTGGCGTGGAGAGGGTCCATTCCGTTGTCGCTCTTGGAGCGAGAACACGTAACGAGAACGTGCACGCTTGTACGTGTACTCAAAGAGCGAAGAACAAGTCTCTCTTCAGTACTTCACTGGGAGAGCATCTCTGTCTAGAGCGAATCAGAGTGCGACTCTATATTGAGTCCTTGCGATTAAGTGTTGTTCACTGTGTTGGCCGCCACACTTATTGTGCGATGTGTACCGGTGTACCATGCCAATAGTTAGATTAGAGGCGAATAGGAGTCCTTGACTTCATCAAGGCGTAGGGAGAGTTTGATTGGCGAAGGTCAATCCAGATAGAACGACAGTTATCTTATTTGTCAGCAGCGAGCGGCGCAGACAGCAGGCATCGCAGCTTACGATATTGTGTGCTACAGCTCTTGCGAGCCCCATATTTCCTCCACAACAGTACACTTCACTGCATTTCACATGTGACAGCCTCAACCATACCTAGCAACATTCTAACGGATAATTATTCAAGTTGAGTAGGCGCGGCTCTCAGCCATTCTGCCAAGTCAATAACAATCTTAAACTTTGTATAGAAATTTCATTAGCGAATCCTATCCTTAAGAGGTAACTTCACATTCCGAAAAGAACCCGGAATAACTTGTTCAGTTCATAACTAAAAGTGCCATTGTGATTTCTCAGAATTTTTGCAAAATAAATAGTAATTTTCGTTAGTTTCATGTTTTTCTTACACTAACTACCACTACTCCAGTACCCAAGTATCCCACGAGTTACGTGAGGAATTTTGTGAAATTCCTTACAGCGAACGACTGCAGAAGATATTTATTGCTGAAAGTTTTTTAGGCATTTCTCTTTAGAACGTTAGGAGCGTCTGTCTGACTTCTGTAGTAGTGTGGGTGTGGAAATTGCATCTCGCAGGAGCCACAGGTTAAAGGGTAAATCTCGGATTAGTCCGTTGCGCAGAATGACAGAATAGCACCCATACGCTCACAACCTTTCATTTTTATATAGTATTTTCATTAAGATGGTTCTTGACCATGACGTATAGTTCTCTGGTTCATGCCAGAAAACTCATAATATCGAATAATTGTTTGTAGTAGTATAGCGGAATTTAAATTTATATAATTCGACGCCATGATTACTTTTATTTATTTACTTCACTTTTATTTATTTATGTGCCATAGTAGGGCAGTAACATCTATTGCCAACTGCCAGGTGTTTTTTCATGTTTTACTTAGCTCCTCAATGAATCTAGTGATACTGGTTGCATGCCGTCAGTGTGTTACTTTGTTTATACATTTTCGATAACCTCTTCTGGCCTGTATGAGCTATTTGATAATGATAATTGTCTACTAAATTTCAGATAACAGATCCTCTTTTCTCTCTCTCGCTATTAACTAGTATATTAACTGAGGGTGTTAGTTTGCTAAAGTAATACGCTTTGGCATTTACACGCGCTACAACACAAGTATGTGTAGTGTGGGCATATTAATGGTGATACGTAACCAATAGTGAATACTGTAATATTCACCTTCGAATAATTTTTCTTATGTGTGACGGTTCCTGATTGAGTGCTTCTTGCGGATGCGATTATATACGTCATTCCTTCTTGTAACCCAACCTTGTCTGAACGTCTTCTTCGTTAGCCCTCCTTCGCTTAACATAACTTCCAAACATAACCGCATTGTGGCTCCACTAACACGGGACAGTGTCTATAGACAATGTTCCTTCGTACTACCGCAATTTTACTGGTGATTATTTTACATTACGACTGATCCTTAAGAGAACTTCTTATATTCGACATTTTCTTTGGGTATTATTTATGTAATGTGTTCCCTCTTGTTCACAAGTAAGTACTCTGTATACGTTGTCCTCTACAACAGATACGTAGTTTCCATTTCATCTTACCGTAGTCCATTAAGTTTGCAACTGTAAGACAGTCTGATCCCGTTACCGACATTTTGGGAGTCACGGTAGTTGTGGCGATAACAACAGTATTTGACTCAGTCTGGAAATCCCTTTGGTACTAGGTTATTTTAACAGCCATCATACACTGTGGGTCTGCATAAATGGCAATGCAATGGGAAAGTACCAGCGGATGTACCAGAATCGGCAAACGCTATAGAACTAAATGATGATTCACCAACGCGAATAGTCCGGTCAAATGAAGTCCCGACGGCAGCACAGTAAAGCCTAGCATCTCCTGCACAGTCTACCGGCACAACATGGAAAGTGATACCGGATACTTCAGTTACGAATCACTTGCCAGTTCAAATTTTAATACAAGCACAATCTAGGGAGAAATAGATAAGAAAAAGCAGGAGACATGTCCACGACATCCATTGTCTGAATTTGAACCCTGTTGTTCAAGGGTGACACAATGGCAAGAGTTTTCTGCATAAAAAAGACAGCAATGCGTCCTCTGCTTTTACTTAGAGCTTTCTCTATTGAATAGAGGAGTGCCAGAACACCTCGAAAATTGTGGAATGTTAAGGACGTCACTCGTACTGATTACTACCTTTTATTCCGGACATGGATGGCATGCAGTCGACTAAAAATGCGAGTGGAGGATTTATGTCACAAAGGGGGGGGGGGGGGGGGGCGCTATACTGAAGAAGACTGTGGTGAATCGGTAAGCCCAGTCGTCTCTTGGTGCGCAACATCTTGATAGTATACTGTGAAATCTTTTTCCTGAAAATGACCCTGGCCGTTCAGGCAGCCGAATATTACAAATTAAACATCGTTGTCCGTAAGTGTAATTTCTTGTGCTATGTTTTCCATCTTTGTTCAGTACTTGGGTAATTATGTAAAAAAGTTATCAATTTTACGTCAATATTCGCATTGTGAGCTTTCTCACAACAGCAGCATAAATAGTACTAATTGGTATTCTGATTTTGTGACAGGTCTCACCATTGGCTGTTTTCCATATTTTGTGCGACTTTCGAGAGTAAATTTTTCAGCTGTCATATGAGACGTAATTGTAACAGCTAAAGTGGGTGAGAGAGCAAGGGGAAGTGTATTGCCTGACGTACAGAGGTCATTTCCATCCGCAAGCATGATGTAGATCGGAATGCAAACAGATGGAACGAACTTCTCCTCTGGAGCCACGACAGTATCTACAAGCACGCGTAGCGGTTACGTGCACCGTACTTGTTACAATCTGTCGTAGGTGAAAATATCTATCAGCTATGAGTACTGGCAATTCCTATGCAAAAAGCTCTCTTAATTTTTAAAATTAATTGGTTTACTAACTGCGGACTGAAATAATAACACGCTATTTGCACAAATTAGTGACCTAAGGCTGCCTAACGCTTCAGGAAGGTATTATTTCTTAACGTGTGTGTTTCGTAGAGCTGTAGATTATCTTGTATCACGTTGCATTCAGTAATAGAGATGTGATCGATTTTATACTATTTTTACAACTGCACGTTAGAAAGTGAGTTTCTCAATAGAAGGAATGTGATTTTATTTTTTTGTGTTTCAGGTCTACGAATGCTGACGGGGATACTTGACCCGCATATAGTACTATTTAAAGGCGGCTTCAGGAATTGATCCTCACACATTTTTTGTTTCTGAACGTGCTAGGTTACGTCCCTGCTGAGGTTCAATGTGGCTTCCAGACAGAGGATTACGCAATATTTAAAATGTATCCCATCCTTCAGCTGTAAGTTATGAGTGTCTGTTTTACTTCTGGAGGACACCTGTGGAGCGATATGCGTTACGTCTCAAGGACAGTTTTATGTACAGAATAATGTGAGTAAACTGAGAAAATCAGGGGCTGCCTGTAAACTTCCTTGATATTTCAAATAACCTTCCTTGGCATGATGAGCAGAAAACAAAGGGTTTGTAAAGGTTTTCAAATATAGCTATCAGTCACACATTTTGCTGCCAAGTAAATTATTTATTTAGCGACATGTTCCGAGGTGATACCTCATTATCAGGCTATTAGCATTACAAAAACATTTAACTCGTTTTTATACAGATACCGAAGTTTCTTTATATTACTGCGATCATCCTGTGGAGAGAGATAAGGATAACTTAGGAAGAGGCTATGTCACTTTGTGTTTGGTCTTATGTTGATATGAAAATTTTATAATGCAATCACTCACTTCGTTCTTGTGGCGTGATACTTTTCTTGTGATATGTTGAGGAATCGCTATTTCCACCCCGCTTTTGGACATCCTCACCATTGTTCACAGACTTCACAACGTTGACTTTGAAGCACGATATACAAAAAGAATCAGTAGTGTAGAAAACCAGATGGCAATCAAAACAAGGCAAGTTTAGATTTGACTATCGATATGTCGATCCTGGTGTTGTCAGCAACAATATTTTCTGTATGTCTTGCTGTTGTATCACTGATGTTGGTTGGCGTAATATATTACAAAATGAGCGTCTCTGACAGTTTCAAAATGCAAACGACGGTATAAATACGTATTAGTTTCAGAATGTCCGCCGCTCGTGGTCTTGCGGTAGCGTTCTCGCTTCCCGCGCAGGGGGTTCCGGGTTCGATTCCCGGCGGGGTCAGGGATTTTTCTCTGCCTCGAGAAAACTGGGTGTTGTGTGTATTTCATCATCATTTCACTCTCATTTACTCGCAAGTCGCCTTAGTGGCGTTAAAGAACTTGTGGAGCGGCGGCCGCACCGCCCCGTGAGGGGTCTCTCGGCCACCAATGCCATATGCTCATTATTATTATTATTTTCAGAATTACAAAGATATTCTGGGATATATACATATTAATGTCACGTACTACTTAATGTTTTAAGAGTACTGGGATGAAATTCGTAAATGGTGACGAAATCCAAAAGAGCCGTGGAAATAGCAATGCCTCAACACACCACAAAAAAACTGCCGCATCACAAGAACAAAGTGAGTGATTGTTTTATAAAATTTACATGTAAACAGAAGACCAATACACCAAACGACATCACCTCTTACTACGTTATCCTTCTCTTTCTACACGGGATAGACCAATACACCAAACGACATCACCTCTTACTACGTTATCCTTCTCTTTCTACACGGGATGATCACACCAGTCTATAAAGAGGCTTTAATATCTGTATAAACAATTGTTAAATGTTTTTGTAATGCCAATATAGCCTGGATGATATGTCACCTCGAAACATGTTCCTAAATAAATAACGTAGTTGTAACAACTTTTGTGACTGGTTGCGGTATTTGAAAACCTTTTCATGTTTGGGAAACAGTCACGGTCGATTAATAGTTAATATGGCTTCAAATTAAGAAAAGTTTTACTAGTGCACGTGTTGTCGAAGATGGACTCCGTAGTCTACCACTCAGAAAAAAGTTTGGTGGAACTATAATGAGTTTCATTTTGTGTGATTATCTACCAAAGTCAATTCCAGTAAAACAATGATGGCTTTTAAGTCGAAATAAATGACTATTTCCTGGATAGAAACTACTGTGACAGACGGAGAACCAAAGTCCGATCTGAATTTCATACAGTTTCAAACAATGAAGCACAAATCTTAACAAGCGAAATTACATTCGCTATTAAAAAATCTCTTCATTATTTTTACCAATAGCGATTAGATGCTTGACGCTGAAACAGTTTCACAAAAATACTGCTAAGTTCATTTACAGAAATGAACGTCTGTTCGCCCAAAAAGAAAAATAGAGACACCTAAATAAGAAAACTAACTTAATAAAAACAGTCGCAGACACTATCAACAGGTATATGGTAAGTGCAAACCATAGAGTCGGGACAAGCGTTAGTGCTACCTTCGGCTGGAAGTGAAATTAATGAAATTGTAAAGTTTCAGACCGATTGGATAAATGTCAGTATTTCAAAATCAGTATTTGTTAGAAACATGACGACGCAATTGCCGCTTGTGATGTTTCATGTGTTTCACTTCGTTTGACTGGTACATTACAGGCCGAGTTCTTTCGAAGTTCCTCATGTGCCAATACATTTTGTTGATGATTCACGTTGTGTGTCTTCCAACCACTGATTTATTAGAAAGATCGCTTTTGGCCCTTCTTATGGAAAGGCCGTATTCATTACTTCATCTGCAATTTGCTGTTAACGGTTTGCGCCTTTTCCCTACGTAGAGACGTTCCACAACACTGATAGCTACCGTTAGCAAGTACAATAGCGTATGGCTCTGAGCACTATGGGACTTAACATCTAAGGTCATCAGTCACAATAACGTATGGTTCAGTACTTGGCACAAACTTTGTCGACCAGATGCCATTTGGCAACACGTGTACCGGCTAGTTTATTCACTGATTTTCGCCAAGAACGGTAGTAGCACTTTCAGGCTAACTCACAACCAAAATTCTGTGGCAGTTATCAGGAAGGAAACCCAGGACTTACGATTCAGTAACGGATTACGACGTTACATAACGTATCCAACGTATCTACCAGTTTGTGGTTACCATTGTGGCCTAACGTGCAATCACGCATTTTAATGTTTCGTACTGGACGAACAGTCTACATAGCAACGGCGGTGCCATTATAGTCGGCTTTTCTAGGCTACTCTAAAATGCTGGCACTGTCAATGCAGCAAACGTATCCAGATAAGCGTAATGCACTTTTTTTATGTTTTGCTACAGTCTCAAGAAATACCGCTTTATCATGTTGTCAGAAACATTCATCTTGCTCTGCAGTTCCTTTAAGCGTTCTCCAACGCCGTAATTCATTCAGCACGTTGACAACGTCATCAGTCAACAACTGCCTCACGTTCGATCCACAATCGACGAAATTTTATTTTGGATCAAGCCTATAGTCAGAACAGTCGAAAAATGCTCTCCTATTCGAGAAACATGTACTCTTTTCTTGTAGCGTTCTCTAGTCTCGGGTATAATTACGTGCAGTTCCATTAATAAAAGCTACTAGTTGTTTGTTTATGTAAATATCAGCAATATGGGCCTCGTTTCGTATTCTTTTGTCGATAGTAATCTTCTTGTTTTATCTGCAATATACGACTATAGGAGGAACCGTGGCGGAAAGGGATACTTAAAGGTTAAACAATTTTCGTAAAATGCAGGAGCAGCAAAAAAGAAACACTCCTTAAAGATATAAAAACCGCTTTATAGTATAAGCTAAAGTACCACACTTGAAGGCCACTGAAGACTGTGTGTTACGTATTTCTTTTTTACATTTATTCAAAGAAAGGCTTGTTCCCCGTTTGCCCCGCTCAAGGGGAAGAAAGGGTTAAGGCAATTTTCTGTGAAATTATTCCGTAAACTTTGTAATTATTAGGAGTATCATCTTACAACTAAGACAAAGTTGGTTAATGAGCGATTTATACTAATGAATACAGGACCATCAAAAAGGGTTAACAATAAGAAAATATTTGCATTTATTTTTAATACTTAATATAACGTTGCTGTTAGGGTCACTTTATTGAATCCCACTGCTCGTGCAAAACCTGCATTTTCTAGCTCGCGGATAGACAACATAGAATGTTTGGTAATAAATCCCATTTAAAGCGCATCTTTCCACGTCTGTGACAGTAACAAGTTTTCGTTATTGATTTTAGTTGTAATCTGTCCACTACTTGTATGTCATGTCCCATATTTTGCTGCAGATTTGAAGATCGTCGTTGCTGACCGAAACTGGTGATCATTGACGTAAATAAAAAGAATTTATCCTACACTTCCTGGATCACTGTTTTCATCAGCGACCACAACTTCTGAAATCCTGTATAAATCAGTCTTCGTCAAATATTTCGGGTAAGCCATTTCTTTCTGTTATCTGACAGGTTAATGAGGTGACAATGAGATTTTTCATCGCTGGACTAAAAAGCCTACTTTCCACTGACTTCAGCTACACTACCATCTAGTGTTTGTGACCTTCAGTGAATACATTTTTAAATTTGCCATCTGATTTGCTGTTTCGATTGATTTAATATCCAACTGCTGTCTATCAGTCTCTCTAGTGTAAGTTCACACCATCTGATAAAGCAAGAGAAATATGGTTTGAAACGCAGTTGCATCAAAATGTGACCAGGCAGAACTGGACACTATCCCATTCTGCCCCGTCCCGTTCCGCCCCAAGAGCACATTTCTGGTTAACAACTTTTGTGGAGCGTAACGTTTGATGGATTTAACCGTATTGTGTAACTAACGTATAGCGAATGGCAATCTCTTTAAGACTACCTGTCATATAAGAGCGCACAATTAAGAAATCACAGCTTATCTTGCTTTACATTCATCAAAAGTTATAAAAACACAACTGAAAACGTGAAGGATGATTGTTAACTTGTAAGTCGCTCTGCAAACCAAGTCAAAATAGCTGTCGCGTCTTCCATTTCGTTCAGAGATATAATTACATGTGGCTAAAATGGGTTGTAGCACTCTTCAGACTAGAAGACAGTCAATGCTGCTCTCCTCCGCTATCCCATTCTGCCCCGAGATCCTCTCCGAGGTTATCAAATTACGCCACATCTCGATAAAACACTTAAAATATCGAACAAAATTACTAATATCATCAGTGCTTCGTTGCACCTACTTCTTTATTTCGTACCACAGGTAAAAGTACATGATTCACCAAAACCTGAACACAGAGAAGTCTCTCTTCTTTTTGGGAAACTAACATTTCTGGTAACATTTTGAACGGATCATTGTTAGCCAATATCAGTACCGGGTTTATAACACTGAGAGGTTACCACCACATTGCTAGCTATGGCATAACCACCTATGGCGAGCTAACATACACTCACAAGCGACAACATCGGCAAGCCCCTGCACATTAGCAACGTTGACTGGATATGCCAGCTGCTTTCACAGACGACCAACAGGCTACTGCAGGGAAGCCGCAAGCTGGCACACTAACGCACAAACAAACCACCAACGCTACTCTGCAATGTGAATTCGATATACGAGCTATCGGACACTAACTGATGAACCCAACTCTTACAGGTATTTTTGTGCTTTCAACATTGCAGTCCAGTCAGCAATCGTGGTAATTTAATATATAAGAAACTATCAGCCTCAACTGCGGTAATGAAACCAACCTTTACCTAGGTTTCAGCCAAAATAATTGAGCATTCCTCAGAAGATATGCCTGAATCTATAATTTGTCTAAGAGGGCATGGCCTAGAAATAAAACTAAAACAGCCTCAATTATTTTGGTTGAAACCTAGATAAAGGTTGGTTTCATTACCGCAATCGAGGCTGATAGTTTCTTATATCTTACAGGTGTGCTGATTCGGGCCAAGAAGTCAACGCCGGTACCCAGACGCAACCACCGAGTAATAACGCCGCACAACGTCAAAGGTATCTGACTAACAAAACCTACCGTTGCATGACCTGTCGCAGGTAGCAAGCAATCCGCTACTGCTCTTATCCAACTATCGCAGAGTTTCTTTTTTTTTTCACTGGCTCTTGCCTTAGCACTTTTTTTTCCTCTGTCCTTCAAATCCCTACCCTTCGTTCAACTTTCGACCAAATCTGCCTCCAGGTGAGCACGTCTTAATGGTTAATCATAACCAACCGTACGCAAACATCGCAGTACTCACATCTAGCGAGATCTCACTTAGTGAAAACCAACCAATAGGTAGAGCTGGCAGTGGACCTTTTGTGTTGGCCCTCAAGCCGGTGTGAGTGTCGAGGGGCTACAACCTAAGTTAAAAAATAAATAAAAATTAAAAAATTAAAAAAAAATCCATAGCCGCATTCTCTGAAGGATTCAGCAGTTCGAATTTACCTTGAAGAAACGTGATAAAGTAGACAGTCGTATGGAAACATGATGAAAGGTGGCTACACTGAGTCACAGCGCCAGAGATTGTGCCAAAGAGTATTATTCAGCCGCTTCCACTGGGGCAGTAGTAGTTCAGAGGTTGCCGTGGGCAGTACTTGTTGAGAGGATGTCGATAGCAGTACAAGTTGAGGGCATGTCGTGTGCAGTTGTTCTGTTGGGCGAGACAGCAGATGCTGTTCGATTGGGGATGTTGCAATGATCACAGTGTATTTTTCGTCAATATATATGAAGGTAATAAAAAAATTTTTATTTCAAATTTCCTAAATAACAATGCCTCTTGGTCACAGGTTCAGTCGACAAAACATCTGGCTTGTGTTCATGCATTAGACTGAAATCTGGTTTCTATGTGTAATTATAGTATTTCTGGTTTTTTAATTACTTCATTGTAAATGGTGTTTAACATATCTTGTCGTATTGAGGAAGAACCGTGCCAGATATGCGTACATTGAATCACACTTCCACGCACAGAGCAGTTACACTTGTGCTTTGTTGTTTCGTAGCTTTTATAGTTGCTGAGGACTTAATTAATCAATTGTGTTAACGGAATTTCCTTTCATTCTTCATTGTTATTCTATGCAGTCAGATTGCGTACTAGTACTACTCAGGGACCAACCGGTTACGGGACTTCGTAACCGGATATACAGCTACTAAAATTAATGCATTATATTTAAGCCCCCACCCACGTGCCGATTGCTGCTTCGGATCGTCCCTTGGAATTCTTTTGATAGTAAAAATAGCAGACAGTAGTATTGTTGTAGTATAAGGGTTTGACAATTTTGTGCAATTGTGAAGGCTTTAATTGTTCGTTAATCGTTCTTGTCGGGAAGCATTTCGTGTGGATAGTATTGGTGGTGATAAAGTGTTATATTGTGTGTAATTTTCGTATAGTGACGAGTTTTGTATGTTTTGTAAATGATTACGTGATCGATGAAAAAGGCAAAAATGATGGATAGTCAGAATGACGAAATTGTTAACATGGCGAACTCGCCAACACAGGAGAACAGTGTGATGAATAATGAAGTAGAAAACAATTTAATAAGCCGGGAAAACAGTCCGGAACCAGTTCAAAATTTTTCACAATAAAAAAATTTTCAGAATACGAGATAAACGACAGAACATTCTGGAATAGTATCGAACACAGATAGCTTTACAGCTATGACGAAGGAAGTTAGTTTTACGGGAAATGTTAGGAGCGAAAAGAATTTCGATCCAGTTAATATGGAGCAGTTGATGAGTGCAATATTAAATTTGGGATCACAGTTAGGATCTGAATTAAAAACAGAGATGGGAACTTTGGCAACACGGTTAGACTCACAAATAGGAACAATTAAAACTGATATGGGAACAATGGAAACACGATTAGACTCACGAAAAACATGAAAGATGAATTAAAGAAAGAAATTAGAGAAGAAGTACAACTGATTTTGAATTCTCACAATAATAGATTAATTTCAATAGAAATTAGACAAAAGGAACAGGATAGAGAACAGGAAGAAAGAGATCGCGTGATAGTACAAAAATTTTCAGAAATTTACAACGTGCACACGGTAAGAAAGAAATATTTGAAACAATTGAGGAATCCATACCAAATGAAAGAATAAACAACCTAACACAACAATATGAACAGTTAACTAATAAATGTGTCAATACTGAAACCCGAGTCGCGACACTTACGGAAGACGTAAATAAACAGAAAGAACAAATAGGTGACTTATCGGAAAGAGTTGAGGAGATTTCAGATAAATTGACAAATCTTAGTTTAAATGGGGACAGAGATTCAGATGATACAGCTCCATTGTCATTTGCAGAAACAGAAGAGTACCAGAATATAAATAAACATGTAGAAAATCAGGGAAAATTTAATGAACGCGTTAAAAGGGAATTTGAGGAGTTATGAAAGCAAGTAAAACAAATTGAAAGCGAAATCGTAAGAATAGACAGGAGAAGAAATTTGGAATCACCGATAGCAGCGGGTTTTGAAGAAAATAATTTATTTCATTTACGAGATGCAACAAGAGAGCGCCAGGCACGCGAACTTGGCAATAATCGACATTCGGACTGGGACAGATGCGGTAGGTCTTTGTCGCCACGAGGCAAAAACTTTGACCATAAACACTTTTTAACTGTTCGGAAATTTAAGATCTTTCGCAATTCTAAGAATGACATACATCCATGTTCATGGTTGGATCAATTTATGTACTCACTTCCACCAAATTGGCCACTAAGTCACATACTGGAATTTATGTGCGGCTATTTAAGTCCTCAGGGGATTCGCTACACTAAGTAAGTATGTGCCGTAGCGTGCACAGGGCCCCGAGCTGTGGTGGTGCTATTTCCCTTTTAGTTTTCTGCACCGCTGCCTACTGTTTTACTGTTCTTTGAATCTATCAAAACAACTCTTCAACTATCAATCTATCTAGAGAGTCGGTAAAGAATAACCGGATATGACTATTTTACCCAAAAGTGATTTCGGAAATTACCGTTTGGACTTACCGTGTCTTCAGCAGCATTCATTCGTAGTTTAAACGAAATTTTACCTGTTTATCTTCGTAACAATATTACTTCATATGTTGACGATATTCTTACTGCTAAACGTTCTTGGAGTGAGTATAACAAAATTTTGGATTCATTATTACGTATTTTTGCAAGAGTTGGCATTACAGTGAACTTGGAAAAATCTGAATTTGGTCGTTCTCAGGTGAAATTTCTTGGTCATATTATTTCTACAGAAGGTATTCTTCCTGATCCAGAGAAACTAGACGCTATTCGTAATTATGCTGTTCCTACTACAAAACGTGATGTTCGTAGTTTCCTTGGTGTCTGTAATTTTCTTAGACGTTTTGTTAGATTGGACAATTTGGCCACACCTCGTTTATGTGAACTATCTGGAAAGAATTCTAATTGGTGTTGGGATGAGGAAGCTCAATCAGAATTTGAACAACTTCGTGATGCTTTAGTTGCTGCTCCACTTCTTTCACATCCGGATTTATCTAAAGATTTTTGTTTGGCGATGGACTCATCATACAAAGGCGTAGGTGCACAGTTATTTCAAGAGACAGAAGAAAACGGCGTTATATTACAGAAAACTATTGCATTTGGAAGTCGTGTTCTCTCTAAATCAGAAAAGAATTATTCGATTACGGAACTTGAAGCCTTGGCTGTTGTTTGGGCTTTCACAAAATTTCGCATATTTTTGTATGGCAGACATACTAAGGTTTACACCGATCATCGAACTCTGCAATTTCTTATGTCAACAAAATTAACACATGGAAGATTGTCACGATGGGCGCTGTATCTACAGGAATTTGATTTTAGTATTGTTCACATACAGGGTTCTTCAAATATTATTGCTGATGCTGTATCACGTGCACCTATGGGTTTGAAACAAAGTGCTGAGGAGGACTGCAAAGAAAACAATTATTGTTTGATGTATATTAAAGGTGTTGCGTTTGAAAATTTTATTTCATCTTCGCTCCAGGACATCGCTAAGGAGCCAAACAATGATCCAATCTGGAAGAACATTAAGGAGAAGTGAAGGAGAAAGGAAAGCGTAGCGATTAGACAGTGTTATTTAGTTCGCAATGATATTCTTTTTAAACGAAAATCGGTCGACAACTCTGTTTGGTTAGTTTGTATTCCTGATGAGTGGGTCAATAAATTGATTTGGTACACACATTTCAGTTATACACACTTTGGTCCCAGAAAATGCTTTCATAAATTACGAGAAAATTGCTACTTCAGTAATATGGAAAAACGTATTCGATCTGTTCTTGCCAAATGCAAATTATGTCAAAAGACTAAGCCGCCAGCTATTTCTCACAGAGTACCGTTGTTTCCTGTCATTCCAGCAAAATTAAAGGAGATGGCTGCAGTCGTCGATTTGTTCGGTCCAGTGGTTCGTTCTACTAACGGTTTTGCGTACATTTTAGTAGCAGTGGAATTGACATCAAAATATGTGTGTTTTACACCTTTACGCAAAGCAACAGCTCGTTCAGTATCTAACGCTTTCATCAAACATTTTCTTAAAGAAGTGGGTCATGTTGATAAGGTTATATCAGATAATGGATCACAGTTTCACTCTAAAATTTGGCTTCATACTCTACGGCGTCGTAAGATTAAACCAATTTTCATTTCACTTTTTCACCTTCAATCTAACGCTTCAGAGAGACAGATGAAGGAAATCAATAAATTGTGTCGACTTTATTGTCATCAGAATCACAGAACGTGGGATCAGTATCTTCATATTTTTAAAAACATTCTGAATGAACTCCTTAATGATTCAACTTCTTTACCGCCTATATTGATATTAAAAAATACAGCACCGACAAATCGCATTTCTGAAATCGTTCCTTTTCCGCCTTCACGGAAACTGCGGCATTCTGAAGTTGTCAACCTGGCTCTACAAAATATTGCATCTGCGGCTGCTAGAAGTGAGAAATCATCTAAACGTCCTGGTCGTTTAAAAACCTTGTCAGTTGGTCAAAAGGTGTTAATTAAGTCTCACCGTTTGTCTCCCAAAGGAAAAGACTTGTGTCGCAAATTTTTTCTGCTTTATAACGGTCCATATAGAGTTCGCAAAATTATTCATGATAACACTGTCGAAGTAGAAACTCTTAAATCTCGGCGCCCTAAGGGAATACATCATATATCGAACGTTAAAATTTTTATGGAATGACATACTTTTGAGAAACTAACAGTTATACGTAAACACGCAGAGAATACAAGGATACCGCGCCGTGCTCTGGCGGCGGCACATAATGCAACAGTCAAGTCTGCGCGCCGCACAAGGCAGCCGTGGATCGTAAACAATTACTTCCTACGTCACGCGTAGCTGCAGCTGATCGAGCGCTCAGTGCGAATGCACTGACAGCCGTAAACAAATACACAGTCTAATTTCTCTGATTAAATTCAGTATAAAGTTATAGTGACTTGATAAATTATATTATTAACGTTCAGTTTTTTTCAGGATAAAGTTGTATAAAATATTTAAGAACTTCAGGTAAATTCTGTGTGTGTCCGACGTTAAGAGGACTTGCTATCGAGAAAATTTCAGGAAGAATGTAATTTCAAAGAAGAAAGTAGTAAACTAAGAAGGTAACTACACTCCTGGAAATGGAAAAAAGAACACATTGACACCGGTGTGTCAGACCCACCATACTTGCTCCGGACACTGCGAGAGTTCTGTACAAGCAATGATCACACGCACGGCACAGCGGACACACCAGGAACCGCGGTGTTGGCCGTCGAATGGCGCTAGCTGCGCAGCATTTGTGCACCGCCGCCGTCAGTCTCAGCCAGTTTGCCATGGCATACGGAGCTCCATCGCAGTCTTTAACACTGGTAGCATGCCGCGACAGCGTGGACGTGAACCGTATGTGCAGTTGACGGACTTTGAGCGAGGGCGTATAGTGGGAATGCGGGAGGCCGGGTGGACGTACCGCCGAATTGCTCAACACGTGGGGCGTGAGGTCTCCACAGTACATCGATGTTGTCGCCAGTGGTCGGCGGACGGTGCACGTGCCCGTCGACCTGGGACCGGACCGCAGCGATGCACGGATGCACGCCAAGACCGTAGGATCCTACGCAGTGCCGTAGGGGACCGCACCGCCACTTCCAGCAAATTAGGGACACTGTTGCTCCTGGGGTATCGGCGAGGACCATTCGCAACTGTCTCCATGAAGCTGGGCTACCGTCCCGCACACCGTTAGGCCGTCTTCCGCTCACGCCCCAACATCGTGCAGCCCGCCTCCAGTGGTGTCGCGACAGGCGTGAATGGAGGGACGAATGGAGACGTGTCGTCTTCAGCGATGAGAGTCGCTTCTGCCTTGGTGCCAATGATGGTCGTATGCGTGTTTGGCGCCGTGCAGGTGAGCGCCACAATCAGGACTGCATACGACCGAGGCACACAGGGCCAACACCCGGCATCATGGTGTGTGGAGCGATCTCCTACACTGGTCGTACTTCACTGGTGATCGTCGAGGGGACACTGAATAGTGCACGGTACATCCAAACCGTCATCGAACCCATCGTTCTACCATTCCTAGACCGGCAAAGGAACTTGCTGTTCCAACAGGACAATGCACGTCCGCATGTATCCCGTGCCACCCAACGTGCTCTAGAAGGTGTAAGTCAACTACCCTGGCTAGCAAGATCTCCGGATCTGTCCCCCATTGAGCATGTTTGGGACTGGATGAAGCGTCGTCTCACGCGGTCTGCACGTCCAGCACGAACGCTGGTCCAACTGAGGCGCCAGTTGGAAATGGCATGGCAAGCCGTTCCACAGGACTACATCCAGCATCTCTACGATCGTCTCCATGGGAGAACAGCAGCCTGCATTGCTGCGAAAGGTGGATATACACTGTACTAGTGCCGACATTGTGCATGCTCTGTTGCCTGTGTCTATGTGCCTGTGGTTCTGTCAGTGTGATCATGTGATGTATCTGACCCCAGGAATGTGTCAATAAAGTTTCCCCTTCCTGGGACAATGAATTCACGGTGTTCTTATTTCAATTTCCAGGAGTGTATTAATTGAGTTTATTTTTCAGGTAACATAATTCCACTTAGGTACGTACTTTAGACGTAATTTGCTGCTCGTGATTACGTGATTTATACTTTGTGTTAATTGATTTTGACGATGAATGATTAATGAACAGGGTTGTTACTGATGTGAATTATGCATCGCTTGGCTGCACTGCTTTTTCACTGATGTCACTTTTTTTTTCTTTAAATTATGTGCCTGTTGTGCTTATTTATTTAAATTATAGTTGTCACCTGATCAGTTGTGCTGATATGGTTATGTATGTAAGTTATACTTTTTAATTTATCTGCTTGCGCCTTCATGTTTACTTATTAATATTACATGTGAACATTTATTTGCTTATGCTGATATGATGCTAATGATCTGTTTATTATGTAAGATATACATTTGCTGCTTTGCGTATGGATTGCATATTTACACATTTCTGTTTTATTGTCATAACTACTCTTTAATTTGGTATATAGAAATGCTGAGATACGGTGTACGGAGATGGAGTTTAGGTCACACTACGGTATTAATTATAGATTGTTTGCTTGGCAGAGCCTCGTTATAGGGATTGTGCTACATCCACTTGTTAACATTCTGTTCTCTACTGGTATATTTACTCGCTACTGCATGTTTTGCTTACGCTCAGTGCCTTATATTTTAAGATAAGAAAATGAACTGCTATAATTCTACGAACGACATTGGTACAAGAAATTTCATTGAAGTCACATGAGCTGGAGGTTTTATGGAAGCTGTATAAATTTATGCTAATTGGAAGGAAGCTAACAACATGACATACCAACACTAGGTTTAGACCATTGACAGTTATTACACTGCATTCTTCGTCAGCAATTGAAATAGCAAGTGACACTTGACACAAGAAATACTCCACATGTTTGCTTCTGTTTTGCCATGATTCCTGAAGTGGTGTACACACTGTGAAATATTACGGTCATTCACACTCCATACTCGTACTTACTTACTGAAAGTTATTCAAACTAAAGGCTGTTAGAGGTCATGTATGCATTTCTTTTATTTAATGATGGACAAGGTAACCAAAATGTATTTTATTATTCATAATGAGTAGAAGATTTGGGTCAGATGGATTACACAGAGGTTATGTGTGGACATTGTCTCTTCGGATTGTATGGGATGATGAATTGAAGTTTGCACTAGGATTTTATCTGTACTTGTTCGAGGAGACTGACTAGAGGAAAGAGTTGTTATGGAAGTGAAATGATATTGGCGATAAGGTTTATATATATCGACGTATTGAAGAGGTATTATAGAGGTATTGAGATTGTGTGAAGTTGATGATTATTGGAGCTTTGGTGGATGAGAGATATGATAAGGTTTATATGTATCGATGTAAGAGGTATTATTGAAGTATTAAGATTATGTGATGCTGATGATTATTGGAGTTTTGGTGGATAAAAGGTAAAGTAAGTGAGGAGCATATTTTTTTTTTTTTTTGTTGGTTTATATCTCACAAGAAAGATGAAGATGGCAGACTAGACACTCAAGTGGAAGGAAGATTGTCTACACACACACACTTTGTTAAGTCAATAAGCAGTATATACTTTTTTCTTTTGGAGAGAGGAAGTATTTGCAAATCTTGGCGCACTGACAGTTGTTCAGCAATCGTACATTTGATTTGGCTTGGCAAACATTGGTCCTGACATGATATCTATGACGTTGACTAACTATTATTGACTGTTATACACTGCTGCCACTACTACTTGATACACATGTTGAACATCAAATTTTTGACAGAATTGCATTTACACAGTTAACACTATTCAATTAGAAAGATAAGTGAGTGTGTTTTGTGTGTTTTCCTCTCCTAATCCCAAATAATTGGTACCGACCTACCTCCTAAATATTATTTTACTTGTTTGTTGTGACTTGCACTGACACCCATAAATATTATAGGTTTACTGATATTTGTGTATTTTTAATAGTTAATATGACAATAAACTGATATCATTTGCGTGTTTATTATAATTTGTATGTTTAGTGTAAGAGCATTGATAATAATTTTGTAAAACCAATTGTGTGGGCATGCAAACTGTTGTTCGTGCTTGCACCTACCATCATTGATGGGTGCCACTTGGAAATGTTTAATTTCTGCTGATAAACTCTGATGAACTGTCTGATTAGTGATAGTCAATATTATGGACTGTTACCTGCACCTGTTCAACATTAATGGGTGCCATTGATGGAACTGCTTCTACTGAAACAATGCCACTTGTTGCTGTCTGCACCTGTTCAACATTGCTGGGTGCCACTGATGGAACTGCTTCTACTGAGATAATGTCACTTGTTGCTGTCTGCACCTGTTCAACATTGCTGGGTGCCACTGATGGAACTGCTTCTACTGAAATGATGTCACTTGTTGTTGTCTGCACCTGTTCAACGTTGCTGGGTGCCACTGATGGAACTCCTTCCACTGAGATAATGTCACTTGTTGCTGTCTGCACGTGTTCAACATTGCTGGGTGCCACTAATGGAACTGCTTCTACTGAGATAATGTCACTTGTTGCTGTCTGCACCTGTTCAACATTGCTGGGTGCCACAGATGGAAATGCTTCTACTGAGATAATGTCACTTGTTGCTGTCTGCACCTGTTCAACATTGCTGGGTGCCACTGATGGAACTGCTACTACGGATGATGTCACTTGTTGCTGTCTGCACCTGTTCAACATTGCTGGGTGCCACTGATGGAACTGCTTCTACTGAAATAATGTCACTTGTTGCTGTCTGCACCTGTTCAACATTGCTGGGTGCCACTGATGGAACTGCTTCCACTGAGATAATGTCACTTGTTGTGTCTGCACCTGTTCAACATTGCTGGGTGCCACTGATGGAACTGCTTCTACTGAGATAATGTCACTTGTTGCTGTCTGCACCTGTTCAACATTGCTGGGTGCCACAGATGGAACTGCTTCTACTGATGATGTCACTTGTTGGTGTCTGCATCTGTTCAACATTGCTGGGTGCCATTGGTGGAACTGCTTCTATTGAAATGATGTTGCTTGTTGCTGTCTGCACCTGTTCAACATTGCTGGGTGCCACTGATGGAACTGCTTCTACTGAGATGATGTCACTTGTTAGTGTCTGCAACTGTTCAACATTGTTGGGTGCCATTGATAGAACTGCTGCTACTGAGATTAAGTCACTTGTTGGTGTCTGCGCCTGCTCTCCATTTCTGGGTGCCTCTGTTGGAGCTGTTAAAATACTGCTGATGAAATGTTATGAGACTGCTATTTCCGCCTGTTGACCATTGCTGGGCGCTACTGTTGGAACTGTCAACTACTCTGAGGAGCGTTACCTGTTTATTGAACTATTGAAAAGATTTTAATGTAATATTTGTATAAAATGATTTTTTGTGTATTTGCTGTTTATGAAATGTTATGAGACTCTTACTACACCTATTCGTCATTGCTGGAGCCATTGATTGAATGATACTTGTGTAACAAATTATGTAAAATCACATGTATGCAAGCATGTGTATTCCTTACTGTATTTTATATGTTAGGTTATTGAAGGGTCAGTGCAAAGCCAAAATTTATTTAGTTATGTCATATTTACTTATTAATATTATCTTTTATTTTTGTCTGTATCTTTTTGGACGAATTTGGTGGTATTTTGACCACCAATGCTGGCAAAAACACCATCAAATTCTAGCCTGTGGAGGAGGGGCATATGAAAGGTGGCTACACTGAGTCACAGCGCCAGTGATTGCTCCAAAGAGTATTATTCCGCCGCCTCCACTGGGGCAGTAGTAGTTGAGAGGTTGTTGAGAGGATGTCGATAGCAGTAATAGTTGAGGGCATGTCGTGTGCAGTTGTTCTGTTGGGTGAGACAGCAGATGCTGTTCGATTGGGGATGTTGCAATGATCACAGTGTATTTTACGACAATATATATGAAGGTAACAAAAAAAATTTTTATTTAAAATTTCCTAAATAACAATGCCTCTTGGTCACAGGTTCAGTCGACAAAGCATCTGGCTTGTGTTCATGTATTAGACTGTAATTCTGGTTTCTGTGTGCAATTATAGTATTTCTGGTTTTTTAATTACTTCATTGTAAATGGTGTTTAAAATATCTTGTCGTATTGAGGAAGAACCGTGCCAGATACGTGTACGTTGAATCACACTTCCACACATAGAACAGTTACACTTGTGCTTTGTTGTTTCGTAGCTTTTATAATTGCTGGGGACTTAATTAATCAATTGTATTAACGGAAATTTCCTTTCATTCTTTATTGTTATTCTATGCAGTCAGATTGCGTACTAAAACTACTCAGGGCCAACCGGTTACGAGACTTCGTTACCGGATATACAGCTTCTTAAAAGTAATGCATTATAATTAAGCCCCTATGCAATGATTAAAAAAGTCCTGGCAGTCCGTTCATCACAACGTTCCACAAGCAATATGGGCTCTGTTCATACAGCTCTGATGAACGATCTTGCCAATATAAAAATTGAACAACACTTGATATAAAAGTCAATCACTGAAACTTAATTAATTAGTTAGGCAATCAAAATATCCACGGGTGTGCTGCCGGTCTATAGTGTCCAACGGGCACAATATTTCGGCGATCATACATGTCGCCATCATCAGGTGAACTGACGGACTGAGCTCCTGTGAACGTGCCGGCACGGAGATCCGTACGCTTTGGCTGCTCAGAGGGAACTGGGTTCGGTCGCGGCGGCGGCAGATTTAAATACCCTCCGCCCGCGGCGCGCTCCCTCCGCCGTCCGAGCCCCGCGCCACGGTCGCGCGGTGGAACAGATTGCGACGGCGTCTGAGATGACGTCGGTGTGATGGCTCTGTCCGCCGTGGTCGTCACAACTATACGTTTGCTCGATTTACTCTTGATTAACCCGAACGCTGGTTCCCAAGCCTTGCCAAGATTATAGCCACAGTCACGGTTTATGAGGTCGTCATTGGTGCGAATTTCGATGGCCTCTCTAACAACGCTGTCCCAGTATCTCGACGTCTGTACCAGAATCCTCGTGCGGTCATACTCCATGGCGTGATTTTCCGACAAACAATGTTTAGCGACCGCCGACTTGCTCGGATACATCAGTCGAGTGTGCCTCTGGTGTTCACGGCATCGATCCTTGACGGTACGCATCGTCTGACCAATATACGACTTGCCACATTGACACGGAATCCGGTACACGCCGGCCTTCCTCAAACCGAGGTCATCTTTGGCGCTCCTCACCAGTGCACGAGTTTTATTTGGAGGACAAAACACAGCTCCGACCCGGTGTTTCTTCAGAATGCGGGCGATTTTCCCCGAGAGTGCACCTGTGTATGGAATAAATGCAGTGCCTACCTCCTCCCTCGTGACTTCATACATCTCAACAGGTTGTGCTGCAGTGGTTGGGCGGAGAGCACGTTGAATCTGCCACTCTGAGTACCCATTTTTTCGAAATACAGTTCTCAGATGTTCCAATTCCTAGGGTAGACTCTCTGCGTAAGAGATAATGCGCGCCCTATGTACTAGAGTTTTAAGTACCCCATTCCTCTGTGAAGGGTGGTGGCAGCTGTCTGCGTGCAAATACAGATCAGTGTGCGTAGTCTTCCGATACACCCCATGACCTAGGGTGCCGTCAGCCCTTCTCTTGACCAAGACGTCAAGGAAAGGTAATTTATCCTCCGTTTCAGTCCCCATAGTGAATTTGATGTTGGGGTGTATGGAGTTTAGATGTGTAAGGAAGTCAAGGAGTTTATCCATACCATGTGGCAAGATGACGAACGTGTCGTCCACGTAACGGAAAAAGCAAGTAGGTTTGCATACGGATGACGACAGGGCTTCCTCCTCGAAGTTCTCCATGTACAAATTCGCTACCACCGGTGAGAGTGGGCTACCCATGGCGACTCCCTCCGTTTGTTCGTAGTACTCTCCTTTGAAAAGAAAATACGTGGAAGTCAAGACATGCCTAAGAAGTTCAGTGGTCTTCTCGTCAAACTTCTGACTAATCAATTCTAGTGACTCTCGCAGGGGTACCCTCGTAAACAAGGAAACGACGTCAAAACTCACCATGATATCTGACTCATCCAACCTGAAGCTATCAAGGCGTTTAACAAAATCCACGCAATTACGGATGTGATGAGGGCATTTACCCACATAAGGACTTAATATTCCCGTCAGGTATTTGGCCAACAAATACGTAGGTGCCCTGATGTTGCTGACAATGTCGTGCGTTGACGAAATCCAAGCCGATGAAGTCAAATATCAGCAGTAAAGAGAGGGCAGCCATTCGTGATCTGAGGGAGCGCTCTGAAATTGTTAACTTACCGGCTGACAAAGGCAATGCTACAGTTGTTGTCTCCCATAAGGACTACACTGATAAGATGCAGAGCCTGCTAAATGACGATTCCAACCGGAAGATCAGCGTTGACCCTACAATGAAGGTGGAGAACAAGACGAGGGCGCTTCTCAAGGACGCAGATTTACCGGAGGGTGACGCTAAGAAATTGTTACCCCAAGGTCCGGTACCGCCTAGACTATATATGGACTCCCGAAGGTTCACAAAGAGGGGCTATCATTACGCCCCATTGTCAGCAACATCAGGGCACCTATATATTTGTTGGCCAAATACCTGACGGGAATATTAAGTCCTTATGTGTGTAAATACCCTCATCACATCCGTAATTCCGTGGATTTTGTTATACGCCTTGATAGCTTCAGGTTGGATGAGTCAGATATCATGGTGAGTTTTGACGTCGTTTCCTTGTTTACGAGGGTACCCCTGCGAGAGTCATTAGAATTGATTAGTCAGAAGTTTGACGAGAAGACCACTGAACTTCTTAGGCATGTCTTGACTTCCACGTATTTTCTTTTCAAAGGAGAGTACTACGAACAAACGGAGGGAGTCGCCATGGGTAGCCCACTCTCACCGGTGGTAGCGAATTTGTACATGGAGAACTTCGAGGAGGAAGCCCTGTCGTCATCCGTATGCAAACCTACTTGCTTTTTCCGTTACGTGGACGACACGTTCGTCATCTTGCCACATGGTATGGATAAACTCCTTGACTTCCTTACACATCTAAACTCCATACACCCCAACATCAAATTCACTATGGGGACTGAAACGGAGGATAAATTACCTTTCCTTGACGTCTTGGTCAAGAGAAGGGCTGACGGCACCCTAGGTCATGGGGTGTATCGGAAGACTACGCACACTGATCTGTATTTGCACGCAGACAGCTGCCACCACCCTTCACAGAGGAATGGGGTACTTAAAACTCTAGTTCATAGGGCGCGCACTATCTCTTACGCAGAGAGTCTACCCCAGGAATTGGAACATCTGAGAACTGTATTTCGAAAAAATGGCTACTCAGAGTGGTAGATTCAACGTGCTCTCCGCCCAACCACTGCAGCACAACCTGTTGAGATGGATGAAGTCACGAGGGAGGAGGTAGGCACTGCATTTATTCCATACATAGGCGCACTCTCGGGGAAAATCGCCCGCATTCTGAAGAAACACCGGGTCGGAACTGTGTTTTGTCCTCCAAATAAAACTCGTGCACTGGTGGGGAGCGCCAAAGATGACCTCGGTTTGAGGAAGGCCGGCGTGTACCAGATTCCGTGTCAATGTGGCAAGTCGTATATTGGTCAGACGATGCGTACCGTCGAGGATCGATGCCGTGAACACCAGAGGCACACTCGACTGATGTATCCGAGCAAGTCGGCGGTCGCTGAACATTGTTTGTCGGAAAATCACGCCATGGAGTATGACCGCACGAGGATTCTGGTACAGACGTCGAGATACTGGGACAGCGTTGTTAGAGAGGTCATCGAAATTCGCACCAATGACGACCTCATAAACCGTGACTGTGGCTATAATCTTGGCAAGGCTTGGGAACCAGCGTTCGGGTTAATCAAGAATAAATCGAGCAAACGTATAGTTGTGACGACCACGGCGGACAGCGCCATCATATCGACGTCATCTCAGACGCCGTCGCAATCTGTTCCACCGCGCGACCGTGGCGCGGGGCTCGGACGGCGGAGGGAGCGCGCCGCGGGCGGAGGGTATTTAAATCTGCCACCGCCGCGACCGAACCCAGTTCCCTCTGAGCAGCCATAGCGTAGCGATCTCCGTGCCGGCACGTTCACAGGAGCTCAGTCCGTCAGTTCACCTGATGATGGCGACATGTATGATCGCCGAAATATTGTGCCCGTTGGACACTATAGACCGGCAGCACACCCGTGGATATTTTGATTATCAAATACTCCGGGAGAAACTCAAGAATCACAATTAGTTAGGCATTTTTTATGATAAGAAAAAAAGAAAGAGCAGTTGAACGGAATGGACAGTCTCATGAGCAGAGGATAAGAGAGGAACATTAAAAACAAAAACAACAGTAATCAAATTTGCTATAATGAAATCAAGCAACGCTGAGGGAATTGGGAAAGGAAACGATACCCTGAAAGTGGTAAATGAGTTTTGCTATTTGGGCAATAATATAATTTATCGTGGCCGAAATACAGAGGATATAAAATGTAGATTCGCAGTAGCAAGAAAAGCGTTTCTGAAGAAGAGAGAATTGTTAAAGTCGACTTTTTTTATGTTTTAAGAACATTTTCTGAAGGTACTTGTCTGGAGTGTAGACTCGTATGGAAGTGAAAGGTGGACGATAAACAGCTCAGACAAGAAGGTAATAGATGCTTTTGAAATGTGGTGCTACAGAAGAATGCTGAAGATTTGATGGGTACACCATTCAACCAATCATGAGCTACAGCATAGAACTGAGGAGAAAAGACAGAAAGAAGGGATCGGTTGATAGCTCACGTAGTTAGAGATCAAGGGATCAGCAGTTTAGTACTGGAGGCATGTGAGTGGGCGAGGTGGGAGCTAAGGAGAGCTGTATAGGGAGGGGGGGGGGGCGATTAAAATTCTAGAGTGAGACGAATAGATGAATATAGTAAGCAGGTTCGATGGGACGTAAGCTGCAGTAGTTATTCGGAAATGAAGGGATAGTGTAGCGTGGAGAACTGCTGAAAACCATTTGTAATACCGAAAATGCAGATAAAATACCTTCAGCACTATACAAAATTTTTCGCCGTTTAATATCCGTTGATAACTTGTAATATATTGCTAATTTTGAATTAGTAAGCTTTACTACAAAAACTATTTTTAATACGTAGTGGATGTAATAATGTATTTACTTGCGAACATACATAATTGATTGTAATTATAATGCAAATATTGTAAATTGCTGCATAATCGCCAAGGGAATTTTGTTTAAATGATTTGATAGCAACGACGAAATGGCAGTAGCTGTGCCGTTGGTTATCATTGATTATGGAGAATCTATGTCCCCCTGCGAGCATAGACGAGACAGCAGTCTCAGTCTTGAAAGAGTGCGGAAGGTTTTGCTGAGCGATCCCGCAGACGCGGTGCGCAGTTGTGATCACGCCATTGTCGGCGCGCCTACTTTATTAACCATTGAGAGCACGGTCGGAATGGACAGGTGGAGGAAGTTGCAATTCTAACTGTTGCCTGTTCCGTAAGATTCCGTGGCTCTGGAGATGACTCACGGTTCTCAACCAGCAGCAGCAGCAGCAGCAGCTCAACATTGTCGTCAGCTACATTCTTCATCATCCGCTCAGCTATAACATTGTAGGACTATTAACTGACAGAGTATAACAAATATTGTACACGCATTACCCAGTGGCATTCCTTTGACAAATTTAAATGATTAACTTTCTTGAATAACAACCTGCAATAGTTAACTCGTAAGGCACCTGCGTTATCATTGTGCTGAGACATTATTACCGAACCGGGACCTTTCCTTTCCATGCAATCACGAGGTGCCATAAAAATTAGAAAATTGATTAACTATTTACTGCCAGTTTTGTTTGATGGCTAGTGACAAATTTCAGCATAGATTGTGCTGCTTCAGTAATTGTTCATTCTTGTACTGCATAACAGAGGCTTAAGTAATTTGCAGTTTTGAGTATTAACTTCATTCACTTAAAGTAATGTTAAATTTCACTGACAAAACTAATAACTACAGATACAGGACAAATTAAGGTGCATAGTTTCATTTGTTCTGTACTTAGCTTAGCTAGTGACTTCTGCTGGCTTGGTACGTATTTTAGTATTCTTATGTTAAAAGTAAATCAATTGCTCATTTGATTAAGGTAAATTCAATTCAGTCTTCCAATGATTGAAAGTAAATTGCTCGTCTTTTTCCAAATTTTGCATTAAGTTACGCTGAGGTCACTGAAAGTCATTTTTTACATAATGAAGTTTCAGTTACTGTCAATCATTTATTTAACCAGCAACTTCATTTAACTTTGCTTTCAAAATTTGGTATTTTCGAGTAAGTAACAGCGAACTCAATGCTTTCTGATTCATTTATTTTATCGTGAACTGATGTGTTGTGGAAAAGGATGACAACTATTTCTTGTCGCGCCACTGGTTACTTGTTTAAATTTTTTGCCATTACCTCCCTTAGGATTCTGGATATTCGTTGCCCTAGTGCGCTGGCGACCGTTCAATTATCCCCTTTTTTTGCTAATCAGTATTTTTTGCATTAAATATTGCGTGGTACACTTTTCCTCGTGTGTGTGGTTTGTGAACGGTTACACCATATTCCACCCATTTCAAAATTATCATCAGTACTTAGATTAGGTTTAGAACAGATTATTCCTTCAGAAGGGTCTGTTGTACACTTAACGATAGCCTTACTCATTGTAAAATTTCTTTATGCATACACGATCACTTTCACTCATATCGCAGTCCTATAGGCCGTTGCGATGCTAGTGACAGGACAGTATCAATTTGGTATTGTTCTTGGCACGAATTTTGCATTGTGCAGATTCGTAGCGAATTAAATCCTTTGCTACGAATAAATTCGCTCACACCCAGCAGTAGTAAGTGGTGGAAATAAGTCACAAAATTTTTAGCTTTGCATTAATCAGTAAAACAGGCAGCATGAGGAACATAAATAAAACTAATAATTCGATTATACTTAACGGGGAGCAATCGACAGAACAAAAGGGAACGCTGACAGCAAAACCCATTGTCGACGAACCGGCGGCTAGCATTACACACGCTACCGCTGGAACACACCAACTGACAAAAATGGAATTCCTGACATTTTTAGATGCTACGGAACCCGGAAGAAAATCAAAACCGGATCGACTGACGATGGATACGGGAAACCATCAAGACAGAACCAGAGTTAGTCAAAACCAGTAATATGTGGAAATATAAACGATTTGTTGAGCATGTTGATCAGTAAAATTAATGCTAAATCCGAATCAATTAACCGTAAAGTGTATGCATAGTTAAATAAAATAGATGATCAGAAGAAAGCAATCAAAATTGTTAACAATAATGTTGGAATTGTTGACACGAAAGTAGATGCAATCAAGAAAGAAATAATTGTAAGGAATACAGAAATGGGTCATCTTATACAGGCTGTGATAGAATACAATCAAAAATAGGAAGCATAAATAGTCGTTTTGAGACGGAAGTACAGAAGATCAAAGTGGAGGAGCGTTTCGATCCCTTCAAAAATCAGTGTGGCTAGCACGCTGCTGCTGCCGACTTCATTAAACATTGCGAAAGGGTGTTGCCTGAATCGTGGACGGATAAGAAGAAAATTAACGCTGTAATCGACATGCTAGCCTGCGAGATTAAGCGAAGTTGAGAGCTTGAGCTATCAAGAATAAAAGAATGCGTTCTTGAAAGAATATTGGTCAGAGCAGAAAAAGGAATGTGTATGGCGATATTTCTTATTGACAAAGTCCTAAGATGTAAACTCGCGCTGCTCAACGAAAGAATTTTGCGAAAATAGGATCCGCAAGTTAGAATATTTGCGTGATCGACGGACTGAATCGGAGATTGTCTGGGAACTGTGGAAGCTTCCAGGTGAATAAAATAGAAATACAGGAAGTATTACAGAGCAATTACCACATTCTTATAAAAGGTCGAGGATGAAGATAATTGGGAATAACCGCGAAAATTTTAAAACCCGTGGTAGTAGCAACAATTACAACAACAGCAAAACCACCTACATCTACATCTACATCTACATGGATACTCTGCAAGTCACATTTAAGTGCCTGGCAGAAGGTTCATCGAACCACCTTCACAATTCTCTATTATTCCAATCTCGTACAGCGAGCGGAAAGAATGAACACCTATATCTTTCCGTACGAGCTTTTATTTCCCTTATTTTATCGTGGTGATCGTTTCTCCTTATGTAGGTCGGTGTCAACAAAATACTTTCGCTTTCGAAGGAGAGAGTTCGTAATTGGAATTTCGTGAGAAGATTCCGTCGCAACGAAAAACGCCTTTCTGTTAATGTTGTCCAGCCCAAATCCTGTATCATTTCAGTGACACTCTCTCCCATTTTTCGCGATAATACAAAACTTGATGCCCTTCTTTGAACTTTTTCGATGTACTCCGTCAGTCCTAGCTGGTAAGAATCCGACTCCACGCAACAGTATTCTAAAAGAGGACGGACAAGCGTAGTGTAGGCAGTCTCCTTAGTAGATCTGTTACATTTTGTAAGTGCCCTGCCAAAAACCGCAGTCATTGGTTAGCCTTCCCACAACATTTTCTATGTGTTCCTTCAATTTAATTTGTTCGTGATTGTAATTCCTAGGTATTTAGTTCAATTTACGGGCTTTATGTTTGATTTATCGTGTAATCGACATTTAACGGATTCCTTTTAGCACTCATTGGATGATCTGAGACTTTTCGTTATTTAGGGTCAACTGCCATTTTTCACACCATTCAGATATCTTTTCTAAATCGTTTTGCAATTTGTTTTGATCTTCTGACGACTTTATTCGTCGATAAACGACAGCGTCATCTGCAAACAACCTAAGACGGCAGCTCAGATTGTCTCCCAAATCGGTTATATAGATAAGGAACAGCAAAGGTCCTATAACACAACGTTGGGAAACGCCAGAAATCACTTCTGCTTTACTCGATGACTTTTCGTCAGTTACTACGAATTGTGACCTATCTGACAGGATGTCACAAATCCAGTCATATAACTGTGACAACATTCCAAAGAACGCAATTTCACTATAGGCTGCTTGTGTGGTACAGTGTCAAATGCCTTCTGGAAATACAGAAAGACGGAATCGATCTGAAATCCCTTTTCAATAGCACTCAACACTTCATGCGAATGACGAGCTAGTTGTGTTTCACAAGAACGATGTTTTCTAAACCCATGTTGACTGTGTGTCAATAGACTGTTTTCTTCGAGGTATTTCATAATGTTCGAACACAATATATGTTCGAGAAACCTGCTGCATATCGACGTCAATGATATTGGCCCCTAATGAAGTGGATTACTCCTACTGCCTTTCTTGAGTATTGGTGTGACGTGTGCAACCTTCCAGTCTTTGGGTACGGATCTTTCCTCGAGCGAACGGTTGCATATGATTGTTAAGTATGGAGCTAATACATCAGCATACTCTGAAAGGAACCTAATTGATAAACAGTTTGGACCAGAAGACTTGCTTTTATTAAGTGATTTAAATTGCTTCACTACTCCGGGGATATTTACTTCAACGTTACTCATGGAAGATGTTCTTGATTCGAATTCTAGAATATTTACTTCGTCTTCTTTTGTGAAGGCATTTCGGAAGGCTGTGTTTAGTAACTCTGGTTTGGCAGCACTGTCTTCGATAGTATCTCCACTACTACTGCGCAGAGAAGGCATTGGTTGTTTCTTGCCGCTAACATTCTTCACATACGACCAGAATCTCTTTGGATTTTCTGCAAGGTTTCGAGCCAAGTTTCGTTGTGGAAACTGTTATAAGCATCTCAAATTGAAGTCCGCGCTAAATTTCGAACTTCTGTAAAAGATCGCCAACCTTGGGAATTTTGCATCTGTTTAAATTTGGCATGTTTGTTTCGTTGTTCCTGCAACAGTGTTCTGACCCGTTTTGTGTACCAAGGAGGATCAGCTCCGTCGTTTGTTAATTTATTTGGTACAAATCTCTCAATTGCTGCCGATACTATTTCTCTGAATTCAAGCCACATATGTTCTACACTCATATCATTAATTTGGAAGGAGCGGAGATCGTCTCTTAGGAAGGCGTCAAGTGAATTTTTATCTGCTTATTTGAAAATGTACATCGTTCGTTTATTTTTGGAGGATTTGGGGCTTACAATAATCAATCTCGCTACGACAACCCTGTGTTCGCCAATCCTTGTATCCGTTTTGATGCTCGTTATTAACTCAGGGTTATTTGTTGCTAAGAGGTCAAGTGTGTTTTCACAACCGTTTACTATTCGTGTAGACTCATGAACTAACTGCGCGAAGCAATTTTCAGTCACCACTAACTATAATCGTGTGAGTCGGGTAGGTGTTAGAAATGAGACTCAAGTTTTCTTTGAGCCTTTCAGCAACTGTATCATCTGAATTGGGAGATCGGTAAAATGATCCAATTATTATTTTACTCCGGTTGCCAACAATGACCTCTGCCCATACTAACTCACAGGAACTATCTACTTCAATTTCGCGACCAGATAAACTACTTCTAACGGCAACAAACAAGCCACCGCCAACCGTGTTTAGCCTATCCTTTCGGGACATGGTTAGGTTCTTTGCAAAAATTTCGGTTGAACTTATCCCCGGGTTTAGCCAGCTTTCAGTGCCTATACCGATTTCAGCATCAGTGCTTCCTATTAGCGCTTGGAGCTCTGGTACTTACCCAACACAGCTACGACAATTTACAACTGTTACACGGATGGTTCCTATACCTACGTTCTTCCTGTGTTCGGCTTGCACCCTTTGTGGCTGAAGCCCTTCTTGTGTTTTCCCGAGACCCTCGAACCTAATAAACAGCCCAGTCCACGCTACACAGCCCCCCCCCCCCTACCCCGTGTAGCCGCCTTCTGCTTATAGTGGACACCTGATCTATTCTGCAGAACCCGAAACCCAAGCACCCTTTTGGCACAAGTTGAGGAATCTGCAGCCTACAAGGTCGCAGAACCGTCTGACTCTCTGATTCAGACCCTGCACTCACCAATGTCTTCCCACGCACGGTGGGCTCCGTGGTAACCATCACCATGGTAATAATTCGCAGAACTGTAAGTCATAGTGGGAACAACAATAGTAGAAATGAAAGAGGCCAGTATCATGTGAATATGGTACGTGTTTCGCAGCGGAATGTTAATAGACAGGAGCAAAATCAGCAACTGCGACAGCCTGATAGAAGTGGGCCTGTCGTACTTAGTCAGGGAAACGAATAGCCGCGCCTGTTTGGGGCCCACCGTAAGTGGGAAGACATTGGCGACCCAGGGGGAAGCCTAGGCAATGTCGCTGTGACAGATCCGAAAGGATAAATTGGCGTTGGGAGAATGTGCAAGAACACGGAGCAAGTAACGCAACCATGTTAACAATAACTGAAGCGGTTGCAAAGCGACCACCGTCGGTAATAACGAAGAAACCGGAGCACCGGTCATTAGGTGAGAGACGGCCGCTGTAAGAGCAACATCCTTGACGCAGGCTCCAATACAGTGTAATTAGACGGTGGAATTAAAGAAGCCGATATCGCATAAAACTTCCGCTACCGCGCGGGGCAACGGGGAACGCGAGGAGATGTGGCTAGGTCAGTTCTGTCGGTTATACGACGAACAATAGAATTATAGAGGATTTATGGGAGGTGTGCTATTTGGGAGAGTGGACAGTATTTGACGCTTTTCCTCTCGCATTTAATTAGCGTTTACGAAAAAACTGAAAGCTCTGTACCGAAGAGGCAGGCTTGTGCAAATGTTTAGTTATTGAAGTAGCCAACCGCACCGACGCTAGTCCTAAAGAAAACCGAGGCGAAATTTCTGAAGAAAGACGAGTTTGCCTATAATCTCGTAATACGGCTGATCGAAAGCCACGAGAGTGGCGTGGGTTGCGTGAACACGGAGGAAGAATTATAAGCAGAGGCAGAGCTCAGTCCTCCAAGCACTTTCGAAGATGACAGCCATCTTTCCGGAGAAAATTTACCTGACTTGACACTTAGCAAATTGTTGGTAAGGTAAGGTTCGTTAATCGAAGAAGTTGATAAAAAATTTACAGTGCTGTGGTCAAAACGGCTTTAACAATCGCAGGAGAGGCAGACATAAATTAAGTATATCTAAGAACAGAAAGTTAAGAAAACGAAACACAATTTAAACGGCAATCGGCATCAGAGCTGGAATGATTTTTCTGGAATTACCTTGACCTGGATGACGACGTGTTATGGGAAAACTAAGACCTAGACACAGATAAGTGTGGACAAATAAATAGTGCCTGTCGACATGCACGTTTTAATTGATACCAGGTAGAGCTAAGTGCCACGTCAGGGAAACTTTTTGATTTGTTAAAAACAAAGACCAAGAGTAGTAGTAATGCTCGTAATGGGGGTGAAAATAATCAGAGCTACCGGAAAGAGTAGCAAGCCTACAACTCATTAAATATTTGTCTGTTTCCAAATTCTAGGGCAACAGAATTTGGAAATCAGTGGTAAGTTCCTATGGGACCAAAGTGCTGAGGTCATCGGTCCCTAGGCATTGACACTAATTAATCCACCTTAAACTAACTTACGCAAAGGACAAGACACACACCCATGCCCAAGGGAGGACTCAGGACTCAAGCCTCCGGAGGAAGACAGGGGAGGGGTGGGGAGGGGGGGGGAGAGCCGCGTGAACTGGCGAACTGGCAAGGCGCCCTAGACCGCGCAGTTACCCCGCGCGGCTCTAGGGGAACAATTATAACATGAAATCATCGACGTGTGCACTGAAATAATAATTCGCTTAGTCTGGTTATTTAAATACCACGCAGTAATTTACTACTACAGTAACACCATGATAAGACTAAAATTAGTGTGAGTTTTAATAAAACAGGTGACGATGTGAGTAGTCAGTACCAACTTGTTGTAACGTCCCCTTAGAAAAATTATACATGACTGTGTTTAAACTGACATACAATATTTTTTTAGCGCAACGCAATCTGACTTGAATAATCCCTACAAAAGAATGGCCCTCACTAACATTAACCTATACCTTTCACAAATCACTTACCTCAAAAAAATCTTCGTTACTCGAACTACTGCAATACAGCGAGCGCTACTACTGCCAGCTAAATAAAAGATTCAAACTACAGAAGGCACTAACCACTGATAGGCATAGTTAGCAAATGAAAGATTTTAATAGAGAACAAACAATGTATTTACCTTAATAGTCATAATATATATAGCAGTTCATGACATCCATTCTTACAAATGTACTGCTTCTGATGGACACACCTCGAGATTATCCATTCTCAAAAATCGGCCATCTCACTTCCCCACATCCACCACTGCTGGGGGCTCGCCTCCAACTGCGCAACGCTACGCGCTGTTAACATCCAGCTGCCCAACTCTACAATGGCCAACAACAAAGCAAACTAGCCACAGACTGCACACAGCACAGCCAGTGATTTTCATACAGAGCGCTACGTGGTGTTACCAATACAAAAACCTAAACAGCCTACTTACATAGCCCCCATGCTGCCCACAAAAAATTTTACAAATTGTTTTGGGCAGTGGCCAATACAGATTTGAAAAAAATTTTCATTATTACAATGAAAAAGAAATCAAATGCACACACTTATTGATACAGTGTTGGCCAAAAGCTAAAATTTTCTCACAGTCCATACAGTCCTGATCATTCATCATAATAGTAATTACAGCTTTTTTTCACAAAGTCTCATTAGTAAAAGAGATTGCACACAGAGGTAGTGGATTTCCATGCACACTTGAAGAAGTAGTGTTGTCCTTCCAATGGAAAGACAGTGCTGACTCTTGACATGCAGACAGGTAATGGGCCACAACAGAGCAAACCCACAGCAGAGTCAGTCGAAGTTTTGAAGAATATTGGTAGGTAGGTCATCACAGAGCAGACCCACTGTAGTCCTGGTAAAGAGTGTGGTAGCGGCGGGCCACCAGAGGTGCAGACCCACTGCAGTCCTTGTAGAGACGGCCAGCAGCCATCTGTCGCTACTGTGCAGGTGCACAATCACCATTGAAGAGTCTTGCGGACAATATAGCAAGTCCATAAACCACCACTTGTGCACTCACAAAGTTTTTGGAATTGTCCTTAGAACCATCAATGCTGTTAACCAGTCCCTTGCTGAATTATTAACACACGTGCAAGCACTAACAGTTCTCTTTTATTTACATATTGTGCATATACTATGATCAACAGAAATGTGTGCTGTGAAATGAATGCTTACAAGTTACTTAATTTAATAAACTGGTGCCTATAAAATTATAAATTTACAACATAAGAATACAATTACAAAGATACAAAATACATCATTAAAAACATAATAATACAGATAACATTTGTAGTAATACAGGCTTTACAAAAAAATAGAATTAAACATGTACATCAGTGTTACAGGAATTATGACATAAGTAAATATATAAAATAATGAGAATGGTTTTCGAAACATTAATTTCACACATGAGCATTGAAACAGAACAGAATTAATAATGTGTAAAAATCTTTACAAAGAAAATGACATATTATAAATGCAAATTATATTTGAGGATAACAGTATTCCTCATCATAGTGAATGTAGCTTAGTACTAGAAAAATTCTACAACATAAATCTTATTAACTAAACACATAAAGACAGGAAAAAGACAAATACACAAGGATACATAAACACATAGCGGAATAAAACAAAAGGAAAGACAGAGTTCGTTTTCAGGGTAACATTTGGTACTGCAGTCCAACCCAAAACTTCATTCCATAGATCTTTCGTCTTATATCAACATCTATTTCCACCAAAAAAATCCAATCCAAGCTTGCTTTCTGTATTTGTGTGTTCACATATTTCCTACCTCATTATTTACTTTCCATGAAAATCCTACCTAAACCTGTTGTCCCTAAATCCTACTTTTTTATTCATATTCTTTTTCAGAATCCGTTTTTGGACAAAGCATTTTCTTATAGTTTCTCAATCCATTTCATCCAATTCATCACAACTCGTTCTCTTATATAGCCTACCCCATCTTAAGATAACTTAAATCTACTGAGCTCAGATGCTAAACTAAGGGACGAGGCAATGCAGCTGCACAAAACTATTAATACAAACAGCAATGACAAAAAAATTCAAATTGGCAAAGCAAGCAGCAGTAAAATAAATTAACAGAGCAATTACAATATGACAACTAATATAAGGAAATGTGCAGCAAACAATAAAAATAAATAAGTAGTAAAACTGGCTTAACAGAGTAATACAAAGTGAAATTTAGTAGCACTATGCCTGGCAAACAGCAGCAGCAAAGGCAATAACTAATATCTAAACATGACAAAGCTCAAGCAGAAAAATAGTACACTAAAGACAACAATGCAGATAAGGGAATGTCTATTCACATCTTAATGTCTATGTAATTAAAGTGGTGCACCACAACTTATTCTACGAAAAATACACTCCTGGAAATGGAAAAAAGAACACATTGACACCGGTGTGTCAGACCCACCATACTTGCTCCAGACACTGCGAGAGGGCTGTACAAGCAATGATCACACGCACGGCACAGCGGACACGCCAGGAACCGCGGTGTTGGCCGTCGAATGGCGCTAGCTGCGCAGCATTTGTGCACCGCCGCCGTCAGTGTCAGCCAGTTTGCCGTGGCATACGGAGCTCCATCGCAGTCTTTACACTGGTAGCATGCCGCGACAGCGTGGACGTGAACCGTATGTGCAGTTGACGGACTTTGAGCGAGGGCGTATAGTGGGCATGCAGGAGGCCGGGTGGACGTACCGCCGAATTGCTCAACACGTGGGGCGTGAGGTCTCCACAGAACATCGATGTTGTCGCCAGTGGTCGGCGGAAGGTGCACGTGCCCGTCGACCTGGGACCGGACCGCAGCGACGCACGGATGCACGCCAAGACCGTAGGATCCTACGCAGTGCCGTAGGGGACCGCACCGCCACTTCCAGCAAATTAGGGACACTGTTGCTCCTGGGGTATCGGCGAGGACCATTCGCAACCGTCTCCATGAAGCTGGGCTACGGTCCCGCACACCGTTAGGCCGTCTTCCGCTCACGCCCCAACATCGTGCAGCCCGCCTCCAGTGGTGCCGCGACAGGCATGAATGGAGGGACGAATGGAGACGTGTCGTCTTCAGCGATGAGAGTCGCTTCTGCCTTGGTGCCAATGATGGTCGTATGCGTGTTTGGCGCCGTGCAGGTGAGCGCCACAATCAGGACTGCATACGACCGAGGCACACAGGGCCAACACCCGGCATCATGGTGTGGGGAGCGATCTCCTACACTGGCCGTACACCACTGGTGATCGTCGAGGGGACACTGAATAGTGCACGGTACATCCAAACCGTCATCGAACCCATCGTTCTACCATTCCTAGACCGGCAAGGGAACTTACTGTTCCAACAGGACAATGCACGTCCGCATGTATCCCGTGCCACCCAACGTGCTCTAGAAGGTGTAAGTCAACTACCCTGGCCAGCAAGATCTCCGAATCTGTCCCCCATTGAGCATGTTTGGGACTGGATGAAGCATCGTCTCACGCGGTCTGCATGTCCAGCACGAACGCTGGTCCAACTGAGGCGCCAGGTGGAAATGGCATGGCAAGCCGTTCCACAGGACTACATCCAGCATCTCTACGATCGTCTCCATGGGAGAATAGCAGCCTGCATTGCTGCGAAAGGTGGATATACACTGTACTAGTGCCGACATTGTGCATGCTCTGTTGCCTGTGTCTATGTGCCTGTGGTTCTGTCATTGTGATCATGTGATGTATCTGACCCCAGGAATGTGTCAATAAAGTTTCCCCTTCCTGGGACAATGAATTCACGGTGTTCTTATTTCAATTTCCAGGAGTGTATTACCAAGTAGTTAAAAAGAAAATTACGTTTACAAGTCCTGTGAAGGGAAATATCTTTTTTAGCTCCTTCGTTTTTTTTAAGTAGATCATAAAGTTATTATTTACTGGATCAGTAGGCATAAAATATCTATATTAGTACATCTAGAAACTAGATATTAAACAAAATAGGCAAAGCAAGGTGTGAAACGTCATTCACTAGCCATATGGCATTTCTCTCAACTAGCAAGACAATAGCCGTGAAATGTTTCTCATCGTTTCATTAGGCATTTTAGTAAATATCATAAATAAAGAGCTCCACTGTGTAATCATATGTTTTCAAGTTTGAGCGTGTCGTATTTGCGATGCTTTCTACAAAGACATGTCAATAGCGAGCATAATGCTCTCCTTTTTTTCTCCACCTGTGCCTCTGAAAGGCACACACTAATGGCTTTTTTCCAGGTGACTGTTGCGCAGGTGGGTGCCCACGAAGCATTATGTGAAAGTGGTGACTTAACTTTCTTACCGACATATTTAGGACAGCAGTTTGCACTACAGTGACAGTCTCATATAAAAAAAAATTCACAGGTCGAGAATTTGCGTTAAAAAGGTGTAGAAACAAAATCCTATAAATATAACAGTGTCCAAAAATTTTTTGCCGGCATTGTGATACATTCACACATGTACATATATTTCATTACTCTTAAAGTACGATTCTTGACTTCCAACAAGCTCTTCCACAAACCAGTGTCCATAACCACTACTCATTATTCCTTACCTTATTACACATATACATATTCGTCAACACTTCTTCAATATTTCATCATAATAAATATGTAGCATAATCAAATTCCTCATATAGCATCAGCTTATTGATACCTCAAGAGCAAAATACACATGGTCATCGTAATAATAACATCATAACACCTCAGTCAAATCTCAAAATCGTCGTAGCTTCCTCCAATAATATCAAAACCTAAAGAAAATTCTCTGCTCATTTAATAGTGTCATCTACCTCAAACGTACTTCAAAAATCACGAGCCCATACCAAATACATCATTCAAAGCTCTCATAGTATCACAATGGTTCCGAAAAAATATGAACAGTTCACAAAGTACAGACAAAATACAGTTTCATAAGTGTGAAGTTATCCAACTGTGTAATTGTGTAAACATATGTCACTGATGTAGTAAAAAAAATGTTTATCTCTCAGTTAAATGATCAGATAGCTGTGTAATTTATGTGTTAGAGAAATATGGTACCGATGTGTAAAGTTGTATAAGCAGATACCATATTAGCTAGGGCTCCTTGTGCTTGCCAAACACATGGTACACAAAGTAAGTGTGTACCCCCCTGAGGATTAATGTAATTATACCCTCAGGTGTTACAGATTACAGCAATGGAATGAAATGTATCACAGAAAACTTTCTCTGTAATTCAAAAATCTTTAAAAATAAATGTTTTAAGTACAAAATTAATCACTCAAATGCATGTCCTGTAGCACTAAATGTGCGTCTTACTGTAAGATAATTCTGTGGAAGTGTCGTAGTTATCATCCTCCGAAATCTAAGTTCTGCAGAAGTCAATGTACTTACCTCATCATAAACGAATCTGAAATACTATGCGTATAGATATCGTAGTTATTACATACATTAGGCGTGATCAAGAAAGTACTACACTGAAACGCATTGTTGTGCTACAAAAAAGGCTGTCTCATTGTAGCTATACCACAAAAGTTACTACTAAAACATGTCTTCCTTTCCAGAAGAATTCAGAAAAACTGTACAGATATAAAACAGATACAGCATAAAAGCAACAATGTAAATTGTGTCACACATTAGTAGCGTCGTGATATAATTGTGTAGTTATCAAAGAAACCAAATGCTAAGTCATCTTTAATCTCACCAAATGTACTTCAAATAAAGAGGATCTTTTCAAGTACCAAAATGTTGCATTAAAATCTCATTAGCAGTATATGTTCTAAGTATGTAAGCCTGATAGTCGTTACATAATAGTACAACTAACAAGCAAGAATGTACAAATAACAACACTGTGTCTCTGTTAACTATAACAATGCATTCGTAATTTCTGTGAAATAAGTTCTCTTGGTTCTTGACTGGATATTTAACTTCAAACATTGTTGCATGGTAATAGTTTCTTTAGTCTGACAAAGCATACTAGAAATGTGAAGTGACAAGTTTTATGGCAAAGACAAAGTTAAAAAGCAGATTATCTTTCAATAAACGGTTTTACATGTGAAATGTGGTGCAAGCCTTTACTCTTCCTGCTATGCAGAGCTCCAGCTTCGACGGAATTATCAGGTGGTATATGGTACATCGGTAAAGAATGCTCAAATTTTTCTCGAGGTTAGCGTCTATGTTATTTTTCTCTGAGCCAGCCGGCGCACGTGGCTGCCTGCGGTGCGAGTCATTGCCTATTGTCTCTTTGAGGCGCGCGTCGTTATTGGGATTTTGAGACCCAACTTCTACAAATTCACATTGACGAGAAGGCCCTGCCCTGTTTGAATCTCGCCAGTTCTGATGAAATTCAGGTCTGTCATTATGATTATATCGTCTATCGTCATGTCGGTAGATTCCATAATTTCTTTCTTGTCGGTCACATGGTGGAGAATTTCTCCGTGAATCGTAACTGCACGCTGAACTGTTGCATCTGAAGTTATTCTGTCTCCCTTGATAATAATTACTTTGGTTCCCATATTGTCTGTTTCTCTGATTGTCTCTGAGATAGTCACTACCACGGAGAGGTGATCTTTCCCTGTAATTATTACTACTCTGTCAACAGTTGTCATACGGGTGGTGTCTGTTTTGATCACGCTTTGTGTTGTGAGAATAGCCTTGTCGTGTCCAGTTATTATTTCTTTCATCGCGGAATTGCGACGGATGTGACCTGTAATTGTTGTGTTCCTGTTTTCTCGTTCTGTGATTGTCAATGTCAATTTCTAATTCTTGTAAGAGTCCCTGAAAAGCTTCAATGTCGTCTTTGCAACGTCCTGCCAAAATAATATGTCGTAAATGTTCAAGTAATTTGATTAAGCAAATGCGGATGAGTTCTGAGGGGCTGTATGGGTTTGACAGGTACTGATTCTTGTGCAACATGTCTTCAAAATATTTCACAAGACTGGAGAATTGAGATTGTTCGAAATGTTTCATCATTATGATGCTATGTTTTACTCGGTCTTGTGTAGCTTGAGACCAGTATGCTGAGAGGAAGGCATGATAAAATTCTCCTTCACTGTGAAAATCGTGAATGACCGATCGCATTCTTACAGCTGGTTCATTCTCTAAATAGCCACACATAAATTCTAATCTGTGCTCCAATAACCAGTTGGGAGAAAAACAATGAGGGAATTGAGGAAGCCACGCTTGTGGATGAATGTCGTTGCCAGAATTCTTAAATGTTTTGAATTTACGTGTAGTAATGAACAGCTTATAGTCAAAATCATCGTGTCGGCGAGTCTCACATTGCTCATTGTTACTTCGTTTCGGCGGTTCCATCTCAAACTTCAATGCGCCTTGCCAATTTATTTCATAATTTCCGAAGTGTTGTGTGTTATTATTTTGTGGTTTTCCGTATTTCTATGTCCCTCTTCCCGTATTGGAGCGCGAGTGTCCTCTGAAATATGCAATTCTTGTATTACTTTTGCCAACTGATCTCGTACTTCCCGGATTTCTCTTTTGTACAGTGTATTGATTTGATTTTGATTTTGTTTGAATTTTCTAATTTGTTCATACTCTTCAGTGTCAGTGAAGGCTACAGGTCTTGTCTCATTCAGATCATCATCTACCTTTGTAGATAAGTTAGTGAACTGATCTGAAAGTTCGGCTACTTTATCCGATAGTGAAATTATTTCCTCTGTGTGTTTTTCTGAACCAGGTTTCAGAGTGTCCATTTGTGTTGAAATCGTATCTATGTCCTTTAAGTTTTCCTGAGTTTTTGCAAGTTGCGTAACCGAATCGATAGATGCAACTGAGTCAATTTTAGCTTGCAAGGTGTCGTGATTTTCATGAACAATAGTTCGTAGTTCTTTTATGGTTGCTTCGTGATTCTGTAATGCATTTTCATGACGCGAAAAAATAGATTGGAAATGCTCACAAATTTGTGTTTTTACTTCATTACAGACTTTTTGACATTTCGATTCGATTTGATGTAACTCAGTAGTTAAATCTTCACGTGTTTGTTCAAGCGTATGTTCCACTGAGTCTTACTTTTGAAGCTTTTGTTCCAATGCGTCTAACTTTTGAAGATTTTGTCCCATTTGTTTCTGATTTTGTTCAAGCGTTGTGTCTAACTTTTGTAGCCTTTGTCCCATTTGTTGCATTAACTGTAATAACAATGCACTGGTGTCTGAAACATGTTCCTCAGTGCTATTCGGCAGTGCATTTGAACTGGCAATATTCGCATTTTGAAAAGCAGAAAATGTGTCTTGATTTATTTGAGGAAACGGTGAGGACGCAAAACCTGAATATACAGTATTTGCAAGATTGTGTCCTGTCATTTCGGATTCCTGAGGCGAGCTGTTGCCAACCGATTGATCGATAATGCTTCCCTGTTCACTAATTGTTTCACTGTCTACACCACTATTTGCAGCCCACTCCATTTCCCTACGCACAATTACCAAATTACTACTTTGAACATTAGTTAATTCATTACACGGTGGCGCTAACACACTGCTTTCGTCTTCACTGTCATTTCTCAGTTTACTTTGGAGCCTAGTGTTACGTTTTTCACACGCCATTATTGTCACAATATTTCACACGATAACACAGAAAACCACAATTTGAAGAGCAAAAATAAGAGAACACATTAACATAGCACTGAAAATAATATCTAGTTAATTGCAAGCACAGCTGCGAAATACTTCGTGCAAATCTACATGCATGCCACAACTGTTTTACTGTACAACAATGAAAGTCTGCAACTACAGAGGAGATTCTCTCTACAATTCGCGCTAGCAGTAAACAAAAGCTACACTAATTACACAAACTACAAGAAAAAATCAGAAGATTCCAGTAAGGTATCCTCGGATAAGGGTCGACATATGTAACATCCCCTTAGAAAAATTAATGAATTACTGTGTTTAAACTGACACACAATATTTTTTTTAGCGCAACGCAATCTGACTTGAATAATCCCTACAAGAGAATGGCCTTGACTAAATTAACCTATACCTTTCACAAATCACTTACCTCAAAAAAATCTTCGTTACTCGAACTACTGCAATACAGCGAGCGCTACTACTGCCAGCTAAATAAAAGATTCAAACTACAGAAGGCACTAACTACTGATAGGCATAGTTAGCAAATGAAAGATTTTAATAGAGAACAAACAATGTATTTACCTTAATAGTCATAATATATATAGCAGCTCATGACATCCATTCTTACAAATGTACTGTTTCTGATAGACACACCTCGAGATTATCCATTCTCAAAAATCGGCCATCTCACTTCCCCACATCCACCACTGCTGTTGGCTCGCCTCCAACTGCGCAACGCTACGCGCTGTTAACATCCAGCTGCCCAACACTACAATGGCCAACAACAATGCAAACTAGCCACAGACTGCACACAGCACAGCCAGTGATTTTCATACAGAGCGCTACGTCGCGTTATCAATATAAAAACCTAAACAGCCTACGTACACTGTTTACATTGTTACTTGGCCTGATGAGATTGGTTTAGGCAGAAACATGGAAAGTAATGGGGTTGAAATGATATACATCTCTGCCTATTGCCAAGCTGGAAATCCAGTGGAACGATACGTGCTTGAGTTGGGATGACTTTGCAGAACGTATTGTCACCTCAATCACGGGGGGGTGGGGAAAATGTACAAATGGTTTTGAAAAGATTACGAATGCTTTGACGCCCGAATCTACAGGACTCACTACGGAGGAAATACTATTACACTACAAGTCTAAGAGTTTGATGGAAGAGATAACAGGTTTCCCTCCTCGAGATGGTACAGACTGAGGTGAAGAAAGAACGTTTACGAGAGGTAATGGAAAATAAAGCCGAGGCGCGAATACGGCGTCTTGACGAAGAAAACGCTATTCGCTAAATTTGCAACTGGTGATCTCTTTCTCGTTAAAGCGAACGAGAAATCGAGCAGGACTGATAATGAGATTTCAAAATTTAAATTAATTTATAATGGACCGCTTAAGACCGTCAGTATATCTCACACTAACGGGTTACTGTTTAGCTTTACCTAATTCCGGCAAGCTATTAGGAGTAAATAAAATTGAATTGAAATTGTATCAATCAAGAACGATTAATCCGAAAAAATAATTTCCAGTAAAAACGAAAAAACTGTTATTGTAATTTTCAAAATTTATTCCAAATTTATTTCTTGGACCTGACAGTCACCACCGAATTTGCAAAAAGTACAACGAGTAATTTAGCTTACAGAGTAAATGTTCTGAAAGTAACTGAAATCGAAGAAAAACCCAAGCCATGACAACGGTGTATAAACGTCACTCAGGTATATGTATCATTTGCAATAGGTCTAAGTAATATGTTGTAAAAAATTCTTTTATACATAAGTGAATAAAAGAAATAACAACTATCCTCTGACTGACAACCCAACACACCTACTTTCAGTTCGAAAATGAATATCACCTACAAAGTGATGGACAGTCCATGGGATCTTAGCAAACATTTTCAGTCAGATAGAAAATCAGATATTTGAATAACCATTAATGAAAGTTTTAAAACCATATATTGGCACAGGTAAACGGATGACATTATTTGTCTGTCAGATGACGCAAATAAAAAAATAGATGAACTCCACTCAGAAATCAACAAAGCATATCGGATCATAAAATTCACACTTCAAAAAGAAAAAGAAAATTAAATAAATTTTCTTGATATAACAATAGAAAAAGAAAATGGCAAACATACATGTAACATCTTTAGAAAACCAACAGCCACAGGCAACCCCCACAACCATAAGCTTGCAGCACTAAGACATATGTTACATAGATTAAACAGGATCCCACTCAAAAAGAGAAACTATGAAAAAGAAATGAGTAGAATCATACAAATAGCTAGAAACAATAGGTACGACACACCTGTAGTACACAGGCTCAAACAAAAAATAAAAACACAAGTACAAAAGAAACACAACACTTCCAAAATACAAGATAAGTCACAAGCTGAAAACTTACAAACTCACTCAACACACACAATGACAACATCAGGCAGAAAAGAAGCAGATGGTACACTATGACATACACACAAAAATTAACACACAGAGTTGCAAACATACTAAAGAGACAGGACTTCCAAATAGCGTATAAGACTTGGCAAACCCTCCAATCACAGCTAACCCAACCAATTACCAAGAGGGATAAATTCAAGGCATCAGGAATATATAAACCTGAATGTTAAAGTTGTCATGTAGTCTACATAGGCATGACATGCAGGAACTTTAAAATGCGGTACAAAGAACGTGTCAGGTGTTGCAAGTACGAAACAAGCCATTCCACATTTGCAGAACGTTTAAAACATAATAACCGCCATCCTACCAATATGGAACAAGAAATGAAAATAATGCGAATAAACAACCATCACAAATACCTTATACAGGGGTTGGAACTTTAATATTGGAAACTATTTATTTACAGCTCGTACAAAATACATAAGTGTTTGAAAGTTTTACTGACTTGCAAAGTAGCCAGCAGCATTATATAGAACCCGTTCCCAGCGATGTGGAATTCGTAGGATACTCTTAGCAGTGAAAGTTGTGTTGACAGTTCGAGCGCAGCGGTCTGTTGCCCGACGAATTCGTAGCAGCTCCGAAGCGAATGTCGCGAAGTGTTTACTTCAGTTTAGACTTTAGATGGTTCAAATGGCTCTGAGCACTATGGGACTTAACATCTGAGGTCATTAGTCTCCTAGAACTTAGAACTACTTAAACCTAACTAACCTAAGGGCATCACACACATTCATGCCCGAGGCAGGATTCGAACCTGCGACCGTAGCGGTCGCGCGGTTCCAAAATGAAGCGCATAGAACCGCTCGGCCACAGCGGCCGGCTTCAGTTTAGAAATCGAGTTGAACATACGAGGCCTTAAGTCAGGGGAGTACAGTAGGTGGTATAGCACTTAGCCGCCCCATCAGTCAAACAAATCAGTAACAGCTTTCACGGTACGTACTTGAGCATTGTCCTGCAAAATGATAGACAGGTCCTGCACAAAGTGTCATCACTTCTGTCTGTGTGCTGTTCATTTTTGGAACACAACCTACAAGCAGCTTAGAGACAGACAAGCAGACACAAACAGTAATGTTTGTTGCGTGCTGTCGAGACAGTATAAACAGCGAGAAACGTGAGTGACTATTTTATACAGGCTCTTATTTCGGCCGTTCAGGAAAGAAAAGCTATCTGGGAGCAGAGGCATGTTGAATACGTTAACTGCTTCAAACTGGATAAACTGTGGAAAGAAGTTGCAATAAAATGTGAAACATGTAAGCTTTATTTGAATATTATTTCTTGAGAGAATATATCCTTCATTAAAGCAACATTGAAACAGATTGCTTTTTCTGATAGCCTCAGTAGAAGCTGCTTTTTTCCTTCTTGATATGTGAACTCGAGGAAGTATGTCTCTGTACTCTATAACAATATTATACGAAACGCTAACAGCTTTTACAACCACTTCTGCTGGCTCACCTTCTTTTCGCTGGGTTTTGTTTAAGATTTGCCACTTTTTTTGCTGCAATTCCAAATGCATTTTCGAAGCTTTTCTGGCTCCTGAAAGTGCTACGTTGACTTTTTCTTTCAAGTGATCAAGACTTTCCGTGACATAAGGGTTCATCAGGTGTATGGCTCTGAGCACTATGGTTCAAATGGCTCTGAGCACTATGGGACTCAACTGCTGTGGTCGTAAGTCCCCTAGAACTTAGAACTACTTAAACCTAACTAACCTAAGGACATCACACACATCCATGCCCGAGGCAGGATTCGAACCTGCGACCGTCGCGGTCGTGCGGTTCCAGACTGTAGCGCCTTTAACCGCTCGGCCACTTCGGCCGGCTCGTCAGGTGTATGAGCAGGGGGTAAGTTCCATCTCCTCTCAAGACAAATGGGACTTTGATAGCATTACTTGGGATGTAATCGTCCTCAGGAATGTGAAATATATCTTCTACTGTTTCTACGTTAAACACAGGCATTCAAAAAGTTGGTTTTCCGTATGCTACAACGTCAGTAAAAGTGAATATACAGTTTGCACCACACACAGGCCAGTCCATTCGTCGAATATTCTCTCGTTCCAAAGTACGTCCACTGTGCAGTTCGATGCGGTCGCGTATTGTCATCCATTAAAATGAAGTCATTGGCGAATGCACCCCTGCGCTGAAACGGCCCATATCGGGAAGGCGTACGGTGTGACAACAACATTGTCCAGTGAGTGTACCGTGTTCAAAGCTACGGAGGTCAGTGCGCCTATGCAACATCGTGCTTCTCAACATCATAACACTTGGACTACCAAAACGATCATGTACGTCAGTGTTTCCGAGTGCATTAATTGTTCCCACCTCAATCCATGCGAAGGGTACGTTGCCGGCCGGGGTGGCCGAGCGGTTCTAGGCGCTACAGTTTGGAACCACGCGACCGCTACGGTCGCAGGTTCGAATCCTGCCTCGGGCATGGATGTGTACGATGTCGTTAGGTTAGTTAGGTTTTAGTAGTTCTAAGTTCTAGGGGACTGATGACCTTAGAAGTTATGTCCCATAGTGCTCAGAACCATTTGAACCATTTTTTGGGTACGTTTGTGAGGTTCCATGCCCTCTTTGGCATGTCGCCTCTCATTTTCATCAATTTTATTTTCTATGTCATTGCACGGTGGTAATAGATCGAATAAGGTTATTGTAATGAAAGTATTTGTACTGAGAGCTCAAAAATAATCATTTGAGAAAATCAGTCAATCACTTGTAGGTATAAAGGTTTATTAACAACCCTTGACCATGGTTTCAACAAGTATAGAAATTACTTTCTGCAGAAGTACCTGTAACTACTGAGGAATTTTTTTACATTATAGTTAAAAAGAATTATCAAGACGTAAAGGACATACAAAACTACTAGATAAAAACATAACAAACAAAAATTACTTGACGTAAAATTACGTACTGGCGGCGACAAATTTCAGAGCAAAGACGGTCATGTCAAGTAACATGGTATTTGCGACCATCAGTAAAACCAAACGGCTTCCATCAAAAATTAAGCAGGAGATCCAGGGTTCGAGTCCTGGTCGGGGCAGTCATTTTCAACTGTCCGCGTTGACTTATATCAATGCCTGTGTGCAGCTAGAGGTATTCATTTCATTGTAAAAACTCTTTCCCACTAGAGCTGGGATAAGCGTAAAATACTTTACATTAAAATACACATGGAATTAAAAAGCTGTGAAACGGCCGGTATGTGGTTGGTGCCATGGGACAAAGTTGCAGCAGTGTACGAAATAGGACACATTTGTAGGCGACGTACCTGCGTGAAAACATATGCGCATAGCAAGCAGATAAACTGTACACCGTCCCATTGTATCCAATAGCGACTGAGAAAATGTTTAGGTAGAAAAATGGGAGAAGACAGGAAGGTAGGCGAGGAGGAGGGGAAGCTTTAAAAAACGGATTATAAGGGTAAAAAGAAGGAAACATAGAAAGAAACAAAATATTTTACGAGAAAAATATAAATTTGATGAGAATGAATGACAGTTGGAGGGCACCAACGAACTGTAATTACATTACCCGTCTGAACTACCAGCTTAAAATTTCAAAAAAATGGATTCGCAAGTCGCAGCTGATTATTTGACATGTTACCATACCTATTTAATAATTTCCAGTTCTTCACATGTCTTATTTCTGCACTTTAACCTCCTCCTCACACAAAATTACGGTTTCTCCCAGGTCTTTAGGGGAATGATTAATAACGAGTAAATGTTCTTTCCTAGTGACTGTTATTTACATCTTACTTTGATCGCCCTCCCTGGTCGACCTATATAGTAACAGGGGCAAGTATTAAAAATCACTTCACAAACACCAGAATTAGAAAAGGGATCATTGATATTCTTAACTGTATGCACAATCTTTTTCTTTGAGCTGTTGTCAGTGGGGAAGGTTGTATTACATTTGCAATTATTCGCTAGTAAGCGTTTTAACCTGTATGATACGTTTCCTAAGAAAGGAAGAGAAATTCGTTTTCCTATTTTCGGCTTTGCTCGCACCGGGTGTATTTTTCTGTAACGTGGAAAACTTGTTAAAGGTTTCCTTATCGATCATACGACGAACTAAATTTTGATCATATCATTGTTAACGGCAATAGATTTTAGAACAGCAGTTTCACTCTGTAAATCGGGGAAAGGGGCTTTGATAAGGCGCAGTCAATAGCGGAATGAAGGAATGCAACCTAGGGTGCATGAGGATTTGTATTAAAATTTTAAAAATATTTGAATGTTTGTTGCGATATTGCGATATTCGTAACTGTCTCAAAAAGCACTCTGGGCACTTTTTTTAAAAAAGAAAAAAAAAGAAAGCGCTGGTAAAGGTATCCGTAATGGAGACGTTCTGCTTTCATAGTATGCACTCCATACCTCCTCTTCTTTCTCCTTGCCCAGAACCACAGGCGATGCGGGGAGCATGTTTTACGTTTGACACCACTGCAAGTAATGCCGTTTGCTAGCGACGTGAAGAGCTGCAGGGTAAATACTTCTAGCGAACAGAGACAAGCGTTTTGCCAGCAGCAAGACGGGAGCTGTATGTAACAAGGCTGCCGGAGAATAGCGATGTGCGAGCAGCGAAGTGAAGTGCCAGCAGCCCGGCTGTGGGAGGGGGGGGGGGTTCACATATCCTTATCCAGGTGATCTACGACATTAACTGCTCCTGAAGATTAGAAGCTTTTCCCCGTTTAGCGTATCCGCTCTTCGTCGATCCTTTTCAGATCCATTAATTTGGTGCTGCAGTGTTCTTTCCCGGTGACGGCGAGCGGAATACACACATTCATCAGGCATTAATCTGCCACGTGACGCCAAATTCACACCTGGCTCCCCTTGCACGGAAAGAAATGTAATTACTCCAGCGCTGCTCCGTGCCGTGTATCCTAATTCGGCGGCGCTCCTGGCATCTAGAGGCGGAACGAGAAACTACGTCAGCGTCGGTGGGCAGTATTTTAGCTCTGAGCGCCCAGTTACGGAGTCGTTCCTGTGTCGTTCCTGTGTCCGACGAAGCAACAGAATTTATGCCGAACGTTTAAATTGCCAGTGAGCAGTGATCTACAATCACGCTTCGAAGGAAATTAAACGTTCATCATATCTCTTGCACATTTATTCTGTTACGGGCAGGTCCAGTTTCTGTGTAGCGCTGAATTTATCGGTAGAGAATTTATACTGTTTTCAATCGTTGTTTAAAATAGAATAGCTGTGTTACCTATATCACGTTAGAATCGTCTCCTGCGCTCTTCTTCTGCTGAGGAAGTCTACAACAGGTGGCGTCTGTAGACTGAATTATAATATTCCGAAATCGGTCAGTCTGCAATAAATTTGCACCAAGGGGAAAGAATTTTGTTGGTATATGAAACAGTTTGTAATTGCAACCTTAGCTCCTCTTCAGTTGCTGATGGAAGGTATAAGGCTGGTTCATAGATTTCCTCCAACGATACAGTAGTAAGCAGCATCTGAACACAATATTTGAGGTAGAAAACAAGACGTGTAGTGAACCCGTTAACGGAAACGCATGAAGGAATATGAAATATTGTCTTTAATGTAATACTCTTTGTCCATTTGTGTTCGATTAATAAATCATCAACAACATACTTTCCCATGGTTTGCTAAAAGGTTCCTGAGGTTTATTCGATACACACCCTCCCACTCAGACTGATGTACTTGCTACATTGTTGTTGTATATTTCATAGTTCATTCTAAAACACTCGTAAGTAGTTCATTCAAAAATTAAGCGTGTAATAGATGCCCAAAGCATCTCTCAGCAATAAGTTTGATGTGTGGTGTCATCAAACCTTCAAATGTTACCTAAGGTTAAGATACAGGGATAGTCATAAGGTACAAGACCACAACTTGGGACGTGTGCGAAGATGTGTTGTTCTGTAACGAAATGAATCTTTTGTACACATCCCATAGCGTTTCATCTTAACTGCCTCTCCAGCTGGTCAAGAGGTTAGCGTAATACTCTGCGGTCATATTGCAGCCGAGAGGTAATAGTCCATCAACAGAACAGCTTCTTCGTCCCAGAAAATGATCGCCATGACTTTTTTATACTACTTCCGGAACTGTAACTTATTCCGGCAATCATTCTAGAAAAACAGAACAATGGCGTTCGAGCCCCAGTCTGGGGCTGGAGGTAGTTATTTCCTTCTTATTTCTTTCTCAACCTTTTCAAAAAAATGTTTCAAATGGCTCTGAGCACTATGGGACTTAACAACTCAGGTCATCAGTCCCCTAGACTTAGAAGTACTTAAACCTAACTAACCTAAGGACAGCACACACATCCATGCCCAAGAAGGATTCGAACATGCGACTGTAGCAGCAGCGCGGTGCGGGACTGAAGCGCCTAGAAACGCTCGGCCACGCAACCGTTTCCTTTACTTGCCTTTCCTTCCTGTCAGTTCGTGAAAAGCACCACGAACAATGAGTCAGCTGTAAAGGGTAATATATTTATACAGATATAAGAACATCCCCCCCACGAACCATGGACCTTGCCGTTGGTAGGAAGGCTTGCTTGCCTCAGCGATACAGATAGCTGTACCGTAGGTGCAAACACAACGGAGGAGTATCTGTTGAGAGGCAGACAAACGTGTGGTTCCTGAAGAGGAGCAGCAGCCTTTTCAGTAGTTGCAGGCGCGACAGTCTGGATGATTGACTGATCTGGCCTTGTAACGGCCTTGCTGTGCTGGTACTGCGAACGGCTGAAAGCAAGGGGAAACTACGGCCGTAATTTTTCCCGAGGGCAAGCAGCTTTACTGTATGGTTAAATGATGATGGCGTCCTCTTGGGTAAAATATTTCGGAGGTAAAATAGTCCCCCATTCTCATCTCCGGGCGCGGACTACTCACGAGGACGTCGTTATCTGGAGATCGAAAACTGGCGTTCTACGTATCGGAGCGTGGAATGTCACATCCCTTAATCGGGAAAGTAGGTTAGAAAATATAAGAAGAGAAATTGATAAGTTTAAGTTATAGAGGGAATTAGCGAAGTTCGGTGGCAAGAGGAACAAGACTTCTGGTCTGGTGAATACAGAGCTATAAATACGAAATCAAATAGGGGTAATGCAGGAGTAGGTTTAATAATGAATAAAAAAATAGGAGTGCAGGTAAGCTACTACGAATAGAATAGTGAACGCTCTACACGAAGCCCACGCCTACCACAGTAGTACAAGTTTATATGCCAACTAGCTCCGCAGAAGACGAAGAGATGTACGGTGAGATAAAAGAAATTATGCAGATAGTGAAGGGAGACGAATATCTAATAGTCACGGGTGACTGGAATTCGATAGTAGGAAAAGAAAGAGAAGAAAAAGTAGTAGGTGAATATGGAATGAGGGTAAGGAATGAAAGAGGAAGCCGTCTGTTAGACTTTTGCACAGAGCATAACTTAATCATAGCTAACACTTGGCTCAAGAATCGTGAAAGAAGGTTGTATACATGGAAGAGGCCTGGAGACACTGGAGGAATTCAGATAGATTGTATAATAGTAAGACAGATGTTTAGGAATCAGTTTTTAAATTGTAAGACATTTCCAGGAGCAGATGTGGACTCTGACCAAAATCTGTTGGTTATGAACTGCAGATTAAAACTGAAGAAACTGCAAAAAGGTGGGAATTTAAGGAGGGGAGACCTCGATAAACCGAAAGAACCAGAGATTGAACAGAGTTTCAGGCAGAGCAGTAGGGAAATATTGACAAGAACGGAGGAAGGAAATACGGTAGAAGAAGAATGGGTAGCTTTGAGAGACGAAATAGTGAAGGCAGCAGAGGATCAAGTAGGTAAAAAGACGAGGGCTTGTAGAAATCCTTGGGTAACAGAAGAAATATTGAATTTAATTGATGAAAAGAGAAAATATAAAAATGCAGTAAATGAAGCAGGCAAAAAGGAATACAAACGTCTCAAAAATGAGATCGACAGAAAGTGCAAAATGGCTAAGCAGGGATGGCTAGAGGAAAACTGTGAGGATGTAGAGGCATATATCACTAGGGGTAAGATAGACACTGTCACTGGAAAATTAAAGAGACCTTTGGAGAAAAGAGAACCACTTGTATGAATATCAAGAGCTCAGATGGGAACCCACTTCTGAGCAAAGAAGGGAAAGTAGGAAGGTGGAAGGAGCATATAGAGGGCCTATACAAGGGCGATGTACTTGAGGACAATATTATGGAAATGAAAGAGGACGTAGATAAAGATGAAATGCGAGATACGATACTGCGTCGAGAGTTTGACAGAGCACACGTACTGCTGTGGGCCTGGAACTGGGTGAGATATTCGAGTCATTCCTCTTCTTTTTCATCGAAGTGCCGAAAAGGTGGAATTTTGTTTGGTGGCACTTGTTGATCGGCTAGTTGGTCGGCTGGGCAGCCGACGCAGCTTGTGCGGAAGGCAATGCTACACAATAGACGGCAATGTGGCGATTTGCTGGGTCTGAAACTGAAAAATCTGATTTAGTTCCAGAGCTGGTCTGCGGCTTAGGAGCAGGGGCAGGGGGTGGAGGGGGTGGAGTAGATATTCTAACTCGAAACAATTACAGCAAAATATGAAAAGACAAATAGAAGAGCAGTGTGCAAAGAGAAATAGTTCTGCAGCTCCCCTCCTGTAATACACGCAACAACAAGAACAGATGAGGAAATTGAACCACTGTAGCGGCAGCTCACCTGCAGCAACCTAGAACCCATGAAAAGCAAACAAAACTTGTTGATCAGACTCGTCACCAGTTGTTGCGGCCGTGCCCTCTTGTGATGTTTTGTGGTTCCTGGCTGGATGAGGAGAGCGTGGTGTGGTAGGGAGTGGCCGGTTTCCTCTCACTACAACACAAAATGCTCAAGAGGTTAAAATACACTTTATTACATGAACCAAATGAGTATTTAGCTTCAGTGAAGCAATGAAGTCCAATATGAAGTTCTGTGGTTAAAGGCAAACAATAACATGTACTAATTCTTGAATATTGTCCATGCCAATATCACAACTACATACAGACACTAATGTTCCCTCACTGTGCTCTAGTCTTCCACAGTGCACAGTGATATTCGTCGCCCAAGGTGCGAGGCGACGAATATCACTGTGGAAGACTAGAGCGCAGTGCGACGTATTGAGGTGCAGTGCGAACTGAGCCCCGATGCGGCGTACTTAGGTACTGAGATTAAGGTTAACGCAGCTCGGACGGCGGCGGCGGCCTATATGCATGCTGCCCAGGAGCCGATATCGGCGAGTAGCCTGGGGCCGGCCGTAGTGACCGAGCGGTTCTAGGCGCTTCAGTCCGGAACCGCGCGACCGCTACGGTCGCAGGTTCGAATCCTCCCTCGGGCATGGATGTGTGTGATGTCCTTAGGCTAGTTACGTTTAAGTAGTTCTAAGCTCTAGGGGACTGATGACCTGAGATGTTTAGTCCCATAGTGCTCAGAGCCATTTCTGAGCGTAGCCTGGGTGTGTGTCTTGGCCTTCTCTTGTCCTAGGCGCTCCTACTTCAGCGCCTGCTATACAATGTTTCCTAGTGGCGACTAGTGTGCTGGCAAAGGCATGCGCCATCACAGCGCTGAATCGAATTGGGGAAAAAAGAAATTTGTTACCATTGGACTAAAAAGAGCGATCAGTTTATGGGACACATACTGAGCTGTCGAGGAATTATCATTTTGGTAGCGAAAGGAAGTATGGGAGGGGGGGGTAGCTAAAAGTCGTATAAGGGTACAGTAAGTCGATAAAAATGTATGTTGCGGTAGTTATGCAGAGATGTACAGTGTAGAAAGCTGCATCGAACTGGTCTTCGGACTGGCGACTACAACACAGCAATACATACATCGCGTGACATTATCATCGAAGAACATTAGGCGTAACGTGGGAATTCAGATTTTAACTGAAACTTTCTGGCTGATTAAAACTGTGTGCTGGACCGAGACACGAACTCGGTAACTGGCGGAAGTAAAGCTGTGAGGAAGCGGCCCGAATCGTGCTTGGGTAACTCGATCGGTAGAGCACTTCCCTGCGAAAAGCAAAGGTTCCGAGTTCGAGTCTCTGTCTGACACGCAGTTTTAATCTACCAGGATGTTTCATATCAGGGCCCTCTCAGCTGCAGAGTGAATATTTCATTCCAGATTTTAATTATTAAGAAAATATAGCCACGTGAAGATGTCAATGGACAGACAAACGGATCCACAAAAGAAAAATTGCTGAAAACTATTCATAATGCAAATTGGTAAGACGCTATGGATATCTGGCTTATATCTAATACAATAAAACATGCGTAACTCAGAAACTTCTGTATGAAAGACCTCTTACAGAGAGAAAATCGGTATTGTATTTGCAGTGTTCAACAGCTGTGACGTAGGGCTTAAGGAACAATACACATTTATATCTCCCTCCCATGTAACTCTAATAACATATGTGTAACGTAAAATCCCGTGTAATGTTAATTGATTGTACCTCTGTCCTTGCAACTGATTTACGGGAAACACGCAAGACGTCCTAGTTACTCCAAACAATCACCAAAGTATAGATATCGATAAACTCTGATTTGTAAGTTCAATACGCTATGTATTTAGCAGCAGTTGCCACGACAACGTCGTAAATTTAAACTTTCTGATGGTTATAAACATCACTAGGAGCAGTTTTACCGTAGTGCTATAAAAAGATAAACGAAAAAGAACAAAAAGAAACGTCAGCCCGCCAGTATAACCACCTAAGGAGTTAGAACTACACTATATGCAAAATTTTGTTTCGCTAGGCTGCGTCACAGTCCACATACATCAGAGGACACGTTAACGTTATTGTAGCACTTATTCCTTTGTGAGGTCATTTTTCGTGAATTAAATTGTTAAAAAATAGCATAAACACTCTTTAGTACAAATTAAATCAGTGACAGGGCAAACAAATGTTTAAATTTCTCAAACTCGTAGGAGGAATATACACTCCTGGAAATGGAAAAAAGAACACATTGACACCGGTGTGTCAGACCCACCATACTTGCTCCGGACACTGCGAGAGGGCTGTACAAGCAATGATCACACGCACGGCACAGCGGACACACCAGCAACCGCGGTGTTGGCCGTCGAATGGCGCTAGCTGCGCAGCATTTGTGCACCGCCGCCGTCAGTGTCAGCCAGTTTGCCGTGGCATACGGAGCTCCATCGCAGTCTTTAACACTGGTAGCATGCCGCGACAGCGTGGACGTGAACCGTATGTGCAGTTGACGGACTTTGAGCGAGGGCGTATAGTGGGCATGCGGGAGGCCGGGTGGACGCACCGCCGAATTGCTCAACACGTGGGGCGTGAGGTCTCCACAGTACATCGATGTTGTCGCCAGTGGTCGGCGGAAGGTGCACGTGCCCGTCGACCTGGGACCGGACCGCAGCGACGCACGGATGCACGCCAAGACCGTAGGATCCTACGCAGTGCCGTAGGGGACCGCACCGTCACTTCCCAGCAAATTAGGGACACTGTTGCTCCTGGGGTATCGGCGAGGACCATTCGCAACCGTCTCCATGAAGCTGGGCTACGGTCCCGCACACCGTTAGGCCGTCTTCCGCTCACGCCCCAACATAGTGCAGCCCGCCTCCAGTGGTGTCGCGACAGGCATGAATGGAGGGACGAATGGAGACGTGTCGTCTTCAGCGATGAGAGTCGCTTCTGCCTTGGTGCCAATGATGGTCGTATGCGTGTTTGGCGACGTGCAGGTGAGCGCCACAATCAGGACTGCATACGACCGAGGCACACAGGGCCAACACCCGGCATCATGGTGTGGGGAGCGATCTCCTACACTGGCCGTACACCACTGGTGATCGTCGAGGGGACACTGAATAGTGCACGGTACATCCAAACCGTCATCGAACCCATCGTTCTACCATTCCTAGACCGGCAAGGGAACTTGCTGTTCCAACAGGACAATGCACGTCCGCATGTATCCCGTGCCACCCAACGTGCTCTAGAAGGTGTAGGTCAACTACCCTGGCCAGCAAGATCTCCGGATCTGTCCCCCATTGAGCATGTTTGGGACTGGATGAAGCGTCGTCTCACGCGGTCTGCACGTCCAGCACGAACGCTGGTCCAACTGAGGCGCCAGGTGGAAATGGCATGGCAAGCCGTTCCACAGGACTACATCCAGCATCTCTACGATCGTCTCCATGGGAGAATAGCAGCCTGCATTGCTGCGAAAGGTGGATATACACTGTACTAGTGCCGACATTGTGCATGCTCTGTTGCCTGTGTCTATGTGCCTGTGGTTCTGTCAGTGTGATCATGTGATGTATCTGACCCCAGGAATGTGTCAATAAAGTTTCCCCTTCCTGGGACAATGAATTCGCGGTGTTCTTATTTCAATTTCCAGGAGTGTATTTTGTTCAATATCCGAATGGCTGCGAAAGTAAAACCACAGTGAAAATCCGATGAAGCTTTGCTAAGATGTGTTGGACACTGTCCTTAGTGTACCCGTCGATCGCGTCACGTCACACTTTTGAGTTCTGAGCACACTGCGAGCGAATAAAGATGCGGAGCACAACAGTGTCTCCCGCCAAGCGTGAAGTGCGTGCTACCATTCGGTTTCTTCACGCTGAGGGGTTCCACCTGATGTCATGCAGCTCACATAACGTAACCGTCATGCGTGACAGAAAGGTGTGGAAGGAAGTCACTGCAGCTCCAACAGAAGACGCTACTGCTGCGTTTTCGTTGGGAAGTGTTTGATCAGTCACCATACAGCCCAGACATGGCTCCCTGCACTTTTCGTCTTTTTGCTAACATGAACCACTGGCTGTGAGGACAGCGTTTTGGTACAGACGGCGAGTTACAGACCAGATCACAGTAGGCCAACTAGCTTCAAAACCTGGGGAGAACAGAAGAAAAAAGGCGCGCGTTCCGACTTTACTCCCGCGAAATCTTGTGTAGATTGTACTGGTGCATATTTTCCCAGTACTGCTATGTCATTCCAGTCTCAAGTGGATATGATACGTGTCGTGACTGTTGACTGTAAACAGTGAATCGGACAACGACTTATTTTTTAAATGTTGGCTGCGCGAAGTGGCCGCGCTGTTTGGGGCGCCATGTTACGAATTGCGCAGCCCCTCCCACGGGAGGTTCGAGTCCTCCCTCGGGCATGCGTGTGTGTGCGTTGTCCTTAGCGTAAGTTAGTTTATGACAGATTGAACCGATTTAATGACGCTTGTCGACTTAAAATTAAACTACTACCGATCCGAAATCGTTGGCTACAAAATTACCTCTGTGTGGCTCCACTTTTGTAAATGGTTCTCCTACTGCCTGAATAGTAAAGTTAACGAATTGAAATGTATTTGCGTACACATATTTGCCCTTTTCTAGTGGATGATTGTTTTACTATCGTGCGGCAGTGTCTCAGTGTAAAAAAGGGTCTTTCATTATCGCAATTATAGACTATTATTCTACACTTGTGCCACAAAAAAATTAGTCATTAGGGTTTTCTGAAGAATTTTTGGGGAAACTATTCAGAATTGTGATCAAAACTCTTCTTCGCACGTTGGCAAATAATTTTATTGCAAGATTAAAATTTCGCGCATTAATATCGTTTCCTCTTTCTTTGCGAATTGCTCCAGAACTATTCGAATTTTGTACAATGACGTCCGGTGCTAAAACACTTCTATCAAGAACTCTGCAAAAATGTATGTATGTTCCTGGAACGTCAGGTGCCAGATTTACTGAACTCATAATATTCTGCAATAATACCAGATGCCGCCACCACTCCACATAGTTTTGAGGCAGAGATATGTCGTAATCGAAGCTGCTCCGTTGCCGGATGGTCAGCTATCTAAAGACGCTCAAAGCTCGGAATGTGGATACCAGGAGTTAACGGGAAGAGTTTACTCGCAAATATGCACCCGAGTTAACGAAGCATGCATTTTCCATCGTCTTCTGGCATTTTGTGATACATCCATCTCGAGCTTCCAGGAAATGAAAATTGAAGAAGATGAACAGAAAAGCCACGCGGAGTGGCCATGTGGTTTGAGGCGCCATGTCACGGACTGCGCGGCACCTCCCGCCGAAGGTCCGAGTCCTCCCTCGGCCATAGGCGTGTGTGTTGTTCTTAGTATAAGTTAGTTTAAGTAGTGTGTAAGTCAAGGGACTGATGACCTCAGAAGTTTGGTCCATGAGGAATTCACACACTTTTGAATATTAAACAGAAGCCACCTGAGATGAAAGATTTGCTTTTTGAACTGTCTCCCAGTGGACTACTTGACAGCGACCCTTCTGAATGCAGTGAGACAAGCGAAGAATGAGTATAATTTCGTTTGAAAAATGTGAAACATCGAATAAAACTTTTCAGTATGATAACTTCGAACTTCTAATTCGTTACCAGCGACCTCACAGTACTTTTATGCTCGAAGTTGTATTCGAATACACTGTATTTATCATTTTTGATGCGTCTATTTGCATACACCGATTTGGGTTTTGTAATCCCGACATTGGATTCCTAATCAACGACACAAAGAGTCTAAAAAGAAGGTTTTATAGGATTTTATACCTACTTTTCTATTATGTCTAGGTTTTGAAGCGAACTGGCCCACTGAACAGCGTAGAGAATCGGTGGAAATCACAGGTGGTTGGCCTCTATGACGAGCGTACTGGAAAGTTGGTACGATACTGTGACGAATGTTCAAGTCGGAGCGATGACTGTGTATGAAAATAATTGGCAATTGTGCCAGCGGCATTGCTGCACTGGTAATATCGGTTCCCGTCCCCCCGTCCCGTCAAATCACCGAAGTTAAGAGCTGTGGGCTTGGCTATCACTTACATGCATGGCCGTCCAGGAATGCCAAGCGCTGTTGGCGAGGTGCACTCGGCTCTTGTGAGGCCAGGTCACGAAAACTGACAACGGCCGGGAGAGCGGTGTGCTGGCCGCATGCCTAACATACCAGCATCGAGCGACGCCTGTCAGCCGGGGAGGCCTTTTCCGAATGAGTTTAGTTTTGATCAGGAACGTGTAGCTAAATGGCTCTGAGCACTATGGGACTTAACATCGGAGGTCGTCAGTCCCCTAGAACTCAGGACTACTTAAACCTAACTAACCTAAGGACATCACACACATCCATGCCCGAGGCAGGATTCGAACCTGCGACCGTAGCAGTCACGCAGTTCCGGACTGAAGCGCCTAGAACCGCTCGGCCACCGCGGCCGGCCGTGTAGCTAAATGTTGTAGATAAATCATTTTTGGTTTTCACTACGGTTCCCATTATAAAAAAATCTACCCTCGTAGAAACGTTGGGAACTGACTACATTAAAATGTGTTATCAACACACATGAACTCTAAGAGTTCCAGATCAGTACCCTTTTCTATCCCTTCCCTACATCTACATCTACATACATACTCCGCAATCCACCATACGGTGCGTGGAGGAGGGTATGTCGTACCACAACTAGCATCTTCTCTCCCTGTTTCACTCCCAAACAGAACGAGGGTAAAATGACTGCCTATATGCCTCTGTACGAGCCCTAATGTTTCTTATCTTATCTTTGTGGTCTTTCCGCGAAATGTAAGTTGGCGGCAGTAAAACTGTACTGCAGTCAGCCTCAAATGCTGGTTCTCTAAATTTCCTCAGTAACGATTCACGAAAAGAACGCCTCCTTTCCTCTAGAGACTCCCACCCGAGTTCCTGAAGCATTTCCGTAACACTCGAGTGATGATCAAACCTACCAGTAACAAATCGAGCAGCCCGCCACTGAATTCCTTCTATGTCCTCCCTCAATCCGACCTGATAGGGATCCCAAACGCTCGAGCAGTACTCAAGAATGGGTCGTATTAGTGTTTTATAAGCGGTCTCCTTTACAGATGAACCACATCTTCCCAAAATTCTACCAATGAACCGAAGACGACTATCCGCCTGCCCCACAACTGTCATTACTTGCTTGTCCCACTTCATATCGCTCTGCAATGTTACGCCCAAATATTTAATTGACGTGACTGTGTCAAGCACTACACTACTAGTGGTGTATTCAAACATTAAGGGATTCTTTTTCCTATTCATCTGCATTATTTACATTTATCTATATTTAGAGTTAGCTGCCATTCTTTACACCAATCACAAATCTTGTCCAAGTCATCTTGTATCCTCCTACAGTCACCCAACGACGATACCTTCCCGTACACCACAGCATCATCAGCAAACAGCCGCACATTGCTATCCATCCTATTCAAAAGATCATTTATGTAGATAGAAAACAACAGCGGACCTACCACGCTTCCCTGGGGCACTCCTGATGATACCCTCACCTCCGATGAACACACACCATCGAGAACAACGTACTGGGTTCTATTACTTAAGAAGTCTTTGAGCAATCACATACTTGAGAACCAATCCCATATGCTCGTACCTTAGTTAGGAGTCTGCAGTGGGGCACCGAGTCAAGCGCTTTCCAGAAGTCAAGGAATATGGCATCCGTCTGATACCCTTTATCCACGGTTCGCAAGATATAATGTGAAAAAAGGGCGAGTTGCTTTTCGCAGGAGCGATGCTTTCTAAAACCATGATGCATGGACAGAAACTTCTCTGTTTCAAGGAAATTCATTATATTCGAACTGAGAATATGTTCGAGAATCCTGCAACAAACCGATGTTAAGGACTACGGTTGCTGTCAGACGGTCCATAAGTGAAAATTATCAATATACCGTAGTATTACGCGCAACTGTGGAGGACAGGACCACAAAAGTTGAAGATGTCGATGTTAAGGATATTGGTCTGTAATTTTGAGGATCCGTCCTTCTACCCTTCTTATATATAGGCGTCACCCGCGCTTTTTTCCAGTCGATCGGGACTTTACGTTGGGCAAGAGATTCGCGATAAATGCAAGCTACGTAAGGAGCCAACGCAGTAGAGTACTCTCTGTAAAACCGAACTGGAATCCCATCGGGACCTGGCGATTTATTTATTTTCAACCCACTCAGCTGCTTCACAACCCCAGGGATGTCTATCACTATGTCCTCCATACGGGAATCTGTACGAGACTCAAACGGAGGTATGTTTGTACGATACTCCTGCGTGAAAGATTTCTCAAATTCTAAATTCAAAATTTCAGCTTTCGTTTTGCTGTCTTCCGTTGCCAGGCCAGAATGATCAGTGAGTGACTGGATGGAAGCCTTCGACCCGCTTACCCCTGTGTACTACACCTATAATGTTCCGATAGTGACACAGATAATATTTCAAATCTTTCCTCTTTCTACGTTTTGCTTTCTTCTATAATTGTATCTTAATGTCATTAGGTTTCTTTAAAGCTTATGCTGTATTTTTATGTACCTCTTGCTTGTTTTGAAGAGTCTCTGGAAACATTCTCTCGACAATGTTAACTGCCTTCCCGTTGGAGTCGTTAACCACAATACACATGGAATTTTTTTATAATTTTTGCTAATAACCCTCGGATTCATACTCGAAGAATGAAAGAGGGCGGGATGCTATGTATTCATTTCAGTCTCGGTGGAGTTGTAACCTCGCTCTCTCAAAAGGACCGCAGCTCGAAGAACCCCTCCTCTACCCCATTAACTTCGCGCCAGGGCTCATTTGCAAACGAAAGCAGTAATGCGGAACTTAGCACCAAACTTACCTGATGAGAAAGTATGGACTCCTCGCTGCAAAGTACGTATAAGAGCATTAGTCACCCGCACCCGCGGGCGGGCCGACGCCACAAACAAACTCGGGAAGTCTCCGCTCTGTTACCTACTGCGTGCCGATGCCGGCAACACTCCTGTGTATACGCCTTACCTAGAGCTGCCTCAAGTTGCCACCAGAGTCAACTGATAATCGCACGATATTATATGGATGAAGATTCGACAGTGAACGGAAATATATCATCACAATAATTGTAACCGTTTGGATATATTTGTTTAAAGAAAAGTCTAGCCACCGAGTGATTCAAAATGGTAACAGTTCCGCTGCTGCGGCATGGATTTTTGGATTTTCATCTCTTGGAAATCTGCGTATCCATTAGGGCAAACATCGTCGATAACACAGTCTGTGGCTAGGGTATAATCTCCACCTTTATTAATCCTTCGTCACCCCAATTTATAAATATCTAAAATTTCAATTATTACCATCACAAAGTAATGTTACATACCAAAAAGTTTTTGTTTGTTCACAGTAACATGTGCTCCTGCAGTGATGGTACACACTCTTGTGGCACTACCTTAGTATGTAGGCCTGGTGATAAAACAAGGCTGGCCGTAATGGACGAGCGGTTCTAGGCGCTTCAGTCTGGGACCGCGCGACCGCTACGGTCGCTGTTTCGAATCCTGCCTTGGGCGTGGATGTGTGTGATGTCCTTAGGTTAGTTAGGTTTAAGTAGTTTTAAGTTCTAGGGGACTGATGACATTAGATTTTAAGTTCCATTTTGATAAGACAACGATATGTAGATACATCGATACATCGGTATTTTGTACCGGAAACGTACAGATCCATAGCGGCGGCATTTTTTTTATCGATACATGTATATTTTCGATGATGAAACGGCAATATCGAGTGTCAATATTTTTATTTTCGTACTTTTGGGTAGACATTTGGAACTGTTCTAGAACATAATTTCACTGAGTGAAGGAATCTTACTACTCTTTGAGGTTTCATCACATCCAATCATTCTCTTTGACGATGTGAAACAAGTGTAGGTGGCAAGTATATGTGCACTTGTGGGGGGGGGGGGAGGGGTGACAGTGTGAATAAAAGACTTCCTTTGTGAAGGAATAGCACGCCAGTTACCTTAAAAAACTATTTTTAGCGCAACTGGTATGCTACTTCTTCACATCGTCATTCTTCAAAAACAGTTGCCGAAAATAATGAACCAGAATCTGAATGACAAATTCGTCTTTGCGGTGGACGGAGACGTGTAAGGGGGTATTGCTCACGTGATCGGCGCTCGCCGCTACCGTCAGAAACTACCAACGTTTAACTACACCACGCAATTTTGACACTTCAAATTCTAGTTTGCTGGCGTTTGCAGAAATAAAAGAACGGGAAAGTCGACATGAAGTGTTCCAGACGAATCCGACAAGTGATGAAACCGAACGACGGACCCATCGGACGCCTCGCATTGTGCCACTTATATGCAGTTGCCATTGTTAGCAAAGTGGTTATCGCCAAGCGTGAACGTGCATCGTTTTCCTTTCAAGGAAACAGTTCGCCTCTTTACCTCGGAGGATGTCTCCCGCAGTCGGAGACGAAACGTCAGGTGAGAGTTTTATACATCGATCACGACGTATCAGCCCAGAAGTTTTAAGTGAAGACAATAACAGCGGTGAAAGCCTACATTGTATGCCAAACTGGTCAGTGAACGGGCACAGTGCACGATCGTATGACAGAGTTGGTGAGGCGCAAGTCTGAATAACAAAGAACTAAACATCCAATCTTCTCTTTGGAAAAACTCAAGAGAAGTGGAGTCGCCACGACCGGGGTAGAAAAATAGAGGAAAAAAGTGAAAGTCAGTCATGTGTCAATCTAAAATATATTGCACGACTTCTGATAAAGACAAAAGTCCAACCGGTGAGGTTTCACAACTGCCGACACCAGTTCAAAAATCCCACCGAGGAAATAACTCAACTGTGTCTCGCCAATCCATATTACTCCTTCGGTGACTGATCATCATGGACAAGTGTTGGGTGTTTCACTTTGATCCTAGGACTAAGGAGCAAAAGGAGCAGTGGAAACACATGGATTCCAACACCGCGGAAAAAGCGATGACTCATCGTCAGGGAAGGTGATATTGTTTTTTGGGATTTTCATAGTACGTGTAACACATCATTATGACTCAGTGCCAAAGATTTAATTTTACCTGTAATGTCAAAAGTTCATCTCTGATGAAAATTCTACTATCAATCCGAATTTCGCTCTTCCGTTGTCTTAAAAAGTGAAAACGATGTACAACTCTGTTGTTTTATGTATCTCTTGTCTTGACACACTTTTTTTTCAAGCTTCCACGTGAGAAAGATCTGCATATTTTGCTGGCCTAATCTTTCACTGAAATAACGACAAGAGTCTCAGATTGCACTGAGTTTAATTAGCAGTGGAAAATACTCCACTAATATAAACGCTTTTACGTATTTTACTTTCTGTTAAATTGGTTGGAAGTGATCGGTTTTTGTGACACAGCGATGGTGTGCCATTAGTACGCCGTCGTAAAAAAATTATTACGTACATCATTAGAGCCTGCAGTCTATATTTTTTTAAAAAGTCTGCTTATCATTGTTATTTTTATGCAAAGCTATCTTTTTGCACTAACGATAAAAATTACACGGTCTGGCATCACGAATCTTAGTATTTTCCAACTATGATCTTTGGCTATAAAAATCTCAACACTTCAATGAGAAAAGGTATGATGGCACCATAGATATACTTGACGTATATCATTAAATTTACCGGGGACCAAACAACGTGAAATAATAATCTTGAATCTAGGATACATCCTTATATTTACATTTCCATGTGTCCAAAAACGTTGTATTTCGTTCTGAATGTTTGTCCTGGAGTGTACGACGGGCAGAGATCAAGGTCAGTAGTCCCGAATGTTCGAATGTGTGTGAAATCTTATGGGACTTAACTGCTAAGATCATCAGTCCCTAAGCTTACACACTACTTAACCTAAATTATCCTAAAGACAAACATACACACCCATGATCGAGGGAGGACTCGAACCTCCGCCGGGACCAGCCGCACAGGCCATGACTGCAGCGCCTTAGACCGTTCGGCTAATCCCGCGCGGCTCAGTAGTCCCACATAACCGATAGCTTTAACTCGACAAACATTTTCAGTTACAGTAAGAACGTTACACCTTAGTAGCAATAAGGAAATCACAATTCAAGGCGACAGTCGCAAATACGTTTGTCATTTGGCAAAGTGTATTCGATTAGACAAGCCAACTTGTACGACGGGTACTGATAATGGACTACCGCAGTGGTCACGGCTATTATCTGTGACAATGCGTATGTGTAATAAGACAACATGTAAAGGGAGGCTCTTATTCGTTACATTAAGTTAGCTTCGTAAAATATAAGTATGGAACTGGGCATCCATGATACCCTTTGGCCTACGATAGTTTTGTCTCTTTCAACTTAAAATTATGCACAAATAATAACTTTTAACGCAAAATCGGTATGCAATATCAGAAGTCGGCTGAAAAACCGGTCTAACGATACGTCGTTCATCCCCTTACGATGAGTACGTGTTGGGAAAAAGGGATACTGACTTGAGAAATAACATATATGATTTTTCTTTTCTTGTCCGCCATGTAACGCTTCTATCTTGCTTCACAGCTTTTTTTTTTTCTTTTACCAAATTTGTAGCGTTATATGAAGCGAACACGGCGTCATTGGTTAAAAGTAGTCTATTAATATCAAACACCGGCCTTATTTTGAGGATAATGTTCTCAGAATTGATAATTTTTATTTTGGCTGGAGCGACAGCCATGATAAATTTTTTGAATGATGCTCACGCCATTTCACTGTAATAACTTTTATTTTATTATTATACGATCCAGATTTCTGTCTTAGGCCATTTTCAAGTACAAAAACTTATTTGTATGTCAAAAGACATCAGACTGGTATGAAATAGAAGCCCAGATACGCTTTTTCGACAAGGACTTTTGTTTCATACCATTCTGATATTTTCTGATATGCAAATACCTCTGTGTACTTGAAAATGACCTGAGACCGAAATCTGGATCATATAACATTAAAATAAAAATTATTACAGATTACATCAAATGGTGGCGGCATCATTCAAAAAGAATGTCTCTCAGAATGTATGTTTGATGCGTAGCTTTGTACGGAAGTAAATCGTAAACTGTGGGAAAGTCGGAAATGAAGAGAATCGAAATGTTTCAGATTTAATGCTATACAGGGATGTTGAGAACTAGATGGGCTGGTAAGAAATTAGGTTCTCTTCAGAATCGGCAAGGAGGGGAACATGTGGAAAACAGTGACAAGAAGAAAGGTTATAAGGTATCTGTTTAGAATTCATGGTTTACTTCCATTGTACTTGAGGGATCCGTAGACGATAAGACAGAGACTGAAGTACACCCGACAAATAACTGGGGACGTTAGGTGCAAGGGCTACTCTGAGAAGAAGAATGAGCAAAGTCATGGCGGGTCACGTAAGACCAAGCAGAGTACTCATGAAAAAAAAGTGAAATAAAAAAACTATGGCGGTAGCAGATTAAGTTCACAAGAGGCAGACCGTAATATGAGCATACTACCGACATCTTCTGAGGTGAGGGTTGTCAAGACAAAGCATGTATGGAAGCTGTCCAACGGAGTGAAATGTGTGCGTGTGGCATATTTTGAACGAGCATTCACTTCCGGGAAATTCGGTCGCCTGGTACAAGTCTATAGATTTGACACCGCATTGGCGACTTCCGCGTCGATGATTATTAAAATGACGATGCCAACACACCCAGCACACACAGTCCCGAGCGGAGAAAATCCCCGACGCGGCCGGGAATCGAACCCACGGTCATGTGAAGGGCTTATTTCAATAGTGTTACAAGTCCATAACCTCCACTTTTCTGTCTATGATGCTTCTGACATTAATGGTTCAAGCAAACGGTGGAAAGAAATGTTCATCTCCAGCAAGAAAACATATGCTTGAATATTTCTGGTATCTCAACTGCAGAGTTTTCAGCGCTCTTTTAACTTATAGGACTCTGTATCTCAGAATGAACAAAAGTGGTCTTGTACCATTATTGAAATAAGCCCTTCATGTGATCCTAAGTGAGCAACACTAACCACAAGACCACGAGCTGGAGACTTCAAGAGTGTGCCTCTAGCCCATGACAACATCCAGACCGTTCTCTATAGGACACCCACATGCTACTTCTTTAGACTGTCAAACCTTTCTTCACTCCCTTGTTCTCCTAACACAGGGTGTCTCGCCGACCGGTGTGGCCGAGCTGTTCTAGGCGCTTCAGTCTGGAACTGCGCGACCGCTACGGTCGCAGGTTCGAAAGCTGCCTCGGGCACGGATGTGTGTGATGTCCTTAGGTTAGTTAGGTTTAAGTGGTTCTAAGTTCTAGGGGACTGATGACCTCAGATGTTAAGTCCCATAGTGCTCAGAGCCATTTTGAACCACAGGGTGTCTTGTACCTTTTGGGTGAAATTTTAACAAGTGGGTAGTGCGCCCACAACCGACTATATTGAGATAGAGAACGAATGGTCAGAAATGCATATTTATGTGTACTGGACATACACAGCGTACACCGCATAAAAACAACGTAGTAAGCATTCAAAGCAACGACCGCCTGCCAATCCTTGTGTTGCTACGGCGCAACCAGTTGTGCCACACCCTCGCAAAGATCCCGGGTGTCTGTTGCGCACTGGAACAGGCAGCAGGTGATAACAGCGTACACCCTGATCAGCAAACAGACATACTGTACACGACTTAGCTCATGCCACGTGTGTCATGTGACGACCGCATACCACACACAGGCGCATTAACCACTATTCCTACTGTCAGACGTCCATTATATCACACAGCTTGTGATGTGTCGATGGTGAGGTGTGTTACTGTGTGCAGTACATGACACGTAGTCAAAGACTACGTCGCGAGAGGTGACAGACATTCATTTAATGTACGTTGCGGCATGATGCAGTGCCCTTAAAGCAGTGCGAATGTACGGTGAATGCTTTCCCAACAGGCGTCATTCTAACTGGAAGAAGTTTATCTCCATGGATACCAACCTACCGAGAGACAGGGTCGCTCGCACCATAGAGAGCCGGCCAAGGTTCCCGCCAAAGGCATTTCCGAACACCAGACTTGAAAGAGAGGTGTTGGATAGCGTGGCCGACCAACCAGCAATAAGCACCCGTCAACTTGCTCGTGAAGGCTACGGTTTGGAGAGTACTGCTGGAACAGGTACTACCCACCTGTCTTGAAGAACGTGTGCTACCACTGGGACCAACGGATTTTGAACCCTTTTACTTTGGGATAAAATAAAAGAAAATCATAGCAACAGATAGTACTTCATTAGTTAATTAGTCATCTGGAACCCAGTAGGTCAAAATTTCAGCCGCATGAATGTACCCCTAGACGCAAGAACTGGAGCCAACAACAAGAGAAAATGAAGATAAGTAAAAAAAGTTTTTCTTTTGTATGTCTTACGCCTCTAGAAGCTTTCAAAACTTGTGCAGAGACAGAGAATTTGGTAGTGATGTGTGGGAGGGTAGGATTACAGTCTTCTACTATGAAAAGTGAGATATATGCAAATGAACTGAGTTACTTTCGTGTTTTAACAGCTTTCCCTGTTGTGAAATAGTAACTTGTGTTAACTGCCAACAGCTCTTGTCTCAAAACCTCTTTAGCTCGTAACTGGTTTTGATAATATTTCGGCTTAATTTGATATCGCTTACCGATTATTGGTGTAGAGTAATAATTTGAAACATACAGGGGCTGGACAAGAATATGGAAACACCGCGAGAAATACACGTCTGGTCGAGCTTTGCAAATACCATTATCCTACATCGACGGAAAAAAATCATAGCATCAAGGATGAGTTTTGAGACGTAACCGAAAGCTAGTGGGCGTGTTCTAACATCTACAAGATGTTGATTAGTCAAATATCGCACCAGTCGCATGGAAGTGGCGGTATTTTAACCGCTATGAGGATGCAAGTCAGGTTTACTTTAAAGGCGCGATCTAACGGTCGTGAGCGTTAGTAACCTTTGAGATTGGACGTGGTGAGTTTATGTTAGTAAAAAATGCCCTTAAGGCAACAAAGACGCCATTATCAGCACCTCACTGAGATTGAGCGAGGTCGTGTAACAGAGCTAGGAGAAGCTGGACATTCCTCCCTCCACAGGGATGTAGCCACTGAACATGATTGCTGGTAGCGGTGGTCGAAAGAATGTAGAGTTGCAAGAAGACCGTGCTTTGGGATACCGTAGGACAATACCGAGAAGTAAGACCATCGTGTTTGGCATATGGCTCCGGCTCATTTGCAGCAGCAAATCTGAGTAGCAGTTGGTGCCATAATGACACAACAAAGTGTTACAAATTGGGAACTTCAAAGTGTTATTTGCGACTTCAGTGGTGTCAAGCGAGAGGGCAGGGTGTTGGTTTGCTGTGTTTTCTGGTGAAAGGTGGTTCTCCACCGTGCCATCGATGGCCGTGTCTTGGTTAGCAGGAGGCCAGTTGACAGCCATCAACCAACCTGCCTCTGCGGGAGATACACTGGACCTACATTTATTAGAATGGTCTGGGGTACGATTTCATATGGCAGCAGGACTATCGTGGTTATCCTATACACCCTGACTCCAAAACTGCACGGAATTCTGGTGATTTGAACTGTTGTGTTGCCATTCATTCATCAGCAGCACTCCAAAGGATGTTCCCCAACAGGCTAACGCTCGCCCACTTTTTTTTCTGACTGGTTTGATGTGGCCCGCACGAATTCCTTTCCTGTGCCAGCCTCTTCACCTCAGGATAGCACTTGCAACCTAGATCCTCAATTATTTGTTGGATGTATTCGAATCTCTGTTTTCCTCTACAGTTTTTACCCTCTACAGCTCCCTCTGGTTCTATAGAAGTTATTCCACGATGTCTTAACGTACATCCTACCATCGTATCCCTTCTTCTTGTCTGTGTTTTCCATGTATTTCTCTCCTCGCCGACTCTCCCGAGAGCTTCTTCAATCCTTACCATATCAATCCATCTAATTTTCAACATTTTCTATAGCACCACATCTCAAATGCTACGATACTCTTCTTTCTCGGTTTTCCCACAGTTCATGTTTCGCTACTATACAATACTGAACTCCAAGCGTACATTCTCAGAAATTTCCTCCTCAAATTGAGGCCAATGTTTAACATTAGCAGACTTATCTTTACGAGGAACACCCTTTTCGCCAGTGCTAGTCTGCTTTTTATGTCCTCCTTGCTCCGTCCGTGGTCTGCTTTGGAGAGAAGGCTGGGTGATCACCGTCCAGTTTGTAATGTTATTGCGTTTCGTATGCTCTGTATATAAAATATTTGTCATAATAGAGAAGAACAGCCATCGAGCTGTAGTTGGTAAAAGGTTACGCATCACAGCGCAAATGTTAGGAAAAGAAATATTTTTGTAATGTGCGTCCCCACAAAGACTCGAGTCCAGCATTAACTGCTTAAAATAAACACAATGACCCGCCGAGCGCAGATATGCAAACAATTGCCGCATCACTCGATCCTAATAAGATACGAAACAATTGAATCATAAAAATTTTGTCTTTTGTTATGAATAGTTCTAGAGACTAGGTTACCTTTTACTGTTTGGATGCTGATGTGTTATGAAGTGCAATGTAGCATCGCTACAAGTTTTATATGATATTTGTGTACCAGTAATGTAAATTTTCGAACGAACGCTTCGATAAACATTGTGACACTATGAAACATTCACGTCCACGCAAGGAGAAATAATTTTGAGAATATATTGGACATACAAGAAAGGACACTGTCGTAGCACGGATTGTGCGTAAGAAGTGCAAAATGTATGTTTTATATTCCATGGTTATTTGTTCATGCTAAGTGGTATGGATTATTTCACAATATACTGATGTGTTATAATGAAATCCCTTTTTTATTCTTTTCTTTGAGTAACCTCAGCGTTTTTCCGTTGTATGCAAACTATGTTACAGGGCAGCTCTTTACACGGATATCTTGGTTTTTTTCGGGAGGCTACTAATATATTCAATCGCAGATTTGATAACCATTACCATAACCCACTTTCCTTCATCCATTTCCCTTTCAATATTCAGTTAGGTCCCTTAGGCATTTGTAGCGAAAAATCAGATTGCGTGAAAGTAATCCGGGTTAAATGTCAGGTTCAAACCACCTTCACGTAATCAAACACTATTCCACCCGGACACAATCGAGAACCAACGCAACGCAGTTCACAAAATCTGCTCTCTGTCTCCAACCTGCACCAAAATCGGTAAAGAAATTACCGTGAGTGCAAGTCATACCACATTACATACAACTTATATATACAGGGTGTTACAAAAAGGTACGGCCAAACTTTCAGGAAACATTCCTCACACACAAATAAAGAAAAGATGTTTTGTGGACATGTGTCCGGAAACACTTAATTTCCATGTTAGAGCTCATTTTAGTTTCGTCAGTATGTACTGTACTTCCTCGATTCACCGCCAGTTGGCCCAATTGAAGGAAGGTAATGTTGACTTCGGTGCTTGTGTTGACATGCGACCCATTGCTCTACAGTACTGGCATCAAGCACAGCAGTACGTAGCATCAACAGGTTAGTGTTCATCACGAACGTGGTTTTCCAGTCAGTGCAATGTTTACAAATGCGGATTTGGCAGATGCCCATTTGATGTATGGATTAGCACGGGGCAATAGCCGTGGCGCCGTACGTTGATATCGAGACAGATTTCCAGAACGAAGGTGTCCCGACAGGAAGACGTTCGAAGCAATTGATCGGCGTCTTAGGGATCACGGAACATTCCAGCCTATGACTAGCGACTGGGAAGACCAAGAACGACGAAGACACCTGCAATGGACGAGGCAATTCTTCGTGCAGTTGACGATAACCCTAATGTCAGCGTCAGAGAAGTTGCTGCTGTACAAGGTAACGTTGACCACATCACTGTATGGAGAGTGCTACGGGAGAACCAGTTGTTTCCGTACCATGTACAGAGTGTGCAGGCACTACAGCAGCTGATTGGCCTCCACTGGCACACTTCTGCGAATGCTTCATCCAACAATGTGTCAATCCTCATTTCAGTGCAAATGTTCTCTTTACGGATGAGGCTTCATTCCAACGTGATCAAATTGTAAATTTTCACAATCAACACGTGTGGGCTGACGAGAACCCGCACGCAATTGTGCAATCACGTCATCAACACAGATTTTCTGTGAACGTTTGGGCAGGCATTGTTGGTGATGTCTTGATTGGGCCCCATGTTGTTCCACCTACGCTCAATGAAGCAAGTTATCATGATTTTATACGGGATACTCTACCTGTGCTGCTAGAACATGTGCCTTTACAAGTACGACACAACATGTGATTCATGCGCGATGGAGCTCCTGCACATCTCAGTCGAAGTGTTCGTACGCTTCTCAACAACAGATTCGGTGACCGATGGATTGGTAGAGGCGGACCAATTCCACGGCCTCCACGCTCTCCTGACCTCAACCCTCTTGACTTTCATCTATGGGGGCATTTGAAAGCTCTTGTCTACGCAACCCCGGTACCAAATGTAGAGACTCTTCGTGCTCGTATTGTGGACGGCTGTGATACAATACACCATTCTCCAGGGCTGCATCAGCGCATCAAGGATTCCATGCGACGGAGGGTGGATGCTTGTATCCTCGCTAACGGAGGACATTTTGAATGTTTCAAATGTTTCAAATGGCTCTGAGCACTATGGGACTTAACATCTATGGTCATCAGTCCCCTAGAACTTAGAACTACTTAAACCTAACTAACCTAAGGACAGCACACAACACCCAGCCATCACGAGGCAGAGAAAATCCCTGACCCCGCCGGGAATCGAACCCGGGAACCCGGGCGTGGAAAGCGAGAACGCTACCGCACGACCACGAGATGCGGGCGGACATTTTGAACATTTCCTGTAACAAAGTGTTTGAAGTCACGCTGGTACGTTCTGTTGCTGTGTGTTTCCATTCCATGGTTAATGTGATTTGAAGAGAAGTAATAAAATGAGCTCTAACATTGAAAGTAAGCGTTTCCGGACACATGTCCACGTAACATATTTTCTTTCTTTGTGTGTGAGGAATGTTTCCTGGAAGTTTGGCCGTACCTTTTTGTAACACCATGTATATATACAATACTAGAAGTTCCACCATAGTTACATGATCTTACACCTGTTTGGCAGAAGAAAGGTATAAGATTCCATTGAAAATGACGGAGGGCCATCCATCCCGAGACGACTGGAAGCTGTTTTGAATGTCAAGGCTTTCATACACCGTATTAGGCTTGGTAATGTGTTTTTGGTGTTTCTATATTTTGTCCAACCCCTACAGATTATTAAATACAGAATTCCCGATAGCACTTTCATATTGAAGAGAATATTTGTTCCTTCACACATAACCATGTTGTACCTGGGAAGAATTTTCATATCTAGAAAAACTTTTCTTTTCCAAAGTAATTTTTTTAATTTCAGAAAATTACTACCGTACACATGAGGTGAATGCTATGAATGAGAGAATAATATACTTTTTATTGCATTTTGATGTGATAGCATTCACATGAAAATGGAATAAAAAGGTATATTACTCTTTCATTACAGGACTGGCTAGAGGCGAATGCTTGGAAAGTGTTCCAACTCTCTCTCCAACACCTCTGCATAATAATTCTAAATAGAAAAGAAAACGCACTCACAATGCTCAGTATCTTGTGCGTGAATGAAAACTGTTAGTTACTGACGAGAGAATCCCTGTTCACAAAGGCAAGGTATTGGCAGCATGGGGCGTCTCAGCTTGAGAACGGTTACATTGAAGCTTCTTCTGGTAGTGTCTGGTACCCTAATTTCCAACCATAATCGTAACATTGGCTGACAATCAGCCATAAGTGTAATGCAAACTACTTGTCATCAATGTCAAAAAGTGTCCTTCCATCACCTGCGGAATTCTTAATGTGTGGAGCAGGACGTTAAAATATTAATTTTTCAAGCCAGAATTCAGTTCGAAAATCCACATTTTGGTTACTGAGGGGCTTCAAAGTTGATAACGGTCTGGGTATGGTAACGGGTCAGTATTCCAAATTTCGAAAGAAACATACCGATCAATACAAAAAACTAAAAAAAAAAATTACACTCCGTCCGAACAGGCCTTGGAAGACCCCACGGTACCGACCGGCCGCCGTGTCATCCTCAGACCAAAGGCGTCACTGGATGCGGATGTGGAGGGGCATGGGGTCAGCACACAGGACTTCAAAAGCACGACCTCTGACATGATCACAGTGTGTAACAACGTCTCTGTAGAGATTGATGAAACTAAGTGTGTCTCTGAAGTTCCGTACTTCAGTCTCAGTGGGGAGTCGTGTAAGGAGTAGAATATGCCACAGCCTTCGTAGGAGCTTTCCATCAGCGTATACGCTAGTAGAGCCTACATTCACATATACTTTCACAATGCTGTCGCCAGTGAAGGATGTTCCTCGACAGATAAAACCAAATTCGGGAAAAGTGACGAGTAAGTAGCGCCGAAAATACCGCTGTGCAGTCTGTACTTGTCATGGGCAGTCCTCCGCTAATATTGCAGATTCCACAGATGAACCTTTTATTCATAGACAACTCTCCACACGTTAACAAAAGATGTGATCAATTATTGCGTCTCTTAGCAAGCGTTGTTATACGTTAGATATTCATAGTGTTCCAAAACATTCTTTTCGAAGACAACCGTCAGAACCAAGCTAGAACAACTGCTACACCAAATACTAAATGGAAAATGCAGAATAATTGATACACTATTACAAAACCTGCGGTACATAAAGTTTATCAGTGGCACATAGTACTACTATACTTAAGGAAAATGTAAAAAACACAAAAAGTCGTTTTCTACAAGAACACGTCAAAATTTCCGAAAACGTCCTGATGTAAAACACGGTGTCTACACGCACTACTTCGACGACTTGCGTGTCCGTATTTCACCTCCCTTATCCACCTGGGGAAAGTGGTCCTGCGGAATAACGTGGAGCCGGTCGGTGTGGCCTAGTGGCTCTAGGGGTTTGAGTCTGGAACCGCTTGAACGTTACGGCCGCAGGTTCGAATCCTGCCTCGGGCACGGATGTGTGTGATGTCCTTAGGTTAGTTAGGTTTAAGTAGTTCTAAGTTCTAGGGCACTGATGACCTCAGATGTTAAGTCCCATAGTGCTCAGAGCCATTTGAACCATTTGAATGACGTGGAATCCTGGCGGATCCTCACATCGCTGGGGGGGCGAATGAAAATGTCTATGGTCAGGCGGGGATTCGATCTCGTGACCTTTCGGGTTCCAGGCACGCATTTTGCGACTAGACCAGCAGACCCGATAATACACATATGAAAAGTGAGACCTAAGGTAAGGATCCGCATAGTAGGTCAACACGCTGCATGATTAGATATTAAACATTGGCAAGAGACTAGAAGTGGAGGAACAAATATGCTCAAAAGAAATATGCAAGAAAGTTATAAGAGTAAGGACTGCACGAAGCAAGAAGGCTTCGTATGAAAAGAAACAGTTGCTAATATCCAAAAAATAACGTGATGTGCTGAAAAAGATTCATGAGAAACTACTTTGGAGCATAGCTCTGTGTGGGTGCAAAACTGTAGAAGCCTTTGGAATTTGGAGTTCGTAGAAAATCGGATGAACTGTTCGAGTAAGGAACAGAGATGTTTTGAAATAAGTCAGTGAGAAAAAAATCCTAGTAAAGAGCACAATGATTCAAAGAAATGCAATGGTTGCGTACACACTATGCCGTTTGTGAAAACTGTTGCACTTAGAAGTTGATTGGTTGGTTGATTTAGGGTAGGGGCCAAACAGCGTGGTCACTGGTCCCATCGGATTAAGGAAGGATGGGGAAGGAAGACGGTCGTGCCCTTTCAAAGGAACCACCCCGGCATTGCCTGAAGCGATTTAGGGAAATCACGGAAACATAAATCAGGATGGCCGGACTCGGGTTTGAACCTTCGTCTTCCCGAATGCGAGTCTAGTGTGCTAACCACTGCGCCACCTCTCTCGGTCACCCAGAGGTAACTTTCTGACTCAGTCCAAAATGGGTGTGTGATCACTGGAACCATAATAAGTGATTAAGATTGGCGATAGATGGCGAGCACGTATGCCCGGCGCCGTTTTCTTTCTTGTTCCCGGACAGGCCAGTGTTACGCCACGTCCAATTGGTGCAAAGCTGTCAAAGTGAAAATGTTTAAGTGAGTGCCGATATGTCATATGTCTCATCGATATCAAAGACTGCCATATCAGATTGCGAGTGATTAGTATTGGAGCAGAATGATTCATCTCTGGGAAACAGGTCTATCGTACAGTGACATTGCGGCTCGTACAAGCCGCACTACTACGACAGTGGAGCGTGTGTTGAACGAGAGGGTAGAAGAGAGTGGTACACAGTGACGAACGAGTATTTGGACTATACAATGTGATCACACCACGGGATGACCGCCTGCTTGGCCGCATGGTCATAACCGACAGAACAGCTTTGTCAAGAGTGTGGGCTTGATGTTAGAGTACTGCAAGGGGTGTAGACATGTCTACGTGACGGTTCGAACCCACCTACTGAGGCCCTGACCGTTGGACCGAGCGAGGTGGCGCAGTGGTTAGCACACTGGACTCGCATTCGGGAGGACGACGGTTCAATTCCGCGTCCGGCCATCCTGATTTAGGTTTTCCGTAATTTCCCTAAATCGCTCCACGTAAATGCCGGGATGGTTCCTTTGAAAGGGCACGGCCGACCTCCTTCCCTATCCATCCCTAAACCGACGAGACCGATGACCTCGCAGTTTGGTCTCTTCCCCCAAAACAACCAACCAACCCTGACCGTTGGAACCCAAGCAATTGTTTTGCTTTCCGCTGACCGGAAACTACCATTGCCTCCGACCACAATGGGCACATGAACGCCATCACTGTCATTCTAAGTGGCGATTGTTGTGTGGCTTCATCTTGTTCTGCACTTATGGCTGCTTACGTATTAAATGCTAGCCTGGTGAACGCAGGGACGGAGACAAGTGCTGAGGGGCTTGGCGGACAAAGTCCTAGTTTGTTGATTATGGGCGGCCGTTTGCAATAAAAAGTAATCTTTCATCCTAAGTATTCGCTCAATTTGGTACAGCAACCACTTCTTCTGGGCAGTTTTAGAACCTGAGGCACTGTCCCTCCTTCAGGAAACTCGACAGGATTACATTAGAACAAAGCCTGGTCACTTGTGGTGACGAATGTGCAAGTCTTCTTCAAAGAATGACGTGTATCACTGCCCGCGGGACTGCTACGGTCGCGGGTTCGAATCCTGCCTCGGGCATGGGTGTTGTGTGATGTCCTTAGGTTAGTTAGGTTTAAGTAGTTCTAAGTTCTAGGGGACTTATGACCTAAGATGTTGAGTCCCATAGTGCTCAGAGCCATTTGAACCATTTTTTTGTATCACTGCTTCCCGAACTGGCACGTTCGCCTAACAAACGGGCCATCAAACGTGTCTGTGATATCGTCATTCATCATTCAGCAATTCATTGCCGCTATCATTGTCGATGTTTTACGGACGCGCCCGCAAACCACATGGCAGTGTAATCCCCAACATCACATCCAGGCGTTCCTTGATTCCATCCTACGCCATCTGGAGGCTCTGATTACAGAACGTGGCAGATTCACACCAAACTAAATTCTGATAGCCAAAGTTCATAAACAGTGCTGTAAGTCTAATAATATATGTACTGTCATACCCCTAATCTGCGGAGTAAATTTCCTCTCAGGTGTCGCAATTGTCAGGAACAGAAGTTTACTATAAAGACAGTCGTCGCTGAAAGCTGTTTTGAGGGAATAGACTCGCAGGGACTGGAATACATCTAAAGCAGAACGTCGATGACGTAGGACGCAGTAGTTATGCTAAAGTACATGAGACAGCAGGCCAGAGAAAAGGATCGAGAACTGCACCACATCAACTTTAAGGTTTGTGATGGGAACAATAGAGTTCTTTTGATGATATTCCTAACCTATTCTCGGATCATTCATCTTCAGCAAGCCGTATTTATAGACAACGGGAATATTTAATCTCTTACCAATTTTAAGCAAGTTGTTATTCTTCTTTCTTCGTTATTGTCATAACGCATACGTTCACCGTTAAACCACATTCTAAATCAATCATCTTATTAGTTCTGTTCATTTGTTATTGCTAGTCTTTCTTACTTTCACCTAAAATCATCATCCTAAATGCAAATCTAATCAGTTGTACACTGATAACTTGTTGTAGTTCAACAACTGCTTCCTACGGATCTGAGTTACAGAACAATACCAATAAGATGAAACATAGTCATACTACCTTCTTCGCATCATCAATTCTTTCCGCTTTTATGATCCCTACCTCATTTCCATACATATTGTAGATCTTTCGTTTGTCTTTTCTCTATTTCCATACACTTTCTAAAATCTAAAAATACAGAATCCATCATTCAGCTGTGCCAATGAAACACTGAATGGAAACTGTGTTGCGAAGATTATTGAGCCGTGGCGGGCCGGCCAGTAGCATCTCTGATACGAGTACGATCGACTTCCTAGTACAGAGGCTTGTCTTGGGGCTTGAGCCGGCTCGGGATATAAGCGAGTGCCGACCGCGAGTAAGGGAAACAACGCTTTGTGAACGGAAGGCGGCGGTGGGCGAGTCGGCAATTGGCAGAAGCGAGGACGGCGTGCCTGAGGCCGGGCGGCGGTTGTCACGTGGTTATACTGGAGGCGGCGGGAGTTGGCCGGCGCTGTGCATTCTCCGGCGACCTCGTGAGCTGTGGATGTGCCTGCTTCCTTGGAAGGACACGCTATTAAGGTCTTGCGAAGTGATGGTTTGACATCTTCGCAATATCGCGTGCATCAAGATACCTAGTTACAATCAACTGTGATTGTGATCGCTCTTGGTATAGTAAGTCGTTGCCGGACGCGTGATTTTATGTGTGTTTGATTTCATGTAATGCCTCTTACTAAGCTTCTGCTCTGCTTCCGCGTAATATTGATGTATTGCAGAATGTTACTTCATTAGCTGTTATTAGCAAGTGATAATTTGCTTACGATATCGGTTAATCTATGTCAATATGTCCTCAGCGGGCAATCTGAATTTTTATTTCTAAAGGTTACCGTGTTAAGCTTTGCAGGGCCACTTAAGGTGGCCAATATGTGTGTCATTAAGTCCTAATGAGTGTCGGTTCTCGTGAGCCAGTTCATGTCCCATTCTTAGCGTTTGTTTTACAGGTATTGTTTCACTTAAATCAAGGACTTGAAATTAGTTTTTGTTTAGCCTTGATTTTATAGTGTTAATTTACTGGTCAATCTTGGATGCTTAAGTTAAAAAAAGTTTTTTTTGCCTCCTTTTGTCGGGTGTGGTCTGTGTTTCAGTGATCTGAGGCAGCGGGTAACCGAAGCGCAGAGCTTCCCTTTACATTACAAGTTTGGCTTACGGGCGGTGGACTTCGCCTGTGCTCGTGTGTTCTTCCTCTTTGGTAGCGTTTGCTGGGTTCACATTTCGGTGGCCTGCTCGATGTGGGATTGCAAACGTAGCCACGTCTTGGTTCGAAGTTAAGAATTACTTCCCTCAGTCGGCTCCAGCGTTCGTGGTTAAACTTCTACCTTACAAGCTTGCGCCTTACTTCTGTTGTTACACGTTTATGATTGTACAAAGCTGTAACTTTCTATGCCCTAAAAGCCCACCTTACAAGCCAATGGGCATTTGGATAATTTCGTGGTTCGCTCTACAAGGTTCTCTAGTCTAGTAATTTGCAAGATTGCCCAATAAATATGTCCTAAGTTTCCGTGTTAAAACTGATGTTGAGTGTCCATGTAATGTTAAAGTATTGAAATTGAAAAGGTCTTAAATAACGTGTTTTATCTAGAGTTGTTTTGTTAAAGCTATGGTTAAATTCACCTTAGTGGCGTTTCTCAATGTTTATTGGAGATCGTTAACTAATGATTTATAAACTTGCTTATGATTTTACGTAATGAATGTTTTGTAAATAATCTTGCCTGAGTGGTGTCTCTCAATTTTTATTTAAGATTGTTTTTTGGTAGTTGATAAACACATTGGAATTGAGATGTTCACTTTTTGGGTCAGCCTTTAGATTTAAATGTTAAACAAAGCAGGTGTTAAGTATTAACGTTCCAATTATGTTTTACGTCTCATGCACACCAGAGTTACCTATGGCGAATTTCCATTGCCATAAAATGGCATCAGTACACATAGGCAGAATTAGGAGTCCTCATAAGAGTACACAGAAGTATACAAAATATGACTTGGAAATGTATTCCTAAGCTCTCAATATGCAGTTTTACCTGTGACTCCCTGTTTAACAACTGAAAACTGGTGTGCAGTTAAAAGCATCCTGCACTCCACTTCCATGTTATGCACGGGATATGTCATCGCTTCCATATCCGCACGCATTCGTGAAGACTTACACGAAGCCCTAATGCTGACACGCAACAATTTCAACTACTAATTTCTATATCCTACACACTCGATCAAGTGATGCAACACAAACAGCATGTAATTGGCTAAATGGCTGTACACAATTTAGGCCAACTGAGCCGTGTCTACCTTCGGTGCTCTTGGCAGGGTAGTTTCTCTGCAGAAGTTACGCGCTTTGCGGCGTCCTGGTTGGCTAGCGCCCTCTGTTGAGGACAGCCACGGCTCGCAAGAGGAGGCTCGGTCGGGACAGTGACGGAGACTCGGTTGGCGACAGTGGCAGAGGGAAGACAGCGCACGGAGCGTCGCGAGTAGTCAGTCGGCGCTTGGTGTACTGCCAGGACGCACGATGTTGACATTCCGGCGCCTGGCTGTGGCGGCGAGCGGAATTGGATTGCGGAGGCAGTCGTCGGTCAATATAGGTTCTGTTTGAGAGTCGTGTCCATCTCAAATCCTGAGGAGAGCGCTGGAGTTCACGGTGTGCATGTTAACGGCGAGCTCCTGGACTAACTTTACATTGTGAAACATTTTGTGGTGAAACTTTTCTGATTGCTCCGTGTAGCCACTTTGATTTTCGCTGGTCATACCTTAAACCACTTGGACGTAGGTCCAGGATCCTTGGTATAGCAAGTCCATGTAACAGCGCTGTGCCCTGCTTCCGTTGCATTACAAGTCTGACCGATATTCGGCGGCTCCTTTTTTTATTATTATTGTTAATATGTTAAGTGGTCAGTTTTATTCTCTGTATAAAACTTCAGGCGCCAATTTAAATTGGAATTGCCTACTTCCTTTTGATTGACAACTACAATAGTAACAATTTTGCGCCGTCAACCGGGCTTTGGCATTTAGGGTTGTGTGCGGATTGTCTCGTCATTATCACCTTGAACTGGTTGTGGTTCACAAGTTTATCAAGTGAAATTTCACGTCATTGGAGATTGTGTAATGAACTATTGCTTTAGTATTAACTGCGGTTGTCACACTATAACATTTAACATCGCTTCCTGCTTTTCGCGCTTCCCAGTGCTTGGCTGTTGGCTTTAGTGTTTTGGTGAACTGTGTATTAATACTGAGTTTGTGTGTTCTAGAAGCCGTTATTGCTGTGCGCAGGCCCTCCTGCCTGTTGTTGTCGCTTGAGCTCTCCAGCAAGGAATTCAGACGCGCGGCCGATGTGAACGCCAAACGTCGAGGATGTGCTGATTGCTGTGTAGATCCTTCAGGCTATCGAAACATCATATTGCCGAATGTTTTCCGTAATTCACGTATTTATTTGATTTTGCTCTTTGTTATTTTTCATATTCACGAGATCTGATAATTGACTAGTAAGCTCAGATCTGCAGTTATGTTACAGTTATATTTGTATAAAGTAATTTTTTTATTAATTTAAAGTTGGGGACTTAAGGCTGTTTTTCTTTTAATGTTTTTAAATATTCTCATTGCTTTTATAGAATTGAATAATCGGTGTAGATCACTGCCATCTGCAAATTCTAATTAATCATTGTGTTGTTACCAGTGCTCAAATGGAGTCAGCATTCCACTCCAGCTGCCTACTTACCAATCCCAGAACTTACCACCAATAATGTGCACAAATTCTTTATTGTAATTCCGTCACAGTTGCGTTTTATTAAGCTGGAGACTAGTTTCAAACTAAAATATTCGTTTTTAAGCAAGGCCTACTAAAGCTGCACTAACTGTGCTTGGTAAGGCGACAATCAATATACACTGTGAAATTTATCTGACACTATATGTGACTATGCATTATGTGTGCCCATAGACACGGGTTCCCAGGTAGATACCGTGTTTCTTGACTTCCGCAAGGCGTTCGGTACAGTTCCCCACGTTCGTTTAATGAACAAAGTAAGAGCATATGGACTATCAGACCAATTGTGTGATTGGATTAAAGAGTTCCTAGGTAACAAAACGCAGCATGTCATTCTCAATGGAGAGAAGTCTTCCGAAGTAAGAGTGATTTCAGGTGTGCCGCAGGGGAGTGTCGTAAGGCCGTTGCTATTCACAATATACATAAATGACCTTGTGGATAGCATCAGAAGTTCACTGAGGCTTTTTGCGGATGATGCTGTGGTATATCGAGAGCTTGTAACAATGGAAAATTGTACTGAAATGCACGAGGATCTGCAACGAATTGACGCATGGTGCAGAGAATGGCAATGTAGACAAGTGTAATGTGCTGCGAATACATAGAAAGAAAGATCCCTTATCATTTAGCTACAGTATAGCAGGGCAGAAACTGGAAGCAGTTAATTCCATAAATTACCTGTGAGTAGGCATAAGGATTGATTTAAAATGGAATGACCATATAAAATTAATCGTCGGTAAAGCAGATGCCAGACTGACATTCATTGGAAGAATCCTAAGGAAATGCAATCCGAAAACAAAGAGAGTAGGTCTCAGTACACTTGTTCGCCCACTGCTTGAACATTCCTCACTAGTGTGGGATCCGTACCAGATAGGGTTGATAGAAGAGACAGAGAGGATCCAACGGAGAGCAGCGCGCTTCGTTACAGGATCATTTAGTAATCGCGAAAGCGTTACGGAGATGATAGATAAACTCCAGTGGAAGCCTCTGCAGGAGAGACACTCAGTAGCTCGCTACGGGCTTTTGTTGAAGTTTCGAGAACATACCTTCACCGAGGAGTCAAGCAGTATATTCCCCCCTCCTACGTATATCTCGCGAAGAGACCATGAGGATAAAATCAGAGAGATTAGAGCCCACGCAGAGGCATACCGACAATCTTTCTTTCCACGAACAATACGAGACTGGAATAGAGGGGAGAACCGACAGAGGTACTCTAGATACCCTCCGCCACACACCGTCAGGTGGCTTGCGGAGTATGGATGTAGATGTAGATGTAGACATATTACCTATGTGTGACTGTGGTCTAACAAAGCACTGTTAATGCAACTTTAACAGTTATAGTTCGAAACGCCAGAACAATAAAACGCAGTTTGTTGCGATGAGTACAAATTAAATGTATTACGACTTATTCAGCGGGAAAGGCAGCTAGGCGTAAGCTACTGGACGGAAGCAGTGCTACAGTATTTGTCGACGAGACGGGCCAGCACCGACGAAACGGCGCCAGGAGACAAATATCGTTTCGTGGCTAGCTGGACACTGTAGCCGAACGCATAACAGGGATCAAAGTAGCTTTCTCACATCACATGATGATGGAAATATACAAAGTACGTGCTCAGCCTCCAGGGAGAAGGTATAGAACATTCTAGAAGCTTTCCGTGATGCATCAAGGTTGTATAAATAGAGGCTCAGGAGGACCTTACAGTCAGTCGAGATCTGCTGAGCATACCGACACGAAACCTGTGTCGTTCTACGGCAGACGTGGGGGACTTAGTACGATTCGCTAGCGTCGGCGCGGCAACAACCAGGGAGATAGATTCCAGAGTAAGAAATTCAACTGACAGAAAGTAGTGCAAGATAGTGCCAGTAGGGATTCTCAGTTGTCAAACTATAAGGGATCTTATGAATTCTACCCTGCAACAGTAACCACTCTTCACCGAGTTCCGTATCCTGCACCTTAGCATTAGCTTGCTCCTTCTAGCTGTCAGAGTTGCAGAAGCTGCCCGCGCCAACTTTTACTCTTTGAGAAGATCGAACGAGGTAAGACCCATGGATCAATCTCACTCCCTCTCGGGACACGATACGTTCTGACGGAATTACAATAAAGACTTTATGTTACCCAAGTTGCTGGTCCTATCTTGACTTGTGTTGGAAATATGTTCCTTACTCTAGGATTTTTATGTTAATTGTTATTGAACCGATTACTATATTCTGTTGTATGAATGAGTTCCTTATACACTGTCCAGTCACATTAATGTGACGCCCTGTCAAAAGCCTGAATACTCACCTAGTGCAGCGTAGACCGCTTTGAGACGTGCAGGAATAGTCAGCCAATGGACGACACAGACAGTGACGTGGAGCCATGCCAACTCCATTCCGGTTGCCAGCTGCGCTAAATTTCTATGCTGAAGATCTCTGGCGTGAACAGCCCGATTAAGGGGGTCCCACAGATTATAGTCTGGTTTTATACTCGGGAGTCTGGTGGGCAGGGAAGCGCTGTAAATTCATCCTGGTGCTCTTCGAACCACGCACGTACCCAGCGAGCTGTGTGACACGTTGCACTGCCTTGCTGGTAGAAGCCATTCTCCCGAGGATAAAAAAGCTATTTTTGGATGTTTAAATGGTCTCCAACGGTAAATGCAACACGTGTTGATCCACAGTGCCTTCCAGAACGAAGAGATCACCCAGCGAATGCCAGTAAAACATTCCCGAGGCCATAATGCTGCCTCCTCCACCCTGGACCCTTCCCATGATTATTTTCTTCAGGCGTTTCACCAACTGCCGTCTGTTCGATGGAGCATAACACGTGTTATATCTTAAGGGGGGACGTTGATGAAAAACACACATTATTTCAAAAATGCACCAAATCCACAGTTTTGGAGATATGTCAATGAAATTTTGTACCACGCTTTACATGGAAGTAACATTTACCTATAAAATCCTTTGATTATATATATATTCAACTTTTTTGAATGAAATTTTGAAGTTTTATATTCAAAAAGTAATGTATGCTCCTTTTTCTCAGAAAGTATTCAAGAGATTTCTACAATTTTTTTTTCTGTTTCATCTCTTTATATGTTGTAAGCTTCTCTCATGAGGTTTTTGGAATAGTCAAATAGGAGAATTTTCATAATTTTTTGATTATAATTCCACAAGTACAATTTTAAATTCATGCAAAATTCCAAGCACTTTACCCCATATCTCAGCTTGCAATCAGAATTTCAAAATTTTCTCTTGAGACAACGTTTATTAAGTTTACAGAAATATGTGTACAAAATTTCATAATTCTAGCATTCATAGAATCTGAGGAAAAGGTACATAAACTTTTCAGGAAACGCAATTTAAAGTTCAACCTAACTTTTTTCCTTATGTCACTTCTTCAGAAGGCACGACATTTGTACTCGGGTCGTCTTTCGCTTCAAGGCTTCTCTTCTGGTTTCTTGTTGTCTGTCTTCTATCCTTTACCAGGTCTTCAACTGACTTTTCAGCTGCAGAAACGCGCTGTAAATCTATTTTTCTCAGGATGTCGTGAGTAAAATTGCCTATCTGGAAGCCCGTTCTTCCTAATACCTTCATCCTCCCGACGTCCCCATCATCAAATACAATAACTGCATCATAAGTTGCAATTCTGACAACTGTGTTTTAGGGCATCGTTTCCATATGAGTGAATTTAGAGACTCATTTGGATTTTGGGTTTTGCCATGAACACATATTTTGAGAAGTGCAGGATCGGCCAGAAACCTGTAAGTGGACTTGACAAGATCCAGGATACAATTTGGAAGCCTCTCCTTGTGAATGTAGGGGTTGTTATCCCTCTGAGCTTGGCGTGGCAGGGAGGTCGCGTCACACTTTTAATTAATTTTCAGTCACTTCGGATGCGATTTCAACATTGAAACTTTGGGAACTTATTGTCCATGAGTTGATGAGTTGTAGTAACAAATAAAAAATAAATCAAAAGTTGACATTTATGGTCAATTTCAACAACGTCCCCCCTTAAAAGTCTACTTGTACCCGCTCAGTGGGCGTCCATTTGCGTTCCGGTATTGGGGCGCAAATTCCAGCCTTCTTCGACGATGAACAGCAGTCAGCATGGATACATGAAAAAGGCACCTGTTGCAGAGGCCCATACGTAGCAACTTTCGCTGAACGGTCGTTGAGGGTACACTGCTGGTACCCGCTTGGTTCATCTGGGCGGTCAGTTGCTCAGTAGTTGCACACCTATTCGCCCGAACACATCTCCGCAGCCTCGTTCATCCCTGTCTTCTATGGTCTGTGGTGCATCAAAGCTGCCTTGGTGTTGGTTTTGGATTGTACCATTCTGCCATCCACGTATACTTTAAGCAAGGCGACACGTGAACAGCTTACGCACTTAACCGTCTTGCAAATGCTTCTGCCCTTGACCCAAAAGCCAATGATCGTGGACTTTCGGACATTAGATAAATCACTCCCTTTCCATAAAACGAAAATGATTGCATTTTTTTCCGCGTCCGCCCGAACACCCTTTATACAGGGTGTAAATTTTAAGTTGACAAACCAGAACAACTCGAAAAATAACCTTCACACGATAAAATGTGTAGGATCCAAAGTTTATTATTTTCGAGGGGGACATCTGCTGGTGCTAAAATTAGCCCTCCAACTTTAAAATTTCAAATAAGAACCCCCATTTTTTATTGCAGAATCAGATTCTACATAAAAAACTACGTACATTTTGCCTTAAACATTTGTTTTGATTCTTGATAGTTGGCACTGCCATTCAAGAAAATCCATGTTCTCATTTTTGCGTGTAAAATGGGGGTTCCCATTTGAAATTTTAATGTTGACTCCCACCCCATCCCCAGGGGGCTAATTTTAGCACCAGCAGATGTCCCCCTCGAAAATAATCAACTTTGGATCCTACACATTTTTTTGTGTGAAGCTTATTTTTAGAGTTATTCTGGTTTGTCAACTTAAAATTTACACCGTGTATATCCACTGAGCCATGCGTCGAGTTCAATAGCCCGCGCCCATCGAGTTGAAGACGCTCATTCCCGGTTAGAAGGTCTTTGGTTTTCTGTCTGCTAAAAAGAGGAAGTGGGCTGTGCGGAAAAGCAGGGTGGTAGTCGGGAACAGGCGGTTATGATGTATGGTGTGTCCCATGGAGCGTAGGGCTTTCTGGAGAGAAATTGGTCACCACTGTTGGCGGACAGTTTTTCTGGTGTGAGCGTTGTGGTCGGCGTTTTCCCTGCAGGGAAGTGCGGCTGTTGACATGCAGCACTTGACCAATTTAGTCCTTCCGTGGCTGCACTTGTTCGCATAGTACCCGGGTTGCTCCCGGAGAATCGGGCGCGATTCCGCGAAGCCCACCGGTCATGTCTCCTTCTGCACTAGACGATCGGAAAGCCTATACCATAGCAAATTCCCGGCCACCGGGTCAACCCCATTTTCGGGTTTTCTGGTCGAGGAAAGAGCCCCATTCCTCTTCTTTATGTTTATGTACACAACGTATCCTCTCTCAGCTTGTTGTCGCCTGGGTGGCTGGTTCCACGCCTGCGTTACGTTGTGTCGTCTGCGGGTTTGTAACACAAGCTGACGTGGGGCCGCTCTATTGCTCTGTTGCAATTTTCAGTTTATGGTGTGCCTCGGCATGACTTTCATTGTAAATTATTAATAAAGTTAAATTCTTCTGGGGTGTTAGGCCGCGTCATATTTCCTCTAAAATAATCAACGTTTCGACCCCTCTGCTGGGATCTTCTTCAGAATCTTGCGGCGTCCACTATTGCTAGAACACTGTCAGAGACCAGTATCGCGTTCTCCTATAAAGGGGAGTTTTCCAGCGTTTGTGCTGGAAAAGTGGGAGTATCGGTTAACATTCTTGTGGCTACCATTGGTGGGTCATCGTCATAGGCTAATATCCCCGCGCTGATGCAGAAAAAGGGGTGTTCTTGGCTACACTCTTGTGTATACTACTGGTGGCCCATCGTCATTAGATAGAAAGGCACTATTCTGTACTTACGCTGGAGAAGGGTTATTGGTAGAAATTCCTCCTACTGCTATTGGTTGGCTGTCATAATTGGCTAGATGCTAAACAGACAGAGCAAGAGAGGGGGAATGTTCACCCAAAATATTATTGTCCGCCGAGGTGACTTGCAGCGCGTTGTTTATGCCGCTCACACACCGCGGCCGCATATTCACTTCCTTGATGGCGGGTAGCCACGATGCCGGGAGCCTATAGCCGTCTTCTCTATTGGAATTACATGCATTCTTGGAAATTTCAATCGCTTCTCGGACCTTTCTTCTGTAAAAGTTTGTTTCCTTAGCCATCAAATGTACGTTATTAAAATCGATGTCAGAGCCACAGTTCTCATGATGTTCTGCTACTGCTAGTTTTACACTTTGGTTTAGTCGCGTGTGCCGTTCGTGTTCCTTAATGTGTTCTTTAACAGTTCCCGTTTCGCCTATGTACACTTTGCCGCAGCCACATGTCACCTGGATACCCTTTTTTTTTTTTTTTTTTTTTTTTTTTTAATTCTGCCAAAGCGGTCAGTGACACCAGAAAAGAATGGTAATCTGATAGAATGAGAAGGCGGTTCCTCGTCATTGTTATTAGCGTGATTAATATTCCTCCTAAGAGCCCTGTCGACTGAACAACTATCATAGCCATTTGCCTTCAATGTCCTCTTTAAAAAATTCACCTTCAATTCCAAGTTGTCGTCACTGTTGTAAGGAAGACACATGAACACAGCGTGTTGAGCACTGCTTGCTTCTGTGCTGGGTGGTGGTGCGAAGTGGCATGTAGTCCATACATACTGGGTGAGACAGGTATTCGAGGTGTTAGATTCTTTGTAATAGAACAGAATCGTTCGGAAAGTGAAAAACCTGCAGGTGTCTATCAAGTGACATGTGGCTACGGCAAAGTGTACATAGGCGAAACGAGAAGAACCCTTAAAGAACACATTAAGGAACACGAACGGCACACGCGGCTGCGGCAAAGTGTACATAGGCGAAACGAGAAGAACTCTTAAAGAACGCATTAAGGAACACGAACGGCACACGCGGCTAAAACAAAGTGTAAAACTGGCAGTAGCGGAACATCATGGGAACTGTGGATTTGACATCGACTTTAATAACGTACATTTTCTGGCTAAGGAAACAAACATTTATAGAAGAAAGGTCCGAGACGCGGTTTAAATATCCAAGAATGCCTGTCATTTCAATAGAGAGCAACAACGCACTGCAAGTCACCTCCGTAGACAATAATATTTTGGGTAAACATTCCCCCTCTCTTGCTCTGTCCGTTTCGCATCTAGCAAATGATGACGGCCAACCAATAGCAGTAGGAGGAATTTCAACCAATAACCATTCTCCAACGTAAGTGTAGAATAGTGCCTTTCTATCTAATGACGATGGGCCATCAATAGTATCCACAAGAGTTTAGCCAATCTTCTGCATCAGCGCGGGAATATTAACCTATGGCGATGGCCCACCAATGGTACCCACAAGAATTTTAACCATACTCCCACTTCTCCAGCATAAACGCGGGAAAACACCCCATTATAAGAGAACTCGACACTGGTCTCTGACAGTGTTCTGGCATTAGTGGACACCGGGAGATCCTGAAGAAGATTCCAGGAAAGGGGTCGAAACGTCGATTATTTTAGAGGAAATATGAGGCGGCCTAACATGCCGGAAGATTTTAACGTTAATGACAACAGCCACGAAATCCTGCAGACTTACATTAATTATTAATATTTTATGAGCTGTAATTTAAAAGAAAAAGACTAAAGGATATCTAAACTCTTTCCCTTGTGAAATTTCACATTCAATCCTTTTCTCAAGTGTAAAAGCTCAATTTAATCTTCAATTGTTTTTCAGTGAAGTCTTATATCTCGTTTCTGTTGAGGAAAAAAAGTATTGTTGGTTAGTAAACTGTTTTAAAGAGCACTTGGTAAAAAATGATGCTGAATAGTTTTCCACAGCCCTTCCTCTAGGGGCTGTTTGATGGTGTCCTCCTAAGACACAAGCACAAGTTTGTCGCCTGTAGCACCCTACACTGCCAGTGCTGCTATCTGCCGTCTGTCAAAAGTTATTTCACGTTGTCATTGAACACAGACAGTGGTCACATTAATGTGGCTAGATCGTGTATAAGGTGTATAGGTGGTGTACTGATCGGTTAGACGTGGGTGGTTGAGTACTATATCGGTAGGTGAAAATTATCTGGTACAAAAAGGTACTGCTGAAGAACTATTGAACGGCGAAGGCCGTATATTTTAAAGTGTTGTGTCTTTAATTGGGTTTCCCTTATGGAACCAGACTGAGTTGTTTTGTATTAATTATAATTTCAAGAAGATTTTTGTGTTATTCAAGCTCTGTTCAAGTTTATTCGGACCGAAAATAAGCTTTGGTTTTTAAAAAGTGTTTTCCATCTCGTTAAATTGGGTTCCTGTATGGTAAATAAGGTATTCATAAAAACATTGAGCCCCATGTCTGTACAGTTGTCGCCCGCACCCTGCTCCAGCTACAGATGGACGGCTGAGGCACTTGCGTACCATCGTAATGATGACGCATCGACGGAACTGTGTGCAAGATGTTATGGACAGATTTATTCAAATATAATCTGGGAAAACCAATGCCCAAACATCAAATTCAGCAGGTACTTGAGGAATTAAGTTCAATACAATATGAACATACTTCTCTGACTTAGCGTTGTGGTTTCCAAAATGCCATGGAACTATTTCTTTTACATATCGCAAAATTGTTCACAATTGTTCTCTCGATACTCGGTAAAAGTAGCAAAAAAAGGGTAGAGAAGAGATGTAGTATTATCTTTTCAGTATATTTTATACAATAAATAATACAAAGTTATAAATATATCACCATAAATACTATTTAAAATATGTGACTTAGTTCCTTTATACACAAATATATGTACAAAGAAGTATTTACATTCTCTAAATAGACTTAATTTGTATTGACTTATTTGAGATGATGTTAATGGTAACAGGATGTATTCAAATTATCACTATTAAATCTGAAATGAGTCGCAACAGAATCATTGCAATAATAAACCATTTTTCACAAAACACCTAATGTATTTCTACTGTTTCTACACACTCTTGCTATAGATCTCAATACGGCTGTTATTTTCAAGATGAGTAAAAGCTTTTCTTCACTTGACCTATCATCGATTTCCTTGAAATGCATGACTTCGGATTACTGGAACAGCCTATACCTTCGTAACTCACAAATGTTAATCAAGAGGGGAGAACTTCTAGAATACATTATTCAAGAATGCTACATATGTGAACGAAAATTGTGTGTAAATAACAATTCGACTTTTCGTTAATAGGTGTACTGGCGAGCTGAATAAGTGCGTATCATGCAGTCCAGGCAGTGTGCCAATGGTACTAGCGATATGACTGTACATCCACAATAATTTTTCTGATACGTGTGATGAGAGTTTACGCCATCATTCATAAGCGTTTCCTGTAGAAAGCGAACGCACTGAATCTATAATGTTCACGCATTTAAACTGCAGTGTTCTCCTGTTTCTATGACTTTCTAACTTTACACTCCTCGCACACGCATTCTTCTGTGATTTTACCGTTTAAGCACCCTTAACGACTGAACTTTTTTCCTGCTTGCTCTCTGCGGACTACAGTCTTTCTCTCAGACTTTACAGCGTCCAACCTGCTGTTTTGTGTTGCTAGTCATTACGTATGCAAGTTGACATGCGTGCCACGGTTTCTGTGGTATCATAAAAGTGTAGAACAGCTGTAGGTCGTCGCCTGCAATGAGCTCTCGAGACACTAACGGCTGTGCAGTCACAACACAGACTGTGTTTTTTATTTCAGCGGCATGACGATGAGCTTCCATGTTTACGGCACAATTAAGGCTGTCAGGCCCGGGCGACAGGTTGTGTAACACGCACTTGTTCTCTGGCCCGCTCCTCCGCACGTCGCGACCTTCCCTCTAAACTGCCGGTCACTTCTGGGACAGATTCCACCAGCTGCAGACGACGCGTCTAAACGACGACGGCGAAAACATCAGAGGAAATGTGATCCACTCGAGTCCGGAGCAAGGACAATTAACTTACTGCAGCCGCGCTTCGCCCACTGTCGGAGATTGCGGCGAGAGCTTGCTGGCCCTTGACCGACGTGTGTCAGATTCATCAAGCGGTCCTGGATGTTGCCTCCAGCAAACGTGTTGTTCAAGAGATAATCACGCCAAGGCGGAACGTCTTAGGAAATCAACTGTTTACTGGAGAAACCACTTTGCCGTTTATAGACATTAAGCATCAGTATGATCCTCTTTTTTTAGTAGCTACGAAATACCAGGCACTCGACTCTCAGTAAAAATATCCTTCGTGGTCGGGAATATACGTAACGTACAAGAGAAGGTTGTCACATGTGGTGGAAGTTAGGGTCTGACCGTGATTCGTTCACTGATAGCCGAACCTGTTAAGGCCGGGTTCAGGTCCCGGTAGGGCACAAATTTTTCATTATCGTCATTCTTATATACAGTAGATGGTGATTCATCTTCGCAACTGCAAATGCATTTCCTTTATGTGTTAGGAGCACTTGCTTTCGAAATTAACATTACTTATACATGTAACTGTCTTGAGGAATATCTGACTGATAGAACCCAACACGTAGTACTTGACGGGGCATGTTCCGCAAAAAGGGATGTATTATAGGATGTGACCCAAGGAAGCCTGATGTTTTCAATATACGTAAACGATTTATCAGGGACGAACAGCAGCACTGTAAAATTTTTCGCTATTGTATACATGAAAGGAGCTCCGATAGACGATCAGAAGGAACTGCAGAAAGACTTGGACAAACTGTGAAGTAGGCGTGGCAGCAGGCACAGAACTAATTCAGAGCCGCGCGGGATTAGCCGAGCGGTCTAAGGCGCTGCAGTCGTGGACTGTGCGGCTGGTCCCGGCGGAGGTTCGAGTCCTCCCTCGGGCATGGGTGTGTTTGTTTGTCCTTAGGATAATTTAGGTTATGTAGTGCGTAAACTTAGGGACTGATGACCTTAGCAGTTTAGTCCCATAAGATTTCACACACATTTGAACATTTGAATTTGAACTAATTCAGATATGCGTTGCTATTTTCGCAACAAGGCAGTAGCCCATACGTTGGTGTAATAGAAATGCTCGGGAAACTTGTAGTTCTTGGAGGACGAAGCAGTTCGCGGGAAACCCTGTTAATTAAATTTAGAGAGCCTGTATTTGAAGAGAACAGGGCTACTGTTATGCAATACTACGGTAATATCTGGTGAGGATCATAAGACGGTTTAGTGCGTAAAGAGATACACAGAATGTTCCCGTTAGAGCGTGCAAGAATGTAACAGGACATAGAGAATGCTCCATTGAACAATTTGAGGTAGGGAACCTGGGGTAACAGAATCCAACTGAAGGAGATATGGAAGTAAACTTGTCTGACGCTTTGTTTAGTATTCCAGTTTTTTACTTATATTTAACATACGTACAAGTTTACACGTACTGTACTTTTTATTTACATGTATATTCTTTATTTCCTGCAAAGAAACAAGGAGCACGAACCGGATTACTAGGACGACATGATGCCATCTGAATATCCGCCCGTACTTGAGTTGCGTGCAAAGAGTTCTACGTAAGTTGTTGGAGAACGTACCCTTGGTTGTTAGTGAGAGGTTGTCGATACAATATGACGGCGCACCGCCTGACTTCAGTGTGGGTGGCCGCAACTATCTCAGTCCTGTATCTCCTGTTCGTTGGGTTGAAAGGGGAGGTCTTATTCTATGGCCTGCGAGGTCACCTGACCCGAATCCCCTTCATTATTTCCTATGGGGATATCTAAAGTCACTTGTGTATGAGACATTTTGTAAGATGCATTACAAATGGTACGTTCAATGTGAAAATGATGATATTTGCAGTTAACTGTAACTAATGTATATACATAAGTACACGATATTGTGATTTTATTCTTGTTATCTGCTTAAGCTCGTTTTTCCGACCCCAAGTTCCCTACCTCAAATTGTTTACTGGAGCATCCTCATTTTCCATAGAAAGAGAATGAAGTTGGAATGAAAATCTGCAATACTGACGCGATACACTCTTCGTGATACGCTGTACCCTGTCTTGGAAAGTATATAAGTAGATGTAGATTTCTAAGAATCCATAGCATACGTGGAAGAGTCACGTAATTTCATGGTATGTACCCCGCGACCACCCTCAAAAGTACTGCAGGAACCAGCTCCGGGTGTGAAAAAACCTTCGCTTTTTTTTTACATGTGCATTTCGAAAACTTTTATCGTTTTGTTGATATCATTTCATGTATAAGGAGCCGTTTACATTTTAACAAGAGTATTTTGTCGTGTTCATAGACCCGCCTCAGATATTACAGAGTGACATATTGCCGATTTCTTCGAAAAACTTCATACTGATTCAAAACTGCACGTGATGAAATGCACAATACAACACTTAAGCTAATATTAATTAGAAGCTTTTAGCCAGTCTTATATAGCAATACGCTCTTTCGCAGGAGGAGGCGAAATACATTTTCGTCTTAGCGCTGGTAAATAAAACACAGGAAGTAGACAGCCACTCGCATGGCTTCGTTCTTCTTTTGACAAGTCTGAAGTACTGGCACGGCAATTTAGTAACATGTTTGGAAATGTTGAAATTTAAAAGCCATGATTTCGCCAACCTGTCAACTTCTGGAAAACCTTAGAGACCATTGTCAAGTGATTGGCGGCCACCTGAGATAGTGTGAAAAACCAGTTTAGTGGCTGCGATGATGACAGTGACTAGAGAGAGAGAGTGAGAGAGAGAGAAAGAAGAAGAAGAAGAAGAGAGAGCGAAGGTGACATTAAGCGCACTTAGTGATCTATTCAACATTGCATTTTTTATAATTATTTATAATTTTGACAGGAAACGTGTATGCAAAGATCTGCTCTAATCTCGAGAATCACCGACTTCTTTCGATGAACAGGACAATTACGTTTTCAACATCGATTGTATCCTGTAAAAACGATTTAGAAAAATAACTAGAAATGCTGGACAGGAACAAATCCTTTCACTACTTTTTGTGGTATTTGTTCGATGGGGCTGTGACACGACGTACGACAGGTGTGTGTCACGTCCTTGTGCCAGGTGACCCCTGTTACTGAAGTGAAGTGTTATTCAGCTCGCTTTCGACCAAGACCATAAACGGTGTGATGCAAAATGTGCCTGGTTCCAGCGTGTCTGTAATTAGTGCAGTTAAATAGCTATACAGTTATCTTCCTTATTTCTATTCACGATGCTTGATATCCGCATCAATTTCATCCTGACAACGAAAAAGGAACGTGACGAAATTAAATTCTAAACGATTTCTGTAAAACGTGCATTGCGATGACGTAGTAGTAAACAGCCACATTACAGTTCGTCGATGGAGTAAGGAGACTGCCTCGACTGCAGTTCTCCAGCCTGTGCCTCGTTTGCAGTAAATCGGTCGGCCACGGTGAGGTGCGTCGCCAGCGGTGGCAGTGGTCGGTGGGAGATTTGAGAGCGGGGGCGGCGGCGGGGGCGGCCGGTCACCAGGAGAAGAAGCGGCGCGTGCAGGCGGCGACGCCGGCGCACGGCCGCGCCTCGGACAGCGCCGGACACGGCCGAGCGCCCGTCCTCAGCACGGCGCGGCTCCTGCGCGACTCGCCGGCTCCGCAAGAGGCGCTGCAGTCGGACCAGTCGCTCCACTCGCCGACCACGCAGCGCGATGCCGCCAGCCGCCTCACGCCGTGCTGTCCACCTGCGGCAGATACACGCTCTTATAACACGCTGTACTGGCAGCAGGATTTACACTACTGGCCATTGAAATTGTTACACCAAGAAGAAATGCAGATGATAAACGGGTATTCATTGGACAAATAATATACTAGTACTGACACGTGATTACATTTGCACGCAATTTTGGTGCATAGATCCTGAGAAATCAGTACTCAGAACAACCACCTATGGTCGTAATAACGGTCTTGATACGCCTGGGCATTGAGTCAAACAGAGCTTGGATAGCGTGTACAGGTACAGCTGCCTATGCAGCTTCAACACGATACCACAGTTCATTAAGAGTAGTGACTGGCGTATTGCGACGAACCAGTTGCTAGGCCACCATTTACCAGACGTTTTCAGTTGGTGAGAGATCTGGAGAATGTGCTGGCCAGGGCAGCAGTCGAACATTTTCTGTAGCCAGAAAGGCCCGTACAGAACCTGCAACATGCGGTCGTTGCATTATCTTGCTGAAATGTAGGGTTTCGCAGGGATAGAATGAAGGGTAGAGCCACGGGTCGTAACACATCTGAAATGTAACGTCCACTGTTCAAAGTGCTGCCAATGCCAACAAGAGGTGACCGAGACGTGTAACCAATGGCACCCCATACCATCACGCCGAGTGATACGCCAGTATGGCGATGACGAATACACACCTCCAATGTACGTTCACCGCAATGTCGCTAAACACACATGCGACCATCATGATGCTGTAAACATAACCTGGATTCATCCGAAAAAATGACGTTTTGCCATTCGTGGACTCAGGTTCGTCGTTGAGTACGCCATCGCAGGCGCTCCTGTCTGTGATGCAGCGTCAAGGGCAACCGCAACCACGGTCTCCGAGCTGATAGTCCATGCTGCTGCAACCGTCGTCGAACTGTTCGTGCAGATGGTTGATGTCTTGCAAACGTCTCTATCTGTTGACTCAGGGATCGAGACGTGGCTGCACGATCCGTTACAGCCATGCGGATAAGATGCATCTCCGTTGGGATCCAGCACGGCTTTCCGTATTACCCTCTTGAACCCACCGATTCCATATTCTGTTAACAGTTATTGTATCTCGACCAACGCGAGCAGCGATGTTGCGATACGATAAATCGCAATCGCGTTAGGCTACAATCCGACTTTACGAAAGTTGGAAACGTGATGGTACGCATTTCTTCTCCTTACACGAGGCATCACAACAACGTTTCACCAGGCAACGCCGGTCAACTGCTGTTTGTGTATGAGAAATCGCTTGGAAGCTTTCCTCATGTCAACACGTTCTAGGTGTCGCCACCGGCGCCAACCTTGTGTGAATGATCTGAAAAGCTAATCATTTGCATATCACACCATCTTCTTCCTGTCTGTTAAATTTCACGTCTGTGGTACGTCATCTTCGTGGTGTAGCAATTTTAAGGCCAGTAGTGTAAGATCAAATAAGGCTAAAGGAACCGATAATATTCCTTCAGAATTTCTAAATCATTGGGGGACCTGTGTAGAATGTATGAGTCTGGCGATGTACCATCTGACTTTCAAAAAAATATCACCCACACAATTCTGAACGCTGCAAGAGCTGACAAGTGCGAGAATTATCGAATAATTAGCTTAACAGCTCATGCAGCCAAATTGGTAACAAGACTAATATACAGAAGGACGCAAAAGAAAATTGAGTATGTGTGAGATGACGATTAGTTTGGCTTTAGGAAAGTTAAAGCCACTAGAGAGGCAATTATGACGTTGCGGTTGATGGTGGAAGCAAGACTAAAGAAAGATGAAGACACGTTCATAGGATTTGTCGACCTGGAAAATGCGTTCGACAATGTAAAATGATGCAACATGTTCGAAATTTTGAGAAAAATACGGGCAAGCTTTAGAGAAGATGGGTACTATACAATATGTGCAAGAGTCAAAACGGAATAACAAAAGGGTATAAGACAGGTATATAGTCTTTCGCCCGTACTGTTCAATATGTAGCCGGCCGGAGTGGCCGAGCGGTTCTAGGCGCTACAGTCTGGAATCGCGTGACCGCTACGGTCGCAGGTTCGAATCCTGCCTCGGGCATGGGTGCGTGTGATGTCCTTAGGTTAGTTAGGTTTAAGTAATTCTAAGTTCTAGGGGACTGGTGACCTCAGAAGTTAAGTCCCGTAGTGCTTAGAGCCATTTTTTGGTTCAATATGTACATCGAAGAAGCAACGACGAAAATAAAAGTTCAAGAACGGGATTAAAAATCTAGGTGGAAATCTGTCAATCATACGATTCGCTGATGACATTGCTATCCTCAGCGAAACTGAAGAAGAATTACATGATCTGCTGAATGGAACGAACAAAAGAAAGTGGATTCAGAGTAAATCGAAGAAAGGATTGTTGGTCACGAAGTAGATGAAGTTAAGGAATTCTGCACATAGGCAGTAAAATAGCCAATGACGGACGGAGCAAAGAGGACATCAAAAGCGGACCAGCACTGACAGAAAGGGCATTTCTGGCCATCAGAAGTCCACTACCATCAAAGATAGGCTTTAATTTGAGGAAGAAATTTCTGAGAATCTACGTTTGGAGCACAGAATTGTACGGTAGCGAAACATGGACTGTGTGACAACCGGAGAAGAACAGAATCTAAGCATTTGTGACGTGGTACTACAGACAAATGTTGAAAATTAGGTGGACTGATAAGATAAGGAATGAGGAGGTTTTTCTGCACAGAATCGGGGAGGAAAGGAAGATGTGGAAAACGCTGACAAGATATCAGGGAATGACTTCCATTGTACTACAGGAGGCTGTAGAAGACAAAATCTGTCGAGGAATACAGAGATAGGAATAGATCTACCAAATAATTGAGGACGTAGGTTGCAAGTGATATTCCTAGATGAATTGGTCGCCGTGGCGGGCAACATCAAACCAGGTAGAAGATTGATGAATGATGAAAATAACGAAAAATGTTGGCAGGTGAGAATACAGGTTGATGGGGTGGGGGGTGATCATGATATTCCCAAGTACCTATAACTTCTGTTGTCCTGTCACCTTCAAAAATAATCCTCAGCCGCGTGTGATATAAGGTGGATACTTGTCACGTGAGGTACGTCAATGTGCAGCTGAATGAAACCAATTTTATCATGCAATATGCAATTAGAATGGAGAAATAACACAGCCAATGGGTTGCAAGTAATTTCTTAGTAGTCTGACCTAGGTTTCGATATCTCTAAGGATGTCTTCTTCAGAACGAAATTTTAACAACTCTACAAGGTAATGCATAGAAAAACGTTTGACAGAAACATAGAAAGGTTACTTACGTAAAGTTATATTGCGAGAAAGCAGTCGTCAAGTTTTCGAGTAGACATGCTCGAGTCAAAAATAAAAAATAAAAAATGTTCCAGCATTTGGTACGTATACCTTGCAATGAACAACATCAGACTGATCGGTGCAATGGCTTACATTACTGCTGCGAAAATAGAACACTACTTGCGCCGCCTATCGGGGGTGGACGGTGACTTATGCCCATTTGCGACATTATAACAAAAACAATCGAATTACACAACAGTTAATTACAAAAAATATCAAAGGCTGAGAACTTAATGTATTTTTGAAAGTACAAAGTAGTCAAGAAAATGAACTACAACTAATAGTCGGCTATTAGGCTTTATTTTTTGAAAATCATCATCTGTGGGCTGCAATATATATGTATTTATGTGTATGGTATTTTCTTTTACGTATTAGAAACTGTACTTCCAGGTTAGAGACACTTTTGGCACTTTCTAGTTTAATGTAACATAATAATACTTCAAACGCATGATTACAAGTTCCTCGTTGCTGCTCTCTTTTGGTTTTAAAGCAGTATATATGCTTTCAAATTATCACTAGCATAGCACTGACAAAATGGACGCACACTTCCTTCATTTCTTTTTCAAAGTTTCTTAGTAACTATTGAATGTTATTGCCAACTCTTGAATGTCATAGTCAATTCTTGAATGTCTGAAATGTATGGTCTGTGTCTGAGTGTGTGTGTGCGTGTGCGTGTGTGTGTGTGTGTGTGTGTGTGTGTGTGTTTGTGTGATCCTTTGTCTGTGTATATGTGTGCAAGTGCACATGTGTGTTTTAGGTGTCAGTTGATATATCTTTCTGTTTTATTGGGTCTGTACTTGTATATCTGAATTTTTTTCAAATTTTTCATTTTATATACATACAGGTGTTAGGGGTGTAAGTGCCGATATTTCTATTTGTGACTAAGGACAGTGTAGTAAACAACATTACGCCATTATTCACTTCATTTAACAGGCTAGTACAGCTATTACGAGTAGTATGTCTTTGGGTTGGTTGATACCTCCAAAAAATGTGGCACAAGCGAGCCATTACCATATAATTTCCCCAGGGCAGCAGGCCAGGTATTGAAGTATGGACGCATGGACGCGACATAATAGTATGTACTGACAGCATAGTTCACTTCGCGGTGCAGTTGCAAGTGTGCAGAAAACAGAAGGTAGTAAACTATTTGCTGTGTTTGCAGGAAGACTATCAAAGACGCAGAGAAAAAGCAAGTAACACACTAAAGTAGGTACATATTAAGCTACCAATCATATCTGTACCTATACTCCTAGCACCATGTATATTTCTATACTGTATTTTGCTTTCGTTTATCATATGCTGCTTTCTTGCAACAGCTTTCCGGATGTGGTAGTTTCCTTGCATTGGAATACGACATTCATTATGGTTATTTATCCAGATACATACAAACATAAACTCTCTGCTAAATATGATAACAGATATGCAATAGTTTAAAAAAGCAACATAGAGGGTCACATATATCCAGAGAACTATTGCGAAAAACGAACAGGTGATAAACGAGAGCAAAATACAAAAAAGCTTAAAATACTAATATCAAGTGAAAAATTTTAAAAAAATTGCAGCTACACATATAAACAATTAAATTTACAGAAACATATACCAAATAACACATACACCCACACATACACACACACGCTACAGTTGGCAATAACATTCAATAGTTGGTAACAGCATTCAAAAGAAAACATGAAGGAAACGTTTATTCGTATTATCTGTGCTATGCTAGTATCTGAACTGCAATTTCTTGGAAGTCACACTGAAGCAATGTGCTGAGCACTGATGGAAACAAATGATATAAAATGTTTTAATATAATAATAATAATGCATTGTTATTTTTGATGAATATTAGTTACTTGTGGCTCGTTACAAGTGACGAGGACGGCAATGACAAGATATATTAGGAGGAGGTGTAGCAGTAACATATGTGACAACCCTCTCCTTCTCCCCCCCCCCCTCCTCCTCCTTCTTTAGAACCGCACCTGTGATCATGATTTCGATTTCGCTGTCTAAAAAGTAAAGGAGCTTGCAAGGGATGGTCATAATACTCGTAGTTAAACTACCACCTGGGAGAAATTAAGCAATTTTTATTTCATTTGCAAGTACACACCTGCTACATAGCGAAATCCCCGAGTCACATTTCAGTAGTACGTTCTCCTCCTTTTTTTTTCCTTCCTTTTTTTTCCTTCCTCTCTTGTGCCAACCTCTTCCCTCTTCATCTCAGATAGCACTTGCAGCCTACGTCCTCAGTTATTTGCCGGATGTATTACAGTCTCTGTCTTCCTCTACAGCTTTTGCCTTTTACAGTTCGCTCTAGTACTATGGAAGTCATTCCCTGATGTCTCATCAGATGTCCTATTATCCTGCTCGTTCTCCTTGTCAGTGTTGTTCACATATTCCTTCCGATTGTGCAAGAACCTCCTCATTCCTTGCCTTAACAGTCCACATAATTTTCAACATTCGTCTATAGCATCACATCTCAAGTGCTTCAATTCTCTTCTATTCCCTAGTTCTACAGAAGCCAAAACGAAATGGCATGCCCCACTGATGAACTGGGGTATCGTGTTGTAGTTCGTTCTCTACCTCAGAAGAAGAACAAGGGTGCAACAATTCATGTGCAATTGGTGGAAATTATGGTGACAATTCCCCATCATGTCACAGTTGTTGGGTCGTACAAAAACTTCCCGTCTTCTCAAAGAAATCTGAATGGCAAAGAACGAATGGCAGACCATTTCTACTCGAAGAACCGGGAATCGGAAGACATTTGGAGCCCCTAGTTATCGAACACCAGTGTATCACAATCGATACGAAAACCAGTCATGGATCAGTATATCAAAATCATGCAAAAAATGAAGAAGCTTACACGAGATACCTTAGCGTGGAGAGCTGCTTCAAACCACAATAAAAGCAACATTTTTTTTAAATAACGTACCTCATTTAGCCAGTAAACGCAAGCCTTCCGTGTAGAAAAAAAAATTTGTAGCAGACTGTCGGTCAACATTATGTGGTTCAGAGACAAGTCCAATCCATTCAAATTCTCTGCAGTTTTTTTGACTTTCTTACGTAGTAGCCGAAAAGTACGGAGTAAGATTTTAGAACTTTCTAAGGGTATGGAGCACAGCATGCTCACCCATTCGCAAGTGTTAGAGAGCAGTGCTCAGTGGTTTTGTGTAAGATAGATTTCGTTATGACAAAACTAATTTAAGCTTGTACAAATTTTATTGTCATTGATATCAGCTGTTCAAGCAAGTGAAAAATAGCCACTCACACAATCAACAAAATATACTTTAATGTATTCATGGTTTACAGCGAAAAAACTCAAAACCTGTACTTCTACCAGAGACAACGAACGCAAAGATTTAAAAGATAAGTATATCAACGATCGCCGAGGATTTGTCTATCAACGTATGTACTACTCAACCACGATGGTATTGCACTTGGCCGTTATCGGGAACACGCCGCGACGTTACAGCAAACAGGTACAGTGATGACTAAGGAAAGTGCATTGCACTGCCAATACTTTCACCCCAGTTGTGCATACACTGTCAATCCGGGTTACACGCTCACTCTCAATAAGCTGATCAAGTACCCTGTATCCTAGGTGCAATAATATTCTGGTCGATTATTATGTGGACAAAATAAAATTGGGACCTCAAAGTCAGTACCACAATGTACACCTTAGCGACCTACCCAACGTCCATCTCACCACTCTGGCGTGATCAAGGCAACAGAAGCTTGATTACCGTTAGGAGTTCTCTGCTCATTATTTAACTCACTGAATTCCAAGTGATGTAGGCACATTTTCATTCCAGTGTGTCAGAAATGCCAAGTAATGTGCCACAACTACAACATCTCAGATCATATTGCTGTCTTCATTCACTGATATTACAGTGACAGAGATGTAGAAAAGGTTTGTCAGTCGTTAATAGCTCTTTGGGAAAAATAAAGTAGAAGATCAATTACTATATCCATTTATGAGTTCTACATCGTGTCGTACAAAAAAGTGCACTTCACGCAGATTCTTGATATTACTAACTGTAATACTCATGGACGACTATTTTCCTTCCACGTTTTATGGTTGAAGAAAATTGACATTTTTGTTAAATCAGTTTGCTTAAACTCGTTTTTTGTTAATTCCCAAGTTGGGCCCAGTTGGGATCTCACTTTTTTTTTCCTGTACGGTACACATGTGAAGTGGTAGTGTGTTGGAAGCACTGCGTCTCCTTGCATGTTATGCTGTTTAACAGAAAGTAACTGCAACTTCAGCATAACGGAAAAGCGAGCGGTCTCGAGAATTCACATCTTTAATTATTACCAAGCGTCCTCTGTAATCCCCGTGCGTGCATTATAGGAAACGCTGAACATCCTCTACAGCACAGCTGAAGCAGCGAAACACGTAGTTAATCGAGAGGGTCTCTGACTGCTGTCGTAATGACAGCTATGTTTACAAATACCTATAAAAAAAATCAGGAAGCATGTTTCCACCGCATGTCTGTAAACAAATGAGTGTTTCAGAAACAGTGCTGTGTTTGTTTATGATCGTCAACGAAAGCTCTACGTGTAAACGGGAACTGGAAACGCTCATGCTCCCATCTGGTGGCCACGTTTATTGAGCGGGTGGACGGATATTACCGTAAACAATACCCGCGGGATGACCTTGACGCTTCTGAAAGCTGGCTTGGCGACGACGCAGAATCGCAGATAGCGTTCAGTGGTAGCTCACCAACTTCGCCACGGAGTTTACGGTAACGGCTATTTTATTGTGCGCTGAAGAAACTCGTTCGTTAACGACCACGTGGATGAATTTAGTATTTTTGGTTAGACACTGAAGTGATGGTTTTCAGAAACTGTGAATTCATAATTTATTTCGCTTGAGAAGAGTGATGTCACTGTAATTATTTAACAGAACAAGTCATAATTACATTTTATATCGATGATAAATCTTTGACTCTGTGTTATTTCTTCAATTTTAGACAGGGTACAACAAAAGAGCATGGACACACTTCCAGGACACATTCCTCATATAGAAGAAGAAAATATGTTATATGGTGATGCGTTCGGGAAAAGCTAATTTCCATGTCAGAACTCGTTTTCTGTAACTCTTTATAGTCCTTCCATTATGCGGAACAGGTAGGAACATAGGAACAGGAAGCAACTATCCCACATGAATCTCTGTCTTGCACGAAATGTTCAAAATACCCTCCGTTAGCTATACACTGTATCCCGAATGTGCTGGGTCATCGTTAGAGTATTTCATATAGTTTTGTAGGCTTCCACATCATATCAACAATTTATTAATAAAATACAAAGTTGTTCAAAAAGATGAACCGGACACATATAATTTTTATTTAACGATATATCATTTGGATATCAGTAACACACATCCATGGAAAGAAAAGGATCTAGAATTTCGAGTACCATGGCTAGAGCGCTGATAGTTGAGTAAACAACCGCTGGAGTATCCGCGCCAATGAGCAATCAATTGTAAGACGCCTCGCCGGCAACACAAGGTTTTCTGCTTTCTTGAGTTCGGTCGAAGTAAGTCGGCAAATTCGATGCAGACGGAATTTTGTCTAAGATTCGATGCGGAAAACGATAAACACTTACAACAAACTGGATGTCCAATTCCCCACTTTCAGCTAGCACTTAGATGTTTGTCGTGCAGCAGGAGCAGAACATATCGAACGTTTATGACCTGCGTTCATAAACTTTAAAACCTTTCTGTTTGCATACGTGTACAGATTATTCGTATTCAATTTATGTTTAAAGATTTTAAAATTATTTTTATTGGGACCGTCTTTACGAATACCTCTGAGTTGGACGTTTGTCCAATGCGATTGGATGTAAGAATATGAGATTCTAACAAATAAATGTCATGAGTTTTTGGCCAAAAGTTGACATCTTTGTTGATGATTTGCTCTGGAGCGCTGACAGTTGAGTAAACAACCACTGGAGAACCCGCCCCAATGATTGTGAAACTGTATTAATATTCCATGGAGAGGCCTGGAAAACGAGTATCAAAATAAAAAGTTAACAAACTCATGTTGACCTACTTCTAAGAGCAGAAATTCTTTAAGGAAAATGTCAGCACCACTTGTACTTTAATTTCCATTTTAAATTACGACCAGTTTCAGTCCCTAAGGCCATTATCTAATAGTATCTACATGATATCATAAAACAAAATACAACAGAATTAGTCAGATGGTGTAGAATGTTGCAGTAAACATCATCAGCAAGAAATCAAATATATAAATGTTCAAAACAACTCGTCGACACACGTCATAAAGGTAACAAATTAAAAAGTCATGTAGTGTGAACCGGTCTACTATTAAATGGATACATACAACTAAATAATGTTTAAAAACATTTTAACAAACATCATGAAAACACCATAATGACATAGACATAGTATGTCGTCGCTTGCAATCTAGGCAATCGACATATGTCTCCTGTACTTACAAGTCCGGCATCCTGAGAGGGCACAGGCTTACTGCTGAGGTGTGCCAGCAGAGGCACTTAAGGGGGAAAACCACATTATTGGGTTCAAAAACTGTGATTTTTTTCATTGCATAAACCGTTAGCTTAGCTATCTCAAAATTTCAAAGCGAAATTCTCATTCGTTGAGATTTTAGATAGTGTACAAGACATGACAAAAGCAATAATGGCGACATACTATCACATGACTTCCACGGATGAAAATCCTCGACACGAGTATTGCCCAGAGGGAGAAGACAGCTGGTGCGAGTGGCAGAAACGAACAGCTCTTGGAATGGAACATGAATCTCACCCTACTCCATTGCACCCCGACCTATAGAAGTAAATTCTTCCAATATATGAAGATTTATCAAGGGGTGAATTACTGGAGAGATTTTTAGGTGGCCACACGCAAAATTCGAATGGAAGTTTTAATTGCACTATTTGGCGATTAGCTCCTAAATATTTGCACTCCGGACTAAAAGTCGTTGAGTTGGTATCGTATTTAGCAGCGGGCTTATTCAATGAAGGAAATTCGTCCCCGCTGATGGTAATGAACGAGGCAGGAATTGTAGTAGGCACGCAAAGCTTCAGTTATACCGAACAAATGGATAACCAGCGGGTGAGCCGGCAGAATCGACGTAGTTCATTGGAATCGAAGGAAGGTCGGAAAGCCCGGAAAGCGCTGCTGCAAGCGCACAACGAAGCCTATGAGGAAGAAAATGGATTACTATATGGTGCTGGAATCGCAGATTAATCGGTAAGCATTTTACATTATTTTTAACTTCCTAGAACTTCTAGTTTCCAAGAATTTATTTGTCAAACGCGTTCACCTCGAAGTGACTTTTTCAACATTTGCGTACGGTCTAATTTAAAAAGTATAGAATCGATCATTATGAAAATTGATAGCATGATTCTTTATAAAATTACGAATTATATGAACCAACATGTGAGATGATATCATGATTTTAAAGACACTTTTATTTGCATAATCAGAGAAAAAAATCCTGAAAATCGAAATAAATTGTTCCAACGCCTGCAAAATTTTTTATTTCTATTTTTTTTAACATGTATTGAGGTTCATATTCTTAGAAAATAAGTTATTAATGTAAAATCAAATAATCAAATCCTTTTTGATTTCAGGTGAAAGTCGGAATGGCTACACTGCACGCAATTGGTGAACTGTATTCACAACCTTCAGCGGACATCACAGCGTAACTTCGTTATTTTTGGCTGAAATTATCCAAAAACTGTTACAAAAACTGGTCGAAATATGAATGAAATAATTTAAAAATTTGATTAAATTCTAATTAATTCTTTCTACAAAAAAAATCCCAAAAAATGTGTGTCAAACAGACTCCTAATGTGGCTTCCCCCCTTAAATAGGAGGCAGGCAAGTTACAAGTAGGGTCTGTAGGGGGCACGAAGGTTAGCAGGAAGAGGCATGTCAGAGTACTGTCAAGGACGCGTATTAAAAATATTTACAAAAAGTAATATTAGTAAAGAGAGAGCACAGCTAACGACGCTAAGAGACCCTTTTTTTGTTTTTATGAGTCATCAGATTGGCTTTGTGCGGTCCACCACGAATTCCTCTCCTGTGCCAACATTTCATCTCAGAGTAGCACTTGCAAACTACGTCCTCACTCATTTGCTGGATGTATTCCAATATCTGTCTTCCTCAATAATTTTTACCCTCCACCGCGCCCTCTAGTACCATGGAAGATATTCCCAGATATCTTAACAGATGTCCTGTCATCCTGTCCCTTCTTCTTGTTAGTATTTTCCATACATTCCTTTTCTCTCCGATTTTGCGGAGAACCTCCTCATTCTTTACCTTGTCAGTCCACGTAATTTTCAACATTCGTCTGTAGCACCACATCTCAAATGCATCGATTCTCTTCTGTTCCTTTTCTCCCGCAGTCTATGTTTCACTACCATACAACGCTGAACGCATATTCTCAGAAATTTCTTCCTCAAATTGAAGACAATGTTTTATTCTAGCACACTTCTCTTGACCAGGAATGCCATTTTTCTCAGTACTATTCTACTTTTTAGGTTCTCCTTGCTCCGCCCGTCATTAACTATTTTGCTGCCTAGGTAGCACGATTCCTGAACTTCATCTACTTCATAACCATCAATCCTGGCTTTAAGTTTCTCGCTGTTCTCATTTCTGCTACTTCTCATTACTTTCGTATTTCTTCGATTTACTCTCTATTCAGAATATGAACGCATTAGACTGTTCATTCCATTCAGCAGACCATGATATTCTTCTTCATTTACACTAAGGATAGCAACGTCATCAGCTAATCTTATCGTTGACTTCTTTTCGTCTTGAATTTCGGTTTCACTCTTGAATCTTTCTTTTATTTCCACCGTTGCTTCTTTGATGTACAGATTGAACAGAAGGGGGAAAGACTATATCCCTGTTTTGCAGCCTTTTACATGCTGTAAATGTAGCTCACCCCTGTTTTCCTCAGAATTTCGAAAATCTTGCACCATTCGGCATTGTCAAATGCATTTTCCAGGTCGAAAAATCCTATGAAAGTGTCTTAATTTTTCTTTAGTCTTGCTTCCATTCTCAACCGTAACGCCGGCCGGAGTGGCCGTGCGGTTCTAGGCGCTACAGTCTGGAGCCGCGTGACCGCTACTGTTGCAGGTTCGAATCCTGCCTCGGGCATGGATGTGTGTGTATTCCTTAGGTTAGTTAGGTTTAAGTAGTTCTAAGTTCTAGGGGACTGATGACTATAGCAGTTAAGTCCCATAGTGCTCAGAGCTATTCAACCGCAACGTCAGAACTGCCACTCTGGTCCATTTAACCTTTCTAAAGCCAAACTGGTCGTCATCTAACACATCCTTAATTTTCTTTTCTATTATGCTGAATATTATTCTTGTCAGAAACTTGGATGCATGAGCTGTTAATCTGACTGTGCAATAATTCTCGCACTTATCAGTGGATGACATTCTTTCGAAAGTCAGATGGTATATCGACAGACTCAAACATTCTACAAACCAACATAAATAATCGTTTTGTTGCCACTTCCCTAATCATTTTAGAAATTGCGATAGGATGTTATCCATCCCTTCTGCCTTGTTTGATCTTAAGTCTTCGTTATCTCTTTTAAATCCTGGTTTTAATACCGGATTTCCTGTATCTTCTATGTCGACTCCTGTTTCTTCTTCCATCACACCAGACGAATCTCCCCCCTCACAGAGATCTTCAGTGTACTCTTTCCAACTATCTGATCTCTTGTCTGCATTTAACAGTATACACTTCCCATTGCACTCTAAATGTTACCACCCATGCTTTAATTTCACCGAAGGTTGTTCTGATTTTCCTTCTCTCATCGACCAAATGAAGTATTTTTTCCCGTACACCTGGTTTCTTCGCAGTTATCTTCTCTGTGATTATCCTTTTCAGAGATGGCCATTCCTTTTCAAACGAACTGCCAACTGAGCTATTAAACTATTATTTATGGCAGTATCTACAGCCTCAAAGAGGCGCATCGTACTTCATGGGGCACTGATCCTTCCTGACTAGTCTCTTAAACTTAACCCTACTCTCCATCCTTACTAAATTGTAATTTGAGTCTATATCTGCTCTTGGGTATCTCTTACAATCGAGTGTCTGATTTCGGAATCTCTGTCTCACCATGATGTAATCTAACTGAAATCTTTCCACATCACCCGGCCTTTTCCAAGTATGCCTCCTCCTCTTCTGATTCTTGAATAGAGTACTCGCTATTACTAGCTGAAATATATTACAGAATTCGATTAGTCTTTCCCCTCTGTCATTCCTTGTCTCAAGCCCATATTCTCCTGTAACCTTTTCTTCTACACATTCTCCTACAACTGCATTCCAGTCCTTCATGACTACTAGATTTTCGTCTCCCTCTATGTACTGTATTAACCTTCAATATCCTCATATACTTTCCATATCTGTTCTTCTTCAGCTTGCGATGTCGACATATATACCTGAACTATCGTAGCCGGTGTTGGTTTGCCGTCGATTCCGATGAGAACAAGCCTGTCACTGAACTCTTCACAGTAACACAATTCCTGCCATACCTTCCTATTCATAGCGAATCCGACTCGCGTTCTACCATTTTCTGCTGCTCTTGATACTACCCTATACTCAACTGTCCAAAAAGCCATGCCCTCTTTCCATTCCACTTCACTTACGCACACTATATCTAGATTGAGCGATTGGCTTTCCCTTTTCAGATTTTCTAGCTTCCCTACCACATTCAGACTTCTGATATTCCTCGCCCCGACTCGTAGAATGTTATCCTTTCGTTGGTTATTCAAGCTTTCTCTAATGGGCACCTCCCCTTTGGCAGTCCCCTCCCGGAGATCCGAATGGGGGACTATTGTGGAATCTTTTGCCAATAGAGAGATCGTCATGACACTTTTTCAATTCCAGGATACATGTCCTGTGGATACACATTATGTGCCCTTAATTCGGTGGTTTGCATTGCCTTCTGCAACCTAATGCCGTTGATCATTTGGATTCTTCCGCCTTTAGGATCAATTTCCCACCCCAAGGGCAAGAGAGAGCCCTAAACCTCTGTCTGACCCCCCCCCCCCCCCTCCCGACTTTGACAAGGCCGTTGGCAGAGTGAGGGTGACTTCTTCTGCAGGAAGTCTTTGGCCACCAACACTGATAATTTTATTCAAAATTTAAGCGGTGACGTGGTTACAACCCGGGACCGAGGACGTTCTGATTACTAATCGAAAACGCTACCCCCTGTTTTCCCTATTTTGTTCGTGATTGTTAGTTGCATTTTGTGAGGGCTGACGTCACTTGACACCCGTTCAAGTTCATTGTTGAACACCTTACTCAGGGTTTTATTTTATTTTATTTATTTTTTTCAGAGGGCAGTCAGCCCTCTGAACACGATAAGCTACCGTGGCGGGTATCTTTAGAGCACGTGTGCTACTCAGAGACCCTACGAGGAACGAAAAGGCTGTTCGGAAACCAACGATAGTAAACGAAGGGAAGCACCAAAGGATATCAGTGCATACAATTGCGTCTCCATCATTGTTACGTAGCTCTGTCTAAAATGTTCAAGGATCACCAATGTCAAAAGGAATTTAGCTAACATGAAAGTTTTTTAGGTATTGTACACCGTCATACGGTAAAAAACTGTCACTGATGAAACCAACGTTCCGGCCACCCTTGAAACGGCCTCCTTCTGGATCTACTGACCCAAGAAACTCTCCACTGACTCCGGCCGCGGAAACTTATGTAGTTACATCAGACGGAACTGTTCCCAGAGCCACAGTAATCTTTTAGTACAGGCTACATGAAGCGCGTGCACGAAGAACCATTAACGCACATGCGGTAAAGCGATTACCGAGCACATTTTATGGACCATTCAGTTAGTCAGCAAAACCAAGTAAGTGGTGTGTGTAAGAGTATGTAGCTGCCGTGTAACTTCCAGGCGGCCTTCGCACCAGTGGTTACAAATTTGTTACGTTGTAGAGAAAATCGTTGTGGTCAGGCAGGTAGGAAGAAGAAACCGCATTAATCTTCAGTTTCCTACACTAATGAGAAATGCCAGTGAGCGGTATAGAAAATTAGACAGAAAAACCAATGAACTTGGAATAATTACCCATAGTATCTTTTGTGATTTTCTAGACACAAATAGCCGCCGTGATATCTCTGGAATCATAAAGTGTCAGGATGGGTGGCAGGTGTTTGCTACTAATGTAACGATATCAAAAACCTTTCAGACACCAGGTGTACTACACCAGCATTCGTAATTTTGAGAACGTTTCTAACACAGTTTGAAATAAAGCTTACGACAGCTATTGACAGCAAGACACTGATTCAACATTTTTAAGGAACAATGCATAAATCAGCGGAGCAGCTTGAAGTAGACTTCATCAGAATAGTGTGAAATTCAGAACCCGGGATTTCTTTAGAAGAGTGGAAATGAGGGAGAAGGGAGGGAGAGAATATCAGTCTTCTTACAGGTTTGAAGCGACCTGCCACAAATTCGTCTCATGTACCTACATCCTCGTCTCAGCGTAGCACTTGGCCACAATGTCCTCAATTCTTTAATGGATATTTCTAATCCCTACTGTACTATCTCCAGCTTCCTTGAGTATTGCGGCAGTTACTGCCTCTTGACATATATTCCATCAACATGCCCCTCCTTCCTGTCAGTGTTTTCCAAACATTCCTTTCCTCGCCGACTCTGCACAGAACCTTCTCATTCGCTATTAGTTTATCATTTTTTCAACATCCTTCTATGCAGCCATAAAAACATTTGGCCATCTATCTTATGATGTAAAAATGCTGACAAATAATAATTTAAAAACGAATTGAAGTTATTTCTTCTACTCCAAAGATGGTTGTGTTTCATTCATGATATTTTATTGTAGATTGATTAAAATAAAAATTCAGTTCTGTAAAAGGTCAGTATGTTGCCACAATTTACACAGAGAAAATGTTTCTTATTTGTAAAAAATGGTTCAAATGGCTCTGAGCACTATGGGACTCATCTGCTGAGGTCATTAGTCCCCTAGAACTTAGAACTAGTTTAACCTAACTAACCTAAGGACATCACAAACATCCATGCCCGAGGCAGGATTCGAACCTGCGACCGTAGCGGTCTTGCGGTTTCAGACTGCAGCGCCTTTAACCGCACGGCCACTTCGGCCGGCCTCTTATATGTAACGATATGATCCATGGAAGAGGCAAAAAGTCAAGTAAACTGACAGATATCTCGGGATGAGATACATCTAGTAATGAGTACCAAACATTGAAAACAGTACTGTGTGATAACTGAAGTTGACACTGGCTTCGACGGAAAGCAGTAGCGGCCCAGAGTCTTTCGATTTCCGTCTACTTCTAGCGAATGAGATCCCAGGAGATAAGGAGTCGAGAAAAGTGGAACTCAGTAGGCATGCTACCGTCTAATCACTGAAAAATTCAAAACAGGAGACTCAGAAGTTATATCAAACAAGATGACGGATTGGTTAAGATAAAGCGGAGAGTGATTCAAATCATCGTCTAGTTGCAGTGGCATTCCTGTAACAAGTTGATGGGCGATTATTTCTTGCATTCTTGTGTAACAACCTCGAGCTCATTCTCGAGTCACCTCGACGTCGAAATGAAGCCAAAATCTCACATTTCTTCACACTTTCCAATGTTTGAATGAGCGTCACATCTGTGCGACTGTGAACACTTGTTTGCTGAAAGATAAGACAAGTTAGCCGGCCGGAGTTGTCGAACGGTTATAGGCGCTTCAGTCTGGAACCGCACGACCGCTACGGTCGCAGGTTCGAATCCTGCCTCGGGCATGGATGTGTGTGGTGTCCTTAGGTTAGTTAAGTTTAATTAGTTCTAAGTTCTAGGCGACTGATGACCTCAGAAGTTAAGTCGCATAGTGCTCAGAGCCATTTTTTGATAAGGCAAGTTACACTTCATGTCAGCAACTGTCTGATACTTGACTCCTTTTACAGCATCTTTACAGAAATCTAGTTAACATTAGAAATTAAGGGAGTTACTTGCAAACATCTTAACGCTGTGAAGAAAGTACGGATTCAAAGTACTACGACTTGTAATTGATTAGGCATTAGGACGCAGTCGCGGCATGATTCCGGCCGTCCGAATGGTCTTTAGCCATCGTTCATTTGTTGCAGTTCGCTTACATGTTACTGTTTAACATAAACGGTGAAGGAGCTACCATAGTGTGTCATCGATCTGGAAGGGTGTCATACAACTGAGTTGCGGAAATGTAAACGGAGGTGAATGACCAACATTTCTGCCTGCGGCTTGCCGTATCGTGAAATAACAGTCAACGTGGCGCGTAATGCTGCTGGCATGTGTGGGAGAAATGCGCCATAGAGAGTGGAATGAGTCATAAACTCGATGTGTACCGCGTGATGTGTGACATGGGCAGCGGGTGACGGACAGCTTATGCCCAAGGCAGTGACGTAGAACAGGCCCTCGTTACGAGTGAAAGCTCACAGCGATGGGATACCTCTGCGTTGCAGCTGCGTGAATGTAGTCTTTTGTACAGAATAGCTCTCTCTTATGTCAAGCCAACGACACCTCTGACTGTAATGGATTGCACCGTATCATCAAGCAAGGAACTGATGATGGATCTTAGCCAGTAGTAGCTGAGTTCGCTGACATCGTACAAATAACACTGGGCACTACAGTACTGACAGATATACGAATTGGCAGTCATTTTTAAAGTGTCCAACCTCAATTGAGATCACAATGATTGAGCAGTTTGTTTGAAAATCACGGGGGTTATTAATTCATACAAAACGACTGCCTAGCTCGGCACCCGCCTCCGTGACCAGTGTCGTACACGCACGCTTGAACGATGACGCCTAGGTCGGAGGCAGCCAGTTCGAACCTGGGATGTGAAAGAAATGTTCATCGTCAGCATTAAGTCAGGAATGGAAGAATGGGCGTACAACTATTTCAGCATGTCAATATCTTTGGTTAAATTCGAAGCCTCACAGCTATGTCTCGTGGAGTAGGAACTTATGATATTTTTATTGTCGCGTGTGTATATTAATTTCGTCTCCCATTTGGTGCTATTCGAATGAAGCAGCCTGTGTGCGGCACCGAGTTTCAAATTCCAGTTACTCATCGTCAGCACCTACACATGACACTACACACACACTTCTCGAGTAACTGCCGCCATACTCGGTGGTGGTGGTGGTTAGTGTTTAACGTCCCGTCGACAACGAGGTCATTAGAGACGGAGCGCAAGCTCGGGTTAGGGAAGGATTGGGAAGGAAATCGGCCGTGCCCTTTCAGAGGAACCATCCCGGCATTTGCCTGAAACGATTTAGGGAAATCACGGAAAACCTAAATCAGGATGGCTGGAGACGGGATTGAACCGTCGTCCTCCCGAATGCGAGTCCAGTGTGCTAACCACTGCGCCACCTCGCTCGGTGCCATACTCGGGAAATAGTAGAGCGACACTAAATTTGTAGCCGGACAGGACAAATAATTTTAATTTTTAAGACTTTCTCTCTGATTCATACACACTGTTGCAAACCTAGCCTGTCCATCTAACTGAAAATCATATTTAAATAAATTTGGAGTCTTACAGGTGATCGATTCGTTCTTGACGTTCGACCTACAGTTAATATTTCTGGACATGAAGTAAACACTCGTTTTGGACTACATTTTAGGAGCTAATCCAATTTCCACAACCGGTATTGAAAATAGCCAGTCGGATGGATAAAATATGCCTCCACACCTTGAATACGAACCTTACTCTTTCACGACAGAGATCTGGGTTGGAGCAACGGTATGTTAACTTGTGAAATTTGCAGTTTACCAGTGTAACTGTAGATGAAGAAAACAGTCATTCAGGTGCATCGTAATAGTGATTTTTATACTATCCTTGATAATACTATTCACTGAAGCGTAGAATCGCCGTTGTAGACATGAAACACTCCAATCCCCACTAGAGAACCCCACGCAGGTCGGCAGAAGGGCGAGGTAGCTTCCCAAGTCATTTGACATGTTTCAGGTTTTCCCAGAGTATCTCATCTAAAGCCTTTGTGGGCCACTCCACACACACAATTGCAACCAGAGGGGATCTTTCGCGCTACAGAGAAATGTGAGCTATTTAGAAACTTCTTTACCCATGATATCAGTTTACCCTGTCGCGGCTCTCGGCTGGAGTCTGTGTTTTTGCGGGCGACGTCCTTACTGCAGAGCTATCCAGACACTATTCAGGACTCGCTTTCACAACTTCACTTCTCGCACCTCTTATCCCACTTTCTGCTTACGTTGTGAGACTAGCCGCCCCAGGACAGAGTATTTTGCGGAGATATGGCTCAGCTACAGCTTAGATCGTTTCGAGGATGAATCTGCAGGTAGCAGAATTCCTTCACTTCCCCTTCTTCGTGGTCATCATTCTTGACGATAACTCCCTCACTCATCACATTTGTGCTCTCATTACTTTCGTCTTTCTTCGGTTTACTCTCAGTCCATATTCAGTTATCATTAGATTGTCGTTCCAATTGGTACGTCCTGTAATTCTTCCTCATTGTCACTGAGGATGCCAATGTCAAAAACGAATCTTATCGTTGATATTCTTTAATCCTGAATTTCGATCTTACTACTAAACCTATATTTTATAACCTGTTTTTTATAACATATATTTTATAACTTCGATGTACAGATTGAACAGCAGGGGAGAAAGATTGCATCGCTTTCTTACACTGTTTGTAATACTAGAACTTCTTTTTCGGTTTTCCATCCTTCATAAAGCACAACGTCAGGACTGCCGCTCTGGGGCCTTTACCTTTCCTAAAGCCCAACTACTCATCACTAAGGGATTCTCAGTTCTCCTGGATGTTATTCTTGCCAGCAACTTGGATGCACGACCTATTTGTCTCAGAGTGTTTCCAAAACTGTTTGGATGATATTATTCCGAAATTCTTATGAAATCTTTACAGTCTCATAGATTCTACACATCGGCTCGAATAATGTTTGGTTTGTCACTTCCACCAATGACTTTATAAATTAGGAATGAATGTTATCTATGCCTTCTGTCTCATTTGGTCGCTTTTAATTTCCCCGAAGATTGATTTGTCTTTTCAGTATGCTGAATCTATCTTCACAACCGCCGTTGTTTTCGATGTAGTCGTATTCTTGCTGTTTCTCCTGCAGTTACTTCGCCTTAGTCAACATGCACTTCCTATTTATTTCACAAAGAATTTATTTATCGTTTCCTGAACGCTTTTGAAATTTCTTCTTTCGTGAATAAACTGGCATACACTGTCTGACATAATAAGTTAAGCACTTAGAAGGGGAGGAGGAAATGAAATGAAACTTCACATGTTGAAAGGATATCTGACGTTATTCCAATGATCAAATAATCGAGTCAAATTTACTTACAAGTTGGCAGTATGACTACACTTACCAGTATGTCGTTGCACTGCCACGCGCTCGGATGCAAGCAGTGATTCTGTTGGGAAGGGTGTCATATAGCAGTTGTATCCTCTAATGAGGCAATATGGCCCACAGCTGTTGTAACTGATGCTTGGTATCTTGGACTGGGACAGACTTCAGGGCTGGTCCCACACATGTTCTATAGGTGACATTTCTGGGGACCTTGGTGGCTGAGGGAGTACCTCAACATCACACATACACTATGTCATCAAATCTATCCGGACACCCCCCAAAACATACGTTTTTCATATCAGGTGCATTGTGCTGCCACCTACTGCCAGGCACTCCATGTCAGCTACCTCAGTAGTCATCAGACATCGTGAGAGAGCAGAATGGGGCGCTTCGCGGAACTCACGGACTTCGAACGTGATCAGGTGACGGGAGTCACTTGTGTCATACGTCTGTACGCGAAATTTCGACACTGCTAAACATCCCCAGGTCCACTGTTTCCGATGTGATAGTGAAGTGGAAACGTGAAGGGACACGTACAGCACAAAAGCGTACAGGCCGATCTCGCCTGTTGACTGACAGAGACCGCTGACAGTTGAAGAGGGTCGTAATGTGTAATAGGCAGAAATCTATGCAATCGTCGCTCAGGAATTTCAAACTGCATCAGGATCCACTTCAAGTACTATGACAGTTAGTGGGAGGTGAGAAAACTTGGATTTCTTGGTCGAGCAGCTGTTTATAAACCACACATCACGCCGGTAACTGCCAAACGACGCCTCACTTGGTTTAATGAGCGTAAACATTGGAAGATTGGATAGTGTTGTGTGGAGTGACAAATCACAGAACGCAATGTGGGGATCCGATGGCAGGGTGTGGGTATGGCGTATGCTCGGTGAACGTCTTCTGCCAGCATGTGTAGTGCCAACAGTAAAACTCGGAGGTGGCGGTGTTGTGGTGTGGACGTGTATTTCATTGAGGGGGCTTGCACTCCTTATTGTTTTGCATGGCACTATCACAGCACAGGCCTAAGTTGATGTTTCAAGAACCTTCTTGTTTCCTACTGTTGAAGAGCAAGTCAGGGATGGCGATTGCATACTTCAACACTATCGAGTACCAGTTCATAATGCACGGCCTGTGGCGGAGGGGCTACACGACAATAACATCACTGTAATGGACTGGCCTGCACAGAGTCCTGACCTGAATCCTATAAGACACTTTGGGATGTTTTGGAACGCCGACTTCGTGCCAGGCCTCACCAACCGACATCGATATCTCTCCTCATTACAGCATTCCGTGAAGAATGGGCTGCCATTCCCCAAGAAACCTTCCAGAACCTGACTGAACGTATACCTGCGAGAATGGAAGCTGACATCAAAGCTAAGGGTGGACCAACACCGTATTGAATTACGGCATTACCGATGGAGGGCGCCACGAACTTGTAAGTCATTTTCAGCCAAGTGTCCGGATACTTTTGATCACATAGTGTATATCGTAGATATACGTGCCATGCATGAGCCACCACTAATATGTTGAAAAGTGGCACCACAATAATGTCGTGTGAGAAGTATCGCATGAGGACGCAATATGGCTATGGTACATCGTTGTGGCATCGGGTTACCTCAAGCAGCAACAGCCGTGACCTGAAGCCATACCCGAGGGCTACCAATGCCATGACGCCAGGAGTAATACTGCTGTGTCTCTCCGGAAACTGGAAGAATGGAGACTCTCACCAGAAAGCCGCCACAATCACAGAGGCTAGTCATCTAGGATAATGCATAACTATGATTCATCGCGGGGCAATGTAACGCCAGCAGTCCGTAGTCACGGCACCACTGGAAGCGCAGCCGTTTGTGCTACGGCGTTGACGGCAGCCTGCATGTGGAACGGTAATTTCCTCTTCCGACTGCTGTTAAGCTCTGACAAACGGTGTGGGAGTTCATTACTTGTTCTGAGAAGGCAGGTGCAGACGAGAAAGGGCTACGATGTGCTTAGTGCACAGTATAGTCAACCTACCTTGTGGCGGTAGACGTGGTAAAAGGAACCTTGACGATGAGTATGCATGTCATCTCGTTCCCATGTACTCCAACAGTGGGCCACTGTCACGTCCGAATGTCCCACAAGCAAGCATAATGCACGACTGCAACAACTGGCTAAATGAAGACCCACAATGAGGCCCCTTTAAAACCTTGTCTGGTGCTAGTGACACTGTTTTACACCAGTACGCCGCATCTGTCTTTCACAAAGATCACTCAACAAGTGACGCTGCTGTTGCCCCTTATATATCCTACCAGGCCTGTTAACAACGTTAAACACTAACAATACTAATGCACTCTGACGACCGAACTAGCTGTCACATATAATTCCAGATCTAATATTTACATACCCGCCGATGGTGTATTCGTCTACGAAATTACGTTGACATCTGACCATGTCTTGTGGGCGTTTCGCCTTTTTGTCAGCCAGCGTATTTCTTCCATTACCCAAGATTTCTTTGGTATTGTCCGGCCCCGTTAGCTGAGTGGTCTGCGCGGCGGAATGCCACGCCAAGGGGCCCGGGTACGATTCCCGGCTGGGGCAGGAGATTTTCTCCGCTCAGGGACTGGGTGTTGTGTCGTCCTCATCATCATTTCATCCCCATCTCCGACACGAAAGTCCTCCAACGTAGGGTGAAATGCAATAAGTACTCGAAGGCTTTTGATTGCGTGAATCATGAAATTCTTCTAGATAAGCTTAAGTATTGTGGTATGAGATGGACAGTGCACAAATGGTTTAATTCATACTTAACTGGAATAATGCAGAAGGTTGAAATTTACAGTACAGATAGTCTGCAAAAACCAGCAGAGTCTTCTAACTGGGGAGGTATAAAGAATGGTGTCCCACATAGTTCAGTCTTGAGTCCCTTATTGTTCTTAATATATACTGACGACTTACGACTTGCCGCTCTGTATTCATGAAGATGCAAAGCTAGTTCTTTTTGCTGATGATACAAGTATAGTAATCACACCCAACAATCAAGAATCATCCGAGGAAAATGGAAATAATGTCTTTCAGAAAACTATTAAGTGGTTCTCTGCAAATGGACTCTCACTAAATTTTGAGAAAACACAATTTATACAGTTCTGTACAGTAAATGGCATAACACCGTTGATAAATATAGACTGTGACAGAAATCTGTTGCTAACGCAGAATACTCAAAATTTCTGGGTGTGTGCATTGATGAGAAATTGAATTGGAAGAAACATCAACGATCTGCTGAAACGTTTAGGTTCCGCTGCTTATGCTATTATGGTTATTGCAAATTTTGATGATAATTAGCCTACTATGCCTATTTTCACTCAGTGCTTTCATATAGCATCATTTTTTGGGGCAATTTGTCTTTAAGAGAGTATTCATTGGGGAGTATTCATTGCACAAAAGTGCGTAATCAGAATAATAGCTGGAGATCACCTAAGATCACCTTGAAAACATTCATTTAAGGAACTCGGGATATTCACAGTACCCATCCCAATTCAAAGATAGCAGCGAAGTACATAGCTACAACACTAGAAGAAAGGATGATCTTCACTATTCTGGATTAAATCTCACTTTGGCACAGAAAGGGGTGAATTATGCTGCCACAAAATTCTTTGCTCATTTGCTATCAGGATTAAAAGTCTGAGAGATAGGCAACCAACATTTAAAAGCATATTAAAAGAATTTCTAAATGACAACTCCATCTCAATAGATGAATTCTGAGATATGAAGTAGTAACTGTAAAAAAATATTAATTATTTTGTGTAAAGAAAACGTATGTTAAAGTGGCACGTTCTACATCATTACGAAATGTCATATTCATGATCTCTGGAACAAGTTAATGTATGTATGTATGTATGTATGTACGGGGAACAGCATGACGTAACCAAGAAAAAAATCTGAACAAGGTATGTCCCCTTAACGCATATTCCTACTTCGTTTTCCCATTTTAAGAATCTGTAAGCTGACGTTAGGGCTGTTGAGAATAATTTTGCTGATATAGAATCTTCTTAAGTGATTACTCTTTGAGTACTCAATTTTTCGCTGTCTTGATAAAGTTTATTTGAAGTAGGAAGATTTTTGTATGTTTTCTTGAGCAGCTAACGCAGAAGCAGTGGTTCGTTTCTGAAGTACTGTTAGTACGGCTTATTTTGAAACTGAGTCTAAATCTTACTCAAAGTCTATGAATGCTTGCTGAAGTGGTAAAACTGATATAGTGTTGTCCATAACTGCAGTCTTCAGTTGTGCCGCAACAACTTCTAAATACAGTTTGTTCCTTTGTTCGACTAAGATCTAATTGTCTTTTCCCAGTGAATTTGATTATACTTTCAGTGAATATCTTGTATTTCATTGAGACCAGATGAGTGCATGGGAAAATTCAGATGCAAATGCGTGGCGTTTGTATACACTTCTGGCCATTAAAATTGCGAATCAGCAAGGAAAGCAAATAACGAAATTATACTACTTGTGCACATACACTGAGGTGAGAAAAAACATAGGGGATACCTCCTAACATCGTGTCGGACCACCTTTTGTCCGGCGTAGTGCTGCAACTCGACGTGGCATGGACTCAGCAAGCCGTTGGAAGCCCCATGCAGAAATATTGAGCCATACTGTCTCTACAGTTGTCCATAACTGCCAAGGTGTTGCCGATGCAGGATTTTGTGCATGAACTCACATCTCGATTGTGTCCCATTACTGTTTGATGAGATTCATCCTGGGCGATCTGGGTGGCCGAATCTTCCGCTCGACTTGTCCAGAATGTTCTTCAAACGAATCACAAACAACTGTGACCCAGTGACATGGCGCTTTGTCATCTATAAAAGTTCCATCATTTTTTGGGAACATGAATGACCGTAAATGATCTCCAAGTAGCCGAACACACTCAGTACGCAGTCTATTCCATGTAAACCCACCTACACCGTTATGGAGACAACACCATCTTGCCCCTTGCCTTGTTGACATCTTGGGTGCATGGCTTCATGGGGTCTGCGCCACACTGTAACCCTATTGTCAGCTGAAATCTGGACTCATCTGACCAGGCCTCAATTCTACATTCGTCTAGGCTCAAACTGATAACGTGTCTTTCTCAGGAGATGTCCCGCAGTCGACGTCGTGCTCTTAGCAAAAGCATCGGTGATCTGCTGCCATGGCCCATTAACGCCATATTTCGCCGCTCTGTCCTTACGGATACGTTCGTCACACGTCCCACATTGATTTCTACGGTCATTTCACGCATTGTTGCTTGTCTATTAGCACTGACAACTCTGAGCAAACGCCACTACTCTCGGTCGTTAAGTGAAGGCAGTCGGCCACTGCGTTGTCCGTGGTGAGATGTAACGCCCGAAATTTAGTATTCTCGGCATACTGTTGACACTATGGGTCCCGGAATATTGAATTGCCTAACGATTTCCGAAATGTAACGTCCCATGCGTCTTGCTCCAATCACCATTCCTCGTTCAGTGTCTGTTAATTAGCGTCGCGCGGCCAAAATCAGGTCGGAAACCGATTCCCGTGAACCTGAGTACAAATGACAGCTCCTACAATGCACTGCACTTTTATACCTTGTGTGCAGGATACTACCGCTATCTGTATATGTGCACAACCCGCAATCCCATTAATTTTACCACCCCAGTGTATGGTATACTAGGATACATGTTAAAATTTGTAGCTGATATGGAGGTTTACAAGGTTGCAAAATTCAGTACACAGAGCTGTCACAGGCTCGTGTGGCCCAGCGGTTCTAGGCGCTTCAGTCTCGAACCGCGAGACCTCTACGGTCGCAGGTTCGAATCCTGCCTCGGGCATGGATGTGTGTGATGTCCTTAGGTTAGTTACGTTTAAGTAGTTCTAAGTTCTAGGGGACTGATGACCTCAGATGTTAAGTCCCATAGTGCTCAGAGCCATTTGAACCATTTTGAGTAGAGCTGCCACCTCTGGCAGCAACATAAGGTTGGGCATAGTCGAACTGAGCTTGGATGGCAGTTTCGGATGTGTCTTTGCATGCTGGTTCAGTTAGAAGATAGGGCACAGCCACAGTCCATGTTGTTGTTGTTGTTGTTGTTGTTGTTGTTGTGGTCTTCAGTCCTGAGACTGGTTTGATGCAGCTCTCATCCTACTCTATCCTGTGCAATCATCTTCATCTCCCAGTACCTACTGCAGCCTACATCCTTCTGAATCTGCTTAGTGTATTCATCTCTAGGTCTCCCTCTGCGATTTTTACCCTCCACGCTGCCCTCCAATACTAAATTGGTGATCCCTTGATGCCTCAGAACATTTCCTACCAACAGATCCCTTCTTCTACTCAAGTTGTGCCACAAGCTCCTCTTCTCCCCAATTCTATTCAATACCTCCTCCTTACTTATGTGATCTACCCATCTAATCTTCAGCATTTTTCTGTAGCACCACATTTCGAAAGCTTATATTCTCTTCTTGTCCAAACTGGTTATCGTCCATGTTTCACTTCCATACATGGCTACACTCCATACAAATACTTTCAGAAACGACTTCCTGACATTTAAATCTATATTCGATGTTAAGAAATTTTTCTTCTTCAGAAACGCTTTCCTTGCCATTGCCAGTCTACATTTTATATCCTCTCTACTTCGACCATCGTCACTTATTTTGCTCCTCAAATAGCAAAACTCCTTTTCTACTTTCAGTGTCTCATTTCCTAATCTAATCCCCTCAGCATCACCCGACTTAATTCGACTACATTCCATTATCCTCGTTTTGCTTTTGTTGATGTTCAGCTTATACCTTCTTTTCAAGACACTGTCCGTTCCATTCAACTGCTCTTCCAAGTCCTTTGGTGTCTCTGACAGAATTACAATGTCATCGGCGAACCTCAACTTTTTTATTTCTTCTCCATGGATTTTAATTCCTACTCCGAACTTTTCTTTTGTTTCCTTTATTGCTTGCTCAATATACAGTTTGAATAACATCGGGGATAGGCTACAACCCTGTCTCACTCCCTTTCCAACCAGTGCTTCCCTTTCATACCCCTCGACTCTTATAACTGCCATCTGCTTTCTGTACAAATTGTAAATAGCCTTTCGCTGGCTGTATTTTACCCCTGCCACCTGTAGTAACATGTGAGAAATGTACAGCCTGCTGTCCACATTAACAGTTATGTGTGTAACGGCACAAAACATTGTCAGTTATGAATAGTTATTTCTATTTCTCAAACACAAAGTAATACACATTTATTATCCACTGTGTATTTTTTATGAAGCTCACTGTAATCAAAAATCCCATATCTATAATGTTAACATGCAGCTATTGTAATCCCTGGGATACCATGGAACAAAGTGGGTTTGATGGTTGGGGCTGATACGTCTTCGTAACAAGGACTTCGAAACTATGTGAGCGCGGGAGTGGACGCTGGTCGCAGAAGAAGAAATTCGGCTGCTGTGGGCTTCATTAGCAGACGTCGCAGCTGCGAGGCGGGCTGATAAATGAAGCGCTGCGCTCACGTGCATCTGCGAGGTGGGACTTATCTGCAGGCAATTCTTCGCAAGCCTGACACTCATGGGTTTGCAGTGGACAAAGAAGACAACTCTGACAACAGTTTGTGCTACTGCTTCATATTAATGAGTAGTCGCAAACTTCGGATGTGGAGCAATTCTGCACTAACCTCTCCAGAAGATTATGAAGTTCGATGACACCAGCCTCACGAGACCGCGTGATTGAAGCCTAGTGTGAACAGTTATTTGAATTGTAAATCCCAGTAATTTTTTTCAAAACAGTAATTTTCATATAATATAGTATTGGGTGCGTATGGCGGACTACATTATTGACTTACGTCATCATTAACTGGGACAGGTTCATGATTCCTAGACTCCTATTGCTGTCACCGAGTATCATAAATATGTAACAGAAGTTAATAGGTTTGTATAAAATTTTATCCCTTTGAAAAATGCATGAGTAGATCCAGATTAACTAACAGCCAGTTTGCATAATTACAGGCCTCCAGACTGTTAGTTTTTTATTCGAAAGTAATTATTTCATCCTATTTAATTGGAATGTTGGCACTGAAGAAATAATGAAACAAATTTGCATGCATTTTTGTGCTATTATTGTGTGTTGATCGCTTGGTATGCAGTATTGCAATGTTGTTTCCACAGTTGATATTTTATAATGAGCTTCAGTAGCTTCAGAATTTTATCTTTCTGATCTGATTAACCCATGTAAAAAGAAATTTGTAAACGTATGTGACAGCGTGCTGTGATGTTTGCGTATTGTCCTGTTTCAGATCATTTCAGTGTTACGATAATCACAGAACGTTTGATCGTATTAAATATGTATTGTCGCAATTATTGAACAGAGTTATTCAGATACAGAATGTTCAGTAATCATGGTTATATTTACATCGGTAGACATGATATGAAATTAAGTAATCGAACTGTACTTGCAGTCGCAGATTACGTACGCCACTTCCTTAAGTCTTCGATTTTGAAGTCGTTTGTCGACTGTCGAACGTATTGCTTCAAAACTATCAATGTTCATTTCAAACAATTAAATTTTTCAGCTAGTGTAACCACTTCTTTCCGTGAAAAATCAGTATAAATTTTAATCCTTTTATTCGTTAGCAAATTTTTTTTTTGTCATCAGTCTACTGACTGGTTTGTTGCGGCCCGCCACGAATTCCTTTCCTGTGCTAACCTCTTCATCTCAGAGTAGCACTCGCAACCTACGTCCTCAATTATTTGCTTGACGTATTCCAATCTCTGTCTTCCTCTACAGTTTTTGCCCTCTACAGCTCCCTCTAGTACCATGGAAGTCATTCCCTCATGTCTTAGCAGATGTCCTATCATCCTGTCCCTTCCCCTTATCAGTGTTTTCCACATATTTCTTTCCTCTCCTATTCTGCATAGAACCTCCCCATTCCTTACCTTATCAGTCCACCTAATTTTCAACATTCGTCTATAGCACCACATCTCAAATGCTTCGATTCTCTTCTGTTCCGGTTTTCCCACAGTCCATGTTTCACTACCATACAATGCTGTACTCCAGACGTATATCCGTTTTCCCACAGTCCATGTTTCACTACCATACAATGCTGTACTCCAGACGTACATCCTCAGAAATTTCTTCCTCAAATTAAGGCCGGTATTTGATATTAGTAGACTTCTCTTGGCCATAAATGCCTTTTTTGCCATAGCGAGTCTGCTTTTGATGTCCTCCTTGCTCCGTCCGTCATTGGTTATTTTACTGCCAAGGTAGCAGGATTCCTTAACTTCATTGACTTCGTGACCATCAATCCTGATGTTAAGTTTCTCGCTGTTCTCATTTCTACTACTTCTCATTACCTTCGTCTTTCTCCGATTTACTCTCAAACCATACTGTGTACTCATTAGACTGTTCATTCCGTTCAGCGTATCATTTAATTCTTCTTCACTTTCACTCAGGATACCAATGTCGTCAGCGAATCGTAGCATTGATATCCTTTCACCTTGTATTTTAACTCCACTCCTTAACCTTTCTTTTATTTCCATCATTGCTTCCTCGATGTACAGATTGAAGAGTAGGGGTGAAAGGCTACAGCCTTGTCTTACACCCTTCTTAATACGAGCACTTTGTTCTTGATCGTCCACTCTTATTATTCCCTCTTGGTTGTTGTACATATTGTATATGACCTGTCTCTCCTTATAGCTTACCCCTACTTTTTTCAGAATCTCGAACAGTTTGCACCATTTTATATTGTCGAACGCTTTTTCCAGGTCGACAAATCCTATGAAAGTGTCTTGATTTTTCTATAGCCTTGCTTCCATTATTAGCCGTAACGTCAGAATTGCCTCTCTCGTCCCTTTACTTTTCCTAAAGCCAAACTGATCATCACCTAGCGCATTCTCAATTTTCTTTTCCATTCGCTCTCTCCTCTGCATTTAACAGTGGAATTCCCGTTGCACTCTTAATGTTACCACCGTTGCTTTTAATGCACCAAAGGTTGTTTTGACTTTCCTGTATGCTGAGCCTGTGCTTCCTCAACAGAAACCGAAACAATGTTCACTTTGCTTCAGACATTGCCACAGTGTCCGTGTGGGCAGATGTCTTGCTGCAAACAAGCACACAACCTGACACAAGTCCTGTATGTCCATGTACAGCCAAGCGTCATATTCTCCAGCGCTGGTCACATAGAACAGTTGAGGACGTCCCGGGCACGGAGTGTGGCCATCTTGAGCCCATCGCTGCCATATTCGCACGACAATCGTGGTATCCCGACCAGCGACACACATATTCTGTCTCAGGGGGTTATAGAGTGGCAACTGGAAGGGCATCCGGTCACCCCTTAAATTAAGCTTGTCTTGGCGTTAATAGACATGCCGACCCTGCTCCGATGCAGTACAAAGGCACAAGAAAATGAAAAAAATTTGAAAGTTGTTTGTTTGTTAAAAGATCGGGATACCAACGACAGTAGCAGTATTGATGAATGATGAACTGCATTCTCGAGAGGCCACGTGCACGTTGCTGTCAAATTATGACAGTTGCTGGTAGGCATTTCTCCTTCCTACACGAGGCATAACACGATCTTCTAACAAACAAACAATATTCAAGAAACTTCCTGGCAGATTAAAACTGTCTGCCGGACCGAGACTCGAACTCGAGACCTTTGCCTTTCGCGGACATGTGCTCTACCACCTGAGCTACCCAAGCACGACTCACGCCCTGTCCTCACAGCTTCACTACTGCCAGTACCTTGTCTCCCACTTTCCAAATTTCACAGAAGGTCCCGAGTTCGAGTCTCGGTCCGGCACACAGTTTTAATCTGCCAGGAAGTTTCATATCAGCGCACACTAAGCTGCAGAGTGAAAATTTCTTTCTGGAAACCACGTTCAATTTTTTTTTTCGTTTTCTTGCGCCTTTGTCTTGCATCGGAGCAGAGTCGGCATGTCTATTAACGCCAAGACAAGGTTAGTTTAGCGGGTTCCCGGATGCCCTTCCAGTTGCCACTCAATTACCCCCTGGAACGGAATATGTGTGTACAGCAGATAACTTTCTGTAGCTGTCACAAAGGCGCAGCGGAAACGACTGCCACCCTGTGCAGCCCTTCTGACACACAGACACCGTCATACCGACATACATTTTATTTTCTGACAGTAGATTTAAACTATATGCAAATTTACGAATACTTTGATATATCACAAAGATCGATTCGACTATTATTCAGAAAACCTATGAAATTAATCGTCAACTGAACCACATCAAGCTACTTTTCCCTGCCAACCAGATATCGCCGCAGGCTTCCCTAACCACAGGATTGTTGGCTATTGAGGAGAGGAGTAATTTTCCGAGCTTTGACTTAAATATTTCTAGTAGTTTACGATGTGGCGAACAGCCATGAAGGCTGTTCGAGATGTTATTTTGAATTTCAGACCACGGCTTCTTCGTAGCAGATGGAAATCAGTCTGTCCCTCCCGTTTCAACAAGTTGCCGCCATTCCAGGGAAACCAGCTTCGGAACCGCGAGACCAGGTCTTGCAGGCCAGGACAAAACTTAACCGCCACTCTGGTCAAGTTGGCTACCGGACCGTTTTTCTGCAGGCGGACGCTTACTGGGTTGCTATATTCTTGGTAACAAAACTGATAGGACAGGCCTTCTCATCCTCAATTACTTGTTGTGGTTGTTTGGAGCAGGTACGTGGAGTTCAGAAGTTGCTGCCATCTGTGTGTATTTGTGCTTGTATACTATTCTCAAAAAAAAAAAAAAAGCCATGGACCTTACAACTGTAACGTTTTGCGTATCAACCGGTAGCCACGACAAAGCTAACCATGCTTGCTCGATAGTACTATGTATGCACCTGCCTGGGCCTCAGTTTATTATTCCTCGTGAATGATAATAATCATTACATTTCTTCTCCCAGTATACACCCTCTCTCTCTCTCATCAACGGCTGGACGAGTTGACACAACGCTCATTTCTGCTGCAGATAGTTCTCTTTGTCTTGTCCTGTCGCACGTGGTTTTTATGTATCAGGTTCGTGCTATTCCTGTGTGTGTAGTATCCGATATTTTAACTGTAAGAGACTACCTCGCATTTTCATGTGTGTGTGTGTGTGTGTGTGTGTGTGTGTGTGTGTGTGTGTGTGTGTGTGTGTGTGTGTGTGTGAATGTGTGTTTGTGGACATATACGAAAGATTTCAACACATCTTTCGGCCTACTGGTCTTTGGAATTCCCCTGTTTCTCTCAACCCCTTCATTAATAATCAGAAACACCTACCAGAGGAGATGAGATTCCGATACTGGCCAGAGAGAAGACAGCAGAAAATCAGCAGGCAAGGTCAAATGTACCTGTTAATTGGTAATCTGAAGTCAGACAGCCATTTTCATCTCTACCACCCATATAGCGTCATTCGTTCTTTTAAAAGAAAACCAACAGAATCTGCAACATCTATAGATGTAGTGTAATTCGTGTGAAAGTGAGCGAAAGTGTTCTCTGTTTGCGAATCGTGTAACTAAGACGTGACTTGGGCACCAGCACAGTGGGAAACCGCCTAATAACCACATAGAATCTGGCCAGCACACCGATCCTCGTCGCCAATCCGCCGGGAGGATTTGACCCATGGCCAGCGCAGCTTCCCGTCCCAGAAGCGGCGCCTTAACACACACATATGTCAAGGAGGTTCAAAATAAAGCACATACAAATGCTATTTCTTAATGAGAAACGCGATGTGTACCCTTTCCTTTCAAAGTGTGACTCCGTGATGATGTCACAAACTTTCATAAATGGTGCAGGAGGTAAATGTATCAATCTGAAGTAAGGGACCCTGGCGCGGAAACGATCGAGTCGAAAGTTATTAGCGAAATTCGTTCTGATACCTGTGGCGGTAGAATACATGTAGCGGTACTGTTGTTGCTAAGGTTGTAGGGTTTGCAACTTCCACAGGCGGTAGTGTAGACCAAAACAAGGAAAAAAATTCTTCGTAAATATGGGCTCTAAAACGTATACTTCGAGAGCTCTGAGCACTTGTCCATCTTAGATACTGTGAAACACATCTCTTCCAATCCAAGCTCTTTGATTTCCATATTTTTCAAGTAGATATTTGGTTCCCATATTTTCCAAGTAGGTAGTGTTGACCCCCAAAAAAAAAGAAATAAAAACAGGGAATGACAGTAAACATCAGCTCTAAAACGCATACTGTAAATGTTACGGGCACTTGTTCAGTAGAAGACATGCGTTTAACAGTATCGAAGCTATCAAAGTACACACTTTAGAGCCCATGTTACCTAGACATTCATTTCTTGTTTTTGCATATACTACCGTCTCTGAAAGTTGTCTACCCTAAAATCTTAGTAACAGCAGTACCGCTACATGGCCACTGTCAACGCCATCGGAACCATTTTGGCTTATAGCTTTCGATTCGATCGTTTCCTGTATGGGGACTGTTACCTCAAATTCGTACATTGACCGTTGTCCCTCACCGGAGAAAATTTGTAACATCATCACGGAAGCACCCTGTGTATAGAATGCGGGGAGCGATACTCCTACATACTTCGTGCGGTTTGGTCAAAAGCTAATTACACAGGTGTCCAAAATTAAAACAACAAACGGAATTTTTGTTAGGTTGCGTTTATTTTGCCACAAAATAGTATAAATAGGTGATAGTAAAGTAGAAACAACCTAAAGAATACAGAACGTGAACAGCTGTAACATGCGTAACGGTAGACAAAAATGTTCTTCGTTCTTTGCACACACATCCCGACAGCTGATTAATGTGCTCAGCATGAGGTGTGACCACCTCTGGCAGCAACACAGGCCTGACAACGACGGGATAGGCGGGAAATGAGGATGTCAAATTAAACACTATTCAGCAGTCAATTTTCAAACTTATTTTATTAGGCAACCAATTTCGGATCTTTATTATGCCATCTTCAGGCCCCTGCCCGAAGTGTAGGAATAATCTACCTTGCTTAGAGCCATTTTCACCATGGCGTAGTAAAGCGCCGTAACTGGTTGCATAATAAAATAAGGTTGAAAATTGACGGCTAGGAGGCGTTTAATTTGGCATCCTCAATCGAACTGCCGAGTCCCGCGATCATCGCTAAAAAGATGGACATACAGAGACTTACAGTGAATTATGTCATCAATTTCATGTTGAGGGAATGAAGCTCATTCTTCCTGCAGAGCTACTCGCAACTCTTGCGAAGTGATTGGTTGATGCTGACGTGATACAACCCGTCTCCGCAGTGCATCCCAGACATGCTCTATGGGATTCAAATCGGAAGATCGAGCAGGCCACGCCATGCGTGCAATATCTTCCATTTCTAAGAAAACATCAACCACCCGTGCTCTAAAAGGCCAAGCATTGTTGTCCATCAGTACAAGGTCAGGGCCCGCAGCACCTCGCAACAACCGCACATGGGGTCCCAAGATCTCGTCACGATACCTGGCAGCAGTTAAACTTTACCAATTCACCCGTACCGATTCGCCCGTGCAACTCCATGAAGAGCTGTTCGAGTGGTCACCATAATCCCTGCGCACATCTTTATGGATCTTTCTCAATATCGGTCTCTGTCCACAATGTTAGGGTCCCGAAATCGTTTCAACGTTCCCTCCAGATGCGAATCCGTCGAGAATCACTCTTCAGACCAAATCCAGACTCATCTGTGAGAAGAACACTGGACCACTGTTCGACTGTCCAGATGGCATGTTGACGACTCCGCTCTAGAAGTTCCATTCTGTGAAGTCGCGTCAGAGGTACAAATACAACAAAACTCCGACAGTAAAGGCCACTCTGCGGAAGGCTTCTGCACAGCGTTTGCCTCGTCACAACACTTCCAATGGACACTCCGAGATCAGATGCCCGTTGCCGTGTAGTATTAACGCGGTACCGTTGTACCCCTAGGGTCAAATACGGGCTTCTCAGTCTGATCTCACACATGCTCGGCCCTGCCCTTCTCTTTGGGATACAGTTTCGGTCTCTATAAACTCTCTCCGAGAATCAACAGAACGATTCACCTTAAGCCATCGGGCCAGTTTGTAACTGCTCTGCTTTCATTCTTCCCAAGCGTCTCCACTGCAGAGTTTGGCGGGCGTCTTCTCCGTGCCACACTGCACCGTCTGTGAGTGTGTACACAGCAATTGTGGATATGAGATTACCCGACAAATCTGGTGGGTGCCCTGACGTCATCGCTGGCATGGTTCCCCATTGATCGGAATGCCATATTGGTGCAGAACACGATCGGAAGGACATACACTGAAATGATTTGCATGATTATATCGTGAACTGCACACAAGAAGGGGAATAAGCGATTTGTTGCTTTAATTTTGGACGCCAGTGTATTTTCATATCGAAGCTTGTAGCACTTTTCATGGCAATTTGACATTTGTCGTGCGCCGCATTCGTGGTTTTGTAATTTTAATTGCCAACATTGTTAAGAGGAGAGGTGTAAGAGAGAGAGCTCACACTGTCTCGGTACGGACCGGCAGCGGTGCCCTTGTGCAGCCTGCGGCGGCGGCGCCGGAAGCGCCGCGTGTGGACGGCGACGGCGGCGGACACCACCTCGTTGCTGACGTCACGGCCGAGAGGCAGCGTCACGCTCGGCACCTCTTCGGGCTGCGCTTGCGGCTGATGCTGCGGCTGCGGTTGTTGCTGCTGCACGACGGGGCGCCTTCTCGCGACCGAGCCCATCTGCCTGTACACCCGCTCCTGCGCAGAACATCAACACAAGAGGGTACAACACTAGCTGGCAGCTACTTACAGTTTCTAGTGACATCTGTAACTCTGCAGAAACAAATGAGCAATTAAGTTTCAAGTTCGAAGACTCTCACGCTTCTATAACATCGTGACACTTAAATACACTACTGGCCATTAAAACTGCTACACCAAGAAGAAACGCAGATGATAAACAGGTATTCACTGGGCAAATATATTATACTAGAACTGAATTGTGACTACATTTTCACGCAATTTGGGTGCATAGATCCCGAGAAATCAGTACCCAGAACAACCACCTCTGGCCGTAATAACGGCCTTAATACGCCTGGGCATTGAGTCAAACAGAGCTTGGATGGCGTGTACAGGTATAGCTGCCCATGCAGCATCAACACGATACCGCAGTTCATCAAGAGTAGGGACTGGCATATTGTGACGAGCCAGTTGCTTGGCCACCATTGACCAGATGTTTTCAATTGGTGAGAAATCTGGAGAATGTGCTGGCCACGGCAGCTGTCGAACATTTTCTGTATCCAGAAAGGCCCGTACAGGACCTGCAACATGCGGAGGTGCATTATCCTGCTGAAATGTAGGGTTTCGCAGGGATCGAATGAAGGGTAGAGCCACGGGTCGTAACACATCTGAAATGTAACGTCCACTGTTCAGAGTGCCGTCAATACGAACAAGACGTGACCGAGACGTGTAACCAATGGCACACCATACCATCACGCCGGGTAATACGCCAGTATGGCGATGACGAATACACGCTTCCAATGTGCGTTCACCGCGATGTCGCAAAACACGGATGCGACCATCATTATGCTGTAAACAGAACCTGGATTCATCGGAAAAATTTCGTTTTTCCATTCGTGCACCCAGGTTCGTCGTTGTGTACACCATCGCAGGCGCTCCCGTCTGTAATGCAGCGTCAAGGGTAACCAAAGCCATGGTCTCCAAGCTGATAGTCCATGCTGCTGCATTGGTCGTCGTACTGTTCGTGCAGATGGTTGTTGTCTTGCAAACGTCCCCTTCTGCTGACTCAGAGATCGAGACGTGGCTGCACGATCCGTTACAGCCATGCGGATAGGATGCCTGTCATCTCGACTGCTAGTGATACGAGGCCGTTGAGATCCAGCACGGCGTTCCGTATTACCCTCCTGAACCCACCGATTCCATATTCTGCTAAAAGTCATTGGAGCTCGACCAATGCGAGCAGCAATGTCGCGATACGATAAACCGTAATCGTGATGCCGATAGGCTACAATCCGACCTTTATCAAAGTCGGAAACGTGATGGTACGCATTTCTCCTCCTTACACGAAGCATCGCAACAACGTTTCACCAGGCAACGCCGGTCAACTGCTGTTTGTGTATGAGAAATCGGTTGGAAACTTTCCTCATGTCAGCACGTTGTAGGTGTCGCCACCGGCGCCAAACTTGTGTGAATGCTCTGAAAAGCTAATGATTTGCATATCACAGCATCTTCTTCCCGTCGGTTAAATTTCGCGTCTGTAGCACGTCATCTTCGTGGTGTAGCAATTTTAATGGCCAGTAGTGTACTTCTTGAAATTGTGGAAGATCTATACCAGATGGAGGTGGGGACTGACAGGGGTTTTATCAACGAACAATTATGATACTGGTGGGTCATGTACACTCCTGGAAATGGAAAAAAGAACACATTGACACCGGTGTGTCAGACCCACCATACTTGCTCCGGACACTGCGAGAGGGCTGTACAAGCAATGATCACACGCACGGCACAGTGGACACACCAGGAACCGCGGTGTTGGCCGTCGAATGGCGCTAGCTGCGCAGCATTTGTGCACCGCCGCCGTCAGTGTCAGCCAGTTTGCCGTGGCATACGGAGCTCCATCGCAGTCTTTAACACTGGTAGGATACCGCGACAGCGTGGACGTGAACCGTATGTGCAGTTGACGGACTTTGAGCGAGGGCGTATAGTGGGAATGCGGGAGGCCGGGTGGGCGTACCGCCGAATTGGTCAACACGTGGGGCGTGAGGTCTCCACAGTACATCGATGTTGTCGCCAGTGGTCGGCGGAAGGTGCACGTGTCCGTCGACCTGGGAACGGACCGCAACGACGCACGGATGCACGCCAAGACCGTAGGATCCTACGCAGTGCCGTAGGGGACCGCACCGCCACTTCCCAGCAAATTAGGGACACTGTTGCTCCTGGGGTATCGGCGAGGACCATTCGCAACCGTCTCCAGGAAGCTGGGCTACGGTCCCGCACACCGTTAGGCCGTCTTCCGCTCACGCCCCAACATCGTGCAGCCCGCCTCCATTGGTGTCGCGACAGGCGTGAATGGAGGGACGAATGGAGACGTGTCGTCTTCAGCGATGAGAGTCGCTTCTGCCTTGGTGCCAATGATGGTTGTATGCGTGTTTGGCGCCGTGCAGGTGAGCGCCACAATCAGGACTGCATACGACCGAGGCACACAGGGCCAACACCCGGCATCATGGTGTGGGGAGCGATCTCCTACACTGGCCGTACACCACTGGTGATCGTCGAGGGGACACTGAATAGTGCATGGTACATCCAAACCGTCATCGAACCCATCGTTCTATCATTCCTAGACCGGCAAGGGAACTTGCTGTTCCAACAGGACAATGCACGTCCGCACGTATCCCGTGCCACCCAACGTGCTCTAGAAGGTGTAAGTCAACTACCCTGGCCAGCAAGATCTCCGGATCTGTCCCCCATTGAGCATGTTTGGGACTGGATGAAGCGTCGTCTCACGCGGTCTGCACGTCCAGCACGAACGCTGGTCCAACTGAGGCGCCAGGTGGAAATGGCATGGCAAGCCGTTCCACAGGACTACATCCAGCATCTCTACGATCGTCTCCATGGGAGAATAGCAGCCTGCATTGCTGCGAAAGGTGGATATACACTGTACTAGTGCCGACATTGTGCATGCTCTGTTGCCTGTGTCTATGTGCCTGTGGTTCTGTCAGTGTGATCATGTGATGTATCTGACGCCAGGAATGTGTCAATAAAGTTTCCCCTTCCTGGGACAATGAATTCACGGTGTTCTTATTTCAATTTCCAGGAGTGTATATATTGAGGAAACCCGAAAGACCACCACAATAAGAGTGGAGTTCTCTTGTCTTTGAGTATTATGAGGACAGACCTCATTTTGGGTCACCAGTGTACTCACTGCTTTTATGTGCCCCGCCAACTTCTTCATCTAAGAGTAGGCTTGAACCTACGTGCTCTGTTATACAGGGTGTCCCACGAGAAATGATCAGTATTCAGGAATACGACAGAAACGACCATTCGAAGCAAAAAAAAAGTCTGATAAAGATTGGCTCTAAAATTCACACCTTAAAAGCTATGATCATTTGTTCGTCTTTGAAACACATCCCTTGCACTGCACAATTGCTCAAAGCTCTTGAGGTATGCATCTTAGAGCCTATGTTTTTCCTTGTTCTGGTCCAAACTACCTCTCCCCAAAATCTGGAAATCAAAGAGCTTTGTTTCAGAGTATAGTAGATGAAGAAGTGCTCATAGCCATTAAGGTATGCAGTTTAGACCCCATCTTTACTAGACTCTTTAGCTTCGAATGGTCGATCCTATCATATCCCTGAATGTTGACCGTGAATATTGACCACTTCTATTGGGACACCCTATGTACTGATTGTATTCCAATCTCTCTTCCTTCAGGATCTATGCTCTACAGGTTTCTCTGGTACTATGGAAGATATTCCCCGATTTCTTAACGTATGCTCTGTCATCCTGCTCCTTCTTGTTGTATTTATTATATATTTCTCTCAGCACCGATTATGCAGAGAATCTCCTCATTCCTTATTTTATCAGTCCACCTAATTTTTAATTTCCTCCTATGGCACCACGCCTCAAACGTTTCAGTTATCTCATTTTAGAATTTTCCCACAGTCCATGATTGCATTTCATGCAAAGCTGTGCTTCAAACCTACATCCTCACAAATTTCTTTCTCAAATTAAATCCTATGTTTGATACTAGTAAACTTCTCTTGGCCAGGAATGCCTTTTTTTCTATTGCTACTCTGCTTTTTATCTCTTCCTTGCTCCGTTTATCAAGGGTTCTTTGGCTGTTCGTTAACGTCGTTGCATTTAAGCATTGCTTGAAACCGTGGAAGATCTAAATCAGAGAGGAGTGGGGGCTGACAGGTATTTTTAACGTACTATTTAAGACTATGGTGGATCAAGGACACACTGAGAAAGCCCGAAATACGACCACAGAATGAGTGGAATTTTCGTGACTTCGAGGAATATCTTCTCTCCTTCTCCTTCTCTCTCTCCCTCTCCCTCTCTCTCTCCCTCCTTCTCTCTCTCTCTCTCTCTCTCTCTCTCTCTCTATCTCTCTCTCTCCCTCTCTCTCTCTCTCTCCCTCTCTCTCTCTTCATTTCAGAGTAGCTCCTATATCTTACGTCCTCAATTATACAATATACTGAATGTATTCCCCTGGCTTGTCTACAGTGTTTACCCTCAACAGCTCCCTCTAATAGCATGTTAACTATTCCGTAATGTCTCAACACATTTCCTATTCATCCTGTTCCCTTTTGTTGCGTTTTTCATATATTTCTCTCATCGCCGATTATACAGACAAAATGCTCATTTCTTATTCCTTCATGTGATACTTTGCTTCCAAGGAAGCAGAATTCCCTAACTTCGTCAATTTCGTGGACAACAATTTTGTCATTACGTCTGTCGCTAGTCTTATTTCTGCTGCACCTCATTACTTTCATGTTTCTTCGGCTTACTCACAAACCACATTCTGTTCTCGTTAGACTATTAATTCCACTCAGCGGATCCCATATTCCTCCTTCATTTTTCGCTTAGGACAGCTACAGCGTAAGCCAATCTTTATAGCTTACGTCTATTTTGCTCAGAATTTCTAACATCTGGCTCAGCGTCTAATCCATGAATATTGTCACATGGGTTTCTCTCTTATCTTTTACGTCCTGCTCAAGATACGACGAGTTTTGAAGGTGTAGTCACTGTTCCCACCTTACTCTGACGCCTAATGGATTGCACAACTGACTGGAATTAGAAACGAAATCCGAAGAAAATTTGACAGTATAGTTCTTAGACTTCGGAACGCCGCAGCTTCCAAACTGGGAGCTATTTCTCGGAAATTGGTTCGTTTGTCATCCTACACAACACATTGTGTGCGTTCTCGGTTTTTTTTCTGTACATCCTGCACGATTAGAACTGAAAAACAAGTAAATAAATAAACACTGCAGTCTTAGGATTTAGGCGTTAGTTCTTGTGATTTAATGCAGGACTACACTATGCTAAAATTTTGTAAACGTCGGTAAAAACAGTCAACCGACGAGGAGTACGTATAGAAACTTGCTTTTTTGTCGTTCTGTGGTTCTATGTGGAGCAAGACAAGCCACCTACTGAAACGACGCAAGATCAAACCGATATTCGGCTACTGACGAAAATCCGTCAATTACTGAGATCAGTTACGTATCAGGTCTCAAAATGTCTGCAAGATCCTTGCGCGGGCACCAGAAACGTCACAGCCGTCAGCTAGTGTATACAAGGGCCGTACCAGCAGTCCACTGGCAGTCACACCACTTGACAGTGGCCAAGGAGTGGTTGGCCGAAAGCTCGTGTAATTTTAATCACTTGATTTATTCGGTGTTATCGCTTCGGAATTGTGCGTTATTACAACAGTTTTAATTGTTTTAAAGTAATCAGGATATTTAAGAAAACTTGTATTGTGATCTCAGGACAAACTGGAATATTTCAAGAACAACTGCTGCTACCTATGCAAATGAAGCCTCAAAAAGAGCGTCTTTTCCAGGCGTAGATATCTTGGGCATAGTTAGTTACATTGGTGTGATATGTAGTTCCATGGGTGTGATATCTAGCTGTCATAAAGACTTCCCTAATCAAGTACTAAACTTATGACATTTAGGGAACAGAATATTCTATGAAAGGAAAGGAGGTACCAATCAGGTCATGCTTTCTAATGTTGATGATGAGAGGTGCGAGGAGCATAGGGAACGATGCGGGAGACCCGCACCGCCGATTAGGCAAGGTCCTAGCGGAGGTAGTTTGCCATTGCCTTCCTAATGAAGACGACACAACAATACATAGTCATCGAACCCGGGAATCGAACCCGGGACCCCGTGCGCTGGAAGCGAGAACGCTACCGCAAGACCACGAGCTGCGGACTTACTTTCTAAAGAAAAATTGAAAATTAAAAAAAAATTAAAAATGCGAAAAAAATTGGTTCAAATGTTGTGTGAAGTGATCAGTGTAAAAGCAAGGGTTGAAATAGATAAGCGAAACATGTTACGCACTTATCTTTCTATACATGCGTATCGAGGCCGTCACCCTATTTTATTTCTTACTTTTAGACAAAGCATTTCACAAAACATTTGACCAATTGTCTATTTGAAGGGGTTGAAAAATCAGCCAACCAATTGCAAACAAATTGATCTGAGTTTCAATATTTCTAAAACTATCTTCGTAAGAAGGACTGGGCCTTGTTAAATCACATGATGGTTCATTAGATTATATGAAGCCGAGCGGCTCTTCTCGTATACAAAATTGACAAAACAAGAATTATCCCAAGCCATGGCTCTAGAAAACAGCCAGATTACATATATCGTGCTTCAGAATGAATGCTCACTAGTAAGTAAATGCCCACAGGTAGAGGCTCTCGTCAACATAAAATTGTTGTAGGAGTCACAGGACGAAACGTTTGTGTGACAAGAGCCCCTACCTGTGTGCATTTATTAGTGACCATTCATTCTGAAGTACGATATGTGTAATCTGGCTGCTATCTAAAGCCATGGCTTGGGATAATTGTTGTTTTGTCAATTTTATAAATGACAAGATCTGCTCGGCTCCATCTAATCTAATGTACCATCATGTGATGTAACAAGGCCCACTCCTTCTGAAGAAAATATTTTCAGAAATATCGAAACCTAAGTCAAGGGCTAATAAACCTTTGTTTTGAAACTGAGTGGCTGATTTTTCAACCGCATCAGATTTACACAGTGCTGTTTCGCAGCCATGTTTAAGATGGTTCAAATGGCTCTGAGCACTATGCGACTTAACTTCTGAGGTCATCAGTCGCCTAGAACTTAGAACTAATTAAACCTAACTAACCTAAGGACATCACACACATCTATGCCCGAGGCAGGATTCGAACCTGCGACCGTAGCGGTCACGCGGTTCCAGACTGAAGCGCCTTTAACCGCACGGCCACACCGGCCGGCCCCATGTTTAAGCTTTTGATTTTCCTTTTCTTCTTGTCATTACGATGATTTTTGTGGCTGAAACTGGTAGACATTAAACAGTTTTTTTTTTTTTCAAACAACAATTTTGTATGATCAAGACCTCTTTTTATAATATTTACGAGCTATGTCCGCCCCTATAGCTGAGTGGTCAGCGGGGCGGTCTGTCACGCCAAAGGGCCCGGATTCGACTCCCGGGTGGGTCGGAGATTTTTCTCCTCTCAAAGACTGGGTGTTGTGTTGTCCTCATTATCATTTCACCGTCATCGGCGGAAGGCAACGGGAAACCACCAGTGGAATCACTTCCCTAGACGCTCATGTGGTGGACCTCTCTGACGAGGCTTTCCCCGTGACAAGACCTGCCGTAAGGCACAACACAAAGTTCTTACGAGCTACGAAGCACGATGTTCATGAAATCTATTGGTAATAAAGGTATGATGAGGCGAGAACTGCGATCAGATGCTGCCTTGCAAGCGGTGACTTACCCTGCGGAGATGCAGTGTTGCGATGGCGGGCAGCTGGTCGAGGTGAGGGTAGTGGAAGGAGGCGCCGGGGTGCGACGGCTCCCGGGACGTGATGCGAGATACGGGGTGGGCCGGGTCGCTCGGCCAGTTGGGCGCCGTAAACGTCATCCCGTCGTCCGTGCCGGCGTCCAGCAGCGGCAGCTGCAACCCACACAACGCTGCACTGCGTGGTCCGCGGTACCTACGAGGGCTGCTGAAAAGGTTTGATCATCATCTCCAAAAAACAAGCTCTTTTTACGCAGCAGGTACATGTCTGCCGTCCTATTAGGCATTGAAATCCCCGCGACACAATACCGGAGCACACCGTTAGAAGAGCCAAAACAAAATGGTGTAGCCCACAGAAAAAAAATGAGTCTTGTCAAATAATTGGTTTACTGCTTTTGAATGGGAGCAACGCTGCAGCAATTAATGCTAACCTCATGAGAGTGTACAGCAACAATACACCATCACATGACCCAGTGGTTAGGTGGAGTAGACGATTTCTTTTCGGTGAAATATGTCTTAATGATAAAGGACGAACTGACAGGCAGCCTCTATGTGAAGAAGCCGTAAACACAAGGGCAGTGGAGCTGCTGGTTCTTGACTGTTGGCTCATCGTAATCGAGGCGATACTGGAGAATGTGCAAATCACTTCCGACTTACTTTTCAGCTTCTAGTACGACACTTTGAACACGATAAAGTTCGCAGCCCACTAGGATTTGCGACAGTTCGCATCCAAACAAAAATCCTGCCGAACTCTAGAAGTGGTGGAAATGCTGTAGCTGTGTTAGGCCGATCCACATGAGTTCTTCAGCCATCTAATCATCATGTTCTGTGTGTATCATTATTACCCTGAGACGAAAAAGGAATGGAGGCAGTGTGTTCACGGCAGCCGAAAAAGAAGACGCAACAATCAACAGGCAAGTTAATGCTGAGTTTTTCTAGAATTCTTGGTCTGGTGATAATAGATTATGCTCATAAGGACCAGACAGGCGCAAGAGCCTACTACCACGATGTTCTAACGAAGTTACGAGAGCCTGTCAAATGAGGTGTAGAAGGGTGCTGCTCAAAGGGTCGGTTTTTCTCCACAACAACGATGGCAAAGGGACTTTCCAACAGGAAAATCCAGATTGGTACAGCCAAGATCACGGCCAACTCAAGCATCATTTTAAAAATTGAGTGGCATTGAAGGGTGAACAGATAGAGAAGGGTTAATACCATCACTAAGTTTCCCTTTTTCGAGATAATAATTAAATCCTTTCTTACAGTCCCTCTTACTGTGAAGAAAAGAAATCTCTATTCTCCTTGGATGAAACAGTATACTAAGTTACATAATGAAAACCAGTTCTCCAGTCGACGATTCCTTCAGTAATCCTTGTATTCAAGAACTATCATATTAACTGCTACAGTAAATCGAAAAGATAAATGGCAATACTTAGGACAATTAATGCAATCCAGTGGATTGGGTAAAGGAGTAATCAAAGGAAAAGCCACAAGTAATATATCTCAATTGTAAACTAACACAGAACAGGTACATGAATCGAGCGAAATGTACAAGACCAACGTGAGGTACTACAATTCAGTTATAAAACCAGGAATCTATGATTCGGAGTATTACATTTTAAATAAAAATTGACAGTTGGAAGAACTTGAAAAAAGGGTAAGAACGATTCGCAGGAAAATTCTGGGATCCCAGAGGACTACTGATGGAACTTGGAAGAACAATAAAAACAAGCTCTACATATACACCGAAAAGATCAAGGACTTAATGCGGAAACGACGTTTTAAATTTTATGGACACCTGGAAGAATGGACAAAAACCAACCGAGCGAAAATATCTTCCATTTCGCCACATCAATCAAATAAAAGTCTACATAGATACAAGACGTCAAAAGACGTGCTCAACGAACACTAGAGACGTTCCGAAACAGAGAAGAGTTCAAAACAAATTCAACAGCATGAAACCATTTGAAGAGAAACTACTGAAAAGGAGATCTATGGGCTACGTTTCGTCGGAAGAGAGAAAGAAAAAAGTAAAATAATGCTGCGATTCTGGAAACAGGGGGACAGAATGGCTAAGAATCTCTAAGATTCTTTAAGATACTGATCTTAAATTGAATTATATTGTAATATTGTTAAGCAGTAAAGCTAATTCTAGTACAAGATGCAATTCTCGTTAGTGCGTACACGTTCAACTGCGAGTTAACAGGTCTAGAAACGCATTTTGCCTGCCAGGTTGAGCGAACGGACGGGTTCAGGCCTACCTTCGTGACGTAGGCGCCGCGACCTGTCTTTCTCGTGGGCCTCAGCTGATGTTAAACTCAACTTTTAACCACAGGAACGTCCCGCAGCACATGCGTGGAAGGTCTTTCTGCGGTTACCGGCAGAGGGCACTACGAGCGTCTGGCCGCATCGCGTATTGCTGTTGCTGACATGTTAAATTTCGACTTCGCCGCGCGATTATCTATCTTGGTCTAACTCTCGACTGGAAACTAACATGGAAACTTCACATATTAACCATCCAACAGAAATCCCACAGTAAATTAAAACTACTAACAGGCCGAACTTGGGGATTACACCCCTCCACTATTCTCCACACCTGCAACACCCTGATCCGATCCATTCTCTGCTATGCAAATGTTGCATGGATCTCCGCCCCAGCAAAGTTCTATAAGTACCTCTAAACCTTCGAACGCCATGTACTCCGGCTCGCTTTCGGAATCCGTTTACTTTTCTCCATATGGATCCTTTCCGAGGTCGTAAAATTCCCACCGCTCCTCAACCACATAGAACACCTCTATATATCCTGTAATGTCCTCAAACTGGATTTCAATAACCTCATTGTCTCCCATCTGATACTTCCCTAGTGTGCTGCTGCACCTATACAAACACATTCCCGTATCAGGGCTCCTCTGTTCTTTTTCTTCTCCATCCATCCCCATCCCTTTTCTCATGTAACCACTACACTATCAACACACCACACTACTCCTCACCCTCTGTCTTTCCCACCTTCTATATTTTACACTATCCACCTCTCATCTCTATGGGACATATTCTCTCCTCCCACAACACTTCTCATCCAGTGTAGGTCCTTCTGATTTTAAAAGAAACTGTAGTGGTGCAGTGTTTTCTATCAGAAGAATTTCATTATTCTGCAGTGTGTTTTTAAAATGCATATATATTTTCGTTTTTAATCGCCTTCTTATTGATTTTTAATTTAAAATAGAAAAACAACCCTAATGTTTGTTTCTCATTATGTTATGCATTTTTTTTTAATTTGCTTGGCTGAAGAGCGGAATATTGTACCGCTAACAGCAGCCCCCTCCCTGCTCATATGAGACGAGGGATCGAAACAATAATAAAGTAAAAGAAAAATCGCGAGTATCATCAGGCTCGTCTTTCAGCACTAAAAACAGCAACTGCCACCGTCTGAAGATGTCAAACAGTTACATAGACGAAGTACTGTAGGATCTGTACAATATGATCCGGCGGCAAACCCGAAAGGGGCATTTGAAAGAAACGATTTGGAAAAAAGTTTTCCCCAAATGGTCAGCATGTTTGCAACACAGTGAAGTACCAAAGTCAAATGTGTAATTAAATTTATCACGTATGTCACTGAAGTATCTTCAAATCGATTAGAAGTGATCAGGCGTTCTTGTTCTTTTTCTTGTACGTGGATTAGGCTACGAGCCTGTTCCATCAAAACAAATTATCGTTTCATAAGTGTTTAATTTTCTTATTTCGCTTATCCCATTTTATTTATAATTTAAGACCTGTTTCGACAAATTTTTGGAAAACCTTGTGTTGCCCATCATTTGCACTTGTTCAGCCAACATGTTGAGGTAAATTTTCTTTTCCTTTCAGTTACTTACATTTTAAGTACTAGTTTATTTTTGCTTCTTATGTGATCTACTCTATGGTATTTCATCTCCGAATTTTTCCCAGTATACGCGTGTTTTCATACATGCAGCTAATTCCGTCAAGACAGCGTATCATGCATCCTGGAAGAATAATTTATATTTTATATGAAAATGAAAACGTACCTTTCACTCCAGCCACGAAACGTCTTTTAATATCATCAGCGTTCAGTGCTCAGCTGACACTTCTGTGCTTCCTCTTCAGAACCTATTATGCTAGCGTTCACTTGCACCAAAAGTACGCAAATACCAGTAGTAAATGAAAAACGATGCAGGGAATAACGGTAGAAATCAACAAAATGTTGCTAGTTACATTAGTCAGTAAATTAAATTAAAAAATACTCATTTCCAGATGGAGAGCACTAGTATTCATTCCGTAAAATGATACAGACATGTCACCCACGTAATAAGCTGAGTATACAAAGGTCGTTCACTTACGTCTATTGAGAGCGAGTCAATCCATTTGCCATGCTTGCAGAGTGGAAGGCTGTCCAGTCCAACAAACCAGTCTGGTGACGGAATGAGGCGAACCACCACGGACAGCTGCAAAGGAAAATTAACATTATCAGCACTAATGTCACTTCCGTAATATGTAATGTTTCTAAGCAAGAAAATCCAATTATTTTTGTAGCAGAAGTGCCAGAAATGAGATAATATTCGACTATACAATGATTACAGTAGATAGACTCATTTATTGTGCCTACTTCATATTCACCTCATTATGTAAAATCTCCTGTAGTGTGAGCCTCACGGAAATCTTTATTCCTAGCATCCTCCACTGACCACCAAGTATTTGTAGACTCCTGGTAATAGCTTAAGATGATAAATAATTTATGTATAGATTTGACTGAAATAAATTCTCTGCCAATAACATGGCAAAGATGAACTGCCGGATTGTTCATCTAGGCACCATCTAGCAACGAAATACCGATGACATGGAGCACTATCCCAATGGTACATGGCATCTTCATGAGGATATACTAATGCCAGAAAGGAAGTAACGTCATGAATGCCCATATAACGTACACTTGTCGTTGATCCCTTCAGCCGGACAGTACAGCCTAACTGCCATTATGTCAACACGATCCAAACCATAACTGAGCCCCCTGTCGGAAACAACGTTGTTCACACGCAACATCCGTAGCTTCGCGGTTGTTGTTGTTGTGGTCTTCAGTCCTGAGACTGGTTTGATGCAGCTCTCCATGCTACTCTATCCTGTGCAAGCTTCTTCATCTCCCAGTACCAACTGCAACCTACATCCTTCTGAATCTGCTTGGTTTATTCATCTCTTGGTCTCCCTCTACGATTTTTACCCTCCACGCTGCCCTCCAATACTAAATTGGTGATCCCTTGATGCCTCAGAACATCTCCTACCAACCGATCCCTTCTTCTAGTCAAGTTGTGCCACAAACTTCTCTTCTCCCCAATCCTATTCAATACCTCCTCATTAGTTACGTGATCTACCCGTCTAATCTTCAGCATTCTTCTGTAGCACCACATTTCGAAAGCTTCTATTCTCTTCTTGTCCAAACTGGTTATCGTCCATGTTTCACTTCCATACATGGCTACACTCCATACAAATACTTTCAGAAACGACTTCCTGACACTTAAATCTATACTCGATGTTAACAAATTTCTCTTCTTCAGAAACGATTTCCTTGCCATTGCCATCTACATTATATATCCTCTCTACTTCGACCATCATCAATTATTTTACTCCCTAAATAGCAAAACTCCTTTACTACTTTAAGTGTCTCATTTCCTAATCTAATTCCCTCAGCATCGCCCGATTTAATTTGACTAGATTCCATTATCCTCGTTTTGCTTTCGTTGATGTTCATCTTATATCCTCCTTTCAAGACACTGTCCATTCCGTTCAACTGCTCTTCCAAGTCCTTTGCTGTCTCTGACAGAATTACAATGTCATCGGCGAACCTCAAAGTTTTTACTTCTTCTCCACGAATTTTAATACCTACTCCGAATTTTTCTTTTGTTTCCTTTACTGCTTGCTCAATATACACATTGAATAACATCGGGGAGAGGCTACAACCCTGTCTCACTCCTTTCCCAACCACTGCTTCCCTTTCATGCCCCTCGACTCTTATAACTGCCATCTGGTTTCTGTACAAATTGTAAATAGCCTTTCGCTCCCTGTATTTTACCCCTGCCACATTCAGAATTTGAAAGAGATTATTCCAGTTAACGTTGTCAAAAGCTTTCTCTAAGTCTACAAATGCTAGAAACGTAGGTTTGCCTTTTCTTAATCTTTCTTCTAAGATAAGTCGTAAGGTTAGTATTGCCTCACGTGTTCCAACATTTCTACGGAATCCAAACTGATCTTCCCCGATGTCCGCTTCTACCAGTTTTTCCATTCGTCTGTAAAGAATTCGCGTTAGTATTTTGCAGCTGTGACTTATTAAACTGATAGTTCGGTAATTTTCACATCTGTTAACACCTGCTTTCTTTGGGATTGGAATTATTATATTCTTCTTGAAGTCTGTGGGTATTTCGACTGTCTCATACATCTTGCTCACCAGATGGTAGAGTGTTGTCATGACTGGCTCTCCCAAGGCCATCAGTAGTTCTAATGGAATGTTGTCTAGTCCCGGGGCCTCGTTTCGACTCAGGTCTTTCAGTGCTCTGTCAAACTCTTCACGCAGTATCTTATCTCCCATTTCATCTTCATCTACATCCTCTTCCATTTCCATAATATTGTCCTCAAGTACATCGCCCTTGCATAAACCCTCTATGTACTCCTTCCACCTTTCTGCCTTCCCTTCTTTGCTTAGAACTGAGCTCCTGATATTCATACAAGTGGTTCTCTTCTCTCCAAAGGTCTCTTTAATTTTCCTGTAGGCTGTATCTATCTTACCCCTAGTGAGACAAGCCTCTACATCCTTACATTTGTCCTCTAGCCATCCCTGCTTAGCCCTTTTGCACTTCCTGTCGATCTCATTTTTGAGACGTTTGTATTCCTTTTTACCTGCTTCATTTACTGCAATTTTATATTTTCTCCTTTCATCAATTAAATTCAATATTTCTTCTGTTACCCAAGGATTTCTATTAGCCCTCGCCTTTTTACCTACTTGATCGTCTGCTGCCTTCACTACTTCATCCCTCAGAGCTACCCATTCTTCTTCTACTGTATTTCTCTCCCCCATTCCTGTCAATTGTTCCCTTATGCTCTCCCTGAAACACTCTACAACCTCTGGTTCTTTCAGTTTATCCAGGTCCCATCTCCTTAAATTTCCACCTTTTTGCAGTTTCTTCAGTTTCAATCTGCAGTTCATAACCAATAGATTGTGGTCAGAATCCACATCTGCCCCTGGAAATGTCTTACAATTTAAAACCTGATTCCTAAAACTCTGTCTTACCATTATATAATCTATCTCCAGTCAAATTCAAGGACCCATGTCCTCGATACAACTGAAGGCGGGACTCATCGGTCCATGCTACATGCTGCCACTGTTCCATGGTCCAGAATCGGTACTGACAGACCCATACCAGTCGTTGAGTTCTGAGACTAGATGTTTGCAAAAGGGGCAAAAGTATGAAATATTTTGTATAAGCGGCGTTGGACGGTGTTCGTTTAAGTTAAGAACTGCAATACTTAATACACAGTCGTACTTGTTATTTTTATTTTTGACTGCCAGTTTCGGTCAAATTATCAACATCCTCGGGTCATCTGCATTAAAGGAGAACAGAAAACATGTATTCAACTGTGCATGCCACAATTGCAGTAGTTAATCTTTCTCGAGTCATTCGTAGGCTGCTGATGCCGATGCGTTCAGTCTTGGCAGAAATGCGCTCCTGACACCCCAATTCAGATCGGCGGCGATCTAACTTGGCAGACCGTCCTTTGCCATGTACGGTTCTGTGGAGGCGACGTGATGTCCGTTCTTCAAACACTTCTGATCACCTTTTAAGGTGATTTACGATTGTAGAAACATAGTTCCTGCGATACTGAAGAACCAATTAGGCACTGGTGATCTCAGAAATTCGAATAATTTGCATCATGTGTCGTTCACCGTTTATCATTCAATGTTAAAAGTCGGATAACTCCATATCCACTATGCACCTCTCTACAACAGACTACATTCGCACCATAAGCCGCATTTAATTGTATGACTATGGAGTTCTATAACGTATGTCTCCATTTCGGACTTTTGGGGCCAATCAATTTAGATATACTAAACAAAACAAAAAACAAAAATAAGTATATTCCCTAGTAATGCGTCAACGTTGGTAAGCTCGCTGCACGAAATATTAATAAAGGAGCGCAATAGTCACTTTGAAAGGCTGATGTAAGTCATGCCACTGAAGTGGTGTGTAAATCCTAATTGGTTGTATGGAATCAGCGACGTAACACATGACGACTTAGAGACGACACAGAATGGCCGAAAGAGGCGTCGTATTAAGATGTTATCATTACTACACGAAAGAGGAGTATGGTGGACAACGAAAGTGTTTAAACTCAGAAGAGAGTTCCTAGAGCCACTCTGTAGCTATTCTGAACGTGTGATGTGTCGCATTGTCCTGCTGGAATTGCCCAAGTCCGTCGGACATAAATGGATGCAGGTGACCAGACAGGATATTTACGTACGGGTCACCTATCAGAGTCATATCTAGTCGTACTAGGGCCCCCGTATCACTCCAACTGCACACACCCCACACAATTAAAGAGCCGCCACCAGCTTGAACTGTCCCCTGCTAGCATGCAGGGTCCATTGATTCATGAGGTTGGCTCCATACCCCTCGATGCAATTTGTAACGGCACTCGTCCGACCAAGCAACATGTTTCCAGTCATCAACAGTCCAATGTCGGTATTGACGGGCCCAGGTAAAGAGCAAAGCTTTGCGTCGTGCAGTCATCAAGGGTACACGAGTGGGCCTTCGGCTCCGAAATCCCATACCGATGATGTTCGTACGCTGACACTTGTTGATGGCCCTGCATTGAAATCTGCAGCAGTTTGCGGAAGGGTTGAACCTCTGTCACGCTGAACGATTCTCTTCAGACGTTGTTGGTCCCGTTCTTAGACAATCTTTTTCCGGCCGCAGCGATGTCGGAAATTTGATCTTTTATTGGATTCCATATATTCACGGTACAGTCGTGAAATGGTCGTACGGGGAAACCCCCACTTCATCGCTACCTCGGAGATGCTGTGACCCACCGCTCGTGCACCAACTATAACATCACGTTCGAACTCACTTAAATCTTGATAACCTACTATTGTAGCAGCAGTAACCGATCTAACAACTGCGCCAGACACTTATATTACATAGTTGTTGCCGACCGCAGCGCCGTATTCTTCCTGTTTACGTATCTCTTTATTTGAATACGCAATCCTATCCCAGTTTCTTTGACGCTTCAGTGGACATTGTGAATGAATTGATTCGATTTGTTTACGTATCAACGCAGATTGCCCAACGTGTAGCAGTCGCAGCGATGTAACATGACGCAGAAACTGTGTTCGAAAAAAAATCCTACTGAAAGGGTCCGGAGACGTATCTTGACAGTGTAAGCTTTCCATATTAGCAACGCTGACAGCCACCATTCTGACAGAATAAAACTGTGTGCCGGACTGGGACTCGAATGAGGGATCTTTGCCTTTCATGGGCAAGCGGTCCACCAATTGAGATATCCAAGTACGATCCATGATCCGCCATCACAGCTTTACTTTCGCCAGTACCTCACCTCGTAAATTCCAGATTTCACATAAGTTTGGCGATATTTGTTCATGTTGGATGTTAATAGTTTCAGATTATTTCAGCTGTAGGCACGCTGGTAATTAGATATTTTACGTCAAAGCTAATCAATAGATCCGTAGCAAGTACTTCGTGTTCCTATATGAGCTGGATCAAATCTGTGGTATCCTTAACATAAGACGTTGTGTGCCCAACCAGGCGACGTAACTTGTGGATCAGGTATTTCTTCAGATAATATCATACGGACAAACCGATCCCATTGACGACTGGTCTTAGTGAACCTTGGGTACCTGATACATATATTTGGCACTGGAGTGTTCGATGTCAGCCACTTGGCTGTGTTGGCATCGGTTCTACAACTTTTGTTTAAGGCTTGCGACTATCTCACATTCTTTGCTTTGGGGTCACTTACAGTCCTTTGTACACTCATGTTCAGAAAAAACAGACTAAAGGACGTTCATGCTCCCATCAGCATTTCAGTCACCTCGGTTCTTTAATCGTGTCCTGTTGTCTAGCAAGCACATGGTTCGCCATGGACCCTAATAACTTGTTCCAGGTGTGATGACATCGACGACATGAAAGGCTCGAACGGCGTCCTGTGGATAGCCATCCAGGCTGCATGCACCTAGTTCCAAAGTTCATCGTTGATAACCTCGCCGTTGAGTGCCTGTAAGCACCACCTCCAAAGTTCATCGATGGTGACTAGCGTTGGGCCATAGTGCTGAACCAGCCGTTTCACCATGGCTCACACATTTTCGAATGGCTACAGGTCTGGTGATGTGGCGGGCCAGAGTAAAAGGCTGATCATCTGTGACACAAATAACTCTCGTGTTCGTGCAGCAACATGTGGCCGTGCATTATCTTGCTTAAAAATATCGTCTGTGGTGTTGTGCAGATAGCCGGCCGGGGTGGCCGAGCGGTTCTAGGCGCTACAGTCTGGAACCGCGCGACCGCCACGATCGCAGGTTCGAATCCTGCCTCGGGCATGGATGTGTGTGATGTCCTTAGGTTAGTTAGGTTTAAGTAGTTCTAAGTTCTAGGGGACTGATGACCTCAGCAGTTAAGTTCCGTAGCGCTCAGAGCCATTTTTTTTGAGCGAGTGCAGTCACCATGATGCTACTCCTTCTGTCTGCGGCGAACCAAAATGCGGCCATAATTTTCAAAAAAACAGATCCTGGATTCGTCCGAAAACGTTATATGATACCATTCCTGTTCCCTGTGACACCATTCCCCTACACCATTATCGTCTAGCATGTTTCTACACACTCGTGAAAGGTAGGTGGAGGTGGTGGTGGTGGTTAGTGTTTAACGTCCCGCCGACAAGGAGGTCATTACAGACGGAGCGCAAGCTCGGGTTAGGGAAGGATTGGGAAGGAAATCGGCCGTGCCCTTTCAAAGGAACCATCCCGGCATTTGCCTGAAACGATTTAGGGAAATCGCGGAAAACCTAAATCAGGATGGCTTGAGACGGGATTGAACCGTCGTCCTCCCGAATGCGAGTCCAGTGTGCGAAAGGTAGGTGGAGAAGTGGACGACGAGCACATAACCTGTGCCGTAATAAACGGCGAGAGGCTGTCATCTCTGATAGTGTACGATGTGTTCCACTATTGCGCCAGAGCCTAGCATGATGCAGCTCTGTCCTGCAATGCCATTCGGATGAGATGTAGATCTTCCCGGGGGGTGGTCTGGGTGCTGCTATATGACTCATCTCGTCGTATTCTAGGAACCGTTGCACTACCGAAACACTTCGTCCCACAGTAGCAGTAATTTCCCGGAATGCATCACATTCTCTCATGCCAATAACGCGCCCTCTTACAAACGCACTGATTTGACGGTTCTGTTCGCCCATATGTCTGCGAGCCTTTCTGCACTTCTGCTCACGTCACACTGATACATTCAGTTTATAGTTGAAACCTAGTTGATACGTAGGTACGCATAGAGCGCACAGGATAAGGTTACGATTGTGGATGGAGCCGTGAATAGTTAACTGCGAGTTGCACAATCAGAAACACAACTTTATTTTTCTAAGAACCACTAATTTACACATGTTTTTAAAAGATCACAACTAAACAATATAGCTGAAGGCCTAGTTAAAGAACTTGAGATGCTTTCTGGGCTGAAGGCCCAAAACCGCACCAAAAATAAGAACTTAGAAATCAAAAGTAATTAAAAATATAAGGTAAAAATTAAAAAAAAGGCAACTGAAAACAATTAGCGGTTGAAGGCCTACACTACATGTCTGAAGGCCAACTATAATTAAAACACATTAATAAACAATTTTTCCAACCGAGAAATTTCCTTTTAATCTTACAACAGAACAGCAGAAATCCTAATTAAAGAAATATTAACTTAATGCACCGCTGAAGGCCACAAACAAATTTGAAACAAAGGCTGAAGGCTTGAACAACAGGTCAGACAAACAATTTAAAATAAACCCCTTCCTTCTTATAAAAAATTTTCCTTTAAGAATACACACGGCTGAGGACCTTATTAAAAGGGGTTCACGTAAATCCTCGGTTGAAGGCCACACATAACACATCGAAAAACTAACGGCTTAGGGCCTGGATTATAAACAATTTCGGATAGAACCAATTTTAAGGAAAAATATTTCTTTTTTCTTTTTTAAAATAAATTCAGTCTTCAAAATTTTAATTTAAAACTGCTGAAGGCCTTTACGTAAAATTTAAAAAGAACAGAATTAATACATGGCCGAAGGCCTCGCACAATACTTCAAACTAAAATGAAAATCACAATCTAAAACAAACAAAACAAGTGGTGTTCAGAAGTGTTCCACGGATCGGGCGGAGGAGGCAGCTCAAACGTAAGGTGAGGTGAGTCAGGCAGCCAAGAGTTGAAGTTAGATAATCGGATGGCAGCCCAAACTAGGGACGGCCCAAGGACCTATCAACAATTTAACCAATTCCCTTCCGTTCAACCAACGGCACAGCAATGCAAAACATCGGCCAAGGACGAGGATACGAACAGCACTACGTCTTCAGAAATTGGTGTTTAAAAAAAACAGCCAAGGGAACAACAACCACTCTAAGCAAATATGAACCAAACAACTTAGAAGGCTGTCGAACTACACGCTGCACCGGACAGCATCAACACAACGAGGAAAGGCACACTGCTGGAAAACAACGCTGACGACCTGGGCAGGTAACTTGGGTGTTAACGGCCACAGGGCAGAAAATACCGCTGCTGCTCTTCACTGGTAAATAACAGTCAATTTAACAATTAATCACAATATAGGAAGATGGCTGCAAGATTTCACCGACCCCAACACTTCATCACTTCATACATTGCTGCTAGCCCGAACGGCCCAGTGAGCAACAATCTGCAAGTGAACGAAGAGATTTCACAATAGTTGAGGCTTCATAACAGGTTAACTGATCACTCAACTTCAGCGTCCAGGTTCGGTGGGCAACGAACTTTGTCGTTCTCGCAGCTAGCGCCTCATGATCCGACAGCACGTGCACGCCGCCAGCGGTCCCGGCCTGGCCTCGCGCCACGTAGAGTTCCTCACTGCTTCATCCTAACCGACTGGCTAGCACACACACCAGCACCACCCGGGATATACTAGCTGTCACACCAAAGATAGTACGACAGATAAGCGCTGCTGCTGCCACTCAAGGAAGCAAGCCGGTAACTTTGTTACGCCAGCAAGTAAGGAAGAAACAAGATAGCACTCGATGTGAAAAAATGCCAAAGAACAAACGGCAAGAACGCGAGGCGCACATTGCTCAATAGTGACAACGAGAGCCACAGCCAAATTTTACCGGTGGCTGGTGGTACTGCGCCGCAATATCGATGCTGACGTTTAACACGCGGGCCGACATGTTTCAAATGTTTATCACTTCTGCAGAACATATTGATTTATATGTCCTGTGAATATGAACGGCCTATCTCTAGTTGCTCAAGGTGTCCTGTTTCTTTTTCTGAAGATTAGTTTATGTTGGAGCAACTCGCTGACTTTGGCTTCATACATTCTAGTGTCCATTATTCCTTCGTCCACCTGCAAAATTACAATATATTGTGTTCCTCGGTCCACATAGGGTTACGCTTTCTTCAGATGATGCATTCTGCTGCAGAGGCTTTGCATGCTGCACGACTCGGATTCTTGCCGTACCTTCTCTACTGTCACTAAGAGCAGTTTTCGGGGCGGCACTTCAAGGGTTTGCACAACGTCTTCTGCTGGTGTGTAATGGGGTTTCAGAGAAAAACTTAAATCCTTAGACTATACATATGAAATTTGTGGTGTCACCGTCAGACACCACATTTGCTAGGTGGTAGCCTTTAAATCGGCAGCGGTCCGTTAGTATAAGTCGGACCCGCGTGTCGCCACTATCAGTGATTGCAGACCGAGAGCCGCCACACGGCAGGTCTAGACTAGAGAGACTCCCTAGCACTCGCCCCAGTTGTACAGCCGACTTTGCTGGCGATGGTTCACTGTCTACATACGCTCTCATTTGCAGAGACGACAGTTTAGCATAGCCTTCAGCTACGTCATTTGCTACGACCTAGCAAGGCGCCATATTCAGTTACTATAAGAAATATCTTCAAGAATGTATGCTGAGCAGATAATATTCTGAATCATGTACCGTCAAGAGCGACGTTCATCATTAATGGATTAAAGTTAAGTATCAAACTAATTACGTCCGCTTTCTGAATTCTAATTCCTTGTCAAGTTCCAGACCTCACGTCAGTATAGTTCTTCCCTCCTCAACGCCAGCCTGCGTGGGCAAAAACGCCTGCATTTCGGCCTCCTCTACTAACAAGGTGTTGGCTCTTCTGCCAACACAACAAAATTTCCTTCCTGATGGTACGCGAACTTACAAGTTACCGGGAAACCTGTAGAGCAGTACGTGGCGCAATTTGTCTTCCGCACCGCATATTTCAAAGAGTGGGCCTCTGTTAAGTGGGAATTTGCACAACGCTGCAGTTGCTCCAAAGCACGGAGGAAAGGAACGCTCCAGTGTGCACTCACAATGAAGACAAAATGGCTCTGAGCACTATGGGATTTAACATCTGAGGTCATCAGTACCCTAGACTTAGAGCTACTTAATCCTAAGTACAGCATCCACATCCATGCCCGAGGCAGGATTCGAACCTGCGACCATAGGGACAGCGCGGTTCCAGACTGAAGCGCCTAGAACCGCTCAGCCACAACTGCTGGCTCATTGGAGACGTAGTACTGTATCAGAAAGCTACCGGGACTCACCAGAGTGTGGTTGCCGTCGACGAAGCAGGAGGCTGCGGTGTCGCCCTGGCCGCTGGCCACGGCCGGCGCGTCGAAGGCGTCCAGCACGCCGCTGCCCGCGGGCAGGCCGTCCCAGCGGCCCGTCTCGGCGAACACCTGCAGGCCGGCGCTGGCCGGCTCGCCTTCGCGGAACAGCCTGAAGTCGCGGCTGTGCGTGCGACCTGCGGTCAAAGGCTCTACTTAACCATCTAACTCGTTAGCGTCATTCAGGTTTTACCAATAAAAGTGTATGAAATGCCACAATGTACATTTCTATGACTGGTTTTTGGTCAAAACTTGGCTGTCTTCAGTGGTGACGGAATCTGGTCGTTAATACGAGAAACCACCGACATCATGCCTCGGAGATTAGCCGTTGAAGCCGAATGATCTCCATGACAACGCCATACATAAACCCACAAGATAACTGTCCACAAATTACGAAGAATTTTCTTTACGTCATCACGAAATACGAGGGGGAGGCCAAAAATAAACGGAATTTCTTTCTAGAAAGCATATACTTCATTGTTTTCAAATACAACCTTAATCTCCTTCGAAGTACTCTCCATTAGCATTAATACACTTGTCCAAACGTTCATTCTAGTGTTCGAAAAACCTTTTGAATTCGTCCTCTTTGATACCTGCCAGCACTTCCATGACATTGCGTTTTACGTCTTCCACATCCGCAAAACGCTTCCCCCTCAAGTCTTTCTTCATCCTCGGGAATAGGAAGAAGTCTGAGGGTGCTAAATCCGGCGAATAGGGCGCGTGCGTCGAGGTAGTCGTCTTCGTTGAGGCCAAAAACTGGCGAACGCTGAGAGCCGTGTGCGTGGGTGCGTTGTCGTGATGCAGGAACCACACGCCAGAATCCCACAAAGCTGGACGTTTTCGCGATAAACTTCTGCGAAGCCGTCTCATAACCTCCAAATAGAATTGTTGGTTTACTGTCTAGTTTTGACGGACAAATTCAGAATGTACGATCCCTTTGATGTCAAAAAAATAGATCAACATCGTTTTCACATTCGATTTCACCTGTCGAGCTTTTTTTGGTCGAGGTGAGCCAGGTGACTTCCATTGTGATGACTGTTGTTTACTTCCTGGATGGTACCGATAGCACCATGACCTGTAATGATTTAGTTGAAAAAATGTTGATCATCTTTGAATGCGTTCTTCATTTCGAGACAGGCTTGAACGCGACGATCCCTTTGATCTCTGGTAAGAAGCTTTGGCACGAATTTTGCTGCCGCTCTTCGCATCCCCAAATCGACGGTCAAGATGCGCTGTATTGAGCTCCAGGACAACTCGGACAAGTTCTCGAGTTGGTTGATTAACCTGCGTCGATCTTCACTGATGAGATCACGTATTTTGTCGATGTTGTCTTCGCTTCGAGCAGTTGAAGGTCGACCGGAACGAGGCTGATCTTCAACCACCATTTCTCCCTTTTTAAACCGAGAAAACCACTCGTACACTTGTGTTTTACTAAGAGCATCGTCTTTGTAGGCTGTCTGAATCATCGCAACAGTTTCTGCTGCGTTCTTGCCGAGCAAGAAACAAAACTTCACTGCCCACGTTGTTCGTAAGAACTAGCCATTTCCTCGTGTCACGTCTGCACTGTACGCACGCTCAAAGAACTACCAAAGAAGCCACAACCTGCTACTACAAGTACACGACGTGCAGCATTACGATTCTGGTTACTTTTGGGTCCCTCTTCGTACATTACTATAAAGAGGGAAGAGGTGTTGTTCTTTTGATATAGTAGAAAGTATGGTTTGAACAAGAGAGCGTCAGTCTTATAAAGGAGTTCTGTGGTAAAGCATATCAACCCCCTCTCCACCTCTCCCTCCCTTCTTCCCTTCTCCCCCATCTCCTAGCCCCTGGAAGATCATGTGTTGTTCATCGTCTTCAGCGTGTTACGTCAATGTTGTGTTTGGTGTTGTTCTCCTGTGCGTACAGAGCTGTGATTTTAATTGTGTACTGGACTTGTACATAGTGTTACTGTCAGTGATCGTTATGTGCTACGCCGTCCATTGCTACTTTTATGCTCCAGCCATACTTCGCCTTGTGTTCTTTTAATTCTCCCAGCGTGAGGTTTTTGTGCTCAATACTTTTTTAAGGTTTTTATCTCCATTTTACAGTCGCCCCCTTTTTGTCTGTTCTCATTCACTATGTTCCCCCATTTTCATATTTCTGTCCGCCATATTTTCTCCTTTGTAATTTTAAATGTCTTCTGTTGTATAATTAATGTCTTTCGGCTGCTGCCAGCCTGCCCCAGATGAGGCAATGAAGTACAACAAAGGGAAAAACATCATATCAGAGACAGAACGCGTTGTTTATTTCGTATTAGTGCGGGTAGCGTGTAAGTAATATGTGTAGTTTTACGTTATTACGATTTCGATCCTCTATTGAATAAAAACTATTGAAGAAAAGAAACTGTGCACCAAGTAAAATCTTACTTAAACAAAGAAAAGAAAGAGTAAAATTTTAATATCCAGCTCTGAAGCTTTAAATGCAAACTGTTCATTAATTCATTGAAGTTAGTTGCTCGTAATAAAGATAGTCTGCGGTAAGAACACTCCAAATATTATAGCTAAACCAGATTCATTCATTCAAAACTACGTAACCAGCTAATGAACTAGACATCAGATGTGTAATTTTCAGGCTGAATGGATTAAGTTTTTTATTTACTTATATATATTTTTTTAAATTTCGTTAGGTACAGAAAGATAACGGGGGGCTTGTGTGAAAGAGTAACAACAAAAGCGTAGCGACATAAAAATATTGTTGTTAGTAGACGCATACACTTACGAAGTAAATTTCATCAGGTGAGTTAACGAAGAACTATTCAGCAGCGCATATGGTACATCTTAACATTGGTTAATGCTCCTGACATTTTTCTGTCACGTTAATGAGAAATAACAACACGGTAATATCGTGTTAGTACATCAGGCAGTCATTTACCACCTGGTTTCACGGAGCTCACTGAGCGTGTTGGGCTTAAGCTGCGCACAGATAAAAGTAACAAATTAAATAGGGAATCCAACAATATTCAGTTACCTAACTAACTCTAAGCAGTGACCAGCACACAAAATTACCGCTACGCCAGACAAGTCGTCAGGACGTAAACAAAATAGTGCTTCCTGTGTGAAGCCGAGGTGGGTCTCTGGTTAAACCTAAATGCAGACTGGCCGTGATCGTTATGAATAACAACATGAAAATACAAATTACTGCCTAACCAACAACATTTATCGTTCCGCACCTACGCTTTTTGAGGACTCTATCTCCATTATCAAGTGGATTTATTATAACGTTTTCAGTTTAGAATTTCTAAAAACAGACAGGACATAGCAGCAACGATATTACATGTAAGAGGACCTGATGATGGCAATATGATGAAATGGGCTCATCGTGAGTGATTTATAAAACAAAAAGAATTTAAAGAGTAGTGCAGCTGGCTGATATTCATAATAATCATGTTATGAGACAGCATAACGTGCCCCAAAGAATAAAAGGAAAAAATTTTAGTTACAGGAAGTGTATGTGAGTAAAACCTACATGCGGGAAAAAGAGTCCGTGACTACTGCAGGACAGCGAAACGTTATCCACAGAAAAGTAGCACATGCGTCTTTTTAACGGAAATAAATCAAGCTGATGATTGTGGTGTAATCCTCCAAAACACCTATTAGGAAGAAAAGCAAAAGAAGAATATTATTACTATGTCTTAAGGGTTACTATGTCACTGGAAGGCGATTCAGGCCAACATTACGCGATGCACCTGAGATGTACAAATGGCGCGAACCCACGCATGAGTACTGGACGGCAATAACACTCGAAACTCAAAGGTCAATCCCTGATTCCTTGTAAAGTCGTTCTTTCGAATTAAAAAATTCTGAGAGGTCAAGGTTCTTATTTATTAAATGCTTGCCATTCTCTTACGAAGATGTAATTGGATTATGTGATTATTGTACTGTTCGTTTTATATGACACTTCGTTGCACAAGCATGTTTTTATCAAAACATACATTTATGCAAGTAGAGGACGCATTTGGAGTCATTGGTCTGACATTATCTATAATCCTTAGAGTAAGACGACGAAAAGCCAGACAGTGTTTGATTCGACCCTGGCTGGGAATAATGGACGAAGCCCGGGACGTATTGATTCCTTATTAATGGAGGAATTGAGACTCGAAGATCCACATGAATTTCTGAACTTCGTGAGAAGGATGTGACTTGTTTTGACGAACTGCCGTCGATGACACAGGAAGGAATTCGCTGAAGCGTCACAGTAAGGTAGGAGGTAATTCCTAGTTCCTTGTCGGAACTAGGGATTAAACCTTTCTTTTATTCATTTGATCGGGTTCTCTCGCTACTGCCAGGTTCTCCTTCCCGGCTTGGTTAAATAAAGAAAAAAACGCAATCAAATGCGAACATTCGTCGATCATGGCGCTACGTATGCAAATCGAAAGTTACGAATGTAAGGTTATATGAATATTTGCTCAGAAAAAAACGACTGGCGAGGTACTCATTACGATATAAAGTTGGCAGGCATGGGCAATCTTTGGTGACCCGCAGGTGTGATTCACATATTTACATGAGCTAGCGGGCAGCGTCGTCACTTGACGCGACAGGAGCGTTCCTAGCGGATAAAGTCAAAACTATAGCGTCCGCGACATTAGCGTATGTTGTAGCATTACGTTATGAATAGCACCCTTTTCTCGATATGCCACGCCAGCAAATTACACCTCAAAACACGCGTTTTTGTAAGTACATTCATTTTACGTTCACCCCATCTTCAGCTGTTTACGTTTATTTGCGCGTCGTGAAAATTGTTTCTTTTTCATGAAGGCAAAGAGTATCTTTCAGATTTCAAAAAAAACTAGCTATGGAGTGCCCCAGGGTTCCGTGTTAGGCCATCTGTTGTTCTTGGTGTACATAAACGATTTGCCAAACCATCTGCCAGTTGCGGAAACGGTGATGTTTGCTGATGACACTAGCATTTTTATAAAAGGATATACTGAGGATGATCTACAGCAGAGTGTCTCTAGGACAATAAATGAGACAGGAAAATGGTTTACTGATAATGCTTTGATCATAAACAAGGATAAAACGGTATTGATGAATTTCAGTAATATTAAAAGTAAAGCTAGAAGAAGAGTAAAAGCTGAGTTAGGGAACTATGTTATTGCACAAGCTCCGTACACAAAATTCCTCGGTATATGGGTGGATGAGCATTTGAGGTGGGAAAAGCATCTAGAAGTTTTGAGTAAAAAATTAAGTAAATGCTGCTATGTGCTAAGAATGCTTCACGAATGTTGCAACACTGAACCATTACTTTGTGCCTATTATGCTTAATAGAACAGTTTGCTTAGATATGGTGTGATCTGGGAAAATACAGGTACGGCAAAACAAGCTTTCAAACTACAAAAAAAGGGCAATTAGAATAATGAAAGGGGTTCCCTGCAGAGTGTCATGCAGGGAAATATTTAAAGAATTTAAAATAATGACTCTTCCTAGCTCATACATCGATGAATGTGTATGCTTTCTGAAAACTCTCCAGGAATTTTCAACATTAAATAATCAGGTTCATAACCATGAAACAAGGAACAGGGATGATTTTCACACAGACACCCACAAAGGAGCACTCTACCAAAAAAGTGTAAACTACCAGCCCAAAATACTTTTTAGTGCATTTCCTTCTACAATAAAGAAAATTAAAGAATTTCATAAATTGAAGGTAGATTTTAAAAAATTTTTACTAACACATAGTTTTTATAGCACTGAAGAATATCTGAATATGGAAAATTAATATTATTTATATATACTGATATAAAACATTTGTATTTATTATCTAAGTTTTTGAAACAAATTAAAGAAAAAAAACTATATTGTATTTGACTACATTCATACAATGTATATTGTCAACGGATGAATAAAGAGATTGATTGATTGATTGATTGACTGATTGATTTAATTACGACGTTTTGCGGTAACTGTCTTCTGGCCTTCAAACTTTCCATTGCAAAATATTCCAACGCCTTTAGTAAAGAAACGATATTCAAAATACGTAAATAAATGTAAACATCTGAAGATGGGATGCCAGGCATCTTGAAATGTCATCAAGCAAAAATAAAGGCATATTAAAACAAGAAATAGCAGTTAATTCACTGTGCATTACTCTCAGTTTCAACAGTTGCAGTGTTCTTATACGTCCACAGAAGACAAGAATTATTTACTGATATTGATACAAGAAAGAAAAGAAAAACGAATACGGTTATGGGATAAGCTGACCCATTCGAAAAGCAATGAGGAGTAAGGTTGCGAATTTCGGTCACAGGCCGGTTATTTGAGTGTTTCCAATTTATTATGTTAATATCCAAAAAACACTATAAATCAGCAGTTTTTAAACATTTGCAAAGAATGCTTTTCATGACCGGTCGCAGAGGCATAGGTAGTCTCTCTAACATTAAATAAATGAAGCCATCATTTCTTTGTCATTTTAAAAACTTTGTCTGAGTCGCCTGAAGTTAACATATATCGGCTGCGTTATACAGAAGCCATACCGGAAAAAAACGTGAACAACAGGAATGTCGAATTCTTAAATCGATAACAATCGCACTCACTCTCATTATGTATGGCATTACTGGGAATATTTTGTGAAGTTTGGAAGATAGGAGACGAGGTACTGGCGGTTCAAATGGTTCAAATGGCTCTGAGCACTCTGCGACTTAACTTCTGAGGTAATCAGTCGCCTAGAACTTAGAACTACTTAAACCTAACTAACCTAAGGACGTCACACACACCCATGCCCGAGGCAGGATTCGAACCTGCGACCGTAGCGGTCACGCGGTTCCAGACTGAAGCGCATAGAACCGCACGGCCACAACGGCTGGCCGGTACTGGCGGAATTAAGGCTATGAGGATGGGTCGTAAGTTGTGCGTGGGCAACTCAGATAGTACAGTACTTGCCCGCGAAAGACAAAGGCCCCGAGTTCGAGTCTCGGTTCGGCACACAGTTTTAATGTGGCAGGAAGTTCCAGCATATTCGTCATTACTCCTAGCACTGACAATAAGACAATATTTGCCCTCAGATGGTCGTTATACTGAGTTATTGATAATAACTTTGAAGGTGTGAGGGCCAATTATCTCGCTAGCTCTCCGTCTACTTCCTTCTGCGCCTCGGATCGAAACCAGTCGTGGGCCAGACCCGCCCGTGATATACAGGATCGTGAGGATCCTCACTATACGCCTGGATTAGGACGCTTAATACTTATTTTATCCATTCGACTTCTACAACACAAAGTAATCACTACAAAGAATGTTTTCCACACACAGATTTTAGAAAAGAAAGTCTGCCGGCCAAACATTTTGCTTTTGTTTAATTACTTGTTCAAATGTTCAAATGTGTGTGAAATCTTATGGGACTTAACTGCTAAGGTCATCAGTCCCTAAGTTTACACACTACTTAACCTAAATTATCCTAAGGACAAACACACACACGCATGCCTGAGGGAAGACTCGAACCTCCGCCCCGGCCAGTGTGGCCGAGCGCTTCTAGGCGTTTCAGTCTGGAACCGCGCCACCGCTACGGTCGCAGGTTCGAATCCCGCCTCGGGCATGGATGTGTGTGATGTCTTTAGGTTAGTTAGGTTTAAGTAGTTCTAAGTTCTAGGGGCTGATGACCTCAGATGTGAAGTCCCTTAGTGTTCAGAGCCATTTGAACCATTTTTTTGAACCTCCGCCAGGACGAACCGCACAGTCCATGACTGCAGCCCCTGAGACAGCTCGGCTAATCCCACACGGCGTTTAATTACACACACACACACACACACACACACACACACACACACGCACACACACACGCACGAAACAAAGAGAATCACCCACATCTAACAAAAAATAAAAGAGTTTATGTTTTTGTAGGTCTACTCTCTCTCTCTCTCTGACACACACACACACACACACACACACACACACACACACACACACACACGCACTCACAAAATTGTTCAAATGGCTCTGAGCACTATGGGACTAACATCTGAGGTCATCAGTCCCCTAGACTTAGAACTACTTAAACCTAACTAACCTAAGGACATAACACACATCCATGCCCGAGGTAGGATTCGAACCTCCGACCGTAGCAGCAGCGCGGTTTCGGACTGAACCGCCTAGAACCACTCGGCCACACACACACACACACACACACACACACACACACACACACACTCACAGAAAAACTACAAAAACACAACCACAGCGATAGCAGACGCTCCCACGACTACAGAAACAAAGAAGTGACAAAAGCATCCAGCAATAGCAAAACAAGACACAAGAAATGCCGGGATGCCAATAGTTCTTGGAATTTTTGGAAATTTGTGGTAAGTTCCAATGGGACCCAACTGCTGAAGTGATCGACCTCACAGTAGTTCTTCACAGCACAGAAACGTGAATGTATTTAGTGCAGTGAAAGTGCTATGGGCCAAAATCTAACACGTCCATATAGAAGAACGGGAAGAATAATGTAAACAACAATGTTAAGAGTTAACACTGTTTATAGATGCAGTTATAGTGTAACTGTTCACAGTGTAGCGAATCAAATTTAAGAGAAAAAAAAATATTGTTACAGTGACCACTGAAGGTGTTCTAGAATAAAGCGTAACGCGTTTGGTCGAAATAAGACTTTCATTACAGTTGCAAAAGACAGTACTTAACCTACAGAACTTTAACAGTAAACCATAAACAAGAACTACCAGAAAGCACACTCGCAATATCCTCCTCTGCGCATGCCGGCACTACTGCCGTCGAGGGCGCATGCGCGAATTCACGGGCACTTACAAGAGAACCTCCCCATCGCACCCCCCTCAGATTTAGTTATAAGTTGGCTCGGTGGATAGGCCTTGAAAAACTGAAGACAGAACAATTGAGAAAACAGGAAGAAGCAGTGTGGAACTATGAAAAAAATAAGCAAAATATACAAACTGATAGTCCATACCGAAGATAGGCAACTTGAAAGATAGGTTTTCCTCACGCGCGCCGTGGTCCTGTGGTTTGCGTGAGCAGCTGCGGATGGAGAGGTCCTTGGTTCAAGGCTGCCCTCGAGTGAAAAATTTAATTTTCTGGGAGTGATTTTCACATCCACAAGAAAACCTAAACCGGGCAAGGCAGAAGAATGTTTTTACCCATTCGCCAAGTGTACAAGTTAGGTGGGTCGACAACATATTCCTGTCATGTGACGCACATGCTGTCACCAGTGTCGTATAGAATATATCAGACGTGTTTTCCTGTGGAGGAAGCGGTTGACCTATGACCTTGCGACCAAATGTTTTCGATTCCCATTGGAGAGGCACGTCCTTTCGTCTACTAATCGCACGGTTTTGCAGTGCGGTCGCAAAACACAGACACTAAACTTATAACAATGAACAGAGACGTCAATGAACGAACGGACAGATCATAACTTTGCGAAAATAAAGAAACTAAAACTTTCACTCGAAGGAAGACTTGAACCAAGCACTTCTCGTTTCGCCGCTGCTCACGCTAACCACGAGACCACGGCGCACCTGCGCTTGAATTGTCCTTGATGTTGCCTATCTTGCCGATGGACTACTCAGTTTGTATATTTTGCTTATTTTTTTCATAGTTCCACACAACTTCTTCCTGTTTTCTCAATTGATCTGTGTTCAGTTTTTTCAAGGCCTATCCACTGTGCCAACTTTTAACTAAATCTGAGGGTGGTGCGATGGGGAGGTTCCCTTGTTAGAACCGCTGTCTATTTTCACGCGTGGATAATGCGCCTTTGCGCTCGTGCCGGATCGTCGTGTAATACCACTTTTAGGCACACGCGAACGTGACGCTAAGGACGTGACTTCCGGATAGGCATCTGGAGAGGGTAAACGGGGAGAACCGGTTGGCGGGCGCCGCATGGGCCGCTGTTCTCTTCCCCAGGGGCACGACCCGGCGGCCGGCAGGCTATTTCCGAGCCGCGATCCGGTTTGCGGCGGCACTTGAGTCGCTTGTCAGTGATGTATCGCCGCGCAGGTTCCCAGCTCCCCCCCCCCCTCCCCCCTCCAGCTTCCTCTCCCCGCACCCTCCCCAACCCCTTTGCCATATTCGGCAACCCGCTCACCGCTATTGACGCCGTCGGCATCTAAGATTCCATTTTGGGTAATGGTGTGTCAGCTGCGAGTAAAGTGCTTTGATGCCGAAATATGTTATGGCTATTACCTTTAAAATATTCAGGGGCTCGCGTCTTTCCCGAAGAGCTACTACTAGATACTGCGGCAATGAATGTGAAGTACTCGTTTCACACTGCCGGGAACCGGTTAACGACCAGTTGCAAACAACTTTGTAGCGCTGTTATCGTTGCTGTTTCCTCCCAGATGTTGGAGTTCTGTTTTAATTACTTCATTTAAAAACTAGAGCGGTCATTAACTCTGAGGGTGGCCTCCACATCACATTGCTTCATTCCGCAATGTTTTATATGACGTGATGTCAACCTTCACTGGACCTGTGAACTAATCCATCTAATCAGTTGCTATTCGATGTGATATGTGAATCATGATGCAATTTACAATTCTCTAAACACACGTCGTTGGAATACTTGTGTGGAGTGACACGTATGTGTAGAGACATTTCTGCAGAGTTTCGGTGGGATAAGCTGCTTTCTTGAGTAGCATACGGCACACTTACGAGTCCTGCTTGTGATGGCAGGTCGATACGCAGCTTTGCCCCAGGTCTAAATAGCGTCGGAAGGTGACTGACTGCGGTTTTGTGAAGTCAACAACTGTGAAAGTAAAGAACGTGGTTGTCGTGACAGACTGATAAGTAGCTTAGCTGGAGGTCTAGGTTAGATTTGAATATGTTTGGTTGTCAGTTGGCGAAGCTAACAAATGTGAAAGCAAGAAACCACCTGAAGTGCCTTAGACTCCTCAGAAATGTCTACACATTCCGTTTCCGTACAAGTGTCATAAAACTCAACTACACATCATCAAGCCAAGCGTAACAGTAAGTATAGGATCAAATCCGCCCCTACTGGCGGGTAAAATCACGATCTTGGTTACTAATATGAAACGTACCCAGTGCTATTCAGAATAACACCAACTTCCGTTATAAATTTAGTTTAGAGGTCAGTATAAACTGCTTCATGTATGTAGTCAGCCCAGTCTCATTAAATTCAATTACAACACAGCGTTACAGTTAAGTGGTAGACCGAAAGGGGTAGCGCAGTGGTTAGCACATTGGATTCGAATACGGGAGGACGACGGTTCAAACCCGCAGCAGGCAATCCAGATTTAGATTTTCATGTTAACAGAATCTCCCGTCGGTTCTTGATAGAACAACAATATAATAAATGAAAAGCACCAGTTTGCTTTTGTTCTACAATATTACTTTTGTTGTTAAATGGTTTCCGGCTTACAAGGCCATCTTCAGACATTTACTGAGTATTATCACCAAAGAAGTTACAATGTTTGCAAAAAACATTGCAAGAGAAGTAACACGTCTAGGCTAAAGTAGAAACATACAGTAAGTGACATCTTTGAGAGTGTGGTGGTAATGCAATGAAAAAGTAAAAATTGAGCAGTAAATAATAACAATAGAGTAGACAGGAAACCTTTAACACAAAATAAGAATAGCATGCCTACATAGCAGTTTCTATTAATAAACAAAATTAATAAAATAAAATAAAATTAGTACTAGACAAAGCTACATCAGGAGGTATGACACATGGAGAGTGATAAACAAACCAATTAAAAGAAGAGACAATTATCAATGTAACTACAGAATAAATAAGGAACTTAAGCAATATCAATAAGATAAACAGAAATAAATAAATGCAGGAAAATGGAGGCGTTTGAGGGAACCTACAGTAAATGCAATATTTGAGAGTGTGGTGGTACTGCATTTTAAAATTATAATCAAAACAGTGGCTGTGTGACAGTTTGCATTAAATAAATGAACAAAGTAAAATATGAACAATATTTGATTACTTTCCGTCTCAGAGTAGTAATGCAACCTACGTACTCAATTATTTTCTGAATATATATCAATATCTGTTTTTTCTTTACAGTTTTTGCCCTCTACAGCTCCCTCTAGTACCACGTAAGTTAATCCCTAATATCGTAACACATATTCTATTATGCTGTCCCTCCTTCTTGGCAGTGTTTGCCATAGATTCCTTTCCTTGCCGATTCTACAGAGAACCTCTTCACTCCCTACCTTATCACTCCACCTAATTTTCAACAATCTTCCGTAGTACCACATCTAAAATGATTCGAGTCTCCTCTGTTCCGGTTTTCCCACAGTCCATGTTTTGCTACCATTCAATGTTGTGCTCCTGACGTATATTCTCAGAAATTTCTTCCTCAAATTCGGGCCTATGTTTGAGACTAGTAGACTTCCCCGGACCAGGAATGGCTATGGCTCTGAGCACTATAGGACTTAACTTCTGAGGTCATCAGTCCCCTAGAACTTGGAATTACTTAAACCTAACTAACCTAAGGACATCACACACATTCATGCCCGAGGCAGGATTCGAACCTGCGACCGTAGCTGTCGTACAGTTCCAGACTGAAGCGCCTAGAACCACTGGGCCACACCGGCCGGCGGGGCCAGGAATGTCATTATTGTCAGAGCTAATCTGCATTTTATCTCCTTGCCCCGTCCACCGTGGATTATTTTGCTGCCAACATAGCAGAATTCCTTAACTTCACTTTCTTTGTGATCCTAAATTTTGATGTCAAATTTCAAGCTGTTGTCATTTCTGATACTTCTCATTACTTTCGTCTTCCATCGATTTACTCTAAGTCCGTTCTCTGTACTCATTAGAGTGTTCATTACCTTCAAAACATCCTGTAATTGGTTCAAATGTCTCTGAGCACTATGGGACTTAACATCTGAGGTCATCAGTCCCCTAGAACTTAGAACTACTTAAAACTAAACTAACCTAAGGACGTCACACACATCCATGGCCGAGGCAGGACTCGAACCTGCGACCGTAGCGGTCGCACGGTTCCAGACTGTAGCGCCTAGAACCGCTCGGTCACCGCGGGCCGGCCATCCTGTAACTCTTCCTCCACATTATTGCCAACCATTCTGGGGCCATTTCGGTTGATCGGGTCCATCTCATGGTACAATGTTTGCTCCCCAATGTGATACTATGTGCAAAGACGACAGGGATCCTTTACACACAGCGCGCATAATCGAAGATTCATTTTCTGGGCACGAGTATAAGCTATCGCCACTTTCGTCGCCACCACAGCACCAGATCTCAAAATATTATTATGTTACCTGAACTTACCACTATTTCGCAGGAAGTATGTTCTAAAATTCCTGTGAAAGACGTACAGGACCCGTATTTAACCCTGGACTGGAAGCTGCTTTGAATCCTAACGAGTTTTCTACACCGAAGTAAGCATGGTAATCCGTTCTGTTTTTAGTGTTTCCATATTTTTGGACAAACTGTGTAACTGACTAAATTATTGCAGGAATTGAACCACACGGCTAGAAAGAATTGTGTACTACCACTGATTTTTCTCTCCAACTAAGCTTGTTTCATGATAGAGTCGATAACGCAGGTTTCAGACATTTTGCACCACTGAACCTTGTGGCTGCGATTAAATGAACTGTCGGCGATACCTCACAGCACTTTGAATGTTGTTTTACATATACAGGTATCTTTTGCTCTGTCTTCGACAGACGCATATTAAGTTCAGTAACCACTTTCAGGACATTGGTACTTTAGTCAGAGATGAAATTTTCGTCAATTTCTGCGTGGGTCGATCGATGAGGCTAGTTTTTCTTACCACATTAGGTTTGACAGACAAAATTTTGTCACGTACCCTGTGTGCTGTCATGCCACTAGTACAGTACCTCTGGTCAGCAAAGGAAGAATCGCACTGTAAGAGTTCCACAAGGGTCAAAGATGAACAGAAACGATCCATGATCAAGCATCTCAGCAAATACTCTGTTGGCGGTATTAGTCATTTGAAGCGCGAAAGGCACAGGGAGAAAATGAATTACAGAACACTAAGTCCACGTTATTGAAAAGTATAAAAAGTTTAGCTTGCCAATAAGAGTAACATGTCACACAACAGAGTCAAAAAGCCAGTATTATCGCTCTGGATATTAAGACATGAACATATTGTACGACGGTATAGCAAAATAAAATACAGAACAGTCTGCTTGTGATAATTCTTATTGCTAGTCTCTGAAACAGGAGCCGACGTTATGATTAATAATGTGTATTTCAACAGCAGTTTTCACAGAATGTATTAGCGCCTAATTACACTGTGTGGTATACCACATTCAGCGAACATTTTATTAGTAATTAATAGGATTGTACGTAGCGGTTTAGACTGACAGGGGATGTAATGACAAATCCTTCACAGAAGACTGAGGGTCAGTGAGACAGATTCTCCTGCTAGGTACTTCTAGCACACTTTCTTTTGGATCAATTGATGTATCGCCATAAGTTTGAAGCATCAGATAGATAGGAGTGCTTTTTTCTCGTTTTTGTCAATTTTGCAGTTGCGGCTGTGATGTAGCAACAAGTTGAAATCAATTTCCTTTTGTCGGGAAATATTACAGGCGATGAGCGTTATGTTAGGTATGTGACCTCAACATCATATAGCAATGCAGCACGACAGATGAGAACCAATGTAAAAATTCTTTATTTTTCAAAATGATAGTGGTAGCCAACTATAAATTCGTTTCCTAAAGTACCACAGTTAACCAGCATCGTTATCTCAAAGTATTAAAATGTTAGTGCCAGTCTTTGTAGAAAATTGCCTAAAAGTAACTATCCATTCGCACAGCGTTCAGGGCCAGGGGGTTTCTTGCTCTCTCTCTCTCTCTCTCTCTCTCTCTCTCTCTCACCGGAAAGAATATCTAGTCAATCTTGCCCCCCCCCCCCTCTCACCTATTCCCCTGCTGTTAAATAAACAACAGCACACCGCTGAGCATATGTTTTGCCGACTAATGTCATAATTGCTGATGTTCGATGAGAATTACATCTAATTGTAAACCTCATTTCATACGAAATTTAGTCTATGATTACCACGTATCTACTCCTGTATTTCTTTTGTGCTCTTCGCTGCAGAAACACAACAAGAACAGCTGTGTTTCCTCGAAGCATACTGCACTTGCTGTTCGTAACACAAACCAAGAACTGTTTACACTCTTAGGCAAACAGTCTAAAGACAAACTAGCTTATATTTGCACTGCAATAAAGGGAGTCAGAAAGATAAGCTAGTTTCCCCTGCACACTGCCGGTCGGACTTACGCTTCCCGTCCTAGCTGCTTATACGAGCTATATACCCAAAACTTTGTAACTGATTAATATCATACACGTATCTAATATGCGTGACTCTCGCTAGCAGGGAGACTAAGGAATTTGGAGGACTTTCATTACAATTAGGCGTGATATATCGGTAGTAGCTTGTACATTTCAGAGAAACTTGCCATAACTCACATGGATGATGGCCGATACGGAACGAGCGAATGGAGTAGCACAATGGTTAAGCAACTAAATTCATAATAGCCTTGAGTGGGACTCATATTGTCTCAATTTTTCCATTGATCCCGTGTGTCACTGATGATGTTCATTCAGATCATTATCATGACACTTCTCCAAATGTAATATTTTGTTGCTAATGATGCCGACTTCGACTAACATTGAATATTATATTCTATGCATTAAACAAATCGGCAAAACAAAACAATGAGAAACGAATATAAACTTGCGAAATAAGCCAGGAAGAAATATTTTGTGTAGATGGCGCTGAACAACTTTCAGGAAGGTTAAAAATTTCATTATAAAATACACAACTGTACCATTTTTCGCCATCGAAAATTCTTCTACGAAAAATTATGGTAAAACCGTGTATTCTATAATGGAAGTTAGAAAGACTTATGGTCATCTGTTAATTCGTTGAGCTGTACGCAAACGCCCAACTGTGTCTGTTATCCGTGAAAGGGATTCTGAAACTCATCAGGTAACATAGCGATAACATAACATAAAATGATATTTTAATGTTTGTCACTGTATACATAGCGATAATAGGAAGAAAGAAGGTCAACTAGAGAAAAATCTGGTTTGCGATAAATGCCCTGTTTCGTTCTTGTTATAATGCGCGTTATCGGTGCTTGCGAGTAGTATCCACGTAATATTGTTAGGAAGCAGATGGATGCCCCTTTGAAGGTGTTTGCTTTAGATGTATAAAAACCGAAACCTTCAAAACTGATGAACAGTTTGCTCTGCAGTCGCAGGAGGAAGTCATCATTCCCTTCTGCAAACGAATAACCTTGACCTAACTTCGTTATACTGACGATACATTTGTGATCTGCCACATGGGATCTAAGGTCTTGTGCTGTTTGTTGATGATAGGAACAGTGTGAAGACTAATACCAAGTTCACTGTTGAGATGGAGAGAGTAAGAAAATTACCAGTTCCAGATGTTTTGCCGGTTTACCGGAAGCTAACACATACAGACCTATTTCTCACTGTGCATATCTTTCATTATTCAGTCGAAAAGAGAACCGTTTTAAACAAGGTGATGCGTAGAGCTAAAATGGTTTCTGGCAAAGGCTTCCTGGATTTCAAGCCCAGATATCTGAAAAAAAATGCGTTCTGGAAGAATGGATACAGTAAACGAGATGTTCAAGTAGCCATTTCTAAGAAAATGAAGCACAGAGTGACGCAGTCAGCACAAGATGATAAGCCTATGTACTCCCTCCTTACAACAAATAAAACAGAGTACTGGGCAGACATGATATTCAAGCCATTTTCGAACCAACAAAGAAAATTAAGAAATTCGGCACCTGGTAAAAGACAGCCTTGGCGTCAATCTTGCTGGAAGTTATTATAAAATTATTCGTGGTAGCAATGACATTGTGAGCCGATACGGACGACTTCACAACTCTGTACAAAGCACCGGCGTCACTTTAAATATCGCAATTTTGACGAATCTGTTGTTCCCGAACAGAATATTGTAAACACATATCCGATTATGTTCCATAAAATTATAATATACTATTGGCCATTAAAATTGCTACACCACGAAGATGATGTGCTACAGACGCGAAATTTAACCGTCAGGAAGAAGATGCTGTGATATGCAAATCATTAGCTTCTCAGAGCATTCACACAAAGTTGGCGCCGGTGGTGACACCTACAACGTGCTGACATGAGGAAAGTTTCCAAGCGATTTCTCATACACAAACAGCAGTTGACCGGCGTTGCCTGGTGAAACGTTGTTGTGATGCCTCGTGTAAGCAGGAGAAATGCGTACCATCACGTTTCCGACTTTAATAAAGGTCGGATTGTGGCCTATCGCGATTGCGGTTTATCGTATCGCGACATTGCTGCTAGCGTTGGTCGAGATCTAATGACCGTTAGCAGAATATGGAATCGGTGGGTTCAGGAGGGTAATACGGAACGCCATACGATCCCAACGGCCTCGTATCACTAGCAGTCGAGATGACAGCCATCTTATCCGCATGGCTGTAACGGATCGTGCAGCCACGTCTCGATCCCTTAGTCAAGCGATGGGGACGTTTGCAAGACAACAACCATCTGCACGAACAGTTCGACGACCAATGCAGCAGCATGGACTATCAGCTCGAGACCATGGCTGCGGTTACCCTTGACGCTGCATCACAGACAGGAGCGCCTGCGATGGTGTACTCAACGGCGAACCTGGGTGCACGAATGGCAAAACGTCATTTTTTCGGATGAATTCAGGTTCTGTTTACAGCATCGTGATGGTCGCATCCGTGTTTTGCGACATCGCGGTGAACACACATTGGAAGCGTGTATTCGTCATCGCCATATTGGCGTATCACCCGGCGTGATGGTATGGGGTGCCATTGGTTACACGTCTCGGTCACCTCTTGTTCGCATTGACGGCACTTTGAACAGTGGACGTTACATTTCAGATGAGTTACGACCCGTTGCACTATCCTTCATTCGATCCTTGCGAAACCCTACATTTCAGCAGGATAATGAACGACCGCATGTTGCAGGTCCTGTACGGGCCTTTCTGGATACAGAAAATGTTCGACTGCTGCCCTGGCCAGCACATTCTCCAGATCTCTCACCAACTGAAAACGTCTAGTAAATGGTGGCCTAGCAACTGGCTCGTCACAATACGCCAGTCACTACTCTTGATGAACTGTGGTATCGTGTTGAAGCTGCATGGGCAGCTGTACCTGTACACGCCATCCAAGTTCTGTTTGACTCAATGCCCAGGCGTGTCAAGGCCGTTATTATGGCCAGAGGTGGTTGTTCTGGGTACTGATTACTCAGGATCTATGCACCCAAATTGCGTGAAAATGTAATCACATGTCAGTTCTGGTATATATATTTGTCCAATTAATACCGGTTTATCATCTGCATTTCTTCTTGGTGTAGCAGTTTTAATGGCCAGTAGTGTATTATCTTATTCACCTAGGTGCTATGAAACTATCATCAGACAGGCCATCGTGGTCAGTATGTGCAACATCAGCTTTAATGGATGCAGCGGCTGCAGTCTTGCTGCTGCGTGGGGAACGGCTATTGATGCTGAAGGGCTACAGATAAATTAACTGAGCTATTCACCGTCTAACGAAATAAGCACCGCTAGTAATATACCTCCATCACAGAATCGGTATGATTCTGATGATACATCGAAGTTCCGTGGCTTCGGAGGACCAAATAAAGTACGATACGGTCTAGACGTAACTCTGGACGATGGCGACTGACGAAATTATAAAGCTTGAGATTACATAAAATCTGCCGCAGCGAAAAGTTAGTGGAACATTCATCGAATTCTGTTTTTTTTTTAATTTATTTATTTTTATTTCAGACGAGACGCATCTTATGTACAAGTTGTCACACGTAATGGCCAAAACGATCAACATTCTTGTCCGTAGACGACACTATTTGCCTTATTGCAAACATCAGAACACGCCCCAAAAATGGTCGCAGCGAGCTAGTCGAAATGTCAGGTTTGTTCAGACAGTAAAAGAAAGTGACGAAGTGCAGTTACCAAGAAGATTTCTTTGACAACGGCAAAGCTGCAGAGTTCCAGACATACGTCGCATGATTCTCACGGATGTGTACCACAATAAGGCGTCCACGAGCTACGACAACAGATGCCAGAAGAACTGTTGGAATTCACAGTAGCATTCTCAAAGTTTTTTCGCTGTTTATGGTGCGATCTGTGTTATTCTAGCAATGACTGCGGCCTGTGACGCAGCGCTTTCGTATCTGAGACATCCTTACGCCTCTTGTTGAACTGTCGCCGTGCTGCTCGTTTCGAATAGAAAGGCGATGACGTCAGCATCGCGTCGCGTAGCCCACGGGCAACGTTATGGCGAGTCTAAATGTAACTCTGATGAGGTCTCCAACAGACGTCAACTGTCACCAGTCGCGACAATTGCCACCCCTTAAATCTGACCTCATCTCGTTCCGTGAACTGACGGACGCAGAAGGCTATTTCAAATATATGATGTAATCTTCAGCACCCGCGTTGTGATGGCCAGACCTCGTCACTGAAAACAACGTTTTAGACATCACGTAACATCACACCATTAACTGTCAATAAACGCTTAGTATAAGAAACTTTTATTTTAAATAGCCATGTGATCTCTTCATACACGTTTTGTGCAGTTGGTCAGTTAGTCTCAGTAGAATCAGTGCTTTTTCCTCTTTCACGATGGATTGTTCTTTCGTCGAGTAATCTTTAAGAAAATCTAAACATTGATATAATAACGTAGGCCTCCGCGGCCGGTGTCATAGTGATTAAAATTCTTCTGGGTATTATGCCACGTCATTACTAAAAACTAACAACAATAATAAACTGAAACCGACGTTTCGGCCGAATTGCAATGGCCTTCCTGAGGGCACGACTGGTATTGCATGGGGATAGGTGCTTCTATTTATTACAGACTATCGATGTCTGACGTCACTGTTGTAAAACTTTTTTGACCCTCTAATATGATTGGCTAGTCATGACGTAAGGGAAGATGGAAGGAAAGAGGCTATTCGTGGATGTCCATGTCGTCAACGATTGGAGGCTGTCCGCCAATCATCGTTCGGCTTCTGGTCGACAAGTTTTCCTCCTGGTGTTCGCTGAAGTGGACTGACAGTTGCTCTACAGCTGTTTGTGCAAATACGTCCGTGTCCCGTGTAGCTTCTACCCCGCGACCGCTCCTGGCGCGTTGGACTGGGATGGCCGGCAGCCAGGACCCCGGGAGTTTGTAGCCATCTTCACTGTTGATGTTGTCAGGCTGCTTAAAAATTTCGATCGCCTCCCGTATTTTACGTTCTCGCATCCACGATTCTTTCGCCAGTACTCGGGTTTCCTGGAACTTGATAGGTTGTCCACAGTCACAGTGGTGTTCCGCTATCGCCGATTTATTATGTTGTTGTAATCGTACATAGCGTTCGTGTTCTGCTACTCGTAAGCTGACAGGTCTCCCTGTTTCTCCTATGTAGGCAGCTCCGCACTCACACCGTAAGTCGTAAACACCTGCAGTGTTAAGATTGTTGACTACATCCTTGGTGGAATCTATCATTTCGCGGATCCTGTGACTGCTTCGAAAAATTGGTCTGAAACCTCGTCGGCGGAGGACGTTTCCTAGCCGTTCACTGACGCCTTTTACATTTGGTAAGTGCGCCAGTGGAAGCTTCTCTTCTTTCCCTTCTTCTCGTGTTCTGCTCCCTTTGGTTTTAGCTACCTTTCTTACGATGTTGTCATCATAGCCGTTGGCATGAAACGTGTGTTGTAGCTCCTTTAATTCTTCTTTGATGTTATTTTCATCGCTTATCCGGTAGGCTCGGACAGTTAACGTATGCAGAACAGAATACTTTTGAGCTGGGTGGTGGTGGTTCTCCCGAGCACTATAAATCTAAACATTCTTCATTGGGATGTGCGTGAAAAAAAATTCAGGGCAACAACAAATTACATCAATAGAGATTCTTGTGGGAGTACCAAAACAGGGTAATCTGAATGGAGAGTGGACAGGCTGAAGTTGCACTTAGCTGGAATTACTGGCGCGAAATAGAAAGAGAATCATGACTTACGCTCATTCGCCTAAGAGTTAACAACTATTATATTAACAGATGGTGTAACACGTCTTGAGTTTGATAGGAACAGGAAAGTGAGTAACAGATTGTGTTACTGAAAGCTGTCCGCAGCTCGTGGTCGTGCGGTAGCATTCTCGCTTCCCGCGCCCGGGTTCCCGGGTTCGATTCCCGGCGGGGTCAGGGATTTTCTCTGCCTCGTGATGACTTGGTGTTGTGTGCTGTCCTGAGGTTGGTTAGGTTTAAGTAGTTCTAAGTTCTAGGGGACTGATGACCATAGATGTTAAGTCCCGTAGTGCTCGGAGCCATTTGAACCATTTATTTTACTGAAAGCTGGTCAGTGAACCAACACTGCTCCTCAGCAGCGAACGCATATTAGAAAGCAGCACATCTCGACATTGCAAACTAGAAAGTCTTAATGAACGAATGAGGAACTGGACACATTCATAATACAGAAGAAGGTAGGGTTGTGACTATTGATAGGCTTTGGCGACTAGAACGCCACATTAAGAGAGAGGTAGTTAGAGAAAGCCAGTGGAGCAAACGGAGACGAGAAAGAGTTTTAAATGGTTGCGGTATGTTTCGAATGATTTCACCAATCAGCATCCTCCAAAAACCGAAATTCCAGGAGGAATACTTGTCTTTACATTTTTTTTTTTGTTCTTAGTCGTCAGTTTGTCAAGCAGTTGCTATCCAGTATATTTTCCTACCTTGCGATTATATTCTCCTCTGTACGTGTCAACATCCTGTACTATGTGTTTCGCATATTCTAGTCTTTGTCCGCTCCGAAAACTTTTCACTCTGCTGCGGCTTCCTGCGATGTGCTTGTACAGCGTAACGCCCAGCGCCTTAGCTTGCTTGCTAGACCGGAAGGTGAACCAGACACGCATCGAATTTGGGCGATGGGTTAACGACCCTGGCTGATGCCAGACGATTTCCCACAATCGTTTATGCAAAAGCCTCAGACTACGACCACACACAGAACACAGTTACACAACCCACTGACAGGTAAAGCACACGGCTTGCCTGCCTTACGTAAGAGACGATTCTTGTGGGAGGACGGTTATCCGGACACCAAGTTAAATAAACGTAAATTCGCCATGTCCTTAGTAGAGCGGACCCCGTGCTACACGGAAAATGCCAACGAAACGAAAAAGACTCTTGCGTTGAGCGTGTAGGCATAAATTGCCAGACACACGAGCAGATGTCGTACTAACGTTCCCCTTCTTCTGCTAAGAGACTTCCACTGGTTGTTTTTCCTACTTATTCCTTTAATTACGGCTTGGTTTTTTTTCACTTATTTTTTTCAACCTTCTTCGATGGCACAACGTTTCTCCCTCTCCATGTTTCCGATGGTTAACATTTCATTTCTGTACAATGTTCTGTTTCAGACGCGCAGTTAAGGTGTTTCTTCCTTTTTTCCCTGTACATTTATCTGAGACCAGTAAAACTCTGTTACTGAAAAAAGGTTTCTCCACCTGCACCGGTCACTTCTTACATCTCTCTTGCTTTCACCAGTCACTCTACTTACTTCTCATGAAAAGAAAAAGAAAAATAGTTTCTTGCGATACTGGGTCGTTTATAATCTTTATGCCCAGCCACTCGTTAGTCTTATTTCTAGAACTCAACAAATTCGTCTTTGTTTTATCTGGCATACTGCTGACCATTCTTTTCAACAGGTTTAGGTCTTCCTCGCTTTCGAGCACTAGGGCTACGTCGTCTGTGAATTATACCAGTGCCATTTGTTCACCACGCAGTTTTACTCGTCTTCCAAAACTTTTATTTTCCATTTCATTAAATTCATTTCGGCGCACTAGTTGCACAACAATAACAGTAAGTTGAAACTTGGCCTCACATCCTTCTTAAAACAAACCTGTTTTTCCTATGTTCCACATTCACTACACACATCTGGAAGATTAATTACACTACCGGCCATTAAAATTACTACACCAACAAGAAATACAGATGATAAACGGGTATTCATTGGACAAATATAAATACTAGAACTGACATCTGATTAAATTTTCACGCAATTTGGGTGCATAGATCCTGAGAAATCAGTACCCAGAACAACCACCTCTGGCTGTAATAACGACCTTGATACGCCTGGGCATTGAGTCAGACAGATCTTGGATGGCGTGTACAGGTACAGCTGCCCATGCAGCTTCAACACGATGCTACAGTTCATCAAGAGTAGTCACTGGTGTATTGTGACGAGCCAGTTGCTCGGCCACCATTGATCAGACCTTTTCCATTGGTGAGAGGTCTGGAGAATGTGCTGGCCAGGGCAGCAGTCGACCATTTTCTGTATCCAGAAAGGCCCGTACAGGACGTGCAACATTCGGTCGTGCATTATTCTGCTGAAATGTAGGGTTTCGCATGGGTCGAATGAAGGGTAGAACCACGGGTCGTAACACATCTGAAATGTAACGTCCACTGTTCAAAGTGCCGTCAATGCGAACAAGAGGAGACCGAGACGTGTAACCAGTGGCACTCCATACCATCACGCCGGGTGATACGCCAGTGTGGCGATGACGAATACACGCTTCCAATGTGCGTTCACCGCGATGTCGCCAAACACGGATGCGACCATCATGATGCTGTAAATAGAACCTGGATTCATCCTAAAAAATGACATTTTGCCATTCGTGCACCCAGGTTCGTCGTAGAGTACACCATCGCAGACGTGATGCAGCGTCAACGGTAACCGCAGCCATGATCTCCGAGCTGATACTCTATGCTGCTGCAAACGTTGTCGCCGGCAGTAGTGGCCGAGCGGTTCTAGGCGCTACAGTCTGGAACCGCGCGACCGCTACGGTCGCAGGTTCGAATCCTGCCTAGGGCATAGATGTGTGTGATGTCCTTAGGCTAGTTAGGTTTAAGTAGTTCTAAGTTCTAGGGGACTGATGACCTCAGATGTTAAGTCCCATAGTGCTCAGAGCCATTTGAACCATTTCATAGGCTACAATCCGACCTTTTTTCAAAGTCGGAAACGCGATGGTACGGATTTCTCCTCCTTTAACGAGGCATCACAACAACATTTCACCAGGCAATGCCGTTCAACTGCTGTTTGTGTATGAGAAATCTGTTGGAAACTTTCCTCATGTCAGCATGTTGTAGGTGTCACCACCGGCGCCAACCTTGTATGAATGCTCTGAATAGCTAAACATTTGCGTATCACAGCATCTTCTTCCTGTCGGTTAAATTTCGCATCTGTAGCACGTCTTCTTCGTGGTGTAGGAATTTTAATGGCCAGTAGTGTAAAAGAACAGCATCGTGGTTAAATAATTATGTAGAAACCCAATACTGCTGTCCAAAATACAGTGCCCCACAGAAGAAACTACGCAGAACGGGAGGAAATACGCAATGAGTACTCACGTGTTGAGATAGTATGTGATGTTAATGCAGTGATTACAAAATAGTGTCAAATCTACGAAGAGCTTCACTGCAAAAGATTTCTTATCAGTATGACGCTGCACCTGTCTGGCCTGGACGCATGCACCGATTTGTTTGGGAAGGCTGTCATAAAGCTTTTGCATCCTCTACTGAGGCAAGCTGCCGCGGAACTACTGTCCTTAATATCCTTAATATCCTGAAGACCGGCACTGGGACGAAGTTGACGTTCCAGCGCACATATGTGTGGTTATTGTTGGCCGCGGGAGAACCTGACCATGACGTAAACAGTTCAAATGGTTCAAATGGCTCTGAGCACTATGGGACTTAACTGCTGAGTTCATCAGTACCCTAGAACTTAGAACTACTTAAACCTAACTAACCGAAGAACATCACACACATCCATGCCCGAGGCAGGATTCGAACCTGCGACCGTAGCGGTCTCGCGGTTCCAGACTGTAGCGCCTAAAACCGCTCGGCCACTCCGGCCGGCTAAACAGTTCATAGAGACAAATGCCATGTGTAGACGAGCATTTTACTGTTGAAAAGTGGCACAACGAAACTCTCGCATGAGTGGTAACACTTGAGAAAACAGGACGAGATTTACAGTTGTGCCGTCATAGTCCTCTTAATCAGAACCTGTCCTGGCCTGATGTCATACACGATGGTTTTCCACACTATGACGCCAGGAGTAACAAACACCGCTGTGCCTCTCCAAAACATTTGAAGATAGTGGCGTGTCGCCAGGTTACTGCTATACTCGCCGTCGACGGCAGTCCATGGCGGTGAAGATCCGCAATACATCGCTGAACGCAATATGACACCGTTCATCAGCAGTCCATGCTTCCCGGTTACATCACTCGAAAGGCAGCTTTCTTTTTTGCGGTGTCATCGGCAGCCTAAGCATGGGCTGTATTTCTAGACCAGCTCCTGCTAGACTCCGACCAGTGGTGCGGTGTTGTTGTTGTTGTTGTTGTGGTCTTCAGTCCTGAGACTGGTTTGATGCAGCTCTCCATGCTACTCTATCCTGTGCGAGCTTCTTCATCTCCCAGTACCTACTGCAAACTACATCCTTCTGAATCTGTTTAGTGTATTCATCTCTTTGTCTCCCTCTACGATTTTTACCCTCCACGCTGCCCACCAATACCAAACTGGCGATCCCTTGATGCCTCAGAATATGCCCCACCAACCGATCCGTTCTTATAGTCAAGTTGTGCCACAAATGTCTCTTCAATTCTATTCAATACCTCGTCATTAGTTACGTGATCCACCCATCTAACTTTCAGCATTCTCCTGTAGCACTACATTTAGAAAACTTCTATTCTCTTCTTCCCTAAACTATTTATCGACCACGTTTCACTTCCATACATGGCTACACTCCATACAAATACTTTCAGAAACGACTTCCTGACACTTAAATCCGTACTCGATGTTAACAAATTTCTCTTCTTCAAAAACGCTTTCCGTGCTATTGCCAGTCTACATTTTATATCCTCTCTACTTCGACCATCATCAGTTATTTCGCTCCCCAAATAGCAAAACTCCTTTACTACTTTAATCGTCTCATTTCCTAATCTAATTCATGCAGCATCACCCAATTTAATTCGACTATATTCCATTATCCTCGTTTTGCTTTCGTTGATGTTCATCTTATATCCTCCTTTCAAGACACTGTCCATTCCGTTCAACTGCTCTTCCAGGTCCTTTGCTGTCTCTGACAGAATTACAATGTCATCGGCGAACCTCATAGTTTTATTTCTTCTCCATGGATTTTAATACCTACTCCGAATTTTTCTTTTGTTTCCTTTACTGCTTGCTCAATGTACAGACTGAAGAACGTCGGGGATAAGCTACAACCCTGTCTCACTCCCTTCCCAACCACTGTTTCCCTTTCATGCCTCTCGACTCTTATAACTGCTATCTGGTTTCTGCGCAAATTGTAAATAGCTCTTTACTCCCTGTATTTTACTCCTGCCACCTTCAGAATTTGAAAGAGAGTATTCCAGTCAACATTGCCGAAAGCTTTCTGTAAGTCTACAAATGCTAGAAACGTAGGTTTACCTTTCCTTAATCTATGTTCTAAGATAAGGCGTACGGTCGGTATTGCCTCACGTGTTCTAACATTTCTACGGAATCCAAACTGATCTTCCCCGAGGTCGGCTTCTACCAATTTTTCCATTCGTCTGTAAAGAATTTGTGTTAGTATTTTGCAGCCATGGCTTATTAAACTGATAGCTCGGTAGTTTTCACATCTGTCAACACCTGCTTTCTTTGGGAATGGAATTATTATATTCTTCTTGAAGTCTGAGGGTATATCGCCTGTCTCATACATCTTGCTCACCAGATGGTAGAGTTTTTTTAGGCCTGGCTCTCCCAAGCCTTTCAGTAGTTGTAATGGAATGTTGTCTACACCCGGGGCCTTGTTTCGACTTACGTCTTTCAGTGCTCTGTCAAACTCTTCATGCAGTATCATATCTCCTATTTCATCTTCATCTACATTCTCTTCCATTTCCATAATGTTGTCCTCAAGAACATCGCGCTTGTATAGATCCTCTATATGGTGCGGTATGTCATAGAAAATTTCTGGGTTTCATTACTCCTTACCTCCTTGCTCTGTGGTGGCAGGGACAGATGTGAAAGAGTTATGACGTGCTTGGTGCACAGTACAGCGATACTCCCTTGTGACGGTCATATGTGGTAGACAGGAATCTTGACAATTATGCCTGCCCTCTCGCGCCCATGCAGTCCAACATCGGACTACTGTCACATCCTGTTGCCGCCCAAAGCTGGATATTGCACGATTCATCCAGTGGGCCAGACGGAAATCGAAAATCAGTTCCCTTTCAGACTCAATCAGCTGCTGATAACATTGCCATATATCGGTACAGGTGATCTTCGTGTTCTTCACACTGCTCACTCAACACGTAATACTGTTCGCCGGCCGGAGTGGCCGTGTGTTTCTAGGCGCTACAGTCGGGAACCGAGCGACCGCTACGGTCGCAGGTTCGAATCCTGCCTCGGGCATGGATGTGTGTGATGTCCTTAGGTTAGTTAGGTTTAATTAGTTCTAAGTTCTAGGTGACTGATGACCTCAGAAGATAAGTCGCATAGTGCTCAGAGCCATTTGAACCATTTTTGTAATTCTGTTCGCTCCTCTTACATACCCTACATTCCTGGTAACAACACTAAACATCAACAACACCAGTGCGCTGTGGTGGCTGTTCTACCCGTCACAGATAATTGCACCTTTATTCATTTACACACTCGCTGATGGGGTGTACCTGTGCGATGTCTTTTGGGGCTTCACTTTTGTTGTCAGGCAATGTAAATTTTAGAAAGCATCCTGTAATTGGAGCACAGTGATCGATATAAAATGCTAAAAATTAATAAAAACCGTTTCGATCGCTTTTTCAGATTTTTTTATTTATTAGCAACCTGTTTCGGCACTTTCCTCAGACCATCTTCAGGCTTTTCCCCATCATTATGGCTGCTGGTGGCTGCAGACGGAGTGAGATACGTAGAAGTAACAGTACCAGTGGCAACCTTGCTTCTACTGCTCTCGCTCCGTCTGCAGCCACTAGGAGCCATAATGACGGGGAAAGACTGTAGATGGTCTGAGGAAAGGGTAGAAACCAGTTGCTAACAAATAAAAAATCTGAAAACACGATCGACATTGTTTATATTTGATTCTTAGTGTATATTCAGATTGTATCGAACCAATGATGAACCGTAGGCTTAAACTCAAAAGAATGAGGAAATAATGAGGAGATATTGGGCACTACATGATTTTCTTTTGTGCAGTACAGTACTACACCAGAAACGTTTAGATGCTGATAAACTTTCAGCTCCCTTCTTACATCGCCCCACTACTCTCAGGGTAAGATGTGCGGGGTGTGTGTTTATGCTTGCACTCATTATCGGTACTACCTTCCTACAACTAAGATTTTCCGAGGTTGGATAATAGGATATTCTGTATGAAAGTACTTAATGTTGATTCCTGTAGTACAAGAAACTTCCGACGCTTTCCGAATAAGCTATCCGAACATAGCTGCCAGCCGGTGTGGCCGAGCGGTTCTAGGCGCTTCAGTCTGGAACCGCGTGACCACTACGGTCGCAGGTTCGAATCCTGCATCGGGCATGGATGTGTGTGATGTCCTTAGGTTAGTTAGGTTTAAGTAGTTCTAAGTTCTAGGGGACTGATGACCTCCGATGTTAAGTCCCATAGTGCTCAGAGCCATTTGAACCATTCATGTAGCTCCACACACACATAACTGTCATACATTTCCTTCTTCATGCCAGTTCTCGACCGCAACCTGCAGAGGCAATGAGGACACCCCTGCTACTGTTTCGATGGGAATTGTTTGATCACCCACATACAGTCCGGACTTGTCTCTCTGTAACGTTCGTCGCTGCTCACATGAACCGCTGGCTATGAAGACAACATTTTGACATAGGAAACGAACTGCGGACCAGCGCAGAGAAGTGGCAGAAAGCACAGGCGGCTGCCTACTACGACCAGGATGTTGCAGAGTTAGCACACTACGATAAATGTCTGAGTCGGAGCGGCGACTATTTACAGAAGTAGCTGGGAAGTGTAGCTGACTGTTTAAAAAAATATATTTTTTGGTTTTCAGTGTGGTTTCCACTTCCAGATCGAGCGGACCTTACTTTCCAAATAGCCCTCGTACATCTGCAGGTTTTAGACATTATTTTTTGGCAACGAATTTACTTCTTCACTGCAGACAATTATTAATTCAGGATATTTGGTTCGTGATATTTATTTGCTAACATATGCTTTTCATTCCTTACTGAAATAGACGTAGATCTTTTGACAACATCTTATTACATCTTCGGTACCCAGCCGCTTCCAGTGATCTCGATGTCGACTACGCGTCAAACTTTAAACTTCCTTCAATACTAATTTTCAATGCTCAAACAGAATTTCAAGTAACATGAAGCGAATAATTTGCTATTAAAGATTAGCCAACGTTGTGTTTAAGGAAGAAAGTTTTTCTGCTCTCAATACGGTTTAGAAAGTTAGCTATAAAGTCCTACTGTTTTTACAATGTCGTGTTTTATTCACCAGATTAAAGCTCGAATACAGTGTCATCTTCAGTGTTTGAGTTGTGTATCGAATGACGTTCATCTAATGTGAATGCGACTGACTTCTGTTGTATCTAACATCGCACTAGAAAATCTTCCACTTTTATTTACCATCGTATAAAGCATATACACAGTTTTGAAAGACGACACTGAAAGCTGAAATCAGCAAAATACACAGATACATCTTTCTGTTGCGTTAACATTGCAGCGTAGGTTCTCTGATGCCCAACTGATAACCTGAAAATGAAGATATACTTCGAAATTTACACTGGCGAATACAATACGCTATTGAATAAATAGTAGATGGCTTTTTCTTATTTTGAAATTTTCCATTCATTTCATTGTCTTCATTTTAGTAAGAATAACCACTATTGATGCCAATAGAAGTTTAGAAAATTATATCAATCTTCGTCTATGCAATAAATCTCGTTTACGAGTATTTCTACGAAGATCATTTTCCAGTATCTACCTAGCTGTGCTCTTGGAAAACTTTTAGGCATGTTCTAGGTCTGCGTACACATTTAAATTTTGCACTTACTTCGGCTCATAACCCTTAAATTTGTTTCTGAAAACAAAATTATGCAGATGGTTTAGATTCTGGTTGCTTTGTGGAGTATTTATTTCGTATTCAGTGATGCAAACGAAGCTTAGTAGTTGATGAAATTACTACATCACAAATATGAACTATACGAGTGTAAACCGTGGAAAATGATCGCACAGAAGACATTCAAGCCGACGTAACAGCACGGGACGAAGCATCATGATTTTCGAGTTCAAATGTCTTTTCTCCAAATAAAGAAGTAAAAGCGTCTCATCAAGAATGGTTTGCTACACTGTAAGTACTCGATGTGTTTTTGCGTTGTAATCGCTTGCCGCAGTGGGTATCTTCACGCAATTCACCCAATGACGGAAACAGCAAGCACACTTACGTTAATGTCCTCAGTCGATAACTTTGTTTTTTGTCGTCCAGTTTCTATCACCAGTGACATTTGTCCTGTCGCCCGAGATTGTCTCAAATAGGCCAAAGTTCGTGACCCACTTCCTTTTGCGAAGAGTACTGGCCTTGAAACTTGGTCGTACAGGGTCCACAACTTCTGCGTAACAGTTCGATTCAAAGCACATAAATCAATCACCAGCCACAGTGACCTTTATAGCAGCTATCAGCATGTTGCAGTCACGAAATTGTTCCGCACGTAAAACTCGCTTTTGAGCGAAGCACGCCACCCCTTCTATAAAGCGCCAAGCCATCTCTATTTTGCTCTTTAAGCCTTATTTTTCCAAAGGAAACATTTCTAAACAAAACTTTTGTGTGTTTCTGAATTAGGGTCGAACAACTGAACAATACGTACCGCAAATTGCATTAAATGATGGTTTACACCACTATCAAACTATGTCATCGTATATTAATATTTATTTTCACGAAATGCACTATTTTTATGAATTGGTGTTCTATAGGATGAAATGCATCACATTAAAACGAATACTTAGAAGTATATGCAAAAATCTCGTGTACATACGTGTATTTCACCTGTTTGATGGAATATTTATTCCATGACAACATCTGATTCTAATTATAAAGAGCAGCAAGAGAACATTTTTTACGTTGACAATTACAGCACGAGAAGTAAGAGAGCTCTACACTCTCGCCTTGTCACTCTATCTTTGACTTAGAAAGAAATGAACTGTACAACTGTAATAGTCTTCTGTAGTTGAACGTGTGGTGAACAGTGACAGATGAGTTCCTGAAAACGTAATAACTGGTTGTTTACGTTCCTGCAAATGGCTAGCATATATTATTGTCTCTTTATGCACAAGTGAGGAATGTGAATGGACCCGAATATGGTAAGGGAGTCCTATCTTATTCGCTCAAATTTCACCTATTACATTCTTCTACCCAAGTGTTATTAGGTCTTACGTTTAGATTTACCATAAATCGGTGTTTTGATTTTTGAGTGTAGTACTGCCATACTTAACACCCCCACTGTATCCTATTTTCTGAAGGTCTCCATCAGTAAAAAGTTGTCATTTATTTTTATCTTACATGGAGGGTGTATGAAATCTTCATTTCAAACACGTAGACATTGAATTTCAGTCGCCATTTATCCTAAACTGTCGGAAATGGTGTCAGAATGTTGGGATGATTAATAATATTTTGTTGCTACCCCTATTTCGACTGTGCAGATTCTAGTCACTCAACAGGGTACTTCTAGATTAAAATGTAGCTTTTTCTTAATTTTACTTTCAGGATATTAACCTTCTGGCTGCGCCTCTTCCAAGTAATTCTATATATCCTTTATAATTCTCTGTTTATTAGCTTCACGGTAGAGGATTGGATGATTTTTTTCAGCTATTTAAGTTAAGTTCCTGAACTTCCTTGCCGAATCGACTTGTTGCAAGATACCCATCGACGTATCTTGGAGATAGTATCATCTACTGAGTTTTTACGAACTTCATTCAGTTATTTATGGGTGTAGATCGCTTCTTTTCTGTATAAACACATATCTACAACGGCATGAGCCTTCCCTTTAACGTTTAGAATTATTAACCGTACCTATAGGTTTGGTATTGCTGTGGTACAATTTTTCAGTTGCGGAGCAGTTCCGAGAAAGCACTCATATTTCATGGAGGAAAATAGCGGTTTCCCCTTTCATCATTCTATCTAACCTTTCTGAGATTTACTTAAATTTCGACATTGTCGTCAGTATCTTTCGAACAAAAGTTCAGCGTACTCTACTTCTGATTCACATCAAACCGAGTTTTGACTGTCATCGCTCTCTTTATATCATCAGACAGTAGACCTACTTGTCCTGCAAACCCGTATAAATTAAATTATCGCACGTTGTTTCATATTGTATGCTCTAAATTTTATGTGGCATAAGTAACGTTTTTCCTTTCTTTTTCGAGACGACGTCTTGGATTGTGCTTGTAGCTCTTCACATGTGTTTAATTCGCTATGTATGGTCCTCGCTGTAGGTGTCCTTGCTACAGAATAATTTATGCTGGTTTATTTATTTCTCCATTCCTATACTTGTCGTCCTGCCTCCTTTATCCTTCACAGAAGTACAATGGAACCAGTCCGTGACCACCAACATTCGTTCTCTGCCAGATGCCCCTACACGCCGAGTTCTTTAATACCCAAAAATAACATGAGCTCTATATCATCTTTCCTGTCCTCCCGCAGCTACCGACTTGTTTATCGACAAACACAGCAGTAATATTTCGTGGAAGTTGAATAGGCATTCATCGATGTTTGTCGTAGACAATACAGCGCACCGGAAGGCAACTCGACAGTATCAATACTAAAAAGATGACTTGGGTAGTGGTGTAGACAGTTCAGTGATAAGAACTGTATTTTATAGTCGACATTGTGAATTTAGACCCATTTCTCTTTTCCTAAAGTGAACTGTTTGATTTTCATGAGAGATCCTTCGCTGATTAGGAGACTGTTTCATTAGCAACGCCATTATACTTCTACGGGCCTGTTATTCAGTGCCACCGCTGCCGACGCAATATTCGATCCTATGGAAAGTGCAGTGATAATTGGAAACGAAATTTCATCGAACTCAGTAATTATGTCTACACAAATCAGTGTAGATCATTACAAAGAAAATCCTTCATTCGACAATATTTGTTAACTATAATTACACTGATTTTTAAAAAGAGAGTTTACAGATTATATACACATTCCTTGGATATTAGTTGTTGAATTAACTTACGGTGCTGCGGAACGCGATGTTACGAGTGTCACTTGCAATAATTTACTCACAGCTGATAATCATTACGAACACAAAAAAAGCACCTGAAGTGTACACAAGAGGAAATTATCTCTTGAGACTACTCTTCGGCAAGCACACTACAACCAAAAAAATGGCTCTGAGCACTATGGGACTTAACTTCTGAGGTCATCAGTCCCCTAGAACTTAGAACTACTTAAACCTAATTAACCTAAGGACATCACACACATCCACGGCAGGATTCGAACCTGCGATCGTAGCAGCCGCGCGGTTCCAGACTGTAGCACCTAGAACCGCTCGGCCACCCCGGCCGGCCTCTATAATCATAAATGACTAGTGTCTTCAGCTAATTGTTTCGATTAAAGCAAAATGCCAGGCAGCTCGTCTATATACGAGGGGCGTTAAATAAGTAATGCAACACATTTTTCTGAAAGCATGTTGGTTTTATTCAGGATTTCAGTACAAGATATTATTCCCCACACTTCTGACTACAGAACTCAATTTTTCAACACAATGTCCGTTCATTGCAACGGCCTTTTTCAACTCCGCTCGAACAGGCCATGAAATCCCAACAGCACCGACCGACCGCCGTGTCACCCTCAGACTACAGGCGTCACTGAATGCGGATATGCCTGTGGTCAGCACACCGCTCTCCCGGCCGTATGTCAGTTTATGAGACCGGAGCCGCAACTCCTCAGTCAAGTAGCTCCTCAGTTTGCCTCACAAGTGCTGAGTGTACCCCACTTGCCAGCAGCGCTCGGCAAACCGGATGGTCACCCATCCACGTGTGAGACGGCCTTACGACACCTTAATAGGACGGCCTGCACGCCATCTTAGTACCATTCTAATGGTCGATGTCGGAGCCAACATCTTACTGAAACATTAACCTTTCCATCATCCACGTACTGCTTCCCTTGGCGTGCATCATCCACTGACCAAACAGGTGGAAGTAGAAGGTGCGAGACCCGGGCTGTAGGATGGATGAAGTTTTGTCAGCTCCTGTCGCGTGTGAAGACTTGTGTGAGGCATTGCGTCGTCATGGAGAAGGAGAAGTTCGTTTGCACTTTTGTGGGGGAAATAGTTTCTCCAATTTCCTGAGGATAGCACAATACATTTCGGAGTAGATGGTTGCACCATGAGAGAGGACATCAAACAGCATAAGCCCTTCAGAATCGCAGAAGACTGTCGCCATGACTTGACAGGCTGAGGGTGCGGCTTGGAACCTTTTTCTCTGGAAGATACACTACGGGCCATTAAAATTGCTACACCACGAAGATGTGCTACAGACGCGAAATTCAACCGACAGGAAGAAGATGCTGTGATATGCAAATCATTAGCTATTCAGAGCATTCACATAAGGCTGGCGCCGGTGGCGACACCTACAACGTGCTGTCATGAGGAAAGTTTCCAACCGATTTCTCGTACCCAAACAGCGGTTGACCGGCGTTGCCTGGTGAAACGTTGTGCGTACCATCACGTTTCCGACTTCGATAAAAGTCGGATTGCAGCCTATCGCGATTGCGGTTTATCGTATCGCGACACTGCTGCTCGCGTTGGTCAAGATCCAATGATCGTTAGCAGAATATGGAATCGGTAGGTTCAGGAGGGTAACACGGAACGCTGTGCTGGATCCCAACGGCCTTGTATCACTAGCAGTCGAGATGACGGGCATCTTATCCGCAGGGTTGTAACGGATCGTGCAGCCACGTCGCGATCCCTGAGTCAACAGATGGGGACGTTTGCAAGACAACAACCATCTGCACGAACAATTCGACGACGTTTGCAGCAGCATGGACAATCAGCTCGGAGACCGTGGCTGCGGTTACATTTGACGCTGCATCACAGACAGGAGCGCCTGCGATGGTGTACTCGACGACGAACCTGGGTACACGAATGGCAAAACGTCGTTTTTTCGGGTGAATCCAGGTTCTGTTTACAGTATCATGATGGTCGCATCCGTGTTTGGTGACATCGCGGTAAGCGGATATTGGAAGCGTGTATTCGTCACCCGGTGTGATGGTAAGGGGTGCCATAGGTTACACGCCTCGGTCACCTCTTGTTCGCATTGACGGCACTTTGAACAGTGGACGTTACATTCCAGATGTGTTACGATCCGTGTTTCTACCCTTCATTCGACCCCTGCGAAACCCTACATGTCAACAAGATAATGCACGGCCGCATGTTACAGGTCCTGTACGGGCGTTTCTGGATACAGAAGATGTTCGACTGCTGCCCTGGCCAGCACATTCTCAAATCTCTCACCAACTGAAAACGTCTGGTCAATGGTGGCCTAGCAACTGGCTCGTCACAATACGCCAGTCACTACTCTTGATGAACTGTGGTATCGCGTTGAAGCTGCATGGGCAGCTGTACCTGTACACGCCATCCAAGCTCTGTTTGACTCAATGCCCAGGCGTATCAAGGCCGTTCTTATGGCCAGAGGTGGTTGTTCTGGGTACTGATTTCACAGGATCTATGCACCCAAATAGCGTGAAAATGTAATCACATGTCAGTTCTAGTATTTATATTTGTCCAATGAATACCCGTTTATCATCTGCAATTTTTCTTGGTGTAGCAATTTTAATGGCCAGTAGTGTAGATGGTGTGGCGCCACTCCATGGATTGCCGTTTTGTTTCCGGTTCGAAGTGATGAACTCATGTTTCATCGCCTGTGACGGTGTTAGACAAAAAACGCACAGATGGCCCTTCGTCACCTCGAATGAAAGTGTCCTCACGTTACAACGTTGCAGAAATCACTGCTGCGTGCAGCCTGCCGGTACGTGGGATATAGGACGGTTTGCGCGATATTTTTGCTTTGATGACGGACACCTCTCCCGACCCACCGAGCTTCTGTACACTGACACGTCTCCGTAGACATTCTGCAAGCGCCTATGAATATCTGTGAAGTTCTGGTCTTCCTTCAAAAGAAACCCAATTACAGTTCTCTGCTTGAAATGCACCTCCGTTACAGACGCCATTTTGAAGGCTAAGTATGGTGGCTCCACCTAACGGAACCTCATGAAACTATATGAGCTGAAGCACAGATGGCCCCACAGTAAAGTTCCCCACTAGGATAACCACTTGCTCACAAACAGCCATTGATAATATCTTTATAGAAAAGTCAAATGAACAAAATTATATTACAAAACCAATAGTCAATGGCCTCTCAGACCATGACATGCAGTTCCTTCTGTTAAATGTTAATACTGAACAGGATATAAAATCTGTTAAATCTGAGCTCAAGAGGGTAATCAGTAAGCCAAAAATTGATTATTTTAGGACACTCCTCAGAGACATTCACTGGACTGATGTTTACAGTGCTCATGGCATGAATGAAAAATATAACATTTTTGCTAATAAAGTGCTTACCTTATTTGAACACTGCTTTCCCCCAAAACTTACCAAGGTTAGAGCAACGTCTACAAAGAAGCCATGGATTACTCGAGGAATAGGGGTATCTTGTAAAACAAAAAGAAAACTGTATCTGTCAATCCGAAACATTTCCAATGTTGATGCTATAGCACATTATAAGAAATACTGCAAAATATTAAAGACTGTAATACGGATGTCAAAGCAAATATATTACAAGGAAAAGATAGTCATATCAGATAACAAAATAAAGACAATATGGGATATAGTGAAGGAGGAGACCGGTAGAACCAGACATGAAGAGGAACAAATAGCATTAAGAGTAAATGATGCATTGGTGACAGATGTGTATAGTGTTGCAGAACTTTTTAACAAACATTTTATAACTGTTACTGAAAAGATGGGGTTGTCAGGTTCGGTAGATGCTGCTATGGATTACCTTAGACCAGACATTTCAAGTAACTTCCATAATATGAATTTGACCCTCACTACCCCAACAGAAATAACGTCCATCATAAAATCTTTAAAATCAAAAACATCTAGTGGGTATGATGAAATATCAACAAAGTTAATTAAAGAATGTGATTCTGAGCTAAGTAACATATTAAGCTATCTGTGTAACCAGTCGTTTATCAATGGAATATTTCCCGAATGGCTGAAATATGCTGAAGTTAAGCCACTGTTTAAGAAGGGAGATAAAGAAATAGCATCAAATTTCCGTCCAATTTCACTGTTGCCAGCATTCTCAAAAATTTTCGAAAAAGTAATGTACAGTCGTCTTTATAACCATCTTATCTCAAATAACATACTGTCAAAGTCACAGTTTGGATTTCTAAAAGGTTCTGATATTGAGAAGGCTATCTACACTTACAGTGAAAATGTACTTAATTCATTAGACAAAAAATTGCAGGCAACTGGTATATTTTGTGATCTGTCAAAGGCATTTGACTGTGTAAATCACAATATCCTTTTAAGTAAACTAGAATATTATAGTGTAACAGGAAATGCTGCAAAATGGTTCAAATCTTATATCTCTGGCAGGAAACAAAGGGTGTTATTAGGAAAGAGACATGTATCAAGCTATCAGGCATCATCCAACTGGGAACTAATTACATGTGGGGTCCCACAAGGTTCCATTTTGGGGCCCTTACTTTTTCTTGTGTATATCAATGACCTTTCATCAGTAACATTACCAGATGCCAAGTTTGTTTTGTTTGCTGATGATACAAACATTGCAATAAATAGCAAATCAAGTGTAGTCTTAGAAAGATCAGCCAATAAAATATTTGTGGACATTAATCACTGGTTCCTAGCCAATTCTTTGTCACTAAACTTTGAAAAAACACACTACATGCAGTTCAGAACTTGTAAGGGGTGTCCCAAGAGTATATGTCTAACATATGATGACAAGAAGATAGAAGAAGTGGACGGTGTTAAATTCTTGGGATTACAGCTTGATAATAAATTCAACTGGGAGGAGCACACCACAGAACTGCTGAAGCGTCTTAACAAATCTCTGTTTGCAATGCGAATTTTGTCAGACATAGGGGATATAAAAATGAAAAAGCTGGCATACTATGCTTACTTTCATTCCATAATGTCATATGGGATTATTTTCTGGGGTAATTCATCAAGCCATGCTAAAGTTTTCCGGGCACAAAAACGTGCAGTAAGAATTATATGTGGTGTGAACTCAAGAACATCCTGCAGAAGCCTGTTTAGGGAACTAGGGATACTAACTACAGCTTCCCAATATATTTATTCCTTAATGAAATTTGTCATTAAAAATATTTTTAGACCGAAAGTGGCTGAGCAAAAAATGTGCTGCATTGCTTATTGAATGCCCCTCGCCTCTACCATGCCAGTATAACTCTGGTGTTTAACTTCTTCTTAGTCGCAGCTGCGTGGTTGACATTACCGGCAAAAAAGGTCTCGTATTGTAGCTTATGACCAGGTAAACGATATTAATAGTAGCTTCGAAATTTTCACGTATGGTGCAGTAATCTAGACTGACGTATTGCTGGAAAAAAAGAGCTGCAGAAATATTCGGTCGGATCTTGAATTCAAAGTGATGCAAAGATTGGCAGCTCGCTGCAAATGTTAATAAATGAAAAACTGCGCGTTTTTCAAAACGAAAGAACTTAGTGTCCTGAAACTACAACATTAATGAGTCATTTGTAAAGGTTTCTTGAGACAGTCACGGTCGAAAAACAGTCAAAATGGCTTCAAATTAATGAATCACAATTAGAATCAACTAATTCATACAAGTAACTGGACATCAAAAATTGTAGGGATATAAAATGACCACTTAGGCTTAGTCTCGGGTAATGTAGACGAGACACATCCATTCATTCGTAAGAACAGAGAAAAATACAACCAACCAACAAAGGAGACTGCTTACCAAACACTTTGTGTCTCATCCTGAAATGTTGCTCTAATGTATGGGACCCATTGTATTGTATTAAACCGGGGATCTAGAAACGACGGAGAAGTTTCGTCCTGCCGTAGCCCTCGGTGGTTCACAACCCCACAACAGGCCACAGCAGTCCACCCACCCCACCGCCGCCCCACACCGAACCCAGGGTTACTGTGCGGTTCGGCCCCCTGTGGAGCCCCAGGGACGTCTCATACCAGCCAAGCGTAACACAAAATGTTTGCGTGGTAGAGTAATTAATGATGTACGTGTACGTGTAAACGGTGTTTGCGCAGCAGTAGCCGAGACAGTGTAGCTGAGGATGAGTAAGGGGAACCAGCCCGCATTTGCCGAGGTAGATGGAAAACCGCCTTAAAAACCATCCACAAGCTGGCCGGCACACAGGACTTCGACAATAATCCGCCTGGGGGATTCGTGCAGGGGACCGGCACGCCATCCTGCTCGGGAAGCAGCGCATTAGACCGCACGGCCTGCCGGGTGGGCATGGGTCCCATACTAAATAGGACTATTATTTGATGTTGCTGGTATACGAGAGGCAGCACATATGATCACAGGTTAGTTTTGAGCATGGAAGAGAGCCACGGAGATGCTAAAAAAAGAAACTTTCAGACTCTTGAAGTCAGACACAAACTATCCACTGAAAGCCCACTTGTTATAGAAAGTTTCTATTGGGTTGGTGCATAAATTGGTAGCGTTTTCGTTTTGTATGTTGATATTCCGGTTGCTATGGGTATATTTATCGATTGACATGTTTTATTTGTGGTTCACTGTTGCTATTTAAGTTTACATAATATCCTTTTCTCATTTACAGACAGTGAATGGGGCTGTGGATGCTAAGTGGAGAAATCGGAACCTTTCCGACATAATCTTCTATTTGAGTTCAGTAGAGGACAGCAGCGGAGGCAGCCAGAAACGTTTGCGTCGTGTATGGGGATGATGCCAATGGACAGAGCATGGCGGGAAAATAGTTTTCTCCTTTTAGGTAGGATCTTTATGACATCAGTGACTCTACACGTTCAGGAAGATCTTCGGAGTTTGATGAAGATCGTTTAAACGCATTAATCCACAATGATCCAAGTCATTGTACTCGAGAAATGAAGACAGACACACAAAGAAAGTTTCAATTACGCGGCGTGCGTAATAACAGAAAACAGTGGGAGAAATGATGAGAAGATTAGTGAAAAGAGAAAGCGGGTATGAACGTGGATTCCTGCAGAGTCAGCAGCGACAATACTGCACCAAAAATGTGCTTAATTTAAGCAAATTGTGTACTGAGTACTGTGTACTGAGGGAAATTTCCAGCACCTCCCCCTCCTGAATGTCGAACTTCGCCATGACATCTACCCTTCCTTCCAACTGTAAACTGGCGTTGTTATCTCCCCCCCTCCCCAGGGCCACCCTTTTCCTCTCCCCTCCTTCTCCCTGAGCGGATTTTCCTCCTCTCCCCCCCCCCCCCCCCCACGAGTCCCAGCACCCTCGCCTCACCTATTTCCCTCCCACGTCCTTCACTCCCCACCCCTTTTCGGCGCGCTCCCCACCCATCTTCCTCCTCTCCTCCCCTCCCTCCCTTCTACCCTTCCTTTCTCTTCTCTCCTGTTTGCTCATCGTCATCAGCGTGCCACATCAGTGTTGTGTTTGGTGCTGTTGTCCTGTGCGCCAAGAGCTGTGCTTTTAATTGTGTGCTTGGCTTGTATGTAGTGTTACTGTCAGTGATGGTTATGTGCTATGGCATCCGTCGATACTTTTATGCTCCGATCATACTTCTCCTTGTGCTCTGTAATTGTCCCAGTGTGTGGTTTTTTTGTGTGTGCTACCTTTTACGGTTTTTATCTCCATTTTACAGTCGTCACATTTTTGTCTGTTCTCTACCGTACTGTTCCCCCTTTTTATATCTATGCATACCATCTTTTCTCCTTTCTGTTATTTTAAATGTCTTCTATTGTATAATTACTGTCTTTTGGCTGAAGAGCGGCGCATATGCTGCTGCCAGCCCGCCCCAGATGGGGCATTGAAATACAATAAAGGGAAAAAAAAGTATTCATCACAAATGCAGGTGAGGATACAAGCTTGCACAGTGAAATTTTGAGAAAACATTATAAGACTAACCAGAATGGATAGATTAAGGAATGGATCATGAAAAAAATAATGAAAGAGAAGCAGAGACAAGAGATTATAGAAAACACAATACTGAAGGGTGTTAACATGTGAAAAGAAGATACCAAGAGAGGCCCGTGAAATGACAATGGGAGGCAAGAGACTAAGAGAAATACTGAGAGACAAATGGATTGCCAGAATGATATAACAGAGTGGAGAGGGAAACATACAGGGTGTCTCATAACTTTTGGGCCAAATTGAAACAGGTGATAACGAAAGAGGAGGAGATTAGTGTTAACGTGCCGTCGGCAACAAAGCCATTAGAGCCAGAGCACAAGCTTGGATTAGGGAAGGAAATCGACTGTGCCCTCTCAAAGGAACCATCCTGGCACTTGACTGAAGCGATTTAGGGAAATCATGGGAAACCTAAATCAGGACGTCCGGCTGCAGGTTTGAATCGTCGTCTTCTTGAATGCGGAGTCCAGTGTAGGTGACAGTAGGTACACAAACAATTATATTGAGACAGGGAAATGCATATTTACTGGGTTACCGACATACACAGTATACACCACATAATGACAACGTAGCTCATTATAACTGTTCGAAGCGACGATCGCTATTCTCAATGCATGTATTGCAGTGGTCCACATGGTTCTGGTGCACTCTCACAAACTCTGAGGTAACGATGCTGGATCATGTGGCCGGTCACCCAGAAATAAGAACCATCAACCCACTCGTGAAATGCACACTTCAGAGGCTACAGTGTGGAGAGTTCTGGTGGAACAGATATTACACCCCTATTATAAAGAACTTTGCAAGCACTGGGACCAATGGATTTTCAGCCTTGTGTTCACTTCTGTGCTGTAGTGCCAAACTTCATACAATTTGTATTGTTCACGGATGAGGCCTCATTTACCTGTGATAGTGGTTTTCAACTGTGCAACTGCCATGTCTGGTGCGAGAACAATTCGCAAACCACCCATATCGGTGGCCACCACCAATGATCCTCTTCAACATATGGGTGGGTACTGTCTAAGATCACCTCATAGGACCTTATTTACTCCCTGTCCATTCGACCGTCCACGTTATCTGGATGTTCCAGCGAGATGTGCTGCCATACTTCTTGGAGAAGTAGTCCAAGAACGGATGTGGTTTCAACAGGACAGTGCACCAGGTCACTTCAATGTTACGTCCACGAGCACCTGAACAGCGCGTACCCTCATCATTGGATTGGAAGACCCACGGCCAGCGCGATCGCTGGATCGTACACTTCTGAAAGTTGGTGTATGCACCCTCTGTTGCAACAGATGAAGACCCTCTTGCTAGGGTCCAAGTTATCTGTCTCCTGGTACAACAGACACCCAGGATCCTAGCGAGAATGCGGCAGAACTTGCATGCGCCCTTGCAAAACGTGCACTGAGAAGGGCGGTCGTTGCATTCAACAGTTTCTATGAGCTACTTTGTTGTTATGCGGTGTATCTTGTTTATGTCCATAATATAATAAATACGCATTTCCGACCATTTCTTCCCCGTCTCAACATAATCGATTGTAGACCCACTATCACCTGTTTCAATTTGACCCAAAATTTTTGCGACGCCGTGTAACAGGAGGACAGTAAATGATGGGGAGGATTTTCTTTGAAGCTGATCTAATCAGAGGCTAGGAACTGCAGATGACGATGATGATGATGAGTGAAATCTCATTCCACAGGACAGAACGGAACAGGTTGTGGAAAGGGGCCAAGGTCAATTACTGTTAGTTATACAAGAACACACACAACTATATTGCTCAAACCAATGCACAGTTTTCTTTTTAAAACAACAAAGATCAATTCACGGCTGAGGGCCCTAAGTAACTTCTCCAGAATAAATTTAAATGAATGCTTCTAAAACGCCAGGATTCAGAGTAATGGCTGAAGACCTTACTTAACTAAAATTGCAATATCTTGTCGGGACCGATGACCGTTGCAGTCTGGTCCCTTTAATCCCACAAACCAACCAACCAATATCTTGTCGGCTAAAGGTCGAAATAACATTTCAGATCATCCAAGGAAATTCTTTAAAAGCCAAGCATTTACAAATTTCGGCTAAACGCCATATTAAGGAAAATTCAAATTAATTCTTTGGCTGAAAACGCAGTAAAATTTTTTTCACATAAAAAAGAGAGGCTTCAAAGATAAGCTTTTATACAGTACAAAAGAAAAACATCTTAAGAGAACTTGAAGTATCTTGTCGGCTGAAGGACCAAACAATTACTCAAGAAAAAACAAAGACGACCTTAAGATAAACATTTACAGAACACGGCTGAAGGCAATTTCAAGAATTGGTTCAAATGGCTCTGAGCGCTATGGGACATAACTTCTGAGGTCATCAGTCCCCTAGAACTCAGAACTACTTAAACCTAACTAACCTAAGGACATCACACACATCTATGCCCGAGGCAGGATTCGAACTTGCGACCGTAGCGGTCACGCGGTTCCAGACTGAAGCGCCTAGAACCACACGGCCACTACGGCCGGCATTTCAAGAATTCAAGATAATTAAAGAGAAATCTTACAGGCACAGATTTACATATTTAAGCCACAGATTCTGAAACAAGCGCAGCTGAAGGCCTAAATACAGAGCAACAAGAATTTTAAATGAAACACGGCTGAAGGCCTAATCTTAAAATAGTTTCATGAAGTTGAAGGCCATATAGTAAACATAAACCAGTCAATATTAATACACGGCTGAAGGCCTGGCACAGTACCTGCTACCAAATAAAATGACAATCACAAAAAACAAACAGTGGTGCTCAGAAGTGTTCCAAGTGTTGGCCTGGAGAGAAAACTCTAACGAGGTGAGACAGGCAGCCAAGCATTACACTACATATAATTGCGTAGGCTTCCGCGGCCAGAGTCAGTCGACATAAAAGTTTTCTGAAGGCCGCTGCAATCGTGGCCGAAACGTTGGTTTTTCTCCAGCAGCAGTAGTTTTTACATTATGACGCGGTACCATACCCAGAAAACTTTTATGTCAAATAACACTAAATAGCAACACGACCTAGGAACGGCTGAGGAACCCACTAACAACCTAATCAATTCCCTATGTCGCAACCGACCAACTGCCTACTCCAGAGCGTAGACAGCTTGCATCTGCTCTGTGAAAATCACAGAAGCTACCCACAGTTCCACGTAAACACACTTGCACAAGAACTCGAACAATCGTAAAGGCAACCACTGTCGAACAACAAGGACGAATCAATTCGACACACAGAGAGTTTCCACAAGCGGTCGGCGACCAAATACACGTCGTCCGATGAGACGACCGACCGAACGATCAACCCAGTTCGTTCCCACTCAAGTCACGTGTGTCGGCGACGGTGGGGCGAGTCTTGGCTGTCCGAAGCTGACTGCAGCTCCAACCTGACTCAACTCCATGTCCATTTCGAACGCGGAGACATTGCGACCCGGGCGCCCTGGCTCGGACCCATCCATGCAGGGGTAACACTTTCCCATTGGCCATGACATCTCTGCACAAGGAAGGAACCGACTCACGTCCGGCAAGATGACCAAGTGACGAGTCCCCGGAGAAGGTCAAAAGACCAAATACATGTCGCCCGATGAGACGACCAACCGAACGACAGACCAACGGTCCATTATAATTATCCGGGCTGTTATGCCGTGGTCGGTTGATGAATTCTGAGGTGATTCCCATCTCACCCGTTAACGTTTCGTCTCCGACTGCGGGAGACATCTTCAAGGGGGTCCGTAGCTTGATGGAAGGTCCAACACACACACTGGCTCGCTACTGACAGTAGCGAGTAGTACGGCATGAGCGCGAGCTGCGCCAACACCGGCTCAAAGGAAGGCCTCGGCGCTTGTTGGTGACGTCACGTCAGCTAGGCACGGCGAACGCCAGGTCTGTTGTAGGCAGAAACGCCTCTTATTTTTGGACAAAATGTTTGGTATTGTTTCGGATTCTGCAGTTTTATTTAGATGAAAGATTTTCTTACTATCGTAAAGCTACAAATGAAGATCATAGTTCTGTATTACTGAATCCTGTCGAAACAAACGTAGATCAATATGAGAAGATGCTTTGCCTCATTGCAAGCTTCGGAAATTTTACATTGAAGTAACTATATTTACTTGATCTATTTCGTTATCGAAACTTACCCCAACCCCCTTACAATTAACTGGTTTCTTTTATTTATTGTTTTATTTTCGTCTGACATCGTCACTGGAAATGTGAACTAGTTTACATGTGTAAATGTCCAACTGTTGCCAGTCATTAGATTACAGTCGTTTTCAACGAAAGGAATTCTAAGCAGGAAACAAAATAGCGTCATACATCGAAAATACTGCTGAGCTTAAACTTTTTTAAACATGCACATTAGAAAAGATAAATATTCCCCTCATGCAACTGAAAGGAGAATCTTTATAAAAAAAATTTTATTTGATAAAACAAGTATCTCTCTTTTGCCTCTTATTCTGTCCCCAACCCATTCCCCCAACGTCTACAATCGCAAGATGTTTGATTAACATTCAGTGCTCCTCACCCCATAGTCGACCAAGATACCTAAAGAAGACCACCAATATGTTCACATTTTCTTGTTAAAGCAACCCAGTACAAACGTAACTTCCCCAGATTTACGAATAAGGTAAAGAAGCACGAATTCTGTTGCTGCTGGACAATGAAGTTGTTTTTGTATGTCAATCCTTAAAACAGGTGGAAATTTAAGTTCAGGCGTACACTATTTGTTAAGAAGTGTAATGAATTGCACAATTAATTGATTGCATAAATCTCTCAGAACAATGTGTGTTGGTCAACTACCGCCAATAGTTTCACATTTTCCTGTGTCAGAGAGGGAGACACCACTATTATGAGTATGCCAGCAACAGACCTGGCGTTCGTCGTGCCTAGCTGACGTGACGTCACGAACAAGCGCCAAGGCCTTCCCTTGAGTCGGTGTTGGCTGCGCACGGCTCCGTGAGATATACAGGGACCACTCGTACGGTTATACGAAAATGGTTAACTTCCAAGTCCACTAAATGCGATCAGAGATTTTGTGAATGGAACAGTACAATCGGTTATTGTGGTGTTGTCAGGTGGTTTATGGCTGGTGCAGCAGCCAAATGCATAGCCGTTGGTCTCCTCCAGTAAAGCTATGAGCCCAGCCACCCGCTGGCGTCCCGCACCTGCAGCCCAACTCCGTGACGTCATCGGAGAGGGACGCGACGGCCGCGGACGCGAGATACGGCCGCCGTAAACAGTGGCGTCGGGTTATTAATGGTCGGCAGGGCGACGCCGGCAGATCCCGGCCCGCCAGAGCGGCGGCTGTCGCAAGCGCGGCGAGGCTGCTCGGCGCTTTCTCTTCTTTTATGAAAAAGCTCGCCTCCTGCGGTGCCGAGAAATCTGCCGTGAAACGCGCATAAAAACGCCGCGCCCACGAAGCGCCCCGTCGACAGCGCAGCTGCTAGCTCACTTCACTGCCGCGCCGTACGGTCGCCATTGGCTTTGCCTTTGTACGCTGAAGGACGAGCCGCGGACTGAGTCGTTACTGCTTCTTCCTCTGCACTCAAGGCAATCACGTGTGAAGAACAATATTTGCCTACACTCGCCACCGTAGCCGAGGTCGCTACCCTTCAGATGAGCAGCGGTTCTCGACTCTAAGGTGTAGTGCGCGCAAAATGTGGCCGTTAACGCGCAGTCGGCTGGTGAAGATTGGGGGGAGCGGAAGTGGTGTGGGGGTCGCTTAGAGCGCTGTAGTCTTACTTTACCTCATATAATCTCGGGGCCAGCTGAACTAGATGCAATAGCACAAAGCTACCTACGTTGTTGTTGTTGTTGTTGTTGTTGTTGTTGTTGTCTTCAGTCCTGAGACTGGTTTGATGCAGCTCTTCATGCTACTCTATCCTGTGCAAGCTTCTTCATCTCCCAGTACTTGCTGCAACCTACATCCTTCTGAATCTGCTTAGTGTATTCATCTCTTGGTCTCCCACTACGATTTTTACCCTCCACGCTGCCCTCCAATGCTAAATTTGTGATCCCTTGATGCCTCAGAACATGTCCTACCAACCGGTCCCTTCTTCTTGTCAAGTTGTGCCACAAACTCCTCTTCTCCCCAGTTCTATTCAATACCTCCTCATTAGTTATGTGATCTACCCATCTAATCTTCAGCATTCTTCTGTAGCACCACATTTCGAAAGCTTCTATTCTCTTCTTGTCCAAACTATTTATCGTCCATGTTTCACTTCCATACATGGCTACACTCCATACAAATACTTCCAGAAACGACTTCCTGACACTTAAATCCATACTCGATGTTAACAAATTTCTCTTCTTCAGAAACGCTTTCCTTGCCATTTCCAGTCTACATTTTATATCCTCTCTACTTCGACCATCATCAGTTATTTTGCTCCCCAAATAGCAAAACTCCTTTACTACTTTAAGTGTCTCATTTCCTAATCTAATTCCCTCAGCATCACCCGACTTAATTCGACTACATTCCATTATCCTCGTTTTGCTTTTGTTGATGTTCATCTTATATCCTCCTTTCAAGACACTGTCCATTCCGTTCGACTGCTCTTCCAGGTCCTTTGCTGTCTCTGACAGAATTACAATGTCATCGGCGAACCTCAAAGTTTTATTTCTACTCCATGGATTTTAATACCTACTCCGAATTTTTCTTTCGTTTCCTTTATTGCTTGCTCAATATACAGATTGAATAACACCGGGGACAGGCTACAACTCTGTCTCACTCCCTTCCCAACCGCTGCTTCCCTTTCATGCCGCTCGACTCTTATAACTGCTATCTGGTTTCTGTACAAATTGAAAATAGCCTTTGGCTCCCTGTATTTTACCCCTGCCACCTTTAGTATTTGAAAGAGAGTATTCCAGTCAACATTGTCAAGAGCTTTCTCTAAGTCTACAAATGCTAGAAATGTAGGTTTTCCTTTCCTTAATCTATTTTCTAAGATAAGTCTTAGGTTCAGTATTGCCTCGCGTGTTCCAACATTTCTGGGGAATCCAAACTGATCTTCCCCGAGGTCGGCTTCTACCAGTTTTTCCATTCGTCTGTAAAGAATTCGCGTTACTATTTTGCAGCTGTGCTTATTAAACTGATAGTTCGGTAATTTTCACATCTGTCAACACCTGCTTTCTTTGGTATCTGTCACAACTGGAACTCAGGTAATTTTCAGGCATTATATATTTGTACATGTGGGAGAAGTTACTTTAATACATATTCTTGGGTATTGCATCTGGTTCTCTGTCAACAGCTCTATTAATGACAGAAACTTTCTACATGCCATGCATTATTGCATTAAAACAATTGTACTAATCACAATCCTCCTTGCACTGTTGATATTCCTTTGAAATGTTCTGTATCATTCTGAATCTCCAGTTATTATGAACACTCATCATATATGTTTAGTTTCTTTCTTGAGACTGTCACAACTGGAACTCAGGTAATTTTCAGGCACTATATATTTGTACATGTGTGAAAAGTTACTGTCTCAGACATACCATGCTAACTCTATTTACATTTAATATAGTATTACACATTACCTCAGATTAGTATTTGTAATGGCATTTTGATATCCTCAGATGGTTTAATGCAGATGTTTTGTAGGACAGAAACTTAACGTCCATTGGGTCCAATGAACAGGAGTTTGTGGAATCTCTGTATTTTTTTAACTTGTATTCTTTTTATCTTCTATATTGTGGATGTTGCTCCACACTTGTTAGATACGTACATTACTGGCTGGGTTTTGTTCCTTGAAAGTACAAATTCCTTTTGAAAACTATCCTGCTCATTACAGAGTAACTATTGCTAACACAGTATCACATTTTGCAGTTTTCACCACATGGCGTGGCGGAAGTGGTGTGGGGGTCGCTTAGAGCGCTGTAGGGGAAATGTCGATAGCTGGAGGAGGAGTGCCGTTCTAAACTGAAGCCTACACTCACATTTTTGATAAATATTAAGCAGGGCCTCCCCACGCTCACATTTGCATGGTAACCATTGAAAAACATGCGCCACCTCTTCTTCGGGTAGTATCTAAACAGAATTCCGCCGCAAATGCACCGATTTATTTTCACTTGATTTGTTAACCATTTGTAACTTTCATAGACGAGTCACGAGTGGAGAATTTTGAGTAAAACCTACACAATGTTCTTGTTGCCGTGTTAAAATTTGCTCCTTTTGCCAAAACTCAACGGAGCTTACGTAAACTAAGCGGAGTTACATAGTCTCAACATGTACAAATGAAATTGCGAGAGAATTCTGAACAGTGGTTTATTAAGTGAGGAACTGAGGAAAACTAAGGTCAGCATCTTATGGAAAATCACATCACAACAAACGTGTAAGGACTTCATTTATGTTGTTCCAAAACCCATAGCGTTTCTCGTTTCACCAGCTATCGATGGCTCTTAAAAATTACATTCTTTTATCAGAGAAGTCTGTGGTTAGTGGAATAACACGGTAGATAATGAAGTTTTACATAATAACCATACGGCAAAATACTCTCATCTTTGTGTGCTATCATTTGCCAAAATCTCATTTGGATATCTCAAACCATTTATAAAACATGAGGAATGTCGTACATATTTCACTTTGACTTTATCGCTGGAGCGGTGCGATCGCAAATTAATGCGTTCCGTCAGATCAATTTTCTCAAGATTGGTGACAGATAGAGACCTCCACCCGCGTCTAAAGAAAAATTCAATATTTTTGCTAAATTTCTTCAGCAGCGACATATTATATAATATGCACCAGACGTAAATCATAGCGACCCCTATTTTTCATTGCAGACTTTTTCGAATTTCGCGCAGTGTCTTACTTCCACGTAAATATCTCAATAAATACGACCATTAACGAAATGATGGGCACATCATAATAAACCTGACATATAGAGCTACAAATAAAGCAAAAATGATTTTTTTTACACTATAGTTTCTGTAAAACCGTTTGAGAAAGATTGCAGGGCATGCGCGTCGATTTTGTCATCGCCGACCGCTGAAAGGTTGCAAACGCTTGTCAGCCTCCCCTTCTGAACAAACGAATGAACTCGCCCAGCTCTTTGGACAAAACCTCGTCACTGCGCATCGGCCACTGTATCCTGTGCGACCTATAAGAGGGTTGGAATCGTGGCAGTGGACCACGTTTTCACTGCGGGTATTTGGGCAGCAGTGGGAAGGGAGGTGGTGGCGAGAAGTTCCAGATCACCTGTCTTTGAGCAAGTAACCTGGATTAAATTCCAAACCTCTCTGTAGTGTCTCATGAAGTGAGGGTATTGACACTGTTGATGGTGATCCACCTGTAGGACAGGGGAGGTTAAGCTTGGTGGCGCATTTGGTGCTATTTGGGAGGAGTAGGCTGTGTCCGGGCAGTGGGTTTTTACCCTCTGCCTCCTTCTCCTCCTTCTCCTCCTCCTCTTCCTCATTATCGTCACCAACATGAGTGTTCACAGACTATACAGTGAATACAGCAAAAGTCGTACCTAAATAAGTTATTCGATGAGAGAGAGAGAGAAAGAGAGAAAGAGAGAGAAAGAGATACAGAGAGGGGGGCTGGGAGAGTGGGGGAGGGGAGAGTGAGAGAGAGGGAACTATGTACCATAGAGGAAATACGAGTACAGACATAAAACTACATGCATCCTTACACTCACCTATACACTACAACTCTACCATACCAGCACGGAAATGGGACAGAAAGAACTTTTCCGACAGGCCGTTGAATTCTCCCATTTGAATATCCCAGCCAAAAATGTCATACGACTTTTTTTCCTGTCTCAGTGGGCCTTCACAGAATAAAAAATTCTAATCTACGGATGGTTCATGTCAAACCGACGTAGGTCAGTTTAAAAACTAACTCCAAACTACATGGACAGTAAAAAATATGAAATAAATGTGTGTTGTGGCATGCAAGTACTCACAAAAATTATATATGTGTATTCATAGGATATACAGTGAATACAGTCAGACGCGTACCTACGAGGACCTGTTAAAAAGTAATGCCTCCGAACGTTGTATGTGAAGACTCTTAAAGCTCCTTAAGTGAAACAGACGTTATTAACTTTCTACATGTTTATTCTTCATGTCTACGTATTTATTTCTTAACATACTCACCCAGCCGACGAACACATTTCTCTCAACGGGAGACCAGTTTGTTGATACCGTCAACGCAAAATGATTGACATTGTTTGACGGAGCCACAACCTCACCTCTGTCCTCGAAGGTGTTTAAACAGATGAAAATCGGAAGGGCCAAGTCGGAACTATAAGGAAGATGATCGATGACAGTGAACCCGACGCACGTGTGTAGTCTGGCTCTGTCACGTCGAAGGAGAGGGTGATCCATATGTGGACGGTTTGAAACTCAATTACAGCATAGTATCTTCACGCACTGAAACATTTACATTACACACCGCTATGTTCTACGCTACAATTCGGATCCCTCTACCGGCAGGCAGTTGCAACTTGCGTCACTGAAGTGGGAAAGTCGACCCAGTGATAAGCATGAGGTGTAACACCTCCACCGATATTGAGAAAAGAATAAAAGAATGGAGACATTATTATCCGCGTAAATTTAGCCGTGGTAATCTAGCGGCTAGATCCCTACACTCCAGCTCTGAGGGACCGGCTGCATCTCCGTGTAGATGTTCCGGTTCCACCAAGACGGCCCCAGATCCACTAACCCTGCTACTAAATGAGTACCTGTGACTTATCCAGGAGGTAAAAAGGCGGATGGGGAAATGGGCCTGCCACCCTCCCCCTCCTAGAGACGCTACTCAGTTAAGCCAAAAGCCCGGTCACGGTCTTGTGCCACAGGCTTTTGCTTCTTTACCTTATCTCACAGAATGAGACGAAACACTAATAATAAAACGTAATAACGAAGGCAGAGTTAATATTGCTACACCAGATTACACTGCAAAAGTATTGAGCCATCCGCCTCTACAGCCATTCCTAACAGTAAAAGTGTTGCCAGTGCAAAATTCTGCTCACGAATGGGCCTCTCGATTATGTCCGACAAATGTTCGATGGGATTCATGTTGGACAATTTGGGTAGCCAGGAATAGTCCAGATATTCTTCAAACCAATCGCGAACAATTGTGACCCAGTGACATGGTGTACTGTCAGCCATAAATATTCCACGGTTGTTTGGGAACATAAAGTCCATGAATGGTTGACTATGGTCCCCAGGTAGCCGAAAATAACCATTTCAAGTGAATGGTCGGTTCAACTGAACCAGAGGTCACTGTCCGTCCCATGTAAACACAGTCCACATCATTATGGAGCCATCAGCTGCTTGCACAGTGCCTTGTTCACAACTTGGTACAGTAGCTTCGTGGGGTCTACGCCGCACTCGAAACCTACCATCAGCTCTTACCAACTGAAATCTGGACTTCTTTGACCAGGCGATTGTTTTCCGGTCCTCTAGGGTCCAACCGATATGGCCACGAGCCCAGGAGGGGCGCTGGAGGCGATGTGCTGCTGGCGAAGGCACTCGCGTCGGTCGTCCGCTGTCACAGCCTATTAACGCTAAATTTCGCCGCTCTGTCCTACCGGATACGTTTCTCGTACGTCCCCTGTTGATTTCTGCAGTCATTTCACGCAGTGTGCTTGTATGTTAGCACTGACAAGTCTATGCAAACGTCGCTGTTCTCTGTCGTTAAGAAGGCCGTCGGCCACTGCGTTGTCCGTCGTGAGAGATGATGCCTAAACTTCGGTATTTTCGGCGCACTCTTGACACTGTGGACCTCGAAATTCTGAATTCTCTAACGATTTCTGAAACAGAATTTTCCATGCGTCTAGCTCCAACTACCATCAAAGCTTGTTAATTCCCGTCTCGCGGCCATAATCACGTAGGAAACGTTTTCACACGAATCACAAGAATACAATCGACAGCTGCGCCAATGCACCGCCCTTTTATACCTACTGTACGCGATACCGTCGCCATCTGTATGTGTTCATATCGCTAGCCCATCACTTTTGTTACCTCAGTGTACTATCCCCAGTTGTTCTATCTCAAATTAAAAGGAAATTGGAGGTTAGAGTAAAGCCTCCACCAGCAACAAGTTCATCGGCGACGGAACACTAGGTCGGATTTGGGAGTGTAACGGACCGTGTGCTTTTCAGTGGAATTCAATCTCTACCATGCACTTCACGGTGTCGTGGTAGTATGGATGTGAATAACGAAAGTGGACAGAAAAATGGGAAATGCAAAACTGGTTGTGAGTTTTATTCCGGTTCTCTCGAATGCAGCTCCAGTATCTTAACCAAAGCGCCATCTCACTTAATCGAAACCGGCCCTCAGGCTGTTTGGTTTCGACAACGTGCACCGAACGAATAGGAATATGTAGAATACGCTTGAAGACCACGCGTCCTATACGCTAACGACACGACGCTCGTTAATTCTGCTTAATTTCCGCGACTAAATGGTATTTTGTCTGTATGATATCACAGTTCCCTGAATAGTCGTCCTTTCTTGCTGTTTTGTAAATACTATATTCTTTTCACTATTTAATTTAGAACTTGTTCTTAATACTCCTTCCTCAGTCATGAGGTTACACGCTAAAATGAAACGTTTTTGTGACAAACAGGATGAGCCTACCTTCGACCTCGTTAACGGCATCCCTGGATGCTTCTAAGGTATTAATATACACTCTCCTCCCATTTTCCGTCAATTTCCAGGATTTTTAAAATTTATCTTTTGTTCTTCGAAGTATCTCAGAGGGCCTGCCACATCACGCACACTAAGAAAATGTGTTGACTCACGCTGCCATCCCCTGTGGAGGAATGAATTCGCTACCCAACATGCCAATAGCAATTCAGACTGTCTCAGAATTTTTTTGTTGTGACTCGTGGTGAAATGCGTGGTCAGTCACAATTCCGATAACGTCGAATGGACGTGGAAGTGCGCCTGAAACGAAGGGTGTAACTGATCCCAGTTTTGATGCAGTGTAGCATCTGCACATGTGCGTAGCATGTCACCCGCAACTGCACTCGCACCACCAGTATGCTATAGTGCTACATCTGTTACAGTCACCGGTAGCATCGTCATCATTTCCGTCTCCGATGCAGTCGAGACAGAGCTTTTTGTACATCAATACGAACACTAATTTACCGTGTATCGTAGGTTACTATAACTGGAGATGTCAATGTAGTGATGAATGCAGTTAGTTTATAACTCACAAGGGATGTAGATTCTAGAAAAAAAAATGATAATACACTCCATTTACAGATGAGAGCCTGGACGTTATTCCCAGACATAGAATCAGCAGATTACTAATCAGTTTTAAAGTAAACAATTGCCAATTTCTTGAAATTTATTTAATTGTTATTATTGCTGTTTCATTTAATCAATATATAGCGGTTTGCTTTACCAAAACATTTTTTGCTTTTCTGTGTTTTATTCTATTCTCAATAATAAAAGATCATATAGTAGTGACGGAATTTCAAGCAAATTTCTCAAGAGTTGTTCTAACAATAAGGAATATTTTTAGTGATGTGCGTAATGTATCACTGGCCCAGTAAATTTTTCCAGGCTAATTAAAATCTGCCATTACTAAACCTCTTTAGAAAAAAGGGACAAAAAAGTCAAGTACCTACCGTTCAGTTTCCTTACTGATGTTTTCTTCCAAAATATTCGAAAAAGTAATGTATTCTAGAGTAGTCGCAATTTTATTAGAAACAATTTACTTAACACATCACAGTACGGGTTACTAGCCTTAAATAATAAAGTATCGTCAGTTGGTATTTTTGTGACCTGTCCAAGACGTTTGATAGTGTAGATCATGTTATATCCTAGAAAAATACAAGTTTTATGGAATTCATGGCTTCACAAACTGCGGATTTGAATCACGAATAGCAAATAAAATGCAAAAACTTATGCTGAATAATTCAAACAATGTTGGAAAGAGAGAAAATTTTAATGATTGTGGAGAAATCAAGGAGAGAGTCACAGAGGGTTTAATTCTGGTTCAACTCTTAATTGCCTACACATGAGAGTGACATTCCACTTAACATTCATCAGTCAGAACTGATATGTTTTTCAGATGATACCGTTGTTATAATAAATCGCATTAGAGAGAAAGTAAAAGAGGAAACTATTAATGATATTTTCCAAAGAAGTATGAAGCGACTCTCTGAAAATGGACTTAATTTTGAGAAACGACTTAATTTTGAGAAAACATACTGTATTTGGTTTTTTATAACAGTTGATGCAGCACATAAACAAGAGTCAGTAAACAAGGCAAGAATACTCCAATACTTTAGGTGTACATATTGACGAACACTTGTAGTTGAAGAAAAGTATTATTGAGCTGCTCAATAAGTATCGACAAAACTTTTTGATGATTTGCCCAATAACATGTCTGACAGGCAGCAAATCAAGTTTAAAATATAACCCAAAATCATATCTTCTCGAGAATTCCTACTCTATAAACGATGTTTTGCTTGAAAATGATAGCGTGCCATGAAAGTACTTACTTTTAACTATTGATGCACGAATAGGACTGAAATATATTTGTTCCTTAATATTTAAACGAATCATGTTGAAACTAATCACGTGTACATCTCTTGCAAACTCACTCACTCCATGTCTTCTGATAAAAAAATAAAAAAAAAGCGTTCAAATGGCCTATGAACAATGTAACTAACTGATTAGCTATTTTTATAGATGTAGAATATTCAGTATTTGTCATTGATCATGTGTTATTCAGTTGATACTTACTCTAAATGACACACACTATAGTTTAAAGGCTGTATCTGCGCTATTACGGACGCTACAAAAATTACGTGGAAGTCACATGTTGTGAAGTGACTACTTTCTTTAATTACTCTTTTAGATTTATATATCATAATCAGATTAATCTGGGTTTAGGTGAATGCTTCACACATAGATATGAAGTCATCTGTCTTACCCATAAGACAATGTAGTGATTCTTGCAATGTCTTATGGGTAAGACCGATTACTCCATACTTCTGTATGACGTGTTCACTCAAATCTTGATTAATCTGATGATGATGTATAAATTGAAACGCGTAAATGAAGAAAGTATTCACTAAGCAACCTGTGACTTCCGTGTAATCCTTATAGCGTCCGTAATAGCACTGATATAACCTTCAAATTACGTAAAAATGGGCGCATACCTCCTACGTTACTTCACATCACTCTTGTTAACACTGAAGTTCACTGCAATAAACTAAACAGCGAATCAAAGCCAATTTCAACGAATCATAAAAATAGAACGCTCAACTTCTTCATTAAACCGTGTAATAATTCGCTCTTACAGTTCATTGCTTTAAGACATTCCCAGCACGGATATCAGTAACGAAGGGAACTGAGAGAGGACGTAGGGGTAAACTCGAGGTCTTCTTAGTGCTTTCCTCAGAAGACCATAGGGGAAGGGATTCTTCGCACGGCACGATCATACGGAATACATAGAACGGCATTCTACCTTGCCATCTTGACCAGTGGGATCTGGACTTCTGGCAGTGGGGAACAGTGCACTTGCAAGCTAGTACGAAGTGTGCAACACTTTCTCTCAAGAAGTGTTACAAGAATCTTCAGAAATTGGCAGTCTCGAGGCTCTCAGGCCTGTCAAGTAATATTTTTGCATTTCACTGAAGACCTTTGTGGTCTACCATGATCCCTGAAATAATCGTACTGGTACTTTGTCTGGTGGCTGCTAATCTCAAACTCAGCATCCCACTGTCAAATATGCCTTACACACAGTTACCAACTAATTCAAATACTTGAAACCCGCCATCTTCTGCCCACTGCCCCATGCTACATCCCCGTCTCAATATAATCTAGTTATAATCCTTTGACTCTCTAGCACGTTCTGCAAGTGTGAGACAAGGTCTCCTGTCAATATATCCTAGCAAACTCCTTATGTCCTGTTCTCCGCCACTGAAAATTGATCCCAAAAAATCCTTCACCAAATCACACTTGCTTCCCGTTCCACATTTCGTCTCAATGCCACCGCCGCGTTTTCCCGGAGCCATCCACCCTCATCTCACTTTGTCTCGGCTAGATATCCATACCATTACGACACTACCGCGAGCAGCACCTCCTATCCTACAATATCCAGTTCCCACTACAAGGACAATCAGATTGTGTTCAAAACAGATTGTGTTCACGTCAACTCTAGAATAAAACTTGACAAATTCCACTTTCCAGTCTTAAGCACCATCTTGAGTACGTACCGTCGTATGTGATCCTTACCAGGCCGAGTTAGTAGAGATGACACAGATTATTCGAAGGAAATGATTTCATTTCTTAACAAGTTCGTTCAATAAGCACGAAGTTGTCAAGCAGATATTTCATCATATTCCAGTGGCACACGCTACTAATGAAGTGTTGTGCATTGTACAGAAGTTTATTGTTAAAATTCCGAAAAGATCGCTCAGAGAAGTCAGGAGTCCGATTAGTTGCTCCCACATGTATCTTTAAAGATTCTAATTCGCACTGAAGCTTAGCTACAGTCTTTTCAGGACACAATTCGTGGATGGAACAAGACAACAGGGACAAAAGATGTGGTATGAAAAGTATCCTCGCCATACAAAGTATATGTAGATTTAAGTGACGAGGACACAGTTGATGTGGCTCTCGTATTGTACAAATTTAGTGGCTACGAATGCGATTCATCTTAAAGAGAACTGGCACCGCGTAGCAGTTACTTGGAACAATAAAATTATTTCAACAAATACAATCTTGAACGCATTGACCCGTTTACATCTCTTACAGGACCTTCATCAGGCCATTTTACTTGTTGGTGACGGTAAGAGGCGGTGAGGTGGAACAGGCCGCTCTGGAGAGGCGTGAAGAATACTGCAGTGCTATCAGTACTGATTTTATTGAAATAATTTTGTTATAGTTTTATCGATCACTGTTTTTTTCCGCGGACAATCTTTCAAAAAGTTCTTGCTTGGAATGGTTCAGTTTCTGTTTCTTCCTAAGCAGTGATAGTCATTATATGTCAAGGGACAGAGCTTATTTTGACAAACGACGAGGTAGGCGGACAGATTTTACAATTATCCTCGTAGTTCAAGTTGGATGTTATCTTTCTATCTCGATGGCCACTCTCATCATCATGTTGGTATCAGCTGACTGTCTATAAGACGAACATGTCTTTATTTCACGATCCTATCACCCTTCATTTGATTTATAGCCTCCGAAGGTCAAAAAACAGAAATAAAATAATTAGCATTTTGAAATCTTTTTGCATTTGGCTAGCCGGCGGGTGTGGCCGTGCGGTTCTGGGCGCTTCAGTCTGGAACCGCGTGACCGCTACGGTCACAGGTTCGAATCCTGCTTCGGGCATGGTTGTGTGAGATGTCCTTAGGTTAGTTAGGTTTAATTAGTTCTAAGTTCTAGGCGACTGATGACCTCAGAAGTTAAGTCGCATAGTGCTCAGAGCCATTTGAACCACTTTGCATTTGGCTAATTCAAGTCAATAGACAGGAAGTCAAAAGTAAAATGGATAATATTATCATACGAGGGTAAAGTTGAGCTTCCGACATACAGGGGTGGCTCTAGAAAACGTGACACATCGGTTTTGTACCTTAAAAAACATAACGAACCAGGTGATTATCTAACTACGAAGTGAAGCAGTGGTCCACATTGATCCATGTTTATTACACCAATTCCCTGGTGACGTACATCAATAATGAGTTACTACAGGGTCAGTTCGACACAATAAATGCAGAGTATGAGGAAATTAACAATTCTTGGCGTGAAACAGCACTGAATGTCCAGGCAAAGATTGGTCAGCTTAGGATTATTAGATAAGAGCGTAATTTACACGTGAATTGTGAAAAGGTGAATAGAGGGTGGTCACACACTGATTGCCTGAATTCTCCATAAGGATGGAAAACTGCATATGTAACTAACATTGTTGACTGAGTCATGTATGGGTCTTCAGTCGCTCGAGAGAAGAACTGAATTCGAGAATGCTAACAATACACCTCCAAATACTTGGTAATTCCCACACCTTTCTCACCCGAGTTCACCCCCTTCTCACCCGAGTTCACCATGTTCTGCACTCAGTTGTGTGGTGTATGGTGAGTGCCATGATCTGCTGCAGACTGCAATACATCAGTACTTTATCAGACCTCCAGATGAAATCTCTCGAACAAGTGTCCTATTCACGTTCCCCGGGCGAAGTCTCCTCCACCGTGTCCCAAGCTGAAGTGCGTTCTCGTCCGATCTCTCTAAAATTTAGCACAATTCCCAAGTGCCAATGAAAAGGCGCTCTTAATAGTCCTAGCCAATCATATTTTTGTTAGCAGTTTTCTCTCCTCGTAACGAAAGCTTTAGAACACTAACCAATCCTTATGCGCCAAACACACAGATTTTAAACAATTCTAAATCACTCTCCACTCCTCAGCTATGCTTGCTGCTTCAATCAATGCCCTCATTGCATTTCTCGGAAACTGGCATCCTGACTTCTCCTGTTCCGCTATTTTGCTATTTTTTTAGATTTGCCAATGACGATATCTCTTAAACTTTAGGCAAGAGGTTATTAACAAGGGGTTTTTAACCCCATGAAAAATGGTGCCGAGAAGTCGGAAATTTTGGAAGTTTGTGGTAAGGTCATATGGGTCGCTGAGCTTACGCACTACTTAATCTAACTCAAACTAACTTACGCTAAGAACAAGACACACACCCATGTCCGAGGGAGGACTCGAACCTCCGACGGGAGGGGGGATCCACGCGGTCCGTGACAAGGCGTCCAAAACCACGCGGCTACCCCGCACTGCAGGAAGTCGGCTCATCGCATTACAAAGCCAGAAGAATCTCTGGTCGCAGTGCAGGTCTCTCGCTTCTCAGGAAATACCGAGATCTTTATCTATCTGACTTCTCCTCGGCCAGTTTTCTCGGAAGGCGACTCGCCAGCGCAAAACAAGATTTCTTTGAAGCGTGTTTTGGCCAGACGGCACTGCTTGTAAAAACTGAGACTCTCCACGAGTGCATGTGCTTGTCACGCTACGTTATACGATTTCTGCGAATGCAGTCCTGGATCCCACATCACACATGGCGCGTTATATGAAGAACAGAATGAAAGTGACTCGTAGACACCCGCACTGACAATGGCCGTCAGCGGTTAACTCTTCTCATCCACTAGCGATTTCCTCGGAAAGACGAGGTGGGTTGGTCCAGAATACCAAATCACCGTTCTTGGCCATTGCGCTCAGCATGGCTCGCCACACAACGAACTAAAATACACAGAAATTTACATACAAAACAGCCACCAGGAAAGAGAAGGAATTAACAGAACGCAATCACTGACGACATTACTTACAGTCGTTAACTATTTTAGTAAAGTCGGAATGGAATTCAGATAAAATTGTTTTAAATCAACACATGAGACGTGCCATTCCGGCAATGAACAGATGCATATCAAACAAGTAATTCAATAATACTGATACATAAGTACCTTCGAAAAAGTTACTGTTATACTTTCGAGCTTGCCCTTTGATTCCAGAAGCCGGATACGTTTTGACGGTAAAGATGGTGCAGATTTTCGGACATTCGAGTTTTTATTCTAACATAACGACACTTGGACACAGGGGGGTCCTAAGGGACCGCAAGGAAGTTTCTAGTGTCATAATATAGCTACCTTGGGTAAATTAAAAATGCTCCCCGTTTCATTTGAAGAAAGTAACGAAACTAATATTTACCTTAAACCACAGCTCGTAAAAGCCAACGGCCTTGCCGCAGTAGTAGCACCAGTTCCCGTCAGATCACCGAAGTTAAGCGCTGTCGTGCTGGGCTAGCACTTGGATGGGTGACCATCCGGTCTGCCGAGCGCTGTTGGCAAGTGGGGTGCACTCAGACCTTGTGAGGCGAACTGAGGAGCTACTTTGTTGAAAAGCAGCGGCTCCGGTCTCGGAAACTGACATACGGCCGGGAGAGCGGTGTGCTGACCACATGCCCCTCCATATCCGCATCCAGTGACGCCTGTGGGCTGAGGATGACACGGCCGCCAGTCGGTACCTTTGGGCCTTCATGGCCTGTGCGGGAGGAGTTAAGTTTTTTAGTTTTACAGGATGTAAAGCTAAGCCTCCTTGATGACTTCGTAAACAGTGACATTGCTTCAGTGCACTGACTGTACGAAGGCCTTCGAGCCTATTGTATGTAAATAAGAGGTAGTAAAATTTGAATGTTGCATGTGTGAAGAAGTTTGTTCATTCTGGCTATATGAATTACACTCACTGACAGATTCGATATGTGAATTTCAGTTCTCGACAGATAACTATTATTTCCAAAGCGAGTACTACGAAAAAATACTACAAAGAGTTATCCATATATTACAAATAGTAGCCTATTTTATACGTATTTCTCTGTGCTTCTTTTGCTCTTAAGGTTGAACGTTGATAGTTTTACTGACATTGCTTCACTTCCCTTGAATAAAAAGTCCCGTGGGTCGAGTTCTCATTAAGACGAGGCCTAAGCGAGACCGTGACTGACAGATTTATGATGGCCAGTTACGTACGACACTTAGCGATGTAAATTCAGCGTTGGCGCCACGTTAAGTCCGGTTTATGAAACGAGTTTGACAGAAATTGCTACTGGGTTTGTTTTAATAAATGACGCACGTTGCTCGTAAATAGGCTAACGGACATGGAATGCGTGCACGTTTGGATGCAGCGTTTTTGTAAGCCTCTCTGATAGATAGGGCTAATGTGAGACGTAAGCTCTTTTTTTTCACGTTTTATCATTTTGAATTTTCATAAGTGATTCTACGAGAAAGAATTCGAGACTAAAGACATAATTAACATTTGGCCAGGATCTTAATAAAGTGTCACAAAGTTTTCTTTTTCTCCTTGCATTAAATTTACACAAAAAATCGAGCCGAGGAAAGTCAGGTCCCGCTTTTCCAGATCATCAACCTAAAAATTTCTTAGTCAACATACGCTTGACCACAGAGTAAAAGCCGGCCGAAGTGGTCGTGCGGTTAAAGGCGCTGCAGTCTGGAATCGCAAGATCGCTACGGTCGCAGGTTCGAATCCTGCCTCGGGCATGGATGTTTGTGATGTCCTTAGGTTAGTTAGGTTTAACTAGTTCTAAGTTCTAGGGGACTAATGACCACAGCAGTTGAGTCCCATAGTGCTCAGAGCCATTTGAACCATTTTGAACAGAGTAAAAACAAATGAGCTGCCAGTACGATGGTCAAATCATGTAAATAAATTCTTTTGTGGTAATGCCTCAACAACATTTTTTTTAATGTAAGAGCGCTAGATTTTACTTGGAAACTGAAAAGGTTACCAAGAACAGAAATCTTGAGAACTCATTATATTACAAAACAAAAAGTCAGAAACATTCAGAACGTGAGTGATTACATCATCGAATCCACACAAAATGCCGTAGGACATTCTCGACAATAATATGATCATTTGTGATACCTGTCTTGAAAGTTCAAAATAGAATCACGTTCCAATCTGACATTTTGAAATTCGTTTCCGTCATTTTCCAATAAATATCAGGCCATGTGATGTTCAGTAATTAATTTCTCCGTAATGTTTTCCCTGAAATGAATATTTTGAAAACTCCATTTTCGCCAAGAATGGACTAGCATGCATAAGTCTGTGATCACCGGACTCCAGCCACATTTCTACATTCATCACAAAAGCAGATCACTATCAAACAAAGTATACAGTGTTATTTCGCATAATGTATCGCCCATGGGGATTTTTGGTGAATGGTCCCTTCTCATTTGGTGCCGGATATCATCTACATCTAAATCAATACCATACCTTAGCCTTTGTGACGGAGGGCTCTTCCGCTACCATTACCAGCCCCCCCCCCCCCCCCCCCCGCCAGCCACCTCAATGCTTCATTTGCAAATGTTTTTAATGGTTGTCATCTCGCCAGACGTGAGAGGGAGGAAGCAGTATGTTGCCCGACTCTTCTTGGAAGGTACGCTCCGCTTCCAAGAAGCACTTCTGGAGGTACAACATATCTCTTGCAGAATTTGCCAATATTCTCCCCAAAGCTCGCTCTTGCTAAACGAACCCATCACGAAAGGTGACACTCTTTCCTAGATTTTCTCCGCCATTTATATTAACCCCAAGTGTTAATGGTTCCAGAGTGGCGCTGTTCACTCTCGGCTCGATGGTGATGGGTGTCCCAGTCGAGGTGACGTGGAATGGCGTCCGTCGATCACGACAAAGCCAATCTGTAACTATTAGAAAAAAAAAACTCCTCGCGTGGTTTGGTTACTTTCAGATACTGTATCTCGAAAATGATATCACTGTCTCTGTGGAGCAGCACGTCGGAGTGTGTGCGCCGCCCTTGCTTGTAATGAAAGCAGTGGTGTTCGTTGTCTGTCGATTTTCTTCACTCATAAATGTAGTGACTATACCACTCGATAACGCGACGCCTCCATTGACCTGAAATAACCAAAAGTCCCTTACGTGTTCGCGACAGACCCTTCAGTTTACGCGAACTTGCTGACTATAGTTCTTATGCCCTGTTTGAGAATGGTTAATCAAACGTTAACAAATGGTGTCTTGAATCATCATTCCATCACCCAAGCCGAGGTCACATTATGAATTAAGTTGTTAATTATTATTCCGTCGTGAAGTCGTCACTACGTCTCGTATTCAACAACTGCACGACGCAACTCCAAAGATAACATACCCTTGAGCAATGTTCAGAATGCGTCGTAATTTTGGTGTAAAGTTATTGCTGTTCACATTTAAATTATCACTAATTCACTTGGAACTTTTGTGTTATCAGAATAATCACTTAATTTCACGAATACACTTGAAACGTCCATGAAATGATGCAGGCGGCACGAAGAATTAAAGTTGAATTAAGGTTTATTATTCTTCGTAATTATTGTCTGTCCCTACGCCGAGCACACGCACCGATATCTCATTTAGGGAATTATGTCTGTTAACTTCAGAAATCCTGACTTTGACGATAACTTCTGACAATACGGCGAAATTGTAATCTCTTCGGGAATGCGTTTAATTGTGGCCTACTCAAATCTAATAATCGAGTTGATTCCGGCGATCAGTCTGTGTCCTTTGATGTTCGTGACTATTACGTACCACGAAGGCTAAGTCCCATCACAAATCAGTGATCACACGATTCACTTTTCTGTCACATACATCAAAATCTAACGGTAAAGATGATCCTACTTTAGTCCGACTTCTGACTAATATTTCCAGGCTATATCGTAAAACTTTAAACTTCAAGTCAGCTTTAAAACAATCTAGCAGCGCTTAACATGCGTACTACTGTTGCAGAATACAAGAGAGAAGTGAACATCTCCATTGCCGAGTTACATTGTAGTCACAGCGAACTTACAGCTTAATGCGGCCACAACTCTCTTCTAGGATAAATGTTATCTTTGGTCGATTTATGGTCTGGGGTTTACCCTTCGTAAATAATAATTTTTGAATTCTTTATCTAAAGTTTATGTTTTGCATCATATGGTATTCTTTCATTCAGTCCTTTCTTTATGTTAATCATTAGCATTTATATAACATCCCTGTTAATCAAACTGACAAGAGCGTAAATTTTGTCGTCAGTAGCTGCCGTCACTGTCAGGATAACTAATTTTGCTATTACTTTTGCAACAAAAGGGTGGTAATTATGGGTTCTATTTTTGGGGTGTTACAATGGTCAATGCTCAAGGATTGGTCAGACAAGTGTTTCGCATGTCATCCTATTTCGTAAATTAATTGTATTCCTTCTAGTAAGCCTCAGCTTTTCATCTTCTTTTCCTAAGATTAGTTTTATGCCGTCATGCTACTTCAGGTAGGTGGGGATGACTACTCCTAAATACACTCACCACAAAGGAATTATCGGAGAGAGACGGAAAACGATAGATGCGATGTACATCTACGGATAATCAAATAATTACAATTTCATAAAAATTGGATGATTTATTGAAGAGAAATAGCTTCTCCACAAATTGAGCAAGTCAATAACGATTTGCTCCACCTCTGGCCTTTATACAAGCAGTTATTCGGGTTGTTATTTACTGATACAGTGAGGATGTCGCCTTGAAGGATATCGTGCCAAATCCTGTCCATTTGGCGCATTAGATCGTCAAAATCCCGAGCTGCTCCAAACGTTCTCAGTTGGTGAGAGATCCGGTGACCCTGCTGGCCAAGATAGGGTTTGACAAGCACGAAGACAAGCAATAGAAGCTCTCTTCGTGCGCGGACAGGCATTGTCTTGCTGAAAAGTTTGCCCAGGATGGATTGCCATAAAGGGCAACAATACGGGTCGTAGGATGTTGTCGACGTACCGCTGTGCTGTAAGGTTGCCGCGTATTAAAACCAGAGGGGTCCTGCTATGGACCCCAGAACATCACTATGGTTCTCGGGCCGTATGGCAGACATCCCAACAACTGACGAGTGGAAATGAAAAACGTTCTAAGTGCCATTTTTTCCAAAAGAGAACCATTTTCGGTGCTACTGAGTTCTTCGTACTCAATTTCATGTCCCTAGACTTTCTTAGACTTTTTCCAAGTGTCAAGTCATGGAGAAAATGTTTCAAACATTCATTACAAAAAGGTGCATGGTCTTTGTGCTGAGCGTTTCTTTCCCCAGGAGTTCCCTCAATAAGGCTATGAACCCATTCCATATACTTCCAATGCATAGAACACACTTCTTTTATTTTAAAGATGCCACTGAAACATTATTGTTACTGCAGTAACACCAAAGTGTCTCATACTTATCCATCGCAAATACCTATCCAACATTGGAGAAATATCAATGTTTTCAAAAGAAGAAAGACCATGGAAGACTTATGCCCCGCCGCACTTCATTTGAAATACTACTCATTTTCATAAGTTGCAAGACAGAGAAACCTGTTGATGATGTTGTCATTTCTCCCTCATCAGCAGAGGGATTTTGCTTTGCAACACCTGATTACAAGAATGGAGTTGTCTAAGAAACAGAAGTTAACACTGAAAGATTTTTTTAAAATTTAATACTGTTATTCTATTGCAATAATTTAAAAAGTTTGAGAAATGGTTTTGTTGGCTGCACTTCTAATTGTTAAAACATTACTGGCGTAAAATTACTGGATATTTGGTCCACCGGATATGCGAAGCACTGTTTTTTGATGTGACCCAAATATATTTCATCATCTCTCTGCCATCATCAATGGCCCTCCTTTATTGAAATCTGCGGAATTTGAACACCTTTTAACTGTTATATATCTTTGACATAGTGTCAGCTGCTGGAGGCTATCTGTTATATTATTCTGAAATATCAGATATACCAAGATCGCTTGTAAAATGTTTTATTGATTACTGGTTTTGACAGACCGGCGCTCTCATCATCGGATTTTGTAACACATAAAAGAAGTTCATGATCTTTACGAAGTCACATAGTGATACTGTTTTACAATAACACATAGCCAAGAACATGATGTATGTTTTACATATGTGGTATTTTATGTTTGACGTGCTGATGTTCATTGGTACCTATTATTATAAAACGACGCAACATGCTGTGTGACTTGCCCAAATTTGTAAAGATCATGAACTTCTGTCAATGTCTTACAAGACCCGATGAAGACAGCACACATCTGTCGAAACCGGTAATCAATAAAAAGATTTACAGCCGGCCGGAGTGGCCGTGCGGTTCTAGGCGCTACAGTCTGGAACCGAGCGACCGCTACGGCCGCAGGTTCGAATCCTGCCCCGGGCATGGATGTGTGTGATGTCCTTAGGTTAGTTAGGTTTAATTAGTTCTAAGTTCTAGGCGACTAATGACCTCAGAAGTTAAGTCGCATAGTGCTCAGAGCCATTTGAACCATTTTTTTGAAAAATATTTACAAGCGATCTTGGCGTACCTGATATTTCAGAATCATATAATATTTTAAGTGGTAACCACACTACGAAAACTAGATAAGAGCAGTTTTTGTTTGTTTCTGTCACTAACTTAACTTTATATTATACGCTTGTGTAGGGCCATTTGTACATTATCATCTACTGGTAGCTTGTCATCTGAATCCAGCTAAAAGTACATGATAATGTGTAAATGTTCCTACATAAGCCTATAATGTAAAATAAAGTTAATGACAAAAACAAACAGAAACTATTGTTACGCCTGATTTCCGTAGGTTAGTTATCACTTAAAATATGTTTACGTTTCACAGATTTTAATAAAGGAAACCCATTGATGATGGCGCAGAGGTGCTGAAACACGTTTGGGTCACATCTACATCTACATTTATACTCCGCAAGCCACCCAACGGTGTGTGGCGGAAGGCACTTTACGTGCCACTGTCATTACCTCCCTTTCCTATTCCAGTCGCGTATGGTTCACGGGAAGAACGACTGCCGGAAGCCTCCGTGCGCGCTCGAATCTCTCTCTAATTTTACATTCGTGATCTCCTTGGGAGGTATAAGTAGGGGGAAGCAATATATTCGATACCTCATCCAGAAACGCACCTTCTCGAAACCTGGACAGCAAGCTACACCGCGATGCAGAGTGTCTCTCTTGCAGTCTGCCACTTGAGTTTGCTAAACATCTCCGTAACGCTATCACGCTTACCAAATAACCCTGTGACGAAACGCGCCGCTGTTCTTTGGATCTTCTCTATCTCCTCTGTCAACCCGACCTGGTACGGATCCCACACTAATGAGCAATACTCAAGTACAGGACGAACGAGTGTTTTGTAAGCTACCTCCCTTGTTGATGGACTACATTTTCTAAGGACTCTCCCAATGAATCTCAACCAGGCACCCGACTTACCGACATTTAATTTTATATGATCATTCAACTTCAAATCGTTGAATGAGAGAACAGTTATTTGCATAACAGGCGGACGTTATATCCAGTAATTTTAACTCGAAATACTGAAACAGAAGAGCAGCAAGTCCAAATGATGAATATTACTGCTTTGTTTCTGTACGTATATTACCACAAATAAAACGTCGTGCCTCTGTATTAATGGCACTTGGAGTAAAAATTGTCTTATTCCCACTTAGTCTCTGTCGGTTTCCTAGTATGGCTCTTAGAAGATTTTTAATGAATAATTTACTTTCTAAGTTGTCTTTTTATATGTTGCAATCATAAGGTGTGCAGCATAATTCTGTGGTGTCGGAATACCTTCTCAAACTTTTGGATACAAATAAGTTATGGAGAAAAAGAGGTACAATGTTTTTGGTTCTCCTGGCAAATGTGAAATTTCGCGCTTTTCCATTTCTACTCTACAGTTTCGGGAGACTGAAATCACTACTTCGGCTTTCGGTTTTTCATCATCCCTTTCAAAATTCAAATGTCTCTAAGCACTATGGGACTTAATATCTGAGGTCATCAGTCCCCTAGACTTAGAACTACTTAAACCTAAGGAGATCACACACATCCATGCCCGAGGCAGGATTCGAACCTGCGACCGTAGCGCGGTTCCGGACTAAAGCGCCTAGAACCGCTCGGCCACAGCGATCGGCGCAGTATAATCACTAACACCCAAACCTCCAGATGCCAGACACGCAGATCAGTACTAAACATTGTCTCTCGTTATAGTATGAACCACAACACCAATTTGGTTCGTGCTGTGTGTTTTCGTGCAATAGAACATGCGTAAACGGTAACTGAAAGCAACACCAGAACTACAGACATTGGGGAAAGCGTACGTGTTACATCGAGTTCTGCAGATTGTTCGTAGGTGAATTGGTATGGCGTCAAATCGTTGTACCTAAGGTCCGAAGTTCTAAACCCCATAAAACTGTTTAGGCGTGAAATTGTTACATGGGAGAACATTTTTCTGAAGTGTAAAAGGATGTTTCAGAGATTGCAGCAATGTTCTTTCGGCAGTCAGCTTTCTCTTCGTTAGTACCATACGTCTGATACTTTCGACTAACGAAGTGAAAGCAGAGTGTCAAAAGAATATTGCTACAAACTCCGAAACGTCCTTTCATATAGAAAAATGTTCTCTCATAAAACAGTTTCAGGAGTAAACAGTTAAAAAAAATCACCACTAGTGGGTTTCAGACTCAGGACCATCGATACAACGATCTGACGCTCTACCAATTCACCTATCTGCAATCTTCGTAACTTGATGTAACAGATACGGTTTCCCGATTCTCTGTAGTTCATGTTCTACTGCATGGCAGCACACAACACGAACTAAATCGGTTCAAAACTGGTCCAAATGACTCTGAGCACTATGGGACTTAACATCTATGGTCATCAGTCCCCTAGGACTTAGAACTAATTAAACCTAACTAACCTAAGGACATCACACAACACCCAGTCATCAAGAGGCAGAGAAAAATCCCTGACCCCGCCGGGAATCGAACCCGGGAACCCGGGCGTGGGAAGCGAGAACGCTACCGCACGACCACGAGCTGCGGACACTAAATCGGTCTTTTGGTTGATACGGTGATGACACACAACGTTTGATACCGATCTGAATGTCTCACGTCTGGAGGTATGAATGTAAGTGATTGAATATACGATTTTCATCCGTTTACTGAGTTTCTGCGAGAGCAAAACTTCCGCATTCCCTGTGCTGTCTTTCAGTGTCGGAGTGGGCGGTGGAGCGGTGGTACGTCAGCACCCGGAACAGCGCGCCGTGTTGATAGGCCACCGGGCGCCGCGGCCGCCGCCGCTTTCGCGAGGGGCGCCCGCCTGGCGCCGAGAGAGCAAAGCCTGCCGACAGGGGTCGTCGGCGGCTCATCACGCCGCGTCGCATCACACCACCGCCGCGCCGTCACGCCCGCTCTTGACGGAGGTCAGCGAACGCGGTGCTCCGCGCGTATTTTTAACCACACCAGTGCACCCGCCACTCAGGCCTGGGCCATTCTTCACTCCTGTGAAGCCTCCATAACGTATGCCGCAGCCAGAAGTTAGCTCCCGTGAACGAACTCTTACCCTTGCCAGTGCCAGCTAATCAGTCGCACATACACTACTGGCCATTAAAATTGCTACACCATGAAGAAATGCAGATGATAAACGGGTAGTCATTGCACAAATATATTATACTAGAACAGACATGTGACTACATTTTCACGCAATTTCGGCGCGTAGATCCTGAGAAATCAGTACCCCTCTGCCCTCTGCCCGTAATAACGGCCTTGATACGCCAAGGCATTGACTCAAACAGAGCTTGGATGGCGTGTACAGGTACAGCTGCCCATGCAGCTTCAACACGATACAACAGTTCATCAAGAGTAGTGACTGGTGTATTGTGACGAGCCAGTTGCTCGGCCACCATTGATCACACGTTTTCCATTGGTGAGAAGTCTGGAGAATATGCTGCAAGGGCAGCAGTCGAACATTTTCTGTATCCAGAAAGGCCCGTACAGGACGTGCAACATTCGGTCGTGCATTATCCTGCTGAAATGTAGGGTTTCGCATGGGTCGAATGAAGGGTAGAACCACGAGTCGTAACACATCTGAAATGTAACGTCCACTGTTCAAAGTGCCGTCAATGCGAACAAGAGGAGACCGAGACGTGTAACCAGTGGCACTCCATACCATCACGCCGGGTGATACGCCAGTATGGCGATGACGAATACACGCTTCCAATGTGCGTTCACCGCGATGTCGCCAAACACGGATGCGACCATCATGATGCTGTAAACAGAACCTGGATTCATCCTAAAAAATGACATTTTGCCATTCGTGCACCCAGGTTCGTCGTTGAGTACACCATCGCAGGCGCTCCTATCTGTGATGCAGCGTCAAGGGTAACCAAAGCCACGATCTCCGAGCTGATAGTCCATGCTGCTGCAAACGTTGTCGAACTGTTCGTGCAGATGGTCGTTGTCTTGCAAACGTCCCCGTCTGTTGACTCAGGGATCGAGACGTGGCTGCATGATCCGTTACAGCCATGCGGATAAGATGGCTGTCATCTCGACTGCTAGTGATACGAGGCCGTTGGGATCCAGCACGGCGTTCCGTATTACCCTCCTGAACCCACCGATTTCATATTCTGCTAACAGTCATTGTATCTCGACCAACGCGAGCAGCAATGTCGCGAAACAGTAAACCCCAATCGTTATAGGCTACAATCCGACCTTTATCAAAGTCGTAAATGTGATGGTACACATTTCTCCTCCTTACATGAGGCATCACAACAACGTTTCACCAGGCAGCGCAGGTCAACTGCTGTTTGTGTATGAGAAATCGGTTGGAAACTTTCCTCGTGTCAGCACGTTGTAGGTGTCGCCACCGGCGCCAACCTAGTGTGAATGCTCTGAAAAGCTAATCATTTGCGTATCACAGCATGTGATATGCGTCTGTAGCACGTCGTCTTCGTGGTGTAGCAATTGTAATGGCCAGTAGTGTATACAATGCTGGTCGTTGAAATTGCGTCACCGGTAATAAGAATAAATAAGGAAATTTTACGTATTCTGCGTATACAATACACACTGAAGCACCAAAGAAAACTGGTATAGGTATGCGTATTAAAATACAAAGTTATGTAAACAGGCAAAATACGCAGCTGCGTCTTCAACGTCTACATCAGACAAGTGTCTGGCGCAGTTGTTAGATCGGTTACTGCTGCTATAATGACAGATTATCAAGATTTAAGTAGGTTTGAATGTGGTGTTATAAACGGCGCACTAGCGATGGGACTCAGCATTTCCTAGGCAGCGATGAAGTGGGGATTTTCCCCTACAACTACTTCATTAGTGTACCGTGAATATCGGGGATCCGGTAAAACATCAAATCTCCGACTTTGCTACGTCCGGAAAACGGTCCTGCAAGAACGAGACCAACGTCGACAAGAAGAGACTCGTTCAACATGACAGAAGTGTAACCCCTCCGCAAAATTGCTGCAGATTTCAGTGCTGGACCATCAATAAGTGTCAGCGTGCGAACCATTCAACGAAACATCATTGATATGGGCTTTCGGAGCCGAAGGCTCACTCATCTACCCTTCATGACTGCATGACATAAAGCTTTACACCTCTCTTGGGCCCATCAACAGCGACATTGGTCTGTTGATGACTGGAAGCATGTTGTCTGGTCTGATGAGTCTCATTTCAAATTGTATCGAGTGGATGGACCTCTACAGATGTGGGGACAACCTCATGAATCCATGGACCCTGCGTGTCAGCAGAGGACTGTTGAAGTTGGTGGAGGCTCTGTAATAGTATGGGGCGTGTGCAGTTGGAGTGATACGGGACTCCTGATACGTCTAGATACGACTCTGACAGGTGACACGTACCTAAGTATCCTGTCTCATCACCTACATCCATTGAAGGCCGGTGTGGCCGAGCGGTTCTAGGCGCTTCAGGCTGGAACCGCGCGACCGCTACGGTCGCAGGTACGAATCCTGCCTCGGGCATGGATGTGTGTGATATCCTTAGGTTCATTAGGTTTAAGTAGTCCTAAGTTCTAGGGGACTGATGACGTCAGATGTTAAGCCCCATAGTGCTCAGAGCCATTTGAACCAACCTGCATCCACTCATATCCATTGTGCACTCCGACGAACTTGGGCAATTCCAGCAGGACAATGTGATACCCCACATGTCCAAAATTGCTACAGAGTGACTCCAGCAACACTCTTCTGAGTTTAAACGCTTCCGCTGTCCACCAAACTCTCCAGACATCAACATTATTGAACATATCTGCGGTGCCTTGCAACGTGCTGTTTAGAAGAGACCTCCACACCATCGTACTCTTACGGCTTTAGGCACAGGTCGGCAGGATTCATAGTGTCAGTTACCTCGAGCACTACTTCAAACGTTAGTCGAATCCATGCCACGTCGTGTTGCGGCACTTCTGCTTGCTCGCGGGGACCCTATACGATGTTGGGGAAGTGTACCAGTTTCTTTGGCTTGTAGTGTAGTAAAAGAAGCTGCTATTAAGTTTCTATTTGATTTGGAGGGTATATAGAGTGCAAAATCTGGCATACAGAGCTTTTACTTCTGTCAGTATTATGATTAGACGAAACCACAAATGTGCAGCCGCAACTTTGGGTTCTTTCCTTGCTCTGGGAAGGTGGCTCACTGGAACTACAACATACGAAATACCAGTTCACTTTATTACGTTGATGAAATTCTTTGTCACAGGGATTGCTTGATAATTTACGCTGAGGTGACAAAAGTCATAAGATACCTCCTAACATCGTGTCAGATCTCCTTTGACCCGGCGTAGCGGAGGAATTCGGCGTGGCATGGACTCGAGTTAGGTCAGGACAACACCGCCAGTATGTGGACTTCCGTTGTCTTGTTGGAATGTAACGCCACGGCGACATCAATCATACAGCACAACTACCAGCCTTTGTAACGAATGCAGTCCAAATTATCGGCTATCGGAACCAGATGAGGTAGTATTGTGTTCCCAATGACACGTCATACCAAACGGCTAGGTGCTGGGCCCATGTGACGATGACGAACGCTAGCTGGTAACTTACGCTCTTTCGGAGCCTTCACACGTGGATAAATTCATCGTGATGCTGTAAGAAGAACCGTGGCTGAAAATACGACTTCTGCTACTCCTGTATTAGGCGCACCACTGTCTGCTGTCGCGTTAAAGAAAGCCGCAGCAATAGTCGCCGAGCTGACTGCCAATGGTTCTCCAGATTTTCCACTGTCTGTGTGAGGTCCTTGTCTTTCTGCGAATTCCTGACATTAGGTGAGGAACTGACTGTACAAACCCGCATGGTGAGCATAAAACTTCTCTGACCTCTCGGGCTATAGTCGCGTGGGGCCAGTGAGATCCAACAAAGCGTTGAGGATGGCCCTCCTGAAACCATCGACTCTATATTCGCTTGACTGTCGTAGGCTCGAGACGAACACAAGAAACACTATCAGGAGGTGATAAACCTCATCGTTTATGAGCGACGATCCCTCCTACAAGATCTTCTGACAAACAACCTACATTCAAATGCTGTTTCTGAACGAGAAAACCGCTGCATAATAATTCCTTGCATACAGAATGCCAATACCGTTACTCTTATCTAGTTTGTACGATTACCTTGAAATGCTAGTCATTTGCATATCCAGTCATGCAGCATATGTCAATTTACCGTTTGCTGCATGCAGCTTTTAATGGCCAGCAGTGTATTTTTATGTGCATAATAGGTGTCATAGCAAGGTCGTCTCATTTACATGTATATTTCTCGGTGCTGCAGTTTTTACAAACGTTAGTCTGTTTACGCAGGGAAAAAGCACTCTAACATGTTATAGAGAAAGAGAGAGCCGGAGGTCGGAAATAGATAACACAACAAAGAATATTAAATTTGGAAGGACACAAAGAAAGCAAGTTCAAATTAGATGTTACTGGAGTGAAACTTATAGCATGGAACTGTAAGATAATTTTGAACAGTTATCACAGATTCGGGATCGGACTATCATGTGCATGCAGACGTACGACAAAAGGATAAATACGGGAAATATTGTTTGGGTATTTCCTTATTCGGACTTCTAGAAGGCGGAAGGACTGTGGACACTTCGTCCATAGCCTGAAGCGAAGCTGTCAGCTTTAGACATCTATACTATGAAAGTTACCCGTTATATTTGTCAGCTTCCTATTTCTCTTACTTTTCTTCTTTTTTTGTGGAGGGGAGGGGGGGGGGGGGGGGGGTCATCAGTCTTCTGACTGGTCTGATGCTGCCCGCCACAAAGTTCTTTCCTGTGCCAACCTTTTCATCTCAAAGTAGCACTTGCAACCTACATCCTCCATTAGATGCTGGAAGTATTCCAATCTCTGTCTTCCTCTACAGGTTTTGCCCTCTACAGCTCCCTCTAGTACCGTGGAAGTCATTCCCTCATGTCTTAACAAATGACATATCATCCTGTCCCTATCCTTATTAGTATTTTCCACAGATTCCTTTCTTCTTCGATTCTGCGCAGAACTTCCTCAATCCTTACCTTATCAGTCCACCTTACTTTCAACATTCTTCTATAGCACCAGATCTCAAATTATTCGATTCTCTTCTGTTCCGGTTTTCTCACAGTCCATGTTTCACTACCGTATAATGCTGAATTCAAGACATACATTCTCAGAAACTTCTTCCTCAAATTAAGGCCTATGTTTGATACTATTAGACTTCTTTTGGCCAGGGATGCCCTTTTCGCCATTACTAGTTTGCTTTTGATGTCCTCCTTGTTTCGTCCGTCATTGGTTATTTTGCCGCCTAGATAGCATAATTCCTTAACTTCATCTACTTCATTACCAGCAATCCTGATGTTAAGTTTCTCGCTGCTCTCATTTCTGCTACTTCTCATTACTTTCGCCTTTCTTCGATTTAGCCGATTTACATCAGCAGATCATGTAATTCTTCTTCACTTTCACTCAGGATAGCAATGTCATTAACGAATCGCATCATTGATATCCTTCCACCTTGAACTTTAATTCCACTCCTGTACCTTTCTTTTATTTCCATTATACCTTCTTCGATGTACAGATTGAACAGCTGGGGAGGAGGGGGGGGGGGGGGAGAAACTACATCATCCCTGTCTTACACCCTTTTTAATCCGAGCGCTTCGTTCTTGGTTTTCCATTCCTATCACTCCTTCTTGGCTCTTGTACGTGTTGTATATTACCTGACTCTCCCTATAGCTTACTCCTATTGTTCCCAGAATTTCGAACATCTTGCACAATTTTACATTGTCGAACGCTTTTTCCAGGTCGACAAATCCTATGAACGTGTCTTAACTTTTCTGTAGTCATGCTTTCGTTATCAACCGCAACGTCAGAATTGCCTCTCTGGTGTCTTTACCTTTCCTAAACCCAAACTGCTGGCACGTCCTCAATTTTGTTTTCTATTCTTCTGTATATTATTCTTGTCAGCAATTTGGATGCATAAGCTGTTAAGCTGATTGTGCGATAGTTCTCACACTTGTCAGCTCTTCCCGTCTTCGGAACTGTGTCGATGATATTTTTCCGAAAGCCAGATGGTATGTCGCCATACTGATACATTTCTACACACCAACGTGATTAGTCGCTTCGTTGCCATTTAGCCCAGTGATTTTAGAAATTCTGATGGAATATTATCTATCCCTTGTGCCTTATTTGATGTTAAGTCCTCCATAGCTCTTTTAATTTCTGATTCTAATATTGGATCTCCTATCTCTTCTAAATCGACTCCTGTTTCTTCTTCTACCACATCAGACAAATCTTTTTATGTTATGTGTCTCCTAACTCGAGAGCAATTTTGCTGTGATAGTCTGTGCCTACTAGTCGGTATGTGTGGTGCAGTCAACTGTTGCTCAGTTGTGGTAGTGTGCCTTATCGATGCTTTTTGGTGAGCAGTAAGGCTCTGCCAATAGGAATTCATCGTGACCAGGGAGGGAGTAGCGTGATTGGTGTTTGAATGCGGAATGCAAGCCTGTTCTGTGGTGTGTTCTACACAAGGTGGAAGTGTGGCTGCTCCGGGGTAATCTCGAGAGAGAGAGAAATTGTTTGGTGGTTGCAACTGGGGGTTGTATGTGAAATATTATAATGAGAACTGCGATCTCCATTCTCTAGTCAAGAGCAACAAGTAATAAGATTAAATAATCTGCAATGCGCTGCTTGGCGTTCTATACGGGAGGAAGATGTTTACGTCTATAGTGAGCCATTCTGAGTAATATTGTGGGACATACAGTTTAATGTAGGCCAGTATTCGTTTTATGTGTGTTGTACATTTGATTCACAGGCGAACTATACAGATCCGTTCTTCAGTCAAGCAACGGTTCCTTCTACTTTTGTCGGTTTCATGACTGCTTTGTGAACGATGCCTTTGTCTTGGAGTGGTACAGATGCCACGTGGTTCACGTAACTTTAACTAAGTTTTTCAAGTAAAATGATTTATTCTTTGGGATGCAATAATTAACAACTGGCGCAAAAGTTTCCACATTTTTCCTTATTTTCTATATTTTTTTCCTTTCCGTCTTTAAACTGAGAGCATTTAAATAGACTTTCTTTTCAAGAAACCATGTGGTGTGGTAGACTTATATATTATTCAGTAATGAGGATCCTATTGTGATCATTTCCCTTCAGAAAAAATATCTATTCGGTGAGAATTGTTTTGCATGTGGTGCACGTGTTTAGTCAGCATAAGATTACCAGTAGCATTTTTCGTACAACTCTTTCAGGTTCCATAAAGTAAGTTTTCATCGAGACTTTGGAGCAGCAAATCAATATAAATTATAAAAATTGATGTACATATATAAGCCAATAGCCTTGCCGCAGTTGTTACACCGGTTTACGTCAGATCACCGAAGTTAGATGTTGTCAGGCTCGGCTATCACTTGGATGGGTCACCATCCGGGTCTGCCGAGTGCTGTTGACAAATGGGATGCACTCAGCCCTTGTGAGGCCAATTGAGGAGCTACTTGATTGAGGCATAGCAGCACCGGTCACCCTACTTATTCGCATCTGGTGACACCTAAGGGCTGAGGATGATTTGGAGGCCAGTTGGTACGATTGGTTCTTCAAGACCTGTTTGTTTTGATTGCTTTTATGTATGTATGTGTATATGTAGGTATGTATGTTCCGCATCGTCTTCTAAACCAATTGATCGATTTCAATCAAACTTGCTACACATACCATTTACTATCTGGAAATAATCACTGTGGGGGATACAACCACCCACCTATCAAAGGGTTGGGGAAGGGAGTGAAAAAGCTGTGTAGCCCACGACACTATAATACCCATACTTCACTCATCCAATGTTTGAGAATGACGACACTTAGATACTTGCAACAAACTTTACTCATAATTTCAAGCCTTAAAGAAACTTTTTCTCGATGGCGGCCCCCAAAATGGTGAAAAGGAAGAAGTTCGTCGCTTACTACATTCTCGATGTTCAAGCAGTAAAACTGCCACATGAAACACGACGATGTAATTTATTACCGGTACTTCTTCACTACTAACTGTATTCGTGACACATTTTTCAGACAGTAATCTTATGTACCACTGAATGTAACAGAAAAATTACTCCACTTTACGACACTTATTTCAGAAGATACGACATCATTAACAATAAATGCATAAGAAACTACCGCATCATGCAACACGTTTAAATTTATTACCCCATTGCTTCTTATTCTACATGTAAATTGATGGGGATCACCGCTGTTAGCTGAATCGGGGCATCAAGCGGACTCAGCGGCGACAAGCTACACTTTTCGCACACAGTATCCATATTTGCGCTGAACGCACCTACAAAAATACATCATTGTACAACACATAGTTCAGGAGATAAGACGTAAATTCGAGAAACTGCCGCATCATGTACGACATTTTAATTTATTACTTCTTTACTACTATCTCTATTTAAAACACGTTTCGCAGACAGTAGGCACATGTACTACTGCTTGTACCTGCAAAATTATATCATTCTACAGCACATATATCAGGAGATACGACGTCATAAACATTAAGCTGCGTGAAAATGAATCTGCTGAGTGAAATTCGATGCACATACAGGTGAAGTATGTATTCAAATACGAGTGAAATATTTACGAAATACATTTGACACGTGTGTATGCTCATATTAAACCCCTGGAACTACTTCAATCAAATTTGGTATACATATTCGTTACTGTATGGGTAAGGACCTCCTATAGGGATGTGTGTGATAACCTGGAGAGAGAAGGAAGGACGAAGAGATCGACAAACAGTGAGGGGGAAGGAGGATTGGTTCAAATGGCTCTGAGCACTATGGGACTTAACATCTGTGGTCATCAGTCCCACAGAACTTAGAACTACTTAAACCTAACTAACCTAAGAACATCACACACATCCATACCCGAAGCAGGATTCGAACCGGAGACCGTAGCAGCCGCGCGGCTCCGGACTGAGCGCCTAGAACCGCTAGACCACCGCGGCCGGCGGGAAGGAGGAGATAGGCACTGATAGAAGGAAGAGGTCATAGACATAGAAGAATGGGAAATAGACGGGAGAGAAGGAGGTGCACAGAGAAAAGAAAGAGGATGAAATTGAACGGGGGAGGGAAGAGACAGACAGAGATGGAGGAGGCAATGGACAGAAATATGGGAGGAGAAAACGGACAAAAAGAGGGGAGACACAGACATGGAAAGGAAAGAGGAGGAGATGGACAGAGAGAGGGGCAGGAGGAAATAGACAGGCAGTGGGGGATGGTGGTGGTGGCTAGAGAGAGGGAGAAGTGAAGGTGATGGAGAGGGGGGATGGATAGAGAGAGACGGGATGAAAGGTGGATAAAGAGAGAGGGGATGGTTAGAGGAAGGGGGTAGGTGGATAGAGAGAGATGGACAGAGAGAAGAGGCAAGAAGAGATGGACAGAGGGGAAAGGAAGGTATAGACATAGAGAGGAGGGAAGAAAGGAGATGGACTGATAGATGACTGGAATAAATAAATACCCGGGAAATTCTGAGTGTTTCAGCTAGTGGTATACAAAGTTTCATACAACGTTTTCGTATTACTCAATAGTTTCAGTACGTTTGTAGAAAAGAGTTAAATTATGAGCTAATCGTATTCAAGACACATGTAATCCTACAAGGCGAAGTGTATTAAGCTTTTCTTAAGTCAAATAATAATTCTGTTGTTAGGAAACCCGACTATTAAGATGAATTTAAACATTCTTTAAGCCCAGATTAACCATTACACAAAGTAAGTGGTATTTGTGTTAACTTGCTGTTTAAATGAGGCCATATCGCGCTATAGCAATACTTTAATGGGTTAGTATTCAGAGGCAAGAAAGGGAATTTAGTCAGAGTTTTAACCAATCACATGCCGCGTACATCTATAAGGTAAAGCAAAACTTCCCAGCAAAATGGTTCAAATGGCTCTGAGCACTATGGGACTTAACATCTTAGGTCATCAGTCACCTAGAACTTAGAACTACGTAAACCTAACTAACCTAAGGACATCACACACATCCATGCCCGAGGCAGGATTCGAACCTGGGACCGTAGCGGTCGCGCAGTTCCAGACTGAAGCGCCTAGAACCGCTCGGCCACCGGCGGCCGGCACTTCCCAGCATATTAAAACAGTGTCCCAGAACTTGGCCTCTCATGAAACACTATCGAATCACTTAACTTACTCCAATACCTTTCTGCTGCTATCCAAACCACTTTACGAGACTATCACTGCTAGAAGAAGTGATATAGTCCGTGAAAGGCAAAGATTCGGACTTCGAGACGCAGTCTGGCATACAGTTTTAATCTGGCAGTTAGGTCAACGCTCAGTCTGCTGCAGAATGAATATTCATTCTGCCTGCATTACAATTTGCACTTCATCAGCTCCACAAGCAAGCCATCAGGCAAAACTGGTAACAAGAGCCTTATCAAGGGACTGGCGAGGACACAGAAGGAGCGCAGAAAACTGACTGGAAGAAAATAGATGTTTCTTTTTCTTCAAGAGTGAACGTAAAAATATAGTATATTACTTGTCCCACTGTGGAGCTGTCACTATATCAGTACTTCTTAAAAATATGCTATTGACCGAAGGCGCCCCTTTTTTTTCTTTTTTGTGCTGACTGAAGTGAAAATGTCGAAAGTAAACGAAAAAGTGGAGGGGACGTGTGATTTACCTGCAGCACTGGCCGGTGCTTCTGCGTTTCACAAATTTCAGTTGATGTGATCCACTGTGTAAATAAAAAATAATTCAAGATCGTCCCTCCGGTCTCTTACTTAACAATGTTGCAGGATTTGTGGCTACAGACAGCTCTACTCTACTTATATACCAATAAGCTGAACCCATGTGTAAACAATCGTATTCTCTGCCTTTCGTAATCATCCGCATCGCTCACTCATCTGGTTCTGTGAGACCACTGGAAGTAGCTCTTACTTATGTACGAACTTTTTATATTCTATTTCCCACTGGGAAAACGTACACTAAAGCATTGAAAGTTTTTAGTTTCTTTGCTAACCACTGTGCTACATTTTTACCCCATTTAGATCTTGCCTCAAATCTCACTGGGCAATCGTTTTCGCTGTGCCTCCAATTCGTGCCCATGTGGACGTGTCACTCGTACGCTCGTATTTGAGTGTGGAATAAACTACAATAAGGTAGTACTCCCCCCCAAGAACCATGGACTTGGCCGTTGGTGCGGAGGCTTGCGTGCCTCAGCGATACAGATAGCCGTACCGTAGGAACAGCCACAACGTATGGGTATCTGTTGAGAGGCCAGACAAACGTGTGGTTCCTGAAGAGGGGCAGCAGCCTTTTGAGCATTTGCAGGGGCAACAGTCTGGATAATTAACTGATCTGTCCTTGTAACACTAACCAAAACGGCCTTTCTGTGCTGGTACTGCGAACGGCTGAAAGCAAGGGGAAACTACAGCCGTAATTTTTCCCGAGGGCATGCAGCTTTACTGTATGGTTAAATGATGATAGCGTCCTCTTGGGTAAAATATTCCGGAGGTAAAATAGTCCCCCATTCGGATCTCCGGGCGGGGACTACTCAGGAGGACGTCGTTATAAGCAGTAAGAAAACTGGCGTTCTACGGATCGGAGCGTGGAATGTCAGATCCCTTAATCGAGCAGGTAGGTTAGAAAATTTAAAAAGGGAAATGGATAGGTTAAAGTTAGATATAGTAGGAATTAGTGAAGTTCGGTGGCAGGGGGAACAAGACTTTTGGTCAGGCGAATCCAGGGTTATAAATACAAAATCAAATAGGGGTAATGCAGGAGTCGGTTTAATAATGAATAAAGAAATAGGAGTGCGGGTAAGCTACTACAAACCATAGTGAACGCCTTATTGTGGCCAAGATAGACACGAATCCCACGCCTACTACAGTAGTATAAGTTTATACGTCAACTAGCTCTGCAGATGACGAAGAAATTGCAGAAATGTATGATGAAATAAAATAAATTATTCAGATAGTGAAGGGAGACGAAAATTTAATAGTCATGGGTGACTGGAATTCGGTAGTAGGAAAAGGGAGAGAAGGAAACGTAGTAGGTGCATATGGATTGGGGCTAAGAAATGAAAGAGGAAGCCGCCTGGTGGAATTCTGCACAGAGCATAACTTAATCATAGCTAACACTTGATTCAAGAATCATAAAAGAAGGTTGTATACATGGAAGAAGCCTGGAGATACTGACAGGTTTCAGATAGATTATATAATACTAAGACAGAGATTTAGGAACCAGGTTTTAAATTGTAGGACATTTCCAGAGCAGATGTGGCAATTTAAGGAGGACTTATCTTAGAAGCTAACTGACTAAACCAGAGGTTGTACAGAGATTCAGGGAGAGCATAAGGGAACAATTGACAAGAATGGGGGAAAGAAATACAGTAGAAGAAGAATGGGTAGCTATGAGGGATGAAGTAGTGAAGGCAGCAGAGGATCAAGTAGGTAAAAAGACGAGGGCTAGTAGAAACCCTTTAGTAACAGAAGAAATACTGAATTTAATTGATGAAAGGAGAGAATATAAAAATGCAGTAAATGAAGCAGGCAAAAATGAATACAAACGTTTCAAAAATGAGATCGACAGGAAGTGCAAAATGGCTAAGCAGGTATGGCTAGAGGACAAATGTAAGGATTTAAAGGGTTATCTCACTAGGGGAAGGTAGATCCTGTCTACAGGAAAATTAAAGAGACCTTCGGAGAAAAGAGAAGCACTTGTATGAATATCAAGAGCTTAGATGGAAACCCAGTTCTAAGCAAAGAAGGGAAAGCGGAAAGGTGGAAGCAGTATATAGAGGGTCTATACAAGGGCGATGTACTTGAGGGCAATGTTATAGAAATGGAAGAGGATGTAGATGAAGATGAAATGGGAGATACGATACTGCGTGAAGAGTTTGATAGAGCACTGAAAGACCTAAGTCGAAACAAGGCCCCGGAGTAGACAACATTCCATTAGAAATAATGACAGCCTTGGGAGAGCCAGTCCTGACAAAACCCTACCATCTGGTGAGCAAAATGTATGAGACAGGCGAAATACCCTCAGACTTCAAGAAGAATATAGTAATTCCAATCCCAAAGAAAGCAGGTGCTGACAGATGTGAAAATTACCGAACAATCAATTTAATAAGTGACGGATGCAAAATACTAACGCGAATTCATTACAGACGAATGGAAAAACTGGTAGAAGCCGACCTGGGGGAAGATCAGTTTGGATTCCGTAGAAATATTGGAACACGTGAGGCAATACTGACCCTACGACTTATCTTAGAAGCTAGATTAAGGAAAGACAAACCTATGTTTCTAGCATTTGTAGACTTAGAGAAAGCTTTTGACAGTGTTGACTGACACTCTTTCAAATTCTGAAGGCGTCAGGGGTAAAATACAGGGAGCAAAAGGCTTTTTACAATTTGTACAGAAACCAGATGGCAGTTATAAGAGTCGAGGGGCATGAAAGGGAAGCAGTGGTTGGGAAGGGAGTGAGACAGGGTTGTAGCCTCTCCCCGATGTCATTCAATCTCTATATTGAGCAAGCAGTAAAGGAAACAAAAGAAAAATCCGCAGTAGGTATTAAAACCCACGGAGAAGAAATAAAAACTTTGAGGTTCGCCGATGACATTTTAATTCTGTCAGAGACAGCAAAGGACGTGGAAGAGCAGTTGAACGGAATGGACAATGTCTTGAAAGGCGGATATAAAATGAACATCAACAAAATCAAAACGAGGATAATGGAATGTAGTCGAATTAAGTCGGGTGATGCTGAGGGAATTAGATTAGGAAATGAGACAGTTGAAGTAGTAAAGGAGTTTTGCTATTTGGGGAGCAAAATAACTGATGATGGTCGAAGTACAGAGGATATAAAATGTAGACTGGCAATGGCAAGGAAAGCGTTTCTGAAGAAGAAAAATTTGTTAACATCGAGTATTGATTTAAGTGTGAGGTAGTCGTTTCTGAAAGTATTTGTATGGAGTGTAGCCATGTATTGAAGTCAAACGTGGACGATAAGTAGTTTGGACAAGAAGAGAATAGAAGCTTTAGAAATGTGGCGCTACAGAAGAATGCTGAAGATTAGATGGGTAGATCACATAACTAATGAGGAGGTATTGAACAGAATTGGGGAGAAGAGGAGTTTGTGGCACAACTAGACAAGAAGAAGGCACGGGTTGGTAGGACATGTTCTGAGGCATCAAGGGGTCACAAATTTAGCATTGGAGGGCAGCGTGGAGGGTAAAAATCGTAGAGGACGACCAAGAGATGAATACACTGAACAGATACAGAAGGATGTAGGTCGCAGTAGGTACTGGGAGATGAATAAGCTTGCACAGGATAGAGTAGCATGGAGAGCTGTATCAAACCAGTCTCAGGACTGAAGACTACAACAACAACAAGGTGGTATTACTGGAGTGAGGGGGGGGGGGGGGGGGGGAGGGTGGACTGGAGGGGGGAATTTTGGCAGTGCCATCAGGGGTGCAGGCTCTGAATACGGACACGGCTTCTGGCGCTGAGAGCCGGCGCTCAGCGGTGCGGGTCCTGCGCCTTGCCGCGGCCGGCCGAGCGGCGTCCACGACCTACACCAAGGCGAGAGCGCGGGCGGCCCCGGCCTCTGGCGCAAGGCCGCGCCAGCGCTGAGCAAAACGACGCCGGCCGACGAACTCCGGCTGCGGCCGGCCGGCCCACAGATAGCACGGCCCACGCGATCTGACCCGCTCTGCTGCTCCGCTGTGCGCTAGATTTAATTTGGTTCTCTTAAAAACTTGCACAGCTTCCGATAGGTTAAACTGGTGACACGGTCCCATTTCTCGTAGGGTTCGTGACTCAGAGCTAACTATTACGAGGGGCGATCAAAGAGATTCCGTTTGAGGGCGTTGCTGCAGTGTATAAGCAACGTAGCGTGACTTCGGTGTTGGTATACAAGTCCCGACTTGTGGGATAGGGATTAGTTTGACACTCGTGTCTTTCCCGACGTGCTTGCTGTAAGTGCGGAAACGTTAACTATGGCGACATTACTGCCAAATACGTCCGAACGGACCGACGAGCTGTTATTATTTTCTGTGCTACCGAAGTACAAACACTAGTAGACATCCCTCGAAGAATGAAGAACGCTTATTGAGAATGGTGTGACAAAAGGTGCTGTTGCTTCGTGATAACACACGAACCCAGTATCGCAAATGTAACGCAGAAGTGGGAGACACTCGAGTGCCTTCCTATAGTCCTGATTTCTCCGTATGCGATTATCACGGCTCCAGTCCCTTAAGAATTGCCCTGAAGGGTCGACAATTCCCGTCCGACGAGGATGTCTTCATGCAGCGGGCATGGTCTTTTATCAAACTCGGTGCGTCGGTGATTTTCTTTGAATGGCATGCCGATTCCGGACTGCATTGAGATCATCTATGTGAACATCTACCTCATACTCCGCAAGTCACGTAACGGTGAATCGCGGAGAGTACTTCTGTTAGCACTAACTGATCCCGCCCTACCCTGCTCCACTCGCTAATGGCGTGTGGGAAAAATGATTCTCGGAAAGCCTCTGTATTAGCTCTAATTTCGCGAGATGTGTCTGAGGGGAAGTAAAATATTGCCTGACTCCTTCTGGAAAGTGCTCTGTCGAAATTTCAGCAGTAAATCTCTCGGTGATGTACAGCACCTCTCTTCTTACGTCTGTCACTGCAGTTTGTTGAGCAAATCTGTTACGCTCCCGCGCCGACCAAACGATCCCCATCTTCATTGGATATCGAACAGAAACTTTTTGATCTCTCCTTATATGTCTACATGTACGAATATCCGCACAATCGGCAAGCCACCTTACGATGTTCTTCGGAATATACTTGTGCCACCATTACGATATTCCCACTCTTCTGTTCAATACGCTAGTGGTGGGAGGGAATAGAATAACTGTCGGTGGCCGCATGAGATGGAATTTCACAAATTATCCTGCTAAAGTCATTTTAAGAAATGTATGAGGTAGAAGATTATATGTTGCCTGGATTTTATTGGAACATACACTTTACATCCTCTGATCAAAAGTACAGTAACTGGAAACCCATGCGGAATCGACCACTACATCTCACGAAACTTGGATCTGCCTGTAAAAGAGGAGGCGGCGAGTGTGGTCAGTAGAGACAGAAACAGTAGATTAGGTGCGTCACGAGAGCTCGGTAGACAAGTCATTGGATGTCAACAGTTCTAAAGATACCCAAGTCCACTGTTGGTGATGTGACTGTGTGGTGCAAACGCGAAGGGACAACCAGAGCTAAACCAAGAGCGCATTATGTTCATATACTGACGGGCAGTAACCGGCGAGCATTGCGGAAGCTGGTAGTGAAATCAGCGGAATGAATCAACCGTGCCTTCCAAAGTGCTGCCAGAATTCCAGCAAGCAAATGACTGCGTAGTGAGTGGTGAATTCAAAGATTTCTACCTGGCATGATAATGCAATGCAACAGATTGGCCAGCCCGTGATCTCCTTCTTGCGAATCAAATTATTTTACAAATCTTTCATAGCTGTTACGTACCACCAACACTTCTCATGACAGAAATACCACACACAAGCACCACGTAAGTTATTCCTAGAAAGCATTCCCTCTCTCGCCAAGGCGCGTGTCGTCAATTAAATGTTGACACCCCGTATCCTGTGGGTGGGTCCATCTATCATCTGCCTTGAAAAGCGCCTTTACATTAGCAAATGTCTACAATGTTAGTTTGAGCCCGCGACTGCTCCGATACCTTTTCGGACATACAATAGCAGCTGGGTGAACGCCCTATGGCGACCCTCGACTTGCAAGTCGAAGTTGCGTAGGTGTTTGCCGGCCGCGTTGCCACACTATTGTATTTGGGTGCCAGGTGAAGCGTCTCGTCTGGCCGATAGATTACAACTTTCACTTTGTGGAGGGCATACATCTCTTATCCGACGCACTCAAAAACAAATTACAAAATTTAACATGTAACCAGCGAAGAGCGCACAGCTTTCCTTGAGATGTAGAAATGAGGAAATAGATGTGAACAGGCAACACAGAGGTTGTGTTAGTAGCCAGAGACGACCAATATAGAAATAGAGAATGACGTCAGAGGCACGCTGCTAGATTTGTTGGCGGTAGTTACGATCAACACGCGAGTATTTCAAAGAAGTTTCGTGAACTCAAAAGAGAATTTCAGGAGAGAAGACAATGTTATTTTCGCAAAACAGCACTGAGAAAATTTTGAGAACCTGCATTGGCGGCTGGCTGCAGAACGATTCTACTGCCGTCTACGTTCATTTCGCGTAAGGTCCTCGAAGTCAAGAGAAATCAGAGCTCGCACAAAAGCGATACACAGTCGTTTCTCCCACGATCTACACTCCTGGAAATTGAAATAAGAACACCGTGAATTCATTGTCCCAGGAAGGGTAAACTTTATTAACACATTCCTGGGGTCAGATACATCACATGATCACACTGACAGACATAGACACAGGCAACAGAGCATGCACACTGTCGGCACTAGTACAGTGTATATCCATCTTTCGCAGCAATGCAGGCTGGTATTCTCCCATGGAGACGATCGTAGAGATGCTGGATGTAGTCCTGTGGAACGGCTTGCCATGCCATTTCCACCTGGCGCCTCAGTTGGACCAGCGTTCGTGCTGGACGTGCAGACCGCGTGAGACGACGCTTCATCCAGTCCCAAACATGCTCAATGGGGGACAGATCCAGAGATCTTGCTGGCCAGGGTAGTTGACTTACACCTTCTAGAGCACGTTGGGTGGTACGGGATACATGCGGACGTGCATTGTCCTGTTGGAACAGCAAGTTCCCTTGCCGGTCTAGGAATGGTAGAACGATGGGTTCGATAACGGTTTGGATGTACCGTGCACTATTCAGTGTCCCCTCGACGATCACCAGTGGTGTACGGCCGGTGTAGGAGATCGCTCCCCACACCATGATGCCGGATGTTGGCCCTGTGTGTCTCGGTCGTATGCAGTCCTGATTGTGGCGCTCACCTGCACGGCGCCAAACACGCATACGACCATCATTGGCACCAAGGCAGAAGCGACTCTCATCGCTGAAGACGACACGTCTCCATTCGTCCCTCCATTCACGCCTGTCGCGACACCAATGGAGGCGGGCTGCACGATGTTGGGGCGTGAGCGGAAGACGGCCTAACGGTGTGCGGGACCGTAGCCCAGCTTCATGGAGACGGTTGCGAATGGTCCTCGCCGATACCCCAGGAGCAACAGTGTCCCTAATTTGCTGGGAAGTGGCGGTGCGGTCCCCTACGGCACTGCGTAGGATCCTACGGTTTTGGCGTGCATCCGTGCGTCGCTGCGGTCCGGTCCCAGGTCGACGGGCACGTGCACCTTCCGCCGACCACTGGCGACAACATCGATGTACTGTGGAGACCTCACGCCCCACGTGTTGAGCAATTCGGCGGTACGTCCACCCGTCCTCCCGCATGCCCACTATACGCCCCCGCCAAAGTCCGTCAACTGCACATACGGTTCACGTCCACGCTGTCGCGGCATGCTACCAGTGTTAAAGACTGCGATGGAGCTCCGTATGCCACGGCAAACTGGCTGACACTGACGGCGGCGGTGCACAAATGCTGCGCAGCTAGCGCCATTCGACGGCCAACACCGCGGTTCCTGGTGTGTCCGCTGTGCCGTGCGTGTGATCATTGCTTGTACAGCCCTCTCGCAGTGTCCGGAGCAAGTATGGTGGGTCTGACACACCGGTGTCAATGTGTTCTTTTATCCATTTCCAGGAGTGTATTTGCGAATGGAATGGCTATCAGTATTACAGGGCACCTTCTGCCACCCACAGTATGTTGGCTTGACGAGTATGTATGTGGATCTAAAGGACGCTTCGCTGCAGAATGAAGCTCAAAGTCGGCTGAACTAATAATCACAGTATTGTACGGTAGTGACAAACGAAACGTTGTAAACTCACACGGAGCAGTCAAATCGGCATCAAAGGGAAGGAGGAACGCTGGATTTTATTCTGACGAGGACATCTATAACCAGATGTTCTACTGGATTCACCAAGCCCAGCGAAAGAGAGGACTATCACTGCCCACGTAGAAGTTAACGCTAGTGAAATATATAAAGGGTAGTGGCAAGACAGAAACATATCTAGGTCGTGCAAAACATTGATCCCGATGTAAAGAAACTCTAGCTGTCTTATGTTGCACTCGATAATAAAAAGAAAGGTTAATGATATACATGCGAATCGTAATACAGGGCAAGTGAGTGAATATTTAATTCTGTAAACCGTAAATTGTAGTTTTCTGTACAAAACTATATACTGTGGAATAGTAGAGTTAGCTCTGTTGGTGTTGGTCTAAATGCATTAATAGACTTTCTTTTTGATTTTTTTTTTTTTTTTACGAGATGCTGTGGTTTGTGAGTTCATTACAGCACGCCCAGCTATTTCAAGCAGTTTCTACATGCGGTCATGAGCTACGCGGTTCGTCATTGATGTAGGTCGTGATCCGCTCTATAATCTCCAGACAAGCACACAGCATACACTTATCATTTAATTACTTCGTTACTAGTGTGAAATGTTTGTGTTATTAATGTGTCCTAAAACACAGAAACAAAAAAATTACCCAGGGAACAAAGTGAGCTTAAAATATCTCGGAACTTTTTTTTTTTTTTTCGATGTACTGTGTATGTTTCCAAGAATATCGCGTAAGTCATCGCTTACGTGGGTAGTTCTATGAACTCTCGGCACTTCCTTGACCCAAGGGTTTTCATCTACAGTTGTTTAGAGTAAGACGTGTTTACCTAAAGCACAGAGCAGTGTTACTCAGTATCATTTTCCTGGCGAGTAATGCTAAGAGAAAGGACCCTTTTGGCAGAGGTCAGGATCTGCATGTAAAGGAGATTAACTTCATCACAGTTTACCCGGCTTTATAATGAACCAGCTGATGCTGACCGTCCTCGCTCAATGTATTTTCTTTTACTCTATCCTTTTGTGGAGATAAAATTATCATTTTATTATTATTATCATTAATTATTTCGTCTCTCAGACCAGTTAAAACAACTCTGCGCCAAAAATACAAAATTTGTACAAAAAAATCAGTTTCATGAGATTCCTTCTCTCTCTCTCTCTCTCTCTCTCTCTCTCTCTCTCTCTCTGTCTTCCTATGTGTCTGTGTGTGTGTGTGTGTGTGTGTGTGTGTGTGTGTGTGTGCATTTATTGCTTGTGTGTACTTTTAGCTGATCTGTTTACTGGTTATGTGGACATGGAATACTGTATTAACTAATTACATTGATTTAAATAACAGACTCGAAACGACCTGTTATAAGAACAGAACTCATTTCCGAGTTACGTAACCTTTTTGGGAAACAATGGAAAATCAACCGCACCAGCGCCAGGTCACAAAAATTTACAAGTGTCTCGTCTGGAGCGGTATATGTAATAAAGTGAAATGCAGGCAGCAGCAGTATACGCGCTCAAAGAGAACACCCTTGACCGGAAACGGATAGCAACATGGATACATAATTATTCAGGTATTTAAATAATAAAACTGCTACCATCAGCGGGGGTCAGTATGATGTTCTGTTACTTCCGCGACGTTAGGACGGTCCACAAGATTTGCCTTCGGAAGATTAAAGGAGAAATTAGTGGATCAAAAAAAAAAAAAAAATCACGGTCGTCGAGTGATTCCAGCATTTGGTGACTTCAACGCTGAACATTTTAGCCTTTTAGCTAATCAGAAATTACAACGCATTGTCTGACTAAAGCGTATTTCCATAAATTCTGCCGCTAATTCTATGTGATGCTGATTCCTGTCAACATACATTTCATTCACGTATTACACCCAATTACACCGATATCATCCTATGAAACATTACTTAACTGATACGACAGCGTTCGAAACTAACCCAAAATCCAAACAACTCGGTCTCGAGATGAATGCTGATGAAGGAGATTCTCTAAGGGTGCTGACATCGACAGTAATGTCAGCATAGTCGAATAATACCCTTCGGCATGTTCCTGGTTTCCAGCACTTTCTATACTGTTTGAGCCAACAAACTCTGCAACATTGTCTTGATGTTGGTAATGTCAAAGTCGCCGCAGTTGTATTCTGTCCATGATACCATGAAGAGCTGATTGCGTGTCGCGATTGCATGCATATTCGTTTGCTATAGCTACGCCATTCTCAAAACTATTTACGAATTCTGAAACAGTAATCCCGTCACTTTCGATTCTTTAAAGAATCGAACTCTCGTTTATAAACTAGCATGTTTAAGATTTGTTGGATGTTCTTAAGTGCTCTCATTACCAAATACTGGATGAGTATAGTCCGGCTAATTTGCGCTCCTTTTTAAGAAAAAGTTGGTTTTTCACGCATCTCTGTGTTTATGATGGCCTACCTCCCGAACTATGTCACGTACAGCAATAAAACTTTACAGCGCATTCAGTGGTATATGTGGAAACTGTCTGAAAAATGTGTTGCAAATAGAGATAGTCGTAAAGAAGTAATAAATTAAAACATCGCGCCTAATTCTGGAGTGTTATTGCGTAAACAGCCATTTATTATGAAACCATATACCCATTTGGCATCTAGACGTCCATTACAAAAATGGTTCAAATCCCCTCTAACTTTGCGGTGCATGAAGAATGTGAGGAAAAGAGCGTCTGGGATGTAACGTGTGAAGGGGCCAGGTTACCAATACACGCCTCACCGGTTCAGCATTGAGGGTGTGAGCTACGTTTCGGCCGAACAGACGTCGAACGTCTCACATAGCTATCGATGGAAATTTGAGGTATGTGCAGTACCAGTACAGGTATCTTCAACCCTACAGTCATCCTTTCGGCCAAAGGTTCGTACTTCACACATTGGATAACCTCTGGTTGCCAGGGAGGATCCAAGCATGATACAATCCACAAGACTAAGCAACACCTACTGAGTGTTACCGAGCAGCAGATTTCGGATTCAGGAGATGTGCAAAGATGTAAACTTACTACCATACTGAATTTATTTTGGTTACTGTTTTGCTTTCACTTCCAGAAAAGCTCGTACTTTTTATTTGTTTGTTTTAGTTTCACATGGCTCACATTAAGTGTAAGGCCACACACGCTCGCGGACAAACATGTGCCGCACAATATTCCTGAGTAGTTAACGTGTACACCTAAATGAACATTTTAATTGAAACACTGATATCCTCACCAGCACATCGGCCCCAGGAACTTGCAGACATACCAGAGGCGACAGCAGGCCGTCGTTAGAGAGTGAAATTAACTTCATGCTCCCATACTTCATACTTTCAAACGTTCGTATCTCAGGACGACAGTACACGAGCGCAACGTGCACACTTCGTTATCGCAGAAATCAATCGAATGCACTGTACTGTGGTATCAGCTTGCGGGTCATACCACACTCGACGACGCCCCCCCCCCCCCTCCCTCACAGTTGTGGGAAGATGATTTCCTGTTGCAGCGTGAATACTTTTCCTAAAGGAAGCATGGAAAGACACACAGGAATCGCATAAAGATTCCCACGGGAATGACTCAACCACTCAGAGAGACTTAGTGCCTACCAAACGGGATACATACCGGCTATGTCTACCCTGCACACTTTGCGCTGTCGTCGACAGGTTGTTATCTCGGTATTTATACCACTGGTACACTGTGTGATCAAAAGTATCCAGATACCCCCCAAAACATACGTTTTTCATATTAGGTGCATTGTGCTGCCACCTACTGCCAGGTACTCCATATCAGCGACCTCAGTAGTCATTAGACATAGTGAAAGAGCAGAATGGGGCACTCCGCGGAACTCACGGACTTCGAATGTGGTCAGGTGATTGGGTGTCACTTGTTTCATACGTCTGTACGCGAGATTTCCACACTCCTAAACTTCCCTAGGCCCACTGTTTCCGATGTGATAGTGAAGTGGAAACGTGAAGGGACACGTACACCACAAAAGCGTACAGGTCGACCTCGTCTGTTGACTGATAGAGAACGCCGACAGTTGAAGATGGTAGTAATGTGTAATAGGCAGACATCTATCCAGACCATCTCACAGGAATTCCAAACTGCATCAGGGTCCACCGCAAGTACTGTGACAGTTAGGTGGGAGGTGAGAAAACTTAGGTTTCATGGTCGAGCGTCTGCTCATAAGCCAAACATCACGCCGGTAAATGGCAAACAACGCCTCGCTTGGTGTAAGGAGCGTAGACATTGGACGATTGAACTGTGGAAAAACATTGTGTGGAGTGACGAATCACGATGTACAATGTGCTGATCCGACGGCAGGGTGTGCGTATGGCGGATGGTTCAAATGGCTCTGAGCACTATGGGATTTAACTTCTGAGGCCATCAGTCCCCTAGAACTTAGAACTACTTAAACCTAACTAACCTAAGGACATCACACACAACCATGCCCGAGGCAGGGTTCGAACCTGCGACCGTAGCAGTCGCGCGGTTCCAGACTGTAGCGCGTAGAACCGCTCGGCCACTCCGGCCGGCTATGATGGATGCCCGGTGTACGTCTTCTGCCAGCGTTGTGTAGTGCCAACAGTAAAATTCGGAGGCAATGGTATTATGGTGTGGTCGTGTTTTTCATGGAGGGGGCTTGCACCCCTTGTTGTTTTGCGTGGCACTATCACAGCACAGGCGTCCCATTGTGGAAGAGCAATTCGGGAATGGCGATTGCATCTTTTAACACAGTCGAGCACCTGTTCATAATTCATGGCCTGTGGTGGAGTGGTTACACGACAGTAACATCCCTGTAAAGGACTAGTCTGCACAGAGTCTTGACCTGAATCCTGTAAAACACCTTTGGGATGTTTTGGAACGCTGACTTCGCGTCAGGCGTCACCGACCGACATCGATACCTCTCCTGAGTGCAGCACTCCGTGAAGAATGGGCTGCCATTCCCCAAGAAACCTTCCAGCACCTGATTGAACGTATGCCTGCAAGAGTGGAAGCTGTCATCAAGGCTAAGGGTGGGCCAACACCATACTGAATTACGGCATTATCGATGGAGGGCGCCACGAACTTGTAAGTAATTTTCAGCTAGGAGCTCGGATACTTTTGATCACATAGTGTATATACCGGATTTTACCGACTATAATAGGCTCTTTTTTTCTTTGAAGAATTGCCTCAAAATTTCAGGTCCGTCTTATACTCTAAATGGTCCAGTGTTCGATTTAAAATTCCCGCCAGTCTTAAAAATGGCCATATATTTGATGCTGCGGGAAACCTACCAGTGTCTGACAACATTGGATTTGAAACTTCCTGGCAGATTAAAACTGTGTGCCCGACCGAGACTCGAACTCGGGACCTTTGCCTTTCGCGGGCAAGTGCTCTACCATCTGAGCTACCGAAGCACGACTCACGCCCGGTCCTCACAGCTTTACTTCTGCTTTTTCCAGGTCGACAAATCCTATGAAAGTGTCTTGATTTTTCTTTAGCCTTGCTTCCATTATTAGCCGTAACGTCAGAATTGCCTCTCTCGTCCCTTTACTGTTCCTAAAGCCAAACTGATCGTCACCTAGCGCATTCTCAATTTTCTTTTCCATTCTTCTGTATATCATTCTTGTAAGCAGCTTCGATGCATGAGCTGTTAAGCTGATTGTGCGATAATTCTCGCACTTGTCAGCTCTTGCCGTCTTCGGAATTGTGTGGATGATGCTTTTCCGAAAGTCAGATGGTATATCGCCAGACTCATGTATGCTACACACCAACGTGAATAGTCGTTTTGTTGCCACTTCCCCCAATGATTTTAGAAATTCTGATGGAATGTTATCTATCCCTTCTGCCTTATTTGATCGTAAGTCCTCCAAGGCTCTTTTAAATTCCGATTCTAATACTGGATCCCCTATCTCTTCTAAAACGACTCCTGTTTCTTCTTCTATCACATCAGAAAAATCTTCACCATCATAGAGGCTTTCAATGTATTCTTTCCACCTATCTGCTCTCTCCTCTGCATTTAACAGTGGAATTCCCGTTGCACTATTAATGTTACCACCGTTGCTTCTAATGTCACCAAAGGTTGTTTTGACTTTCCTGTATGCTGAGTCTGTCCTTCCGACAATCATATCTTTTTCGATGTCTTCACATTTTTCCTGCAGCCATTTCGTCTTACCTTCCCTGCACTTCCTATTTATTTCATTCCTCAGCGACTTGTATTTCTGTATTCCTGATTTCCCGGTACTTGTTTTTACTTCCTCCTTTCATCAATCAACTTAAGTATTTCTTCTGTTACCCATGGTTTCTTCGCAGCTACCTTCTTTGTACCTATGTTTTCCTTCCCAACTTCTGTGATGGCCCTTTTTAGAGATGTCCATTCCTCTTCAACTGTACTGCCTACTGCGCTAATCCTTATTGCTGTATCTATAGCGTTAGAGAACTTCAAACGTATCTCGTCATTCCTTAGTACTTCCATATCCCACTTCTTTGCGTATTGATTCTTCCTGACTAATGTCTTGAACTTCAGCCTACTCTTCATCACTACTATATTGTGATCTGAGTCTATATCTGCTCCTGGGTACGCCTTACAATCCAGTATCTGTTTTCGGAATCTCTGTCTGGCCATGATGTAATCTAATTGACATCTTCCCGTATCTCCCGGCCTTTTCCAAGTATACCTCTTCCTCTTGTGATTCTTGAACAGGGTATTCGCTATTACTAGCTGAAACTCGTTACAAAACTCAATTAGTCTTTCTCCTCTTTCATTCCTTGTCCCAAGCCCACATTCTCCTGTAACCTTTTCTTCTACTCCTTCCCCTACAACTGCATTCCAGTCGCCCATGACTATTAGATTTTTGTCCCCCTTTACATACTGCATTACCCTTTCAATATCCTCATACACTTTCTCTACCTGTTCATCTTCAGCTTGCGACGTCGGCATGTATACCTGAACTATCGTTGTCGGTGTTGGTCTGCTGTCGATTCTGATTAGAACAACCCGGTCACTGAACTGTTCACAGTAACACACCCTCTGCCCTACCTTCCTATTCATAACGAATCCTACACCTGTTATACCATTTTCTGCTGCTGTTGATATTACCCAATACTCATCTGACCAGAAATCCTTGTCTTCCTTCCACTTCACTTCACTGACCCCTACTATATCTAGATTGAGCCTTTGCATTTCCCTTTTAAGATTTTCTAGTTTTCCTACCACGGTCAAGCTTCTGACATTCCACAAATGGTTCAAATGGCTCTGAGCACTATGGGACTTAACATCTATGTTCATCAGTCCCCTAGAACTTAGAACTACTTAAACCTAACTAACCTAAAGACTTCACACACATCCATGCCCGAGGCAGGATTCGAACCTGCGACCGTAGCAGCCGCGCGGCTCCGGACTGAGCGCCTAGAACCGCTGACATTCCACGCCCCGACTCGTAGAACGTTATCCTTTCGTTGATTATTCAATCTTTTTCTCATGGTAACCTCCCTCTTGGCAGTCCCCTCCCGGAGATCCGAATGGGGGACTATTCCGGAATCTTTTGCCAATAGAGAGATCATCATGACACTTCATCAATTACAGGCCACATGTCCTGTGGATACACTTTACGTGTCTTTAATGCAGTGGTTTCCATTGCCTTCTGCATCCTCATGTCGTTGATCATTGCTGATTCTTCCGCCTTTAGGGGCAATTTCCCACCCCTAGGACAAGAGAGTGCCCTGAACCTCTATCCGCTCCTCCGCCCTCTTTGACAAGGCCGTTGGCAGAATGAGGCTGACTTCTTATGCCGGAAGTCTTCGGCCGCCAATGCTGATTATTTATCAAAATTTAGGCAGCGGCGGGGATCGAACCCGGGACCGAAGACGTTTTGATTATGAATCAAAGACACTACCCCTAGACCACAGCTAGACTCGCCCCCCCCCCCACCTAGAACTTAGAACTACTTAAACCTAACTAACCTAAGGACATCACACACATCCATGCCCGAGGCAGGATTCGAACCTGCGACCGTAGCGGTCGCACGTTTCCAGACTGCAGCGCCTAGAACCGCTCGGCCACAGCGACCGGCAAACAAATAAGAATAAGAAATAATTATTTAGTGGAAAGAGTAGCCAGTTGAACGTACCACTCTATATGTGACAACTGACACAAAGAACATGTTAAACGTCGTATAGATTTTTTTATACATTGCAACGTCCATACAATTATTTTCGTTACAGTCAGTTACCGCCAGCAGAGATTTGGCTATGAAAAGAAAGAATCAAGTCACGCATGTTTGCTTTCAGTTAAAGGCGCATAATACGATTATTCAAAATAGTAAAATATTTGTAATGAAACATTCCAAGCAAGCTGCACTTGAAGTCGAAAGTAAAAATTTAAGTAGTACAGGGTTTGGCGCATAAATCCGGACAAATTTCAGTTTGAATTTCCAGCGTATTGTAGTTCCGCGTGAGGTCGCGACTGGCGTTCTTGAGAGCTACAGGCACGTAGTAAACAGTCAGAACCGCAAAACGGCAGAGATGTTACAGACAAGTGCGGGGTGCAACCGACGAGCGGCGATTATCGAAAGTCCTTGTGCTAAGCGATCGTCCACTGAAATAGTTCGATTCTTTGTGTATTCGACATCAACTTTTTACGATATTGTGCCCAAGTATAATCGAAAAGGTTCAGGCGCCGATTTCGGGAGACCCGGCGCAATCGCTGAGGAAATTGCCATCAGTATTGAATGTCACGAGCGAACAATGCGTCGGATGGCAGGTGAGGACGCCATACGAGCTATTTAGTCCAAAACTGCCCCTCGGATAACGTTGACGTGTTCTGGTCAAAGGAGTCCTGCCCCCCCCCCCCCTCCCGAATGGTCCGGATTTGAACCCCCTCGACTACTTTGTTTGGAGCGCAGTTGAAAGAGGTGCCAATAAGACGAGGCTCCCTAATGTCGCATCTCTACGACCTCTATTGATGCAGCAATATGGATAACGCTATCTTAAAGAGTGCCTGCGATTGCTTCAGGACAAGATTGGAGGCGGTCGTTGCGGCTGATCGGGGTTACATCGAGTAATGATACTATTGAAAGGAATTATTACGTATGTGTAAAAGGATTTTCATTTTCATTTGTACACTCCTGGAAATTGAAATAAGAACACCGTGAATTCATTGTCCCAGGAAGGGGAAACTTTATTGACACATTCCTGGGGTCAGATACATCACATGATCACACTGACAGAACCACAGGCACATAGACACAGGCAACAGAGCATGCACAATGTCGGCACTAGTACAGTGTATATCCACCTTTCGCAGCAATGCAGGCTGCTATTCTCCCATGGAGACGATCGTAGAGATGCTGGATGTAGTCCTGTGGAACGGCTTGCCATGCCATTTCCACCTGGCGCCTCAGTTGGACCAGCGTTCGTGCTGGACGTGCAGACCGCGTGAGACGACGCTTCATCCAGTCCCAAACATGCTCAATGGGGGACAGATCCGGAGATCTTGCTGGCCAGGGTAGTTGACTTACACCTTCTAGAGCACGTTGGGTGGCACGGGATACATGCGGACGTGCATTGTCCTGTTGGAACAGCAAGTTCCCTTGCCGGTCTAGGAATGGTAGAACGATGGGTTCGATGACGGTTTGGATGTACGGTGCACTATTCAGTGTCCCCTCGACGATCACGGCCAGTGTAGGAGATCACTCCCCACACCATGATGCCGGGTGTTGGCCCTGTGTGCCTCGGTCGTATGCAGTCCTGACTGTGGCGCTCACCTGCACGGCGCCAAACACGCATACGACCATCATTGGCACCAAGGCAGAAGCGACTCTCATCGCTGAAGACGACACGTCTCCATTCGTCCCTCCATTCACGCCTGTCGCGACACCACTGGAGGCGGGCTGCACGATGTTGGGGCGTGAGCGGAAGACGGCCTAACGGTGTGCGGGACCGTAGCCCAGCTTCATGGAGACGGTTGCGAATGGTCCTCGCCGATACCCCAGGAGCAACAGTGTCCCTAATTTGCTGGGAAGTGGCGGTGCGGTCCCCTACGGCACTGCGTAGGATCCTACGGTCTTGGCGTCATCCGTGCGTCGCTGCGGTCCGGTCCCAGGTCGACGGGCACGTGCACCTTCCGCCGACCACTGGCGACAACATCGATGTACTGTGGAGACCTCACGCCCCACGTGTTGAGCAATTCGGCGGTACGTCCACCCGGCCTCCCGCATGCCCACTATACGCCCTCGCTCAAAGTCCGTCAACTGCACATACGGTTCACGTCCACGCTGTCGCGGCATGCTACCAGTGTTAAAGACTGCGATGGAGCTCCGTATGCCACGGCAAACTGGCTGACACTGACGGCGGCGGTGCACAAATGCTGCGCAGCTAGCGCCATTCGACGGCCAACACCGCGGTTCCTGGTGTGTCCGCTGTGCCGTGCGTGTGATCATTGCTTGTACAGCCCTCTCGCAGTGTCCGGAGCAAGTATGGTGGGTCTGACACACCGGTGTCAATGTGTTCTTTTTTCCATTTCCAGGAGTGTATTTTGTTTTAAAAAAATTACAAGCGGTCTAGGGCGCTGCAGGCATGTTTGAATTTTAAAAAAAAATTTATTTTCGAAAGAAAGTTTTATTTGTCCGGATTTAGGGGCCACACCCTGTGTACAACATCGTCACATTGGATAACTTGTCCAAGCAGTTAAGATATGTGGACACTGGGCGAAACTAACCTTCATGTACTCATAGTTACACAAACATTGACCGTTGCGTTTACATGAAACTGGAAATGAAGGTAGTAGGCATTTTGGTAAATAAGCGATAGGTATGAGAAAATATTTTCCGTTTCTGTCTTTTTTAAGACAGAAAGTAACTAAATTAAAATTACTTTAATGCGTATTGCGAAGGATAAAAAATATTAAACTACATTACAACGTTTACTACTTAACAAGATTATAAATGTCGTGTGACGATAATAGACGAAGCAAACAAGTGCTGTAATTTGTTACACGACTTATTTCATCGTCATTCATTAGCAAAACCACATAAATTAATAAATTTATTCGCCGGTGCAGAACATGTAACAATTAATTACGTATATTTGAAATTAAATGCAACTAATGAGGACGACGCGGCACCACGTGGGACGTGACAGCAGGCAGAGCCGTTGTTTTTAAAAATTTTATAATTTTACATCTGATTCTCTGCTATTCTGAGACTGTCAGATATATGCACAATTGAAAAATACGTACTTAAAGATTTTTAAGGATTACACGTACCTTAGAGGAACTTACAGTTTACTGAACGGTATTAGAAAAAGAAAGAAAGTAAAATTCAAAACAACATACTGTCAGCGATTAATTTAAATACTTCCCTCAATGACTGTTAGGTTAGGGACGCAATTTTTTTTCTGTGTGAAGACAACTTACGGTAGGGAATTTTCAGCTTATTACAGTGGAGTTCAGCTTCTACATCTACGTCTACATAGCCGGCCGTGGTGGTCTAGCGGTTCTAGGCGCTCAGTCCGGAACCGCGCGACTGCTACGGTCGCAGGTTCGAATCCTGCCTCGGGCATGGATGTGTGTGATGTCCTTAGGTTAGTTAGGTTTAAGTAGTTCTAAGTTCTAGGGGACCGATGACCACAGATGTTAAGTCCCATAGTGCTCAGAGCCATTTGCACCATTTACGTCTACATCTACATCTACATCGATACTCCGCAAGTGGGGTTGCCATATCTAGTCGGGACGCCCTGAGATGGGTGTGTGGAAATGAAGCAAAAATATTTGTTTAACAGAATTAATTTTTATTTTGAACACAAGTGCATGGAACACATTGCGGCAGAGGTAGGTGATACACCATATTTTTCGGAAGATTCACCTTTTTCAGCAAGCATTTTTTCCCTTTTACGTATTTATAAAACTCCATGAATATGAGCTTGTAGTTAAAGTGGCACTGTAACATTGATTCCACGGCTCCTGATAGTAAACGATTTATTTCAACAGTCCACTGGGCCGTCACCAGCGAACATACTCTTTCCATAGTGACGTTGTGTACGGGAACAGAAAACAAATATTCGCATAAGTTTAGCAGATGTCATTTGCGCTCAGGATTTTCGGTTTCCATAAGAAAGTAAATCCACCTTTCTTCCACAGAGTGTTTAGACTCCCATTCTCCCGAGTCACTCTTAGTTTCTAAAAGTCTCTTCAGATACATGTATTCCTGAAAGCAACTGGCGCCTAAAGTCTTCACACAATTTTTAGTCGGATATATAATAGTGCTTTCAATCATCGCTCAACCTGGGAAATCGAATCAAATACTTCATATTTAATAAAATAAATAGCCCATTTCTCTAAGTAATCGAATGCTATGGTATGGAATGCCATTGTGTCTTCCTCAAATTTCGAAATCAAATTATTTCTTGGTTAGGGTTTTCATTACATATTTTTTTCAAATTTATCTTGGTTTGCATGCCAATAAAATTGACAATCTTCCTTTCAGTCAGACATCTTTGAGTGTCATTAATATATTTCTTATTTCAATTTATTGTTCTACACACTTTTTATATTTTTTCCGAGCAGAGCCAAGTTTGAATGTAGAAACATGAAGTAAATTTCAGTGTTCGAACTACTGCAAAAAATCTGAAATTGTTTTAGGTGGCGTGTCTTCGGCGCCTGAAAACAGTTTTAATGAATTGCAAAGCTCAAGAATTCTCTCAACTGCGCTCATTACAGACAGCCATCTTTTTCTTGAGTGAGACAGAAGAGTCTGATGATTGACGTCAACGTACAAGCAGAACTCTTTCAGCTTCTCCGTCCTTACCGTGTACATTGAAAAATAATGAAATATTTCGTGAGGATTATTTCAATGTCGACAGTTAAGACTCCAGCAGCTATTGATATAGTATTGTAGAGAAGATGGGCAGGCCATCGAATTCCTTCTACATGTTTTCCTAGTTCTTCTTTAATTTGGTGAAACACGTTCCGCTGGTTGCGCCGATGAAGCTCTCATAAACTGGTACTGGTACTGTCTCCACAAAAAGAGTTTAATATATCTAATGGAATCTGCGGTTGTCTTAAAGTATTTAGACAAAACTTTGCAGTTGTCTCCGGTGCTTTATTAGTCAACAAATCAAAATTCAACACCTTCTTTGTTCAATGCGTCGGTGTTCAATGCGTCGGTGCCCATGCCGTAAAATGAAACTTCTTGCAATTGTGTCATGCATTCGAACACTGAGTGTGGCGAGAGAATATTTTTAACAACCGCTGTAGCTATGGTCCTTGCTGTAGACGGCTTTATGGCGATTTCGGAGTGAGGATACATTGTGGCATTCAGTTTTACGGTACAGTCTAGAGAACTGAATGATTTACGACGCTTGGCAACTTTATAAGCTGTTGTTAGTTCCGCAGAAGCAACGAGCAGTTCTGCCCAGGTATCTTCTTTATTCATGTATGTAGAAATAGGCTTTGATGTCGATATTACCGTGAGTCTGTTTCTATGTTTCTTCGTAGAAATGTGATTTCTTTCATCTGCCTTCCCTCCGTGACTTACTGAGATGAAAAAGTTACAAATCTCACACAAAGCTTCCTGATCCGTACGTCCTTTCTTGACAAAAGACCACACTTTTGTGTAATCATCGGGAAAGTGACACTTTGCATCATTAGGCATTTTCGTACACTATGATAAGATACTTATCGAAATACTCTATGTGATCAAAAGTATCCTGACACCCCCAAAAACATACGTTTCTCAATTAGGTACACTGTGCTGCCACCTACTGTCAGGTACTCCATATCAGCGACCTCAGTAGTATGGCTCTGAGCACTATGGGACTTAACTTCTGTGTTCATCAGTCCCCTAGAGCTTAGAACTACTTAAACCTAACTAACCTAAGGACATCACACACATCCATGCCCGAGGCAGGATTCGAACCTGCGACCGTACCGGTCACGCGGTTCCAGGCTGAAGCGCCTTTAACCGCACGGCCACACCGGCCGGCCCTCAGTAGTCATTAGACATCGTGAGAGAGCGGAATGGAGCGCTCTGCGCAACTCTCGGACTTCGAAAGTGGTCAGGTGATTGGGTGTCACCTGTATCATAAGTCTGTACGTGGGATTTCCACATTCCTAGGTCCACTGTTTCCGTTGTGAGAGTGAAGCGGAAACGTGAAGGGACACGTACAGCACAAAAGCGTATAGGTCGACCTCGTCTGTTGACTGACAGAGACCGCCGACAGTTGAAGAGGGTCGTAATGTGTGATAGGCAGCTATCTATCCAGACCATCACACAGGAATTCCAAACTGCATCAGGATCCATTGCAAGTATTATAACAGTTAGGCTTGGATTTCACGGTCGAGCAGCTGCTCATAAGCCACATATCACGCAGGTAAATGCCAAACGATGCCTCACTTGGTGTAAGGAGCGTAAACAATGGACGATTGCACAGTGGAAAAACGTTGTGTGGATTGCCGAGTCACGGAACACAATATGGCGATCCGATGGCAGGGTGTGGGTACGGCGAATGCCCGGGGAAAGTCATCTGCCAACGTTTGTAATGCCAACAGTAAAATTCGGAGGCGTTGATGTTATGGTGTGCTCGTGTTGTTGTTTTGCGTGGCACTATCACAGCACAGGCCTACATTCATGTTTTAAGCACCTTCGTGCTTCCCACTGTTGAAGAGCAAATCGGGGATGGCGATTGCATCTTTCATCACGATCGAGCACCTGTTCATAATGCACGGTCTGTGGCGGAGTGGTTACACGACAATAACATCCCTGTAAGGAGGTGGCCTGCACAGAAGCCTAACCTGAACCCTATAGAACACCTCTGGGATGTTTTGGAACGCTGACTTCAATGCCAGTCCTATCCGACCGACTTCTGTACCTCTCCTCAGTGCAGCGCTCCGTGAAGAATGGGCTGCCATTCCCCAAGAAACCTTCCAGCACCTGATTGAACGTTTGCCTGCGGCAGTGGAAGCTGTCATCAGGGCTGAGGGTAGGCCAACACCCCTCCCGAATAGTCCGGATTTGAACCCCCTCGACTACTTTGTTTGGAGCGCATTGGAAAGAGGTGCCAATAAGACGAGGCTCCCTAATGTCGCATCTCTACGACCTCTATTGATGCAACAATATGGACAGCGCTATATTAAAGAGTGCCTGCGATTGCTTCAGGACAAGATTGGAGGCGGTCGTTGCGGCTGATCGGGGTTACATCGAGTAATGTTACTATTGAAAGACATTATTACGTATGTGTAAAAGGATTTTCATTTTCATTTGTATTTTGTTTTAAAAAATTTGCGAGCGGTCTCGGGCGCTGCAGTCATGGACCGTGCGGCTGGTCCCGGCGGAGGTTCGAGTCCTCCCTCGGGCATGGGTGTATGTGTTTGTCCTTAGGATAATTTAGGTTAAGTAGTGTGTTAGCTTAGGGATTGATGACCTTAGCAGTTAAGTCTCATAAGATTTCACACACATTTGAACATTTGAATTCGCAATCCGCCTGCTGCCTTTCATCCATAGTTCGCAGGATATCATTTGAGAAAAGGTCAAGCTGAGTTACGCACGAGCGATGCTTTCTAAAACGGTGCTGATTTGTGGACAGAAGCTTTTCCCTCTCAAGGAAATTTATTATATTTAAACTCGGAATATGTAAAAGGATTCTGCAGCAAACCGATTGTGTATTCCGATACTTCCATGACAGCTCTACGTGTCGAATTCCAGAGACGTCGAAAGCGTAAGGGCGGCTCACATGGTTCATTCGACAGGATATCAATGAAGCTGCCCGATGTAGCTGGCAAGGTCCTTACGACAGTTTCAAGACGGATGGCCTTCCTCTTCCTTAAACGGCCACCCTGTAGGCGCGGAGAGCCGTCGCTTTTGTCGGCGCTTAATTATCACTGGACGACTATCGGCAGTGCGCGCGCGGCGTGTTGACCTCTGAGCTGACGAGGCTGCTGTCAATCATTGCGTTTGCTAAGTGTGTCTAAATAACGTCTACGCGCCTTTTACTCGGCTCTTAACTTTCGACCGCTCGGAGGTCGTTAGATACTTACACGTTTAATTCATGGGTCGTAAATAATACTGTACGTTGCCCAGCCACCTTCGACAGTGTACTTATTACGTTCTTAATCAGGCTGATGCCTATTCTACTCATACTTTTTCGTACAGTGACCACTGGGGTCCACACCACCAACGTCCGAAATACGAGATTTATTTCTACTACGATTTTAATTGCATCTTGTCCAGCATTCATTTGCACAAACCTCATAACACAGTCTTAATTCTGCTGTTAGCTGAGTATGACTTCGGTAATGAGGATAATGTGTCACAGGATGGCTGCGAATGGCGAATGGAGTGACTTTCGAGCATTCATCGTTAGCTTTTGTGGCTTCACCTAAATGCGGTAATCTGAACGACCCAATCGTTATGCATGATTCATTCTACTTCGCAGTTTCGCATGTCGATAATGTGACGTCGTAGCCGTCCTGAATGACCATTAACTGGTTCTTACGTAACCCCATCTTGAGTTCTTCAACTGCAGTGAGAGGAAAATGACTGAACTGAATAATAGATTCTTGAAGAATAAGAGTTTCGCCAAAAGACTGCTGGAATACCTTCGGATGTGCGTCGCGAACAATCTGAACGCGTACAAAAGTTTTTGGACAACATTAGTGTAGGTGTGAAAAGTTAACAGTGCATATTCTGTAATTTAAGAAAAAATGTTCTTTCAGCGCGCCTCTCGATAAAGAATAAAACCTGACATCGCAGTAAACTGTTAGTTGTAGTGCGCTGTAATGGAAGGTTGTCTGTTCCCAGTTGCATATCGCAGAATAAGCTTAAATTTTTATGCGCGGCGTAAATGACATAAAATTGTAAAAGCAAAATTTAGGCAATTTGGGACATTGCCAGATTTATTTTTGTGAAGACTTCAGTCGCGTACATTAACTTCCAACTGACAATTTTCAAAATGACAGTTTTTAAACTGATGAATACAGGCTATTCGTAATTCTTGTTCTCCTTCGCTCACATAAGTGACGTTATAAGAAAATGATAAATCCACAGATTTTCTTCAATAAATACGTACTCGCAGCAGACACTGATCTTCAAAAGAACGCTTCCCTCGTCCATTAGGACTGGAAATTTGTACTGACATTGTCTAAGTAGGCTGTTTAGGGTTTTATGTTGGTAATGCCACGTAGTGCTCTGTATGAAAATCACTGACCGCCTTGTGCAGTCTGCGGCTGGTTGGCATTGTTGGAATATTCGCTTGTGTAGTGTTGGACAGTTGAATGTGAACAGCGCTTAGCGTTGGGCAGTTGGAGGTGAGCCGCCAGCAGTGGTGGATGTGGAGAGAGAGATGCCAGAGTTTTGAGAGGTTGCCATAAGCGGACGATCTGGACGTGTGTCCGCCAGAAAAAGGAAATTTGTAAAGATGGATGTCATGAATTGATATATATTATATTATATATATATATATATATTATTAAGGTAAATACATTGTTTGTTCTCTATCAATATCTTTCATTTGCTAACTATGCCTATCAGTAGTTAGTGCCTTCAGTAGTTAGCATCTTTTATTTAGCTGGTAGTATTGGTGCTCGCTGTATTGCAGTAGTTCGAGCAACGAAGATTTTTGTGAGGTAAGTTATTCATGAAAGGTATAGGTTATTGTTAGTCAGTACCATTCTTTCGTAGGGATTATTGAAAGTCAGATTGCGTTGCGCTAAATATATTGTGTGTCAGTTTAGTGATGAGCAGAATAAGTAAAGAGAAAACTGTCTGAGTACGTTTAGTTTTGCTCAGCTGTTTGAAAATCAAATAACGTAGGAGTTTACCAGCACAGTCATTCATAATTTTTCAAAGGGGAAGTTTCAACATATGAGCTCATGTAGAGTCCGTAAAATCGAAAATTATAGGTCCAAAATGCGCGTACGCATTTCGTCACATTTGGCCATCACATATGTCTGGCCATCACGTATGTTCTAGCAATGTCGGCAACCTTCCCTCTTCAGAACGAGATCACGATATCAGCACTACGTCTATTTTTAGCCGATTTTTTTATGTCTGAAATTATTTCGCATTAACTGTTATTTGATGAGAATGGTTTAGCCAACATTTGCACTTCTAAGGACAACTGTACAAATGTGTTGCACAGATTGTTGAGTTTTTATGCTTAGGACGGATGAAGATATCGACTGGATGGGTAACAAAGGAAATAAAAGCAAGAGTGAATAAGATTTAGTGTCCCTTTTCTAAAATAAACAGCAGTGAAGAAACGATGGTTCCAATGTGTGTGGAACGTAATGTTTATAACCAGTACATTACTATTTTCGTTTGACCATTCAAAAACTGAGGGTGAAAAGCGAGCAATGGAGAGATGGGTGCTGACGATGAGGATTGGTGAGCCGGTCACCCTGGATGTGGTTCTTAGGCGTTTTTCCACATCCAGCTATGTAAATGCTGACGCAAACGCTTAGGAAACGTTAGCTGACAGATGGGGTACACAGACTCCTTCCCAGAGGACTGACAGTTTAAGGCTTGGGATCCGGCCATCAACTGCCACAAACATTGCAAAAACGGACACAGCAGTGCCAATCCCGTAGTGAAACTGGAACGAGTAAAGAACAAGAATAAGACAGAAAAACCAGTTACTGGGTCAGGGAACGGACTGGAGTGAGAGAAGGAATTATGTCTTCAGATGGGACTGACGGATGACATCGAAAAGAACAAAGAATGGCAGCTCGTTTTGTATTATCGTGAAGTAGGGGACATAGTGCCACAGACATGATACGTGAATTGGAGTGGCAACCATTAAAACATGGGCGTTTTTCGTTGCGACGGGATCTTCTCATGAAATTTCAATCACCAGTTTTCTCCTCCGAGCCAGCCGGAGTCGTCGCGTGGTTCTAGGCGCTACAGTCTGGAACCGCGCGACCGCTACGGTCGCAGGTTCGAATCCTGCTTCGGGCATGGATGTGTGTGATGTCCTTAGGTTAGTTAGGTTTAAGTAGTTCTAAGTTCAAGGGGACTGATGACCACAGCAGTCCCATAGTGCTCAGAAACATTTGAACCATTTTTTTTCTCCTCCGATTGCGAAAACATTCTGTTGGCACCTACCTACATAGGGAGAAATGATCATCACCATAAAATAAGAGAAATCAGGGCTCGCACAGAAAAGTTTAAGCGCTCGTCTTTCCCGCACAACGTTCGAGAGTGGAACGGTGGAGAAATGGTTCAAATGGCTCTGAGCACTATGGGACTTAACATCTGAGGTCACCAGTCCCCTAGAACTTAGAACTACTTAAACCTAACTAATCTAAGGGCATCACACACATCCATGCCCGAGGCAGGACTGGAACCTGCGACCGTAGCGGTCGCGCGGTTCTAGACTTAAGCGCCTAGAACCGCTCGGCCACACCTGCTGGCGGTACTGTAGAGAGACAGCTTGTAGGTAGTTCATTGACCCCTCTGCCAGGCACTACATTGTGAATAGCAGAGTAATCACGTAGATGTAGAAGTCTTAATTGCGGTGGGCGGCACATATATTAGGCAAATAAATGCCGGATGGATTCCATTAGATAAAAAACCGAGCGGGCGACCTAATGTTGGAGCATAAATTGTATTCAAAAAAACATGCAAAAACAACACGACCGTTCTATTGATACAGCACTCCTGTGCAGCTATTAAAGTAAAAAAGTTCGGCACTTGAATTTTCTCCGTGGGATCTGCTGTGCTGGGCACGGCGGGAGGAAAGATGGACTAACGGTGCCATTTTCAGATCAAAGACACCGCAGATTTTCGGAAATGACCACCATGAAGGCCAGAAAACTGGCGCAGGTGGGTTTCCGCGAGCAGTAGTAACCCCTGCCGGTCCTCCCGATGGGTGGCCAGCAAAGGCTGCGCCACAAGTACTGTCTCAGCATATGACAGAAGAAAGATTATTAGAGAAATACAACAGAAATTAAAACAAACGTTACAAGAGAGAAACAGAGCTTGCGACAGAGACTGAGACAAGAAAAATTAAATAACAGCAAATATTAAAAAGTAGTAACAAAAGTAGGCTAAGTTGAGAACGAGGGGAGGATATCCGCCCAGTGATTGGCTGGCGCATCTTAAGAAGTGCTGATATGCTCATGATTAGCAGACAATACACAGGCAACTGCCAGCGACGGGCCACGGATATTTCCGACGGATTCTGCAAAGCTCACGTTACTGCAGGCACGACCTACAGTTCCGCGAAACCTGCAGTTCTTGGAACCGATGATCCCGCCTCTCCAGCTGGTCAGACAAGAGCGGATTTCTGTTACGAGCCACGTTCATGTGACAGTGAGTTTTAGATGTTTAAGGTATGGGGAAGGAGTGAACGATGACTACATCCAAAAAAATTTATAATTGTACCGCGGAATACCTTGTTTGTGGCAGTTGACTCCGAAACATTACAGGGACGAGAATTAAAAAAACAATGCGTCTGAAGAATTGGTTGAAGCATCTGTAGACGGCGTTCCAACTGTCGATCAAAGTATACTAATAACTAGGCCATAAAATTTTGAATCAGTTTTGAGAAAAGGAGCGGAAAGCGGGAGGGTGAACTGTAAAAACCAACACTATGGTGAGCACCAGTAAAAACCATTTTATATTATTCTTGAAGAATCAAGTTTGCCAAAAAACGCTAGTAATTCCTTTTATTATTATCACCAACTCCGACACATTTTCACTGTTGTAATCGGATCTTCTAACATTATTAGATGTACATGCTTTTTACAACACATGTAATCTAATAGTGTTACACGATCCGATGATAACAGCTTACGGCTGTCTAAATATGTGGCAGTAATAAAACAATTATTAGCTATCTTGGCAAATATTATTCTTCAATAATAATATAACATTCAGATCGCCCCCAACGATTCGCGCAATGTCAGATACATATAAAAACCATTTTGTGCAATTTTTCTTCCGAGAACTATGACTACATAGCGTAAAAACCGCCGGTGACTGCCACAATTTTCTTCCTGGTCTTGTCCGTACTAACTTCCTCCCGTCGATATAAACGTATTTGAAAATCCAAAAATTTGCGCAGAAAAATTATACCTAGAAACGTCGCATTGTACAAAGTATTTACCACGAGACACAGTCGCGACTACAGAAATCTGTCGCCAGGGGCCTTTCGCCCGTCGAGTATGTACCACAATCCTGCGCCCGCGGATAAATCACGAAAATCTGCCGATTTACGCCACACACGAATAGCTGGGAAGATCTGGAAGACTAGACCAGATGGGCGAGGTCTGCATGTTGGGGGAAAGCGCCGGCCGTTAGATCGGCAGGCCTGATCCGTTAACATATCCACAGAACTAGCCCACGGCAGAAATCGGCTCACGTGTGGCCAGCTATTTTCTCTCATTTCGTTAGGAGACGTGGTAAAGTTCACAGCTAGAGTCAATTTAGTGGCCTTGGCTTCTTGTGGAGACTTGTTGAATCAAAGAAGGCGAAGAGGTATTCCGTCTTGGTAACTGGTACCGGCAATGGAAGCCATTTCCGTGATTTTTAATGTAATTGTGATATGGTCAGTCAACTTCCTGTCGCTGCATGTCGGCCGTTCCGTACAAGGGGCAACCTAGGTATAAGTAAATGTACTGAGGCTTTTCTTACTCAAGTCACGTACTTTTCTACATCTACATCTACATCTACATTTATACTCCGCAAGCAACCCAACGGTGTGTGGCGGAGGGCACTTTACGTGCCACTGTCATTACCTCCCTTTCCTGTTCCAGTCGCGTAAGGTTCGCGGGAAGAACGGCTGCCGGAAAGCCTCCGTGCGCGCTCGAATCTCTCTAATTTTATATTCGTGATCTCCTCGGGAGCTATAAGTAGGGAGAAGCAATATATTCGATACCTCATCCAGAAACGCACCCTCTCGAAACCTGGACAGCAAGCTACACCGCGATGCAGAGCGCCTCTCTTGAAGAGTCTGCCACTTGAGTTTGCTAAACATCTCCGTAACGCTATCACGCTTACCAAATAACCCTGTGACGAAACGCGCCGCTCTGCTTTGGATCTTCTCTATCTCCTCTGTCAACCCGACCTGGTACGGATCCCACACTGATGAGCAATACTCAAGTATAGGCCGAACGAGTGTTTTGTAAGCCACCTCCTTTGTTGACGGACTACATTTTCTAAGGACTCTCCCAATGAATCTCAACCTGGCACCCGCCTTACCGCCATTTAATTTTATATGATCATTCCACTTCAAATCGTTCCGTAGGCATAGTCCCAGATATTTTACAGAAGTAACTGCTACCAGTGTTTGTTCCGCTATCTTATAATCATACAATAAAGGATCTTTCTTTATATTTATTCGCAATACATTACATTTGTCTGTGTTAAGGGTCAGTTGCCACTCCCTGCACCAAGTGCCTATCCGCTGCAGATCTTCCTGCATTTCGCTGCAATGTTCTAATGCTGCAACTTCTCTGTATGCTACAGCATCATCCGCGAAAAGCCGCATGGAACTTCCGACACTATCTACTAGGTCATTTATATGTATTGTGAAAAGCAATGGTCCCATAACACTCCCCTGTGGTACGCCAGAGGTTACTTTAACGTCTGTATACATCTCTCCATTGAGAACAACACCCTGTGTTCTGTTTGCTAAAAACTCTTCAATCCAGCCACACAGCTGGTCTGATATTCCGTAGGCTCTTACTTTGTTTATCAGGCGACAGTGCGGAACTGTATCGAACGTCTTCCGGAAGTCAAGGAAAATGGCATCTACCTGGGAGCCTGTATCTAATATTTTCTGGGTCTCATGAACAAATAATGCGACTTTTATAGTGGTTATTGCTGAAGAAAGTAACACATAGAGAAGACTGGAGGTGGTTGTCAACCAGGAAATAATGTCAAATGATTATGATGATGATGAAGAGGAGGGGGAGAAGGACATTTTGTCTTTCACTATACTGGACTATACTATACATTCGGTTAAATAATATGGTAACAGAATTGTCTTTCGAAGATAGGCTTCACTCCGCGGTTGTAGTCTACCACACTCATTTCAAACACCACGAACTATCGTACTTCCACCGTCCAACCCTTTTTAACATATTTTTAAATATACCTTTTCCCGTTTGTCGGGTGTAAATATTTCACAACCACACTTTATATTCCTTTTGTGTTGGGTAGTAGCACGAGATATTATTCTTTCCCTATTGCTGCTCGTCATATCAATGGCTACTCAATATTGAATCAGATATGAAGTTTGCAATACTAGGACGGTGATGTTTAGCGTTACTAACGACATTTAACTGTTCTTTTGTCATCCAGTGTCCTGCAAAGAATCACAAAAGGTACAGTGGACTGTGCTCCACGAGGTAACATAAAAACTTTTCACACTGAAATTCTAGATCACGTCTCTATTCTCAACGCGGATACGTGACTTTATTTTTGCAGTCTGGTTTTCTCAAGCTGTATTCAGGTTTTAACAGAATCATGGTTGCACAACTTTTTCACAACTTCACAATTCACAACAAAATTTCGCGAATGCGGGCTGCTCTCGTTCTCCATAGCCCATTGTCGTGGTGAGCAACTCCATTGCTGGCGTTCAACGGTATATTTTTCTTATTCTTTCAACAGCTAGATATTACTTGATCTGCTATCACGTACTTTCCACCAATAGTATGCAATACTTCAAATGAAAGAATAATAAATACACAAAATAATAATACACAGAAATAATCCATGTAAGGGTACAAGATCCTTGAACAAACATGTCTCCGCGATCTTGTAGTTTGACCACATTTGGTGATTTCAATATACCTTCCTACGTTAAAAAATCTAGACCACCTGGGAAAAGTTGCATATCTACGTCAATAAGTAATCAGCGAAACCCGTATGAAAGCCTTATGACACAGGTCAAATAGGTAGTTTTCAGCGAATTGTGAGCAATGCGATGTTATTATTAAAAAAAATTATAGCATTAATACATTGCACCACTATTTTACGGAGAATGAATGAATATTTCAGAGAAGCAAAAATCTCTCTCTTTTCCTACACTAGTGTTCGACCTGTATTCCGCTTCTTCGCTTCTTGTTGGTAATATAACATCTAATATTCCAAATTCACCCTTTCTGCTATAGAACTTTGATGTGGAGGATAACGCTAGGCAGGTAGAAAAACATATTCATGAAAATGCTGCAACAATGATTTCATTTCGACGCAATTCTTCCAGGAATCTTTCACTGTTGGATACTTCTTATTGTGTGTTTCCCTGCAAGATTTTAACTTCTATCTTGATTTAAATGATATTGTATTCTACGTCTGATGTACTTTTGCTGTATATTTCTACTTTCAGATGGTTGTATTTTTTCATTTATAGCTAATATCAAACTAAAGATACTTTACACTAAAATAAATTGTTTCTTTTGTGGAGCTTAAGGGGTTGCCATTGGTGGCTGTAATGGTCGCTGTCTTTCTGCGCGAATTAGGCGACTCTTGATCTCAGTTAGTGACGCATTTACTTATTTATGCGAGTCTCCCTTTTCTCATGAGTGAAGGTATTCTTTCCCGCTGCGATCGACGTATGTATTTATCATGATGCTTCTTAGTTGTAAGATATACTGTAGTATCCAGCTATTTCTTGTATTTTCCTCCTCCTCGTATATTCATCGTATTTTTCTGTCTGTTGGTGAGTAATGTTCTTGCCTGTCGATGCGTTTAATCGACAGCGACGGGAATTAGTCGCATGACAAGTGGTTTTAAAAAGGCTTTTTTGTCACTGCATTCATTTACAGTTACGTACATCATTTCTAGTTTGTCTATTGCGATTACAGCTCTTTTGGTCGCCATATATTTCGTGAAAATATATGTGTCCAGTACTTTATCTTTGAAGATATTTTACTCTTCCAACTGCTTTACCACTACATAAACTTTTTTTAACATCTTCTTCTCTTTTTTCTTTTCTTCCTAGGCTAAAGCCTATTTCGTTCAGTACCTCACAGTCTTTCCTGAGATTGTTACTCTGTCTTTTGTTTGAACGGCCTATATATCTTTTACCGTCTGGTGATTTATTTCGTACGATTTTCACAATCATTCGTTCATCCATCCTCTTGATGTATTCGTTTCATTCACGCTTTCGCTTGTGTATCCGCTAATTAATGGTGTCTACTTTACATCCTTTCCTATTAAGTTCGCTCATATCACTATCTCTCGGTGACTTGCCTACAATCCTGTGTGGTGTCACCGCCAGACACCACACTTGCTAGGTGGTAGTTTAAATCGGCCGCGGTCCATGTAGTACATGTCGGACCCGCGTGTCGCCACTGTGATCGCAGACCTAGCGCCACCACCAAGGCAGGTCTCGTGATACGAGAGTGGACTCGACCCCAGTTGTACGAGAACCAAGCTACCGCCCAGTTGTACGCGAACCTAGCTATCGCCCAGTTGTACGAAGCCTTTCTCTCTCATTAGCCGAGAGACAGAATAGCCATCAGAAGTTAAGGGCTACGAACTAGCAAGGAGCCATTTGTATCAGTGCCTATAGCTTACGAGTAATCAAGAGAGATGTATTCCAAGGAATTATTAAAAGTTAAGTAAAAAGCATCTACATACTTTTCTTCTTATTCATTCATAAGTTTTTATGTTCCAGACTTCACGCCCGTATGCTTATTGCCGTGCGTGCACTATCGGCTACAGCTTTAGTCTAGCATTCCTTTTCAGAAATCCACATCACGGTGTCGGTCCAGCTACCGACACTACATCCTGCGCAGCATTTCCGTGTTTTGCAGAAGTCTTCTACTCTTTGATGTTTCAGATCTTGTCTCAGATGTGTATGTCAGAATTGGTCTCACAACTGTTTTGCATATTCTTGCCTTCGCATCTTTCCCGTTATGTTCGTTTTTTCTAATTGTATCGTTTAAACACTAAAGACTTTGTACGCTTTTGGTACTTGCTCCGTAAGCTCTTTTTCGACATTCCCCCAGTTGCATAATTTAATACAAAGGTACTGTCATTACCTAGCGAGTAATTTTCCATCTACTGCCAGTTTGTGTCAAATTGGTTTCGGAGGTATGGTCATAAGTTTGGTTTTTTAAGTGGACGCGGCCACATTTAGGTTCGGCTGTCACGTCAAACACAAGTAAAAGTTTCTGCAAGTTATCTTCACTGATTGCAATGAGAGGTGTATTTTCAGCATAACAAATTATTTTAATTTCTTTGTCCCCTATTCCATAACTAATATCAACCATTACTTTCTTTATCACCTTGTCCATGACTGTACTGAAAAGTAGCGGGATCAAAGAGTCACCTTGTCTAATAGCGCTATTAACTGGTTTACTAGTTAACGTGGAACCCATTATCGCCTGGATGTAGTTGTTTGGAAAAATTAGTTTTTGCTAGGTTGGAAAGAATGCTCGTTAAGTGAATCCTATTGAAAGCCTTCTATAAGTGAATAAAACAAACATAAGCTGGTCTGTTACATTCAATGAACTTCTCTACAGCCTGTGCAACAGTGAAACACTGCATCTGTATATGAGATACCAGATTTATAATCACACTACTCCATTGTAATGCTTGTAATGTTTTTCAAATGGTTCAAATGGCTCTGAGCACTATGGGACTTAACTTCTGAGGTCATCAGTACCCAGAACTTAGAACTACTTAAACCTAACTAACCTAAGGACATCACACACATCCATCCCCGAGGCAGGATTCGAACCTACGGCCGCAGCGGTCGCGCGGCTCTAGACTGTAGCGCCTAGAACCGCTCGGCCACTCTGGCCGGCCTGGAATGTTTCTATTTTATTTCTTATTTTTAATTTGAGTTTAAGAACCGAAGGCAGTAGATTTATCACTCTGAATTGCATGTGTATTTATTTTCTTTTTTTTTTTTGTACATGATAGTAATACTAGTGCTCCATTCATTTGGACTTTTATTGCGATTTTTAAAATTGTTGACTAAATTCATGAATAGTTCAATTGGTAGTATCCTCCATATTTCAGTATATCATTGTTTTAGTATTATCCCTACCACTGACGCACACGTCTAGTTTGCAACAGTAGCACTCCCAGATATTCTGGAGCGTACCGACGCGAGAAGCTTCAGTACCAGACCACTTGCCCCTCAGAGGCTCACGCGGATGCCCTCACCGAACAACAAGGCCTTGCTTTATGGCCCACGTAATTAGCGAAGGAGAACAAAGAGCGCTGTGCGACAGGCAGCCGCCATTGTCTGTCGTGTTGAGCACGGGGGCAGCGCAGCGCGGCGCGGCGCGGCGCAGTGCCAGAGGTCCCGACCGCTCGAGGTCGACCCTCGGTGCCGCCACCTTGAGCTATAGCGGCTGGGGACCTTGCGTCCGCTGGATTAGCTGGCCAGCTGCCGGCCGGTCCACTGCCCCAAAACGTCCATGCGTGGAACTGCCGCCGAAGAGTAGGAAACCATCCTCCAGCCATCCAAGTCCAATCTGTCTACAGGGTTTTTAACTTTTTGGTTATGTGATAACCAACAGCCGTTACGTAATTTAAAAAAGCATTTTAACCATCATCTGTTTATTTTAAAACCTATACGTCTACCGCTATTTTGTCTAAAAATGACATGGTGAGACCGTGGCTGTGTACAGTTAATGTAGGTTAATTCCTACAAAGAAGAAAACAGCAACCAGACACTATTAATACTGCTATTTATTTAGGTAAATAGCGCCGTTACCGGTTTCGAACTGGCAAGTTCATCATCAGACGGCTGTTCACATGTTTTTCAAGATACACTTTTCATTATCTTCCGTTTTCGACTTTTATTATTCCACTGTGGCGAAGAATTTTTGGTGTGTTGTTGCCCTACGGTACAAAAAGTGTTAGAAGCGTCCTATGTGAAAATAACTAACCTCCAAACAATGAAATACAGCGTAAATAAGTGGTTATGGTATTTACGTCGAGAACTTCGCTCGATTTTTTGCGAACTTGCAGGATTGTATTTTTGGAATCTTCCTAAATATATCCAGCACTTTCGTAATTTTAACATCACCATCTTGTGCAAGTACCACAAACACACACACACACACACACACTCACCAAAAAGAATTTCCCACGTGTGAAGTTATCACGGAGATTGCAGATTTACAAACCCAACAGTGTCTGACACGTTCTCTCTCAGAGACATCACAATATACAGGTTGCTTTGATTTCACAGAATGACTGTTTTTAAAGAAGAAAATAACTTAATGAAAATTAAAACACAAAGATAAACCTTACATTATGAGCGTATAATATTACAAATGAAGTTGACAGATGTAGTAACCAGCTTGTGTGAATGCTACTTATATGGTATTATGTAAATACTGCGCTATATACAAGGAGCAACATAGAGGTGAGATAAAATGAATAATATGACAGTAACAATTGTATTGACATCTATCTATGGTGCACTGAAATTTTGAATCAAGTATAGTAGCAGTAATTTTTTTTTCTGCAACTTTGCAACAAAACCGCGCGGAATTTTCTACGTAAGTACCATAACCACTTAACCTCACATATTCATTTACGCTGTATTTCATCGTTTGGAGGTTAGTTATTTTCACATAGGGCGCTTCTAACACTGTTTTTCTACCGTAGGGCAACAACACACCAAAAATACTTCGCCACCGTGGAATAATAAAAATCGAAAACGGATGATAATGTAAAGTGTATGTTGAAAATCATGTGAACAGCCGTCTGATGATGAACTTGCCAGTTCGAAACCGGTAACGGCGCTATTTAACTAAATAAATAGCAGTATTAATAGTGGATGGTTGCTGTTTTCTTCTTTATAAGAATTAACCTACATTATACGTCTACCATTTTCAATAATGGACCAGTTTCACAGTACGTAAGGTGGAGAGAGATCGTGTAACATGAAATACGCTTTTACCTGGTCTGTTTTGATCTTACGTCCGGTAAAGAGGGTCCATGACCGAAACTAGTAGACATATAGGTTTCGAAATGTGATGCTTTTTTTTTTTCAAAATATCAGAGTATGTTTCAGTATATTACTGATAAAGTTTGAGAAATGATAAGTCACACAATGAGGATCATTTTCTTATATGCGTCCTTTAGGTTGTAATAATGAATAAGTAGAATTGTAGAAAATTTGTCATATCTTATTATTATGTATTTTCTGACAGTAATTTACATGAATGGTTCAGACTGCCCTCCGGCTCAATACTTGCTGCACACCATCATATTAATGCCCATCCAACTCTAGAGAGCGTCAGAATTCTGTCAGATTTTGTGGAGTGCATCAGTGATTCGGCCTGTCAGCTCAGTTCTAGTGGCAACTGGCATAAAGTATACCGTACTCTTGACATGTCCCCAAAGAAAGTAATCAATGGATACCAAGCCAGGCGAACATGCTTGCCATGCAACAGGTCCTCCTCGTACTATCCACTGTTCCCCAAAATCGAGTTAGCTGTGAAGTGTGTTTGCTGTTCCATCATGCTGGTACCAGAATCCTCTGCGCACACCAAGCGGTAGATTGTCCAGCGGTTCCGGAAGCGTGGTCTGCAGGAATTGTAAGTTACGAGGGTCACTCCAAAAGAAATGCAAACTATTTTTTTAAATCCATATTTTATTCTACATGTTTGAACGTTTTACTGTGTGTAGATACATCCTTTACCAACAATATTTTCATTTCTCCACATAATATCCATCCCTCTCAACTGCCTTACGCCATCTTGGAACCGGCGCCTGATACCCACACGGTAAAATACTGGACCAACCTGTTGGAGCCACTGTTTGGCATCGTGCACAAGGGAGTCATCATCTTCAAACCTTGTTCCACGAAGAGTCTTTCAGTTTTCCAAAGAGATGATAGTCACATGGAGCCAGGTCAGGACTGTAAGGCGGGTGTTTCAGTGTGGTCCATCCGAGTTTTGTGATCGTTTCCATGGTTTTTTGACTGACATGTGGCCGTGCATTGTCGTGCAACAGCAAAACATCCTGCTTTTGCCGATGTGGTCGACCACGACTCAGTCGAGTTTGAAGTTTCTTCAGTGTCGTCATATATGCATCAGAATTTATGGTGGTTCCACTTGGCATGATGTCCACAAGCAAGAGTCCTTCGGAATCGAAAAACACCATAGCCATAACTTTTCCAGCAGAAGGTGTGGTTTTGAATTTGTTTTTCTTGGGTGAATTTGCATGATGCCACTCCATTGATTGCCTCTTCGTCTCTGGTGAAAAATGATGGTGCCATGTTTCATCACCTGTCACAATTCTTCCAAGAAATTCATCTCCACCATTCTCGTACTGTTCCAAAAGTTCTCTGCATACTGTTTTTCTTGTTTCTTTGTGAGCCACTGTCAACATCCTGGGAACCCACCTGGCACAAACCTTTTTTAACGCCAACACTTTCAGTATTCTGCAAACACTTCATTTCCCTATCCCAACGTAGCGTGACAATTTGTTCACTGTGATGCGTCTGTCAGCAGTCACCAATTCGTTAACTCTCTGCACATTGTCTGGAGTGTGTTCAGTTCGAGGCCTGCCGCTGCGAGGACAATCCTCAATATTGCCGTGCCCGCTTTCATCACGTAAACTGCTTGCCCACCGACTAACTGCACTGTGATCGGCAGCAGCATCTCCATACATCTTTTTCAACCTCTTGTGGATGTTTCCCCGCGTTTTCTCAGCACAGGAATTCTATGACAGCACGATACTTCTGACGAACGTCAAGTGTAGCAGCCATCTTGAAGACATGCTGTAACGGCGTCACTCAATGGAACAGGTTGAACTAAGTTTGAAAACAAGCGGAAAGGATGTATCTACACACTGTAAAACTTTCACACATGCAGAATGAAAGCTGTATTTTCACAAAAATAGCGTGCATTTCTTTTGGAATGACCCTCGTAGGTGCTCTTTTTAACATAGGCTGCAGCACTACAGGCCCTATAAGATGATTATCCACAAATCTCGTCAGCGTGTTAGCGGAGAACCTTTGTTGCGGTGATCTACAACAACCGCATGCGGGTTCTCATAGTCACAAATGTGGCTGTTCCTGCTGTTAAAATGCCCGTCACATGTAAGGCCTCATCTGTAAATGAAACCTGTGTGTGGAATGCAACATACTCACTTTTGGGTGTATGAATCACTGCACAAACTGCATAAGATGTGGGTAATCAGCTCGTCCTGGAACCTGCACCCGTTGAAAATTGTACGCGTGTAGGTTTTACTACGGCAGTATTCTCCAAGGAAATCCGTCAGCTTTTCTCATAGCATGGGATATGGCACGCATGCTGCTTGAAGGTTCATTGATAAATCTACGGATCATATCACCTTCAAAATCTGTTGTAGTTACGTCATGTCTACCACCACTAACATGCTGAGGTCGCAAACTCCCTGTTTCTCAAAAATGGCTCTGAGCACTATGGGACTTAACATCTGTGGTCATCAGTCCCCTAGAACTTAGAACTACTTAAACCTAACTAACCTAAGGACATCACACACATCCATGCCCGAGGCAGGATTCGAACCTGCGACCGTAGCAGTCGCGCGGTTCCGGACTGAGCGCCTAGAACCGCTAGACCACCGCGGCCGGCTCCCTGTTTCTCGTGAGAACTCATAAACTGCAACAAAGGTACTGTGGTGTATTAACTAGACGATTTTCGTAGGTATGAAGAGCTTTCCCTCCGTTACCCTTCGCCTCATCGTGATGCATAATCATGTCAATGACCTCATCAGATCCATACTCCATGTTTCATTGAGCACTAGCAACAAGAGAACCTGAATTGATGCACAACACCAAAGATACGGTATTACAGCAACACAAGCTGAATGCAGCACTGGCAAGATGTATGTCATTGAAGTACAATGTTTCAATAACACAAGCTGAGTGACAGGGCTGGTATAACTCCAGAGAATAACACTCGCTCAGAGCCGCGCAGTAGGTTTGTAGGTGCACTAAAACTTATATGTTCCTCAACAAAGATAATCCTCTTTGTGTGACCTACCATCCCTCAAAGTTTGTCGGTGAGATCCTGAAACACCCTGTGTACCGGGTGTACCCCTTAATAGTTGTTAGGCAGGTTTTCTCTGATATTTTGTGAGGATGTTTGCATTGTGTCTTTGCAATGTGAAGCCGGAGTCAGCTCAAATAAACACTGATTATCAGGCCTTCATGTAACGCCCATTGTTGACAGAAAGCGTCGGTTTGTTTGTTACCAGCGTGGAAGCTGCTAGCAGAGCACACACTGCTATCCGTGGTGATCACACTCCCTACTAACAACCATGTCCCACCTTCTGTAATGTCCAGGAAACCATCACAAATTTCGATGTCTTCAGTGTAATGATTGTTTTTGAGTGAGTCATTTCTGTTAGTTTCACTGAGTTACTTTCTGTGCTATAGTGTGGCATTTCTTTCTAAGTACGGTCGAAGATTCATTGAGTTACGATACTTGGTAGTAACACATCATTCAGAAGTTACTTTCGTCCTTAAGTTTTACACCCAGTATAGTAACAAGGTAACAGCATCACAGCCCACTGCTCCGCCGTCAGGAGAGGTGATGAAATACTGAACCAAATGTAATCAAACACGCAATTCAGTTACGAATAGTGTGGTATATAGGAGAAAGGGTGGGGGCAGGAGGGGGAGCTAAGGAGGTGTGAATGGCAGTTCGTGACGTCTCTTTCACCACAGGAAGATAATTTGCTGGATATAAATATAAACGTACAGGGAGCGGCAGTTGTAATAACATGAACATTAGGTGATAATGAAGAAGGCTACTTCTATTGATTTACGTTCAGCTGAAAGCTACTAAAGAATAAATTTTAAAAATCCAGTTTACCGATGACCTGTAGAACACCCTTGATTCGAAAGTTTTTAATATACTTTGTTTTTATTTATCTTCATTACTTTGACAACGTTCTGAATTCATAGCTGTTGCTCATAATGGCAACTCCCAGCTTCTCCATTCTATGTGTTGTCGTACGAGTTTCGATCACCCCCACTCATTCTAAAAGATCGTATTCAGTCTCGATATACGTCCAGTGCTGCAGACTTCCTGCATGACTGTAGGAGCAGAAATCAAATGGAATTGGGTGATCGAGGTTGAAGCGAAACATGCCTCCTCTTCCTACACATTTTTCGGGGGAGATGCGACGCACGTGTTCTCCAGCAACAGATGGTAAATAAGCTGGAGTCCATAATTTCGTAACCACAAACGCCCACGGAGATAGTGCACGCACCTTCCCACAATGTGGGTTGCATGTCACTCCGCTAAGAGGAGAGGAAATGGATATGAACTTATTCATCAATTATTATGTCCTTCTACAAGATGCAGTTTTGTGTCGATGGCTCAACAGTGTTCTAGCGTGACGATTGTCAACGGCTCATACATAAGTATTGTGAATGTTGAGCATTCATTGTGAGGAAAGTACATACACTCAAAAATGTAGCACGAGTGTATAGTTGTGCAGTCTTTCTTTTTTTTTTTTTCACCGGGGGAAGTATCTCCAAGGTCAGTGAGATGTCATCTGGGGCACCACTGGCTGTAATCAGGACGACCATAGCTTCAGTTTTGTTGACGTAGCAATAGAAAGAGGTACTCCGACTGCACTGCGTCCAGTGATAGCACTGGACATAACAGTGGTATCATGCTTTCTAAGTTCTGCATACAACATCCTTAAGGTTGAATCAAAGTGGAGACTCTGATGGTAATTAACGTTACCAGATGCCATTCTTCATCTTCAAGCAGGCTCAGCACCTGGCATGATGGAACGGTGTACCATTGGATACACAACATGATCGCTTTGGTCTGAACAGCCTGCAATTTGGTCAGCAGCAGTTACATTTCCGACGCGTTAAGGTCCACGGCCGTGCCCCATCATCAACGTCTCCATGACACTAATTTTCAACAAGATAACAGTAGACCAGATTTGCTAGTGCTGTCTGACTTACCTCGATGCAGAAGGTGTTAGAGCGTTGCGTTGACCACCACGTTCTCCATAACTCGCCCATTTAACCATCTGAGTGCTGAAAACCTAGCACGTCACCACACACCAGCCACTGTAATTGATGAAATCTGGCGTAGTGCTGAGGCAGCATAGAATGACGTATCAGTATGTGTCATCCAAGCTCAGTTCAATTCGATACCCAGCCGAGCTGGTGCCAAAGGTGGAAGCTCTGTGTGCTAAATTTCGCACTCCATACATCCCCAAATCACCTACACATTTAATCATGTATTCTACCTAATACAACGTTCGAAAAAGTCAAGCAGCCAGAAGACATGGTCGGATATAAATGTAATTTGTACAAATACACGCCATCGACGGATATGGGAGTGATTGAAGTGTCAACTCTCTGTCGTCACCAGAGTCTATTAGAGCGTTTGTGTTTTGTGTTGTAACCAAGCCTAGTAGATACATAAAGAGCGAGCCTAGCGTCAGACGTTGGATGATCGCTCTGAAGAACACGGAGATGCCATGTACTATTATGAGGCAGCGTTATCAGCACTTGGTAGAGTCGAAAGGAGCGTCATTGTCCAGCTGGTCGAATCGTGAAACAACATAGATTTTTTTGCGGCCTTTGAGTATGACAGTGGCCCGATGTTAGACTGCATGGAAGCGTGTCGACAAGATTATTTATCGTCAAGGTTCTCCACGATCACCTCTGCCCACCACTACGCTTCACACGTGCACTTGCCGTTTGAGAACAAATAATGGTCTCAGTGCAACATTCTGTGTCATCCTTCATCACTGATCGGAGGCGAGATGCCATTAACACCACAAACAGCTGCGTTTGGCATGGTGCAGTGACCGGAAAGCATGAACTGCTGATGAATGGCATCGGAACGTGTTCAGCAATGATTCACGATTGTATACTACCCCAGACGACCATTTTCGGCGAATATGGGGGAGGGGGGGACCTGTGGAGAGATCCCATCCTTCCAATGTTTTGGAGAGGTACAGCGGTGTGATTCCTTGTGTCTTGGTGTGGAGATCCATTGGGCATGATTCCAGGTTCAAAAAAATGTTCAAATGTGTGTGAAATCTTATGGGACTTAACTGCTAAGGTCATCAGTCCCTAAGCTTACACACTACTTAACCTAAATTATCCTAAGGACAAAGACACACACCCGTGCCCGAGGGAGGATTCGAACCTCCGCCGGGACCAGCCACACTGTCCATGACTGCAGCGCCCGAGACCGCTCGGCTAATCCCGCGCGGCTGATTTCAGGTCAGAGCTGTTAGTGTACGAGCGAGTGACGGCACAACAATAAATTCACGGTCGTCCTGCATGCTGTGTCCTCAACTGTTACCTCCCATTCGGCAGTATTGTGCTTCCATTTTCCAAAAGGACAATTCTCGTCCTAAAATGGCACGGGAATCTGTGAACTGTCCAGCAAGATCTCCAGACTCGTCCCTGATAGCACACTGACAGGAAAAAAATCCCAGCACCAAGAAATAACCGGTGTAGAGTAATGAAGTTTTAGGAATACATTTACCTAGGTAACATATTTACGTGATTCACATTGAAGATCACAGGTTATTGCAAGTTCCAGAAAAGTCATAGCACATATGAAATCTGGTACATTAATAGCCGACGTAAACATCAGAATGTTGAATGCAAGTACAAATATGCAAGCACTGTGTCGGGGATGGTGTTCCATGCCTGTTGCAAAAGTTTAATACTTGTTATGGTTGATGCTGGAGTTGTCGTCCGATGGTGTTGTACATATGCTCGATTGGAGACAGATCTTGTTATTGAGCAGGCCAAGACGCCATATCGACACTCCTTACAGCATGTTGTTTTACAACAGCGGCAGCTAGGCGAGCGTTATCCTGTTGGAAAACACTCCCTGGAATGCTGTTTATGAATGGCAGCACAACAGACTAAATTATCAGAATTACGTACAAATTTGCAGTCAGACTGCGTGAGACAACCACAAGTGTGCTTCTGCTGTCGTACGAAACCGCACCCCAGACCATAACACCTGGCGTATGTACAGTGCGTCTAGGCCGCAAACAGGCTGGCTGCAGACGCTCACCTAGCCTCCGTCTAATCAAGACTGGCACCGAGGCAGAACCAGCTTTCATCAAAAAACACAACGGACCTCATTCCTACAATGCGCAGTCGCTTGACACCATTGAAGTCACAAACGGCAGTGGTTTGGGGTCAGTGGAGTGAACGTTACAGGGCGTCTGGATCGGATCTACCTTCCAAGTAATCGATTTGTAACAGTTCGTTGTGTCACTGTGGTGCCAATTGCTGCTCAAATTGCTGCTGCGCCTGCAGTAAGATGGCACAGAGCCATTCTCAGAACACGACGGTCTTACCTCCCAGTTGTGCCATGTGGCCGTCCGGAGCCCGGTCTTCTTGCGGCCGTACTTCCTCGTGACCGCCGCTGTCAGCTACCATGTACAGTATCACGAAACGAATATCGAGCTTCTCATTACACAACCTCGTCCAAACACAGTGAGCTTTTGACAGTGGCATCTTCATGGTAAACTCACCACGTCCAGTTTCAAAGGTAACAAAAGCTCACGACAATTACAGAGCGTATTTAAAGGAAAACTGATTCGCATCTCGTAGTGACGAAGAGGGAAGTTTGGGGAAGGGGGGGGGGGTAGACATCGTAGAGGGAGACCAAGAGATGAATAAGCAAGCAGATGCAGCAGGATGTAAGTTGCATTAGTTATTAGGAGATGAAGAGTAGCATGAATAGCTACATTAAGTCTTCAGACTTCATAACAGTAACAACTCGCATGAATATCAAGAACTCAGATGGAAACCAAGTTCTAAGCAAAAAGAAGGGAAAGCAGAAAGGTGGAAGGAGGATATAGAGGGTCTATACAAGGGTGATGTTCTTAAGGACAATATTATAGAAATGGAAGAGAATGTAGATGAAGATGAAATGGGAGATATGATACTGCGTGAAGAGTTTGACAGAGCACTGAAAGACGTAAGCCGAAACAAGGCCCCGGGAGTAGACAACATTCCATTAGAACTACTGACAGCCTTCGGAGAGCCAGTCCTGACAAAACTCTACCATACGGTCAGCAAGATGTATGAGGCAGGCGAAATACCCCCAGACTTCAAGAAGAATATAATAATTCCAATCCCAAAGAAAGCGGGTGTTGACAGATGTGAAAATTACCGAACTATCAGTTTAATAAGCCACTGCTACAAAATGCTAATACGAACTCTTTACAGACGAATGGAAAATCTGGTAGAAGCCGAGCTCGGGGAAGATCAGTTTGGATTCCGTAGAAATGTTGGAACACGTGAGGCAAGACTGACTCTACGACTTATCTTAGAAAATACACTCCTGGAAATTGAAATAAGAACACCGTGAATTCATTGTCCCAGGAAGGGGAAACTTTATTGACACATTCCTGGGGTCAGATACATCACATGATCACACTGACAGAACCACAGGCACATAGACACAGGCAACAGAGCATGCACAATGTCGGCACTAGTACAGTGTATATCCACCTTTCGCAGCAATGCAGGCTGCTATTCTCCCATGGAGACGATCGTAGAGATGCTGGATGTAGTCCTGTGGAACGGCTTGCCATGCCATTTCCACCTGGCGCCTCAGTTGGACCAGCGTCCGTGCTGGACGTGCAGACCGCGTGAGACGACGCTTCATCCAGTCCCAAACATGCTCAATGGGGGACAGATCCGGAGATCTTGCTGGCCAGGGTAGTTGACTTACACCTTCTAGAGCACGTTGGGTGGCACGGGATACATGCGGACGTGCATTGTCCTGTTGGAACATCAAGTTCCCTTGCCGGTCTAGGAATGGTAGAACGATGGGTTCCATGACGGTTTGGATGTACCGTGCACTATTCAGTGTCCCCTCGACGATCACCAGTGGTGTACGGCCAGTGTAGGAGATCGCTCCCCACACCATGATGCCGGGTGTTGGCCCTGTGTGCCTCGGTCGTATGCGGTCCTGATTGTGGTGCTCACCTGCACGGCGCCAAACACGCATACGACCATCATTGGCACCAAGGCAGAAGCGACTCTCATCGCTGAAGACGACACGTCTCCATTCGTCCCTCCATTCACGCCTGTCGCGACACCACTGGAGGCGGGCTGCACGATGTTGGGGCGTGAGCGGAAGACGGCCTCACGGTGTGCGGGACCGTAGCCCAGCTTCATGGAGACGGTTGCGAATGGTCCTCGCCGATACGCCAGGAGCAACAGTGTCCTTAATTTGCTGGGAAGTGGCGGTGCGGTCCCCTACGGCACTGCGTAGGATCCTACGGTCTTGGCGTGCATCCGTGCGTCGCTGCGGTCCGGTCCCAGGTCGACGGGCACGTGCACCTTCCGTCGACCACTGGCGACAACATCGATGTACTGTGGAGACCTCACGCCCCACGTGTTGAGCAATTCGGCGGTACGTCCACCCGGCCTCCCGCATGCCCACTATACGCCCCCGCTCAAAGTCCGTCAACTGCACATACGGTTCACGTCCACGCTGTCGCGGCATGCTACCAGTGTTAAAGACTGCGATGGAGCTCCGTATGCCACGGCAAACTGGCTGACACTGACGGCGGCGGTGCACAAATGCTGCGCAGCTAGCGCCATTCGACGGCCAACACCGCGGTTCCTGGTGTGTCCGCTGTGCCGTGCGTGTGATCATTGCTTGTACAGCCCCCTCGCAGTGTCCGGAGCAAGTATGGTGGGTCTGACACACCGATGTCAATGTGTTCTTTTTTCCATTTCCAGGAGTGTAGATTAAGGAAAGGCAAACCTACGTTTCTAGCATTTGTAGACTTAGAGAAAGCTTTTAACAATGTTGACTACAATACTCTCTTTCAAATTCTGAAGGTGGTAGGCGTAAAATACAGGGAGCTAAAGGCTACTTACAATTTGTACAGAAACCAGATGGCAGTTATAAGAGTCGAGGGACACGAAAGGGAAGCAGTAGTTGGGAAGGGAGTGAGACAGAGTTGTAGCCTCTCCCCGATGTTATTCAATCTGTATACTGAGCAAGCAGTAAAGGAAACGAAAGAAAAATTTGGAGCAGGAATTAAAATCCACGGAGAAGAAATAAAAACTTTGAGGTTCGCCGATGACATTGTAATTCTGTCAGAGACAGCAAAGGACTTGGAAGAGCAGTTGAACGGAATGGACAGTGTCTTGAAAGGAGGATATAAGATGAACATCAACTAAAGCAAAAGGAGGATAATGGAATGTAGTCAAATTAAGTCGGTTGATGTTGAGGGAATTAGATTAGGAAATGAGACACTTAAAGTAGTAAAAGAGTTTTGCTATTTGCAGAGCAAAATAACTGATGATGGTTGAAGTAGAGAGGATATAAAATGTAGACTGGTAATGGCAAGGAAAGCGTTTCTGAAGAAGAGAACTTTGTTCAAAAATGGTTCAAATGGCTCTGAGCACTATGGGACTTAACTTCTGAAGTCATCAGTCCCCTAGAACTTAGAACTACTTAAACCTAACTAACCTAAGGACATCACACACATCCATGCCGGAGGAAGAATTCGACCCTGTGACCGTAGCGGCGCGCGGTTCCAGACTGTAACGCCTAGAACCGCACGGCCACGCCGACCGGCAGAACTTTGTTAACATCGAGTATAGATTTAAGTGTCAGGAAGTCGTTTCTGAAAGTATTTGTATGGAGTGTAGCCTTGTATGGAAGTGAAACATGGACGATAAATAGTTTGGACAGGAAGAGAATAGAAGCTATCGAAATGTGGTGCTACAGAAGAATGCTGAAGATTAGATGGGTAGATTACATAACTAATGAGGAGGTATTGAACAGAATTGGGGAGAAGAGAAATTTGTGGCACAACTTGACTAGAAGAAGGGATCGGTTGGTAGGGCATATTCTGAGGCATCAAGGGATCACCAATTTAGTATTGGAGGGCAGCGTGGAGGGAGGGAGACCAAGAGATGAATACACTAAACAGATTCAGAAGGATGTAGGGTGCAATAAGTACTGAGAGATGAAGAACCTTGCACAGGATTGAGTAGCATGGAGAACTGCATCAAACCAGTCTCTGGACTGAAGACCACAACAACAACAATAGTAACAACACGCTTATGCGACTGGCACGAAATTTGAGTAGATGTCATCTTACAGATGTAGAAGTTTCGTTTACCTCGCACACCTCCTTCTTGGTGGTGGGATTTTTTTCCAATTAGTGTATATGTGGCATCAACTCTGGCGTCAACTGCATGCTAGTGCCTGTATATGGGACATCATGGTCCCATTACAACAGCTGTCCGCCAACTTGCCTTAGGAGAGGATACAACCTCTCTGTGGCACCCTTTCCAACCAAATAATACATCATGGCCAGAGAGGGTGCTACGTTATACTGATAAACAGGTTCATATAGCCAAATTCCTTGTTTGACTCCATTTCGTTGTCACTGAAATAACATCCCATGTCATCTCAACTCGAAGTCTCGTTCCCTCCTCCCATTTCGGGCACTTCACTTATTATATTTTTGTCAGGCAGTGCATACTGTTACGCACAACAAGTAAGACTTAGTTCTTTGTTTTCCTTCATGGTGTCGTAGTTTTAACGGCGAGCAGTGTAGCAGTAAATGTCACTGCAGCTGTTAGTTTCGCAGTCTGCGCGACGGCTCTGGCGAAAGACTCCCTGAGACCTTTGCGAATTGTGGCAGCGACGGCACGGAGCAGTAAGTGGTGTCCCTGAGTAGGAGTTGCGAATTCGTCTCCCCACTTTGGACGGCATCGCGGCGGGCCCACAGCGGACAGCCTTGGTACGGTAACGTAACCCAGTAGTTAGCGGCTGAATGAGAGGCTGCCCGGAAGCGCAGTGTGCGGTCAGACGGCGCGCCGGCCTCGCCAGCTGATTCACACGAGGAGTGGCCGCTGCGAGGTCCACCAGGCGTCAATGGGCGACGCCGAACCAGCCGGGCTGAATGGCACGCCAGCCTTGGACCGCCGCAGACCCGCTGGCTGCAGCTGCAGCCGGACCGCTAGGGAGCACGGCCAGTAGTAGCCCTGGACAACCTTTCCTGGAAGCCGTCCGCCACGAAAGTTTAATGCCGCGCAACTGTAACAACCTCCGGGCCATTCACAAAGGCCACCGCCAACTGTACCAACAGAAACTTCAGACGATCGTCTTCGGAAATCTATAATGAAAAATCTACCACAGTCTGACTTCGACGTGGAAAATTTGGCCTCCTCTTTCAGAGGTTCTAGTCACACAGATTTCGGCTATAGCTGGCCGCTGTGACCGAACGGCTCTAGGCGCTTCAGTCCGGAACCGCGCTGCTGCTACGGTCGCAGGTTCGAATCCCGCTTCGGGCATGGATGTATGTGATGTCCTTAGGTTAGTTAGGCTTGCGTAGTTCTAAGTCTAGGGGACTGATGACCTCAGATGTTAAGTCCCATAGTGCTTAGAGCCATTTCGCCTATATTTTACTTCTGACATTGTTTTAATCACACTCAAGCGTCTCTGTCGCTATTTTTTCCTGCTTTCCTGAACATACATATCGGAGAGCTATACCAATGTGGAAGACTGGATCGCTGGAAAGGTTCCTGTGAGAAGAGGCGTCAGGTAAGGAGACACAAGTTATTCACATTGGTTCTGGAGGATATGTTCAAATGGTTCCAATGGTTCTGAGCACTACGGGACTTAAAATTTCAGGTCAACAGTCCCCTATAACTTAGAACTACTTAAACCTAACTAACCTAAGGACATCACACACATCCATGCCCGATGCAGGATTCGAACCTGCGACCGTAGCGGTCGCGCGGCTCGAGACTGAAGCGCCTAGAACCGCTCGGCCACTCTGGCCAGCGGATGTGTTCAAGGATCTGTCCTGAGCACATGGCGGCGTCAGCATAGATGGAAATTGTCTCAACCGTCTTCACTTTGTGTTTGGTATCATCCTCTTTAGCAACGATGTGAACGAACTGTCAACAATGGTCCGAGAATTCAAAGATGTTTCCCAAGCTGTAGGCCCCGAAATCAACCTTCAAAAGACGAGGCTATGAGCCCTGCCAGTATCACTGTCTCCAACGGAAACTGTTGGGTTGGCAGAAGAGCCAACACCTTGTTACTAGAGGAGGCCGAAATACATGCGTTTTAGCTCACGCAGGCTGGCGTGAGGAGGGAAGAACTACACTGCCGTGAGGTCTGGAACATGACAAGGAAATTAGAATTCAGAAAGCGGACGTAGCTGGTTTGATACTTAACTTTAATCCATTAATGATGAACGTCGCTCTTGAGGGTACATGATTCACAGTATCAATATCAATAGTAACTGAATACGGCGCCTTACTAGGTCGTAGCAAATGACGTAGCTGAAGGCTATGCTAAACTTTCGTCTCTGCAAATGAGAGCGTATGTAGTCAGTGAACCATCGCTAGCAAAGTCGGTTCTACAACTGTGGCGAGTGCTAGGGAGTCTCTCTAGACTGGACCTGCCGTGTGGCGGCGCTCGGTCTGCAATCACTGATAGTGGCGTCACGCGGGTCCGACGTATACTAACGGACCGCGGCCAATTTAAAGGCTACCACCTAGCAAGTGTGGTGCCTGGCGGAGACATCACAGAAACCATTCTCTGGAACTACAAAACGAAGACGCTTGTCTGGGACATAGTATCTAACTTGTAAAAGATAACCAGACAGCAGAGATCACCAGGTCTCATCTCTATGGTATTAGGACACGTTCATTAATTGCGTAAGGGTTTTTATTTGGAATTACGACCCCACCTCTTCCCCTGGTGAGATTTGGTGGCATGTGGTGCCCCCTTCCTCCCCCTCACGTTAGGTTTACCCTGTAGTAGAGTGTGGTATACACCACTTCTAACAAACACCGAACAACGCGCTCCAGTACGCGGCCGCCAATTACATCGCTGGCCGCACTTCTCTGGGCGGCCCGCTGCTTCCATCGCTCGCCGTCTTCACACGCACGCTCCCTGACGTGGCCGAGAAATACATCGCTGGCCGCACTTCTCCGGGCGGCTCGCGGCTACAATCGCTGGCCGCCTTCGCGCGCGCGCACACAGCAACTGGCTGCGCCAGGAAACATTGCGATTGGTTTCCCTGGAAAACAGCGACCCCAGCCGACGGCTCCATTAACTAGCAAGCCTTGTATAAACCCTGCCGCCGCCGCAAACGACAGTTCTCATCGGGAAGTGCAGTACGCCGTGTTCCAGCTGCTTGTGGATGACTCCCCGCACCACTCGAGGTTACCTGGCTGCTCGGCGGAAATCTAGCGACTTCACTTGGAGAGACTGAACTTCACTGGACTTGGGAATAATTACGGGACGTACACCCCGCTATGCACATTTGGACATTGGTATAACCAAACTTAATTATGCATTACTTCTGAGTGTGAGCCTGGGTAGACGCTTGGCTAACATAATTGTTAAAAAGTGATTTGTGATTTAATAAACCAGACTGACGAGGTTATTGTGTTATTCCTGGTTATAACATAGAGTAAAAATAAAAATGATTTTTTTGTTTCAAACATTGATTAAAACACTTTAATAAAACCATATTTTGTTTATAAAGTGTATTAAACATTGTTTTTAATATTTAATTAAAACACTTTATTTTTAAGTGTGTCAACCCAATATAGTATTCAGACGACAGAGAGACAGGTACAGAGGAACAAACAGGCTCCACGAAAACAGTATAAAACGTTTTGACAGATCCCAAAAAATTACTTTTTATTCGTATACTGTAATAATAATGTCGTGTGACGAGGGAGCCGCGCGAACCATGACAAGACGAGTCATACAGCACGGCCACCCCGCGCGGCACCTACGATGTCAATCCGACCACAACCACCAGAAGTTCTCAGTGCTCAGTACGTAAACATTACATTGCTGGTTCAACATATCTGAATGGTGTGCGCTGATGTCACTTCATATCATTTCGTCTTCACTGGCTGTGTGCCTTCCAATTTATTCATTGCATTTCAGTGCGTTTAATTTACTCGCTGTATCTATAGAGTATAAACAACTGTCATATTTGCGTGTAGAGATTCATTGTCGTGTTTGTGATGTTGATGACAATGTGAGAGTAAAGGCAAGCTGAAACCCTGTGCCAATACCCAGCATTCTCTTCTCTAATAGCACCAATAGCGCTTAACCTAACGTTTCGACCCAACGAAATGCTCACCATTAACAGGGTCACATGCCTTCGCACCAAGAGACACTGCGGAAATATCAGGAATTTAATCCACGTCATGGAACCAAAGCCTGATTGTATACAGGTACCACTACACTTTCTCCCCTTGGCAACCTAATATTGACAGTGAAATTTCTGTCCTCAACAAGACTCGAACCGACTACGTCAGAGTCGAGCGCCACCGCCAATGTGTTCCTTAACGACCTGACTTGCGAGGCACTGCTGACTCTACGACTTGTCTTAGTAGATAAACTGAAGTAAGTCAGCATCTGTTTACAGCATTTGTAGAGAATGTTTCTGACCAATTTGGATTTAGAGCACTTTCTGAAAGTCTGAAGATAGCAGGGAAGAGAGCTAGAAGTTATCTACAACACGTAAACAAACCAGTCTCTAGTTATAAGAGTCGAGGGACATGAAAGAGAAGCGGTTGTTGAGAAAAGAACGGTGCATGGATTCATTAATAGGAGTTTCATAAGTCCACAGTATTAGAAAGGCGGTTTGTCTGAGAGTCTTCACGATAATTAGCGCCACAGGGTATAACGATCACTCACATATTTCCCCTAAAAATTAAGCACGTCAGACCACGGAAGTGAAGCGGTGTCGGGCTTGGCTAGCATTTGGATGGGTGATCATCCGATGTGCCGAGCGCTGTTGGCAGTAGGGGTCCACTCAGTCCTTGTGTGGCCAATTGAGGAGCTGCTTGAACGAGAAGTAGCGGCTGCGGTCACGAAAACTGGCAGGGCCGGAAGAGCGGTGTGCTGACCACGTGTCGTTCCATATCCGCAGCCAGTGACGTCTATCGGCTGAGGATGACACGGTGGTCATTCAATGAAGTTGGGCCTTCCGAGACCTGTTCGGACCTGGTTTATTAAATTTCATTCTTTTTGTTGTGGTCTTCTGTCCTGAGACTGGTTTGATGCAGCTCTCCATGCTACTCTATCCTGTGCAAGCTGCTTCATCTCCCAGTACCTACTGCAGCCTACATCCTTCTGAATCTGCTTAGTGTATTCATCTCTTGATATTCCTCTACGATTTTTACCCTCCACGGTGCCCTCCAATACTAAATTGATGATCCCTTGATGCCTCATAACATGTCCTACTAACCGATCCCTTCCTCTAGTCAAGTTGTGCCACAAACTCCTCGTCTCCCTAATTCTATTCAATACCTCCTCATTAGTTATGTGATCTACCCATCTAATCTCCAGCATTCTTCTGTAGCACCACATTTCGATAGCTTCTATTCTCTTCTTGGCCGAACTATTTATCATCCATGTTTCACTTCCATACAAGGCTACACTCCATACAAATACTCTCAGAAACGACTTCCTGACACTAAATCTATACTCGATGTTAACAAATTTCTCTTTATCAGAAACGCTTTCCTTGCCATTGCCAGTCTGCATTTTATATCCTCTCTACTTCGACCATCATCAGTTATTTTGCTCGCCGAATAGCAAAACTCCTTTACTAGTTTAAGTGTCTCATTCCATAAATTAATTCCCTCAGCATCACCCGAGTTAACTCGACTGCATTCCATTATCCTCGTTTTGCTTTTGTTGATGTTCATCTTATACCCTCCTTTCAAGACCCTGTCCATTCCGTTCAACTGCTCTTCCAAGTCCTTTGCTGTCTCTGACAGTATTACAATGTCAGTTTCATTCTTAGAAACTTAAATTAGTATCTGTTCTGTTTCATGAAAGATATCTGGTATTCCACTCATTTTTGTTGCCGTATTGCAAGGCTCTATTCCTTCGTGCATGTAATTCCAGACAGATAATTTACTTCCTCGAAGGGATGAGAGCAACATTTGAAAGTGGGAAGCTGAGTGTATGAAATGTATGAGAGTGAGGCGTAGTCAACTTATAAAAAAGGGAAATATCAAGACCGTAAAAAAATAGTACACCCCTTTAGAGGTTTGTAATTCACTTAAGATTTGTTGTTGTAACAGTGCATATGGACTAGGCCTACATGAAATGATTACATTTACAGGTCAAAAGCACAAGCTGTTCTGTAGTACCAGGTATCAAACCACGCTAAAGCACTTACGTCAGTACGTGGAGTAGCCTCCAAGGGCGGCAATGCAGTCGCTGGCTCTGGCATCCAGGGCTGTCGTACAAATGGTGGCTACCGTTCTGTGATACTTTATTCCACGCCTGCTCGACCTGTTCACGTAGTTCGCTAATAGTTGTTGGTTGACGAGTTGCACGAGTCACTTTTCATCCCGTCATATCCCACAAGTTCTCGACTGGCGGCAAGTTCGGAGGACGTGGTGGCCAGGGAAGTTGCTGCACGTCTTGCAGAGACCGTTGAGTTTCATAGATAGTGTGTGGGCATTTCTCGTTTCAATAGTACATCGCCTTGCTGTTGCAAGAACGGCAAACGAACGGATCTGACATCATTCTGCACGTACCGAGAGCTGGTTTGCGTACCGTCAAGAATGTCCAAAGGTGGAGGAGAGTTGTAGCTTGTCGAGGGCGAGACCGTAAAACTTGGGGTGGAGCCAGTGTGTCTTGGACGAATGCACTCCACTAGACAGCGCTCACCAGGTCTACGCCGTACGCGTAAACCACCATCGCTTCCGTGCAGGCACAATCTGGTTTCACCGCTGAAGACCATGGCGCGCCATTCCATCCTCCAAGTGATCCTCTGACGGCACCAGTTGAACCGTGCAGGTCGTGCTATGACGAGAGTGGAAGACGGGCTAGAACGTGTGCATGCCCATAGTCCCACTCCTAATAACAGTTCGTTTTGACATGTATGGGCTCAAAAGCCCTCGCTTCTGTACTGTGGTAGATGTACGACCTGCCACCACTGCCCTTGCAGTACGACGTACGTGGCGGGCGTCTGTACTCTGTGGACGTCCAGAACCACCTCTACGTGTGTGAGAATGTTCACGTGACCACTGATACCAGCATCGTTGCACAACTGACGCAGCCCGTCCAACTTGTGTGGCAATTTTCCGAAAGGACCGTCCCGCCTCTCGGAAGGCCACAATTTGATCCCTGCCAGGCTCTCTCAGTTGGCTGTAGGAAGCGCGAGTGGGTTTCCGTGGCATTGTCACCCGCTTCCTTCACATGTGTGCACCACACTGAGCCTTCCTTCTACGAGCATTTCCTGTTAACGGGTAGACACAGATGGCACTCTGGTAGCTATCCCGCTATGATGTCTGTTGGCAGACGACGTTGAAACCATTATCAGAACATCTCCCATGCCCCAGGTTGCATATGCGATGATCGGATCAAAATTGACGTCTTCTTTCCAGGTGTACTAACGTTTTTCTGGCAGTGTATACCGACATAAGAAGAGAATATAAAATCGTATATTCCCGAATACTCTAAAATTCGACTCGGAGCTTGGTGAACATATTTATACCTGTCACTTTTGGATGAAGAGCATATTCGTGAAGCGTAGTGTAAGGAAGTATGTTGTTCAGATCGCTGTACCAGGTGATCAAAAAGTCAGTATAAATTTGAAAACTGAATAAAACACGGAATAATGTAGATAGAGAAGTACAAATTGACACACATGCTTGGAATGACATGGGTCTTTATTAGAACCAAAAAAATACAAACGTTCAAAAAATGTTCGATAGATGGCGCTTCATATGATCAGAATAGCAATAATTAGCATAACAAAGTAAGACAAAGCAAAGATGATGCTCAATATGTCCACCATCATTCCTCAACAAAAGCTGTAGTCGAGGAGTAATGTTGTGAACAGCACTGTAAAGCATGTCCGGAGTTACGGTGAGGCATTGGCGTCGGATGTTGTCTTTCAGCATCCCTAGAGATGTCGGTCAATCACGATACACTTGCGACTTCAGGTAACCCCAAAGCCAATAATCGCACGGACTGAGGTCGGGGGACCTGGGAGGCCAAGCATTACGAAAGTGGCGGCTGAGCACACGATCATCACCAAACGACGCGCGCAAGAGATCTTTCATGCTTCTAACAATACTTTGTATTTTTTTTTTTGTTCTAATAAAACCCCATGTCATTCCAAGCATGTGTGTCAATTTTTACCTCTCTATCTACATTATTCCGTGGTTTACTAAGTTTTCAAATTTATACTGACTTTTTGATCTCCCGGTATAATATAGACTGATAGCCAGATCAGCAAAACAGGCCCGTTTGCTACCGGATTCACTATGAAGGGATGAGTTTAGGTCTCAAAATGTGCACTGAAGTGTGTGCATTACAATGCTCAGCCTTCGTCCGTAATACACATGAGCCACATGACTGAAACACATTGAAAGTGCTAAATAACTGCGCGTATGCTTCGTAGGCTGTGTGTTGTATGTACGAAATGGTATGGAAAATTCAAGAACCTTAGGAAGCAATTAAGAAACCATTACTTGTAAGCTTATCTCTGTGACTACACAGTTATTAAGAACTTCCCAGTAACAGCTGGGAAACTTTCATCAGATTAACAAACAAATCATAAGCTGAATCAGTTGACCAAAATAACATCTAAGAGCGATTTGTTTTAACAAGCGTATGCTATCTGAGTGTCATCGTCCGCATTCTGAGAAAACACTGATGCTTGTAAAAAACAAATACTTAAAACAGAAGTAGTTTTCGTAAGTAAACATCGTCGGACGATTTTCAATGGGTCACCGCTACTGTGAAATTTTTTTCACAAATAATTACGGAATTCTGCACAATGTTTACTCTCATTAGTTGTGTAAAGGCGAGTGGCAGAAGAAAACAGCTGTGTTATATCTCATACACACATTAGTCTTCAAATAATCTGTATTACGTCACTTGTCACTTCTCAGTGCAAAACGGCTTATGTTGCGCCTCTTCCATTGCCTCGCTGAACACAAACGTGATTTCCAGTCTCATCTAAACAACAATATTTATTTCTACCGAGCGAACTGCCACAGTGGTTAATACAATGGAATCGTATTCTGGACGGTGGTAGTTAAAATACTGTGCGGATATCTTGATTTACGTTTCCCATATGCTAAGTCGGTTCATTCCAAAAAGACATGGTCGATTTCTCTCCACATTATTCTGCGTCCAAAGTCCTCGCCGTAGACGATAAACCATATTCTACCTTCCTGCCTTCAATCCTTCCTTCCTTTTCTTTGTTGGTTCTCTCCTATCTCAGTAATACTTCATTGTTTCCAAAACATCGTCGCTTGCCTCCTTTGAAATACCACAACCTAACCCAACAGTGGCGCACACACACCCACACATTATTCCAATTAAACTCCAGCGTTTTATTGCACCGGAGCTAACGTCATTGTTGAGAGACTTCCCTGTTTTCGAGACGAAGTCCGAAGGGGAAGGCTTAAAAAAAAATTTTTCTCGCCATTATCTTCAGATCTGTTCCATTCTGGTACTTGGTAGTGAATGTTACGACGTCGTAACCACCACACACTTTCTTCAGGCTTACAGTCATTCAGTATTTCAGTTTCATTTCTGACTGCTGTAAGAATAAGATAAGAAAAAATCTCATGTGTTATAGCTTCTCCACGTCATTTTCTGTCATCTGCCTGCATACTTCTAGACAGAACTTCTTTTTCTTCCTAGAGTTTTCCATCGACATTTTCTCTTGACCAGTCATAGAAAGCTGAAATTGTTTCACGAGTAGAAAGCTCGGCTTTCGAACGTGTACGATAGACAGCCGGTTCAGAAACAATCTTGTGGACTTTTAGGAGCTTTAATGGATGGTGGATGGATAACAACACCGGTACGATTATTTACACTGACGAACCAAAACATTATGAGCAACTGCCTAATAGTATAATGGTCCACTCTTGGAACACAATACAGGTACGACCCTTTGTAGCATTAATTCCACGGGTATCTACGCACAAGTCAGGCAGTTCCCGTAAATTATTGGCTGGTAGTTTACTGGTGCAGAGCTGGCACCCAGTAGCGCCCCAAGCACGGCCCATCGGGTTCAGCATGATTGTGCCCTTATGACACGAACGGTTATCGTGCTGGAGGATGCCATCGTCGGAGGGAAAGATTAAGCATGAAAGAAAGTGTCAAGGTATTTTGACAACCCGTTCATGAGAGGGTCAGCGAATTTGGACACATCTATCGACATGGTATAACTAGAAATGTGATTCATCTGACTAGGTAATATGTTTCCCCTGAGCCATTTAAGGGTACACATATTGATCATTCAGGCGAAGGGAAGAATCTGCCCTTACGTTTCTTTGCTGCGGCGCGGCAGCATCGCTGACGGAAATGCCCGATAGTTCTAGAATGGAGAGACTGGCGCCTGGAGATATTTGGGGCGATTAGTGAGTCAGTCGAGCCTGAGTAACAATGCACGGCAGATTTCGGGTGTCCGCATTTCCTGCGATCTCACATACAAATTATTTGTGTGGAAAGATTATACAGAGTCGAACCAGAGCCATCACGCAAGTAGGTTGCATATGTGTGTGAACAAAGTCAGAATTTTGAATCCCGGGATTAATTAGGGGATCAGGGAAGCTGTTATACATAGTGATTCAGCTGCCCCTACCACTGGCTTTTATGCAATCCGCAACACCTTCAAATACCACGTGGAACCTATTCCTAATCACTTTCTCGCTATTCACAAACTGTTGTCCTACAGAAAATGAACAGTACCTTTTTGTAGGAAATTTAATTATGTTAAATTGCATTTTCACCAGAAGCCATAGTTTTAGAATTATTCAAACCGTGCAAAACTGGCGTTCAAACGAGTTTTTTCTGAATAACCCCAAACTGTGGCCTCCAGCCTCCAGTGCAAAACTTTAAGTACATTAAATTTTCTACGAAAAGATCCCGTTCATTTTTTCTCTAGGACTAATAGTTTGCATGAAGCGAGCGAGAGAATAGGAAAATCTTGCGAGTGGTATTTGAAGGCGTTGTGGGCTGCCTAAAACCAGTAGTAGGGGTAGCTAAATCACTACGTATAATGAAAAGGCGATCATACTGTAAGGAATTGGGAATGGTAAACTCATATAAGCCAGTGATAGATGAGTGGCTGTAATTGTAGTGTGAATGAAATCTGAACACGCAGGGACATGTAACGTTAATATAAAGTGGAATAAAATAATTGAGTCAGACAAAAGTGTACACATATCACAATCTCTTCATTTTGATTAAAGTATTTTGGACAAGTGTAAATGATGATGTCGTTGGGTAATCTTGGGAACTCTTAGGGGTCGTCTACTGCGGACCCTCATGTTCAACAATGTGCAGTGAACGATTTGCTGTGGAACACCTGAGCCTGCACCAGTACTGTACTCTACATATCTCAAATATCGCCACCTATCCTGCTTAACAGAGGGGTTAAATCTTCGACCTGCACATTCTGTGATGAGCCGTGGACGTCCAACACCTTATTGCCTTCTCCTAGTTTCACTTTCATTCAGTCAGTTTCCACGACAGCAGCACGCGAACAATAGACCAGCTTCGCTGTTTCCAAGATGCTCGTTTCCAGGTGCCACGCCATAACAACTTGCCCCCTTGCCAAATTCGATTACGTCTGTGGAATTCTCCATATGCGTACCCTATTGTCGCTAGAACGATCCCCAATTCGTCTCTACTCCACTTACGGGTTTCCTTTACCGCATCACATGCTTGCAAAGCCTGCAAGTGACATTCATTCTTGCGGTGTGCAATGTCTTTAATGGTTGCCTCACCAGTGTAACTGGTTGCAAATGTACCAAATTCGTAATTACCAAAGGATAAGTGTTGCCCTAGGGGGACCGGGATATGACTTGTCTATGGACGTGGATTCCTATATATATCACGATTTACCAGACCCCTATTCCCTTCCCAAAAAAAAAAGTTTATGAGGAATTTATCTACCCGTAGTTTCTGCAATCATGGATCTAAAGATGACAACTGAACTGGTTGAAAATGGTTACTCATGTAACAAAACTTACGATCTATGCAATAAAGTGTTCCAAAAGGGTACTAGACTCTCAGGTATAGAAGACCACCACCTGCTTCCACTGACGATGTCACAATCATAATTTCGTAGAAACTGTTACAGATTATTTTTAAATTTTCTACAAACAGTTGATTTTTCAGTCATGAGCACTTGTTTTAGTATCAAGATCATTCGGTGTGTGTGTCTGTCCATTGTAATGAAATGCTCTCGTTTAGAACACAGTCATTTTACACGATACCTCTACTTCGAAAATATGTGAACAGCTCAAAATCGATGAGCTCAAAACTTTTGTTTCATAAGCATATCAAAAGTCTTCCAGAAAAATACAACCATTTGATATTTGCTGCGATCATCTCAATCACCACGTAGTCATCGTTTTCATGATGTTCATAGTTTCTTATAAAACTGATCAGTCACGCACTGCTACACTTTTGATATATAGCATTACCCTTCCCATATTTCCAACACTGTTAATGATACGTGAGGTTCACTGCTCCACTAAGAAGGAAGCCTGTTGAGAAATTGAGCTGAAAAAAAATGTTGCACTGTATCGTTGCCTGGGATTTAGTATCAAAACTGTGTAAGAGAAAACCATGCAGTGATTTATCACTCTGTTTTCAGTCGACATTAAAATTTCTGTAAAAGTAACTGATACTTGGAGCTGCGCAACAAGAAGTCAAGGATTGAACTGCACTTGAGTCTACTGGTCAGTTAAAACCCGCACAAAATACGAACGGGTCACACGTATACATTCCCCAGCAGCCTGCCGAACCACGTAACAGGGATATTTCGACGCTCCGTCGTTACCCGAACGATGGAACGTCCGGCAGATGGGCTGAACTGCCAGCAACGGCCTCCTCGTGGATCGCATTGTGGCGAATGGCCGATGGAACGACGCCATAAGAGGCCACTGGCCTGGAGCGAATGGAATGGGCCACTGCTAACTGTCACGATGCAAGGGCTGTCCGAGCTGATATCAGAAAAATCAAAATTTATGACATCTGTGTATCTGTAGATAACCCAGTAAATAACATTACTTCGCAGGATGAGAGTACACATGACGAGTTGTAAATAGCATTGACATTATAGTATCAGTCCTTATCTTCTTAGCATCTGACAGCCGAGTACCTCACAGCTCATAACATTTTTCCCAATGGCAGATCAAAAATATTCTACAACAATTATCTCGACATTTTTACGAGATTGTACAAGTTCCTTATGTGTATCGGAGAGGAGCTTCACGTCGTATACACTACAGAGTTGCAACTCATAATTCTACATTGCATTAAATCAAGTTCAAAACTGTATACGCAGAACACAAAAGAAGTTGAAAGTATGAAAACAGCCATTCTACCTTTGACTGGCTCTTAATAAAGCATGGGCATGAACTATTTAACATGGAATATTATTAGAATAAAGTACCTCAACAGAAACATATTAACATTCAAAGAGCCTTAGTACTGAACAAGAAAGTAACAAATGACCGAATTAATGTAGGTAGCAACTCACTGATCGTTTTAACCACTAAAACAATAACAAAACGAAATGTACAACATAACCAGATTAAATAACTTAATCCATCTCTCCTTCATTGACATTTCCTAAAAATAACGATTCCCTCCACTCAGATTCTCACTTTTGCATAGAGCTTTTCCACACCACACCACACCACACCACACCACACCACACCACACCACACCACACCACACCACACACACACACACACAAACACACAAAACATTCATCTACACAACAAACAAACGAATATCACACTGCATACAGACACCAGAGTACAAACAAAAGATGACCGAGGGACACACAGTGACAGTTGACAACCACGGCATAAAAACAAGCAGTCTTTTATCTAGTTACGTAGACGGATCATATCTCTAACGAGATGATGATGATGATGATGATCATAATAATAATAATAATAATAATAATAATAATAAACGAAGTGCCTTGAGAAAGGAAGTCAATAGCTTGGTTTCTATCCATTTAATTTTCATAATATGCTCACATACATGAATTTCTAGGTTTATTCAAAGTCTCTGTTTCTCCCTATGGCATTTTCCCTAGCTGGAGGGCCCATTTCCGTCCACATATTACAGTCGTACAACGTCCACATTTTGTTACGCCAAATTTTATAAGGTTGAATTTAACGAACTAAATGGAAGACTCACTTTATCACACTTTTTGAGCTCATCGAACTACTTTTATAATCAAGAAAACCGCATTCAAGAAACGTGGCTCGCACTATACGTAGCAAGCGAGGTGTTGCACTGGTTGAGGCACTCGACTCGCGTTCACCAGAACGACAGTTCGAAAGCCCGTACGGCTATTTCCTAAACCACAAAGCAAATGTCGATGTGCTTCTTTTGAACAGAATAAGGCCGAATTTTGCCCCCACTTTTGCCATTGTGATTTTATGTTCCGTCTCTAAATACGTCGTCGATGATGAAACCTTAATCTATAATTTCCTTCCTTTGGTACTATATGTGATCAGGCGGTGTATCTAAATCGAAGTGTTTTTCGAGATGGAACTTTTACGAGCCGGCCTGAGTGGCCGTGCAGTTCTAGGCGCTACCGTCTGGAACCGGGCGACAGCTACGGTCGCGGGTTCGAATCCTGCCTCGGGCATGGATATGTGTGATGTCCTTAGGTTAGTTAGGTTTAATTAATTCTAAGTTCTAGGCGCCTGATGACCTCAGAAGTTAAGTCGCATAGCGCTCAGAGCCATTTGAACTTTTACGTGGTTACTTTCAAGAAACCCTTTAAAGCGGAGAAAAATGTAAATGTCGTATGGCATTGCTGGCTAGGATATCACACGGTGTGAGTTCAGCCGCCTGTCGGGAACAGTATTCTTCCTCTGGGTCTCCTCGCATAGGGAAGCTGACTGAAAGACAAGAGAGATTAGGGTGTGTACCAAGTCATAAAGACAGTAACTCTTTGCTGAAACGACACAAGAATAAACACGACCGAAAGGGGCTATTGCAGTTAACCAGAAAGAGATTCCTCTAGTGCCAACTTCATAAACTTCAATAGTGATGCATTCGATACCAGGTTTTGTTACTGAATATGTATCACAAATACAGTTTAAACTTTTGTCATTTGTTCTGTGTTGTTACAAGTCTGTAAGAAAGGATACATTATTCAATGTTTCTCTAGAAACAATGTCATACAGAAGCAATGTTCCAAAAATGCCACAACGTAGCTGCTGTCTTGCAATATATTTCGTTATGTAAGAAAAAGCTAATCAGCCTGAAATATACAACTCCTATTTGAGATCTAACCAACATGAAGTATTTCTAAATCCGTCACTATCATGAAATCGGGTATTTTCTGAAATTAATTGTTTAGAAGCATATCAACAACCAATTTTTCTCAAAAATTTCATAGTGTCAATTATTTTTAGTCATTTGATGCTGCCTGTGTTCGAAGTTTTGCATGACCATAAATTTTAATTGTAAGTTTATGTCATAACTGCTATAACTGGATTTCACAGGTCATCAGCACTCGCCAATGCAGCTGACTTTTGGAGTCGAATTTAGTGTCGACAGAGTGATGAAAAAATGTTGAAAATGACTAGAATACAAGTTATTCCTTGCAAAATTACATATCATGTGCGTATATTGCGAAAATTTTGTTTGCAAGGAGATTTTTTTTAATTATTTAGTGGAGTTCATCAGCAAAATCCCACACCCATGAATATCCGTGTTAACTTTCTGTAGCGAACAACTGTAGTCACACACTTGGCAATCACGAGATAAATATATACAGAATAATTATCTGCTACAACTTAGCTGATGTTTGTAACATGCTTCAGAAAACTGTAGAAACAAACTTCGAATTGTTGAACCCAATTTCATATCGTGGTACAATCTGTAGCGGATTGTTTGTATTGTTAATGATACGAAGTACCATCCACCTTGCATTGTACCGTACTTTTCGCAATATGTAAGGAGGTCACAATCTACAATAATGCTTTTTCTCTTCATCAGTGAAAGAGCATAATGATGCATGGAATACCCATCCTTTCAAGACATCCTTTTTCGTTAAACATGTACAGAGTGGATGAAAACAAATCAGATAATGAGGTCAGGTCAGTGGAGGGGATGCTGAATAGAGTTATATTTTTACATATAATCATAGGTTGTGCAACTACCGCTATAGAACGACAGCCGATCAGCGAAGAGCCTGTGCAGGTTTGTCTGGCAAGCGGACGTACGAGGGTTGCGCTGGAAGTAATGCACCGCATTTTTTTTCTCAGCCGAAAACAATGTTACGAATGCGAAACGTTACGCATGTATTATTTCAAGTCTCGTGAGTGAGCGCGACAAGTATCCATTTCTTCCGACAGATAGCGTAGCTGCAGAACAGTTTCAAAATGGCGTCTGTAGGTGGTGTACGTTTCAAGCAAAGGGCCGTCATTGAATTTCTCACTGCAGAGACAGAAACTGTGGCGAATATTCACAAATGCTTGCGCGAAGTCTATGGAGCATCTGCTGTCGACAGAAGTACAGTCAGTTGCTGGACACGGAGGGTGATGTCATCAGAAGGTGGTTCGGCGGAGCTCTACGATTTGCAGCGGTAGGGGAGACCATCCACGGCTGTCACACCTGACATGTTGCAGCGAGATGAGTTGTCGTTCGCGAGGAAAGACGAATTACGACTCGGCAGTTGGCGCTGCATCTGTCAATCAGCGAACTGCACTCTTGGATATTCAACAGTGAGTACAAGACGGGTTCCGTGGCGTCTAATGATGGACCACAAATCGCACAGAAAAAAACATTTGTCTTCATTTGTTACAACGTTTCGAATCTGAGGGGGAGGCCTTCTTGTCCCGGATTCTGACAGGCGATGAAACCTTGGTACACCCATTTTGAGCCCGCAACAAAACGACAGTCGGTGGAATGGCGCCATTCCTACTCCCCACAGAAGAAAAAATTCGAAGAAACTGCTTCAGCCGGCAAGGCCATGATCACCCTGTTCTGGGATTGTGAAGGTGTGATGACAAGAGGCGGTACCATTAACTCAGAAACATATGTCAACACATTAACAAAACTCAAGACGTGCTTCCGGCGACAGCAATCCAGGAGATGTTTGCCTGCAACACGATAACGCTCGGCCCCACACATGTCTGAGGACTGCTGAACACATCGCAAAACAGGGTTGGACACTGTTACCCCATCCACCCTACAGCCCTGACACACACCCGTCGGACTTCCACTTGCTTGTGCCATTAAAGGATGCCTGTACTTCCTTTCAGCCCCATCGACTGGACGAGATTCTCCTCACTCGGCTTCGAATAGGTCACAGCCCTATGACGCACGGCTTCCTGCTCCGGCGAGAGGACCCTCCAATTTGTGGTGCTTGCGGCGTCCAGGTCACTGTGCGCCACGTTTTATTGGATTGCGTTTTATTTTCTGACCAGCGGGTTGCGGCTGACTTGCCAGCGGACCTGCCATCTCTTTTAGGCAACACTCGGACGAATGTGGTTAAAGTTTTAAAGTTCTGTGCACTGTCAAATGTTTTTACAAAGATTTTAGGGGGAGGATTTTAATTTGCTCACTGTGTGACAAGCTCGCCCATATTTTATGCAAGTGGCCAGCCAATAACAATTTCCTGTGACATTCTTGTTGCTGTTTCCCCTTTCCTTGTAGCATTTTCCTTCTTTTCCTGCTTTCTTTGAGTGTGTGCTTTAGTTTTCTTAGGTCTGTCCACATTCTTTCCTTTTAACGTGTGTCAGGGCGCTGATGACCTCGATGTTGAGCGCCCATAAGCCCCAACACACCACCACACCACACACCACTTAAAGGATGCCATTCGTGGAAGTCATTTTGAGGACGAATGAGGGGGTGATTCACACAGTGAAGCACTCGCCCCGCCACCAGGAAAAAGACTGGTACCAACAGGGCAATACATGCCCTTGTTTTGAGCTGGAGGAAGGGCATAAAACGGGGTGGAGATTACTTGGAAAAATAGGATGGGTAGACAAAACACCATTCTTTCGTGTGTGTAATTCTCATTATGTTCAATAAAGAACAGTTGAAGAAAAAAATGCGGAGCATTACTTTCTGGGCAACCCTCGTATTTGGGAGTGCCTACCAGTGTGATTTTGTCCAACTAAGCTGCTCCTGTATCATGCTGTGCTTATTCTCCCCCACTGCATATAATTGCCATTTCGAGCATTCGTTGTAAACAAAAAAAATTAAATTTAAATTTGTTGTCTGTCTCATCATTATCTTAGTTCGCATTTACTGAGCTAGTGTATTTTGTTCATGCTCTCTGTATATTATAAAAAAATTAAAACACGGGCCACTATATTTCATTATTAATAACAATGCGCCTCACAGTACGGAATGTCGATTTTCTTAGAGCAGTGTTCTTTCTGCAGAGTAGCTTGAGATCTTAAGACATTTCAGTGTCAGAAAGCAGTACGACACTCAGGGAATGAGCATAGAGGAGCAAGTGCAGGAATCTTGAAACGCCGCTCTTATCAAGGTCCTAGTGGAAGTGGTCTGACGTTGCCTTCTTCCGACCAGTTACGACGTATCTAGCATGTATCTGTGTCGTGTGGATGTGATGACGGCTTCTACAGAGTAGGAGTAGTGTTTGTGTAGTCATGTATGAAGGGCATGGAGTGGGTGAAACCCCATGCTGTCACATAGACTACTGCTCTCGAATAGCACCTAAGGGAGCGCCGAGCTTAATGGTAGACGGATCACCATCAATAGTGTCACATACCCTCACTTCAAAAACACTGCGAGACATTTGGTATTCAATCCAGGACATTGCCACAAAGACTGGTAATCAGGACCTTCACGCCACCACCTCTCCTCCCTTGTCGACCAAATACCGGCAGTGAAAATTTTACTCCAACCAGTTCCCCTCCGAACCAAGCGTCATCCCAAAGGCTGCGTTAGCGAACACAAATGCAGTGGCAGGTACTTTCTGGGTCGTTGTTTTAATAGCCAATCATTATTCGAGAAACATCACAGAAAAGTAGGTCTAACGCAATTAGTCGTAGGTAGGAATTTACAGTTCGCCTATCTCTCATTGTTCAACTGAAACCGTTGTCTGCACCAACGGAAAAATGCTCTTGCCAGAGCACAAAAGAGATGGTTATGCTCTTGTTTAAAAGTTTCTGACCGAAAAGTGGAGTACCAGCTGCCTCATTCTACCTTCGTCAGGACCCCTACACACCTTCCCTAACATTTTGGCATGCGAAAATATTCACGCTAATCCATCACAGTATGGTGCTCACCCCGTCCACTCGCACTTACTCATTCTCACTCACTCATTCAACCCAACTCATTGTCATTATATCTATGTTTCTACACACAACAAAAAATGATTTGCATCGCCCCGGTTTCCAGAAATCCTGAAGATAGACGTTGATTGTGAATATTGTATCACAGCACATTGTCCATTTGTTCAGAGATGATCCCGGCGGAGGTTCGAGTCCTCCATCGGGCATGGGTGTGTGTGTTTGTCCTTAGGATAATTTGGGTTAAGTAGTGTGTAAGCTTAGGGACCGATGACCTTAGCAGTTAAGTCCCATGAGATTTCACACACATCTGAACATTGTTTTGTTCAGAGGTGTCACTAAACCCGCCCAAAGATGTAAACAACCATGCATGAGCAGTGCCTATTAGACGTAGGGAGTCCGATAACCGATCAGTTCCAGTCATTCCACCAACGAAGGTACACGGCTCATGTTGTCTGTAGTTCAACCATGCCTAGACGGTCAATACCGCGGTTCGATCGCGTCCACATTGTTACTTTGTGCCAGGAAGGGATCTCAACAAGGGAAGTGTCCAGGCGTCTCGGAGTGAATCAAAGCGATGTTGTTCGGGCATGGAGGAGATACAGAAAGACAGGAACTGTCGATGACATGCCTCGCTCAGGCCGCCCAAGGACCACTACTGCGGTGGATGACCGCTACCTACGGATTGTGGCTCGGAGGAACCCTGACACCAGCGCCACCATGTTGAATAATGTGTTTCGTGCAGCCACAGGACGTCGTGATAGGACTCAAACTGTGCGCAATAGGCTGCATGATGCGCAACTTCACTCCCGACGTCCATGGCGTGGTCCATTTTTGCAACCACGACACCAGGCAGCGCGGTACAGATGGGCCCAACTACATGCCGAATGGACCGCTCGCGATTGGCATCACGTTCTCTTCACCGATGAGTGTCGCATATGCCTTCAACCAGACAATCGTCGGAGACGTGTTTGGAGGCAACCTGGCCAGGGTGAACGCCTTAGACACACTGTTCAGTGAGTGCAGCAAGGTGGAGGTTCCCTGCTGTTTTGGGGTGGCATTATGTAGGGCCGACGTACGCTGCTGGTGGTCATGGAAGGCGCCGTAATGGCTGAACGATACGTGAATGCCATCCTCCGACCGATAGTGCAACAATATCGGCAGCATATTGGCGGGGCATTTCTTCTTCATGGACGACAATTCGCTCCCCCATCGTGCACATCTTGTGAATGACCCTTCAGAATAACGACATCGCTCGACTAGAGTGGCCAGCATGTTCCTCAGACATGAACCCTATAGAACATGCCTGGGATAGATTGAGAATGGTTGTTTATGGACGACGTGACCCACCAACCACTCTGAGGGATCTACGCCGAACCGCCGTTGAGGAGTGTGACAATCTGGACCAACAGTACCTTGATGAACTTGTGAATAGTATACCACGACGAATACAGGCATGAATCGATGCAAGAGGACGTACTACCGGCTATTTGAGGTATCGGCGTGTACAGTAATCTGGACCACCACCTCGAATGTCTCGCTGTATGGCGGTACAACATGCAATAAAATGGGTGGAAATGAAGTTTATGTTGATCTCTATTCAATTTTCTGCACAGGTTCCGGAACTATCGGAACCGAGGTGATGCAAGACGTTTTTTTTTTATGTGTGTATGATTGTCAATCTCTCCTGTCTCAAATTGCCTTTATCTCTTTATAAATGTCTATCTCCTGTCTCAGAGTTACAGTCTCCTTCCCACTACCCTACTACCACTGTCTCGTCCCAATGTCACTGTTTCCCACTGGCTCTCTCTTATTGCTAACATCTCATTACTCCCTTCTCACTGTCAATGTCTCTCTCTCTCTCTCTCTCTCTCTCTCTCTCTCTCACTCTCTCTCTCTCTCTTCCTTGTTGTCATCGTCATAGACTCTGTCATTATCGCTGGCTCCCGCCTACTTCCACTTTCTCCGTGTCTTTATTCCTCTCGCTCTCGCACTGCCTCCTTCACTCTTTTCCTAGTACTGTTCTATTACTGTCAACCATGTTCCACTGTCACTGTGTCCATCTCTTTCTCTCACACTGCCATCGGCTTCATTGCTCTTTCTACACCAATTCCACTGGCTACTGTCTTCCCGTCTTTATCACTTTTCCGTCATTTCCCCACTGTCACTGTCTCCTTGTCTCTCAGAATACAAAAAGGGCGAATATGTTCGCATGTCAAAATTTTTGGGAAGATTTTTAAAGGTTCTGAGGAGGGTAGAACGAGGCATCTGCTACCCTGCTTTTCAGTCAGTCTTTCAAACAGGAGCATGTTCTCCTTTTTTGTGGTCCAACAGTATCATTCTTCCGCTGGTTCACGTCGTTTCCCTGCCGCCGCCGGAAGGAGTTTAATTCATATGAAGAAAACTTAATGGGTCAATAAAATTAAGATAGTTTACTTAACCGGGAAATTGAAATAACGCAAAACAAATTTCACACCTGAGACCGGATTTTACGTACACAAAAATATTGGATGTGCTTCAGTACCACAACATGGGATTTCCAGAAACCTTCTTATGATGATGGAGACATTTTAGAGCATATTTCTCCATGCTAAGTCACTTTATAAACCACATCTTCGCCCCACATCGGATTTCACTTGCGTATTTTACCTGCACGTGTAGGGTATCTCGGACGCTGTTAGAGAATGAGGTCTTAGGAACATATCCTATAAATTCAGGCATTTTCTTGTATAGTCATTTTTGAATTAGCGGCTCGGTTTTGGTATCCAAAACCTATGTTTTTGGGCTGTTTCTCGATATGTGAAAAGATTTTTGAAAAGAGGAAGATGTCGCCATTAGATAAGGGTCTAGAGAATATAACGTTAAAATCTGAGCAGTTTGATGTGTTTAGATTCGACCTCACACCGAATTTTACGTGCATATTTTACGTGTACATTTCAGGTAACTTTGAACCTCTGTATACCTCTGAAACGGATAAAAATATCAATAAAATCTTAGGTTGTTCGAGGTTGGGAACTTAGGAATAGCCCCGTAAGAATCCTTTTCTACGAGCGGCGTTCTGGAACGTGTTAGGTAGCGCATACTGTCGCGTGTGTTCCGATTACTAAAATCCAATTGCAGCCTAAGGGAACAAAATTTGGATTTTTAATATTTCGCATAATTATTGAAAACTTTGTAATGCTGTGATAATCTATCTATAAGATATACGCTGAGGTGACAAAAGTCATGGGATGGCTCCTAAAATCGTGTCGAACCTCTTTTTGCCCTGCATAGTGCAGCAGCTCGACGTGGCGTGGACTCACCAATCGTTGGAAGTCTGCAGAAATACTGAGTCATGCTGCCTCTATAACTGTGAATATGTTGCCGATGTAGAACGTTGTGCACGAATTGACCTCTCGATTGTGTCCCATAAATGTCCAAAGGGATTCACGTCGGGCGATCTAGATTGGCCAAATTATTCACTAGAATTGTCCAGAACGTTCTTCAGACCAATAGCGAACAATTGTCACGCAGTGACTTGATGTGGTTGTTTGAGAACATGAAGTCCATGAATGGCTGCACATGGCCTCCAAGAAACCATCAGCTTGAGAGCTTGGGTCCGTGGCTTCGCGGTGTCTGCACCACACTCGAACCCTACCGTCAGCCCTTACCAAAAGAAACCGGGGTCTTCTGACTCACCTGACAAGGCCACTGTCACCCAGTCTTCTAGGATGCAAACGTTATGTTCACGAACTCCGGAGAGACGCTGCAGGCGATGTTGTGCTGTTAGCAAAGACACTGGCCTCCGTCGTTTGCTGTCATAGCCATTAACTCCAATTTCGCCGCACTGTCCTAACGGACACGTTCATCATACGCCCCACATTGATTTCTGCGGTTGTTTGACGCAGAGCTGCTTGTCTGTTAGCACCGACAACTCTACGCAAACGCCGCTGCTCTAGGTCGTTAAGTGAAGGCAGTCGGCCACTGCCTTGCCCGTGGTTGGGAGGTAATGCCTGGAATCTCATATTGTAGGCACACTCCTGACACTGTAGATCTCGGAATATTGAATTCCCTAACGATTTACAAAATGAAATGTCCCATGCGTCTAGCTCCAAAGACCATTTCGCTATCAAAGTGCGATAATTCCCAACGTGCAGCCATAAACTTGAGTACGAATGACAGCGCCGCCAATGCATTACCGTTTTATATCTCGTGTACGCGATACTACTGTCATCTGTATACGTACATATCGCTATCACATGACACTTGTTATTCAGTGTATAATCTTACGTTAAAAGTTTTACCCAATAAGACAATTATCGCAGTCAGAAACTGTGTGTTGTCTTGAGACAGTAGCTGCCGGTGCTCAAATGCAAGGACGCTATTCATCCGGTATTTGAGAATGAGAGCACTGAACGACTTCCAATAAATTTTACACATAATTGCTGCGCGGAGTAGCCGCGTGGTCTTAGACGCCTTGCCACGGTTAGCGCGGCTTCCCCCGTCGGAGATTGGAGTCCTCCCTCGGGCATGGGTGTGTGTGCTATCCTTAGCGTAAGTTGGTTTACGTAGTGTGTAAGCCTAGGGACCGATGACCTCAGCAGTTTGGTCCCATAGGAACTTACGCCAAAATTACACATAATTTCAAACCACTGGAAACTTTTCTCGCTGAATCCCACTACAAAAAGATGAAAAGAAGAATGTTTATCCCTTATTACATTTCCAGTGTTCATGCAGTCGAACTTCAGCATCACGCATGACGTTTTAGATTACTTTTTTACTACTTACTCTATTCACAACACACTTTACACCTCCAAAATTATATCTTTGTACGACACATAGTTAAGGAGATATGACGTCATTAGCAAGCTTTTGCTTAAAATGCAGCGCAAATTATCCAGTTTTATGCATCCAGTGTTTCATAATGAGAGCACTTAGCTATTTCCAACAAACATAATTTTAAGTCTTTTCTAACTGACAAACAAAAAGGTAAATATTTTACACATTAGCTCATTTGCGAAGTCGACTTGGAAGCTATTTGATACACGGAAGCTCAATTCTTTAAAGAATCGGAGGATTACTGGTTTCCAGCTAATTGAATTTGTAACTGCGCTCTTTAGCATAACAGGTATTAGCTGGGGCAAGTTAGTTTGAATACAGACATTTCCGCTTGTTCTTCAGTGTTCGGCTATGGTTTTGAGGCGTCAATTCCACGTCGTCGCACGATATGTGGCAGTTAGGAAAATTTTACATGATACAACGGCCCTTACGTTAGCGTTACCTTCCTATCAGTCTGCTTTTCTCCACACTGTATACTTGTTACTCATACTTTAAATCGTATCCACGCAGTACCGCAGAACAGCGTCACGTCGAACTCTTTAAATCGTATCGACGAAATACCATAGAAGAGCGTTACAGCAAACTTTTTCTTTTTTTTTTTTTTTTTTGCAAAATGGCTAATTAAGCAAATACAGTAAAGGATTAAGTTGTATGACGTAGGTAGGAGCGGAAGAAGTACTGGCAAGAACTTGCCCTTCTTAATGATCAGACTGGTGTATTACCATCAGCAAACTCATGGGAGTCTAAAAGCTGATTTATACACACGAAGTAGCAGTGACTGTGTTATTAAGAAGTACAATGCAATGCCTCCTTCGGTCATGCATGCGTGTCACATAGGCAATATCAGGTAACTTCCTGGATAGCAATATACGTAAAGTACGAATGCAGGTTGTGACGACGGCATATGGAAGTTTGGGTCTGGCCGTGATTTGTGCACGGATAGCCGAAGCGCTTAAGGCGACCATGCAAAGCAGGAAATCAGGGTTCGAGACCCGGTCCAGCACAAATTTTCATTGTCGTCATTCCAGTAAGTAGCCGATGGTGGTTCATATTCGCAGTTGTGGATGCATTTCCCGGATTCGCAGATAGTCCATTAGATCACCAGAAAATGTGCGTCATAACTTCTTTTCCACTTGACAAAACACAGAAATGAAAATTTTTCACCATGGTAACTCGGACACCTTACCTCAGGATAAGCACCAACTGCTCTGCCACGTTTATCCATCTAACGGAAGAAATGAAATTTTTCACCAGGAGAATTCGAACACTATACCTCAAGTCAAGAACTATTTCGTCTGCAGTGTTAATCGATCAGCGTCACTGAGACCCGTTAACGCAGTCCTGTTCACCTTTCTGGTGCAGGCGACACGGTGATTCGACGAGAGACGTCATTTGTCAACAGCGGCGTCGTCGGACCACGGGGCTTCCTGTGTTCCTTGCATCACCTCCACGTGATAAGCCAGCTCTCGAGCACGAGCTACAAGCAGCGTGTAGCAAATGGCAGCGTTATGAATGGTATCGTTGTCGGCGGAGGCGAACAATCGTATCAAGCACGCTTTGTCTCGAGACTCATTTGCGGCCGAGAAAGCCGCGGATGGAGTCAGCTTCGTGTACACGTGTAGCACAAAGCGGGCGTTCCCCATTATCCACGTCGTCTTGCATTTGTTCCCTTAACGACCTTGTCTACTACTGAATAGGCATTGCTACCAGAGCAATTTCAGCTACACGAGAGAACTACGTGCCACCTCAAGGGCATCAAAATTTGGTAACGGCATATTCTCAGAGGAAAATCAATAACATTTCAACTAACAGCTCAGAGATGTAGCTAGAAATTACAGGACTTGAACAGCGTGCACGCGCTGTTCCAGTGTGCTATGGGGAAACGGCGGGGAGGAGCAGGCGTCGTGATTTCCCAAAGAAATAATAGCAGTAAAAGCTTTTATATTTTTATGAAAATTAGTTTCCAAATTTCTCAGCTGATTTTCTGAGAATAAATTAACATGAAATCTTCGACTCAGTAAAATGCCAAAGATACTGAAAAATTTCAAGCTCTCTTGAGTACAGATTTCTTTTCAGTTGCTAGCCCACGTGGATTAGTTTGTCGGCCAAGCGGCTACTGAGAACGCTCAAGTCAGCTGAAAATGCCAAGTGCCAATTTACAGGTCAAGCATAACTCGCGCTAACACCAAATCCGACATTATTTTTTTACACGTATATCACACAATTTATTGTTATTATTATTACAGTCTGTGGCGCGTTAAAAGTAAGGAAAGCTATAGTGGGTTGGTGGGAGACTGTAAAAAACCGTGAACTCCTCCCACTTCCCGGGACAGAACCCTGGATTCGCGAGTAAAAGGCCGTGTTGATCAACAATGACCTAATAGCAATTTGTAAAAATGTACTAGTTTGACACAAACTTGAAACACACGCAATCTAACCGGCGGTACTTCTGCAATTTTGTTTGTACTTACGAATGTACAGACTGTGATCTTCAGTTTGAAAGTAATGTGACGGAATTGTTGTGTGATAGTTTTCTTATAATTTATCTAATTTCTTTAATCGTCAGTATTAGTATTTTTCAGCGCCGACGGAAATGTTAAGCGTTACACGATGAAGCGCCATTCCGTTATTTACCAATCTTTGAGGAATTCTTCACATCACGACGGGCATTAAATGATTAAATTTCTATTCGATTAAGAACTGCTGTCCCTTATCAACATCAGTAGGTGTGACCCTAGTGGACCCTATGGGCTTGTATTCTCTGTGGCACAGAAGCAAAGAGCCTCCTACGTCTGTGTGAACCTCTGTAGCAGGCGTTCTCAGACAGTGGTACACGTACCTCAGGCGGGTACCCAAACGCATTTCAGGTGGTGAGCTTACAACTAAAAGCACCTGATTGTCGAAGCTCATTGTATAATACTTCTAAGGATATGCCCCAAATGCTTCATACTGATTTGACAGACGCTGTAAATGTTTTAAATTTCTTCGTGGCAAGGGCTCTAAACTCATGGCTATTCATGCTATATGGGAGGTAAGTTTAAAAACGTGCTTCTTGATACTGAAGTAAGATGACTCTCTCGCGGCAGCATTTTGAACTGAATATTTGAACTGAGATCCGACTTTTTTATGTTTCTCAGTGTCAAAAACAATAATATGAAGAATTTTTTCGGATGATCAGTGGTTATCAAAATTGGCGTATTTAGCTGACACTGTTGACGGGATTCAGATTTCGAATGTGAGCCTGCAAGGATGAGGCACAATAGTTTTCTTAGCAGACAATAGAAATCGTCTTCCAAAAGGAAGTCGACTCTTTTTAATTCACAAATACTGAACAATTTCTTTTTCTCATTCCCTACGCCTCATCATTTTTGGAATACAACCAACCAGCTCCCGTGAAATGCTTAGTTCGAGACATTATTACACTTTTAGAGGTCATTCAAAACAGTTTTGAAAAGTACTTTCCCGAAGATAACACAAAATATGGATGCATAAGAAAACTATTTTCACGATAATTACTGGAAGAAGTAATCTCGAAAGAAACTTTCGTCGACATGATTAGTGACTGTTCAGTTGAGTTTGCTTTCAAACAGGAATCTCTTCTTCGAAATTAGAATTATATTAATACCTTCAGCTGCTAACGGGCGTTGATATATATCAACGGGAACAGATGAAAATGTGTGCCCCGACCGGGACTCGAACACGGGATCTCCTGCTTACGTCGCAGACGCTCTATCCTTTTTTTTTATCTCACCTTGTTCGTATTCGTTCGTTGTATCTGCTCGGGGCGGACGTCGAAAGACATCCGTTTCAGTTGGTTGTTGATCCATTAACTCACTTCTTTTATTACAGAGGGCAGATAGCCCTTTGACCGAACACGCTGAGTTACCGTGCCAGCATCCATCTGAGCCACCGAAGGCACAGAGGATAGCGCGACTGCAAAAAAAATGGTTCAAATGGCTCTGAGCACTATGCGACTTAACTTCCGAGGTCATCAGTCGCCTAGAACTTAGAACTAATTAAACCTAACTAACCTAAGGACATCACACACATCCATGCCCGAGGCAGGATTCGAACCTGCGACCGTAGCGGTCACGCGGTTCCAGACTGAAGCGCCTTTAACCGCACGGCCACACCGGCTGGCCTAGCGCGACTGCAGGTACTATCTCGCGCACGCCTCCCGCTAGACCCACATTCTCATCTTGTGTGGCCACACACTACATTCGTAGTGTCCCACCCCAACACTCTCATTACTCATGGAAGACATTCTTACCAAGTCCCGTAAGAGTTCGGGGAATATGTGTGCATTCGCACAGAAGGAGGAGGTCATGGCCGGTGTTGCCAGAACTATATAATTATAGGGATATGGTGTCTGTTCTTTCGGACATGTCCGACGTCTTGGTCGAGAGAAGGGCTGACGGCACCCTAGGTCATGGGGTGTATCGGAAGACAACGCACACTGATCTGTATTTGCACGCAGACAGCTGCCACCACCCTTCACAGAGGAATGGGGTACTTAAAACTCTAGTACATAGGGCGCGCACTATCTCTGACGCAGAGAATCTACCCCAGGAATTGGAACATCTGAGAACTGTATTTCGAAAAAATGGATACAGAGAGTGGCAGATTCAACGTGCTCTTCGCCCAACCACTACAGCACAACCTGTGGAGATGGATGAAATCACGAGGGAGGAGGTAGGCACTGCGTTTATTCCATATACAGGCGCAATCTCGGGGAAAATCGCCCGCATTTTGAAGAAACACCGGGTCGGAACTGTGTTTTGACCTCAGAATAAAACTCAAGCACTGGTGGGGAGCGCCAAAGATGACCTCGGTTTGAGGAAGGCAGGCGTGTACCACATTCCGTGTCAATGTGGCAAGTCGTATATTCGTCAGACGATGCGTACCGTCGAGGATCGATGCCGTGAACACCAGAGGCACACTCGCCTGATGTATCCGAGCAAGTCGGCGGTCGCTGAACATTGTTTGTCGGAAAATCACGCTATGGAGTATGAACGCACGAGGATTCTGGTACAGTCGTCGAGATACTGGGACAGCGTTGTTAGAGAGGCCATCGAAATTCGCACCAATGACGACCTCATAAACCGTGACTGTGGCTATAATCTTAGCAAGGCTTGGGAACCAGCGATTGGGTTAATCAAGAATAAATCGAGCAAACGTATAGCTGTGACGACCACGGCGGACAGAGCCATCACTCCGACATCATCTCAGACGCCGTCGAAATCTGTTCCACAGCGCGACCGTGGCGCGGGGCGCGGACAGCGGAGGGAGCGCGCCGAGGGCGTAGGGTATTTAAATCGGCCTCCGCCGCGACCGAATCCAGTTCCCTCTGAGCAGCCTTAGCGTACGGATCTCCGTGCCGGCACGTTCACAGGGGCTCAGTCCGTCAGTTCACCTGATGATGGTGACATGTATGATCGCCGAAATAAAAAAAAAAGTGCCCGTTGGACACTGTAGACCGGCAGTACACCCGTGGATATTTTGATTAATTTCGTTAGTTCTTCTTCCATCCCTAGATATTTCTCTCCCTAAATAAGAGAAACTTTCTACCACTTTGAGGGGTTCTCCATTCAAGGTAATATTTCCGTTGATCCCCTTCTCTCTTCCCAATTCCATTACTTCACTCTTATCTTTGTTTATTTTTAATCCATTTTCATTATTTCCCTCCACGCATCAAGCTGTAACTGTACATCTACGTTGGACTATGTAAAAATTGGGACCTTTTGCGGGCGCAGATGACCGCGCAGGCGAGCGCCCCATAAACCAAACATCTTCATCATCATTATCGTCGTTTCCGCGAGGATAGTAAGTAGCGAGGTGGGAATAGTGTGGTTGCAGCAGCGGCGGCAGCTAGCGCGGCGCGGTATTTCCGGCGGCTTGCGTGGGCTGTGGAGGTGTCACCGCGGCAGGTTTGGCGAGTCAGGTGGGAGGGAAGGCCTGCAGCACAGCGGCTGCCGCGGTGGACACACAGCGGAGGGCGTAGGACCGCATTCCAGCGGCCGCCCGCCGCTCCGCTCACACACCGGCCCCACAGAGACTCCGCAAAATCACCGCAAAAGAAATGTATTCACTCGTCTACACCACTATTATCCTCTTCAAAGCTCTCCCCGTTAGATACACTACTGGCCATTAAAATTGCTACACCAGAAGATGACGTGCTACAGACGCGAAATTTAACCGAAAGGAAGAAGACGCTCTGATATGCAAATGATTAGCTTTTACGAGCATTCACACAAGGTTGGCGCCGGGGGTGACACCTACATCGTGCTGACATGAGGAAAGTTTCCAACCGATTTCTCATACACAGGCGTTGCCTGGTGAAACGTTGTTGTGATGCCTCGAGTAAGGAGGAGAAATGCGTTCCATCACGTTTCCGACTTTGATAAAGGTCGGATTGTAGCCTATCGCGATTGCGGTTTATCGTATCGCGACATTGCTGTTCGCGTTGGTCGAGGTCCAATGACTGTTAGCAGAATATGGAATCGGTGGGTTCAGGAGTGTAATACGGAACGCCGTGCTGGATCCCAACGGCCTCTTATCACTAGCAGTCGAGATGACAGGCATCTTATCCGCATGGCTGTAACGGATCGTGCAGCCACGTCTCGATCACTGAGTCAACAGATGGCGACGTTTGCAAGACAACAACCATCTGCACGAACAGTTCGACGACGTTTGCAGCAGCATGGACTATCAGCTCGGAGAACGTGGCTGCGGTTACCCTTGACGCTGCATCACAGACAGGAGCGCGTGCGATGGTGTACTCAACGACGAACCTGGGTGCACGAATGGCAAAACGTCATTTTTTCGGATGAATCCAGGTTCTGTGTACTGCATCATGATGGTCGCATCCGTGTTTGGCGACATCTCGGTGAATGTACATTGGAAGCGTGTATTCGTCATCGCCATACTGGCGTGATGGTATGGGGTGCCATTGGTTACACGTCTTGGTCACCTCTTGTTCGAAGTGACGGCACGTTGAACAGTGGATGTTACATTTCAGATGTGTTACGACCCGTGTCTCTACCCTTCAAAAATGGTTCAAATGGCTCTGAGCACTATGCGACTTAACTTCTGAGGACATCAGTCCCCTAGAACTTGGAACTACTTAAACCTAACGAACCTAAGGACATCACACACATCCATGCCCGTGGCAGGATTCGAACCTGCGACCGTAGCGGTCGCGCGGTTCCAGACTGTAGCGCCTAGAACCGCTCGGCCACTGCGGCCGGCTTGGACATATGGCTTCGTGGATTTGCACTACACTCGAACCCTGCCATGTGCTCTTACCAACAGTAATCATGGTTTTGCAGTCGACTGGGACCCAACCGATATGGCCACGAGCCCAGAAGTGGCGCTATAGGTGATGTGCTTTTAGAGAAGGCACTCGCGTAGATCGTCTGCTTCCATAGCCCATTATCGCCAAATTTCGCCGCACTGTGCTAACAGAAACGTTCGCCGTACATCCCACACTGATTTCTTCGGTTATTTCACGCAGTGTTGCTTGTCCGTCAGCACTTACAACTGAACGCAAACGCCACCGCTCTCGGTTGGCAAGTGAAGAGCGTCGGCCACTGCGTTGTCCATGATGAGAGGTAACGTCTGAAATTTGGTACTCTCGGCGCACGCTTGAAACTGTGGATCTCGGAATACTGAATTCTTTAATGATTTCCGAATTGAAATGTATCATGCGTCTAGCACCAATTACCGTTCTGCGCTCAAAGTCTGTTAATTGCCGTGCCGCCATATTCACGTCGGAATCGCTTACGGTCTATCCGATGACATATGCGGTTGGATAAAAAATTTTCTAACAGACAGGGAGCAGTATGTCGTCCTGAACGGGGTGACTTCAACAGAAACAAGCGTAACGTCAGGTGTGCCCCAGAGCAGCGTAATAGGTCCTCTGTTTTTTACGATTTATATAAACGATCTGGTTGATGATATTGACAGCGGCATTAGACTGTTTGCCGATGATGCTGTAGTCGACAGGAAAGTAGTATCACACGAAAGTTGTGAACAAATCAATGAGGATTTGAATAAAATTAATGCGTGGTTTAATGACTGGCAGTTATCTCTCAATATTAGTAAGTGTAACCTACTGCGTATAACAAGGCGAAAATCCCCATTAATGTACGAGTACAAAATAAATGCCCAGTCTTTGGAAGTGGAAACATCCGTCAAGTATCTGGGTGTGACTGTTCGAAATGATCTCAAGTGGAATGATAAGGTTACACAAGTAACGGGCAAGGCGAACTCTAGACTGCGGTTTATTGGTAGAATCCTGAAGCGATGCAGTCCTTCAACGAAGGAAATAGCTTACAATACGTTAGGTCTTCTGTATGGGACCCTTACAAGTTGAGTCTGATTCAAGAGATTGAGAAGGTCCAAAGAAGAGCGGAAAGATTAGTGACTGGTACATTTACCCATCGCGAGAGCGTTAAAAATCTCATAGAAAGTTTGAAGTGAGACACACTTTCAGGTAGACGGCGCGCTAAACGGAAGGGGCTGCTCACTAAATTCCGAAATCCGATCTTCACTAAGGATGTAGAGCATATATTATTACCACCAACTTCCAAATCTCGCAATGATCAGCATTCAAAGATAAGGGAAATAAGAGCTCGTACTGAGGCGTTCAGACAGTCGTTTTTCCCTCGCGCGATACGCGAGTGGAACAGGGTGGGGGTGGGGGGGGGGGGGTGCGGGGAATATGACTTTGGCTCCAACTGTGCCCCTCCGCCACACACCGCTTGGTGGCTAGCGCAGTATATATGTAGATGTGGATGGAAACTTTTTCACATGAATCACCTGAGTATGAGTGACAGCCCCGCCAGTGCGCTGCACTTTTATACCTTTTGTGCGCGGTACTACCGTCATCTGCACATGTGGATATCGCTATCTTAGGTCTTCTGTCACCTCATTGTACGTCAGATAGCATGTCAACAGGAACGTAGCTGTCTTTGAAAGCAGCGTAGCCTTCGAGGTAAGTATTTTCCGCTGTGAATACGAGCTGCCATGTAAACATAAACAGGAATTGACAGCATAAAAAAGCGGCGGTGCTATTATCGTATTGCAATTGTTTGCTGACTGCAGCAGCAAGCATGTAACTTCTCCTAGAGACGCCTGGTGTAAATTTCTGCAGTGTTTACGAATGACGCCGGCCACGCTAGTCCTTCGCCAAGTAAGAGTAAAAAACAGCGTAAACTTGGTTCGCAGTTTACACTTACGAAGATTATGTGGGGCACGACCTAGGCTGGGAAGCACTATTGTTGACTGCTGGTTTGAATAACTGCCCTTCACGTGCAAATGTACGGACAGATAAAAAGTAATATCAGAAACTGAGTCCGCCTTGATGCAAAAATACCTTATTATTCCTTTATTTCTTTATTCTCCCAAACAAGTTTAGGCGACAAATATCACCATCATCAGTGGTTTTTAAAAAAAATCTAAAACATGCAGAAAATAGCATGGTTATACAAACACAGTATCACATTATTACATTATTACTATTCGTTTTTCGAAATATAGTTTTCTATGGATACTTTCATACTACCTTATTTATTGTATGTTATAGCATGTTTTAAGAATTATTGTCGCTGTTTGCGACATATCTTCTGTGCGCTTTTTTTCTGTTGCCGTTTTTTACTCAGCGAACATCATGTCATCTGCAACCGTGTGAGCGGCTGTTAGTAAACAAAATACTAAAAGGTGAACTTCGCATGTGAGCAATATATACTTGGGGTTGTGGTAGTGTTGTGGAAACCAGTTATTTGGTGTGTACGGAGCTGTTACTTAGCTATTCGTGAACTCACCTTCGTTGGATGGTACGTAGCTGCTTTTATACACAGAAAAACAAAACTTTCGCACTTTGTTTCTGATCAAGAATACTACGTCATCCTTCTGTTCGCGTGTGTCACGAGAGGTGTATCGCAGGTGGCGAGGAAAGCTATGAAAACTGAAGCCCGAATTAGGACGACTTCTGTTCCTTGTTTATGTGTGCTTTCTGTGTTTTCTATGCAAATACGTACCAAATGGAAGAGTTCCAAGATAAAATTATTATACATGCAGATAACTGCTGAAAAATGTTTTTGGCATCTTGTGGTAGTTTTCTGTTGTAACAAATAAATAAATTAGATACATCAGACATGTTGCTAGCTAGGCACACGTGCCAATGGCTGGAACGTGTTTTACTTTTTTTCCCCCTTGAGCATATCTGCTCTTAATTCTGACCACTGCTTTCTCGCAGTGTAATTTTACGGTTTCCCAAAGTTTCATTCTGATGAAGACATCAGTAATGGTGTAGAAATCTGTGACAGTTTACCAAACATTTATTTGCAGCCGGTTGTCTGTATAATTGCATGTTTCAGTAAAGTATCTGAATCGTTCGTTGTGTATTCCACTACTGAATGACGTAATCACATACACTCCTGGAAATGGAAAAAAGAACACATTGACACCGGTGTGTCAGACCCACCATACTTGCTCCGGACACTGCGAGAGGGCTGTACAAGCAATGATCACACGCACGGCACAGCGGACACACCAGGAACCGCGGTGTTGGCCGTCGAATGGCGCTAGCTGCGCAGCATTTGTGCACCGCCGCCGTCAGTGTCAGCCAGTTTGCCGTGGCATACGGAGCTCCATCGCAGTCTTTAACACTGGTAGCATGCCGCGACAGCGTGGACGTTAACTGTATGTGCAGTTGACGGACTTTGAGCGAGGGCGTATAGTGGGCATGCGGGAGGCCGGGTGGACGTACCGCCGAATTGCTCAACACGTGGGGCGTGAGGTCTCCACAGTACATCGATGTTGTCGCCAGTGGTCGGCGGAAGGTGCACGTGCCCGTCGACCTGGGACCGGACCGCAGCGACGCACGGATGCACGCCAAGACCGTAGGATCCTACGCAGTGCCGTAGGGGACCGCACCGCCACTTCCCAGCAAATTAGGGACACTGTTGCTCCTGGGGTATCGGCGAGGACCATTCGCAACCGTCTCCATGAAGCTGGGCTACGGTCCCGCACACCGTTAGCCCGTCTTCCGCTCACGCCCCAACATCGTGCAGCCCGCCTCCAGTGGTGTCGCGACAGGCATGAATGGAGGGACGAATGGAGACGCGTCGTCTTCAGCGATGAGAGTCGGTTCTGGCTTGGTGCCAATGATGGTCGTATGCGTGTTTCGCGCCGTGCAGGTGAGCGCCACAATCATGACTGCATACGACCGAGGCACACAGGGCCAACACCCGGCATCATGGTGTGGGGAGCGATCTCCCACACTGGCCGTACACCACTGGTGATCGTCGAGGGGACACTGAATAGTGCACGGTACATCCAAACCGTCATCAAACCCATTGTTCTACCATTCCTAGACCGGCAAGGGAACTTGCTGTTCCAACAGGACAAAGCACGTCCGCATGTATCCCGTGCCACCCAACGTGCTCTAGAAGGTGTAAGTCAACTACCCTGGCCAGCAAGATCTCCGGATCTGTCCCCCATTGAGCATGTTTGGGACTGGATGAAGCGTCGTCTCACGCGGTCTGCACGTCCAGCACGAACGCTGGTCCAACTGAGGCGCCAGGTGGAAATAGCATGGCAAGCCGTTCCACAGGACTACATCCAGCATCTCTACGATCGTCTCCATGGGAGAATAGCAGCCTGCATTGCTGCGAAAGGTGGATATACACTGTACTAGTGCCGACATTGTGCATGCTCTGTTGCCTGTGTCTATGTGCCTGTGGTTCTGTCAGTGTGATCATGTGATGTATCTGACCCCAGGAATGTGTCAATAAAGTTTCCCCTTCCTGGGACAATGAATTCATGGTGTTCTTATTTCAATTTCCAGGAGTGTATTTGCAGCAACTCTGTAGATACGGTAAACTGTATCCTCTTTTCCAGAGATACTACTTCCACGTCATGACAGAAGAAGAGCTTTCCCTTACGGAAGAAATAGCGGGAAACTGAACTCTTGGTGGACTCAGAAGTGTGTAGGCATAGCACTATAGACAAGGGTTCTTGTAGAGGAAGGCAGCTGTAGTCCAATTGCTTCCCTAGCGCTGTAAATGGGGTATTATCTGCGAAATATTTTTTATGGGGAACTAATTTTATAGGCCGTCTAATTGCATATTCTCACAAACTTGAGACTAGTTTCTGATTCATCAAACCGTCTTTAGATCTGAGTATGTTGACAACTCATATTCTATAAGCAAATTTACTAGCTGTGTCATAAAACATCATATTGCAATCTCATCTCCGTCCGAACAGGCCTCGGAACTCCCTAACGGTATAGAGCTATCGCCGTGACATCCTCAGCCAATGGAAATGCGAATATGGAGGGGCATAGGGCCAGCACACGACTCTCCCGGCCGTTGACAGCTTTATTCAACATGAAGCCGCTACTTCTCAATCAAGCGGCTCCCAATGGGCCTCACATGGGCTAAGTGCACCCAGCTTGCCAACAGCGCTCGGCAGCTTCTGACGGTCTCCCATCAAGTGTTGGTCAAGCCGGACAGCTCTTGACACCGGTGATCTCACGGGAACCGGTGTTACCACTGCGGTAAGGCCGTTGGCATATGGAAGTCTAGACGGACAACAAAATTTATTGTACAGTATTCATTGCGCGTGTTTTCGGAAAAGGACAGTATGTCAATTTTCGCAAATTTTCCTCCACTCATCTGTGACCCTAGAGAATGCTGGAATACATTGACAGGGTATACTTGCGGTGGTGTATCACAGCGACAATGATAAAGTGCTTGAAGACGAAGCCGTAACTGCTTTGATATTAGTTGCAAATAGATTAAAAGTATAAACTTAGCTTAGTGGAAGAAAAGTTGTATGATAACAGCCTTCGTTCTCCACAACGAATACACACCTATCCTAGCAAGGTTTCTCGCAGCCTGTAGCAACTTACTTACAGTACAAAAGTTGTCCGAGTGGGTACAACTGCAAATGGGATGGTAACATTCCCGAGTTCTTGCTGGGGCCACTGCATTTAATATCCGTTGTGATTTTAAGGCCTTGTCGAAGTTGTTCAGGTAAATAAAGTTACCCTGACGGAATGGAAGCGGTTGCACTTGAGTACTATGACCAAACGCTGCGAAACTGATAAAAGTCGTATTGTAGATCAAAACGTCATGCGAGCCCATTTTCATCACTTACAGCACAGAGAGAGGCAACTCCTGCAGATGAAGAATGGTATCAGTACATGAGGGCTACTGAATGTGTTCGACGCTACTGCGGCTCCTCTGGTGGGTGTCACAACACAGTTTGACTAGAAAACTCGCACGAGCAGCTTGTCACCGTCTTTCGAACTTCGGGAGACGTCCAATCATTGGCATAAGGGATACGGGAGCATCAACCGACAGATACAACACTCTTGGCTGTGGTGCGTTGACTATAGAGCGAGTGGTGACGAATAGGCACAGATACTTTCAGGACGACAAACAAACAAAAACTCATCTGATGTTTGATTGGCTTTCACGAGCAGACGGATGAGAATAGCTGAAACATGAGCAGAGTTTGCAGGAAATGTGTCGCCATGAAGCATCGGGAACATATTAGCTGGGAGTTGGGTGATCTCAAGTTACCATGCGTCTTTTATCACTGACGCCGTATCGTAGACACTATTGATTTGCAGGGTGTAGACGGAGAGTCAACTGGCACATTGAGTGGTATTCAACGAGTGGTCTAGCTTTTGTTCCAGGTGGTCAGGTCGACGCCAACGTGTCTGCAGACGACATGGTGAAACGACACAGGAAGCTGCCATTCTCAAGACCCATTCACAAGTGTCTATTGCGTAGGTAGTCTACATAACTCCATCAACATGCATGTACCCACAAACTCATTTTCTGGCTACCCGACCATACCTGCGGTACCATTCTTCCAAAACACCTGACGAAAACAACTGAATTTACTGTCTCTTTCGCTGGGGAGGATTTGAAACTGCGTATCAAATGGCAGATTCCAGCAGGATAATCCCATACTGAATTTCACAGTAGCGTATTCTAATATTATTCAAATATGTCACTTGAAGCAGTTAGCTGATAGCAAAGATTACACTGCCTCGAAAATGGTGCTGCGGCTCATTTGTCATAGAGCAGTCATTACAAGAAGTCGAGTACTATCTTGCAACTCAACAGATGACTGTCGAGGCAACTTCGCAAGTTCAAACGGAAAACGGCATGGCTGCAATGCTTGAAACAATCATTACTGCAAAACGGTGAAATCCAGAAATAATATATTTCGTAAGATCGCTGGTAGAATATGAGGTATTCGAAACAAACCGTGGGAACAATTGCACTAGCAACATGTTGCAGTGCTGCAGAGTAGCCTGTGCTTGCCCAGTCTGGTACAAATCCACCCACTAAAACATAGGTGAACACGGCGCTAAACGGAAGGTGTGCCATTGTTACATGTTGTCCAGTTCGTAGGCATAGTGGCACGAGACATTCGTCGTGAAGTAGCTGCCAAGGGAAATAAATGTTCCAGCAGCTCGAAGTATTTTCCCCAAGAGTACTTCAACTTTACAAACAGCAGCTACAGCAAGGAAACAGTTGTGGATTTCTCAACTTGACTAAAACTCGGAAACCCCCCAAAGAATTGGATCCTGTGGATGTCTGTTAGCTGTCTTATCTCTGGTATTTGTCACTTCGCTGTGGATACCACTGACTATAAATGCGGAGTAGGACAGAGCACGGAACACCTACCTGATTGCCAATTATGACCTGTATCTTGCACGGGTCTTCTACGTGCCACTTAGAACGCAATAAATTGCAAGATTTTAGCCAACAGTTGTCTAACATCGTAATTATTTCTTTAATTTGCTTTTAATGATGTTTTATTTTGGACTCAGATAAAAAGTGTCCAAAACTATTAGCGGACCGATAATGGACAGTTCTGATGTACCTTCGCAGGAAGTAGCTTTAGAAGTCTATCATCTAAATCCTCGAAGCGGCTACTTCGGCTTACACTTCACACTACAAACATCTTGAGGAATTTACTGGCGCTGCCTGTCCTGTCCTGTCTCCTGGTTTATCATCCAGAAACTATGTCTGAAAAGAAAACAGAGGACGTATACTTTAAAACCAGCCTGCAGCCAGCAATCTTCAGTGTGTGTTTCAGGCATAAAAGAAATTCGTGAGTATGAAATTAGGAGACTGAGTTGACTGACACCGCAACGAATACAAGATTTTGTCTGAAATTTCCTGGCAGATTAAAACTGTGTGTCGTACCGAGACTCGAACTAGGGATCTTTACTTTTCGCAGGCAAGAGCTCTACCGACTGAGTTATCCATCTCGACCTTGAGTGCTAGGTTTGCGAGTCTCTCAGGATGGCTTTTGTGAATTTCAGAAAGTAGGTGACAAGTCAGTGGCGGAAGTAAAGTTGTGAGGTGTTTCGAGTCGTGCTTGGGTAGTTCAGTCAGTAGCGCATTTGTCCGCTAAATGCAAGAGTTCCGAGTTCGAGCCTCGATCCGGCATACAGTTTTAATCTAAGAGGAAGTTTCATATCAACGCACACTCACTGCAGAGCGAAAATTTCTTTCGGGCGAGATTTTGTTCGTTCCCGTATGTGACATAACTCTCACCCATTCTGATGATGGACATCAATTCGTAATGGAATAATCAATATTTGTCATAGGTTCCACTACGTTGTAGTGGGTGGCGAATCATACTTAGTAACGATAATACCGTTAGCGTATTTCAACCTGTTTCGGAGTTACAATGCACCGTCTCAGGTCCCTTTACGAGTGTCGGTGATCAACACTGAGATGAAGTGCCGCCGTCATACGGACCAGAGGCGATGGCGTTTTGCAGACGTCGATGTTTCTTGGACCTTCCACAAAAAGTGTGACAATGATTCCCGAAAACCAAAGCGGTCACCTAGAGGCGCTCAGGTGCCTGACGATGTATTGTAACACCGAAACCGGTTTTGTATAAATAAACGTAGTAAACACAACTACGAGAGCGTGCCGAAAAATAATGTCACCGATTTTATGTCAAAATTCTTAAAGCTTTCTGAATAAAACAAACGATATTAACATTCTACATCTTTATTTTTAGTGTCTACATATTTATTTCGCAACATAGTCATCCTGGCGACGAACATATTTCTCCCAACGAGCGACCAGTTTGTCAATATCGTAATTGTAGAAAGTTTGACATCGTTGAGGGAGGCACAATGTCACCTCTGCTTGCGCCGCTTCATCACTATCAAAGTAAAGTCTTCGCAGGTGTTCTTTAAGTTTTGGAAAAAGGTGGAAATGGGATGGGAGCACGTTGGGGGTGCATCGAGGATGATCGATTACAGTGAACTTACGGCGACGAATTGTTGCAAATGTTGCAGTGCTCGAGTGTCGTCTGGCATAGTCATGCCGAAGGAGTTCCATGTGTGGATGAACTCTTCGAATTGGAAACTACTGCAACACGCTTCTTCCCACTCACCAACATAGTTAGGTTACACACCGCCGTGTTACACACTACAATTCGTAGCCCTGCAGCTGTAGAGGGCCTCAAATATGTAGGCATGAAGAATAAAGATGTAGAATGTTAATAACTTTTGTTTCATTTAAAAATATTTAAGAGTTCTCACATAAAAAATTCGGAGTCATACTTTTCAGCACATCCTCCTACATAAGATTCAATAAAACCTGTTGTCCTAGCGTCCACCAGAAGATGGAGGTATGGAGATTTGATGGCAGGTTTTCAGCATGTATATGTACATGGATATTCTCAAAATCACACTTAAGTACCTGGCACAGGATTAATCGAACCACTTTCATAATAATTCTCTATTATTCCACTCTCGAACAGCGCGCGGAAAGAACGAACACCTATTATCTTTCGGTGCGAGCTCTGGTCTCCCTTATTAAGATGACCGTTTCTCCGTATGTTGGTCGGCGCCAAAAAATATTTTCGCATTCGAGGTAGAAAGTTTGTGATTGAAATTTCGTGAGAAGATCCTGTCGCAACGATGTACGCCTTTGTTTTAAAGATGTACATTCCAAATCCTGTATCATGTCCATGACACTCTCGCCCGTGTTTCTCAGTAATACAAAATGTGTTGTCCTTCTTTGACCTATCTCGACGTACTCCGATAGTCCTATCTAGTAAGGATCCCAGAGCGAGCAGCTCACTCCGAAAGAGTAGGCACTCTCTTTAGTACACGAGGATCTGTTCCCTCTTCTAAGTGTTCATCCAATAAAGTGCAGTCTTTGGTTCATCTTCCCCACAACATTTTATGCGTGTTCTTTCTGATTTAAGGTGTTCTTAATTGTAATTCCTAGGTATTTAGTTGTGGCAACGGCCTTGCCGCAGTGGCTACACCGGTTCCGGTGAGACCATCGAAGTTAAGCGCTGTCTGGCGTGGTCGGCACTTGGATGGGTGACCATCCAGGCCGCCATGCGCTGCTGCCATTTTTCTGGGTGCACTCAGTCTCGTGATGCCATTTGAGGAGCTACGCGACCGAATAGTAGCGGCTTCGGTCAACAATACCATCATAACGACCGGGAGAGCGGTGTCCTGAACCCACGCCCCTCCTATCCGCATCCTCCACTGAGGATAACACGGCGGTCGAATGGTCCCGGTAGGCCACTCGTGGCCTGAAGACGGAGTGCTATTAGATATTTAGTTAAATTTACGGACTTAAGATTTGCTTGATTTATCGTGTAAGCAAAGATTAACAGATCTTTTAGTACTCGTGTGGATGACATCAGAATCTTCATTATTTAGGGTCAGTTGGCAACTTCCACATCATACAGATATCTTTGCTAAATCGTTCTGTAATTTGTTTTGATCTTCTGATGACTTTACTAGACGATACATGACAGCAGCATATGCAAGCAACCTACGACGGTTGCTCAGATTGTCTCCTAAATCGCTTATGTAGATGAGGAACAGCCTGTAACGTTACCTTGGAGAACGCAAGAAGTCACTCCTGTTTTTAGTATATGGGAGTCCAATTTCATAATAAAATTTTCTATATTAAGGCAGTTTCTCAGCCGGCCGGGGTGGTCGAGCGGTTCTAGGCGCTTCAGTCTGGAACCACGCGACCGCTACGGTCGCAGGTTCGAATCCTGCCTCGGGCATGGATGTGTGTGATGTCCTTAGGTTAGTTACGTTTAAGTAGTTCTAAGTTCTAAGGGACTGATGACCTCAGCTGTTAAGTCCCATAGTGCTCAGAGCCCAAGGCAGTTTCGCCAGATAATAATTGAGAGTGACTGTGACCATGGTGTACAGTTGGTGTGACAATTTCAGGGTGTATACTACTAGGTTTAACAATCTGTAGCACAAAACTGAAATATAGGAAGATGGCAAAATTTTGTACACGGCTGCACGTTCAGAGACCGTAAATAGTTACAATTGAAAGAGAAACAGCCCTCGGTCACTATTTTTGACAAATTAACATGGTTTCAACATCGCTAGTAGTATCTTCTTCAGAATTTAAAACAAAGAGTGGTCTCTATTCTATAACATGCTCCCAGAATAATGACTAAAAACATATGATAGGGTATAAGTTTTGCAACCTGCACCACACAAGTAACGAGCAGCCCTTAGTGGCTCGCTATCACAGTTTTCTTTATCTTAAATATCTTTGGGGCTAATGCCCCTTTGGCATATTTATTATTTTATTGTTGTTGTGGTTGTTGTCGTCTTCAGTCATGAGACTGGTTTGATGCAGCTCTCCATGCTACTCTATCCTGTGCAAGCTTCTTCTTCTCCCAGTGCCTACTGCAATCTGCATCCTTCTGAATCTGCTTAGTGTATTCATCTCTTGGTCTCACTCTACGATTATTGCCCACCACGCTGCCCTCCAATACTAAATTGGTGATCCCTTGATGCCTCAGAACATGTCCTACCAACCGATCCCTTCTTCTAGTCAAGATGTGCCACAAACTTCTCTTCTCCCCAATCCTATTCAATACTTCTTCATTAGTTATGTGATGTACCCATCTAATCTTCAGCATTGTTCTGTAGCATCACATTTCGAAAGCTTCTATTCTCTTCTTGTCCAAACTATTTATCGTCCATGTTTCACTTCCATACATGGCTGCACTACATACAAATACTTTCAGAAACGACTTCCCGACACTTCAACTGCTCTTCCCAGTCCTTTGCTGTCTCTGACAGAATTACAATTTCATCGGCAAACCTCAAAGTTTTTATTTCTTCTCGATGGATTTTAATACCTACTCCAAATTTTTCTTTTGTTTCCTTCACTGTTTGCTCAGTATAGAGATTGAATAACATCGGAGAGAGGCTACAACCCCGTCTCACTCCCTTCCCAACCGCTGCTTCCCTTTCATGTGCCTCGACTCTGATAACTGCCATCTGGTTTCTGTGCAAATTGTAAATTTGAAAGAGAGTATTCCAGTCAACAATGTCAAAAGCTTTCTCTAAGTCTACGAGTGCTTGAAATGTAGGTTTGCCTTTCCTTAATCTAGTTTCTAAGATAAGTCTTAGGGTCAGTATTGCCCCACGTGTTCCAATATTTCTACGGAATCCAAACTGATCTTCCCCGAGGTCGGCTTCTACTAGTTTTTCCATTCGTCTGTAAAGAATCTGCGTTAGTATTTTGCAGCCGTGGCTTATTAAACTGATAGTTCGGTAATTTTCACATCTGTGAACACCCGCTTTTTTATAAATGACATAAGTACTGTCAGTCTTTTACGATGATTCCGTACTTATACACAATCATACGTTTTTAGTGATCATTCTGTGACCATGTTATAGAATATAGACCATTCTTTGTTTTAATTTCTGAAGAAGACACTCCTAGCTGTGTTGAAACCAGGTTGATTTGTTAAAAATAGTGACCGAGGGCTGTTTTTCTTTCAATTGTAGGAAGATGGCACGTGTGGCACGTGCCGTGTTCGCCGGTTACCTCGCTTCTCGCGATACGAGGACTGTGACAGAGAACGGCGAGCGACTTACCGACGAGGGGTGAGAACTGCGCGGGAGGGCGCCACTCGGGGTAGTGCCTGGGGAAGCGCGCCCGCGTCCAGTGCGTGTGCAGCACCAGCCGGTAGACTGCCAGCCGGCCGGCCAGGCAGCGCTCGTGGGCCGGCACGGCGCTGGCCGCCGCGGTACCGGTCGCCAGCACCGCCACCACCAGCGCGAGCAGCACCAGGGGCTGCGGAAGCGGCAGCTGCGGAGGGCGCGTCATGTCTGCAGCGGCGTCGCGGGAGGACTGAGGCGGCACGGCGCGGCACGCAGCCGGCTGCAGCACGCCGCACGCGTCAGCACGGACGCCCCTCCTACCCCGCCACAGCGCGGCCGCGTCCTCCAGCCAGCTCTCGGCCTGCCCTGCCGTGCTCGACCGCCGCTCCTGCCTGCCTGCCTGCCGAGGCGCACCTTCCCAGAACGGAAGTGCCAGCTCTGCGGTTCCCTCCGGCTCTCCAAATGAAATACGGTTATCAGTTTCGGCAACAGACAGGGCAGAAGCGGCCGCCTGATAGAAGACGATGCTCTCGCACTTAGTAATACAGCGTGAAAGTATCTAACCAAAATTGTTACCTTTTTCTTCTGAAAGTACACTACTGGGCATTAAAATTGCTACATCAAGAAGAAATGCATATGATAAATGGGTACTCATTGAACAAATATATCATTCTACAACTGACATGTGATTACATTTTAATGCGATTTGGGTGCATAGGTCCTGAGAAATCAGTACCCAGAACAACCACCTCTGGCCGTAATAACGGCCTTGATACGCCTGGGCATTGAGTCAAACAGAGCTTGGATGGCGCGTACAGGTACAGCTGCCCATGCAGCTTCAACACGATACCACAGTTCATCAACAGTAGTGACTGGCGTATTGTGACGAGCCAGTTGCTAGGCCACCATACACCAGACGTTTTCAGTTCGTGAGAGATCTGGAGAATGTGCTGGCCAGGGCAGCAGTCGAACATTTTCTGTGCCCAGAAACGCCCGTACAGGACCTGCAACATGCGGTCGTGCATTAACCTGCTGAAATGTAGGGTTTCGCAGCGATCGAATGAAGGGTAGAGCCACTGGTCGTAACACATCTGAAATGTAACGTCCACTGTTCAAAGTGCCGTCAGTGCGAACAATAGGTGATCGAGACGTGTAGCCAGTGGCACCCCATACCATCACGCCAGTATGGCGATGACGAATACACGCTTCCAACTTGCGTTCACCGCGATGTCGCCAAACACGGATGCGATCATCATGATGCTGTAAGCGGAACCTGGATTCATCCGACAAAATGACGTTTTGCCATTTGTGCACCCAGGTTCGTCGTTGAGTACACCATCGCAGGCACTCCTGTCTTTGATGCAGCGTCAAGGGTAACCGCAGCCATCGTCTCCGAGCTGATAGTCCATGCTGCTGCAAACGTTGTCGAACTGTTCGTGCAGATGGTTGTTGTCTTGCAGACGTCCCCATCTGTTGACTCAGGGATCGAGACGTGGCTGCACGATCCGTTACAGGCATGCGGATAAGATGCCTGTCATCTCGACTGCTAGTGATACGAGGCCGTTGGGATCGTATGGCGTTCCGTATTACCCTCCTGAACCCACCGATTCCATATTCTGCCAACGGTCATTGGATCTCGAACAACTCGAGCAGCAATGTCGTGATACGTGAAACCGCAATCGCGATAGGCTACAATCTGACCTTTATCAAAGTCGGAAACGTGATGGTAAGCATTTCTCCTTACACGAGGCAGCACAACAACGTTTCGCCAGGCAACGCCGGTCAACTGCTGTTTGTGTATGAGAAATCGCTTGGAAACTTTCCTCATGTCAGCACGTTGTAGGTGTCACCACCGGCGCCAGCGTTGTGTCAATGCTCTGAAAAGCTAATCATTTCCATATCACAGCATCTTCTTCCTGTCGCTTAAATTTCGCGTCTGTAGCACGTCATCTTCGTGGTGTAGCAATTTTAATGGCCAGTAGTGTATCATTGATAAGATTGTTCTAAATTAATTTTTCAACAAACCTGCATCTGACTGCGTCTGTGAACGTGTTTCATACACTCCTCCATTTTGCCAGGAATGTAGCATGTATTTCACTCAGCAATCAAGTTTAAGAGAATAATGCCGTTTTTTGCAACGGCATTAAGATGGTACAGAAAAATTAACTTTTGGCCCTAATGTTTACTTAAGGAAATTATATCTTGACTTGAATAACGCCAGTTCTGAAATGTCATAAAATTAGTTATTTGAATTAACTTTGCTCTGATAACGTCAGTTCGACCAAAATCGATTTCAAACCATGAATTGCACATATACTGGGTGATCAAAAAGTCAGTATAAATTTGAAAACTTAATAAACCACGGAATAATGTAGATAGAGAGGTAAAAATTGACACACATGCTTGGAATGACATGGGGTTTTATTAGAACAGAAAAAAAACAAAGTTCACAAAATGTCCGACTGATGGCGCTGGACAGCAAAACGCCAGTGACTGCGCATGAGAATCGTGTATAAAAGGATCTGTAATAGAGAGAATCAGATGCACCAGCAATCACAGCATGTTAACGTTACCTGAAAAGGCGCTTTTAGTGAAGCTGTATTATCAGAATGGTCTTCAAATGGCTCTGAGCACTATGGGACTCAACATCTGTGGTCGTAAGTCCCCTAGAACTTAGAACTACTTAAACCTAACTAACCTAAGGACATCACACACATCCAAGCCCGTGGCAGGATTCGAACCTGCGACCGTAGCAGTCGCGCGGTTCCTGACTGAGCGCCTAGAACCGCTAGACCACCGCGGCCGGCTATCAGAATGGGGAATGTGCTAGTTCAGCGTTACGATCCTATCGCCATAGGAAGGGGATTCGAACGGGGAAAGGTCCGTTGACAAATGCAGCTGTGGCGGGAATGATTTTGATGTTCGAACCCACGGGTTGTTTACACGATAGACCCCGTAGTGGCAGACCGAGCACAATTCGTAATGCTGCTGAGACAGTTCAGGAAGAATGGAGACTGTAGCGAATTCATCTATGCACGGGGAAGTCAGCGCTCGTGCAGTCACACGTCGCACTGGCATACCATACACTACTGTTTGGTTGGCACTTACCCGTACCCTCCGATGCTATCCGTACAAAATCCATCGGCATCATCAACTGTTACCTGGCGATTTAGTGAAGCGGAGGGCATTTGCGGTATGGGCGTTTCAAAAGATGGCGGAAGATGACGATTGGTGCAGTAATGTGTTGTGGACTGACGAAGCTCATTTCACGCTCTGAGGGTCTGTCAACGCCCACAACTGCAGAATTCAGGCTACCGAAAATCCTAGAACTGTCGTGGAAAATCGATTGCACGACGAGAAAGTCACGGTTTGATTTACCACATTTACCGTTATCGGGCCTTTTTTCTTCGAGGAAATGCGTGATTCTGGTTTTGTAACTGCTACCGTGACGGGTGAGAGGTACGCCGATATGTTACAGAATCGCATCATCCCCAGCCTGGCTGATAAACACCTGATGGAACGCACGGTGTTTATGCAGGATGGTACTCCACCCCATATTGCTAGACGCGTGAAAGATCTCTTGCGCGCGTCGTTTGGTGATGATCGTGTTCTCAGCCGCCACTTTCGTCATGCTTGGCCTCCCAGGTCCCCCGACCTCAGTCCGTGCTATTATTGGCTTTGGGGTTACCTGAAGTCGCAAGTGTATCGTGATCGACCGACATCTCTAGGGATGCTGAAAGACAACATCCGACGCCAATGCCTCACCATAACTCCGGACATGCTTTACAGTGCTGCTCACATTATTCCTCAACTACAGCTATTGTTGAGGAATGATGGTGGACATAGTGAGCATTTCCTGTAAAGAACATCATCTTTGCTTTGTCTTACTTTGTGATGCTAATTATTGCTATTCTGATCATATGAAGCGCCATCTGTCGAACATTTTTTGAACTTTTGTATTTTTTTTGTTTCTAATAAAACCCCATGTCATTCCAAGCAGGTGTGTCTATTTGCGCCTCTCTATCTACATTATTCCGTGATTTATTCAGTTTTCAAATTTATACTGATTTTTTGATCACCCAGTATATTGCATAGAGGCCTCATTTTCTTTACATTCTTTCATTGGTGGGTAACTTTACTTTACTACTCATTTTCATATTCAATACAAGCAAAGGATGTGGATTATGATTCAGGCTGTTATATTTAAACACGATGTTGATCTCAATATGTATATTATTAAAATTTTAAGTCATACACAAAACCTACCATTTCAAACATTTTTGTAGCACGAACCACTCTTACAAAAAATTTTACAAAACGCTTACTGCGTCAAACGTTGGACATACGAATCCTAACTCTGAACATTATCTAACAAAAACCAATTTGAAATGATTATATATCTTCTCTAATTTACGTGCTAAAGTTTGGTCAGGGGCAGCGACCTACCTTAAAGCTGTCTGCGCACGTCTGCTTCCTCCGGGCACCTAGCTGCGACTGCTCGGATTTTTACTGCGCGCTCGGCTCTCTTACCTATCAAAGATGATCCTACTCAAAGATATTATACTCGTTCCACCTTTCGGTTGGAACTACCAACTTTATTTTCTGGGGCTACCCTGATCCGACCTTAGCACATACCTTTCAAGCGCAGTGCTCAGGCGCTGGAAATCCGAAAATTCTGCAAAGAACAGTTTCCTAAAAGCATTCATATTTTTACAAGCAGCGTTCCATACTACTGTACGATTTATTTTTCCCATCATTCGTGGTGCACTATTCGACTCATCATCACAGTTGCAAGTATACAGTCGCAGGCGCATTATCTTTGGTGTTCCGCCAGATATTTGTAATTTTGTTTTTGCAACATGTGGCTTGAGGTTGTGTCAGACGACGATCAGTTTGGCACAAGAGAGGCTATTCTAACGTTGCCTTTCATAATGGAAGGAAGACTACAGAAAAATCAAGACACGTTCATAGGATATGTCGACCTGAAAAACGTGTTCGACAGTGTAAAATGGTGCAAAATGTTTGAAATTCTAAGAGAAATAGGGGTAAGCTACAGGAAAAGATGGGTAATATGCAACATGTACAAGAGCCGAGAGGGAATAAATGGCTCTGAGCACTATGGGACTTAACATCTGAGGTCATCAGTCCCCTGGAACTTAGAACTACTTAAACCTAACTAACCTAAGGACATCACACACATCCAAGCCCGCGGCAGGATTCGAACCTGCGACTGTAGCGGTCGCGCGGTTCCAGGCTGAAGCGCCTAGAACCGCTCGGCCTCTCCGGCCGGCCCGAGAGCAAATGATGAGAGTGTACGACCAAGAACGAAAAAAAACTTCTCCCGGACAGGCCATGAAGACCCAACGATACCGACCGGTCGCCGTGTCATCCTAGGCCCATAGGCATCACTGGATGCGGATACGGAGGCGCTTGAGTTCAGCACACCGCTCTCCCGGCCGTATGGCAGTTTCCGAGACCGAAGCCGCTACTTCTCTAACAAGTATTTCCTCAGTTTGCCTCACAAGGGTTGAGTGCACCCCGCTTGCCAACAGCGCTCGGCAGACCGAATGGTCATCCATCCAGTTCTAGCCCAGCCTGCTTCGGTGATCCGCTGTTACCACTGCGGCAAGGCCGTTGGCCACCAAGAACGGAGTGCTCGGATTAAAAAGTGTGTAAGATAGTGGTGTAGTCTTTCGCCCTTACAGTTCGATCTGTACATCGAAGAAACAATGACAGAAAAAAAGAAAAGTTCAGGAGTGGAATTAAAATTCAAGGTGAAAGGGTATGAACGATACGATTCGATGATGACATTGCTATCTTGAATGAAAGTGAAGACGATCTGCTGATTGGAATGGACAGTCTAATGAGTACAGAATATGGATTGAGAACAAATCGAAGACAAACGAAAGTAATAAGAAGCAGCAGCAATGAGAACTGCGAGAAACTTATCAGGATTGATGGTCACGAACTAGAGAAGTAATTCTATTACATAGGCAGCAAAATAACCAATCACGGACGGAGCAAGGTGGGCATCATAAACAGACTAGCAGTGGCATTCCTGGCCAAGAGAAGTCTACTAGTATCAAACATAGGCCTTAATTTGAGCAACAAATTTCTGAGAATATGCGTTTGGAGCACAGTATTCTGTAGTAGTGAAACATAGACTGTGGGGAAACCGGAACAGAAGATAATCGAGCCCCCGTCAGAGGTTCGAGTCCTCCCTCGGGCATTGGTGTTGTGTTGTCCTTAGCGTAAGTTAGTATAAGTTAGTTTAAGTAGTGTGTAAGACTAGGAACCGATCACCATAGCAGTTTGGTCCCTTAGCCATTCACACAAACACACACACACACACACACACACAGAAGAGAATCGAAGCATTTGAGATGTGGTGCTACGGATGAATATTGAATATTAGGTAAACTGATAAGTTAAGGAACGAGATTTGGGCAGAATCGTAGAGGAAAGGAATATGTGGAAAACACTGACAAGGCGAAGGAATATGATGATCTGATATCTGTTAAAAATCAGAGAATGACTTCCATGGCATTGGAGGGATCTGCAGAGAGTACAAACTGTAGAGGAAGACAAAGATTGGAATACATCCAGCAAATATTTGAGGACGTTGATTGCAAATGCTAGTCTGAGATGAGGAGACTGACTCAGGAGAGGAATTCGTGGCGGGCCTTCATCAAACCAATCAGAAGACTGATAACCCCAAAAAAAAGAACGGTCCTTGATTCAGCGCAACGTCTGCTCACCACGTTTTTCATGCAACGCTCAGTGTCTATGGAAAGCGTCGCTTTGTTTCCCGTTACAAACAAAATGATTTTTAAAGTTACATGCCCATTCAGTTGAGCGGTCCAATATTAGTCTAGTCCGATATTTGTTTATTGATACTTATTAAGAGGGACAAAACAATAAAACATGAAGAGTAAACAGCAAACAGTGACTGAGTAGCGCTGCATGCTTGGCGGCAACAGTCAGCGCAGGCTAGGCTAAACTAATTTGAGACAGCTCTACCGAATGAGCACATAACATTCCACTTTAAAAATCATTGTGGTTGTAACCGGAAACAAAGCGACGCTTTCCATAGACACTGGGCGTCGCATGATGAGCAGTATCTGTCGCTCTGACTCCAGCTGCATGTTGTAAAAATAGAATTGCAAGTATCTGCGGAGTCACCAGAGAAAATGCGCCTGCCGACTCTTACAGGAGAGTCACCCTATATACGTAATGTGTTGGCTAGATCCGATATGATTATGTAGTAAAAGGTTAATTACAAAATTGATACACTATAAAATTATATTTCTAGAATTAAGAAGATAAAACACATCATATGTGTACAGTCTGAACTCACGTTAACTTGCTACTAATTATTGTTACAAAAAGCATAAAAACAAGCTTAAGAAAGAAGGACGACATGAGGTTTGCAGAAGGCCTAGCTTTTGCCCTTGTCGTTTCCATTTACTGAACACCTTTCCCACACAGGAAAAAGTAGGCAGACGCGGCGAACAGTGTTGAGACAGGGGTAACGGATGGCCTTGTCGCGTTCCGTTTTTGGAACAACTTTTACATGGAAAAAGCTCACCGCACGCAGACTGAGCAGTGAAAAGTAGCCGGACAGGAATGACGGTGTTCAGGAAGACGTTTATTACTACTTACGTATTAAAAAGTACTCTCTGGTAATTATTCGCCGTTACTGCAAGAATTACCAGCCTCAGTCATGGGTCTGCAGCAGTTTCCCAGCTTTGCTCCAAACGCGCTGAACACAGTATGTGTAGTCTTGACGACGTCGTTGTCATATCGTTTTAGCCTGAGACGTGAAGAAACTGCAGAAATGTTTTCGGAAACTCATACTCAGCTGCAATGGACGTAACAAGAAAAGCTGAAATGAGGTTCCAGGTACTACAAATACACCGTATTCTCCTTTTTATCTTTTGTACTCCCTCTTCGAACCACTTTTCTGGAGTCCGTCGTTCCTGCCGCAGAACAGCTGCTCACACTTCCTGGAAGTCTGCGAGATTATGTCTGCGCAGAGGTTTCTTTATCACAGTAGGTGGAAATCAGAAGGGACCAAGTCAGGAAACGGTTCATGTGGCAGTACCTGGAACCCCATTTCAGCGATGGCAGCCACGGTTTCTAACTCGTATGAGGATAATGGTTGTTGTGTTGCAAGAGCACTTTTCATGACGGTGCACACTCTCCACATACTGTCACCAATCGCCTGGGGCAAATATCCGCTGTATTTACACGACCCTGCACAGAAACTACGTTTTTCAGTGCTTTTCCTGATAATCACAGTCCATGTTGTCCGCTGATGTAACAACAGTGGCTGGGAAAATTGGCTGTGCTGTGCAGGGAATACATGTCTGGAAGTTGCCCTGCTAGCTACGGTTAGACGAAAGTACTACATACTTGCAACGTAAATGAGGAGTCAAATGGCGCACCATGGATGATGGCAAAGGTCGGAGTGTAATTCAAAATGGAACGGCCCTCCTACAAGCAACATTTTTCAGCTTTCTCAGCTGACTTTCAGAAAGAAGTAGCATCAAAACTTCGAGCCTCTAAAAAGGTACGTATTCTAAAAAATTGCATGCTGTGTTGAACATATCGTCTGTCTGTAAACTTGTACCGTTACGCCTCGCTTGTCCATCGCTTCCGCTAACAAATAGCACCCAATGAAGGTCATCTCATACTTTGTGGCCTCGAAAGTACCTGACTCGATCCTACTTGCAGCAATGAATCAAGCAATCACTTTGGATACTGGTTAATCGAAGCTAATCATGGGGACATAGGTGAACAGCAAGGGCAGTACCGCATTCATAACAACGGGAAGGGTCCAAATTCTACTCCTAAATTGCAACATGTTCTCCATCCAAGATCTGCAACAGAAACCGAAAATTAAGCAACAAAGTAGGAAGAGTGTACTAGTGTTCAGTATGAAGTTCACATGTTATCAAGTTATAAATACAATAAAGTTAGAAAATGCAAATAAAGAAAAGGTAGAAAATGCAAATAAAGAAAAGTTAGAAAATGCAAATAAAGAAAAGTTAGAAAATGCAAATAAAGAAAAGTTAGAAAATGCAAATAAAGAAAAGTTAGAAAATGCAAATAAAGAAAAGTTAGAAAATGCAAATAAAGAAAAGTTAGAAAACGCAAATAAAGAAAAGTTAGAAAACGCAAATAAAGAAAAGTTAGAAAATGCAAATAAAGAAAAGTTAGAAAATGCAAATAAAGAAAAGTTAGAAAACGCAAATAAAGAAAAGTTAGAAAACGCAAATAAAGAAAAGTTAGAAAATGCAAATAAAGAAAAGTTAGAAAATGCAAATAAAGAAAAGTTAGAAAATGCAATAATGAACTATGAGGGTAGAGACGTTTGGGAAAGAGAAATGCTAGCAATGAGGAGTAACAGTGGAACATGAGCGCTTGCTACTAGAGTTCTAAGGCAATCATATGTTACCGTAGACTATCATAAATAAGCGTAGACTACGGAAGTTTTCCTAACAGCCTTTGGCAGTTATGATCAGAACTGCGTTACCTATAAATTAGGTGTGTTGCACACCTATTGAGCGTTACCTCATTTCACTTTGTTTGCATATGCGATCAGTGTCTTACTAGAATCCCCTAAAAACTGGAAGCAGTGAGCCATCTAGAAACTGAGTAAGTATATATACAAATAAAACAGTTTCTGTGTCAGTCACTTGATTATTTTGCCACTATATGTTTCGATGGTTCACATCATCATCTTCGGGTGGAGGTTTATTTACATTGCTGGCGTTGATGAAGAGTACAGTTGTCTTTTCACAGTTGCAGACCAAAGGCACTGTAGTTTATTTTGCGACTTTTGCAACAAACTGTTTCAAAAGCTTTGACAAAATACTTAAGCATTCTCATAATTTACAGTTTCAATGCACAGCAATTAACGTAACAACTCCCATTCATCCCTCAATGAGCTGAATATACAATATATATGCTTGATATGTCGTAATATTTTAATCTTTTCATCTATAAGAAGTTACTGTACTAATTTAAGTGGGCACATATCTGTATTCACGTGCTACCCATTCACCTTGTTTTTAAACAAAAGGAAAACATATTTATGTACATAACCATTTAATCATTATTTTTGTATCCAATGCTGCAGTACAGTCACATTTTTTAAAAAAATGTATCTAGAACCACCTAATATAGTAACTGAGTTGAGCACATGTCAATGTTCTGGTCGAGCCTACCCATAGTTTTAAAAAGAAAAAAAAAATGTAGAAACTATTTATTCTACCTCTGCATGCAGTGTAAACAAACATATCTGTAACATGTACAATATCTTTGAGGCGACAGTGCAAATGTAATATGCAGCGGAGATTACATACATCAAGCAACACTGTGCAAACTTTTTACAACTCTACCGTCCCTATAAGAGCAATTCACTGGTCGAAATTCATTACTTTAAACTACAAAGTGCCTTTTCTAAATAAACAATTTTTATCATTGGCAAAAACGCAAAGTAACCTACATTTCCATGGTCTGCAACTGTGAAAATACGAATGTTCTCTTCACCAACACCACCTACGTAACCATCGGAACGCGTAGTGGCAAAATAAACAAGTGACTGACGCTGCAACTGTTTTATTTGTATTTATCAACAGTCGCAGCCCTCATAATGTCGTCGTTACAGACGAAATTTTTATGGCTAAGGATGTACAAAGGGCTGCGTAATCTTAAGAAACAGTTTGTTCTACACAGTAATCCTCATGTACTTCTGTTACTTAAAAATAAACGGTATTATAGCAAAAATATGTATGATGAAATAAAAGAAATTATTCAGATTGTGAAGGGAGACGAAAATTTAATAGTCATGGGTGACTGGAATTCGAGTGTAGGAAAAGGGAGAGAAGGAAACATAGCAGGTGAATATGGATTGGGGCTATGAGATGAAAGAGGAGGCCGCCTGGTAGAATTTTGCACAGAGCACAGCATAATCATAGCTAACACTTGGTTTAAGAATCATGAAAGAAGGCTGTATACATGGAAGAAGCCTGGAGATACTAAAAGGTATCAGATAGATTATATAATGGTAAGACAAAGATTTAGGAACCAGGTTTTAAATTGTAAGACATTTCCAGGGGCAGATGTGGACTCTGACCACAATCTATTGGTTATGACCTGTAGATTAAAACTGAAGAAACTGCAAAAAGGTGGGAATTTAAGGAGATGGGACCTGGATGAACTCAAAGAACCAGAGGTTGTACAGAGTTTCAGGGAGAGCATAAGGGAACAATTGACAGGGATGGGGGAAAGAAATACAGTAGAAGAAGAATGGGTAGCTTTGAGGGATGAAGTAGCGAAGGTAGCAGGGGATCAAGTAGGTAAAAAGACGAGGGCTAGTAGAAATCCTTGGGTAACAGGAGAAATATTGAATTTAATTGATGAAAGGAGAAAATATAAAAATGCAGTAAATGAAGCCGGCAAAAAGGAATACAAACGTCTCAAAAATGAGATCGACAGGAAGTGCAAAATGGCTAAGCAGGGATGGCTAGAGGACAAATTTAAGGATTTAGAGGCCTATCTCACTAGGGGTAAGATAGATACTGCCTACAGGAAAATTAAAGAGACCTTTGGAGAAAGGAGAAACACTTGTATGAATATCAAGAGCTCAGATGGAAACCCAGCTCTAAGCAAAGAAGGGAGACCAGAAAGTTGGAAGGAGTATATAGAGCGTCTATACAAGGGCGATGTACTTGAGGACAATATTATGGAAATGGAAGAGGATGTAGATGAAGATTAAATGGGAGATATGATACTGCGTGAAGAGTTTGACAGAGCACTGAAAGACCTGAGTCGAAACAAGGCCCCTGGAGTAGACAACATTCCATTGGAACTACTGACGGCCTTGGGAGAGCCAGTCCTGAAAAAACTCTACCATCTGGTGAGCAAGATGTATGAAACAGGCGAAATACCCTCAGACTTCAAGAAGAATATAATAATTCCAATCCCAAAGAAAGCAGGTGTTGACAGATGTGAAAATTACCGAACTATCAGTTTAATAAGTCACAGCTGCAAAATACTAACACGAATTCTTTACAGACGAATGGAAAAACTAGTAGAAGCCAACCTCGGGGAAGATCAGTTTGGATTCCGTAGAAACACTGGAACACGTGAGGCAATACTCACCTTACGACTATTCTTAGAAGAAAGATTAAGGAAAGACAAATTTACGTTTCTAGCATTTGTAGACTTAGAGAAAGCTTTTGACAATGTTGACGGGAATACTCTCTTTCAAATTCTAAAAGTTGGCAGGGGTAAAATACAGGGAGCTAAAGGCTATTTACAATTTGTACAGAAACCAGATGGCAGTTATAAGAGTCGAGGGACACGAAAGGGAAGCAGTGGTTGGGAAGGGAGTAAGACAGGGTTGTAGCCTCTCCCCGATGTTGTTCAATCTGTATATTGAGCAAGCAGTAAAGGAAACAAAAGAAAAATTCGGAGTAGGTATTAAAATTCATGGAGAAGAAATAAAAACTTTGAGGTTCGCCGATGACATTGTAATTCTGTCAGAGACAGCAAAGGATTTGGAAGAGCAGTTGAATGGAATGGACAGTGTCTTGAAAGGAGGATATAAGATGAACATCAACAAAAGCAATACAAGGATAATGGAATGTAGTCTAATTAAGTCGGGTGATGCTGAGGGAATTAGATTAGGAAATGAGACACTTAAAGTAGTAAAGGAGTTTTGCTATTTGGGGAGCAAAATAACTGATGATGGTCGAAGTAGAGAGGATATGAAATGTAGACTGGCAATGGCAAGGAAAGCGTTTCTGAAGAAGAGAAATTTGTTAACATCCTGTATTGATTTAAGTGTCAGGAAGTCGTTTCTGAAAGTATTCGTGTGGAGTGTAGCCATGTATGGAAGTGAAACATGGACGATAAATAGTTTGGACAAGAAGAGAATAAAAGCTTTCGAAATGTGGTGCTACAGAAGAATGCTGAAGATTAGATGGGTAGATCACATAACTAATGAGGAAGTATTGAATAGGATTGGGGAGAAGAGAAGTTTGTGGCACAGCTTGACCAGAAGAAGGGATCGGTTGGTAGGACATGTTCTGAGGCATCAAGGGATCACCAATTTAGTATTGGAGGGCAGCGTGGAGGGTAAAAATCGTAGAGGGAGACCAAGAGATGAATACACTAAGCAGATTCAGAAGGATGTAGGTTGCAGTAGCTACTGGGAGATGAAAAAGCTTGCACAGGATAGAGTAGCATGGAGAGCTGCATCAAACCAGTCTCAGGACTGAAGACCACAACAACAACAACATCGCAAAATTGAAATTGTTAGAGTTTAACTCAAGCTTTATTCGATAATTGTAGATATGTAACGTGGGATGTTGTAGTAAAACTAAGAAACTAAGTCATCATATAGCACTATAAAACGCAGAAAATGTGAAAAAAGATAAAAAAAAGCTCAAAACAAAAACATATCAAATATCGCTTAAAAACGCCGTCGAGCTTATATAAAATATGTTTCAGTTATTCATAAACAACTTTCGACTTATCAGGAACAATAGGAAGCTCTTGCCTTTGGTCATGACGAAGAACATTCTGTTGAGTACAAAATAACAATAATAATTATGTAGATTTTTTATGCTTTTGCACGTAAACTTTACTTGCATCAAAAGTAATTGCTCTGGTTACATAAAAGCACCGAAGTTTTTATTACCTACAAAATGCAATATACTGTATATTTTGTAATGATACACGATACACAATTGACTAACACTGAACGATTTGCTGTTCTAGTTATGTGCAAAACAAATCAACAAAAAACAAAGAGCAGTCTTCGGCTCCCAGTTTCTCTCACACACTTTCATTTACTCATTTTCCCTAACAGTGCTGTCAGTACTACTGGCAATCCTACCATTTACTACGTCATTTACGTATGGACCAAAACTATCTCACCGTACCTAGTGACGGACACCGACACTACGAGTTCACTCCAGGACACCGAAAACAGTGAGGCTAAGCGACCCTTTTGGGTCTCATTTAAAAATTCTGTCAGAGCAAGAACGCAGCAGTGTCAAGATAGCCTCTATTTTCTGTTGCCTCCCTAAATGGACGTTTCCTGAAAAAAGCTATATCTGCCTTATAAGAAAGTTCTGTAGGAACTCACCACGTCTGTTGGGTTGCCATTATCTGATTAGTCTTAACTGCCAGCTACTTCGCAGGAATGTATCCCTGCGGTCTTACCGTACTTCTTCAAACCAAAGAGCTTTTCCAACGGTCACCGCTATCTTCAAGACGTCCATTAATTACAGTTTGAATGGCGTCGCCTTAAAATTGACCTAGCAGAAAATTACTCCTGTACAGAGGGAATGATGTTACTAATTTTCGTCTCTCGTCACGGGGACACAAAAATGGAGGCGTGATTTTCACTTACTTTAATTTATAGCTTATTTCCCTAGTAAAATAAATGTAGTACTATAAATTGAGTAGATGAGGAGACAACAGATGAGTCCGCACTCTCACCCGAACTACACTCCTGGAAATTGAAATAAGAACACCGTGAATTCATTGTCTCAGGAAGGGGAAACTTTATTGACACATTCCTGGGGTCAGATACATCACATGATCACACTGACAGAACCACAGGCACATAGACACAGGCAACAGAGCATGCACAATGTCGGCACTAGTACAGTGTATATCCACCTTTCGCAGCAATGCAGGCTGCTATTCTCCCATGGAGACGATCGTACAGATGCTGGATGTAGTCCTGTGGAACGGCTTGCCATGCCATTTCCACCTGGCGCCTCAGTTGGACCAGCGTTCGTGCTGGACGTGCAGACCGCGTGAGACGACGCTTCATCCAGTCCCAAACATGCTCAATGGGGGACAGATCCGGAGATCTTGCTGGCCAGGGTAGTTGACTTACACCTTCTAGAGCACGTTGGGTGGCACGGGATACATGCGGACGTGCATTGTCCTGTTGGAACAGCAAGTTCCCTTGCCGGTCTAGGAATGGTAGAACGATGGGTTCGATGACGGTTTGGATGTACCGTGCACTATTCAGTGTCCCCTCGACGATCACCAGTGGTGTACGGCCAGTGTAGGAGATCGCTCCCCACACCATGATGCCGGGTGTTGGCCCTGTGTGCCTCGGTCGTATGCAGTCCTGATTGTGGCGCTCACCTGCACAGCGCCAAACACGCATACGACCATCATTGGCACCAAGGCAGAAGCGACTCTCATCGCTGAAGACGACACGTCTCCATTCGTCCCTCCATTCACGCCTGTCGCGACACCACTGGAGGCGGGCTGCACGATGTTGGGGCGTGAGCGGAAGACGGCCTAACGGTGTGCAGGACCGTAGCCCAGCCCCATGGAGACGGTTGCGAATGGTCCTCGCCGATACCCCAGGAGCAAGTGTCCCTAATTTGCTGGGAAGTGGCGGTGCGGTCTCCTACGGCACTGCGTAGGATCCTACGGTCTTGGCGTGCATCCGTGCGTCGCTGCGGTCCGGTCCCAGGTCGACGGGCACGTGCACCTTCCGCCGACCACTGGCGACAACATCGATGTACTGTGGAGACCTCACGCCCCACGTGTTGAGCAATTCGGCGGTACGTCCACCCGGCCTCCCGCATGCCCACTATACGCCCTCGCTCAAAGTCCGTCAGCTGCACATACGGTTCACGTCCACGCTGTCGCGGCATGCTACCAGTGTTAAAGACTGCGATGGAGTTCCGTATGCCACGGCAAACTGGCTGACACTGACGGCGGCGGTGCACAAATGCTGCGCAGCTAGCGCCATTCGACGGCCAACACCGCGGTTCCTGGTGTGTCCGCTGTGCCGTGCGTGTGATCATTGCTTGTACAGCCCTCTCGCAGTGTCCGGAGCAAGTATGGTGGGTCTGACACACCGGTGTCAATGTGTTCTTTTTTCCATTTCCAGGAGTGTATATTCCAAGGAACAGCTACGCACTGTTTCATAAGATTATACTGACCATTCTGCAGCGCGCCTCTTAAACCACTGACGACGCAGCACTCCGAAACACTGGGAGCTTGCGCTTTCCTCCAAATTTAATAACAATACACGGAAAACACATATTAATAACTGAAACAACTAATGCAAGAAACGCACGTCCACAGCTTCTACGTTAGTCTCCTCACGCTGCACTGCACTACTAGACGGGAAACTGTTTCTAAGTGTGCTTGTATGACAGGTAAGGCTTTCTTCCGGGAAACACCACTTCGACCACCACAAAGGCTGCGTTTTCCTCTGTTTATAAATCAAATGTGGTGTGGCATTTTGGTCCCATCCCAGATGTTCCGCTGCCTGGTGCAAGTATTTTTATTTGACGATACTTCGGCGACTTGCCGTCGATAGAGATGAATGACGACGAGGACAACAAATACACACCCAGTTCCGATGGGAGAAAATTCACGACCAGTTCTGGAATCGAGCATGGGGCTCGTGACTGAGATCAGCCACATGAGCTCTAAGAACACGGGCTGCTGACCTCAGCTTACATACTACACGATGGTAATAAACGCTTACAATGGTGAGTGAAGAATGAGACTTTCCCCCATGTTACTTATCACGTCGCTGAGGTTGACAGTGTGTTACTATTACAGTTCTTATATCAATTGCAGGACACATGTACTTTTCTAATTCTCGGACAAAAGCTTTCATAACCATGTATTTTTACTGAATTAAAATTTCTTGTAAGTTAAGCTAAAACGATTTACTAACCACTAATGTGAACAACCTCCCCTCCCCTGAACCATGGACTTTGCCGTTGGTGGGGAGGCTTGCCTGCCTCAACGATACAGATAGCCGTAACGTAGGTGCAACCACAACGGAGGGGTATCTGTTGAGAGGTCAGACAAACGTGTGGTTCCTGAAGAGTTTTTTCAGTAGTTGCAGGGGCAACAGTCTGGGTGATTGACTGATCTGGCCTTGTAACACTAACCAAAACGGCGTTCCTGTGCTGGTACTGCGAACGGCTGAAAGCAAGGGGAAACTACAGCCGTAATTTTTCCCGAGGGCATGCAGCTTTACTATATGGTTAAATGATGATGGCGTCCTCTTGGGTAAAATATTCCGGAGGTAAAATAGTCCCCCATTCGGATCTCCGGGCGGGGATTACTCAGGAGGACGTCGTTATCAGGGAAAGAAAACTGGTGTTCTACGGATCGGAGCATGGAATGTCAGATCCCTTAATCGGGCAGGTAGGTAAGAAAATTTAAAAAGGGAAATGGATAGTTTAAAGTTAGATATAGTGGAAATCAGCAAAGTTAGGTGGCAGGAGGAACACGACTTCTGGTCAGGTGAATACAGGGTTATAAATACAAAATCAAATAGGGGTAATACAGGAGTAGGTTTAATAATGAATAGGAAAATAGGAGTGCGGGTAAGTTACTACAAACAGCATAGTGAACGCATTATTGTGGGCAAGATAGACACGAAGCCCACACCTACCACAGTAGTACAAGTTTATATGCCAACTAGCTGTGCAGATGACGATGAAATTGAAGAAATGTATGATGAGATAAAAGAAATTATTCAGATAGTGAAGGGAGACGAAAATTTAATAGTCATTAGCGACTGGAAACCGGTAGTAGGAAAAGGAAGAGAAGGAAACGTAGGTGAATATGGAATGGGAGTAAGAAATGAAAGAGGAAGCCGCCTGGTAGAATTTTGCATGGAGCATAACTTAATCATAGCTAACACTTGGTTCAAGAATCATGAACGAAGATTGTATACATGGAAGAAGCCTGGAGGTACTGGAAGGTCTCAGATAGATTATATAATGGTAAGACAAAGATTTAGAAACCAGGTTTTAAAATATAAGACATTTCCAGGGGCAGATGTGGCCCATTAGAACTACTGAGGCCATCAGTCCCCTAGGACTTAGAACTACTTAAACCTAACTAACCTACGGACATCACACACACACATGCCCGAGGCAGAATTTGAACCTGCGGCCGTAATGGTCGCGAGGCTCCAGACTGTCAATCTATTGGTTATGAACTGTATATTAAAACTGAAGAAATTGCAAAATGGTGGGAATATGAGGAGATGGGTCCTGGATAAACTGAAAGAAGCAGAAGTTGTAGAGAGCTTCAAGGAGAGCATTAGGAAACGAGTGACAAAATGGAGGAAAGTAATACAGTAGAAGAAGAATGGGTGGCTTTGAGAGATGAAATAGTGAAGGTAGCAGAGGATCAAGTAGGTAAAAAGACGGAGGCTAATAGAAATCCTTGGGTAACAGAAGAGATACTGAATTTAATTGATGAAAGGAGAAAATATAAGAATGCGGTAAATGAAGAAGGCAAAAAGGAATACAAACGTCTCAAAAATGAGATCAACAAGAAGTGCAAAATGGCTAAGCAGGGATGGCAATAGGATGAATGTAAGTATGTAAAGGCGCATATTACTAGAGGTAAGATAGATACTGCCTACAGGAAAATTAAAGAGACCTTTCGAGAAAAGGGAACCACTTGCATGAATATCAAGAGCTCAGAAGGAAACTCGTTCTAAGCAAAGAAGGGAAAGCAGAAAGGTGGAGGGAGTATATAGAGGGTCTATACAAGGGTGATGTTCTTGAGGACAATGTTATAGAAATGGAAGAGAATATAGATGAAGATGAAATAGGAGATATGATACTGCGTGAAGAGTTTGACAGAGCACTGAAAGACCTAAGTCGAAACAAGGCCCAGGGAGTAGACAACATTCCATTAGAACTACTTACAGCCTTGGGAGAGCCAGGCCAAACTAAACTCTACCAACTAGTAAGCAAGATGTATGAGACAAGCGAAATACCCTCAGACGTCATGAAGAATATAATAATTCCAATCCCAAAGAAAGCAGGTGTTGACAGATTACCGAAGTATCAGGTTAATAAGTCACGGCTGCAAAGTGCTAACACGAATTCTTTACAGACGAATGGAAAAACTGGTAGAAGCCGACCTCGGGGAAGATCAGTTTGGATTCTGTAGAATGGTTGGAACACGTGAGGCAATACTGAACCTACGACTTATCTTAGAAGATAGATTAAGGAAGGGTAAAGCTACGTTTCTAACATTTGTAGACTTAGAGGAAGCTTTTGACAACGTTGACTGGAATATTCTCTTTCAAATTCTGAAGGTGGCAGGGGTAAAATACAGGGAGCGAAAGGCTATTCACAAGTTGTACAGAAACCAGATGGCAGTTACAGGAGTCGACGGACACAAAAGGGAAGCAGTGGTTGGGAAGGAAGTGAGACAGGGTTGTAGCCTATCCCCGATGTTATTCAATCTGTATGTTGAGCAAGCAGTACAGGAATCAAAAGAAAAATTAGGAGTAGGAATTTAAATCCATGGAGAAGAAATAAAAACTTTTAGGTTCGTCGATGACATTGTAATGCTGTCAGAGACAGCAAAGGACCTGGAAGAGGAGCTGAACTAAATGGACAGTGTCTTGAAAGTTGGATATAAGATGAACATCAACAAAAGGAAAACGAGGATAATGGAATGTAGTCGAATTAAATCGGGTGATGCTGCGGGTATTAGATTAGGAAATGAGACGCTTAAAGTAGTAAATGAGTTTTGCTATTTGGGGAGCAAAATAAATTATGATGGTCGAAGTAGAGAGGATATAAAATGTAGACTGGCAATAGCAAGGAAAGCGTTTCTGGAGAAGAGAAATTTGTTAACATCGAGTATTGATTTAAGTGTCAGGAAGTTGTTTCTGAAAGTATTTGTATGGAGTGTAGCCATGTATGGAAGTGAAACATGGACGATAAATAGTTTGGAGAAGAAGAGAATAGAAGCTTTCGAAATGTGGTGCTACAGAAGAATGCTGAAGATTAGATGGGTAGTTCACATAACTAATGAGGAGGTATTGAATAGAACTGAATAGAAGAGAAATTTGGGCACAACTTGACTAGAAAAAGGTATCGGTTGGTAGGGCATATTCTGAGGCATCAAGGGATCACCAATTTAGCATTGGAGGGCAGCGTGGAGCATAAAATTCGTACAGGTAGACCAAGAGATGAATACACTAAATAGATTCAGAAGGATGTAGGTTGCAGTAGATACTGGGAGATGAAGAAGCTTGCACAGGATAGAGTAGCATGGAGAGCTGCATCAAACCAGTCTCTGGACTGAAGACCACAAGAACAATGTGAAGAAATTAATATTATCATCGAAACATATCGTACGTTCTGTTGCTGTTATTACGATCAAAATCTAGGCGCATGCTTTACGATATAAGTTGTGATCACATGAAATTACATTTGGCGGGGTGTGGGTGGGGAAAGAAGAATGTAATAAACTATGACTCTCCCTACCATCTACAGTCCAACCAGCACCCATGCATCTTTCATAATCCTTCTTTCTCTCATTGTAAGTAATTTCGGAGATCTGTTCGCAGGGGACATCGAACATAAAAGTATTCGCCAACGCACTTCAGACGGCGTCATTGACGCAAACCGTCAACGGAATGGAACGGGACGGGACGGAACATCACCTTCAAGAATGCTCGAAAATAAAGCTTTACTTTGACGTTCGTGGGAGGAGACTGGCGTCTTCCATAATCGTCTTAAGATAATATATTCATTGTGTATTCACTCGTGTTACGGTAGTGGATTTGGTATTTCTGTGTCTTCTTATTCTTTGTTTTAATGTTTGCTTTGCTCTCGTGACAGATTGTGAATATTCAGTAACGGATATTTTTCGTATGTCTTCTTCCATAAGAGACCATATATCAGAAATCGAAAAAGGTTTAGATTTACAACATCTGGGCGAAGAGCGAAACCTACTCTATATACAAACAAAAAGATAATCAGACGAAGCAATTTTCATAAAAAAACCTTCTTTTAACAGTAAAATATTCAGTTGCATTGAAGGAGAAAAATATAGGTTTTGTATCTTATTTGTGACATAGAATGAAAACAGAACGTCAAGAATAAAATTAGAAGTTTTTTTTTGTCATCTGTCTTGAGTGGTTCGATGCGGCCCACTACGATTTTCTCTCCTGTGTCAACCTCTTCATCTCAGAGTAGTTCCTGCACCCTATGTCGTCAATTATTTGAATTCCAATTACTGTCTTTCCCTGAAGTTTTTATCCTCCACACTTCCCTCTATTACTATCGACGTTATTCACTGACGTCTTAAAACTCGGCCTGTCATTTTGGTCCTTCTTCTTGTCAATGTTTTCAACATGTTCCTACCTTCGCCGATTCTCCGGAGAAACCTCTCAATCCTTTTGTTATCAGTCCACCTTATTTTCAACATCATTTTGTAGCATCACGTCTCATACGATTCTATTCTATTCTCTTCTTTTCCCGTTTACTCACAGTCCATGATTTACCACCGTACAATGTTGTAATCCAAAGGTGCATTCTCAGAAATTTCTATCTACTATTAAAGTGAATATTTGATACTAGCAGACTTCTCTTGGCCAGGATGCTCTCCTTGTCATTGCTAATTGATTTTTTACGTCCTCCTTGCTTCGTTCGTCACTTACTATTTTGCGTCCAAGGTAGATAAATTACGTAACTTCGTCGTCCCCAATTTTGATGTTAAGTTTATGGCTAACTTCATTACTTTCTACTTTCTTCTCTCAATCCACGTTCTATACTTATTAAACTGTTTCTTCCACTCAACGCGTCCTGTAATTCTTCTTCACTTTCACTAAAGGTAGCACTGTTATCTACGAATATTATCGCTGATATCCTTCCATTCTTGAACCTTCCTTTTATTTCCTTCATTGCTTTTTTCTATGCATAAACTGGATAGTAGAGACGAAAGACTGCACCTCTGTCTCAAACACTTTCTAATCCAAGCATTTCTTTCTTGGTTTTCCACTGTTGTTGTCTCTTGGTGCTTTACAGAATTTCGAACATACAGCAGCATATTACATTGCTGAACGCATTTTCCAGGTCGATAAATCTTATGATTGTGTCTTGATTTTTCTTAGATCTTGCAACCATTAACAATCGCAACATATGAACTACCTCTCTGGTGTCCTTAACTATCTGAAAGCCGAATTGACTGCCATTCTGCTGTGTATTATTCTTGCCACCAACTTGCAGGAATCAGCCGTCAAGCTGATTGTGCTATACCTCTCGCATGTATCTGCTCTTACTGTCTTCAGAGGGGGTGTATGATAATTTTTCGAAGGACTCGTAGATTATACACACCAACTTCAATAGACACTTGGTTGGCACTTCTCCCAATGATTTCAAAAATTCCGAACGAATGCTTGATTTCATCGAAAGTCCCCCAAAGCTCTGTTAAATTCCCCTATGTCTTCCATATAGGCTAGAATTTGCTACTCACTCATGTCATCTGACGAGTTCTTCCATTTGTAGAGGCTATACCTATTCACCCTCTCCTCTGGACTCAGCAGTTGAACTCCAGTTGCACTCTCTTAATGTTGACTCCCGTGCTTTAAATTTCATCGAAGTTGTTTTCACTTTTCTATATGCATTTCTTCCGATGACCACTTCTTTTTCGATTTTTTCATATGTTTCCTTCAGCAATGCGCCTTGGTTTCCCTGTGTTTCCTATTTATTTCATTCTTAGTGAAATATATACCTGTATGTTGGAATTTCCCCTGAACATTTCTGTATTTCCTTCTTTCGTCGATCTGTTTAAGTACTTTTTCTGTTGTCCAAGGTTTCTTTGCAGTTACCTTTCTGAAGCCTATATTTGCCTGTGCAGCTTCTCTGATTGCCCTTTTTAGAGATTTTCAACCCTTTTCAGTTAAAGTGCCTGAAGTTGTATTCATTATAGCACTGTCTATAAACTCAGAGAACTTCCAACTGTTCTCATGCTTCCTCCCTACTTCAATATCCAATTTCTTTCAATACTGACTGATCGGCACGGGTCTCTTTTCTATTAATAGCTGAAATTTGTCGCAGTACTCAATAAGACGTTCTATTCTCTCATTTCTACTCTTTTTTTGGGCGCGGGGGGGGGGGAGGTGCCTTATATCTCATCTGATTGGTTTGATGCCGGTCGCCACGAATTCCTCTCCTGTGTCAACCCCTTGTACGTCCTCAATTATTTGCTGGATGTTTTCCAACCTCTGTCCAGTTTTTGCTCTCTACAGGTCTCTCTAGTACCATGGAAGTTATTCCGTGATGTCTTAACAGATGCCCTACCAACGTGCCCCTTCTTGTCAGTGTTTTCCACACACTCCCTTCCTCGCCGATTCTACGGAGAACTTCCTCATCCCTTACTTATTAGTCCACCTCATTTTCAACACTCTTCTGTAGCAGTACGTCTGAAACGCTTCGATTCTTTTCCGCTCTGGCTTTCCCGCAGTCCACGTTTCAGTCCCATACCATGCTGTGCTCCAGACGTACGCTCTCACAAATTTCTTCCTCAAATTAAGGTCTGTGTGTGATACTAATATGCTTCTCTTGGCTGGGATTGCCCTTTTTACCAGTGCTAGTCTTCCTTTGATTCGCTGCTTATTCCGTCCATCATGGGTAATTTTGCACTATACCTTAACTTCATCTACTTCGTGATACCAATCCTGATGTTAAGTTTCTCGAAGTTCTCATTTCTGCTACTTGTTATTACTTTGGTCTTTCTTCGATTTACTCTCAACCCATATTATGTACTCATTCCATTCGGCAGATCCAATAATTCTTGTTCAGTTTCACTTAGGGTAGCAACATCATCAGCGCAACTTATCACTTTCACCTTGAATTTTAATTCCACTCTTGAACCTTATTTTTATTTCCGTCAGTGTTTCTTCAATGTATAGATTGAACAGCAGGACTAAAAGACTATATCCTTGTCTTACACTGTTTTTTATCCGAGCGCTTAGTCCTTGATCTTCCACTCTCATTGTTCCCTCTGGTTCCTGTGCATATTGCAACTTGTAACGCCGGAAATGCATAACCTATTTCCATCTATTGCACTGCAATTTTTTTCCTTATTTTGTTACCTGAAGATATGACATTTCTGTGTCTTTATATAATGTAGTTGTTTTACTGTTTTTGTGTGTGTATATATATATATATATATGTTGGTTTGTTTTGTGAATATTATTTGTATTTATACGCTGGGTCTGGCCTAGGGAAAACTATGCTATCGAACGAATACATCGAATGGTCGTGTGGAGAACAAAAGTGTTTAGGATCTTTGGTAGTGTTAACTCTCTCGCGTGGAGCGCGGGCAGAGAGTCTGGCGGGGGTAGTGCAGTGGAGCAGGTGTGTTGTGTGACGCTCCCGCGAGTTGCCGCGCTTTCGGGGTTGGGCAGCATGTAATTGCCCTTGACTTGCTATGATAGTTTGTGACACGGTGTCGCGGACGGGAAGCATTAGCTGGCGCACATCAAGAGCCCGTTCCGCCTGGTGACCGTGTCGAGAAGAAGGCGCGAACATCCAGCTTCTGCAACAGCGACGGCCGAAAATGAGTGACCGTCGCCAACTCCTCGATCGACAGCTTCAAACCTTCAATGAACCAACAAGGAAGACTGGAAGCACGTAAAGTTTTAGAACTGTATGGCAGACCTCAGCTTTTCAAACTGTTCAAATCACAAAATTACAGCAACGTAGCATGAACGTTTGTTGCTCATTGTCCCAATTGCATTACCAAGCAGGGTCCCTTCCTGTTCCGGAATGAACCCGAGTGTCGTTGAAATTCAAACGCCAGCACCATTCGATTTCACTGCTTTAATTTCAAAGTTCAGTTAAGGTATTCATAGCTGGCTACAATATTTAGATTACACAAGCACAAATTAAGAGTGCGAGTTTTGTTACCATATTTTGGCTTACCTGTGACTGCAGCTCAGCTTGGTACGTACTAAATTTTACTATTGTTAATTGTTCAGAATCATTTAATTCAAGTTCAAAGTTAAATCTCTTATTTCTAAATTGCGTAGATTCAAGCAGCTTTTGAAATGACTGTTGAGGTAGTCCAAGACTAACCATATCTTACTGATTTTCGATGTGCTTCAGAAACAAAGCTCACTATTAATTTCGGTCACTAAATTAACTTTCATTTTTCCGGTTTTATTAATTCTTCTGCTAAATTAAGTCAGAGTGTAGCGAAATTTATTACTTCTGACAAACTTTCAGTTTTCACACTACACGTGTCAACCTTCAGTTGCCACGCTTCTAGTGCTAATTATGTGTGTAATAACCTCTCTCTTTCAGTTGCTATAGTAATTGTCCTTAGGACTGGCGACCGTAATTTCCCCCAAATCTCAAATATCTAATTAGCGCCAATTAATTGTTAACGTGACGACCGCACATTTACTTTCTTTATTAACTTTACCGCGTTTCAAAATTAATTTCCACCAGTTTCATTTGCATTTTTCCTTTCATTTAGATGTAACCCTTTCCTCCCTCTTTACCGACAGATTAACTTCGGTGACGATTGCTTTTTCCAAATTTCCATTAGGTACACGCGGTTTAGTTTTTCACTGTCATTAAGGTCGATGAGTGAGGGGGAGGTTACAAACTTACCCGTCTTTCCCTATAGCTTCCCTATTCTTCCTGACTAATCTCTTAAGCTCCAGCGTACTCTTCATCACTACTAAATTGTAATCTGAATTTTTACCTGTTCCTGGGTACACCTTACAACCCAATATCTAATTTCGGAATCTTTTCTCGACCGTAATGTAATCTAACTGAAATATTCCCGTACCTCCCGGCCTTTTCCAAGTATAGCTTCTCCTCTTGTGATTCTTGAACAGAATATTCGCTATTATTAGCATAATTTTTTTTTGCAGGACGTAATTAGTTCAAATGGTTCAAATGGCTCTGAGCACTATGGGACTTAACATCTTAGGTCATCAGTCCCCTAGAACTTAGAACTACTTTAACCTAACTAACCTAAGGACAACACACACCTGCATGCCCGAGGCAGGATTCGAACCTGTGACCGTAGCAGTCCCGCGGTTCCGGACTGCAGCGCCTAGAACCGCACGGCCACCGCGGCCGGAAGGCAATTAGTTTTTCTCTTTACTCATACGTAGTATCAATCCCATTTCGTAAATTACACGATCAGTATCGCCATATACTCTCCATCTCTCTTCATCATTGGTTGTGACGTCGGCCTAGTTTTGCTGGCGTTGGTTGGAGTTGATGCTGATGAGGGCAGCGCTATCATTGAACTCTTCGCAATAATTCTCTCTCTGCGCTACCTTCAAATTCATATCGAGTGTTAGAGCCGTTATATCATTTTCTGCTGCGGTTGACATTATCAGAAATCTTTCTTTCCATTTCACCTCACTGGCTCCCATTATATCTAGAGCGAGACATTTAATTTTCATTTTCAGAATCTTTAGCTTTCCCACCATGTTGAAACTTCGGGCATTCCATGTCTCACTCGTAGTGTAATTCCGTTTCGCTGGTTATTCAGTCTTTTTCACATGATGACAACCTCTTGGCAGACCCCTGGCGGAGATGCGAATGAAGGACTAACTCGTAATTTTTTGGCGCTGAAGGATTCACAATGACACGTTTCAATTATAGCCCATATATTTTATGAATACACACTGTGTTTTTAATCTTGTAGTTTCCACTGACTTTTGCATCCTCGTGCATTTGATCACTGCTGATTATTCCTCCTTTTAGAGGCAGTTTCCCACCCCAAGGCCATGATGACCGGAAAGTCTGTCCGCTCCTCCGTCCAAGACTGTTGGCAGAATCAGGCTGGCTCCTAATACATCTGCATCTACCTCTAAGTGGCTATTATACAATCCACAATTAACTGCCTGCCAGACAGAGTCTTTCGTCGCCATTGTCGATGATTTTGCACCATATTTAAGAAGTGACTGGGTTTGAACCCCGAGCCCAAGTCGTTTTGATTTCTAGTCACAGACGGCACCGCTCCTTCTTCTGCTTAAGTATTTTTTCGTTGTTTTTCTTCAGCAGGTCTGTGCAGATGTCGCACGACGTTCCTCAAATTCCATCGATGAAGTCTTCACTTAGCTTTTTTCTATTTCTTCTTTTTTGTTTTAATTACAGAGGGCGGCCACTCTCTTGATCGAGCACGCTGAATTAGTGTGTCTGCACAAGTCTATTGCGGCTTTCTCTCTGATTTTGTATCTACATATTTTCTTGATCAAATAAATGTTGATTTTTTTTTAAAATATTTGTATGACAAATTTATTCTTTTACTTCTGAGCATCATGGAAAATTCACCGTACTGTCTTTGACAATAACATCCTTCATTAATTTTGCTGTGGCTGTTAATTAATATTGATATCATTATCAGGTCCTTTAGCAATTTCCGTGGCGATTAATTTACGCACTTTACCTCTCCAGTTATGTATATTCTGACTTTTTGTAACTTGGGTCGCATATCGTAATCTCTGAGCTACTCAATATGATTTTGACGTTCCACTATTGCTTTTGTTCCTTCACGTTCTGTTGACATTCAATGTGAAACGAACTTACGACAGCAGGTCTGCTACAGCTCGCATATTACCCATCTCTTTATCTGTTTGAAGGATTTCCAATACTTTTTCAACAAACTTGCTTGTATTCGCAAATATATTCGGATATCATAGTAAGTAGCTGTTCATCTTGCAGGCAGCTTCGCTGGCGCTCTATTGAAGGGCGCCGGGTTCGATTCCCGGCGTGGTTGGGGATTTTCTTCGTCCGAAACTGGATGTATTCCAAAATCACAATTCGCACATTTCTTTTCTGATAGCATTGTCCGTCGGATAACTTTACCTGTGATAAATATTGTATCTAACAGGGAGAGTTATTAAGTGCAGGGGAGTGCACTGCAATGAGTAAATATGGTGTTAAGCCAGTTCTTCACAATATTCTTCCTTCCGGGAGTGCTAATGATGCCAGGTGTGCAGGGAAGTTCGGTGAAGATTGGACGGTAAAAGAGGAGTATTTCGGAAGTAAAGCCGTAAATGTCTTCCTGCGAAAAGACACAGCTCCCGGGTTCGAGTACCGTACCGTCACAATTTTTAATCCGCAAGGAACACCATGTATAAATGATCTGGTGCGTAACGTTGAAAGTTCCATGACACTTTTCGAGGATAGTGCTGTTGTGTACAGAGAATCGCAACGCTAGAAAATTGTAGCGAAATGTAGGAAGATCTTCAGAGGATCGACGATTGATGCAGAGATTGCAGTATAACATAAAATCACGCATTGTGCATAAATAGCCAGAAAAACTTGTATGATTACACGATTGCAGAACAATCACATGAGTCATAAAACACACGGTTCAAAAGAATTAGCGGAACACGTTTATCGAATGTATTTTGATACAGGCGGTCTTATTGCATGGCTTCAGATCTTCGCTTTCATTGTAGGTAACGATCAAATAATTCGCCGTCTACTGACTGTGCTGTGCACTACAGTGTGAAGTGAACCCTCAGAAGGACGTAAACGCCGGTGTACCAGTGTTTTCTAGTTAGGTACACAGATGGCAGTTGACATTTTTGGGCCCTGTATTCAACGAAGCACGTGCAATGTGATACCTTAATGCAGTGCAAGATGCAAAGGCGGTTGGTTTGATCCAAAGTGGATGAATTTACGGTTGCGTTGCTGCAGATGCCAATGCCTCTCCAGGTGTCATCCATAGGTAGTGAACACGCTAATGGGACAAATGTCAGAACACAAGTCGAGTTGGACAAGGTTACCGATGTATTACAACCCCACGTGAAGACCGGTATCTGGCCATCTCTGCGTTGCGGTGTCATACGGATACCATTAGAGCACTGCAAAACGATCTCAGAAAGGCCATTGGAGCGACTGTGTCCGAGCCTACCGTAATGAACAGGTTGCGACAAAGGACCACAAGACCCAACGTCCTGTTCGAGTACCCCGCCTCAAGCAACATCCTGGAGCACGCCTACATTTCTGTTGACCCCTTCTCAAATGGCAGCCTCGTCATTGACGAAATGTGTTATCCACAGACGAGTCCAGACATCCTTTGACGCAAGATGATGGCCATGTTCGTGTGCATAGACCCGTGGTGAGCTGTACCTGCCAGATGTTGTCAAGGACATCGACAGCGGGAAGGCTTCAGTTTTCACAGCCACACAGATCCATGGTTGCTTTAAGCCAGCCAGTACATCTAGCAGAGCCTGTTGGACCATGTGGTGGCTGTTGCATACGGTGGTGGCCTGTATTCCTACTAATGCCAGGGCCTACGTGGCGGCCGTCAGTAGGGATGTTTTGCGAAGCATGGACATTGAAGTAATGGAATGTTGGGCGGCAAGGCCCGGCCCAAACCTCGTTGTGTATATGTGAATCGCACTTGACAGACATGTTCGCGGTCGCCATACACGTTATTGAAGCTCTAAGTCCAATGAAAAGCACCCAGGAGGACGAGATGAACGATTTTTTCCACTTTGTTTTCTACACCTACCGGACATTTCAGTTCTTTTTATGTAAACAGCTGAGGATGTTATGATGACTTACGTACTTTATTTGTGAAAAATAAAGGTATAGTTTGGTTACCTACCTAGTCCTCAAATAATCGTCAGTGGAATATGGAGTCATGTTCCCGTAATCAATATGTCAAAAATCCGCCTCAGTTGCGAAATGTTACTGGTCTTTGCCCAGGTTTCGGCTAGAGTACTGTAGCCTTCTTCAGAAGCATAAAATAAACTAATACATGCCAGAATAAGGCACGACCAAACATAAAAAGCTAAAGTACCGTGGTACCATTTCAAGCTACGTTACTTAGCTGAGGAACAGCCCCGGCTAGCCGACTGCTTTCCACGAAGTACGGCCGGGGCTGTTCCTCAGCTAAGTAACGTAGCTTGACATATTTATAAATTTTTCGGCGTTTTCTGGAATGTTCTATCTTCCATTAATTTCGATATTGGCACGTAGGGTCCTTGATTTGTTATTGTGAACACCTGCAACCTGTTCATATCCTGTCACTCGTGTTTCATAAGCGAAATAGCAATTTGTTCTAACCCTCTGCAAACATCCAGAAGTGGGGTGAGTGATATCTGTTGAATTTTCTTAACAAAGTTTAGAGCTTAAGTATCACTTTCACGTTCAATTTGCGTATTAAATAAGCCGCACACTGTGTTTAAACATCGTATATACTGTAACCTCCCCGTAGAAATAAAAGTCAATGATGATAAAAAAAATGAGCCAAATGTTAACTCCCCACAAAATTAAGGAATAATAATACTCCAAATGTAAACTCCCCACAAAAATTAAGGAATGAAAATTGACCATAAACCAACAACTACATTACTTAAATAGTGAACCAAGACCCAAATGGAACCTCTCAGCAGAAATAATATCTGGTAAATTTTATAAGGACAGCAGCGCTGACCTACGGCCCTGTGAAATAATTAAACCAAAATTCTTACCTCAGTAAAACTGCATCTATATCTGCTCTTATTTTTCGGCATAGCTTCGTGCAACGCTGGCTTATATTTAATTTTGATTCTTTGAGGGAATGCATAGGAAATATTATTTGGCTTGAAATGAATCTTTTTCTTTAAATGAATTACTTTATAAAAAGTTATTATTGGGGCATCATTTTGAACAAATTAATTACAATTAACATACGTTATTAGCTGTGCGCAATGCTGCTTCATTACCTTCTACAATAATATACATATCGTCCACCACATTCCTGACCAGACTCGTGGGCAGAGCACACCGCGGACGCATGCCGACCCGCTACACACTAGCACTGACTGAGTACAACTATCCAACTGTCTACTCCCTCTGCCGACTCGCCACACACTCGCACTGTCGTCTCGCGCGGTGAAGCGCAGACTAGCCACGATAAATAACTCTCTGGTCAGAGATTCTGTCATGCCTCGCCATCGCTGGTAATGAATACATATGAAACGTACGCGTTTCATAACCCTCCACGGAGGGGGGGGGGGGGGGGGCAAAAATTTGGCAGCGATGGTGAGTCATTGGACTTGCCATGAGCAACAAATTTTTTTTAACTAATTAACTTTGCAATTACAGAATATATATAGGTGTAGAACATGAAGTAAATATAGTGCACATGCACTGAGTACAGAACATATCAGGCAAAGACAAAATATATACAATGAGTACAAAACATATTCACAAATGGCAAAAGTGCACACGCACAGTAGTACAGAACATATCAGCAAATCACAAAAAATGTATATGCAATGAGTAGAAAACATGTTAACAAAATGACAAAAGTGCACATGCGCTGTAGTTCAGAACATATCAGCAAATCACAAAATGTATAGGCCATGAATACAAATCATGATAACAAAATGATTTTTAATATGTTACAAGAATTAGGATAGGAAAGGGAAGGATTGCGTCATGGTTGTAGCACTTTAGGTTGCACGCAGCTGCACTGGAAGTCCATATCTTTCTACAGAAGCTCAACACCAAGTGAGGCAATCTAAAGTTCTTTTCCCAGAAGTATTAATCAGCGTAGCCAAGACACTGAAATGCTGTAGTAATATTCCATGTTATCCTTTTGGTAGTACATTAGGTACACCAAACAGTGGGACCATAATAGCATCTCATCGCTCATTGTGGTGCACAGCATGTCGTGTCAACACCACATTCTAGTCTGTTACAGCAACGTAGAATTAGTGCAAAAACCAAATATAGTGCTCCATGATCATGAGGATATACAGGACAAACGGATATTGCAGTAATTCCAGGTAATTAGGTTAGACGGTGAAGGACATTAAGTCACATACTAGTCTTCATTGAGAATTACACTAGTAATGGGTGGCACTCATTGCCCAGTCATTGAACATTTCTGTACCATGTACGTAGTATTACAGAATAACGTTCATGAGTAACTTTACAGAGAACATTGGCACTCATTGCCTAATTACAAACCATCAGAAGTCATTTACAGAGAACATTGGCACTCATTGCCTAATTACAAACCATCAGAAGTGACTTACAGAGAACATTGGCACTCATTGACTAATTACAAACCATCAGAAGTCATTTACAGAGAACATTGGCATTCATTGCCTAATTACAAACCATCAGAAGTCATCATTGAAAATGAGTTAATAAATGGCATAATTAATCTAATTATAGTAAACATTGTCCTCATAGTTCATCTTATTACATTAATCAGTGGCATTCATTTGCCAGTTACAAAGCATTTTTTTGTGCTAGCAATGCATTGCGTTGGGATCGATAATTAATAACAATATTTGCTTTTGAGTTATTGCTGCAAATGAAGATGTGTAACATCATTCGTCATGAATCAGCTGTATCAAGATCATGAAACAAGTAGAGTATATGTAATCACATTCATAAATGACATGGTTTTAATGAACAACTGCTTATAGTACATTAATTTCATGAATAATTTCTCCTGCAAAATATACAAAAATGGATTATTAGACTGAAAGAAGAAACGCATTTTATGCTGAAAAGTAGTGAACTTCGAATTAACAGGTAGTGAAATGTGTATAAAATGTGTTCACTAGCTGTCCTTTCCAAAACCTTCAGTCATCATACTATGCAATACAACACACTGTCAAAACGAACTGCAACAAATACTTAAATAATTACATAGCATAAATACATAACTTCAACAATATCCTCATCTGTAAAGAAAAAACTTCATTATCCATCACTTCATTATCATAACTCCATTATTATCATCACCTGTAAAGAAAAACTTCATTATTCATAACTGCATATTCTTCATCATTATTCATCACCATTCATTATCATCTGCAAAAAAAAAAAAATCACTTCATTATTCATTACACAACTATTCCTTATTTCTAGCATATTTCCTCACTAAAACTAAGATGTGAAGTTCTGTCTGACAGCCTGCATCAATCGCTTCGTATTCTGAAAGAAAAAATTAGTTAAGACTGCTATTCTACGATGTGTATAGTATATTCTTGTTAATGCTTGTTAATTCTGATCCATTTACTCTTCCTCTTAAGGTTTTTGCATCTTCTTTCGTTTATTCCGTAGGTGAAATTCCCATTTCTGTTTAATTTCCCTTACACGTTATTTCTTTCTGAAAATGAACAAAGATTAATGTCTTGCATTTAACTCATATACCCATTAGATAAAAACTGGTTTATAGTAACATAGTTGAGCATACAGCATAGCATGACAGAAAACGTATTATATCAGAAAATATAGACAGTGATGAGAGGCAAAAATGTACCCAGTGTATCACAATGTAGCAGCAAAAAAAAAAAGTAAAGTAGTCACGATGTTGAGATATCATAAGGCAAAAATGTCGAAGTCAACTGGTGTTTGCTATATCTTAACTATTTCATAGTGCATACAAACAAAACAGGAAAACAATCATACATACATAAAAAATGGAAAATGTGCACGGTCTGATGTGTAACGACAAGAAAAGCGACCTGCTAACCTTACCTTGCCGGGCACTTGCCAAGTAAAATACGACAATCATCAGTAAGTATTCATGTGAATGTAATTGCATAAGTGGTCACAAAAATTAGCAAATGGCATTACAGCATGTTAAATCATAAAGTATCTTCATTCAATAAAAGGTTTGATATTCGATATGTGGTGGTTTCCTTTGGTTTTTCTGGTTCTCAAAGTTTCGACGTGTACAACGTTGGGGTGAGGAATGCTGCGAATCCGATATGGACCTGCGTATAGAAGTTCAAATTTACTGCACCTACCTTTTATTTTGTTGGATAGATAGTGTGTACGTACTAATATCTTCTGTCCAACGTGAAAGTCACGGCGTATACAAACCTGTTTTTGCTGTCTTCTCCGGCGCTCTGCGGCACGTTTGATGTTGTTCAGCGCAATGTCAATTATTTCATGGTATCGTAGTCGACGAGATGTAGGGAAGTTTACTAATTCTTTAATTTTGTTATGTGGTTCAACATTTTTCAGTATAACAGACGGAGATAGCATAGTGGATTGATTTGGTATGGAATTAATTACATCCTGGAATGAGAGTATGTGTGTGTCCCAATCAATATGTCTTTTATGGCAGTATATTCTACACAGTTTACCAATTTCTTTCATTAATCGTTCACAAGGGTTCGAAGAAGCATGGTACCTGGATATATAGATCGAAGAAATGTTTCTAGCTCGTAACATACGTGTCCACATAGCAGATCGAAACTGTGATCCATTGTCAGAAATTACTTTCAACACATGCCCTACATGAAATAGAAAATGTTTTACAAATGCTTTCGAAACAGTTTTAGCAGTAGCTTTGCGTAACGGAGTGAAGGTAACAAATTTTGAAGTGAGTTCAACAGCGACAAAGATGTAGCAAAAACCTCTATTAGTTCTGGGAATCGGACCAAAAATGTCTACAGCGGAGAGATGTCTCAATTTAACAGGTACAATGGGATGTAATGGAGGAATATGTGAAGTCGTATCTGATTTAGCTTTCTGGCAGATTTTACATGACGCTAAAACTCGTCGAATACGTTTCTCCATGTTGGTAAAATAACAGTTCTGTCTCAGTATAAGAAAACATTTTGTAGCTCCGTAATGTGCGTAACTTAAATGAGTATACCAGATTAATTTGTTAACAAGTTCATCAGGAATGCATAATAACCAATTATTGCTGTCACGATGAGAACGGCGAAACAGAATATTATTGCGTACAGTGTAATGGTTTCTAATCGTAACATTATTCCTATCTTGCCAAAGGTGTTTAATCTCTTTGCATACGTTGTCTTTATTTTGCTCTTGTGCTATGTCCTGCAATGACGACGAAATAAAATTTTCAAATGCAACTTGTTAAATGTATATGACGCTGAAATTTGCTTTGCAGAAGTTGATTGCGATGTCTTGGTGATTGTTGCCGAGAGAACGAGATAGTGCGTCTGCTACAACATTTTGTGTGCCGGGAATGTGAACAATTGTAAAATTAAATTCGTGCAAATAAAGTTTCCACCTACTTAATCTGTCGTGTGTAAATTTAGCCGAAAGTAAAAAATTGTATCGCTCTGTAGTCTGTGTAAACGGTAGTATGTCTTCCATAAAGAAAATGCCGAAATCTCGTAAAAGCCCAAACAACACATAATGTTTCAATTTCAGCAGGTGACAAAATGCGACTTGCAAATGCGATGTTTTTAATTACTGTAGAGCCATCTTCTTCAATTTCCTGAAAAATATGTATGCCTAAAGCGGTGTTAGAACTGTCGGTAGCAATGGAAAAATTTCTAGTAAGATCTGGGTGCGATAAAAGTGATGCATTCAACAAAGCATGTTTCAGGTTCATAAATTCAGAATGTGCTTGCTTATCCCAGGACCAAATAGTGTTTTTACCTGTCAATTGACATAATCTGGGGGTGTCTAAAGCAGAGTAATGAATAAATTTACGAAAAAAGTTAATTAAACCCAAAAAGCTGCGTAGTTGTTTCTTCGTCGTAGGAACAGTAATGTCACGTAAAGCTTGAAGTTTTTCCGGGTCAAGCGCAATGCCTTCTGCTGAAATTACATGTCCACGAAATTTTATAGAAGTTTTGCCAAAGTGCGATTTATTGAGATTAACTGTGAGTCCTTGTGCATGAAAAGTTTGCGACAGTCGTTCGAGAATCAGATTGTGTTCAGTCCAGTTAGCTTCTGCAATAAGAATGTCGTCTACGTACGTTGTGATTCTGTCTAAGTTCTGTCGGAAGTATTGTGTTCAAACCGCGAATAAAAGCTGCTGAATAAATAGTTAAACCGAATGGTAATTTACAAAATTGATAACAGTCGCCAAAACAGAGGAATGCCGTGTACTTCCTGCAGTTCGGATGGAGCTGAATTTGCCAAAATCCCGATTTCAGATCTAATGTAGAATAAATAGCAGTACCGTGAAATTTCTGTAGTAGTTCCTCTAGTGTCTGTGGTCGATCTGTTTCATTAATAATTATGTCATTGATGTGACGTGAATCAAGCACGAGGCGAAGTGACCCATCCTTTTTCTTAACAATATGGAGCGGGTTTATGTACGAACTAACTGCCGATTCAATAATTCCTTGGTCAAGCATAGCTTGCAATTCTTTCTTAACTTGTTCTCTATGAATATATGGAATGGGATAATGCTTGGCTTTAAATGTGTCGTGCTGTTTAACTTCAATTCATACATAAAACCGGACATAGTACCAGGAATGTTGTCAAAAACTGGAGCTTGCTGTAAAAGAATTTTGTGTAGTTGCGTACGTTCGTTGTCTGTATTTGCACTGCTCTGTTTAACTTTATCAGAAATCGTCTGTATTACGTCATAGTCGGCTTCGTCTGGAGTATTATAGTTGTGTACGTACGTATCTGTGAACAATGTGGAATTACAGTCTATGCTACGTGATACGGAAATGACCTCTGTACAATTAATTGTTTGTTCTTCCGCAGATAAAGAGTGCTGAAATTCTAAAGCCAGTTGTACATTTTCATCCTTTAACATTAAATAGGAATTTTGAAAATCAATAATTGCGTCGTGTTGTACCAGAAAATTCGTACCTAAAATAACGTCTGTTGTCAATAAAGGAACAATCCATAAATTTGAGTGAAATGTGTGACCTGCAATGCAAAATGATAAATGTGTGTGTAATTTAACGTCGACTCCTTTACTCGATACTGCTCCTTTCACTTTCGTTTTGCCTAATCGTAATGTAGGATAGGTATTCTCTTTGTTACACTCATTGAAAGTTTCTTCATTTATTACTGACATAGGTGATCCGGAATCGATTACTGCTGAAAATTTCGATGAACCAATTTTAATTTCTATGACAGGATGTGAAATGGTTTTTTGAACAATTGGTCTTTCCTGCAAAAGAGTGTGTCTGATGTCGTCAAAAGTAATCTCTAGTAGCTGTAGATGTAGAAAGTATGCAGCAGACTATAAAATAAATAAAAAAATATATTGTTATTTAAATATTAATTATTCTATCTGTATGATGGTGATTGTGATTTCAATTGTATTTGCTTATCTGGAACGTGGACGTTTAATTATTCGGTATCAGACGCTTGACAATGGCTTTTTCGTAAAGGCAATGTTACTCATAGTTGACCGTGAAATAAAACTGAATAATCGGACTTCGTAATTAAATCGTTTCCAAAGACTGCTGCGGTAGGTGCGGACTCATAATCTAAATCTCAATATTACAATAATTTGCCAGCCATGCCAATACGTCGTACAGAGGTGATTGTCCACTAAACATAAAAAAGTTACACAGTTAGTTAAATCAGATATATTCAATGAATAAACCTACAGTTCATAATCCTACTTACTTTTATAAATATAAATTCTTTACAGAATCGAGTGCCTAGTGTGGTTGCAACTCGCAGTATTCCTCTATAACATGAAATATGGCGGTGTGCCAGACAATAAAATAAAATACGTGCTTCTCGCACCACTTCAACCAGAGCTCTCTCTTTCTTAATCAAACATAAGAGTAACGTAATTGTGCTTTTGTTTTATCAGCGACACAGCGCTACAGTTGTGTGCCATAGGCTTTATTTATTTGTCACTGGTCATTTATTTAATTAGTATTTCGCGTTTCCGCGGAAACTCACGCTCGGCATGCAAATGTGCCTTTATATTGCCCCCTGAATTGCGAGGCGAAAGGACACACCTGCAGGCGAGCAATTCACCTAAAGGCACAAGAAAATCTAAGTTATCTACAACTATTTACATGACTTACATTACACATTATACACATTATATACAAAATTTGAATGACGCGGGTGCGCCGTAAAAGTTCTTATGTTGGCAGATAGAGTGCACGCATGCGCAGAAGCGTCTGTGTAACTGCGGCACTGCCGTTATATCGTACAGTTAGATCACGCGGCACAGTATTGCAGATCATATTGTTCGTGTGCGCGCGTTTTTCAGTCGTTGCACAAAGAAAATATTCAACCAAGATTACATATGAAGACTACATTCTATGACATACATTCTATGACAGGTAACTTAGTTTTAAATTTACAATATTTGTTATAACACAATACAACTTAGATTGTTGAATGTTCTTAGTTACATAGTATTGTTTTGAAATACTTCAAAGAAAAATGTCCGTACTTTTCAGGTGCGTTGACCTATACACATCGTGTCGTTATTACAGTTCATATTCCTCCGCTGCACAATAATTTTTTACAGGTTAGTATCGTCGTGGTAAAGTTTTTTGATCACAGTAACATCATTGTATAACAACGTGATTAATACATAAGCGTGTCCATTTCCCATTTCCATTATAGTCGTAGTGATGCAGTTGGTTGTGACTAAAAGCATTGCTTATTACAGATCAGACGTGACCCGTCGAGTAATTGGTCCACGTGTAGTTCGTTTTTTACATTCCGTGGAAGCTTGGTTGCAGAACCTCGGACGGCACATAGCTGGCGTCGATCCTTGGACAGTCCAGGTAAGAGTGTCCGTCACATTTCGAGAACATTTCATTCCCTGAAGTTCCAACCAAAATTCTTCCACCCGTCGTGTTGTTTTCTGGACAGGCACTTTGTGTCCATTTAATCCAGTTAATATCTTGAAGTTAGGTACTGTAGTAATGTCACTAGACGATGCACGAATTATGCACTTCACATTTTCAGTTTTTTTGCTGAATATAGCTCACCTAAATGTTCATAGTTATTAATCAAAGAAATCGTTCATCGCGTTTACATAGGTACGATGCATAATGAGTGGCATTAACCGTTTCCTTCACATAGGTTTCTGCGTAGTTGCAGAGTTAGTAATGTTCGTTAATGTCCGTGAACAGAGGTTCAATATGCAATGTCTTTTTGGCACTCGTTTTGTTCAAATTTTTACATAATAACAGTTACATGCAACCCAATCATGAAATTCTTTATTAATATTTTGGAAATGAGCTGTGGCATCTGATTGTAAGATGTCAGTCAGGTGTTGTTCAACATTGTCAAATTTATTCTGTACGTCAGTAATTCGTTTTTCAAGGTTGTCATGTACTGAAGGATATGTTTGAATTTGTTCAGTAAGAACTTCACACGTGACATTAAGGTTTTTTACTTGTGTCTGTAAAAGTGCTACGTCAGTTGTAGTCTTTTCTTGTCTCGTATTAAGCTGGGAAAATTTAGTACTGAGTTCAGTCATCTGTTTGGTCAGTGTGGCGTCTATAAGTTCCACACGTTTACACAAAGTGTCATTACCTATCTTGATTGCTATGAGATCAGATTTGATTTCGTCATTTTGTGTTTTTAACTGTTCATTTTGTGTCTCTAATTGTGCCTTTAAGGTTGCCATGTTTTCGGCGTTCTGTTTCCTTATGGTTGCCATATTTTCTGCGTTTTGTTTCATTAGCATTTGTAACATGTCGGCAATGTTTACCGTTTGCAAGGTCTCTGCCCCCGCCGCGTCATTAGACGTGACGTCATGCATTAACATGGGCTCTGATTGAGATTTTGAAATTTTTGTAGTGGACGGCCTATTGTCAAAATTTTCGTCAACACTTGCGTCAATGTTTGATGAATCGTCACTACCGGTTGCTGTCGTAAAGTCATTTTCTAACACTTGTCTCACGTCCGAGTCGGATTGCGTCTGAATAGTACGTCCTTGCTGTTCCATTTTTGCGTATTGTTTTCTAGTTATTACCATGCCACACGTGATATATGTTTCAAGAAAATTTTTGACACTGATTTTAAAATAAAATGTAGTTGAGCATGAATCGCTCGTAGCAACAATGGCTGTCTGTTAATTTAAAAATATAAACTGAATTTGAGATTATTGATAATGGCTGCTGGCCATGTTACATGATATCGTACAGAAGTCGGCCATATTGTACACTCGTGTATTGGTATTGTTGCATACGTTATTGTTTAGGGAAAAGTACTGAGAATGAAATTTATCACTGAAACTGTTATGCGGAAAAGAAACACTACAGAATTTACTGAAAAGCTAATACACTGAATTATACGTCTGGTCAAGCCTGCTAATGCAAAGATGCTGCATCTTACCTTATTTTGCTGGAAGCTTCTTTGCGTCTTCCGGCAAAATTTCAGAATTGGAAAATATCTTCAGATTTTGTTATCTCTCATACATTGACGTCCAGGTCCAGAAAGTTGTTTTTTTACATGAAACAAAGAGAACAATGTAACAAATGACAAAATAACAAGTCCTGTCACGGTCGCCAATATAAAATAAATAAAATAAATAAAAATTATATTGTTATTTAAATATTAATTATTCTATCTGTATGATGGTGATTGTGATTTCAATTGTATTTGCTTATCTGGAACGTGGACGTTTAATTATTCGGTATCAGACGCTTGACAATGGCTTTTTCGTAAAGGCAATGTTACTCGTAGTTGACCGTGAAATAAAACTGAATAATCGGACTTCGTAATTAAATCGTTTCCAAAGACTGGTGCGGTAGGTGCGGACTCATAATCTAAATCTCAATATTACAATAATTTGCCAGTCATGCCAATACGTCGTACAGAGGTGATTGTCTACTAAACATAAAAAAGTTACACAGTTAGTTAAATCAGATATATTCAATGAATAAACCTACAGTTCATAATCCTACTTACTTTTATAAATATAAATTCTTTACAGAATCGAGTGCCTAGTGTGGTTGCAACTCTCAGTATTCCTCTATAACATGAAATATGGCGGTGTGCCAGACAATAAAATAAAATACGTGCTTCTCGCACCACTTCAACCAGAGCTCTCTCTTTCTTAATCAAACATAAGAGTAACGTAATTGTGCTTTTGTTTTATCAGCGACACAGCGCTGCAGTTGTGTGCCATAGGCTTTATTTATTTGTCACTGGTCATTTATTTAATTAGTATTTCGCGTTTCCGCGGAAACTCACGCTCGGCATGCAAATGTGCCTTTATAAGACCTCAGCAGTTACTGTGGCTAGGACAGTTGCAAAGTCTAAGAGAAAGAAGAAGGTTCTGCTGTTAGGTAGTTCTCATGGTAGAGGTGTAGGCCAGCAGTTGCAGGAAGTTTTGGGGAGTGAGTACCAGGTCACCAGCATTGTGAAGCCTAATGCAGCATTGGCTCAGGTGACTTAACATAGGGGGGTTATGTAGGGATTTTACTAAAGAGGATCAGGTAGTGATTGTGGGTGGGGCTGGTAATAGTATTGATAGGGATGGGGAGTATGACACAGATGGTGATCTGGAAAAGATATCCACTCAGACTGGCAACACGAATGTGCATTTCATGGAACTGTTTCAGCGTCACGATCGGCCTCATCTTAATACAGCCGTCAGGCGTAATAACATGAGACTTGGGGGTGCGCTGATGACAGAAGGCATGAGTCACATTTCAGTGGTGTCGGTGGAGTCTATCAGTAGGACGGGTTTCACTAGACATGGCCTGCACCTCAACAGGTATGGGAAAGGGAGGTTGGCAAAACTTATAGGTGACAGCATAGGTGGGGGTGGTGGGATCACTCATGGGAAAATTCCGGTAGTTGTGGGTGTTAGAGCTGTACCTTTTTTAGATTGAAGTCCGCTGATAGGTATTCCTGCTTAAGGGAAGTCTCTCTAACAAAGAAACCACTTTCTACAAAGCTTGGGTATCCGATTAATGAGGGAATTAGTATATTTCATCAAAATATACAAGGTATTAGAGATAAAGTTAGTGAACTGCTTATAGATGTTGACTCTGAAATTATTGGTATATCTGAACACTTCTTAAATAAGGAGATAATTCAGAGGCTTCCTTTACCAGGATACAGGTTGGCTGACAGCTTTTCTAGGAGCTCTTTGCGGTGTGGGGGAGTAGCCATGTATGTGAAAAACGGTATCCCATTTGAGTCGATGTTTCAAAGTACTGCACTGAAAAGGTGTTTGAATGTTGTGCAGGTGTGGTTAAATTTAACGGAGCTAAACTTCTTACTCTTGTTATTTATAGATCCCCAGACTCCGATTTCACAACATTTTTGCTAAAGCTAGAGGAGGTTCTTGGTTCACTTTATAGGAAATACAAAAAGTTAGTTATATGTGGTTACTTCAATATTAATTGTATAAGTGGTTGTGCAAGGAAAAGAATGCTGGTAGACCTCCTTAATTCATATAATCTTATGCAAACCGTATTCTTTCCAACGAGAGTGCAAGGGAACAGTAGAACAACCATAGACAATATTTTAGTTCATTTGTCATTATTAGAAGGGCATTCTGTTAGCAAAAAGGTGAATGGCCTTTCAGATCATGATGCACAAATTTTAAGTCTAAAAGATTTTTGTGCTGCAACACATGTTAAAATAGTTACCAACTTTTTAGGAAAGCTGATCCAGTTGCTGTACAGACTTTTGTAAACCTTATCAAGGAACAAGAGTGGCAAGATGTTTATAGCACTGATACAGTAGACGATAAATATAATGCTTTCCTCAAGACTTTTCTCGTGCTCTTTGAAAGTTGCTTTCCGTTAGAACGTTCAAAACAGGGTACTAGCACAAACAGGCAGCCTGGGTGGCTGACTAAAGGGATAAGAATATCTTGTAGAACAAAGTGGCAATTATATCAAAACGTTAGAAACAGTCAAAATCTAAATGCAGCAGCCCATTACAAACAGTATTGTAAGGTGCTTAAAAAAGTTATTAGGAAGGCAAAAAGTATGTGGTATGCAGATAGAATAGCTAAGTCGCAGGATAAAATTAAAACCATATGGTCAGTCGTAAAGGAAGTGGCTGGTCTGCAGAGACAGGTCGAGAATATAGAATCAGTGCGTAGTGGGGATGTCCGTGTTACTGATAAGTCGCATAGATGTACAGTACTTAATAATCACTTTCTGAATATAGCAGGTGAACTAAATAGAAACCTAGTCCCAACAGGGAATCATATAGCGCTCTTAGAAAAAAGTGTTCCGAGACTGTTACCTGAAATGCTCCTCCATGATACTGACAAGAGGGAGATTGAGTTAATAATTAAATCACTAAAGACCAAGAACTCTCATGGATATGACGGGGTATCTAGCAGAATACTGAAGTATTGTTCCACGTATGTTAGCTCAGTACTTAGCCATATCTGTAACTTTTCCTTTAGGAGTGGTCGGTTTCCTGACCAATTAAAGTACTCGGTAATGAAGCCACTTTATAAAAAGGGAGACAGGGATAATGTTGACAATTATAGACCTATTTCTATGCCATCGGTGTTTGCTAAAGTTATCGAGAGGGTTGTATACACAAGGTTACTGCAGCATTTAAATTCACATAATTTGCTGTCAAATGTACAGTTTGGTTTTAGAAATGGCTTAACAACTGAAAATGCTATAGTCTCTTTTCTCTGTGAGGTTTTGGACGTATTAAATAAAAGGTTGCGAACGTTAGGTCTTTTCTTTGATTTAACGAAGGCCTTTGACTGTGTTGACCACAAAATATTACTGCAGAAGTTGGAACATTATGGAGTAAGGGGAGTAGCTTACAATTGGTTCGCCTCCTACTTTAAGAACAGAAAGCAGAAGGTAATCCTCCGCAATATTGAGAGTGGTAATGATGTTCAGTCCCAATGGGGCACTGTTAAATGGGGCGTTCCCCAAGGGTCGGTGCTGGGGCCACTGCTGTTTCTTATTTATGTAAATGATATGCCTTCTAGTATTACAGGTGATTCAAAAATATTTCTGTTTGCTGATGACACAACCTTGGTAGTGAAGGATCTTGTGTGTAATATTGAAACATTATCAAATAATGTAGTTCATGATATAAGTTCGTGGCTTGTGGAAAATAACTTGATGCTAAATCACAGTAAGACTCGGTTTTTACAGTTTCTAACCCACAATTCAACAAGAACTGACATTTTAATCAGACAGAATGGGCATGTTATAAGCGAGACGGAACAGTTCAAGTTCCTAGGCGTACGGATAGATAGTAAGCTGTTGTGGAAAGCCCATGTTCAGGATCTTGTTCAGAAACTAAATGCCGCTTTATTTACCATTAGAGCAGTATCTGAAATAAGTGACATTTCAACACGAAAAGTAGTCTACTTCGCATATTTTCATACGCTTATGTCATATGGTATTATTTTTTGGGGTAATTCTTCTGATTCAAAAAGGGTATTTTTGGCTCAAAAACGGGCTGTTCGAGCTATGTATGGTGTAAGTTCGAAAACCTCTTGTCGACCCCTATTCAATAGTCTGGGAATTTTGACATTGCCCTCACAGTATGTATTTTCTTTAATGTCGTTTGTTGTTAGCAATATTAGCTTATTCGCAAGAGTTAGCAGCTTTCACTCAGTTAATACTAGGCAGAAATCAAATCTGCATGTGGAATGCACTTCCTTGACTCTTGTGCAGAAAGGAGTGCAGTATTCTGCTGCATCCATTTTCAATAAGCTACCACAAGAACTCAAAAATCTTAGCAGTAGCCCAAACACTTTTAAGTCTAAACTGAAGAGTTTCCTCATGGCTCACTCCTATTCTGTCGAGGAGCTCCTGGAAGAGCTAAAAAATTAAGCAAATTACAGTGTTACTTTCTTGATTTTCTTTATTTAAACTAACGACTTGTGGCCTGAATATGTTTCTTATATTTCATTTTATCTGTTTCTACAATCGTGTTATAATTTCATGTACTGACTCGTTCCATGACCATGGAGACTTCTCCTAATTGTGGTCCCACAGAACAATAAACAAATAAATAAAAATAATAACATTTTCGTGAACAACATTCTGCGTGTCAAAGGTAGTGCTTGTGTTACTGGAAGATGCGACCTGTAAATTATCTAGTCAAATTCTATCTGACGTGTTATTTTCTGGAGGATACTGTGGCATTTTGACTATTTGAACTATTCTGTTATTTCTTCCAGACGTATTACGGTCTGGATGATACCTACTGTCTGGTTCATTCATGAGAATATGTTGTTGCTGATCATTTTGCTGCTGGTAAGACCGACTGTTATTAAACGTATGTTGATAATTGTGCTCATTGTTTTTACGTCTGTCGTGATAGTCATTTCTATACAGCGCATTGCGATAGGAATTGAAGTACTGTGTTTTCTGCACGTAGTTATTTCCTTGCTGGCGTGCGTTACTATTTGTTGTAGCTGGGACTATACGTGCATGCGGCGAAACATTAAAGTTTGGTTGACCTTGTAGGCTGCATTGTTGGTTATGTATGCTAACCGGCTGGCTTTCATGCTGTTGCGGTGAAAAACGTCTATTGTTACCAAAATGGGGTTCCTGTTGCTGATAATTTTGACGATACTGATAATTAAAATTTTGCCTGTTATTAAAGTTCCGGTTGTTGTCGTTCCTAAAGCGTCTATTACCTTTGCTATTGAAATTGCATGGCTGATCGTAATTACTGTATGTTTGTTGACCTTGGTTATTATATGAAAAACTTTTGTTCACAAAGGAATAATCCGATTGCTGTACTTCTAAAAGTTGTAACAGATCTCTGAATGCCGAAATATTTTCCTTCTGTTGACCCGTTAAAAGTGACAATGACCATGGTAATTTAGAAATGCATAATTGTATAAGTGCAGATTCAGTGTATGGTTCACTTAAGTACTGATTTTGTTGGACCATGTGCTCAAAAAATTGCGTGACATTGGGAAAATTTGAGTTCTCATAATTCGGTAAACTAATTAGTTGATCCTTAATTCCGCGCTGTGTCGTCTTCGACCAATATGCTGACAGAAAAGCATTCTGAAACTCTTCTACTGAATAGCATTGCCTCGCGATTGGTCTCATACGAATTGCCGGTTCGCCTTCCAAAAAACTGCAAATAAATTCAAGTTTATGTGTTACAGGCCAAGTCGGTGGAAAAGCAAAGCTAAATTGTTGTATCCAATCCAGTGGGTGAATCTGTGTTCTGTCATTTTTAAATACTTTAAATTTTCTCACTGATAGAAAATGCTTATAATCAAAATTATCGTCTCTGCATGACTGAACAGGTTCAGGATTGTATGGGAATCTATTTGACTGTGACTGTTTGGAATCTAACTCACGTACTCTCTGTTGATTACCTAAATTATACTGGCTGTGTGAGTGTGAGAAATGTTCGGAATTCGCTGTATGCTGTGACGTGTTATTAACTGAAATATTTTTTATCTCTGTTATCTCTTGTTGTAAACTTGACAATTTTCTATGTAATGCATTATTAGACGAATCTATCTCACTGATTGTCTGCTGTAGATTTTGGAATTCAGGTGTTTGGTTAAACGAAACCGGTGAAGTATCGTCTGGTTTGCTATCATTATTATTTTCAATAACATCAATACGACTGGCCAATTCATCACATTTTTCAGTCAGTATTTTTACCTGATCGTCGTTTTTAGTGTCAGAAGCATTAATTTGTTCTTGTATTTTACGTGTGGTTTCGCTCAATTTTTTAACGTCAGCTTTGATGACATCGGAATCTTGTGTTAGTTCTAATTGTTCGAATCTGTCTGTCACTGTCTGAATATCTGCTGTGTGTGTATCTGTTTTTGATTTAAGATCAGAAATTTCATCATGCAACTCGGTGTTCAACTGTTTGATGGTATTAATTTCGTCGGACACTGTAGCAATATTGTTGTCTACGTATGTTTTTGCTTTCGCAAACAATTTACGTTTATCTTCCTGCCTCTGTGCGGTGATTGTTTCCATGACTTGTTTTACTTTATTCTGATCCTGTATAAATTTACGGAAACGCGTATCACTGTTTTGTAGGTGAAGATTAAAACGTTCGTCAATTTGAGTGTTCTGTTGGTCGAATTTCGCGTCTATCTTTGCATCCATTGTGCTCGAAAGTTCTGCTGTCATTAGCTTAAACTCGTCGCGTAATTGTGTTGCCTTCTCAGAGCATTGTTTACTGACTGCACTAATTTCGTCTCTAAGTGATTCTGTTGCGGCTGTTTGCATATCCCTTAATTCTTGAGCAACAGATCTAATTTCTTCACTACTTTTCCTAGCACAAGCCTCAATTTCCTCACGTAATTGTTCTTTAGTATCATGACATTATGCGGCAACGGCCGTAATCTGTTCACTATGCTGTCTGGAATTGTCTAATTTTTCATTCAACTGTTTGGAAGTGTTGTCTAGTTTTTCATTAATTTGTTTGTTGTTTTCATTAAGGTTGTCTTGTTTTTCATTAAGTTGTTTCAAACTTTCCCTAAGTTGTTTGTTATCTTCACTCTGTTGTTTGGAATTTTCACTAAATTGTTGTTTGAGATTCTCGTTTTGTTTTTCATTCTGTTGTTTGAAATTTTCATTAAGTTGTTGTAGCAATATTGCCATAATTTGATCCAATCCAAAATTAGCATTTCTATTCTCTGTGCTGTTTGATGGTGTACCTGCAATTGTCACGTTTTGTGTATCCATTTGGATATTCTGTGATTCTTGAAAAGGTTTCCCAATCGGATGTGCACTGTTAGTCACTAAATCGGAATTAAATAAATCCGACGCATTATGATTACACTGTTCATTTTCATTAGACAAATTTGTCTGTTCATTACGTAAATTTTGCAAACCGGTCGTGTTGAGCTGGGCAGCGCTCATTGCAACAGAACGCCCCGCATCATCAATTGTCGTCAAATTAACAGAGGACCCAACTAAGTTCGTCTGCTCATCACTATGATCAAAATCAACATTAGTGGTCAGTACACACTGATTGTCCGTAAATGGAGGATTGTCGTTACACTGCGTGTCGCAAGTACTATCGGTCAAGTTGTTCAATTCGGTTATTTCACTCACTATACCTCGCGATGCACTATTAACAGTTTTTCGCGGCATTTTAACACTAATCACAATTATTCACAAATGAAACAAAGACAATGCAAAATCCAACAAATACTATTACGACAAAGAGCAACAAATTGCCGATGATCTGTGGAAGAAAGTGACAAAGTTAGTAAAAGCGTTGCGCCAAGTGCTAATTACATTTAAGTAAATAAGAGCAGATATCTGACTACTTCTCAAAAGATTCTCAAAGAAATACGATCCTGGTCCGGATGTCGCCAAGTGTAACCTCCCCGCAGAAATAAAAGTCAATGATAATAAAGAAATGAGCCAAATGTTAACTCCCCACAAAAATTAAGGAATGAAAATTGACCATAAACCAACAACTACATTACTTAAATAGTGAACCAAGACCCAAATGGAACCTCTCAGAAGAAATAATAATATCTGGTAAATTTTATAAGGACAGCAGCGCTGAACCACGTCCCTGTGAAATAATTAAACCAAAATTCTTACCTCAGTAAAACTGCATCTATATCTGCTCTTATTTTTCGGCATAGCTTCGTGCAATGCTGGCTTATATTTAATTTTGATTCTTGGAGGGAATGCATAGGAAATATTATTTGGCTTGAAATGAATCTTTTTCTTTAGATGAGTTACTTTTATAAAAAGTTATTATTGGGGCATCATTTTGAACAAATTAATTACAATTAACATACGTTATTAGCTGTGCGCAATGCTGCTTCATTACCTTCTACAATAATATACATATCGTCCACCACATTCCTGACCATACTCGTGGGCAGAGCACACCGCGGACGCATGCCGACCCGCTACACACTAGCACTGACTGAGTACAACTATCCAACTGTCTACTCCCTCTGCCGACTCGCCACACACTAGCACTGTCGTCTCGCGCGGTGAAGCGCAGACTAGCCACGATAAATAACTCTCTGGTCAGAGATTCTGTCATGCTCCGCCATCGCTGGTAATGAATACATATGAAACGTACGCGTTTCAATACACTCACAAAATTACTGTTATTTAAAGTGTTTCTTGAGTAAAATGTTTGAAGTTACAAGGATGTACCGCTTTTGTCTAGCAGATTTTCTAAAAGTTTTGTTGGTTTAAATACCCCATGTGCCTGAAGATTTTTGCTAACCGAATAGCAGAGGTTATAGCTGATGTTGGTGCAATATGATTTTCGCACTCTTCTGTTTTTGACAATGTGCCATAAGAGTATTGCAAAGTTCAAATAAATAATGTATTGATGCTCGTTTCTTGCAAAAGAAATATATTGTCCCGCTTAAGAGAAACAACATGTGGGGATGTTATGTTAAGATATAAACATGTTGAGCCCTATTTTAAAACAAATTTGGTTTTCTTTGCTGTAATTTGCTTCCAATCACTGCGGCTCAAATCCTAACGAAATGATCACTGAACAAAAACATACATAAGCAGTATTAATAGTCTTTCGATAAAAATTCTGAAGGGACAGGCACAAATCTGCTTAACGGAAGCAATTCTAAAAGGCTAAATGAAAACATAGAAAGACTTTATAAACAATAAAAATAACTTGGATGTCGTCATGACTTAAAGAGCAGGAACGAGAAAGGAAGAAGTGAGAAAGTTTTCAGGGGACCGACGTTATCCCGTCCAGTTAGGCATCAGTTAAAAGACTTTCATGTTTCCAGAATGAGATTTTCACTCTGCAGCGGAGTGTGCGCTGATATGAAACTTCCTGACAGATTAAAACTGTGTACCGGCCCGAGTCTGGAACTCAGGACCTTTGTCTTTCGCTGCAAGTGTCCTACCTTTTTTTTTCGATACAGTTCGTTGCATTTGGTCGGGGCGGACGTCACAAGACATCCGTTCAAATTGATCGTTGGTTCCTTGACTCAGTTTTTTTTATTACAGAGAGCACGCAGCCCTCTGACCGAACACGCTAAACTACCGTGCCGGCATAAAAACTGTGTGCCGGACCGTAATGTGTGGCCCGACCGGGACACGAACCCTCCATCTGAGCTACTCAAGCACGATTCACGACCCCTCGTCACAGCTTCAGGGGTCGTAAGTAGTGGTTGGGTAGCTCAGAGGGTAGAGCACTTGCCGCGAAAGGCAAGGTCCCGAGTTCCGGCACACAGTTTTAATCTGTCAGGAAGTTTGACTTTCATGTTTTTGTAGCATGATATTCTACCAGCCTCTTTTTCAATTTTAAAACGATTCGTTGTACCATCCTCTAGTTTTCGGCCACTGCAGGTTCGTCTTCAGATGGTGACACAGGAACATAATTTTCTGTGCCATGAGCATGTAGAGGTTAGGGTCGTGGTGACTGCTTTGCGGCTTGTTGCCTATGACAAACTCATTCCGGTAATGTACATTTTATCCAGCTTATACATGCACGCAGTATTTAGGTGGACTTGGTATTACAGTAAACAAACATTGAATATTATTGTAACGTTTCCAGCTGATACTGATCTTGCGGTGGCTAGAAACTAGTTAATGGTACAGAAAATAAATCCCATCAGAAATTCAAAAAGCGACTAGTTGCATATCATACGTACACAAACAGCCAATTTAAAAACTCACTTCAGAATTTACAGCTGCATACAGCAATCAACAAGAAGCGTTATTTACGCGTTACTTCACAATATATGCTATATTTAGAATTCTATTAATAATTTTGAATAGGTATCAGATATACGTAAAATGGGCAAGAGAAATGACATTCCTTAGGACACAATGAAATTTTTACACATTAGGGGTGGCAAAAAGAAAAGGAGAAAGACTGAAAGGCTGTTCTCGTCTTAGACAAGAAGTTCACGATTCGGTATGAACTTCAAAGCGATGCAGTAGACTATTCTGCGCGCCGGATGGCTATTTAGAGCTCAGCGGGTGGGAGTATTCATGTGTTTCAGTCCGCTGCCTTGATGATTGACAGGCCACTGATCACTGGCGTTAGGCCGAAGGATAACAAACACGGCTCCGGCTGCGTAGCGGAAGTTGTCGTTTCGAAGAATTCGATGACAGAGTTCTAAAGTTACTGCCGCCAAAGGTAAACCAGGACTATCCATCATCGGTTTGTTAACAATTTTAGACTGACAGTTGCGTCATGCAGTACAGCGCTGCCATTTTTCGTTTGAAATTGATCTTTCTTTGGCACACATCTGTACAGGTTCCATGAAGGCATTATATCTTTTATATTAGGTGGACCATAACAATACTATAACAAATAAAACATTTAATCCTACTCAATAATCTTATCGAAATCCTACATCTGAGCGGGTAAATCAATAAGATGAAAAACATCTAAGTAGAATCGAATAGTTTTTTCTGTGTCCTAATTGCATAGTGTGCTTCCGATTAGCATCTTTCATCATACACTTCCACGAAGTTCTTAAGTTCTCTGTTTTTATTGGTAGTAGTTGTACTATATACTCACTCGATCAGTTACCTAGTAAAATCTGCCGATCTGTACACAATTCAAAATTTATTCTTTTCGCAAATCGTTTGACTACCTTTACCAAAAAAGTATTTAATTTATTTGTTTAATTTCTTTGTTTTGTTTTTGTCTGCGTCACTCTTAATACCATTCAGTGCATTAGTTCTATGGTACCCTGCTATACTGAATTTTTTGCTAACAAGACACACTTGCTATGATCTCGGTTGAACAAGTTTTCTGATTAAAATCAGCCCCTTACAAATCTGCAAAATTATCTACATTCCTACAGAAACACCAAACCAGGGTTACTTTTAAATATCTGCAGTGAAGTCTTGAAAGACTTCTTATTAAATCTCCCTACCGACATTTATTTTATGCATATCCTGTATCGCCCACATCGTGTTTCGTCGTTGTATTAATTACATTAGTGTTTTTAGTGGCCTGTTGTGTTCCAAAAGTCTGTATTATTTGACATCGATCATATTTTACAGAGCATAATGCTAGAACTGGACGTTCCGTGCTACGGACGTATCTCTCTGGAATAAGTAACCAAAGATGTATATTTGAGGACTCTGTGTGAAGCGATTACAGAGATCGGACGTGTTTTATGTTGGAGAAATTTTGCTATTGTTGTGAGACGCTATTAAGCTCCATTGTGAATGTTTAGTTAGCCGATGGTACAATAAACAAATTCGAGAAAATAATACGCATTCAGGGTGTGTATTTATCAATTTATAAAAGATTTGACAAACATTCTTCAGATACCACATGACGTAGATCTATCGCAGGTGCAGTGTGGAATGATAGTGCGACCCTGCATCTTTTCATGGCCAATATTCTTCGAAAGAATATCTCAGCAGCAATAAATTTTTCGTTGATAAAAAAGTTGGACACATCGATCCATACGCATCATACAACATAGCACCTAGCTATGCCGAACGATCTTCGTAGCGAAATAAACATTTTGGAGTTTTCAGGTGGAACAGTTCCAACGAGGAGTATCAGCGAGATCGACGCTGCGGGACATATATCTAGCTCTCCTGTGGCATCTAAAGCCAAAGAATTATATTCTTTATCTTTTAAAATACTGAATCTAGAACCTAAATAAAACCACTGGAAATCATAACTAAAAATACCAAAAATAAATAAAAAGTAGAGAACTTTCTTAACCAAAACTTCTTAAATAAATAAATTAATTAATTAAAATATAATAAAATGGCGTCCCAGTAAAGGATTATTTCCGTATTTTCTTCAGCACTAGTCATAGACACTTATTTGGTGCATTCTTTTCAGTTTTCAGGAGGGATTTTTATATGAGATAGTGTAATTAAGTGTGTACAAACATATAGGTATTTTGTTTTTTCAAATTTTGTTATGGTAAAAACTAGATCACAATTTTAATTGTTGATTGACCCATATATATATTGTGCATGTACTAATCCATATATTGTGCGCGTGTTTCATGTATAATTGGTGGAATCCGGACGTGTGAGCTGAGCAGTCCCGATCCCCACCGCAGAACTTCACGTCGCTGCAATCTGGGTAAGGCAAGCACACACAGCTATCAGCAATCTCACTTCAATTTGGTCTTTTAAGCTGAATAGTCTCAATCTGTACAGTGTAATATAGTTCAATATTTTCACTCCATTTCCCTATTTTCTTCAGCACTAGTCATACACACTTATTTGGTGCATTCTTTTCAGGAGGGATTTTTACATGAGATAGTGTAATTAAGTGTGTACAAACATACAGGTATTTTGTGTTTTCTAATTTTGTTATGGTAAAAACTAGGTCGCAATTTCAAATGGATAAAGTGTCAGATGTTCAGGAAATTGGTGAAAATACGAGTGTAGAGGAAACAGCAGCTTCGTTTCAACAGGAGACAAATCCTATGGCTCAAATCTTAGAACAACTAAGACTTTTGTCAGTATCGGTAACGATTATGTCAGGCGTGGTACAAGCAGTATCACAAAAGCAGGAAGACATGTCACAGAAGCAAATTGATTTGTCGTTGGTGGTACTAACAGTATCACAAAGGCAAGCAGACTTGTGTCAAAAGCAAACAAACATGTCAGCTGCAATTCAGGCATTAGTTAGTCACCAACACCAAATCTCAAATGAGGTAACCGAGTTGCGAGATGCGCAAAAGCAGTTTCCTTTGGAAATCAAAAGGATTGCCGAAGAAATGCAAAACATGAAATCGAAGCAGGAGGAAGTAGAAACTTCCGTAGTGGAATTAATATAAACTGTGACTACCATAGCTTCTGGATGTGATCAATTGATACGAGAGAATTTCAGTAAACATCAACAGGATTTCTCAAATAAATTAGATGAATGGGCATCCGCTAAGGAAAATCAGGTGATGCTATGTATAGATGCAAGTATGAAAGAAGCGGTAAGCAAATTGCCTATTGATAGCTTCCCAATTGCAGAAAATATTAAAGAAGGCAGTAAAGAGGTAAAAGAACAATTAGGGGCGAATTTTAAACAATGGAAGGACGAAATGGTCCATTCTGTTGAAAGTATGTCCAGAGATATGGAACAGATGCGAGGAGCAGTAAAAGACTGTTGAAACGAGCTGCGTGAAGTAGAACGAATGCAGGACTCAAGCCAGGAATAATGTTATGGTAACGGACATGCTTCGCCGGAGGGAAATATAACGGAAAGCATGCAGAGCCGCAAGCTAATAATGTTGTGTACGCTGCAATGATAATGGAGGAAAAATTGTTGAAACATAGGCAGTTTCAGACGTTCTCACCTGGCCGAAAATCCATAAACGCGGATTTCGTGGACTGAAGCGCAAAAGATCAGTTACGTTTCAGAACATATTCAAGGTGATGGTGCGTTGTCGTCCACGGATATGGTGGATACATGCGAAACGTACGAGGAATTTGAGCTGGCGTTTCTTGCTAAATATTGGTCACGGGCTGTGCAAGAAAGATTAAGAAAAGAGGTCTTTAACCCGGAGCCGTTCTGTGTAAAAACAGGATGTCTACGGCGATACTTTGAGAAGTATTTAAATAAAACAAGAACTGGGATGAACCTATAACGCACAAGGATATTCTGCGGATTTTGAAGGCGAGACTTCCGGCTGGGACGAGAGAGAAGTTAATACACGCATCGGAGGAGAATTTAGAAGAATTAACGTGTCTTTGACTCCACTGATGTGATCCAAGAAAATATCAAGCCAAGACCAGACAGACACAGCATGTACTCGCTGTCGAATAACGCTTAGGCAGCCGAGCGAGCAATCAGTTGATTCAGGAGACAAATGCAAATTGCGCTCCGCTGCACTGCAATAATTACGACCAACACCGTAATCCACGTAGCGGTAACAGAAACAATTTCAGATACGGGAAAAACAGAGAATCGACACGACAGAAGGCACAATCCAGGATATAATGTGAATTCGAATTCTAAGAATAGGCAAAACAATAATAGGCAGATACAATCTTCTGTGCCGATGGATAATGACTGAAGGCAACGAACACCAGTTAGTACGAAAGTGAGAGAGGTCGCGGTTCATGCAAATGAATCGCGCTCGGAAAACTGATTCCGACCGAATCGTGCCCCGGTGGAGCGGTCGAGGAAAGGTACAGGGGCTATGAGCAGAATGTAAATATGACGAGGTACAACGAAGGAAGATTAATAAAAGAGGAGCTTTGTGCTGACGCAACTAAATATATGGGGGAATACTCATCGGAACCCATTTCTACAGTAAAAGTTGAAATAGAGGGTATTCCAGTAACGGTAGTTTTGGATACGGGCGCACCAGTAAACGCAAAGTCAATGAGTTTATTTAATAAAATAATGAAGAAGACCCTGTTACCGACATTTCCTGCGCAACGTTTTAAATTAGTAGGAGCGTCTGGCATGCGATCACAACCTGTGAAGAGACAGACGATGCTAAAATTGGATCTAGGAAATTCAGCGATAACATGCGCGTTCTTAGTAGTGGATAAATTAATAGTCGACTGTGTTGTGGGATTAGAACCTATCCGGGAGAAGGACGCAAAATTAGACTTCTCTACCTGGAAAGTAAATTTTTGGGTCGACAGAGCCATAGCCCAGGTAGGTTTGCTAAGGAAAGAAGGAAAACATGGAAGATACTGCAGAGGGGTAAAGTTGCAAAACATCCAAGTAGTAGAAATATTCGAGCAGATAAAACAGAAGTTGAGCAAGCCAGAGCACCTTAAGGATGAGCATGAGACACAATTGTCTACCCTATTAAACAAGTGTATGATAGTGTTTGAAGAACAACCCGGTATCATTAAAGGTTAGACATGTCATTTGAATGTCAAGCTACACAGAATATACTGCCATAGTTCCTACCCCGTTCCTTGGAAACAACGCAATGCAGTGGACCAAGAAATACTGAAGATGTTAGATTGGAATCTAACTGAACCTTCAAACAGTCCTTGCTGCAGTCCGCTTCTCGTTGTGCCGAAATCAGGTGGAAAGGTACCTTTTATACTCCATGCTCGTGTAATTAACATAATTATTGTAACAGTATGTACTCACCCAGAAAAAATATATAATATTCCAAAGATATCAGAAGGAGAAACCCAATGGAAAGATAAGATAAGAACAGCTTCAATAAATCTGACCGAAGGTGCTAGAAAGAGGAAGTTAGATTTGACAAAAGTATATTACGCAGACAATCCTTTGGCGTTGGCGAAAGAGTATTGTTACGTACACATCCTCGTGCGTCGCTGCTAAACAACACAAATAAAAAAATAGTAATTGATGTACGGAGGATCATTTGAAGTGATTAGGATATCAAATCCAGGAGCATACGTCGTAGGACATCCTGATACCAGAAATATAAAGGGATTATATCATCACGATTTAAAAAAGTTTAATTCCTGAGGGAATGAAGAAATATAAGAAAAGGAAGATAATTTTTCTAATAGTAATATAATTTTTTCATAATTTCAGATAAGGTTATAATGGGTCGACAGGGATCCATAAGAGATGAATTATAAAGATTACGTAAATATATGTTTTCTTTCAGAAACGTGATTTTGTATATTCTTAAGGAAAAGTAATTATGATGTTTTTTTAATTTCAGTAAAAAATATAGTTATATTGGATATCTGTTTCAGTTTTCATGTAATTGTTAGTAATAGGCACATGGGAGTATTCATGTTAAAGGCATAGAAAGATATACAGTATACATGCAAAGCAACGACACAGCAATATAGCTGATTAACTATTTTAAAGTATAAAGTCAATTCACTGGGTGGAGTTTCATGAAATTTTATTGAGACAGATTACCAACGAAAGTATTTGGAAGGACAAAGCTGGACCAGATTGAGAGGGATATGTGTGATCGCTGTGGGGTGTTTGGTATTAAATTTTAATTATTTGAAGTATGATAAATTATGAAGAGAAACCACTGGGCTGAATTTGTGTAGATTCGGGGGGCAGTAGATAAATTCATAATTATATTCTGTAAAAGTTAAAGCTAATTTCGCAGGATGATAGAAGGGCGGAGTAGCGATGGATTCAGTGACCAGTAACGAACCTCACGTGACGTGTTGTGTGTTTCCAGGTACAAAACAAATTATGAACACGTGCTGGTGCAGCGTCATAAAAAGAAACTAGTGATGAGACAAGAGTGGTTATATGTGTGCTAATAAGCAAGGATATGTTCTTGAGCGTCATATTCGAAAACTATTTTGTGCTTCATTGAAAAAAAAAAAAGGTGAAGTCACGAAAGAGAAATTCCAACAGAGTTTACCAAGGACAACGAGTATATACATGGTACTCTGATATTAATAAATAAATGTATAAAGGAGAAAAGAATCGATAATTGTGGCGAAAGATTACACATATAGTGAGTAATAAAATGTATATTACTTGTTCCGAATCACTAAACTCAGACCAGTAGCGTGACAATGACGAGTATGTGTCCTAACCAGTTCTATCACAGCGCCTTCCAATCAGTAATGATTAGCATTAATACTTCCTCCGGTGTATGTTACATGTTCACACATCACTGCCCTGTGAATGGCCCTGTGAGGGTACGATCGAGCCGTCATCGCACCTTAAGATCAGCCCTGTTCCTGACCATCCCTGCCATTTCATGCACACTAGGGAGAGGGTCATTCTCTGTCTCTACACACATCTGTCTTGCAACTTCCATCAGCCAACGTGCTGACGTAGCTACCAAGACACCTTCATATTTACCCGACCCCACCAATGCAAGAACACCCCATGTAAAGATCTGTTACTTAAACATTTAATTTATTTTTTTAATTAATAGGTGGAACGTAAGGTTAAATTAGCCTTGTTCCAGGTTTTCCATGGTTTCCCTCAGGAACCCTTACCCGAATGGGATGGCTATTCTGATCGAAAGTCCATGGCCACATGAGCCGTTTACAGAGTTATTTAAACGGCTAATGCCAAAATGTTTAACCTTATGAGAAGTATCGAGTGTTTATGAAAGCTTCACAAAGTTCATAAGTGACAAAAGTTATGATCAGTCGCCAGCATATTCCATTCAGTATTACTATAAGAAACAATAGGGTCAATTTTGTTACAATTATGGACCCATATTGTCTTATAAGAAAATCCGCGCCCAAAAAGGGGCATTGTAATGCTTCGAAAATGGTGAAAGGCTTTCACTCAGCTGTGGCGAATTATTAATGCAGGAACTGAATGTTCCGTGCTACGGACACACCTCTCTGGAATAAGTAACCAAAGATGTACGCGTATATTTGAGGATTCTGTGTGAAGCGATTACAGAGATCGGGCGTGTTTTATGTTGGAGAGATTTTGCTATTGTTGTGAGACGCTACTAATTTCCATTGTGAATGTTTCGTTAGCCGATGGCACAATAAACAAATTCAACAAAATAATACTCATTTAAGGTGCGTATTTATCAATTTATAAAAAATTTGACAAACATTCTTCACATATCACGTGTCGCAGATCGATCGGAGGTGCAGTGTGGAATGATAGTGCGAGTCTGCAACTTTGCACGGTCAATATTCTTCGAGAGAATATCTCAAAAGCAATAAACTTTTCGTTGATAAAAAAGTTTGACACATCAATCCATACGCATTATACAACATAGCACCTAGTTGTGCCGAACGAGCTTCGTAGCGAAATAAACATTTTAGAGGTTTCAGGTGGATCAGTTCCGACGAGGAGTTTCATCTATTGGAATTTTGGTGTAAAGATTTGTAATATATATACTTCAACAGTAGAATTCAATAGAAAATAACTAGTTACGTTCAGAATTTAAAATTTCAAAAGTGTTGTCAGCGTGTTATTTCGCGCTGCCCCATGGGGCAAAATGACACCTTTTGGCTTAGAAGAGTTCTTTCTTTATTTTTACTAATAAATTGTTAGCATATGCAGTAAACTATTAGACCTATAATCCTAACAAATTAAAATGTGCATTTGTAAAATGTATCAAATGTATGGTAAATTATTTGCGGGTACTTGAGTCTTCCAATACACTTAGATTTTGAGCAACATTCAATTTATGGATAATATTTTCACTTGAGATAGGTAATCATTATATTACTGACCCAACTCACACATAAATTTGTGCCCTTAGAAAGCCCAGCATAGTCAGCATAGCTCCATTCTGAGCAGCTGATATACTTTCTTTTGATCGGCTGAATAAATCAAAACATTAAATAAAAGCTGCGAATAAAAGCTGCATTCCCCTCTTGTCAGTACCAACGTTTATATCTGCTGCTGCTTCTTCATCTAGGGCGAAAACACGGCCAAACGTCGGTTTGATTTTCTCAGCAAGTTTCTCTTTTTGGAACTTCTTTTCCTATTGTTCTTAGGTTTTAATTTCAGACAGACTTTCTAGAAACAGACACATTGCATTTCGGCAGTAAATAAGCCATGTGATGGAGCTGTGTAAAAGCGGCACAGTCCTGTGTCATTCTGCTCTCTTCAACACAAATGTAATCCTTGTTCATAACTGCGAAAACTAACAAAAAAGACAGTCAAAACATTGCTACATATTTAAAGATTTACCTTTATAACATCTCACCCTGATAGTAAATCTTCCGTAGAATCGATCAACATTGCACAGTTTAAAAGCTTCTTAGCAGATATAGTGGTTTCATTGACTTCGAAAATGGTTTCTCGCATCCAATGTCACTAATTGGAAGCAGGCAAAGATTAATAGCTTGAGGGCAAACTGTAGCCAGCGCAAGCAATAATGTCAGACGAAGACTATGATCCTGTCAGCTGCAAAATTTTTGCAACAGTTACTGTATCGCTTCACCCTTCCATATCCTTTTTCTCCAATTTCCCCTTTAGTAGTCCGTTCCAAAAATGTCCCTTTTAACTGCACCTCACCTCGTTATGGGATCCCGAGATAGTGTAGCGACAGTGATGCGCTGTGCTAGTACTTCGCGATTCTACGTCATACACTGAGGTAACAGAAGTCATGGAATTCCTCCTTTTGCCCGGTATAGTGTAGCAAGACAAAGAGAAAGAAGGGTTAGTGTCAACGAGGTCATTAGAGACGGAACACAAGCTAGAATAGTGAAAGATGGGGGAGGAAATCGGTGGGCTCTTTCACAGGAACCATCCCAGCGTTTGTGTTATGTGCTTTAGGGAAATCACAGAAAACCTAAACATACGGCCTGACGCGAACCTGAACAGCCGTTTTCTTGAACGCGAGTCTGCGCTACCTCACTCAACGACTATAGCACACCTTTGGGTTCTACTTGACGCTCCGCAAGACAGGTTTACGAGATCCCCTGCGGGTACGGCCTTTCGTATGTCGGACAGACGACTCGTGCAGGAAAAGTGCATGGAAGTACTGCCACCAATAACAGCACAATTAATCGGCTGTGGAGAGCACTGCATCAGCGTGGTCATTCTATGCGGTATGAAAATGTCAAACTACTTGCGTCGACAATATGTGTCTGAGACTTGTGGTGAAAGAGGCAATTGACTTAGGGCGAAGAATTTCATTAATAGAAATACTATTTTCAGCTTGGGCAGCTCATGGAGAGCGAGATTTTCTTTAACAAAACTTGCAAAGAGTCGTCTACAGTGCAACTCATAATGGTACTTCGATATCCCAGCCTAGATCGACCATATAGCCGCAAATTCCATCTATACGCTGAAGAGGCAAAGAAACTGGTATACCTTCATTATATCGTATATGGCCCCCGCGAGCACGCAGAAGTGCCGCAACACGACATGGCATGGATTCGACTAATGTCTGCAGTAGTTCTGGAGGGAATTGACACCATGAGTCCTACAGGGTTGTTCATAAGTCCGTAAGAGTACGAGGGGGTGGAGATCTCTTCTCAACAGCACGTTGTAAGGCGTCCCGCAGCGCAAGTGTTGAAGCTCAGAAGAGTGTTCCTGGAGCCAGTCTGTAGCATTTCTGGACGTATGGGGTGTCACATTGTCCTGCTGGAATTTCCCAAGTCTGTCGGAACGCACCATGGACATGAATGGATGCTGGTGATCAGACAGGATGCTTATGCACGTGTCACCTGTCCGAATCGTGTCTAGACGTATCAGGGGTTCCATATCACTCCCACTGCACACGCCCCACACCATGACAGAGCCTCCACCATCTCGAACAGGCGCCTGCTGATAAGTAGGGTCCATGGATTCATGAGGTTATCTCCATACCCGCACACGTCCATCCACTCAATACAATTTGAGACGAGACTTGTCCGACGAGGCAACATGTTTCCAGTCATCAACAGTCATTGTCGGTGTTGATGGGCCCGGATGAGGCGTAAAGCTTTGTGCCGTGCAGTCATCAAGGGTACACGAGTGGGCCTTCGGCTCCGAAAGCCCATATTGATGTTTCGTTGAATGGTTCGCACGCAGACACTTGTTTTTTTATTTATTTATTTATTTAAATGTCAAGTTCCGTAGGACCAAATTGAGGAGCAAATCTCCAAGGTCATGGAACGTGTCAGTACATGAACTTACAACATAAAAAGTAATAACAGGTAAAAATAAATGTTCATGAACCTGAAAGAAAATCAGTCCATAATTTTAAGCTAACGCTATCAGCAATACAATGAGAATCATCTTAATTTTTCAAGGAACCTCTCGACAGAATAGGAGTGACCGATGAGGAAACTCTTCAGTTTCGATTTGAAAGCGCGTGGATTACTGCTAAGATTTTTGAATTCGAGTGGCAGCTTATTGAAAATGGATGCAGCAGTATACTGCACACCTTTTTGCACAAGAGTTAAGCAAGTCCGATCCAAATGGAGGTTTGATTTCTGCCGAGTATTAACCGAGTGAAAATTGCTTATTGTTGGAAATAAACTAATGTTGGTAACAAGAAACGACAATAAGGAATATACATATTGAGAGGCCAATGTCAAAATACCCAGACTCGTGAAAAGAGGTCGACAAGAGGTTCGTGAACTCACACCACTTATTGCCCGAACCGCCCGTTTCTGAGCCAAAAATATCCTTCTAGAATGGGAAGAGTTACCCCAAAACATAATACCATACGACATAAGTGAATGAAAATAAGCAAAGTAGACTAATTTACGTGTCTAAATATCACTCACTTTCGACACCGTTCGAATAGTGAAAATGGCAGTATTAAGTCTTTGAACAAGATCCTGAACGTGGGCTTTCCACGACAGCTTACTATCTATCTGAACACTTAGGAATTTGAACTGTTCAGTTTCACTAACCACATGCCTGTTCTGTGAGATTAAAACGTCAAGTTTTGTTGAATTGTGTGCTAGGAACTGTAAAAACTGAGTCTTACTGTGATTTAACGTTAGTTTATTTTCTACAAGCCATGAACTGAGGTCATGTACTGCTCTACTTGAAACCGAGTCAATGTTGCACACAACATCTTTTACTACCAAGCTAGTGTCATCAGCAAACAGATATATCTTAGAGTTACCCATAATACTAGAGGGCATATCATTTATATAAATAAGGAACAGGAGCGGCCCCAACACTGATCCCTGGGGCACCCCCCACTTGACATTACCCCACTCAGATCCCACATCACAGCCGTTATCAACATTGTGAATAATGACCTTTTGTTGCCTGTTGCTACAGTAAGAGATGAACCAATTGTGAGCTACTCCCCTTATTCCATAATGGTCCAACTACTGGAGCAATATTGTCTGATCAGCACAGTCAAATGCCTTTGTTAAATCAAAAAATACGCCAAGCGTTCGAAACTTTGTTTAGCCCATCCAGTACCTCACAGAGAAACGAGAATATAGCATTTTCAGTTGTCAAATGACTTCTAAAGCAGAACTGTACATTTGATAGCAAATCGTGTGATATAAAATGATCAATTAACCTTACATACACAGCCTTTTCGATAACTTTTGCAAACACTGATGGCATAGAAATAGGTCTAAAATTATCTACATTATCCCTTTCTCCCTTTTAATAAAGCGGCTTTACTAATGAGTACTTTAATCGCTCAGGAAACTGACCATTCCTAAAGGAAAAATTACAAATATGGCTAAATACAGGGCTAACATGTGCAGCACAGTACTTTAATATTCTACTAGACACTATCATAACCATGAGAGTCCTTAGTCTTCAGTGATTTGATTATTGTCTCAATCTCCCTCTTGTCTGTATCACAGAGGAGTATTTCAGACGTCAATCTCGGAAAGGAATTTGCTAAGAAATTTATATGATTTCCTGTAGATACTAAATTTTTATTTAATCCGCCAGAAATTCTCAGGAAATGGTTGTTAAATACTGTACATATATCTGATTTATCAGTAACAGAAATATTATTACTGCAAACTGACTTTATATCGTCAACCTTGTGCTGCTGACCAGACACTTCCTTCACAACTGACCATATGGCTTTAATTTTATCCTGTGAATTAGCTATTCTATTTGCATACCACATACTTTTTGCCTTGCTAATAACATTTTTAAGCACCTTACAATACTGTTTGTAATGGGCTACTGTAGCTTGATTGTGACTACTTCTAACATTTTGATATAATTCCCGCTTTGTTCTACATGATATCCTTATCCCACTAGTCAGCCAACCGGCCTGTCCATTACTGCTAGTACCCCGTTTAGAATGTTCTAATGAAAAGCAACTCTCAAAGAGCATGAGAAATGTGTTATGGAAAGCATTGTATTTATCATCTATATTATCGGCACTATAAACATATTGCCACTCTTGTTACTCGACAAGTTTTGAAAAACTCTATTGCTGTTGAATTAACTTTCCTACGTAGTTTGTAATTAAATACGACTTTGGTTAGAGTACAAAGACCTTTTAGTGTTAAAATTTGTGCATCATGGTCTGAAAGGCCATTCACCCTTTTATTAACAGAATGCCCATCTAGTAATGAAGAATGAATAAAAATATTGTCTATGACTGTGCTACTGTTCCCCTGCACCCTAGTTGGAAAAAACACAGTTTGCATCAGATCATATGAATTTAGGAGATCTACCAACATCCTTTTTCTTGCACAATCATGTACAAAATTAATATTGAAGTCACCACATAGAATTACTTTCTGGTACTTCCTACAAAGTGAATCAAGAACCCTCTGTAGCTGAAGCAAAAATGCTCTGAAGTCGGAATTAGGGGACCTATAAACAGCAATTAGAAGTTTAGTTTCACTAAATTCAACTAATGCTGCACAACTTTCAAATATCTGTTCAGTGCAGTGTCGTGATACGTCTATGGACTCAAATGAAGTACTGTTTTTTACGTACAGAGCTACTCCCCCACCCCGCAAGGAACTCCTTGAGAAACAGCCAGCTAATCTGTAGCCTGGTAAAGGAAGCCTCTGAATTATCAAATTATTTAAGTGGTGCTCTGATATACCAATAATTTCAGAGTTAACATCTATTAGCAGTTCACTAACTTTATCTCTAATACCTCATATTTTGATGAAATATGCTAATTCCTTCTCTACTTGGAAACATTACATCCTCCGGACGTGAGCCCTTAGTTAGAGGCACTTCCTTTAAGCAGGTATACCTACCAGTTGACTTCAGTTTAAAAAAGGTGCAGCTCTAACACCAACTACTATAGGAATTTTTCCATGAGTGATACCACCACCACCACCACCACCACCACCACCACCACCACCACCACCCACTGCACTGTCACCTATAAGCTTAGCCAGCCTCCCCTTCCCACGCCTATAGAGGTACAGGCCATGCCTAGTGAAACCCCATCTACTGATAGACCCAACTGGCACCATGTGATCCATGCCCTCCGCCATCAGTGCCCTCCCCAGCCCCACATTAATGCGCCTAACACTGCATTAAGGTGAGGCCGATCATGACGCTGAAACAGTTGCACGAAATGCACATTAGTACCACCAGTTTGAGTAGCTATCTTAACCAAGTCACCACTGACATCATATTCCCCGTCCCTATCGAGACTGTTCCCTGCTCCACCCACTATCACTACCTGATCCTCTTTCGTAAAATTCTTACATAACTCCCCTATGCTTTCAGTCACCTGAACCCTGCACTAGGCTTCACAATGCTGGTGACCTGGTACTCACTCCCTAACACTTCCTGCAACTGCTGGTCCACACCTCTACCGTGGGAACTACCTAGCAGCAGAACCTTCTTTCTGCTAGACTTTGCAACTAACCTAGGCCTCCTAATTGCTGAGGACTGCTGCAAGTTACCTACGTCTACGGTTACACGAGGCTCCTCTCCACTCAACTCTGACAGTTGGTCGTATCTACTGCATGTATGCAAAGTAAAACTGTCTGAGTACCTCTTCTTCCTAGCTACCTTCTTGCCAACTGCCAGTTCCCATTCCCCACCACCCTTCACCCTCCTCAACCTATCTACTTCCTCCTTTGCGCATTGTAACTGCACCTGAAGGGCACAGATCTTACGCTCCTGCTCCTCTATTGACTTGTTTCTACTACAGATTCTACATTCCCAGGAGAGGATCTCCCTAAAATGACCACTGGCTTCCCCACTGCATTCCCCCCAATGAAAATACTTTGAACAAATCCCACACAGTAATCCACTACTCACAAACCTACGACAGAGCCCACACTTTTCATTCATGGTAAATTTTACAGTTACTGAAAAACAAAAACTATACGTCTACGTTACCAAAGTTCAGTTACACCAGTAGAACTATTTAAGAACTAACAATAATGGCCTCGAAATTCTCTGCCTACTAAGAAAGCAGCTACTTGTATTAATACTACTACAACACAGCCGATACCAATACCAGCAAAACTTCACAAAATTATTAGCTACAGCCAAAAAATTAAAACTACCACTGTAACACTAAGCGAAGTTAAAACACTATATGAAAATTTTACTGAAATATTTCACTAGAAAGAATAATAAACGTCAGTTGAAAACTAAAGCACGAAAATTACTAACTACTTCAACACACTGAAAACTCTCTAAAACACAGCGAGCGAACGATTACAAAAGTTTATTAAGTCGTTATTTCGCCAAGAACGGCACGCAACACCGCTGAAATCTATTAAATTTAATAACTGTATTACAGAGCACAAATAAGTTTGTCAGTACTTAGCTTATAACCGCTACAGCTGCAGTGCACGCCGCAAAATGTAAACACACTACTGAGGTGCGAGGCTTAGACGAACGACGAAAGCAGACTCACAAATAACAGACCACTCGAGTCAATAACACAGGAAGAAAGACTGAGATTAAAGTAAATCCACTAATAAGTTACTTTTACGGCAAATATTAAAACAAATAAACTTTAAAATAAGTAAATGAATAAAATTTATAAAATATTAACGAGCTATTTCAACAGCAGTGCAGCACACGTGACGTCACACGAAAGATATGGCCCAGCACTGAAATCTGCAGCATTTTGGGAAGCGTTGCACTTCTGTCGCGTTGAACGATTCTCTTCAGTCGTCGTTGGTCCCATTTTTACAGGATCTTTTTCCGGCCGCAGCGATGTCGGAGATTTGATGTTTCACCGGATTCCTAATATTCACGGTACACTCGTGAAACGGTCATACGAGAAAATCTCCACTTCATCGCTACCTCGGAGATGCTGTGTCCTGTCGCTCGTGCACCGACTATAACACCACGTTCAAACTCAGTTAAATTTTGATAACCTGCCATTGCAGCAGCAGCAACCGACCTAAAATCTACGCCAGACGCTTGCTGTCTTATACAGGCTTTGCCGACCGCAGCGTTGTATTCTGCCTGTTTACATATCTCAATTTTTGAATACGCGTGCCTATAGCAGTTTCTTTGCCACTGATCAACGTCACTGGTGCTTGTGTGTCTGTGGTCGGAAGCGCAGTAGCTGGAACCATGGGTGTAAATTGACGGCGCGAACGCTCACTCTGAAGATAGCCGGAAGACATGCGGTCGATATATTAGATGAAATAGGATATAGCCGGTTGCAAGCCCAAATTTAATGGCTGAGTCATAGCACAGCGAAAACATGAAAATGTAGAAGATGTTCTTTGTATGAACGAGTGCTACAGGGATCACTGTATATGTGAAACACACTGCCGTGATGACCGTAATTTGGCAGCCTTCGTTGAGGACCAACACAGGAGACAAACACTAAGCGTAATAATTATGGGTGACATTGGATACAGAATGCAATCTTGCCTTCTACAGCAAGAATATTCAGTTTGTGAGGGACAGCTCCTCCTTTCACGCAACTCCACAAACCATATTTCATCAAGATACGGATACTTTTGTTTTCTACGTTTTTCCTATGCAAACAGACACTGCAGAAAGTAACGGGCTGAAAACCTGAAATGAAAATTTGGGACACAACAGTATGATGAAGAACCTGATGGGTGCAGAAAACCTGGGCACACTAGGTCATTCCCCTCAAGGGATAAATTCATCACTCTCGACAATCAGCAACAAAAACTCGGGCTTCAGAGCCCTTACGCTATTCACTTGCAGTGATCCGTTTTTGCGCCAGGACTTCTGCTACAGTGACTGCTATTTTTCAGAAGACTACTTCTTTTGAGACAACAACTTGCCCACCTTGCTCGATTTAGTCGTTGTGAGCTGCCACCCCTCTCCCCCAATGATGGAACCATCCACAACCTGCTCACACATTGTCAAACTGTCACTATTCCAGGGATGCATGCTAGCTGCTGCTGCCCCACGACTTGCAGCTGTGAGAGGACACCAGCGTCCTTGACCTTCCTCTGGCGGAGAGGTCATGATGTAATTCTGCACCACCGTACCGTGAAGAACAGCTGGGGGCATACTGGGACACTATCCTCAAAGTCCACGAGTGCACGCTAGTACATTGTGTCGTCGCCAACTTTGGGCGACACCATCGAATGGAAAACGCCTGTCATCAGCTGGGCCAGCTACCTTGCATGCCTCTGGTGTGCTATTGCCCTGGACCATACGGACGTGCTCAAGACTACTGAGGTGGACAAATCAATATGTTACAATCCCGTGTGCTCCTACTGGTGACGCGGAGATGATGATTCTATTGCAAAAACAATAAATGCTTAAACCGCTAATGACGTCTCATTAGCGCCCCAGGGTGCCTGACAGGTCCTCACAACCGCATTTAACGCTTCGGCATCTTGCATCTGTTGGGTCACATCCCATCGATCCCTACAGAGGTTTGCGTCCGGCCATCCTGATTTAGGTTTTCCGTGATTTCCCTAAATCGCTCCAGGCAGATGCCGGGACGGTTCCTTTGAAAGGGCACGGCCGACTTACTTCCCCGTCCTTCCCTAATCCGATGAGACCGATGACCTCGCAGTTTGGTCTCTTCCCCTAAATGACCCCCTCCCCCCTACAGATGTTTCCCAGAAAAATATCTCTTTGATCTCCTGCGTCGTTTAGGAGCGATGAACATAGTACATGGTGGTTTTACATCATATTCGATACTCTGAGAGTTCTTGTACATCTGCGTACTGTCATGTAGAAAACATGCTGCATAAAGTTTTATATGTCAGGACATGAGACATTAAAAGTAGTAGTTGAGGTTTACCGTTTGAGCTACAAAATAATTTAAGATGGTCGAAGCAGATAGGGAACAGAGTGCAAATAGCAAGAATTGTTTTTACGAAAATGGGAAGTCTTTTCTGAAACTACGAGTGATGTTGAGTAACTAATGCAACATAAATTTTTCTCTGCCAGTTTCGGATGAAAAAATGTGGAACTTGTTGTGGGACATCGTGGAATGTCCCCACTTCAAACTCTATAGATTAATGAAGTTCTCATTCGTGGTGACGTGCTGTAATTAGCCTTCAAAATGGAATCTGTAACGGAGGTGAGTTCCAAGCAAAGAACTGTAGTTGAGTTTCTTTTGGCGGAAAACCAGAGCATCGCATTCATAGGCGGTTGCAGAATGTCTACGGAGACCTGGAAGTGAACAGAAGCACGGTGGGGTAATTGAGCAAGGCGTTTGTCGTCATCACAGCAAGGTCGCGCAAACCTGTCCAGTCTCCCGCGTTCCAGCCGGTGCGGACACTCTCATTCGAGGTGACCCACCGATTACAATTAAACATCTCTCTACACAACTGGACGTCTCCGTTGGTAGTGCTGACACACTCGTCCGCTCGTCCACCACTTGTGGTACTCAAAGATGTGTAGCCGCTGGGTTCCTCACCGCCTAACAAAGGACCAAAAAGAGCAGCGAAGGACAATCTGCGCCGAAGTTTTTGCACATTGCGAGGCTGATGTTGACAATTTTTTGTCGAACATCATCACGTGAAACATGGGTTCATCACTTCGAATCGGAAACAAAATGACAATGCATGGAGTGGCGCCACACCACCTCTCCTCCGAAGAAAAAGTTCGAAGCCTCACCCTCAGCCGGTAGTCATGGCGACCGACTTATGGGACTCCGGTGGGGTATTCTGTTTGATGTTCTCCCTGATGGTGCAACGATCAACTCTGGAGTGTACTATCCTATCCTCAGGAAACTGAAGAAACGACTTCAGCGTGTTCGTCGCCCCAGAAATGCAAAGGAACTTTTCCTTCTCCATGACAACGCGACCCGTGTGCGCACCTGAGAGAAGCACCAAAAACTTCATTGGACTGTTTTCCCTCATGGTCTTGCAGCCAGAATCTCGCATCTTCTGACTTCCATCGTTCGGCCCAATTAAGGACGCACTCCGCGGGAAGCATTACGTGCTTGACGGGGAGCTTGTTGATGCAAGACGATGGCTCCGACATCGATCAGAAGAGTATTTCCCTGCGCGCATACATGCGCTCCCAGCAAGATGGCATAAGGCCGTCGTTTTGATCGGAGATTGTATTGCAAAATAGGGATTTCTAGCTAAAAGAATCCTGAATAAAACCAACCTGTTTTTTAAAAAATCGGTCACATTACTTACTGAACACCTGTCTTATTTTCCTGGAATGTAACATTGTACGGAAGTTAAATTTGTAGACAGTACAGCCAATAATCTGTGTGTGGTAGGTGTCTAAATCTAATAGCCGTCCGTTGTGACCGAGCGGTTCTAGGCGCTTCAGTCCGGAACCGCGCTGCTGCTACGGTCGCAGGTTCGAATCTGGCTTGCGCATGGGTATGTGTGATGTCCTTAGGTTAGTTAGGTTTAAGTAGTTCTAAGTCTAGGGGACTAATGACCTTAGACGTTAAGTCTCATAGTGCTTAGAGCCATTTGAAGCATTTTTAAATAGGATAACTTTGAAACGCTACCGAATCGAATTAGCGAGAAAAGAAAATTACGTTCTAGGGGTGTATGACGGGGGAAGGAATTTTGGCGGTAGACAAAGGCTCGAGTACAGCAAGCAGGTTCAAATGGACGTATGTTACAGCTGCATCAAACCAGTCTGACTGAAACCCATACAAACAACCAAGTTTATTTCAAGCACATATATCTTTCATTGTCACATTTCTCACAAATGTCAGCTCACGCTTCGCTTGTAGTCAGTAATAGTGCAGTTGACATCCATACTATTATTATAACAAGCTGTATGTCACATCAACAGGATAACTCATAAACTCGGACAATAAAAAATAATTAATGTAGAGTAATGAAATTTCGGCGATACAATAGTTTAGGTAACATGTTTAAGTAAATAACATTGGAACATCGCAAGTTAGTGTATGCGCGAGATAAACATTGCAAATGTGAATGGCTGGTACATTAGTTACCAGTGTAACCGCCAGAATGTTGAAGTCAAGCATGCAAGCGTGCTTGCACTGTGTTTTAAAGATGCAAGATGTCTGTTTGTGCGATGGAGTTCCATGCCTACTGCATTTGGTCGGTCAATACAGGGATTGTTAATGCTGTTTGCGCTGCCGCTGGAGTTCTCGTCCGATGATGTCCACATGAGCACGACTGGAGACAAACCTGGTGCTTGAGAAGGCCAAGGCAACATGTCGACAGCCTGTAAATCGATATGTGGGTGAGCGTTACCCTATTGGAAAATCCACCTGGAATGCTGTTCAAGGATGGTTGCACAACGTGTCGAATCGCTACACTGACTACAAATTTTCCGTCACGGTATGTGGGATAGTCGCTCTTGCTGTCACTCGGACACACGAAATCGCAAGCCAGATCATAACTGCAGGAGTAGGTCCAGTGTGTTTAATAGGCAGACAGATTGTTTCAGGCCCTCAATTGGCCTCCTTCTGACCACCGGCACCGAGACATAACCAGTTTTAATCAGAAACCACAACAGATCTCCACCCCGCCGTCCAATGAGCTCTCGCTAGACACCACTTAAGTCGCAAATAGTGGTGGTCTGCGGGCAGTGGCATTCACGCTGCAGGGCGTCTGGCTCGAATCTGTCCTTGAAGTAACTGGTTTGTAACAGTTCGTTGTGTCACTGAGGTGCCAGTTGCAGCTCTGATTGCTGATGCAGATGCAGTACGACGCGCCAGAGTCACACGCAAACACGACGGTCTTCCCTCTCAGCCACGTGGTCGTCATAAATCCGGTCTTCTTGGGACCGTACGTTCTCGTGATCTCAGCTGCTAGCAGTCATGTACAGTGGCTACACTCCTGTCAAGTTTTCCTGCAGCATCGCAGAATGAAAATCCAGCTTCTCGTAGAGGTATTACACTTAGTGGGGTAATGATAGTGGCATCTTCGCCACCTTAAGGGCATTCTTGACTAACAGCACTTCACCACGTCCATCATCAAAGGTAACTAACGCGCATGACCGTTACAGCACGTATTTAAAGCAAACTTAGTTTGCATCACCATACTGACGCTACTAACGCCACTTTCATGTGATAGGCGCGAAATCTCAATAAGATTATCTTTCAGATGCAGGAACACGCCTACCAACTTTCGTTTATGCAGCAAGACTTATTCTTGGTATTACGATTGTTTTCCATCAGTGTATAGCTTGGAACGATTTTGGGTTTGAATTCAGTAGGTTTCCTGTACCTATTACTACAATCAAAAGCAGTAACGAAGTTCCCCTATGTTCTAAACCGTCTTTCTCAGTTCGTATTACAGGCTTCTAGGGGTTGTGTAGGCGACCTTATAGACGAAGTTTTGATAAGGGACACAAGGCCGGAAATGCCGGTATGGATGCAAAATACGTTAGATCGGACTACCTTCAAATCTCCGTTTCACAATGATCTGTGCCTTCTGCAAAAGATGCTCCTCTTGACGACCATGGTGTCCGTAGCACAAACTGTATCTGCCACTGATGCTTTCACACACACGGTCCACAAACGTTGGCGTGTGCTGAATAATTTCTATTGCCGCCAGAACTGTTGCCTGAAGATCTTGATTCGACTGCACAAGAGTCTCATACACACAAGATTCTTCACATTGTACCGCCTGAAAAAGTCGAGAGGAGTTAAATCTGGCGACCATGGTGGCCAAAGATTTGGTCCACTTTGCCAAATCCATCTTTCAGCATAAGTCTGCTTGAGATTTTCTAGGACCCCACGTGCAAGATACACGGGAGCGTCGCCAGTTCTGTTGCAGGTATGTCAAGCATCTGTGAAGAACAGACGGCCCGTTAAGATGACCATCAATGATACCTGTCCGTACATTATACTGTGCTGTTGCTGAAATCCACTCTAAAGTATGGCACGACGATTTTCGTCATCACAAATGTGGCTGTTAGGACAGTTCAGAGCAGCTTCCCTGGTGATGTGAGCTTCATCAGTAAAACGAACGCACAGCGGGAATTCGGGAATGTCGGCACAATCTACACTACTGGCTATTAAAATTGCTACACTAAGAAGAAATGCGGGTGATAAACGGGTATTCATTGGACAAATATATTATACTAGCACTGACATGTGACTACATTTTCACGCAGTTTGGGTGCATAGATCCTGAGAAATCAGTACCCAGAACAACCACCTCTGGCTGTAATAACGGCCTTGATACGCCTGGGCATTGAGTCAAACAGAGCTTGGATGGCGTGTACAGGTACAGCTGACTATGCAGCTTCAACACGATACCACAGTTCATCAAGAGTAGTGACTGGCTTATTGTGACGTGCCAGTTGCTCGGCCACCATTGACCAGAAGTTTTCAATTGGTGAGAGATCTGGAGAATGTGTTGGCCAGGGCAACAGTCGAACATTGTCTGTATCCAGAAAGGCCCGTACAGGACCTGCAGCATGCGGTCGTGCATTATCCTTCTGAAATGTAGGGTCTCGCAGGGATCGAATGAAGGGTAGAGCCACGGGCGTAACATATCTGAAGTGTAACGTCCACTGTTCAAAGTGCCGTCAATGCGAACAAGAGGTGAGCGAGACATGTAACCAATGGCACACCATCACGCCGGGTGATACGCCAGTATGGTGATGACGAATACACGCTTCCAATGTGCATTCACCGCGATGTCGCCAAACACGGATGCGACCATCATGATGCTGTAAACAGAACCTGGATTCATTCGAAAAAATTACGTTTTGCCATTCTTGCACCCAGGTTCGTGGCTGAGTACACTATCGCAGGCGCTCCTGTCTGTGATGCAGTGTCAACGGTAACCGCAGCCATGGTCTCCGAGATGATAGTCCATGCGGCTGCAAACGTCGTCGAACTGTTCGTGCAGCTGTTTACTCAGGGTTCGAGACGTGGCTACACGATCCGTTATAGCCACGCGGATAAGATGCCTGTCATCTCGACTGCTAGTGATACGAGGCCGTTGTGATCCAGCACGGCGTTCCGTATTACCCTCCGGAACTCACCGATTCCATATTCTGCTAACAGTCATTGGATCTCTACCAACGCGAGCAGCAATGTCGCGATACGATAAACCGCAGTCGTGACAGGCTACAATCCGACCTTTATCAAAGTTGGTAACGTGATGGTACTCATTTCTCCTCCTTACACGAGGCATCACAACAACGTTTCACCAGGCAACGATCGGTTGGAAACTTTCCTCATGTCAGCACGTTGTAGGTGTCGCCACCGGCTCCAACCTTGTGTGAATGCTCTTACAAGCTAACCATTTGCATATCAGAGCATCTTCTTCCTGTCGGTTAAATTTCGCGTCTGTAGCACGTCATCTTCGTGGTGTAGCAATTTTAATGGCCAGTAGTGTACATTAACACAACGCTCTCATGGCCCCTTCAGATGGGAGCCCGGTACACTTGCAGTGTAGGTGCGACGAAACTTCAATTTTTAGTTCTTCGCGTAATTATTGACCCAGTTTAAAAATTTAAGATGCTGCCACTGTCCACCCATTAGAGGTATAATTTCGGTTAAAAAGTTTACCGTAATAAGACAAGTGCTACCGTCAGAAACTGCGTGTTTGTCTCGAGACATAGTAACTGGAGGCACACAAATCACGAATTTTATTCATCCAGCATTTGAGAAAGAGAGCACTTAGCAACTTTCAACAAACTGTACACAAAATTTCAAACCTTTAAGAAACTTTTTATCGCTGACATCCGCCACAAAATGGTGAAAGGAAATAAGTTTATCACTTACTACATCTTCGCTGCCCGTGCTGTCAACCTTCAGCATCAGGAATGACGTTTTAATTTATTACTTCTTTGTTACTAATTCTATCCGCAACACACTTTTCATACGATATCCGCATACCGCTGAAGGTACCTGCAATATTATACCATTGTACGAAGCGTAGTCCAGTAGATACGGCGTCGTAAACACTTAGATGCTTGAAAAACTAGCTTCTGCTTAAAATGGTGCGCAGTAAAACTTCAACATAAGGCATGACTTTTTAATTTATTGCTTTTTGCTAATAACTCTATTCGCAACACAATTTACATAAAGTATGTACATATATCAGTATAGTTGCAAAACTACATCACTGCACGGCACTTGGTTCAGGAGACAGGACGTCATTAACATTCAGATGCGTGGAAAGTAGCTCTTGCTTAAAATGGAGCGCAAATTACCTAGTTCACATTCAACCACAGTCTCATAATGAGAGCACTTAGCGGCTTCCAACGAACTTTAACCATAATTTCAAATCGTTGTTCAACTTCTTCCTTACGTGTTTATATGCTTAAGGGGAGACGGAAGGCAAGTGGGCTTCAAAAATTCGATTTTTTGATTCTAATATATTTGAAATACCTGGTCTTTCCTGCGTGAAACAATTTTTGTTTTATGTAAATACAACAATTTTTTCGTGAGACATGATGGTTTTCCTGACGCTCTGTGCAATCTTGGGACGGCGGCAGCAGGGCTAATGACAGGGTATGTGCAGAACAACCCTATGGTTCTAATGTCAATTTCTAAATTAGAGTGCATTGGGCATGTCCAGAAGAGCATGGGGTCCAGGTTGAGAAGATTTTTGAAAGAAAAGTCAAAAATAGTATTGGAAGATGGTAAGAAGATGGGTGGTAACGGTCGCCTGACAAATGTTGAAATAGATTACAGAATTATTATGACTCTGTCATAAGAAAAAATGTAAGGAATTTAGAAATCATGAAGAAAGCTGTATAGACTATCTTTTTCCATAAGCTTCCCACAAATGAAAATCCAGTGCACGGTCTTTTCCCGAATGATCCTGACACTTGGTGCAAGAAAAGGAGAAGTGCCAGATATGACCACAAACATTCTTTACCTGCATCAGTAATGAATGAAATTAAACTCATATTTAGATATCTTTGTAAAGATACCTTGTTGAAGAAATGTCTTCATGGGAAAACCCAAAATTTAAATGAATGTGTGAATTCTGTCATTTGGAACCGGTTACCGAAACCTGTATTTGTTCAGCTTACAATCCTCAAATTTGGTGTTTATGATGCTATTTTATGCTTCAGTGATGGTGTAATTAGAAAACTGGATGTTATGGAATTATTGGGCATAAAATATAGTGGAAATACTGCAAAATCCTAGTTGCAAATAGATAAAGAGAGAATCCGCAAAGCAGATATCGCTAATTCAAAATTCACAAAAGAAGCCAGACAGAAAAGAAGAGGGACCAAGAGAAGAAAAGAAGATCAGTTTGATTCAGATGATGCTCAGTATGGTGCAGGAAAATATTAGTGGTAAGAAATTCTCATCAATAACTATACTAGAATTGCAATATTAAACTTAAAATGGATTTTTCTCAAAACTACATTTTTTTTACTTTCAGGTACCATTATTTGATAATCTAATGGGGTTAGAAACATGAAATTTGGTCAATTTGTACTGCAGATGGTAATAAGTTATTACAAGTAAATTGATCAGAAACTGTTCTATAATAATTAATATCCAAAAAAGTTAAATTTTACTAGTGAAAGAATAAGAACATTTTTCTTCGAAACCATAAGAGTTATTATGTTCATTTTACTTTTAAATTGGGGCATATATGCTATATACATGCAGTAAAAGTTTCATTGTTTTATCACTTATAGTTCTTTTGAGAAGTGTACATATTCAAAGGGTAAAATAGCATTGGCAGAACAGGAATAAAAATTGCCTTCCCTCTCCCCCTTAAAGGCAAATACATTCTTTAAAAAAATAAAATAAAATAAAATAACGATGCACCACGTACGGACCATCCCAATGTAACGAAAATCAACAGATGTGATTTACATGTAGAGATTACATTTTCAGAAAAAATGGTTGATTTATTCAACAGAAAGAGTTTTACAAATAGAGCAAGTCAGTAACGCCTTGATCCTCCTCTGGCCCTTGTGCAAATAGTTATTCGACTTGCCTTTGATTGGCAGTGTTGTAGGATGTCCTCCTGAGGAATACCGTGCCAAATTATTTTCAACTGGCACGTAAGATCGACAAATTCTGGAGTTGGCTGGAGGGCCGCCCTTAATGCTCCAAACGGCCTCAACTCTGGAGAGATCCGACGACCTGGCTTTCCAAGGTAGGGTTCGCCAGACACGGAGACAAGCAGAAGAAAATCTCGCAGTGTACGGGCGGGCATTAACTTGCTGAAATGTAAGCCCATGATGGCTTGCCATGAGGGGCAACAAAACAATATGTGAAATATCTCTGTATCTCCGTCTTTTCACAGATGGCTGCGAGATTCGGCTGTTCGACGCAGGATGTCATATCAAACACCTTTCAGCAGTCTAGTTTCCAAACTTATTTTATTTAACTACCAGTTTCGGCTATTTTCTATGCCCCTGTCAGATGTGTAGGATCACTTGTGTTGAAATGATCGCTATAGCAAATAGAAGTGTACTGATACCAACACTGCTGGCACCTGTTGGGATCAGAACCGAGGTGGAATCTTACTACACCTCGGTCAGGGGCCTAGAGATGGCGTAGTAAATCGCCGAAACTAGTAGCCAAATAAAATAAGCTTGGAAACGAGACGGCTGAAAGGTGTTTCATTTGACAAACTATATGTAAAATATAGTCATCGTACCGCTGTGTTTAAGTGTGTCGCGAATGACAACCAAAGGGGACCTGCTATGAAAAGAAATGGCAATCCAAACCATCACTCCTGATTGTTGGGCCGCATCATGGCGACAGTCAGGTTGGTATGCATCTGCTGTCCAGCGGGTCTCCAAACACGTCTTCACCCTGGAATCAGACGTTAGTGAATGGAGTAGAATTGTTTAATAAGCCACGGCTGCAAAATATTAACACGAATTCTTTGCCGACGAATGGAAAAACTGGTAAAAGCCGACCTCGGGGAAGATCAGTTTGGATTCCGTAAAGATGTTGGAACACTTGAGGCAATATTGAACCTACGACTTACCTTAGGAAATAGATTAAGGAAAGGCAAACCTACGTTTCTAGCATTTGTAGACTTAGACAAAGCTTTTGACAATGTTGACTGGAATACTCTCTTTCAAATTCTGAAGGTGGCAGGGGTAAAATACAGGGAGCGAAGGGCTATTTACAATTTGTACAGAAAGCAGATGGCAGTTGTAAGAGTCGCGGGACATGAAAGGGAAGCAGTAGTTGGGAAAGGAGTGAGACAAGGTTGTAACCTATCCCCGATGTTATTCAATCTGTATATTGAGTAAGCAGTAAAGGAAACAAAAGAAAAGTTCGTAGTAGGAATTAAAATCCATGGAGAAAAGTAAAAACTTTGAGGTTCGCCGATGACATTGTAATTCTGTCAGAAACAGCAAAGGACCTGGAAGAGCAGCTGAAGGGAATGGACAGTGTCTTGAAAGGAGGATATAAGATGAACATCAACAAAAGCAAAACGAGGATAATAGAATGTAGTCGAATTAAATCGAGTGATGCTGGGAGAATTAGATTAGGAAATGAAATGACTGTATTTTCTCCTTTCATCAATTAAATTCAGTATCTCTTCTGTTACCCAAGGATTTCTACTAGCCCTCGACTTTTTACCTACTGGATCCTTTGCTGCCTTTACTATTTCATCCCTCAAAGCTACCCATTCTTCTTCTACTGTATTTCTTTCCCCCATTTCTGTCAGTTGTTCCCTTATGCTCTCCCTAAAACTCTGTACAACCTCTGATTTAGTCAGTTTATCCAGGTCCTATCTCCTTAAATTGCCACCTTTTTGCAGTTTCTTCAGTTTTAATCTACAGTTCATAACCAATAGATTGTGGTCAGAGTCCACATCTGCCCCTGGAAATGTCTTACAATTTAGAATCTGGTTCCTAAATCTCTTTCTTGCCATTATAAAATTCATCTGAAACCTTCTAGTATCTCCAGAAATCTTCCATATATACAGCCTTCTTTCATGATTCTTGAACCAAGTGTTAGCTATGATTAAGTTATGCTCTGTGCAAAATTCTACTAGGCGGCTTCCTCTTTCATTTCTTAGCCCCAATCCATATTCACCTACTACGTTTCCTTCTCTTCCTTTTCCTACTGTCTGATTCCAGTCAGCCGTGACTATTAAATATTCGTCTCCCTTCACTACCTGAAGAATTCCTTCTATCTCATGATACATTTCATCAAATTCTTCGTCTTGGCATATAAACTTGTACTACTGTGGTAGGCGTGGGCTTCGTGTCTGTCTTGGCCACAATAATGCGTTCACTATGCTGTTTGTAGTAGCTTACCCGCACTCCTATTTTCCTATTCATAATTAAAGCTACTCCTGCGTTACCCTTATTTGATTTTGTATTTATAACCCTGTATTCACTTGACCAAAAGTCTTGTTCCTCCTGCCACCGAACTTCACTAATTCGCACTATATCTAACTTTAACATATCCATTTCCCTGTTTAAATATTCTAACCTACCTGCCCGATTAAGGGATCTGACATTCCACGCTCCGTTGCGTAGAACGCCAGTTTTCTTTCTCCTGATAACGTCGTCCTCTTGAGTAGTCCCCGCCCGGAGATCCGAATGCGGGACTATTTTACCTCCGGAATATTTTACCCAAGAGGACGCCATCATCATTTAATCATACAGTAAAGCTGCATGCCCTCGGGAAAAATGACGGCTGTAGTTTCCCCTTGCTTTCAGCCATTCGCAGTACCACAGCAGCAAGGCCTTTTTGGTTTGTGTAACAAGACCAGATCAGTCAATCATCCAGACTGATGCCCCTGCAACTACTGAAAAGGCTGCTCTTCAGGAACCACACGTTTGTCTGGCTTCTCAACAGATACCCCTCTGCTGTGGTTGCACCTACGGTACGGCTATCTGTATCGTTGATGCACGCAAGCCTCCCCACCAACGGCAAGGTCCATGAAGTAGAGAGGATATAAAATGTAGACTGGCAATGGCAAGGAAAGCGTTTCTGAAGAAGACAAATTTGTTAGATTTAAGTGTCAGGAAGTCTTTTCTGAAAGTATTTGTATGGAAGTGAAACGTGGACGATAAATAGTTTAGACAAGAAGAGAATAGAAGCTTTCGAAATGTGGTGCTACAGAAGAATGCTGAAGGCTAGATGGGTAGATCACATAACTAATGAGGAGGTATTGAATAGAACTGGAGAGAAGAGAAATTTGTGGCACAACTTCACTAGAAGAAGGGATCGGTTGGTAGGACATATTCTGATGCATCAATGGATCACCAATTTAGTATTGGAGGGCAGCGTGGAGAGTAAAAATCGTAGCGGAAGACCAAGAGATGAATACACTAAACAGATTCAGAAGGCTGTAGGTTGCAGTAGGTACTCGGAGATGAAGAAGCTTGCACAGGATAGAGTAGCATGGAGAGCTGCGTCAAACTAGTCTCTGGACTGAAGACCACAACAACAATAACAGAATTGTCTTCAGTGATGGGTCCCGCTTAGAACTGAGCCCCGATAACCACAGAAGACGTCTCGATACGCCCCGGGCAGCAGTGAGATATTGACTAGGCCGTCACTCACCATGCACGTTGACAACCAGGAATGATTGTGCGGGGTGCCATTTCTTTTTATCGCAGGATCTCTTTGGTTGTCATTCGTTGCACTCTTACAGCACAGCAGTAAATCGACGATATTCTATATTCCATTTTGTTACATGGCAAGCCATACTGGGCTTACATTTCAGCAAGATAACGCCAGCCCACACACGGTGAGTGTTTCTTCCGCTTGTCTTCGTGCTTGCCAACCTCTACCATGGCCAGCGAGGTCTCCACACCTCTCCGCAGATGAGAAAGTTCGGAGCATTGTGGGCCCTTCAAGCAGCTCGGGAATTTGTCAGTCTGACGTGCCAATTGAACTTAATTTGGCACAATATCCCTCAGGAGGACATCCAAGAACTCTATGAACGCCAAGCAGAGTAACTGCTTGCATAATGGCCAGAGGCAGGCCAAAGTGTTACTGACTTGCTCAATTTTGAATAAATCTTCCAACATTTTCTGAAATTATAATAATTTGTTTGTCTGTGCATGTTCGTCACATCTACGGATTTCTGTCCCATTCGGATATTGCATTCATGGTGTTTCGTCTTTTATTTTCGACCCAGAGCGTATTTAACACAATAACGCATTTGTAATCAGACGTTTGAAGCTGTTTTGGGAGTTCGGTTCCTTAAAGAATCGAGGCTCTCCTGGTGATGCAGAAACGACGTATGGAAACTGAAACGTAAAGGAAAAGCTACCGACCTCAATGCATGCACGTTCTGTCGGAGGTAAAGATGAAGTTGTTGGTCATGCAGAACACCCCAGACGCTCACGTGGGGCACTTCCATAGCAGGGGCAATGTTTCAAGTATTCGATGTCGCGTTCTCTTCTACGTGAAGAAAGAAATCCTTTTTAAAATCGAGTGTGCACCACGTCCGTGGATGCCACAGTGAAAGCTCTTACTATTGCGAATCTACCAGTTGCTCTCACCCATACTGGTAGTGATACGGCCGGATGGACTGGAGCGATCCCGTAAACGTTCTCGACGCATGCATTGTGCATCTTTACCATTACTTCTAGCTTCACCACGAATCATCAGAATCTGTGTTTACTCAAGAAACATGTATTTCGTCATCCTGCACTGTCTCGAGCGTCATTGCTGCTCAGTCTCAGAAGAACGCTGAATCTGTGAATGTTTAACAGAGGGCACATTACGTCAGAGAAGCGAATAGGGTGCCCTCTTCTCAGTTCGGGTACATATCGTAAGCGGGAAATTTGAATGTGATCCGATCTTCACACTTATTTCCTATCCAAACGATACATTTCCGAACATGAATTGCTTATCAAAACTTTATCGAAAATGGTTCAAATGTCTCTGAGCATTATGTGACTCAACGTCTGTGGTCATCAGTCGCCTAGACTTAGAACTACTTAAACCTAACTAACCTAAGGACATCATACATATCCATGCCCGAGGCAGGATTCGAACCTGCGACCGTAGCGGTCACGCGGTTCCAGACTGAAGCGCCTAGAACCGCTCGGCCACATCGGCCGGCAAACTTTATCGACTAAGTCTCCTCTATAATCGATACATGCCTTTAGTAGGAGTTGTGAAAGATCCTGAATAAAGTTAGTTAAAGTTCCGTGTTCAGTCCTAGAAGGGCACATTAGATCCGACCGATCACCGTGTCATCCTCTGCCAATAGCGTTATTGGATGTGGTACGGTCAGGCATACGGTAAACGCATGGCTCTTCCGGTTATTGGCAGGTTTCTTGACCTTGGAACCACTAATAACTGATCGAGTAGCTCCTCGGTTGGCCCCAAGAGGGTAATCACACCCCGTATCATCCTCCCGGTAAGGAAAAGTCCTTGGCATTACTGGGAATCGAACCCGAATCCGCCACATGGCACTCAGCCTCGCTGGCCACTCAGATACTGATGCTGTTATACGTAAAACGATTAGTTTCTGACGTTCGGTCTCATGTAGGACGAATGATGACAGTCTTGTTGAAAGAGACTGCAAGAAAAAAAACTGTATTTTTAGCGATGGGAAAATAGATTGATCTAATTAAATATTCCCTTACGTCATTGTTCCTGTGTATGGCGATACTCGTTACAGGAGCGCACCGGAAAATGATATAGATTAACTGCTTTTAGCTTCGTGCCGTATTGGAACTCATTAAGCAAATAACTGTTTGCCTTTTGGGAACATTATTAGCGTAGGTCAAAGCGCTTACATTTAATAAGCGGATCGAGAGCTTTTATATAATCTGCACTAATTTGGTTGCGATGATAAACTCACACTGTGCACGACTGAATTGTTCCTACGATCATCAAACTGCATCGGATATTTACCACTCCTTTATCACGTACTAACAGCTCTCTGTACTATTACACGGAGAGCTAGCGTGACGATACCACGACAGTTGTTGTTCAGGATTCCTCTACATATTTCTTAGAGCTGTAAAAGGACGACGAGGAATCAAACCCTGATTTCCTTCCTGAACAGTCTTGTCATGTAGCTTGGAATGTCTCCTCGCTTGGGTTAACTTCAAATATCCTTATTGTAGTTCTAACTTCTTCTCGTCCTCTAAATGGGTTGGTAGAGAAGTACTATCAGTAGACTATGAAGTACCTCTCCTGTGTTTGTGACGAGGCTGAGTGCCATGTGGCGGATTCGGGTTCGATTCCCGGTAATGCCAAGGACTTTTCCTTGGCAGGAGGATGATACAGGGTGTGACTACCATCTTGGGGCCAACCGAGGAGCTACTCGATCTGTTAGTTAGTGCTGTCCACTGCTGAATGTGGCGAGAAACATCAATAACGTGACGATATGTTTTAAAAGGCTTCGAAATGGGTAGTGTTTAACAGTAGCGCTACAGAATTCAGCAACTGTAACTCTAGTAATTTATACACATTATCGAATTCAAAATAATTTTACTCCATATTGGGTTGCTACAGTTCTCATTACAGTAAGCATTGCATTGTGTACTGTAAAATATATTTGAGGGAAAAATCAGCAATTTCCATATGATTCCGAACGTTATTTATGTCATATATGACACACAAACGAGAATTAGATAATGAAGCGAGGATTGCAATGGATGGAATGTTCTAGAAAATATTTCATGTAACTTTGTGCTTGCTTAAGATAATTACGGGGTCTCTTTTAACGTTTACGAAATAGGAATGACTCAGATGTAAGGAAGCCACTAGTACGACGAAAGCAGTTTATGCGCGTAGTTCTGCGCAAAAGCAGAAAGAATGTCACCTCACCGATTTAAGCGTTTGCAAAAGTGGTCATGCGTCTGCCGTCTCTAGGGCGCATCGCGCTCAAGCCAGCAGAGTAGCAGTCCATCAGGAATGGGCAACATTAATCCTGAGATTCACAGAATGACAGAAAATCTCGTCAGGAAACTTCAGTTTATAATATTTATAAAATGAATGTATAGAATGTATATATGTGTAGAGTCTGTTAAAGCTTTGCAGCTGTCTGGAGTTTCGGCGACAGTTCACTGCTGTTCCCACCAGATACCGCCACTTCTGTGGGTAATCATCTCGTAGCTCTCGTCATTGGCACGAGATGTCACTCCCAAAGCCAATTAAACAGATGTCACTCCAAACTCTAATTAAATACAGGAGATATATCAATACATGTAAAACATACTCATTATAATTATTATCATTATAAACTATATACATAAACAGTCCTCCTGAATTAGTTTATGTATTAATGAAAACCGTTCCTAAATACCTACAGTGGGTCGAAAGATGGTCCTTCACATGCAGAAAGAAAAACGTGGAGGGTTTCTTCAACTTATAATATGTTAGTTAGTTAGTTGCGTGTTCCATTGATCAATCTCACGGTAACCTTTATGATGTGGAATGTGTCAAGTGCTTAAGAAATGCACACATGAATGAAGGTTTTTTTAGCTTAAAATGTTTGTTGCCTACCCCACGCCCTTGAATGGCACAAAATACGTATATTATACCTATAGACTTATTTATTTCTATTCAAAAATTCATCTATGGTATAGAAGGAGTTGTCAAGAAGATATGAATTCAATTTATTTTTAAAACTGTTTCTGCTGTCTATCAGACATTTTATTTCATCTGGTAATTTATCGAAGAATTTTACAGCAGAATATTTTACCCCTGCCTGTACCAAAGATAGGTTAAGTAGAGGTTAGTGTAAGTCTTTCTTTCTTCTGGTATTATAATCATGAATGTCACTGTTGCTTTTAAACTGGTCCAGGTTTCTGAGAACAAATTTCATTACTGAGTAAATGTACTGTGAGGCTGTTGTAAGAATTCCTGATTTTTTTAAAGAGATGCCTACAATATGTGCGACTATGAGCCCCACACATTATTCTAACCACTTTCTTTTGCCTAAGTGTCGAGTTATCCCAAAAAATTATTCCGTATGACATCAGAGAGTGAAAGTATGCAAAGTATGTCAGCTTGCAAGTTTCTGTATCCTAAAAATTAGCAATTATTCTGATTGCAAAAGTTGCTAAACCTAGTCGCTTTAGGAGATCCAAAATATGAATTATCCAGTTAAGATTCTCATCTATATGTACACACAAAACTTAGTATTCTCTGCCCTGGCTACTGACTTCTGTTGATGTGTTATATTTATTGAAGGAACTGTAATACTTGCAGTATAAAACTGGATGAACAGTTTTTTTTCAAAGTTCAGAGCAAGCCCATTCACAGAAAACCCATCAATAACTTTTCCAAAGACATTATTTGTTTCATTTTCTATTGGAGTTACTTTCACAGTGTCAGTTTAGCTTCTTGTTTCAGATAAGAAGGGAGATCATTCACATATATCAAGAACAGAATGGGACCAATGATTGAATCTGTAATTTCACCCCAGTTAGATGAAGTGGAAAACTTCCTTAAATCACTTAAACCGTATAAAGCAACTTTTTACTTCCTGTTCTGTAGATATGACTTAAACCACTGATTTGGTGTTCCGTTTATACCATAGAATTGTAATTTCTGTAATATAATGTCATGATTCACACAATCAAACGCTTTGGATACGTCACAGAAAATTCCTATTGGTGATATTTTACTGTTAAAAGACTATTATGTGGGCACTGAAATTGTATATTTCTGTCTCAGTGGAACAGCATTTTTGAAATCCAAACTGTGATTTACTATGTATCCCATTACTGCTGAGATGGCTAACCACTCTTGAGTACATTACTTTTTCGACAATATTTGAAAATGCTCTGGGCAAGGATACAGGTCCATAATTATTGACATCTGTGGTGTCCCCTTTTTGTAGAGAGGCTTGACAATGGCATATTTTAACCTGTCTGGGAAAATACCTTGAGTTAGTGATGCATTACAGATGTGACTCAGAACATCAGCTGTAAGTGCTCCACATTGTTTTAATATCTTGTTAGTGATGTCATCTGCTCCAACAGAACATTTATTTTTCAAAGACTTAATTATTTTCCATGTTTTACAAGAGGGTGTTAGATGAAAATTAATCTGACTACGATTTCTCATAACTGACTCTTCCATGTATTGCATGGCTTTTTCTTTTGAACTATTCTCGCCAGTTATTTCACCTACACTTAAGAAATGTTTGTTAAATACATTAGCTGCTCGTGCACTGTCAGTTAAGAAGGTTTCATTCTCTTTAATAGTAATACTATCTACCCCAGTGGTTACTCTTCCTGTCTCTCTTCTAACAACATTTCATACAGATTTGATTTTGTTGCCCAGGTTGTTAATTTCATCTCTAATACACATATTTTTTTTATTTTATGACAACGTTTCTCAGTGTGTTACAATAATTTTTATAGTGTAAAATTACTTCTGGGTTTTACTAATTATTGCTGCCTCATACAATTTTCTTCTCATTTCTGCAGACACTTTAATGCCTGTAGTGATACAAGGTTTCTTTGAAAACTGTTTGGTGTTACATTTAGTAATTTCTTTGGAGCAACAGTTTTCAAAAAGGGATATAAATTTATCAAGAAATATGTGGCTTTTATCATTGGCATTTGGCTCATTATACACATCTCCTCAATTAACATTTCTTAAACTTTCTGTGAACTGCTCTGTAGATACCGAGTTGACCTACACTTTTACTTAATGGTTTCTGAACTGCTAAGCTTTGTAAGTTAATCAACTGTGCATATGCACTATGAACCAGTATCCACCCCCCCCCCCCACCCACCCACCCAACGCCACTGTCCCAAATCCCTCAGTCAGTTCTCACAGTTCTCATAAACCCTCAGTCAGTTCTAAAGCATGTGACCAAGAATGGCACAAGTGGTTGCAGTTTTCTGCAGTATAGGTTATGTACGAAGAAATATTTGCTGGAAGACCCGTATATTATGTGCATTTATAACATATAGGACACAAAAGAGAAGGTAAGTAAAAAACGCAAACCTATAATTGTAAACAGAAATAGCTAAGTCCAAACTAACTGCAAAAGAATCACTAGAAAAATTTTCAAATCTGTGTGAATTCCTAATTAACCAAACTGCTGAGGTCATTGGTCATTAGACATACACACTACTTTAACCTATACTAACTGATGCTAAGAACAACACACACACCCATGCCCGATGGGGACTCGAACCTCCGGCAGGAGGGGCCGCGCAATCCGTGACATGGCGCCTCGAACCACGCGGATTTACTAGAAACCTCACACCCCAATATTCGCAGTTAAATAATTGTATATGTGTTATAGGCCACTGTAGACAAGTCCGGTTCTCAAAGAATAAATTTCATTTGCAAAAGACGGAAGTTTTATTATGTTTATGACAAAAATAATTGAAGTTATTATTAGCAGTTGACAAAATATAGGTACAAATATAAACAATATGATAACTACTTTCAGCCCAAATTTTTCTGTAAATGACATTTATTTATTAAAATTTCTTTGTTGTTTTGCATTGACAAGTGGATCAGTTTAATGATCACTATACACTGCCTGACATAGCAAATGAAGCACCTAGAAACAGTTGAACGTCCATGCAATTTCGTGCATGTATACGCCATCAGCACGTATGTTTATAATGATTAGAGCTGCAGTTCCTTGTGGCAGATACAGCTGCCAGAAGATTTGTGTTGCTAATGTTGTGTTGTGTTAATAATGTTAGATGTTACTGACCACGGTGAAGGGCACAAGATGCCGTGTACTCATGTAAGACTACATTATCAGCTCCTAACAGAGATTTTTTTTTAGTTGTTAGTTGATTTTGGGCATCTCCCATACATCCCAGCTCAGATGCAATGTGAAACATTCACTTTTCCTATGTTCTGAACGGGGTTTTGCTGGCTAGGTGAATCGTGCAATATCCAGATTTTTGCGCCATTCGAATGCGACAGTGGCTCGATGGGAACGTGAGAGCAGGCAAAATCGTCGTCAAGCTTCCAGTTGGCCACGTATGACCTCCATAATGGAGGATCGTCGTTTTGTACACCAGGCGCATTGTAACCATTTTACACCTGCTCCTGTCATCTGAGAACAAGTAATGGACTCCTTCCAACAAACTGATCTGAGGGGTGAATGGGAATTTGGACTAAGGAGCGAGGAATGCCCGGGTAGTTCATGCGATTGTGCACAGTCACTGTGCCAGGGTAGCATAGTGGTTAGTGCACCTGCCTAGTGAGCAAGAGACGGTTCGAATCCCGTCCTTGGTGTAAATATTCATTGGTCACCTCATTTTGGAAATTTGTGGTAGGGTCTTATGGGACCAAACTGTTGAGGTCATCGGTCCCACTACTTAATCTAACTTAAACTAACTTACGCTAAGGACGACACACACATCCATGCCCGAGTGAGGACTCGAACCTCTGACGGGGAAAGCTGCGCGGACCGTGACAACACGCCTCAGATCGCTCGGCTACCTCGCGCGGCATTGGTCACCTCAGTCTGCATATATATATATATATATATATATATATATATATATATATATATATATATATATATATATATATATCACAGATGTCTGAGATTTGGAAAGGTCTCTGGAGCAATATATACACTACTGGCCATTAAAATTGCTACACCACGAATATGTGCTACAGACACGAAATTTAACCGACAGGAAGAAGATGCTGTGATATGCAAATGATTAGCTTTTCAGAGCATGCTGACATGAGGAATGTTTCCGACCGACTTCTCATACACAAACAGCAGTTGACCGGCGTTACCTCGTGAAACGTTGTTGTGATGCATCGTGTAAGGAGGAGAAATGCGTACCATCACGTTTCCGACTTTGATAAAGGGCGGATTGTAGCCTATCGCGTTTGTGGTTTATCGTATCGTGACATTGCTGTTCGCGTTGGTCGAGATCCAATGACTGTTAGCAGAATATGGAATCGGTGGGTTCAGGAGGGAAATAAGGAACGCTGTGCTCGATTCCAACCGCCTCGTATCACTAGCAGTCAAGATGACAGGCATCTTATCCGCATGGCTGTAACTGATCGTGCAGCCACGTCTCGATCCCTGAGTCAACTGATGGGGACGTTTGCAAGACAACAACCATCTGCACGAACAGTTGGACGACATTTGCAGCAGCATGGAATATCAGCTCGGAGACCATGGCTGCGGTTACCGTTGACGCTGCATCACAGACAGGAGCGCCTGCGATGGTACACTCAACGACGAACTTGGGTGCACGAATGGCAAAACGTCATTTTTTCCGATGAATCCAGGTTCTGTTTACAGCGCATCCGTGTTTGGCGACATCGCGGTGAACGCACGTTGGAAGTGTGTATTCCTCATCACCATACCGGCGTATCACCAGGCGTGATGGTATGGGGTGCCATTGGTTACACGTCTCGGTCACCTCTTGTTTGCACTGAAGACACTTTGAACAGTGGACGTTACATTTCAGATGTGTTACGACCTGTGGCTCTACCCTTCATTCGAGGGTACTTGTGTGGTGTGCGTACTGTAAGACCTTCGGTACACACACCATCAGATTATTTGACTTGTCGCTCTAACGAAGTAGGCGAGTGTCAGCAATATGTCTCGTGGTCTTATTGTGGCGTGTTTATCTTCTGCCGTTAGGTCAGACGATAGAAATGCCACTTGCACGCTTAGAGTAGCAGATTGACGGTGACCAACTTCAAACAGAACTTGATTAATTTTCACACACATTTATTAAAACAATAACAAGCATAAAAATAACTTAACTTGGTTCTGGATGCTATTTACAATTGACAATCTGAAGTTCCTTTGGTCTTGGTACGTTAATCTTATTCTCACATATCTCTGATACTTGACAAAAGTGTCTATACATTTATCTTCGTGGCTATGTACAGGAATATGATAATCTTATTAGGCGCAGACTGAAACTTGACTATAGACCAATGCAGACTGGTGCAGACTAATGCAGACTGGCTAATCGGAGGTCTGTACACTCGTTATAATACCTCGCGCGTGCATGTATCACTGCGCAAGTGTGATCCGCGAGGAGAAAAGGTTCTACTTTAGCAGCAATCTCATTGGCTGCGTTACATATTAATACGCGGATCGGCAGAAGCAGAACTTGGTGCGTCTCTAAGACGGCGCCATCTCGTAGTGCGGAGACGGACGAGCGCTGCGCCTGCGCTGTTGTGCTTAGCGGGGCGCGCTCTATTGGGAAAGTTATGTACGCGCTGACTACGCGGAACTATGTACACAACAATTTGTTTTATCCCTGTTGTGCCCAATTATCCACAGACTTGAAACTTTCAACATACCTCACAAATTGTCTCTGTCGGTCCATTATGGCCTGGAGACATCGGCTGGTACGTATTTCTCGAGTCCAAAAACTTTACCAACAGCCGTATATTTTGTGTTATTTTATATTATATAACGAATGCTACCAGATTCAGCAACTTGATACTGTCATCTTCAGGCCCCATACGCTATTTTCGTATCAACAAACTTATCGTATGGTGCCATAAAACTGGAAACGTAAATCCGAACCGTTATGCAACTGATTCGTATGAAAGGGTGACACGCTTTGCATAACGGTTCGGATTTCCGGTTTCAGTTTTATGCACCAAACGATAAGCTTGTTAATACGAAAATAGTGTATGGGGCCTGAAGATGGCAACATTGCGTCGCCGAAACTGGTAGCATTTGATATATAAAATAAAATAGCCCAAAATATACGGCTGTTGATAAAGTTTTTTGAATAGAGAAATAGGTCACAAATGGATGACAATGCAATATTAACTCAGTTTCTCGTTTGTTGTATGGCGAAGGGTACTTTGTGCGCCATTGCCACTTCGCCATTTTTCTGTTCCAGCTCAAATGCTTGCAGAAAGAACGATTGCTGGAAAGCCTCTGTCTGAGTTCGAATCTGTACACATGGGAGGAAGCCATATATATGGTTAACTCAGGTGAAGAGAAGTTCAAACAGTTCTGAAATTTACCACATGTCTCACTGCAATCGCGTCAAGATGTTTCAAATCGAATGAAAAATTTCACTAACACAAGACTAAAAATCAGAAAATAATTATTTCAATAAAAATAAACATTTAATATAAACGGGTCTATAAGTATAAAATAACCCTATTCAGGCAGTTAATAAAATCTGAGACGGTGAATTTTTAATAGGTATGAAGATAATAGTAAGATTAACAATGAAAATAATTATTTAATTAAAAATATATTTTAATGTAAAGCGTTTTCTACACCGGACTAGAAACTGTAAAATCATTTCTCCTAGCTCCATACAGATCTCTAACCAGATACAGATAGTTCCGAAAAATTGTGATAGCGAAATTTTAATAGCTATGAAAATTCTTGTAAGATTTATAACGAAAAATGTGGGGCGCATGTACGGTAATAGATAGTAGCTGAAACGTGAATTGTTCATCCGTCAATTATGTACTGCACGGCCCAAAAATTTTCAAAACTATCTGTATAGGGTTAGGAATCTGTTTTTGGCTAAGAGAAATTATTTTATATTTTTAGTCTGATATAAAAAATTACATTATTACAAATAGAACTATACACAAAAGACTAGAAGGAAATTACCAAAGGGCGCTAAACAAAAATTTTTGTCTTCAGTAGTGATAAAGTTATGTGATCCATTCAGAACACGAACTTATTAATGAAAAGAATAATGTAGGAATAGCAGAATGTCATTTACTACAGCAGATAAAATTCTCTGCAATGAAAGACATGTTTGAAATCTTGGGGAGAGACAGACGAGAAGTGAACAATAGGGACAAAAACGAAGAAGAGAAGAAATGTCAAGACGTGTTTGTGACAGGATTGCAGCTATTGCATTCTCGTTCAGTTTATACATCGAAGACAAAGGAAAACGTCAGGGCGTGAGTAAAAATAGTTGTGGAAACACACTCAGTAATTATCGTTTGCAAATTTGGATGCAAAACCGAAACGAATTTCTCGAATGAGAAAATTTTTTGTGTATCCTACATTTATCATTAATCTAGCGATTGATCACTTGTAATCGTTATCAAAGTTTGCCTAAGTGATTTAAGAGACTACGTATTCTTGATATTGCGGTAGCATCGTCCCGGAGTGATTTTTAGAAAACCATCCGCTGCAAAAAAAAAAAATAAAATAAAATAAAAAGTCTTCACAACAGTTCAAGCATTGAAGCTTTTGCTGGTCGAAAACAAGGAAAATTTATAACTGTTGGCTGGAAAGAAGAAAGTAATTATCAAACAGTTTGGTTAAGGAAATGTTGAGGAGAAGCAGACGAGAGATTGCTAGCTAACTGAACATCAAAAGTGGGAAGAATAGTTAAAAAGAAAGAAACGGAGAGCAGCATTTAACAATCTGTCGACGACAACGTCTTTAGAGACGAAGTACAAACTCCGACTATACCACAGTTTGGTGTAATATCTGGTATGCTTTCCATCTTGTATCGCGAGTAGGAAATACGTCGTAAACTTTTAATACTTAATGAGTACCTCGATCTGAGATAGCATAAAGTCGCAGATAATCATATACGTATAATAAGGGAGTTGGAGCTACAGATTTACGCTATACGTTGCTTTGCAGCCGGCGCCTCCATGTTAGATGCCCCATAACATTAGCGTACTACTGTTTACGTTTATTTGGTTCAAATGTTTCGGAGCACTATGGGACTCAACAAAAAATGGTTCAAATGGCTCTCAGCACTATGGGACTAGAACTTACAAGGGAACCTCCCCATCGCACCCCCCTCATATTTAGTTATAAGTTGGCACAGTGGATAGACCTTGAAAAACTGAACACAGATCAATCGAGAAAACAGGAAGAAGTTGTGTGCAACTACGAAAAAATAAGCAAAATATACAAACTGAGTAGTCCATGCGCAAGATAGGCAATATCAAGGGTCTTCGGAGCTAAGAAGCGCCGTGGTTCCGTGGTTAGCGTGAGCAGCTGCGGAACGAAAAGTCCTTGGTTCAAGTCTTTCCTCGAGCGAAAAGTTTAATTTTTTGTTCTCAGTTTATGTGACAAACTCTTATGTTTTCATCACTTTTTTGGGAGTGATTATCACATCCACAAGAAAACCGAAATCGGGCAAGGTAGAAGAATCTTTTTACCCATTCGCGAAGTGTACAAGTTAGGTGGGTCGACAACATATTCCTGTCATGTGACGCACATGCCGTCACCAGTGTCGTATAGAATATATCAGACGCGTTTTCCTGTGGAGGAATCGGCTGACCGATGAACTTGCGATCAAATGTTTTCGATTCCCATTGGAGAGGCACGTCCTTTCGTCTACTAATCGCACGGTTTACCGGTGCGGTCGCTAAACACAGACACTAAACTTATTACAGTGAACAGAGACGTCAATGAACGAACGGACAGATCATAACTTTGCGAAAATAACGAAATTAAACTTCTCCCTGGAGGGAAGACTTGAACCAAGGACCTCTCGTTCCGCAGCTGCTCCCGCTAACCACTGGACCACGGCACTTCTGAGCTCTGATGACCCTTGATGTTGCCTATCTTGCGCATGGACTACTCAGTTTGTATATTTTGCTTATTTTTTCGTAGTTGCACACAACTTCTCCCTGTTTTCTCAATTGATCTGTGTTCAGTTTTTCAAGGCGTATCCAGTGTGCCAACTTATACCTAAGTCTGAGGGGGTTGCGATGGGGAGGTTCCCTTGTTAGAACTACATAAACCTAACTAACCTAACGACATCACACACATCCATGCCCGAGGCAGGATTCGAACCTGCAATCGTAGCAGCCGCGTGGTTCTGAACTGACGCGCCTAGAACCGCTCGGCCACCGCGGCCGGCTACGTTTATTTCTTGTTCTTAATTTCTGTCGTGAGCACACAAGAATTGTTTTAAACAGTACATGTTACAGTGGTTTTTTAATAAAACAGCGTCAGGAAGGCATTTTCAGACATTTTCTGGTCTTGAACGCATATTTGATCCAGTAAAACGACGCATTTAGCCTCGTTTATGTAACTTACTTTTTCTTATACATTTGGAATAACCAAGAACAAAACTGTGTGACACAAAAGGCTGGTTTTGTAATCAGACTCCTTAAAACGGACTGACGGAACCGATGTTCGGTCTACGCTCCCGAAAATGTAACATACACTCCTGGAAATTGAAATAAGAACACCGTGAATTCATTGTCCCAGGAAAGGGGAAACTTTATTGACACATTCCTGGGGTCAGATACATCACATGATCACACTGACAGAACCACAGGCACATAGACACAGGCAACAGAGCATGCACAATGTCGGCAATAGTACAGTGTATATCCACCTTTCGCAGCAATGCAGGCCCATGGAGACGATCGTAAAGATGCTGGATGTAGTCCTGTGGAACGGCATGCCATGCCATTTCCACCTGGCGCCTCAGTTGGACCAGCGTTCGTGCTGGACGTGCAGACCGCGTGAGACGACGCTTCATCCAGTCCCAAACATGCTCAATGGGGGACAGATCCGGAGATCTTGCTGGCCAGGGTAGTTGACTTACACCTTCTAGAGCATGTTGGGTGGCACGGGATACATGCGGACGTGCATTGTCCTGTTGGAACAGCACGTTCCCTTGCCGGTCTAGGAATGGTAGAACGATGGGTTCGATGACGGTTTGGATGTACCGTGCACTATTCAGTGTCCCCTCGACGATCACCAGTGGTGTACGGCCAGTGTAGGAGATCGCTCCCCACACCATGATGCCGGGTGTTGGCCCTGTGTGCCTCGGTCGTATGCAGTCCTGATTGTGGCGCTCACCTGCACGGCGCCAAACACACATACGACCATCATTGGCACCAAGGCAGAAGCGACTCTCATCGCTGAAGACGACACGTCTCCATTCGTCCCTCCATTCACGCCTGTCACGACACCACTGGAGGCGGGCTGCACGATGTTGGGGCGTGAGCGGAAGACGGCCTAACGGTGTGCGGGACCGTAGCCCAGCTTCATGGAGACGGTTGCGAATGGTCCTCGCCGATACCCCAGGAGCAACAATGTCCCTAATTTGCTGGGAAGTGGCGGTGCGGTCCCCTACGGCACTACGTAGGATCCTACGGTCTTGGCGTGCATCCGTGCGTCGCTGCGGTCCGGTCCCAGGTCGACGGGCACGTGCACCTTCCGCCGACCACTGGCGACAACATCGATGTACTGTGGAGACCTCACGCCCCACGTGTTGAGCAATTCGGCGGTACGTCCACCCGGCCTCCCGCATGCCCACTATACGCCCTCGCTCAAAGTCCGTCAACTGCACATACGGTTCACGTCCACGCTGTCGCGGCATGCTACCAGTGTTAAAGACTGCGATGGAGTTCCGTATGCCACGGCAAACTGACTGACACTGACGGCGGCGGTGCACAAATGCTGCGCAGCTAGCGCCATTCAACGGCCAACACCGCGGTTCCTGGTGTGTCCGCTGTGCCGTGCGTGTGATCATTGCTTGTACAGCCCTCTCGCAGTGTCCGGAGCAAGTATGGTGGGTCTGACACACCGGTGTCAATGTGTTCTTTTTTCCATTTCCAGGAGTGTATTTTGTTATGTTTGGTCGTTTTCCAGTGTTTTCTTCTCACCGCGTTAATCGAGAGAGCTTTTCGGGTTTGACTAATAAGAAATCTAAAGTCAAATGACGGAAATACTACGGAAAACCAGCCAAAACTCGTTCGCTGGTGGAAAAAATTGGTACACCGTTTTAGAAGTTTCCAATTCGCTCAAGATTTACTGTTGCAGCAGTGCGTATTGAGGTACATGAAGTTATTACATTTACCGATCAATAGTAGAAGCAGTTCCGAAGTACAAGGTACCGACCCATGCTTCAACACTAATATTAGCACTCGGCGTACGCTCCACGGGCGGCAATGCAGGCGCTGACTGTGGTACCAAGTCGGTCGTGCAGACGGCGAATACTGTCCTTGCATACGATATGCCACTGATGCTCTACCTGTTCACGTGGTTCTGTCAGAGTTTCACGGGCAGTGTGTGGAGAGCATTATACTGTTGGAACAATACATCATCTTCCTGTTGAATAACGGCAAAGAACGGGTCCAACAACATCCCGCACGTACCGAGCGCTGGTTAGTGTCCCCTCCAGAAACACCTAAGGTGCACAAGAGTTGTAGCTTATCGCACTTACACCATAAGGCCTGGCATGGGATACGTGTTGTAAAACCCCAAGAAACCCGAAAACCCAAATAAGAATGTCATGATAATTTAAAGTAGGGAACAGTGTTGTCCTGACAGGTACGACAACTTTGACAATAATATAACACCTTAAAGTTTTAATGAACACAAATATCAATAATTAGTGAGTAATTTAAGTCCGAAGTAATATGTAGGTCAGAGATAATATTTATTGTGAAAGAGAGTTGTAAACGCTGCGAAAAGGAAATTCAATGCGTCTACAATGCTCGATCATGGAAATGTTAGTCGTTTGCTAGCTTGCTTGTTATCAAGTCGTGAGAGAGCACCGTTTGTTATAGTACTACAAACGGAACGCTACGAGATTGTTTCTGTTAAAAAAAAATACTTTTGCGTGATAGAAATGCGCGGACTTTGTTCTCAGTTAATCTGACTTGAGAACTTGAACTGAAGTGATATTCTGATAGTGCTCGACGAGTTAATGAACTTTAATTATTGGAGATATTATTGTTGCACTCAACTTTCATCAAAGTGAACAGTTACAGCGAAGAATGGACATAGTATCGAAGACTGCAATACCTGATTAGCCTTGATTAGGAAACATTAATACGACCAAACGAAGATAATACAAATACGAGGATTGTAAAAGTAGTTGTCACGATCACCGAACTGAAAAGAATCGTAATTGATCTGATCCATCGGTGTGTGTATGTGGTGTGATGATTATAAACTAACTGCTTAGAACAAACTATAAAAATTGTTCGACAGTAGTGGAAATCTCACGTGTTGGCTCCATCATTAATTGAACTGTGTGATAGTTGATGATCAAATTTAATTAACATTGAGCATTGAAAGGAGTGTTTTGCCGAAATAATATTACGACGCACGAAAGCAAGATAGCATTATAGATTATCTCTGGATTTGCGTCGTGCAGTAGTGAAGAATTCTGCCTAGCAACGTAACAACTACTACTGATACTGAACCGCAAATAAATTTTTCCTCGCTTCAGTGGTGTGAAACGACGCCGGTGATGAATGATTCACTCAATACTGCAATAACTAACTAACCGGGCATAGTAAATCATAAAACTGTAACAGACAATTAAAATCAACAGTTCGCATCGCTGAGAAGACTGTGCGGACTCGCAAACGGACGTTCATACATTACGCGAGGAACAATTTTCTGTGGAGATTTTCAGGTGCAGTTTCATGTTATCCGACGGGGACAACCATCACTGCGCGTCGCGTCTCCATTCCACCGACCGAGCTGTAGCAGTAGCGGCTCAAACATCAACAGCGACAGCAAAAGGGGAGAGGGGACGTCACAATGTGTCTTGGATGAATGCACTCCACGAGACATTACTCACCAGGTCTACGTCGTACGCACAAAGGGCATCAGTTGCGTCAGACAGAATTTGCTTTCATCGCTGAAGATCATGGCGCGCCGTCTCATCTACCAACTGATCCTCTGACGGCACCAGTTGAGTCGTACTATGGAGCCCTCGTATGTGCAGCTGTACGATCTGCCACCGCTGTCCTCAGAATATGACGATCCTGGCAGGCGTCTGTTCTCCGTGGATGTCCAGAACCTCGTCTACGGGTATCGTTGCGCAACTAATGCAGCACGTCCAACTTGTGTGGGAGTTGTCCGAAAGAACCGTCCCGCGAGTCGGAAGACCACAATTTGCCCACTTTAAAAATCGCTCAGTTGGCTGTAGGAAGCATGAGTGCGTCTCTGTGGCACGGTCGTCTGCTTGCTTTGTACTTTTACACCACACTGAGCCTTCTGGCTATGAGCATTCCCTATTGAAAGGTAGACACGGATGGCGCTCTGGTAGTTATGCCAATAAGCTATTCGCTGGCGGACGACGTTGAGACCATTATCAGTTCATCTTCTATGCCCCAGGTGGCATATGCCGTGATCGGATGAAAATCGACGGCGTGTTCCCACGTGTGTTAACTTATTTCGGCAATGTATTTATAAGAGAAAAAATCGCCTGATTGACTCCACTTACGAATGAAACGTTATTCCTTTGCATTCTACACTATAGTCAGAATAAGACACCCGTAAATGATACAATCAGGCGTTGTTGATCAAAACACTTCCATCAGAATCTAATGTTTGCGACAACTAACACATGGCGGACATAGGCTTCGTGACGTCATGACACCTTCCCTTGCTATACCTCCATGCAGATAAGGATCAAATGTAGGTCTCTGCCTGCTTTCTTACGTTTTCTCTTCCGTAAAGGAAAACGCTATGTATCCATTTTTTAGAGAGAGTGGTCTATAGTAGCCATTGTACCGAAATGCATCATGAAGCTTATCTAGTTAATATTTAATAATAATGATTAAATTCTGAAGTGATTAGACATTGCATACTGAAACTAGTCTTAGAATAAACAAACAATAAGTGTATAAAGCATTTTATTATTTTACAAACGATATTATTCCCCTTTAATCTTGTATTCCCAGATCCTCTCAACTCCTCAGTACAAATGGCTCTGAGCACTATGGGACTTAACTGCTGAGGTCATCAGTCCCCTAGAACTTAGAACTATTTAAACCTAACTAACCTAAGGACATCACACACATTCATGCCCGAGGCAGGATTCGAACCTGCGACCGTAGCGGTCGCGCGATTCCAGACTGTAGCGCCTAGAACCGCTCGGCTACTCCGGCCGGCTCCGCAGTACAAATAGTTTTTGTGAGATCTTGGCATATTGAACTGCCTTTCGAGGGGTGCACAGATCTAAGTTGTAAAAGCAAGGCGTATCACGATTTAAAAAATATTCATTTTTATAGCTTCCTCAGCACAGAGTTATACTACTTCATCGTCTTCGCCTAAAAGCACAGGTCGGAAATTATTCCTTTCAGTAACATGTTTTTTCACGATGCTCGGCAGGAACGCTACAGTAAACGGAAAAAAAGCCGGGAGCCTAGAAATCGATACCGTATTCCAAGGCTTAGACTGTATTTCTGCGTCAGCCGCTACTAATACGAGCCTGCTGTCAAACGAAATAGAAAGCAGAATATTTACTGACAGCTCTCAAAGATTTAGTTTCAAGACCGAAGTGATCAGTCTGCTTATACCAAGGCCAGGGGTAGATTACCGCGCTGTCAGCATTCTATGACCTCGCCGGCATCACTCCTATTTGCGGAGAACCAGAATTTACTGGTACCTCAGACACGGCCAAACCATATTCTTACTTCGAAAAAATCGCATCCTTCTTTCACAGAAAAGGCGTATGGGTCGTTTACGCCGTCTGTAGTGTGAATTCTTCTACTCTTCTTCCAACAAATGATCAGTACCTACAAGTAATAGCTGAAAATCTTCTGCGCTTCCTTAACCCAATGACAGCTTAACGAAAAGGAAACAACAGCGCTCTTGTAAGACATCAGTTTTAGTATTACCTCCATACTAAATCGTAGCATTTCCAGGCCCAAATCGTTAAGTCTTTATCAATCTATAAAATATCAAATGATTGCTCCATTTTTTCACCTTGCTGATATATTTCGTCTTATCGTGTTGGAATGATATTTCGTTCTTTCTTGGTATTCTTACGTGATAGACATATTACATATGTTCTTGATGTGAGATGGTGAGGGACACAGTCTCAAGTTTACCTTCGTGAGAGCAAAAATCGTTATAAAATTGTTGTGTCAAACTATTTGAAAAACGTAAGCCTTCACTTCAGAAAATGTCACATTTCTTCGAATATTCTGGGCAATGACATCATTGTCGGATGAATTCCTTATCGAAACTCTCGGAGAAACTACAACCACTCTTGAAGATGTCATCCGCAGACAGGGACGAACGGTTGGGTTCCTATAAGAATCCGTTCGACCACAGCATAATGGCCCAGAGTATTTTAATGAGTGTGCGCACTATTTGCCTCGATTGTCGTCACTTTGCAGAGTTAAGAACTCTCATTTTCTATTTAGTGTTCACAAGTTAATCCCCTTTTTCTGTTTCAGGGAAGACTATCGTAATATTTACAGACAGACAGCATCTTGTCGCAGGAGACCTCAGTGATCTTGTTTTGTTATTTCATCAACAAAACTGCCTAATCACGCTATATTAATAATAGGTATGCTTCGACTGAATTAGGTCATGTTAAGAATTAACATCGAAATACAGGAGTATTTCTATCAATAGCGTCATCTTCCGTGCTTCAGTATAACTATTCTAGATGTGTACATACCTGTCACATATGCAGACAAGTAGCTCCGGGCTCGAAAGTTACCGTATGAAAATACATATGTAAAAATATAATTCAAGGAGTACCTACTAGATTCGGCAGCAAGGACAAACCTAGAGGGTCCATCTTCTAGCGATTTCAGCAAAGTGCATACGCACCATTTTACGTGACCTGAAGACAAAAAACTTCTTACAGAATAATTAAATGTTGTCCAAAACACAAAAATTGATGTGGTGTAATACATACCCGACTTCTCATTCACATTGATGCCACAAATATATTGAAAACGTTGGTCCGCAGAGCCGCTACCCTGACGGCACGGATGGCATGTTGTGTGCCTATCCTTTGGCCCCACGCGAAGCAGTTGGAAGTATAAGTAGGCTGTTTAGGTTTTTGTGTTGGTAACGCCCATGTAGCACTCTATATTAAAATCACTGACTGTGCTGTGTGCAGTCTGTGGCTGGTTTGCATTGTTGGAATTTGCTATTGCAGTGTTGGGCAGTTGGCTGTTAACAGCGCGTAGCGCTGCGCAGTTGGAGGTGAGCCGCCAGAAGTGGTGGATGTGGGGAGTGAGATGGCGGAGTTTTGAGAGCGGATGATCTGGACGTGTGTCCATCAGAGAGAGTAAATTTCTAAGACTGGGTGGCATGAACTGATATATATATTATGACTATTGAACACTATTAAGGAAAATACATTGTTTGTTCTCTATCAAAATCTTTCATTTGCTAACTATGCCTATCATTAGTTAGTGCCTTCAGTAGTTTGAATCTTTTATTTAGCTGGCAGTAGTGGCGCTCGCTGTATTGCAGTAGTTCGAGTAACGAAGATTTTTGGTGAGGTAAGTGATTTGTGAAAGGTATAGGTTATTGTTAGTCAGGGCCATTCTTTTGTAGGGATTATTAAAAGTCAGATTGCGTTGCGCTAAAAATATTGTGTGTCAGTTTAAGCACAGGCATTTACAATTTTTCTAAGGGGACGTTCCATATGTCGACCCTTAGCCGAGGATACCTCACTGGAATCTTCTGGTTTTTTTCTTGTAGTTTGTGTAGTTAGTGTAGCTATTGTTTATTTCTAGTGCGCAATTATAGAGAGAATTTCCTTTGTAGTTGTAGTTTTTTATTGTTGTACAGTAAAACAGTTGTGGCAGCTGCACTTGCAATTAGCTAGATATTATTTTCTTATTTTTGCTATTTTCTTATTTTTTCTTATTTTTGCTCTTCAAATTGTGCTTTTCTTGTTATCGTGTGAAATACATGATAATTATGGTGTGTGAAAAACGTTACACTAGGCTCCAAAGTAAACTGAGAAATGACAGTGAAGACGAAAGCCGTGTGTTAGCGCCACCGTGTAATGAATGTTCAAAGTAGTAATTTGGTAATTGTACATAGGGAAATGGAGCGGGCTGCAAATAATGGTGTAGACAGTGAAACAATTAGTGAACAGGGAAGCATTATCGATCGATCAGTAAGCAACAGCTCGCCTCAGGAATCCGAATTGACAGGACACAATCTTGCAAATACTGTATATTCAGGTTTTGCTTCCTCGCCGTTTTCTCAAATAAGTCAAGATACATTTTCTGCTCTTCAAAATACGAATATTGGGGGTTCAAATGCACTGCCGAATAGCACTGAGGAACATGTTTCAGACACCAGTGCAATGTTATTACAATTAATGCAACAAATGGGACGAAAGCTTCAAAAGTTAGACACAATGGAACCAAATCTTCAAAAGTTAGACACAATGGAACAAAATCAGAGACAAACACAGGAAAAGTTGGACACAATGGAACAAAATCCGAGACAAACACAGCAACAGCTTCAAAAGTTAGACTCAATGGAACAAACGCTTGAACAAAGACGTGAAGGTTTAACTGGTGAGCTACTTAAAATCGAATCGAAATGTCAAAAAGTCTGTAATGACGTAAAAACACAAATTTGTGAGCATTTTCAACCTATTTTTTCGCGTCGTGAAAATGCATTACAGAATCACGAAGCAGCCATAAAAGAACTGCAAACTATTATTCATGAAAATCACGACACCTTGCAAGCTAAAATTGACTCAGTTGCATCTATCGATTCGGTTACGCAACTTGCAAAAACCCAGGAAAACTTAAAGGACATGGTAGATACGATTTCAACACAAATGGACACTCTGAAACTTGGTTCAGAAAAACACACTGAGGAAATCAGTTCACTATCGGGGAAAGTAGCCGAACTTTCGGATCAGTTCACTAACTTATCTACAAAGGTAGATGATGATCTGAATGACACGAGACCCGTAGCCTTCACTGACAAAGGAGAGTATGAACAAATTAGAAAATTCAAACAAAATCAAAATCAAATCAATACACAGTACAAAAGAGAAATCCTGGAAGTACAAGATCAGTTGATGCAGGTAACACAAGAATTACATATTTCAGAGGACACTCGCGCTCCAATACGGGAAGAGGGACGTAGAAATACTGAACAGCCACAAAATAATAACACAAGGCATTTCGGAAATTATGAAAGAAATTGGCAAGGTACACCGAATTTTGAGATGGAACCGCCGAAAAGCAGTAACAATGACCGATATGCGACTCGCCGACATGATGATTTTGACTATAAGCTGTTCATTACTACACGTAAATTCAAAACATTTAAGAATTCTGGCAACGACATTCATCCACAAGCATGGCTCCATCAATTCTCTCATTGTTTTCTTCCCAACTGGTCATTGGAGTACAGGTTAGAATTTATGTGTGGCTACTTAGAGAATGAACCAGCTGTAAGAATGCGATCGGTCATTCACGATTGTCACAGTGAAGGAGAATTTTATCATGCCTTCCTCTCAGCATATTGGTCTCAAGCTACTCAAGAAAGAGTAAAACATAGCATCATAATGATGAAACATTTCGAACAATATGAATTTTCCAGTCTTGTGAAATATTTTGAAGACATGTTACATAAGAATCAGTATCTTTCAAACCCATACAGCCCCTCAGAACTCATCCGCATTTGCTTAATCAAATTGCCTAACCATTTACGACATATTATTTTGGCAGGACGTTGCAAAGACGACATTGAAGGTTTTCAGGGACTGTTACAAGATTTGTAAATTTACACTGACAATCGCAGAACGCGAAAACAGGAGCACAACAATTACAGGTCGCATCCGTCACAATTCCGCGATGACAGAAATAATAACTGGACACGACAGGTCTATTCTTACAACGTAAATCGTGACCAAAACAGACACCACCCTATGACAACCGTTGGCAGAGTAGTAATAATTACAAGGAAAGATCACCTCTCCGTGGTAATGACTGTCACAGAGACAATCAAAGAAACAGACAATATGGGAACCAAAATAATTATTATCAAGGGAGACAGAATAACTTCAGACGAAACGGTCCACCATGCAGTTACGATTACGGGAAAAATTCTCCACCACATGACCGACAAAAAAGAAACTATGTAAACTACCGACAAAACGACAGACCTGAATTTCATCAGAACAGGTGGGATTCAAACAGGGCAGGGCCCTCTCGACAAGGTGAATTTGTAGAAGTTAGATCTCCAAATCCCAATAACGACGCGCGCCAACAAAGAGAGAACAGGCAATTACTCACACCGCTGGCAGCCACAAAACGTACTTATGAAGCTGACGACGTAGCTGCCATGGCTAGTAATTACATAAAAATGGAAGACATTAGGGACATCTCACTCCAGGAACACGACGTAAAACATAACAACATTGCATATCCTATAATTCACATTACAGTAAATGACGTAAAATTTACAGTAGTACTTGACTCTGGCAGTCCCAGTTCAGTAATTAGTGAAACAGCCTTTAGCAAATGCAACAAATCGAACGATTGCCCCACACTTCCATTATGTAAGATTACATTACAAGGTGCAGTCGTTGGAAAAAGTGTAGATGTACGCCAATAAACCAACTTAGAATTCTTTTGTCAAAGCCACAGCTTCTCTATGAACTTTCTTATTGTTCCATTATTGTCAACGGAAATTATATTGGGAGTAGACTTTTTGAATGAATACAAAGCAATCTTAAACTTTCACGATGCTGAAAAAAGTTTAGACAAAGAAAGTAAGTCAATAGCTTTGAAATTTGAAGATTGGCTCTCAAACCATGACGAGGAAATTAATCGTCTTTACCTTCTGTTAGGCAACAGTCCGGAATTTTCGACAGAACTTGACACTAACAATCACTCTGCAAGTACTGACAGGGATGATATCGACGGCGTATTTGATACTAATGAGTTAATTCAGAATAAAAGTCTGAATTCGGTAGGTCAGAGGTGAAGTTTTTGGGACATATTATTTCTTCTGAAGGCATTCAGCCGAATCCTGAAAAGTTAGAAGCAATCAGAGCCATTCCAATTCCATCCACAAAAAAAAACAAGTCCGCAATTTTCTAGGTCTCGTGAATTTTTACCGTCGTTTTCTGAATATGCAAATTCTAGTTACACCAAAACTTTGTTCTTTCACTGGAAAAAATACTATTTGGAACTGGGACGAACAGGCACAGCTGGAATTCAATTCTTTGAAAGAAGCACTACTTAACGCGCCAATACTAGCTCATCCAAATCTGTCACAAGAATTCTGCCTTAGCACGGATTCTTCTAAAGTTGGTCTTGGTGCCCATTTATTTCAAGAAGCCATAGAAAATGACACTACTGTTCAGAAAACCATTGCTTTCGCCAGCAGAGTGCTAACAAAATCTGAAAAAATTATTCCGTTACTGAATTAGAAGCTTTAGCTATCGTTTGGGCATTTAACAAATTCCGTTTCTTTCATTCTGGTATGCACGTAAAAGTATACAGTGATCATCGTGCATTACAATTTCTTATGTCTTCAAAATTAAATCATGACAGATTAAAACGTTGGGCATTGTTTCTGCAGGAATACCACTTCACAATCGTCTACATTCCCGGCAAGGAGAACATTGTTGCGGACGCACTGTCACGCACACCGGCTAGGCTTGAGAAAAATAACACAGAAGGCAACCTCGAAAAAAAATTCAGTATTCTTTATATTCAGGAAGTCAGCTTCGAAAGCTTCATCATCACATCTTTAAAGGACATTGCTCATGAACAAGATAAAGATCCGATTTGGAAAGACATCAAAAGTAAATGGCATGAAAAGACACACACACAGATTCGGCACTATTATCTGGTTAGAAACAACATGCTCTTCAAATGCTACGGGTACTTTGCATTCCTGACGATTTTGTTAATGAGCTCATTTGGTACATTTATTTCAGCTACGCACATTTTGGTCGAAGAAAATGTTATCATATTCTTCGGACGACTTGTTATTTTAACAATATGGAAAAGAGAATTTGAAGAGTCTTGTCTATTTGTAAACTTTGTCAAAAAGCTAAACCATCTACCATATCACATCGTGCTCCGTTGTTTCCAATCATTCCTTCTAAATTAAAAGAATTTGCTGCTGTTGATCTCTTGGGACCCCTTGCCAGAACATCGAATGGATTTTCGTACGTTCTAGACGCTGTTGAACTTATTTCAAAATTTGTTTCTTTCACATCGTTACGTAAAGCCACTGGACGGTCTGTATCCAACGCCTTTGTTAAAAATTTCTTACGTGAAGTTGGACACGTTAGTAAAGTCATTTCAGATAACAGACCGCAAGTCAGATCTGCTGTTTGGTCACGCATGCTTCGGAATCATAAAATCAAACCTGTTTTTATTTCATTGTACTCACCACATTGTAACCCCTCCGAACGGATTATGAAAGAAATCAATAAGCTTTGCAGACTTTATTGTCACATAAAGCATCAGTATTGGGACAGATATTTACACTTATTTCAAAACGTGCTGAATGAAATGCGTCATGACTCCACTGCTTTACCACCTATTCTTGTACTGAAGAATGAAGAACCACCTAACAGAATCAGAGAGATTGTACCTTTTCCGAATACACGTAAACTTCGACACAAAGACGTAATTGATTTGGCTATTAAAAATATAAAATCTGCAGCAGATAAAAGGAGAAAACTACACAGTAAAGCAAATGCAAAGAAATTATATATTGGTCAGAAAGTTCTCATTAAAGCTCATTCATTGCCACATAAGAAGAAACATTTGAGTCACAAATTCTTTCTGATTTACAATAGACCTTACAGAATCCGACACATACCACATGATAATTGCGTTGAAGTTGAAACTCTGCGTACTAGGAAGAGTAAAGGATTGCACCACATTTCACATGTAAAACCGTTTATTGAGAGATAATCTGTTTTTTTAACTTAGTCTTTGCTATAAAATTTTTCACTTCACGTTACTAGTACTCTTTGTCACACTTAGAAACCGTTAACATGCAACTATGTTTTAAAGTTAACTATCCAGTCAAGAACCTAGGGAACTTATTTAGACAAGTAATTACAAATGCATTGTTACAATGAACAGAGGACACAGTTTACTGTGTGTGTACATTGTTGCTTGTTAGCTGCACGATTACGTAACGACTATAAGGCTTACGTACTTAGAACATATATTGCTAATGAGATTTTAATGCAACATTTTGGTTTACTTGAAAAGACATTCTTTATTTGATGTACTTTCTGTGAGATTAAAGATGACTTAGTATCTGATTTCTTTGACAGCTACACGATTATATCACGACGCTACTAATGTGTGACACAATTTACATTGTTGCTTTTGTGCTGTATCTGTTTTATATCTGCACAGTTTTTCTGAATTCTTCTGGAAAGTAAAACATGTTTTAGTAGTAACTTTTGTGGTATAGCTACATGAGACAGCCTTTTTCGTAGCACAACAATACGTTACAGTATAGTACTTTCTTGATCACGGTAAGGTACATAATAACTACGATATCTATACGCATAGCATTTCATTTTTGTTTATTACGAGGTAAGCACATTGACTTCTACAGGACTTTGCTTACAGACGACGATGATTACGACACTTGCTACATTTTTACCCTTAAGTAATGACAGATTTTATCTTAGAACAAGACGCACAGTTTAGCGCTACAGTACACGTACTTGAGTGTTAATTTTGTACTTAAGCCATTTATTTTTCAAGATTTTTGAATTACAAAGAAAGTTTTCCGTGATATATTTCATTCTATTCCTGTAATCTGTAACACCTGAGGCTATAATTACATTAATCCCCAGGGGGGTACACGCTTACTTTGTGTACCATGTGTTTGGCAAGCACAAGGAGCCCTAGCTAATATGGTATTTGCTTATACAACTTTACACACCGGTACCATATTTCTCTAACACATAAATTACACAGTTATCTGATCTTTTAACTGAGAGAGACAAACTTTTTTTTTTACTATGTCAGTGACACATGTTTACGTAATTACACATTTGGATAACTTCACACTTATGAAATTGTATTTTGTCGGTACTTTGTGAACTGTTCATATTTTTCCGCAACCATTGTGATACTACACTCCTGGAAATTGAAATAAGAACACCGTGAATTCATTGTCCCAGGAAGGGGAAACTTTATTGACACATTCCTGGGGTCAGATACATCACATGATCACACTGACAGAACCACAGGCACATAGACACAGGCAACAGAGCATGCACAATGTCGGCAATAATACAGTGTATATCCACCTTTCGCAGCAATGCAGGCTGCTATTCTCCCATGGAGACGATCGTAGAGATGCTGGATGTAGTCCTGTGGAACGGCTTGCCATGCCATTTCCACCTGGCGCCTCAGTTGGACCAGCGTTCGTGCTGGGCGTGCAGACCGCGTGAGACGACGCTTCATCCAGTCCCAAACATGCTCAATGGGGGACAGATCCGGAGATCTTGCTGGCCACGGTAGTTGACTTACACCTTCTAGAGCACGTTGGGTGGCACGGGATACATGCGGACGTGCATTGTCCTGTTGGAACAGCAAGTTCCCTTGCCGGTCTAGGAATGGTAGAACGATGGGTTCGATGACGGTTTGGATGTACCGTGCACTATTCAGTGTCCCCTCGACGATCACCAGTGGTGTACGGCCAGTGTAGGAGATCGCTCCCCACACCATGATGCCGGGTGTTGGCCCTGTGTGCCTCGGTCGTATGCAGTCCTGATTGTGGCGCTCACCTGCGCGGCGCCAAACACGCATACGACCATCATTGGCACCAAGGCAGAAGCGACTCTCATCGCTGAAGACGACACGTCTCCATTCGTCCCTCCATTCACGCCTGTCGCGACACCACTGGAGGCGGGCTGCATGATGTTGGGGCGTGAGCGGAAGACGCCCTAACGGTGTGCGGGACCGTAGCCCAGCTTCATGGAGACGGCTGCGAATGGTCCTCGCCGATACCCCAGGAGCAACAGTGTCCCTAATTTGCTGGGAAGTGGCGGTGTGGTCCCCTACGGCACTGCGTAGGATCCTACGGTCTTGGCGTGCATCCGTGTGTCGCTGCGGTCCGGTCCCAGGTCGACGGGCACGTGCACCTTCCGCCGACCACTGGCGACAACATCGATGTACTGTGGAGACCTCATGCCCAACGTGTTGAGCAATTCGGCGGTACGTCCACCCGGCCTCCCGCATACCCACTATACGCCCTCGCTCAAAGTCCGTCAACTGCACATACGGTTCACGTCCACGCTGTCGCGGTATGCTACCAGTGTTAAAGACTGCGATGGAGCTCCGTATGCCACGGCAAACTGGCTGACACTGACGGCGGCGATGCACAAATGCTGCGCAGCTAGCGCCATTCGACGGCCAACACCGCGGTTCCTGGTGTGTCCGCTGTGCCGTGCGTGTGATCATTGCTTGTACAGCCCTCTCGCAGTGTCCGGAGCAAGTATGGTGGGTCTGACACACCGGTGTCAATGTGTTCTTTTTTCCATTTCCAGGAGTGTATGAGAGCTTTGAATGTCGTATTTGGTAAGGGATCATGAATTTTGAAGTACATTTGAGGTATATGACTTTATTGAAGGTTTTGAAATTATTGAAAGAAGCTGCAACGATTTTTGAGATATGACTGATCTGTTATGATGTTATTATTACGACGACGATGTGTATTATGCTGCTGAGGTATGTTTATGATCAATAAGCTGATGCTATATGAGGAATTTGATTATGCTATGTATTTATTATGATGAAATATTGAAGAAGTGTCTACGAATATGTATATGTGTAATAAAGTAAGGAATAATGAGTAGTGGTTAGGGACTCTGATTTGTGAAAAAGGATACTGGAAACCAAGAACGATGCCGGCGAAAATGTTTTGGACACTGTTATATTTACATGATTTTGTTTCTACACATTTGTAACGCAAATTCTCGACCTGTGAAATTTTTTTCTGTGAGACTGTCACTGTAGCGCAAACTGCTGTCGTAAATACTGTATTTCGGCAAGAAACCTAAGTGACTTTGACGAAATGCGTTGTGGGTGCCCAGCTGTGCCACCTGCCTGGAAAAAAAGCCATTAGGTGGAGAGAAAATGAGGCCATTAACCTCGCTATTGACATTCCTTTGTGGAAAGCATCGCAAATATAACACGCTCATTACTTGGAAACATATGATTATAGTGTGGACCACATGCTTCATGCTACTTACTGAAATGCTTATGAATTGATGGGAAATATTCTTACATCTGCACACCTGATTATGACAAATGTCTTTCTAAGAGAATTGAGAGAATTTCTACTAACTTATGAAATGCCACATGACTATTGAATGATGATACTCTTATGCTTTGCTTTTACTGAAGGCACTAACTAATGATAGGCATAGTTAGCAAATGAAAGATTTTGATAGAGAACAAACAATGTATTTCCCTTAATAGTGTTCAAAAGTCATTATATATATATATATATATATATATATATATATATATATATATATATATATATATACACTCTCCTGGAAATTGAAATAAGAACACCGTGAATTCATTGTCCCAGGAAGGGGAAACTTTATTGACACATTCCTGGGGTCAGATACATCACATGATCACACTGACAGAACCACAGGCACATAGACACAGGCAACAGAGCATGCACAATGTCGGCACTAGTACAGTGTATATCCACCTTTCGCAGCAATGCAGGCTGCTATTCTCCCATTGAGACGATCGTAGAGATGCTGGATGTAGTCCTGTGGAACGGCTTGCCATGCCATTTCCACCTGGCGCCTCAGTTGGACCAGCGTTCGTGCTGGACGTGCAGACCGCGTGAGACGACGCTTCATCCAGTCCCAAACATGCTCAATGGGGGACAGATGCGGAGATCTTGCTGGCCAGGGTAGTTGACTTACACCTTCTAGAGCACGTTGGGTGGCACGGGATACATACGGACGTGCATTGTCCTTTTGGAACAGCAAGGTCCCTTGCCGGTCTAGGAATGGTAGAACGATGGGTTCGATGACGGTTTGGATGTACCGTGCACTATTCAGTGTCCCCTCGACGATCACCAGTGGTGTACGGCCAGTGTAGGAGATCGCTCCCCACACCATGATGCCGGGTGTTGGCCCTGTGTGCCTCGGTCGTATGCAGTCCTGATTGTGGCGCTCACCTGCACGGCACCAAACACGCATACGACCATCATTGGCACCAAGGCAGAAGCGACTCTCATCGCTGAAGACGACACGTCTCCATTCGTCCCTCCATTCACGCCTGTCGCGACACCACTGGAGGCGGGCTGCACGATGTTGGGGCGTGAGCGGAAGACGGCCTAACGGTGTGCGGGACCGTAGCCCAGCTTCATGGAGACGGTTGCGAATGGTCCTCGCCGATACCCCAGGAGCAACAGTGTCCCTAATTTGCTGGGAGGTGGCGGTGCGGTCCCTTACGGCACTGCGTAGGATCCTACGGTCTTGGCGTGCATCCGAGCGTCGCGTGGGCCGGTCCCAGGTCGACGGGCACGTGCACCTTCCGCCGACCACTGGCGTCAACATCGATGTACTGTGGAGACCTCACGCCCCACGTGTTGAGCAATTCGGCGGTACGTCCACCCGGCCTCCCGCATGCCCACTATACGCCCTCGCTCAAAGTCCGTCAACTGCACATACGGTTCACGCTCACGCTGTCGCGGTATGCTACCAGTGTTAAAGACTGCGATGGAGCTCCGTATGCCACGGCAAACTGGCTGACACTGACGGCGGCGGTGCACAAATGCTGCGCAGCTAGCGCCATTCGACGGCCAACACCGCGGTTCCTGGTGTGTCCGCTGTGCCGTGCGTGTGATCATTGCTTGTACAGCCCTCTCGCAGTGTCCGGAGCAAGTATGGTGGGTCTGACACACCGGTGTCAATGTGTTCTTTTTTCCATTTCCAGGAGTATATATATATATCAGTTCATGCCAACCAGTCTTAGAAATTTACTCTCTCTGATGGACACACGTCCAGATCATCCGCTCTCAAAACTCCGCCATCTCACTCCCCACATCCACCATTGCTGGCGGCTCACCTCCAACTGCGCTGCGCTATGCGCTGTTAACAGCTAACTGCCCAACACTGCAATAGCAAATTCCAACAATGCAAACCAGCCACAGACTGCACACAGCACAGTCAGTGATTTTCATATAGAGCGCTACATGGTGTTACCAACATAAAAACCTAAACAGCCTACTTACAGAAGTCGCATAGTGCTTATGGATCGCTATGTGAAATACGCTACTTGTCATCACCTCTGTCAGCGTTCTCATTTTTCTATATTAATGTCAGATACCCCCTGCAAACACAAAGTGGTCTAGGGGTCTAGGTTTTTGATTAGTAATGAAAACGTCCTCGCTCTTAGTTTCGAAACCCGCCACTACTTAAATTTTTTATTAATAACTATCACTGGCGGCCGAAGGCTTCTGGAATAAGACGCCACGCTCATTCTGCCAACGGCCTTGTCAAAGAGGGCGGAAGAGCGGATACCTTCAGGGCACTCTCTCGTCCTTTGGGTTGGAAACTGCTCCTAAAGGCGGAAGAATCAGCAATGATCAATAGCATCAGGATGCAGAAGGTAATGGAAATTACTGCATTCAAGACACATAACGTGTATCTACAGGACATGTGGCCTGTAATTGAAAACGTGCCATGATGATCTCTCCATTGGGAAAAAATTCCAGAATAGTCCCCCATTCGGGTCTCTGGGAGGGGACTGCCAAATGGGGAGTGACCATGAGAAAAGGATTGAATAACCAACGAAAGCAAAACGTTCTACGAGTGAGGGCGTGAAATGTCAGAAACTTGAACGTGGTATGCTAGGTAGAAAATCTGAAAAGGAAAATGCAAAGCCTCAATCTACATGTAGTAGGGGTCAGTGGAGTGAAGTGGAAAGAACTGGATTTCCGGTCAGACGAGTATACAGTAATATCGACAGCAGCCGAAAAAAGTGTAAGGGAGTATTGGTTATGAATAGAAAGGTACGGCAGAGAGTGTGTTACTGCGAACATTTCAGTGTCCGGGTTGTTCTAATCAGAAACGACAGCAAACCAACACCGACAACGATAGTTCAGATATACATCCCAGTGTCGCAAGCTGGAGATGAACAGATAGAGAAAGTATATGACGATATTGAAAGGGTAATACAGATGCAAAGGGAGATGAAAATCTAATAGTTAAGGGCGACTGGAATGCAGCTGTAGGGGAATGAGTAGAAGAAAATGTTAGGGAGAATATGGGCTTGGGACAAGGAATGAGAGAGGAGAAAGATGTGTTCGGTAATAAATTTCAGTTAGTAATAACGAATACTCTGTTCAAGAATCACAAGAAGAGAATATATACTTGGAGAAGGCCGGATGATACGGGAAGATTTCAGTTAGATTACGTAATGGTCACATAGAGGTTCCGAAATCAGATACTGGATTGTAAGGCGTGCCCAGGAGCAGATATGGACCCAGATCACAACGTAGTAGTGGTGAAGATTAGGCTGAAGTTCAAGAGATTAGTCAGGAAGAAACAATACGCAAAGTAGTGTGACACGGAAGTCCTAAGGAATTACGAGATATGCTTGAAGTTCTGTAAAGCTGTAGATACAGCAGTAAGGAATAGCTCAGTAGGCAGCACAGGTGAAGAGGAATGGGCATCTCTAAAAAGGGCAACCACAGAAGTTGGAAAGAAAAACATAGGTACAAAGAAGGCAATTGCAGAGAAAGCATGGGTAACAGAAATCTTTCAGTTCATCGATGAAAGAAGGAAGCACAAAAGTATCAAGAAAATTTCAGGAATGCGGAAATACAACTCGCTAAGGCCTGAAATAAACAGGAAGTGCAGGGAAGCAAAGGCGAAATGGTTGCACGAAAAATGTGAAGAGATCGAGAAAGAAACGTTTGTGGGAAGGACTGACTTAGCATATAGTAAAGTCAAAACAACCTTCCGTGAAATTAAAAGCAAAGGTGGTATCATTAACAGTGCAAGGGGAATTCCACTGTTAAATGTAGTGGAGAGAGCAGATATGTGGAAAGAGTAGTTTGAAGGCCTGTATCAGAGGGAATATTTGTCTGATGTGACAGAAGAAGAAAAACGAGTTGATTTAGGAGAGATAGGGGATCCAGTATTAAAATCAGAATTTAAGAGAGCTTTGGAGGACTTAAGATCGAATAAGGCAGAAGGAATAGATAATATTCTTCATAATTTATAAAATCATTGGGGGAAGTAGCAACAAAACGACTATTCACGTAGGTGTGTAGAGTGTATGAGTCTGGCGACACACCATCTGACTTTCGGAAAAATATCATCTACACAATTCGGAAGAATGCAAGAGCTAACAATTGCGAGAATTATCGCACAATCAGCTTCCCAGCTCATGCATCTAAGTCGCTGACAAGAATAATATACAGAAGAATGGAGAAGAACATTGAGGGTGTGTTAGACAACGATCAACTTAATTTAGGAAAGGTAAAGGCACCAGAGAGGCAATTCTACCGTTGGAGTTGGTAATGGAAGCAAGACCAAAGAAAAATCAAGACACGTTCATAGGATTCGTCGACCTGGAAAAAGCGTTCGACAATGTAAAATGGTTCAAGATGTTCGAAATACTCAGAAAAATAGGGGTAAGCTAAAGGGGGAGACGGGTAGTACACAATGTGTACAAGAGCCAAGAGGGACTAATAAGAATGGACGACCAAGAACGATGTGCTCGGATTAAAAATGGATGTAAGACAGGGATGTAGTCTTTTACCCCTACTGTTCAATCTGCACGTCCAAGAAGCAATGATGGAAATAAAAGAAAGGTTCAGGAGTACAATTAAAAGTCAACGTGAAAGGATATCAATGATACGATTCGCTGATGAAATTGCTACCCTGAGTGAAAGTGAAGAAGAATTGCATGACATGCTGAATTGAATGAATAGTCTAATGAGTAAAGAATAGTAACTGAATGTAAATCGAAGAAAGACGAAGGTAATTAGAAGTAGCAGAAATGAGAACAACAAGAAACTGTACATCAGGACTGATGGTCACGAAGTAGATGAAGTTAAGGAATTCTGTTACCTAGACAGCAAAATACCTAGTGACAGATGGAGCAAGGAGGACATCAAAAGCATACTAGCACTCGCAAGAAGGACGTTCCTGGCCAAAAGAAGTCTAGTAGTATCAAACATTGGCCTTAATTTGAGGAAGAAATCTCTGATAATGTACGTTTGGAGCACAACATTGTACGGTATTTAAACATGGATTTTGGGAAAACCGGAACAGAGGAGAATCAAAGCATTTGAGATGTGGTGTTACAGGCGAATCTCAAAAATTAGGTGGAATGACAATGAAAGGAATGAGGAGGTTCAGCACAGAATCGAAGAGCAAAGGAATATGTGGAAAACACTAACAAGAAGAAGGGACAAGCTGATAGGACATCTGTTGAGACATCAGGGGATAACTTCCATGGTACTAGAGGGAGCTCTAGAGGGCAAAAACTGTAGAGGAAGGCAGAGATTGGAATACATCCAGCAAATAAATGAGGACCTAGGTTGCACGTGCTACTCAGAGGGATTCGTGGCAGATCGCATCAAACTAGTCATAAGACTGATGAATAAAAAAAATCCATCAGTGTGCAAAACTTAAGGGGGAAAGTAACTTTCGCATGATTTGTCACTGCCAAGTAACATGGCTCGACGAAACTTGGACCGTACACAGAAAGAACCGCTACAGTAAGTGTATAATACAGAAGGTAAGCAAAAGAAATACTCAATGGGACGAACAGAAATGACACTCTTAATCAAATAGAATTAGTATATTGAAGCCACGGTGGTACATGATTGTCCCCTGGACATTGCAAACGACGGGACTTGGTTCTTAATAGGGCGTGTGTTATCACCACGGACGGCAATGCATACTACGACGGTAATCCCAAAAGTAAGGTCTCCTTTTTTTTATAAGTACAGAACTCTGTTTGTGTGGCAATTGGTCACACTGTTATGAAGAGTGCTTCACGCGCTATGTATAAACATGCGCACGGCGCGCTGAGGCGCTCAGTCTTGGCTTGACAGCCATTGAGAATGGAGCCCGAATTGCATGCAGTTATTCGGTTTTTGAACCCAAAGGGCACTGCGCCGATGGAAATCCATCGCCAATTGACGGAAGTGTATGGTGAGTCGTGAATGGATGTCAAAAATGTTCGAAAGTGGTGTAGAGAGTTTGCAGCTGGTCGGGCCGAAATTCACGACGAACGGGAGACTGTCAATTTCTGAGGCAGTGTTGAAGGTTGAGCAAAGCACACGTGAAGATCGGCGGATCACCCTGGATGATCTCTGCACGTTGGTTCCTGAGGTTTCCCGAAGCGCCGCTCACAGAATTTTAACGGAAGCATTGAACTGCCGGAAGGTGTGCGCAAGATGGGTGCCACGCATGCTGACTGAGGACCATATGCGGCAATGAGTTGATGCTTCCCGCGCATTTCTTCACCGCCTTGCAGCCGAACAGGACAACTTTCTGGACTCAATTGTCACGGGTGACGAAACCTGGGCATACCACTTTACACCTGAGACCAAGCAACAATCACGCCTTCTTCGCCAAAGCCGCGGAAATTCAAACAAACACAGTCTGCCGGAAAAATCATGACAACTGTTTTTTGGGATCGGAAAGCGGTGTTGCTGGTCGACTTTAAGCCCACTAGGATCACAATTAACGCTGACTGGTACTGTGAGACTCTCAAAAAACTCAAACTACGAGGTGAAAGAAGAGGTTCGTAACTTTCTGAACAACACGGCGGCGAGCTGGGCACACCAAAACTGCCACAGCGTCTATAAAAATGCATCGACAGAAATGGTGATTATGTCGAAAAATAGCTAAATGTTCAAGCTGTAAACTGTTAAACAGGTCTATGTACTTATAAAAATATAGGAGACCTAACTTTTGGGATTACCCTCGTACGTAAACGTACTCGCATGCTGAAGGTTGCTAAGGGATTCTTATGGTAGGGCGTTCCATTTCTCCAGCAGTGCTGTTAAGAACTACCAGATGGACACTGGTGCATGTGGAGGTACTGCAATACGTTTCGTTAACGCATCCCACAAGTGCTCAGTGGGATTTAAGTAAGCGGAGCGGGCAGACTAGTCCATTCGCCGAATAGCCTCTCGTTCCAAGAGCACCTCCCTTGCGCAGTTCGATGCGGTCGCTCATTGTCATTCGTAAAAATTAATTCAAGGCCGAATGTACCCGAGGAAGACGTACAGTGTGACAATATCGCTGACAGGCGAGTGTACTTTGCTCAAAGATTTGGAGGCCAGTGCACCCAAGCAACACTATGACCCCCCACAACCTAACACTTTGACCATCAAAACGATTATTCACACCAACGTTACTGCGTCCATTATTTGTTCCCAACTCTCGTTATATGAGAGAACGTCCAGCACAGTCGAACATTATCAGTTTGATGGTCCGGCTGCTACGATGTGGGAAGTCACAGTATTACACGGTACAGTCACCAGTCAACGTTATCTTGACAGTGTACAGTTCCCCGAACCGCGCGACCGCTACGGTCGCAGGTTCGTATCCTGCCTCGGGCATGGATGTGTGTGATGTCCTTAGGTTAGTTAGGTTTAAGTAGTTCTAAGTTCTAGGGGACTGATGACCTCAGAAGTTGAGTCCCATAGTGCTCAGAGCCATTTCTTTTGTACAGTTCCCCATATGCGTCTTCGTGTACACGGTTCAAAATGCTTCAAATGGCTCTGAGCACTACGGGACTTAACTTCTGAGGTCATCAGTCCCCTAGAACTTAGAACTACTCAAACCTAACTAACCTAAGGACATCACACACATCCATGCCCGAGGCAGGATTCGAACCTGCTACCGTAGCGGTCGCGCGGTTCCATACTGTAGCTCTTAGAACCGCTTGGCCCCCCCGACCGGCCATGTACACGGCCCTGACTTCATTTCTATGGGTGGTAATGAGCGGTCGCATCGAAATGCGCACTTGGACGAGTCCTTGGAACGAGAGCACATTCGACGAATGGACTAGACTATCCGTTACCGCGACTACAATGGTGTCGAGCACATGTGGAACCCGTTGTGGAGACGTACTGCAGCTCGTCCACATGTACCAGCGACCATCAAGCAGTTGTCAACAGCGCTGATGGAGGAATGGAACACCCGACCACAAGAACTCCTTACTAAGCTCGTGGTCAGCACAGGAGAATGTTGCAGAGCACACACAGCCATCCGTGCTGATCGTATATCGTATTAAGAACCATGTCCCGCCATTTGTAATGTTCAAGGGATCATCATGAATCGCAGTTATTTCCATGACATTGTTGGCCATGAACATAAATGTCATATCTGTTGGTCTCTCTGCGCATTTCTACCTGTGCTGGCTTACGCCTTTGCCAGCACACCGGTCGGCACTAGGAAGCACTGTATAGCAGGCGATGAACCAAGAGCTCCTATGACAAGAGAAGACAAAGACACGCCCCCAGGCTATGCGCCGATAACGCCCCCTGGGCAGCGTGGACATAGGCAGCCGCCGCCGGCCGAGCCGTCTCAATCTCTCAATTTCAGTTTCTCAATACGTCGCATCGGGACTCAGTTCGCATTGCACCTCAATATGTCGCACTGTACTCTAGTCTTCCACGGTGATAGTCATCGCCTCACACCTCAGGTAGCTGTGGGGGAACGTAAGTCATTGTTTATAGTAGTGATGTGGGCACGAACAAGATTCAAGGATTAGTACGTATTATTTGATGGTTGTTAACCCCAGAACTTCAGACTGGACATCATTGAAGTTAAGTACTCAATTTGTGAGCCATGTTGCGGTTCGCGTTGGTGTCGTTGGTAGGTTGGCATAGTGTAATAGGGGTAGTGGCGTCTCGTTTTCTTCTTGTGTTTACTGGCGCCACGACGTTTGCTAGCGTTGTCTGTCCGCGAGTGGCAGCAGCAGCGGTTATCAATATCTAGTATGGTGGTACCATCTTTGGAGGGACGTCAAGTGTTTTCCGGGTCGGGGTGTATGGGTAGTTCGGTTGGAACGGAGCAGCGGTGAGGTCTGACAGTGCGAGGACGTGCTGGGACCACTGGTGGCATGCAAGCACTGTCAGATCTAGGGGCTGTAGTTGCGAGGGTGACAACCTCGTTCTCTACCGGACCCAAGACGTTTGAGTTGAGTGAACATTAACCCAGCAGTGAAACCTCCACTGTTTTGAGATCACGCCATTTGTTCGCGCATTGCTGCTCGCAGGGTCGCTGGGAGTGGAGTGTTTGGAGTTGGCGAAATTAATTAGCCACCCTCCACCTTTTTATTATTAATCATTGAATACCTTGTGTTTATTGATGAAGTTCAACCAGCGGTATTTTTCTTCCTAGTGGCTGCTAACGCCCCAGTTACCTGCCCTGGAGGTTAGCGTATTTTCGTGGCAGTGTACCTTTCCTCACCTTGCCGCTGCTGTCCGGTAAGGCATCTAGTTCGACAGCCTCCTTGATAGTGGTTTGGATATTTGTTTCTTTTGGAGTACTTTGGTCGTAGTGGGGCCTCCTGCTTCTGGATGTTCTAAACACTGGATTCATAAGAGGCAGTGAAGTCCGCCGGTTCCGCCTTGCCTGGGTTATTCCATCATTGTGTTGGTTATCAGACGTTAGGTAGGTGTTGCAGGAGTGTTGGCCGGCGTTTAAACGGTCACTAGTTTGAGTTGCCATCCGCTTAAGTGAATACAACTCTTGGCTGTCCGTCTCATTGTTTACGAAGATGAGCGACTTTCCTAGGTCGGTTCTTGGAGCACTGTCTGAGGCACACTTCTCTCTTGATTTGATCAGATTGTGATGATTATCAATAAGGCCTTCAGCCGTGAATGCAATTAGTCTTAAGTGTTTTTAATTAGATATTGTCTCTTAATATGACTGTCCTTTTTTTTAATAATTTAGTAAGAATTTTCTATCTAGGAATTCAGCTGTCAAATTGGTTTGAGTAATTACTGTTGGAACATTAAGCTGACAAATAATTAGAATTTCTTGTCAGTAAGTCCTTCAGCTGTGAATGCAATTTGTCTTAAGAATTTTTAATCAGATATTGTCTCTTAATATGATTGTCCCTTTTTTATAATATTTTAGTAACAATTTGCTATCTATGCCTTCAGCCTTCAGAATGTTTTTGAGTTATTACTATTGGGGCCTTCAGCCGACAAATAATTTGAATTTCTGGTCAATAAGGCCTTCAGCCGTGACTGCAATTTGTTTAAAATATTTCTGATTAGATATTGTCTTAGCAGTCAAATTTGATAATTATTTATTATTGTCAACGTTATACGCAATTGGTTCCAAATAAAGTGTAAGTGATTTGAAAATAAACTGAGCAACCAACGGTAATTAAGTAAGGCCCTGGCCACACCGAAATCTGCCCCCCCTAAGTCCCATGTTTCAATTTGTTCCTGTAATAAAGTGTATTTTAACCTCGTGTGGATTTTGTGTTGTAGTGAGAGGAAACCGGCCATCCACCTATCATAACACCCTCTCCTCATCCAGCCTGGAACCACAAAACATTACAAGAGCCACAGCACTATCAGTTACCCTTTGTACTGTAATGTAGCAGTTCTTTCTGTGTATGGTCCAAGTTTCATCGAGCTATGTTTCTCGGGAGAGACACATCATGCGAAAGTTACTTTCATTCTTTGCAGACCAGCTTAGCTTTAATCCAAGAGCAGGGCGTTACATAATGGATTTCTTTTTTTTTTTTTTTTTTTTTTTTTTTTTTTTTTTTTTTTTTTTTTTTTTTTTTTTTTTTGGAGGCGTTGGACAGTATACTATTAATGTTGTGGGGGAGTAGGCTCGTCACACATGCTTCTCGCGAAATGATAATCATTACAGTCAAATTAGAGCAATTGGAGGTCTTATGGACTCTGTGCTCGTTACTGAGCCGGAAAGGGTAGTGGTTGGGAGGAGGGAGAAGCATGTGGTCAAGGAGGAAGGGTAATGGTAGTGGTACAGGAAGTACCTTCCACGAGAAACCGTAAGGTAGCTTTCGGTGAATATGACTCCTTCATTGAAGTGAGACATACCCATTAGCACTGAAGGCGCTCGCCACAAATTTCGTGCGTTATTGCCGTACGCTGGCCATATTAGTCTGACAGCAGTGACTAGCGACAAGGCCGGAGCGCTCCGAGGTGCGTGGCTTGGGCTCGGGGCGACCTCGAGCTGCAGCGGCAGCAGCAGACGGCCGGCCAGTGTGAGAGCGAACCTTGGCACGGATAGCACGGCGTCGGCGGCGGCGGCGCTGCAGACGGCGTGCAGACGCCGGAGGACGGCCGGGGACAGCGCCCACTCACATCTGGCTGGCGCTGAAGCCAGCCCCCCCCCCCGCAGCCGAGCGTTCAGAGAGGGACAACATCCTGAGAGTCACCCTCTCCGGAACTATGTCCCATTGCTTGAATAAATACAGCGACCAACTACTTTTGTGTAGCTTCAAATATGCCAAAACGCGTTTCGTGTTTCACCCATTTCAGCTAGCGTAATACATACACAACTTCGTCAGCACAGCGCTTTTATCGACTGCAGTTTTAGCGCTGCAGCTACCCTCTGCAAAATATCAACTCGTTTGGCACCATTAGTACATACGATAGGATGTCTAAAAGAAGCCAAACCAATTTTTTCGAGGGCAGATTTTTCGTAGTACCCCGTTTCGCTGCTAGGAGCAGTAAAACATTCTATAGAGAGCATATACAGGGTGGTCCATTGATAGTGACCGGGCCAAATATCTCACGAAATAAGCATCAAACGAAAAAACTACAAAGAACAAAACTCGTCTAGCTTGAAGGGGGAAACCAGATGGCGCTATGGTTTGCCCGCTAGATGGCGCTGCCATAGGTCAAACGGATATCAACTGCGTTTGTTAAAATAGGAACCCCCATTTTTATTACATACTTGTGTAGTACGTAAAGAAATATGAATGTTTTAGGTGGACCACTTTTTTCGCTTTGTGATAGATGGCGCTGTAATAGTCACAAACGTATAAGTACGTGGTATCATGTAACATTCCGCCAGTGCGGACGGTATTTGCTTCGTGATACATTACCTGTGTTAAACTGGAACGTTTACCAACTGCGGAAAAGGTCGATATCGTGTTGATGTATGGCTCTTGTGATCGAAATGTCCAACGGGCGTGTCCTTTGTGTGCTGCTCGGTATCCTCGACGACATCATCCAAGTGCCCGGACCGTTCGCCGGATAGTTACGTTATTTAAGGAAACAGGAAGCGTTCAGCCACGTGTGAAACGTCAACCACGACCTGCAACAAATGATGATTCCCAAGTAGGTGTTTTAGCAGTTGTCGCGGCTAACCCGCACATCAGTAGCAGATAAATTGTGCGAGAATCGGGAATCTCAAAGATGTCGGTGTTGAGAATGCTACATCAACGTCGACTGCACCCGTACCATATTTCTATGCACCAGTAATTGCATAGTGACGACTTTGAACATCGTGTATAGTTCTGCCACTGGGCACAAGAGAAGTTACGGCAGAATGACAGAATTTCTGCACGCGTCCTATTTAGCGACGAAGCGTCATTCACCAACAGCGGTATCGTAAACCGGCATAATGTGCACTATTGGGCAACGGAAAATCCACGATAGCTGCAACATCAGCGACCTTGGCGGGTTAATGTATGGTGCGGCATTATGGGAGGAACGATAATTGGCCCCCATTTTATCAATGGCAATCTAAATGGTGCAATGTATGCTGATTTCCTACGTAATGTTCTACCGGTGTTATTACAAGATGTTTCACTGCATGGCAGAATGGCGATGTACTTCCAATATGATGGATATCCGGCACATAGATCGCGTGCGGTTGAAGCGGTATTGAATAGCATATTTCATGACAGGTGGATTGGCCGTCGTAGCACCATACCATGGCCCGCACTTTCACCAGATCTGACGTCCCCGGATTTCTCTCTGTGGGGAAAGTTGAAGGATATTTGTTATAGTGATCCACCGACAACGCCTGACAACATGCGTCAGCGCATTCTCAATGCATTTGCTAACATTACGGAAGGCGAAATACTCGCTGTTGAGAGGAATGTCGTTACACGTATTGCCAAAGGTACTGAGGTTGACGGACATCATTTTGAGCATTTATTGCATTAATGTGGTTTTTCAGATAATCACGCTGTAACAGCAAGCGTTCTCAGAAATGATAAGTTCACAAACGTACATGCATCACATTGGAACAACCGAAATAAAATGTTGAAACGTACCTACGTTCTGTATTTTAATTTAAAAAACCTACCAGTTACCAACTGTTCGTCTAAAATTGTGAGTCATATGCTTGTGACTACAACAGCGCCATCTATCACAAAGCGAAAAAAGTGGTCCAACTAAAACATTCATATTTCTTTACGTACTACACGAATATGTAATAAAAATGAAGGTTCCTATTTTAAAAAACGCAGTTGTTATCCGTTTAGCCTATGGCAGCGCCATCTAGCGGGCCAACCATAGCGCCATCTGATTTCCCCCTTCAAGCAAGGCAAGTTTCGTTCTTTATAGTTTTTTCGTTTGACGCTTATTTCATGAGATATTTGGCCCGGTCACGATCAACGGACTACCCGGTAGCCGGAAATACTGTCGTCCGCTGCCTATCACAAGACTTGGGTTTGACACTCAAACTCTAGCACGTTATTTAGTACATGATGTTGAGTTTATGGGTCGCTCAACTGGGCGGCTATCAGCGCCAGTACAGAGTTCCAACCTTTACACAGTCCAGTCTCGCCAAGTTCACGAATGACGATGTAATGGTGAGGACAACGCAAACACCCAGTCCCCGGGCAGAGAAACTCCCCAACCCGGCCGAAAATCGAACCTGGTACCCCATGATCCAAAGGCAGTTATTTAGTGTATGACTACGATACATTTAACGTGGAGCGAATTAAAGCGTGGCGTGAAGCTGTATATTAGCCATTTACTACAACGTTCCAGAAAAAAATAGCGATTTCAGAGTGCCCTGCTTGGATATCTTAGTAGCCTCCAAGATTTATCTAATGTTTTCCTTCCCTTTAGATGAGATTTCCTGGCTTTTAGATGAGATAATTGTGGATCTAGAAACTGCCTTATACTAGAAAAATCCAGAAGAAAAACTTCTGTTACGATGTTTAGAAACATTAAAGAATGAAAGCATGGTAAAACAATTTCACAGTACCGGTAGCTGTTTTTCTGACACGAAACTTCTGTTATTAATGATACTCGAATTTTCATGCGATTATTAATTAAACATAAAAAGATTATGATCTGGGATTTGTTAATTAACATTTCAATTCTGTCAGTGCAATTATTGAGCACAAATGGTATGGCCTCTCCTTCTCGCCCCCCCCCCTCCCCCCCCCCCTCCATATTCACTCGACTTTGCTCAGTACCACATTTTTTTTCCCTGGTATGAAAAGAGGTTTGGAAGAAAGGTATTTTGCTGATGTTGCTCAGGTGAAGAAATAAACGTTGGAGGCGCTGCAAGCATCACAAAAGATGCATTTAAACAACGTTTTGAAAAATGAATTAAAGTATTTGACAAGTGTGTCAGTGTAAGTAGAGAGTACTTTGAAGGGGTCTAAGGTTTGTGCTTAAAACGTGAATAAAGAAATTAGAAGAAAGTTCGGTTTCTTTTGGGTATCCCTCTCATACGTGTACATGTTGATCAGGATTCATACCCTAAAATGTAAGTAGCTACTATCTTCTTACGTTACAGCCTCTTTAGGGCCAGCGGCAGCCCTTTCATCGACTGCATTTTCCTCTTTTATTACTAGAATCTCTTCACGCTTTCTCTTCCTGCTTCCAGATGTTTACTCACTATCTATTCGTTCATTTTTTCTATATCGTCGATCTCCCCGATTCCGACCAATGCTTCCGGAATCAGTTTTCTCTCTAGAACGTAGTGTACGCTGATTTTAAACTTGCTGGCAGATTAAAACTATGTCCCGGACCGCGACTCGAACTTGGGTCTTTATCTTCCGCGGCCAAGTGCTCTCCGAATAAGCTTTCCGAATACGACTCGGCACCGCCTCTCACAGCTCTACTTCCACCAGTACCTCATCTCCTACCTTCCCAACTTCACAGAGGTTCTTCTGCATACCTTGCAGGGCTAACACTTATGGAAGAGAGGAAAGAAGATTGGAAGGTAGGATATAACGTACAGGCAGAAGTAGAGCTACGAGGACGGATGGCTCGTAGATCGTGCTTGGATAGCTCAGTCAGTTGAGCACTTGCTCGTGAAAGTCAAAGGTCTCAGGTTCGAGTTTTCATCTGATAGGAAATTTCAGTCCTTCCGGAGTCAAACAAACCACTTGCTTCCCGTCTTTCCCCTTTTCCCCCGTGTTGTATCCCGTACTTGTCATTCTCTCCAAATTCATCCTCATCAAACGTCCCACAAACTTTGCCGTTTCAGTCCGATTTCTCCTGATATCGTCCTCGTGCCCGGGTACAGTTCCTCCACAGGTCTACGCATTCATCTCTCAGCACTTCTCTTGGAGCCCAATATTTTCCTCGTTGTTTTTTCTTTGTTCTCTCGTTGTTCTGCATCGATTTTTCGTCTTTTTATCGTCTCAGCCGCATACAGCATCGCTTTTCTCACCGTTCCCTTGTAGGGTCTAATCTTTGCTTCGGTATATATATCCTTTCTTTTTTGTGTACATCTCTGGACATACAGAAGGAGTCATATGTTTTAGTAAATTCCACGTTTACAACCATCTTTATGCTCTTTAAGAGCCTCTTTTCTATTAGTTGTTTCACGGTAGATATCCGTTCCAAGTATCCTCTTCCATTCCTAATTCCCGCTTTATAGTCTATCTGTTCTTCTAATTTCTTCAGGAGGAGTTTCTACAGCATCGTGTAGCCGACGTCTAGTAGTGATATTTCTCTGTAGTTGTTTGCATCCTTCTTGTCATCCTTATATACTGACATCATGATCGCATTCTTCCATACTTTTTCTAACTTCTTTGTCCTCCAGATCTGGCAGATAACCTTGATCATGTTGTCTACAGCGTTGTCGCCTCCCCCTTAATCATCACGGCTCCTATCCCATCTTCTCCATTTGCCTTATTATTCTTTACATCACATATGGCCTTTGCGACCTCATTATGGTTGAAAAGTATGTGTTTCTCTCTGTTGTGTCCGTCCTCAGTTCCAATTAGTCTTCAGGTGGTTTCCAATTCAGTTACGTAAGTACGAAATCAGTTTCTTATGTCTAACTTGAAAGGCTGGTAATTTCTTGTATTCTTTTAGCAGAGTTATTCCAGAACACTTAAATGGTTCGTTAACTCTGATATATTTGCACTTCTCCATCATCCCTGTACGTATATATCATCATCAAGCAAAGATAGCCATCGCCTTATGTGGCATGAGACACTCTTAATGGTGGCGGTGCTCAGTGGCTGTGGATACAATTACTTAAAGAAATACTCCAAATTCCCAGTCTTTTTCTCGTTTTATCTATGCAGTCACGTTTCAGACTCCCACCTTTCTTGAGTGGAGTGGTACATTTATATCTTCGTTTTTTCGAAGCATCTTGGACGCTCCAACTGCCCTGTGGAAAATAAGCACGTTTCACTAGCTGTAGGTCGCCTCATGTCCTTTAGACATTTGAACGACTCTTTTATTGAAATAATGTGGAGCAGTCACCTTACCGGGTATGTATACATTCCTTAGCCGTACTCGTGCAACTACACCTGAAACCTAGGCTTTTTTTTCTCAAGCCATCAGTATTTAGACAGACATTCGTCCATAAAATAGCAGTTGTGATTTTACGTTAGATTTAAAACTTGTAATGCTACCTGTAAGACATTTTGTGTTATTGGTAGAGCGATCGAAACTTTTTGTTGCTGCATGTTGAATTCCTTTCCGAGCCATTGGCAGCATTAGTAACTGCCAATAAAGGTCATTCTTTCCTCAACTGTTGTAGGTATGGGCATCAATATTCTTCTCAAATTGTGGTGGATTATTTATGACGAATATCATTAGCAAATGTGTGTATTATGATGGAGCAGTTAAAATGTCTTAGCAGTTACAATGTCTGACTCTTCACAATTTTCTTATACATTCCGAAACGACGTCTCAGTTCAGTTATGTTTATAGGCAAAATTGCTGATCTTTAACCGTGAGAGATGCACTTTCTGATTTAAAAAAAAATGCTTAATACACAATGTATGCACCTTTATGTGTCGTACTGGGTTATCCTGCATTACATACATTGCATACTAAGAAATACTTTTAAATATACCGAGGCATGTATTAAGTTTTAAGTTTATCAACATTAAGTCTATAAACATAACTGACTCGAGAAGTCGTTTTGGAATGTGTAACAAAATATTAACTTTAGATCCAGTTTCCGATATAAGTAGGCCACATAGTTCATCCTGCGCTATAAAAGTGCATTAATAAACGTAAGAGTGATTTTGATATGCGTATAAAGGTGGAAAATGGAAACGAAAATTGCAGAACGAAAGTAAGTGCACGTATCAGTCAAAAGTAAATACACAACTTGGGAAACGTAGTAGCTAAACGAATTGTTATATTGCACTGGTAGCTGCAGCGTTCGAAATGCAGTAGGTAAAAACGTCATGCTGACGAAACTAAAGACATATTGCGCCAACTGAAGACGTTAGAAAGCCCGGCATAAATAAAGGACATTAAAAATTTCAGGGAAGGACAGCTCGTTTTGAATTGCCGCGAAATAGGGGAGAGAGAGTCGCGAATGTGATGTAGGGGTTGGGATGACAATCATTAAAACAAAGGCGTCTTTCGTTGCGGCGAGATATTTTCACGAAATTTCGATGGCCACTTTCTCTTCCAGACGCGAAAATATTTCGTTACCGTCACCTACGTAGAGAGAAATGATCGCAGTAATAAAATAAGGGAGATCAGAGCTCGCACGGAAAGATTATGTGATCGGTTTTCCCCACACTCCTTTAGAGAGTGATAGATAAATAGTCTGAGGTGGTTCGATGAACACTCTGCCATGCACTTACGTCAGTGATCGTAAGAGACAGTCGATAATTAGATTCTGGGCTAAATTACGACGGCGTGCTGAAAAGTAATGCCTCCGAAATTTTTGTGTGAAAACTAGCAAAACTTTTAAAATAAAACAGATTTTACTAACGTTCTACATCTTTATTCTTCATATCTCCATGTTTATTTCTCAACATAGTCAAATTGGTGGCGAACACGTCTTTCCCAATGAGAGAACAGTTTGTTGATACCGTAAGAATATTTGACTTCGTTGACGGATCTGTGAAGTTTGGAAGGTAGGAGACGAAGTACTGGCGGAATTAAAGCTGTGAGGACGGCCCGCGAAAGGCAAAGGTCCCGAGTTCGAGCCTCGGTCCGGCACACAGTTTTAATCTGCCAGGAAGTTTCATTATCCTTACAAACTCACTACTGTTGAAATAAAAGTACTCAAATGAAAACAGCCAGAATTTTACTGGTCCGATCTATATAAATTCCACGATCTACACAGTAACTGACCCACAAATATTCGGGAGTTACTACATCGAGTCGTTCAATGGCCTTCTAAAAACTCATCGAAATACTCCAGGAACGTTCATGAAAAACGACACACGTTGTTTTTGTACGACATGAAAGTTCACATGCAAATAACTTTCAAAAAAATTCACTTAAAATTCTCAGATTTCCACTAACATGTTTAAAGCCATAACAGCTTTATAATTATGGTAAAAGAATCGAAAGAACTAATGATTCCATTCATATGAGCCGAAATGTGTGTGGAATGGTTCCACATGTTCTGCATAATAATGCAGTTCAAGAGCATCTCCTCAAAACACTGAACTGCCGTACAAAGCTCTACATTAAGCACGGGAAATACTTAATTCGCTATAGCTGATGATTTGGGCAACCAATCAGAAAACCTTCAGCTCTCAAATACTCGTGGTAACTCCTAACTCATCTAACAGGATTACAGAAAGAAAATTATGAAAGAAACTCTGATTTTCTGAAACCAAATCTGAATTAAATAAAACAAAGTATGAATTATCAATAGAAAATAATTGTTAACTCTTTTAACATCTAACTTTTCTTCTGACTGCTTGTATACAAAAAGCATGCACGCTGGACAGATATCACTTGAGCTCATGATTGCACAGGAATTTTCCCTCGCATCTTTTACATATTTTTAATAACATAATACATCTACATTTTACGTATGTTCTACATACACTCTCTAACCCTTTATGCAACATTTACACAATAAAACGTAACCAAATAATAATTTTGAAGTGATTAATTTTACATCGACAGGCTATTGTAACCTAGAAGACCAATTTCTGTGGGCTGAATCATTTTAGTTATAGTTTCAGATGAGATCACCAGTGAATACATTACAATCGCTAGCTCAGTTCTGCAGTACCAGAAAACTTATTACGGTTATTAGATAAAATTTGTATCTCCAAAAGTAATAAAATGTGGTTTTTAGAGTATAGTTCTAATATCAATACAAATCTGTATATGGAATATGAAAAAGATCGAAAAAAATTTAATACCGCTTCTTTAAAGTCGTATGGAGTGTGAAAATTAGAATCGATGGTATGCTGGGTCGATTCACTGTTAAAGAGCACAGTGATAGCTACACGGATGCGAGAATTAAAAAAAAAAAGCTACTCTGCCTCCCCTCTACAGGAGAAGACAACTCTAAAATCGTTTATTTCACTGCAAGGAATAAAGACTTGGAATAATCTGCTACAGTTACAACACTGTGTCATGTCCCCGCTCGATATATAGCTGAAATTAATGAAACACTTTCGGAATTTTATCTTCACAGTCATCTCGAGAGTCTACAGTTGTAGGCTGAAAATTGCGAACGTTTGACACTGTGGAAGAGAAGACAGGGACTTGGCCGTATAAGCTAGTTTCAAACTGAAAATGATAACTACATGCTGACATGGGAATTGAGACGGATGGCGAACCACTGGTATTTGCAGGTTGACAAACATCTGTTTTCCTGTCTGAAGTTTGGTTTCTTGTGTTGGATCTTGTCGATCAATAGCTGACGCGTGTGTGTTATTGGAAGCTTTCGATTTCTTCGTATTATGTCCTCTGGTTCCGTAAGGGAAGAAGGGATTCTAGCTCCATATGTTCAAACAACAATTTAAAAACTGTCGAAGGAGAATATCAATCTCTACGCAAGTTCATTGATAAAGATTTCCAGTGTCAGGTTACGCTTGAGCTATATGGAGAAATTATATTCGAGATCACTCAAGGGAACCCCTGTCCTAATCACGCAGTTGTATGTGGTACATTCAAGGTCCTGTGGTTCCGTAAGGGAAGAAGGGATACTTACTCCATATGTTCAAACAACAATTTCAAAACTGTCGAAGGAGAACATCAATCTCTACGCAAGTTCATTGATAAAGATTTCCAGTGTCAGGTTACGTTTGAGCTATATGGAGAAATTATATTCAAGATCACCCAAGGGAACCCCTGTCCTACTCACGCAGTTGTATGTGGTACGTTCACGGTCGCCGAGACACCCTTCCTCCCCCGAGGTCAACAAGATTCCAGGATTTGAACTCCTCCCCCCCCCCCCCTTTCCCTCATAAGCTCCCTCGCTCCAGACCTGCCATTACACCTAAGGCGCTGATGGTTATGATCTCAGTCCAGTTATTAGAGTCCACAAACATTTATGTGGTACATTCGAGGCCACCCTCTTACCAACCCCCTGGACAAATAAGAATCAAGCCCCCACCAAACCCTTCCTCATCCATGATACTAGAGCAATTGCGTGGGCAATGTCAGTCTTGTTGTGTGTACTACAGGAAGAGGGTTAGGGTTGTTTGGAATCAGCATGTGGGAATCTGTTACAAACAATCATAGTAACAAATTAGTTTTATAATTGTGCCAGTAATGCGGGTTTCCTCATTCGAGATCTGGACCGTCCATTAGCAGCAACAGCAGCAATCAAATTTTTAAAAAATGGTGGTAAATGTTACAAAGTAAGACGCTTTGTCAATACATTGTTTGCATAATTTAAAGACATCACGGCATATTATCCAAAAATTGCGTTGAATATTAACGTAAGGTAATATGATATTATAAATTAATGACGTCACGGTATATTACGCAAAATATCTTTAAATTTTAACGTAACTTGTGACGTAAGTCATTTTGCAAACACAGCATACGACTGTGGCGCGGATGAGTAACGTAATGTAGTGACGTCACGGCATATTTGCAAAATGGTGGAATAATTTGTAAAAATTGCCGAGTAAGGTAGAAGACTGAAGCATATTCATAGCAAAGCATGACATTGTTTCTAAATTTTATTATTGTGTGTAATTAGAAGTTTTTGCAAAAAACTGTCGGGCTATCGACTCCTCTAGGCGATATTGAATGTCTATCACCTTGGTAAGGTCCTTTAAACGTGAGCAACAATGGCGCCATGTGATTACAAAGACAATTTTACCAGATTCACCTATACGTGGACCATATCTTATCAGCAACAGGTATATCAGAAGAAATTTAACGACAAATACATCCCTGCTAGCACCTTCGGCAAGCTCACTGACTGCGGGCAACACCATTCGGACTCAAGCTCTGCCAGCGCTCCCAGAAAGAATGAAAAGAGTAAGAAGACATGCAATTACGTGTAACCAACCACAACACGATATTTAAACAAGTAAACTATTGCTACAACGCTGCTTTATTAGTGTGTGAAATAACTATAAGACCCGCAAATAAATGTAAATGTCGTGTGACTAGGGCCACCCCGTCGGGTAGACAGTTCGCCGGGTGTAAGTCTTTCTATTTCACGCCACTTGCGCGACTTGCGCGTCGATGGGGATGAAATGGTGATGATTAGGACAACACAACACCGAATCCCCGAGCGGAGAAAATATCCCACCCAGCCGAGAATCGAACCCGGGCCCTTTAGGATTGACGTTCTGTCGCGCTGACCACTCAGCTACCGGGTTTGGAGAGACTCGCAAATAACAACTGTAAAATCCGAGTATGCACACTTACAACCAGTCACTAGAAAGAACTATCGCAACTCATTATTTTAACAAAATACAGCGAAATACTGTGTTAAAAGATTTAAGCTTTGCATTATTTAAAAAGAAAGACATTCCTGATTGTACCTTCACTGGCAAAGATCACATCCCTCCATTACTAGTAACATTTTTGTCGATTCTCCGCCAAAATTCCAAAGATGCAAACATAAAATACGGAACCGAACAATTAGCACACAAATAATAGCTATGTACCGATTACAGATCGAAATGGACCGTGCACTTCTCTGCGGGACCTAATGCTGGCGCCGCCTCTGCCATTATTTCTCTCCAGCCAACTCCGGGAATACTGGTCAAGTCGGAAAGAGTCACAACCACATAACACCTTTCTCTCCTGGCATATATGAACCTCTGTAGCATGTAGAACTGCTGTCCATCCATGTCGTTATCTGCAACCAATATGACTCAACTTGCATTTCCTTCTGTCTGCTCTCCAGCGAGCCAAAAATAAAAGTGGTCGAAGATTCAATTAACACCTACCTCTACAATTATTACTCGCCAGTGAAAGGAGGTGATGCGCGAAGATGACAACTGACAAAGGGTGCTGCGACACAACAAACGTACAATTAACGTTCCCGCCGGCATAAAACTGTGGTCATAATTCTCCAGCGAGCCAAAACTAAAAGAGGTCGCAGATTCAATTAACATCTACGTTTACAATTATTACTCGCCAGTGAAAGGAGGTGATGCGAGAAGACAATTGACAAAGGGTGTTACAGCACAACAAACGTTCAATTAACGTTCCCACCGGCATAAAACTGAGGTCATAGTTCATAGTTTGTTAAAAAAACCATTACTATTAGGATGCCTTAGAGAAGCCGAACACTATATTTCCCCTCAGGCATAGGACGGAAATAGGATAGACAAGCACTCTATTAAAAACTGATAACGAAGAGATAGGGGATACAGTATTAAAAGAGGAATTTAAAAGAGCGTCGGATGACTTAAGATCAAATAAGATAGAAGGGGTAGATAATATTCCATCAGAATTACTAAAATCATTGGGGAAAGTGGCAACAAAACAATTATTCACACTGGTATGTAGTATTTATGAGACTCGCGATGTCCATCAGACGTTCGGAAAAACATCATCCACACAATTTCGAGGATTGTAGCAGCTGAGAAGTGCTAGAATCATCGCACAATCAGCTTATCAGCTCCTAGTTGCTGACAAGAATATTACGTAGAAGAATGTAAAATAAAACAGACAATCTGTTAGGTAGTGATTAGTTTGGCTTCAGGAAAGGTAAAGGCAACAGAGAGGCAGTTCTGGCGCTGTGGTAAAGGAAAAAAGACTGAAGAAAAATCAAGATACGTTCATAGGATTTGTCGACCTGGAAAAGCGTTCGACAATGTCAAAAGGAGCAAGTGTTTGAAATTCAGCGAAAAATAGGGGTAAGCTGTAAGGAAAGACGGGTAATATACAACATGTACAAGAATCAAGAGGAACAATAAGAGTAGGAGACAAAAAAGGGCTCGGATTAAAAAGAGAGTAAGACATGGTTGTAGTCTTTCGCCCCTGCTGTTTATTCTACACACCGAAAAAGCAATGACGGAAATCAAAGAAAATTCAAGACTGGGATTAAAATTGAAGGTGAGAGGATATCAGTGATAAGATTGGCTGATGACATTGCTATCCCCAGTGAAAATGAAGAAGAATTACAGGATCTGTTGAATGAAATGAACAGTCTAACGAGTGCAGAGTATGAATTGAGAGTAAATCGAAGAGAAGCGAAACTAATGAGAAGAAGCAGAAAATTAGATACTTATATAAAGGATCTGTGATCACAAAATAGACGGAGTTAAGGAATACTGCTTCCTACGAAGCAAAATAAACCTTGACGGACGGAGCAAGGAGGACATCAAAAGCAGGCCAGCACTGGCAAAAACGACATTCTTGACCAAGAGAAGTCTAGACATGCCTTAATTTGAGGAAGAAACGTCTGCGAATTTACGAATTGGGCACAGCGTTGTAAGGTAGTGAGACACGAAATGTGGGAAAATCGGAACAGATGACAACAGAAGGATTTGAGAGGAGTTGCGGTGCTGCAGAAGAATGTTGAAAATTAGGTAAACGATAAGGTAAGGAATGAGGAGGCTCTCCGCAGAATCGGTGAGGTGAAAAACACTGACAATAAGGGACAGGATGATAGTATATCTGTTAAGACATCAAGGAATAGCTTCCATGGTACTAGAGGGAGCTGTAGAGGGTAAAAACTGTAGAGGAAGACAGAGATTGGAAGACATCCAGTAGATAATTGAAGACGTAGGTTGTAGGTCTTACTCTGAGATGGAAAGATTGGCACAGGAGAGGAATTCGTGGCGGGCAGTATCAAACCAATCAAAGGACTTATGACACAAAAAACGAAAAATAACTAAAACTTTATGTTTAATTGTCTCTTGCACGATACAAGTGGTAGCTGGCTGGAGAACACACTACCACCACTAGATGCCGTAGCCGATAACCACCCCGCTGCAAATGTAACTGTAGCAGCTGCAACACCCCAACTCCCAGAACACAGAGAGCTCGCTCCACGATCGTTAAAAACGAGACTGCAAACGGGGAATGCCCTGTACGCCCACACACCGCCAGAACCACTGATTGCCAGAAACAGAGACTTGATAAGGCGGGCAGTATACCACCAGCCGAAGAGTAGCGCATCAGAGTAAAATGCAAGCTGTTTTTAACACACTATAATATTCATTATTACATCTCTCTCTGTCTCTCTCTCTCTCTCTCTCTCTCTCCCTCTCTCTCTCTCTGTCTCTAACTCTCGGAGAACGGAGATGGCTGTTTGCTAGATACTTATTTCGCTAACACTCGTGTGTAATAACAACCTCGCTGATTTAAACTGCATCTTACTTTACCGTTTTTAATGTTGCTGGCATCCGTCTGTTACTCTCACTTTGAAAACTAACTGGTAGCAGTGAAGCTTTTATTGCTTACTAAATTCTGTAAATGCTGTAACGTACTCCCTAAGCGCTGATGACTAATTTCGTGGAAGCTTTCTCTAAATCAGTCACGTAATTCTATGTAAGATGATTTGTTACCTGTAGATTCGATCAACACGCCAGTGACACTGAGATGCTTCGTGAACTTTAATAAGAATTCCTGTAGTGAAGACGACTTTCTTTTCACGAAAACGCTGTCTAGAAAATTTGGAGAATTGGCGTAGCCGTCTACAGAACGGTTCTACTACCGTCAAGTACATTTCGTTCAAAGACTACAAAGATAACTGAAATTAGGGCTCGTATAGGGGCATAAAACGAATCGTTCCTTTTTTCCTTGCTCTTTTTGTGAGTGGCGCAAGGCACCCTCTACCACATACCATACAATGGCTTTGCGGAAGATTTATGTAGAAGGAAATGTGTTCTAAAAATTTAAGAGTCATAATCAGAAGAGAAATGATGATCTCGTGATTAAGTGATCTACTGTTCACACCAGCATTAGCATACAGGATGAAGAAAAAATGCTACACCTGACGGTCAGTATGCGACTCCTCATCCTAGTTCAAGACAAAAGTGTACTTAGCAAAACCTAGTCCCGCCAATAGGTTTAATAGGAATGCTATTTAAAATACGAGGCTCTTCCAGCACTATAACTGCGTGCAGCATGGTCAAGAAGAGTAGAATGAACTCTGCGCTCTGCCATAGCTGTCCCATTAGCTCGGTGAGGCGAAGAAATGCCGTGGAGAACAGGTATACACACTCGCCGATGTTGAACTCGCGTTCGCGCTTTCTTACAGACTTACGCGACCAATTTGTTTCTACCATAATAGAACTGAAGGCAACAGAAAATACTAGTGCCTACAGTAACATCGTCTATATCCAGTAAGATACAAGAAATACAACAGATAGGATACACTAGATTGCACATTATGCTACGCACAATAAATCCGTTCTGTGCGTTTGACATCCAGGCTTATCTTCACAGAGCCAGTACGTACACATACGATCAACTTTCACTTTAGAGAAGTTGTTCAAAGCGACCACTTTTCATACGAAAACAATTCGCCACTTGCTGGACATTATGCAAGACATCTGCACCCTTCACTGCCGAAGCAGCATGCTCATGAACTATTGGGTCTTGTGTGGAGTACTAAACCTTATTCCCACAAATAAAAATCTAGTGTATTAAGATCCAGGAAATGTCGGTGTTGACGGACCTAGGCGTGGCTAAAGCTTTGTCTTGTGCAGTCATCAAGGGTGCACGAGTGGCCTGCGGCTCCGAAAGCCCATATCGATGATGTCTCGTTGGCTGGTTCGCACGCTGGCACTTGTTGATGGCCCGGCACTGAAATCTGCAGCAGTTTGTGGAAGGATTGCACTTCTGTCTCGCTGAATGATTCTCTTCAATCTTCGTTGGTCCCGATCTTGCAGGATCTTTTTCCAGCCGCAGCAATGTCGGAGATTTGATGTTTTACCAGATTCCTGATATTCGCGGTACACTCTGAAATGGTCGTATGGAAGAATTCTCACTTCATCGCTACCTCGGAGATGCTGTGTCCTATCGTTCGTCCGCCAACTATAAAACCACGTACAAGCTCATTTAAATCTTAATAACCTATGCCGGCCGGAGTGGCCGAGCGGTTCTAGGCGCTACAGCCTGGAACCGCGCGACCGCTACGGTCGCAGGTTCGAATCCTGCCTCGGGCATGGATGTGTGTGATATCCTTAGGTTAGTTAGGTTTAAGTAGTTCTAAGTTCTAGGGGACTGATGACCTCAGATGTTAAGTCCCATAGTGCTCAGAGCCATTTGAATCGTTTGAAGTTGAGTACGCTTATCAAATTCGCAACTTCACTCACAATTGTGGCCAAAACTTCTTGAAAATCGACGTGGCAAAAAGGTCAATCCCGTTTCAAATATAAATAAATAAAGCCAAAACGTAGACTCCTGGAACAGTAACTGCATCCACCACGGGTCAGTGGTTCGAATCCACGTCAGGATCCTTTTTTTATTTTTTAAACGTCCGGCAGTGACAGACAGTAATCATGTATGCGTGAGCTGCGTTTTCGTGAATGTGTGTGCATGTTGTCTAATTCGGATGAAGGACGTTTGGCGGAAAGCTTTCTTGTTGATAGTCTGTTGCGCCTCTCTGCGACTCAACATCTCCGCTTTATGGTAAGTAGCAGCTAGCAATCTATCCTTTTCATAATACTGTCATAATTCCATCCTGGATTTTCCATTGTTTGAAAAATAAAAAAAGTAGACTGCTGGGACATTAAACCCACATCCATTACGGAGCTATGGTTCTAATCCTCGTCAGGTTTCTATTTTTTAATTTTTTGGACTTCCGTTCCCTAGCTCTCGTTGTTTATAAGCAACACATCATTTTGTCACATGCCAATAACCTATCACATGACAGTGGAATCCGTTAAACTGCATGCATGTATCTACTAGCAGCTCAGTGGACAACTATAACAGGTTCTGTAAAGTTCACGTAGGGCAGCTTCCCTATGGAGTACAAAACGGTGCATACGTCGATATACACTACTGGCCATTAAAATTGCTACACCACTAAGACGACGTGCTACAGACGCGAAATTTTACCGACAGGAAGAAGATGCTGTGATATACAAATGATTAGCTTTTCAGAGCATTCACACAAGGTTGGCGCCGGTCGCGACACCTACAACGTGCTGACGTGAAGAAACTTTCCAACCAATTTCTCATACACAACCAGCAGTTGACCGGCGTTTCCTGGTGAAACGTTGTTGTGATGCCTCTTGTAAGGTGAAGAAATGAGTACCATCACGTTTCCGACTTTGATAAAGGTCAGATTGTAGCCTATCGCGATTGCGGTTTCTCGTATCACGACAGTGCTGCTCGCGTTGTTCGAGATCCAATGACTCTTAGCAGAATATGGAATCGGTGGGTTCAGGATGGTAATACGGAACCCCGTGCTGGATCCCAACGGCCTCGTATCACTAGCAGTCGAGATGACAGGCATCTTATCCGCATGCCTGTAACGGATCGTGCAGCCACGTCTCGATCCCTGAGTCAACAGATGGGGACGTTTGCAAGACAACAACCATCTGCACGAACAGTTCGACAACGTTTGCAGCAGCATGGACCATCATCTCGGAGACCATGGCTGCGGTTACCCTTGACGCTGCATCACAGACAGGAGCTCCTGCGATGGTGTACCCAACGACGAACCTGGGTGCACGAATGGAAAAACGTCATTTTTTCGGATGAATTCAGGTTTGTTTACAGCATCATGATGGTCGCATCCGTGTTTGACACCATCGCGGTGAACGCAGATTGGAAGTGTGTATTCGTCATCGCCATACTGGCTTATCACCCAGCGTGATGGTATGGGGTGCCATGGGTTACACGTCTCGGTCACCTCTTGTTCGCATTGACGGCACTTTGAACAGTGGACGTTACATTTCAGATGTGTTACGACCCGTGGCTCTATCCTTCATTCGATCCCTGCGAAACCCTACATTTCAGCACGATAATGAACGACCGCATGTTGCACGTCGTGTACGGGCCTTTCTGGATAAAGAAAATGTTCAACTGCTGCCCTGGCCAGCACATTGTCCAGATCTCTCACTAATTGAAAACGTCTGGTCAATGGTGGCCGAGCAACTGGCTCGTCACAATACGCCAGTCACTACTCTTGGTGAACTGTTGTATCGTGTTGAAGCTGCATGGGCAGCTGTACCTGTACACGCCATCCAAGCTCTGTTTGACTCAATGCCCAGGCGTATCAAGGCCGTTATTACGGCCAGAGGTGGTTGTTCTGGGTACTGATTTCTCAGGATCTATGCACTCAAATTGCGTGAAAATGTAATCACATGTCAGTTCTAGTAAAATATATTTGTCCAATGAATACCCGTTTATCACATTCATTTCTTCTTGGTGTAGCAATTTTAATGGCCAGTAGTGTATTTTTGGTGCTGGGTGCATCTGATAATCAAGATGCTGCAACTGCTCGTGCGTGTACTGCATGGTACCCTCAAAGGCGCCATCCGATAAGAATGTTCGCGGGAAATCGGTAATCTTCGTCCATAAGTAATAGACAGAGGTCGTCCAAGGAGTAGATATACTCCACAAACAGAGGGCGCGATTCTTGAAAATGCTCACCGATAACATTGACGATGTACCTGTGTTATTGCAAGTCAGTTCCAGGTATCTCAAAGACTTGTTGTTTAAGTGTTGCACGATGAATAACTGCACCCACACGTTATCTCAGCACCAACGGCCGGAAGGCCGTATTTGACGAGTACAGTTGTCAATGGCTTTTGCACCAAGTGGAAGATATCGAACATTTTATAAATAACGCGATATTGACCAACGAATCTAGTTTCACTCGTGAGTATGTTTTCAACCATCACAACGGCGATTATTGGTCGGAACACAACCCATATGTTGCTGGTGAACATGGCTTTCAGGCATTCTTTGCAATTACGTGGGCTGGAATGGTTCAAATGGTTCAAATGGCTCTGAGCACCATGGGACTCAACTGCTGTGGTCATCAGTCCTCTAGAACTTAGAACTAATTAAACCTAACTAACCTAAGGACATCACACACATCCATGCCCGAGGCAGGATTCGAACCTGCGACCGTAGCAGCAGCGCGGCTCCGGACGAGCGCCTAGAACCGCACAACCACCGCGGCCGGCTGGGCTGGAATCATGGGAGGCCTTTATTTACTGCTGGAAAAGTTAAATACGCCCTTGTATCGTACATTTGTATACATTACTTTGGCTGACGCATTAGAAAAAGTTCCATTTGGTGTTCAGCGACAGCTGTGGTTTCAGTATGCCGCATGATGGTGCATGGCGACACTCTGGAATGAATGAAGTTTTTCTAGGGAAACGGACTGGTCGTGGAGGTCCATTGTTCTGCTTCCACGTTGATGACTGGAAACATGTTACCTGACTGGACGAGTCTCGTCTCAAATTGTATCGAGTGGATGGACGTGTACGAGTATGGAAACAATCTCATGAATCAGTGGTCCCTAGGGGAGTGTTCAAGCTGGTGGATGCTCTGTAATAGTGTGGGACGTGTGCAGTTGGAGTGGTATGGGACCTTTGATACGTCTAGATAGACTCTGACAGGTGACACGTGCGTTAGCATACTGTCTGATCACCTGTATCCATTCATGTGATTCGTGCATTCCGACGGACTTCGGCAATTCCAGCAGGACAACGCGACACCGCACACGTCCAGATTTGCTACAGTGGGTCTGCAGGAGCACTCCTCTGAGTTTAAACATTTTCGCTGGCCACACACGAACGTTATTGTGCATATCCGGAATGCCTTGCAACGTGCGGTTCAGAAGATGTCTCCACATCCTCGTGCACTTACGGATTTATGGACAGCACTGCAGAGATTGTGGTGTCAGTTCCCTCGCGCTACTTCAGACATTGGTCGAGTCCATGCCACGTCGTGCTGCTGCACTTCTACGTGTTTGCGGGGCCCTACACGATATTAGGGAGATGTACCAGTTTCTTTGCCCATTTAGTGTGTAATGCAAATATGGTTTTGTTTTATAGTTGAAACAAGTATCAAGCAAAGCAATTGTACACAAGGATGTTATTAAGAAAAATTTTGCCAATTTCTCCAGGTGTGAAAACTTTATAAACAAGGTGTATTGTTGTCATGGTTTAATGGAGCACAGTTAAATTTGGAATCTTTGTCCTCTTTTATCAGTCGTCAAGATTAGTTCCCTATCTTCATTTTTACTTTCATGATTTTGTTTGCATACTCGCAAGTCGCGAGTATGAGAAGCATTGTTGTGAAATTTTGTAAGCTATTGCCTTGCACTGTACATCGCAAATACGAGAAATGAAATTTGCTTGTGGACAGTTACATCAATATTCCTGATAGTGACAGTTTGCTGAGGAGACGAGTGTTCGGTGCGCACAGGCAGGCCAATAAATTTAATTATCATCGGAGTTCATGTCAATTGTAAGGTGCAGTGATTGTCAGAGTGTATTTGTGAAAAGAAATACCAGTTCAGAGGCTTAATATCAGCAGAAGATTTCACAAAGTGTTATCCCGTGAATTTTCGAGCTGTTTTATCAGAAAGCCAGACGCGTTATTTTTTTTTATGTCCATTTCCTCCGTAACTACAATTATAGTTTTGCTACAGCGATTGTCGGCAAGACTGAAGATAAAGGTCAGCTATATTAATGGTCAACATTTTAGTCTGAGTCATTTTGTTTTGCAGTCAGATAGCACATGTACAATAAAAACTCATTGAAATCGGATTGCTTTCTCGCAGAGGAATTGTTTGTTGTACCTGCTAGTGTGGATTTCATACCTTGTAGCGCGTGGTATACGTATTTCCGTTCAAAATTAAATTTTACTACAGTACTGTTGCCTCTCGATATCAAAATAAGTATTATACGTTCCGCAGATACCAGCCAGACATTTGGAAACTCGAGTTCCAATTCTTACACAATACTTTCGTATTTTATATCTCAGAATGTGTTAATAACGCTAAGATTTAAAGAATTATATATATTTGTATGTAACAGAATGTGAGACTACACCCTGCAACTCTATAAACCATGACATTATCCTTTTTTATGGCTAGTTTCCTTCAGTTGTAATCAAGTTTCCTTAAGTAACTAACTTTTTCTTCTTTAAATTTAACTGAAAACTTTAATTTCCTCTCGAATCGAAATTTTCCTTCTGGTTCAGAGTATGTTATTATTTAATTCGTGGCATTTTAGAAGAATGAAAATTATGTTCTGACTGAATGTGAAATAAGGGAACTAAGCTATACTTCTACATAGACTCGAGGCTTCTTCTGAAAAGTAATTGTTTGCTGTTTTTCTTTTTAAACATCCTGGTTTTTATAAAAAGTTCATGAATGGTCCAATTATTTTCCTTTTTCCAGTTGTTTCTGACAATTTTGTTCCTTTCTTGGTGTAATTATAGTTTGAATTCAGTTACAGATTCTCCTCCATCGTCGCTGACGTAGTTTGTATAGGAATATGTAAGCTGCGTGATTGCTCTCACCTCTGAAGCTGGGAACTTCATGAAATCTGCGTACATTATCTTCCTCGTCTTAATTTCAGTCGTTGTAGTCGTTGATAGCATTCCACATTTAAAATTTAAACCACTTCCATAAGCCTAGGATTTGTGAACAGGCTACTGTTCGGTGCAGCGCTGTGTCAGAGAAGCCACAACGTTCACATGAAGGGTTTCTTGTGATTCTCAGGTGGTGCTGCCGTGATGCTGTCGGAAACAGATCGCTTAAGAACTTGTATGCGGCCGAGCGCAGCGTTGAACTTATAATCACATCCGAAAAATTTAGACCAGGTTAGCTTTCAGTTAAAGTATTTGTGTTTCATTTGGCTGACTGGTGTGTAGAATCTTTCTTTCTGTAGTTATCCCATAATCTTGTTCCTCATGAAGTTCTTCTCATTTTGGAGTATTTTCCACAATTCCCGTTGTGATTTTAAGAGTGCGAGTAATACACATGGGTATCCGTCTTTGACTTCTACTTGTTGTGGTAATTCGCCATATGGCCTCCAATAAATCCGACTGACCTGCAGTTTGTTTAAGGAATTTTATAAGATTTTTAACTGTGCAGTTTTTTCTTACAACCTATGAAGCCTAATCCACCGCCATTTAACGGTTTTGTCAACTGGTCTCTGCCTTCGCAGATTAACATCCCTTTCCAGATGACCCATCCTATATACTTCTCTATTTCAGCAATACACTGTCGCTCTATGGGTTTTATTTGAGTTGTATACCACATTATTGAAAGAGTCAGCACTTTGAGATATTGCTGTCCTTTGAATAAGATTTAAGTTCGCCTTAATGACCTCTTAGTTTCTCCACCATTGATTTGGAATTATCCTCAACCAATTCGATGATTTTCTTCCCCTGTTTAACGTCGCATTCGGCGAAGGGATGTGGCATGATTTGTGAAGTTTTGTTCAACCATAGGAGCTGAGTTTTGTTGTTTGTTGTTGCTCCTCCCGCTTCCTTATGAGAATCCATTATTTCTAATATCTTCTCAATATCTGCTTGTTGCGTGAGTAGAATTGTTATGTCGTCGGCATAAGCGTTAACGGCTACCCTTTGTGCACCAACATTTATTCCAGAGATTTGGTTGCTGATTGCTCGGGTCACTGGTCCCAAGGAAATTATAAATAACATCATGGAAAATGGGAAACCCCGCCGGACTAAGCGCTGATTTGAGATTTCTCCCTTGAAGTGGTCGTTTATTTGTATTTTGGAGACCATTAGATTCCGATGTGGTAGTAGCAGATGTACTGTGGCCTGTGTGAAGTTATGGTGCTGCGACACATTCCTTAGATATCGGTGACTGTCTTTGTCCAGGCGTTTTCTAGATCAGTGTTCGACAATCCTATTGTGCCGGTTTGGAATATCCACCAGAAGAAGGGCATGTCTCTGAGAGAGCAAAGTCCATCAATGATCTTCCTGTTGGGAACACTACACGTGTGGCCAGGCCCGGTTATCACAGGGTCTCTTTCAGTCTTGCGGCTTTGTACGCGCCCTAATATCTGAGTCGGCACATAACAAAGTTATAGGCCTACAGTCAATTACTCTACTTGGTTTCGAAGTTTTGTGTACAAGGAGTATAATTCCTAGTCTATTTTCTGAATATATTTTACTCACTCCTTGTTCCTCTTTCATGATCTCCGTGATTTCCGCTTTGATAACTGATTAGAAGAAGACTGTAAAATTCATAGGTAGGCCGTCAGTCCTCTTCGGATATAGGCTCTAACGACACAGCGATGTTTCTGTTGGCCAGGGAAGTCGTGCAGTGTTGTAGCATACTTGTTGTTTTGGTAGGATCTGATGATTGTTCTCCGAACAGTTTCCGTAAATGGTCCTTAATATCTTCCATATTCGCGATGTTGTTCCCGTCGTAAGATGTTAGATTCCCCATAAATGTCTGTCTCGTTTCCGTGCTCTACTGAGGTGGTAGATGCTCCATTGGTCGTCTGGAATGTATCACTTATCTTTGCAACTATTCACTTTGCTTTCGAATTCTTTTTCCTGTAGTTCTTGTACCTTCTTTTTGAACTTTTAATTCACGAGCTCGATCTTCTCCGTTATCCACATGTTCTTCGAGTTCTTGAACAATCAAACAATAGAATTCGATGTTTTTCTTCTAGTGTCACTGATCCTATACGCTATGTTTCTGAACAGTTTACGAATTCCATGTTTCACAAGTTTATCCCAATACTCAATAACGCTGATAAAGAACCGCTTTCGATGAATCCATGTTCGATAACATTCGCAGAATTTTGTTTTTGCTCCGTCAAAGTTGAGCAAATTGCAGCTGAGCTTCCTGTATCCCTTTCTCATTGCGAAGGGACTGGATGAAACTTTTATGTTAACGACAGCTGTATGGTGGTCCGAGAATGTGACGGGGATTACTTCATCTGTATATCTATCCCTTTTGTGGTATAAAATCTGTACAGTCCCGAGGCTGACAGTGGAGATACGTACATATAGTGGGGCCGCCTGATGGCTATCCAATCTATGACGTCTATCAGATGTAGTCCTTCAATCATATTATATAAGGGACCGCAATTATGGGTTGATACTGCTGTGCCGCCAATCTTACAGCACAATTAAAATCTCCCCCTTCCCCCCTCCCCCCCCCCCACCCCCAAAATTATCATGACACCCTATCAGTGTTTCATAAAGTACGGGATACTTTTACGGAAAACTTTTCTCTATTAGTTCTGTTATTTGTTACTGATCGCGGATAAAGGCTTAATTCATTAGGTTGGCTTTGATAGCGCGTCCATCCGGTTGCTTTTCTAACATCTCCCGTTCCTGTAGCATTCTGGTTAAAATGCAACAACATCTACCGCTAGATCCGACATTGTTGTACACATTGCATTTCTGTTATGTATTCATCTCTTTGCAAGATAGCTCCTGAAGGAAGGCAATGTCCACGTCTTGGTTTTTAATAAAATTCTCCAGAGTCCTCATTTTTTGCGATCGTTTTTGCGCAGCTATTTAACGTGAATGGAATAGGCAGCCTCCTAGTTGCCATTACAAGTTATTTGTCAGTTTTCATGCCCATTCATATTCCCCTACTTAAATGTCTTGTCCGGATTCGTTTCCAGGACGTTAACTTTCGATTCCTCCTTTCTCGTCGGCCGGGTATCCTCTTTCTGCATCTTTCTCATTTCTCGGACGTGTCGCATTTAAATTTAGTTTGGCTTTTATTCTCGGTGTCTTCTCAACAACTTCCGGTTGCTAATACTTGCTTTTCTGTCTTAACTGTGTGCTTTGCAAATCGTGTGATGACAATGAAAGCTGTTTCCACAAAATTGTCTACTTTACTTTCTCATTTGCATGCTTGAGTCACAACTGCTGCGTTTTCACTCAACTTTTCTTGTGTTGTTGCCTGGCGAGTTGTTTCCTGCAGTGGTTGGTGTTCACTTTCCCGATATGGACGGCTCAAGAGGCTCGCCACGTATGGTTGTCGGGACTGAAGAATATCTGTGTTTGTGTGAGTTTCCATACCAGTCTCGGGTCCAAATTGTATTGCTGGAATGTTATCGGGCTTGTTTCCTTAGTATCTGTTTCGACTTTTCTTAAAGGTCTCCTTCGAAATTCATACTGCCTTTTCCCAGTGCCGCCTCTGCTTGTTCTGACTTCAATGAGACCAAGAAGGAATTTCAATTTCCATGTCTGTTTCGTTTCCTTTTGAAATGAAATCTCATGGACTTTGTAGCTGTCTTCCTGAACAATAGCTGCAGACTGGTCTCTATGCGTTTCATCCTTATGAGCGTTATCTGAGTTCTTGTGTATTTCATTTGTTGCTGCCCTCTTGTTCAAGGCCGGTCGGTGTGGCCGAGCAATTCTAGGCGGTACAGTCTGGAACCGCGCGACCGCTAGGTCGCAGGTTCGAATCCTGCCTCGGGCATGGATGTTTGTGATGTCCTTAGGTTAGTTAGGTTTAAGTAGTTCTAAGTTCTAGGGGACTGATGCCTCCGATGTTAAGTCCCATAGTGCTCAGAGCCATTTGAACCATTTCTTGTTCAAGAGTTGGAGTTCCTCTTCAACTAAGCTAGGTGACTGTTCAGTGGATTCCGTGTCAGTACTCTCGGTGCTGCCCGGTGCAATACTTGAAAGAACCAGTTCTTGTGCCTCAGATCTTGTCCGCTGTTGCAGATTATTTCGCAGAATAAACACGCGCCGTGGGCGGTTTTCCCGAAGATATCCTGGTTCGTTGCACACGTGACATGTGGGAGTTCGCTCAACATATGTATGAAATGCAACCACCTACAAGAATGTGGGACGCGATATCGGACGTAACAAACATTCGTACAGATTTAATTCCATTGTAGCACTGTATCTTGCATCTAACAGAGCACTTTTACAATTCGATACTTTTTACCCGTCAGCAATAAAAAGTACCTCTACCAAGTCCTTGTTGTCTAGTTTTTGGGGATGATTTAGCACCCTGACAGTTTTTACTTCGCTGTTAGGCTACTTATATCAACGGTACTGACAGAATCATCATGATGACGGTATTAAAATATTCCCTGGATTTTCAGTAATGTTCTAGCTAAGATAACAGAACCATACAATGTAGCAAAAACACGGAACTCAGCATTATCACCAGAAATACCGAATTTTTCATGCAGCTAGACATGAATTTCCAAAGCCGTGGGTTGCACATGTCTCGTATCCTTGTCAAAGGCGAACCTCAAAGTATTTTTCCTGATCGAATCCATGGGCATTACTTACGAGTACGAAGCGGAACCTTCGCTTGACGAACAATACACAAAGACGATGAAGACGCAGACCAAGAAATTCCTACTTACAAATTCGGTGGCTGCCCAAGGAATACAACATACGCACACGGTAACAAATGGTTCAAATGGCTCTGAGCACTATTGGACTTAACTTCTGAGGTCATCAGTCCCCTAGAACTTAGAACTACTTAAACCTAACTAACCTAAGGACATCACACACATCCATGCCCGAGGAAGGATTCGAACTTGCGCGCACGGTAACACTTGTTGATGTAACCAGTCAGCAACAAGACGGAGCGCCGCACCACATGTCCACACAGGCTGAGCACTATTCCGCGGCTGCCTACTCACAGTGAATTACGACGGCTGGAACGATATTGTGGACTGATACACGTCCCTCTGTACCTCCCAATGTGCTGCACTATGTGACAGTGTTGTCAGCTACTCGTTTGCACACAGATGTTTTTAAAATGAACCCGATGTGATCTGGCTAGTAAACATCTGTCTTGAATTTGGATGAGGGATCGCTTGCCACCTCCAAGTGGTGTATTTTTTCTACGTCTCTATATTAACAGAGACATTAAAAAATACTAAAGATCAGCAAAAGGTGTGTAACTTTAGCGAGCAACTATCTGTTTCACGATTCAAAATGTGTGAATTCCTAAGGGACCAAACTGCTGGGGTCATCGATCCCTAGACTTACACACAACTTAAACTAACTTATGCTAAGAACAACACACACACACACACACACACACACACACACACACACGCACACACACACACACACATGCCCGAGGGAGGACTCGACCCCCTGGCGGGAGGGGCCGCGCAGTCCGTGACATGGCGCCTCTAAACGCGCGGTCACTCCACGCGGTGTTTCACAATTCAGTCCAGTATCTGTTGAGATACATGCATATGTAAACCATGGACTGTTTTTCCACCTCCGCAATAAAGCAGGCTTCTGTCGAAGAGTAGTCTTGTGAAAATCAGCTGGGTAAGTTTTCGGGGATCGTACGTTTCAGGCAGGTTGCAAGATAATTGTATCACACGTCTGTTAATCCAACCTGATAAGGATCTAAGGCTGACGAGCAAATCCCATAACCGATGCATTTCTTAACTTACCACACTACAAAAAACGAGTCTGAAAATCTAAATATTCCTGAAACGTGTTACGCAAATGATAAATAATTATTGATTAAATCGAATATGAATTATAATATGGGTATTTTTCAACAGCATATTGACATCAGCGCAACTCATTTCCATATATACTGCTATTTGTTGCAGCAGTAGGGCGAGAGCACACAACGGATCATGTAACACATATTCTTAACATTAGCAAAAACCCCTTGAAAGTTGGTACTTTCGTACCATAGCAGTAAATGCATAAACGTAAATACTAAACGTGTCTCCCTGTATCAACTTCTTACTAAGTATTTCTTCTATAGCAAGTATCCAACCCCAGTAACTTGGTTGACGAATCGATTTCCATGATGCCGAATAGCCAGTCATCTACTCCTTCCCACCATTAACAAATATTCCATTAAAACTACTTTCTCGAAATGAATATGCGTCCCATACTGACACTGAAATGTTATTTTCTTATGACAGATATCTGTAGATAGTCATCCAGATGCCCAACATAGAATTTCACCAAGATGTAGAGTACAATACTGTCGGTATCGCTGTTTCGTTGTTTGTATAATAGACCTCCTCGATAAATAACTGAAACTATAGACTTGCAATGTACAGTTTTATAACCCACTTATCGGTCGTACTTAGCTGGAATGTGTATACTTCTACAAAAGTCAACCATCAACTTATGTGTATTTACTTTAATTCTCCGGAAGGTGCTGGTTTAGATTCAGTGTTAGTCATTTTTAGTATTTGTATATGTGTATGACAAACACTGGAATGCCTTTTAGCATAGTAGTATGATCACAGCCTCTGCCAACAATTATTCGTATCAGTAACAATACTCTCTGGATAAGATCGTAACACTTGCGGTCGCGTGATCTTCTAGTTATACCTTCTAAATTGGTTGTAATTGCAATCCAACTGTAAACTCCTAGCCCAGTTATACTATTTTGTATGTACTGTGTCTCGATACCTCAGAGTCAGGAATGGGTGTGGGAGCGGATCCAGCAAGAATAAGCAACATGTAACTTTTTTTGTTATTCTACACATCAAAACGCATACTAAGATAGAATATTTGCTACATATATTTATTAAAGTATCAGCCCTAATGTCTTTGAAATGCGGTATGCCTCTCCCAATCGAACAGTATGTACCATTATGACAACTGCTTAGAAAAACAGCAGTAAAAAACTTGGTAATGTTAACGTCCGTAGTCGCCATGGCCTGGAGGGCCGCCATATTGTGTGGGAGACTGTGGTGTCGTTTAAATTAGAGCAAAGAAGTGTATTTTTTGCAAAATAGTACTCGCAATCCGAACTTTCATCCATAAACACATACAGTACATTGTAATAAGATCAGTGAAAGCTTAACATCACCAAGTAGACGAAGTTGAGGAATTCTGCTACCTTTGCAGCAAAATAACCCATAATGGACGGAGCGAGAATAACACAGAAACAGACTAGCACTGGCAAAAAGAACATTTATGGCCAATAGAAGTCCACTGCTATCAACCATAGACCTTAATTTGAGGAAGAAATTTCTGAGATAGCACGTTTTGACCGCAGCATTGTGTGGTAGTGAAACATGGACTGTGGGAAAACCGGAACAGAAGAGAATCCAAGCATTTGAGATGTGGTACTATAGAAGAATGTTTAAAATTAGGTGGACTGATAAGGTAAGGAACTAGGAAGTTCTTCGCAGAATCGGCGAGGAAAGAAATATACCGAAGACACTGACAAGAAGAAGGAACATAATGGTAGGAAATCTGTGACGATATCGGGAATAACTTGCGTGATACTACAGCGGTCGATAGCACTCCTTCTTCAGGCCACGAGTGGCCTACCGGGACCATCCGACCGCCGTGTCATCCTCAGTGGAGGATGCGGATAGGAGGGGCGTGGGGTCAGCACACTGCTCTCCCGGTCGTTATGATGGGATTCTTGACCGAAGCCGCTACTATTCGGTCGAGTAGCTCCTCAATTGGCATCACGAGGATGAGTGTACCCCGAAAAATGGCAACAGTGCATGGTGGCCTGAATGGTCACCCATCCAAATGCCGACCACTCCCGATAGCGCTTAAAACGGTGATCTCACGGGAACGGGTGTATCCACTGCGGCAAGGCCATTGCGACTATAGCGGTCGATAGAGGGTAAAAACTGTAGAGGAAGACATAGATAAGAATATATACAGAAAATAATTGAGGACGTGGGTTGCAGATTCTAGTCTGAGATTAAAAGGTTGGTACAGGAGAGGAATTCGTGGTGGGCTGCATCAAACCACTCAGAAGACTGATTACTCAAAAAAAAAAAAAAAAAAAAAGAAAAGTGGTACCACCACCTATACAACAGTGTTTCGATTTACATATTAAATATTTAAAACTATAGACAACAGATAATAGTTTGCATTACACACCCGCCTATCAAACACAACTTAGTCACGCACAGTAGTTACTTTACGAACTGTGATGCAGTGTAGACAGAGCCTAAAAAATGTTTTTCCACCTCTTTTAATAATCATAATAATATGACGCTTCTTGAGGCTGTTACAATATTCCTTTAGAACGCTTATTTTAATTTTGATCAGTTTCACTTTTTAGAAGATTGTATTTGTTTATTTTTATAAAAAAAGTAATAATGCATGACGGTAAATGTGAACATTACAACCATAGGACGACGACAAGCGTTCATAGGCTGTCTGATAACCCTATCAGGCGTCTCCGACGATTCAGCAGCGACATCCCCAACCTTCTGCACCGCGACGTTATTATACGAGCGATATTCACGATAATCAGTCAATAGTATATACGTCGAAAGCAATGAATTTCCCACGACTGATACTGCCGGAGACAACAAGCGAAAAAAATTATTAAAATTAGGATAAATGCCTTAAAATTAGGCTAACGGAGAAGAATAGCATTAGCTGTTAAACCAAGTCATTTAGATAAGATGTGTGCTATGCATGTTGGATGCAGATCAATTTCATCCTCTATCAGTGAGCTTCTCGCGATTTTTTTTATAAATGACCGAATCGATTTCACGGATTTTTTGTAGGTGTATTATTTTACATATTGTCACGGGGCTTAGCACACATGGAGAAAAACACAATATATTTTTTTTTGCATTTTATAAGGGATCCATATGTTCCCCCTACTGGTTCTGCAGTTATCAAGCCGATAATAAAGTTCTTCCCACGTTCAGCGTAGCACGTCCCTATCAATTTGTTCAAATGCACTGTTGATGCGAGATCCCAGTTCTAGTAGAGGTGAACCTTTCACATAATCCAACGGAAAAAAATTGTATGGGATTATATTACGAGGGCGCGGATGGTATAACATGATTTGCTTATCATCAACCTCATCACGACCGATCCATCAGTTTCTCAATTTCCTTTTTAAGAATTCAGTAACGTCATGGTGGAAGTGGGGTTGAGCACCACTCACTTGGTCTGTTGGTAGATGAAGCCTACACAATTGGTCTTCAGTTGTGGCACGAGCAATTATTTTCCAGGAAGTTCAAATACACGTACTGTGCAGTGGTATTCTGCAGAATAGAAAGGAACCGTAAACTCTGAAACTGCAAATAACACATTAACATTTGTTGTATCTCGAAAGTGTTGCACGATAGTGCGGGGATTCTCTGTCCAGCAGATTCTCTCATTGTGCCTGTTCACTGTGTTGTTCACAAGGTGTTCACTGAAGGTAAGTTTCCATAAGCTATTGCAACTGTACCGAATATTCACTTTGTCATCGGGAGTCAGGGCTTGTCGCAATTGCATGCGGTAGGGATTCAGCTTCAGACGTTTCAAAATGGCTCTGAGCACTATGGGACTCAACATCTGAGGTCAACAGTCCCCTAGACTTAGAACTACTTAAACCTTATGACATCACACACATCCATGCCCGAGGCAGGATTCCGGCTGAAGCGCCTAGAACCGCTCGGCTACCTAGGCCGGCTCAGACGTTTCCTTAAGATCTTTCAAACGGTCGACTATCATTTGTCAGCACCACCCATGTGGCAATGATGCATTTCTGGACACATGTTCATTTGCATAAAATGCATATTTGGACCATCAGCTGTTTTTGTTTTAAACCCAGACATCTACTTGTTTGGTCTCGGACCACTATCACATATGCTATCCAAAGATGTTCATTTCCGATCAGGAATCAATCCGTGCAGTTTGTCAGGTCAGTTTTATTAATGTTCACCTTATATGGGTGAACATTAATAAAGCTATATATGTATATATACAGGGTGAGTCGCGTAAGACATAACACCCCCTTTATTCTGGGGGCGATTGCACGTATCGGCATGCGGTTTTCGGCGAATCATAGCGGACTATGGGGCACATACGTTGGGGGATGCACAATAATCACAACGTTTATATTGTCGAGATAATGAGGCAAGTACATGTTTTTTAAATGGGACGCTATACTTTTTTTACTATCATTCGAACGCTCTGGAAAAGACGCGTATAGTGATGTAACGCATGTTGCTATTGTGATTCAAACTTTGCTCAAAAGAGGGCGGATGAGGATTTAACTACGTAGCGTAGGCCGTGCATGCTGCATAGAGCACGGCAACTCGGCCCCCGGGTCGCGCGAGGCGTGTTTACAGTCTGCAGCCGCTTCCGACCGCCTCGACCTTCAATCGTACAATATTTCCCAGCGTCTTTTAAGCGAAGTTTGAATCACAATAGCAACATGCGTTACATCACTATGCGCGTCTTTTCGAGAGTGTTCGAATGATGGTAAAAAAAAGTACAGCGTCCCATTTAAAAAACATGTGCTTGCCTCATTATCTCGGTCAATATAAACGTTGTGATTATTGTGCATGTACCAAAGTATGTGTCCCATATTCGGCTATGATTCGCCGAACACCGCTTGTCGATACGTGCAATCGCCCCCGGAATAATGGGGATGTTACGTCTTACGCGACTCACCCTGTATACATATATCAACCAAATCTGACAACCTTCTAGTTCCCATACACATACACACACACACACACACACACACACACACACACACACACATATACGCGTTAATATACCCCACAGTGCTGATACTTGTGAAGACCGCTGTTTCTGTGCCAAATTTGGTTTATATATATATTGTGTGTCTGGCATCACGTCTCTACCATACATATCTAGTGCTTATAGAGCGAATTTCGACTACTTCCTTTGTGTAAATACAGATATGCTTTATTACCACTTCATAACCCAATTTTTCTGCATCTACCATAGTTCGCAATTTTTTCTCGTTTTCTGTTACTCTCCATATTTTTTCCAAATTTTCCACATTTTCTCCAATAGCTTACCTTACCTAGTGTGGATTGCTATTTCTATCATCCAACTGTGGTACAGGCTCCTCACCCATCCGGAGTATCTACAAACTGTACTTCTCCCAAATGTCAACCCACACAATACTAATTGCCAAAGCCAACTCCTGTTATACACAGTGTATAAAGCAGTGTGCATGTCTGGTATCTCGTAAAAAAGTCCCAGGTCGATTTCAGTCAAATTTGGCACAGAAAGAGCAGGCCTTACGAATATCAACACTGAGGTGTTTGTAATTTCCTAGCTCCAATAGGAGCAGAGACACAATCAAAAACATGTTTCTTCCAGCTCCTGGTGTATAAATGGTCTGCATGGCATACATGTTACAAGTCACAGACAAGCAACGGTTTTCCCAGCCCTGACAATTAGTCTGCCCAGTATAAGTTTATTGTGGAGTAGTGTCACCCTGCTCTATTGAACTGTGCTGCAGAGGCTACACGTGCCGATGAGCATGGCAGGGAACAAGTTGTGATGGACAGAGCGAAGGGAAGGAGGAAACTGACAGAGAGAGGAGGGGAAGATGCATCAGGCAAGTGGAAACTGTATAGGGGTAGTTAGGTGAAAAAGGAAGAGGAATAGGCAGAGACAGAAAGAGAGAGGGACGAACGTTCATGCAATTTATTGCACCAACTCTCCTATGACCAAATCAAAGGAAAATGACTCACTGCACAAAAAAGCAGATAACTGGTGTAGTTTTGAGCTGTGGGAACACTGCATAGGGATCGTTGGTACGTAACTGACAAGTACTGTGTATTTATTTTTATCGGCTAGAACGTTGTTCGTTTATTCATGCACTTGTTCCAAAGGGTTACTACCTTTTTTATTCCGACTGCAAAGAACTCTTTATCTTGATGTTTGAAGCATTCTCCCACAAACTTTTCCATGTCCTCTTTGTCTTGGAACCTCTTCCCACGTAACGCCTCCTTCAGTGCACCAAGCAAATGGAAATCAATAGGTGCTAAATCAGGACTGTAAGAGCGCATGAGGCAGTACTTCCCAGCAATTTTGTCGATGGTTTCACAGGTTAGTTGAGCAATACGAGGACGTGCGTTGCCTTGCTATACCCGACGTCTCTCTCTCATGGCTGGCTTCACCTTGTTTAAGAGCAAATCCGAGTAGTAGTGGCTGTTCATTGTACGCTGCTCTTCGAGACAATCACAAAAAACTGAACCTTCAGCAGCCCAAAACACCGTCAACATGACAGTTCCTGCTGATGCTTGGGTTTTGAATTTTTTTCTTGACAGATGAGTTGGTGTGCTTCGGCTCCATGCTTTGTCTTTTTGATTCTGGCTCAGAATAGTGAACCCAAGCTAGGACACAAGTTAAAATTTAATTGAGGAAGTGCTCACCTTCTCTTTCATAACGTTCCTTTAGCTCTGTGCACACTCTCAACCTCGATTCCTTGTGCAGTCGCGTCAACTCCTTTGGGACCCATCTTGCATATGTTTTCTCAGTACTTCAACTTGTTACAGGTAATGTTATGAACTGTTCCAGTACGAACTTGAACCATATCAACTATCATTTCCACAGTCACACGGCGGTCAGTACGCATAATGTCATCAGTTCGACATTCAAGTGAGGGAGTTGAAACTGCAACTGATCGGCTAGAACGTTGTTTGTCAGTCACTGAATCGCGACTATTTTTGAACTGCTCTACCCACTTGTAAAAATTTGCACGATTCATACAAACTTCACCATAAACTTTAGACATTCTACAGTATGTACTCACTGGTTTCTCGCCTCCAGCAAGTGAAAAATGAATAACAGAACGTTGTTCAAATAACGTGGACGTTTCAAACGGACTCGCCATCTTGAAAAGAATGTTGATACGTACCAAACTTGCCCTACTAACAGTTTTTTCCCCAGACCAATTTGTCTCTTTAATTATTGAAAGAATCTCATATATATAAAAAGAATGGGAGACACATGTCACAAAATAAATGAAACTGTTTCTGGAGGAAAAGCAGCCATTTTTGGGTCATAAATTACACTAATTATGTAATAGATTCTGGAGGGGGTGTGATGGGTCATACATTATAATAATAAGATAATAAATCATCGAGTCACCATGGCTGAAAGTAATGTGTACCAGTTGGCTGCCATTTTTGATAAATCTGGCAACCACATGGGCTGTGCCAGATTTCCAGACCATTACAATAATGCCCCTTTGAATTTCCCGCCATTTATGCCAATCCTAATTGGCCTAGAATGGAGAAGGAAGAGGGAGGTGGAGATGGAGAGGCAAAGAGAGGGAGGGGGAGGAGATCTGGCAACAATTCAACTCGCTCAGACCTCAGATCTGGCACAAATTGCTGCCTATCCTGTTTTGCAAAGCAGACAAGCCTCCAATCATGTCCTGTGATGAGGTATGGCTATGAAAGACCTTGTTGTGCAACTGTGGTTTCACCATCCTTCTACCACTATCCACAGATGCTTACGACAGTAGCACATGAACAACTGACCAGTTTCACCTTTGCCAAGATACTCTTTCTCAATCACTGGGCCTAACAATGTAAGCTGCTTACACTATCTGAGCTGTGTTCAGGAGCGAAGGCGACGTTCTAACGCAACCAAAGGCCATTTCGTGGGTTCAGGTTAGGACTCTGGGCAGGCCAGGACTTTTTAAGAAAGTTGGTGTCCATAAACCATTGTCTCACAGATGCTGCTTTATGACACACTGCATTGTCATGCTGACACAAACAGCCGTCGTCCTCAAACATTTCCTTCATTGTCTTTACTATAAATAGATCACAATACTGTAATAGTCAAATTCTTCCGATTGTAGCGTTTTATTAAGCGAAATAATGGGTGCACATCTTAACTACGAAAAAAGCCTTATACGGTATCACCACTTCCTCTGTTCTTCACTGTTGGCACTACACATGATGGCAAGTGTCGTTCTCCAGGCATTCACCAAATACTAACCCTTCCATCGGGTTGCTGTAGGGTATTATGTGACTCATCGCTCCAAATCACTCTTTTCCAGCCATCCATTGTCCAGTAGCGTCGCGCTTTACACCACATGGCTCATTTTCTTTAGTATCGACCATTCAGCCATTGTACGCCGTTCCTTTTAACTCCCCCCCCCCCACCCCAACACACAACACACACACAAACAGTGACCGCGCTAGCTGTACTGCTGGCAGCTCTGAAGTTTCCTTCCGACTATTTCTTAAACAGTGCTCGACTGTCGCTGTCCATTAGTAAGTGAGATCTGTCTCGTTTTGGTTTTGCTGCGGTTGTTCCCCAGCGTTTTCACTTCACAACCGCATTCCCAACAGTCGACTTGTGTAGCTTTAGAAGTTTAAAATTCCCTGATGGATTTCTTACTAAGATAACATCTAATGACTAGTCCACGTTCGACTTCACCATGCTACCCCTGATCGGTCAGTTTTGTTGTTACTACTTGTTTACTGACAATACAATACTCCCCACCTCCTGTTACACTGACGAGTCCGTATCTCGTGGCATCTAGTCATTAGTTCCGAATGTCATCGATTAATCAAGGAATAGAAGTATCTTACAAAACAAAAAGAAAACTATATCTGTCAATCCGAAACAGTTTTGATGTTGATGCTATAGCACATTACAAGAAATACTGCAAAATATTAGAGACTGTAATATGGACATCAAAGCAAATATATGACAAAGGAAAAATAAGTCATATCAGATAAATGTTCAAATGTCCAAATGTATGAGAAATCTTATGGGACTTAACTGCTAAGGTATGAGTCCCTACGTTTACACACTACTTAACCTAAATTATCCTAAGGACAAACACACACACCCATGCCCGAGGGAGGACTCGAACCGCTACCAGGATCAGCTGCATATTAGATAACAAAAGAAAGACAAATAGCATTAAGAGTTAATGATACATTGGTGACAGATATGTATAGTGTTGCAGAACTTTTTAACAAACGTTTTATAACTGTTACTGAAAAGATGGTGTTGTCAGGTTTTGTAGATGGTGCTATGGAATACCGCAGACCAGAAATTTCAAGTAACTTCCATAATATGAAATTGAACCTCACTACCCCAGCAGAAGTAATGTCCATCATAAAATCATTAAAATCAAAAACATCTAGTGGGTATGATGAAATATCATTAAAGTTAATTAAAGAAAGTGATTCTCAGTTAAGTAACATATTAAGCTATCTGTGTAACCAGTCGTTTATCAGTGGAATATTTCCTTAATGGTTGAAATATGCTGAAGTTAAGCCACTGTTTAACAAGGGAGATAAAGAAATAGCATCGAATTTCCGTCCAATTTCACTTTTGCCAGCATTCTCAAAAATTTAAGAAGAGGTAATGTACAATCGGCTTTATAACCATATTATCACAAATAACATACTGTCAAAGTCACAGTTCGGATTTCTAAAGGGTTCTGATATTGAGAAGACTATCTACACTTACAGTGAAAATGTACTTATTTCATTAGTCAAAATATTGCAGGCAGTTGGTATATTTTGTGATTTGTCAAAGGCATTTGACTGTGTAAATCACAATATCCTTTTAAGTAAATTAGAATATTATGGTGTAACAGGAAATGCTGCAAAATGGTTCAAATCTTATATCTCTGACAGGAAACAAAGGGTGTTATTAGAAAAGAGACATGTATCGAGCTATCAGGCTTCATCCAACTGGGAACTAATTACATAAGGGGTCCACAAGTTTCCATACTAGGGCCCTTACTTTTTCTTGTGTATATCAATGACCTTTCATCAGTAACATTACCAGAAGCCAAGTTTGTTTTGTTTGCTGATGATACAAACATTACAATAAATAGCAAATCAAGTATAGTCTTAGAAATATCGCCTAGTAAAAATATTTGTGGACATTACTCACTGGTTCCTAGTCAATTATTTATCACTAAACTTTGAAAAAATACACTACATGCAGTTCAGAACTTGTAAGGGGTGTCCCATGAGTGTATGTCCAACATACGATGACAAGCAGATAGAAGACGTGGACAGTGTTAAATTCTTGGTATTACACCTTGATAATAAATTCAACTGGGAGGAGCACACCACAGAACTGCTGAAGTGTCTTAACAAATCTCATTTTGCAAAGCGAACTGTATCAGACACAGGGGATATAAAAATGAAAAAGCTGGCGTACTATACTTACTTTCATTCCATAATGTCATATGAGATTATTTTTTGGGTAATTCATCAAGCCAAGCTGAAGATTTCCAGGCACAAAAATGTGGAATACGAGTTATATGTGGTGTGAACTCAAGAACATCCTGCAGAAGCCTATTTAGGGAACTAGGGATACTAACTACTGCTTTCCAATATATTTATTCCTTAATGAAATTTGTCGTTAAAAATATATCACTTTTTCAAACCAACAGCTCAATTCATGGAATCAATACCAGAAATAAGAATAATCTTCACAAGGATTTAAAGTCACTTACTCTCGCACAAAAAGGTGTACATTATTCAGGAACACACATTTTCAATAACTTGCCAGCAGCCATAAAAAGCTTAACAACCATATATATATATATATATATATATATATATATATATATATATATATATATATGTGTGTGTGTGTGTGTGTGTGTGTGTGTGTGTGTCAGCGTCAGAGAAGTTGCTGCTGTACAAGGTAACGTTGACCACGTCACTGTATGGAGAGTACTACTGGAGAACCAGTTGTTTATATATATATATATATATATATATATATATATATATATATATATATACAGGGTTTACAAAAAGGTACGGCCAAACTTTCATGAAACATTCCTCACACACAAAGAAAGAAAATATGTTACGTGGACATGTGTCCGGAAACGCTTACTTTCCATGTTAGAGCTCATTTTATTTCTTCTCTTCAGATCACATTAATCATGGAATGGAAACACACAGCAACAGAACGTACCAGCGTGACTTCAAACACTTTGTTACAGGAAATGTTCAAAATGTCCTCCGTTAGCGAGGAACATGCATCCACCCTCCGTCGCATGGAATCCCTGATGCGCTGATGCAGCCCTGGAGATTGGCGTATTGTATCACAGCCGTCCACAATACGAGCACGAAGAGTCTCTACATTTGGTACCGGGGTTGCGTAGACAAGAGCTTTCAAATGCCCCCATAAATGAAAGTCAAGAGGGTTGAGGTCAGGAGAGCGTGGAGGCCATTGAATTGGTCCGCTTCTACCAATCCATCGGTCACCGAATCTGTTGTTGAGAAGCGTACGAACACTTCGACGGAAATGTGCAGGTGCTCCATCGCGCATGAACCACATGTTGTGTCGTACTTGTAAAGGCACATGTTCTGGCAGCACAGGTAGAGTATCGCGTATGAAATCATGATAACGTGCTCCATTGAGCATAGGTGGAAGAACATGGGGCCCAATCAAGTCATCACCAACAATGCCTGCCCAAACGTTCACAGAAAATCTGTGTTGATGACGTGACTGCACAACTGCGTGCGGATTCTCGTCAGCCCACACATGTTGATTGTGAAAATTTACAATTTGATCACGTTGGAATGAAGCCTCATCCGTAAAGAGAACATTTGCACTGAAATGAGGATTGACACATTGTTGGATGAACCATTCGCAGACGTGTACCCGTGGAGGCCAATCCGCTGCTGATAGTGCCTGCACACGCTGTTTATGGTACGGAAACAACTGGTTCTCCCGTAGTACTCTCCATACAGTGACGTGGTCAACTTTACCTTCTACAGCAGCAACTTCTCTGACGCTGACATTAGGGTTATCGTCAACTGCACGAAGAATTGCCTCGTCCATTGCAGGTGTCCTCGTCGTTCTAGGTCTTCCCCAGTCGCGAGTCATAGGCTGGAATGTTCCGTGCTCCCTAAGACACCGATCAACTGCTTCGAACGTCTTCCCGTCGGGACACCTTCGTTCTGGAAATCTGTCTCGATACAAACGTACCGCGCCACAGCTATTGCCCCGTGCTAATCCATACATCAAATGGGCATCTGCCAATTCCGCATTTGTAAACATTGCACTGACTGCAAAACCACGTTCGTGATTAACACTAACCTGTTCATGCTACGTACTGATGTGCTTGATGCTAGTACTATAGAGCAATGAGTCGCATGTCAAACCAAGCACCGAAGTCAACATTACCTTCCTTCAACTGGGCCAACTGGCGGTGAATGGAGGAAGTACAGTACATACTGACGAAACTAAAATGATCTCTAACATGGAAATTAAGCGTTTCCGGACACATGTCCACTAACATATTTTCTTTATTCGTGTGTGAGGAATGTTTCCTGAGAGTTTGGCCGTACCTTTTAGTAACACCCATATATATATATATATATATATATATATATCAGTGCAGTAACGTGTTCATCGCAAATATGTATTGTAGTAGTTCTATTACATGTTTATTAACTTTTTTTAAATTTTAAATTTGGTGCATTAATGCGATCTTAGTAAATGAGTGAGAAAGAAAACTGGCGTTCTATGGATCGGAGCGTGGAATGTCAGATCCCTTAATCGGGCAGGTAGGTAAGAAAATTTAAAAAGGGAAATGGATAGGTTGAAGTTAGATATAGTGGGAATTAGTGAAGTTCGGTGGCAGGAGGAACAAGACTTCTGGTCAGGTGACTACAGGGTTATAAACACAAAATCAAATAGGGGTAATGCAGGAGTAGGTTTAATAATGAATAGGAAAATAGGAATGCGGGTAAGCTACTACAAACAGCATAGTGAACGCATTATTGTGGCCAAGATAGATACGAAGCCCACACCTACTACAGTAGTACAAGTTTATATGCCAACTAGCTCTGCAGATGACGAAGAAATTGAAGAAATGTATGATGAAATAAAAGAAATTATTCAGATTGTGAAGGGAGACGAAAATTTAATAGTCATGGGTGACTGGAATTCGAGTGTAGGAAAAGGGAGAGAAGGAAACATAGTAGGTGAATATGGATTGGGGGACAGAAATGAAAGAGGAAGCCGCCTGGTAGAATTTTGCACAGAGCACAACATAATCATAACTAACACTTGGTTTAAGAATCATGATAGAAGGTTGTATACATGGAAGAACCCTGGAGATACTAAAAGGTATCAAATAGATTATATAATGGTAAGACAGAGATTTAGGAACCAGGTTTTAAATTGTAATACATTTCCAGGGGCAGATGTGGACTCTGACCACAATCTATTGGTTATGACTTGTAGATTAAAACTGAAGAAACTGCAAAAAGGTGGGAATTTAAGGAGATGGGACCTGGATAAACTAAAAGAACCAGAGGTTGTACAGAGATTCAGGGAGAGCATAAGGGAGCAATTGACAGGAATGGGGGAAATAAATACAGTAGAAGAAGAATGGGTAGCTTTGAGAGATGAAGTAGTGAAGGCAGCAGAGGATCAAGTAGGTAAAAAGACGAGGGCTAGTAGAAATCCTTGGGTAACAGAAGAAATATTGAATTTAATTGATGAAAGGAGAAAATATAAAAATGCAGTAAGTGAAACAGGCAAAAAGGAATACAAACGTCTCAAAAATGAGATCGACAGGAAGTGCAAAATGGCTCAGCAGGGATGGCTAGAGGACAAATGTAAGGATGTAGAGGCCTATCTCACTAGGGGTAAGATAGATACCGCCTACAGGAAAATTAAAGAGACCTTTGGAGATAAGAGAACGACTTGTATGAATATCAAGAGCTCAGATGGAAACCCAGTTCTAAGCAAAGAAGGGAAAGCAGAAAGGTGGAAGGAGTATATAGAGGGTCTATTCAAGGGCGATGTACTTGAGGACAATATTATGGAAATGGAAGAGGATGTAGATGAAGATGAAATGGGAGATATGATACTGCGTGAAGAGTTTGACAGAGCACTGAAAGACCTGAGTCGAAACAAGGCCCCCGGAGTAGACAATATTCCATTGGAACTACTGGCGGCCTTGGGAGAGCCAGTCCTGACAAAACTATACCATCTGGTGAGCAAGATGTATGAAACAGGCGAAATACCCTCAGACGTCAAGAAGAATATAATAATTCCAATCTCAAAGAAAGCAAGTGTTGACAGATGTGAAAATAACCGAACCATCAGCTTAATAAGTCACAGCTGCAAAATACTAACACGAATTCTTTACAGACGAATGGAAAAACTAGTAGAAGCCAACCTCGGGGAAGATCAGTTTGGATTCCGTAGAAACACTGGAACACGTGAGGCAATACTGACCTTACGACTTATCTTAGAAGAAAGATTAAGGAAAGGCAAACCTACGTTTCTAGCATTTGTAGACTTAGAGAAAGCTTTTGACAATGTTGACTGGAATACTCTCTTTCAAATTCTAAAGGTGGCAGGGGTAAAATACAGGGAGCGAAAGGGTATTTACAATTTTTACAGAAACCAGATGGCAGTTATAAGAGTCGAGGGACATCAAAGGGAAGCAGTGGTTGTTAAGGGAGTAAGACAGGGTTGTAGCCTCTCCCCGATGTTGTTCAATCTGTATATTGAGCAAGCAGTAAAGGAAACAAAAGAAAAATTCGGAGTAGGTATTAAAATCCATGGAGAAGAAATAAAAACTTTGAGGTTCGCTGATGACATTGTAATTCTGTCAGAGACAGCAAAGGACTTGGAAGAGCAGTTGAATGGAATGGACAGTGTCTTGAAAGGAGGATATAAGATGAACATCAACAAAAGCAAAACAAGGATAATGGAATGTAGTCTAATTAAGTCGGGTGATGCTGAGGGAATTAGATTAGGAAATGAGGCACTTAAAGTAGTAAAGGAGTTTTGCTATTTGGGGAGCAAAATAACTGATGATGGTCGAAGTAGAGAGGATATAAAATGTAGGCTGGCAATGGCAAGGAAAGCGTTTCTGAAGAAGAGAAATTTGTTAACATCCTGTATTGATTTAAGTGTCAGGAAGTCGTTTCTGAAAGTATTCGTGTGGAGTGTAGCCATGTATGGAAGTGAAACATGGACGATAAATAGTTTGGACAAGAAGAGAATAGAAGCTTTCGAAATGTGGTGCTACAGAAGAATGCTGAAGATTAGATGGGTAGATCACATAACTAATGAGGAAGTATTGAATAGGATTGGGGAGAAGAGAAGTTTGTGGCACAACTTGACCAGAAGAAGGGATCGGTTGGTAGGACATGTTCTGAGGCATCAAGGGATCACCAATTTAGTATTGGAGGGCAGCGTGGAGGGTAAAAATCGTAGAGGGAGACCAAGAGATGAATACACTAAGCAGATTCAGAAGGATGTAGGTTGCAGTAGGTACTGGGAGCACAGGATAGAGCAGCATGGAGAGCTGCATCAAACCAGTCTCAGGACTGAAGACCACAACAACAACAACAGTAAATGTGTGTTTGTAAAATGATTCTTCCATATAATGTTCATTAAAAAAGTGACGATCACTCCACTTGTGATCTGTGGAAGGTACATTAGCTTACTCGTTTCAGTTGTAAATATTTGTCATCTATTATGGTTTTTCTGACATGTTCTACATCCTAGAGGACCTCCTCACTACTTATCAATTGGAATGAAAGTAAATCTAGACTAATTAAATACGTGTGTTCGGATACTGTTTATTAAATACTGTATGTCGGAATGTTGGTCCATTTGTAGCTCGTATCCTCGCTAGAATTATTCCGGTTATCACTGTTAGCATTCAACCGCGATTCTTATACATATATTTTAACAACGCGTTTCAAGAGACAATGCTCTCATCATCAGGTTGTAAAGTCTATGTCATGAAATTATACGGACTAAAAAGACAAAATACCATCACAAATAGTTGGGAAGTCCATAGAGTAAAACAGAATTAAAAGTATATTGGACTGTGGGTCCTCGTCTTACATTGAAGTTGTTGACACAAGTCAATGGCCGTCCCATAGCTACTAGATATGCTATCGCACTGCGCCGGCTCGGGAGCTGTTGTGGACTGACGTGCCTAGGTGTTGTGGCGTGGTTACAGCCGTGTGCTTGACGGTAACGCTATGCTATTGGGCGCCTGATTACCTTATTGCATTGGTCTGCCATCGTTAGCCTCTCGCAACTCCGTCAGTGACATGCTACAAGTTTAAAGTCGCATACCTGCCCTAAAATAATTCTAAAAACCCGCTAAAAAATCTCATTTCTTTAAAATTATCTTGTGCATTTAGAATATTGCTTTCTTTCTTTTCATGGATAGCTATCTCGAATTCCTCTAGTAAATCAAGTTTCCTCCCTTTCTTTTCTACATGCAATATTTCTACGTTGTCTTCTATGCGAACCATATATATATATAAGAATCGCGGTTGAATGCTAACAGTGATAACCAGTATAACGACAACTGCTGCCTCGACTCCATAATGGATTATATTAAAATATTGAAACTTTACTCGTTGCCGGCCGATGGCGAAACGTCTCCGAGACACGCAGCCGCCTGCACAAGATAATTTTAAAGAAATGAGATTTTTTACCGGGTTTTTAGAATTATTTTAGGGCAGGTATGCGACTTTAAACTTGTAGCGTGTCACTGACGGAGTTGCGAGAGGCTAACGATGGCAGACCAATGCAATAAGGAAATCAGGCGCCCAATAGCATAGCGTTACCGTCAAGCACACGGCTGTAACCACGCCACAACACCTAGGCACGTCAGTCCACAACAGCTCCCGAGCCGGCGCAGTGCGACAGCATATCTGGTAGCTATGGGACGGCCATTGACTTGTGTCAACAACTTTAATGTAAGACGAGGACCCACAGTCCAATATACTTTTAATTCTGTTTTACTCTATGGACTTCCCAACTATTTGTGATGGTATTTTGTCTTTTTAGTCCGTTTAATTTCATGACATAGACTTTACAACCTGACGATGAGAGCATTGTCTCTTGAAACGCGTTGTTAAAATATATGTATAAGAATCGCGGTTGAATGCTAACAGTGATAACCAGTATAACGACAACTGCTACCTCGACTCCATAATGGATTATATTAAAAGAATTATTCCCCTTTCGTCTTCGCTCCGCGTATGTACTCCGTTCACTGCGTCACGTGCACTCAACGCCACGAGACGGAGTTCAGCATTGAGATGGACAATGGTCATAATGTTTGGGTGATCGTTGTACCTCTTAAACAAGGATTACAGAGACTAGCATGGGCGCTTGAGCACAAACGTTAGGCGACCGTAACGTAGGTAAAGGAACCCTTGACTGACGAATCTCAGCACCAGTTATCAAGGATCGACAACGATACGAAGTAGTGCAACACGTTCACCAAGCGGTCAGCTTTCAGGTAATTGGAGACGATACAGCCTAACACAAAAAAACAATGCCCCACGAAGGAATTATCCGAATGGGACGGAAATCGGTAAAATGGCTCTGAGCACTATGGGACTCAACTGCTGTGGTCATCAGTCTCCTAGAACTTAGAACTACTTAAACCTAACTAACCTAAGGACATCACATACACCCATGCCCGAGGCAGGATTCGAACCTGCGACCGTAGCAACAGCGCGGCTCCGGACTGGAGCGCCTAGAACCGCGCGGCCACCGCGGCCGGCGGAAATCGGTAGACATGACGTACATGTACATACAAACAAATCATTACAGTTTCAGAAAGATAAAATGGTTTATTCAGCAGAAAGAACTTTACAAATTGAGCAACTCAAGAGTGTGTTACTCGACCTCTGGCCCTTAAACAAGCTGTTATTCAGCTTGGAATTGACTAATAGAGTTGTTGGTTGTCCTCTTGAAGGATGTAGCACCAAATTCTGTCCAATTAGCGCATTAGATCGTTAAACCCCCGTGCTGGTAGGTAGGCAGTCTCCATAATGCTCCAAAGGTTCTCACCTGGGGAAAGATCCAGTGACCATGCTGGCCAACGTATCATTTGACAAGTACGAAGACAAGCAGTGGAAACTCTCGTTGAAATGTAAGCCCATGGCTTGTCATGAAGAGCAACAAAACCGGGCGTAGAATGTCACTGACGTATCACTTTGCTGTAAGAGTGTAGCAGATGAGAACCAAAGGGCTTCTGCTATGCAAATAAATGAGACTGCAGACTGCCACTCCTAGTTGTCGAGACGTATGGCGGGCAGTCAGGTTGGTAGCCCACCGCTGTCTTAAGCCTCAAATTTCATTGATTGGAGTAGCATTATCTTCAGTGATGAGTCCAGCTTCGAATTAAACCCCAACGACCAGCAAAGAGGTGTCTAGAGACCCCACAGACAACAGTGGGATACCAAGCTAACTGGCGCCCGCCACACTGCCTGACATTCTTGAATGATGGTCTAGGGTGCCGTTTCTTTTCATTAAAGGTGAATTTGGCTGTCATCCACGACATGCTTACAACGCAGCGGGACGTCGACGATATTCTAGGCCCAGTTTTGTTTCCCTTGTCATGTCATCATGAGTCTACATTTCAGCAAGATAATGGCCGCCTACACACGACGAGAGTTCCTACAGCTTACCTGTTTGCCAAACCCTACGTTGATAAAAAAATGGTTCAAATGGCTCTAAGCACTATGGGACTTAACCTGTGAGGTCATCAGTCCCCTACACTTAGAACTACTTCAACCTAACTAACCTAAGGACATCACAAACATCCATGCCTGAGGCAGGATTCGAACCTGCGACCGTATCAGCAGCGCGGTTCCAGACTGAAGCGCCTAGAAGCGCTCGGCCACAGCGGCCGGTTACGTTGGTCAGCAAAGTCGCCAGATGTCTCCCCAGTTGAGAACGTTTGGAGCATTATTGGAGGGCTCGCCAACCATCTCGGGGTTTTAACGTTATAACGCACCAATTGCACAGAATTTGACACTTTATTCCTCAGAAGGATATCAAGCAACTCTATCAATCAACGGCAAGCCGAATAACTGCCTGCCTAAGGACCAGAGATGGACCAAAGCGTTTTTTATTTGATCAGTTGGTGAAGTTCTTTCTCTTGAATAAATCTTCCAATTTTCCTGAAATAGTTGGGATTTGTCTAATGATTTAGTCTCATTCCTATAATTCCTTCCTGAGGCACATTCTTTTTTGTCTGAGTGTATTTCTGTATACGGAATGTTACACGAGTTGAAATGGGCTCCCAATACATTTGGCATCATTTATAATCGAGTGTTTGCCTTCGACTCCTCAAGAGTGACCACTAAATTCAGAAAAACAATGAACTGTTTCATTTCACCTCGATAATTCGAGGAATACTTCACAATGAAACTCTCTTTACTTCGAAACGCCAGGAAAATTAAGCCTGGGACTGTTGTAATCCACAGTATAAGTCTGTCCTCAGAGGTTTCTCATCTTCTCTTGGTTTTAACCAGTGAAACGTGACTATCTTTCTATTACTGCACCTCCTCGAGTACGAAGAAGAAGTAGTTTAAATTTTTATCTAAATTTAACAGTTGACACCATTCATAACATGGAAGCTTTCACGGCCGGCGTCTTCATTAATTAAAACTTCCGGGCTGAATTGCCGTGGTCCATGTCTAAAACTGCTTCTCCTTCCTGACTTTTCGTTGCCTACTGCGGGCAACATCTTCTGAGGTGAGTTGGCGACTGGCTGCTAGGCGCTGGAGGTTCCGCTTATATAGAGGGCTTAGATGGCGCCACCACTCATCACGTGCTTTCGACTTTAAAACTATCTCTGGCTAGTGACATCTCTCTCGATTATAGGTAATCGATAGTCACTTCGTTGGTACAGAGTCGACCGCCTTATCTTGTCTAGTTTTAATCCTTCTTCTTTTTTATTAAAATTATTTTCGTGCTTGTAGATCTCTATAGCTTCTCTATACATGCGGGAACAATAATGTGAGGTCCTAGCCATCACGTTTGTCTCACTAAATTTTATTTCGTGATCACCGTCTTTCAAAATGTGTTCCGCTACAGCTGATTTGTCAATTTGTCCCAATCTACAGTTCCTTTTGTGTTCCGTTAGGCGGGTATTAACACTCCTTTTAGTTGTTCCAATGTAAACCATGCCACAGCTACAAGAAATTTTATACACACCCGGGGTAGCTAAGGGGTGTCGTGTGTCTTTCACCGATCTTAAACTTTCACTAATTTTCTTGGTAGGTCGAAAGACAGTCTCCACTTGAAACTTGGCCAAAACTTTTCCAATACGGTCCGTGATGTTATGAATAAATGGAAGAAAAACTTTTCCAGCCGACGGTTGTTGTTGTCGTGTATTTTCGGACACTTTTCTTCTAGGGTGGAGTGCTCGATCTATTTCGATGTCAGTGTACCCATTTCTCTTGAAAGCCGTTCGCAAATGGCTTAATTCATGAGTTAACACCATCTTGAGCTAAAATTAAATCCTCTCATAATGACCGCATCCGAAATCAGATTCCTCTATATATCAGCTATATATATCTTTCCCTCTGAATTCTTAATAAGGGTTAATTCGCATGTGAAGTTTAGCGAACATCGAAATAAAATTGACAGCCGAACAACGAGTTCATCAGCGAACTCGTCACTAAGAATGGCTCCGGAATTTGCAGTGCTGTCGCTTTCTTTATCAAAGGCCTCACATAGTAGCGTATGTATCCTTCACGGCACATGGCGAGCCTGGCTAGAGTTGTGTTACAATAGACTGAAGGTGTTAGGGGGCTCTCACGTCACTTGACTGTTGAACTTTGGTGACGCGCAGTTTAGCAGTCATAAATCATGATGGGGCTCTCCAGCGCATTCTGTTTCTTGCGCAATCTGTGCTACAGTGCGTCTCTGCAGTTGTCTTTAGCTGTTACAGAAACAACTGATCTACCTTAAATTTCAGATTTTCTATAGGGTCTGTGAAAACATTTTCAAAGCGTTATGCTGAAAGATAATAGCAATTTTTGCTTCTAAGAGACATCATTAACCCTCGCAGTACCAACGGGGGGAGGGGGGGCGGAGAGTGTACTTTATGGCCACCTTTTGAAAAAAATGTGATCTAGTCAGTTATACTACATTTTAAAATTTTGGAAAAAGTGTTTATTGTTTTTAATGAACTCTTCTACCAGATTCCACTTATGTTTTAATCCAAAAACGTAAGTCTCAAAAACAGATACAGCTTCCTTACACATTAATATCTCTTTAAAAATTATGTTGAGATTAAAAGACAACAGTAATGAAATTTCAGTTTTTGTGGTGGTCATGAAGTCGGTAGAACACGTTATTGAATGTGCGTTGATATTGTTAAGAGTGAGCTATATGTACTTTCATGTTCTGGACACCACTTACACATCAGTAGCTCTTTAAAAACTGTGTTGTTAATATAACTGGAACAATTAGCGAATTATATATTTTTTTAATTTTTTCGAGTGAGCATAAAGTATCCCCCCCCCCCCCCTCACTTGGTAATGAGCATTATGGAAAAGCCTTGGTATTGGCAGGGTTAAGGAAAGAAGTATTTTAACATGCAAGATAGTGCCAGTATGAACATTGTTAAGGCACTTTGAAAAGGACGGGTCCAGCCTAGCAGCAATAATGTTAATGTTCTTTATTATGGAAGCAATTTCGGCTTTATTGTCATTCTTAAGTAACTCTAGTGCGGCTTAACGTCCATGATGCATCTATAGTAATTATAATTACTACATGTCACATCAAATCAAACAAAACGTTGCTTGAGACTGGCAATAAAGTTGAAATGGCTGTCGCAATAAAGAATATTAAACTTACTGCAGCTAGTGTGAACCTATTCATTTCAAAATGTCATACTGAGACGGGTACTATGCGGTGGGCCAACAGAAGGAAAATCTTTTTTTCGGGGCGGTTGCTCTCGGCAGCTATTCCGGATTCAGTAAATCATGGATATGGGTGCTGACCTTCACAGAACAAAGCGAGCAGATTTAGGGTTCTTGCAGGGCAAGGAAGTGGAGACAGGTTTCTCGATGTTCTGATTTCCAAGGCTGAGGGAATGAGCCACGGGGTCCTGCAAGATACGGGAAAAGCGAGGGCGAAGTCGACATATTGAGTCAGTCCTTTTACGGATGGAGAAAGCAAAGATACACCGGACACGCACAGCTTAGTATCGTATGGGAATAATATTTCCTGAGTTATAGAACCTCCAACATACACATATTGGTTTATTTACTACTTCATTAGTTACGACAATTCCCCTCTCGCTGCGCGGGGTAGCCGCTGTGTGTGTGTGTGTATATATATATATGTGTGTGTGTGTGTATGTGTGTGTGTGTGTGTGTGTGTGTGTGTGTCTGTGTGTGTTGTCATTAGCGTAAATTAGTTAAAGTTAAGTAGTGTGTAAGCTTAGGGACCGATGACCTCATCAGTTTGGTCCCATAGCAACTTACCACAAATTTCCAAATTTTTTTTCAGATCTCGTTTTCAAATGAGTCATAAATGCACACTTGAACTCTGTAAATGAGTTATATATGATTTAATGGAGGACATTTAGAGTAAAATTACAACAAGTTTCCACATTTACTCATCGGCGTAATAGAGCTTTTAATTCACCATCATGATGGATGGTGCTACTACCATAAAGGTAGCTAAGGTTTCATTTGAGGGAAACTCACAAGGTTAAAGTTGTTTCTTTGGAGACTAAAATGTGAGATTGAAAGCTTTCGTACTTTTCATTTCAGTGATAGCATGATATTTGGTTAGAGGCACAGGCTGGTTAGGAAAATATTGAATGTGGCGTACAGCATCAAACCCCCTCTTCTTGAGACCATTTGTATAGCAACAGGACTCGAATAAGAAGAGCACAAACTGTGACCAAGAAACCTTGCCATTCGGATTGGAGTTAGGCTGGCGGTATTTATTAAAAGAACATTTTGGCTGTGGTTGTGGTGGCAAGACTAAAAATAACTTAGAAGAAATGCAGACTGAACAGGAGACCATACTGAACAGAGACAGATCCAGACTAGGAGTCAAGAAATTCAAACGTTTTCACGAAGCTAAATCAAAAAAGAAAGTAAAAGAGGATATAACATGTAGGCTGTAACTGAGAAAAAAAAGCGTTTCTGAAGAAGAGAAATTTCTTAATATCGAACATAGATTTAAGTGTTAGGAAGTTTTTTCTGCAAGTCTTTGTATGGAGTGTAGCCATGTATGGAAATGAAACATGAAAGATAAACAATTTAGCCAAGAAGGGAATAGGAGCTTTTGAAACGTGGCGCTACATAAGAATGCTGAAGATTAGGTGCGTACATCGCCTAACTGATGAGGAGCTACTGAACAGAACTGGGGAGAAATTTGTGGTACAACCTGATTAAAAGAAAGGATCGGTTGGCAGGACACATTTTTTTGAGCCATCAGGGGATCACCAATTTAGTACTGGCGGGAAGCGTGGGAGGTAAAAATTGTAGAGGGAGACCAAGGGAGGAATACAGTAAACAGATTCATAAGGATGTAGGTTCCAGTAGTTGTTCGGAAAAAAAGAGCTTGCACAGGATAGAGTAGCACCAGCCTTCGGACAGAAGACCATAACAGCAAATCAAACGGAAAAGCTGTTGGTGTCAAATGGTTCGATCAGGCAAAAGAGATCATTCTGAGAAATGAAAGAGTATTGGAGGAAGACGAAGTGAAAGAGAAATAAATACTATCTTGATGTGGTCCTTAGTTGGTCTTTAACGACTAAAATTTATAATAGCAACAATAGTAATAATAGTATTCAATTACATTGATTTCAGTATTCAAATACTAGTTCAATGTTTTAACTGCCAGCAAAGTAGCAGTTTGGCCAATGGCCTTGCCGCAGTGGTTATACCGGTTCCCGTCAGGTCACCGAAGATAAGCGTTGTCGGGCTGGGCTGGCAACCGCATGGGTGACCATCCGGTCTGCCGAGCGCTCTTGGCAAGCGGGGTGCACTCAGCCCTTGTGAGGCAAACTGAGGAGCTGCTTGACTGAGAAGCAGCGACTCCAGTCTAGTAAATTGACATCGGCCAGGAGAGTGGTGTGCTACCCCTCCATTTCCGCATCCAGTGACGCTGGTGGCCTGAGGATGACACGGCGGCCGGTCGGTGCCGTTGGACCTTCACGGGTTCTTCTGTCGGAGTTTAGTTTAATTTTTAAAGGCATAATTTATCGCTAACTAGAGTAGCCTGGATCACATATCGTGTATTCAAATGGTTCAAATGGCTCTGAGCACTATGGGACTTAACATCTCAGGTCATCAGTCACCTAGAACTTAGAACTACTTAAACCTAACTAACCTAAGGACATCACACACTTCCATGCCCGAGGCAGGATTCGAACCTGCGACCGTAACGGTCGCGTGGTTCCAGACTGAAGCGCCTAGAACCGCTCGGCCACCATAGGCCAAATCGTGTATTTATTGTTGAATAAGGAATTGAACTTTTGGTGATAACGTGCGGAAATAAGTATTTGCCTGGTCGCAGATCCCTTTTCAAAATTGCTTGCAACGTTTTACGTACTGCGTCTCTCCACTGCGCACTCGGGCCGTGCAGAGATTCCGGAGCAAGCTTTGTTTGGCCTCGACTGCTTCCCTTCCGCAGACTCGTTCCAGACGACGTTGCGCTAACCAGGTCACGGTTGTGCCATCCTCGGTGTCAACAAACACTCCAGTCCCCTGCAAAACAGTTCCTGCCGGCCTCGCATCGCCTATGTCTCAACACGCCACGACTTACGACCTTATTGTGTCGCCACCTTCTGGAGCACTGCGCTATTGTTCCGACTGCAAGGATGATTTCGCCACTCCTTTGCATAGCGACATAAAACCTCTCCATTCCAAGGTCCGGGCCTTTCCTCTTAACTGAGAGCATTCGATAGTGACATTTCGTTTCATTATTTCGCTATCTTACCCCCTCCCGCCCCCTTGCATCCGAGACACCGAATACTCGTGTGACATATGCAGCCAGTTATTAAACCTGTTCTCAGAGACAACAACATTTCTAAAGTTTCTAAAGTCCTAAGCTGCACATTTCCTGTATAAAGCAATTCCTTCCCACAGGCACACTCTCTGTGGGTGTAGACACACGTTCCTCCGTATTACGCATCGTCAAAGGAAGGGCTTTGACAGATAGGACGAAAATCTGAGAGGATAGATAATTTTAAAGGACAAGAAAATGAAGAAAACAGTCTTATGTTGACCAGTGTGACGTCCCCTCCCTCCTTCTGCACTCGTCGGGAGGAGACACTACTCGTAATGATGTTCGTCCCCGTCAGTACGACGTGGAACAGCGCCTGTAACTCTCGTAAAACACGGCTCCTCGCGTCGTTAAGAAATTTTCTATTGTTCGTCCGTAACAGTCTTATCAGTTTGTGTTAACTCATCAATTGTTTGTCTTTTATCTTATGCCCGTCTAGTTTCGTTGAGCAGTGAAATCTTGGTTCTTAATCCTATCATTACGCTCGTTTTTCACATCATCCTTAGCGAGGATTAATAATTGATGTTCGTAATTGCGTTTCTATGCCGTTGCTACGTCAAATTATTAACAACGGTCCAGCGTAACTCCAGAGATCACTTATGTTGAAGTTACGTCCTTGTAACACGGCGTAATGCTGATTTTTATATTATTCACCTTTCACTGTCTGTTATTACTGTCTTCACACACTCACTTAAAATATTTAAAAGACTCAATCACTAGCATGAACATACGTAATATTATTCCTTGAATCATGTAGGCGACACATCTGATTTATCTCTTGACTAATAGTTTATTAATCTTTCTGTAATTAATTGTTTGTCCCTATCACGCATACACACCGATATGTCATTCGAGACTAACATCTCATCAGTCTAGTAATCGTGACGTTGACAACAACTTAATCTGAACGGCGTATTGGTTTTTACCGAGCGAGGTGGCGCAGTGGTAACACACTGGACTCGCATTCGGGAGGACGACGGTTCAATCCCGTCTCCAGCCATCCTGATTTAGGTTTCCCGTGATTTCCCTAAATCGTTTCAGGCAAATGCCGGGATGGTTCCTTTGACAGGCCACGGCCGATTTCCTTCCCCATCCTTCCCTAACCCGAGTCTGCGTTCCGTCTCTAATGATCTCGTTGTCGACGGGACGTTAAATATCACTAACCTAACCCGTATTCGTTTTTCTTCATGACTTTGTATCAAGACTACGAATAGTTTTCGTGTCACTGATCCATTACTATCAAGTTCGCAACTGTTCTTCAGTCCGAAGGTGAAGTCCAGTAAATCAGTATCACTCAATTAGAATCACCGTCGCGTTGACGACGGTAAAGATTACTTCATTCAGTCGAATGACTGACTGTGGCTTTAGTCTCTCTCTCTCACACGACTATCGAACTTTCACAACTGAAACAATCTAATAGCGTTTGCTTCCAGAAGACAATCGCAATAGTACTCTAGAGCAACTAACTAAACATTTCCATATCCGAGTTGCATTGTAGGCGCATTGAATTTCCTTTTTGATGCGGCTACAATTCTCTTGCATGGTAAATGTTATCTTTGACCGAATTACCTCCTTGGATTTAACTTTCGTTCATATGAATTTAAATTTATTCTATAGATGTTTAAAAGATAATGCATGACAACCCTTTTCCTTTTATCTCCTCTTTTGTATGTTACTCTCAGTATTTAAGTTTTATAGTTGTTAATCAATACATTATCAGTGTAATTAATTTTTTTTTTTTTTTTTTTTTTTACCAATAGTTGGCCATCCGATGTGGCCAAGCGGTTAAAGGCGCTACAGTCTGGAACCGCGTGACCGCTACGGTCGCAGGTTCGAATCCTGCCTCGCGCATGGATGTGTGTGATGTCCTTAGGTTAGTTAGGTTTAAGTAGTTCTAAGTTCTAGGGGACTGATGACCTGAGAAGTTAAGTCCCATAGTGCTCAGAGCCACCAATAGTTGTTTTCACTGTCAATTAGACTCACTTCCCTACTTTAAGTTTTCACAAAGTTTATTAATTGGGGTTTTCTGTCCTTGGGGCGTTACACCAGGCATCATAATTCCTCAGTTAAGGTGGCGGACAAACCGCTAACTAACACTAGGGAGATGAATTAGAGTAATAGATACAGGGGTTAGGCAAAAGTATGCAAACACTGCAAGAAATGCATGCTTGAACATGAATGCAGATGCTAACCAAGAATTCTGGGTGTCCTGTTATATCTGACCGCGGAAGGCATCTGTGCAGTGTCTTTTATACGTTGAAGCGTCGGTCGTGGTCGGAAAAGTGTTATGTATAACGGACGAAAGTGTCTGCTGAGTGATAGTAAAAGAAAGTAACTGAAGAGGATTGTGACGAAAAATAAAACGACGACAGCAGCAAAAATCAATGCAGGTCTGTATGTCGCATTCGCAGACTTCTGGCAGAGTTTGCATCCCAGCAGTGTTTCGGTGGTGACCTGTGCAGCCATAACGTGATATTCAACAGGTCACATGGTTTCTCTGCAACGTCGCATTACTGCTGAGGGTTATGCGAGCATTCTGGCAGGTCGGTTCCATCCCATGGTACAATGTTTGTTACTCAGTGTGACGCTGTGTTTCAAGAAGACAGGCCCCTGTTCACACAGCCAGCAGCGTCCAGCACGAGGATGAACTGTTTCATCTCCCTAGGCCACCATAGTTGCCGGGTCTCGGTATTATTGAGTCTTTGTGGTCTACACTGGAGAGAAGCGAACGTGATCGCTGTCCACCTCCATCATTTTTATCTCAACTTGCCACTATTGTGCAGGAGCAATGGTTTAAGATTCCCTTGAAAACCATACAGGACCTTTATTATCCATTCCAAGACAATTGGAAGCTATTTTGAATGCCAACGGTTTTCCCACGCCGTATTAGACATGTTAAAGTGTTTTTGGTGTTACCATATTTTAGTTCAACTCCTTGACATAATAATAAAATAATGACACGAAGCCGGCCGGAGTGGCCACGCGGTTCTAGGCGCTACAGTCTGGAACAGAGCGACCGCTACGGTCGCAGGTTCGAATCCTGCCTCGGGTATGGATGTGTGTGATGTCCTTAGGTTAGTTAGGTTTAAGTAGTTCTAAGTTCTAGAGGACTGATGACCTCAGAAGTTAAGTCGCATAGTGCTCAGAGCCATTTGAACCATTTTTAATGACACGAAATTAAAGGACGTCGTGTAGGGTATAAAGCTAGGCATGAAGTGAAGGAATAGGCCGGAAGAGATTAGTGTTTCTGTAGAAATTACGACTAGAGAAAAAGTTACACGTAAGAAATCTGTTTACATAATCTTTGCAAAAGTAGACAATTCAGCGAAACCGTAACGGTGCTTTAGTTGTTGTACTCCATTAAAAGAGAAAAAATAAGACATAGAAAACAAGACATTTGATCTTTCAGCCTCCCCTGAACCACTTCTGATTTTCTGAGGCCACTGTACGAGTGCCAGTTTTGTCTCAATCGACACAAGCGCCTGCATGGTGCGCCAAGCTGAGAGGGTTGTCAGGGGCGCTCCTAGTGCAGAATTTGCACATTCGGTGTATCGGAATTAGTTGCGAAAACAACCCATTTCAACGTTCATTAAATTTATAATTATTTTAAAAACCTTCCAGCGATCCAAGACATGACAAGTAGTATACACTGAAGCGCTAAAGAAACTGGTATAGGCACGAGTATTCAAGTATATTCTCGCAGATATGTAAACAGGCAGAATATGGCGCTGCGGTCGGCAACGCCTATATAACACAAGTGTCTGCCACAGTTGTTAGATAGGTTACTGCTGCTACAATGGCAGCTTATCAAGATGTGAGTGAGTTTGAACGTGGTGTTACAGTCGGCACACGAGCGATGGAACACAGCGTCTCCAAAGTAGCTATGAAGTTGGGATTTTCCCCTACGACCATTTCACGACTGTACCGTGAAATATCGGAAATCCGGTAAAACATCAAATCTCCGACATCAATGGGGCTGGAAAAAGATCCTTCAAGAACTGGACCAACGACGACTGAAGAAAATCGTTCAACGTGACAGAAGTGCATACCTTCCGCAAACTGCTGCGTATTTCAGTGCTGGGCCATCAACAAGCGTCAGCGTGCGAACCATAGCAACGAAACATCATCGATATGGGCTTTCGGAGCTGAAGGCCAACTCATGTACACTTGATGACTGCACGACACAAAGCTTTACGCCTCGCCTGGGCCCGCCAACACCGACATTGGACTGTTGATAACTGGCAACATGCTGCCTGGTGGACGAATCTCGTTTCAAATTGTACCCAGCGGATGGACGTGAACAGGTATGGAGACAACATTATGAATCCATGGACCCTGCATGTTAGCAGGGGACTATTGAAGCTGGTGAAGGCTGTGTAATGGTGTGGGGCATATGCTGTTGGAGTGACACTGGACCCCTGATACGTCTAGATACGACCTTAACAGGTGACACGTACTTAAGTATCCTGTCTGATCACCTGCATCCATTCACGTGCATTGTACATCCCGACGAAATTGGGCGATTCCAGCAGGACCACAAACGTCCAGAACTGCTACAGAGTGGCTCCAGGAACACACTTCTGAGTTTAAACACTTCCACTGGCCACCAGACTCCCCAGACATGAACATTATTGAGCATATTTGGGATGCCTTGCAATATGCTGTTCAGAAGAGATCTCCCCCTCCTCATACTCTTACGGATTCATGGGCAACCCAGCAGGATTCATGGTGTCAATTTCCTCCAGCACTACTTCATACATTAGTCGAGCCCATGACATGTCATGTTGCAGCACTTCTGCGTGCTCACGAGACCCTAAACGATATTGGTTCTTCAGTGTACGAGGGAGGGATAGAATTGGAGACCCCAAATAATATGTCGCCTGTGTGGAAAAATGGAGGGGGTGCAAAATGATACGTCTCTTGTATGTAAAAATGTTCTCTTACTGGCCTTGCTTTGTACTGCTTGTTCCTAGCGCAGATAAATTTAAACGATAAATAAAAGAACCCAGTAGGACAAATACGAAGAAGGGGTTGAAATTCAGATGCAACAGATGTAAAGTAATGTACGAGGGTCGTTCCGAAAATAATGCCTACTACTTTTTTGTGGTGCCTTTGGATGTCACCGCCAGATGTCGCGGACGTAGTCCTAATGCTTGAACCTCCCTCTTTCATTTGTAGGTGGTTCCGTTGTTCTGCGGTAGTTGGTGCCAACAGAGGATCGTTCCAGAACGGAGTGTGATATGAATGCACGTATAAAACAGTAATGTACAACTGAATTCCTCACTACTGAAGAAACTGCGACGATTGAAATCCATTGACGCTTGCTAAAGGAGACGATATGATAGACGTGGGTAAGGTGAGGCTTTTGGTAAGACATTTTCAAGGTGGTGAAAATGGTGTGCAAGACAAGCCCAGTCGTCCCTTCACAGCTGTCATCCTTCGCAATGAAGAGCGTCTTGATCAACTCAGTCGTACTGATCGGCGGATATAGATCAGAGAATTGTGTGGGAAGTTGAATGTCGGCTGTAATCACTTGGAAACAATTTTGGAACATCTTGGTTATTGGAAAGTCTGTGCGAGATTGGTCCCGAGGTTGCTTACAGAAAAACAAAAAACTCAGCGAACGGAAATTTGTCGGGACCTGCTGGATCAATATGAAGCTGAAGGTGACAATTTTCTAAACAGCATCGTCACCGAAAATGAGACGTGGTGTCACCTCTACGGGCCGGAATCCAAAAGACATTCCATGGAATGGCGGCATACGAATTCTCCATCGAAGAAAAAATTCAAGAGACAGCCGTTAGGAGGCAAAGTGATGTGCAGTCTTCTGGCATAGCCAGGGTGTGGTTGTTTTGGGTGTACTAGAACCTGGAGAAACTGTCAATTAAGCACGCTACAAGACGACACAGACTAAGCTGAAAGTCCGAATTTGCAGCGTAAAGCTAGAGAAGAAGTCCAACTTTCACCTGCAACATGATAATGCCAGGCCCCACACCAGTTTTGCGACCAAGCAACTCATTGCAAAATTCGGATGAGCTGTCCTACCACATCCACCGTACAGTCCCGATTTAGCGTCTTCAGACTACCATCTCTTTGGACCTCTGAAAACAGACTACGTGGCGAACATTTTCAAGACTCGGATACTGTTGTCAAAGCTGTAAGGAAGCCTCAGCTGGTTTCGATTTTTACAAGTGCGGCATGCAGCCTCTGTTTCGTCGTCGTCAAAAGTGCATAACGAATAGTGGTGACTGTGTGGAAAAATGTCAGTCTCTGTCTCAAATACTGCTTTATTTAGCTGTGCTGTTGTGTTTTATGCATCTCCTGTAGTTTCCACAAATAAAAATAGGAGCAATTACTTTCGGAACGACCTTCGTATAACCAGAATGCAGCAAACAACGAAAAAGAAGAAAATAAATAAATAATAGAAAAGTGCAAATCAACAATAAAGTCATAGAGTGTGCAGATGAGTTTTTGTATTTAGGGAAGTTGAAGATAGCGACTAGATGGGCAAGAAAAGAAATAAGCAGAAGAGTAACAATGACCACGAGTGCTTCTGTCAACCACACTATGTGATCAAAAGTATCCGGACACCTGGCTGAAAATGACTTACAAGTTCGTGGCACCCTCCATCGGTAGTGCTGGTACTCAATATGGTGTTTGCCCACCCTTAGCCTTGATTATAGCCTCCACTATCGGAGGCTTACGTTCAATCAGGTGCTGGAAGGTTTCTTGAGGAATGGCAGCCCATTCTTCGCGGAGTGTTGCACTGAGGAGAGGTATCGATGTCGGTCGGTGAAGCTTGACACAACGTCGGCGTACCAAAACATCCCAAAGGTGTTCTATAGGATTCAGATGAGGCCTCTGTGCAGGCCAGTCAAAATGGCTCTGAGCACTATGGGACTTAACATCTGAGTTCATCAGTCCCCTAGAACTTAGAACTACTTAAACCTAACTAACCTAAAGACATCACACACATCCATGCCCAAGGCAGGATTCGAACCTGCGACCGTAGCGGTCACGCGGTTCCAGACTGAAGCGCCTAGAACCGCACGGCCACACCAGCCGGCGCAGGCCAGTCCCTTACAGGGATGTTATTATCGTGTAACCACACCGCCACAGGCCGTGCATTATGAATAGGTGCTCGATCGTGTTGAAAGTTGCAAACGCCATCCCCGATTTGCTCTTCAACAGTGGGAAGCACGAAGGTGCTTAAAACATCAACCTAGGCCTGTACTGTGATAGTGCTACGCAAAACAACAAGGGGTGCAAGCCTCCTACGTGAAAACCACGACCACACCATAACACCACCGCCTCCGAATTTTATTGATGGCACTACACAAGCTGGCAGATGACGTTCACCGAGAATTCACCATACCCACACCCTGCCATCGGATCGCCATATTACGTACCGTGATTCGTCAATCCACTTTCCACTGTTCAATCGTCCATTGTTTACGCTCCTTCCAGCAATCGAGGTGTCATTTGGCATTTACAGGCTTGATGTGTGGCTTCTCGATCATGAAATTCAAGTTTTCTCACCTCTCGCCTAACTGTCATAGTGTTTGCAGTGAATACTTATGCAGTATGGAATTCCTGTGAGATGATCTGGATAGATGTCTGCCTATTACACATTACGACCCTCTTCTCCCTCAGTCAACAGACGAGGTCGGCCTGTACACTTTTGTGGTGTACGTGTCCCTTCACGTTCCAATTCACTATCACTTCTGAATCAGTGGACCTAGGGGTGTTTAGGAGTGCGAAAATTTCGCGTACAGACGTGTGACACAAGTGACACCCAATCACCTGACCACGTTAGAAGTCCGTGAGTTCCGTGGAGTGCCCCATTCTGCTCTCAAGTAGCATGTGAAAAGAACTGCAAACTGTTTTTGTTGATTGTCATGGCAGTTGTATCATGGATCAGTTCTGCAACATTTCCAGCAATTGACATCACAAGTGTCTGTCTTCCAGATCTTTGGTTAATAATTTCACCTCAGTGAAACGGAAGCAACGTGTGGTTTACGTTATCATCAGTTAACATACAAGTATAATACACTGGTTTGCAAAACATATGGACGACAGTAACTTTCGCATGCAGTAACACACCTCCATGAAACTTGGACAGTACCTTGAGAGAACTACCACAGTATAGTAAAGGAGGTAACTGAAAGAAATATACAATGAGACGATCACACTTTTATTCAAAAACACTATTTACACTGAAGTCACCGCATTTTATCATAGTCCCCTGGGCGTTACAAAACATGGGGCACGGCTCTTAATAGGGTACGTGATCATTAAGAACGGCTATGAATGCTCTGAAAAGTGCTCCCATGCTGACCACAAGGTTGGTAAGGAGTATTTGTTGCTGGGCATTCCATTCCTCCACCTGCGCTATCCGATTTTGTCGCTTATTGTCATCCTTGAAAATTAAGCCAGGGCCGAATGCATCCCTGACACATATGGGGAAGGAGTCCAGTGTCTCAAAAACGTTAACCAGTGAGTGTACCGTTTCAAAGATCTGAAGGTCAATCTGCCCATGACGCATTATACCTCCTTACACCATAATACCTGTACGACCAAATCGATCATGTTCGACAATGTTCCTTGGTGCTGATTGCATTATGTACTCCTACTTCGATCGTCAGGGAGAGAGAGACCATAAACATGCAGTTGGTGTGCCAATATGCCTCGAAGTCCTATTAAACGTAGTTACAATACACTCGCTATTTGACGTGGATCCTTCTTGCCTGTTACACAATGTGGGGTCATTTGCTGCTGCAGTAGACTGTTGTCGACTGTAATAAGATAAAGCAGGTACTGAGGCGTTTTGTTAGTGCTGGTTGCATACATTCATGGACAAACTGGATAGATTTATCACCCCCTCACCTCCCTTTAACCTATGGTTTTGCCAAGTGGTTTATGATCCCCCTGAGAGGTGATTTATGACCCCCTGAGAAACACCCAGCGTTCCGCCTCGCTTCTTCCTCACCACCCATCTGGGAATCCACAAACCCTCTCCCATTCCCTTTCATGATATAAGCACACTTTTGACATCAAATTAATTGACCAAATACTTAAATCGATCAATTAATTAACCCCTCCCCCTGTGAGAAATCACCCAGACCTCCCATCCCATCACCCACTCACTCACCCCTCCCCCATCTGGAAATATGCAGGAAAATCGCTCAGTCAGTGCAGAGCTGTTAGTGTGGGAGGCGCAACTATTAGCATATCCAGCAACTACATCTCTTATTTACACAATTACCCTGCTGGAAGTTTTACCTTGCTAGAAAATGATCATGTGTGTACTCACCTTGACATGCAGGGATTGACTGAGCTAGTGCACAATGCCACCACCAGAGGATGTCCCATCCATCGCCCCATCATTCCCCACCCCTCCCAGAAAAAAATTGGAGGGAAAAGTCGCTAATCTGTCAATGTGGAAAGACATAGCAACCCACCCTCCTGCTCCAAAAAAAAAAAAAAAAAAAGTTAAAATGTGTGTGAAATCTTATGGGACTTAACTGCTAAGGTCATCAGTCCCTAAGCTTACACACTACTTAACCTAAATTATCCTAAGGACAAACACACACACCCATGCCCGAGGGAGGACTCGAACCTCCGCCAGGACCAGCCGCACAGTCTATGACTGCAGCGCCTTAGACCACTCGGATAATCCCGCGCGGCTCCTCCTGCTCCCCCTTTCCAAAACAGTACATCGCTTCTGGTATCAAATTGATTGAATAATTAAATAAACTGATCAAAAGTTGAAGGAAACAGCTTGCCTACTCTCATGATGTCATGAGTTCTTCCTCTTTTGGGATTTCATTGCTCAGCCCCCCCCCCCCCCACCCGCACCCCAACCCCCCCAGTTCTCCACCATCGTTCTGGAAATACTGACACTTTTGACTGTTAGACTCCATCATAACCCTTACAAATCACATTATCATATCTGGCAAAAGAGAAGTCTTACAACATTTGAGAATCACGCACGTCTCACATAGAGCTTATGATTGCACTTTTTTCCCAATGCAGAAGAATATACATGCATTGCTAGCAAAATCCTGCACTGAGTGGAGCTGGTCTGTCGGCTTGACTCAGAGTGGCCTTGATCGCATTTTCGCATGTGTGCTATACTGCAACACATGCACAGGGTCACCAGCAACCCTTCAAGTCCTGAGCACTGGAAGCACATCAGTCACCTGCAAAATGTAATCCACCCAAGGAATACCTGATACAGAATGTCGGCATCCTTTAAAACTTGATTCCTGGCTCGTTCTTCCCTCTCTGTATCAAGTGGTTACTTGCTGTTTGTGTGCACCAACGTGTGCAAACACACACTCCTCCCTTGCATCCCCCTTCACCCTCATGCAGACTCAGCACTTGGTAGTCACTGCATTCCTTTGTTCTCACACCTCCACTGCTATGCAACAAACACATACGAGAAGATTAGGTAGTGTCTGTCATGTGCCACACTAATCCCTCCCTTGTCCTGAACAAAGCAGCAGATACCTGGCAAATACCTGGCAAATCTCCTACCCTTCTGAAAATGCTGGGCTGAGGAGAATGTCTTGGAAATACTCCCTCTCTCTATCAGAGTTATTGGCTAATTAAATCGATAAAAGTTCTTCTTGCATCCTATTGTTGGCTACTCAGACTGGTATATTTCGGAGGATTCGATCCATCAACCACCCAGTTTTGCAGACCCTTCTGAATTTTTTTTTTCTTCTCTTGCCTCCTCTTACTGGATGCTAGCAGAGTTACATCGTTTGGTACGAAGTCCATTACACTGGAAGTAGCTGAGAATTTCAAATTTCAGCTCAATTGCGTGCTATGTCCTTAAACAATCTGTGGAGGGGTTGGATTGATGTATGTTCATACAGTACCACATTTGAAACAAAAAATTTATCAATCAGGTAAGTGACATCTCCATTGAAAGAGGTGCTGTATAAAATGATAGTTGGAATTTCAAATGTCGCCATGAATTTACACTGTCATGTTTGTGGAATTCCTGATCACTACAGGTCTGCTAAGTGTATTTTACAAAGCACTATAGAATTCCTCAGTTTATTCTCTCAGTTACACCAGAATGAAGAAGGAGTAGGAAAGGATCTATCACATACTGTGATAGTAACAACAACAAATATCACTACAAGACAGAGTGCATTGCAATCCATTGAAAACCAGTAAACCATGATCCTAGTAGTGATCATGGCTAGATGCCTGAGATCGCTGAAAACACTCATATACAGGGTGGTCCATTGATAGTGACCGGGCCAAATATTTCACGAAATAAGCATCAAACGAAAAAACTACAAAGAACGAAACTCGTCTAGCATGAAGGGGGAAACCAGATGGCGCTATGGCTGGCCTCCTAGATGGTGCTGCCATAGGTCAAACGGATATCAACTGCGGTTTTTTAAATAGGAACCCCCATTTTTATTACATATTCGTGTAATACGTAAAGAAATATGAATGTTTTAGTTGGACCACTTTTTTCGCTTTGTGACGGATGGCGCTGTAATTGTCACAAACGTATAAGTACGTGGTATAACGTAACATTCCTCCAGTGCGGACGGTATTTGCTTCGTGATACATTACCCGTGTTAAAATGGACTGTTTACCAATTGCGGAAAAGGTTGATATCGTGTTGATGTATGGCTATTGTGATCAAAATGTCCAACGGGCATGTGCTATGTATGCTGCTCGGTATGCTGGATGACATCATCCAAGTGTCCGGACCGTTCGCCGGATAGTTACGTTATTTAAGGAAACAGAAAGTGTTCAGCCACATGTGAAACATGAAACATCAACCACGACCTGCAACAAATGATGATGCTCAAGTAGGTGTTTTAGCTGCTGTTGCAGCTAGTCCGCACATCAGATTTTTTGCACACATTCTATTTAGCGACGAAGCGTCATTCACCAACAGCCCTAACGTAAACCGGCATAACATCCACTATTGGGCAACGGAAAATCCACGATAGCTGGACAAGTAGAACATCAGTGGTCTTGGCAGATTAATGTATGGTGCGGCATTATGGGAGGAAGGATAATTGGCCCCCAATTTATCGATGGCAATCTAAATGGTGCAATCATACGTAATGTTCTACCGATGTTACTACAAGATGTTTCTCTGCATGACAGAATGGCGATGTACTTACAGCATGATGGATGTCCGGCACATAGCTCGCGTGCAGTTGAAGCGGTATTGAATAGCATATTTCATGACAGGTGGAGTGGTCATCGAAGAACCATACCATGGCCCACACGTTTACCGGATCTGACGTTCCCGGATTTCCTTCTGTGGGGTAAGTTGAAGGATATTTGCCATCGTGATCCACCGACAACGCCTGACAACATGCGTCAGCGCATTGTCAATGCATGTGCGAACATTACGGAAGGCGAACTACGCGCTGTTGAGAGGAATGTCGTTACACGTATTGCCAAATGCAACGAGCTTGACGGACATCATTTTGAGCATTTCTTGCATTAATGTGGTATTTACAGGTAATCACGCTGTAACAGCATGCGTTCTCAGAAATGATAAGTTCACAAAGGTACATGTATCACATTGGGACAGCCAAAATAAATTGTTCAAACGTACCTACGTTCTGTATTTTAATTTAAAAAACCTATCTGTTACCAACTATTCGTCTAAAATTGTGAGCCATATGTTTGTGACTATTACAGCGCCATCTATCACAAAGCGAAAAAAGTGGTCCAACTATAACATTCATATTTGTTTAATTACTACATGAATATGTAATAAAAATGGGGGTTCGTATTTAAAAAAACGCAGTTGATATCCGTTTGACCTATGGCAGCGCCATCCAGCGGGCCAACCATAGCGCCATCTGGTTTCCCCTTTCAAGCTAGACAAATTTAGTTTTTTGTAGTTTTTTCGTTTGACGCTTATTTCGTGAGATATTTGGCCCGGTCACGATCAATGGACCAACTTGCATATAGCTGCTCACCTCCCACATGTGGACACATAGTGCACCCGTTCTCTTGTACACTGCTAGCCCCAAGGTTTGGGGAGGAGACCTTGGTATATGTGTTTGCACACATTAGTCCTCACAAACAGGAAGTAATCACTCCATACAGAGAGGGAATAATGAACCTGGTATCAAATTTCAGAGGAAGCCAACATCCTATATCATGCATTTCGCAGGTGTGTTAAGTTTTCCAGGTGACCAATGACTCCCATCCAGTGCTCGGGAGTTAAATGGTAGCTGTCTGCCCCACAGAGGTCGTGTGATGCAGCAGACATGTGAAGATGCGATCAGTGCCACTCTGATTCAAGCTGGCAGACCAACTCTCCTCACACACGATGCTTATTTCTTGTTGCAGGATCAGGAAAAATTGCCATTATAAGCTCTATGCGAGATATATGTGTTGTAAGACGTCTGCTTTACCAGATATGATTAGTGTGATCTGTAAGGGTTAGGATCAAGTCTATCAATCAAAAGTATCAGTATTTCCAGGAGGGTTGTTGGGAACTGGAGGACTGAGCGATCAAATCCTAAAAAGAGACATTTTTCTAATACAAAGTATTTTGAACTAACTAAGTAAGGAAAAACCCATGATATCATAAGAGTGGACGAGAAATTCCCACCAACTTTTGGTCAGTTTAATTAATTAGTCAGTTAACTGTATATCAGAAGTTATACACGGTTTTGGAGAGGGTTGGTGAAGGAGGGTGTTATGGGTCGGACATCGTCTGATTGTGGGACTGTGCACTAGCTCTGCACATAAAGATGAGCATACATGCAAAAATTTTCCAACAAGACGACACTTACTATCTACAGCAGTGTAATTACATAAGTAGGACATATAATTGCTGTACGTGGCAATACTTTTACCTCCCACACCAACAGCTCTGCACAAACTGAGCTATTTTCCTGCCAATTTCTAGATAGGGACGGGAAGGGTAGTGGGGATGGGAGGGGAGTTCTGGGCGATATCACACAGAGGGAGGAATTAATTAATTGATCTATTGAATTAATTGGTCAATTAATTTGAAATCAAAAATGCTCTTGTATCGACGAGGGGGAAGGGAGAGAGGTTGGGGATTTCCCAGAGAGCTGGAGGAGGAGGAGGGGGGAGGGGGGGAGGGTTTCTCAAAAGGACCAGTTATCCCCAGTAGGTCATAAATTAACCCTCAGGGGTTCATAAATCACTCACCAGAACAATAGGTTAAAGGGAGGTGAGGGGATCATAAATCAATCAAGTTTGTCCCTGAATGTAAGCAACCCACACTAACAAAATGCCCCAGAACCCTCTTTACCATACTAGTGTCGACCACCTCATCTACTTCAGGCACATGAGACAATACTGTGTAGAATACCAAACTTGTCACACTTCATCCTTCTTTCAGTTTGCCAATGATTTTCCCCCATGCCAAGTCTTCCACATGTTGTCTCTGACTCATGCTGTAATGAAGAACACCACCACAGTAACTGTAATTGGTCGCTGATTGACACACACTGTCTTTTCCTATTCTTTCAACTGTCTCGTTTGCGGGCGCTATAGTCACATTGATGAAAGCCATTTGATACTCAACTTTCTATGCACGACTGGGAGACCTCTGGAAACATGCTCCCAAAATATCATTAATTTCCACCTGGTTGTTAATATTTTATGTTGCTTTACCTGCTTGGTCCCTATTTTTTGAGGAGCAATGTATAATTCTTGGAAAACTGGTCTGAAATTCCTCAAATTCTGAGGACCTGACTCAAGAGGCCTTACGTTGACGAACTTGACAGTCATCTCGGTAATATTCCATTGTCATAAAAATACTGCGACTCTACGAATGTAGTTGATTTGTTCGGTACTTGTCTTTGTGGAGTCACTGTATCCCTGACAGCTTACGACTTAGCTGGACCTGAGATGACAGCTTCGCTGTGTTGCTCAAGGATGGGGAAGGATAACTGACCATGTCACGTATGATTTACAAAGCCATAATAGGTTTCGATATCTAAGCATTCCTTATGTGTCTGAACCTACTGCCACGCGGGATTAGCAGAGCGGCCTAGGGCGCTGCAGTCATGGACTGTGCGGCTGGTCCTGGGGGAGGTTCGAGTCGTCCCTCGGGCATGGGTGTGTGTGTTTGTCCTTAGGATAATTTAGGTTAAGTAGTGTGTAAGCTTAGGGACTGATGACCTTAGCAGTTAAGTCCCATAATATTTCACACACATTTGAACATTCATTTTCTGAACCTATTATCATTCCAGAGACATCATCTTGCAATGCCATCTGGTGATACAGTTTTTGGTTGAATTACCGCAAACATAGAGAAATTACCTTACCTGCTATCCACAAACACACCCCAGGACTCGATGGTTAGTGCAATGTGTAACTTGAGTTGTAAGGAATGGCAGTCATGGTGGCAGATTGCAGTTACACGTCCGTACTGGCAATAGCATAAAGCAGTGTCGATACAGGTTAGATGGCGAAACTGATTATGATTTTATGAGCTACAGGCAGCAAAAGGTAACAATAAGAATACAAGACCAAGAACAAAGTACTCTATTTAAAATAGGCGTGAAACAAGAATGCACTCATTGACCTCTATTCATCAACTTACATAAATCAAAGAGGCAACCATGGAATTTAAGAAAACGCTCTCTTTGACCTCTGCCGATCAACTCATATAAATCGGAGAAACAACAATGGAATTTAAGAAATGGTTTTAGCATATGATTATAACTCAGGATGAAAAGGTATCAACGATAAGATTCCCTGACGACGTTGCTACCTTCAGTGGAATTGAGGAAAACTTACAGGACCTGTAGAATGGAATGAAGCACAGAATAATCTAATAAATCACGAAATATGGAGTGAGAGCAAATCGAAGAAAAATGAAAATAGTAACAAGAAGGAGAAACGAGATTATTTATAAGCTTAACACCGAAATTAGAGACCAGGGAGCAGACGAAGTTAAAAAATTCTACCGCTTCGGAAGCAAGATAACACAAGGTGTACGAAGCAAGGAAGACGTAAAAAGCAGACTAGCACTGGCAAAAAGGGCACTCCTGGCAAAAAGAAATGTAAAACGTAGTCCTAAACTTGAGGAAGAAATTTTCAGAACGTGCGTTTAGGGCACAGCATTGAACGGCTGCGAACCATGGGCCGTGAGAAAACCGGAAAAGAAAAGAATCGAAGAGTCTGAGTTGGGGTGCTTTAGAAGGACGTTGAAAATTAGGTGGACTGATAAGGTTTCCCGCAGAATCGGCGTAGCGACGAACATGTAGTAAAAGTAAAGTCGTGTGGCATGAATGACTGGGAGACCCCAAAGGACAGGTTCATCCACCTAATTGGAATGACTTTTCCTATCCTTCGTGCCATCAGGCACCTTTCCTTCGCGAAGTATCAGAATTGTGTGTGTACGCGTATTTCTTAATTGTAGGTGACCGTGATGAGTGTGTGTGCAGTGTACTGTCGTCTTCTTGTTGGAGATGATGAGAGGAGGGAGAGGGTGAAACCCGATGTTGGCACATAGCACCGAAGAGCATCGAGGGGGCCACCGAGCTTAACTTCCCCATCCGATGAACGGATCACAGTCAACGGTGTCGCATGCCCTCACTTCATGGAACACAGTGGCGAGGTTTGGGATTTAATCCAGGACACCGGCGCAAGGACTGGTGAGCAGAGGCTTTTCTCCACCCCCCACCTATCCCCATTGCCGTAAAGGCAAAGGGAAAATTGTCAACAGCGTGCGGCACACACGGACGGCCACCTATGCAAGTACTAACCACGCCCGACTGTGCTAACTTCGGTGATCTAACAGGAACTGTTGTATCCACTTCGCCAAGGCCCTTGACCGAGGAATATGTAGAAAACTTTGACAAGAAGAGGGTGCAGGATGATAGAACGTTTTAAGCCACCAGGAAATAACTTTCGTCGTACCAAACGTAGCAGTAAAGGTAAGAAACAGCAGGGGAAAACAGAGATTGCTACGTATCCAAAAAAATTGTTGAGGGCAAGTTCTACCCTGAGATGAAGATGTTGGTACAGGAGAGACAGTCGTGGGGGCCACATCGAACCACGCAAATGACTGATCACAAAAAAATTAAAAAAATAAGCGACTACAGCCGACAATAAATTTTATACGCAAAACTGAAAATCGCAGTCCTCTATCATGCCGTGACAATTGTAAATAAAGGACGAAGAGGGAAATCCAACGGTACCTCATTAACGACTGCCCCTCGAAAATTCAGAAGTTACACGGGCAGGTCACAGCTAACCTAAATCTGGATGGCATGACAGGCACCTTGAACCCTGGTGCTCCCACATCCACTGCAAACACCGTACGGTTGCTTAGTTGAGCAGCATCTGACAGACTAGCACAAGGAACGTGTTGCTTGCTTTTCTTAGCGCGGACGCCTAGCAATTTATGTGGCGCTTCCCCAGAGACGCGGCCGTAAACTTTCCGCCCATCCTCGCTTAAGGACGATAAATTATTCGCCGGGTGGGGTCCTGCTGTGATACGCTGCAGAGACAAATAGGGCGCGTGCCCGTCGCGCCAGTGATCTCATTGAACAAACAAGATGGACAGCATCCGGGTCAAGAGCGGATGGCTACTTGCCTGTCGTCGGGTCATTCTTTCAGCACGTCCCTGGCGCACGGTCGTCTGTCAAAAAAGCGACGACAGTGATATGAGTGTAACAAGGCGCTCTGAAGAAACATTAGAATGCTATTTCAATCGAGAAGACAACGTGCGTGCTGTGACGAAACTTTCCTAGCTTCTTTCTCTATTTATTTTTCTCTGTTTCCATTAATTAGTATTTTCAAAATTAGGTAAAAGATGTAAATTTGTATAGTCCAAGACATGAAGAACGATGCACAGCGAAGGGATTATCCGAATGGGACGGAAATCGGTAGATGTGATGTACAAGTACGGTCCAACAAACGATTGGACGGAGATTCACAAAATTTAGCAACTTAATAACGCATTGGTCCCCTCAGGCCCTTATGCAAGCAGTTATTCGTCTTGGCAATGGTTAATAGAGTTGTAAGATGTCCTCTTCAGGGATACCGTGCGAAATTCTTCTAATGGCTTGTTAGATGACCAACATTCGCAGCTGGTTCGAGGGTTCTGCCCGTAATGCACCAGATGTTCTCAACTGGGGAGAGATCCGGCGTCCTTGCTGGCGGGCATTATCTTTCTGAAATGTAAGCCCAGAATGGCTTAACATGAAGGGCAACAAAACGCGGCACGATGGCACGATGACTGTGCTGTAAGGATGTCTCAGATGACAACCGAAGGGATCCTCTTATAAAAAGAAATAATTACATCCCACACCGTCACTTCTGTTTGACGGACCATATGGAGAGCGACCGTTAGCTTGTATCCAACCGCTGTCCATGTCGTTCCCACGCACGTATTCGTCCTGTAGTCTCACTGAGTGGAACAGAATTAAATTACAATGAAATGAATCCCCTTAGCTGCATACAGCCGTTGATATAAGTCAACGGGGACAGTTGAAAACGTGTGCCCCTACCGGGACTCGAACCCAGGATCTCCTGTTTACATGGTAGACGCTCTATCCATCTGAGCCACCGAGGTCACAGAGGAAAGTGCGACTGCAGGGACTTATTTCTGGCACGCCTCCCGTGAGACCCACATTCTTAACTTATTGTCCCGCACTATATTCATAGCGCCCCTGCCCATTATACTCATTACTCGCGGCTTTTTGTCGATTCTCGTAAGAGTTCGGGCACTGTTTGTGCATCCGCAGTGAAGAAGATGGTCAAATGGCCGGTGAGCCCGGACATGTTCGAAAGAACAGATACCATCTTCATATGTGTGGAGTAGAATTGTCTTCAGTGCCGAGTTCCGCTTCGAACTGAGTGCCGATGACCATTGAAGACGTGTTTGGATACGACCCAGACAGCGGTGGGATACCTGACTGTCGCCTGCCATACGGCCTGACAACCAGAAGTGATGGTCTGGGATGTTGTTTCATAGCAGGACCTCTTTGGCTGTCATCCGCAGCATCCTTACAGCACAGTGATACGTCGCCGATATTCTACGCCCCGTTTTGTGGCTCTTCATGGCAAGCCATCCTGGGCTTATTTGTAATTTGAGAGTTAAATTATAAATTTTCAAGGCGAAATAAAATTTTTATAGCTCTTTTTATGAATCTGTAAAACTTTAATAATAAACTAGGATTAAATAGAGCAAGATAATGCCCATCCAGACACGGAGAGAGTCTCCGTGCTTGCCAATTCCCTTTTTTACCAGAAATTTCGCCGGATCTCTCTACAATTGACAACGTTTGAAGCACTATCGGCAGGGACCTTCAACTAGCTCGGGATTCTGACCATCTAACACGCCAATTGGACAGAATTAGGGACGGTATCCTCAGGATAACGTCCAACGACTCAATTGATCAATGCTAAGCTGAATACCTACTTCCATGAGGGCCAGAGCTGGATCTACGCGTTACTGACTTGCTTAATTTGCAAAGCTCTTTCTCTTTCTGAAATTGTATTAATTTGTTTGTTTACACATGTACGTCTCGTCTACCGTCTTCCGTCCTTTTAATGGTCGTAGAGAGTATGTATGCAAGTATTGTACATGCCGAAAAAATGCAACATACCCAAGGGCTGTGTTCAGTGGCACCAGGGACTAATATGTTCATAGTGAGGGCTTGTAATTTTATTGATCCATTTTTCACAATCATCAAAGAGCATATGGGACTCGGGAGGCCTGTCTGTGGCCCTCTATTTCAACTCTGCAAGCAGTAGCTGTGCCGAGTTTAGAGGGGAACAGTGTCTGCAACATTCATTGTAGAATAGGCTTCATGGGATAGGGGTCCATCAGTTACAACTCGCTTACACTTTTGCTTTTTCTACAGAGTATGGAAACCAGTGCCCGCTACATTTCACAGCTTCTCATCCCCATTTTCTTGACAGGAAGTTAATGTGCTTTTTCAGTAGCGACACGCACGCCCACATATGGCTGCTGCGACGTAAGGTGCTCTTCGTGCTGCACAAGTTCCCTGACCAGGAAGATCGCCAGATCTCTCGCCAATAGAACAATTATGGAACATGATGTAGCTGACGAGCATATTCTCGTTCTCCAGAGCGTAGAAGAAAAATTGCCGAATTGTAACAAAAGGTGCAAGCTGACTGGGGAAATGTTTCACAGCATGTCTTTCGGCACCATTATTACCCTTTTCGTACGGGAGTACTCATCTGCCGTCAGAGAGGTATGCACTGTGTATTTATGCGAATTTTTGGGCACTCTTCACTGTGACGTGTGTGCTTCATTTGGTTTGAATTTGTTATGATATACTGCTACAATGATTAGCTACCTCTCACAACACTTGTCAATAAAATGACCTTTTCCTTGAGATTGTTGCAGTTTTGTTGGCTCTGAGCACTATGGGACTTAACATCTGAGGTCATCGGTCCCCTAGAACATAGAACTACTTAAACCTGCCCGAGGCAGGATTCGAACCTTCGACAGTAGCAGTCACGCGATTACGGACTGAAGCGCCTACAACCGCTCGGCCATTGCGGCCGGCCAGTTTGCGACTGTCCTGCTTCCTTTCTTTCTATGGCCCTCCACCGCAGAAAGTCTGGTAGGCATCTTCTCTGCGTCGCACTGCAACGTCTGTGACTTTCAAAGTGATTGTGGATGTGGGGCTACCCGGCAAACGCTACCACATTTCATAGATGGCCGGACATCACCGTTGGCATGGTTGACCACTGAACGGAATGCCAACTTCCGTGCAGAACATGATCGTAAGGACGTCTAGTTCACAGTTTCTATGATTATATCGTGATGTAACGCCGGAAATGGATATCCTCCTATTTTCATCTATTGTACTATAAATTTTTTTCCTTATTTTGTTACCTGAAGATATGACGAATACATCGATAGGTCGTGTGGAGAACCAAAGTGTTTAGGATCTTTGGTAGTGTGAACTCTGCCGCGTGGAGCGCGGGCAGAGCAGAGTCTGGCTGGAGTAGGACGGTGGAGCAGGTGTGTTATGTGACGCTCGCGCGAGTTGCCGCGCTTTCGGGGTTTGGCAGCATGTAATTGCCCTTGACTTGCTATGATAGTTTGTGACACGGTGTCGCGGACGGGAAGCATTAGCTGGCGCACATCAAGAGCCCGTTCCGCCTGGTGACCGTGTCGAGAAGAAGGCGCGCCAACATCCAGCTTCTGCAACAGCGACGGCCGACAATGAGTGACTGTCGCCACCTCCTTGATCAACGACTTCAAACCTTCAATCAACCAGCAAGGAAGACTGGAAGCACATAAAGTTTTAGAACTGTATGGCAGACCTCAGCTTTTAAAATTGTTCCATTTGCCTCTTTAAATTACAGCAACGTAGCATGAACCTTTGTTGCTCATTGTCCCAACTGCATTACCAAGCAGGGTCCCTTCCTTTTCCGGAATGAACCCGAGTGTCGTTGAAATTCAAACGCCAGCATTAAAGTAATATCATTCGATTTCACTGCTTTAATTTCAAAGTTCAGTTAAGGTATTCATAGCTGGCTACAATATTTAGATTACACAAGCACAAATTAAGAGTGCGAGTTTTGTTACCATATTTTAGCTTACCTGTGACTGCAGCTCAGCTTGGTACGTACTAAATTTTACTATTGTTAATTGTTCAGAATCATTTAATTCGGGTTCAAAGTTAAATCTCTTATTCCTAAATTGTGTAGATTCAAGTAGCTTTTGAAATGATCGTTGAGGTAGCCCAAGACTAACCTTATTTTACTGAATTTCGTAGTGCTTCAGAAACAAAGCTCACTATTAATTTCAGTCACTAAATTAACTTTCAATTTTCCGGTTTTATTAATTCTTCTGCTAAATTAAGTCAGAGTGTAGCGAAATTTATTACTTCTGACAAACATTCGGTTTTCACACAACATGTGTCAACCTTCAGTTGCCACGCTTTTAGTGCTAATTATATGTGCAATAACCTTTCTTTTTCAGTTATTATAGTAGTTGTCCATAGGACTGGCGACCATAATTTTCCCCAAATCTCAAATATCTAATTAACGCCAGTTAACTGTTGACGTAACGACCACACATTTACTTTCTTTATTAACTGTACCCCTTTTCAAAATTAATTTCCACCAGTTTCATTCGCATTTTTCCTTTCATTTAGATGTAACCCTTTCCTCCCTCTTTACCGACAGGTTGACTTCGGTGACGATTGCTTTTCCCAAATTTCCATTAGGTACAGGCGGTTTAATTTTTACTGTCATTAAGTTCGATAAGTGAGGGGAAGGTTACACGTGGCGACCTGGTGACAGGACAATCTTCGAATTTGAGGTTGTTCTGGACACGAATTTTGCATTGTGCAAATATCGTAACAAAGTACTGGTTACGAACAGGTCGTTACGTCAGGGAGAACAAGTAGTGGGAGGAATCCTAATTAGATTTGAGATTTGGCATTTATATTGAAAATTAGTAAAATGAGTGAAGGCAACAATTACCAAAATTTGGTAGACTTGGGTACGGAACAGTCGGTCGAACAGTGGGAAACGCGCTCCGCGGAATCCATTGTTCAGGGGCAGGCGGCTAGCATGAATGACGCCACCGCCGTAACGCAACAAAGAGCAGAAATGGAATTCCAAACTTTAGAAAATATTTCGGAATCGGAAGTGAAAATCAAATCTGAAACCCTTGATGACGAATACGGGGGGACAATTAAAGAGATACCCACTACCGGAGTAAAACCACTGGTTTTCGGGAATTTAACTGATTTATTGAATGTTTTGATTAATGAAATCAAGGCTCAGTCTAGCAAGATAGAAACTCAATCGGCAGAAATTAAAGCTCAGTCTGCCAAGCAAGAAGCCCAGTCTGAAAAAATTGACAAGAAGCTAGACAATCAGAACAAAGCTATTAATGTTGTTAACAACAATGTTGGAGTTGTTAACACAAAAGTTGATGAAATCAAAGAAGATATTGTTGTGATTAATACCGAAATCGGTAATCTTATACAGGAAATGATGGGCGTTCAGGCGGAAATTGCGAGCATAAATACTCGTTTTGATCCCGAAATTAGCAGAATCGAGAAAAGTGTAGGAGAAGCAGTTGCTCCGATCATCGAGAATAAGGTGACGGAACAAATTCAATTAGTGAAAAAAGAGGATCAACAGAAGGTGGAAACTTTAAAGGCTTTAGTGTCCGAGGTAGATACTAAAGTGAGAAAGCAAGCTAATACCTGCGAAGAGAAAAAGAGGGAAGTGGAAACGCTTGCGACAACCACTTGCCAAGTAATTACGAGAGTGTCGGAATTAGAAAAGAAACTTGACGAAAAACAGAGCTATGTGCCAATCTGTGCACATAGTTCGGAATTGTTAACGAAAGAAGAGCGGTTCGACCCCTTGATAAAAGATGGTATAAACGCGACGGATTTCATTAAAAATTGTGAAAGAGTTTTACCCAGATCATGGACTAATGAGAGAAAAATTAATGCGGTTATTGACGTTTTGGCTGGTGATGCCAAGCGTTGGGGCTTAAACCTCAACATTACGGACCTGACATTTGACGAGTTCAAAAATTTGTTTCTGGCTGAATACTGGTCAGAGCAAAAACAATAAAGTGTCTGGCGCGAATTTGTCTATCGAGGCCTCTCGATGCGAATTCGCGTGGCTCGATGAAGGAGTTTTGTGAGGGCTGGATCCGCAAGTTGGAATATTTGCGTGATCGCCGCACGGAATCCAAAATAGTCTGGGAACTCTACAGGAAGCTTCCAGATGATACAAAACGGTACGTAGGAAGCAATTACAGGACAATCAATGATTTCCTGGAAAGAGTTGAGGACGAGGACAATTGGCGCAATAATCGCGACAGTGGTAGAGGCCGTGGTAACAACAACGGGTGCCACAACAACCACTACGATAACCATGGGAATAATGCATACCGCAACCTTGGCAGCAATAACAATAGTGGTTCGGACCGTAATAATAATCGGTAAAATGCAAATAATAACAGGAATGACAGAAGCCAGTATCATACTAGCGTGATACGGGCTTCACAGAATAGTAATAACGCCAGAGGGTGTGATAAGCCGCCTCAACAGCATCTGGGGAGCAGATCTGCTGGGACGAGACAGGAAAACCATTAGCCGCGCCGGTGAGGGGCGACCGGGCGTGGAGAAATTTTGGCGGCCCAATAACAGGAGAAAACCCAGGTGTCGTCGTTATGAAAATTCCGTATGGAATAATCAATGGCGGGAGAGTGTGCCAGTGTTAAGAGAAAGGAGTGCGCCCACAAGTAGTAGATCAGCTGTAGACACGGCAGTAGAAAATAAATTCACTGTCAGTGAGAATAATTTAAGTAGTGTTCCGGAAATCGATTATAAAGTGGCAGCTGTAACACCCATTGCGGAAATGGAGATGGAGTTTAAGAATGATTCGCAATTGTTGAGAGAAGATCAGATGTCGGATAACACGTCCGTCATCGAGCGAGGGGATGCAGAGAGGGATGAGGTCTGGTTAAGGCAGTTCGGTCGCTTATACGACGAACTAAGAGATTATAGGGGCCTGTACGGGAGAAGTGTTTATGCGGAGCGCGGGCAGGATTTGCCGCGTCTCGTCCCGCAGGAAGATAGTGTTTGTGCAGTGATGGAAAGTTCTGGCCCTAACCGGCAGACTTTACCAGAAATAGTTGATGTTAATGGGGAGCACGAGCAAGATTCGTTGTGGTTCGTCCCGCAGGATGTTGAAGTAGTAACGGAAAGTTCTGGCCCTAACCGGCAGACCTTACCGAAAGTTATAGTGGTAGAAGTAGCCGACCCATCCGACGCAAAACGCCAGTTTAAACATTGCGAGAGTATTAAGGAGAAAGATTACGAGAATTTTAGTGATAGCCGGACACGATTGGTAGAAAAGCACGTAGATTACAGCGCGTATGAGGTTAGAGCTGACGTTATACGGTCGGACGATAGCAGTGTGGGTTGCGCAGATCCAGAGGAAGTAATTGCAGATACTACTGGGCACATTCCTCCAGGTAGAGTGGCAGATGAGATCAATCTGGCCTAAGAGGAATCAACGAAGGTGACAATTAGTGAACTGATAGCAAAGCAACACTCACTAGTTGACGAGTTACAGGAACAGGTTTTGGTATTGGAGGCGAAGCTACAGACTAAGCCTCAGGACAAACGTGTTGAATTTAAAACTGTATGTGAACAGAGGCTGAAAATGCCGCCAGATAAGCCGGATTTAGGATTAAAGCCGGATGGTTTTTTCTGGAATGACCTGGATATAAACGAGAATTTATTGTGGGATAATAAAGAAACAGTCGAGGACAAGTGCAGACATATAGTAGTGTCTGTTAATATGAACGATCTACAACTAAACGTGTTGATTGACACCGGTGCAGAATTGAGTGCTGTATCTGGAAAAATATTTGAGTTACTGAAGGACAGACCTGGTATCGTAATTATGCCAATAAAAGGAGTGAAAATTATCGGTGCTACTGGGAAGGCCAGTAAACCGGTCACAAAACAGATTTTTGTCAACTTCGAGATATGTGGGGCACGATTTGAACAAGAGTTTGTCGTCGTACCAGACTTAACTACGGAAGTAATTATCCGCTTAGATTGGCTATTAAAGTACCGTGCAGTGATTAATTGCGAAAGCAAAACTTTGACATGTATGTCACAAGATAAAACAATAGTAGTTAGTTTTGACGAGGCAGGAGATGGTGTGCACAGGCAATTCCAGCCTATACACATTGTTAACTGGCCGGATGCCATTGACGTAGGAATGAGTTTGAACTGCCGTAACATGAGGAATTTCGGCATTGACAATAGTGTAGAAAGTGTATTGGAAACTATTGTAGACGGTGTGTCAAACGTAACACACGAACAAAGACGAGGCCTGTATGAAGTAATAACGAGGAATAAAAGTGTGTTTTCAGACAAACCTGGACTTGTGGAAGAGATAATCAAATTCCCTCCACGGATTGACATTAGTATTGGTGTGAAAAAAGATCGTTTGCGAGAAATAATGAAGCTTAAAGGTTATCCTCGCATACGTCGTCATGATGCTAAAGCGCGTTTTGCTAAGTTTGCAATCGGAGACTTAGTGCTTGTAAAAGCTCATGAGAAATCGAGCGAGATAGACAATGAAATCTCTAAATTAAAGTTTATTTATAATGGACCATATAAAGTCATTGGTATACCTCAAACAAATGCTTATTGCTTAGATTATCCGAGCTCTGGAAAACTATTAGGTATACGGAACATTGTAGACTTGAAATTATGCCAACCGAGGATTGATTAATACCACAGAATGGGTAATTTGTACAGTATGTAAATATGGAGTGTAAGATTTAACGATTTGCTAGATTGCCATGCTTTTGCCTGACCAAGAGGACATTAAAGAAGTTGTAATTAATAAGTAATTAACTTTGACTAAATTATTTAAGAGTAACTGATTATTAATCAATTGAAAAATCCAAGATGCTAGTTTAAGTTTTCAGCTGAGTCACAGTAGATTAAGGAATGTAAATATTATTTTGTAACTAGCTGTAAGATTTCATGAATGTGTGTTTTACTAGTCATTGCCGATGTCTTAGACGCTGTTTTAAGTTTCAGGCTAGTACATGCGTGTGATGATGGACAGGGTTGAGTTATCCACTGTGATAGTGTTAATGGACTCCTTGAGATTACTCGGGAGTGAGTTTTTCCGAAAGAATTCAGTGAAACGGACGTTCTGGAAATGCCGTTACACAGGCGAGTGAGATCAAGCGTGCCGCACAGGCGGGCGCAACAACAGTGGCGAGAAGGAGCCGCTGTCGGCTCTTGTGCCGCTCTCGACATTCTTTGTATTTGCGGGTACGGAAGGCGGAGTTGTTTTTCTTCCCGGACAGCTGATGTGAAAGAATTCTGCTGTCAATATTTATGTTTTTCTCGATCTGCTGTGTATTATTTTCTCGTTTAGCGTTAAGTGGACTCTCATGACAAAAATATTAATTATGAAAAGGTTATATAAAATTGAATTCTATGTAATTAATTATTAATTTGCATATTTTTATCTACGTGTTTTTATGATCATGTACTCTGATTAATTTTGTAAATAGTATTCCATTTCTTGATACTGTTAGGAATTTTGCTGATTTTAGAATAGCTAAACCATTTTCTATGTTTTCTATGAATTTTAATATACTGTCAACCTGTTCTCTTTTGGGGTAATATGACAGAGTGGAATAAGGTTAGGAGTGTCGCCACTCAATTATTATGGTCTAAAAATTGGTTTATGGTTAATTAGCCTAATGCTAAACTTTCTTGATGTTTTGAGCGTATGCATTTCCGCTGCTTTTTTTTCCTTTTTGGGACATTTTCTGAGTCTGTTTAAGTTACACGAACATCCTCAGACAATGTGGGGCAAGTGTAACGCCGGAAATGCATATCCTGTTATTTCCATCTATTGTACTATAATTTTTTTTCCTTATTTTGTTACCTGAAGATATGACATTTCTGTGTCTTTATATATTGTAATTGTTTATATATATATGCATTTATGTCGATGTATAATTGGTTTGTTTTGTAAATACTATTTGTATTTTTACGCTGGGTCTTGCCTAGGGAAAACTATGCTATCGAACGAATACATCGATAGGTCGTGTGGAGAACCAAAGTGTTTAGGATCTTTGGTAGTGTGAACTCTGCCGCGTGGAGCGCGGGCAGAACAGAGTCTGGCTGGAGTAGGACGGTGGAGCAGGTGTGTTATGTGACGCTCGCGCGAGTTGCCGCGCTTTCGGGGTTTGGCAGCATGTAATTGCCCTTGACTTGCTATGATAGTTTGTGACACGGTGTCGCGGACGGGAAGCATTAGCTGGCGCACATCAAGAGCCCGTTCCGCCTGGTGACCGTGTCGAGAAGAAGGCGCGCCAACATCCAGCTTCTGCAACAGCGACGGCCGACAATGAGTGACTGTCGCCACCTCCTTGATCAACGACTTCAAACCTTCAATCAACCAGCAAGGAAGACTGGAAGCACATAAAGTTTTAGAACTGTATGGCAGACCTCAGCTTTTAAAATTGTTCCATTTGCCTCTTTAAATTACAGCAACGTAGCATGAACCTTTGTTGCTCATTGTCCCAACTGCATTACCAAGCAGGGTCCCTTCCTTTTCCGGAATGAACCCGAGTGTCGTTGAAATTCAAACGCCAGCATTAAAGTAATATCATTCGATTTCACTGCTTTAATTTCAAAGTTCAGTTAAGGTATTCATAGCTGGCTACAATATTTAGATTACACAAGCACAAATTAAGAGTGCGAGTTTTGTTACCATATTTTAGCTTACCTGTGACTGCAGCTCAGCTTGGTACGTACTAAATTTTACTATTGTTAATTGTTCAGAATCATTTAATTCGGGTTCAAAGTTAAATCTCTTATTCCTAAATTGTGTAGATTCAAGTAGCTTTTGAAATGATCGTTGAGGTAGCCCAAGACTAACCTTATTTTACTGAATTTCGTAGTGCTTCAGAAACAAAGCTCACTATTAATTTCAGTCACTAAATTAACTTTCAATTTTCCAGTTTTATTAATTCTTCTGCTAAATTAAGTCAGAGTGTAGCGAAATTTATTACTTCTGACAAACATTCGGTTTTCACACAACATGTGTCAACCTTCAGTTGCCACGCTTTTAGTGCTAATTATATGTGCAATAACCTTTCTTTTTCAGTTATTATAGTAGTTGTCCATAGGACTGGCGACCATAATTTTCCCCAAATCTCAAATATCTAATTAACGCCAGTTAACTGTTAACGTAACGGCCACGCATTTACTTTCTTTATTAACTGTACCCCTTTTCAAATTTAATATCCACCAGTTTCATTTGCATTTTTCCTTTCATTTAGATGTAACCCTTTCCTCCCTCTTTACCGACAGATTGACTTCGGTGACGATTGCTTTTCCCAAATTTCCATTAGGTACACGCGGTTTAATTTTTACTGTCATTAAGGTCGATAAGTGAAAGGGAGGTTACAATTAATTAGACACATCACGTGGAAAGAGCGATTTGTTGCTTTAATTTTGGACAGCAATGTAGTTACTGTCGCAACGTTCTCTAGTTAACAGATTGGGATGGACCGTCATTCACTGCCTGCAGCAGTTCCTGTCGGTTTTGGAAGCGGTATCTATCCACAAACTTTGAAACGCGTCTGCGGTTCCTCTCCCTCAGGATCTTTTTGCGACCGAGGTTCTATCTTCTTGTTTCGTGATTACATGTGTTGCACCACAGCTCGTGGGCACGTTGAAAAGTCCAACGCAAAACACCAACAAATCGAGCAGCTTCACATCGTATGGCTACGGGCACGGCCAAACACGACTGCCATTTTTTGCCACTCTGTCACTTCTTTACATTTACCCTGTTTACGTACAATGTCCACCTGAAACACAAATGTCTCACTGCTCGCTACTTCCTTATGCTTTCGTAGAGGCAGCGCGCGGGCGGTTCAGCACATAACTCGATCGCTGCGCCGTCAGTAAAGGCTTATCGACTCACCTGTGCATGCGCACTTGGGTGACTAATTTTTTGTCCGGTGAACTTATCGTATTTGACCAGTATACAAGTAAACTAAATCTGACTCATATTATTTAAGTTTCAGAGCCCAATGGAAAGAAAGGAGACTAACCGGAGCTAACCAAGACAAATTGATATTCGAAACCTCACTGTAGATGCCATGCATCTACTAAGTATGTATGTCAGTAAATTGCTTTCTATAAATACAGTTTGTACTATGCAAACGTTTCTGCCATCTGTGCCGTACATTACCCAAAAATATGGAAAACTCTGAACTAGTGCAGTATCAGTAATTTTCTCGAAGCCTCTGTCTCCACTGGCACTTGTCTGCATAGCTGAAATTCCTATTTCTGCAGGCACTTCTTCAGGCAAGCTACTTCACCCCAGGTTTGAATACACTAGGACTGAATGGGATATGTTCTGAGAACGTGTTTCTTGAACTAATGTATGTGGAGGTACGGAACGCATGAAAAGAATCATTAAACAAAAGCCAAGGAAGAAGGCAATAAATTCGTAAGGTCCCAATTATACTCAAACGTGGTACGATGATCAGGTCCCAACTATAATCAAACGTGGTACGATGATCAGTAGTCATGTAGAAATTAACATACTTCAAGCTCCTCGGAGTATGGGACCCCATCATCATCATGTGCAAACACAATTCCACGGACCATATGCCTTATATTCTCACCGGATACAACAGACAAAAAAAAGTTACGGCGTATTGTTATTAATTCCTGTAAAATTGTCTTTGGAATAAAAGAGTATTGAGATATAACGCTTGAATTCTCGGATGACTGAAAAAAATGTGGATATTGACCCCTACGTGTTACAAAGAAGTTCAGTGCAGGCACAAACAAAGACCTAATATTTCCCTTGCCAAATACGACAGCAAAATATATCGCCCCAGTTCCCCTTGACCTGAGAGTCCACACAGTGTACAGTCACGCAAAAGCAACCAATAATAATCTCACCATGATCCAGAACAAACCATTCACTGTCACAAAACACAGCGTCTCTGCTGTAAGGAACATTGGCACAGTCATCACGGCAGTAGGAAGGAAGAATGCCTTTGTGTATGGGCAGCGAGGCTTTCCAAAACTAGTTCTGCGATCTAGCGTTCCTATTGGCACGCCCCAGTCGAAGTCACAGCTTGCAGTTTCCACCCAGAGACGTTCTGTTCTAGCAGACAGCTGACGTCTGTTCTTTGAGGTTGGCAAACGACTATCATAGCATGAAATGCGTGAAAGATGTCTCACACCAAAGCCTTTCTCAAATATTATCACAATCCTGATGGCCGCTTAAGTTACAAATGAAACATCAGGGACAATGAGATCTTGTGTCGGGCTTGAAGGCACGCTTAGACAGCCTTAAATTTATCGTCTTGGTTACAGGGCTCGATTTTGTAGCTTTGCGAGGATACGATACGAGAAAAAGCTACTTATTTTGTTACTTTTTTCCTCAATTGTTTACAAGTTCTCGATTTTTTGCAAGTTTTTGTCGCTATCACGTAACATATGTATGACTCCTAGAAGGTAAGTGCAGAAACAATAGCAAGAATACAACAAAATGTGCGGCATCGACAAACAAGAAAGCAGAACAAAGAGTATTTTAAAAAATAAAAATCGGAGAATGTATAAAATATATAAAAGAAACAAAAGTTGTTAAGGTGGACTGCTCGCGCTGTTTTTTGTCCCAGTCTGGCACCGGTTTGAATTTGACAACGACAAATTCAAATTATTAATTACATGTAATTTTGTGCTGTTTGAATTCATCTGATTAATGATCTAGGCTATATTTGTTAAGAATATCACTGTTTTTCAATATACAATTTCTCAACCTAGAGAAAGAGAGAGAGAGTGAGTTAATGAATGGATGGGCTGTACTGCTAATATTCTTCCCCATAACAAACCAGTGTCACTCAGTCTTTTATCTCACGTGTGTTTTTTCTTTTTATTTTCATTTTCTTATGTACTGTATGTGCTGGTTTCTGGAAATCAAACATAGCTACTTAATGTGGAAAAATGATTTAGATTATGGTAATGATTAATTAAGAGGCTATTTCGGTGTCATATTGTGTTCATGACGACTCCAAAGTGATGTACCCTTCTCTTGTACTGAATCCTTATTACACTAGCTATCCTTACTTAAGCAATCTCCTCCATCGATGATAAGGTTTTTCAGTGAATGGCGAATTAGGCCCGTCACAGGCTAAGACGTCTGATTCAAGTAGCATTTCATTATCTTAATCAGATACCAGATGGCTTTAGACTTCAGAAGAGATCTTTTTAGATTTTTCAGGATTGGTGGAAGAGACTAGTCCATCCTGTATACAAGACGTCGACAGGCTAGAAGAAAGAACGGAACCAGGAAAAAGAGCGCTACCATTAGTTGTCGTTGTCAACGATTCACACTCTACCGTTAGGACATATAATTTAGTATGATACGGTTGTTTTACAGAAAATGTTACACAGCCTGTGCATTATACAATAAAGGCACCAAACCATTCTCTTTCTGCCTAACTTAAATGCCTTTTTTAAAAAAATCATTTCTACCTTGTGTCAATCATTTCATCTCTGCGTAACTATTACATCCAATATAGTATAGCTTTTATTTTACACTACTGGCCATTAAAATTGCTACACCAAGAAGAAATGCGGTTGATAAACGGGTATCCGTTGGAAAAATATATTATACTAGAACTGACATGTGATTACATTTTCACGCAGTTTGGGTGCGTAGATCCTGAGAATTCATTACCCGGAACAAAAACCTCTGGCCGTGATAACGGCCTTGAAACGCCTGGGCATTGAGTCAAACAGAGCTTGGATGGCGCGTACAGGTACAGCTGCCCATGCAGCTTCAACACGATACCACAGTTCATCAAGAGTGGTGACTGGCCTATTGTGAGGAGCCAGTTGCTCGGCCACCATTGACCAGACGTTTTCAATTGGTGACAGATCTGGAGAACGTGCTGGCCAGGGCAGCAGTCGAACATTTTCTGTAACCAGAAAGGCCCGTACACGACCTGCAACATGCGGTCGTGCATTATCCTGCTGAAATGTAGCATTTCGCAGGGATCGAATGAAGGGTAGAGCCATGGGTGGTAACACATCTGAAATGTAACGTCCACTGTTCAAAGTGCCATCAATGCGAACAAGAGGTGACCGAGACGTGTGACCAATGGCATCCCATACCATCACGCCGGGTGTTACGCCAGTATGGCGATGACGAATACACGCTTCCAATGTTCGTTCACCGCGATGTCGTCAAACACGGATGCGACCATCATGATGCTGTAAACAGAACCTGGATTCATCCGAAAAAATGACGTTTTGCCATTCGTGCAATCAGGTTCGTCGTTGAGTATACCATCGCACGCGCTCCTGTCAGTGATGGAGCGTCAAGGATAACCGCAGCGATGGTCTCCGAGCTGATAATTCATGCTGCTGCAAACGTCGTCGAACTGTTCGTGCAGTTGGTTGGTCTTGCAAACGTCGCCATCTGTTGACTCAGTGATCGAGACGTGGCTGCACGATCCGTTACAGCCATGAGGATAAGATGCCTGTCATCTCGACTGTTAGTGATACGAGGCCGTTGGGATCCAGCACGGCGTTCCGTATTACCATCCTGAACCCACCGATTCCATATTCTGCTAACAGTCATCGGATCTCGACCAACGCGAGCAGCAATATCGCGATACGATAAACCGCAATCGCGATAGGCTACAATCCGACCTTTATCAAAGTCGGAAACGTGATGGTACGCATTTCTCCTCCTTGCACGAGGCACCACAACAACGTTTCACCAGGTAACGCCGGTCAACAGCTGTTTGTGTATGAGAAATCGGTTGGAAAGTTTCCTCATGTCAGCACGTTGTAGGTGTCGCCACCTGCGTCAGCCTTACGTGAATGCTCTGAAAAAATAATCATTTGCACATCACAGCATCTTCTTCCTGTCGGTTAAATTTTGCGTCTGCAGCACATCATCTTCGTGGTGTAGCAATTTTAGCGGCCAGTAGTGTATGTATCCCAGTCTTTATCTTCCTCTACAATTTTTCTCCTCTACTGTCATTTCAACGCCAGGATAACTTTCCTTGGATGCCATAGAAGATGTCAATGTAAGCTATCTCATGTTTAGGTAAGGGTCTTCCAATCTCGCACAAATTTGATTGCTCGCCTATTGTTGTTAGTATTTCTTCATGTCGTACTTTATCCTGTCAACTTAATTTTTACCGTTCTTCAGCAGTGGCGCATTTCAAATAACTCGATTCTGTGGATTCCAGGAGGGTCCACGCTTTACTTCTACCCAGTACCGTGTTTTCAAGAACTTCCTCCTCATGTCCATACCAATATCTAATACTAGCATAGATTTCTTAACCGTATCGAAAAACCTTTATTCACCTGTATTAATCTACTTCTGACATCTTTCCTCGTTCAGGTATCCTGTGTAGAGTCAGCTTATAGATAGGAAAATTATTTTATTTATTATAGTGCAGTGTTTCGATTAACAACCTCTCAAATATCCTCCATACATAAATTCCTTGCCTACAGTTAAAAAACTCCCTACCAGAACCAGAGTCACGGAAAAAGAAGAAACTGTACACTACCAACAATACGTCCTTCAAATCTCTTTTTCACTAACCTAATTTTTTTCTATAATTCGTCCGATTGGTTTGATGTGACCCTCCACTACAACCTGTCCTGAGTCAATATCGTCGTCTCAGAGTAGCACTTACATGCAGCAGCCTTCATAATTTGTTGTATATATTCTAATATCTCTCTTTTCGTACAGATTTTGTCATATAGGCATCTCTCCTGAATCATGGAAGTTATTCCCTGATGTCTTAGCATCCTGTTCCTTCTTCTAGTCAGTTTTCCAGATAATCGTTTCCTCCCGATTCTTATATTATTGCACTTCATTGTCAGAACACCTCGAACTCTCCCGGTTTCTCAATAGTCCATGAACCACGTCCATACAACGCTGTGTTCCACATACACAGGGTGTTCAGAAATTACTGTTACAGATCTCTAAGGGTTCGAGAGGGAACTGAGTTGATAATACTTTGAATTGGAACCCATGTCCGGAAACGTACCAATTCCTTGCTACAACTATTTGACAACATGTTGGTAACACGATGACAAGTAACTGATCAGGCGTAACACAGTACAGCACTTGTTGTACAATTATACTGATTAATAGCCAAAGAAACTGCTCGTATACTGGCTGACGAGTTCTCTTCAACGTAATGCAGTATGGCCTCTTCCAATTTGGATGTACGGCGTCTCCTAGGAACACCACAGTCACTCCTGCTGACGGAGAAGGTGCCCTTCCTCGACGACGTCGCGTAATTGTGGTGAAAAGGATATACGAAGGATTCGGACGCTGTGAGGAACGATCTTGATAAAGGCGACGAGCAGGTCTTCCGTTACGGTGAGTTTCGCAGTTCCAAAGGATCACTTGGAGGAATTCTGCAAATGCATACTCAACCATGTTGCTCCAACACTCACTGACACGTGAGTGATCACTGAGGCACACAGCAGGTCAGACAGATAGGACAGACTTCAAATAACGTCAGCTGGTCTGGTGGTACGTCTCTGGACATGGGTTCTTATTCAAAATATTATGTACTCACTCCCCTCTGCAAGTCCTAGAAGAGTGTAACGAGACTTTCGGAACACCCTGTACATTCTCACAAATTTTTTTATTCAAATTAACGTCTGTGTTTGGTACTGGTAGCAGAATTACTTCACTTTGTCTACTATGTGGTCCCAAACTTTGATATTAAGTTTATCGCGAATCTCATTTCCACGACTCAGAACTTCGACTTAGTCTCCATAAATATTCTGTGCTCATTATACCGTTCATTCACTTCAGCATGTCCAGTAATTCAGTCACATGTTCACCAAAGATGGCAGTGTCATCAGCGAATCTTATAGTTGATAACCATTCAGCTTTAATTTTAATCCTGCTCCTGATCATTTCGTTTATTTCCACATTCATTCCTCGATATACAGGTTGAACATTATGGGAGTTATACATACATCAAAAAAAGTTTTGCATCACCTCAGTTCCGAGAGTTCCGAAACCTGTACAGAAAATTGGAATAGAGATCAACATAAACATCATTTCCGCCCATTTCATTGCTCATGAAAACCACTATACAGCGAGACCTTCAGAGATGGTGGTCCAGATTGCTGTACTCACCGGTACCTCTAATGCCCAGTAGCGCGTCCTCTTGATGCATCCCTGTACTCGGCGTGGCACACTATCCACAAGTTCACCAAGGCACTGTTGGTCCAGATTGTCCCACTTCTCAACGACATTCGACGTAGATCTCTCAGAGTGGGTCACGTCGTCCATAAACAGCCCTTTTCAGTCTATCCCAGGCGTGTTCGATAGGGTTCATATCTGGAGAATATGCTGGCCGCTCAAGTCGAGCGATGTCGTTATCCTGAAGGAAGTCATTCAGAAGATGAGCACGATGGTGGCGCGAATTGTCGTCCATGAAGACGAATGTCTCGCCAATATGCTGTGGATATGGTTGCACCATCGGGCGGAGGATGGCATTCACGTATCGTATTACAGCGCCTTCCGTGACCACCAGCGGCATACATCAGCCTCACATAATGCCACCGCAAAACAGCAGGGAACCTCCACCTTGCTACACTCACTGGACTGTGTGTCTAAAGCGTTCATCCTGACCAAACTACCTCCATATTGTCTCCGACGATTGTCTGGTTGAAAGCATATGCGACAATCATTGGTGAAGAGAACGTGATGCCAATCCTGAGCGGTCCATTCTGCATGTTGTTGGGCCCATCTGTACAGCACTGCATGCTGTCGTGGTTGCAAAGATGGACCTCGCCATGGAAGTCGGGAGTGAAGTTGCGTATCATGCAGCCTATTGCGCACAGTTTGAGTCGTAACACGACGTCCTGTGGCTGCACGAAAAGCATTATTCAACATGGTGGCGTTGGTGTCAGGGTTCCTCCGAGCCATAATCCGTAGGTAACGGTCATCCACTGCAGTAGTAGCCCTTGGGCGGCCTGAGCGAGGCTTGTCATCGACTGTACCTGTCTCTCTGTATCTCCTTCATGCCTGAACGACATTGCTTTGGTACATTCCGAGACTCCTGGACACTTCCCTTGTTGAGAGCCATTACTGGTATAAGTAACAATGCGGACGCTATCGAACCGCAGTATTGACCGTCTAGGCATGGTTGAACTACAGACAACATTAGCCATGTACCTCCTTCCTGGTGGTATGGCTGGAAATGATCGGCTGACGGACCCCTCCGTCTAATAGACGCTGCTCATGCATGGTTGTTTATATCTTTGGGTGGGTTTAGTGACAGCTCGGGACAGTCAAAGGGACTGTGTCTGTGATACAATATCCACACCCTGCATCTATCTTCAGGAGTTCTGGGAACCAGGTGATGTAAAAAATTTTTTGATGTGTGTACTACATCTATGTCGTACCCTCTTTTTAATCTGACACCTCTCTTTGTTTTCGATTCTTTTTGGTCCCTTTTGGGTTCTTTGAGATATCTTTCTCTGGGGCTTTCAAAAACGTTACAGCATTTTACGTTGTTGAAACTTTCTCTGTGTTGTCAGATCCAATGAAGGTCCCTTGATATTTCAAAAGCATGACTCCATTGTCAAGCACAAAAACAGAACTGCCTCTCTCTTGCCTTCACATTTCCTAAGGCCAAAGAGTCACTGAACAGATTCACATCTTTCTTTTCCATTCTTGTAAGTCACATGAGCTGTCAAGCTTACTGTTCAATAGCCCTCTCATATGAGAAAAATTGTATGTCATGTGGAGCTCAAAAATGTTCAAATGTGTGTGAAATCTTATGGGACTTAACTGCTAAGGTCATCAGTCCCTAAGTTACACAATATTTAACCTAAACTATCCTAAGGACAAACACACACACACCCATGGCCGAGGGATCAGCCGTTCAGTCCATGACTGTAGCGCCTTAGACCGCTCGGCATGTGGAGCTCTACCGACAACTATCTTCCTAAGTACCATTCGTGAATTTAACAAGAACAGGGAAATGCTACTGATACTAGAAGTGTCCTCCATCACACATCGTAAGGTGGATTGTAGAGTATAATGTAGATGCAGACACAAGTCTGTCTTTAGTATCTTCCGGACTGTGAGGATGGTATCCTTCCTAAAGTCCGATAGTATACCTGCAATCTCATAGATTCTACACGCTGTGTGGCGCTTAACCCAGCGAGATAGCGCAATGGTCAGCACATGGGTCTCACATTCGAGTTGGGATTAACCTGAGAGCTGTGAATTCGACTAATTTGGCAGAAACTTATAAACTTAATATGAAGAAAGAATTGGTGGAATATTAAATATATATAGTGGCAATTTTTACAGTTTACTCCCCACCACTAGGCACACAAGGATCGCTCTGAGTGTGTGTAGAAGTGTTTATTTCTGGCCATGAAAGGAAGGGAGCATGAATCATGGAACTGGTTAGACATCAAACGACCGGTTATTTATGGATACCTGAAAGAGTTCCTCTACCAGGTAATTTAATTTAATGAGGTGAGACATGCTACAATATTATTTATCTTTAACATACCTTTACGACAAACAATTCATTCCTTGTACTATTATATTGTTTTTATTATCATGTTGTATACAAAAGATTTAACATAGAAGTGGTTTGCTGATAGTTAAATTTAAAAAAAGGGGCACATGAGTCTTGATACAAGTATCAGGTAGTTGTAGATAATGATGCTTTGCTACCCAATAAGTTAAAATAAACAAATAAGAGTAGAAGTAAACTCTATAGAAATTAATTCTGTAATATACTATACTTAAACAATGTTAATTAACATAGTTGGACAACCATTACTAACTGACATTCGACATGACTATCTTGCTTGGCCAAACACAACACAAAGGAGGGTTTAGTGTACTACTCCAAACTAAATACTGAATTGGACGAAGAGGCACACTTGTGACAAAATTATATGTAACGTTATCCTTGAGTGACTGCAACGCGTTATTTACCTTTGCCGCGTGGTATGTTATTAGATGTGCTTCACGACAGATGACTACATCTGATCATTCTTGACTGAACGTCATCATATACTCTTACCGAGTTCTATGAAGCAGGCGACTGTTTGTCCATAGTCTATCTACAATTGTTGTCTCACTCATCTGGTTGGTGTTGCAATGTGCACAGTGATGCCCTCACAGTTATCATAAGAACGTATTACTAACACAGCTCTTCTTGATCTCTCCACTTGGAGAACATACAAGACTCTGAGCTTATTTAATGCTGATCTATTTAGAGTACATTGCGGTCAAAGTTACCACAGAATAAATCTGTCTCCATGCCACATGGGTCATTAAGCACCCTGTGTATTAACACAACATATTGGGGAGAAAGCCCTTTCTTGTCTGCAAATTATGTATACCGAGCTCTCTGTGGAGAACATTGTCTCTCTCCAAAATTGGAGTCTGGCAGCCAAACTTATTTCTATCACTGTCAAAACATTTCTTTCAGTCATTCTATACGCTAACTCCACCTCCATAAACAAATGACGTAAAGAGTGCAACCTCCTTTCCCCCAAAATTTTAAAACTGTTCTGACAATGAGAGAGGGTTCTAAGAGATGCTCAGGCCATTACTATAATGCATATATATTTGTAGAATCATGTACTGTTCACGTGAGCGCTGCATGCTGTTTTAACTACATGTTTCCTTCCCGACCTCCAAAAATATGGTCCATCCAATTAGGGTGCACAGTCGTCTCTTCCTTGGGACACCTGAGGCTGTAAGCATGCCGTTGACCCCTGTGGTAAAACAAGCTATGCAACTCTGTTGAGACCCAGGCTGCAGCGCTTGCAGCCATGAGTATTATTGACACATTCCTATACATTGATATAGGTCTGCAAAGTGGCTTTTAAGGAGAAATGTGTCGTGGCTCATCCCCTCCTCTCTGTTCCAGGTCTGTGTTGCTGTCAGAATGTATGTACATGGGGAAAACAGATTACTTAGTATTGTATTCTACTCAGCCAAGTACAGCTTCATTACAACTTGATATGCAAATTAAGTCTGTTACACCTGAAGTACAGCATCTCCCATATCAACCAAATCGTCTTGTTGAGAAGATGCCTGTGGAAACTGGTAAAATGGATTATTAACTAATCTCTTATCAACTTACGTTACCATGGAAAGTGGTAAAAATGGACTGCCACCTTATATAACCTCCCCCTTCTTGTTAATTGTGTACTGGGTTTAGTCAATGGTTGAGGCACTGACTAAAGCAGCGCCAAATTAGATACATGTCTCAGTTTGGGTAGTGAGCTGTCTACTGCTTTGTTCAACTACCTTGTCTTAAGGTGAGACATGCTACAATATTGTTTATCTTTAACATGTAAACGTTTCAAAGGTGTGATTGGCAAGATCCTTTAGTATATCTTAATGTTATTACACTGAAATACACTCCTGGAAATGGAAAAAAGAACACATTGACACCGGTCTGTCAGACCCACCATACTTGCTCCGGACACTGCGAGAGGGCTGTACAAGTAATGATCACACGCACGGCACAGTGGACGCACCAGGAACCGCGGTGTTGGCCGTCGAATGGCGCTAGCTGCGCAGCATTTGTGCACCGCCGCCGTCAGTGTCAGCCAGTTTGCCGTGGCATACGGAGCTCCATCGCAGTCTTTAACACTGGTAGCATGCCGCGACAGCGTGGACGTGAACCGTATGTGCAGTTGACGGACTTTGAGCGAGGGCGTATAGTGGGCATGCGGGAGGCCGGGTGGACGTACCGCCGAATTGCTCAACACGTGGGGCGTGAGGTCTCCACAGTACATCGATGTTGTCGCCAGTGGTCGGCGGAAGGTGCACGTGCCCGTCGACCTGGGACCGGATCGCAGCGACGCACGGATGCACGCCAAGACCGTAGGATCCTACGCAGTGCCGTAGGGGACCGCACCGCCACTTCCCAGCAAATTAGGGACACTGTTGCTCCTGGGGTATCGGCGAGGACCATTCGCAACCGTCTCCATGAAGCTGGGCTACGGTCCCGCACACCGTTAGGCCGTCTTCTGCTCACGCCCCAACATCGTGCAGCCCGCCTCCAGTGGTGTCGCGACAGGCGTGAATGGAGGGACGAATGGAGACGTGTCGTCTTCAGCGATGAGAGTCGCTTCTGCCTTGGTGCCAATGATGGTCGTATGCGTGTTTGGCGCCGTGCAGGTGAGCGCCACAATCAGGACTGCATACGACCGAGGCACACAGGGCCAACACCCGGCATCATGGTGTGGGGAGCGATCTCCTACACTGGCCGTACACCATTGGTGATCGTCGAGGGGACACTGAATAGTGCACGGTACATCCAAACCGTCATCGAACCCATCGTTCTACCATTCCTAGACGGGCAAGGGAACTTGCTGTTCCAACAGGACAATGCACGTCCGCATGTATCCCGTGCCACCCAACGTGCTCTAGAAGGTGTAAGTCAACTACCCTGGCCAGCAAGATCTCCGGATCTGTCCCCCATTGAGCATGTTTGGGACTGGATGAAGCGTCGTCTCACGCGGTCTGCACGTCCAGCACGAACGCTGGTCCAACTGAGACGCCAGGTGGAAATGGCATGGCAAGCCGTTCCACAGGACTACATCCAGCATCTCTACGATCGTCTCCATGGGAGAATAGCAGCCTGCATTGCTGCGAAAGGTGGATATACACTGTACTAGTGCCGACATTGTGCATGCTCTGTTGCCTGTGTCTATGTGCCTGTGGTTCTGTCAGTGTGATCATGTGATGTATCTGACCCCAGGAATGTGTCAATAAAGTTTCCCCTTCCTGGGACAATGAATTCACGGTGTTCATATTTCAATTTCCAGGAGTGTATTATATGTTCATGGACTGTAGCTCCTTAATGGCCCTTTGTAGATAATTATGCTAGAACGTCGCTTTCACACTTGAATCAGTATCTGACTCATCCTTTAACTAGTCTAATTATGTTTCAAATTTTCAGAAAGAAAAGCCCACATTCATTCCACTCATCAGTAATGATGGTGTGTATGGCCGAAATTGAGAAAACCTTTCTCTACTCTATCATATTATTTTCTCTCAACCCTTCACAATACATGTGCATTTAAAATATTTGCCTCTCTATATCTACTTATATAATAAATAATTATAATAATACAATGATATTATATATAATATTATTAAATTCGATCTTGAATGAGATTTTCACTCTGCAACGGAGTGTGTGAAAATATCAAACTTCCTGGCAAGTTAAAAATTGTGTGCTGGACCAAGACTCGAACTTGGGACCTTTGCCTTTCGCAGGCAAGTGCTCTACCAACTGAGCTACCCAAGCATGACTCACGACCCGAATTAAAGCTGTGAGGACGGGTCGTGAGTCGTGCTTGGATAGCTCAGTTGGTAGAGCACTTGCCTGCGAAAGGCAAAGGTCCCAAGTTCGAGTCTCGGTCCGGCACACAGGTTTAATCTGCCAGGAAGTTTCAACTTTCAAATTCGATCTTGTTGATGGTAAACACAACATACATCTATAAAATATTTGAAGATTACAAGGGTATACATCTACATAAAAGAACTGAAGTTACAAAAGGATGCAATTACATAAAATATATGAAGTTTACGAAAGTATACATGTACACAAAACATCGGAAATTTACTAGGTACATATTACATCAGGCAGTAGATTCAGTATTGACAAGCAAGTGACATTGAGATAATGTTTCTTGCCACTTCTAGAGATCATTTTGTTCCTTGTAGAACCTTGTATGAAATACATTTTTCCAGTACTATGGCTGCATCCTAACCGTTATTTGTGGGCTGTAATATACAGTTCCCATTGTACTCCTACACTTATTTGTGGACTGTAATATACAGTTCCCAGCTTACACGTACACTTATTTGTGACCTGTAGTGTGCTGTTCCTGTAGGTTGAGTGGCTGTGAGGACCACAGCTAGCTTCTCTTTTGACGTGTTAGAGAAGTATGTAATGACTTTGATGATGGTTCTAGTTGAAGTGTAGCTGGAGAATGGGGGATGAGCTTTGCTCACAGTGTTTCACGGTAGATGATCAATTAGATATGTGTCTGTACAGAAATCAGCACGACTTCCATGGTAGTACTCTATTAACAGAGTGTTTGCTTTGGTGGCGTAACAAATCATGGGTCTGCTGGGGATCATAGACCCTCATTCTTGGATACTCATGTTATGAAGACCAGCAGCAGTTTTATGTTGATGCTTACTACACTCCTGGAAATGGAAAAAAGAACACATTGACACCGGTGTGTCAGACCCACCATACTTGCTCCGGACACTGCGAGAGGGCTGTACAAGCAATGATCACACGCACGGCACAGCGGACACAGCAGGAACCGCGGTGTTGGCCGTCGAATGGCGCTAGCTGCGCAGCATTTGTGCACCGCCACCGTCAGTGTCAGCCAGTTTGCCGTGGCATACGGAGCTCCATCGCAGTCTTTAACACTGGTAGCATGCCGCGACAGCGTGGACGTGAACCGTATGTGCAGTTGACGGACTTTGAGCGAGGGCGTATAGTGGGCATGCGGGAGGCCGGGTGGACGTACCGCCGAATTGCTCAACACGTGGGGCGTGAGGTCTCCACAGTACATCGATGTTGTCGCCAGTGGTCGGCGGAAGGTGCACGTGCCCGTCGACCTGGAACCGGACCGCAGCGACGCACGGATGCACGCCAAGACCGTAGGATCCTACGCAGTGCCGTAGGGGACCGCACCGCCACTTCCCAGCAAATTAGGGACACTGTTGCTCCTGGGGTATCGGCGAGGACCATTCGCAACCGTCTCCATGAAGCTGGGCTACGGTCCCGCACACCGTTAGGCCGTCTTCCGCTCACGCCCCAACATCGTGCAGCCCGCCTCCAGTGGTGTCGCGACAGGCGTGAATGGAGGGACGAATGGAGACGTGTCGTCTTCAGCGATGAGAGTCGCTTCTGCCTTGGTGCCAATGATGGTCGTATGCGTGTTTGGCGCCGTGCAGGTGAGCGCCACAATCAGGACTGCATACGATCGAGGCACACAGGGCCAACACCCGGCATCATGGTGTGGGGAGCGATCTCCTACACTGGCCGTACACCACTGGTGATCGTCGAGGGCACACTGAATAGTGCACGGTACATCCAAACCGTCATCGAACCCATCGTTCTGCCATTCCTAGACCGGCAAGGGAACTTGCTGTTCCAACAGGACAATGCACGTCCGCATGTATCCCGTGCCACCCAACGTGCTCTAGAAGGTGTAAGTCAACTACCCTGGCCAGCAAGATCTCCGGATCTGTCCCCCATTGAGCATGTTTGGGACTGGATGAAGCGTCGTCTCACGCGGTCTGTACGTCCAGCACGAACGCTGGTCCAACTGAGGCGGCAGGTGGAAATGGCATGGCAAGCCGTTCCACAGGACTACATCCAGCATCTCTACGATCGTCTCCATGGGAGAATAGCAGCCTGCATTGCTGCGAAAGGTGGATATACACTGTACTAGTGCCGACATTGTGCATGCTCTGTTGCCTGTGTCTATGTGCCTGTGGTTCTGTCAGTGTGATCATGTGATGTATCTGACCCCAGGAATGTGACAATAAAGTTTCCCCTTCCTGGGACAATGAATTCACGGTGTTCTTATTTCAATTTCCAGGAGTGTATTTGACAGGCAGAGTTCTACATGTTGATACTATTGGGTGAGCATTTAAGTTGAGATGTTACAGAATTTTTTGTGGTAATTTGGCATAGTTGACTTTTCACATCTCAGGAGAGGATTTTGGAACGTGAATTTTCATTCTTCTAGCCCAGGTCTTCTTTCTGCTCCCTCATGGTCTTCTCTTCATTTATTGCAGCAACTTATATTCTTCTTGCTTGTATTTCCATCCTTCTTGGGCTGGCATAGGGTGTAATCTCATAATAAGAGAGTTGACGATATTGGATAACTTTGCCAGATTTTATGTGAGATTTTGCTAGGACTGAACAGACGTCTTTGGTGACCTTGGTAACTCTTTGCTCCACATCATTCCATTGTGTAGCGCTTTTTCCCCATATCTGCTGTTACATGGATTTATTGTTTTTCATCGGTTGCAGAAGGCTGTTGTCTTCCAGTGTGGTTCCTTTTTGAAGTAACCACGCCACTCGTTCTTGACTTCATTTACCTTCATACTGCCCCTTTTTGATCCATTGCTTGTATTTTATTGCTCGTAAACTATCATGTCATTTGCTACCCGTCTCCTCCACCCTTTACTTGTGCTGTCTGCTTGATGTTCTATTTTGTTGTACCATGGTCATTGCGCCCCTGGCTCGACGTTCCAACAGAGTTCTCCTCTTGTATGCGTCTGCATTTCGTGTTTCCAATTTTGTATACAAAGTTTATACTTAATCTGTGTGATAATCTAATTTTAAGTTACATGTCACTCTGAAAAATAAAGATTTTCATAATTGGCTATATGTAACATTGTTAACAGAATTTAATTCTATTACACCTTTTGCCCTTCATTTTAGACTTTATGTATAGGGAGGTTCATTCTTTAAGTCTGCATTCTATTTAATGGTGTCAGGTTTCCTCATCTTCCTAGTTCATAAGCTTTTGACTGAAGGCTGTTCATGATCATGGGTTTAGAGTTATAATTTGCTTGCTGTTAGTATATGTTTAGTGTTTGTACTTAATTACTAGCCCTACATGCTCTCAAAGTTCTTTGTTACTCATTGATCGTGTCTTTTCTCCATCCACATTGACGATCGTCCAGCAGCTCTCCACCTGTACGTTTCTTTTATCCGAAATAGTTTTCTACCGCCTCTTCCTGGAATATTAGTAGAATTGGATGTTTTTCCTTTATTTTGGTCTAATTGTCCAACTGATTCATGTACCTGTATTTTTACTTACTCCGTTGGTTTTATATATTACTCTGTTACCTTCTTCTCAAATTCTCTTATTTATATACACATTCCCTTTTTTCCATTCTCTATTTGGCTCATGTCTACCTACAAAATAGAAATCGATTAGGTTTGCTTACATTATGTGTATTCATCTACAGGTACACTTGTGGCGTCATGTATTGTCTCTGGTTTCGTTTCTGAACTGCTGTTCCTAACCTAATCCTCCTTAGTCTCAATTTCCCATCCTATAAGGTAGTTTTGCTTCTGTATTAACCCTACTCTATTTTCGCCTATGCATAACAATTCATTTGCGGTCCACCCCACTCAATATATTAATAATTATAATTAAGGTCCTCACACACTGAAAAGTCCTGTTATGTACTGGGATCTGATATCCTTTGCTATGAGCCCATAACTCTTTTACACCCCTCATCACTATCTGCGAACAAACACATACTTCACATATTATGGCCATGTGCGGATTGGGTCCACCGACCTTCTTTTAAATTACTATGACAACTATTCCTACCATTTCATACAGCGAGCTCTTGACTTTGGTCTCTCAACCTTTATTTAATTACACGTCTGTTAAACTGTTGGAAACAATCTTAACATCTGATAGACTGTTCTTATTCAAATCAAGTCTCCATTCTGTGTTATGTAGCTCCGATGCAATTGTTGTAATTGGTCCTTGGTATCCTGGCACTATGATGGAGCCATGTATAGACAGGTATTGTCCTGTTGAAACGTGGCACCACAGTACCGTAGCATGAGAGGCAACACTTGAAGACACAGAATGTCATTGGCATAACATTGTGTCTTCAAAGTTTCTTGTCTCAACCAGCCGTGATCTGAAGTCATACCTAATGGCTCCCCGCACCCACAGTGCCCCTGGAGTAACTCTGCTCGGCCTCTCCAAAACACAGCAAGGAATGGACCTCTTCCCAGGCCCTCACCATAATCGCCTACAATGGTCATCCACGGTACTGTACAACCAGGCATCCCCTGCTTCCTGATCACAACACCACTTGAAAAGCAGCCGTTTGTGTTATAACGTTAGCAGCAGCCTACACATGGGACAGCAATTCCCTAGTCAGGCTTCTGCTAGTCTCTGGCCATTAGTGTGCTGTGACACAGAATGTGTTAGGGAATCCATTACATCTTGTTCCCGGATGGCAGGCGGGGATGTGAAGGCATTATCATAGCCTTGGAGCACAGTACGGAGACCCTCCCTTGACGTGGTCAGAACTTTATCTCATACAGTCCAACATCAGGCCACTGTCATGTCTGAACACCCCATAAATCTGACTATTGCACGATTTGACCAGCGGGCCAGATACAGACCCACAATGAGGACCCTTTCAAACTCTGTCAGGCACTGACAAAGCTGTCTCACACAAGTGTCCTCCACAGTGATCACTCAACATCTGAAGCTGTTCACGCCAATTATGTACCCTGTCAGGCCCTGTGACAACAGGAAACACGGACTGCACTAACGCACTCTGGTGGCCGCACTACCTGTCACGAACGAATACCGCTCTAATAACTTATAAGGTGTGTAAGTGTACAAAGTTACAATAACACCCGACTATGTCTCCTCGATCCTTCACTTATTTATTGGTACACAGTGTAGTTCATACAGCAAGTTTTGCAGAAATACATGCAGTACGACCGAAAAGTCCGACGCTGCCACGGTCATAGCGACATGTATGAGAATAGCGACGAAAGCGGCCATTAGTGTTTAAAGCAAAGTTTGACTGATACCTTTAATATTCCACCAGGTGGATTTCGAAAGTTTTTTCATCACGTTGGAATTATAAAATTCTACTTGGAGTCACTTAAATAACCGTTTCATTGTGACTGCCCTCCGCGATTTTAGAAATTATGAAGGACTGTTGCTTACGCCTTCTGCCCTGTTGGAACAAAAAATTCCCTTATGAACTCAAAATTTATTTTAATATTCCCTATTTGTTAATGCATTAAGCCCGAGCACAACAAGAAGAATGTAAATAATAAATATATTGAAATATATAAGTTTTCTATGTAGGTAACCGCAGCATAATCTATGCATGTTAAAATTTTTTAAAAATATTTTTGTGGTAAAATATTCTAAAATACTAAAGAGACCGCTTGTAACTGCTAATCCTCATTTATTGTGGAATCACGGTACAGCAGATTTCGCGATAATGATTCTAATCTTCATGTGAAATTTACGGCAACATACATACACTATGACTTTTTAGCGGATAAGTCTCCACACGATGTTATTACTTCCTTGCAGCAGCCGAGAGAGCTGTTTTTCTAAGTAGCATCAGGAGTTCATCTCCGGTAAGTTGCTACCACTTTATATTTACCGGATCTGATACTACGATTTCGTGTTCTTCCATCTGTTCACCCTATTTTTCAGACTCAAATCAGAATGTCCCTCGGTGACAACCAGTAATTATCTGAGATTACTGATGATTCTTTCAACATCCATTGCATTTGATGATACCAGAATATGTGCCTTATGGAATAGTGGAAGATCGTATTGGTTTAATGGCTCAATGTAATTCAGCCAACTGAGTAGTTGTCTATCTCTTTCATAGTAATGTATGGACATTCTATTTTACGCTATGACACTAAGGCGCTGCTGCATTCTGTTTTATAGCTTATTACGTACAATAGGCCTATTTCAGTGTGACTGGCATCTTCATATTATCTGTGGAAATGCATAATGTGCTAGAATATTTCAAATTTTGAAGTAGGTAACTTTAGGTATTACAGTATTATGATTTGCTACATACGATGGTACATCAGGTGATCTTGATATCCATATGACTTCGATGTCTCAATTGCTGTCACACTGCTATATACGTTTGCTCCTTTGATGTTTGTGGAGTCATTGTAGGTGTTAAACTTTTACTGGAGCAGTTATTTGTAAAGGTGTCGAATTATGAAAGTGTATTTCAGAACGACGTTACTTGTTAGCTGTATTGGCAGTTGAGTTAGTGAGGTTATATGGCTACAGGCTGTTTGTTTCTATGGTATCCTATTAGGTCATGTCTTCGTTCTTACCAGCTCTATTATATTATTTATATGATTCGTGTTTATGTGGCTCCACGTTCTTATTTTTTTTATTGGTTATGCCGTATAGTGTTGTAGTGCACGAGGTTTATGACAACTTCACAATGTTGTTTTATTCTTAACCATATGCTTATCAGTGGTTACTTTTAATTTCATAGTAACATGATCTCTGATATGTATATAGGTTTTTGTTTTTGTACTCACCTCCCGTTTGAAAGGATAATTTCAACGAAATTTTCTATTGAACGTTTGTGTTTCAAATTGATATATTCATTTAGAATTTCTTGAGGGTGGTTTTGTGTGTGTGAATGTAGTTTGATCTTTTCAAGAATATTCATTAGTGCTCCTTTTTATTCAACGTGTAAAACCTTGACAGTATCGTCTGCTGTGAGTCGTTCTGTCTTTAAATAGTGGAAGAATGTTGATGGCTACTGTCGCTTGCTCTGATGTGTTCACGGTAGTGAATATTGAAATTGCTTCCAGTTTGACCCATATAAAGTTTAACAGATGCTACACATTGAATTTTATATATGCCTCGATTTGAATATACGGTTGGTTTTGTTTGCTCAGAGTGTAGTAGTGTTGGAAGATTGTGTCGTGCATGGTGCGCAAATTTTATGTTAGTGTGCTTTACTAACGCGTTAATTGTCTGGGATATCTTTTGTAGGTATAGTAGACACTATTAGCTTTCTTTTATTTAATGGCCTCTAATTCGTATGTACACCACTGGCCATTAAAATTGCTACACCAAGAAGAAATGCAGATGATAAATGGGTATTCATTGGACAAATATATTATACCAGAACTGACATGTGATAAAATTTACACGCAATTTGGGTGGATATATCCTGAGAAATCAGTACCCAGAATAACCACCTCTGGCCGTAATAACGGCCTTGATACACCTGGGCATCGAGTCAAACAGAGCTTGGATGGTGTGTACAGCTGCCCATGCAGCTTCAACACGATACCACAGTTCATCAAGAGTAGTGACTGGCGTATTGTGACGAGCTAGTTGCTCGGTCACCATTGACCAGACTTTTCAATTGGTGAGAGATCTGGAGAATGTGCTGGCCAGGGCAGCAGTAGAACATTTTCCGTATCCAGAAAGGCCCGTACACGACCTGCAGCGTGCAGTCGTGCATTATCCTGCTGAAATGTAGGGTTTTGCAGGGATCGAATGAAGGGTAGAGCCACGGGTCGTAGCACAGCTGAAATGTAACGTCCAATGTCCAAAGTGCCGTCAGTGCGAACAAGAGGTGACCGAGACGTGAAACCAATGGCACCCCATACCATCACGCCGGGTGATACGCCAGTATGGCGATGAAAAATACACGCTTCCAATATGCGTTCACCGCGATGTCGCCAAACACGGTGCGACCATCATGATGCTGTAAACAGAACCTGGATTCATCCGAAAAAATGACGTTTTGCCGTTCGTGCACCCAGGTTCGTCGTTGAGTACACCATCGCAGGCGCTCCTGTCTGTGATGCAGCGTCAAGGGTAACGGCAGCCGCGGTCTGCGAGCTGATAGTCCATGATGCAGCAAAGGTCGCCGACCGGAGTGGCCGTGCGGCTCTAGGCGCTACAGTCTGGAGCCGAGCGACCGCTACGGTCGCAGGTTCGAATCCTGCCTCGCGCATGGATGTGTGTGATGTCCTTAGGTTAGTTAGGTTTAATTAGTTCTGAGTTCTAGGCGACTGATGACCTCAGAAGTTAAGTCGCATAGTGCTCAGAGCCATTTGCAAACTGTTCGTGCAGTTGGTTGTTGTCTTGCAAACGTCCCCATCTGGTGACTCAGGGATTGAGACGTGGCTGCACGATCCGTTACAGCCATGAGGATAAGATGCCTGTCATCTCGACTGCTAGTGATACGAGACCGTTGTGATCCAGCACGGCGTTCCGTAATACCCTCCTGAACCCACCGATTCCATATTCTGGTAACAGTCATTGGATACCGACCGACCAACGCGAGCAGCAATGTCGCGATACGATAAACCACAATCGCGATAGGCTACAATCCGACCTCTATCAAAGTCGGAAACGTGATGGTACGCATTTCTCCTCCTTACACGAGGCATCACAACAACGTTTCGCCAGGCAACGCCGGTCAAATGCTGTCTGTGTATGAGAAATCGGTTGGAAAGTTTCCTCATGTCAGCACGTTGTTGGTGTCGCCACCGGCGCCAGCCTCGTGTGAATGCTCTGAAAAGCTAATCATTTGCATATCACAGCATCTTCTTCCTGTCGGTTAAATTTCGCGTCTGTAGCACGTCATCTTCGTGGTGTAGCAATTTTTAATGGTCAGTAGTGTATGTATGAACCACACCCGAAAGTGTGATTCGTTATCACAAAACCGACGGCATCTCGATTCTACAACAAGCGAGGCTTAGCAGCAAGAAGCGGACTCTACAATTTTTAGATTTTACGACAGAAATTTTTAAACACATTTTTTGACTGAAAAGAAAGCAGTTGCCGTCGGCAGTCTGACGCAGCGGCGGACGCGCCTGCCGGTCCAGCGCCCAGCGCCTCGCGCCGCCCTTAGCCGACTGCAGATGCAAATGCAGGCGAGGCGAGGCGTCGTGCCGCGCCCAGCTGGGCCTCAGAGGCTGCGGACGCCTCGGGGCGACCCCTCCCGCCCGGCCCACGAGACCACACATGCAGGCTCCGCCCTCTGGCCTCGGCGTCATCTCGAGCGCGTCATTGCGAATGGCGCTAAAATGCACACCGCCGCGCGCGAAATGAGCATCCTTGCAGATCGAGCGCGGTTACCTCGCCAGATTTCTAGGAAGTACTGGTAAGACACTGCATGCACCCAAGGATGCATCGGGCTGTTTCGGCTGGTTTTTGCAGTGGCTTAAGTTGATGACGAGGTTACTACGCAAAGAGATAATTTTGTACAGAGTACAGTTACGAGTAGTGGGGAGGGGGGGGAGGGGAGGTGTGTGACAGTTTTTTGCTGTCTCTCTCCTCTACCGCTCCAAATACAGCTTGCCATCACCCCAGTTTCAACGTACCACAGACGTGTACGACAATACTAACAGGACAATATATCAATGTTATAATAATAAATTGTTTGAGACTTCCTGGCAGATTAAAACTGTGTGCCGGACCGAGACTCGAACTCGGGATCGCTGCCTTTCGCGGGCAAGTACTCTACCAACTGAGCTACCCAAGCACGACTCACGCCCCGTCCTCACAGCATTACTTCTGCCAGTACCTCGTCTCCTACCTTCCAAACTTTACAGAAGCTCTCCTGCGAACCTTGCAGAACTAGCACTCCTGAAAGAAAGGATATTGCGGAGACATGGCTTAGCCACAGCCTGGGGGATGTTTCCAGAATGAGATTTTCACTCTGCAGCGGAGTGTGCGCTGATATGAAACTTCCTGGAAGATTTAAACTGTGTGCCGGACCGAGACTCGAACTCGGGACCTTTGCCTTTCGCGGGCAAGTGCTCTACCAACTGAGCTACCCAAGCACGACTCACGCCCCGTCCTCACAGCTTTACTTCTGCCAGTACCTCGTCTCCTACTTTCCAAACTTTACAGAAGCTCTCCTGCGAACCTTGCAGAACTAGCACTCCTGAAAGAAAGGATATTGTGGAGACATGGCTTAGACACAGCCTCGGAGATGTTTCCAGAATGAGATTTTCACTCTGCAGTGGAGTGTGCGCTGATATGAAACTTCCCGGCAGATTAAAACTGTGTGCCGGACCGAGACTCGAACTCGGGACCTTTGCCTTTCGCGGGCAAGTGCTCCACCATCTGAGCTACCCAAGCACGACTCACGCCCCGTCCTCACAGTTTTACTTCTGCCAGTACCTCGTGTCTTGCGTTCTAAACAGACGTAAAGCTGTGAGGACGGGGCGTGAGTCATGCTTGGGTAGCTCAGTTGGTGGAGCACTTGCCCGTGAAAGGCAAAGGTCCCGAGTTCAAGTCTCGGTCCGGCACACAGTTTCAATCTGCGAGGAAGTTTCATATCAGCGCATACTCCGCTGCAGAGTGAAAATCTCACTCTGGAATAAGTTGTTTGATTACAATAAAACGGTGGTCGTCAAACTGCGGTCTGGCAATCAATTATTCGTGTGGCCCGCGTTGCTCGGCCGTATTTTATAATGATATGCATCCAGCGACTAACAGCCGAATCCAAAAATAGCCTAATAAGCCGAAAATTAGTTTGAAATAAACAAAAATCCGTAAAACAAAAGAACAGTGTGCCTGTTGCCGTTGTGGTCTTCAGTCCGAAGACTGGTTTGATGCAGTTCTCCATGTTACTCTATCCTTTTTGAGCGTCTTCGGCTCCAAATAACTACTGCAATTTAGGTTGGTTGGTTGGTTTGGGGAAGGAGATCAGACAGCGAGGTCATCGGTCTCATCGGATTAGGGAAGGACGGGGAAGGAAGTCGGCCGTGCCCTTTGAAAGGAACCATCCCGGCATTTGCCTGGAGCGATTTAGGGAAATCACGGAAAACCTAAATCAGGATGGCCGGACGCGGGATTGAACCGTCGTCCTCCCGAATGCGAGTCCAGCGTCTAACCACTGCGCCACCTCGCTCGGTACTGCAATTTACATCCTTCTGAATCTGATTGAAGTATTCATCTCTTAGTATCAAAAAAAAAATGGTTCAAATGGCTCTGAGCACTATGGGACTTAACTTCTGAGGTCATCAGTCCCCTAGACGTAGAAATACTTAAACCTAACTAACCTAAGGACATCATACACATCCATGCCCGAGGCAGGATTCGAACCTCCGACCGTAGCGGTCGCGCGGTTCCAGACTATAGCGCCTCTTAGTATCCCTCTACAATTTTTACCCCCTCCCCATTTTCTCTCCAGTACTAAACTGGTAATCCCTTGGCGTCTCAGAATCTATCCTCTCAACCGACCCCTTCTACTAGTCATGTTGTGCCTCAAATTTCTTTTCTCCCCAGACGTATTCAGTACCTCCTCATTAGTTACATGCTGTACCCACCTAATCAGCATTCTTCTCTAGCACCGCATTTCAAAAGCTTCTATTCTTTTCTTGTCTAAACTGTTTATCGTTCGTGTTTCATTTCCATACGTGGCTACACTCCATACAATTTCTTTCAAAAAAGACTTCCTAACTCTCACTTACATCCGATTTTAACAAATTCCTCTTCTTCAGAAACGCTTTCCTTGCCATTGACAGCCTATATTTTATATCCTCTCTACTTCGACCATCATCAGTTATTTTACTACCTAAATAGCAAAATTCGACAACTAATTTAAGTGTATAATTTTCTAATGTAATTCCTTCAGCATCACCTGATTTAATTCGACTACATTCCATTATCCTTGTTTTGCTTTTTTTGATATTCATCTTATATCTTCCTTTCAAGACATTGCCCATTCCACTCAACTACTCTTTGAAATTCTTTGCTGGTTCTGATAGAATTACAATGTCATCGGCAAATCTCTGTCATCGACAAAAATCAAGCTTTTTATTTCGTCTTCCTGAATTTTAATTCCTACTCCAAATTTTCTTTGGTTTCCTTTATTGCTTGCTCAGTATACTGATTGAAAAACGTCTGGGATATACAACAATCCTGTCTCACTCCCTTCTCAATCATTGCTTCCCTTTCATCCCCCTCAAGTCATGTAACTGGCGTCTCGTTACTGCACAAGTTGAAAATAGCTTTGCGCGCCCTGTATTTTACCCTGCTACCTACAGTAATGCAAAGAACACTGTCAAAAGCTTTCTCTAAGTCTACAAATGCTATAAACGTAGGTTTGTCTTTCCTTATCCTATCTTCTAAAATAAGTCATACGGTCAGTATTGCCTCGCGTGTTCCTACATATCTTCGAAAAACAAACTGATCTTCCCCGAGGTCGGCTTATACCAGTTTTCCATTCTTCTGTAAAGAATTGATGTACTCGCTATTCAGCGCTAAATATGAAATCGTTCTACCGATAAGTAACGGAAGTATCCATAAATAACGTTAAGAGCTTCTTAAGAGTGTAGTATCCTGCCCGGTAACAAACAAAAATACTTACAGACAGTAATATTTTAAGAAGTGCTTAATTTTAATTGATGTTGGTGAATTTGGCCATGAGTTAAGTAAATTAGGCCATTAACTCCAGCGGCAGAGGTGTAAGACCCCGACCACTGCAGAGTTTGAGGATGTGAGAAGGGGAACGTTTTATTGTTTGTCTACCAGTACTCACATCTCATAGGCGTGCGCGACTCGCACTGATAAGCTACAATGACATAAACTTTTGACACGAGGAAACATGGATTAGTGAATTGGCATTACACAGATGAACATCTTCAAATGCAGTACTTATTTGTAACATGGAACATTAAAGTAATTAAGGCAGTTGTAATACAATGCAGTGAGTAGAAGAAAACTATATGAAACTTTTGTGATGGTGTTTAATAGTCAATAGTGCACTTAAATACACCGAAGAGCCAAAGAAACTGGTACATCAGCCTAATATCGTCTAGGGTTCCCGCGAGCACGCAGAAGTGCGGCAACATGACGCGTCAGGGACTCGACTAATGTCTGAAGTAGTGCTGGAGGGAACTGACATCATGAATCTTCCAGGGTTCTCCATAAGAGTGCGCGGGGGTGGAGATCTCTTCTGCAGAGCACGCTGCAAGGGAATTCGGTGGCCAGCGGAAGTGTTTAAACTCAGAAGAGTGTTCCTGGAGCCACTCTGTAGCAATTCTGGACGTGTGGGGTGTCGCGTTGTCCTGCCGGAATTACCGAAGAGCGTCGGAAAGCACAATGGACATGAATGGATGCAGGTGATCAGACAGGATGCTTATGCACGTGTCACCTGTCAGAGTCGTATCTACACGTATCAGGGGTCCCACATCACTCCAGCTACATTCGCCCCTCACCATCACAGAGCCTCCACCAGATTGAACAGTCCCCTGCTAACATGCAGGGTCCATGGATTCATAATGTTGTCTCCATACCTGTACACGTCCATCCGCTGGGTACAATTTGAAACGAGATTCGTCCACCAGGCAACATGTTTCCAGTTATCAACAGTCCAATGTCGGTGTTGACGGGTCCAGGCGAGGGGTAAAGCTTTGTGTCGTGCAGTCATCAAGGGTACACGTGTGGGCCTTCGGCTTCGAGAGCCCATGTCGATGGTGTTTCGTTGAACGGTTCGCACGCTGACGCTTGTTGAGGGCCCAGCATTGAAATCTGCAGCAATTTGCGGAAGGGTTGCACTTCTGTCACGTTCAACGATTATCTTCAGTCGTCGTTGGTCCCGTTCTTGCAGAATCTTTTTCCGGCCGCATCGATGTCAGAGGTTTGATGTTTTACGGGATTCCTTATGTTCACGACACATTCGTGAAATGGTCGTACGGGAAAATTCCCACTTCGTCGCTACCTCGGAGATGCTGTGCCCCATCACTTGTCCGCCGACTGTAACACCACGTTCAGACTCACTTAAATCTTGATAACCTGCCATTGTAACAACAGTAACCTATCTGACAACTGCGCCAGACACTTGTTGTCTTATATAGGCGTTGCCGACCACAGCGCCGTATTCTGCCTGTTTACATGTCTCTGTATTTGAATACGCATGACTATACCAATTTCTTTGGCGCTTCAGTGTATGCGCAATACTATTACCAATCAGTCATTCGCACACATAGAAAAAAACAAGAAAACTTAAGCACGTAACTACCGGGTGATCAAAAAAGTCAGTATAAATTTGAAAACTGAATAAATCATGGAATAATGTATATAGAGAGGTACAAATTGACACACATGCTTGGAATGACATGGGGTTTTATTAGAACCAAAAAAATACAAAAGTTCAAAAAATGTCCGACAGATAGCGCTTCATCTGATCAGAATAGCAATAATTAGCATAACAAAGAAAACAAAGCAAAGATGATGTTCTTTACAGGAAATGCTCACTATGTCCACCATCATTCCTCAACAATAGCTGTAGTCGAGGAATAATGTTGTGAACAGCACTGTAAAGCATGTCCGGAGCTATGGTGAGGCATTGGCGTCGGATGTTGTCTTTCAGCATCCCTAGAAATGTCGGTGCTCCCTGCCGCCGTTGGATAAGCAGCTGCAGCAGCAAGTCGTATACTCTTAGCTCACTTATTTGTTACATAGTTTAATTCTTAATTTCTTTGCGTGTTTTTGGTATTTGCATTGTTTAATTCATAAATTTCGGGCTTATTATAGTATTTGAGAGTTGTAGCACCGCGTTTTAGTACCTGAATAGTGTAAAATCGCGTAGTCTCCTTCCGCCGCCGAGCAGTGTGTCAGCAGTGCTCAAGTAGCAGCATTACTACATTTACTAGGCAATCTTGTATTTTAATAACCGTTTAAATTTTGTGTCGAATTGTCTGTGCTCTCTGTAGATTAGTTCAGACGTTCTTCGCACAACAGTTTTTAGCATGGATAGGGACTGCAACTGCTGTGTTCGGATGCAGGCTGAGTTGGCATCCCTTCGCTCCCAGCTTCAGGCAGTGTTGGCTTCGGTCACACAGCTTGAGGCTGTTGCCAATGGGCATCACTGTGGGGGTCCGGTTGGGGGTTTGTCGGAGACGGCCAGCTCATCCCACGCATCCCCAGATCGGACTACGACTGTGGCTGCCCGGGATACTGCCCACATTGAGGCTGATCCCTCACCTGTGGTAGAGTGGGAGGTCGTCTCGAGGTGTGGCAGGGGGCGAAAGACATTCCGGAGGGCTGAATGGAAGGCCTCTCCAGTTTGTCTGACGAACCGGTTACAGGCTCTGTCTCAGGTTGACACTGATCTTCGGCCGGACATGGCTGCTTGTCCTGTTCCAGAGGTTGCCCCTCAGTCTGCAAGATCCGGGCGGTCGCAGAGGGTGGGCTTACTGGTAGTTGGGAGCTCCAACGTCAGGCGCGTGGTGGGGCCCCTTAGGGATATGACAGCAGAGACGGGAAGAAAACCAATGTGCACTCCGTGTGCATACCGGGGGGAGTCATTCCAGATGTGGAAAGGGTCCTTCCGGATGCCATGAAGGGTACAGGGTGCACCCATCTGCAGGTGGTCGCTCATGTCGGCACCAATGATGTGTGTCGCTATGGATCAGAGGAAATCCTCTCTGGCTTCCGGCGGCTATCTCATATGGTGAAGACTGCCAGTCTCGCCAGCGGGATGAAAGCAGAGCTCACCATCTGCAGCATCGTCGACAGGACTGACTGCGGACCTTTGGTACAGAGCCGAGTGGAGGGTCTGAATCAGAGGCTGAGACGGTTCTGCGACCGTGTGGGCTGCAGATTCCTCTACTTGCGCCATAGGGTGGTGGGGTTTCGAGTTCCGCTGGATGGGTCAGGAGTCCACTACACGCAGCAATTGGCTACACGGGTAGCAGGGGTTGTGTGGCGTGGACTGGGCGGTTTTTTAGGTTAGATGGCCTCGGGCAACTACAGAAAGGGCAGCAGCCTCAAAGGGTGCGGGGCAAAGTCAGGACATGCGGGGGCCAAGCAGCAATCGGTATTGTAATTGTAAACTGTCGAAGCTGCGTTGGTAAAGTACCGGAACTTCAAGCGCTGATAGAAAGCACCGAAGCTGAAATCGTTATAGGTACAGAAAGCTGGCTGAAGCCAGAGATAAATTCTGCCGAAATTTTTACAAAGGCACAGACGGTGTTTAGAAAGGATAGATTGCATGCAACCGGTGGTGGCGTGATTGTCGCTGTTAGTAGTAGTTTATCCTGTAGTGAAGTAGAAGTGGATAGTTCCTGTGAATTATTATGGGTGGAGGTTACACTCAACAACCGAGCTAGGTTAATAATTGGCTCCTTTTACCGAGCTCCCGACTCAGCAGCATTAGTGGCAGAACAACTCAGAGAAAATTTGGAATACATTTCATATAAATTTTCTCAGCATGTTATAGTCTTAGGTGGAGATTTCAATTTACCAGATATAGACTGGGGCACTCAGATGTTTAGAACAGGTGGTAGGGACAGAGCATCGTGTGACATTATACTGAGTGCACTATCCGAAAATTATCTTGAGCAATTAAACAGAGAACCGACTCGTGGAGATAACATCTTGGACCTACTGATAACAAACAGACCCGAACTTTTCGACTCTGTAAGTGCAGAACAGGGAATCAGTGATCATAAGGCCGTTGCAGCATCCCTGAATATGGAAGTTAATAGGAATATAAAAAAAGGAAGGAAGGTTTATCTGTTTAGCAAGAGTAATAGAAGGCAGATTTCAGACTACCTAACAGATCAAAACGAAAATTTCTGTTCCGACACTGACAATGTTGAGTGTTATGGAAAAAGTTCAAGGCAATCGTAAAATGCGTTTTAGACATATACGTGCCGAGTAAAACTGTGAGGAATGGCAAAAACCCACCATGGTTCAACAACAAAGTTAGGAAACTACTGCGAAAGCAAAGAGAGCTTCACTCCAAGTGTAAACGCAGCCAAAACCTCTCAGACAAACAGAAGCTAAACGATGTCAAAGTTAGCGTAAGGAGGGCTATGCGTGAAGCGTTCAGTGAATTCGAAAGTAAAATTTTATGTACCGACTTGACAGAAAATCCTAGGAAGTTCAGGTCTTACTTTAAATCAGTAAATGGCTCGAAACAGCATATCCAGACACTCCGGGATGATGATGGCATTGAAACAGAGGATGACACGCGTAAAGCTGAAATACTAAACACCTTTTTCTGAAGCTGTTTCACAGAGGAAGACCGCACTGCAGTTCCTTCTCTAAATCCTCGCACAAACGAAAAAATGGCTGACATCGATATAAGTGTCCACGGAACAGAAAAGCAACTGGAATCACTCAACAGAGGAAAGTCCACTGGACCTGACGGGATACCAATTCGATTCTACACAGAGTACGCGAAAGAACTTACCCCCCTTCTAACAGCCATGTACCGCAAGTCTCTAGAGGAACGGAAGGTTCCAGATGATTGGAAAAGAGCACAGATAATCCCAAACTTCAAGAAGGGTCGTCGAGCAGATGCGCAAAACTATAGACCTATATCTCTGACGTCGGTCTGTTGTAGAATTTTAGAACATGTTTTTTGCTCGCGTATCATGTCGTTTTTGGAAACCCAGAATCTACTCTGTAGGAATCAACATGGATTCCGGAAACAGCGATCGTGTGAGACCCAACTCGCTTTATTTGTTCATGAGACCCAGAAAATATTAGATACAGGCTCCCAGGTAGATGCCATTTTCCTTGACTTCCGGAAAGCGTTCGATACGGTTCCGCACTGTCGCCTGATAAACAAAGTAAGAGCCTACGGAATAACAAACCAGCTGTGTGGCTGGATTGAAGAGTTTTTAGCAAACAGAACACAGCATGTTGTTATCAATGGAGAGACGTCTACACACGTTAAAGTAACCTCTGGTGTGCCACAGGGGAGTGTTATGGGACCATTGCTTTTCACAATATATATAAATGACCTAGTAGATAGTGTCGGAAGTTCCATGCGTCTTTTCGCCGATGATGCTGTAGTATACAGAGAAGTTGCAGCGTTAGAAAACTGTAGCGAAATGCAGGAAGATCTGCAGCGGATAGGCACTTGGTGCAGGGAGTGGCAACTGACCCTTAACATAGGCAAATGTAATGTATTGCGAATACATAGAAAGAAGGATCTTTTATTGTATGATTATATGATAGCGGAACAAACACTGGTAGCAGTTACTTCTGTAAAATATCTGGGAGTATGTGTGCGGAACGATTTGAAGTGGAATGATCATATAAAATTAATTGTTGGTAAGGCGGGTACCAGGTTGAGATTCATTGGGAGAGTCCTTAGAACATGTACGCCATCAACAAAGGAGGCGGCTTACAAAACACTCGTTCGACCTATACTTGAGTGTTGCTCACCAGTGTGGGATCCGTTCCAGATCGGGTTGACGGAGGAGATATAGAAGATCCAAAGAAGAGTGGCGCGTTTCGTCACAGGGTTATTTGGTAACTGTGATAGCGTTACGGAGACGTTTAGCAAACTCAAGTGGCAGACTCTGCAAGAGAGGCGCTCTGCATCGCGGTGTAGCTTGCTGTCCAGGTTTCGAAAGGGTGCGTTTCTGGATGAGGTATCGAATATATTGCTTCCCCCTACTTATACCTCTCAAGGATATCACGAGTGAAAAATTGGAGAGATTCGAGCGCGCACGGAGGCTTTCAGACAGTCGTTCTTCCCGCGAACCATACGTGACTGGAACAGAAAAGGGAGGTAATGACAGTGGCACGTAAAGTGCCCTCCGCCACACACCGTTGGGTGGCTTGCGGAGTATAAATGTAGATGTAGATGTACACTTGCGACTCCAGGTAACCTCAAAGCCAATAATCGCACGGACTGAGGTCTGGGGACCTGTGAGGCCAAGCATGACGAAAGTGGCGGCTGAGCACACGATCATCACCAAACGACGCGTGCAAGAGATCTCTCACGCGTCTAGCAACATGGGGTGGAGCGTCATCCTGCATTAACATCGTACGTTCCAGCAGGTGTTTATCAAATGGTTCAAATGGCTCTGAGCACTATGGGACTTAACATCTATGGTCATCAGTCCCCTAGAACTTAGAACTACTTAAACCTAACTAACCTAAGGACACCACACAACACCCAGTCATCACGAGGCAGAGAAAATCCCTGACCCCGTCGGGAATCGAACCCGGGCGTGGGAAGCGAGAACGCTACCGCACGACCACGAGCTGTGGACGGTGTTTATCAGCCACGCTGGGGATGATGCGATTCTGTAACATATCGGCGTACCTCTCACCCGTAACGGTAGCAATTACAAAACCAGACTCACGCATTTCCTCGAAGAAAAAAGGCCCGATAACGGTAGATGTGATAAATCCAACCCATACCGTGACTTTCTCGTCGTGCAATGGAGTTTCCACGACAGTTCTAGGATTTTCGGTAGCCCAAATTCTGCAGTTGTGGGCGTTGACAGACCCTCGGAGCGTGAAATGAGCTTCGTCGGTCCACAACACGTTACTCAACCAATCGTCATCTTCCGCCATCTTTTGAAACGCCCACACCGCAAATGCCCTCCGCTTCACTAAATCGTCAGGTAACAGTTCATGATGCCAATGAATTTTGTACGGATAGCGTCGGAGGGTACGCGTAAGTGCCAATCAAACAGTAGTGTATGGAATGTCGGTGCGACGTGTGACTGCACGAGCGCTGACTTTCCCGTGCATAGATGAACCCGCTACATTCTCCATTTCTTCCTGAACTGTCTCAGCAGCATTACGCCTTGTGTCGGCCACTACGGGGTCTATCGTCTACATAACCCGTGGCTTCAAACTTCGAAATCAATCTCGCCACAGCTGCATTTGTAAACGGACCTTTACCCGTTCGAATCCCCTTCCTATGGCGATAGGATCGTAACGCTGAAGTAGCACTTTCTCCATTCTGATAATACAGCTTCACTAAAAGCGCCTTTTCAGGTAACGTCAACATGCTGCGACTGCTGGCGCATCTGATTCTCTCTCTCATTAAAGCTCCTTTTATACACGATTGTCATGCGCAGTCACTGACGTTTTGCTATCCAGCGCCATCTGTCGGACATTTTGTGAACTTTTTTTTTTTGTTCTAATAAAACCCTATGTCATCCCAAGCATGTGTGTCAATTTTTGCCTCTGCATCTACATTATTCCGTGGTTTATTAAGTTTTCGAATTTATACTGACTTTTTGATCACCCGGTATAATGTCACAACTGTTAGATCGCTGAGGTTCGCAGCAGTCTGAAAATGACCACAATCAAAACGAAATGTCCCGTGTGGTGCCGACTTTTAATTATCAGAACCGGTATTTGGGGGCCGGTGGGAAACTTACCGCACTCTTATTATACCTAGTTAATTGGAGCTCATAACATACTAACTTATGTAGGTTATCAGATAGGTACGTACTTGGCCTATTGGCTCTTGAATACAAACGTTTGACGACTGCTGCAATAAAACGCAAAAAATAATTGCTTTGAAAAACTTAAGGACAAGATAGATAAAGTAACATATTAACAACTCGATGAAAACGAATCGAAGTGCAGGAGGCATGTTGCCAGAGGTCTCCTACAAAAATATGGACGTTTTGTGGCCTGAGGTGTGACGATAACGCCAAATAGAGCTGGCCACACAACACGGGGTTGCTGAAGGGACTGTTCATTTCAACATGGCCCCTAGGCAACATCGTCGGGATGACTGCACACGGGGATGAGTGAACGGGAAACTGGAAGAATGACGAAGTGTGATGAGTGTACCCTAGGAGTTTAGTATCGCTCACAGCTTGGTTTCACTTGCACAGGCACTGCTGCGCGGAGGAGAGAAAGTGGTCGACCACGATCAACTACAGCAGCAGATGACCGCCACAACGTGGAACAGGCAAAAAGGGGTCCACGTCTAACAGCGGGTGCAACTGCAACAACATTTAACAGATTAGATTAGATTAAATTGGTACTTGTTCCATAGATCATGAATACGACACTTCGTAATGATGTGGAACATGTCAGGTTAATAAAAGGTGTCTATACAAGATATTACATTAGACAAAATATTACATGACACTCAATATTAACACTGCAATAACAGCACTGCAAGGCACTCCATCTCGCACCCACAATGGCACGGTGACTGCATGGGGTTGGTCTCTTTTCCCGATGGTCTGTACGTTGTGTTCCGTTGACAACTGCTCATTGGCAACTCCATTTGCGATGGTGCCAAGAGTGTAGGGACTGAACCAGAGAGGAGTGGAGTCACCTGTTCTTCTCGGATGAGAATAGCTTCAGTCTGAGTAGTGATTCTGGACCTACGCTCACATGGCGAGAGTTAGGAACACGTAACACACCCAGGAACTTTGTCGAACATGACGGTTTTGATGCTCCAGGTGCTTATGGTGTGGGGAGGCATAATGTTACTTAGGCATACTGATCTCCAAATCTTTAAACACGGTACACTCACCAGTCAAAATTGTTGTGTTACTGTACACCTTACCTACCCGCGGTTTTTCAGGGATGCATTCGGCCCTGACTTCATTTTTATGGACGACAATGCACGATAGCATCGAACTGTACAGGTGGAAAGCTCTTCGAACGAGAGTATATTCAGCAAATGCAGGGACCTGCCCGTTCCCACGACTTAAATCCCATCGAGTACGTGTGGAAAACAAATTGCAGCACGCTCACATCCAGCAACGACCTTCCAGCAGGTATGGAACGCCCTACCATACGAAGTCCTTACCGCCCTTGTGGCCACTGTTGCAGCACATTGAAGAGCATGCACCGTCACCCGAGTTGATCACACACACGCACCCTATTAAGAAGTATACCCCTTCTTTTGTACTGTCTAGGGGACTATTACGAATTGCGGTGAATCAGGTTTCTAGCGATATCTGTGCATGACAAACATCGTAAGCCACATGCAGTTGCTTGCCCTGTTCCAGAGGAAGCCTCTCTGTCCGCAAGATCTGGGCATTCACAGAGGGTGGGATTACTGGTTGTCGGCAGCTCCAGTGTCAGGAGCGTAATCGGGCTGCCAAGGATATGGCTGCCAAGGAGGAAAATAAATCGACTATGCACTCTGTATAAATACCGGGAGGAATCAATCCATATGTGGAACGAGTATAGGTTTAAGTGTCAGGAAGTCGTTTCTGAAAGTATTTGTATGGAGTGTGGCCATGTATGGAAATGAAACATGGACGATAAATAGTTTGGACAAGAAGAGAATATAAACTTTCGAAATGTGGTGCTACAGAAGAATGCTGAAGATTAGACGGGTAGATCACATAACTAATGATGAAGTATTGAATAGAAATGGGGAGAAGAGGTTTGTGGCACAACTTGACAAAAAGAAGGGACCAGTTAGTAGGACATATTCTGAGGCATCAAGGGATCACAAATTTAGCATTGGAGGGCAGCGTGGAGGGTAAAAATCGTAGAGGGAGACCAAGAGATGAATACACTAAGCAGATTCAAAAGGATGTAGGTTGCAACAAGTACTTGGAGATGAAGAAGGCACAGGATAGGGTAGCATGGAGAGCTGCATCAAACCAGTCTCAGGACTGAAGACCACAACAACAACAACAACGTGGAACGAGTGCTACTGGCTGCCAGGAAAAGCAAAGGGTGCAGCCAACAACTGCAAGTGATGCCTCATGTAGGTACTCACGATGTGTGTCATTTTGGATCAGAGAAAATTCTCTCTGGTTTAGTGCGGCTAGCTGAAGTAAAGACAGCCAGTCTTACTTGTCAGATAAAGGCAGAGCTCTCCATCTGTTGCATCGTCGACAGGACCGATCGCAGACCTTTGGTTCCAGAATCAAAGGATCAGACCGTTCTGCGGCCGTGTAGGTGGCAGATTTTTCGACTTGCGCCAAGGGGTGGAGGAGTTTTTTGTTCCGGTTAAAGAGGCCAAGAGTCCACTACAAGCAGGAGGAGGCTACAAGGGTGTCGGATACTGTGTGGAATGCACTGGGCGGTTTTTCAGGTTACATGGTCTCGGGAAAGTGCAAAAATGGCTTCAGTCTCATAGGGTGCAGGAGCAACTCAGGAAGAAGGTAGCTTTAGGAGCATTTAGTATTATAGTTGCAAATGGTCGTAGCGGTGTTGGGAAAATACTAGAGCTCCAAGCGCTAATAGAAGGCACTGAAGCTCAAACCGTTATAGGAACCAAAAGCTGGCTAAAGCCAGTCGAAATTTTTACAAATTACCTAACGGTTTTTAGAAAGGATAGATTACATACAGGCAGTAGTGGCATTTTTGTTGGTGTTAGAGGCAGTTTATCTTGAAGCGAAATTGAAGATAGTTCCTGTGAGTTAGTGGGGGTAGACTTGACAATCAGAATAAATTGACAATTGGGTCATTTTACCGATCACCTGACTCGGATCATCCAGTTGCTGAACAGCTCAAAGAAAACTTGAGTAGCGTCTCAAATAGGTACATCACTCATACAATTATGGTAGGTAGTGACCTCAATCTAACCTCTATATACTGACGAAAATACATGCTCGAAGACTGTAGTAGGTATACGACACTGGGCGGTTTTTTAGGTTACAGGATCTCGGGAAAGTGCAGAAATAGGATGCAGTAGGTATAAAACATCATCAGAAATTGTACTGAATTCTTTCTCCGAAAATTGTTTTGAACAGTTAGACCCCTAGTCCAGAAGCCCACTCGAACTGTAAACGGTTGCGGAAATATACTTGGCCTCTTAGCAACAAATAATGTTGAGCAAATAGGGAGCATCATGATGGATAAAGGGATTAATGACCACAAGGTGGTTGTAGCAAAGCTGACCGCCACAACATCCAAACCCAGCAAAAGTGAATTCAAAATATATCTGTTTGAAAAAGCAGATAAAAATTCGCTTGACGCCTTCATAAGGGCAGTCCCCTCTCCATTCCAACTAACAATGTAAGTGAAGATCAGATGTGGCTTAAATATTGAAAGAAATAGTATCTCAGGCAGTTGACAGATTTATACCGAATTAGTTAATAAACGATGGTACTGATCCCCGAGGTACACAAAACAGTTCAGATCACCGTTGCAGAAGCAGCGGAAAAAGCTTGACAAATTTAAAAGAAAACAAGACCTCGAAGACGCGATGGTTTATTTAATCTGGGAACTTACTGCGGACTTTAATGCGAGATGCTTTTAATAGCTTCCACAACAAAACCCTGTCTCGAACTCTGGCAGGAATTCCAAAGAGATTCTAGTACAGTGTGTTAACTGTAAGAAGGCCGAGTTGTGAGGGGAGTGAGGGGAGAGGAGGAAGCAAGCATTGGCTGGCGAGTGGTGAGGAGACGTTGGGGGGGGGGGGGGGGGGGGACAAGGCACGCCTACCAGTTGCAGTGCTGGCACTACAAATTGCGCGTCATGCTTACACGAAAGCAGACGAAAGGCTTGGAAGTAAAACTCGCTTTAAATGTTGTTCGTAAACGAAACTGAAATCGCCATGTACATTAAAATGTATATCTAATTTTGCGAGCATCGCTAATACTGGTTTCCTTCTAACCGTCGGCCTACCGGCAGAGGTTGTTGGCGACTCCCGAGATGGGCCAGCAACTGCCTCTTCACTCATTTTGATAACGTTTAGCACAACTGCACAATAAAAACATGCAGAACAGTACAGCGCCAAACAATAACGAAGCAGACGACAATGGCTACCTAATGTAACGTTGGCAGCAGTCGAAACTGCGTGCCTACCGAAGCCTCCCGACGTTTGCCGACTTCTACCGATTCAGGACTAGGAAGAGGTCTGCCATCTAAAAGTTTACACACTGTAGTATGTAAAGTGCAATCACGCAAAGACATAATCAATACGTTCACTGCGTGATATCAATCGTAATAGTACCAATCACAGTGGCACAAAACCGTAATTATTAGAGTCAGTTTTTCGGCAATCCTTCACCAGAGAAGACGAAGTAAATATTCCAGAATTCGAATCACGAACAACGGTCAACGTGACTAACATAGGAGTTGATATCCTCGTGTAGCGGAGCATCTTTATCTTTTCTTGAGACATCAGTCTTCTCACCGGTTTGATGCAGCCCACCACGAATTTCTCTCCTGTGCCAATCTCTTCATCTCATAGTAGCACTTACAACCCACGTCCTCAATTATTTGCTGGATGTATTCTAATGTCTGTATTCCTCAACAGTTTTTGCCTTCTACAGCTCCCTCTAGTACCATGAAAGTCATTCCAGGATGTCTTAACAGATGTCCTATCATCCTGTCCCTTCCCCTTCTCAGTGTTTTCACATACCCGTTTCCTCTCCAATTCTATGCAGAACCTCCTCATTCCTTACTTTATCAGTACGCCTGATTTTCAATATTCGCCTGTAGCATCACATCTCAAATGCTTCGATTCTTTTCTGTTCCGGTTTTCCTACAGTCCATGTTTCACTACCATACAATTCTGTGCTCCAGATGTACATTCTCGCAAATTCCTTTCTCAAATTAAGGCCTATGTTTGATACTAATACACTTCTCTTGGCCACGAATGCCCTTTTTGCCAGTGCTAGTGTGCTTTTGATGTCCTCCTTGCTCCTCCGTCATTGGTTACCTTGTTGCCTAGGTAGCAGAATTTCTTAACTTCATCTACTTTGTGACCATCAATCCTGATGTTAAGTTTCTCACTCTTTTCTACTTCTTCTCAATGTTTTCGCCTTTCTTTGATTTACTCTCAATCCACATTCTGTACGCATTAAGCAGTTCATTCCATTCAGCAGGTCATGTAACTCTTCTCCACTTTCACTCAGGATAGCAGTGTCATCAGCGAGCCGTATCATTGATATCCTTTCACCATGAATTTTAATTCCACTCCTGAACCTTTTTTCCATCAGTGCTTCTTCGGTGTACAGATTGAACAGTGTGGGTGAAAGACTACATCCCTATCTTACACCCTTTTTAGTCCGAGCACTTTGTTCTTGGTGATCCACTTTTATTATTCCCTCATGGCTCTTGTACATATTCCCAGTTCAACAAATTCTATGAACGTGTCTTGGTTTTTCTTTAGTCTTGCTTCCATTATCAACCGCAAAGTCAGAATTTCCTCTCTCGTGCCGTTACCCTTTCTAAAGGCAAACTGATAAACATCTAGCACATCCTCAGTTTTCTTTTCCCTACATATGTATATTATTTTTGTGAGAAACTTGGATGCATGAGCTGTTAAGCTGATTCTCACCCATGTCAGTTCTTGTAGTCTGCAGAACTGTATGGATGATATTTTTTGAAAGTCAGGTGGTATATCTTCAGAATGAAACATGCTACACACCAATGATTTCAGAAATTCTGATGGAATGTTATCTACCCCTTCTGCCTTATTTGATCTTAAATCCTCCAAAGCACTCTTAAATTCTCTAAAACTGGATTCCAAATTGACTCCTGTTTCTCCTATCACATCAGACAAATCTTCTCCCTCTTAGAGGCCTTCAGTGTACTCTTTTCACCTATCCACTCTCCTCTGGGTCGGAATCCCGCAGTATCCCAGCAATGGGACAGAGATATACACAGGTAAAATATTGTGCACCTGAAAGCCAAGCGAAACATTTACAAATGTCAAGCAATGGTACAGATCCCTGAATCACATTTTGATCCACAAGCAGCCTTTACCATTCCCCACTGGAATTGGGAACCAAAATATCAGTGATGCATAGGATGAGACCAATGGTCAACTTACACTGTAAGCCAAAAGCTGATTAACAATTTTTCTTAATTGTTTCATCTTCTGTGGTGATAACCAGTAGAGTGACTGCCATACTGGCACCTGATTCAGATGTGCATAATTATAGACCTGTATCACTGATGCCAATTTGCTTTGGAATTATGAAACATGTTTCATGTTCAATAATTATTATGTTTTTTGGAGAACAAAAATCTCCTCTATAAAAATCAATATGGATTCTGCAAACAGAGATATTAAGAAACTTGGCTTATTCTGTTTCTCCATAAGATCCATAGCACTGTAGACAATGGCAGTCAGGTTGGTGCCATGTTCCTTGACTTCAGGAAGCGATCTGACGTCATCCGGTGTTGCTGTTTAGTGAAAAAAAAAGAGCTTATTAAATACTGGATCAGCTTTGCGACTGGATTCGAGATTTCCTTGGAGACAGAACTCAACATGTTGCTCTTAATAGGATAAAACTAGTCAATGTAAAGGAAATTTCCAGAGTATTAAAAGTGTGGTATCACCGCCAGACACCACACTTGCTAGGTGGTAGCCTTTAAATCGGCCGCGGTCCGTTAGTATACGTCGGACCCGTGTGTCGCCACTATCAGTGATTGCAGACCGAGCGCCGCCACACGGCAGGTCTAGAGAGACTTCCTAGCACTCGCCCCAGTTGTACACCCGACTTTGCTAGCGATGATTCACTGACAAAATACACTCTCATTTGCCGAGACGATAGATAGCATAGCCTTCAGCTACGTCATTTGCTACGACCTAGCAAGGCGCCATTACCAGTTACTATTGATGCTGTAAAACATGAACCGTCAAGAGTGATGTTCACCAATTATGGATTAAAGTTAAGTACTCCAACAGCTACGTACATTTTTTGCTAGTCTCATTTCCTTGACCTGTTCCAGACCTCACGCCAGCCTGCTTGAGCTAAAACGCGTGCCTTTCGGTTTCCTCTCATAGTGGGTTGGCTCTCTTGCCAATCCACAACAAAAAGGAAGTGTGATAGGACCATTTTTGCTTACAACATATACAAATGATTAGTAGAAAGCATCAGAAGCTCACTAAAACTGTTCACATATGATACTGTTGTCTGTAAGAGGTAGCAGTACCAGAAGATATTACTATTTTGCAGAACAACCTGCAGACGGTTGATGAATGGTGCAGGCTTTGTCAGCTGACCCTGATAGTAAATAAATGCAACACATTATGCATACATAAGAAAAGAGATCCACTACTGAACAACTACACTATTCGTGTGTTAAGTACTTCAGTAACAAATTCAAGAGGCCAAGAGAACCCCTGAATTCCAAGATGCAGCCACACCTTCCCCAACACTGGTAATGGCCTTTCATACACACAGCAACACACCATATGTGATTCCTATGTACCCACTAACTAAAAACATTCCCAGTTCACTATTGACACATTATTATCGAATCTAACAGTGCGCAAACCGGTTCATGATTCACTGCAGTGCAATGGTTTCCTCAGCAGGCTCACTCACTTCCTCAAATGGTGCAGTAGCTGATAGTTAAATCTCAACTGGCAGGATGGTGCCAATGACACTCCACAGGCCAGGCCACCACCTTCCAGTTGTGTTCAGCCTAACAGTCCACACTGCTGCCAGCAAGTCACCTGTGACTTGTTTACCAAGCCTACACCTATATTGTCAGCTGTCACCACTCCCATGCCCTATAGCATGGAGATACAATCAATTACTGAGCACCAGGGGCAGGCAGATCTTATCCCTTGCATTATAGCAGATAGGGAAGCAAAACAATCCTTGTTAAGCAAATATCCTGGCACCTCTTCCCCACCTTTCAGGTGTTATTTAGTTTTCAATAATTGAGGATCAGCATCCTGTTTTTGGCTTACCCTCCGAACAGCCCCAGAATCTTCCCAAGGACTGTCCCCACACAAATCACTACTTCCACAGCAAGCAGGAGATCCATTGCCTCTGATTCACGTCGATACATTTAGCTGACTCTGTCAGCCATGCATTTATCTATACTCCTTATGTGATTAACGTAAAAACAGAAGGTGAATATCTACACAGCTCACCAGGCTATTCTCCTCATCTTCTGTGGCCTAGCTATCACCCATGTTAAGGCCTGGTTGTTGCTCTCTAGGTCTAATGGCTATTTCTGAGACAAAACTTGAACTGTTCCAATCCAAATAATACAGCCAGCATTTCTAATCCATGTACAGTGTTTTTGCTCTCTGCCACTGATAATGATCTGGCGGCACGAGTGATAGGCTTTCTCTCTCTCTCTCTCTCTCTCTCTCTCTCTCTCTCTCTCTCTCTCTCTCTTGAGCAAGAGGTGTCTGTCTGCAAGACAAACTATCTGTTGAAATCTGGTACAACAAGGGCAGGTACACTCACCAATGCCACTTTCAATGCACTGAATGATGCCTGTTGGGTATCACCCCACTGAAAATGCTCACCCTTCCTCTGCAGCAGGTTAAGATGGGCAGCCAAGTGTACAAAGTTGAGAATAAATATACAGAAAAAGTTCACCATTCCTAAAAAACTAGCTATACACTTTTTATCCTTATGCCTGGGGAACAGATGAATAGCCTTAGTTTGATTGTGGTCCACACTTGCAATGTCACTGCACACGAGATGACCATAGAACAAGATCTCTTCTCAGGTTAGGTTAACCTTAGCATTTTACAGTTAGCCCAGCTTCCTGGAGACAGTGAAGGACTTGGCTATATGATCCAGGTGCTCACTGAAGGTTTTGCTGTAAATAACCACATTGTCCATATTGTTGAACACAGGTACTTAAATTTCAGGTCACCCAGCAAAGAACATAGTAAGTGTGATAATATGTGCTCCAGTAACAAATTTGAGCAAAACTTGGTTACATTTGAAGAGGTTCCAATTTGTGCAAAAAGCAGTAAGAGGCTTGAACTCCTCTGTGAGAGGCACTTGGTGGTAGGTCTGATTCAGGCTGAGAATGGTAAAATGTTTTGCACCTGAAAGTGAAATAAAACAATAATGAGGGTCAGGCAGTGGTACAGATTCCTGATTCACCTTTTGATTCAGTGCACTATTATCCACAAATGTCTAGTAGCATTCACCATTAAGTTTGGGAACCGAAAAGACTGGTCAAACACAAGGCAAGGCTTACAGTTGAATTACACAATCAGCTAAAAGATGATCAACAACTTTTCCAAACTCTATCTTCTTCAGTAGTGATAACCAGTAGGGTAACTGCTGAATCAGCATGGAATCCATCAGTGAGAACTTGTATTGGATTTTGTAGGTGATCCCTATCCTATTGGTGGGTGTTCATACTTCTGCATACCATACCAAGACCTCCAACAAGCCCCATCCCTGCCCTTTACTCAAATTGGACATATCAAATGGTGACCACTCTGCCTCTGCAAAACATGCTGCACTCTTGTGCCAATACCAACACAAAAAACTTCTCCCCTGGCCTAAAATTTAAGATAATGATCTTTTCTATGCAATTTAATATACATTCAAGGCGGCTGATGGAAATCACACCCTAGTAGCATATTAGTAATCAGTACTTCAACAATGGTGAATTCACTAGGCCAAGAGTGTCCCTGAATTTCAAGATGCAATTGCACCTGGTCCACCACTGGTAACAGCTTCCCATTCACAAAGTAACACACCATACTTGATCAGTAATTTACAAATACAAGAAACTCTCATATACCATTGCCAATTCGTATGAAGAATTCTACAGGCTGGTTCATGATTCACTGTAGTGCACATGAATGGTAAGTAAGTCTTTGTGAGAGCCCTGACCTCGCTACAATGCTTTATTAACATGTGCAGACTTATGCAATGGCCTTCGCTCACATAGTGGCAACTCTACCCATCCTTTTCTTCCAGTACTAGGCAGTCCCACACCAAGTGCCTGACTTGGTTGCACCAAAAACATTCCCTCTCATTACTAGGTTTGACATTAGATTGATCATACTGGGTGGCTGATGTTTGCTCTCATGTTTTAGAAACAGATGGTGCTGGTGCACACTTCTCATCATTGAGGGAGACATTTTTGATAATGGACACTAACCTATCTAACTCAGAGAGGGTTTGGGGCTTACTAAAAAATAAAATCAAGCTTAGTCCTCCAGATGCATCCTATCTAAAATGTTATTAACAGCAAGCCATTGTATACATCTGCGCATGTTAACAAAGTGTTGTAGTGCCATCATCATGATGCAGACTTCTTCAGGATACAACACCAAAATTTCATCATGTGTTTGGACCTGATAAAGAGATTGACTCACTAAGTCATTGTGACACCATTTAGACACATTTTCCTCTAACATCCTCTCTCAGAAGGCCCTTGTGAGACTGAAAAATTACCAAATGAGCAATGCACAATGTGGCCACTTGGTCTTGTGAGTGCAAAGTTAGCCACAAAATGTCTACCACTTGTTCATAAGGCATCAATAGATAACTTGGTGATCCCCTACATCTTAGATCAGAGGAAGTTGGATAATTTGTTAAATAATTTCCACCCATCTATCTTGCCCCACCAAGTGAACTCAAAACATTTGTAGCTGATTGGCTTAACCAGGAACAGAATTTTCATCCCAGTGCACATTCTCCTGGAAAATGAACAAGCTGCTCTCAAGTTCCAAATTGATAACACTATCAAGCAATTCTTCAGTTGCAACCTTCTGCTTATGGTCTGTACTAATTAAGGTGAGATCTTGCACTCAATTGGCTAAATGACTGAGTTGAATTTGATTCTGAATAGTTGAGTATGGGTAAGGACAGTAGCCTGCAACATCTCAATGATGGCTTATAGATCAGCAAGACGGCTGCTATGAACTGAACAATGTCACTTACCTTTCCCATGGTGTTAGGTATAATACAAGACAGAGGCTCAGTGCACACCGCAAGCATTGTCCCAGCTCCGTAACACTGCCCTCCAATTCCTCACCCCACACAGTCAGCTCAAACTGTAGTTGTACTTCCTAGGGCTCCATTCCAATCCATGACCCTTCACCTCTTAATCAAATACTGAAACACCAAAATCAAAACATACAGTAAAGAGCAAAATTATTCCATATTTCCACTCATAATGAATCTGTACCATAAGGACCACTGTTCAATAGTAACTTTGATAGATATTCTGATTAATGGAATCTATGATTCTGTCCACTTTTCAGCTATGTTCTTTCAAAAATTGCAAATCTAATGTTCAAGGAGGGAGTCTCTGGGATCAATATATTGATTGGGAGTATTTATTTGAAATTTAATTATTTTTCATATTTTCCATGCAGTATTGTGGAAATCCATTTTTGTCTTTGACTATTAAGAAAGTTAATTATCCTATAAAATTCCAGTTGTTTCTTTATTCAGTAAGTGGCAGATATTTCAGCATTTGAATTATCTGGTCATGATAATTCCATTCTAAAACTACTTTCAAAAATACGTTATCCTTTTATTTCTATAAACTTTGTTCATATCCTGAAAATTGTTTCTGTGGTAAATGTTAACTCAGCCTTGTAATGAAAACACTTTGCTGGTGATCAGCATCAAAGAGTTGTAATGCTTTTGTTGAGTAATTGGAGAAAAATACTTTGTTCAGTTATAGAGAGAGAACAGTAGTGTCAAGTTGTGTCTTGACAGGGTCATGGAGTGGAGCTCCATAGTCTGGACTGGTTACTGTGAACACTGTATGTAACATGAATGTCAATAATTTTTTTTATAATTCTACAACTACAAAAATCAATGCAGTGTCAACAGTTATGAAAACAGTATCTATTAAACTATGAATTTCTTTCCAAAAATTTAAAATATGAAGTTAATTATTGGATAAGTTGAACTTGACAATAAACTATGACTTTTTTAATCTGAAACTGTACAAACCTGCTTCTCCTAAAGAATCACTCCACAAAACATATTCTGACGATGAGCTAAGCGAAAGATTCTTCAGATAATCAAGATGAGTATTAAAATTTATGTGACTAAATCAACAATCATTATTGGAATTGCTAATCCAAAGTGCTGTACCCCATCACATACTGTTATACATTTAGACATCAGCTAGTTATGAAAAAGAAATGTGAAAACTTATTTTAATAGTTTCTTGTTGGTTGGAATGTGGGAATGAGACTGTTAGACACTACACAGGTTCACAACCCTGCCACTCAAGCATAAACCATGCTCTGCTACCACTGAAGAGGTACAGAGCTGGTTGGGGAGCGTTAAGGCAGTGGAACCACAAAATAAAGTTTACTTGAACAGCAATTTTCTGTTAAAAACAAATATAATCCTTACAATGAGGAAATACACAATTTAATTGGGTGCCCTGATGACAAGGTGTAAGGTAGTTCAAGCCAAGACGCCCACATCAGTAAATTCAATCCCTGAAATGCATGGGTGGATGATGATAGTTTGAAAAGATAACAAAGATCATCCCACATTGGTGGGCCAAAATAAAATTATCAAAATAGTTCAAAGTACTAAGTGGTTGCAGTAAAATTATTAATTTACATATGCCATTACTCATTAAGAGACAATTGCAGGTCAAAAACATCAGCTGATCAAGCAAAAAATTACACTTATAAACTGAACAAAAGGCATAAGGCCCTTTAGATAAAATGCCTACCACAGTGAAGCCAAAATAATTTAAAGACCAATTTATGGCAACACTGACCAGTCTGAGGTGAACAGAATAGTCTTTAAAGGATATTTGGGATAACTGAATTAATGGCTGGCAACCAGGCAAACAAGCTTTACAGCTGGTGAAGGAGCTTTATGATTTACCTGAAATTTTGTTAAAATACAAGAACTCCATTTGTATACATTTTAAGGGATCTTAAGCTTATGTCTAAACATGTCTCCACAGGCAGACAGGTTATCAGGCTCATAAATACAGTGATCTTTATGGCACAATGTCCAACCAAACACCAGGTTGAACTTACACAAAAAGCTGCCTCTAGATGGTATTCCTTGGATTTACTTAAACAGGTTTTAGAAGAAATCAACGGCATCAGACCATTATTAAATTAGATATAAATATAGAGGTTGCCTTGTTGGTATCACACACACTTGGAATATATAACATCAAAGCAAGGCATAGACCTAATCTCAGAGATTACAAGTAAGCAAACAGTGGTATTATCCAACCAAATATACAGAAGGAATCAACTAAGCCCAGGCAGAAACTGCAAATAAACTAATCACAGGATAATTATTATACATGCAATTAGTTTGGAGAAGAGCTAATAACAAGTAACATGGATTTACTTGAACAAGCTGGCCACATGTCTAATGAACTGCCAGCAAGTGACTTGCCCCTTGTTTGCTGAGTACGCCCCTGTATCACTGGCTTCTGCTGCTCATGCACCCTCTTGTGGGCAGGCACCCTGTGCTATCCCATCTGATAACTGAACACCAATGTTGTCATGCTCAGATGGTGCACATATATACAAATTTACACAGGTATTTACATTACAAAATGATTTGTGGAATGCTGCAAGGCCAATGAAACCACATAATGAGACCCTTTTCCAAGTTTGAGCCTGAATTCCATAAAAAAAGGCATTAAAGAATGGCTAACCTGTCCTGTAACACAAACACAAAAGCAGAATTAAGAACAGTTCTAACAAAATACAAAATGCCAATGAATAAAATAAATTTGGCAAGTGCTGAATACCATAAACACTGCTTTCATAAAACACAAGACACCAATGAACTACATAAGGCTTGCAAGTACTAAATAGGCTTTGCAATGAACAAGTGGTTTAAAGTTAACTTGATAGAATTATTTTACAGGGAGTGCAGGTTTGCATACACAAATAACCAAGCCACACTACCCAGGAACGTGAAGAGTAGGCACAGAAATCAAATTATAATCCAAGTTCCCCACAAATCACAAATGTGTGTCCAGAAAATCGCTTAAACACAGCCTGGTAGAAAAGTAGAAAAGAGCAGCTTCACTCACAACAGAAAACTGGAGGAACATGCACAAATACCAGCTAGACTGAACAGGAACAAGGGCACAGTGGGTCACACATCAGTTAAGAACAACATTATTCCTATTACAAAAGAACTTATAATACAGCCCACAATATGAGCATACAACACTTCCCTGAGCAGGCTCACTTCCTTCATTGGTAGAGTAGCCGACAAACACCAACCAGCATGGTGCAGTCAGTGACACTCCACACAACCAACTGTTACACTCCAGCTTTGTTCAGCCCAACAGAGTACTCACACATCCTAGGTAAATGTAGACCTACAACTCTCCACACCACTGCCAGCAGGTCACTTGCCCCTTGCTTGCTGCCCCTATATCACTGGCTTCTGCTGCTCTTGCACCCTCTTGTGGGCAGGCAACCTGTGGTATCACAGCAATGAGGCAGGGGCATACATAAGGCAGATTCAATTGATAACTAGACACCAATGTTGTCATGCTCAGATGGCACAGATATATACAAATTAACATAGAGTGATGAGGCAAACAGGGTGTTCTTATAGGAATCTGAGCAAAGGGCACTCAAGGCATTGGCAATGGGAATGTCTACGAGGTTGTGAAGGATCTTCTTACAGCTGTGAGGCTGGCAATGGAATTTGAAGATACTGATGTTGCAATCACAGTGAGAGATAGATAAAGTGTTGCAGCTAATGTAAAATGTTTTAACTGTGTGCATATGGGGCATGTGCAGAGGCAGTTCCTTCAGCTGTGAAGGAATATGGGGATGGTACGAACCATCAACAGTATCATGAGAGTAGCAATAGGGGTGGTCAGTATGGTAATAAGCTCCCATTGAACTCAAAAGGGAAACCTAGAAGCGCCAAAAGGTGTTTCCAATATAAAAGAATGTAGGAAATATAAATGCAGAGGAGGTATTTGCCATAGTGGGTAAAGTAGGTGAAAGAAGGTATACGTTTCTGTTGTACATGGGGGTGTATATCTCAGTGACCTTGAGAGATGCAATAGGTAGGAGACCCATCATGTCATAGAGTCCATGCAGGATAAAGTGGGTGATATGCAGTGACCAATTTTCATCCAAAGCACTGGGCAAGTTCATTCATTTGTTCGGAATGGGAGGCCATCAGTGTTTGCCACCTTTCAACTGGTCGGCGATGAGAGAATCAAGACGCATGCCTTGCAATCTTTCTCAAACAATATTACAGAAACTATTCAGAAAAAAAATTCATTTTTGCATTAATAGCTTTATATGTTAGATCGATGATGATGTGCCCATCATTTCATTAATGGTCATAGTTACTGTGATATTTACATGGAAGTAAGAGACTGCACAAAATTTGAAAAAGTCTGCAATGAAAACTAGGTTCACTATGATTTAGCATTTTGTGTTGGTGCATATTTCATAATCTGCATAATCTTTGTCTAACATATTGATTTTTTCTTTAGACTTGGGTGGAGGTCTCTACCTGTCACCAGACTTGAGAAAATTGATATGATGTAGCGCACTCTGTACTCACACTGCACCAGCAATAAAGCTAGGGTGAAATATTTACAACATTCCTAATAGTTCATAAACGGTTTGAGGTATCAAAATGAGGTTTTAGCAAATGATAGCAAGCAAAGAGGAGACTATTTTGCCATATGGTTATTACACAAAACTTAATTATCTACCATGTTACTCCACCAACTAATGACTTTTCCAATGAAAGAATGTGATTTTTAAGGGCCATTGACATCTGGTGAAAGGAGAAATGCTGTCAGTTTTGGAATAACATAAGTGAAGACTTACAAATTTAATTTGTATTGAAGATGTGCTTTTGCATAAGCCGCTGAAGTAACTTTTCTCAGTACCTCACTTAATAAATCACTGTTTCTCAATACTCATGCAAATTGGGTCTGTGCAATGTGTTACTAAGGTGATGCTGTTTAAACTCTGCTATGTTTTGGCAAAAGAAACAAATTTTAACAAGGCAACCAGAGAAATCTGTAGGGTTTACTCAGAATTTGCGACTCATGATGCTTCTCTGAAAGTTACAAATGGTTAACAGGACAGGTGAAAATAACTGCTACATTTTAAGTTGAATTATTTTTACACACTTCCCAAAGCAGAAGTGGCAGAGCTTTTTGAATGGTCACCATGCAAGTATGCATGTAGAGGGTGTTCATGTAATATTCAGAAAAAATGTAGCACAGGTTTCAGTTTAAAACAACATTTCCCATTCAGTGGTTGGCATTTCCCGTACAATGCCTGCTTGTAGCCCCCACCACTACCACTCTCCCCATGTGTGTCCTGCTGACTGCACATCTACCAGGCATGATATTCTGGGCAGACTCTGTCTGTAATTTGTGAGGGATGGGGAAACAATATATGGCCAGTGAAGTTGATAACAGTGAATTTTCAATTTGGGAGCAACCAACTTAAGGTAGTTTGTAGAAGTGGTCTCTCATGAAAATAAGGTTTACAGCATCATACCATATTTGGCTTTTGACAATGTGTGATGGAATTTAATGGGAATACTTCCAAGTAGGGAAAGCTGCCATCAATGTTTATCTGTCATGAGGAGCATCTGTCATGGTAAGCAATCCAATCCAATTAAACTGCAAGCAATGACAATAAGGCATAATTCACATGACTGTGTCAAGTGTCACCAGGAAGTCATTGTGGGTGAGTGTGGAGTCTGGCTTATCAGTTGGTATCTTGTGTATAGTTTAACGGCTGGAGAGTAGTGATTTAAGAGATGCAGGTTGTTGTTTAATGAGATGAAATATTGTGCACGTACAGGAAAAGGATGGAGGCAAGGTAATATCTGCCAGTGTGGATAATTTTTGTGTCACATAGGTCAGGTTGTTAAAGAGAATGTTTGTGACCACATCAAAGATTCCAGAAGAGGAAGACTGCTGCACAGAAGGTGTGAGCTATGAATTGGTAGAGGAAACCACTAAGCCTGCATTGCATGAGAAGGTTAAGCATTTCTACATCTACATCTACATCCATACTCCGCAAGCCACCTGACGGTGTGTGGTGGAGGGTACCCTGAGTACCTCTATCGGTTCTCCCTTCTATTCCAGTCTCATATTGTTCGTGGAAAGATCTTTATTTGAAAAGAACAGAGAGAGTGCATATATATAAAAACTGTTGTTGAAAATTTAGGATTTGTTTTTTCCTGGGGGGCTGTCATCTGCAACACATGTGATGCAGCACAATATTCATACGGGGGAATGAAGTGCTGTTATACCAGAAGCTGTACAGAATACCAAACTACCTGCAGCAGATTTTAGAAGAATTTATCAATTAGCAGTTAGTAGACAGGATAATAGAAGAAAGTAGTAGCCCATGGGGGCATGAATTGAAATTGTACCCGAAAAGTCTATTTATTGTTCAAGGAAGTATCAATTTTGCTGCAACTATCACCATTTGAACAGTAAGACAATCACTGATGCTTACACCATTCCAAACATCATGGAAACAGCTGATAATCTTGGGCGTTGCCTGTATTTCTTGATCATGGATTTGAGAACTGGATACCATCAATTGGAAGTGATTCCAGAAGACATGCAAAGGACAACATCCCAAAGACTACATTTTCATTGCCTTGGTGATAAATCAGTATAGAACAATGCTGTTTGGTTTGAAGAAAGCTACAGCAACATTTCAGCATTTCTTAGACATAGTGTTGAAGAGATTAGTGCCTTGTCAATGTTTAGTGTGTTTGGACAATACAATTTTTTTTCTAGAGATATGCAAGAGCATAGGCAATGACTGACACAAGTATTCAAGAGACTACAGGCTGCACTTTTAACAGTGAATACTGAGAACTGTCATTTTGCACTGAAAGAAATGAATTACTTAGGAAATGTAATTAGCAAGGATGGTGTGAGGACCAATGTGAGACTGATACAGGCCACAGGAGACTCCAGCCCCAGGGATGAGCAAAAAATTACAGTCTTTCTTAGGCCTTGTAAATTGCTACAGGAAATTTGTGAGAGGGTTTGCAGATAGATCACCACTGCTTATGCAACTGCTGAGATCAGGTATCAAATTTATGATGTATGAGGAGTGTCAGAAAGCATTTGACAAGCTAATGGAAGTTTTGACATCAAGTCCAGTGTTGTATTTGCAAATTTTCGTAAAGAATTTGTAATATCATTTGATGCCTTGAACCATGCTGTAGAAAGTTTTGAGCCAGGAGATCAATGAAGATGAACACCCTATTGCTGAATGGAGCTGAGAGAAATTATTTTACTACAGAGATGGAGATGTTAAGCCTGGCATGCATAGCAACATGGTTCCAGTTTTACCTTTACAGGAGAAAGTTTAAAGTAGTGACTGATCATGCTGATTTGAAGTGGTTACTAGGTCTGAAGGACCCATCTAGAAGACTGATGAGATGGTCATTAATACTAAGCAAATTTGAATGTGAAGTAATCCACAAAGTGGAAATAAACATGCATGTATTAAGCAAGAAGATAACAATGATACAAGTGCTAAGTCAAGACCTTGCTGGTAGCAAGCAGTGCAGAGTGCTAATGGATAATGTAAGCTATACAGTATGCAGCAGCAATTCAGCATGTGTAATGAGTTTTTATACAAGGAGACAAGGTTGGGGCCATGAGTGGTATTATAGTACCAGTGAAGCTAAAGGGAAGAGGTGGTTAAAGAGATGCATGACCATGTTTTTTCTGGCCATGGAGCATGCAGAGAAACAAATTGGAGAGTGGCAGAGAAACATTGATGGAGAGGAAGAAAAAGTTATGTCAATCAGTATATCAGTAATTGTATGCAGTGCACACAATGTGCAGACTTGAGTCAAAAACATGTATTGTTGCAGACATTGCTAGAAGTTTTGTGCAGTATAGGCTGCCATCCAGTCAGCCACACTTTAAAATATGTGCACTAGTGGCATGCCACCATGTTTCATACACCCGTCACTTTGATATGATGGTGTTCCCACAAATGCTTATGCTGCTGCCAATGAGAGGCGACCATCCCCTCTACTGAACTCCAGTGGTGGGTCTACTTAAGTTCAAAAATTGAAGCACAGAGCCCATTTTGTGTTTTTGCCATTTCACAACATGTACAGGTGTTCATAGCATTTAGGGCTCACCATCTATAGAACAGTCATCGCATTGAACACTAACTGGATTTTAAACCTTTGTATCTGTATATATATTAACATGCAAATCTATTGTTAGCAACTGACACTGTGTCTACAGCAAAGAAGGTTACATATTACTTTTACTATTTGATATTTGGTATAGAATAAATTCAGAGCTGAAATTCTGTGTCTATGAACTACATCTGTTCCTTGCTCCTGCACCCACTAAAGAACCACAAAGTATGCAAAGGAAGTTGCAACATTATGGAACCAATTTTGATGATTGGGGTGTATGTGTTGAGACTATTTAAACAAAACGAAGCAAGGAGTCATTTTTTTCTGATTATAATAGACCATTTCTTATATTATATCAAGACCGTGTTGATGCCAACCCTGTAGGCAGTCACAATCATGCAAGTGTTGGTGAATAGATGGTATTGAAGTTTGGGGTGCCAGAAACAATAATAGCAGATCAGGGGACAAACTTCATGTCAGACCTGAAGAAATAGTCATTTCAGTTGCTGAAAGTGAAGAAATTAAGGAATAGCCCACTTCATCCTCAGACAATTGGAAGGATGGGGTGGTTTCATCAAATGATTGGAAGGAAGCTCATTTTATTACATCAGCTCCAACCATAAGGACAGGTAATTGCATTTATCTTTTGTGATGAATATGTATAAGTTGAAAGTGCACAACAGCATGGGGTTGTCACTATTTGAGGTGGTCTGTGGCAAAAAAATGCCCTTACCATTCAATATGATTAAGCAGAAAAGGAGTAGGAATGCAGAGTTTGCAAGAACTGTGAGAGAAGTTTGGAGGAGGGCAAGTACCAGGATGTTGGAGAGGCAACAGGAGGTAATTAATGCATGGGAAACTTACCTCAGTGCAACATAGAGCAATGGGTGATGTTGTTAACTCCCCCATACTCAAAAAGGAAAAACAGAGAAGTTTGTGATATGATACCAGGACCTGCACCAAGTAACTGAAGCCACATCACTTATGAATATGAAACTACAATTACCATTGAGGTCAATGATCGTACCTGTCAGACACATAACCATTTGATGGTGCACCAGAATCTATTAGTATCACTAGAACCAAAGAAGAGAGTAAATAAGATGGAGCAAAAGAGTGTGCAATGCGAGAAGGAGGGCCATGTAACTAATACAACATATTCATTAAGTGAAAGAAGGTAGTTAGTGTGTTTTGTTATGTTTTATTGTGTTTCTTTGGGTAGGATCATATGTATGTGTTAGGGTAAGAATTATCTTTAGTTGTTGTGTGAGAGATGCTGACCAGCAGCAGCAGGCTTTTGGGGGGAAGGGATATAATGATGGTCCCTGTCCTTAGATTGCCTGCCGCTCAGTGTGGGTGAGGAAGGAAGGATGGTAATCATGGTGACGCTGTACCTCTTCACCTGAGATGGAGATGAACACTGTGAGATCGTCACCTGCAAGGAGGAGTTTTGTTTTCCAGGCAGCAGGATGTGGTATTGTCTGGACATTAAATCTGATATTTAATTTATGGGAACTACGAAATGAAATAAAGTGAGTAGAAGAGGTATTCTTCTTGGTTTAATGGCAGTTAGCAAGCAATAATGGGTTATTTATGGAGATGCTGCAGAAACACAAGAAGTTACACATAGTGCATTAGCAACTGAAGGAACAAATTCAAGAAGTAGCGAGGATGGTGCCAGGAGAATTGTGAGGAGGGAGAGAGGTGGATAGATGCTGGAGGAAGTATATTCAAGACAATATTATGGATGGTGGATACAAGTGATATGAGTGAATTGTATAGGACAGAAGAGACAGAGACAGTTGGATGAGAGGAACAGAGTGGTTGTAGGGTTACATTACATGTGGATTGTGAGTTTGGTGAGTGGTGTGCTGAGTAATATGTGCATAGTTTAACATCTCACTGGGGAAGTAATGAATTATGTTAGAGCATCAGCTAGCATTCTAAACCACAATTTAGAGGCAGTTCGTGCGTGAATGAAAGTATTAGATGCAGGAGTAATGCTAACCTGACTTTTGCCATTACTAGCGGATAGAGTTCGGTATGGAAGAGTGAAGCTAACATGACTGAGAAAGGTGCAGACAAGGCTACTACCAGAACTACAGTTAGTAACAGGGCCTAATGGGCAAAACTTGCATTGCTGCTATTGTGAAACAACTGTGCAGGTGAGAACAGATAGTGCACAGCTTGTAAGCATATTATAGTATCACTGTCTATCCCACACGTGGATATCAATAGTAACCTCTGTGACAAGCAAAGAGTGAGATTGTAGGGAGTGGTGCGTGTGTGTCAGTGCCATGGCAGTAGAACACAGTTCACAGTATGTTGTCTTGGAACAAGTGTGTTCCAGGTCAGTGTTGATGGTCCAGTACTGGTGATTTATTTGAAAACAATAATTCCAAAATCATGTGTTGTGTTAAGAGAACAACAATCAGCTGCATTGGGTTGGTTATGGAACAAGTAACATGTACTGAATAATTATCTGTGTGAACATTAAACATGAGAGAGATACATAAAATTGGTTTGACTAAATACTTTTCATCATGATATTGCACCACTAAATCATCAAACAGTTGTGTTGCAATCAGTCATGTGTATGCCTGTAAGAATAGATAATAATGCCACTAGAACTGATTAATGCCATTTGCAAGAATTGTGTCACTCATCAAAATTTATAACAGCTTCTCTGAACGGTGGATTTCATGTGTTTGTGCTCCAGGCATTTGTGCTGTTTGGTTAACTTTCTGACCATAGACATTTCAATGGATTATGTGGCAGAAGTACCAATATTGCACTGCTTATTTGATCTATTAGTTGTTAACAGTGCAGCCCTGCTTTTGAAGTGTTTGATTATCAGAATATTTTTAAATCTCGTCAGATAAACTTGGATCTCATTGTGTGAGTGTCTCACCAACCTGTTAAATAATAAGCATTACAAGAGCCCACTTCTAGCTGGTAGTGGGAGAAGCAAGAAGACAGCTATGGGGAAACCAGGTATGTGGGTTTAGGCATGCAGCTGTAAAATATTTACACTTCACCCCTGTGTTTTGTAACTTGTGCAGTCTGAAAAGGACCAGTTGTAGTACAATGTATTATCCCTGGGCATCTTATGTGGCAATAACTACAGGACCCATAATCTTAAGCAAAGAAGTGTGGATTTTATAATTTAGTGACTGGTCATAAATAGTGAACAGAATTCTTAGTGTTGTGTGAAGCCAGCCTAACTGCACAGCATGGAGCACAGAGCTTAGAGTACAATGATAACACTCACCCATGTGCAGTACAAAAAACCTATGTTGAAAAGTGATTCTATTATTCATGCAATGTTACTTGCGACACAAGTGATGCATAGGAGCAATGCAAGGAACTGCAGGGCAACTGTTGCAGTGATTCATGGTATGACCAGCAGACAGCAGTGTTGCATGTCACCATGGTGACTTCTGGAGGAGTGTGACTTCATGTACATGCTTGTGCTACTGTGCAGATAGCTGTCTAACATAAGTGCTGATTGCAGTGCAGTGATCACACATGCAAGTAACATACCGGCATGTAACTGACTGGCAATGCAGACTTTGATCAGATAATTTCAATAGACTCAAACAGTTATCTACATCTATGTTTACATCCATACTCTGCAAATCTCTCCAAAGTGCATGGCAGAAGGTATGTCCCATCGTACCAGTTGCTATGGTTTCTTCCTGTTCTATTTATATATGGAGTGCAGGAAGAATGATTGTCTGAATGGGTCTGTGTGGGTTGTAATAATTCTAATCTTGTCTTCATGAGCCCTTCAGGAGTAATACATTGGAGAGTGTAGTGTATTCCTAGAGTCATCATTTAAAATTAGTTCTTGAAACTTTATTAGTAGACTGCCTCAGTATAGTTTATGTCTATGTATAAGAGACTGCCAGTTCAGTTTCTTCAGCATAACTGTAACACTCTCATGGGTCAACAAAACTTGTGACCATTCATGCTGCCCTTCTCTGTACACATTCAATATTCCCTGTTAATACAATCTGGTATGGTTTCTGCACACTTGAGCCATTTAGCCAACTCAGCATTGTTGTGCTGGTACTGCGGACAGCTGAAAGTAAAGGGAAATTACACCTCTTACGTTTTTTCCCCCAAGGGCATGCAGGGCTACTGTGTGGTTAATGATTAAGATGTCTGCTTGGGTTAAATATTCTGGAAATAAAATTGTCCCCAGTTAAGATCACTAGGTGTGGACTATTCAGGAGCATGTCACCATCAAGAGAGAAAAGGTTAGAGTGTGGAACTTTAGATCCCTTAATTGGGTACATATGGTGGAGTATTTTAGAAAGGGGAATGAATAAGTTTCTACATCTATGTCTACATCTACACTCTGCAAACCAACATGAGGTGCATGGCAGAGGATATGTCCCACTGCATCAGTTATTAGGGTCTCTTCTTGTTCCAGTCACATATGGAGCATAGAAAAAATGATTGATTGAATGCCTCTGTGCATGCAGTAATTATTCTAATCTTATTCTCATAATCTGTATGTGAATGATACACAGGAGATTGTAGTTTTTACTCAATGCCGAAAGGTAGCTAAAAGTCTACTACTATTGTGGCGCTGCACTATGATTGTGAACTCATCTCGCGGCTTAAAAGTGCAAATGGAAGCAAACAATAAAATGAATGGGTCTTCTCAAAACCCAATGACAAGAGACCTTGGCCCATCAGTTCGAGTACTGCAAATTAACATAGAACGTATAAGTAAGACTAAATGTGATATCCTCTCAAGATTAGCACGGGATAACAATATACATGTCATACTGGTCCAAGAAACACATGTAAACCACAAGGCAGATCTCATGAAAAGAGGTCTCATAACTGGATACACCGTTGCTGGAGCTATTCACCATGAAAACTGTGGATCTGCTACATATGTGCGTAGTGACATTGATAACTGGGCTCCAATAAAAATAAGTTCTTCGGATAACATATTTTAAATTGAAAAACTAGTAAGTAACCTCACAGTAGTCAATGTATATAATCCTCCTAACATCCAATGGCCAAAAGAAGCACTCCCTGAAACAAAATACCCTACCCTCTTAATGGGCGATTTCAATAGCCACCACAGTTTATAGGGCTATAGTGAAAACGATGATAATGGTCAAGCACTATTTGAGTGGGCAGATATTGAAGACCTGCAGCTAATATATGATGCTAAAGAGAGACACACCTTCTGGTCAGCTAGATGGCAACACAGTTTCAACCCCGATCTGTGCTTTGTTAGTAGAGACCACAAGGGTAAAGGTTACCCATCAAGAAGGAAAGTATTAACTAACTTCCCACACAGCTAGCATAGACCTGTCATTGTCCACATTGTAATACAAGTCCCTCTTATAAAATCAGCTCCAAAACCAAGATGGAATTTTGAAAAGGCTGATTGGGAGTCATACACAAAATGTGCCGATGCCACTGTACGGTGGATAAAGCCAATCATTAAGAACTATGAACGATTTAGTAAAGCTCTTATTGCATCAGCTAAGAAAACTATACCACGCGGTTTCAGGAAAGAATATACACCTGCCTGGAATGAAACAACTGAACGCCTCTATAACGAGTTCAAAGAATCAGGAGACAGGGAAGTGGCAGAGGAACTTATTGAGTCACTTGACAGCGCCCGAAGAGAAAAGTGGAAAAAAACCGTGGAAGGTATAGACTTTAGAAAGTCCAGTCGAAAAGCGTGGGCCCTACTCAGGAAACTAGGATGTGGTGCGTACAATCCCTGTGAAAGAGCAAAAACTGCTCCCAATGCATTTGCAGGCCATATAGCCAATATGTCCAGGGAACCTCTTGACAAAGAAACTGCCAGAAACATTAAGAAACTAATTAAAACACGGTGGAGACAAGCTTCTGAAAGATCACATCCTGCAGCACCTTTCACAGTGGAAGAACTGAAAACGGCTATCTCGAACATCAAAACTAGGAAGGCAGCTGGGCCAGATGAGTTATACCCAGAATTCATTAAGTATAGTGGGAAAAAATGTTATCAACTGGCTCATGAACTTGTATAATAACATCCTTGAAGAAGGTCAAGTGCCTAAGATATTCATAAGATCTAAAGTATTTCCAATATTAAAACCTGGGAAAACATCAGACAAGCCTGAACATTTTAGACCAATCTCTCTCCTGAGCACCTGCTTCAAACTCTTGGAGAGACTCTTGTATAATACTATTGGGACGACTTTGAATGATAGAATCCCCATCGAGCTGGCTGGTTTTCGACCACAACATAACTGTTGCGACCAAGTACTGGCTTTAACAACACATATCGAGAACGGTTATGAACAGAAACTTAAAACAGCTGTTGCATTTGTAGATTTAAGCGCTGCATACGATACTGTGTGGAGGCATGGTCTTCTTAGCAAGATACTTGAGATTATCCCTTGCCAGACCTTGTACAAATTACTAAGTGATATGCTCAGCAACAGAACCCTTGAAGTTCATCTAGAAGGAAAGAAGAGTCGGACCAGTGTTTCAAACAACGACTTCCCACGAGGTTCTGTATTGGCACCATTACTTTTCAATGTGTACATAAGCGACATACCAACAACAAATGCGCGGAAGTTCTGTTATGCAGATAACATTGCCCTGGCTGTGCAACATGAAAGTTTTGAACAGTGTGAAAACTCCCTTAACCAAGACCTCTGAGTAATGGGTAAATATTTCAGATCTTGGAGATTAATTCCTAACCCAATAAAGTCAGAAGTTACAGTGTTTCATTTAAATAACCAACAGGCAACCCGATCCCTTGACGTTACCTTTGCTGGTAGAAAGTTAAAGCATGACCCAAACCCAAAATATCTTAGTATTAAATTGGATAGATCGCTTACATTCAAACCACACCTAATAGATACTGCTGCTAAGATACATACAAGAAATAATATTATTCAAAAGCTCGCCAATACTAGCTGGGGAGCTGATGTACATACTCTGAAGATTTCTTCAGTAGCGCTGGTATACTCTATTGCGGAATATTGCAGCCCTGTTTGGCTTAACAGCAGCCACACGTCTAAAGTGGATACTCAGCTAAACAATACCACGAGAATCATAACTGGGACCATTAAATCCACCCCACTACCTTGGCTTCCTGTTCTCTGCAGTATAGCTCCACCACATCTTAGGCGGCAAACCGCCTTAGTTAATGAATGGTGTAAAATCTCCTCCAATACCAACCTCCCAATCCATCAGGACATTGCCCCAAATCTTTCCTGACTAAGATCTAGAAGACCACCATGGAGAACAGCTCAAAACCTTATGGCTACGTCTTACGATGCTATGGATTCATGGAAAAATGAATGGTCTCAGACCAGACTATCCAAGAACTGCAATGAAATATCACCTGGTGGAAACCTACCTGGTACAGACCTGCCAAGAAGAACTTGGGTTATACTCAATAGACTTAGAACTGGTCATGGCAGAAGTGGCGAGATGCTCTGTAGATGGGGCATACGAGATTCACCACAGTGTGATTGTGGACATCCAGAGCAAACGATCCAGCACATCATTCAGGAATGCCCTAAACGTACGTTTAAAGGATCCATTTGAGAACTTTATGCAGCCTCCCCTGCAGCCATCGAGTGGACGGAAAACCTAGACATAGAACTTTAAAGAGACTCTATAGATTCCATATATGTGATTGCTGAATGACCTTATAGCAACAATTTCTATATGATAATTTTATCTTATCTATGACAAGATACCTTACTGTAACAACCTGTGTATGCCTACTTTATCCTTAATTGAATGTCCATAAGACGGGACATTATTTTTGTGTTATAATGTATGTTGATTTTATCTTTATCTGTCTGTATGTATTTAAACATGAAACCATTTGTACTTGAAAACCACATACGCTAAATAAATAATAACTCAGAGTTATCATTTAAAGCCAATTCTTGAAACGTTGCTTAATAGATTTTCTTGGTATAATTTATGTCTATCTTCAAGAGTATTCCAGTTAAGTTCCTAAGTATCTCTGTGACACTCTCCCATGGATCGAACAAACCTGTCACCAGTCGTGCTGCACTTCTTCATTTATGTTCAATATCCCCTGTTGGTCCTATTTGGTATGGGTGCCACACATTTGAGCAATAGTCCAGAAACAGTCACACGAGTGCTTTGTAAGCAATTTTCTTCACAGATTGATTGCACTTCCCTGGTATTCTACCAATAAGCTAAAGTCTACCACCTGCTTTACCCATCACTGAGCCTATGTGATCATTCCATTTCACATGTCCACAAAGTGTTACACACATGTATTTGTATGAGTTGGCTGATTCCATCTGTGATTCAGTGATATTATAGTCATAGAATGCTGCATTTTTTTCATTTTGTGAAGTGCACAGTTTTACATTTCTGAACATTTAAAACAAGTTGCTCATCTCTGTATCACTTTGAAATCTTATCAATATCTGACTGGATATTTATGCAGTTTCTTTCAGACAGTACTTCATTATTAATTATTATACTGATGGCATTTTACAACATTGGTATTATACAGTGGTACTTATTAATCAGTAATTTAAATGTCATTACCCAGTCTTACTGTTCTAGCCCATGTTAATTTGTGAATGCAATGTTAAATTAGAATTGAATCTACTGTATAAATATAAGCTTATTCCTATCCTATTTTACTGTATGTAGGTGTGTCTTGTGTTGAACTTAATGCAGCATTACAGTTTGAATTATTGTTTTGTTTTGTGTACTATAGAAATAGAAGAGAGTTATTGTGGTTCAGTTTCCTAATTATACTTGTGTGCTTGTGTGGCATATTTCACGATGTCAGATAACAAAATTAATGCAGCTGCAATGCTTACAGATGCAGATGCAGACTCACAGGTGAAAATGATCCAATATAAATGAAAAATGAAGCAGGCAGTAGTCAGATGTCAAAAGATTAATATATAGTGGACTGTAGATTCTCAGTAGACATGAGGAGTCCAGGTGTTGAATGACGCTTGACTAGGGCCTCCCATCGGGTAGACCATTTGCCGGGTGCAAGTCTTTTTATTTGATACCACTTCAGTGACTTGCGCATCAAAGGGGATGAAATGGTGATGATAAAGACAACACAACACCTAGTCCCTGAGTGAAGAAAATCTCTGACCCAGCCGGAAATTGAACCAGGGCCCATAGGATTGACATTCTGTCATGCTGACCAGTCAGCTACCGGGGACGGACTGTCCAGGTGTTGAACTGTTGGCTATCCTAGGTACACCACAATGAGGAGAATGGAGAACTGAGTCTGACATGTTCACAATATTAATGAAAATGCTGGAGAAGGGCTTCAAAGAGAGTGCTACTAGAGTAGAACAGACAAGTAAGCAAGTGGAAACTACAGGTAGGAATATCAACAATGCTGTTAGTAAGTAAGTGGAACAGAGTAGTAAAGACCTTATGGCAAAAACATCATCCCAACTTGTACTGAATGCCTTCTCAGAATATCATTTTGAACAATTAGTTCAGGAGTCCACTCAACATGCAAATGATTGTGAAAACACTCTTGACTTCTTAGCAGCAAATAATCCTGACTAAACAGGGAACATTATGACAGATGCGAGGATTAGTGACTACATGGTTGTTGCAGCTAGACTGAATACCATAACACCCAAACCCACCAAAAATAAACACAAAATACATCTATTTAAAAAAGCAGATAAATATGCCCTTGACACCTTCCTAAAAGAGGGGCTCTGCTCCTTCCAATCTGACTATGTCAGTGTAGACTAGATGTGGTTTAGATTCAAAGAAATAGAACTGACAGCAGTTGAAAGATACATACCAAATAAATTAATAAGAGATGGTAATGATCCCCTATGGCACACAAAACAGGTCAGAACATTGTTGCAGAAGCACTGAAAAAGGCATTCCAAATTTAAAAGAACACAAAACACCCAAGATAGGTGAAATTATTTGATTGTATAGACTAAAAAAATGTTCTACTCACCAAGTGGCAGCATCACACACATACAAAAGATGGTTGTAACTGGCAAGCTTTTGGAGCCAGTGGCTCTTTCTTCAGGCAGATGGGTTGAAGGCGAAGGAAGAGAGGTGAAGGAAAAAGACCAGAGATGTCCGTGGAAAGGGGTAGATTTTAGGAAAGTCATGCAGAACTGTGGGTCAGGGGAGACTTACCATACAGGATGAGAAGGAAAGACTGATTGTTGGGTACTGCATCAGACGAGATGTGAAAATCTGAGAGCTTAAAGGTAAATATGCAATCAGCATGACATCCACAACATTATCAATTAGGATGAATGGGCATAGGCAGAGGGCGTATACTGGCAACTTGTAATATCCTGTTGCAGAGTATGCTCTACAACATGACCTCAGCACCTGTTTCATCACATGCGTGATCTGGATTCTTACCCCAGACACCAGTTTTTTAGAACTCCACAGATGGGAATGAGGCCTACAACATGTCATTGGTTCTTGCCACCCACCTGGACTTAATTTTCATCAATTTCTTCCATCTCAGCATTTCTATACTCTTTGTTTCACTCTGTTTTAGTTTTCTACATATTTCATTGTCTTACCCAATCTATTTTTTACCCCCCAGGGGGAAGGCTACAGGCATAAATACTGGACCAGGTCCACTTGAGGAGTAGTCTCAGGTTGCACATGATGAAGGTAACGAGTTACACTACCGAAATATTGTGCAAGTATGATGCTGATATCTGGCAGAAAACCCGACAACCCAAGATGTCACTAGATCACCAGGAAAGCCTGAAGAATTACATCAAGAGACTCTACGGGGAGGAGATGTACCAGAATATAAAGAAGCTGGACAAGCTTCAATAGAGGAAAGGCAGGATGCTGAGTTCTCTCAGTTTTTTGCTGAGACGTTAAGATGAAGAAGTGGTACCAGTATTTGCCAGAATATGGAACACCCAGGGTCGGGACTGACATGCGCAGACCGCAGAGGGAACATCTAGAACCGCAGCGGACCGAAAATGGAACGGCACTGCTCTGCAGATCACAACGAGTGGGAGAGGACCACAGGGGGAATGCCTGGTACCACAGACAGGATTCCAAGCGCACACCGAAGATGGAGATGGAACACCCAGGAACATGTCTGGCAGGCGCAGACCACAAAGAGAACACCCAGGACTGCAGCAGATGGAAAAGGGAATGGCAATGCTCCAGAAGATCACGGTGAGCAGACGCGGACCACAGAGGGAGCGCCTGGTGAAGGGGGAAGGCCACAGGCATAAATACTGGACCAGGTCCACTCGAGAAGTAGTCTCAAGTCGCACCTGATGAAGGTAACGAATTACGCTACCGAAATATCATGCAAGTACGACACTGATATCAGGCAGAACACCTGACAACCCAAGATGTCAATTTGAACCACTGCTGTCAAAAAATGGTGGTTGAAGATATTGGCAACTATATCACCTTTATTTTCTGATTGAAATTTTATGAGAATGCCCTGCCACAGTGAAAAACACATTTGTTTTAATGATTGCCACCCAAATTTGTGTGTCATATACATGGCACTCTCTCTCTCTCTTGTGTTGCAATAATACAAAAAGAGTTGTCCTTCTTTGAACTTTTCAATGTCTTCCATCCCATCATTCCTATCTGATGCAGCTGCTACACTGCACAGCAGTACTCTAAAAGAGGGTTGACAAGCATTGTGTAAGCAGTCTATTTAGTAGATCTGGTACATTTTCTAGATCTTCTGCCAATAAATCAGAGTCTTTGGTTTTCTTTCCCCACAACATTGCATATGTGGTCCTTCCAGTCTGGACAATTGCCAGCCAAAATATCGTGGCTAGAAGTCTACATGATCCGGCTGCAATCCCGAAATCTCATCGATTTGCCTACTTCTGTTTCATTTGATGACTTTTCTCCAGCTGTGACTAAGTGTGACCTTTCTGACAGGAATTCATGAATCCAGTCACACAATTGAGACAATACTCCATAGGCACGCAATTTGATTAGAGGTCACTTGTGGGGAATGGTGTCAAAAGACTTCTGGAAATCTAAAAGCATGGTATCATATTGATGTCTCCTGTTGATAACAGTCATTATTTCATGACCATATAGAGCTTAATCCATGTTGGCCATTTGTCAACAAATCATTTTCTTTGAGGTAATTGATAATGTTCAAGCACAGTTTATGTTCCAGAAACCTACTGAAAATAGACATTAGTGGTGTAGGTCCATAATTCAGTGGATTACTCCAGTTTCCCTTCTTGGGTATTGGTGTGAGTTATGCTACTTTCTAGTCTTTGGGTACAGATCCTTCTATGATTGAGTGGTTGTATATGATTGCTAAGTATGGAACTATTGTATCAGAATACTCTGAAAGAAACACGGCCAGTATACAATATGGACCAGAGGCTTTGCTTTCTTAAATGTTTTAAGCTGCTTCACTGCACGGAGGATATCTACTCCTAAGTTACTCATGTGGGCAGTGTGGGCAGTCATTCTTGTTTTTAACTCTGGGATATTTACTTCATCTTCTTTTGTGAAGGAATTTCAGAAAATCATGTTTAGTAACTCTGCTTTTGTGGCTCTTGGAGTCATGGCTCCTTCTCCAGGCAGAAGGGTTGAAGGGGAAGGAAGAGGGATGAAGGAAAAAGACCAGAGAGATCTAGGAAAAGGGACAGATTTTGAGAAAGTCACACAGATATGCAGGTCAGAGGAGACTGGGTGCAGACCGCAGAGGGAACATCTAGCACCGCAGTGGACCGAAAATGTTACAGCAACACTCCAGCAGATCACAGTGAGCGGGAGAGGACCACAGGGGGAATGCCTGGCACCACAGATGGGATTGCAAACGCACCAGACCGAAGATGGAACACCCAGGAGTGTGTCTGGTCGGCATGGACCACTAAGAGAACACCCAGGACTGCAGCGGATGGAAAAGGGAATGGCAATGGTCCAGAAGATCACAGCGAGAGGGCGTGTACCACAGAAGGAGCACCTGGTGAAGGGGGGAGGCCACAGGCATAAATACTGGACCAGGTCCACTCAAGGAGTACCATACAGAAACAAACAATCTGAAGTGAGAACTAGAGAAGCGCCTAATAGAATGATGTGCCAAGGTGTGGGAGGACAAAATGGAGCTCTTCAAACTCCAAGAGCGAGACGAGTGGCAGATAGTTAAACGTCTCAAGGGCTCCCAAACAGCAAATAGGGCTTTAGCAGGCAACCAACGACCAGTATACAATGCCTTGTCGAGGTCCGAACTGCTAGCCGACACATTCGAAGCTCAGAACACCCTTCCAGAGTTTGATGTAAGATCCAGGGAAGACCATCAGCATGACATGGCAGTAGATCAGTCTCAGCACGCCATAACACTATCCCAATCACTGCAAAATGGTTCAAATGGCTCTGAGCACTATCGGACTTAACTTCTAAGGTCATCAGTCCCCTAGAACTTAGAATTACTTAAACCTAACTAACCTAAGGAAATCACACACATCCATGGCCAAGGCAGGATTTGAACCTTCGACCATAGCGGTTGCGCGGTTCCAGACTGTAGCACCTAGAACCACTCAGCCACCCCGGCCAGCCCCCCAATCACTGCCACCCCCACAGAAATCCACAAAGAAATCAGCAAAAGGAAAGGAAACTTTGCACCTGGCCTCAACAAGATCACACACATGCACCTCAAAAACCTCCCCCCAAGAAACAATGGTACTGCAAATGAGAATTATCAACAGATGCATGCAGCTAAGCTACTTTCACTCAGCCTGGAAGCTAGCCAAATTGATCACCATCCCCAAGCCAGGAAAAGACCCAAGAAATCCAGCTAACAACAGACCCATCAGCCTACTGTCAAACATGGGAAAGATATTCAAAAGGATAATCCTGCATAAAATCCAATCCGCTCTTCTGGAAGACGAAAATATCAGGCCAGAACAATTCGGTGTCTGGCGGGCGCGGACCGCAAAGAGAACACCCAGGACTGCAGCAGACAGAAAAGGGAATGGCAATGCTCCAGAAGATTCAGTGAGCGGACGCGGACCGCTGAGGGAGCACCTGGTGAAGGGGGGAGGCCACAGGCAAAATTACTGGACCAGGTCCACTCGAGGAGTAGTCTCAGGTCACACTTGATGAAGGTAATGAGTTACACTACTGAAATATCGTGCAAGTATGGTGCTGATATCTGGCAGAACACCCGACAACCCAAGATGTCATTAGATCGCCAGGAAAGCCTGAAGAATTAGAGTGGTTCAAATTGGTTGTAATGAATCTATTACTGAAGCCAAGAACCTTCTTCAAAAATCAGTGCAGAACAAAATTAGTCAGATGCATATGCTTTACATTACAAACAATATGACTGAGAAGGTAATAAATCAAATGAAAACTAAACATTCCACTGGAGTGGATAATATGTCTGTGAAAATACTGAGGCACTGCTACAAATTTGTTCTCTAAGTTCTCTGTCACCTATTTAAGGAGTCTATAAATCAAGGTACTATCTCTAATAGACTTAAATATCCAGTTGTTAAACCACTGTTCAAAAAATATCATAAATATGAGGTTTCCAATTTCATTGCTAATAAGTCTTTCCAATATCCTAGAGAAACTTATGTTCAAGAGAATCATCCGTCATGTTAATAAACATAACATTCTTAATAAAAATCAACTTGAATTTCAAAAAGGTATTTCAACTCAACACACCATTTTCGCATTTGTCAACCAACTCCTTGAATCCATAAAAAACAAACTGTCACCAGCTGGAATCTTTTGTGATTTGTCTAAAGCATTCAACTGTGTAGATCACAAAGTTCTACTTACAAATTCTGAGCACTACGGCTTATATTGTGAAGTAACTAGGTGGCTCAACTTATATCTAGATGACAGATGGTAGAAGGCAGTACTGAATAATTCTGAAATGGCACCTGACTGGGCCACAGTGAAATTTGGAGTACCACAGGAATAAGTGCTTGGTCCCTTACTTTCCTAATCCTTATCAATGATCTTCCATGGTGTATGGCACACTTCATCCTATTTGCAGATGACACAACCATTATGATAGAGAAAGTACCAAAATGTAGTCTAGAGAACTCTCTGGCCACATATCTGAAGAAGCTCTACACTGGGTCACTTTCAATGGTCTCTCCCTCAATGTTAACAAGACTCAGTTCATTCAGTTTCAAACAGCAAGCAAAAAACTAGAAAACATTGAAACAGAATGTAATGACAAAGAAATATTGACAACTAAGTCTTCCAAATTCCTGGGTTTGCACATTAACAACCCTCTAAACAGGTCAGTTCACATCATCAACCTAGGTAAAAGATTGCATTTGACACCATTTTCCAGTCACTCAGTTTCACCTGTTTGTAACTTGGAAACAATCAAAGCTGCATGCTTTCGATATTTCCATTCACTTATGACATATGGCATCATGTTCTGGTGAAACCAGTCATGAGCAAATAAAGTCTTTATTGCACAGAAGAGAGTCATCAGAATTAAGGGCAGAGTTCACTCTAGATGCTCTTGCAGAAACTTATTGAAACAGCTGGGGATTCTCACCATATGATGTCATTACATTTTTTCACTAATGTGCTCTGTGAACAATAATCATACAGTGTACAGAACAAACAGTGCATATCATGATCATGATACAAAATGTAAACATGAGCTTCCGAGGATTTAAAAAATCTCAGCATGGTGCAGAAAGGAGTACATTATTCAAGCCTCATAGTACACAACAAACTTCCAGTTCATGTTAAATAAGTTATTGGGGTTAAGACTAAATTCAAAGAACAGCTAAAACTTTATCTTTTGAATAATTATTTCTATTCTTTACAGGAATTTTTTGACAATATGTAGTAATTAGTGAAATGTGTTTAAGAATTTATATAAGAAATGACTTTGTAGCAATGGCATATCAATTGTTGACAATGCTTTTTATATGAAGTGGAATGTAAGCCTTATAATTTGTTTGGGTAACCATCATTATTACTATAATCTATGTTCTTATTTGAACCTCATGTATCTGTTTACATATGAAGATAAGAGCATATGGGTTAAGGTCACAGATATGTGAGTGGCTTGAAGACTTCTTAAATAATAGAACCTAGTATGTTGTCCTTGATGGGAAGTGTTCATTGGAGACAAGGGCATTGTCAGGAGTGCCCCAAGAGAGTGTGATAGGGCTGCTGTTGTTCTCTATATAGATACATGATTTAGCAGACAGGGTGGGCAGCAGTCTGCAGTTGTTTTCTGATGATGCATTGGTGTATGGTAATATGTTGAAGTTCAGTGACTGTAGGAAGATACAAGATGATTTCGACAAAATTTCCAGTTGCTATGATGACTGACAGCTAGCCGTAAATGTGGAAAAATGTAAGTAAATGCAGATGAGAAGGAATGTTTGTATACAGTATTACTAGTGTCCAGCTTGGTGCAGTCAAGTTGTTTAAATATCTGGGCATAACGATGCAAAGTGGTATGAGATGGAATGAGCATGTGAAAACTGTGGTAGGGGAGGCAAATGGTCAACTTTGATTTATTAGGAGAATTTTAGAAAAGAGTGACTCACCTGTAAATGAGACCACATATAGGACACTGGTCTGGCCTATTCTTGAGTACTACTCTAGTGTTTGGGGTCCATACCATGTCAGATAGAAGGAAGACATTGGAGCAGTTCAGAGGAGGGACACTTGATTTGTTACCACTAGGTTTGAACAAAACATATGTATTACTGAGATGCTTCTGGAATTTCAATGGGAATCCCTGGAGGGAAGGCAGGTTTCTTTTTGGAAAACACTATTGTGAAAATTTAGAGAAGTGCCACTTGAAGCAGATTGCCAAATGATTCTGATGCCAGCAACATACATCACACTTAAGGACCATGAAGATAAGATGTGAGAAATTAGGGCTCATACAGAGGTGTACAGACAGTCATTTTTCCCTCAGTCTCTTTGGGAGTGGCACAGGAGAGGAAACGACAAGTAGTGGTGCAGGGTACCCTCTGTCATGCACCTTACAGCGGCTTACAGAGTGTCTGTGTAGATGTAGATATAGATTTACGTTGTAAGTATTATAACCATTTACATATAGTTATTATTGTAATAATCTGACATGTTCTACATCCTAGTGATACACTCACATCAAAGATCCATGGAACTTGAACATGAAAAGATAAATAAAAATAAATCTCCTCAGAATGTGAAAACATTTTGTTGGGGCCCTCTTACATAGGGAGAAATGACCGTCATAATAAAATAAGAGAAATCAGAGCTGATGCAGGAATATTTAAGTGTTAATTTTTCCTGCACACTATCTGAGGGTCAAATGGTAGGGAAGCAGTTTGAAAGTGGTTCGATGAACCCTCTGCCAGGTATTTAATTGTGAATTGCAGAGTGATCATGTAGAAGTAGCTGTAGATGTGTTACATCTGTTTATAAACAAGAGTAAAATCAATAAAGATCCTGTTTCGGCAAAAAGTAGCTGAACTTTGCATGAAGCTATATAAGAAAAATTATGTGCTCACATTTATTTCATAATTTATTTCAAACAATAACCAATAAATGACCCTACATTCTTTGTTCAGTCGTGACAAAAAGTTCAACCATCAAGAGGTTGTTAGCCCAATTTAAAATAGAGAAGAATGCAGGAAACATCGTCAAAATACATTAAGTCTAGATTAAAAATAAAGTGGCAAACCAGATGTATGTAGAAGACATGCATGTCGGTGGTGAAAGCTACATTCACACTGTCAAGGATAAAATAAATCTCACAAAGTAAAGCTTGTATGGTAGGTAACGAACGTCAAAGGCTGGTTATGAAACAGATCATCTGGACATCTGGATTTTGGGGGGGGGGGGGGGGGGGGGGGGGATGAGGGGGGATGGAGCTAAGGAAAGGTAGAATTCAGGGAAAATTGTCCTGATACAGGAAATGTATAATAAGGATAAAGCAGAAAATCAGACAGACTGTAAAAGTATAAAACAAATTATGTGAGGCGATAGGTCTAGTCTATATAAAATGTTGTTTGGAAAACAGACCATCATCTAGGTAAAAGAAGGACTGGAGAAAAGAAACTTGAGACATTATATAGACATACCACATGTGTAACATTGCCATGACAACATGAGGTCTGCAGTGACAATGTGGATTAACTGAGGTGAATCAGTGCTGGTACTGATAAGGAAACAGGTGTATCCACATGACAACATATGCAACATGAGGTGGCATAGCAATAGAATCATAAACAGTGGCAGGAGGGAAAGTTGGGTAGCATCATTACACGTAATGTCACATGTGAAAAGTAGAATAACCTAATATACACTTGTTATTTTATTTTTAAAATAAGGGCAGCAATCACGCATAATGGAATGCAACAACAAAATTAAATGAATTATGTAGACTTTATTAATAAACTTCTTTATGAATTGTGATGTACAAATCTCACAATGATTAACAATTCTAGAGGTCAAGGATGGAATGGCAGAGTAGAGAATTTTGATTTGAGGGATAAACATCAAATAACTGCATGTAAAAATGGTTTAAAAATATGAAACAAACATATGTACCAGGTTATTCTATTGAACTGATCAAAGTTTTACTTATCAGCACTGGTGCTGGTTCAGTTCAGTTTGCCTAGGTGTTCACTGTAGACCTCATATTGTCATACTGATGCTGCACATACGGTATGTCTGTATAATATTTTCGATTTTCCTTTCTCCAGTCCTTCTTTTATCTAGATGATAGTTTATTTTTTAAACAGCATTTTATCGGGACTGGAGCCTCATTACCTATCATACAGTCACGCCTTTTCAGATATATTTTACTGTACCAGGTGAACATTTGTTTACTCACCTACACTTCATTTGTTTTATACTTTTACTGTCCACCTTGTTTATTGTTTTATCCTTATTTTAGATATCCTGTATCTGGGTGATGTTCCCTGCATTCTGTCTTTTCCCAGTCTTTCTTTTAGTTTGATAGTTACAACTTTTGGTTACACAAGAAGTGTGTGAACATATACCTGAAATTTATGAATATATTCAGTGGACATGCCTTGACTTACAAGTGACAAAAATGTGCGATTAACATCTGCATTAAGTTCTAAAGATGAAATTATTCGTGTTCTTCAAATTGACATTGATGCCATGAAAGCAGAACTGATGTTGCTAAAGCAGGAAAATATTGCATTGGAACGTAAAAAAACGTTGTGTATGTGAAAAAACTCCAGTATTAGACTGACCTACATCGGCAAATACACGTAGTGATACAACAGACTAACAACGAAAAAATTCAGCCGCCATAACGAAACAAAAAGGAACTGAAGATACGGAAGAACTTAATAAATATAAGTGGAACAGAGTAACGTACCGTAAACTGGGGAGAATAGGGTCAGTTTTGTGTTTCTTTTGTGACTCCTGAACATTAAATAACTTCTGTACTGATGTTAATGTTTTTATATTGTGTAACATTGCTCATGCAATCCATGCCAAGTAATGGAAATCTGTTCTCCTTTTCCTTCAACATGTTTATATTTCTTTTGTTTGTGTCCCTACTCCTGTCAATGTCGGGATGAAAAGGGACATATATTTATTTATCAATGTGTTCCCTGTCCAAATGTCTTGTGGGCTGTATAGGAACATAATTTATCTTTTTAGGACTGGCTTGATGATATTTATTACACAGGTGTGGCAGTATGAAGGAACTTTTATTTATTTTAAAGCCACAACTATTATTTTTACAATACAATTTACAATTATACAAACCACAGGTAAAAAAAAAATGAACAAATTGATTATCCAAACAAATCAGTCATTACACAAATGGGTTTGGTTTGAAGGTGTAACGTCCTCTTCATACAGTTGGTGCCTTCAAAATACCAAGAATATCAGCTTTTGAGAAAATACACTCATCGCGCACATCAGGAAAAACAAACAAATCGGAGCACTTGTTCGACTGGTGAGGAAACGTTCCCTTGTATTGCCCATTTTCTTTATCAATTTGAAGAATCATTCCAATGAACACCTTCATACACTTATCATAAGAAAACTTGACCTTAACCCAGTCTCCTTCCTTTAAATTATTTATCTCAACATCTGCAGTGGCTGCATCTCCATTTTGCGCATCTTCTACAGAAGAGTCTAGGTCATCTAGAATGATTTCTTCCTCTTCATCTGGTAATTGTTTGTGATCATCTTCATCAGTTTTCTGAAGGTCCACTAGAGTAACACTGCAACTAGCTGGGACATTCAGTCTCTTTTTCTGGCCCCTTGTCTGCTCTGTGTCATCATTCCTGTAAGGCATTACTTTTAAAAATTCTGTCAGACTGTCTGGTGGCAGCAGTTCCTGCATTTTCTTCAATTGGCAAGTTGTCAAGTACTTTCTTCTGGTTACGAGGAAATATACCTGCCTTTTGAAAACGAGATTGGATATTATCTTCCAACATTCTTTCATTCAATTCAATTCAATTCAATGATTTCTTCAGAACAGAAGGAATACACTTTTTATCAAATGCTCTATGTCTGACATTTGCTTTGGATTTACTGTTTTCAAGAATTTTTCTCCAACGTATCTTGAGTGGTTGGAAAAGGGCAACATCTAATGGTTGTGTCAAATGCGTCGAATTTGCAGGAAGGACTACAAATGAGATATTATGGTCCTTGCATAGCCTGACATCATCTGATGATAAGAGAGAACTTAAACTGTCACCTACCAAAAGCTTCCTCCCCTCAAATCGGCGATAATGGTATTATAACTCTCTGGAACCAGTCAAGGAAGCAATTTCCATCCAGCCACCCAGCCAGACTTACTGCAGTCATAAATGACACCTGGAGGGCCACCTTCAGTCCACAAGTCATACATAAATGTTGCTTTGTAGATTACATAAGGAAGAGACAGCATCATCCCGGAAGCAAATGCTGCAAACATGACAGATACCCTCTCTGGGTATTTGCACCCTCTTTTAAAAATAAGTTTTCGTCATTCTGGGTTGTCAGAGAGAGCAGTCTCGCCATAGTTAATTATCAGATGTGATGGTACACTGGCTCCAGTACCTTCATTGATGCTGTCAACTCATCAAAGTAAGTGTTGATAATTGCTGGGAATAGTTGTGCTTGACTCCTTTAAATATTGTGACACATGCACTGGGTGATTTTAGTTTTGTGTCTAGTCAGGAAGTCTAATGCACACTCATATCCAGACATGTTGTCTTTAAATTTGGCTACATTCTTGCCCTCTATGCCCAAGTGGTATTTTACTAAGCAACACAAGTCATAGGCACTTAAAGGATAGCCCCAATCTGCACAAATTGGAAGGCATTCAACAAGTTATTGTTCAAGATGATTAGGAAGACAAGTCTGACCACCTTTCTTCCTGAACTCGATATTCCCAGCAAGAATGTCTCTTGATTACTTCACATAATGCTTTATGACTGATTTAGAAACTTCAGTTTTTTTCTGCTTTTCTTACGGACATTCCATGAGCAATTGCCTGAACAGTCTGCATTATCATCTTCTTATCAACAGGATGATGTATGTTCAATCAAGGGTCTCTTTTGTATCTCCTAAGCATCGTGAAACACTGGAATGAGGTTAACATTAACCAATAAATAACTTAAGTTGTTAAAAGTAAATTTTGTCTGTTTTCAAATTAAATATATTTAAGTTAAATATGTCACCAGAACTACTTTCGTTATTTTTCGTCTTGTCCCTATTCACCCCAATATAGCTACACAAACACTACTTCAAACAAACAAATTAAATGGTTACTTTCAGAGTGAAGGTAACTCAACATTTATTATGTCTAAATACTCACCAAACTACACTGCACTGAAAATATAACTCGAATAACACGTTAATCCAGACATCAGCAAGCAACAAACAACAGTTTAAGAGGTATAAAAATTTTATTCAGATTGAATTGAATTGACTTGAATTGAATTTTATTTGATCCTGTAAGATTACATCGTGTACAGTAAATGTACATGTAATATAGGACATGTCAAAGTATTAAAATTCTTTATCAATTATTTTTCTACACCTTCAGCTTACATTTTTACATCACTGATAATGAGTAACAATATATACTAATTTAATGCCATAAGTATTCTGCAACACTGTAAAACTCTTTTTCAATTAGATAGTCTTTAAGTTTCTTTGTAAATTCATTGTGAAGTACACTATCTTGCAGGGTTTTGGGCAGACTTCTTAGTAGTCTGATACCAGAGTACTGGGGTCCTTTTTCTAGCATTCTTCTTTCTTGTATTGTGGGTGTGTACACTAGCAGTCCTCACTACCTTTTGTGATGTACATTATTGTTTTGTATATATATATAATGATGAAAAAGTTAAGATACCTAAATTCTTGAAACAGTTTCTGCATGTTTCAGAGGTCTTTCTTCTTAAAATGGTCCTAATTGCTTTTTTTTTTGTAATGTGAACACTTGTTTTGTCTCTTGTTTGTTTGAGTTTCCCCACACCGTCACTCCATACTGTAAGTATGGTTCGAAAAGTCCATGATACACTGTACACAGAAGGTTCTTGTCTGAATACTGTGATAGCTGCATCATTAAGAATATGACAGAGCTCAGTTTCTTACAGACATTATTAATATGTTTTTTTCCGTTTCAGTTCATTATCCACAAGAATACCTAAGAATCTAGCAGATTCTACTTCTTCCAGCCTTGTTCCGTCAACCTCTAAATCCATGTCTACAGCCTTTTCCTTGTTTTTAAACACTGCATACATAGTCTTTTTTAGATTTATAACCAGTTCATTTTCCAACAGCCATTGAGCTGTGACATTTGCAGATATGTATGCTCTTCTCTCAAGCTGTTCCATATTTTGGTCACTATTTAGTATTGTCATGTCATCAGCATACAATATTTTCTTTTCTTCCTCCTCAACACCTATATCATTAACAAATACATTAAATAACAATGGCCCCATTACCGAACCCTGCGGCACTCCATATTTGATGGATTTGGTTTCTGATTGGTAAGAGTTTCCTAATGATACATACTGCTTGCGGTTGCACAAGTATGATTTTATCCATTCACCTGGTTGCCCCCGAATGCCATAGTTGCTTAATTTTTGTATCAGCATTTCATGGTCAATGGTGTCAAATGCCTTTGAAAGATCCAGAAACATTGCAGAGACAACCTTTTTCTCATCTAAGGACTGTAAAATGTATTCTGTTAGACTGACAATTGCTGATTCTGTAGATTTACCCTTTCTGAAACCATGTTGTGAGGTCATGAGAATGTTATGTTTGTCCAAATAGTTAACTAATCTGGTATACATAAGCATTTCTAGGATTTTTGAGAAACCTGATATCAGTGAAACTGGTCTGTAGTTGTTGGGATCATCCTTACACCCTTTCTTGTACACTGGCACTACCTTCGTTATCTTCAGTTTTTCTGGAAAAATTGCATCTCTGAAAGAACAGTTTGCTATGTTCAGCAGTGGTGTTATTATCTCCTCACATACCAGCTTTATTACATGATTTGATATTTCATCATCACCAGCTGATTTCTTGGACTTCAGTTTCTGTATAGTTTTCCGCAATTCATCTTCCGTGACTGGTCTTAAGAACATAGTACTGCATGATCTTTTTGGTACCTTAATACCCTTCTGTTTTTGACTATTTCTTTCCAATTTTAGGTTTTATACTACACTGATATAGTTATTATTCAGTATGTTTGCTATTTCCATACCATCTGTGACCACTGTGTTGTCTACTTTAATTGACCTAATACCTTCTTCTTTGTTTGACCCATCTTTTTCCTTTCTTTCAGCATTGATTGCATTCCAAGCTGCCTTTGCCTTGTTTTTTGAGTTCGCTATAGTGGTGTCAATTGTTCTTGCTTTCGCTTCTCTTATTGTTTTTCTATACTTCTTTTTTAACATTTTATAGTTTTCAGCTTCGCCCATCAGTCTCACATCCTGAAGCTTCCTTCGCTGTTCTAGTATTTCACTCGTAATCCACTGTGTTTGATCTTGATGCCTTTCTTGTCTCTTTACTTTGGGAAATGCTACATTAAAATGGTACTTAATTGTTGAAATAAATGCATCATATTTTTCATTTACACTCTGGGCCTGTAGGGTTTCATTCCAGGTTTCCTTACTTAACACTGTTCTAAAGATGTTGATATTTTGTTCACTGATGATCCTAATTTCTTTGGTTGTTTGTTTTGGTTCTGATACTGTGTCATTACTTCTGCAAAAGCTGATTAGTTGTCCATGATGATCAGATATTTCTGTCTGAACTACATGTGACTCATAGTTACACATATTAGTAATTATGTTGTCAATAATTGTCTCACTTTGTGAAGTCACTCTTGTTGGTGCAGTTATTGTCACTTTCATGTTATGCTGTATTAACAATTCTTCAAAATCCTGTCTTATTTTTGTGTCTTTTCCCATGTCAATGTTGAAGTCTCCACATATAATAAGATTTCTCTTAATATTCATTCTCAATAGGCTAGCAACTTTTTTTAGAAAGATGCTAATATTGCCACATGGTGACCTGTACACGCAAAACACTCTAAAATCCTCTGCCACTATACCAGTAACTTCAAAGTCTTTTTCTCTAGCTATGGGAAATGTAGCAGCTTCACTGTTTACATTCTTTGATAGAGTACCTGTTTTAATATATATACAAACGCCACCACCCTTATATTTAGATCTGCAGAAGTAACTAGCTAGTTTGTAGTCCTTTACTGCCACATTATGTATTTTACTTTCAGTTAGTCCATGTTCACTTATGCATAATATGTCTGGTCTTACTTCACTCAGGAGTACTTCTGCTTCTAATTTTTTGTTACCAAAGTATTGAATATTTTGATGAAGTACTTTTATGTAATTTTTCTTTTGTTGTTTTACATGTTGTGAGCTGTATTCTGGGGCAAATTCTTTAGTATCGTCTTTTTTTGTATGGTGCTTATATTTTTCTTTTCCAGCTGGAGTGTATGATTTTTCATCCCCTTCAGGCCATATTAGTTTCCTTTGCATCTAATGATTTTGCAGACATCTGCAAACATTCTGCTGAACGTTACAGACCCCAGTCTATTTAAATGCAATCCATCCTTTGCTAGTGAGTTTTTACATAGGAATTTGTTTGGGTCTATAAAAATTGCCCCAAGACGATCACATTGTTCTTTAAGAGTACAGTTTATTTTGGCGATATATTTTTCACTCACAGACCTTCTGTTTATGATTCCGCTAAGTATCAGCAGATTAAAATGTCTACCAACATGATAAAAATAAAAACACAATTTTGGTGCCAAAACATCTTGTAGACAACAGAAGGGCCATCTTTACACCTTAGACGAATACACAAGTGAGAGGTTACATTTAATTCGATTTTCCCAGTTTTTGTCCCTATCCACCCCCTATCCCTATTCACCCCAGTTTACGATGCAAAAAATGAAATAAAAAAAGAAGAGCTGTAGTAAGGCAAAAAGTGAATTCTTTATTATAGATGACTCAGTGTTGAAAAACATAGTCATTCCAAACTCCAAAATCGACGTTTTAACAGGAATCAGGACACATTAATTGCATAAACATCCAAACAACGACTTAAACTCAAGAGAGAGGGCGACATATAAGACTAACAGAAATCCAAAAGGCATTTTTATCCATGTGGGAACAGATTCCCTTCGAAACAACAGCGAAGAAGAAATTGTACCATAAAGTGGGGTGACTTTGAACATTTTAAATTCATTTTTGTAAATTAAACAGAAACTTCTTAAGATATTGACATGAAACTTTTTGGGAAGTTGCAAGAGGTGTTGCTGAATATGATAAAGCAGATTATACATTCTTATCCCCCATGCCTGGTGTTTTTATTTATTTATTTATTTTTTTTTTTTTCGCTGTTCAATTTAACCCGATAGGTCGGGGTCACTTTGAACATGGAAACATTTGCCTATGCTGTGGGAGTCATGTCAATTATTTTTAAATGACACCCCTATCATATGAAACAGCATGATATTTTGTATGTAAATATAGTTTTGAAAGTCACTTTTTTAGAAAAATTTGAGTATTTTTATGAGTTTTCTTTAATCACCTGAAACTGTTTGTATGATTACAGCTTAATTTTGCTAATATGGAAATGGGTGCTGAGCTAGTCATGAAATAAGAAAATTATTTAAAACCACATCTTTTCAAAACAGTCTGTATGACTTTAATAAAAGAAATGAAAAAAAAAGTTATCATATTTTAAATAATTACATCTGTAAACACTCTGCAGGAAAGGAAGTTGCCACAAAAGTGTGTCCACTTTAGCAGATATCATAGACATCAAAATTAAACTCAAAATGAAGCCTTCCCCTTCTATCTACCTTAGAATCAGGTCATCTTTCTCAAAATCTGACACATTGGGAACATTAGGCCACACAAGGAACTTCATCTGATTCCACCTTGGAATGCCACTTCCTCAGAAGTGTAATTTCATCATCAGTGATAACATGTCCAACACTATTTCACACTTTTCTTTGAAGGAAACTTCACTAAAACATGTTGCCCATAGATCTGATGTGTCAAAGAATAGGGAAGGTGCTGTTCAAAGTCACCCCTTGAAAGACAAGCCTTCATATTTTATTTTTTTACGTCACCAAGGAATAAATTTAACATAATATGCTTTCTGTAAATGTTCATTCAAGTGTTAACCATCCACACTGTGACTCATAGAATGTTACCCTTCTGCTGATTATTCAGTCTTTTTCTCATGGTCATCTCCCATTTGACAGTCCCCCCCCCCCCCCCCCCCCCCTGAAGATCCAAAAGGGGGATTATTCCAGAATCTTTTGCCAATAGAGAGATCATCATGACATTTTTTCAATTACAGGCCATGTGTCCTGTAGATACATGTTATGTGTCTTGAATGCAGTGGTTTCTATTGCCTTCTGCATCCTCATGCTGTTGATCATTCTTCTGCCTTTAGGAACAGTTTCCCACCCCAAGCACAAGATAGCGTCCTGAACCTCTCTCTACTCTCCTCTTTGACAAGACTGTTGGCAGAATGAGGGTGACTTCTTATGCTGGAAACCTTCAGGTGCCAGTGCTGATTATTAATCAAAATTTAAGTGGTGATGGGTTTAGAACCTGGGACCGAGGACATTTTGATTAGTAATCAAAGATGCAACCCCACTTTTTTTATCTCATTTTGTTCTATATTGTTTACTGAATTTGTTTGGGGCAGATGTCCAACAACACCCATTCAAGTTGTTGGTTGATCCGTTCAACTCAGTTTTTTTATTACAGAGGGTAGCTAATCCAGTGACCGAACACACTGAGCTACTGTGCTGGTGCCCTAGATGATGGGTCTAGGCATAATGACCCCCTGATCATAGCAAAGGTAGACACTAAGCCACACCCACCACAATAGTACAAGTTCATATGCCAACTAGCTCCGCAAATGATGAAGAGATTGAAGAAATGTATAATGAGATAAAAGAAATTATTCAGATAGTTAAGGGAGACACAAATTTAATTGTAACGAGGGACTGGAATTTGATACTAGGTAAAGGAAGAGAAGAAAAAATGCTAGGTGAATATGTACTGGGGGAAATGAATGAAAGAGGAAGCTGCTCGGTAGAATTCTGCCCAGAACATAACTTAATCGGAGCTACCATTTTGTTTAAGAATCATGAAAAAAGGTTGTATATGTGGAAGAGTCTTGGAGGCACCAGAAGGTTTCAGGTTGATTATATAAGGATAAGATAGAGATCCTGGAACCAGATTTTAAATTGCAAGACATTTCCAGGGGCAAATGTGGACTTTGACCATAATTTATTGGTTATGAAATGTAGATTAAAACTAAAGAAATTGCAAAAATTAGGAATTTAAGGAGATGGGACCTGGATGATTTGAAAGAACCAGAGGTTGCAGAGAGTTTCTGAGGAAGTATTAGGGAGTGATTGACTAGACCAGGGGAAAGGAATACTGTAGAAGATGAATGGCTAGTTTTGCGAGATAAAACATTGAAGGCAATTGAGTATCAAATAGCTAAAAAGACTAGGTCTAGTAGAAACTCTTGGATGACTCAGAAGATAATGAAATCAGCTGATGAAAGGAGAAAGTATAAAAACCTGGCAAATAAAACAGATGAAAGAAAATAAAAATATCTAAAAGATGAGTTTTACAGGAAGCACAAAATGGCTAAGAAGGAATGGATAGGGCAACTGTACGGATTTAGAAGCATGGATCACTAGTGGAAAGATAAATACCGCCTGCAGGAAAATTAAAGAGGCCTTTGGAGAAAACAGAAGCAATGGTATGAATATCAAGAGACCGAGCGAGGTGGCGCAGTGGTTAGACACTGGACTCACATTCGGGAGGACGACGGTTCAATCCCGCATCCGGTCATCATGATTTAGGTTTTCCATGATTTCCCTAAATCGTTCCAGGCAAATGCCGGGATGGTTCCTTTGAAAGGGCATGGCTGACTTCCTTCCCCGTCCTTCCCTAATCCAATGAGACCGATGACCTCGCTGTCTGGTCTTCTTCCCCAGACAACCAATATCAAGAGCTCAGATGGAAAACTAGCCCTAAGCAAAGAAGGGAAAGCTGAAAGGTGGAAGGAGTATGTAGAGAGTCTATACAATGAAGATGAACTTGCAGGAAGTATTACAGAAATGGTGGAGCACACAGATTAAGATGAGATGGCAGACATTATACTCAGAAGTTGAAATAAGGCCTTAGGGGTAGATGACATTCCATCAGACCTACTGACGGCCTTGGGAGAGCCAGCTGTGACAATACTCTTCCACCTGGTCTGCAAGATATATGAGACAGGAGAAATATCCTCAGACTTCAAGTTGAATGTAATCATTTTTATCCCAAAGAAAGCTGGTGTTGACAGATGTGAATATTACTGAACTATCAGTTTAATAAGTGATGGTTGCAAACTACCAACACTAATGGAAAAACTGGTAGAAGCTGACTTTGGAGAAGATCAGTTTACATTCTGTGATGCAATACTGACACTATGACTTATTTTAGAACTTAGGTTAATGAAAGGATTTACCTTTATATAATTCACAGACTTTGAGAAAGCGTTTGACAATGTTGACTGGAATGCTCTCTTTCAAATTATGAGAGTAGCAGGGGTAAAATACAGGGAGTAAAACACTATTTGCAACTTGTTCAGGAAGCAGATGGCAATTATAAGAGATGAGGGACATGAAAAGGAAGCAACTATTGAGAAGGCAGTGAGACAGGTTGGTAGTCTATCATAGTGTTATTCAGCACATACATTGGTAAAGGACCAAACAAAAATTTGGAGAAGTAATTAAAATTCACGGAGCAGAAATAAAAATTTTGATGTTTACCAATGACAACATAATTCTATCAGAGTGTAGGGTGGCAGGTAAAAGTTAATCATTTGTTTTTCACCATTTTTCTCACACGAGCCTGGCAACTAATTTAGTGGTCAGCCAGAAAGTGAAGGGTAACATACTGACCTCAGTTTCCAGTCTGCATGGCCACATTCTCATCCAGGCCACTGAAATGAAAGTTTCTGTTCTCCTATTTCTTTGTGGGATCAGGACTGATTTTAAATAAAAGTATGAAGTTCCAATCAAAATTATATTACATAAAGTTTCTTCCATACCACACTTGGAAATTCACTATTTTCAACTGAAGGCAAGTCTTTCTATTCTAACAGCACATTTAGCAGTTCAGAGGCGACCTCTACAGTATGTTCCTACCAGACTGTCTTTCGTCCTGACTAAAATTACTCAGTGAAAGTTTGCAATAAATGTTCAAAATTAATGCTCGCCATAAAAGTGGAAAGAAAGTCATCACTTGCCACACAGAATTGTAATTCACATCAATGGCACACTAACAATTACTCTGGCAAATTCTAAGCAATCCAGGATAGTGTACAATCCTCTCGAGTTCACTATCCATTTTTACCGCAAAATATGCACTTTGAAACCGTTCGGCTCTGACTTCATCCGAGGCACACCGTGACCCAACGTTTAACACATGTGGATCTTACAGTAGCTGAATGCAAAGTGAACCTTACTATTGCCTCTTGGGCTGCATTTATATAGGTGCCAGATCAGACAGCCGAGGGAACATATGTTATCTACAGATATCAGCATACTGCAGCAGCCTCCGAACGACCGCTATCTCAGGCACATAATCTCTAATAACATAGTCACAAATTACTTCAGAAAGTTCTTAATTTTTACTTGTATATACACTCCTGGAAATGGAAAAAAGAACACATTGACACCAGTGTGTCAGACCCACCATACTTGCTCCGGACACTGCGAGAGGGCTGTACAAGCAATGATCACACACACGACACAGCGGACACACCAGGAACCGTGGTGTTGGTCGTCGAATGGCGCTAGCTGCGCAGCATTTGTGCACCGCCGCCGTCAGTGTCAGCAGGGTTTGCCGTGGCATACGGAGCTCCATCGCAGTCTTTAACACTGGTAGCATGCCGCGACAGCGTGGACGTGAACCGTATGTGCAGTTGACGGACTTTGAGCGAGGGCGTATAGTGGGCATGCGGGAGGCCGGGTGGACGTACCGCCGAATTGCTCAACACGTGGGGCGTGAGGTCTCCACAGTACATCGATGTTGTCGCCAGTGGTCGGCGGAAGGTGCACGTGCCCGTCGACCTGGGACCGGACCGCAGCGACGCACGGATGCACGCCAAGACCGTAGGATCCTACGCAGTGCCGTAGGGGACCGCACCGCCACTTCCCAGCAAATTAGGGACACTGTTGCTCCTGGGGTATCGGCGAGGACCATTCGCAACCGTCTCCATGAAGCTGGGCTACGGTCCCGCACACCTTTAGGCCGTCTTCCGCTCACGCCCCAACATCGTGCAGCCCGCCTCCAGTGGTGTCGCGACAGGCGTGAATGGAGGGACAAATGGAGACGTGTCGTCTTCAGCGATGAGAGTCGCTTCTACCTTGGTGCCAATGATGGTCGTATGCGTGTTTGGCGCCGTGCAGGTGAGCGCCACAATCAGGACTGCATACGACCGAGGCACACAGGGCCAACACCCGGCATCATGGTGTGGGGAGCGATCTCCTACACTGGCCGTACACCACTGGTGATCATCGAGGGGACACTGAACAGTGCACGGTACATCCAAACCGTCATCGAACCCATCGTTCTACCATTCCTAGACTGGCAAGGGAACTTGCTGTTCCAACAGGACAATGCACGTCCGCATGTATCCCGTGCCACCTAACGTGCTCTAGAAGGTGTAAGTCAACTACCCTGGCCAGCAAGATCTCCGGATCTGTCCCCCATTGAGCATGTTTGGGACTGGATGAAGCGTCGTCTCACGCGGTCTGCACGTCCAGCACGAACGCTGGTCCAACTGAGGCGCCAGGTGGAAAAGGCATGGCAAGCCGTTCCACAGGACTACATCCAGCATCTCTTCGATCGTCTCCATGGGAGAATAGCAGCCTGCATTGCTGCGAAAGGTGGATATACACTGTACTAGTGCCGACATTGTGCATGCTCTGTTGCCTGTGTCTATGTGCCTGTGGTTCTGTCAGTGTGATCATGTGATGTATCTGACCCCAGGAATGTGTCAATAAAGTTTCCCCTTCCTGGGACAATGAATTCACGGTGTTCTTATTTCAATTTCCAGGAGTGTAGTTAAGCTGTTTTAAATCACAGAAAAAGTTTCAGCTTGCTAGACTGAAAACTTTGCCTTCTAGAATTTTTATAGTGGAACTAACGGTAGATCGTTACCTCTGAACCATATATTTACTAGACCTTTTGTCGGCAGTTATTAATACTACAACTCTCAAATTCAGTATAGCTCTATCACTTGGTATATTTTATCATCCAATTTAACCAAAATTCTCTATCATTAAAATCACAGGTACTTAATCTGCAACAATTGGGTACATTTTAGCTACAAAATTGGTTTTTTACTTAATTAATCAAAAACTATAAAGTCGTCTTTCAGTTATTATTTCTGGGGTGAAGTGAAGCATAAAACAAATTTTCATGTTTCTAAGTCCATTATTTAGCGCCACTTATTACCTCTTAAAATGGCATTTTTATGAAAACTGTTAAGTCTAGAACGTAAAGACTTTGTATTGGAACATTATAACACTAACCTACATTTTAAGAGCGTTTTAAACATAAATTCTGATTTTTAATTTCATACTTAACTGTGGCACAATACTTGCCCGCTGTGCACAGATGTGTTAAGGTGCTGTGGTGCTACTAGCAGTGAACTGGGGTAAGTCCTGGCACACTCACTCACCTCTGAATCTCACACACGATACAACGCTTGGCTTGCTTCACTGCCCCCTTTTTAATTTTTGTGAAAAAATTTACTTTTGAACAAAAATAAATATCCAGAAAGAAACAAACAAGTAATGTAATAATTTAGTTTACTCTTTTAAAGAAAATGGATTTTTAGAAAATTCCTTATTACTGCACATACAAAATAACCATACATAAACAGGGTGGTCCATTGATAGTGACCAGGCCCAATATCTCACAAAATAAGCATCAAATCAAAAATATACAAAGAACGAAACTCGTCTAGCTTGAAGGGGGAAACCAGATGGCGCTATGGTTGGCCCGCTAGATGGCGCTGCCATAGGTCAAACAGATATGAACTGCGTTTTTTTAAACAGGAACCCCCATTTTTTATTACATATTCGAGTAGTATATAAAGAAATATGAATGTTTTAGTTGGACCACTTTTTTCGCTTTTTGATAGGTGGTGCTGTAATAGTCACAAACATATAAGTACAAGGTATCATGTAACATTCCGCCAGTGTGGGAGGTATTTGCTTCGTGATACATTACCCATGTTGAAATGGACCGATTACCAATTGTGGAAAAGGTCAATATTGTGTTGATGTATGACTATTGTGATCAAAATGCCAAACGGGTGTGTGCTATGTATGCTGCTCGGTATCCTGGATGGCATCATCCAAGTGTACGGACCATTCGCTGGATGGTTATGTTATTTAAGGAAACAGGAAGAGTTCAGCCACATGTGAAATGTCAACCATGACCTGCAACAAATGATGCTGCCCAAGTAGATGTTTTAGCTGCTGTCGCGGCTAATCTGCACATCAGTAGCAGACAAACTGCGTGAGAATCGGGAATCTCAAAAACATCAGTGTTGAGAATGCTACATAACATTGATTGCACACGTACCATATTTCTATGCACCAGGAATTGCATGGTGATGACTTTGAACATCGTGTACAGTTCTGCCACTGGGCATAAGAGAAATTATAGCATGGTGACAGATTTTTTGCACGCGTTCTATTTAGCGATCAAGCGTCATTCACCAACAGCGGTAACATAAACTGGCATAATATACACTACTGGGCAACAGAAAATTCATGATGGCTGCAACAATTGGAACATCAGCGACCTTGGCGGGTTAATGCATGGTGCGGCATTATGAGACAAAGGATAATTGGCCCCCATTTTATCGATAGCAATCTGAATGGTGCAATGTTCGCTGATTTCCTACGTAATGTTCTACTGATGTTACTACAAGATGTTTCACTGCATGACAGAATGGCAATGTACTTCCAACATGATGGATGTCCGTCACATAGCTTGCATGCCGTTGAAGCAGTATTGAATAGCATATTTCATGACAGGTAGATTAGTTGTCGAAGCACCATACCATGGCCCGCACATTCACCAGATCTGACGTTCCCGGATTTCTTTCTGTGGGGAAAGTTGAAGGATATTTGCTATTGTGATCCACCGACAATGCCTAAAACATGCATCAGCGCATTGTCAATGCATGTGCGAACTTTATGGAAGTGTACTACTCACTGTTGAGAGGAATGTCAGTACATGCATTGCCAAATGCATTGAGGTTGACAGACATCATTTTGAGCATTTATTGCATAATGTGGAATTTAGAGGTAATCACACTGTAACAGCATGTATTCTCAGAAATGATAAGTTCACAAAGGTACATGTATCACATTGGAACAACAAAAATAAAATGTTCCAACGTACCTACCTTCTGCATTTTCATTTAAAAAACCTACCTTCTACCAGCTGTTCGTCAGCCATTGTTGTTGTTGATGTGGTCTTCAGTCCTAAGGCTGGTTTGATGCAGCTCTCCATGCTACTCTATCTTGTGCTAGCTGCTTAATCTCCCAGTACATACTGCAGCCTACATCATTCAGAATCTGCTTAGTGTATTCATCTCTTGGTCTCCCTCTACGATTTTTACCCTCCAGGCTGCCCTCCAATACTAAACTGGTGATCCCTTGATGCCTCAGAACATGTCCTACCAACTGATCCCGTCTTCTAGTCAAGTTGTGTCACAAACTCCTCTTATCCCCAATTCTATTCAATACCTCTTCCTTAGTTATGTGATCTACACATCTAATCTTCAGCATTCTTCTGTAGCACTACATTTCGAAAGCTTCTATTCTCTTCTTGTCCAAACTATTTATTGTCCATGTTTCACTTCCATACATGGCTACACTCCATACAAATACTTTCAGAAATGACTTCCTTACACTTAAATCTATACACTATGTTAACAAATTTCTCTTCCTCAGAAACACTTTCCTTGCCATTGCCAGTCTACATTTTATATCCTCTCTACTTCGACCATCATCAGTTATTTTGCTCTCCAAATAGCAAAACTGCTTTACTACTTTAAGTGTCTCATTTCCTAATCTAATTCCCTCAGCATCACACGAGTTAACTCGACTAAATTCCATTATCCTCATTTTGCTTTTGTTGATGTTCATCTTACATCCTCCTTTCAAGACACTGCCCATTCCATTCAACTGCTCTTCCAAGCCCTTTGCTGTCTCTGACGGAATTACAATGTCCTCAGCGAATCTTAAAGTTTTTATTTCTTCTCCATGGATTTTAATACCTACTCCAAATTTTTCTTTTGTTTCCTTTACTGCTTGCTCAATATACAGGATGAATAACATCAGGGAGAGGCTACAATCCTGTCTCACTCCCTTCCCAACCACTGCTTCCCTTTGATGTCCCTTGACTCTTATAACTGCCATCTGGTTTCTGTACAAATTGTAAATAGCCTTTCGCTCCGTGTATTTTAACCCTGCCACCTTTAGAATTTGAAAGAGAGTATTCCAGTCAACATTATCAAAAGCTTTCTCCAAGTCCACAAATGCTAGAAACACAGGTTTGCCTTTTCTTCATCTAGCTTCTAAGATAAGCCATAGGGTCAGTATTGCCTCATGTGTTCCAACATTTCTATGGAATCCAAACTGATCTTCCCTGAGGTCGGCTTCTACCAGTTTTTCCACTCGTCTGTAAAGAATTTGCATTAGTATTTTACAGCCGTGACTTATTAAACTGATAGTTCAGTAATTTTCACATCTCTCAACACCTGCTTTCTTTGGGATTGGAATTATTATATTCTTCTTGAAGTCTGAGGGTATTTCACCTGTCTCATACATCTTGCTCACCACATGGAAGAGTTTCATCAGGACTGGCTCTCTCAAGGCTGACAGTAGTTCTAATGGAATGTTGTCTACTCCTGGGGCCCTGTTTCGACTTAGGTCTTTCAGTGCTCTGTCAAACTATTAACACAGTATGATACCTCCCATTACATTTTCATCTACATCCTCTTCCACTTCCATAATATTGCCCTCAAGTACATCGCCCTTGTGTAGATCCTCTATATACTCCTTCCACCTTTCTGCTTTCCCTTCTTTGCTTAGAACTGGGTTTCCATCTGAGCTCTGGATATTCATACAAGTGGTACTCTTTTCTCCAAAGGTCTCTTTAATTTTCCTGTAGGCAGTATCTACCTTACCCCTAGTGAGATAAGCCTCTACATCCTTACATTTGTCCTCTAGCCATCCCTGCTTAGCCATTTCGCACTTCCTGTCGATCTTATTTTTAAGACGATGTATTGTTTTTTGCCTGCTTCTACATCTACATCCATACTCCGCAAGCCACCTGACGGTGTGTGGCGGAGGGTACCTTGAGCACCTCTATCGGTTCTCCCTTGTATTCCAGTCTCGTATTGTTCATTGAAAGAAAGATTGTCGGTATGCCTCTATGTGGGCTCTAATCTCTCTGATTTTATCCTCATGGTCCCTTCACGAGATATACGTAGGAGGGAGCAATATACTGCTTGACTCCTCGGTGAAGGTATGTTCTCAAAACTTCAACAAAAGCACGTACCGAGCTACTGAGCGTCTCTCCTGCAGAGTTTTCCACTGGAGTTTATCTATCATCTCCGTAACGCTTTCACGATTACTAAATGATCCTGTAACGAAGCGCGCTGCTCTCTGTTGGATCTTCTCTATCTCTTCTATCAACCCTATCTGGTAAGGATCCCACACTGCTGAGCAGTATTCAAGCAGTGGGCGAACAAGTGTACTGTAACCTACTTCCCTTGTTTTTGGATTGCATTTCCTTAGGATTCTTCCAACGAATCTCAGTGTGGCATCTGCTTTACCGACGATAAACTTTATACGATCATTCCATTTTAAATCACTCCTAATGCGTACTCCCAGATAATTTATGGAATTAACTGCTTCCAGTTGCTGACCTGCTATATTGTAGATAAATGATAAGGGATTTTTCTTTCTATGTATTCGCAGCACATTGCACTTGTCTACATTGAGATTGAATTGCTATTCCCTGCACCATGCGTCGCTGCAGATCCTCCTGCATTTCAGTACAATTTTCCATTGTTACAACCTCTCGATATACCACAGCATCATCCGCAAAAAGCCTCAGTGAACTTCTGATGTCATCCACAAGGTCATTTACGTATAATGTGAATAGCAATGGTCCTACGACACTCCCCTGCGGCACACCTGAAATCACTCTTACTTCGGAAGACTGCTCTCCATTGAGAATGACACACTGCATTCTGTTATCTAGGAACTCTTCAATCCAATCACACAATTGGTCTGATAGTCCATATGCTCTTACTTTGTTCATTAAACGACTGTGGGTAACTGTATCAAACGCCTTGTGGAAGTCAAGAAACACGGCATCTACCTGGTTGGTTGGTTGGTTTGGGAAGGAGACCAGACAGCGAGGTCATCGGTCTCATCGGATTAAGGAAGGACGGGGAAGGAAGTCGGCCATGCCCTTTGAAAGGAACCATCCCGGCATTTGCCTGGAGCGATTTAGGGAAATCACGGAAAACCTAAATCAGGATGGCCGGACGCGGGATTGAACCATCGTCCTCCCGAATGCGAGTCCAGTGTCTAACCACTGCGCCACCTCACTCGGTCATCTACCTGGGAACCCATGTCTATGGCCCTGTGAGTCTTGTGGACGAACAGCGTGAGCTGGGTTTCACATGATCGTCTTTTTCGAAACCCATGCTGATTCCTACAGAGTAGATTTCTAGTCTCCAGAAAAGTCATTATCCTCGAACATAATACATGTTCCAAAATTCTACAACTGAGAGACATTAGAGATATAGGTCTATAGTTCTGCACATCTGTTCGACGTCGCTTCTTGAAAACAGGGATGACCTGTGCCCTTTTCCAATCCTTTGGAACACTACGCTCTTCTAGAGATGGTACACCGCTGCAAGAAGGGTGGCAACTTGCTTCGCGTACTCTGTGTAAAATTGAACTGGTATCCCATCAGGTCCAGCAGCCTTTCCTCTTTTGAGCAATTTTAATTGTTTCTCTATCTATTTTGATATCTACCATTTTGTCATCTGTGCGACAATCTAGAGAAGGAACTGCAGTACAGTCTTCCTCTGTGAAACAGCTTTGGAAAAAGACATTTAGTATTTCGGCCTTCAGTCTGTAATCCTCTGTTTCAGTACCATTTTGGTCACACAGTGTCTGGACATTTTGTTTTGATCCACCTACTGCTTTGACATAAGACCAAAATTTCTTAGGATTTTCTGCCAAGTCAGTACATAGAACTTTACTTTCGAATTCATTGAACGCCTCTCACATAGCCCTCATCACACTACATTTTGCTTTGCACAATTTTTGTTTTTCTGCAAGGCTTTGGCTACGTTTATGTTTGCTGTGAAGTTCTCTTTGCGTCTGCAGCAGTTTTCTAACTCGGTTGTTGTACCACGGTGGCTCTTTTCCATCTCTTATGATCTTGCTTGGCACATACTCATCTAACGCATATTGTATGATGGTTTTGAACTTTGTCCACTGATCCTCAACACTATCTGTACTTGAGACAAAACTTTTGCGTTGAGCCATCAGGTACTCTGTAATCTGCTTTTTGTCACTTTTGCTAAACAGAAAAATCTTCCTACCTTTTTTAATATTTCTATTTATGGCTGAAATCATCGATGCAGTAACCGCTTTATGATTGCTGATTCCCGGTTCTGTGTTAACTGTTTCAAATAGTTCAGGTCTGTTTGTCACCAGAAGGTCTAATATGTTATCGCCACGAGTCGGTTCTCTGTTTAACTGCTCAAGGTAGTTTTCAGATAAAGCACTTAAAAAAATTTCACTGGATTCTTTGTACCTGCCACCCATTATGAATGTTTGAGTCTCCCAGTCTATATCCAGCAAATTAAGATCGCCACCCAGAACTGTAACATGGTGGGGATATCTACTCAAAATATTTTCCAAATTATCCTTTAGGTGCTCAGCCACAACAGCTGTTGAGCCAGGGGGCCTATAGAGACATCCAATTACCATGTCTGAGCCTGCTTTAACCGTGACCTTCACCCAAATTATTTCACACTTCGGATCTCTGTCAATTTCCTTCGATACTATTGCACTTCTTATCGCTATAAACATGTCTCCCCCTTCACTGTCCAGCCTGTCTCTGCGCTATACATTACAATTTGAGTTTATAATTTCATTACTGTTTACGTCTGGTTTCAGCCAACTTTCTGTCCCTAGTACTATGTGGGCACTGTGACCATTTATTAATGAGAACAGTTCTGGGACCTTTCTATAGATACTCCTGCAGTTTACTATTAGCAGATTAATATTGTTATTCCCCGTTGCATTTTGCCTACTCCTACTTTGCCGCGTCTCAGGAGGCATCTTGTCAGGCATAGGGAGGGAATTCTCTAACCTAAAAAACCCACATGTGCACTCCACACGTACTCCACTACCCTTGTAGCCACTTCCTGCATGTAGTGCATGCCTGACCTATTCAGGGGGACCCTACATTTCTCCACCCGATAGCGGAGGTCGAGAAATTTGCACCCCAGATCTCCGCAGAATCGTCTGAGCCTCTGGTTTAAGCCTTCCACTCAGCTCCAAACCAGAGGACCGCAATCGGTTCTGGGAATGATACTACAAATAGCTCAGATCCCACCCCGCAAGCAAGGCTTTCCGCCTTCACCAACTCCACCAACCGCCTGTGTGAACTGAGGATGACCTCTGAACCCAGACGGCAGGAGTCATTAGTGCCGACATGAGCAACAATTTGCAGTCGGGTACACCCAGTGCTCTCTATCGCCGCCGGCAGCGCCTCCTCCACATCTCGGATGAGACCCCCTGGCAAGCAGACAGAGTGAACACTGGCCTTCTTCCCCGACCTTTCCGCCTTGCTTGCCTCAGTGGCACAGACAGCCGTACCATAGGTGCCACCGCAATGGAGGGGTATCTGTTGAGAGGCCAGACAAATGTGTGGTTCTTGAAGAGGGGCAGCAGCCTTTTCAGTAGTTGCATTTACTGCATTTTTATATTTTCTCCGTTCATCAATTAAATTCAATATTTCTTCTGTTACCCAAGGATTTCTACTAGCCCTCATCTTTTTACCTACTTGATCCTCTGCTGCCTTCACTACATCGTCCCTCAAAGCTACCCATTCTTCTTCTACTGTAATTCTTTCGCCCATTCTTGTCAATTGTTCCCTTATGCTCTTCCTGAAACTCTGTACAACATCTGGTGTAGTCAGTTTATCCAGGTCCCATCTTCTTAAATTGCCACCTTTTTGCAGTTTCTTCAGTTTTGATCTACAGTCATAACCAATAGATTGTGGTCAGAGTCCACATCTGCCCTTAGAAATGTTTTACAATTTAAGACCTGGTTCCTAAATCTCTGTCTTACCATTATATAATCTATCTGAAACCTGTCAGTATCTTCAGGCTTCTTCCATGTATAAAACCTTCTTTTATGATTCTTGAACCAAATGTTAGCTATGACTAAATTATGCTCTGTGCAAAATTCTACCAGGTGGCTTCCTCTTTCATTTCTTACCCCCAATCCAGATTCACCTACTACATTTCCTTCTTCTCCTTTTCCTGCTATCGAATTCCAGTCACCCATGACTATTAAATTTTCATCTCCCTTCACCATCTGAATAATTTCTTTAATCTCATCATACATTTCTTCAATTTCTTCATCATCTGCAGAGCTAGTTGGCATATAAACTTGTACTACTGTAGTAGGTGTGGGCTTCATGTCTATCTTGGCCACAATAAGGCATTCACTATGCTGTTTGTAGTAGCTTACCTGCACTCCTATTTTTTTGTTCATTATTATACCTACTTCTGCATTACCCCTATCTGATTTTGTTTTTATAACCCTGTATGCACCTGACCAAAAGCCTTGTTCCTCCTGCCACCTAACTTTGCTGATTCCCACTATATCTAAGTTTAAACTATCCCATTTCCCTTTTAAAATTTTCTTACCTACCTGCCCGATTAAGGGATCTGACATTCCATGCTCCGATCCGTAGAACACCAGTTTTCTTTCCCTGATAACAACGGCCTCCTGAGTAGTCCCCGCCTGGACATCCAAATGGGGGACTGTTTTACCTGTGGAATACTTTACCCAAGATGACGCCATCATCATTTAACCATTCAGAAAAGCTGCATGCCCTCAGGAAAAATTGCGTCTGTAGTTTCCCCTTGCTTTTAGCCATTCGCAATACCAGCACAGCAAGGCCATTTTGGTTAATGTTACAAGGCCAGATCAGTCAGTCATCCAGATTGTTGCCCCTGCAACTACTGAAAAGGCTGCTACCCCTCTTCAAGAACCAAACATTTGTCTGGCCTCTCAACAGATACCTCTCCATTGTGGTTGCACCTATGGTACAGCTACCTGTATCGCTCAGGCACGCAAGCCTCCCCACCAATGGCGAGGTCTATGGTTCATGTGGGAGCCATATGTTTGTGACTATTACAGCGCTATCTATCACAAAGCGAAAAAAGTGGTCCAACTAAAACATTCATATTTCTTTACATACAACATGAATATGTAATAAAAAATGGGGGTTCCTATTTAAAAAAAACGCAGTTGATATCCGTTTGACCTATGGAATGCCATCTAGTGGGCCAACCATAGCGCCATCTGGTTTCCCCCTTCAAGCTAGATGAGTTCCAATCTTTGTAGTTTTTGCACTTGATGCTTATTTTGTGAGATATTTGGTCCAGTCACAATCAATGGACCACCCTTTATACACCTAGAAAATATTGTATACAAGACTTTCACAAAATAATTTACATAAATTTATATAGAAACATTGTATAAATTTTTCAATAGTTACATAATTATTATTAAATTTCTGTCATTTAAAATTTTTCCATCTTTACCTGAAAAGAAACACATGATTTTTTCACTTTACAGTAGTCACTTTTTTTTTCATGATAATCGTAGGCACTAAGGTGGGTGTCCTTACTACACTTTTTCCCTAACTGATTAGAAATGTGGGAGGAGAGTTTACTTTTTCATCCTATTTTATCATAGAAAAAGGGTATGTTTTACTGTATTTCAGGTCATCCTTTCATCCATTTCCACTACAGCTTGGAATCAGGCCTTCATGCAGCCTCCATGTCCCTGAGAAACAGACAACACAGCTTCCGTTCTCAACTTACATCTAAGTGAGGAAAAAGTACATTTTACAATTTATGTTTTGGCAATGGTTCTAATAACTGAAAAGTTGCCAGAAAGACAGTACTAAGTCATATCTGAGAAAACAATTAATTTACTTTATTAATTTAGCCTAAACTACAAACTTCGCATTCATGCTTCCTTTCTTTCCATAATGACATCTTTTACATTCCTAAATAGTGAATTTTTGGTAAATTTGCAATTTACTTTATTACTTGAGATGTTGCTTTAGCTTAGAAGATTAGGTAATCTTTGCAAATTTCCCTTTAATTTTTCATTTACCATATGGATTAGTTTACCAAAGAAGTCATTTGCTAAAAAGTGCTTACTTTTCTTTGTTGTGTGCATTATTGAAGAAACTGCTTTTATTTTCAACATATCAATTTTTATGATCTGCATTTTTCAACATTTGTAGGATTCTGTTGTCTTTTTACCCATTAAACGTATTATCTGCCTGAAGCAAGATTAAGCATTTTCCACCATTTTATGAGATGTGAGGGAAGTTATTCACCAATTCTCCATCATTTAATTATATATATCAGCTTATTTACTTCATTTCTCCATTTAACCATTTTCAAAATCCCTTTATTTTGCCACTTCTTTCTCCCTTTCTCACTTTGTCAGCCTACTAACCACCTTGTTTCTCAACATATTTGGTGTGATCCTCACACCATTTCCACACATCTCCCTTCGATTAATGTTAAAACGCTATTGCTTGCCTCTAGGAGCATTACATTCTTACCCTTTTTACTCTTCAGACAGCCTTATTCCCACTAAAATTATTGCATTATGCAGATTCTAATAGATTATTTTTGTGCATGCCTAGCTTCATTAACATCTTAACTGCAAAGTGTCTCCTATTACTTTGTATTTACTAACCCTTTTTACAAATCTTATTTTTATCTATTTATTTTAGCCATGTTTTGCCTCTTATTGGTACTCAAATTTACTTTTGCCATTCACTAGGAAGATTACTTACTAAGATGACTTTATAACCTAATAGAATATATACAATGTGAAGACATATGTAATTCTTACTTGCTGTGATTGAACAGAAGAAGAGAATGAAACTTGAAATGGAAATAAAGTTTCATCCACCTGGGACTGCACGGTACGCCAAACCGTGTATCCACCAAAGTGTGGCAGACTCCCTACAGTGGCTAGTTACTGTTATTTTTAAATTTCTTTAGATCTTAAATATTCTGTAAACCTAGTTCCTTTTTACTCTAATAGGCAGTTCCCAGGTTTCGTTATTACCACCTACATGGCTTCCTATAAAAGGCTCTCTTATCTCTTGAGAGTCAGGTAAAGTTAAAATTAAGTTGTTCTGATCAAAATCAATCTTTCCCTGATACTTTGACAAGAAATTGGTACCAATCAACATATCAACACTTAAACGCCTAACACTATTAAACAAGAATGATTTATTACTATGTCACTTATACCAATGTGTATCAAAGCTTCATGCTGAACTGGTCTAGAAAGTTTTCCAGTAGCACCTATTATTTTTAAACCTCTTAGTTTCATAACCATTAACTCATTTTTATTGGGAATAGAATCAAAAAATGCTTGGAACAAAGCACTTGTTTCACTCCCACTGTCAAGAAGACAATGCACAGTTACTCCTAAGTTTGTTTGATAATAGGGTGGGTTATTTTACACTTCACGGGTTTCTCATACACATCTTCTAATAAATCCTTCTCAGTTTGCTTCCAGCTAAAGTAGTTTTGGTCAGCTGCAAGTACATTTACATTTAAATTCTGAGGCTCATCAATCTCTACATTTCTCACGGCATTTTCCAACCTGTCCACCAGTTTCAAAGCGAAGCATTTGATGGTTCCCTCTACTTCTGTTTGCTGCCTATTAGCCACACTATCCTCTAACTCTGAACAACTATGTCCCTGTGCAACATTGCTATTTATAATAATGCCATCAGCTTCTGCCATTTGTGGCAAATTAATACAGCTACTAGGTTCCTTCACCTCATTACTATTGCTACTCCCTTCATTCATCAGATCCTCCTCTCTAAAATTTTGCAAAACTGATTCTACTTTGGCCACCTCAACTGTTGCCATCATTATCAAAGATGTAAGCTTTTACCTCATCTTTGTCCATATCAAACTGAAATCTGTTAATTATTTCTTCCCTACCATCTACAGTGTATTCTTGTTCTTCTTTGACCCATTTCTCCAGTGTACCCAAAATACTGGCCACTATGCTATGAGAGTAGTTTAACACATCACTGGTACTTTCTGCTCCTATTTCATCATCCCTGTGTTCTATCTGTGTATATTTGCTGACTGTTGTTTGTGTATTTGTTACTGGCTGTGTTACTATTACCACCTGTTGAGTGCCAGTTTCCTCGTTGATGGGATTTAGTTTCCCAAACGCAGCCTGTTGTGTTCATTTTCTGCAGTATTAGATATGGTAGCATTTTGTCCTACGTCTACATCTACATCTACATCTACATCCATACTCTGCAAGCCACCTGGCGATGTGTGGTGGAGGGTACCTTGAGTACCTCAATCAGTTATCCCCTCTATTCCAGTCTCGTATTGTTCGTGGAAAGAAAGATTGTTGGTATGCCTCTGTGTAGGCTCTAATCTCTTTTATTTTATCCTCATAGTCTCTTCATGAGATATACGTAGGAGGGAGCAATATACTGCTTGACTTATCGGTGAAGGTATGTTCTCAAAACTTCAACTAAAGCCCGTACCGAGCTACTGAGCATCTCTCTTGCAGAGTCTTCCACTGGAGTTTATCTGTCATCTCCGTAACACTTTTGTGATTACTAAACGATCCTGTAATGAAGTGCGCTGCTCTCTGTTGGATCTTCTCTATCTCTTCTATCAACCCTATCTGGTACGGATCCCACACCGGTGAGCAGTATTCAAGCAGTGGGCGAACAAGTGTACTGTAACCTACTTCCTTTGTTTTCAGATAGCATTTCATTATGATTCTTCCAATGATTCTCAGTCTGGCATCTGCTTTACCGACGATTAATTTTATATGGTCATTCCATTTTAAATCACTCCTAATGTCTCCTCCCAGATAATTTATAGAATTAACTGCTTCCAGCTGCTGACCTGCTATATTGTAGCTTAATGATAAAGGATCTTTCTTTCTATGTATTCACAGCATATTACACTTGTCTACATTGAGATTCAATTGCTATTCCCTGCACCATGCATCAATTTGTTGCAAATCCTCCTGCATTTCAGCACAATTTCCCATTGTTACAACCTCTCGATATACTACATCATCATCCACAAAAAGCCTCAGTGAACTTCGCATGTTATCCACAGGGTCATTTATATATATATATTGTGAATAGCAATGGTCCTATGACACTCCCCTGTGGCACACCTGAAATCACTCTTACTTCGGAAGACTGCTCTCCATTGAGAATGACATGCTGCATTCTGTTATCTAGGAACTCTTCAATCCAATCACACGATTGGTCTGATAGTCCATATGCTCTTACTTTGTTCATTAAACGACTGTGGGGAACTGTATCAAATGCCTTGCAGAAGTCAAGAAACACGGCATCTACCTGGGAACCCATGTCTACGGCCCTGTGAGTCTTGTGGACGAACAGCGCGAGCTGGGTTTCACATGATCGTCTTTTTCGAAACCCATGCTGATTCCTACAGAGTAGATTTCTAGTCTCCAGAAAAGTCATTATCCTCGAACATAATACGTGTTCCAAAATTCTACAACTGATTGACGTTAGAGATATAGGTCTATAGTTCTGCACATCTGTTCGACATCGCTTCTTGAAAACGGGGATGACCTGCATCCTTTTCCAATCTTTTGGAATGCTACGCTCTTCTAGAGACCTACGGTACACTGCTGCAAGAAGGGGAGCAAGTTCCTTCATGTACGCTGTGTAAAATCGAACTGGTATCCCATCAGGTCCAGCGGCCTTTCCTCTTTTGAGTGATTTTAATTGTTTTTCTATCCCTCTGTCATCTATTTCAATATCTACTATTTTGTCGTCTGTGCAATCTAGAGAAGGAACTACAGTGCAGTTTTCATCTGTGAAACAGTTTTGGAAAAAGACATTTAGTATTTCGGCCTTTAGTCTGTCATCCTCTGTTTCAGTACCATTTTGGTCACACAGTGTCTGGACATTTTGTTTTGATCCAGCTACCTCTTTGACATAAGACCAAAATTTCTTAGGATTTTCTGCCAAGTCAGTACATAGAACTTTACTTTAAAATTCATTGAACACCTCTCGCATAGCCCTCCTCACACTACATTTCAGCTGCAAGGCTTTGGCTATGTCTATGTTTGCTGTGAAGTTTCCTTTGCTTCTATAGCAGTTTTATAACTCAGTTGTTGTACCACGGTGGCTCTTTTCCATCTCTTACGATCTTGCTTGGCACATACTCATCTAATGCATATTGTACGATCGTATTGAACTTTGTCCACTGATCCTCAACACTATCTGTACTTGAGATAAAACTTTTGTGTTGAGCTGTCTAGTACTCTGAAATCTGCTTGTTGTCACTTTTGCTAAACAGAAAAATCTTCCTACCTTTTTTAATATTTCTATTTATGGTTAAAATCTTTTATGCTGTAACTGCTTTATGATCACTGATTCCCTGTTCTGCATTAACTGTTTCAAATAGTTTGGGTCTGTTTGTCACCCGAAGGTCTAATATGTTATCGCCACGAGTTGGTTCTCTGTTTAACTGCTCAAGGTAGTTTTCAGATAACACACTTAAAAAAATTTCACTGGATTCTTTGTCCCTGCCTCCCATTATAAACATTTGAGTATCCCAGTCTATATCTGGTAAATTAAAATCTCCACCCTCCTTAGGTCTTAATGGCATTGTGTTTACATTTTTGCTTTTGCCATAATAATTGTTACAAAAGCGTGGTGAATGTCTATCCCCTCCTCCTCTACCACGGCCCTGATTTTGATGATTTGCCCCTGTATTTCTAACTTCCATACTTTTAACATTCACATTCCCACTGCCTTTATTTCTGTTTTGTACGTGATTGTTAGATGATCTGTTATTATGCTGCATCTGCTCTTCCGCAGCAGCTATTCTTTCCACCCGCTTTAGATATTCAATGAATTTATCTACACTATTTCTAGGGGTGGAAATGATTATTTTCTGACAGTACCAAGGCAGCTTACCTTCTAAACCCAGAGTAACTATATCTGGTTTCACCTTTTCTGTCAAATGTGATTTCCATGACACCCACTTCCTAGAGAAATCTCTTACTGATTCACATCCTGGTGAAAACTTTTCACCACTCCAAAATTCTCTTAAAACACTATTTTGTTTTTTGTGTGACCGGTATTCATTAAGAAACGCAGATTTAAATTCAGACAAAGTTTTACATTTTATAATTACATCAGCTGACCATCACAAAGCCTCTCCTGACAAATGACTTCTTATAAAGGCAAAACATCTTTCTGACCAGGCATTAGGCAAAATGTCTTCAAAGTTATTCCAAAAATCAATAGGGTGGATCTATTTATCTGGATCAAAAGGTAAGAATTATCGACACCCAATAAAAGCTGCGTCAACTGAAGCCATATACTGTGCAGTAGTACTACTAGAACTAACAGAGGTTACTCTATTTTCTAGGTTAGCAAAGTTAGTATTCAGTTCCTCTACTTGTAACTCTTCTGCTTCTATCCTGTCAGAACATCTTTTGTCCACCTCTCCACAAAATTCCTTACAAATTTCTTTTACTTCCTCAATATTTTTCTGACAGAGCAAAGTTTAGATTCATTGCCTATTCTTTCTGACAACCTCCCTTCCAAGAGTTCAACTGCATCTTGGAAGTCTTTGGGAACCTTGTCAATTTCGCATTTAAAAGTATTATGCATTTTAGTTAATTGTTGCCCTACTTTGACTTGAATATTATGATGGAGAGCATCCACCTTGTAATTTAAACTGTTCATTTTTTATTTCATTTCATGTTTCAGTTCTTTGTTACCATCGTCAATTTTATTTTCCAACTTATTGTTGCTATCCCTCATTTCCTTATTACTAGCCTCAATCTTATTTTCCAGTTTTTTTATTACTGTCCCTCAGTTCTTTATTACTATCCTTTAACACTTTAGTACTATCCCTGAGCTCTTTACTACTAGTTTCAGTTTTGTTGTTCAACTCTTTATGATGTGATTTGAGTTTGGCAAACAGTAATTGCATCCAGTTTGGAGCCTCTACATTGCCACTTGGAATTCCCTGCCCTGGCTGAATTTGGGACATATTGAGCTTAGTTTCATTATCTGATGATGTTATTATTTCTATTTTCTCCTTTTTGACTTCACTTACTTCTTCAACAGAAACTGGTTCTAACCTGGCAGTATCATTTAAATTCATATCAGATTCTACCTTTGACAAATCACCCTCTAATTCAATATTTATTGGTTCAATGGAACCATCCTCATTAAATTCAGTTTCTGATTCTGAGGATTCATGGTCAGAGACTGGTTCCTTCTTGATATTCACATAGGTATCCATTTTTAGTAACCTGTTAGCAGCAATTAACAAATACTTTAAATATTCTTGACTTAACTTAATTGCTTGACTTTGATGAATGTTGTTGGCACAGTGTACCAGTAATCATGAAGCAAAGGATCATGACATATTGCATGCAGCAGCAGCAGCTGTGGCGGCAAAGATGGCTGTGGGTATCGCTTATTGCAGTAGCTCCAGGGGCAGGGGGGTTGGTTCTAACCACTGGTGAGTGCTCGCCGCAGCTTGCAGGTGTCTTGCAGACCCATGCAGCTCTGTGATAATGCACTGTCTTCTTCTACCTTCAGTGCTGGTGGCAGACATTATCCAGTGTCGGCTTCCTTCTTCCTCCCGTCGTGATCCAAGTTGCTATGGTCAGCCTACACTGTTTATTCACCACACTTGCGAGTAAATTATAACACTGTTCCCACATTAGTTTCTGCCTGTCACTTTGGTATCCTGTTAGTGCCTACCGAGTTTGCTGATTTCTACCAATCACTTTCACTGTTCAATCACATTGATCTGCTTTCAGTTTCCTAGCCGATGCACCATATGTGGGGGCGACAGGTAAAAGTTAATCATTTGTTTGTTTGCCGTTTTTCTCATGCAAGCCTGGCAACTAGTTTAGTGGTCAGCCAGAAAGCGAAGGGAAATATACTGACCTTAGTTTCCAGTCTGCATGGCCACATTCTCGTACAGCCCACTGAAAGAAAAGTTTCTATCCTCCTATTTCTTTGTGGGATCAGGACTTTGATTTTAAATAAAAGTATAAAGTTCCAATCAAAATTATATTGCATAAAGTTTCTCCCATACCACACTTGGAAATTCACTATTTTCAACTGAAAGCAAGTCTTTCTATTCTAACAGCACATTTAGCAGTTCAGAGGCGACCTCTACAGTACGTTCCTACCAGACTGTCTTTCGTCCTGACTAAAATTACTCAATGAAAGTTTGCAACAAATGTTCATAATTAATGCTCGCCATAAAAGTGGAAAGAAAGTCACCACTTGCCACACAGAATTGTAATTAACATCAATGGCACACTAACAATCACTCTGGCAAATTCTAAGCAATCCAGGACAGTGTACAATCCTCTCGAGTTCACTATCCATTTTTACCGCAAAATATGCACTCTGACACAGTTCGGCTCTGACTTCATCCGAGGCACATCGTGACCCAACGTTTAACACATGTGGATCTTACAGTAGCTGAATGCAAAGTGAACCTTACTATTGCCTCTTGGGCTGCATTTATATATGTGTCGGAGCGGACGGCCGAGAGAACATCTGTTGTCTATGGCTATCTGCATACTGCAGCAGCCTCTGAACGACCACTATCTGGGGCACATAATCTCTAATAACATAATCACAAATTACTTCAGAAAGTATTTAATTTTTACTTGTATATAGTTAAGCTGTTTTAAATCACAGAAAAAGTTTCAGCTTGCTAGACTGAAAACTTTGCCTTCTAGAATTTTTATAGTGGAACTAATGGTAGATCATTACCTCTGAACTATACATTTACTAGACCTTTTGTCGGCGGTTATTAATACTACAACTCTCAAATTCAGTATAGCTCTATCACTTGGTATATTTTATCATCCAATTTAACCAAAATTCTCTATCATTAAAATCACAGGTACTTAATCTGCAACAATTGGGTACATTTTAGCTACAAAATTGGTTTTTTACTTAATTAATCAAAAACTATAAAGTCGTCTTTCAGTTATTATTTCTGGGGTGAAGTGAAGCATAAAACAAATTTTCATGTTTCTAAGTCCATTATTTAGCGCCACTTATTTTTCTCTTAAAATGGCATTTTTACATAAACTGTTAAGTCTAGAACATAAAGACTTTGTATTTGGAACATTATAACACTAAACTATATTTTAACAGAGTTTTAAACATAAACTTTGATTTTTAATTTCACACTTAATTATGGTGCAATACTTACACGCTACACGCAGATGCGTTAAGGTGATGTGGTGCTACTAGCAGTGAACTGGGGTAAGCCACGGCACACTCACTTGCCTCTGTATCTCACGCACTATACAGCACTTGGCTTGCTTCAAGAGACACCAGATGACTTGGAAGAGCAGTTGAATTGGATGGATATAAGATGAACACCAATGAAAGCAAAACAAGGATAATGGAATGTAGTTGAATTAAACCAGGTGAAGTTGAGAGAATTAGATTAGGAAATGAGACTCTGAAAGTAGTAAACAAGTTTTGCTGCTTGAGAAGTAAAATAACAGGTGATGGCCGAAGTAGAGAGGATATAAAATGTAGACTGGCAATGGCATGAAAAGCATTTCTGAAGAAGAGAAATTTATTAACATCAAATATAGATTTAAATATTAGGAAGTCTTCTATTGAAATATTTGTACAGAGTTTGTAAAGAAGTGAAACATGGACAATAAACAGTTTAGACAAGAAGAGAATAGAAGCTTCAGAGATGTGATGCTACAGAGGAATGCTGAAGATTGGATTGGTAGACCACATAACTAATGAGGAGGTGCTGAATGGAATTGGAGAGAAAAAGTATCTGTGGCACAACCCAATTAGAAGAAGGAACCATTTGACAGGACACGTTCTGAGACATCAAGGAATCACCAGGTTGGAGGAAATGTAGGAGATAAAAACCATAAAGGGAGACCAAGAGATGAATACAGTAAGCAGTTTCAGAAGAATGTAAGTTGCAGTAGTTATTCAGAGATGAAGAGGCTTGCACAGGATAGAGCAGCATGGAGAGCTGCATCAAACCAGTCTTTGGACTGAAGACTGCAACAGCAACCCAGATTTAGGTAGACTGAACCTAAGTGGTTCATGGTTTTGATTACTATTACCTATTTTTAATTTTGTGAACCTAATTTCCTACTATACCACATGCACAATTTTTACATGTTGTTTTCCATAAAAGAAGTGATAACAGTGAAGTGTCATTTTTATTATTGTTCTAAAACGGTCTAACACAAAAACATGACTGAATTTGCACCTGGATTAAAGGGGCCCTCACATACTCAATATTTATTCCACAATAATCATAATTGTTTTAATTTTTTATTTTGATTAGACAAAATTTCACTATAGTCTTCTGTAACATATCATCATTGTAGATACCATTAGTTAACAGTATTGATGATTACTGCCAAGAAACTGATGAACCTCATTACACCTTATGCACAGAGAAAAGATACTGTGACGAGTGCAGCAATCAGCCCCAGAAAGTTTGTCCATTGTACTACTTTACCAGTCAACTGGAAACACTTTTGAAGACTTCAGATTTTCAACATTCCCCACACTTAATACTTTATTGTAATGGAAATCTGTGTGGCTATTTGGACCTGCCTGAAAAAAATACATCAAAATGTGTGAAGTGCACACACTAACAAACTTCTGTACACAGCTCATAAATTCTGTGGTTATAAATCATCATATGTTCTTATAATCAAACAATGGAAAATCCATGGAATGTAACAATATTATGAAAAGGAAAGTTGCTACTCGCCATATAGCAGAGATGCTGAGTTGCAGATAGGCACAACAAAAAAACTCTCACAATTAAAGCTTTTGGCCACAAGCAAGGCCTTCGTCAACAATAGATCACACACACACACACACACACACACACACACACACACACACACACACAACTGCAACGCAGTCTCAGGCAACTGAACCAAACTGAGTGTGGTTTCATTTTGTGTGTGTGTGTGTGTGTGTATGTGTGTGCGTGTGTGTGTGTGTGTGTGTTTTTGTACCTATCTGTGACTCAGCATCTCTGCTATATGTCCTTGTAATCTTTGACAGTACCGTCTTTCAGAGTTAGCATGTAAAATGTGCTTCTGAAAGCCTCTAAAATAGATCATACATTCCTTGGTTGTAGACCTTAATTTTTTCTTGTAATCTTTGTCAATATTGTCTTTGACAGGTAGTCTGTAATATGCACCCTGCAATCCTGAACTTATTAATTGTTATGATACATAATATTTCAAAAAATGTTTACCAAAATTACACAAATGTTGATTGCAATTTCAATTTTGACCACATTCAAACAATCTAATGAAAACTTCCTGGCAGATTAAAACTGTGTGCCCGACCAAGACTCGAACTCGGGACCTTTGCCTTTCGCGGTCCCGAGTTCGAGTCTCGGTCGGACACACAGTTTTAATCTGCCAGGAAGTTTCATATCAGCACACACTCTGCTGCAGAGGGAAAATCTCATTCTGGAATCTAATGAAAATTAGCAAATGTCATTTATATATGGATGGTGGAAGTGCCCACCAGTTGCTCAATCAGTTGAGTGTTGTACGTATGTCAAAAGTTGGTTAGATTCCATGTCACTAATATTCATATTTTTATTGCGTCTTTTTGAAGACTTTGTGTACCTTCATTAGGTATAATACTATGCCAAGAAGTCTCTGTAATAAATGCCAGAAAACATTAATTGCAAGCCTGGTGTTGGCTACATTATTTCAAGAACCTGTTCACGCATAGGATTATTCCAGGCAGTGAACAGCAGATCATCGTGGAGGACAACGTCAAAACAGATGAGTATCAATGATTTAAACTACAATGTGAATTATGTTTTGTTGAAATTTATTACTTCATGATGCATGTTTGCTAAAAAGGTTTGTCGCTTGAGCTTAGTACCTTAAATATTGAATCGATTATTAGTTACAAACAATGGAACATCAAGTCAGTAGCAGGAACTTGTATGCTGGCAGGAGTTAGCTGCATTTTCTGGTGCATACTGCCATGTTGAATGGAAGTTATTTCAAATGATTCTGTATGATGAAAATTGTGAGTCTAAGTGTGCATTGATGTATTGTTTTACTTACATATACTTTTTCTGAAGAGAATGCATAATTTTTGATTCGTGGAACCATTATGACTGTCTATAATGAAGAAGTTCTAAATCTGATACAGCATGAAAACTACTATATATGAAAAGAGGGCAATAAACCAAAAATAAATGTGTCTTAATCACACAGTGTTCTTATACAAGAAGCAAAATCTGGATCATACTACCTACATGCAAATTACTCTTTCAATGAGCCATGTTTTCATTGGAGAGCCGCAAGAAAGAGATGAGTGACCTTTTTCTCAGACATTTTGACTGCACTACACTAGCATTGTCACTGCTTAAAAAGTTCACTCAATTGAAACAAGATTTAAGGACTTTTCTGAAGTTTTTACATTTTAATTGTATTATGTATTAACTGAGAACGGTATTTCAGAGACATCCTGCATCCTCATGAGTCCCTTCTCATGTAAGCATATCGTAATATCAATTTTCAACAAGACAATGCTCATCCACACATGACATGTGTCTCTATAAACTGTCTGCATGATGTTGAGGTACTACTCTGGCCAGCAGGATCCACAGCTCTGTCCCTGATAGAACATGTGTAATTTCAGGTTGGATGTCAAGTCCATCTCACTACCAGTGTTTAGGATGGAAAGTACTACTTACAACAGTTACGAAGCCAGCTGACCTCAGGAGAGAATGCAATAGCTTTATGACAATCTTCCCAACTGAATTAATGCATGCATCCGCACCAGAGGGGGTGCAACATGTGGTGTAATGTATCACTTTTGGTAAAATAATGAATTATCTGTCTACTTGGCCAACAAAGGATAATCACCACAAAGAAAGTGTCTGTTATTATTTAATTCGTTTAGAACTGTATATTGTTGGGAAGTTGTATCATTTGTGCATGTACACTGGCCCTTATGGGTGCTGCACACCTACAAGGCAGAATGAGGATGACAGTTCCAGAATAAAATTTTCACACTGCAGTGCACTGATATGAAAAATCATGGCAGAGTATAACTGTGTGCCAGACTGAGACTTGAACTCAGGACCTTTGTCTTTTGTGGGCAAGTGCTCTACAAACTGAGCTAACCAAGCACGACTCACAGCCCGTCCTCATGGCTTTAATTCTGTCAGTACCTCATCTCCTACATTCCAAACTTCACAGAAGGTCTCCTGCAGAAGGATGACAATTTTCCTATGCATTATGGTACTTACTGGTTGAGTAGTTATTCCATGCTATGACATATCGATAAGTGGGATGTGCCATTGAGATAATCAGCATGCCATGACAATCACGCTTATGTCAGAGGAGTAAAAAGTAGATTCATTCTGTCACTGAGACTGGCATATACCTGTCATAAAGTACTCTCAAATTGAGTTTACATAACATGAGATCAAATGTATAAATGTTCATTGTAAATATTGTGTTCTCTTATACCAACAATCGTGAAATATATTGGAAAGTATAATGGTGATATCGTGCAATACATGGCAGTTCCTGTTAATAAATTGTAATTTTCTGACAAGAACAATTGATCCAGCAATGTCAAATGAATATGAATACATTAGGAAAGACAGGTGAAAGGAATTGCCTACCGGTGTGCACTTGGGTGAGTAATTTGATTACATATTTAACATTTATTCAGTAATTAGCTGCAGAAACATTCAAAAAATGTTTTTTATTATTTGTTATGGAAATATATAACAGCACTACCTCCCTACTTTTCATCTGAAGTAATGTATCTTAATCTTTTAAGGGCTATAAGTCACTTACAGGGCTATGGAAAGTGAAATCTGAAGAGTATATGAGTATATGAACAGAAACTTGAAAAATGAGGCCTACGGTGTCCTCCTGAAAGTCTATCAAGAAAGATAACCATGAGCTAAAAATAATAAATTTGTCACATGCTGCCAGTGCTTCAAGCAATTCACACACTGTACAAAACTGTGCTACTCTATATTTTGCAAATTTGTATCCTTAGTTTTTCTAATGTCCTCCAGTATTCATATTTTATTAGTTTCAGGTTTTTATCATGTTGGATAAAGTAACCGTTAAATAATTCCAATAAACTTCCATGTAATGTGTGTAACTTCAAATAAATTCATTATTTTACTCTTCCCATAAAAATCACTTCTGTGACATAGTGTACTTTTCATCTTGGATACAGAAGTTTGTTAGTGTGTGCACTTCACACCTTTTGATGTATTTTTTTCAGGCAGGTCCAAATAGCTTCACAGGTTTCCATTACAATACAGCTGACGGTATTGGGTGTGGGGAATGTTGAAAATCTGAAGTCTTCATAAGTGTTTCCCGTTGACTGGTAAAGTAGTACAATGGACAAACTTTCTGGGGCTGATTGCTGTCCTCATAACAGTAACATTTCTGTGTGCATAAGGTGTAATGAGGTTTATCAGTTTCTTGAATGATTCTTTGTTCATTCTTAAAAAATTACAGTATGTCTCTGGCTCTGCTGCAGTTCTCTTGTAACATTAGTATGGTTGTGTGTAGAAGAGCTTCCAAGCCAATTTTTCAGGCATTGTGTTTTTTTAACTGATGTGTCTGTGGCATAAACATCATGCAATAACATTGTGCCATTGTGGTCTCACAATTTTGTGTGACATATTGACACAATATTATTGTGGAATAAATATTGAGTGTGTGGTGTCCCTTTAATCCAGCTAGGGGTAATGATAGTCTTTGATCTGTAAGCCCTCAGTCACCTCAATCATGTAAAGGAAAACAAGAAAACGTTTAGTATGAGGCAGAAATCCACTGTTACATGACTTAGAAAAAGTAGCTCTAAATGTGGAAAAATGTAAGTTAATGTGAATGAGTAGAAGGAACAAACCTGTAATATTTGGATGCAATATTTGTAGTGTCCAGCTTGACACAGTAAAGTCATTTACATATCTGGGCATAGTGTTGCAAAGCGATATGAAATGGAAGAAGCTTGTGAGAACTGTGGTAGGTAAGGCAGATGGTCGACTTCAGTTTATTGGGAGTATTTTAGGAAAGTGTGGTCCACACGTACAGGAAATCACACACAGGATGCTGGTGTGACCTATTCTTGATAACTGTTCAAGTATACCCTTAAAGACTGTAGCATTGTTCATGTGCTCTTTGACAGTTTCATCTAAAGTTGAAATGAAATTTATTAGCCCTCTGAATATTCCAGGGATCTGAACCAGGTTGGATTAAAGGAGGACATTCAAGCAATTCAGAGGTGGGCTGCCAGATTTGTTACCACCTGGTTCAAACAACAGAGATGCTTTGGGAACTCAAATGGGAATCACTGGAGAGAAGGTGACATCCTTCTTGAGGAACACTACTGAGAAAATTTAGACAACCAGCATTTGAAAGTGACTGTCAAACAATTTTACTGCCACCAACATACATTGTGTGTAAGGACTGAGAAGATAAGAGAAATTATCACTCTTGTAGAGGCACACATACAGTCATTTTTCCCTCATTCTGTTTGCAAGTGGAATGTGGGAAGGAATGACTAGTAGTGGAACATGGTACCCTCTGCCACATGTCGTATGGTGGCTTGCAGAATATCTAAGAAGATTTAGATGTCGATATAGTTGTAGACAACTCAAGCTGTCAATTACATTAAATATTTGGCAGTTATCCATTAGTGGCACTGATATTGTTTAATGCATTATATTCACTGGAAAGGTCCAAAACAAAAATGCAGAACACTCTGAGACAGTGATGTTTGTAGTGATTTCATGAATTTGTTGAGACTGATATTGCAAAATAAATTTAATAATAATCTAAGAAGGTACCATTTTAAACTAATCAAAGCATTACCTGCATTTTTGATCACCAAGCTATATATTAACTTGATGTGTTTTGTCAACATATTTCTGTTCTATTGTTTGTATATTCCTAATGTATGTATTCCTTTATTTTGACATAAGCTGCTCAGTATTAAGGTGTGGTAGTAAATGGTATCAACAAACAGTATACAACAGTATAATCAGCAGCACCACATCTTGGGTGTTCAGTGGTTCTGTAAACCCCTGGAAAAAAGCTGATTGTTTAAATACATACAATGATAATTTGCACAATCATTCTTCATTTATTTCTCACGTTAGATCATTTTATCTGCATTTTTAAAGCATTTTTTTATCATATGACAACTTTTAAGCTGTTCAAATAGCACACACACACACGTCAAAGCATTGCCCATCACTGCACAGTTTGAATTTCTCTTCTGAAGATCCATGAGTAAGCTTATGGGTGTCCCTTTAGCAAGAAGGGGCAAGAGGAAATGAAGCTAGTAATATGTGCATTTGTGCCAGTGGAAGAACCAGCACAAATGCAAGTTGGACCTTGAAGGATGTACACCTGAACTGAAAGACTGCAGCCCACAACTGTAGCAGTTAGCACATTTGTCTTCATGATACCTGTAACTGTAATTGTAAAGATAGTGTATTAAGTTATTTATTATGCTTTTTTATATGCACATTTATCTGTTCTTGGGGTATGTTTCCAAAAAGAATGAACAATGTTCAATACCTTTTAGAAACAAATTTCTTAGCTCTTTTCATGGAAGAGAAATATGAAATAAAGAAGCTTGTTAGGTTGATGCTTTAGCTCAAATTAAAACAAGAACAAATAAGCCAAAGTGCGAAATTTTTCAGATCTTTTTAAATGGAAATATATATAAAAGAAATAGTTAGATTTGCAGCCCATTTCTACAAACAAACTATTTTGTTTTCTGAGCTTGCTCTTTGTTAAGTGTAAAAATACAACCAGACATGCACTGCCATGTCAAATCTAAGTCATCTAGCACAGACGGTTGAGATGTATGCGGAATCTGTTACACATAAGAATGCTTATTTATATTAATCACTTTTTGAAAAAATCGAAATTAGGCAACAGCTTGGTTCAGTTTTCAGACAGAATACAGAAATACACAGAGACAACACAAGGAAAAATTGCTGTGTTATTTCCAAAATAATTGGGACTTGATGACACAGCAGAATCTTAACAACTCTGGAATATTGAGGGCTGATAAATTTCACTTCAGCTTTAGATGAAGCCGTAGAAGAGCACATTAACAATTCTACAGTCTTTAAGGGTACATACTAGTACAGACTAAATGATTTACCAGAGTGTATGTTAAATGTGCTTCATGAGGAAATTAATGTAGAAATAGCTAAGGCAGATTTTGTGTTGTGATGGTAGATGAAACTTCTAATGTATCTTTCAAATTTCAATTGGTTGTAGTATTTCACCATGTGTTATCTACTGGTGAGCCTGCTAAAAGATTTTGGACATTTTTAAATCCATGGGTAACAGTGCCTCCTCCTCAGTACCTTGCATTAAAAATGCTCTCACTGAAGTAGTCCAAGAACAGAAAGAAAAACTAACATCTCAAACTTATGATGGTGCATGTGTTGTGTGTGGGCAACAAGCTCGGCCCCTAGCAGCTGTAAGAGAACAGTATCATTTTACATATTATGTACATTGTTATGCAACCAACTGAACTAAGTTCTTGCCAAAGCTACACTTTGAAATAAACAAATAAAACTGTTTTTTAATTATATTGCAGAGTCTGTAATATTCTCCTCTCATTCATCTCAGATCTTGGATATCCAGATACAATTGTGTAATGAATAGTCCCTCCTTTATTTATTTATTTTATTTATTTATTTATTTCTTGTTCCGTAGATCCAGTTAGTGAGTCAATCACAAGGATATGGAACGTGTCAAATTGTACAGGTTTCAATTTAAACTTACAATAAATACAAGGGCAATTCAATGGAAAATTGTACATAGTTTAAGTAAGACATACTATAAATAAAGTAACAGATACAATGTCAGCTAGATAACATAACTACCATTTCACAGAAAAAGGATTTTCAAATAAAGGTTAAAGATAAGAGCACAAAGTTAAATCAGATATTAGACCTACAAGAGTAAATACATGTACAGCCAATCTGTTGTTACAAAAAGTGCGCTAATGCCCAAATGCACAATAAAATCAATTGAACTACTTCTAGACACAATAAGTTTAGTGATGGTATACATTTTCTTTCAGGTATTCATCCACAGTATAATAAGATTTCTCTGTCAGGTAATCTTTGAGAACTTGTTTAAATTTTGGCAGTTCTGTATGAACACATTTGATATGTAGTGGTAGAGCATTGAACAGCTTAATGCTGGAGTAGTAAACTCCTTTTTGTACCAGAGTGAGACGTTTCATTTCTAAATGTAGATTGTTTTTGTTTCTGGTGTTATAACCATGGAATTTACTGTTGTCTTGGTAGATGGAATAATTTTTGCACACAAAGGTCAGCAAGGAAAAAATATACTGTGAGGCAGTTGTTAGGATACCTATCTTCCGAAACAAGTGCCTGCAAGAGTGTCTTTGATGGACCCCACACATTATTCTGATTGCTTTTTTTTGGATGGTGAAAACTTTTTTTGCAAGTGGTTGGTTCCCCCAGAATATGATAGCATATGACATCAGTGAGTGGAAGTAGCCAAAGTAGGCAACCTTAATAGTGTCAACTTCAGCCACTGAAGAAATTACCCGTAATGCAAATGTTGCCGAGCTAAGTTTTTTACATAGATGAAGAATGTGAACCGACCAATTACATTTACTGTCTATGTAAGCACCCAGGAATTTTGTGTCTTCAACTTTCTGTATTGGTTGATCTCTACATTTTATGTTAATTTCATCGGGATTACTTTGTGATGTATGGAACCTCATATAATGAGTTTTATCTGCATTGAGCGAGAGACCATTTGAGGAGAACCAATTTAAGATGTCATTAAAAACAGTATTTGTAGTTTTTTCAAGATCATGATCAATCAAATCGTCAATTAGAATTGTGGTATCATCGGCAAACAGGGTAAATTTGCTGTTTGTCTCAGAACAAAGAGGAAGATCATTAATGAAGATGAGGAAAAGCAGTGGGCCCAAAACGGAGCCTTGAGGCACACCACACGTTATCGAGGCAGGTTCTCCAGAAGAGCCATTTAGCATTACAGTCTGCTTCCGATCCTGTAGATATGATTGTAGCCACAAGCCAACAGTACCACCTAAACCATAGTATTCTGCCTTTTTCCAAAGAATTTGGTGGTTTACACAGTCAAAGGCTTTCGTAAGATCACAAAAAATACCCACTGGAGACATTTTTTTGTTAATGGCTTCCAAAACTTGGTTGCTGAAAGAGAACATTGCCTGTTCAGTACAAAGACCGGCACGAAACCCAAACTGATTTTTGCTTAAGATACTGTGGATGTTGAGATGGTCTACAATCCTCCTGTGCATGAGGTTTTCTAGAATTTTCGAGAAGGTAGTTAATAGGGATATTGGGCGATAGTTTGTAACAATGCTTTTATCCCCTTTTTTAAAGAGAGGAATCACTACAGCCAACTTAAGTCTGTCAGGGACAATCCCATCTTGTAGGGATGCATTGAATATGTTGCATAAGACAGGACTAACAAATGGATCAACGCCAAGATGGAACATTAAATTGTCAGTCAGGCAGCAGTAACCAGCCACGACACAAGCAACAATAGGGAAGTAACCGATATTGTGACTTTTACGAGTTCCTAACCAGGAGCGAATTTTATAATATCATCTGCATGCTTTAATAGTTTAGTTTCTTGTGTTTCTACATTTTTATTTAATATCTAATAGCCACAGTTCTCACATTTTTGTTCATGTCAGAAAGTAAATCGATTTTGTGACATATTACAAGTTCCTAATCAGGGGCGAAATATTTAGTTTCAGCTGAGTGCTTCAGTGTTAATCTAATCTCTGCATGATAATCTAATTTATAAGACACAGTTCCTGTGTTTTCATCAGGGTCTACAGAAGAGATGTGCAGCAAGTGCCGATTGTCCGTTTATCTGCAGTTTAGTTTCCCATGGTCTTTAGTATGGACAGGGACTGTGATTGTTGTGTGCGCATGTGAGTCAAGTTGGTGACACTTTGGTCTCAGCTTCAAGCTGTGATGGCTTCAGTTACTCAGCTTGAGACTGCAGTGGATGGGCACCACTGTTCTGGGCTGGCCAGGGGGATCCAATGGATGTCCAGCAAGGCCGAGTCCTCCGATCGGTCCTCACTGGTGGACAGAGCAGTTACGGCTTGCACTGAGGTTGACCCCTCATCTGTGGTCGAGTGGGAGGTCACCCCAGGGCATTGCAGGCAGCAGAAGACTTCCCAGGCAGCAGCACATAAGGCCTCGCCTCCCTGGTTTGTCTGACGAACAGATTCCAGGCACTGTCTGCGGCTGACACTGAGCCAGATGCTGTCGCCTGTCCTGTTTCAGAGGAAAGCTTTCAGCCTGCAAGACCGAACAATCACAGAGGGTGGGATTATTGATAGTTGGGAGCTCCAATGTTAGGCACATTATGGGGCCCCTTAGGGACATGGCTGCCAAGAAGGGAAAGAAAACCAATGTGCACTCCATACGCATACCGGGTGGAGTCATTCCAGATGTGGAACGGGTCCTCCTGGATGTCATGAAGAGCACAGGGTGCAAACAACTGCAGGTGGTTGCTCATGTCAGTACCAATGATGTGTGTTGCTTTGGATCAGAAGAGATTCCCTTTTTGCAAGATGAAAGCAGAACTGACCATTTGCAGTATAGTCGACAGGACCAATTGTGGATCTCTGGCACAGAGCCAAGTGGAGGGTCTGAATCAGAGGCTCAGATGGTTCTGCGACCTTGTAGGCTGCAGATTCCTCGACTTGTGCCAAAGGGTGGTTGGGTTTCGGGTTCTGCTGAATAGATCAGGTGTCCACTATCTGCAGCAGCTGGCTACATGGGTAGCAGGGGCCGTGGGGTGTGGATTGAGCAGTTTTATAGGTTAGAGCACCTTGGGAAAAAACAAGAAGTGCTTCAGCCACATAGGGTGCAGACTGAACACAGGAAGAACGTAGATACAGGAACCATCAGTATAACAGTTGTAAATTGTAGTAGCTGTGTTGGGAAAGTACCAGAGCTCCAAACACTAATAGAAAGCAATTATGCTCAAATTGTTATAGGCACTGAAAGCTGGCTACAGCCAGAGATTAGCTCAGCCAAAATTTTTGCGAAGAACCTAGCGGTGTTCCGAAAGGATAGGCTAAACATGGTTGGTGGTGGTGTGTTTGTTGCTGTTAGAAGTAGTTTATCTTGTCGCAAAATTGAAGTAGATAGTTCCTGTGAGTTAGTATGGCAATCAGAATAAAATAATATTTGGATCATTTTACCAATCTCCCAATTCAGATGATACATTTGCTGAAAGGTTCAAAGAAAACTTGAGTTTGATTTCAAACACGTACCCGACTCATACGATTATAGTTGTGGTGACTTTAATTTACCCTTCATATGTTGGCGAAAATACATGTTTAATTCTGGAGGTATGCATAAAACATCATCCAAAATTGTGCTAAATGCATTCTCTGAAAATTATTTCGAGCAGTTAGTTCACGAGCTCACGGAAATAGTAAATGGTTGTGAAAACACACTTGACCTCTTAGAAACAAATAATCCTGAGTTAATAACGAGCATCAAAACATACAGGGATTACTGGGCATAGGGTTGTCATAGCGAGATTGAATATTGTCACCCCCCAAATCCTCCAAAAATAAAAGAAAAATATACCTATTCAAAAAAGCAGATAAAAATTCACTTGACGCCTTCCTGAGAGACAATCTCCACTCTTTCCAAATTAAGGATATAAGTGTAGACCAGATGTGGCTTGAATTCAGAGAAATAGTATCAGCAGCAATTGAAAGATTTATACTAAGTAAATTAATAAACAATGGAGCTGATCCTCCTTGATACACAAAACGGGTCAGAACACTGTTGCAGAAACAACGAAACAAACATGCTAAATTTAAACAGACACAAAATCTCCCAGATTGGTGATCTTTTACAGAAGCTCGAAATTTAGTGCGGACTTCAATGCAAGGTGGTTATAACAGTTTCCACAATAAAACTTTGTCTCTAAACCTGGCAGAAAATCCAAAGAGATTCTGGTTGTATGTGAAGTATGTTAGTGGCAAGATATAATCAATGCCTTCTCTGTGCAATAGCAATGGAGGTACTATCGAAGACAGTGCTGCTAAAGCAGAGTTACTAAACAGAGCCTTCTGAAATGCCTTCACAAAAGAAGACAAAGTAATTATTCCAGAATTCAAATCAAGAACAGCTGCCAACAAGAGTAACATAGAAGTAAATATCCTCGGAGTAGTGAAGCAACTTAAATCACTTAATGACTCTGAGCACTATGGGACTTAACATCTATGGTCATCAGTCCCCTAGAACTTACAACTACTTAAACCTAACTAACCTAAGGACATCACACAACACCCAGTCATCACGAGGCAGAGAAAATCCCTGACCCCGCCGGGAATCGAACCCGGGAAGCCGGGCGCGGGAAGCGAGAATGCTACCGCACGACCACGAGCTGCAGACAAATCACTTAATAAGAGCAAGTCTTCTGATCCAGACTGTATACCAATTAGGTCCCTTTCAGAGTATGCTGATGCATTAGCTCCATACTATACAATCATATACAACCGTTCGGTTGATGAAAGATCCCTCCTACCCAAGGACTGGAAAGTTGCACAGATCATACCAATATTCAAGAAAGGTAGTAGGAGTAATCCACTTAATTACGGGCCCATATCATTAACGTCAATATGCAGCAGGATTCTGGAACATATATTGTGTTCGAACATTATGAATTACCTCGAAGAAAACGATCTATTGACACACAGTCAACATGTGTTTAGAAAACATCGTTCTTGTCAAACACAACCAGCTCTTTATTTGCATTAAGTGTTGAGTGCTATTGACAAGGGATTTAGATCGATTCCATATTTCTGGATTTCCAGAAGGCTTTTGACACTGTATCACACAAGTGGCTTATTGTGAAATTGCGTACTTAGAGAATATCATCTCAGTTATGTGACTGGATTTGTGACTTCCTGTCAGCGAGGTCACAGTTCATTGTAACTGATGGAAAGTCATGGAGTAAAACATAAGTGATTCCTGGCATTCCCCGAGGTAGTGTTATAGGCCCTTTTCTGTTCCTTATCTACATAAATGATTTGGGAAACAATCTGAGCCACCGTCTTAGGTTGTTTGCAGATGATGCTGTTGTTTATCAACTAATAAAGTCATCAGAAGATCAAAACAAACTGCAAAATGATTTAGAAAAGATATCTGAATGGTGCAAAAATTGGCAGTTGACCCTAAATAACAAAAAGTGTGAGGTCATCCACATGAGCGCTAACAGGAATCCATTAAACTTCGGTTACATGATAAATCAGTCAAATATAAAGGCCATAAATTCAACTAAATACTTAGGAATTACAGTTGCAAACAATTTAAATTGTAAGGAACACATAGAAAATGTTGTGGGGAAGGCTAACCAAAGACTACATTTTATTGGCAGGACACTTAGAAAATGTAACAGATCTACTAAGGAGACAGCATACACTACGCTTGTCTGGCCTCTTTTAGAATACTGCTGCATGGTGTGGGATCCTTACCAGATAGGACTGACAGAGTACATCAAAAGAGTTCAAAGAAGGGTAGCATGTTTTGAATTATCACAAAATATGGAAGAGAGTGTCACTGAACTGATACAGGATTTGGGCTGGACATCATTAAGAGAAAGGCATTTTTCGTTGCCAAGTAATCTTCTCACGAAATTCCAATCACCATCTTTCTCCTCCGAATGAGAAAATATTTTGTTGACACTGACCTACATAGGGAGTAATGATCACCATGATAAAATAAGGGAAGTCAGAGCTCATACAGAAAGATATAGGTGTTCATTCTTCATGCGTGCTATACGAAATTGGAATAATAGAGAATTGTGAAGGTGATTTGATGAACCCTCTGCCAGGCACTTAAATGTGATTTTCAGAGTATCAATGTAGATGTAGATGTAGATTGAGACCACTCCTTACAGTTCGTGAGAATAAAGAGGCCATTCTAGAATGTCTTCAACACATTGAAGATACTAACAATCAGTTGACAACTGTGAATCAAGCATATGGTCCAAAGTTGAAACTGCAATGACCCAAATTTTCTGTTTTGTTACAAGTATGTTATAAAATAAAGTCCCTCGTGGATCTCTTGTACACACAATCACAAAAGTGCACCACTGAACCTGTCTCAGTAAAGCAAGCAATAGCATCATTCAAAAATGAAATTTTGAAAATTATAAACAATGTCGATAGTATCATAATTGAGAAAGAACAAAATTAGCAAAAACAAGATGTGAAGATATTTATATAACAAGGAATGTCACAGCAATGGACATATGTGACATAATAATTCAGCTGAATTACCAGTGGTCTGAATTCCCAGGCACTTACTGTCTTGTAATTTATAAGTACTTGACCAGAACTTCCTCTCTTCATTGTAAAATAAAATTTCTTGAAAAAATTGTTTCTACTGTTGTGCAGTCCCATCCATTTTTAAATAAATCTAAGTTAAAAACTCCGAGTGGGATTAGCCGAGCGGTCTAAGGCGCTGCAGTTGTGGATTGTGCGGCTGATCCCGACGGAGGTTTGAGTCCTCCCTCGGGCATGGGTGTGTGTGTTTGTCCTTAGGATAATTTAGGTTAAGTAGTGTGTAAGCTTAGGGACTGATGACCTTAGCAGTTAAGTCCCATAAGATTTGACACACATTTGAACATTTATTTTAAGTTAAAAACAGAACTACATGTCATTTATTCTCAGAATGATTTTCAAGAAATGAAAAGTGCAACAGCTGTGCTGAAGTTTTTAATTGAAAAATCCTGGAATAGCATTTTGGTGGCATTATGAAATTGTTGAAATTAGTAGCTACTGTTCCAATGACAACATTTGAAGCAGGAAGTGTTTTTTCACTTTGTTGCAGATCAAAATGTTTCATGGTACTGCTATGGATGAAGATAGACTGTCAGTTGTAGCCATTCTGTATTCGGAAAAGGGAAGGATGCACTTGTTTTCAGATTTCAATGATTGAATCATAGACAGATTTGCCATGAAAAAGGAAAGGAGAATGTATTTTTTTCTATAAATATATCTCTACATGAAATTACTCACAAGTAAACTCTGAGGCTCATTTTAAGATAATTTTAGAGCAACAAAAACATTTTAAGCAATTTAGAAAATTAAATTTTTTGGAAACATAAATCATGTAATGTAGTTACAGTAGTCAAGCCCAGTCATTTTAGGTGCTAGCTACCACTGGGTATAAAGACAGTTAACAGAGTAATTAAAGGTAGGTTGTTTAGCTCTTTTTGATGGATACACAGTACTGTTTCAAGTTTTAGGCTTTCTTGGATGTACTTTGAATCATTAAATGATTGTAGAGGTAACTCAAGGGTTTGATAGTACTCAGCACAAGATTTTGAGTCTCTATTGAAATACAATTTAGTCAGAAGAACAACTGCCTTTTTGAAGCCACTTTAGCAAATGTATATTTGACATTAATATTTTCCTGAGGTGTATTAACCTTTTCATTATCAAGCTATATACTTTTTTTCCAATGCATGGAAGTTTTCATCACATTTGATGAAGAACAAACATAATGTGTTGTCATTTTTACAGAGCCATCATGGGTGAAGAGAATTCCTATTTTGTGACACGAAGTTCCAGATCTTGCACGGTACAAATGTTTTATTTTCTTGACATCAGATTGGAGAATTTTACAATAAAGTATGAATTATTCTTACTTGCAACATGCCTTCTAATAAAACAGACCTCTCTCTTCCTACCGCAAAATTAATCTTGGGTGATATATTTCCTTGCTTCCAGCTTCCACTGGGAGACTTCACCCTTTTGTAATGAGAATTCTAATTAGATGACTAATTTTATGCGGAATAATAATTTTTATGAACAGTTTTTCTTGTTTTTGTTCTCTAACACATGTAGTATTTTAAAAGTCTTTTTAGTTTAAACCTTTAAGTATCTGTATCCTCAGCAGTAATCAACTCCATCCTGCAAAAAGTTCTGCAGAAGATTTCTGCTGCTTTTTCTACTGCTTACTCCCTTTATATTGAAGGTAGTAGTATTGTGGTCATTTACTGGGCTTTGTCTATTTTTGCTCCTTCACATCTGTAATATCTTCTTGTCTGATCCATCTTTCTTAACATGTGGAGATCCAGTTGCACTACAATATCAATCAGCTAAGCCCTTTTTCTTAGTTCACTAATGTGCAGTTTCATTCATTTCATGGCCCTAACAGTATTTCTTCATGATCATGCATATAGAGAATTATCAATGACTGAGAGTTCTCCAGCTTTGCCAAATTACTGACTTGGCATAATCATCTAATTTTAAAATAAGTTTTCAGTTTATTTCCGTAATGGCAGCAACCTCCAAACAATCAAGTATGGATCATGTGCTCTCACTAAAACTATATATTTGGTGAATAGGTGTTTTCCCACTATTACATTGGTTCTTACTGTCACTATGTCTTCATCACACATTTGCTACATTTTCATTACAACCTGTTGCTCTCATCGCATTATTTTCTATTATTATTATTATGATTGTTACTACTAGCTAAAAATGCTCCTATTAGAGCACCAAAAAAAAAGTGAATATGCTCTTCCTTAAAAGACTCTGACAGCAAAGTGGAGAACCAGCTGCCTCAGTCCGCATTCCACCTTCGTCACCATAAATTTTGGCATGCAAACATGTTCACACTCTTTTAAGACACAGTGTTCTACATCCTTTTACCCACTTTCCATTTGTAGTGAAGCCTTCATATTCAGCATCTCCCTTTCACTGCCACTGTCTATACATGTCTCCCTCTCACTGTCTCCTTTTTCTCCCATTGGCACTTTCTCCTGTCTGTCTTTCCCACTATCATTGTCTTCTTCCTTTTCTCTCTCTCTCTTCCTTACTACTGTCTCCTTCTCTGCCACTTTCACTGCATCTCTGTTCTACTGTCATTGTCTTCATCCAATTCTTTCTCTCTCCTACTGGTACTGTCTCTTTCTTTCTCACTTACTGTCTGCTCTCTTTCTCTACAGCCACCATTGCCTCCTTTCCACTCATGTTGTTGGGGATGGTTTGCTTGGAGTTTTGAGACATGGTTATAGGCAGTGGGTGAAAGTGTGCAAATGTTTTTCGGTTAAAGCTCAGGGGTGGGGAGAATTTAGTCTCTCACTGGATATCTGGATGGATATAGTTCACTTTGTCTATCTTTTTCTATTTTTCCTCCTTCTTACATTAGAATTGCTCGTCTATCAATTTTAGAAACCATATTTCCAGAGAAGAAAGTACACTAGACTCTCATTAATCTGGACATTCCTGGCACATACGGGTGCCAGATTAGCGGAAGTGCCAGATTAGCGGAAGTGCCAGATTATTAAGTGTCTGAAATTTATTTTATTCATTTTATTTTACTTTTTATTTATTTTGACAACATAGGGGATATAGAGTACTGTACTTTATTAAACCAAAGGGCACAATTTTAAAACATAGAGTATATACTCTATTAAATCCAAAAATACATTAATTTTCAAAGAAAACTTAATCCTTGAGTGTATACTCTACATAATTATACAGTCATATCATTCACTATGAAACATGTCCCTAATTTCTAACTGTTGCAATGATGATATGCGATGGCGGCATGCTTTATCACGCAGCCACTTTACAAGCATTACATTGGTACTGCATGTATCTGGTTGTTGCATAATGTACTCCAGGAAGACCTCAGCAATTTCAGCACCAGCAGTGTGAGAAATCTTCATGCTCTCTCCTCCTGTGTCCTCTTCTTCATCACTTTCATCATTACTTTCTTGCACGTTTTTGATTATTTCTTCATCAATTAAAGTTTGGTTCATATCACAGTCTTCCTCATTCAGCCACTTAGTAACATCTTCAGCATCAATTTCTTCTCCTCCTGGAAGGTTGTGGAACATGTCAGTGTACAAAGTAATTGATAATTCTGAACTGACTGGCTCATTGCTGACACAACTGGATCCAACTCGGCATCAATGGATGACCATAATTTTCTCCAGCTCTTCACTTTGGTAGCGCTCTCCACTTTATCCCATGCCTCAGCTGCTTGGAAAACCAACATCACGTATGTTAATAGCTTTCCACACCTTCAGCATAGTCTCAATAGAGTGGTTTTCACTTTCGTTCAGCAAGGAGACAAGAAGTGAATGTCGATAATGACGTTTCATTGATTCCAAAATTCCCTGGTCCATGGGCTGAATTAGGGCTGCCACATTGGGTGGGAGAACATGTGCTTGTATACCAACGGACTTTAGAGAAACATCTGAAGGATGACTGGGAGCATTGTCAATTATAAGGATAGCTTTCAGTGGAAGCTTTTTCTTCTCTAGCTCTTTCCTCATTGCTGGTACAAACGTTTCATGGAACCATCAAGAGAGTATTTGTCTGTCCATCAATACTGCACTGGTAGAGTATTTTTGTCAGTGAGTTGAAAACAATGTGGATGTTGGGATTTTCCAATCACAATAAGTGGTAGTTTATGACTCCCATTTGCATTACACTACACAATTAATGTTACATGCTGTTTCTGTTGCTTGTAACCACGTGCTTCCTTCTCATTCTTGGCAGCTAATGCTGTTTCATCAGCATTATACAAGGCATCAGCAGTTAAATCTTCTTCCTCTATTATCTTCTGTACCTTGCTCACAAACTCAACAGCATCCTTATCGTTAGCTGAGCGACTTTCACCGGTGACTGTCAGCTGCCGAATGTCATATCGTTTTTTTCCAGTTTGATAGCCAACCTTTGCTTGCTGCAAACAAGTTACTACCACCAAGTTGTTTGTTAAATGCAGCTGTTTTTTCCTGTATAATTGGGCCACTGACTGGAATTCCTTTACTGCATTGTTGTATGAACCATCTATAAATAGCTACATCCAGTTCTTCATTCTCTTTCTTTTGCATTATCTTCCATTTTCCCAACTCACTATCCATTTGCCTTGAGTACTGTGAAGTACCTCCTTTCTTTTTGATGTCATAAATAGTTGCTCGTCCAACACTGAACTCAGCATCACAGCATCAATGGCTTTCTGCGAAGAATCTCGGTTTAACTTATCTAAAATTTCAAGGTTTCTGCTTGAGGTCTAGCGTAACGTGTTTCCTTTTAGAAAACATGATTCCAAACTGTAAAGAAAGCTACAATTTCAAATACAGTAAATAAAGCATTGTTTAACTACGCTTTGTTGTGCATGATAATTCATTGTGCACGTGTTTTTCGATGTGTGCCATATTACAGAGAGGCCGGACTAATGAGGGCCGGATTAGCAAGAGTCTAGTGTACTTAGATTTTGGGGTTTACATCTGTTCCAAGTTATTTGGTAACAACTCCTTGTATCGCTGATAACATATGGGAAACACGAATTGCAGCACCTTTCCTTGCACATAATGCAGTGCATACTACATGTAATCTTGCTCACACTTCCTGTTTACGTACATAATTCTGGCCTCACTGACAGATGAGACATATAATTATTTGGACATTCTTATGTTTAAACTTTTTACAGTTGTGCCAGAGATTATCACAAAATGGGCAAAGCAATCTCTATGCAAATTCTGCAATTTTATCCCATACTTTTATGTTCTACTTCAGTGACTTGTTAACTGTTAGCTAATTATCATTTTTCATCAATTATTCAGTGATTAGAATTTTCCTTCTAGGTCTCTTCCTATTAGTTCTATTGTTAGTGACTACAAAATTACAGTCATGATTTGCTGATGGTATCTGAGAATTTTTTCCTCGCCCCCTCTTCTATTCCATAATCTGCCAACTACTATATTATAGTTTCAAGTGCATGAAGTTATTCTGTTTCAGTAACTGTCTTTCTGTATCAAAATCTTTCAGCTTTGAATACTGTTCATTTTGGTGTCAGCTTTCCATTCCATTTTAATTGATGTTTCATTTCAGAGGACACACTGACAAAGAAACAAACATGGATATGTTTCTATTGGTATGTATTCCAGATAGGCTGAGTCCAGTCCTATAAGAAAAATTCATTAATAAATAGAATAGAAAAAGACCATCACAACTGGTATTTAACCAGTATTAAAATTCAAATATATGAATTAAGTTCTTGTGCACTACTTGCAGACTTATGCCAGTATTATTGTGCTTTTACAATATATTCTGTTGACCTTGTTAAGATGAAATACACAACATGTCTGCTTGTGTCTGTATGTGTGGATGGATATGTGCGTGTGTGCGAGTGTATACCTGTCCTTTTTTCCCCCCTAAGGTAAGTCTTTCTGCTCCTGGGATTGGAATGACTCCTTACCCTCTCCCTTAAAACCCACATCCTTTCGTCTTTCCCTCTCCTTCCCTCTTTCCTGATGAGGCAACAGTTTGTTGCGAAAGATTGAATTTTGTGTGTATGTTTGTGTTTGTTTGTGTGTCTATCGACCTGCCAGCGCTTTCGTTCGGTAAGTCACCTCATCTTTGTTTTTATATATAATTTTTCCCACGTGGAATGTTTCCTTCTAAAATATATATATATATATACCTGTCCTTTCTTCCCCCTACGGAGGTAAGTCTTTCCGCTCCCGGGATTGGAATGACTCCTTACCCTCTCCCTTAAAACCCACATCCTTTCGTCTTTCCCTCTTTCCTGATGAAGCAACCGTTGGTTGCGAAAGCTTGAATTTTGTGTGAATGTTTGTGTGTCTACCAACATGCCAGCGCTTTTGTTTGGTAAGTTACATCATCTTTGTTTTTAGATATAAACTCTAGAATTTATTTGATTTATGAAAAAAATAAATGAGCTGTTACATTTTAAGCTTCATGTTTAGAAAAAACTCAAATTTCATAGTTAATTATCTCAATTTTTAACACAGTTTTTAATAGATTTGGAAAATCTATCATACCATCCCTCCTCCTTGTCAGCATTTTCCATGTATTCCTTTCCTCACCAATTCTGCAGAGAACCACCTTATTCCTTACCTTATCAGTCAATATTCTTCTATAGCACCACATTTCAAATGCTTCAAGTCTCTTTCTTTCCAGTTTTCCCACAGTCCAAGTTTCACTACCATACAACAATGTGCTCAAAACGTACGTTCTCAGAAATTTCATCTCACATCAAGGACTATGTTTGATACTAGTAGACTTCTCTTTGACCTGAATGCCCTTTTTGTCAGTGTTAGTCTGTTTTTCATATCCTTGCTCCATCTGTAATGGGTTATTTTGCTGCCTAGATAGCAGAATGCCTTGGCTTCATCTACTTCGTGATCCCCACTTCTGGTTCACCAGCAAAGCTTATATCCTTTCATTCTGAATTTTGATCCCACACTTGAATCTTTCTTTTATTTCCATAATAGCTTCTTTGGCGTATAGATGGAACAGTAGGGGTTCATTTTACCCCCTTTTTTATCCAGGCACTTTGTTCTTGGTCTCCCAGTCTTATTGTTCCCTCTTGGTTCTTGTAGATATTATATATTACCCATCTTCCCGTACAGTTTACCCCTAGTTTTCTCAGAATTCCAAACTTTTTGCACCATTTTACATTGTCGAACACTTTTTCCAGGTCAACAAACCCTTTGAACTGGTCTTGATTTTTCTTCAGTCTTGCTCCCATTATCAGTCGTAACATCAGAACTCTCTCTTTGGTACCTTTACCTCTCCTACAGCCAAACTGACCATCATTTGACAGATCCTCTATGTTCCTTTCCAGTCTTTTATATATTATTTTTGATGGCAACTTGGTTACATGAGATATTAAGTTAACTGCGCAATAATGCTCACACTTGTTGCTCTTGCTGTCTTTGTAACTGGGTGGATGATGTTTCTCTGTCTGTCTGTCTGATTGTGTATTGCCAGTCTCATACATGGTACACATCAACATCAATAGTAATTTTGTAGCCACTGCTTCCAGTGATTTTAGAAATTCCGACAGAATGTTACGAGGGTGGTTTGAAAAGTTCTCGGAATCACCATGAGAGGTCAGCGCTAGCGCAACAAGTTGTTCACATGATATTCTTTGGACTGTTGCCTGTAAACACATGCCAAGTCAGTGTTCTCGGTGTGGCAGTGATGTGGCTCTGTTGTTTTTCCCGCATATGAATTGCAAAGATGGAAAAAAAAATCGAGATTTGAGCAGTGATTAAGTACTTCATAAAGAAAGGAACGAAAGCAAAGGACATTCACGATGATTTCCAGAATAGATGGGGGACTCCGCTCCTTCATATTCAACTGTTGCCAAGTGGACAAATGTATTTAAACTTGGTCGGGAGAGCTTAGATGATGATCCGCGCAGTGGTTGGCCAAGATGTGTCATTACTCCAGAAATCATTGCAAAAGTGCACAAAATGGTCATGGAGGATCGCCCATCGAAACTGCATGAAATTGCTCATGCTTTCCAGATCTCATCTGAGAGGGTACAACACATTTTAACTGAACAAAAAAAAAAAAAAAAAAAAAAAAAAAAAAAAAAAAAAAAAAAAAAAAAAAAAAAAAATTTTGTGCGTGATGGGTACCACGACTCTTGACGATGGATCAAAAACATGTGCTGTCGCGGAAAAATTACACGAACGAAGGTATGAACTGTTGCCACACCCGCCTTATTCACCTGATATGGCTCCGTCAGACTTCCATCTCTTCCCAAAACTGAAAATTTTTCTTGGTGGACGAACTTTCACTTGAAATGAAGAACTGATAGCCGTAGTTGACAACTATTTTGCAGGCCTGGAGGAAACTCATTTTCGAGATGGGATCAAGGCACTGGAACATCATCGGACCAAGTGCATTAATCTACAAGGAGACTACACTGAAAAATAAAAAAAGGTTCATTGACGTAAGTATTTTTTTTCTATTCCGTTCCGAGAACTTTTCAAACCACCCTTGTCCCTACCTCCTCCTGCATTACTTCATCTTAAGTCCTATAGTTCTTTTTTAAATTCAGGCTCTAACACTGAGAACCCTAACTCTTTCCTGTCAACTACTGTTTCTTCTTCTGTCATGTCATCAGGTAAGTCCTCCCCCTCATAGAGCCATTCAGTGTACTCTTTTCAACAATCTGCTCTCTCCTCTGCAATTAAGAGGAGTTCTCATTTCATTCTTAATGTTACCACCCTTGCTTTTAATTTCACTGAAGATTGTTTTGACTTTCCTACATGCTGAGTCATTCCTTCTGCCAATCAAGTCTTTGTCAATATCTTCACATTTTTCATACAGACATTTCATCTTAGCTTCACTGCACTTCCTGTTTATTTCTTTCCTAAGTGACTTGTATCTCTGTATTCCTGAACATTTTTGTACTTCCTTCTTTCGTCGAACAGCTGAAGTATTTCTTCTGTTACCCATGGTTTCCTCACAGTTACCTTCTTTGTACCTACATTTTTCATTCATCTAATGTGACTGCCCTTTCTAGAGATTTCCATTCCCCTTCAACTGAACTGGCTAATAGGCTATTCATTACCACAGTGTCTATAGCTTCAGAGAATTTGAAGCGCAGCTCCTCATTCCTTAGTACTTCTGTGTCCCACCTTTGTGTGTACTGATTATTCTTGACTAATCTCTTAAACTTCAGCCTATGCTTTATCAGTACCAAATTATGATCTGAATCTATATCTGCTCCTGCCTTGAAATCCAGTACCTGATTTCAGAATCTCTGCCTGACCGTGATGTAATCTAACTGAAATCTTCCCATATCTCCTGACCTTTACTAAGTACACCTCCCCCTCTTGTGATTCTTGAACAGAATACTTGCTATTACTAGCTGAAATTTATGGCAAAACTCAATTAGTCTTTCCCCTCTCTCATTCCTAGTACCAAACCCATATTATCCAGTAATCCTTTCTTCTACTCCTTCCCCTACAATCACATTCCATTCCCCATGATTACTTCACTTTTGTCTCCCTTAAAGTACTGAATTACCCGGTCAGTGTTCTCATATACTTTCTCTCTCTTATCATCACCTGCTTGTGATGTTGGTATGTCTACCTGAACTATTGTTGTCAGTGCTGGATTGCTGTGGATTCTGATGAGAGCAACCCTATTACTTAACTGTTCACAGTAACACTCTTGCCTATCTTTCTATATGTAACAAATCCTGCTCATTTATACCATTTTCTGCTGCTGCAGACAGTACCCTATACTTCTCTGGCGAGAAATCCTTGTCTTCTTTCCATTTCATTTCAATGATCCCCACTGTATAAAGATTGAGCCTTAGCATTCCCAGTTCCAGATTTTCTAGCTTCTCTACCAAGTCCAGACTTCTGACATCCAATGCCCCGACTCAGAAACTTACTCTTTTGTTGTTTATTTAATCTGTTTCTCATGGTCACCTCCCCCTTGGCAGTCCCCTCCAGAGATCTGAATGGGGGCTAGTCCAGAGTCTTTTCCCAAAGGAGAGATCATCATGACACTTTTTTAATTACAGGTGTGTCCTCAGGATACACATTGTGTGTCTTTAACGCAATGGTTTCCACTGACTTCTGCATCCTCATGCCACTGATCATTGCTGATTCTTCTGCCTTCTGAAGGCAGTTTCTCACACTAATGGGAAGAGTGTGTCTTCAACCTCTGTCTACCTCTCTACCCTCTTTGATAAGGCAATCAGCCAAATGAGGGCGACTTCTTATGCTGGAAGTATATGGCCACCATTGCTGATTATTTTTATTCAAGATTTAAGCAGTGGCGTGGTTTGAACCCAGGACCAAGGGCATTTTAATTTCCAGTTAAAAGATGCTAGCCCTAGAGAACAGATTACTGCCTCAGTGTGATAATGTCCCATAAATGTTCAATGGGACTTGCTATCTGGATGGTCAAATCATTCACTCGAATCATCCAGAATGTTCTCCAGATCAGTCATGAACAGTTCTAGACTGGTGATTGGTGCATTGTCATTCATAAAAATTCCATCATTATTTGGAAATATGAATGACTGCAAATGACTCGAAGTAGCTGAACATAACAATTTGCAGTCAATGATTGGTTCAGTTGGACCAGAGGATCCATTCCATGCAAACACAGCCCACACCATTAGGGGAGCCACCAACAGCTTACATAGTACCTTGTTGACAACTTGGGTCTATGGCTTTGTGGGGTCTGCACCACACCATCAGCTCTTAATAGCTGAAATTGGAACTCATCAGACCAGGCTATGGTTTGCCAGTTGTCTAGGATCCAGCTGATATACTCATGAGCCCAGAATGGCCCTGCAGGCACTTGCATTGGTGGTCTCCTGCCATGGCCCATTAACACCAGATTTCACCATACTGTTCTAATGCTAAGTTTGTCATACATCTCACATTGATTCCTGTGGTTATTTCATGCAGTGTTGCTTCTCTGTTACCACTGACAGCTATACACGAACAGAACTGCTCCCAGTCATTGGGTGAACGCCTTCGGCCACTGCATTGCACTGCCTGTGGTGAGAGATAATGCATTATATTTACTATTATCAGCACATTCTTGATACTGTGGAACTCAAAATATTAAATTCCCTTAATGATTTCCAACCCCCCCCCCTCCCCATGAACCATGGACCTTACCGTTGGTGGGGAGGCTTGCGTGCCTCAGCAATACAGATGGGCATACCGTATGTGCAACCACAACGGAGGGGTATCTGTTGAGAGGCCAAACAAACGTGTGGTTCCTGAAGAGCGGCAGCAGCCTTTTCAGTAGTTGCAGGGGCAACAGTCTGGATGATTGACTGATCTGGCCTTGCAACACTAACCAAAACGGCCTTGCTGTGCTGGTACTGCGAACGGCCGAAAGCAAGGGGAAACTACAGCCGTAATTTTTCCCGATGGCATGCAGCTTTACTGTATGATTAAATGATGGCGTCCTCCTGGGTAAAATATTCCGGAGGTAAAATAGTCCCCCATTCGGATCTCCGGGCGGGGACTACTCAGGAGGACATCGTTATCAGGAGAAAGAAAACTGGCGTTCTATGGATCGGAGCATGGAATGTCAGATCCCTTAATCGGGCAGGTAGATTAGAAAATTTAAAAAGGGAAATGGATAGCTTAAAGTTAGATATAGTGGGGATTAGTGAAGTTTGGTGGCAGGAGGAACAAGACTTTTGGTCAGGTGAATACAGGGTTATAAATACAAAATCAAATATAGGTAATGCAGAAGTAGATTTAATAATGAATAAAAAAATAGGAGTGCGGGTAAGCTACTACAAACAGCATAGTGAATGCATTATTGTGGCTAAGATAGACACGAAGCCCATGCCTACTACAGTAGTACAAGTTTATATGCCAACTAGCTCTGCATAGGATGAAGAAATTGATGAAATGTATGATGAGATAAAAGAAATTATTCAGGCAGTGAAGGGAGACGAAAATTTAATAGTCATGGGTGACTGGAATTCGAGGGTAGGAAAAGGGAGAGAAGGAAACATAGTAGGTGAATATGGATTGGGGTTAAGAAATGAAAGAGGAAGCTGCCTGGTAGAATTTTGCACAGAGCATAACTTAATCATAGCTAACGCTTGGTTCAAGCATCATGAAAGAAGGTTGTATACATGGAAGAATCCTGGAGATACTAGTAGGTATCAGATAGATTATATAATGGTAAGACAGAGATTTAGGAACCAGGTTTTAATTTGTAAGACATTTCCAGGGGCAGATGTGGACTCTAACCACACTCTATTGGTTATGAACTGTAGATTAAAACTGAAGAAACTACAAAAAGGTGGGAATTTAAGGAGATGGGACCTGGATAAACTGACTAAACCAGAGGTTGTACAGAGTTTCCGGGAGAGCATAAGGGATAACTGACAGCAATGGGGGAAAGAAATACAGTAGAAGAAGAATGGGTAGCTCTGAGGGATGAAGTAGTGAAGGCAGCAGAGGATCAAGTAGGTAGAAAGAAGAGGGCTAGTAGAAATCCTTGGATAACAGAAGAAATATTGAATTTAATTGATGAAAGGAGAAAATATAAAAATGCAGTAAATGAGGCAGGCAAAAAGGAATACAAACGTCTCAAAAATGAGATTGTCAGGAAGTGCAAAATGGCTAAGCAGGCATGGCTAGAGGACAAATGTAAGGATGTAGAGGCTTATCTCACTAGGGGCAAGACAGATACTGCCTACAGGAAAATTAAAGAGACCTTTGGAGAAAAGAGAGCCACTTGTATGAATATCAAGAGCTCAGATGGAAACCCAGTTCTAAGCAAAGAAGGGAAAGCAGAAAGGTGAAAGGAGTATATAGAGGGTCTATACAAAGGCGATGTACTTGAGGACAATATTATGGAAATGGAAGAGGATGTAGATGAAGATGAAATGGGAGATATGATACTGCGTGAAGAGTTTGACAGAGCACTGAAAGACCTGAGTCGAAACAAGGCCCCGGGAGTAGACAACATTCCATTAGAACTACTGACGGCCTTGGGAGAGCCAGTCCTGACAAAACTCTACCATCTGGTGAACAAGATGTATGAGATAGGCGAAATACCCTAAGACTTCAAGAAGAATATAATAATTCCAATCCCAAAGAAAGCAGGTGTTGACAGATTTGAAAATTACCGAACTATCAGTTTAGTAAGTCACAGCTGCAAAATACTAATGCGAATTCTTTACAGACGAATGGAGAAACTGGTAGAAGCCGACCTCAGGGAAGATCAGTTTGGATTCCGTAGAAATGTTGGAACACGTGAGGCAATACTGACCTTACGACTTATCTTAGAAGAAAGAGTAAGGAAAGGCAAACCTACGTTTCTAGCATTTGTAGACTTAGAGAAAGCTTTTGACAATGTTGACTGGAATACTCTCTTTCAAATTCTAAAGGTGGCAGGGGTAAAATACAGGGAGCAAAGGGCTGTTTACAATTTGTACAGAAACCAGACGGCAGTTATAAGAGTCGAGGGGCATGAAAGGGAAGCAGTGGTTGGGAAGGGAGTGAGACAGGGTTGTAGCCTCTCCCCGATGTTATTCAATCTGTATATTTAGCAAGCAGTAAAGGAAACAAAAAAAAAAAACAAAAAATTGGTGTAGGTATTAAAACCCATGGAGAAGAAATAAAAACTTTGAGGTTTGCCGATGACATTGTAATTCTGTCAGAGACAGCAAAGGACTTGAAAGAGCAGTTGAACGGAATGGACAGTGTGTTGAAAGGAGGATATAAGATGAACATCAACAAAAGCAAAACAAGGATAATGGAATGCAGTCGCATTAAGTCAGGTGATGCTGAGGGAATCAGATTAGGAAATGAGACACTTAAAGTAGCAAATTTGGGGAGCAAAATAACTGATGATGGTCGAAGCAGAGAGGATATAAAATGTAGACTGGCAATGGCAAGGAAAGCATTTCTGAAGAAGAGAAATTTGTTAACATCGAGTATAGATTTAAGTGTCAGGAAGTCATTTCTGAAAATATTTGTATGGAGTGTAGCCATGTATGGAAGTGAAACATGGACGATAAATAGTTTGGACATGAAGAGAATAGAAGCTTTCAAAATGTGGTGCTACAGAAGAATGCTGAAGATTAGATGGGTAGTTCACATAACTAATGAGGAGGTATTGAATAGAATAGGGGAGAAGAGGAGTTTGTGACACAACTTGACAAGAAGAAGGGACCGGTTGGTAAGACACGTTCTGAGGCATCAGGGGATCACAAATTTAGCACTGGAGGTCAGTGTGGAGGGTAAAAATCGTAGAGGGAGACCAAGAGATGAATACACTAAGCAGATTCAGAGGGATGTAGGTTGCAGTAAGTACTGGGAGATGAAGAAGCTTGCACAGGATAGAGTAGCATGGACAGCTGTATCAAACCAGTCTCAGGACTGAAGACCACAACAACAACAATTTCCAAAATGGAACGTCCCATGCATCTAGCACCTACCACCATTCTGCATTCAAAGTGTATTGATTTCCATCGTGTGCCCTCAATCACGTCAGAAACCTTTCCACATGAATCACCCAAATGCAAATGACTAGTCCGCCAATGCACTGCCATCTTATACCTTGTGTATGCGATTCTACCACCACCTGTATACGAGGGTCACTCCAAAAGAAATGCACACTATTTTTGTAAAAATACAGTTTTCATTCTGCATGTGTGAAAGTTTTACAGTGTGTGGATACATTCTTCCCGCTTGTTTTCAAACTTAGTTCAACCAGTTCCCGTGAGTGGTGCCATAACAGCATGTCTTCAAGATGGCTGCTACACTTGACGTTCATCAGAAGCAATATGCTGTCATAGAATTCCTGTGCTGTGAAAACGAGACAGTGGGGAACATCCACAAGAGGTTGAAAAAGCTGTATGGAGATGCTGGTGTCGATCGCAGTACAGTTAGTCGGTGGGCAAGCAAGTTACGTGACGAAAGCGGGTATGGCAATATTGAGGATTGTTCTCTCAGTGGCAGGCTTCATATTGCACACACTCCAGACAATGTGCAGAGTGTTAATGAATTGGTGACTGCTGACAGACGTATCACAGTGAACGAATTGTCACACTACATTGGGATGGGGGGGAAGGAAGTGTTTGCAGAATACTGAAAGTGTTGGTGTTGGCGTTAAAAAAGGTTTGTGCCAGGTGGGTTCCCAGGATGTTGACAGTGGCTCACAAAGAAACAAGAAAAATGGTATGCAGCGTACTTTTGGAACAGTACGAGAATGGTGGAGATGAATTTCTCGGAAGAATTGTGACAGGTGAAGAAACGTGGCTCCATCATTTTTCACCAGAGACGAAGAGGCAATCAATGGAGTGGCATCATGCAAATTCACCCAAGAAAAAAAATTCAAAACCACACCTTCTGCTGTAAAAGTTAAGGCTGTGGTGTTTTTCGATTCTGAAGGACTCTTGCTTGTGGACATCTTGCCAAGTGGAACCACCATAAATTCTGATGCATATGTGATGACACTGAAGAAACTTCAAGCTTGACTGAGTTGTGTTCAACCACATCGGCAAAAGCAGGATGTTTTGCTGTTGCACGACAATGCACAGCCACATGTCAGTCAAAAAACCATGGAAGTGATCACACAACTCGGATGGACAACACTGAAACACCTGCCTTACAGTCCTGACCTTTGGGAAATTGGAAGACTCTCTTCGTGGAATAAGGTTTGAAGATGACGACTCCCTTGTGCATGCTGCCAAACAGTGGCTCCAACAGGTTGGTACAAAATTTTACGGTGCGGGTATACAGGCACTGGTTCCAAGATGGCGTAAGGCAGTTGAGAGGGATGGAAATTATGTGGAGAAATGAAAATATTGTTCCTAAAGGATGAATCTACACACTGTAAAACTTTCAAACATGTAGAATAAAAGATGGATTTTTTTTAAAAAATAGTGTGCATTTCTTTTGCAGTGAGCCTCGTACATCCATATCGCTGTCTCATCACTCTTGTAACCTATTAATAAGGCGTGTTGTTACCTATACTCCTTCCATTATTTATTGCATACAACTTCCCATTACCACAGCAAGATAGATATAATTGAGGGTTCATATTAATGAACTTTCACTCCATTTCCTTTTTTAGTCGGCACAACAAAGTATTGAGAATTCAATGTTTTTATCCATTGCATAAAGATCTTTGGATTTTGAAGAAAGGAAATGTTTGGTGAAATCCACAAAGCATTTTTGCTTAGAATGACGTCTGCAGTTTTGTCACTTTGAAAATTGTTTCTCCAGATTTGTGCATCTAAATAATTCAGTTTTAAATGTAGCCTCTGGTAACTGTTGGCTATATTGATGGCTTTTGGAATGATCCATCTTTAGCCCTATTGTCCTATTGTCTTGTTTGCATTGTCTCCTCTACACTTTCAACTAAAAACAGATATTTCTTCACCTACGTGAGTGTTTGAGGATGTGAAACTCCCTGGCATAATAAAACTGTGCAGTACAGACATGCATTCTGTTCACTCTGATATGTTTCGCTCGATTACAGCTAATGTAGATAGCAATAGACAGATTTTTCCTTTTTTTCAGCGATGAGGAAGACATGCTACTTCAAAAATGTCATGGAGTGATACAAGTGCACTGACATCACTGTTGGCAAGAACTCATTTCCTACGTCTGACAATTTTTATTCATCCATTATTGATCAAAAACATAGTTAAATTTGAACACGAGAGTTGTCAGTTTTGTGAAACACTATCACCCGCAAGAACATCTAATCTAGACTGTTTAGCAAACATATCCCTAATTTGTTGCTTCTATATCACTTCTTCAAACAATGTCTTTGTGTTCACCTCCCCTCCCTCCTCCATTCATTTCAGAAAATTTAATCTTACAAAAATTACCGTATCTCCCACTCCCCACATCTAACAGCACACAGAACCCAGTGCATTTGCAAATATTAGTAATAGTCGTATTTCTACAATTTTTTGTAAACTTATGCATCAATAATTAACTGAAGTAACTGTTATGAACAAGCAAAGGTAATAGTTTAATATTTCAAGCATTGTCAGTAATTAAGAAAGAAGATGATTTTACCTTATATGCACTTTACATCTTATAAATTTTTCATTCATTATTTGTGTCTTTCTTTAATTCTGTTTGCCAACCCACTTGCTGTATAATCAGTTTCCGTCTTCTTTAAGAGAAAACAAGAAGTTGGTTCTTGACACTGCTTTCTGCATTTTTATAAAAAATCAGTTGCCTTCACACAGAAAATTAAAAATACACAGTTCAGAAACTAATTAGTTTAACTACAGTGGTGAATAAATCCATAACACAATTAAATTAAGGAAATATCTATTGAATTGTTTTCATGATTTCCTTTTGAGTAGGTTAATAACCATAAATAAAAATAAAAACCAAAGTGGCAGAAAATATTTATTTGTGTTACATAATAATTTGATAAATGACTCTGTTTGACAATGTCTGATGGACTGAGGTAGATTTAAAATAAATGGCAGTGTGTAGCATGGAAACAAAAGGAAATATTTATACAATTAGCAACAGACGTTTATTAGTAATCTGTAAATACTTTCAAATTAACTAAAACACTCATTTTTTCATTTTACAGTAATTATTATTACATCTCGTGCAAATTACATACCATTAAATGATTCAAGGCATGATCATTGCAAACCTGAAACAATCGTCGAAAACTCGGAACCAAATCTCAGCAAAGAACTCTTTCAATGAACATGCATATCTGTTTTTGCTTCCTTCCCCTTTTACACAAATAACAATTGTGTATAGCTGTCATCAAACATTAACAACACTGACCACATTTAATGCATCAATAGTTAAAATTAAGCTCCCAGAAGGCTATATTGCACTCCCCTCTTTTATTGAAAAGGAATATCACTACCACTCTCTCAATTTGAGAATTTTCAATGTACAGAATAAGTTTGAGGCTGGCTGATATTAATGAGGAACGCAATATCTGAAGGCTTACACAATTACGAGTTTTGGGAACAATGCATCTTCCTCATATTTTGTTTTCAAAAGTGAGGAAGTGCGCAATATGACAAGAACCTGATATAATCATTCCAGTAGGATACAGATAGTAAGTAGACTTCACTGCAGCCCTCTCAAAGACTTTAAAAAGGAGTATTTGTCATGTCCCAAAAGTGAGAAAACAACATGCTGTACAAGAATAAGTTTCAACAACTGAAACAATTTCTTCTGATAATTAAGACAATTAAAAAGAACACACATTTCACACAGCACCACTTATACAATTTTATAATGGAACTTAAGATGCATCATGTAACTAATGATTGAATGTGTGCAGGTATACTTTTGTGAGTCACAGTTAATTTGACATTAATGTATGTGTAAAGATGTGTTGGGAGACAGCAGACCTTTCTGACAGGGAGGGTGTGTGATTGCAAATATACAACATAAGATGTATATGTAATGGAAGATCACAGAAAATTAGAATAATTTCCACCCACTATGCACAAGCCACTTCAGCTACTGGATCACATTTTATGTTGCACATGCAGTTCAGGTATTTTGAGGAGCAAGCAGCCCTTTGAAACATTTAAATGTGGTCAGTCATCAAGAAATTGAAGTGCTGCAAGAAAATTGCACAACAAAGAAGTGTAAAAGAAAAATAATATGTTATGAGATGCAGTATAAATGTATGGCTCAATTTTCTGTTTCTTCTTCTTCTTTTTTTATTTTTTTTTTTTGAACAATTAATTTGTGGAATTTCAACATGAATGAATTTTAGAATATACCGAAAACTAACACCTACTTGCCAATAACACTAATTTTAAAGTAATTAAGTCACATATGTAGAATGGGACTTCATTATCCACCTTCTCCAAGAAGAATATTCAGCTCAACTATGGCTTACGCCTAGAATACTTCAGTTTCTTTACCAGAAACATTCACCTCAATACAAGGTAAAGTAACTAGAAGTTACAAAAAGTAGCTTTGGCAGTTCTAGTCCATCACTAATCTTCAGGAAACTTTGTATTAAAATATTCTGGTTAATGGATAATGAGCCCATTTATGGTACATCAAAATTTCAAAAACTTTTACATCCAAACACACTTTAAGAATAATTGCTTTATTTTTAAAAATAAATTTCATATCAACATTGAAATATTTGTTCAGTATTTTGTAGGTCATTACCAAGCTTGGTTCTGACAACTAAGCAGTCCACTTTTTGAGCACATTCAGAGCATAAGGGAGTACTTGAAAAGGTACAAGTCAATTGCTAGATATGCAGACTGTGCAGGTCAAAAACTTAATCAAATTTGTCTTCTAGGGGAAATGGACTGTAACTCATTCTCACACTGATACCAAATGTGATACAGTTAATGTTAATTATAATGCATTATGTCTCATCATTTATAATTCCATTACAAGTGGGGGAGGGTGGATTGGGCAGGGGGGGGGGGGGAGATGGATTCAATAAATAAATACGCAAACAAACCTGCTATGTGAATGGAAATAGCGTTAAATTGTAGGAAATAGACATCCCCTATACAGAGACGATTTTATTGGTTAAAATGCAAGTTGTTAACTGCAAAGGTAAAAATTAATGTTTGATTTAATAATGCTGTGGGGCAAAAGGTGTGGCAAAACCAAACTAACATATCCATTTCAAATATAAATCGATTCAGTTTCTGAGGTTCATGTAAAGCCTTTAATGTCAGCAATTGAACTGTGCCTTCAATTACAGACCTGTGAACTACTGTTCCTCAAGAATACAACACACTTACAATGTTCTCCTATTACGACTACACAATGAGAACACCTGAAAGCGTGCAGTATCATGCCTACTAGCAGAAACATTCAAGAGCTTCCATAACTACAATGTAACATTTTTTAATAGTTATGTGGCAGTACCAGTTTTTTATCAAACTTAGTTTGACTGAAAATGATCAAATTTACACTATAATTTTACTAGCTTCAGGCACCAAGATGAATATAATTTTCCTGTGATTAATAATCAATACATCATGATGACAAATAAAGAAAAAAAGTAATGTTGCTGTACCATTTCACACATTGTAGCAAGATAATACAGCAACAGGTACTCTAATACCACACAGAACAATGAACAACTTAGTACAAATAAACAAAATTTAACATACAATTTTAACAACAGTAGAACATTTTAGTGTTGATTTAATACATACATCAAATAAACATATAACTTTATCATTATTTACATAGTCATAATGATAACTCATGTCATGATAATCATAAAAAATTACTCTCTGTGGACTGCAGTCAGGAAAACTGCTCTCAGAAGCTTAAAATGTATTAAGACAGAGGTGTGAATGAAAGGCTTCATTATGTCCTGTTGTATCACTGGAATATGCAATTTAGTTTGATACTGCAGCATAATTTGCAAAGGGCACAAGAACTGAAGCTAGTCAACCGTCCAGTGATTTTTAAGGAACTTTTAAAATTAAAGAAAAAATATCTTATCATAACATGACAAAGGATTCATTTAGTCACATAGCAAACCGAACTGTGCTTTATTTTTGTTGTAGTCACAAATATTTCACAGACTTTTATTCACACCTACACCCTGAGAAAAATGGTATGTTTGTTAAATGTTAAAAATGGTTAAATTTGGTACAAGAAATTATTTCATGTACAGGTGCATACTCATTTAAACTATGGATACATATACCGAAAAATCCATGTTCTTTATTTATTTGTGTTCTCATATATTATAATAAAGTTTCTCAATACACATATTTGAATACCATCAAACATTAATGCAATTTTTTGTAAATATCCAATACACATTACAGACAAAAACAATAACTATCCACCTTCCACATAATAATGCAATTTTATGTCACCTGCAAGTTAATATTTAATTTCTAGTAGGGAGATCCAAAAAATAAGTGGTACATTACATGAGAAACTGTAATGTAAATTTGTACATGGCACCAGTTTTTATAGGTAAATTAATGTGCCAATCATACCTATAAGGCACCTATCAGAATCAATGTTAGGCGATGACAACTTTTCTGCCAAACACATACCAATTTTTTCTTTTAAATTTCATCTGATGTGCCTGCTAAGGTGTACATGAACTTGCATTAATAAAGTAGGAAGACACACTATTGAGTAACATAAAACATCAAGTGTCTAACAGGCAAATTCAGTTGCATTGCTAATGAAGCAAAACATTACCAATGGCACCCATTCACACACTGATGAAATTCCTTGCAGGAAATTCTTTTCTGAGCATTATTTTTGTGTGACATTCTTGGTTACTGAAGGTAATATAGCAGAATGATGATTGTTCAATCTCATTTAAATGACAGCAAGAATGAAAACATGAGAAGGAGCAACATCACAATGTTTACAAATACAAAATATCTGTTTGGAATATGGTACCAAAAATTAAAACACATACACATACACACACATGTGCACTAATCAGCACTGTGGATGATGTGATTACAAACAATATTTGGCAACAGCATGTTGTCTGCTGTGTGTACACCTAGAACACTTCACAATACTTTTAATTTTTCATGCAAAGTTCTGTATCTAATCCACAATGAACAAGTAAATATCTAGAGTAATTTTGTTGGATAAACAAACTATATGTTTTATGGTGTCACAATCACTTTCAAAACTAAAAATTTGGTGCAGCAGATAATTACAAGTGTGTGAAGTTGTGCAACTCTCAAGACTATTGTAATATACTTTGTCCATATTAATAATTCATTTGATTTTTCTTCATTAGCAAAGACAAGACATCGAAACATGACGACATTTAAAATGTTCAATATACATGGCAAATATTTTTTTAACATATCCAACATGAAAGACACAAACAACCCGAGCATAGAAGTTTTTTGAAGTTGTAACATATCAAAGAAAATGCTTATTTTTTACACCTATTTTCACATAGATTATACAATGCACTTAATTTTATAGCTGTTACAAATTTCACTATATTTCAAATCTGAAAGCAATGTACAAAATTTCTGAACACTGGATTGAACCTAAGAGCAAGTAATAAGATGCAACACTGATGAGAAGGAGTGTGTATCATACCCCCTGAAATAATTTCCTGTTTCTTTTTTTGTATAAAAAAAAAGACTGGGTAATACAAGCATTTCCATACATAACAAATTTTGGTTTCAATAGGCTTAAAATCAACAATCACATAGATCCAGTTAATATAATTCACATTCCATTACTGATAATTTGTTTAACTATACATGTACACACATATTTTTTTTAATTTTCTTACAACTATGCACAGCTCTATATTTATGACTGTACAACAGATATTACCCAATAAAATAAACATCAAATAATAATAAAAACAATTACATATATTACATCTGAAACTAAGGTCACTGGTATAAAAAAATCACTGAAGATACATTGACAATGATGACTGGGTTTCACTCCCCACATATAGTTTTTGTTTTTTTTTTTTTTTTCATTCATTACCTATGTCTGTTGCAAATATGCAAATGCACGCACGCGCGTGCGTGCCCCCCCCCCCCCCCCCCCCCCCCACACACACACACACACACACACACACACACACACACAAGAGAGAGTAATCATTGCCTATAAAAAATCATCTGTTTTTCATACTGGCATGGGTGTACACACACACACACACACACACACACACACACACACACACACACACACACTTCTTACCACACATTATTTAATAGCACACAACAAGGTGGATGGGACATACATGCAAGCCCTCCACAATCACAGGACCAGCATCATTTTTCCACATACCATGCCACAAATTAAGGTGCAGCAACACCACTTTTTTTGAGCGATTTAAAAAATCTCTTCGGGAAAAAGACTCTTATTTACAAAGCTAACGACTCCTTTGAAGCCATTACTGTACATATGACCTAGTGGCCACCTACAATAATATCCATGTCATGAATACTGCAGATAATTCCTAGTGGCCTTCCACAGCTGAACACTCGCTATCAACCATCAACATTGGTGCCAAGTGTGAAAAACTACATTATTTATACATATATTTATTCATAAATGTGGATTTACAGCAACTGGTGAGGACTACTTACCCGTTTAGTTTTTTGTTTTCCAGGACAATGACAAGGTTATTTTAGTATGTACTTTTCAAAAGAATTTTCATATAAAAATCCAAAGTGTAAATTTATATCAACACACATGGAGAACAAATGAAATTTATAAACAAATATGCAATTTGTAGACCAGTAAAATATCAGCAGCCACACCTCTATTAAAAAATCAAATTCTCTCTCTCTCTCTCTCTCTCTCTACACACACACACACACACACACACACACACACACACACACAGACACAGACACACACATGCTAAGCACGAGTGTGTGCTGTAAACACACACACACACACACACACACACACACATATTACATTAAATGTTTGCTTAATTTGTACAGCATTTATCTTGTACTTGTTCACAGACATTAATATCTGCCTTAATATTATATATAGTTTACATTTCTTTTGTATTCTGTGTATATTTTCTTTTGCAATAAATAAGACAATTATCTGCCAGGCAGCTCGAGAAACGGGGTGATATAGGAAGCAAGCAATATATGAGAAAGTTTGGAGATATGAAACCAGAGTGCATTAGATGCAACCTGCAATGTAACCTTTCCAAACTCTGGCAGTAACAATAGCACCGGAACATTGTCAAATTGTGGTGAAAACTGCAAAATGTGATACTGTGTTAGCAATAGTTACTCTGTAATGAGCTGGATAGTTTTCAAAAGGAATTTGTACTTTCAAGGAACAAAACCCAGCCAGTAATGTACGTATCTAACAAATGTGGAGCAACAACCACAATCTAGAAGATAAAAAGAATACAAGTTAAAAAAATACAGAGATTCCACAAACTCCTGTTCATTGGACCCAATGGACGTTAAGTTTCTGTGCTACAAAACATCTGCATTAAACCATCTGAGGATATCAAAATGTCATTATAAATACTAGTCTGAGGTAATGTGTAATACTATATTAAATGTAAATTGAGGTAGCATGGTATGTCTGAGACAGTAACTTCTCACACATGTACAAATATATAATGCCTGAAAATTACCTGAGTTCCAGTTGTGACAGTCTCAAGAAAGAAATTTACACATATATGATGAGTGTTCATAATAACTGGAGATTCAGAATGATACAGAACATTTCAAAGGAATATCAACAGTACAAGGAGGATTGTGATTAGTACAATTGTTTTAACGCAATAATGCATGGCGTGTAGAAATTTTCTGTCATTAATGGAGCTCTTGACAGAGAACCAGATGCAATACCCAAGAATATGTATTAAAGTGAGGTAGGTAGCTTTGTGCTATTGCATCTAGTTCAGCTGTGCCCTGAGATTATATTAGGTAAAGTAAACTAGTAAGACCAAGTGTTTGTGGAATCATCTTAAATTCAAAAAAGTGATGCATTATTTAAACTATTGGCTCTAAAAATGAATACATTAATTGAGAAAGCTGTGAAATACTTTTCGTACACTAGCATTACACAACTAAATATTTTATATCACTTTGTGTATTACTGCCTACAAAACTACATTATGACAATTGCCAAAATAATAAAATCTGTGCATTTACTACAAAGCACATTGAACATTTGTTTAACACAATACCAAATTTGTTTCTAAAAATTTGTACTTCAAATGAAATGTGTACTGCAACTGCAACAAGTTCACTTGCACAGACAGCAGTGACATTCATATAAAATATTATTAAAACACATAAAATACACAATTATGTGAAACATTAAATCCCTGAAATGAATTCCTGAGATTGTTTTCTGTTGTGTTATTCTACAGTTAACGAATCAAAGCACATCTAATCATGAATTCTGTAACAGTGTCCTTTTCCCAAAGAATTTGGGTAAGTAACCGACAAAGCCTCAACCAATCATTCACTTTCTTCAGTTCTCTGCTGACCCTGCTTAAAAATGTAGTGACAGTTCAAGGGTGAAAGAACTTGAACCCAGCATCACAAAACATATCTACTTTACTGTGGATTGCAGCTATTAAATGAGACGGAATGGTCATAACAATTTCCCACTTCCCATAAATAAGGAGAAAGGACCATTTATTATATACATGACTATTTAGAAAACTGTGGGCATGTGAGCATGGAACTGGGTGTACAGTAATGTTACATCCAGTTTAAAGATGAAATACTTAGTAATTTGAAACCTTGTATTCCAATTCATCTTCTAGGTCAATCCAAGGAAACAATATTTCACCACAATTCAACTCACAGATACCCGTCAGAAAGGTTAGCATTAATACTTTCAACATTGCAAATGTAATACACTGCTGTAATACAAATGCAAGTTATTACTCCTGCTTAGTAAAGAAGAGTTGCCAGTAATTTGATTTACCCGTTTCATCACAAAGCACATAGTGCATCAAACAAATTTCTTACATATAAAAAAGGGCCAATAATAAATTTTTCTGCAAAATGTTAGTAAATAAATACAGAAATAAGACTTCCATAAAAACAATCAACATTAAAATCTAAATTCTGTTACTTAAACCAATAACCATAGCCCATGATTAAAAGCACCAAAACACATAAAATCTAAAAGGCATTGTCAATTGCTTCAAACATAAAAATTTATCAACAATCAAAAACAAGTGAGAAAGAACCCACAAGCCAATTTCCATCCCCACATGCACAAAACTATGCAGTAAAGAATATGACACTATGCCTGATTTTTCTCTGCTCAACAGAGGTTTGGATATGGTGTAAATAACAATGTGATTTCTATTGTACACTCCTTTGCACCACAGATGACAAGGTGCACGCAAAAGACACTTTAATGAGGAAGACCACAGACTACTGGTCTCTGTACTGTTAACACTCTATTTCAACAATGTAATAATATAGATCTTATATTACATAAACACAAAAATCGAGATAGACTATTTCACACATCTCCAAGCATTCACTCCCATATCTCTCACACTGTTTGCAGCTATAACATCTGCTTAGGTGCTATCTTGACTGCTGTGTTATGATGATCGGTATACACATTACTTTCACTTGTACAACTCTGAAATCACTTTTCTTGCACTTTCCAACTGTAACAATATAGTTTCATTACAAACAACAAAAATCACCAAGAAATAAAACTACGTCTTATAGTTTCTACAAGTTCAAAATTTACACATTCACAAAAAAGAACAAATAAAAAGTTGCTACGATCCTACACTTGTGACATTTAAAATGCCAACTACCTGAGATTGCATAGGGAAAACCTATCAAACAAGAACATGACTGTAAATCAAGCAATGGCTTTCTCCTCAAATAGGAAAAATATAAGGACATCGGTAAAAAGTACCTCCTAGAAAATGCAGTATTTAAAATAGCTGTATAAAATAACAGTTTTTGCATTCTTGTGATGCTTGATCCTGAGTTCTGTAAAAACTGTCATGAAATGTATCATTTCAGATCTGTCAAACACTGTACAGATTAATAACAATGGATATATATGAATATGCACATTATTCTTGTATGTAAACTGGAATCTATAAACTGTGTACAAATAATGTTATGACCAAATTACTGACAAACATCTATACACTACAGGAAAACATTGACTAGGAGCGAACAGTAAACATGAATATAAATATTGTGTGTATATAGAATATCTTAAAGAAACAGGATGAGAAGAGGTCAAATAATCATTAAGAAATAGACTGGTGTGAGGACAGAAAGACATAATAATTTAGCATTGCTGAAGTGCTGTGTGAACTAAGCTACAACTGCAACGTAAGCTGACTTCCTTCTACTGGGTGTACTCCAATAATAAGCTCATATTCAAAATTCCTAAAGATTCTTTAAAAAATAAAATACTTTATACATTGTGTATAGCGGTGATTTGGCACTAGATATTTTACTGTCCCTGATAACCCATCTGAATGGGGCCTGATAAATAAAAATATCTTCATTTACTACTGATTCCTGAGATGTAAAAGATGTGAGGTTGCACATTTCAATGACTAGTTATCTAACAGGAAAATGGCAATAATTTCTGTTTTAAATGACGGAATATCATAACAAAATAATGTGTACAACTTTAAATTGCTCAGCGTATCTTAAACATAACTCTCTTGTGGTCTTTAAGCCCACCGGAAGCAAGATGTTCAGGATGCAATTGAACAAGTTTTTAGTATGTACAAGCAATGCAAGTTGGTAATAAAATTGCAAACCACAAGTTATGGAGGGCAACAGTTTTATCATCACCCCTAGAAGAGGTTTGATAAGATTTTAACTGTATTAAATGTACAAATACACAATCAAACTATTATTTGAAGTTCAAATGCACATTTCAAAGCAGAACACAATTTACCACCAACTGCAACTCAAAAATTCTCATTTTGTAGCTTATCAGTGAGGCACCATTGTAGATAAACTGCTGCCTTTGGGCAACGAGATGAGGACAGCAATAAAGTTCATAAAGCCCTTTCTGTCAAATATGTTTGCAGTTGCAACCAAAAGTCATTTGCAATAACAAAATTTTGTGTTCTTGTGTCAAAGAGAGCCAATTAGTCATCAGATATATGTCAGTGAGAAGAAAGAATTCTGAAGAAATAAAGAGAAAAAAAAAGAAAAAAAAAAAGAAAGATCTGTTAACAGTTAACAGTACACTGTTTTACATTTCCTTAAACAATATAACATTTTTCATTTAATAATATATATATATCTATATATATAGATTTGTATATATCAATAATATATTTATGTATAAGATCGTTTGAGGTATTTCTGTTACTGTTGATTGGCTTGAGTTTACTGGTTGTTGTGATTATGGACTTGAGCTTGCTGGAACACTTTCAAGCTATATTCTGTTTTGTGCTCACGGGCAATGTGACGACGAACTGTATTGTTGCGGGTGAAGGTGCGGCTGCAGAATGGACATGGAACCCGTATACCCTGGTGACGCTGCCGAATGTGTGCCCGCAAGTTCGTTTCATAGCCATACAGACGCTCACAAAATGGGCACTTCAGTTTTTTGCCTGGAAGTAAATAAATATTTTCTTTTTGTAAATAATAATTTTTTGAGAAGTATACAAGAAAAGAAAAACAGTCATTACTAATGGCAAAATATAAATACATGAAACACAGTGTCACAAGGATAGAAATTCCTGGGTGGAAAAATGTGTGAAATAAAGGAAAGGCAACCACAAACCTACCACACAAACACACAAGGAAACTATATGGATGTATGTGTGTATTCTTACTAGAAAAAGGGCAAGAGCTTGAAAGCTAATGTTAACTGTTTTCTATTACATGTTTCTGTGTGCCACACACAAACAGCCTGTTGGCAAGTGGTTACCTTTCCCTTATTTAACATATTTTCCACATATAGCATTAGATTATATACTCAGACATCTATGTAATATCCCACTAACGTATTACTGTTGGAATTGTAGCACTTCCTCTCGATGTTGGATTACCTCCAAAAAGTATTTCAGTAGCTAATAACTGATATTTGATAGTTAGTTAAGCCTTCTTGTACGACTACAAGCTTTTATGTCTGTGTGTTTTCAGAGTGTTGTAGATGTGTGGTGGACAATCTTGTTTTCTTCAAATGTTTTATGCTTCAGCTTGCATTACGACAGCAATAATCCATTCAAATGTCACAAGGAATGTAAATGTCAACCTACAATGGCTATGACAGAACCACACAAATAAAACAAATGCAGAACGTAACTGTCTCCCACAGATTACTACAATATGTGAAAAATGTGAACAAGGAATAACTATGATGCAGAATATATACTGATATCAGAACAGTATAAAACTGGGTACAAACTAGGAAGGCAATATTTACCATAGAAACGGAATTTGCTATGAGCTTCAGTACAATGCTTATATTTCTATAATTTAGGAGTAAAGGAGACCACTTGCCAAAGAGCAGAAGTGTTGAGTTGTCGAAAACCACACACAAAAGAGAAAGGAAACTTGCTAGCTTTCTGGATAACTCTGTTGACAACCTACAGTACTAACACACACACACACACACACACACACACACACACACACACACACACACACACACACACACACGACAGGACTGGAGAAGAAGGGGCTGTGTTGATGGATTGGGCACATCTGGCACCAGGTCCTTCGCTGGGATACAAATACTTGGCTAGGGATTGGGGACGAGAGTGGCATAGCGATGAACCAAGATGATTTATATGTTGTGTGGGTGTTGAAATACCACTTTAGGAGGGTGGAAAGGATCTTGGGTAGGATGTCCCTCATTTCCAGCCATGACAATGGATAATCAAAGCTCAGGAGAAGGATATGGTTCACTGTTCTGCTCCAGCACAATGCTATGTGATGAAACGTCACAGGAAATCAGATTTTGGACTATTTTTGGGTGGAGGGGGGTAGTGCCTGTCCATTAGCCTCCCCCTCTGCTACCACTATCCCCGTACATCCTAGACCACCTGCTGAAACGCATTCCTGGCACTCTGTTTCCAGCCAACACAATGTAGGGGCACAAGTGTGTGTTGTGTTTGTGTGTGTGTTAGAGAGAGAGAGAGAGAGAGAGAGAGAGAGAGAGAGAGAGAGAGTTTTCTTTCTCTTTGTGTGCAGCTGTTGAAGACTCAATATTTCTTGTTTTTGTCTGTGGTCTCCACTAGTCATAAATTACTTACATTCGGTCGGAACTTTTATTACTATATTTATGCTGTTTAGTGGCTCCCTTCCATTATAAACCTCATACTGTCCTCCCCTTAGTATGTCCTCGTAATTTATGTCTACTTTGACTCTCCCATACTGTGTTCGCATGTGTTCCTACATGTTCACATGTTTTCCTACATTTTTCTTCTCACCTTTATTACACACATGCATCACTGGCCCTGAAAAATGTGAAAACACATGACTTTTGTGACAGCTTGTGGCACCGGTAACATCCATTTCGACTACATCACGTGCTATTCTATGAACCACACATCAATCAAATCACAGATAAAACACTATCCTCACAACAAAACTCAACATTTTATCTCCAAATTGACCCATCCCTATTCACACATTGCTCTCACTGGAATTATGTGTGTTTTATTTGTTGTGCGTGACGATAACTTACATGCAGTTAAATAGCCCCACAACACAGAACTATCCTACTGCCCTCATCACAAATTCTTCCAGACTTTTCATTTCTCAAAAGTCCATTTTCTACATCCCACCCCTCCTTTCACAACCACCTTAATCTTTTCACATTCCACTAGTCCCTATCCCTCACAAATTTGATACTGCAGAGAAACATCTCTCCCAGAACTGTCTATGCTCTCTCCACAAGATATTGTTACTTTGCAAGCCTAACAACATAAACATCTCCAAAACTGAAACTCTTGCCCTCCAATACCTTGAAGAGCATTGCGGACACTAGCTCTGTAAACTATACAACCTTCTGACATACTTCTCCCACCTTGGAGCAACACTACCAACCAGCACCTATGCTAACCACAGGAATCCCCCCGCAATCCTTCATAGCACCCAGGCACTGTCTAGCTGACCTCTTCAATTTACCCCATGCTCCAAAACTTCCTCCGACACTGTACAAAATCCAGAACCCAAACAAAAACAAAACATTGTTGACCATTCCAAAATCTCCAATCCTACAGAAGTTTCAATCCTATAAAAGCTCCTCACTTGCAAGCTTCCCCCCTCCCCCCCCCCCCCCCCCCTAACACACACACAAGTTTAACCATGTTGGACTTGAAAAAGATCTACAAAGCTCTACTCTCTCTTCTCCCAATCCCTTAAAGTTGAAACACATCTTTGCTACCAATCCCTCCAACCAAAACATACCTAATTCCAACACTAAACTTTGCCTCTTCCAGTTTATACCACCAACCAACCAAGGCCCTCCCCCCTCCTACTTACCCAACCCTTTCCTTGCCTTCCACGTGGCCTGATCATTCTTCCCCCAATGTACCTCTCCAAGAACACTAATCTCTAACAGAAGAAAAGACAGCCATTCACAACCTCATAACTGATCCTGCCCTAATCATCCTCCCTGTAAACAAATGTTCCACCACTGTTGTGATGAATCACAGTGACAATCTGACAGAACACTTCTGCCAACTGTCTGGCTCCTCCACTAACTAGTGCTGCCATAGGAATCCCACCCCATACATAAAATATAACCTCCAATCACTACTGAACTCCTTAGGCCCATCCCAGAACCTTGCTTCCAGTACACCTTTCTCTTCACTCCAATGACACCCTGCATACCCACCTTCTATGAATTCCCCAAAATCTATAAATCCAACAATCCTAGTTCCTACTAAAAGAATTTTCACTCTTGTTGACCAACACCACCAACCAACTGCTCAAAGCCTAGTCTCTCACATCAAAGATAGTAGCCATGCTGTTCAACAACTCTCCACCATCCTCACCCATTTATCACCAGGATACCTTATCACTGTTGACGCCAGCTCCCTATAAACCAGCATCCTTCATGCCCATGGCCATATAGAAACCTGCTACCTCATTTCTCATGTACCTTACCAACTATAAAAGGCATATAAATAAATCTTCAGTACAGCCGTGCGTCCCTCCTATGTCACCTTTTTTATGGGCCATCTCAATGAACGTTTCTGAGCCTCCCAAAACCCAAACCCCATGTCTGGTTCATGTTCATTCGTCATACCTTCATGATCTGAGCTCAGGGCCAGGACACCACTATCCTAATTTTTCCACAATCTCAACACCTTCTCTCCCAGTTGCTTCACGTGGTCCTCCTCAATCCAACATGTCATTTTCCTGGGCATTGACCTCCACTTCTCTGATGGCCCCATCCACACCTCTGTCCATATTAAACACACTAACCACCACCAGTACTTGCATTCTGATAGCTGTCACTCCTTCCACATCAAAAATTCACTGTCGTATAGTCTAGCCACCTGTGCATGACGTATCTGCAGTATCCTGAAGGTCTCACAAAGGCCTTCACAGACAGACATTACCTCCCAAACCTAGTCCACCAAGTTACCATGTAAAATCCTCACACCCTCCCCCCTCCCCCCCCCCAAGATTCAGCTACAAAGAAGCACCCTCCTCATCATCAAATATCACTATGGACAGTAGCAACTGGATCATTTCTTCCACACGTCTTTGATTATCTATCAACATGCCCAGAAATTAGGGATATCCTACCCAAAGATCCTTTATTCTGTTGTCCACCCAACTTATACAACACCCTGATCCATCCTTATGCCACTCCTGTTCCCAACTTCTTGCCACATGGGTCACATGCTGCAGAATACCAAGGAGCAAGACCTGCATGATCCACCCATCCAGCACTTCCTACCGCAGTACTGCCATAGGCTTATCCTATATCACCTTTGAAAGCATATAACAACTCCACTGCAAACACTAAACAGCTTTTTATTTCAGCATACCAACCAATGAGCTATCCACCAGAATGAATTGTCACCACTAAACTGTGGCCAAGTACAAAGCTAACACCCAGTTGGCACAACATACAGCTAAGCACAACATGCTCGAGTTAAATGGCTGCTTTACAACCCGTGTCATCTGGATCGTTCCCTCCACCACCAGATTTTCTGAACTATGCAGACAGCAGTTATTCTTGCAACACATCCTTCACTCCCATAACCCTTCTAGCCCCAATCTCCACTATCTGGTCACACAATCTCTATCAAATAGTTTCCTCTTCAACTGTGCTGTCACCCCTGTCTAATTGATACCTACAACTCTCCTTCACCGTGTGCCGCACATCACTGGTTCCAGAACCTGTGATACACATGCCTAGCCCATACACCTGCCATGCTTACTTCCTACAATTCTAGGCAGCAAATCTGCTGCCTTCCTCCAAGCTGTTAGTTATCCTTCCCCAAATCCTCTTCCTGCATCCCACTTCTCTCTTCCTCTCCCCACCCCACCTTTGTCCACTTGTCAAGTTGCAATCCCAGCAGGTGTGTCCCCATGCAAAGATTCAAATGCAGCCTCCAGCCCAGGTCTAATCTCTCCTCTCTACCTCCCCCAACTTGCCTGCCAACCACAGAAGATGCAGTGCCCCTCGAATGTGAATAAAGGAGCAATATCTTGACATTATGATAGAAGAAGAGTATGGCAATCACTGAAAAATTACAGTAATTCAATACAGCCACCCTGCTGTAAACCGGAGCTTTTTATCAGCAGTATACCCAAGAAAAGTATACATCACACCAGTCACATATGTGGTGTCATCTGCAGTTCTCATTGGGGATTCCAATGTTGTCACCACCAGAGGTTATTAGAGGCCAGCCATGGCTGGTCCTGGAGCCAACACCATCAAAAACCTTCACAGGGCCACCGCCACTGGACACTATTTGCATATGCTCAGGAGTTCTGGAAACTTCCCTACCCCAGAAGACATGAAATAACAATACAGTTGCCTATATAGGCTGCCACCAAGAGTCTAAACAAGAATAATAACAGAATGGCTCCAAATCTTAACTTTGTTAAGCAACAAAATTGAAGAGATATATTACATCCAATAGCACCACGTCTATGTGGAACATCTGGATCCTAGCCAATAAAATCAGAACTGCCCATATGCCTCCTCGACGTGCATGGTGGTGTCCCAGCCTCTATGTGGTTGTCGAGACATTTTATGAAATCCACATAATTACGAATGTGATGAGTGCATTTACCCACATAAGGGCTTAGTAATTCTGCCAGGTATTTGGCCCGCAAATATGTATGAGGTCAGTCAAAAAGTAATGCCTCCTATTTTTTTTTTCTACGTTTAATTGTCAGGAAATTTAAATGCAATTACATAGGTTGAAAACCACAACATTGAGGATCATTTTGTCATTTTTCAATGTGATATCCGCCCATCTCTACAGTTTTGGTCCATCTTTGAACAAGGGCATGTATCCCAGCACGGTAAAAATCACAGCTCTGCTTCCTAAGCCATTGACACACGGATGTTTTGACGGCCTCCTCATCTTCAAAATGAATCCCACGATGAGCTTCTTTTAGTGGCCCGAACAGATGGAAGTCTGATGGTGCCAGGTCAGGGCTGTATGGGGGATGAGGCAAACCTTCCCATCCAATTTTGACAATCTCGTCAGAGGTGTGACGACTGGTGTGTGGTCTTGCATTGTCATGCAAAAGAAGAACATCTGCCATTGATTTTGTTGGGCGAACTCGCTGAAGACGTGCTTTAAGTTTGTTGAGGGTTGTGACGTATTGAACAGAATTTATTGTGCATCCCTGCTCCAAAAAATCAACCAGAATCACACCCTCTGTATCCCAGAAAACTGTTGCCATAACTTTCCCTGCCGATCGCACAGTTTTGAATTTTTTCTTCCTCGGCGAGCTTGTGTGACGCCACTCCATTGACTGCCTCTTTGATTCAGGTTCAAAAAAATGCACCCATGTTTCGTCCCAGGTCACAATTTTTTTCAGAAACTCATCTCCCTCCAAACGGAAGCGCTGCAAGTGTTGGGAGGCTATTGTTTTCCTTGCCTCTTTATTCTGATCGGTTAACATTCTTGGAACCCACCGTGCACAAACTTTTGAGTACCCCAATTGTTTAATAATCGTGATCACACTGCCTTTACTAAGAAAAATAATGCGACACACTTCATCTGCAGTCACCCGACGGTCACCACGAATGATGTCATCAACTTGCTGAATGTTGTGTGGAGTCACTGCACTCACCGGCCTGCCGCTCCGCTTTTCGTCAGTCAACGGTGTTTGCCCTTCAGCTTCCTTACAACGACGAACCCATCGTCTAACAGTGCTGACATCCACTGTCACAACACCATACACCTTCTTCAGTCTTTCATGAATGCGTATGGGCGTTTCACCTTCTGCATTCAAGAATTCAATCACACAACGCTGTCTCAAACGAACATCGATGTCGGCCATCTTACAAACTTCTGCTGTGCTGCCACCTGTTGACACAGAAAGTTAGTACTGCAGTGGATTGCAGAAGAAGGTTTGAGGAATGGCGCCAAATTCAAATTTTTCACTTAACTTAATTTCTTTAAGTAGAAAAAAAATGGGAGGCATTACTTTTTGACCGACCCTCGTACGTGGCCTAATGTTGCTGACAATTAGGCGTAATGCCACCCCTTCTCTGTGGACTTTAGGGAGTCCATAAAGTCTTGGCAGTACAGGTCCTTGAGGTGTCAATTTCTTGGCGACATCCTCTGATAAATCTGCATCATTGAGAAGAGCCCTAGTCCTGTTCTCTACCTTCTTTGTGGGGTCAGTGTTGATCTTCCTGTAAGATTCGTCACTTAGCAGGCTCTGCATCCTCTCAATGTAGTCCTTGTGGGAAAGAACAACCATAGCATTGCCTATGTCAGCCGGTGAGACACACAATCTCAGGACTCTGTCTCAGGTCTCAAATGGCTGCCCTCTCAATGCTGGTAATATTCGACTTGATCGGTTTAGTTCTCGTCAGAGCACAGTAGGTTTCCCGACGTACTTCTTCAGCTGCTTCTATTGGTAGTTGCGCATCAACCAGTTCAACTGAAGTAAATCTAATATAATCTAAAAATACTGACAATGTCCGCTACCGGCTTGAAGCTCGGTGTGGGAGCAAAATTAAGTCCCTTCTCCAGAACAGAGACAGCATCCCCAGTCAGTTCAATATCCGTGAGATTGATGACCGCCTTGTGTGGGGCCTCCAGCGATGGTTTGTCAGAGAGACAAGAGAATTTAGATATCTGACGTCCCGAGGTCTTCTTATGTGCAGAATCGTCGGTCACCCAGGTAACACCATCAATCCAGTCCCAGGTCCCAGAATTAAAATGATTGGCTAGTTGTAGATGTAGTTCCAGTTGTTCCTGGGAGTTGTACTCAAGGCTGCGTCTGGTAAAGTGTACCCTCTCACGAACCAACGAGAGGCAAGCATGCTTCATAAGTCTCTTAGTTGCTGCAGAATCGATGTGATGCGGTACCTTAGCAAAGTTTGGCAAAACCTGATCAGCACGAGATCTCTTTAGAAAAGCAGGAGCACTTGGCAAACGGCTCGTTTGGTGGCACAGCTTGTCGTATTTCTTCATGCTGTGATACATCTCCTCCCCGTAGGGGTATATGATGTGAGTCTTCAGTTTCTCCGGGCGTATTTCTTACTCCAACAATCCACGGGTGTTCTACCCTCAGGAGCCAAGTTCGTCGGTGCTTTAGAAGATGACGACATGTCTGATGGCCAAAATATTGTGCCCGTTGGACAATGTGGACCAGCAGTACACCCGTGGACTGTCCAAGCAAACCAGTCATAATGTATTTTACAACAAATAATACATTGTAATACAAAACCTTTCAACCATTCCTGGATCACTGTCATCTACACAGAGGAGATGCCATTAATTTACATATTGACTGGACAATGTAGGAATTAAAATCAAGCAAACCAGTCATAATGTATTTTACAACAAATGATACATTGTAATACTAAACCTTTCAACCATTCCTGGATCACTGTCATCTACACAGAGGAGATGCCATTAATTTACATATTGACTGGACAATGTAGGAATTAAAATCATGCATAATTAAACTTAAGTGATGAGATCATGTTGTTTTGTTACCTTGTAATTTATTGCTTTTCTATACCATAACATCCCCGGACTTCTGTTACCTCGTTTTGCACAAATCCTGAGTTATGTGATTTGTCTGTCTGAGCAATGTGCACCTCTATCCCCTCATTCCGACAACACTGTGTTTAGTTTATGACAGGTTCAGATGCATTTCATGGGGAATCGTTTGATCCATGGGGCTAGGTTCTAATCATGATAGGTTCTAACCATGTCATCCATATGAAACAGAACTGTTTCATTTGTGTCAACCAAGAAATGAAAAACATATTTCTGGAATATAAACTTAACATCTGTCAAAGGCTTTGATGCACTAGTTCAAAAGTTGTAATCAGCAAAGGATCGCAGAAGTGGAGAGACAGCAATTGCTGATAAAGAGACTGTGTCACACTATCCAGAGAAATTTGGGGTAACGATAGGAGAAGGTGGCTATACAAGCCAAACCATTTTCAATGTAGCTGAAACTGCTCTGTTCTGGAAGAAGATGCCCAAAAGAGCTTTTATCACACATTATAAGGAAACCTTTCCATCTTTCAAGCCACCAAAGATTGACTGACAGTGATAGTTGGTACGAATGGAGCTGGTGATTGCAAATTAAAACCTCACTTACTTTATACCTCAGAAAATCCAAGAACTTTAAAAAAATAACCTTAAGCTGGGTTGCCCTTGATTTGGAAGTCAAATGCTTAAGCATAGGTAACAGCTTCCCTTAGTCATCACTTCATATCTGAAGTCAAATGTTAATGCCAATAAAAACAAATCCTATTTGAAGTGATGCTATTAATTGGCAACACACAGGGTCTAATTGATTTCGAGCTACGCGTGAAAATTGTATTTTTCACACAAAATACACCCAGCTTGCTTCAACTGATTGATCAGGAAGTGAAAAAATTTAAAGTTTACAACATGAGACAATCGTTTGCGCACCTGCATGAAGCTATGAGACAAAATTACAAACTCTCTGTTAAATACCTTTGGAAGCAATTCAATGTTTTGGATGCCATGAGAATTTCAGAATAAAATTTCACTAACAGAATTGTAAATGACATCTAGAAAAAGCTGCCCCCCGTTTTTTCTCTTCACCACTGAAACCGAGGTGGAATCGTCACCAGATTCTGATCTAGTGAATAACATGAATGGTGAAGCGGCTATCTTGCCAACTATCTTGACAACTGATGAGCTTATAGAAATGCATGAGCAAGAGCAAAAACTGAACAACCTGGTTCTTCAGAACCAGTTCAATCAGAAGATCAAACGACAGTTACGAACTTCACAGCAGGCTTCAGTTAACTGAAAAAAGGTTACAAATTTTAGAAAATGTAGTTCCCAATGAACTGTGCATTTCTGTTGCGAAACAGCGAATAAAAAAATCTATTGGCATGCTATGAGCAAATTTTACATGAGAAGAAACAAAATTTGACTAGTCAGACAACATTGTTAGATTTCATTACCCCTCCCGTGTTACAATAAGTTCAGTTTACATTGTTTCAATGCATAATACCACACTGTAATTTAATTTTTTGTACTTTTGAATATTTTATTAAACATTTTCCTTCCTAATACATTACCTTCTTTAGTCTCTAGTCCCAACTGAACATAATCTGTATGTTTTTATATGCAAAATTTGACCCCGACCTACGCAAATTTGCCTAAGATGCTTATCACTTGTGGTACTGTACTTTCCTTAGGTACCGGTGTAATTATTCTTTAATTTACAGAAGAATCTTAACAAGTGTTTTCATTGCACATTCTTCATCTTCCATTGGTGATGGACATTTTTTCATTCATCATTTGTAAATGGGGTTTAATATCTTTCCTTGATCCAATTAAAAACGACTTGAATTCCTGTTACTTATATCATGCATTGTTCTACTGACACATCCTTCACACTGCATGATGAATACACTAGGTCACTAGATTTGTTATCAGAACTGACCAATGGCGACTTTCTCGCAATGTATCAATATCACTATTCATGTTATGTTTGAACAACATATTGCTGTTGGAGCACAGCGCCCTCTGCTGTTGTGGCTCCGGGAATGGTGGCTGCTTTGGTGAGCAGCACGGGCTGAGGAACAAAATTGTAATGAGCTTCCCATGGGCCTCTTTGTTGTGGTGTTAACTCTGCACGGCCAACCAATATTGGGGTCATGTTATCCCATGCAAGTTACTGAGTACCAATGTGGTTTACGTTGTGATTTATGAGAATAGTGTCAAGTTGTCAGCGCAGTGTTCATTGTCATTTTGGTCTATCTTCCTTCTGTTTGCTGGGTATGGATGCCTGTGTCTCCCCATGGTATTCGAAGAGCAATGTGATTGCAAGGTCTGTCAGATATTTTAAATTGATTCACTGGGTGATACCTCATTATAATTTGTTTTGTGTGTCAACCTTAGGTGTCCATGGCGCTTATGAACCATTAGCCAGTGTAAAGTGCTGTGTTCCAGAACAAATCTTATTTTGAATGTCGGTGGTGTGCATTAATATATCTGTTATCTGTTCTTGTTCACCTCCACTTAATTCTTCTGATTTTTAAAGTAAAAATTTCGTCTGGCGAGTACATCCGGCAGAAAAAGGACATTAAAGAGTGGAAATCTGGCAACACTGCAACCACATATATGGTAACTACCTCTGACAGCACGTTTTAGTTATGCACAACAGTTGGTGCAGGGGATAGAGTATTGGGTTAGCATGCAGGATGTCAATGGTTTGATCCTGGGTCGAGGCATGTGTTTTTTATTTGGTAAATGTAGTCCAGGTGATATGGTATCTGGCATCTTAATCGTCAACAGCGGTTGCAGCGGGTCCTCTAGAACACATTTGTACTTACATACTATAATCGTAGAAATGGAAGAATGGTCTGCTTTGAAAGAAGCTCTTTCCATGTCACAGGTGTGAATTTACTCACACCACTTCATCTACTAGATGCGAAACCTGTTTCCCTTTGTACCCGCCTTCAGTGGTCCCACAGATTAGTACCAACTATTATTCTTGTCTTGTTCAGATACATTACGTTTTGTTAGGGCCTTACATTACTAGTAGGACTAGCTACGTGCTTTGCTAATAATGTCCAAACTCGGTTACTATTTGTATGCGTTATCACCATCGTCCCACTAATTATGCCTTTCAACACTGAGTCTGGTAACCACATGCTGTTTAGTATGTTTCTCAATGCATTATTATTATTATTTCTTTACTTTCTCAGTCGTTAAGTCTCGTTAAAAATGGAAAGTGACGTGGACCTTGATCAAGCGTCACTTCCTTTTAACTGTACGGTATATGTTATATTGCATTTAGGAACTTTCGGGTAATTGAACATGTATCAATAATTACAGATTTCTGTAGTTGTATATGTAAGTTTGGATGTAGCTGTATTGCATTGATGTACTGGTGGATATTGTGTGGTATGACTCCTGTAGTTGATAGTATAATTGGTATAATGTCAACTTTATCCTGATGCCACATGTCCTTGAATTCCTCAGCCAGTTGGATGTATTTTTCAATTTTTTCTCCTGTTTTCTTTTGTATATTTGTTGTATTGGGTATGGATATTTTGATTAGTTGTGTTAATTTCTTCTTTTTACTGGTGAGTATGATGTCAGGTTTGTTTTGTGGTGGTGTTTTATCTGTTAGAATGGTTCTGTTCCAGTATAATTTGTATTCGTCATTCTCCAGTACATTTTGTGGTGCATACTTGTATGTGGGAACGTGTTTTTTATAAGTTTATGTTGTAAGGCAAGCTGTTGATGTATTATTTTTGCTACATTGTCATGTCTTCTGGGGTATTCTGTATTTGCTAGTATTGTACATCCGCCTGTGATGCGATCTACTGTTTCTATTTGTTGTTTGCAAAGTCTGCATTTATCTGTTGTGGTATTGGGATCTTTAATGATATGCTTGCTGTAATATCTGGTGTTTACTGTTTCATCCTGTATTGCAATCATGAATCCTTCCGTCTCACTGTATATATTGCCTTTTCTCTGCCATGTGTTGGATGCGTCTTGATCCATGTGTGGCTGTGTTAGATGATACGGGTGCTTGCCATGTAGTGCCTTCCCCTTCCAATTTACTTTCTTCGTATCTGTTAATGTTATGTGATCTAAAGGGTTGTAGAAGTGGTTATGAAATTGCAGTGGTGTAGCCAATGTATTTATATGAGTGATTGCTTTGTGTATTTTGCTAGTTTCTGCTCGTTCTAGAAAGAATTTTCTTACATTGTCTACCTGTCCATAATGTAAGTTTTTTATGTCGATGAATCCCCTTCCTCCTTCCTTTCTGCTTAATGTGAATCTTTCTGTTGCTGAATGTATGTGATGTATTCTATATTTGTGGCATTGTGAACGTGTAAGTGTATTGAGTGCTTCTAGGTCTGTGTTACTCCATTTCACTACTCCAAATGAGTAGGTCAATATTGGTAGAGCAGAAGTATTTATAGCTTTTGTCTTGTTTCTTGCTGTCAATTCTGTTTTTAGTATTTTTGTTAGCCTTTGTCTATATTTTTCTTTTAGTTCTTCTCTAATATTTGTATTATCTATTCCTATTTTATGTCTGTATCCTAGATATTTATAGGCATCTGTTTTTTTCCATCGCTTCTATGAAGTCACTGTGGTTATTCAATATGTAATCATCTTGTTTAGTGTGTTTTCCCTTGACTATGCTATTTTTCTTACATTTGTATGTTCCGAAAGCCATATTTATATCATTGCTGAATACTTCTGTTATCTTTAGTAATTGGTTGAGTTGTTGATTGGTTGCTGCCAGTAGTTTTAGATCATCCATGTATAGCAAATGTGTGATTTTGTGTGGGTATGTTCCAGTAATATTATATCCATAATTTGTATTATTTAGCATGTTGGATAGTGGGTTCAGAGCAAGACAGAACCAGAAAGGACTTAATTAGTCTCCTTGGTATATTCCATGCTTAATCTGTATTGGCTGTGATGTGATATTATCTGAATTTGTTTGGATATTAAGTGTGGTTTTCCAGTTTTTCATTACTATGTTTAGAAACTGTATCAATTTAGGATCTACTTTGTATATTTCCAATATCTGTAGTAACCATGAGTGGGGTACACTATCAAAAGCTTTTTGGTAATCAATGTATGCGTAGTGTAGCGACCTTTGTTTAATTTTATCTTGATATGTCACCTTTGCACCTATTATCAGTTGCTCTTTACATCCTCGTGCTCCTTTGCAGCAGCCTTTTTGTTCTTCATTTATAATTTTGTTCTGTGTTGTATGTGTCATTAATTTCTGTGTAATGACTGAAGTTAACATTTTGTATATTGTTGGTAGGCATGTCATGGGGCGATATTTTGCTGGGTTTGCTGTGTCTGCTTGATCTTTAGGTTTCAGATAAGTTTTTCCATGTGTAAGTGTATCAGGGAATATGTATGGGTCTGCAATGTAACTGTTAAATAATTTAGTTAGATGTGAATGTGTTGAGGTGAACTTCTTTAGCCAGAAATTTGCTATTTTATCTTTTCCAGGGGCTTTCCAATTATGGATAGAATTAATTGCTCGGGTGACTTCATGTTGCAAAATTATCACTTCAGGCATTTGTGGTATCATCTTGTATGAGTCTGTTTCTGCTTGTATCCACCATGCATGCCTGTTATGTTGTACCGGGTTTGACCATATGTTGCTCCAGAAGTGTTCCATGTCTGTTATGTTTGGTGGATTGTCTATTTTTATGTGTGTGTTATCTATTGTTTGGTAAAATTTCTTTTGGTTTGTGTTGAATGTTTGGTTTTGTTTCCTTCTATTTTCACTTTTTTTGTATCTTCTAAGTCGTTTGGCCAATGCTTGCAATTTCTGCTTCTTTTCATCTAATTGCTCTATTGCTTCTTGTTGTGAGATTTTACCTAACCTTTTTTGTTTCTTGTCTGAGATTTCATTTCTTATAAATTGTGTTAGCTGTCCGATGTCTTTTCTCAGTTTTTCTATTCTGATCTGTAGCCTGTGTTGCCATGCTGGTTTTGTGGGTTTCTTCTGTGTGTTGGTTGGTTCTGATCTCTACCTAGTGTGTATATTTATTGTAGTGAGCCAGTAGTTGTAACTCTTCCATAGTTGTGTATTCATTTATTTTGTTGTGTATGATTGTGTTGATAGTTTTTATTGTTGTTTCGACTTGTGGGTTATTTGGTGGTCTATGCAAGAATGGTCTAATGTCTGTATTTTTGTCTTTGTATTCTATATATGTCAACTGACATTTTTCTTCTATATCTAACATGTGTGTCACTTCATGTTCTATTTGTGCTTGTTCTGATGGACGTCTTATGATTTCGTTTTCCTCTGATGCGTGTTGTTCTTTGTTTGTTTGCTCTGGGATGTTTGAGTCCATTACTGTATTTTCTTCTTCTTCTGATTGCACATTATTTTGTTCCAGTATTTGTTGTACTTGTTGTTTGATGTTTTCTAATTCTGACTGGGGTATCCTGTTATTTTTGATTATTACACGGATCTGATCAGCTAGTTGTTGTTCTGTTAAAAATTTTAATTCCGGGTATCTGGTAATAAATGTTGTGTATACTTGTTATCTGTATCCAGTTGTGTTGGTTCCTAGGTTTGTTGCTTGGTAATAACAGAACATGAGGTGTCGATTGACTTCATCTGACCATCTCATCCTCTGTCTTTGTTTTCCTTCTAGGGTGGTTGCAGGAAGCATATCCTGCAAAACACCTCTATTTGGATTTAAATCATTTTCATGTTGGGTAGCAGTGTCGTTACCATTGTGGGCGGTCATAGGGTTCAAGCGTCGTCCCCGACCATGACGGTGCTTGTCTGAGGCTTCTTTAGTTCTGTCCTGAACCAAGTAATCACACTAAAAGGGGGGTTAGCCCTATTAGTGGTTTGTTCTTTTCGTCGCCTTTTATGACTGGCAGAACAATTATTATTATTATTATTATTATTATTATTATTATTATTATATCGATGGGATTTTGGAAACATCACGTCTATTACCATGAGGAAAACAGTGTAGTTCGAAACTGAATATTTCACAATTAGTGGTGTCAGGACGTATCATACAGAACAATGTCTGCCAGAGAGGTAACGCTGTTAGATGGAACAACATGCAGGACAATGGCGTGTTTATACTGAATGTGCTGTCCACCAGACAGGGACTAGTTGCGAGCGAAGTGACGCACACATGACATTGCAACGTACATGCGTACATGTATCAAATTTTCTCACTGTAAAACTCTAAACCAGTGTGGCAGATATATGGCATACATAAACGATGAATATGTGGATATGCTTCTGGTTCTTGGTGCATCTAATAACTGGGCTGGTCTTGCCACTCGTGAATATGCTGCTAGATATCCTCGTCGATGCCATCCAGATAAAAATGTGTTTCGTCATCTAGAGCTGTGCCTTTGGGTGCCAGGTTCTCTCCTTCCACCATCATGTGACAGAGGTCATCCACGGACTCGCCATACTCCAGCTACTGAGGGAGCTATTCTGGACGTCATACACCAAGAACTTCAGTAAAGTACACGTAGCACAGCAAGGCAGCTGTGTGTCTCGCAATGCATGGTCATTAGCGTGCTGCACGGGCATGGGCTGCACCCCTATTATTATGCTTTCACACAACACCTGCATCCTGCAGATCGCCATCAGCGGATGTAGTTTAGGGAATGGTTCCTACAACAACAGGAAGCCAACGATGACTTTGTGAACAACATAATGTGGTCGGATGAAGCAGCATTCACTTGTGAGGATGTCTTCAATATGCACAATGCCCACCACTGGTGTGAGGTTAACCTGCATGTTACCCGCGAACGTGTATATCAAGTTCGATTTGGTATCAACACCTGGGCCGGAATATTGGGCTATAGGTGTTTGGGTCCCTACACGTTGCTTGAAGGTATCATGAATTAGTCTCAAACTATCTATCTGAGGCACTGGAAGACGTTACACTACATGTTCGGCAGAGGATATGGTTCCAACATGATGGTGCACCTCCACACTCTGGAATTAATGTGCGACAGTATTTGGACAGATCATTTCCAAGGAAATGGCTCAGACATGGAGGTCCAGTTGTATGACCACCACATACACGTGACCTAAATCCCCTGGGTTTCTTCCTGTGGGGACACCTGAATGAGCACGTCTACTCTGCCTACAAATGTGGAAGAATTGGTAGGGCATGTTCATGCTGCTCTTGTTACCGTGGACGCAGCTTTGGTGCAAAGGGTCCAGAGCTGTATGAGCCGGTGGGTTGCGAAATGTTTGGACGTGCAGGGAGGTTGCTTTGAGCATCTGTTGTTCTGAGGACAAGGTATTCTATTGTGAAGGTCATGCGGTCATTAATATGGCAATAATTATTGTCACTGGTTGCTAAAGTATGTCATCTGAGCACTCATATTACATGTATTATAAATGACAAGTAGATGTTGTGTTACTGTAGTGTGCCATCATCTTTAACACCTTGAAACTGATATTGATTTTGTAGTTATTCTGTTGTATGACAGGATATTTGTTTCAATTGTCTATTTCTTATTTGTCTAACCACGTGTTTGTTATGTTCAGCAGCACAAAAGTCATAAATTTAGGATACATGTGACCTAACAAATGGGGTATATTACAGCAGGAAATGTCAGAATTAAATAAAAAATGTGCCCCAATGCGGGATCGAACCCTCGGCCTCCTGCATGCTAACACACAACTCTGTCCAATGTGCCAACTGTACAGCACAACTACTATATGATGACAGTGTTGCCAGATTGCCACTCTTTAACATCCTTTTTCAGCCAGATGTACTTGCCAGACGAAATTTTGTGAGAGACATTTTTTTATTATTGGCCTGTGAGGAGGCGCACTGTGAAGCCTGAGTGTGTGAATTTCGCTTCACCCTGTATAGCGTGTCTGTTCTATTTAAGTGGTTCAGATAAATTTTAGTCTGTACCAAGATGCAATTATTTTCTCCGAACTGCTATGAGTGTCCTTGCGGCTGCTTTAATGGTTTGTTGGAAAGGAAAATTTTTCTGATATTACTATCTTATTGCTGAAATTATTTATTTAAAATACTTGTAGCTGGTTTCTTAAATATTTTGATTAACTTGTGAAAAGGTAGTTAAGGAATTGTGGTTTTTGGTAAGAGTTCAAATAATTAATGCTGTACTGTAAGAGGTATTCATTTGGTGTATGGCTGTGTGCTGGAATTCTGTCTAACTAAAATTATGTGTGCCGCAGGAAACTGTCATTAACAATCTCTTGTACTCCATTGCTGATACTTGTTATCTAGAATTGGACCTCAGTTACTCACACCTCATCAGCCTGCTTACATCATTTGGAGTGCATACGCTCAGTAGCTCTCGCCACTGTATGTCTTTTGCACTGTTTCCTCCAACTGTGGCTGAGCTACTTAATGTTCCTGTTCAAGTTAAGTTTATACTCGGAATAATTCTGAATTTGTATCCGTTAGCTTATTGCCTACACCTTAAGCAAATTTTCACGTCTGTTGGGACCCAACTTATACCTTCACTGTTGTAACTTAATTATCCAGCGTTTCTGGAAAATGTGTTAAATCTTCAATTGATTTGTTTTCCTGAGTTTAAAATTACCTTGCCCAGATATTGGTGTTAAATTGTTTTTCTTTGTTTTATATATGGTTTTAGGTTTTTTTTTAATCAGTTAAGTTTAAATTATGTTTTACGCTCATCATTTTGTAATTGAGGCTGTTCTGGTCTGTTCTCGTACTGTTGTTTGGACTGATGTCTGCCTTTAGTAAGGGTTTAGCCTTATACATTCTGTGCCTAATATGGGGCATGTCTTGCCTTAAAGAATGTTACATCTTATTGGGTTAAATTTATTTTTAATTATATTGTAAATTATTTAAAGCAGCACTGAATTTTAAATGAATTTCTCATTGCTTGGCCTTTTAATTAACTTATAAAAATAAAAGTTTAATTGGCTGCTATGTGACTAAAAACGTGTAAAATAAATTTGTGTTATACCAGTGAATGAAGAGTGTACAATAACCACTGGTTTAATCCTTACCAGTTTTCCTTCCTGGCTGAATTAAGAGGCCATAATTATCACCATTTCAATAACCAATTACCACTTTCAAAAAATAAGAAAGAAAAAAGAAAACCACAGCACTACTAATGGAAATAATGATGCATAGGAAAGGAAGATGCACACTTTATAACACCAGAAGTTTTATGATAATGGTGATATGGCAAAAGAAGACAATCCTAAACAACGCCGATTCTTTGTATGCTGAACTTATTCTAGGTATGTATTTCCTATCGAGCACCACTGATGTTTGTTTGCCTTTGCACTAGATTATTTAAAGGTTTTATATGGATTTTAATTTTTGTCAAAGCCTTGAGAATTAAAAATAATGAATAAGTCTGGAAAAGTAAGGCCAACTCATTTAGGTACTTAGTAAGTGTAACTGACAAGTGACTGTTTTTTTATGACCAAATAAAACTTGGATGTACCATTCATCCTCCAATCTGACATGTTTTGGCACGTTTTTCTTAAATCATGTCACTGCTATAATTGTAGGTTGCCAACAATTCGAAGCTTTTGGCAACAGCAACATGTACTTATTAAAATAACCACATAATATTTGATTGGTTTTGATAGTTTCATGGATGATTTTATTGAAGAATGAATGCATACATATTACTTTTTAACAAACTTGTGTTTCAAGAACTACTTCTCTTGAATAACACATTTCAAAATTGTATTTCTGAACTACACCTTGTAGGAATAACACAGTGAACAAAAAATACAATTTCCAACTGATGCTTGATACCCATGTGTGACCACGAGATCATTATTTGAGTGTTTACATGTAGTGTCCTTGTAAATGCAGACAGATGCCCATCTGCACAACAATTAACAGACAACGTCCTTGTAGAACCATTGTCAGCATTCAGCATTTCTATTACGCAGTCTTCATCACTTGACGTTTCTGTATCACTGTCATTAAAATCCTCATCATTGTTGTCTTCTTCAAACAACAGAATCACTAGCAACATATACTGGATGATGCTTACACTAGGTAGTGCTGATACCCAAGTGTAAATACATTCCAACAACCTCCCAGATGATGTCCACACTAGGCCCGAGTGCAGTTCATAGAGTACGGAGCATGGTGCCACCAGGTGGCCCAAACTTAGTTTGGAGAGCACGATCAAGTGGTTAAGTGAGGAACAACCTGTCTAGCTCTTCATGAACAAGCAAAAGTTTGAACAGAATTTTCTTCTGATGCAGTTAATAAAAGAATAGGTTTTATACAAAATCATGGGTCTTACCATCAATTCAATGAAATGGAAAAATAAAAGGATCAGTATAATTTCAGAAAAATGCATTACATTCAATAATTATTCCTTGTTGGTTATAGCTAAACAGTACCTCTCTCATATAACAAAATATATACATTTGCTGTAAAATGTATGGTTGGTTGGTAGTAGCTTGAGGGGGGCCGAACAACAGAGTAATTAACCCCACACTCCCATATCATCTCTAAAAAGGGCCATCACAGAAGTTGGGAAGGAAAACATAGGTACAAAGAAGGTAGCTGCGAAGAAACCATGGGTAACAGAAGAAATACTTCAGTTGATTGATGAAAGGAGGAAGTACAAACATGTTCCGGGAAAATCAGGAATACAGAAATACAAGTCGCTGAGGAATGAAATAAATAGGAAGTGCAGGGAAGCTAAGACGAAATGGCTGCAGGAAAAATGTGAAGACATCGAAAAAGATATGATTGTCGGAAGGACAGGCTCAGCATACAGGAAAGTCAAAACAACCTTTGGTGCATTAAAAGCAACGGTGGTAACATTAAGAGTGCAACGGGAATTCCACTGTTAAATGCAGAGGAGAGAGCGAATGGAAAAGAAAATTGAGAATGCGCTAGGTGATGATCAGTTTGGCTTTAGGAAAAGTAAAGGGACGAGAGAGGCAATTCTGACGTTACGGCTAATAATGGAAGCAAGGCTATAGAAAAATCAAGACACTTTCATAGGATTTGTCGACCTGGAAAAAGCGTTCGACAATATAAAATGGTGCAAGCTGTTCGAGATTCTGAAAAAAGTAGGGGTAAGCTATAAGGAGAGACAGGTCATATACAATATGTACAACAACCAAGAGGGAATAATAAGAGTGGACGATCAAGAACAAAGTGCTCGTATTAAGAAGGGTGTAAGACAAGGCTGTAGCCTTTCGCCCCTACTCTTCAATCTGTACATCGAGGAAGCAATGATGGAAATAAAAGAAAGGTTCAGGAGTGGAATTAAAATACAAGGTGAAAGGATATCAATGATACGATTCGCTGATGACATTGCTAATCCTGAGTGAAAGTGAAGAAGAATTAAATGATCTGCTGAACGGAATGAACAGTCTAATGAGTACACAGTATGGTTTGAGAGTAAATCGGAGAAAGACTAAGGTAATGAGAAGTAGTAGAAATGAGAACAGCGAGAAACTTAACATCAGGATTGATGGTCACGAAGTCAATGAAGTTAAGGAATTCTGCTACCTAGGCAGTAAAATAACCAATGACGGACGGAGCAAGGAGGACATCAAAAGCAGACTCGCTATGGCAAAAAAGGCATTTCTGGTCAAGAGAAGTCTACTAATATCAAATACCGGCCTTAATTTGAGGAAGAAATTTCTGAGGATGTACGTCTGGAGTACAGCACATTATGGTAGTGAAACATGGACTGTGGGAAAACCGGAACAGAAGAGAATTGAAGCATTTGAGATGTGGTGCTATAGACGAATGTTGAAAATTAGGTGGACTGATAAGGTAAGGAATGAGGAGGTTCTACGCAGAATCGGAGAGGAAAGGAATATGTGGAAAACACTGATAAGGAGAAGGGACAGGATGATAGGACATCTGCTAAGACATGAGGGAATGACTTCCACAGTACTAGAGGGAGCTGTAGAGGGCAAAACCTGTAGAGGAAGACACAGATTGGAATACGCCAAGCAAATAATTGAGGACGTAGGTTGCAAGTGCTACTCTGAGATGAAGAGGTTAGCACAGGGAAGGAATTCGTGGTGGGCTGCATCAAACCAGTCAGTAGACTAATGACAAAAAAAAAAAAAAAAAAAAAAAAAAAAAAAAAAAAAAAAAAAAAAAAAAAGGAAGGAAAAACATCAAAAGCACAGTCCAATTGATGGGAAACGAAAACAGGCAAACAAAGGGACAGAAGGAGCATCGGGGCAACAGGAAAATTAACGAAAAGGATGGGAGGAAGAGGGGGACGAGGTGGGCAGGGGTGAGAGCAGGGGTGCATCAAAGGTGCTATGTGCAATGGGGCACTAGCACCAGCAGTGACCCATCCTTATGTCCACACTATACCATGATTGCAACACAATGGAGACAACACCATGGGAAGAAGACACAAGAAAAGGGGGAAAAAGTGGCACAAAAGACTAGAAGGCCTCCCAAATCAATGCCAACACTGAGGAACCATAATTCTGGGTGGAAATGAAATTCAGGTACTTAAATCTGGGAAGAGAACCTACTTTCACGAAGAAAACAGAGGATGGAATAACCATGTGAGGGTCATCCTCTTAAGACCTGCACCAGGGAGAATGGGAAGCAATATCTAGCACAAGGGTTAAAAGGCAGGGGTAGCCCAGAAAAATACTGTTCGAGGTGAATGGGGAGGGGAGAACACCACATGGCAGGAGTCTCAGTAATTGCACAAAGAGGCAGCCCATGACTGGTGAAAAGGAATTTGACAAAAAGCCACAAATCCACTCCTGGAGGGGTCTTGAAGAGCAGCTTTCCAACCCCCCCCCCCCCCTCCCAACCCCCATCAGCCAGATGATTGGCAAGCTCAATACCCTTGGTACCCACATAGCTAGGGACACAAAAGAAATCAGCCAAAAAAGCAGCATGGACAGATCGACAAGAAGGTCATGGATGACAAGAGGCCATGTGCTGGCGGGAAAAACATCGGGCAATGTTGTGAAGGCCACTCATCATGTCCATGCACAACAAAACTTAGAAAAGTGGAAGGCCCAGTAAATGCCCATCAGTACCACAATAAACATCCTACACATGGCACACAAGAGATGGTATTCCCTGCCAATAGTGAGCATGAGGCATTATCCCATGTGATCAGAAGATTTAGAGCGATAGTATACCGTGACTCTTTTAACAGATTGCAGAACAAACAACAAAACACCATCAAAGTGACAAAGCCTTTCCGACCCCAGAAGTGATCCATTCAAATCTTGAGGCAAGAAACTACCAAGGGGGTGGGGTGAGGTGTTCAAGAGATAATGTGGGGAACAGGACAAAGAGGGAAGATTGATTTCCCAGTGGAGGGAAGCGAGGCAGAACCCAACCAGTAAACCCACCCAAGGGAGGGCGGGCTGTGGCTGAGCGACACCTCAAAGCAACGAAAGGAATAGTATAGAAGGGGTGAACAAGCAAAGAGTGGATAGCAGTGGCACTGTAAATCAAGAGGTGGAACCACAAAACCGAAAGGGAAAGGAACCAATCCCAGCATCAACCAGAAGACTATTGACAAGCTAGTGCGAAAAGCACCAGTGGCCAAATGTTTATTATGATGGTGGACCAGGTGCAAGAACAGCACTGCAGAAAGGGCAGCAGACCCATAAACATTGCAACCATAGTCCAAAATGGACAGAATTGAGGCCCAATGAACATGGAGAAGAGTCAAATGATTTGTGCCCCAAGAGGTATGGGCACAGAAGCACAAGACATTGAGTTTACAGAAACAGCCAATCTTCAGCCAATTAAGCTTGTTGCCATTCACATACAGGGCATGGGTGACCAATGGTCCAACGGAGGCCATGAGTTCTTTAACAGTGATGTGAAAAACAAGCACACTTAGTATAGAACCTTGCGAAACAACATTCTCCTGGGACTGCAAAGCAGCCCGAACTCTGAATGACCTGCCTAACAGGAACAGGCCAATAAAATTGGGAGTGGGCCTCAAAGACCTCACTCTTTGAGTGTAATTATGTTCTGATGGAGCCAAGTCATGTCACAGGCCTTATACAGATAATAGGAAACTGTGGCAACATGGTGATGCTGAGAAAAGGCCTGTTAAACTGTGGTTTCCAACTGAAGCAGATGACTGACCGGAGACCATCCCTCCAGAAAGCCACACTGGTAAAGAGAGAAAAGATCTCAAGATTCCAGGACCCAACAGACCACACAAGCCACCATCCATTCAAATAACTTGCATGGGACATTGGTCAGACTGTTTGCCCAGTAATTATTAAAGGACAATGGGTTTTTATCAGGTTTAAGGACAGGTATAACAATACTGTCAATCCACTGAGAGGGGAAAACACCTTGGAGCTAAATACAGTTAAATACCTGGAGGAGATATTGTCGTCGGGGAAATGAAATGTGTGTGTGTGTGTGTGTGTGTGTGTGTGTGTGTGACAAGGGCTTGCCGTTGGGTAGACCGATCATGTAATACAAGTATTCTTAATTGATGTCATTTCAGTGACTTGCATGTCAATGAGGATGAAACGATGATCAGCACAAAACAACGCAAAACTCAGGCCTCGAGCAGAGACAATCTCTGATTCGGCTGGGATTGAACCTGGACCCCTTGCATGGCATTCTGTCGCACTGATATCTCAGCTTTGGAGGTGGACAGGTGGAGGATAGAGGTGTTCAAGAATTAGTTTTGGATGTGATCAGGGCCACGGGCTCAATTGTGGGAAAAGGAGAGGGCCAGAAGAAGTTCCATTCAGTAAAAGGTTCGTTGTAGGATTTTGCCTGACAAGGGGTAAAACAGAAGTGGGAAGGTTCAGTCCACTGTTTCCAGAGGAGGAAGGCAGCCAGATAGGAGGCTGTCTCTGATGCTGTTGCAAAATGGGTCACAAGGGCAAACACTGATAGATTCATACACAGGACACACAGGAGGGCAAGGCCCAGGATGGAAGGGTGTTGGCAACCTTGGAGGGTGCTGAATGTAGCCTGCACACGTGACAGAGGAACAGAGGAACCCAGAAGGAGACAAAGTGTTCCCAACTCACCTGCTTGCTCTGTTTGATTAAATAACAGGCTTTGGCACAAAAGCATTTAAAGGTGTTATGGCCAGTGGACGATGAGTGCCACTTAAGGCAATGCAAGGTTCGACAGATTTCACAGATGGTGATGGCAATGGTCTTGCTCCACCGTGGGACGGGCTGGTGGCAAAAGGGGCCCATCGAGTGGGGATGGCAATGCCAGTGGTGTGAATCATCATATCGGACATGTTACGGATGACTTCATCAGCCTGACAAAGAGGGGGTACATAAACATGACCTGGGAGGTACATATGGGGACCAAAAAGTGAGCCCATCAGAGTAATCTGGCCGCCTGGAGGTGGGAAAAGGATGAGAGAATCAATGGAAAGTGGTCACTATCACAGAGGTCATCCTGCATCGACCTGTATAATGAAGGGAGAAGGAGAGGAGATGTGAGTGACAGAAAAATGGCAAAGAAAGGGCCTAAGTGGCACTAAAATGGGTACGAGAACCATCATTAATAAGGCACAATTTGTGGCCCACAAGAAACTGGCCTATGAGGAGACCCCAAATACCCCATACGAGGTGATGGGCATTAAAATTCCTGAGGAGGAAGAAGGGAGGGGGGTGTTGCTGAAGAAGGGCAGTTAGAGCAGCAGGTGTAGGTGGCCTGTCAGGAGAGGGAGGGGGAGGGAGAGAGGGAGAGAGGGAGGGAGGGAGAGAGGGTGAGAGAGGGAGAGAGAGGGAGAGAGAGAGAGATCGCAAAACCATGACTACAGAGTCCAAGTGGACCTAGACGACACCTGCTGCAATAGAGTGTAATGAACATAGCAACTCCAGCAAACATGCACCTTTTACAAGCAAAGGAATTGAAGCAAATATTACATAAGTGAACAGTACAGGTGAGATATCAAGTAGAGCAGCAATGGTGTGTACTAGCAGTGTACTAACCACTATTTATAAAACATATTCTTTCAGTCAAACATTTACCCAGGTAGACATAGAATGCTGAGAGCTTCTGTAATAGCTCATTAGTTAAAGCACTGCACTTGTCCTTCGAAGTAACAAGAGAAAAAATTTGATAAAAACATTTAACTTTGTAGACCAGTACTTTTCAAGAGGTGGTTTGGCAGCAATTGGTGGCTAATTGCTCTGAAATGTGTGCTACAGTAATGTGGGGTAACAGAAACATATTAAACAATTCACTATCTTCTGAGGCACAGGTAGGTATTAATTTTTTGCACCCAAAAAGCAAGTGAGTACACATCACTGCACTACATAGACAGTGAAGCATTTCTATCTTTATGTTCCAAAAATCCCTATGACTGGCTTCATTTCCTCTTGGCAGACTGCATCAAAGACCTTCAGTTACAATGCTCTGTCAGATCTTCATATTATGCACTCATAATCAGGGCCTTAAAAAGACACTATAAAACTGCACATTACAAGATCCATCTACATGACGTTGTAAAATATTAAATGTGTCCAAGGATCTACTTTTCACAATCCTCTTGTGTGCCAACTATGTTTTTGATAAGAAATTATTTGAATGTGAGACAGAACACACACTTCAGTAGTGCTATAGAGTTGTTCTTTGCAACTAACTTACCATTTATAACATTTTCTAATATAGCCTACAGCAGTGGATCTCAACCTGGGGGAACTACCCTTTGAGGGGTGAGAACTAAAGGATTCAATTCTGTTTCAGTCACAAAACTAAATTATTTTCAAAAGATCATTACTATTTTACAAGTTGATAGTATAATTGGTATGATGTCAACTGTATCCTGATGCCACATGTCTTTGACTTCCTCAGCCAGTTGGATGAATTTTTCAATTTTTTCTCCTGTTTTCTTCTGTATATTTGTTGTACTGGGTATGGATATTTCGATTAGTTGTGTTAATTTCTTCTTTTTATTAGTGAGTATGATGTCAGGTTTGTTATGTGGTGTTGTTTTATCTGTTAGAATGGTTCTGTTCCAGTATAATTTGTATTCATCATTCTCCAGTACATTTTGTGGTGCATACTTGTATGTGGGAACATGTTGTTTTATTAGTTTAAGTTGTATGGCAAGTTGTTGATGTATTATTTTTGCTACATTGTCATGTCTTCTGGGGTATTCTGTATTTGCTAGTATTGTACATCCGCCTGTGATGTGATCTACTGTTTCTATTTGTTGTTTGCAAAGTCTAAATTTTTCTGTTGTGGTATTGGGATCTTTAATAATATGCTTGCTGTAATATCTGGTGTTTACTGTTTGATCCTATATTGCAATCATGAATCCTTCCACTTCACTGTATATATTGCCTTTTCTTAGCCATGTGTTGGATGCGTCTTGATCGATGTGTGGCTGTGTTAGATGATACGGGTGCTTGCCATGTAGTGTTTTCTTTTTCCAATTTACTTTCTTCGTATCTGTTGATGTTATGTAATCTAAAGGGTTGTAGAAGTGGTTATGAAATTGCAATGGTGTTGCCAATGTATTTATATGAGTGATTGCTTTGTGTATTTTGCTAGTTTCTGCATGTTCTACAAAGAATTTTCTTAAATTGTCTACCTGCCCATAATGTAGGCTTTTTATGTCGATGAATCCCCTTCCTCCTTCCTTTCTGCTTAATGTGAATCTTTCTGTTGCTGAATGTATGTGATGTATTCTATATTTGTGGCATTGTGAACGTGTAAGTGTATTGGGTGCTTCTAGGTCTGTGTTACTCCATTTCACTACTCCAAATGAGTAGGTCAATATTGGTATAGCATAGGTATTTATAGCTTTTGTCTTGTTTCTTGCTGTCAATTCTTTTTTCAGTATTTTTGTTAGTCTTTGTCTATATTTTTCTTTTAGTTCTTCTTTAATATTTGTATTATCTATTCCTATTTTTTGTCTGTATCCTAGATATTTATAGGCATCTGTTTTTTTCCATCGCTTCTATGCAGTTGCTGTGGTTATCCAATATGTAATCATCTTGTTTAGTGTGTTTTCCCTTGACTATGCTATTTTTCTTACATTTGTATGTTCCGAAAGCCATATTTATATCATTGCTGAATACTTCTGTTATCTTTAGTAATTGGTTGAGTTGTTGATTTGTTGCTGCCAGTAGTTTTAGATCATCCATGTATAGCAAATGTGTGATTTTGTGTTGGTATGTTCCAGTAATATTGTATCCATAATTTGTATTATTTAGCATGTTGGATAGTGGGTTCAGAGCAAGGCAGAACCAGAAATGACTTAATGAGTCTCCTTGGTATATTCCACGCTTAATCTGTATTGGCTGTGATGTGATATTATTTGAATTTGTTTGGATATTAAGTGTGGTTTTGCAATTTTTCATTACTATGTTTAGGAACTGTATCAATTTAGGATCTACTTTGTATATTTCCAATATCTGTAGTAACCATGAGTGGGGTACACTATCAAAAGCTTTTTGGTAATCAATGTATGCGTAGTGTAGCGACCTTTGTTTAGTTTTAGCTTGATATGTCACCTCTGCATCTATTATCAGTTGCTCTTTACATCCTCGTGCTCCTTTGCAACAGCCTTTTTGTTCTTCATTTATAATTTTGTTCTGTGTTGTATGTGTCATTAATTTCTGTGTAATGACTGAAGTTAATATTTTGTATATTGTTGGTAGGCATGTTATGGGGCGATATTTTGCTGGGTTTGCTGTGTCTGCTTGATCTTTAGGTTTCAGATAAGTTATTCCATGTGTAAGTGTATCAGGGAATGTGTACGGGTCTGCAATGTAACTGTTAAATAACTTTGTTAGATGTAAATGTGTTGAGGTGAACTTCTTTAGCCAGAAATTTGCTATTTTATCTTCTCCAGGGGCTTTCCAATTATGGATAGAATTAATTGCTCGGGTGACTTCATGTTGCAAAATTATCACTTCAGGCATTTGTGGTGTCATCTTGTATGTGTCTGTTTCTGCTTGTATCCACCGTGCATGTCTGTTATGTTGTACCGGGTTTGACCATATGTTGCTCCAGAAGTGTTCCATGGCTGTTATGTTTGGTGGGTTGTCTATTTTAATGTGTGTGTTATCTATTGTCTGATAGAATTTCTTTTGGTTTGTGTTGAATGTTCGGTTTTGTTTCCTTCTATTTTCACTTTTTTTGTATCTTCTAAGTCGTTTGGTCAATGCTTGTAATTTCTGCTTCTTTTCATCTAATTGCTCTATCGCTTCTTGTTGTGAGATTTTACCTAACCTTTTTCGTTTCTTGTCTGAGATTTCATTTCTTATAAATTGTGTTAGCTGTCCGATGTCTTTTCTCAGTTTTTCTATTCTGATCTGTAGCCTGTGTTGCCATGCTGATTTTGTGGATTTCTTCTGTGTGTTGGTTGGTTCTGATCTCTGCCTAGTGTGTATATTTAGTGTAGTGAGTGCTCCTATATAAACCAGTAGTTGTAACTCTTCCATAGTTGTATTTTCATTTATTTTGTTGTGTATGATTGTGTTGATAGTTGTTATTGTTGTTTCGACTTGTGGGTTATTTGGTGGTCTATGCAAGAATGGTCTAATGTCTGTATTTGTGTCTTTGTATTCTATATATGTTAGCTGAATTTTTTCTTCTATATCTAACATGTGTGTCACTTCATGTTCTATTTGTGCTTGTTCTGATGGACGTCTTATGATTTCGTTTTCCTCTGATGCGTGTTGTTCTTTGTTTGTTTGCTCTGGGATGTTTGAGCCCATTACTGTATTTTCTTCTTCTTCTGATTGTACATTATTTTGTTCCAGTATTTGTTGTACTTGTTGTTTGATGCTTTCTAATTCTGACCGGGGTATCCTGTTATTTTTTATTGTTACATGGATCTGATCAGCTAGTCGCTGTTCTGTTAAAAATTTTAATTCTGGGTATCTGGTAATAAATTTTGTGTATACTTGTGATCTGTATCCAGTTGTGTTGGTTCCTAAGTTTGTTGCTTGGTAATAACAGAACATGAGGTGTCGACTGACTTCATCTGACCATCTCATCCTCTGTCTTTGTTTTCCTTCTAGAGTGGTTGCAGGAAGCATATCCTGCAAAACACCTCTATTTGGATTTAAATCATTTTCTGTGTGGCTAGCAGTGTCGTTACCATTGTGGACGGGCGTAGGGTTCAAGCGTCGTCCCCGACCATGACAGTACTTGTCCGAGACTTCATTAGTTCTGTCCTGAACCAGCTAATCACACTAAAAGGGGGTTTAGCCCTATTAGTGGTTTGTTCTTTTTGTCGCCTTTTACAACTGGCAGAACATACCGGAGGCCTATTCTTTCCTTATTATTATTATTATTATTATTATTATTACTATAACAGTGATTAGACACAGCATAAACAGCCTGAAGTCATCCAATTTCTGCCTGTTCAGAAATAAGGAGTGCGGCAATGAAGTGATTTACACACAGTCAGTATAGTGCTTGAACCACGAACCATGGACCTTGTCGTTGTTGGGGAGGCTTGCATGCCTCAGCAATACAAACAGCCGTACCGTAGGTGGAACCACAACGGAGGGGTACGTGTTGAGAAGCCACACACACGTGTGGTTCCTAAAGAGGGGCAGCAGCCTCTTCAGTAGTTTCAGGGGCAACAGTCTGGATGATTGACTGATCTGACCTTGTAATATCAACCAAAACGGCCTTGCTGTGCTGTTACTGCGAATGGCTGAAAGCAAGGGGAAACTACAGCCCTAATTTTTCCTGAGGACATGCAGCTTTACTGTATGGTTAAATGGTGATGGCATTCTCTTGGATAAAATATTCCAGAGGTAAAATAGTCCAGATCTCTACGCAGGGACTACTCATGATGATATAATTATCAACATAAAAGAAACTGGCATCCTAAGGTTCAGAGTGTGGAATGTCAGATTCCTTAATCAGGTAGGTAGGTCATAAAATTTAGAAAGCGAAATGGATAGGTTAAAGTTAGATAGATTTTGAAATGTAGTGCCATAGAAGAATGCTGAAGATTAGATGAGTAGGTCAGGTAACTAATGACGTGGTATTGAATAGAACTGGGGTGAAGAGAAATTTGTGGCACAACTTTACTAGAAGAAGGGATCGGTTGTAAGACACGTTCTGAAGCATCAAGGTATCACCAGTTTAGTATTGAAGGGAAGTGTGGAGTGTAAAAATTGTAGAAGGAGACCAAGAGATGAATACACTAAGCAGATTCAGAAGGATGTAGGTTGCAGTAGTTTTTCGGTGGTGAAGAGGCTTGCACAGGATAGTAGCATGGAGAGCTGAGTGTTCCAAGGAAAGTCTTTCATTCTCGAGTTAGCTACGTGCTAAAGTTGGTATAATGTGGCGGAGGAGCTAGTTAATATGTAATTGCACTCAGGGGTAATGGTCTAAGAAAGGTTGGGAACCACTGGTCTACAGCATGAATAAATTTTAGAAAATGCAGGCTGACTTTGGTGTATTGAATTTTATGCATTTAACCTGACCAGTTTGAGTTGTCAACCACCATCCTGGGAAAAAGCAAAAAACAATCCGACTTTTACATTTCGTATAGTATGCTACAGATGAATGCCACACTACAGGGCACATTTTGGTACGAATCAACAGCTATCAGAGAAATATTGTCACTCATTCAACTAAGATACAAAAACCGTATCGCAGTTGAACAAGTTACAAAATTTCACTTATGGCTGTTAATGTGTCTCAGTCAAATGAGGCAGAATATTTTCTGATAGCTATTGATGTGCATCATAATATGCCCTGTAGTATCATATTTGTTTGTCACATGATTCATGAAATCTATAAGTAGTATTGTTTTTTGCTTTTCCCTGGACGATGGTTGACAACCGAAACTGATTAGAATAAATGTGCAAAATTCAATAAAGCAAAGTTAACATGAACATTCTAAGATCATTTACACTTTCTGAACCTTGCAACACTCCCCTCCAAATGTCGTGCTATGCTGGACTGTCCAGTATTATGCAGCATGTTTTGTTATTCTATGCATGTACTGATGACTGTGACTGTGCCAACAGTCAGAGAATTGTTTCAGGGCAATCACTGTGTTTCATATCGTGCCTTTTCGCATTATGTATGGCAATTAGACGTAAGTGAATCATGACACTGGTACATTTCTCCCACATTTTGATAGTTAGTTATGAAGACTGTGGTGAACTTTGAATGTTCATTTAGAACAAAACCAATTGTGGCATAATAAACATACCTGAAATAGAGCTGTGATGGTTTTTATTAACATTTAGGATAGGAGCTGCCTGTGATGGGACTGGAATAGGATACGCTGGGTAGGTGTATCAGACAGCTAATGCACTTGGTCTTTCACAGTGGTACAGCCCATGCGGCACAAGGCTGGGACTACATGTGGCAAAAGGATGGATCAAGATGTTGCACAGAGTGGGTGGGCAGACAAATACCACTCTGGGAGTGGAGGAAGGATTACGGATACCACCAATATCCCCCATGCCCATGTCGTTGCTGCTATGTAACACTATGTCTATTAATGTCCTTCCAACTCTAAACCCACCACCCCAACTCCTACACTTACCAAACTACATCGTTACATAAGCCTATTATTTTTCTTTGGGGAAAATATACAAACATATCCTCCAAAATAAGGTAAAAAGTAAAGTGATACTCAATTTGAAGATTGTGCTTTACCAGAGTGGTCTTATCGTAGGAAATGTGCCCTTCCTCCCTCCTGCACTAACTCTCTTATGTGGTCATACTCAAGTGTATGAATTAGATCACCAACCATCATCACTTCAATACTACATACACTACCTTGGCACCATCCAAGGTGATTACATGGAGCCATTATGAAAGAACTCCCAGCTCACAGTGGACACCTCAAGCAATGTAAGATTGTATCTCCAAGACCTTCTGTTATGCCTGAATGTCATACTCGTTTATAACGGTTTCCTCCCCAAGATATGTTTTTACTGGTAATGTGCTACTTTAAACATCTGTGTAAGGCCATATCATTATATTCTGACCACCATACTCATCGTGGAGGGTTAGGAGTATAACGAACATTCTACTGATGTTGCAAAATTTTTGTATGAACACACATTATTATTATTATTCACAATTTTATATACCTTGTTACAAAATTCTGATATGGATCTTACACAATTGTACAGTATCCTAACATAGATCAAACAAATATTTTATAAAAATCTCCGTGGGTTAACAAACTACAGTTCCTAATATACTATTGATGAATGTTCCTATTTGTCTTACAACTGCTTCTTCCATTATAACTAGTATATAAAATAATTCCATATACTAAAAATCAAATGTACAGTGCATTACAAATACACCTGGCAATTCCTTTCAGTGATTGAAAAATTTACCAGCCAGTGCTGGCTGCTGCTTCAGACCTGTTATAAGTCCAGTGACTGTAAATGCATTTTATTGATGCTACTTGATATTAGAAATGAATTTTTGGTACTAACCTTCCACTAAAAAAACTGATAAATATGTTCTCTGAACAATCTCTCACATTAAACAAATTTTCTGACACTTTCTGCTAAAGTAACAAAATCAGTGTTGTCCATCACCACAGCCCTCAATTCTTCTCCAAAATGGGGATTATTTCACCAACGTTTACTCTTTTAAATCTCCTCAAATAAAAGAGTCACTACATCATAGGTCACAGCCATTGGGACCATAAACTTTGAATGGTTATCTGATCACCAAAAAGATCACATACAGTGTTTGCACTGCAGCAGCATCTTTCAGAAAATATCCATACCTTTTTTCCGTAAAACGTTCACTGAGTACCAAATGGAATTAGTACTGTTCTCATTTAAAAAATTTTCTTGGACACACATACACATCAGTCTTTCCTCTGCTAGGAATCTTAGGTTCCTATACTACCGATGTTCCAATGTGGTATGAAAATCATCTCAGCAGTGAGGTTTCTCTCATTATTTCCTCTTTCTTCCACCAAAGTGCTAAGTTTGCAGCAGAGGAGGAGTTAATTGAGGAACTTGCTTATCCCCTGACAATTACAATGATGTCCATATGGTCATAAAAATGCCCATCTTCTGATCTGCAGACAGGACCAAGAGATCATGATTGGATGGTTTTGTAACAATTTTTTTTTCCTTTTTTGCTTAAAAACCCTTGTCTGTATTTTGGTGAAGCTGTTTTACTACAACTTTGCTTCGTTGCTCTTTGTCTGCCCGCCATGAATGCGTATTGTTCTTCCACAATAATCTGTTCTACTGCCACTACTGTTTCTGTTCTAGACGTACTTGTAGGTTTAATCACATTTACAGGTGAAGTCTGCTGTGCTTTCATCAGTTGTAATAGTCCAGGTGCCAATAATAGCCTTTGATGGAGGTTTTTTGGTTGCTGGAACAACAGATTTAATAAATACAGATAGCTGCATGGCCTTCAATGCATTGCTTTTCATCTTTTTCTTCACCTGAAGTGTTTGAGAAATGGCACAACCTTTATCTTCATACGTAAACTTAAGATGGAAGAGGAGAAAGAAAAAGAAAGGAAAGGGAAGGAATTATTAATGTCAGCTGCATCGGGATGGTATGCAGAATCGGCAGCGACAAATGAAAATGTGCGTCAAGGCTTTCCCACCTACTAGGCAGCTGCATCAACCACTGTGCCATCTGGACACAGTGTTTACCCCAATTGGGCGGAATATCTCAGTATGTCTCCCAGCCGACTCCCACTCCCACCAAGCGTTACCTATCTGCAGACCCTGTCCATGTCCATGTCTTCCATGATGGCTACTTTGAAATTCCCTCAGTAGGTGAATGTTCATCCAAACTGAATTTAGTAGATTCATGGCCCACTAAGGCAAATCAGTAATAGGAATGTGTGGTGTCTGTTTTTTGGACAATGTTCAGAAAAAAACAGATACCATGCATTCATATAACTGATTCCCCTCAATGGGCCATGATTTAACAACCTGCAGTGTGGACGCATAATTATGTTCGACCTCCTACTGGAATCTCAAAGTGCTGAGCATGGAGGGCACAGACAGGGACTGCGGATAAGGGAAGTGTGGGTCAGCTGGGAAGCGTACCAAGATAGTCCGCACAATTGCAATGAACACTGTGTCTGGGTGGTGCAGAGGTTAACACAACTGCCTAATAAGAGGGAGATTCCAGGTTCAAGTCCCAGTCTGGCACACATTTTCACTCATCATTACTGAACCCACATAAAGTCTCAATGCTGCCAACATAAATAATTCCTTCTGTTTTCTTCCTTTCTCCTCCCTCCACCTACAGTTTACATAATATGTATCACAGCTGTGGATTCCATGCAGTGCCTGTTCTTTTGAACTTGTCCGAAAGAACAGACACCATATGTTCATAAAATTCATATACTTTATACTATTATTCTCTTTTTTGAGGGCATTCTTTATTCCATAGTGGGTGCTGGTAGCATTCAAGACACATGGGTGGGGAAGTCCACTGAATATACTGTTTGTAGGCAGCTGGACTGCTCCTTTATGGTGACTGGTGGTGTTACCAAAATATTGACACTTAAAACAGTGCATATGGAGTGATATACAAGGCCTAATTTACAGACAGCCAAAAATTTCCGACAGTGTAATTGTGCACCTTTGTAACATTCAAAATAAGTAAAGGGCTAGTTTTTGAGCCAACCACTCTCTTTTCACTGTGTTGTTTATTTCTCTGACATCCTCACCTTCCCATTTCTATTGCAGTTCTTTTGTGTCTGTTTATAATTTCATAGCAACTGACAACACCTGTATTGATACTTAACATACTTTTCAGCTTACTTCTTACAGCAAACTCTCCAACCAAAATGGCATGTAACAGTTTGATTACTTGGGTAGATTCCCTCCCCCCCCCCCCCCCCCTTCGCCTTGCTAGGAGTGTGCCACTGTTCAGCCTCTTGATGGGAGAGGCCCTCCAATGCTTTACTCATATAAAAAGGTAACAGTGTTTTTAGATGTGCCTCCCACATGATGGATAACAATGAAAATGTTCACAGAATGAACTTTGTAACAGAGTATGTGCTTTCCTGAAGCTTCCTTAAAGATTTTAATCGTGTGCCAGACTGGAACCCCAGTTTAGTTTGTCAGAGAGTTTTATGAGAAGCATCATCCAAGTGGCTACCTTGGTAAAACTGTTTTAGCTAAGTATATTCCCCATTTAAGTAAATAAATAAAAGATGAAGTTATCTTTCTCATAACAGTCCTTCAAAAGCAAGTAAAGAGTAGTAGAGGAGTTGCTATTTTTTAAAAATTCATATATAAGGAAAGTTTTGTAATGTAACCTAAGTAACATTTTGCTCCTACAGGCTTGTTTGGAGATATAAATACACATATATTTATACAAATTCTCAAAAGTTATAGATTTTAGGCTATTCTAAAAAGAAAATCTGGTGCTGATTAAAGTAACTGATCTCACCATCTGCTGTGGCAATTGAGCTGCCCTTCTGCGGTGAAACCTTCATATTTGCACCAGAGTTCCATACATTGATTGGAATCATTTCTGGTGTTTGTTCTGCACTTGTATCTGCATACATAGCAGTAGATGAAGTATGCTGGTCTTCTGAATGAGAGCCTGATATCTCCAACTTCACTCGCAAATCTATAAATTGAAAATTTGGTTCCACTATAATGAACAAGTTACTTCATACTAAATACTATAATAATGTGATAATTATATACTAAGAAAACACATAACAACAACAAAAGAGACTTGTCTGGAAAACAAGTAGTGAGTACCCAGTCCTTAAAAAATCCTAACATATGGAACTTACAACATTGCCTTACACAGACATAGCTCTATTAAAATGGTGGCTCATTAAGAATTCTAATGGCACCAGTAGGTGGAAGTAGCCGTGTCATTGCACTTTGAAAAACAGTTGCAAGTTTGAGTGTTGACACACACACACACACACACACACACACACACACACACACACACACACACACACACTGAAGTGCTGAAGTGCAAAACGTAATCAGGTTTTTCATTTAAATAAAATGCCTCCAGTTACAATTCTTCAACAACTAGCACAAGTTTACAGAACAAGTGTAGTATCACAAAAACAGGTATAACTGATAACAGCAGAACCTTTGTGAGATAAGCAAAAGTCTCGGCTACCAACCATGTTCACCTAAGCGGGCAATATGTGCCGTTTGAAGAACTGATTTAAGCTAATAGTTGCATATACATGACGAAGATTGCACATAAACTCAACACCTCCACTGACAGTATAGTCAATATAGTACACAATGTGTTGGATTACCAGAAGATGTGGCAACTCTCAGATGAGAATAAAACCAACTGAATATGGTTGTTTCTCCATCATGTAACACATATTGTGCACCGTACTGTTACAGCTGACAAAATGCAGCTGCATCGTATGACACCCGAGACAAAAAAAAGCATCTATACCATGGAGGCAATCTTCCCCTCTCATAAGGACATCAAAACAAAAGTAGTTATCACAAAATTTGCAGTCACATTCTTTTGGGACATGAAGGGAGCACTGCTCATTGATTTCCTAACCCATCGAGAGACCATGAATGGTGCCATTTATTGCAACCTGCTAAAGCAGTTGCAAAAGGTAGCTAGGAGTAAATGACCGAGATCGCTTTGGTAGGTCTTGTGTTGTTGTACAACAACACCCGACAGCACACGGTCTCTGTTCTAGACGATTTAGTTCAGTGTTTCTGATGGAGCATATTTGAACAACTCGCATGCAGCCTAGCTCTCACAATACACGATTTTCATATCTTACGACATTTAAAAAAGCACCTGGTTGTCTTCACTTCAAAATCGAAGCCAACTTTCAGGACACTTTTGTTAAATGGTTCCTAAACCTGGATCCTGATTGCTTTTATTCCAGTTACAACAGACTGTGTTACTGACAGAACAAATGTTTAGATGATCATGGTGAGTGTAGGAAAGTAACACACACCAGCGCCTCAGTAACTTTGTTTACCTCTCTGATTTCCTGAATAAACCTTCTCTGAGCCACCCCTGTATTTCTAAAATTATACAAACATTTTCTAGCAGACCTGATGACTCTAGTACCCTTGGCAAAAAAAAAAAAAAAAAAAAAAAAAGTCATTTCCTCCATTTCTCAGCACAGGATCTCTTTCATTTTAGTAGTTATATGAGTGATTCTTAGTGCATAAAATGCAACTAACACATTTTCAATATCTGTTCCAGAATTGCACTGAAAGAAAACTTAAGAGCATATCAATGGTGACACCGAACAAAAACTTTAAGTGCTAAACGAAGACATTTCACACAAATCAAGAAAATTTGTCCAACAGATAGTTTTCTGAATAAAATCTTCATAGTTTTCAAGCAATTCAAATAGAATTCTCAAACTCAAGAAAATGAAAATAGGCTGTAACAACCTAATGGTCTAGACATTGTGTCTCTCTTTACGAGGGTGCCATACAAGACATGCTGGATTTTGTCCCAAAAGTTTCTTCCTGGATTCATCAAGTTCTTCCATCAATTTAGAACTATGACATACTTCTTGTATCACGACGAACATTATCAAATGACAGGTGGCTCAGCAATGGGATCACCACTGTCTCTGGCAGTCATGAATTTCTTTGTGGAGCAGGCTCTGAACACGTTGCTTCATTCTTGCTTCCCACAGCACATTGATGACACCTTCCTGATATGGCCTCATGTTGAAAATACACTGCAGTAGTTGATCGATCACATGAATGGTGTCCATCGCAATATTAAATTTGCCATCGAGAGGGAGAAAGGTGGAAAGTTACTGTTCTTGGATGATTCTGTTGAGCAGGAGGCTGGCTTGGTCATTCAGTGTACAGGAAATCACCACACACTGATTGATATCCTAACACTGATAGTTTTCACTACCTCGTACACAACACAGTGGTCCTGAGCACATTAGTACATAGAGCAAAAGTTATTTCTGATAACAACCACCTACAGTCTGATTTGCATTCATTTGAGACATGTTCAGACAGAATGGTTATAGCCAAGAGAGACAATGAAATGCCTACAGGTGCCACCAAAGAAGGATAGCTTGTGAATTGGTAGGAAAAGTCAAGCTGGCTGCTTTTCTGCCATACTTTCGAGCAATGTGTAGCAAGTTAGGACGAATGGTGCTGAGACCTGAACAGAGACCAGTGTTCTGGCCATCCCCAGATACGAGACATGCTGTGATCTGTTAAAGACAACATAGCTCTTGGCATGCCCAGTGTATATAGTGTCACTATAGAATGCAGCAGCATCCATATGGTCAGGCAATTTGTACAGCTGCAGAGCAGTGTACCGAGCACAAGCGACATATTCAACAAAAGGAGCTCGACAGGTTGGCCACAGCTGAGCCCTGCCTAGAAAATGGACACAAAACAAAGTTTGAAAATGCGAGCATCTTGGCTCAAGCATCAACATATTGGCATTCCATATAAAGGGGGTGGCTGAGATTATAATGAACAGCAACAAGTTTAACAATGACCAGCACCACACATTTAGTGGAACATGGGGGCAGGCTTTGGGAATTGAAAGGAAGTAAAAATAGATGCTTGACACTTGAAGGGAGGCAGGGGCGTTAGTTTGAAACATGGCGCCAGCCCCTTGTGGCAGGCTGAAGCTGCTATGAGCTGCACAAGTCACCTACCATGCACACCATTTCAGCTCTCCCTGATTGGTGGCAGAGGCTGCAACCGTGCCTATATAAGCAAAAAACCCTGCCAGCACTGGCAGTTGGTGGTTTTTACTCCTGATGATGACTGCGGAGATACCCATCGAATGCTCAAGATTTTATTCAAACTGATGTGGCTTGAAATTTGAGAAGATTTTATTCAGACATGCCGCAGCAAAAGACTCGAGGGCAGATAATGTTCCGTTTCCACACATAGATATCTGCACAGATTTGCCGACTAATGATGTGGTGAACAGCTAGTTCACATCACACTTAACAAAACAAATGTAAAAATTCTATGGTTAATAGCACTATAAAAAAGTTCTCAGACTGGGGTGAAGTCATTAACAGTATTCAAAAATGCACACTGCACATTGCAGTTTCTCTGGGATATAATCCCTATCTACAACACATATCATCAATTTACCATACTTTCAACACAATTTATAATAATACTTGCGCCGTCTGAGAAAAAGTCATTAAAACATTCATTAAAAGGGGAGATGGAAAAAAATAAATAAGTGTTTTGCTGCTTATATTCTCTTCCATAATTAGCACAAATGTAACAGAAAGAAAGGAAACAGCTATGCACTGCAATGGATACACCAGTGATACACGCATACACTATTATAAACTTTTGAAGAATATCGACTGTTCACAGAGCAGCACATTTAAATTAGAAGAAAACACATTTATGAGCTGCTTTAACAATTAAAATGGTAATATTTGAACTCGTTGGCACTATACACATCACCATGACAACAAATTAAAAAGTTAACATATCTGACAATTATATTATTTCAAAATATTTTGGGCAAAAAATGAATCTATTCACCTTATAAAAGAGTGACATTAATAATAATCTGCGGTGTTCATCCAAAATCACTTTCTACACACAATCATGTAGTCTGCCAAGCACTTGAAATCTTTACATGGTGGGGTGGTCGGATAGTTAAATGGTCTATGAGGATCGTTTAACAAAGATTGAGACCGATGCTCAAAAAACTTTATTACCAGATAATTAATTGAAATCAACACATTTTCTGTGCAAATATAGTTGCCATTAAGAATGATGTACTTGTCTCATCTTCTCACACACTTCTGGAAGCTTTCCTCAAATCTATTTCTTGATGATTGCTTCAAAATCAGCTCTAAAACCTTCAGTGTGTCATTTTCAATGTCAAACTGAAATTATTTGAGATCTTTTCTTCAGTCAGAAAATGCAAAGAAAGTCACATGGGGCAAGGTCAGAGCAATATGGGGAGGGTGCAGGTAGGGGGAGGGCAACGGAGGGGGACTGTACAAAGACCCTTCTTCGCTAAAAATGAAGCTGCTGCTGCAACATGAGGCTGCACATTGCCCTGGGGCAGTTTCCACTTTCCGTGGAGTTTTCACAATTTCTTTGGGATATAATCTTTTATCAGTTGTCGCAGGACATTATACTTTTAGTACTCTGCATTTACTGTCTGACCAATGGGATGGGGGACTGATGACCTTAGCTGTTTAGTCCCCCTTAAACATCCCAACAACCACCACCACCAATGGGAACTTCCATGTACACCATGACGCAATAATCGCTGGGACCTTATTGGCTGATTTCTGGATTCACACTTATGTTGAGCATGACTGTCCATTTTGAATCCACTCTTTATCTTTTCATTTCAGGGTCAAAATTCATCTCCAAGGATTGATGGTTTTCCACTATTCGTCTTGGGCACATTGCCCCCCTCCCCCCCCCCCCCCCCCCCCCCCTCCTTTCAGCTCATAACTCCCTCTTCTATTTTTGAAAGCTTTATTCCAATGGAAACATGTGCAGCACATGACACTGTAGACTCAGTGCCCTATGGAGATCTTTAAGGATTTTTGAAGCAGTCTTCATCAGAATGCAAAACCTGATTGCAGAACGTTGCTCTCTAGTTTTTGCATTTATGAACTTAAGACGTGCTTCAAGTTACAACCACATTTAAGATGCAACTGCCAGAGAAGGGCTAAAATCACCTGCAGAACTTGTAGAGAGGACTGAGTAGACAATATTTTGAATTGCAACCTATGCTGGAAACACACCATTTCTGATCTAGGCATCTGAAAACACATCTGCTAGACAGGTATGCAACCAGACAGTCATGGTGGGTGTTGCTTACATCAGATAGGCTGATGTCATTTGATGTCCATCCTATCTCTTTGACCTAGTTTGAGCCTCATTCACATGCCTGTGAGTGTTGGAGCAACTTGACTGAGTAAACATCTGCAGAATACCCCAACAAGATCCTTCCATATGATGAAGCTAACTGTAATGGAAGAGCTACTTCTCGCCTTTATGGTGGTCGTTACCCATAATGTCTGGCTCCAATGCATGCCCTTTTTGCCACAATTACACGATGGCTTCGAGAAAGGGATACCTTCGTCAGCAGGCATGACTGTGACGCACCAAGGAGATGCCACATGCCTGATTTGGAAGAGACATACTATATCAAGTTGATGAGAAACCATCAATGAGTACAAGAGCAAATGTGTGTGCAATGGATGTTGGTCACAGCACTGCTCAGAATGTTCTGCATGACAAACAACTACATCCGTACCACCTCCAGAGGATATAGTCACTAATGCCAGCCGATTTTCGTACCACATGTTGACTTTTGTACACAGTTCCCGTGCCACTGCATCAACATGCTCCTAGTGTTTCCATGGCATGTTCACTTCAGGGCTGTGTTCTCAATTCTCGAAACAGCCATTTCTGGGCAGACGAAAACCCACATGTGATACATGTCCAGGGATTCCAATACAGACTTGGTGTCAATGTGTGGGCAGGTATTCTGGATGAACATGTGATTGGACAATACATCCTTCCACTCCCACTCATGTGCCCCATCTATTTGACCTTCTTACACCAAGTATTTGGCGTGTTGTTGGATGCTGTGACACTGAACATTCATCAAGACATGTGGTTTCAACATGACAGCACATCCACTCACTTTTCATGTCACATTTGGTAACACATGCACCAATTATTCGAACATAGACGACTAGGGTGAGGTGGTCCAATCACATGACCTCCACTACCACCATATTTGACACTATTTGACTTTTTCCTCCGGGGTCGAATGAAGAATTGTTTATGAGACTCCTGTAGAGACAGAAGAAGATCTGGTGGCATGAGTTGTTGTTGCTGCCGGACAGACTGCAGAAATACCAGGTGTCATACAGCATGTGTACCACATTATCATTCATAGATACAACACGTGCACCGAACTTTGTGGTTTCCACTTGTAGTGGATAAGAATGTTAAGCCTCCATTGAAAGGGACAAAAACAGTGTAACTGTAGGCAAATGCATTTTTTAAAACTGATTAAGTTTCCTTTTTGTTTCTTTGGTTATTAACGAGTGAAATTGTGAACCAAGTGCAGGGTTGCCACAAGTTTTCAGTAGTGAAATTCCCTGATATTTCCCTGATTTCAAGACAAATTTTAGCATTTTTCCCTGACAAGTTTTGAGATCTCAACGGTAAGAAAAGACGTAAGTTGAAAAAATGCAAGGACTTCTGTATTTCTCCCCCATGTGATCAAAAATCTTAAGTATTAACATAAACATATTTTGTAATGAACTGTTTTTAGATGGAGAAAGGAAGACAGAGGGTATACGTGTTTCATTAAGACCACTGTTGTTATTTTATTTCAATAAAATGAAGCAAATTTGATGACAAAAATATGCATTTCCTCGGAGTTGCAAGACAGATTTAAAATGCCTTCACTGATTTTAAAAAAAAGGGTAAGCCTCTTGAAAGCAGGGGAGAATTGTATAAACCAACATTATAGGTGACCACCAATAAAATGTTTGTTCTACTATGTTTGTTATTGTTGGTTATTACCCACTGTGTTATGGCTATTAGTTTACAGATATTGTGGGACTTATCTTTCGAGAAAGATATGAGTACATAGCATACAAACCGCTAGCGACTACCACAATTTTCTTCTTTGTATCATCCAGAAATTATTTTTCAAGTGTCAAAATGTACTAGAATAAATAAAATACCTATACAATATCGCACTGTACTTGTGGTGAGAAAGTCGCAATTTCTGAAATCCATCGCCCATGGCCTCTGGCCTGCTGAGAAGCACCGCAGTCCTGGGACCTTGGATAAACCACAAAAATCCGCCGCATTATGCCACACACAAACAGACCCAGCCTGCGAGCAGATCGACCGAGACTAGATCCGACGGGAAGGGCTTACACATTAGTGGGAAATGATGGGCTTCAGATTGGCAGACCCGATCTGTTAGATACACCCACAGAAATGGCCTGCAGTTTTGGCCCATCATGGAAGTCCATTCATGTGGCCAGCTATTCACATGTCACAGACACAATGTTGATGAAGTGATCAATCCACACAGCAGATAACTTGCACAAACATTCCGAGAATCAAATTTCCACAGCTTTTGCCAGAAAACAAGAGCGCACGCACACACACACACACACACACACACACACACACACACACACACACACACACACACACAGAGTCACAACCACTGTCTCTGGCTGCTGCGTCAATGACCTCTGAGAATCATATCCAAACAAACCATTCCTCACACCTCCCAGCTTCTGATCTACAGTTGCTAGGCTAGTAGCAAGAAAGGGTGCCAGCACTGACTGCAAGCTGAGGTGAGTGACAGGAAGGGGAGAAGCAGTGATAATGAGAGATTAGGAAGCGGCACATGTACTCAACTGTGCCCAGCCAATGACGATGCATGACATCTCAGTAAACAAAATATTTTATCTACTGTGGCAAAAACACGATTTTTTCAGGGTTTTTTTTCCAAATGTCCCTGACACATTTGAAATTCCCTTATATTTCCCTGATTTCCAGAACTTGGGGCAACCCTGTAAGTGATACACTGGGTCATGCCAAATAAATTACCTGTAAAAGTGGTTGTGTTACCAGAATGTTTTCAAATGGTTATAGCATGGAAACTATGTTCCTGGACATAGGTTCAAATTCAAAATATTATCTACTCTTGTCTCAGTTCCCTCTACAAATCATATAAGTTTGTAGGGGAATTTTAGAATACCCTCTTCCTTTTTTCCCACCTGAAGGCAATACAGTTCTGCAACACTGTTAACTTATTCACTAACTAGTTTTCATCAATTGATGATAGCATAACAAGTCAAAACTGCTTGATGAACAAATAAAATTTATTGCGAAGCACCAGGAATGTGTACTTTTTGTCGATTCTTCTTGTGTTCAGCCAAACACGAACAGAGAATTCATTTAATAAATTTCTTTTTAGTTCCCTAATATAACATTGCATTTTCAACTCTTTTAACTTCAAAGAATCTACAAAAGGAAAGGTAAAAACAGTTCACTGTGACTTTTCTTTTAGACCAAGAAACAATAAGTATTTCTCACGATGACACACGTTATTCTCTATAAATTGACATGAACAATAATCTGACAGCTGGTACTGAGTGGTTTGTCCTTGACCTGCACAACTCTTTGCACAATTAATAAATAGTTATAACATAACTTAGTGGTGTCGAAGTGATAAAGGTTGATAAAGTTAAAGTAATAACTCAGGGATATTCATAAAGTGTGATTAAATTTAAGAATCACCTGCAGGTGACACTTGGTACACATCAGAGAATCTAAAAATATACCTGAAGTAAAAAGGAAATTACAATAAACCTTCAACATGAGGCAATAAAATCACAAGAAAAGTTCTAAAAGCAAAGACACAGAACAAAACTTTGGTTCAAAGAGGAAGTCATTAAACATTTGGGTTGTTCATAAAAATATGGAATCACAGAGTAATTTCAAAGAGAAGTCTTAGCCAAATGAAAGTCCCCACAATTCCACAAATGATTGTGTTTACTACTACTACTACATAACAATAATTTCAGAAGGAAAACCAAAAGAACAATAGATCAGTGGAACTTGTTTAAATGTAAGGGGAGTAAAAAGTGCATAGTGAAATAGGTACTAAGATCAATCACTTTGTTGATAAACTTGAGCTCTCCTCTGAATAGAAATGCCCACATTCAGAATAAATCTTCACATAAAACATGGCACATCATGTTTCTATGTTTCAAAGACTCATTTAATTCAGTTTATTCGTCTCATTATATTACACTAAATGGGAAGTGCTGAACTAAAACATATCATCCTGGTGATTACAGGAAGGTATATAATTTCTGGAATGTAACTTCTGATGACAGTTCTGGTATTTCATTAAAGTCCAAATGTCTTCACAGTGGGTTTCCAAGATGACTAAGATACTGCTAATTAATGGTAGTTGCCCATGTGGTGCTCCACGAGAGTAGTACGCTAAGTGCTCACATAGGGATTTACTCTCTCTTTTTCTTTATTCTGAATACCCATTCATAAAAACAGTAGTACTAAATTACACACAGTCACACACTCTTTCACAACTTCTACTAGACAGTTACATATCTGATATTTAGAGACTGAACTTGTGACTGACTGAAGCAAGTCATGTGGAATCTTATAAATACACTGGCAGCTCCTCGTCTAGAGGTTAGTGCTGCTGCTATATCACAAGCTGCACAGGTGCGATCTCCCAGCCAATAATGCCATAATACGATCATTTTAATTATATAGGGTAGCAGGAAAGTTTTCCAACATTTTTGATTTTTCTAAAGAATCTGATGAAGTAAAACATTATGACTACTGCTCACTGTGAGGGTGAATGCCGCATGATGGCTTTGTAGGCAAGTGATGAGTTAAGGAAAGAATATAATGGTAACTGATCATTTCAGGACACATAATTTTCTGCCAAATGTACAGCTTGGTTTCAGAAGAGGCTTAACAACTGAAAACGCTATATTTTCTTTTCGCGGTGAGGCACTGGATGTATTAAACAAAAAGTTGCGGACACTAGGCATCTGCTTTGATTTACCTAAGATGTGTGTTTGTGTCGATCACTAAATGTTACTGTAGAAGTTGGTACTTTATGGAATGAGAAGTAGCTCACAACTGGTTTCTCTCCTACTTTAAGAACAGACAACAAAAAGTCATTCTCCACCATGATGAGAATGACTATGAGGGGCATCTGATTATGGCATGGTTAAGTGGAGGTGCCACAGGGATCTGTACTGGGATCGCTACTGTTTTTTTTTTTTTTTTTTTTTTTAATACATGTAAATGATATCCTTTCAATATGACAGTTGATCCTAAAATATTTCTGTTTGCTGATGACATCAACTTGGTAGTGAAGAATGTTGAGTGCAATACTGGCAACGTATCAAATACCGCAGCTCAAGACAAATTCATGGCTTGAGAAAATAAACTGATGCTAAATCATAGTAAGACTCAGTTTTTACAGGTTCTAATACGATTCAACTAAAATTAGCATTTTCATTGGAAAGAATACGGATATGATTAGTGAGTCTGAATAATTCAGATTTCTTCATGTTCAGGTAAGAAAGTAAACTGTCATGGAACGCTCACGTCCAAGATTTTGTTTAAAAACTGAACACTGCTGTATTTACTTTTGCAACACTAGCTGCAATAATTGAGGGTCCAACACAAAAATTGGTCTCCCCAATCACAAAGAGTATTTTAGCTCAGAAACAGTTCAAGCAATATGATGTGTAAATTTGCAAAGCTCTTGTCAAGCCCTGTCCAGCAGTCAGGGAATTTTCACACTGGCCTTTCATTAATGTAATTTGATGTAAACAATATGAGCTTATTCCCAAAAATTAGCAGCTTTCACTCAGATAGTACTACGCAATTGTGTACTTGGATTGCACCTCCTTGAGTCTTGTGCAGAAAGGCAAGCAGTATTGTGCTGCACCCATTTTAAATTTAAAAAATCTTAGCAGTAATCCACGCACTTTCAAATCTAAACTGAAGAACTTCCTCATGAAGTACTACTCCTATTCTGTCACGAAGTTCCTGGAAAAATATAGCTAATTCTGTGTTATATTGTTGATTATAGTAATATATACTTGCAACTTGTCACCTGCATAGAATTCTCCTACACTTTAATTCATTTATGTTAATTTCAGATACAGACTTATTCCATGACCATGGAGATTTGCTCCACAATTTGGTCCTACAGAACCAGAAGTATAAAATAGAAATAAACAAAAATAAAATAATAAACGTGGGGCAGACAAATGGGGATTCATTCTAGTGATTATATGAGTTACAAATGGGGAAATCTGATGGCATAAACAACATGGACAAAGGTCAGATTGTTATGGCCCGGAACCTGACAAAGTGCGTCTCCGGAACAGCAAATCTGGTCGGTTGTTTGCATGCAGCTGTCATTAGCATCTACAGAAAGTGGTTGAAACTTGGTAAAAGCACAAGGAGGGGACAAGAGTTGGGTGTCAATCCCTCATCACAGAACACGGAGGTTTGAAGACTTGCTTGTTCTGTAAAGCAGAATATGCAGATCTGATGACAGCATATGATGCCAGTGCTCCACAAATACTGTGGAGCACACTGTTCAAGGCACACAACTCCTACATGTGCCATGTTCACCCAATAACACTTTCAATTAATAATGCTGTGGGGTGACATTCATTAGGGTTTTCATGGAGGCTGTGGTAGCAACCGAAGATACCGTGAACAACTGTGGACAATGTGTACATTATTGCAGACCATCTGTATCCCTTCAGGTTTGATTTCTTCCCCAAGCATGGCAACATGTTCCAGCAGGATGACTCTCTGTGTCACATGGCCAGAAATGTGCTATAGTGGTTTGAGGAGCATGACAGTGAATTCACATTGATGTCTTGGCCACCAAATTAGTCTAAATTGAGCCTGATGGAACACATCTAAGATGCTTCCACAAACTACTGACTTGTAATTTACAAAACTGCGCAATCTATATGTAGAGGTCTGGTGCCAAATGCCTCTGGAAAGCTATCAATGGCATGCTGAATACTGCCACTCAGGTTCACTGTAGTACTGTGTTCCAAAGGCAGACCAACACAATATAAAAACGTGCTCTTAATGTTCTGGTTCATCAGTATAATTTTCTCTTCATGCAATTCATCACTCTACCCTCATTAAATGGCCAAAAAGCTTCTTTCTTCCTTATGTATCTTATGTTTGCAAACTACAAAGATATCATGCCTCTTCATCTTTAAAAAAATTATAATTCAACAGAGATCTTACTTATGGAAACAAAGGAAACTCACATGGGGCTAGATCGGAGTTTTAATGTTGGTACTAAAAAGCTTTGAAACAGTTGAACGACCTGTACAGTACTTTACCAAAGAGCTGGAGAGTTGTCATGGCAAACAACCACTTAAAAAGTCTTTAGAAGATAGTTTTCAGCACCTCTGTGAACCGAGGTGAGCATTTTTCGCGTTATGTTTATAATGAAAATGAAATTGAGATGGACAGGACATCAAACTAGGTAGCTGGTTATTAAATGCACCACAAAAGTTCTCTGATGAATGCCAAGCGATAAGATCAAAGTAATGCCGTAATGCAAAGAAGTTAGTTAGAGCAACATGGACGCATATAGCTGACAACTGTAAAGCATGAGTAAGTCTAGTGGAGGCTATCAGCTAGCAATGGGTGTTAGATGGTCGATGACATGGAGCAACTATGTGCCACTGCAGGTTGCTCATGTAAACTATGTTACCAACAAATTATGACTACTGTGCAATTAAAATAACTTGCAATATTTATCACTTTGGTTTGGTGGTGGTAACATGACACTGTTGCCTAGGCAACACCAATTATAAAGCTGTTTCCCCACCTGCATCACTAACAAGTCAATAGGTATAGCATAATCCCTTGCCATTTCACCAGTAAACAGTTGTCATTTCACCAGTAAACAGTAACATACACTAGCGAGCATCTATGCTTCTGTGTTCCTTTCCTCTCGCTGAAAAGTGTAGTGTTATTTCCAGTGTTGGAGTGTTCTGCATTTGTCAGCTGTTGCTCTGAACTAATGTTATCATATCAGTACTGTTTTAGTAGTAGTGTGATAGGCCTCAAGATGAGATTTGCAGCAAATAATTCAGGTAAGAACTTGTTTGCAGGCTTCGAAGGTACTGAGGATTGAAAAGAGAATTTCAAACTACAGACAGGGCTCATCAAACTTTTATGCTCTGTTCTTGAATTCTTTGGAAAGGATTGGAATAATGGAGGTCCAATTTTAGAAGCTTCAAGAGGGGTGGACAGAAAAGCAGCTGCAATTAATATTCAAAGGTCTACAGTCTACCAGAGGTTGTACAGAGTTTCAGGGAGAGCATAAGGGAACAATTGGCAGGAATGGGGGAAAGAAATACAGTAAAAGAAGAATGGGTAGCTTTGAGGGATGAAGTAGCGAAGGCAGCAGAGGATCAAGTAGGTAAAAAGACGAGGGCTAGTAGAAATCCTTGGGTAACAGGAGAAAAATTGAATTTAATTGGTGAAAGGAGAAAATATAAAAATGCAGTAAATGAAGCAGGCAAAAAGGAGATCGACAGGAAGTGCAAAATGGCTAAGCAGGGATGGCTAGAGGACAAATGTAAGGATGTAGAGGCCTATCTCACTAGGGGTAAGATAGATACAGCCTACAGGAAAATTAAAGAGACCTTTGGAGATAAGAGAACGACTTGTATGAATATCAAGAGCTCAGATGGAAACCCAGTTCTAAGCAAAGAAGGGAAAGCAGAAAGGCGGAAGAAGTATATAGAGGGTCTATACAAGGGTGATGTACTTGAGGACAATATTATGGAAATGGAAGAGGATGTAGATGAAGATGAAATGGGAGATATGATACTGCGTGAAGAGTTTGACAGAGCACTGAAAGACCTGAGTCGAAACAAGGCCCCGGGAGTAGACAACATTCCATTAAAACTACTGACGGCCTTAGAGAGCCAGTCCTGACAAAACTCTACCATCTGGTGAGCAAGATGTATGAAACAGGCGAAATACCCTCAGACTTCAAGAAGAATATAATAATTCGAATCCCAAAGAAAGCAGGTGTTGACAGATGTGAAAATTACCGAACTATCAGTTTAATAAGTCACTGCTGCAAAATACTAACACAAATTCTTTACAGACGAATGGAAAAACTAGTAGAAGCCGACCTTGGGGAAGATCAGTTTGGATTCCGTAGAAATATTGGAACACGTGAGGCAATACTGACCTTACGACTTATCTTAGAAGACAGATTAAGAAAAGGCAAACCTACGTTTCTAGCATTTGTAGACTTAGAGAAAGCTTTTGACAATGTTGACTGGAATACTCTCTTTCAAATTCTAAAGGTGGCAGGGGTAAAATACAGGGAGCGTAAGGGTATTTACAATTTGTACAGAAACCAGATGGCAGTTATAAGAGTCGACGGACATCAAAGGGAAGCAATGGTTGGGAAGGGAGTAAGACAGGGTTGTAGCCTCTCCCCGATGTTGTTCAATCTGTATATTGAGCAAGCGGTAAAGGAAACAAAAGAAAAATTTGGAGTAGGTATTAAAATTCATGGAGAAGAAATAAAAACTTTGAGGTTCGCCGATGACATTGTAATTCTGTCAGAGACATCAAAGGACTTGGAAGAGCAGTTGAATGGAATGGACAGTGTCTTGAAAGGAGGATATAAGATGAACATCAACAAAAGCAAAACAAGGATAATGGAATGTAGTCGCATTAAGTCGGGTGATGCTGAGGGAATTAGATTAGGAAATGAGACACTGAAAGTAGTAAAGGAGTTTTGCTATTTGGGGAGCAAAATAACTGATGATGGTCGAAGTAGAGAGGATATAAAATGTAGACTGACAATGGCAAGGAAAGCATTTCTGAAGAAGAGAAATTTGTTAACATCGAGTATAGATTTAAGTGTCAGGAAGTCATTTCTGAAAGTATTTGTATGGAGTGTAGCCATGTATGGAAGTGAAACATGGACGATAAATAGTTTCAACAAGAAGAGAATAGAAGCTTTTGAAATGTGGTGCTACAGAAGAATGCTGAAGATTAGATGGGTAGATCACATAACTAATGAGGAAGTATTGAATAGGATTGGGGAGAAGACAAGTTTGTGGCACAACTTGACCAGAAGAAGGGATCGGTTGGTAGGACATTTTCTGAGGCATCAAGGGATCACCAATTTAGTATTGGAGGGCAGTGTGGAGGGTAAAAATCGTAGAGGGAGACCAAGAGATGAATACACTAAGCAGATTCAGAAGGATGTAGGTTGCAGTAGGTACTGGGAGATGAAAAAGCTTGCACAGGATAGAGTAGCATGGAGAGCTGCATCAAACCAGTCTCAGGACTGAAGACCACAACAACAACAAACAGTTTTGTTAATTTAAAAGGAAAAAGGAAAGAAAGAAGATGAAAAATGATGAATCATCAGCATGTCATTCTGTCCTCTAAACATCAGGCAAGCAATGTCAATATGTACATGGGCAAATCGCAAAGTTGTGTCAGGGAAGTCTCCACCAGTACACACACATGATGGGATACCTTGCTGCTTTGAGACTAGATACATGCCCAATTCTATTCGTGATAGCCTTTTGCATTCTAGGCTAAACAAATCTTTTGAAGGCCATGTGAAATGATGGTCTGATGTTAGGGTGGCACAAGTTACACAAGCTGTTGGGTATGTAGTTGGTAAAATGCGATGAGGCATCCACTTGACACATAGCAGTATAACTTAAAATCTGTGCCAGGAATGTCAACTAGTTCCAACTCTAAATATTGATGATACATCATTCTGGAACTCCAGGTATGTGTGTTGTGCCTTGGTGAGTTTTGTGAAATCAATGGTGCTTGAAACACTATCAATGTGAGAAAGATGAAGAACTGCCACAATGTCAATGCCCAAAATATGCTTGATATCAGCACTGAACTGGGTGATAAGTTCCAAATGGTTGTACTGATGTGCTGAGCAACTGTTGTAGTTTTGTCAAATGGTGTAGGTGAGCAGCTTATAATCCGTGAGGACAGTGAACACACTGGCTTCTAACAGTGGGTGAAAGTACTGAATTGCCTCATACAATGTGAGAAGTTGTTGATCACATGTACTCAACTTTTGCTGTGATGATGATGATGGCTTATACAAATAGAAATTGAGTGGTCGCCATGTAGCATTGTGTAACTGTTGCAGCAATGCACAAACAGCAGCCTGGCTCACATTTACCACTAACACAAGGGGTACATGAAGTTCGGGCTGTGTTAGGAGTGTGGCATTCGCTATGCTCTGTTTTGCTGCTTTGAAGGCCGAACTCATGATGTCTGACCAATGAATCAGAGTATTTACATTGGTCAAGTGCTGAAGTCAGCAGTTCCTGTTACTCTGCTGAATGTCGCAAATGGCAATGATAAAAATTCAACATGACCAAGAAGTAGCATAAGTGCTTAACAGTGTCAGGTCATGTAATCTTCAGAATGGCTTCTAGTTTTTTGTGCAATGATTGTGAGCCTGAGAAGGAAATCTGATGGTCTAAAAAATTAATTTGTGACTGGTCAAACAAACACTTAGCAGTGTTTAGAACCATTCCATGCTATTCTAAGCATTTTAAGATTTCAATTAGGTGTTGTTGGTGCTGTTCTCCAGAGGTCTAAATGACAAGAATGTCATCCAGGTAGGCAAAACAGAATCGTGGGGGCAGCACTTATTTGACAAGCCATTACCATGACTGTGCAGTGTTACATGGGCCAAATTTCATAAAAAGACCCTCAAATAAATCAAATGGAGTGATGATGGCTGTCCTGGGGCTGTCCATTCTACCACCGGAATTTGAGTGAAGGCCTTGGCACAATTATACACAATGAACATGGCTGTGCCATGTAAAGTACAACTGTAATCCCACAATAGGAGTACAAGATACCAGTTTAGCACTATTGAAGCGTTAAGTGCTCGATGGTCACCGCACTGGTGCCAAGCACCACACTTTTTCAGGCACAAGGTGGAGAAGAGGCAACCATGGGCTACTTGACGGGGGAATAATGCCTTCTTTGAGTTTGGAATCAAATTCTGCCATCACAATGGCCACACAGTCGAGACCTTTTTGTACAGCTCTACATGAGACAGGTGGGCCATTATTAGTCTTAGGATGGCGAACAGTGCTATGATGAATTTCTTTAGGAGCTTCTGGAGATCTTGTCAGGGCTGGAAACTGTTGCAATAGATCTGCATACTCACCACTTGACACTTGGACAAGTCTGGCGGTATACACTGCTACACTACATTGGAAACCCACACCTGTCAGGTAGATCAATCACAAAGTTCCTTTCGAAGGCACAGCACAGTCCCAAATCTAATTCAAACCACTGAGTACCGTATGCTAATATCAAAGACTTGTTTGTCACAGACAAGCAGGAAAAAAGTTGCTGGTCAACTGCCGTAACAAGGTACATGGATTTCTGCACAAGTCTGTTCTGGTGTCCACCAAGAATTTCTGACTTGATTTTTGATCAGTGATGAGTAGGCGCCTACATAAAACTGCCACTGGCGTCTGAGTAGGCTCAAGGAGAGGTCCACTTGTGCACCTGGTCCAGGTGTTGATGAGTTTGTTTACGGACGGCTATTGACCTCTTGCGGTAGCGACTCCTGTCATTGTTAAGAGTCGTCACGCGAGAAAAATTTCCTGATCTGTTTTGTTAACACTTTGACACTGACTGCGAGAGAAACATACTCAGTGCACATAACCAATGATTTTGATACACTGTTAACACTGCACTGTCACTGCACTGACACAAGTTGGTGTCATAGCATCTTGTATTTTGTCAGCCATGTCTGCAACTGCATCTAAAGGCATCTCAGTTTGTGACACTGCATAACTCTGACTTGCAGTGGTTGGCAGCTGCTCCACAAGGCTCATAGCAGGTTGCAGGTACAATGCCGGTATCAATTTTGTTTCTCAAATGTCTCAGGTATTACAATGGTTTCCAGATGCCAATGTCTTCTGTGTCAAGAGTTGGCACATGCACTCTTCTTGTGAGGCAGATACTCTGTGGATCAGTGCTGCCTTGAGATTTTTTTTTGTAGAAATTTGTCGGAGGTGATGCCGTAATCACTTCCTCAACCTATCCTGTGAAATGGTGATCCAGTTTGATAATCACCAAGACAAACTTCGTGGAATCAGTAGATATTCTAGTATAATGAAAGCTTGCCTCAACTTGCATAAACAACAGTGCAGGGTTGTGCAACCATGAAAGGGACAATCGCACAATGAGTCTGGACACTGGAAGTACTGTCATTCTACCAAATTGTATTACCAGAAGTTCTTGCCTTTTCTGGGCTGTTTATGCAGGCTGATCACATCGGGGTCGCCAGTTTCGTAGAGGCTCGGTATAAGCCATCCAAACAGGTTCACTTTGGGTGTTATAATATTCAGCCAGGATGGTACACGAAAAACAACTCTCATGCACCATGGCAAAATACTATTTAATACAACAAGAAGGAAAATATCTTGTTATGAAAAATAGTTTAAGAGACTGACATATGAAGAGAACCATCTCTCTAGAAGATTAATGTGTAGCTATGTATTCTACTGGCGTCAATGAAAGTTGCACTCTTGAGGTCAAACAATAAACAGAACTTGTCGATGCTGCTACACAGCGCCTTTGGTGGATGGTGCGTAAACACTTCTGACAGCTGTGAAAAATAAAACCACAACACATAAGCAGTGGGAAGCACTCTCTATCGCTGCAAGGAGAAAGAAAAGGAAGAAGATGAGAATGACGAATCACCAGCATGTCATTCTATGAATCGCCAGCATGTTATTCTCGCCTGGAACACCAGATAAAAAATGAAGTTATGACAAACTGATAACCGAGATAGACGTATTCCAGCAGAATGTAATATGCAGAAACTTACATGGTTACTATCAGCACAAGGGACACCATACATTAAACAATCTTATTTTTAGCTTCAAAGAAGCAGCATCATTTAATGATATCGTCTTTCCAAGCTTGATTTCTGGCATGAAAAGTTTTCATCTCTGAAGTTTATGATCAAGGGTAGTGATATAGTGGTCTAGAGAAGCTGATATCTTCAAACCGTGAATAGCATTTCATTTTACATCATCATGTAGCTTGATGAGCTGTGGGCTAATGTATGCACAAATGGGAAAAGTTAATGGTTTAAATTAATATACATAGTGTTGCTACAAGAAAAGAAAAGCTTTCACATATAATATTGGTCTCTAAGATTAATAAGCTGCAAGAGAAGCTAAGCTCTCACACATAATATTGATCTTTTTTGCGCATGTTACACTTTAAGCTACATCACACAAATGTGACACTAAAATTTTTAATAACAACATAAATGTACATTCTCACACATGGTTCAGCTTGCATAAAAGGAAATTTACTTTGAAAGTAACGTTTTTCAAACAACCATTCGCAATATTTTCCTGCAACCTGTTAGAAATAGGTTCATTTCAGCAGTTGCCGGAAAGAGTCACGTAACAGGCATTACCGTGCTTGCGCAGCTACGATGGCACAGGAAGCCTGTATGCTCGTACATGTAAAACATTAGAAGATCTTATATTATGTCATAAAAGAAACAAAACATCAGAAGATACTCCAAGAGTGTAGGAATTTCGTGAACCATACTAAAATGCATAATTCAGCTTACACTGCACATTCGTATGTCCAGATTCGGATGTAAATTTTCTTGGAGAACCAGTACTGTATTATCTCATGTTTGGTTCTTTATTATGGCATCATGCCATACATGCTAGAAGATGAAAAGATGTACTTTTGAAATGGAGTGAACAGTTGAAACTAGCCAATAGTGTGGAATTAAAGACTTTGTTTCAAATAAATTGACTGCCTTAGCGGAAAAGATTAATAAAAGCCAAATATCTTTAGCAAACCGACAAAAATAACTTCATTGTTCTGCAAGGCGCTTACTGCTTGACTGTCTGAAAGGTGGGAATAAAATCTGAAACTACTAACATATTTTAGTCTTCCGTAATTATGTGAATGTATTTTAATTCACTTGCTAGCTCCTGGCCACAGAAATCCATTTTGTTTTCACTTGACATGAGTGCAATAAACAAAGAGGAAACAGCAAAATCACTAAATGTAAACACGGGTCACGTAGAGACTATTCATCTTCCCGCTGTGCATCAGCATTGGATCAACGATATTTCCGAACCACGGCAATAGAAGATAGTGGTTCCCCTCCCCCTCCGCCCACCTTCCTCCCTTGAGTGTTTGTGGTAGGACGCCAAAAATTTGGGGGAAAAAAAAAACGACTTTTCAAAAATATGTTCATTTTGTAGTGCACAACTCTCTGAAGAGTCTGATATATAAAACAAGTGTTCTGGGAAATGTAAGACATGTTATCTGGTATTTAGTATGCCAAATGGCAGTGCCATGCCTCTTCACACAGCATTCTTCTATCACACGTCATCGTTTTTCGCTCTGTGGAATTCAAACGTATAATATTTTGTAATGGATGCCATCAAACTATATTCAGGACAGTGGAAATTAAAATGTCCTGTGGTCTCTCTCCTGCTCCCAGTCACCCAGTTTGACATCCAGCCCCTCTTAAAAAACTCACAATTAATATTGGATGGGATTATTTGTAAACCAGAGAACAAGAACTCTTCAGAAAATTTGCACTCTTTATTGCCTATTAGCTGATAACTTGCTTTTTTGTGTAACATATAAGTAAATATAGGATACATGAAACCAATAAAGACAAGTGACAAGTAAGACAGTACACATTTCTTCAATCTTTAAGTCCTAGCATTTTTTTCTCTCTAACCTTGCTACAGCTTTACATGGTGTCCTTTCCTTTCTGGGAAAGCATCTATTACCTCAAACTTCCTCAAACATTCTGCCACATGAAAAAACAAAATGTCAATGTCTAATGCTGAAAAAGCAGTTAATACAAACAGTACCCAAGATTGGTATGGTTTCTCGATCTGACTGTGTATTTTGTCACTGTCTGCTAGATAAAATGAAATAGGCCAGTCTAATATTGCAGCAACTGCAACACACACCATAGAAACAGGCTGTTTTAGCACAAATTGTCACTTTTTTTTTTAACATGACAGAATATAATTCAGGAAGTACGAATATTGAATACCTATTAGGCCTACTACAAGCAAAAAGCTTTATGTTCAGAAATAGTTTCACGTTTCATTCATACACTCCAGCTTCTCAAACATGAGATTGAAAAGTAGTAGTACGAAATTTTTATATAAATTTGGAATTATCATATTCTTCCATAATTTGTGTGATGTCCCGGTTTCTTTTCCTTCCTTGTTCTAACAAACAATATTGTCATCACTAATTCTGTAACTATTCCTGCCAGTGACAAAACTTATTCTCTAGTTAATTTCACGAACCCTGCCATGATCATCTACTTTTATTCTCTGGTCAGGTGTTATTACGTGTTCATACAACACGTTTTCCATGCTACTCCCAGAATAGAACTTAGGTGGCTGCTACCGGGGTCTGTACAACTGGCCATTACTAGTGTAGCGGTCTCGCCAAAAATTTTCTATAAAATTTCATTTTCTTGGATAGACTGAGACCCTGTTAATTATAACAACACTGATCATTAGCAAACCCAGTCAATCACATAAACAAATAGCGTTTGTCAGTCACCCGTTTGGCTTTATTCCGCTCAGCTCGTATAGCCCCCTCCCCGTCTGTCCGCAGGAAAGTTTATTTCTAGATGCGATGTGGATTCCCCTGGCAGAGACACGACAGTATGCACGCATTCAAAAATCAACTTATGATCCATTCAGAAATAAACTTAGAATATGTTCACAAATGTTCAAAAACCAACAGGGATGCATTTCAAAATCATATGAATAATTGATAGACCAACGTGCGCTGGATACTGGGCGCTTTGTGAAACAAGGCTTTTTCCTCAAGAGTATGAATTCTTGCCATCTGGAGCAGATAGTCCAGTTTGCCCCCACTGAATCTGGCAGCATTGTTTCTTACCAGTTAAAATTACAAAAATTTAACTGAAAACTAAGAACCAAAAAAATTCTCGGATTTCTAAAAAATTCCCGGGCTTTTCCCGGTTTTCTCCCAGATGAAAAAATTCCCTGGTTTTTGTCGGTTATCCCGGGTCGCATACACCCTGCTGAATGGCAATGGCAGCATACAGTCGAAAGTCACAATTTGCATTTGATTTATATAATGCCTTTACTGGTGCCAGAATCCCTTTGTGAAAACTACTGAATCCTACATTAAGACAGTTTTTGAAAAAGTATACAGACAAATAAGTGACCAGTAACTGAAGTTTGCAAAAAGATTGCAATTAAGTGAATGTTATGACGAGGTAATGAAAATCAATAAAATAAATACATAAATACACATAAGTGTGAATAGAATTCACACACTGTGGGTTTGTATAAACTCAATTATGTACACAGATAGCTCATCCATCCTGGGAACTGAGAAGTTTGATGGTTTTGGCCTTTACTGTATGGTTAAATGATGATGGCGTCCTCTTGGGTAAAATATTCCGGAGGTAAAATAGTCCCCCATTCGGATCTCCGGGCGGGGACTACTCAAGAGGATGTCATTATCAGGAGAAAGAAAACTGGTGTTCTACGGATCGGAGCGTAGAATGTCAGATCCCTTAATCGGGCAGGTAGGTTAGAAAATTTAAAAAGGGAAATGGATAGATTAAAGTTAGATATAGTGGGAATTAGTGAAGTTCGGTGGTAGCAGGAACAAGACTTCTGGTCAGGTGACTACAGGGTTATAAACACAAAATCAAATAGGGGTAATGCAGGAGTAGGTTTAATAATGAATAGGAAAATAGGAATGCGGGTAGGCTACTACGAACAGCATAGAGAACGCATTATTGTGGCCAAGATTGATACGAAGCCCACGCCTATGACAGTATTACAAGTTTATATGCCAACTAGCTCTGCAGATGATGAAGAAATTGAAGAAATGTATGATGAAATAAAAGAAATTATTCAGATAGTGAAGGGAGACGAAAATTTAATAGTCATGGGTGACTGGAATTCGTCAGTAGGAAAAGGGAGAGAAGGAAATGTAGTAGGTGAATATGGATTGGGGCTAAGAAATGAAAGAGGAAGCTGCCTGGTAGAATTTTGCACAGACCACAACTTAATCATAGCTAACACTTGGTTCAAGAAGCATAAAAGAAGGTTGTATACATGGAAGAAGCCTGGAGATACTGACAGGTTTCAGATACATTATATAATGGTAAGACAGAGATTTAGGAACCAGGTTTTAAATTGTAAGACATTTCCAGGGGCAGATGTGGACTCTGACCACAATCTGTTGGTTATGAACTGTAGATTAAAACTGAAGAAACTACAAAAAGTTGGTAATGTAAGGAGATGGGACCTGGATAAACTGACTAAACCAGAGGTTGTAGAGAGCTTCAGGGAGAGCATAAGGGAACAATTGACAAGAATGGGGGAAAGAAATACAGTAGAAGAAGAATGAGTAGCTTAGAGGGATGAAGTAGTGAAGGCAGCAGAGGATCAAGTAGGTAAAAAGACGAGGGCTAGTAGAAATCCTTAGGTAACAGAGGAAATATTGAATTTAATTGATGAAAGGAGAAAATATAAAAATGCAGTAAATGAAGCAGGCAAAAAGGAATACAAACGTCTCAAAAATGAGATCGACAGGAAGTGCAAAATGGCTAAGCAGGCATGGCTAGAGGACAAATGTAAGGATGTAGAGGCTTATCTCACTAGGGGTAAGATAGATACTGCCTACAGGAAAATTAAAGAGACCTTTGGAGATAAGAGAACGACTTGTATGAATATCAAGTTCTAAGCAAAGAAGGGAAAGCAGAAAGGCGGAAGAAGTATATAGAGGGTCTATACAAGGGTGATGTACTTGAGGACAATATTATGGAAATGGAAGAGGATGTAGATGAAGATGAAATGGGAGATATGATACTGTGTGAAGAGTTTGACAGAGCACTGAAAGACCTGAGTCGAAACAAGGCCCCGGGAGTAGACAACATTCCATTAAAACTACTGATGGCCTTGGGAGAGCCAGTCCTGAAAAAACTCTACCATCTGGTGAGCAAGATGTATGAGACAGGCGAAATACCCTCAGACTTCAAGAAGAATATAATAATTCCAATCCAAAGAAAGCAGGTGTTGACAGATGTGAAAATTACCGAACTATCAGTTTAATAAGTCACAGCTGCAAAATACCAACGCGAATTCTTTACAGACGAATGGAAAAACTGGTAGAAGCCAACCTCAGCGAAGATCAGTTTGGATTCCGTAGAAATATTGGAACACGTGAGGCAATACTGACCCTACGAATTATCTTAGAAGCTAGATTAAGGAAAGGCAAACCTACGTTTCTAGCATTTGTAGACTTAGAGAAAGCTTTTGACAATGTTGACTGGAATACTCTCTTTCAAATTCTAAAGGTGGCAGGAGTAAAATACAGGGAGCGAAAAGCTATTTACAATTTGTACAGAAACCAGATGGCACTTATAACAGTCAAGGGACATCAAAGGAAAGCAGTGGTTGGGAAGGGAGTGAGACAGGGTTGTAGCCTTTCCCCGATGTTATTCAATCTCTACATTGAGCAAGCAGTGAAGGAATCAAAAGAAAAATTCGGAGTAGGTATTAAAATCCATGGAGAAGAAATAAAAACTTTGAGGTTAGCCGATGACATTGTAATTCTGTCAGAGACAGCAAAGGACTTGGAAGAGCAGCTGAACGGAATGGACAGTGTCTTGAAAGGAGGGTATAAGATGAACATCAACAAAAGCAAAATGAGGATAATGGAATGTAGTCGAATTAAGTCAGGTGATGCTGAGGGAATTAGATTAGGGAATTAGACACTTAAAGTAGTTAAGGAGTTTTGCTATTTGGGGAGCAAAATACCTGATGATGGTCGAAGTAAAGAGGATATAAAATGTAGACTGGCAATGGCAAGGAAAGCATTTCTGAAGAAGAGAAATTTGTTAACATCGAGTATAGATTTAAGTGTCAGGAAGTCGTTTCTGAAAGTATTTTGTATGGAGTGTAGCCATGTATGGAAGTGAAACATGGATGATAAATAGTTTGGACAAGAAGAGAATAGAAGCTTTCAAAATGTGGTGCTACAGAAGAATGCTGAAGATTAGATGGGTAGATCACATAACTAATGAGGAAGTACTGAATAGGATTGGGGAGACGAGAAGTTTGTTGCACTACTTGACTAGAAGAAGGGATCGGTTGGTAGGACACGTTCTGAGGCATCAAGGGATCACCAATTTGGTATTGGAGGGCAGCGTGGAGGGTAAAAATCGTAGAGGGAGACCAAGAGATGAATACAACAAACAGATACAGAAAGATGTAGGTTGCAGTAGCTACTGGGAGATGATGAAGCTTGCACAGGATAGAGTAGCACGGAGAGCTGCATCAAACCAGTCTCAGGACTGAAGACCACAACAACAACAAAAACAACAACAACAACACTGGTATTGATAATGGCAAGATATCAAAGTAATTGACAAAAATGGCCAGATCTTTTGGTTGCATTGGCTTACAAGCTTAAAGTCTTTATATTGCAACTGTTAACTTTTTACATAGATAATTTTCCAGACTTTCTGTTGTAGGCAGGAATGCTTTTACTGATCTGCCTTTTGCAGGATCTAATAACTTTTTCAGACAGTCTGTTGCAAGCAGGAATGCTTTTATTTATTCACCTTCTGAAGGATGTAATGGTCAAACAATGACACTGTCAATGAAATGACCGTGGAATCAGCTGACTCATCGATTGAAATCCAGATCTTTCTTAGATTTCCGTATCTCAATTGGCAAAAACTGAACCATTATAGGATCAATTTGTTGTCTGCGTAATTGTTTGTCTTTATGTCTTTCTGTCTGTCTGTCAAGAACCATTTTTCTCTCAACGGATGGACATATCAAGTTTAAAATTACATCATAGATAAACCATTTACTATGGAGCTCAAAACTACTTCATAAAAGACAGTTTGGTTTAAAAATAAATATCACGTGCTGTTGCACTATGTCATCCTATTCTTGTTAGAAGGGTACTGTGTGTACCAAACCAAAGCATGAATAAGCAACTCTAAAAGATCTCAATCAGAACTATCCAAGATGAAATCAATACTGAAAGAGAGCTTTAATTACTTCCCTACTACTTCTACTAAATCGTTTCAGTACCCTCCCAACAGCTTAATGGAGTTCCAGACATTTACTGTTGGATATTTGTACACTGTCAGAAGGGCTATCTTCTATGTTTACAAGTCTGCTGCTGAAGTACAGCATTCAAACAGCTGTTCAGTGCAGTACTCATTTACATCTGTAGCCTGACTTTAATATATATACACGGTGGTCACAAACAGTCTGACAAGCTTGTAAGGGTGTTACAGGGTAGGTTGTGCTGAGAAATAACTGTTGAGAAAAAAAAATCTGCTATGATGCACCGTTTCAGTTAATTAGCATTGTAGTTAGTCAATCCAGTCATTGCACATGCATATTCAAGTGACCTGCTGGATACAATTACTGTCAGTTTTTCTCATAGCTTAGATGATAATGCATGAGACTGCTCTGCCTTTGGCTCAGGTTTGATCTTACTATTGTCCCATGTCCAATTTCTGCATCACTCTCTTGTTCAATTTTAGGAAGCCAAACAAAGAACCTGCCTGGTAACACCATCTCTGGCAGTCCACTTAAATTTACATGCACATCGGCCTGACTGGTTGACTTCATTGCTAATTAAATCGAAAATGGCACAGTGTAATAATTTTTTTTTTCTTCTCCTTATTAACTATTTCTCAGAACAACCTACCCTGCAACACCCTTAAAAAGCTTAGGCATAGCACATCTTTAAAGTCTCTTTAAATATTTCAGTTTCCTGAACCAATACAAAAAGCTCATCTTCCTTACTTAATAAGCAGATTATGTTCTGATTGTAACGTCCAAATGTATTATGAGTATCACCCTTCCTACTCTCCAAGCTGCTGCCCTATTTTTTGCCACTGACTGTTACACCTACACCTGCAGTTTTTCAGCAATTCTGTTATAATAAAAATTTACTCTCAAAATTGCCTAGCAAAAATATTCAAAATAATAGGGAGGGGACAAGAACTGCACTGGTTTCTGGAAATTAGTTGTGCGAATAACCTCTTACTGGAAACATTCAGATGTAGTCCCATGCTGCATGTAGCACACAGGATATCACCTAGCCCTGCACTTGGCTTAAAAATACTAGTTGCGTAGTATTTCTTATCCACGGAGTTCTGTAGTATCTCCGACATCCCCTTTTATGACTATTACCCAGCAGATGGACCTTCTTCACCTTTTAAGCCCCAGACTACTAATTGCCTTAACTTGTACTTTTTCCAGTCTTATCAGACTGTTCCAGGCCGCCTTGGGTTGACTATATACTTTTGTCTATAGTCATCAAGGCAGTGACACTGTTGGAAGTAGAGTAAAGCCAGTCGAGTTTGCAGGTTTGGTCACACCCCAGTTATCTATCCTATTTCTACACTTACTCAAACTGCTCCAATTCTACTTGTGCTACTACTAGATCAGATCAGAGTTTTAAGGTCAACTGTTCCTTCCCCATAATAGTGGAGCAACAAGGCCACCTACTACAAGGCAACACACTAGCCACACTCCAATCAAGCTAATCGGTTTGCAACAACCAACATGAGAAAAACAAAGGCAGTCTTCAGACTGTACACCATTTCTCAAAGAGGATGAAACTATGAAACTTCCTGACAGATTAAAATTGTGTGCCGGACCGAGACTCGAACTTGGGACCAAGTTCAAGCCTCGGTCCGGCACACAGTTTTAATCTGTCAGGAAGTTTCATATCAGTGCACACACTGCTGCAGAGTGAAAATCTCATTCAGGATGAAACTATTATTAGTGAATGAGAGGTATCCAGAAAGCAGGGAAAACTTGGCAAATGGCTGCCATTCTCTCTGCTTCCAAATAATGCATCTGCTATGTTGCACCATTTCAGTTAATTAGCATTGTAGTTAGTCAATCTGGTCATTGCACATGCATATTCAAGTGACCTGCTGGATACGATTACTGTCAGTTTTTCTCATAGCTTAGATGATAATGCATGAGAATTTGTCAGTGGTCAATCATGTGGACAAGCAGCCTGTTCATTGTTATGCGCGCATAGAATAAAGCACAGTGGTTTCAGTTTAGCTTGTAGATTACATGGCTTGTTTCACAGATAGCCCTGCCTTTTACGGGATAGGTGGTGCTTATGAATGGACTGCAGTAGGTAGTGGTGGAAGGGTGTGTGGGACAGGTCTTGCATCTAGGTTTATAAAATGTACACGAGTCATTAGGCAAGGCACTGGGGGTGGGGGTTGAGTAAGGATGGACGAGGATATTGTGTGGGTTTGGTGGGCAGCAAAATACCACTGTGGGAGGAGTTGGAAGGATAATGAGTAGAACATTCTTCATTTCAGGGCACGGCAGCAGGTAGTAAAAACTCTGGCAGAGAAACAATTTAGTTGCTCCAGTCCTGGGTGGTACTGAGACATGAGGCGAATGCTCCTCTCTTGTCAGACAGTAGTAGTTTGGGAGGTGATGGGTGACTGGAGAGATAAGGCACAAGACATCTGTTTCTGTTCAAATGTGGAAGGGTAATGGTCTGTGATGGCCTCGGTGAGATCCTTGGTATATTTCAAGAGGAACTGCTCGTCACAATAGATACAATGGCCACAGGTTGGTAGGCCGTACGGAAGGGACATAAGGATGGAGGTACTACTGCAGTCATATTTGAGGTGGAGGTCAACATCAAGGAAGGTGGTTTGCTGGGTTGAGGAGGAGCAAATGAAGCGAATAGGGGAGAAGGTGTTGAGTTTCTGGAGAAATGTGGATGGGTTGTCCTCCCATGAACAGGTTGGCAAGGATGGTGCCAAGGATGGTGCCATGCAAGTGGCCGTAGTGATACCCCGGATTTGTTTGTAAGTAATGCCTTCAAAGCAGAAATAATTGTGTGTGAGGATAATGTTGGTCATGGTGACCAGAAAGGCAGTTTAAGTTTGGAATTTATCGGGTGTTGGGGATGGTAGTGTTCAATAATGGTAAGACCATGGGCATTGGGGATGTTAGTGTAAAGCAATGTGGCATTAATAGTGATAAGCAGGGCATCATGTGGTAAAGGAAATGGAACCATGGAGAGTCTTTGGAGGAAATGGTTGGTGCCTTTTATGTAAGGCGGTAGGTTCCAGGTAACAGGTTGAAAATGGGTGGTCTACGAGAGCAGAGATTCTCTCAGTGGGGGCACAGTAACCAGATGCTCCATTGTGGCCTGTTACTGTGCCCCCAATGAGAGAATCTCTGCTCTCGTAGGGCAACACCTTCAGCATATTACCTCCAACTTACCCTCCTATATAAAAGACACCAACCATTTTCTCCACAGTTGCTGTTCCTTTGCCACACAGTGCCCTGCTCATCACCACTGATGCCACTCCCCTTCACACTGACATCTCCAATGTCCATGGCCTTGCCGTTATTGGGAAGTGCCATTCCCAATGCCTGGCGCATTCCAAACCTACGACCTTCATGCTAGTCGCCATGACCAACTATACCCTCACCCACAATTACTTCCCCTTTGAAGGCATCACCTACAAACAAAATCCAGGATACAGCAATGGGCACCCACGTAACACCATCCTATGCCAACCTACTCATTGGCCATCCACAGTAATCCTTCCTAACCAAACTGAATGTCAAACCCTTCACCAGGTTCAAATTCATTGATGACATTTTCGTGGTCTGGATCAAGGGTAAGGACAAGCTACCCACATTCCTCCAGAACCGCAACACCTTCTCCACCATTTGCTTCACCTGGTCCTACTCAATCCAACAAGCCACTTTTCCACAATGTTAACCTCAACCTCAAAATGGTTACATCAGTACCTCCATCCATATCAAATGCACCAACCACAAGCAATACCTCCACTTTGACAGCTGCCACCCACTTGATACCAAGAAATCCCTTCCATACAGCCTGGCCACCCAAAGCCGTTTTATCAGTAGTGACAAGCAGCTCTTCTCAAAATATACCAAGGGTCTCTCTGCGGCCTTCACAGACCATAATTACCATCCCAATCTAGTACAGAAATAGAATGAGATTTTCACTCTGCAGCGGAGTGTGCGCTGATATGAAACTTCCTGGCAGATTAAAACTGTGTGCCCGACCGAGACTCGAACTCGGGACCTATGCCTTTCGCGGGCAAGTGCTCTACCATCTGAGCTACCGAAGCACGACTCACGCCCGGTACTCACAGCTTTACTTCTGCCAGTATCTCGTCTCCTACCTTCCAAACTTTACAGAAGCTCTCCTGCGAACCTTGCAGAACTAGCACTCCTGAAAGAAAGGATATAGCAGAGACATGGCTTAGCCACAGCCTGGGGGATGTTTCCAGAATGAGATTTTCACTCTGCAGCAGAGTGTGCGCTGATATGAAACTTCCTGGCAGATTTAGTACAGGAATAGATCGACCGTGCCTTATCTCTCCACTCCCCCATACCTCCTCAAGTCCTACTGTGACTCAGTATCACCCAGGACTGGGGCAACTGTATTGGGGTACCAACTATCTCCTGTCATGCCCTGAAATGAGGTACGTTCTACGGACTATCCTCTCCACGCATCCCACAGTGGTATTCAACCACCAACCAAACCTACACAATATCCTCATCCATCCCTACTCTGCCCCTTCTCCCAAACCCTTGTCTCATATCCCTGTAATAGACCCAGATGTAGGACTTGTCCCATGCATCCTCCCACCACCTCCTACTCCAGCCTGGTCACAAGCATCACCTATTCCATCAAATGCAGGTCTACCTGAGACACAAGTCATGCAATTTACAGGTTAAGCTGCATTTTACATAAGCTTGACAACCAACAAGTCGTCTGTCCACATTAACGACCACCAACAAACTGTGGCTAAGAATCATCTGGACCACCCAGTTCCTGAGCATGTTGCCCAACCCAACCCTCTTCATTTCAATGACTGCTTCACAGCCTGTGCCATCTGGATCCTTCCTACCAACAGCTTTTCTGAACTGCACAGGTGGGAACTCTTCCTGCAATATATCCTATGTCTCATAAATCCCACAGACATCAACCGTCGCCAGTCATTGTCCTTCAACCACCAATCCACTTCCTTGTTTCAGCATCATCAGCCTCCTATTCCTGCAACACACACAGGCTGTCTTTACTTCTTTTCCACTCCATCTCCCTCCCCTCCCCCCCCCCCCCCCCCCCAGCATTTTACCTCCTGATGGCACCTAGCTACCCTTCTCCATTCTCACCATGTCCCTGTATGGCCCCACAAAGCAGTACTTTACTACCCTGCTATCCCTCCCCCTCCCCTCCCCGCCCCTTCCTCCACCTTAACACTGACCCCCACATTGCTACTCCCATCATATTCTGTTGCTCTCAGTCTGGCCTTGGCAGCCAAACACAATGGCCATCTGTGAGTGAGTTGTGTCTGCATGAACGTGTGTTGTCTAATTGAGGGAAAGGACTTACTTCTTTAGCAGTCTTTTCGTTGCACCTATCTGAGACTCAACACGTCCAATATAAGTTGAGCAGCAATCTATTCTTTTCATTATACTGTCATAACTGGTAAATGATGGCACACAATTACTCGCATTAAACAAACATTCAACAGAAAAATAACAACTAAACCTCACAGTCATAAAAACAAAAGAGATTAAATAGTCTACTAGAATACTATAAGTTTTTATTTCTTAGCAGTAGTTGTAAAACCTCTATGTTACACATGGATAATACCATACTTCGCACCAAAATTTGTGATCTAGAACATGCGGTTCCACTCAGAAAGACCACCTGCGAGCACAGATGGGCAATGAGACAGTTGAGTCACATCCCACACAAATGTACTGCCTGAAGACAGAGGTGTCCTAGTGGCTCGCATACGTGGAAAACACATGCAACAGGACCTAGCAGTTAGCCTATACTACCTCCGCCTATATGCAGTGAGCTATTGGGTGCTTGTTGGCATCCATGTCCACAGTACTGCTGGAACAGCCTCATCTAGAAACTACTGCCAAAGTGGCTCACACTTCAACCCCTCACACTAGTAAAAGAAGTAATAAGCTGCACAGGCATGCGCGCGCACATTCACGCCTGCGCACATTCACGCCTGCGCACATGCGTGCGCACGCACACAGAATAGATCTTACATCCTTATTGAAATGTGTAACTAATTTAATTCTTCAGCAGAATGAACTTACCTTCGGGACAACTGCTCCCAGTATCCACTGAAGATCGGCGGCTGTCTGAGCCAATAGGATCTGAAGGGTCGACATCCACAGCAGCAGTTCTGTCATAAGTCACAGGTGTGGCAGCAGGATTTGGATCAGCAGCAGAATCATATCGCATATGGTGAGGACTCTGTACATAAGTTTTGTCTGGTTCAGATTTGAGTTCAGGCTCAGGTGGCGGTGGTGGAGGGGGAGGTGGTTGCTGGTTCTGTTGCTGACTTCCTGATGGACGGTAAGCCAGTGATAGTGGCGACAACTTCCCTGATGGCTTACTGCCATCACGCAATACGGATGCGCGTACTGCAGCAGCAGCAGCTGCATCTTGCATCACCTCCGACGAGCTGCGATGGTGACGTTTACGTGGAGGAGGAGCATCGTAATGGGAAGGAGATAATGGGACCCTCTGTTCGTAGCGATAATGTGATGGATGCATATACAATGCTGTTGTATATGATGAGGTAGATGGATGCTGTTGGTGCAGCTGTTGCTGTGGTTGAGTTTGTGGTTGTGGTTGATGATGATGGTGTTGCTGTGGTTGCTGTTGCTGCTGTTGAGGTGGTGGAGGTGGTTGTTGAAGTTGTTGCTGTTGTTGTTGTTGCTGCTGCTGCTGCTGCTGCTGCTGTTGTTGTTGTTGTTGTTGCTGTGTCTGTTCTGGGGTGTTTCCTTCATGGGATTCCTTCGAAAGACAGCTATTAAGCTTTGACTGTTTCCTGTTAGTGGGTGAGTCAAGTTGGCTGTCATGATTCACAGAACCAGCTTGGGAGCTGTGCACTACAGCCAGCTTTTCATGCTCTATTGAAAGACCTTTCACCTAGAACAGCAATTATCAAGACATGCATTAGAATCCTGTGTTCATCATGTTGATATATTTAAATTACAGCTGTTATTCAATGTAAGACATAAAACATGGTCATCAGATAATAAGAGATAACAGGTTAACCTGTGCATTATATCTTTCAAAACTCACAAGACTACTCTGTATACACTAATGTACCAAAACGTTATGACCACCTGTTTAATAGTGTGTTCATCCACCTTTTGAATGCAATACAGCAGTGATTCTGCTAGCAAGTATTCAATAAGTTCTGCATCAGTTTCAGCAGGCACGTGGCACCAAATGCCTATGCACAGATCACATGATTCCCATAAAGTGTGGGTTTGCGGTTTGTTGGCATGGAACTGGTATCCAACAGTCTCGTAAATGTGTTCCGTCAGGTCCCGATAAGGTGAATTTGGTGGCCAAGACATCTACACAAGTTTGCTATCACGCTCTACAAAACAAACCACTATGACATGATTCTGACCTTATGGCATGGTCAGCTATCCTGCTGGAAGATGGTTGGTTGGTTGGTCGGTTAGTTGGTGGATTTGAGGGAGGTGACCAAACAGTGAGGTCACTGGTTCCATCATCTCAAGGGGAAGGGATAACCTGCAAGCAAAGAGGGAAAAGGAATGTCACGGCATCAGGAAGAGGAATGCACAGGAGAAGTTTGGGTGGAAACAGGGATGGCCCAGAGGTACTATGCACAATGGGGCACCAGCATTGTCACTAATCCATCCTGATACCCACCTGGGAGTACAAACTACTTTCAGAAGAAAATTAAGAACAGACATGTGAGTCCGCGAGTGGAGCCCTGCAACTACTGGGGGAGGGGGGGGGGGGGGGGGGGCGCTCACTGCAGAGCAAAAAAAAACCAAGTAGGGCCAAAACGAAGATGGCAGAGGAAGGTAGATTTCTGCTCAGAGAGGCAGAGGTAAGAACAACAGATGGTGGGAGTCTCCTTGATGGCTTGAAGTCTGTTAGACAGGGGGGGGGGGGGATAAGGGAGGGGGGGGGGTGGTAGCCTACCAAGAGTCAACTCATGACTAAGTAAAAAAAGGGATTTGATGTAGAGCGGTGAATCGGCCTCAGAGGGGTCACGGAGAATGGGGGTAGGTGGTCTGTCCCCCTCCACAAAGAAAGATGATCAGCGAGTTCATTGCCTGGGATACATACATGGCCAGGAACCCAAAGGAAATCAACTGAACAAGCAGCATCACCAAGATCAGCAAAGAAGTCGTGGACGGCAGAGATCAAATGGTCGTAGGTAAAATACCAAGTGATAGCCTGAACAAAACTCAGGTGAGGAAGGACTGTTCAATAAAACAAAGGGGCCGATAGCTGGCCATATTTTGCAGTAAACACCCCCCCCCCCCCCCCACATGGCACGTGAGAGATGGTGTTCCATGCCAACAGATGATGTGAAGGCATATCCCACATGATCAACAGAGTTTGAGCCATCGGTGTAAAAAACAATGGCATCCTGAAACTCCTGTAAGAGCGTCTGGAACAAACGATGGAAAACAACTTACGCAATGGAGGCTTTCTGTCCACGGAAATGATCTAGTCGAATCTGTCGCTGAGAAACTTACCAAGAGCAGGTGTCGCGAGAGAACATCGGGAAGACAACAAGGAGGGGAGATGGAAGTCATGGCAGTGGGAAGTGAGGCGGAGCCCAATCAGTAAACCCACCTGAGGGCGGACAGCGGGCTAGAGATGGTACCAAGCCACAATAAGAATAGGAAGTGCAAGCAGTGGAAGATCTGATAGTGATGGCACAGGAAACCAGGATCTGTGACCACTGAATCAAAATGGGAGGGATCCCAGCATCAACCAGAAGACTACTGACAGGGCTAGTGTGAAAAGCACCTGAGGGTAAACAGGTGAATTGGGTCTATGAGCAGCAGCATAGAAGGGGCAGCTGATCCTTAAACTTGAAAACCATAGTCAACATGGGACAGAACTAGTGCCCGGTAAAGGCAGAGAAGGGTCGAACAATCTATGCCCCAAGAGGTGTAGGCAAGGAAGCAAAGGGCGCTGAGTTTATGAAAATATCCCACCTTCAGATGATGGATATCAGACAACCAAGTAAGCTTGTTGTCAAAAAGAAGACCCAAGAAACAGAACTGGGGGACCATGGTCAGGCATTGGGCATCAAGAGAAAGCTCTTGATCAGGGTGGACCGTAGTACGGCGACAGAAATGCGCTACCCTCAACTTAAGGGGAGAGAAATGAAAACCATGCGAGTGTGTCCACGTGGAAGTGCAGTGGGTGGCAACTTGTTCTACAGAGGCCACCGAGTGGGAGCTAGCCCAAATACAGAAACCATCCACATACAGAGCAGGGGTAATCAACGGTCTGGCACAGGCTACAATTCCATTATTTGCGATGAGAAAGGGAAGGACACTTAATACTGAGCCCTGTGGAATACCATTCTCCTGGGCTCCAGGGAGAGCTGAGAACAGTGCCAACCTGAACTCTGAACAACCGGTGGCACAGGAACTGGTGAACACAAATTGGGAGAGGGCCCCGAAGACCCCACTCATGGGGCATAAGAAGGATGTAATGGCACCAAGCTGTGTTGTAGGCCTTACAACTGTGACAAAATGGTGGTGCTGAAAAAAGGCCTGATGAACTGTGGTTTCCAATCAAAGCAGATGATCAGAGACTGTCCCTCCCAAAAGTCGCACTGGTAAAGAGAGAAAAGTTTCCAAGATTCAAGAATCTAACTGAGCTGACAAACCAATATCCATTCTAATAACTTACAAGGAATACTGGTTAGACTGATGGTCCGGTAACTATCAAGGGACAACAGATCCTTGTCAGGGTAGGACATGAACCACAATACGAGGACGGTTTGAAAAGTTCTCTGAATCACCATGAGAGGTCAGCGCTAGCACAATGAGTTGTTCATGTGATATTCAATGGACGGTTGCCTGTCAATACGTGCCACATCACTGCTCTTGGAAGACTGCTGTGGCGGTGACATGACTCTGTTGTTGTTCCCTGTTCCCGCATAATGATTTGGGAAAAAAACAAAGATTTGAGCAGTGATTAAGTACTTCGTAAACACAGGTATGAAAGCAAAGGACATTCGTGCTGGTTTCCAGAATAGACTGGGGGACCCTGCTCCTTCATATTTAACTGTTCCAAGTGGACAAATGAATTTAAATTTGGTCAGGAGAGCTTAGATGATGATCCCTGCAATGGTTGTCCAAGAAGTGTCATTACTCCAGAAATCATTACGAAAGTGCACAAAATGGTCACGGAGGATTGCCGACTGAAAGTGTGTGAAATTGCTCAAGCTTGCCAGACGTCATCTGAAAGGGCACATCACATTTTAACTGAATAATTAGAAATAAAAAAAAATCTACAAGATAGGTGCCGCGACTTTTGACACTGGATCAAAAACATGTGAGAATGGACATATAGGAACAATGTTTGGCCTGTTTTAGGAGAAAAGAATAAGATTTTTTGTGTCGGTTTGTGACCACAGATGAAACTTGGGTGCACTACATACCCCAGGGACAAAACAACAGTCAAAGTAGTGGAAACATGCTGATTTTCTGCCACCAAAGAGAGCAAAGACAATTCCTACGGCGGGAAAGGTCATGGATCGGTGTTCTACATCTACATCTACATTTACACTCCGCAAGCCACCCAACGGTGTGTGGCGGAGGGCACTTTACGTACCACTGTCATTACCTCCCTTTCCTGTTCCACTCGCATATGGTTCGCGAGAATAACGACTGCCGGAAAGCCTCCGTGCGTGCTCAGATCTCTCTAATTTTACATTCATGATCTCCTCGGGAGGTATAAGTAGGGGGAAGCAATATATTCGATACCTCATCCAGAAACGCACCCTCTCGAAACCTGGACAGCAAGCTACACCGCAATGCAGAGCGCCTCTCTTGAAGAGTCTGCCACTTGAGTTTGCTAAACATCTCCGTAACGCTATCACACTTACCAAATAACCGTGTGATGAAACGCGCTGCCCTTCTCTGGATCTTCTCTATCTCCTCTGTCAACCCGACCTAGTACGGATCCAACACTGATGAGCAATACTCAAGTATAGGCCGAACGAGTGTTTTGTAAGCCACCTCCTTGGTTGATGGACTACATTTTTTAAGGATTCTCCCAATGAATCTCAACCTGGCTTCCGCCTTACCAACAATTAATTTAATATGATCATTCCACTTCAAATCGTTCCGTACACATACTCCCAGATATTTTACAAAAGTAACTGCTACCAGTGTTTGTTCCGCTATCATACAATCATACAATAAAGGATCCTTCTTTCTATGTATTCACAATACATTACATTTGTCTATGTTAAGGGTCAATTGCCACTCCCTGCAGATCTTCCTGACTTTTCGCTGCAATTTTCTAATGCTGCAACTTCTCTGTATACTACAGCATCATCTGCGAAAAGCCGCATGGAACTACCGACACGATCTACTAGGTCATTTACATATATTGTGAAAGGCAATGGTCCCATAACACTCCCCTGTGGTACGCCAGAGGTTACTTTAACGTCTGTAGACATCTCTCCATTGAGAACAACATGCAGTGTTCTGTTTGCTAAAAACTCTTCAATACAGCCACACAGCTGCTCTGATGTTCCGTAGGCTCTTACTTTGTTTATCAGGCGACAATGCGGAACTGTATCGAACGCCTTCCGGAAGTCAAGGAAAATGGCATCTACCTGGGAGCCTGTATCTAAAATTCTTCTGGGTCTCATGAACAAATAAAGCTAGTTGGGTCTCACATGATTGCTGTTTCTGGAATCCATGTTGATTCCTACAGAGTAGATTCTGGGTTTCCAGAAATGACATGATACGCAAGCAAAAAACATGTTCTAAAATTCTACAATAGATCGATGTCAGAGATATAGGACTATAGTTTTGCGCATCTGCTCGATGACCCTTCTTGAAAACTGGGACTACCTGTACTCTTTTCCAATCATTTGGAACCTTCCGTTCCTCTAGAGACTTACGGCACACGGCTGTTAGAAAGGGGGAAGTTCTTTCGCATACTCTGTGTAGAATTGAATTGGTATCCCATTAGGTCCAGTGGACTTCCTTCTGTTGAGTGATTTCAGTTGCTTTTCTATTCCTTGGACACTTATTTCGATGTCAGCAATTTTTTCGTTCGTGTGCGGATTTAGAGAAGAAACTGCAGTGCGGTCTTCCTCTGTGAAACAGCTTTGGAAAAAGGTGTTAAGTATTTCAGCTTTACGCGTGTCATCCTCTGTTTCAATGTCATCATCATCCCAGAGTGTCTGGATATGCTGTTTTGATCCACTTACCGATTTAACATAAGACCAGAACTTCCTAGGATTTTCTGTCAAGTCGGTACATAGAATTCCACTTTCAAATTCACTGAACGCTTCACGCATAGCCCTCCTCATGCTAACTTTGACATCGTTAAGCTTCTGTTTGTCTGAGAGGTTTTGGCTGCGTTTAAACTTGCAGTGAAGCTCTCTTTGCTTTCACAGTAGTTTCCTAACTTTGTTGTTGAACCATGGTGGGTTTTTGCCATTCCTCACAGTTTTACTCGGCACATACCTGTCTAAAATGCATTTTACTACTGCCTTGAACTTTCTCCATAAACATTCAACATTGTCAGTGTCGGAACAGAAATTTTTGTTTTGATCTGTTAGGTAGTCTGAATTCTGCCTCCTATTACTCTTGCTAAACAGATAAACCTTCCTCCCTTTTTTTATATTCCTATTTACTTCTATATTCAAGGATGCTGCAACGGCCTTATGATCACTGATTCCCTGTTCTGCACTTACAGAGTCGAAAAGTTTGGGTCTGTTTGTTATCAGTAGGTCCAAGATGTTATCTCCACGAGTCGGTTCTCTGTTTAATTGCTCAAGGTAATTTTCGGATAGTGCACTCAGTACACTGTCCCTCTATGCTCTGTCCCTACCACCCGTCCTAAACATCTGATTGTCCCAGTCTATATCTGGTAAATTGAAATCTCCATCTAAGGCTATAACATGCTGAGGAAATTTATGTGAAATGTATTCCAGATTTTCTCTCAGTTGTTCTGCCACTAATGTTGCTGAGTTGGGAGGTCGGTAAAAGAAGCCAATTATTAACCTAGCTTGGTTGTTGAGTATAACCTCCACCCATAATAATTCACAAGAAGTATCCACTTCTATTTAACTACAGGATAAACTACTACTAACAGCGACAAACACGCCACCACCGGTTGCGTGCAATTTATCCTTTCTAAACACCGTCTGTGCCTTTGTAAAAACTTCGGCAGAATTTATCTCTGGCTTCAGCCAGGTTTCCGTACCTATAACAGTTTCGGGTTCAGTGCTTTCTATCAGCTCTTGAAGTTCCGGTACTTTACCAACGCAGCTTCAACAGTTTACAATTACAATACCGATTGCTGCTTGGTCCCCGCATGTCCTGACTTTGCCCCGCACCCTTTGAGGCTGTTGCCCTTTCTGTACTTGCCCGAGGCCATCTAACCTGAAAAACCGCCCAGTCCATGCCACACAGCCCCTGCTACCCGTGTAGCCAATTGCTGAGTGTAGTGGACTCCTGACCTATCCAGCGGAACCCGAAACCCCACCACCCTATGGCACAAGTCGAGGAATCTGCAGCCCACACGGTCGTAGAACCGTCTCAGCCTCTGATTCAGACCCTCCACTCGGCTCTGTACCAAAGGTCTGGAGTCAGTCCTGTCGACGATGCTGAAGCTGGTGAGCTCTGCTTTCATCCCACTAGCGAGACTGACAGTCTTCACCAAATCAGATATCCGCCGGAAGCCAGACAGGATTTCCTCCGATCCATAGCGACACACACCATTGGTGCCGACATGAGCGACCACCTGCAGATGGGTGCACCCTGTACCCTTCATGGCATTCGGAAGGACCCTTTCCACATCTGGAATGACTCCCCCTGGTATGCACACAGAGTGCACATTGGTTTTCTTCCCCTGCCTTGCAGCCATATCCCTAAGGGGCCCCATTACGCGCCTGACGTTGGAGTTCCCAAGTACTGGGATGCAAAGGGGATTCTGTTTGTAGATTATCACCCCCACTGGGCAAGCAATAACTGGAGAATACTATGCAAACCTCCTGGACAAAAGATATGCTAAAAAAGGCCAGGTTAAGCAAGGAAGAAAGTCATCTTCCATCAAGATAATGCGCATCAGCACACATTTGCTGTCGCCATGGCAAAATTACACGAACTAAGGTATGAAATGTTGCCACACCCAACTTATTCACCTGATATGGCTCCTTCAGACTTCCATCTCTTCTCAAAACTGAAAGTTTTTCTTCAAACGAAGAACTGATAGCCGGAGTTGACAACTATTTTGCAGAGCTGGAGGAAACTCATTTTCAAGATGGGATCAAGGCACTGGAACATCATTGGACCAAGTGCATCAATCTACAAGGAGACTGCATTGAAAAACAAAAAAAGTTTCAGTCATGTAATTACTTTTTTCTATTCCATTCAGAGAACTTTTCGAACCAACCTTGTACTTTCTCTCCACTGAGAGGGGAAAATCCCTTGGAGCCCAACATAGTTAAACATCTGGAGGAGCTATCGGTGTTGTGGAGGTTTGAAATGTTGAAGCAATTGGTTATGGAAGGAATCAGGACCAGTTGCTGAAGCGTGGGAAGAAGAGAGTGCTAGCAAAAGCTCCCATTCAGTAAAAGTTTCATTGTAGGTTTCTGCTGACAATCGGTAAAACATAAGCAGGAAGCTTCAGTCCACTGTTTCCAGAGGCGAAAGGCAGCTGGATAGGGGGCTGACACCAATGCCGTTGTAAATGGGTCACGAGAAGTTCCAAGAGAACTGATGGATCTGTACAAACCTGGAAGAGCAAGGCCTGGAATGGAAGATAGCCACTGACAATCTTTGAGGGTGCAGAGAGTAGCTCACACTTGTGATGAATGGACAGAAGAACCTAGAGAGGAGACAACGTGTTCCCAACACACCCATCTGCTCTGTTTGATTAAGTAATGGGCTTTGATGCATAGATGTTTAAATGTAATAAGACCAGTGGAAAACAGGTGCCACTTAAGATGCTGCAAGGCGCGACGATAACCACAGATAGCGGTGGCAATAGCCGTGCTCCACCACGGAAATGGCCAACAGCGGATGGGGCTTGTCAAAACAGGGAACAGCAATACCAGCAGCACTGATTATCCTATCGGAGATGTCATGGATGACTTCTTCAATGCAACCTGACAGAGAAGCTGGAAACAGGACCTAGGAGGTATATCGAGGCCAATCAGTATGATAGAAGGCCCAGTGGGGTAACTTGCCCATTGGGATGTGGGTAGGGAACAAGAGAATCAACGGGAAGTGGTAACTATCACAGAGGTCATCAGGTGATGACCAGCGTAAGGAAGGAAGAAGGGAGACAAAGAGAGCGAAATATCAATGGCAGAGAAAGTGTCACAAGCAGCACTAAAATGACTAGTGGAACCACCACGAAGGCGGCACAGCTCATGGTCCACAAGAAAAGGGTCAATAAGGAACCCCCAAATAGATGAAGAAGCACTGCCCCATAAAAGGTGATGGGCATTAAAATCCCCAAGGACAAGAAAGGCAGGTGGGAGTTGCTGAAGGAGAGCAGTTAGGATAGCAGATGTAGGGGCCTATCAGGAGGGAGATAGAGATTGCAAACCATGATGGCAGAGCCCAACTGGACCCAAACAGCAACCACTTCCAATGTGGTACAAAGTGGGATCCACATTCTAACAATAATCATATGGACCAACACATGCTGACATCACCAGAGCCCTCAAACGGCCAAGTTGGTTCTGACAGAAAGCACAGAACCCAAGACGGAACGGTGAATGAGCATCAGTACAATGAGATTCCTGGAGAACGACACAAACTCCTGAGTAACACGCAATGAAGGGTTGCAACCCTGGGAAGTGATGGTAGTACCCATTACATTTCCACCTAGTGATCACGGAGCAGGTACCCAAAAGGACAGTGAACAGTTTGGAGTCAATCCCACCACTGGGTCACCATGTGTCACCAGCGAAGATCTGGTGACATTCATAAATAAGATGTCAGACTCAAATGCCAGGGGTCAGATGGCACCTCTAGGAGGCACCGGGAGGGGGAGGAGGGGGGGGGGGGGCGCTTGTCCTGGGACTTAAGTATCTTTTTCTTCTTTTGGAGGATTAGGAGGGTACGGCACAGAGAAGAGCTGGCTCCTGCAAGATCTGGAACCAAAAGAGAGTGGGCAACGTCGGGGTGCACAGACTATGCATCCCGTAGCTGACAGGCCTCCAGTCTGAGAGGCAGTTGCGGGAGGGGTCCTGGGGAGAGCGCCGCATCACTGGCAGGTGCCAAAGAAAGGAAGCACTTCTTCGGCCAGGGAGAGGGAGCACCACACAGAGGGGAGGGTGTGGGAACCGCAGGGGTGGGGAAGAGGAGGGGGGGAAGGGACTAGGGTAAGGAAGACATAGAAGAGGGAAAGGATGTAACAGAGACAAAAGTAGAAGTCAGGCATATTTTTAATGAGCCTCACTGTAAGATAGACAATCCAGAGATTTATAACTCTTGCATCTTCTTTTCTGTCTTTTAAGCCGTGCAATCTGGCAATCATGATAATTTACACACATAGGTGGTGGAACACAGGGGCTTCCTTCATGGAGTGAGGGTCCACAGTCACCACACAGAGGGTCTGCTGTACTGCGAGAAGATGTGCCCAAAATGCAAGCACCAAAAGCATCTCATGGGTGGTGGGACATATGGCTACAAATCACATCGGTAACATATAACCTTGACCTTCTCTGGGAGGGTATCTCCCTCAAATGCCAGAATAAAGGCATCAGTATCAGCACTGTTTTCTTCATAACCCTTCTGCACACGTAGAACAAAATGAATGCTGCGGCACTCCAGATTAGCCTGGAGTCCCTCATCACTTTGAAGGATGAGGTCCCTATGAAAAATCACTCCCTGGATCATATTCAGAGACTGGTTCAGGGTAATAGACACCTAGGTGATCACAAGCACGAAGAGTCGCAGACTGGGAGGCAGAAGCAGCTTTGATCAACAGGGAGCCCAATCACATCTTACTGGGAGACTCCACTTTGCCAAACTTGTCCTTGATATTCTCCACAAAAAGCAACAGCTTTGTGGCAGTAAATGTGTCCCCATCTGTCTTAAGAACACAAAGTGAGGGGAATAGGGGGAGGGGGGTAAGGATGAGGAGGGAGAGGCATAGGGAAGGAAATGCAGACTGGGAAAGAAGAAAGAGATGCAATAGCTCATAGCTCAGTGCCCCAACAAAACCTTGAGTCCCTGGAGGGGGGCGGGGGGTGGGGGCTGGAAGATGTCATCATGGTTAGGGAAGACATCAAGCATGAAGGGACGCAAATTGTTTACAGCAGTTGTCACATAATCCACAGCTGTCATGGTGCTTGTGATTAATACCATAGATCCCATGGAAGCACAGACAAAAGTCTCCCATAGCATAACATTCTGTCCATGGTACAGGGCATGTTTCTAGCATCTGTTTGCCTGGATGACAGCTTATCCCAACACACCCACTGACCTGTTGTAAAAAGGAATATTCTTCATACCCTATGGACCCACAATTCAACATTCATGATTCCGTGCCCACTGCAACTGTAATTGATGGTGTCAATGAGTCAGCATGGAAACAGGTAGGGGTTACCTGCTGCTTAGCCTCAAGTTAGCAATGCTTAATGAACAATATACTCCAAAACACTTATGTCTGCTCCAGCACAAGACTTTGACATCAGATCTTCCACAGATCATTGCCTGTCCTATTTTAAAGACAGGAAGCCCCTGTGTTCTGTGATGAAGCATGCTGTCCAACAACTCATCATAAACTCAAGGGTGCACTGTCCTCCAACTACTTTCCATAGATGCTCACAACAGTAGCAAGCTTTGGCATTCCCAAAATGCTCATTCCCTGGCAGCAGGGCATACTCAACCCCCCCCCCCCCCCCCCCTCCTCCCCGAGTCATGGCCCATATAGTCGTTAGAATGGTTCTCCATTTGTCTGAGCTCTGCTTACACAGTTTCCTTACTGCATCATATTTTACCCAGTCGATAAGTCTCAGATTAATTTGCAACAGGTAAAAATTTTGCTTTTACACTGACATGTGCACCCACACATCTTCTGCTTATCTTAGATTGCACGTAGGTTTAAGATTCAAATGGTGCAGGGAGTAAGAGGATAACACCTATGAAAATAAAAAGGATAAAAAAACTTTACTGTATAGTAATAACAGACCAATAACCAAGAGAAGGCAGTCTGTTTGGAAATTACTATCTGTAAATCAAAATATGCTGCTAAGTAAAATTTACTACTAAGTAAACCATGGACCTTGCCGTTGGTGGGGAGGCTTGCGTGCCTCAGCAATACAGATAGCCGTACCGTAGGTGCAACCACAATGAAGGGGTATCTGTTGAGAGGCCAGACAAATGTGTGGTTCCTGAAGAGGGGCAGCAGCCTTTTCAGTAGTTGCAGGGGCAACAATCTGGATGACTGACTGATCTGGCCTTGCAACATTAACCAAAACAGCCTTGCTGTGCTGGTACTGCGAATGGTTGAAAGCAAGGGGAAACTACAGCCGTAATTTTTCCCAAGGGCACGCAACTTTACTGTATGGCAAATGATGATGGCGTCCTCTTGGGTAAAATATTCCGGAGGTAAAATAGTCCCCCATTCGGATCTCCGGGTGGGGACTACTCAAGAGGACGTCGTTATCAGGAGAAAGAAAACTGGCGTTCTACGGATCGGAGCGTGGAATGTCAGATCCCTTAATCGGTCAGGTAGGTTAGAAAATTTAAAAAGGGAAATGGATTGGTTAAAGTTAGATATAGTGGGAATTAGTGAAGTTCGGCGGCAGGAGGAACAAGACTTTTGGTCAGGTGATTACAGGGTTATAAATACAAAATCAAATAGGGGTAATGCAGGAGAAGGTTTAATAATGAATAAAAAAGTAGGAGTACGGGTAAGCTACTACAAACAGCATAGCGAACGCATTATTGTGGCCAAGATAGACAGGAAGCCCACGCCTACTACAGTAGTACAAGTTTATATGCCAACTAGCTCTGCAGATGACGAAGAAATTGATGAAAGGTATGATGAGATAAAAGAAATTATTCAGGTAGTGAAGGGAGATGAAAATTTAATAGTCATGGGCGACTGGAATTCGACAGTAGGAAAAGGGAGAGAAGGAAACGTAGTAGGTGAATATGGATTGGGGCTAAGAAATGAAAGAGAAAGCCGCCTGGTAGAATTCTGCACAGAGCACAACTTAATCATAGCTAACACTTGGTTCAAGAAGCATAAAAGAAGGTTGTATACATGGAAGAAGCCTGGAGATACTGACAGGTTTCAGATACATTATATAATGGTAAGACAGAGATTTAGGAACCAGGTTTTAAATTTTAGACATTTCCAGGAGCAGATGTGGACTCTGACCACAATCTACCTGGATAAACTGACTAAACCAGAGGTTGTACAGAGTTTCAGGGAGAGCATAAGGGAACATATGGCAGGAATGAGGGAAAGAAATACAGTAAAAAAAGAATGGGTAGCTTTGAGGGATGAAGTAGTGAAGGCAGCAGAGGATCAAGTAGGTAAAAAGATGAGGGCTAGTAGAAATCCTTGGGTAACAGGAGAAATATTGAATTTAATTGATGGAAGGAGAAAATATAAAAATGCAGTAAATGAAGCAGGCAAAAAGGAATATAAACGTTTCAAAAATGAGATCGACAGGAAGTGCAAAATGGCTAAGCAGGCATGGCTAGAGGACAAATGTAAGGATGTAGAGGCTTATCTCACTAGGGGTAAGATAGATACTGCCTATAGGAAAATTAAAGAGACCTTTGGAGAAAAGAGAGCCACTTGTATGAATATCAAGAGCTCAGATGGAAACCCAGTTCTGAGCAAAGAAGGGAAAGCAGAAAGGTGGAAGGAGTATATAGAGGGTCTATACAAGGGCGATGTACTTGAGGACAATATTATGGAAATGGAAGAGGATGTAGATGAAGATGAAATGGGAGATATGATACTGCGTGAAGAGTTTGACAGAGCACTGAAAGACCTGGGTCGAAACAAGGCCCCGGGAGTAGACAACATTCCATTAGAACTACTGATGGCCTTGGGAGAGCCAGTCCTGAAAAAACTCTACCATCTCGTGAGCAAGATGTATGAGACAGGCGAAATACCCTCAGACTTCAAGAAGAATATAATAATTCCAATCCCAAAGAAAGTAGGTGTTGACAGATGTGAAAATTACCGTACTATCAGTTTAATAAGTCACGGCTGCAAAATACTAACGGGAATTCTTCATAGATAAATGGAAAAACTAGTAGAAGCCGACCTTGGGGAAGATCAGTTTGGATTCCGTAGAAATATTGGAACACGTGAGGCAATACTGACCCTACAGCTTATCTTAGAAGCTAGATTAAGGAAAGGCAAACCTACGTTTCTAGCATTTGTAGACTTAGAGAAAGCTTTTGACAATGTTGACTGGAATACTCTCTTTCAAATTCTGAAGGTGGCAGGGGTAAAATACAGGGAGCGAAAAGCTATTTACAATTTGTACAGAAACCAGATGGCAGTTATAAGAGTTGAGGGGCATGAAAGGGAAGCAGTGGTTGGGAAGGGAGTGAGACAGGGTTGTAGCCTCTCCCCGATGTTATTCAATCTGTATACTGAGCAAGCAGTGTAGGTAACAAAAGAAAAAATTCGGAGTAGGTATTAAAATCCATGGAGAAGAAATAAAAACTTTGAGGTTCGCTGCTGACATTGTAATTCTGTCAGAGACAGCAAAGGACTTGGAAGAGCAGTTGAACGGAATGGATAGTGTCTTGAAGGGAGGATATAAGATGAACATCAACAAAAGCAAAACGAGGATAATGGAATGTAGTCGAATTAAGTCGGGTGATGTTGAGGGTATTAGATTAGGAAATGAGACACTTAAAGCAGTAAAGGAGTTTTGCCATTTGGGGAGCAAAATAACTGATGATGGTCGAAGTAGAGAGGATATAAAATGTAGACTGGCAATGGGAAGGAAAACGTTTTTGAAGAAGAGAAATTTGTTAACATCGAGTATAGATTTAAGTGTCAGGAAGTCGTTTCTGAAAGTATTTGTATGAAGCGTAGCCATGTATGGAAGTGAAACATGGACGATAAATAGTTTAGACAACAAGAGAATAGAAGCTTTCGAAACGTGGTGCTACAGAAGAATGCTGAAGATTAGATGGGTAGATCACATAACTAATGAAGAGGTGTTGAATAGGATTGGGGAGAAGAGAAGTTTGTGGCACAACTTGACTAGAAGAAGATCGGTTGGTAGGACATGTTCTGAGGCATCAAGGGATCACCAATTTAGTATTGGAGGGCAGCGTGGAGGGTAAAAATCGTAGACAGAGACCAAGAGATGAATACACCAAGCAGATTCAGAAGGATGTAGGTTGCAGTAAGTACTGGGAGATGAAGAAGCTTGCGCAGGATAGAGTAGCATGGAGAGCTACATCAAACCAGTCTCAGGACTGAAGACCACAACAACAACAACAACAACAACAACAACAACAAGTGGCTTCATCCAATGCATTGTAATATGATTCGATTGTCCCCAGCATACTGTCCACGAAGTGACTGAGGCACTGCTGCTCAAACATTTCTACCATACTGAAATCATTCAGAATGTGCAGAACGTCTGTGCAAAGACGCACTTCAAGTCTCATTTGTTCCCATGTGCATCCAGTCACATTTGTGTCAGCAGATTCACAACACACCTCATTAAGTGGCTTCTTATCTGCTGAAGGAAAGTTTTAATAAGCTGGTGCAGCATGCTTTTATATTATCATGTTGGAAGGTGGAGCCATCACCAAAATATTTGCAATAGGGTTAGAGGATCATTTCTTGATACTGCACAATACTCAAACTCCCCTTGATAGGAATGAGAGGTGTCACAGAAATTGTAACATGATATCAGCCCAAAACACAACTGGCCCAGCCCATGCTGAAAATGTGGAGCTGAATTCGTACCCATGTTTATCATTAGGTGTCAGACAAATCCAGCACTCTTCAGTGAAGAAAACCAGATACCACCGATTAAGGTTACATACCAAGTGACTACTTTATCACCTTCTTCACGTACCATGGTTTGAGAGATTGTAATATAGTTTATAATGGATGCTTACAGGCTGCGCAGATTGTGCAAAGGTGGCTGTGTACTGTCCGAATCAACACAGCCTTTTCAGTTTCTTCCAAGGGAACAGTGCACAATAATGCATTCCCCTTGAGGTACCTAAAATCACTAATCTTTAGGCAGCTGTCATCAGATGGCATTGTTCACTGGAGGTAATCACTGCAAGACCGATCTATAATGTTTATTGTTTGAATACGGCACTGTGGTGTACACCAATCTGGCAGCAACTTCCTATGCTAGCTATCGTTCCTGTCATAAAGTAACAATGCACCCACAGTTTAAAACTGAAATGCCTCTTTGAGTCATGTTGATGGACACAAACTGCGCTGCTCTGTTCCCAATTGGAGAGACAGTACATTTTAATGAACTGAACGGCACTGCACTGATAATGCAGGTTTACTTTTATCCCACCATACACTGGCTGTGAGCAGCGATTTCCTATGGTATAGAGTATTAAAAATAAGATTTTGGGTCACAAACATGGTAAAAAACTATATCCATAAAATGTCATTTTCAATTCTTGATTGAGTCACCTGTTGTAGATCATCATCTTTATTTACCTTACTGCCAATGTGAATACCAGGAACAGAACAAGAGCTGCATTTACTGTCCAACTAAATTTGTTATTGGGCAGTTAAATGGGTCAGTGTTTCCACTTTGCACTGCTTCGTCGATCTCTTTTTTTCGTTTATGAGCCTTTCCTGTTATGTCACATGCTGGTTATCACTGTGAGGGCAACTTAGCTGGAGGCTGGTCCATCATCTTAAGGGTTTTGAACTGCTGATTATGTTAAGCTAAATCCTATTAACACCAATGCTAACAGTCTTCAGCATTCTCAGTGTTCCTCACTAAAACTCTTCAAGAAGGCCTGTATCTGCATTCCTATATGCTTAGTCAAAAACAGGCAATTCTGTGTTGTTTTGTTAGTTCTATTAACTTGTCATTTACATTGTGTAAATAATGATTTAGACAATCATTGTGCAGTAGAAACTGGAAAAAATAAATACTCTGTGATTCACTGAATTGACGCATGTTGCGGGCCTGTCAGAGAAGAAACAGAAAAGTATAGTTCATGGGTTTTTGATCTTCTAAGTTCAGATGAGTTTGCGTCACACAAGAGTTGGAATAGAGAACACACAGCATTATGAGAGACATTCAAAAAGTTCACAACTTGACACAAAAACTGCAAAATTTAATAAGAGACCTTATGTTAATTTCTCTACTTCATCTGTCTAAATCACTAAATAAATGACTGTTTCCCCGTATACAAAAATCCATCATCCGGCAAAAACATACAGGCACGCAATCAGGTTGCCACTTTGTCACTGCCATTTCAACAAAACAGAATTGATATTGAGCCAAATTAAAGAATACATTTACAACAATGATAATAATAATAAAATATGCTACCTACAGTTTAGGCACAACAATGAAGCTGTTAGGAAAAATCATCTCTTAGGCAATACATCATGAAAAAAGCATAGTACAAGAAGCTATTTTCAAAAATTCTAATCACCAAGTGGTGGCAGCAGGAGAAATCACATAAAGCATGTGGTATCGTGCGAGCTTCTGGAGCCAGTGATCCCTTCTTCTGGAAGAAGGATTGAACAGAAAGGAAGAAGGATTGAAGAAAATGGCTGGTGAGGTTTAAGAAATGGTGAAAAGGGCTGGTGAGGTTTAAGAAATGGTAAGAGTATCAAAAAAGTCATGCAGATAAGTGGGCCAGAGCAGACATGCTGGATGGGATGAGAAAGGAAGAATGATTGATGGGGCCTTCACCAGGTGAGAGTTGAGAAAATCTAATACAGTGCATGCACCAACAGTCTGTCCTTCCTACTCAACCCTGACCCAGGGTTCTGGGAGACTTTTCCATAACTCTTCCCATCGCCAGTCCTTTTCTTTCATCTCCTTCTTTTCCATTAAACCCTTCTACCAGAAGAAGGGGCCACTGGCTCAGACAACTCGTGTATTTCCACATCTTTTGTGTGTTTTCTCCCACCACCATTTGATAAGTAAACTTTCGATCTACCCATATTATATTTTCAAACAGTGATTATTGTTGCTGATATATTTAAAAAATTCTTTGTTGGAAATGATGCATCACAAAATAACAACAGTGACACTGTTATCCTTCAAGCATGAGATGCAAGAAGTGTGATGTAAATTCAATTATCCATTGTCATCACAAAAATATGAACAGGAGGATTTAGTTGAATTTTTGGTAAGGGTATTTAAGTATCTACATAGCAAAATTATATTTACATAAGTTTTGACTGTTAGTAAGAAGATTGTTATGAGCAACTAAGTACAAATTAAGTTGATCTCAGGAACTCAGGTTAATAATTCTCAATGCTTGTATTATAATTGTTGCAGTACTGAGGTAGTGCATTTTGTTATCACTATCTTTGTTCTTTCAAATTGATAAATTTCCTCACCACCACTAACAGCCATAATTTATTCAGTTAGAAAATATAATAAAGTTTTGAATATAAACCTAGTGATATATTCCTCTCAACAACACCAAATGCGCAAACTGAAACAGCTTTGAAGCACAAATTTAGCATAACACATCACATTTAGCTAAAATTATCTCGTGTTAAGATAATCTCCACTCAAGCTGCAGTTAGGAGCATATGAAAATATGACGTTTTCTTAATATTTAGCTGTTCGTCTAATTGAAAAAACAAAAATATTTCCGACATGTCAAAAATTTGGTAACAACATTGGAAAACGCATTTTTGTAAAGTTTCTGTATTTCATCTTAAAAATGAATAAAACTAAGATGAAAACAGTGTAGCTCATTCAGAAGACAATGATGTCAGTTACAACTTTGTACATAGAATGGTTTGTGAATCTGAGAGAGTTGAGTGAAGCGTAAGATTACATATGTATTCTATGTGGGACAAGACAACTCAATACCGCGTCTCCAGGCATTCCTGCCACAGTGTCAATCCTAAAGTAATTTTGAACAGACAATAGGATGAAACACCAGATGTCTTTTCAGAAACTTGTACTGTATAGGACAGTTTTCTCCCATCTGTTTAATCTTCAGTCAAACACTTTGTAAGGTTAAGATGATCAGTATGAAAGGCCAGATGAACCACAAATGTGTTAAATGGGAGAAAATAATCCATAACTCAAGCCAACGAGCTTTACGAAGTTGAAGGAAGCACCATTTTCATATCTTTTTGTCAACACTACACGAATACAAATATATAAGTCATTTACTGCATGGTTATGGGAGATTTTGTTCAATGAACTTTCACTACCACTACAATAAATAGACTGTGAAGCCACCAGCTATGCTGTCAAGACTCAAAATTACACACAGAAGCCCTAATGTTCAAACGTTATGTGTTACTAAAGTGCAATCTGTGGAAGAACACAAAAGTGGGAGAGTGGGAGGTGGGGAGGGGGTGTACTCTCAGGATTTAGGTTTCAAACTTCTCCGCAGAGCAGCCTCAGCAAACATACAGATAAAAAGTTAAGGATTTATGCTGCGCAGATTAATTTCCATGGTTTCCATCTGATATTCAATTGGTGACAATGTGGTTGCAACATCTTTCTTCAATTTACTCTCAATCTGTATTCTGTATTCATTAGACTGTTTATACCACTCATTGCCTGATGAGCATCCTTAGATGAAAATGTGTATTTCACACACATTATTCAAAAACGGGAAGAGGAGCATGTCATCAAATGACTTTCCCTTCAAACTTCACATATTATTAACCATGTGCACCATCTTTAACGGCCTTCATACCCTTACTGCCTTTCTGTGGGAGGCATATTTCCTTGTTATACACCACAATCACAAAAGTGGACACAATACATTACTTCACTTTGTAAGGCTTCCAATATCAACATCACTGAACGGATACGTGAGCAAATGTCAGCAGTGAGAGAGATGCAAATTATTCTTGCCCTGTGCCCTCCATCTACCATGGTAAGCCTTTGTTTCTTAAAGATAATGGTTCATTCTTTAAAAATTTATATTGTCCTCAGACAACCCTCTTTCTAAGTCATTAGTCTTCTGACTGGTTTGATGCGGCCCACCACGAATTCCTTTCCTGTGCCAACCTCTCCATCCCAGAGTAGCACTTGCAAACTACATCCTTAATTATTTGCTGGATGTATTCCAATCTCTGTCTTCCTCTACAATTTTTGCCCTCTACAGCTCCCTCTAGTCCCACGGAAGTCATTCCCTCACGTCTTAACAGATGTCATATCATCCTGTCCTTTCTCCTTGTCAGTGTTTTCCACAAACTCCTTTCCTCTCTGATTCTGCTTAGAACCTCCTCATTCCTTATGTTATCAGTCCATCTATTTTTCAACATTCATATGTAGCACCACATCTCAAATGCTTTGATTCTCTTCTTTTCCAGTTTTCCCACAGTCCATGTTTCACTACCATACAAGTTTGCTGCTAGTAGACTCCTCTTAGCCAGGAATGCCCTTTTTGACAGTGCTTGTCTACTTTTGATGTCCTCCCTGCTCCGTCTGTCATTGATTATTTTGCTACCTAGGTAGTAGAATCCCTTAACTTCATCTACTTCATGACCATCAATCCTGATGTTACGTTTCTCGCTGTTCTCATTTTCACTACTTCTCATTACTTTCATCTTTCTTCAATTTACTCTCAATCCGTATTCTGTATTCATTAGACCGTTTATACCACTCAGTCCATCCTGCAATTCTTCTTCACTTTCACTCAGGAGAGCAATGTCATCAGCGAATAGTATTGTTGATAGCCTTTCACCGGGAATTTTAATTCCTCTGTCGTTGTTTCTTTGATGTACAGACTGAACAGTAGGGACGTAAGATTACGTCACTGTCTTACACCCTTTTTATCCAAGCACTTCATCCTTGGTCGTCCACTCTTCTTGGTTCTTGTACATAATGTATGTTACCCATTTCTTTCTATAGCTTACCCCTATTTTTCTCATAATGTCTAACATCTTGCACCATTTTACACTGTTGAACGCTTTGTCCGGGTCAACAAATCCTATGAACGTTTCTTGATTTTTCTTTAGTCTTGCTTCCCTTATCAACTGCAACGTCAGAATTGCCTCTCTGGTGCCTTTACGGTTCCTAAAGCCAAATCGATTGTCGTCTAACATATCCTCAATTTTCTTTTCCATTGGTCTGTATATTATTCTTGTCAGCAACATGGATGCATGAGCTGTTAATCTCATTGTGCGATAATTCTCGCACCTGTCAGCTCCTCCAGTCTTAAGAATTGCACGCATGATATTTTTTCCAAAAGTTGGGTGGTATGTCATGAGGCTCATACATTCTACACACCAATGTGACAAGTCTTTTAGCTGCCTCTTCCTCCAATGATGTTAGAAATTCTGACGTAATGTTATCCATCCCTTCTCCTTTATTTGATCTTAAGCTCTCCAAAGCTCTCTTAAATTTTGATTCTAATGCTGGATTCCCTATCTCTTCTGAACTGACTCCTGTTTCTTCTTCTACCACATCAGACAAATTCCCCCCCCCCCCCCCATACACGCCTTCAATGTACTTTTTCCACCTATCTGCTCTCTCCTCTGCATTTAACAGTTGCACTCTTTTATGTTACCACCCTTGGTTTTAATTTAACCAAAGTTTATTTGGAGTTTCCTATATGCTCACTCAGTCCTTCCAACAGTCATTTCCTTTTCGATTCCTTCACATTTTTCATGCAGCCATTTCGTCTTAGCTTCCCTGCACTTCCTGTTTATTTCATTCCTCAGTGACTTGTATTTCTGTATTCCTGAATTTCCCTGAACATTTCTGTATTTCCTCCTTTCATGGATCAAGTGAAGTATTTCTGCTGTTACCCACGATTTCTTCACAGTTACCTTCTTCATATCTATGTTTTCCTTTCCAGCTTCTGTGACTTCCCTTTTTACTGATGTCCATTCCTCTTCAACAGAACTGCCTACTGAGCTATTCCTTATTGCTGTATCGATACCTTAGACAACTTCAAGCGTATTTTATCATTCCTTAGTACTTTCGCATTACACTTCTTTGCATATTGATTCTTCCTGACCAATCTCTTAATACTTTGGCTGCCGGCCATGTAAACTGTGCCATTTCTTAGAAGCCCAGTGGTTTTTGCTAATATTGTGCATTCGTTTTACAGAAAACTAGCCTACATTTTGTTGTGGTACTAACTTTTTATGAAAGCCGGCATCATCTTCTCCCAGAAAATGTATATACAGCTCCTTTGATTGTTTCGTTTTTTTCCTTATATTTTTAATGATTGTAAGGTTTTACAAAATATACAAAAGTTTACGGAAATGAAAAACAAGTTTCACTGACATTTTATTCCTCATAATCTGTGGTTTTACATTCATTAACAGAAAACTGGTATTCTAAGTCCATAATTATTATAAATTGTTACATAGTATATTCACTAAGTATAATGTTTTTTCGTGTGGTATATTCTGTACTGCGTGGGTTCATACAGTGAATGCAATCTATCGGCCAGTTGAGGAACTAAATGAACGCGATCTGTCGGCTGTTTTGGACACTACATGTACCAAGAACGGCAATGACGGTTGATCGAGCCCATCAATGAACGTGATTTTGTATTTAAAAGCAGGAGAAAGCACATCACGTCAAATGACATGATCGGCACTCTACAGAAATTCTCGCATCCCATTAATTGACATGATTGGCACTCAAAACGTTAACTTTCAGCCTACTCTTCATCACTACTACATTGCATGTTTTAAACTTCAGTATATGATTTTGTAATCCCTGTCTGACCATGATGTAATCTAACTGAAATCTTCCCATATCACCTGGCCTTTTCCAAGTATTCATCCTCCTCCTGTGATTCTTAAACAGAGTATTCGCTATTACTAGCTGAAATTTATTACCAAACTCAATTACTCTTTCCCCTCTCATATTCCTTATCCATAGCCCATACTGTCCTGTAACCTTTTCTTGTACTCCTTCCCCTGTTAGTTTGCTGTCAGTTCTGATACGAGTAACCCTATCATTGATGCGTTCAGAACAACACACACTATACCCTACATTCCTGTTCCTAATGAATTCTACTTCTGTTATAACATTTTCTGTTGCCGCTGATATTACCATTGTCTTCTTTCCGTTTAACTTTACTGGCCCCTACTATACCTAGATTGAGCCTTTGCATTTCCCTTTACAGATTTTCTAGCTTCCTTACCATGTTCAAGCTTCTGACATTCCACACCCTAACTCATAGAACATTATCATCTTTTTCTCATGGTCACCTCCCCATTGGCAGTCCCTGGCTGGAGATTCAAAGGGGGGACTCTTCCATAATCTTTTGCCAATGCAGAGATCATCATGGCACTTTTCCAATTCCTAGCCATGTGTCCTGTGGATACACATCATGTGTCTTTAATGCAGTGGTTTCCATTGCCTTCTGCATCCTCATGCCATTGATCACTGATTCTTCTGCCTATAGGGGCAGTTTCCCACCCCAAGGACAAGAGAGTGCCCTGAACCTATGTCTGCTCCTCCATCCTCTTTGACAAGACCGTTGGCAGAATGAGGGTGATTTCTTATGCCAGAAGTCTTTGGCTGCCAATGTTGCTTATTAATCAAAATTTAGGTGGCAGCGGGTTTCAAATCCGGGATCAAGGACTGTTTGATTACTAATCAAAGATGCTACCCCTAGACCACATGTGTATTATAGCAACTGAAATTGTAGAAAAACAGCATTTTTGGAAATCTGAAATGTATCGCAGCTTACATCATGAAATAAACTGATGAATATTATGGTATCACCAAAACAGAGCTTTTCACGACATGTGTAAGGGGGTTGCACATTTCAGTGCATCACAAAATCTTCAAGTAAAAAAATCTTAAGGCAGCAGATTAATTATTATTCTAAACTACTGTTGATTACATTCAACTAATATTTTTATCTCGCCTTTACTTTACAGGAATAGCTAGAGCACAACAGGAACCATCTTACAATATGTTCAGAGTACCACGGAAAGAAAACACTTCCAGCATAATCCAATGCAGCTTCCACACTTCTGAAAACATGTAAGTTTAAAAACCAATCAGCGAAGTTACGAGTCAAACACTATTCGGTAATTTTACTCTAACATTAATTACACTCAGCCAGAACTTTACATATCATATTTAGTTCAATGAAGCGAGTTAGACCTAAAATCCAGATAGCACCCTTCATTCATTCAAAAGAAGCAGATGATATATATTTTCCAAGTACTTTCTTGACTGTTTAGAATTTATTCTCATACATTACAACAATCAGTCCACAAACAATGTGTTTATAAACCTAAATCAAACTATTTCTTGGACTGATTCTTCAGCTTCTCTTGGTGTATCAGTTTATTGAGCAGTCCATGGGGGTACTGTCAATTCATAGCATCCAATAGGCCCAATATTTTGGCAGACAGATCTATCACCATCATCAGGCGCACTGACAAACTGATCTCCTAAGGTGCATGGCTGTCTTATATACCACAACTAGTAGGCCACTTCATACAGAAGTCTGTGCCCCAGAATATGCATTGGACACCAAAGAGACCAGTTTGGCTGCATTAGCAGTGATGTATGCACTTCATCCATTCTGGCCACAAGCTTGTTGTATTAGCCAAGTGTCTTCTTAATTAAACTCAGTGCAGATAGCCAAACATTGCTGAGACTACAGCCACAGTCTCAGTTTAAAACAGTGTGCTGTGAAAACTTGCTCGTTAGGACACATTAGTTGAGTGTGCTGCTGATGCTGTCAGTATCAATCTTCGATGGTGTGCACTATTTGTCCAACATGTGTCTTGTTATAATGACACAGAATCTCCTATACATCAGCCTTCTGTAAACCAAGGTCATCATTGACACTCCCCAATAATGTCTGTCTTACTAGGCGGGCAAAAGACAGTTCTTGGTGAGTGCTTTTTCAGCATGTGCCTGACATTTCCCGAAAGCCCGCTGGTGAACATTATAAAGGCAGAGGCTGCTTCATTATCCGTAACTTTTACTGTCTCCATTGACTTTTATATCACAGTGCGGTGCAGAGTGCACCTAATCTGCCAATCTGAGTGTCCATTTTTCCAGGAGTCTGTTTCGAGTTGTTCCGGTTACTGCAGAGGGACTTACTGCACTTGAGATGGTGCACACCTTGTCTAGTAGCATTTTCAGCACACCATTCCTCTGTGCAGTGCAGTGCAGTGGCAGCTGTCTGCGTCCTAGTGCAGGTCTGTGTGGGTTTTCTTCCAATACACGCTGTGACCCAGGGAGCCATCCACTCTTCTCCTGACCATGACATCTAGGAGTGGTAGTCTTCCCTCTGCCTCGAACTCCATAGTTGATCTGAAGTTGGGATGTGTGGAGTTTAGGTGTGTGAGGAAACCATGGAGTTCGTCTCTTACATAGGTCAAATGACAAACTTTTAATCCACATAGTGGAAAAAGAAAGGTGTTTCTCATTTGGATGACTTCAGGAGTTCTTCCTCAAAGAGCTCCATATACAGATTGGTAACCACAGGCTGCTAATAATAACTCCCTCCATCTGTTCACAGTATTTTCCATTAAACCCAAAATATAAGAGGTCAGGACATGCCTGAAGAGGTCAGTGGCTTTTGAGAAAAATTTCTGACCAATGAGTTCTAGTGACTCTTGTAGAGGCAACCTGGTGAAAACTGAAACATCATTTCTTGGATTGGTTATTGATATCCTAAGAGGTGTTTAACCAAACACACTATGTTCACAAATAATTCATACCAGTAGGTACCCCCTCGTTCTAACATCTGGCTATTTTTCCCTCAAAAGGTAAAAACTTTTCCAAATATCTTCCCACTGCAAGAATTACAGTTCCTCCTGAAGGGTGTGGGAGAATGCAAAGGTCCACATTTTGTAGACACCATTGAAACACTGATTAATACCATTATGGTACAATTAAAGAACATTAATTTCTGCCCAACTTACTTGTTCATCAATCGACAAGAAGTACAGGATGTGAGTGGATGAAAGATTAAGAAATTTCCAAATCCATCCATTCATTAGCGATTGAAATGTGAATTTATTTATTACAAAACTTATTTTGTAAGGAAAAAGTGAAAGAGCGACCAGGTGGCATGTGGGAATGCACACAATTTCTGACTGACTGGTTGGTTGGATGGAGTAAAAGGACCAAACTTCTAGGTCATCAGTCCCTTCATCCTTTAAGTAGCAAACCAGTAGTAGTTTTCAAAGGAAGGAAGAGAAAGGCAAATCCTGGAAAGCCTAAGTGTAACTAACACAATTAGTCATCGGCTGATACTTGTATCCGAGTTTTCATTTCTCTCCTGAGATTTCCTTTGTCACGGTTCAGGTGTGGAAGTGTCGTTGATGGCTTAGCAATCCAATCCTAGCGTGGAACAGGCGGCCACAGACATTACAGCTGATGGAAGGTGGAGGACGTGGCTGAGCCTGGAGGAGTATACGTCTCCGGCGTTTATCATTCTCCATTCTTCGACGTTCCAGCTCAAAGTTTTGAAGAGCATTTGAGGTAACTGAGCGCCAGCGACTTCGAGCTTCTGCTATTATGGACCAGTTACTCGGATCGATGATCAAGTTTTTCAGATTTTTCTTGTACTGATCCTTATAACGTTTGAGAGGGGCACCTCATGGCCTTTTACCTGCGCTCACTTCGCTGTACAGCATTTGGTGTGGAAGTCTGTCATTTTTCATCCGCTGGACATGTCCGACCCATCTGAGTTGATGCCCAATGATAAGAGCTTCCATGCTATACATTTTTTCTTTCTCAAGAACAGCTGTGTTGGATATGAAGTCATCCCATTTCAGGTTCATGATATATCTTAGCTTCTGTTGGTTGAAGCATTCTAGTTTCTTCAGATCACAGCAATATAACGTCCAGGTTTTGCAACCATATAGCACGGTGGAAATGACTACAGCTTTGTACACCATCAGTTTGGTGAACAGTGTTACGTCTTTATTCAGGAAGACACGCTTTGTAAGATGTCCAAATAATACATGGGCAGCATGTAATCTATTCTCCACATCTTTTCCAGATGAGCAGTTAGATGACAGTATACTTCCTAGGTAGAGGAAATGGTCCACTTGTTCCAAAGGTGTATCATAAATGGATATGCTGAAATCAGGAATGGAGGAGCCAGGAGTTGGCTGCGCCATCACCTAAGACCATCCACATGGCTTCTCTGTGAACTGTATCAAAGGCCTTTTCTAGATCGTAGAAGACAAGTAGTAAAGGCTTTTGCTGTTCTCTGCACTTCTCCTGTAGTTGTCGTGCACAGAAAATCATGTCAATTGTTCCTCTTGAAGGTCGAAACCCGCATTGAGACTCAGGTAGTACAGTCTCTGAAAGTGTCTGGAGGCAGTTTAAAAGGATTCTTGCAAAAATTTTGCCAGTGACAGAGAGTAGAGATATTCCCCAGTAGTTACCACAGACGCTTCTGTCGCCCTTCTTGAAGATGGTGACAATTGAGGAGTTCTTCAAGTCAGCTGGTACCTTGCGGGTTTCCCACATTAATAGAATGAGTGAGAAGAGTCTAGTTTTTAGAGGCAAGCTGCCACCCTCAATAAGCTCCATCCGGATGCTGTCAGGTCCAGGAGCCTTCCCAGGTTTCACACTCTTGGGTGCCTTGCAAAATTCTTGAAAAGTTGGAGGATCAGCCATCCAGGGTTGTGGAGGGTGATGTGGGACATTTTTGAGAAAATCTCCAGCGGCAGTAGAAGAGCGATTTAACAGTGAGCTGAAGTGCACTTTCCAACGATTTAAGGTGTCCTGACTTTCAATAAGAATGGTGGAGTTGTCAGTGGCTTTCAGTGTTCCTGATGAGGAGCGGATAGGTCCATACAGCTCTTTAATACCAGCGTAGAAGCCACACAGGTTCCTTGCATCGGAAAGATTTTGGAGTTCTGTGGCTTTCTGTTGCCACCATTTGTTCTTGATTGCTCGTATTTCACTTTGACATTTCTGCTTGAGTTCTTGAAAGTGTGCTTTCTGTTCTGCGCAGGACGGATCTTGAGCAGGGGATAGGTAAGCATCCCGCTTTGCACTGATGATGGATTGGATTTCTCCATGGTTGTCATCAAACCAGTCACTTCTTTTCTGTGCACTAAAACCAATGACGTTCTCAGCAGTTTCTTTGATGATGTTCTTTAATGTGGTCCATTCTTGTACGACATCATCTGTGGTTGCTGGAGCTTTGTTAAGTTGTTCAGGCAGTATGTCTTGGAAGTGTGAGTGAACGTTTTTATTGTTCAGGCTGCTTATGTTGATTTTCTGCGTGGTGGGTTTGAAAAGTGGAATCGTGGCTTAAAAAAACAGAGATAAAAGCCCAGAGAAAAGACGGGGGGGGGGGGCTGGAGATGGGTGCCCCACCAATCCTTCAAGTGGTCAATGAGGCCAAAAAGACTTTCCTTACAGGGATGCATAGAAACCATCTTCGCGAGCAAAACGTAACACCAGATCAACCTCTTTGGCATCATCTGCTAGCACTCGAGGTAATGTGTCTGGACGATTAATGTGCCAGCTCAAAGCAGCCAAATTTGGGGAGTCAATGAGTAACTAGGCCATCATAAGTTGGGCTCTGCATCGGCAGTGAGGGGGATCCTCATATTGGAGAATGAGACCAAGGGTCAGCCAAGTGTGGCCAATGCAGAATCGATACAGGACAGTGGATTCCCTGTGTGAAGCATGCAAGGAGGACTGCCAGATGGTCATCATCTCCTTAACTGTCCTCAATTTGGGGAGATCAGGGTAGACCATTCTGAGTTCCAGACTTCCAGCAATTGATGGCATATAAACAACCAAAGGTCTGGTTCTGGGACCCCTATTTTCAGAATCGGCATCCTGGCGGACAGTTTGGCCAACTTATTCACTTCCTGAAATCCCAACATGACCTGAGGTCCAAACAAAAATGACTGGCCATCCAGCTTGATGGAGGTCAGAGAGAAGATACTTGATAGCTGTAACCAGTGGGTGAGAAGAGTAGCACTGTTCTATAGCTGCTGATGGAGTTACTACAGATTAGAACAAGAACAAACATGGCTAAGGGCTAGTTTAATGGCCATCAATGCAGTAGTGAAGACACGCAGAGAGTGGAGTATGCAAAGCCTGTTCGTTCAGTGACTGTTGAGCCATCAGTGAATACCACTTTTGAACCCAGATACGTCTCAAGGACAACCAAGAACAGGCGGCGAAAAATCATAGGGTCAACAGAATCTTTTGGACTAAAGGAGACTTCCAGACAAATTCGAGGTCAGGGCACAACCACGTGGGCAGATGTTTTGTCTCCTTGAACAGAGGCAAAAGTTCTGAACAGAGACACTGGATGTGTGCAGCAATTGTATACCCAGTTCTGGGTCGCTATTGTGGGAGGTGGAGCTCCCTTCTAGGGAGAAGGACATGGTAGTTGGGATGTTTAGCGAAGCTATGAACATGTACAGCATAATTCAGTAGCTGTTGTTGGCACCTGATAGGTAATGGAGGGACTCCAGCCTTGATTAGTAGGCTGTCAAAAGTCTAGTTCTAAAGGCTCCTGTCACAAGTTGGACCCCATAATGATGAATGGGGTCCAGTGCCTACAATGCTGAGGGTGATACTGAACCATACAAAAGACACCCATAGTTGAGACAGGCCAGAATCAGGGCTTTGTAGAGACACAAAAGAGCAGAGCGATCTGCACCCCAGTTAGCGCTACTGAGGCAGGGAAATGTAATGAGATGTTGCCAGCACTTTTGCTTAAGTTGGCACTAGTGGGGAAACCACGTCAACAAGGAATTGAAGACTAGTCACAAAAATGTGGTGCATCTCAACTACAAGAAGTAACTGATTGTCTAGATAAGGCTCTGCATGAGGGTGGGGAGTACGATGGAGATAGGTGTCCACGACACAAGTCTTGGAGGCTGAGAATCGAATGGCACACCGTAGGCAGCACTCAGCAACACCCTTACTAGAAGAGCAATAATAAAAGCAAAAATCACCAATGTGTAAAGAGGGTGATACCAAAGACTCCCTGCCACCACTAGATAATTGAAGGCCACCAGAAAGAGAGGGACACTCAGTACAGAGTCCAGCAGGATCCCGTTCTCTTGAATATGGGAAGTACTGAGTGAAGCACCCACTCGAAAACAAATGTACGGTGAGACAGAAAGTTCTTGACAAAAATCAGGAGTGGACCCCGGAGACACCACTCATGTAATGTAGCAAGGATGTAGTGATGCCATGTTGTGTCACAAACCTTCTTTAGGTTGAAAAACACAGCAATGAGGTGCTGATGATGTGCAAAGGCCATCCAGATGGTAGACTCAAGTTGAACCAAATTATCAGTACAGAAGCAGCCTTTGTGAAAACTGCTGAGATGCAGCCAAAAGACTCAAGGAGATAACACAGCAGTTTGCTCACCATGCATTCGAGCAGTCTGCGGAAAGCGTTGGTAAGGATGTTTGGATGGTAACTGTCCATCTATAGTAAGTTATTTCCTGGATTCAGTACTGGAACTAGCTCACCGCTGAGATGGGAACTCACACTCATTTCAGATCCAATTAAAGAGGGCAAGGATGTGACGCTGAAAAGCCACTCAGAGATGTTTCAGCATTTGGTTGTGGATGTGGTATGTCCCTGGGGCCACATCAGGGCAATGGGAGAGGGCCACGAGAGTTCCCATTCACTGAATTGAGCACTGTATGACTCCATGTGGAAGGTAGTAAAAGGTAAGTGCATTTACCCATCCACTTTATTATGAACCAAAAGCCAGGGTGGAACTTCTCAGACACAGATGCATGAGCATAATGCTCAGCAAAATGTTCAGCAACAGCATCTGGATCAGAATAAATGGCACCATCTAAGGAAATACATAGTATACCTGAAAGGGATTGGAAGCTGTAAATGTGTCTTATCTTTGCCCATACCTGTGATGGAGCGGAATGTGATCCACTGGTGGAAACATACTGCACCAAGGATTCTTGTTTCCATCATTCACAAGGTAGCAGACACAGGCACAGAGCCCTTTAAAGGCAATGAGGTGCTCCAGTGAAGGGTGCCACTTATGGCACTGGAAAGACCGCCTATCACCTCTAATGGCCACAGCAATCTCTGGAGTCTACAAGGGTACCATCTTCCGAGGGGGGGGGGGGGGGGGGGGGGATCCTGAGGAAAAGAAGATGGCTTGGTTGGCTGCCAAAGCAAAGACTGCCATAGCATGCTGAACAGCTGCATAGATAATGCCTTGGATGGGGAGCTAAGTATGACAGCAGACATGAACCCATCCCAGTCAGGATCACAAAGAATCGACCTGGGCAGGCATCCAAGGAAGCAATGCTGAGTGAGAGACAAGAAGATCAGGAAGTGGTCACTACCGAACATGTCATTGTGGACCCTCCAGCGGATAGATGGTAGAAGACCATAGCTGCAAAAGGAAAGATCAATGGCCAAATAAGTTCCATGTGTCAGACTGAAGAGTGTCAGGGCACCAAGAGTTCAAGAGGCAGAGGTCAAGCCATGCCAATGAAGTTTCATTGTCTTTACCACAGCCAGTGATCGCTGTACAAACCTACAAAGGGTTATGACTAGGAAACATGAGGGGAGCTCAGAGAGTAATGCAGACAGTAATCCTGGGACACGACATCATTGGGACAGAAATAAACATTAAAGATGGCAAAATCCTGATGCACCCTAACCCAAACAGCCACAGTCTCCAAAGGTGTGTCACGAGGGACAAGGTCACAGTATACAAGAGTCCCGCACATACCTATAATAAATTCCATCCAGTACCCTCTCATAATCGATACAATTCTTAAAATAACCTTGGCAGCCACGAAGAGCAGGGGTCCAAGTTGCTGGAAACAATGTTTCCTGCATGGCCTTACACAATGCAGGGTTAGGAGCTTAAACACTGCCAGAGCTTAAAGAGATGGTGGAAAAATCCATTAAAACTCTACTATTGGAGTATCAAACTGTCTGAATACTGTGGGGGCATGAAGCGATTTGACGGGGAGCGGGGTGGGGGGTGGGGGGGGGGGGAGGGGGGCAGGATATTGCCCAGGGTCATGTGATGTGCTGCCACTGGTTGAGATGTCAGGGGATCCACTGACACAGGTTCTGCAGCACATTGTCAGGGAGATCTGGTGTCTCAGGGGCCAATGGGACCTCCAACTCGGGCACCGAAGGAGTACATACAGAGTCCAGTGGCATGGAAGTTTCCTTCATATTAGAGATTTCTTTTTGTCCTCCTCCTCCTCAGAAGACGAGGACTGGGAAGGCATCCCTGAATTGGTTTCTGGGACAGAGGGAGAACAAGAAGTCCAGTGGCCAGAAGCCACTGGCTGGTGTCTGGCTGTGAACCAGCAGTAACCATGGAAGGAAGAGTCACAAGGGACCTATTCCTAGCTACAGCGGCCAGAGGAGGATGAGGTGCCTCCAGCTGAGGACTGGGGACTGGTGTCCCCGGCAGGTGGGGAGCCAATGCTCCTGAAATGGGTGTGGTGGAAGCACCAGAAGGGTCCCCGACTGCCTGGGGGGACAAGGTAATAGCGGGCGGGTCTGCGAGTCCACAGTAAGAGGCGCAACAAAGGAAGGCACTGTTGACAGAGAAGGCAACAACTTTGTGGCTGTAGTGTAAGATTGTGTCATTCGTATGGCATTAAGAAGTTCATACTATTTTCTGGTCTCTTGATCTGTAAGCTTGTCGAGCATCTTATAGTCCTCGATTTTCTTCCCATGCTTAAAAATGGAACAAATCTGATGAGCAGGAGAGTGAAGCTCATCGGAGTTTACACAGATGGAGGGAGGGTCACAAGGAACATTTGCGTGCAGTGGACGTCCACAATCCCAGACAGGGAGGGTGGTGCAATGGGAAAATGTTTGTTCGAACTACATGCACCAGAAGCATCTCGTAGGAGGAGGAACACCTGAAGCATCTAATAGGAGGAGGAACAAATGGTTTCACATCACCCCAGTAGGCCATCATCTTGACCTTCTCAGGCAACATACCACTCTAGAAAGCCAGTATGAAGGGTACCGTAGCAACTCTGTTTTCCCTATGGACACTAAGGGTCAGCTGCACACTCTGTCACTCTTAAGTTCACCCACAGCTCATTATCAGATTGCAAAAGAAGATCACAGTGAAAGATAATGTCCTGGAGCATACTGGGACTTGGGTGGAGAGTGACAGTCATGGAAATGTCATCCAAATTTTCACAAGAGAGTAGTGCCTGTGGCTGGCTAGGAGATGATGTTTTAATAAGGAGGGAGCCTCTCTTCATCTTAGAGATGACTGCAAAATCCCCACATTTATCTTGAATGCGTTTGACACAAAATAAAGGATTTGTGGCCTGCTCCATTCAGTTCTGGTACAGACCAGGTGTTAGGGGGAGGGTTTTGCTCATTGTCATCTAGTCCTGCATTCCTCCCACAGCGTGGCCAGGAGAGGAAAAACAATGGGATCGTATTTTGCTGCATCATACAAGGCCTTTCCAGTCAAAGAGACTGCTGGGGCCATGTGACCACCAGCGAGAGAAAGTTCAAGTCACTTCAAGTGTGAATTATCTGCCAGAGTGCTACCCACTTTGAACGATGGCTCTCCCTATGGGCGTCACCCGGCCACAGTAATGGCAACCTTGCCAGTAATCTGTTGCTGAGAGTCCCTGTGCCTCAGTCATGATGTGCATATACTCTACGGTATATGTGGGAAGTGCAATCCTTGCATAGTCAGGGGGGCTAACACACACACACACACACACACACACACACACACACACACACACACACACACACACACAATTGGGTGGCTACCAAGCAGGATTTTGGGTATACTACAACAACAAGAAGGGTGACAGTGTGGAATGGCGCAGAGGCACAGCATACACCACACAACCTGCACGACACACACTGCTGTAAAATTTGGAACAGATGGCAGGTCAAACCCAATAATGGAAACCATATAATCATTAATGGAAGGTGGTGATAGCACCAGCAGCAAAACTATGAATCAAGACCAAGAACGTGGCCCAATTCCAGGCATGGTCTCCACTGAAAGGACCATCTGACAAAAAAGTCAGAGGAGGTAACACATGGTCGACATGCAGATTTGCATCACAGAAAGAGGAAGTAGTGCTGCAAAGGCTAGGGCCCCGTGGCAGCCAAGCACATACTCACAAAAGAGTGGAGAGCCTCCTCGCTGTTTCTAATTGAAGTTCTGAACTTCCCTTATAGGAACGTTATTGGAATTATTTGCATTCCTGAGAAAAATCAGAGCATTTTGTTTTACAGAGTTAACTTGCATGGCTCTCAATAGTTGCAGGAAACGATATCAAGTTTAGACACAACTGCTGGATGCAGCTGGAAGCATTGGCTAATCAAAGCAACATTTAATTCATGTGATCAAACAATGGAAAATCCAAGATGGAATCTAACAATACCAGAGAAGAAAAGTTGCTACTCACTATACAGTGAACATGCTGAGTCGCGATAAGCACAACAAAAAGATTCACACAATTATAGCTTTCGGTCATTAAGGCCTTTGTCAGCAGTACACACACACACACACACACACACACACACACGCACGCACGTCTGCAGTCTCAGAGAACCGAAACCACACTGCAAGCAGCAGCACCAGTGCATGATGGGAGTGGCGACTGGGTGGGGTTTAAGGTGGAGGCTGGGGTGGGTGGTGGTGGTGGTGGTGGTGGTGGTGGTGTGTTGGAGCTTATGGACACTCACCATCGAGGTCATCAGCGCCCTGACACATATTAAAAGGAACGAATGTGGACAAACCTAAGCAAACTAAAGCACACACTCAAAGAAAGCAGGAAAAGAAGGAAAATGCTACATAAGAAAGTAAAACCTAAGGAAAGGGGAAACATAGCAACAAGAATGTCACAAGAAATTGTTATTGGCTGGCCACTTACATAAAATATGGGCGAGCTTGTCACACAGTGAGCAAATTAAAATCCTCTCCCTAAAATCTTTGTAAAAACATTTACAGGGCACAGAACTTTAAAACTTTAACCACATTCGTCCGAGTGTTGCCTAAAAGAGATGGCAGGTCTGCTGGCAAGTCAGCCGCGACCCGCTGGTCAGAAAATAAAACGCAATCCAATAAAACGTGGCGCACAGTGACCTGGACGCCGCAAGCACCACACATTGGAGGGTCCTCTCGCCGGAGCAGGAAGCCATGCGTCATAGGGCTGTGGCCTATTCGAAGCCGAGTGAGGAGAACCTCGTCCCGTCGATGGGGCTGAAAGGAAGTACACCACACACGCGTTGTGGGCTTGACTATACGGAGCTTATTGTCAGTCACTGCCAGCCACTCATCCTCCCACCGACACATGACCCGTGAGCTCAACAGCAAGGTGAGTGCGTGCAAGGGGATAGCACACTGAGATACTTGTGGGGCGAGACACGCCTCCTTGGCTGCGAGATCTGCCCTTTCATTCCCAGCAATGCCAACATGCCCCGGAACCCAGCAGAAAGCTACAACCTTCCCCAGTTGCTGTAGTCGGAGGAGGGCATCCTGGATGGTCTGAACGATTTTGTCTGCCGGATACAAACGTTGCAATGAGTAAAGGGCACTGAGTGAAACGGAACAGACAAGAAATTTAGGAGAGGAAGAATGTCTCATGTGCTCCAGTGCCCGCAAGATCGCAAACAATTCTGCATCAAAGACAGTAAAAGTCTGAGGCAGTCGGACCTTGAGGACACGATATGGAAAAACAACTGAGCAACCAACAAAAGCCCCCTGTTTCGACCCATCTGTAAAAACAGCTACATAGTCGTGGTGCTCAGATAAAATGGCAGAAAATGCTGCATTAAAAATGGTGGCAGGAGTGCAATCTCTCTTGTACTGCAACAAATCTAAAATCACTCCGGGCCTCTTCAGTAACCACGGTGGCAGGTGGTTAAAACCCAGGATTTGGGGTTGTAAAGACTCCACACCGAGGGACTCTAGTACACGTTGCACACGGATCCCAAACGGCAACGTAGCCCGGGGACGGCGGGAAAAAAGGCGGTCCAGAGGTGGATGGGCAACAAGATGGTGAGCAGGCGAGCTGGGAGCTGCAAGAAACTTACAAGCCTGGCGCACCAGCAGGAGCTGCCGCCGGATGGTAAGTGGCGGTTCGCCAGACTCAGCACAGAGGCTGGGTACGGGACTGGTCCAATAAGCACCTGTGGCCAGTTGGATCCCAGCATGGTGAGCAGCGTCAAGGATCCGCAAATAAGATGGCCTCGCTGACCCATATACTGTGCACCCATAGTCCAGCCGTGAACGCACAAAAGCTCCATAAAACTGAAGGAGACGCGCCCTGTCCGCGCCCCAAGACCTGTGGCTGAGGCACTTGAGGATGTTCAGTGCCTTCAGCATTCTGGCTTTCAAGTCACGTAGGTGTGGCAGCCATGACAACCTGGAGTCAAAAATTAGGCCCAGAAACCGCACTGTGTCTCTAAAATGTAGGACAGTATCCCCCATATGCAAGGCAGGCAAAGTAAAAAGATGACGAGAACGATTAAAATGAACACAAACACACTTATCGGTAGAAAACTGAAAACCCGTCTTTGCAGCCCACTCCTCTAACCGCCACACTGTTAGCTGCAACTGACGGCTCACGGTTGCAACACTGGAGGAGGAACAGAAAACAGCAAAGTCGTCCACAAATAAGGAGCACTGTACTGGACTCCTCACTGTAGACGTTATACTGTTGATGGCTATGGCAAAGAGGGTAACGCTTAAAACACTGCCCTGGGGGACACTGTTCTCTTGCTCAAAGCGATCAGACAGTGTGTTACCAACGCGGGTCCGAAAAAACTGCTGAGACAGGAAAGACCGAATGAAAATCGGGAGGCGGCCACGAAAGCCCCATTGATGCATTTGTGCAAGAATACAGTGTCTCCAAGTAGTATCATATGCCTTACTGATATCAAAGAAGATACCGATACAGTGATGCTGACGGAGAAAAGCCTGTTGAATAGCCGCCTCTAGGAGGGTCAGGTTGTCGACCGTGGACCGAAATTTTCGGAATCCACACTGAAAGCGGCTAAGGAGCTGTCTGATCTCTAACAGCCAGACCAGACGCCGGTTAACCACCCATTCCAGGGTCTTTCCGACACAGCTTGTCAAGGCGATACTACGATAACTACCGGGACATGTGCGGTCCTTTCCTGGTTTGAGGAGAGGGATGAGGATTGCCTCCCTCCACGAGGTGGGGAACACTCCTGTCTGCCATATGAGATTAAAACATTCGAGGAGGATTTCCTTTGACGTCGCTGGCAGATGTCGAAGCATGGAGTACCGGATGCGGTCGTAACCTGGTGCAGTGTCAGAAGTCTCAGTAAGTGCCGATTCAAGTTCCCACATGGAGAAAGGGGAATTGTAGGCCTCAGAACTGTTCAACCGAAAGTCCAAGGTCGGTCTTTCGACAGTCGCACGGTAGCGACGAAACGCTGGATCCTGATTTGCAGTGGCAGTACTTTGTGCAAAATGCTCTGCCAGCGTCTGAGCAATGGCTCTGGGTGTCGTTTGGAGGCATCCCTGGTTCAGGACAGCAGCTATTGGTAAACGGCTATGTTTACTGGAAATCCTCCAGATGGCTTCCCATACTCTTGTGGAACAAGTGGAACGGTTGATGGAGTCCAGGAACTCCAGCCATGACCTTTTCTTGTTCTCTTTAATGACACGGCGTGCCCTGGCTCTCGCGATTCAAAAGGCGGTAAGATTGACCGCTGTTGGGCAGCATTTAAATCGGCGAAGAGCCACACGCCTGTCCCGGATGGCTGAACGGCACTCTTCTGTCCACCAAGGTACAAGGCGCTGCTTAAGAGTGCCAGAAGACTGTGGTATGGACAGGTCAGCAGCATGATGGACCACAAGCGTAATGTGATCCACACATTCCTGTACGTTATTGTGGCGGTCAAAGACAGCCAACCGAGTGAACAGTGGCCAGTTAGCCCTGCCAATCATCCACAATGGTGGCCGCTGCCCCAGCAATACACCATGCAGGAGATGAATGCGGATAGGGAAGTGATCGCTGGAATGAAGGTCGTCAATGACCTCCCAAGTGAACAGAGTTGGTGAGAGTTGGAGAGCAGAAAGATAGGTCAATGGCTGAGAATGACCCTGTAGCAGTAGATAAATGAGTCGAAGTACCTGTGTTGAGGATGCACAACACTTGAGATGTTAGGAGGCTCTCCAAAATTCGACCTCGAGCGCAAAGAGAAGTGAAGCCCCACAGGACATGATGGGCATTGAAGTCTCCCAGGAGGAGTAATGGGCGGGGGAGTTGGTCGATAAGATTTGTGAGAGTGTCTAAGGTCATTGCATCCCATCCAGAGGGGGTAAATAAAGGGAGCAAACGGTAAGCCTCCGAGGTGAATGAATTTCAACTGCAACTGCTTGCAGGTCAGTATCCAGGGGGAGAGCAGAGGAGTGGTGGTCATTATTGACAAACACAGCGACTCCGCCTTTGGCCCTTTCTCCAGTCAGATCATCTTTGCAATATGACGTATAGCCCCTTAGTACAGGAGCATCAGATGGTTTTAAATGCGTTTCCTGTAAACACAAGCACAGGGGGCGTTGCCGTGCTAGGAGGTTCAGTTTCTCCACATGTGCCCGGAATCCATTCATGTTCCACTGTATAATGGGAGCCATCCATCAGGGTGGGAGTACCTTCATTTTCACTTTCTGTCGGGGAGGAGAGCCCACAACAGGTGGAGGCTCAGTTTTGGGGCGAGATGATTGCCCTAGTCTGACATCAACCTCCATCACCTCAGAAGAGGAGTCGAGAGAGACGTCAGAGAGAATGACATCCACATCAGGAGACTGTATAACTGCAGTCTCCTTTAGTGGGCGAGTCTTCACCTTTGTCTTTGGCTTCGATGTTCTGGCCTGAGGTGGCATTGGAGCCAAAACCTCAGAAGCAGTGGGGGTGTAGCAGCACTGGGCAGTGCACAAGACTGGACCCGGGAAGGGGCAGGAAGTCCCATGATGTCAGCTACCACGGCCTGGTCAGAAGGCCGGGGGGGAGCAGCAGGCTTCACAGGAACGGCAGCAGCACACGTACATTGACAAGCGCAGGTGCTAGTGCTGACAGTAGCAACCTCCGTTTGTGTAGCGGCATCGGTTTTCAAGACTGGTTGTTTGAGAACGGAAGAAAAGGAAGCAGCAAACGTGGGCGGCTGCATGGACTTGTAAATTTTCTTCGCCTCACTATACGGGATGCGTTTTGTAGTTTTTAGTTCCTGGATCTTCCGTTCCTCAAGGAAAACTCTGCGTTCCCTACTCCACACAGGGTGATCCCCAGAGCAGTTGACACACTTGGGAGGAGAGGGCAACCAACTCCATCATGGGCGGCTTTACTACAATTCCCGCAAGTGGCTTCCCCTCTACAGCCGAGAGTAGTGTGTCCAAAGTGTTGGCATTTAAAACACCGCATGGGGTTGGGGTAATAAGGCCGTACACTGAGACGTAGGAAACCTGCCTTCACATGCTCTGGCAATTTGGTGCTGTTAAATGTAAGGATAAATGAGTCAGTCTTTATGAGAGCACCATCCAGCCGTTTCATAATGTGTTGCGCGTCGACAATTCCTTCCCGGGACCATTCAGCCTTCAGTTCGTCTTGGGGAATGTCAACGAGATCTCTGCAAGTCACAACACCCTTGCTGTAGTTCAAGGTGTTGTGAAATTCAGTCTCTATCGCAAACTCCCCAAGAAATTGTGCCTTCTGAAGGTTCTGGACGTGCTGGAAGCTAGATGTTTCAACCAACAAGGTGCCATTTCGCAAGCGCTTTACAGATTTTAATGTGCCAGCAATACCTTCTAAGCCCTTCTGTATACAAAATGGCAAAACTTTTTCAAAACTCCCATCTTTTCTTTTAATTATGAAAAACACATTCTGCGAAGCAGCATGCGTTCTGTTACTACTACCTGAATCAGGAGGACTGGCTTCACGAGCCCTCTTGTTGGATTGGGTGTTAGAACCCACCAGCGGTCCACCCTTTCCGCTGGCAGGAGAAGAATAAAAGTTCGAGGTTTCCATCTTGGTTCCACGAGCAGCTAGGGAACTAGAAGTCCACCTAGACAGAGCCCCACGTGCCTAGGTAAGCCTTATACAACTGGGGTGCGGCAGGTGCCCCAGAGGATGCCCGCTTGCGACTGTTCCACCCCAACAGCCATGCATCTTGTAGGCGCGTAGCACACCGTAAGATTGAGGGGTTTTTATAAAGGTTTACCTTCCTCACAACCCAGGCGGTCAAGCCAAGATTACCATTCCCCGCAGCACACAACATTCCACCGCCGCGCCATGCGGTGGTCGCTGAAGCATGTCCGGGGGTTACAGTGACAGGAGACTGGCGGCGCTGACCAGTCCCCAGCTCAGGACCCAGGGGTCGCCAAGCCCGTACTCAGCAAATGAATGCTGAGCCCTGGGGGGGGGGGGGGGGGGGGGCTGGGGTGGGGAGGGGGAGGGATACTATGTTGGGAGTGGCAGACAGTGAAGTGTTTCAGTTTATATGGAGGGCATCCATTTCATTCTTTTCGTACTTTTCACGAGTATTTTGTTGTATTTTTGCGTAATTTTTCAGACGAAATTATACTTTCTTACGGAATTTTTCGCATTTTTGCACCACCTTGGATCCTTGCTCCTTCCATCTGCGTCAATACAGAAAAGTTTCCTTATCCCTAGGCGGATCCCAGTCCCACATAATGTTCTTGCATTGTTGCTTGGCTCATGAAATCCCCCCTAATGGCCTTAGCATCAAATTACCCATCTCTGGTTGCCACCCCTCCTTCCACAATGACCTCTACCTGTTCATGTTCCGCCAGTCCTTAGCCCTCACCAACATAGTCCTGCAAAACCATATCAAGCAAGCCCAATCCTACTTGCAATACCTTCTCTCCATCTGCAAAATTCTTCTGCTATGTAATTCCAAATTCCTGAAACCCGTAATACACATTGGAACTCTTGCCCTGCAGGAACTTCAGCAACATGCACAATGCCACTTCAAAAAGCTCTCCATCCTGCTCACCTCCTACTCCCGCCTCGGAGTACCACTGTCCACCACTTCTACAACAACCTCCAAACCTCCCCCACGGCCCCTCATAGCTGACAAACCCTGTCTCGCAGACCTACTACAATTGCCCCACCCTCCAAAACTCCTTCCCACCACCACACAGAACCCAGAACCTAAACAGACCTGCAACACAGTTATGAACCTTTCCTCCAGAAGTCTTAGTGCCACAGAGATATCAGTCCTTTCCAAAGGCCTCCCCTTTTGCCCCACAGCCAAATTCAACCATGCAGGACTAGTTAAAGACCTTCTCTCCTTCTCCCAGTCCCTACAGTGGAAACACATTTCGGCACCAACCCGACCAATCAGACTCAACCAAAGACCAATATTGAGCCTATTGTAACTCATTTCACTCCTCCATCCAACCGTGGTCCACCCGCACTGCCTCCAAACCACCCCCTATTAATTTTCCAGAACTTCTTAACCTCAAACCTTGCCTCACCATCATTCCCCAAATCCCTCAACATGTAAATTAACCTTACATCCGCAGAAAAATCCACAGTCCACCATCTAAAAACTGATCCTGACCTTATAATCCTACCTGCAGACAAAGGCTCCACCACCGTTGTTTTGAACCGCAAGGATTACGTGGAAGAAAGACTCCGCCAGCTGTCAGATACTTCCACCTACAAAACATGCCACAGTGATCCCATTCCGGTAATCCAGCAGGATCTCCAGTCACTACTCAAATCCAGAACCTCTCCCCAGAGTCCATCTCTCTACTTACCCCTACCACTCCCCGCACTCCCACCTTCTACAAGCTTCCTAAAGTCCATAAACCCAACCAACCAGGATGCCCCATTGTGGCCCGTTACTGTGCCCCCACTGAGAGAATCTCTGCTGTTGTAGACCAACACCTTCAACCTATTACCCAGAACCTATCCTCCTATATAAAAGATACCAACCATCTCCTCGACCGACTCTCCGAAGTTCCTGTGCCTTTACCACATGGTGCCCTGCTCGTCACTATTGATGCCACCTCCCTGTACACCAACATTCCTAATGCCCATGGCCTTACTGCTATCGAACACTACCTTTCCAGATGCCCTATGGATTCCAAACCAACAACCTCCTTCCTAGTCTCCATGACCAACTACATGCTCACCCACAATTACTTCTCCTTTGAACGCATTACCTACAAACAAATCCGCAGTACGGCTATGGGCACCCGCATGGCACCATACTATGCTAACCTATTCATGGGTCATCTAGAGGAATCCTTCCTAAAAACCCAGAATCCTAAACCCCTCACCTGGTTCAGATTCACTGATGACATCTTTGTATTCTGGATTGAAGGGTAGGACACCTTATTCACATTCCTCCCCCATTTGCTTCACCTGGTCCTACTCAACCCAGCAAGCCACCTTCCCAGATGTTGACCTCCACCTCAGAGATGGCTACATCAGTACCTCCGTCCACATCAGACCTACTAACCACCAGGAATACCTCCACGTCGACAGATGCCATCCATTCCATACCAAGAAGTCCTTTCCGTACAGCCTAGCCACCCAAGGTGGTCGCATCTGCAGTGACGAGCAGCCCCTCTCAAAACATACCAAAGGTCTCACTCAAGCCTTCACTGACCACAATTATCCTCCCACCCTTGTACAAAAACAAATCTCCCATGACTTATCTTTCCAGTCTCCCACCACCTCCCAAAGTCCCACAGTCCAGCCACAGAGGAGCAGTCCCCTCGTAACTCAGTACCATCCGGGACTGGAGCAACTGAATTACATTCTCCGCCAGGGTTTCGATTACCTCTCATCGTGCCCTGAAATGAGAAGGTCACCCCGCTATCCTTCCCACCCCTTCTACAGTGGTATTCCGCCGTCCACCGAACCTACACAATATACTCGTCCATCCTTACACAACCCCTTCTCCCAATCCTTTACCTCATGACTCATACCACTGTAATAGACCTAGGTGCAAGACCTGTCCCTTACATCCTCCTACCACCACCTGTCCCATCAAAGGCAGACTGTGAAACCAGTCATGTGATTTATAAGCTAAGCTGCAACCATTGTGCTGCATTCTATGTATGCATGACAACTAACAAGCTGTCTGTCCGCATAAATGGCCATCGACAAACTGTGGCCAAAAAACAAGTGGACCACCCTGTTGCTGAACACGCTGCCAAACATGATATCCCTCATCTCAATGACTGCTTTACAGCCTGTGCCATATGGATCCTTCCCACCAACACCAGCTTTTCTAAATTGCGTAGGTGGGAACTTTCCCTGCAATACATCCTACATTCCCGTAACCCTCCTGGCCCCAACCTTCGTTAGTCACTGTCCTTACCCACCCAGCCCCCTTCCCTGTTCTCATTCCAGTCTTTAATTTCTTTTCTTTTTATTTCTCTCCTTTCTGCTACTTAACGCCTCTCCCCCTTCACACCTTCTCTCCCGCCCTCCGTCTAAACTTCAACACTTCACTGTCCACCATTCCCACCATACTATCTCCCTCCCTCTCCCCGGCGCAGCCTCCTCCTTATCCCCATCCAGTCGCCACTCCCATCATGCACCGGTGCTGCTGTCGCAGTGTGGTTTCAGTTCTCCAAGACTGCAGATGTGTGTGCAAGTCGCATTTGTGTGTGTGTGTGTGTGTGTGTGTGTGTGTGTGTGTGTGTGCTGACAAAGGCCTTAATGGCCGAAAGCTATAATTGTGTGAATCTTTTTGTTGTGCCTATCGCAATTCAGCATCTCCGCTCTATGGTGAGTAGCAACTTTCCTTCTCTGGTTTAATTCATGTCACTGTTACAGAAAGTGGATTTTTCACACACTTTTTGTCACCAGCAAAATGTGTCGCATCTCTAATTTTCATTACTTAATATTTGGATTTTTTTATTTCATATGTTCCCCCACACTATTCAATATTCCTATTCCCATGTATTTTTTCTTGTTGCAAAATACAACAAAAAGAGTAATGGAAAAATGTGCCTGGGAATCACATGATACAAAAAAGGAGGTTACGAACAGCCTACACTATTTCACATACCGGTAAAGGTATTGTAAGCGATATTACTAAGTCAGTAACAACAAAATGAAAGTATAGTAGTGTAAAATACCTTAGAAATGGCTACTAATCTGAACATGTCCAAATTATTTAACTTCAGTATGTATCAGATAAGAATTTTTAGAAGTGTTTACACTACATCAGATACACTTGGAATCATACCTGCAAACATTCAGCTGCTTTCAAAAAGCTTGACAAGCTGTCCTGTGAAACGTGAACTTCACCTTTGTACATAAATTCTAGCAATGCTGACATATTTGAAGATGATGTGCCATCCAATATAACAAGGACACTCGGACATACTGGTGCTGTTTCAAAGAGATCCTGAAAGTGCTTGCTGCATGCTGCTAAGATCAATTTATGTGCTTTAAATGTGACACCTGTGTAAGAAAACAAAAGAAAAATTGACGAATATATTACTTGCTTACTGTGACACTTCTTGCTTTATAAAATACAGAACTTCAAAAATATGACATTTCATTACTGTAATTTTAAACATACTAATACAAAAGTAATTCAAATTTTTCTACTGTTGATATTCATATTTTAGTCCAAGGGTATACAGTGACATTCTATACACTACTTGAAATATAACAACTGTACACATTTATATAAATCCTGAAACAGAACACACCACTGAAGATAGGTCACTTTAACTTTTAGGCACAACTAAGCCAAAAATTATGAAACAGTTATGAAATCTGCAGTATTTTTTATTTACTTTCAGCTTCACCCAGTTGTTCCTGTTTTGGTAGGAAGATAAAGAGTTTAATGCCTGACAAATGTCTACAGTTAATTATTCACTCCGCAAGCCAACTTGCGGCGTTGGTAGAGGTACTTCTGGAACCACTGTCACTTCCCTTCTTTCTTATTCCACTCAAGAATTATGAGTGGGAAGAACAACTGCCAATAGACCCCTGCATAAGCTCTAATTTCTCGTATTTTCTCATAGTGGTGTTTTCGAGAGACACATATTGCATTACAGAAGACTGAATTCAGTATTTTTGTCTTCTGTCAGTCATATATCTTTATGGTACTAGTGTGGTCATCAAGTGACTGAACAAATGATTTTGTCCACTTACTGACTTTACATACAACGAAAACTTCTTAGAATTTTTTGCCAGTTCAGTTGGCGACATTTTATTTTCAGTCATCAAAGTTATTAGACAAAATGTTCTGTATTATCCTATAATCCCCTCCCCCTACACTCCTCTCTCATCGTTTACCGTAAACTGTTACAGATCAAAACAATATTTTTAAAAACGAACATCATTTTCATAAACATTTTATGATGTTGACTTATATTCTTTCCATACAAACCACACGCACTGTTGTAATTTAAGAAATGTTATTCACATCAGGCATCACATCAGAGTTCCCTTCTCTTACACACTACTTCATAGTGATATTTTTATGGACTGTTCCAACCTTCCACAACCTGAAGAATGAATAGCCAGACAGGGCCAATATACACACATGCACTGATTTATGAATAATAGAAGAAACAACAAATAAAATATCTGGTAAAAATAACTATGGGTGTTGTCAAAAGCTTGCCTTAAATGATGTGTACACTAAAACCATACACAGCTGTGGCATGGACTCGCAAACATTTCCAGCAGAACATAACAGAGAAAAGAGATTTGCTGGCAAACTATGTAATCAAATGTACCTCCGGTAACTACTGAAGATGTTCTAAATAGGATTTGAGAAAAAAAAATAGCATTTGACTAAAACCAAAAGCAATAGGTTGACAGAACATGTTCTGATGCATCAAGGAAGAGTTAATTTTATAATAACCGGTAGTAATCCTTCCTTCAGTTGTGTAACAGATGTTACAAGAGATTTTCTATGCAGACACCTATTTTTTAAAAAGAACATTTTCCAATTGCTAAGTATACATTAGGCATAAGCTCCTGAATTGTTCAAGAAGGTTTTTCCACAAACCTCATGATTTGCATAGCTCCATGCCCACACCCCTTCCCCCCAATAGTCTTAAACAGAGAACATCAATACATACAGCCATATGTGTAATGAAGGTAAAAATGAACCTTAATTCTCAATGTAGTTTTGTAAAGTGTATTGCATCTCCAATTATGAATGGGACAACCCATCTTGTGTACACTGTTGACTCTGATAACATGACCTAAGAGTCATTTTCAATTTAGACTATTCATGCATTATAACTTTACGGTGGGAGTAGTAGTCAGCACAGCAAGTTCCCCACCAAGTTGGTCAACACCACTAAAATATTAAACCCCCTCCAATGTGAAACACAAAAACTGTAGCTCTGGCTCATAGTAGCTGCCTTCATCAGATTAAAATGATCACAAACAACTGTACAAATATACCAGCACTGTAACGCGCAGGGTGAGTGAGGGATCATCTGGATTAGAACCTGGGCCAATTGTATTGGATTCCCATAATTAAGTGCAAAATTTGACATCTGCTGATCATGCATGTGGAAGTGGCTCGTACTAATGCATAACCCAGGCATGCAGTTCCATGGATGCAGCACAGAGGTCCCATGTATACAGGGTGTTACAAAAAGGTACAGCCAAACTTTAAGGAAACATTCCTCACACACAAATAAAGAAAAGATGTTATGTGGACATGTGTCCCGAAATGCTTAATTTCCATGTTAGAGCTCATTTTAGTTTCATCAGTATGTACTGCACTTCCTCGATTCTGATGATCAAATTGTAAATTTTCACAATCAACATGTGTGGGCTGACGAGAATCCGCACGCAATTGTGCAATCACGTCATCAACACAGATTTTCTGTGAACGTTTGGGCAGGCATTGTTGGTGATGTCTTGATTGGGCCCCATGTTCTTCCACCTACACTCAATGGAGCACATTATCATGATTTCATACGGGATACTCCACCTGTGCTGCTAGAACATGTACCTTTACAAGTACGACACAACATGTGGTTCATGCACGATGGAGCTCCTGCAAATTTCAGTCAAAGTGTTCATACGCTTCTCAACAACAGATTAGGTGACCGATGGATTGGTACAGGCGGACCAATTCCATGGCCTCCACGCTCTCCTGACCTCAACCCTATTGACTTTCATTTATGGGGGCATTTGAAAGCTCTTGTCTACGTAACCCCGGTACCAAATGTAGAGACTCTTTGTGCTCGTGTTGTGAACAGCTGTGATACAATACGCCATTCTCTAGGGCTGCATCAGCGATTCCATGCTACGGAGGGTGGATGCATATATCCTCGCTAACGGAGGACATTTTGAACATTTCCTGTAACAAAGTGTTTGAAGTCACGCTGGTACGTTCTGTTGCTGTGTGTTTCCATTCCATGATTAATGTGATTTGAAGAAAAGTAATAAAATGAGCTCTAACATGGAAAGTATGCGTTTCCAGACACATGTCCACATAACATATTTTCTTTCTTTGTGTGTGAGTAATGTTTCCTGAAAGTTTGGCGGTACCTTTTTGTAACACCCTGTATACAGCTGGCACTCCTTATCACTCTTGAGGGTGATATGGGGCCTGTACAGTATAGGAACAAGAACCTCCAACCTGTCATCCTGCTATACAGCCAGCATTTCGACAATGGGTTAGCCTTCCAAGATGATAATGCAGCACATCTCACTCACTTTTTGACCATCTTCCTCCAGCCTCCAGGAGGAAGACATCAACTGAATGAAATAGCCAGTAGACTGATTCAGCAATCTTGGGATCAGCTAAAACTTGCACTGTGTATTTACAGGAAACCTCCTCGCACTGTGGGTGTCTCTGAAGGGCTGCCATCGAGCTGTGGGATAGGCTTGAGTAGCAATGTCTCGATCACATTGTGGACAGCATGCTGGGGAGGATCAAAGTATGTTACAATGCTTGGGGCAGAGAAACACAGTATTGAATGTTACTCAGTAGCAGATTTTGATTTCATAGCTGTGTAAAAATTTGCAAACAAACTGCTTTTATTTTCATGATTATTTTATTTCAGAGTAAAGTCACCTCCAATTTTGTGGTCCCTTGAATATACGATCATAGATTTGCGAGTAGGCATGTGGTGCAAAACCTTCTTCTGATCAGTTTGTATCAGACAGTGAGAGTACAAGCCCTAGATATAAGCTGGAGGAACTTAGTGTCTCAAAGATATGGACTACAGAGCTATTTTCTCTCTCAAGCAAATTGTGATACTGATAAAACTCCTTAGAAAGAAAACCAATATTCTTAGAGATGATGGTGGTTTATAATGATAAAATTTACTTGATAAATGACATTTCTTATTAGTATATAAAGACAAGACTATTTGCTTTTTACTTTCATTAAAATCAACTATATGAAGGTTGCAAGACATATTGAATACAAAACACTGATAAAATTTATGCATTTCAACTAAAGCACCCCTCTCCCTGAGTCCCCCCCACCACACACACAAAACTCTTTGGTAAAAGTAAGGGCACAGTTTCACACAAAATTTACTTAAGTACTAAATCACCAACTACAAAACAGGGCAAATTCCCCCTTAAAGGTAGAGCTGCCCTACCAGCAGAATGTAAAATACACACCATTAGTGTGAAATACTTATGCTACAGGGGCACAAACTCTTGGTGCCTCTGGGTGCGAAAGCTATCAACCAGTGTTCAATGGGTTTCTGACAAACTTCCTCAATTACATCATCATTTGACAGAAGGGAACAATAAATCATTTGATGTGGCTTCTGTGAAATTATATTGAGATTACTAAGACAATCACAGCTGATCACATCTCATTTGCTCCAGCAGCATCAATCTTGGATACAGTAAGACACTGTAATGTATATGATAGGTGGGAAGGAAAATTACTGAGCAGCAAAGAAAGTGTCTGCTTAGACTCATTGATATTCACTGTAGCAAACTCTTGACACTGATCTAAAATATGTAAAATGGTATTAAAGAACTAGTAGAGAGTGCTTTCCCTCTTAAAAGCTAACATATCTGAAATAACTCTGGAGCTCTTAAGGAACCTCAGCAAAGGACACTGTCATTTGTCATATCCATTTCTAGGAGAGAGCTCTTTGTATGCAGTTCCCTCGTGGACCTCTGGTCCTGGACTGGTACATTTAAGTTTGGAGTGTGTCATACGAGAGGAGTCACTGTCCTCCCCTCATTTTCAGTCCACAATGATGAGGCAGAACACAATGTTTATGTGAAAAATACTTTATTTCTCATTAAAAGTGCGGTAATACTTTAGAAGATGCCCACAGGCTGCGGCCCTTGGCTGGTCAAGACATATGTCTGCTCACTGCAGTGCCTCCAGGCTACCTCAGGCCATTGCTCTCAATAGATGCTCAGCAGTACCTGCTTGAACACAAAACCTGGGAAGTCCAGTTCTGCATACACAAAGTTACAATATTTCCTGACAGGGAGCAGATTATGCTAAGACAGACCAACCTGTCCAATTTGCAAAATGCTGCTAGATGGCACTTGGAGTGTCAAGTGAGTTACAGAAATCAACACTCTCTCTACACGTCTTTGAGGACCCTACTGGTTTTCAAACAGTTTTTAAAATACTGTTCTATGAATTAGCTAGCAACAGTAAGGCATACATGTGTCTGAAGGTACAATATAAATCTGATATGATTTTTCAACATGAGTAAGTGCCATCGGATGGAAACTGGAGACTTCCAAGCCTTAGTGCAGAGGTAGTGGAGGAGACTAGTCCTAACTTTTTATATGTCAGCCTGCTGTTCATGTTGTGTGTGTAAATATTTTAAAATACTGAGCATTGCGAGGCACCAGGCTCTCATCAGATACCTCAGTTGTAGCAATTAAGTAAGTATCATAAGAAAACTGAAGCATAGAATCACATCAAACCCTTAAAATTTGTAATGGTGTCCCTCACTCTAATTTTTTAAAAGATTAAAAACATGTTATTAGCTGTTCAAAAGAAACATAAGGTGTCTTTCACATGTCACATAGAAAGTCAGGTACATTTCTCTGTCTTGTTTCTGAGTTATTGGCAACAATCTGATTAAAGTACACCACATATGATCATACATGTATATTCTTTTGCCATTACTTCCTTGCACTTCATAGCATTCTTGAGTGTGTGTTTGGTCCAAAGAGAGATAAGCAACCCTCTCCTCTCCCCAATATTCACCTGATTTGGCTTCAGGAGACATCATGCTCTTCCATGAACTTAAATCTGTTCTGAAGGACAAGCATTCTGAAGATGCTTAATAGCTTCAATGGAACATGGTGGTGATTCTGAACAACATTCCAGTCGAAGAATTTCTAAAGGTGTTCCAGAACTTCAATGATTAGTGCTGTGAGTGTGTAGCAGGGGAAGGATTGTATGTGAAACTAACACAATAATTATTTTTCAAATATTACAGACCCGCTTCATCAATCATTTTCATCCCTTAGATTTAGTGCTGAAGTGTGTGGAGCCAATCTCAATTAGGGCTAACAGAGGATGTTGTTTACAAAGAAGGGCAGCACAAATTGTCACAGCTTTGCTTGACCCAAAGGAGAAGGTATCTAAGTTGTAGAAAAACTTACTGGCAGATGCTTGAATATAGATGCCAAGTATGTGAAATCGAACAAAATATATGACTGGATTGAGAATTTCTTGTAGGGTGAATGCAGGGTATTACCCCAAACCCAATGAAATCCCTGTGCGATTCCAAACAGAATTTGCAGCTGAAATAGCTCTTATTTTACCCAAAGCATACTGTAGATATCTCAGTGAAGAAAAATGTTCTGAATAAATAGAAGAAAGCATATAAAACACAGTCCACACAAAAAGTAGTAGAAGTGATCCACAAAACTATTATTCACATTCATCTTCTGTGGAATCCTAAAACATATTCTGAACTCAAACTTAATGAGGTATTTTGAACAGAATGATCTCCTACATGGCAACTAGAATGGATTCCGAAAACATTGATCAAGCAAAACCCAACTTGAGTATTTCTTGGATGACACCCTGCAAGCCAATGATCAAGGTAATCAGGTGGCTTCTGAAAAGCATCTGACTTGGTATCACACCAAAAGTACAACAATATTGGGCATCAAATAAAATTTGTGACTGGATGAGGATTTCTCGGTGAGGTGGATGCAACATATTATCTAGCATGGAGAGTCATCAACACAACTAGAAGTTAATTTAACTGTACACAGGGAAGTGTGTTGGGCCCCTTGCTGTTTATGCTATATGTTTTAATGACCTGGTAGAAAATATTCAGAGTAATTCAGACTTTATGAAAGTGGTGCAGTTATATATAATGAAATACTATTTGATAAAAATCTGCAAAAATATCCAGTCAAATTTTAACAAGATTTTCAAGTTGGACCAGCATCAGGCAGGGCAGTGTTTGCTTACTGTTCATAGGCTGGCAACTCGTCAATTTCACTTAGGCAATGAGATGATACTTTCGCGTAGCCAGTGAGACACGAGGAATAAGGCAATGAATTTCTAGACCCACCACTGAAATCATTCTCTTCTTTGTTGTTTTCACAAATATCCGAGCATTTTTTCCAAATATGTCATGAATTATGAGATGGTGGTTAGGTTGAGACCGAATAGCACAGCTTGAATTGCTGCACATGAAACAAGCAGCAATTAAATTTATAATCTTGATTGTAATAAAAAAAAAAAAAAAAAAAATCAACCTTTTTTTCCTCTCGCTGAATGCATTAAGATTTCTGAGACAGTGACATACAGACATGAGAATGTCATACTATTCCTTCGCCTCTTGCTTCGAACATGTCGTCTATCTGCTGCACTCTCTTTGGCTGCATAGAACCCCTCTTTCATTCCCATCATACCTCACAGTGATTGCTGACAACAATGCTGCACGAAACATGTAAGCACTGGTCCCAATCTAGACTTTTACTGGAAAAAAATGAAGTTCATAGAAACCATTCAAAGTTCCTTGCTCATATGAAGTTACTTATGAAAATATTTTTTCACCTTATTTTACTCATCAGCATGTAATGGGTAGTAGTAATAATAATAATAACAATAACATATCCAAAAGTAAATAACAATAAGATGTCACACAATTAAAACAAATTAAAAAAATTATCATAATTTTTTCAGTTGTAACTCATTAAAAGTCCATGGATTATGAAGAAAAAGGCTCAGAAAATTACATGTGATGTAACAGAATCACTTGAATCAACAGTTGTATGTAGTGATAAAAAATGAAGGAAAAAAAGAAAAAAAAAACAGTTCTTTAATATTGTTAATCCCTAGAACCCTATAAGATATGCACAATTTCAAATTGTATTATGTCCGAAAAACGAAATTTTACAGGTGAAGCAAGAAACTGATTACCCATAAACCTGGTAATTTTTTCCCAAATTGTTCAATACAAAGTTATTCTGTCTGGGGCATTCTTCTAGAAACACGAAAAAGTGATATCAATTTGCAATTTTATTCTTGAAATGAAAGAAAAATTTGTTGGTCTTGATATGCTTTGGTTCGATAATCTGTAAAATATATAAAGAAGAAAACACAATTATTCTTGGTATTATTATAGAAGAAAATGTTCCTGACACTGCCAGAATGGGGATCAGTAATATAATGAACTTTGGAAAAACTCCAAACAACCAACATCAAGTGTGTGTGTGTGTGTGTGTGTGTGTGTGTGTGTGGGGGGGGTGCCTGACACCATTTTTATCCAGCAGCCACCATGAATTTAGACACAAAGGAATTACAGACATCAGCTGTGAGTCGACACTGGTTACTCGGCAGATGCACCAATCATTGCACCATCAGGACACAGTGGTCAGCACATGGCACTGAATAGATCATTGGCCATCCTAGCCTTTTGTCCAAAAGAATAGACACCACTTGTATATAAATAGCCTTATGTCTGAAAGAACATAAGGCGAGGACAGTCAATGAGCTCTTCAGTGTGGAGGCACACCAGACCTCAGCTCTTAGGGAAATCGGTGAAATGCCTTGAGTAGTGGGGATAATGGGCAAGGGGCACTATATTCGTAGTGTGTGGATAGATTGAGAATTTGGATCAGACAGGAGGTGTGCAAGGGTAGTCCCTGTAGTTGCGATGACCACTGTGTCCACATGGTGCGAATTCGAATCCTGGTCCAGCACAAGTTTTCAACCTTTCTACTCACAGCCAATGTCTTTATTAGTAAAGTAATTATTTTGATGACCGATTTGAGTAAAATATGTTATCATCTTCGGATCTCCAACTTTACAATTCAGGTAATCTCTGCCTTGATACAACGCACTGATGGCGGAGGTTACATGAGCTGTGAAGTAGACGATCTGAAGATGGGAAAATAGTCTTACTGAAACAAGTCATTTAAATAAATAGTATACTAGTGTTCTTGGCCATTAGAAGTTTTCCTGAAGTTCATCATAGAAGAACACTAGCTTTAAATAAAAACTTTCCACAACAAAAGTTCTAATGCACAGTGAACTCATAACACCCCTCTAGTTGCCAACTGACTTTAATAAGTTTTATATCAAACTAATATGCTATTATTGAAAACCATGTTATTACACAATAAAAATATTGGAAATACGGAAGCGTCCGATCCCACCCGTCTGCTTTGACCCATGACGTCACAAATATGGCGGAAACAAAAACAAACACACACACTTTCCACAAGAAGCCTAAAGACACTAACGGGACAAGCCCGGGAAATGGGGTGTTTTGGGTGGGGGGCAAACTAAATATAAACAAATTTAGATGCCTTGCATAGCTACAACGTGTAAGTGAAGACAGCCATGCATGAATACCCACCCACCTCCCCAGGGGTCGTAACCCCTGCAACCCATAGAAGATAAAGATGCTTCAGTAGCTGATTAGTGCTTTTTGTCTTTAAAAAAAAAAAAAAAATAAAAAAAAAAAATCTCACGGGATAGAATGAACAGATCAGAAAGATAAATATAATAAACTAAAACAGAAATTCGAGGAAACAGATAATTAAAATAAGTAATAAGTGTTTTTAAATTAAAAAAAAAAAAAAAATCTCACGAGATAGAACGAACAGATCAGAAAAGTAAATAAAATAAGATAAAACAGAACTGGAGACAGCCACACTCAAACCAAACTCCACGCCGTCATGACGTCACACATGACAACACCCTTACGTCACGGGTCAAAGCCGACGTGTGGGATCGGACGCTTCTGTCGACCCAAAATATTACATTAACCATTTTTATAATTCACAATGTCTTTTTGCAATAATTATTTAATGATATGCGCCATTATTTAAATGCTTGTTTGTGTTATTATTCAACAAAATTGTTAGTCCAAAATCTAAATCTTATGGATAAAAGTATTGATTTATAGAATGTTCAGAATGGCCATTCTATTGGTTTCTCTTCAAATTTGATTCAGTGCTTCTCCTTCCAAGCAACCACAAGCTGACACATCAACTTCCTCATTGTCAGTTACCAAAGCAACTGATTCAATGATGTTACAACAGAAATCTGAATATCCTTTGCTCCTCCAATCAACCACCAAACATTTAGGCCTACATACTAAATTATTTTTTATGTCACTCTTCTTTGCTTCTCTAGCTCTACTGTCTACTGTTTAAGTTCATGGGCAAGTTTGTTTTTCTATACCTCTTTCGGCTTCTTCCTGAATTACCACCCACAGCGCTTTCTTCCTCCATGAGAGGAAAAGTTGTTTCCCTACACACAGTTCACAAGTAAAAGATACTGCCATTATTATACACATAGCATTGTCAAGAAAAGCATGCTCGTTGTTAGTATAACCAGCTAAGCAAAGTAACGAGGCCCTAATAAGCTTCACATAGTGTTTACAATAGACACAATACAATCTGAAACACACAATGCAGAGGACTGGATATGATTTGAAAAAACAGCTAGTTCTCAGCAGATACAATGTTTTTAGTGAATACAATTTGATACAATCTGACTTTAGAGCTTGAAAGAATGATTCAGAAGCAATGTAAAAAAATCATCAAACTTAATTTTGTCCATTGGTGTACATAACACAATTTGAAATGGTGCTCCTCATATAGGAAAAAAAAAATCACTTTTTTGATACAAGAAAGTTTTACTTTTACTGCATCTGTATCTGCTAAAATGGAATTTTATGGAGGCAACAAATATACAGATTTATTTGTTTGGTACAATAAATGTAGCCTACAGATACCTCTACATCAATAACTACATTAACATGTGACTTGAAATAATCAGTCATGGCAATTGCTGAAAGATATGAGAAGTAGTAGCCTACTTAGATCCAATAACATTGTTGAGTTACTACTGAAGACATCCATGTATTTCAGACAGTCACCCCACTCACTTATCAACGGAAACAATGAGTTGTAATTTTATTATATATGACTTTAAAATTCTTTCGCTTCTTACAATCTAGGACAATTGATGTTTGTTTCGAGACAATTTATTGAAAATTTTGCTAATACATACCTAAATTAACCTACATCTAAATATGGCAGTGGGAAGTACTTGGCTCCATACTGTCCTACACCTCATGCAGTGTGCCCTTTGTTGCTAGCCCCATGTAGACCTACTTGGTTATTTAAGATACATCAGAGACTTTTTTCTCCTTGTATGAACTGATGTTTGAAAAAAACTGTTAACCACTTGATATACCATGAAAGACTCCATCTAGGACTGTATAACGATAATCATAATGCCCTGATGAATTTCAGTACAGTACTACTTACGATTTTCCTTTTATGGGGGAGCGGGGGTCACACTCATTTAGAACTTTCCAAAAGAAATTTCTGCTAACTGACCATAAACTACAGTTCATTTATTTCACACAACCACTGTTTCGGCTTTACAGCCATTCTCAAGTGCATGTTCAAATGCTCACCTCCCTATATGACGTATTGTTTTCTTTGTGTGTGTGTGTGTGTGTGTGTGTGTGTGTGTGTGTGTGTGTGTGTGTGCGCGCGCGCGCGCGCGCGTCGTCCAGAAATATGTCTCTGTCAATGAAGATATGATGTGTACACAGTTCATATATACTGTAGCCTAACATTTGAACATGGACTTGCGAATGGCTACAAAGCCAAATCACGATTGTGTGAAATAAGTGCACGGTATCTTACAATGAAATGGTGAAAATTTTGTTGAAATTCTTAGGGTTTGTGTTTAAAGTTTTGATAAAATATTGCTATTGGTGATTTAAGAATGGAGAAACTTAAGTTTACTCTGCATATTTCCTCTCCATAATTGTACAAGTGCTATTTGTGGAAACTTGGTGTACATGGGCAGTATTTTCAGACTACAAAAAGTATGTTGCATAGGTCACAATAAGAAAAGGAGCAGCAGCACATCAATCACATTTGCAGGACAGAACTAATAATGAATGGTGATCAAATAAATATCGTTCGTTGTTAATACAATTTTATATTTACTTGAGTGACATGACAAGTTAAAAACACATACTGTCAACACATACTGTCAGTCTCAAGTCATCTACACAAATATCTCACCTTCACAAAACAATGTAACGTCTGTTAAGCTCTCGGATCGAAATAAGTTTCCAAATGTTGTTGCTAGATTGCTGCCAAAACTGTTCCACTTAAGACAGAACTGCTGCTGTGAATCCATTCCAGATGTTGTTTGGAATGTATCAGCTGGAATGGAAGAATGACATAACACAACACTTCCAATTTCAACGCATTAGAATAAATTAACTTCACTGTCAAATCAATATAACTCATTAACGTTGTCGTATAAAGTGCATACTATTTAAAAACTAGTAGCGTTTCCGGACATCGCGTATATGATTTACAACAGCACTACGAACACAGCGTGATACTGACAGACGCAAAATGATCAATAAAGTGATGGTAAATAACTACGAATGTAAATACGCACCTCCCTGCTGTTCTTCAGACTCACATGGGGAAGCCTAGCTCTAAAATTAGTATAGTGCAGTAAATGCACTTAGGCCTAAATAAATTTTGGTTCGTAACTGCGTTCCCAATAAACGAGGCCAAATCTAATTACTGTCAATGTATATATGTGCTACGTTCCGATTTTCTACATAAACATGTTTAACAGGTGTTTTTATACAAATCCAACATCGTTCAAGGTAAACCTTGCGCCAAATCATAAACATGCAACCATCTTGACACGATTCATGCAACACCAATGCTAAGATTCCATGTCCGCTGCAGGAGACTCCCGCAAAATTCACAATTTGCAATATTGTATAATGAGGTCCATATAATTTGCGCTTACGCGATAACACATATACGGCGTTGCATTTAATTTCTATTTATTTCAAATAATACCTGAGATAGGTCCGTTCAATATTTATAAATAACTTAATTTCTCTAACCCGTGCATAAAAAGAAATGTTGGTGTAGGCTACAGCCGGAAACAGTTGTGTACGAATTATGAAAAATTTCAGTACATCAGCTTAAGTCTTTGGAATAGGAAAGTAACTGCTGTGGCCTTACAATGAGTCCTGTTGACTTCCAGGGGAACGAATTATGAAAAATTAATTGTTTGGTAGCTTTCTATGTGTTTTTACTGTCGTAATAGCTCACTTTACACTATTGGCACTGGGCAGATATCGAAATTTCTCATACCTCCCTAGTGGCGAAAATGCGAAGTAAAGTTCTATACGTTAGTTCTTTTGCAGTGGAGGTGAAGGTGGGATTGGCGTAGAAGGAGTATAAGACGTAATACTAAGTTAACACAAGCATGATGAATATCGTATCTCGTGCGGGAAATTTAGCACCGTACCTAAAAGCAACATCGCAGGTTGTAGCACCTCAATTAAAGCTACCAGCTACGCCGGTTGCAATTTCATCTGAAAAGATTGTGACCCCAAGTCTGCCGAAGCGACGTACATGTTATTCTTTAAGCCAGACTTTACCCAAGGGTAATTTGAGGGTGTGTTCTGGCCCAACAGGTAAAACCGTAAATTATATTTGCTGCAATGTAGAATAAACCTTGATTCTCTGTTAATGTTGAGTGCTGACTTTGGTTTACAGTTACTACTCAAGTGAGATGTGCACACACGGATATTCAGGTTCCAGATTTCAGTGCATACAGAAGACATTCAGTAGCAGATGCAACAGTGAAGAATACGGACCCGGAAGCCCGAAAATCTTTTACGTACCTAGTAGCGGGAAGTAAGAATTTAAATTTGAGCTTTGATAGTCATCTAGATTTAGCAGTTCTGTGTCCAGTAACATATGTCTCCTGAAAGTAATTTTACGAGAATGGATTTAATAGTGACTTACGCCATGGTGTACTCTGTACACCTCAGTCGTACTTCTATTACAAACGCCTACCATCCTGGAGTGATACTTTCTGTGATGCTGTGCAGACATTAATAATAGTTAAAACTTGATTTTCCTTAACCACAGTATTCATGTTTAAAACAGCTGATGCCATTACTAGAGGGTAACTTTTGTTAGTATGAATAAAGTATCTTTGCATACGTGGGAAGAAGATACTAATCAAAAATTATTACTTTCAGCTGGTGCCATTGGAGGAGCATATGCTGCGAAGGCAATAGTAACCCAGTTTGTCTCAAGTATGAGTGCATCTGCAGACGTGCTAGCTTTGGCGAAAATTGAAGTGAAACTGAGTGACATCCCAGAAGGAAAGAGTGTTACATTCAAATGGCGAGGGAAGCCACTGTTCATCAGGCACAGGTATCTAGAACTGTGTGACTCTAGTTACAGCTCAGAGTATGGTTGTGATGTGTTAGGTAATGTTCTACAATGAGCAGTTGCACAAGGATTCTCTTATAATGTGTGATCTGCATCTAAGTGACTACATATAGCTCAGAGTAAGTACTTATTGCCATCTCAGTCTTAGCAATATGGCTATCGTGACATTACACATTCAGGATGCAGACAGACAAGAAGTCTCATATTACAAAGTGTAACTAAAATGATTAGAAGAACGACATGAAGTTAATGGGAATTTTCGAGTTTTGGATGGGAAAAAACAAAATGACATTCCCAATGTAAAATTCATTCCTACCCAAACAATAAATAATTCAGAACATCAGTAAGCCACAAAAATTGATGTTGGAAGTTTCATTTGGCCTATATATCTCATATGAAGACCACAATCAGCATAAAAGCTGGCATCAAAATTTTCACTTGGTCTTTGTAGCTCAAACAAAGTCCATGATATGGTTTAATTTCATATGGTTCCAGATGTGTATTGAAACCTTCACTTCACGTACATAGCTAGAACAAACTCCACAATATAAAAAACCAAAACTGATATATTTTCAAAAATTTAACTTCTATAAAATAGCCAGAGCAACCTCCATGATACGCACAAATCTTAAATAGTTTTTAACTGCAGTTTGTAACATATCATACAAATTCTTTATATATATATATATATATATATATATATATATATATATATATATATATATATATATATATATATATATATATATATATATATATTAAAAAAAGGTGTAAGGACAGTAATGTTTGACAAATTGTGTACCAGGAAGAAATAACTTAACAGTGCAGAAAATCTCCACTGCTTGGCAATTTGTATTGTTGAAAAATTAAAGCTGGAAAAACCACACACTAACCTGCTACAACATTTACTTGCAGCTACTTTTTTCACAAGAATATTGCCCAAAAAACTTCGTGAACATAAAGCTGTAAGTTCGCATTTTGTAGATTTATTAGATGTATTAGTAATAATTGACAAAAGAAGCAGACAAAGCAAAAGATATAGTCATTGTTACTGGACAAAAACTTACTCTAGATGATGTGGGATGATAGAGATGCTGTGCTAACTGAACCTTGAAGATGGTTCTGGTTTCGTAGCTTTGCTATGATGTCACCATCTGGGTTTGAAATTCTACGGACTATTATAGTGCCCATTTTTACAAAGGAAGCCACATGATTTCAGAAAATGAATCCTTGTGAAGCAAAGACTTAACCCTTTTTTTTTTCACATTTCAAAGCAAGCTAAATCTCAAGTAGTTGCAGTTTATGAAGCTTCAGTCGAACAATTAAAGGAATATGTATAGGTAATTCAGTTATGTTAATAGCACTATATCATACATTTAAGATTTTTATACACAGATTTAAATTATTCCAAATAACCATTTTCAACAAACAGAACGTCTTCCACCCCCGTGTCAGTGACCGTATCTACAATTGGAATCTGCCACATTTACTATTGACTCCTCTGTTAAGCACAGTTCCTCCTCTGCCTCAGAGAGAGAGAGAGAGAGAGAGAGAGAGACTGCTTATTGGTTGTCAAGCTTATTTAGAATGCAGAATGGTGGTTGCAGCTTAGCTTGTAGATAACATGACTAGTTTCACAGATAGCCCTGCCTTTGATTGGCTAGATGGTGATTGAGACCAGACTGGAGTAGGTGATGGTTGGAGGATGTATGCGACAGGTCTTGCATATAGCTAGGTCTATTACAGAAATATGAGCCATAAGGCAAGGGGTTGGGAGCATTGTGTAGAGAAGGACAAGGGTATTGTGAAGGTTGTTTGGTGGGCAGTGGCATACTACTTTGGGAGGGGTGGGAAGGGTAGTGGATAGGAGATTTCTCATTTCAGGGTACAACGAGAGGTTGTAGAAACCCTGGCAGAGCATGTAATTCAGTTGTTTCAGCCCTGGGTGGTACTGAGTCACAAGGGGAATGCTCCTCTGTGGCCAGACATGGGGTGGGATTTTGGGAGGTAGTGGGTGACTGGAAGGATAAGAGATGTGTTTTCGTACAAGGTTGGGAGGGCAAATAAAGGCCTCAGTGAGATGCTTGGTACCTTCCAAGAGGGACAGCTCGTCACTGCAGGTGTGATGTACACAAGTGGCTAGACTGTATGGATGGGACTTCTTGGTCTGCAATAGGTGGAAGCTGTTGAAGTGGAGATATTGCTGGTGGTTGACATGCTTTATATGGACTGAGGTATTGATGTGACCATCTTTGAGGTGGAGGTCAACATCAAGGAAAGTGGCTTGTTGGATTGAGTAGGACCAGGTCAAGGTCAAATTAATGGGGGAGAAGTTATTGAGTTCGTGGAGGAATGTGAGTAGGGTGTTCTCACCCTTGATCCGGATCACTAAGATGTTGTCAAGAATCTGAACGAGTTAAGGAGCTTGGGATTCGGGTGTTTAGAAAGGATTCCTTTATATGGCCCATGAATAAGTTGGCATAGGATGATGCCATGTGGGTGCCCATAGCTGCACACAAGATGTGTTTGCAAATAATGCCTTCAAAGGAGATAATATTGTTGGTGAGGGTGTAGTAGATCATGGCGACAAGGAAAGAGGTTGTGCATTTGGAATCTGTCAGGCATTGGGAAAGACAGTGTTCAATAGTAATGAGCAGGACACTGTGTGGTAAAGGAACTGGAACTGTAGTGTGTCTTTGGAGGAAACAGTTGTCTTTTGTATGGGAGGGTGGATTGCAGATAACAGGCTGGAGGTGTTGGTCAACAAGAGCAGAAAGTCACTGTGGGAACCCAGTAAAGGGCCTTATTGATGCATCTGGTTGGTCGGGTTTATGGATTTCAGGAAGATTAGATTATTACTTGTTCCATAGATCATGAATAAGACACTTCATAATGATGTGGAACGTATAATAATAATAATAATAATAATAATAATAATAATAATAATAATAATGATGATGATGATGATGATGATGATGATGATGATGATGATAACAGGTGTCTATACAAGATATTACATTACACAAAATATTACATGACAAATTTTTTAGGAGTTGCCATTCAGAAATTCTTTTAATTTCCTTTTAAATGCTGTATGGCTATGTCAGACTTTTGATGCTATTAGGTAAGTGACCAAAGACTTTTGTGGCAGCATAATTTACCCTCTTCTGAGCCAAAGTTAGATTTAACCTTGAGTAGTCTAATCTAGGAAGCATGTAGAAGGTAAGAGTTCAGGGAGTGGTAGGGGTGAGGAGAGATTAGACTCCAGGGAGAGGTTCTGGGATAGGCATAAGAATTTGAGGAGAGACTGAAGTTCCTACTGGATTTTTGGAATGGAGTCACTGTGGCAGGGTTTGTGGATGGATGCATCTGACAGGTGGCAGAGTCCTTCTGCCAGGTAATCCTTGCAGTTCAAAATAGCACTGGTGGAGCCTTTGTAAGCAGGTAGGATTATAAGGCCGAGATCAGTTTTTAGATGCTGGGTTGCGGTTCTTTCTGTAGATGTAAAGTTAATTTGCATGTTAAGGGGTTTGGGGAATGATGCTGAGGAAAGATTTGAGGTTAAGAAATTCTGCTAAGTTATCAGGGGTGATTTGGGAGCAGTGGGGGTATCACAGTTGTATGGAGAAGTGGACTGAGTCAGGCGGGGTTCAGTGTTGGTCTTTGGTTGACTCTGATTGGTAGGGTTGATGGCAGAAAAGTGTTTCCACTGTAGGGACTGGGAGAAGGAGAGGAGGTCTTTAACAAGTCCTTTATGATTGAATTTGAGTCAGGCAAAAGGTGAGGCCTTTGGAAAGGACTATTTCTGTGGGACTAAGGCTTTTGGAGGGAAAGGTCATTACTGTGTTTCAGGTCTGTTTTAGTTCTGGATTCTGGGAGGGAGTTTTTGAGGGCAGGGTATATTTAGTAGGTTTGTGAGACAGGGTTTGTCAGCTATGAGGGGATGTGGGTGGTTTTGCAGGTTATTGTAGAGGTGGACAGTGGTACTCCGAGGCGGGAGTAGGAAGTGAGCAGGCTGGAGAGTTTTTTGAGGTGGTATTGTGCATGTTGCTCTAGTTCATGGATGACGAGTTCAGTGTGTGTGTTTGGGATCCAGAACTTGGTTGCATAGCAGAATAATTTTATGGTTGGAGAGAAGTTATTGCAAGGAGGTATGAGTGTGATTGATGTGGTTTTGCAGGATTATGTTGGCGAGAGGTAAGGATTGGTGGAATTGGAACAAATGGAGGTTATTGTGGAAGGAAGGGTGGCAGAAATTTGAGATGAATTTGCATAGTGCTTTTTAAACACACAAGGATTTGTACTGCGATAAAATAATTAATAATATTGTTGTACAGTGCAGAATACAAATAAACATAAACAAGCATAACCTTGTTTATCTCTTTTTTTATTGTCTGTTCTTTGTTTGGTTCCTGAATAATCATCCAAAACCTGTAAATAATGGAAACCAAATCACTTTGATGTAAACAAAGATTCTGTACCACTGCCAGATTTCTTGTTCTCCAATTTTATTTTTCTCATGTCTGTTCGGAGCTAAAAGAGATCTTGGCTTCCTGTCCACATCACTGCTGCTGATAGTAAGCAACAGTGGTTTTATGTAGAGAGCCTTGCCCCACTTTTGTACTTTTATAACTGGCGCAACATACATTCTATTAGCGTGTAAGAAGTTGTACACTTCATTTTCAAAATGAGATACAATGTGCAGTGCAACATACGACAACTCGCAGCACTATACAAATTAGGGCAGAGCTTAAACAAACACTAGTTCTGTGTAGCCAATGAGAAACATTGTTACCTTTGATCCATACTGACACAAACGTGGAACACTTTCTATTCGTGATGTGTTGCAAATTCTTGATTCCAGAATTAGTGACAGAATTCAAAACAAGAACAGCTGCCAACATGAGTGACAAAAAAGTAGATATTCTTGGAGTAGTGAAGCAGCTTAAATCACTTAACAAAAGCAAGTCTTCCAGTCCAGACTGTACACCAGTCAGGTTTCTTCCAGAGTGCACTGATACAATACCTCCTTACAAACAATCATATACAACTGCTGGTTACCAGAGATCTGTACCCAAAGATGGGAAAGTTGTGCAGGTCACTTCAATATATAAGAAAGGCTGTAGGAGTAATCACTAAATTACAGGCTCATATCGTTAATGTTAATATGCAGTGGGATTTTGGAACATATAGTGTGTTCGAACATTGTGAATTAACTCGAGGAGAAAGTTGCTACTCGCTATACAGTGTACATGCTGAGTTGCGAAAGGCACAACAAAAAGATTCACACGATTATAGCTTTCGGCCATTTAAGGCCTTTGTCAGCAGTACACACACACACACACACACACACACACACACACACACACACACACACACACACACACACCTACACCTGCAGTCTCAGGCAACTGAAATCACACTGCCAAGTGTCCTTTTGTTGTGCCTGTCTGTGACTCAGCATCTCCGCTGTATCGTGAGTGGCAACTTTCCTTCTCATAATATTGTTACATTCCGTCCTGGATTTTCCATTGTTTTATCTTTACTTACATGAAGTGTTAGTGCTATTGGCATGGGATTTCAAATTGATTCCATATTTCTATATTTCCAGAAGGCTTTTGACACTGCACCACACAAGTGGCTTGTAGTGAAATTGCTTGCTTATGGAATACCGTTTCAGATATGTGACTGGATTCATGAGTTCCTGTCAGAGATGTCACAGTTCATCATAATTGATGGAAAGTGTTAAAGTAAAACACTTTCTTGCATTCCCCAAGCTATAGCATTGTAGGCCCTTTGCTGTAACTTGTGTATGTAAATGAGTTAGGAGACAATTTGAGCAACCGTCTTAGGTTGTTTGCAGATGGTGTCATTTATGACTAGTAGAGTCATCAGAAGATCAAAACAAATTGCAAAACGATTTACAAGAATATTTCTATGGTGCAAAAATTGGCAATTGAACCTAAATAACGAAAAGTGTGAGGTCGTCCACATGAGTGCTAAAACGAATCTGTTAAACTTTGGTTACATGATAAATCAGTCATATCTAAAGGTCATAAATTCAACTAAATACCCAGGAATTACAATTGTGAAACACTTAAATTGGAAGGAACACACACAAAATTTTGTGAGGAAGACTAAGCAAAGACAGTGTTTCATTGGCAGGACACTTAAGAAGTGTAAGAGATCTACTAATGAGACTGCCTGCAGTATGCTTATCCATCTTCTTTTAGAATACTGCTGCACAGTGGGATCCTTACCAGTTAGGATTGACAGAGTACATCAAGAAAGTTCACAGGAGAACAGCACGTGAAATAGGAGAGGGAGTATCGCTGAAATGGTATAGGGTTAGGTGTGGACATTATTAAAACAAAAATGCTTTTGCTGTGGCGAAATCTTCTCGTAAAATTTCAATCACCAACTTTTTCCTCCTAATGCAAAACTACTTTGTTTTTTCATGCTGACCTACATAGGGAGAAACAATCATCATAATAAAATTGGGAAATCAGAGCTTGCATGGAAAGATATAGGTGTTTGTTTTTTCCACGTGCTGTATGAGATTGGAATAATGGAGAATTATCATTAAGGTTGTTCAATGAATCTTCTGTCAGGCACTTACATGTGATTTGCAGAGTATCTATGTAGATAGAGATGTTGCAAAACCTGTTTCAAACTCAGTGTAAACAACCTTAAGGTACACAAAACTAATTGGTATTTTGTGGGATTCACACAGTGCATCTTTCAGAGATGTTTTTAAGCAATTTTGAATATTGACCACATTTTCATATTATTGAATCACAGTAGGAATTAGCTGCTCAGATTCGTAATCCTGAGAGAAATGATCTACAATATGCACTAGTGGGCCTGACTTCACCACAGAAAGAAGTGAAACCCACAGTTATAAAATTCTTTGATAACCTACCCATAGAAATAAAATGTATACCAGCAGCAGTAGTGTCCAGATTACAATTAAGGTTTTTGTTCCTCAATGAGTCTGAATTATAGTAGAGGGACATGACAGAGCAGAGCTGTGCATCGTGCAGCTGCTGCAATGCTGCTTCATGTCTAGTTATAGTGGGGCATGAGCCCAGTAGCCAGTAGGCTCACTTCACTGCTTCATCAGCAAAAGCACAAGCCGGCCGATCTGCAGTCTTTCTCCAACAATTTTAAAGAAACTACTAGGTAAAAAAAATTCTCATGCATCTTAAGGATTTATTAGACAGTTTCGTGAAGAGCTGTTTATTGTTTCATTAATCATTGCGATATTTCAAAATTTAGTAGCCTACTGTGAGAAAGCTGACTGGTTTGCATTGACACATAGATGTTGCTATGAATTTGCATTTGGTGCTTGTTAAGTCACATGTTGCTGCATACCAAATGTTGTTGACATATTGAAATATTGTTTGATCTTGGAATGGCATCTATAACTTACTCCATTCTTGAGGAAATTGATCATATATGATGCACCCATTGATCATATATGATGCACCCATAAAGCAAGAATCAAACATTCGTAACACCTGTGAATCTCGTAAACAGTATGAATTAACGAAACAAGATTTGGGCAAACAATAGTGCTCAAAGATGAGAGTATGTTGCCATTTGGTTGCTGTACAAAACTCCCTTATCTTATGTGATGTACAAATAAGTACAGCTTTCTTTTATTTAACTTTTCCAACAGAATAATGTGTCTTCTTAAGGGTCATCAACAGTTAATGAAACAAGAATTGTTAAAAGTTCCTGGAGACCAGAAGTAGTTTTTTGAGACATAGCTCTATATTCACAATAGGATTCGCAACCATTATAAGAAATGTGGAGTCAACTACCAAAGTGTTGTGGGATTGCCTTCAGCCACTCCACATGGAGTGTGTGTTCTGCAGATGAGCTTCTAAATACTATAAAATATTTATAGAACTTACAGAAACATTCAAATGAATTGGTGATGTTCATAGAAACCGCATTCATCTAAAATGTACAGAAAATTCTGGTATGATGTCTTATGGTTATAGGCATTTTCATTCAATTGTACTACAAGCGGTTACAAATAGTCATTGGGAAAGTCATTACAATCTACAGGGTTATTACAAATGATTGAAGCGATTTCACAGCTCTGCAATAACTTTATTATTTGAGATATTTTCACAATGCTTTGCACACACATACAAAAACTCAAAAAGTTTTTTTAGACATTCACAAATGTTCAATATGTGCCCCTTTAGTGATTCGGCAGACATCAAGCCGATAATCAAGTTCCTCCCACACTCGGCGCAGCATGTCCCCATCAATGAGTTCGAAAGCATCGTTGATGAGAGCTCGCAGTTCTGGCACGTTTCTTGGTAGAGGAGGTTTAAACACTGAATCTTTCACATAACCCCACAGAAAGAAATCGCATGGGGTTAAGTCAGGAGAGGGTGGAGGCCATGACATGAATTTCTGATCATGATCTCCACCACGACCGATCCATCGGTTTTCCAATCTCCTGTTTAAGAAATGCCGAACATCATGGTGGAAGTGCGGTGGAGCACCATCCTGTCGAAAGATGAAGTCGGCGCTGTCGGTCTCCAGTTGTGGCATGAGCCAATTTTCCAGCATGTCCAGATACACGTGTCCTGTAACGTTTTTTTCGCAGAAGAAAAAGGGGCCGTAAACTTTAAACCGTGAGATTGCACAAATCACGTTAACTTTTGGTGAATTGCGAATTTGCTGCATGAATGCGTGAGGATTCTCTACCGCCCAGATTCGCACATTGTGTCTGTTCACTTCACCATTAAGAAAAAATGTTGCTTCACCACTGAAAACAAGTTTCGCACTGAACTCATCCTCTTCCATGAGCTGTTGCAACCGCGCCGAAAATTCAGAGCGTTTTACTTCGTCATTGGGTGTCAGGGCTTGTAGCAATTGTAAACGGTAAGGCTTCTGCTTTAGCCTTTTCCATAAGATTTTCCAAACCGTCGGCTGTGGTACATTTAGCTCCCTGCTTGCTTTATTCGTCGACTTCCGCGGGCTACGCGTGAAACTTGCCCGCACGCGTTCAACCGTTTCTTCGCTCACTGCAGGCCGACCCACTGATTTCCCCTTACAGAGGCATCCAGAAGCTTTAAACTGCGCATACCATCGCCGAATGGAGGTAGCAGTTGGTGGATCTTTGTCGATCTTCGTCCTGAAGTGTCGTTGCACTGTTATGACTGACTGATGTGAGTGCATTTCAAGCACGACATACGTTTTCTCGGCTCCTGTCGCCATTTTGTCTCACTGCGCTCTCGAGCGCTCTGGCGGCAGAAACCTGAAGTGCGGCTTCAGCCGAACAAAACTTTGAGTTTTTCTACTTATCTGTAGTGTGTCGTGACCATATGTCAATGAATGAAGCTACAGTGAATTTATGAAATCGCTTCAATCATTTGTAATAGCCCTGTGTGTTGAAGAATATAGGAAGGAAAGTGATTGCGGTAGATTTAATTATTCTAGTGTATTTTGCTTGATGCAAGAAGGGGTGCTTAGTATATCAGCACTCTCTCCATTACCAAAGATATCAGTTGTATTGCCTTTTGTGTTCATTGAAGACAAGGCATAGCCAGTGTTGAGGCATTTTGTCAAATCTTGCAATCGGCGGATTTTAAATCGGGGAAAAAATATTTCAACAAACGCTTTTCCAGACCATGGCAATTGATGTGTTTTTTGAATAATGAGCAGTAAGTGTAGCATATTTTTTAAGCCAACAGAAACTTCACCCAAATTTGCTGCTGATATTGTGAAATGTACGTGTTCTCCACAACAGTGGCATTGACGTAGAAGGATCCCCGAGTTGCAGTGAGCGGCATATGGTATAAACTGGGTGTTCTGTGCAGGGCACTTATCATAAAGGATGAAACTATTAAGAGAGGTTCAAATGAAGCTATTAACTGAGACTTTGAAAAACTTTTTCTCACATGGTAAAAGATGGTTTTTGTGTAGTTATCAGCTATGCTACTTTAATTTTGTTACCCTCTTGTTTTAAGACAATGAAAGATATCAGAGATTAAGGAAATGTATTCTGCACATTTTAAAAAGATATTTCTGCCATTCGACAGTACACAAAGTCTTTATTTCACGATCTACATTTCGGCCTTAGGCCATTTTCAAGTGTCAGTGTCAAAAATCATCAGATTTGCGTTGTTGGAAATGCACATCAAGTTACATGTATAAACCAGTCGTATTGTAAGTCAGTATGACAAAATGTCTGTGACACACAAAAAGGCTGGAAACTTCTATGTCTGCCAAATATAGTGAAGCTGTGATGTAAATTAGACATATCCTAAAAGTGGGTATACATTTCATTTGAATTGATGTTTACGTATAATGAAATGAAGCTTACACCCATGCTTTGAATGTAATGTACATCACAGCTTCACTAAACTTGTCGGTTATGCAAGTTTCCGGCCTTTTTATGTAACACTGGTATGTTCACACACTAATATAACCCGATACGTATTTTTCAACCGTAACTTGTGTTTCACACAAGTCAGATGATTTTTTTATGTTGTGACACTTGAAAATGGCCTAAGGTCATAAACTAGATACTGAAATGAATGCATTGTGTTCTGGTCTTCAGCCCAGAGACTGGTTTGATGCAGCTCTCCGTGCTACTCTATCCTGTGCAAGCGTCGTCATCTCCGAGTAACTGCTGCAATGTACATCCGTCTGAATCTGCTTAATGTAAGCATCTCTTTGTCTCTCTCTATGGTATTTCCTCTCCACACTTCCCTCCAGTACTAAATAGGTGATCCTTAGATGACTCGGAATGTATCCCACTAACGGATTCCTTCTTCGAGTCAAGTTGTGCCACAAACTCCTCTTCTCCCCAATTCTATTCAGTACCACCTCATTAGTTACGTGATGTATTCATCTAACCTTCAGAATAGTTTTGTAGCACCACATTTCGAAAGCTTCTATTCTTTTCTTGTCTACACTATTTATTGTCCATACCTCACTTCCGTACAGGACTACACTCCATACAAATACTTTCAGAAAAGGCTTCCTGACACTTACATCTACACTCGATGTTAACAAATTTATCTTCTTCTTAAACACTTACCTTGCCATTGCCAGTCTATATTTAATATCCTCTCTATTTTGACAATCATCAGTTATTTTGCTCCCCAAATAGCAAAACTCATCTACTACTTTGTCTCATTTCCTAATCTAATTCCCACAGTACCATCCGATTTAAATACGACTACAATTCATTATCCTCGTTTTGCTTTTGTTGGTTTTCATCTTATACCCTCCTTTCAAGATGCTGTCCATTCCATTCAACTGCTTTTCCAGGTCCTTTGCTGTCTCTGACAGAATTACAATTCCATCGGCAAACCTCAAAGTTTTTATTTCTTTCCTTGGATTTTAATTCCTACTCCAAATTTTTCTTTTGTTTCCTTTACTTCTTGCTCATTACACAGATTGAATAACATCAGGGATAGGCTACAACCCTGTCTCACTCCCTTCCCAACCACTGCTTCCCTTTCATCCCCCTCGACTCTTATAACCGCCATCAGCTTTCTGTACAAATAGTAAATATTCTTGCGCTCCCTGCATTTCACCCCTGCCACCCTCAGAATTTTAAAGAGAGTATTCCAGTCAACTTTCTCTAAGTCTACAAATACTAAAATTGTAGGTTTGCCTTTCCTTAATCTATCTTCTAAGATAAGTCGTAGGGGCAGTATTGCCTCACATGTTCCAACATTTCTAAGTAACCCGAACTGCTCTTCCCTGAAGTCGTCTTCTACCAGTTTCTCCATTTGTGTATAAAGAATTCGTGTTAGTATTTTGCAACTGTGACTTGTTAAATTGATAGTTCGGTAATTTTAACACATGTCCAACACCTGCTTTTTTTTGGATTGGAATTATGATATTCTTCTTGAAGTCTTGAGGGTATTATGCCTGTCTCGTACATCTTGATCACCAGATGGTAGGGTTTTGTCATGGCTGGTTCTCCCAAGGCCGTCAGTAGTTCTAATGGAATGTTGTCTACTCCCGGGGCCTTGTTTCTGCTTAGTTTTTTCATTGCTCTGTCAAAGTCTTCACACAGTATCATATCTCCCATTTCATCTTCATCTACATCCTCTTCAATTTCCATAATATAGTCCTCAAGTACATCGCCCTTGTATAGACCCTCTATATACTCCTTCCACCTTCCTGCTTTCCCTTCTTTGCTTAAAACTGGTTTTCCATCTGAGCTCTTGATATTCATACAAGTCGTTCTCTTTTCTCCAAAGGTTTCATTAATTTTCCTGTAGGCAGTATCTATCTTATCCCTAGTGATATATGCCTCTACATCGTTACATTTGTCCTCTAGCCATGCCTTCTTAGCCATTTTGCACTTCCTGTCAATCTCATTTTAGAGGAGTTTGCACTCCTTTTTGACTGTTTCACCTACTGCATTTTTATATTTTCTCCTACCATCAATTAAATTCAAGATCTCTTCTATTACCCAAGGGTTTCTACTAGCCCACGTCTTTTTACCTACTTGATCCTCTGCTGCCTTCACTACTTCATCCCTCAAAGCTACCTATTTTTCTTCTACTGTATTTCTTTCCCCCATTCCTGCCGTTTGTTCCCTTATGCTCTCCCTGAAACTCTGTCCAACCTCTCGTTTAGTCAGTTTATCCAGGTCCCATCTCCTTAAATTCCCACCTTTTTGCAGTTTCTTCAGGTTTAATCTACAGTTCATAACCAATAGATTGTGGTCAGAGTCCACATCTGCCCCTGGAAATGTCTTACAATTTAAAACCTGGTTACTAAATCTCTGTCTTCCCATTATATAATCTCTCTGATGCCTTTTAGTATCTCTAGGGTTCTTCCAGGTATACATGCTTCTTTCATGACTCTTAAACCAAGTGTTAGCTATGATTACGTTATGCTCTGTGCAATGAATGCAGTATATACAGTCAAAAGGCATAAATATCTTTCCAAAAATCTCTTCTGTACTTGTTTGTACATCTGTTGCTGCCTGATCAGATAACTTGTCTAAAATCAATTGTGATCTTAGTTGTTTCACTAGTCCCATAAAGGGCACTGTGTAAAAACAACTGTACCAAGGCTTCCGCTGGTGCTATTTTCCCAGTAGTACAACGATAGCAAGACAAATTCCAGAAATAATATTGACTCTGCTACCCACAGCAACAGCCAAATGCTGCTGGTGTTGTCCAAACACACCCGGAGTCACTTGAATGTTCTACTCGCAGCTCTGTGAAACAAACACATTGGATTCCCTCGGCACCGCTCTGCACTGCTCTGCTGATTTGCCTTGCTTGCTGCACCGCTATGATCATGTGCACTGACTGTAGTGTAACGACGTAAGTTTCTTATAAATGATTTTCTTTCGACATATGACCATGTGCAGACTTCGTCACCTACGTCAGTTACAACCCACTTCAAAATTCTTTATATTCTTTTTAAATTGTCTCAGAATGGTTCTTAACGAAACTGTAAAACATCATTTGAGTCGTATGCACAGAATTACGTCACTCGGGCCAACTGGTTTGCGTAAACTTTTTCAATTTTAGATGTCGTTTGTTTCTCCTCAGAAATTATATTGATACACGTTATCTGATTTAATCGATAATAGAACCACATTGAATAAACTTTTTGAGATTCAAAGTCGCGATGAACGCTGTCAAAATCCAATAATCTTGTCAAATATATTATTAATTCATTCACATAATTCTTCATAAATAAATCCTCGGAACACGTATTTCAACTTTAGTAGCATCCACTAGTTTATTATCTTCCTACATACAGACGTGAACCTGAGCCTTGACAAGACAAAACTAACATTTTCAATTAGATTAAACTTCCTATGATATCCTTGTTGTACAAAACATTACAAATTCTCAATTATTTAATTTTTAGAAGCACGACGCAACAGCTCGGTTTCAGGATCTTCTGTTGCTCTTTGGCTGTCGACCCGCGACGTATAGTGGCCAGCAATTTTCTCTCCGGTCCCGGCAACGAAGATGCTGTCTCCGTTCGTTGCGCCGCCCTCTCCGTAGATGAAACATTAAAAAAATACAAAAACTTTAGACATTTCACAACCATTACAAATATTACAAAAATACATAAACAAACTAAATTAAACTTATATTCACCTGCAAACTGGGCTGACACTGGTGGATGGGTGACGCTTCAATTTCGTTCCACTACATACCCCACCCACAAGCTCAGTTTGTCGGGTTTTAACCGAAAATAAAGCTTTTTCTATATACAATATTTAACTGTTAATACATTTTCCTCACATTTTACGTACTCTAGAGTCCTTGCTCTTAGATAGATTTAATCCTTTTACTACGATATTATTGTGACTATTTGTCGTTTACTCTTAATTGTGCTATTACGGTAATTCATAACCGAATATATGGAGATTACTCCTTTTCATTTAATAGTTGCTAGTAAATACTAATTTAGTACATTCTTTAATGTTGTTACATTAGGACAGAGCGTTCAAATTGTGATAGATTAGTTTGTTTTATTCATTTACTAGAGTTATTCTTTCAAAAAATGTATATCACTAATAAGTTTCTCACAATAACTAATAGTACTATTTACTTTACGCCATTCTTTTCCCTAATGCTTTATTTATGCCTGAGGTCAAGAAGAAATCAAGGAAAACTTTCTTTAGAATCTCGGCACAGCTTTCTTTACCTTCGGACACCCTGTTGGGTAATGGCAATTTATTTAGGAGAAACAAGAGAGAGAGAGCCCCGTTTGGTGTGTTCTATATTAACACTGTTACAAATCTCTATTAAAGGCACTCTGCTATGTTCTCGTTTGCCATATAGCTCTGGACGCCCATGGTCCCTAAAATAAATAACCATCCCCTTTGGTTCCTACTGTCTGAGTAAATATAAAAATATACAAAATTCCTTCTGACCTAATAACAAAATTTCTTCTGTATAAATCCCCTTTTAGTTACCTTTCTCTTTTTGAAGTATCGGTAGATTATTGTAGAACACTTGTTTAAGCTTCCTGTCATTTCTTTAAAATAACACGTAAATATCACGAAAAACTTCACATGAATAAACTGAACGCTCTTCCGTATGTAAGATATACTAAATCTGCTTGTGCGTGCGTGTGCGCGCGCGCGCGCGCGCGCGCGCGCGTGAGTGAGTGCGTGCGTGCGTGCGTGCGTGCGTGCGTGCGTGCGTGCGCGCGAGTGAGTGCGTGCGTGCGAGTGTATACCCGTCCTTTTTTCCCCCTAAGGTAAGTCTTTCCGCTCCTGGGATTGGAATGACTCCTTACCCTCTCCCTTAAAACCCACTTCCTTTCGTCTTTCCCTCTCTTTCCTGATGAGGCAACAGTTTGTTGCGAAAGCTTAAATTTTGTGTGTATGTTTGTGTTTGTTTGTGTGTCTATCGACGTGCCAGCGCTTTCGTTTGGTAAGTCACATCATCTTTGTTTTTAGATATACTATATATTAACTTATTTAGGAATGAAGGGTTTCATTTCCTCAACACTATATAATCCTTTAATTACACCTGATGAAGGTTCCATAAGAAGTAACGCTTTGGGATGTACAACATATGGACCTTCAAAGATAAAGAAGAATTTTCTACATTCCTTATTGATCTTCGAACTTTTAGGATGAGATCGTACTAACACAAGATCTCCTACCTGAAATGAGGGTTCTATGGCATGTTGATTGCAACTTTTAATTCTCCGTTCAGCATTTTTAACAATCTGTTCGCAAACTTTTTCGTCTGGCATGCATTGTTGGATCTCATTTACTGGTGGCCAAGGTAGAGCAGCTAGTAAAGGCTCACCTATAATTCGTTTGCCTAAAATTTCTATAGGTGATAATCCCGTCGTTAGGTGAGGCAATTCATTTAATATCTTTTCGAATTCAGGCATTAGTTTGGCCCACCGAGTATGTTTATGTGCGCAATAAGTTCTACATAATCGTCCTAATTCTTTCATGACTCTTTCTACTAAATTACTTTGAGGGTGATATTTCGAAATTATGACATGTTTGATTCCATATTGTTTTATTGTATCTTGAAACTTTTGGCTAATAAAGGCACTACCGTTGTCAGACATAAGTCGTTTAGGAATGCCCCAGTTAACAAAGTAATTTTGGGTGACACAGCGTATAACGCTTGCTGTATTCGCTCGTTTCAAAGTATATAGCTTCACATGTTTGGACCAACATTCCATTACAACAAACACATAAGTAAATCCTCCTGAACTGCGAGGCAGAGGGCCGAAAAAATCTAATGACAGTAGATCCCACAGACCTCGAGGAATTACAGCATATAATTTATAACGCTTAGATTTGTTATTAACTTTAACCTTTTGACAGGTTTCACAAGCCCTAATAATACTTCTCACAATACGGGACATATTTTTGAAATAATAATACGTCGTTAGATGTTTAATACATTTATGAATTCCGAAATGCCCGTAACCTTCATGATTATAAGTAATTAACTCATACACAACAGTTTTCGGAATGCAGATTTTCCATCTCTGGTGTTCCCTCTGTGCTTTCCAATACAAGAAGTCGTTGAAATATAACCACACACCCCGGGTGTTAACTGTTTCGTCCCCATTATTAAGGCTTTGTATAAGGTCCCTATATTGATCATCATTTCTTTGATTGCGTCTAATAGCAGTTACTATCCGTTTAACCTTACGTTCGTTCTCCTGAGTTAAAAGGAAATAAACATGGTAATTTGTTCCTGGTTCTTCTGCAATGTTAATATTGTCCATTCCTACTGGAAGTCTCGACAAAGCATCCGAAACTACATTCTGAGATCCTTTTATATACCTAATTTCGTACTGAAATTCTTGCAAGCATAATACCCAACGTAATAGTCTACGGTGAAGTAACCAACAATTGTTCAAAAAGATTAAAGCCTGATGATCAGTATATACAATTGTTTTTCTTCCCATTAATAATCCTCTAAATCGTTGAAAACCCCATACCACTGCGAGAGCTTCCTTCTCGGTTACAAAATAATTTCTTTCATGTTTATTTAAAGTTCTACTAGCGAATCCAATAGGCCGATATAATCCCTTTTCATTGGTCAGATCACCTTGAAATATTACGCAAGACACACCATAATCAGAGGCATCCGTACACGTACAAAAGTCCTGATTGAAATCTGGATGGTATAACATTTTGGCTTCTGTTAACGCTCCTTTTATCTTCTTAAAAACTTCCTCTCCCTTTTTTCCCCAGAGCCATACTGACTTCTCTTTTAATAAATCCAGTAATTTAGGATTAACAATATCCTGCCCTGGAAGAAACCTTCTCAGAAATCCTACCATTCCTAAGAATGATTTCAGTTGTTTCCGATTTCTAGGACTCGGGCATCGAGCAATAGCTTCAATACGTGCTGGGTCTGGCCTAATACCTTTACTGTCCACTATATGCCCCAAAAATCTCACTTCCTCCTTTCCGAAGTAAGACTTAGATAATTTTAACGTAATTCCTCTGTCAATTAAACGGTCAAACAATTCCCGTAATATCGTTACGTGTTCTTCCCACGTTTTAGTGGCTACCAAAATATCATCTACATATAAAATAATCTTTTGTAACAATTGCTGACCCAAAGCAGAATCTAACGCCCTAATTAAAGTTGACACTGATATATTAAGTCCAAAAGGTAAAACTTGGAACTGATATGATCTGCCTTCAAAAAGAAAAGCCGTATATTGCCGTGAATCCGGGTGTAATATTACTTGATGGTAGCCAGCAGTTAAATCCATTGTACTCATATAACGAGAACCAGCAATCTTAAGAAGTATGTCCTCCATAGGAATAGGTCTGTCTCTTTCCATCTCTATAATTTTATTTAATTCACGGGCATCCAGAACCAGTTGTACCCCACCAGTAGCTTTCTTAACTACCCACAAAGGACTGTTAAAAGCGCTACATGATCATTCGATAATGTTTTGTTCTAGCATCTTACTTATTTCTCTACTAGCCGATTCTTTGAATTGTACCGGAATAGAATAAGGTTTCTTAAAGAATGGTTTTTGATCTTTAATCTTAAGTTTACAAACGTACTCTTTAATTCTCCCCGGTTCATCTGAGAAGACGGCTCTAAATTCTAACAACAAAGATTCCAACTCTTCCTTTTCTTGTTCGGATAGACAAATCGTAGAATAACATTTTTCTTTCACTTCGGTTTTGATACTATTACCAGCCTCACATCGGTATACTTCATATTCAGGATCACTAGAATCTGTTAATAGGTTCATGGTCTGTGTGTACTTAATCTGTAAGGATTCATAGCAATTTTCAGGTACTCGATTATCAGAAAGCCTCACTTTAAAAGCACATGCCTCCTTATGGATGGTTAAGGAAGAGTCTCTAAAATCTAATATAGCTTTATATTTACATAGCCAATCCATACCTAAAATTATGGCCACATTTAAGTTGGCTACGACAAGTACAGAGTGAGCGATTAATTGTTTAGCGATTTCAAAAGTTAAATAAACTTCCTCAGTAATATTTTGACTTCTTTTACCAGTAACTCCTATAATTTTCACTCCAGTTACAGGTAAGGTTGGGAAATTCCAATATTTTCTTTTAAGCTGAAATAATTCTTTAGATAAAATACTTACTTCGCTACCCGAATCGATTATAATATTTACTTCGGTATCTTTAATATAACCTTTAATAACGGGTTTATAGGTTATATTCTCCCTTATCTGATTGTCTTCCTGAAGTAAATCTTGTTGCCAATCACCTTCCTTTTGGCAGCTTAATAATAAATTGCAATTGGGTCTTGTATAATCTCGACTAACAGTTCCCTTTAGTTGACCCGTACTAAAGGACTTAACCAGTTTTCCGAACTTTCTATGATAACGTCACCTACAACTTGACCTTCATTAATTACTTGAGGATGATTTATCTCATTATCGTTATTGCGTAATTTCCGCATTTTAGAGTTATTACCATGATTTTGTTGGCTCTCTTTATCTTTAGATTGACGTTTTATATAACAAAACCGGCTATGATTATTGTTGTTAAATTTTCGTGGTTCTGAATTATTATTATTTCGAGGATTGTCATTTCTACCAAATCTAAATTTCTCGTCTTCCCTTTCTCTGTTAAGTAATCTAACTGTTCTAAATATCCTAATAATTCGCAAGGTTGTGACCATTCTCTTTCTATCATTCTTTCCTTTACATAATACGGTAACCTACTAATTAGGACTCGTATTAGGTGACTTTCAATAATTGGTTCTTCAATTAATTTAGCACGGTTTAAATACCATTCGAAATAATTCCTATAACCTCCCCACCATTTAGAATATGGAGGAGGGTTTAACAACTCTAAAGTTAAGTGTTGTTGTTTTCCTCTTGACCAATAATTTTGTTTAAACTGCTTAACAAAATCATCCCAGTCCCTAAATTCAGTTCTATGCAGTACTGCCCATTCCGCAGCTTCTGCTTCTAAATGTCCTATTACAAATTGAATCCGTTTTTCATTACTCCATTTAGGAGATAATGAAGTTTCAAAAGCTTTTATAAAGATTATAGGGTGAAGTTCGCCTCCTGGTTTGAACACAGGAAATCGACTTGCTACATTTGAATTTGCCGTTATATCATCCCAACATTCTGCGAGAGACATAGTTGGATTTCGTTTAGATTGCAGAGACAGAGTTGCATCGGATTGACTTGCCGTGATTTCTTTATTCGTATTGTTGTCGTCCGCGCTAGCAAACTCGATGCGACTGTTGTCTCTGATTACTTTATTGCTTCTACTACTTGAAATGTTTTCATTATTATCTAATTCCGATAACCGTTTAGTAATTTCCTGTATTCGCATTTCTGTATTGGATACGCGATTAGCTAATATCGATTCTTCACTGTGTTCACGATGTGAACGCTCTGTACCTTCGTCAATGTTATTATCTTTGGCAGTCTCAAGGTTACTGCATATTTCAGTAATTAAAAATTTCATGTTTTCTATTTCGGTATGATCTTTTTCTACTCGATGAGTTAATATCTCTAATTCTACATTATCTATTTAAGAAATCTCTACAGGTCTGGTAGAAACCTCTTTAATAGATTCTAATAATTCTCTAAGAACAGTTTCTGTTTGCATAGAAAATTCATCTCGTAACTTATCGCTATTTCTCTCTATTTCATTTACAGCTAAGACACTGACATTATCTAGTCTCTCGGTTAAGTCAGTAAAATCATTTCGCATGCGAGCTTTTTCCTCAGGCGATTCCTGAATATGTTCTTCTAACCTTTTACAACTATCAGCAATCTTATTACTAAGTCCTACTAGTTTTTCCTGCATTTCAACTTTAGAAGCCTCTATTTTATCACTTAATTATTGACTGGTTTCATTAAGATATTCCTGTAACCTGTCTGTAGATATTTTTAGCTCCCCTTTTAATCTAGCAGTAGATTCCTTGTTAGACTGTTTTAATTCCTGTTTTAATCTAGCAGTAGATTCTTCGTTAGATTGTTTCAATTTAGTGATCGCCCTAAAAAGGGATCTCATGCTCCTATTGGACATAGATTGCTCTTTGTCTGACATTTCACTTCCCGACATTATTGTAAGATATTAACTAGTTACACACGCAGACTTGTAATCAACAATCCTGTAAAAGCACACTCCCTATGAACAACACTCCACTTCCAACTTGAAACAAACTCACCGGACACTAATATTGTAGTTTGTAGTTCTCGGTGATCAGTATGCTGGTATGGGCTGCAGAAGTAACAGCCGTCGATGCAGCCGCTGAGATGCTGCAACCCCACTTCCGCAACTGGCAGGACGCTGAGTCGAACACCGGAGACGTCAGAAATTATATTGATACACGTTATCTGATTTAATCGATAATAGAACCACATTGAATAAACTTTTTGAGATTCAAAGTCGCAATGAACGCTGTCAAAATCCAATAATCTTGTCAAATATATAATTAATTCATTCACATAATTCTTCATAAATAAATCCTCGGAACACGTATTTCAACTTTAGTAGCATCCACTAGTTTATTATCTTCCTACATACAGACGTGAACCTGAGCCTTGACAAGACAAAACTAACATTTTCAATTAGATCAAACTTCCTATGATATCCTTGTTGTACAAAACATTACAAATTCTCAATTATTTAATTTTTAGAAGCACGACGCAACAACTCGGTTTCAGGATCTTCTGTTGCTCTTTGGCTGTCGACCCGCGACGTATAGTGGCCAGCAATTTTCTCTCCGGTCCCGGCAACGAAGATGCTGTCTCCGTTCGTTGCGCCGCCCTCTCCGTACATGAAACATAAAAAAATACAAAAACTTTAGACACTTCAAAACCATTACAAATATTACAAAAATACATAATCAAAACTAAATTGAACTTATATTCACCTGCAAACTGGGCTGACACTGGTGGATGGGTGACGTTTCAATTTCGTCCCACTACATGACCTGCACTGGTTTGTTTCATCAGTGTTGCTCTGCTCACAATGCCTCGCTGCTCTGCTCTGGTCATGCCATGCAACTCCACTTAACCGCAGCCTGACTCCTACATAATAGAGGTTTCTTGATTAGAAGTAGTCAGTTAGAAACTGTTAAATGTCCAGTATATATGTAACATAAGTTGCTCTATTTGCCTATAATTATGTGTAAATTTTGTCAAATTGACATAGTATTTATCACAATATTTATGATGCGTTTAACTACCTGTTTTGTGTTTGTCTTTCCCAGGACGGCAGAAGAAATTCAGCAAGAACAGAGTGTAAATGTAAGCACACTAAGAGACCCTCAGCATGATAATGAAAGAGTGCAGAAACCAGAATGGCTGGTTGTACTTGGAGTGTGCACCCACCTTGGCTGTGTACCCATTGCCAATGCAGGTAAGGTTTTAGCACATATTTTGTTAACATTGTTTTTATTGTCATTTGGGACTGAAATGATACTGTAGCAGGTTCATTGCTCTTACTTACAAGGAGGGCACAACTTGGGAATTCAGATTGGAATGAGTCTTGGTTGGCGTGTGGTTTACCTAAAGGATGCTATCCTGTAGGAGTAATAAAATACCCTTGCTTGCCAACCCCCCAAAAAAATTTCAAATTTTTAAATGCATTTTATGCACCAGTTTAATGAACACCTGAACTTCTGTAAAAATAGCTCATTGGTGGCATGCTTGATTTTTAATCTGATGATCTAGATTCATTTCCTGTTTCTGTCATCATTTTTTTCAATTTGGGGGAGGTGACCAAACAGCGAAGTCATCAGTCCCATCAGATTAGGGAAGGATGGAGAAGTGTCATGCCCTTTCTAAAGAACCATCCCAGCATTTGTCTGAAGCAATTTAGGGAAATCACAGAAAACCTAAATCAGGAGGTTTGAATGTGGGTTTACACTGTTGTCCTCCCAAATGGGAGTCCAGTGTGTTAACTGCTGGACAGCCTTGTTCAGTTTTTGTTATGGTTAAGATTTTTAAATTAAATGAATAACCAAAACTATTGTCAATTAAATAGTTAATGATTTAATTTTATATATGATGCAGCTGTTAGTTAGACCTAACAAAAAGAGTTAAAATTAATATTGATTTTAAAGTTGTCAAGCAATAGTAATTTTTTTAAATGAGAGGTAAATACTAAAACAGTGCTGTTGTCATTAAAAAACCATTAAGGTATTATTCCCGTCCCCCCCCCTCCCCTCCCCCAAAAAAACTGTTGTTACATGTGAATGGGTGCAAGTTGTTCATTAGAACTTTTTTAACATATTTATTCCATGGAAGAGTTTGACTGTTGGTCTGTTTCTGGAATATTGCTGAGGTTGGAGTGCTCATATTGTTATAGATTGTTGAAGTGAAGTGAATAGGTCTGTTAATAAGAAAACCATTAATGTATCAGAAGTTGGAGATGAAATTACTCAGGATTACATATACAGTGGAAAGTTGAAGTTACTGTTGAGAGATGTGGTTGTTCATAACATAGGCTTGCTGACTGGTGATAATTCAGTTGCACCAAAATCTTCAACTTAGATTTCTCATGAAGCAGGGTTGATAAGAAATGCACAATCACAGTGTAGATATTGCTTTTAGAATGAATCTGTTGCTGTGCATTGTTGTTTGCACTGTTCTGAAACTTCCTGGCAGACTGGATCTCAGGTGGGTAAGGTTCACCCCAATAGCTCAGATTGAGAGAGCATTACACATGAAGTGCAAGGATTTTAGTCAGTGTAGCATGTACTTTTAATTTACAAGGATGCTTCATAACAGTACATGCTGTGTATCAGAGTGAATTTTTCATTCTGCCACAAAGCGTTCAATCAAAAATCTTTCCTTGTCAGTAAGACCCATTACCATTTTGTTCCCTACATGGCTGATTCACTTTTTCTCCTTGCAAGTTTCAAGAAATGAGATTGCTTATTTTTATGATAGTGGCGCAATGCAAAGGTGTTTTTAACTTACAGACCTGTTGCTGCCAGAAAGCTGACTGTAAGTCATTGTAAAAGTTTTGGTGTTGGCATTAATTTGATATGCCGGCCGCGGTGGTCGTATGGTTCTAGCACTGCAGTCCGGAACCGCGGGACTGCTATGGTCGCAGGTTCGAATCCTGCCTCGGGCATAGATGTGTGTGATGTCCTTAGGTTAGTTAGGTTTAAGTAGTTCTAAGTTCTAGGGGACTGATGACCACAGATGTTAAGTCCCATAGTGCTCAGAGCCATTTGAACCATTTTGTACAAAACCTTTCCCTTAAAAAAAAAGTGAGAGTGAGGGTGGTAATATTTCACCCAAGGCTAGTGTGGAGTCTTCCAGTAGACATAGTGGGCTCACCTTTTCTTTAGGATTTGATCAGCTAGCGTGTCTTTAGATTTCAGAGTTTTGAGAATTTTTTTTTTTTTTTTTTTTTAAAGGAAGCAGTTGGTTCCTCTGAATGAAGAACATTAACTCTGAATTTGTCAAATTGACATTGATAGTCCTTTTCAAGAATGCAAACAATCTACCATTGCTGATTAATCCAGTTTCACCCAGTATATCTTCAATAACACTCAAAGCCTCTGAGGAATTAAGTTTTTAGAAATGGTTTGCACACTTGATTTACCATTCAAGACGTGTGGCACAATTGCAGCCCTGAAAATGGGTCACTGGAATGTGTGTACTAAGAATCCCTTCCATTCCTCTGTTGTATAGTTAAATACTTGTCTCATAGATCATATTCACAATAACTGCTATATTGTGGAATGTACAGGCCATATTTACCTGACAATAAGACATCCCCTTTTTTAAAGATGCTCCTTGGGAAGTCTTTATTTTCATCAAACTGTGACTGATCACATTTACAAACTGTTCTCTTGATGTAAGGTATCGTAAGACTGGCCTAAAAAAGTTAACACTGTTCAGCTGTGGTGTATTGTTACATTGTTTGACACTATATGCAAGTAGTTTTTCATTAAATGCCATGGAAAATTGCTAAGCTAGTGCTGTTCTAGATCCTTTTAAGACTCACCATCTTTATCGTCACACATGAGCACATGCTTGCTGTAAATTCTGCACATGCAGTTTGAAAATTCCTCTTTCTCCCCAACAGCTTCATTCGAATATTTGGAAAGCCTTAATCATGTTTCTTTCAAGCACAGTAAACAAACTGCTGCTCCAATTCACAAATCCTTTCCTAATTCGACCCCCTGAAAGTTCAACATGCAGAACTGGTGATCTATAATATAGCCTTAATCTTACGCTACCTATGAACATTTGCTTCTGTAACATCAAATTGTCTACCTGTTTCTGGTCTTTTTAAGTCCTGGATCACTCTGCTCAGATTTTTCAGTGTCATACAATACCAATCACCATTTACGGTGTTCCCTCACAAAAGCTTACCACATCAATTCCAGAAGGCACTTGCACACACTTTAGGAAAACAAAGCCACCGGGAGACAATTTTGGTCAGTGGCAAGCAAGACATTTGAGAGAATTGATGTGAGAGTTCTGGAATTGCTTGCCACACTCTATCAGTTCTCATGCCACCAGGGATGGTTAGCCACTATGATCTTTGCTGTGAATACAGATTTGTCCTTCAGCATATGGCATGCACCATTATCTGACTGTACTGATTGTAATGATGTTCCTTTGCGCTTGGCACAATTGATGACAGATGTCGGCTGGAGATTGCTTCTGAGTGTGCAAAAATTGGATAACTGCACGAACCTTACAGTTGGTGGGAGACCACAACAATTACAAGATTGAAACTACACTGTGTTATTCTCACATACCTCCTCTCTACTCCTGTGCATGTGCATTCCTATCCGACAACTCGTGCCATCGTTGGATGTGATTAGAACTTTCTTTCTGAATGCACCTCATATGTTATCATCTTGGCTCCTTGGTGGTGAACTGGTCAAAATAAGAGCACTAAGAGGCAACAGTGCACTTCTTTATTTGTTGCCAACCTTGAAAATCAGCAGTGCTGTTGAGCAGTAGCTGCCGTAGCGCCATTGTTGAACATTGTATTTCATTTATTACGCATGTGTTTTGGGCATTCTGTGTGAACATATATTAGAATTAATGTCTCTCCTGTAGAAATGTATGAGTATTTGTCCATTTGTAAAGTCAATTAAGTTCTGAGCACATTTAGATTCTGGTGAACTGCAGTTTAAACATGGTAGATGTTCACAAAAAGAAAGGTACGCTCGTCACTACCCTCCTGACATACTGCTGTGCTGGTGCCAATGCACCCCATCCCACCCTTCTGAAATCATCAAATTACATCTGTGTGAGATCTCAATTACCGAAGCTTCATCTGCAAATGTAATACAACCCCAGTAATAAGCTACAATACAGTGTAAAAATGTTGATCTCCAGAATGAAAGCTTTATCTGCAAATGTATGATTACCCATGTTCCCTTCCCCCAAAAGACAAAGCAAGATAATAAGCTCTCTTATTGTTGGGTAAATATGGTAATGCAGAATTGATCCCAAGAATGGCGCCTTGAGCAAAACTGCAGTTCTAACTGGGTGTCGTGATTTGATTTCAAATGGCTTTTGTAAATGTGCTTTAACAGAGGTCTTTTGACAGTGAGCGGGTGTGCATGCGTTTTAGTGTTTGTGCAAATAAACAGACACAACACGTATAAAGTAATTATGCTTACCGTAATATCCCTTTTTTTCTTTTTTTGTGGGGGGAGGGGAGGGGGGGTGGATAAATAAATGTTGAATTGCTGTTTAATCAGGCACTTTACATGTAAATAGCATCAAATTTTACTATTGTTTGTACTCGCTTGTACCTGTTAACAGGCTCCCCGCCCTCACCACAGAACTTTTTGAATTTTGTTATTGAACCATAGTTCATCTTTTCTGTTCTTAGTCCACTTAACTTGGCACTTACTTCTCTGGAGTTTGATTTACAACCAGTTTAAACTTTGCCCACAATTCCTGTACATCCGTCATATTGGAACAAAATTATGTCCATTCTGTGTTTAAACAGGATGCGAACTACTGTTTATCTGTTGTATCCAGCATAAACACTTTCCTCAGTTTCTTGGTAGATTTATTTCAGTAACTGTTGTTGCTGTGATGACATCATGGTTACTAATCCCTGCCTATATTGGCAGTGTCAAAGTTGTAGCTATGTTGCATGTGGGTTGTCAGGCTATCTGCTCAACGCAGTTTCTGTAGAATATGTTTTTGGAGTCAGTAGTTCCTGCCTGTGTGTGTGTGTGTTTGGGGGGGGGGGGGGGGGGTAGAATAGGCAGGTTGTAAAATAAAAGGGAGTGAAGGAAATGAATATTCACAGAAAAGAAATGCTGAGACCACAAATGTTAACGTAAATTTAGGCCAGGTGGGTGACAAAAACCAAGCATGTGTTGTGATATCAGTTTCCACCAGCAGAGTTCTGAAGAACTCATGTCAGGAAGGAAAAACCAGCTAACGTGCGGTGAAACAGGCACTGAGGTCATGACTGTCAGATTGTAGAGCATGCTCAATAACAGGATATTGTGTTTTGCCTGTATACTCCCTCTGTCTATGACCATTCAGACTGACTTTGACAAAAATGTCAGTCAGTACAGTGACGAAATGATAGGAGAAACCAAAGGTGATGTGAGGGATAATACTGTTGTGATTAATGCTGATGAAACTTGTGACAGAATTGGAGGATACTTACTTGCAGTTTTATTTCAGACAATGACTGGAACATCACAACAGAAACTGTATCTGGCTTCTTTTACTTTTTCGAAGTTGCTAACAGAAGTACTTTGCACAGGTCATAGTAGACACCCTAAAAACCTACAGCATTAAACGTGAAAACTCTGTAGGTTTAGTATCAGAATCTGCTACAAACATTTCTTACACATGTGACATATTGATTGGAGACAGCTGAATACATTCACTTGCTGGAGACACAAAGTGAAGTCAGATGACATTTTCGTGAAAGAACGAAAAGAGCTAAAGTGGTGAAAGTGGCATTTGTGCACTCCCTCAAAATGAAAGGTGCACGCCTTCAGTTCCTTCAAGAGAAATTTGCTCGCCTGCCAAAAATACTTTTTCCCCTATCTAATAATCACAAGATGGAATTTTTAGTTTCATGCAGTACAATACTTGGACACACACACCAGCAGTCATCAAAATTTTCAGATCATTGCAAAATGAAAATGCTGCCATTGAACTCATTCTTGATCATTTAAAAAATGAAGCTGCATTTTCTTACAAAGCAAATTTGTAAGTGACAGATGTGCTAGCATTAACACCACTATTACAACACTAGAAGGCATTACTTACCCATTTGCACATTTGTTATGGAAACATGAGAGTATCAAATTATTACTGAAAAATTCTGAAGATTATTTTTCAACAGGCACTGTTCAGACAAATTTGAAAATGAGGCACAGAAAGCAGTTGCAAAGTATTGCCTCAAATCTGCTGCCATAAGAAGTTTCCAAAGGCTATATAAACACACAGCACACAGCCCATCTTATATATATGAGCTGCTCGGGGGAACAAAATGGTAAGCGCCAAAATCACAGTTTTGAGATACAGCGCATCTAAAGTTTCAATTGATCTGCAAATCTGAATAATTTTTTTTTTTTTTTTTTTGAAGAGTCCTTTTATTCTGTAGTGATTCTAACATCTATCTTCTACTATACAGACATAAATGGAACTCAGAACTGACTAAAACAAATGAAATATACAAAAATTATTACATTACCATACACCATTAACAGCACGTAGTGATAGAACATTACATATTAAATTTTACAGTAAGTCTTCAACACTTTACTGAAACTGCAAACTCATTCATCACTCTCACTACTAATGTCTTTTTCATCTAAAACTGTTGGCTTTAGTGACAGGAAAAATCCATTGTGAACAGGAGGTATGTAATTTAGGAGCGACAGGACGTCAGCAACTTTCTTCTTTTCAATAAGCCTTGGCCCATTGTATTTAAGTCGAAGCGTAGGAACTGGTCTTTGCCTTCCACGTTTCCTGAAGTTTATTTCATGCCAAATGTCATGACAAAATGTCTCGCTGATGAATAAAAATGATGGATATTCGGAGGTCACTTTCCACCTACATACTTTCCTTAGGTTGACATCTCAACCATCAACTTTCTTCTTTCTGAAGACAAACACTTCTTTAGAGTGTCGTATTTGATAGAAATCCTCTCTTTTCATATTATATACAAGCAATGGATTCTCCTTAGCCGACTTAGTGATGATCTTGCACCACTGATCTGGACTGTACACATCTTGTACTTGTCAGCGAACGTAATTTTCAGTTGTACTTCAGGAACATAATGGTATGTACATGCACTTACAATTATGTTCGTGAAATGTACTAAAGACAGTATATTTAGGAATGTATTCTGGATCCCTCTCGAAGATATTAGTATCATTGGAAGTATATTCCTCGTCTTCTGCCGTGTTCACTGTAGCCATAATCTCGGAGATGTTTTTACTTGCCGCCATTCTCTCTGTCACTTACCATTATGTTTCCGCAACAGACGGACAGTGGCACTTACCATTAAGCTCCTCCCTGACATCTGTTCAGTGAATTTGGAACTACTAGTAAGTTTACTGCATTGTGCATCCCACAGGTGGTGTCATTAGCCATTCACGGCGATGGCGCTTACCATTGTGTTCCCCCGAGCAGCTCTATATATATAAACACACACACACACACACACACACACACACACACACACACACACACACACACAAAAGCTTTCGCAACAAACAGTTGTTTCATCAGGAAAGAGGGAAGGAGAGGGAAAGACGAAAGCATGTGGGTTTTAAGGGAGAGGGTAAGGAGTCATTTCAATCCCGGGAGTGGAAAGACTTACCTTACGGGGGAAAATGGACAGGTATACACTCGCTCACGCGCGCGCGCACACACACACACACACACACACACACACACACACACACACACACACATCCATCCGCACATACACAGACACAAGCAGACATTTGTAAAGGCAAAGAGTTTGGGCAGAGTTGTCAGTCGAGGCGGAAGTACAGAGGCAAAGATGTTGTTGAAAGACAGGTGAGGTATGAGCGGCGGCAAATTGAAATTAGAAATTAGCGGAGATTGAGGCCTGGCGGATAACGAGAAGAGAGGATATACTGAAGGGTAAGTTCCCATCTCCGGAGTTCTGACAGGTTGGTGTTAGTGGGAAGTATCCAGATAACCCGGACGGTGTAACACTGTGCCAAGATGTGCTGGCCGTGCACCAAGGCATGTTTAGCCACAGGGTGATCCTCATTACCAACAAACACTGTCTGCCTGTGTCCATTCATTTGAATGGACAGTTTGTTGCTGGTCATTCCCACATAGAAAGCTTCACAGAGTAGGCAGGTCAGTTGGTAAATCACGTGGGTGCTTTCACACGTGGCTCAATTTGATCGTGTACACATTCCGGGTTACAGGACTGGAGTAGGTGGTGGTGGGTGCATGGGACAGGTTTTACACCGGGGGCTGTTACAAGGGTGGGAGCCAGAGGGTAGGGAAGGTGGTTTGGGGATTTCATAGGGATGAACTAAGAGGTTACGAAGGTTAGGTGGACGGCGGAAAGATACTCTTGGTGGAGTGGGGAGGATTTCATGAAGGATGGATCTCATTTCAGGGCAGGATTTGAGGAAGTTATATCCCTGCTGGAGAGCCACATTCAGAGTCTGATCCACTCCCGGAAAGTATACTGTCACAAGTGGGGCACTTTTGTGGATCTTCTGTAGGAGGTTCTGGGTTTGAGGGGATGAGGAAGTGGCTCTGGTTATTTGCTTCTGTACCAGGTCGGGAGCGTAGTTGCGGGATGCGAAAGCTGTTTTCAGGTTGTTGGTGTAATGGTTCAGGGATTCCGGACTGGAGCAGATTCATTTGCCACGAAGACCTAGTCTGTAGGGAAGGGACCGTTTGATGTGGAATGGGTGCAGTTGTCATAATGGAGGTACTGTTGCTTGTTGGTGGGTTTGATGTGGACGGATGTGTGAAGCTGGCCATTGGACAGATGGAGGTCAACATCAAGGAAAGTGGCATGGGATTTGGAGTAGGACCAGGTGAATCTGATGGAACCAAAGGAGTAGAGGTTGGAGAGGAAATTCTGGAGTTCTTCTTCACTGCGAGTCCAAATCATGAAGATGTCATCAATAAATCGGTACCAAACTTTGGGTTGGCTGGCCTGGGTAACCAAGAAGGCTTCCTCTAAGCGACCCATAAATAGGTTGGCGTACGAGGGGGGCCATCCTGGTACCCATAGTTGTTCCCTTTAATTGTTGGTATGTCTGGCCTTCGAAAGTGAAGAAGTTGTGAGTCAGGATGAAGCTGGCTAAGGTAATGAGGAAAGAGGTTTTAGGTGGGGTGGCAGGTGATTGGCGTGAAAGGAAGTGCTCCATCGCAGCGAGGCCCTGGACGTGTGGAATATTTGTGTATAAGGAAGTGGCATCAATGGTTACAAGGATGGTTTCTGGGGGTAACAGATTGGGTAAGGATTCCAGGCATTTGAGAAAGTGTTTGGTGAAGGGTGGGAGACTGCATGTAATGGGTTGAAGGTGTTGATTTACGTAGGCAGAGATACGTTCTGTGGTGGCTTGGTAACCAACTACAATGGGGCGGCTGGGATGATTGGGTTTGTGAATTTTAGGAAGTAGGTAGAAGGTAGGGGTGCGGGGTGTCGGTGGGGTCAGGAGGTTGATGGAGCCAGGTGAAAGGTTTAGGGGGCCTAAGATTCTGAGGATTCCTTGAAGCTCCACCTGGACATCAGGAATGGGATTACCTTGGCAAACTTTGTATGTAGTGTTGTCTGAAAGCTGACGCAGTCCCTCAGCCACATACTCCCGACGATCAAGTACTACGGTCGTGGAACCCTTGTCCGCCGGAAGAATGACGATGGATCGTTCAGCCTTCAGATCATGGATAGCCTGGGCTTCAGCAGTGGTGATGTTGGGAGTAGGATTAAGGTTTTTTAAGAAGGATTGAGAGGCAAGGCTGGAAGTGAGAAATTCCTGGAAGGTTTGGAGAGGGTGATTTTGGGGAAGAGGAGGTGGGTCTCGCTGTGACGGAGGATGGAACTGTTCCAGGCAGGGTTCAATTTGGATAGTGTCTTGGGGAGTTGGATCATTAGGAGTAGGATTAGGATCATTTTTCTTCGTGGCAAAGTCATATTTCCAGCAGAGAGTACGAGAGTAGGACAGTAAATCTTTGACGAGGGCTGTATGGTTGAATCTGGGAGTGTGGCTGAAGGTGAGGCCTTTGGATAGGACAGAGGTTTCGGATTGGGAGAGAGGTTTGGAGGAAAGGTTAACTACTGAATTAGGGTGTTGTGGTTCCAGATTGTGTTGATTAGAATTTTGAGGTTTTGGGGGGAGTGGAGCTGGAAGTGGGAGATTGAGTAGATGGGAGAGACTGGGTCTGTGTGCAATGAGAGGAGGTTGAGGTTTGCTGGAAAGGTTGTGAAGGGTGAGTAAGTTGCCTTTCCGGAGGTGGGAAACCAGGAGATTGGATAGTTTTTTGAGGTGGAGGGTGGCATGCTGTTCTAATTTGCAGTTGGCCTGTAGGAGGATGCTCTGAACAGCCGGTGTGGATGTGGGAGAGGAAAGACTGAGGACTTTTATTAAGGATAGGAGTTGACGGGTGTGTTCATTGGCTGAGTTGATGTGTAGGTGAAGGATTAGGTGGGTGAGGGCAATGGATTGTTCAGTTTGGAACTGGTAAGGGTTTTTACAGAAACATTGGCGAGCTCTTCAGCGTTGAAGCTTGTGGTGCAAAGCTGTATTTGAACGAATCTGCTGGGGAAAAAAATCGTAAATGGAAAGTATTCCACCTGAAATTTTTTCTAACCATTCCATCAACGTCGTATTGACTATTTGAGATGTGACGAGAGGCCTGATATATTGAACCTTCTACTCTGTGAAACGTGCTTTATCTGCGGTTTGGGTACCTGTCAATAGTGGGGATGCATAGAGGTACTTCTCAATGTACAATTTAGTTGTGGCAGTAGGTCAGTGAAGCCCGACATTATTGAAAAAACTTCAGTGATTGCATTCAATAGATAAACATTTGTATATAAGCCTTAAGTGTGTGTTAATTTGAATGACAACTAACACTGTGGAGTTGTGTTACGGAAAGAATGTTTTCTCTATTTTTTAATGGAAACTGAATAATGAAATAGAAAAAATATAAGTGCTGAATTCAAATTTTAAAATGCTAAAATTTCAAAGTTTATTTGCTAATTTCATGTAGCTTTACCAATGACTTACATTGATTTAGATTTTATAGGCAGAACTGAAGCTTGTAACACAAGAAATAGTTGTTTTTGCGTGTTCTCAAGAAAATCTGATGTTACAGTATAGCTGTTAACCCTCTGTGAAACAGATCACTGCTTCTACTGATGAAGTCCTAGTGGAGAGGCTACACTGGCAAGTATTTGCCATTTTACAGCTTTTCCACTTAGAACCTCAGTTATAAGCATATGCTGTAGAAGATATAATTATATGCCTTAGCTTTACATATCATAATCCAATGTCAGCCCCGAAGAAGGCCCTTGCAGACCTTGCAACATTAACCTGATTTCTATATCTGTTTTCCAAATCTAGGCTTTCTGCAATGTCTAATAATGTTCAGTTTGACCTGCAAATCTGCTCTTTTGCATGAGATGTCACATCTTCTAAAGACCAGTTATAACTTCCCTGTCTTCAGGAACAGGAAGAGAACCTCATCAAGAAGTCATTGGATTGTCACATGAATGCTCCACAAAGTTGTGGACTGTATCCACAAATGTCTGTAGGAATGGTATCTCCTTGATGACTGCCAGTCCAGTGAAGTTACTTTTGAAAGTAATTGACAAAAATTGCACTGTAATGGGTTTTATAAATAAAATATTTTTTCGTTGTTTAGTTTGAAATATGTTGCTCTGCAAAATTATGAAGTGATCCTGTGACATGTTAATTCTTCTGTGGCCTGTATTTTGTTACATGTGCTGTGCTCTGCATTTCATAATGTCAGAGGTTCATTAAAATGCCTTAAGTTAGTATGTATTTTGTTTACAAAGTTAAGCTTCTGTATATACCCTTACATTCACTTAATATATTGGCATGTGCTGGTTTTCAGTAAGTGTCAGTCTCTGTAAAAACTGTGATGTTTTAAACAAATGAACAGTTCAGGTATTTTCATTACTACACCACTTTCTTTCAGGTGACTTTGGTGGATACTACTGTCCCTGTCACGGCTCTCACTATGATGCATCAGGTCGTATCAGAAAAGGCCCAGCACCTCTCAATTTAGAAGTTCCAACATATGTGTTTCAAGATGAAGGAACCTTAGTTGTTGGCTGATTTTACTCATAACTACTAGCATGTATTAGTTATGTGAAGTAAATCATATGTTCCCAAGATAATTAAGTTATTGTTTAGTTATATAGATATGTACATATTACCCTTTATTGTTCCTGATATGAAAGAAAACTGAGTTATCAATTGGTCTGTGGCTCTTAAAGTAAATATGAAACACTGTATATGTTGCAACACTTCCTTTTATGTACATTAATTAAAATACTTTTTTTAATTATTGGAATAGTTGATTAAATGCATGCATGGTTTCTCTTTGTTAGAGTACTGCTCAGGGATAAAGTAATCTGCTTCTGTTTAGACAGTTGCTCATAAATACTTACATTGACATTTTAAAATGGAGTATAAAGCCTTTCAGAATATACCAGTAAACTCCCCAGTGTTATCAAATTATCAACCACTGAATGAGTTTAGTCTGAACAATTTGTGCTCAATTTTAAGGAAAGTTTGTTTCTCCCACATCTCGGTGTTTATCTCCTGTGCTTTTTGTGATAGAATAGTATGATTTTGCAGGTAAATTCAGTGATATATGTGGATACTGTCTGCAAAATGTCCTGCAAATATAGGAGTAAAGAAGTTATGAATTAAAACATCATGCATGGCACTGAAGTTTTACTGAATGAACAGTGAAAATTTAGCAAGTGATAAACTTTTACCAGTGAGAAAAAGTTTTGTAAAGGTTTCAAATTATGTGTAAAGTTATTTGGCAGCTGCAAAGTGCTCTCATTCTCTCAGGTACTGGAGGAATACACACTGATTAATTTGTGCAACATGAGTTATACTGCCTCAGAGCAAATATTCTATGTTCAATATTAGATCGGTGTGTAAGTTTGTAGTATTTTTGTTTTGCATGTTGGTATTCCAGTTATTATGGGTTTGTTTATTGATTCTCATTTTTTATTTGTAGTTCGCTGTTGATGTTTTGACTTTACATACTGTCATTTAGAGATAGTGAGTGGAGCTATGGACATTATAAAGTGGACTGACAAGTGTACAAATCTGAACGTTTCTGACCTATTCTTCTGTTTGAGTTCAGTAGTGGGGTGACAACAAGGGAGGCAACCAGAAACATTTGCGCCTTGTATAAGGATAATGCCATTGGACAGAGCAAGGCAAAAAAGAAAAGTTTTTCTCATTTTAAGGAGGATCATTTTGACATTAGTATGTCCTCATGTTTGGGAGACCTCCGGGGTTTGATGAAAATATTTTTAACTCATTTTTCCACAATGAGCCACATCAGTGTACTCGAGAACTGGCAAATGTGATGAACCATGATCATTCCACCATTGTAAGACATTTGCGTGCAAACGGGAAGGTTCAAAAATCACAGAACTGACAGATGGCCATATGTGTATCTCTGCTTGCTCGTCATCAGTTGGGTCAGGAACAACAGTGATTATTCTTATCCTGTATTGTCACAGGTGGCAAGAAATGGTGTCTTCATGCTAACAGAAGGCCAGCTCTCCATACAAAGACCTGTGTGCATCCACAGAAGATAGTGGTATGCATCTGGTGGAACAACACTGGTATGGTGTACTACGAATTACTTCGCTGATGTGTAACCATCACTTCTGACACAACTGAGATGTTTTGCCAGATGCAGTCAAAGAGCAATGGCCAGGAAGATTGTGTGAAGTTCTGCTACTCAGTGATAACGCCTGCCCGCATTCTGCTAGACTGACAAAGAACAGTATACAGGAGTTGCTTTGGGAAGTCACTCTGTACCAACCATATTCACTTGACTTTGTGCCCTCAGATTTTCACCTTTTCTGCTCTTTGGAAAACCTTCAAGGATCTTCCTTTCTGTATGAAAATGCACTCTGCACATGGCTCATTGAATTCTTTGCCTCAAACCTCTAAACCACATGATTTCTACAGTAGCAGAATTGAAAGTAACTGTAGTATTGGACCCCCCTGCAGTTCTGAGGGTAAGAATAGGTCTGAGGTATTCCTGCTTGTCGTAACAGGTGACTAAAAAGAGTCTCACATGTTTCGGCCTTTATGTGATAGTTCTCTGTAGGGTTTGACCTCCATTCTTCAAAATTTTTCTGAATAGTGAACCAAATTGGGTAAGGAAGCCTTACATGGTGCATTGTGTCCATCGTGCCTTGAGATCTGTAGCCCCCTTTGTCGTCATCACATTGCAGTCCCGCACATTCTCAATCTCTTGAGGGAGGACACCTTCCTGGGTGCGTTTTCCACCATGCACTATGCAGTGTCGCTTTCTGCGCCAACGATGATCATGGACTTGTTTGCACCTGATATCCAGCATGGTAGCCAGTATGTTGTGGTGGGGTCGCCATTTACCCTGTTGACTGTAGCCCCCCAACAACACAGGGATCGCTCTGCTGATGCCTGCACCGTTAACTCCCCACGCACGCCAAAGAGTAGATGCCCGTCATCCTGGGGCATTGAGAGTCCTGAAAAGGGCCATCCTGCCAGGTGGTCGTTGCTGCGGCTGGGTGGCGCCCGTGGAAAGGGCCTCTGGTCGGAGTGGATGGCATCAGCAGAGATGACACGCCACAAAGAGTAGTATGTCATCTCTTGCTTGTGGTCTGCCGCCAGCAGTCTCTAACTGGCAAAGTCTAACTACAATGCTAAGAAATATGACCCCAAGTCATTCCCTCCCTGGCCACACCATGAGAGGAACGCCAGGCTAAAGGTGGCAGTGAAGTTTATTCGCCCCGGTACCTCGTATGTGCAAAAGTTGATGGGAATCTTTCACGTCCATGAAGCCTCAGTTTTTTGTGGAGCATTTGGAGGACAAGTTTGGGGAGGTGGAGGGCTTGTCCAAAATGCGCTCTGGGTCAGTTTTGATAAAAACAGCATCCTCTGCCCAGTCACGGGCATTACTCGCTTGTGGTAAGTTGGGGGATGTTTCTGTTACCATCACGCCCCATAAGAGCTGAAATATGGTCCAGGGTATTATATTCTAAAGGGAACTTCTTTTGCAGTCTTAAGACAAGCTGCGCGCCATTTTAGAGCGGCGAGGTAGTCATTTCGTCCGACACATCCATCAGTCCCCGTGGGATAACCAGGTTGCCACCGGTGCCTTCATCTTGGGCTTCGAGGGTGACACATTGTTCAAGAATGTCAAGGTGATGGTCTACTGCTGTGATGTCAAGCCATTTATCGCTCCCCTGTACTTCCAGCCTGTCGAGATTGTGGACATCCATCGCATTCCAATAATCCATATGCCCCGCCTCCCATCTGTGTCAACTGCGGAGAGGTTCCTTCACCTTGCTCGCCAGACTGCAGGGTTTTACAGAAAGAGAGGAAAATCATGGAATATAAGACCCTGGACAGACTGACCTACACTGGGGCTAAGAGGAAATTTGAGCACCTACATCCTGTCCCATATGACCACCTCATATGCCGCCACTACAAGAACAGTTGTCGCCCCATCAGTTCCTTTAATTCCTGTCACCTCTCAGAACTGGGAGACTACACCTGCCCCCCTGATGGTGAAGGGCACTTCCCTCCCTGTTGCTCTCACACCACCTACTTTGGGAGCAACACCGCTCCCCCCCCCCCCCCACCAACCATCGGGGATTTCAGTCTCCACTTCTGAGCCAGAGAAGCGTAAGGCTTTTTAGGCTCCTCTCACTATGAAGGATCCCTTGGGTCACTCCCTTCCCAGGTTTCTGCTAGTGGGAAAGATGACACCCGCCAGTGGCTGAAGAGCCCAAAAGTTGCTGGTCGTAGGGCTTCACGCTCATTCTCAGTCCCGGAGACTGATTCAGTGAACTCCTCCCAGCCAGGGAAACCCAAGGAACAGTGTGAGAAATCAAAAAAGAAGACCCCGAAGAACAAGGAACTTGCGGTGGCACCCACACCACTGCTACCTAAAAGCCTGAAGATGGGGTGGATATTCTGGCATCCGCTGAGGACCTGGATCTCGCCAAACCCTCAGTCACAATGGATATACAGGATATTACAAAAAGGTACGGCCAGACTTTCAGGAAACATTCCTCACACACAAAGAAAGAAAATATGTTATGTGGACATCTGTCCGGAAATGCTTACTTTCCATGTTAGAGCTCATTTTATTACTTCTCTTCAAATCACATTAATCATGGAATGGAAACACACAGCAACAGAACGTACCAGTGTGACTTCAAACACATTGTTACAGGAAATGTTCAAAATGTCCTCTGTTAGCGAGGATACATGCATCCACCCTCCGTCGCATGGAATCCCTGATGCGCTGATGCAGCCCTGGAGAATGGCGTATTGTATCACAGCCGTCCACAATACGAGCACGAAGAGTCTCCACATTTGGTACCGGGGTTGTGTACACAAGCGTTTTCAGATGCCCCCATAAATGAAAGTCAAGAGGGTTGAGGTCAGGAGAGTGTGGAGGCCATGGAATTGGTCCGCCTCTACCAATCCATCGGTCACCGAATCTGTTGAGAAGTGTACGAACACTTAGACTGAAATGTGCAGGAGCTCCATCGTGCATGAACCGCATGTTGTGTCGTACTTGTAAAGGCACATGTTCTAGCAGCACAGGTCCCGTATGAAATCATGATAACGTGCTCCATTGAGCGTAGGTGGACGAAACTAAAATGAGCTCTAACATGGAAATTAAGCGTTTCCGGACACATGTCCACATAACATCTTTTCTTTATTTGTGTGTGAGGAATGTTTTTGTTTGGCCGTACCTTTTTGTAACACCCTGTATAGTGCTCAGGCAAAAAGTCGGTGGCAGCTGGAGACCCTGAAGCATAAACTGCCTCATTGAATGTTTGAAGCCTTCCCAGTCTCACAGTCATGTCATCCTCCAGTGGAATTGTGGCGGTTTTTTCCACCACCTGACTGAGCTACGGCAACTGTTAAGCTTTACACCTGCTTTCTGCATTGTCCTCCAGGAAACCTGGTTGCCGGCAATGCGGACCTCCTGGCCTCCGTTGCTATAAGGGATATTACAGGAACCATAGCAACTATAATAGTGGCAGGTGGAGTTTGTGTCTGTCCTGAACTCGGTATGCAGTGAACCTGTGCCCCCTTCAAACCCCTCTTGAAGCTGTGGCTGTCAGGCAGGAAATAACTGTCTGCAGTGTATATCTTCCTCCAGATGGTGCAATACCTCTGAATGCACTGATTGATCAACTCCCTAAATCTTTCCTACTTTTGGGAGATTTTAATGCCCATAACCCCTTGTGGTGTGACACTGTGCTTACTGGCCGAGGCAGAGATATCGAAACTTTACTGTCTCAGTTCGACATCTGCCTCTTAAATACTGGGGCCGCCACATATTTCAGTGTGGCTCATTGTAGCTACTCAGCCATTGATTTATCAGTTTGCAGCCCAGGACTTATCCCATCTATCCACTGGAGAGTACATGACGACCTGTGTGGTAGTGACCACTCCCCCATCTTCCTGTCACTGCCCTGGCATCAGGTTGACGGATGCCGGCCCAGATGGGCTTTAAACAAGGCAGACTGGGAAACTTTCACCTCTGCTGTCACCATTGAATCTCCCCCATACAGTAACATCACTTAGTGGTCGCCGGAAGTAGCCGAGGTGATTAAGGAGCGTTGGCGAGCTCTGCAGCAGCACAAGTGGCACCTTTCCCTGGAGCACCTCAAAACCTTTAAACAGCCCCGTGCCCGCATTTGTCAGCTTATCTAAAGGCAGAAACAGGAGTGTTGAGAGAGGTACATGTTGACCATTGGGTGCCGTATGTCACCTTCCCAAGTCTGGGCAAAGACCAAATGAGTTTTTGGGTACCAGACTCCAACAGGTGTTCCTGGTGTTAACATAAATGGCGTGTTATCTACTGACATAAACAGGATTGCCTAGCACTTTCCTGAGCACTATGCTCGTGCCTCTGTGTTGGAGAATTACCCCTCGGCCTTTCGCACTCTCAAACGGCGGATGGAAGAGAAAGTCCTCTCGTTCACTACACGTCACAGTGAACGCTATAATGTCCCATTTACAGAGTGGGAGCTCCTCAGTGCCCTTGCACATTGCCCCGACACAGCTCCAGGGCCCAATCGGATCCGCAATCAGATGATTAAACTATCTTGTCTGACTACAAGTGACATCTCCTCATGATCTTCAACCGGATCTGGTGCGATGACGTCTTTCCATCGCACTGGCAGGAGAGCACCATCATACCAGTGCTCAAACCAGGCAAAAACACTCTTGATGTGGATAGCTATCAGCCCATCAGCCCACCAACGTTCTTTGTAAGATCCTGGAACGTATGATATGTCGGAGGTTGGGTTGAGTCCTGGAGTCATGTGGTCTACTGGCTTCCGCTTGGGTCGCTCTACCACTGATAACCTTGTGTTGCTCGAGTCTGCCATCTGAACTGTCTTTTCCAGATACCAATATTTTTTTAATTTACGAAAAGTGTATGACACCACCTGGCAACATCATATCCTTGGCACATTATACGAGTGGGAACTCTGAGGCCCCCTCCAGATTTTTATCCAGAATTTCCTGTCGCTCTGTACTTTCCATGTCCAAGTTGAAGTCCCCCCCATATCCAGGAGAATGGGATCCCACAAGGCTCTTTATTGAGTCTCTCACTATTTTTAGCGGCCATTAACGGCTTCCAGTTTTTGGCCAGTAAGTCGTGTCATGCACTTCTGTCAGCGTCATACAGTTAATCTGGAACCAGAACTTTACACTCATGAAGATCCATTAACTGTAGTGGAGACATTGATTCTTAGAACTGGCTTTCGACATGCGATTGACTTGGCTACCTCACCTTTGTCTGTTTAACTGGAAGTGCTGGCAGCACCTCAATGCCTTGCGCTGCCTGAGCAACACCAAGTGGGATGCAGATTGCTCTGCTCTGCTGCAGCTCTACAAAGCCCTTGTTTAATCCTTCCTCGACTATGGGAGTCTCGTTTATGGTTCGGCGGTGCCATCAGCTTTGCTTGTACTCAAACCAGTGCACCACAGTGGCGTTCGCCTAGCGAAGGGAGCTTTTGGAACGTGTCAGGTGACCAGTGTCCTGGTGGAGGCCGGTGTCCCTCCATTGCAGATTCGACGTGCACAGCTGCTCGCCAATTACGTTGCACATATTCGTAGTTCTCCTGAGCATCCGAATTACCATCTCCTTTTTCCACCTGCGGCAGGTTAGTGCTAATGATTGCGATTTGCGTGCGATCTTTATCACCTCCCATCCATGTCCGTTGGCATACATCTCCATGGTGTACACCTAGGCCGCAGGTCCATCTGGACCATTCGCATTACCTGAAGGACTCAGTTACTCCTGCTGCTCTCCGCTGTCACTTCCTCTCGATTCTTGACGTGTTCCGGGGCTATGAAGTGGTTTACACCAATGGTTTGATGGCTGATGGTCATGTTGGCTTCGCCTACGTCCACAGAGCCCATTTTGAACAGCATTCCTTGCCCGATGGCTGCAGTGTATTCACTGCAGAGCTGAGCTGGTGGTCATCTCTCATGCACTTCAGTATATCTGTTCATGTTTTGGGGAATTGTTTCTGACTCCTTGAGCAGCATACAAGCTATCGACCAGTGCTACCCTCACCATCCTTTGGTAGCATCCATCCAGGAGTCCATGTATGCCCTAGACCAGGCCCGTCATTCAGTGGCGTTTGTGTGGACCCCAGAACACATCGGCATCCCAGGCAACGAACTTGCTGGCAGGCTGGCCAAACAAGCTACACGGAAACCGCTTCTGGAGATGGGTGTCTCTGAATCTGACCTGCGTTCTGACATATGGCTTAGGGTTTTTCAGCTTTGGGAGACAGAATGGCATAACAGTACACACAACAAACAGCATGTCATTAAGGAGACTATTTCCATGCGGGCCTCTCGCAGGGTTGTACTCTGCTGGCTCCGCATTGGCCACGGTTGGGCGACCCACATTTACCTCCTGTGAAGCAAAGACCCGCCTGAGTGTCTGTGCAGTACCCGATTGACAGTGGCCCATATTCTGCTGCACTGTTCCGTTTTGACTGCCCAGCGGCGAAATCTTGGGTTACTGGACTTGTTGCTGCTAATTTTATCTGACAACGCCTCATCGTCTTTAGTTTTACATTTTATTCATGAGGGTCGGTTTTATCATTTGATCTAAGTTTTAGCACATGTCTTTTGTCCCTCTGTGTCCTCCAACCTAGTGCTTCTAGGGTGGAGGTTTTAATGTGTTGCAGAGTGGTTGGCTTCTCCTTATTTATTCTCATGGTCAGCCAGCCATGGTAATCTGCTTTGTTGTTTTAATCTCTTCATCCTGTTTCTTACATTTCTGTTGTTTTCTTGTCCCCTTTTGTCCATTTACATGTTTGTTGCCCTATATCGTTTGTTGTGATTTTTCCTTTCCTTCCATTTTGAGTTGTCAGTCTCATTTATTTTATTCTCACACTTGTGGCATTGTTTTATTTGGAAAAAAGGACTGATGACCTCGTAGTTTGGCTCCTTTCCCCCTCTTTTAATCCAACTAACCAATCTAGCATTGGCAGGTGGTTGTATATATTGAAGGAGAATCTATTATTGGTGACTAAAGTCTCTGTTAAGGGGAAAATACAAAGCCCACGCCTACTACAGTAGTACAATTTTATATGCCAACTAGCTCTGCAGATGACGAAGAAATTGAAGAAATGTATGATGAAATAAAAGAAATTATTCAGGTAGTGAAGGGAGACGAAAATTTAATAGTCATGGGTGACTAGAATTCGGTAGTAGGCAAAGGGCGAGAAGGAAACGTAGTAGGTCAATATGGATTGGGGGGAAGAAGTGAAAGAGGAAGCCGCCTGGTAGAATTTTGCACAGAGCATAACTTATTCATAGCTAACACTTGGTTCAAGAAACATAAAAGAAAGTTGTATACATGGAAGAATCCTGGAGATACTAAAAGGTATCAGATACATTATACAATGGTAAGACAGAGATTTAGGAACCAGGTTTTAAATTGTAAGACATTTCCAAGGGCAGATGTGGACTCTCACCACAATCTATTGGTTATGAACTGTAAATTAAAACTGAAGAAACTGCAAAAAGGTGGCAATTTAAGGAGATGGGACCTGGATAAACTGACTAAACCAGAGGTTGTACAGAGTTTCAGGGAGAGGGCATAAGGGAACAATTGACAGGAATTGGGGGGGAAAATACAGTAGAAGAAGAAAGGATACCTTTGAGGGATGAAATAGTGAAGGCAGCAGAGGATCAAGTAGGTAAAAAATCGAGGGCTAGTAGAAATCCTTTGGTAACAGAAGAAATATTGAATTTAATTGATGAAAGGAGAAAATATAAGAATGCAGTAAATGGTGCAGACAAAAAGGAATACAAATGTCTCAAAAATGAGATCGACAGGAAGTGCAGGGATGGCTAGAGGACAAATGTAAGGATCTAGAGGCTTATCTCACAAGGGGTGAGATAGATACTGCCTACAGGAAAATTAAAGAGACCTTTGGAGAGAAGAGAACCACTTGTATGAATATCAAGAGCTCAGATGGAAACCCAGTTCTAAGCAAAGAAGGGAAAGCAGAAAGGTGGAAGGAGTATATAGAGGGTCTATGCAAGGGCGATGTACTTGAGGACAATATTATGGAAATGGAAGAGGATGTAGATGAAGATGAAATGGGAGATATGATACTGCGTGAAGACCTGAGTCGAAACAAGGCCCCGGGAGTAGACAACATACCATTAGAACTATTGACGGCCTTGGGAGAGCCAGTCCTGACAAAACTCTACCATCTCGTGAGCAAGATGTATGAGACAGGCGAAATACTGTCAGACTTCAAGAAGAATATAATAATCCTAATCCCAAAGAAAGCAGTTGCTGACAAATGTGAAAATTACCGAACAATCAATGTAATAAGTCACAGCTGCAAAATACTGACACGAATTCTTTACAGATGAATGGAAAAACTGGTAGAAGCCGACGTTGGGGAAGATCAGTTTGGATTTCGTAGAAATGTTGGCACACCTAAGGCAATACTGACCTTAAGACTTATCTTAGAAGATAGATTAAGGAAAGGCAAACCTACGTTCCTAGCATTTGTAGACTTAGAGAAAGCTTTTGACAATGTTTACTGGAATATTCTCTTTCAAATTCTAAAGGTGGCAGGGATAAAATACAGGGAGCGAAAGGCTATTTACAATTTGTACAGAAATCAGATGGCAGTTATAAGAGTCAAGGGGCATGAAAGGGAAGCAGTGGTTGGGAAGGGAGTGAGACAGGGATGTACCTCTCCCCTATGCTATTCAATCTGTATATTGAGCAAGCAGTAAAGGAAACAAAAGAAAAGTTCGTAGTAGGTGTTAAAATCTATGGAGAAGAAATAAAAACTTTGAGGTTTGCCGATGACATTGTAATTCTGTCAGAGATAGCAAAGGACCTGGAAGAGCAGTTGAACAGAATGGACAGTGTCTTGAAAGCAGGATATAAGATGAACATCAACAAAAGCAAAACGAGGATAATGGAATGTAGTTGAGTTAACTCGGGTTATGCTGAGGGAATTAGATTAGGAAATGAGACACTTAAAGTAGTAAAGGAGTTTTGCTGTTTGGGGACAAAATAACTGATGATGGTCAAAGTAGAGAGGACATAAAATGTAGACTGGCAGTGGAAAGGAAAGCGTTTCTGAAGAAGAGAAATTTGTTAACATCGAGTATAGATTTAAGTGTCAGGAAGTCGTTTCTGAAAGCATTTGTATGGAGTGTAGCCATGTATGGAAGTGAAACATGGACGATAAATAGTTTAGACAAAAAGAGAATAGAAGCTTTCGAAATGTGGTGCTACAGAAGAATGCTGAAAATTAGATGGGTAGATCACATAACTAATGAGGAGGTATTGAATAGAATTGGGGAGGAGTTTGTGGCACAACTTGACATGAAGAAGGGATCGGTTGGTAGGACATATTCTGAGGCATCAAGGGATCACAAATTTAGTATTGGAGGGCAGCGTTGAGGGTAAAAATCGTAGGGGGAGACCAAGAGATGAATACACTAAGCAGATCCAGAAGGATGTAGGTTGCAGTAGGTACTGGGAGATGAAGAAGCTTGCACAGGATAGAGTAGCATGGAGGGGTGCATCAAACCACTCTCAGGACTGAAGACAACAACAACAATGCTTACGATCTTTTAAGGCATCTTTTAGGAACATTTTTATGTATGAACCACAGCTTTAGCTGTCACACTTTTTTAACTGTATTTTTTTTTGCAAGTGAAACAAACCATGCTAATTATTCATGTAGAAGGTTTTTTTTTTTTCCTATAAGTTCTTTACACTTAATATCTTTAAAGCAGATTATTGGAAAGATGTTGCTGTCCTAAATAGTGGTACAAAAAAATTTGAGTATGATTATCAAAAATTTTGGAAATGAATTCATGGGTTTTCTTCAAAAAAGCATTCTATTTTCAAAGTTAACTCACAAGAGTAGTCTACTTTTTAGTTAAACATATTTTAAGATGATATACAAAATTTCAGCTCTGTATCTTTAATAGTTTTTAGCCAAAGTGTACCAGAAAATGAAATAATTTAACTTTCTGCAAATTCAAGTTAAAGCTAGAACTTGCCTTTTCTTTTACACTTGCATGCCACCAATGCACCCACGTCCATATTCGCCTTGTTTCCTGTGTTGTTCTTCCTCCCTTTTCTTTTTCTTTGTATTCTTGCTTCTTTCGTGACTTGATTTTTCTGATTTGAAGAGTCTCCTTCAGTCAGTGGCTATTAGAGCTCTGTGCCTATTTAGCACACCAGGCACTTCCATCAGTTCCATAACATTAAGCCTTGACACTGCACCATCACTGAAACATAGAGCAGCATCTAGCACACCTATTTTTAAAGTATTTAGTCCTACTGGAACAGTTTTTGATATCGGTTTCCATATACAGTTGTTGAAACTTTCATTTGGATTTTGAGTCCTATCATGTAAACATTTCTCTAATAATCTTGTGTCACTAGGATTCTTATACACAAGTTTTATAATTTTATTATAGCAAATGGCAAAGAATGTTTATGGTTGTAGGTCTCACTTTAACAGCCCTCTGGTAGCCACAGCATGAATCACTGCCATGTGGGCAGAGTGCATGACATGGGTTATCATCTGTGGAGTATTTATGAAAGAAGGTAGCTCCTTACACCTTTTTCATTCCCTCAAGTTCATTTTTATTTTGTCTTGTAGCTTGTCCATAATAATACTCCAATCTGTGTATTTCTTCGTCTGTAAGCCAACCATGTCCACTAATGCACTTACCATCAGCTAATTTCTTCCCCTTTAAATTCCTTTTAGAGTTCCTCAATCTTGTACTTAACCTTTTCAGGACATGTCCAACACATTCCGTTTTTGAAGGCTTTTGGTACCCTTTTGAGTCTCCATCTCCTAGGTGATATGTATACATTATACCAGATTTCTCCACTGACCTGTGAAATTTCTTCACAACACCTACAGATCCCATCCTTCCACCATAACAACTAAAATTAATCAAACAATCATGATTTTCTTGTTCCACTAGTACAACCATGACAGTATTTAGTAATACATCCCACATCAATGACACTGTCCAAAGAGGTAGCTGTCATTTAGGGAACTTTGGCATCCCCGATGCCATGATCCATTCAGGGCTGCAGACATACATGCATTGCTGTCATTCATATCTACACTTTTATTGAACAGCGTTTTTCATACAATCGTTTGCAACTTCTTCTAAAGTCTGTAGAATAATTTTATTGTACCTGTCAAACCTTGTAGGGGGAGGTAAGTCCATAAGAACACAGAAAATTTGTGCACTTCTGTACCCTTTGCCTATACACCTCATAACATAAGCAAGTTTAATCTATATATTATGCAGTCTCTGTTTAGTTATGCTAAAAGTATAACAACATTCACTTAAATCACTAAAATTACAAACAATTTTTAATTTTGATGCACAACCTCTTCTAGCATATGTCTGCTCAACTACCTTAACACCACTATTTCCACATTCCTTACACTACAAAGCTTTATTTATTAGTTGAGATAGAGCAGAGTGTTCAACAGTAACACAACCTGAATCAGTAGTTGGTGTTTTTTATATTATCAGCAGTAATACTGCCAAACCCATTGCCCAAATATTTCAGTTTTAGCTTCGAAGCACTTGGAATAGCTTATTCAATGTTGTATTTCAGTATTAGCAGAGTTAATCCATTTGGCAAAACAATTTCCATAAAATTTATGTTGTTTACACCGAACTTCTTAATTCTTCTCATTGACTTTCAAGTGGAATAAGACACATGCACAATTGCTCCTCTCTGAACAAAATATTCACACTGAAACAAAAGCAAACAATTACTAACTCTGTGTATAAACAAAAGATAAGTAACTGTAAAGCTTTCACGTGTTGGTCAACTTAGGGGACTAAAAAGTCATAAAAACGAAGCAGATGAGAGCAAAACTTTATTTTTAAGAGAGCTGACTGTATTCCTTGGGGACAACGTGGTCATGCAGCCACTTTTAAATTCCTCTAATTTTGGTACTTTCTGTGGTCCATTTTCATGGAAGTAAACTTTTTCTCATTCACAAAACTGCAGAGAATGTTTTTTAAGACAAAAATTAAAAAATCGATTTTTTGACAGTTACTCACATACAAGTCCCCTTAATTGTAACTGTTGTGTTTATTAAAATCATAGAAAAAGCTACAATTCGAATACTAACAGAATATTTGACTTATTCTGTTAAACTCTTAATGTAAGATAATACCTCTTAATGATTAATAGACAGCATTTTAAAATTTGCCCAATAATTAAATGAATTACTGAAAATTAAATTTTTGTTTGTCCTGGAAGCTGTTTGGACTAATACTGTGGTGCAAATACATGCCACAAAACTTAATTTCCATATACTTGATGGCTGTCACTGTAATAAGACATGATTACCGATAGTGTTCAGTGATTCTGCAGCTCTGCAAAAGCACAGAATGTTGGAACTGCAAAAATAATTTATTCGGAAATTACAGTTTCAATATCTCGATAACTAAACCTGAATATTTGGAGAAAAGTTAAATATGCCCAATGAATATAGTTTAGTCATGCGAAAATATGAAACCTGGCAGCTGACAAGTGTAAGAGTCATGCCATTAAAAGGAATAGTGTAGACGCAAGAAGAATGGAGCAATAGCATTTTGGCATAAGCAAAAAAAAAAAAAATAAAAAAAATTCTGAAGAAATTGTGAGATAAAAGATTATAAGAACAGACAAAACAGAATCTGTTAAACAGATGTCATGTGAAATGGTCAGGACATTGCAGCACGTACATCCTTCAGCACATGTTCTTAACAACACAGTTATTTGTCTCTTTGTTGTTTTGACCAATGCTGTTGGAGTGTTTCACTCATAATGCAACAGAAGTGAGTAAATAAACATGTCGGTTATGTCTCTCCGATGTGTTAACTGATTCAGCTGTATAAAACATGCTGCTAACAGGCCATGCTGATGGATGATTGAGCAAGCAAGGAGCTGCCCACCATAGGTTACTCTTGAAGTGTCAGAAGGGTTATTCTAGAGGACATGTGATTCAAGTTTTCTACACTGGAGTATTGGTGGTTTTTCCAAGATGTTTCTTTGCCAACCATGCAAACTACAGTTAAAACTCCAGAAGTAAGTTTGTTATGCTTAAGTATAGCCCAGTTTTTATCTTCTCTATTAATCTATTCAGAAGTAAAGGTGCATACAGTTCAAGTTTTTGGCAGTGATTTTTGCTTAATTGGTATGGCTGTGGATTTTTGAACTTGACTCAAGAAGTGATGGAGACTACTTTCTGTTTGATGAGTGCTATTCAGTATCAGTCGATGATTATTCACCTGTTCCCACAATCTTCAGGTCATCTCTTCACAGCTGATCCCATTCTGTTTATCTCTGTGAAAGGTGTTGCAGGAATGTCTTGTAAGTCACTACCACTGGTCCCAAAAGTTCCAATCATTTGGATAGGGAAAAGCACATAATTTAGTCCAGCTTGCATTACTGCTCTGTTTGTCAGTGATCAGTAAATCAGTATTAGGATACCCCAACAGACCCAGTCTTATTTGTTCCTTGCTATTCATTGTTCAGAATCTGTGCTATTTGCACTTCATGGTGTTCATGTGGGATGTTTTCCAATAATATAGAGTCGCTGGCACATTGCTTACAAACAGGGAATCCTCAACTCTCAAGGTAGTGAATCAAATCTTGCTGCAGACTGAATGCTCCCTCTGTGGTGATTGCTCTGTTAAAAACATTGTTTACATAAAACTCTTGGTAATGTGTTTGTAGCCTTCGGATGTGTCATTCTCTGTTCTTCTGTTAGTTGCAGCAGAGATCTTGTTGATGAAAATGGTACAGCTGCTGTACCACAGTTACCTATCAATCAACAGGCCCTGATTGGTTGAGACACTCCTGGCGTAGAATCCTTTGTAGGACTTGACCTGCCTTTCAGACTTAAATCTGTCTGTCTGCATTTTTGTAATGTCAACAGTGTAAGTCTGTGTATTCAGAGCAACAGAATAATAAAAAATGTCGTCCTGTGCTATTGGTCCAACCAACGAGATGTCATTGATGGAAGTGTTCAGCGATTTGTTTGTTAAGAGATTAAATACTTCTCGAAGTATAGAAGCACTGAGGTGTGTGGTATGTAACACACGCATTTTTCCATGTCTGATTGTCAGTTCCATGTGACTCAGTTATTTATCTTCTCTCACATAACTGACATGCTGTGCCCTTAATTGTGGCTGTCACTGTAGGCTTCTCTTTAAGTGTTGCAAGTCGTATGTAGTGTTATTTATGGATTCTCCCAGTCCTGTATGTTTGTTTTTTCACAGGAAGTATCACCACAAATTTACTATTTGCATTCCTGTGAGTGTTTTTTGCAAAATGTTACTCACACAATCACACTTCCTCTGTGCGTACAGATGCAGACTCTGTCTCTTCATACAGCCAGAACTTCTAACTTGAATATTAAGATTGTTGTTGCATGTAAGGCATGACAGTGCCTTTTGCACATAGGACTTGATTGAGTGAGGTATTATCCTGTCTGACACAATCCAAGTGAACAGAACTGTGTTATAGTACTGATCATTAACACCCAAACCTCCAGATGTCAGTCAGTCAGATCGGTCATCAATAGAATATCGATGAAAACTTGGATATAGTTTGTGCTATGTGCTGTCATCGAGGAGAACATGTGTAAATGGGAAGTAATAAGTAACACCTGATCTACAGATCACAGGAAAAGCATAATTGTGTGCATCTGTCATGTAGAGTTCCCGGGGGTAGATCATTAGTTCGTGGTACCAAGGTTCATGGGTTGAAGCCCTGGTTGTGCCAGTTTTTGAACTGTAGTGCATGTAAAACTGTTATGTGGGAGATGTTCCTGGCATGTAAAAGTCAAATGAACATCGCAAGCCTGTAGAGTAAATTAGTAGATTCACAGAAAAACATAAACAAACAATTGCATCACACATGTGTAAGTAGTAGTAGTAGTAGTAGTAGTAGTAGTACAAAGAAATGTCTGAAGCAAATTACCTTCATACACCAAACACATTTGATGACTTCCATATTTTCACATCCTTCCTGTAGACGGCAGAATGGAAGCTTCTGTGTGAAACAGAAGTGTGTCGAAGTTTCAAAGCATATGGGTTCATGAACGAGTTTAATCATTATCCATTGTGCCAGTGAGAATTATAGAAACATCGAGAACGCATTCGATTTATATGAGGGAATGCAGATTAATAAGATTATTCCATTTTTGCAGATTAATCTCTTGAATCTCCAGTTGTTGTTGTTGTGGTGGTCTTCAGTCCTGAGACTGGTTTGATGCAGCTCTCCATGCTACTCTATCCTGTGCAAGCTTCATCATCTCCCAGTACCTACTGCAACCTACATCCTTCTGAATCTGCTTAATGTATTCATCTCTTGGTCTCCCTCTACGATTTTTACCCCCATGCTGCCCTCCAATGCTAAATTTGTGATCCCTTGATGCCTCAAAACATGTCCTACCAACCGATCCCTTCTTCTAGTCAAGTTGTGCCACAAACTTCTCTTCTCCCCAATCCTATTCAATACCTCCTCATTAGTTACGTGATCTACCCACCTTATCTTCAGCATTATTCTGTAGCACCACATTTCGAAAGCTTCTATTCTCTTCTTGTCCAAACTAGTTATCGTCCATGTTTCACTTCCATACATGGCTACACTCCATACAAATACTTTCAGAAACGACTTCCTGACACTTAAATCTATACTCCATGTTAACAAATTTCTCTTCTTCAGAAACGATTTCCTTGCCATTGCCAGCCTACATTTTATATCCTCTCTACTTCGACCATCATCAGTTATTCTACTCCCTAAATAGCAAAACTCCTTTACTACTTTAAGTGTCATTTCCTAATCTAATTCCCTCAGCATCACCCGATTTAATTTGACTACATTCCATTATCCTCGTTTTGCTTTTGTTGATGTTCATCTTATATCCTGCTTTCAAGACACTGTCCATTCTGTTCAACTGCTCTTCCAAGTCCTTTGCTGTCTCTGACAGAATTACAATGTCATCGGCGAACCTCAAAGTTTTTACTTCTTCTCCATGAATTTTAATACCTACTCCGAATTTTTCTTTTGTTTCCTTTACTGCTTGCTCAATATACAGATTGAATAACATCGGGGAGAGGCTACAACCCTGTCTCACTCCTTTCCCAACCACTGCTTCCCTTTCATGCCCCTCGACTCTTATAACTGCCATCTGATTTCTGTACAAATTGTAAATAGCCTTTCGCTCCCTGTATTTTATACCTGCCACCTTCAGAATTTGAAAGAGAGTATTCCAGTTAACATTGTCAAATGCTTTCTCTAAGTCTACAAATGCTAGAAACGTAGGTTTGCCCTTTCTTAATCTTTCTTCTAAGATGAGTCGTAAGGTTAGTATTGCCTCACTTGTTCCAACATTTCTAGGGAATCCAAACTGATCTTCCCCGAGGTCCGTTTCTACCAGTTTTTCCATTCGTCTGTAAAGAATTCGCGTTAGTATTTTGCAGCTGTGACTTATTACATTGATTGTTCGGTAATTTTCACATCTGTCAACACCTGCTTTCTTTGGGATTGGAATTATTATATTCTTCTTGAAGTCTGAGGGTATTTCGCCTGTCTCATACATCTTGCTCACCAGATGGTAGAGTTTTGTCAGGACTGGCTCTCCTAAGGCCATCAGTAGTTCTAATGGGATGTTGTCTACTCCCGGGGCCTTGTTTCGACCCAGGTCTTTCAGTGCTCTGTCAAACTCTTCACGCAGTATCTTATCTCCCATTTTGTCTTCATCTACATCCTCTTCCATTTCCATAATATTGTCCTCAAGTACATCGCCCTTGTATAAACCCTCCATATACCCCTTCCACCTTTCTGCCTTCCCTTCTTTGCTTAGAACTGGGTTGCCATCTGAGCTCTTGATATTCATACAAGTGGTTCTCTTCTCTCCAAAGGTCTCTTTAATTTTCCTGTAGGCAGTATCTATCTTACTCCTAATGAGACAAGCCTCTACATCCTTACATTTGTCCTCCAGCCATCCCAGCTTAGCCATTTTGCACTTCCTGTCGATCTCAGTTTTGAGACGTTTGTATTCCTTTTTGCCTGCTTCATTTACTGCATTTTTATATTTTCTCCTTTCATCAATTAAATTCAATATTTCTTCTGTTACCCAAGGATTTGTATTAGCTCTCGTCTTTTTACCTATTTGATCCTCTGCTGCCTTTACTACTTCATCCCTCAAAGCTACCCGTTCTTCTTCTACTGCATTTCTTTCCCCCATTCCTGTCAATTGTTCCCTTATGCTCTCTCTGAAACTCTCTACAACCTCTGGTTCTTTCAGTTTATCCAGGTCCAATCTCCTTAGATTCCCACCTTTTTGCAGTTTCTTCAGTTTCAATCTGCAGTTCATAACCAATAGATTATGGTCAGAGTCCACATCTGCCCCTGGAAATGTCTTACAGTTTAAAACCTGGTTCCTAAATCTCTGTCTTACCATTATATAATCTATCTGATACCTTTTAGTATCGCCAGGATTCTTCCAGGTATACAACCTTCTTTTATAATTCTTGAACCAAGTGTTAGCTATGATTAAGTTATGCTCTGTGCAAAATTCTACAAGGCGGCTTCCTCTTTCATTTCTTCCCCCCAATCCATATTCACCTACTATGTTTCCTTCTGTCCCTTTTCCTACTGACGAATTCCAGTCACCCATGACTATTAAATTTTCGTCTCTCTTCACTACCTGAATAATTTCTTTTATCTCGTCATACATTTCATCTATTTCTTCATCATCTGCAGAGCTAGTTGGCATATAAACTTGCACTACTGTAGTAGGTGTGGGCTTCGTGTCTATCTTGGCCACAATAATGCGTTCACTATGCTGTTTGTAGTAGCTAACCCGCACTCCTATTTTTTTATTCATTATTAAACCTACTCCTGCATTACCCCTATTTGATTTTGTATTTATAACCCTGTAATCACCTGACCAAAAGTCTTGTTCCTCCTGCCACCGAACTTCACTAATTCCCACTATATCTAACTTTAACTTATCCATTTCCCTTTTTAAATTTTCTAACCTACCTGCCCGATTAAGGGATCTGACATTCCACGCTCCGATCCGTAGAACGCCAGTTTTTTTCTCCTGATAACGACGTCCTCTTGAGTAGTCCCCGCCCGGAGATCCGAATGGGGGACTATTTTACCTCCGGAATATTTTACCCAAGAGGACGCCATCATCATTTAATCATACAGTAAAGCTGCATGCCCTCGGGGAAAAATTACGGCTGTAGTTTCCCCTTGCTTTCAGCCGTTCGCAGTACCAGCACAGCAAGGCCGTTTTGGTTAATGTTACAAGGCCAGATCAGTCAATCATCCAGACTGTTGCCCCTGCAACTACTGAAAAGGCTGCTGCCTCTCTTCAGGAACCACATGTTTGTCTGGCCTCTCAACAGATACCCCTCTGTTGTGGTATCACCTACGGTACGGCCATCTGTATCGCTGAGGCACGCAAGCCTCCCCACCAACAGCAAGGTCCATGGTTCAAGGGGGGAGGGAATCTCCAGTAGTATCGACAATTTTATGAATCATTCACTTGAAGATTCTGAAGAAATGAAGGTCAAGCAGTTAACAAATGAAATTTGTATTTCTTGGAATTATGTGAATTGTGATTTTGTCTTCTGGTAGGTTATTTTGTATGTGCAGCTCACAAAGATCCCTGGTGTCTTTGTGACCCATGAGAATCAAGTATTAGGACTTTCTCTTCGTAGATTTGTTCCATTACAGTTTCTTATAAAAATGTCCTGAACAGTTCGTTTTCCATTTTGCCAGAGTAGGGTGAGTGGAGAATGAAATTTGGTGCTTTATTGGAGTGACATCTATGAGCAGTCAAAGAATGAGGCCCTTGAAGGACTACAAACAGCTCTGGAGTGTTTGTCTGCCTGTGAAAGCAGTGGACTAAATGTGGACATGTGGGGTGCCATGTGAATGGACTCCATAACCCCTACAATATATACAGATTCTCAAGCTGCAAGAACGCAGCCCACAGTCATCTCCTTATTGAATTCACTTTCCTCGGTATTGTCGGTATTTGCAACTGTGTAGGCTTAAGAGTGTAAGAGTTACATGTTGCCAGGCTGCTACCATTTTCTGGCTGTCGTTTATATTCTGGTATGTTTTCAATGTAACAAAAGATTTTATTTTACTTACAATGTTGTTTTTACACTTCCAGCACAAGAACAAACCATAACTTGCTGCAAAGCTTCGGAAAGTTAACTGCCTTGGTTTTGTTTTTGCCCACAAACTGATGCCCACAATATGCCAATGATATGGCCACCGAAAGTGGTGCAGGAAAATACTCTGGTATAAAATGAATATGAAATATATTGTAACATTCATAAACAATCTTCTCTGACAGGAGTTGGTCTGAAACACAATAATCTAAAACAAGTCACTTCTGGAATATTGAAAGAACAATCATAATATCAGAAGGCCTGAAAATGTCATTGTAAATTGAAAGGTCCACACCAACTGTACCCTGGGTTGCCACAAATTCCGGAAATCAGGGAATTTCAAACGCATCAGGGAAAAGTGAAAAAAATAAAAATATTGCAAAAATCTCATTTTTTATCTCAGTAGATGAAATGCTTTGTTTACTGAGATGTCATGCATAGTTGCTGGCTGGTTGCAGCTGAGTACGTTCATCACTTTCCTACTCCCTCATTCGTACTGCTGCTCCCCCTTCCTATCAATCCCCTTAGCTTGTAGCCAATGCTGCCATTGCTTCTTGCTGCTAGCCCAGCAGCTGCCAATGAGAGGCAGGGGGACATGAAGAGTCGTTTATTTGATTTGGATCTGATTTTCAGAGACTGTTGACGCAGTGGCCGGAGACGGCGTGAGTTGTGTCAAAGTGATTTAGTGAATTTGAGTGTACTCATTTTCTGACAATGGCTATGGCTGAAAATTCAACTTGAGAGTGTGATAGTCTCTTCCAAGTGCCTGTCTGTGGCTCAGCAATCATCTTTATGGTTAGTTGGTATGTATCCTCATTAGCATTTATTCTCAGAGTATTCGCGCAAGTTATCGGTTGCATGGATTGATAACTGTGATCTCATATTATCAACATGGTGACTGTGACACGCAAATAGCTGGCCACACAAGTGGATTTCCTTGACGGGGCCAAAACCGCAGGCCATTTCTGCGGGTATCTCTAATGGATCCCTCCCCCTGTGAGTCCGGGGGCTAGAATAGGCCCGCGGTATTCCTGCCTGTCGTAAGAGGGGAAGGGTGCATAACATGGTGCATTATGTCCATAGTGTTGAGATCGTTAATCCCCCTTTCTCGTTGTCGCAATACAGTCCCGTTCATTCTCCATCTCTTTGGTGAGGATACATTCCTGGGTGTGGTTTCTGCCGTGCACTATGCAGTGTCTCTTTCTGCACCGATGACCGTCGACTTCTTTGCACCTGATATGCAACATGGTAGCCAGTCCGTTGTGGTGGGGTTGCAATGTACCCTGTTGTGCGCTGTTAACTCACCACATATGCCAAGGGGTAGATGTCTACCTCCCTGGGGCATCAGGACTCCCGGCAATGGCCATCCTGCCAGGTGGCCCTTGCTGAGGCTAGGTGGTGCTCATGGGGAGGGCCCTTGGTCGGAGTGGGTGGCATCAGGAAGGAAGACATGCAGTGAAGCGCGGTACATCTCTTGCTGATGGCCAACTGCCAGCAGTATCTAAGCATTCGAGGGCTCACTTCAATGCACAGAAGTGTGACCCCAAATAGTTCCCCTCCCTGGCCACACAATGGGAAGAACGAAAGGCTAGGGACGGCAGTGAAGCTTATTCACTCCAGTACCTAGTGTGTATGAGAGCTGATGGAGAGTCTTTCATGACAATGTCTTCATTCCAGAAGATTGGTATTCTCTAGTAAGGAGTGCCTCAAAGAAATTTGAAGTTGTCCTCGTGACTCAAGATCTTATTAAGGATTTCAAAGCCCATCTGTCACCATTTTTAAGAAGTGTAGCAAAAATGATAAACAACCATTCACATTATCCAAGTATAGAATGTTGTATATTCAGGAGATAGTATTTCAGTGTCTGAAGCACACTGCTTACTTTTAAACCAGAAATTTGCTGCTATGAAGAAAGGCGTGCATGCTAATGAAATTAATTAAGTTTAAGCTACAAATCTATACAGTTCACCATTGGCAGTAAATCGGAAGAAACTGGATGATATTATCAAGTTGGAAAAGTTTATTCCTCCAATGTATAAGCAGTGGTATGAACGTGTCGAAAAACTGGGTGCGGATTATGAGAAGAATGAATGAAAAGACTACCATGTATATTAATCTGCATTATAATTTCTAATTAATTTGTTAATTTTTTTCCATACTGATACATCATATTATCTGATGCATATTATAACACAATGTAAGTTAAATAATTCAAATCAGTGTTGTTTCAGTTCACATATCAGTGATTTTGTGCTGGAAAAAATTCACAACTTTGATTGAGCATGAGAATTTAATAAGTCCATAGACATTTTCTATTAATAACTTACTTAAGGCTGAAATAATATTTACTTTATTGTCTTGTCCTGTGGTGTGATCAAATAGGAGTGCAACATGGACACATTTGTGAATAAAACAGGAAAGGGTCCTTCTATGATTCCTCTCCCTCCTCCTCCTCTCCCTCCTCCTCCTCTCCCTCCTCCTCCTCCTCTCCCTCCTCCTCCTCCTCTCCCTCCTCCTCCTCTCCCTCCTCCTCCTCTCCCTCCTCCTCCTCTCCCTCCTCCTCCTCTCCCTCCTCCTCCTCTCCCTCCTCCGCCTCTCCCTCCTCCGCCTCTCCCTCCTCCTCCGCCTCTCCCTCCTCCTCCGCCTCTCCCTCCTCCTCCACCTCTCCCTCCTCCTCCGCCTCTCCCTCCTCCTCCGCCTCTCCCTCCTCCTCCGCCTCTCCCTCCTCCTCCGCCTCTCCCTCCTCCGCCTCCTCTCCCTCCTCCTCCGCCTCTCCCTCCTCCGCCTCCTCTCCCTCCTCCTCCGCCTCCTCTCCCTCCTCCTCCGCCTCCTCTCCCTCCTCCTCCACCTCCTCTCCCTCCTCCTCCGCCTCCTCTCCCTCCTCCTCCTCCTCCTCTCCCTCCTCCTCCTCCTCCTCTCCCTCCTCCTCCTCCTCCTCTCCCTCCTCCTCCTCCTCAGGTTGGCAAAACCCTCGGTACCACCCACCGCCTTTGTTGAGCACCTTAAAAATGTACATGTACAGACAGAATCCATAGAGAGAGTACAGGCAGGCTACGCTGCTGCTGTTTCACTGTTCAGTGCTACACTGCTGCTCTTGCACCTGGTAGTAACCATCTGGAATCAGTGTGTATCGAAGGGGTTGCCAGTCTGCAAGTGCCTAGGACTTCATCCCGGGTTCTGTCTGTACAGGTACATTTGTACAGTTTTAAAATTCTCAATAAAGGTGGGTGGGTGCCATTGGGGGTTTCTATTAACTGGGGTGTGGGGGATCCTCTTGGAGGGACCGTTCACTGTTTTATTCATGCATGTCAGTGTCGCACTCCCTGTAAACATGCCACAGGATGACACAAAATAGAAGTGCAGAAAAAGCATGAACATGCCACATGACAACACAAAATAGGAGCACTGATAAAGCATAAGCACTCTCAGCTGCTTCGGATCACATTTAAATTTCGTCGAGTGGTTTTGAACGGTCCCTGTTGGTTCCAACTTGTACAGGAAAGCAAAAATTGTGATTACACTCCAGTCCCAAGGGGATGTGATCGCATTCAATGAGGATGCAGCCCCACAATGTCCTTAAAGAGGGGTTGAAATGCTGAAGAGTGTCGGCAGTGTCAAAGATTGTCAAGAACATCTTCCCGTTGGAAAATGCGTGGGAATAAACGCCCAGGTAAAGGGGTGGTTTCACTGGCACCCCTTATTTGTGCCGATTCTGAGCAGTGGTATGTGTAGAAGGTTTTTCTCGGCCACTCATTTAAAAAAAAGAAAGAGAGAAAAAAAAAGCATGCATCACAGTTCTCAACTGCTTTGCAGAGGCATGAAAAGAAGGGGTGAAATCTGGGTAAGAGGGAGTCTGGCAACCTTCTAACCATGTGACACATCCACAGTGGTATTGGCTGGGATTATGGTGAAATTTTATGCTAATGTGACATCATTAAATCTTGCACTTTACATTAACTTCTGAGCTGTGACCTTTTTTCCCCCCTCATGTGTCGACACATTCCTGTTTGAGGCCTCATCGAGCCAGAGAGCAACGTCGCAGGGTGCCACACTTTTGCACCTTTATAGGAGGAGGTTGTATGCACCTCGGAGCCAAATTTCAAACTTAACGTCAGAATGGGTGGGAATTAAGCGAATTTAAAAAGTAATCCTTTGATTCTGTTGCACATTGTAGATACTAAAGAAAAACCCATGCAGAACTGCATTGCTTTTCACAAATATCTGTGATGTCGAAAACCTGTTTCATAAAAAAGTTAAAAAAACCATGTCACAACTGACAGAATAGATATTTGTTGTTCTGTGTTACTTTTTGGTTGCAGCAGTAAGTTTCTGTCTTCAGTAATGGTAATATCGTTAAGTAATGTTATGAAATGATTGTGGAATGAAGACTTGAAATCAATTTTGAAGAAGATGGAAGACTTACTGTTACTGGTAGTAAAAGAATTCCAACAAAAGACATATACCAAGTACCATACTACTTGCAGGTTTGAGATTCCCATCAAATGACTTTAGATGTTTTTTGAAGGAATTCGGAGATGTGCTGCTAGAATTTGTAGCGCTAGTTTAATCAACGTGAAAATCGTGTAATGATGCTCAAAGATATGAAATGAGAATCACTAAAACACTGATGTGTGTGACATGTGGACAGTTATTTGCCTTCTATGACTTGAAACCTGTAAATGAGAGTCACTACCACCAACCTCAAGGTCCTACTACACTACTGTAATAATAGGTTCACCTTTCACAGTGTTCTGTAGTGCTTCCTGTCTGTAACAGACACACTTGAGGTTGGTGGTAGTGACTCTCATTTACATGTTTCAAGTCATAGAAGGCAAATAACTGTCCATATGTTACACACATCATCAGTGTTTTAGTGATTCTCATTTCAAATCTTTGAGCATCATTACAAGATTGCAGTACGCACACCATGACAATGTATTCCAGTGACTATTTACATTTACCGCTTCCAATGTCCATGATGCAACAAAATCTTGTTGCCGTACCTTCCGAGTGTTGTACTGATGGGAAGCCAGTCAGTAGATTTTAGAAATGTTCCAGCCCTATTGCGCAGTAGCAGACAGGGAACAGTACTAAAGCATGATTTGTTAATTTCAGCAATCACATTCAGACACCTCACTATGTATAAATGCAAAATAAATTTGTTAGTCTGATTTCCCAATGGTGTGTGATTTGACAATTTGGATTGACTGTACCTTTCAAAATAAAAAAAACTTTAGAAAAACCGTGTGTTAATAGGCTCACTGTAAAATAACACTGCAAAGAACTTGACGATGGAACTCCAACTACTAAAGAAAAAGAAGACGGAACGTACGGCATCAAGGAATCTGACAGTTCAAGAAATGCTTTATTTTTATTTTTAACTAAGACTCAACAACCATTCAGTATTTTATGCTGTGCTGCCTGATACAAACCACCAGTTCCTGTACTAATTAGGAACATACACATTTTGTGTAAATAGGTGATTTCGTAATTCCTGAAATAAAAGATTAATGGAATATTTAGTAGATTTATTAACAATTGATACTACAAGCTGGTGAGATATTGGACCACATTGTAAATGTTTTAACAGAGCCCATATAGATGAAAATTCAATACCCATCACAGTAGTAGGTATTAAGCATTTATGCACCTACTAGCATTCTAAATATTGGAAAAAAATATGATGCAATAAAAGTAATTATTGAATTTAACTGACTGAAGGAGAAAAAATAGAAATTCTGTAAATGGAGCAGGCAAAAGGAACACATCTGAAAAAAAAGATTGATAGGAAGTGCAAAATTGTTAAGCAGAAAGGACTAGGGGACAAATGCAAAGGTGCAGAAACATGCATGACAAAGGGAAAGATGTATTCTGCATACAGAAATATTAGAGACCTTTTGAAAAAAGACAAATGGCTGTAACTGATATCAAGTGCTCAGGTGGCAAGCCACTATTAACAATGGAACCTCCCCATCGCACCCCCCTCAGATTCAGTTATAAGTTGGCACAGTGGATAGGCTTTGAAAAACTGAACACAGATCAATGGAGAAAACAGGAAGTAGTTCTGTGGAACTATGAAAAAAAGTAAGCAAAATGTACAAACTGAGTAGTCCATGCGAACATAGGCAACATCAAGGTTGGCATAAACTCAGGAGCGCCGTGGTCCCGTGGTTAGCGTGAGCAGCTGCGGAACGAGAGGTCCTTGGTTCAGGTCTTCCTTAGAGCGTAAAATTTAATTTTTTATTTTCAGACAATTATCAAAGTTCAGGTACTCACACACAATCAACTTCGCTCTCCAAACTTCCAGGACCTGTTCAGATTTGCTTGGACTTATGCAGGATTTGACGGTCTACACACGGAAAAATTTGAAAACGTTAAAAACATGTTTTGACGGAGCACATGGAAAAGTGTGCGACTGTGAAACTGTTGGATTCATTTGTTGCAGTTTATGTGACAAACTCTTATGTTTTCATCACTTTTTTGGGAGTAATTCTCACATCCACAAGAAAACCTAAATCGGGCAATTTAGAAGAATCTTTTTACCCATTCGCCAAGCGTACAAGTTAGGTGGATCGACAACATATTCCTGTCATGTGACACACATGCCCTCACCAGTGTCATATAGAATATATCAGACGTGTTTTCCTGTGGAGGAATCGGTTGACCTATGACCTTGCGATCAAATGTTTTCGGTTCCCATTGGAGAGACACGTCCTTTTGTCTACTAATCGCACAGTTTTGCGGTGCGGTCGCAAAACACAGACACTAAACTTATTACAGTAAACAGAGACGTCAATGAAGGAATGGACAGATCATAACTTTGCGAAAATAAAGAAAAACTTTTCACTTGAGGGGAGACTTGGACCAAGGACCTCTCGTTTCGCAGCTGCTCACGCTAACCACGTGACCACGGCGCTCCTGAGTTCAGATCATCCTTGATGTTGCCTATCTTCGCATGGACTATTCAGTTTGTATATTTTGCTTATTTTTTCATAGTTCCACACAACTTCTTCCTGTTTTCTCGATTGATCTGTGTTCAATTTTTTAAGGCCTATCCACTGTGCCAACTTATAACTAAATCTGAGGGGGGTGCAATGGGGAGGTTCCCTTGTAAGCAAAGAAGGGAAAGCAGAAAAAATGTGAAATTTCGGTAAGAATTTGACAGAACTCTGGAGGACTTAATTTTTAAAAAAGGCATTTGTATTAGACGACATATCCTCAGAATAGTTGTGGTCCTTGGGAGAACATAACATGACAAAAAATTCCATTTGGCATGCTAGATATACTCTTGTGAGACGGACAAAATATCTTCAGACTTGAAGAATGCAATAATTCCTGTTCCAGAGGAGGAAGGTGCTGACATTTAAATATTACCAAATTATCAGTTTAATAAGACATTGTTCCAAAATACTGGCACTAATTTTCAGAAGAATGGCAAAACTGTTGGAAGTTGACCTTGGGGGAGACTAATTTGGGTTCCAGAGAAATTTAGGAACATGCAAGGCAGTATTGACCCTAAGACTTCTCTTAGCAGAGAGACTGAATAAAGGAAAACCAAAGTATATAGAATTTATTGATTTAGAACAAGTTTTTTACAGTGTTGGCTGGAATCCAGTCTTTGAAGTTTTGAAGGTATCAGGGGTAGAGTACAGGAATGGGAAGGTTACCTACAACTTACAAGAAATCGAGACAGCAGTTATAGGAATCGAAGGACATGAAGCAGAAGTTACAGTTGGAAAGGGATTGACACAGGGGTGTAGCCTGTCCTCTATGTAATTTAGTCTGTGCATTGAGCAAGCTGTGGAGGAACCAAAGTGAAATTTGGAATTAAGGTTCAGGGAAACAGAGTGAAAAGTTTGAGGTTTGCTGATGACATTGTCATGCTGGTAGAGATGGCAAAGCACTCTGAACATCAACTGAACAGAATGGACAGAGTCCTGAAAAGGTAAGATAAACATTGACGACTGGAAAACAAAGGTAATGAGATGCAGATGTATTTCACCAGGAGATGCTGAAGGACTTAGATTAAAAAATGAGACTCTAAAAGTAGTACATGAGTTTTCCTCTTCGAGCAGCAAAGTAACTGATGATGGGTGACAGGAAGATGTGAAATGCAGACTGACAATAGCAAGAAATCGTTTCTCAAAAACAAAGTTAACATCGAATATAAATTTAATTGTTGAAAACTTTTTGAGGCATTTGTCTGTAGTGTATCTTTGAATGGAAGTAAAACATGGACAATAAACAATTCAGACAAGAAGAGAATAGAAGTTTTTGAAATGTGGTGTTACAGAATAATCCCTATGAGAAGATACTCAGTGAAACTGGGGAGAAAAGAAATTTACTGTAGTTAGGTAGGTAGATTTGTGCAAGATGTGTAACAAAATACTGGAAGCTGTCACTGCTGTTCTTACCACCCTATAAAATACAGGTGAGAATTAATGCACGTCAAGAACAACTGAATTAAATTTATATACTTTATTTGTGTCCTATTCCAACTTTTTATTGCATGAATGTTTTTCTTTTGCTTCCTGTCAAACCAAGGGCAATACAGTATGCTGCCAGAGATGCTGTACTCAGTGCCACAATTGAAGTGATGGCCAGCGATAGGGATATCCTGCTGGTGTTGTGACAAAACTCTGGTTTTCAGTTTGCATTAATTGAACCTGTTATGTTTAAAAAATTAAAATAGATAGAGACTCAAAATGTGCTGTTGCCTGCAAATAAAGTCATATATCACTTTTATTGCTTTCGTAATAAAAGTGTTCTGATTTGAAAATTAATTTTACATCATATTTACTTCTGAAATGAAGATATCAGTCTATTTTTAGAAGAAGATTATATAACAGTTCAAATTCTGTATGCACATGTATTTCTATTTGTACAGCATAAGATTTTTGCAGCTTTTCACGTAATTTGAGATTGCTAACACAGTCTGAGACAATTGAATGTGAGTACAAATGTTACCAAAATACATCATCTTATGATTATCATCAAATTGTAACTATTAGAAGAATCAAAGAAATATTCCACAAATACAGATTTGATGTGGCTTACTTTCTGGTTAATGGAATCCAAGTACAATCAAAGTGATTAACAAAAAGCCAACCTCTTCAGAACAGAAGCATAACACAAGCACAACTAGCATCGAAAGCTTGTGGTGGTCCGAAGAAAGATTTGATATGTTCCAGTTGCCATCATGGTAGTTTTATCATCTTAACTTACTGGTGCAGCAACTGGGTTTATAATGATATGGCTTGAGCATTCATTGTTTATTATTATAGTTTTGCTTGTATGTGATTGTTTAAAAAACATTGTAGAGTACCAATGCAAAAGTGATGACTTGTGTTAATGATTTGAGCAGCGAAGATAGTACCTGCATCAGTGGATGATAGCAGTGGCAGTTTGAGTGGTACAGATACTACAAACAGTGGAAGATGGCCACGAGAGGTTAAAAAGACCATCTGAAAAAATTATTAAATAGTTACAAGTAATGCTATTGCTATACATTTATTTGTGTTAAGTAGTTCCAAAAAGGTTTAACATGGGTCTTGTCATTAGTTACGGTGAAGGAGTCGTACTGGACAGCCAAATTCACACTGGGGAGTTCTCAGTGTAAGTATCATGCTGACAGTTATAGTAAGCTTTGGGTCCAATAGTCATAGTGGAACTTGCAGTGGTAATAGAGTTTTGGTACTAATAGGTCAGAGCGAGTGCTGGCCCAAAATAGTTGATTTGTTTAGCTCTGTGAATCTCTACATCTGAATTACTGTTAAGCAGTTCCCATGGTTAATCACTTAATTGCTAGTGAGGGAGATCTGGCTAAGTATTGGTGCAAAGAGTGGACTTAAATAATTTGTGGAATGATAAAAATACATATTTCATTGAGAGGACTGTACTGAGACCAAGCACTTGTTGATTCATTCTTGGATTTAAACTCAAATACTGGTCATACAGTATGGATTGTCCATAAACAGTCAAGATACTTCCTCTAATGGTACACAGTAATCTATTGGAGCCATTTATACAAGCATGTCACGCTATTATTATTACTTTCTGATTTGAAGTGGTAAGTGACCATTAATTAAATTAAAAAATGGTAGTGGGGCACAATTTGCCAATCCCAGAGGAGGCTTAATTTTGCTTGAATTGTTTAACTTCATGTCCCAAAGTAGTGGTGGCATGTAGGATTTTTTTTTTTTTTAATTATTATTTTGGGTAACAGGATTACTGGCACTCTTCCAATGCTGTAGAGTTCTTGATGTAAACGGAAAAGGCAAATACAACTTTTGTATATTATCCTGAAATAAAGGAGTTCCTGAATATTATCTGTGTCTACATCTACACACTGTAAGCCACTTTGTGGGGCGGGGCAGAGGGTACTTCAGGTACCAGTGTCACTTACCCATTTTCCCGTTTGAGTTGCCTCTGGTTCATGGAAAGAACGATTGTTGGTAAGTCTATGTGTGGGCTTGAATCTCTCTGATTATACCTTTGTGTTCTTTTCACAAGACATAAGTGGGAGGAAGCAATATATTGGTTGACTCTTCTAGGAATGCCCCTCCTCGCTGACCCCAAGTTAGGTTGATGAACAGGCGGCAGTTTCCATGTGGTGCTGCCTTTCGTTGCTGAGGCCAGCAGCCTCTGTAGACCATGTCAGTGGTGCTTCAAGTTGTGGTTGTGATGATAGCTCCACATGTGATCGTAGTGGCAGCATGTGCACTACTTCCCTTGGCATCATGTAGGCATGGTGACCTTTCATCATACTCGTATCACTGCAATGGGACACAAAGGTGGCTGTACGCAGGGAATGAATCACTGCACAGGGACAGCAGTTGCCTGGCAGCTGGTGTGGCACTGAGTCCCATTAGGAACACAGCTCAGAGTCAGCAGGTGCAGATGGCAGCTGTAGTTTCACATTTCCTGGTTATGTAGTTTCAGTTACTTGGTATGGGGCCTGGGACTGAGTTAAAAACTTCTTCATTTTTCCATTTGGGGTATAAGGGCTTAACAACCTCACCCACTGGCTCACTTTATACTGAGGTAATGACCCCATTCATATCATTGCCTTTTCCTGCTTCTCTAACGCCTTAGGATTCCCTTGATGCACCTTCCTTCATCTTGTCTTACCATTCTAGCAAACTCTTTTTTTAACTCCCTCTCCTTGCCATCTACTGGTTAATTATGGATACATCAAATACCTGTGGCATCATCTTCCCACAAACCACCTTGAATGATGACAACCCTGTACTTGTGTGTACTTTGTAGTTGTATGCTCTCACCACAAAAGGCAGATACACATTCCAATCTGAACAGTGTCAGTTCACGTAACAACTTAGCATCTTCCCAATTGTCTAATGCACTCATTCCATTTTACTGTTAACTTGTGGGGTAAGTGGACTGGTTCTCAATTTTTTCACCTTCAGTAACCAACAGAATTCTTTCACCAGTTCGGACATGAAGTTTGTCCCCTGATCAGTAACGTAGTCTCTGCCATCCCGAACTTCAATACCCACCTTTTCACCAACACTTGGAGTGTGACTGTGATCACCTGTAGGTCCAGCACCAGTACCAACTTGATGTAATGAGAAAAATGGTCTATTAAGGCTAGAGTGTCTTTAGAAAGGTGCAAATGTTGACCATCTGACTGGAATACTGAATATGAAGTCGTTGATGACTGCTTGGATATCCAATTCATCCAAAACATCTCGGTGGGAATGAAGAACAGCGAAGTTGTTCAATCGCTTCTGTCCCATTGTTGATCGGAGGTATGACTTCAGATGTCTAAGGGCACTAAATGACCATTCTGCTGCTGCTATCGTGATAGGAACTACTTGAGAAGCTTAATGCACTTCAATACTTCACATAACATTTCTCCAACTGCAGGCTCTTGTGTAATGTACTTTCTTACATCACGCATATTTTTTAAGACCAGTAGTTTTTATTGGCGATATCAGCTAACATATTGAAGTGTAAGCGCAGTCTCTCATTGTTTAGGTCATTTTTTAAAAACTCAGTTGATTTTTCCAAATTTGTTTCACTTTTGTTTACTAAAAGCTCAATTGCAATGACCTGTGTGAGTCCAGTTGAAGCAAACCACTCAGTAATGCAAGATTGCACCATTTCACAAATTTCTAAGTAAATAGCTTTGTAGTATTCCTTTGGGGTTTTTAAAGTATGCGGTGAACTGGCTTCATTGTTTTCATACTTCTTTGGTATACTTTGATTCTGAGGAAGTGAAGGATCATCAACTTGTGAAGGTTTTTCTTTTAAACACAATTCCCAAAAGTGTTCAAAATTATCACGCCTTCCATTCAATATCAAAATCAAGCCCTCATATATTTTTTCCAGATCAGCGACCCTCAGATGAGGGCATTGAATTTTTTCATTGACATCCTCTACTGGATTCATTGCATGGCAATAAAGACATAAAAATAAATAAGTCTTGAATTGTAACATTGGCTCAAGGTAGCCTGCACATTTGTAACCTGCCTCTGTTTTGTCCTACGCAGAAAATTTTTCAAGAAACTCTAGAAGTTCTTCAAAGTTTTTCAATATTCTCAAGATACAAGAAGCTCACATAGTCCATTGAGTTGAGCAAAGGGGTCGTAAACCAGCTTGGTCATTGGCACTCTCACAATGTATGCATCTGAAAAGTCCCATCCTTACGGTGTTTATTAAGTCCTTGGCTAAAGCCATAATATCCCTCATAGACGTAAGATGGCAGAGACTGTCTACAACTGCCTAGTCTAAACTGTGAGCAGTGCAGTGCACATAACGTGCACTTTTGGTTGTATATCCAAAACTAACTTTTTTAGTCCTTTGAACTTGCCTCTCATATTCGAGGCACCATCATAGCACTGTCCTCTGAAGTTATCCATTGATTATCAAGATGAGCAAAATTGTCTTTTAAAATACTAAACAGAGTTTGTGATTTGGTGTTGTGGGTCTCGTATAAGCCAATAAAGTCTTTGTTGACAATTAAGGAATCATTGACAATATGAATACAAAATTACACTTGTTCATGAATCAAAGAATCACTTGTTTCGTCAACCATAATAGAAAAATGTTCAGTCTTCTTTATTGAAGCCAGTACCTTTCTCAACACAGACTTTCCTAGTAGATCAATGATCTCATTGTTAATATTGTGAGACGTCTGCTTATACCCCGAAACCCTAACCAATCTTTAAACTCAGGTATGTCATTCTTTTGGAGTTTCAACAATTGAAAAAAATTTGAGTTTACATCTTCATGCCCTCTAATTGCTAGTCCTTGATGGCATAAAAATTGCATGGTAGTAAAAATTGCCTCAAGAGCTAAACGGTCTTTCTTCATATCACCATCTAACTGTTCATTCAATTGGGAGGCCACACTTCGGTTAGTGATAGAATTTAGTTTCAGAAAACCTCCTTTATGCGTAAACGTATTTTCATGAAGACGGAATTTTTCCATAGCCTTTGTCCAGTTAGAAAACCTTACGGAAGAAAATGCATTTTCTTTTTTTGAAGAAAATTGTAATAGATTTTTAGCATCTGCCTCTTTACAGGTTATACAAAAAACTTTTTTGGTAGATGCTTCATATTCTAGCTATGTATATTTGATCAACCAAGACTTCTGAAATGATCTTCGGTGGCCAGAGTGGCCGAGCGGTTCTAGGCGCTACAGTCTGGAACCGCGCTACCGCTATGGTCGCAGGTTCGAATCCTGCCTTGGGCATTGATGTGTGTGATGTCCTTAGGTTAGTTAGGTTTAAGTAGTCCTAAGTTCTAGGGGACTGATGACCTCAGAAGTTAAGTCCCATAGAGCTCAGAGCCATTTGAACCATTTTTGAAATGATCTTCCCTTACCAGGTTTTCCAGGTTTTGGCTGTGAACGGTTCTCATCTGAAGACAACAAAGCAATTGACGACACAATAATTGTTGGAGGTTGACTTGCAGTATCGTCAACTTCCAAGCGCGCCTTTTTGGTAACAAATTTATCCATTGTAAACTTAATTCACAATACACTAAGAGACTAAAGTAAATGAGTAAAATATAGTCATATAAAATAGTCCACTAGACACTAAAGTTGGAACACTAAACATGTCTGCGGCATGCACTCAACGAAAATATCCACGCTGAATGACTGCAGCAGCAGGGTGGGATTTATATAGCCGCGGCATCATAATGTCTCGAAGCATCAAGGCGATGCGAGGCGGAGGGTTCCAGGCACTTCTGCTCCTGCCCTTTTGATGTCACCGTGACCTCAGCACTGGCCCGCCAGCACCAGACTTTACCCAAAGGTTCACGCACCGTGACAAATTCTAAGTGTGCCTGCAGCACCGTAACACTATCATGACTCACACCACTCATTTTCAGTTAACCTTCTTACTACTGAAATAATTATTTGTTTTAACTTATTACTGAATGTATTTTAAAAGGTAACTATTGTCAAACAAGGAAAATAAAAAATTCAAACATAATTTTGTGATTTTCAAAGCATAATATAACTAATAATTTTTCTTAAATTATTGTGGGGCTCTGCCCTGCCAAATGGATTTTTGAGGCCCCTCAGGCCCAGTGGAGTCAGCACCTGTGCCTGTATTACACCTACTTTTTTATACTAAGCCTGTCTGCATTGGCATGTTTCTTTCCTGGTTTGTGGATTACTTGATACTAAAATTCACTGAATTTCAATGCTCACCTTGTCAATCTACTGGGTGGGTCCTTCAAACCAAGTAACTGCTTCAAAGCAGCATGATCCATCACTACGTAGAACTCTCTCCTATACAAGTAACACCAGTAGTACGTTCCCCATATATCAAGCTAAGCATTTCCTTTTTTCTTGTAGAATAATTATTCTTTGCTGTGTTCAACTGCTTTGATGTCCGTCCCCAGTAGCCGAGTGGTCAGCACAACAGAATGTCAATCCTAAGGGCCCGGGTTCAGTTCCCGGCTGGGCCAGAGATTCTCTCTCCTTAAGGACTGGGTGTTGAGTTGTCCTAATCATCATTATTTCATCCCCATTGACGCGCAAGTCACCAAAGTGGCATCAGCTCGAAAGACTTGCACCCAGTGAACGGTCTACCTGACAGGAGGCCCTAGCCACATGACATTTTATTTAATGCATAAGGAACAGGATATTCTTGCCCATCAGTCTCCTGGCTCAAGCTACACCCCAGAGCATGATTCAATGCACCATATGATAATATGAACTCCTGAAAGTCTTTAAACACTAACTCCGGACTCTATGTTTATATTCTCTTCACCTCGGCAAATGCTTTCTGGCATTCTTCCAACCATAAAAATTTAATTCCCTTCTTCAGCAACTGCCTGGCAATGACTGCAAATCCCTTCATGAATTTTCTATAATAATTTGTGAGACTGACAGAAGCTTGTAATTCCTTCGTTGTTTGTGGTACTGAAAAGTCTTGCAGTATCTGTATTAACCTCGGATTGGTCCTCACACCAACCTTACCAATGATATGGACCAGATAGTAAGCATCTTCCAGCGTAAAACTACATTTTAGCGTTCTGAGTGTCAAATGGGCAGCTTGTAACCTGAAAACGTTGCCTATGCTGTTGCGTATCCCTTGAAAAGGTGATTGTATCATCAAGATACATGAGGCATTGACACACTTTCAGTCTCTTCAGAACTCTGCCCAGCAGCCCTTGGAAAGGGCCAAAAGGCATTATTATACGCTGACAGTGTTGAAAAAGCTGTTTTCGGTCTATCTTACTGGAGCAACTTCTAATTGATTTTATCTATTTCTTAAGTCCATTGTCGAGAAGTACAGGCTGTACTCTAGGTTCTCTATCATCTCTGTGATGTCTGGAATTCTGTAGGGATCTCAGTATTCAGGTAGCGGTCCCCAAGGGGGCCTTCAGCCAACTGTTGGTTTATGAATTCCACCAAAACTATTTGCAGCAATTGTGGGTTTCTTTATGGCTTCCAATACACAAGGGCTTCATTTACCGTTCGAATCCATTTTTGTATTACTGGCATAATGGGCAATGGCCCTTGTGGGGGGGAAAAAAATCTTTAATTCCTAGCAACAGGTCCCCCATCTGTGTCCTATGCATTCCCCTGAAATGCTTCAGTTTCTCACAAATTGCTGTCCTAACAGCGTCTTATGCTTCATCACAGCCCGAACTGCCTGCATGGCAATCTTCCTCTTCCAGAATCTCTAATTTAGCTAATAACGATCTTTTTAACAATTTGACTTTTTTGGCGCAAAAATCATTCACATTGACAGGTAGTACTTTGCCTCTGTATCTCCTTTGTATGTGTAAAGTACTATTTTTCATCGAACAACATGCTGTATCCAATATTCCAATAAGCTCTTGTGGTTCTATCTTTCACAGCCTGTCACCTGTCAATTCAGGCTCCATATTCACCCATAGTGACTTTCTGGTGCCTCATGACACACAATGTGCAAATCAAGCTTTAATGTCATTGCTCACAATGTAACTGAAATATCTTGTAATTAGACATTCCTCGTGGCAGACCAACTCTGACAATGGTTTCCCCCAGTTGGAGTGTCTTCCCACTCAGTTCTATACGTCATTGGAAAGTCAGCTATGGGATGATGATGACACAGAAGGTCAAAGCCTTGAATCACGCTGAAGCCCTCACATACATGAGACACCACGTCTTCACATTGTTTAAACCTGGTAGCTTTGAACAAAAAACTCAGCTCGCTTCATATATCACTATCCCCTAACCCACTTATAATGTTGTGGTTGCAATGCCTACTTCCTGCCTGTCCTGTAAAGGCCCCCATTTGAAACAAAACTTTATATTTCTTATCATCTTTCACAACCATTATGGCACATTCCATCTCTGCATTTGTTCACATTGCATTTACTTTTAATGGGAACTCCTGCCAGCAGCTCTGCTATTCCCTGGTAAGTTTAACGGATTCTTCCTTCCCCCTGGACCACCTCTATTACCACCCCTACACCCTTATTGGTGACCTACACCTCCCCTGCTACCACTCCTGTTAACTCACTGGACACCTATAGTAACTCCAACACTCCTTTGTGGCTGGTAGCACTGCCTCCATCATTTCGCATTTGATGCAAATAAAAGTCTTCGATCTCTCACCCCTGTCAATCTAACAATTTCCTTGCATTCCACTTCTAACCTAACTCCAGCGTGGGGATCCTTAGGTGCTCCCGTATGCACCCTCACAGGCATCTCTAGAGACAAACCCTTCAGAGAAGCATCAAGTGCTTGCTGCTTGACCTTCTGCAGCACCACTTTGTGCATCTCATTGTTCTACAATAACTCATAGGTGTGACCATTCAACTTCCTAATTGTATCTGCTAAGTCCTCCACTGCTTCATTCTACCTCTTCCAGGAGGCACCGCCATCATAGCATTGTCCATGCAGGTGGGAGAGTTCGTGTGCTACACTGAAGTTGGGAGTTCTACCAGTGGTAGCTTAGCTACTGGTGGGTCCTACCTAGCTGGACAGGTCTCAGCAGAGGAGCCAGACCAAGTGTGCCTTACAATGACCTAGCTTTCTTTTCTTTCCGTACCCATCCCTACTTCCTTCCACCACAACCTGTCCCAGGGGCAGAAAAGCCTCAGTAGTTTTTGTTTCTCTAGTCATCATAGTCACTATGCCACTGGGCCAAGATTACAAAGCTGTCAGGGATCGTATGATTGTTGTTGTGCAAGAACATTTACACATAAAAAAAATACATGCACTGTCGTCTTTTGGAGGATAATATCACCAGTCCAATATAGGAAAGCCCTGCGGCGATCAGCAAGTTGCAATGGGAGCAGGACTGTCTAAACTGGAAGCTCTTAGTGACAAACCGACACGTGGGCGGCAGGTGTGTGATCGCCATTTTGCTCGAGAAGGCTGTAGAGTAAATTGTGTGCTATACCTGTGACTGAGCAGGCCTATTCAGGATCAACTCGCTCACCCTGCATGGTGAGGGGGCTTTAAAAGGTGCCCGAAACGTAGTCAGCCTAACCAATCAACTACCTGACTGGATGGGCAAACCATATGTGCTCAAAACAAAAAGAAGAAACAAAACTTAAATATTGCTACCTGGAATGTTTGAACTCTTGTTAACTCAGACAAAAGCAACAGACCAAAACCAAGAGCATCTATTGTGGAGCATGAACTAAAAAGATATAACATCGATATTGCTGCCCTCAGTGAAACAAGCCTTGCGGGCGAGGGTCACCTTAAGGAACAAGGTGGAGACTACTCTTTCTATTAGAAAGGGAAAGATGAAAATGAGCCTTGTATCCATGGGGTAGGGTTTGTTGTAAGGAATCAACTTGTAGATGAACTACCCTCTGGATTAAATGAGATACTTATGACCATCCATCTCAAACTCGTGAACTGCCAAAAGGCTACTATATATGCGCAGCAACTCTAGATTCAGAAGACAGTAAAAAGGAAGAGTTCTACAACCAGCTAGACCGACTCTTATCAACCATACCTCAATGAGATAAAATTCTTCTACTAGGTTGTCAGAGACTATGCCCTATGGAAAGGCGTCATTGGTAAGGAGGGTATAGGCAATGGCAACTCCAATGGAACCCTTATTGTGACTAAATGCTCAGAACATGATCTCGTCATTGACAACTCTCTCTTTCGACAGAAAAATAAGTATAAAACTACATGGCAACACCCCAAATCAAAATAGTGGCATCTCACAGATTATGTGATTTTGCGGTCTAGAGATCAAAGTGATGTGATGATCACAAGAACTGTAGGTCAGGCTAATGACTGCTGGACAGATCATTGAATGGTCAATTCAGTAATGGCTCTGTAAGTGCCACTCAAGCAATTGAAGCAAAAGAAACAAACAAAACATCTGCTAAATCTCGAATAACTAAAAGATAAAGAGGTCCAAATAAGTTCCAGAACATTGTGAAGCAAAAGTTGCCTGCTAAGTATCCTGATAATGTTGAAGAACACTGATCAATACTGAAAACCATCATGCTTTCGGTTTGCCAAGAATCAAATGGATTCATCAAAAGAAAACATCAAGACTAGTTTGATGAAAATGAAGATGAATTTCAAAGCATGTTAGGTAAAAAAAGAAAGGCCGACAACACCTGGCAAAATGATCCAAAAACAAGCTTATCTACATGCCAAAGCACATGTTCAAAGGAAAACTAGAGCTCTCAAAAACCAGTGGTAGACTACAAAATCAACCAAAATGGAAAATTTAGCAGCAACCAACAACTCCAGAGCCTTCTTCACTGCCACAAAAGTGATCTATGGCCCCTCCAAAAAAGGCCTAAACCCCCTTCTATCTATAGACAGTACACAACTTTTTAAACACTCAGTATCTACTGGCTCTTGGTGCAAGGAGAACTTTGAAGAGCTTTTAAACAGAGATTCAGAGGTGCATGAGGACATTTTTACAAAAATACCACAAAAACCCATTCAAGAACATATGAGTGATGACTCTTCCCTTCAAGAGGTTGAAAAAGCTATCCACCAACTGAAGAATGACAAAGTCCCTGGATTGGATAGAATCCTGGCCTGGGCTATTTAATAATAGTGGCACCAAATTGATCAGAAACTTTCACATCCTTATCATCAAGATATGCAACACTGAGACAATACTGCAGATCTACGTGACATCGCCCTACTGTGGAAACTACCAAGGAATATCATTACTCTCAACAGCTGGAAAGATCCTTGTCAGGATTCTCTCTAACAGACTACTTCCTCTGGCTGAAAAAATCCTATCTGAAACTCAGTGCAGTTTTAGACCTGATCGAGGCACAGTGGATATGATTTTCAGTGCAAGGCAAATGCAAGAAAATTCCAAATAACAGAACGAACCCCTGTACATGGTATTCACAGACCTTGCTAAAGTCTTTGACTCTGTTAATCAAGAAGCACTTTGGAAAATTCTGGCATCAAATGGATGTCCTGAAAAGTACATCAAAATACTTCGGCATCTACATGACAACATGAATGCCTCTGTCCCTGCCGGCAATGGACCCAGAGAAACGTTTAAGATTATCACAGGAGTCAAGCAGGGATGTGTTATTGCACCTAGCCAATTCTCGATATTTGTGGAAACCATACTTCACCTTGTTAAGGAAAACCTACTGTTGGGTGTTGAAATAGCTTATAGGACCAATGGTAAGCTATTCAGCCTTAGCAGACTCTGAGCTAAAAGCAAAATAACTATGACAGCTGTCATCGAACTTCAGTACAGTGATGATAATGTTATCTTGGTAAACACAGAGGAGGATCTACAAGCTATCCGAAATGCATTCAGCCTGGCATGCAAATCCACTGGTCTAGAGCTTAACACAGACAAGAAAGTCCTCTATCAACCAGTCTCAAATTCCACTGCAGCAGCTCCAGTTATCACAATTGATGGAACACCTCTAGAGGTTGTAGAGTATTTGCCATACCTGGGAAGCCATCTTCTGCAAATTCAGATATAGATGCAGAAATTCAACACCAACTGGAGTGTGCTATACTGCATATGCAGTATTTTTAAAAGAGTAATTAATTACCAAGATTTGCGTGTTAAAACTAAGCTTACAGTCTACAATGCCATTATCATGCCTACACTTATTTGTGGATGTGAAACCCGGACCACCTACAGGTGCCACTTAAAGTCCTTAGAAAAACACCACCAACACTGCCTAAGGAAAATATTGTAAGTAAAGTGGCAGGATCAGCGAATGAACAACAGTATTTTGGAAGAAACCAACTCCACCAGCATTGAAGCAAAAATTGTCAAACACCAACTTCGCTGGGCAAGACATATCGACTGCCTGCCAAACTCTCATCTCTCTAAGCAAATCATGTTCTCTCAATTGAAAAATGGCCAATACAATCAGGGAAGGCAAACAAAACAATATAAAGGTGCCCTCAAATCAAATATGACAAAATGTCTAATAAACACAAATGATTGGGAAACTGCAGTCCTAGATAGATCCAAATGGTGACAAATTGTTCACCAAGAAACACTTATTTTGAAAAGCAGAGACAATTGCAGGAGAATAGGAAGAGAGATTGCAGAAGAGAACAAGAGCTCTTGAGAGGAACAAACCTGTTACACCATTCAGTCAACACCAACTGGGTATGCCATTACTGTGCGAGAATCTGTGGCTCCAGAATAGGACTATTTAGTCAACAAACAATCCACAGATAACACTACAAAAGACATTTCATAATCGTCAACAAGTAAATTCCTACAATGATGATTATGTTGGTACCTTCTGGACACTATACCAAACTACTCCCAAAAAAACTGAGCACTATTCTGCTTCTTGTACCAATGTTCCAACTCCTGTCTCAGTTGATCAAAAATCTTTGGCTTATGCAATGCTCTTGTGCATCTTACGAACAACTTCGCTTCCCCCATCAAACACAACCTCACAATCTGCAATAAATGCTTATCTGACCAACTCTTTAAGTTAGCTGATGACTTAAGATCTTCTACAAGTGCTACCACATCCTCAGCTGCCCTGTCAGAGAAGGGAGAAACAAGGTTAGCAATATCTGGATTCACCCCTAGAACATGAGACCTGAACAATTCTGTTTCTTGATCCTTCTCTGCAAGTGAATGATTCACAAACACGTTATCCTCTCTCATCTGAGCTACCTGGTTCACTAACAACTGCAAAGCCTTCTCACTGGCGACACCTTGTGTGTCTGACTTTCCTCTGCGTCTGCCTCACTCATTTCCATGCCTGATGAAAACACAGAGAAATAACAAAACTCATACAGACACATTGAAGAACCAAAGAAACTGGAACACCTACCTAATATCGTTTAGAGCCCCCAGAAGCTTGCAGAAGTGCTGCAACACAACATGGCATGGACTCGACTAATGTCTGAAGTAGTGCTGGAGGGAATTGACACCAGAATCCTGCAGGGCTGTCCATAACTCGTAAGAGTACAAGGGGGTGGAGATACCTTCTGAACAGCACGTTGCAAGGCATCCCGGATGTGCTCAATAATGTTCGTGTCTGGGGAGTTTAGTGGCCAGCGGAAGTGTTTAAACTCAGAAGAATATTCCTGGGGCCACTCTGTAGCAATTCTGAATGTGTGGGGTGCTTCATTGTCCTGCTGGAATTGCCCAGGTCAGTCAGAATGCACAACGAACATGAACGGATGCAGGTGATCAGATAGGATAATTAGGTATGTGTCACCTGTTAGAGTCTTGTCTAGACATATCAGGGGTCCCACATCACTCCAACTGCACACGTCCCACACCATTACAGAGCCTCCACCAGCTTGAACAATCCCCTGCAGAGATGCAGGGTCCATGGATTTGTGAGGTTGTCTCCTACACCTCCACCCACTCCACACAATTTGAAACTAGCCTCGTCCGACCAGGCAACATGTTTCCAGTCATTAACAGTCCAATGTCGGTGTTGACAGGCTCAGACGAGGCATAAAGCTTTGTGTTGTGCAGTCATCAAGGGTACACAAGTAGGCCTTCAGCTCGGAAAGCCCATATCGATATGTTCGTTCGCATGTGTTGGTTCGCATGCTAACACTTGTTGATGGCCCAGCATTGAAATCTGCAGCAATTTGCTGAAGGGTTGAACTTCTATCACATTGAATGATTCTCTTCGGTCATTCTTGTTGCTGTTGTCTCAGGATCTTTTTCCAGCCACAGTGGTGTCGAAGATTTGATGTTTTGTCAGATTCCTGATATTCGCGGTACACTTGTGAAATGGTCATATGGAAAACTCCCCACTTCATCGCTACCTCATAGATGCTGTGTCTCATCACTCGTGCATCGACTATAACACCAAGTTCCAACTCATTTAAATCTTGATAACCTGCCATTGTAGCAGCAGTAGCCAATCTAAAAACTCCACCAGATACTTGTTGTCTCGTATAGGTGTTGCTGACTGCAGTGCCAGCAGCAGAGGAAAATAAGCATCTCTCAAAAGATTAGTACGAATTGAGAAAAAACACATTTGAAGAACACAGTTTTCTTTATTCACTTTATTCATACACATCTTTCAAACATTGGATGATATTAGTTTGTGACTTTCCAGTTTTTGTAAGGCTTCACGTTTTAATCCAGTTACGATCCTGTGGAGTGCCTATGTAAACATAAATATACGACTGCCTGTTTGCATATCTCTGTATTTGAATATGCATGCCTATAGTAGTTTCTTTGGCACTTCAGTGAAGAACAGGTAGTGACAGAATTCTCCATCAACATACTTCTTCAGTCTAATAGTGAGCCACCTGGATTGTGTACACTGTCTAGCTGTGTGCCCAAAACGATTACATGTGAAGCAATTCACTGTTACCGATTCAGAACAAGGGGGAGAGTGCCCAAACATATTAGAATGAGTACAAAGCCAAAGCACCAAACATTCATATCTAAAATTCCTCTTAAATTGCAATAAGTCAGCTGGCTCCCTCCGGTCTTGTACTTGCAGTACGCTATGTTATAATTACACCCCCTAAACTCCAACCCATGACTACCACCACACAAGAGCAGAAACAGTCTCACTAAGTGTAACTAAAGATACTGCAGGCTGTGGCTCAGACAATGCACTGTGGGGGTGGTACCCCTCTGCTGATGATTGATGCGATATTGATTCTCCTGACACCAGTCTGCAGCATCAGAGGGATGGTGACAGAGATTAGGGCATCTAAGGGAAATTACTGTTAATAACTACAAAGAGCTTTGTTTGGTTTGGTATGTGGCATAGTGAGGCAGGCCCACCCCTCCTTGCTGAACATGACTCTCAGTGATGAAGAAGCAGCAGCTTCCACTTGTTGGTGCTGAGCTCTTGACTTGCTTGGCTGAGTCTGCAGCCCCTGCGGGCTATAGCCATTGATGTCAGTGGCGCATCAAGTTGTGCTGTGATGGCGCTCCACTTGGGAGATGGCCCCCTTAGCTCAGCACACAACCGCAGTGGTGACGTGTACACTACTTCGCTCAGTGTCACGTAGGCTTGGCAGCCCCAGTACCACTCACATCACTGCGAAAGAATGCGAAAGTGACTGTGTGCAAGGTACAAACTACTGCACTTCGACAGCAGTTGGCTGGTGTTGTGGCGTTGAGTCCTGCTAGGGATTCAGCATTGGAGTCAGCAGGTGCAGTTGGCAGTAGTCCCTTGAAGGACGTAGTGCACATGTCAGTTGCAGTACACTCTCTGAATTTTAACAGTAACCATAATGTGATGCAGAACACCTCTCTTGCAGTGTCTGCTACTGGAGTTGGATGAGCATCTCTGTGATCCTGTCGTGCTTTCCAAATTAATCTATAATGAAAGCTGTTCCTCTTCTTTGGGTCTTCTCTATTGCCTACATCAGTACTGTCTGGTACGGTTCCCATACTGATGGGCAATATTAAAGGTCGAACTAATGGTTGGTAAGCTATGGTACTTCCATTGCTGATAGACTAAATTTGTTGAGGATTCTTTCAATGAATCTGTCAGGCATCTACCCTATTCATGATTAATTTTATGTGATTGTTACACTTAAATCACCCAAACGCATACTCCTAGATATATTTTGAAGGTAATGCTTCCAGCGACTCTTCTCAGTTTTGTTATCATACAATAAAGGGTGTTTCTAACTATGTACTTGCAGTACGCTGTGTTTGTTTATTCGAGGGTCAATTGCCGCTCTCTGCATCAAGCATCGATCCCTTGCAGGCATTTCTGGATTCTGCTACAATTTTCAAGAGCGATGACTTCTCTGCCTACAACAGCATCATTTGCAAAAAGCCTCATGTAACTTCCAACGTTATTTACTATGTCATTTATATATATTGTGAAAACTAATGGTCCTGTAACACTTCCCTGGAGCATGCCTGAAGTTACTTTTATGTGTGAAGACTTCTGTCCATTCTGAATTGTCAGAAAATTATAAAAGTTACTTGGGTCTCAAAAAGAAAATAGTAATAAAATTAACTTGAGGAAACGTAACTTCAATAAGTTTCAAAAATAAAAGTAGATAAAAAGATTTTAGTAATGCTGCTGGTTACTTTAAGGAAGGAAATAATACTCAGAAATGCAGTTATACAATAAAACACCCAATTTGACGCTATTATTTGAGTAGAATTTTATGCACAAAATAAAAAAAGTAAGGGAATATATTAGCCTTATAGTTGCAGAATATTTACAGAAATATTTCATAGTAAATATTTTGAAAAATTATATAAATAAAGCATAAAAGATATTGATTTTATATTGGAACAGAACAGAGATAGAACGGTATTGACCAAAACTGTATCGCTAGCTCAGTTTTAAATTATCTCTATGGTTTAAATAGTTGACATTGATTTATAATTTAAGGAGAAACTTGGCCATTATGTATTATGAACTACTAAGTAAAACAAATTCCTTGCGCAATAGGTTTGCACAGAATTAATCAACTTTGGTTGACAGCAGGCTGTTTGTTTTTATGCTCATGGAGCGATTGCCACATTAAGATGTGCTGTCTCATTATGAGATAATTCTAAAAATAAACATTAAATATAATTCATAATTGGATAATTTCCAAGAATGATTACTTATTGAGCCTGTGGGCCCCAAACAATATATATTGAATATGTGACTCTATGTTGACAAAACGGCTCTGTTGACGTAAGTTATGGATACAGTTTCCAGCATTCACTAGAGCATTGACAAAAGATGAACGTTTACTAAGTTAAAATTAATTACAAATGGAAAGATTAACTTTTCTTTCTTCATTTGTCAGCCACGTCTTCCTCATGCACTCTTCCTCCTGTTGTATAAGCAGCTGGCAACAATCCTTTTTTCCCAGAACCCAGGTACACACTTGCTCTGTCACTCGTAAATATCAGGAGAGTATAAGGATGGTCAGTTTTTCCACACAACCACAAGTTGTGGAAATATAAGCATCTGAAGAGGCAGAGTTCAGTCCCTATCTTGTGACTGTCCGTACTATTTTACAGATTTCCCCAAGCGTTCGATGTTCTTTGTGTAAACAGATAGACCATTTGATGACACAAATCCAATAGAGTGATTCACAAATTTATGCTGAAATCCTTCTTTCTTTGAGGTGTTATATGATTTAAAGCCATCTACTATCAGCTTCATGGCTGTCATCAGAGAGACTAAAGTTTTCTTCCCCCTGACGTTGCAGTATTCTCTGACAGTACCGCCAAACACCCAAATATGAGTATGTTCAATTTCAGTTTTAGTGACCTTCCTGCATAGTATTTACTAGTAGCTATTCTTGTACTTTGACAACCTTGTTTTGTCCACCGATTAGAACACTCTTTCGTCACTATGACATAACACACTCCTCTGCAGAAAACGTAATACTCACACACATGGTGTTCATGGGAAATTGTGTTTCAAAAGCTGTTGCTTGTAGCGGATAGTTTCCTATCCTATAAGAAATAAAATGATGCTCTTCTCCATGGATAACATGAAAACGTCAAACCATTTGTTCTGTTTTATATCACAGGTGTTCTCTCTTGTGGCAATGGGCGCAGTACAATTTCAAAGGAAAAATCAGCATCCGCACCTTTCTTGAGAAGTTTCATGGAGTTGAGTTCATGACATCCTACACAACATCTGCTGTCCTCATTTGGAAGCAATCCAAAGCCTGAACAATACTTGCAACAGTTTCCCACACTACATAGCTGACTAATTAGATTTCGGTAAGTGAGACTATCTGCACTCGAAACTGCAACGCGTTCACTCATTGCTATTCACTACAGAAAACTGTAAAACTATGTTCGCCTGGAAACAGGGGCAATGGCAAGAGGAGGGCTATAGCCCCCCCCCCCCCCCCCCCCTCGCCCCAACTGGAGTATGATATTACACTGGATAAAATGACTTCAGAAATCAGTGAATATATTACTTCCATAGATTAATTTTTTTATAATTATGTAGCAATATAGGTTGCAGTGTATTTCAAACACATTTTAACAAAAGAATAAGAGCGGCAAATGGCTTTCTATCTAAATCAAAATCTATCTAAATCATTTAACTTAAAATGGGTGTCTTGTTATTTATTAATATACATTGGATGTATATTAATGTATGAGTACCACTTACAATAATCAAGAAAGCTAAATATGCCGGGTATGCCTACCAACACTTAAATTACTGACCCCAGACAAAAACTTCGAAATCGTCGGACATCTGGGTCAAATCGTATTATTTTCCCAGGCACACACATTCTGTAGACACTTTTTTACCCTGAACTCCAAAACAGTTACCAAAAATTACTTTAAGCAATACCAAATTTTACCAGTTTGTCAGTGGAGGACCCCAACTCTCCTTCTGTTAAGCAATATTCCATATTCCCAGTCCCCCCCTTGACCAACTTCTAGAATCATCCCTGCCTGGCAAGGAACTAAACATTTACCTTAACTCGTGCCACCAGAGTCATGTGGTCAACATTTGAAACCACATTCAATATATATTGCTAGAGGTATGCACATTCAATAGGCAGTCATTCTTGGAAATTACCCTTTACTGACTATTATCCTCTTCTAAATCTCTATATACGAGGTTTGGAACTTAAATCATCTTCTTTTCCTTCACCATTTGTCCCGCGTGCCTGCAGGGTCTGCTATATGGGTCCGTTGTCTCCATTTTGCTCTATCACATGCTGCATCTGGATGGATGTTCACGCATTTAAGGTCTTTATGAATTGTATCAACCCAACATTGCTTATGTCGTCCTTTGGGTATGTTGTTGACGACTTCAAGTGTGTAACCCACCTTGGCAATAGAGTCATCAACATCCCGTAAAACATGCCCAAACCATGGAAGACAACTCTCACGCATCTTGTCTTGGATCAGTGCAACACCGAACTGTTTCCTAATGCTGTCATTAGAAACGTGATCTAACTTAGTGAGGCCCACTGTCCATCTTAGCATCTTCGTTTCCATTACACTTAGGCGGCGTTCTGTCTCAACTGTAGGCGACCAGCACTCACAACCATACAAGGTGACTGGTGGATGACAGTGTGATAGATTTTTGATTTTAAATTATCTTTCATCCTGTGGTCACAAGTGACTGGTTGTTGTTTGCCACTTCACCCAGGCTGCCTGAGTTCTGATGTTGACCTCTTCGGTGAGTCGGCCGTCGACGGTGATCGTGGAACCACAGTACATACACTTACTCACACAAGTCAGATCTTCACCGTTAATCGTGATGGTTCCTATTTCATGTCTGTCTGATGTCAGGTACTCGGTTTTCTTCAAACAGGCACAAACCGTATTGCACCAACCAGTCACTCCATTCTTGAGTTAGACTCTGCAGATCAGTCTTGTTTTCTGCTGCCAGCATCACATTGTCAGCATAAAGTAGGGTCCATAGTAATGGCCGGTGCAGGTCAGCTGTCACACTGTCCATCACAAGAATGAACAGAAGTGGTGAGAATGCAGAACCTTGATGGACACCGACTGTAATGGAGAAGTCCTTGGATAGTCCTGAGGTTGTACGGACATAACTTCTCAGCTGTGCATAAAGTAAATGCACCCAGTTAATAAGCTGCTCTGGCACATCATGCTGTCGAAGTTCTAGCCAGATGAGACTGTGTGACACCCGATCAAAGGCCTTTTCAAGATCCAGGAATGCTAGATGCAGTGGCTTGGCTTTCTCATGATGTTTCTTGACTAAGAGTCTTGCAGTGGGTTGGAACTTAAATAGTGGCAACTATTTATTCAAAAGCGATACAAAAGAGTTACATATTTGCACCTGTTACTGTCCTTCAAAGTAGTCACCAGCGTTGTGTAGAACCCATTGCCAGTGATGTGGAAGGCGTAGTATACCTTTGTTGATGGTATGAATGGAGCGGTTTAAAGTTATGGTGATTCTCATGTACGACTTGATGGTGTTATCCTAATCGATTACATTCCTCCATGCAGACCGTCAGCGCACAGTATTACTGTTCGCTTTTGGAGCACCATCTGCGACCAGCTTTGCAAAAGAAGCGACGACACTTTGTGCGCAACCCACCCATCATTTTGCACGACAATGCGCGGGTGCATACAGCACAAGCTGTGGCTGCTCTGTTTGGTTGATGGGACAGGGAAGTACTGTATCATCCACCATACTCCCCCAATTTAAGTCTTTGTGACTTTTGATTTTATTCCGAAGATGAAGGAACCACTTCATGGCATTCACTTCAGAAGTGTTCCAGAGATCTGACAGGCAGTAGACCGCTCCGTTTACTCCATCAACAGAACAGGCTCTGATAATGGTATACTGTGCCTTCCACATCACTGGCCACGGGTTGTACACAATGCTGATGACTGCTTTGAAGGACAGTAACAGGGGCAAACATGTAACTCTTTTGTATCGGTTGTGAATAAATAGTTGCCACTATTTAAGTTCCAACCCTCGTATAAAAGGCAATGTCCTGACCAACCAACCAACTGACTGACTGAGTAACTTATCATCACCCACCACAAATTGCTAAGTGTAGATACTTTAAATTTGGAGAATATGTGGATCTTATACTCTAGGCGTCATTTAAGGATTTTTAGAAATTCCGGCACTAAGGGTGTGAAATAGGGATGAAGGTTTCTTTTAAAAAATGTTGCTGTTAAGGGAGTTTTGAAGCTAGACCTGCAAAAATTTATATTTGGTTTCTCAGTCAGAAATAAAGAAATACCTGTTACAGCATTTTTTTTTGGAAATTTAACCCTATAGGGGTGACATAGTGGATGAAAGCTCTTTTTGAAAATATATCATTAGTAAAGAATTACTAAAGTATTTTAAAGCTACGTCTACAAACATTAGCATTTGAATTTTTAGTTATAAATAAAAAAATACGTGTTTCAGTGTTCTGGAAATAGAACCTCTTTGGTGGTGAAACAGGGGATGAGATTTTTTTATGAAAATATTTATTATGAAAACATTTTTAAAGCAAAAGCTAGGAAAATTTAAATGTGGCTTCTCAGTTAGAAGTTAAAAAAATAACGCTTTTCATTGTTTTCGGGGGTGAAACAGGGTCAGACTGATTCACAGTCTCATCATCGCCCAGCTCAAACTGCTAAGGATAGAAGCTTGAACTTTGGAGAGGGGTGTGGCTCTTATACTGTTGGCATCGCTTAAGGAGTACTGTCCAAAATTCCACTCCTACAGGGGTGAAATAGACAATGAAAGCATATCGCTATTAAGGGAATTTTGGACTAGGACTATGAAAAATTGGTATTTGGTTTCCCAGTTATAAATTTAAAAAATACGTGTTTCAGCAGCATTGGAAATTCAACCACTAAGGGTTTAAAATAGTGGATGAAAACTTTTTTGAAAATAAATTGTTATTAAAGACCTACTGAAGCAATTTTATAGCTATGTCTATGAAAATTGGTATTTGACTTCTGAGTTGGAAATAAAAAAATACGTGTTTCAGTGTTTCTGGAAATTCAACCCATATGGGAGTGAAATAAAGGGTGAAAATTTTAATGAAAATATTTCGTTCTGAAAGCATTTTCAAAGCTAAATATACGAAAATTTGTATTGGACTTCTCTGTTACAAATTTTAAAAAGTCATGTTTCACTGTTCTTGGAGGTTCAACTCCTAAGGGGGATGAATTTCTTTTTTTAATATTTCGTTGTATTAAATAAAAAGTAATGTTAACCTTCTTTAGAAAACTCCCAAGAAAAGCTGAAACGTGGATATCTTTCAACCCACTGTTGGGAGAATTTCAATTACATCATGTGGCCATTTCGCAAAAAAGTACAATGGAAATTACGAATGTGAAAGCAGTAAGGAATGGTGAATTTCATTCAGATCATTACCTCTCTAAAATTAAAGTTAAACTCCTACATAATAAAGAACAAAAAGTCACAAAGGTTAATAAAGTATAGCACAGACAGACTTACTATGACAAAAGAATCAGTTAAGAACTGTCAAGACAAAATTAAAGTGGCTAAACATGGTAACTGGAAAGAAATATCTAAAGCAATTAATAACGCTGCACAGGAAATACGAGGCATGTTTTTTAAGTAAGTACCATTTTGGAATTAAAAAACGTGCTAAGATATCTCAATAATTGTATTTTTACATGAAAGCCTCTACCTTAATCTACTTTTCTGCATAATTTCCATCAACATTGAGGCACTTGTCATAACATTGTACCAGTTTTTGAATACCCTCCTCATAGAAGTCTGTTGCCTGACTTGTTAACCACTCCATCACCACTGTTTTGACTTTGTCATGAAGATGCTGACTGCCCAGGTGTTTCTTCAAGTGCAGGAACAGATGGTAGTCACTTGGCGCAAGATGGGGCTGTACGGAGGATGATCTAGAGTTTCCCATTGAAAAGATGTGATGAGATCTTTGGTCTGATTCGCCACATGCGGACGGGCATTGTTTTGCAGTAAAACGATGCCCTTGCTCAACTTGCCATGTCTTTTGTTCTGAATTGAACGGCGCAGATTGTGCAGTGTCTTGCAGTAAGCTGCTGCATTGACTGTCTCATTATGAGGCACAAATTCCGCAAGCAATACTCCTTTTCTGTCCCAAAAAACCGTGCAGATAATTTTCTGGGCAGAAATTGTTAGCTTGTACCTCCCTTTTCTGGGTGAATCTGAATGCCACCATTCCATGGCCTGTTGCTCTGATTCTGGTGTGACATAGGCCACCCATGTTTCATCATGAAGAAAGACCTGTGCGGTCAGCATCTTCAAGACGATTATGAAGTCAAAACTGGTGATCCAGTGGTTAACAAGTCAGGCAGCATACTTCTATAAGGAGGATGTTCAAAAACTGGTACAACGTTATGACAAGTGCCTCAATATTGACGGAAATTATGTAGAAAAGTAGAATAAGGTACAGGCTTTCATGTAAAAATAAAATAGCATGTCTTTTTTTTAATTTCAAAATGGAACTGACTTTAAAAAACACCTCTCGTATTTGGGTCAATAAAAAAAAACAAAAGTAAAATATGGTGGAATGAAATATACAAAGAAGCCATAGCAGAACTGAAAAGTTGAAAAATGGAAATGCTCAAAGAAAATTGAAGATTTTGATCAATTTAGACAAAGAAAGTAAACAGCCAGGTTATTCAGAAATATGAAACAGGCCTTTGAAAAGGATAAACGTATGGAAATAAACAAAAAAATTGTAAAATATGACACTCATGACTCTTATCAAACTTTTAAGAACAAATTACCAAACTCCAAATGTCTGTTTCAAAGATGAAAACTGCAAAATTGGGTTAAGCAATATTGAAAATTGTGAAATACTAGCAAGATATTTTCATCAGCTTCTGAACTGTCCTGTATCAAGTCATAAATTGGAATTTCAGATATTAATAAAGAGGTAAAAGAAGATTTAACACCAACTACAGAAGAAATTCAAGAAGTCATAAACACACTCAAAAACAACAAAGCGAGTGGAGAAGATTTTATTACAGCTGAACTTTTGAAGTGTTCCTTGCCTAATATGTGGGCTTTCAGATTAAATGAAGTGTGGTGATGTGGCCCTCAACTACATGCCCACAGACCCAGAGTTGAAATATTAAAAGTTTTGGCTGGTTTCATTGTCTAGGGGCTGACGTACATAGTTGCCACATTACAGGCCAAATACTGCTAAGTCTACAGTATACAATAGGAATATACATTAATCAAATGGTCGAAAGTTCCTATCAGTCAGCAATTGCGAATTATGAAAGTAACAATAAATTTATAAATGAAAGATTGTAATTAAATAAAATCTGCAGGTACTATCTTAATGACTTTAAAAGATGAGTACGATAGTAGAAGTACTTTTGAGAATGCGGTATATTTCTGCAAAATACTTATTGGTGTTGATGGTCCAGCAATTAAAAAAAAATATAAGTTGAATAACAGGGAAACAATAGATTCCTACTTCACATACTTAGTCATGAACGACAACATAGCTCGTGAGACATTCACTTCTAAATGTATACTACGTCTTCACTGTAGAAACCACAGAAATCTCACACGTTCACAAGTTGGCACTCCGAAGTATTTCTAATTTCTATCTCCTGCGATCATGCTGCGACCATGTGACCTCATGCCGTACTGTCCCAGACTCTCTCGTGTCTTCTCCCAAATTCCTCAGAACTCCCCCTCCATTTACTTCGGTAGTCGCCTCCCTTAGTAGCTTGCTAATAGTGATTCCGTCTTGTCTCCAAGTCAACGTATACTCACGAACATATTGAAACACATACAAAACTCTGGATTTACATTTAAACAAGTTAAAATTAAATAAATATTCCTTTGGCTGGACCATAAACAAGCTCTAACACACATTATTAAATACACAAACAAATTAAACAAACATATATCAAAGGAACAGCAACAAAAGGTAGGCCAATAGCCTAATGTCTCTGTGATTTCTAGAACACAGTAAATATTTAAACAATTTCTTCATGAATAGTATATATCAGATACAAAGACAAAGATGAATAAATATATTTATAAGCATGATGCTACCGTTTTTTCGTGTAACTGTGGAGTACTTACGGCCTGACACGATTGATAGTAATCGGCCACTTTGACCTCCAATAACTCATGTACTATTCAAGTTACATGCCTGTAATTTATACCAATTTAGGTTTACACTAATAGCTTTCTAAAGACTTGTTGATCCACAAAATCTGAAGTACCGTTTAGATTTTGTAAATTCATTGCTGGGTGTTACTTGTATAATTTATCGTCGGATACTAAACTTTAAACTAATAAATATATTGAAGATCTGATTACATCATCAGAATCATCATGCAAATAATGGTAATGTACATGTTTCTTTTTGAGGTATCATGATTCATCTGGCTACTATTAATTTCTATACAAACTGTGAAATGGCTGCCATTAAGGTTTCACAAAGTCCGCCATCTTTGGCACTCCTGGTGTGTCTCCTTCATCAACACAGCATCACCATGAAATCCCCAGCCTCGCGGCTGGACCAGCCATTGTGCATCACCACGCGGTTGCCAAGCTTACGTTCGGCATCATGTGGTTGCTGCCGGGCTGCGACCAGCCGAGAGGCCCCAGCTCGGCCATGCCATTTCCTAACTTTGAATATTTTCAGGGCGCCACGACTTGCCCGTTACCTCACACAGCTCCACTTATCAATATTCTGGCTTGCCAGAATGTTCAAGATTAGCACCCTTCAGTTCATACGAGCACATATAAAACAAATTTCAAAGAACAGAGTTAAATGATTAAATGTTAGGCCAATAGTGTTTACAAGATCTTTGTAGTGGTGCGGGAGCAGTACAAATTTTGAAATAACTTAAACTAACACAAATTATGAACGAAATGGCATATTAATTAAATGCCTGCATTTCAGTTATGCACAAACAAACATGAATTTCGAAATAAACTAACACAAATTATGAATGAAACGGCATATTATATAAATGCCTGCATTTGAGTTTTGCATAATCAATTTTTTTTGGACAAGAAATAAAATTTTTAAATGCACTTTCACTTATGTGTGGTTTTGTAAGTAATTCTTGTGGCACAAAAAATCCATGCACATACAATTACAATTTTAGTACCCTTCAAATTGACCACTAAATTCTTTGCCACACTCTTATACAAAGCATAAATCAATAAATATTTTACTTAAATTCACGAGGTCACTGACATCCATGCACCCTCAGTGCCTAAACTTCCTCCTTTTGCACATGTACAGTGCCACAATAAAGTAACAAATTACTAATGAATCCCCAAGTAAGACACCTAAAATATCCCTCCAAAATTACTTCCACTAATTACAGATTAGAACAGCTTTTCACTTCTGCTCTTTCTCTATCTACCCTTTGCAATTTTAAACTTCTCTCGTTTCCACATATGCGACAGCAACAACCGTAACGTTCTACCATACCAACACCAATCAGTCTCACTAGAACCACACTCCTCCTTCATATTCCAATTTGCACGAACTTCGTTACACAAACTATCCCCATCTGCACTATTTACTTCAGCCCTCTCTAAATTTTCTGTTAGTTCTTCCACACATTTCGCTGATTCACTACCCACAGAATGCATAACTTTACTGTTTTTCCCCTCCAATTTATCAACACTTGCAGCTTCAACAAAACTGCACATCAGTTCACTGTAAAACACTTTATCTTCTTGAAATAATACATCGATGCCAAAGCCATCATCACCATAAATATTCATCTCAGCGACCTAGTCTGCTGATACACCATTTAAATCACTACAAAAATTCACATCAGAAACCTTACTTTCCTCCGTCGACAAATTAACTTTACATGAATCGTACACAAAATTATCCTCCACTGCTACATTTCACAAATTGCTGCTACCTTGTTGTATATTTTTGGGACTTCCAGACTTGCTACATTCCACTGTGATCAGACAAAAATCAGCACACACTGCCATTTCTACACACCTTTCATCCAGATTAACCACCGATCCTATTTTACATACCTTCTCACTTTCACACTCTGACAAACGTTTTATATTCACACATTCATCAATAAGTTTAGTTTCATATTCATTCGTGACTAGAAATGCGTAAATTCCTTCCTCCAAAGTATCAATATCAGTAGCTTTTACATTATTACATAAATTACCATTACTCTGTTCCTTTAAACAGATATCATCTACCTCCATGGATACATTTTTAACTTCAACTGCTGGTGAGACCAATGCTAAGCCTCCCTTTGTATCATTGACACTTTCCACCAAAACACAATCACCCTCACTTGCAGCTGGTGAGACCAAAGCTACGCCGCCTTCACTAAAATCGACGCTTTTCGCTGACTCACAAATATTTGCTTCTAAAAACACCTTCCTTACTGCAATTGCTACTGTTTGCTAATACCTCTTCAGAACTCTCAACGCAATTTGCTTTCACAAAATTCATCTTCTCTTTAACTTCTTTCTGAACCATTGAATCTTTCCATTTATCACCATTCACATACTCATTCATTACACATTCATAACTTTCATCATTCCCCACAAATTTATTCCCATTACTTTTACTTAAATCTCTCATGAGTCTACGCTCCCGCTGTTCGCGCCTGCTTTTATCGAAAGGGCCACCTATATCGCCTTCCTCTTTAACATACTCCATATTGCTTATTTGTTGCCTTTTTCCAAACCTATCAACATTTCTACCATTACCATTATCTCCAGTCCTTTTCATCACCTGTTTAGATTGCCATCCCCGGACCTGAGATGTGATGAACATCAGTTTCCTGACTGGTTGTTACATGATTGCACTTTGTGCAAATTTCTCCCGTCAAATCTGCGTTATTTACTCAGAACCCATTCAGGGAAGCTAATACTCCTGTTCGTTCTTCGACCATTCTGCTCATTCCAGCTACTATCTCCCTGAGAATTCCTTTGATTTCTCTCACGACTATTATTTTGGTGATATTTGGATTCTCATTTTGATAACTACACCCAGTTTGCTCAGAGGTTTGAACTTCAAAGCTCCCTCTAACTTTTCTAAAAATTCTAGAAATTCCACAGAATCACATGGACTATGGACGAGATCTCACTGCAAATCTTTTGGTAATCGCCTTTTTAACGTGGTGATCTCCGTTCAAACCCCCAACGGATTTATCACATGCGTAAGGTTGCCAAGTTCGCACTTGCAAAAATCTCTCGTCATCCCATTACCGTACCTGTAACTTGGACCGTTTAAAAATTCATTTTGGATACGCATTTGTTTTGCCTCGCTCCAAAATTTATTCAAAAAACACTTTTTGAACTCTTCGTATGATTCACATGAATGACATTTAACATTTGCCCAAGACTGTGCGTCTCCCTCCAAATGCCGTTTAACGTATTTTATTTTTGCTTCGTCCGACATGCTGTGAACAAAAGCGTCCCTACACGCATCCAAGAAATTTAGTGGGTGATATCTTCCGTCATCTGTGTAACGTCTCATAGATCTGGTATTTGCCCAAGGGAGATTTAAAACTGCCATGGCCTGTTGAGAGTCTAACAAATTTAAATCACTTTTTATCTGTTGCATTTGTTTTTTAAATTCGTTTTCACTAGTAATACTGGAGTCTATTTTATCTTTAATGTTGCCCAATTCTTTCTCCCCCTCACCTACAGGACTGGCTATGTCACTAATTGCTAAATTTACATCGCTTTTATGAGCATCTTATGCTTTTATACAGTCGCTTACCTTGGCCCCAAGTTCTGTCTGTATCTTATCCATTTTTTCCCCAAGATCTTTTCCCATTGATTCGATTTTAGATTTTACTATTACAACTTCATCTGTAATTTTGCCGATATCCACTCTAACACATACTAAATTATCATCAATTACTTTTTCAAGGTGACCCATAATTTTTTCAATTCCTCTTTCACAGCGGAACCTACTTCAGTTTGCATTGTACCCATACCAGTCTGAGTTGTTTCTGTAACTGTTTGAATTGCACTGATATTATTTGCCATTGTATTCATATTATTTCCCAATCCCTGGATCATTTGCATTAGCTGAGACATCATATCTTCCCCACAATCATTCCTCTTGCCTGAATTCCTACTAGTTACACTTTCGCGCTCTGATTTCAGACTAACAGCTCACTTCCGTTTTCAGGTGACTGTTTTATATTTGTAAGATCTATAAGTGGAGCCTGAACTTCAGAGTAAAACACTATTTCACTATTTGCACAGGCACTTATCTGATCTGAGATTATTCCCTCTGCCATGGTGATGCCATCAGTTGTAGTGGAAGTTGACATTGAAGACTGGAGTACTCGGAGATGCTGCCATCATACTGCTGTTGGATCTGTGTCCATCACTGGAGAAGTCGCCTGATGTAAATGTAGCTGCTGCTGGTTACCGCGTGTTCCAACCGTCTCCGATGCCGCTGTCCATTAAATGCGCTAACCGCTACTGTTCCCTGCACTCAACTTATTTAGGTTTTGAGCTCGCATGCAAATTGCCTTTAACATGAAAGATTAGGACATCATTAGTAGTGTGTGTTAGTTTTGAAAATTACTGGGTAATTTCACTATTTCCAGAAACCTACTTGCGGGAAAAAATGATCTCACATTGTGTTTTGGGAGAGGTTCACCCAACAGAAATCTCTACTGGTTTTGAAAAGGTTTTTCCGCTTTGCATAGTACACTGAATAACAGAGAACAAAGGAATTACCACTTTGTAGGGCACAAATCCCGGACGAGCCCCCAATTGCGGTCTTTCAAATTAAATGAAGTGTGGTGATGTGGCCCTCAACTATGTACCCACAGACTCAGAGTTCAAATTTTTGGATGGTTTTGTTGTCTAGAGGCTGGGATACCTAGTTGCCGCATTACAGGCCAAATACTGCTGAGTCTATAGTATATAATATGAATATACATGAATCGAATGGTCGAAAGTTCCTATCACTTGGCAATTACGAATTATGAAAGTAACACATAAATTTATAAATGAAAGATTGCAATTAAATAAAATCTGAGGGTACTATCTTAATGACTTTAAATCATGAGTACGATAATAGAAGTACTTTTGAGAATGTGGTATATTTCTGCAAAACACTTATTGGTGTCGATGGTCCAGCAATTAAAAAAATATATATAAGTTGAATAACAGGGAAACAATAGATTCCTACTTCACATACTTCGTTATGAATGACAAACAACATAGCTCATGAGACATTCACTTCTAAACGCATATTACGTCTTCACTGTAGAAACCACAGACATCTCACACGTTCACAAGTTGGCACTCCGAAGTATTTCTGTCTCCTGCGATCACATGCAAAACGCTCCACACTCTCCAAGTCTTTCCTGCAACGTTGTGTACCTCATGCCGTACTGTCCCAGACTCTCTCGTGTCTTCTCCCCAACTCCTCATAACCCCCCCTCCATTCACTTCGGTAGTCGCCTCCCTTAGTAACAAGCGCTGTGATTGGCGATAGCAATTCCGTCATTTCTCCAAGCCAATATATACTCACAAATGTATTGAAACACATACAAAATTCTGGATTTACGTTTAAACAGCTTGAAATTAAATAAATATTCCTTTGGCTGGACCATAAACAAGCTCTAACACACATTATTAAATACACAAACAAATTAAATAAACATATATCAAAGGAACAGCAACAAAAGGTAGGCCAGTAGCCTAATGTCTCTGTGATTTCTAGAACACAGTAAATATTTAAACAATTTCTTCGTGAATAGTATATATCAGATACAAAGACATAGATGAATAAATATATTTATAAGCATGATGCTCTTGTTTTATTGTAAATGTGGAGTACTTATGGCCTGCTGCAATCGATAGTAATCGGCCACTTTGAACTCCAGTAACTCATGTACTATTCACGTTACATGCCTGTAATTTATACCAATTTAGGTTTACACTAATAGCTTTCTAAAGACTTGTCGATTGACAAAATCTGAAGAACCGTTTAGATTTTGGAAATTCAATGCTGGGTGTTACTTGTATAATTTATCGTCAGATATTAAACTTTAAACTAATAAAGATATTGAAGATCTGATTACACCATCAGAATTGTTGTGCAAATAATGGTAATGTACATGTTTCTTTTTGTGGTATCACGATTCATCTGGCTACTATTAATTTCTATACAAACTGTGAAATGGCTGCCATTAAGGTTTCACAAAGTCCGCCATCTTTGGCACTCCTGGTGTGTCTCCTTCATCAACACAGCATCACCATGGAATTCCCAGCCTCGCGGCTGGACCGGCCATTGTGCATCACCACGCGGTTGCTAAGCTTACGTTCGGCATCATGTGGTTGCTGCCGGGCTGCGACCAGCCGAGAGGCCCCAGCTCGGCCATGCTGACTATGAACTTAGAATATTTTCAGGGTGCCACAACTCGCACATTACCTCACAGGTACCAAACTCCAAATGTATGGTTCAAAGATGAAAATGGCAAAATTTGGTGAACCAATACTGAAAATTGTGAAATACTAGCTAGATATTTTAATCAGGTTCTGAACTTTCCTGCATCAAGTCATAAATTGGAATTCTCAGATATGAATAAAAAGGTAAAGAAGAATCACCACCAACTACAGAAGAATTTCAAGAAATAATAAAGACCCTCAAAAACGAAAGAGCTAGTGGAGAAGATTCTATTACAGCTGAACATTTGAAGTGGTGCTTGCCAAATATAGCAAAGGAGCTAAATTTACACTTTGGAGACATCTGGAAAACAGAAGAAATCCCAGAGGAATGGAAATTTGCCTTGATACATCCACTCCATAAAAAGGTAATGAATAGAAAGGTGGTTTAGGAAAGGAAGGTCACGCTCAGAATAAATATTTAATCTCAAGTAAATAATTCGCCACAGATTATTTAATTCCAAGGATACTGTAGTTATGTTTGTGGATTTCAAAAAGGCTTTTGATTCCTTTGACAGAGGAACTATAGATAAAATAATTTGAGAATTTGGCATTAACTCTAAACTGGCAAACCTAATCCATGAAACACTTACAGATACAGTCTGTAAAGTAAATTTTATAGGAGAAATTTCACAGCCTATCAAAATAAAACAGGCACACAACAAGGTGATGGCCTATCCCCAACTCTTTTTAATTTTGTACTACAGAAAATAGTAATAATTTGAAAGGAAAAACTTTAAAATTCAACATCTCACCTAAAAGGTTAGGAAGAGGAAATGAAAAGATGGAAATCAACTATCTTGCATTAGCAGATGATTTTGCTATACTTTCCAAAAATGTGGCATCTGCTGTAACACAAATAAATCTCCTGGAAGAAATAGCCAGCAGAACTGGCTTCAGAATTTCTACAAAAAAAACCAAATTTGTAACGAACATTAGAGATGCTCCAAAATTTCTGAAAACAGATATTGGCCAATTAGAGAGGGTAAGAAAATTCAGATATCTAGGGGAGATAATCCTGGAAAATGCTTTGGAAAGATCTCCTGGAAGAAATAGCCAGCAGAACTGGCTTCAGAATTTCTACAAAAAAAAACCAAAGGTTGCTTAAAATTGGGAGAGCATATGGTATCACCAAAGACATCTACAATAAAAAATGCCCATCCAAAAATACAAAAATAATGCATTCCAACACAGTAGTGAAGCCAGAATGCCTATAAGCAAGTGAATGCCTGATAAGCTACCATTTACATAATTTAGAAATGCAAGTTCTAAGGAAAATATTAGGACCACAAAACACAGCAGTAATGTTGAAATATACCAAAATATTTCAAATGTAATGACAAAAGAAGACTCATGTTTTTTGGACATATATTTCGAATGCAAGACTGTAGATTAACTAATAAGATTTTCAAATATTTGTGGGGTAATATGCTCACAACAAGATGGGTCAACGAAGTAAAAAAGGATTTAGAAAGATGCAATGCAAAAATAGAAGATACAAACAACAGAGAAGCCTTTCAGGAAAAAGTATTGAAAATTGAAGTATTCCAAGGCAGGGTAGCTAAAAAGACTGGTTCAGAACGATGTGAAGAAAGAAGAAACATACTGGAAGAAAAGAACGAAGAATTAGAATCTGGTCCTCAAATGGCATATTTGCACTTTAAAAAGTATTTTAAAGTTTATTCTACGACAATTGCTATTTCACTCCTCACTTAGATATAAAGTAATATGTGTTAAGCGATGAAAGTTTCAATGGAAATACCACAACAAGAACATAAAAGGTTTGATTAACAAAAACCTTGGACTCCAAGGTTTTTATGAGAAGTACATTTGGAAATGACCATGCTTCTATGACCTTAATTAGTGTGAAAAGCTTAGATGATGTTGCAATTTGCAAACGATATAAAAATTTGATTAAAGAAATAGAAAAAGAGTCTGTGCACACCATACAATCTACACGAGTGAAGCAGCTGGCACTAAGCTCATTCTAAGTAAAGTCAATAACACCATATCTCGTGAAGCCAGCAGAAGGGCTATTCACAAATAATACCTTTGAGTACAACGATAGTTACTAATATGTAGCAGATATATCGTTCTGTACCACAGCAGATACAAAGGGCGTTCAAAAAGTTTTGCACAGTCGTCTCTAATTTTTTTTATTTTTTGCGGGAGGAGAATGAACTTTTTGTAAACATACTTGGAGCATTTAGCTATACATTAAGCCTACTCAGTGTAGCCTCCATCAGCTGTGACACATCTAACCCAACGTTCTTTCCATGACGTAAATGCACTTTGGTAAAATTCTGGGTATTGAGTTTTACACCATTGCTTGACACAGGTAATAAGGTCTTTCTCACTATCAAATGTTTTACCACACAGGGAGGCCTTCAGATGACCAAAGAGGTAAAAATCAGACAAAGACAAGTCTGGACTGTAGGGAGAATGGGGAACAATTTTCCAACCCATTTTTCTGATTTTCTCCTCCGTCATAAGGGCTGTATGGGGTTTGGCATTGTCATGGTGTAGTCTGATGAGCTGACTCTGCAGTTGTGGTCTGTGGGTCTTGATGGCACGTCGCAGCTTGTCCAATGACAAACAGTAACGGTCCCGATTAACTGTGGAGCCAGGTTCCAAAAAGTCAATGAAAATGATACCACACTGATCCCAGAAGAAGAAGGCCATCACCTTTCAGCCTGTTGTTCGTGAAAGTCTTGGTTTCTTCTTCCAAGGGGAACCCAGATGACGCCACTTCATGGATTGGGTTTTGCTCACAGGTTCGGACAGCAACAACCATGTTTCATCCTGGGTAATGACACCATCAAAACACTGTTTTCACTTTTCACTAAAGGTCTTCATGAAACTCTCTCACACATTCTCCCTCGTCGTTTTCATTTCTCTTGTTCATAATCTAGGCACCCAACATGCACAGATTTTTCTGTACCCTAGTTACTATACCAGTGATACCACATTACCCATTGACAAACGACTCATTTCAGCAAGCTGTTGTGTTGTCACACATCTGTCATTTTGGATGATTTGATCAATGGTCTCATTCACATCACTCACTACCGTCAATGGTCTACCGCATTGTAGATTGTCCAGTACGAAATCACCTTTTTTAAACCTCTGCAACCACCACTGGATACTGCAGCGATCCACTGTGTCCTCCCCATAGACAGGGAGCAACTTCCTGTGAATCGATGTGGCAGAGTCTTCGCCGGCCTTGAAGTGGAACTCCATCACCGACCATTGTTGCAACCTGACATCTACTTCATGATCCATTATGGCTCATCTGTAAAAAAAAGAAAATACTTCTATGTACCAACTTATAGCTAAATGTTCCAAGTATGTTCACAAAAAATTTAATTCTTCTCCTGCAAAAAAATAAAAAAAAAATAGAGACGTCTGTGCAAAACTTTTTGAACGCCCTTTGTATATACAGATTGCTTTATAGAACACAAAACCAAAAATGTAATAGTAGTGTATCCTTAAGTAAAACGCATAGCATAAAGGATTTATATCAAAACAATGATAGTATTAGATTTCAGTTATATGAAACTGTAGTTTTTGTTATCTATCTATTATTTAAAAGTCCAACAACGTACTTGCAAATATATAACAACACCTGGTAGTGATGATAAATAGGCAACTCAGATGCAATTTTATGTACAGTTGCTTGTATGGATTAAAATTAAGAAAACTTTAAATTTGTGATGGAACGGAGTACAGTAATATCAGTCTTATAAGCAGGGCACATAATTTGCATATTTCTTCATTTACAGCCGCGCGGGATTAGCCGAGCGGTCTGAGGCGCTACAGTCATGGACTGTGCAGCTGATCCTGGCGGAGGTTCGAGTCCTCCCTCGGGCATGGGTGTGTGTGTTTGTCCTTAGGATATTTAAGGTTAAGTAATGTGTAAGCTTAGGGATTGATGACCTTAGCAGTTAAGTCCCATAAGATTTCACACACATTTGAACATTTTGAACATTTTCTGCATTTCTGTATGCATGTCTTAAGCGTTGTCTTCCAAATTAGTTGATGAAGTGTTGGTGCTACCTACGATTAACTGTCTACCAGTACATGAACTTACTTATGACCGCTGTGTGGCTGTATTTTGGCCATCAGTGCATGAAATAGCAATGGTTTTAGACGTAATTATGTAGTCATTGTTCCAGCGTAGTGTAAGCTGCAGCAAAACATTCTTTCAATTGAAGAACACAACTGAACATAAATAGTTGATACAGTCTTTAATTTATAGACCCTTATAAGAGTATTGGTAACTGGCATGGAAGTTCATAAAATCAGAAAACATTTTTTCGAATTATTTACATTGCCCATAATGGAGGCAGGCTGGCTGCAGCCTGGGTACTGCTCTGTGGCCATTGAAATAGACAATTTGTACACATTCTATGATAAATTGTCTGCCACTATGATGATATATAATATGTGGTTCTATGATAACGCCTATGATTGATGTGAGGTAACTATAGATAAGGGATTTTAGTGAGATTTTAATTTTAATAACATAATGAAAATGCAACCAGACTCAAAACCATCAACAGCATAAGAAATCAGAGAAATCATAAAAGAAGTTAAAAATCGCGAAATTTAAAGAGATTAAAACACAGTTACTGGTTCATAGAAACACTCGAGTGATAACATTAATGTACATTTAACAAAAATCATTAATATAATCTGGACAACAAAACAGTTTACCATCAGAAGGATCCTCAGTATTAATACATTAACTGCTGAAAAATAGAAAATCATAGAACTTAAAAATTATAGAAGATTTTTCCTCTACCAGTAACGTAACGTATAAGGTCTTGTCTGCAGTACTTCTGAAGAGAGTTAAATGAATACTCAATCCACAGCTGGAAGAATATCAAGAAGTATTAGGAAGAGAAGGTCTTGTGCAGAGCAAATACACTGCTCTTTAAAGCTTAAGGAAGAGGTAGATAAAGTACCATAACGTATTAACTGCTCGTTGGAAATGAGTGAAAGTGCAAGAGCATGTTGCAAGGGGTCTCCTATTCCTGCGCAGAGAGCTGCACATTATGGAACTCAACATAATGGTTGTCGGGGCTATCCGCATGCAGTTGCCGTGCCATTGTCAAATACAGCAGCAGTTGACTGCTGCATTGTGCAACAGGCAAGAAGGGACCCATGTGAAACAGCGCGTGCAATGGCAAACACATTCAACAGGACTGCGCCGTTTGTGATAGTGCCAAGAGCACAGGGGCTGGAATAGCACCGTGGATTGGGGTTACGTGTTGGGATGAGAGCAGATCCAGAGTGAGTAATGATTCTGTTTGTACCCTCCTTTGACGAGAGTTGGGAACACGTAGCAAATCCAGGAATATTGACGAACTTGATCGTTTTGGTGGTGCAGGTGTTATGATGTGAGGAGGCATAATGCTACATAGACATGCTGACCTTCAAGTCTTTGAACAAGATACTCACCAGTCAACGTTACTGTGACACTACACGCCTGCCCCATTTCCGTCGTTTCAGTGTTGCACTCAACTCTGACTTCATTTTTATGGCTGACAGTGCGCGACTGCATCGAACATCGCAGGTGATGGAGCTCTTGGAACGGAAGGATACTCGGCGAATGGACTGGCCTGTCCAACCCCCCTCCCTCCCCCATCGAGCTTGTGTGGTACGCACTGGGGAGACGGGCTGCAGCACGTCCACATACAGCAACGACCATCCAGCTGCTGTCAGACTGGGGCACGTTGCATAGCATGCACTACCGTCCATAGTGATCACACATAAAACCATGCTTCACCTTTTGTAATTACAGGGAACCATCATAAATCGCGGCGATTTCAGTGTCATTATCGTCTTTGAATAAATGTGTCATTTCTATTCGTCTCATTGCGTATTTCTTTTAGTTTCTTTCCATACTACACCGCAGCAGTTATTTCTACTTATGGTCCCAGTTTCATCGAGCTATGTTACTTGGCAGTAAGACATCATGCGAAAATTATTATCGTCCTTACATTTTGTCTACCATGTTCTAAACCTAAAGAACGTTACAGACATGAGGCAAATCAAAAGCTTGGAATATGTGATAACTTTTCTAGATTATAAAAAGGTCTATGACTATGACTATGGAAAAGCATATTACGAAGAATGCCTCTTATCTTAACGCTGTAAGCTGATCCTTAATATGACACGAAGAAGACCAGTGTCTGGTTCATTTTTACTGTTGTGCGTTGTAATTCATATAACTATTTACAAACATTGACGATTTCTTTTCTTTTCTTTTTTAGTTACCAGTCTTCTGACTGGTTTGATGCAGCCCGCCACGAATTCCTCTCCTGTGCCAATCTCTTCATCTCAGAACACTTGAAACCTATGTCCTCAATTACCTGCTGGATGTATTCCAAGCTCTGTCTTCCTCTACAGCTCCCTCTGGTACCATGGAAGTCAGTCCCTGATGTCTTAACAGATGTCCTATCATCCTGTCCCTTCTCCTTGTCAGTGTTTGCCAAATATTCCTTTCTTCTCCGATTCTGCGTAGAACCTCCTCATTTCTTACCCTATCACCCCACCTAATTTTCAACATCCATCTGTAACACCACATCTCAAATGCTTCGATTCTTTCCTGTTCCAGTTTTCCCACAGTTCATATTTCACTGTCAGGCAATGCTGCGCTCCAAACGTACATTCTCAGAAATGTCTTCCTCAGATTAAAGCCTATGTTTGATACTAGTAGACTTCTCTTGGCCAGGAATACCTTTTTTGCCAGTGCTAATCTGCTTTTGATATCCTCCTTGCTCCATCCGTTATTGGTTATTTTGCTACCAAGGTAGCAGAATTCCTTAACTTCATCTACTTCGTGACCACCAATCGCGATGTTAAGTTTCTCACTGTTCTTATTTCTGCTACTTCTCATTATTTTCGTCTTTCTTCGATTTAGCTTCAGTTCATATTCTGTACTCAACAGACAGGGTAGCAAAAAAAGCGAATCATATCATCGATATTCTTTCACCTTGAATTTTAATTCCACTCTTGAACCTATCTTTCGTTCCCATCATTGCTTCTAGGTTGTACAGATTAAACAATAGGGGCGAAAGACTACATCCCTGTCTCAGACACTTTTTAATCCGAGAATTTCGTTCCTTGTCGTCCACTCTTATTATTCGCTCTTGGTTCTTGTAGCTATTGTATATTACCCGCCTTTGCCTATAGTTTACCCCTGTTTTTCTCAAAATTTCGACCATCTTGCACCATTTCACATTGTCGAACGCTATTTCCAGGTCGACAAATCCTATGAACGTGTCTTGATTTTTCTTTAGGCTTGCTTCCATAATTAACCGCAACTTCGGAATTGCCTCTATTGTGCCTATACCTTTCCTGAAGCCAAACTTATCGTCATCTAACACATCCTCAACTTTTTTCTCCATTCTTCTGTATATTATTCTTGTCAACAGCTTGGATGCATAAACTGTTACGCTGATTGTGCGGATGACATTTTTCCTAAAGTCAGACAGTATATTGCCAGATCTCATATATTTTACTCACCAACGTGAATAGTCGTTTTGTTGCCACTTCCCCTAATGATTTTAGAAATTTTGAAGGAATGTTATCGATCCCTTCTGCCTTTCTTTGGTCTTAAGTCCTCCAAAGCTCTCTTAACTTCCGTTTCTAATACTGGATCCCCTATCTCTTCTAAATCGACTCCTGTTTCTTCTGCTATCACATCAAACGAATGTTCCCCATCATAGAGGCCTTCAGCGCGCTCTTTCCACCTACGCACCCTCTTTCCTGCATTTAACAATGGAATTCCGATTGCACTATTAATGTTACCACCCTTGCTTTTAATTTCACCGAAGGTTTTTTTGGCTTTCCTATATGCTGAATCAGTGCTTCCGACTATCATACCATTTTCGATTTCTTCACATTTTTCATGCAGCCATTTCGTCTTAGCTTCCCTGACCTCCTATATATTTCATTTCTCAGCGGCTTGTATTTCTATGTTCCTAAATTGCCCGGAACATTTTGTAATTCCTTCCTTCATCGACCAGCTGAAGTACTTCTTCTGTTACCCAAGGTTTCTTCACAATTACCTTCCTTGTACCTATGTTTTTCTTTCCAGCTTCTGTGATGCCCTTTTTAGAGATCTCTACTCCTCTTCAACCATACTATTCTTTATTGCTATATCTACAGCCTTAGAGAACTTCAAGCGTATCTCGTCATTCCTTAGTACTTCCGTATCCCAGTTCTTTGTTTATTGATTCTTCCTGACTAATCTCATAAACTCCAGCGTAATCTTCATCACTACTACCTTATGATCTCAGTCTATATCTGCACCTTACAATACAGAATCTGATTTCGGAATCTCTGTCTGACCATGATGTAATCCAACTGAAATCTTCCCGTATCTCCGGGACTTTTCCAAGTACACTTCCTCCTCTCGTGATTCTTGAACAGAGTATTTGCTATTACTAGCTATTATTCGTTCAGTGGCAGCGAACTATTGGACTAGGACCAATGTCACTATAAGTTACAAAGCTCTGCTTGTCTGGTGATGATAAGAGCGTGTTTAATTTCTGTGACCTATACCATTTGGCAGCCAACTAGTCCCTATGCCAACATCAGTTCAGAGATCAATGTATGGGTTGAAATTGATTTCCCGTAAAAAAGCCTCTTCCTCTGTGATCTCATGTTTGACACCCGTGAGCATAGCACTGAGTCTTGATGGGCAGTGGACGAATGGGACTATTTTGGGTGCAGATAATGCGCAGAGGTGAGGACGTCGTGGATATCAGAGGGAGTGTGGTAACTGAATAGATTAAGTTGGAAGCAGGCAACTGTAGATTTGATTAGGATGGAATTACCTCTGGGTATGATCTGAGAGATTTGAAATTCTGAATACGTGCAGTTTCAATGGAACTGTTTTGTTCAAGAGCATAGTTATGGTGAGATAGCAGGAAAGTATAGATGAAGGGGGAGGCAAATTGTGATGAGTGAGCTAGTTGGGTGGAGAGGGGTGTTTGAAAGGAATGTTAGTTTGCGGGAAGACAGGTGGCATTTAGTAGAAGTACCGTATACTTTATCAGGTCGCGATGATGATGATGTCTTCGCTGCCCATGTAACGGGAGCTTAAGGTGTAGATGCTGGTGCTCGAGTTGGTGCTGTTATTTGTGATGGGGGTTGGTGCTGAAAATGGCTAAAATGTTGGTGATGGGAAAGGCGAAGGTGCTGAGGATGTAGTAGGCAAATGAGTTGAAAATTACGCAGAGCTGGTACATGTAGTGTACTGACGCAGAGTCTGTAAATGTAGTGTACTGAGGAAGAAAGTTAATGGTGGAATGTTAATGGGTGGAAACGAAGATGCAAGAGTGGTCGTAGGAGATGATGTGGTTGTGTATACACAGTGTGATTGTTCGTTTACGCTGTGATTTCTTTTTGCTTCTTCGTCAGATTGCAGGAGTCCTTCCCACAGAAAAGTTGCAACTGTTGTGTGGTCATGATTGGCTCGGCACAGAGTCAGTGGAGTGAGCGGCAGTAGTGACTATGGTGGCAAGGCGCCTAGGTTGACAAACAGGCGCCGTCAGGATGAAAGTTCCTAGTCTGTGATGATAATAATTGTGGTGACATTGAGATCCTTCTCTGTGGCTTCAGTAGGGACGACAACAGCAACAGAGGCAACAACAATGACGGCTACAATAAGTGCAGAGCGACTTATCTAACTTGGTTTGCTCAGCAGTAAACACAGATTGTTGTCATGTAAAGATTGCTGAACAACAATGGACTCTTACGCTTTCTCGATGCGGAAACACATCTGATTCCCCCGACAACTATGAGAGAGAGTTAAAGCTTTTACTTACATTATAATACAGGCAGATCAGAGAATTTGGGCTGATTTGTCAGTTCACTACCTAAATATTGTTTGAGTCACTTCACTTTTGTGGCTTCTGTAATTATCCTGCCATTTCCGTCGACATTCGCATGTGTTAATAACCTTCGTCCTCGAAATAAGTATGTTCAGTTTCACTTTTACTTGCGCTTCTTTTGTAATACCGCCCAGTAGGTGACTTGAAACAACATGACGATTCTCACGTAAGTTCCTTGGGCTCGATTTGTTGTAATGAATTTCTAAACAAAAAACTTAGTTTCAGTGTTCGATTTCTCTTATATTTTTAGTATATCTAAATGAATATAAAACTAAACTAAACTCCTCTCGAACAGGCAATGAAGGCCCAACGGTACCGACTGGCCGTCGTGTCAGCCTCAGCCTTGGGCGTCACTGGATGCGGATATGGAGGGGCATATGGTCAGCACACCGCTCTACCGGCCGTATGTCAGTTTCCGAGACCGGAGCCGCTACTTCTCAATCAAGTAGCTCCTCAGTTTGCCTCACAAGGGCTGAGGGCATCAAACTTGCCAACAGCGCTCGACAGACCGGATGGTCACCCATCCAAGTGCTAGCCCAGCCCGACGGCGCTTAACTTCGGTGATCTAACGGGAACCGGCGTTACCACTGCGGCAAGGCCGTTGGGTAAAGGAATATGAAATATGTTATTATTTTTCATGAGTTTTCCCCATATACAGGGTGGGGCAAATAAAAATGGTCCTGAGAAGTGGACACGATTGGAGAAGAATATATACATACAACCACAGCCTATGAGGCGCACACCACGTCCACGCCCATCACGTGATCCACTCTGGTTTAGAGCGTAGTGCGGGCTGTGTCAGAGTGAGTGTAGCAATACAAAGGGAACGATGGTACACCCAATGGAGAAGCATGCGTTCGTTGTGGAAAGTTACGTGACAATGAAGTCGTGGAAACGGTGTGGTCAGTTATTTGATGAGAAGTTAACGGTCTAATAGTGGTAGTAATAAGTGCCATGCAACGCTTAGTCCGAAAATGGTATCAGACAGGATCTGTTTCGAAGATGTTAAAACATATTCCGAAACCAGCGCCCAAAAGAGCCTTTGTAGTCTGGTCCCTTCAACCCCACCAACCAACCAGTCAAGAGATTTTTTTTCTACGGTCAGGTTAGTTAGTACTGTATTCCCTTTTCTCTGCTGTGTTTCCTTGTACCCTGAAACTCTGTTCTCCGGACCACTTTTATGTGCCGCACCCTGTATACAGTGAGAGTCACGTAAGATTTAACATCCCTTTTAATTCGTGAACGGTTTCAGATATCGAAACGAGGTTTTTGGCAAATGGTAGTACACTAAGGGCCTTATACTCTGGTGTGTGACAGAGAGTCTTAACTCTTGTATCGATCGAGATATTGAAGTAAGAACAATTTTTAAAAATACAATTATATACGTTATTTAACGGCATCCGAAAGCGCTTGAAAAGACGAGTACAGTGATGTACGGTAATGCTTGTTAATTTAGGTGAAACTCTTCGCAAAAGGATCCGAAAAATATTCTGAAATTGAAAGGCTTGTCGGCCAGAATCAGAAATTGCATTGTAAACACGCGCTTGCCAGGCTATGTCGTTGTAACAAGCATTTCGACTGTTTACATGTCTGTAATGCAGAACTAGCAGGAACTGTGTCGTCTGTCAGCAAGTCGGTTCTGCTTCAAATTTCCTTGTTTGCTGACATATACACCAATCAGAAGTTAGACATACTATTTTTATACAGCACGAGACATATTGCCGAGGAAGGTGGAATCAGCCAGGGGAGTGTCATTCGCATCTTGCATTCAATCATATCTTGCATTGAAATAAATTCCAATTTTATCATCTGTCCCTACACCAGGCACTCGGAGGGCGTGATTTCGAAAATCATATAGAACTTTGTTGGTTGGCTCTGCATCGCTTGGGAAATGGCACTCCGTTTTCTCAACATGTGCTCTTTACCGAGGAAGCAATGTTCACGAACTACGGTATGTAAACTTACGAAACATGCACTACTGGGTAACTGAATATCCACGCTGGTTTCTTCAGGTACAACAACAACGATCGTGAAGCGTAAACCTGTGATGTGGCATCATAGGAAATTCCATTGTGGGATCTTATTTCATCCCAGGGATGTTAAATGAAAATACGTATGCACCGTTCATACGAACATTCTATGTGTTCTTCTAGAAGAGGTACCATTGGACAAGCGACAGCGAGAGCGGTTCCAACACGACGGCTGTGCAGATCACTCGTCCTGACCGTTGGATAGGACGGAATGCTGCAGTACAATGGCTGGCCATGTTTCTTGATTAGACTCCTATCGATTTCTACGGGGAGGACTGAAAGATACAGCTTATATTTAAACACCAAAATGCGCCAGACGATATGCGCCGTCGAATCGCCACAGAATGCAACGGCTTTTCATCCTATGTACGTTCATCTGTTCATCTGTGTCTCGAACGGCGACAGCAAATGTGCCTTGAAGTCGATGGTAAACAATGTAAGCACATACTTCAGTAAAGCGTAAAACTACATTTCAGCGAGAAAAGTATTTATTTGTGGGTGACATGCAGTCAGTCAATTTGAAAAAAAAAAACTGATCAGTTTTTTAATGTATTCCGTCTAATTGCAATTTCGAGAAGTATTTATATACACGCTTGTCCGGCATCAGGTGATTTACTTTAAAAAGCATTCAGGCGTCTGCAGGCAAAGAACAGGCCAGATTTTTCTCAAATTTGAGAAAGTTACAGTAGTTTCCTTCTTCTCTTGGATAGGGCTGTTTATCATTACGAATTATTAATTACTGAAGTTTATGTTTCGGTGTTGACAAGTAAGAAGCAACCGGGTTTAAATGTAAAACTGCTTGACGAAACTGTAGGTATTTCCACAAAAACCTGGAAACTTACGCACATTTGAAATATATTTCCTAAGCCCCATCTCAAATGGCTCAAATGGCTCTGAGCACTATGGGACTTAACTTCTGAGGTCATCAGTCCACTAGAACTTAGAACTACTTAAACCTAACTAACCTAAGGACACCACACACATCCATGCCCGAGGCAGGATTCGAACCTGCGACCGTAGCGGTCGCGCGGTTCCGGACTGGAGCGCCTAGAACCGCTCGGCCACTCCGGCCGGCAAGCCCCATCTCATGCACCAAAAGCTAGCATATGTCGTTCCACACACAAAAATCGTAGCTGACCCTGTATCTGTGTCGTGTTGGAAATGGGGTTTTCTCTTAGAAACGTTAGTCTGTCTTAGTGCATATAACAGCGTAGCCTCGCATAAGACCTCTGCTTGGCGGTGTTTACTCCGCAATAGCTCACGCTGCCCTCATTGCTTGCCAGTTTCAGTACGTCGCTCATATTCTTTTGCGAAGAGTTTCAACCTCATCATTAACAAGCATTATATCAGTGTACTCGCATTTTCAAGCGCTTAAAAAAGTATATCATTCTGTTTAAAAAACCATATTTGCTTCGATACCTTGCTCGATACAAGAGTCAAGACATTTTATCACGTACCAGAGTACGTAGGCCCAGAAAGTGGCACGCGTAGTTGGCAAGCTTGCTGGCATATAAAACGCGTACCAGGCGCAATAGCAGCCACGGTGAGGACTATCCGTCCACCCGCAACCATGTGAAATTAACATGGGTAAGGCAATTTACCGGTTATAAGTCCACACAAATGGACGTATGTGCGGGCGCATGGGGCCGCTACCAATAGTGGGAAGGCCCATAGTACGTCCACTGGCCAGTCACCGTCCGCTTCAAGCTAGATAGCCCCCACACAATTAGATACTGACCCACCACGGCGCCGATTGTTCCGCTTCGGTGTGCGGAACACTAGCCTCGCTGCAAGCGGTCATCATAATGTCGACACCTGCTGAAACAAAAAAGAAATATAAAGCTACCTCACTACGTTTTGGAACATGAAATATCCATAGTATGACGCAGTGCTTCGCAGAAGCTCTCAACATCTACGCTAAACAGCCGTCATCGATCTGGAATTAGCCAAGCTTCATGTTGTAACAGCCCTGCAGAAAACCAGGTTACCAGATGAGGGTTCAACTAGGGAAGAAAATTACTCATTTTTCTGGAAGAGAAAGGACATTACCAGTTCCTGACAACATGATGTTGGCTTTGCCATTCGTGACGATTTTTTACACACCACCGAGAGCCCGATCGAGATCTCAGAACACATTATGATTCTGCGTTTGTTAACTAGCAGTGGAGCAATGACACTTATAGCTGTATACGCGCCAACGCTGACCTCGACTGCGGACTTAAAGGATCAGTTTTACGAACATCTCAGCGAATGGTGCAGGGAGTGCACCCTGAGGGCCGTCTGTGCAGTCTAGGCCACTTCATTGCCCATATCCAATGTGATTCTGCTGCTTTATCAGACTGCCTAGGCACACGTGGAGTGAATGAGAACGGTTTAGGCTGCTGAATTTTGTGCCAAGTACCAACTGTGCGTCACTAACACGTACTTCAAAGTCAAGACTAGGCACAAAGTTTCCAGGATGCACCCTCACTTCAAACGTTGGCAACAACTAGATCTTATTTTAACTAATAGGAAAGGTGTTCGCCATTTTCTCCACACGCGCCCCTTCATACTGCTGAGTGTGGCACTGATCATATACTAGTAGCGACGAAAGTTAATTTCGTGCGTATAGAGATTCATTCTTCTAAAACATCTAGCAACACAAAGATCAATAACCGAAAAGTTAAGGACCTTGCAACAATAGTATTTAATGATAGAGTTTGGAAGGAAGTTGACGCCTGTGGCCCAAACGCACCCAAGAGCGAAATTCCAGGATTGGTTCCTTTAGAACATTGATGTGTTGAGACCCCACCTTCATTCTATCGCAAGTGTCAAGCAACTACTTAGTGGCACCCAAACCCTTACAACGCTACCCACAGAGAGCTAAGCAAAGTAAAGTCATATGTCCTGCACACATTCTGTAACTGCGTCAATATATACTTGGAACAACTTTGCACAGGTACACAGGAGTGTGTCGATGCTGGAAAAATCGGTGGAGTGTACTCGGGCATCAAACGGGCTATGGGGCCCATCGCTAAGAAGACTGACTCACTTAAGAAGATCTATGGAACAGTCATCACAGATTGTAATCGACAATTGCAACTTCCGACCTCTACTCTATCTGCACATCAGCCCAAAAGCAATATGAGACATTTCTCAACGGCCAGCTTGCCATGAGCTGGATGCTCAGCTTCAGTGAGCCGTTGCGCTACACGATATTTGTGATGCCAGCATCTTCACTCTACATGGAGGTAAATGTGATGGCGGTGATTGCAGCTGCTGCAGCGGAATTTCACTGTTGAGTATCGTTGGAAAAGCATTTGCCCGTGGGGTTCTGGGAAGCTTGGAGAAAATGGCTGAGCGTGTGTGCCCCGAGTCTCAATGAGGATTTCGAGCCCAGCAATTTACTACTGATACGATCTTCGCTGCTGATAGATTCAGGAAAAAATGCTGCTGGCAAAGACCCCATTGTTCATTGCTTTTATCGAACTAAATAAAAGCATTTGACGCAGTAAGCAGAAAGGTACTGTATACTAGTGAAGATAATGTGTCCTCCAAAACTCCTGAAGATGGTGAAGGCTTTTCTCGATGACATGGAGGGTGCTGCGGTATTCGAAGGAAGCGAATCAGATCCTTTTCTGCTGTGAAGAAGAGTTCGTCAAGGCTATGTACTAGCCGCTACATGTTTGGTATATTCTTCTTGTTACTTCTCAGAGTTGCTCATTCGGGAGGACGACGGTTCAATCCCGCGTCCGGCCATCCTGATTTAGGTTTTCCGTGATTTCCCTAAATCACTCCAGGCAAATGCCGGGATGGTTCCTCTGAAAGGGCACGGCCGACTTCCTTCCCAATCCTTCCCTAATCCGATGAGACCGATGACCACGCTGTCTGGTCTCCTTCCCCAAACCAACCAACCAACCAACCAATCAGAGTTGCTTTCGGCGAAACAAACCTGGGCGTCCATCCACATACCAGAGCTGATGGAAAACTTTACACCACCTCGTTACTCAGATCCAAGCGCTATCAGAACGACTAATTTGTAACATCTTATTCGCTGATGATACATAACATACGCAAGACGACCTTCAAACGCTCATGGAAGAATCTGTTGCTACAGGCGAGCTCTTTTCCACGTCCAAATATCGTATCTGGTCCGTAGATATCCGAACTAAAGAGAGGGCTTGTCTCTTTATTTCGGATATCTACGGAACAAGATACGATTATTGGTGCCTTGTCTTATACCAGCACGAGTGGTACTTGGTGTCATTCATGCGACAGACCTGAAGATACCTGACAGGAACGTTGAAACTGGTTGCCGAACAAAACAATCAAAATAGCGACCGTTGTTAGAGTATTATTACATTTCATCGACCAGCAGCTGTCCCACGCTCCTGAACCCAAACTGGAGTTACATTTACAAAAATACTAATGTGAAGCAACTGTGCTGTGTACGCTCTTGTATAGTGCTGGGACCTGGACGTCATACACCCGTAATTTTTCCTCCTATCTATGTAGTTCTCAATTCGTTCGAGCAATCAATCATTCATGATAGGAAACAAAGTCATAGCTCAGTCACTAAAAATGATTCAGAAATTTTACTTGTTAGAATGAAATCAGGCGATGATTCTTCTTCTCTGCAGGCTCGTGCTTTGCGGCAGTCTGCTAATCTGTACACATAAAATACCTCGTGATTTGGGGAGCGTTGTATAATCAGTCGGGAAACCTCAGATCAAGCGGATATTTGGCTTTGGTGAAGTTTAACTTTCCGAAGAAGTGATGGAGCTCTTGGACTATTAAATGCAGGTTCGTATCCAGTCCTTCGGAAGTTCCCTTCTGATTAACAACTACGCAATATATCGATGAATATCATTAATTCTCAAATGTCAAATACACACCTTTTGTATGAAGGAGCCATATATATGTATATTTCCCTTTTAATCGTACAATTCCGTCTCAGTTATCTTTTATCATAAATCTCAATAGTCAGATTACAATTCTTCAAACCAAGCTCGGGCTAATCGGCACGAAGACAATCCCGGAAGCTTTTTTTTCTAACAACCACCAGAGAGAGTACTACAAAGAATAATTATGCGCTCATGGCATAGCTATTGTATGAAACTATTTTGCGCATGGATTCTGCGAGTATGAAGATAGAAAATTTGTAAACGTCATTGAAGGGTAGAATTGTATCAGAATAATTCATCGAATATAAAGAGATATTACAATTGCCCCTCGCAGCGAGCAAAGTTAATGATAATACACTTTGCGAGCTAACAGGAAAAATTTGTTGGGTTGTTTATTCAAAAGAGGAATATTTTGAATTAATAGAATTTTACTATAGAGAATATGGGTATCATGTTAAGACAGTAAGTTACGAGAATACCTAAGCTGTAGCTTTTACATGTACCGGGGTATACCGGCATGCCGAGTACATAACCAGGGAATATGTAGATTGGTGTAATTACGAAAAAGGTCTACCCATTTGGGAACTGGCCTTCACAGGGAAACCCTGGAAAACCCGAAAGAATAGAACCCAGCTCAGGTATTAAAGAAGATAGGAAAGCCTAAATCCAGTAATTTTGAAATATATAGAAGCTCCGTAGATTAGATCGAAGGAAAAGTGCCTCATAGCCAAAAAAAATTTTACAATATTGCTCCAAAAAATTTTCAAAATTCTTCTTTCTACGATGTAGCCGGCGATCTCGTTGTGAAGTCGATGGAACAGGAACACTGGGTACGGACAGCGGGTAGGCGACGTACAGCGTTTGGTGGAGGCGGCACGGAGGACAGGCGATGGCTTATGGTACGGGATAGAAGCTGGTAACGTGCCGTAGAAACAGGAAGATGATCTCAGGAACAGATGGTCAGGGACGTGAACATGAAACAGGTTTAAAGTGGAATAAGAAAAGGTTCTGACTGAATAAATCCCTGGAAGAGAGTGGATTAAGGCAACGAAGTCCATATTTCATCGTTGAACTCAAAATCGGAGTGGATTCTTATATTCTTCCATCTGTACTAGACTGGAACATCCATCAGTCCTGACAATTGCGAATTTTTTTGTAGTCCTCAATACCAATTACAACTGCTGATTGTCCAAAATGTTGCCAAATAGACTGTGGGCATTTAAATTTTGTTGTAGCTCATATCGAATGTATTCCTCTCAAAAAAATTTTTTTTAAATATAATCTTCGTTTTGTTATAGTGCAGGTGGAAGTAGAGCATTGAATCTGTCCGAGGTTTGCTTTCAATTACGAAATAGTCATATGACACTGACTCCACAAAAGGAATAATTTCTAGAAAAAAATTCTCTGAAAAATTTTTATTATTCTTATAATTAATTGATTTATAGATCCACCTGCAAATAAATATCATTAATGATGACATATGTTCATTTAACAAATCATCCACTCGCAGAATCTTCTTCATTCTCTCATGAACATTAATGGAAATATATTTCAACAATTAAGTCCATAATATGAAACACACAAACTGCTATTCTTAAAATGTTAATTAATATTCTTAAATTAATTCTCCTGGTAGAGAAGGCATAATGAAAAATCTAAAAATTATAATAATTTTCTCTCGCGCAACCAGAGAGTTTCTTCAATTGTTTGCAGCAGTGACATTATCGACTGTTGCTTCATTTCACAGTTCATTTGTTTTCTCGCGCGAACAGCGCGCATCATACACACAGTGTATTTACCTACATATCCCGCACTGTTCAAGTTTCACACGCAATTCTCACATAAGTGCCGTGTCTTGGGGAAATGTACATGTACTTTCATTGTATATCACTATGGCTTCTGCTCATAGTCCACACCTAAAAACACTAGTATTTAACAATTTCTTCTACCTATCTTAAAATTTTGTGCTAAACTATCACAGAAGTAATCTCACTGTCTCTTAACCTATCACAGGAGTAATCTCACTGTCCCACTCTAAACAACATAAATATCTTGATATTTATATACACATTCGACTCTTAGTCAAATTTCATTCTAAATTCTTCTTCATATTTGGTATCACAGATCTACAGTCCTTCAAAAGATTTCTTAATATCATTATGCGGGAATAATCCCTTTATTCTTTTCAATTCGGGATATGCCAACAAGTATGATCCAGGATTTGGTATATTTACAATAACATATGGTCCGGTATAAATAAGATTCCATTTCTTTATGTTCTTCATCAGTTTCGAGGAATGGATGTGTCGCCTTAATAAAACCTTTTCTCCAAGATGAAACGTCTGAATCCGGTGAATCCGTTTATCATATGTCAATTTCCGTTGTATTGCCTTTTTAGTTAAATTGACAAGTGCGAGTCGAATCTTTTCCTCCCATTTTAAATTCTGGTCTTCATACTTTTCTTCCGTTGCCTCCAGGTTTTGGAACGACTAAGACTGGAGAACAATATGAACTAGTTGATGGCTCAATCAAGTTCCATTCCAACATTCTATTTATCTCCCTTTGAACAGACTGTTTTAAACGCCAGGGGATCGGATAGTGCGTGTAACAGTAAGTCTGATGTGGCTTCACTTGTAGGTGACAAATATACCCTTTAATAATTCCTGGTTTCTCATCAAAAATCTCTTCATATGCCTTTAACAAATAATGAAGCTGCTGCCTTTGTTCTCTGGTAAGCTGATTTGATTCACTAGCTTTTATCATTGTTGTTTGGTTGAAGTCCTCCTGTTGTATCAAATCCTTTGAAAGCTCCTTCTAACAACTTTTGTAGTGTCAATTAATTGAACTATGGCACAGCGACAATATTTCTCATGCACCGTTTCCTTTCTATTTAAAGCCAGTGGTATCTCTTCTCCATTTAATCTAAATTTAACTATTCCTTCCAAAAAATCAATCTGACAATCGTACTCCTGCATACTCCCAATACCAAGAATACAGTCGACTAATAACTTCTCCACTACAAGGAACGTTCATTTTATTGACACATTTCTCATTTTCATCTCTAATTGTGTTTGTATTTTGACATTGGGAGAGCGTTCTCCAACAGCTCCGATGATTTTGCAGTTCTGTACCGGCAAAATTGATACCTTCTTCTTCCTAATAATTCTCCTAAAAAGAGCGCCTGAGATGACATTGGCGGAAGCGGCGGTGTCTAATATCACATTCGTTGGATCTTCCTCTATTTCAACAAATACTTCCGATACCGGAACACTCTGTTCTGCTGGTGATGGTAGAACTGTCTTGTGTTGTCATACATTGTATTATATCGATTAAAATTCCTATTGTTCCTAAAATAGCCCCTCACTGCACCATTACTAAAGTTTCCATTATGGTAATAATTATTGTTTGCATTTTGTCCATTTCTAAGTCTCCTCGGAGAGTGTAGTTGGTTATGATTATTGTTACCGCTACCATTGCTGCCATTCCCATTCGCGTTGCAGCTCGCATTCGCTTCTATTGCTCTTCTTTGATATGACATTCCTCTTGCCCTTTTATTGTCCTCCACAATTATATCAATATGATCAAGCGTAGTCATAAATGAGTCTATATCCTTATCATTTATACATAACAGCTGATTCCTTATACTGGTGGGTAGTCTGGACTTGAGTATCCTAAGTATATCCGGCAAAGGAATCGATACATCCCAATACAAAGATTTATTAACGTATTTCTCAAAATATCTCTTTAGAGATCCTCTAGAAAATGAGAAAGGCTCAGGATATAATACTTCCTGCCTAAGTCTTTCTTGTATTCCAGCAGACCAATATTTTTCTAGAAAAGCCTGCTCAAATTCTTTGTAACATTTACAAGAAGATGTTTGTTCGGATGCCCACAATGCTCCTGATCCTTGTATATATCCAGATACAAAACTAATCTTTTGCCATTCTGTCCAAGATCGTGGAAATAGACCTCTGAAACTTCGAATAAAGACTACAGGATGAACATTCTTTTTGTCAGGGTTAAAGATTTGAAATTGTCTCTGTTTAATCATCTTCTCCTCAACGGTACTACGATTCCAAAAATCATCCTGTTCGTACTTTTCCCTGTGGCTCTCCGTTATATCGAATCTAACTTGTGACGTTCCAGTTCTGTCTACATCGGATCTTGACGTGGACGGAATGTCACGCACAGAATGAGAATTTTGTTCCCTACTTCTCGCTGTTTCTAAATCCTCCTGCGAGAGATTTAGTGATCTTTCGATATTTTCTTTCCAACGCGAGAATTCTTCGCCAAGTTGTTCACGAACTTCCTTTAACCCTTTGTTGAAAAATTCTCCTCGGAACTCTCTGAAATTGACTGTAAAGCTACTTTCATAGTTTCTTCTATGGTTTCCGAAGGAAAATTTTGCCTCTCTAATGTCATTTCTGAAAACTTTCCCGCAAGTACATTCATTCTATGTTCGACTGTGTCCTGTTTTTCCTTCACTTCGTCAAATTGCTTCTTTAGATTATCTTGGGATTCTATAATTTCTGGTATCATAGCTACGGAACACTGTATCTCCTCTTGAGCTTGTATTACTTGAGGAAACAGTTCTACTTGTTTTTGTATCGTGTCAATTTTGACGGATACATATTCGGTTAGTTCCGCTTTTAATTTACTATTGTTTTCTTGGCATTGTTGGCGGACCTGCTGAATTTGAGCAATAAAATTCTGTTCGGTCCTTTCTGCCTGTTCTTTTATTTCCTGTGTCTGGGTATTTAATCTCTGATCTAATTCGGTAAAGGTTGCTCTTAACTGATTTTGTAATTCTGTTTGATTTTCGGCTAATTGATTTTGGAGTTCATTTTGTATAACGGATAAGTCTCGTTTTACCTCCGCTTGGCCTTCGGCTAATAGAGACAACTGTTGCATAATAACAACTAATGTGTCAACAACCCTCTGATCAGCTGTTGTATGAATGTTTTCTGAACCAGCGGGATTATTTATATTGCTACCGCTAGCCACAACAATCTCAGAATTGCTAACCGTGGCCTCTGCTTTTGCGCAAACAGCTGAAGGCTGTTGCACGTCTCGTTGCTGATTCAATGACATTTTAAATGCCGCTCTAGTCAATACCATTAAATAACCGTCAATATCAGGTTCTAGTCACTAAATACAGTTTCAAATTTACTGTCGTAGACACACTTAACTTTCAAATTACTTCACAGATGGTACAAAGTTCAATGTCCAGATACGAAAATCACACAATATACAGTTCTACAATCTAACTACTATCTGGAAAAAAGTTCTTTCTAAATCGATTTCAAACTATTTTAACTACAGGATAAAAAAAATTAGATTTCTCTGGCCTTGTTGTGTAGTCTCGGTGTTGTCCAATAGTTGAAATCGTTTCTTGGTATCAGCGATCTTTTGCTATGGGCACCGAATCTCTCTTCAGATTAGTTACCTCTCGTTCTCGTTGGTTTTAATGAAAAAAAAAAATACATATTTATATAACAATCCAAGAGAGTCCTGTCACACTGGCGCCACTGTAATTTTTCCTCCAATCTATGTAGTTCTCAATTCGTTCGAGCAATCAATCATTCATGATAGGAAACAAAGTCATAGCTCAGTCACTAAAAATGATTCAGAAATTTTACTTGTTAGAATGAAATCAGGCGATGATTCTTCTTCTCTGCAGGCTCGTGCCTTGCGGCAGTCTGCTAATCTGTACACATAAAATACCTCGTGATTTGGGGAGCGTTGTATAATCAGTCGGGAAACCTCAGATCAAGCGGATATTTGGCTTTGATGAAGTTTAAGCTTCCGAAGAAGTGACGGAGCTCTTGGATTAATAAATGCAGGTACGTATCCAGTCCTTCGGAAGTTCCCTTCTGATTAACAACTACGCAATATATCGATGAATATCATTAATTCTCAAATGTCAAATACACACCTTTTGTATGAAGGAGCAATATATATGTATATTTCCCTTTTAATCGTACAATTCCGTCTCAGTTATCTTTTATCATAAATCTCAATATTCAGATTACAATTCTTCAAACCAAGCTCGGGCTAATCGGCACGAAGACAATCCCGGAAGCTTTTTTTTTTTCTAACAACCACCAGAGAGAGTACTACAAAGAATAATTATGCGCTCATGGCATAGCTATTGTATGAAACTATTTTGCTCATGGATTCTGCGAGTATGAAGATAGAAAATTTGTAAACGCCATTCAAGGGTAGAATTGTATCAGAATAATTCATCGAATATAAAGAGATATTACACACCAAACAAGAACGTAAGCTCAACATCTTTCATCTGCGGTGCTTATGAAACATTCTAGGCATAGCATGGAGCGACCATGGGACAAATAAGGCGCTCATGAATGCAGCGAATCTACCGAGTATCACCGCCACTCTCAAGGAACGTCGCCTTCGATGGCTAGGACACTCCTAGGTGAGACAGCACATGCCAAGAGCCCCCTGGAAGACTTACTTCGTGCTTTACCGTAAATGTTGCGTCAAACGTAAAAACACATTTAATACAGACTGCGACAAATGGCAGGAGCCCTCCGAAGACCGTAACAGAAATGCTAATAGAAAATGCAAAATACTTATTTTAATTTTGTATTTGAAATATTTTTTTTTTCTAAAAGCATTTTCTATTTTATCTGAAATATTTAAAATACACATATTTTCTATTTGTAAAATGCAAAATTTTTATCTTGAACTTTTTATTTCAAACTTCTTAGTTTTCATTCATTTAATGAACCATTTGTTTAAACAACATTAGTTCCGTGGCAGATACAGATGGTGCAATAACCGCTAAAGGTATACCTATCGAGTGAATGTAACCATGACCCTAATTATAAGAAAGGCAGAACGGGTAAGGCTCGAGTTCACATTATACGTTTACCATTATCTTTTGTTTAATGTAAAACGTGCTGAAATCAGCTGATAATGCCTAGTGATCTCAAAAGGAAGTGAAGGAAGGAGAGACGAGGTCGATATCGCAAACTCTTCGAGATCATGACTTTACTCACGGGCAACACTTAAGAGAGTTCATTCGATGTGACAATGAATGCTATAACTTCGTATATTGCGTGTACGTCTATGGGGTACATGAAAAACTGCTTCTTTCTTTCCGTTAATAAGATTAATGTCAATTTTTTTATCGTCCATAAATAATTTAGATACCATTGTTGGTCTAACGATGTTTATCCTACTCTACATTGTAAGTGCAGACAATTATTTGACAGTATTGATTGTTTTCTAAGTGATTTTGTTCAGTCTTCTTCTTTTCTGGACCTAATAAATGAAATGTAAGTAAAATACTACTACTAAATTGTTTTGAACCAAACATCGGTTTTTTAAACGTAATATAGTTATCTGTAGTAATCTAACCTAAAATAAAATTTCACGATTATCGATCATTGTCTGGTAAAGTGCTAAATTGTATTCAAAATGTTTGATTTACACTAGGTGTAGTACCTGGTGTTGCGCGGGAGTCGTCGTTTTATGGCCTTCCTAATGAACCATAATAGTTTCTGAAACTCTGTTTTATAGCATCCTTGGGTATTGTCTGTCAATAGTTTGTACACGACAAGAAGTCGCCTTGAGCACGGTTTCTTTTCGTACCATGTCGGCACGATTCGGAACATTTCGTGTAGACTGTCTTTTGTTTTCAAGTGTTGCTAAAGGCAACGATCTGGTGGTAGTGACTCTTTAGTAGCAATATTTCTTCTATTCGCTTGTGTTGCATTACAAGAGCCTTAATTTAATCTGTGCAACAAATAAGCATTGCTACTGAAGACGACAGTTCCATAACGCACTTTCATGAACACTTGTTACTTCCGTGTCTAATGTACAGTGATTAGCCAGAACTAGATGACCACCGAGCCTACTATCGATATAAACCAGCCCAAGCGATAGCAGCGTCACCTGACGAAGAATGACTGGTCAGAGACACTTGAGGTGCGCCTATTATTGTGTAGGGCCCTCGCCAGCACTCAGAAGTGCCGCAACACGACATAGCTTGAACTCGACTAATGTCTGAAGTAATGCTGGAGGGAACTGACACTATGAATCCGGCAGGACTGTCCACAAAATCGTAAGAGTACAAGGGGGTGGATATCTCATTGTTGAGCATATCTGGGATGCCTTGCAACGTGCTGAACAGCCTGTTTAAAACTCAGAACGGTGCTCCTGTAGCCACTCTGTAGCAATCGGAGTTGCCCAAGTCCGTCGGAATGCACAATGGACATGAATGGATGCAGGTGATCAGACAGGATGCTTACGTTCGTGTCACCTGTCAGAGTCGTATTTAGATGTATCAGGGGTTCCATATCACTCCAGCTGCACTCCCCCCTTACCATTACAGAGCCGCCAGCAGCTTAAACAGTCCCCTGCTGACATGCAGGGTCCATGGATCCACGAGGTTGTCTCCATACCAATACAAGTCCATCCGATCGATAGAATTTGGAACGAGATTCGTCTGACCAGGCAACATGTTTCCAGTCATCAACAGTCCAATGTCGGTGTTGACAGGCACTGGTGAGGCGTAAAGCTTTGTGTCGTGCAGTCATCAAGGGTACACAAGTGGGCCTTCGGCTCCCTTGAAGTCACGCTGAACGATTCTCTTCAGTCGTCGTTGGTCCCGTTTCTGTAGGATCTTTTTCCGGCCGCGGCGAGGTCGGAGATTTTGTGTTTTAACGGATTCCTGATATTCACGGTACACTCGCGAAATGGCCGTACGGGAAAATCTCCACTTCATCGCTACCTCGGAGGTGCTGCGTCCCATAGCTCGTGCGCCGACTATAACACCACGTTCAAACTCAATTAAATCTTGATAACCTGCCATTGTAGCAACAGCAACCGATTCAACAACTGTGCCAGACACTTGTTGTCTTATACAGGGTGAAAAGTATTTAAACAGACAAACTCTGGGAGGTTGTAGGGGACATCAAAACAAATATTTTTCCCAAATGTAATTTTTTCATATAAGGATTATTTAAACCGGTAGAGGAAGATTTCTCTGGCGGCAAATTAATTAAACCAACAAAGACTTTTCCATTTTTTATGACCAAGAGACAACACAATAACACAACCCAATTTCAATTACAGTAGATTTTCAAAAATGCCTCCATTGACACGTAAACAAATGTTACACAGTCGGATCATGTTCTGTCTGACACGGGCAAAAACCCCAGGAGTATCCTGAGTTGTTCCTGCTGCTGCTACTATCCGGCAACCAGATCCTCTTCTGGTGCAACAGGAGTTGCGTAAACAAGGTTGCGCATCTCTCCCCACACGAAAAAGTCCAGAGGGGACATATCTGGATATCTCGCAGGCCATGGTACAGGACCACCTCTGCCACTCCGTCGGTCCAGGAATCGACGCAGACGACGACTGAAATGTGCCGGCGCCCCGTCATGTTGGAACCACATGCGTTGTCTTGTAGGGAGCGGGACGTTTTCAAGCAATTCTGGCAATGCTCTGGCGAGAAAATTGCAGTAGTGCCTGCCATTTAATGGCCTAGGTAGCTGATACTGCCCAATTAAACAGTCCCCAACAACACCAACCCACACATTAATGAAGAACCGCACTTGATGAGCGCTAGCAACTGTGGCATATGGGTTATCCTCACTCCAAACATGCGAATTGTGCATTTTGAAGACGCCATTACGCCCGAACGTTGCTTCATCGGTAAAAAACACAGAGACTGGAAATGTAGGATGCATTTCACACTGTTCCAGGTACCACTGCGAAAACTGTGCTCTGGGTGGATAATCAACTGGTTCCAGGTTGTGGACACGCTGTAAGTGAAATGGACGTAACAATTTCTCTCGAAGAACTGTTCCTACATTCGTCTGATTCGCCCCCATGTTACGTGGAATTGCACGAGTGCTGATTGAAGGATCCCGTTCCACACGCTGCAAGACAGCTTCCTCAAATTGCAGCGTTCTTACCGTGCGATGGCGTTCCTGTCCAGGTAATCTGCTAAATGACCCGGTCTCACGCAGACATTGGTACTCAGCAGCAAAGGTCGTATGATGCGGGATACGGCGATTAGGATGTTGTTGATAAACCCGCTGTGCAGCTCGTCCGTTGTGGTGTGCTACGTAGTGCTCACCAACCATATCAATGTACTCACTCCACGTGCATTGCTCCATTAGTAAATAGAGACAGTGCACTACTACACTGGAGGACAGCAGTTGCCTACAACTGAAAAGCGTAATACGCCCTCTAACAACTGAAGATCGTAATACGGCCTCTAACAACTGTAGAGCGTAATACGGCCTCCACCAGTTTAAATAATCCTCATAGGAAAAAATGACATTAGGGAAAAATATTTCTTTTGACGTCCCATACAACCTCCCAGAGTTTTCACCCTTTATAGGCTTTGCCGACTGCAGCGCCGTACTGTGCCTGTTTACAGATTTATGTTTTTGAATACACATTCCTATATCAGTTTCTTTGGCGCTTCACTGTAGTATCAGTGAGCGTGCTGATCATGTTTAGAATGGGGTAGGTGCACGATCTATCTGAGTTTGCCCAAGATCAGACTGTGAGGCTCGGCACGAGCATTTCGGAAACAGCATGACTTGTCGGGTGTTTGAGGAGCGCTGTGGTGATTGTCTTCAACAAGTCGCGAAAGCAAGTTGAAGTCACGTCCAGACGTCGGGGGCGTGAGGTGTGGTAGCCACCACTCATTACAGGTGTCGGACGTCATAGGCTGGGCAGACTGGTAAAACAGGAAAGGCGGTAAATCATGGCAGAACTAACTGCAGACTTTAATGCTGATCAGAGTTCAAGTGCGTCTGAACACACAGTGCACCGAACACTCCTAATGATGAACCTCCGCGGCCGACGACCCATGCATATGCCAATGTTAGCACCACGACATCGGCACGTATGACTGAAACGGGCACGTGACCATCAGCGCTGGACGTTGACGCAGTGACAGAGCGTTTCATGGTCTGATGAATACCGATACCTTCTTTAGCATGCCGAAGGGAGGACGCGAATCTGTTGTCTTCCAGGTGAACAGCTCGTTGACATGTGTACCGTGGAACGGAAGCAAGTCGGCGGGGGCTCCATCACACTCTGGGGAACATTCACCACGCGTGCATCCAGGGCTCCATAGGAGCTCGTGCGAGGTACCATAAAGCCCGAGGAGTATCGTACACTGGTTGGAGACTATGCACACATCTTCGTGACGATCATGTTTCCCGACGGCAGTGGCATTTTTCAACAAGATAACGCTCCATGCCGCAAGACCAGGAATGTTATGGAATGGTTCGAGGAACACAGTGGCGAGTTCCAGTTTATGTGCCGGCCCCCCAACTCGCCAGACATAAACCCAATAGAACACGTCTGGGATGTGACAGAAAGTGGCATCAGAGGCCATTGGCTTCCTCCCTGGAATTTACGGAATTAGATGACTTGTGTGTGCAGATGTGGTTCCAACTTCCTCCAGCGACCTACAAACGCCTCATTACTTCCATGCCACGGCGTGTCGCCACTGTTATACAGGCTAAAGGTGGACATACCGGCTGTTGGGTAGGTAGTCATAATAATATATCTGATAATACGCCCAGACTACATCAGTGGTGGAAAATATAGTCTTACCTTGAATATTGGCAAAGAAGTCTGCAATATGTGGCACCGGATACCGATCCGGGATGGTCCTCGCATTGAGCTGTAGGTAATCGCCATATGGACGCCATCCGTTCTTCTTCTTTGGTACCACATGGACTGGAGCTGCCCAACTGCTACTAGAAACTCTGCAAATGTCCATTGGCAGCACGCTGTGGAACTCCTGCTTCACTACTCGCAACTTCTCTGGCGTCAAACGTCTAGGCCTAGCGTGATATGGCGGGCCCGGCGTGTTCGTTGCTGCTACGTTTTCCGCTTCATGTTTCTACTTGCTCGGTGGTGTACACTTCCGCACATTGTTGCCGAATTTCTTCGGTACCAACACAAATTTCGTGCCGATCGCAAGTGGTTACTTCTTGACGATCGGCCGCGCGGTCGACGACGTGCGTGCGTCGTTTGTAATGCGGCTACTTGCATGGTAAGCTAATAGCGACTAGAGCGATGCTAGTGTCACTGCAGATGTATTCTCTTGCCTTGGTGTTGCGGGAAACATCTCGACGCTCCTGTTCGCTGTTTGCGCTGGAGCATTTAAATAACCCGCGCACACTGTCATAAGTTTTTGAGTGGCAGAGTGTAATCGGGACAAGCAAATATTGCGCAGCACGTCGTCCTCACTGTGTTGCTTGCCAGTGTGCGCAAACGGCGTAAAAGTTGTGACGGGGTTCGATCGCCGAGCTCCTCAATCCGTAAAAGCTTCTCTAAACGCTTCGCTCCCGATTGCGATAGGCGCGTCACTAGCGCGTTCTTAATTGACGCTTACCGTTCGGCGGCGGGTGGTGCAGCAAGGATATCTTGTACTTCAGCAGCTAAGTTTTCTGTTAGTGCTGCGACTACACAGCTATACTTCGTTTCGTCTGCTAATATCTGTGCAAGTACGAACTGGCTTTCAAGCTGCGCAAACCACAACACAGGGTTATGTTGCCAGAACGGCGGGGGTTTTATTGTAACCCTGTTAATTGTGCTGCTTGCAGCTGGCTCTGTGTTGACTGGCAGATTGTCCATTTTCGTGAGAGAACGAGCGCGGAGCGGCTGACACGGAAGTAAGGAATGTTCACGTTACGATGCGGTGCAGAGCGCCGAAGCCGACGCGGTCGTGTTGTCCGTGTTATCGTCGGGCTCACCAAATAAGCTGTATCTAGTAGAATTGAACATTTATTTTCACATAAAATACATCTATATAGGATAGCTTGCAAGCGAGGAAGGCTGAACAATTAAGCGCTAAGAGAGGCATGGAATCGTCTGTATCACTCACGTCAAAGAGTAACTATATCAACAAACACTAGCCTCATGGAATGTTTATATACCGCTGTACACTCGCGTTTGCGCGGACATAATGCGACTCTACAACAGTTTCCGAAGTTATTGTGCCGCAATTAGTAGATTTCGTATTTATACTTTGTTTGACCCGCAAATAAGCAGATTCAGTGTTACAGCACATTATATATCTAACGGAGAGACGTCCTTTTCTTCTCCGTTTGTTGTGCTACAGTGCGTGAAAGTGCGATACCGATATGTAAAAATTTAACCCTAATCACCAATTTGATTTGATCGTAATCACCCTGAATACTGCTGTTTTTGTTTAATCGTTTCAGAAACACACACTATAGCTTACAAGTTATACAAAATGTTCCAAGACATGGTACTATAAGCATTACAATTACAATTAAATGCGGCGTGACTAGTATGCAGCAGCTTCGCATGCTTCCTTGGTGGCATCGATGACATTCTGTGGCGAGCATGACGGTGGGCATGGGCTGCAGACAAGAAGATGACTCATTGTCTGTTCTTCACGACATTCACACGCCGTGGAGTCGCATGCAAATCCCCACTTTTTGGAGTTGGTCTTCGTTAGTCCAACTCCAGAACGCAGCCTGTTGAGCGTCTTCCATATTGACCAGCTTTCTTCGTGACCGCCGGCCGAAGTAGCCGAGCGGTTCTAGGCGCTACAGTCTGGAACCGCACGACCGCTACTGTAACAGGTTCGAATCCTGCCTCGGGCATGGATGTGTGTGATGTCCTTAGGTTGGTTAGGTTTAAGTAGTTCTAAGTTCTAGGCGACTGATGACCACAGCAGTTAAGTCCCATAGTGTTCAGAGCCATTTTCTTCGTGACCTGGTGAGAGGCTTTCGGTCGGGATCATCCACCCTGCAAGGTGGCTGGATCTGGAACGCCACGAATTGACTCTGAAGTTCGAAGGTGGTTCAGTGAGGCTTTCAATTGAATGGAGAAAGCTTTTCCTTGGCTTGAGCCTTGGTACTGCTTGCTGATACCCGTGTAATTCGTTGGTCTTCAGATTCAATGCCTTAGACTTTTTCCAGTCTGGATGCACATTCACGACAGATATCTGGAGGTGGGATGCCCTCTAGATAATAAACTATATCAAGTGGTATAGATCTCAAACGATACGTCTTGTTGTGACAATATTCTTCTCAGTGATTTCTCGGTTGTAACGAGTGGATTAATCTTAAATAAACTTTTCTCGTTACGTTGCTTCAATGATTTGCTTTTTTGGTGATTTGCCTGGCAACATTGTTTCCTACCGTTGCCATGTGAAATTTTCCCCGTTTGATTCCAAATTTATTCTGCCGGTCACTCCTACTCGGTGTTCATGCAAATAATTCACTTTACTTCATACTATGCAGTCGTTGTGACCTTAACTCTTAACGTCACGCAGTTGCTAATACTGCGACACTGTCACTGACGTCAATGCACCAGCGTCAAGTTTGTTTGCGAGTTCAGATCCTTTTGTTTTCCTTTCTTTACACTTATTCCGTTTTTACTAAACTTTATCAATTCAGTTACTAATGTTGTGCCTCTTGGTCGGCTGCCATATATATCTTCTTGTGCAATATTTGTGTCTCACAACGTCGGGTTGGAGACTTCATTTCCGTATTGCCGTTCCCTCTTTATCAAAGAAACACGGCCGCCATTATCGACGACTCCGCCATCTTGATGCGCGCTTTTACCTTCAGTTAGCAGAACTCCCCACTTCTTCCAGAAGTTCATCCTGAAAATTGCTTCTTACAAAGAAGAACTCTACAACTGGAATACAAGCATTACTGAACTGTTCCAAGGCTACGGGCAGAATTCTCCGTTACTTCATTCAGCACTCGTAGGTTAGCGTAACCGTCGTCATGGAACTTCTTCATGGATGGGCTCCATGTGACACACGCTGCTGTAGACTATGTGGCTACTTGCGATGCCACGGACTCACCATAAGACGGTCTTTCTCCGGCTCACGATGCCCCAGGAACAACTCTGACAAAAAATCCAAATACAACGAACCCAGCCGGCCGGTGTGGCCGTGCGGTTCTCGGCGCTTCAGTCTGGAACCGCGTGACCGCTACGGTCGCAGGTTCGAATCCTGCCTCGGGCATGGATGTGTGTGATGTTCTTAGGTTAGTTAGGTTTAAGTAGTTCTAAGTTCTAGGGGACTGATGACCTCAGAAGTTAAGTCCCATAGTGCTCAGAGCCATTTGAACTATTTGAACAACGAACCCAAGAACCGTTTCAATACTCCAGCTAACCCTAATCTTCTTCTTCCTCTTCTTCTTCTTCTTCTTCAGTAGCGCTACAGCCCTTGGTGAGTCTTGGCTTCTACAACAATCTTCCTCCACACTTCTCGGTTATTTGCTGCTCTTTTCCACCCCCGGACTCCCATACTGGTGATATCCATTATTACCTCGTCAATCCATCTTCTTCTAGGTCTCCCTTTTCGCCTAACTGAATGGATCATACCTTTCATCATTTTCTTTGGAATTCTATCCTCTGCCATTCTCTCCAAGTGTCCTAGCCATCGTATTCGCTGTGATTTCACAAATTTTACTATGTCCCTGCCTTGTATTAACTCTTGTAATTCGGCATTGTAGCGTATTCTCCAGCCTTCTTCCTCCCTTGTTGGATCATTGATTTTGCGTAGTATTTTCCGCTCAATGGTTCTTAGTGTATTTTTATCGTGTTCTGTCAACGTCCATACCTCTGAACCGTATGTGATAACTGGGCGGACTAGGGAATTATATATTAGCAGTTTAGTTTTTCTTGAAGCAAGGCTATTTTTGAAAAGTTGCATATTTGCAAAGTAAGCTCTGTTTCCTGCTTGTAATTTTTCCCTTATAACCTTTCCAATTCTGTTATCATTTGTTATTAGGACTCCCAAGTAGTTAAAAGAGGACAGTACATTGAAGCATTTCCCATTGACGTTTAGGTTTTTAGGGGTTCTTCTGGCCTCAGATTGTGACATTACCATATATTTTGTTTTGTTCTCATTTACTACGTTGCCCGGTATGTTTCTGGGAGTGTATTGGTATTTCTTCCTACTATAGCAATGTCATCAGCGTATGCATACTAGGGGCTATCTGGCTAGTTTTCATAAATATGGTGCCTCTTTTGTGGATTTTATTTACTACACTATGCAGGGCTATATTGAATAGGACAGTGGAGAGACTATCCCCTTGCTTCACACCTTTATTAAAGTCAAAGCTTTCACTTGTTCTGCTAACGACCTTTACTTTTGCTCTTGTCTCTGTCATTGTCATTCTGATTAGTCATTAATTTAGCACATATACCAACTTCTTTCAGTAATCTCTATAGTTCTTGCCGATTTGTGCTGTCAAGGCTTGTTTGAAGTCGATGAATAGGTAATGCAGATCTATATCATATTCATAGAACTTTTCCATCATTTGTCTTATCACAAATATTTGATCAGTTGTTTCTCTGTCTGGTCGAAAGCCACACTGATATTCCCCTAGTATGCCTTCTGCACACTTCTGTATCCTTTCGTTTAATATACTTGTGAAGATCTTATAAGCTGTACTTAGGAGTGTTATACCTCTATAGTTTTCACATGCTGTTCTGTTCCCTTTATTATAAATGGGGATTATTATTCCAATTTTCCAATTATCTGGCATAGTTGCTGTTTCCCATATATCTGATATTGATGTGTGCGGTTCCTTTATTACAGCCTCACCACCAGGTTTTATTAATTTAGCAATTATGCTATATTCCCCAGGGGCTCCATTGTTTTTTGACTTGTGCACAGCCTGGGAGACCTCTTGTAGTGTTGGCTTTCTTGCCTCATTGGTTTCATTGTCTACTTCCAGCTCCTCCTGTGTGGCTGTCTCTTCATCTTCTAGGCTGATGCTTAGTGTATCTTTGAAATACTCTGCCCATCTTCCCAAAATCTATTCTTCCTCCCTTATCATTTTCTCGTCTTTACTGGAACAGGCCATTGTTTTTGGTTGGAATCTATTCTTCATTTTGCCTATGGCATGATAGAACTTTCTTATTTCACTCTGATCCTTTAGTTCTTCTAGTTCTTGAAATTTCTTCTTATTCCACTCTCTTTTCTTTCTCTTGCACAGTCTGTTAGCTCTTCTCCTTAATTCTCTATATTGTTCCACATTATTTTTGGTTTCTCTCTGTAGCACTTTTGTTCTTGCCCTGTTCTTTTCCTCTATTGCTGACCTGCAATCTTCATCAAACCATTCCTGGGTTCTTCTGTTCCTTCTTATGCCTTTTATTTCCCCTGCAGCATCCTTAATGGCTTTTTCAAACCCGTTCCACCTTTCATTTACTCCTACTGTGGTCTCTTCATTGCTCAACTTTCTGCTTAGTGTTACTTGGTATTTTTTTACTTCATCAGGGATGTTCAGTTTGTCTGTATTCCATTACATCATCTTTCTTATTCTGTTGCCATTAGTGACAGTTTCTCTCTCAAGACTGATTTCAACACAAAGTGGTCTGAATCACAGTCTGACCTCTGCAGATCCTAATAACATAACTGAAACTTGATTGTCTACAAAATAGCCACGATTTCTCAATTATGTCAGCAATTAGGGGGGGAGGTATTTTGTGATGTCCAAATTCTTAATTCGCACTTTCCATCCTCACAGAGGTTTGGAGGGAAATTCTTCTAAACGGTGATATATAAAGAACATTTCTCATACAAAAGTTGATGTGTAACTCTTGAGAACTGTCTAATCGAATTTTGTAATAATTTGACATTTTGCAAACTACCCCATCACCATTAATTAATTCTGGAAAACGAAAACTTTTGTTCCAACATAAATTAAAGAAGTTTCCAAGCTACATTTATCCACGTGTGCAATAAAGGTGGTTACTGAAACACCACATCTGGAAAGTAGGCTGTACACAACGTGCTGTCAGAATATTTTCAACATGTCTAATTATAATATCTAAACATTCATTTAGAGTCTATGTATTTTACTTATATTTATTTTGTGTCTTAGATTGTTATTTTACGTTTCACATTCAATTTTTCAAATACGTATATTTTATTAATTGAAATAATAAGTAACTTTTTATTAATATCGATAATGATAATCTGTAAATAAATGCTTAAAACATAACGTTTACTTTCAATATGCAAATAAACTGAACGTAATTTCTTCACATAATATACACGACACAGAATACAATATGAAACAAAATTCGGCCGGGTTTTACATTGTCGCAAATGACACTCTACACATGCTGATTCGTATCAGGCATATTTCAGTACGTTGGTAAGCCTTGGCGAAGAGGATTGATTGCGTACTAGTGACTGCAACTTGATTATATTCTTTTTCAAGTGGAGACCGACATCATAATCATTCAATAGAACTAGATCTTAAAATATTCCCACGAAGTTCTTCCTAGATCGAAAACTGTATACATCTCACGACTGTACCTGTGCTGCCGAGCCCTTTGGTATCACCGGATGAACAAGTTCCTTGTACTCAAGTACGTTGCTCTATACCAGTACTCGTTCTGCGCGATATTTCTGTCGTAGCAGATGACTGGCACGAAAACTAAGTTTTCAGGATTGTACGGACTGCTGCTGCCCGCACCGCAAGTTCCCCCACAGAAGTCATCATGCTCTTTCCTATACCTGCAAGTCCCACTGAGTAAAGTTCATTTTAGATTGAAAACAATGTAATCCCCTCTTGAATGACAGGTATCACTATTCGGTTGCATCTGAAACAAAGAATAGCTAGGACAAAACCATCACAGCAAAATGTATCCAAGTTAAAATAATTTTCGGTGAATTCATTAAGCGCAGAACAGAATCCAGCCGAATTCATAATACTTTCTTAGAAAACTTCGTACTGAAACTGATTTCACAGAACACAAAATATAGAGCAGGTAATTGTACAAAAATATTTTCTACAGGTTTAAAGCTTAAGGCAAAATCCCATGTTTTGGGAACATCTATGGGAATGTACTATATCAGAGTCACATTTATAAAGCAATGAATCATTTCGAAGACTAGTGAAACCTCACTCATCTAAAGACATTTTTCCTTGTCAGATTTTAATTTTATTGATTAATAAATACTTTTAGAGACTTCGTGATGTACCATAACCGTTCCTGACGCTAAGCAAGACAATTTCAAGAATGTACCAACGTCATTAGGCAATACATTATCGAGAGTGTGCAAAAACTGGTCCAAGGGTTACAGCTCCACCCAACCATCAACAAGCAGTTTTTTTTTTAAGTTAAAGTCGCAAGGCCCGTAATTTTTCTGACTTCCATAGATATTGTGACCTTCTGCAGTCCAATAACGATTTCAACGCCGAATTTTGGAGCAATTGAATCACTTTTGTAGGCTTTTATCCCTGGGTCACATACATATCCATGTCTTTCCATAATTTACAATTATTACACTTTTTATCTTCTAATATATAAAACTGAAACGATGTTGGTATGTATGTGTGTTAAGTCTAACGCCTGTACCAGTCATCCGGTTGTCACAAAATTCGACATTAAAGAAGGTCACTTGCGACCATTGTCATTCGAGAGCGAGAGGGATGGGGCGGGAGAACGGTTTTTGCCTACTTTTTGTAATATCTGAACCACGAACATTTCATGAATACTGATTTAAAAATTCCACGTTGTCCAGAGAGGGCTTAAAGACACTGAAAACCTTCATCTGACCGGCAGAAATAGTCTTAAGGAAGCCAGTTGCCTCGTATAAATACTCTTGATACCTATACAGCCAGTAGCAGTTTTGAACTACATTCCACACTGTCCGGAGCAGGCTTAAAGTAACCAGTAGAATGATTGCCTCACCTTAAATCTCTCACGGGCACTTTAAGCGCAGTAGCGTTATTTAACCAACTAACCGCTATGGGTTAATAAGCAGAACAGAAAAGATCGTATTAGTAGGAAGCTATAATGGTTGAATTCAAATGTAGATAAGAAATATAATGTATCTAACGTTATTCTGTTGCCGAAAAGATCGGACCAGTAGGAAGCCAAACTTGTTGAATTCAAATGTAGATAAGAAATATAATGTATCTAACGTTATTCTGTTGCATCTAATGTAATATCGGTCTCGATATAAAGAACTCAAGCATAAAATAAGATCCTACTTACTGCTGCTAATAATGTCATCCATTCTATGCTTCAAGTAATAAAGTATTAATTTTACTTTTGCAGCGTTGAGGGCATTTTGACCTGTTAGGGGAATAAGAAAAGCATTGTACAAAGAAGAGGAAGTATGTTGATGATTTAAATGAGGGACCCAATTCATCTCAAATAATGATAAAGAAACAAAAAATACTGCCAGCCGTGTTATGGAAGTCGGTTAATTTTGATAAGTTGTTTGTCAGTTTTAGCAGATACCATGTCTCCTATTCCAGTTTTATAAAATGAGTATTTTGGGGCTGTTATTGAAGGTGCACAGCAGTTATCTGTCCCACCAAAAATCATGTGCTGGAAAACATGTAATACAAAATTGGACAGTAATGCACGGGACATGTAGATAATACTGAAGGAGCTTCGAAAAGCTTGATTTTGTATGCACCACTGCTAATATATGGCCACTGCTGATATATGGCCACCATATGGGTGCAATGGCTCATTGGATTGATTCTGAAACATGTGAAAGAAGAAGTGTAGATCTGGCGTGCCATAGGTTTAAGAGAACACAATTGCAATAAACCAGTTGAACAGAAATGGACATTCATTCTGAATTTCATTTAAAGCTAACAAAAGGCATCGAGAATATTACCAACAGTGGATCAAATATGATGAAAGCTTTTAAAATATTTATATTTAGATACAGGAACAAGTGAAAGATATTCATCTCATTTTCAAAATATTGAAATTGTGCATGACAGTGTTAATGTAGGATGACTATGTGGTAATACTAAGAGAATTGCCTCTTACTTCCGGGGATACCTGAAGATTTAGATGAGTTGCAACTGCCAAATCACGAGAGGTGTGCCACAAACACATTACATTTAATAGCTTCAAGAGATATGGATATGACCAGATTTGAAAGTAATTCATACAAAAACTTTATGATGCAGCCATGCCAAAATATCAAGCGGTTCAGAATCTGTGATCAAGATCTCCTAAAGCTTGTGAAACATATGTAATATCAACTGGGAAATTCCTACTTATCCATGTCGAATATGATGAAACCCATACTATAACTCTATTCAAATCTACTCTCAGTCAAGGACACTCTAAATGAAACTTGGAGGAAATTCGAATTACCAGCTCCTAAACAAAATCCTCGCTCCTTCCCCGTTGCCCCCTCCTTCGCCTCTCTCGGTGATTTGATTGATATCGACCTGGTTATCCACCTGGTTTCCTGTATTGGTTGCAATTTTGTAAGTTTTGCCTGTTTTTTCATACTTTTCGGCGTTTAGGTTCCCACTTGAGATTTGACCTCCACTTCAAAATGACTTGATTTTAGTGTGAGCAACCGATGAAGAACTCCCTCCCTAGCATCTGCGATGTGGATTCCTCTCCTCTCCCTTTCCCACTGTAGCCCCCTTCCACCCTGCTAGGTAGCAGTACGTGTAGCCAGTCCATGTGGTGGTGCTGTTATGTACCCATATGGCTGAACCCCCTGACGATATAGGGATCACACTACTGACACCTGAGCTGTTCCCTCCCCATGTATGCCAAGGAGTGGTTGCTTATCTGTTTGGAGCATCAGAACTCCTGGCAACGGCCGCCTTACCAGACAGCCCTTGTTGTTGCTGGGTGGCGTCCATGGGGGGGGGGAGGGGGGGGGGGGGGGAGCTCTGTTCGGAATGGGTGGTATCAGGGTGGATGCTTGTCACATGAAGCGCATCAATCTGCAAATGTCTGGCCGTTCTCAAACGGCCGTTTCTTTGAATGGTGAAGGACCGTTAATGCTGCCTGGTCTGACCGGGCAGCCTTCCCTTCCCTGGCTACACCGCTGGAGGAGGGCCAGGCTGGCCATCTTGGGATGAAACCTTTTCCCCGTTTTCACCGCTAGAAAGCTATTGTTTTTCGTGGAAAATATTGAGGACAAGTTTGGTGAAGTGGAGTCTCTTAGTAAGATACGGCCGGGGTCCCTGGTGATAAAAGTTTCTTCTGCCACCAAATCCGCAGCTCTTCGTGCCAGTGATCTTCTTGGCAATGTCCTAGTATCTATCACTCCTCACCAATCTCTGAATATGGTGCAGGGAGTGATTTTTCATGGGGACCTCATCCTGCAAACTGATGTGGAACTCGGGGCTAAACTGGAGTGGTGTGGCATTCATTTTGTTTGAAGTGTGCAGAATGGTCACAAAGACAATCAAACCGATAGTGGCGCCTTCATTCTGACTTTCGAGGGGGATACCCTCCCAAAGAAGGTCAAGGTTATGTGCTACAGATGTGACGTGAAGCCGTACATCCATCCACCTATGCTGTGCTTTCAGTGCTTGCGTTTTGGGCACATGTCTTCCCGCTGTATGGCGGACCCTCTATGTGGTGACTGTGGACACCCACTCCATGAGGGAAGCCCCTGTGTTCCGCCACCTGCATGTGTCAGTTGTGCTGATCGCCACTCCCCTCTCTCACCGGATAGCCCAGCTTACAACAGAGAAAAGAAGATTCAAGAATACAAGTCCCTAGATCGCCTGTCTTATGCTGAGGCTTACAAGAAGTATGAGAGACTCCATCCAGTGTCACTCTCTTCATCGTTTGCCTCTTACTTCATTTCCTCCTCCTACCTCTTCCTTACCCCAGCCCCGTCCCCTCTCTCCTTCCCCTCCCCCTCCCCCTCCCCCTACGCTGCAGTTCCCATGACCTACTGTCCAGGCGCCGCTCCCCCTCCCCCGCCGAAGAAGTGCCCCCTTTGTTCAGCACCTGCCCTTGATCGGGCTCTCTCATGGATTCCTATCCCTGGCGTCTCTCAGGCTGCAAGATCCCTACCACCACTCGGCCACGAGACGCACAGTCTGTGTGCCCCAAGGTCGCCCCCTCTCTTTAGGTTCCAGACCTTGCAGACAACCTGCCCTCCTCCACCTCTGAAAGAGAAGAACAAGGAACATAAATCCCAAGAAAAGGCACCCTCAGTGCCCCTGGAGGTGCCATCTCCCCCCTCGCAACATGAGTCTGACATTTTATTTATGGGTCGCCCCATCCTTGTCGGTGATGGCTACTGACCGAGTGACAAGACCTCCTCTCGGCTTCTTTGTGTCTAACTTGGCCTCTCGCCACACGATCATCCAGTGGAATTGCAAGGGATACTATCGTCAACTTACTGAAATGCGACGTCATGTCTCCTCCTACTCTGTTTTCTGACTTGTTCTTCAAGAAACGCATTTCCGTGACGAATACTCTCCAACATTTTGTGGCTATCGGGCGTTCTGTCGGAACTGTGCTGACCCTGGGGTAGTAACTGGTGGGGTCTGCACTTTGGTCCGCTCCGATGTCATTAATGACTGCCCCCCCCCCCCCAGCTCCCCCCCCACCCACCCACATACCAACTTCGAAGCAATAGTGGTTCGAGTGCAAACGACTCCGGAAATCACCATTTACAGTGTCTACCTCCCTCCAGATAGGTCACTTCTTTATGTGGAACTGTCTACTTAATCCAGCAACTCCCGCCCCCGTTTCTCCTCCTTGGGGGCTTCAATGTCCACCATCCACTGTGGGGAAGTGTCATTTCAACAGGTAGGGGTCTCCTAATTGACCAGCTTATCGTGGACCTTGTTTTGTTTCTCCTCAGTGATGGTTCCCCTACCCCCTTCAGTACCGCACATGGCTTCTTCTCTGCTACTGATCTCACGAACTCCTCCCCTACCCTCGTGGCTTCCCTACATTGGCCATCCCATGATGACCTCTGTGACAGTGACCACTTTCTGGTGATTCTATCGTTCGCCTGCTGCCACCAGGCAGACAGGACCGAGCGCTTGGCATTCCGCAGGGTCATTTGGCCTTTATATATGTCTACTGTGCAGAATGAGATTTTCACTCTGCAGCGGAGTGTGCGCTGATATGAAACTTCCTGGAAAATTAAAACTGTGTACCGGACCGAGACTCGAACTCAGGACCTTTGCCTTCCACGGGCAAGTGCTATACCAACTGAGCTACCCAAGCACTACTTACGCCCCCTCCTCACAGCTTTACTTCTGCCAGTACCTCGTCTCCTACCTTCCAAACTTTACAGGAGCTCTCCTGCGAACCTTGCAGAACTAGCACTCCTGAAAGAAAGGATATTGCGGAGACATGGCTTAGTCACAGCCTGGGGGATGTTTCCACAGTGAGATTTTCACTCTGCAGCGGAGTGTGCGCTGATATGAAACTTCCTGGCAGATTAAAACTGTGTGCCGGACCGAGCCTCGAACTCTGTGCACTTCTACTACCATTTATGTAGACGCGCAAGGCGTCTCTGCCACTATCCTTCATGCTGCTGGCACTGCTGTCCCCCTAACCACCGGTCCTCCTCGTCGTCGACCGGTAACGTGGTGGACGAAGGATGTCGCCGTCGTCCACGACCGCCGACGGGCGCTGCAGCGATTTAAGCGACGCCCTTCACAGACCAACCTCCTTGCTTTTAACCGTCTCTGCTAAGGTTCATTACCTTACTACGCGGAGTAAAAAGGAATGCTGGGAGCGCTATGTTTACTCCCTGGGGACGTACGCCTCTTCCTCGCAGGTTTGATCCAAGCTCTGTAGCCTTCTGGGCCGCCATCGACAGTCAACTATCCAATGTCTTAACCTCCAAGGTCCTCCGTGCACTGCTCCATTGGTCCTCGCGGAGCACCTCGCGACACACTTTGTGACAGTATTGGCGTCCTCTTGCTATCCTACTACCTATCTCCAGCAGGAATGCAGAGTTGAACAGACCCCCCTCTGTTTCATCCTGCACCACGCTCAGCCCTATAGTGCACCCTTCACTGAATGGGAAATCTTGAAGGTTCTTGCCTCTTTCCGAGACACGACCCCACGCCCGGATTCCATCCACAACCATATGATCCAACACTTGGACGTTCCCCAGAGACAATATCTACTCAGGATCTTCAACCGAGTTTGGCTAGCTGGTGCTTTTCCGTTACAGTGGCGAGACAGTACAGTTATCCTTGTCCTTAAGCTCGGGAAGAATTCAACCTCTCTAGACAGCTACTGCCCAGTTAGCCTGATGAATGTACTTTGTTAACTGTTCAAGAGGATGGTCAGCTTTAGATTATGTTGGGTACTCAAATCTCGGGGCCTTTTGTCCCCGTATCAGTGTGGCTTCCACGCAGGGCGCATTCCAACTGACCATTTGCTCCGACTGGAATCAGCCGACCGACAGGCTTTTACTCACAGCCGGCACCTGCTTGCGGTCTTCCTTGATCTACGTAAGGCATATTGTAACACTTATATCGATTAGGAGTACGTTTATTTTAAGTAACTGTGTATCTGCAATTTATGAAGTGTGCATCCTGTATTGTTTGAACTCCTTGATGCATGGCAAGGAAATTAGAGTTTCGTAACGTATATATGAAAAAAGCAAAAGAATATGTTGAAATTTTAAATTATTATAATATTAATATATTTATGTTAGAAGTATGTTTCTTAAGAGCTGATTCATGCTTAGGGTACTTGTATTTGTTACATGTAAACGCTCTAGGGAAGTCCCTCCGCAACGAAAGAGGCATGGCGCGATGTAAAAGGTGGGTCTGGCGGTCGAACTGAGCGGCTCGTTTGTGGGAACGGCACTTAATGTGTGGCTAGCCCTAGCACAGTACAACTCGACGGTGCTAAGAGAGGCAATTGGAAGCTGTATTAGAAGGGATTTCCCTCGATTGTGGACCTAGCTATTATTTGGTATTCACGGAATAATGGAATGGCGCTAATACACTCCTGGAAATGGAAAAAAGAACACATTGAGACCGGTGTGTCAGACCCACCATACTTGCTCCGGACACTGCGAGAGGGCTGTACAAGCAATGATCACACGCACGGCACAGCGGACACACCAGGAACCGCGGTGTTGGCCGTCGAATGGCGCTAGCTGCGCATCATTTGTGCACCGCCGCCGTCAGTGTCAGCCAGTTTGCTGTGGCATACGGAGCTCCATCGCAGTCTTTAACACTGGTAGCATGCCGCGACAGCGTGGACGTGAACCGTATGTGCAGTTGATGGACTTTGAGCGAGGGCGTATAGTGGGCATGCGGGAGGCCGGGTGGACGTACCGCCGAATTGCTCAACACATGGGGCGTGAGGTCTCCACAGTACATCGATGTTGTCGCCAGTGGTCGGCGGAAGGTGCACGTGCCTGTCGACCTGGGACCGGACCGCAGCGACGCACGGATGCACGCCAAGACCGTAGGATCCTACGCAGTGCCGTAGGGGACCGCACCGCCACTTCCCAGCAAATTAGGGACACTGTTGCTCCTGGGGTATCGGCGAGGACCATTCGCAACCGTCTCCATGAAGCTGGGCTACGGTCCCGCACACCGTTAGGCCGTTTTCCGCTCACGCCCCAACATCGTGCAGCCCGCCTCCAGTGGTGTCGCGACAGGCGTGAATGGAGGGACGAATGGAGACGTGTCGTCTTCAGCGATGAGAGTCGCTTCTGCCTTGGTGCCAATGATGGTCGTATGCGTGTTTGGCGCCGTGCAGGTGAGCGCCACAATCAGGACTGCATACGACCGAGGCACACAGGGCCAACACCCGGCATCATGGTGTGGGGAGCGATCTCCTACACTGGCCGTACACCACTGGTGATCGTCGAGGGGACACTGAATAGTGCACGGTACATCCAAACCGTCATTGAACCATTCCTAGACCGGCAAGGGAACTTGCTGTTCCAACAGGACAATGCACGTCCGCATGTATCCCGTGCCACCCAACGTGCTCTAGAAGGTGTAAGTCAACTACCCTGGCCAGCAAGATCTCCGGATCTGTCCCCCATTGAGCATGTTTGGGACTGGATGAAGCGTCGTCTCACGCGGTCTGCACGTCCAGCACGAACGCTGGTCCAACTGAGGCGCCAGGTGGAAATGGCATGGCAAGCCGTTCCACAGGACTACATCCAGCATCTCTACGATCGTCTCCATGGGAGAATAGCAGCCTGCATTGCTGCGAAAGGTGGATATACACTGTACTAGTGCCGACATTGTGCATGCTCTGTTGCCTGTGTCTATGTGCCTGTGGTTCTGTCAGTGTGATCATGTGATGTATCTGACCCCAGGAATGTGTCAATAAAGTTTCCCCTTCCTGGGACAATGAATTCACGGTGTTCTTATTTCAATTTCCAGGAGTGTATGTTGAAAATCCGACGCCAAGAAGTGATTTTATAGAGCATGTGCACATCAAGAGTCGTGAGTACAGTTAGCCACCATTTCGACAACCACTAATCTTCATTTTCGCCACTGCTTCACAGACTTCATATATTCAGTTACGTAATATACATTGGCATGGACCAGTTAATTTGTGTGTTGTTTCAATAATATTCACATAAAACACCAATTCGTGTTCGAAACCATAACTTCAATCCTGATGACGAAACTATGCAGGGTCCTCACCCATGTGCTACTAAAACCGAGTATCCTGATTTAAATGAACAATTCTGGCATTCATGGTTTAAAAGTGATTTTTTTGTCTAAAGGAAAATAGTAGCAAAAGTTAAAGTAGGAGTAAAATTTGGATGCATTTTTATGGACTACTCCAAGTGAAATTCTTAAGGTAGGAAGTTTAACTGCAAAAATTTGAAGATCAATCAATAGGAAAGTGAAAACCTTAATTATTTAAAAGCTGAAACCATAAAATTGAAGTTGGATACGTTTTTGCTAAAATATCCTTAGTTTATTATAAAATATAGTTTTGTAGGATTACAGTACAAGGTTGTGTAAATGTTATTGCCAAGAATACCTGCATCACAGTAAAGTACAAGTGCCTATAAATCCTTAATGAACCGATTTGCGGCAGTACTGTTAAAAGTGAAGTTATGCGCATTTTCAAAGATAGTGTAGTTTTGGTACCCATCCTGAATGGTTCCTTTTGAAGTTATTTAAGCCCAGTGTTGCATTTTATTACCTTGCACAGTAATTTAAGTGAATGATTAGCTTTTAGAGATTAGCCGTAATCAAAGACCTTGGCTAGTGAAGCTATACCAGTTTATGGGTCCCCATCATATTGTCGTCCTATTAAGAAAAAAATGAACTATTACTGTTGCTAAGGAAAACTGCTACATGCATAGGAACTTAAACAGTGTATTTAAGATGTTATTAATCTTTATTTGTGTTATTCATGTCGGTCAAGATAGAAGCCCCTCATGCCCAAGATTAGTTCTGAACTTCATACAGTGATGTTTCAATACTTCGATTAAGTAGTGCTATTGATTGTGGCCGTCATTAGCATGAGCTCGGTGCAATTTAGCTCCCCATAATTTACTGGTGTGTGTGTTATTGGTAACAGCTACTACACACAGTACAGAGTGCACTGTGTCAGTTTGTATCCTGTTTGCTGTTCAAAGGGAAGTCTTAACAAAACTTCAATAACTAATATCCAGTTTTCTCAAATATATATTTCCAAATTAATGTGCCTAATTAGGCTGGCGACCGTTCATTTTTTTCATTCACTTACACGTCTGTTAACTCCCAAGGTTAAGACCTGTTTGGTTTTAATGTCAGCCGGCCGCTGTCGCCGAGCGGTTCTAGGCGCCTCAGTCCGGAACCGCGCTGCTGCTACGGTCGCAGGTTCGAATCCTGCCTTGGGCTTGATTGTGTGTGATGTCCTTAGGTTACTTAGGTTTAAGTAGTACTAAGTCTAGGGGACTGATGACCTCAGATGTGAAGTCCCATAGTGCTTAGAGCAATTTGAATTTTAATGTCAACTTCACAAAATTCGAAATTATAGTCCGATACCCCTTTCCATTAGACACACGCACGGTTGAACTTTGAAAACCTCTCAGAGGATTAGCTTGTTTCACGGCACGTTAGTGTTATACGTAGCTTTTCCCGTGACAGAGCTAAAGGTTCAGTTATTAGGTAATAGTGTTAAAATACGACATGGCTTGGCGCCATCACATTTTAGTTACCCTCCATGACTGGGGCTTCCGTGGTCCACTTCCGATTTTTATGCGCGAGTTTTTATTTCACTGGCTCTTCCGGGTTGGAATAATAATAATAATGAGCGTATAGCATTGGTGGCCGGGAGACCCCTCGCTGGTCGGTTCGGCCGCCGCTCCACAAGTTCTTTAACGCCACTACTGCGACTTGCGAGTGAATGGATGAAATGATGATGAAACACACACAACACCCAGTCATCTCGAGGCAGAGAAAATCCCTGACCCCCTCGGAAATCGAACCCGGAACCCCGTGTGCGGGAAGCGAGAACGCTACCGCAAGACCACGAGCAGCAGACTTCAGGGTTGGAGCTGGAACTTCACTCAGCTCCCCGCTGATTCAGGAGAACGGTATACCACAGGGTTCTGTGCTAAGTGTCACACTCTTCCTCTTTGCCATCAATGGATTTGTGACCTCTGTTGGGCCTCTGGTTACCCTGGCGTTGTAAATCGACGATTTTTGTATCTGGTGCAGCTCCAAGGCGCCATCGGACGGGCCTCTGCGTGGGCCACCTCCCCGGGCTTCCAGGTTTCTCCCTCCAAAACGCGGGTTATGCGTTTCTGCCGCAGACCTACAGTACACTCCGATCCAGAACTTTATTTAGGCGACCAGATCCTCCCTTTTCGTGGGCCTTATTTTTGATAACAAGCTGACATGGCTGCCCCACATTCGCCACCTGAAGACTACATGTATGCGGAAGATTAATGCTCTCCGTCTCCTGGCCCACACATCTTTGGGTGCAGACCGTTCCACTCTTCTTCATCTTTACCGTGCTCTGGTGTTGTCCAGACTAAATTATGGTAGCCAGGTTTATGGCTCAGCGCTTCTTACACTTTGAAACTGATTGACCCTGTCCATCATTGTGGGGTGGCGCCTTTCGCACTAGTCCTGTTCATAGTCTCCTCACAGAAGCAGGGATTCCCCCTCTACACATGCGACCGAGCCAACTCCTTGTTTATAACGCAATTCCCTGACCATTCTGTGTACGCTGTGCTCTTTGCCTACCTTCTAACACCTGCCTACAGGTGGGACTGCCGGTTGACATGCGTCTCACTTCCCTCTGTCGGGATCTCCATCTCCACTCACTGAACTGCACCCCGTTTATTTCCTCCCACAACCCCTCCCCCTTTCGATGGTGCCTAGACCACAGATTAGGACCGATCTCTTTCAGGGTCCTAAGATCTCTGTCGCTCCTATGGTTTTCTGGCGTCTTGTATATGTCATCCTTGCAGAGTTCCAGGGTGCCACCATCTTTTACAATCGATAAGGTGGGATAAGCTTTCACACCTCCTACTGGCTTCGGACACCATTTACTGCCGGGATCATGTAGTGTATTCACAGCAGAGCTTTTAGCCATTCACAGGGCCCTCCTTTTTGTTTCTCAGGCCTCCCTCCACCGTGTTTTAATTTGTTCAGACTCAATGAGCAGCCTGCAAGCTATCGACGGATGTTACTCTCGTCACCTTTTGGTCTCTGCTATACATGACCTTCTCTCTACCCTTGAGCCAGCCGCCTGTTCAGTTGTTTTTCTCTGGGTCCCAAGTCATGTGGGCATTTCAGGGAAGCCGGCCGGTGTGGCCGAGCGGTTCTAGGCGCTTCAGTCTGGAACCGCGCGACCGCTACGGTCGCAGGTTCGAATCCTGCCTCGAGCATGGATGTGTGTGATGTCCTTAGGTTAGTTAGGTTTAAGTAGTTCTAAGTTCTAGGGGACTGATGGCCTCAGAAGTTAAGTCCCATAGTGCTCAGAGCCATTTGAACCATCCCAGGGAATGAACTGGCTGACCGTTTGGCCAGAGAAGCAGACACTTAACCTCCACTTCCTTTCATGATCCCAGCTGCGGATAATCAGATCTATGTCAAATCTCTCTTTGTCCGAAAGTGGAATGCCATCTGGAGCGCTTCTGTTCATACTAATAAACTCCGCACAATCAAGGATTCTACTTTAGTTTGGCGCTCTTCCTTCCGCTTCTCTCGGAAGGAGTCCACTGTTTTACGCCGTTTACCCATTGGTCCTCCCACGTAAAGACCCACTCCCACAATGTGGGATATATTAGTGGAATGCCGGCCGCGGTGGTCTAGCGGTTCTAGGCGCGCAGTCCGGAACCGCGCGACTGCTACGGTCGCAGGTTCGAATCCTGCCTCGGGCATGGATGTGTGTGATGTCCTTAGGTTAGTTAGGTTTAAGTAGTTCTAAGTTCTAGGGGACTGATGACCACAGATGTTAAGTCCCATAGTGCTCAGAGCCATTTGAACCATTTGAACCAGCCATTAGTGGAATGTCCCCTTCTTTTGGCCCTTTGTGTTAAGTATAGCCTTCCCGACTCCTTAAATTTAATATTAGCAGACGATCCACGGATGGTTGAACTGGTTCTCAGTTTCCTCCCTGAAAGTGGTTTTTATTTCCAAATATAAGGTTCTATTTTAGTCTTATGGCATATGCAGGTTGGTTCTGGTCCGTCTCGATGCTCAAACTGAATGGGCTACGGCCAGACCTATTCGAGACAGATTGATGCCACATTCTGGTGATCTTCTGATTTCAAAAAATAAAGCTTTTGCGAATTACGTGGGACGCCAAGAGGCCGAGCCTACCTCCTCAGAGAGAGTAAATGGCCACGTTCTTTTTCAGACAGAGGTTTCCTATACCGTCGAAACGGTGGTTTCCACTATGTCACTACGCCTTACACGAAGAAGAAGACGACAGTTTAAAACATGAACAGTCTAAACGGTTGTCGCCACTTTCAGTAAACTATTAACTCCTCTCAATATGATAGCAGCAGAAATCTGTTGCCAGATTTCGGTTTTTCAGTATGTTGGAAGTACCATCATGAAGTTTCTTCTCTCTCGGAAATTTCGTTAATGGATTAAATCGCAAATGAATTTTTAAGTAATTCGAAATAAAATTGGTAACGAATTTGCGGTAGCACTGGTGGGTTGTTCATTATAAAAGGGTGCTGAATTTGTGACCTCACTGACGTATTATTATATCTTACTCGACTCTTTATTTGTTTGAGAGCTCTGTCGACCATCTAAACGTGCGTCTACATCTGCACCATATTCCGGAAGCCACCTCATGGTGTGTGGCGGTGGACATGTCTAGTACCACTAACTGATCCTCCCTATCCTATTCCACTCGCGAATGGCGCATGGGAAGAGTGACTGTCGGAAAGTTTCTACATTGGCTGTAATATCTAGAATTTTCTCGCAATGGCCATTACGCAAGAACGTAGTATGTTATCCGACTCTTCCCGGAAAATTCTCTCCCGAAATTTCTCCTACGTGGCCATCCTAGGAAGGTTCATAACATGTAATGTTACAAGTATCTAGCATTTATCCGTATTTTAAGAGAGCTGCAATTCATCAGACCAAGTGGAAATTCTGTGCAAATCCTTCTGCAATACCTTACAGACATCTGATATCGAAAGCTCGTTGTAGACAATAAAATTGGCAGCCAACAGTCTGACAGCCCAGCTGACACTAACTGACAAGTTATTTTATACACATATTGAGAGGTCTAATGGTCCTACTACGTTTGCTTACAGCACGTCCGATGTTACTTTCGTTTCTATTATTGAAATCTTATTCAAACCAATCACATATCTGTGAAAATATTTCGTAAAATTGTATCTTGGCTACTAAAACTTTTCAGAAATGTGGGTGGGTAGACCGACCGAAAACTGTTTCATTCTTTTTAACATGTTTTTATTAGGTCGCTTTCTTGTCTGTCTGTCCGTTGCGTATTTTGCATTTGATTTTAAACTAATTTCATTTACATTTACATTTACATTTATACTCCGCAAGCCACCCAACGGTGTGTGGCGGAGGGCACTTTACGTGCCACTGTCATTACCTCCCTTTCCTGTTCCAGTCGCGTACGGTTCGCGGGAAGAACGACTGCCGGAAAGCCTCCGTGCGCGCTCGAATCTCTCTAACGTTACATTCGTGATCTCCTCGGGAGGTATAAGTATGGGGAAGCAATATATTCGGTACCTCATCCAGAAACGCACCGTCTCGAAACCTGGACAGCAAGCTACACCGCGATGCAGAGCGCCTCTTTTGCAGAGTCTGCCGCTTGAGTTTGCTAAACATCCCCGTAACGCTATCACGCTTACCAAATGACCCTGTGACGAAACTCGTCGCTCTTCTTTGGATCTTCTCTATCTCCTCTGTCCACCCGACCTTGTACGGATCCCATACTGATGAGCAATACTCAAGTATAGGTCGAACGAGTGTTTTGTAAGCCACCTCCTTTGTTGATGGACTACATTTTCTAAGGACTCTCCCAATGAATCTCAACCTGGCACCCGCCTTACCAACGATTAATTTTATGATCATTATCGTTCCGTACGCATACTCCCAGATATTTTACAGAAGTAACTGCTACCAGTGTTTGTTCAGCTGTCATATAATCATACAATAAAGGATCCTTCTTTCTATGTATTCGCAATACATTACATTTGTCTATGTTAAGGGTCAGTTGCCACTCCCTGCACCAAGTGCTTATCCGCTGTAAATCTTCCTGCATTTCGCTGCAATTTTCTAATGCTGCAACTTCACTGTATACTACAGCATCATCCGCTAAAAGCCGCAACGAACTTCCGACGCTATCTACTAGGTCATATTGTGAAAAGCAATGGTCCCGTAACACTCCCCTGTGGCGCGCCAGAGGGTTGGGTTGTTTGGGGGGAGAGACCAGACAGCGAGGTCATCGGTCTCATCGGATTAGTGACCGATGGGGAAGGAAGTCGGCCGTGCCCTTTCGAAGGAACCATCCCAGCATTTGCCTGGAGCGATATAGGGAAATCGCGGAAAACCTAAATCTACATCTACATCTACATCTACATTTATACTCCGCAAGCCACCCAACAGTGTGTGGCGGAGGGCACTTTACGTGCCACTGTCATTACCTCCCTTTTCTGTTCCAGTCGCGATTTTCCCGATGAGCTAGTGACTTGAAATTTTAGACAGAGCTCATAAATGTATGACAATGCAACATTAACTCGCTTTCTAGTCGGTTTGTTCGGTACAGATGGTAATGGGGGTGAAAAGTTTGGTAATGTCTGATATCCCGCAAGACCGGCATGTTATGTGGGTAGTATCGGAATGATTCCCAGGCGGTATGCAAGCGCACAGGTACGTCTGAGCAGGGGGCGAATGGAAGAGGAGATGGACAGACATAGGGAGAGGAGAAGAGTTGTGTAATACATGTGACAGATGGTACACGAGGAAAGACACAGGTAAGAAACTGGTATATATATTATTATTTAAATAAAAGATATAATCTCATCAAAATGTTGAAAGTCAACTGAGAAATTTCATACACGCACAAGACTAAAGAGTAGAAAATAATTACATAAATAAAAATAAGTTTTTAACATAGCACTTTTTAAATCGGACTGAAAAGTGTAAAATAATTTCTCGTAGGCCCAAACAGATTCCCAGCCCCATACATTCAGTTCTGAAAAAATGCGCTTGTGAATTTTTGATAGTTATGACAATAATTGTAAAATTTATAATAAAAAACGTGGGCCGCGTATAATAAATAATAGTTAGAAGGTGAGCTATTCATATATGATTTACGTAATGTATGTACCCCACTTTTTTCTTTATAAGTTTCCTATATATTGTCGTGGCTATCAAAAATTCACATGCACAAATTTACGTGACTGTCTGCATGGGGTTAGGAATCTGTACGGAGCTGGGAGAATTTATTTCACACTTTTTAGTCCGATTTAAAAAGACGTTATATTAAAAAAATTATTTAAATAATTATTTGTAAGTATGTATGACCTGTGTTGTCTTCCAGGTACGCTGGGCTATTCCCTCGGTAAAGGAGAAGCACGAAGGCAGCGAAAATATACTCCTCACTCATGTAGTATCGAATCCGCTTTAAGGTGGTGCAGATTTTTGTCGCCGAAATGTAGGTAACAAACGTGACCAGTAAGTCGTTTTTATCCATATTTTCCGTAATGACGTGTCAGTCGAGCACGCAGAGAGGTTTGTGGTTTCAGTGCTCGCACAACGTAAGCCAACAGAAGTTGTATACACTGTCGGTAAAGTGAAGAGACAGCAGACGATTCCCCATTCTGTTTACCCAACTAAGTGACTGGGAGCACCTACAGGCCCATTCCCATGTTATACTGTCTCTTCCGCAGCGCACCTTTTAAATGAGTGACAACACAGCGCTTAGACACCCCCGAGAGTGTTATTTCCTCTAAATGTGTTAACAATATACGAAATACAAAAAATTAGTAACTGATGTAACTAACGGAAGAAACGCACACGAACAGAATCTACGGAAATCACCGCAGGCTGCACTGCACTGCTAGAGGGAAAACCGATCCTTAGTCATCCCTTATGCCAGGTAAGGCGTGTTTCCGGGAAAGACCACTTCCTCCACCGCAACCGCTGCTCGCTCTTTAGTTTACAGACTGTACGCGGAGATATGAAAAAGTGTGGCTGGACTAGTTGAAATTTAACTGTCTGTCTAGTATCACGAAATTTAGGGACTGCTCCATAAGTTAGAAAGGAATACGTGATACATAAACGATACTTCACAAAATAAAATAAATGTACTTGATAGTATAAAAGCCTACTCTAAAACTGAACATCTTTCACCTTATAAGATTTTCTAATATATCCGTCAGCAGCGACAGCCCGGGATTTAGACTCTAATGAATAATGCTTAGTGAATAGTCAATGTCCCGTGTATGTGGACAAGCGAAATTTTGTAACTGCAGTCTAAAGCTTTGATTAACTACTGCAGGGCTCCGACGTACGCGGCACCACAATGATACCGCCATACGAAATAAAGAAGAAGTCGGACGTTATGGCAACAAGAATACGGCTTATCTAAAGAAAGAAAGAAAATAATACACGACAAAAAACAGATTGACATGATAATGAAATCAAGACCCTAAGCTGTCGACAGGCGTTGATATACATCAACGGGGGCAGTTGAAAATGTGTGCCCCGACCAGGAGTCGAACTGGGGATCTCCTGCTTATATGGCAGACGCTCTATCCATCTGAGCCACCGAGGACACAGAGGATAATGCGACTGCAAGGATTTATCCCTTGCACGCTCCCCGTGAGACCCACATTCCCAACTTAATGTCCACACACTGCATTCGTAGTGCCCCTGCCCATTACACTCATTACTCGCGGCAGACAATCTCACCGAGTTCTGTGAGAGTTCGGGAAAAGCGTGTGCATCCAGCACAGAAGAAGAAGGTCAATGTCAGGGTAGCCTTAACCATATGAAGATGGTATCTGTTCTTTCGGACATGTCCGAAAGAACAGATACCATCTTCATATAAAAAAAACAGAAGGTCGTAGCTATACGTGCGGTCATTTGTCGTTCCCCAAAGACATATGGTGGCAAGCTGTGCATGTCACATTAAGTAACCGAGCTACGTGGCACAATGATAAGTCTTTGAAGTCGTTTTTCGGAAGACACTGCTTCAGATCCCTGTCCGGCCATCCACATTTGGGTTTTCCGTAATTTCCCTAAATCAATTGAGACAAACACCGGGATTATTTCTTTGAAAGGACGCGGCCCATTTCGTTTCCCATCCTTCACCAATCCGGTTTTGTGCTGTCTCTCTAATGATGTTGTCGTATGCACGTTAATCTTTAATCTCCCTTCTCTCACATTAACTAACAGGAGTGGATTTTAGCGAAGGGCCAAGGATATTTCCGGTAGATTCTGAAAAGTGGACACTCGATCTGCAGGTCTTTGTTACCTGTAGTTCTCCAAATCAGCGATTTCTTCTCCCCACCTGAACTCACACGAACGGACTTCTGCAACGGGTCACGTTCAGAAAGTCTAAACAATTTCCTGTGTTTTTCAGGTGAAAGTAAGTTTTAGTTGCTACAAGCATAGTGAACGAGAGTACCAATGGCCTCATAGAAAACCATAGAATAGGTTATTTTCCTATGTTAAAATATGGTTCGGATCATTGTTATACGGATTGGTTATAACATTCAAATAGCATATTCTGTCAATAATTTATGTAATTAAAGCTTAAAATTTCAAGATGTGGCCATGTGGTCGGAAACGCTCTGTTATTGGCTGAAGCACTGGTGACGCCACAGGCTAGGACTGAGACGAAGCTATACGTGTGTTACAGTAGTATTAACCGAAGTTACTTGTGCTTTTTCGTACATTTTGTGCAAGCAGTTTAATTATTTAGTGATGGAAAACGCATTTACAACACTTAAGTAACAAGGGAAAGAAAATTTGTGAAAGCTGATAGTGGAAGTCTTCCGAAAGTTGTTGCGTTTATGGTCTTCTCTTTCTTCAAAAAGACCTATATTTTTATGTTCCGGAAATGTGAAGCGTGAAAACTGCATTGCATGGCGACTGGGACGGAAGTACTGTGGCACAGCAAAGAGTCGAAGAATTATCTTAAAACTGAGAGAATCTGGAACTGAATTACTTGCTCGGACCACGCTAAAAAGGTTTTCCGGGGCAACAAGTAAAGCCCGCTCTACAGGACGCAGTGGAAACTTTTTCATACAGAAGATAAGTTTAATATTTAATTTCTGTGGTTGTTACCAGAACTACTACCGTCTCTAGGTACCTTTTTTTCGAATTTTCAGACAGCATAATAACACTCGTGGGGAACAGTAGAGCATAATTGAGTTTGCCTTCAGGAACTTTATGCACTGCAGTTCTTCGATTCCTCCAGATCATTAATTTAAATCACTGGAAAAGTATGTCTGTAGAATATGCAGTTGACGCAGCGGAGCCTTCAAGAATCTGTTGCTCTCTTGCATAATTAATTGCTGAATAAACACTGTGATTTAAAAGTGCTTCAGCAGGACCAGCTTTCATTTCATCGTAATGCCCTGGTCCTATTATAGTTCCTTGTGCGTTCCAAGCATTTCAAATTTGTCTCTTTGTCATAATCATGCAGCTTTACAACAGGCTCAATGGAGACAGTTGGAGGTGGCAAATTGTTGCCTTCAGCGACCTGTTTGAGAAGAATATTGTGGTCGAAAGCTGTTGAATGGTTTCTCAGACCATTCAGAAGAAGAGCTACATGAGGCATGAAATGCAGTTCCTTAGCATCATCCTTGTGATTCATCTCAAATCGCTGACGTATAAAATGAAGCTAGCAAAGGAAAATAAATATTAAAATGCAATATGACGTCGAATTTACAGCTCTTACACAACTGTATTATGCATAAAGTAAATTGAAGAAGACAGTAGTATTAAGCGAAAAGGATGGAACAAGGAAAAAAACCTTGCTCCTTACGTGGATCCAGCTTGCGAACATTCCATTAGAAGTCCAGCACGCGGTCAATTACACTGCAAGCTACAACGTATTCTTGTGGAGTGTTTACTTACATCAAAATTGTCCTTGCGGAAGTAGACACATGTAGTGACCACTATCTCATTTGGATCTCTATTAGCGCTTCTTCTCATTCTTTGAAGCACACAAAAACAATTTTTCAAAAATTTTTGCTGATGTATTTGTACAATATGGTGCTACACACCATTTGTTACCCTTTTTCGAAGCGTAAATTCCCCTGTGGATGATCTTTACAACAATAGGAGCAGCGTGCTACAAAGCGAAGTCCCAGGTGCCACACGACTCAAATGGGGCGTTTTAACGGACTTTCAAATTATTTGAATTTCATTTTCGTTTTGTTAAATACTAAAACTCACGAGTAAAAAAAAAAGCATTTTGTGGTGTCACCGCCAGACACCACACTTGCTAGGTGGTAGCTTAAATCGGCCGCGGTCCATTTAATACATGTCGGACCCGCGTGTCGCCACTGTGTGATCGCAGACCGAGCGCCACCACAAGGCAGGTCTCGAGATACGGACGAGCACTCGCCCAGTTGTACGGACGACATTGCTAGCGACAATACGGACGAAGCCTTCCTCTCATTTGCCGAGAGACAGTTAGAATAGCCTTCTGCTAAGTCCATGGCTACGACCTAGCAAGGCGCCATTAGCCTTACCTAGTTTGAGAGTTATCGTATAAATGTCTCAAGAAGAACGTTGTAAACCAACAAAGAATAAAGTTAAGTATATTCCAAAGATACGTATTTTCTTGATAGCAGTCATAACGTATCCTGTTCCAGACTTGACGCCAGTCGGCGTGTGTGTACGCGTGCCTTTCGGCTCCCTTCTCAGTGTGGCGTAGCTAGCTTGTTACGCCACAACACATTTTATGAGAGTAGACAAGTAAGACGATTTCGAGAAATCAAATATCCTATTGTAACGTGAAATACCTTGTTTGTGTAAATTCGAACATGAGCATTACACGAACAAGAATGTAAAAAAATAGAGCGTACAAGGAGGAGGTTGAAACATTTCTAGACGGTACTCCAACTGTGGACCAAACTCTTTCTTTATTGTTATTTTATCCCCCTCACCTTATACGAGTGAGGGTTTTTATATATAAGAAACGTAGCTTTCTACGTTTTTAATTTAACACAGTAATAATAAAAAGATAAATGAAAACAAATAAGAGTACATTTAAAACACGATATACAGCACTGATGTTAAGCACTTCACTGCCATTAAAACTAGAAGGACCTCTCCTGGGAAAGGTTGTCCGTAAGTGAAGGCGAGAAAATTGGGCATTGAGGAAAGTATGAGGTTGGGGTATAAGGATGGAGGACTGATGTCGAGTATCGATGGAGTAGGAGTGGATGATGTGAGACAAGAAGAGTTGTTGGGGGTATCGGTAAGGCCATAATTTGAAGGGGGAAAAGAGAGCAGGGGAAGAAGGGGGAAAGCGATAAGGAAATAAGGGGAGGGAAGCAAAAGAGACCCCTGATGAGGTGGGATGGGTGGAGCGGATTTATAGTTGATGGGATGCGTAAATATCGGGACGGGGTTCGTGTTATGGGAGAGGGAGACGGTTGAAATTTTGTTGGGAGAGGATATGGAGCGTGTGCAGGTGTGGATTGAGAGGAATGTTTTGGCAGAGGCGACGTAGTGTACTGGGATTGAAATTACAGGGGAAACAACAGGATTATTGGAGTCAAGTTTGCGGATGGCGTAGGTAGTTCGAAGGTGTTCAGTGTGAGCGAGGAGAGGTGGGAATTTGATGGGATGCTAAAGACCCCTTGTCGGGGGGAGGAGAATATCTGCGGAGAAAGAGGGGCTTACAGAACTTAGGCAGAGCGACTATCCATGTAACATTTGCATAAGAGAGGATGGTTTAAATCAAGGCATTGTAGGTGTGCAGGACAGTGTAGAGGTGCAATCCACGAGTTCGGCCAGTTTTCAGTTTTAACGATTTTAGTCCACTGGAGGATTTCTGTTGGGTAGTTAGAAGGTGAGGTTTCCGTGTTAGTTGTTGGTCGATGGTTAGTCCAGTACATTTTAGTGCATTTGGTAACTGGGTAAGGTGGTCACAAATGGTAAGGTAGAAGTCATGGGGACGGAAGGTGTGGTTAGTTCTTCCTATAATTATTGTCTAGGTTTTGGAGAGTTGATCTTGAGGAGCCACTAGTTACTCTAGGAGATAAACTGATTGAGTGGATCTGGAGGCATCGTTAACATTTTTGGACCAAAGAATAGAGGGCAAGGAAAGCGGTGTTATCAGTATATTGAAGGAGGTGGGCGGGCGGATATCGGCAGTGAACGGGAGGTAAAAGGAAAGGAGAGAGGTATAGGAATTCTTATTGGTAACACTAACAAAAGATTCGAGATTAGGTGGGAATGATGCAATAAGGCGAATATAGTTAACTGAAAGAGCTTAAATTTAGAGTTTCAGAAGGAGACCAGAATGCCATACACAGTCATAGACTTCGTCTAGGGAGAGGCAGACAAAAGTAGCGGGTTTACGGTTGATAAGCCGTTGGGATATGAGATGAATGAGGTGCAGCAGCTGGTCTTCAGAGGATAAATTGGGAAGAAAATGTTGTTGGTTCAGATATTTATGAATGCATCGGGAGGGGATGGCTTCGAAGACCTTGCTAAACTCTGAGGTGAAGCAGGTGGGGCTGTAGGGGGTGGTATCAGTACAGTGTTTGTGTGGTTTGAGGAAAAGTAGGATTATGGACGTTTCCCACTGTTCAGGATAGTAACCTATGGACAGGATAGTGGCATACAGCGTTGCAAGGGTGACCATAAAGGCGAGACAGCTTTCTTTGAGGTATCGATAGGTAATTCCGTCTTGACAAGGGAAACTGTTGGTGATTTTGTGAAGTATTTGTTTTATGTCGTGTACTGTAATTGGTGGACGTAATTCTGTTGGTAGTATATTATCCATTTAGTGAAAGCTGGGAGCCAGGGATGGGACAATGGTATTTGTACGTTCATAGATTGTAAGGAAGAGGGAGTAATCAAAATTATGTTTGTCAGGAAATGAGAAGATATCACTGTGGTTGACTGCAAAGTGATCAGCTTTGTTCGGGTTTTCAGGTAGGAGGGGTTGTTATGAGGAAGCGAGCAGTGAGGCGTGGAATGACAGACGGCGAATGTCCCCCGTTACGTTTTCCTGCCTGTAAGTGATGGCTACAGAGGACATACTGTAGGGATTTTTATACGGTTATTACTAGTAGCTGACAAGACTTACAATGTAATTAGAAAATCCCAAAGTTCTTATTTCTTATTCCTTCCAAATTTTTCCTTAGTTTCCTTTGTTACCTGCTGGACGTACAGACTGAGTAACGTGTGATCTTCGCCTGATTCCTCTGCTCTTTCTATAATATCACCCTCAAGTTTGTTTTTCTTCTATATATTTCTTCCACCTTTTAGTCTTATTCTCCAGATTTTTCGCCAGCAGACTTCTTTTTGTTTCCTCACTTTGAATTTGCTCTGAAGGGATTATGTTTCGTAGATTTTGGCCGCAACAACGGTGGTTCGAGCGATTTCACAAAAAGCGTTTCCTGACTGTTGTCAGTAGCTTTACAACCAACCTCGGAAGAGTGTTCTTCTATTGGTGATTACTCTGAAGGCCAGTAAACGTATTTTGTTTGTAGCTTAATTCTTTTATTTTCTGAGGGCATTCACCTAATTTTTGAGACGCATCTTGTATCTTCCCCTAGTTATACGTACCGCTACACCTTTGCTTTTGTCTTCTAGCTGTCCCTGCTTTACTATTTTACACATTCAGTCAATATTATTTTTTAGACCCCAATATTTCCATTCGCCTGCTTCTGTCAATTAAATTCAATATCTCGTGTGTAAGCTATGGATTTCTATTTGGCCTTGTCTTTTTACCTCTGTATTTCTCTGCTGTTTTCCCTATTCGGTCTCTCAAAGTAACTCATTTATTCTTCTACTGTATTCCTTTCCCCTGCTTGAATCCTGCGTTCCTAACGCTCCCACTGAAACTCAGTAACCTCTGATTCGTTCAACTTACCCAGGTCCTATTCCCTTAATTTCCTATCATTCAGTAATTTCTTCAGTTTCAATCTGTAGTTCAAGAACTGTAAGTAAACAGCGTACAAATCGATGGCAACTACCGTAATTTTCTATCCACAGTCGTCCGTACTAACATCTTATTAAATAAATCTTTCGATGAGACGGTCTCAACAGCTGAATTCCTTCACCTCTGGCCTCTTGCCTGTCGAAAATGCAATCCTCGTTTCGAGGATAAACCACCAATTTACTTCACACACGAAGGGCTGTGACCTCCAGACGGATCTAAGAGGCCAGATTCGACAGCCGGGGCTGCACGTTAGTCGGAAACTAAATACCTGAGATTGACAGGTCGGATCCATGTAAATATCTCTGTTGCCAGACGGGCATCTACTTCTATATCCATTCCATTATTGTTACTATAACAGACTTTCTAAGTACTTGAAGCGGTCAACTGTTTTGAAAGTGAATCCATCTACAGCCAAAGGCGCATCACTTTGGTATTTCTTACTTATGACCAGATATTCTGTCTTTTCTTCTTTGATTAATTCTGTTTTGGAACTACTTATTAATGCTACATCATCTGCGTAGGCAAGTCTAGTAATGTTCATCTCCTGCATTTGGATCCCTTGTGGATTAGTTTTACTAAATTCTCTATCGATCATCTCTAAGACGGGGTTAAATAAAATAGGTGAAATGGCGTCTCCTTGAATCAGTCCAGTGAACACCTTAAAATTTTCTGTGTCTCCTACAGGAGTCTTGATGCGACATAAAGTTTCATCTGTACAGATTTTAATTAATCTTATTAGCGTTGATGGTATTCCAAATTCCCTCATTATATTTATAAGTCTGTCGGTGTATGCTATTGTAGGCCTTTTTGAAATCTACAAATAATATGTGTACATCTACATTGAATTCCCACGCCTTTTCAGTTATCTGTCTTAGAGTGAAAAGATGATCTAATGTGGATCTATTTGTGCGGAAACCGCATTGGTAGTCACCAATTAATTCTTCAATAATTGGGATCAGTTTGTTTAATAGGATTTAATAATTAACATCCAGTAAAGCAATTCCTTTATAGTTGTCGCACACAAGGGGATCATTCTTCTAAAATATGGGGCATATAATTGCGGTTTTCCAGTCTGCAGGTTTTGTTTCTATTTTCCAAATAGTTTCTATTAAAGATTGTAGTTCTACTTCCAGTTGTGGTCCTCCATTCTTTAATAATTCAGCGTATATCTGGTCATCAACACAAGTTATTCTTTAATTTCTATATGGCTTGTTGTATTTCATTTACTGATGGAGTCGTAACTTGTAGATCGTCTGTATCAGGTTCTTCAAATTTGTAGTTGAGTAATTGTGAAAAGTATGTCTTCCACCTTTTTTGTATGTCACTCTTGTTGGTCAGTATCTTCCCATGCTGATCCTTCATAAACTGTCCCCTTTCAGTAAATTTACCCAAAGATTTTTTAATATTTTGGTACATCTGTCTTGCTCTGTGGTGCTTGAAATCAACTTCTGTTTCTTTTACCATACTGTTGTAGTATTCCCTTTTATCTTGTCTTAGGGTTCGTTGTGTTGCCTGTCGGATTTTGCAAATATCTTTCCTTCAGTTTCATGTTGTTCCTTTCTGTAATCCACACTTTTCTCGCATTTCTTCTCTCCAGAACTTCTTCTTGACACTTTTTGTTAAACCAGTTTTTGTTACGGCGTTTTCTTTTCCCTATAACTTTAGAAGATACTTCCTGAATACTGTTCTTCAGGTGTCTCCATCTGCTTTCGACATCTTGTTGTTCCCTGTTGGACAGTCTAGTTTTTGTTAGGTTGCTTTCCTTTTCTTTGGTAAAGTTTTCTTTTGTAGATTCTTCGGTCAGATTTCGTAAATTATACCTAGTAATTTCCGTTCTATTTCTATTTATTTTTCTTTTTAATTTTTTAAAATTTTTGATCTGATTTACATACTGTCTGTGTCACAATCGGTGCCTCTAAAGGTTCTAATATCTTTATTGCCGTTTTGGAATCTTTTTTGGATAGCCACATGGTCAATCTGATATATTTTATTAGCAACTCAAAATTTTGAAATCTGCTAAGTAAAACCTTTTAAAGCACTGATAAAAAAGCAGCCAGTAATCGGCAACTTTCAAAGAAATGCCATTTTGGGAAAGCTCTGCAATACTCTGCAATTGCTATAATCTCCCAGTTCTGACACAGATTTCTGTCAAATGAATGGCTGGTCATCTCTTAGAATTAAAAAAAAATGTTCAAATGTGTGTGAAATCTTATGGGACTTAACCGCTAGGGTCATCAGTCCATAAGCTTACACACTACTTAACCTAAATTATCCTCAAGGACTCGAACCACCGCCGGGATAAGTCGCACAGTCCATGACTGCACTGCAGCGCCTCAGACCGCTCGGCTAATCCCGCGCGGCTTAGAATTTTCCTTTGTTAAAAATGACACTAGGTTCCTGGAGTCATTACCCATTCAAGTGGTCTGCACCAATGTAAATGACAGCAAGAACACAGTTAGTTCCGTGTTCCAGAGATCATATTTCGTGATAAACGTTATGAGGTGAAACGTGTCTACTGAACAGACGAAAAATACATATTTAAAAAAAGGTTTACTTGACAACATGCTGGCTAATTACAGGTTTTTTACTGTATAAGTGGTTATTTGTTTTTATTGAAGAATTCTCCTGTGATATAGAAGGAGTAGCTAAGGACAGACCTTTAACTTACATTGGAACACACTTCTGTTCTGTCATATGTTTTATTTCCATAGACAAATTATCAAAGTAATTAACAGCTGCATACTTTACCCCAATCTACGCCGAAGTTAGACTCATTAAACTATAATGCTGATCTTTTTCTTTTCTCCTAGTGTGGTATCTGTGAATATTTCAAACACAAATGGATTGTTGATAAATTTCACAAGTAAATAAAACAGATGTTTATAAAAAATGGGTGTCCATAAAGGTATAGACGTTTTGGTTCAAATGGTTCAAATGGCTCTGAGCACTATGCAACTTAACTGCTGAGGTCATCAGTCGCCTAGAACTTAGAACTAATTAAACCTAACTAACCTAAGGACATCACACACATCCATGCCCGAGGCAGGATTCGAACCTGCGACCGTAGCGGTCGTTCGGTTCCAGACTGTAGCGCCCAGAACTGCATGGCCACTCCGGCCCGCTATAGACGTTTTCCTAGCGCCAAAACCTTACGAAAATTCCATATGAAGATGGGCCCGAAAATCCTTCATCACCGATTTACATGGGTTCATTGCTAATTTTCCATGTGACACAGTTAACCACGTACATTTACAAAAATTTATCGATGTGACCACCTCCCGTTTCGATGCATGTCGTGAGCCTGCGTTCCGTGGTTTGCCGTACTCTGTTGAAATTTTCTGTAGTACGTAGTTGTTCAGGCCCATTTTGGATATACTCCCTCAGAACATCGGCAGTAGTTGCAGGAACTGAATAAACCAAGGGTTTTAAATTTCCATAGAGATTAGAATCTATTTAATTCGAATCTGGAGATCGAGTGTGACATGTAGTGGATCTCACTCGACCAATTCATCGACTTAGAAATTGGCTAGCGACATACCGGCGGACGACTGACGTAAAGTGAGGTGAGCCTCTATCGTACATAGATCACATTCGTTGGCTTATGTCTAGACCTACATTAACGTGAAAACGAAGCACCTAATTTCAGCCGGCTGCTGTGACCAAGCGGTTCTAGGGGCTTCAGTCCGGAACCGCGCGACTGCTACGGTCGCAGGTTCGAATCCTGCCTCGGGCATGGATGTGCGTGATGTCCTTAGGTTAGTTAGATTTAAGTAGTTCTAAGTTCTAGGGGACTCATGACCTCAGATGTTAAGTCCCATAGTGCTCAGAGCCATTTGAACCATTTGCACCTAATTTCTGAAAAACCAGTCCAATAAGCCGTTGTGGAAATGGCAAATGGGTCAAATGGCTCTGAGCACTATGCGACTTAACTTCTGAGGTCATCAGTCGCCTAGAACTTAGAACTAATTAAACCTAATTAACCTAAGGGCATCTCACACATCCATGCCCGAGGCAGGATTCGAACCTGCGACCTTAGCGGTCGATCGGCTCCAGACTGCAGCGCCTAGAACAGCACGGCCACTCCGACCGGCCGTTGTGGGAATAAATTGGGGCCAATAAGATGATCCTCATTGATTCCACCCCACACGTGCTGTCGAACAAAAGACAATCAGGCAAAGTAAAAACAAATACCAAGACCATCTGTAGAGACGAATGTAATTAAAAACGTACGTCTGAAATAATCAGCGGTCATTACAGGAACACCTTTCGTAACTCGCATATTTGTACTCACATTCATACTGACATTTTGTAATATTTTGCTTCACTTACGGACGCAATTTATAAACATTCTTTATTCTGAGATGCTGTAGTCAATATTCTCAGCTGCTTATAGAGATACGTATAAGATATACGTTTGTGAACTACACACATAATTCAAAGTACTTTCTTTTGTGCATTTAATACTTATTTCCTAAGTGGGGAGCTACCCAGAATATTATCCCGTTAGTCTTCAGTCAACGAAAGTATGCAAATAGGTTATCTTACTGACGTCTATATCAACAAGGTTGGCAATTATTCTTCTAGCAAAAGTAGCCGAACTTTTAATTTTATCAGGTCTGGTATACGACTTTTCCATTTGAAGTTTTCCTCAATATGCCCATCTACAAACTTAGAACTTCCTATCCTGTTCATTGGTCTTGTTGATATACTTCGTGGGATATTTTTTAGAGTAGAAAACTGGCAACTATAATGGCAACCTTCGATGACAGTGGGTTTGCGTCTTTCCTTTAAGACAAAAGTGTATACATAAAGAAAGCCGAAGAATCGTGCTTCTGCGCCAGTTATTCGCCATTCGAGGGTGAGCTACGTGAGAATCACATTAGGGATGTACGTCTGCAACCCTGTGAGTCATACCTGTAGGTAAGCGGGAAGGTAGCATGGTGTTAGTCATCACGCACATCCCTCCCCATCAGGGAACGCAATAGGGGAAACAAAAGCTTTTATCAGCACGTGCACCGCCCACCAAAGTGACGACACAAATCCAAGGTAAAAGGAATACCTGTCCGGTTTTGACGCTAATGGGGAAATTCCAGACGTTAGCAGTGATGGATCTGGCGTTGCGAGCCACCTGAATGCTGATAGCATTACTTTGCTCAACTAGTTTTCTTACCGAACACAAAATTAGGTTTCATCGTGGCCACAGTGCACATCACACGAGCTCACTATCGAAATGAAGATTTTTGGTAGCAAATTTAATCTCAGATAAATTAATAATCTGTACTCTTAACGATGTGGCTCGGATGCTAATTAGGTAAGGGTCGGACTATACACCTAAAGGTTTTGAATGCATATTTCAATCTTTCCTAAAACACTTGCCTGTCAATATGGATTCTTTCGCCCATGAAATAATTAGCATGTGTGAAAGATGTCAAGTAGCGCTGTGGTTGGTCCACGTTAAACTGCATTTTTAACTGTCTGGGTAAGTCGGTTAAAGTTCAGAGGAAAAATGCATACCACCTCCAATGGGACCTTGACTAGAAAAGCAACGCTACTTTCACACAAACTTTAGGATTAAAGAAATCTTCACTTCTTTAACTCTCAATATTTTACAGGGCGATTCAACCGCCCCTACTACTGCGTTTTATGCAACCCGAAATGTTATATCTGGTATTCATAAACAACACTCAAGATTTTTATATTCTCTCGCATGCTACGCGCAAACTATTAGTGCTGCAGAACAAATGAATAGGGTCTTTTTGTAGGAAACTTGATGAAGCTAAATTTTGTACTGGAGTATGTTTTCGCTACAGGCCAGTTTTCGAGTTATTCAAGAAAAACGTACAAAATTGACCTTCAAACCCATCCTCACTTCCACACTCAGGCCCCACCGGTCAGGATTTCTAGTATCCTCCTACCACTGCACAATATCTGCGACTGCACGAATTATTTCCCACATCCGACCTTTCTTTCTCTTCAGCCACTGGCCCTATTACCACCGAGTTAGTCGAGGACTTACAAATGGTGAAACTGACATTTGTGTATGCGATTTCAGTCTTTCTCGGCGTATTCCACTGATGAATTCTTCTCGGGTTATCAGCCGAGTGGTGACGTCGTCTTGTCGCAACGTTTCAATGAGTTTCGTACCCATCATATTCTGGCGACTTCGCCAGAAGTCACCAGAAGATGATGGGTACGAAACTTATTGAAACGTTGCGACAAGACGACGTCACCACTCGGCTGATAACCCGAGAAGAATTCATCACTGACATTTGTGTAAATTTTACCCAACAGTTCTGTGAATTTTAACACCATAAAATAAACGATTACAACCTTGTATTCGTCAGGCCTTCTGACTAAGAAGCTGCTGCATTTGTAATGTTACGTTTGGATCGAATTGTCAACGTAATTAGTTTTGGCGTAACATTTACAAAAATCGGTCTTCCTTCATTATCCTCACGGGCACGTTTAAATTATTAATGTTAACGCAATAGCCGACAATGCCGGAGGCGTAATCACATAATACACATAAAAAAGTTCGAATATCGGGAATAGTTTGGCAGGAGGGAGTGCCAAGAACAGCGTACTAGAAATACTGACTGGTGAGGGATGAGTGTGATGTGGAGGTGCATTTGAAAGTTACTTTTGTACGTGTTTGTTGAATAACTCGAAAACCGTGGCTTTCAGCGAAAAGGTATCCCGGTACAAAGTTTAACTACATTAAGTTCCCTACAAAAAGTTCCTGTTCATTTTCTTTGCTGATAGTTTGCACGTAGAGTGCGAGAGAATATGAAAATCTTGCGCGTGGTTTATGAATGCAAGATATAACATTGGGAGTTGCATAAAACAGCAGTAGTGGGGGCATCTGAATCACCTCGTGTATATCAAAGTAAACTAAAACGTCAGTCAGTGAGTTAGAATTTCCCTTGGGTAACGTTTCTGCTAAATATGTGGTATGACTGGTTACCAGTGTCTAATCCTTATCTACATCCATTCTCTGAAAACCACTGTGAATTCATGTCAGATTGTGGACAATAATGGAAGACAGAGGATACCCCAAGCATCTTACATAGACAATCAGAGACCTATATGGGTGATTCCAAAATAAAACAGCTCAAAAACAGGAGAGCTGGATTTCCTTCGGACGGAAAAGCTTCTGTGCATAAATCAGCACGATTTTAGAACGTTTCACTCGTGCGAAACTCAGCTTGCCCTTTCCTCACGTGATATCCTACAAACCATGAATGAAAGACAACAACCAGTTTTCATATTGCTCAATTTCCGGAAAGCGTTGGACACGGTGACTCATTGTATACTGTTAACGCAGGTTAGAGCATGCAGATTATGTTCCCAGATACCTGAGTGGCAGGAAGAGGTCTTGACTAAGACAACCCAGTACGTTGTCCTCGGGGGCGTGTTTTCATCGGAGACAAGGGCGTTGTCAGCAGTGCCCCACAGGATTATGATAGGACCGCTCTTACCCTTTATAAATATAAATGACCTGTCGGAGAGTTTGAGCAGCAATCTGCGGCTGTTTGCTGATGACACTTTGATGTACAGGAAGGTATCGTCTTTGAGTGACTGTAGGAAGATATAAGGCATTTCCAGAATGAGATTTTCACTCTGCAGCGGAGTGTGCGCTGATATGAAACTTCCTGGCAGATTAAAACTGTGTGCCGGACCGAGACTCGAACTCGGGACCTTTGCCTCTCGCGGGCAAGTGCTCTACCAACTTTTTTTTTTCTTCTGCCAACTCTTTTTTTATATGGAAAAACGCGTCTTTCAGTTACGACAAACAAAATTAGAATGTACTTCCGTAGCAACAACAGAAAAAGAGTTCCTCCTAAACTATGAAATAGAATTTGAAACTAATAGTGTGATGATAGAGAATAAAGAAAGAAAAATGTAACCAATCCCGCACGCCATTCCATGTGCATGGCCCATCTGCGTACAGATTCCATGTTCCAAATTGGTACAACCTTTCGCAGCGTTTAGAGCTCCAGACGGCGGTCATCCTCTGCCCGGTACTCCCCAACTGTGAGGGGGATTTCGAACACACTGCGCAAATATTTCGCAAATAGTTGTCGGTATCGGGGTGTACACTCAAGTGTGCTATGACTGTCCTGGAGAAATTGCCAGTAATCAAGTACCATCTTCTCATCATCTCGAAAGAGGTAGTATATGGACATGCCGTTTAACCATGTGAGAGCGTGAGTCTTCGCAGGTGGGAAATAAGTATCCTCTGGACAAAGGAGGAGCCGTGGCTCAATTGTGCGAGGCGCGATACGTAGGTAGTAGGCGGGGATCTTCTGCACTAGCAGCCATACCTCTAACGCCGATCCACATGTTAAACGGTGTTCGTCAGTATCCACGAGGTGGCAACGTGGGCAAAGGGGGGAATCCGTCATCCCAATAGCGTGCAGCCTTCGTCGTATTACAATCTTCCCGTTCACCACCTGGTACCACGCGACTCGTACCCGCGTGGGGAGGAAAGGCTTCTGGACCGCTCTCCACACTGCAGGCCATAGGGTCGTAGGGCTCTTCCTCTCAATCACATTGCGAGGGATGGACCTTAGCAGCAGCCTGCAAACGTCTCTCGCCTTGGGAGTGCGAGTGCTGGGGAGGTCTGGGTGCACGTAACTATACTCAAGAATAAATGCCGAGAGGTGCGAGAGTGAGGGTGTAATGTGCGCAACCGTGACAGATGGCAGAAGAGACGCCGGCAGCAATTCCTCTAACAGACGTCCCGTAGGGGACGCATCTTTGTGGGTCCACAATTTCATCATTGTGCACAAGTATAACGCTGTAGCTCTCGCTCGTACATTTATAAGTCTCAGTCCGCCATCACGCGGAGGGAGGGTGAGTGTTTCGTAGCGGACTTTGAATAGGCGCCCGGCAGTAAGGTAATATTCAAATGCTGCTTGCAGTCTGTGGGCCATCGCTGTCGATATCGGTAGGACCTGGGCCATGTGGATCATCTTAGTCGCCACGTGAAGGTTGAGGTATTCCACACGCTGTAGGAGGTCCATCCGTCGAAGTAGGTTCCGGCGAACTTCTGTGCGTATTGCCTGTAGTAATCGTGCATAGTTCATGGCAGCCGTGCGGCGCACATCCTGCGTAAATTTTATGCCCAAGAACCGGACCTTGTTGACTAGTGGGAGTGGGGCTGAAGCGTCCTCCTGTAGACCTCTCCCAATGAGCATCGCTGTCGACTTGGCCACATTCGTGAGGCTGCCCGCTGCCAATCCATAGCGATTGACCTATTGTATCGCCGAGCGTACCTCGTCACCAGATCGGACAAGTAATAGGTCATCAGCATATATCCTGCAGTGAAAGGTGTGATCCCTCAATGACATGCCCGAGAGCCTGTTTTTCAACCCTCCGACAAGTGGTTCGAGTGCGATCGCGTAAAGGATCATGGAGAGTGGGCATCCTTGGCGAACTGACCGTCGGATCGGAAAGGGACCGGCAATCCGTCCATTCACCAGTACACGGGATGCAGCTCCACGGAAAAGGCGCTGAAAGATGTCGAGAAAGTCAGGCGGGAAGCCCATGCGGGCCATAACGGACAGAAGGAACTTGTGGTGAACGCTGACGAAGGCGTGGTCGAAATCAATGGAGATCAGAGCAGCTCGAAGGCGACAGGATGTGGCGATGGCTATTAAATCCCTGCATTCGCTGGGTGCCGTTTGCATGTTGGTCACTCCGCCCTGTGTCGTTTGCTCCATGGAGAGGAGTAGGGGCAGAACCCTCTTTATACGGCTGGCGAGTAGTCGGGCGAAGATTTTATAGTCCGAGTTTAGCATTGTAATTGGCCTGTAGTCCTCGACCGTCCGACCTCTGGAAGGCTTGTGTATCGGTGTAAGGAGACCTTCCACGAATGCAGGTGGCACGCGGGAACCAGGGGTCATCAGTTCTTGGTACATGATGATTCATCGAGGCATCATTAGATCGCGGGAAGTCCGATAAAACTCGAGCGGCAGTCCGTATGGCCCGGGAGATTTGTTGAGTGCTCCCTTGTTAAGCGCGTCCTCGATGTCGTGCCGTGTATAAGTCCAGCTAACAGCGTCGCCGCTGCTGCATTGTCGAGGGTGTGCGAACGTGCTGCAGTATGTCGTGCTCATCCGCTTCCTCTGTATTCACCTCGTCGTAAAACCGGCGATAGTGATCTGCAAAGGCTTCTGTAACCGCCACCTGAGTCATTACGACCCTACCACCTGGCAATATGAGGTCTGTGATCAGCTGCTGTCGGCGTCGGCGGCTGTCGAGCACGATGTGATGCATAGACCGGTTTTCTCCTTCCGGTCGGTCTTGACGTCGCGATCGCACAACGACCCTCTCCAAACATTTCCTCGTAAGAGACAATATTTTACCTTTAATGCTGCGGCTTTCCATTTGTCGGTTTGGAGATGGTGGTTGGCTGGCGAGTTCGCGGAGCATCGTGTAATAAAAGTCCAATGTGTGACGATGCCAAGCTGCGATATCTTTTCCGAATTGTGTTAGCACACGCCGAAACGCTGGTTTTGCACATTCCACCCACCATGCTAGAGTCGAAGGGTATCGGGGAAGACGACGTTCGCAATCCATCCATGTGTTGGCGATAATCTGACGGCATTCTGGGGCTTGAAGATGTGCCACATTCAGCTTCCAGGGTCCTCGGCTGCGCCATATCCGCTGCTGCTGTAGAGTGAGTGTGCATATGAAAGCGCTATGATCGGAGAAGGCAAGCGGCCAACGCTCGGCGTCCAATACTCCCGGCGCTAGAGCTCGTGAGACACAAATGCAGTCTAGGCGACTGGCTGAGTGACTAGTAAGGTATGTCGGCCCGGGACGGTCACCGTGCACTGTCTCCCACGTGTCGGTGAGAAGCAGATTTCGAACCAGGAGCCGAAGTTCTTGACAAGTCGAGAAGTGTGGGACTTGGTCTTTGGGGTGGAGCACACAGTTAAAGTCGCCGCCGAAGACATATTGATCGAAGTGGACGATAAAGAGGGGGGCGATATCCTCCGAGTAGAACAGCGATCGTTCGCGGCGTTGGTCAGTTCCTGATGGAGCGTAAATGTTAATGACGCGCGTGCCCTGTGCTGTGATCGCCAGTCCCCTTCCGGACGGAAGGTAAGTCACTTCGTCGATGGCAATTCCGTCGCGCACTAGTATTGCCGTACCGCCGGTGACACATATGTCACATAACCGAAGAAAACGGGGAGGGCCGCTATATATACTTCTTGCAACAAGGCAATGTCAACATCCGAAGAACGAAGCATCTCACGCAGCAACTGGATCTTCACTACCGTTCGTATCGTGTTGAGGTTAAGCGTGGCGATACGATAAGCTTGTTGCCGAACCGCAGGTGTTAAGTTATCCATTAAGACTGGAATTACCTATGACGCTTCTGACTGTATTGACACCTCCACATCCCCCCAAACCTCACCTGCAGTCCTTTCTAGAGCCGGTGCCAATGGCGTGGGCCCTGTTGGCGGAACTTGCATGGTGCCGTCGTCGTCGTGGTCATCCGCTCATGTCGGGGAACTCAAAGCAAGATCGGCTTCCCTAGCTTCCTCACGACACGGCATAGGTGCTTGCACTCCAGAAGGTGCTGGGCAGCATCTGTCCTGCATATCGGCATCCGTTTTTGCCACTGCAGATATGAGTGGTTTGTCCTCAGTTCCGTTCTGTGGTGCCACACTGCAGCAAATGGCGCCTGCCTCTGTGGTAGCGTCGTCATTGAAGGTGGAGTCGTCGTCCTCTGGAGGCTGTGTCGCATCCCGTTCAGAAGTTGCTCTACGCCTCCGCTTCCGTCGCTTCGGAGAGCGTTGCTTCCTGGTGTGTCCTTCTGTGTCAGACGATGGCAAAGATTCACAAAGGCAGCCGTAGGCACAATAAGCGAGTCTACGGCCATGCTATCGTCATGTATGTTGTTATCCGTCGACGGGGGCGGCGGCATCGGAGCTGAATCCGTAGCTGGTGGAACCGGTGTGTCGTCATCGCCCTTCATTGGAGGCTGGCACCGCGACCCAACAGTGGAAGTCGGCTGTCGTGGTGAAGTGGTAGCTGTCGTGAGAGCTGCTGCATAAGTCACGGGAAGCAGCTTCGGCTGCGATGGCGGGTCCGCGTCAGCCGGCGGCAGTTGAGTGATGCGACGTTGGATGCATTCGGATCTGAGGTGTCCCTCCTTCCCACAACCAGAGCAGGTCTTCGGTTGCCCATCGTAGATGACGATGGCACGGCAGCCACCGGTATTCAGATATGAAGGTACATGTCTTTTAAGTTCTATTCGGACCTGGCGGACGCCGTTCAGCACAGGATATGTCTGGAATTGCGTCCATTTTTCCGCAATATGATCATGCACCGTGCCGTAGGGGCGCAGCGCTGTCACGACGTCCTCCGCCGGTAGTTCGAAAGGAAGTTCGAAAAGTCTGATCGTGAGGAAGTTCGAAAAGTCTGATCGTGCGAAGTCCCATGCCAGAATAATCGACGTGCACAGTCCCCACATTGCCATCAGTATGGCAGAAACGGAGGCCCTGTTTCGTTTCCCGAAGGATCCGTTCACATATTGCATCGTTGATGATCTTGACATATACGATACTACTCACAATGGACAAGTGAATGCCGAGAATATCGGTCGCCGGGATTTTAACTTCTTCTCGTAGAAATCGTTCGACTTCGAGTGCTTTGGGCCGTGCAAATTCGTTGCGGAACGTAAATTTGAGCGTCGATTTTCTGTATTGGTGCCCCATAGTGATCTATATGCTGAGTACGGCACGCGCGAAACGGCCGAGTACGATGTACACAACACGAGCGCCCGCTCCGCGGCAGGAACACAAACAGCGCGTCCTCACCGCAGCACAGCCAAAGGCCAACTTCCCCAACTGAGCTACCGAAGCACGACTCACGCTCCGTCCTCACAGCTTTACTTTTGCCAGTACGTCGTCTCCTACCTTCCAAACTTTACAGAAGCTCTCCTGCGAACCTCGCAGAACTAGCACTCCTGAAAGAAAGGATATTGAGGAGACATGGCTTAGCCACAGCCTGGGGGATGTTTCCAGAATGAGATTTTCACTCTGCAGCGGAGTGTGCGCTGATATAAAATTTCCTGGCAGATTAACACTGTGTGCCCGACCGAGACTCGAACTCGGGACCTTTGCCTTTCGCGGGCAAGTGCTCTACCAACTGAACTACCCAAGCACGACTCACGCCCCGTCCTCCAGGCTGTGGCTAAGCCATGTCTCCGGAATATCCTTTCTTTCAGGAGTGCTAGTTCCGCAAGGTTCGCAGGAGAGCTTCTGTAAAGTTTGGAAGGTAGGAGATGAGGTACTGGCAGAAGTAAAGCTGTGAGGAGGGGGTGTGAGTCGTGCTTGGGTAGCTCAGTTGGTAGAGCACTTGCCCGCGAAAGGTAAAGGTCCCGATTTCGAGTCTCGATCCGGCACACAGTTTTAATCTGCTAGGAAGTTTCAGATACAAGATAACTCAGAGAAAATTTCTAGTTGGAGTGATGAATGATAACTAGGAGTGCATGTAGAGAAATGCATGTTGATGGAAAAATGGTTCAAATGGCTCTGAGCACTATGAGACTTAACATCTGAGATCATCAGTCCCCTAGAGCTTAGAACTACTTACATCTAACTAATCTAAGGACATCACACACATCCATGTCCGAGGCAGGATTCGAACCTGTGACCGTAGCAGTCGCGCGGTTCCGGACTGAAGCGCCTAGAACCGCACGGCCACCGCGGCCGGCGTATGTTGAGGGAGATGAGTAGGAAAAACAATATCTAAATGTTTGAATACATCGTTAGTAGTGAGATGCCTGACACAGACATGTCCTCTTAAATATCTGGGTGTAACGTTGCAAAGCGACATGAAATGGAAGAAGCATGTAAGGATTATAGTAGGGAAGACGAATGGTCGACTTCGGTTTATTAGGAAATTTTTAGGAAAATGTCGTTCATCTGTAATGGAGACAGTATATAGGACAGGAGTCGGTATAAAAGAGATAGGGGATCCAGTATTACAATCGGAATTTAAAAAAAAAAAAGCTTTGGAAGACCTAAGGTCGAATAAGGCAGAAAGGATAGATCATATTCCATCAGAATATTTGAAATCATTGGGAAAGTGGCAACAAAACGATTATTCACGTTAGTGTTTATAATGTATGAGTCTGGCGATATACCATTAGACTTTAAGAAAAACGTCATCCAGACAATTCTGAAAAGTGCGAGAATTATCGCACAATTAGCTTAACAGCTCATGTACTCAAGTTGCTCACAAGAAAATGTACAGGATGATGGAAAGAAGATAATGGAAGCAAGATCAAAGAAAAATCAATCACATTCATAGGTTCTATCGACTTAGAAAAAGTGTTCGACAATGTAAAATGGTGCAAGATGTTCGAAATTTTGAGAAAAATATGGGTAAGCTACAGGGAAAGACAGATAATATACAATATGTACAAAAGCCAAGAGGGAATAATAACAGTGGAAGACCAAAAACAAAATTCTCGGATTAAAAAGGGTCTAAGACAGGGATGGAGTCTTTCGCTCCTACTCTACAATCTATACATCGAAGAAGCAATGACGGAAATAAAAGACAGATTCAAGAGTGGAATTAAAATTCAAGGTGGAAGGATGGAAATGATAAGATTCACTGATGACATTACTATGTCTCAATAACATTAGAGATGCTGCATCAGGTTTTAAAAAGACTAAAAACCTTTAAAGGGTGCAGTGCAGATGGAGTAATTATTGAACTGACAGAGGATGAAGGGACACCGTGCGAGTTAATGCTTTTATGTTTAGCGAATGAGTCCTGACGAAGATGTGAAGTCCCTGTTTTGAGGTAAACTCTATTTTTAGAAAAGAAATAAGATTTGCATACGACAATTACAGATATATAAGACTTTCAAATGCAGATTTTATAAAATTTACACAAAAATATTAAATGATAGCTGAGCAATTGGAGCTGTACTCCTGGGGTAAGAACAAAGTGGATTTAGGAAGGGATGCTCCCGGAACGATAGCATTTTCAGCATTTAAAGAACTGTAGAAAACGAAGTGAAGTCAGCCTAAAATCACGTGTTGCTTTTACTGAAACTGAAAAAGCTCGGTCAATCTTATACAGACAAACAACAGTTTTCGTGAAGATTCAAAAATAATCATAAATACAGGCAGTACAAAAACAGAAGAAAAAAAAAATAATTCAAGGCGTCATCCTGTGATGTAGCTCATCACCATCATTCCAAACACTTATATTGAGGATCTCGTAAGAAAAAAGAAGAATAAAGGACATGAAAGTATACAACTGAAACGAAAGCGCCATCTAAATGCTGTGCTTTAACCAGACGATGTAGTCTCAATACAGACAGAATAAGGAAGCAAACTTACAACATCCGGTGTAGTCTATGGACTGTATGAACTAGGAAGACGATGCTACAGCCTGAAAATTTCCCCACTAAAACTAAATTTGTGGCTCAATATGGAAATCATACGGATAGCCTTGGCAGAGCCAGCCCTGACGAAACTCTACCATCTGGTGAGCAAGATGTATGAGACAGGCGAAATACCCAAAGACTTCAAGAAGAATATAATAATTACAATCCCAAAGAAAGCAGGTATTGACAGATGTGAAGATTACCGAACTATCAGTTTAATAAGCCACGGATGCAAAATACTAACACGAATTCTTTACAGACGAGTGGAAAAACTAGTAGAAGCCGACCTCGGGGAAGGTCGGTTTGGATTCCGTAGAAATGTTGGAACACGCGAGGCAATACTGACCCTACGATTTATCTTAGAAAATAGATTAAGGAAAGGCAAACCTACGTTTCTAGCATTTGTAGACTTAGAGAAAGCTTTTGACAATGTTGACTGGAATACTCTCTTTCAAATTCTAAAGGTGGCAGGGGTAAAATACAGGGAGGGAAAGGCTATTTACAATTTGTACAGAAACCAGATGGCAGTTATAAGAGTCGAGGGGCATGAAAGGGAAGTAGTGGTTGGGAAGGGAATGAGACAGGGTTGTAGCCTATCTCCGATGTTATTCAATCTGTATATTGAGCAAGCAGTAAAGGAAACAAAAGAAAAATTAAGAGTAGGAATTAAAATCCATGGAGATGAAATAAAAACTTTGAGGTTTGCCGATGACATTGTAATTCTTTCAGAGACAGCAAAGGACCTGGAAGGGCATCTGAACGGAATGGACAGTGTCTTGAAGGGAGGATATGAGACGAACATCATCAAAAGCAAAACGAAAAAATGGTTCAAATGGCTCTGAGCACTATGGGACTTAACTGCTGTGGTCATCAGTCCCCTAGAACTTAGAACTACTTAAACCTAACTAACCTAAGGACATCATACACATCCATGCCCGAGGCAGGATTCGAACCTGCGACCGTAGCGGTCGTGCGGTTCCAGACTGTAGCGCCTTTAACCGCTCGGCCACTCCGACCGGCAAAAGCAAAACGAGGATAATGGAATGTAGTCGAATTAAATCAGTTGATGCTGAGAGTATAAGATTAGGAAACGAGACAATTAAAGTAGTAAATGAGTTTTGCTATTTGGGGAGCAAAATTACTGATGATGGTCGAAATGGAGAGGATATAAAATGTGCCGGCCGGAGTGGCCGTGCGGTTCTAGGCGCTACAGTCTGGAACCGAGCGACCGCTACGGTCGCAGGTTCGAATCCTGCCTCGGGCATGGATGTGTGTAATGTCCTTAGGTTAGTTAGGTTTAATTAGTTCTAAGTCCTAAGCGACTGATGACCTCGGAAGTTAAGTCGCATAGTGCTCAGAGCCATTTGAACCATTTTTGATAAAAAATGTAGACTGGCAATGGCAAGGAAAGCATTTCTGAAGAAGAGAAATTTGTTGACATCGAGTATAGGTTTAAGTGTATGGATGTCTTTTCTGAAAGTATTTGTGTGGAGTGTAGCCATGCATGGAAGTGAAACGTGGACGATAAATAGTTTGGACAAGAAGAGAATAGAAGCTTTCGAAATGTGGTGCTACAGAAGAATTCTGAAGATTAGATGGGTAGATCACATAACTAATGAGGAGATATTAAATAGAATTGGGGAGAAGAGAAATATGTGGCACATCTTGACTAGGAGAAGGGATCGGTTGGTATGACATGTTCTGAGGCATCAAGGGATCACCAGTTTAATATTGGAGGGCAGCGCGGAGGGTAAAAATCGTAGAGACCAAGAGATGAATACACAAAGCAGATTCAGAAGGATGTAGGTTGCAGTAGGTACTGGGAGATGAAGAATCTTGCACAGGATAGAGTAGCATGGAGAGGTGCATTAAACCAGTCTCTGGACTGAAGACCACAACAACAACAACATGGAAATCACGCAACCCGATCAAAAATTGTCCAAGACAAGACTCTGGAACAAGTCTCCAGTTTTAGACATTTAAGGTGTGATATCAACTTGAATATCGAAACTGATGTACAGGACAAAATCAGTAAATTTCAGCAACTATAATTATAAAGAGTGATCAGAAATTTCCGTTTGAAGGCGTTGCTGCAGCGTATATGCAACGTAGCGCGAATCCGATGCTGGTATATAAGCACCGGCATATAGGTAAGGGATTAGTGTGGCATTCGTGTCTTTTCCGACTTGTGTGCATTAAAAGCCGAAACGTTAACTATGACGACGTTATTACCAATGCAGGACCAACATGCTGTTGACTCTTTTCTTGACTGCCGAAGGACAAACACCGGTAGACATCTAGCAGAGAATGTGTAACGGGCAGCACGTCTGTCGAAAACCACTGTTGTGAAACAGAGCGCCAAATTTCGTCCTGGTCACGTTTCGACGCAAGACGTCGCTCGATCTGTGAGGCCAGCCTCATCCATTACGGACAGGTGGGAGTCACTCGAGCACCTGCCCTATAGTCCTGATCCCTCCCCTTAGAGTTATCACGCCTTCGATCCCTTAAAAAAGGCCTTGACTCAAGCAGTGAACCATGCATTGAAAAAAATAAAAACAAAAGCAACATACGATCGGCTGAAATGAGATTTCTAAGATCTGTCAACGACTGCTCAAGAAGGGGTCTTAGAAGAAATTAGAACATGTGAGAAGAACTAGAAATATTTAACTTGAACGATGAAGTGGAAGTATATAGGGAGAAATAAAGCCAACATCCTCGCGCATGCCTGAAGTCGGAATTCCAGCGACCGTAAAGAAGTACAAGGCACCAGGAAAAAGAGACATTGGAAGATGAAGAAAAACATAAAGCCGGAACAGGTATATTGCCTAAAAATTGAAGTGAACAACAAGAAGAAATTACATCAGCAGGTAGATTTAGCTACGAGCGCTAGCAGCAGTGGATATGAGAGAAGTTAGAAGAGGGAGATAAAGTGGAACATGATAAAACACAAGTAAAAGGAAAAGCAAATGACATAGTTGATTCAGAAACGAAACAGAAAGAAGCGTAAGTAGGAGAACGTGGGATCATTTGCTTACTGTTTGACGAAGAGAAATAGCTACATACCTTCCGCAGAAATTACGTATTGAACTAATTAAATGTGTCTGTGCATCCTGCAATTAACGTAATCTTGCCATCGCGGTCAATCCTGGAGCGATAACTAGGGGATTGTAGTATAATCCCAGATTTATCACTTAATACTGGTTCTTTCCCCAGATGGTGAAGATATATCTTCAAGTGTCTGCTAGATCATGTTTCTTTTTATCACATCCGTGATATTATTCAGTGAGTCAAACGTATAACACCTCTTTGTATGTTTTCTGATGTATCCAGGCAAAGCATATCCAGGCAATGCAGCTGCCACTACAGCTACCTGGCACGCACCTGTGGCCGACAGGTGGCCCCATTACAGTACTGCAAACGTCACCCACTGCACATGTGCTGTCAGTCCGATACTGGTCAGCACACACACAGCTTGTTTGGAAACATTCCAAACAACAACATCAACATATCGTGCTTACCTTTGCAAATCATAAGCTTCCAAGCAACAGTGAGATATCCTTTTGCCAGCAAATATTTAGGGTATAGCCCGTCGCTACAAATACAGTTCAGTTCCCTGAATCAACCAAGGATCATCTCTCCAAAGTGCCCAAACAGCCAGCAATTTGAGTGCCAGACGAGGGTCCGCTTGAAGCTAATACTCGTTCTGGACGCCAAAGCCTACGAAATCCTCTACAAGCTGCCAGTAGTTCAACACGAGAACGCTCTTCGACCTTGGCCTCCATGGACTCCAACACTGGAACCTGATATTCAGTGGTCCTAGTGTTTCACACTGTCGCCCAAATTGTGATTCGTCAGAATATAGAAATTTATTCTGTGACAAATACAATGAGAGTGTTTAACTGCAAACCTTAATTAAGACTGGTCACTAATTATCAAGCTTTCAGACAGTTATCAGTTCAAATTGCATCCTGAAATCTTGTTGTGTTCTTGTGACTCATTTAACAGCGTCATCTATGGGTAATAAAAAGTGTCTCTGTTTACAGAATGAGATTTTCACTCTGCAGCGGAATGTGCGCTGATATGAAACTTCCTGGCAGATTAAAACTGTGTGCCTGACCGAGACTCGAACTCGGGACCTTTGCCTTTCGCGGGCAAGTGCTCTACCAACTGAGCTACCCAAGCACGACTCACGCCCCGTTCTGTCTCTGTTTATATTATCGTTAATAAAGTGTTTATCATTCATTGTCTGCCTGAAAGCCCGTTGTTTCTGTGTGAGCCGATGCCAGATCACATCCCACTCAATATCTCCTGTTAGCGTTACCTGGTATAGCTCGCATACACGTGAGCAATATTCTCGGATTGGTCGTACAAGTGTTTTGTACGCAACCTCCTTTGTAGACTTACTGCTTTTTTCCAATGTCCTACGAATAAACTGATGTCTGCCACTTACTTTACCTACAGTTGATGCCATGTGATTTTTTTTCCATTCCATATCCCCAAAACTTCGTACACCCACATATTTTTATAATTTATTTCTGTTGTGATTCATTGAATCTGTGATCATAGAATACCACTTTTTTTATTTTGTGAAGTACACTACTTTACTTTTCTGAACATGCAACCAATGTTTACAATTCTTGCACCATTTTGAACTCTTATCGCTGTCTAACTGGGAGTTTGTGCAGCATTTACTTCAGATAGAGATAACTACATCTTCTTCAAAGTCGGAAGTTACAACTGATATTGTCTGCTAGATTGTTGATACATACTATAAACAGCAGGGGGCCCAATTAATCTCTCTGGGGAACGCCTGAAGTTACTTCTACACCTGTCGATAACTCAGCATCCAAGATAACTCTTTTCATCCTCTCTACCGCATAAGTTAGTTTAAGTAGTGTGTATGTCTAGGGACCGATGACCTCGGCAGTTTGGTCCCAAAGAATTCAAACACTTTTTTTTTTAATACTCAACCCTGTGCAAATTTTGTTTGGTATCCCTTACTATCGTACTTAACGTTAATAAGTTGTGTGGTACTAAGTCAAATGCTTTTCTGAACTGCTACTACCTGGTTGGTTTGATCGGTGGCCTTTTGCAAGTCATGTAGGAAAAGCTCGAATTGGGTTTCGCATGACCGATGTTTCCGGAATACATGCTAGATGATATGACGTAGGTGTTTCTGATCGAGGTACCTCATTATCTTTATGCTAAGTATATGTCCTAAGATTCTGCAACAATACGTGTCAATGATATTGGACGGTAGATCACTTCTGCCACCCATCTCATAGACGATTGTTACCTGTGCATTCTCCCAATTAATGGGACTTGTTTAATATTCGAGGGGTCTACGATGTATTACATTTAGAGAAGGGCTTACATCTGATAATTATGTTAGAATCTGGCAGTGATTCTGACAGCTGCTGGGACCCTGTTTAGTTTTAGCGATTTCAGCTGTGTTTCAATCCCACAGACATCTAGATTACTGAACGACGGTGCGCGGTAGTTGGTCTCAATTGCAAGTCGCATATATAACAGCCCCGATCAGCAGCAACAATTTGATTCTCATTATATCATGTAATTATTTTCAAGTTTTAAAAATTTAAAACGCTGTCGTAATTTACTCATTAAGAGATATTGGTCTTATGCAAAAACTCTAACACAGTAAGACAGATCTTACAGTTAGAAACTTTGTGTACGTCTCGAGGGAGCGTAACTGACTGCGCACAAATAATCAGACTATATTCATCCCGTATTTGAGGATAAGAGCATTTAGTGACTTCCAATAAACTTTACACACGATTTCAAACCTTTCCGAAACTTTTTCTCGGAGCCACCGCCACAAAATAGTGATAGGGAGAAAGTTTTTCGTTTATTTGATTTTTGCTGTTCATGCAGTACGTCTACATCTACATCTATACTCCTCCACCCACCGCACGAATACCGCGTGTGGTAGAGGGTACTATGTGTACCAGTGTCAAATCCCCTTTACCTGTTCCAGTCACGTATGGTTCGTGGGAAGAACGATTGCTGTAAGCCTCCGTTGGACTCGAAAATCACTAATTTTATTTTCATGGTCTTTTGCGAGATATACACTACTGGCCATTAAAATAGCTACACCACGAAGATGACGTGCTACAGACGCGAAATTTAACCGACAGGAAGAAGATGCTGTGATATGCAAATGATTAGCTTTTCAGAGCATTCACACAAGGTTGGCGCCGGTGGCGACACCTACAACGTGCTGACATGAGGAAAGTTTCCAACCGATTTCTCATACACAAACAGCAGTTGACCGGCGTTGCCTGGTGAAACGTTGTTGTGATGTCTCGCGTAAGGAGGAGAAGTGCGTACCATCGCGTTTCCGACTTTGGTGAAGGTCGGATTGTAGCCTATCGCGATTGCGGTTTATCGTATCGCGACATTGCTGCTTCCGTTGGTCGAGATCCAAATACTGTTAGCAGAATATGGAATCGGTAGTTCAGGAGGGTAATACGGAACGCCGTGCTGGATCCCAACGGCCTCGTATCACTAGCAGTCGAGATGACAGGCATCTTATCCGCATGGCTGTAACGGATCGTGCACCCACGTCTCGATTCCTGAGTCAACAAATGGGGACGTTTGCAAGACAACAACCATCTGCACGAACAGTTCGACGACGTTTGCAGCAGCATGGACTATCAGCTCGGAGACCATGGCTGCGGTTACCCTTGACGCTGCATCACAGACAGGAGCGCCTGTGACGGTGTACTCAACGACGAACCTGGGTGCACGAACGGCAAAACGTCATTTTTTTCGGATGAATCCAGGTTCTGTTTACTGCATCATGATGGTCGCATTCGTGTTTGGCGACATCCCGGTGAACGCACATTGGAAGCGTGTATTCGTCATCGCCGTACTGGCGTATCACCCGGCGTGATGGTATGGGGTACCATTGGTTACACGTCTCGGTCACCTCTTGTTCGCACTGACGGCACTCTGAACAGTGGACGTTACATTTCAGATGTGTTACGACCCGTGGTTCTACCCTTCATTCGATCCCTGCGAAACCCTACATTTCAGCAGGATAATGCTCGACCGCGTGTTGCAGGTCCTGTATGGGCCTTTCTGGATACAGGAAATGTTTAACTGCTGCCCTGGCCAGCACATTCTCCAGATCTTTCACCAACTGAAAATGTCTGGTCAATGGTGGCCGAGCAACTGGCTCGTCACAATACGCCAGTCAGTACTCTTGATGAACTGTGGTATCGTATTGAAGCTGCCTGGGCAGCTGTACCTGTACACGCCATCCAAGCTCTGTTTGACTCAATGCCCAGGCGTATCAAGGCCATTATTACGGCCAGAGGTGGTTGTTCAGGGTACTGATTTCTCAGTATCTATACACCCAAATTGCGTGAAAAGATAATCACATGTCAGTTCTAGTATAATATATTTGTCCAATGAATACCCGTTTATCATCTGCATTTCTTCTTGGTGTACCAATTTTAATGGCCAGTAGTGTAGATAGGAGGAAGCATTATATTGGTTGACTCTCCTAGGAATATGCGCTCTTGAAATTTTAACAGTAGACTACACAATGATGCAGAACACCTCTTTTGCAGCGTCTACCAGTGGAGTTGACTGAGCATTTTCGAGACGCTTTCACGCTTACTAGATGAACCTGTAATGAAATGTATTGCTCTTCGTTGGATCGTCTCACTTTCCTCCATTAATCCTGTATGGTACTGATCCCAGACTGACGAGCAATCTTGATGTGTTAATCAGCGAAACTGACGCATCAAGTATGACATCTTAATTTATTACTTCTTGAATACTAACTCTGTTCGCTACACGTTTTGCATACAGTATCCACATACATCATTAAATGCATTTGCAAAATTGTATCACTGTACGACACATACTTCAAGAGATACGACGTCATAAACATTGAGATTCGTGAAAAACTAACGTTTGTTTAAAACGGAGCGCAAATTACCCAACTATATTCATCCACTGCTTGATCATGAGAAAACCTAGCGACTTCTAACGAACTTTAAACATAATTTCAAACCTTTTCTAAACTTGTTTCCGCATTGGTGCTTGATTTCAAGTATTTAATACATTAGGAAGTAATCACATATTTGAAGCTGTGTTAGACATGGGAGTTCCATTCTGTAAAGAACCAGGTGTTTACTGGTAAACGCTGGCAACTGTGGCAGAGCGGTTCTAGGCGCTTCAGTCCGGAACCGCGCCGCTGTTACGGCCGCAGGTTCGAATCCTGCCTCGGGCATGGAAGTGTGTGGTGTCCTTAGGTTAGTTCGATTTAAGTAGTTCGAATTCTAGGAGGCTGATGACCTCAGATGTTGAGTCCCAGAGTGCTTGGAGCCATTTCTTTACTGGTAAACACCTTTATACTCATCTTGGCAGCGGTGCGAGAGTAGAAACTAGGCTATACTTCTGGATCTTGTACACTTTCATTTCAAAACGGAGTTCAGCAGTTCTGGTTTTCCTTGGAGTCGCCTGTGCTCTTTCTGTTACGGAGCGAATTTCGGTTTTGAACTAACGTCTAAATTTTCATGTTCTATAGCTCAATTAGATTTACACCTAGAACGCTCTTCATCAGATCACAATCTAACAACTAAAACCGGATGTTTTATAGGCGGTCTAAATGTACATATCATGGAGACTAAACTGTTATGGCGAGTTTTTCAAATTCGGGCATTCGAAAATAACGATTATTAATTCTACCTTATATCAAAAAGCAGTATCGTTAAAAAACTATTTAAGACTAAAAAAATACAAAAACAAAAAAAAAAACGAAAAAAGGAACGGGACATCAGGAAGGAATTATCTAATGGGACGGAAATAGGTAGATGTGACGTGCATGTACAGTCAAATAAATGATTACAATTTCAGAAAAATTGGATGATTTATTCGAGAGAAAGACCTTCAGAAACTGAGCATGGCAATAACGCTTTGGTCCATATTTGGCCTTTATGCAAGAAATTATTCGGCTGGGCATTGATTGACAGAGGTTTTGGATATCTTCCTGAGAGATATCTTACCAAATTCTGTCCAACTGGGGCGTTAGATCGTCAAAATCCCGAGATGGTTGGAAAACTGTGCCCATAATGCTCAAAACGTTCTCAGTCGGAGAGAGAATCCAGCGACCTTGCTGACCAAGATGGGGTTTCGAAAGTACGAAGGCAGGCAGTAGAAACTCTTATAACGCCGGGCATTATTTAGCTGAGAGGTAAGCCCAGAATGGCTGTAAAGGTGCTGCAGATGATGACCAAAGGGGTCGTGATATGAAATAAAATGGCTCCCCAGACAACCACTCCCTGTTTAGAATTATATTAATACCTTCAGCTGCCGACGGGCGTTGATATATATCAACGGTGACAGGTGAATATGTGTGCCCCGACCGTGACTCGAACCTGGGATCTCCTGCTTACATGGCAGACGCTCTATCCAACTGAGCCACCGAGGGGACAGATGATATTGCGACTGCAGGGACTATCTTGCGCACACCCCCCACTGAACCCACATTCTCACCTTGTATGTCCGCACACTACATTCGTAGTTTCCCAAAAAAATGGTTCAAATGGCTCTGAGCACTATGGGACTTAACTTCTGAGGTCATCAGTCCCCTAGAACTTAGAACTACTTAAACCTAACTAACCTAAGGACATCACACACCCATGACCGAGGCAGGATTCGAACCTGCGACCGTAGCGGTCCCGTGGTTCCAGGCTGGAGCGCCTAGAACCGCTCGGCCACATGTCCGGCCATGGCCGGTATTGCTGGAATTATACAGGGTGAGTCACCTAACGTTACCGCTGGATATATTTCGTAAACTACATCAAATACTGACGAACCGATTCCACAGACCGAACGTGAGGAGAGGGGCTAGTGTAATTGTTTAATACAAACCATACAAAAATGCACGGAAGTATGTTTTTTAACACAAACCTACGTTTTTTTAAAATGGAACCACGTTAGTTTTGTTAGCACATCTGAACATATAAACAAATACGTAATCAGTGCCGTTTGTTGCATTGTAAAATGTTAATTACATCCGGAGATAATGTAACCTAAAGTTGTCGCTTGAAACCTCCGACGTTCAGTTGCGTGTTGTAACAAACACGGGCCACGGTCGGCGAGCAGCATCTGCAGGGACATGTTTACGATAACGAACGTGTTTACGAGTGCGGCTGCAGTGCACTGTTGTGGTTTGGTCTAGCTGTCACAGTGTCCGCATGTAGCGCTTGCTGCTATTGTTATTCTGCATGCGTCTCCGCATGCAGACCAACTGTAGTGCACCGTGTTACCAGACGTCTGTGATAGGGTAATGTTGTAGGAACTGTGACCACGGTGTATTCGAACTCTGAAAAGGCGGAGATGATACTCATCTATGGCGAGTGTCGACGAAATGCAGCTGAAGCCTGCAGGGTGTATGCAGAACGGTACCCGGACAGAGAGCAACCAACGTGCCGCACATTGCAAAACATCTACCGCCAACTGTATGCAACAGGTATGGTCGTAGCACGCAAACGGGTCCGTAACAGGACCGTCACAGGAGAAGCGGGTGCAGTTGGTGTGTTAGCTACTGTTGCCATGAACCCACACAAAAGTACACGGGACATTGCGAGAGCCGGTGGACTGAGTCAAAGTAGCGTCATGCGCATACTGCATCGTCACCGCTTTCACCCGCTTCATGTGTCGCTACATCAGCAATTACATGGTGATGACTTTAATCATCGAGTGCAATTCTGTCAATGGGCATTAACACTGAATGCGTTGCAGTTCTAACTGTTTACCGATGAAGCGGATTTCACAAACCACGGGGCAGTGAATCTACGGAACATGCATTACTGGTCCGTGGACAATCCTCGCTGGCTCAGACAGGTAGATCGACAGCGACCGTGGACTGTAAATGTATGGTGCGGAATCATTGGCGACCACCTCATTGGTCCTCACTTCATTGCAGGGGCCCAAACAGCTGCAACATACATCGCGTTTCTACAGAATGATCTGCCAACGTTGCTCGAAAATGTCCCACTGGAAACGCGTCGGCGTGTGTGGTATCAGCATGATGGTGCACCTGCACATTCCGCAATTAACACTAGGCTGACCCTTGACAGGATGTTCGACGGGCGTTTCATAGGACGTGGAGGACGCATAAATTGGCCAGCCCGTTCTCCTGATCTTACACCTCTGGACTTCTTTCTGTGGGGTACGTTAAAGGAGAATGTGTACCAAGATGTGTCTACAACCCCAGAGGATATGAAACAACGTATTGTGGCAGCCTGCGGCGACATTACACCAGATGTACTGCGGCGTGTACGACATTCATTACGCCAGAGATTGCAATTGTGTGCAGCAAATGATGGCCAACACATTGAACATCTATTGGCCTGACATATCGGAACACACTCTATTCCACTCCGTAATTGGAAACGGAAACCACGTGTGTACGTGTACCTCACCCCCCCCTCCCCCCTTGGTAATGTACATGTGTGTCAGTGAAAAAGACCAATAAAAAGGTGTTAGCATGTGGACGTAATGTGCTGTTCCCGTCTCTAAGGTCCATCACCGCTCCCTTTGGATCCCTACGTAATTCGGTGCTCTCCGATACACACGATCGAACAGCGGAGGAGTGGTACTCAAGCGTCAACTTTAACATTTTACAATGCAACAAACGGCACTGATTACGTATTTGTTCATATGTTCAGATGTGCTAAAAAAACTAACGGGGTTCCGTTTAAAAAAAACGTAGGTTTGTGTTAAAAACATACTTCTGTGCATTTTTGTATGGTTTGTATTAACCAATTACACTAGCCTCTCTTCTCACGTTCGGTCTGTGGAATCGATTCGTCAGTATTTGATGTGGTTTACGAAATATATCCAGCGGTATTGTTAGGTGACTCACCCTGTATACTTATATGGAGATGGTATGGCGGGTGACAGTCACGCTGGTATCCCGTCGCTGTCTGGGGCGTCCCCAGAATGTCTTCGCTGGTCACTTCGCTGGTAGCGGGACTAAAGACTGATTTTACACCTTTTAGTACATTTTAAAAACGTGTTATATTAAGAAGTTTTTAATTAAATAATAATTGTTCCATTTCTCAACCTACTTGTCGGACATGTGTGTACAAAATGGACGCCCTATTATAGCTTGTAGAACACACATCAGTTGTGGATTTAGATCATGTGCTCTTCGGCTTCGTTAGCCTTTCTGCATCAACAAGTCCTATGCATTAGCCTCATCCCAATGTTACCATTATGGTCTGTTTTACAGTAGAAATAAATGTTTGTAAATATCAAATGATTTACACTCACAGAAATAAAACCTTAATATATATCTGGTTTGGATAAGTGTTGTATCTTACCGTTGGCAAAAGTTAATGACAGCCCGACATCAATATGATACCCAAACATCCTCAAACAGAAAGAAGTCTAAGACGTAATTTCCCTTTCCTGGAAAGAATAAGAACGAAGGACAAGGACAAAGATATAAAGAGTAAGATTAATACGTGCTAGACGACATAAGCCATGATTATGAAAGTGCAAGCGAGGATAAAGAACCCAACTATAACGCTCCTGTTTATGAATAGATGAGACCACTGTCTTCTTAGGAAAGAAAGTAATAAAATACAAACTGACATGTAGCTCATTGGATCGATAATAAGTTGCAGCAAATGACTGTGTAAAGGCAAGGCGATAATAGAGGAAAATTGGATAGAACAAATTTTATAATTGAGGAAAGAACATGTTCTGGAAATCTCAAAGACTACGACTTTCAACCCAAGCCTAAATTGCAGTAATTCAGGAAGAAAGTGTGAGTATAGGTAGTCGGTGAAACTGGGACCTCCTGTTCCACCCTAAGCCTGAAAAGTCAAAATTAAATGGATGAATATTATAAAAATTTACTTTTTACGTAGCCTGTAAAAACGTACCTTACAAACTGCTATTGATTACCATATTTTATTCGTAATGCTTTAATTTTATCTCGTTAGCAGGTGAATTCTGTTATGCGTCAAAATCTTTACACCCATAGCTTACATTAGTCCACATGTGCTCTTCTAAAGAGGACGACGTAGTAATGTCTTTGCTACAGCCCACACGCTACACGTCTTCGCGACATACGCGATTCAGTTATCGTGGCGTAATTACACTGCAAGAAACGGATCACTGTCAACTCTACGCACAGCAATATTAGAGAAATTGATAGAATTAAGGGTCGCAAGCATCACCTGAACGTTCGAGAGAAGGTCAAAAAGTCACAATTTAGACGCTACTAGTAGTTGTCCCGTAGCAGTCTGACTGCACTCAGAAAACTTCCAAGATCTAAGTACTTTACTGGAATCCGGCAATGCTAAGGATCTCCGACAGGCTCTTCTCAGTCCTCGACACTCACAGAACAGAAAAAAGGTCTCTGGATAACAACCCAAGGACATTAAAGTCAAAGAGTCCTATTAAAATCAAACATTCCGGTACTCGAGAATGAGATTTTCACTCGGGAGTTCGAGTCTCGGTCCACACACAGTTTTAATCTGCCAGGAAGTTTCATTCCGGTACTATTGGAAATAGTTTGGTTTCTTCCAATAAGCCTCAGCAAGTCCTTTTCTTCGACCAGCACTTCCTCGCGCTAGTTACTAGTTCCATGATTGTACACAAGAGTGGCGCCAAATATTACTACCAGCTGGGTTTAACTCACCTACTATGAAAGTCACAACTGCCGCTCCACTGTCCTTACAGTAATATGGGTGCCTTAAAAACTTTCGCACCTGTGCTAGCACCATAATGTTCGTCTGCATACCTAATTCTACCGCTCAAATTCTGCAACCAGATCCTACTGCTTTTGCCTTCATCAGAAGCGAAATTTTTTTGAAGAGAAGCTTCCGAAATTTGTTAAGCATTTAGGCTTTTTCTCCCATGAACATATGGACCCTGTCTCGATGGGCCGTACTCTAGGCGCAGTCCCACCGGAACGGTATTCGTGGAGAGGCCAAACTAACATATAGTACCTGAAGTGTAACATCAACAGTTTGGAAAACTGACTGATCTGGTCTTGTAATAATAGACATCATGGCATTACACTTACAGAAGACATCCAACTGTACTGTATGGTTTAATTACAACGGCGTCCTCCTGCGTAAAATATTACAGATTAGGAAAAATGCCTAATTCGGACTTCAGATCGAGAACTACTCAGGAAAATGGTATCATCAGAACGAATAACCTAGTGCTCTACAGTTGTGTTGGTTAGAGAACTTTAAAAAATAAATTGAGAGATCGGAGTTAGATGTACTAGGAATACTGAAATACGTTGGCAAGAAATATATTTGCTGAATGGCGGTGCGTATCTGACATTTCTTCTTCTGCCTTTCATAGATTGGGCCTATAGAGTTGTTTTGTCATGTTCCATCTTTTTGCTCGCAATCCTATGTCCGTCCGTCTTTCTGGTTTATATTGTAAAGGTCATCTTTGGAATCCTTATTTCTTCCATTCGTTCAAGATTTTGGTTCCAGTTTTTGTAAGTTCTATTTTTTCATTTGCTGCCAAAATACACAGTTCATCTCTAATGTTTTCATTAGTAGTTCTGTCCGGTTTAGTGTAACCTTGGATTGTTTGTAAAAATTTCATTTCAACCATCTGAAAATGATTGGAATCTTTTCTCATCCTAATCCAGGCTTTATTGCCAGGTAGAGCCATTGCCTTATAAAATGTCATTTTTCCATGTTCTGCTTGTAGTATCATATATACTCTAATATCTCTGTAGTTTAATATCTACATCCCTATTTTCATTAAAAGTGGGAATGCTCCCTAGGTAACTGCAGTACTGTACTTGTTCTAAAATTTGATCTTCAATTACAATTTTGTTCAGAACTACGTATTTCCATGGAATGCTATTGCCTTAGTTTTCTTTACTGCTGTTTTACAATTAAAGCCTTTCGAACTAAGTTTAAAAGATTGATAGATTTTTGTAGTTAGTCTACAGAATCTACCATTAATACAGCGTCATTAGCATGTAATACTATGGTAATCTCGTTATTCTTATTTATATTGGTCCTATCTGGTGCCTTTTTTTAAGTTTGTGGATGGCACAGTCTGCATTAGTATTAAAAAGAGTACGCGACAAAGTGCACCCTTATGTCACACCTTGATTTATTAAAATATTTCCCTTGTGTAACTGGGGACGACAAATATAAGTTCCATTACACAGACTCTACGTGCAGTTTATTAAGTATCTGGCTATCCACGTCTCGTCTCATTTTCCCACAGTTTCTCTCTGTCCGTCCTGTCAAATGCGTTTTCACAATCTATGAAAGCCAGGTAGATATCTACGTAAATTCTCTCATTTACTGTGTTATTTGTCGCATAGTAAATATATTATCGCTACATGGCCTTACTATTATGAAACTAATTGGTTCTTCTAGAAGTGGCAATCCTGTAACAATCTTTAATCAGTTATTTAATACATCTGATTATACTTTGCAGACATTGTTTAGCGTACTGACACCTTTATAATTTGTAGTTTTTCTGCAATCTCCATTTTTTAAACAGTGACAACACTTTCGCTCTAAACCAATATGCACTGATATATACTGTATGAAACATAGTGAATAGAACACTGACAGCTGCTATACGAAAAGTTCTTATTTCACCTTGAGTTCAGGTCTTTCAATCTTCAGCAACAAAAATATCATCACAGTGTACACATTTTCGCATTGTGATTTCGAAACATGGTTCTCACACCAATAATTCCTTAAAATTCCATTTGTACAAAGAAAAAACTCGCACTAGTTTATGATCAGATGATAGCATGGTTATTAGCACCAAATGAAATATGGGTAGTGCAGCATTGAGCCTAATAACGAGCAAGGAAACAAATTATCACAATCAAGATAGACAGAAAGCCACCACAGTGGTAGACTTCTTAGCTTACCAGCGCTATTTCTGTAGAATAATTGGCTTATTTCTCATCTTCGGGGATATTTACTGGTTTAGCCCATTCCACAGCTAATAATATCAAAATAGTTATCAAATTTGGCAAACTAACGACCAGAAAAAGATGGGAAAACCTGTGAATGCTTCGTACAGTGGGTGTCTTTTTGATTTCTACGCTATGTTCGGATTTGGAAAAAATCCACCATTATCATAAGACTGCTACCAAAGGGAATGCCACAGCTCCCATGCCGTTCGGGACCACTTGTGAGGGATCCCTCTGTGGTAACCGTCTTACACACTACGATGTCTTCCGCATTGCGATTAAACTACATACAACTACTCTCCATACTGAATTTGAAACTGAATGATTTCTCCACCAAAATTTTACTCCAGTCGTCATGCTGAATGCAGTCTGAACCAAAAATCGTTTAATATCCATGAACTACTAAATTAAAAGAAGCAAGTGAGTAATAACAAAGATGATGCTCATGCGGATAACCCACAGCAACCCGTCTCTTCCGAATATGATCTAGGGAATCTGTTATGCGATTTGAGCAACGAAGGAGGCCATGAGAACCAGTAACATAACACATATGCTGGAGAAGGCCCAGCCAGTTAAAATCTTGGGACCACGAAAGTGTTCTTCGACCTTGGCAGCGACGGTCAACTTAAGCGGCAACGGGGAATTCCTAACCCAGCGGTGGTTAGCCAGTTGGTACAAAGCGGCTCACACAAATCTGCCAACTTCTAGTTGCTGCTGGGAAACCAAACACTCGAAATCGTCAACTCTCTTAAATCAGTTCCCGAACGGAAAACGCGAATTCAGCAACTTCTACCTGCCCGAGCCCGGCTCACATGAATTCAGCAAGTTCTCCATCATTATCTGCAATGGTTTCAAAACAGCATTGGAAACAGCGGTACAATGAAAGAGATATAAATGAAAACAAAATGTATATACAAAACAAAAAATTTATATAACATTACACTTACTAGAATATTTCATGAAAACAACTGAATTTATTTCATATGCTCATGCTCAACTTGCGGCTGCTTTGTATGATACGCACATTACAAAATCTATTTTGCTAAGTTCACTACTTTTTTGTAACTAATTTTTGCTATATGAAAGCTTACCTCTTTTAGGCATTTGTGTCCGTTGTGCTGATGTGGCAATTTTTTGTAAAATTAATTTTTATTTACGTGTTGATTTGTGCGGCTTTCAAACTTCTCAAAAATTTGAAGATATTTGGGTGAATGGATTCAAACGAAGCATTGAATCGAGAATGAGAACTCTCACAAGCGTTAGTAGTACGCCAGAAGGATGCAGGATCCGCTGCCCAAATGCATGGAGGAAACAATGCATGTTCTTCCTCATCGACATAATTTTCGCAATTTAATCTTCAAATTTCAAGAGTTTTTTTTTTTTGTCTTGGGGCTGTATGCTGACCACGTCGCCAAAAACATCAGGAACATCTTGGGGGGCTTAAGTAAATAAGTCCAAAAGTGTAGAGCAACACCTGTCCTTTTTTACTCTTCTGATCTTTGTACAAAGACGATAAACCAAGTTTTTGTAATTTTCACCACCTGAAACGGTTAGTATAAAGTATCATTTCTACAAATTTAAAAGACAAAAGTTGCTTCTTAAGTGAGGTCTATCACGTACGTTATTTTCGCTATCCCTGGTAGCGCTGAGCAGAAAGGCCGCCGAAATCGCGTAGTTTTAGATAATTTTAGGAATAAAAACAGAAATTTGTTTAAAACTTAAAAAAGAAACTAACACAGGCTACGTGAAGTCTGATGGGGACACCAACTTTCAGTTGTTTCTGCGTATGTGGCGGAAGAACATTTGCGATGAGAGAATTCAGAACCGGGTATACGAACAGTCGTACTCTAGCCTCATTGGTCCGTTTTAAATATTTCATTTTTTTTACTTCATAGATATATTCTCTTGCTAGGTATAGCTATATATTTCCCCAAACTCGCAAAATTAGTAATTTGCGTGACAATTAGAGTGAATCACGCCGGTAAGTTTTTCGCCAGTGCTCTTTCTTGCAATTACTCCCTATACTATGTTGATCTTTTTCTGTGTTTTCGTCGTAGTACATTTATCAAATTTCGAGCGTGTTTTCTGTTTAAGAGGTTTCATCTCGTGTTCTTGTAAGTGTAAATTCATCCATTCATCCAGTGTGTAGCACAATAGTGAGTCACTCAACAGCCAGCTACATACCTCATTAACGCATTAGCGTCCATTGTTGACACATCAGGACGGAAGCAAGTAGCATAGCTAGACTTCTGACTACTTTTATACTTCTTCAGTTAGTCTTGCTAGGATGGCTAGGATGTGTGCGTGCTTTGTGCGGACGCAGGAGGAGGTGGCCGCAGTTCGCGAACAGCTGAATGCGCTGTTGGCTACGATCAGGGATTTGCTAGTTATTGGAAGCTCCAATGTCAGGCGCGTTGTGGACCTCCTTAGGCAGGGTAGTAGTAGTAGTAGTAGTAGAGGGGTTTTGGGGACGACGACAGCAAGGTCTTCAGCGCCCGATCAGTAACATAGTGAGACGGGTGTCAAGAAAAAAACTCAGAACAGTTACATAAAACGGAACATAAAACACGGGGAACAATCATTGAAAAATATGTGCTCACCCACACCGAAGCGTGGGATGAAGCAGGGCGTCAGCAGTAAAACATGGACAACACAGGAAGAAAATGGTAGAGGGAGCTAAAACAATGTAGCACATGAAGTGGCTGGGTGACCGCAAGGAAAAACTGGGAGGAGTCAGCCACTCTGCAATACACTAAAACCTCCAGCCTAAAAGTTTAGGCCAGAGTCCAGACACATCACAAAACTTAAAAACCCTACACACACACGTCTCATCGTTAGCTAAAACACAAGGCAGATCCCCATAAACTTGTGGTTCTGCCCTTGCATCACGGTATAAAATGCAGTCTGTTAAAATGTGCCGGACAGAGATGTGCACACCACAAGCATCACAAAACTTAGGCAGACAGCGTTCAGGGCTGGAAAGCAAACCAGGGTGCGCTCGCTATGTCTGCCGGGAGCCACATTCGAAATGTGGAGGCGGCCTTGCCTACGGCTATGGAGCTCGCGGGCTGCAGTCGTCTGCAAGATGTGGCTCGTCAGCACCAACGACTCCTGTCGCATGGGTTCTAAGGCGATCCTCAGATCGTACAGTCGGCTAACGGAGATGGTGAAGACTGCTGGCCTCGCGTGCCTGGTGCAAGGAGAGCTTGCAATTTGTACCATTGTTCCTAGAGTTGATCGGGGTCCTTTGGTTTGGAGTCAAGTGGAGGGTCTCGACTCTGTGACGATCTAGTCTACAGATTTCTAAACCTGCGTTATCGCGTGGGGATTTGTAGGACTCCCATTGATAGATCAGGGTTGCACTACACAAAGGAAGCAGCTACTCGACTACCAGAGTACTTGTAGAGTGCTAATGATGGTTTTTTTTGATAGGCAGTGCTCTGATGAACACTAGTCAGTCCATACGAAGGTAAGTCGAACGACGTCCAGAGTAAAGGCACTTCGACTGTTGTAATTTCATCAGTATTCGTTATAAAGTTCCCGAATTCACTGCCCTCCAATAAAGTTCTCTTTCTCAAATTATTATTGGGACCGAGAGCTGGGTGTAACCCAAACTGGAAAGCTCTGAGATATTTAGTGAGCCGTGAAACGTGTATCGGAAAGACAGGTTGGAGACCAATAGGAGGGGGACTGTTCACTGCAGTTGACAAAAACATTATCTCTAGTGACGTCGAAGTTGAGTGTGACAGTGAAGTTATCTAGTCGCTTATAACAGGTGTATGTGAAACTTAGTTAATTGTTTGACGTTTTTACCGGCCACCTGATTCTGCTGTGAGTCATTCAAAGAAGGTCTAGGGTCAATAGCGCGTAAACACCGGGATCATGCAATACTAGTTGGAGGCGACTTTAACGTACAGAGTATAGACTGGGATGTCTATGGATTCGTTGCGGGGGGTACAGACAGACATTCATGCAAAATAGTTTTGAACGCGTTTTTTGAGGCCTTTAGCAGCCAGCGTGGCAGTCCACACACCATGAAAATATCTTATACCTTGTAGTTACAAATATGCTGGACCTCATCGACAATGTCAGTATAGAAAAGGGGATTAGCGATCATGATGTCATTATAGCAACTATGATTACGAAAGTTAATAAACCAGTCAAGATGGCTAGGACAGTGTTTTTGCTAGACATAATAAATAAGCAATTATTAGTTGGTTGGTTTAAAGGGGGAGGGGGTAGGGGAAGGGACCAAATTTGATGCAGAGGAATTATGGGCAAAGTTTAAGCAGATTGTAAATCGTAGTCTGGAGAGTTATGTGCCTAGTAAGTGGGTAAAGGATGGGAAAGACGAACCATGGGTCAATAACGAAATTCGGAGCATGCTGAGGAAGCAGAGGATGGTGCATTCTAGGTTGTAAAGGGAACGCACAGTCCTTGTTGACCAATCTGGTGTGGTAGCTGAAGATAGCAAAACGAAAGCCGAAGTTTTAAATTTCACGTTTAAGAAATCGTTCACGCAGCAGAATCGCACAAACGTACCATCATTTGACCGCCGGACATACTTCCGTATGGACGACATAGTAATAAGCACCCCTGGCGTAGAGAAACAACTGAAAGATTTGAAAGTAAATAAATCAACAGATCCGGATGGAATCCCTGTTCGACTTTACAAAGAGTACGGCGTTGACCCGTTACCCAGCTTGCATTTATCGTGTATCTATCGCTCAGCACAAAGTCCCAAGCGACTGGAAAAAGGCGCAGGTGACTCCAGTATATAAGACAGGAAAAAGAACTGATGCAAAAAATTACAGACCAATATTGTAACTTAGTCTGCTGCAGAATCCTTGAATATGTTCACAGTTGGAATACAATGAAATTTCTTGAGAGTGAGAAGCCGGCCGCTGTGACCGAGCGGTTGTAGGCGCTTCAGTTCGGAACCGCGCTGCCGCTACGGTCGGAGGTTCGAATCCTACCTCGGGGAATGGATGTGTGTGATGTCCTTAGGTTAGTTAGGTTTAAGTAGTTCTAAGTCCAGGGGACTGATGACCTCAGCTGTTAAGTCCCATAGTGCTTAGAGCCATTTGAACCATTTGAGAATGAGAAACTTATGTCCACGAATTAGCATGGTTTTTAGAAAGCATCGCTCGTGCGAAACACAGCTTACCCTTTTCTCACATGACGCACTGCGCACTATGGATGAAGGGCAACAAGCAGATTCCACATTTCTAGATCCCGGAAAGCATTTGACACGGTTCCTCAATGCAGGCTGTTAACGAAGGTACGAGCATATGGAATACTTTGGTAGATGTGTGAGTGGCTCGAAGACTTCTTAAATAATAAAACCCGGTATGTTGCCCTCAACGGCGAGTGTTTATCAGAGACAGGCGTATCGTCACTCGTACATATCTGATTTGGCGGACAGGGTGGGCAGCAATCTGCATTTGTTTGCTGATGATGCCATCTTGTACGGTAAGGTGTCGAAGTTGTGTGACTATAGGAAGATACAAGACGACTTAGACAAAACTTCCGATTGGTGTGATGAGTGGCAGCTATCCCTAAACGTGGAAAAATGTAAGTTAATGCGGATGAGTAGGAAGAACAAGCATGTAATGTTCGAATACTGTATTGCTAGTGTCCTGCTTGACACAGTCATATCGTTTAAATATCTGGGAGTAAGGTTGCAATGCGATATGAGAGGGAACGAGCGTGTGAGAACAATGGTAGGGAAGGCGAATGGTCGACTCTGGTTTAATGGTAGAATTTTAGGAAAGAGTGGTTCAACTGTAAAGGAGACCGCGTATAGGACGCTGGTGCGACCAAGTGTTGAGTACTGTTCGGGTGATTGGGATCCGTACCAGGTCGAATTCAAGGAAGAAATCTAAGTAATTCATAGGTGCGCTGGTAAACTTGTTACGGGTTGGTTCGAACAACAAGTAAGCGGTGATACTTCTGAAACTCAAATGCCGCCAACACACATTGCGCATAAGGACCACGAAGTTAATATGCGAGAAATTAAGGCTCATACGGAGGCATATAGAGAGTCGTTTTTCCCTCGCTGTATTTGCCTGTGGAACAGGAAAGGAAATCACTAGTATTGGTACAGAGTAGCCTACGCCTCGCACCTACGGTGACTTGCGGAGTATCTATGTAGAATGTAGAAAATATAGTAAGAGTCATCCCGATGAATCCAGTCTTCAAGCTGCACTAAAATCGCTCCGTTAGTTTGCGAGCTCAGATACCGGACAAACACATAGGCGCGTCAGACTTGCAACACCACTTGTTTTTACGTCGGGAGTTAAAAATTATCAATTGAAATACATGGTATTATTATTCCATGAACATCAATGCTGTGTATTTCAATTCGTAAAATGTCTATGTTTTTCCAAGTACGGAAGGAAGATTCCATAAACATTCTGTATAATTTATGGCCGTTTATTGTTCAACAAAAATATATCTTTCATAAAACAACACCTGCAATTGTGCTTACCATGCTTGAGATAAATGAAACCGACAACCAACAATCTTGACTGAAGGGAAAGCATTCTTCACGTTCTCATCGATGGAGTGTTCGAAGTCAATGACCAACGTTTTTTTGGTTTAAAAGACAGTTGTCTCCTCCCCCATTCATCACGAATACATTTCAAGAATCTTCTTATAGGTTTCCTTCTCCTTATCTTCCGTAAGGCTGAATACTAGTGGTACTTAAGAATCTTCAAAGTAACAGTGTATTGGAAAGAGTTGAAGAAAGTATTTTGCTGCGTGCTGAAAAATACCATCCATCAATATAGTTCCCAACTAACGTGGAATTTCGAGATTTGAGTCGGCAAAAAAAAAAAAAAAAATAACATGGCCATTTTCTGTGTCATTACTGAGGATAAAATTTCGCCTTTTGTAGTTGTCACCTCCATCTTGGATAAGGCACTCTGAACTTCCGCCATAGATTTTGGCAGTTTCTGCATACTCTTCAATCGAACGTATGTAATGTTGTGTGTGTACCCTAATCGCTTCTAGTTAAAGTGTTTACTGTTTATGGATTGCCACCTGTTTCTTCACGAATAAGCTTTGCTGGTCTTTCGTACAAAGCTTCGTCTTTTCTTTTAATAGAATTTGATAACATTCTTTTGTTTAGCAAGTTTTCTGGAACTGGTGTGTGAGCTCATTTTGGCCTTCCAATCATGATAATACGTTTTCGCTGCCTATACTGAACCATTTTACAGACCACCGCGAGTTGCTACAATACGGCATCGCCATCCACATTCTTCAGATCCTAAAACGCTTCTATAAGGTTTGAGTTTATAGCCATTGCAAGCTGAATGTACATCACCAAAATTACTAGAAACAGGTCGCAAAATATGTCAGTTTGACAATTCTTCCCTTCGATAACCTTAATGTGAAGAACACAATGAAACATTATATAAGCCCGCAAAGATACCACAGAACTGACGAGGTATGTTCACAGCTAGAAATCCCATCCCTGGTGACTCGGCGGTGGTCTCGCGGTTCTAGGCGCGCAGTCCGGAACAGCGCGACTGCTACGGTAGCAGGTTCGAATCCTGCCTCGGGCATGGATATGTGTGATGTCCTTAGGTTAGTTAGGTTTAAGTAGTTCTAAGTTCTAGGGGACTGATGACCACAGATGTTAAGTCCCATAGTGCTCAGAGACATTTGAACCATTTTGAACCTGGTGACTCATTCAGAGGATCCAGCCGTTCTGCTACCTGAGTGCAGAGTTGCCGAATTCGAGTGAGGGATTACCCGACCCTTTTCCTAAACGCTTCTTGTGACCCTTAAAAGTTGCCGAATCTGAGTATGTCCAAACAAAGGACTGGTCAACGGAGGTACAAGCTTTGCAATTCCGTGCTCGCCAAGGGAACAACGATGGACAGGGTGGTTGGCCAGCGCAAAAGCACTGAGACCTGTTACTTTTACAAGTGAATGAGTATCCAAATATTAAAAACCCAATAGTACTGCAACTGCTTAACGAAAACGAATATGAGTGCACCAAAATCAGCAAGCAGCCACAACACCTCTACTGAAATACTGGTATCTGTGATGTCTCTAATAATACCTTAGTTAGCTCCTGAAAGCAAGAATATCAACTGAGGATTATATAAAGTTTAATGACGAGTAAGCACTGAGCATGTTTTTCATGGACATTGCATCAGACTGACCTTTGCACTCTAGCTATCGGTCGTGATGCTACACAGCCAAAATCAGTCTAATATTAAGTAATAACATAGATTTAGTTCACACCACAATCAGATCATCGTGTCCTCCTCATGAACACAATCAGTGATTGCAGCATGATACTTTCATCATCAGTCATCCAAGCGTTCTAGTTGTTAGTTCTTTAAGGGGATACGGAATCGGATTTTGGGTTAAAAAATCGAATTTTTTTTATTGGCGTATTATATTCTGCCATGTTTCCTCTTTAAAATGACGTATCATACATAGCTCTACTACAATTATAACTATTTTATTTTTATATATTTGTGAGATCGGGTATTGCGCTTTAGTTATACACGTCTCTCGTGGCTGACCATGAACTTTTTGGCAGTACCTTTAAAGTGACATGAATTCAAATATCCCGGTTTCCAGCGACTATTTATACACTAGTTGCCCGAAAATGTTTCTCTCTGGTTTCCTCAAGTTACTCTTTGACTTTGTGGCGGGACTGTTTTGTAAACAGTGTGATATAAGAAAGTAGTAGTTGTTGAGTTATTTCGTATTTAGTGCTTCATTTTTCGCAGTGAAAATGCCTAGAGCTAAAGCAAAAGTATTTAAAAAGCGTGTGAACTGGCAAAAGAAAAGAAATAATGATTCATTAGCAAAGCAAAGCAGTTCATCATCATCACTGTTGGAAAATGTGAATCCACTTATTACTGATTTGCCGAACGAACTTACACCAAATGAAAACAGTGCTTCTCATAAAAAACTAAGAGATTTGGAAGAGAAATATAATTTACTTGATAGAGGGAATGAAGTTTTTGAACTCATTGATACGAATATATTGTGTGAAGCTCTTGAAAACAGTTTGTGCTGCAAAAAATGTCATGGAAACGTTTCTCTGAAAGTAGAATCCCATGTTGGCCTGGCTGCCCAGTTTAATTTAATATGCAGTGTTTGTAAATACAGCTGTAAGTTTCCAAGTTCGGTTTCAGTAACTGTAAATAATGGATACAAGAAAACTGAACTTTATAGTGTAAATATTAGGTTAGTTTATGGATTGCGAGCAATTGGTAAGGGCAAAGCAGCTGGTGATATGCTATGTGGTGTTCTAAATCTTCCAAGTGCACCTTCAAAGTTTGAAGCTTACAATTATGTACTAGGATCTGCAGTTGAAGATGTAGCACAGAAGTCAATGCAGGCTGCTGTGGAAGAAGTAGTGGAAGAAAATGACGGCAGTCGTGACCTCACAGTGGCGTTTGATGGCACGTGGCAGAAAAGGGGCCACACCTCCAACAATGGTGTTGTAACAGCAACTAGTGTTGATACTGGCAAGGTTATTGATGTTGCAATAATGTCTAAATACTGTAGGTGCACAGGCAGGCTGAAAAATGAACACAGTGATGACTGTATTGCTAATTATTATGGTAGTAGTGGTGGCATGGAGGTTGCTGGGGTGAAGAAAATTTTTCATCGCTCTTCACAGTGGTATAATGTTCGCTATGTCAAATATCTGGGAGATGGTGACTCTAAAGCATTCAAAGAAGTTTTGGAAAGCAAACCATATGGGAACAGTGTAAATATAAGCAAACTTGAATGTATAGGACATGTGCAGAAGAGAATGGGTGTCAGGCTGAGAAGGTTAAAATCAGTTATGAAAGGGAAAAAACTAGATGATGGGAAAACCTTGGATGGCAGAGGAAGATTGACTGATTCCATAATAGACCACATTCAGAACTGCTATGGCCTTGCAATCAGGCAAAATACAGGCAATCTTGAAGAAATGAGGAGAGCTATATGGGCTTTATATTTCCACACCGCATCCACGGATGAGCATCCACAACATGGTTTGTGCCCCAAAGGTGAAAACAGCTGGTGTAAATACAATAGGGGACTAACAACAGGAGAGAAATACATTCACCACCACAGTCTACCATCAGCCATCATGGCAGAAATAAAGCCCATTTTCAGAGATCTGGCTGACAGAAGTCTTCTGATGAAATGTCTTCACGGAAAAACGCAGAACCCCAACGAGTGCTTGAATAGTGTGATATGGCATCGTCTCCCAAAAACAGTGTTTGTCGGAATTAATACACTACATTTTGGTGTGTATGATGCTGTGGCAACCTTCAATCTTGGAAATATAACTAAATGCCAGGTCCTTCAAAAGTTGGGTATGTGTGTTGGTTCCCGTACGGTACGTGCTATGTTCTTTTTAGATCAGCACAGACTAAGGCATGCTGATAATATAATCAAGACATTAGTGAAAAAAGCAAGACAGGTGCAGAGGGGTGCCAAAAGAAGACTTGAAGATGATTATGAAGACTGTGAAGGGGGTATTAGCTACGGATCAGGAATGTTTTAATCTTCTTTCTCCGTTTCCCGTAAGTTTACTTTTTACTTCATCTAGGAACATTATCTCAGGTACTGGTCAACCTAGAAGTCTGAAATTTTTATGACGTAGTGACATAGGTCCCTATTATATACTGAAACGATTTTTTAATTACTTGATTTACAAAAGACTTAGGGGTGATAGTCTAGTAAAAAGCGATGGAAAAAATTTACTTAAAAATAAATGTACAATATCTCTGTAAGAAAATACTTTGACAATAAACTGTTGTTTCAGTATTGTTGTAACATATGAATGCACATACAGTAAAATTTTTACCTCTCTGTCTCCAGTAGTTTGTGAGAAAATGTTCCCTATAGTAGGCATATATTAACATTGCGGGGATAGGTGATTCCGTATCCCCTTAATATCGTGGATGTTAAATAGTGCGTCCCGAATAGTACAAATAGTCGGTGAGAACCTTCGTGAAATAAGTAGATCTTAAATCTGCTAGTGTCTGGCCAGCTCAAAAACCAACAGTTCATACAAAATTAGTTTCTGAGCATCGTTCAGGGCAGAGGTTCACTGCCAGCATCCGTTGCAGTCTAGCTGTCAACCAAAAGATGAGATATGTACTGTATGTGATGTTCAACCACTTATATATGTGCTCCCTATATGTTGACAGTGGTTGCAAGATGAACAGATATTTTGTGAGATAGCTACTATGGCACGCTATGCCCGCATCACGCTGCCTGTGGTAAGGAAGTCAGAGCCAAAGGGAGACTGAACATCATTCGTGTTGTGAACTTTCTCTTTATTTTAACAAAACGCACTGAGTTAGATTTATCAAACATCTACTGGAAAGACACGTCCAGTGTATTGACTAGTAAGAAACAGAATAATTTACAATCATAAAACTGTACCAGATTGATTAATAACAAACAGATTAAATACAATAATAAAAACTGTAGAAATACAATAAGCGAGCTAAAAATTATTTCTCGAAAGAAACTTACAATCCAAAATAGAAGTATACTCCGCAAGTAAGCAACATACAAGACAGTTACTCTACCGCTGGATAGCGGAGGTGGGCAAGGCACGCAGTAGAAATATCCAGACAAAATGATGTTAAATAGTGCGTCCCGAATAGTACAAATAGTCGGTGAGAACCTTCGTGAAATAAGTAGATCTTAAATCTGCTAGTGTCTGGCCAGCTCAAAAACCAACAGTTCATACAAAAAGCAGGATTAATAACCATTCAGTTGGCCGAGCCACACTTGCATAAAGACATTTAAGTATATAAATATAGTAATTACTCAATTGGCAAAGTAGCCCGTTAACAATTCAACAGTTTACAGGAGCTAGAAATAAAAGGCAAATTTAAAAGGAGAGCTGTAGTAGGCACGTGATGATTAAGACAAGGCAAGGGATAGTGGGCTCTGAAAGACGAAGTGGTGCGAACCGCCTGCACCCGGCTGGCCGTTCGGTCGAACGCGGACTTTGCTCCACTTTCGGAAGCTGCTCTAGTTCTATCAACCAGGCGGATTTCACCCAAGTTCCACCGAAAGAAACACAAAAGGTAGCCTAATTAACAGAGGAATACAGAATTTAGTACAGGAACTGGGCCAGGCGTCTGCTATAGACCGAACGCCACCGCACGAGTCAAAATTACAGCAACAATAAAAACAAGTAAATAACTTTTCGATGAGTTCAAATGGCTCTAAACACTATGGGACTTGACATCTGAGGTCATCAGTCCCCTAGACTTAGAACTACTTAAACCTAACTGACCTAAGGACATCACACACATCCATGCTCGAGGCAGGTTTCGATCCTGCGCCCGTAGCGGTCGCGTGCTTCCGGACTGAAGCGCCTAGAACCGCTTGGCCACCGCGGCCGGCTTTTCGATGAGTTATCGGAGGCAATTCAATGAAACGTTTAAGGCAGTCAAAATTTAAACACTTACAAATACAGTTGCCGAGCAGGAAGTTCGACTGCCAAGCACAAACTGTACCAAACTCGCCCCACATGGGCGAGGTGTAAAACAAGTAGCCGACACGCGGTGAGGAGCACTAAACCCAAGCAAACGCCTTCGGCTGGCTAACGAACTCATGACTTGGTTCAAGTGGCTCTGAGCACTATGGAACTTAACATCTGTTGTCATCAGTCCCCTAGAACTTAGAACTACCTAAACCTAACTAACCTAAGGACATCACACACATCCATGCCCGAGGCAGGATTCGAACCTGCGCCGTAGCGGTCACGCGGTTCCAGATTGCAGCGCCTAGAACCGCACGGCCACACCAGCCGGCGAACTCATGACTAACAGTATGTACAACATAACCTTTTGAATAACATTACAGCCACGTATATGATAGTAGCAACATACGCAAAATAAAGTCCTCACTGGGACAGACTTAAATAATTAAGACAAAGTGTCCCCACTCTTACAAACAATTAAAAAAGCACAGTCAAACATGATAGTATAAATACCCTACAAGACAATAAATGAAATTGTGTGCTCCAGCAATAGGACATGCGGGGCGTGGCACATGAACACACTTAGTGTAAGTGCACACCGTCACAAATCTGACACCTTACAGCAGCCAACTAGGAATTTGAGATCGAATTCCTCAAATAACACTCAGGTTGGAGCGTTAAATAAACATATTCAATAGTCTAAAGACAGAGGCGGCTCTAGTAACCAGACGCCTGATATGGAACCCGCCGTGAACCTCGAACAGTCATAAAACTACGGAACTAAACAGTCATAGTACTGATACAGGAAATGGCAATGGCTACTGCCGATGCTGGGCTCACTCGCATCTGATAAACCAAGTCGGAAGCTCACCAGACATATCAGTACAACTATCCAGGAAGGTCAGCGTGGAACCGACACAGAAATTCAACACAGTTGCGGTCCACCGGCCGCCTCCATGCCCGGTCGGTCGCTGAAGCACACAACACCCTCCTTCCCTTGGTAGGCGCCCCACGTGTCCAAAGGTTTTGCAGCCGGCCGCAACCGAGGTATAATAATGGTTCGCAGTCCAGAAACCTGCCCGTGTTTCGCTGATACGCTCAGAGCCGGAGACAGTTAACTGCCGAACTAGTACTAGCCATCAACTTCCGGCACCCTACGGCTACCCGCCTTGCCGCCAGATTCCGATCTCCTAATACAAATATGTTCTACTGGACTTCGTGGTACAAGCTATCTACCGCACAACGGTTCAAGCTATATTTCTTTTTAGTTATGATACAAGCACTTTATGTGCAGTTTTGACAGAAGATACCAGTGCAAACATAGGCAAGACCCCGAAGTTCAGCCGTCCGCGGTGGCCGAGCGGTTCTAGGCGCTACAGTCTGGAACCGCGCGACCGCTACTGTCGCAGGTTCGAATCCTGCATCGGGCATGGATGTGTGTGATGTCCTTAGGTTAGTTAGGTTTAAGTAGTTCTAAGTTCTAGGGGACTGATGACCTCAGAAGTTGAGTCCCCTAGTGCTCAGAGCCATTTGAACCATTTTTGAACCTCAAAGTTCCTTTTTTCTATTATTGTATTTTTGTTATTGTCTCAGATCGAGTCAACTAGATAGATAATCTCCCTTGACATGGTGTGGAATGAAACTCGTGCGTGAAAACAGGTTCATCGCGTACTTTTCGCGTCCATGACACCGTCGAAAGCTTCAGACCCGAATGACACTGCAGTGCATTTGTGGATTCTGAAATATGGGTTCGTTTCGTCGTATTTGTTTTTCGTATTTTTCTTTGCGCAAATTCTGAACCGTGTCGGTGTTAAAACAGATGATGTAAGCGTTTGGTGACGAACACTCGGATCCTGACTCATTGGTGACCTTGCCAGTTCCACCTTGTTAATCGCAAGTTCTCTACCGTATAACGGAAAAGTGAAAGCCCAGACCGCCGCTTTTAAAAGTGCGGTTAACGCTTGGCATAGTGCGACTTATTTTGAGGTTGCACAGTTGTTACTGTACATCGTTTAGTAACAATGTAAAAGTAACGTAATAATGGCTTTATTCGTTTTCGGTTTGCCATTACCATATCTTTGTATTTAGACTCTCTACGATATTTTTCGACTTTACATCTACTTGTACAAAAAAAGCTAAAACACTTCGTCTTCAAGCCACAAGTGGCCCATCGGGACCATCCAACCTCCGTGTCATCCTCTTATGAGGATGCGGATAGGAGGGGCGTGTGGTCAGCACACCGCTCTCCGGTCGTTGTGATGGTTTCCTTTGACCGAAGCCGCTATTATTCGGTCAAGTAGCTCCTCAATTGGCATCACGAGGCTGAGTGCACCCCGAAAAATGGCAACAGCGCATGGCTGCCCCGATGGTCACCCATTCAAGTGCCGGTCACGCCCGACAGCGCTTAACTTCGGTGATCTGACGAGAACCGGTGTATCCGGTGTGGCAAGGCCATTGTCATACTCGTACGAACGTATTGTTTAAACAAATGAATTTTGTGTGGCAGAGCATGTTCATGCCTTTATTAATTGTCCCCTTACTTGTTTCACTCGCTCAAAATTTCAGCAAAAATCGTCTGTCTGTATTCCTGCATATACGACCTCTAATCTCTGATTTGCTTCTGAAATGTCTTAAGAAACGCGTACTTTAGAGAAACTGAATTATATTGCTGTCTTTCTAGAACACGCATTAACCCAGTTAAATCAACAACATTTCGAAAGAGAAAATGCCTGTTCCCCTAGGGAAAGTTCGCCAAACATTTTCTTGTGCGTTCGTATCAACTAAATCGGCCAGCACAGAGTAAAATAGCGCAGTGAAATCACTTACAAGAGCAGTACGGTTCAAACCCATATCTGGCTACATTGAAGTTAGTTATCCTGGTTTCTGTAAATCAGTTCCGGTGAATGAGAGAACGTTTGGGGTTTGGTTGGAGATTCCATATTATACAAGACCCACTTATACACTACTGGCCATTAAAATTGCTACACCAAGAAGAAACGCAGATGATAAACGGACAAATATATTATACTAGAACTGACATGTGATTATATTTTCAAGCAATTTGGGTACATAGATCCTGAAAAATCAGTACCCAGAACAACCACCTCTGGCCGTAATAACGGCCTTGATACGCCTGGGCATTGAGTCATACAGAGCTTGGGTGACGTGTACAGGTACAGCTGCCCATACAGCTTCAACACGATACCACAGTTCAAGAGTAGTGACTGGAGTATTGTGACGAGCCAGTTGCTCGGCCACCATCGACCAGACGCTTTCAATTGGTGAGAGATCTGGAGAATGTGCTGGCCAGGGCAGCAGTCGAACATTTTCTGTATCCAGAAAGACCCGTACAGGACCTGCAACACGCGGTCGTGCATTATCCTGCTCAAATGTAGGGTTTCGCAGGGATCGAATGAAGGGTAGAGCCACGGGTCGTGACACATCTGAAACTTAACGTCCACTGTTCAAAGTGCCGTCAGTGCGAACAAGAGGTGACTGAGACGTGTAACCAATGGCACCCCACACCATCACGCCGGATGTTACGCCAGAATGGCGATGACGAATACACACTTTCAATGTGCGTTCACCGCGATGTCGCCAAACACGGATGCGACCATCATGATGCTGTAAACAGAACCCGAATTCATCCGAAAAAATGACGTTTTGCCATTCGTGCACCCAGGTTCGTCGTTGAGTACACCATCGCAGACGCTCCTGTCTGTGATGCAGCGTCAAGGGTAACCGCAGCCGTGATCTCCGAGCTGATAGTCCATGCTGCTGAAAACGTGGTGGAACTGTTCGTGCAGATGGTTGTTGTCTTGCGAATGTCCCCATCTATTGACTCAGGGATCGAGACGTGGCTGCACGATCCGTTACAGCCATGCGGATAAGATGCCTGTCATCTCGACTGCTAGTGATACGAGGCCGTTGGGATCCAGCACGGCGTTCCGTATTACCCTCCTGAACCCACCGATTCCATATTCCGCTAACAGTATTTGGAACTCGACCAACGGAAGCAGCAATGTCGCGATACGATAAACCGCAATCACGATAGGCTACAATCCGACCTTTATCAAAGACGGAAACGTGACGGTATACATTTCTCCTCCTTACACGAGGCATCACAACAACGTTTCACCAGGAAACGCCGGTCAACAGCTGTTTGTGTATGAGAAATCGGTTGGAAACTTTCCTCATGTCAGCACCTTGTAGGTGTCGCCCCCGGCGCCAACCTTGTGTGAATGCTCTGAAAAGCTAATCATTTGCATACCACAGCTTCTTCTTCCTGTCGGTTACATTTCGCGTCTGTAGCACGTCATCTTCTTGGTGTAGCAATTTTAAAGGCCAGTAGTGTATGTTACTATTTTTCTCGTAGGTGTTGCATTATTTTTTTTATAAATAGGAGAATAACGCAACAGTTCCCTGACATGCCCTTTCGTTAACACTAAAAATATCTCTTTGTCCCTTATTTTAGTAAAAATGAAACAGAATTAACACTGTAGAGATAACGCAAAAATGGGTGTCGAAGGAAAAATAAAAACAATTTTGAAAAAATAGCTTCTTCATCAAATTTTATACGATTAAAGAAACACATATACACTTCTGAGCTATGCGGGTTGGGGCTAAAACCCACTGACGAGAGCATGTAAAATGAGGAAACATTAAGGATAAAGTGAAAACAAATATTAGGTCCCCGCGTCAGGTGGATTCTTCGAAAACTATTTTGCTTTACAAACTCTGAAATCGAAGTTCTACTGTCGGTTACAGGCATGTTTACTGAAACAATTCACATCTGTTCTTCTTGACAATCTGCACATATCGCAGTTGTGATGCATCCTGCATTATCTTGATGTCCAACTGTCATCAAAATTCTATCCATTTCTCATTTATACAGGGCGATTCAGCTGCTCCTGTCGACGTCATTTCATGAAACCTGAAATGTTATATCTGGCCTTCAAAAACCACACGTGAGATTTTTATATTATCACGCTCTGTAAGCGCAAGCTGTTAGCCCTATAGAAAAAGTGAATAGGACCTTTTGTAGGAAGCTTAATATAGTCAAATTTTGTACTGGGGTATGTTTCCGCTAGAAGCCATAATTTTTTAGTTATTCAAGAAAACGCACAAAAACGACCTTCAAACGCACCCCCACTCCCACACTCAGCCCCACCGGTCAGGATTTCTAGTACATTGTTCGTGGCACTCCCTCGTATAACTGAACAAAAATTTGTGACTGCACAAATTGTTTAGCACATTCGACCTCATTTGGTCTTCATTGACTGACCTTATTACGTCACCAGCTTAGGAGAGCACTTACAAATTGTTAAACAGACAGCAGTCTAAATAACGACAATAACATAAACTATAACAAACTGTACGGAGTACAGTTACGAGACTATTAGCGCAAAATAATTGATGATATTATGTTAGATGAAATGATAAAAAAACATTGCAGAAAGCACATGAAGTGTTGAAACTTATATGGGTAAATGAATAATAAAAGAATTGTGCTTGGCATAAGGAGGATATTTTCTCCCGTTTTGCTTTGGAAGAACAGGACTGAAGAAGAGACATAATACCACGAATATGATAGTAAACCAAAAGTTATTTCTCAACAAAAAAAGAAAAAAAAAAGGAAAGAGGGAAACGGCGGAGATCAGTTTTTCAGAGATACTGCCACGTAAGGCCTTGACTCAAATTATTCTTGAACATTGAGTACCAACTACAACGTTGGTGTTGTAGCAATATGTTCATTGCGCTACCTTCGTCGCTTCCCAACCAGAAGGGCTGCTATGATCAGCTGCAAACGACAGTTGGTGAGCTTTGAACTCTACCTGCAATGTACAGTCGTTAAGGTAACGGATCGTATCACTGACAGAGCTATGTTACCTCTGCATTAGTTTCATTTGGGTAATGGAATGTTGAAGAGGTGAGCAGAACCGTTAGCAACACTTATCGTAACGCCTTCGTATGATGAGTCATACTGTACAGAAACTGGAGTCCCTTTCTTGCTTTCTACTGAAAGGCTGCTACTTCATAGCTGCACTATAGTCGAATAATAGTCCTGTGAGATTCAGAAACTGTTTGGATAATTGAAAAAAAAGAACTCCGGCCGAATGAGGGCCCAACGGTACCGACCGGCCGCCGTGTGGTCCTCACCCACAAACGTCACTGGATGTGGATATGGAGGGGCATGTGGTCAGCACACCGCTCTCCCGGCCGTATGTCAGTTTACGAGACCGGAACCGCTACTTCTCAATCAAGTTGATCCTCAGTTTGCGTCACAAGGGCTGATTGCAACCCGCTTGTAAACAGCGCTCGGCAGAGCGGATGGTCACCCAAGTGCTAGCCCAGCCCAAAAGCGCATACCTTCGGTGATCTGACGGGAGCCGGTGTTACCACTGCGGCAAGGCCGTTTAGATACTCAAGATATTTCTCATTTATTGTTCCATTTCAGTTGCATATTTTTTAATTAGATTACTTGTTTCTACCACTCTGGACGATCTTCAGATCTAAGAAGTAGCGTCAGAAACCCGTCTTGTCTATGCGTTTTGTCTACTCATAACCACAGATCAGAGTCCTGATATGTGGATTCTGATATGTGGTTCTGAGTAGAAAAGATGCGTTGCTGACGCAACTACTTAGATCTGAGGATAATCCAGAGTGATCGAAACAAGTAATCTAATTTAAAAAATGGGCAACTGATATGAAACAATAAACTATCTTAACTTCGTATCACCTATTGAAGGAATCCTTACAAGTTACCTGTAGCTTTGTTCTGGATACGGTTTGATGACGGCGTGCCTTGGTAGCACAAAAGTGAAACAGACCATGCTATATGTACTCACTATGAGTCAGTTTCGCCATTTATGGGCGTGGGTCCCATTCCAAATCAAATTTAATGTCCCAGTATACGTCGCTTTCTGCGCCCGTTTACATTTCGGAGGAATATACCGCGCACAGTAAGGACGATGGAGTGCAGCTCAACGTTAGAATTGACGGTGACTTTCCTCTCAGAATGTCGCTGCCATTTCCAAAATGCCCTGCTCTGTCTTAATTCAGGACACTTTGTTCAAATGGTTCAAATGGCTCTGAGCACTATGCGACTTAACTTCTGAGGTCATCAGTCGCCTAGAACATAGAACTAATTAAACTTAATTAACCTAAGGACATCATACACATCCATGCCCGAGGCAGGATTCGAACCTGCGACCGTAGCGGTCGCTCGGTTCCAGACTGTAGCGCCTAGAACCGCACGGCCACTCCGTGGAAATAGAAGTTTCAGGTAACGCTATATCAAAGAACATACACAAGTTAATTCAGTGGTGATGCTACAAACTTTCAGGGATGGTGGAGAAGTGTAAATATGTCAATTTGGGGTGAGGGACACTGGTAAAGAAACGGCCTAGTTGAATGTTGTAAGCAAAATCCTTCTGATTCCACTGACAGTGGAATATGTGTACGGGTACTGTAGTTGCTAAGACTGCAGGGTAGGTGATTTTCGGAGGTGGCGCTATGGACCAAAACAAGGAAGAAATATCGGGTACACATGGAGTCTAAAATGCCTACTTTACGAGTTATGAGCACTTATTCATCTTTGGTACTGTAAAACACCTCTCTATTACTGCAAGCTGTTTGGTTTCCATATTTTTGGAGGAGACAGTATGGAACAAAATAAGAAAAAAAAATTCCAGTTACAGTGGGCTCTTAAAGGCATACGTTGAGATTTACGGGCAGTTGTTCATTAAAACAGATGTGCTTCACAGTGACGGAGATGAACAAGTTATCATACCTCTTAAGGCAAGCATTTTAGAGCCCATGTTTACCAAACGTACTTTTCTCGTTTTGTCCTATACTACCACTTATGAACGTTGCCTACTCTCCATCTTAATATCAATAACGCCATTTCATATAGTCCACTGTCAGAGGTATGAGAAAGATTTCAAATTGAATCTTTCAACTCGATCGTTTACGGACCTGGATCCCTTGCATCAAATTGATACATTTTTCTCCGCCATCCATAAAAATTTGTTACATCATCGCTGAATCACCCTGTATAGGTATTTGTGAGCTCCACGACGTGACATATGCAACACCTGTCATGGTGGGTATGATGCAAAAAGTTATTTTATATATCTGGTACAATAGGTATAGCTCCTAAGGCTATGAAATTATCGGCATTTCCTGTTCTCTGACAGACAGTAGTACTTATTAACTCGTCATAGTGGCTGCAGTTTTATTTCGGATTAATAAGAATAATAAAACCTGAATTTAATAAAGCTCGTTACGGGACGATCAGCATGTCATTGGATGCGATACAAGCCTACACAGAGAGAATAATTTAAGTACTATAAAGTGAGAACAAGCGATCTTTAATTCTGAGTTTAACACCACAGTATGTTAAATGATATAACCCTGTTGACAAATCTTAGTCATTCACTTTTTTTGAATGGACGGTAACTAGACTTTTTATCTTTCGGTGTATGTATTTTAACGTTTTAAATTTCAATTTCATAAAAACTTAAATTGGACAGATCACATAGGAAATATTGTGCAGAAGGCAAACCGAAGACTGCATTTTATTGGCAGAACACTTAGAAAATGTAACAGATCTACTAAATAGACTGCCTACACTACGCTTGTCCGTCCTCTTTTGGAGCATTGTTGCGCGGTCTGGCATCCTTACCAGATCTGATTAACGGAGTACATCGAGAAAGTTCAAAGAAGAGCAGCACGTTTTGTATTATCGCAAAATAGGGGAGAGAGTGTCACTGAAATGATACAGGATTTGGGGTGGACAGCATTAAAACAAAGGCGTTTTTCGTTGCGGAGGATTCTTCTCACGAAATTTCAATCAACAACTTTCTTCTCCGAATGCGAAAATATGTTACTGACGCTAACCTACATCCTAGAAACTATCATTATAGTAAGATAAGGGAAATCAGAGCTTCCACGGAAAGATATAGGTGTTCTTTTCTTCCGAGCGCTGTTCGAGAGCGGAGTAATAGAGAACCATTGTGAAGATGGTTCGATGAACCCTCTGCCAGGCACTTAAATGTGATTTGCGGAGCATCCATGTAGATGCAGATGTAATTTAAGTGAAAGGTAATGTAACAGGATCTATTCCAGCTGAGGGTAGCATGTAAGTTACGGAAGTGCCGTTAACTTAAGGAGCAAAATAAATTTTAACAGTTTAATTTACAGTTGTAGCGTAGACAGACAATGAAGCAACAGTTAATATATATAGTTCCCAAGCAACAGTTAATATATCTAGTTCCCTAGTTTTATCTCTTCAGTATTATACTAAGAGCGAGTTCGTAATGCATCTGACAACTTCTCCATCAGCCCCTACTTCTTTACGCATAAATGGGATGAATTTCTTCATATTAAACAATAAGGTGAGTATAGATAGATTACTCTGTAGTAAACTGTTAAAAGTAAATCTAAATGTGACGTCAGCAAAATATCCCATATTACGAATACTTTGACATTTATTATGGACCAAAATTTATTGACATAAATTTTACATGTCATGTTCCTGTTAGTCATAATATCCATGGATTTATAGTTCTCTAACTCTGTTAGAATTGAATCTCCAAGCCTGAGAGAGATATTTAGCTGCACTTTCCTTTCTGTGTGTATCTTTGTATTTTCTTGTTTGCCAGCAGCAACAATTATTCTCACAGAGATTTTTACCAATCTCTGCACGTTGGAGAAACTCAGGTCTGGAAGTGAATAGCTTCAGGCAACCTCACGGAATGTACTAAATCCTTGCTGTATTGATTATGGCAAACGGAATGATCCGCAGTCTTAAAATCCGAACGCTATCCATGGGTTTAGTTTTTGACACTTGTGCAGACTGAGTGAGATACGTGCGGGGATGGAATGTGTCGACATTTCTGTGGCGCCCAAGACACTTCAGGTAGTGAACCTCTAACAGGCTGGTCCAGAAGTAAGATACACCCCCGTGTACGGCGATCCTTGCGAAGTGTTACTGGGCAAGGCCGCTTCTTAATTACTATCAGCTAGAAGTTTGTTTACTGAAACAGAGGTTACGTGTTGCAATAATCATTTTAATCAATGTTTGTTGAAGCAAGTTCAGTGTTGCGATCTTGTTCTTGCCTAAAAGGAAAACGAAGAAACACGCTGTTACGTAACAATGTGATCAGTTCTAATACGTTTTCCCTTGGAAATTTTGGATAACGGTTGGCTGTGTATTCAGCACGTCTGCAAACCAAAGTTTCAGTATTTCTACGACTATTTTGTTGGTCAGTTGTTCGATAACAAGCTTACGCCAAGCGATACGTTGAACTGTAGTGGAAGGCGCCGTCGCACTAACAGTGTCTCTGAAGGATGGAGCGAAGGATAAATACATTAATATCAAAAGTTCTTCCAAATGCTTATCCATTAATGGAAAAAAAAATCTTCGGGGATACGTAGAATACTGCGATCACCGGTTTGTCCTATTAATTTTAAATTTCGGTGGGAAATGAAGAACGAAGTCAGCAATTAAGATTGACGAGACTATTTCAAAGGCTTTAAAACCACTCAAAATTTAGGGAGACTTAAAATCATTGCTGGATTGGCTGTCCTGTGCACGGAAATTCACGGTGAAGAAGGAAACGTCACAATCGTTGGAAATTATATAAATATCGAAAATAAGTTAAATGCGCGTGATACTAATTGGCAATCCTGTAAATATTGTAAGTAAATTTAATGGAGAACGAAAAGAGACACTCTACTCGTGGCTTTCTCTGGAAACGACACGAAGTTCGATAAATGACTTGTATTTTGTAAAATATTCGCTAATGAACACCGACAAGAACCTTTCAAAAGCTATGCCTTTCCTGCAGAATCATAGCGGCATTCTCCTTCAGAGATTTTTACAATCAATAATCTGTATGGGTGGGCACCGAATACAAAATCGTTGCAGCCGGAACGCTGGCAAACGACATGCGACTACATCCTTCATTCTCTCACTCATAAGTACATCTTCATTTAACAAGTAAAACATATACATTAAACTTATTTCATCCATATTGGGTGTTAGAACTTCGTCACTGTTGATATAATGAAAGATTGAAGGAACTCCGGCCAAAGAATGTTTTAAGATAATTTGCCGTTATCTTTATGAAATCGTTACTATACTGGAAGTAATAATTTATGCAAAACTTATGTCCTTATTGTGGTGTCACCGTCAGACACCACACTTGCTAGGTGGTAGCCTTTAAATCGGCCGCGGTCCGTTAGTATACGTCGGACACGCGTGTCGCCACTGTCAGTGATTGCAGACCGAGCGCCGCCACATGGCAGGTCCAGAGAGACTTCCTAGCACTCGCCCCAGTTGCACAGCCGACTTTGCTAGCGATGGTTCACTGACAAATTACGCTCTCATTTGCCGAGACGATAGTTAGCATAGCCTTCAGCTACGTCATTTGCTACGACCTAGCAAGGCGCCATTACCAGTTACTATTGATGCTGTAAAACATGTACCGTCACGAGCGATGTTCACCAATTGAGGATTAATGTTAAGTATTCCAGCAGCTACGTACGTTATTGGCTATATTAATTACCTTGTCCTGTTCCAGACCTCACGCCAGCCTGCGTGAGCTTAAACGCGTGCCTTTCGGCTTCCTCATAGTGGCTTGGCTGTCTTGCCAAGCCACAACACTTATAAAAGCACATACTGTATGTAACCACCGTCTGGAGATGGGCAAACCAGGCTGTAACTCGTAAATGTCAAATAAAACAAACAAAAAAGTCACTGGTGAAAGTATATTAAACCTAATTCCAGAAATAAACAAGTGTTTATGGACTCTGCTGTTCCTAATCTATAGAAAAGATTTAGGAGACAATCTGACAATTAGTAGCAATCTTAGATTGTTCGCAAATGATGCTGTCATTTACCGACTAATAAAGTCATCAGAAGATCAAAACGGATTTCAAAACGATTTAGACAAGATATTTGTATAGTGCGAGAAGTAGCAGTTAAATTGAAACAATCGAAAGTGCAAGGTCATCCACATGAGTACTGAAAGGAATCCGTCGAACTGCACGATAAATCACACATATCTATAGGCTGTCAGTCCAACTACACATTTAGAAATTACAATTACGAATAATCTAAATTTGAACTGCCACACAGATGATGTTTTGAACCAAATACTGTTTTTTATTGGAAGAATAGTTGGAAGATTCATTGGGAGAGTCCTTAGAAAATGTAGTCCATCAACAAAGGAGGTGGCTTACAAAACACTCGTTCGACGTATACTTGAGTATTGCTCATCAGTGTGGGATCCGTACCAAATCGGGTTGACGGAGGCGATAGAGAAGATCCAAAGAAGAGCGGCGCGTTTCGTCACAGGGTTATTTGGTAACCGTGATAGCGTTACGGAGATGTTTAACAAACTCAAGTGGCAGACTCTGCAAGAGAGGCGCTCTGCATCGCGGTGTAGCTTGCTCGCCAGGTTTCGAGAGGATGCGTTTCTGGATGAGGTATCGAATATATTGCTTCCCCCTGCTTATATCTCCCGAGGAGATCACGAATGTAAAATTAGAGAGATTAGAGCGCGCACGGAGGCTTTCAGACAGTCGTTCTTCCCGCAAACCATACGCGACTGGAACAGGAAAGGGTGGTAATGACAGTGGCACGTTAAGTGCCCTCCGCCACACACCGTTGGGTGGCTTGCGGAGTATAAATGTAGATGTAGATGTAGATGTAGAAGAGGCAACAGGTCTACTATAGAGACTGCCCACACCACGCGTCTCTGCCCTCTTCTGGAATACTGTTATGGGCCGCGTGGGGTAGCCTCGCGGTCTAAGGCGTCTTGCACGGTTCGCGCGGCTACCCCCGTCGGAGGTTCCAGTCTTCCCTCGGGCATGACTGTGTGCGTCGTCCTTAGCGTAACTTAGTTTCAGTTAGATTAAATAGTGTGTAAGCTTAGGGACCGACGACTTCGGCAGTTTGGTCCCAAAAGACCTTACCACAAATTTCCAATACTGTTGTGAGGTATGAGACCTCTACCAGATAGATTTGACAGTGGACATCGAAAAAGTTCAAAGGAGTGCAGCTATTTTGTATTATCGCGAAATGGGGAAGATAGTGTCACGGATAAGATACACGAGTTGGAGTAGCAATCATTAAAACAGAGGCGTTTTTCGTTGCGGCGAGATTTTTCAGAAAATTACAACCACCAACTTTCTGCCGACCGGAGTGGCCGAGCGGTTCTAGGCGCTGCAGTCTGGAACCGCGCGCCCGCTACGGTGGCAGGTTCGAATCCTGCCTCGGGCATGTATGTGTGTGATGTCCTTAGGTTAGTTAGGTTTAAGTAGTTCTAAGTTCAAGGGGACTGATGACCTCAGAAATTAAGTCCCATAGTGCTCAGAGCCATTTGAACCATTTATTTGATACAACTTTCTGCTTTGAATGCGATGGTATTTTGTTGGCGCTCGCTTACAAAGGGAGAAATGATCATTGAAAAAAAAAAAAAAGAAAAATCAGAGCTCGCGTGGGAAGATTTAATTGCCCGTTTTGCCCGCGCGCTGTTCGAGAGTGGAACGTTAGAGAACTAGCTTGAAGATGGCTCGATGAACCCCCTGCCAGGCAGTTAATTGTGAATTGCAGAGTAGTCATGTAGAAGTGTATGCAGATGAAAAGTGTCGTAGACTACAGCACGCTATGCAATGCTGCTAGCCGGGGAACAAATTCTTTGCCTGAACGCCACCTACGAATAGCCGCTTACCTCAACAAGAGCCCCAGACTCCGCAGGAAAGTCTCACCGCACAAGTGTTGCAACTCCCATTACTCGGCCAGACCAAATACGTTTCAGCCAAACGATACGTCAGAGTTTCCAGCAGCACGGCACAAAATGTCAAGGGCAAATGCAGTACAAATCATTAATTACAAAGTGTCCTGGGCCGGCCGGAGTGACCGTGCGGTTCTAGGCGCTACAGTCTAGAACCGAGCGACCGCTACGGTCGTAGGTTCGAATCCTGCCTCGGGCATGGAAGTGTGTAATGTCCTTAGGTTAGTTAGGTTTAATTAGCTCTAAGTTCTAGGCGACTGATGACCTCAGAAGTTAAGTCGCATAGTGCTCAGAGCCATTTGAACCATTTTTTGTTGTAAGCGGGCGTTACACCACAACACAGACACAAATTTGAATACAGCGAACAGTGAAAAAATTCATAATAATAAATTTAAAAAAAAGACACGAGGGAGTTGTGAACACGGTTCGGCCACCTTAGAGGCCAACGCCGTGACCTCTTAACCACGACGACGGTGCTTGTGCTATACTCTCAATGTTTCACTTGTTAAACTTGGATCGTTCACTGCTTCTATTTTGCTTTTTTTCATTCTTCAGTACGCCTTCTCCCCGTTTTTATGCTTTGACGGGCCCTCTTACCATTAAGTCTGAGGGGAAGCTATAGGCAGTTTCCCTTGTGAGTTTCTCATCGTGTTTTGCTGTCTCTCTTCATACACACCGATAGTACGAATATCGGACGAGACTAATTTGGGAGCGCTCCATACAAAGTGGGCAACGGCCTCGCCACAGTGGATACACCGGTTCCGGTCAGATCACCGAAGTTAAGCGCTGTCTGGCGTGGCCGGCACTTGGATGGGTGACCATCCGGGCCACCATGTGCTGTTACCACTTTTCGGGGTGCACTCAGCCTCGTGATGCCAATTGAGGAGCTACTCGATCGAATAGTGGCGGCTCCGGTCAAAGAAAACCATTATAACGACTGGGAGAGCGGTGTGCCGACCACATGCCCCTCCTATCCGCATCCTCAGAAAGGATGACACGGCTGTCGGCTAGTCCCGAGGGGCAACTTGTGGACTGAAGACGGAGTGCCATATTAAGTGCACATAAAATTCAGCTTCAAAAACCATTTTGTTTGTAAGGGGGAAGAAATAAACGACTTCGGTCTGTAATGGGCATCGCATAAAAGACGTGACGACCAGTCATTTTTTGAGATGATTCCAGCTTTTTTTTTTTTTTGGTCATTAGTCTACTGGCTGGTTTGATGCGGCCCGCCACGAATTCCTTTCCTGTGCTAACCTCTTCATCTCAGAGTAGCACTTGCAACCTACGTCCTCAATTATTTGCTTGACGTATTCCAATCTCTGTCTTCCTCCACAGTTTTTGCCCTCTAGTACTGTGGAAGTCATTCCCTCGTGTCTTAGCAGATGTCCTATCATCCTGTCCCTTCTCCTTATCAGTGTTTTCCACATATTCCTTTCCTCTCCGATTCTGCGTAGAACCTCCTCATTCCTTACCTTATCAGTCCACCTAATTTTCAACATTCGTCTATAGCACCACATCTCAAATGCTTCGATTCTCTTCTCTTCCGGTTTTCCCACAGTCCATGTTTCACTACTCCAGACGTACATCCTCAGAAATTTCTTCCTCAAATTAAGGCCGGCATTTGATATTAGTAGACTTCTCTTGGCCAGAAATGCCTTTCTTGCCATAGCGAGTCTGCTTTTGATGTCCTCCTTGCTCCGTCCGTCATTGGTTATTTTACTGCCTAGGAAGCAGAATTCCTTAACTTCATTGACTTCGTGACCATCAATCCTGATTTTAAGTTTCTCGCTGTTCTCATTTCTACTACTTCTCATTACCTTCGTCTTTCTCCGATTTACTCTCAAATCATACTGTGTACTCATTAGACTGTTCATTCCGTTCAGCAGATCATTTAATTCTTCTTCACTTTCAGTCAGGATAGCAATGTCATCAGCGAATCGTATCATTGATATCCTTTCACCTTGTATTTTAATTCCACTCCTGAACCTTTCTTTTATTTCCATCGTTGCTTCCTCGATGTACAAATTGAAGAGTAGGGGCGAAAGGCCACAGCCTTGTCTTACACCCTTCTTAATACGAGCACTTCGTTCCTGATCGTCCACTCTTATTATTCCCTCTTGGTTGTTGTACATATTGCATATGACCCGTCTCTCCCTACAGCTTACCCCTACTTTTTTCAGAATCTCGAACAGCTTGCACCATTTTATATTGTCGAACGCTTTTTCCAGGTCAACAAATCCTATGAAAGTGTCTTGATTTTTCTTTAGCCTTGCTTCCATTATTAGCCGTAACGTCAGAATTGCCTCTCTCGTCCCTTTACTTTTCTTAAAGCCAAACTGATCGTCACCTAGCGCATTCTCAATTTTCTTTTCCATTCTTCTGTATATTATTCTTGTAAGCAGCTTCGATGCATGAGCTGTTAAGCTGATTGTGCGATAATTCTCGCACTTGTCAGCTCTTGCCGTCTTCGGAATTGTGTGGATGATGCTTTTCCGAAAGTCAGATGGTATATCGCCAGACTCATATATTCTACACACCAACGTGAACAGTCGTTTTGTTGCCACTTCCCCCACTGATTTTAGAAATTCTGATGGAATGTTATCTATCCCTTCTGCCTTATTTGACCGTAAGTCCTCCAAAGCTCTTTTAAATTCCGATTCTAATACTGGATCCCCTATCTCTTCTAAATCGACTCCTGTTTCTTCTTTTATCACATCAGATAAATCTTCCCCTCATAGAGGCTTTGAGTGTATACTTGCCACCTATCCGCTCTCTCCTCTGCATTTAACAGTGGAATTCCCGTTGCACTCTCAATGTTACCACCGTTGGTTTTAATGTCACCAAAGGTTGTTTTGACTTTCCTGTATGCTGAGTCTGTCCTCCCGACAATCATATCTTTTTCGATGTCTTCACATTTTTCCTGCAGCCATTTCGTCTTAGCTTCCCTGCACTTCCTATTTATTTCATTCCTCAGCGACTTGTATTGCTGTATTCCTGATTTTCCCGGAACTTGTTTGTACTTCCTCCTTTCATCAATCAACTGAAGTATTTCTTCTGTTACCCATGGTTTCTTCGCAGCTACCTTCTTTGTACCTATGCTTTCCTTCCCAACTTCTGTGATGGCCCTTTTTAGAGATGTCCATTCCTCTTCAACTGTACTGCCTACTGCGCTATTCCTTATTGCTGTATCTATAGCGTTAGAGAACTTCAAACGTATCTCGCCATTCCTTATTACTTCCGTATCCCACTTCTTTGCGTATTGATTCTTCCTGACTAATGTCTTGAACTTCAGCCAACTCTTCATCACTACTATATTGTGATCTGAGTCTATATCTGCTCCTGGGTACGCCTTACAATCCAGTATCTGATTTCGGAATCTCTGTCTGACCATGATGTAATCTAATTGAAATCTTCCCGTACCTCCCGGCCTTTTCCAAGTATACCTCCTCCTCTTGTGATTCTTGAACCGGGTATTCGCTATTACTAGCTGAAACTTGTTACAGAACTCAATTAGTCTTTCTCCTCTTTCATTCCTTGTCCCAAGCCCATATTCTCCCGTAACCTTTTCTTCTACTCCTTCCCCTACAACTGCATTCCAGTCGCCCGAGAATATCAGATTTTCGTCCCCCTTTACATACTGCATTACCCTTTCAATATCCTCATACACTTTCTCTATCTGTTCATCTTCAGCTTGCGACGTCGGCATGTATACCTCAACTATCGTTGTCGGTGTTGGTCTGCTGTCGACTCTGATTAGAACAGCCCGGTCACTGAACTGTTCACAGTAACACACCCTCTGCCCTACCTTCCTATTCATAACGAATCCTACACCGTTATACCATTTTCTGCTGCTGTTGATATTACCCGATACTCATCTGACCAGAAATCCTATCTTCCTTCCACTTCACTTCACTGACCCCTACTATATCTAGATTGAGCCTTTGCATTTCCCTTTTCAGATTTTCTAGTTTCCCTACCACGTTCAAGCTTCTGACATTCCACGCCCCGACTCGTAGAACGTTATCCTTTCGTAGATTATTCATTCTTTTTCTCATGGTAACCTCCCCCTTGGCAGTCCCCTCCCGGTGATTCGAATGGGGGACTATTCCGGAATCTTTTGCCAATGGAGAGATCATCATGAAATTTCTTCAATTACAGGCCACATGTCCTGTGGATACACGTTACGTGGTTTCCATTGCCTTCTGCATCCTCATGTCGTTGATCATTGCTGATTCTTCCGCCTTTAGGGGCAATTTCCCAGCCCTAGGACAAGAGAGTGCCCCGAACCTCTATCCGCTCCTCCGCCCTCTTTGACAAGGCCGTTGGCAGAATGAAGCTGACTTCTTATGCCGAAAGTCTTCGGCCGCCAATGCTGATTATTTATCAAAATTTAGGCAGTGGCGGGGATCGAACCCGGGACCGAAGACGTTTTGATTATGAATCAAAGACGCTACCCCTTTTTTTGTCATTTCATTTCGTTCGTTATAGTTCGTTGCAATTGTTCGTGGCGGGCGTCCCCAGACGCCCTTTGAAGTTCGTTATCGATCCATTCACTCAGTTTTTTTATTACAGAGGGCAGCTAACCCTCTGACCGAACACGCTGAGCTACCATGCCGGCGTCCCTAGACCACGGGAACACCTACTCTACGCGTAAACGAAATTGCAAGTATCTCCCGAAGCACTAGAGAAAATGTTCCTGACGACTCTTGCAAGAGAGACCTGGAATAACTGTATATCACCTGAAGATAGGTGAAAACCGAAAAGGTGTATTCCAATTAATGGAGATTTTCTTTTAAAAAAGAAGCTTGTAGGTGTCTTTATTCAAGAAATTTAATCCACAACCACGGAGTCAAACTAGGTTATTTGATACAATTCTAGATACATATTTCCGAGTTGCTTCGTTTAGTCCTTTTGGTGCTAATGCTTGTCTAGATAGACGCACGAACAGTTTAACAATTTGAAAAATCGAAATTTAGTTCAATAACTTTGGGTAATTTATTAAAAATACAGACAATTGTTTAAGGAGCCTCCAGACGTTCAATAATACTGCCAAACCGTCTCTGTATTAACTGTCTGAAGATGCGATTGTCAACACCTGAAATACTAACGAGCGCCACTGACGGCCGCCAAAATATTCTCCGTGTTGTCAATATGTACTGAGTGTCTGAGGTCAGTATTGACGGCTTGATAATATTCCACACTCAGATGTTGAATTTCATGAACAAGTATAATCTACCACACTTCCCCTGGCTGCGATATAACTCTTTGGGTTTAACTTTGTGGTGTCAGATATCTTTCTCGTCGTTGTTTTTAGGGTTGAGTTTTCCTTATTATCGATCAGGCGCTCACTTGGGCGAACTTCATCCCTCATGCTGCTCTCATTTTCACTTCTCTCAAAAGAAACGTAGAAAGACAGACCTAGAGAGCGATGTGCTCATGTTTTTTTAGTGCCATATATACAAATAATAATCGGGTAGTGTAATAAAACATTGGTGTGAACTGCACCGACGGGAAAAAAGGAGTTGTGCAACATAAACGAAAGCTGGTAGGCGTGTTTCTGCATCAAAAAGATGATGTTTATTGACATTTCGCGCCAGTTGCATAAGAGCGGCACTAGTAGCGCCACTATGAGGATGAAAATCAGGTTTGTTTTTACTTGTTTTGAATACACGCTGTAACGGCCGTGGGCATTAGTAATCTTTGAGACTGGACGTGGTGAGTTGCTGTTAGTGAAGAATGCCTTTAAGGTGACAAAGACGCCATCATCAACACCTCACTGTGTTTGAAGGAGTTCGTGTTATAAGGATACAAGACGCTGGACGTTCCCACTGCGGTATTGCAGAAAGACTTTTTTTTTTTTTTTTTTTTTTTTTTCACTTGCCGCCCTGATTTTACGACCCACCACCTAAGTGCCGTTTACAACAGCGAGGTGTAAGGAAGTAAGGAAGGGATCTATTATGAAAGTTGATTCTGCACAACTACTCTATTAGTAGCCGAAAACAATTATCTTTGGTGAATGGGAACTGCAAACTTTTGATGATACGGTGACGAGTCATCCACCAGAAAACACGTCTGTTGTGTCATTCAAATGGTTCAAATGGCTCCGAGCACTATGGGACTTAAGATCTGAGGTCAACAGCCCCTAGCCTTAGAACTATTTAAACCTAACTCACCTAAGGATATCACACACATCCATGCCCGAGGCAAGATTCGAAACTGCGACCGTAGCAGCAGCGCGGTTCCGTACTGAAGTGCCTAGAACCGCTCGGCCACAACCGCCTGGTGTGTCATACTCGGCATTAGTGACAGTACCTGTGTTATATGATAGGACCTACGATGAATAAGTCAGACATGCCTCCTTGCCCGATTTAGGTGTATGTATGAATGTGAATGTGATCACTCCCAAGGAAATGATGAAAACATAGTAGTCTGTCGCATAAGGTGCAATGAACGCAACAGTTTCACTATCACACAGTTCCCATGTGCTATGTCAGAACGTTTGTTTTTAACGTTTTTGAAGTTGCGTTCCGTTCTGGAACTTTTGACTCTTGAATTCCTCGGTTGTAACATAGTTCACATCCGTTAATTTGTTGTTTTCGTTTCTGTGAGGCGTCTATGAGGTATCTCGCCTGCTCTCACCATTCATCACATTTACTTGAAACGGTAATGTATCCTTACCACATGACTCATATTCTGTAACCAATGTATATTATGACAACTGGCAAGACTACAGAAAGATAGCAAAATTTCCATGACCGGGCAGTTCACAATGTTGTGAAAAAAATAAAAAATAAAAGTGGCTCGATGGAGTTTCGAATCCGGTTCCCCCGCTTCGCAGGCTTTTTACCACTGTTTCTGTTGTTTTTTTTGTCCAACCCCTTAACCGCTCTTTTTTTTTTATAGGGTCAAGGAAGTAAGGAATGGTGTCGGGGGCAAAGTGGGCAGGGTCATTGTACGAGGCCTGTCCACGATGCCTACGTAGCCAAACAGGAACTTATGGCTCTGAGCACTATGGGACGTAACATCTGAGTTCATCAGTCCCCTAGAACTTAGAACTACTTATACCTAACTAACCTAAGGACATCACACACATCCATGCCTGAGGTAGGATTCGAACCTGCGACCGTAGCGGTCGCGCGGTTCCAGACTGTAGCGCCTAGAACCGCTCGGCCATTCCGGCCGGCTCAGGAACAGATGGAAGGGGTGAATAGCCACAGGAGAATATTCAGTTATTTATTGATAAAAAGTAATCCGCCTTTTCCATGACTTGTCTCTAAAAGAAAGAAAAATAAACACAAAGCTACACTTCTGTAACACGCACATGCGGCGTCGAAACTCCACAGACGCCGCTTCCCCAATTTCGTAGCATGTCTTCTTGTAATGTCGTGAGGGTACATCATCTGTTCATCTCCTTGTGTGAATGTGTCAAATTTATTTCCTGCGATGAATAATCCAACGTGGCGGATGGTCGGTGATGCTCAGCAAGAAGTTCGAAAAGTAATGACTGTACTTAGGGTTCTTCACAACAGCACAGCGACAGTCGTTTAAGCAATTCCAAAAATCAACTATTTCTATGATACAACCTCCAAATAAATAATGAATCGCGTGACCTCTGATCCACGTGACAGCGTAGTGTTTCGTCCTCAGGTAATAAACAGCGTCCGGATAGAGGAGAATACCGGAATCGACATAAGAGGGCGACAACCGTAAAAAGAGAGCCAAAATTTGTCGCAGAAAATACCAGACCACTTAACCACAGGTCGTTAACGTTTCCCAACCTTGCAGTACTTAAGTTTAAACCGCTCACTGTTTCCACATTGCTTTTTTTCATAGATCTGTACATCTTCTTCTTGTTTTCTTGCTTGATCCTTGTTCAGTTTTTGACCGGGACGTCTTATCACTAAATCTGAGGGGAGTGCGACTGGGAGGTTCCCTTGTCGGTAGTGCTACATGGTTGGTTGCAGCAGTCAGTTGTGTCGCTGTTGGAGAGCATCGACGTCTGCTGTCCCTGTTAATACATATCGATAAAACGATCATCGCACCAAACTAATCTGGGATCGCATCCATCGAATGGGCCGTAAAATTCCGCTTCAGAAATCATTTTGTATGTAACGGGAACCAAACCGACGCTTTCCGTCGATTTTGGGACTCACATGAAAGACGTGATGAACACTGTTTGGACTGACTCCAGCTAAACAACTGCAGATATCTGCTGAAGCACCAAAGAAAATTGCCTGACGACTCATAGGAGAGACAACTTGTATATATGTTATCATAATGTTCAGGTCAATCGCATTTTCGACGCTGCTGTTGCTGCCCTGTGTAAAATAATAAGTAATTCAACATCTACAGTTTTCCAAGTTCAATATCTAACTCTAATAATAACACTTTCAATACGAAAATACAGGAAGTTAATACAACTGAAAAAACTTAGTAGGCAAAGAAATTATTATTCCACACAGGGCATCTGAAGCATTCAAAATACAGTCAACGTAAATAATTATGCCACGTAAACTGAAGATAAGTCAAAAATTAAGACGTGACTTTACATAAAAAACTTAAAAATATGTGGTTGTAAGCCTTATAGGAAGATCATGATTAAATCCTGGTTGATCATCGATTCTGAATTTTCTGCAAAATATTTGTCACCTGTGAGTCGTTTTTAATTTATTTTTTATTTACATATGTCTTGCTCAGTTCATTTCTTCGCCATACCTCGATTGCCTTTGCGCTCCGTCTTTTACGTCCATAGTGTCGACATCACGTTATCCTTTCTTTGATGGCTCGATTTTCCTAATCGAATGACTGCTAGGTAAACGTAGGAAACTTCGACTTCGAGAAGGAAAATTACAGTCTAATATCTAGAAGACGTCGGTGATGAAATCGTTGTTTTCTATGTATAATGTCATTGGAGAAATTAGTTTCATTGCGGAAAGGCAGCTGACGAGGATTTGGCTCGAAGTACTATTCACTTTAATCGATGTCCTCGCCACAGACTGTAAGATCTATTACCATCGTGTGTTACGCATAAGAACCTTACGAACTTTTACTCCTTGTCCCATATGTAGTGCGAAGTATCTTTCGTGCTCTACTCCTTGACATGCAGAGTATACGTCAATGTAGAATATTCCGTTCTGAAAGCGTTATCATCAGTAATCTCTTCTGCGGAGTCCGCCTGCTGCAACGGATATCCTTGTGCCGAGTGATACGGGCACTAATCTGAAAACCACTTACGGAGAAAGGTGCTCCGTGGATCATGGAGGGGATATTACTTACATGTTGCATGTAGTGTTAGGACGTCTGCCCATCGCACGTTGATTGGATGAAACTGAGATATGACAGAAGATTAGAGATTTCTTCGCATTATTTTGAGAGCAAATACTTGACTATCAAAGCGTATCACTTTCATTTTACAGGGTGGGGCAAATTAGTGGCCCAGACTTCGGCGCGTTGTATTGCCAAAACTTTGAAACTATTTGTGGCTGCATTAACGGAGGAAGAAATGACTTACAGTTATTTCCAACAGGACGGAGCAGCTGTCCATACAGCCGGCCGAGCCTTGGAGCATACTTACACAATCTTCACGTCTGACAGAATTGTTAGCAGAGGTCAATCTATTCGACCCCCTCGCTGGCCACCCAGGTCATCTAATCTGCAGTGTGCGATTACTTTGTGTGGGTAACTCTCAGGTCTAAGGTGTATCGCAACAACCCTCATAGTCTTCAAGAACTGTAGCAGAACATTTCGAATGAGATTGCTGCTGCAATCTCATTCGAAATATTCCAGTAGTCCAGCTCCGATCCGCCTTCAGCAGCTTGCTGACCAGGACCCACAAGTGCCAAGAGTTGAATGGTAGTCACTTTCAACACTTGATACAGTCAGTTTAGTACTTTATTTCCTTCCCTCTGCTGTGTTTCTTTGTACCCTGGAACTTTGTTCTCTGGGCCACTTTTATTCGCCCCAGCCTGTACTGTTTCCTTAGAGAAACATCTGCGCTGTATTGACTACACTACCTTCTGAGTTGGCCGATAGTGGGATTACCTATGTGTTTCATTACACATCTTTGTAATTTGCACCTGTTTAAAATTTGAGCACAATTTGAAAATCAGAGGCATGTAGCATCTCCCATTATATATTTGTTATATGAGATTTTCTCACCGTTGATTGAAGAAAGTACTCTTAGTTTCCACATGTATATATGTGATACTTTGAATATTACAACTGCAGAACTTAATACGTACGCTACAATTATTTGATATTACGCAGACAACAAATTTTCTGTTCGGTAACTTTGTGACATTAGAGACCATTACCAGGCTAATGAGTTCCTGATCTTATCAGTAACACACTCCTCAAGTTGCACAGTGCCTTGGCGTCTAACTTCTCTCTAAAATCTGAGAGACTGGACATTCTGAACCATTGCTTGGTTCCCTCACAGTTACTTCCATTAAAATAAGTAGAAGTGTCGAGAAAAATTCATTCATTTCTTCTTCACGTACCATACAACTAAATTTACGTAAATTTTCGCTAAGCGTTTTGTGATAGTAATGAATAAGATTTTAGAAAGAAGTTACATCAACACTAATTTTCGTAATCGTTTTCAATCTATTTTTTCCTTTCTTTCAAGATATGTTAAACTTGTTTCCGTACATGCTTTGTTGTTACCTCAGTACTGAGAAATGTGCCACACAGGAAAGACCATCATACGTGCTAAAGAACGACAGCAAAATAATCTCAGGAATATATGGAAGTGAAATAAATTGCCACAGAACTACTCGGTGCTACGCAATGTATGTTGAGAATCTGAAATGCCGAGAACAACATACAATTACTATTAGAAGCAAACTGCTGTGAGTGACGCTTCGAATTGTGAAGAGCGATGAATGCTGTAGCAAGGCTACCTTGCTTCACTGCCCTTGGTGTTCTTAAAACGTATGGCGGTATTGTATAAGCAAAATGAATAGTTAAGACGATAGGTGGTATTTTACGTTAAATAATTGTCAGGGAGATTTCCAGATTACATTGTGCTCTAGCGTACTCGAAGAAAACTAAAAGTAGAGTTCTACGACTTGTCCTAATTACTGGAGAAACTGTGCGGTATGAAATTTGAAATATAATCTTTTCCTATTCTGTAACTAAATGATGTTCTTTAACACGAAACTGAAGTCCACTTATCACTTGAGAAGGAAAATTATGAAAACATACAGAGGAAGTATTTACGAACAACAATGGAAGGAAAGTATTTCATAGATTACGAAATTCTACAATTTTCAAACGCTGTTTTGATTCAGCTGGAAAATTGTAGTTCTAATGCTTCACAAAAACTGTACCTAAGCTCCATAAAATAAAATAACAGACGCATAATTGTTTATACTTTTAGGGAGGCGTACATCAGTCGGTAAAAATGGAACACTTATAGGATCACCTTTTTTGTCCGTCCGTCTGTCGGTTCGTCCTTTTGTTACGCCCCCTTTTTCTCTGGAACGGGCACACAAATCAGTTTCAAACTGATGTCATACTAAGGTCTATAGACATTTCGCAGTGTAATAAATGTAAGCTTCTGAGTCAATGCAGCCAGAAGATAAAGTGATTTATGTCACACATTTTGATACTCGCAAATTCACTCATCAAAACCTACGGGTTACTCCCCGTGCACCTAGAATCACGAGATTTGGCGACAAATAAGGTCTTACACTATAACCAATGGAAAAAATCCGAAAATTGTTAATGTTTAATTATATCACACGGAAATAAATATTTCTTCCATCATCTGTTACCCGACTCAAACATTCTCGAAAGTCTTAGAATCCCTGGGACTGATGTCTTGCCAGTATCAATGCCGATAACAGGCAAAAATCGTCGGTATCCTCGATTCCCGGGGTGAATGAAGTGTCTGTAGACATAATTAAGTTTATGCGGAATCCCCAGTCCTGCTACCACCTAGCCAATTTTTATTTACACGTATATTGGAAAATTTGAAATTTATTTTAAGAAAAAAAAACACACTAGATCATTAGCGGAATACATTCGATAACAATAGGATGAATTACTTTCCGCGGAGACGGGTAGCCGCGCGGTCTAATGGCACCTTGCCACTGTTCGCACCCCCGTCGGAGGTTCGAGTTCTTCCTCGGTCATGGGTGTGTGTGTTGTCCTTACCGCAAGTTAGTTTAAGTTAGATTAATTAGAGTGTAAGCCTAGGGACCGATGACCTCAGCAGTTTGGTTCCATAGAAACTTACTACAAATTTCCAATTAGTTTCACAACACATAACAGAGAATATTCCATAACGTACCAAGAATTCAAGAACTCGAGTCATTGTCGTTGCCTGGAAAAAGGTAACCTGACCGAATCATGAATAACAAGGAAGTGGAAAGAACGTAATATGCCGAGCGAATATATAAAAAGAATCCTCTCTAAAATTTAAGCGCCTCGTGGATATCAGAAACATTTCAGGAGGAACCTAATTGGAGGAAAAAGCAAAGGTTACTCAGTTTTGCGGGATACTTGCTGACACATCTATGACTTAGCATTAATTGTAATTATGCGGTTGGCTGTTCTCCCTCTTAACATATCTCGGACCACAAGAGGCAAGAGAAAGTTGTGCTCGTCACCTGTACATAAAGCCTTTAATGTAGACTATCGTGAGATATTGATTTTTGTGTTGGGGGTTAGAAGCGGATATGGGAGAACCATACCACCAGTTATCTAGATAAATCAAGGACGAACGATTTTTAATATTTTTTCATGCTGGAAGGCCCTCTTAAAATGGTTAGAGAAAGTAACTGTTCCACAGAACGGAAATACAGCCTCTCCAGAACAATGACATTTATTCATCGATTTTTAATATGGCGCGAGGAGCAAACGCACTGTAAGTTACGCAGTGAGAGTACAGTTTAACAAGCTGATTGAGAATAATTATTCTGGGAACCACTTGAGAAAGAAAAAGTACCCCTCTCCGTAGATGAACATCCATTCGAGTGCATATGTCCAAGTTAGTTGTTAAGATTTGACAGGTGATTATCGTGTTTCCACTGTTATCTGTAGTCTGTTGGAAGCTCAAGTTAAATTCAAATAACCGGAACAGATATATGAAGTAGCCCCGTTGCGTGATTCATGCTTTCGTGAGACGCAGTTTTTTCGCGTGTCTGCAAATACCCGTATCCCAACAATCGGAAGTGCCGGCGCGTTGAGAGAGGTTGAGCGAGCATCCGCTAGGGGCGCTGTGAGCAGCCGGCGCGCCGCAGCCTGCGCGTGGGGCGTGGAGCAACAGTGGCCACTCAAGAGTCAGTTTTGCTTCAGACGCGGTAGCGACAGCAACGGGCTATCGCGATGCTGGTGACGGAACCGAAGACGCCGCAGCTCCTGCTGGACTCCCCAACACTGGCGCGCGTCGAACGAGCGCGCATGCGTCAGGAAGGCACCGCAACGCGTTCCGCATGCTGCCAGGTATTTCTCACAAACATTTAACGCTTGTTTCTTCAATGCTATAATTAATTACACGAAATGAAAATCTTAGTCGAATGTATTGACTGGCTGTTGGAACGTTGTTAATCTGTACGATGATACAAATTCGACGATGGTTGTATAATACTAGTTGGATTTTCGACAGTTATGTAGCAGGGCCTTTATAAATCTCTTGGTGAGACATTTTTTTCTGTGCAAGTTTGCACTAACAGTATTTCTACATATTCTGTGACTATATATTTTGTATTTATGACTGAGGAATACCAGCAAATAGCGAGAGCATGTGTTTACGCTAGGAAATGCAGTGTGCATAACGCGTAATTGTTGGCGCTGTTTTGTGAACGTTTGTATTTGTAGCTATTCCCAGCGTTAGCGTATTGTCACATTCCGTTCGCTATTCGGAAAGTTTTGAGTAAACTGTTCCAAGGTGGTGACTCAGTGTACTTTTTTTTCGGGAAAGGGAAACGGTAAATTTTAGTTTTTCTTATGATCTCATGTTTCTCAGATCGACAACGACGGAAAAACGGAACACAATTTCCCATTTTATTTGTATATTTTCAAATTTGTTGCACTCCTCCCAAATAATGATGATACGAATGGATATCATTGATAAGTATTACTAAACTGTGTAAGGATTGGTAAATTGCCCATTTGGATGCGTTATGAATGATAATTTTATACCGAGAAAATACATTACTCAAGGATTTGTTTTATCAGTGTTCAAAAATTATACGACGTCGGTGTAATTTCTCGAGAAATGTCTTTTGAAATCCTCTAAATATACAATACCATTTTGGAAAAAGGACAATGAAAGCTGGCCTGCTAGCTGGCAATCTCATCATCTACTCTTGGCTGCAACATCTTCCTGGTTGTTGCTGTTTGCGGATACATTTTTCAACGGGGTCGGCACAATGACTGCGTATCAGGAATGTGCCATTCCAGTGATCTTGTAGTTTCTAACTTGCTCGGTTATAATACGTATAGAAGGTATGTTTCATCCTTGTATGAGCACTTGTTTCTTGTGTTACATCGAATATATAGCACTTAAGCTTTACAATTATGTAAAGAGCAACCGATGAGGCCTGCATGAAGACAGAGAGGTCCCAAATCGCGGAATAACCCTCATTCTTAGTGTTCTTGTTTCAATCTGTTATGATACTGCTTTACTTAAATTCATTGTGCATTAACGAAAAACTGTGTAACGTAATTCTCCGACTTGAGCAAATCGCGTCCGCGATGTCATATAATATTTCTTTTTATCATCAGGATCGTTTTCGAGCTGACGCTCAATCTGAGCACATACTTTAAACCAATATTATTTTCTGAGTCCACATCTTTTCTTAATTTCTAACTTCACTTCATATTTTCTAAGAATGGTAAGTCAGGTTATTTTCGAGCTTGGGTAGTCTTTGGCTACATGGAGATACTTGTTTCCGCACTGGATGAACTGACATTCCTTCTACATTTTTGAAATTTTCATCTTTATGCTGGCGGCGACGCTACGCTTCTCGCAGGAACAGGACTGAATCCATTGCGGGATCGAATTCTGTAACGAGTTCTGACAAGTCACTGCTTGTAATAAGCCGACTTTAACAAACTGCGTTCCTCGAGCTAGAAATAAATAACTGACTCCGTAAGATGATTTTCTTTTTAACAATCATCAATGAAACGATCATACTCGTAAGTTCTGTATTGATGGCTGCAGACACGTGATCATCATTGTCGACAACAGTCTGTACCACGGCGACAAAGTACCGCGGCTTCGTTTCAGAGAAATCGGCCTTTGACACCTGACTTCCCGCCTTAACTATTCTGTGGGTGCCTGAAGGCGGCTGGCGAGGAATGCGGGGTGTGTTAATAGCAGAGCCCTTCTCGTCCCCCGGGCAAGCTACCTGTTGCCGGCTCCCTTCCTGCGCCGGTATAGCTGAACGCTAACCACCGTTCATCTAGTGCCTGTCATAATACAGCAGATATCGAGCTCTTCACTGTTTAGGAGGTATTATAGGCCTTGGTTATGCCTTGGCACTCAATTCTAAGCTCCAAGATTCTGTGCAAGTGTGTCCGATTCACAAATCGCAGGAATGGACTAACAGTCGGTATCTGTATACTCTATGTCGTATACATTTCACTTCTCGTACTTTGACATAGTCATTGTATTTGCTATACAGGCTACATAATTTTGTGCGTTGTAACAGTCATCCCAGAAGCGACCGTATTCATAACTACTAGATGGCTGCAGCCAAGTGTTTTTCTCTGCCTCTTGCTTCGAAAAACGCCGTAAGATATAATAAAAAGAGTAGTCGGTGATGGATTGCATTATTCCAAGATATGTTACCGTGGATCACACGTATAGTCAATTTTTACACTTTCAGTCTGTTAGCTTGAGGCCTGATGAAGTGCAACCTAGGTCCAAATACAGTGGCGGTGGTAGCACGTCAAAAGATGCACATGTGCGATCGGAACAGAAATCCGCTGTATAGTATATTTTAGTAGAAACCAGAATCTAGTGGAATCCCTTTTCACTGAGCAACGCTGAGGTTACGTACAGGTCAGGTGGCTTGGTAGGTAAAGTTACGACCTTTCTCTACCTGTAAGCACACTGGACTCGCATTCGGGAGGACGACGGTTCAATCCCGCGTCCGGCCATCCTGATTTAGGTTTTCCGTGATTTCCCTAAATCACTCCAGGCAAATGCCGGGATGGTTCCTTTGAAAGGGCACGGCCGACTTCCTTCTCCGTCCTTCCCTAACCCGATGAGGCCGATGACCTCGCTGTTTGGTCTCTTCCCCCAAACCAACCAACCTCTACCTGTAACTTGGTCTGAACACAGCATTAGTTCACTAGATATGGTCGTAATGACAGTGGTGAGCCGTTATCTTCTTCTGATCTTTCCACTTGATTACTAGGGAATTCACACTTCAGCGTTTGAACCAACTTAACGGCTCTTCAAGGGTTCCTAGAATTTAACGCTGACTCCTCAGGACGATGCAACTCTCCATTTTTCACTTTAACAAACCGGCGCGAAGGGGAACACCACTGATAATTCGTAAGGAAGAAATCTAAGGACCGACAAGGGAATTAGCACATAATCACCGATCACCCATACATTAAATGAAGGCTTCTTCCCCTTCTATTCAAGTATGAGGCACTGGAACAGTAACTTGTTATAAATCGCTATACGAGACGTTATCATCCAAATTTTATCCTTAGAGCTTCGTCGGGTGTTGAAGAATATTGTTTTCGTCCTGAAAATAGTTTCTTAGAATTTCCTAATAAATTTCCGGAAGATGTTCGGCGTCTTTCTCTGAGTGCTGGTTCTTGCTCCAGTTGGACAGCTGCTGGAACCATTAGCGCAGTCTTGCTTTCATACACGCTACGACCCCTGTCAGTCTAACCAGGTATTCCACGCACGCACACACACACACACACACACACACACACACACACACACACACTTGGGCAGTTTTCGATGTAGGATGTGAGACTTATCACCTGACTCTGTAGTGTCGACGTAGCCTACTAAGAAATCTCTACGCACTACGTATAGTTGTTCCTGAAGTCACATACAGAAGCGGGTGGATTGAAAGGCAGAAGAGCTAGTACAGCACTGCCCCGGAAGATGCGATGATGATGGAAATGTCCATTGTTCAGACATTGAAACTATCTCTTTGCTGCTTGGGTTTTGTTGTGACGAGATTCTGGAAACACTTTTCGGGCCAGTTCTTCTTAACGTACGTGTATTACCTCGTTTGTTCTGAGTATATGGGAGGTAAGCCTCTTTCAAATAGTCGGTTTTGGCTCCCCAGGTTTATTTTCGCAATTCTTTATGCCCATTCTGCTACACGTACATTAAAGCTGTGTACCGGACCGTCACTTTCATTTTAGAAATAATGCCTAGGTTTGTTGCTACGGCATTTCCCTCTGATATTCTTTTTTCAATGTGTGCTAATCCAGCACAATATAGAAGAGAGATTCTGTGAATTTTGGGAAGTAGAGACAGGTAGTGGTACATTTGAAGCTGTGAGGCAGAGAATATGTTACTCAATCGTTAAGAATTAGGTGTTCCCTCTGAAAACCAGGGATTCTAACCCGATAACTGGTACGATCTGCAGGAAGTTGTTAACTACGAATAGAAAACTCAAACGAAAGGAGAAGATGCGGCCTTTGGGTAAGAAGGAATTTATGTATTTAATGTCCATGTCTACTGGAAGACCCTCGACCAAATGGATGGTAATGATTTCTCTCTTGAAACATTGTGAGAATTCGTGGACTTTAATTGAAAATGTTGCTGCATAGTTACTAGGGTGTTTAACAACGTATGTTGTCTGGTGAGTATCTGATGCAGCAGCTTGGAAAAAAAACTGTCAGTGTAGAAGCTTAATTCAATAATGTTTTCGTAATGATCTGGATGTAGCCAGGAAGAGCAAGAATGACGGCTTGATCCGAAGCTATCGAGTACGGTTGTTTAATTTCTTAGAACGCTGAATCAGTGTAGTGTTAGTCGCTAACGTGATAACAGTTTATGCTCTCCCTGCAATTGGCGTGATTCACCAGCTAGCTCTTTCCAGTATGCAGCTACACCGTTGCTGGCGCTATTTCCGTCTTTCACGTATCAGTTTTGAGAAATATACCTTCAGTTTGATAAACTATAGGCAGTCAACTATTTTCAAAGCACAGTGGTCGCTTGTGGAGATCTCTCCAGGAGCTCCACCCAGTTTGTAGTTCCTATCGATTGGTCGCATGGGCAACTAAACTAAATACATCGCAGTTTTTAGTTTCGCTACAACAGAATGGGCGCTTTTATTGTCAAAGCTGATCTGTTTCGTCTCATTTGGTCATTAGTAACGAGAATCATTACACCATTAAATGAATACACGTGATGCCCGACACATGAGCCCATATCTTTTCGATTTGTCGCACACGGTTCAGGTTTGCGACAGATCGCATGTGCCATATCCTTGGCGAAAACTGCTCTTCCTTCCTGTGCAAACGCGACGCTTATACGCAGCCGCGGTGTTCGGCGGATATATTCTGTAACGTCTGTCATCAGCGCGTTTGGTTCATTCAGTATCTTTTAATTTGTCTCTGTAAAGTTGTGCCAGAAAACTTTGGTGTTTTATTCTCTAAAGTAGGGTCGATTGCAGGATTGTATGGCTGTAGTTTCGCTGCTTTTCTTTTTTTCTGCTGTAGCCATATTCAAGAGGCTATAGGTTGCCGTAGTTATGAAAGGGACAGAAAACAAAATAACAGTCTGCATCAAACCAATATTTGTACTAAAGTCCGTAACAACAGATTTGCGATATTTTTTCCTTAATGTTTCACTGCATTGTTGTCAAATTACTAATTTTCATTAAGGAGTATGTCACCTGTTCGAATAGATTTCTGGACTGCAGCCGGTCGTCGTAAACGTCACTCCACGGTATTTCAACTGGACACTGGCCAGTCATCCTCAGGTGAGCCATGGAAGACTGACGGCTGAAATCTTTGATGACTAACCTGAAGAGGACTGGCAGGTGTCCAGTTGAAATACCGTGGTATGAAGTTTACGACGACCGGCAGCAATCCAGTAATCTTTTCGAAGATTCAGTTCGCCGGGAAAATTTTAAATTTCAAAGTGTGTCACCTCTCTCACATCTGATACCGTAATAAATTTTACGCACGGCAAACAATTAATTAAATTCTCAATGTGTCAAGGCCTGGTTTTGTTGTCACCACAGCTGTTATTAAAACATTTAATGTTTTCAAAAATTTAACGAAAATAGATATGTGCTGAAAATCCCCATGCATGCTATCACCTCGCTGTTGAGGTACAGTTATGCGTCGATGGGAAGACGACCGACTTGAAGTGACGGACAACAAGCGCCATGTGGTAAAGCCCACAACTCGGCCATGGCGAACTTCCTTCCAGCAATGTTGACGGTACGAGGCCCTTACTCTTCGCCGCATAGGCCACAGCCCTATGACGCATGGATTCTTACTCCGACGAGAGGACCCTCCAATGTATGATGCTCGTGGCGTGCAGATCACTATGCGCCACCTTTTGTTGGACAGCGTTTTATTTTACGACCAGTGGTCCGCGGCGGATTTGCTGACGGATCTGCAATCTATTTCAGACAATAATCAAACGAATCTAGCTAGAGTTTTAAAGTTTTGTGAATTGTCCAACGTTTTTACGTTTAGGTTCAAATGGCTCTGAGTACTATGGGACTTAACATCTGAGGTCATCAGTCCCCTAGAACTTAGAACTACTTAAATCTAACTAACTTAAGGACATGACACACATCCATGCCCGAGGCATGGCACACAAATACTGCGACTGGACGTTCATCGAGTGGCGACAGGTGACTTTCTCAGATATTTTGTTGAAACCCACCTATGTAAGAAGAAATGATCATCATAATACAATAAGAGAAGGCAGAGCTTGAACAGAATGATTTAGGTGTTGCTTTTTCCCAAACGCCATTCAAGAGTGGAATGGTAGAAAAGTAGTATGAAAATGGTTCAATGAACCCTCTGCCAAGCACTTACATGTGAATTGCAGAGTAACCATGTAGACGTAGACTAACCTAAGGACATCACACACATCCATGCCCGAGGCAGGATTCGAACCTGCGACTGTAGCGGTCCCGCGGTTCCAGACTGAAGCGCCTAGGACCGCTCGGCCACACCGGCCGGCTTTACGTTTAGGGAGAAGGTTTTAATTTGTTCACAGGGTGACTGGCTCGCCCATATTTGAAGTAAGTGGCCAACCAGTCACGTTTTCCTGTGCATTCCTTTTAGCTCCTTTCTCGTTTTACTTGTGTTTTATTCTCATGTATAGCATCTTTAATTCTTTCTCGTTGCACGGGCTAGCCGCGTTCTCTAGGGCGCCTTGTCACGGCCCGCGCGGCTGCCCCCGTCGGAGGTTCGAGTCCTCCCTCGGGCATGGGTATGTGTGTGTCTGCCGCGCGGGATTAGCCGAGCGGTCTACGGCGCTGCAGTCATGGACTGTGCAGGTGATCCCGGCGGAGGTTCGAGTCCTCCCTCGGGCATGGGTGTGTGCGTGTTTGTACTTAAGATAATTTAGGTTAAGTAAAGTGTAAGCTTAGGGACTGATGACCTTAGCAGTTAAGTCCCATAAGATTTCACAAACATTTGAACATTGTGTGTGTGTGTGTGTGTGTGTGTGTGTGTGTGTGTGTGTTGTCCTTAGCGTAAGTTAGTTTAAGTAGTGTGTAAGCTTAGGGACCGATGGTCTCAGTAGTGTTCCCATAAGATCTTAGCACAAATTTCCAAAATTCTTTCTCGTTGTCTTAGCGTGTATGAGCACATTTTACGTGTTTTCCACATTCGTTTCTTTTAATTTGTGTTCAAATGGCTCTAAGCACTATGGGACTTAACATCTGAGGTCCCCTAAACTTACAAGTACTTAAACCTAACTAACCTAAAGACATCACACACATCCATGCCCGAGGCAGGATTCGAACCTGCGACCGTAGCAGCCGCGTGGTTCCGGACTGAAGCGCCTAGAACCGCTCAGCCACAGCGGCTGGCTTTTAATGGGTGTAAGGGCGCTGATAATCCCGTCGTTGAGCGCCCGTAACACACACCAAACACAAACAATCCACGCACATGCTCTCGCTTGTTTGGTAAATGCCGGTTCAACCAAATTCTTACAGTCAACGAACTTCTGTTTGTTGGTGTTACTGTCCCTTTCCACCCATTTGATTTTCGCATTATTTCAGCATGTACAATCACCGGCAAAAAGACCATCTAATCCGTCATAACTGAAGCTAATTTATTGCAGCCGCTTCTTGTTGCTGAAATGTTTAAAACAGATGTTCGCAATCTTATATCTGGTCCATTGCATGTGTGAGCGGCAGTCAAATGAAAACCGGACACCAGCCAACGAGAACAAGGGATGATTCCGTTCCAACGTAATCGCCACACGCGCTAAAATCTTTATCCCACTGGGGGAAGAGACGATAAATTTCTGTTTCGTAAAACGCTGTCGGCCGTTAACGGATCCACATCCGCACCCGCTCTTGCTCTTCCTCGTCCGACTGAAACCGACGACCAAGTACGTCTTTCGTCAGGTTGCTAAAGATGTGAAAACCACGCGGTGAAAGAGCCGGGATGTTTGCAGTGAATAGCAACCAAATCGCTGAACTGTAGCCTATGTCCGATTGACAGTGTGGGGGTGGGCGTTATCGTGGAACAGGATGGTTCCGCCGACAGCATTCCGACAGACCGGGGGTAAACGGCAAAGCGAACGGTGGACACATCCCACATCTCCCCCAGATAGAGAAATCCAAAGCTCTTCACATAAGTTTCGGTAAAGTCCTGATCTCTTTCTTGCGCTGCACAGTCCCTTCTTCTCTTCCACTTCCTTGGGTGTGGAACCACAATCAGTGCGCAGCGCTCTGAAGTCACTTTGCATAAACCGCGACGCGTCCTAAAGTCAAAACGCCGAGGAATGTTGTCAGACGGAATCATCCTGTTGCAATATAAAGCCCACCCCGACACTCCGAATCGGACGAAGGCCACTCTTCAGCGTTTTGATTGGGAAACACTGCAACATCCCCCATACAGCCCGCAACTTTCACCGTGCGATTTTTACATGTCTGGCGTGGGCCTTGGTTTCTTTTCGGCGAGGAAGTGCAAGAGTGGGTGCGGCTGTGGATTCGTCAGCGGCCGACCGCGTTCTACGAGACAGGAATTGATCTACATCTACATACATACTCCGCAATCCACCATACGGTGCGTGGCAGAGGGTACCTCGTACCACAACTAGCATCTTCTCTCCCTGTTCCACTCCCAAACAGAACGAGGGAAAAATGACTGCCTATATGCCTCTGTACGAGCCCTAATCTCTCTTATCTTATCTTTGTGGTCTTTCCGCAAAATATAAGTTGACGGCAGTAAAATTGTACTGCAGTCAGCCTCAAATGCTGGTTCTCTAAATTTCCTCAGTAGCGATTCACGAAAAGAAAGCCTCCTTTCCTCTAGGGACTCCCACCCGAGTTTCTGAAGCATTTCCGTAACACTCACGTGATGATCAAACCTACCAGTAACAAATCTAGCAGCCCGCGTCTGAATTGCTTCTATGTCCTCCCTCAATCCGACCTGATAGTGATCCCAAACACTCGAGCAGTACTCAAGAATAGGTCGTATTAGTGTTTTATAAGCGGTTTCCTTTACAGATGAACCACATCTTTCCAAAATTCAACCAATGAACCGAAGACGACTATCCACCTTCCTCACAACTGCCATTACATGCTTGTCCCACCTCATATCACTCTGCAATGTTACCCCAAATATTTAATCGGCGTGACTGTGTCAAGCGCTACACTACTAATGGAGTATTCAAACATTTCGGGATTCTTTTTCCTTTTCATCTGCATTAATTTACATTTATCTATATTTAGAATTAGCTGCCATTTTTTACACCAATCACAAATGCTGTCCAAGTCATCTTGTATCCTCCTGCAGTCACTCAACGACGAGACCTTCCCGTACACCACAGCATCATCAGCAAACAGCCGCACATTGCTATCCACCCTATCCAAAAGATCATTTATGTAGATAGGAAACAACAGTGGACCTACTACTGGGGCACTCCATATGATACCCTCACCTCCGATGAACACCCACCATCGAGGACAACGTACTGGGTTCTGTTACTTAAGAAGTCTTCGAGCCATTCACATACTTGGGAACCAATCCCATATGATCGTCTCGCCTCGCAATGGAATAAATGTATTAATGCCTGTAGTGACTACTTTCGAATGTAACCATTCCCTGGTCCCGTTGTGACGGCTGTGCGGTTTTCATTTAATTGTTCTTTATACTTAAAATTTAGGGAAAAACGATTGAAACACACGGTACAAGTGCTTTAACATTCAGCCAGAAGTGGTTCACAATATGAGTGTGGGTCAGAAATATCACCGCCCTTGAATCAAAATGAAGAATGTTTCATCCGATGGCGTCGTTTTTATGAAGAAGACATTCTGTAGGATAGCTCTTCCCCGGAAGCGTATTTTATGCGGGAATGCGACTTCGCGACTTTCCCGCGTGGGCGCAGTCAGAGGAGGCGGTGTCGTCTGGGAGGTCGAGGAGCGAATGAATGAATCAGCACGCAGTTGCGTCTCGCGTGACGTCGCCAGCTGACTCAAGCGGCGAGCCCATGACCCTCCCACTTACAGATGTCGGCGTTGATCAACGCGTCACTGACACTACGACACACTGCCGATGGCCCGCATCCCAGGCATCTCTTATCAGGTCCAGCCGCTTGGCGCCGGTCGATGTCACCGTGTCTCGTTCCTTTCCGACCAGCACCCGCACTCATGCAGACCAGAACTAGATAACAAACGTGTTTACCTCACTTTCTGTCTTCGATACCAAGAGAGGTGGTGCAGTTGTTAAGATCCCACATTCATCCTCAGGACGAGAGGCTAAAATTCCTAGTGCCGTTGTCCTGATGCTCACTATCTTAGACCGCGCGGGATTAGCCGAGCGGTCTGAGGCGCTGCAGTCATGGACAGTGCGGCTGGTCCCGGCGGAGGTTCGAGTCCTCCCTCGGGCGTGGGTGTCTGTGTTTGTCCTTAGGATAATTTAGATTAAGTAATGTGTAAGCTTAGGGGCTGATGACCTTAGCAGTTAAGCCCCGTAAGATTTCACACACATTTGAACATTTTTTTCACTATCTGATCAAATGTATGCGGACAACTACTAGTGGACATTAATATTCGGTGTGTCGACCCTTCGCCTTCAACGTCTTGAACTCTGGTGCGGATGCTATCAGTGATGTGTCTGAATGTCTCGTAGAAGAATGGCAGCCTATTCTTCCTCAAAAGCCGGAAACAGAGAACGCTGGGGTCTGGAGGGAAGTCCACGTTCTAACTCACGTCCACAAACCATTGCCTCACAGATGCCGTTTTATGACAGGGTTCACAGCCATGCTGATACAATCATCGTCTCTGAACTATTCCTCTACTGTACGCTGCACAGAATGCTTTAAAAATATGTTCATATCCTTCTGCAATTGGCGTTTTCCCAAGCGCAGTAACGAGACCACACACCGACCGCCGAAAACAGTCCTTCCATACCATAATACTATATATTATTCAAAAACAGTCTTAATCGCATTTATTATTATTATACCGCCAACCGGTTCAACCCGACGTAGGGGTCATCTTCTGGGCGTTTACACCATTGGTCGACTGCTGGTGGTGTCACTCCTGTCTACATAACAGTTTCCTGCTGTTATGTAGACAGGAGTGACACCACCAGCAGTCGACCAATGGTGTAAACGCCCAGAAGATGACTCCTACGTCGGGTTGAACCGGTTGGCGGTATAATAATAATAAATGCGATTAAGACTGTTTTTGAATAATTGATTAATCATTCTAATCGCTGCTTCATCTCCACAACCATGTTGTCCAAAAATAAGACTACTTCCTCCGTACTTCACTGTTGTCACAACAGACCATGGCAGGTTAAGATTCCCCAGGCATTCTCCGGACCCAAACACTTCTATTGGATTCCCATAGGGTATAGCGTGAGTTGTAACTCCAAATCGCCCTTTGCTCCAAACTGCCCTTTCACTGTCCAGTTGTGCCGCTCTTTGTCGCACCTCAAGCATCACTTACCACTGACTACAGAAGTGTGTACTTGAATAATGTTAGCAAAACCAGTGGCTGTATTCGAATCCAACGTCGTTTATTCTATCTAACAAATGCTACCAGTTTCGACACTATGGGGTGTCGAAACTGGTAGCATGTATTAAAAAGAATAAACGATCTGGATTCAAATACAGCCGCTGTTTTTTTAACATTATTCAATTACTTCCTGTCTGGCTGTAGTCCCACTTTCCTTGATGGGTTAACACAGATAGAAATGTGTGGCTTGTGAGGGGCTGCTTGACCATAATAATCCATTCTTTTTTCAAAATGGTTCAAATGGCTTTGAGCACTATGAGACTTAACATCTGAGGTCAGCAGTCCCATAGAACTTAGAACTACTCAAACCAACTAACCTAATGACATCACACACACATGCATGCCCGAGGCAGGATTCGAACCTGGGACCGTAGCGGTCGCACGGTTCCAGACTGAAGCGCCTAGAACCGCTCGGCCACTGCGGCCGGCCCATCCTTTTTAACAGTCTACGCATAGTCATTGTGCTAACTGTTCTACTTAGTGGTACTTCTGGAACTCACGAGTGATTGCTTGCGCTTATTTCATGGGATATTTTACAACTATCCGCAGCGATGCACAACGGTCCTTCTCAATCACTGCGTGAGCTTTACCTGGTCTTGGTTTAGCTATGGTGGTTCCTCTCACATCCACAATGGCTTCACCAGCAATAGGGTTGGACAACTTCAGAAGCCGCCCCCACGCTCCATGGATTTGTTACTCCGAGTACATCCACTGACTAGCCTGCGCTCGAAGGCACTGACCTTACGGCTTCTGTACTGCTTCTGTGCTGACAGCACAGCACTCCTCGCCTGCTTTGATATTTGCGGGCCCTGACATCTAGTGCTTATTTCCGCATTACACAGGGGTGTCCGGATGGTTTTGCTCAAATAGTGCATTTACACCGCAGTTTCTGTGGATCGATTCCGACAGATTCCGCAAACGGACAAGTGAGTATTCGTCGGCTCTGTTGCTGGCATTCACGTGAAAGCTCGAACAAGATATGAAAAAGCGTAAGCTTGCATGGCACATCCGGACCCTCCGCTATTCGGTGGCGTCAGCCTCCGCTCACTGGGTAAGCCCGCCCGTGATATGTAGTGTTCTCGGTAGTGGCTGAGTGCGTGGCGACATTCCTCAGATCGCTGGCGACACACCTGGCGAACCAGCGAGAAGCATGTGCCTCTGTTTGCGATAGCAACTTCACGCTTAACTGTAAGCATAACGCGAACGGTAGAAAAAAAGGATATATATATATATATATATATATATATATATATATATATATATATATATATATACACACAGTGGGCCGAACTTCCTATCCGACCAATTAAAAAAACATTGTGATCACACAACTAGGAGAAAGATAAGCTGTTATAGAGAGTTAAGCGTATTCTTGCTGTCGTTGAATGGTAGTCGCAGCCACATACTTATCTCTAGTTTAGGTAAAACATACATTATTCTCTTTCAAAATTTTTTGCATACTAATTTGGCACATATGATTTTAGAAATTTGTGGTAAGGGCTTATGGGACGAAACTGCCGAGGTCATCGGTCCCTAATCTTACACACAACTTAAACTAACTGGACGACACACACGCCCATGCCCGAGGAAGGACTCGAACCTCCTGTGGGGAGGGGGGGGGGGGGTCGGACTATGACAGACCGCACGGCTAACCCGCGCGGCACATATGATTTCTCAGTATCAGTAAACAGCAGTATCTTGTATTGAATGAATACAGGAAGCAGGTATTTGTCGTTTCGACTCTATTATCATAAAAAAGGAAGTGAAGAAATCTTGCAACTTCAGAGTTTGTTTCTCTGTGAATGTAACCGACTAATAATGAAGAAGCATCAGTCATATAGAAAGAAATTAAGTGGACTGTACTGCGATATTACTGTGGAAGCAGTATACTGGGAGACGATGCGTGGAGAGAAGGATTGTCGGTAAGCCTCCTTCTGAACTTTACTCTCTCCGGTTTTCTCGTGTCTTCTTAGAACGTGCGAATTTTACAGTAAACTTCTCCGGATTACACAATGTCTCTCTTGTACAGTCTGCCACAGTAGTTCGGTGAGAATCTCCTTAACGCTGTAGCGCTTTTTAAACGAACCAGGAACGAAACGCTCCACTCTTCTGTGGGTCACTGTCTCTGCTTGTTATCGTATCTGATAGCGTCCCACACCAATGAGCAATATCCAAGAATCGTTCGAACGAGTGTTTTGCAACACATTTCTTTGGTAAGTGAATAACATTTCCGTAACATTCTTGCGGCGGAGACTGCAGCTGATCGCAGGCAGGCCGCCCGAGTGGTGAGCCACCTGGCTCGGCGCGAAACGCGATCTGCCGCCCTCGGGCCCTGGGAACGCCACGGCTGGCCCAGCCTCCGACCAGCCAGCCACATCGGCGCCGCTCCGTGTGAGAGGACAGCGACGCATTCCACGTTCCACAGCCGACCTCTCAACGTTCACTCGCCTCAGCCCCGTGTGACACCATTGTTTCCATTATAGAACACGAGTGGCTACAACGCCACAGTGACCCCGTTTAAGGTGACCTATGGCTTCAAAAATGGCTCTGAGCACTATGGGACTTAACATCTATGGTCATCAGTCCCCTAGAACTTAGAACTACTTAAACCTAACTAACCTAAGGACAGCACACAACACCCAGCCATCACGAGGCAGAGAGAATCCCTGACCCCGCCGGGAATCGAACCCGGGCGTGGGAAGCGAGAACGCTACCGCACGACCACGAGATGCGGGCTAAGGTGACCTATTCTTGAGATCCGACTCGCCTTGACGGTTATTAGGGCATCTACATCTACCTTGGAATCCTTTCTTTTAGTGCTCTTCATTTACTCCTAATGGTAAAGCTGGCTGTTCGAGTACTGACCCTTTGTAAACTCAGTATGTTTTCAGTTAAATACCAGGCAAGCTAGTGACCTGCTCATGCGTTATGCGCTAGCTTACGGGACAAGAAAGGCTAGACCTGGACCGAAGCCACGCCACAGATTATCGAGAGCAGCTACACCGGCCAGCCTGAGGTGATTTCCCTCTCTCATTTAGACAAATGCCAGGCTGGGCCCCAAATTCCGTCAGTGAATAACCTTCAATGCAGGGGTTGTTTCGTTGGGAAAGGACATCGCTGATATTGATACCCTATCCGAGCTTGCACCCCGTATCTGTTGACATCCTTTGCCGAAAAGATATCAGTCTCCAATTCATTCATTCATTTCCGTGTCCGGTCAGCATTTCCAGAAGGTAGCAACTCCGATGGCCTTGTTGTTTCCCTCGATCAGGTCCTGTGTTGTGCAGGGTTGTTCAAGTTGAGGACAAATTAGCAGGTAGGCCGGATCTTGTGTTGTTCCGCGCTCGCAGGATGTATCTCCATCAGCTGGAAGAATGCCCCATTTCCGCATGTTCGTCTTGGAAAGAGGAACGCCCACCCTAAGACGACTGAGCGATCTCCAAATAGCTGGAGCTAGCTCTTCCTTTACAGGGATATTAGGCGGTAGCTTGCTCTTCCACCTGGTGACGCGGTTAGACTCTGGTGTTCCCTCTAGTGATTGAGTCCTGGCGATGAAGCTCTTTCTCGACTTCAGTCGACGGACTACAGCCTGAAGATCATGCAGCGGATGTCGGGGATCATAAGTTTGCTTAGCCCTCTCTACATCAGCAGCAACCGCCCTTCTAATAGTGGGGGGAGCTATTCCAACAATCGGGTAGATTTGATCGACTGGAGTTGGCGTCATACATCCCGACAAGATTCGGAAGGTCTCATTGATTGCAATATCAACCGGTTTGGTGTGAGTGGATGCACTCGACACAGGTGAAGCATACTCTGCAGCGGAGACTAAAGTACGCAAACGGTTTAAGCACACTGCACGGAGACGTTAAGCCAGAATGTGGACCTTTTGCAGCGCGGATCACTGCGAGGCGTGCAGCAAGAGACTCAATAAGATTCTGTAAGATGCGGATAGGATGTGGAAAAAACTTGGTGTTCTGCCTTACGGCACGTCTTGTCATGGGGGAAGTCTCGTCAGAGAGGTCCACCGCATGAGCGTCTAGGGAAGTGATTCCAGTGGTGTTTTACCGTTGCTTTCCACTGATGACGAAATGATAATCAGGATAACGCAACACCCAGTCCCTGAGCGGAGAAAATCTCCGCCCCAGCCGGGAATCGAGCCCGGGCCCCTTGGCGTGACAGACGCCGCGCTGACCACTCAGCTATCGGGATGGACATAGAATGTGGAATCATGTCAAATCTAGTGGCATGGCCTGCTGCGCTAGGTTTCTCGGGTGACGATCCACGGCACGTAAAGTGCCACAGATTCTCCATTGTGTTGGAATCGAGAGAGTTTGGTGACGAGGGGAGTACGGGAAACTCAGCCTGGTGCTCTTCGAATCACGCACCTGAGGTTTGAGCAGCGTGACACGTTGCATTGTCCCGTGACACGTTGCATTGTCCTGTTAGTAGATGTCATCATGCCGAGGAAGAACAAACTGCGTGTAGGGGTGGACATGGTCCCCAAGAATACGAGCATACTTGTGTTTATCCATTGTGCCTTCCAGAATGACGAGATCACCAAGGGAATACCACGAAAACATCCCCCGGGCCACAAGACTCCCTCCTCCTGCCGGGAACCTTCCGACGATCGTTTCAGGATGTTAGTTTTCTGACGGTTCACGCCGCATCCCCAACGGCCATCTGTCCGATGGAGTATAAGACGTGAGCCATCTGAAAAAGTCACCTGTCGCCACTCGATGAACGTCCAGTCGCAGTATTTGTGTGCCATGCCTCGGGCATGAATGTGTGTCATGTCCTTAAGTTAGTTAGGTTTAAGTAGTTCTAAGTTCTAGGGGACTGATGACCTCCGCTGTTAAGTCCCATAGTGCTCAGAGCCATTTGAACCATTTTTTAAGCAACGAAGGGTACAGCTGTCTGGTGCAAAAGTATTGAGGAGTAGGACAAAATAGAGTAGCCGGTAACTTATCGTCTTAACTAGGGAACAGGTAGTAAACGAAGTGAAAAGATAGGTACTATACTAAAATTAACAGTCTCTCACAACTACTTCACGTTCAGCAACCATGTGTACAAGGAGACAATTTATTAATGGGGAAATTGAATTGCTGGTTCACTAGCTAATATTTTTCTAAACAATAGTAATATATTTTTTTTCAAAACCATCCTCAAATGGCTAACAAACTTCTTTATTACCGCAGATATGTAACAACTCACATAATTTTATTTGAAGAAACAGAAAAGGAAATAGACACATTCAACTGACAATGAAATAACTTACGAACAACATCACGTGTACAGTGGAGCACGAACATCATAACTGAATAAATTTCTAGACCTCGTACTCATACAAAATGGTCCAATACACCCATTGAACATATTCCGGAGAAAGATAGTCACAGACTGCATAAATCACAATAGTTCTTGCCATCCAAAACTACACGAGAAAGCATAATGATTTAGTCGACAATATTTATATTAAAAAGCTGTAAGCCGCTGGGAAGTTTCGAAATAAGTTGTTTTTTATTTTTTTTAAAGTGGTGGACACAGCAAACCTTCATGAGAGAGGCATTCAAAATTCTGCTTGATAAATTGCAGGCGGTGTCGCGAGATCTATCGCTCGTTTATGCGGTCCTTAGGTATGGAGTACACCGTGCAAAAGATGAGGAAAATCAGTGAGGAAAATCAGTGAGCGCTGTGTGGTTCTTCCCCTGCGAGTGCGCTAATGCCAAGCACTGGGCAGCAGGAGGCGGCAGCGAGCGGAAACAGACGACTGCGTGGTGGCGCCGCGGCTCCGACACGCGACGGGAATGCACGGCCGCGCTCGCGCGGCCGCATCTGCGATGAGCGCGTGCTGGCTGTGGGCGTGGGCGGGGTTCGCCTCGTCTGCTATCGCTGCTGCCAGGTGTCTCTGACGTCGCGCCTTCCGCGGGTGGCGAGAGTCTCATTCCGGGAATGTAGCGCGGCGCCAGACGCTTATCAAATGCAGCAGTTCCCTTTCAGCGCACTTCGCCGAATTTCCACATCGTCGGTGTACTCGCAACGCCCCTAAAAAGGCGCACTTTAATGTCTTTCGACCCCGAGTCAGTCTCGAAACACGCCTAATGCGTTGTTAGAGAGATACCAGCAGACAGGAGTTAGCACTGCTTTCATCTAGTCTGCCAAAGGAACTCTGCGTGTAATACTTTGCAATCGAGTGATTGACGTGGCGCGAAATGTTGTAACGGTTCGTTAATTTAGATCGGTCGTAGGTCAATTAATTTGTATAGCCATGAGTGTTCCATCTACAAGACATAAGAAAAATGCATTCGGCAGGTCAGGCACTCCGTTTTCTGTCGTTAACCCATTGGCCTGTTCTCAGTAACCACTCTTAACGTATTTCTCACAGAATAAGGACACCAACTGCCGTAACTTTTCCTAAAAATTTTGTAATTTAGTCAACCAAGTTCGATGCTTCATTAGCGTCATATTCAGGCCCCTAAGCGAAAATCGAATGGAGACACCAAACATTGGCGCATGTAGAACAGATACCCTATACAATGAACACGATAATGTGGACATCTATTTATTCGACGTGTAAACTCCAAACGCACAACTGTTGGGCAGTTGATGTCGTGCGTTTAGATTCTTATTTTATTTTCATTTTTTTTTTTCTAAGTTCCATTCTTCTGACTAGCTTGATTCGGCCCGCCACGAACTCCTCTGCTGTACGGACCTCTTCATCTCAGAATGGCACTTGCAACCCAAGTCTTCAATTATTTGCTGGATGTAGCCCAATCTCTGCCTTCCTCACACTTTTTGCCCTCTACTGCTCCCTCTAGTACCACGGAAGTTAATCCCTGATTTCTTATCAGATGTCCTATCATCTTGTCCCTTCTTTTTGTCAGTGTTTTTCATACATTCTTTTCCTCGCCGATTCTCCGGAAAGTCTCCTCATTCCTTAAATTATCAGCCCACCGAATTTTCAACATTCTTCTGCAATACCACATCTCAAATGCTTCTATTCTCTAGTGTTCCGGTTTTCCCATAATCCATGTCTCTCTGCCATAAAATGCTGTGCTCCAAATGTACATTCTCAGAAATTTCTTCCTCAAATTGATATTTATGTTTAATACTTGTAGACTTCTCTTGGCCAGGAATGCCCCTTTCTGCCAGTGCTAGTCTGTTTTTTATGCCCTCCTTGCTCCGTCTATCATGGGTTATTTCGCAGCCTAGGTGGCAGAATTCGTCAGTTATGATATTAAGTTTGTCACTGTTCTCAGTTTTGCTACTTTTCATTACTTTCGCTTTCTTCGATTTATTCTCAATCCATATTCTGTACTCAGACCGTTCATTCCATTCAACAGCTCCTATAATTCTTCTTCTTTTCACTGAGGATACCAGTCTCGTTAGCGAGTCTTAACACTGATTTCCTTTCACATTGTATTTTAATCAAACTCTTGAACACTCTTTTGTTTCCGCCATTGCTTCTTCGATGTATATATTGAACGGTAGGGGTGAAAGACGGAATCCCTGTCTTACACCGTTTTTAATCCTTGCACTTCCTTCTTGATGTTCCACTCTTATTGTACCTTCTTGGTTCTTGTACATATTGTGTACTACCGGTCTTTCGCTATATCTTGTCTCTAGAAGGTTCCATTATGCCTTGAGACAGTGTAATTTACAGTACGCGAACAACTCGGACTATTTTCATCTAGTATTTGACAATGAGAGCACTTTACACATAATTTAAGACCTTGTCGAAACTTTTTCTCGCTGAAAACCCCCACAGGATATGAAAGGCACAAAATTTGTCGCCTACAACATTTTCGCTCTTCGTGCAGTAGAACTTCATTAGTCCTATGGGAAACAATTTGAAACTAAGAAAACCTACTTAATTAGATTTTGCATCTTGAACCATAAACGTTTTACATGCTTGACGTAAGATATTTAACATTAACTCATTCGTAAAGTACTCAGTAGTTGCCGCGCGGTGTTAGCCGAGCGGTCTAAGGCGCTGCAGTCATGGACTGTGCGGCTGATCCAGGCGGAGGTTCGAGTCCTCCCTCGGGCATGAGTGTGTGTGTTTGTCCTTAGGATAATTTAGGTTAAGTAGTGTGTAAGCTTAGGGACTGATGACTTTAACAGTTAAGTCTCATAAGATTTCACACACATTTGAACATTTGAACTCAGTAGTTTGAAGCTATTTTATACGTAGTTTCTTGGCTTCTATAAGAAATCGGGGGTGCGCTTACTGGTAAATTTCCATTTTTTGTTAACCGTCATCAGAGACATGCCTTTTTTTTACATTAGCTTGAGCAATTTTACCCAAGAATGACTGAGTAATTCTGCTGATTTGTTTACCAAAATTCTTTGTTTCATCGCGTGTCTTGGTTATGCTGTTAGTGCATTGGCGAACAATGCCCCGTCAATACTTTTCCTGCTAAGACTGTTGCAAGAAAGGAAGATTAGGTTTTAACGTCATCGACGACGATGACGTCACTAGTGGGAGAACGCAAGATCGTATGGGATACGGATGCGGAAGGAAACGTACTGTGTCCTTTTGAAAGCAATCATACTGTCTTTCGTCTTAATCGATTATGACAAACCACGGGGAACGTAAATTTGGATGGTTGGACGTAGATTTCAACTTCGTTCTTCCGGAATGCATTTCCAAAGCCTCAACCTTTGCGTAACTTCATTCGGCAAGAGAACTGAGTTTTGTGTGATACATAGTTTATCGATTATTCAACTTTCCATCACCATTCGTGTTTACACTATTACGGTACTGTCGGTAGAAGTCTAGTGAAGGGAAAACATAATTGTTTTGATGTTCCAGGTACATATCGGCAGAAGGTGAATTTGGCTACTTGGAAGTGTAGAAAATGTTTGATTTGTTTCTTATAGCTGGAGTTTTAGTCAGTTGTCGGCGACTCACGGGAGACGGAAACAAAGTCAATGGCGCAACATCGTGATAGATGACCACAATACCACACCAATAACAAGCTTGCTGGCAGCTCAGTCACTTCCATGGCTGTCATAGTACATCAGAATTTATAATCTAATGTTGAATGGCGGAGGGCGCTTCTAATACCGCTGTCTTTATACTATTTCCCAGTTCTGTTCTAGAATGTTGCCTGAAAAAAAGTGAAAACAGATAACCCCCATATAAACCCTAATTTGTCACATTTTCTCGGGGTGGTTCTTTCGTGAGTTTTACGAGGGAGAAATTGATACGTAATTTTCCATATAAGGTGAAGTTAGCCGGCCGAGGTGGCCGAGCGGTCCTAGGCGCTACAGTCTGGAACCGCGCGACCGCTACGGTCGCAGGTTCGAATCCTGCCTCGGGCATGAATGTGTGTGATGTCCTTAGGTTAGTTAGGTTTAAGTAGTTCTAAGTTCTAGGGGACTGATGTCCTCAGAAGTTCAATCCCATAGTGCTCAGAGCCATTTGAACCATTTAAGGTGAAGTTACCGTTGTCATGTATTAGCATAGTATTACAATTTTGGCTCAGCCACATAAAATTCGTGACAAGGCCATAAATCAACGTCGCGTACGAGAGTGGCAGCTTGTTTTGTGGTCAAAGGTACAAGGTTCTTTTATATTTTAGAAGAAGTTGAAAACCTGCTCTCCAGTCATGTCGAGTGACTCGTAGTCTTATCACAAATGTTATGTGGTTGATTCAAAAGTGACACTACTTTACTAGCCTTTTCCCCCTCGGATTCGCTTGCATATGCACCCTCTCCAATACATCCTCTCACCTCTATCTCCTTCTCCCCACCCTTTCTGCCTCTTCATCTCCGCCTCCTCCCTCTCTATCTCCTCCTCCCCATCTTTCTGATCATATCCTCCCCTCTCTCTGTCCATCTACTCCTCACCCCTCTCTCCCCCCGTCTCTCTCCGTATTTGTCCTTCTCCCTCCCTCTTTGCACATCCCCTTCTCCCCCTCTCCTTGCGATCCACTTGGTCCTTCTCCATACACTTCGTTTCCTCCTCCTCCAACCTATGTCCTATTCATCCTACCATAGCCTCCATCCCTACCCTTCTTCCCCCTTCTCTTTTCATCCTCTCTCTCCCTATAAATCTCTCCATCCAGGATGCTACTACTACTACATGCCTTCCATGCAGGGCAACCTATATACTGGGCGTGGAAATAACATTGTCCATATCTCCGCTTCTGTTTAAGCTAGGAGATTATAAACCCCACAGTGCTGATATTCTTTAAGCCTTCTGGTTCTGTCCCAAATTTAGTTGAAACAGATCCAGGGGGCTGGGAGGAGATACCAGACATAGACACATACAAACAGTCTGCTTTATATATTCCCCTCTCTCTCTCTCTCTCTCTCTCTCTCTCTCTCTCTCTCTCCCTCTCTAAGACCTCTTGTAGCAACTGCCAGTGGAGTTTGCTGAGTACCTCTGTAATGGCCTCGTGTTCATTGAACGATTCCATACCGAACTGCGCTACTCTTCTTTTGATGGTTGGTTTGTGGGGGTTGAAGGAACCAGACTACCTTCATTTGATCTTGTGTATTTCTTGTATTACTATAACTTAGGAAGAGCGTCAGATACACGAGCTCTACTTAAATACAATGGACAAACGCTGTCAGTAGGTACACATCTCAGGAAATGAGTGAGGCGTGTCTGGGATGCTGATATTGTGTTGTACGCATTGTCAGACTGCCACGCGATGTTGCTCGGTAGTGACGGCTGGTGTCAACACAGGACCCGGTGCTGGTGGGACGGCAGGACAGGAGCGGAGTGGCCGGCAGCCGCAGGAAGCGTTATCTGCGGATGGCGGAGCATCGCGCTTCCTGCCAGGATGTTGTTACAGCCCGCCGCTGCCGTCCGCGCCACGCCGGCCAGCTGGCCCGCGCCATCGGGTCGCCCTTTGTCCCACCGCGACATTTAATAATCACACGCTTCACAGAACGGCCCGCAGGCTGGTCGGGATGTGGGAAACGGGAGCTCCATCAGCTGTTCGTAGAATCCACTGCATCGGGCGCCGCGCTCAAGCGAAGCTGCAGCTGGATGCGATTCCCCGCAAGCCACGCTGTGACGTCTGGCGGGTGATACTTCCTAGACCATTGTTAACTCCAACCCCCTTCCCCCTTTCCAGTTCGCAACACGAATGGTGCGCAGAAGAGAACAATTGCTGGCTGGCAAGCCTCTGTACGATCTTGAATCTAAATTTGCCTTCATGGTCTTTTGGTGGAACTTACGCAGGAGGAGCCAGTATATTGGTTGACTCCCCTCAGAATTTTAACATAAACTGCATAGTGATCCACATCACCTTGTTTGTAGTGTCTGCCACTGGAGGTGGCTGAGCATTTCAGTGGCGCTTTCGCGCTAAGTAAACGAAAGCGTGGCGAATGTTTTTCTTGTTTGGATCATATCCATTGCATCTGTTAATCCTATCTCGGGTCAGCCCCCGGTAGCTGAGTGGTCGCCGGCACGGTAGCTCAACGTGCGCGGTCAGAGGGTTAGCTGCCCTCTGCATTAAAAAAACTGAGTGAATGGATCAGCGAAGAACTTGAACGGACGTCATAGGACGTCCGCCCCGAACATATAGAACAAACTATCACGAACAAAATGAGATTAAAAAAAAGAAAATTTGGTCAGCGCAACAGAATGTCACTCCTAAGGGCCCGGGTTCGATTCCCGACTGGGTCGGAGATTTTCGCGGCCCAGGGACTGGGTGTTGTGTTGTCCTAATCATCATCATTTCATCCCCATCGACGCGCAAGTCGCCGAATTGGCGTCAAATCGAAAGACTTGCACCCGGCGAACGGTCTACCCGACAGGAGGCCCTAGTCACACGACATTATATATATTATATCCTATCTGGTAAGGCTGCCAGACTGCCGACCATATCTGTCGAATGAATATTTTGTACGCTACCTCTTTCGTGGATGGAATACACATCCTAAGGATTCTTCCAATGAATCTCGGTCTGGTGTCTCCCATGTCTACGATTAGTTTCTCGTCGACGTCCCGTTTTAAATCACTCAGTACGCTTACTCCAAGATATGCAACGAGTGTGACCGCTTTCAGTGATTGTTCAGCGTGGAGTTTAAGGACAACACATAGGGTTTTAAGTATTTGTAGTTTCCATTTTTCATTTAAAAGCTGAAGTAGTTGGGGCAACCTGGCAAAAGCTAGAAAACAAGTGCTGTCATCTCAGCGGCAAATAATGCGAAAATGACTTTCTCTTTCGATAGCTTACTTACAACTAAGACAATTCTCCTGAGAATTTTGAATTGAAGTTAAGAGTATAGTGCACATTTCTATTTTAATGCTGAAACAGATTTTTCAGAAGCCGGTCACTGTGGCCGAGCGATTCTAGGCGCTTCAGTCAGGAACCGCGCAACTGCTACGGTCGCAGGTTCGAATCCTGCCTCGGGCATGGATGTGTGTGATATCCTTAGGTTAGTTAGGTTTAAGTAGTTCTAAGTCTAGGGGACTGATGATCTCAGATGTTAAGTCCAATAGTGCTTAGAGCCATTGGAACCATAGATTTTTCACAGTTTCGGCAGATTGTCTCATACGGAGATGAAGGACATAACAAAAGGTTTTATTGTTCAGGAGTAGACAATGATCTGCATTTATAAATTCTTGATTAAAGTGAATGTATATGCTGCCTTCCTTAGTTGCTGTGAAAAAAAAAAAATTCCAAGAAGTCGTAAGACTAGTGATGTGGTGACCTACCACCTCTCAATCCTAGATTAGAACATGATTTAGTGCAAAAGTCTCATGGTGTGACACATCTAATGTCTAAAGCACATTACCACAGTTTTCCTTCTTTTTTCCATTCCCTGACCAAACATACACGATTGTTCGTTGCGGCACCTTCTTGTACTGTCAAGAGCAACATCTGTAGTCGTTATGTGCTTAACGTATATTTACTTGTATAAATGCATTTAATTTACGACGTACTCAGCGTGTACTGGAATTCTATTGACGACGGAATACCATTCGTGCCTTTCATTAACTTACACGTCGCAATAAAACGCATAACTCCGTACGTTTACACCCTTTAGGTGTTCTAAATGCGGAAAGGCCAGAGTGTCATACCCACTGAGCGCGAGTTCCACTTAAACAAAAGTACCAAGAACTTTTCCAATATTTCTACTCATTAACACGGAAGGTGGGAGGCTTGTCATCAAATGCTCAAATGTGTGTTGATATCTTATGGGACTTCACTGCTAAGGCCATCAGTCCCTAAGCTTACACACTGCTTAACCTAAATTATCCTAAGGACAAACACATACACCCATGCCCGAGAGAGGACTCGAACCTCCGCCGGGACCAGCCAGTATGTAGACTGCGGGATGGGGGCTTGCACCGCCCTCCTTCCGAACTAGTTCAATAGCTTATCCCTGCATCACGTCGTTCAATCATTGATTGAGTTTCGAGATTTTTTCAACTGAGAAAATTCAGGAAAGAGAGCCACCGTGAAATTACTACCAAAGCAAACGGAGAGCGAAAGGTGGTGCGTGGAGTATCCATAGATCCGCATGATTTTGGTGAAGCTGTTTATCTTACACACCTTCCCAGTTTCGTATGGTGACTGCGATGTATGAATATGGCTTGCAACGTGGAACTGTTGTGGAAGAGGTAAAGCCGAAAATTTATCACATTGTGTCAGACATTTCAACGGAATTATGCGCCTGCCTAAATCTCGAGATTGGTGCTTACAATGAACCGTGGCTGAAAAGCTTCGTAGAATGACCCATCGAAATTGTTTCTGTAGAAACAGCACTTATCTATTCCTCGAGCAAAAATGAGGCTGAGACATTGCAGTAGCTACTGCTGTAGTACGAAACAGCAGATAAAAGAACGCTCCTACAAGTATATCTCGTGTGAGCTTTCACTCTTCCGTTTCACAGCTTACTGTAAATGTTTCAGACTGGGAATGAAGCAACGGAGTAGAATGCTATTTGAGTTCACAGCGAAGAGGAACTAGGGAACAGCCGCATGTCATTTGTGGCTGGAATGGCGCTGAGCGATATGTTCAGCTGGCTAATTGGAAAGGCATTCTTTCCTCATATACTGTGCACGTGTCGGTCCTCCACGAAGAGTGACTGTAGCATCTTATCTGTAAGTATTTAGAACAGATAACTGGGGAATAGGTGTAGGGTGCCGTTCGTGTTGTTGACAGTGACGGGTGAAATCCGGTTTAGGCACACACACTCACACAAAAAAAAAAAATGGTTCAAATGGCTCTGAGCACTATGGGACTTAACATCTGAGGTCATCAGTCCCCTAGAATTTAAAACTAATTAAACCTATCTAACCTAATGACATCACACACATTCATGCCCGAGACAGGATTCAAACCTGTGACTGTAGCAGTCACGCGGTTCCGGACTGAAGCGCCTAGAACCGCTCGGCCACAGCGGCCGGCGATTAGCCACATAGCCTAGCGTGAGCGCATCGTGATTGATGTCCTCATCCATAGTATCATGTACGCAGCAATAACAAGAACTCTGTCCGAATAGGCCTTAAAGTCCCAATGGTACCGACCACCGACAGACCGCCGTGCCATCCTCAGTCCTAAGGCGTCACTGGATGCAGATATGGAGGGGCAGGTGGTCAGCGCAACACTCTCTCGGCCGTTGTCAGTTTTCGTAAGAGGAGTCGTTGCATCTAAATCAAGTAGCTCCTTATTGGCCTCATTAGGGCTTAGTGCATCTTGCTTGCTAAGAGCGCTCAGCAGACTCATATTGCCACACATCCAATTGCCAGCCAAGTCCGACAGCGCTTAACTTCGGTGACCTGACTAGAACTGATGTTACCAAATTAATGAAAATAACATTGGAAAAAAAGGGGGGAGATATTACTGAAACTGTGACGGGCAGAGTTTGTGGTGGTATATGTAGTCGAAGCACTCTTGAGACAAATCACAGCATTTCGTATACAGCAAATGCCTCTATGACATTGTTAACGCCAATCTGGGATCTCACAGGAACGCTCTATACGCCGTAGGAGCATCTGATATATACCATTCCTAGCAAGTCGTGCACAAATCCGTGTCATTGGTTGATAACTTTCATCACATTCATAGTTAGTTAATTATACCATTATTTCTTAAATTCGGTATGTTAGGCTTTAGCTGATACTGAAATGAAGCGATGAAGAGAAAAATTGCACAAAATAGAATATTCTGTAACGTTTCGTGGAAAAAGTCGTTTGATGCTGTAGCCGGCCGGGGTGGCCGAGCGATTCTAGGCGCTACAGTCTGGAACCGCGCGACCGCTACGGTCGCAGGTTCGAATTCTACCTCGGACATCGATGTGTGTGATGTCCTTAGGTTAGTTAGGTTTAAGTAGTCCTAAGTCCTAGGGGACTGATGACCTCAGAAGTTAAGTCCCATAGTGCTCAGAGCCATTTGAACCATTTTTGATGCTGCACCCTCTCTCACACAGCGCTACGCTGATTTACTGGTTTGACCTGATTTGGTGGTACAACACACACTTTAGCTAGCGCTTCACGGCGAAGAACCGTGGCCATCGTTTGTGTGTTTAACCCTGTTGAGCTTTACCTTGTAGTTTCTCTGCAAATACGTCGCCAGCAGCGCGACAACACACAGCGGCTATGACGGGGGACCGGCAAGGTCGACTGGTCAACTGCCAAGCCCTAGTGTTGAATACACGGGCTCTGTTCAAAGATAACGCCCGCGTGATAACGAGTCAAGGCGTCCCGGCTGAAAACGAACTTTCACTCGCCTTGGAATTAGCACCGGGAACTTCCGACCGCTCGATTCTATTTTTATTATTTTGCTGTTAGTTGTTGAAGTCACTCATCACTAATGCCGTGAAACTGAACTGAGGACTTTCGCAAATATTAGGCTTTATGTCGCAAGAATTAGAATTTTGTTGCCCCATTATGACTAATCGTCGAAGATGGAGCGCTTGATTAGCCTGGTAGCCATGTACACTACGCCGTGCACTTCAAAGAAGAATCGTATTTTCAGGTGTAAGTTTGTACACTTCCTTTACAGGTGTCCTCGCAATACGTTACAGCATTTTGCGTGTGCTTTGCTGTGCCATTAGGTTCTGGCCTTCAAACAGTGTACCCATTTCCCATTCTTTACAGATCCGGATAATTCACTTTAAGCTTCCAACAACGGTCACCTATGTCAAGTGACGCTAACAGCCGTAGTCCTGTTTTAGTGTGCGCGGAATGCTAAACAGTGTCCGTTATGCAGAGCTCTTCCGGGGCCAGTACAGAAACGGACGACATTTGTGTTTAGCAGTATAGTTAATTTAACATGTGTGAATTCTGGCGTTATATTTGACAATGTTTTTTGGTTGTTTCCGCTTCATATAATGAATTAATCCCAAATATGGAAACCGTCATATCGTGAAGGAGGGTAGACGTATTATGCGACCTGCTTTATGTAATAGGAACTTTGGTTTGTCAGCGTCAATAAATATTAAAGAAATGGCCTCTTTTCGATAAAAGAAGAAAGTTAAATTAGGATATAACGTCCTGGAGACGGCTAGGACTTTGAGATTGGACACAATCTAACACGGGCAATAAAATCTTCTTTTCGAAAGAACCGTCCTGTTATTTACCTTAAGTGGTTAAGGAAACCAGGGACAGCTTAAATGCCGACCGGGGTGGCCGAGCGGTTCTAGGCGCTACAGTCTGGAACCGCGCGACCGCTACGATCGCAGGTTTGAATCGTGCCTCGGGCGTGGATGTGTGTGATGTCCTTAGGTTAGGTTAGGTTTAAGTAGTTCTATGTTCTATGGGACTGATGACCTCAGCAGTTAAGTCCCATAGTGCTCAGAGCCATTTGCACCATTTGACAGCTTAAATCTATTCGACCGAACAGGGATTCGACCCATTGTCCCCTCGAATGCGAGTGAATATTGTACGCAGCATCGCGTCACCTACCTCGCTTCTTTCTGGTAAAGCTTGATGAGGTTCCTACCGCTTTTCGTGAAATCGCTTTGATGCGGTCAGAACATGTTATTAATGTGGTCCTCATAGAATGTATTTCTTTTTCAACTACAACATTTTTACCTAGTATCAGCAACTGTTTTTCCATTTTCTTATACTCCAGGCAACATGTCTGAACTTAACGAACAGATTCGTGTGCAGGAAAATGTTGTAGAAAGTAGCGCTTAGCATGGGCGTGTAAGAAATTTAATGTAATAGTCGCAACGAGATAATAGAGAACGTACGATATTGCAGCGCCTGTGTCATTCCGAATTACGATTCAATGTTCCTTCGGACGTGCATTCAATAAGCGGAAAATCCAGGCTGGAGACCAGGTCCGGCACAAATTTTCATTGTCGCCATTCCATTTAGCAGATGCTTGTCCATATCCGTGACAGCGAATACATTTCACGAATGGTTCAGACTTCAGACGGGCCTATCGGGACAGACCGGCCGCCGTGTCATCGCCAGCCAATGGCGTCATTTGGATTCATTTGGATGCTAATCGGTGGGCCGTAGGGCCACCACACCGCTCTCCCGGCCGTTGTCATCTTTGCAGCAATCGAAGCAGCTACTTCTCACTCAAGTAGGTTCTTAACTGGCATAAAGAGGGTGAGTGCGCTCCTGTTCAGTCTTCCCAGCAAGGAAAAATTGCTGGGAATAGAACCTCGGTCCTCTGCATGGCAGTCGCCATGTTGAGCACTCAGCTACGGAGACGGACGTGATAGGCATTGCGAGCTATATACAAATTCGGTAATCACTTCTTTTGATTTCCAGTGCAAACTATTGCGAACAGTTTGTATGTTTTTTGCGATAGAGAAAAACTTTGAGCGACAGACAGGCTCGTAAATACTCGAGATTTATGGGAAACACGGAGAGCTCTGTGGTAGGTAAGGGCATTGGTATGTAATATGCGGATGAGGTATTGTTAATGTAGTAAGTCCTTAGAGAACTAAGTAACTATTGCATTCAATGTATTTGCAGATAATATGGCAATTATGTAACTGTTAAAAAATAGCTCTAAGCACTATGGGACTTAACATCTGAGATTATCAGTCCCCTAGACTTAGAACTAAGTAAACCTAACTAACCTAAGGACATCACACACATCCATACCCGAGGCAGGATTCGAACCTGCGACAGTAGCAGCCGCGTGGTTCCGGACTGAAGCGCCACCTATGTAACTGTGTTCGTCGTTGCTTGTACAGGGTACTGTGGTGTTTGTCTTGTTGTAGGTGAGTGTCTGATGATAGTGAAAGACAGAACAAAATTCCGTGTCGAACCATAACCGCAACTGTTCAGTACTGTTGAAATTGCATATCCCTTTTTTTTATTTCGTTCACCTCAATTGCATCTCAAACCACATACCTTTCATGAACTGTAACTAGTCTTACCACACCGTATGAATAATTACGATTAGTAACAAGGTGTGTGGCTTGAGTATGGGCGTGTCAGCCTGAAACTAGTAATAACAGTAGCAAAAATTGTATGCCAGTGCATCTGAGACGAACGAGCTAAAATTAAAAAAAGTAAATCAAATATCCTCAAATCAGATACCACCAAGACTCACTTACGATCTCATTGCACGTAACGTTATGGGATGAACGTGACCTATGGGGTGCACCACCGTATCTCACTTCTTTTCTGATCAATTTTCTGGCGATGGAAATGTGCATAATTATAAGCAGACAACTCAGTTTCGAATGATACGTCCGTTTAATGGTTTCGCCCTGGACAAAGAGTAATTCTGTTCGTGGATTACAGCTAGTGATTAAATGAACGGTGTTGCTTAGTTTCGTTGTGGTCTTCAGTTCGGAGAGTGGTTCAAATGGTTCAAATGGCTCTGAGCACTATGGGACTTAACATCTATGGTCATCAGTCCCCTAGAACTTAGAACTACTTAAACCTAACTAACCTAAGGACAGCACACAACACCCAGCCATCACGAGGCAGAGAAAATCCCTGACCCCGCCGGGTATCGAACCCGGGAACCCGGGCGTGGGAAGCGAGAACGCTACCGCACGATCGGAGAGTGGTTTGATGCAGCTCTCTATGCTACTCTATTCTATGCAAACCTCTTCATCTCCGAATAACTACTGTCGGCCGGTGTGGCCGTGCGGTTCTAGGCCCCTCAGTCTGGAACCGTCTGACCGCTACGGTCGCGGATTCGAATCCTGCCTCGGGCATGGATGTGTGTGATGTCCTTAGGTTAGTCAGGTTTAAGTAGTTCTAAGTACTAGGGGACTGATGACCACAGATGTTAAGTCCCATAGTGCTCAGAGCCATTTTGAACCGAATAACTGCAGCAACAAACATCCTTGTGAATCTGCTTACTGTATTCATTTGTCGGTCTCCTTCTACGATTTTTACCCTCCACAGTTCCCTGCAGTACTAAATTGGTGATCCCTTGATGTCTCAGGATGTGCCCTATCAACCGACCCCTTCTTTTAGTCACGATCTGCCACAATGGAGCGAAACAGGAGAGTGTCGTAGGGTATTATATTTAGATGGCTGCCACTTGCTTGGCGTGGAGGGCAGCAAACGCGCCCGCCCCGGCGGCCAGCAACACGAGACGGACGGATGGCGGCGCCAGCCCTTTCACAAGCCAAGCTTGCTCAACGCCCGGTCAGTTCCTGCTGCGCCCCTCGCCACATCCGCCGCAGAATAACACTGGCCTCCTTCGGTCGCTTTGCAGCCTGCTATCTCATGGCCACGGGTTGGCAATTGTGTTGCTTCAAAAGTCAGTTATTATCGAATAATGTGGTTACTTGTCCTTTCGTTGCCTGAGTCCCTCTCTGGTTGGTTGGCTGAAGATGAGAACGTTTACTCGTGCCTTAGCGTTACGCCGTCAAGTTTTCTAAACTGTATCCCACTTGGCTACTTCAGTTTTCCTGTTTCCCTTTAAAGAGCTAGTATACATGATACTGATTCTCATTACACTTCTTGCAACAAATTTTGCAGTATGCAGGGTGTTAGAGTTATGAGTGCAGATATTGTGATAATTTGCACCTTAATATGTACCGATTTCATTATGTTCGTTGTTCGAGCGGTTCTAGGCGCTTCAGTCTGGAGCCGCGCGACCGCTACGTCGCAGGTTCGAATCCTGCCTCGGGCATAGATGTGTGTGGCAACGGCCTTGCCGCAGTGGGTACACGTACACCGGTTCCCGTCAGATCACCGAAGTTAAGCACTATCGGGCGTGGCCAGCACTTGGATTGGTGACCATCTGGCCGCCATGCGCTGTTGCCATTTTTCGGGGTGCACTCAGCCTCGTGATGCCAATTGAGGAGCTACTCGACCGAATAGTAGCGACTCCGGTCAAAGAAAACCATCATAACGACCGGGAGAGCGGTGTGCTGACCACACGCCCCTCCTATCCACATCCTCAGTTGAGGATGACACGGCGGTCAGATGGTCCCGGTGGGCCACTTGTGGCCTGAAGACGGAGTGCATAGATGTGTGTGATGTCCTTAGGTTAGTTAGGTTTAAGTAGTTTTAAGTTCTAGGGGACTGATGACCCTAGAAGTTAAGTCCCATAGTGCTCAGAGCCATTTGAACCATTTTTTTGTTCGTTGTTTTTTTTCCGCGTCTAACAGTCTTGCCGCAAACACGACATAGAACTTACTACCTGGTATTTTCTGCACGATCGTAACTGCACCACTATATGGACTACAGCGGTCAGTATAGACTAATCGTTTTTTGTACATGCGTCCACTCTTCAACATTTAACCTGCTGCCCAATAGAAAATAAGTATTAATGACTTGCTCTTGCCACATGTAGTTGGAGCTACTAACTGGCCTAAAGTACCTAACAGCTATAATGAAAACGATCGCATGGCATTTATTGGCCGGGATATCCCCTTCGGGGTTCGGCCGCCGTATTGCAAGTCTTTTTAGTTGACGCCACTTCGGCGACTTGCGTGTCAGTGATGATGAAAATGATGATGAAGGACAACACACAACAGCCAGTCCCCCGCCGGGAGCAGAGGTTGAAAGCTCGCTTCAGTTGTAAATTACTTTATTTTCGCACGACCGGTTTCGGACTGTTATAAGCCCATCCTCAGGTGTCGTACCGGAAATAGTAAAAGACGGGAGATAATTTTTACACGCTGCAAAACACATAAAAAACAAAAACAAAAATTTCTGAAAAGTTTTAAAAAACATGTTGAAACCGCCTGTCGGGCTAGGTGTTATGAAATCTATGTCAATGCGCAAGTGGCACCAGACAGTATTACGGACGACTGCCTGGGTAGGGAATGTATACAAATGATATGACGACACTTAACGCTGTGCTGTGGTCCCCGAGCGCCGCGTGTACCATGAGCGGTGTGCTTTTTTTTCTTTCTTTTTTTATCATGGGACTTAACTGCTAAGGTCATCAGTCCCTAAGCTTACACGCTACTTAACCTAAATTATCCTAAGGACAAACACACACACACATGCCCGAGGGAGGATTCGAACCTCCCCCGGACCAGCCGCACAGTCCATGACTGCAGCGCCTGAGACCGCTCGGCTAATCCCTCACGGCGGAACGGTGTGCTTCCTTTGAGCGCAGAACAGGGAGTAGCGGATGCGAACGAGGAGGCAAATTGGTAAACCACAGTGGCAAAAGTGCTGCCATCTATTGACTGAGAGAAGAACTCGGGGCCAATAGCCCGGCCGTTCACAATTTGAATTTAGTGGTTTACAGTTAAAATGAAGAAAAAACAAAAAAAATTACATAAAAATACACGATATAAGCTTATAGTGCATTATGCGTAGTAATTCCTGCCGGGAATTGAACCCGGGTCCCCTTGCGTGGTACGCGGTAATCCTACCGCTGCGCTACGATGGCGGACACAGCTATAATTATTAACCTGTTTCTTAATAAAGTAAATTTTTGAATCCGTGTTAGTAATAGAGGGAAGCGAGGGAAGCGTATAAATTGCAGGGCGAGACAAAAACTTGAATGCCGTAAGCAGGCTGGAATGGATGTAGATTGAAGTAGTCGCTCAGAGATGAAGAGGCTTGTACAAGATAGACTTAGCGAGGAGAGCTGCACCAGACTAGTCTTCAGTCTGAAAACCGTGAAATTCGCTGTAAAATCAAAGTGGAGCTCCGAGTTTTCCTCGGTAGACGAAGTTGTCGCCTTTTCCTGACAGTGTTTCCCCGATGGCTGAGTGACTATTGTGACTAGCTATTGTACAGTCGGCAACCGGACCTCCGCTGCCGTCTTCGCCGCCACGGGACTGGATTTTCGCGAGAAGACGTGTCGGCTGTGGCGCGTGACTAACAGCCAATTACAGGCGGCGTCTCCCGTGGAAACCGCGCGCCCTAATACGCTCTCCCAGTGAAAGCAAATCACCGCGTTCTCTCGCCACTAAGTCTGACGTGGAAACCACACCAGCCGCTCGCGTAGCTGGAAGTGCTTTAGGCGCGCAAGTAGGCGCCGCCCTAATCAGCTCCAACTGCGCCATTTCACTTCATTTGCGAGGGTCGTTCAGTAAGTAATTCCCCACTTTTTTTTCTCAGCACATATTTATTGTTAAGAGTCAGAATTTAGTGACAATATACATCAATATATCGTGTCCATGACCTATTTTTTTTCTACGTAGTCTCCATCACGTTCTATGGCTGTGCGCCAACGTTGTGGAAGAGCATGTATTCCCTACTGGTAAAAGCTCTTGTCCTGTAGGCGTGACCATGTTTTCATTGCATGACTGACACACTCGCCATATGTTTCCCGTAGAGAATCTTTAAGCTCGAACAATTCAGATGAAATAGCCTTTCTTTGAATCTTGCGGTCCGCTGTGAGCATTCGTGGAACCCATCATGAGCGCCTCTTTGAATATCCGAGACTCTCGATCATTGCAGACGCACTTCCAATGCTTACCGAACTGTAGAGCCAATTGTTGAGTTGTGATGCGCCGGTCGGCACGAATTATGGCATCCAGAAGATTCAGCATGTCTGGAGCAGTGGCTGTGACAGGACGTCCCGAGCGTGGCTGATCATGGAGCTCTGTTTCGGCATTTCCTGAGGCTGTAACTTTCTTTACCCATTGCCCAGCTGTACTCCTGTCAACTGCAGCATCGCCATACACTGCACACAAACGTTTACAGATGTTCACCACGGTTCCTTTTTCTGCACGCAAGAATTCAATAACAGCACGCTTCTTGTAACGTGAGTCGTATGTAGACGGCATTTTGACGCTGTACTACGGCCCTGCCATCATCTAGAACGCTTCGTAACTTCACCGTCGCACAGAACAAACATCAAATGTGAAGCACCAAAAATGAGGTTTGTCTAAGTATATTAATGGCGGTTTTTAAAAATGTGGGGCATTATTTACTGAACGACCCTCGTAATTCATTTATACAGCCTGAAATACTGCTATGTAGGCGGGCTCCCTCAGCCCGGGTTATAACTGCTGCTTTGCAAACCATAGATCTCACCTCTTTAGTGGACGTAGGCTTTAAGTGTGCCATTCTGTGTATGCACTGTTTATATACACAGCTACAAACTTGTTCCCCAAGCCATTTAGCGTGTTACCATACAGTCCTATTGTACTCACGTATGACTCAGTGGCTATTGGGCTCGATCTAAAATCGATCCTACGGTCTTCTTCTCTCAGTTATCACCAATTTCAAGTCTAATAGGCACTTTTGCAGTTGCTCCATGGCTCACAATTACCCGTTGTGGGTGGCTGAGGTAGTGAGTTCAGACGTCGGAGGAAAGCAGGATCCTCCTATAGGACAATGCCTAGTAAAATCCTGTACGGTGTTCCAAGCAACCATCGGCTTGACGACAGCTTTACTTTACTATGTATCGAGCGACCTTTCTTGTAGAAAAACCAGATGTGAGCAATAGAAAAGAATTAATCATGCATTTTCATTTTACTGTAGAAACTCGGTCTTGGTGATCTAGTGGTGCCGGCCGCGGGGGCCGTGCGGTTCTGGCGCTGCAGTCCGGAACCGCGGGACTGCTACGGTCGCAGGTTCGAATCCTGCCTCGGGCATGGGTGTGTGTGATGTCCTTAGGTTAGTTAGGTTTAAGTAGTTCTAAGTTCTAGGGGACTTATGATCTAAGATGTTGAGTCCCATAGTGCTCAGAGCCATTTGAACCATTTTTTTATCTAGTGGTGCCGGCTCGGTAACTCAGCGTGTTCGGTCAGAGACCTGGCTGCTCTCTGTTATTAAAAAATAAAATAAAATAAAATAAACTGAGTGAAGGGACCAACGATGAACTTCAATGGGTGTCATGTGACGTCCGTCACTACCTAATGCAACGAACAATAACGGACAAAACGGGGAGAAAAGAAAAAAATGTGGTAAAGTACGTGCCTGGAAACCGAGAAGTCACTGGATGTAATCCCGGTCGGACGGCGAAAATTTTGCGTGCTTGTAATCTACCCTTCACCAAGTTGCCTGGAACGACTCGTGTTCGGGTCCACGTTAAACTGTAGGTCTCCTTTTCCCAGTAGGATAAATGGGGTAGGTAAGGGACGCGGAAGTCGCCGAAGTGGCTTACAGCTGAAACAGTTGCACCCGTCCTGGGAGACACACGAAATTTATTATTTTGGACACAGACATGTAATATGATAACAAAAATAATCGTTTTTGGCCTTACGCTGGATACGTTACGTCGTAGGCAGAAGTTGGGGAACCTAGTGATCACAATAAATGAAGCCTCGGACGTATAGTATTTGAAGGTGGCCAACGTTTGGGCTAACCACCTATGTATGATTGTTATTATACTACCTGGTGCAGAATTTGAAGGTGGCCAACGTTTGGCCGAACTAGCTGTGATGAGTGTTATTATACTACCTGAAGCTGTAAAGTTTGAAAAAAAAACTTTTTTGTCTCTATGTCTCGGTATGTGTCTGAATCTCCCCCGTCTCATTTTCATAGTATCTCCGCACTATGTGACGGAGCTCACAGAATGTTACGTAGTCTTCTTCGAATGCAGGTTATCTAAATTTACTCGAAAGGACATCGCTAGAATAACGGTGCCAATCTTCCAGAGACTCACAGTTTAATTTCCCGGGGATCTCCGTTACACTCTTACATGGACCTCTACTGACCTGTTATAATCCTAGCAGCGCTGCCCAGGTTCTTCGGTCTCTGTGGTTGATGTCTACGCGATAAAGAACTGAAAGTTTGAAGCAGTACTCAGAACTGGACCGAGTAGTATACTGAATACTTGCAGATTAACCGCACTTTCTCATAATCCCCCTCCCCCCCCCCCCCCCACCCCAACAAATATTATTCTCTCCCTGCAACTGATTCCATATCTGCATCCCGTTTTATATTGCCGTGTTGCATTACGTCTAGATATTTAAACAACGTGACAGATTTCAGACCTTTACCGCCAATACTCTATTACAATCGGATTCTGTTGGAATCTTTTTCTTTGTTATCTACTTTAGCTTGCATGCTTCCCGATTTTTGAGCTACCCTTCAGAACTTAAGGTATATTATGCAACAGCGCATAATTGGCAGTCTGTGTGGTTTCCAGTTTTATAGCAATCAAGGCGGTAATGGCAACAGACTCGCTTTCAGGAGGACTGGGGTTCACCATCTCGCCATTCACGTCTAGATTTTGCGCTGTTTCCTTCCTCCGTTCGTTTGAAATCCGACGTTAAGTCCTGATCTTTCCTCTTCTCTTTCGAGCTGTGTGTCAGGTATATGACTCAATTGAAGAACTGAAGTGAGTTTTTGTAGGTACATACCATATGTTCAAAAATGACAGAGATATCAGTACAGGTGTGCTGCCTGTAAGCTCGAGTGACCTAAGAGGGAAAGTAAAGTCTGTAGTGCCTCTGGCGTGACTAAGGAGAATGCAGCCTTTCGTCGGTGCGGCACTAGCAGGGGGAGGGTGGCGGGCCCATTGCCCCGGCAGGCTTTTATCCCCGGGATTGTCCACGGCATTCAGTTTGATAGCTGGACCTGGAGCCGTCTTGGAGGAACTGGAAGGAGGAAAAGTCCCCACCCCTGCCCTGGACTAGACCTGTGATCTCCAGAATCAGAGTCTAGCGCTATACCCAGTTGGCCACCAATGTCACTACCGAGTGTCTTAAAGCTAAATCAAATGAAAAAAGAAATCTAAGGGGATAAGGCATTAAAACTATTTATCATAAACCCTTTCGCCTAGCCGGACGGAATGGCCGAGCGGTTCTAGGCGCTACAGTCTGGAACCGCGCGACCGCTACGGTCGCAGGTTCGAATCCTGCCTCGGGCATGAATGTGTGTGATGTCCTTAGGTTAGTTAGGTTTAAGTAGTTCTAAATTCTAGGGGACTGATGACCTCAGAAGTTGTCCTATAGAGCTCAGAGCCATTTTTGAACCTTTCGCCTATTTGCAATTTGAGGGTACAGTTTCATACAATATTTCTTAACAGGGAAAACAACAAGCAATAATGTGCTAATTTTCTACTCAATTTAAAGCAGTACTTCGATTGCCGGTTTCGTCTTCAGATTGCCGAGTTCACGCATCACATAATATCATGGACGATGGTATCCAAATATGCACTAGGTTGCAAATGTCTTTGAATACAAAATTCTATAAAATTGCGCTATGGCGTAGTCATTAGATACTTAAATGTCAGACTGTACTCTATAACAGAGCTTCAACTCATTCGTTATACCATGATGTCACTTGTATGTACTTGTTTTTGCCGGCCGAAGTGGCCGTGCGGTTCTAGGCGCTGTAGTCTGGAACCGCGAGACCGCTACGGTCGCAGGTCCTCCCTCGGGCATGGATGTGTGTGATGTCCTTAGGTTAGTTAGGTTTAACTAGTTCAAGTTCTGGGGGACTAATGACCTCAAAAGTTGAGTCCCATAGTGCTCAGAACCATTTGAACCATTTTTCTTGTACTTGTTTTTGATAACTAAAAGTAGTTGGTAGGTATTACTCTTGTATCGAGTGCTGCAATATCGGCGAACATCGAAGTTGCCTCACTACATTGGAGTTTAATCTGTGATAAGTTTTTCATGAAAACTGTACTCTGTATATGTGAACTGATTCTAGGTAGCAGTTGGTATGTATTACTCTTGTATCGAGTGCTACAATTTCGGCGAACATCGAAGTTGCCTCACCACATTGGAGTTTAATCTATGATAAGTTTTTCATGAAAACTGTACTCTGTATATGTGAACTGATTTTAGGTATTAAGTAAATAACCCTGTAGTGCTACAGCGAAAATCTGTTGCTCTTGGAATATTAATCACTTTGTGATAAAACTAATAGCAGATAAAAGAGCCCATTCTGTGCGGACGCAGTGTGAGGTTTCTGATAAGGCTGTAATGATACGTGATGCCCACTACTCGCCATTCAGACTATCGTCATCGAGTTATTTACTTATGACAAAGAATTAGACTACGAACTGATAAAGCGACATTAGTCACCTGTGTGGGTAACCGATATTTAACTATCAGCCAGCCGCAGTGGCCGAGCGGTTCTAGGCGCTTCAGTCTGGAACCGTGCGACCGCTACGGTCGCAGGTTCGAATCTTGCCTTGGGCATGGATGTGTGTGATGTCCTTAGGTTACTTAGGTTTAAGTAGTTCTAAGTTCTAGGGGACTGATGACCTGAGATGTTAAGTCCCATCGTGCTCCGAGCCATTTCAACCTTTTTTTTAACTATCAAACGTGTCATGAAACCACTGGGAAGTCTATTTAAACCAATACGATAGAGGAGAACACGGTACACTGATTATAATCTGAGCATTACCAACACCGTCTTACCTTATAGCTAGGAAGAAAGAAAACCTTTCTTACCCGCCACACAAAGCAATTTTTTTAAAGTGTTACCCTCGAAGAATAACCAACACAAAAAACACAAAGGTTTTGAGCTCTTTTAAAAATTTCTATTGACAGAAACTCCATTACCTACCACGCAATGTAAAACGAAAGAAATAGCCTGTCGCCTTACTGATTGAACCACCGTTCGAGTAGCTGGAAAAAAAAAAAATGGTTCAAATGGCTCTGAGCACTATGGGACTTAACATCGATGGTCATCAGTCTCCTAGAACTTAGAACTACTTAAACCTAACTAACCTAAGGACAGCACACAACACCCAGCCATCACGAGGCAGAGAAAATCCCTGACCCCGCCGGGAATTGAACCCGGGAACCCGGGCGTGGGAAGCGAGAACGCTACCGCACGACCACGAGATGCGGGCGTAGCTGGAAATGATTTGGGGAATCTGCTCCTAACAGTCACTATGAGATCTTCACCTCATTTTCTGATGCCTCTAAATTCGCCTTTCCGTCGCTTTTTGTTATTCCCAAAATGATTTTACTGTTCCTTGACTAATATTTTTTGGCGGTTTTCGTGTTTGTGTAGCTGTCGTGGATTAGCATCTACAGTCCACTCTGCTTATTTACCTTTGGATACTTCAATGAAACCGATTTATTTGTCTGGACTAGTCTCAATCTCTGATAAAGAATTCCGCCGTTCGATGGAACACTTGTTGACCGCAACCGAGAAACAAAACGGTATGTGTTGAACGTAGTACCGTGTGAGAGCGCGTCATCATTGTGGTACATTAGAGGCGGCGTGTAATGATCTACAGTAAGGAAACGTGATGAAAAGAACATTTACTTATCGATACATTCCCGCACGTATTGCAGTGAAGACGACCCCGAGCTGTACCTGCTATGAATAATATACATTGTATTTGTTTTGCTTTTGGAGTTGTAGTATCGTAGAAAACAGTTGTGGCCTCTGTTCGTAGAATGTACGGGGTTGCCTTCTTTCCTATCCCATGTCTAGCACACCGCTTCATTTCGATATCAGAACTGATGGACTTAGCTACATAGACTTCCGCGGCGGTGTCATGATGATTAAAACCCTTCTGAGTGTTGTAGCGCATCATTGAATTAAATACTTTAATTACAACAGTGTGACAACGGCTTTCCTCAGAACAAGACTCGCAGTCTCGCCCTCGAGGAAGACCGTTGATTTTACAGTTTATAATTAAAGTATTTTGTGCAAAGTCGTGGTACAATACCCAGAAGAATTCTAATTACAGTGCTCGAGTTGTTAATCAACATTTCATAGGCGCACAGCACACTCATACGTTTCGGCGCACGTTTTTGAAATAGAGCCGTTACCAGGACATTGACGACTGAAGACTCATTACCGGGCTGTTTCGGGGTAAACTAGGGAAACAGAACAAAATGGGACTCGAGCGCAGTTAAGGGCAAACTACCTGCTAGTCTTCCACCTTAGCCGGTTACGCTAAGGCTGCTGTGCGGCTCCTGGCGCTCTGGTAAGATATGGAACAAGCTCCGTAAAACTTTGAATCTCGATTTCTCACTAATCGTTCCCAAGCACGTCGTACTAGAGCAGTATTCGTTGCTTCTAAGTAACGAGAAATATCGGAAATGAGATCAGCGATAAACTTAACAATAAAATTGGGGACGACGGAGTAGACGAAGTGAAGGAGTTCTTATGCCTCAGAAGCAAAATAACAAAACGACGAAGCAAGGAGGACAAAATCCCGATCTCTGTCTTCCTGTACAGTTTTCACCCTGTACAGCTCCCTCTAGTACCATGGAAGTCACTCCCTGGTGTCTTAACAGATGTCCTATTATCCTGTCCCTTCTTATTGTCAGTGTTTTCCACACATTCATTTCCTCACCGATTCTGCGGAGAGTCTCCTCGTTCCTTACCTCATTAGTCCACTTAATTTGCAGTATTCCTCAGTAGTACCACATCTCAGGTGCTTGTGTTCTCTTCTTTTCCGGTTTTCTCACAGTCGATGTTTCACTACCATACAACGCTGTGCTCCAAACGTACAAATTTCGTCCTCAAATTAAGACTTATGTTTAAAACAAGCCTTTCTTTGTCAGAGCTAGTCTGCATTTGATGTCCTCCTCGCTCCGTCCACTATGGGTAATTTTGCTGCCTAGATAGCACAATTCCGTAACTTCACCCATTTCGTGATCCTCAAATCTGATGTTAAGCTTCTCGCTGTTCTCATTTCTGCTACTTATCGTTACTTTCGTCTTTCTTCGATTTACTCTCAGTCCATATTCTTCACTCATTACACTGTTCATTCCACTCAACAGATTCTGTAATTCTTCTTCACTTCATTGAGGATACCAATGTCATCAGCGAATCTTAATACTGTTATCCTTTCACCTCAAATTTTAATCTCACTGTTGGACCTTTTTCTTATTTCTGTCATTACTTCTTCACTGTGTAGACTGAAGAGTACGCCCTTTTTAATCCGAGCTCTTCGTTCTTGGTCTTCCATTCTTATTGTTCCATCTTGTCCTTGTACGTATTGTATATTATACGTTTTTCCCTGTAGCTTACCCCTATTTTTCTCTGGATTTCGAACATCTTGCACCATTTTACATTGCCGAACGCTTTCTCCAAGGTGACAAATCATATGACCGTGTCTTGATTTTTCTTGTGTCTTGCTTCCATTATCAACCGCAACGTCAGAATTGCCTCTCGGGTGCCTTTACCTTTCGTAAAGCCAAACTGATCGTCATGTGAGAGATCCTCAGTTTTCTTTTCCCTTCTTCTGTATATTATTCTTGGAAATTAGGTAGATTGATAAGAAATTGGGAGCTTCTCCACAGAATCGACGAGTAGTGAAACGCTGACAAGAGGTAGAGACAGTATGAGAGAGCAAGTGTTAAGGCGTCAGGAAATAACTTTCACGGTCTCGAGGGAGCTTTAGTGGTTAAAAACTACAGCGGAAGACAGAGGCTGGAACATATCCAGTAAATAGATGAGTTTGGATGCCTACTGTTGTACGGAAAGGAAGCCGTGGCGGGTTGCATCAGACCATCGTTGGGACTAATGCATCGCTTGTAAGTCACAGCTAGCAGCATGCCTGCTGAGGGTCCCGGACAGGACTTGGCGGGCAGTAGAGGTGGCACTGCCCGGCTAGCCGCAGTCAATGCCCGCACGGCTCTGCGGCAGATATGACCGGAAAAGTCCCGCTGCTGCTTTTGGGCATGGCGCAAGCCACAAGGGACAGCTCGCCGCCGCGTCGCCACTGCCGCCGCCACCGCCGCCCTGTCAAGGAAGCGGAAGCGGACGTCGATAACCACCAGGCAATCGACGCCGCCCTCTGCGTCACGCTTGGTTGCTACTCCTTCCCCCTCTGCGCTGCAGTCATCGGAAACAACAAGAAGAAATCATGTCCTCATAAAGGCACTCGAACTGTTTTTGTTACTTCTATTTTATTTTCAAATCGCTAATCAGGCCCATTGGGACGGCGATAAACCCCTCTTGTATAAATGGAATGATACTGCGACTAGTCGAAGACTTGAAGAAAATAGATACCAACAGCCATAATTTTATGTAATTAGCAGTTCCGGCGCCTCATTGGCTTATATTGTCGTTAGAGGTGCGAAGGGTCCACTATGACAGTACAACCGCCTAGATGACTTACGTGGCTTCGTGTGTAGGGACCTGAATATGGTGCTAACGTAGTACGGAACTGGCAGTTAAATAAAATTGTTGCCGCGCGGGGTTAGCCGAGCGGTCTAAGGCGCTGCAGTCATGGACTGTGCGGCTGGTCCCGGCGGAGGTTCGAGTCCTCCCTCGGGCATGGGTGTGTGTTTTGTCCTTAGGATAATTTAGGTTAAGTAGTGTGTGAGCTTAGGGACTGATGATCTTAGCAGTTAAGTCCCATAAGATTTCACACACATTTGAACATTTTTTTGAAATAAAATTATTAAATAAAATGACCGTAAGTTTAAAAATTTCGTTTTGGAACACCAACGGCGGAAGGCCCACAATAACTTGCAAAATCTTTCAGAGGAAATTACAATAACCTTTCAAGAGCAGAAGGCGACAATGTTCGGACTTGAAGGAAACTCTGAGAACATGTTTCCAGGGCTGGAGGACCACAACTAACCTTGGCAAATTAAAAATATAGAATACAGTTAAATTACAACAACATTAACACTGCCAAATTATTAAATAAAATGACGGCTGTTGGTGTCTATTTTGTTCGACTGATAAATTTTGTTTGGCTTCACGAAGAATGTTCAGATTCCTCTTTTATCAGCTCGCTGTGTTTTTAGCACGTAGTTCACGTAACCATTATTCACAAATTGGTAGTTGCCCACCTCAAAAATCTCAAACCTCAGTAAAGACTATTCGCTCATGTGCATCTCTTTGTCGTTTCGCTATTTTATCACATTTTTTTATTTTGAAAAATTGGAGAGAGTTTATACTTGATCCAAGAAACGATTTATTTACTACTATCTAAATGGTAGCCCTAACACTTTCCTCATGTGATGTGGCAATTTCGAATCGATGGCCATTTTAAAGTGAATCATTAGTATCCTATGTCTGCCCCCGGTAGCTGAGTGGTCAGCGCACGGAATGTCAATCTTAAGGGCCCGGGTTCGATTCCCGGCTGGGTCGGAGATTTTCTCCGATCAGGGGCTTGGGTGTTGTGTTGTCCTAATCATCATTTCATCCCCATCGACGCGCAAGTCGCCGGAGTGGCGTCAAATCGGGACTTGCACCCGGCGAACGGTCTACTCGACGGGAGGCCCTGATCACACGACTTGGCAACTTGCATTAGTATCCTATGGTAATGAGTCCACATGAATGCTGTAGAACATGTCAGGAACACCAGATTTGGCCACACAGCGAACATAACGTCAACACAATTTATATGGTATGTCTAGCTACTATTAGCTGCCTATTCATTATCAATCCGTCTCGTAAACATGGCACAGCTCGACATTTTTTATCGCTGGCACAAAATGAAGTGTCTACTTTTCTTTTACCCAAACATGATACAACACTTCGTGGACTTTTTTATTATCCTGCTTCATATAACGCTACAGTAACACACGAGCTACTTGCAGCCATTTTATGTATTTTTAGAAATTGATAAACTGTCAAATGGAAGTGTGCGACTTCATAAATAAAATTAGGAAAAAAAATGCAGTGTCATTTATTGCAAGTATAGCCGGTTTCGGCCGCTAGTAGTCGGCCGTCTCCGCATAACGCACCATCGGGCTGATAATGATGACGCTTGGAACAGCTGTGCTGACAACAGTCGCAATACTGTTCTCATGAGAATTTATTACGTTACGATCACTTAAAAATATGTAATATTCATATTACCTGTTTCGGAACCAAGTTGCCATCTTTAGGTGTCATTGATCAACCTAAAATTATTGCCCATATATATATAATGGTTACTGTAGGCACTCTGAACTTCACAAAGTCTAAAATATCTCAATAAATGTGCATCATATTGTCACGTTGAGTATTCGTGATAATATAGAATACAATGTCTGTGTAATAAGTAAAATGTCGCCAGTGTAAAGAAAACGGCAGCACCAAAAACTGTGACAACCTACAAATATTATGTTACATTGACACTATCAGTACAAAACAACTGGTACCGTTATGTGAAATGGACTAGTAAAAAATAAACCATTGACGATAACACACAAAAATAGCGGAAATATGTGTAGGATTAACAAATATGCATACCGTGCATAATGAAGGGGTTTTCTCCAGATTCCCTTCGTAAGCGCGGGAATTGATAAACTCTACAGTACCCAAAAGATAATTATTGTTTTTTGCTTTAAATTAGAAATATTTTTAGTCCGTGGGTCACTTCCCATAGTTTTATACGACTATAGACATGATATATATAATTGAACGTTGCATGTCTGACCTTTTCTATTTGGGAATGTTTCTTGTTTGGATTTTCTTACGTAAGCCTCGTTATCGTAGTCTATGTTAAATACGTTGTGCAGATTCAGTCTCTCTTTTCGTTACACTTCAACGAGCAACTATTTACCTAGTTTAAAGCAATACATTCAGTTGCATTCAGAGACACTTGCTTTATAACCTAGCTACTTGTATAATGGCTAGTTTTAGCTTTTTTAAAACAGTTTTTTTTCATCTGCCAAAGATGGGATTTATTAGTCCATGGTGCTGCTGGGCTAATAAATCAGGCTTGCATTTGGAGTAAGCATTTAACCGACAATAAACTCCAATCTACACTCGCAAAGAGGCAAATATGGGCCGAGTATTTCCACCATACACGCGAGGAGTGCTCGGAACAGAGACTTTAAAATACAATACTATCGCCGGGCAGCTGAAACATGTCACTTCACGGTCACTCCCCAAGCGCCGTAGAGTTGGTATAACTAACAAGTGAGGAACGGGAAGCGCCGCGTCTACTGAGCCAATAACAGCACCGAACAAAAGCCGGTTCCGGCGTCGAATTATTACGGAGGACGCTTGAGTTTTACGAGCAAGAACAAGAATTTGTTTCTGTTCATGGGCATGTGTCGATTCCTGCTGATAAAGTTTTAGAGCGTGCCTCGAAAACTCTAGGACTCACTGAAAGAACGGTTATAAGGAAAGGGCTGCTACTTCAAGACTTACTAGACAGTGAAATAAACAGTGTGGAAGAAAGCCCCTGTGGAAGAAACTGTGTTTTTAGGTGCTCCGGGCAAGAAAAAGAAGCAGCCTCGTCCTATTACAGATATTGATTCTTTCCAATCCGATGCAATTCGTCGGCACATATAAATACTGTAAAAGGAAAGAATACCCCACAATAGTGAAGTTGCTAATTTCTTTAAAAGAAAGTGAACTTTTCTGAGGGGGGAAAACGTCACTTAAGATGATACTAAAAAGTATGGGCTTCCGTTTTAAAAAGTTAGGTGGACGAAAACTGTTACTAGAAAAATCTCATGTCGTTACAGCTCGTACCATTTTCTTCCACAAAATTGTAGGAAAGGACATACTCCCAGTCATATGGTTGGACGAAACCTGGGTCAACGCTGGAGAATCAATTGAAAAATGCTGGACAGATGATACTCCGAATAGCAGCGGTCATTAGCCAACAGGAGGAAGATCACGATTAATTGTGGTCCATGCAGGATCTTCAAACGGCTTTGTGCCTGAAGGACCTCTAATTTTTCGATCGGAAAAAAACCGGTGACTATCATGAGGATATGGACCACCCATGGTTTCTACACTGGCTTAAAAATTTGTTGCTCCAGTATATGAAAAACGTTGTCTGTCAAGCATCTCACAGCTGATTGTAGAACGAAGTCGCACATACAAATTTGTAACAGTCACTGTAGTCCTCTCAGGATACAAAAGTCTCCATTTCTTGTCTCTGCATATACTAAGGCACCACAGATCATTTCGTTGCCGCGCAAAGTGCAGAAACAGAGAAAACGCGCAAAGCGCAGTGTGCAGAGCAAGCTAACGAGTCTCGGAGACGCAGGGAAAGTCTGCTCAGGACATGCGAGAGTGGCCAGTGCCCTCTCTCGAAAGCTTAGTCCGTGACTCTGCGCCCTCATCCATACGATACGAGAAGGTACTCGCTCCTACATTCAAGGGCTACTCTCTCCAAGTAGTCGCCACCACGCTCCATGAACGTAATGTGAGGTCTCCCACTCGCTAGAGAAGTTCACAGCTTGAGCCTGAAATGTAGGAGGAGGAGGAGGAAATTAGTGTTTAACCTCCCGTCGACAACGAGGTCATTAGGGACGGAGCAGAAGTTCGGTTTGGGGAAAGATGGAGAAGGAAAGCTATAGTGCCCTTTCGAAGGAACCATCGCGGCATTTGCCTCAAGCAATTTAGGGAAATCGCGGAGAACCTAAATCAGGATGGCCAGATGCGGGTTTGAACCGTCGTCCTCCCGAATGAGAATCCAGTGTGCTAACCACTGCGCTACCCCGTTCGGTTTGTAAATGTCTTGCAATCTTACTCGTGGCCCGAGTTAGTCCAGTACATGTTCAGGCTAGCCCCGAAATTCTTTGAGCAAACTTACTTGTGCGCTTTCACACGTGTGGCGTTGCTGTTGCGTATTTTTCTATAAAACGTGGCATTAACGGAACGTTGAAACTGATTATGGACACTTCATACAAATAGGAGATGCCGTTATATTTTATGGTTACCATAATAACAAAAGTTTACTAAGCCAGTCGACATCGAATAACTAATAACTGCCGGCCGCGGTGGTCTAGTGGTTCTAGGCGCGCAGTCCGGAACCGCGGGACTGCTACGGTCGCAGGTTCGAATCCTGCCTCGGGCATGGATGTGTGTGATGTCCTTAGGTTAGTTAGGTTTATTAAGTTCTAGGGGACTGATGACCACAGAAGTTAAGTCCCATAGTGCTCAGAGCCATTTTTGAACTAATAACTGACGTTGGTTAATACAAGCTTGTGACAGTTCTCCAGCCTAAGAAATTCTACTCAGGCGAAGAATTTTACAAGCTATTATTTCGTTAGGTTTCGTCCGATTTTTATCTTTACATTAATATACTCATTAACGTACCTGAGTTCAGTTTTTTATTTATCTACTCGTACGTCCAAGGGCTTACGTGTCTCGTATCTTCAATGTACTCGTGCCAAAGTACCAAACCTTTTTGTCAGTAGGTGTAGTTAACATTTTACAGAGTATGATAAAACACACGATTGCAGCATTTCCAAACGACAAAATGGATGAAATGTTTTTAAAACATTTTGTTGTTTGTTTCTCCATGTGCTGATTCCGGAACTGTCTGTTTATTTAACAGAAAACTGTTCCCATTTGCTGTTGAGGACTATACTGAGTCCACTCTGTAAGCTGTCCACACTCCATCTAAGCTACGATAACGACCTTTGCAGTTTCGTGATGTTCAACTTTCCCTCACCAAAAGACATAATTCTATATTTGACTTGGATGCCCCGTCAACTGGAACTATTTTACTCTGTTATTAAATCTAGAACAGTTTTTTAGCCCCTTATTCGTATTACATACAATTTGGAATTATCGAATATGTCAAAACATAAATCTTTTTAAACCCATCCCAAAGGATATTTACAATGTACTGAATTAAACAGTCTATGTTTCTCATGAAATCATTGGGCAAGAAACATTTTAAATCCACCCCATTTGCACTTTTATCGTTTGGACGTGGCTACTGTACAGCATACTATAAATTTTATACCGTAGTTTTATATATATATATATATATATATATATATATATAAATTTAAGTCTTGTTTTTTTCATCTATTGTATATGAAGTTTGTATATGGTTCCCATGAAGAATGGTCAGTCGCCCGGGATATCACAGGAACGATCATTCAAAGCAAAAATATCTAACAGATATGGGCTCTAAAATGCATACTGTAAGAGCCACGAGCATTTCATCATCTTCGATACTGTGGAACAAATCTTTTCTGGTTCAAGCTCTTTGTATTCCATCCTTGGAGAGATTGGAGTATGGACAAAAAAGTGTAATAAACATGGGCTCTAAAGTGCATACCTTAAGAGCTATCAGCACTTGTTCATCTTCGCAGTTGTCAAACAAGTGCTCATAGACCTTAAGGTATGCATTTTAGAGCCCATGTTTACTGGGCAATTTTTTCTTGTTTTAGTACACACTACCTCTTCCGAAAATATTGGAAGCAAAGAGCTTGCGGTAGAAGAGACTTGTTTCACATTATCTAAAGTGAACAAGAAGTCGCAGCTGTTCAAGGAATGCATTTTAGAGCCTATGTTTACTAGACCTTTTTTGCCTCTGACGATCATTCCTGTCATGTTACTGAATATTGGCCTTTTCTCATGGGACACCCTGTATATGTGTCATATTTATGTCAGTTTTCAGATCTATTTGAAAACGGCTTAATATGAAGGCTGAAAACCATTACTGGACTCAGTGAAGCTTTCAGCAGCAGCTGGTGCAGCTTTTAATTAATTATGTAGTTTCTTACCATTGTTTGTTAAGAACATCCTGTTGATATTAAGATTAGCTACATTGCAAGACGGGGTAATGATCAGTTGTGGAGTGTTTACAATGTCATGATGCCCTACAGTGAAAATCAATTTCGAATTGACAAACAGTTGAAGTATTAGTAAAAATCAAGGAACCTAAGTTAAAAACAAGAAGCTAAATTTATTTTCATATTCATGTATTACGGTTAGTCAAAAGACAAATGGAAAAAAAGTAAGTGAACTGTTCATTATTTCAAATATAATCTCAATGACTGTTAATAAATTTATCCCACTGTCTGATAAGACGGTCATTGCATTCATGGAAAAGTGTTTGCGGTTGCTTACGGAACCATGTCTGTGCATACGCATGTAGTTCTCCATCCGAAGCAAATCGGACGGCCACGAATATCTTTCAAAAATGGCTCTGAGCACTATGGGACTTAACTTCGGAGGTCATCAGTCCCCTAGAACTTGGAACTACTTAAACCTAACTAACCTAAGAACATCACACACATCCATGCCCGAGGCAGGATTCGAACCTGCGACCGTAACGGTCGCGCGGTTCCAGACTGAAGCGTCTAGAACCGCTCGGCACGAATATCTTTCTTAACGGTTCCAAAAATAAGATAATCGCATGGGGAGATATCGGGACTGTGTGGAGGATTCTGTAAGGGCTTGCTTCTCAGCGAAACTTATGCAATGACTTGGCAACGTGTGGGCCGGGGTATAATCCCGTAGGCAACCGCCATCGTTTTTTCCTTGAAGGCACTGACCGTCTTGTCTCACAGTGAGATAAAAGTATTAACAGCCATGGCGATATCTTTTGAAATAATAAACGGTTTACTTAGTTTTTTCCATAAATATCATTTTTATTTGGCTGTCCGTTATATAAAAAGACCGTGTATAGAACAGTAGTGTGACCCATTTTTTAGTACTATTCGAGTGTTTGGGAACCCCGCCAGGTCGGATTAAAGGAAGACATCGAAGCAATGTGGGGGGTGCCGCCAGATTTGTTACCGGTAGATTCGGTCAGCACGCGAGTATTACGGAAATGGGAATCCATGGAGATAAGAGGACGTTCTTTTCGCAAATAATTGTTGATTAGAGCATCTGAAGTTGCATTACCTGTAAGATCGCAAAGAGAAGGAAAGAGAAAAGCGTGTCGTTTTTCCCTCGCTCCATTTACAAGTGGAAGAAACAAAGGAATGGCTAGGTAGTACTGCAAGGTACCGCCCACCATACACCGCGGGGTGGCTTGCGGAATATGTATGCTGATGTAGAAGCTCTCGCGAACTACGCTTTCACAGAACTCTTCCAATTTATGTGTTCCTTCTAACTCTGTTTCGTAACGTTAGGCATAGATATTTGACAGATGTAGCTGAATCAGCCAGTACACTATTAATACTTCACGGATATTTCTGCAACCCATCTGTATTATTATTTAGGGTTCCAATCATCATTATGTTGCATATGAGCCTTCACGACTGCATTGGACTAGCTGCAGATACCTGAGCTTGTTGAGCGCGAGTCGCCAACAGCCAGTCGCGGCGTGATGTGTGTGCTCGTAACACTCTCGGCCCTGCCACCAGCACGGCCCCATACAAATACAGCTACCGCTTCTGCGGCTGTGGCAGCTATCTGGGCCTTATCTGGCGAGCTTCTTCCTGTCGGCGTTAACAAAGCCCTTCCCTCTTTGAGTTGGGATGGCGGCAGCGGCAAGGCACTGGCAGCTGTCCGCCAAGAAACCCATTCCGTCCAATTGGCGCCAGAAGTAACTATAACAAAGCCAGACGGTCGCCATCTTCCTGTTAGTGACAGAGCGGGCACCGCACGTATTTCCCAGATGACTCTGGGCTGAACCTCGTTACTGCCAAAGCTTTCCGCTCTTTGAAGGACTTGAACTGGGTCCATTCAGCATCTTGAAACTGAGACAGCACTACTGTTTTCATGCTTGGGTCTGAAAGCCAGATTCTTCTGAAGGGCCAGAAGAATATCTCTCTGCCTTTTAATCCGCGGTGTGTTTGTCAGAGGCGGCTAATCACAGTTCCAGGAGCGGTTTTTGTGTTGTATGCGCCACGTCTGCAAAAAAAGTTAATTATCTCGATGTAGTGAGATTGTGATGTTTATAGCCGAAGGTACAAATATTTTGTTCTATTCATACAATAGGAGATTGCTACGAACTATCTTATCTGTTACCAAAATTTTGGAAATGCAAATCAGAGGCGTGGTGCTAGATTTGTAATCGACAGATTCGATCAACATGCGTGTTTTGCGAAAATGTTTCGTGAACTGAAGTAGGGTCTGCCTCGGCAGAAGGGCCCCTTTTCGATTTCCGGCCGCCTCGGAGTTTTTGCTCCGCTCGAGAAGTGGATCAGGAAAGAAAATGGCTAACAGTAGTATGAGACACCCTCCGCCATCCACTGTATGGTGGTTTGCGGAGCATGTAGGTAGATTTAGATTTCAGTGATGTATGAGATCCCTGCTTCTTAATGAATTAGGTTCCTTGGAGTGGATTAAGTCGTATATTGCACTCGGGTTTTAAGTTATATGTACCTTCTTGGTGTCAGCCGCCGTGCTCCATTCTTTAGAACACAAAACAGTGGGGAACGATACAACAATTTCATTATTTAGGGAAAATTATTTATGAGGAGGTCTAGCCATTACAGAAAGCGGGTAACACTTGCAAGAGAATCACCTGTGTCAAGACAACTTTGTTTTCAAGCAAATCTTGGAACATCATAGAAAACGGGCTCTTGATAAATATTTTTATTCTCAAATGTGCTGCTTTGTGACTATGGAAGTGAGTAATAGGCAATGAAGACAAAAGAGCAATAGCTATAAGTGAGTGGAATGTGGATGTAGAAGAGAGTTGCCGAAACGATATCGGTTCAGGCACACAAAAATCAGTTGACGAAACAGAAGAAGAAAGTTAAAACTTTATTGACCATGCAACGAGCCCTAACAGACCAATAACAAACGTCTGTGAAGGCAAACTACTGGATAAAGCTGTTGGAAATAAGAAAACAACTTTTCGAAGACCTGCTGAGGGCACTATAGTAGTGAAGCTTGATAAGTTACGAAAAGTAATGTTGTAACAGCAGGTATAATATGGTATGACGAATGAATTTAAAACAAAGATCTTTTAGAATAACAAGTGGTGGAATTTTGTGTGTGTAACAGTGTGGTTTATATCTCGATTGGTTGGTTGATTTTTTTTTTTTTGGAGGGGGGGGGGGGGGGGGCAAACAGTTAGGTCATCGGTCCCACCGCATAAGGGAAGGATGGGAAAGGAAGTCGGCCGTGCCCTTACATATGAACCATCCCAGCATCTGCCGGAATCGATTTAGGGAAATCACGGAAAACTTGAATCAGGATGGCCGGAAGGCGGGTTTGAACTGTCGTCCTACCGAATGCGAGTCCAGTGTGCTTATCACTGCGCCACCTCGCTCGGTGTTTATTTCTTATAAAAGTAATTTTTAAAAAATCGAATGTAGTTATTTTCGTTTAGAAGGGTATAAAGTCAAAAGAACTGACTTTAGGAGAAAGTTCTTTGCTGGATTCCTTGTGATAAGAATCAAACGGAAGAAAGATGGACAGACGACGGAAAGCCGGTGGGATGTAGTTGGATGCGTTAAGTTTAAGACTGGAGTATGTCAAGAAGTATTTCAACCAGTAGTTGTTGAAAAATAACTGATTATTTATTTCAAATACGTTTTTGTTTAAAAACAGACCTACGGAAAAGTGTAAATTTGTCGTGTATTGTAAGTTAAAATAAGTGAGAATTTCACCCATTCCTGCTGTAGAGAGTCTTATTTGATAGTTTTGGTGTCTCGTTTCTGAGCTCTGAATGTCGCCTGTTCATTCAAGCTAGTCTGATGCTTCTTGACCCTATTGTCACGTACTACTGCTTTAAGCGTAGCACCGCTGTTTGACTTGCGGTTGCTACTTTGTTTGTTGAGATCTGACGCACGTTAGTGGCTACAATGGAACGGCCGGCAACTCAAAGTGGCGCAATCTGTGAAGTTGTTACACACACTTTGTTGTTACACAAAGCGTTTGCCGCCGCCATCACAAGACAGGCAACGTTCGACCGCCCACAAAACGACTAAGTTGTTGACTGTCTTTGTTTTACCGCACTTTTTGCAGAATATGCGTTGCCTAGTAACCGGTTCTGTAGTGTCCCGCGCAATGTGTGTTTCCCAGAGCCGCAGAATCCAGTATCTCTGACAGAGGGCAGCCTATTAAAGTATTTCAGTTTTGTCCCTCATGTTTTGTGTTCTGCACGTCCTTCGCCATAACGATCTGCCACGACTGTTGCCGTAGTTCGTTTTTTTATGCACTATTTATTTATCGTTTTGAACGGTGCGGTGTTTTCTACCTTATGTCGTTGTAGTTCACTTCTTAGTTTCGTCTGGAACAGGTTATACCTCTATACAAGGTAAAGATACGAACATACAGTAATACACGGAAGAGCCTAAGAAACTGGTACACCTACCTAACATCGTGCAGGGCACCCCAGAAAGCGGAGAAGTGCCGCAACACGACATGGCAAGGACTCGTCTGAAATAGTGCTGGAGGGAATTGACACCATGAATCCTGCAGGGCTGTCCATAAATCCGTAAAAGTTCAAAGGGGATGGAGATCTCTTCTGAACAGAACGTTGCAAAGCATCCCAGATATGCTTAATAACGTTCATGTCTGTGGAGATTGGGGGCCAGCGGAAGTGTTTAAAATCAGAAGAGTGTTCCTGGAGCCACTCTGTGGCAATTCTGGACGTGTAGGATGTCGCGTTGTTCTGCTGGAATTGCCCAAGTCCGTCGGAATGCACAATGGACATAAAAAGACGCAGGTGATCAGACAGGATGCTTACGTAAGTGTCACCTGTCAGAGTCGTGTCTAGACGTATCAGGAGTTCCGTATCACTCCAACTGCACGCACCTACACCATTACAGATTCTCCACCAGGTTCAACAGTCCCTGCTGACATTCAGGGTCCATGGTATCATGAGGTTGTATCCACACCCATACACGCCCATCCGATCAATACAATTTTAAACGTGACTCGTCAGATCGGGCAACATGTTTCCGGTCATCACCAGTCCAATGTCTGTGTTGGAGGAGCCCAGGATACAGGAGCTCCAAAAGCTCATGTCGATTATGTTTCGTTGAATGGTTCGCACGCTAACCCTTGTTGATGGCCCAGCACTGAAATATGCGTCAGTTTGCGGAACGGTTGCACTTCTGTCACGTCGAACGATTGTCTTCAGTCGTCATTGGTCCCGTTCTTGCAGGATCTTTTCCGTCCGCAGCGATGTCGGAGGTTTTATGTTTTACCGTATTCCTGATTTTCACGGTACACTCGTGAAATGGTCTTATTGGAAAATCCCCACTTCGTCGCTATCTCGGAGACGCTGTGCCCCATTGCTAGTGAGCCTACTAAACACCACGTTCAGGCTCACTTCCATCTTAATAAGCTGCCATTTTAGCAGCAGTAACCGATCTAAAAGCTGCGACAGACACTTGCTGTCTTATATAGGCGCTGCCGACCGCAGTCCCGTATTCTGCCTATTTACACATCTCTGTATTTGAATACGCATGCCTGTACCATTTCTTTGGCGCTTTAGTGTATAAAAAGACACAAAAACAAACGTATTTTACTCATTAGTTCCGCATCCGTCAGTTCCTCGTTATTAGTCTTGGTGGAGTATGAAACCATTACGATATTTTATTATTTACATTTGTGATATAACTCGTACATGTCTGGTGTTGTGCGTTGGACGTTGATTTTAATGAATGCCTTATCTGCTGTATTCTGTATGATGATCTTCATTTGTTCCACTTGCGAGACTTCACGGATTTCTGTCGTTCCCTCGGAGTGGCTTTCAGAATCTACTTTACTACTTTGTTCTGCACTGACTGTAATTTTAGACACGTGTCGGAAGCGATGTGCCGGTTGTGCGGCCGTGGCTTTATAGAGGTTAAGCGGAAAATTGTGTCCTTTAAACTTACCTCTTCCAATCCATACATAGAATGTTAATGCTACTAAACAAACCTCAGTCAGGTGCAAAGGCTGGAAACTAAATGTAAAAGAAAAAGTGGAGTGTCCCGCACGACATTAAAGATGTATTTGGCTTAACTTACATGTTCAATATTTCGCAACTGTGGAAAAAAGTAAGCTAGGAATGACACAGTTACTATGAATGTTATCAGAGACAAACCTCTAGTTACCTTGGCCTTGTAACTACTCGTGGAAAGATATCTACAGTGGTCTTGCTCAATCAACCCCCTAGGCATTCGCCTGGAGTAATTCTGAAGACCTCAGTCTACCTCAGGAGACAATAGCCAATACAGGAGGCCTTACTATTTCGGAATGGGGAATCAGACCCTTTGCTTGTAGAATAACAAACAAGCATATTAACGACTGTCTTACCCCGAAAAGAACCCACAAACAGATTCCGCTTTGTCACACAAATACCTGTAAATATCAGTACGTGTGAATGTGAAGCGGAAATATCACTCTGATAAGTGGGCAAAGCAAATGGCAAGATTTCGATTAACAGATGGTATACTAGGAAATATCAGTTTCTGTTCGAAAAAGATGAACTGTTACTTGTGCGACATTAATTAGAAAACTGTGTGCTTTATATAATGTTGAACTGAGTGTACTGTGCGCGTAAAAACGAGAACAGCATGGATTGTCTGAACTGGCAAAGCAAGCCGCCTCACTTCTTGTAAAAACTTACTGGGAAAGTTGAAAAAACCAGTTCTCAGGACCGGATCCGCGATTGTTCTGCAGTAATAACAGTTCACAGTGGAATTAGCCCATTTCCTAGCTCGTGTTTATTAAATACGTCTCGCGTGACAGTTTCGCCAACACTGGAAAAGAGGTTGGTCCAGTTTACTAAAAGGGTTGATAACGAACCTCTGTGGCGGTATCCTGGAACATATTTCGGGCTCCAACATTAAGGTGTTTTTGGCGGCAGAGAAGTTTCTCTCAGAAAAATAATCAGTAAGGATTCAGGAAAAACACTCCTGTGAAAGACATGCTGCTTTATCCACACGTGACAGTAAATACAGATGCTCTTACAACTCCTATATTATTTTTTTATTTCACTACCGGTTACAAAATCTAAGCAAGCATAGTATAATTATTGCATAATACACCAATCGTGTGCATCACTTCTTGGTTATGCTAAGCACCGAGTGAGGTGGCCTAGTGGTAGGACAATGGACTCGCATCCGGGAGGAGGGCTGTTCAAATCCGTTTCTGGTCATCCAAATTTAGATTACCCAGAGCGACCTGAAAAAAAAAAAACAGGAATAGTCCCTAATTGTTCAGCTGAATTTGATTCCCTATTCCAACTGTGTGCTCAGTTTCTGATGACGTCGTCGATGGTACGTCGAATGCTAATTTTTCTTCCTATTCGCTTAACTTCAACATGAGCTACGTTTTACTTGGATTACACTTCGTAAATACATTGTAACTTTTTGAGCCAAGCTCCCCCCCCCCCCTCCCTCCCTCCTCTTCTCTCTCGGTGTGTGTGTGTGTGTGTGTGTGTGTGTGTGTAACTAGGGCAACTGACACCCCGGGCAAAATTCAACTTTGTGCCCCTCCTACTTGCCGACATGTCGCCATTTTTGTTTTATTTATTCCTCGTCGCTTATTACCCAGGCTATTCATTTATTGAGATCAGCGTAACTTTACAGTGAAATAGAAGCTGTACATTACAATAACACTTTTTGCACGATACTGTCTAAATCAAGGAACAAAGCACAGTTCGGTGTCACATCGTTTCGAATAATGACGTCAATCTTTTTCGGTTGTTTCATTAACGACCAATCCAAAAGCCGTACCAAACAAAACAACAAAGATGACGTATACTCTGTACGCTATCTTTCCGTTGGCACACTCGGCATGTTCATCTGAAAAGAGAGAACAACAAACATACGTCTCTCTATCAATGGTACTGTTGCTCAACATTCAGCCCATCCTGAAATTTCTCATTACGTCCTTTCATACACCTCAATCCTTTAAGTAACCTCCAATCATTTATCTCCTCCTTCTTCTTTTTTTCGTCTCATGCTACTATCACTCCTTCTTCCCCCGCCTTGTACTTCACTCTCCGTCTTCCCCTTTTCTTTTGCCCTTCGCCATTTTCTCCGCCCTTCACAGAACTGCTACCGTGGAAACGGCGTCGTGGAGATACGCCCCGTGTGCCATACTCTAGTTACGTCAGTGGTCCTACAGGCCATACAAACGAGACTGTCCCTTTCGATGTCAGAGGAGAGACAGCACCAACTTACAGGCTGGACCCACTCATGAGTAAGTGCTGCATTGTCCACCCTTTATGTTGACTCCTATAAGTCGAACGTACAGTGCTTTCTGACCGTGGCCTTCGCGACCCCTGAAGTCAACGTGGTGTTTCCGACCACAAGTATTTTAGCCGTAGATTTTCCGACCGTTTTAGTAACAAGAACATACCTTCAGATTTTACCCAGGCTTAATATTAGCCACGCTTACTACACACAGACGTGTTGATATGTCTTTTTAATTTTTGTTCTTTGTACAACATTACTGCAGGAAATAATTAAACTTTCTGTCTTATTTTATAAAATTTAATTTCCGACTGAATTTTTTCTAAGAAATTCAGACATTTTAAACGTCTTTATAAATCTTGTTGTCGTCATAAGTTTTTATAATGTCTTTTAACCTTTTGTAAAACTTTACGTATCTTTTTATCCTTTTTTCGTTTTGAAGAGGCGGGACAACGGAAACTTTTTTAAAAATTTCAAATACAGCATTTAGTGCTCCCACATTCAGCTTATTTATCAGTAAGTATACGCTAGAATGTTTTTCATTTATTGAGGCCTTTAGTTTTCTAAGCCAACCTTCGACGACAGTCAAGATTCTGTGCTGCTGGTTAAGAACATTCCACATTTCAATTGCTATACTACAATTTTCCAGCCATTGATTAGCGATGTAGCCTGTGAATTGCGTGACCTTCTCTCCACTGGGCATTTCCTCCATTATTATCATCCACGCTGTAACGGAAGATGTGCCACTGCAGCACACATGCGGCAAAACAATCGAGCTGCTTCTCTGTCCCTCTATTCCTCTGTCAATCACACTTCTTGTATTTTCTTCCACAGACATTGGTCGAATGAAAATTGCAACTGGAAAGGAATGTTTCGAGGAACACCAGTTCCAAAGCTTTAATCGTAGCCATTTCAAAGCCTAATATTTCAGTTTTCGGTGAACAGCCAAGCATCTTGAATGATATTTTCACTCTGCAGTGGAGTGTGCGCTGATATGAAACTTAGCTGGCAGATTAAACCTATGCCGGACCGAGAATTGATCTTGTGACCTTAACCTTTCACGGCGAAATGCTATGTCAACTAAGCTACCCAAGCACGATTCACGACACCTCACCACAGATTTACTTCGGGCAGTACCTCGTCTCCTACCTTCCAAACTTCACAGAAGCTCTCCTGGCGATAGTGAAGCTGTGGGGACGATCCGTGAGTCGTGCTTGGATAGCTCATTTGGTGACGGCACGGTAGCTCAGCGTGTTCAGTAAGAGGATCATCTACTCTCTGCAATAAAAAAACCTGAGCGAATGGATCATCAATGAACTTGAACGGTTGTCAAGGGACGTCCGCGCCGAATAAATGCAACGAACACTATCGAATAAAATAAGATTTAAAAAAAGTTGATAGAGCACTTCCCGCGAAAGGCAAAGGTCCTGAGTTCGAGTCTCGGTCCGCCAGGAAGTTTCATATCAGCGCACACTCCACTGCAGAGTGAAAATTTCATTTTGGAAACGTCCCTCTGGGCCGGCCGGAGTGACCGTGCGGTTCTAGGCGCTACAGTCTGGAACCGAGCGACCGCTACGGTCGCAGGTCGAATCCTGCCTCGGGCATAGATGTGTGTGTTGTCCTTAGGTTAGTTAGGTTTAATTAGTTCTAAGTTCTAGGTGACTGATGATCTCAGAAGTCGCATAATGCTCAGAGCCATTTGAACCATCCCCCTGGCTGTGCCAAAGCCATGTCTCTGCAATATCCTTTCTTCCAGGAGTGTTAGTTCTACTAGTTTCGCAGGAGAGCTTCTGTGAAGTTTGGAAGGTAGGAGACGAGGTACTGGCGGAAGACCCAAGCATCTTATTTTTCAATCCGGAAAAGAGTTATTCATATCTATTTTGAACTTGGCCTGGAAGCAGAGAAAATAAAATATGTGCTTCCAATGTCGAAGTGTATTGTGCAAGACTGCTTGGTCGAAAGTGAAACGGTATCTGTGACACGTACAGTAGGGTCGGAAACTCCAGGACCGGAAGGTCCACGTAGCCGCCGTCGCAGAGAGTGAAGGAGCCGATGGCGTTCCCTGGAGTGTAAATCGACAGCAACAGGTAGCGGCCTCGAGTTGTGGGCGCGCCTCACACGCCACGCACAGCTCGCTTCCTGCCCTGCCAGGAGCAACGCACCCGCAGCCACGCGCTTCCTGCGCAGTCGCCGAGTGCCAGCCGATGCGCCTATAAATAGATTTCGTCCGTGGGAAAGGGTCGCGAAACGCATATCGCTTACCGGCAATGAACACAGTGACGCGCTGGACAATGTAATCTCACAATAAATGAGGCTTTGGTACAGGTTCAGACAAGCGACGCATTACCCATATCACCCTGAAAACGAACCACTGTTGGTGGACAGTAATGGTAACTTACGTTTCTTCAATGTCTGACGTACGAAGGAAGCGCAAGTCCACGCATGGTGACATATAGCCTGTTGCTCGCTTCTGCCCCTTGGTATTTCGCCGTGGCGTGGTTACTCAGCCATGGAATGACGCCTGTCAGTTTGTGCGCCGGCGGACGTGGTGATGTTCACTGACCTACAGACATGCGGAGGTACGCCTGTATTATTGGCACCACAAGCGACGATGCCTGAGTGAGGCCGTGCGACTTTGCAACCTCCGAACTACTCCAGAGCTATTTGCTCCCACGTATTAAGCCTTGATATTTTTCCATGATTGTAAATTGAAAGTGCTGCAACATATCAGGTAGCTCAGAAAGAAAGAAACGAATCTGGTCGTTCTGATTCTCGCCATTAAATTCGTTAATCAGTGCGTCCACACTCTTGAAAATCGAAGGTTAAGAAAATTCGCTAATTTTAATCAGCAGCAAATCAAGTAATGAGTATGGACCCGCAAACCAAGGTTATGATGGTTCAAATGGCTCTAAGCACTATGGGACTTAACTTCTTTGGTCATGAGTCCCCTAGAACTTAGAACTAATTAAACCTAACTAACCTAAGGACGTCATACACATCCATGCCCGAGGCAGGATTCGAACCTGCGACCGTAGCGGTCGCGCGGTTCCAGACTGTAGCGCCTATAACCGCTCGACCACTCCGACCGGCCAAGGTTTTGAGTACACGACATTGTGCTACAGCTGGCGTCACGACAGGTGGTGTCGACCAGTTGCGTTAGGCGAAGGAATGGTACGATTGTAAATCTTAATGGAACGCAGAGAATCCACTTAACTGTAGCGGTTTTCACACGAGATTAACTTGCGTGGAGTACCGCTGTGAACGAGACTTATCGCGTATTGGGCTACATGGAATCGTTCAGATGTCGGCAACTTGTTTGAAATGCGATACGTTACTTAACAGAATTACAAAAATCCGATTTCATAAGAATAGAGGGTGTCCTAGGCCGAAGCAAAACAGTCTAGTAAACACGGACTCTAAAATGTATACCTTTAGAGCGATGAGCACTTGTTCATTCTCTACACTACGAAACAAATCTCTTCTACTGCAAGCTCTTTGCTTTCCATATTTTGAGAGGCGCTTGTGTGAAACACATCTCTTGTACTGAACATATGATCATAACTCTTAATGTATGCATTTTAGAGCCATTATTTATAGACACTTTTTTCTTCTTCTGGTCCATACTCTCTCTTCCCAGAATATGGAAAGCAAAGAGCTAGAAGTAGAAGAAATTTGTTTCACAGTATAGAAGATGAAGTTCTCATAGCTCTTATAATATGCATTCCAAAGCTCATGTTTACTAGATTTTTTGCTTCAAATGATTGTTCCTGTCATAAGCCTGAATATTGTCCATCCCTAATAGCACATCTTGTATTCATCCATTGAAATGTTAACGCTTTTTCCACCTTGCAAACTCAGTCCTGATTTTGCGTGTTTCCTCATAATATCATAGTAAGTCTTTAATAGCCTTCATTTATGAATTATTGAACCGATGCTTTATTTTCAGCTGCTCTGCATATTTGAGCACTAAATTTATGAACTCATCTTTACCCAAGAGCTAAGCTAGCTGTGTAAGTTTGACATGATCGTAAAATATTGTTTCCTGTTCGCCACTGGATGTTCTCGAAAAAAAAAAAGACCCTTATTATTTCCATAAGATGTTCAGTGCCCACCTCTTCGTTTACCCCCGCACTTCTGAGTCTATCACTTAATGTAATTCTTGTTAAGGAATACTTATCTATAGCTTCTCTTATTGTGAGGTCAAGAGGTCTTTTTCTATGGCTTCCTTCATGTTATCTTCACCCAATTTATGCCCACTCTTCTGTCTTTTTGCCTGTTAAAGAAAGAAAACATAAAGATTTAAGATTTTATGGCATTTGTTTTGTCCAGCACAACCCAAAATTCCCCTGTCCGATACAACCGGAACTTACCGTCGTGATATTTTAACGCTCCCTTTTTTATTTTTATTTTATTTTATTTTTGGACAGACATTGTCACAGTCTACAGCGTAGAGCAAAGGTAGGAGCGCAATGGCAATCAACCTGTTCCCTAACACCTACTAGTGGGTTTTCTAGCCTTCATAGTGGGCGGTGGTATTTTCATTAGATTTCATTAGATTTTCATAAAATTTTGATACAACATATTGATAAGTAATTATTGTTATATGCTTTAATTGCTGTAACTCTGCTTCGTAAATTTTTAAAATAAAATTACTGTCCTACTTTGTAAATCAGTATTTCTTTGGAACCGATGGGCAGTTAGAAAATTTTACTAACAAAGATACAAAAGTGCATGGTAGATAAAAAAGGTTGACTACCCCTGATACAGAGCATAATAACTGTTGTACATAAATATGCAGGAAAAATATAATATTACTTCCAACAAAATACTACATCGAAAAAATCACCAGGAATAGATTACTTGTTGCTATTTCTCAACACACTATTGTCTTGAATCAGAATAGAGTGAGTGGCCTTGGTTTTGGAGAGCTCACACTGCAGTACCATGACAGGTGCTGACACTAGCGCTGTAGTGTAGAAACAGCTCTCCTTCGACTCTACCCGATCTTCCCATACGTTTCTGAATAGATTATGTCCAATGAGGCTTTCAAACAAATACAAACTGAGAAATATTCAGCCAAATAATATGGATCGTAGAAAACGCACGCAAGTGGTTAGCACTGTAAGTTGAGCAGGCGAGGTACTTCGTCGGGAGAATTTTCTCTAGCAAGAATCCGAGGTCGCGATAAGGATGTGTGGTTTCCGCATACGAAAGACGTGGCAGTGCGGTCTTTCTGCTAAATGCATGAGCCAGATAAGGGCAGCTAGAAAGGTGTCCCTTGCGCACAGTCTAATCAAGCAACTAGAGAGTTCGTTGTGGGCCTGGAAATGTGACAGCAACCGCGTGGACAGTGGGAAGCCGCATCATGCAGCAGCCGTGACGGGACGACCAGTTGACAGCATCAGCTACACTTAGACTAAAATAACTCTGAGAGTCAGCGAGTGGAGTGGTGGGGCCCAGCCGCCATACAATCCTGGTTCTTTCTACCTAATACGGATTCAATCTGAATACGTATATTCAGGACAACAATTATTGGACTGTATGAAATACAATCGTCATAACTTCTCAACGGTTTGCGTTAGGACGTTCAAACTGCTCGGTTGGGAATTGGTATGCGCATGCGTTGGTTTGGTTTAGAGACGAAGCCCACTTTCACTTTGATGGTTTCGTCAATAAGCGAAATTGGCGCATTTGGGGGACTGAGAATCCGCAATTCCCGATCGAGAAGTATCTTCACCCTGAACGGATGACTATGTAGTGTGCAATATCCAGTCACGGAATAATCTTTGCGATATTCCTTGATGGCAAGGTGACTATCGAACGATACGTGAAGGTTTTGGAAGATGATTTCATCCCAATTATCCAAAGAACCCTGATTTCGACAATATGTGGTTCATGCAAGACGGAGCTCGACCCCATCGAAGCAGGAGAGTGTTTGATGACCTGGAGGAGCACTTTGGGGACCGCATTCTGGCTCTGGGGTACCCAGAGGCCAATGGCAGGGGCCTCGATTGGCCGCCATATGCTCCGGATCTGAATACGTGCGACTCCTTTTTGTGGGGCTATATTAAAGATAAGGTGTACAGCAATAACGCCAAAACCCTTGCTGAACTGAAAACAGCCATTTAGGAGCTCATCGACAGGTCGATGTCCGACACTTCAGCGGGTCATGCAGAATTTTGCTATCCGGCTGCGACACATCATCGCCAATGATGACAGGCATATCGAACATACCATAACCTAAATCCGAATATCTGTAGTAAGGTTTACAGTTGAATGAAGTGTTTGCACGCCGTGGTTTGTAACTAATTTACGCTTTTTTTCACGTAGTTCAATAATTGTCACCCTGTATGAAGATTTGCTTTCAGATACTCACGTATGTTGTCTCTTTATGTTTGTCTAGTTTTTTACTACGAGGAACGTTCAGTAAGTTCAAATGTTCAAATGCGTGTGAAATCTTACGGGACTTAACTGCTAAGGTCATCAGTCCCTAAGCTTACACACTGCTTAACCTAAATTATTCTAAGGACAAACACACACAACAACGCGTGCGGTTCTAGGCGCTTCAGTCTGGAACCGCGTGATCGCTACGGTCGCAGGTTCGAATCCTGCCTGGGGCATGGATGTGTGTGATGTCCTTAGGTTAGTTAGGTTTAAGTAGTCCTAAGTTCTAGGGGACTGATGACCTCAGATGTTAAGTCCCATAGTGCTCAGAGCCATTTGAACCATTTGAACATAACCATGCCCGAGGGAGGACTCGAACCTCCACCGGGATCAGCCGCACAGTCCATGACTGCAGCGCCTTCGACCGCTCGGCTTATCCCGCGCGGCCAGTAAGTAATGTAACACATTTTTCCCAGCCGATTTCGATGGAAAAGTGCTGCATTTTTTTGTGGGACGTTTGGGAATATCCCCGCTTCAGGCTCTATAGTTTCATGAAGTTCCCGACAGGTGGCGGCACTATACGTAGCCTTCAAAATGGCGTCTGTAACGGAGGTGTGTTCCGAGCAGTGAGATGTCATTGAGTTTGTTTTGGCGGGAAACTAGAGCATCGCAGATATTCATAGGCGTTTGCCGAAAGTCTACATAGCTGTGGCAGTGCACAAAAGCACGGTGAGTCGCTGGACGTGGCGTCTGTCATCATAGCAACAAGGTCGCGCAAATCTGTCCGCTCTGCCGCGTGCCGACCGTCCTCCACTGTGTCTCCTGCAAGTTGAAACTTGCGGACAGTCGCATTCAAAGTGCCGACCGGCCTCACATAGCTGTGACTCCTGCAATGTTGAAACGTGCTGTCAGTCTCATTCTAGGTGATAAACAGATCACAGTCAAACACCTCGCAGCTCGACGGGATGTGTCTGTTGCCAGTGCCGACACATTCCTCCACTGGTTGGGATACTCAAGAATGTGTGCCCGGTGGGTTCCTCGTATCCTAACAGGAGACCACAAAGAGCAACGAAGGGCCATCTGTGCGGAATTGTTTGTGCGCTACGAGGCTGATCGTGACAGTTTTTTGTCGAACATCGTCACAGACGACGAAACGAGGGCTCACCACTTCGAACAGGAAACAAAACGGCAAACGGCAATAAATGGAGTGGCGCCACACAATCTCTCCTCCGAATGAAAAGTTCCAAGCCGCACCCTCAGTCGATAAGTCCGCAAGTTTCAAGTTGCAGGAGACATAGCTCTGTGGGACCGGTCAGCACGCGGCAGATCGGGCAGGTTTGAGCGACCTTGTTGCTATGATGACAGACGCCCAGCGACTCACCGTGCTTTTGTTAGCTGCCAGAGCTATGTAGACATTCGGCAAGCGCCTATGAATATCTGCGATGCTCTAGTTGTCCGCCAAAACAAACTTCCGACACTCTGAGGGGTTATTTTGTTTGATCCATCATGGCGCAACGATCAAATGGTACCGGCCGTTGTGGCCGAGCGGTACTAGGCGCTTCAGTCCCGAACCGCACTGCTGCTACGGCCGCAGGTTCGGATCCTGCCTCGGGCATGGATGTATGTGATGCCCTTAGGTTAGTTAGGTTTAAATAGTTCTAAGTCTAAGAACTGATAACCTCAGATGTTAAGTCCCATAGTGCTTAGAGCCATTTGAACCACTTTGATCAAATGGGATTTTGCTCTCCTCAGGAAATTGAAGAAACAACTTCAGCATGTTCGTCGCCACAACAATACAAACGAACCTCTTTCTCCAGGACAACACAAGGTCTCACACACGTCTCAGCACCCGAGAGGAGCTCACAAAACCTCATTAGACCGTCCTTTCCCACCAATCCTACAGCAAGGATCTTGTACCTTTCGACTTCCATCTGTTTGGTTCACTGAAGGGTGCACTCTGCGGGAAGCAGTACGTAGATGATGGGAAGGTTATTGATGCAGCGCCGGCCGGGGTGGCCGAGCGGTTCTAGGCGCTTCAGCCTGGAACTGCGCGACTGCTACGACCGCAGGTTCGAATCCTGCCTCGGGCATGGATGTCTGTGCTATCCTTATGTTAGTTAGGTTTAAGTAGTTCTAACTTCCAGGGGACTGATGACCTCCGATGTTAAGTCCCATAGTGCTCAGAGCCATTTTATTGATGCAGCAAGACGTTGGCTCCGGAGTTGGCCAGCAGAGTGTTACCTTCCAGGCATACGGGCCCTCCCAGTAAACTGGAGTAAGGCCGTCGCACTGATCGGAGATAATGTTGAGAAATGGGGTTTTATAGCCCAAAGGGTGGGGAATAATATGGTTATAGGAATCCTGAAGCCGGCCGGGTGGCCGAGCGGTTCTACTCGCTACTGTCTGGAACTGCGCGACCGCTACGCCGCAGGTTCGAATCCTGCCTCGGGCATGGAAATGTGTGATGTCCTTAGGTTAGTTAGGTTTAAGTAGTTCTAAGTTCTAGGGGACTGATGACCTCAGAAGTTAAGTCCCATAGTGCTCAGAGCCATTTGAATCCTGAATAAAATATAAGTGCTTTCAGAAAATAAAGTGTTGCATTACCTATTGAACGCCCTCTGCAATATTGTACCTAATAAGGGACGACGTTCGCCATTGGCTAATTCTTCGACATAGACTAATTCTCTCTGCTTATAGGATGTAGGCCACTAACAGGCTCTGACAGGGTAATGTAACTAATTGGTTACAGTGATATTCGAAACGCAATCCTCCAAACACTAGCTGCCAGTGAATCAGCTGCGTGCGTAAGCCGTTAAAAAGAGCTGCTGCTGATCCCCAGTCCCGGTGAGTCACGGTCCGTCACGCCGCGGGGTCGCCGCGGAACTGCGGACGCGCGTTGAATTCAGCGCGACGGCAGTCTGCGCGGCATACCGCTTTGGCCGGTGACCAAAGACTCGCCCTTTGTTTGGTGGCTCAGGATGCGTCCCGCCTGCAGTATCCTGTGGCGCCACCACTCAGCATTCCGCCGGCGGGCTCGCGCCGTGTCGACAATCACTAGTGGCCTCTTGTCCGATTTGCCTGCAATGGAGACATTGCTGTCGTCGCTGCTGGTTAAACAGCCACGTGTAGCGTGAGCGCTGGACTTGACATCCACGATTAGGCACACCCGCGTTCCTGTATGTTTCCATGTTTTCCGGTCAATGCGTTAACCACACTAACGGAAAAAGTCACAGCACCAAGAAAAAGTTGTGCAACATAAACGAAAGTTGGTAGTCGTGTTTCTACACCTCAGATAATGATATCTGCTCAAATTTTGCTCCACTAGGAGGATGCAAATCACGTTTGCTTTAAATACATGCTATAACGGCCCTGAGTGTTAATTACAGTCCTGGCCATTAAAATTGCTACTCGAAGAAGAAATGCAGATGATAAACGGGTATTCATTGGACAAATATATTATACTAGAACTGACATGTGATTACATTTTCACGCAATTTGGGTGCATAGATCCTGAAAAATCAGTATCCAGAACAACCACCTCTGGCCGTAATAACGGCCTGGATACGCCTGGGCATTGAGTCAAACGGAGCTTGGATGGCGTGTGCAGGTACAGCTGCGCATGCAGCTTCAACATCATACCACAGTTCATAAAGAGCAGTGACTGGCGTATTGTGATGAGCCAGTTGCTGGGCCACCACTGACCAGACGTTTTCAATTGGTGAGAGATCTGGAGAACGTGCTGGCCAAGGCAGCAGTCGAACATTTTCTGTATACAGAAAGGCCCGTACAGGACCTGCAACATGCGGTCGTGCATTATCCAGCTGAAAAGTAGGGTTTCGCAGGGATCGAATGAAGGGTAGAGCCACGGGTCGTAACACACCTGAAATGTAACGTCCACTGTTCAAAGTGCCGTCAATGCGAACAAGAGGTGACCAAGACGTGTAACCAATGGCACCCCATACCATCACCCCGGTATGGCGATGACGAATACACGCTTCCAATGTGCGTTCACTGCGATGTCTCCAAACACGGATGCGACCATCATGATACTGTAAACAGAACCAGGATTCATCCGAAAAAATGACGTTTTGCCATTCGTGCACCCAGATTTGTCGTTGAGTACACCATCGCAGGCGCTCCTGTCTGTGATGCAGCGTCAAGGGTAATCGCAGCCATGGTCTCCGAGCTGATGGTCCATGCTACTGCGAAAGTCGTCGAACTGTTCGTGCAGATGGTTGTTGTCTTGCAAACGTCTCCATCTGTTGACTCAGGGATCGAGACGTGGGTGCGCGATCCTTTACAGCCGTGCGGATAAGATGTCCGTCTTCTTGACTGCTAGTGATACGAGGCCGTTGGGATCCAGCACGGCGCTCCGTATTACCCCCCTGAACCCACCGATTCCATATTCTGCTAACAGTCATTGGATCTCGACCAAAGCCAGCAGCAATGTCGCGATACGATAAATCGCAATCGCGGTAGGCTACAATCCGACCTTCATCAAAGTCGGAAACATGATGGTACGCATTTCTCCTCCTTACACGAGGTATCACAACGTTTCACCAGGCAACGCCGGTCAACTACTGTTTGTGTATGAGAAATCGGTTGGTAACATTCCTCATGTCAGCACGTTGTAGGTGTCACCACCGGCGCCAGCCTTGTGTGAATGCTCTGAAGAAGCATATCATTTGCATCCTGTCGGTTAAATTTCGCGTCTGTAACACGTCAACTTCGTGGTGTAGCAATTTTAATGGCCAGTATTGTATCTTTGAGATTGGATGTGGTGAGTTAATTTTAGGAAAGAATGCCTTTAAGGCGACAAAGACATCATTATCAACATCTCTCCGAGTTTGAACGAGATCGCGTAATTGGACTGCGACATTACTGAATAACTTGGCAAGAATGTAACCACTGTACGAGACTGCTGGCAGAATTTACGGTCGCAAGACGACCGAGCTCCGGACGGTCACGTCACACTACCAAGAGCATATGGCTTTTGCGCATCGTACTGCATCTGCCGCACCAGTCTGAGCAACAGCACCACAGCGACCCAATGAAATGTTACAAATCGGTTACTTTAATGAAAGCTCCTAGCCGGTCGCCCTCTAGTGTGCATTCTACTGACCCGAAATCACCGCCATTTGCGACTTCAGTGGTGTCAAGCGACAGCCTATTGCATGGCGAGGTGCAAGTCTCTTCTGTTTTCTGATGAAAACTTGTTGTGCCCCAGTGAAAGTGATGGCCTGAGTTGGTCAGAATGAAGCCTTTTGACAGCCTGCAACTAACCTGTCTGTGTAACAGACACGCTGGGCGTACACCTGGAGCCATGGTACGCTGTGCGATTTCGAATTACAGCAGAAGAGCTCTCATGAATGTCCCACGCACCCTAACTGCAGAATTCTATTTCAGTCTCGTGATTTGACCTGTTGCGCTGCCGTTCGTGAACAGCATTCCAGAGCGTATTTTTCAACAGGGTAACGCTCACCCATAACCCGCCGAGAGCGCTAATGCGCTGCTTCCTGGACTCGGGTAGGCGCACCGGCCCCGGATCGAATCCGCCCGGCGGATTAGCGACGACGGCCAGCGTGCCGGCCAGCTGGATGTGGTTTTTAGGCGGTTTTCCACATCCCCCTAGGTGAATACCGGGATGGTCCCCACAGTCCGTCTCAGTTACACGGCTCGCAGACATTTGAGCACTTTCGTATTATTCCATGGATTACATTTGTCGCAGGGGGTACGGGATGGCGGCAGGAAGGGAATCCGGCCACCCCTTCCACTACCATTGCCAAATCCGAGTAACCATGCCGACCCTGCCTAGTTGCGGGAAAGCGAAAGATAACGCTCACCCATATACTGCAATTGAAATCCAATTTCCTCTACATACTGTCGACATGTAGCGCTGGTCTGCTCTATCATCTGATCTGTCTCCAATCGAGCAAGTATTGGACGTCATCGGACGACAACTGCAGCGATATCCACAAACAGCATTAACCGCCCCTGTATTGACCGACCAAGTGCAACAGTCTTGGAACTCCATCCTGCAGACGGACATCCGGCACCATTACAACACAATGCATCCGCAACGGTCATTAATGTACCGGCATTTCACATTTGTAATGACTTATCTCGCGCTTAAGTTAACCTGTGATTTTGTAATGTTATTCACTGAAATATGTTACCTAGAGAAGCGTATTCCCGAAATTTCATTACTCATCATTAATTATTAGTTCAAATAGCTCTGAGCACTGTGGGATTTAACATCTGAGGTCATCAGTCCCCTAGACCTAGAACTACTTAAACTTAACTAACCTAAGGACATCACACACATCCATGCCCGAGGCAGGATTCGAACCTGCGATCGTAGCAGCAGCGTGGTTCCGGACTGAAGCGCCTAGAACCGCTCGGCCACAGTAGCCGGCTCATTAATTATTTTTTGAGATTTTTTCTCGACAGTGAAGTTGTCAGCATTACATTCATTTCCATGGAATCATCGCCGATGTGGTCCTGGTGTTAGTCTTCAAAACACGATGTACATCATCTAAGCAGTTTTCCTGAATTCGTGATGATTCTGTCAGATAAGCTAATTTGCTCTCAGGAAAAGTGCAACAGCATTCTGCAACGTACGTATGTTAGCGATAGTGTTCTATAATTCTGTGCATCAGTTACCTTACTCTTAAGGTCAGTGATTTACGATCTTTTCCATTAACGCGTAACTTCGCGGAAGGTCTTCGATAAGTATGGACTATATTGAACGTATATTAGGCTCAAACAACATAATTATGGCCACAGAATAACAATTCATTGTGTCCCTACGGCCTCTTACCTGCAGTTTAACGTGGAATCCGAACCACGTGTCTTCCTTGACGGATCTACTCAGCATTGCAAGGTGAAGGCTAAGTTTCAGACACAATGAAATTCTAATCCCAAAAAGGATTCGGTTCTGCAACCTTCCGGTTTCCAGGTACGCGCTTTGACACCAAACCTGACAGTGAATAGATAATTCAAACATCTTATACTGACAATACTGGCTAGGCCACCGTTTGTTCATTCTGATTGACATTAGTGTAGTTCCGTTACAGAGGTTGGACAAAAAACATGAATACGCACATGGCATGAGGAAATGAAGGAAGATTAGGATTTAACAACCCATCGAAGACGAAATCCTTACAGAAGAAGCAACAGAAGAACGAGAAAGGAAATCAGCCACGTTGGCTCAAAGGAGCCATCCGGCCATTCGTCTTAATAGAAGAAGCACAACTGTAGATGGCCGAAAGGAAAAACTGAACTCAGCTCCTCCCGAAAGCGAGTCCAGTGTCTTCCCACTGCGCCACCTTCCTAGACTGGGACCAGACAGAGGGGATACCAAACTGTTATATCCTAGCCAGTAATGCCACCCGAGCCCGCTGCCAAAAGGTTGGCAGCATCAAAGTCCGGACGCCGTCCGCATAAGCAGCGCCAGCGAGACAGCAAATCGCCGCAAGTCTGCGCGCGCCACCGCTGGCTTCTGGCTTCTTAAGCGCTGGAGTCGCGAGCGCTAGGACAGTTCTGTATTCGCCGCTCAGTTGTATACTCGCCACCGAATTGTGTACTTGCTAGTCAGTTGTGTGTTCATCGCAGCAGAGTTGTTGTTTGTCGTCAGCCGACGCTGACCTAGCCGCTCCGACTCGAACTAGACAGATTTCTGTAGATACGGAGTTCACTACTGTGTTTGTGTATCTTCGTTAATAAAGATAAGTACCGACTTTTATTTAATCAGAGTGTTTGGGTTTTCATCTTTCTGTTCACTGTTCCAGCGGACCGGTCGGCCCGCTATTAAAAGTGTGGCGGTGACTTCGTAAGCCGTTTCTACAGCGAATTGTTTGTCGCTACGAACACCGCCACAAAACAAACTTGTAGACCCGACGTGCAGTCGATTAACAGAAGTTGCTTTAGCTGTCCGTGGCCCCAAAAAATCCACAAAAAATCGAAGGAGTGTACTACATCTTACTTCAGGGAAATTATAATTTAGGGAAATGCCGGAAATCCTAAACCGAGATTCTCAGACCCCCGTGTCTCCCGAATGGAAGACCACTGTCTGAAGTACCATGCCACCACACTGGGTGATGCAACAGGGGCGAGGGGGGGGGGGGGGGGCTATTTCCGGGGCTTACTTGTTTTCCTGCTGTGTCGTCGACTGTACTTAGATGGCCTACGGTAAATCGAGAACTGTCCCAACAAGTATCGACCAAACGTGAAATACGGTCGTAGTAACTCTGCTGGAAACACGTCACAAAGACTCGTATTACTTCTTCGATTCCACGCAGTGGAACGTGTAAGGGGCACTCACACGAAAACGAGACAGATGGGAAAATAGTAAACTGTTTATTATTCCGAAAGTAACCGCCAATACTGTTCATATATTTATCCCAGTGTGAGACAAGTTGATCAATGTCTTCAGGGAAAAGTGTTTTCGGTCTCCTGATTGTACCCAGGCGGGCACTTCATCCGAAGCAAATCGACGGCCATGAACGTCTTTCTTCGGGGCTCCAAAAATATGGATATCGCATTGAGAGAGCTCGGGACTGTGCAAGGGCTTCCCAGCGAAACTTCTGCAGCTCCGGAAAAGTCGTAATGACCTTCTTCTTTAACTGCAAGAACCCCTTGCTTATTGACTTTTTCGAACACGGCGCCACAATTAACACACTGAGGTACGTGGACGCTTAGAAAATACTGAAGCGCACCGTTCGAGTCCAAATGCCCAGGAATATTAGCGTACCGCATCATCTTGTTGTAGGGTAATGCAACCCCACATGTTGCCAAGGTTGTTTGGAGCCGCTGCATAATTTTCGCTGGGAAGCCCTTACACGCCCTCCATAGTCCTGAACTCTCCCCATGTAATTTTCATATTTTTCGGGCCTCGAAGAAATATATTCGTGGTCGTCTATTTGCTTCGGACGAAGGGATGCAAGCGTAGATTCAGTCGTGGTTCCGTAGACAATCGCAAACATTTTTTTCCTGGAAGCATTTACCACTTTCTCGTTGTCATTTGACTGTCCCTTATACGTTCTCTGCATGGAGCCAAAAAAGTAATACGAGTCTTTGTGACGTATTTCCAGCAGGCCGCCTGTGACCGTATTTCACATTTGATCGGTACTTTATGTCGGGACAACTCTCGATTTACCGTTGGCCATCTAAGTGCCGGCCGGTGTGACCGAGCGGTTCTAGGCGCTTCAGTCTGGGACCACGCGACCGCTACGGTCGCAGGTTCGAATCCTGCCTCGTGCATGGTGTGTGTGATGTCCTTAGGTTAGTTAGGTTTAAGTAGTTCTAAGTTCTAGGGGACTGATGACCTCAGATGTGAAGTCCCATAGTGCTGAGAGCCGTTGAACCATTTTTTTAGTACAGCCGGTGACACAGCAGTGTTACGTCTTTCCATCCGTCTCGTTTTAATTTGACTATCGCTTATAGAAAGTCTAGTTTGCGCTCATGGCAACATCATTAAATGGTGGCTGCAGGACAGTGTTTTCGGTGTACTGTTCTGAAGCTTTGAGGTTTGCCTGTTCTAAGGTTGCAACCGAGCGAGGTGGCGCAGTGGTTAGCACACTGGACTCGCATTCGGGAGGACGACGGTTCAATCCCGTCTCCGGCCATCCTGATTTAGGTTTTCCGTGATTTCCCTCAATCGTTTCAGGCAAATGCCGGGATGGTTCCTTTGAAAGGGCACGGCCGATTTCCTTCCCAAATCTTCCCTAACCCGAGCTTGCGCTCCGTCTCTAATGACCTCGTTGTCGACGGGACGTTAAACACTAACCACCACCACCACTGTTCTAAGGTTGCGTCATGCGTGGTCCATATTTGCACTCTAGCGATGATTTCTACAGGGATTCCGCCAGGACACCTCGGTATTGAAGATATGGAGATGAGATGGCAGAGCTGGAGCCAGTAGGTGGCTTGGGGACGCCACCTGTTGCCGCCAGGCTGGGAGGTCAGTGGGGGCGTGTCTCGGGAAAGCCGGCAGCCGCGCAGGCGAAAGCCTGCACACTCTGCCGCCGTCTGCACGGCCGGAGTTCGGCCTCTCAGCGTCAGCAGCGCTCTGCACCTGTAAACAAGCGCCCAGTGGATTCCGCAAATCGTGCTATTCGTAACTGCAACGGTAGAGAAATAATCTGATAGTAATTCGATGAATACCCTAGCAAGCACTTAAATGTGAATTGCAAAGCAGTCATGTAGATGTAGGGAAACTGCTGTACATGTACCACCACGTACATCCAAGTTTCATAAATCAAGATATGTCTTTGAGAATCGGAGTTCTTCCTCGTTCAGCCCAACTACTTGTCACAATTGAAGCTGTCCTCAAACCGAAGGCTTAGTTTAACGCCCGCAGTGCTCTACGAGACATTGCCGTTGTTATCCTCTGACTTTCCTTACCCGTCCACTTGTAGGACACCTGCAGTTTAACGTGGACTCCAAATCACAATGAAACTTGGCATTTCTGACACACATGGTGCACGTTTTATCATGACAACTACAAATAGCTTTTAGGTCAGAGGCAGAATAACAAATGTTACAAGAGTGATTGCCTTTCCTTTAACGTTGTTCATTCCGAAGACTTGAATAGCCGTATGTTTTTTTAAATAGCACCCTATATTTTTTATACAGTAATCCAGTTCGTCTTCTGAACGCACGCCCAAGAACGTGACACCAGTATATCAGTCACGTAAACATGACATTATTTACAGCGTAACACTAAAGTGACTTCGATTGTCATGTACTAGCACAAAGTGCCGGTACCTAGCATAACTACTCATCTATAGAGAATCTACAGTTAGCGGAACTGTAACTGCAATAATTTCCGCTTGTTTATTGTCAACTCCAGCAAGTGGACAGATTAGTTTACCCCGGGCGCCATACATTCTTGAGCAGATCTTCAGGAGACGCAGTGAATTACCGAACAAAAAAATATAGTTTGCTATTTGAAAAAGAGGTACTGCCTTTCACACCTCCGTAACGAACAAAAGCTCAAGAGGTTATGACGGTTAATGTCCCTCTGGTAGCTAAACAACAGTTGTTTTATACATTTTTTATTTTGTTTCTGTACAAAAGGTTATCTTGGGTAGTCAAGGTAAATGGGACTCCCAGTATACAGATTACTGCACGAATAAAAGAAGCGACAACTAAATGACAAATATCCTGAAGCACCTCATGTATACCCACAAAATTTACTACACCAGCGTATACAGGGAGTTTCACGTAACGCAGATACCTCCGTCACTTCTTGAACGTATGGATATAGGTAAATAAATATTTCGGACAATGGTTTTACGCAAAGAGCCGAATATTTTTGTGTACTGTTCGCATTTGTCAATAATTATCTACGAAATCTTGAAGGACCTACAGTTCTTTAAAATGGGACTTCCTATGATTTTAATGACGCTCGAGAGCACTTCGACAAAATCAACACAGTAATGGAACAATCGTTATATTAGAGAAACTGGAGTTTTTTCTAGTATCAGTTCAACTATCTTTCTTGCCGTGAAGTAAAGAAGAAAAGGAAGAAGGAAAGGGTGGTAAGTTCCTGTGGGACCAGACTGCTGAGGTTATCGATCCCTAGGTCCACACACTACTTAATCTAACTTAAACTAACTTACGCTAGGGACAACATGCACACCCATGCCAGAGGGAGGACTCGAACCTCCGACGGGGGTATCCTCGCAGACAGTGGCAAGGCCCCTAAGACCGCACGGCTACCCCGCGCGCCAAGAAGGAAAGGGCAACTATTCTTGTACAATGGTTTATCCTCCCCGAAGAGCGTATGTAGACTTAGATGTAAATAATGTTACTAACAAAACATTGCAAAATAAAGTTAGTAGTTGTATTCGGCAAGGTTAACTACGTCGCCTTGTTCCCGCTGCGTTGTCCGATATTCACGTGGCGATAGAGGCATTTTTAGACTGCTGTCGGGGATTCAAATCCCCGTTGCTATTCTAATTTTTGTACGTCACGGTTTATTCAATGCACTGTAAGAAAATGTCGGGATGGACATTCAAAACACGTACGACAGTTGGCGGGAGAGTCCCTGCTTCTTACTTGTTTATTTGACCTTGTACTACCAGCCAAACTTCAACGGAGAGTTAAAACTCTGCCACCTCTTCTTTCCTGAGGTGTGTAATCTGCTACATCACACATGCGTACTACAAATGGCGCCCCACATTTCCCTGTAAGCTGATTGTCGAGACGTTGCAGCAACTTTACTTGCATCGAATTAAACGCGGTCGTCACCTACAGACAATTCTGGGGATCCTACACGCGAACAATGAACCACTTGTAATGACGTGGCCAGGTGAGAGGTGGACCTCTCACCTCTTCCTACGATTGTATTCAATTCACCCAGACACATTTTCACATGTATACGTCAGCATGCGTTGACCGATCTAATTGTTTTGACCAGCCTATTTACGGACTGTCGATTGATTCGCCATCACATACTTTATATATTTCCTAGACACGTGCCGCGCTGGGTAGCCGCGCAGTCTAGGGCGTCTTGTCACGGTTCGCGTGGCTGCCCGCGTCGGAGTTTCCCGTCCTCCCTCGAGCATGGGTGTGTGTGTTGTCCTTAGCGTTAAGTCAGTTTAAGTTAGATTAAGTAGTGTGTAAGCTTAGGGACCGTTGACCTCAGCAGTTTGGTCCCATAAGACCTTACCACAAATTTCCATTTTTTTCTTCGACGCGTTCAGATCCACTGGCACTCGTCAGCGATAAGAATGTCTTGTCTTGTGTATTAGGTTGGTGCATAAGCTCGTAACGTTTTTGTTTTGCATATTGGTATGCTATGGGTTTATTTATCGATTGTCATTTGTATTTATAGTTCACTGTTGCTACTTGAGTTTCCATATTGTCATTTTGTCGTTTGGAGGTAGTGAGTGCAGCTGTGGACACAATGGAGTGACAAATGGGCTCTGAGCACTATGGGACTAAACATCTGAGGTCATCAGTCCCCTAGACTTAGAACTACTTAAACCTAACTAACCCGGACATCACACACATCAATGCCCGAGGCAGGATTCGAACCTGCGACCGTAGCAGCAGCGCGGCTCCGGACTTAAGTGCCTAGAACCGCTCGGGCACAACGGCCGGCTCTATGGAGTGACAATTGGAGGAACCGGATCATTTCCAACATATTCTTCTGTTTGAGTTCAATGGAGGGGTGACAGCAGCGGAGGTAGCCAGAGAGATTTGCGGCGTGTACGGGGGTAATACCACTGGACACAACACGGCAAGGAAATGTTTTCCTCCTTGTAAGGAGGGTCGTTTTGACATTAGTGACTCTCTACGGTCAGGAAAATCTTCGGGGTTTGATGGACATCGTTTAAATGCATTAATCCACAATGATTCACTTAACTACACTCGGGAAATGGTATGTGTGCAGAACTGTGGTCATTCCACCATCGTGCATCATTTGCATGCAATGGACAATGTTCTAAGATAGGCTGAATGGGTACCTCATACTTGAAGCCAAAATCGCAAAAATCAGCTGGCGACCATATGTTCATCTCTACTCCTCGTCAATTGGCTCACGAACAACACCGACCATTGGTATATTGTATTGTTACTGATGACGAGAAATTGTGTCTTTACGCTAACATAAGGAAAAGAAAACAATGGTTGAGCCCAAACGTAACAGCCACTCCGGTACAAAGGCCTGCGCGCATCCACAAAATATAATGTAATGCATTTGGTGGAGCAGCCACTGTGTGGCGTACTACGAATTGCTTCTCCGAGGTGTGATCTTCGCTACTGATACTTATTGTCAACAACTGAGATATCTTGCAGACGCCGGCCGATGTGGCCGAGCGGTTCTAGGGGCCTCAGTCTGGAACCGCGCGACCGCTACGATCACAGGTTCGAGCCTTGCCTCGGGCATGGATGCGTGTGATGTCCTTAGGTTAGTTAGGTTTACGTGGTTCTAAGTTCTAGGGGACTGATGATCTTCGATGTTAAGTCCCATAGTGCTCAGAGCCATTTTGAACCATCTTGCAGACGCAATCCAAGAACAACGAGCAGGAAGACTGCGTGAAGTGGTGCTTCTCCACGACAACTCCCGCTCGCATTCTGCTACATTGACAAGAATAACTATAGAGGAGTTGAGTTGGGAGGTCATCCCGTACCCATCTTATTCACGTGACCTTGCGCCCTCAGGTTTTCACTTTTTCCGCTCTCTGTGGAATACTTTAAAGGTATTCCCTTTCCGAATGAAAGTGCGCTCCGAACATAGTTTGACGAGTTCTTCGTCTCAAAATCAAGTGAGTTCTACAGTCACGGATTCGAAAAGTTACCCCAGCGTTGGCAGGCTGTTGTAAATAGTGAAGGATAACACATTATTTATGACTAAAGTCACTGTTATCTGTATCTGTTGTGTTTTTTTAAAAACATAAACAGCTGCCAACATGAGTAACGTAGAAGAAAATATCCTCGGAGTAGTGAACCAACTTAAATCACTTAATAAAAGCAAGTCTTCTGGTCCAGACTGTATACCATTAGGTTCCTTTCGGAGTATACTGATGCATTAGCTCCATACTTAACAATCATATAGAACCGTTCGTTCGACGAAAGATCCGTACCCAAAGACTGGAAAGTTGCACAGGTCACACCAATATTCAAGAAAGGTAGTAGGAGTAATCCATTAAATTACAGGCCCATATCGTTAACGTCGATATGCAGCAGGATTTTAGAACATATATTGTGTTCGAACATTATGAATTACCTCGAAGAAAACTGTCTATTGATACACAGTCAACATGGGTTTAGAAAACATCGTTCCTGTGAAACACAACTAGCTCTTTATTCACATGAAGCGTTGAGTGCTATTGACGAGGGATTTCAGATCGATTCCGTATTTCTGGATTTCCAGAAGGCTTTTGACACTGTACCACACAAGCGCTAGTAGTGAAATTGCGTGTTTATGGAACATTGTCTCAGTTATGTGACTGGATTTGTGATTTCCTGTCAGAGAGGTCACAGCTCGTAGAACTGACTGAAAGTCATCGAGTAAAACAGAAGTGATTTCTGGCATTCCCCGAGGTAGTGTTATAGGCCCTTTGCTGTTCCTTATCTGTATAAACGATTTGGGAGACAATCTGAGCAGCCGTCTTCGGTTGTTTGCAGATGACGCTGTCGTTTATCGACAAATTAAGTCATCAGAAGATCAAAACAAACTGCAAAACGATTTAGAAAAAGTATCTGAATGGTACGAAAAGTGGCAGTTGACCTTAAATAACGAAAAATGTGAGGTCATCCACATGAGTGCTAAAAGGAAAGCGTTAAACTTCGGTTATGCGATAAATCAGTCTAATCTAAAAGCCGTAAATTCAACTAAATACCTAGGTATTACAATTACGAACAACTTAAATTGGCAAGAACACACAGAAAATGTTGTGGGGAAGGCTAACCAAAGACTGCGTTGTATTGGCAGGACACTTAGAAAATGTAACAGACCTTTTAAGGAGACTGCCTACACTACGCTTGTCCGTCCTCTTTTAGAATACTGTTGCGCGGTGTTGGATCCTTACCAGACAGGACTGACGGAGTACATCGAAAAAGTTCAAAGAAAGGCAGCACGTTTTGTATTATCGCGAGATATGAGAGAGACTGTCACAGACATGGTACAGGATTTGGGCTGGAAATCATTAAAAGAAAGGCGTTTTTCGTTGCGACGGAATCTTCTTACGAAATTCCAATCACCAACTTTCTCCTCCGAATGCGAAAACATTTTGTTGACATCGACCTACATAGGGAGAATCGATCATCACGATAAAATAAGGGAAATCAGAGCTCGTGGGGAAAGGTGTTCATTCTTTCGGCATTGTACGAGATTGTAATAATAGAGAATTATGAAGGTGGTTCGATGAATCCTCTGCCAGGCACGTAAATGTGATTTGCAGAGTGTCCATGTAGATGTAGATAATGGAAAACGCAACGAACCTACGCACCAACCTAATAGTATGAGGAGACCGGATACCTCTTGTAATACTTCGTCACCGCACCGGTGAGGTAGCAGAGAGGACAAAGCACAGTAGAAATTCTATCCCCGCCATAAAGATGTCTGCTCTCGGCGCCAGTGGCGTTGCCGTAATCTATCACTGGAAATCTCCGTCTAGGGATCCTCTCCCCTGAGCGGGACGCGTGTCTAGCTTCTTAACGAGCCTCCGGCATGTAATAAATGAGAGAGTCGGAGGCGCGCATCCCCAGAAGAGTTAATCGGTTTATTTTCCTCATTCCTAACGCTCAGTTCCACCACGGTGCTCAAGCGCTTTCGCTAATTTTTCCTTCTGCTTTCTCTCGTCAGGAACGCTGCTCCTCAGCGCTGCATGTTCACATACTGTGACTGTTGCTACTTACGGAAATTTCAAACGTCTCAAATGCAATCGTGTTCAAAAGAATTGACCCACTTTCTTACAAGCTACGGTATTGAACTAAACTAAAAATACCTTCTTACATACACAGTGCCCCGCCTAACTTTGTTACCCTATATATTTCCGAAATGAAACAAAATGTGAAAAATGCAATTGGCCAGGTGTCCACGTATGTCAGGTGCTAACACAATGGGCAGGATTGCACAATCCCTACAAGGAAACAAACATCACTTCCAACACTGAGTTACCTTTTGTTTTAAATGGCATAAGGGCACATGTATATTTTTTCTACCGAAATAAAAACCAGACGTGCAATTAGTGATGACAGACTTGGTTTCACTGCTCCAAGTCGTATGTCTTCTTGAATACTGAAGACTTTAAATAATGGAGACGGTTTTGCCGCAATGCTGTTATTCCGTAATGCGTGTTGCCTACACTGTCCTCAAGCCTGCTGTAGGAAACCCTTGCTCCGCGCAATACTGCAGAAACTGTGGCAGCTTTGTCAGCTTTTAAAACAGCGTCGTCCAGCCTTTCGGCTCTCCAGGGTTACTTTTGAAGAAGACTGTTACTTCTGGGCGGCACATAATATACTTAGCACTTACAATAACCATCGAGGGAAAAAAAACCGGAATGGACAAATGAGAGAATGCATCGAGAGGCGGGAGTTTCAGATTGAAAATATTCAGTTTATCGTAACTTAACATAAAAGAAATTTTATGGAATTTTTTTAAGATCACGTAATAGGTTCTCGCTTCTTGGACATCATTGATACTTCCTTTGCGCCGCATGCGGCCCGCAGGCTGGACACCCCTGCTGTAAAGTCTACATATTTCAGACGTATGAGGTTAAGGCCACTGAAAACAAGTCTTCCGTCACTAACTGTATCTCTGGTTTTCATTTCCATAGAAAAAACATACACATGTCACTAAAAAAAGTAGCTTTGTGCTTGAAGCTGATGTTTGTCTTCGTTTATGTATTGTGCATATCTGCCCATTGTGTGAGTGTCTTACATGGGCCCATCCCTGGCCAGTTGTATTTCACTTTTTTTTTCGGAAATACGTGAGGTGGCGAAGGTAGGTGGGACACCTTGTACATGTTTTGAGCCAAATCTTGTTGAGATATGGCCATTCTGTCCTATGATATCCATCTACCCCGACAATGCAGCAAGTGTTCAATCGGTTACCACCCATGCACACACAGCCTTCAGCCTTTTTCTCCAAGAACGACAGACTCGTGATATTACATCTGGCTTCCTTCGGATTTGGTGATTCCCTCTCATCCATGGAACATACGCTCCTGTAAAGCGCATACCTGAAAATTCCCGCCATGGCTGCAGATATCGGAGTACGGTTTCCGCCAAACTGTAGCATGTAAAGAGGCGGCAAGTAGTTCGTTGCACGGTTAACATTTGAAATGTTATTATTTACTAAAATTTAAGAGTAAATGTAGTGTTTTTACTGGAGCTCAGTATTTTTCAGCGGCACTGCGTAGCTCACGAAGACAAGAGTGTAGTGGTATAGCACACGTTAATACCCTTCTCGCAAAAACAAAAATCTGGAAGATATCCTGAATGCGACGCTGTTCGTTTCTACTTCTCTTAATACGACTAAAAAACTGAGCCGCATCAGTGTATTTCTACTTAATGTTTAGTTCAATTGGCAGTATTTGCCGCGCGGGATTAGCCGAGCGGTCTGATGCGCTGCACTCATGGACTGTGCGGCTTGTCCCGGCGGAGGTTAGAGTCCACCCTCGGGCATGGGTGTGTGTGTTTGTCCTTAGGATAATTTAGGTCAAGTAGTGTGTAAGCTTAGGGACTGATGACCTTAGCTGTTAAGTCCCACAAGATTTCACGCACATCTGAATATTTGCCAGTATTTTATTTTTGTGAATAATTTCACTATGAGCGTTGCCAAATGGATCAGCGTATTCATCTTTTCGTGTGATGTCGAGTGACGGTAAAAAAATACTCCCTGCAATCAAAGTAGTTTTATATTTCGGTCAATGAAAACATCACAAATGTTAGCCGTACAACAAAAAAATGCCCCCGTACCTGCTATAGGTTAATGAAATTATTTTTCGGTATGTGGAAATTTCACTGTGTCCGCTTTTCGTAGACCACCCTGTATTTTTGCCGTCTCCTCAGTTCCACCCTTCTAGTAAGGTGGCACAGCATTAACACACAGTACACATATTCGGAACTACGGTTCAAAAACTCGTCCGTCCTTCCAGATTTAGATTTTTTGGTGGATTCACTACATTTCTTAAGGCGAGTAGGACGTCAAACGGGCCGACTTGGAGTAGGAGAGGCACCACAGGACATTTTAATTTCCACTGTCTATACTTTTACAAGTAAATTCATAAAACTTTGTCAGCATGACCAGGAAGGATTCAGGGTTCACACTTGTAGCAGCGGAAGTTCAAAAACATAACAAAATAATTTTTTTACTTGTGAAATTTCATCATTTTTTCACTTACTATCGGCTGCATTTGTTGCTATAGGTACACTTTTCTTCATAAGTAACAGAGACTGTTCGATGAATTTTGCACAGCATACAAACCATAAATACAGGTGTCTGAAACTTTAGAATCTATTTAATTTATGAATAAATGAATGAGCTGTTACGTTTTAAACTTTATGTTTAGAAAAAATATCAAAATTTGTAGTTAATTATCTCAATTTTTACCGCAGCTTTTATAGATTTAGAAAATTCTAGAGTTTTATACACCTGTAAGTATGGTTTGTATGCTGTGTAAAATTCATCAAAGAATCTCTCTTACTTGTGAAGAAAAATGTACCTATAGCAACAAATGCAGCCAACAGTAAGTGAAAAAAATGTTGAAATTTCATATCTAAAAAAAATTATTTTGTTATGTTTTTGCATTTCCACTGCTATCAGTGTGAATCCTGAATCCTTCCTGGTCATGCTGACAAAGTTTTATGGATTTATTTGTAAAAGTATAGACAGTAGGAAAGAAAATGTCCTGTGGTGCCTCTCCTGCTCCAAGTCGGCCCGTTTGACGTCCTACCCCCCTTAAGGGAAATGCTGCAAAGTTTCTTTTGAAAGTGACACAGCCGTCTTATCTTTCACACCCTTCCCAATGCGAGCAAGTGTTCCGTCCCTAATGACCACGTCGTCGACGGGACGTTAAACCGTAATATTTCTTCCTACATTCCACTTCATCCAAGCGTGAGCGGGTATTGTGGGTACTGAATCTAGCGAAAGCGTCTACTCGCTATACAAACACGCCGTGACGTCACTATGAGGTAACAGCGCCCTTCGCGTCACCATATAGTGCGTACGGGAGAAGTACGTAGCTCTACAAGAGGACACGTGCCGTGCTTGCAGGAAGCCGCGACGTCGCGTGTCGTCCACTGTTCAAAGTGCCGTCAATGTGAACAAGGAGTGACCGAGACGTGTAACCAATGGCACCTCATACAATGACGCCGGGTGATACGCCAGTATGGCGATGACGAATACACGCTTCCAATGTGCGTCCAACGCGATATCGCCAAACACGAATGTGACCATCATGATGCTGTAAACAGAACCTGGATTCATCCGAAATAATGACGTTTTGTCAATCGTGCACCCAGGTTCGTCGTTGAGTACACCATCGCAGGCGCTCCTGTCTGTGATGCAGCGTCAAGGGTAACCGCAGCCATGGTCTCCGATCTGATAGTCCATGCTCCTGCAAACGTCATCGAACTCTTCGTGCAGATGGTTGATGTCTTGCAAACGTCCCCATCTGTTGACTCAGGGATCGAGACGCGGCTGCACGATCCGTTACAGCCACGCGGATAAGATGCCTGTCATCTCGACTGCTAGTGATACGAGGCCGTTGGGATCCAGCACGGCGTTCCGTATTACCCTCCTGAACCAACCGATTCCATATTCTGCTAACAGTCATTGGATCTCGACCAACGCGAGCAGCTATGTCGCGATACGATAAACCGCAATCGCGATAGGTTACAATCCGACCTTTATCAAAGTCGGAAACGTGATGGTAGGCATTTATCCTCCTTACATGAGGCGTCACAACAACGTTTCACCAGGCAACGCTGGTGAACTGCTGTTTGTGTATGAGAAATCGGTTGGAAAGTTTCCTCATGTCAGCATGTTGTAGGGGTCGCCACCGGCGCCAACCATGTGTGAATGCTCTGAAAAGCTAATCATTTGCATATCACAGTATCTTCTTCCTGTGGGTTAAATTTCCCGTGTTTAGCACGTCATCTTCGTGGTGTAGCAATTTTAATGGCCAGTAGTGTAGGAAACCGCCTTTGACGGTTGCTCTTGCAGCTAATCCACGCGACTTGGAAACGTTAATTATGATAGAGCATCAGGTAGCTATTTTTGTGTTTATTAGTATACTGTTGTGAGTAAACTACGATTTGGCGGGCTGGCTTCATCCTGCTCCTACAGTGCCTACACATTTTTTGTGATTGTCTCGAACGTCAAAAAAGTGTTAAGAGAGTTGTATTCATCCTACAAATAATCTTGGCATAATAGTGAAAAAGACAACAATGAGATAATTGAGTTTACTGATGACGAATAAACTGTCAAGGTACTGCATATTTAGTCTCAAAATAACCACGGAAAGTAATTGTTTTAGTTTAGGGTAGTTCTAAATGGCTTATTTTTAAATTGTAAACGGCAATATTGTATCGAGAAGTTATGTCCTCTTTTTATATGCACTGTTCTCTTTTTTTATGATGGACGTACGGTAAACCTACCTTACAACATATGCTGTACACTGAGATCGATTCTACCAACGTAGAGACTGTGATGCGCGGACCACCTTTCCGGTTGCTCTGACGTGCGGTTACAGTAGATTGAAAGTACTAGTCCGTTAGAAGTGTCTTTCCCATTCCGTAAGCATAATCGGCTACCACCCAGGACCGTTACGGAGGTATCTCCTAGATAACACCGGATGCCGACACGCATGTACGCGTGATACGAGGTTATTGATACAGCCAGTGACAGATAAAGCAGCCCTAAGTGCACCTTCAAAAACAGAGGGCAAGGATCTGAGAGGTGCTACGTCTACCGTATCGAGGTAAAAATAAACCACCACTCGTTTGACTCACGGGGCACACACACGCTCGAGAAACAATGCCTTTGTTTACTGTGTACGGTGAACCGTTGCTGTCTGTCACGCCTTTCTTCAGCGCTCGGAATTAACTCAAAAGACTTTCGATAGACGGATTTGTTACGCATTTGTTCTGCTCTGATAAGTATTCTGTTGCATTGTTATTAGTGATTCGAAAACAAAGGAACGAATGATTTAATTACTTCGATGTAATGTATGCATTGTGACTGTAACACATTAAACCTGTGACCGACTGATGATTTCATAACAAATAGAACACAGCATGTTATTCGTCATTTCTGTTGTACTTAATCGCGAAATTTTATGAGACGTAAAAGTAACTTCGAGCTAACCGAAGGTTGTGTTATGGGATATAACAAAACACACACATGGTATATGTATGAGCAAATGTGAGGGCCGGCCGCGGTGGCCGTGAGGTTCTAGGCGCGTCAGTCCGGAACCGCGTGACTGCTACGGTTGCAGGTTCGGATCCTGCCTCGGGCATGGATGTGTGTGATGTGCTTAGGTTAGTTAGGTTTAAGTAGTTCTAAGTTCTGGGGGACTGATGACCTCAGATGTTAAGTCCCATAGTGCTCAGAGCCAAATGTGAGGAGCGATTTTAAGTGAAACAACTAAGCAAAAAACAGTCACAGGAAACGTAGATACCAGACTGATGGTCAGGATCAGGGTTGCCAGATTAAGTTGACCAAATTACCGAACTTTTCTTGGCGAAAGGTTTTGCTGACCTGAAGGTGAACATAATAAAACACTTAGTAAACAGTAAAAATTATATTTGTGATTGCTGGATACAGCTTTCAGAATCTTTTGTCACCTATAATTTTTTGGTAAAAATCATTGCATGTTGCAAACTTCAAATTACACCGACTGCATAATTCTGTTTTTACCTTAACGACAAGCATTTTGTTTCCAGCGTCAGGCCATAAATGATTCACGTGACTGAAGTCTCTTTATACTCAGGCATAGCTGCATTACCCTTTGAATAATTATTTTTAATGTTAGGCATTTCTTCTCGGTTAAAAAAACGTTTCCCAGAAAACTATTTTGTGGATGTAGATGCTTGACTTTGTGATTGTTCCCAAGTTTTATTTAGAATACAGATTGCTGCGTACAAACTATCGAAATCACTGATATCAATGGAATTCTTAAATTACCGAACTCCTCATACTTCGCTGCCGAACTCCGAACACGGGATGAAATACCGAACAGTTCGGTAAAAAACTGAACACTTTGACACCCCAGCTCAAAATGTGTAGGAGATAGCTTACAAAACGTCCGATGGGCCTGTACTTGAGTATTGCTCTTCAGTCCGGGTTTCTTACCAGATTGGAGTGATAGAGGAAACAGAGAAAATCCGAAGGACAGCAGCACGTTTCCCCACACTTTTCAGTTAACAAGCACGAACGCGTCGTATTGATGCTCTTCAAAGTCCTGTGGCAGATACTACAGGATAGGCGTTGTTTATCACGGTATAGTTTACTGTTAACATTCCGAGAGCATACATTGCCAAAAGACGCAACCAACATATTGCATCGCGAAAACTTAACTATGGATGGTAGTTCGTATTGAAATGCAGGAAGTAATTGTGAACGTAACAGTACTGGCAGCTTCTGGCGCCACAGACAATGACTATGCTGCCCATTTACTGTCTCAGAGGCCCAGTGGTCAGCGTGTATGCCTGGTATGCGGAGGATCCGGGTTCGATTTCCGGTACCGTCAGGGACTTTTTCGCGATGTTAGGACTGGAACGGGGTGTATTCAGCCTCGTGATGTTAGCTAGGAGTTACTTCAGTGAGAAGTAACGGCTACGAGGTCAAGAAAGCCAGCAATGGTCGGGAGAGCCTTGTGCTGACCCCACGCCCCTCCTTATTGGCCGGCCGGAGTGGCAAAGCGGTTCTAGGCGCTACAGTCTGGATCCGCGTGACCGCTACGGTCGCAGGTTCGAATCCTGCCTCGGGCATGGATGCGTGTGATGTCCTTAGGTTAGTTCGGTTTAAGTAGTTCTAAGTTCTAGGGGACTGATGACCTCAGCAGTTAAGTCCCATAGTGCTCAGAGCCTCCATATTGCATCCAATGACACCGTTGGCAGAGGATGACACGGCGGTCGGTCGGCTCCGATTGGCCGATCAGAACGCGGAGCCTTGCTTTGAAATTTATTGATAGTTGTGAGGTAAAAGATATTGAGATCGTTGTGGCAATGGTTGGACTGATGATACCATCCTGTATTTTGTTTGAAGTGATCTTGGGAAAACTCGCTATACATAGTTGACTGTGAACAAGCAGGGTCTTGGAATTTCGCCACCATCCGAATACCAGTGCAGTGTTACCTTTTCGCTGTGAATTTACAATGAAAGGCATTGTCGTTGTGAACGCGGGAAGGCACGGGGTCACCTGGCTTAAATTCGCGGTTCATTTGTTGCTCGTGTCGTGGAGCGGACAGGCATTCTCTCGTATGGGCGCAGGTGCTGGGAGTGGCCTTTCGAGCGCATGGACGGCTTGTGGAGATAAAGGTCACCGATAGCGGGCTCCGGGCTCGCTGCAACCTGTTGTACGGTGGGCGGTTGCCCGTCGCCGCACGCCGCTCCACGCCGCCCCGTACAGTTATTCGCAAACGTCTCCACGTGACCGCGGCAGCGGTGTTTGCCGATACGTCCGCTCTATGCACTCTGTTTATACGCGTACTTGACCTCATCTCCTTTGTAAGCGCGTGACCCACTAGCAGTGTTGTCCAGCTTAGGAGTTAGGTTCAGCTCTTTCGATGCCGTTTGTGTCAACGATAACAGCGTCTCTTGGAACAAAAACGTAAACTGCGCATGCAAAAAGAAGACGCAAGAAATAGTAAAGAAAGAAAAGCACGTTTAAAATGCTGTGCTGTGGTGTAAATTCGGAATGGATATCACACAGCAGGTACAGGAAAAGCAGCAGATGAATCGCAAGTACTATAAATACGTCTGGAAAGAAAGATTGCTTGTGGATATGTTGTGGCCCTCCCATTTACGAGGTTCTTGGTTGGTTGGTTGGTTTGGGGAAGGAGACCAGACAGCGTGGTCATCGGTCTCATCGGATTAGGGAAGGATGGGGAAGGAAGTCGGCCGTGCCCTTCCAGAGGAACCATCCCGGCATTTGCCTGGAGTGATTTAGGGAAATCACGGAAAACCTAAATCAGGATGGCCGGACGCTGGATTGAACCATCGTCCTCCCGAATGCGAGTCCAGTGTCTAACCACTGCGCCACCCCGCTCGGTCGAGGTTCTTGGCGTCTGATGCAATCAGTTATTCATTTAAAATCCGCCAGTTTGCCCTTTTCATGTAAATTCATAACGCCATTCGATTGCATCTAGTTTCGCACAATCCTAAGGTGCTGCAGTCATGGACTGTGTGGCTGGTCCCGGCGGAGGTTCGAGTCCTCCCTCGGGCATGGGGGTTTGTGTTCGTCCTTAGGATAATTTAGGTTAAGTAGTGTGTAAGCTTAGGGACTGATGATATTAGCTGTTAAGTCCCATAAGATTTCACACACATTTGAACATTTAAAAAAAAAAATTTTTTTATCACACTCCTAGGTCGAATTCTGCCCTGTATTTTCTTTTCAGATCACTAAGCCCCTTCAAGTATTCACGAACGCTTCGTTGTGTTGTGCAGTGACTTTCCTACTATTAACATTTCTGTATCTATATTTAACACTACGCTTTAAAAGAGAGAGTCCTTTGCCTGTTGTAATCTGCTGACATTTTCCTCAATTTCATTATCTTGTGTAATCTCGCATCTCAGGTTACAAACTTCCTCCAACACTTCGTCTACATTTCTCCAAGCTTTTTGTTTGATAACCCGCTATTTCCTTGGCTTACGATTTGATTTAATTTCATTTGTGCTTTGTTTCCAATTAAAAAGCCAAAAAACTGTAGTGCGTCTACTACATTCAATATACATAATATACCTCCCGCTCCTTCAACTGCCGCACTGGTTCCCATATCACCGAAGTTAAGCTCTGTCGGGCGTGGTCGGCACTTAGATGGGTGACCATCCGGGCCGCCATGCTCTGTTGCCATTTTTCGGGGTGCACTCAGCCTCGTGATGCCAATTGAGGAGCTACTCGACCGAATAGTAGCGGCTTCGCCAAGAATACCATCATAACGACTGGGAGAGCGGTGTGCTGACCCCACGCCTCTCCTATCCGCATCCTCCCCTGAGGATGACACGGCGGTCGGATGGTCACGGTAGGCCATTCGTGGCCTGAGGACGGAGTGCTCCTCCAACTAACATGCTGTGCCGTCAACGATATTTAACTTGCGTATTTGCTCCGCTTGCCAAATTAACTCCTGTACTGAAATTACGTTTCACTTCTTCTACTGCCTTTTTAGGTGAAGAAGTTAAATAGCTGAGCGAGATTCTTGTCTCTCCTGATTTTACATTTTTATTACTCCCGCTTGGTTCTCTCGAATGTTGGTTCAAGTGGCTCTAAGCAGTATGGGACTTAAAATCTGAGGTCATCTGTCCGCTAGACTTAGAACTACTTAAACCTAACTAACCTAAGGACATCACACACATCCTTGCCCGAGGCAGGATTCGAACCTGCGAACTTTCGACCGTAGCAGCAGCGCGGTTCCGGACTGAAGCACCGAGAACCGCTCGGTCACAGCAGCCGGCTCGAATGTTGTAGACTGCTCTTTGTTCCAGTAGCTTTTTGGTCTCACGCTTTGCCAAATATTACCTGATCTCACTCACGGGAGTGAGGTAGCGCATTGGAGAAGCCGCCAGACATGCATTTGGCAACTCGGCGATTTGCTACCCAAATTCGACTTTTCCGTGGTTTCCATAAATTGCTTAAGGCAGATGCCGGTGTTGCTGCTTTGGAAATGACCAACATCCCTCCCCTTCCTTCCTCAATTCGATCTCGTGTTCCGTCTCTAACGACGTCGTCGTCGACGGGACGTTAAACCCTAAACCTCCACGCCTCTCTTTATTTACTCCTCCTGGCCGCCCTTCGTCTACGCTGCTAGCTTTGTTTGTGAAACACTGTCCTCACGGAGGTTTTCTTTGTGGCGTAGTGCGGTGTGGAGTGAATCACGGCTCGATAGAGAGGCGATGTTCGCCGTGACACTGGCCGCGTCCTGCCGCGCCAGCCCCGGTGGCTGACCCCCAGCAGGAATGCAGCGTTTGCATAACGCGGCGCCTGACTCACACCTGATTCACGCTCGCGACAGCCTTTGGACACACCGGTGTCTCTCCCCTCCGGCCAGCAGTCGCGCCTTGTCCTTTCATTACTCGCTCCAGGGCCTACCTATCCCCTTTTTACTGTGTAATTCGTGTGGTCGCCAATTAACGTGCTGGTAGAATACACATTACCAAAATTTCAGCTTTCTCACTTTGAGAAAAAGGCACTAAATTGGAACACTTTGCTTTTGTGACGATTATAAACATCGTTGTTGTTGTGGTGGTGGTGGTCTTCAGTCCTGAGACTGGTTTGATGCAGCTCTCCATGGTACTCTATCCTGAGCAAGCTTCTTCATCTCCCAGTACCTACTGCAACCTACATCCTTCTGAATCTGCTTAGTGTATTCATCTCTTGGTCTCCCTCTACGATTTTTACCCTCCACGCTGCCTTCCAGTACTAAATTGGTGATCCCTTGATGCCTCAGAACATGTCCTACCAACTGATCCCTTCTTCTAGTCAAGTTGTACCACAAACTCCTCTTCTCCTCAATTCTATTCAATACCTCCTCATTAGTTATGTGATCTACCCATCCAATCTTCAGCATTCTTCTGTAGCACCACATTTCGAAAGCTTCTATTCTCTTCTTGTCCAAACTATTTATCGTCCATGTTCCACTTCCATACATGGATACACTGCATACAAATACTTTCAGAAACGACTTCCTGAAACTTAAATCCATACTCGATGTTAACAAATTTCTCTTCTTCACAAACGCTGTCCATGCCATTGCTAGTCTATACTTTATATCCTCTCTACTTCGACCTTCATCAGTTATTGTGCTCCCCAAATAGCAAAACTCCTTTACTACTTTAAGTGTCTAATTTCCTAATCTAATTCCCTCAGCATCACCCGACTTAATTCGACTACATTTCATTATCCTCGTTTTGCTTTTGTTGATATTCATCTTATATCCTCCTTTCAAGACACTGCCCATTCCGTTCAACTGCTCTTCCAAGTCCTTTGCTGTCTCTGACAGAATTACAATGTCATCGGTGAACCTCAAAGTTTTTATTTCTTCTCTGTGGATTTTAACACCTACTCCGAATTTTTCTTTTGTTTACTTTACTGCTTGCTCAATATATAGATTGAACAACATTGGGGAGAGGCTACAACCCTGTCTCGCTCCCTTCCCAACCACTGCTTCCCTTTCATGTCCCTCGACTCTTATAACTGTCATCTGGTTTCTGTACAAATTGTAAATAGCCTTTCGCTCCCTGTATTTTATCCCTGCCACCTTCAGAATTTGAAAGAGAGCATTCCAGTCAACATTGCCAAAAGCTTTCTCTAAGTCTACAAATTCTAGAAACGTAGGTTTGCCTTTCCTTACTCTATCTTCTAAGATTAGTCGTAGTGTCAGTATTGCCTTGCGTGTTCCAATATTTCTACGGAGTCCGAACTGATCTTCTCCGACGTCGGCTTCTACCAGTTTTTCCATTGGTCTTTAAAGAATTCGCGTTAATATTTTGCAGCTGTGACTTATTAAACTGATAGTTCGGTAATTTTCACATCTGTCAACACCCGCTTTCTCTGGGATTGGAATTATTATATTCTTGTAGTCTGAGGGTATTTCGCCTGTCTCACGGTAGAGTTTTGTCAGGACTGGCTGTCCCAAGGCTGTCAGTAGTTCTAATGGAATGTTGTCTACTCCCGGGGCCTTGTGGATCATCAAAAAAATGGTTCAAATGGCTCTGAGCACTATGGGACTTCACTTCTGAGGTCATCAGTCCCCTAGAACTTAGAACTACTTAAACCTAACTAACCTAAGGACATCACACACATCCATGCCCGAGGCAGGATTTGAACCTGCGACCGTAACGGTCGCGCGGTTCCAGACTGTAGCGCCTAGAACCACACGGCCACCCCGGCCGGCTTGTGGATCATCACTTTATATTTCTAAATGAACTGAGTTTCTTATTGGCGCTTGGTCTGTGAGTCGTCGCGTGACGTGGATACTTCAATTATTTCACGAGTGCTTTCAGCTGAAAATATAAGATTTGAATATGTAGTGATCGTTGAATATCTGTGCCGTACCGGAATTCGAACCTGAAGTTCTTCCAAATCACGAGGAGTATCCTAAGCAGTTAGGGTATCAGTCAGTAACGCAAGTATTTTACTATACGGTCAAGTTTCGTAATCTTTATTAATGTGAAAAAAATATTAATGTAACTTTTTCTCTTTCAGTAGATTGTTGTGCCTGTTGAGTGTTTTTCTGATGTTCACAGTGAAAGTTTCGCTAACAGAAATGGAATTTTGCAAGCATCGAAAAGCAAATTTGCCTATGTAGTGCATTTTCCAATTCATTATCCTGCGTTTACTTGGTTTCTTTCGTGAAACTGCGTTGCCAAGTAGGTACTTTAGATTAAGGGCATATTCGATCAGTTATTGCGAAGACTCTCATTCCAAATATTTCCAAACAAAGTATCACTTAAGTACTCTCTATGTTAGGTTTCAATCGGGGCTAAAATTTAGATTGTTTAGTTGGAGAAAAAATGGGTTCATTCCCTTTGTAGACATAAAATTTACTAATATTGACCACACAGTAAAATATTTGGCACCTTGCGTAGAAAAACATGTTTCGGATTCTCGAAACTTGTGTAAAATATTAGGGGAATTCACGTTTTGTGAAAGTCCTGGTACTGAAATTAAATTTTGATGAAGACAGTTGTGGATTCATTGTAACGATGAACAACACACCGATAACAGTTATGAATGTGTGGATTACAGTATGGTGCACAACTTTCGACTGAACGCAAAATATTCGGTTTTCTGGGAGGACTTTGGCGTAACGTTGTAAGATATAATGTGTGATTGTAGGGTGTAATGAAGCGTTAGTTTCGTCATGAAAGAGTGTCAGTAAAGAAAGAAAATAGGCTTCGTGCCAGCGGGTAGACAACTCATAACAAAGAGGACGTGTGTGTGTGTGTGTGTGTGTGTGTGTGTGTGCGTGCGTGCGTGCGAGAGGGCGCGAACGCGCCTCATTGTGTGTGTGGGGGGGGGGGGGGGGGCGGGAAGCGGGGGCGGTGGAGGGGACGAGCTCATAGTCCTTTCCCGATGAAAGGGCGACAATCAACAGTGTCTTGTGTCCTCACTCCAAAAGACAATGCCGAACGGTTTGGAATTTAACGCCGGACATTGGAACGGAGTTGGAGGTATGCCAAGGTCGTGAGAGACAATGGAGGCAGTGGATCAAACTACGGTTATCATCATCAACGAGCACGATGATATAGTGTAAGTCAGTGGGCTCCCGTTCTGACGACTGAAACCGCGTACCCCCATGAAAAATAGGTCCGCTTCCGTCAGCAACCTAAGCTATTATGTTGTCTCTATCGTCGCAGAATTCAACGAGGTGTTACAGTCCTGTCTTCCTTCGTCCTTCTACACAAATTTATTTTTAGTAACTGGTGTCTAAGTAGCTAAGTGTCAGATAACAAATACGAAGATATGGAGGTTCAGGGTTTCACCCTCAGTCGGTTCCAGATGCCTTATCGTTTCTTTTAGCTTTGGTAATTATTCGGATGTCAATAAATTGCGTTGAACAGGAGCTCTCCTCCGCCCCCCCCCCCCTTGCACCAACCACCACACCTCCATCACCTCTCACCTCGGCTGGCTGAGTCAGGTCAAAGATCGGAGAAAGACAAAGAAAGGATGTTTAGAATTTAACGCTCCATCGAGAGCGTGGGCACTGGAGCTCAAGCTCGGATAGCTAGTGTGGCCGTGCGGTTCTAGGCGCTTCAATCTGGAACCGCGCGACCGCTACGGTCACAGGTTCGAATCCTGCCTCGGGCATGGATGTGTGTGATGTCCTTAGGTTAGTTAGGTTTAGGTAGTTCTAAGTTCTAGGGGACTGATGACCACAGATGTTAAGTCCCATAGTGCTCAGAGCCATTTGAACCATTCGGATAACGAAAGGATTAGGAAAAAAATTGGCAGTGCCTTTTCAAAGGAACCACTCTGGCATTTGTATGGGGAGATTTAGAGAAGTCGCAGAAGACTTAAATCCGGATGAACCTTTGTCCTCCCGAATGTGAGTGGAGTGTGCTAACCGCTGCGCCAGCTCTTTCGAACAGAGGAAGATGAGGGCATAGCATCTCGCCTAGTAAAGCACCATGGTGTTCAAACCAGCATAAGATTGAAGACAGGTTTAGCGTATTGTCAGCCACACTGATCGCCCCGGTAGCGAAAGGGCTTTCCTTGTGGAAGGACTTGGATTCGTTTCACTGTACCTCCTCAGATTGTTTCCAAGGATAACATTTGGAACGGGGTCCGCTTAGCCTAGTGAGGCCAAATGAGGAGATACTTGAATAAAGAAACAGCGGCACCGGTTCATCTTCTCGCAATAACGGCTGGGGTGATTGGCTTCCTGCTGATCAGTGTGGGCCACGATCATACTCGTAGACCGCTGGTAAGCCAGTATTCGGCCAGTCGGAACAGGTCTGTGTGGCGCTTACGTTTACGTTTCATCAACCACACTGCAGGGATAATTAATAGGTTCAATTGGCTCTGAGCACTATGGGACTTAACTTCTGAGGTCATCAGTCCCCTAGAACTTAGAACTACTTAAACCTAATTAACCTAAGGACATCACACACACCAATGCCCGAGGCAGGATTCGAACCTACGACCGTAGCGGTCGCGCAGTTCCAGGCTGTAGCGCCTAGAACCGCTCGGCCACCCCGGCCAGCAATTAATAGGTAAACAGCGATCAACTCAGATGTTGGATTGAATACAATGGTGTATACTAGGTATAGTCATGTTTTAGGTGGTATTCTCTTGCCTTCCGCCTTCGTAGATTCTTCGCTTAAAGCTAATTTTGAACTTTGTAAGTGGATTTTCGTGGGATAGTTTGCGCCTGTCTTCAAGGGTCTGTCAGTTTAGTTTTTTCTGCATCTCTGTGACGCTCATCCTTTCATCGAAGTATGTTGCCGATCGTGGTGCCCCCCATTGTATGCGTGTTTTTAATATAATTTGCAAAAGTTCCACTGTTTCTAGATCATCAACTGGCGCCTTGTTGGAATCCGAGAAACTATCCCCTGGAGTCACCGATTTTACCCGCTTGTAACTTGCTTTCTTGAAAGCTAACCTGCGTCTTTACCGTGCGGTACAGGAAGGCTGCAGTAGATGTTCTATTACCGAGCCGCAGATAGGCACCTCTCTCAGCAAAGGGCCAGCCGGTGGAGAAACACTTGCCTGCGGGTGTAAGCGACGGTGAAAATGAGGGAGACCAGAGCCAGCGTTTTTTCCCGATTGTGTACGAAACGCCGCGGCGCGAGCGGACGTCAGCAGGGCTGCGTGTGACGCGAGGCCGCCACGCAAATAGCCGGCCGGCGCGCTGGCCCACGGCCACCGCCTCCGTCACGCCGCGTCACCCACCGCCGTCACGCCTTGCGCTCACCGCTGGACACCCCTGATGATGCCTCCCAGACTCAGTAGCTGTAGCTCTGCCGACTCGTGCCAAGTACTGCAAGAACGATTTGTTGACGACGTAAACTTCTGCCGGATTGAGGCCCCTCTGTAATGACCTCGACGTCTGTAGGATGCCACGGTCGTCGGACTGGTTGAAGAAAGCAAGCAAAGGTTGCAGTTACACTTCTCGTTTCAAAGAGAACTGTCGGTTGGATAAAGGAGTGGAGGAGATTGTGGCTGACACTTTTTTAATGTTTCACCCCGACAAGATTTACGGAAACAATTTCACGTGGTTCAATGGCCTGGTACAGCCCTTTCAATTGGACACCAGTTCGACTACTTGTGTGTCGCTAACCTACCGCAGGACACCCGGGGGAAGGGGTCCTACAGTTTAACATGGAATGTGGACCACCTGTCGACCGGGTTTAGATCCCACGGTTTCTCGGTTTTTATGCGCACACTTCACCATTAGAACACTAGGCCTGATAGATTAGAAATTCTAGGATTGCTTCTTTCATACGCCAGCTCATAGCACCCACTGTGCCACCTCGCTCGACCGATGTAGATTCATCGGCTTTGAGCTCAGGTTTTTTTCTGTTTTCTGAGATACCATTTAGTAGCGGCCATACCACCGACCTTTGTGAATTCGCTCCATGTCGGTTCTTACGCTATTTGACAAGGTCTCGAATCGTTGGAGTAACAGGATTGGTCGCACTTGTATGTTGATGATTCCATGTGTTGGTATGAGATATCCAGTCATTTTTATGACCCATTAGAAAGAGTTTCTGGCACAAAGTTGTTGCCGATGAGCCGGCCGGAGTGGCCGCGCGGTTCTAGACGCTTCAGTCTGGAACCGCGTGACCACTACGGTCGCAGGTTCGAATCCTGCCTCTGGTATGGATGTGTGTGATGTCTTTAGGTTAGTTAGGTTTAAGTAGTTCTAAGTTCTAGGGGACTGATGACCTCAGCTGTTAAGTCCCATAGTGCTCAGAACCATTTGAACAATTTTGTTGCCGATGAAGTTATACCTATACTGACTGAGGAGTGTCTCACAGTTGCGTAATACCACAGCTAGCGAAGTTATGAATCAGTGACGTGGCTAAAAATATCAATTCAATGGTAGTGTTTGTGTAGAAGACATCTACAGCTATTATGAACTTTAAATGCAAAACTTGCAACATCTATTAGTCAGCTCTTAGCAAAATTTGTGCTTGGTGCGAAAATGCTGTTTGGCTGCACCTGAGCTGCCAAAAATAGAATCCCGATTAAGTTCCCTCAGCATTTCTGTGTCACTTTCGTGAGGGATATACCGATCTATCAGAGCGTCTGTTAATTCCTTCCATGCCGGATCTTAAGCTATTTGACAGCGACTCTAGTAGCTGGAACAATAGAACTGGTAACAGTTGTATGTTGAGGATGCCATGTCGGTTCTGATGCTATTTGACACCAACTCTAATCGCTGCAATTGTAGAACTGGTCGCACTTGTATGCTGAAGATGGCAGCAATCTGAAACAGAGACCACTTGGGGACTGGCGGCCAGCTTCCCGCGCCATTCCTACAGCTAGTCTGCTGAGGGCTCATGACGTAATTACACTTCTGGCCATTAAAATTGCTACACCAAGAAGAAATGCAGATGATAAACGGGTATTCATTGGACAAATATATTATACTAGAACTGACATGTTATTACATTTTCACGCAATTTGGGTGCATAGATCCTGAGAAATCAATACCCAGAACAACCACCTCTGGCCGTAATAACGTCCTGGGCATTGAGTCAATCAGAGCTAGGATGGCGCGTACAGGTACAGTTGCCCAGGCAGCTTCAACACGATACCACAGTTCATCAAGAGTAGTGACTGGCGTATTGTGACGAGCCAGTTGCTCGGCCACCATTGACCAGACGTTTTCAATTGGTGAGAGATCTGGAGAATGTCCTGGCAGGGCACCAGTCGAACATTTTCTGTATCCAGAAAGACCCGTACTGGACCAGCAACATGCGGTAGTGCATTATCCTGCTGAAATGTGGCGTTTCGCAGGGAAGGGTAGAGCCACGGGTCGTAACACATCTGAAATGTAACGTCCACTGTTCAAAGTGCCGTCAATCCGAACAAGAGGTGACCGAGACGTGTAACCAATGGCACCCCATACCATCACGCCGGGTAATTCACCAGTATGGCGGTGACGAATACACGCTTCCAATGTGGGTTCACCGCGATGTCACCAAACACGGATGCGCCCGTCACGATGCTGTAAACAGACTCTGGATTCATCCGAAAAAATGATGTTTTACCATTCGTGCACCCTGGTTTGTCGCTGAGTACACCATCGCAGGCGCTGCTGTCTGTGATGCAGCGTCAGGGGTAACCACAGTCATGATCTCCGAGCTGATAGTCCATGCTGCTGCAAACGCCATCGAACTGTTCGTGCAGATGGTTGTTGTCTTCCAAACGTCCCCAAGTGTTGACTAGGGATCGAGACGTCGCTGCACGATCTGTTACAGCCATGCGGATAAGATGACTGCCATCTCGACTGCTAGTGATACGAGGCCGTTGGGATCCAGCACGGCGTACCGTATTACCCTCCTGAACCCACCGATTCCATATTCTGCTAACAGTCATTGGATCTCGACCAACGCGAGCAGCAATGTCGCGATGCGATAAACCGCAATCGCGATAGGCTACAATCCGACCTTTATCAAAGTCGGAAACGTGATGGTACGCATTTCTCCTCCTTACACGAGGCATCACAACAACGTTTCACCAGGCAACGCCGGTCAACTGCTGTTTGTGTATGAGAAATCGGAACCGCGGGACTGCTAGTGTCGCAGGTTCGAATCCTGCCTCGGGCATGGGTGTGTGTGATGTCCTTAGGTTAGTTAGGTTTAAGTAGTTCTAAGTTCTAGGGGACTTATGACCTAAGATGTTGAGTCCCATAGTGCTCAGAGCCATTTGAACCATTTTTTGAGAAACCGGTTGGAAACTTTCCTCATGTCAGCACGTTGTAGGTGTCACCACCGGCGCCAACAGCATCTTCTTCCTGTCGGTTAAATTTAGCGTCTGTAGCATGTCATACTCGTGGTGTAGCAATTTTAATGGTCAGTAGTGTATTTATGTAGGTTACTAGTGAATAATAAGGTCAGTAAATATGCGGCCAGAGGTGCAGCTCCATAACGTCAGTATTGGTTCTTGTGCAAAAAAAGTTTGACGACCACAGGTTTTCAGTGTGGCACCGTGTCGAACGCTTTTCGGAAAACCAGCAGTAGTATATTTCAACGAAAATACCTCCCTGTTGACATCAGAGTCATCAGCGACCAATACGACAGCGCTTTTTGTGCCTCCCTGGTGGGTCACCGATGGTTATTGTCAGGCCTGACGAGCGGTCGGGAGTAACCTCCTGGGAGCTGCGCCCTTGCGCCCGCTGTTGGCTCGTGTCGCCTGGGACAGGTTAGTAGCTGATGCAGAGAGGACAGCATTCCGCGCCGGTCCCGACCTACGTACCGCGCCAACGGAATTCCCTCCAGAATCCATTATCCAAGGGCAGCGGTCACGCGCGTTCACTGATCCGTCCCGGCAAACATCGCTTCACCTCCAAAATCTGCAATACATTAGGCTCGTTACGGGTTCTTGCACGCTGAGGTACAGCTGTTGTTAACAGCATTCCACTGTTACCTGTTCTACAAATGAAATGCGATGATTAAAAGCGTTTCAGGGATGCGCTACTGTTCAATCTATACATCGAAAAAGAGTAGACGGAAATAAAAGAAAGCTTTAGCAGCTCCGAGACGCTATGGTGATGGAAATACTGCTACACATAGCCTTGTCGACAGCGGTTGAATATAGCTGGGAAATGATAGCCGTTGCATCATCCAGCCATCACCGAGGCATTTACCGTGAATGTTTAAGAGATCCCAAACTTACTTTCTTACAGATTAAAACCGTTTCATTACAGGATAGACACCACTACAGAATGGGAGTTTATAACGTTAAGAGGTACTGGAACGAACTGAGAGAATAACATGCGTATGGCACCACAAGGGGTTAGGTAACGAGACGCATCCTATGACAACAAGGAATAGTTAATCCGGTAATAGGGAGACCAAGGCTTGAAAGAAAAAGGTGGAAGATTCGGGTCTATCGTCCCATTGTAGTACATCTACTTCTACAACAATATACTCTGCAAACCGCCCCGAAGCGCATGGCAGAGGGCACTTCCCATTGTACCAGTTATCAGCGCTTCTTCACATTCCATTCATTTATGGAACTTGGAGAGAATGACAGTTTCAATATCTCTGTGCACGCTGTAATTAATCTAGTCTTGTCCTCACGATCTATACGTAGGAGGTTGTAGTATACCTCAATAGTCATTATTTAAAGCCGGTTCTCGAAACTTTGTAAGTAGGCTTTATCGTGATATTATGTAAACTGAAGTTGGAGGGCGTAGAAAGGAAAGGGAGGGAGCTAATGATATCAGCCGCATCGGAACTTTATGCGGAATCAGCGGCGACGAGTGAAAATGTGTGCCAGACCGTACTTCTAAGGCGGGATCTCCTGCTTTCTAGGCCATTTCGTTAAGCGCTGCGCCACCAGGACAGAGTGTTTATCGCAAATGCGCGTACTATCTCGGAACGCCTCTCAGCCGATCCACATTCCCACCTACCATCACCTATCCGCAGTCTCCGTCCGTGTCATCTATGCTCGCTACTCTGAGGTTCCCACAGGAGGTCGAACTCAATTGTGCATCTGCACTGAAGGTGGTAGATTCATTGCCCATCGAGGCTAACCAATTATATGATTGCGTAGTGTCTTTTCTTTCCGGCATGTCGCACATTCATATAATTTCTCTTACACCATACATTCATATAATATCTCGGGATAATTTGTGTCCATCTTCAGGTGTCTGCCAGTTGATTATCTTTAAATCTCTGTGGCACTCTCCCATGGGTCAAACAAATCTGTGACCACTCGTGCTGCCCTCCTCCATATACGTCCAGTATCCCCTGTTAGCCCTATTTGGTACAACACCACACAACTGAGCAATTTTCCAAGGCTGTGTGGCACGATTGATCTACAAGAAATCTCCTTTGTAGATCGATTTCCCTATTATTATGCAGATAAAATGAAATCTGCCACCTGTTATAACTACGGCTGAGCTTATGTGATCGTTCCATTTCATACCCCTACAATGTGTCACACCCAGGTCTTTGAATGAACTGATCGATTGCAGCTGTAACTCGTAACCCCAGAATACTGCTTTTTTCTCGTTCGTTTTGTGAAAAGCAGCCGGCCGCCATGACCGAGCGGTTCTAGGCGCCTCAGTCCGGAACCGCGCGCCTGCTACGGTCGCAGGCTCGAATCCTGCCTCGGGCATGGATGTGTAGGTCGTTACGTTAGTTAGGTTTAAGTAGTTCTAAGTCTGGGGGACTGATGACCTCCGATGTTATGACGCCACTTGTGAAAAGCATAGTTTCACATTTCTGAACATTTAAATAAAGTTGCCAATCAGAATGAAATTTTCACCCTGCAGCGGAGTGTGCGCTGATATGAAACTTCCTGGCAGAGTAAAACTGTGTGCCGGATCGAGACTCGAACTCGGGACCTTTGCCTTTCGCGTGCAAGTGCTCTACCACCTGAGCTACCGAGCACTTGCCCGCGAAAGGCAAAGGTCCCGAGTTCGAGTCTCGGTCCGGCACACAGTTTTAATCTGCCAGTAAGTTTCAAAGTTGCCAATCTTAGTAACACTTTCAAGTGTTTTCAATCAGTAGAGACGACGCATAACTGCATCAGCCGTAACTGTCTAACGGAAATCACAGAGAACAAGGCACGAATATACGAAGCAGATTCAAGTGGGTGTGGGTTGCGGTAGTTGTGCGGAGATGAAGAGACTCTCACGGGCCGGGCTAAGACGGAGAGCTGCATCAAAGTAGTCTTCGATAGGAAGACCACGACGACATCAGTGCTTAAACCCGAGCTAAAGTCGCGTTATCCAGACAGCGCTGCCCGGATCTCTAGCGGCTGCCTGCTGACGAGGCTGCTGGCTGTCATCCCACAGTTTCCTCCGCCCATGCCTCTCGGGCGCCAGCTCCCGTTCGGAGAGCCGGTGGCTAGGCGGGGCTGGACTGGATGCGTGTAGCACGACAGCTGGCTCGGAGGACTCGCCGGCTCCCGTCACGCAGGTGGCGGCGAGCTGAGTGCTTTTAGCGCTTATCGCTGCGTTCGGAAACACGAGCTTCGCGTTCGATGACCTCTTGCACTCGCCCTAACCCCTTACTTGGTCGGACATCGACCTCTGTTCATCGTTCAGGCGGTACAACAGCTATCCAACTTTCTTCGAGTGTATTGCTACAACTACACCATCTCTGCAGGGTATCCAGCCACCATTAATACAGGAAGTGTCCACCCTTCGCCTTTACGGCCGCTTCAACTCTGCTGGCGACACTTTCAGTGAGGTCTCTGATTGTCTGTGGAGGAAGGGCAGTCCATTCTTCCTCAACGACTGCAAATGGTTCAAATGGCTCTGAGCCCTATGGGACTAAACATCTGAGGTCATCAGTCCCCTAGAACTTAGAACTACTTAAACCTAACTAACCTAAGGACATCACACACATCCATGCCCGAGGCAGGATTCAAACCTGCGACCGTAGCGTGCGGATGATGCTGTAGTATATCGAGAGGTTGTAACAATGGAAAATTGTACTAAATGCAGGAAGATCTGTAACGAATTGACGCATGGTGCAGGGAATGGCAATTGAATCTCAATGTAGACAAGTGTAATGTGCTGCGAATACATAGAAAGAAAGATCCCTTATCATTTAGCTGCGATATAGCAGGTCAGCAACTAGAAGCAGTTAATTCCATAAATTATCTGGGATTAAGCATGAGGAGTGATTTAAAATGAGATGACCATATAAAATAAATCGTCGGTAAAGCAGATGCCAGACTGAGATTCATTGGAAGAATCATAAGGAAATGCAGTCCGAAAACAAAGGAAGTAGATTACTGTACACTTGTTCGCCCACTGCTTGAAACTGCTCACCGGTGTGGGATCCGTACCAGATAGGGTTGATAGAAGAGACAGAGAGGATCTAACGGAGAGCAGCGCGCTTCGTTACAGGATCATCTAGTAATCGCGAAAGCGTTACGGAGATGTTAGATAAACTCCAGTGGAAGACTCTGCAAGAGAGATGCTCAGTAGCTCGGTACGGGCTTTTGTTGAGGTTTCGAGAACATACCTTCACCGGGGAGTCAAGCAGTATATTGCTCCCACCTACGTATATCTCGCGAAGAGACCATGAGGATAAAATCAGAGAGATTAGAGCCCACACAGAGGCATACCTACAATCTTTCTTTCCACGTATGATACGAGACTGGAATAGAAGGGAGAATTGATAAAGGTACTCAAAGCACCCTCCACCACACGCCGTCAGGTGGCTTGCGGATTATGGATGTAGATGTAGATGTGCAAAGTCCTGGGACAACATGTCAAATAATATAGCAAATCCGTGCAATCCCTTTAGTCATTTTGTATGTTCCGTTACAACACGCGTGTGCACTTGTCAAGGTGCCAGCCCTTGCCGCCCGGTGTGGCCGTGCGGTTCTAGGCGCGTCAGTCTGGAGCCGCGTGACCGCTACGATCGCAGGTTCGAATCCTGCCTCGGGCATGGATGTGTGTGATGTCCTTAGGTTGGTTAGGTTTAAGTAGTTCTAAGTTCTAGGGGACTGATGACCACAGATATTTAGTCCCATAGTGCTCAGAGCCATTTGAGCCATTTTTGCAAGCCCTTAGTGTTCTGATGAAGACTGCGTCTAACCGAGACGTCGCGTAATTTATTGAACAAGAACGAAAGTTGTGGTACGTAGTCGGCAGATTTCCCAGTGAATCCGGTGGGACAGATATCTGCACGGGCCCGGCGCGACGTGTCGCGGCGTACTAATTGCTTAACGAGGCTTGGCGCGGCGGGTGCAGGGGTCAGCATTGCCGCCGCCCACGGACGACGCCTCCGGGCGCAGCCACGCGCGGGTCGTAGCCCTCTGTTGCTCCAGGCGCCACCAGCCACCGCTTCTGCTTCACTGTGACGTCGCCACTGACATTTCCGGTACTACGTCCGTAGGAAAAACACCACCGAGTCGCTCTAAACTGGGTGGTGAAGATTCACGGGAATAGCTGTCCGATTTGCAAATGTTGGCAATATTTCTTCTTTTTTAACGTAACGCCAGTTTTACGCAATTCGAGTGAAGCTTACGTAATTTGACAGTATAATGGTCGCCTAGTCGTAGATATTGCTATAATCGCACTATTTCACTCACATTTACGGAGCTTGTTAGCACTTGATGTTAGGTTGGCGCCATTAAAATGCATTGTGGTAATCGCTGCTGCTTGCTGGATCGCTGCTGTGTCTCGATGCTAATGCTGACTCTAAATCTGGTTGTCTAGGAGTAAAAAGATGAGGTCCCGTGTTTTTTTATGTGCTTTTGATGATAAATAATGAGCGAAACCAACAAATATTTAAACTTCAAATATTTATTACTCTGGTGGCCATTTAATTCCACTGTCCACCAAAGACAATGACACAATACAAAGTAGCACTTCTTTTACATGTTCTTTGCAATGTTTATCCACCTCGAACAATAACACACATACACTTTACCAAAGTGACATTCAGACTCCGCTCCCGACCTTTATTGCTGCTTGTATTTATAACCTTGTCAAAGAACTACTAAAAAGAGATATAAGTCACATGTACATCTGTTATCGTAATTTGTGTAGAAAAGTTATTAATTTATATCGAGTGACATAATTTAACAGGTTATTAAAATGACAGACAGATTTGTTGACTTGACAGAATAATTCTTTATTACAAAAAGGCCGTTTTTAAGAAGTTTGTCAGTTGACTTCTTTAATTTGCATAAATAAGTAAATAACATGAATTATTAAGAATTACATTGGTTTTCGTCTAAAATAGGACTGTTTACGTGAATACTGAGTGAAAACGGTCCTAGTGAACAAATAGTTTTCACTGGGTGATTTTTATTTAGGGAGATCCAAAATACGTAAGTTGGCCACTATTTTTCGTACTTCATTTTAATTATTTAAGATGAACTTAGTGTTTTTACATGATGACATTTGCTGTATCAGTGATCAAGTGATATTAACTTTTGTGTGGATCAGTTATGCAGTATAATTTAATGGGTTGACTGTTTATGGAGACATGTTATGCAATCATTATTAACATACACAATAACTTTTCTATAATCATAAATACTCGTTAAACTGGTTGAATTTGGAGGGTATCTCATACTTCGGTAAAGTAAAGCCTTTGATAGGTTCCATTACAACAGCTACACCGGCTGTTCAATTTTTTTGATAGCTAAAATGCTATAAACGTAGGCTTCCGCGGTCATTGTCAAATTCAATAAAAATTTTCTGCGTTTGTGTCCGCATTGTCAATATATAAAACTACCGACGTTTCGGTCTCTGTTGCAAGTGGCCTTCTTCAGGGTGTTTTTGTTTGAACAAAAACACCCTGAAGAGTCACAACAGGGACCGAAACGTCGGTAGTTTTACATATTGACAATGCGATCACAAACCCAGAAAATTTTTATTAGTAAGCTAAAATACTGTTTCTTTTTAATAGCTACAAAAATATTACGCTTTGACTAACGGTTTCATTTAAATGGCCGCTGACATACTACGCTGTGGTTGGCTGGAGAGGGAAGGGAAGGGCATAGGAGGGCTGAGAGAATCGGTGTAATGACGTCATTAAAAGGAGGCGGGGATTGTCATTTGATGACATTGACGTCATTGATAAGAGAGGGCGTGGCTTGTGACTTCGTGATGGTGACGTCCTAGATAGGGGCATGGCTCGAGGGTCCCTGTCTGTGATTGACTTTGATTCCATAAGGAACTGTTGTGCACAGCGACCATAGAGTATAAGGAAGGAGAGGCACACAGCAGTGAGCTGCATACCCTTGCATACCTAGATTTCAGCTATAAATAGCCGCATTCAGTGCATTTGAGTTACTGTCCAACAAACTCGGAGCAGTTCATGTCACCATACGATCTTATTGGCGTACAGACAGGAGGAAACACCAGTAAAATCATAGGGTGACATGAACTGCCCCGAGTTTGTTGGACTGTAACTCAATTGCACTGAAGATAGCTTTTTATAGCCAAAATCTAGATATTCAGGAGTAATAAAAACTAATAGGATAGCGCCTGATTACTGTGTGCCTCTCTTTCTTTCCAGTCTGTGATGTTTGCACTGCAGTAAGGGAGCTGGAATGCCCACAGATATACTACTTAAATGCCTGGTCCACTTCCATAGCGTTTTACTTGTCGTCACCATTATGCATTCCACGCCAATCTGCCGGCTCATCCATTTGTTTGTATTTCATGTCTGTCCTGCGCTGTTCTCAGTTTCTGTACCGTTTTCGACAGTTAAGTTCATGTCTCATTGCCATTAAACTGATAACACACACACCTATTGCACTATTGCACCCCCCCCCCCCCCCCCCATTTTGTTTTCCTTTCGGCATTCTCCTGTACCTTACGCGGGGTCGACGTGGTTATTAACGGAATTGGCATGTTTAATTTGAGGGGTGGCCGGATGCCTTTCCTCTCACCACCTTGTTACCCCCCTCCCTTCCTCCCTCCCCCTCCCTCCTAAGATGTCCATGTGAAAACCTGCAAGCGACTCGTGTAACTGAGGCGGGACTTGTTAACGTGCTCGGTTATCCGGACGGTTAGAGGTCTCTCTTTACTCTTCTGTTTAATTCTTTCGTTGCCCATCCAGTCATTATAGTCATCAGCACACATGAGTAATAGATTATATTAGGAACTATTCTCCTGTCGAGAACACTGCACTAAGTTATCATCCAACAATTTTAGAACATTTACGTGGTATATATTGAATTAAAAAATCTATTAGTAACATTTTGAGCGGAGGTACGCTTCAATTTCTGGCACACATACAGGGATGTAGCCTGTCACTGTTACTCGACCCGTATATTGAACGAGCCACAAAGGAAATTAAGGAGAAATTTGCAAAGGGAATTAGAGTTCATGGAGAAGAAATAAAAACTTTGAAGTTTGACTATGACATCGTAATTCTCTCAGAGACTGCAAAGGACTTGGAAGAGCAGTTGGAAGTAATAGATGATTAACGAAAATATGTTGTAAAAGGGAAATCAACAAAAGTAAAACATAGGTGATGGAATGTAGCACAGTTGAATCAGGTGATGCGTAGGGAATTAGATTAGAAAATGAGACATTAAAGGTAGTGCACTTTTGCTATCCAGGTAATAAAATAATTCATCATTACTGAAGTAGAGAGGATATAAAATGCGGTCTGGCCATAACAAGGAAAGCATTTCTGAAAAAGAGGAATTTTTTGACATCGAATATAAATCCAAGTCTTGGGAAGTCTTTCCTGATTCAATTTGTCTGGAGTGCCGTTGTATGGAAGAACAACGTCGACGATAAGCGGTTCAGACAAGAAGAGAAGCCATTATCAACCACAAGGTCAGAAGTGACGCCTTTCCCTTTCCTCAAGTGAAACTGCTCAGCACCTAACAGTCCTTAAATTTTTTCCCATTCTTCTATGTATCATTCTTGTTAGCTACTAGGATGCATGAGCCTTTACACTGATTGTGCGATAATTGTCGTACTTATTGTGCGATAATTCTCGTACTTGATGGCACTTGCTATGTTTGAAATTGTGTGAATGATGTTTTTCCAAAAGTGTGATGATATATCACAGCTCTCATACACTCTATATACCAATGAGAACAGCCGTTTTGTTGCCTCTTTTCCCAATGATTTCAGAAATTCCGATAGAATGTTATCTGTCCCTTCTCCGTTATTTGATCTCAAGTCATCAAAAGCTCTTTTACATTCTGATCCATACGGGATCGTCCATCTCTTCCCTGTCGACTCCTATTGCTTCTTCTATCACACCATCAAACAAGTCATCTCCCTCATAGTAAAGTACAGACTGCTGTTAATCGTGACTGAAGCAGAAAATTGTGTAGTACGAGTATATGAAAATCGTACTCTCTCTCTCTCTCTCTGCTAACAATGTAGCGAAAGTACTGATAGTTAAGCTCACTTCATCTACTGAAGAAATCGGATCAAATGATTTACAGCCGACCGGTGTGGCCGAGTGGTTCTAGACGCTTCAGTCTGGAACTGTGCGACCGCTACGGTCACAGGTTCGAATCCTGTCTCGGACATGGATGTGTGTGATGTCCTTAGTTAGGTTTAAGTAGTTCTAAGTTATAGGGGACTGATGACCTCAGATGTTAAGTCCCATAGTGCTCAAAGCCATTTGAACAATTTAAAAAAAACTGATTTACAGATAGCGTTCCTGGAAAACCAAGTTTCGATCGAGCAACCAAACTCAATTTTGGCCTGACGTGTAAACACGGCAGATGGAAATTGGTTTTTGCCGGCCGTTGTGGCCGAGCGGTTCTAGGCGCTTTAGTCAGAACCGCGCTGCTGCTACGATCGGAGGTTCGAATCTGTCTCGGTCATGGATGTGTGTGATGTCCTTAGGTTAGTTAGGTTTAAGTAGTTGTAAGTCTAGGGGGCTGATGACCTCCGATGTTAAGTCCCGTCGCTTAGAGCCATTTTGAAATTGGTTTCTGTCTTCCGTAAGTAAACGTTTGAAGAAAACAAATACCGATAGCCGCAATTTTATTAATAATTTTATTGGACAGCCAATTTCGGCGCCTCATTGGATCTTGAGGCCCCTATACACGTAATTAGATAAGTCATCTAAACGTCCATGCTATTACAGGTATCACTAGTTTCAACTATCTTCGTAGACTTACGAAACTTCTCTGCAGACGTAGACTCTCCCCATCTCTAACGACATCTACAGAGATGTTCCAGAAATCTACGGAAGCCATCTGTAACTAATGATCCCGTTAATAGCGTGGACGTTTGGTTGACTTGTCTAGCTATGTGTATAAGGGCTTGAAGCTGGTGCTATTGAGGCGCCATAACTGGTAGTCCAATAAAATAATTGATAAAATTGCGGCTGTCGGTATTTATTTTCTTCGGGCCTTTGACCGGCCGCAGTCCCATTCCATTTATACAAGATGGAACTACAGAAACACGTAAACGTGGTGACCTACCGACAACAGTCCGCGAGTGTTTGGTTGTCAGTGGCTGCCCGGGGCAGTCAACCCGGCTGCCGCAGGCGGCGTGACGCAACGCATCGCGGCCGCAGAGAGGGAAAGTGCCTCGCCTCGACTCGGCTCGCCCTGCCGGTGTTTTGCCGCCGTATTTGGGTGAGGGCGCGGGCTGCGGCCCACCAGCTGCGCACCTGTGCAGTCTGGGCTGCCGTAGGGCCCCCGCAGATCCGCTAACGCCGCTAAGTCACTCTTGACTCACGACATCCTGTCCCACGGCCTTCACACTGCAGCTTTCGTTGCCACCGCAGATGCAGCCGGAAGGGCTAAAGTCGCAGCTCCATTCCTCAACCGTCCCGGAAGAAAACTCTTCAGGAGAGCTGTTTCTGGTATTCAGACTGGGAAACTGTCTTAGATATTGGGGTTAGATAAAATTATGGAAACACAGAGACAAATGCATGTTTGAATATAAATACGGATTGCTAGCTAAACCTTCAGGTTTCGCTATTGCATTTGACCACGAACGGCGTCTGTGCAATCTCCTCAGTACTTTGTACTTGTAAGTCGTGGTTATAACAGTATTCTGTGTGAAACTTCCGGGCAGATTGAAACTGTGTGCCGGACCGAGACTCGAACACGGGACCATTGCCTTTCGTGAGCAAGTGCTCTACCAACAGAGCTACCCAAGCGCGACTCACGCCCCGTCCTCACAGCTTTACTTCTGCTGGTACCTCGTCTCCTACCTTCCAAACTTTACAGAAACTCTCCCGCGAACCTTGCTGAACTATCACTCCCGAAAGAAAGGATATTTCTCATTCTGGAAACATTCCCCAGGCTGTGGCTAAGCCATGTCTCCGCAATATCCTTTCTTTCAGGAGTGATAGTTCTGCAAGGTTCGCAGGAGAGCTTCTGTAAAGTTTGGAAGGTAGGAGACGAGATACTGGCAGAAGTAAAGCTGTGAGTACCGGGCGTGAGTCGTGCTTGGGTAGCTCAATTGGTAGGGCACTTGCCCGCGAGAGGCAAAGGTCCTGAGTTCGAGTCTCGGTCCGGCACACAGTTTTAATCTGCCAGGAAGTTTGATATCAGCGCACACTCCGCTGCAGAGTGAAATTCTCATTCCGGAGTATTCTGTGTGTTTGTGTGTGCATTATGTCGGAGTGAACGTGGCCAAGTGAACGTGGCCACACTCGTACGGTGTGTGCTTCCACAATCACAGCACCCGAAGTATTTTGTGTTTTGAGAGGCACCGTATCGAAGGTTTATACCGCATACGGCGGTAAAACATCATTCGCTAAGTCACAACGCGGCGAAACGCTGCGTCGGGTGATCGTAGCGGACGGTCGTTGAAGTAAATTGTGACGAAAAGCTGCAAAAGTCACTGCAGAACTGAATGTCGCACTTTCGAACCCTGTCAGCTCCATAAGCTGGGAATGCAGAGAGCGCTTGAATTCCAAAACCACTCATCAGTGATACAAATGTCCTTAACGGGAAAACGTGGTGCCGAAGGCATAAAACCTGGATTTGGCGCAACGGAAGAAAGTAATTTGGTCGGAAGAGTCTTCTTTCACGCTGTGTCCAACTTCTGGCTGAGTTTACGTTCCAAGGGTGAAATATGGCGGAGGATCGACGATGATTTCAGGACCACCCCGTAGTCCAGTGTTTGTTTATCAATGGTCATGGTTCAAATGGCTCTGAGCATTATGGGACTTAACGTCTGAGGTCATCAGTCCCCTAGAACTAAGAACTACCTAAACCTAACTAACCTAAGGACATCACACACATCCATGCCCGAGGCAGGATTCCAACCCGCGACCGCAGCGGTCAAGCGGTTCCAGACTGAAGCGCCTAGAACCGCACGGCCACTCCGGCCGGCCTATCAGTGGTGATGCTGTGTTCGAAAACGACAGTCACATGGTCCAGGACTGGTTTTGTGAACACGAGGATGAATTATCGCATCTCCCCTGGCCACCGCTCACTACATCCCAATCTCTGTGGTCTACTTTGGAGAGAAGGGCGCGCGATCACTATCCACCTCCATCATCGTTAGCCGAACTTGCATTAATTTTTATTTTATTTATTTATTTTTATTTTGCAAGACGATTTGTGTAACATTCCCTTGAAAACCGAACAGGACCTGTATTTGTCCATCACCAGACGCCTGGAAGCTGTTTTAAACGTCTCCCTACAATGTGTTAGGCATGACGTTTTTGGTGTTTCCATATATTGGTCCACACTCTGTACATTCACAAATAGGAAAATTGTGACCTTCTACCTATTATGCTGTAGATACACAATGGACGAAACTTAAAGAATACTGACAGTACCGCACGGTCTATCAACAATCCATAGTGAATTGACCCTTGAGCCTGAAATCTTCTTCGTCAGAAAAAGCAACGTAAAACCAGGAATTAAAACCCATCCCTGAAAAGCCACAGCTAAAAATTATTGATCTGGACCAGGAGGGGGGGGGGGGGGGGCGTTTCATTCGTTAACATACATAGAAGCTAAGCACACACAACTTGCTTCGTAACGAGCAGAGTACTGTGTCTGCCTGTTTTCTCCGTTTGTCGTAAACTGCGAAAGGACAGACATTCTAACGATTAAAATAGCGTTTTCAATGCTAATTAGCAATTTATATGGAAATTATGTTGATTATCGTGTTAAATCACAATTTGTTTCATGGTCTATCCTTTTCTGCAAACTAATTACTCGGCATGTTCAATGTGGCAGAGATGTCTCTCGAAATGATGTAACCTTTGGTTGCAGCTCTTCTCGGTCTTGCGTCAATCGACAACCGCTAGGCGAATGTTCCTAGTTACCGCAGGGATCATTTCTCAAGCCACCCTGAAATGCTAACGCTGCATAAAGTTGCAAGCTGTTTAATCAATAAAGTACGGTCGACTCAGATGGTGCCCAGACAAACGACGTGCGGCAGACACAGTAGATGGGTTTAATTACACCCGAGTGACGACAGTTCTTCTCACCATCACATTTATGAATCTCAGATATAGACTGCTGCTTTGTAACTAAATTCACACGCAAGTATGTGGACCAATGAGACTCGTAACGTGGTTCTATTCGTGTCTTTTAAATAACTTTACTTTGTGAACTGTACTTTAAAGTCCATAATCAATATGTAAATTACAACATCCTTTAGTGTTACTACATTGAAATTCTCATTTTACGATATGTTTCCAGACATCGAATACCGTATTCCACTAGCGTCGTGGACATCAGTGAAGCAGGAGACCAAAGACTCGAAATATCTAGGTCGATTGCAACTTGCTAGGTAATGAGAAATAAGCTAGAATAACAAATTACTAGAAGTGCTTCACGTTTCATGACTGCGCCCTGCGTCACGAAACAGACGTCGGCATGCAACTGCAAGTTCTGTCGCCTGCAACTCTTACATAATTTGAAGAAGAGGGACATTTGTAAAGTATTACGTAACCGGAAAAAGAGGCCACACCTGTGCTAACGGAATCTGTTGGTGATTAAATTTGCAAAGTAGTAATTTCGCAACGACATGCTTCCTGTTGCTGCGGTAGTGACTTGCGTAGCGTGTTTCCTGCCTTACTGCATCTACCTTTAAGTTATAGCCCACGGTGTGCAATTAATTATCATTCTGGACTGCTTGATACACCTGGTTTACTTTCTCCACGCAGTTTACTGCGTATCTATGTCCTTTTCCTTCAAGAAATAGCCGCAATTTCTATTACTGTACGAAGATTTGCGTTCAGCAGTTTTACTGCTTCGCTGAAAATGTCAAGCTTTTAGTGCCACACAAACTTTTTTCTTCGAATTATCTATCGTCTCGGAAATCTTTACTTTTGTAAGACATTGTTATTATGTATTAAAAAAATGCTTTTTCCCAAATTGCCGTTGTTTTCATACATTTTTGCAATTGGCTTACCCAGTGATTATCACATAGGTTTTACTCACTACCGAGGATAGTAGTCTGTAATAAGATCTTATTTAGTTAATGTCTAGTCCACGACAAGAAAGTCATTTTAAAAGAATTAGACAGAAGCTTTGTTTTTCGACTAGTATTTGTAAGTCTTATTGGAAAGTCTGATCTCCGAAGTAAATACTTACAAAATATTGAAAAAGAGCGTTTTAATTGTCCGCCTCGATATCTATCTACAAATACATTTTCGACTGCATTAAATTAGTAAATTTGTGAACTTGGTTGCTCAGCAACAATTACTAGATCACATAGATACACTTAATACCTTTATTTATTTTTAACAAGTCACTAAAAGAAGTAAAACACCTATTAGGCGCACTACGAATGTAGTGGTGTGGACATGTTGGGAATGTGGGTCTCACGGGGAGCGTGCAAGGGTAAGTCCCTGCAGGCGCACTATCCTCTGTGCCCTCGGCGGATCGTAGCTCGGCGTGTCCCGTCAGAGAGCTGGTTGGCCTCTGTAAAAAAAAAAAAAAAAAAAAAAAAGCTGAGTGGAAGGATCAACAAACGAACTTGGCCGGATGTCATGTGACGTCCGCACCGACCAAACACATTGAAGAAAATGAATAATAAAAAAAAAGTGGCTCGGATGGATAGAACGTCTGCCATGTAAGCAGGAGATCCCAGGGTGCCTGCCGGAGTGGCCGAGCGGTTCTAGGCGCTACAGTCCTGAACCGCGCGACCGCTATGGTCGAAGGTTCGAATCCTGCCTCGGGCATGGATGTGTGTGATGTCCTTAGCTTAGCTAGGTATAAGTAGCTCTAAGTTCTAAGGGACTGATCACCTCAGAAGTTAAGTCCCATAGTGCGCAGAGCCATTTGAACCATTTTAATCCCGGGTTCGAGTCCCGGTCGGGATACACATTTTCAACATGTCCCTAATGATGTATATCAACGCCTGTTTGCAGGTAGGGTGTCGATTTAATTATCATCTAAAACAGAATGATGTTTGATCATACCTCTTTCTGTTATGTTGGTTTAATCTTACATCACTGGACTAAGGTAGGTCTCATTTTGACATATAAGTGCGAGTACTCCTCATTCGATTGAACACCTGCAAAAGTGAAGTTGCAAATAAATGCGTTATAGATTTTGATTTCTCCCTGTTTTGTGTGGCATGGTCTACGAGACAAAAGAATTGTAATTTTCTTACACTACAAATGGTTCAAATGGCTCTGAGCACTATGGGACTTAACTTCTCAGGTCATCAGTCCCCTAGAACTTAGAACTACTTAAACCTAACTTACCTAAGGACGTCACACACATCCATGCCCAAGGCAGGATTCGAACCTGTGACCGTAGCGGTCGCGCGGCTCCAGACTGTAGCGCCTAGAACCGCTCGGCCACTCTGGCCGGCCCTTACACTACAAATATCAGTTCGAGTATTTGTTTAAAATGTGTGCACACGGACGGGGTTACAGCGGCGAAAGGTTCCACTGCAAAATCAACTAGTACTTACGTAGGAACTCACCAACAAAACAAAGCATAATAAAACAATGAAGACAAGAAAGCTGCAAAACGTCAGTAAATATAGACTCACTGATCAATCGCTTCATAGTCGATTTTTTTTCTAACACACCGTTAGAAATAACATCAAATTTACTTGCAGCTCAACGGCGAAATTTTCATTTCCCTCTGCGTCGTACCTGTATTGGCAGAATCCCTCTCTGCTGGAGAGGTTTCTGCTGCGATATGAAGCACGCTGTCTTGGTGGAGCACTGGACTCGTCGATGGGCGCACACGTCCCGCTATTATCCGCTGCCACAATGCGCTGTGCTTTCATTTCGCTGTCTTTCACTCCGGCGGTATCTGGCAATAGCGACTCCAAATATCTGTCTCGGCTGCCTTCACAGCGAAACAATACAGAAAAATAAGCAGCGGAGAACAAGGGGAGCAGGGTACGCTGCGGGCAAGAACACGCGTTGAGATCCCAGCGAAAGATTTGTATCCGAATACAGCTTCATCATTTCTTTCGTTTCCGTCTGTACCTCAGACAAAAAATACAAATATCTATTCTTCTGAACAGCTCCAGTGTGGTCGGGAGGCGCTTCTCCGTCGTGAATTAGGCTTTAAGACAGTCCATTCTTCAGAAATTGTCTTCCCATCTACTCTCAGTTCTCCCTAGGTCTCATCTACCGTCCCGTTTATAAGCTAGAGCCAATTTGGGTAGCCGTTTTTTGGTCAGTAACTGTGCAAGTTCGAACCAGATGTAGCGGAATTTTCGTATACTACATTCAGTTGGTTCCTTTTTAGTTCTCTCATTTCGTATGTGGTCTGCTGTGGAGGAGCCTGTTGTCCTTTCCAGAAATTTCATTTCCACCCTTCATATTGTTCCTCGAGTTCTTTTGCTACATGAACTACTCTTGGTCCCCGTTTGATGTTTTTTCTTTGACCTATTACGGGCGATTCCAAACGTATTTACACATACAGTCTGTTTTACATCTGGAACTCTACCACTGTCTCTCTGTGGCTAGGTGGGTGGTTGTAAACTTACAAAGACAAAGCTTTGGGATTTCAATCTGCAATTGGTTCTGGGATGTCACTTTCTCTCTTTCTGATCTGTACCGTTAAGGTGTGGTAATGTGAAAAAACCGCCGGCCGTGTGGCCGAGCGGTTCTAGGCGCTGCACTCTGGAACCGCGAGACCGCTACGGTCGCAGGTTCGAATCCTGCCTCGGGCATGGATGTGTGTGATGTCCTTAGTATTGTTAGGTTTAAGTAGTTCTAAGTTCTAGGGGACTGATGACCTCAGATGTTAAGTCCCATAGTGCTCAGAGCCATTTTTTTGAAAAAACCCAAGTTTAACCGTGGTTCGGAGCCCGTGATAAGCTGTACGTCCTCCAATAAATCCCTGGACGAATCAGTTCAAAAGTCGGAGTAGGTAAAGTGGATACCACCTCTAACTAATTCGGGGATAGGAAAGCTCTGCGGTTGTTCAAAGCAACTGTCGGGTTGAGCACACAGCTTCATCTTTGGGCCCATTAAACAGCCCAAGCAGGCGAAGAATAATACGCGTCCCAAATTCATTTTCTCCGCAATGATTTAGCTTCGGTCCAGATCTTTTCAGCAGAAAGTCATTACTTTACCTTTTTTTCTCAGATGTAAGCGTCGTATTGTTCACACAGTCCATTCAACTGGCAAAGTGCACGTTGTAAGTCATATTCATTTTCTTACTGTATTAAAACTGTATAAAGTAAAATACTTGACGTACCGATTTTTTTTCAAATTTTGATACGTTTGTGTACAGTTGGGCCCAGATTCTTAGCGGTAGAGAACCGTGAACCAAATTTACACGATTCGCAAACAGATGGCATATACAACTATCCTTCCCATCTTGTTTAGTGGTAATGTCATTTCTTCACCGAACTAAAATAACGGTAAATCCAGAATTTAAAACTGGTATGTAGTGGCACCTTAGGACTCACGCTGGGCAAGAAAACGCTCTGTAAACAGACTGTGTCCGCCGAGGTACGTGTTATACTAATGGTAGACAGGGAGGATATATTGAGACTACATAACGTCGCTGGGTCAAATAGTTATTAGCCACGTACACTGGTCATCATGTTTGCCGTTTATCACTGTTCTGCACAGCTCGTCGGAAGAATGCTCTATTGCCTTCAGCAGCTCGAAAAGGAATCACGCATAACAGAGTTCCACGCATGGCAGAGACGCATGGCGTTTTTCTTACTGCATATCCGTTTATGAAGAATCATTCATCTGATGCACTGAATGCGGGATGAACACGTGTAATGAAAACAAACCAGTGTTCATTTGCTACTAGCAAGCGAGGCGGTGCATCTACAGATATTTTGTTCTGTCTCGTTTCGCAGAGTCGAATAGGGCAACTGTTTCAGTGGAGATAAGAGACGATGCTCTCCTGCTGACCCACTTACATAAAGCGAGGACGCTTCGCCTGCGGAATTCCTCGAGTGCTTTGATATCTCCATTTCAGAGGCCGAGCAAACAGGGGGGGGGCCGTGCGGAATAAGAAGCGAGCGTTCCAGCCCAGCTGGGGCAGCGTGGCGTGTCATGGCGACCAGGGACCAGAACGGCGCTCGTCCGAGACCACGGACACGCCTCTCATTGTCACAGGGTCACCGCTGCGGACACAGCCCTCGTGTTCAGCACCACTCCGTTCCTCGCCTCAGTTTACAATTTCTGGGTGTTATCATTCCGCTCTTCCTCGAGGGCCAATGGGCCTGTAGACAGCGGTGTTATTTGCAACCAGTTGAGATAGTTCTGACTAACGGCGCCTGCTGACATGGCGGATGTATTTATATCGCTGTTTCGGTCTGGCGCACGGCAAGTTCGAAGTACTGTGACGTGTCAACGCGGATAGTGGATTAGCATAGCAGGGAAGACACATTCTCTAACTGAAAACTTGAAATAAAAAAGGCTGTAAGTGCCAAAATCACGAGTTTGAGGAAGATGAGTTTTCTGTATACAAGGTAATAAAACGTCATAATTGCACTATTAATGTGTTTTATTTGAAAGTTAACTATAACATGGATCTAGTTTACAAACGAAATTACAAACATTTTATTGAAATAATATGGAACACTTACTGAGAGCGCCATAGTTCAGCCGACCCCCCGAGCAGATGCAACGAACGAAAAAATGTGCCCCGATTAGAGCCGGCGCCGTAGCTCAGCGTGTTCGGTCAGAGGGATGCGTGCTCTCTGTACTAAAAAAAAAATTGAGTCAAGGAATCAACGATCAACTTGAACGGACGTCTTGTGACGTCCGCCTACACCAAACTCAACGAACTCTATATATATATATAAACCGGTTCTAGGCGCTTCAGACAGGAACCGCGCGACCGCTACGGTCGCTGGTTCGAACCCTGCCTCGGGCATGGATGTGTGTGATGTCCTTAGGTTAGTTAGGTTTAAGTAGTTCTAAGTTCTAGGGGACTGATGACCTCAGATGTTAAGTGCCATAGTGCTCAGAACCATTTGAACCATTTTGAGCCATAGTTCAACAGTCAACAAAAAGATACTAAAAGTTTATCTGCTTTTTTAAAGCTGTATGTGATCATAATTTGTCAGGTACTGCATCATTTCCATCAAATGTTTCTTCTTTCCTTCGAAGATGTGGACTATAACATCCAGGCAGGTAGTTACCTTTTCTTCATGTCCTGTACTCGTACACCTTTTCTTAAAATAGTGATACCTTCCCAGGCCTCAGTTTCATTGAAGCTTTTCCTGTCCTTAACTACATGAGGCTTATGTCTGTCCAACCATAGTCACTGTACTTTAGATACGTTAAGATTTGCTGTGTTTATACTACAATCTGCAGCTTTCTTGAAATCTAAGAAGCCAGGTGCATTCATGTTACTGATGATAAATTCCTTTGTCTTGATTGCTGCCCCTGTCCTTTACATCTTCTGGAATAATACATCTGCAATAAGAAGAATGAACATTCTGTCCAGTTGTACTGTAGGTTAGCGTTTAGCAGTGAGACATGCCTCCTTGCAGGACGAGCTTTTGCGGGAATACATTTATTACTTTAACTTAATGTATTCATGTTTTAGTTTTTTCTTCATTGCTGCCACAGTACCTTCTCCTTTAATTTTTCGTTTCTTCCCACACAAGACGTTAGACATCTGTTGCTTCCGCTATTTTGTCTAAGAATAAGGAGTAAGCGCGCGAAACATAGACTTCCATGTATTAACAGCAGTGGCTGTTAAACCGTATACTATCTGTTGATTGCGTTTGACTCTACACTTTTGTTCGTGGCAGTGGGAGCCTTTAATATGTTATTGGACTTGGCTTGCAGATCCCATTTCACACAAAACCTCAAAGTCCCTTATTATGGCACTTACAGCCTTTTTTATTTCAAGTCTTCAATCAGCTGCGTATGTCTGATGTTCACGGCCACTTTCAAAGGAGTACGCAATAGGCAATCCCAAACTGTTGATCAAAAAAGTAAAGTTTCGCTTTCACGCCTTTAATTTTAGTTTAAAATACATCCACAACCTTATATATATATATATATATATATATATATATATATATATATATATATATATCCAAGTTAGCAACAAGCTTAAACAAAATTGCGTATATGCATTTTTGTATATATAATCCCTTTGTAAAATTTTCAACACGAAAATATACCAGTAATAAAACTGAATTTGTTTTATGTAACATGTAAAACCATACAATGTACGACCTGCTATAAAACAACAGGCAGTAGGTCTTCATTTGAGATATAAATAAAAAAAATTCGCTATGACTTAGGAACATCGACTAATCGAGAATTTTGTGGCCCACCGTCCGCGGAGAATAGAGCGATCGTAAAACTACAGTAAAATTGTTTCAATAAAGCAGTCTTGATCGTAAGTTGTTTATTTCATTTGGTGACCGATTTCGATCTTTTATAGGTTCATCATCGGACAATTTTACTGTATTGTAACAGCAGGAGGCGGCGGCGTGGAGCAACTCATTCTGGAGATGGGTGAAGAACGCAACAGAGCGATCAAGATTGCTTTTACTGAAATAATTGTGTCTAATAATCGGTCGAGTAACTCATCAGTTGGTCTCACGGGGCTGAGCGCTGCCTGTACCAGTCCTCGGACCAAGGGAAAATCCCTGCGAGTAACGAGAGTCGAACGTGGATCTCCGGCATGGTAGTCATCTGCGCTGACTACTCATCTAAGGCGGCATACGGAATGTCGATCGTATGAAGCTAATTCCATCCCCAAGTTTCATCGTCAACCTTTGTTTATATCTACCCCTAACCTAGTAAACTTAGCATCCTAACTAGACGATCGTTGCCATCTTGACATATTCGGGAAAATGGAGAAAAGTTCCGAGCTAAGAGCCTCGCCAATACAGAGTACTTAATTGCTGAGAGCTTCCCTCCGTAGCCAAAGCCGGTAACGCACGCTTGTCTGGCGACGCTCGGCTGTACGTCAGCTGGTTCGTATCCCGTTGGTGGGAAATCGAGGCCTGCTAGGGGAAGAGACCTTCAGTGGTTGTATTTAGCTCGCCAACGGAAAGAAGAAGTGGGACTTGAGTGAAAGGGAGGAGAGGGTGAGAGGGGAGGGGGCAAGTAAAGTTCCTGATCACCAGACTTTGCGCCAATTTTCTGGTTTTAATTTCAAACCTGTCCGCGATATGTCATGACGTGAGAGCACCAGGTGGTGGTAATGTCGATCCGTCCGTCTAAAGGAGAAGTTAACCGCTGTTGCCCCACGACGTTAGTCAAGAGTAGTAGACTATACGCCGGCAGAAGTTCTGAGTTCTGTTTCCTCTTCCATCATCGTCATCAAAAACATATACACGACGCTTTACGTCCGCCTCTGGTAGCTGAGTGGTCAGCGCGACAGAGTGTCAATCGTAAGGCCCCAAGTTCGATTCTCGGCTGGGTCGGAGATTTTCTCCGCTCAGGGCCTGAGTGTTGTGTTGTCCTAATCATCATTATTTCATCACCATCGACGCGCAAGTCGCCGAAGTGGCGTCAAATCGAAAGATTTGCACCTGGCGAACGGTCTACCCGACGGGAGGCCCTAGTCACACGATATTTATTTTACGACGCTTTACTCTGCACGGTGTCGTCACACTCACCCATGCTAAACATTCATACTGACAGCACAACACTCACGTGTCGCAAGTGAAAAGTACGCATTTTAGGCAGATAGAGAAGGACTATCCGATTTTTGTGATTGAACACCTGTTGAATAACCCAGAAAAAATTCCACACTTCTTTTGTACTTGTATTTGCATGTCATGATCGAAACTCTAGTTAACTTGGACTGCACTTATCAAAGAAATCGGCTACCAACGTTCACCTGAAATGCTTTGGTGGAAATGCCGTGTGGCTAGGACCTCCCGTCGGGTAGACCGTTCGCCTGGTGCAAGTCTTTCGAGTTGACGCCACTGCGGCGACTTGCGTGTCGATGGGGATGAAATGATGGTGATAAGGACAACACAACACCCAGTCCCTGAGCGGGGAAAATCTCCGACCCAGCCGAGAATCGAACCCGGGCCGTTAGGTATGACATTCCATCGCGGCGACCGCTCAGCTACCAGGGGCGGTCAATGTTTCGGTAATCCTCGAAACACGAAAATCGCAATCGCTGGACAGAGGCCTGAAGCCTGTTGGAGAATACAACTCCACCTGTGACACTTACTTTCACGTCTTGCCAATTCATGAAGACGTCATACGCGCGAGTATCACGAATTCTGTTTTCTATGCACTACCGTACTAAATTTTCTGTGTGTACTTTGCACCTGAATCGATGTAATGAAACGGATTAGATTCTGTCCAAAAAAAAAAAAAATAATAATAACAATTCATTCTAATCCGGTGTACGGGCTGAATCTGGATCTAGCTGCCGTTTACGAAGTTGATGTGGAAAGCAAATAAAGTGCGGCAGCGGTTTTTACAATCGCCTGTGAAGCTGCCCAAAAGCGAAGTAGTTTGTAATAGGCGCGACCGATCGATTGGACAGAGACCCCGGGAGGCGTGGTCTTCACGTGTTGACAGGCGGCGTCGCCGGAGCGACCTACAAGGCGCTCCTAGCCGCCCCCGCTTTCTCTGCCGTCGCCTAGTCAGCGGCGGCGCAAGCGGCAAACGCGAAACGATTCGAGCCGGAACAGGTGCCACGATAATGCGGAACGCTCCAAGCAGAACATTATAAATTGCTGCCTGAAACGCGAGATAATGGTCTGACACGTCGTTGCAGAAACGAGGTTCAGCGGTAATAGCCAGTTTTTACGCAAGGGCACTTCTGTTGTAAAGATTAACGGCATATCAACTGCGTGTCATTGAAGCAAAATCAAACGTAACGCTTCTAACAGAAGATGCTCGTACGTTTTCTTCTGTACGCTCTTTTTTATTTCTTACTCTTGTACTTTAAGTACCCACCCCCAGAGAGGAGAATCCTGATTTTTGGAGACGCCACAGTGATCACTCTGCGGGAACTACTCGTAGACCACTGGCATTTCCTGGCGGTGGACAGTCAAAGCTCACGTGGCAATAAATTCGAAAGGTCCTCGTTAGATAATTTACATGACTGATGTACTGCTTTAGCAACAAGTGACTATGATGAGGAATCTATTATTTACAGAAATGAAACGTCACCGAGACATACTGTAACTGCAGTCGTCTTCCACAGCCAATCTGAAATAATGGAACAGAGTCTACTTCTCACAAAAACCAACCTGTAGTACAGTTCAACATTTCTTCTTCTATCTGGGCTCCATCTGTTCATCAGCTATCAACGATTTCTTGATGTCCACTACGGAAATGAGTTTCGTGAGTTAGGAACGCTGATAAAAGACCAGGCGAGCGAATAGCTTTGGGAGAGGTTGCTATACTTTGCACTGGAAAGAACACGTCAACTTTTGCAAGTCGTATTTGTCTAATGCTGATATCTTAGGCCATAGATGAAGTAGACTCATATGACTCCTTAGTCTATATTGCAATCAACATCTCGACCAGCTGACAATTCGAAGCAGAACTGTCTAGTAGAAATGCGCTATAAAATGCATGCCTTAAGAGATTTGACCACTTCTTCATCTTCGATAATGTGAAACAAATTTTTCTATTGCAAATTCTTTGCTTCCCATGTTTAAAAAGAGGTGATATTTACCAAAACAAGAAAAAATTATGTGGCAGCCATGGCTCTAAAACACATGGCTTAAATACTACGAGCAGTTGTTCGGCAGAAAAGATATGTGTCATAGTAGCGAAGTTCTTGTAGCTTTTAAGATATGCATTACAGAACCCATTTTTAGGAGACCTCTTTTCTTCGAATGTTCATCCCTGTTATACCCTGAGCATTGACAATTCCTCCTGGGACACCCTGTATACCAGTCTTGTGAAAGTACGTTGGTCCTCACATGAAAATCTCGATGAATGACGAAGATTTTGAGACAGCAAAATGTTAATATCTAACTCAATACCAGATTTATCTCTATAATCAACGTTTTCGAATATATTATGCTTCTTGTCTTCCTGCCAAGCTGATATTTTGTCTTTTATTCATGTGAAAGCGGTGAACTCGCATTGCAACAAATAAAGGAATTCAGTGAAGAACTGTAATTCTGTCGCTTGTAAAACACAATGTTCAAATTATCGTTACCCTTTCACTTGGCCACAAGTAAAAAGACAACAAGGGAATTAATACAAGAAGTTTCGAAAAACGATGAGTTAACCGTACAAAACTCAGGTTTTTACCCTACCTCACGTGACTTGGAAGCTGGTTTCAAACCTTGACACGGCAGACATGAGATCATGAATATTCTATCTGTATCTACGGTCTACTGCAAAAAGCGTTAGTAGTTTCGTGCGTCGATAAATCGAAGAATATCGTGCTGTTTCAGTTCTATGACGTAACGCCACAGCTGACGTTTGACAGAGAAGTTTATTGCACTGCAGCATCTGATCTGTATAGTTTCCTGTGGTGTATTTTTGTACTTCGTACAATATCTTTTTCGCTCCCTATGGTGAGTTAAGATTTCTACTGTTTCTTATCTTTTCCGCGCCCATTTCTCAGTTGCAAAAAGAATCTAGATTGTTATGATCTCTCAGGTTTTCTCAGCGTGACTGATCAAATGTCTTTTTCCGTGTTCAGCCGAGTTGTTGAATCCATTTTTCTGCACGATGTTTCGATGACTGGCATATTTATCTTCTCCGTGTCAGTATGCGCACCCGCTGCGTCAGAACAAAGTTCGTAGAACATGAACTAGATGAATGTGTCCAAATATCGTATTGAATAATGGATAACAACCTCGGCTGAATTTCCGAAAACACTTCGTAGTTGTAAGGTCAAACGAACTTTGGATTCCACTTTAAAAATTATCGATGTTATTTTTTCGCCTGATTTATCAGTTTCATATTGATATTGACTACCTGAAGTAAAATGGAATTATATGATGCTGTCTCGTGATTTATCATTGTGAGATTTTGGATCTCTTCAGTGCGTGTTCATGTAACCCGTAACAGTGTTTGAAACCCCCGGTTTCCCGCGGTACCCACGTTGGATTCGTCTGGTTCTACTACCCACCGATTAAAGATTTAATGTTGGTACTGTGTTCGCAGTCCTTTTTGAATAATTACGTCTCTGTTCAAAATGCTTCATTATGTGCAGTTACTACTTGCTCGCATTAATCCTCTCGCCATGGTTCACAACTGTGCTTCATCTCCATCTCAGTCTGTAGTTTTTATAATGTTACTGTTTGCTATTTTTGTCTTCCTCTTAAATTCTCGCGGTGAATGTGTTGTCATTTAAAGTAAATTCATGTGCGTTTTCGTGTCGTTTCAAGCAGGATGATAATAAACTATATTAGTGGAATTACAAAGCAGAGTCCAGAATGAAGTTTTCACTCTGCAACAAAGTGTGCCCTTGTATGAAACTTCTTGGCAAATTGATCCGGGACATTTGTGTCTCATGAGCAAGTGCTCTACCGACTGGGCCATTCATGACAGTTTTGAAGGTAGGAGAGGCCGGCCGGAGTGGCCGTGCGGTTCTAGGCGCTTCAGTCTGGAACCGCGCGACCGCTACGGTCGCAGGTTCGAATCCTGCCTCGGGGATGGATGTGTGTGATGTCCTTAGGTTAGTTAGGTTTAATTAGTTCTAAGTTCTAGGCGACTGATGACCTTAGAAGTTAAGTCGCATAGTGCTCAGAGCCATTTGAACCATTTGAAGGTAGGAGATGTTCATGACAGTTTGGAAGGTGGGAGATGCTCATGACAGTTTTGAAGGTAGGAGATGTTCAGGACAGTTTCGAAGGTGGGAGATGTTCATGACAGTTTGGAAGGTAGGAGAGGACACACTAGCGCGACTGAAGTATCGAAGACGGGTCATGAGTCGTGCTTTGGTCGCTGTGTTGGTAGAACACTTGACCGCGAAAGGGAAAGGTCCTGGATTTGAGTCCCGGTCCAGTACACAATCTTACTCTGCCAGGAAGTTTCAAAGCAAGTGTATTCATTCATTTATCATGTTGTGTAGGTCTCATCAGGGAGGAGAAACTTCAGGGTCGTGGAACGAATCAATGTATACGTTAAAAAAAAATAACAACTCTTAGGAAATTAATCTGTACCCTACATTAATAATGGACATCACTATGCAGCTTAATATTATTTGTGCATACGCCAGCGAAATAAATCGTAGTAAATTGGGAGGAAGGCCATTACTCGGAAAAATGCTGGTGCTTCTTCAGTTGTTCAGCTATTTATCTCCTGTCGGTAGCTTAATATGTACACTAAAACACTGATGTTTTTCGAGGGAAAAAGTTAATGCATTTTTTAACAGAAGAGTTCTGCTTATGTGGCAATAATGCATTGCTACGTACCGTGTAACTGACAGGTATTTTCAATCCTCCGCTATTGACAACCAAATGACTTTTAGGGGGTTCGCTAAGCGGACATGTTTTTACTTTTCCTTGGAACTGGTGGGGTTTAAGAATTTCTGGCTCTGAACACATTTGCATTAGAATATATAGTTCCATCCTCAGTTCTAACATGGTATCGTAGTCTTTAAATGTCCCTCGAGTAAGCTGTTTGCTATATCAGATTTTAATATACACTCCTGGAAATTGAAATAAGAACACCGTGAATTCATTGTCCCAGGAAGGGGAAACTTTATTGACACATTCCTGGGGTCAGATACATCACATGATCACACTGACAGAACCACAGGCACATAGACACAGGCAACAGAGCATGCACAATGTCGGCACTAGTACAGTGTATATCCACCTTTCGCAGCAATGCAGGCTGCTATTCTCCCATGGAGACGATCGTAGAGATGCTGGATGTAGTCCTGTGGAACGGCTTGCCATGCCATTTCCACCCGGCGCCTCAGTTGGACCAACGTTCGTGCTGGACGTGCAGACCGCGTGAGACGACGCTTCATCCAGTCCCAAACATGCTCAATGGGGGACAGATCCGGAGATCTTGCTGGCCAGGGTAGTTGACTTACACCTTCTAGAGCACGTTGGGTGGCACGAGATACATGCGGACGTGCATTGTCCTGTTGGAACAGCAAGTTCCCTTGCCGGTCTAGGAATGGTAGAACGATGGGTTCGATGACGGTTTGGATGTACCGTGCACTATTCAGTGTCCCCTCGACGATCACCAGTGGTGTACGGCCAGTGTAGGAGATCGCTCCCCACACCATGATGCCGGGTGTTGGCCCTGTGTGCCTCGGTCGTATGCAGTCCTGATTGTGGCGCTCACCTGCACGGCGCCAAACACGCATACGACCATCATTGGCACCAAGGCAGAAGCGACTCTCATCGCTGAAGACGACACGTCTTCATTCGTCCCTCCATTCACGCCTGTCGCGACACCACTGGAGGCGGGCTGCACGATGTTGGGGCGTGAGCGGAAGACGGCCTAACGGTGTGCGGGACCGTAGCCCAGCTTCATGGAGACGGTTGCGAATGGTCCTCGCCGATACCCCAGGAGCAACAGTGTCCCTAATTTGCTGGGAAGTGGCAGTGCGGTCCCCTACGGCGCTGCGTAGGATCCTACGGTCTTGGCGTGCATCCGTGCGTCGCTGCGGTCCGGTCCCAGGTCGACGAGCACGTGCACCTTCCGCCGACCACTGACGACAACATCGATGTACTGCTGTGGAGACCTCACGCCCCACGCCCCACGTGTTGAGCAATTCGGCGGTACGTCCACCCGGCCTCCCGCATGCCCACTATACGCCCTCGCTCAAAGTCCGTCAACTGCACATACGGTTCACGTCCACGCTGTCGCGGCATGCTACCAGTGTTAAAGACTGCGATGGAGCTCCGTATGCCACGGCAAACTGGCTGACACTGACGGTGGCGGTGTACAAATGCTGCGCAGCTAGCGCCATTCGACGGCCAACACCGCGGTTCCTGGTGTGTCCGCTGTGCCGTGCGTGTGATCATTGCTTGTACAGCCCTCTCGCAGTGTTCGGAGCAAGTATGGTGGGTCTGACACACCGGTGTCAATGTGTTCTTTTTTCCATTTCCAGGAGTGTATAAAGCCATTGAAGTTTAATCGCGGAATTTCGTCAGGTAATGGTATTTTTTTTACTGGCGATAACCTATATGAATATGTCTCGTAGCAGAAATCTTCCAGACGACGGTATCTGAATGTCCATATAGAGCCGTTCCGCTGTGGGGTGGTGTGAAAGTGTGGACGATACCATCGGACATCGTCGACCAAGGGCAGGCGCCGGACAGCTTTCAGAACCAGCTGATTGGCACGTCCCCCCTTGAAAAGCCCGTCTCTGCGTCACCCGTTTGGGGTAGAAAGCAGGGAGGTGTTCGCGGACGGCCGAGGAGACGCGGAACCTGCTGGCGACGGCTTTCTCTCACTTGCAGATACCCGACTCCTCGATACGCAGCAGCGTCATCATGTTATGCTCGCCTGTCATAATTCGTTAATTTATGCTGTCGTTTTGAAGTCTGCAATACGAAGTGCGACGAAATCGTTCGGTAAGAAGGTAGTTGTTATTTTAAAATAAAATGTGACACCATGTCTCATTTCTTAAATGGTCATGGGAGTCAAATTGGGAATTCGGTATGACTGTTCTAGGCAACGTCATAGTCGATATACTTTGTTACTGTTTTATAAAGTGTTGGACCTGAATCAGGACCGAGGAGTTGAACGAAGGAATATGACGTACTGCCTGTGTGCTTTTGGTCGCGATCTTCGGCTAACGTTTGTTTAAAGATTTTTCTGAAGTTTCACCAATATTAGTGGCTAGCGTTGTCAGAGTTTCTGCTCCATTGCTAATGGAACTATAAAAGTCGGCCGGGGAGCACGAGTTAGAAGCCAATAGGCAATACACCAACAAGTGACCAAGAAAGTCTCAATAATTTTGTACGAAGGAGTATGTCGTGACATTTGAACAGTTCTGCCAGATCTGCCTTCCGCCCGAATTCATTACTTTTCGCAAGTAGTCGCCTTAACTATTAGGGTATCAGAGCATGTCTCCAAGCCTAACTCAAAACTTTCGCCGTTATTGATGTTCCCCATGTATGATTTCCGGAAACTGCTATCAGAGATTGTTCCGCAGATTATGTTCGAAACGGAGTTGATCGAGGGCCATGTCTTACCCTGCCGCATGGGATGTGCTTGAAATGAATCAAAAGCACTGAAATTAATGAAGATCCATTGACATGAAATAATATCATTGCAAACCGTTTAGATATGGAGGACCAGCAAGGTAATGAATATGGAATGACTTGCATTTGAACCTGCGTTTCCAACACGCTTCCTTATTTTTTCCCACAGAGTATGTGGGAATAGCGGCACTGGGAAACGGAGCAGGTGAAGTACGAAAGAGGTGACCGGATTTAAAAGGCTTCATCCAACGGGCGGATCGCTGTAAACAATGTCACAAGAGCTCTTCCAAGAGTCCCTCAGAGAAATTTGGGACAGATTTTGCTGCAGAATCGAGAGCCTTTTTTCCTATTGCGGTCCTAAAGTGCTTGTACAGCAAACATGCAGAAGGACAATATGTATTATATCTGCAGTTACAGGTAGTTATTCACTTACACCAAAAATAGCCCAGAATTGGTGAGCTTCTTTCATGTTTTCGTGAGATTTTGCAAAACCAAGCGCAGCTTGAAATTTTCTAAATTCGAGCTCCTTGTCGACCATGCAGAGAATAATGAACCTGTGGCAATATCCGAGGAGATATGACCAGTGGATTAAGCTGCACGTCGGGAGTGACACACAGCTCAGACGAATCATGTGTCATATTCGCGCTGTAAACAGCTGACTACGAATGCAGGGACTGCTGTAAGTTAATTACGTTCCACGCAAGCTGTAAAACAGAGACAAAATTCTAAGAGAAGTTGAAGATACGCAACGTCTAACTTTATACCCGCTACGGCGTAGTCATTCTGAATCTTATTCTCGAGAGGCGTTTACACAGTGCGCCAAGCTCGGTTTTCGTGACGTGTAGTTCAAATGGCTCTGAGCACTATGGGACTTAACATCTGAGGTAATCAGTCCCCTAGACTTAGAAATACTTAAACCTAACTAACCTAAGGACATCACACACATCCATACCCGAGGCAGGATTCGAACATGCGACCGTAGCAGCAGTGCGGTTCCGGACTCAAGCGCCTAGAACCGCTCGGTCACAGCGGCTGACCGTGACGTCCTGGTATGTGGAGAGTTGATTACTGCCGCTAAATATTTCGACAGGTGTAACTGCCTCGTTTATCGACTGTCATAGACGACTTGCTTTCCTGTGGTTATGTAAGTTACCACGTGACGAGGAAAGCACTTGTGTCAACGGAGACAGTGACTGGCGTCTGCATTCATTATCTGTCACTGTATTCAAAACCTACGCTGCGTCTGCAGCAGATAGTCTTCATGTTATCTTGCATCGGTAATTTGATATTTTATTCACTTTTGCAATGAGAGATAACTGTTTTCTTCGTCGCAAACATTAAAACAAAAGATGATTAACTTGACCTCCTCCGTTGTTAAGGAGCGATGTGTTCAATTTTGGGTTAACAGCACAGCGGAAATCTTTTGGTCAGAAGTGGATCAACCAGGTCTATTGTTAGTAGACGCTTGCAGTGCAGTGATAAGCTACGCATAACATGTGCGTATGACTGTTTATCGATGTACAGCATATTTCATCGGTGATCACATCTATAGTCTTTTATCTACTTGTGTTCTGCGAGAGTGAATCACGTGAATATCACCTTTGATTCTCAGAAAGATGCAATCGTAACTTGCCTCTATTTGAAATCTTCTAGGTTTATAAAATTGGTTGCTGATATAAAATATTCGCTAACGTCAGCCATTTCAGTAAACATTTGTATCATTTCTGAACCGCTCTCCTGAATTCTCACCAGTCTTCCGTTGGTTTGATGCGGTGTGCCATGATTTCTTCTCTTGTACCAACCTCTTCATCTCGGAGTAGCACTTACGTCCAACGTCCTCGGTTAATCATTGGATGCATTCCAGTCTCGGTCTTCTGCTGCAGATTTTGTCCTCTGCAGCTCTCTCTAGTAGCGTGGAGGTTATTCCCCGATAGTTTAATACATTCTATCCCTTTTTCTAGTCTTTGTTTTCCACATATTCCTCTTCTGGTAGATTATGCGGAGACACCTTAGTTTTCAGCATCTTTGTGTAATTCCACATCCTAAACGCTTCGATTCTCTTCTTCTCCAGTTTTCTCAAATCCACGATTCGCTTCAATATGTGAAAGAGTAAAAACTTCGGTACTAAATGATATTGATACTGCGCATCTGACAATGCTCCTGTGATTCTGCATGCTGTCGTCATAGGGAGAAAGAAGACAGTTTTCGAAAGAATACGTGGGGCAGATTCTGAACTAACCGTACAACTGGAATTCTGTGTTGAATGTTCTAACAACAGTCAGCGGGATAGATATGCTGTGCATTATCTATCTGTTTCTACGGATGAAATCGCAACAGAGACAAACACGGTGATATGAAGCAGTCTATGTCAATAGTAAAGTGGTTGTATTTAATATTTTCATTGTACGAGGGCACGTTGAAAAATAATGCTTTCCAATTTTTATTTAAGAACTCTTAAAGCTTTTTATGTAAGACAAACGCTAGTAAAATTCGGCATCTTTATGCTTCATGTCTACATATTTATTTCTCAGCATAGTCACCCTAGCGACGAACACATTTCTCGCAACGAGATATCAGTTTGTTGATACCGTCACTGCAGAATGTTTGACCTTGTTGAACGCAACCACAACGTCACTTCTTGCGTTGCTTCATCTCTATCAAAGTGAAGTCCTCGATTTTTGTTTTTTTTGTGTTTTTTGTTTTTTGGTAACAGGTGAAAATCGGATGGAGCCAAGACGGAACTGTTTGGAAGATGATCGATGACGGTGAACACAAGACGTCGGATTGCTAGGGACGTTACAGCGCTTTTGCGTGGTTTCGCATTGACATGCTGAAGCAGACGATGCTCCACACGCGGACGGACTCTTCGAATTCGATATTCTATTACATCACGCTGTTACTCGCGCACCGACATCGTTGCTTTTCACACCGCCGTGTTACACGCTACAATTCGAAGCAAATACGTAGGCATGAAGAATAAGGATGTAGAATGTTGACAACGTTTGTTTTATTTAAAAAGTTTTAAGGGTTTTCACACACAAAAATTCGAAGGCATTTACTACCAAATTTGGTACTCGTACGGTAATTAGTTTCCTTGTTATAACGTGTTAAATAGGAAAAGTTTAATTATAACCACCTGGTAGATGGCGTAGCCGCTGCCTACTTCGTGCGACGGTAGCGGATTGCTAATCATTTGCATATCGAATCACACTACGTTCCAGTCTGTCGCATGCCGCCTTTACATTGTTGCAGTTTTAATGGTCAGCAGTGAAGTTGTATAGCCACAATGGGAGTACGGTTATTGAGGCGCCTCCGAACATCCCCAGCCATGAGTAAAAGATGCCACTTGTACCGGGCCTCAACTTTTCCAAGTGTGTTGAGCAGCGAGTCTAGCATGCAGCGGGTGCTTCCTGCGCCCCTGTCGCACCAGTGATATCTCCCCCTCGCTACTCGTACGGAAGCTGCTGACTGTCGGAGCCCTGGCGTCTCGCCCCGCATGAGTAGAAGAAGCGCGTAGTCAGCTGTCTGGGGAGTGCCCTTGCAGCGAGATCGCGCGCTGCCACACTTGCCGAGAGCTCTCCACTGTCGAGGGGAGGGGGGGGGGGCTGCGAGGTACAGTGGCTCTGTTACAACCTCCCCTCCCCTCAGTGCTTCTAACGAAACTCGCAAGAGGACGACACGACCCGACACGACACACCACACCACTCTCTATCCTTCACGTCCGTGACTACGTGATACTGGAACAAGTATCATCCCTCCATTACTTTTGGCTGCCAAACTGACTTAGACAATAATGAAGCTACACTTGAGTCCCGCGGCTATCTGAAAAGACAAGGTGACACATCGTGAGCTAAACTAGGTTCTATTGTGTTTCAGCAGATATTTGCTTACTGGTCGGCGCTACAGTCCGAGTAGAATCGTGGTCTCCTTTTTTACGTGCCTCCGTTCTTCTCAGTCCATTTCTCTCTTTCGCCAATTCCTGATTCCTATTTGCTTTGAGTCCTCTCCCGTATCTTCGAGCCACCTTTTCCTGGATCTTGGTTCAAATGGCTCTAAGCACTATGCCACTAAACATCTGAGGTCATCAGTCCCCTAGACTTAGAACTACTTAAACCTAACTAACCTAAGGACATCACACACATCCATGCCCGAGGCAGGATTCGAACCTGCGACCGTAGCAGCAGCGCGGTTCCGGACTGAAGCGCCTAGAACTGCTCGGTCACAGCGGCCGGCTTTTCCTGGATCTTCCCCGTCTTCTTCTTCCCTCGGGCTTTCCTATGAACACTTTCTTAACACTTTGAGTATCTGGCATTTTCTGTACAAGACCAGTGCGTATTATTCTTCTTTGCTTGATTTTTACTACAATATTCGTCTGTCCAAGAAGTGACTGCATTCTGCGTTGATCGTCATACTCCAGCACCCTGCGTCTCTCACTGCCCCAAGTATCTATCTCAAAATCTTCTTTTCCTTTCTCAACAACCATTATTCTTCCTTCCTAGTCGCCGGCCGGTGTGGCCGAGCGGCTCTAGGCGCTTCAGTCTGGAACCGCACGACAGCTACGGTCGCAGGTTCGAATCCTGCCTCGGGCATGGATGTGTGTGATGTCCTAAGGTTAGTTAGGTTTAAGTAGTTCTAAGTTCTACGGGACTGATGACCCCAGATGTTAAGTCCCATGGTGCTCAGAGCCATTTGAACCATTTTGAACCTTTCTAGTCAGCACCCAGCCTTCCGATCGAAGCGTTACTATAGATCATAATATAGTCAAATATATTTGCCTTTTTGTATTCCTGCTAACATTTATTGACCTGAATATATTCTGCAAGGAATAAGAACATAGGTTTCCGTTTGCTGTCCTTTCTTGAATTTTTGCTGTTTTCTTGTTATCTAGTGTTCTTTTCGAATATAAATCTTAAAACATTTCCACTCCTTGGTTGATTGATTGATTTTAACAGGAGAGCTAAAGGTCTAACCCGCCACTGCCCGCACCGAAACTAGGGTTATTGTGCGGTATCGCTCCCTGTATATCTAGTAAAGCCAACCAATGCCCTTAAATGGTGCAAGGAGTCCCTCTACCAGTTTTTCGTTAGACACAATTTCTTCAGGTCTAGTTCTCCCGAAGATTCTGTATCTTTTACTCTCCAATGCCATACATTCAAAGATTAGGTGTGATGCAGTTTATTCACCTTCATCACAGATTTTACATTTAGGTTCCTCTTCGATTATACCCATTGTGTGTAGGTGTTTTTTGAAGTTCCCATGGCCGGTCATCAATCCAGTCATGAGTTTGATCTCTTTCTTGTGCAATCCCAGGATTACAGAGCTTCTTTTAAAACATGTCTTGGGCATCATTACCTTACCATGTTTTTGTTTATGGAACTGGGTCCAATATCCTGCTTGCTGTTTCCTAAGCCAGTTCCGTAGTTCTAATTTGATCATAGCCTTGGTGATTGTCAAGACAGGTTCCTTCCACTTCTTGGTACTCCTTGCCATTTATTTTTATTGAAGTGTCTCACCTAGCCCCACCAGGATCTCCCATCACATATTTTGTTTACTCGGGAGATATTTGCGATTTCGTTAACTTCTGATTTGAGTCATCCCAAACAAATACTTGTCATCACGTCTTTCGTTCGACTTCTGGTGTCGATGGAAATAATCGGTTTTTTAGCGTTGCAAACATAGTGATTTTTAAAGGTGTTTTATGTTCCCATTCGATTAAGCGCTCAAAATTAATCTGCTTCGGTATTCATTTTATCGATATGTGTTATTCGGGACAGCAAAACCCGTTGAATAACCAGCACTCTAGCAACGACTGAGCAGCGCTGCTGTATTGTGGCAGCAGCTAGCGCAGGCCTGGTCGGTGTTGTCGCTGCTAGAGTACTGGTTACTGGTCTTATTTTACATTTTCTCGCAAAATATTCAACTGGACTGTTATTCGAAGTAGTGGTCACAGTCCGTTGAATCAATTCAACTGCCTTAAAACGCTCTCCATTGAGGGCTGATTTAAGCTCATGGAAGAGCATTATATCTCCTTGGGCGACACGAGGTGAATATGAGGTCGGGTTGTTCGGGGGAGGGGGCGGGAAGAGGGGTTTCGGGAAGTGGTATACCTGCTTTGGACAAAAGTGTGACACAAGAGGGCTTCTATGAGTCGGGAAACAGAAATAAAAGAAACTATTGTACATCTCTGGTATTCCGTGGTACTGGAAATAAATTGTTGCCGACAGATACAATAACATCCTACCAGGCGTGCTAATCCCGTAATCTACGAAAGGCAATGGTCCCAGGTTCGAGTCCTGGTCCGGTGGCACACGTTTTTAATCAGGCGGAACCTTTCGTAGGAATCTATTACGCTAACAGATAGCGTCGGTTTAAGATCGGCCCAGAAACCTCTGAAAGGCTCTGAGCACTATGGGACTTAACATCTGACGTTATCAGTCCCCTAGAACTTAGAACTACTTAAACCTAACTAACCTGAGGACATCACACACATCCATGCCCGAGGCAGGATTCGAACCTGCGACCGTAGCGGTCACGCGGTTCCAGAATGAAACGCCTAGAACCGCACGGTGACAACGGCCGGCAAACCTCTGAGAGGTTCCATGCCCTCTTTTGCATGTCTCCTCTCATTTTCACCAATTTTATTAATGTTCTATGTCATTGCACGGTAGTAACAGACTAAAAAAGGTTATTGTAATGAGAGTATTTGTACTGAGAGCTCAAAAATACTTTTCACTTGATTCCTAAACATGTTGTTTTTCTTTCTTGGCCGGCCGAAGTGGCCGTGCGGTTCTAGGCGCTGCAGTCTGGAGCCGCGAGCCCGCTACGGTGGCAGGTTCAAATCCTGCCTCGGGCATGGATGTGTGTGATGTCCTTAGGTTAGTTAGGTTTAACTAGTTCTAAGTTCTAGGGGACTAATGACCTCAGAAGTTGAGTCCCATAGTGCTCAGAGGCATTTGAACCATTTACTTTCTTGGGTGGCCTGTGCGAGGCGAGCATCGGAGGACGCGGCACACGGCATTTCCGGTTGGGGGCTGCACTTACCTAAATTCTGAGGGGTTCCTACAATAGGTTTAAGCGCCTGGCGGAACGACTGACGTCGGTCGAGTGTCGCCTATTGTATGCAGGGCAAAACGACTTGCGAGACGTCTGAGTGTCGCCGCAGTTTGTTTGCCGTTCCGGCGCGTCCAGAACGAAGATTCCTGGCACCGACTGATTGCATTGTCCTCTTGATTTGGAGAAAACTTGTAGACTGTGCCATGCTGAGTGCGACTGTCTGGCACCGGATGGCCGGTAGTCTAGGCAGGTTATTTTCTTAGCCGGTCAAACGGCAAGTTCAGTGCCCTCAGCTGAATGGCAGAGGCATGATTGGTCAACTTAAAGTGAGGCTAGTTGACGTCATAAAGCCCTGCTCGAAATTGGAGGGAACGGTCGCTATTGGCGCGAATGATGTTCTGAGACAGTGTGGGGGAATTTTGGAATCAGAACTGAATGCTGATGCGCAGTTTTCGAGGAGAGTAGGAAGTAGAGCAATGCTGGCTTCGCCGCTTGCATCGCATCGCAGAGGGGGATTCGGGATCTGATCTTAGTCGGAGTCGGACGGTCTTTCGACTTGGTCGCTCTTTTTCGGAAGAACTTAGAATTCTCGGACAGCCTTCGCGGCCAGGGGTTGACACTTGGTTGGTGCACGGCAGAAGTCGGCGCCTACATCATCAGGACTCTGCCTACCGACGACGTGCTGCAGATTTCAGTACTAGTTCAGTATTTTGCGGCTCCAGCGTTGTAGGACCTTATCAATTTCATACTGAATCCCTCAGCAGCACGCGCGCTCGCTTTGCTCCAAGGCCAACTTGCTTGTTTCTCCATGTGATCCCATTTGAGCTCTCACTGCCAATTGCGATACTGCTATATAGTCGGGAGATTAATATTTGATTCATTAGGACCTCCAGTCATTATCGTGAATCTATTGCATCACAGAGTAGGAGCCCCTTGTTCTCGAGTCAACTCTTATTCTCATAATATTTGGTATACCCTATCGTTTAACTTACTGTGTGTGAAGACAATCATGTGCATTTATGTCCTGATGTATATTTTAAATCTCATTGTAATATTTAATCCGCATATCATTTCGTAGCTATAGGCAGAATCCCATTTCCTATTGTTTATTATTATAAATGTTGTGTACATAGTTCCGCGTAGTCAGCGTGTACACATCTTTCCCAATAGAGTGCGCCCCGTTAAGCACAACAGCGCAGGCGCAGCGCTCGTCCGTCTCCGCACTACGAGATGGCGCTGTCTTAGAGACGGACCAAATTCTGCTTCCGCCGATCCGCGTATTAATATGTAACGCAGCCAATGAGATTGCTGCTAACGTAGAACCTTTTCTCCTCGCGGATCACACTCGCGCAGTGATACCAGAACGCGCGAGGTATTATAACGAGTGTACAGACCTCCGATTAGTCAGTCTGCATTAGTCTGCACCTAATAAGATTACCATATTCCTGTACATAGCCATGAAGATAAATGAATAGACACTTTGTCAAGTATCAGTGATATGTGAGAATAAGATTAACGTACCAAGACCAAAGGAACTTCAGATTGTCAATTGTAAACAGCATCCAGAATCAAGTTACGTAATATCTACGTTTTTATTATTTTAATAGATGTGTGTGAAATTTAATCAAGTTCTCTTTAAAGTGGGTCACCGTCAATCTGCTACTCTAAGAGTGCAAATGGAATTTCTATCGTCTGACCTTACAGCAGAAGATAAACACGCCACGATAAAACCACGAGACATATTGCTGACACTCACCTACTTCGTTAGACCGACAAGTCCAATAATCTGATGGTGTGTGTACCGAAGGTCTTACAGTACGCACACCACAATAAAGTTCTCTTTTTTTTTTTTGGCAGATTACAATTTCTAATAAATTGTGATTGTGCACTCCTTATTTTACCAACTAGCTGGGTTCACCATCATTTCCTTCCGTTACCGTTGTGCACATAATTAATTAGCTGGTAGATAAGGAGGAGGTCGAGTGGATGTCTCGTTCTCGTGCAAGATTCGTCTGAATTAAAGAGGTACAAACCCTTCTCCATCCCTGAAACCTCGCACCTCAGGCACTTAGAGAGCTTTCATTCGAGGTGTCATGTACGTTTAGCAATGTGTCCTCTTGACTGATGACTAACTCTGTGTACTTGTTCGTGTGTTTCCAGTCGCTGATCGCGGGCTCCGGCTACGATTCGCCGGCGCTGAAGCGAGGCGTGCTGTGGCAGCAGCGGGACCGGCTGTTCTCGCGCTGGAAGGAGCGCTACTTCGTCCTCACCAGGGACTACCTGCACTGCTTCAAGAGGGCCTCCACGCCGGGCCGCATCTCCGACATGGGGCAGTTTATCTTCAAGGTGGGTCCGCCGATCGCACACACTCTTTGTTTGCTATAGGTAGCCAGTAAATGTATCGCTCGTTTCACCCCTCTGGATCGAGTAAAGCAGTGGTCTCGAGTTGCAAGAATACTGACGTTTCACCCTTTCGGAGTCAGCGTTTTGCAACAAACAAATCATTCTGGAGCGGGATGGGACAAGAACTCGGAAGCAGAGTTATCCGATTCAGATTTTAATTGGAGCATCGATTTTATTTCGGTGTTTGAAGATTTTCGACGTACTAATTGCTTGAAGGGTTCTCAGGTTGCATCGGATGCTGCAGTGGGAGCTGCACAATGTTTTAACAGGCACAAAAATCTACATCTACAGACACTCATTTTTAGAAGAAACATAACACTTGAACGACTAGAGATAGGACGTTCATACTCACGGGACATATACATTACTATGTTCAGCAGATTAGCGTTTGAACCACGTAAGCCCGCGGGTTCAAGGTCAACATCGATATCGCGGCGCAACACCGCCTACCGGTAAAATGTGTCTTTGGCTCTCGTTTGTCGCTATAAACAGAACGTAATGGATCAGTGTGACCTGAGCAGAAGTACAGGATGGCTCGCCGACGTACACACGTCAGATCAGTGAGTTTGAAAGAAGGAGCATTATTGGCATGAGAGAATGTTGTGTATCCATTTGGGTGTGTAGTTCAAATGGTTCAAATGGCTCTGAGCACTATGGGACTTAACATCTGTGGTCATCAGTCCCCTAGACTTAGAACTACTTAAACCTAAGTAACCTAAGTACATCACACACAACCATGCCCGAGGCAGGATTGGAACCTGCGACCGTAGCAGTAGCGCGGTTCCGGAGTTAGCGCCTAGAACCGCTAAACCACCGCGGCCGGCGACTGAAATGCTAATCATTTTTACAGAACATACTAATGTACTAGTCCTGTAAATATGAACGGCGTAGCTCTAGTCATTTAAATTGTTTTTTTATGAACATGAGTGTATGCACTCTGCAGCCTACTGCACAGTGACGCCTGAAGATGATGAACAAGCTGTCTCGTTGAAATATTGTGCCGTTTCTACAACATCAGAGACACCGCACTATGACCTTCCAACCAGGGATTTAACTACGTTTTTTATCTGTCCCGACGGACTGCTGTTGCTGGAGAACGTGATCTTAACTGTTAATTGTGCAGGGGCTGGCGTTGTACGGAGTTTCCCCCGAGCCTAATCAGCTAGAAAGCTCTCTCTCTGAGGCCCGTAGCTTGTGCGTTGGGTATCTCTAATCCATATAAATTATGCTGAAGGGGAGGACGCAGTATATGCTGACTGTTGTGGTCGGGAACTATTAGGCTAGCTTAGAGGTAGCCGGCTTCTCCTTGGGTTTCCGTTACCTCCAGGTACTCAAGGAGCATCATTAACGATATTACAAGAAGTTTTGGCAGCGGAACGCACAAAAGCGGTGTTATAAGTGGGAGTAAGGGATCTCCAGTCCGAATGTCTGTATTCTGTTCCTCATGTCTGATTGGCTAGAAGGGCTGAATTTTTATGCAGTTTCTGCAAGATGGCTGAAGCAAGATTTGTGAGTCGGCGCGCAGCTCTAGGCAAGTGCCGCTGAATTGGGAGGTAGTGATCCTTAATGACCAGTAACGATATTCTGCTAGTACTGGGAGCTTAAAACAGATTGCTCGTGCGTTCCCCTTTGTGGGCATGAAATTATGATCGGTCATTTCCGAATTCATAATCGAGCGTTGCGTCTTAGTGTGGCCACACGAGATTTGTCAGAACAAGTTTCACATAAAAACATCGAGCCAATGACGAGCTGGAGGTGGCGCTTGATGATAGAGAGATGATTGGTGAGCATACATTGAAGCTAATAAACACCTTTTGCTATAGTGGAAACTGCAAGTGTTTCGATTTCAATCTGACTCTCGACCTACATGGTTTTAAACTGCTGTGTTGTTTAGTCGCTGTAAACAGTTCTATCAATGTAGCAACGATCTAGTTGATGGCACGGTACTCACTGTTGGCAATGCATGTTGTCCAGAACAGTATAGATTCTCCTCGGTAAGGTTTTGCCTCCGTGTCATCTTCTGACGTATGGTGTTGTAAGGGACGATCACGAAGAGTCCATTCGAATGGCGTACAGTCCAGAATCGGCTTGCCAATCAGGCAAAATGCCGTGATCATCGAGCCAATCATTCCACCGTCGCACTAGTTTGAAGATACCCGTTTGGTAAAACACCATGTCTTGTTGCCTGAAGAAGTCCGAAACTGCCTGCTGCACATCCTCTTCCTGAGATTTTGACTCTGCAGCGGAGTGTGCGGTGATATGAAACTTCCTGGCAGATGAAAACTGTGTGCCGGACCGAGACTCGAACTCGGAACCTTTGCCTTTCGCGGACAAGTGCTCTACCAACTACCTCGTCTCCCCGAGTTCGAGTCTCGGTCCGTCACACAGTTTTAATCTGCCAGGAAGTTTCAGATACCATCTTCATACTCATTGGTAATAACGTCGCCTTGTTCATGATGCCTTATTTACCGTAGACGCATTGGAAAGACACGAATGTCACACTAACCCTTGCCTCCATATCGGTGCTCGTATACCTGCATCGGAGTCGCGCTACGTTGCATATATGCATGTTACAGCATCGCCCTAAACACGGAAGCCTTTTGACCGTCCCTACACTTTGATACGGCATATCACTGTTGTCAGCTTCTCGCACCTTGGAGTCATTCTTTTCCAAGCAGTTCCTCAGTTGTCCTGTTCCAGTCCTCCCAACAACGAAAACACTTTGGGCCCATCACGAATCGAACGCGGGTGCTCCGACCCGCAACCAGACACGCTAACTGCCGAGATCCGCAGGAGTTAAATTACTACCGGACTTTTTTTTATTAGTGTTGAAGTTGTTACAGTTTAAATCCTGTCTCGCGGGTTCCATCAAGGCTGGCGCGCGAAGTGTAGAAGTGACGATGATCGATCCGGGCCCGCCGATAAAGGTTTCATTGCGGTTCAGTGGTGCAATACGTCGCATGGTTTGTCCTGCATGCCTCTGACTACATGGCTTTTGGCCGGGGACACGAGTGAATCTTCGCGCGACGCCACGCATCACAGAGAATGAGATGACGGAACGTCTCAGCTGTACCAGCAAATTGTACGGGGAAGCTGCTTCTACCGCTGCCAGACAGCTCCTCTTACTTGCTTTTCTATCCTCCAACGAAAGCTGTCCGTCCTGATTAACAAGCAGAACTAGCAGCGCCGGGAGAAAGGTCCGGCGGAAAGTGGCCAACTCACTCCCTGGGCACCGTCTGCAAGTGTTCGCTAGTATAGTTTAAAAAAATAAATAAAAATGAACGTGTTCCAGTAGCGGAGATTCGTAAGAAAGACTGCGGTCGTTACAACTTAAAGAGGCTCATTTCGTCAACAGAGTCTTTAAAAGCTCCTGACTGAGGACCTCGGCAGTAGGTAGTCATTTATCGTTGATTATTACTTTCGTTTGCTTCGTCCTGTACAGTGGTGAGCAAATCAGAAGGCGAATGCGTGTTGCATTCTGCGCTGAGAGAGACGCAGAATACTGTTCCGTTTCTGCCCCTTTCTTGAAAACATTTTTGTGTCAGAACATTATCGCACAGCTAATACTTGTTGCAATCTCTTTATGTTACCCGCATTGAATACTACAGTGGCCAAAACGTCTCCCCATACGTGCTCTCGAAGCGCTCGTTATAGATAGATGCGCCAGATTAAGGTTGTTGTATTGCTGTGGTCGCCGGCCATGTGGCCGAGCGGTTCTAGGCGCTAAGTCCGGAACCGCGCTACTGCTACGGTCGCAGGTTCGAATTCTGCCTCGGGCATGGATGTGTGTGACGTCCTTAGGTTAGTTAGGTTTAAGTAGTTCTAAGTTCTAGGGGACTGATGACCACAGATGTTAAGTCCCATAGTGCTCAGAGCCAACCATTTTTGTTATGACGACAACGAACGAGTCGTCGCCAATGTTGGCTGGTGCCCAATGCTAAACAGAAACAACGACCAAAATAATTAGAAGTCGTTGGTAAAAAATATTATATATTGTACTTAACTGGTTGTACAGGATTGTTCTTGGCGGCATACATATAATTATAAATAGATAGCTATTGAGGCCTCACTTAGGCCATACGTTACTAAGCGCCTTGTTAGAGGTTGCGTCCTATCAGCTGAAGGCTATGTTACTTTTCTACTTGACTTCCCGAGCAAGATGGACGAGATCTCGCTAGAAACTTGATACAAGCCGCGGAGCGGCGCTGGCCGCGACTCGCGAGTCCAACGACACTAACACGGGCCGCGGTCGATAACTGCAACCCCTAACGAGTGTGGTATCGAACGTTTATACCACAGTTAGTTGTAGAACTACATAGCATATAGCGACCTTAGGGAAGAAAGAAAACCCAGGTACATTTTGTAACGAAGAAGTCATAATAATATACTAATAATTTCACATGTACGCAGTCGTTTTGTTACACGGCACTTAGGCAAACGTAAAGATGTATTAGTAGTGCCTGGATCATACCTGCCACAATCCCCATTTTCGTTTACATTTGCTTTTTTCGGTACTTGATATTAGTCTTGAAACATGGGATATGCCATAGCACTAAATGACAGCTCACTATTCAGTACCGTGATACCCTGCTGCGAGTGCCTCGACACTCTTGCACACAACGACGACTGGAAACAGGAAGCAGCGATGAGAATGGCTGCGTGCAGCCGGAAGCAGCAGCTGCAGCATATTGTGACATTCTTATGACGAAATAGACGGCCTTTTTATGACACGTATCACAGTGTTGATCGAAGAACGTCGCAAAACTTGGTTCAAATGGCTCTGAGCACTATGGGACAACATCTGAGGTCATCAGTCCCCTAGAACTTAGAACTACTTAAACCTAACTAACCTAAGGACATCACACACACCCATGCCCGAGGCAGGATTCGAACCTGCGACAGTAGCGGTCACGCGGCTCCAGACCGTAGCGCCTAGAACCGCACGGCCACTCCGGCCGGCGTCGCAAAACTCAATTAGAATACAAAACAATATATTGAACAGCACCATCTGTTGTCTCGCGTATTCCCCCCCCCCCCCCCCCCCCTTCTCCTTATGCGAACTATAGTTTGATTTTTTTTTATTTCTGTTACAACTGTCACAGCCACAAAACTCTTTATCACGCTAATACTTGTAATACTTGACATTTAACATAGTTTTAAAAACTAAAGTACGATCAGTATTCAGCTGATGGAGTTAGGGACATTAAGGATGAGTAAAACCTATTACAAGATTTACAGAGTAAATGGGTTCTATAGTCGAAGAAAACGGTGGAAAAAATATTTAAGAATTTATTTGTGGAAAAACTGAAACACATAAAACAAGAAACAACGTGTACAGTTTGTTGAGAAAGCCGACGAAATAATAATGCAATAGCGCTAACACGGATGGCCTTGCGAAGCTTAAATTAGAAGAGACAGTGCTTCTTTGTCAGTGAATTTAGCGTCTAGTTATTTTGACTCGTTTCCAGATTGAAAGAGTCCGAGCTAGAGCATCAGTGAAAACTAATTTAAATTATTTTCTAAACGAATGATACGGTTCTTTGATTGCTGACACACATGCGTAATTTAATATTAATCACGTGTTGAAAACTGAATGCGTCATTTACGAGTCAGTAACGCATTTTTTCGTGCTTTTCTTTTTTTCCCCTACAAGTCAACCACTTCGTTTCGTTTACAAATTATTTCGAGCTGCGATCCATCCTCCTATTGTATTTTTAACACAAAATTCTTAGTGAGACAAGTAACAATAATCTGTATTTGGCAATGAAGTGTTAAATAACTTTTCGTCACATTTTCGCATTCTTGTGATTAATTACAGTTCCCTGAATCAACAAGAATACAAGGACAATAGTATATTTAAATAAGCCAGAAAATGGGCTGCTGTTGCTTGTGCAGGTTTTTCCTTCTTTTTATTCTTTTATTAACTTTATGTTCCTAGGATGCGTATTCCAAGCCTCTGTCTGCCCAACTGCTGCAGACCTATCAAAAGATTGCCCTTGAAAGCATTGCGTGCGAAACAGGCAACCCACAATACACGTCCTCAACGCGGGCCTACATAAGCGGAAGGCGCGGTGAGCTTTTCCACACCAAGCTTGTTTTCGCTTCAGTCCGTTGCTCGTGCTGGAGTATCAACGTTAAATACAGTTTTACCGCTAATTTCTCTCGTCAGAGTCTTACTTCTCGTCTCTGACGCTGGCTTCGCTGAGGACGTATGTTGAAAAATAAGGGTGTTTGCTGAACGGGTTGTACTGATTTATTTAGGCAGACCACTGATATATTAGATGACGAAAGGTAGCTGCCCTGTTTCCGGGAACGAAATGGTTGTAGCGTATAGAAGTGCCACCTTCTCTCACAAGCAACCAGCAATAATATAAGAGCTGAACACGTCTCAATAACTGGAGTACTTGCGTATTTTCGACACATATACTTCGTAAGAGAGTAAATCTTTTGTGAAGCTGTAGTCAGTACACCCACTTTTTTAAATACTTGCCTGCATGAAAATCGACGATGGACACCATATTATCCTTACTATACCTCCATTTGCAGTTAACACTGTGTATCTAGAGGATGTACATAGTGAATACCGAACACTGTCGCGGGTGAAAGTTTACGATAATAGAAACAAAAACGTTTCAGTAAACATAGACCCGCGAACGTGACATTAACAAGATAATCACGAATGCTTAGTTAGAAGGCATTACTGACTTCAGCAGGAAATATTGTTCTAGGTAGTACAAAAGTATTTGGTATGTTGACTTATCGATTAAGTCCCATCTAATTTGTGTGAAACATCTCCTATTACTTACCTTAACAAAAAATACAACACTACTTCATCGTGTTAAGCGCTGCAGTGTACTGAATACTCGTGCTGGTTGAAGGAGCCGTTCGACTTGTCTTTCTCGCTATTGTATGCGATACTCCACTCACCCATGCAGTGAGTGAGTTTCTTTCAAGCATCCCTGGATCATCACGGAAACCCTGACAAAAATTCTTTCAAACATCCCTGAATCATGACGAAAGTCTTGAAAAGACTGTACAGTTCCCTGCTGCAATCCTTCAATCACACAAACGGGATTGCTGTATACTTTACTTCTGAGAAGGTTGCGTGGTCTAGGGCGTCTTGTCACGGTCCGCACGGCTCCCTCCGTCGGAGGTTCGAGTCCTCCCTCGGGCATTGGTGTGTGTGTTGTCCTTAGTGTAAATTAGTTTAAGTTAGATTAAGTAGTGTGTAAGCTTAGGGGCCGATGATTTTAGCAGTTTGGTCCCATAAGATATTACCACAAATTTCCAATTTTACTTCTGAGATGATCGCAGAAAAATCGAGTGGGTTGATGCCGGTGATGCTGAAGGCTCAGCCTACCCATCTTGCGCTAAGTTGGCGTGTTACGTGTGGTCTTACATCAGCATGAAAATGATCAGGCGCCCCAATACGCATCTACAACATTCGCCAACCATGACCCCAGTTATATGGGGCCTTAATCGAGAAGTTTACATTTTTAATACATATTATCGTACACAGGAAATGGACAAAAAATGGAAACACCAAGAACACATCACCATGCCTAATACGGTCTAGGAAAACCGTTGATATTCAAAAGGGCTTCCAGGCGTCTTGCAGTCAATAAATACGGGCCTTGTTTGGTTTTCAAGGGCATCGTGTACCGCTCCTCCGACAAAACAGTGACAAGTTTAGGTAATGATGATGTTGGTGGATAGTCTCCAAAGTAGTCTACAGAGGCTCAATAATAATGAGACCTGGCGACTGTGATGGCTCGCGATGATGCAACAGTTGATTCTCGTGCTCAAAAAACTGTCCTGAACAATGAGATCTCTGTAAACAGGGGTCCTGTCGCCTTGAAACACAGAATCATCACTTGGGGACAAACTTTGTACCATGGGATGGACCTGATCAGCCAATATGGCCACATAATCCTTGGCTGTAGATCGACTTTGCAGAATGCCCATGGTATACCACAATATGGTTGCCCAGATCACTGGACCCCCGCCATTTTCACTCTTGGGACGTAAATTCTTCCAAAACTCAGAAGCAGTGTTAAACGAGACTCATCGGACCAAATGACATTCTTCCATTGTTCTATAGTCCAGGTTTTATGGTTTCGGCACCACGTTTTCCTGATACGAGCATTTGAATCATTGATGAGTGGTTTTGGAATTCCACCTCTCTCTGCAATTCCCAGCCCACGAAGTTCCATTGCTGTTTCGGAGCTGATATGGTTCGCGAGTGCAACATTTAGTGACTTTGCAGCTGTCGTCCTCTTATTTTTCGGCAAGATTCTCTTCGAAGACCGGAACAGGATCACGAAACACGCACTTTTGTCTGCATTGTGGCTTAATGGCTGTTTTTTTTCCGCTTCCCCTGTGTGCTGTATAAATCTTCAATATGGAACAATTTTCTCACGTACTAATTCACTTATCTCCGATGTAGTGCACACACAACTACACAGAACACTGTTCTTACCACGACAGACACTTACAACGTATCGAGGATATTGCAGAGGTGACGTGTTCTTGGTCAGATACAACAGCGCAGCTTACAAGCTTGACGAGTATCTGTTTATCTTCAAGCATGGATTTCTCGCTGTGTTTCTACGTTTTATCAAACCCCTGTACTTTCTCCCGAGACAGTTTTCGCTATCAATTGTGATGCAGCATGTATATGTAGAATTTTCGCAGAAAGTATTTCATATGAAGTTAATGAAATGCGGCACACAAAGTTAGTTAAATTTCTCATGCTTTCATCACCAAAAACATCTATTAACCTCTAAGAGTAGAGCTTATCAAGAGGAAACGAATTTTGAATTTCTATGTCGGCTGCAGGGAGCGAAAGGCTATTTACAATTTGTACAGAAAGCAGATGGCAGTTATAAGAGTCGAGGGGTATGAAAGGGAAGCAGTGGTTGGGAAGGGAGTGAGACAGGGTTGTAGCCTCTCCCCGATGTTATTCAATCTGTATACTGAGCAAGCAATAAAGGAAACAAAAGAAAAGTTCGGAGTAGGTATTAAAATCCATGGAGAAGAAATAAAAACTTTGAGGTTCGCCGATGACATTGATATTCTGTCAGAGACAGCAAAGGACTTAGAAGAGCAGTTGAACGGAATGGACAGTGTCTTGAAAGGAGGGTACAAGATGAACATCAACAAAAGCAAAACGAGGATAATGGAATGTAGTCGAATTAAGTCGGGAGATGCTGAGGGTATTAGATTAGGAAATGAGAGACTTAAAGTAGTAAAGGAGTTTTGCTATTTGGGGAGCAAAATAACTGACGATGGTCGAAGTAGAGAAGATATAAAATGTAGACTGGCAACGCAAGGAAAGCGTTTCTGAAGAAGAAAAATTTGTTAACATCGAGTATAGATTTAAGTGTCAGGAAGTCATTTCTGAAAGTATTTGTATGGAGTGTAGCCATGTATGGAAGTGAAACATGGATGATAAATAGTTTAGACAAGAAGAGAATAGAAGCTTTCGAAATGTGGTGCTACAGAAGAATGCCGAAGATTAGATGGGTAGATCACATAACTAATGAGGAGGTTTTGAATACAATTGGGGAGAAGAGGAGCTTGTGGCACAACTTGACTAGAAGAAGGGATCGGTTGGTAGGACATGTTCTGAGACATCGAGGGATCACCAATTTAGTATTGGAGGGCAGCATGGAGGGTAAAAATCGTAGAGGGAGACCAAGAGGTGAATACACTAAGCAGATTCAGAAGGATGTAGGCTGCAGTAGGTACTGGGAGATGAAGAAGCTTGCACAGGATAGAGTAGCATGGAGAGCTGCATCAAACAGTCTCAGGACTGAAGACCACAACAACAACATGTCGGCTGCAACTGTCGCTAAACGCTAAGCCCTCTTCCCTCCCAGCAGACACCCTTCGCCCTTATACAGGAAGCCTTCATAAACGTTGACGTAGCTGGCAGAGACCATAGACCTACGAGCACTGTACAATTCTTCTCCTGAGAAACCTGGTTGTGTACTTAGTGGCACGTTGACGCAATGCCGCGAGTTACGTCGTCACAGTGAATATTGCCGCATGAGAACGGAGCTGCGGCTGTCCCAGAAAGTGTGTGCATCTGGCATCACTGCTGTACAAACGAGTGCGGCATCGCCAGAGGAGAAGGAAGGGGAGCTCATGGCTGCTGCGAATGCTAAGTCAGCGCGAGCTCGGGGTGAATGGGACTTTCACAGAGGAAATGGGCTCCAGTTAGTTGGGACGGAGCTAGCTCCGCCGCACCGGAAGGCGGGAGTTCGCACACAGCGGTCTGTGATACGCAAAACCCCACCGGGGGGCACCGGCTGGCAAAGTCCCCTTTCACACGGCAGGTCGTGCTTCTGGATGGTGTGATCCACTAACAGCAGCCGGTCTGCGGCACACAGAGCGGAAGTCTCGCTCGCCGTAGTTTAGATGCCACGTGGCGGCCGAGCTGCCGCCTGTCGGTGTGTTGTTTGTAGTACTAGGCAGTTATTACCCGGCAAAGTAAATTTAAGACCTGACCAGGGCGGCAGCACTGTCGTGTTTACGCTCGAAAAACGGGGGGCGGGACACTGTATTAGTAACAACGTACAATCCAGTGGAGCGCTGCCCCGACACACACTAGACGTCTATACAACATTGGGTGTCGTGGACTTGTGCGACCTGTGATGTCAACGTGATGTGTCCGACCAGAAATATTTTAGCCATGGCCTTTCCGACAGTCCAACAAGCCGTAAAAGTGGGTGGGGGTAGATGGAGGGGAGGGGGGTGGAGAACTCTGATCTGAAATACCACTGTGTGAAACTGGTTTATATTCACCCGTGGCGTTTCCTGTCCTTTTGTCAATAAGAACATCCGTTCACATTTTAGTCGTTCTCAAGACTAAGGTTGCCACTTTCTTCAAGCAAATAAAGTAAATTGGCTATTAAACGCAGGAAAAAAAATACATTGTATTGAAATAAACATTGTCCATCACCAACCATGGCCCATTTGAAAGACTGAAGATCAAAGAAAGGAAGATATTAAGAAATATCCTTGGCTCCAGATTCCTCAACAACGAACTAATTCACATAAAAAATGCAACCCTTTACCGAACTACCGAAAAACACTCAGATCCAATGAGGAAAAGGAGAATTAGTTTTTAGGGTCACTTCCTCAGAATCAGCCCAAATAGATTAACAAAAAAGGTTTGGTCAGTTCCACAACAAAAGACCCGACCAAATTGGTTTAAGGAAATAGGAAATGACTTAAGAGAACTCCAAATCATAGAAAATGTTCATAGACAAAAATTAAAAAAAAACACACGTAAAGACAAGAAAGGTAGGTTCAAAGTCAAAATGAAAACCAAAGAACCAATCCAAATCTCTGAAGAAGAACGGAAAGCGAGATCAGAAACATAATTTTTTTTTTAATTTTTAGTCTGAGTAAAAAATGGAAGACTGAATTTCTGCGAGTGGAACCAGATACGTGCGAATGAAACCAGCAGAATTGGCACTCGTATTCTTGCTGTTTTTCTCCGAATATGTTTAGATTTCCGATTATGTGTTTCAGGAATGTTAAGAGTACAGTTTAAATTGCTGCGAGTGAAACGAAGATCAGTGACATTGATATTGTCTCCCTTCACGGCAAATGATTAATGGTAAAATCAGCTACAGTTGTAAAATTATTTGTTTCTAAAGAGGAAAACACTGCCCGGTTTCAGGACGTATGTCCCATCTTCAGGTTACCCTATTGGTGGGTTTGCAATGTATTCACGTACGGACGCGGTAAACTTGTAATTAGTGCCTCGTTGGTACACGAGAGCAGCTTTCACTGCAGTGGATGACAGTTTGTGGTTTGTTAGACCTGTTGTTGGCGGCTACATTAATGTGAATTCTGACCGTCGGATGGCATGAGCAATCCTCTCGCTAACGTCACGGGTACACCGCCGCTCCCACCAGCATTTCAACTTTGGGGTTGTGCTTCGAACTGATCTTTGAAGCACTGGTAAGTCGCATACTCGGGGGGGGGGGGGGGGGGGGTTACATTCGTTTCCCCACATACCTGCATGTGAGCAGTAATCCCTGATTTGGACGTTTCAGTGTTCGGAAGACTAGCCTTCTGTCTTAATGCGGATCCGTGTGTGGCGCGCCCCTAAACCTGGACCGTTTTAAGTTTCGTGATGGGGCATTAGGGATGTTTGCACTTTAATTTTTTATGTGTTGTATTTCATTTGTCGGTGGTTTCCGCTTTTCTAATCAAGGACCTTTATCCTTTTACGAAGGTCATTCTCTGCGAAAGGTTCTCTGGCAGACCTAGAATTGAAGAGGAGGATTTCTCTTGCATGTCCTGTACCAGGGAGGCACTATTTTAACATATTCAACCTATTTTAACAATAGCTATGCATCCTTTGTGGACTCACATTTTAATGTAACTATTCTGCTAAGAATTGCTGTTGGTTCTATTTAGCTTTGATTATCTTAATGAAGAGGATAGGTATTATTACTCATTTAAAATTTTGCAAATGCACCTGAAGATGGAACATATCTCCTGAAGCAAAGTAGTGCTTTCCTTATTAGAAATAAGTAAATATTACAACTGTAGCGTATCTTACTATTGATAATGATATTCTTGCTGGTCACAATTACGTGACTTTGTTTTTGATTATTTTGCAATTTCCGAAGGTGTGGTCAGGCAAGCTGCTAACGAAACGAGTAGCAATGAAGGTACAGGTCTGTGTTGCCGCGTTGAAGGAAGCCGAAAGGGTGGGGTAGGCACTCGTCGGAAATACCTTGGTGCAAAACTGGTTGGTCGGGAGTGAAGAGGCAGCTACAAAACAGTCGGAAGCGCCACGTCAGAGAAAATCTCGAGTCGAAAGGAATCAAAATGCCTAAAAAGTGCAGTGCCTGGTGAATGCAGCAGCTACGGCAGCGCCGAAAAGGAAATGAAAACTCGGCGCAAAGCTGGCTCATCGAGGAGCATATCACTCACAGTATTACGTAGAGCTCATCGCAGCTCACGTGACGTACGCGTTTGATCTGCTTCAGGCCGTTGTCTATTTTATGAAATATGCCACTCGTTGTCATGCTGATTTCCTCTATTGTGATACTACGCACACCTTAAAACATCCCTCAACACACTCGTTTGTCTTCATAAGCCCACAGATCCTTCCCACACATGAAAAATTTGTGATTTATCTATTCTTTTTACTGTTATACTATTGTACTGCAATACTCTCTTTCAGACTGGAATACTCTCTTTCAAATTCTGAAGGTGGCAGGGTTAAAATACAGGGAGCGAAAAGCTATTTACAATTTGTATAGAAACCAGATGGCAGTTATAAGAGTCGAGGGACATGAAAGGGAAGCAGTGGTTGGGAAGGGAGTGAGACAGGGTTGTAGCCTCTCCCCGATGTTATTCAATCTCTATATTGAGCAAGTAGTGAAGGAAACACAAGAAAAATTTGGAGTAGGCATTAAAATCCATGGAGAAGAAATAAAAACTTTGAGGTTCGCCGATGACATTGTAATTCTGTCAGAGACAGCAAATGACTTAGAAGAGCAGTTGAACGGAATGGACAGTGGCTTGAAAGGAGGATATAAGATGAATATCAACAAAAGCAAAACAAGGATAATGGAATGTAGTCGAATTAAATCGGGTGATGCTGAGGGAATTAGATTAGGAAATGAGAGACTTAAAGTAGTAAAGGAGTTTTGCTATTTGGGGAGCAAAATAACTGATGATGGTCGAAGTAGAGAGGATATAAAATGTAGACTGGCAATGGCAAGGAAAGCATTTCTGAAGAAGAAAAATTTGTTAACATCGAGTATAGGTTTAAGTGTCAGGAAGTCGTTTCTGAAAGTATTTGTATGGAGTGTAGCCATGTATGGAAATGAAACATGGACGATAAATAGTTTGGACAAGAAGAGAATAGAAGCTTTCGAAATGTGGTGCTACAGAAGAATGCTGAAGATTAGATGGGTAGATCACATAACTAATGAGGAAGTATTGAACAGGATTGGGGAGAAGAGAAGTTTGTGGCACAACTTGACTAGAAGAAGGGATCGGTTGGTAGGACATGTTCTAAGGCATCAAGGGATCACCAATTTAGTATTGGAGGGCAGCGTGGAGGGTAAAAATCGTAGAGGGAGACCAAGAGATGAATACACTTAGCAGATTCAGAAGGATGTAGGCTGCAGTAGGTACTGGGAGATGAAGAAGCTTGCACAGGATATAGTAGCATGGAAAGCTGCATCAAACGAGTCTCAGGACTGAAGACCACAACAAACAACTATTGTGTGTTATCTTTGTACTAAAGAGATGAATAACTAAATTATACGTTGATTCGAAACACATGTTACGATTTTATCCCGACGCTTTCAAGAAAACTCTACGACAAGGAACCGCAGTGCCCACACAGATTTTATTTTTTTTCGTGAAAAGCCCATGTACGATGTGTCTTTTAAAACTACATCGTTTCACGAAGTTAGCGTTTGTATCGTTCATAATGTCGCCGAAACTGCTGCTAATGCCATCTTTATACCTATCGTCAATCGGATATTTATTGTGTTCGCTTTGTTTCACCTTTTTTGTGGTACATACTTGAATCCCAGTTCACTCGACATCCTCTCCCGCTTCCGTAACTTGCTCCTTATCGACTTACTCAAGTTAAACAGTTTGCTTGCACGTCCGACATCCTTTTTGGTCAGTACTGTCACTCCTTTTTCACCATCATCAGTAAGTTTAAAGAAGTTTGTAGCAAGCCGTCGCGACGGCCTCAAAAACCTTTTCCGCGACCTCCCTCTGCGCTCGTACTGCGAGGTAATAATGTGCACTACTCTGAACTGCGACGTGGCTAAACCAAGTCATGTGATGAAGTTAGTTTTTGTTACGGCTGGGTCTGCGGTTCGCTTTGTCGAATAGCAAAAGTTTATTTATTTAATCGTACGGCTAGGGTCCCCCGTCGGGCAGACCGTTCGCCAGGTGCCGGTCTTTCAATTTGACGCCACTTCGGCGACCTGAGGATGACAGGATGATGACGAGGACAGCACAACACCCAGTCCCTGGGCGGAGAAAATTCCTCGACCCAGCCGGTTCAAAATGGCTCTGAGCACTATGCGACTTAACTTCTGAGGTCATCAGTCGCCTAGAACTTAGAACTAATTAAACCTAACTAACCTAAGGACATCACACACATCCATGCCCGAGGCAGGATTCGAACCTGCGACCGTAGCGGTCGCTCGGTTCCAGACTGTAGCGCCTAGAACCGCACGGCCACTCCGGCCGGCGACCCAGCCGGGAATCGAACCCGGGCCCAGATGATTGACTATCCGTCACGCTGACCATTCAGCTACCGAGGGGTAGTAAAAATGCTTGTGACAGAGAAGTTAATTGTGATTGCTACAAGTATGATCATATGTTACTTTAAATCCGTCTTGATTGCAAATTTTTTATTATTCATATGACCGGTTTCGGTTCATTCAGAACCATCTTCAGATCTGTAAAAATAATTATACTGATATTTAAGTTACAGGAGTATGATCGTTAATAAGAAACACGAAATACGAGAATCAAAGAACCGATGCCTCTCAGCAACTTGTCACAGATTACGTTTAAGAGTTTCCCACTGCTGTCACGAGACGCTTCACCAGAACTCGAGAAATTTTTTCCATTTCTCTCGTATGTCGTTGAATCAATTTTACGAGTTCTATGATACACTGAAACCATTCTTTCAACTGGTACACACCAAGATGACGCAACACACAACTGCAAGAATATTTCTTTGCTGAAAAAAAATAAAAAGAAAATTTTGAAACTTCTTGACATATTAAAGCAGTATGCCGGACAGGGACTGGAACTCGGAACCTTGCCTTTCGGGGGCACTACCTTTCCCTACTGAGGAAAGCACACTGCCGATATCCGTCCTCCTTTATAACTAATCTGAACTGTACCCCTGCCGGCCGCGGTGGTCTCACGGTTCTAGGCGCTCAGTCCGGAGCTGCGCGACTGCTACGGTCGCAGGTTCGAATCCTGCCTCGGGCATGGATGTGTGTGATGTCCTTAGGTTAGTTAGGTTGAAGTAGTTCTAAGTTCTAGGGGACTGATGACCACTGATGTTAAGTCCCATAGTGCTCAGAGCCATTTGAACCATTTTTTTTTTTGAACTGTACCCCACCTCTAACGATCTCGTCGTCGACGGTAAGTTAAGCCCTAATCCTTCTTCTTTTCCCTTCCTTCTCTCTCCTCCTGGCTCTATACTACTTTATGTGACGCACCCGTTAATGCACTAGAGGTGGATATCTGGATAATTATTGCGATAACGCCACGGCCAATTCTCTCGCCCGAGATGTTACTCCGCCTCTTAATGACCTCGCTGTCGAAGAGACTTTATGCCCTGCCGTTTTTTGCTTCTTATCAATAGGCCTCCATAGAGATACCAGGTACTCGCCATCGCCAGAGCAAGACAATTAGAGCAGCTATTCAACCGTGCATTTGTGTCGGAGGACAGTGTAGAACAATAGTAACGAGAGAAAAAAAGACTGAAATTGTCTTCTGTATCTATTCTTTTTTCTCTCTCTTTGCTTTGGAGACAGGTGAAGGGGGAGTACGGGAGAGAAATAGACTACACAGTGGATAACCATGTCATTAAAAGTTGCCTGGGTCGGGAATACTGATTTGCGGAATCCTTCTGTTGTCAGCATTCATCTTTCGTCACTAATGAACGTCTAGTTGATATCACCCCCACTGTAAGAAAGTAATTTTACGTGTGGTCTGTAGCGAGGTCGCTGGAGATGGAGCACTATTTATGTAATTATTACACACAGAGAACTTCAGAAGGATAAGCGTGGGCGGAGGAATCGGTCGTTCGCGTTGTGACAACGGTACCGAAGTTCTCATAAGTCCATGTTAAACGCAAAAGGCTTGGGATTTCAGTACCACTTCTTCCGCAATAAACAGTAAAATCAGTTTTACAGGGCAATTTGAATCTGTACTTACTTGATAATGATTATCATGTACCTGATAGGAGAGTCGAGGGCGTGCTGAAAAGTAATGCCTTCTTATGTGAAAACTCTTAAAACTTTTGAAATAAAACACCTCTATTCTTCATGTCTACATAACTGTTTCTAAACAGACCAGTTTGATGATACCGTCACTGAAGAATGTTTGACTTTGTTGGTGGAGCCACAATATCTGCATGCGGTACTCCATCACTATCAAATTGATGTGCCCGAAGGTGTTCTTTAAGTTTTGGAAACGGATGCAAATCGGATGGGCGAAATGGGAACTCTATATAGGATGATCGTGACAGTGAACCGAAGGCGTCAGATTGTTGCATATGTCGCAGCGCTCGTATGTGGTCTGGCATTGTCGTGCTGCAGGAGAGGGTGTTCCATGTGTGGACGAACTCTTCGAATTCGAAACTCGAATACAGAATGCTGTTTGTCAAGCATCAACATAGTTGCGTTACCATTTGGAGCCCTCTAGCGGCAGAGTGCTGCAAATCTGTAGGAATGAAGAATAAAGCTGTGGAACGTTAATAAGGTTTTGTCTTATTTAAAAACCATTCCGAGTTTTCACATAAAAAATTCGTTGACATTACTTTTCAGCACGCCCTCGTATATACTGTTCCCGGGAACAGGTGATGTGCCTCGGCGCTCAATGTAACTTGATCCAGTTATTTCTTCGCAACTCCCACGAAAGCTGCATGTGAGCGACTGTAGCAGTCAGTTTGTACGGTTCTTTGTTACTGTAACGTTCTCACGCAACCTGTACCAGTCGAGAAGAGTTCACGCCAGTCGTACTCAATGCGGTCTGATGCGCTGCCTCGGATTCTCGTGCAGTATAGGGCTCTAATGTTACATATACCCTCGTATCAAAATGTTCGTAGATGTACAGAAAGTAAATAGCCTTCGTCGGACAAACTATTCTAGCATTGTCAACGCTCATATAATTTCATAAGGGTAGAAACATTCTTTTAGCAGGTAAATGTTACTTATCTTTCTGTGGCTGTCTCGTTGTCAAGGATGTCAGTTTCTGTTTATGCTTTCCAACGAATAGGTCCAAGGTTTTTTGTTTCAGTAAAAGTCACTGGAATATTGTTGCTTTTTGATACCATCAGTATTTTTTCATAAATTCCTGACACTTTCTACAACACCAATTGTTAAGTATATGTATTGTGCAGCATTTCAACATAACATAAAAAACTTGTGAGTTACATTGACAAATCTCGACGACAACTGAAACTATTATGGAGCGTTTGAAGCCTAAGATTTTTGTAAGTAATACATACCTAGCTTCCGGATCCTTATAGAACAGGACGTACTTCAAATGAATCTTTCTTTACTGAAATTACTTTTCGGGTATAATTTACATAACGTCTCTGGGAAATAATTATTTACATAAAGCTTTATGCCCCTAATAATAATGGAGGTTGCAAATTTTGGCAGTATATATGAAAACTATCAGCTTCTTGTCTTTCTATAATTGCTGATTGAATTATCAGTAATATAACTAGAAAAATTAAAATTGAAAACAGAAATTTATGTGCATGAAAACTAAAGCATAAAAATACTAGCTTCGCTGTAAAGTAGTTTTTGACTCACTTAAGTTAACAATTGTGATAACTAATTTCATGGTTCAAGATCGATGTTGCTAAATGGATCGATACGAAAAATGAAATTATATTATCAGAAAAATAGTGCTTTTGTGATCCAATATATGAAGAATTATTTTTAGATGTGGAATATATAATTTAAATATAAAAATTAACTCAAGTCAGGTCTAAATTTATACAGAATCGAGCATTTCAAGCCGGCCGCGGTGGTCTAGCGGTTCTAGGCGCTCAGTCCGGAACCGCACGACTGCTACGGTCGCAGGTTCGAATGCTGCCTCGGGCATGGATGTGTGTGATGTCCTTAGGTTAGTTAGGTTTAAGTAGTTCTAAGTTCTAGGGGGACTGATGACCACAGATGTTAAGTCCCATAGTGCTCAAAGCCATTTGAACCATTTTTTTTAACATTTCAACTGAAGTATGAAAGTTCTGAGAAGATTATATTCATTACAGGACGCGTCAATATTTTATTATGAAAATGTTTCGTATATATCACCTTTTTCAGTTTCTTTCACTGCTTCGTCCACCTGTCTGACCCAAGAGGATCACTTCATCTCATAGCCGACTAATGAATACTAATCACATGCTATTGCTTTTCAATGCTTCGTAAGTAATCAGTGCCAATTCCAGTTTGCGGATGAAGCAAGTCGCTATCTGATTACATTTCTGTGCGACTCCATACTAAATCAGGCACGGCGTATCAAGTTGTTACTGCGAAGCCTCAACATCAGTAGAATTGTGAGTCAACTTCGAGCCTCCAGCGGCCACTCCCCGTCCCACGCCACAATCTTATCAGCAGCAAGCCGGACATCGTACATTTTTCCTGTCACAACACTTTGTCGTAAATAATTGCGTCGTTGGCAAACACTCGGCTAAGTCGTTTAACAACAGGTCCTAAACGACAGACACCCTATGACTCAAGGCGGAGGAAGTGCGCTCTCTTAGAAGGCACCTATTGCCGATAGTCGTGGTACCAAAAGAACCCTGACAATACCTGGAAACCAGCACAAGCCTCTTACCTCGCGAGTGCCATGATGCCTACCGATTGTCAACAGGCGGGAATCAGATCCATGCGAATGTGACCAGAAAGAACTTGTTCATCATAGCAAACGAGGGGAAAAAATGGCATAGCGGAACTATTTCTGTGATATGAAGAGCATACAATGTTGTGTTATTAGTGACACTAAGCTTCTGACAATTGTCTGCCGCTTAGTCTGGAGAAATCGTGCGTTTACAGATTAAATTACACTACCTAAAACTGAAGAACTCCGTTCGAACAGGCCTCGAAGGGCCAAATGGTACCGACCGACCGCCGCATCAACCTCCGCCGATGGCGTTACCATATGCATGTGGTCGGCACACCGCTCTCCCGGCCATTGTGAGTTTTCAGTTTTCGTGACCCGAGCAGAGTGCACCCCGCTTGCCAATAGCGCTCGAAAGAACTTGCCCATCCAAGAACTGCTTTTCCTGCAATAGGGTTCGCATGGTCATTCCACTTTAAACCGACCCGTACGCATACTCCTAGATATTTTATCGAAGTAATTGCGTACAGTGATTATTCTGCAATCGTGTAGTCATACAGTAATGTGTCTTTCTGTCTATATATTCGCAATACTTTTCATTTGTTTATGCTGAGGGGCAACTGCCACTCTCTGCACCGAGTATCACTCCTCTACAGGTCTTCTTGCATATCGCTACAATTTTCCAGCATTGCGACTTCTCTGTATACAACACCTTTATCCGCGCAAAGCCTCATGGAACTTGCCTATTATATCATTTATACATGTCGTGGAAAGCAATGAACCTAGAACACTCCATTGGGGTCCGCCCGAAGTCACTTTTACGTCTGAAGACGTCTCTCCATTGAGAATGAGACGCTGTGTCTGTCTGCTGGGAACTCTTCAATCCAATCACACAGTCTGAAGTTCATGTATTGTTTTGATTAGATTAGATTAGATTTACTTTCATTCCAATTGATCCGTAGTGAGGAGGTCCTCTAGGATGTAGAACATGTCAGAAAAACAACAATACATGACAAATATTTACAACTCAAACAAATAAGCTAATGTACCATTCCACAGGTCCCAAGTGGCATGGTTGCCATTTTTTAATGAAAGCTATATGAAAGAATCATTTTACAAATACTAATGCACTGAATTTAAAATAAAAAAGTTTTTTATTTACTTATACGGTAATAAACACGTAATACATCTACTAAATACTTATTTACAATGAACACATTACTGCACTGAACTGTTGCAGAAGTTAGATTGTACTTACTTACACACACACACACACACACACACACACACACACACACACACACACACACACTTATTTACAATGAACACATTACTGCACTGAAATTGTGCAGAAGTTATATCAGTTGGTTCTACTGAGAAATTCATCAATGGAGTAGAAGGATTTGGCCACCAATAAATCCTTTAGCCTTCTCTTAAACTGAATTTCATTGATTATTAAGCTTTTTATGGCTGCTGGCAAGTTATTGAAAATGTGTGTTCCTGAATAATGCACACCTTTTTGTACAAGACTAAGTGACTTTAGATCCTTGTGAGGATTATTCTCATTTCTAATATTGATTCCATGAATTGAGCTGTTGGTTTGAAAAACTGATATATTTTTAATGACAAATTTCATTAAGGAATAAATATATTGGGAAGCAGTATTTAGTAACCCTAGTTCCCTAAACAGGATTCTGCAAGATGTTCTTGAGTTCACACGACATATAATTCTTACTGCACGTTTTTGTGCCCGGCCGGCTGCTAACTGTATTCACGACATATTTTGCAAACAGTATGGTCATATACCGCTAAATGTAAATGGAAAATTATATCATTATACGGCACATACTTTAGGAGATATGACATCATAAACAATGAAATGCCCGAAAACTGCTGCGTCATGCATGACGTTTAAATTTACTGCTTCTTTGGTGCTAAGTCTGTTCGCGATAAATTTCGCGACGGTATCGAAATAAGCTGCTGAATGTAGCTACAAAATTATATTATCGGCTGCTAACTGTATTTACGACATATTTTGCAAACAGTATGGACATGAACCACTGAATGAAAATGGAAAATTATATCATTGTACGACGCATACTTTAGGAGATATGACGTCATAAACAATGAAATGCGGGAAACTGTTGCGTCATGCCTGATCTTTAAATTTACTACTTCTTTGGTGCTAAGTGTGTTCACAATAAATTTCGCAACGGTATCGACAAATGCTGCTGAATCTAGCTACAAAATTATATCATTGTACGACACATAATTCAGTAGGTATGACGTTATAAACACTAAGCACAAGGCCAGACGTTGCGTGGTGTGGGGTGTGAAAGCACAGCTGTAAACAGATGCCTACACAACGGCGGTTTTCTCATGTAGAAAATATATAAAACTGTAGATGGGCGAAGTGACATATGTGATAATCTACTGTCGTATCTCTTTTTACAGCTGAAGCTGGTAGACGTGGAGCGCGTGGAGTGGATCAACCGCAAGAGCTACAGCACGGTGGCCCTCGAGTTGGGTCCCAGGGACGGCCGTCTGCTGCTACGGGCCCCCGACGGACTCGAGGACTGGTTCGAGCTGCTAGAGGTACGTATTCGGTGCTGCTCTCTAGTTCAGAGTCGATAATGCTGTGCACTCTATGCCTCGTACACACAGCTTATTCTTCCTCCGTTGATGATCAGAAACAGTCTGAAAAGCTTGTAAAGGCGTTGCAGGCGAGACTGTGCTGAGAAATTGTTATTAAGAAAAACACTGGTACGTTGCGCCATTTTCGGTTTGCTTGTCATTGAAGTTAGCTAGTGAGGTAGTTGCGCGGGGAAATTCAAGCAGCCTGTCAGAGACAGTGCCCCCAAAATTGTTCCTGTTTCTGTTTCCTCAAACAGAACAAATGTACCTTTTGCTCACCTAGCTTAAATTTATCACTCCCGAAAAAGGCACATTTTAACTGGTAATGAGCATTTCAACAAGTGATAACTCACAGACCAAAAAGTGTCTGTGCACGATCTCATTTTAGCGGGTGCTGTTGCGTGAATTTACGAGCGCGACGATCTGATTGGCTAATTTCAATGCTAAATTACTCGGAAACGGCGCAACGTATCGAACTTTGTTTCTCAAAAATTTATTTCTGAGCACAACCTGTCCTGCAACACAGTTACACGCTTTTCAGACTATTTTTGACTACCCTGTGTAACTAAGTGACTACGATACTTGTTTTCCACTTCACTACAAGAATCTGTCATTTCAGATAAGTAACTTGATTTAGACGCTCACTCCCTCTTTACCTCCCCTCATCCCATCTTTTTGAGGTGGTAGAAGAGTCATATTGAGACAGAACTGAGCAGAACTCGAAAGATTCCAGCGACACATGCTACTCTGACATGTTTTCAGCAGCTTTGAAGATTAAGTGTGTTATCGATGCTCAGTATGGTTCTTGGGGCACGTATAATGTTCACTGAACCATTCTGACCCTCTATGGGAGCGATGAGGCCGTATAATATACAGGTGAATCGAAACTACAGGTCTCTTCCGAGCCCATGAATGCTAGCAAATATTTGCCCACGAACCCTTTTATGAATTTTGAGGGAGTGACAATGACAGACGAAGAACGTAAGAATTCCCCACAACAAGCTGTTATTACCGGCCTGCAATGTATTCTCCCAAGGGCGAGTACCAAATTGTAACTCACCTCATCAGCCGAAGAGACCTTCTTACATGCGTCTGGCGTTCAGTAGTGGTATTCCTGCACCAGTCCTAATTTCTATGTCCTGTGACGTGCGGCTGGTAAAACTACTACTGGAGGAAGAGGATTCAGTACGACTTAGCAAGGAAATATTTCTGGATGTTATGGGTGCTAAAATATTATTTTTTTTTAATTATTTAGTCGACGATATGTTTGTGGCATATGCAACTCGCTGTATATCGTTATAGTTTCAACTAACCGATGTTGACACCTGTCATCCAGGTGGTGTTAACCACAGTATCAGCTGCGATTTAACGATAGGTTTAGCGCTCGCTTTGTCTCTTCCCTACTGGTCAATGAAGAGACGAATGGCCTCGCTACTCCATAGACACGTTGGGATTTCCTGTGTTGTCCAACCTAGATGTCGCGTTTTTCACTCAGACGATCAGTAAGGATGCTGATGGGACCTTAGTCATGTGTCACACCCAACCATTTCATTCGCTTGAGCGCTATCTACTGAACATAGCAGCTTCTTCCGGTCCAAATTCTCTACACTTTAAAAGCAGACGTATATTCTTTTTACTCCTTAAATCAGGTGCAAACAATTATTCGACATAAGTGGAGAGTTCAAATACACTTACAGCTTGCTGCTGGCTTTTTTGTGGATCCAAGTCCTTGATGCCCTTGCGATATCACAATTTTTCTCACAACTCGTTTGAGAATTCGCTTTTCTTTCCATAGGGTATTTCCCTTTATCTGTCTTCTTTAATGTAGGTTTAACAACAGAAATTCGTGGAGCTATTGATAAGGACAGCTACTGTATTTTTGTTATGAAGAAAAATTTTATTCGTTTCGAGTCGAAGTAACACTGTAGTTAGTATCTGGTATCGCATTCAGATACATTAAATTCTTCTCCGAAGATGATACTATTCCATTTTTTTTATTGTGACTGTAGGGAATTTTATAGCTAGGTAGAACGAAGCACACCATATTGGAACATCACGTGCCTACTGAATGCAGTAACACAATGCTGAATTATGTAATAGTTGACAAGTGCGGTTGTCAAGTTTACTGAAAAATGTCAAAAGATGTGATGTTAGTAAATAAACTCTCTGTAATTATACATACGCCTTGTGATATCCGTACCGTTACAGTCTGGGCGAAGAATACTTTGGAGATTCGTTCCTCACTAGCAACACCACTTTACGGTATGGGTCAGGTTCAGCACTTTCAGTTGGAGCGAAAACTTCAGAGTTGGGTGCCATCGTGGGGATTACCACAGCGCTCACGTATCTGCCGCAGGAACATTCGTCGAAAAAGTACGCAGATTTTTGCTCTGTATTTACGTATTACACAATGTGGCGGGTTAAAAACAAATCTGCATTGAGCAGTATGGAAGTAAACTAAGAACTTAACATCTGGTTAACATCAAAGATCTTAGAGATGAAGCAGAAGCTAAGTGGCACGAGAACGGAGAGAAGAACCGGCTGTGACTTCGTCGGAAGAACCGTCCAAGCATTCGTCTAAAGATAGTTGGTGAAACGGAAACAAATATCATCATGGACGAATGGAAACTTGAACCACACTCATGGTGAATACGAATTACGTAACTAGAGTACATCATTCAACGAACTTCTGCGCAAGCTTTCAAGAGACGAGCTACGGAATGCTGCCACCTGTGAGCTTAGGAATGCAGCTGGCTCGTTCTTCTGTTCAGATTTCGCGGCGGATAGTCGTGGTGCAACGATTCCCGCAATGTCCGCCAACGCTTCTGGTGAATCAGGCTTCCGCTGCGGTTATCCTTACACGAGAGGGACGGTCCCTGCAGCTGTAGTTCCTGCACCTCAACTAGCTGCTTCCGTCCGGCTGCATTTCAGAAGAATCGCAGCGGGAACGCGTAGGCTCTGCGAACCGGTACAGTCGGAAGTGTACCACATCTCCTACTGACGATCGTTGACGCCCCGTTCGGAAGTCCTTGCCAGATTCCATATGTAACGTCCTGCTTCGTAGCAGCCTGCCTGCTATAAGTGTGGCCCGTTGATCGTGACGTTTCACATGTGGTTGAACACCTCCTGTTTCCTTAAATAACGTAACTATCTGGCGAACGATCCGGACACTTGGATGATGTCGTCCAGGATACCTAGTAGCATACATAGCACACACCCGTTGGGCATTTTGATCACAATAGCCATACATCAACACGATATCGACCATTTCCGCAATTGGTAAACGTTCCATTTTAACACTGGTAATGTATCACGAAGCAAATACCGTCCGCACTGGCGGAATGTTACGTGATACCACGTACTTACACGTTTGTGACTGTTACAGCGCCATCTATCACAAAGCGAAAAAAGTGGTCCAACTAAAGCATTCATATTTCTTTACCTACTACACGACCATGTAATAAAAAATGCGGGTTCCCATTTTAAAAAAAACGCAGTTGATATCCATTTGACCTATGCCAGCGCCACTTAGCGGGCAAACTATAGCGCCATCTGGTTTCCCCCTTCAAGCTAGACGAGTTTCGTTCTTTGTAGTTTTTTTGTTTGACGGTTATTTCACGAGATATTTGGCCCGGTCACGATCAATGAACCACCCTGTAGTTACTCATAATTTTCTATTTTTTTTTTTTTCGCTAGCCAGTGCCTTGGGTTTTATTATAGGCGCAGAATTTCTCCTCTTTCAGCTCATTACTAGGACTGGTTAAAGTACAGCAGTCCTTTTTCTGATAGGGTTGTTGCTGTACAGCACCACTATCGCCAGAAACTTTCATCAGAATAAAAAAAAAAGAAAAAAAAACAGCCGACACTTCGCGTTCAGGGTAATTTAAATGCAAAAATAAAGGAGAACAGCAATCTGATAGTGAACCTGAGACGCTAACGCCGCTATTTGTCCTTAATAAGTAACGTTATTATTATGTGGCACGTCGGTATTTTTCTGTACGAATCAACCTTACATTTACAGGGGACATGCTAATATTTTGTGAATGTTGTACCACAACGATTTCAAGTCAAAAAAGTCATTTGTTTTTATCACCAAGTACAACAGTTCCAAGACGGAAATGAACGTAGGTAATTCCTATTTTGGAAATCGGTTATCGTTAACTGTTTATTATTTATGCTAATACACTCTAAGACGAAAAACGAAGCACTACGAAGGAATTATGCAAGTTTGTCGCAAACTGCTATTCGTACAGGTGTAGACGGAAAATGAAAAACTTTAAACTTTGGCGGCCGATGGATGAACGAGTGGCGCTGTAATAAAATTTCACAGAGCAACTGACACTTATAGCAGCCGGCCGCTGTGGCCGAGCGGTTCTAGGCGCTTCAGTCTGGAACCGCGCGACCGCTACGGTAGCTGGTTCGAATCCTGCCTCGGACATGGATGTATGTGATGTCCTTAGGTTAGTTGGGTTTAAGTAGGTCCATGTTCTAGGGGACTGATGACCTCAGATATTAAGTCCCATAGTGCTCAGAGGCATTTGAATCATTTGACACTTATAGCGAACAGACGACATGTCGAAATCAGGGCATGAAGTCTGCGAATTTCATTCCATGTACTCGGACAGTAATTATGCGTCGAGGACAGGCACTTGAACAATGTACGAGCATTCGGGAGAGGGCGTATTGTTGGGCTGAAAGAAGCCAGTCGGAGTAATCGGTAAATTGCTCGACATTTGAATGTGGGCCATGCCACTATTCGACGCTGTCGGTAGGAATGGTTGAACCATGGCCGAAAACGGCGTCAAGAAGGAAGTGGTCGACCTAGAGAGACGAGGAGGTGAGGACAGAGCAATAAGTTTATAGTGGTGCCGCGCACATTCGGCCTGGAATCTCACTGAATGGAGTAGAATTGCCTTCAGTGATAAGTTCCGCTTCAAACTGAGCCCCGATGACCAACGAAGAAGGGCAACGATATACCAGTATGACTGTCACCCGCCATATGGCCCGCATCCAGGAGATATGGTCCAGGTTGCTATTTCACTTAATAGCAGCACCTCTTTGGTTGTCATCGCGGCATCCTTACAGTACTGCGGTACGTCGACGATATTCTACACCCCGATTGGTTGCCCTTCATGGCAAGCCATCGTGGTCCTACATTTGAACAAGTTAATGTCCGCCCACACACAACGAGAGTTCTTACTGCTTGTCTTCGTGATTTCCAAACCCTACCTTGGCCAGCAAGGACCCCGGGTCTCTCTCCGATTGAGAACGCTTGGAGCATTATGGGCAGGGCTCTCCAATTCGAAACTTTGACGGTCTAACGCTCCAGTTGGACAGAATTTGGCACAATGGCCCTCAGGAGGACATCCAACAATTCTACTAATCAATATCAAGCTGAACAGCTGCTTTCACAGGGGCCAGAGGTGGACTTGACTTGTTCAGTTTGTGAAGTTGTTTCTCTTGATTAAATTATCCACTTTTTCTGAAATTGTGATGTGTTTTTCTGTACTTGTACAACACATCTAACGATTTTCGCCCCATTAGGATAATTCCTCTGTGGTGCATCCTTTTTTTGAGCGGGGAGGAGGGGGGAGTGTATTTTTGACAGCTGAAATTGCTTTCGTTTGCGGTCAGTACCTGCAGCATCTTAATTCACTTCTGCAATTCCGCAGTAATCCATAAACTATTGTTGCAGAGCATCTCAAATGTTCAAATGTGTGTGAGATCTTATGGGACTTAACTGCTAAGGTCATCAGTCCCTAAGCTTACACACTACTTAACCTCAATTACCCTAAGGACAAACACACACACCCATGTCCGAGGGAGGACTCGAACCTCCGCCGGGACCAGCCGCACAGTCCATGACTGCAGCGCCTAAGACCGTTCGGCTAATCTCGCGCTGCCAGTGCATCTCCAATTTCAAAAATTTTTGGTGCGTTGTGATAGATGGTGAGTTAATTGTGCCTGTTTTGTACTAAACAGTTTCTAAGACACACGATTAGTTCGAATTTGTTTTGGTCTATTGTTGGAAGAGGCTTCTTTCGCTACCTGACGAGGACTTTGTTTTCAGAACGACCGAGTTCCTTGGAAGTTTAACCGCGAGGTGAATCGTTAACTAAAAACAGCGTTCCCTGAACTACGTCTGATATTTAACGCAGATGTTTAAGATTGGTTAGATTCAGTTCTCCATTTCTGTCGCCTCCCGTTCCTCTTCTTCGTTCTGACGTGACTGCTGCATGCCAGATCATGGTCGATCTGCTGTTCGAACTCACATATAGGCCTGCCGCTGCAGTTCTTTCTTTCCACAATCCCTTCATTTGCAGTTTTCAGTGACGACTCATGTCTTAATTTGTGTCCAGCCTTTCTCTATCTTCGATTCATTATGTTATGCAGGACGTCCGGATCAGTCCACTGAACCTTCACTAGTCTTCTTTAACACCATATTTTGATGACTTCAGCGTTTCATTACCGCCTTCCCCATTGCCCATGTTTCGCAATCACATAGAGCTGTGCTCCCAGTTAAACTTTTTCATAAATGTTCTTCTGCTCTCAGGGTTTATATGTCTAGATGTTGTTAGCTGTTTCTTTTTCTGAAAGCCCATTCTCCTCATGCAATCCTTGTTACTATGTCTTTCCTTCCTACTTACTCTATCTTCCAGATGGTGAAATCCATGCATTTCCTCTACACTCTTTTGTTCAACATTTCGCCATCCTTCATGTCTACCTCCTGCGCGCACCTTTTCTTTAGTTTCCATTTTGTTTCTGTGATTATAGCTATCAGCTAGCACCCGTTCCATTTCATTAAGCAGACGACTCAATCTCTGCCCGCTTTCTGGCCCCTTGTTGGGCACGGTTTGTGGGCTAAACTAGATCTGCGGTCCAGCAACCATGGCTACATCTACATCTACATACATACTCCGCAATCCACCATACGGTGCGTGGCGGAGGTTACCTCGTACCACAACTAGCATCTTCTCTCCCTGTTCCACTCCCAAACAGAACGAGGGAAAAATGACTGCCTATATGCCTCTGTACGAGCCCTTATCTCTCTTATCTTATCTTTGTGGTCTTTCCGCGAAATATAAGTTGGCTGCAATAAAATTGTACTGCAGTCAGCCTCAAATGCTGGTTCTCTAAATTTCCTCAGTAGCGATTCACGAAAAGAACGCCTCCTTTCCTCTAGAGCCTCCCACCCGAGTTCCTGAAGCATTTCCGTAACACTCACGTGATGATCAAATCTACCAGTAACAAATATAGCAGCCCGCCTCTGAATTGCTTCTATGTCCTCCCTCAATCCGACCTGATAGGGATCCCAACCGCTCGAGCAGTACTCAAGAATAGATGGCACCAGCGTTCTATAAGCGGTCTCCTTTACAGATGAACCACATCTTCCCAAAATTCTACCAATGAACCGAAGACGACCATCCGCCTACCCCACAACTGCCATTACATGCTTGTCCCACTTCTTATCGCTCTGCAATATTACGCCCAAATATTTAATCGACGTGACTGTGTCAAGCGCTACACTACTAATGGAGTATTCAAACATTACAGGATTCTTTTGCCTATTCATCCGCATTAATTTACGTTTATCTATATTGAGAGTTAGCTGCCATTCTTTACATGGCTGTAAACGTACTACCGATTTTATTAGTACCCCGATTAATGTTTCGACTTTTTGAATGACAACTGAGTTATAGTGATCACTACCTCAGGAGATAGGAAATTCCCCTCTACTCCCAGTCGATGCAAGAAAGCTGTAGCATTATGAGACGGTTATGAACGGATGATAAGCCGCGAAAGCGTAAACGTGTGCTTGTGACTACTATTGGTCAGCAAGCACGCGACACTTGGCGGTGTACCGTGAGTCTGTCTGGGAGCTGTTGGTGGGAAGGTGGCGCCCGGCTGGAGCATTGGCCCTCGACGGCCTCGTGACGTAAGCAGAGCGCGACGCGCCGCCCCTGCTGCCTGCTTGCCAGTGCTCTGTCACCACGTTACGCTACGTCTACGTCTGCACACTGAAACTAGGCGCATAACAAGACACTCTTTAGTCAAAACTACGTAGGTTTCTGCGACCGGTCTCATGATGATTAAAATTCTTCTGGGTGTTGTACCACGTCATCGTATAAAATACTATATTTGTAAACTTAAAACCAACGTTTCGACCTTATTGCAATGACCTTCCTCAGGGAAAGAGGAAGGCTGTTGCAATAAGGCTAAGTGTATAATTATAGTACACTACTGGCCATTAAAATTGCTACACCAAGAAGAAATGCAGATGATAAACGCGTATTCATTGGACAAATATATTATACTAGAACTGACATGTGATTACATTTTCAAGCAATTTGGGTGCATAGATCCTGAGAAATCAGTACCCAGAACAACCACGTCTGCCCGTAATAACGGCCTTGATACGCCTGGGCATTGACTCAAACAGAGCTTGGATGGCGTGTACAGGTACAGCTGCCCATGCAGCTTCAACACGATACCACAGTTCATCAAGAGTAGTGACTGGCGAATTGTGACGGGCCAGTTGCTCGGCCACCATTGACCAGACGTCTTCAATTGGTGAGAGATCTGGAGAATATGCTGGCCAGGGCAGCAGTCGAACATTTTCTGTATCCAGAAAGGTCCGCACAGGACCTGCAACATGCGGTCGTGCATTATCCTGCTGATATGTAGGGTTTCGCAAGGATCGAATGAAGGGTAGAGCTACGGGTCGTAACACATCTGAAATGTAACGTCCACTGTTCAAAGTGCCGTCAATGCGAACAAGAGGTGACCGAGACGTGTAACCCGTCGCACCCCATACCATCACGCCAGGTGATAGGCTAGTATGGCGATGACGAATACACGCTTCCGATGTGCGTTCACCGCGATGTCGCCAAACACGGATGCGACCATCATGATGCTGTAAACACAACCTGGATTCATCCGAAAAAATGACCTTTTGCCATTCGTGCACCCAGGTTCGTCGTTGCGTACACCATTGCAGGCGCTCCTGTCTGATGCAACGTCAAGGGTAGCCGCAGCCATGGTGTCCGAGCTGACAGTCCATGCTGCTGCAAACGTTGTCGAACTGTTCGTGCAGATGGTTGTTGTCTTGCAAACGTCCCCATCTGTTGACTTAGGGATCGAGACGTGGCTGCACGATCCGTTACAGCCATGCGGTTAAGATGCCTGTCATCTCGACTGCTAGTGATACGAGGCCGTTGGGATCCAGCACGGCGTTCCGTATTACCCTCCTGAACCCACCGATTCCATATTCTGCTAACAGTCATTTGATCTCGACCAACGCGAGCGGCAATGTCGCGATACGATGGACCACAATCACGATAGGCTGCAATCCGACCTTTATCAAAGTCGGAAACGTGATGGTACGCAATTCTCCTCCTTACACGAGGCATCACAACAACGTTTCACCAGGCAACGCCGGTCAACTGTTGTTTGTGTATGAGAAATCGCTTGGAAACTTTCCTCATGTCAGCACGTTGTAGGTGTCACCACCGGCGCCATCCTTGTGTGAATGCTCTGAAAAGCTAATCATTTGCATATCACAGCATCTTCTTCCAGTCGGTTAAATTTCGCGTCTGTAGCACGTCATCTTCGTGGTGTAGCAATTTTAATGGCCAGTAGTGTATTTTATACAATGACGCTGTACGACACCCAGAAGCATTTTTGCCATCAAGAAACTACTTGGTCTGACACGGAAGGACAAAATTTTTAAGTACAAATTTGTCATACAAGATGTACAACTTTGCTTCCGCCGTTTTTTCCTCAACATTTGAGGCTTTAATGAAACAAATTCGTTACACATGTATCATTCAAAGTATTTTCCATCGCTGGACACTACTTTCTCCCATCTTTCGGGAAGTGTACGAATCCCGCATCGAAAAAATTGTTCATCTTTTGAAGCGATCCATGAATCGATCCAATTTGTGACTTCTTCATGAGATCGGAAGTGTTGGTCAGCCAGGCCATGCGCCATTGATCTAAACAGGTGATAGTCAGAGGGAGCAATGTCTGGAGAATACGGCGGGTGGGGTAGGACTTCCCATTTTAACGTTTCCAAGTACGTTTTGACCTCGTTTGCAACGTGGGGTCGAGCGTTGACGCGCTGCAAAATCACTGTATCGTGTCTCTCGCTGTATTGCAGCCGTTTGTCTTTTAATGCTCTGCTCAAACGCATTAATTGCGTTCGACAACGAGCACCTGTGATTGTTTCTCTTGGTTTTAACACCTCATAGTATACGACGCCGAGCTGGTCCCACCAATGCAGAGCATGATCTTGGAGCCGAAATATTCGGTTTGGCCGTAGACGTGGAAGCATGGCCGGGATATCCCCATGATTTTTTGAGTTTAGGGTTATCGTAATGAACCCATTTTTCGTCCCCAGTCACAATGCGATGCAGAAATCATTCCGTTTTTGCCTCTGAAGCAGATGTTCACAAACACATAAACGCCGTTCAACGTCTCTTGGTTTCAGCTCACGCGGCACCCTAGTTCCTTCTTTCTGTATCATGCCCATAGCCTTGAGACGTTTTGAAATGGCTTGCTGTGTCACTCCTACTAATCGTGCCAATTCTTCTTGAGTTTGACGCGGGTCTTCACTCAGCAATGTCTCCAATTCTGCTTCTTCGAAAACATTCTCTCTTCCACCACTATGCCGGTCTACGATGTTAAAACCACCGTTCTTGAAGCGTTGAAACCACTCACGACACGTTCTTTCACTAATAGCATCCTTACCATACGTACTTGAGAGCATTCGATGAGACTCAGCCGCTGTTTTCTTCATATTGAAACAAAACAGTAACACTTCCCGCAAATGACGAGAATTAGGCTCGTAAACTGACATTTTCAACCAAGAACAACTTTATGATGCAGACACAAATCGACTAATGTTTGAATGAGGCTATGTTGACCGAGGTCCAAACTAACTGTCTGACGTCTGCAATCTGTTTCTTTCGACCGCTACTTACCGTTGTCGCCACCTATCGGCAAACGGCGGAAGCAAAGTTGTACACCTTGTAGTTTTCTATGTACTTCCATTTTCAGCTGTGTGCACGTAATCAAAACATTTTTGTTTTTTGTTTTTTGCGAGTGAGTAATCACTGCCTAAGCGTCCAAATTTAGATTTTCTATCGTTTCCCTATATCACGAATGGCAGTGCCAAGGCAGTTCAGATTTCTTATCTTCCCCGGGTTCATTCCATGCTTACACTCTGCCTATAATGATCTTGTCATTGATATAGTGTCAACATCTTGTTTTCACTTTTAATATTTTTCTCTTCCTTTCCTCTCCCACCACTTCCGTTCAGGCGCTAGGTGTCGAAAGCGGTGTCAGATGTCAAGAATTTTCCTTTATTTGACTCGACTGCACGAGTGTCTTCAGTAATAAAGAACAAATGTATTAAAACTTCACGCATGCTGCGGCAATTTTTCGCGCATCTCAGTGTCTATAACGTCATATCTCTTAAACTGTGTGTCGTTCAATGACGCATTTGTGCAGGTACACTCAGCGCCATAAGTGTATGCTGTCTCCAGAGGAGTAACAAATTTATACGCCAAACATCATGCGCTAGTTGTTCACACAGTTCAGTGTTTATGACGTCATATCTCCTGATCTATGTATCATACAATGACGTAACTGTGTAGGTACATTCTGCGGCATATGTAGATACTCTATGCAAAATATCTTGAGAATAGACTTGGTAGAAAGGAAGTAATAAATTTAAACATCGTGCATAATTCGGCAGTTTTTGAAGCATTTCGGTGTTTACGACGTCATATCTTCTGACCTGTCTGGTACCATGATATACTCCTTACTTCTGTAGGTGCATTTGCCCATTTGCCGGGGTATTTGGATACTGTCTGCGAAATTTATTGAGATTATAGTTAGTAACACAGAAGTAATAGATTTAAACGTCGTGCATGATGCGGCAGTTTTTCAAGCGTCTCATTTTTATGACGTCATATCTTGTGAACTATGTTAGGTTCTTCTTACCCTCACAGGCATTGTTGACTGACAGTAAAGCATATATGTATCAAGTTTGATTGAAATCAGTCCAATGGTTTAGGAGGAGAAGTGAAGCACACACACACACACACACACACACACACACACACACACACACATACATTTTTACAATATGTACGTATTTTAACTGAAACTTTGCATGTTCACTCGATTATCTTTCACAATTCGAGAGCTTATACGCAAAATTCATAATTCGAGAGCTTAAGACCAAAAGATCGCAAAAAATTCGCTCGCTTAACCAGTAATATAGATTCGAAGAACATGTTTACTTGAAGGTGAAGTATTTTTTTTTTTTTTTTTTTTTTTTTTTGTGGGAGGGGACTAATGCAAGCGTGACCAACTAAAACCTTTCGCGTGCTGTTACATAGAAAAGCCGTATAAAGAATCAAGCTGGCAGAATCACTTTCCTGTGAGAGTCTGTGACTCACTACCTCAGGAATTCTACGTCACACATCCTACCGCAGCTTCCTGTACAATTCGTGATTTCAGGCGCTGTCGCGCGTGCGGGTCAGCTGTGCCCGGCCACTTCTGCGATACTGGCCCGGATGTTTTGCAAACTACGGTCTGGTTCCTGTTCGTTACACGCAGCGGAGTTGCAAATACTACGAAATGAAAGCTATCAGGTGCGAAGCCGGATGTTTTTTCCATCCGTGTGGAAACGAAGAAAAAGCTTGGGAGCTTGTTCACGAAACACGATTTTGCAGTAACATATACTGGAACGAAAAACAAATTTTAACACTGATAGTTTAAAAAGGAATGCCATCTTGACAACTATGTACTATAACGACCCAGGAGATGAGGATATGGAATCTTTTGTATCTTGTTAAGACCTGTATGAATGAAACAGTTAACGAGATCTGAAGATGACACAGCATTCATAACTGAAAATGGGGATGAGGCAAAATTCGTGGTGTACTCATCGAAACTACTTTCAGAGTCCGTTACAACGCGAAATTAAGTAAAATAAAGGCGAACTGTGGGATGCTCCATTTGGAAAAGACACGAACCTTTTCCTCTGCCCAGTCCCTGCTCCATCTCTACTATTAATGACCTTATTGTTGTTAAGGCCTGTTCTACCTTACCTCCTTTGAAGGCATAAAGGAGAAGAAGGATGGAAGGGTGACAGAAAGTCCTCTTATGCAGGGTGGTTTTCTTAAATGGGAACAAAATGTATGGAACGTTCTCTATGGGGATAGTGAGTAAAACCGGTCATATGGATATATGGCCCGAAATGCGTTTCATGGGAGTTACACAGACCTGAAATTGGAGATAAAAGATCTTTGACAGTGACTCTGGTATCAGTACAAGGCAGGTGGCCCGCGGGCGGGGGAGGGGGGGGGGGGGGGAGTTAAGCCAGACGACTGTGTGGAACATTTTGCAGAACAGCTGTCACTGTCCGTATCACTTGGCCTTATTACATACGGACCTGCCTCGGCGGCAATGGTTTAGTCGCTGGTTCGTCGCATAGTCCACCATGATGCTGGAGGATACCACAGATATTGCCAACCGTCACATCACCCACTTGCGGGATACGGAGAATACCCATGGTAGGGTTACAGCAAACCATCAACACCTTGTCGGCTTCAATATTTGGTTGGGGATAATGGGGGGGGGGGGGGGAGGCGATTTGAGGGACTAGTCATCCTTCTACAACGCCTCGCAGGCGAGGCATGCCTGCAATTCCTGCGAGTGAGCCTTTCTCCCCTGCTGGAAGACGTGCCTTTGGGATGCGAAGGGTAGTGTGGCCACTATGTGACGGTGCTCCAGCACTCTGCCCTATGGAGCCTGGGCTGAAACGCTAGTACAGTCAGAACATTCCCACTTGCCTGGTATGCTCTGTGTGCTTTCTATTGTTTTCACCTTCAAGTGGATATACCTCCTCTGGAACGCATTTCCAAACACATATGGTCTGTTTTGCTACTTATTCCTCTCAGGGATCGTTTCCTACAGTTTGTCCACATTTAGCAAACTCACCCATGTCAATACATCATAAACCTAAAGAGATGACATTCAGGGCCTCTGCGGAACCGATAGCTTACGACTATAGTTTCTGCAAGTCTGCTGCTAGTCACTTTCTTCAGCTAGACGCATCTAACTTACTACTAGATGTTTGCGACTGTTGTAACATAAATTTGAATAATGTAATCTTCTTACTAGAGAAGTTTATTTGCCCACATCGCAACAGATACACCTATAGCCAACTACGTTCGGCGAGTTAAATTGGCATCTTCAGATCGTCTACATACATACATCACTGTGCTATGTAGTGCACGGTCATGTAGTAACGGACATACCTGGAAACAAGTCTTTGATGAACGGCTAAATAACCGTGTACCACGTAGAGTGCCACAATGGTCTGTGTATATAGAAGTATATAGACGGTAATTTAACTTGCCGAAACTAGAAAGAAGATTACATTATTCAAATTCAGAGCTCGATCTCCTGCCGACATTGTCAGGTAACTCCGTCGGAACAGGCTATGGAAGGCCCAACGGCACCGACCGGCCGCCGTTTCGTCTTCAGCCCACAGGCCTCACTGGATGCGGATGTAGAGGGGCATGTGGTCAGCACACCGCTCTCACGGCCGTATGTCAGTTTCCGAGACCAGAGCCGCTACTTCTCAGTCACTTAGCTCCTCAGTTTGCCTCACAAGGGCTGAGTGCACCCCGCTTGCGAACAGCACTCGGCAGACCGGATGGTCACCCATCCAGGTGCTAGCCCAGCCCGACAGCGCTTAACTTCGGCGATCTGTCAGGATCATTGCCGTTAGCATTGTCAGATAACCATAACATAAATTTGTCTGGCTACATGTCACCATCTTCAGTTTTATTTTCATTACAGTCCACTTTCTGCATTCAAATTTCTTCCCTGATCCATTCGTTTGTTTTTCTGCCCCACTGGCAGTTCCCAACACGTACCTTAAGATCGCTCCCAAAGCAACCTCAGGTCCTGAATTGTTTTTGGATTAAAAGTTTCGTCTCAAGCCGAAACTGGTGACGTATAATAACTGTGAACTGTCTGTTTGAGCCCTATCGAAAGCTTACTTTTGAAACCACAATTTCGATTACTAAAAGCACCCCAGACCGCTTTCGCTCTTTTGTTTATTTCTTTTGATTTCCACCCGGTAGTTGTCGTGAAATGTTTTAAATACGAAAGCGCATCAATAGGTTTCCTGACTCTGCTACAAATTTCCACAGTTTCCATTTCAGTATTTTGGTTATTCGTTAATTTGGTCCTGTGAATGATTTTCAGGCCTAGAAGTAGATATTCTGTTGGCTACGTGCGAATATGTAATTGAGATTTCTATCGAGTCTCCATTTTCGGAAGAAGATTGTGTAAGATTTGATCGCCTTCCCGCTCCTGAAGGTCAGATTATTTGTAGTAACTGCTCAGTCATTTGTAGCCTTGTGACAAGCTACTACTCTAAAGCTCGTATTGTGCTACCAAAAAAAAAAGACAATAGTTGGAGAAAGTACGTTTTGTACAAAAAGCAACGAGCACAAATCAGCAACGCGGAGGATACTTTCGAATGGTGCCGCGATTGTCCGACGGCTGCTGCTGCAAAGCCTTTTTCTCGACTGTCGAGACGGCGGCGAAGGCCGGTGCAGATCTGTCCCGTTTGTCACGCAAAGCGAGAACGAGGTCGCCCCAGCGCAAACGGTGCCGCGCCGTGCTGAGCTGTCGCGCTTCTCTATCTCGGCGGTGGGCGGGCGGACGTCCGCCGCTGCCGGCGCGCCAGACGGCGTGGAGCCGGCGGGCCTCACAGCTTCCGCCGTCGCGGCGATTAATCACCCCGCTGCTCCCTGCAATCAACACACTCTGGGCGCCAGAAACATACTAGGGCAATGGTCAAGAGCCAATACTACATTGTGGGGCGGCAGCTCGGGCCACATACGTACCGGCGTTACTAATTGGTTGTTGATGTTGTGGTCTTCAGTCCTGAGACTGGTTTGATGCAGCTCTCCATGCTACTCTATCCTGTGCAAGCTCCTTCATCTCTCAGTACCTACTGCAGCCTACATCCTTATGAATCTACTTAGTGTATTCATCTCTTAGTCTCCCTCTACGATTTTTACCCTCCACGCTGCCCTCCAGGACTAAATTGGTGATCCCTTGATGCCTCAGAACGTGTCCTGCCAACCGGTCCCTTCTTCGTGTCAAGTTGTGCCACAAACTCCTCTTCTCCCCAATTCTATTCAATACCTCCTCATTAGTTATGTGATCTACCCATCTAAACTCCAGCATTCTTCTGTAGCACCACATTTCGAAAGTTTCTATTCTCTTCTTGTCCAAACTATTTATCGTCCATGTTTCACTCCCATACATGGCTACACTCCACACAAATACTTTCAGAAACGACGTCCTGACACTTAAATCTATACTCCATGTTAACAAATTTCTCTTCTTCAGAAACGCTTTCCTTGCCATTGCCAGTCTACATTTTATATCCTCTCTACTTCGACCATCATCAGTTATTTTGCTCCCCAAATAGCAAAACTCCTTTACTACTTTAAGTGTATCGTTTCCTAATCTAATTCCCTCAGCATCACCTGACTTAATTCGACTACATCTCATTATCCTCGTTTTGCTTTTGTTGATGTTCATATTATATCCTCCTTTCAAGACACTGTCCATGCCGTTCAACTGCTCTTCCAACTCCTTTGCTGTCTCTGACAGAATTACAATGTCATCGGCGAACCTCAAAGTTTTTATTTCTTCTAGATGGATTTTAATACCTACTCCGAATTTTTCTTTTTTTTCCTTTACTGCTTGCTCAATATACAGATTGAATAACATCGGGGAGAGACTACAACCCTGTCTCACTCCCTTCCCAACCACTGCTTCCCTTTCATGCCCCTCGACTCTGATAACTGCCATCTGGTTTCTGTACAAACAGTAAATAGCCTTTCGCTCCCTGTATATTACCCCTGCCACGTTTAGAATGTGAAAGAGAATATTCCAGTCAACATTGTCAAAAGCTTTTTCTAAGTCTACAAATGTTAGAAACGTAGGTTTGCCTTTCCTTAATCTGGCTTCTAAGATAAGTCGTAAGGTCGGTATTGCCTAACGTGTTCTAACATTTCTACGGAATCCAAACTGATCTTCTCCGAGGTTGGCTTCTACCAGTTTTTCCATTCGTCTGTAAAGAATTCGCGTTAGTATTTGCAGCTGTGACTTATTAAACTGATAGTTCTGTAATTTTCACATCTGTCAACACCTGCTTTCTTTGGGATTGGAATTATTATATTCTTTTTGAAGTCTAATTGGTAGCCTACATAAATTAGTATGATATGTGCCACCAATAGACCAGGGGTAGTAAAGGCGCGACAAGTCTGCCGCCGGCCCCAAGTACTGATAGTTAAAACCTGTTTTAGGTTGTTGTTGTGACACTGAAATCTCCTGAAAAAGAGTTATTGTGTTGCCATCTTTGAAAATCGGGTTTCTGCTGATATTCCGTGTCGTACTTGCACGATATTTCGATTGACTAACTCGCAGTCTTCATCAGGTGCTCCCCGAGGCTCAAAGAGTACCTGATCACAGTTGCGAGCTACTCGATTGAAATATCTTAAGTATGAAGCGGATTACCTCCAAAAACTGTATCGATGCATCAAATATGGAAATGTAACGGACCTAACCTGATTTTCGACTGCAAACTACGAGGATCACTCCAAAAGAAATGCACACTATTTTTGTAAAAATACAGTTTTCATTCTGCATGTGTGAAAGCTTTACAGTGTGTATATACTTCCTTCCCGCTTGTTTTCAAACTTAGTTCAACCTGTTCTCGTGAGTGGCGCCGTCACAGCATGTCTTCAAGATGCCTGCTACACTTGACGTTCGTCAGAAGCAAAGTGCTGTCATAGAATTCCTGTGCTGTGAAAACGAGACAGTGGGAAACATCCACAAGAGGTTGAAAAAGGTGTATGGAGATGCTGCTATCGATCGCAGTACAGTTAGTCGGTGGGCAAGCAGGTTACGTGATGAAAGCGGGCACGGCAATATTGAGGATTGTCCTCGCAGTGGCAGGCCTCGTACTGCACACACTCCAGACAATGTACAGAGAGTTAACGAATTGGTGACTGCTGACAGACGCATCACAGTGAATGAATTGTCACGCTACGTTGGGATAGGGGAAGGAAGTGTTTGCAGAATACTAAAAGTGTTGGCGTTAAAAAAGGTTGGTCCCTGGTGGGCTCCCAGGATGCTGACAGTGGCTCACAAAGAAACAAGAAAAACGGTATGCAGCGAACTTTTGGAACAGTACGAAATGGTGGAGATGAATTTCTTGGAAGAATTGTGACAGGTGATGAAACATGGCTCCATCATTTTTCACCAGAGACAAAGAGGCAATCAATGGAGTGGCATCATGCAAATTCACTCAATAAAAAAAAAAAATTCAAAACCACACCTTCTGCTGGAAACGGTGTTTTCCAATTCCGAAGGACTCTTGCTTGTGGACATCATCCCAAGTGGAACCACCATAAATTCTGACGCATATGTGACGACTCTGAAGAAACTTCAAGCTCGACTGAGTCGTGTTCGACCACATCGGCAAAAGCAGGATGTTTTGCTGTTGCACGACAATGCACGGCCACATGTCAGTAAAAAAAAAAAAAAACCATGGAAGCGATCACAAAACTCGGATGGACAACGCTGAAGCACCCGCCTTACAGTCCTGACCTGGCTCCATGTGACTATCATCTCTTTGGGAAACTGAAAGACTCTCTTCGTGGAACAAGGTTTGAAGATGATGACTCCCTTGTGCACGCTGCCAAACAGTTGCTCCAACAGGTTGGTCCAGAATTTTACCGTGCGGGTATACAGGCGCTGGTTCCAAAATGGCGTAAGGCAGTTGAGAGGGATGGAAATTATGTGGAGAAATGAAAATATTGTACCTAAAGGACAAATCTACACACTGTAAAACTTTCAAACATTTAGACTAAAAGATGGATCCAAATAAAATAGTCTGCATTTCTTTTGGAGTGAAAAGGAAACACTTAAATACAGCAATAACAGTGGTACTCTTCTCGCTACCGATTCAAATTGCTCAGAAAGGCCGAAGCAACCCATCTCCGCCGACAGAACGGAGAAGATCAAATGCACTGATGAACCAACTTACTCAGTGCAGGAACGTTCACAAACTTCAACTTTATGCGTGCATTCATCACTGCACTACTCTACATTCTCCCGGTATGTTGATCCCTTATTACTGAAACGATGAAAACGGTTTCCAGAAAGTTCCTCCCGCAGGCTATGGAAATTACGCATGTCCGGAACAAAAGGCACATCTACATCAGCAACCCACTTGACTCATCTTCCCAATCCCAACCTACTGCTACGCACTCTGCAAATTTGGCAGTCTTTTCACACTCACGTCCAGAAAAGACACTGCAGCTATATGCTTTGTCAACGAAAATGGTTTCTGTACTGAAAGAGAGTTCCTAGAAAAATTGGTTCGAAAAGAAAACATTATTAGTATTGGAATTGCCGAAACGTAAGACTTCTCAGTTATCCATGTCATAGGTTAGACAAACCCAAAACAGGCAGAGGAAGATGTTCAGAAGGAGGGGTCGCCATCTTTCATACAAAACAACTTGCCCCTATATGATCTGATTTATCAGAAAAACTGAACACCCATCAAGCTATTGTCTTAAAAATAGTAGGAAAATATAGGAAACCGACCTTCTTTGCAGCTGTATATGTATCTCTCACTGAGGAACTACCAATAAATCTCTTTGATTATATCTCTACACTTGGCCCAGCAGTCGTCTTAGGGGACCTTAATGCCAGATCCATTGTTCTTGGTGACAAAATCAACAACAAAAATGGCGACCTTCTCATTGCAACTCTAAACGAAAATCTGATCCTCTTAGAAAATAATTCACCTACTTTCATCAATCAACTGGAACCTCCATAGTTGATCACATTATTTGCACACCGCAAATTGCTAGTAACTGCAGAGAAGTAGAAATATGGGATAGCATTTCCAGTGACCATCTGCCAACTATCATAAAAACAGCGGCTATTACCCTTGTCAAAAATAACACCCACAAGAGGAAACCTTTCATCAAATTCAAAAACCTTAATACAAAAAAAGCAACAACTACATCAGCAGACTTGAAATCTCGCTCAGTAAATGGAGAATCTGACCTAATCCAATCAAAAGTCAACTTTTACTATTCAGACATAGAAGTCTTACTGATCACCAACAACAGGACCCCACAACCTCAACATTCATCTTCTGGGACAAGAAATTACTTCGCAACCAAACGTCAAATATCTTGGACTCTATCTAAATGAACTCTTAAATTGGCAGAAAAACACGTCTGAAAAGATTAAAGAAGCTGAAAGCCTACTTAATTTAGTACGTCTCATGAAATAACTAACACGTGGAGTGGAGCAACCAATTGCCCTTCTTACATAGAAAATATTTGTCCGACTCATTCTCGAATGTGGATCTCAACCTTGGATTGTGTCATCTAAACAAACGAAAAAAATTCTACCTGCTGACTGGACGATGCTTCGAGTAGCTGGAGATTCACACTATGAGTTCCCAACAAACTCCCTTCACAAAACACAAAACACTTGAAACCAAGAACATGATAGACAGAAGAAAAGATTAAATCACCAGATTCGAGCTCAACAGACTATAAAACAATGGAATTACAAAATCACTTTTGCAGCACGATCCTACAACGTTTAATTTTCCGAAATTCTAATAAGCATTTCCTCTGTACACTGTTCTTGGTGCAGTATCGAATTCACTCCAGCAGAATCCTCTGGAAAACGATGAAATCAATGAGACTGTCAACAGGCCAAGAACTCTGACAAGGATTTGGGATGATGTAGCAGCCTGATATACACTGATAAACAAAAGTTTGGAATACTATCGTAAAAAGTAGTCAACGATACTGGATGTCGCACTGACCTAGGCACTTCATGCATTATCGAGTTAGAGCCCATATACTGGATGGTGTTTACTGCTGACATGCTTTGGGGCCGTTTCCGAGTCATGTAAACATACCACTGCCACAGCAGCACACCACGAGTAGTCCAGTATCGACAACAGCTTCATTCGGTTTGTGTTCAGCACTGCAGTAACATGCCACGTAGAGGCATGCAGCACTTTGATAGTCAGGATAGTGGCTTTACTTTCAGCAGGTTATACACAGCAAGATGTTAGCGATCGGTTACATGTCACTCATAGTGGGGTGTCTAAGGCGTGGAGAAAGTACAGAGAGACGGGAATGTGAACTATAGACCTTGCAGTGGTGGTCCTCGTATGACAACATCAATGCAGGATCATTTCCTCCAACTGCCGGCTCGCAGGTGCCCAGCATCCAACATCAACTGCCAGAAATATTGGAGATGACTTCTCCTGGGCAATAGGGATTCGTATCTCAGACCAAAAAATGCCGAGAGGATTGCATCAGAGTGGTCGTCATTCCAGATGATCATTGAGAAGTTTTGCTCTGAATCAACGGAAACGACGCAATCGAAAGGACCTGGGCTCTTGCACATCAACGTTGGACCGTTGCAAAAAATGGCTCTGAGCACTATGGGACTTAACTTCTATGGTCATCAGTCCCCTAGAACTTAGAACTACTTAAACCTAACTAACCTAAGGACAGCACACAACACCCAGTCATCACGAGGCAGAGAAAATCCCTGACCCCGTCGGGAATCGAACCCGGGAACCCGGGCGTGGGAAGCGAGAACGCTACCGCACGACCACGAGCTGCGGAGGGACCGTTGCAGAATGGAGTTATATCATGTTTGCTGACGAGACCAGGATTGGTTTGCGACCAGACACTACACGCGTTAGGGTTTCAAGAAGTGCTATACGACACCGGGAACGCAGATACGTTCAGGAAATCCATCCGTTTGCAAGTGGAAATGTAATGTTCTGGGCGGCAATAATGGTGGGACGGCGGACTCCTCTAATTCTCATCTACGGCAGTTTGACCGGTCCCCGATACATTCAAGAGGTTCTACAAACGATTGTAAGGCGCTACAGATATTGTGAAGTCGGTGATTCATGCTAGTCGCTGGCAGTGCAAGACCGCGCCATACTCTAGCAGTGTCTCGGTATCTTCAAAGACGCGACATCAACCGAATGCGTTGGCCAGCACACTCCCTGACGTAAGTGCAACTGAGCATGCATGGGTCCTGTTGACGGTGGCCATTGCGCAGCGTCCGAATCCACCAGACAATCTTCGGGACCTCGCTCAAGCTGCCACAGAGCAGTGGACCTCATGACCCAAGATAAACTTGAGGATCTCATCCAGAGCATGGCTCGTGGAGTTGAAGAACTCATCCGTGCGCGCGGAGGATATACTCACTACCAAACACTGATAATCGTCACCATGAGATAAGGATTTTCACTGTTTTTGTTTTCAAGATGTACATTTCGGAAAGAGTCTGCATTGTTTTGTAATGATTTTTATAGCTAACCAAAATCGATTTTGTTTTCAAGAGGAATTACGTTATTTTATTAATAAGGTATTGTACAAATCTCAAAGGATGTACTGTAAGAAGTAATTGCAGTAATTCTACGATATTCTAAACTTTTGTCGAGTGCGTAGAAAGAACAAGTTATTGACGAAAATTACTTCAATCAATTCCTATAGAAGAAGGCAATATTATCTACATCGACTAGATTTTCAAGTTTGTCATCTTTTACAGAATTAAACGGAAATTTTCTACATCAACAGAATTTCAAGATCACGATATAACATTATATCACTGAGAAAATATGAAAATATATAAGCTGAACAACAGGCAACCAATCCCAACTGGAGTTTTTTTCGACTTAGAATTTTTTCCCCCAGCTGTAAGGCGATTTCAGGGATCTGGAATGAAGGAAATTTAATGAGCAACATCTTCCTCTCAACTACTCATCTGCATGCAATTAAAAATTCTAAAAAAATTAAATAAACACCCAACTGTCGTAAGTAAATGGTGACACAACAGCGTAGATTACAGCTACTGGCTGACAGTGCTGTGATCTCCTGCAACCCACTATCTCCTTCAGAGGTGGAATGAAAAATCATAAAAAACAATAAAAAAACTTGCTCCAGTGACAAGGCTGATACTATACGTGAGCATCTATCCCGCACAAGACCAATGAGCTCTGTAAAACGAGTCTTTCATTGTATAAGTTGATTGGTTGGACAAGATTCGTTATGACTGTAATTTGTATTTCGTAATCAATGGTGATGGCCCATATGTATCCCAATTGCATTTAGCACACAGCATCACTGTTCATTAATCAGTCAGAATTTTCACTTAGTTGGGCCAAATGTTTGGTACGATGATGTACCGTTGTCCGTGTAACATTCAAAAGAGCGCAAGGACAACTGCAAGAACCCCTATAGTAGCAGAAGACAGTTTATGAACTAATGATAGTTTCCACCTCGTTGGATGGATCAGACTTGCGCTCCAAGAATTAAGGATCTTAGACAATCGGAAACATTAGAAAAGATGCTACTCAGATCAGTAAAAATGTGTAGCAGAGCAGATAAAATCAGGAACGCGCACATAAGAGCAAAATTTGATGTGAAATCTATAACAAAGAAAATTTCACAGAACAGAAACGAGTGGAAGGAACATGTTCTGTGTATGTCGTAAAGCAGAATCTAAAAGCGTAAACTACAGATAGCTTTATTTAGCGAAAGTCGCAGATTTATGGCCCTGTCGGATACGGCATTTACTTAGAAAGCGCGCTAGCATTAACGTGTGTGACTATTTATGTGCTTTGCATTAAAATTTTGTAAACCGCGGGTTTCACCTTGAAAAAAAGATGGTAATAAATTATCCATGCGACGTGCGTAATAGTCGTTTGCAGCTGTCTGTAAACAATCGTAAACAAGTCTGTATTTTCAGCTATCTTCACACCCAGGGAATAAGTTACTAATTAAAAGTAAATTGAAGTTCGTGATGAAAAGCGTTATGATACATCACACACGCAGACATCATCCATCGAAGAGCAGGAAAGAATAAAGAGACCTGGAACATAACGTCTTCTTTACAGACGAAATATGACGCGCTTGACTGCGGATTGAAAGCATTATATTCAAATCTTATTTCCTGCCAGCATTTTAAACGATCCTCTGCATCATATAATGCCTCCATCAGTGACAAAAATCATTTTGTTTATTTATGAAGCACACAGGAAGCCCACCCGATCTATTCCGTAATCTTAAAAGGAAAACTCCTCATGAAGGAGAACGTTTACTGAGGTAAAAAATGTCTCTCAGGATTACGTAGGTTAGTTATCAGCAAAGTCTCTGAGAGCTTTCGGCGTCTATATATACATATTTGACGCAAGTGTCATTAAGAACAGTGGTGTAGAAAGTAGGTATAGTATCATGTAGCCTCTGGCTGGGACGCAAATCTTTCCAGTCATATTTATGGAGCTAATTTAATAGTTTTCGATCACGTTTATCTGTGACCTTCAATGAAGTCTGCCTGTTATTATAAGAAATTTTTGCTGACTCATTCAGATTCTTTTGTTTGGATCGGAAATAAGAGTATGAACAAAAGTCACTATCACTGGAGCCCCAAACTTTTTGGACGCACACATATAGACATACTAGAAGCTTTTGAGCACGATATTGGATCTATGAGCATTTCGTCTGTCATCCACGTCCTCGTTATCAGTATTTCGCTGTAGAAGGACATTAAGTTGGGGCCAAATTTGCAACGGTTAAAGGTAGGTTATTTCACATATGCCGACACGTTTGTACTGGAATGGATAATAAGTACGTATGTGTCAGACTGGGAATAGAATCCGGGTCTTTCAGCTTCACGATAACGCTGAGCCATCTACACGCGCTCACAGACCAACCCACATTTGACAAAGACCTGAGCGAAAAGCAAAGTATTACAGCATAAGGTAGATTGAAAAAAATAAATAAATAAAAAATATAAAAAAATAAAAATAAAAAATCACTCGTCGGTAGCAGAAACAAATAAATACGAGATGTTTGCAGCACAGACCGAGCATTTCAGGACAACGTTTCCTGTGTGCTACCTGTCTAATTAAGCTGGAGAATAACGACAAACGTTAGTAGACCTATTATTGTACAGAAAACCAAACACCAGGCAGGAGACACTTGTAGCGAAAAGAGATGAAAATAATTTTTAGAGGATTACAGTTAATTATTATTTTTCGTAGCAAGAGTGTGTTTGAACGTCAAATATTTTAACTGGAAACAAATTTCCGCGGAACAATTTAGGGTAGGGCCGGAATCAGGCCGTAACAGCAGGAGCTGCACGCAACTGCACAACAACTGGAGCGTGCATCGACTGCTACTACGGGAGCCGCAGTAACCTAAACAGCTCCCAGGCAGCAAGTACGCTAATAATATACAAATCGAGAGCGAGGAAACTCGTGGTTTGCTAGTCTGAGTTTAGTCATGGCAAATTACAATTTAGTAAACCTCTTTGACAATTAGAACTACAGAACTATGCACGAAGATTAACAAATATTTAGACTTGAAGCATGATACAATTTTCTGTCAAACATGTCGATTGATTTCGTTCAATTCCATTTAACAGTTATGTACACCATTTCTGTGGTCTGTGCGGTCTTGGTTTAGCCGTGGTTGTTCCTTTGTGTTTCCACTGCACAGTCACATCTCCAGCAATCGACTTGAACGTTACAAATTTGGGCCCAGCTTAATGTCCTTCTTATGGGTTTGTTGCTCAGGTGACATCCAAGGACCAGTTCCCATTCTAAATCATTGATCTCTCCTGACCAGCCCATTCTGCTCTTTGCTTCACCGCTGACGACACAGTACCCCCCCCCCCCCCCCCACCAGCCAAAAAAAAATATCCTTTATACTGGCCTCTTGTGGCGTCTAGTGGTCGATTCCCCATTTTGAGGTGGCTGGATACTTTTGATCAGATAGTATACATGTCAATCTCAGTATGATTTTATTTGATTTTTTATAGTCATCCAAACTACAGTTGACATTCACATCAACTGTTCAATCATCTCCCCCCAACACTTTCATGTCAATTCAAACAAAGTGGAATTCCTGGAAAATTTCTGCATATTAACGCCCAATAGTAACATAAACAAAAGAAATTTGTTGTGGGGAACCTGCACACTTGTACTTCAGTTGGAAATGGAGTAACAGACTCAGATCTGTGTGATACATAACCAAGGTTGGAAGATCAAGTGGGTTGGTCAAAAATTGCTATTCGGAAGTAGATTGCACTAGAAATTATCCTTCACGATGTTTAACACAGTATTTTACTATGCAATTTTCACTCTGGAGTGTGGTTGTAATGTATCCCCAGTGACCTCTATACTGACAGGAAAGTAGACATTAGTGTTCACATAAGTTGAATTTGTAATGTTATTGATGTGATGAAATACAATTTTAGAAGCTTACAAGCTTATATTTAAACACACTTCCCATCATAAGATAGAATGTTGTGAGGTAACAGCACTGACTAACCTTGATAGCTCAGACAAATCTGTCAGAACTGAAGACAGGTGCCTTAATTCAGGAGTGCTCACTGTTTTTAATTTATTGTAGGGAATTCATTTACAGTACTGCAATGTAACCAACTGACTGGTGTTTGTCTGTAATTTCAGGAATGTACACTGGCAAGCAAGGAGCGGCGTCGTGCTCTACGACGATCTCACAACCCAGGCTGGCCATCGCCAACTCCTCACCGTGGAACACCTTTGCAAGACTGGTTGTTAACCAGGAACTCTGGTAAGCACAGATAATTGTCGTTACGTCTTCAGATTCATGCTACATCATTAAACCCCTAAAAGTGAGAAGTTGTACAGCCACTGTGTCTTGGACTGAGTTGGAGGGGTAGGGCAAATCTGGTTTCTACACAATGATTCACAATCAACTTGGACAACTTTCTCAGCTGACCCACCTAGCCATTCATCTGAAGGGTTTATGTACACTAAGATATGGTTTCAATCCTTTTCTGTAGGGTCATATCTCACAGGCATTTCTTAACACTGTGGATGATTGTTTAGTGCATGTACATTATAGATCTGAGTTCGTGTTGTTATGGATTAGCATGGAAGTAAAGGAAGGGAGAGGATGAAATTCAGGATCAATACACACCCTACTCCTCTCAGTTAGTCCCAAGTTTAAAGCTCTAATCAGACAGATAGATTGCTGTCAACAGCACATGCTCTCCCTCCACAAGAGTTTGTGGAGAGGTTTGATATTCAGTCCAGTGATCAAGAATTGTAACCAACTGTCTCTTGAGTATTTGATCCTCAAATACTGGTGATGAGCAAATATTATAGCAGTAGAGTTTATATCTGCCATCTCCAGATTGAGTGCCACTAGACTGAAAGTGATTTACACTAAAGAAATCTAAAAAATAAACAGCTCATATGAAATCACATGTTCTTCTGGGAAGTATTCTCATGTTGAGTATGAATCAGTTCTTGTAGATCAGTTGTATCAATACATGCTGGATATAGTAGATACAATAAACTACTGTATACATTTTTAACTCAAACATTAATTTTTGTGCAGGTCACCTTGAGCAACAGCTATCAGACAGTGTTCCTGATCTGGCACAACATCATCGTCACCAGCATCTCCGAACTGAAGAACGCCGAAGAACAGAGTGTACAGACACAGACGATGATGAAAGATGGTTCCTACGTAAGCACTTTGACAGGGAAAATAGACTTTCATGTAAGTGATTTGAGCATTATCCTCTACCCTTAAATTTGTCTGTACCATATCATGTCATTTGAAACAGTCATCAGTTTTAAACATTCATATGAAATATAGGTCTGAGTTGTAGGAACAAGAATTTATTACATGTGTAACGCTACTTGCACACAAATAAAACCAGAATTTTTTACCAGTGTTAACAGATATTGACATCAATAGCTGTGACATACAATCGGAAAATCCTCCATCAGTTGCTTCGACCTTCAGGGGCAGACCTACAAGCTATCGTCTCAACAGTGATGTGTTCTTCATGTCTTCAGGTAAATATATTTTATTGCATACACTACATTTCAAAGTATGTGAAAAGTGGTAAAATCTGTTAATATGGCCAGAAGTGGAAGGGCCTTGACGTTGGCATCAAGTAAAAAATGGTAAACTCATCTGATATAAAACTTCAGAGATAAAGGAGAAAATAAATACAGCATGTGCCTGCAGAAGCTACAGAAGGCTTTTTTCATTTATAATTATTCTGTCACATGCAATGTAGGCCATGGTAGTTCTTAAAGAAATATCTTAAACAATCCTGTATGATACAGGAGCATGATGAGAAATGTAAAATAAGGTAGCTGCTCAAGATTTTTACTATATTGGTGTCCAAAATTAAAGCAACAATGTGCTATTTCCCTATTTTGTGTCTAATTCACAATATAATCATACAAACTGTCAACCAGGTGTCTGTACAATCATGTTCTGCACAGAAGATGGCATTCCAGTCAGTGGACAACCATGCCGACAATGGCATCAGGGCATCTACAAAATGAGGAGTGTTTGCCGGGTAGTCTGACATCCACAATCGCTGTGTACACAGTCATATGTGGTGCAGTATGGCACAGAGAAGATACCTACCAGACTCTCTACAGTGGAGGGCCATAGAAAGAAAAGAAGCCGTACAGTCGCAAACTGATTTGGCCTGATGGCTTAATGTGAATTGTTCTGTTGCTTCTCAGATGTGGCAACCGTTTACACAGACTGAAACTGTATCCTGAAGACCAGGGTAGGGCTGAAATGTGACTTCAGAAGAGAGGAATGTAACAATATTACAGAAGGAAAGTTGCCACTCACCATGTAGCGGGGATGCTGAGTCGCGATAGGCACAACAAAAAGATTCACACAATTATGGCTTTCAGCCACTAAGGCCTTTGTCAGCAATAGACACACATACACACTCGCGCGCACACACACACTCACACAAATGCAACTTGCACACACGTCTGCAGTCTCAGACTACTGGTTTCAGGTGTCTGAGACTGCATATGTGTGTGGAAGTTGCGTTTGTGTGAGTGTGTGTGTGCGTATGTGTATATGTGTCTATTGCAGACAAAGGCCTTAATGGCAAAGACCTATAATTGTGTGAATCTTTTTGTTGTGCCTATCGCGTCTCAGCATCTCCGCTATATGGTGAGTTGCAACTTTCCTTCTCTGATATTGTTACATTCCATTCTGGATTTCCCTTTGTTTGATTTCAGAAGAGAAGACCATTATTTGGTTTAAGGGCATGACAGTACCATCTTGCATTGCATAGCAACTAGCATTTGAGCTATGGAGGCAAATGGTGTGCAGAAGGCTTCAGCAGTGCTCTGCTGTGTGTCTACCTCTGACATATCTTCACTGAATGGACTGTCTATGGACACATCAACATGCCGCCTGGGATGGTCAAACAGCAGGCCAGTCTTGTTTTCACTGATGAATCCTGATTTAGTCTGGAGAGTGGTTCTCAATGGATTCGCATTCGAGGGAATGGGGAACATGATTTTGGGACACAAATGTTGTGGAAAGAGATTGATATCAAGGAGGATCCCTAATAGTGTGGACAGGGGTTATGTGTACCACTCATGTCCCTCTTCATAAAATTGTACAGGTGAATTGGCAAGGTTTAACTGCTGTCCGTTATTGTGAAGAGATCATGGGACCTCATTTGTCATTGTTGCGAGGTGCCGTGGGCCTAGACTTACTATTTACGTTCGACATCATAGAGCACATGTGGTTGATGTTTTCTTGAAAAGAGAAGATACTGCAAGCATGACGTGGTCTGTTCACTCTCCCGATTTGAATCCCATAGAGCATGTCTGGGATGCACTAGGGAGACATCTTGCATCACCTCAGCATCCACCAACCACTCTCCAAGAAGCGAGCAGCTCTGCAGGAAGAAAGGGCATTATTGCTTCATCATAAGACTGATGACATCATTTACAACATGCCACATTATTGTCAGGCCCTTACTGCTGCCAGAGGTGGTCACATCCCATACTGAACACATTAACCAATTGTCAGAATGTGTGAGCAAATCCATTAAGTTGGAAAAAATGAACACATTACACAGGTTGCACTTGTTTGCATTCTGTATTCTTTACATTGGTTCTACTTTACTATCACCTATTAATACTGTCTTGTGGAAAAATAAATGCAACCTTGCAAAATTTCCATTTGTTGCTTTAATTTTGGACACCAGTGTATATTTCTCATTACAAGAAGACAAAAGATAAGGGTTTGCTGCCTTTGAATCAGGTCTAGATCGCTTGTCAGTGTTCTGAGTGACTTCTTCTTTTCCAGTCTTCTCTTCTGTGCTCTAGGATTGTCCTCTCTCTCTAACTTTCAGATATGAATATCTGATTTAGTTTCTTTATTGATATTGCTATAAACTACATCACAATGAGTTCTCATCACTTACAGACATTATTTTGTTTACCTGATATACCTTACTTGTGATGCTTCTCAATGGAAAGAGAGGGTTATGTCACTTTTAGCTCATGACTAATTTAATTTACACAAAATTAACATAGGCTAAAACAATCACTATAGAATTTTCCTCTGTAGTAGTAATTACTTTGGAAATTTTCAATATCTACTAAATTTAATAGTACATTATCTATTTTACAGGTTCTGAACCACATGATAGACTCCGTCTCCCTGAAAGAAATCCAACACAGACTGTTTCCAGTGCTCGTTCAGTACTAACATCAATAGCATCATTCAGGCACACTCAGTTACCTCACCGTACAAGGACTGCCACAGAATGTAACTCTGACATTTTGGAATCTCCACAGCTGATGAAATTTAGAGGTAAATGTACATCCAATGTAGTTGCAAACTGTGATCAGTACAATTCTGCACAATCAATGTATTAAGTTTGAAGAAAATGATAAATGCTTTCTATGTGACAAATACTTGATGATTACAACCATTACCTTATTTCCATTTTAATATAGTTGTCTTCAACCATAAAATTTATCACTGTGGCAGAGTTCCCACAATAGCTTGATGCATATAAATTTTATTTTACGTTACTATGTTTCTCTCTTAATTTTTAGCATTTTTAAATACAAACAATATATTTTTTATCAAACAAACTTCTTGCTTTAATGACTAACATTCGCATTGTTGTTGATTTTCACTACATGGACATTAGGCTGTGGTCGAATGTGACAAAATTCAACAACAATACTATTTATTTTATTAAATAGTAGATCAATGCCACAAAAACAGAAAAAATGAGTGCTATATCTTTTCTTGTTTTCAGATCGAGCTCATAGTGATGCACAGAGATTGGAACGTCCTAACTGGAAGTTCTTCCCTGAAACTACAAGGAGAACAAGTTGTGCAGTTCAGGGTACACAGGTGTGACATGTACGTGTGGAAAAGTGCTCTGCCAATAATGTGGACAGCTCATAAAAACCAAATGACTTTCTTGATTTGCCAAATATTGCTTATATGTTCCTCAGCTTGTTCCATACTGAAGAACTTTTCTCCTATTTACAGTTTTCTGTGTTTTTTAATTAATAAATGACTTTTTTTAATTAAAGTTATAAATCTCAGCACATTTATCCTCTGTAAAGTTCAAGGTACCACTTCATTTTTATGCGTGTAACTATGGTCTTTTCTGCTAATAAGAAGAAAAGTGCTAGCAAGTAATGTGGTCAGCTCTTAGACAACAAATAGTTTTTTGATGTGCAAAACATTATTTATGTGTTCTTTGGATACTCAGTTTTGAAGAAATTTTGTTCTAGTGTAATTTTTAAATCTTTTTGTATAAAGTAAAGAACAACCAAAAATTAAAATAAATGTAAATAAAAAATAAAATGTCTGTTAATGAGATTGCAGTAAACTGAAACTCTGAAATTAAAATGACTTTGTAGTAATCCTCTGCCAAATTCCATATCTGAAGAACAGAAAACTCAAGTGTTTGGTCTTCATTGTCCTAAGGATTTTGGTGCCTATCTTGCCTAATACTTAAGAATGGTTTTGTCCCAATATTTTTTCTTTCTAATAGTAATGACGGAATGAAGTGTTCTGAAATCTGGTGTATCTTCCAACATTTGCATGTTGTTTCAGTCAGCTGCTATCTTGTGACAAGATTTCTGTGCTAATTTTATTTTGCTGTTCCTTATTATGAAACAAACATTATTTTTCATGTAAAAGATGTAAAAGACGGCATATTTAAACCTTTGTGATGTTTAATATATCTCATGGTTCTTAATAAATCAAGGGACCAAACTGAAGAACAGTTTGTTTCACTTTAAATTATTTAAGAATTTTTTTGTGTGAGTTTTGAATAAAAATGTCTGAAAAACAAGACTTATCAATTTAAATTAAGAAATAATGCCCTTCCAATGACAAATGTAACAGATTGTATACCATTTCTTCAGCAACATACTGTGAAATTAATAATGGTAGCTTTACAATTTTCAGTAAGAAAGGACATGCATGTTGTACATATTATGGAAATATTCATCTGTAAATTTTTTGGCAGAGGAGGACACCATCAGTAAATGAAAAACAAAGCAACAATTTGTAATTACTGCATAATGGTTTATTTTCAAATCCATTATTTTGAGAACAGAACTGTCATGTCTATGTTTCTCGTGGTATGAAGCACAGCGTAGTCAGTATGGTGTGGCTAATTGCAACACGTAAACACATTAATCAAGTAGCAGCTGTATAACTTTCCACTGGAGGGACTTTAAATTATAAATAAGCCAAACATGGTGTGGATTGAAGTAAACCTTCATTCAATTACACAAAAAGAAGAGTCTGAAATTCATTGATAACCAAGGTGTTGTCCGCCCCTGGTAGCTGAGAGGTCAGCACGACGGAATTTTCATACTTACCAGCCCGGGGTTCAATTCCCGGCTGGGTCGGAGATTTTCTCCGCTCAGGAACTGGGTGTTGTGTTGTCCTTACCATCATCCTTTCATCCCTATTGACACGCTAGTTGCCGAAGTGGCGTCTACTTGAAACACTTGCACCAGGCGAACAGTCTACCTGACGGGAGGCCCTAGCCACATGGCATTTCCATTTTTACCAAGATGTTTATCGCTGTTTTATGCTTAATTTTAATTTACTTGTGAAATATGAGTGGGGAAAAAAGTCATAATGTCCGTTTGACAAAACAAAATGGAAATGAATACATTTCTAATAGTGAAGTATTGAGCAGTCAGTAGTATGTAATTGCTTTTTGTGGTTTTCAAAGGGACAGGTTTATTTTGCTTATCTTCGATGTTATTGCCCTAAATAGTATAAATAGTCAGTGTGAATAATCTACAGCCAATTGTATTTTACAATGTACAACCTTAATTAGACCATTTGAAAATTATACAAGCCATTTCTTCAAAAGGTAGAAAAAAAACTTAGTGCCACCCTCAAACCACACATTTAGAGCAATAAATATGCTATCCTTATCAGCTAATTGATAGTAAAGGATGACAACAGCATAAATTCAAAGTAAATAGGAATAAGTACTTGACTAGGCAAAATACGAGTTGCACACATAGGAAAAGAAAATAACTGAAAGAGAACACAAGCCACTTTAGAATATGTGCAATTGCCTTATTATTTACATGAATAATATATGTCTTGCTGAAGTGCTCAGCGTCTGTGTTACTCTGATCAATTATTTGTGCTACTCATTGGTACTATTCTGAAAAGTTACGTTTTTCATTTCACAACAATAATGGAAATTCCTGGATGGTGCAACATGTAAATCAAGGGAAAGCCAGCTATTTACCTACAGTGCAGCAATTCAAGAGCACAGACACATATAACAGGAAAAAGCATTGACACTAGCTTTCGATCTCTTGCTGTTTTTCTAACAAAAGTACATACATTCACACAGAACCACACAGACCCTGAAATGTGCAATCCTGTGCCATAGTAAGACTTTCATTTCAATATTTGTTTGTGTATTCATTACTTCTATCAGCAATGAAACTATAATGAATCAAATAGAAAACTGTGCACTGAGTCTTGGAATTCTCCAAACTCTTATTTTTACAATTGAGCTTAAAATAATGTTAAGACGCTGATGCTGACAAAATTAATATCGCTCATTTTGAAAGCACATTCAAGTGCAGTGCACATTCAAGTGCATTTCCATGAGCTTGACTAATTACATGTGACTGGCTGATACTAGAAAACTATGTAATTAGGAGGAGGTGCAATTGCTGATCGTGAAATGGAAAGTACTGATGACAGAAACATATAAAAGTAGAAAGTACTACCTTACCATTTGGAACTGTTGCTTCATCAGGGAGGAAAGACATGTAAGTTGGGGAATGTTAGAAAGGAGGATCAGACCACTCAGACTCCAGGTTGAGAGTGACCAGCTTGTTTTTGGAATCAGATTGGGCAAAAATAAGGGGACAAGACAGAGTAGGATGTTTCTTTTTTCGAAGTGCCTAAAAGGACTGCCTAAAGAACCTGACACAGCAATTATTGCTGGCAACAAAGAAATCATATGTATAGAATTACTTACTTACCCCAGAAAAAATGGAGTATGCTGATAATCTTGGAGAACTACTACTGATCACCATGGTAATTGACACTGTGGTAGCTGAAGTACTATCTGTCTTAGCATAGGACTTTGAAGAGCATTGCCTGTTCACAGACTGGAAAAAAGAAATCTGGGTCAAAAAATTGTGCTAATATTAACTTTTTACAGTTTTCTAGAGCACATTCTGTGCATCATAAGCACAGTAGCAGAAGTAGTGAACAGATTTTAGAGCATTAGTTATACAGAACTCTCAGCCAGTTTATACTCAGATTGGAAAAATAATGAATCCTACAGAAATATACATTTTCTTTGCTTGGTAGCATCATCATTATACTGACAGAACATTAAAACCTACGAATCAGCCGCAATGTTCTTTTAGTAGACTGATGCTGCTATCAAGTAAACAAAACATTTCTATTTCTGTAGGATTTGTCACAGTATCCATAATTCAACTGAAACTCCTTTGAAAATACAACTCGTAATATTATGCCGATTGTACCAGACTCCAGATCAGTTGCTTCATAGATGTACAAGTTTTAACCTCAGATTGCTTCCATTTTATACAGTCATCAACAAAGAAATATCATTTAATAATTGCTCCATTATAAGTTCTTAGAACATAGTAATGAATGGTAACTGTCATTTAAAAGCAGAAAAGAAATGATGTTCATTGACATTAAAGTTAGGGTGATTTTCATTGAATTATTAATGAGTAGCTATTAATATTAGACTTTTCTGCAGACACTTTAGAAAAGGAAGATGAAATATAAAAGTTTTATGTATTACAGGAATATCACCTCATAGTTTGCTGACAATAATATGTGAACTTAAAGATAATACTTATGTACAGTACGGCTGATTGATGAACAAATGGTCCCATAGTGCTCAGAGCCATTTGAACCATTTTGATGAACAAATGTGAAGTCTTGGAAGAATGGTTATCATCTGTTTGCAAGATGAAAACAGTTTGTGTAATGAGTACCTAAATAACTTGCAAAGGCTAAAAACATGTTCAACAATTTAAATCAGTCCAAGTATTTATTTATTTACATTCTCATATTTTCAGCTCATAGTTAGAGAATCATTATCTGTACATCAGAATATTTATATTAAACTGTAGATTAATTAAATACACATATGATCAAGCTAAATGGCAATCATTAAAACAAAAGTATTTTTCACTGCAGCAAGATGTTTTCTCAAACTTTCAATTTCAGATTTCTCCTCCAAATTCATAAATATTTTGTTGACACCCACCTAGAAAAAAATAAGAGATATCAGAGCTTGCACAGAAAAATTCAAGTGTTCATTTTTCCCACATACTATTAGAGAGTGGGTTGGTAGGGAGATGGTGTGAAAGTGATTTGATGAACCCTCTCTGAGATGTTGTAATGAAAGAGGCCAAGAGCCATTTATTTGCCAATGTGTAATATTTAACTAAACATTGTAATGATGTATTTTAACGATTTACGAGGAGAAATGAATCCAGCGCCACTGACGTGCCTAAGAGACTATAGACTGATTCAACGCACATGTAAAAACATTGATATTAGAGACAGACTCTGAAGAAATTTGAATATTACTAAAAACAAGCGCGCAACCCGTTGTCCACTGCCGGACGATATTACTCTCTTTTTATCTCCTGTATAATACAGACACACCATTACATAGGTGTCATTATAAGATTTGTAATTTGTTTAATCTATTCAGAAATACTGTTATTTTGTTGCATGTGAGACTAGTATGTGTGAAAAACACAGAGTGGTTAATGAATGGACATTTCTACATGATTTATAAACTTTTATGGACATAACAAGTCACCACTCAGGCTCTGTCATTGTTACTGCCATCCAACCATGTCCTGTCTGACGTGTCATTGTGTGGACAGAACAGTTGAGGCCAACTTTAACATACTACTTTTATTCCCCCCCCCCCCCCCCCCTTGTAATATTTTTCAAATTGTGTTGTAAACTGGCTCTTAGGTACATTTTCAGTGTGAGTGATGTCCGGGAATTTCTTAGCCAACTTCACTTCTCAAATCGTACATTGCTCGCACAAAGCCTCACTGTTTCACAATGGTACGCAGCACTTTCTAAATGGGAAAGGGAGCCGTGCAAGTATATGTTGCTTCCCCTTCTCAGTCTGATGCTGAATAATAATAATAATATTTCCTTACATCAGACTCTCCCTGGCACTTATGTGTGAACTGCAGAATGGTCATGTAGATGCAGATATAGATGGTCGAATACTTTTACGTTAAATACTGTGGATTTCATTGACATTATAATGAGAGTAAGGTATGTGTAACAGACTACATTGACGTTACCACTTAATGTATTATCAGTGACTTAAATACTCAAAACTGTCAAGAATGAAAAGGTTCTCAAACCAACACTAATTTGGTGTGTATGAAAATATTCATGATGGATGCGCTAAGCAATAAAATATAGGAACTTCTAAGTAGACCGGAGATGTATTTCCAGCAAAAAAAAAAACAAAAAAAAAAAAAAAAAACCTGTGAGACAAGTGAGCAATATGTTCACATTAGTTATAACACAGATAAACTGAAATAACTGGCCACAAAGTGTGTGATTTCTTACCAATATTATGAAAAGGAAAGTTGCTACTCACCATATAGCAGAGCTGCTGAGTCGCAGATAGGCACAACAAAAAGACTGTCACAAATAAAGTTTTTGGACATTAAGGCCTTTGTCAACAATAGGCACCAGATAGATGCGCACACACACACACACACACACACACACACACACACACACACGCTAAATGTGGTTTCAGTTGCCTGAGACTGCAGTCAAGTGTGTGTGTGTGTGTGTGTGTGTGTGTGTGTGTGTGTGTGTGTGTGGTCTTTTTGTTGTGCCTATCTGTGACTCAGCATCTCCTCTAAATGGTGAGTAGCAACTTTCCTTTTCATTCTGGATTTTTCATTGTTTGGATTTCTTACCAACACTGACAGAAGTTTTAGGTTCTTAAAACTGCCAGTCAAATGAAGGAGGTTCTTTTAGAAAAGTAATTCACTAATTTTCTAGTGTTTCTTAATTATTTTTACACATCAAGGTTATCCCCTTCAAAATAGTTTCCCTCCTGTAGCTGTTCCAGCAGGCTTTTGTCATGACATTTTTAAGGGATGACATTTTGAGACTATTTTGAGTCAGGGAATAAAGAGAAGTAACAGGGATTGAGATTCAATGATTAGCTGTGGTAGGGAGGTGTTGAGTAACTCCAAGAATGACATTCCTTGTCACTCATTTGTTAATAGGGATTATTGTGTTACAAAGAGCATTGTTGAGGTGCAGCACCCCCAGTACATGCAATGCCTGGACAGTGGGCACACCCATGCTACCTTTTTCCTGAGCCTTTCAAGTATGTTATGATAAACTGTTTGTGTGACTCCTGGTGTCGCAGTATTTGAATATGATTCCCTGACTGTAAAAGAAAGTAAAAAAATCCATTTCAATTTAGGTTCTTTCATGTTCATTTTCTTGGGATAGGGAAAGTGTACACGTGTCATATCCGACTTTGGAATTTGAGAATCTGTACCACCATGTATCATGGCAATACTACTAAAGAAATCTGACTCCCTCTGAAGGTGGTCTGAAGATGAACACACGCATTCTACCAACTTTTCTCCTCTCTGTCATTATGTTTTTTGAATCCATGTTTGTGCACTCGTTCTGCATGTCGAAATATTGTACTGAAAATTGATGGACACTTAACACATTCAAATTTAACTTACTACTGATTGTTCTCACCATCAATAAATATCTCATAAAATACTTCACTCCACCCATACATTCTTGAATTTGAATTTCTTCCCAGATGACCTTTGTCTTCTATTAATTGTCAGTCTGCGAAAAATTACTTATGCAGTCTGAAAACTTGTATCCTGGATAGAGAATGTTCCCCATAAACAGCAATCTCACCAAGATTTACAGAAAATTTGATTACACAATGTGTTTCGTATTTTTGTCAGTTCAATTCATGTTAGCAACACATTTAACAAACATAATTTTGCTTCACATACTTGCAAGATGTGAATCTTAGTCTGTAGGAAGTTCAAATTTGTACTGAGTTAAATGCTCAATGCAACCTATCTATCATATTAGCAATAAGGCAACAGCATTGTCAGTTCATGCACACTGTTCCCAGCCTCATTACTTTTCTAAAACCATCATAACCCCTGTATATGTCCTGTATTTTAGTCAAGTTATTACCAATACACTACTAAGAGTCATTTATCATAAGACAGCTGCTGAACAGCTTACAAAAACCATGCAGTCAATGATGTGATTATCCAAATATGATAATCCAGAGATGTATCCAGAAAAATACTGAGATTTTCATGTATATTTATGTTAATCAATTATTAAAGGTTAATTTCTTGAAAACCTGAAGCATGCAGTAAAATTTCTTAACTGTAAAGGAAGAGAAAAACAAATAATTTATAATTATCGACTTACTGTATTCCTTCCAGGATTTTCAGGCAAAACGAGGAAGTATTAATCAAGACTGAACGTAGTAACTTGTTTGGCTTCTCTGTTTGATTTTTGTATTGGCATCTCTGCAAATAAATATTTGTTTGATGTCACTACCAAAGTTCTGATGGGCACAAATAAGAAAAAAGTATCACTGTAGTTTCATTGCATTGCTTGTTCTACAATTAAGCAAAACCATATAAATGGATGAGGAACACTGTGGAATAATTTTTTGTCCTATTAAGTGCTGTCTTCACATTGTCATGGGACAGGATCAGGTGTTAGTGTGAGGAAGAGTGAATAAGGTTGATGGACCACAAGCTATGATCAAGGAAACCAATCACCTAGTCATGATGTTTCTCCTTCTGGCCACTGAAACAAGGTGAAATAATTTTGTCAAATGTCTTTCGAGGACAGAAGTCTATTACTCATGCCTTCCACTCCAGGCCTCACAAGTGTGTAGTGGGCTAGTGAACTACAGAAAACTGTATACTGTATTGTAACTTGCTGTCTCCTATCATGATGACAAAATGTCACAAAACAGATTGTTCTGATTTGCCTTCTGTTTTACATGATGTGGCATGGTTTCAAGCAGACATCTAAAAAATGAGTTTGGCAGAATGAGCAAAACTGGAAAGAGTCAATGGCTAGAAGGTAAGCACAGTGATGTAGAGGCTTGTATGACTATAAGAAACAGAGGTTCTGTGTATAGCAAAATTAAAGAAACATTTGAAGAATATAGAAATAGTTGTATTAAAATCAAAAGCTCAAATGGCTCATCTGTACAAAGCAAACAAGGGAATGCTGAAATGTGCAAGTAACATGCAAGAGAGTTGTACAAAAGAAGGTAGCTTGACAATATTATGGAAATGGAAGAAGATGTTGATGAAGACGAGACAGGAAATGTGATACTGCTTGAGGAATTTGACAGAGTGCTGCAGACATGAGTCAAAACATTTTGTGGACTGAGGATGTAGACTTTGATGAAAATCTTGTGCTGCTGAAAAAGACTATTAAAACTGTCCTGGTAGGATGGAAACATGGGTTCTAGGGCAGTGCATACACACACACACACACACACACACACACACACACACACACACACACACACACACACACAATGAAAGTAGAAAGTAATACAAAATAATGAATAGTAGAATATTTTACTCAACTTTGGTAAATCTGGTTACAGCAGTTGTGGAATGCAAGTTTAGCCCATCTATCCTGTGTTGACTACAGTTCCATGAACACAAGTAAATAATGTTCTCTGAACTAAAATTGGAAGAAAACTAATCTTCTGTCTTCATATAATGTTCAAACAACTGTTCCAAACTAACAGTACTCAACAAGTTTGTTTGTATGGCCATCCTCCACAGCAAGCACAGAAATATTTGTTTTGTAAAGAAAAATGCCTTTTTTTGCTGCAGTGATGCAAAGGAAGGCATTTTTTATTTACAAAACAAATGTAACAGTACTCACTTAAATCGCTAAGGAGGCAGTCTCTGTCCATACATGATAATTCTGTTAACTGTTCTGTTTTTACTGTCTACCTGTCAGCCACAGCTTCTGTCTCACTTTACAACTTGAAGACACAATGAATGTTCTGCAGGAAAGCAATATCAAGACTTGGACTGATTTACAACTTGCAACTGACAATGTTTGCTTGTGCATGTTTACTTAAGCTTGTATCTCTCTTCTTGGTGGTGCTGCTGCTCCAGGGGATGTGGTTCTTGTGGACAGCATTATTGGTTAACGTGCAGTATTGTTCCTGCTGCAGACAGACGTTCACGGTACTTCTGATACCAACTGGCAGAATCTCTTCTTGTATGGTATCTCAGTATACCACAAAACAAAATACCTCGAATAGATGTCATTGAAACAGAACTGTTAACATCTTTTAGATAACCAAACTATTCCACTTTGTGTGCAAGATATATAAGGCAGAAGAAATACCCTTAGCCCTCATGAAGAATATGATAATCCCAATTCCAAGGAAAGCAGGTGCTGACAGATGTGGATATTACCAAAGCATCAGTTTAATGTATTAACACAAAATTGTAAAATCCTCAGGTGTCTGACTGGGTCACATCCTAAGTTTTCCATGACATTTTGGCAAAAAGACTTGTTATCACCTTTGAGGTGGGTCCTGATGACTGCTGTTCTACCCGGGTCAGTGTCCTATATATGTTGGGTGTTATGCTCTCAACCATTCCGTTCCTGTCACTATCTCTGCAGCTGCCTTGTTGGGTGGTGAAGGTGGTAATGCCTGGTTGCAGATTCGGGTCTTCAGTCTTTGTTCTATAGCTGTTCTGTAGCTGGCCATACAGGAATGGCCACCAGGTGCAGACCTCACTGCACATAAATGTTTTTCCTTTTTCCTGCTCAGTTGGGTTTCCACATCTGACTCAGCTGTAGGCCACTATCTTTGTTAATTGGGCCATCTTGGATCCTAATTTCAGTGGCCTCTTTAATCAAGCATTCCTGAGAGAAAGAAGAATGCCTATGAATTGTAGTCTTGTTGCAGTCTATAGCATAGCCAGTTTTTTCTCTATGTTTGGCCATTGCTGATTTGGTAGCCTGGCATAATTCAGTGTGATGTCTCTGCTACTGACACCTCTCTTCTATCATGACTACAGTTTCCTCTATATATGGCTTGCATTTGATACACCCCTGGTTTTCATTGGCCTTACTTAACCTAGTAGAGTCAACATCTTATATTGTGGGCAAAATACACATCTGACATTGTGTTACTGCACTGACTTCTCTGTTGCCTACAATTGAGATGTATTCTAATGATTTGTGCTTCTCTTTTTCTTCTTGCTGTTATTTATGTATAACTTGCCTAAATGCATGTCTTATCTGCCTGTTGCTATACCCATTTCTTAAGAATGTTATCACTGGGTGCTTCAGTTCAGTTGGAAGACTGTCTGTGATGCACATGGAAATCCACCCAGTGATCAAGTGTGGGTAAAATGCCTTTACACTGGAAGTTGATGTGACTACTTGAGGTATGTTGATACAGGCAAGTCTTTGTAAACTTTCTCAATACACTGTGCTCCAGCTTTACATCAGGTTTATGTTTCATCAGGGTGTCAAGAAAAGGGAGAATGTGTAATGCCAGATTTGTTTTGATTGGTGTGGAATTTAGGAAGTGTTTTGAAATCAGAAATGAAATGTTTGCAAAAAAAGACCACATCACATTGATGACAGCAAGAGAATACTTAAGTCATGAAAACCCAAGTTTTGGAGTTAATGAACTAGAATCAAATTCTCCTGCTTCATCCAATTCCTTGAACTGATTAAATACCTATTGTCTTCATGAAAATGACTCATCAAATCCAGAAGTCATTGTTGAATAGTTGAAACAATTGGTGCCAGAAGATCATATTAATGTTCAGTTTCAATGCAATGAAATGGTTTTTTTTTTCATAATGTGGGGCCACAGTCATAATCTATTTCTTTAAACAAACAAAAAAACAGTCTATTGGCAGTACTGACTTTAAAGCAATGAAATGATTTGCTTGATAATATCAGTGATAATCAGATTTCATGAAGAGCATTAGATTGCAGGTTCGACTTGCAGAAATGAAAATGCATGAACAACAGAAATCATTGCATCACCAAACCAGCCACTTCCAATGAATGTAACAGGCTGAAACATTAATGCAAGCTTTATGCATTATTAGTTAAGAGAATCACTCAGATTACTAAAAAAATAAAAACATGGTTAAGTTCAAATTTTATAGTATTAAAGTAAGATTACTGCATATAGAAGATACATAACCTTATAGCTTGGCAGAACAATAGGGGTTAGCTTTTTCTTAAAAAAAAAAAATCATCAGAAGAGGGTATCAATTCATAATGTGCAAATAAATTCTGGTTCACGTCATCTCTGAGGCAGCAAAATATAATGATTCACTACACTGTCCCCTTGAACAGTAAAGACAATGTTTTTGGGAGCACCATACAACATTACAGCATTTAGGGGCTCAGTGTTTGACTCGGTGTAACAATATAAAAAATTACATGCACTATGGGATCAAAAGTGTCTGGACACCTGGCTGAAAATTACTTACAAGTTCGTGGTGCTCTCCATCGGTAATGCTGGAATTCCATATGGTGCTGGCCCACCTTTAGCCTTGATGACAGCTTCCACTCTCACAGGCATACATTCAACCAGATGCTGGAAGGTTTCTTGGGAAATGCCAGTCCATTCTGCACTGAGGAGAGGTATCAATGTCAGTTGGTGAGGCCTGGCATGAAGTCAGCATTCCAAAACATTCCAAAGGTGTTCCATAGGATTCATGTCAGGACTCTGAGTGGGCCAGTCCATTACAGGGATGCTATTGTCATGTAACCTCTCCGACACAGGCTGTACATTATGAACAGGTGCTTGATCATGTTGACAGAGGTAATCGCCATCCCCGAATTGCTCTTCAATAGTGGGAAGCAAGAAGGTGCTTAAAACATCAATGTAGGCCTATGCTGTGATAGTGCCACACAAAACAACAAGGGGAGCAAGCTTCCTCCATGAAAAACATGACTACACAATAACACCACTTGCTGCAAATTTTACTGTTGGCACTACACAAGCTGGTAGATGACAGTCACCTGGCATTTGCCATACCCACATCCCACCATTGGATTGCCACAGTGTGGATCATGATTTGTCACTCCACACAACGTTTTTCTCCTGTTCAATCATCCAATGTTTATGCTCCTAACACCGAGTGAGGCGTCCTTTGGCATTTACCGGTGTGATGTGTGGCTTAGGAGCAGCCACTTGACCATGAAATCCAAGTTTTCTCACCTCCTGCCTAACTGTCATAGTACTTGCAGTGGATCCTGATGCAGTTTGGAATTCCTGTGTTACAATCTGGATACATATCTGACTATTACGTGTTATGACCCTCTTCAACTATTGGCAGTCTCTGTCAGTCAAAAGATGAGGTCGGCCTGTACACTTTTGTGCTGTATGTGTCCCTTAACATTTCACTTCACTATCAGAATGGAAACAGTGGACCTAGGGATGTTTAGGAGTGTGTATATCTTGCATACAGATGTGTGACACAAGTGACACCCAATCACCTGACCACGTTCGAAGTCCGTGAGTTCTGTGGAGTGCCCTATTCTGCTCTCTCATGATTTCTAATGACTATTGAGGTCACTGATATGGAGTACCTCGCAGAAGGTGGCAGCACAATGCACCTAATATGAAAAACATATGTTTCTAAGGGTGTCTGGATACTTTTGATCACATAGTGTAGTTGCAGTTAATTGAATATAAAACAGATTCACTAGATAGTGGTTTGTTTTAGATAAAGAATGATTCACAGTAAGCAGTTACAGCTGATTAATATGAAAGAACTGATTTGTGTCATGACATTTAGGGAAGCTGGTCATAACAGATTGCTTCAAGTTTTGATAATGAAATATTAGATGTCATGACTTAGTGTTAAAGTCAGGAATTAAGGTAAGCTTGCTCAGATCACATCCCTTAAGAGAGAGTTACAGTATTTGATAGGGTTATTTAAATAAAACATTTTGTTTTGTGTATACTGAATCTTTATTTTTAAGTTATCAGCCAGCTTCCACACAAAATATAAAACTCTTTTCTCAAAATGGGTTTTCAGCATTTTTTTTTTAATCTGTCCCTTTGGTACCATTAAGGGGCCTAATTTTTCTAATCCATACTCCCTATAACCTAAGTTGCAATTGGGATATGAAGTCAGCAACAGCATAATAAATATATGGGATAACGTAACAAAATGTCACAATAACAAATTGCAAACAGAAAACATAATGTTACATCCACAGTTACAAATAAATAAATTACACATAGAAAACATAATTTAAGTTCTTAACAAATTAAACTGCTTAAATTGGAATATTGAAAATCAGTTGGTTGAACACAGATATCACAGAAATATTTCTTAGTTTTACTTTCCATGCCAGCACATAGGTCATGTACCCAATCTTAACATTTCATACACTGAATCATGTCTTCTTCTGACCTCCGTTGCAGAGATGACATCCATAACCAAGTCACTCTGTCCTTTATTTTTTTATTCTTATTGAAATTTACATTTATCTGTCACTTTTTTGTAGGTTTGTGTACGGGTTTCTTCTTTTATTAGCCTCTTCTTTGGTTTCTGTTTCCTTCCTATAAGGACTTGATGATAATTCCATTGTTGGTTTAGGTTGTTTCATATTTTTCTTGATAAGCGTTGTTATATGTGGGATACAAGATAAATTTTAATTTTGGCAACTGTTGCAATATTGTTAATCAGATTCAAATCCCTGAGACGTTGTACAAGGTCCAAACTGATCATTGAGTGGTGTTGTAACTTTAGGTGGCCTTCCAGATTTTAGTGTTGTTGCTTCAATTCCATCTGCTAATTCTTGGTCTGATTGATCAACAGTAGTAGCTACAAAATTCTCTTCTTCAACAACATTTATATACATGGCCACAAGAATGTTCCCTTGTTTGTGTGGTGCAGACTGATGTGGGTTACACATAACCCAGGAGTTCTGCAGTGTTAGTTTATTTTATGATGCTGCCAGGATTTGTTGGTTCATTTTAGTTGTTTTTTAGTGTTTTGAATAATGATCTGTTCAATTGCTGTACAGTCAGTTGGAGTAACTTTGTACCATTTTTGTTATCTTTTTTTTTGAAAATACGGGACACAAAATAAATTAAACATCACAGCAGACATTGTAAAATTTTACATCTTTAAATACTGAGTGCTTGGAAAAGTGAAAATGTATACTAATTATGACCTGTTAGAGTAAAATTTCATTTCAGCATAACTTTAAACATCTTAAAAGACAAAGAATTTTTCGTGTATTTAATGCTCTGGGCAAATTTGGATGGTGCCAGAAGGAAATCAGTTGTGAATAAAAAGTAAAAACAAACAGTGTTAATTCAGTACTCGTACTGCAGGTTTACTTTGAAATATCAAGATATTTCTATCGACCTGTGATTTTTCAACTTAAATCACAGTCATCAGAAGCTCTCTACACAACCAACTCAATTAAAGGATAATCATAAGCCTAAGAGCTTGTAGGAAGTTGGAAAGGCAGCTGAAATACTAACTGGAAATCACAGAGGTAATAAAACAATTACTTTGAGTACAAGATAATACAAGTAGATGGAGCTGAAGCTATTTGAAACAAATGTGGTAAGTGGTACAAAGATACCCTGACTGGTAAAAAGTTACCCTGACTGAATGCAGGTGGCGATTCATGTGAACAGGAAATGATAGGTAAATTTACCATAATTGCAAGCCAACAGAATTGCCTCTACATTTTGGGTATATGTGCTGTGTCCATCCAGTAACAGCAAAATTTGTTTCTGATCCCTTTTTTCTATTTTTGTACATTTTATGAAATGTGATAGTCATTGGACAAACACATCTGATGTTATCCATCCATTTGTTAAGCATCCAAATGCTGTGTTTGGTGGAGCTACCCTTTCTAAGACATTATTCATTCTGCTGCACTTCAATATTAACATTGGAGGTATGAATTTGCCTGCTACATTCATTGCAAATACACGTCACTGTAAGTTTCCTTTCTCCACTTGTGATTGTGCCCACCTGGTGTCTGCCTTTTCAGGCATCTAGTAATTCTCCATATTTATCAAAAACCTCATGAACATGCTCTTTATTAAACTCCTTCCTTTGTGCCATCGATATTGTTTTGGGAACTCACAAAGACAAAGTGGGATGATCTTTCATACACCTGTAAAACTATATTTTACTGGCTATCTTTTTTTCTTTATCGAAGCAATGCAGTACATGATATTTCTGAGTGAATTGGTAGACATGTTTTCTTAATTCAGTAATAGTTACTTAAAAGAAACTAGATTCTAAATTTATTATATGCTATGCTCATTTGTCTTCCATCTCGGCTGTCATATCGTTAGGTCTTCCAAATTTTGATGTTCTACAAACCCTTAAAATGATGATGCAGTGTAGGCTTTGGTATATTATATCTTCTATGTGCTTCATTAAAAACGATTTCACCAATCCGATGTTTCAGTAAAGCTTCATCCATATATTACTGATTCCACTTGTACACTCTCTTGTCACAGTAATCAGCTGAAATAAACAATTTTTATTTGGTATGTAATTTCCATCAGTGCCTAAGCCATACCAGTATGATTAATGAATGCATCACGGGCACAACTAAGAGAGTGAGACCTCTACCATTTCAAACCGGAACTACAATCATAACTTCAAAGTTTTCTACCATCTGATTATGCTTAAATGAGTCACAGAGCAACGCAAAAATAGATATGATATAAAGCAATTACTTCATCATCATATTCTTCTCTGAAAATGGTACATTCAAGTAAGAGAGCGTAATAAAAACAGCCAAAAATTATACTTGGTAACTATTTTTCTGTCATGACAGCCAGTGGTCTATTCACTTCTTTCTGATTACTTGCTGTTACATTTATAAATATGGGATCAGATATTACTGTAGTACGACTTGGGTTGTGGTACGACTAACACAACCTTACGCTACAGCAATGCTCAAGACTGTTTAGGTGAATATTTGTAGTCAACAGAAAATCTGGAAAAGCTTTGACAGTGCTTTCATATGTTAACACTTTACAGAGTTATAGATGTAATGCAGCATTTAACAGTGAGAACAGTACAGAGTAGATACTAACTCTGTTGAGTATGGTTCTTGATAAGACAGAGTATTATAATTTAGATGCAGTGCTCAGTAAAATTATCATTTAGTATATTTTACAGTTTCAGTTTGTATGTCTCAAATTAATCATAAAATCTTTCATATGATGCAATCAACAAATATACACATTAAACAGATAGATAATTTTTCTCATTATTATTTTTTCTTTTCCATTGTTTCTTGCAGATAGCATCATACAAGCAACATATAAACATTGGATAGGTGCAGTGAAATAACAATTATGGTTTGTGTTTCATTACAGTACGTGTAAAAATCAGGGGATTCTGGATGGTGGTGATGGTTCAGTGGTTTTGCTGGGCTGACAGTGAGTGACGGACCAAAGGAGACATTGTAGGTGGCATTATCAATCATCTTTGGGACCTGTCTCTGTAGTCAGAATCCAGACAGAGGTTGATGCACAGCAAACAGGAAGGTCTTGTCATTATAGCTCGTGTTGTACCCCATGATGCCATCAGACAGTGCATCGTCATCAGGCTACCATCCAACAGTTTTACAACATTATTACTACAGTGTAAGGTAGTGAAAGAAACTTCTTTGTTAACATACAAGTGAAATATATTACATAAACAGAAATGTATAAGGATAATTAAATGCAGGGCTTTATAAATTAGTTATACAAAAGTAATCTTTAATAGGGAAAAGTGTAAACAACTTACAGAAATGTTTTATGTAGCACTGAATGCAATATATCTACAATTTTATTCTCTCCTGTCACTGTTAGTTCCTGACATTCCTGCTAGACTGAATACATGAATGAGTTATTTCAACAGTCATCACAGAGTCATATAACAGTGCAGAGCATAAGCAGTGTTATTTATGGTTTCATGAACACAAATCCACTACTATAGTTGAGAGAAAATTCAGGACCAAACATCACAAGCTACCACCTCAAAAACAAACTATTATTAATTGTTACAATCATGTCACTGAAACTGGAAGTTATCATATAGGGCACCAGGTCAGTGTCGGGCAGCTGTCTCTGATGCAGCAATTGGACAAGTTTGGCAGTCTTACATCAATAGTCCGGGTAAATCAATGAGAGTCAGCTTAGGGTTACAGTGTGGAAGGTATTATGGAAATTCCTGTCATTAAAACCCTACAAACTGGAACTGTTGCAAGCTTTAAGAGAAAATGACAAAGAAAAACAGGCTGAGTTCTGTGTTTATTTATCAAAATGCAAACTTAAGGTGATTTTCTTAATAAAACTGTATTCAGGACCTTTGCCTTTCACGGGCAAGTGCTCTACCATCTGAGCTACCGAAGCACGACTCACGCCCGGTACTCACAGCTTCACTTCTGCCAGTATCTCGTCTCCTACCTTCCAAACTTTACAGAAGCTCTCCTGCGAACCTTGCAGAACTAGCACTCCTGAAAGAAAGGATATAGCGGAGACATGGCTTAGCCACAGCCTGGGGGATGTTTCCAGAATGAGATTTTCGCTCTGCAGCGGAGTGTGTGCTGATATGAAACTTCTGTAAAGTTTAGAAGGTAGGAGACGAGATACTGGCAGAAGTGAAGCTGTGAGTACCGGGCGTGAGTCATGCTTCGGTAGCTCAGATGGTAGACCACTTGCCCGCGAAAGGCAAAGGTCCCGAGTTCGAGTCTCAGTCGGGCACACAGTTTTAATATGCCAGGAAGTTCCATATCAGTGCATACTCTGCTGCAGAGTGAAAATCTCATTCTGGAAACAACAGTAGTTGTCGAAACCAGTATTATTTTTCAAATTTTGGACAAGTGAATATTATCTTGGATGCTTTTCTGAAAACTTTCATACAATTTTATACATAGTAAGTTATATTTCAAGCTAAAATTTATGAAAATGAATTAATTTATAAAATGTTTTAGTTTTGATATTATAACTGATAAGTACTAGTTCTGAATGTACAGTTAAATTTTTTTTGAAACATTTGAAATTATGAACTATTGGCACACTTAAAATTTCTGTTATTAATTACACAATACTGCACTGGTTACTATATTTATTTCTGGATTCATTTATGACATAATAATCAAAATTAATAGAAATTCATTTGTAACTCTTTGGAATATGATTATTTCCACACAGTGAGAGAGCCATAGGCATACCTCTGATGTGATCAGACATATTTTTATATTTTTTGCAAATAATGTAATTTTGGCTTTGTTAATGAGAAAAAAACCAAAAGACTGTGTGAGATACTAAAATGTGAGAAAACATATTTACGTAAAACAAAAATTCTGCAGCAATGATCTTCAAATTTATTTAGATCAATTCAACCATGAGGATCTAAAATGTGACATTTTCAGCATCAAGAATCAGATACCTAGACAAGGAGAACTGGAGCCAACTCTATATGATAAGCTAAGTAAACTAGAAAGTTTATTGTAATCTTCGCTCTTCTCATATCTTCATAAAAGACTAATGAGGACAATAATCAAATAATGGAAAATACGTGGTGGAATGTAACAATATTATGAGGAGGAATGTTGCTGCTCACGATATAGCAGAGATGCTGAGTCACAGACAGGCACAACAAAAAGACTTTCATGATCGGTAGTCATGGAGCACAGACATGTTTTCTGACATGGTCAGTACTAATTAAGAAATTAATTAGCAATTTTTGGACATTAATTGAGAACTAGTTTGATAGTAAATATGCAAACACATAGTTCATTATTTTATTTGTCTTCTGAGAAAGTGTGAAAAATGGTAATTACACTCAAGTTAAAAAAATAATAATATTAAAAAAATAAACTGAACACCTTGAATGACTCGAGATAGGACATTCATATTCACAGGACATGTACATTAGTATTTTCTGCAGAAATGATTAACATTTGAACCATGTCAGTGTGTGGGTTCAAGGTCAATATTGATATCAGTGTGGAACACAGTAAATTATGCCTGTGGCTCTTGTCACCATAAACCGAAAGTAATGGATCAGTGTGACTTGAACAGATGTGCAGGATGCCTCACAGATGAATGCATGAACTGTACCATAAAATCAGTGAGTTTGAAGGAGGGTACATAACTGGCATCAGAGAATGTCATACATCCATCTTGGAAATTGCTGCTCATGTGGGGCGAGGTGTTTAGCTAGCGCAACAGGTGTATGCTGAACGGTTCATGGAAGGCTGTACTCCTCCCCCCCCCCCCCCCCTAAGGGATCAGCACTTTAAATGACTGACATTTATAGGGCAGATCAGCATTCTACTCGGTTCTGGCACAACAGTGGAACAGTGAAACACATCAGACACTATCAGGGTGATAGTCTGTTGCCACTTATTGTGGCATGAGTTATGTATGCATCATCCAAAATCTAGAGGACAATGGTGTGTGGAATGATGTCACTGGGAACAGGAAATGCATCAGATAGTGTTTTCAGACAAATCCGGGTTCTGTTTGTTTGAAAATGATGGCCAAATTTTGGTTCACCACAGGCAGGGTGAGCGGCATCACAGTGACTGCATTGACACTAGACACACAGCACCAACTCAAAACCTTACGGTGCAGGGTGCTATTGAGTACAACCACAAATCACAGCTGATGTGTGTCCAGGGCACAGTGACAAACATGACCTACGTGAGTGATACCTTGCAATCTGTAGCCATACCCTTTTTGCACAACACCCCAGACACCATTTTTCAGCAAGAAAATGCATGACCACATGTTGCTGCACGACCACATGCCTTCTTGGTGTCACAAGATGTCACCTTTTGCTCTGGCCCCATATGTGGAATATGGTAAAATGATGGGGGCAGTGCTATGATCCAATGCTAACCACGACAGATTAACTTTGGAACATGGTGAGCACAGAGTGGATTGCTATACCACAGGATACCATTCACACCTTATACACATTGATGCCATCATGCATGGAACAAGTTATCAGGGCTGATGGTGGATGCTGTACCTACTAGGCAACAGGGCACATACAGAAACGAGGTGACTGAAATGCTAACCATTTCTGCAGAACAAACTAATACACATGTCCTGTGAATATGAAGGTCCTATCTCTAGTTATTCAACATGTTCTGTTTTTTTCTAAAGATGAGTGTGCTTATGATTCATACAGTTCACCATAATTGTGCAGTTTCTCATGTTGTGTTGATAAAAAGTGAGTGGCATCCTCTTTAAACATTCCAGTTCAAACTTTTATTATTTACACAATGCCATTTCCTTGCTAACAGCTTACAACAGCCTCAAGATAATAGATTCATGACCTAGGCACTGTTTTCTGCACAGGAAACAACAGCTACAGAAGATTGCAGGTTGGTGAACATTACTCAGAACTTAGTTTGATGACTCTATGATTATCACCCATGGAGAGTGAAATGAGACATGAAGATGACAGTAGATTTGTTTAATTAACTTCTTTATTCCAGCCCTCAGCTATAGTACATCAGGAACAGCTTGGTGGAGGCTTCCAGTTGCCTCTCATGGAAAGCAATAGATGCCTGGCATTGCTGACAGTGAAAAGAGTAGGGTTGAGCGGGATGTCACTTGAATGACACTGTCAGTGATGTCTGGAAGCAACTGTGATACTGGCAGAGCTGACAGTACCATGGGAGTGGCTGTGAGCTCCCTTCAGTGAACAGGCAGCTCTCTGTTCCAGTGGTGGCTCTCTTGACTCAGGGCAGGCTGTCCTGTTCTGTGGTCGAATAGCAGACCCCATACTGCATTCCAGGCCATCACTATGAGTGTCACAGGCATATGGCATCGGCTGTGACACTGAGACAAGAATATTTTAGTACATGAATGGCTGAGTACATATACACTCAAGAGTATGTTCATTTAGGGCTTGAGGAACATACTCTAAAGACTTCCATGGTGGCAAGTGAGGAAAGGCTTCCATCCTTCTGCTAGCATACTGCAGCATCAGCTGTTGCTACACCACACCCAGCTGCCTCTGCTTTGCAATACCTGTCAGCTGTGTTTTGTTTCACAATGATTCTTGCCTGCTTGTTACTGGTTCTGTTGCAACTCACTTCCACTCTGATGTACTTTTTTTGACTGAATTTGGTTAATATACTACATTACACTCCCCTCTTTTTTATCAAGACCTGGTACCTTGGGTTGACCAAACTAGATAATCCTTCACACCAGAGTTCCTGGTGACCGGCCCTCCTCGCCCTGCTTTGCTTCTTAAGAATTGTTCTAACTATTGATTCCTTAACCCTATTGCTTAATCTTACACATTTCTACAGGGTCTCTTGCCCTTCTCCTTAACTCAAACACAATGGAACTTACTTCAGTACTAGGCTTCTTGCACGATAACCTCTAACTCTCTATTCCAAACTTATAAGCTAAAAGGAATCAGTTATCCTTAACACTACCCACTTGTGCATTCATCTTCCTTCTGCTGCTCTTATGCTCAGGGTATCCAATCCACTGGAATCTGAATCTGAATGATGGCTAGGTCCAAACTCAGACTTTTGCTTCATTGGCTATGTACCAAAACAAGGACTACATTCAGCAGAACAAGTGCCACTGTGGTGGTTGGTATGACAATGGTCAGTGTTATCTCATTCTGGTACTGATTTTTCCAACAAAAATTTACTTGCTGTATGCAATAAGGTTTACAGTGAGACTCATCCCCCATGCTGGCTCAGAAGTGTTTGTATAGACTGCATTAATTTGGGCTCTAGAGTTTGATTTAAGCTGGTGAGATTTGTGGCAGGTAGAAGTTCCATGGGCTACTCTGGCCATTACAAACAAGGCTGTGAAATATTCAGGTGAGTTATCCCTGAAATCATGGAGGGCAGCTGGAAAGTAGGTCCCATTGTTTCACATGCTGTTCTATTTAATAACAAGTTACTCCCATTTAATTCTATCCTCTTTGCTGACATAAGCTTCCCCTGATCAAAACAACTAGCCACTACTGCCATCTTATCAAATGTAGAGTACAACCACTGCACCTTGACCTGCCAAAGTTACAATTCCAGCTCAATTACTTCTTTATTGCATTTTATTACCTCCTTTTGTCCCATTAGCAATTTCACAGCACAGGGATTCTACCTTTCTCTTATTACCATATTCAGACAGACTGCGATGTCCCCTTGGTAGCATTTTTGTAACTTTACTTCCCCCATTTCTACATATCTTGTCTTGTCTTTTGCAATTAATAATAGTTGCTGTGTTTTTACTCTTACAAATCTCTTCAATATCCCCCACTTGACAGGATATGCTTGAACTATGCAGCGCTTGTAATGTGATTATTTTGCTGTTCCTGGTATAGAAATGGAAACTTTTCTTCTGTTAGTTCTCACTGATACTGTGGTTCTCTTGAAATAAAAAGGTAAGTTTTTGTGCTCAGGTTCTAATACCAACCCCAGCTCTGGCGGTAGTTCCTTCTGCAGTTTCTTTAGACCCTCTAAATACTGCTCTGGTGCCAACAAGTTTACCTCCACTGATCTCTTAAAGCCTGCTGAATAGCCTCCTGTAGTTCTGTTACTTCCCATCATACTTCCCAAACAATAACTTCTGCAGACTGCAACCATTCTGCCATTACTACTTCCCTATTTAAGACTTCTATTTCAGTTTGTAGTTCCCTGATATTCTGATTAACTGCATCTTCTGCACCTCTGGCATACTGCATTACTTCTCGAGTCAGTTGTTGTGGTAGTCAATATTATTTTCATAAGCCCGCCTCCAGCATCAATCCAACCCCTCTTCCTTTGTGTATGTCAAATAACCTTCAGAGCCAGGGTCATCTCACTTCTTAATTTCTCATGCTCCATGTATTCTCACACATAGCCTGGCACTTTCTTTGAGTATCCCATGCTTTTCCACTCCCTAACCGAATCTGTTGAATGATGCTTCCAATCTTCTCAACTTCCTTGAGCTGAATATCACCCTGGCATCTCCCTTGAGCTGAATATCACCCATATGACCCAGTGATGACTGGCAATCACTACATCTACCTGCTTAGTGAACCGCACTCTCCCTTCCAGGTGTTTGTTCTATAACACTTCCACCCCAATAAAGGCCATTTGTCCTGCTATGAACTGCATCATCTTGCTTTCTCTGCACCTCTCCTATGGGCAAGAGTACCTATTACTTTCCTCCCCCTTAAATTCATTGGTGCTCCACAGCTGCTTATACTAATTACACTAAATGTACACTTAAAAAAAAATTATCTCTTATGCCTTAATCCATAAGGATTCCTCCTTACCATTTCCCTCATTCGCTCACAACCTCTTGTTTTTTTGATACATTTCTCCTTTCTCCTCATCCTCCCTTTCTGGTCTGCATCTCCTATACCTGGAATAATTTCCAGACTCACTTAAAAAGTTTTCAAATGCCCTACATGCACAACTGTCATTCTTGTCAGCAATTGAATCTTGACATTTAATGGATATGTAGTCTCTACCACTCGGTATCATCCCTGATAGTTTGCAAAAAACTTCTTTGTCTTTCCCTTCAGCATCTACGAAGTTGATAGCATCACCCACTGTTCAACCTTATACTATGGCATTCTTGTCATATGGCCAAGTGCTTCTTCCTGTTTCTCCAATACTTACGTATTTGCCCTATGTACTCTATGCCAGATTTCCCTAGTTACTCTGACAAATTCCTTAATAGACTCTCTAGTCACCTCTTTCTTAATTTTCAATATGTCAAATGGTGATGGCATTTTATGACCATACACTACTTCATATGGTAACAATCCTGTATTCTTATGCTGTTTTGACCTGTAGACAGAGACAACCTACTTAAATAGTCGTTCCAGTTGGCATGATGTGACTCAACATAGTATGCAAGCATCTAACCAATTGTCCTATACACTCTTTCAGTTCTTCCATTGGCTTGCGGATGGAAAGGACTCATACTTAACTTCTTCATATTCAGTAACTCACAAAATTCCTTGAACAGAGCTGACATGATGTTCTTTCAGGCACTCCAAACTTCACTATCCAGTTATTCAGTAGTGCTTGTGCCACTGTTGCTGCCTGCTGGTTTGGCATCATGACCATTTCAACATGTCTTGAGAAATAATCTTTGATTGTGAGTACATAATTATTCCTTGCATGTGTTTTACTGAATGGACCTAAAACCTCAATTCCCATAAATTTGAATGGAGCTAATGCTTCAGGTAACCTCTGCAATGGCACTCTTGTACTCTTGTTAGACACAAATATGTTCTCTGTGGACACTGTATGTAATTCGCCACATATGGCTCATGTCTGTCTCCCTATTCCTCCACCAATACCTTTCTGCTACTCTTCTGTTGGTAGATCTGCAATCTCCATGACCTGCTAATATGTGATCGTGAGCTTCTTGCAGCACTGTTTTCTTATCTTCATTGGTACCATTACCCATAACCTCAACTTTATTTCTCTGCATAGGAACACATCCTGCACACAAAACTGTCACTGTTTAAAATACTGGTTATATTTTTCATCTGCTCTCTGTGCAGTTTGCCATTCCTTTTGCTCATTGCACCCAATGTGGAATACTGCTACTTTTCTACTTAAGCCATCAGCATTTTTGTGCTTCTTCCCAGGTTTGTGCATGACTTTTAAATCAAATTCCCTTAGTCTTGCTGTCCATGGTGTCAACCTACTGGAAGGATCCTTTAACCCTGTGGTGACTATCAACCAAGTCGCGTGTAATATCTTTGTTTCGCCAAGCTCTTTGCAGCAGTCTGTGGCCACACGTGAAAGTGTACACATGTGGACAGAGAATCACGAATGTATCTACTGTATATGTGTGCTTCTGAGTAATAAAATAGTGTTTATTACATGTGGTATAGTGTGCATCATTGGATTCGGCAGTCCTGCAACACTAAAACCCATAACCACAACAGCCATTTTAATGCCGCATGATCTGTTATTACTCTAAACTCTTTACCATACAGATGACATTTGAAATATGTGATTCCATAAATAAATCTTAACATTTCTTTCCCCATTGTGGAATAATTTCTTTCTCCAGAAATTAGTTGTCTTGATGCATAAGCTAATGAATGTTCTATGCCTTCTACCTCTCATGCCAACACACTGCCAAGAGTATGGTTTACTGCATCACATGATAAAACAAATTCTCTATCAAAATCCATAAACCAGAAATACCAACATTGGACTCAGTGTCAAAGCTTCTTTTAGCTCTTCAAAAGCATGCTGGCATTCTTCTGACCACAGAAATTTAGTACCCTTTTTTAACAATTGTGCCAATGGTCTGGCAATGTTCACAAATCTTTTTATGAACCAATGCTAATAGTTTGTGACTACTAAGAATGTTTGCAAGTCCTTTACAGATTTTGGTACAGGAAATTCATGTATAGTTCTTATTAATCTTGGGTCTGTCTTAACAAAATCTTTACCTATGATATGACCTAGTTATGCTACCTCTTCCATCGCAAAATTACACTTTTCTGTACTCAGTATTACCTTTTATGCCTTTAACCTGAGGAATACTTTCCTGAATTACTGCATATGCTGTTCCATATCACACCCTTGAAGGATTATGTCATTGAGATACACTAAGCTTTGCTACGGTTTTAAACGTCTGTGTACTCTGTCCAACAATCTCTGAAAAGTTTCAGGTGCATCTTTTAGTTCAAATGGCATTCGCACCCGGGTTCCCGGGTTCGATTCCCGGTGGGAGTCAGGGATTTTCTCTGCCTTGTGATGACTGGGTGTTGTGTGATGTCCTTAGGTTGGTTAGGTTTAAGTAGTTCTAAGTTCTAGGGGACTGATGACCATAGATGTTAAGTCCCATAGTGCTCAGAGCCATTTGAACCAAATGGCATTCCTCTGAGCTGGTAGTGTCCCCAGGATGCCAAAAACACTGTTTTGTGTCGATCCTGCTGTGCAACGTCTACCTGGTGATAACCACTCTTCGAATCCATTGTTGAAAAATATTTGCATTGCCCTAAATGGTCCAAGGTTTCTGTGATGTTTGGCAAAGGGTAGGAGTGTGTTCTCAAATGTTGTTCTCATTTAGATGTCTATAATCATAAGAAAACTTATATTTTTGTGTTCCATCTGTTTATTTTTTGTCATCATGACTTTTCCTGCCCCCCGCCCCCCATGCACTATTACTCTCTTCAGTTATTCCATCTTTCAACTGTTGATCAACAAATTCCTCCAAAATTGGCTGCAAGTAACTAAATATTCTATAAGGTTTGTGGTAGACTGGTGACTCATTTCCAATTGGTACATGGTGATGTGTAATATGTGTAGCTAGTAATGGCCCTTTTGGAAAAAATAAGTCCTTAAATTTCAAAAGTAATTTTTCCACCCGTTCCGTATTGCTTCCCTCTTGGTACTTTACTTTTCCTCATAATGCAGTTTCAGTGGCATCTGGCAACTGTCCATGGCTGACACCCCTCATGTCCTATTCTTCTTCCTTCAGTAATCCATATTAGCAATTAACAACCCCTTTGTTAACTCTATACACTCTATGGTAATATTATCTGTAGAAACAAGTACCTTATTTTCATCATTTATTTCTTGAACACATATAATACCTCTTTTAACTATGGATCCCACCTGATCTAATATTTCATTCTCTTCTAATGGTTCCATCATACACTAAATTCCTACTGGCAAGCTAGACTCAACACTAACTCTGAGTTCCTAGTACCCTTAGGTACACAGTCAGGCAGATCAAGCGGTAGTGTGATCATTTGCAGTTCAATTGGTTCATCTTTCGTTACAGACTCCCCTAATGACATTGCTACACTGGCAATGGCCTCACCTAACTGAAACATTTTTCCATCAAGTTCCGCCCTACGTTGCCAAAGATCGATTATTGCACAATGCTAATATAAGAAATTTAATCCTAGAATCATGTCGTAGTTCTCACTCATATGTGGCACAATCTCTACACATGGTTTAAATTGAACTATATCCAGCAAAAGTCTATGTCCACTGCTCCTAACAGTGTGATATCTTTATCCCCCACTCCACACAATATGTACCATGATGGGTCTTATTGAATACATTTCAACATATCACTACTGGAAACTGACACACGCTGCTCTGTGTCCAATAATCTCCTGTAACCCTTTTTTCTACTGTTCCTGTTATCACACAATAGACCTCTGTGTATGATTTTATAGCATCCAATCTTACTGGGAATGACTATAGATGGACCTGGGGTTCCCGTTGGCATTTAACCCCTTATTCTTCCCCTTGCCTCTACATCGAAAACTCTTACTCCCTCTTACTTTATTCACATCATCCTAAGGATGGCAACACTGTCCCCTTACATGCCCCATTCATCCACACCTGAAACATTTTATACTTGCTGGAATCACTATCTGTTTACCCTGCATTCCAGTTGACAAACTGATCTCCTCACACTCTACTACAGCTAATTGCACTGCTGTGAGCAAATACATCAGATTCCCTGTCTGTATACATCTTCTGCATGCAATCCTCTTAAAAAAAAGCATCAAGCACCCTCTGCTCAGCCACTTGAAAATAATTTCATAGACTGCAACATTGTGTCCTAATGCATAGCCACATCCATTAATTTTCCTTATCCTGTCTGCAAATTGTTCCACTAGTTCTGTATTCCTCTTAGTTATTACCCCTAATTGTTACCTATATAGTGTCTGGTGCTATTTTGTTTTGTGTATCTCTGAATTAATCCTTCTTTAAATCTTTGAAATGTTGTGGTCCCCTTAAGTTTTAGCTTTCCCCGTTATTCTCAATGTTGCAACACTCAATAATTTCTTAACAGACCAACCTGCCATTTCAGCCAGAGTTCAAAGATCTCTCACAAAGGCCTGTGTATCCTTGGTTGCCTTACCAGAAAAAGGAGCAATTAAACTTGTGACAGACAAATCTACAACTCACTGTAATGATTGCAATTCAATCAACACACACAGCACTGTTTTATCTGCTATTAACTGTGCTACTTTTTCTAACAATATATGTACTGATTCCAGCTCTGACACATCTTGTGTCTGTAGTCCTGTTGAAGCTTTGTCCTTGACAACACTCATTTTGAGAACTAACACTCACAAGACAAGAAAACAATATACATTAACTGAATTCTTACATATAATCATGAGCCATCTCAATTCCTGGCATTGCCTATCCATATGCCTCCAACAATTACATGTATAACATTTTACCAGAACTCTGTACATGGCACTGAGTACCCCTCAAGGTTACACTGTGCACATCTAACAGTCACTAACCAATCATGACTTCTGTTACCTCTAAAACTAGACACCCCACTGGTCCTCTATTCACAATGAAATCTGCTTTACAAAATGCACGACTGTCCATGACCAAAATACAGTCAAAATTTTTGGACTTAACATACTGTGGGCTGTAGGTTTAGATTATGCTCTAAGAAGGCTATGTCAGTGATCTGGCACTAGTGTTAGGTGACTCCTTGATTGTCACCCATGGAGAGTGAAATGACATGTCAGGATGATAGTGGATTTGCTTAACCAACTTCTTTATTCTGGCTGTTGACTGTAGTACATCGGTAACAGTTAGACGGAGGCATCCAGTTGCCTCTCATGACAAACCACAGATCTCCAGAAATTATGACAGTGCAAAGAGAAGGGCTAAAAGTGGCATTTCTAGAATGCCACTGTCAGCAATGACTTCTGCTGTGACTGTGATGATAGTGCGGCTGTGTGGGGGCAGCCATGACTTCCCTCCAGTGAGCAGGCAGCTCTCTGCTCTGGTAGTAGCTCTCTCGTGACTCAGCACAAGCTGCCTTGTCCTATGGTCAAGTAGTGGGCCCCATATCGCATTTCTGAATGCCACTATGGATGTTACAAGATCATTGTGTAGGCTTTGATGCTAAGATGAGAGTATTTTGGTACAAAAATGGCTAAGTGCTTGTACACTCTAGACTAAGTTTGTTTAGGGCTTAAGGCACATACTCTAAACACTTCTGCAATGGCAAGTGAGGAAAGGCCTCCGTCCTTCCACCACCATATTGCAGCATCAGCTGTTGCTATACCACACCCAGCTGGCTCTGCTATGAAATGCCTGTCAGTTGTATTTTGCTTTGCAATGCATAACACACTTGCCTGCTTGCAGCTGGCTTTGTTGCAGCTTACTGATGCTATGGCATACTGATTGACTGGAAACAGTCGATTCACTACACATTCCACTCAGGATGGTGGAAGCAACTGGGCACCTTGCATGTACTGCAATCCTAGCACAAATGAAATCAATGACACATCGTCTGTGGTAACTCGAAGGAGGTATGAAAGAAGGAAATTTTCATGGGAAAGGATTTATCATACACACGTAAATCCCTCTTGTCAAATCTCTCTCATTCTTCACTGGACCAAACAGAACTTATTCTCCTGTTGCTACCACCATGAACTTGTCATGGTCCTTGCTGATTGTTTGGTATCCAAAATTTCTACTGATGGCACTTGCTACATGCTGTCACTGCCCTTGCAGGTCCACATATGCAAGGAAAATGAAAACTGGTATGGAAACATGCTGTCACTGCCCTTGCAGGTCCACATATGCAAGAAAAATGAAAACTGGTATGAAAAACAGACACGCAATTGGCATTCAACCACTGTAAGGAATGTCTTCTAGTAGCAATTTTACTAGCCCAACATTTATCAGGTGCTCAGATCACCATCACCAAAGACAGCATTGACTCAGCTATAGGTGGCAGTTTTTGAGCAAGAGGTGGCAGATGATACTCAGCCTCTCATTCTTCCTCATGAAGCTAACAGATCTCAAACAAAATGGTGACTCCAGAATGAGAATTTCACTCTGCAGCAGAGTGTGCACTTCCTGGCAGATTAAAACTGTGTGCCGGACTGAGACTCGAACTCGGGACCTTTGCCTTTCATGGGCAAGTGCTCTACCAACTGAGCTACCCAAGCACGAGTCACACCCTGTCTTCACAGCTTCATTTCTGCCAGTACCTCGTCTCCTACTTTCCAAACTTAACAGAAGCTCTCCTGCAGACCTTGCAGAACTAGCACTCCTGAAAGAAAGGATATTGCAGAGACATGGCTTAGCCACAGCCTGGGGGATGTTTCCAGAATGAGAATTTCACTCTGCAGTGGAGTGTGTGCTGATATGAAACTTCCTGGCTGATTACTTAAACACCATCAAAGAGCAATGGCACGAGCAGACGTGAGATCCTTCTGCCACAGTGGATGGAGATGAACTGCGCCTACCACCGGGCATGGCTGAAGCTACCCCCACCCCTCCCACCACGCAGTGCTCCACCAGCCGTGCGCATCGGGCTATGACTCGGGACTCTGCAGACATAAATACCATAGTCACAGTGCAGACAATCATTCCATCAACACCACCTGATGATGGTGGAACGATTATTCGCCAAAATATCATGGAACTTTGACGATCAGATCCGGCTGGACACCCAAGAACCTTGGATGTGGCACATTTGCTGGGAAAGCCTCAGATCACATACCATCTCAAGTATTTATCCCATAGGCTCAATTTGGCATGTTTTGCATTGAGGATATTATCTAGAGTATGCAGCACAGAGTGTACTTGACTAGTGTATTTTAATTACTTTCACTCCATCGAGCCTTACGGCATAGTGTTCTGGGGTAAAACTAAATCAAGCTTAATAGATATCTTCAAATTTCAGAAAAGAGGTATATGAATCATAATACATAATTCTCCAAGAACTCACTGTAGGCCCCTTTTCAAACAACCACAAGTACTCACAATAGCATCACTATATATTTGAAAGCATTCAGTGTACAAGAGCACATATGAAAAATCTACATTCAAATGAGGACTGCCACAATTATAATACTAGAAGTCATAAGAATTTGTATGTAGAAGGGGTAAGGACAACACAAACCCAAAAGCATGTAAGTTTTTCGGAATAAAACTTACAATGGTCTGACAGTGTACATGAAGGAAATAATAGATGAAGTAAAATTTGAAACAGAGCTTAAAAATTATCTTTTAAGCAAAATTTTTTATGATGTAGATGAGTACTTTGATTGTGTGTAAATTTATTGCCAAAAATTTTAATTTACATGTCTGAACTTGTACTTTTAAAAATGCCTTGAAAATGATATTCCATTATTACGAGGGCAGTTCAATAAGTAATGCAACACATTTTTTTTCTCGGCCAATTTTGGTTGAAAAAACCGGAAATTTCTTGTGGAATATTTTCAAACATTCCCGCTTCGTCTCGTATAGTTTCATTGACTTCCGACAGGTGGCAGCGCTGTACGGAGCTGTTAAAATGGCGTCTGTAACGGATGTGCGTTGCAAACAACGGGCAGTGATCGAGTTTCTTTTGGCGAAAAACCAGGGCATCTCAGATATTCATAGGCGCTTGCAGAATGTCTACGGTGATCTGGCAGTGCACAAAAGCACGGTGAGTCGTTGGGCAAAGCGTGTGTCATCATCGCCGCAAGGTCAAGCAAGACTGTCTGATCTCCCGCGTGTGGGCCAGCCGTGCACAGCTGTGACTCCTGCAATGGCGGAGCGTGCGAACACACTCGTTCGAGATGATCGACGGATCACCATCAAACAACTCAGTGCTCAACTTGACATCTCTGCTGGTAGTGCTGTCACAATTGTTCACCAGTTGGGATATTCAAAGGTTTGTTCCCGCTGGGTCCCTCGTTGTCTAACCGAACACCATAAAGAGCAAAGGAGAACCATCTGTGCGGAATTGCTTGCTCATCATGTGGCTGAGGGTGACAATTTCTTGTCAAATATTGTTACAGGCGATTAAATATGGGTTCATCACTTCGAACCTGAAACAAAACGGCAATCAATGGAGTGGCGCCACACCCACTCCCCTACCAAGAAAAAGTTTAAAGCCATATCCTCAGCCGGTAAAGTCATGGTTACAGTCTTCTGGGACGCTGAAGGGGTTATTCTGTTCGATGTCCTTCCCCATGGTCAAACGATCAACTCTGAAGTGTATTGTGCTACTCTTCAGAAATTGAAGAAACGACTTCAGCGTGTTCGTAGACACAAAAATCTGAACGAACTTCTCCTTCTTCCAGACAACGCAAGACCTCACACAAGTCTTCGCACCCGAGAGGAGCTCACAAAACTATAGTGGACTGTTCTTCCTCATGCACCCTACAGCCCCGATCTCGCACCGTCGGATTTCCATATGTCTGGCCCAATGAAGGACGCAATCCGTGGGAGGCACCACGCGGATGATGAAGAAGTTATTGATGCAGTACGACGTTGGCTCCGACATCGACCAGTGGAATGGTACCGTGCAGGCATACAGGCCCTCATTTCAAGGTGGCGTAAGGCCGTAGCATTGAATGGAGATTACGTTGAAAAATAGTGTTGTGTAGCTAAAAGATTGGGGAATAGCCTGGTGTATTTCAATGCTGAATAAAACAACCCCTGTTTCAGAAAAAAAATGTGTTGCATTACTTATTGAACTGCCCTCATATGTTTGTAGTACTTGTATGATAACTTTGTTGTGATTATTCTTACAACATGTAAACAGCAAGATAATAAAACGAAATGAAAAAATGAAATGGGGTGAAGATTTGGCACAACTTCCAAACCAGTAATTTTGATTTGAATAGTAATTAAGTTATGTGATAGTGGCTCTATTTTTTTTTTTTAATAATGTAATGGTTGGCAGAAGAGAAATTGCAAATCAAATATCACAATCTGTAGAGCAAAAGAAAGGGCAAAGTGGTCCTATAATACCACTTAGATTTAAGGAACAAAACATAGCTGTAAAAAACCTTGCACCCATAGACAAAACCAGTGTAAACCATACAGGTTACGCCAATGAGGGTAGGATGTTAAATCTAGAACATTTTTTATGGCCAAGCCCCCTACCTCCACAGAGGTGACAAAAAAGAGCCATCAGTGTCCACATACATACAACTTCTCCATATACCACCAAAATGTGCGGTCAATAACAAACAAGCTTGCAGAAATCACAACAGACCTACAATATGTAAATGTCATTTGCATTACAGAACATTGGCTGAAACCAGACCAAATTAGTTCAGCTGGCATACCTGGTTACACATTAGCTTCCCACTACTGCAGGAAAATCCAGAAAGGTGGAGGTGCTGCCATATTTATAAAAAATTCTGTAAACTATAGAAGTTTTGACCAGTTTGACCACTTAAATAAAGAAAACGACTTTGAGGCAGCTGTAATCGAAATTCTAGAAGCAAATATAATCATAACATGTATCTATTGTTCTCCAACGGGCAGTGTATATGTCTTCCTAAAAAACATTGAAATACTCCTAAACAGACTTCACCAAAACAAAAAGGTACTAATTTTATGTGGTGATATCAATGTTGATTTCCAGTCTACATGGCGTATGAATGGATCCCTACTGAATCTCACTAACTCATTCAGTCTGAATCCCACAGTAACATTCCCCACAAGGTGCAAAATTAACACCAAAACCACACTTGACCAGATATTTGTAAACTGTCCCTACCACAGAGTCGAACCTGTGAGCACAGGCTATAGTGATTACTGTGGCCAAGTCCTATACCTTACAAATGTTCTCTCCTTAGACTGCAACAACAAATACACAACTAAAGTAAGTAACTGTTGTTGTTGTGGTCTTCAGTCCTGAGACTGGTTTGATGCAGCTCTCCATGCTACTCTATCCTGTGCAAGCTTTTTCATCTCCCAGTACCTACTGCAACCTACATCCTTCTGAATCTGCTTAGCGTATTCATCTCGTGGTCTCCCTCTACGATTTTTACCCTCCACGCTGCCCTCCAGTACTAAATTGGTGATCCCTTGATGCCTCAGAACATGTCCTACCAACCGATCCCTTCTTCTGGTCAAGTTGTGCCACAAACTTCTCTTCTCCCCAATCCTATTCAATACTTCCTCATTAGTTATGTGATCTACCCATCTAATCTTCAGCATTCTTCTGTAGCACCACATTTCGAAAGCTTCTATTCTCTTCTTGTCCAAACTATTTATCGTCCATGTTTCACTTCCATACATGGCTACACTCCATACGAATACTTTCAGAAATGACTTCCTGACACTTAAATCAATACTGGATGTTAACAAATTTCTCTTCTTCAGAAACGCTTTCCTTGCCATTGCCAGCCTACATTTTATATCCTCTCTACTTCGACCATCATCAGTTATTTTGCTCCCCAAATAGCAAAACTCCTTTACTACTTTAAGTGCCTCATTTCCTAATCTAATTCCCTCAGCATCACCCGACTTAATTAGACTACATTCCATTATCCTTGTTTTGCTTTTGTTGATGTTCATCTTATACCCTCCTTTCAAGACACTGTCCATTCCATTCAACTGCTCTTGCAAGTCCTTTGCTGTCTCTGACAGAATTACAATGTCATCGGCGAACCTCAAAGTTTTTATTTCTTCTCCATGAATTTTAATACCTACTCCGAATTTTTCTTTTGTTTCCTTTACTGCTTGCTCAATATACAGATTGAACAACATTGGGGAGAGGCTACAACCCTGTCTTACTCCCTTCCCAACCACTGCTTCCCTTTCATGTCCCTCGACTCTTATAACTGCCATCTGGTTTCTGTACAAATTGTAAATAGCCTTTCGCTCCCTGTATTTTACCCCTGCCACCTTTAGAATTTGAAAGAGAGTATTCCAGTCAACACTGTCAAAAGCTTTCTCTAAGTCTACAAATGCTAGAAACGTAGGTTTGCCTTTCCTTAATCTTTCTTCTAAGATAAGTCATAAGGTCAGGATTGCCTCACGTGTTCCAGTGTTTCTACGGAATCCAAACTGATCTTCCCCGAGGTTGGCTTCTACTAGTTTTTCCATTCGTCTGTAAAGAATTCGTGTTAGTATTTTGCAGCTGTGACTTATTAAGCTGATAGTTCGGTAATTTTCACATCTGTCAACACCTGCTTTCTTTGGGATTGGAATTATTATATTCTTCTTGAAGTCTGAGGGTATTTCGCCTGTTTCATACATCTTGCTCACCAGATGGTAGAGTTTTGTCAGGACTGGCTCTCCCACGGCCGTCAGTAGTTCCAATGGAATATTGTCTACTCCGGGGGCCTTGTTTCGACTCAGGTCTTTCAGTGCTCTGTCAAACTCTTCACGCAGTATCATATCTCCCATTTCATCTTCATCTACATCCTCTTCCATTTCCATAATATTGTCCTCAAGTACATCGCCCTTGTATAGACCCTCTATATACTCCTTCCACCTTTCTGCTTTCCCTTCTTTGCTTAGAACTGGGTTTCCATCTGAGCTCTTGATATTCATACAAGTCGTTCTCTTATCTCCAAAGGTCTCTTTAATTTTCCTGTAGGCGGTATCTATCTTACCCCTAGTGAGATAGGCCTCTACATCCTTACATTTGTCCTCTAGCCATGCCTGCTTAGCCATTTTGCACTTCCTGTCGATCTCATTTTTGAGACGTTTGTATTCCTTTTTGCCTGTTTCACTTACTGCATTTTTATATTTTCTCCTTTCATCAATTAAATTCAATATTTCTTCTGTTACCCAAGGATTTCTACTAGCCCTCGTCTTTTTACCTACTTGATCCTCTGCTGCCTTCACTACTTCATCCCTCAAAGCTACCCATTCTTCTTCTACTGTATTTATTTCCCCCATTCCTGTCAATTGCTCTCTTATGCTCTCCCTGAATCTCTGTACTACCTCTGGTTCTTTTAGTTTATCCAGGTCCCATCTCCTTAAATTCCCACCTTTTTGCAGTTTCTTCAGTTTTAATCTACAGGTCATAACCAATAGATTGTGGTCAGAGTCCACATCTGCCCCTGGAAATGTCTTACAGTTTAAAACCTGGTTCCTAAATCTCTGTCTTACCATTATATAATCTATTTGATACCTTTTAGTATCTCCAGGGTTCTTCCATGTATACAACCTTCTTTCATGATTCTTAAACCAAGAGTTAGTTATGATTATGTTGTGCTCTGTGCAAAATTCGACCAGGCGGCTTCCTCTTTCATTTCTGTCCCCCAATCCATATTCACCTACTATGTTCCCTTCTCTCCCTTTTCCTACACTCGAATTCCAGTCACCCATGACTATTAAATTTTCGTCTCCCTTCACAATCTGAATAATTTCTTTTATTTCATCATACATTTCTTCAATTTCTTCGTCATCTGCAGAGCTAGTTGGCATATAAACTTGTACTACTGTAGTAGGCGTGGGCTTCGTATCTATCTTGGCCACAATAATGCGTTCACTATGCTGTTTGTAGTAGCTTACCCGCATTCCTATTTTCCTATTCATTATTAAACCTACTCCTGTATTAAACCTACTCCTGCATTAAACTACAGCAATGAAAACATGAAAATCTTCAATGATTCCTTAGCGGCAGAAACATGGAACAAAGTATATGAAGCAGACGATACAGACAACAAAATGGAATCATTGCTAAACACTTTTCTGTATCACTTCAATATTGCCTTTCCTCTTAAACTCAAATGCACCACATCAAACAACAACAACACCAGAGTTACTAATCCACAAGAAATTGCAAATATCTTCAACAATTACTATGGAAATAATATTAAAAATCTGTTACAAAGCTTCAACAAACCCACACCCAACAGACAAAACAAAATTACAACTCCTGTAGAATCTATATTCTTCTGGGAAACTACTCCTGAAGGAATTGTACTAAGTGCAAAGTAACTCAAGAATAAATTTTCATCTGGAATTGATCACATCCCAGATTTTATCATCAAAACTGCATGAACAAAACAGCTCTCCCACTCTCAAATGTGTACAACTCATTGTTGATGGTGGGTACATTTCCAAAATGCATGAAAGTGGCTAAAGTCATCCCAGTCTTTAAGAAAAGTGAAAAACTCAACGCAGAAAATTACAGACCCATATCGCTGTTACCTGTGTTTGGTAAACTTTTGGAGAGACTAGTTCACCAAAGACTAATAAATTTTCTTGATAAGAACCAGATACTATCTGATGCCCAGGACTGTTTCAGAGAAAACAAATCCACAAAAACTGTCATATATGAGTATTTACAGTCCACCCTAGATGCTCTAGACAAAAAACAAAAATCAGTTGGGATCTTCCTAGATCTGTCCAAGGCATCTGATGTCATAGACCACAAGATTTTTTCTCAACAAACTGGAGTCATATGGCATCAGAGGCACCCAACTAAACTGGTTCAGCTCATACCTGACAAATAGAAAACCAAAAGTGTCAATAAAACACAACAACCAAGGACATATCGTAACACACTACTCTGACTATTTCAATATTACACAAGGTGTGCCCCAAGGCTCAATACTTGGACCAGTGCTCTTTCTTGTGTACATAAACGACCTACTGTCAAACATCAATACCCTCACCAGTGCACTCTTCGCAGATGATACCAGTAACCTCATAACAAGCAAAAATGAACATGAACTCCAAGAGGCCATAAAAGGAAATACGGATGAACTTGGTGATTGGTTTGAGAAAAACATGCTCATAGTTAACACAAAGAAAACCACTTACCTAAACTTCCACCTAAGATCAAATAAAATTATGCCTGATATGAAATTACATGGTTCCCAAATATCCCCAAATACAGAAACAAGATTTCTAGGCCTATGGATTCAGCACAATCTAAAATGGCAAACACACATTAATAAAACTAATAGTAAGCTAAACCAAGTATGTTATGCCCTACAAATCCTTGCATACTGCACAAACTCAGAAACTGTTCACACAGCCTACTATGCACATTTCCACAGTGTAATTCAGTATGGTATTATGTTCTGGGGAGACTCTACACATAGCCCAAACATCCTCCTCACCCAAGGGAGAGCTATAAGAAAAATGAACAAAGCAAAGCCGACTAATAGCTGGAGACCTCTCTTCCAAAAGTTGCTCATCCTACCCCTTGGTAGCCTGTATATACTAGAACTATGCAAATTTGTAAAAAGTAATATTACAAAATTTAATAAAAATGTAAATGTCCACAACTATGGTACTAGACAGAAAATGGAACTCCATGTTAAAGAAATGCACACCTGTGCCTTTAAAAACTCTCCCTGCAACAAAGGCATTAAAATGTACAATAGCCTGCCATCAGAAATAAAAAACAGTAAGTTCTTGACTGTATTTAATAAAAAATTAAAATCATTCCTACTTGATCATTGTTTCTACAGTGCAAGTGAATTTCTGCTCCACATGCGTGGAAAGAAACATGAAACACATTGCAGCAAAGAATTTTGTAAAGAGTAAAACATTAATGCAAGTATGTGCAAAAATGTTGCATCTATATCATCTGCAACTAAGCAAATTAAACGCAGAAAGAATATCCAACCAGGTACTGTTGTGTATGTGTGTTAGAGAAATATAGCACTAAAATACAAATGTGTAACTGAGTATGTAATTTGCTTGTCCATAACTTCTCAGAAAATATGTATGTAAGCTCATGTTTGTGTAAACTTTTGGCATATTACTTCATGCCAGCAAATTATCAGAATGTCCAACATCAAATGTATGTTTGTGCATCACCATGTCATGTACAGTATTGATTCAGAGGACAATAATTAAATAAATAGTAAATCTATGCTACTGCATGTCTTGAGTTTTTGCTATTTTGCAAATGGAAAGAAACAAAGAAAATCTTTCAAGTTTAACCAGTTTCAGATAGTTATGACTTTAAGTAATATTTTATAGTGTAATGAGACTTGATTTGAAATTTTTACTTGTCCACATCTTTCGTACTATTGTCAATTTTAGTGCTAATTATTGTACTGTTATGTGAACTATATAATATATCTATTTATGAAATAATGACTATCATTTTTATAGCAAAACACGTTTTTCCTTATATTAAGAAGTAAAAGTGAGTGTACTAAAGTTGGGTATTTTGTCAAATTTTTTCATGTACTGTGGCAGAGGAGAACCATCTCCAAGGGAACTTACAGCAGTGCATTTCCTTGCTAACTGGCGCTTGCACCTGTTGAAGGCATGGACAACTTGGTGAGAAAATGTTTAAAAGCTCATTAAAAGTGTGAAAGTGAATGTGAAAAATACTGGACATTGAACAAGTGAAATTTTCTGTCTAACAGAGTGAACTGCAATGCACAGTGTACTTTAACTTTTTGCAACCCCTGAGGATTTACTTTGTTTGCAAGACGGGTTGTGTATAATGTGATATGTATCTTTGAATGTAATCCTTGTTTACCAAAAAAGGACACCATTTATGATGAAGATGATTAATTTTTATTAAAAGTATAACTTGTGGATATTCTGTGCAAATGTACAATACACTGTATGTAAATATTTTGTATGGGGATCTTCATATGGCCAGTTCATACAGGTATAATCTAAAAAAAAATTGTACCACAGCTTTGATAAGATTTTGTGTGTAATATTTTTGTGTGTGTAGATTTTTAACCCACTGTCTGGAGTCACTTGTGGTCATTGAATTGCCCAGTTAACTATTTACAATATCTGTCTGATAAATCTAATGAGGGGGTGATGTCACAAAGCAAGCTAGGATATTTTTACTTCCCCTCTTGTTTTGCCATCTGCCTCCTTAAAATTCATTTTTACACTTTTAACTAATTACCATTAACATACATGAGCATAATCTGCATTTTCGAGAAAGGGAAAGGTTTTGCTCTGAGTTTTAAAGAATAGAACACCAGATTTAGTTTTGTGATTTGTTTTATGTCTGTAAATGATTTTCTAATTTATTTCAACTATTCCTAGTTAATATCTTTTGTTATAGGCTGAAATAACTAATTATTTCGTAACTTAAATTCTATTGTTGACTTGTAAACAAATATAAATTCTGTACTAATTACAAACATTTGGAAGACAAAATACTACTAATTTTAAAGTACCTATTTGGCTCTATTTGAAAACAGGTTAGCAAAGCCACCTCTTAATTAATTCCAAAGTAATTAACAGTTTTGTCAAAAGTATTGTTTGCATAATGATATTTGTTAATATCATGATTTAAACAAATAATTTGGCTTAACCCTTGTAGTAGAAGAAACTTTTAAAAAAGAACCAATTTTTTGATGTATTCAGTTAATTTAATTATTTAAGTTTTAATTGTAATTTCTGTAAATTTAACTTTGGACAATGTGTAGTTTTGGCATTTATTATTGTGAGGATATATAAAGACCCGATTTTTGGTCCTGAGACAGGCAGTCCAGGGTCAAGTTTCACACAAGAACCTTTGTTGGTTAGAACAACAACATTGCATCAAATTAACTGTGAAATAACTGTAACACAATTATGCTGTGTGTTAAAACAATGAGAGTGTCTGTTCAATGCATACCACAATATTCTGCAAGACTTGTGAACTGTGTGGTTAGGTTTTTACCGCTCGTAGATGTACAATAGTAAACTAATGAAGCAGTGTGTGGAGGTTTGCTTGTAACCTATTAATGAGGCTTGTCGAAAGTCAAACAATAGTGCACTGGCCATATTAAATGTATATAAGGGGGGTTGTGAAAAGTGAAAGTAAAAAACTGTGAAATGCAAATGGGCACCTCTGGACTAGATCATTTAAAGTAGTCCAAGTTTGACTTCCATCCCCCATTTTTCAGCCAGTATAGCAACGCAGTACATTGACACCGACGACAACAAATGAAGAAATAAAGCAGGTGAACGTCACAACCTGTTGAGCCAGAGATGTCCAGTCAACATCTGTGACTCGTAACCAGAAGAAGTTGGAATCAAACTGGTATACAATGAATTCCCAATGGAAAGCACTCATGTGTCTCCAAACCACACAACTGAACTGATCACTACCAGACTCCCATGGACATAATGTCCATTGACAATGAAGGATTTTGTGGCACTGCACTCATGAACCTCCTTGGCAGGTGAGCTCACTGAAAGCCTACTGACTAACTCTTCAAATAATTTGATGAACACAGCTACAGTGCCAAGCCTATACCGCTGCCCACAGCTGACCCAACACCATCAACTCCTCCCCCATCACTTCTCATTACAGGCAACCACACCACCTCCGGCCATGACTCTTCGTATTCCCTGAATATGATTGCCAAATAACAGCCAGTGATGTAGATTGGCAGCCCTCTCTCCTTGCCAATGTTGACATTATCCCACACCTTCCATTGGTCCATACTACTTTGGGGTGGGGGGAATGATCTCTGTGGGGAGGCCACAAGGTATCAACCTCTCTGACAATAATTTCAAGACCAAATAACAGAGCAATACATTTTTGCAAACAGAAAAATCATGGTCATTAAACGGTAATAAAGGATTTTAAAAGAAAATTCTAGAAAAATAAAACATTTGCATATAAGAAAATAATGATAACTTTAGAATGAGGTATGTTAATCTTAATCACAGTAACTTTTAGTGGTATAGATATTTTATGTAACATTTTGTTTACATTTCAAATCTTAATTATGTTTCTTTAAATAAAATGTTTTAGACCATTTAATTACTCAGTGTCATCAGTAAAGTACTGAATAATATAGTTTAGTCTGTAATAATTTAAATACTTTTTTATTGTTGGCCCACAAAATCTTTTATATATACAGTGTATGACAGATTTTTGACAGTATTTTAGTGAATAAGAACGTTAGACAATTATTGTAGTTAATTACCCATATAATCAGATATATTATAAAAGTAATATTTTAATAAAAAAGGTTTTAACCGTCTTTTTGAATGAATTCACATGACTCATGCAATTAATAATTTCCAGCAGGTTATTCTAGAATACTTCTGAATGATATTTGCTTACTTTTTTATTTATTTATGCACTGTATGACACACGGTGGACAACATCGTAGAGGATAGTAATATTAGATAATTATTCTGGTTGGTTACCAATATAATCGGACATACTGTAAAATAATAAAAAAGGATTTGATAGTGTTTTTGAATGCATTAGATTGATTGGTGCACTGAATAATTTCTGGCAGATTATTGTTGAATGTTACACCTGAATGATAAGCTCCCACTTGATAAAGAGTTGCTCTGGAACAGTTTACATTAACATTTTTCCTTGATCTGTATGGTTCCCATGCACGACAGTGTTCAGGATAAAGACTTTTTCCTTCTTCATCATACTTTTCCTCGCAAAAAGCATAATTTCTAAAATGAAAATGCAGGGAAGAGGAAGAATGTTTAAATACCTAAAAAAAGGCTTACATGAACTTCTATATAAACAGACTGGTGACATGTGCAAATAGTAATGCTTCATTAATGTACACTAGAAAAAGAAATAGTCCTAAGATAGAGCCCTGTGGTACTCAATGTGACAGTAAGGATGGCTCTGAAAGGCAAGTCTGTGCAGTGCTACCGTGCTTGTGTTTGATCTCTGTATCATGAGATTTACTACTTAAGTAAGATTTCAGACACTCATTTGGCACATCTCACACATGGTAGTTGGACTTGACAGGCACAATACAACAGGAATAAATTTGGACTTATCAGAGGCATTTGGTACTCTCCAACATGATAACCTGTTAGAAAAACTAGAAACTTTTGGTATACAAAGAGTTGTGAAAAGATGTGTTTGGTCTTATCTCCATAACAGAAGACAGATAGTAAAAATTACCTCAGCCAACATTAGAAATCAAGTATTGCTTACAGATCTGATTTTCAGACTGTACCAATTTGGTAAAAATATGTAGGTGTTCTAGGGCCTCTTTTACTTCTAACTTATGTAAATGAATCACAATTCCAATCAATGGTACAAACATAACCCTCTTTGCTGATGCACAAAACTGATTTTAAATGAACAAGTTGCATTAAATATTTCAAAAACTGTTTATATCCATTTCAAGAAAACATAGTCAGAAAATAGCATGGATCTCAGAATACAAAATAATGAAGCTTAGAGAGTAGCTGTCACAAAATTTTTAGATGTCTGTATTGATGAAAGTTTAAATTGAAAGGCCCACATCCACAAGTTAAGTTCTGCTTGCTTTGCACTACATGTAATTAGTAATGTGTATATTAAACAGGATAGCAGAATTGTCTACTTTGCTTACATTCACCTGCTATTACCTATGACCCACTTTCTAGGGTCATAAGAAAACAAATCTAAAAATCATCAACACACTACAAAATGAGCCATTATAATGACTACCAACAGCTCAAGCCTAATACCCTACAGCCAGTTATTTCAACAGCTAAATATTCTACCTTTACCATGCCTCTTCATAGAGAAAAGTGTAATTAACATAAAAAGGAGCACTAACAGCTTCAAACTCAGATCTGCATTCACATAATACAAGAATGTACAATGACATCCATGAAAAAAGAGTAAATAAGGCTACAGCACATAGTCAAAACAAACATTGGAGGCTGTAAACTGTATAAGAAATTTCCAAGGTAGATAAAAGAAATGAAAAATTTGGAATAAGTATACAAATTTTTAATGAGCAATTGCTATTACTGTGTAAAGAAATACGTACAGCAACCTAGTAGCAGATAACTATGTTCATGTACCATATGCCATAGTCAATGACAATGGTATTTTTAATCAATTGTTTGCCATGATCTGAATCAGTATTTGAACAGAGGTGTGACAACTACTATGTGTCTTTATGTAAATCTGAACTAAATATTTCATGTAAAATACGTTTTTCATTAAATCAAACAATGTAAAATACAGGATGGAACGTAAGAATATTATGAAAAGGAAAGTTACTATTCACCATATAGTGGAGAGGCTGAGTCGCAGATAGGCACAACAAAAACACTGTCACAAATTAGCTTTCAGCCAATACAGCCTTCGTCAGAAATAGATGGCAGCCACACACACACTCTCATGCAAATACAACCCCCTTCCCCCTCCCCCACACACACAATTCCCCCCCCCCCCCCCTACACACACACACGACTGCATGACTGCAGTCTCTGGCAACTGAAGCCACACTGCCAGCACAAGCATCGATGCATGTTGAGAGTGGCGACTTGGTGGGGGTGAGGAGGAGGCTGGGGTGGGCAGGGAGAGGGAGGCATAGTAGGGCGGGGGCAGGAGACAGTGACTTGCTGCTGGGGAGCATACAGGTACAACATGAAGAGAGGGTAAGGCAGCTGTTTGCAGTCAGGAGGTTAGACAGTGGGCAGAGGAGAGGTGGGATGGGGCGGGAGTAGTGGAAAAGGAGAGATATAAAAACACTGGGTGAAATGGTGGACTGAGAGCTGTGTAGTGCTGGAATGGGAACAGGCAAGGGGCTGGATGGATGGGGACAATGACTAATGAAGGTCGAGCCCAGGAGGGTTACGGAAACATAGCATATTTTGCGGGGAAAGTTCCCATCTGTACAATTCAGAAAAGCTGGTGTTGGTGGGAAGGATCCATATGGCACAGGCTGTAGTGCAGTCATTGAAATGATGTCATGTTGGGTAGTGTACTAAGCAACTGGGTGGTCCACTTGTAGGGAAGCAGCCTACTCATGCCTTATAAAATTCACATCAGTCTTTACATTGTGTGCCAGCCAGTCCGCTGTAACTAGCTCTGACGTCATAAATGTTGCGCAATACTTTAAAAATCAAGTAAATAACCTGAAACATTTCTAGCATGTCAGGAGTAATACTAAATCAGTATGTGTTGAATATCAGTTCAATAACTTTAACCATTTTCGAAATTTGGACGTTTTTCTGTAAAAATCATTGGCGCAACAGAAAAGAGCTAGAAACTAAAAATTTATATTTGGATTCCTTTTGCATAATAATTTAGTAGAAACAGTATTCTGGATCTCACAAATTAAAATTTTAGTTGAAATTCATGATTTTCTGGTTTTTGTCTTAAAAATTAAGGAAGCAAGATAGATTAAGTAGGTGAATAAATAAGGCTAGGATGTTTAAATTTAAGTAGAAGGGAGATCTGCTATAATCATAAAGATGTGAGAAGTTTCAATCGAATAACTATAAAACTATAGCAATAGCGTATCTCCAAAGGGCAAGTTCAGAGCTCGTCTACTGCGTGTAGTGTAATTAAATTAATTCTCTCACCCAAAATATTCGACTTAGCCACGTCAGACTTTTATTATGATTACTTACCTGTGTGCTGAATGCACATTTAAATTGAGAGCTTCATCGGCCATCAGCAAAGGAAGCGATGATTTATTCAATAACTTAAAGTGGTGCATTACTAGCCCAGTGGCTAGTCGGGACAGCAATTTTGATCAGGCGTTTCCTTAGCCGTCCGCACCGCGGCTTTATATATAAGAACTCTGCGCGAGAGAAAAAAGGCCCCCGTTATCTCCAGACGCTGAATAGCACGCCACCTGTGCCGGGAGTCGCGTCACGTCAGTATCATTGCTATAAATAGCCTCGGATGCCGTAATAAGCTACTCGGGATACGCGTAACCATGAAATCGTTTTCGAGTGAAGTGTTAATTCAGGGATGACTTTAATGGTCTATCTTCAGTTTGTGTATGTCGTATTTTCACGTGCCATCACGGGACAGACATTCTACCATTATAGAGCGTGGCGTTTGATGAACATTATCATCAAATTATGGCGAGCATTCACTTAATTTGAACAGTTATAGTTGCATCAGCGCATTAGACTCTGAACTGCTCTGGTAGTTGGATTGTGTGGAATCTTTTTGGTCTGTGACTTTCAGAATATAGTGAACCTTTTATAGAGAATCGTTTTTGATTATGAATCCCAGACAATCTCCTAATTCCTCAGAGGTAGCTATAAGTGTATTTCTCAGATGAAGTGGGCACTAGGAATTCTAATTACAGGCTTCACGTTTTGCTAATCACTTTCTGGTTGCCAATATTGTAGTTAGAGAGCCAGTGTTGAGAGCGGCAAAAGTCTGCATAAATAATAGGAACATTTTTAAAACAATTAATTCCACCCGCCGCCCCACATATGGTTAATCGGCCGGGGAATGCATCTTTTCTACATAACATTCTACATTTAACAACAATTAATTCCACCCGCTGCCCCACATATGGTGAATCGGCCGGGAAATGCATCTTTTCTACATAACATTCTATTTATAGAAAACAATTAAATTCCACCCGCCACCCCACACACTTGTTTCTTGGCCACAGTCTGTCAGTAGCCATTCATGAGGACAGGTGGCTTGTTGGTTGTCATGCCCATGTAGAATGCAGCCCAGTGGTTGCAGCTGAGCTTCTACATCACCTGACTCATTTCACAGATAGCCTTGCCTTTGTGGGATAAGTGATGTTTGTGACCAGACTGGAGTAGGTGGTGGTGAGAGGGTGTATACTGTATAGGACAGGTTTTGGATCTAGGTCTGTGACAGGGATATGAGCAGGTGTTGTGTAGGGATGGACGAGTATATTGTGCAGGTTCGGTGGACAGTGGAATACCACTGTGGGAGGGGTAGAAAGGGTAATGGGTAGGACATTTCTCATTTTAGGACATGATGAGAGGTAGTCAAACACCTGGCCGAGAATGTAATTCAGTTGCTCCAGGCCTGGGTAGTAATGAGTTATGAGGGGAATGCTCCTCTGTTGCTGGACTGTGAGACTACGGGAGGTTGTGGGAGACTGGAAAGATAAGGCACAGGAGATTTGTTTTTGTACAGGGTTGAGAGGATAATTACTGACGGTGAAGGCTTCAGTGAGACTCTTGATATACAGGGTGATTCATAAAGAATACCACAACTTTAAAAATGTGTATTTAATGAAAGAAACATAATATAACCTTCTGTTATACATAATTACAAAGAGTATTTAAAAAGGTTTTTTTTTCACTCAAAAACAAGTTCAGAGATGTTCGATATGGCCCCCTCCAGACACACGAGCAATATCAACCCGATACTCCTACTCATTCCACACCCTCTGTAGCATATCAGGCGTAACAGTTTGGATAGCTGCTGTTATTTCTCGTTTCAAATCATCAATGGTGGCTGGGAGAGGTGGCCGAAACACCATATCCTTAACATACCCCCATAAGAAAAAATCGCAGGGGGTAAGATCAGGGCTTCTTGGAGGCCAGCGATGAAGTGCTCTGTCACGGGCTGCCTGGCGGCCGATCCATCGCCTCGGGTAGTTGACGTTCAGGTAGTTACGGACAGATAAGTGCCAATGTGGTGGCGCTCCATCCTGCTGAAATATGAATTGTTGTGCTTCTTGTTCAAGCTGAGGGAACAGCCAATTCTCTAACATCTCCAGATACTGTAGTCCAGTTACAGTAGCACCTTCGAAGAAAAATGGGCCCAAAAACTTTATTGGCTGAAATGGCGAACAAATGTACAACTAAATGAAACTTTATAGCTCCCTTAATTCGCCGACAGATAGTGCTTAGCTCTGACTTTTGTCGTTGCAGAGTTTTAAATTCCTAAAGTTGTGGTATTCTTTTTGAATCACCCTGTATTTCAAGAGGGACTGCTCGTCACTGCAGATGTGACCACCATGGGTGGCTAGGGTGTGTGGAAGAGATTTCATAGTATGTAATGGGTGGGAGCTGTTGAAGTGGTGGTATTGCTGGTGGTTGGTAGGTTTGATATGGGCAGAGATACTGATGTAGCCATCTTGAGGTGGAAGTCAATATATAGGAAGGTGGCTTGCTGGGTTGAGTAGGACCAGGTGAAGCTAATGTGGGAGCAGCTGTTGTGGTTCTGGAGGAATGTAGATAGGCTGTACTCACCCTCGATCCAGATCGCAAAGATCTCATAAGGAAACTTCCTGGCAGATTAAATCTGTGTGCCCGACCGAGACTCGAACTCGGGACCTTTGCCTTTCGCAGGCAAGTGGTCTACCATCTGAGCTACCGAGGCACGACTCACGCCCGGTCTCACAGCCATACTTCTGCCAGTATCTCGTCTCCTACCTTCCAAACTTTACAGAAGCTCTCCTGCGAACCTTGCAGAACTAGCACTCCTGAAAGAAAGGATACTGCAGAGACATGGCTTAGCCACGGCCTGGGGGATGTTTCCAGAACGAGATTTTCACTCTTAGCCGAGTGTGCTATGATATGAAACTTCCTGGCAGATTAAAACTGTGTGCCCGACCGAGACTCGAACTCGGGACCTTTGCCTTTCACGGGCAAGTGCTCTACCATCTGAGCTACCAAAGCACGACTCACGCCCGGTCTCACAGCCTTACTTCTGCCAGTATCTCGTCTCCTACGTTCCAAACTTCACAGAAGCTCTCCTGTGAACCTTGCAGAACTAGCACTCCTGAAAGAAAGGATACTGTGGAGACATGGCTTAGCCACAGCCTAGGGGATGTTTCCAGAATGAGATTTTCACTCTGCAGCGAAGTGTGCGCTGATATGAAACTTTCTGGCAGATTAAAACTGTGTGCCCGACCAAGACTCGAACTCGGGACCTTTGCCTTTCGCAGGCAGAAGAAAGGCTGTGAGACCGGGCATGAGTTGTGCTTCGCTAGCTCAGATGGTAGAGCACTTGCCCGTGAAAGGCAAAGGTCCCGAGTTCGAGTCTCAGTCGGGCACACAGTTTTAATCTGCCAGGAAGTTTCATAACAGTGAACACTCCGCTGCAGAGTGAAAATCTCATTCTGGAAACATCCCCCAGGCTGTGGCTAAGCCATGTCTCCACAGTATCCTTTCTTTCAGGAGTGCTAGTTCTGCAAGGTTCGCAGGAGAGCTTCTTTAAAGTTTGGAAGGTAGGCGACGAGATACTGGCAGAAGTAAGGCTGTGAGATCGGGCGTGAGTCGTGCTTCGGTAGCTCAGATGGTAGAGCACTTGCCCGCGAAAGGGAAAGGTCCCGAGTTCGAGTCTTGGTCGGGCACGCAGTTTTAATCTGCCAGGAAGTTTCATATCATAGCACACTCCGCTGCAGAGTGAAAATCTCATTCTGGAAACATCCCCCAGGCTGTGGCTAAGCCATGTCTCCACAGTATCCTTTCTTTCAGGAGTGCTAGTTCTGCAAGGTTCGCAGGAGAGCTTCTGTAAAGTTTGTAAGGTAGGAGACAAGATACTGGCAGAAGTAAGGCTGTGAGGCCGGGCATGAGTTGTGCTTCAGTAGCTCAGATGGTAGAGCACTTGCCCGTGAAAGGCAAAGGTCCCGAGTTCGAGTCTCGATTGGGCACACAGTTTTAATCTGCCAGGAAGTTTCATATCAGTGCACACTCTGCTGCAGAGTGAAAATCTCATTCTGGATCTCATAATGAATCTGAACCAGGTGAGGGGTTTAGGATTCTGGGAGTTTAGAAAGGATTTCTCTAGATGGTCCATGAATAGACTGGCATACAATGGTGCCATGTGGGAGCCCATAGCCATACCCTGGACTAGTTTGTAGGTAATGCCTCCAAAGGAGAAGTAATTGTAGGTGAGGATATAGTTGGTCATGGTGACTAGGAAGGAGGTTGTTGGTTTGCAATCTGTCAGGGAAAGGTCGTGGTCAGTAGAGGTAAGGCCATAGGTATTAAGGATGTTAGTGTAAAGGAAGGTGGCATTAACAGTGACAAGCAGGGCACTGTGTGGTAAAGGGACAGCAACTGTGGAGATCGGTGGAGGAAATGTTTAGTACCTTTTTTATAGTAGAATAGGTTCCAGGTAATAGTTTGAAGGTGTTGGTCTATGAGAGCAGAGTTTTTCTTAGTTGGAGCACAGTAACTGGCCACAATGGGGCATCCTGGGTGGTTGGGTTTATGGACTTTAGGAAGGATATAGAAGGGAGGAGTGCGGGGAATGTTATGGGTGAGTAGAGAGATAGACCCTGGGGAGCAGTTCTGGGTTGGGCCTGGGGATTTGAGGAGTGACAGGAGATCCTGCTGTATTTCTGGAATGGGGTCACTGTGGCAAGGTTTGTAAGCGGATGTATCTGACAGCTGGTGGAGTACTTCTGCCAGATAAGCCCAGTGGTTCAAAATGACAGTGGTGGAGCCTTTATCTGCAGGTAGGATGATGAGGTCAGGATCAGTTTTTAGATGGTGGACTGTATGTCTTTCTGTGGATGTAAGGTTAAATGGCATTTTGCAGGATTTGGGAAATTATGGTGAGGCAAGTCCCAAGGTTAAGAAATTCTGGAATGTTAACAGGGAGTGATTTGAAGGCAGTGGGATTGGATCACAGTTGGATGGAGGATTGAACTGAGTTAGACAGGATTCAATATTGATCTTTGGTTGAGTCTGATTGGTAGGGTTGCTGGCGAAAAAGTGTTTCCACTGTAGGGACTGTGAGGAGGAGAGGTCCTTAACAAGTCCTACATGACTGAATTTGGGAGTGGGGCAAAAATGAGACCTTTGGAAAGGAATGATATTTCTGTGGGGCTAAGGCTTCTATTCAGTCTGTATATTGATCAAGCAGGAAAGGAAACAAAAGAAAAATTTGGAGTAGAAATTTAAGTCTGTGGTGAAGAAATAAAAACTTTAAGGTTTGCTGATGACATTGTAATTCTGCCAGAGACAGCAAAGGATAGAGTAACATGGAGAGCTGCATCAAACCAGTCCATGGACTGAGGACCACTACAACAACAAAAAGGTTTTGGAGAAAAGGTTCATGACTTTGTTTTAGGTGTTTGTCGTTTCTGGATTCTGTATCGTGGTGGGAAGGAAGTGTAGTAGGTCTGCGAACAGGGTTTTCAGCTATGAGTGGATATGGGGGAGGTTTGGAGATTTCTGTAGAGGTGGTGGACAGTGGTACTCCAAGGCAGGAGTAGGAAGTGAGCAGGGTGGAAAGCTTTTTGAGGTAGTGTTGTGCATTTTGCTCCAGTTGCTGGAGGGCAAGAGTTTCAGTGTGTGTTATGGGTTCCAGAATTTGGAAATGCATAACAGGAGAATTTTGCAGATGGAGTGAAGATACAGCAAGGCGGTTTGGTATTGGTTGATATCATTATGCAGGACTGTGTTGGTGAGGACTAAGGATTATTGGAATCTGAACAGATGGTGGTCATTGTGGAAGGAGAGGTGGCAACCAGAGATGGGTAATTAGATGGTAAGGCCAGTTGGGGAAATTCCATGAGCCAAGCAACAATGCAGGGACGGTATGTAGGACTGGGCTCTGGCTAGGCATAAGAAAATGTTTCTGTATTGATGCAGATGGAAGGAGCAAGCATCCACAGTCATGGAAAAAATGCGGAAAAGTACATAAATAACGTAGAATTACGTCTAAAAAAATTTGCAAAAATCCACTCAAATAAGTGTGAAAGATCATGAGAAGGATGAAACGGATGCAAAAGTGGGAATGAAGGTGAAATCTGAGGGAGTTGAAAATAGAAAAAGGTGAAAACTCATCAAAATTGGTGTGAAGTCATAATGAGATCAATGATATATATGTTGGTTTGTGTAGCAAGTCATTCATTTACATAATTTTTTTCTTTATTGTGATTTGATTCCCCCTCACCCCATATAGGTGGTGGTGGTGGGGAGATGGGGGGGTGGGGAGGGTTGGCTGGCAGTGGTAACTCAATCCACATTTATGTAATGTGGAAAAATTTGGAAATTTGTGGTATGGACTATGGGACCAAACTACTGAGGTCAGTGGTCCTTAGGCTTACACACTAATTAATCTTACTTAACCTAACTTACACTAAGGACAACACATACACCCATGTCCGAGGGAGGACTCGAACCTACGACAGGGAGAGCTGTGCACACTGTAGCAAGATGCCTCAGACCGCGTGGCTACCCCTCGCAACTTTATGTAATTAATCAAAATTGTGTGGGCAATTTTAAATATGAGATTGTGTAGGATGCAACACACTTGTATTTGTAGGAAAGGGAAACTCTAGGCTGGAATATAAACAATGTAAAGAAAAAGCACGTTGCTACTTATCATAAAGATGACATGTGAATTTACATACAGGCACAGTTAAAAAGTAGTTACAAATTATCTTTTGGCCACAGCATTCATCAGGAAAAGAAAGATAAAAACACACACATGCGCGCGCATTCATTCAACAAGCAAGCACACCTTATGCACACCTGACTGCCATATCAGGCAGCTTGTACTGGTATGCAAGAGTCACACGGAATGGAAGTAGTGACCTAGAGGGAGTACGGAGGGGAAAGGGATAGCAGTGTATGGGTAGGAGGAGAGAAGAGCAGCACTGTTTGCAGAGTGTGCAGGGACTAAACTGCCGACAGATGCAGTGTCCGGAGGCTGTGAGACAAGGAAGTGGAGGGGGGTGGAGAGCGGCGGGGAAGGGAGGGGAGGGGAAGGGTGGAGAGGGATGTGTAGGGTTGGGGAGAATGGGGGAGGGGAGGGAAGGAGAGGGGAGATGAATGGAGCAAAAAAGGAGAGGAGCGGGGAAAGATGGGTGGGTGCATTGGCACACAAAGACACAAAGAAAGTTGGAGCCAAGAACAGGGAAGAGGTGACAGAACAGAGGGGGTGGAAACTGTTGGGTGAAGGGGTGTAGGGACAAGTGGTTATCATAGGTTAAGCCCTGAATAACTGTAGGTACATAGAATGTGTTGCAAGGATAGCTTGTATCTGTGCAGTTCAGAAAAGTTGGTGTAGAGGAAACAATGCAGATGGCCCGTGTAGTTAAGCAGTCATTGAAATCAAGCAAGTTAGTTCAGCTGTATATAGTGCCACACGGTAGTCTACTTTCCTGGCCACAGTTTAGTAGTGGCTATTCATTCTGGTTGACAGCTGGTTGGAAGTCATATTAACATAAAAAGCTGTGCAATGATTGCAGCAGATGTGGTATATGACATGGCTGCTTTCACAGGTGGCATGGCCTCTGATACAGGATGAAACTGTGACAGGATCAAAACAGGAAGTGCAGGGGTGGGTGGATATGGCAGGTCTTGCATCTGGGTCTTCCACACAGCTATGATACTTGTGGCGAAGGGCAGATTGGGAATGGAATAAGGGTAGATTAATATGCTGTGGAGGTTGGGTGGGTGATGGAATACCACTATAGGACTGCAGACTGCAAGCACACACACTCACTCAAACACAACTTGCACACACATCTGCAGTCTCAGAGAACTGAAACCACACTGCCACTGCAGACTGCAGACGTGTATGCAAGTTGCATTTGCGTGAGTGTGTGTGTGTGCGCGTTTGTGTATGTGTGTCTACTGCTGACAAAGGCCTTAATGGCTGAAAGCTATAACTGTGAATCTTTTTGTTGTGCCTATTGCGACTCAGCATCTCTGCTATATGGTGAGTAGCAACTTTCCTTCTCTGGTATTGTCACATTCCATCCTGGATTTTCCATTGTTTGGATGTAGAGATGGAGAATCTTGCACAGGATAGAGTAGTGTGGAGAGTTGCATAAAATCAGTCTTCAGTCTAAAGACCACAGCAATGGGAACAACGTCTTGTATGTGATTTCCTTCACATACCCACTCCTCTTACTCGAAACCCTAGTAACAAATCTCTCTTCTATTCTCTTCCTTAACATGAATTTTATATTGTCTTCCTATTTCATATTGCTTCTCAGCATTTAAGCCATGTTTAATGCTCCATATACTCACAATATTCTTATAATTGGATGTTATTGGCTTCCTGCTCTTTGTTACAGCCATTATCTTGCATTTGTCTGGTCTACATTTAAGAAATAGGTGTCATTCATAACAAAAAGTCTAGATTTGGTCGAGTCTGTCTACATCTCCTTACAACTGTTCAATGGTCATTCTTTCCTATAGACAACAGCAATGAATAATTTGGCAGTGCTAGTGATTCTCTCTGATAAATCATTTATTTTTATTTGGTTTTGATGGCATACCTCCTGAAATAAACCTGCCCTAATGTATCTTATTCTTTGTCAGATAATAAACTGCTCCTTACTGTCAGACCAATTCCTTGAAATTTTCAGGGCAGCAGAAGTGGTTCCTCTATTACCGTATTGTAGGTGGGAGTGTATGATACAGGAGATTTTTTTACACATGTAGCTGATGTACTCCCTCCATGTAAGATATGTATCTACTATAATACCCAGGAATTTATGTTTATCAATTATTTCAATTGAGAATTTTGGCTCAGTATCCACTTGTCTTGATTTATATTTTAGAAAAAACTCCATCAGAATTGTGTTGCCCTTATTTAGTGCCAATTTATTTTTAGTGAGATATTCTGTGATGAGGCTAATTTTCTCTGTATTACTTTGCACTGCTAACTGTTTTTGTAGAGCCCTAGCTTATGAAGGAGTTATCATCAGCATAATTTCCTAGGTGTGAATTTTGAGGAATCATTGATGTACACAATAAACAAAAATGGTCCAATAATCCTTCCCTGAGGGACTCCACAGTTAAGAATTTTATAAGGTAATTTTACTGTTTGTGAATGTCCCACAGTTTTATGATGCAGCTTAACACATTGCCTCCTGTCAGCAAGGTAGGATCTTAACAAATTTAATGCCACTCCTCTGACTCTATAAATTCCTACTTTATATAGAAGAATGGAATGATTTACAGAGTCAAAGGCCTTGGATAAGTCTAAAAAGGTGTCAATAACTTTGTTACCATCATCAAGTTTATTCAGCACCACTTGTAAAACTGTAGCTACAGCTGTTATTGTAGACCTGCCCTTCCTGAAATCATGCTGAGAGCTTTTCTGTAAATTGTACTTGCAGAAAAATGTTTCAAGTTGATCAAGAAGTAGCCTTTCCAACAACTTACTAAGTATTGATTTCAATTAAATAGGGCTATAATTTTGCACATCAGTGATTATTCCCTTTTTATGCACTGGTCTTATTTCAGTACTTTTAACAAGTCAAGGTATGACCCCTGAGAAATAGAGATTTTTATTAAATGATGCAGTGACTTTATTAATTCATTACTGCATTCTCTCAGAAATTTGGCTGGGATGTCATCCCACTCACTGGATGTATTTGATTTTAAGTTGGAAACAGTTTTCAGGATTTCCAAATCTGTAACACACTTCAGGAAGACTGAATTATTGACATTACTGGTATTTAGCACCTGTGGTGGATCAATCAAGTCCTCCCTACTCATCTTACTGAATTTGTCTGAATCTCTCCCATACTTCCTTTGTATCACACGGCAATTTTTCATTGCCTCTTATTACTGAGTTATTGAACACTGCATTGTCACTTCCCCTGCTTTCCTTGTTTACTACACTCCACACTATTTTGCTAAAATTGCTGGATTGCCTCATCTGTTCTGTATGCATCTGTGCTTTTAATGTCTTAAGATATTCCCTGTAGGTTTTTCTGCAGGCTTTGTATTTTGATTGCAAAATAATGTATAACTCCTTCATATCTTCCTTTAATTTTATCATGTTAGGGGCAATTTAAGATTCTTGGAACTACCAGCTTTTCATATAGTCCTACCTGATTCCAGTTTACATGTGTCAGGGTTTCCTTTAATGTGTGATAGTGTGGCTTTCTTTTATAGGTAAATGGGTCCAAATGAGATACAGGACTAAGGAACTAAGATTGGAAATGTGGTTCTCAATGGTTCTAACTACAAGGTCTTTCTTGCTTAAGTTTGTAATAATGTGGTCAATACATGTCCAAGAGTCACATGTTATTATTGTTGGTGTTGAATTCACATGGGTGTAATTATGGGATTGTAACGTGTCAATATATACAAGATAATTTATACCATTAGTTAATGAGTCAATGTTCACATCACCTACTATTACAGTCTGTTTTGTCTGAGATGAGAGTTTATCAACAAGTTCTTCCAAATGACAAAAAATTCTTCCATGTTACTTTTAGGAGATCTGTACATACTAGCTACTATTAAACTACTATTTATGAGCTTTATTCTTATTGTGGCTATTTCAGAAACCATATCACGTGCATATTTATCTGTCCAGTCAATTTTTCCACACTGGACATTATTTTTGACATAAATACCAACACCAACACCTTTATGTTTTTTCCTACAGTACACACTGACAATTATATAATAATTAAATTAATGCTACACATTTCTTCAGTTTTGCACCAACCAAATGCAATGGTGATGCCTATAGGTTGGCTGATCTGCTTATAATGCTAGCTTGCAACATCTCTACAAACTCTGCTTTTGCTGTAGCTAAACATTTGGTGCTAATCTTTTCAGTTATTAAGTGACTGGCTCACCAGGTGTTGTTTCAATATGGTGCACTGTGGTATGCCACACTTTACCTATTTGGCCATCAGCTTCTTGTCTACCTCTTGTACACTCAAGTTACATGATGAGGAGATGGTATTTGTAAAACACAGCCTGTAGTACCTGTAATGCCTTCACCAACCATTGTAATCTGTGCCATACTGAAACTAATCTCTGGCCTTTGCTAACCAACAAAATTTGCTCACTTGAATTTCCTGCTGAAATCCAGGTCCACTTCCACTTTGCAACTACCTTACATTGTTGATGCTAGCTGCCGTAAGGTGTAGAGATGTGGCTGCTGATGCATTCTCATCCTGGCAAACCAAACCTAAGTCAATCAGGCAGCAATGACTTGCTTTTGTGTAACTTACATATGAATGGGAGGCTCCATATGGTTCCCAAGTTGTGCAGCAACTGTAATCCATAAAATTACCAAATAAGCAGCAACCAGTTGCAAATAAAGAAAACATGATCTTGCGACTGGTTGCTGCTTATTTGGTAATTTTAACTTACATGGAACTGGTGTGATAATGTGAGTAAACATGGTTGTTCTCTGCATGTATGATTGAGCTGTCGTTAATTACTGGGCCAGTAATAGACACTGTGGATTTACCTGTAACTTGGTGCTCTTGCAGAATTATGCAACCTGCCACAGCTACTACAGGCCACTGAAGCCATTTGTTTATGTACATGGGGATGTACATCTGGTGGCACAGTCACATCACTAAAACGCTGGTGATACAAGCACACTGGGTTGTGTTGGCCCCTTGCAGTATCTGTCCATCTGTTAGCTTCTGCATCACGTGCACATTGCCCGCTACTGCAAGTACAGAGTTGATATCAATTCTCTCTCATGCCACTATGGCTGTTTTTACTAGTTAGAGGCCCATATCATTGATGTCAATATGCAGCAGGATTTTGAAGCATATATTGTGTTTAAATATTTGAATTACCTTGAAGAGAATGGTCTATTAACACACAGTCACCACAGACTTAGAAAACATCATTCTTGTGAAACACAACTAGCTCTTTACACTCACAAAGTGTTGAGTGCTCTTGACAAGGGATTTCAAATTGATTCAGTATTTTTAGATTTCCAGAAGACTTTTGACACTGTATGACATAACCAGCTTGTAGCCAAATTGCGTGCTTATGAAATATCATCTCAGTTATATGACTAGATTCATGATTTCCTGTCAGAGATGTCACAGTTGATAGTAACTGACGGAAACTCACTGAGTAAAACAGAAGTGATATCTGGCATTCCTTAAGGTAGTTTTATATGCTCTCTGCTGTTCCTTATCTATATAAATTATTTAGGAGACAATATGACCAGCCGTCTGAGGTTGTTTGCAGACGATGCTGTCATTTATTGTCTAGTGAAGTCATAAGAAGATCAAAACAAATTGCAGAATGATTTAGAAATGATATCTGTATGGTGCAAAAAGTAGCAATTGGCCCTAAATAATGGGAAGTGTGAGGTCATCCATTTGAATGTTAAAAGGAATCTGCTAAACTTCAGTTACATGATAAATCAGTGAGTCTAAAGGATGTAAATTCAACTAAATAGCTAGGAATTACAATCATGAACAACTTATACTGGAAAGTACACATAGAACATGTTGAAGGCAAGCCAAACCAAAGACTATTTTTTTGGCAAAACACTTAGAAAATATAACAGATTTACTAAAGAGAGCCTACACTAAGCTTGTCTGTCCTTTTTTGGAGTACTACTGCATGGTCTGGAATCCTTACCAGATAGAATAATGGAAGAAACAAAGAAGAGTAGCACTTTTTGTACTATATAGAAATAGGAGAGAGAGTGTCACTGACATAGTACAGGATTCAGGGTGTACATCATTAAAATAAAGGCATTTTTCATTGCAGCACAATCTTCTTATTAAATTTCAATCACAAATTTTCTCTTCTGAAGGCAAAAATATTTTGTTGATGCTAACCTACTTAGGTATAAACAATCATCATAATAAAATAAGGGAAATCAGAGCTTGTACAGAAAGATTCTGGTGTTTGTTTTTTTTTGTGCACTGTTCAAGATTGGAATAACAGAAAAGTATTATGAAGGTGGTTCAATGAATCTTCTGCCAGGCACTTAAGTGTAATTTGTGGAGTATCCATGTAGATGTAGATGTAGTAATGGTAGCTCCCTCAACCAAATGTGGTGTAGCGTGGCATTAGATACTGCCTCTTCTGTAATGATGCTCGTCAGGTGGTGACAAAACACCAGTGACATTCTGTCAGTGATACACTCACTCTGTAATATCTGTGGCACACCTTGGTCTGATGATTGCACATTTAGCTTACTAGTGTTTCCCTCAAATGGGGATGCTGTTGCTTTGGAGGTGGCTTTAATATATTTGAGATCATTGCTACTGCCTGGGCTTCTAGATTGTTGACTGGGGACATCAGACTTCATGCTGTTACTGATGATGTTTTGTTTAAATGCCAAGTCCAATATCATGAACCACAACCAAGGTTTTTCTGGAAAAGTCTGAGGACTCTAAACTTTCATCCGTGCGTCAGAAACTGTGTTAGCGTAATCAAGTAAACGGTTTGTTACACTTTCAACCCATCTCACCACTCATGTGTATACCTCTGTGTTCTTTCACAATTTTCTGACTTGGGCTTTGCTTTTGCACATTATCTTCCATCTGTAATAACTGCATCCTCATCTGAACCCATGCTGATGTGACATCACAGTTTTGATTTCCATGTTTCTGAGGTGTTGCACTCTTTTGCATTCCAGGGGTCACTGATTTGTACTCACATTCCATTATTCAATAATATCAATCCACTGAGTCAGCAATATTTGATTTGACTGTTTTATTTTACACAGTTAGGTAATGAGCCTTAACAAGAATTCACATAAACAAGCATTTGTCCAACATAAATATAAATAAAAAGGGACACAATATTATGACGAGCATAGACTGCTGGTCACCATAAAGATGATGTGTTGAGCTGCAGACAGACACAACAAAAATATTGTTACACATTGAGCTTTTGGCCGAAGCCTTCTTCAGAAAGGAAATACAAAGGAAACACATACTCATTCACACAAAAAAGCACACGGCACACATGCATGACCACTATCTGCAGTAGCTCTACTAAGAGTGCAGCTGTGTTGAACAGAAGCAGTAATTCTGAGTGGTGCGGGGAAAGTGGTGCAATAGCAGGGCACTGGTGCAGGGAGAAAAGTGAGTGCTTCCTTGAGAAATGTGCAGGGACTAGATAATGGCAGGACCAGATTGCCAAGTGCAGTGTCAGGAGACTGTGGGAGAGGGAAGATGGGGGAAACTGGGATCAGAAAAGAAGAGAAGCAATGAAGAGGAAAAGGCCAATAAGTGCATTGGCAGAAAGTGGTCCACAATGTGGGTGAGGGGACATGAATTGGAAGGTGGTTATACAGCAGAGGGTGTGGAAACTGTTGGGTGAAGGGAGTGGGGACAGTAGGTTACCATGAGTTGGGACTGGAAAGATTTTGGGAGTGGAGAATATGTTTTAAAGACAACTTCCATCTGTGCAGTTCAGAAAAGCAGGTGATGGAGAGGAGTATCCAAATGGCCCAGGTTCTGATGTAGCCACTGAAATCGAGCATATTATGTTCAGCTGCATGTTGTGCCAGAGAGTGGTCTACTTTGCTTTTCACCATAGTATGGTGGTAGCAATTGATCCTGATGTACAGCTGGTTGGTAGTCCTACCAAAATAAAAGCTGCGCAATGATTGCAGCATAAATGTTATATGACTTGTCTGCCTTCATGGGTGGCCCAGCCTATAATGGGATAGGATAAGCCTGTGATGGTACTGTTACTTAGATCCTGATGCTCTCAGTGCTTAGACAGCTGATATGGACTGCCTAAAATTATATAAATGCTTTGTCATAAGTATTAGATTATGAGAAGTATTATCTTTGGATTAATGTGCAACGTATGTATTACTTGTCCCTTGGGTGTTGGTTGTGAATCAGTTGCAATCTTGCTTTATTCCTGGTCATTGACCTCCACTGTGATGGCTCCATCCACACCTCCATCCACTTTAAACCCATCAACCAATAACAATACCTGCATTTTGAGGGCTGCCATCCATTCCACACACACACACACACACACACACACACACACACACACACACACAAATCCTTCCCCTACAGCCTGGTCACTACGTGATAGCATATTTTCAGTGGCAAGAAATCTCTTGCCCGGTATGCTGAACGTCTCACAAAGGTCTTCTAGGAGAGGCACTATCCCTCAGTCCTAAGCCACAAGCAGATTTACATGCCATAATTCCGCACATCCCCTATCCTCCCACCACCCCTGACAACCAGTTACAAAGGAGCTCTTCCCCTCCCCTCCCCCCCCCCCTTTCATCACCCAGTACCGCCCCAGATTAGAATAACTGAAGCACATCCTTCTTAGGGTATTGATTATCTGTCACTATGCCCTGAAAGGATGGACATCCCACCCAACATTTCCCAGACCTCCTAATGTGGTATTCTGATGCCTAACCAACTTGCACAACATCTTAGTCATCCCCATGCTACTCCCAGTCTCAACCCCTTCCCACAAGGATCATCTCACTGTGGAAGACCCACATGCAAGACATGTGCAATCCACCCATGTTAAAACCCGTGGGAAGCGGCTAAAAATAATCAGTGATGTGGGAAAATGGAAATGGAAATAAAGCGAAAGTACAGCTGAAGCCCAGGCTATCCATGATCTGAAGGCTGACCGATCCATCGTCATTCTTCCGGCGGACAAGGATTCCACGACCGTAGTACTTGATCGTCAGGAGTATGTGGCTGAGGGACTGCATCAGCTTTCATACAACACTACATACAAAGTTTGCCAAGGTAATCCTATTCCTGATGTCCAGGCGGAGCTTCAAGGAATCCTCAGAACCTTAGGCCCCCTACGAAACCTTTCACCTGACTCCATCAACCTCCTGACCCCACCGACACCCCGCACCCCTACCTTCTACCTCATCATCATCATCATCATCATAATCATCATTTAAGACTGATTATGCCTTTCAGCATTCAGTCTGGAGCATAGCCCCTCTTATACAGTTCCTCCATGATCCCCTATTCAGTGCTAACATTGGTGCCTCTTCTGATGTTAAACCTATTACTTCAAAATCATTCTTAACCGAATCCAGGTACCTTCTCCTCGGTCTGCCCCGACTCCTCCTACCCTCTACTGCTGAACCCATGAGTCTCTTGGGTAACCTTGCTTCTCTCATGCGTGTAACATGACCCCACCATCTAAGCCTGTTCGCCCTGACTGCTACATCTATAGAGTTCATTCCCAGTTTTTCTTTGATTTCCTCATTGTGGACACCCTCCTGCCATTGTTCCCATCTACTAGTACCTGCAATCATCCTAGCTACTTTCATATCCGCAACCTCAACCTTGTTGATAAGGTAACCTGAATCCACCCAGCTTTCGCTCCCATACAACAAAGTTGGTCGAAAGATTGAACGGTGCACAGATAACTTAGTCTTGGTACTGACTTCCTTCTTGCAGAAGAGAGTAGATCGTAGCTGAGCGCTCACTGCATTAGCTTTGCTACACCTCGCTTCCAGTTCTTTCACTATGTTGCCATCCTGTGAGAATATGCATCCTAAGTACTTGAAACTGTCCACCTGTTCTAACTTTGTTCCTCCTATTTGGCACTCAATCCGTTTATATTTCTTTCCCACTGACATTACTTTCGTTTTGGAGATGCTAATCTTCATACCATAGTCCTTACATTTCTGATCTAGCTCTGAAATATTACTTTGCAAACTTTCAATCGAATCTGCCATCACAACTAAGCCATCCGCATATGCAAGACTGCTTATTTTGTGTTCACATATCTTAATCTCACCCAGCCAGTCTATTGTTTTCAACATATGATCCATAAATAATATGAACAACAGTGGAGACAGGTTGCAACCTTGTCTTACCCCTGAAACTACTCTGAACCATGAACTCAATTTACCGTCAACTCTAACTGCTGCCTGACTATCCATGTAAAGACCTTTAATTGCTTGCAAAAGTTTGCCTCCTATTCCATAATCTTGTAGAACAGACAATAACTTCCTCCTAGGAACCCAGTCATAAACCTTTTCTAGATCTATAAAGCATAGATACAATTCCCTGTTCCACTCATAACACTTCTCCATTATTTGCCGTAAGCTAAAGATCTGGTCCTGAAAACCTCTAAGAGGCCTAAAGCCACACTGATTTTCATCCAATTGGTCTTCAACTAATACTTGCACTTTCCTTTCAACAATACCTGTGAAGATTTTACCCACAACGCTGATTAAAGAGATACCTCTGTCGTTGTTACAATCTTTTCTGTTTCCATGTTTAAAGATTGGTGTGATTACTGCTTTTGTCCAGTCTGATGGAACCTGTCCCAACCCCCAGGCCATTTCAATTATCCTGTGTAGCCATTTAATACCTGACATTCCACTGTATTTGATGAGTTCCGACTTAATTTCATCCACCCCAGCCGCTTTATTGCACTGCAATCTATTGACCATTTTTTCCACTTCCTCAAATGTGATCCTATTTCCATCATCATTCCTATCCCATTCTACCTCGAAATCTGAAACATTACTGATCGCATTTTCACCTACATTGAGCAACCCTTCAAAATATTCCCTCCATCTGCCCAAGGCATCCACAGGATTCGCCAGCAGTTTTCCTGACCTGTCCAAAATACTTGTCATTTCCTTCTTACCTCCCTTTCCAAGGCTGCTAATTACACTCCATAATGGTTTTCCAGCAGCTTGACCCATAGTCTCCAACCTGTTTCCAAAGTCTTCCCACGATTTCTTCTTCGATGCTGCAATTATCTGTTTGGCTTTGTTTCTTTCTTCAACATAACTTTCTCTATCTACCTGGGTTCTGGTATGTAGCCATTTTTGATACGCCTTCTTTTTCCTTTTACAGGCTGCCTTGACTGTATCATTCCACCAAGCTGTTTGCTTCATCCTACTTTTACACACTACTGTTCCAAGACATTCTTTAGCCACTTCTAGTACTGTGTCCCTGTACCTTGTCCATTCCTTTTCCAATGACTGTAATTGACTACATTCAACTAACTGGTACCTTTCTGAGATCGCTGTTATGTACTTGTGCCTGATTTCCTTATCCTGAAGTTTCTCCACTCTTATCCTCCTACATATGGACCTGACCTCCTGCACTTTCGGCCTCACAATCCCAATTTCACTGCAGATTAAATAATGATCAGTGTCATCAAAGAATCCCCTGAATACACGTGTGTCCCTCACAGCCTTCCTGAATTCCTGATCTGTTATTATATAGTCAATGACAGATCTGGTTCCCCTGCCTTCCCAAGTATACCGGTGAATGTTCTTATGTTTAAAAAAGGAGTTTGTGATTACTAAGCTCATACTGGCACAGAAATCCAAGAGTTGTTTCCGATTCCTGTTGGCCTCCATATATCCATATACCTTCTACCTATTTCCTAACATTCCCAAACCCAATCATCCCGGCCGCCCCATTGTAGCTGGTTACCAAGCCCCCACAGAACGTATCTCTGCCTATGTAGATCAACACCTTCAACCCATTACATGCAGTCTCCCACCCTTCACCAAACACTTTCTCAAATGCCTGGAATCCTTACCCAATCTGTTACCCCCGGAAACCATCCTTGTAACCATTGATGCCACTTCCTTATACACAAATATTACACACGTCCAGGGCCTCGCTGCAATGGAGCACTTCCTTTCACGCTGATCACCTGCCACCCTACCTAAAACCTCTCTCCTCATTACCTTAGCCAGCTTCATCCTGACTCACAACTTCTTCACTTTCGAAGGCCAGACATACCAACAATTAAAGGGAACAGCCATGGGTACCAGGATGGCCCCCTCATATGCCAACCTATTTATGGTTCCCTTAGAGGAAGCCTTCTTGGTTACCCAGGCCTGCCAACCCAAAGTTTGGTACAGATTTATTGATGACATCTTCATGATCTTGACTCACAGTGAAGAACTCCAGAATTTCCTCTCCAACCTCAACTCTTTTGGTTCCATCAGATTCACCTGGTCCTACTCCAAATCCCATGCCACTTTCCTTGACGTTGACCTCCATCTGTCCAATGGCCAGCTTCACACATCCGTCCACATCAAACCCACCAACAAGCAACAATACCTCCATTATGACAGCTGCCACCCATTCCATATCAAACGGTCCCTTCCCTACAGCCTAGGTCTTCGTGGCAAACGAATCTGCTCCAATCCTGAATACCTGAACCATCACACCAACAACCTGAAAACAGCTTTTGCATCCCGCAAGTACTCTCCCGACCTGGTACAGAAGCAAATAACCAGAGCCACTTCCTCATCCCCTCAAACCCAGAACTTCCCACAGAAGAACCCCAAAGGTGCCCCACTTGTGACAGGATACTTTCCGGGACTGGATCAGACCCTGAATGTGGCTCTCCAGCAGGGATACGACTTCCTCAAATCCTGCCCTGAAATGAGATCCATCCTTCATGAAATCCTCCCCACTCCACCAAGAGTGTCTTTCCGCCATCCACCTAACCTTCGTAACCTCTTGGTTCATCCCTATGAAATCCCCAAACCACCTTCCCTACCCGCTGGCTCCTACCCTTGTAACCGCCCCCGGTGTAAAATCTGTCCCATGCACCCTCCCACCACCACCTACTCTAGTCCTGTAACCCAGAAGGTGTACATGATCAAAGGCAGAGCCACATGTGAAAGCATGCACGTGATTTACCAACTGACCTGCCTACCCTGTGAAGCTTTTTATGTGGGAATGACCAGCAACAAACTGTCCATTCACATGAATGGATACAGGCAGACAGTGTTTGTTGGTAATGAGGAGCACCCTGTAACTATACATGCCTTGGTGCACGGCCAGCACATCTTGGCACAGTGTTACACCGTCCGGGTTATCTGGATACTTCCCACCAACACCAACCTATCAGAACTCTGGAGATGGGAACTTGCCCTTCAATATATCCTCTCTTCCCGTTACCCACCAGGCCTCAACCTCCGCTAGTTTCAAGTTGCCGTCTCTCATACCTCACCTGTCATTCAACAACATCTTTGCCTCTGTACTTCCGCCTCGACTAACATCTCTGCCCAAACTCTTTGCCTTTACATATGTCTGCTTGTGTCTGTATATGTGCGGATGGATATGTGTGTGTGTGTGTGTGCAAGTGTATACCTGTCCCTTCCCCCCCCCCCCCCCCCCCCCCCCTAAGGTAAGTCTTTCCGCTTCCGGGACTGGAATGACTCCTTACCCTCTCCCTTAAAACCCACATCCTTTCGTCTTTCCCTCTCCTTCCCCCTTTCCTGATGAAGCAACCGTTGGTTGCGAAAGCTTGAATTGTGTTTGTGTGTTTGTGTGTCTATCAACATACCAATGCTTTCGTTTGGTTAAGTTACATCATTATATACATGGGGATTTAAATTTTTAGTCTGATGTCCACCAGCAACCTGTTACAGACTTTTGTACCAGAATATGAAACTCCTTTCTGTTTCCATGGGAGGGATCCATAACCTGAATGGGTCATAAATTATTGAGTTCATCTTAAATTCACTCTTGTTATTAACCAAAAGTACCATATACCCCTAAATCTATATCTATATTCATGAAGAGCATGGCAGAGAGTACCTGCTATTGTACCATATTTTAGGGTTTCTTCCCATTCTATAAATGTATGGAGTGTGGAAGAATGACTGAATACCTCTGTGCATGCTATAATTATTGTAATCTTATCCTCATGATCCCTACATGAGCAATACATAGAGGATTGTAGTATATTCCTAGAGTCTTCATTTAAAAGTGGTTCTTGAAACTTTGTTAGTAGATTTTTTGGGGATGATTTTCATCTATCTTCAAAAGTCTGCTTGTTCAGTTTATTCAGTATCTCTGTGACACTCTCGCATGGATCAAACAAACCAGTGACCATTCATGTTGCTCTTCTCTCTATACCTCCAACATCTCCTGGTAGTCCTATCTGGTATGGGTCCCACATACTTCAGCAGTATTCTAAAACTGGTCACATAAGTGATTTTAAAAGCAATCTCTTTTGTAGATTAACCTTAATTCCACAGTATTCTACCAATATACTGAAGTTTGCCACCTGCTTTACCCACTACTGAATCTATGTGATCGTTTCATGTCATATCCCTACAAACTGTTACACCCACATTTAACGAAAAGTATAATTGCTACTCATCATATAGTGGAGATGCTGAATTGCAGAAAGACATAACTGTCACACGATTAGCTTTCAACCAACAAGGCCTTTGTCAAAACTAGACAACATACACAAACACACACACTCATGCAAATGCAACTCACACACAACGACACTCTCTGGCAGCTGGAGCCAGACTATGAGCAGCAGGGCATTATGGAAGAGGCAACCGGGTGGGGTAAGGAGGAGGCTGGCGCAAGGAGTGGAAGGGATAGCAGGGTAGGGATGGGGGATGATAAAGTGCTGCTAGGAGTGTGCAGGGACAATGTGGTGTGTGGGGCAGCTAGATGCAGCCTAGAGGTTAGACAGAGTGGGGGAGGGGTTTACAGCAAAAGGAGGGAAGTAAAAAGACTAGGTGCACTGGTGAAATAGAGGGTTGCATAGTGTTGGAATGGGAACAGCAAAGAGGCTAGATGGATAAGGACAATGATTAATGAAGGTTGAGACCAGGAGGGTTATGGAAATGTAGGTTATACTGCAGGGAGAATTCCCACCCACATAATTCAGAAAAGCTGTGGACAGGCAGCTTGTTGGTTGTCATGCCCACATAGAATTCAGCACAGTGGTTGCAGCTTAGCTTGTAGATCACATGACTGGTTTCATAGGTAGCCCTGCCTTTAATGGGATACGTAATGTTTGTGACAGGACTGGAGCAGGTGGTGGTGGAAGGATGTATGGAACAGGTCTTGCATCTAGGTCTATTACAGGGATGTGAGGCATGAGGCAAGAGGTTGGGAGCAGGAGCTGTGTAGGGATGGACAAGGATATTGGGTAGGTTCAATGGGCGGTAGAATCTTCGAAGGGCAGGGAAATACCACAGTGGGAGGAGTAGGAAGGATAGTGGGCAGGACATTTCTCAAGAGGTAGTCGAAACTCTGGCGGAGAATATAATTCAGTTGCTCCAGTCCTGGGTGGTACTAAATCATGAGAGGAATGCTCCTCTGTTGGGTGACAGCAAGGATAAGACATGGGAGATCTGTTTTTGTACAAGTTTGCGAAGGTAATTCTATCTATATCTGAATCCCGCTCCAGCTACTGCCGGGACTGGGTGCTGATGAGTCCTCTCCATTTGGCTCGGTCCTCCCACCACTTTTCTTCCTCCACTTGCTGCCAGGTCACACCTCTCCTTTCAACAGATATTCTCACTCCCATTTTCCACCGTGTTCTTGGGCGCCCTCTAGGTCTTTTCCCATCCATCTTTAGTTCTTCCATAATTTTAGGGAGTCTCTGCCCATGCATCCTCTTAACATGCCCATACCATCTTAATCTCTTTCTTTCAATTTCTTCTCCCATACTTTTTTGTTTGAGGTCCTTTCTAATCTCTGCATTCCTTACTCTGTCCATTCTTGTTTTTCCCTTAACTGCTCTGAGAAATTTCATTTCCCCTGCTTGCAGTCTGCTCCAGTCCCTTTCTGTCATTGTCCATGTTTCTCCACCATAGGGTGGGCGAGGGTAATTACAATTTGTAAAGGCCTCAGTGAGACCCTCAATATATTTTGAGAGGGACTGCTAATCACTACAGATGCAATGGCCATAACAATACTTACTATGTTTTAGTTAATAACAGTTGAAAGAAAGAACAAAAAGTATTCTTAACATCTGTATGAATTCTAAATAATGTGTTTTAAAAAATAGCTAGCCAATTTGCTGAAAATAAATTTCTAAGTTGCAAAATAAACTGTTTATGTAAGACACAACGACTAATGAAGGTTGAGTTCAGGATGGTTACATAAATGTAGGGTATACTGCAGGGAGAGTTCCCACCCACACAATTCAGAAAAGCTGCAGACAGACAGCTTGTTGGTTGTCAAGCACACATAGAATGCAGCACTGTGGTTGCAGCTTAGCTCATAGATCACATGACTGGCTTCACAGGTAGCCCTGCCTTTGAAGGGATAGGTGATGTTTGTGACTTGACTGGAGTGGGTGGGTGTGGGGGGATGTATGGGACAGGTCTTGCATCTAGGTCTATTACAGGTATATGAGCCATGAGGCAAGTGGGTTGGGAGCAGGGGTTGTGTAGGGATGGATGAGGATATTGTGTAGGTTCAGTGGGTGGCAGAATACTACTGTCAGAGGAGTAGGTAGGATAGTGGGCAGAACATTTCTCATTTTAGGCCATGACAAAAGTAATGAAAACCATGATGGATAATGCAATTCAGTTGCTCCAGTCCAGGGTGTTACTGAATCAAAAGAGGAATTCTCCTCTGTGGCCAGATGGCGGGGCTTTGGGAGGATCCTTTTATATGGCCCACGAATAGGTTGGCATAGGATGGTGCCATGTGGTTGCCCATAGCTGTACTCCCAGATTTGTTTGTGGATAATGCCTTTAAAGGAGAATAATTGTGGGTGAATATATAGTTGGTAGCCAGCCACTGTGGCCGAGTGGTTTTAGGTGCTTCACTCCAGAACCGCGTGACTGCTGTGGTTGCAGGTTTGAATTCTGCCTTGGGCATGGATGTGTGTGATGTCCTTAGGTTAGTTAGGTTTAAGTAGTTCTAAGTTCTATGGGACTGATGACCTCAGATGTTAAGTCTCATAGTGCTCAGAGCCATTTATATAGTCTGTCATGGTTTGGAGTCCATCAGGAATTGGAAGACGTAGTGTTCAATATTAGTAAAGCCATGGGCATTAGGGATGTTAGTGTAAAGGGAGGTGGCATCAATAATCACGGGCAGGGCACCATATGGTAAAGGGTCAGGAGCTGTGGAGAGTCAGTTTAGGAAATGGTTGGTATCTTTATGTGGGAGGTAGGTTGCAGGTAATAGGCTGAAGGTGTTGGTCTATGAGAGCAGAGATTCTCTCAGTGGGCGCACAGTAACTGGCCACAATGGAGCATCCTGAATGATTGGATTAACGGACTTCTGGAAGCACATAGAAGGTAGGAGTGTGAGGAATGGTAGGGCTGAGAAGAGAGATGGACTCTGTTGAGAGGTTCTAGGATGGGCCTAAAGATTTGAGTAGAGACTGGAGATCCTGCTGGTTTTCTGGAATGGAGTCACTGAGGCAGGGTTTGTAGGTGGATGAATCTGATAGCTGGCAGAGTCCTTCTGCCAGGTAATCCTTTCAGTTCAAAACAGTTGTGGAGCCTTTGCTGAGCCGGCTGTCCAACATTTCAATGACTGTTTCACATCCTGTGCCATCTGTATCCTTCCCAACAACATCAGATTTTTTGAATTCTGCAGGTGGGAACTCTGCCTACAATATGTCCTACATTTCCGTAACCCTTCATGTCTCAACCTTCATTAGTCATTGTCCTTCGCCACCTAGGCCCTGTCCTGTTCCCATTTCAGCACTACACAGCCCTCTATTCCATCAATGCACCCAGTCTTTTAACTTCCCTCCTTTTCTGCACTCCCCCCCACCCCACCCCCCCCCCCCCACTTTTCCCTGCCCTCCATCTAACCTCCTGACTGCACCTAGCTGCTGCACTTTCCAGCTGCTCCCTGCACACTCCCAGCAGCACTTCATCATTCCCCACCACTATCCTGCTATCCCCCCCTCCTTCTCCTCCTCCTCACCCCAGCCTCCTCCTCACCCCCACCTGGTTGCCTGTCCCATAATGCTCTGCTGCTCGCAGTCTGGCACCAGCTGACAGAGAGTGTTGTCATGTGTGTGTAACATTTGAGCGCGCGCGCGCTTGTGTGTGTGTGTGTGTGTGTGTGTGTGTGTGTGTGGTATTTTATAATTTTGACAAAAAGGCCTAGTTGGCCGAAAGGAAATCCTTTTCATTAGATTGTTACAGTCCATCCTGGATTTTCCATTGTTTGATTTTGCCTGACGGCTTTTCTTCCAACCCAAATAAGTGCTGTTTTCCTATGTTGCTATTTTCTAATGTGTTACTATTCTGTGCCCATCATTCTTTCTCTTCTTTCCTGTGTTTCTCTTGTCAGCTTACGAACTGCACTGCATGTGAGCCACACTGCATCAATCGTCTCAGTCTTGAACAACAGATGGCTACAAGACCATGCTGATTATTGGTGCAGCATCATGTCCCACATTACACTCACCAATATCATTAATTCAATACCTTCATATTAGTCACTCTCCCTACATCACCCTCATGTTTTTTTGTGTGTTATTTGGTGCACCATTCCTGTGCCACACAAACATGTATGCTACTTCTACATTATTTATGTATTTTTTTTTTGCATTTTTTCCAACACCATGCATTCTTTCTCCTTCCATCTGCGTCAATACAGAAAAGTTTCATGATCCATAGCCAGAATCCAGTCCCACATACTGTTTCTGAGCCCCAAATGGCCTTACCACCAAATTATTCATCTTTGGCTGCCATCCTTCCTTCCATAATGACCTCTCTCTGTTCAGATTCCGCCAATCCTTAGCTCTCACCAACATAATTCTGCAAAAGCATATCAATCAGGCCCAAACCCCCTGGTGATACTTTTTCTCCATTCGTAAAATTCTCCTGCTATTCAGTCCCAGCATCCTGGAACCCATAACACACACTGAAACTCTTGCCCTCCACGAACTAGACCAACATGCATAACATCTCAAAAAATTCTCCATCCAGCTCACTTATTACTTCTGCCTCGGACTATCACTGTCCATCACTTCCGCAACAACATCCAAACAGTCAGGCGGGAGGTGAAAAAACTTGGATTTCATGGTCGAGCGGCTGCTCATAAGCCACACATCATGCCGGTAAATGCCAAATGACGACTCGCTTGGTGTAAGGAGCATAAACATTGGATGATTGAACAGTGGACAAACGTTGTGTGGAGTGACGAATCGGCGTACACAATGTGGCGATCCGATGCCAGGGTGTGGATATGACGAATGCCCGGTGAACGCCATCTGCCTGCGTGTGTAGTGCCAAAAGTAAAATTCGGAGGCGGTGGTATTACGGCGTGGTTGTGTTTTTCATGGAGGGGGCTTGCACACCTTGTTGTTTTGCGTGGCACTATCACAGCTCAGGCCTACAATGATGTTTTAAGCACCTTCTTGATTCCCACTGTTGACGAGCAATTCAAGGATGGCGATTGCATCTTTCAATACGATTGAGCACTTGTTCATAATGCACGGCCTGTGGCGGAGTGGTTACACGACAATAACATCCCTGTAATGGACTGGCCTGCACAGAATCCTCACCTGAATCCTGTAGAACACCTTTGGGATGTTTTGGAGCGTCGACTTCGTGCCAGGCCTCACTGACCGACATCGATACCTCTCCTCAGTGCAGCAGTCCGTGAAAAATGTGCTGCCATTCCCCAAGAAACCTTCCAGCACCTGACTGAACGTATGCCTGCGAGAGTGGGCCAACACCATATGGTATTCCAGCATTACCAATGCAGGGCACCACGAACTTGTAAGTAATTTTCAGCCAGGTGTCCGGATACTTTTTATCACATGGTGTATCTGCCACAGCGGAGCCAACGAGATATACGAGCCCTGCAACGAACTTGTGACTTCACGTTAGGTGGCTCGGGATCCACGAGAAAGACAGGTAGTGGCGCGTACGTCACAGGACGGGACACTGCAGGTTTTACTAGTGCCAGCAGCCGTCTCGGACGGGGAGAGAGTAACTATTTCAGACAGGTTCAATAATTCGTGACTGCGTGTTTAAATGCAGGCGAGTTCTCAATAGCACACGACAGAGTTAAGACTTTCAATTAAATATTGATTTCCTGTGGGACCTGCACGGAGCCGAGTGTTTGCGAAGTATGGTCGACAGGCCGACTAGATTTACGTCACCATTTCGTTGCAGGGCCCGTACACCTCGTTGGCCCCGAGTTGGCTTGTCCGCCACACTTAGCGAACGCTCAGCTATGTGGAGAACCCACGGGAAATCAATATGTAACTGAAGAGGTGCCCAGTAAAAGTCTTAAATTTTTCGTGTGCTATCGAGAACTTCATGCATTTAAACAAGCAATCAAGAATTATTTAACTCGTCTGTAATAGGTGCTTGCTCCTTGTCGAAGGGGCCTGCTGGCTCTCGCAAGACTTGCAGTGTCACGTGTCGTGACGTACGCGCCACTGCCTGTCTTTCTCGCGGGCCTCGTGCTACCGTTCGCCGTCTATCCTGCTTTACAGAGCGGGAAAGAGTTCGAATTCCACAATCTGTGACGAGGCGCGGACGACCAACCCTTGTCGCCTATTTCAAGCTGTATCGACCTTCAACCACTTTCCATAGATGTTCACGACTGCAGCACGCTAACACCCGACCATTTCCACCGTTCCCGAGATGCTCGTTCCCAGACTTCGGCCCGTAACAATTTGTCATCGTCAAAGTCGATTATGTTATCGTTGTTAGAATGATTCCCCCCATTCGCCTTTGCTTCGTTTTTATTCTGCGATGGGCAGTGGTCATCATGTTTCGGTTCATCAATGTAATTTGTCTAAATAGGGATAACTCCTCACGATGACGACAGAGGATATCGTTGAAAGGTTGAGATTACATACAAATATGACGCGGTAATGCATCTGTGAAGTGTCTATCCAAGAATATCGCCACAAAAAGCTTTCTTCTCGGCATACAGCTGGCGGGATCGTAAGAGCTCTTTATAGAAAGGTTTCCAGTACGTCGCGTGTTGCAGCTCTCAGATATTAAAGAAAAGATTTTTTCATTGTTTGCACAAAAGCTGCAATATATTTATTACCTGACAAGATTCGGGCTTTCGTCTTTTTCACAAGGTACCCATTACATAGAACAAAATTTTATGAGTGGATGCTCTGAATGTGGAAAATAAATGTATTAGTAATAATCTGGTCCAAATGGTAGCTGCTTTCGTATTTTGTATTTAGGATACACGTAGTGCGAATACTTCTATTTATCTCACCACACTTTAGATGTAACTAAGATTTGCATTAAAACATGTCATAATTATTGTTGTTATAGCTTACTGTAGTACGTCAATGAATGAGCATAAGATACTTTTGTCTTAATTGTGGGACCTTCATTATCCAGCATCATCTGATTCACGAGACAACAATATTTTATGTATAACGGAGAATTTGTTCTCGTTGAAGTTCACTCTGTGTTACGCCCATACGAATATGTAACGGAATTACTCACGGGTTTTTAATGGGAATCTTTGGAAGAAAGGCAACGTTCTATTCATAAAAACATGGAGGGTAAATTATTCTTCTTCTTCTTCGAATGTGTATCCATTGCTGGACATTTGCGACCACGTAACCCATCTTTACTCTGTTCATTGCCGTGTGTATCAGATGTTGACCTTTCAACTGATGTATGTTTTACAGTCACATCATCTTCTTGCGACCTTTCTCCATTTGCTTTCTGTTTTCCCTTCGGTGCTCAGCTACAGTGAGTGGCACTTTGAATTCCTCGTTAGATGGCCCAAATAGGCATTTTTATTCTTTTGACCGTGATTTAAGTCAAGATTTTATTTTAACAATCATGTAATTTCTTGATTTGTCACTCGTGCTCTCTATAGAATTTTGGGAGACGGTAGTAGGTCCCCATTTCAATTACCTTTATATTTTTCATCGTGAACGCTTTTAACGCCCAATTTTCATTTCCGAAAAGCAGTATCGACCATGTATAGTGTTTCATGAAACAGACTCTGACATTTAGAATACTATGTGTTATTAATTAAATTTAGAGAACCAGTATTGCAGTAGAACTAAGCCACAATGATAGTACCTTGGTCCTGTATGTCGAATAGGGATCCTGATAATTATCTTGTTCGCGTTGGAAGCACTTAACTAATATAAAGGAGATTAGGATGTGTACAGAGGAAAATAGTTATTTTACCTCGTTCCATACGCGAATGGAATAGGAAATAAAACTCCCTGTTTACAGACGAAGTTGTATATTAAAAGCCAGTACATGATATCAAACCAGATGTAAACTTCGACTGCAGTTCCTCTTAGGTGGCCGAGTACTTTCAGCAATTCAGAACATATCAGCTTAAAAAATCTGGAATGCGCATCGGAATTGTTTTGTAACTTCCTTGATGTTTCCTTGGAACAACAATGCCAAGTGCTATTGGAGACACCACGGTAATGAGAAGTTTCGGGGTTAGTTCTACGGAAGTTCTTATTCAGCAGTGATCTGACATATTCCGCGCTTGTTTACTGTCTTCTACAATCTGGTGGATTTTTTAAAAGATTTTTGAAACTTGTTTTTTACGGAAGGTAGTCACGATAACAGTACTCGGTTTGAGTACTGTTCAGAAAGCATAGATTAAATACAGTTGGTGATGGAGTATTTATTGCTGTCAGAGGTAGTTTGCCTTGTAGCGAAATTGAAGTAGATAGTTCGTGTGAAATAGAATGGGTAGAGGTTATACCTGACAATCGGACTAAACTATTAGTTAGATCGTTTTACCGACCCCTCCCCCCCCCCCCCCCCCCCTACTCAGAAGATACAGTTGCTGAACATTTCAAAGAAAACTTAAGTCTCATTTCAAATAAGTACCCTGCTCTTACAATTATAGTCGGTGGTGACTTCAATCTGCCCTCGATATGCTGGAAAAATTAAAAAATTATACGTTTAAAGCCGGCGGCAGGCATAAAACATCATCCGAAATTGTACTAAATGCTTTCTCAGAAAATTATTTTGAACAATTAGTTCATGAGCCCACTCGAAGCGTAAATGGTTGCGAAAGCATACCTGACCTTTTAGCAACAAATAATCCTGGACAAATAGTGAGTATTGTGACGAATACAGGGATTAGCGACTACAAGGCACTTGCTGCTAGGTTGAATACCGCAACACCTACAACCATCAAAAAGAAACGCAAAGTATATCTATTTAAAAAAAACTGATAAAAATGCTCTTAACGCCTTCTTAAGAGACAGTCTTTACTTCTTCCAATCTGATCATGTAAGTGTAGAAAAGTTGCGGAATGTTTTCAAAGAGATAGTATCGACAGCAATTGAGAGATATATACCACATAAGTTAATAAGTGATGGTACTGATCCCCGATGGTACACAAAAAGGGGTCAGATCGTTGTTGCAGAAGCAATGAAAAAAGCATGCCAAATTTAAAAGAACGCAAAATCCCCAAGATTGGCAAAGTTTTACAGAAGTTCGAAATATAGCGCGTAGCCTACTTCAATGCGAGAAGCTTTTAATAATTTCCACAACGAAACTCTGTCTCGAAACCTGGCAGAAAACCCAAAGAGATTCTGGTCATACATAAAGCGCACCAGTGGCAAGACGCAATCAATACCTTCACTGCGAGATAACAACGGTGAAGTCACAGATGACAATGCGTGGTAAAGCAGAGTTTTCCTAAACTCCTTCATCAAAGAAGACGAAGTAAATATTCCTGAATTCCAATCAAGAACAACTGCCAAGATGAGAAGCATAGAAGTAGATATCCTCGGTGTAACGAAGCAGCTTAAATCACTTAATAAAGGCAAGGCCTCCGGTCCAGATTTTATACCAGTCAGGTTTCTCTCAGAGTATGCTGATAAAATAGCTCCATATTTAGCAATTATATACAACCACGCGCTCACAGAAAGATCCGTACCTAAAGGCTGGAAAATTGCTCAAGTCACACCAATACCTAAAAAGGGAAGTAGGAGTAATTTGTTGAATTACAGGCCCATATCACTAACGTCGATTTGGAGTAGGGTTTTGGAACGTATACTGTATTCGAACATTATGAAGTACCTCGAAGAAAGCGATTTATTGACATATAGTCAGCATGGTTTCAGAAAATGTCGTTCTTGTGAAACACAACTAGCTCTTTATACTCATGAAGTAATAAGTGCTATCGACAGGGGATGTCAAATTGATTCCATAATTTTAGATTTCCAGAAGGCTTTCGACACCGTTCCTCACAAGCGTCTACTAACCAAACTGCTTTCCTACGGAGTATCGCCTCAGTTGTGTGACTGGATTCGTGATTTCCTGTCAGAAAGGCCACAGTTCGTAGCAATAGACGGAAAGTAATCGAGTAAAACAGAAGTAATATCCGGCGTTCCCCAAGGAAGTGTTATAGGCCCTATATTGTTCCTGATCTATATTAACGACATACGAGACAATCTGAGTAGCCGTCTTAGATTGTTTGCATTTACAGTGTTGTTAAGTCATCAGATGATCAAAACGACTTACAAAATGATTTAGATAAGATATCTGTATGATGCGAAAAGTGGCAGTTGACCCTGAATAAAGAAAAGTGTAAAGTTATTCACATGCGTACTAAAAGAAATCAGCTAAATTTCGATTACGCGATAAGTCACACAAATCTGAAGGCTGTAAATTCAGCTAAATACTTAGGGATTACTATTACAAATAACCTAAATTGGAACGATCATATAGATAATATTGTGGGTAGAGCAAACCAAAGGCTGCGATTCATTGGCAGAACACTTAGAAGGTGCAACAGGTCTACTAAAGAGACTGCTTACATCACGCTTGTCCGCCCTATTCTGGAGTATTGCTGTGCGGTGTGGGATCCGCATCAAGTGGAACTGACGGATGAGATCGAAAAAGTACGAAGAAGGGCAGCTCGTTTTGTATTATCGTGAAATAGGGGAGATAGTGTCACAGACATGATACGTGAACTGGAGTGGCAATCATTAAAACAAAGGCGTTTTTCGTTGCGACGGGATCTTCTCATGAAATTTCAATCACCAGTTTTCTCTTCTGATTGCGAAAACTTTCTATTGACACCCACCTACATAGGGAGAAATGATCATCACGATAAAATAAAAGAAATGAGGGCTCGCACAGAAAAGTTTAAGTGCTCGTTTTCCCTTGCGCCGTTCGAGCGTGGAACGGTAGAGAGACAGCTTGAAGGTGGTTCGGTTCATTGAACCCTCTGCCAGGCACTTTATTGTGGATAGCAGAGTAATCACGTAGATGTAGATGTAGAACTCCATCAGGCAACTTCGAGCAGCTTGGCAAAGGGGGCAGACTGCTCACTACGTAGGAGAAGACTCTGTATACGCCTGAAAGAATAAGTGGACCGTTGTAAAGCGATGAGAACATGAGCCCCGTGTTGTCGGGAGCGAACACGTTTTACGGGAAACAAACAGCTGCGAATCCCCGGCTTGCAACTAAGCTCTGTACTAGCGGTAAGCCCCTCACGTTCCGCTACTCTAAAGTATTAAGCCCACCTAGGACAGTGAAGCACGCAGGAGAGTCGATATGTATTTGGATACTCCCACCCAAAGCCTCCGGCGCTACAGGTAAACTACACCGCCAAGGGTCCGGCTCTTCAGCTCCCTCTAGTTGAACTAGCTGCTAGGTCTTAAGCACAGCTAATCACCTGCTCCATTCCCTGTGTCTGTGTGTTTGTTAGAGGCATATGTATATATACAGGATGAATTACCTAAAGCTAACACCGCAAATATTGCGGAAATGGAAAGTGTTACTGATTTGCGGTTTCCACAGAATTTTTCGTTAGCCAATAAACAGATTTTAATAATCCTTAGAAAGTGTGTTTCTGTGCAAAAGTACACATTTTTAAATGGAACAATGCCTATTGATATTAACAAACTAAAAGTAGGATAAATTAGAATGTCAGTGCTGTTTGTTGCAAGATTTTAGTGCGACTCGTTTACGAGTTATCGTACTTTGAAAAGTTTCCGCTCCGACAACTGGTTGTGCCATTCAAACTGCGTAGTTGCTAGGTACGACGTTATGTTTGTTTACAATGTGCTTGTGTGATGCTTGAGCGCACTGTGACTTGCCAGTCAGTTAGTGTTTGACAATCCGAGCAGAAGGTCGTGAATGGACCATGAGATTTACCAATGCAGAAAAAGTCGGCGTGTTAATGACGTGTGGAGAGTGTAGGAAGAATGCAGTTCGTTCTTGTACGGTGTGTGTGGCAAGATATCCCAACAGACGTCCACTATCTCAGCAATTATTTACCAACTTTTTCAACCAGTTACCTGAAAGTGGTAGTGTAACACCTGGACAACGTAACACAAGGAAACAACTGACGACATAAGAGCAGGAAATTAATGCTGTTGCAGTTGATCCGCTCGGCTCCCACGCAATCGCACGAGCGACGGCATGAGTCAGACAAGTGTCTCACGCATTCTCCATCGGCATAGGTTCCATTCCTATCACATATCTCCCCATCACAGCTGCATGGAAACGATTATGAGAATCTTGTTGACTTCTGTACATGGGCATTAAGACAGGTGACCCCAGATGCATCATGTATCTTGTCTAGTGAGCAAGCCACATTTACCAATTATGAACAGGTAAACAACCGAAACATGCACTACTGGTCTGCTGAAATCCCCGTTTTCTTCGTCAGCGTCCATGGAGTGTAAGAGTATGGTGTGCGATAATGAACCATCAGCTCATAGGCCCGTGTTTCATATTCGGGACACTGAACGCATACAAATATCGCAGGCTCCTAGAAGACCATCTTCCACGGATGTTAGAAGACGTTCCTATGCAGACTAGGAGGAACCTATGGTACCAACATGAGGGCTGTCCAGCCCAAAGTGCACAAAGTACGAGGGTCGTTTGAAAAGTCCGTGCACAAATAAAAACTACTTACGTGTTTGGGATAAACCTTTTTTATTTTTCGACATAGTCTCCTTTTAGACTTATACATTTCGTCCAACGCTCTTCTAATTTGTTGATCTCTTCCGAATAATCGGAATTGTCCAAGTCTGCAAAGTAGCTATTGGTTGCTGCAATCACCTCCCCATTTGAATAAAATCTTTGTCCTGCCAGCCATTTCTTCAATTTGAGGAACAAATAGTTGTCAGAGGGAGACAAGTCTGGAAAATAGGGGGATGTGAAACGAGAATTCTGTTTCCAATAATTTTGCGACCACAACTGCTGAGGTGTGTGCTGGTGCATTGTTGTGATGGTAAAGGACTTTTTTTTGCGGACCAATCGCCGGCGTTTTTCTTGCAGCTCGGTTTTCGAACGGTCCAATAACGATGAATAATTTGCACCTGTAATAGTCTTACCCTTTTCCAGATAGTCGATGAGGATTATACCTTGCGAATCCCAAAAGACAGTCGTCATAACCTTTCTGGCCGAAGGAATGGTCTTCGCCTTTTTTGATGCAGATTCTCCCTTGGTAACCCAATGTTTAGATTGCTATTTGGTGTCAGGAGTATAGTAATGTATCAATGTTTGATCCACAGTGAGGAAACGACGCTTAAAGTCCTGCAGATTCTTCCTAAACAGCTGCAAACCATCCTTGCAACACTTCACACGATTCCGGTTTTGGTCAAGCGTGAGCATCGCGAAACCCATCTTGTGGATAGCTTTATCATGTCCAAATGCTTATGCAAAATATTATGTACCCGTTCATTCGAGATGCCCACAGCACTAGCAAACTCACATACCTTAACTCTTCTGCCATTCTTCACCATATCATGGATTTTATCAATGATTTCTGGAGTCGTAACCTTCACAGGGTGTCTAGAACGTGCCCATATGGCCTCTCCGAAAATTTTGAAACCATTTATAAACTGTTCTAATCGAAGGTGCAGAGTCATCGTAATGTTTATCAAGTTTCTCTTTAGTCTCCTGAGGCGTTTTGCCTTTCATAAAGTAACGTTTAATCACCACACGAAATTCTTTTTCATCCATTTTTTGACAATCACTCGACTTCCTTGTTTCACACGAATGGCAAACGCAAAGAAATAGACCAATATCGCTGAAACTTGGTGTGCGTTCTTTCTAAAGATGCTACTAACATGACCTCGATAAGCGCCGGTGATGCCATCTCTCGGACTTTGCACGGACTTTTGAAACGCCCCTCGTACTACAGCATGTTTTCACGAACTGTTTCCAAATCGTTAGACTGGACACTTACGGCCTACACCTTGGCCGGCCCGTTCCCCGAATTTGAAGCCTGTAGACTTTTTTCTGTGCAGAAAGCTGAAAGACGCTGTCTACAAGGGCATATCAACTGTACCAGACGACACGCAACAACGTATTACTGCAGTGTCCTCGGACATATCCGCTGAAACGTGTGCAGCAGTCGTTCCATACCAGGCTGGAAGAGTGTATTGGCGCTGCCGGCGGTCATTTTGAAAACAACCTGTGATGGTCAGTTGTCTCGTTACTGGTCGGAATCCATAACTAGTGTACGCACTTGTTCTTTATGTGAGCTACCATAAGTGTTGTAAAAGTGTCGGTGTGGAAACTTTCCAAAATACCATATCTCGTAAACGACTCGCACTAGAATCCTGCAACAAAAAATGGCTCTGAGCACTATGGGACTCAACTTCTGAGGTCATTAGTCCCCTAGAACTTAGAACTAGTTAAACCTAACTAACCTAAGGACATCACAAACATCCATGCCCGAGGCAGGATTCGAACCTGCGACCGTAGCGGTCTTGCGGTTCCAGACTGCAGCGCCTTTAACCGCTCGGCCACTTCGGCCGGCCAATCCTGCAACAGACACCACTGACATTCTAATTTACCCTACTTTTAGTTTGTTAGTGTCAATAGGCACTATTCCATTTAAAAAAGCGTATATTTGCACAAAAAAACACACTTTGTCGGCATTATTACAATCTGTTTATCGGCTAACAATACGAGTCCCTTACTACTAATCCATTCTGAGGAAATAGCACATCCATAGCACTTACTATTTCCGTAATATTTGCGGTGCAAGTTTTAGTTGATTCACCCAGTGTATATATGTAGAGAGAAATTTACGCTAACTGAAATAGAAATTGTTACACCGACAAGTGTCTGCTCGATATTTATCAAACTTTGAGGATATGTTGAGCACATAACGAGTATTAAGTAATTAAACTTTCGTTCCATTCCTAAGTATAAGGTGTGACCTCCACGAGCGCGAAAGCTTTATTATGTTTGTTGTGGGAAGGAGCAAACAGCCTCCGAGTGCCATCTTGAGGCATTTCTTGCTACGCCTCAAACACACGCTATGACAGTTGATGAAGTTTCGTGGCTGGGACTAGTACGAAAATATACATCTTCCTATCTTACGCCATATGCTCTGTGGGTGACAAATCAAAGGACTTTTCAGGCCAGTCAAGGATATGTATGTTCCTCCAGACGTCTGTGTTGTGAACTGCAGTGAGGGATCATCCAGTATTCTGGTGGAATATGCCATTTGGTACCCTGGTCATGTACGGTGTGACAATAAGGTTTGCCATTTTATTGGTGAACTTTCAGCCTCCCTTCAACACGCACCAAATCAAAGCTATTAACATATCCAATAGCTCCACACATTATGATTCCATAAACTGGAGAGATACGTTTGTCGAGAGTCGCTGCTTCCTATGGCCTTTCACCAGATCGGTAACAGACACGCTGGTGTAGATCTGAGCGCCATAAACAGAGGCGAGACTCGTCGCTGAACAGCACAGAATGCCACTAATCGTGCCTGTTGACTGTGGTTCAGCATCATGCAAATCTCTGTTGTTTGTCAGCGGTAGACGGCGCATAGCCACTTGCGTTCTCCACACAGCTACAATGGCGGAGCTTTACTGTCTACTACTATTAGTAACGTATTTTTAGTTAAATATACAAATAACTTTGCCCTTATTTAAAAACGTAACGTATTATAAAATATTCAATTTGAAGGTGCAGCCTTTGCAATAGCCTTAGATGACCAATTAGTAGACTGTCCTTTTATAACCACTTGTTGGCAATAAAAAACAAGAATATTCAACCACTTTTTGAAAATATTTTAAGTTACTCAGCATTACCCCGAGAGGGACGATTCTTTTAAACTGTATTATTTTGCATAAGTCCTTTTCTTTCTTTTTCCATAATTTCAATTAGTTGGTACGTATACACATTGTCATATTTACGAAAGTGTTTGTTTTCGTACTTAATGTTTCTTCTAGTAGTAGTTCATACATCAGTAATATACTCGTATTTACCTGTAAAATCTTTAAGCTAACTACGAGGGATGGGAGATACAGAGTTAGAACAGCAACAAGCTTCAACTTGTGCTTTGGAGGAAGATTCACCAGTTCATTTTCAGAATCTGTTTCGCATTCCGAATCAACAAGACGTATACAGCATACACAAGCGTCAGCAACTGAAACCGAATCAGCACGAAGCATTTACCCAATTGTTTTGTCTTGTTCTTAGAAAATATATGAAAATTAATTCTAACTTTTTTGTTGTCGGTACCGATTAATACAACTTGCGATCGCACACAATAATGTCATTTTTCGCGGAAAATAATTCGAGATATACTCTCAGAACTCCTCAGTACACTGATGATTATATCCTGACTCTGCACAGAATAGTCAGTAGCAGACGATGCTGTTACATGTAGGAAAGTCGCAATACTAGAAAATTGTGGCGTAATGCAGGAAGATCTGTGGGGGATCGACGCTTGGTACAGGGAAGTAAGAGACAATTGTCGATATTGGGCCAGGTGAGATCATCTGATAAAGTCCTGTAACGCTGCCAGATTTTCGTCCCGCTCCTGCTTCTACCCCTCTGACTTGACAGTCCAAGATCGTGGACCAAAGCCACTTCGTTTATTCTGAAAATGATGGGGAATTCGAAACATGGTGGGAAATTCAAAAATTCCGTATGTCCTATGTTTAAAACTGAGTTTTCCCCTACCCACCTGACGACACAGGCGACTGGCACAGCCTGCATGGTTGCCAGGCCACTTGTGATAAGTTTAGAATCCAAGAATCTAGTTGTGCAAAGTTTAAAATGGTGGGAAATTCGGAAATCCAAGATGGGCACTTGGGCTAAGTTTGAAATGGCGAGAAATTAAAAAAAATACCAGCTTCAGATGGTGAAATCCCAACGTCACAGCCAACTGGCGCCGCCTGCATATTTAAACATTTTCCTCCACAACGGTTGGCAACGCTACAGACGAGTCAGCTGCTGTCCGAAAACTGGTCGGTGATAATGTATTCCGATTGACATGGAACGCCGGCTCGACTGTGATGATGTATCTCTAACGGATACTAACATTAACGTTAGTACATGATAATACGCTTTCCATACCTCCGACTGAGCATAGCAATACGTAGCGCCAAGGCGGCGTCGGAATGCGTTAACATTCAACTTTCTAATGAGGTACCCAGACGAAAAGTATTCGAGGTATTTCAACAACTTTCTGGCGTTTCACTGCGCGAGACCGACATCAGGACGCACAAACAGCCCGAGTCCATCCCCCCCCTCCCCCCCCCCCCCCAATGTTCAAACGAAATTTGCGATTGTTGTTGGAGTCTATTTAACAATTTTTCCAGTTAAAACCACAGTAACATTTTGGCTCGGTGAAAATATATATTCTCCATAATAGGTGACAGTATCATTCTTTAACTAACAATGATTTTTTGTTGTAGGCTGGCTTTGGTACGATAGAAATTTGTCAGCAGAGCTTGAGGTGGATAGCACGGGTAGTAGCGCAGCTGAAAGGAACAACTTAGCGTTTATTGATAGTGTGCAGCGTCTTGGTGAATAATGGACTCTCGGACAGTATTTCTTTAACTGGAAAAGGTTTTTGGGTGAGGTGCTTTGTCTGGAAGTTCAGTGAAATGGAGACATCTTCTGACTCCGACAGAAGTACCCTGAAGGAAGGTACTGAAAAGTATGATTTTTGAACTGGTGGGTCGTTCTTTGGCTTTCTTGAGTGAAAATAAAAGCGTTTCCTGCTAAACGAGACAAATGCACGGTAGACGAGAATATTGCAGTTCGACACCTGCTAAGTCACTGCCGATGACATTGCTACGTCTCGAATTTGTCACAAAATGTACACTCCTTCCTGTAATGCTTGGTAGTTTCCCATTAGAGCCATACTTTTTGAAGTTAATGGCCAGTTCCTTGATGCTTCCAACGAACAACTTGTGATGTGCCTTTCAAATATTTGGAAGTTCCAGCTGCGTGGGAGTATCCGAGCGGTCTGAGGCCTGCAGTCATGGACTGTGCCGCTGGTCCCGGCGGAGGTTCGAGTCCTCCCTTCGGCATGGGTGTGTGTGTTTGTGCTTAGGATAATTTAGGTTAAGTACTGGTTAAAAATAGTCTTGGTTGCAATTTTATTTTTTTATTTTTTGTTACTCGCTCCTGTGAACGGGAACGCTTTATGCAGATCTTGGTGCCTCTCGTGTCCATCTAGAAAAGATAACCTGAAGTTGCCTAAATAAGGCGAAACGCGTCGTTGAAAAATAAAAAAAAACTAAAATTGCAACCAAGACTGTTTTTAATCAATACTGTTAAGCACTGGTTTGTTGTTATGCCTCATATGGACTGGAAGAATTTCATTAGGTTAAGTAGTGTGTAAGCTTAGGGACTGACGACTTTAGCAGTTAAGTCCCATAGGGTTCCACACACATTTGAACTTTTTTTGAATGTTCCAGAATGATACTGTCTTCTGAGGCAGAACAGGAGGACCTGTGAACCATGAAGCTCCATGTCACCTTTACAAAAAAATTCAAATGGCTCTGAGCACTATGGGACTTAACTTCTGAGGTCATCAGTCCCCTAGAACTTAGAACTACTTAAACCTAACTAACCTAAGGACATTACACACATCCATGCCCGAGGCAGGATTCGAACCTGCGACCGTAGTGGTCGCGCGGTTCCAGACTGTAGCACCTAGAACCGCTCGGCCACCCAGGCCGGCCACCTTTACAAATAGGCCTCGCAAGAGTACATCTTCAAGATCATCTTAGTTAGGACAGTGGAATCATTGAGATGTGGAACCATGTGCTACTCGTGATTTCGATCACACAATTGCGAACAAAGATTTTCCAGAAGTTTGGATCCATTTCTGTCTAATGTAAAGCAATCGCTAAACCAATCTACATAACCACTTTTCTGTCATCCTCCAAAGCTTGGCAGAAGCAGCGCGGAAGCCCTATAACTACAAGTGCTACAAATAGTTCTAGAGGTGGCTAAAATAATCCTGACTGATGAAAACTTTGCTTGCTGCATACTAGGTGAATGGTTACTAGTGTCGCAGGTTCGTGATCGGCTGCGCCGTAGGCGCATTCGAAAGCGTTAGACAAGATATGCAGCGAGCTGTCAGATATAGTCATCGGACATTCGCAAAGAATTTCTAAATAATTTCTGACGAATGCTGGTGTGGCTACTTCAACAAGGTCACTATCTATTTACCGAGCGAGGTAGCGCAGTGGTTAGACACTGGACTCGCATTCGGGAGGACGACGGTTCAATCCCGCGTCCGGCCATCCTGATTTAGGTTTTCCGTGATTTCCCTAAATCGCTCTAGGCAAATGCCGGGATGGTTCCTTTCAAAGGGCACGGCCGACTTCCTTCCCTGTTCTTCCCTAATCTGATGAGACCGATGACCTCGCTGTCTGGTCTCCTTCCCCAAAACAACCCCGCCCCCCAACTATCTATTTACACCATCGTCAGTACGAGCCACTGCTATGTCCCCTCATGATCTCGATGTAGATAGTAAGCAGTACCCGTGTCAGGCTGCCTGTGGTAGGAAGGACAGGGCCAAAGGGAGATTAAACATAATTCATGTTGTGAACTTTCTCTTTATTTTAGCAGAACACACTAGGTTAGATGTATTAAACACCTACTGGAAAAATCACCTCCAGTGGTACTGATTACTAAGGAGTTGAATACTTTACAACCATAAAACTGTACCTGATTGATTGTTAGAAAACAGATTAAATACAATAATAGAAACTACAGCAGTACAAAAAAGAGCTATAAATTCTTTCCTAAATGAAACTTTAAGATTTACAATTGAAAATAGAAGTATATCCCACAAATAAGCACCATATAAGGAAATTACTAAGCAGCCGGTAGGACGTGCACAAGACACGCAAGAGAAATAAACGGACAAAACTGATATTAAAAATTGAGTCCTGGATGGTACAAATACTCAGTGAGAATCTTCATGAAATTAACAGATCTTAAATCTCCTAGTGTTTGGCCAGTTCAAAAACCAACAGTATATACAAGAAGTAAGATTAGTAAACATTCAATTGGCCAAGCCACACTTGCATAAACGAATTTAAGTAAATAAATTTAATAATTACTCAATTGGAACTTTAATCAGTGAACTCTTTAACAACTTAAATGAGCTAGAAATAAAAATGATTAAATGGAGAGCTGCAGTAGACTCGCAATGATTAAGACACAAATACACTACTGGCCATTAAAATTGCTACACCAAGAAGAAATACAGATGATGAACGGGTATTCATTGAACAAATATATTATACTAGAACTGACATGTGATTACACTTTCACACAATTTGGGTACATAGAGACTGAGAAATCAGTAGCCAAAACAACCACCTCTGGCCGTAATAACGTCCTTGATAGGCCTGGGCACTGAGTCAAACAGAGCTTGGATGGCGTGTACAGGTACAGCTGCCCATGTAGCTTCAACACGATACCATAGTTCATCAAGAGTAGTGACTGGCGTATTATGACTAGCCAGTTGCTCGGCCACCATTGACCAGACGTTTTCAATTGGTGAGACATCTGGAGAATGTGCTGGTCAGGGCAGCAGTCTAACGTTTTCTGTATCCAGAAAGGCCCGTACAAGACCTGCAACATGGGGTCGTGCACTATCCTGCTGAATTGTAGGTTTTCACAGGGATCCAATGAAGGGTAGAGTCACGGGTCGTAACACATCTGAAATGTAACGTCCACTGTTCACAATGCCGTCAATGCGAACAAGAGGTGACCGAGACATGTAACCAATGGCACCCCATACCATCACGCCGGGTGATACGCCAGTATGGCGATGACGAATACACGCTTCCAATGTGCGTTCACCGCGATGTAACTAAACACGGATGCGACCATCATGATGCCGTAAACAGAACCTGGATTCATCCGAAAAAATGACGTTTTGCCATTCGTGCACCCAGGTTCGTCGTTGAGTACACCATCGCAGGCGCTCCTGTCTGTGATGCAGCATCAAGGGTAACCGCAGCCACGGTCTCCTAGCTGATAGTCCAGGCTGCTGCAAACGTCGTCGAACTGTTCGTGCAGATGGTTGTTGTCTTGCAAACGTCCCCATCTGTTGACTCAGGGATTGAGATGTGGCTGCACGATACGTTACAGACATGCGGATAAGATGCCTGTCATCTCGACTGCTAGTGATACGAGGCCGTTGGGATCCAGGACGGCGTTCCGTATTACCCCCCTGAACCCACTGATTCCATATTCTGCTAACAGTCATTGAATCTCGACCAACGCGAGCAGCAGTGTCGCGATACGATAAACCGCAATCGCGATAGGCTACAATTCGACCTTTATCAAAGTCGGAAACGTGATGGTACGCATTTCTCCTCCTTGCACGAGGCACCATAACAACGTTTCACCAGGTAACGCCGGTCAACTGCTGTTTGTGTATGGAAACTTTCCTCATGTCAGCACGTTGTAGGTGTCACCACCGGCGCCAACCTTGTGTGAATGCTCTGAAAAGCTAATCATTTGCATATCACAGCATCTTCTTCCTGTCGGTTAAATTTCGCGTCTGTAGCACGCTATCTTCGTGGTGTAGCGATTTTAATGGCCAGCAGTGTAAATACATCGTCATGCTGTACGACCCTGTCTTGCCAAGGCGTAGTGGGCTCGGAAAGATTAAGTGGTGCAGGATTGCCTACACCCGGCTTGTCGTTCAGTCGAACACGGACTTGGCTCCACTTAATGACGCCGCACATGCTCTGTCAACCAGAAATATAAATGGTAACCTAATTAACAGAGAAATACAGAATTTAGCACAGGAATTGGGTCAGGCGTGTACTATAGACCGAAGGTCACCGTACGACAGTCAAAATTACATCAACAAGAAAAACAAGTAAACAATTTTTCAGTGGGCCAAGTCAATGAAACTTTAAGGCGACCAAAATCTAAACAAAGTTCCAAATATGGTTACGAGCAGGACGTTTGATTGCCAGACACAAATGGCGCGAAACTCGCGCCACGCGTGCAAGGGGTAAAAAAGTAACCGCCACACAGAGAAGCGCACTAAACCCCATGCAAAAGCGTTCGTTTCGCTAAAGAGCCCCAGACTAACGGCGGGCGGCACGTAACCCTTTGAATAACACTATAGCCACGTACAAGATAATAGTAACCAACACAAAACAAGGTCCTCACTGACAGAGAATTATTAAGGCTAGAAGCAAAAATGGTTGCGAAAGCATACTTGACCTCTTAGCAACAAATAATCGTGAACAGAACGTGACGAATACAGGAATTAGTGACCATAAGTAACACCTACAGCCATAAAAAAAGGAAAGTATATCTATTTAAAAAATCTGATAAAATGGTCTTAACGCTGCTTTAAGAGACTGCCTTCACTCCTTCTGATCTGATCATGTAAGAGTAGAAAAGTTGTGCAATGATTTCAGAGAGATAGTATCGACAGCAGTTGAGAGATATATACCACATAAATTAGTAAGTGATGGTACTGATCCCCCATGGTACACAAAACGGGTCAGATTGCTGTTGCAGAAGCAACGAAAAAAGCATGGCAAATTTAAAAGAACGCAAAATCGCCAAGACCCGAAAAGTTTTGCGGAAGTTGGAAATATAGTGCGTACTTCAATGCGAGATGCTTTTAATAATTTCCACAACGAAACTCTGTCTCGAAAACCCAAAGAGATTCTGGTCATACATAAAGCACACCAGTGGCAAGACGCAATCAATACATTCACTGCACAATTGCACGGTGAAGTCATTCATGACAGTGCCTCTAAAGAAAGTTACTATACACGGTTTTCCGAAACTCCTTCACCGAAGAAGACGAAGTAAATATTCCTGAATTCCAATCAAGAACAACTGCCAAGATGAGAAACATAGAATTAGATATCCTCGTTGTCGCAAAGCCGCTTAAATCACTTAATAAAGACAAGGCTTCTACTCCACATTGTATACCAGTCATGTTCGTCTCAGATACGCTGATAAAATAGCTCCATATTTAGCAATTATATACAACCACTCGCTCACAGAAACTTCCATTCATAAAGACTGGAAATGCCGGCCGAAGTGGCCGCGCGGTTCTGGCGCTGCAGTGTGGAACCGCGAGACCGCTTCGGTCGCAGGTTCGAATCCTGCCTCGGGCATGGATGTGTGTGATGTGCATAGGTTGGTTAGGCTTAACTAGTTCTAAGTTATAGGGGACTAATGACCTCAGCAGTTGAGTCCCATAGTGCTCAGAGCCATTTGAACCAGAGCCAAAGACTGGAAAATTGCTCAAGTCACACCACTACCCAAAAAGGGAAGTAGGAGTTATCCGTTGAATTACAGGCCCATATCACTAACGTCGCTTTGCAGTAGGGTTTTGAAACATATGCTGTATTCGAACATTATGAAGTACCTCGAAGAAAGAGTGGCCGAGCGATTCTAGGCGCTACAGTTTGGAACCGCGCGACCGCTACGATCGCAGGTTACAATCCTGCCTCGGGCACTGATGTTTGTGATGTCCTTAGGTTAGTTAGGTTTAATTAGTTCTAAGTTCTAGGGGACTGATGACCTCAGAAGTTAAGTCCCATAGTGCTCAGAGCCATTTGAACCATTTGAAACTCGAAAAAAACGATTTATTGGCACGTAGTCAACACGGATTCAAAAAGTAGCGTTCTTGCGAAACGCAACTAGCTCTTTATACTCCTGAAGTAATGAGTGCTATCGCCAGGGGATGTCAAATTGATTCCATATTTTTAAATTTCCAGAAGGCTTTCGACACCGTTCCTCACAAGCGTCTTCTAACCAAACTGCGTGCCTGTGGAATATCGCCTCATTTGTGTGACTGGATTCGTGATTTCCTGTCAGAAAGGTCACAGGAGTGAAACAGATGTAATATCCGGCGTTCCCCAAGGAAGTGTTACAGGCCCTCTATCGTGCCCGATGTATATTAAAGACATAGGAGACAATCTGATTAGCCGTCTTAGATTGTTTGCAGATGATGCAGTCATTTACCATCTTGTAAAGTCACCAGATGCCCAAAACGAAATGCAAAATGATTTAGATATCTGTATGGTATGAAAAGTGGCAATTGACCCTGAATAAAAAAAGTATGAAATTATTCACACGGGTACTAAAAGAAATCCACTGAATTTCGATTACTCGGAATGCGCCCCATACGTTCAAAGGTTTGCGCAACCGAAATAACAGTGATTCGCAATCCAGTAAGCCGTCAGAGTGTCTGTTCCTGGTATTACTGCGCCGCTCAGAGGCGGTGACTGTTAACTGCCGAACTTGTACTAGCCATCAACTGCCAGCACACACCAGTCCTCCTCATAAGCATAAAGCTAGCTAGTGTTATTGCTAGCACCGAATTATTTTTAAGTGATTTTTGAGCGGTTACATATATTTGTAATGAACGACTTTGTATCAGTCCAAGCTGTTTCCAAGTATACCACATGCGACAGATGTCACATCTCCCCAGTCAATTCCTCTCTGGTAGACCAGAACACCAATAAGATGTGCTGTATAGCTAATATTACTGATTATCATTGTCGAAACTGCACATCACAATCCCAGAGCTACGTCTGCCCTAACCTATTTTATTTTGTAGAAAAGAAAATGTTGTGCATTATCACCTCACTATTCTCAGACCTTAGTCACTTCGTCGACAATTTCTCCGTTTTAGGTGACTTTCTGTGGTGAAAGCTTTTAAGGGAGTTGCAGCGCAGGTTTGCTGAGAAATAAATGTTAAGAAAAAGACTGGATACGTTACGCCGTTTCCAAGTTAGTTAGCACTGAAGTTAGCCAATAAGGCCGTATGGGCGCAAATTTAAGAGGCCCGCGAGATACAATTAATATCAATTGCTCTCATAGCACAGGCGATAGCGGACGTGATTGCTCGGGTTCTATCTTTACTACCCACCCTTGTCCAATGTTTATATCGCTCTCTTTTTCGGTTTTAGTAAACCAAAGGAAGAACACGTTTGGCGACACCGTTTCTGGCGTTCTGCTTGAATTTGTGTGCGTGATGGCTTCACTGCCTAACTTTAATGGTACTTAAGTCAAAAACGACCCACGTATCGAATTTTTTTCTTAACTATTATTTCACAGCACAACCTACCGTGGAACATCCTTATAAAATTTTCAAACTACTTCTGACTGCCCTGTATACATTTGAACTTAGTGATGTCGAACTCATAAATGTGTGAAGTTAGTAAGTCTTTTATTGATCCATCTTTACTAGCCTTGCTTAGTCCGTATTTACTGGTTTCTGCGATAACTGTGTCCATTAGTAGACATGCGTTTGTTGTTAAAAAAAATTGTTCAAATGGCTCTGAGCACAATGGGACTTAACATCTGAGGTCATCAGTCCCCTAGAACTTAAAACTATTAAACCTAACTAACCTAAGAACACCACAACACATCCATGCCCGAGGCAGGATTTGAACCTGCTACCGTAGAGGTCGGGCGGTTCCGGACTGAAGCGTCTAGAACCGCTTGGGCACAGCGGCCGGCTGTTTGTTGTTAAGTACGCTGTTTCTATAGCTATGGTTTAATGCAGTCTTGCGGCTATCTCCAGTTCCGACAGTCAAGTGCTGTTGTAGTTGGATTCGGAGGCTGTCGAAAGAAATGCTTCAAATTCTAGCACTGGCCAAACGAAAGCGTTATAGGTGGAAATTACTCTTTCTGGGCAAGTGCTACCGAGTCCCGATCGAAGCCGTTTAATACTGTTTATTCTGTTTCTTGTCCGCCTCCGTAGCTGAGTGGTCAGCACGGGAGACTGCCATGCGGAGGATCTCGGTTCGATTCCCAGTTCAGCGAGACACTTTTCCTTTGTGGCAGAACTACTGTTGGGTGCACTCAACCTCGTGAGGCCAACTTAGGAGCTAGTTGACTGACACCGGACAACGGCCTGGGGTGCGATGTGCTCACCACTTGGCTCTCCATAGCGCATCCAAAGAGGCAATTGGCAGAGGATGACACGGCGGCCGGTCTGTCCCGTTTTGCCCGACTGGGGCCAGATCGTGGAACTTTTGCTTTATTATTTTTCTTGCTTTGCTTACGATTGGGTGAGTGTGCGGCTTACACGATAATGTGTCATCTAGAGGGAGTCCTAAGTATTTGCAAGAGTGTATTGCCTACATAGTTTGTCACGACAGGGACACGTTAAATTTTTCAGGTTTCAGTCAAGCACTCTATGCGAGATGGCGATGTTTTCTTTTTCTTTTATTCTCCATTTATCCATCCACACTCCTAATAGTGGCATACACGCTGGTATTGTTCTTTTCCCTTCCTATAATGACGGCCCAGAGCACCATTATGCCATAGGTTAGCATGTAAGGGGACATTTACTACCATCTAGTGAGTTTTGGTATGTCCGCTGTATATGGGCTGTACTGGATGACGGACAAGATTGCTCCTTGTGTAACATCAGATTCTGACCTGAGAGTATCTGTGAGCTTGTGTCCTACTGCTATTTTTGCAAACCTGTTCGTAATTATACATCTTTTTAATTCCGCGAAAAGCCCTACCATATAGACGCGTGCGTTAACCATCTGCCATCTATCATTTACATCGAACTCTGCAAGCCACCTAACGGTGTGTGGTGGAGGGTACTTCTAGTAACACAAACCTATGCCCTCTTCCCTGTTCCACTCGCAAATCGTGCGTGGGAAGAATAGCTGGCTGTAGGCTTCTGTATTACCTCTAATGTCTCGAACTTTCTCGTCGTGGTTATTTCGCGAGATGTGTATGGGGGGAAGTAATTGGCTGTCCGACTCTTCCGGATTAGTGAACCTCTTAGTGATGCACAACGCCTCTCTTGTAATGTCTGCCACTGCTGTTTGTTTCGCCGACTAACGCGGGACGAAATGCGCCGCCCTTCGTTTGACTTCGCTCTCTCTCTCCCTCTCCCTTCTCTCAGCCCTACCTGGTAAGGATCCCATATTGATGAACAATACTCAAGAATCGGTCGAAAAAGCGCTTTGTACGCAACTTCCTTCGCGGATGAGTTACGTTTCCTTAAGATTCTTCCTATGAATCTCAGGCTTACATCTCCTTTTCCCACTATTTGCTTAATGTGGTCATCCACTTAAGGTCGCTCAGGATATCTAGTCCTAGATATTTCACCGATTTGCCATCATTAGTGTAGTTGTGCAGTAGTGAATTTCATTTCCTCTGAATGCGCAATATGTTACACTTATTTACGTCCAGGGTCAACTGCCAAGCCTGTACCGTTCATCTGTGTTCTGCAGGTCGTTCTGCAAATCGATACTGTCTCTGGCGTTGCTACTTTACTGTAATGAAATGGAAATGAGCGTTTGGCGTCATTGGCCGAGAGGCCCCTTACGGGGCAGGTCCCGCCGCCTTGGTGCAGTTCTTATTACATTCGACGCCACATTGGGCGACCTGCGCGCCGAATGGGGATGAAATGATGATAAAACAACACAACACCCAGTCCCTGACCGGATAAAATCCCCAAGCCAGCCGGGCATCGAACCCGGGCCCATACCACGGCAATCCGTCACGCTGACCACTCAGCTAACGGGGCGGACTACTTTCCTGTAGGTTATATGCGAACAATCTTAAAGAGTAACGGTCATATCACACTTTCTTGGACTACTCCGGAAATTATAATTACGTTTCTCGATCTTGTTCCGTTAAGAGCGACTAACTTGAGATCTGCAAGGAAGTCATGAATCCAGTCACAAATCTGGCCCAATACTCGGTAAGCTCGTATTGTTGCACTAAACGGCAGTGCGGGAAAGCGTCAAATGCCTTTCTAAAGTCTTGGAATAAAGCATCTGCCTGAGCGACGTCGTCTACAGTGCTATGGATCTCTTGAAGGAACATACCGAGCTGAGTTTAAAAAGATCTCCTTTGCGGAATCCATGATGGCCCCGCTTCTGGGATGGGGAAGCTCGTCGGCCTCAGTTCGAATTCGCCCGGCGGATTAACGAAGCGGGCCGGTGTACTGGACAGTCTGGACACGATTTTCGGTGGTTTCCCACATCCCAGTAGGTGAATACCGGGCTGGAACCCACGCTACGCAAAGATTTAGAAAACTTTCTCACATCTGCATACAGAGCTTACTCTAGTCACAGAAGGTGTACACCGATTCCGTCTTTGGGGAGGGGTAGGGGAGGGTAGATAATAGGAGATTGGTGAACTTAAATGATTAGTCTCCTTAAAAACCGTCATCATCAGCAGCAGGAGCAGCAACGAAAGGGGATGGGAAGCCTTGTAGCGTCAACTTCTAGATTAGACCGTAGTACCAGACTTTATCGAATGATGATCTGATATCTAAGAACAGCATTCTGTCATCTCCCACAGTAAGGAATGGCAAGCTTTCATCCGATTCTAGAGCCCAGTGTAACATCCTGTTTTATTACCATGAAAGTCTTCGAAGTACGGTACCGCGTCGCATTGTAAATAACTATCACCGAAGTTTCGGCCACAGTTACGTGACAACCGGTCGTCACAACAGCGGTATCCTGACCACCATACGACATCGGTGCAATAAAAACAAATTAACAGTCGCAGCACACAAGATAGCATACATATTACTGAAAAGCACATTACAGCGACATCCAGTGATTAAATTACACAGCACACAATGAGTAGATAATAGTTATGAGATACCTCCCGATATCGTGTCGGGTCTCCTTTTGCCCAGAGTAATGCAGCGAGTCGACGTGACATGTTGAGTCGTTGGAAGTCCCCTACCGAAATATTGAGCCATGTTGCCTCTACAGCTGCTCGTAATAGTTAAAGTGTTGCCTGTGCAGGATTTTGTGCACAAACTGACCTCTCAATGAAGTCCCATAAATTACCGATGTGATTCGTGTCGGGCGATCTAGCTGGCTAAATCATTCGCCCTAATTGTGCAGAATGTTGTTCAAATCAACCGCGAACAATTGTCGCCCGGTGACATGGTGCATTGTCATCCATAAACATTCCACAGTTGTTTGGGAACGTGATGTTCATAAATGGCTGCAAATGGCTGCTAAGTAGCCGCATATGACTATTTCCAGTCAGTGCTCGGTTCAGGTGGACCAGAGGACCCAGTCAGATCCATGTAAACACAGCCAACATTATGGAGCCACTGCCAGCATGCACAGTGGCTTGTTGACAACTTGGGTCCATGGCTTCGTGGTGTCTGCGCCACACTCGAACGCAAACATGAGCTCTTACCAACTGAAATCGAGGCTCAACTGACCAGGCCACGGTTTTCCAGTCGTCTAGGATCCACCTATGTGGTCACGAGCCCACGAGAGGCACTGCTGTTAGCAAAGGCATCGGTTGCTTGCTGCCACAGCCCTTTAATGCCGAATTTCGCCGCACTATCCTAACGAATACGTTCGTCGTACGTGCCACATTGATTGCTGCAGCTATTTTACGCAGTGTAGCTTGTCTGCAATTACGCATACGACACTGCTATTGGTCGTTAAGTGAAGGTCGTCGGCCCCTGCGTTGTCAGTGGTGAGAGGTAATGCCTGAAATTTGGTATCCTCGACACGATTTCCGTACTGGAATGCCCCATGCGTTTACCTCCAACTAGCATTACGTGTTCAAAGTCTATTGATTCCCATCGTGTGGCTTTAATCACCTCGGAAACCTTCTCACATGAGTCACATGAGTGCCATCGACAACTCCCCCTTTTTTTTTCCTTTATTGTAATTTCCTGCCTCAGCTGAGGCGGGCCAGCAGCGGCCTACATACACCGCTCTTCGGCCAAAAGACACAACATAAATACACGGAAGGCATAGCAAACATAAAAAACATGGTTAACACAAGATGAACACTGCACAAGAGATCAGAAGTCGTTCGACGGAAGACACTGTAATGAAGGGTGGCATCAGCTGAAAATAGATGAAGACGTCTAGGTGGAGACACGAACATAGGAGAAAACACTGATGAAGACACTGTACACAAACAGAGAGACACTGACGCACGGAAAACACTGTAGACGATCATCGGTGAAGAACTCACACTGACGAAGGCGGGGGCCTGCCTCCAGGTCAAATGGAGAGATAGGAGGACAGGAAGGGGGGCTTCAAGCCAGTGGGAGAAAGAAGGGAGAGAGGGGGAAGGAGAGAGGGGTGGATACGGGAGACATGGGAGAGATGAGGGGGGGGGGGAAGGAAGGTGAGGAGGGAGAGAGGGAACCCTGGGGGAAAAAGGGGGGAATGGGAGGGGAGAGTCAGAGCTGGTAGGAGGGGAAGATGGACGGGACAAGGACATCATCAGGGAAGGGGAGTTGGAGGAAGCCACCTTGGGAAAGGGTATGGAGGGTGTGAAGATGGAGAGTAGCTGGAATGCAAGAATATTGGCACGGCAGTGGGCAGGGATGGGTGAGGACGGGAGAGACAAAAGCAGGTGTGGGGGATCAGGCTTGTGGGAGGTGTTAAGGATCCATATACGTTTGAAGAAAAGGAGAAGGTGCGGGAAGGCAATCAAGTTGTATAGCATCCATGTGGGGGAGCGGAGACGGATGTGACAGGTGAGGTGGAGCGCATGGCGTTCAAGGATTTGGAAGGACGTATAGTAGGTGGGAGGGGCGGAGATCCAGGAGAGATGACCATAGCAAAGGATGGGGCGGATGAGGGATTTATGAGTGTCGAGGATGGTGGAGGGGTCCAGACCCCACGTGTGTCCAGAATGGAGTTTGAGGAGGTGGAGCCGGGAACGTGCCTCGGCTTGGATCATCCGGAGATGGGGGTTCCAGGAAAGGTGACGGTCAAGGGTGACACCAAGGTACTTGAGGGTTGGGGTGAGGTGAATGGGACGGCCATAGATGGTGATATAAAAATCAAGGAGGCTGAAGGAAGGGAGGGGGGTGGCCTACAATGATTGCCTGGGTTTTGGAAGGATTGACCTTGAGCAGGCACTGGTTACACCAAGTGGTGAACCGGTCAATATGGGATTGGAAAAGGTGCTAGGAGTGTTTCAGGGTGGGGGCGAGGGGAAGGAAGGCAGTGTCATCAGCATACTGGAGAAGCTGAGTGGGAGGTGAAGGCGGCATGTCCACCGTATACAGAAGGTAGAGAAGAGGGGAGAGGACAGAACCTTGGGGCACACCGGTGAAGGGGTAGAAGGTGTAGGAATACATGTTATGTATGGTGACATAGGAAGGACGGTGGGAAAGAAAGGAGGTGATCAGACGGACATAGTTAATAGGAAGGGTGAAGGTTTGGAGTTTGAAGAGGAGACCGGGATGCCATATATGGTCAAAGGCACGTTCGAGGTCGAGGGAGAGGAAGATAGTGGAGTGACGGGAGTTGAGTTGTTCGGAGAGGAGGTGAGTGAGATGGAGGAGAAGGTCATCGGCAGAGAAGGACGGCCGAAAGCCACACTGGGTAGTGGGAAGAAGGCTGTGCTGGCGGATGCGTTGGGTGAGGATGGATTCCAGGACCTTGCTGAAGACCGAGGTAAGACTGCTGGGATGGTAGGAGGAGACAGCGGGTAGCGGTTTGTCGGGTTTGAGGAACATCAGGATCCGGGAGGTTTTCCACAGGCGGGGTAGAAGCCAGTGGACAATACCACATTATAAAGTCGGGCCAGGGTGGAGAGGAAGGAGGCGGGAGCTTCACGGAGATGACGGTAGGTAACACTGTCGGGACTGGGAGCGGTGTTGCGTTTTGTGCGGAGTGTACAGATGAGATCTTGAATAGTGATTGGGGCATCGAATTCAGTGTGTGTAATGTTGTCCAAGTACTGGAAACCAGGAGCGAGGGGAGGGACAGAGGCGTCAGTTCGATCGCAGACATCAGGGAAGAGGGAGTAATGAAACTGGGGATCGTCAGGGATGGTAAAGACATCGGGATGTAAGAAGCAAAGTGGTTGGCCTTACTAAGGTTATCAGGAAAGCGGTGTTCGACAGCTCCGCCAATGCACTGTCCTTTTATGCGTTGCGTACGCCATACTTCCGCCACGTGCCTATGTACTTATCGCTAGCCCATGACATTAAAAGAGAAAGCGTCACATTATACCTGGGAGTATACACAGCTTCACGCAATACGTATGCATAACGACGGGTAAAGTACAGAAAATACTCCACAAACTTGCACACATAAAGAGTTCATGGTACACACTACCAATCACACAAGTCAGAGTATACCATTGCGCTCTGTAGACTGCCGCGGAAGGCCCACAAAGCTATATCTAATTTTGTGTTTAATTCTCGGGCGCAGCGAGGCAAGCACTACGCTGGAGCGAGAGGAGCCTCCGCCCAGCTGCTCAGCGAATCAGCTGTCCGCGGCAGAGAGGCTCCTTTTTACAGGAATGTGGGAAGTTAATAGCGTCCTCTGGCTGCGACTGCGTGTCGGGTGAAAATTGCCGGCCGGACTCGCGCGCCGCGCTGCGGCCACTGCCGGAGTCTTCTCTCGCCACGCCGCTCAAAGAGCCTCTCGTAATGGCTGCCAGATCAAAGCCACGCTACCTCACCTGCAGAGGGCGCCCGACGCCGCCCGTACCGTCATTCCGCGCCGTTTGCAAGCATCGATACACTCGCCGCTGCGTCCGTGTTGCCGTAGTTGCCCGCTTTGACTTCGCGGCCTTAAAATGTAATAGGGTAGGAGTCTCCGCTCGAGAGCCCGCCCACTAGCTATGAAGTTATGTGAAGCAGATTTTTCCTACAGAATGAGAGGGGTGCATTCGCTGTATAGCTTTTGTTCGTATCGTTTCAGTTAGAAACATTTGTTGGTTACATCGTTCTAAGTTGCACTACAACCGAGTTGAGTATCTTGCTATGCGTGAGTGACAAGATATATTTCCACTGCAGCCGTAAACTGCGTTACATGGTAGTGTTGAGGCAAAGTGTTTTTAGGGTCCGTACCCCAATCGGTGGAAACGGAAACCTTATGATATTACGATTGGGGCATCCACAGCGGAGATACGTGACAAAATAATTAAAAATATCAACAAAACAAAAAAAAACCTTCTGGTAGCCGCATTAGCTGTTAATATCTTTGATACAGGATCATACACGACGGGTTTCGCTATGATTTAATCTAATCCGAAGGTATATAAATGTATCAAAAATACACTACTGGCCATTAAAAATGCTACACCAAGAAGAAATGCAGATGATAGATAGGTATTCACTGGACAAATATATTATACTAGAACTGACGTGATTACATTTTCACGCAATTTGGGTGCATAGATCCTCAGAAATCTGTACCCAGAACAACCACTTGTGGCCGTTATAACGGCCTTGATACGCCTGGGCATTGAGTCAAACAGAGCTTGGATGGCGTGTACAGGTACAGCTGCCCATTCACCTTCAACACGATACCACAGTTCATCAAGAGTAGTGACTGGCTTATTGTGACGAGCCAGTCGCTCGGCCACCATTGACCAGACGTTTTCAATAGTTGAGAGATTTGGAGAATGTGCTGGCCAGGGCAGGAGTCGAGCATTTTCTGTATTCAGAAAGGCCCGTACAGGACCTGCAACATGCGGTTGTGCATTACCCTGCTGAAATGTAGGGTTTCGCAAGGATCGAATGAAGGGTAGAGCCACGGGTCGTAACACATCTGAAATGTAACGTCCACTGTTCAAAGTGTCGTCAATGCGTACAAGAGGTGACCGAGACGTGTAAGCAATGGTAGCCCATACCATCACGCCGGGTAATACGCCAGTATGTCGATGACGAATACACGCATCCAATGTGCGTTCATCGCGATGTCGCCAAACACAGATGCTACCATCATGATGCTGTAAACACAACCTGGATTCATCCGAAAAAATGACGTTTTGCCATTCGTGCACTCAGGTTCGTCGCTGAGTACACCATCGCAGGCGCTCTTGTCTGTGATGCAGCGTCAAGGGTAACCGCAGCCATGGTCTCCGAGCTGATAGTCCATGCTGCTGCAAACGTCGTCGAACTGTTCGTGCAGATGGTTGTTGTCTTGCAAACGTCCTCATCTGCTGACCCAGGGATCGAGATGTGGCTGCACGATCCGTTACAGCCATGCGGATAAGATGCCTGTCATTTCAACTGCAAGTGATACGAGGCCGTTGGTATCCAGGACGGCGATCCGTATTACCCTCCTGAACCCACCGATTCCATATTCTGCTAACAGTCATTAGATCTCGACCAACGCGAGCAGCAATGTCGCGATACGATAAACCGCAGTCGCGATAGTCTACAATCCAACCTTTATCAAAGTCGGAAACGTGATGGTACGCATTTCTCCTCCTTATATGAAGCATCACAACAACGTTTAACCAGGCAACGCCGGTCAACTGCTGTTTGTGTATGAGAAATCGGTTGGAAACTTTCCTCATATCAGCACGTTGTAGGTGTCGCCAGCGGCGCCAAATTTGTGTGAATGCTCTGAAAAGCTAATCATTTGCATATCACAGCATCTTCTTCCTGTCGGTTAAATTTAGCGTCTGTAGCACGTCATCTTCGTGGTGTAGCAATTTTAATGGCCAGTAGTGCAAATTGCACTAGAACCGAGTTGAGTGTCTTGCTATGGGTGAGTGACAAGTGATAAGGATCCCACACCGCGCAGCTGTATTCTAAAAGAGGACGGACAAGCATAGAGGAGGCAGTCTCCTTAGCAGGTCTGTTACATTTTCTAAGTGTCCTGCCAATAAAACGCAGTCTTTGGTTAGCCTTCCCCACAACATTTTCTATGTGTTCCTTCCAATTTAAGTTGTTCATTATTGTAATACCTAGGTATTTAGTTGAATTTACCTCTTTTAGATTAGACTGATTTATCGTGTAACCGAAGTTTAACGAGTTCCTTCTAGCACTCATGTGGATGACCTCACACTTTTCGTTATTTAGGGTCAACTGCCACTTTTCGCACCACTGAGTTATCTTTTCTAAATCGTTTTGCAGTTTGTTTTGGTCTTCGAGCGACTTTATTAGTCGATAAACGACAGCGTCATCTGCAAAAAACCGAAGAAGACTGCTCAGATTGTCTCCAAAATCGTTTATATAGATAAAGAACAGTAAAGGGCTATAACACTACCTTGCGGAACGCCAGGAATCACTTCTGTTTTACTCGATGACTTTCCGTCAATTACTACGAACTGTGACCTCTCTGAGAGGAAATCACAAATCCAGTCACATAACTGAGACGATATTCCATAAGCACGCAGTTTCACTACGGGCCGCTGGTGTGGTACAATGTCAAAAGCCGTCCGGAAATCCAGAAATACGGAATCGATCTGAAATTTCTTGTCAATAGCACTCAACACTTCATGTGAATAAAGAGCTAGTTGTGTCTCACAGGTACGATGTTGACTGTGTGTCAATAGACCGTTTTCTTCGAGGTAATTCATAATGTTCGAACACAATAAATGTTCTAAAATCCTACTGCATATCGACGTTAACGATATGGGCCTGTAATTTAGTGGATGACTCTTACTACCTTTTTTGAATATTGGTGTGACCTGTGCAACTTTCCAGTCTTTGGGTACGGATCTTTCGTCGAGCGAACGGTTGTATATGATTGTTAAGTATGGAGCTAATGCATCAGCATACTCCGAAAGGAACCTAATTGGTATACAGCCTGGACCAGAAGACTTGCTTTTATTAAGTGATTTAAGTTGCTTCACTACTCCGAGGATATTTACTTCTACGCTACTTATGTTGGCAGCTGTTCTCGATTCGAATTCTGGAACATTTACTTCGTCTTCTTTTGTGAAGCATTTCGGAAGGCTATGTTTAGTAACTCTGTTTTGGCAGCACTGTCTTCGATAGTATCTCCATTGCTATCGTGCAGAGAAGGCATCGATTGTTTCTTGCTGCTAACATGCTTCACATACAACCAGAATCTCTTTGGATTTTCTGCCTATGTCTAGTATTAATTTACGACTATGGATCGGTTACTTGTCTCCATTTAATATGCCCCCCAATGGATTTTGTTGCAATTTTAACCGTTTTTACCGGTCAATCTGTGATCTTTTTATGTTACTCATCTTTTATCACAGGGAGCTTTGTAGTGTACTTAGCGGCTCTTACCGTCCTCTCTGCAGTTCACCTCTACGTATTTGTTATATTACTCACTGTCTTTATGCACTTTAATTTATCTTGTGACGGTTCCCAGGATTCGGTTGGTACGTAATTTTCCTTCTTCCATTTCCATTTTGCACCCTCTAGTGGCATATTTCCATAGTTCTTGCTGGCTCCTTCTCTCGGGAACACCAAACGCCGGCAGTTTCAAGAACACAACGTCAACTGGGCTCGTTGGTGACCTGGACTTCCTACTTCAGGCGTAATCACGTCTCCACCGTGTGGCTTTTGCGGTCATCTGTTGGTTTTTCATCACCGGTGAGTCTTTACAATATCCAAACGCAGGTTCATTCCGTATGGTTTTCTTCCGGGGTGTTATTTGAGCTCCTTTTTAGGGCCATACTCGCGGCACCTATGATCATGTTGCTGTGTCGGCCGAACAAGACGCAGCCAGGGCAAGAGCACGACAGGCGCAAAAATGCGAGCTGGTGCCAGTGCCGTAGGGACTCGCCACCCGAGTTCCAGCAACACCACTGGCGGCGTTGAAGATGAAGATATCGACTCCGCCTCGGCCAATTGCCGGCGAGTGCAATCCACCAATGACCGGACGACAAAGGACAGAAGCCTACTCGGAAGGCAGAAGACCAGCTCTCGCGGACTTGGTTGTAGATCATCGTCCAGGGCTGACTTAGACAGGGGACGTCGTATAATGAACTCTTAGAATTGAACAGTCAGTTGTTGTAATTGCATTTGCTATGTTCTATGAAGGTTACTTACGATTATTTGCACTTAGCCATTAAGGGCCTTTCTTGTGTTATATTACAAGCAGCGTTGCAGACTTTGTAAGTAGCCTGTTTGTATGTTGGCAGCGTTCTGTGTGTTGGCAGCGTGTTAATATAGCTGACAGCGCTCTGCGTCCTCGGCAAGAGATTCTGTGATTGGACGGACTAGCAGTTAGCGAGTGGATAGCGAAATGTACGGACATGATTTTCTTCATGGAGACACTGTGTTGGTAGGACACGCAATGTAAAGTGAGATGAAATGATGCGTTTTTAAGAAAATATGCAAGGAAATGTATGATGAGGGATGGTGTGGGGGTGGTGGAGTTATTGACAACTATATAATTTTTGGAACTGGATGTCACATGAATAAGGTAATATTTTCTAAATACATTGTTTGCTCTTCAACAAAATCTTTCTTTTGGTAACCATATGCCTCCTTGTAGGAATCAGTAATTGTAAAAACAACACATGTCCACTTTTTGGCAAAAATTAGATGTATACAGAGAAGCCTTCAGGATACTTAGATGCAGCATCTACGCAAAAATCACACTTGTCCTACACATATTAATGCTTTTACAGGCATACAGTTTTTCGTGTTCTTTGCAGTAACAACATGAGTCCAGGACTTATGTTACTATTGCAAGAAATGACAGATGGCAGCACCAAACGAACATATTTGGTTCTTGTTTCATGTAGTGAATAGAATGCATACCAGATGGCAGCACATCTGACGCCTGTGATCTTGTTACCTGTGTGCATTGTTGTAGCAGCTGCGTATACATTGTCGTTTAGTTTTGTTTATAGAACACGTTTCTTTGGATTATCTATGCACAATGTCGCAGAAGAGAGATGCGCAACCGGAACTGTATAAAAGAAATGTCATAAAAGTTGCCAGAACGAAGGGAATTGGTTACGTGGAAGACAAATTAATGCTGTAAAAATAGGACCTGACTGTGGGTAAGTTCAAAGGCTATGTGAATTAATCTCTTGTCCGTATATTTTTTACTTCTTAGGGGTTCCCATCTGTTCTAAATTTTATGGTACGTAAATATCATATGGATAATTTACTCTATCAATAAAAAATAATTGATTTTACGTAAATAATTTTTTTGCAACTCTTTTACATTTCCTGACATTGGTATTCGTGTATTAATATGTTTCAGATGTAAGAAACTGTGTTTCAAGAGGGTCTCTGAACATGGAGAGATAGATATATTCACTAAATTTCACGATTTTGAGAGTAAGAACACACAAGATGGTTACCCTGCAGGGCTGATCGAAAAAGAAGACGTGATACGCCGAAGACCCCGGAAAAGTGATGGTCAGCCTAAGCCAAGAGCACTAAATTATCGATATCACGTGGTAACTGGAGATGCTGGGCGGGTGGAAGTGTGCAAAAAGGCATTTTGTAGCCTTTTTGGCATTACAAATGAACGTGTGCGACGAATTTGTAACTGTGTGAAAAATAATGTTCGCCCATGTGACAGTAGAGGATGTACTGCTTCAACCAATGCGACACCACAAAAAGTCCTATCGATAATTGAGGAGTATATTAAAACATTCCCTACGAAAATCTCACATTAATCAAGCAAAGAAATGTATTACTTAAATTCTGAATTATCTGTAAAAAGTACGTACGAACTGTTCATGAAGTTATATCCTCATACCAGAGTGTCATATGGAATTTATTTAAGGGTTTTCAACGAGAGTTTTAACTTACGCTTTGGGCGGCCGCAAATCGATACTTGCTGCTCTTGTGAGTCACTTTTAGTGAAGACTAAGAGTCCATCATTGAACGATACTGCAAAGCGTGTGGCTGTATTGGAACTCATGGTACATAACAGAAGAAGCAAAAAATTCTATTTAAAGATGGATGCTGTTAAGGAGAAGTGTGCAGAAAATGAGCATGTGGTAGCATTGTGTTTCGATTATATGCAAAATCTGCTGTTGCCTAAGCTCCCCGTACAGGAAGCTTTTTATTTTAAGGAAATTAACGTTAATGCATTCTCTATTACAGACCTAAAGAGCAACAAATCCAAGGTATATCTGTACCACGAAGGTACTGCCCACAAAGGACCTAACGAAGTATGCTCGTTTTTGGTTGATTACATCAACACAGAGATATCTGATAGTGTTACTGAATTACACCTGTTCTCAGATGTGTGCCCTGCGCAAAATAAGAACAACACAGTGGTTAGGGTAATGAACTGCCTTGTAAGTTCTGGCAGATTCAAAGATGTATTCCAGCATTTCCACGTGCGTGGCCATTCATTTTTACCATGTGATCGTACATTTGCTACCATAAAGCGGGTGATAAGAAGAAAAGACAGAATATATTCTTTGTATGAGTATGTTCAATATATGGTGACATCATCCAAAAAACAAAACATTAATGTAAAGCTTGTTACCACGGAAGAGATTTTGGGTTACAAAAAATGGTGGCCCAAAGTTTATAAGCGATCCTGTTTGTCTGACGACAGTTATGGGACGAATGTGGACAAAAGCAGTAAAGTGAAATTCACAGTGTCCTCATTTATGAGCTTCCATCACAGTGAAATGTTTCCAGGTAAAGTTGACTGTTACTATCATATTGATGGTCTCGTAAAACACCGCTTTTCATTGCGACATGCATTACAGGCAGAACCAAAGTTACCTGCAGAAATTGCATATAAAACAAAGTTGCAATCAATGTCAAAAATTGAAAGATGTGGGACAATTAATGCAATATATTCCTGATGAGCACAAAGCCTTTTACCTGGAATTGACTGAGTGCCCTTCTGTGGACACTCCTGAAGATGATTCATAATACATTTTTGGTGTAAAATAACCTGTATAGTGTAGTGTTAATCCTTCCTTGTCCTGTTAGGAGAAATAAGAAATTTAATTCCTAATGTGACGATTCACATCGTCATATCTTTAGTCTTTCTATACAATGTGTGCATACATTAACAATATTTTCAATTTCTCTGTAAAACAAAATTAGACAATGTACAAGTAATATTGTATATTAAATTTATACAATAAAGTAATTTTTGATAACATAAACAAATGTTGATGTTAAAATGTCAGTCCAAAATGTTCATCGTGCAATAACAACATAAGTCCATTCAATTTAAAAAATCGTTCATGCAAAGTTATTACATTTAAAGTACTTTGTTTTATTGTTAAAGCTTACCTAACATACACAGTAAATATTAAAATTAATGGATTTATCCTACTGTCCATTAGTTAGCCTGTATACAGTTTTTTACTTCTCTTGAAAAATTTACTTTTTTGGACTAATGTTGTTTTTACAATTAATGATTATTGTTAGAGTCTATAGTAGTTAGAATCTTTCTATTTAGCTGGCTGTTGTTTCTACTTGCTGTAATTGCTGTAGTTCGTGTTATGAAGATTTTCTGTGAGGTAAGTGACTCATGAAAAGGAATGGGGTTTCCACTACCGGGGTTGGTGACTGAAATGAGTTTAGGCAATTAGCAGAGTTAGAGGTAGTTTCATATTTCTTTAATTTCATATTTCTTGGGGTTATATTGTTCTTAGGATTTCTTGCAATTCAGGGCCATTCTTTTGTGTTAGTTATTGAAAGTTGTGTTGTCAATTTATAGCTGTCAGACTGCATTGGGCTTGTATATTGTGGGTAATAAATGAATAGGTTAAGTCTGAGTTGTCATTGTGAGAGAAATTCTGTATGTCAGTCATTAATAAAAATATAATTACAGAGCTAGTACGGCAAAAAAAGGAATAAAAGTGAGATAGTTTTAATACTTTCATCCTTCTTTACCTCCTCTGCATTACTGCAGATGACGTGTCACTGAGCACATTTGTACTGTGCCTGCAGTACACGTGAGGTGCCTAGTTGTTTCCACTGCCCTGTGTGGAATACATAAGTTCTTGCACACTTCACTAATCTGCTGTCTTCATGATGATGATGCCCCAGCGCAGAAAACAGCACGTAGGTCGTGGATTCTTTTTCTTGAGGCTGAAATTAACTTCGCAAGGAACTGCTGCTACGAATAAACTATAACTCATTTGGGATGCCACTCGCTTTTTTATTGATATAGACACGAGAAACTATTCTTGATCACAACGTATTGAACATATCTTTCCACAGTCATTATATCTGGCTAAAATAACATGAAATACATCCTGCCACAGACAACATGTCTGTCTACTGGAACCGTCAGAATTGGAGAATAAAATTACGTGAATCAAATACTACTATTACAAACAACATGTCTGTACCTATCGACGGTCGGAACTGTAGTAAATAAAATTGCATGAAACAAACACTGCTATAACAGACAACTTATTTCTCTACTGGTACGGGCAGAACTGGAGAGCCGGACTGCCCGAGACACTTTGTGCCCCAAGCCAGCAAGGCGTGACCCGAACGCCACCGAAGTGCATCGGCAGTAATATCGTCAGTCTTTTGTTTTAGTAATTCTTTGATTTTAGTAATTTTGAAATGACTGATTGATAGCTGGCTGTTGAGATATGTTTATTTAAAAAATGAAGTAATTTGGATGACAGGTTTAATTAATAATAGCAACTAAAGTTTAACGTTTTGGCGTCCTACCGCCAAACACAGCAGCCAATCACAGAGCAGCAGCATCATGCAGGTGGTCTTTCTCACGGGAATGGTACCGAATCTAACATCTGTCACCGGTACCTCATCCCACATTGCGTCATCTCTATGCTTCTTGCATCTCCACTGCCCTGGGAATAGCTTCCTGGAGCCTATTATGATCGCTGAATAAGCCAGAAATATTACATTAGTTTCAACTTCAATATTCAACTAGTCAGAAACATAAGTAAACCTTTTTAACTAGTTTGTGTAACTTCGTTACTAATTTATTGGAGAATTGTAGAACCTTCGTTCTCCTATCCTGTTACCTGACCGTGGGGTATAGCTGTGTAATAGTGGCAGGGAGAAATTGTCTTAGCGGTGTACTGCACCAGAAGCCGTTTCACGAACTCACAAACTCGGCCTACCGTAACAGCAGTAGCAACTCGATCTCCATAACAGTAGCGACGAGGCCTTACCAAACTGGCAACGAGGGTTTGCAAAACATGTATACCGCCTGCACTCTGGTTGTTTCTTTTTGTAACAATCCAATTTAAGCGATTCTGACAATTCTAACGCCATATTGACAGCTAACGCGGCTACCAGAAGTTCTTAGAAGATTTTAATAGAATCTTAAATTTAAAATATTTTTTACGTTCATTTGGCTGTCATCTGTCTCTCTGTCTGTTAAGATTTATTTCTCTCGGGAGCGGTTAGAGCTATGAAGTTGAAATTTATTCAAATACTGATGTGTACAGGCCATTGGCGGTGAAAAATATTTAAGCCTCTAAGTCAGCGGGATGAAAAGATACGGCTATTTATCTCGCATGTTTTGATACTCGCGAACTCACTCAAGACCTATAGGGCACTCGCCGTTTACAAAGAATCAAAAAATTTGCCAAGAAACAAGGTTTCAAAGTCCAAGTGAAGGAATAACATCCGAAAATGGTTAATTTGTAATTAGATACATAAATTTTTTGTCATTTATTGTCCGTATGTCTGTTATGACGCCATTTCTCAGGATTGGGTGGATGTATCAAGTTGAAATTTAAGACAAATACGTGGGCTATATTTTATTAACCTCCGAATGGTCACAAAATTATAACCACAGTGAAAACCTGATGCAGTTTTGCACAGATGTGTTGCACAGTGTCTCTAGTATGGCCATCTATCACTCAGACCACATTTTTCAGTTCTGAGCATATTGGGAGAACGTAAAATTGCGTCTCCCGGCAAGTGCGAAGTACCTGCTGAGATGTTGCCCCGGTTTCATGTAGACCACACAACGTAACTGTCTTGCGTAGCCTTCTTCATGACAATGCTTAGCCGCACACTATAGTTGCAACAACGTGCTTCTGCAGCCTTTCCGACGGGAAGTGTTTGATCACCCCCATACAGCTAAGACTTGGCTGGCTCCTTCTGATTTTCATCTCTTTGCTCGTATGAACTGCTGGCTACGGGGGCTCACTTTGGCACAGAAAGCGCGCCACCGACCCGTGTAGGGAATTGGTGGAATGCACAGGCAGCTGCTTCCTATGACAAGGATATTAGAAAGTTGGCAGCACGCTGTGACAAATGTCTAAGTCGGAGCGATGACTAATGTAGAGAATTAGATGGAAGGTGTAGCTAACTGTTGCTAATAATACATTTTACTTTCAGTGTGGTTACCATTCCGCGACAGATCGGAAGTTAAAAAAGATTACCCTCATACTAAGGTCTATGATCCCTTGGCGGAGTGCAAAACTTAAGCTTCTAAGTCAATGTAATCAAAAGAAACGGCCATTTATCACACGTATGCAGTGGTGTACACTGAGAAAGTTATCTGTTACAACCGTAACTTTTCTTTCGTGTGTGCTAAATCGCAGACACTCTGCAAAGATGTTTTCTGTTCGGAGCAATCGATCTCTGAAAGCATAAATTTCTTTGACACAATATGAGTATACGGGGAAACACTTTGGTGTGGTGTCTACGGCAGCCAATAGTGGACGAACGTGCCTTGTGATCTACTAGGAAGGAGAGCACAAAAGGAGTCGAGTACACCGCTGTCAGTCCGCATGGACTTCAGAGTAACCTGTCGCACCATGAGGGAGAACGTCAAACAAAGTAACTCCTTCAGAGTCCCAGAACACCGTTACCAAGACTTTATCGCTTGAGGGTGCGGTTTTGAACTTTTTCTTCGAAGGCGGTCAGAGTTATATGTTGCTGGCCAGCTCGGAGCAGATCGGACAAGTTTGCGCAACTTGTAGCGCTGATAACAGACGCCTCGCCCAACGGATCAACGTGCTTTTGGAAGCTAGTAACTCTACGAAAGATATTCTACAGGCGCCTATGAATAGCTGCGATGATCTGCTTTCCGGTAACTAATGAAAGTGAACTACTGAAAGCAGTGTAAGAGTTTTGTTATTATTATGAATAAATTTTTCCTCCTCGAGCACTGCCATCTTACCGAGGCTAGGAGGTTTGAGCACTGTGCTATGACCCAGAGAGTCATGCTGGACGGAGCATAAGCTCCTGGCAGCGCCACCCAAGCCAGGAGCAGGAGTCAGAGGAAGAACAGTCCACATCATAGGCGGTCAGGGAGGGCCTCTTCGGTGTAGAGGATCTGAACCTCCTAGAGGAGGCAGTCTTGATTAAATACAGAAATTGGAGAGACGGATCCGTGCCCAAAGACTGGAAACTTGTACAGGTTACGTCAATATTCAAGAAAGTAGTCCACTAAATTAAAGGCCCACATCAATAACGGCGATATGGAACGAATATTGTGTTCGAACATTATGAATTACCTCGAAGTGGACGACCTATTGACATACAGTCAACACGGATTTAGAAAACATCGTTACTGTGAAACACAACTAGCTTTTTACACACACGAAGAAATGAGTGCTGTTGACAAGTGGTTTCAAATTAATTCCATATTTATAGATTTCCAGATGGTTTTTGACTTTGTACCTCACAAGCGGTTTGAAATCAAATTGGGTGCTTATGTTATATCGCCTCAATTTTGCGACTGGATTCGTGATTTCCTGTCAGAGAAATCACAGTTCATAGTAACTGACGGAAAATCGTCGAGTGAAACAGAAGTGATTTCTGGCGTTCCCCAAGGTAGTATTTCAGGCCCTCTGCTGTTCCTTCTCTGCGTAAACGATTTAGGAGACAATCTCAGCAACAATCTTAGGTTGTTTGCAGATGATGCTGTCGTTTATTGTCTAGTAATGTCATCATACGATCAAAACAAATTGCAAAACGATTTAGAAAAGATACTTGTATGGTGCGAAAATTTGAAATTGACCCTAAATAATGAAAAGTGTGAGGTCATCCATGCGAATGCTGAAATAAATCCATTAAACTTCGGTTACACGATAATTCTATCAAATCTGAAGGCCATAAATTCAACGAATTACAATTACAAACAACTTAAACTGGAAAGAACACGTAGAAAATGTTGTGGTTAAGACGAGCCAAAGACTGCAACTTATTGGCAGAACACTTAGAAGATGCAACAGATCTAGTAAAGAGACTGCCTACACTACGCTTGTCCTCCTCTTATGGAGTACTGCTGCACGGTGTGGGTTCCTTACCAAATAGGATTAACTGAGTACATCGAGAAGTTCAAAGAAGAGCAGCACATTTTGTATTATCGAGAAATAGGGCAGAGAATGTCACGGACGTAACGCATGATTTGGGATGGACACCATTAAATAAAAGGCGTTTCTCGTTGCGGCGGGATCTTCTCATGAAATTTCAATCACCAACTTTCTCTCCCGAATGCGAAAATATTTCATTGACGCCGACCTACACAGGGAGAAGCGATCATCACAATAAAATGAGGAAAATCAGAGTTCGCACGGAAGGATATTGGTGTTGGTTCTTTCCGCACACTGTTCAAGAGTGGAATAATAGACAGTTATTGTGAAGGTGGTTCGATAAAACCTCTGCCAGGCACTCAAATGTGATTTGCAGAGTATCCATGTAGACGTAGATGTAGATAGCCGTAGCAAAGGCAACCATCGAATGACAGACAATCCATAAAGAAAAACAGGTGTGCTGGGACACCTAAACAAAGGTGGCAGCCCCACCACCTAGTTACCCTGTCTACAGGGGAATTACAACATTACTCACAAAAATCAAGTAGAAAAACGGATTGATCTTTTGATGACGACCAAAGTAGAGGAAAAAGTTAAGAATAAAAGGAGTAGAGAAATTTTGAAAATGGCCACATGGAATGTTGGAGGAATGAGCACTAAAGAACAGCAACTAACAAGGGAATTCAACACTACAAAAATTGATATGTCTGTAACATCAGAAACAAAGAAAAAATTGCAAGCGTCTAAAGAAATTAATGATTCTATTATCATATACAGTGGAGTACATAGAACTGAACGAGCAAAAGCTGGAGTTGCAGCTAAGATCAAAAGTACCCGTAGATAATGACTGCAATCATATACATTCATAAATGAAGACTGATACATTTAAGGTTAAAGATTTGGGAAGCTGGTGATGTAATTGGTGTGGATGCATCAGAGGAGCACAAGGAGGGCAAGAGAGGAGAAACGCATGCAACCTACGAATATATACAGATAACGATTAATGGAATACCTAGAACAAAAATTATTGCTGGAGGCTTCAGTACAGGGACAGGCAAATCTACCATTAAAGGAGTAATAGGGCCACATGGAGAAAGTAGATAGAGGAGATAAGTTAAGAGATTTTTCTGTCTTCAACCACGTAAGTGTAACAAATATTCACCCCCCTCCCCCCTCCCCATTAAGATATTCATAAAATAAGTGGAGTGCTAGGGAAACTAGATCTGTAATGGACTATGTTATTGATAATGAGAAAGCCATTCCATTAATAGAAGACACCAGAGTCTACAGAGAATTTGATGTTAGTACTGATCACTTTTTTGGTAATATCAAAACTAAGAATCCCACTGTATAACAACAAAACCACCATTAAAAAACAGACCCATGAAGAAGTTGACAGAATACATCAACTCTCCGACATCGCTGTGGCCTGGAAAAGATCCTTCAAGAATGGGACCAACGATGACTGAAGAGAATCGATCAATGTGACAGAAGTGCAACCCTTCCGCAAATTGCCGCATATTTCAATGCTAGGTCATCAACAAGTATCAGCGCGCGAACCATTCAACGGAACATCATCGATATGGGCTTTCGGAGCCGAAGGCCCACTCGTGTACCCTTGATGACTGCACGACACAAAACTTTACGTCTTACCTGGGCCCTTCAACACCTGGCGTGTTGATGATTGGAAACATGTTGCCTGATCGGACGAGTCTCGTTTCAAATTGTATCGAGCGGATGGACGTGTACGGGGATGGAGACGACATCATGGATCCATGGACCCCGTATGTCAGCAGGGGACTGTTCAAGCTGGTGGACGCGCTTTGTAATGGTGTCGAACGCGTGCAGTTGGAGTGATATGGGACCCCTGATACGTCTAGATACGACTCTGACAGGTGACACGTACGTAAGCATCCTATCTGATCACCTGCATCCACTCATGTCCATTGTGCATTCCGATGGACTTTGACAATTCCAGCAGAACAATGCGACACCCCATACGCCTAGAATTTCTACAGAGTCGCTCCAGGAACAGTCTTCTGAGTTTAAACACTTCAGTTGGCCACCAAATAGACATGAACATTATTGAGCATATCTGGGATGCCTTGCTACGTGTTACTCAGAAGAGATCTACAACCTCTCGTACTCTTACGGATTTATGGACAGCCCTGGAGGATTCATGGTGTCAATTCTCTCCAGCACTCCTTCAAACATTAGTCGAGTTCTTACCACGTCGTGTTGTGGCACTTCTGCGTGCTCACTGGGGCCCTTGTGCCGTCCCCAGTGAAAATATTGAAAAAAAACCTCGAACTTAGATATTAAAAAGAATTAATATGGACGAGAGATTTTATCTCGATGCGAAATATTATACTGAGTGCGATACTACTCGCACAGGCGGCACAAATTTCTCATTTGTATTATTATTATATAAAATGTGAATTTCAAATTTCGAGCGCAAAGATTACTAATTATATACAAGACAATCAATGTAAGTTTAGTGTGAAGAAGAACGGAGTTCAATTGTTCTTCTACTATCTTTCTCTCTCTCTCTTGCCTGATGTGGTAGAGGTCGGACATGTTTGTTAGTTGCCAATGAATGTAAGCTCATTTGTGATATTAATTTAATAATATAATAGTTTAATTTTATTTGTAGAAGGTGAACCCTGTGTCATGTCGGCTTCCTTTTTAAAATCAGTATTCTAAGTAATTTTCAGCACAACAGTGGCAGCCTCCGCTGCAGCAACAGACGCCATTACGTGGCAATTTTAATTCACGAATTTAGCGGAAGCGAAGAGATCGCTCGCTCATAATATAACAAATGTTGTCCACAGCCGCCTGACGCAGTCGAAGAAAACACAGTTTTTAAGATTTTTATTTTCAGTTACTCGCCAAGATCCAGAGGCACGACTCGGACTTCAATTATTTGTTAACGGCGGTGAGAACAATACTCTCGCGTGTGTGGGCAGTTGTAAATTATAACAAAGAACTCATGCTTGTAAAAAAAGTAGCCGAGGCAAAATATAAAAATATTATTTGAGTTTTGAAGTTAAATGCAATTTGTTTCTAGACTGACTCATACTGTAGTAACTAACGTGAACAAAAATCCTGCTCATATTAATCTTTATTAATCAGCCAGTTATTAAAAGCATAAACTCAAAAATAATTTCAATTCAATTCAACGTGACATCCAAAGCTCAATCATTTAAAAAAGTCTTTCGCGCCCAAACTACATATTTTGATTATTGTCCCGCGAGACCCTACACGACATTAGCCAGTTGTACCAGTTTCTTCGGTTCTTCAGTATTTTTAAATATGCTTCTGAGTCATTACTCATAAAACAACTGAGTTCTGCAAATACTTGTTGGAATACAGCAACGTATCACAGGATTGGCAAACAGTAGTTGTTACCCCATTATTTTTTTTAAAAGAAGGGGATCGATGAACTCTGGGTATCAGACACATGAAAAACTAATAACAAATAGACTAAAGGTCCTTTCGGAAACGTTTCTTACCGAAGAACAGACTGGGTTTCGGATGGGAAGATGTTGCTTAGCCAGTGTTGTTCCAGTCGGCGAAATTATTGAAAAACACAGAGAACGCCATCATCTCACGTACATAGCCTTTATTGAACTATGAGAAAGTTTTTGATGAAGTCAATAGTGTTAAATTATGGTAAATTTTAGAAAAGGATGGTACACCCCAGCATCTAATAAGTGCAATTCAAAATATTTGTATGTGCAACAAAATCAAAGTATAAAAAGGATGTCCGTTTGCGGGAAACATCTGTCAAGAAGTGAGACTAGGGTGTACTTTATCACCCACATTATTTAATAAATACATAGACGACGTTATAAAGGCATGGTAGAATAAAGAAGCCCCGTATTATAAGTTTAGTAATAAAGTTATAAACACACTCCTGTTTGCAGATGATCAGATAATCTTAGCAGACTCAGAAGATAAATTACAGGGAGCAATTTGGTCCTTGCACAAAGAATCGAATGATTATAGCAAGAAATATCTGATGGTAAGGAGCATTTAAGAACAAAATTAATAACTGATGATATCCGCTAGAACAAATAAACGTATGTCACACACAATAATCAAGAATACAAACTGTAAACATGCCAGCAGTAGGTAGGTACTATAAATCGCAGTCACCTCAAAAAAGTCAGGAAGAGACAGCATCACTGTAAGATTCTCAGCGGGTTGAGCAGACTTGTGACCATTCGTGCTGCCCTTCTCTGTATATGTTCAATATTGCCTGTTAGTTCTATTTGCTACAGGTCACTCACACTTGAGCTATATTCTAGAACTGGTCGCACGAGTGATTTGTACGCAATCTCCTTTGTAGATTGACTACATTTCCTCATTATTCTACCAATAAACTGAAGTCTACCACTTGCTTTACACACAACCGAGACTGTGTGATCATTCAATTTTGTATCCGTACAGAATGTTATACCAAAGTATTTGTACGAGTTGACCGATTCCAGCTGTGACACATTGATATTATAGTCATAGGAGTCTACGTTCTTTCGTCGTTGTGAAGTGCACAATTTTATGTTTCTGAATATTTAAAGCAAGTTGTCAATCTTCGCACCACTTTGAAATTTTATCATCATCTGATTGAATGTTCATGCAGTTTCTTTCACATAGTACTTCTTTACAGATAACTGTATCATCTGCAAAAACTCTGAGGTTAGTAGTAAAGTACGGTCATTAACACAGAACATGAACAGCAAGGACCACAACACATTTTCCTGGGGCATACCCGAAGTTACCTCTATATCTGACGATGACGTTCCATGCAAGATAACAGGCTGTGTCCTCCATATCAAAAAGTCCTTAATCGAGTCATAAATTTCGCTTGATACCCGATATGATCGTAGTTTTGACAATAATTTGAGTCAAATGTTTCTCGGAAAATCAAGATAAACCGTTCAAATGGTCCCAATGGCTCTGAGCACTGTGGGACTTAACTTCTGAGGTCATCAGTCCCCTAGAACTTAGAACTACTTAAACCCAACTAACCTAAGGACATCACACACATCCATGCCCGAGGCAGGATTCGAACCTGCGACCATAGCGGTCGCGCGGTTCCAGACTGTAGCGCCTAGAACCGCTCGGCCACTCCGGCCGGCAGATAATCTGTATTTACCTGGCTTCCTTCATCCAAAGCTTTCAGAATGTCATCTGAGAAAGTGAGAGTTGGGTTTCACATGATCGATGTTTTCGGAATCCAGCTGGTTGACGACGGAGGATGTCATTCTGTTCGAGATACTTCAGTATGTTTGAGCTCAGAATAGGTTCTAAGTGTCTGAAAGAAATCGAGGTCAAAGATATTGGTAGTTTCGTGGATCTCTTCTACTATCCTCCGTGTGGACGGGTGTTACCTGTGCTTTTCTCCAATTATTGGACACGGGTTTTTATTCGATAGGATATAGTTAGATGAGGGGCTAACTCAGCCGCAAACTCAGTACAGAATCTGATAGGGATTCCGTTGGGATATAGAGTTTTGTTCAGCTTTAACGATTTGAGCTATTTCTCAACACCACTAGCACTAATACTGATGTCACTCATCTTTTCAGTGGTACGAGGATTAAGTTGGGTCAATACTCCTGTGTTTTCCTTAGTAAAGGTACATTTGAAAACAGAGTTAAGCATTTTAGTTTTTGCTTTGCTACCACCACTTTCAGTTTCCGTCTCAGTCACTAGGAACTAGACACTAACTTTGGTGCAGATAGAGCCTTTATACACGGCCAGAATTTCATTGGATTTTGTGAAAGATCATTTTTACAATATTCTGCTACGGTAGTCACTGAAGGTTTCACGCATTGGTCTCTTGACAGCCAAATGTGTTTCATTTGACATCTCTCTGTCTATAGCCCTACGCCTTTTTTTACATCTATTGTGGAGTAATCACTGTTTCTTTATAAGTCAACCAAACGTATTTCATTTAGCATCTCTCTGTCTATAGTCCTACGCTTTTTTTACATCTATTATGCAGTAATCTCTGTCTCTTTACAAGTTTCTTTACAGTGATTGCATACCATGTAGGGCCCTACTGGGCACATATTTATCCAGTGCATGGTCAATTATTCCTTTAACCTGAATCCATAATTCCGGCACATACGTCCACCCCGTGCTTAAAGTTTAAAATTCCTCGTTGAGATATGACACTACTGATTTTTTTATCTGCATTAATGAACAAGTTATTAACTTTTATCATTTTTAGTTTGCCTGAATCTAACATCACATGAAATTATTTCTAATAGTACTACACGGTCATGTGGTTACATGGCCCTTTCTTTTTTTTTTACAGAGATCTAGAACAAGTGCTGATTATCTACGTCTGGCTGAAGGATTTTCGACTAGGTGGAATTATTCTAGCTGTAATGGCAGTGTTGATGTGAGACACATTCAATTTGAAGAATGTGATGGAAGTGGTAGCTCGTATTTGAACTACAAAAGACTTCGAATTAACGTAGTGCTGGCGGTTTCTTATGATAATCATAATTTTAATACCTAGATACAGGGTGTCAGAGACGTATATGGGACAGAGGAGTGTTTTATTACCCATCACTATACCATGATGTGATTAACGGACAGATGCATTTACCTCAGTCTTTACCACCAAGAAAAGAGAAATTAATGTTTCTTATAAGTTTGTTGCGAATGGCGCCTTTTTTATCTCCAAGCTTTTCCTGGTCATAACAACAGTTTAACACCACCAGAAAGTGTATTCAGCTATCGCTTGAGGCGGGCTCGACGAATTATTGCCGACGTGTTTGCGATATGGAGTTCAAAATTCCGAGTTCTTTTAAAAACCATCGATTTGGATCCTACGAAAGTAGAAACGGTGGCTCTTGCTTGTGCCTATTTGCAAAACTTCCTTCGAAGAAGTACATCATCGAGGAATGTATACGCTCCCCTTGGTTCTATGGATGCAGAAGATACTGACGGGAGCTTAATACCAGGATCGTGGAGATCTGAAATTTCACCATGTGAGGCACTTGTCTTCGTACAAAATATTTCAAGGAGACTGGCGAACGATGCGAAAGAAATATGGAATGAATTTCGCGAATAATTTGTATCAGACGACGGTTTAGTGCAGTGGCAAAATGAAAACATATGAAACAACGTACCTGCTTCTTGTACTTTTAATGTTACCATAAACAGATACGTTATTGTGTGCACTGTTTTTCACTGTTTAATATATCCACCAGCAGTAACTACTCAATCGAAAAACTTATTACTTCACTACTCATTTGTAAAAGGTTGCGTGATATACCAAATTACAAGTAAAATGCTCTTAAAAATAAATTGTTTAACTTACTTGATCATCCTCCGTGCTTTCGTCAGTATTTCTGCTTCCTCTGGATCCCACAACAGGCAAGAAAAGTGATAAAGGTTCACAGCCAAGCGAACTACACTTCACTGGTGGTGTTCCACTAGTTAAGTTCTTCATTTTACTGTACTTGCGCCCAAACTGTGCTTTCAGTGTAATTTTTTTTTAATTTCCACCACTGATACGTTGTATTTGTTGGTCAAACACTTCAGTATTTTATGTTTCATGTTTTACATCGTGATTTCTGTACTCTGCAGAAGATACATCCCATCAACAATGATTAGTATGCACTTCGTCTATGAATTGCAATGTCAGTTCTGTGCTCCACAACATAATTGGGACACCAATCAACGAAATGAGTGAACGAACACGGGCGGCAAGGGCTGCCTGGCTGCCATTTACACGCACGCTACGCAATATTGCGCAACATTGCGTCCACCGGGTGTGACGCAATAAAATGCAAGAAATGCTAGCCTTCTACACACCAGATTCATCGTAACAAAAATCTGCACCTACATGACTACTCTGCAATTTACAATTAAGTGCCTGGCAGAGGGTTCATCGAACCACCTTTAAGCTACTTCTCTTCTGTTCCATTCTCGAACAGCGCACAGGTAAAACGAGAACCTAAATCTTCCTGTGCAGGCTCTGATTTCTATTATTGTATTATAATGGTCATTTCTCCCTATGTAGGTGGGTGACAAAAAAATGTTTATACGCTTTGAGGAGAAAGTTGGTGACTGAAATTTCATGAGAAGGTCCTGCCACAGCGAAAAAAGCCTTATTTTTAACGACTGCCATCCCAATTCATGGATCATATCCGTGGCTCTCTCTCCCCTATTTCGCGGTAATACGAAATGAGCTGCCCTTCTTTGAACTTTTTCTATGTCCTCTGTCAGTCCTATCTGATGTGAACCTCACACCACACAGCAAATACTCCAGAAGAGGGCCGACAGGCGAATTGTAAGCAGTATCTTTAGTAGATCTGTTACATTTTCTAAGTGATCTATCAATAAATCGCAATCTTTGGCTTGCCTTCCCCACAACATTATCGAAGTGATTGTTACAACTTAAGTTATTCATAATTTAATCCCGAAGTATTTAGCTGAATTTACAGTCTTTTTATTTATGTGTTTTATCGTGTAACTGAAATTTAGTGGCTTCTTTTTAGTGCTCATGCGGTTGTCTTCACACTGTTCATGATTTAGAATCAATTACCCACTTTTTGCACTACGCAGACAATATAATAGGACTATTCAGATTGTCTCCTAAATCGTTTATGTAGATCAGGAACAAAGAAGCCTGTAACACTTCCTTGGTGAACGCCAGATATTACTTTTGTCCTACTCGGTAACTTTCCGTTAACTATTATGAACTGTGACATTTCTCACCGTAAATCACGAATCGAGTCACAAAACTGAGAAAACACTTTACAGGCACTTGTTGGAAATGACGGCAAACGCCTACTGTAAATCTAAAAACATGGAATCAATTTGATGTCCCCTGTCGATAGCACTCATTACTTCATAAGAATAAAGAGCTAGTTGTGCTTCGCGAGAACGATATTTTCTTAATTCGTGTTGGCCATTTGTCAATAAATCGTTTTCCTTTAGGTGATTCATAATATTGGAGCACGGTATGCATTCCAAAATCCTACTGGAGACTGACGTTGGTGATACGGACCTGTAGTTCAGCGGATGACTCCTACCTCCCTTTTTTGGGTATTAGTGTGACTTGAGTAATTTTCCAGTCTATTGGTACGGATCTTTCTACAAGCGAGCAATTTTACATGATTATTAAGTATGGAGCTATCTTATCAGGATACTCTGGAAGGAACCCGACTGGTATACAATCTGGACCGGAAGCTTTGCCTTTCTTAAGTGTTTTAAGCTGTTTCGATACATCAAGGATATCTACTTCTTATTACTCATGTTGGCCGTTGTTCTTGATTCGAGTCCTGGAATATTTACTTCGTCTTCTTTTGTGAAGGAATTTCGGAAAACCGTTTTTAGTAGTTCTGCTTTAATGGCTCTGACTATTGTATCGTGCAGTGAAGGTATTGAGTGCGTCTTGTCATTGGTGTACTTTACATATGACCGGCATCTCTTTGGGTTTTCTGTCAGATTTCGAGACTGTTTCGCTGTGGAAACTATCAAAAGTGTCTCGCATTGAAGACCGTGCTTACTTTCGAGCTTCTGTAAAACTTAGCCAGTCTTGGAAATTTTGCATTTAAAAAAAATATGGTATGCTTTTTTCGCTGCTTCTGCAGTACTGTTCTGACCCGGGGGATTCAGTACCATCTCTTATTAAATTATTTGGTGTATATCTCTCAACTGCCGTCGATACTATTTCTTTGAATTGAAAACATATCTGGTCTATGCTCATTTACATTGGAAGTAATGGAGACGTCTCTTAGGAAGATTTCAACCGACTTTTCAATTGCATTTTTAAATCGATGTTTTATTCTTGGTGTGTTTGGATGTTACGGCATTCTGTCTAGCTAGAACAAGCTTGTGTTCACTAATCCCTGTATCCGTCATGATGTTCCTTATTTGCTCGAGATTATTTATTGCTAAGAGGTGAAGTATGTTTTCGCAAGCACTTCGAGTGGAATGCTGAACTATTTGTTTAAAATAATTTTCTGAGAAGCCATTCAATACGACTTCGGGCGACGTTTTATGCCTAAGGCTTCAAACATGTATCTTCGCCAACATGTTGAGGGTAGCTTGAAGTCACCGCCAACTATAATCGGATGAGTGGACTACCTGTTTGAAATGACACTCAAGTTGTCTTTCAACTGTGGAACCAGCTATTAAGTTATTCCGGTTCTCAACTATAGTCTCTACCCATACAAATTCACAGGAACTGTACTTCAATTTCACTACAAGGTAAACTACTCCTGACAGCAGTAAACACTCTACCACCAAACGTATTTAATGTATCATTTCTGAACACTGAACACGTTTAGGACCTTTGTAAAAATTTCCGGCTTTAGCTAGCTTTCATAGCTAAAACGATTTGACATTCAGTGCTTTCTATTAGCGCTTGGAGGTCTGGTTCTTTTCCAACAGAGCTACGACAGTTTACAGCTACAATATTGACTGTTCCTATATCTACGCTGTTCCTATGTTCGTCTTGCACCCTTAGAAACTGAAGCCCTTACTGCACCTTCCTGAGACCCTCTAATCTGAAAAGCCGCCCAGTCCCGTCCACAGAGCCCCCATTACCCGTGTAGTCGCTTGTTCCTTATAATGGACTCTAGACCTATTTAGCGGAAGATGGGAACCCACCACCCTATGGCGCAAGTCGAGGAATCTGTAATCTACATAGCTGCAGAACCGTCTAAGCAACTGATTCAGACCCTCCTCTCGGCTCTGTACCAAAGGATCAGAGTCTGTTCTGTCAACGATACTTCGGATGGTGAGCTCCACCTTCATTTCGCGAGCAACACTGGCAGTCTTTACTACTTCAGATAGCCACCCGAAACCAGAGAGAATCTTTTCCAATTCCAAGGGACACACATCGTTAGTATCAACATGAGCCACCACCCGCAGATGGCTGCACCTTGCGTTCTTCATGCTATCCAGAAGCACCCGTTTCATATCTGGAATGAATCCTCCTAGTATGCACACGGAGTGCACATTGAATTCCTTCCCCTCCTCCGCAGCTATATCCATAAGGCGCTCCATTAAGCGCCTAACGTTGGAGCTCTCAAGCACCAGTAACCCCACACTCTGTGATACCACAGACCTTTCAGGCCGAGAAGATTCCTCTGGAACAAGGCGAGCGACTTCATCTGGCTCAGGGACTTCATCAGCCACGGATAGTACCAAAACCTGACGAACCGGGGAGGCCCTTCCATCGACCCATCAGACAGTCTTCCGCTGCTCAGCACACCCTGGAACGACCTGCCACTTGACCTCGAGTGAGTGACCAACGTCAGGAGGGGCCATGCTGGACGCCCCTAGGATCGCCCCGTCCAGCTCCCCATAGTGGTGCCCATTGATAACAGCCTCAAGCTCATGACCGAAGCCAATGCTGCCTGGAGTTGTGAGCGAAGTGTCAGCCCATACGTAAGCCAGATGTACCCATACATAAAGAGTGCCAGAGTGTACTTACACAGCAGCGAACAAAGAACTGTTCAATAAACTCAAATTAAATGTTTAACCACTATTACCAGGCTTCGCCAGACTATGTAAAACTATGAACATGATCTGTTAATTAGTTTTTTCAAAAATCTGCTTTTTGCGAAATTTCAGAAGCACATAATATTAAAGTTAGAATGTTCTACTTTAGAATCAGGTTCAATATGTTATGAAGACATTCCGTAGAGCTTTTCATGAAGCTACTTCTTTTTCTTTTGTTTATTAATTTAAAACCTACTTCTAAGCGAAAAGCTGTACAAATACATCTGATTAACGAACCTTTGTAATTAAGCTATTAAGCTAAAATGGCAGCACTGTATTTCATATTTGTAGGAATGAAACTGTAGTAATTTTCAAGATAATAATGTATTTAACAAAGATACAAAAATTAGAAAAGAAGCTGTTCACAGGTCACTCTCTCCACTTGGTTCCGTTTGAAAAATTCTGGAAGTCAAAATTGAAGAGTTATCAGGCTGATAATTTTATACAATATAAAAAGAGTACAGATTTACTTCGAGAAAAATTTGGAGCGTTATTAGTCTGCAACTAACAATGATATAAGTAATTTTGTAGTCGAAAAGGGTGCTGGCTGGGCTCTGCTGCTGGCATTGGAAGCTGTCTAACAGCAGGTGTTTCAATCGCCGTCCGCACCGAGAGTACATAAAGACCGACGTGTCTGCACTCTAGAGGTTATTGGATTGTCGTCAGTCATACGGGATGTTTTACGCTCCACTACAGAATGTGCCGTGATTCTGTTCGTGTTCCTGTCCGCTTAGTTTTGGATGGCGTTAACGACAACTGACGTAATTGTCTTTCCGTCGAATGAGAGATCGCGCTTATCCAACGCAAATGTGAACTAATTGGACTAATGATTCACATGCAAGCCCAGGTTTCGTTTTCGATGTTCTATTCCTAACGCCGCCCGCTGTATTATGCGCATGGCATTCAACAAGTAATGCAACAATTTCCAACACTTTTTTAAAAACAGGTTAGTTTCATTCAGGATGCCAATACTCCTTATTAGTCCCTACTCTTTGCCTACAAAACCCTATTTTTCAACATAATCTCCGTTCAAGTAACGGCCGTACACCACTTTACTGTGAGGGCCTGTATGCTCACAAGGCAGCACTCTAATGGTAAACGTCGGAGTCAATGTCTTGCTGCATCAATAACCTCCCCGTCATCCACTTACTTCTTCCTGCGGAATTCATCTTTCATTGGGTCTGTCCGCCCCGATGGCTGAATGATCAGCATGAAGGTCTGCCATCCTAAGGGGCCCGGGCTCGATTCCCGGCTGGGTCGGAGATTTTCTCCGCTCGGGGACTGGATGTTGTGTTGTCTTCATCATCATTTCATCCCCATCTGGCGCGCAGGTCACCCAATGTGGCGTCGAATGTAATAAGACCTGCACCAAGGCGGCCGGACCTGCCCCGTAAGGGACCTCCCGCACAACGACGCTAAACGCTCATTTCCATTTCCATTGGGTCAAACATATGGACGTCAGAAGGCGTGGAACCTAGCGAGTGCACATCTTTGACTACCCCAACTGCTGGACGAGTGTGCCAGTACTAACTACAGAGGTGTCCAGTTGAGCAGCAGGTGCTTGGTTGTGCTCCATCGATCACCTCGAATGAGTGTCCGTACTTCTCAACATTGCAGGAGTCAGGTGTGTGTGGCCGGCTGGCAAGCGGGAGATCGGACATTTTCTCGCGACCTTGTTGCGATGATGACAGACGCATCGCCCGACGACTCACCGTGCTTTTGTTCACTGTCATGTTTCCGTAGACATCCTGCAAGCGCCTATGAATATCTGCGATGCTCTGGTTTTCCACAAAAAGAAACTTAATGACTGCTCTCTGCTTGGGACGCATCTCCGCTACAGACGCCATTTTGAAGGCTACATAAAGCGCCACCACCACTTAGAACGTCATGAACTATAGGAACTGAAGTAAGAATATTCCAAGATGTCCCACAACAAATTGCGAATTTTTTTAACCGAAATTGGTCGAGAAGAAAAAGTGTTGGTTATCATTGAACGCCCCTCGTCGGAAACTGCGTGGCTGAGATTACTGTCCACTTTCATGGCGAGCAAAAATACTTGGAATTGTGACTAGAAATCATCTCTGAACAGTGTCAAGCGATGAGTACGATAGGGCAAAATATCATCAACAAAATAGATCTCTATTTCTTTTAATCCAGGCATCCTCAGACTTTAATGTGACGATTGTATATATATATATATATATATATATATATATATATATATATATTGGACAAACAGGAAGGACTTTCGGAATCTAAGTTAAAGGAAACACACGAAACTGTGAAAGCAACAAATCCACATCTTACTTGCCTTTAAAAACCGAGGAACCTAAAGCAGAAAATATTTAAGATGCTGTAAAAATTCTACACAAAGTATCTAAAGGACATACAGTGAACATTTGGGAGGAAGTAGAAATTTACACTCATATACAAAATAATCCAGAAGACATTCTCTACGAACAAACAGATTTTAAACATAGAACACGCCTTGAAAATTTTATTGACCTTATAAAAAAAGGGTAAATTATCGCGATAAACACAAAGCAATAGAACTCATCATTTATGCATAAACATGAAGGTAAAAAATAGAAGGGAGATGTAATTACCTCCCAAACTTGAAGCCGATGTCCACCATTTTATCTAGCCCAAAACATTAGATTCACCACTGAGATACTTTCCCGTGACGTCACGCTGACGTACCCGGCCCAGTTTCGACAGTGTTGGGTGCTTGATTATGTGGAGATGTACTTGTTTCATGAAAAATGCTAGCTTGCGTTGTTTAGGGGTATATCAATCGATCCGATCGTAAACCAAGGTTTAAAGGGATCACATTTCATTCGTAAGTGCAACAATTCAAGCAATATTTTCTTTTGTACACCTGAATTACTGTTGCACTGTGCTCTTTTATTGTAACTGTTTTATTTCTGTCATTTGACTTTAGATTTCCCTTACTGTATGCAGTGTCCGTTGTTTATTTTCTTTCCTGTGTTTTTCATTGCCTTCCAAGTCGCAAACGCTCCTATATCCGAGCCACACTGAATCACCGGTCTCTTCCCTGGACAATACACGGCTACGTAAGCCGGCCGTGGTGGCCGTGCGGTTCTAGGCACTTCAGTCCGGACCCGCGTGACTGCTACGGTCGCAGGTTCGAATCCTGCCTCGGGCATGGATGCGTGTGATGTCCTTAGGTTAGTTAGGTTTAAGTAGTTCTAAGTTCTAGGGGACTGATGACCTCAGATGTTGAGTCCCATAGTGCTCAGAGCCATTTGAACCACGGCTACATAACCGCCCTGATTGTTGGGACAGCATCTGATGCCCTAAATTCCTCTCGCCGATAGTTATTATTCGTTGTTCACATTTCCTCCCCCTTTAAAAAAGATTCTGGCCAGAACAGTCTGCGACAGCGGTTATGTGTGCGTGCGTTTTTTGTTTATGATTGTATGAATGTGTATGTGTGCTGTGCTTCCTTTCTGAAGAAGGCTTTGGCTGAAAATTTGTGTCCACGCTCTTTCCGTCGTACCTGCCTTGTGTTCAGCGCATGAGCAGCAATCTATCGTTTACGCAGTGTAGTTATTCCTTCCTGAAGTCTGTTGTAAATAATCCACTGCCCTTCAACAGGAATAATGATGTACGTAATTACAATACCAGAAAAAATTACATTCATTACGATACATTAAAGTTGTCTGTAGCACAAGCAACAGTTCACAATGCTGCAACCAAAAGTTTTGATCTCTTACCCATTGATATAAAATGCCCGACACAGAGCAAAGTAAAATTTGAAACCAAACTGAAAACGTTTCTCTCTGATAACCCCTCCTATTCTGCGGAAGATTATCTATTAATGTGATTTGTAAAAGGTGATGAGTGGGAATTACCGACTAACATCTGTCTTTAATTAAAAAACGTAAAAACTAATAAATGATCCGCATGGAGGCAAATAATGACTCGTTCCATATCATTATGATTTATAACACGCGGAACATGAAACTAAGTGAATACTTATTTGTAAAAGTATGGTGTAGACTCATATACTTTGAAAACCTCAAAGTGAAGTACAAAAGTAAAATTAAGTAGATGATGTTGTGAATTGGCAGGAGCCAATTCACGGAGTTTGGAGGAAGCCGAAAGGCACGCGTTTAAGCTCACGCAGACTGGCGTGAGGTCTGGAAAATGACAAGGAATTATAGTAGCCAAAAATAGTACATAACTTCTGGAATACTTAACTTTAATCCATAATTGGAGAACATCGCTCTTGATGATACATAATTATGATCTCAATATAAACTGGTAATGGCGCCTTGCTAGGTCGTAGCAAATGACGTAGCTGAAGGCTAAGCTAACTATCGTCTCGGCAAATGAGAGCGTATTTGTCAGTGTAGCATCGCTAGCAAAGTCGGCTGTACAACTGGGGCGATTGCTAGGACGTCTCTCTAGACCTGTCGTGTGGCGGCGCTCGGTCTGCAATCACTGACAGTGGCGACACGCGGGTCCGACGTATACTAATGGACCGCGGCCGATTTAAAGGCTACCACCTAGCAAGTGTGGTGTCTGGCGGTGACATCACAGATGATTCGAGTAAATCTGCATTTCAGTTGTGTTATGTTTGGTTATTTCTGAAACACTGACAGAGTTACTGGCGAGAAACATTCATGGAGATGTTGGCCTACATCATTGCTAAAAAGTTACTCACATACATGTTAAAGCTAAATATCCAGTTTAAAGGGTCTTAAGCGTTTAAGATTATTCCCTTAATCACATTTATGGCATTCTATAATGCTGGAAGATGTTCAAGAAATTGTATCTTTTTTTAACCTGTAAGTTGCTGATATGGGCCATACACTGAATGACGCATCTTAGGTAACATTTCAGAGTGAGAATATGGGTAAACTACAGCGAGACTAGTGCACTGTCAGTCTAATAAAACAAGACCCTAATCTGCTTGCTGGTATACCTCTGTGCAATTCTGTTTCTTTGAGATTGCAATAATCACTCACTTTGTTGACATGCACAAGATACAGTAGAATGCCTTGCATCTTTCCTCATTGCACACGTTTATGGGTTAGCAAAGAACACGTAGGTAAGTTTTTTGCAAACGCGAACACCACAAATGTTATGCATATTAGTTGAAAGCTGAAAATGTGACGAACAAGAAGCAGTACTGACACCAGTAAGCAAACAAGCATTAGATTGGGAGTTCCTTGTTCATTTGCTCTCGGTACAAATACAGTAATAGTGGGATTAAGTGGATTACGAAAGTATGCTTTTCACATGACTTTCTTCTATTTCTGGTTGTTCGTAATGTAGCAGCAAACAACAAGGTACGTTAACGAGGCCAAGCGTGTCGTATTTGTTATTCATGTAAGTACTATAATTTTTGGTGTTGCGCGCACAACAGAAAAACTGAACAAGCAGCACTCGTAAACAGTAGTGTGAGAATGTTTTGGGTTACTTAAAATGGCGGCAGTCACCTGCCACTGTTGCTGATAAACAACGGACAGCGTATGTCTGTAATGCCACCTCCCGTATTTTTTTACGTCCAATCGTAAAAACACGGAGGCAAAAAAATAAGGGAACTGCCACTACAGACTTTCGCTCTACGTTGTTTTGAAGCTAAAGTGGGGAGGGGGGGGGGCTGCCGCCATTTTAAGTAGCCCAAAACATTATCAGACTACTATTTTCAAGTCCTTCTTGTTCATTATTTCTGTCCTGTGGGCGCAACATCTGTTTTAAATATTAAAATTATAGAGCTTATATGAATAACATATTATCAGGAATGCAATATCGAAAGTTTTTCTGTTCTTGAATACGTATTTGCTCTAGTAATACGACACAGTCAGAGTGACGTCACAGGGAAGTGTCAGCACGGTGAACTACTGGGGTAGGAATGCCGTGAATCTACTGTTTTGGGCTAGTTAATGTGGCAGACATTGGCTTCAAGTTTGTGACTTAATGCCACCTATCTTCTTTTTTTACCTCCAGGCGTAAGAAACACAAAAATACTATCTCTCACAAATTAAACTTAATCACTGACTTCAGCGAAATAGAAATTCCATTGTAAACATGTAGCATCGCTGGTGCCGAAGGCGCTAAAAAAGTAACTTCAAAAGATCACGCAAAGAGAAAGTAAAAGCGTATAAAGCGTATATAACAAGATCATATCAAAACAAAAAGACAACCAACATTCACGCTCCAAGATGCCATGTGGACTACGTCATACCAGCTACCATAAGACGTAAGTTTAAGGTACCATATGGAGACACAGAATAAGATAGACGTAAGGAACAATGTTATACATATTGTACCATCTTCACAGATACTACACTTGATAACGGCTAAACGCTGAAACAACTTCTATCATTACAACTAAACAAGTAAATAGTACAGCAAAGACTTATACTTAATATAAAAAGACGTACAGAGAAATAACGTTACCTAGCTAATTCTCTAATGGCTATTATGGCACCATTTACAAGCAAAATTTAACTTCATTCTACTTAAATTATTTACTAAGATCTCTGTCCTTTCATTTTGCTTACACCTAAGGTTACATACGACTACGTATCTGAACAATATAAATATTTGTCGACTATCTAGTTGGATTACATTGCACAAATTTACGCTCCACATCCTGGGGAAATATGCTCCGGAATTTTTGGAAAGCATAGAGCCAAGCCTCACGTGGAGACAGCATTTTCAGCCCAGATTGCACCCTGCTTCTTCGCCGTTTTCTGATAGGAAATTGGGATACGGTAGAGAAGAATAGGAGCCAGTTTATCGTGGGGTTCTATAGAGGGTGATAAAAAAGTTTCCATTCGATGGCCGGACAGTCCAGAATCAGTATGCCAATAGGACAAAATCGCCGTGAGCATTGAAGCAATCATCCCACTCATGCAACAGATTGAAGATACCCATTTGGTAAAACACCGTGTACTGCAACCTGAAGAAGTCCATAACTGCCTGCTGCACATCCTCGTCCGACAGGAGTCGTCGATCCTTCAACGGCTTTTTTTATGGGGCCGAAGGCGTGACAATCACATGGAGAGAGGGCGGCTGCTCTAGGGTCTCTCACAAGAGTTGGCGTAACTTCTGCGTTACGTCATTTTCGATGTGGGGACGTGCGTCATCATGAAGCAGCAGCACCCCTTGGCGTAGTTTTCCACAACGATGGCTTCGGCAGACATGCTGCCCCAACAGAAACTCTTCATTCTCCGAGGGATGAAAATCGGCGTTTCTCCTTCGGCAGCTAAGAAAAAAATAACAACAAATAGGTCCTGTTTGGACGCATTTGGTAATAAGATCTTCATAGTTCAAGTTTCCGCATTTAGCGCACAGATGTGGGAGAAACATGAATGCCCCACTAATCCCTTGCCTACACATCGATGCTTATATACCGGCACTGGAGTCGCTCTGCGTTGCATATATACTGCAGCAACATTTTGATCGTCCCCTATTAAAGTTATTTTGGTACCTCATTCCACTTAGTACAAGCCCTAGTTCTGCCTTTATCTCAACGACAACCACGACAGGTGGTTATTCATTTGGATTATGGTAGTATTGATATCTTCATATTTGGCACTTAAGTAAATTTTGAGTCTTCGACATAGAGATGAATACACACATCAAAAAAAGTTTTGCATCACCCCGTTCCCCAGAACTCCCGAAGATGGATGTTGTCTGTGGATATTGTATCACAGACACAGTCCCTTTGACTGTTCAGAGATGTCACTAAACCTGCTCAAAGATGCATGATGCATGATCAACGCCTTTTAGACGAAAGGGGTCCGACAGCAAATTAGTTCCAGTCATTCCACCAGGCAGGAGGTAAACGGCTCGTCTTGTCTGTAGTTCAACCATGCCTAGCCGGTCAATACCGCGGTTCGATCGCGACCGCATTCATACTTCGTGCCAGGAAAGGCGTCTCGGAGTGAACCAAAGCTATGTTGTTTGGACATGGAGGAGATACAGAGAGACAGGATCTGTCGATGACACGCCTCGCTCAGGCCGCCCAAGGGCTACTACTGCAGTGGATGACCGCTATCTAGGGATTATAGCTCGGAGGAACCCTGACAGCGATGCCACTATGTTGAATAATGCTTTTCGTGCAGCCACAGGACGTAGTGTTACGACTCAAACTGTGCACAATAGGCTGCATGATGCACAACTTCACTCCCGACGTCCATGGCGAGGTCCATCTTTGCAACCACGACACCATGCAGCGCGGTACAGATGGGCCCAACAACGTGCCGAATGAAGCGCTCAGGATTGGTATCACGTTCCCTTTACCGATGAGTGTAGCATATGCGTTCAACTACATAATCGTCGGAGACGTGTTTGGAGGCAACCCAGTGAGACTGAACGCCTTAGACACACTGTCCAGTGGGTGGAGCAAGGTGGAGGTTACCTGATGTTTTGTGGTGGCATTATGTGGGGACAACGTACGCCACTGGTGGTCATGGGAGGCGCCGCAACGGCTGTACGGAACGTGAATGTCATCCTCCGACAGATAGTGCAACCATATCGGCAGCATATTGGCGAGACATTCGTCTTCATGGACGACAATTTGTGCCCCCATCGTGCACATCTTGTGCATGACTTCCTTCAGCATAACGACATCGCTCGACTAGAGTGGCCATTATGTTATCTAGAAATGAACCCTATCGGACATGCTTGGGATAGATTGAAAAGGACTGTTTATGGACGACGTGGCCCACCAACCACTCTGAGGGACCTACGCTGAATCGCCGTTGAGGAGTGAGACAATCTGGACCAACAGTGCCTTGATGAACTTGTGGATAGTGTGCCACGACAAATACAGGCATGTATCAACGCAAGAGGACGTGCTACTGGGTATTAGAGGTACCGGTGTGTGCAGCAATCTGGACCACCATCTCTGAAGGTCTCGCTGTATGGTGGTACGGCATGCAATGCGTGGTTTTCATGAGCAATAAAAAGGGCGGAAATGATGTTTATGATGATCTCTATTCCAATTTTCTGTACAGGTTCCGGAACTGTCGGAACCGAAGTGACTCAAAACTTTTATTGATGTGCGTATTTACAGGAAGACAGAACCGACGCTATACCACTGCCTTACAAAGAGAACATTAATGAGCCAAGACTTACCATTGTGACACTGCCGAAAGAATACGCTCCCATGACGTTTTTCCGTTACCATAGGCAACACGTTACTGTTTCTGACTACTTCCGCACACTGTCTGAAACTTTCGACTGGGCTCTGAGCACTATGGGACTTAACATCTACGGTCATCAGTCCCCTACAACTTAGAACTACTTAAACCTAAGTAACCTAAGGACATCACACACATCCATGCCCGAGGCAGGATTCGAACCTGCGACCGTAGCTGTCGCGCGGTTCCAGACTGTAGCGCCTAGAACTGCTCAGCTACCCCAGCCGGCCAAGCGCAGCTTTACGTGCCGTTGTGGTCCATCGAGGTCCTCGATTCCAAATGTCAATTGCATGCAGTTCTTATCGCAACGTTCAGTCGGATACTGGTTGAGATGGCCGGCCGCTGTAGCCGATCGGTTCTAGGTGCTTCAGTCTGGAACCACGCGACCGCTACGGTCGCAGGTTCGAATCCTGCCTCGGGCATGGATGTGTGTGACGTCCTTAGGTTAGTTAGGTTTAAGTAGTTCTAAGTCTAGGGGACCGATGACCTCAGATGTTAAGTCCCACAGTGCTCAGAACCATTTTTTGAACTGGTTGAGATGGATCTACATTCACTGATAGTAACAATTCGTGTCGGATTTGTATACAATTGTCGGTCACATAGGGTGACATTTGTGCCCAGAACCTGTCGGTTAAAATCTTCTTACGACCACTGTCCTTATGCCACGTTACATAGTTGCTAGTGTCACGTCATTCCTTGCAGACACGCAGAACACTCCGCAATGGTAGACCAAGGAAAGGGCAACTTCCTTCACGGTGTTGTCATGGCTACGTCCAAATACGATAGCTCTTTTCTGTTACATCTTCACGTCGACCCTTTTCGCAACCTTTCCTGAAGCCACCTGGCATGTACTCAACACTTCAATTAGGTCAGCCATGGAAGGTCAACGTCTGGTACCATTTCGACACCATCAGCATCGGTCTGTGACAACCAGTGTGCTCTTTTATGGGGATGCTAACATTTTGTCTGGTGAGTGTGTCGCTAATGTATGGAGATAATTGATGTCATGTAAGCGCCTAAATAGTAAGTTACATGTTCCGTAGATCATTTGAACGATTATTTCTTCGAACATATGAGGAACGAGTCAGGTTACATGATATATATGCGTGTCTAGTGCTACCATGAGCAAAAACACGACTTTCTTTAGTCCTACTCATTCAATTCACTTAACAACACTTTATTATTTTTACAGGATACCTGTATTTAAAGAGAAATTCATCATTATTCATCTTTGGAATAGAAGGTGTAGCCCAGGAGAAAATGTTTTAGGTTAGATTTGCTACCAGACAGACATTTTATATTAATGGGAAAGTGAGGAAAGATATTTCTTGCTTCATTCTGAACTTCTTTCTGAGGTACTGGCAGCTCTAATAATGGACAATTAAGTTTATTTTTCCTTCTAGTGTTGTAGGTATGGACCTCACTGCTCCTCTCAAATTGAGATGGATTATCTACGACGAATTTCATTAGAGAGTATACGTAGTGAGACGGCGCAGTTAAGGTGCCTAGCTCTTTGAAGAGGTACATACTCGATGTATGTGCGTGAACTCCACATTTTATTCTTACTGCTCGCTTTTGTGCAATAATTACTTTCTTTTTAAGTGGTGACATACTCCGAAAAATTATTCCGTAAGATATTTTTGAGTGGAAATATGCAAAATAGGTTAATTCGTTTGCTTCCAAGATTAGCATTTATATGAAGTGCAAAAGTAGATGAATATAATTGGTTGAGAAGCTCAGTAATGTGCTTCTTCCAGTTCAAGTTTTCAGCACTATATACACCCAAAAATTTGTAGTATTCTGCCGTACGTATTGACTTCTTCTCACATTCTACATTTATTGTTGGTATGACTTCGTTGTACAGAGATGAATATATATATATTTTTAAAGTAGGGTGAGTCAATTTTCTGATAACTACTTAATAATTCTTTGGAAAACATCACTTACAATCACTTCAGTTGGTCTATCCCTAAGCGGCGTTTTTTAACATATAACACTAGTACTTTCTGCAAAAGTAGTAATTTTGCTAATTGGAAATTAAGTGGAAGGTCATTCATATATATAAGGAAGAGGAGTGAACCCAAAATTGAATCTTGTGAAATTTCCTTTGCGATATCTTCCCATTCATTAAAATTTTCTACCCTTCTAACATTGTTTAAATTATTCAGCACAACGTTTTACATCGTTTGTTAAATGTGATTCAAACCAGCTGTGTGTAACCCATAAAACTTAAGTTTTCCTGAGAAGCTAACATGATCTTCACAATCAAACGCGTTAAGATCACAAAAATATCAAATAGCGATATTTTGTTATTTAATGCATGTAATATTTGTTGCGTGAATGTATAAATAACATTCTCAGTCGAGCCACCCTTCTGGAAGCCAAACTGTGATATGGTAAGTAAATTGTTTGTACCTGAGTGTCAGACTGCTCTCGACTACATTACTTTTTAGAATGTTTTGGAGAAAATGTCATTAAGGAAACTGGACGATAACTAAGTCTATCTTGTCTCGTTTCTTACGAAGGGATCTGACAACTGCATATTTTAACGTCTCTGTAAAAATTCCCTATGTCACTGATGCATTAAACATAGTAACTTGCATCGGGCCGGCCAGAGTGGCCGAGCGGTTCTTGGCGCTTCAGTCTGGAACCGCGAGACCGCTACGGTGGCAGGTTCGAATGCTGCTTCGGGCGTGGATGTGTGTGATGTCCTTACGTTAGTTAGGTTTAAGTAGTTCTAAGTTCTAGGGGACTGATGACCTCAGATGTTGAGTCCCATAGTGCTCAGAGCCTTTTGAACCATTTTTAAATGTTCAAATGTGTGTGAAATCTTATGGGACTTAGCTACTAAGGTCATCAGTCCCTAAGCTTACACACTACTTAACCTAAATTACCCTAAGGACAAACACGCACACCCATGCCCGAGGGAGGACTCGAACCTCCGCCGGGACCAGTCGCACAGTCCATGACTGCAGCCCCTTAGACAGAGCGGCTAATCCCGTGCGGGTAACCATTTTTAACTTGCATCGACTTGAAGGAAGTAAAATGTTAAAAAGCTCAGCATGGACATGATAGACCCACAAAAAATAAGACATGGAATTAGTGTGTTTAGCCTGCATGGAACACAAATGCTAACTAGCTCAGTGATGCGCGAGACCCGGAGGGAAGGCTTAGCATTCACAGGATGTCGGTAACGTAGGAGACACGCTACGTATTAACTCGGTCTCGACCAGGGAATCATATTGACGTTCAGTTTAAACAATTTAAGGAAAAGACGGAAACTATAAGTCTGACACACTGTACCGAGGCTTCAACTCATTGGCTTTCATGTGTGAGTCGAGAGCTTTAGCCGCTGCCTCCTCTGCGAGGGTAATCCCAAAAGAAAGGTCTCCTATTTTTTATAAGTACAGAACTCTGTGTGACAGTTGGTCACACTGTTATGAAGAGTGTTTCACGCGCTGTGTGTAAACATGCGCACGCCGCGCTGAGCGCTCAGTCTTGGCGGCCGTAGGGAATGGAGCTCCCGTTGGATGTTACCGCCAAGTGCGAATTGCGAGCAGTTATTCGGTTTTTGAACGCAAAGGGCACTGTGACGATTGAAATTCATCGCCAGTTGACGGAAGTGTATGGTGAGTCAAAAATGTTCGTAAGTTGTGTAGAGAGTTTGCATCGGACCGAAATTCACGACGAACAAAGGAGCGGGAGACCGTCAATTTCGAAGGAGAATGGTTCAAATGGCTCTGAGCACTATGGGACTTAACATCTGTGGTCATCAGTCCCCTAGAACTTAGAACTACTGAAACATAACTAACCTAAGGACATCACACACATCCATGCCCGAGGCAGATTTCGAACCTGCGACCGTAGCGGTCACGCGGTTCCAGACTGAAGCGCCTGGAACCGCACGGCCACACCGGCCGGCTTTCTGAGGAGACAGTGGGTCAAACTGCTCAGGTCAACCATTTACGCTGACAGGTACTGTGAGACTCTGAAAAAAATCAAACGGGCAATTCAGAACCGGAGAAGAGGAATGTTGAGCAAGGGCATACACATTCTCCATGACAACGCTCGCCCACACATCGCTCGGTGAACCGTTGCTCACTTGCAACAGTTTCAGTGGAACGTAATCACCCACCCACTCTATAGTCCTGACTTGGCGCCCACTGACTATCAGCTGTTCCATGAGTTAAAATATTTGGCTGGAAAGCGATTCAGCTCCGACGACGAGGTGAAAGAAGACGTTCATAACTTTCTGAACAGCATGGCGGCGAGTTGGTATGACATGGGAATATAAAAACTGCCACAGCGTCTACAAAAATGCATCGACAGAAATGGTGATTACGCCGAAAAATAGCTAAATGTTTAATCTGTAAACTGATGTAAACCATTGTAGAAATAAACGAGTCTATTTCCTTATAAAAAATAGGAGACCTTACTTTTTGGATTTCTCTCGTATATCTACATCGACTTGTATATTCCGCAAGCCACGACGAAGGGTGTACATCCTGATCCTGCCAATATTATTATCGGTTTCTCTTCTGTGTCCATTCGCGTATTGGACGATGGAAAAGTCAGTGCCTACAAGCCTGTATTTGTACCCTGATCTCTCTTCTTTTATTTTACGATCCCTACTCGTGATCTACGATGATGGTAGCATAATGATCGCAGAGTCTTCTTCGAATATGAGTTATCTAAATTCATCCAACAGGGTTCCGTGAGAACTTTAGCATTTAATTTCCCCCAGCATTTCTGCTACTCTTTCCTGTGGGCTATACCGACATCTTAAGTTCCCAGCAGCGCGAATCTGAATTCGTTAGATGTCTGCCGAAATACCTGCTATACAAAGACTTCAGACACTGGGACAATACTACGGAATTAGTCGCACTAGTGTCTTGCACGTGATTTCATTTACACATGCACTGCATTTGTCCAGGACCCTTCCAACAAATCTAATAAGGAAACATCACCAAATTGATCTCATATTTTAAGGAGAAAAAAGCTCACTAGCAAGACATCAGCCGCAACAATCGATCCAGCGTGAAAATTTCGACCATAATTCTGATAATAGACAGTTATGACCTTCCGAATGTACAGCTTTTGAACTTTCGCGCGCATCGTTTGTTTGTCACGTACACCACCCCACTGCAGCCGCTTAATGGGTAAGAGCGAAGTACTGTACAGCGGACTGGAGTGAGGAAGAGGTTCGCGAAATACTGTGTTCACATTGGTAACGTGCTTTGTTCATTGTATCAAAGTGTGTAGTTTCTAACCTGTAGCTTGTACCAGATGTTTCTTTGCTTTGAACGTTTTTATATTGCGATACACAAATATGGTGTAAGTGGACGAAACGAATTAGTGTGTCTTTAAAGAAGTAGCATAGCGCTAATTAATTATTAACATCACTTATTTGTTTTATTGTCTTTGGATAGTAAAGTTGGCATAGTTAAATTGAAGTACATTTGAAGGAGATACACTATTCTTCAGCGTAATTGGCATGATTGAATTGTAAACAAAAAATCATTAACTTCATTATTAATTTCATTGCATAATAATTCTTCAGTTTACTAGGTTTATTCATTTTGATTTTGAGACACACATACTATAAAAGAACTATCACTTTTACGAAGCTCTATAAGTGTCTTCCAGTGCGACCAATAAGTTTGAAATTTGACTCAAAGGTGCCTACAGCCTTCCTCTGTATTGGTGCAAAAGTGTGGCACCCTGTGACGTCATCCTCAGGCTCGGCGGCGCTGCAAACAGCAAGCTGTCGACACATACGAAAAGAAGACCACACCTCAGAAATGCTTGTGAAGTGTAAGGTGGGTTAATGATATCACACTGGCACCAAGTTTCACAATAATTCCGCCCAATGCCATTGTGGACATGTCATTCGATGGGGAGCTCATCACCAGCACACTTCTTACCCGCCCTTCTATTGGCGCGTCTGCGTTGGAGGTTAGATCACGCGGTTTTCCTATTGATAGTGGAGGAAAACATTTCAGCCGCTCCACCGCTCAGAATCGACGCAATAAAACCTCAGAAGGCAATGAAACCACCCCTCCGCAAGGGACGTTGATTTACACACATTTCGCAATCAAAAACGACACTTAGAAATGCGATGAGCAACAAGTCGCTGTCCTCGACAACGTTCGGCGCTCCTGACACCCTCTGGATTATTCAACCCTTGTGAAAGTTCGACGCTGCTGACACTCCACTCTATGGACATCGTGGGGCTGCAACCATACTGGAGGTATCTGAGGCTTCTGGAATGCAGCGAATCCGCAATTTTTGCTCTGATATACTGGGTGGAACCACTAGGCATCGTTCAAATCCATTCCACGAAATTTGAACGTAATACAAAGCAGCAATGTGTGTTCATGCTTTTTGTGGCATCCTGATTCGCGCCATCCTGTGACATGTGGTTGAATAAAACGGCAAAAGGTCTATCTAAGACCCTTCAGTTCGGCAACGCCTTCGGTGGCACCCACACACCTTTGTTGAGCATGTTAACGCACCCCTTCGACATCCCTAAGGTAGGGCTGCTTGGCCTCAAGCGCTAGAGCAGCCGCGAGGCACCACTCAGCTGAATGGGTGTCGAAGTCTCTGATAGGTTCTCCGAGGCTCTCCGCTGTTCTTTATGGTAGTCCAACGAGGAAACTCAGTGTACACAAGAGTAACGCCGGCGAAACATGTCATAGTGCTGCTCATCATATCCGATAAATCGTTCATGTGTAACGAAAACATTAGAGGTACTATTATTCTGTCTTGGCGTAGTACTATCGTTTCTGTGGAGCATTCGACGTCCGACGTAGCTTCATGGGCTCTGTTTTTCAAATATTCTTTTAGCCACTCACATATTTGAAGAGCTGTAAAACTGTTGGTTCTAGGCGCTCAGTCCGGAACCGCGCGACTGCTACGGTCGCAGGTTCGAATCCTGTCTCGGGCATGGATGTGTGTGATGTCATTAGGTTAGTTAGATTTAAGTAGTTCTAAGTTCTAGGGGACTGATGACCATAGCTGTTAAGTCCCATAGTGCTCAGAGCCATTTGAACATTTTTTGTAAAACTGTTGCAAACAAGCTTAGACTATTGTTAGTAACTTTAGGCTACGGTAGTTTCGCTAGAAGTTTTGGTGAGTTAACCGGTACGTTAGGTGCGTTGTATACCTGCTGGGCGTTACCTCACTGCGATCGCTTTCGTTGCGTTTGCGATCAGTGACTTACTAGGTTTCCCTAGATACTGGAAGTGGTGAACCATCTGAAAACTGAGGATATACATTATAAAGGACCGTGCACCCTACGGAACATTTTGGTTCTACAAACAATATGTGGTCAAAAGTATCCGGACACCTAGCTGAAAATGACTTACAAGTTCCTGGAGCCCTTCATCGGTAATGCTGAAATTCAATACGGTGTTGGCCCACCCTTAGCCTTGGTGACAGCTTCCAGTCTCGCAGGCGTACGTTCAGTCAAGTGCTGGAAGGTTTCTTGGGGAATGGCACCACATTTTTCACGGAGTGCTGCACTGAGGAGAGGTATCGATGTCGGTCAGTGAGGCCTGGCACGAAGTCGGCCTTCCAAAACATCCCAAAGGTGTCCTATAGGATTCAGGTTATGACTCTATGCAGGTCAGTCCATTACAGGGATGTTACTGATAAACACACTCCGTCACATGCCGTGCATTATGAACAGGTGCTCGTGTTGAAAAATGCAATCGCCATCCCCGAATTGCTCTTCAACAGTGGGAAACAGGAAGGTGCTTAAAACATCAATGTAAGCTTGTACTGAGATAGTGTCACGCAAAACAAGAACGTGTGCAAGCCCCCTCCATGAAAAACACGATCACACCATAACACCACCACCTCCGAATTCTTTCTGTTGGCACTACACACACTGGCTGACTACGTTAACCGTGCATTCGCCATACCCACATCCTACCATCTGATCGCCACATTGGGTATGGTGATTCGTCATTCCACACAACGTTTTTCCACTGTTCAATCGTCAAATGTTTACCTTCCTTACACCAAGCAAGGCGTCGTTTGGCTTTTATCGGCGTGATGTGTGTATTACGATCAGCCGCTCGACCATGAAATCCAATTTTTCTCACCTTGCGCCTAACTATCATGGTACTTGCAGTGGATCCTGATGCAGTTTGGAATTCCTGTATGATGGTCTGGATAGATATTTACCTATTACACATTACAACCGTCTTCAAGTGTCGGCGGTCTCTGTCAGCCAATAGACGAGGTTGGTCTGTACGCTTTTGTGCTGTACGTGTCCCTTCACGTTTCCACTTCACTATCACACCGAAAACAGTGGACCTAGGGATTTTTAGGAGTGTGGAAATCTCGTGTACAGAAGTATGTCACAAGTGACATCCGACCACCTGACCACGTTCAAAGTCCGTGAGTTCCACGGAGCGCCCCATTCTGCTATCTCACTACGTCTAATGACTACTGAGGTCGCTGATATGGAGTACCTTGCAGTAGGTGGCAGTACGATGCACCTAATATGAATAACATATGTTTTTGATCATATAGTGTAGTCATTCTCCTGTCTTTTGCTTAAAAATAAAAAATTTCATAGCAAAATTGAAACTTTCAATGCTTTATTGAGGTTTTATTGGAAAAAGTTTGATTTGCAACGTGAAATGGAGGAATATTTTAGTAAAACAAAATACAGATTTATCATTCAGCGCTAGAAAAGGCATTTTTTCCAAGAAAGGTAAGACTAAAAATAAAACGCAAAACGAAAACACAGTTTCAATACTTCTGTTATCGTCAAAAAACTTTCACACTTATCATTAATAACAGAAAACCCTTGTCTTTGTTTGTGGTGAAGAACATCCTACTGAGTAAAAAATTAAAGGAATAACTACATAGATTTTTTGTGTTTGTGCATGTAAACTGTACTTGCATTAAAAGTAGTAGCTTTGTCTACGCAAAAGCTCAGAAGTTACGAGAGCAGATAATATTTGTTACTTACATAGCCCAACTTATATTTGGTAAGGATATGATGAAATACGCAGTAGACTAGCAGTGAACGATGTGTGGTTCTAATTATTTGCAAAACAATTAAATAAATAAAAGGATGTCGTCGTCTCTCAGTTCCTCTCTCAAATATTTATTTATGTTTCTTTCTCTGCCAATGCTACCTGTACTACCGGTAGTCCTACCATTTGCTAAGTCATTTATGTACTGTACCAAACCTACCGAAGCGTAGTTTTGGTGGAGGGCAACTCTAGGTATTTGGTAAGACAAGTAGTCACAATATGTTGCAGAGTCGAACACGTTTGGGAATAAAGGAAGAGGGAATGTAGCTGATCATCTGTATCTCTTGTCTGCAAAATATCTTTTATGAAAAAAGCAATCTGTGTTTTCTTAGATGTGGTTTTTCCTTAATCCGAGCTGATTCGTTGAGAGAAACTTATTTTCGGCCAGGAATGTCAATGTCTGAACGTAGAAAATGCTCAAAGATCCTACGATAGACGGAAGTCAGTGATAGTGGTCCGTAATCTCTCACTGTTTCCCTAAGAAGTTAGTGGGAAGTCTCTGCGTCAATCACATCGTAGCCTTTTTCCACATTGCACTCATTGTGTCGTCCTTGTGATAACAAAATCTTTAAAGGACAAATATTTCGAAGGAGGAACGTTTTCTTTTTTTTTTCACGTCTTGAAGTTAAATTTTCGACGAACCTAGAGACACGACGAGTACGCAGTACTTTCCACTCGAAGGAAAGTACACCAGCACGCGCTTGGGAATGCTCTTCACAGCTAAGTGCTGTACACACAGACCTTCGACTGATGTGACTGCACTAATACGAGGTGCATGCAAATTGTAACGCCTCCAATTGTTATTCTCAGGACTGGAAATACATAGAAACATGCAGTTTGTTTCAAAATATGCGTACACTCGTTGTGAATGCGTGATGGAGATCCCAGCACTGTACGCCACACTGAACTCTAGCGGCAGAGGCGATAATGAGGACTGTTTTTGTTGCTTGAAATGGAGACGTTTTCATTACAAGAAAAGCTTGTAATCATTCGTTTTCTTCATTTGCGTGGTGTGACACCGACTGGAAGTCATCTCCAGTTGAGTGAGACATTTCGTTATGGTGTCGTGGATGTATCTAACGTGCTTTCATGTGTGTGACAGTTCAGAGAAGACAGAACGTCATGTGACAACAACCAAGACAATTTCGGCCTTGCACCAGCCAGTCTGAGAACAGATCGAGGAAATATAGAAAGTTGTTTTGGAGGATCAACCGAACACGTCGCACCCGAAGTTGTCACTTTCGTGGAATCTGCGCCCGAATACACGAAAATAAGCAGTGTCCTGCAGGTGGGTGTCACGAATGCTGACGGACGGCCACAAGGCTGTGTGCGTGGTAATTCCCAGGCAGTGTTGAAGCGTAATGTCGGCATGAATGGGACTTTCTTTTCATCGATTGTGGCAACGGATGAGACATGGATGCCGTTTTTAAGTTCCGAAACGAAGCGCCGTTTTAAAACAGTACTCTCTTACGCCGGCACTACTAGCGTTGTGTTTGCTGTACAGTAATGCCACCTCTGTCACAAATTCACAACGAGAGAAGACGTATGTTAAAACAAACTACATATTTCTATCTGTTTCCAGTCCTTAGAAAAAGAATCGGACCTGAATACATCTCGAACCAAACTACAGTCATATTATTGAAACTTCCTGGCAGATTAAAACTGTGTGCCCGACCGAGACTGTGAGTCGTGCTTCGGTAGCTCAGTTGGTAGAGCACTTGCCCGCGAAAGGCAAAGGTCCCGAGTTCGAGTCTCGGTCGGGCACACAGTTTTAATCTGCCAGGAAGTTTCATATCAGCGCACACTCCGCTGCAGAGTGAAAATCTCATTCTGAAGTCATATTATTGATTTGCTTGTAACTTCTTGTTACATTGTATCCATACTGAACTAAAAACCGCTGCCGTTATCGGGGCAGAACAGATATCAACCACCCACGTTTCTGAATTTAATATCTATTGTGACCTAGTTTAGGACCTAGACCCCTCTTTGTGTGGTGACATTATCGTTATCGGAAGTGTGTAGGGGAATAACCTCACATGTTCGGTTATACCACTGGCGACAAATCACTAAAAACTTTGACGTCGGGCTCAGTGAATCGATGATGATTATAAGTGGCTCAATGAAGGCGAACCCACAACCCAGCTAGCACACAACCAACAAACATCATACGTAAAGTTAGAATAAAAAATGAGTGAAAGAAGGCTTGAAACCAATGTGACCTCCCAATTCAACATCATTTACACACCAAGGATCGACTGAATTCGAGGACGCCTCTCCGAAAAACCACCGAAAAATTACAAGTTTTTGAGGAAGGAAGGGATTGGAAGGAAGACTGTCGAAGAAGCATCCTGCAAAATGGGTCCTTATCGTTGACATGACCAAACAAGTGCCTGGTTTTGACCTTCCAAGAAGACTTTGAAAAAGATGAAACAGAATAGAAACCGGAATGAGTCACTGTAAAAGCTTAATAGCAAAGTGAGATTGGTACCCTCTACTGACGTAACATTGCCTGGGAGTGAAAGGACTGGGACGAAGAGTTGAACATCATTCGTATGAAGATTTTTATTAATACTTGCCAGTAAAATAATTTTATTAATGAGGCCAACAGGACATTGACATATTAAGATAAAACTGTTAATTTACATACTGATAATAGATCAACAATTTACAAAACTTTTTAGTGACATCAAATAATTCAAATACTTGTTCTCAACTATCAAAACTCATTCATGGGAACAAGAAAAAAGAAATTTTAAATTTAGAACAAATGTTATTCTCTTTCTAAAAATACACAAATCTTGTGTGCCACTGGTTACTATTGTTGAAATATTATAACAAATTGTAGGAGGAGAAGCAACATAATATTCCAGCAATTGAAGTTACATAACAATCTCTTCGAAGGTTCTGAGAAAACAGTCTTCAAATATGTAGTCCACAAACATTTCTTAAATGTGTTTGACTAAAATACAACTGAGATTTACCTAAAAACATTTAAAACTATTTTGTATGAAACCACCACACGTTGGACAATGTAGTCTGGACGAACCTACCCGAACTTACTTAGGGCAGGCCTGATATGTTGCTTACCACACTCCTTTTTTAAGCAGCCAGTGGAAACACGCCCTAAGACACAACCATACAATGCTAGCCAGACCAACAGAGAAGTAATTTTTAAGTAAAACGAGTAAAAGCGTAAGTCATCAGATTACACGCTGACATTGCAGACAAACAGTTGTGAGAAGTTGCTAAGAGATAATATGGTAACTGGTCAAGGCAACCAGCCCCACTTACACCTAATAGTGAAGTTCAGCAGCCAACCGACACTCAGCTTCAAATCGTGCCACAGGGTGGAAACGGTAAAAACTCAATCGTTGCGCCGTACGGAAAAAATAGGTAGAAGGAAGACGCGAACGGCTGCATGATGAAACTCACCAATGCAAAAAAAGCTTGGCTCGGAAGTATAACCCACCAAAATATCTGCAACAACATTTGCCCCGGTAAGGCGCCTAAGTGTGCGGGTTCCAAATAACTAAAGAAAGCGACTTTGCGATATAGTGCACAACGTACCAGACGAAAAACTGCTTTGAACGTTCCAAATAATGACGGACTAAACATTAAAGCAATTTTTAAAACCCCAATAACTTAAAACATACGTTCAAGTAAGAACTACATGTCAAGTACCAAATGGAACTATTATATTTTGATACGAACGACATGCTCCTCAAATTGCCTGGCCAGACGCAGGAACAGAGAGTAACAACAACAGAAGGCTGAACCGAATCCGATATAGAAGCAGCAGGGCAGAAACACGCGCAGGAAGCGAACCAGTTTCCTTTATCACGCTCGCAGCGGAAAGCAAGATCAGTCTTTATGGATGTTGCGTGGTCTCTGCACCAAAGCAACGAACTAAAAGTAGTTCACCGAGCATGCAAAACCGCTGTATGATGACAAACAGTGGAAAACTTGGAGCCGTAAGATGTGTGAATGACGACGACCCGCCCCTCACCTTCAGACATGGTCAGCCGAAGGAATAATGTGTCCAGTCCCGTTTCCGGTGCAGGTTTCCCGCGTCCAGAAGATGCTAAGCCACACCAACTTGGAAGTTGGCCCGTTGCCCCACAGACCTCTATTCGCCGTGTGTTTTCCTACCTATTTAATATTTTTTGTCATATATTTTCTGGTTTATTACTATTCGTGTTTTTCGCTTTTTAATGTATTACTATGATGTATTTTTAGTTTGTGATGTATTGTCTTCACCATGCCGAACGGAAAGATTTAGGTGTTCCTTTTTCCCACTCGCCATTCTACATCTACATTTATACTCCGCAAGCCACCCAACGATGTGTGGCGGAGGGCACTTTACGTGCCACTGTCATTACCTCCCTTTCCTGTTCCAGTCGCGTATGGTTCGCGGGAAGAACGACTGCCGGAAAGCCTCCGTGCACGCTCGAATCTCTCTAATTTTGTATTCGTGATCTCCTCGTGAGGTATAAGTACGGGGAAGCAATACATTCGATACCTCATCCAGAAACGCACCCTCTTGAAACCTGGACAGCAAGCTACACCGTGATACAGAGCGCCTCTCTTGCAGAGTCTGCCACCTGAGTTTGCTAAACATCTCCGTAACGCTATCACGCTTACCAAATAGCCCTGTGACGAAACGCGCCGCTTTTCTTTGAATCTTCTCTATCTCCTCCGTCAACCCAACCTGGTACGGATCCCACAGTGATGAGCAATACTCAAGTATAGGTCGAACGAGTGTTTTGTAAGCAACATCCTTTGTTGATGGACTACATTTTCTAAGGACTCTCCCAATGAATCTCAACCTGGCACTCGCCTTACCAACAATTAATTTTATATGATCATTCCACTTCAAATCGTTCCGCACGCATACTCCCAGATATTTTACAGAAGTAACTGCTACCAGTGTTTGTTCCGCTATCATATAATCATACAATAAAGGATCCTTCTTTCTATGTATTCGCAATACATTACATTTGTCTATGTTAAGGGTCAGTTGCCACTCCCTGCACCAAGAGCCTATCCGCTGCAGTTCTTCCCGCATTTCGCTGCAATTTTCTAATGCTGCAACTTCTGCATCCGAGAGTGGAGTGGTAGAGAAGTAGTATGAAAATGGTTCTATGAACCCTCTGCCAGGCACTTAAGTGTGGATTGCAGAGTAACCATGTAGATGCAGAATGTATACGTACACTGATGGAGTTGCGTGACATAGACGAAAGTTGGTAGGCATATTTCTACATATGACATATGATGCGTATTCAAATTTCGCGCCAGTTGCATAAGAATAACGCTAATAGTGCCACTATGAGGATACAAATTAGGTTTTCTTCACACACACGCTTTAGCTGTCATAAGCGTTAGTTACCTTTGAGATTGGACGTGGTGACTTGACGTAGGTCAAGAGAGCCTTTAAGGCGACAAAGACGCCATTAACAACACCTCTTTGAGTTTGAACAAGGTCGTGTAAGGGTCGAGTAGTAGAGTTATGAGAAGCGGGATGTTCCTTCTGCGATACTGCAGAAAGACTTGTCAAGAACGTAGCAACTGTAAATCATTGCTGGCAGTGGTGGTCACGAGAAGGTAAGGTCGCAAGGAGACAGAGCTCAGGACGGCCATGTGCCACTACCGAGAGGGAAGACCATCGTGTCAGGTGCATGCGTCTGGCGCACTGTACTGCATCTACAGCAGCAATGTGAGCAGCAAAAAACATGGTTCTAAGCACTATGGGACTTAACATCTGAGATCATCAGTCCGCTAGACTTAGAACTACTTAAACCTAACTAACCTAAGCACATCACACACATCCATGCCCGAGGCAGGATTCGAACCTGCGACAGTAGCAGCAGCGCGGTTCCGGACTGTGAGCAGCAGTTGGCACCACAGTGACACAACGAATGTTACAAATCTGTTACTTGAAGAACAGCTTCGAGAAAGACGCTCTGTAGCGTGCATTAAACTGACCCTAAACCACCGCCATTTGCGACTTCCGTGGTGTCAAGCGAGAGCTAATTAGAGGGCAGGGTGAAGGTCTGATGTGCTTTGTGACGAAAGCTGGTTCTGCCTCGGTGCCAGTGATGGCCGTGAGTTGGTTAGAGGGAGGCCAGTTGAAGACCTGCAGCCAACGTGCTTTCGTGCTAGACACACTGTACCTACAACTGGAGTAATGGTCTTTTTGTGGTTTCGTCTGACAGCAAGAGCTGGTAATTCCGTGCACACTGACGGCAAATTTATGCGGCAATCTGGTGATTCGACTAGTTGTTCTGCCATTCATGAACAGCGTTCTAGGTGTGGCGAAACAAGCGCTGTATCATTGTGAGAGATACAGAGGCGAGTGAGTGTGACGGGACTTACCCCAGTTAACTGCTACAAGCGCCACGCCATCATAAAGCGTCTACGCGTAGCAAACAAACTACTGTGCTATAGATTAGAGTTTCCAAACTTTGTCAGTATATGGTTCAATATATTAGTGTTCACATCGTGAAGTCTCAAAATGATGTAATGAATATGTTTCGCTAAATTCATTATTTTAAGAAAAGAATTAGTGGCGCTAAATAATGCAGCTAGAAATTGATCAGAATGTGCAAATGTATGCCACAATCAAAAGTTACAAGTCTCAACTTGATCGGTGAAATATTTTGGTAAAAAATGGCGTTTTTATGAAAAATTGAAGGCGCTAAATATTAGACACGGAAAGATTAATATACGTTTGTAGCTTCAGATTGATATAAAATCATTAAACATGTGACTCCTTAAGATTCCTCTAATAGTTTTCAAGCAATTAACTACAAACTTAAGTTGGAATTAAATCGTCCCTATTCATAATAGACAGTATGATTTGTATTTATGATAGAAAGTTCTAATTACAGCGCTTGAGTACATTCATCACGCAATACGGCTGTACGAAGTTTCAAGACTTTAGTGTAAATAACAATCAATACAAGGACTCAAAGAGGTAGCTCAGAGGTCATATTCTACTGTCGGTCCCATCCTAAAAAGTCTATCTGACCAAGTTTCAATGCAGCCGAGAAAAACTTTTTCAGTAACTAAAGCCAACTTAAATCTAATTACATCAAAATTAGGAAGATTGAAGATTGTTACACAAGGGAGATATTATTTAATAAGTGTCCGAGATAGGGGCCATTTAGATGCTGCTACCTTGGCCTAAATCGGTTGATAGCAAATGTTCCGTTCGGCGGTCCGCTGTGCCCATATATAAATAAGGCGAGAGAGGCAGCGAGTGAGACACTTTGCACCGAGCTATCAATCTGTCCACGTCAGTTCAAATTTGTTCAAATGGCTCTAAGCACTATGGGACGTAACGTCTGAGCTCATCAGTCACCTAGACTTAGAACTACTTAAAACTAACTAACCTAAGGACATCAGACACATCCATTCCCGTGGCGGGATTCGACCTGCGACGGTAGTAGCAGCGCCGTTCCGGAATGAAGCGCCTAGAACCGCTCGGCCACAGCAGCGGGCTCCACGTCAGTCAAATGCCGGCATACCCTCTGCCTCGTATGACGTCAGAGATAGGCACCTACCGAACGCGTTTTCGGTAAAGTGGAAAGTGAACTGGTGAGGACTGTACTACGTTCTGGGTAGCTCAGATTTCACGAAAGTAACTGCTTGCTTGCCGCCCGTAATGTTGACAAAGACGAGTGGCGAGATTATTTTCCACTTTTGTGGCGAGAAATTAGCTTGGATGATTGAAGTCAGGGTACAGATCATCTTAATTGGAACTTGCCTTAGAGGTCGCCTCTGAACTGCCAGAAGTGCTGTTTCTGATAGGGACACTATTATTGTTATCAGGAATATTATTATGTTTGTGAGAGTGAACATTTATTAAACACATTACTCAGTTAGAGCTCAAAACTTTTATTTATAGTCATAGTTCCTGATCCCACTGAGTAGATAGCAAGTATGAACATTTTCTTTCAATAGGCACGGGAATAATGTGGACTTGCAGACTGGAAATTATGGTCAGTATGTTCTCCATCGCTTCCTTTCTGACCGCAAAAACAGTTTTTAGGTTCTTGTAAACGGCGCAAACAATATTCAGTCCGCCACACCACACAGGGGTTGTTTTCCAACAGGATAACGCTCGTCGACAAACCGCTGTTGTAACCCTACATGCTCTACGGAGTGTCGACGTGTTACCTTGGTCTGCTCGATAGTCAGATTTTTCTCCAATAGAGCACAGATTGGACATCATCGGACGATAACTCCAGCATCATCCACAATCAGCATAAACCGTCCCTGTATCGACCGACCAAGTGCTATAGGCATGGAACTCCGTCCCACAAACTGACATTCAGTACCTGTAAAACGCAATGCATGGACTTTTGTATCTTGCATTCCACATTCTGGCGGTTACACCGGCTATTAATGCACCACCATTTTACACTTAAAGAGTCTTATCTCGTGCTTACATTATTCTCTGATCTTGCAATATTAATCACTTGAATATTTTAAGTAGACAAATGTATTTCAGAAATTTTATTACTCTACATAAATTATTTTTGGCGTTGCCATTTTTTCCGTCTGGGTATCCTAGAAAATGTTGCTACTAATTTCAAGGGATTGTAAAGAGTGTCTGAGGACAAAGTCCAGAATAGGAACCAGTGTCGAGAAACATTATCCAACGACGCTACGGAGTGTCAATGTTACAGGCGTCTCTGCCTACACCTAGCCAAATTATTCGGCAGCAAACGCTGTTTGTTAAAAAAAATAGTTGTAGGCTCTTGTAAACGGCGCAAACAATATTTAACCCGCCGCACCACACAGGGGTTGTTTTCCAACAGGATAATGCTCGTCCACAAACCGCTGTTGTAACCGTACATGCTCTACAGAGTGTCGACATGTTACATTGGTCTGTTCGATCATCAGATTTTTCTGATATTATATTGGGTTTTAAGTCCAGTCGACCCGTCAACATCGAGGTCATTATAGACAGAGCACAAGCTGGTCTTATTTCAGTGAGTGGTTGCTGGTGCTGCGTAACGTTATAATCGCCGGCGTGCATGGCAGCAGGCTCTTTTTAGTGTCGCTCTCCGATGAACAGTTCTCGGCTCACAGTGGTCTTCTTTCATATTAACTCCTTCTCGACGTTTTTTGCACTGCGCCCAGTTAACACCGTTATTATGCCGGGCTGTAACATGCAATTTTTCCAGTTTGGTACCTTAAATATGCTGCGCACAAGCCGCTAGCAATGACTACGCCTGAGCGCTCCTGTCAGACTCTACTGCACAACAGCTCGCGCTAGACTCAGCAACACTGCGCATCCGTGTCCAGCGACAACGTTCCCTTCTTCAGATATACTCTTTGACTGTTCTCAATTGAATATCATCCTGACGATAAACGTGTTTAGCACTCCGTCTTTAGGCCACAAGTGGCCCATCGGGAGCACCCGACCACCGTGTCATCCTCAGGTTAGGATGCGGATAGGAGGGGCGTGTGACCGGAGCCGCTACTATTCGGTCGAGTAGCTCCGCAGTTGGCATCACGAGGCTGAGTGCACCCCGAAAAATGGCAACAGTGCATGGCGGCCTGGATGGTCACCCATCCAAGTGCCGGCCACGCCCTACAGCTCTTAACTTCGGTGATCTGACGGGAACCTGTGTATCCACTGCGGCAAGGCCACTGCCACGATAAATGTGTTTACTACAAGTTATTACATAATGATTTTGCATATGTGGTGTTTCAATTACATATTCATATTCATTCATAAGAAAATATTTTCAAAATAGTGTCAAACTGTATTACATAATAAACCCTCCATTACTCAAAATTACAACATTGTTGTTGTTGTGGTCTTCAGTCATGAAACTGGTTTGATGCAGCTCTCCATGCTACTCTATCCTGTGCAAGCGTCTTCATCTCCCAGTGCCTACTGCAGCCTACATCCTTCTGAACCTGCTTAGTGTATTCATCTCTTGGTCTCCCTCTACGATTTTTACCCTCCACGCTGCCCTCCAGTACTAACTTGGTGATCCCTCGATGTCTCAGAACATGTCCTACCAACCGATCCCTTCTTCTAGTCAAGTTGTGCCACAAGCTCCTCTTCTCCCCAATTCTATTCAATACCTCCTCATTAGTTATGTGATCTACCCATCTAATCTTCAGCATTCTTCTGTAGCACCACATTTCGAAAGCTTCTATTCTCTTCTTGTCTAAACTATTTATCGTCCATGTTTCACTTCCATACATGGCTACACTCCATACAAATACTTTCAGAAACGACTTCCTGACATTTAAATCTATACTCGATGTTAACAAATTTCTCTTCTTCAGGAACGCTTATCTTGCCATTGCCAGTCTCCATTTTATATCCTCTCTACTTCGACCATCATCAGTTATTTTGCTCTCCAAATAGCAGAACTCCTTTACTACTTTAAGTGTCTCATTTCCTAATCCAATACCCTCACCATCATCCGACTTAATTCGACTACATTCCATTATCCTCGTTTTGATTTGTTGATGTTCAGCTTATACCCTCCTTTCAAGACACTGTCCATTCCGTTCAACTGCTCTTCCAAGTCCTTTGCTGTCTCTTACAGAATTACAATGTCATGGGCGAACTCAAAGTTTTTATTTCGACTCCATGGATTTTAATACCTACTCCGAACTTTTCTTTTGTTTCCTTCATTGCTTGCTCAACATACAGATTGAATAACATCGGGGATAGGCTACAACCCTGTCTTACTCCCTTCCCAACCACTGCTTCCCTTTCATACCCCTCGACTCTTATGACTGCCATCTGGTTTCTGTACAAATTGTAAATAGCCTTTCGCTCCCTGTGTTTTACCCCAGCCACCTTCAGAATTTGAAAGAGAGTATTCCAATCAACATTGTCAAAAGCTTTTTCTAAGTCTACAAACGCTAGAAACGTAGGTATGCCTTTCCTTAATCTTTCTTCTAAGATAAGTCGTAGGATCAGTATTGCCTCACGTGTTCCAATATTTCTACGGAATCCAAACTGATCTTCCCCGAGGTCGGCTTCTACTAGTTTTTCCATTCGTCTGTAAGGAATTCGCGTTAGAATTATGCAGCTGTGACTTATTAAACTGATAGTTTGGTTATTTTCACATCTGTCAACACCTGCTTTCTTTGGGATTGGAATTATTACATTCTTCTTGAAGTCTGAGGATATTTCGCCTGTCTCATACATCTTGCTCACCAGGTGGTAGAGTTTTGTCAGGACTGGCTCTCCCAAGGCTATCGGTAGTTCTAATTGAATGTTGTCTACTCCCGGGGCCTTATTTCGTCTCAGGTCTTTCAGTGCTCTGTCAAACTCTTCACGCAGTATCATATCTCCCATTTCATTTTCATCTACATCCTCTTCCATTTCCATAATATTATCCTCAAGAACATCGCCCCTGTATAGACCCTCTATATGCTCCTTCGACCTTTCTGCTTTCCCTTCTTTACTTAGAACTGGGTTTCCATTAAAGCTCTTGATATTCATGCAGGTGGTTCTCCTTTCTCCAAAGGTCTCTTTAATTTTCCTGTAGACAGTATCTATCTTACTCCTAGTGAGATAAGCCTCTACGTCCTTACATTTGTCCTCTAGCCATCCCTGCTTAGCCATTTTGCACTTCCTGTCGATCCCATATTTGAGATGTTTGTATTCCTTTTTGCCTGCTTCATTTACTGCCTTTTTATATTTTCTCCTTTCATCAATTAAATTGAATATTTCTTCTGTTACCCAAGGGTTTCTACTAGCCCTCGTCTTTTTACCTATTTGGTCCTCTAATGCCTTCACTATTTCATCCCTCAAAGCTACCCATTCTTCTTCTCCTGTATTTCTTTCCCCCATTCCTGTCAATTGTTCCCTTATGCTCTCCCTGAAACTCTGTACAATCTCTGGTTCTTTATGTTTATCCTGGTCCCATCTCCTTAAATACATCTCCTTAAATACATTAGTACTGTGAAAATTTCTTATGTTAGATACTGTGTTGTTGTGTTACATATACACTGATGAGCCAGGACATTATGAGCATTGACCGGTTATCGATATAAATCTGCCCAGACGATAACACTTCACCTGGCGTGGAATGACTGCTAGTCAAACACATGCACGATGCTTGTAGTATCACTGAGCGTGCTGTCCGTGTGTGGAATGGGGAAGGCGCGCGATGTATCTGTGTTTGACCGAAAGCAGATTGTGATGGCAGGGAGGCTCGGCCCGAGCATTTCGGAAACTGCAGGACTTGTCGGGTGTTCGAGGAGTGCTTCGAGGAGTGTCTTCAACTCGTAACGAAACCAATGAGAAAAAACGTCTCGACGTCGTGGGGTTGGGCGGCCACCCGTCATTACAGATGTAATGAGGCTGGGCAGAGTGGTAAGACAGGACAGGTGGAACTAACATCAGACTTTCATACTGGGCAGGGTGCAAGTGTGTCTGAAAACACAGTGCACCTAACACGCCTAACGATGGGCCACCACAGCCAAAGACCCATTATGTGCTAATTTTAACACCTCGACATCAGCAACTTCGACTGAAATGGGCACGTTACCGTCGGCACTGGACGTTGGCGCGGTGACAGAGCGATGCATGGTCTGATGAATCCCGATATCTTTTTCATCGTGGCGATGGGAAGACGCAGATCCGTGTCTACCAAAGAAACAGCTGCTTGACACCTGTATTGCGAGACGGAGACAGGCTTGCAGCAGCTCCATTATGTTCTGGGGGACACTCACATGGGCACCCATGGGTCCAGTGTAAGTCGTGCAAGGCACCATGACAGAAAAGGAGTATCGCACTCTGGTTGCAGACCACGTACACCCTTTCATGAGAGTCGCGTTTCCCGACGGCAGTGGCAGTTTTCAAGAAGATAATGCTCCCCATTTCGCCAGATCTGAACTCGATCGAAAAAATTTGGGATCTGATAGACAGTGACGTCAGAGCTCATCGTCCAGCTTTTCAGGATTTAAGGGAGTTAATTGTGTGCAGATGTGGTGCCAACTCCCTCCAGCGGCCCACCAAGGCCACATTGCTCCCATGCCGTGAAAACGTCACCGCTGCTATCCGTGCCAAAAGGTGGACATACCGGCTGTTTGGCATGTGGTCACAACGTTCTACCTGACCTGTGTACGTTTGGTTTACGTTACGTAAGGTATTCTTTAGTCAATCATTTCGTTGCAAAGCAAATGAGTTGTGTAATCACCCACAACTAAGGCAACGTCTATTTTTTAAATCTAACTCTTCTCATTAACTAATGTATTATGCATCTGAATTACTATTACTCAAACAATTTATGAAATTCATTGCACAGCACTAACATTATCTGTGCCACATGATTTTTTTTATAACCATTACTACACTTTTCAAATTACAAAGTTCACAAAAATATTATGTATACATTTATTTTCTCGAAATCAAAACACGTTAGTAGTGGTGCACTGCCTGGTGCATTTTCATCAGCTTTGTGCCTTGTGCCTGCAAGTCATCCATGTCCATAAGCACAATCTTTTTTACAGCTTTTTGTCTTTGTCCCTTCTAAAAGGCAACACACAATTCCACGTTATTACAGCGTACATTTATTTTAGGTTTTCGCCTTCAATTTAAACAAGTCTAAGATCATCTGAAGTTAAAAAATGACGCTCATATCTTTAAAACTAATACCATTTCCAATCGGTTAAAGGCGCTACAGTCTGGAACCGCACAACCGCTACGGTCGCAGGTTTGAATCCTGCCTCGGGCATGGATGTGAGTGATGTCCTTAAGTTAGTCAGGTTTAAGTAGTTCTAAGTTCTAGGGGACTTATGACCACAGCAGTTGAGTCCTATAGTGCTCAGAGCCATTTGAACCATTTGAACCATTTACAATACAAAACATAGATAAATATTTACATAACATAAGCATTATTCATAATCTTTTAGTATGGTGTCTGCATTGCTGATGTTAAATGAAAAAGTCAAAAGTGTTGGTTACATGAATTACTCATGATTATTTACAGGATTTGCCTATTCACGCTCTGATACTGTACATTTTCAGATCTACAACTTTTCTGACATCTGACTTTCTACCTAACTGAGGGTAAATCAAGCAGCAGGCGTTAGGGCGAGGAACGCTTTCAACTTTGAGTGGTCCTTTGTAAATAAACCTGAACTTAGGGACTTCATTCTTTGCTTCACTAGTTTTTTCACGTGTTTGCAGGAGGACACTGCCCCTTATGTTAAACTTTACAAATTTCAGGTTAGCAGTGTGTCTTTTAATTCATGCCTCAGCACGCTTCCTCATTTTTCCTCGTCTTTTGCACAGTGTGTAGATCGTGTAGTGGCGGAAAATAGATCAATTCTTTTATTGTACTCTTTTATTCAGCACCAAACTTCATTTCCTCACGTGTAAAACTTGCACTTTCGTGCCATACAAAGTGCATAATTTTTTTCGTTGTCAGCAATATATTTATCCCATGCATTGTGGTTATTATGGCAATATGTATAAACATATCTGCCTAATTCATGCATACAGCGCTTCGAAGGGTTCCCCAACGGGTAATAGGCCGATTTGTGATCATCTCTACAACTGTTTCCTTTATGCCTTCATTCCAAATTCTGGGTGTGAACGAGTTCCATTGTCCAACAATATAGCTGTCGGTGTCCCTATCTTCACGAAAGAATCATCTCCCAATTTACTAAATACTGTTTTAGTTGTGGCTTTACGTAATATATACAGTTTCACAAATTTTGAAGTGGTAACCAGCACGACCAATATGTACGCTAAATTACCAGTTGTTCTGGATAATGGACCATAAACATACGTTTCCAGTATTTCTAAATTATCTGTAGGTTGGATAATTTGCATAGGTCCACGATGGGTTGCATTTGTCACTATCACCTTCTGACATCTGTCACACGTTCGTATGCTCTCAGCCTCTCTCTGGTTCATATTGTCAAAACTTACTAACTTACTAACTCATCTATCTTGTTTACACACTTTTTTGTCCCACAATGACCAAAAGCTAAATGAAAAGAATTAATCAACTATGGTCATACTTCTTTGGCCACTTTACTCACACCTCTGGCCGAGCGGTTCTAGGAGCTACAGTCTGGAACCGCACGACCGCTACGGTCGCAGGTTCGAATCCTGCGTCGGGCATAAATGTGTGTGATGTCCTTAGGTTAGTTCGGTTTAAGTAGTTCTAAGTTCTAGGGGACTGATGACCACTGAAGTTAAGTCCCATAGTGCTCAGAGCCATTTGAACCATTTTTGAACTCGCAAGTCTTTCTTGTCGGTATTCTTTCGTGGGTACAGCATGCAACGATAGATCTTACAATATCTCCGCAGTTTCTCACCTTTCTACATCTTGGCATAGTAATCAGTCTTACCAACTTCACACACTAAACTTCGTTCTGCGACGGCCAGAGTGGCCGTGCGGTTCTAGGCGCTACAGTCTGGAGCCGAGCGACCGCTACGGTCGCAGGTTCGAATCCTGCCTCGAGCATGGATGTGTGTGATGTCCTTAGGTTAGTTAGGTTTGATTAGTTCTAAGTTCTAGGCGACTGATGACCTCAGAAGTTAAGTCGCATAGTGCTCAGAGCCATTTGAACCTTCGTTCTGCCAACGGCGCGTTTTCTTACATACATTTTCTATTTTCTTTTTTCCGTCAACACCCTTGAGCTACAACCACTTCCACTATTCCCTCTGGATTTTCCTTATTAATTGTCCCGCCAGGCTAGACGATGCGTTTGCAACACCATTGTCTACACCCCTCACATGACATTTTGTAATCGAATTGTTTCATATATAATGCCCATCTCCTCAATCTATCGTGCAACAATCTGCAACATTTTAAAAACGTCAAAGCTTTATGGTCAGTATGCACTATAACTTTGTGCCCCCTTAAGAAACTTCTTAATTTTTTGAATTCACAGGTATAGCTATTGCTTGTTTTTCCGATACGGTATAATTTCTCCCGTATTTCGTCAAAGTCCTACTCGCGAAAGCTATGGTTAGACATTCCTTTTTTCACCTTTCCCTTCTTCTTGGTAGATGCGAACTGCAATACCATCTGATTCAATACCGATTTTGTGTCTGTTTTCGTTTCGATCTCATCGGTGCGACCTACACCCCCTTAGATCATCTCTTCCGTATTTTGCTGGTAAGAATCGTCGATTCCTTGTTTTATCGTCACGATGCTTAGATCTAGCACGTTTATTGAGCAACGCATTCCACTGTCATTAGTCAGCTCGCCGTCAAACAATAGCGATCTTGGCTCACGCTTTTGTTTCTACCTCTCCGCCTGCATTGTCGATTTCAGCATTTTTGTTTTCTCTATTGTTTGATCGAAAATTCCACTAACTAAAATTAATTTCACCACTAAAATTTGAGAAGTTCGGCCACTGGACAATCCCAAGAGTCACCAGGTCGCCACGTATAACGCACTTATACTTTCGGATAATTGAAATAATTGATAACAAATGTTGGTAATCTCCCTTTTGTGTGGGAAAAAGCATTTGTTGCGAAGAACAAAATAAATAAAAAATACAATCAGTTACAACCGAACCGTTATCACGCAAGTACTTCTAGCCAATAACGATCGAAAGAATTTTGACAAATGATGAAAACCCCAAAGTAGTTAGTGAAATTTCAGATGATAAAGTTACATATGTTTTAGTTTAGATTGCAATGGTTATAGAAGGAGGTCTCCAGCTTACGGTGTGAGCGAACATTATTGTATGGTCGTTAATTAATTTGGAAAAGTATTTACGTAATAATTAATGCAAAACAATCATGCGGGAACGGTCACAATAACACTGGCTTGAGCTCAGATTCAAAACCATGGCTAGCAACTTGAAGTAAATCTAATCGTGAACTCAGTAAAACAAGTAGCGCTAACCATATACGCTCGAGTCCTAATTTTTTTGCGCTCTGTTTGTGTAATAAATACCTTCGCAAAGCCTACCGTAATGCCTACTGCTAATATTTTTTTTGTATCCCGCCTGGAAGGCGGCGCGTGGGTCTGCTCCTGTAAACTGAAGGGTAGGCCGAATGTAGGAAGTAAGTAGGAGCAGGTGAGGTAAGTCTCTCGGTACCGCTTTTAACGTAGAAGTACATTTAATAGAGAATATTAGTCAGTGACATATACGTAACTTTTGATAAAGATGAGCACGTAGGTGCGAAGTCGGTTGTATCAAAGCTAACACAGACAAAATCTGTAGTCGCTCGCCCACTATGAAGATGAAACAATGTTGGTTGGTCGTCAGCCTGCGAACAAAAGCGTAGAATATGGAGCGGCGCTCGTAGAACTACACAGCGCTGGCTAGAGGGCGCTGTCGTCGGTGTTGCTGTCGTAGTGCCAAACTAAAAACTTGTACCTACGCCTTGGCATCGTAACTATCGATACCACAATTTCCACTATTGTATTTGTTCTTAAATAAATATTTTCCGTGAAGGAAAATATGTCTTATTAGTTGCGTAACTTTCATTAAATAACTAATGATTAACTTTTGCATAACGCTTTCACGTATATTGGAAATGACAGCCGAAATTATTGATCACACGAAGAAATTAAACATTCTGACCTACAATGATCTTTAAAACACTGAAATTACTTTTTCATAATCACTGAATATTAATACTGTCTTTTTACGTGAAGACTTCGCTGAGCGACGATGTCCATTGCCATTAACAAGCAGTGTCAATTATTTGTTGAGTTTTAATAGCCGTCCGGTGTGGCCGAGTGGTTCTAGGCGCTTCAGTCTGAAACCGCGCGACCGCTACAGTCTCAGGTTCGAATCCTACCTCGGGCGTGTATGTGTGTGATGTCCTTTGGTTATTTAGGTTAGAACTACTTAGTAGTTTATGTATCAGCCGATAGAGGACAATATTGGATAGGGGACTGATTTAGTTTCGATTTTGCCCACTAGAGTGCACTAAAGTGATAGAATGTTTTTCATGAACTGTTCTAGTATTTTCATAATGTGTTGTTATGTCTTTTTGTGTAGGTACAATGTTATAAATGTGTTTTAGCAGTATGAATGATGCGTGAGTGTGGTTTAAGGTTAATATGAAGAAATTTGTTTAATGAGTTATGTAGTGGGATTTAGTGTGGGAACATTTCGAAGAAGTATGGGTGTGGACAAAGGGGATTTTTGTAGAATAGATTTGTAAAGTAAGTTTATGGTAAAGGGAAAGTTAATTCAGGTATAAATAACAATAGTAAATAACTTTATGCATAAACAAAACTTCAGCATATGAGATAATTACGTCGGTAAAAAGTGCAGTCGTTAGGTTTGCTATTTTGCTATTGGCTATTGATGATAAGCGCGGACTGAGGCGGGAGAATGTTGTTTTGCTATTGGCTGTTGAGTAAACTGACCAATGGTACAGCAATATTCTTCGCGCGCGCGTTTCTGTGCTGGTAGAGAAGACTTAGAGTATTCTAGATAGGAGTCGAGCCATGAAACAGTTCGGACGTGTGTAGTAGTAGTTCCGATGGAAATGACAAGTTGCCGGATCTAGCAGTGTTTCATACATCAAAAGTGTTGTAAAATTTTTAAGTGAATTTTGTGACGAGAAAGACATACATTCCGCGTGGCGTATTGAGCAGGTCGGTGGCTAAAAACTGTGACTACATTAGGTACCGACAGACTTAATATTTGGCAGGCATTCTTAACCAAAAACAATACGTATTTTTGTAGCTATTACGTTTTCGGGAAATGCAACACCACAAACTTGCTAACGTGAATGAAAGGGATAGTGAGTGACTGCATCAAGACTAGCATGGGCTTGGCAGTGATACTTGTTCACCTAAGTTTCATTATATATTAATTAAGGACAAAATTTCCAACCTTTCATTTCGTGTGGAAACCTTTTCCCGAAACGTAGCCTTTTTCGCGTCGAAGTACAGTAGGTTTCGCTCGGCTTCCCTATTGATGATCTGCTGAGATAATGTTCACAGGTAGGTGCAGGTTCGTCGTAAAGGGACGGAAAGAACCGCACCCCTGCACAAACAGTACGCCTGAACGCTTATGGCAGACTCTACTGCACAACAGCTCGCGCCAGCTACAACAGCACTGTCAACATCCACGCCCAGGGGCAATGTTCCCTACTTCAAATATACTCTACGGCTGTTCTCAATAGCAGATCACCCTGACCAGACCAGCGTGTTTGCTACGTGTTACTACATAATTCTTTTTTAAATATGTAACTTAAATTACGGAATAATATTAATTCATAAGAAAATATTTTCAAAATAGTGACAAAATACATTACATAAAAGATTAGTCCATTACTCAACTTTCGTACTGCGAAAATTTCTTATGTTAGACTCTGTGTTATTGTGTTACAAACCTTTCGCAGGCAACGTCCTTTCAACGTGTGTCCAGGTATTAGTCACTGTACACTACAGTTTTAAATTATCAATGTTGAACAAAGAGAAAGCTTCGCAATAAGCTACGTGTTGTTCCTAGCACTAACTGCTGTTTTAGATTTTTTGAAGAACTGTGGTGACTTTTAGTGGTTTATGGCTGCAGCTTCCAGTGTGGAGCTCCATTGCTGCATTATCACTTCTGGCTACCGCGTCGTGTTGCCCATTTGTTCGCATCGCAGATACCGCCTCACTGCTGTCAAACTGCTCACGGCACTTACTCGGATATTCGCGGAATCTACCCTGGAACTGACGGTTATTGATTGTTTCGATTCGCAGTACTGTGCGTTGTCCTGAATAGCCGCTTTTCCTGAAATACAGTGAAAGGTACAGCATTACACAATTTGTGGTGCAGATGGCGGGAGGCGGAAGAAAAATGGCATGGGGATGAAGAGTCGTTGTTACTCTTCGCCCAAGAGGCTATAGGTGGCGTTTAGAGTACGGATCAGCGACAAAGATGTACCAAATGTCCCTACTCTTGATTTCTAGTTTAGGTAGTGGCTTGAAAGGGTACACCACTTCTGTGAAACATGGAAATCTGATCACCCGATTTTTTTTGAGGCACAGAGCAGTGTCTGTTTTTTGTTTAGCGTAGGTCCTGCTGTTGTTTTGTTCAAACTCTGACATGTCACTTACAAAATCGTTCGCAGTTTTGTAGAAACCCAACCAGGCCAGTGAATCCAGTTTGCCGTGTGCACTAAGAATACATATCATGTCACATTAAAAGAATAAATTATTGCGTCAGTGACTCCGACAATCACGTAAAAAGCACAGTCTTCTGTGTGTCGAACTGCGAGTCTTGTAAATATCCCATCGAATCAAAGCAATTGCAAAAGGTTGGGCTAGCTTCTGACAGTTCGAGCGTCCAGTCGAATAACAGCTCTTCTCAAAACTCACAGACAAAAATGCTGGACAAGGTGTCCATATTTTAGAGATAAATGCAGAAGGATTGACAAGAGGCAAATCCGGTTACCTGAGCAAATTTGATGGTGAGCATAACATCGACGTTCCAGCTCTAGGAGAAAGTCATGTGGGTGACATCAACTCAGCGCCTAGGTGTACGATCGCAGAATATAAAATAATATCAGTGCTCTACTCTGCTATCCATGAACTCACAATTTAAAAAAAAAAATGCCTCTCGGATTATACTGAGGTAACCTGCCAGAAAATTAACGACGTACAAGTAAGTGTGATAGAACTTAAATGCTCGACTGCTACATCAGTCTACAAACCACCTAACATTAAGTGGGCAACACCAGGCTTACTGAAGGTGACTAGGCCGTATTTCTGTGTGGGCGATTTTAACAGCCTAGGCATACATAAATATAAACGACAATGGAGAAAAACCGTCCGAATGGATCGACACACAAAAACTGTATCTAGATTACGATGCTAAGGAATTAGAAACATTGTGGTCAATCAGACGGCAAGCTGATACAAACCATGATCTATCCATTTCTCCATGAACAAGAACAAACTACCACTGGACCACTCTAGGAAAGTATTAAACATGTCGAAGAAGGCAACATCTTACAACAAAAATCAACATAGATATCGATATATGTTACTAAATCTACCAATAAACCCAGACAGAAACGGAAGAAAACTAGATGGACACAATATACCCAGGGATTGCAGAGTAATCTCGTTGGATTCTTACAAAACTTATAAAAGATTTGTGGAAATTATTTTAGATGTAGCTAAACGGAATATCTCAAGGCAAATAAATAACCAAATCCTCTACAAAAAATACCAAGGTCAATCGTTAAACAATGATTATAACTGAACGAAGGCAGTAAATAGAAATGAAAATAAATTACGAGTATCTTCCAACTGAACTTCACTTTTTCGGGTAGGAAACATTGAACACTCCTGAAGAAATTGGGGTTATCAACCAAAGCATAGGATAACGCCATCAGAAACAGCGTTCCCCATTAAAAGTGTGCTGGAAAAATCATCTTCGACTGCAATACTGAAAAACAAACAAACCAGAGCTAAGCCAAGTCGGTAACGACCTACAGGACAAGATTACCCTTGCAGATCCCTTCAGTGAACAGGAGATAAAGAGACCATGAAACTCTAAAAACAAGAAAAACAGCAGGGATGGATTTGCATATTTCTGGAGCTTATAACACACCTTTGGAGACAGTAAAGGTAATGGCTGAAGGAATTTTACACACTCTTTAGGTTGTGTAACAAATGCAAAATTTCTAGGAATGAATTTTGATTCTCAGTTGAAGTGGTGTGAACACACAAAGGTACTTGCACACAGAAAGTCATCAGTATGTTATGCCCTTAGAATCCTATCATCAGTGTGCAACATGCAGTGTCTTCTAGTTACATATTATTCATATGTACACTCAATTCCTCCGTAATGAGTGAGATGTTGCGCTCAGAAAATGGAAGAAGTGTTAGTATTGTGCTATGCATAGCTTGGGGGTAAGTTTTTCTAGAAAGGAAAAAACATAAAGTCAAGATGTTATGTGGAATGTTGGATGTTTTATAATCATTATTATTATTATTTATTTGTATAACATTTTTATCAAACCCCTACTCTGTTTTATCTAAGTAATCCTTCAATGTATAAAATGTATTGCTACGCTACGCCATTCTCTTTTGGGGAACAAATGCACAAAATATGAACACAATTTTCAAACTCCAGAAAAGAGCCAAAAGTATAATAACCAAAAATACTAGTGGAGCTAAGTGTAAAGATCCGTTCAAAACACTAGGGATTTTAACTACTCCATGTGAATACGTTTACCAGTCGTTTATACACATCAAAAATAACATTGGTAATTACTGCACAGACAGCTCTCTCCATGACCATGCAACAAGAGATAGACTCAACTTACATTTACAAAGAAAAAGTAAACATAAAACTCAAAACAGCATTTTCTACCAAGGAATAAACCTGTACAATAAATTATCAAAAGAGATTAAAGAAATTGCAAAAATACACTTACTTAAAAAGGCAGCTTAAAAAGGCAGTGCCTTTTATGCAATACATTTCATACATTGAAGGATTACTTAGATAAAACAGAGTAGGGGTTTGATAAAAATGTTATACAAATAAATAATAATAATAATGATTATAAAACATCCAACATTCCACATAACGTCTTGACTTTATGTTTTTTCCTTTCTAGAAAAACTTACCCCCAAGCTATGCATAGCACAATACTAACACTTCTTCCATTTTCTGAGCTCAACATCTCACTCATTATGGAGGGATGCTGACTCAGTTTTTCAGGATAGCAAGTGGGAAGTTACAGTACAGAAAATGGCCCAGAGATCACCAGTGTGTGTGTGTGTGTGTGTGTGTGTGTGTGTGTGTGTTTGTGTGTGTGTGTGTATGTTTAGTAAGTGAAGTGTTATGAAACAATGTACATATAGTGTGTGCAGTGACATAGTGAGATATGAGTGAACAGTGTGAAATTACATTATTTAATAAGTTATCTGTAAAAAAGTATTGTATACTAGCAGTAAATCTGATGATTATCTCTAACAAGAAGCTTTTAAATACTTGTGTATACGAATTAGTTTATTTTAAATTGGTCTACACTTGTAAATACTTTGACATGTCCTATATCCTCCTTGTAAAAAGAGATCTACAGAAGAATATAGCTACTACTACTACTACTACTACTATTACTGAGAAATTTGTTCCTCAGTTCAGAATTGCACACATGTTGGAAATCTTTAAATTTGAGAATCCTTAGGAAGATTTTTCTATCTAGGGCCCGATCGCATTGCTGACTGTCAGCTTCAAAATATGTAGTAGGACACTTAGTAAAAGATTCTTGCTGTGTGGGTTGGGGATGATGAAACATTACTCTGTGCAAGCTGTTTTAGTATCATTATTCATTCCACGAATTATTTTATGTGAAGGAAGAAATTCCAATAGATTATCTCTTTCTTGGTATCCATTTCATGAATATTACTCATGTGTTATTCTCCATTCCTTTGAAATGTATTTCTGCAAAAAAAAAATGGAGTAAATTATATGGGAAATCGTTTACAGACTTCCCGTTTGTTTCCCCTTGTATCTGTTTCATTATCTGTGACAATGACTAAAGGAGGCCATAAGTTCTCATATTAATGTAATTGAAGTTAGAATCGTAATATAACTTTAGTTACAGTAACTTAACTGAAAAAGTCGTTTGACTTACTTAATCCCAGGGCGTCATCTTTTACATTAATTCTTGTGAGCAAATCTAACATAATATTGATGACACTGCACTGTTGTGTGAACAGCTAGCAGAGTTATTGGTGAATTTTCTGAGTTTTAGCCAGCAGCTATGTTAAGTTTAAGCACTATTGCAGTACAGTGATTTTTTTTTGATACATGCAGCTCAGTGACTTATTTCAGGAATCTGGTCAGAGCAGAGCAGCGTTTCAGAACTTTAGAGACTAAGCTAACTACTGTTTTCTGTGCTTGGGAAACAGTGATCAGTTGTAATTTTTGCACATAATCCAGAAGTTGCATTTATAATCAAATGCAGATTTAACACGCGACAGCTTCTTTTTTTCATTTTAATTGTTAGTGAGGAAGCTATTGAGTGTATCACAGACAGTTTCTTCTTGTTTCGATATATTAATCATTGCAGATTTCCAAGTTCAGTTTAACGAAATCAAATTTCACATATAGACAAACAGATGATATACTGTTTAGTACTAGTTACAGTGCCTGAACTTCAAATTTCACACTAAGACAACAATGATCATTAATGATCCTTCATGTAAATAATTTAAGGTTACTAATTTTCTTTATAAAATTGCTAAATTAAATAACTGACATCACTTTTGGGAATTTTTATACCTTTCCATAGTTAGCAATATACATTGCTAATTTCACATTCAAAAGTAGCCCTGTTACATTGTATTCAGGTCATGGTACACTGGCGCTACAGCAATTAGAATTAGAGCAGTTCCTTCTGCATTTTGAATATTACATTAAGACTCTGCATCCCTGTAGAACGAATCAGCATTAATTATTTTTGAGATAGAGTGCAGAGGTGATGCTGAAGTTACGGTTAGAACAATTTATACTATGTTTTACAGGAAGGATATCTGGTCACAAAGTTAAAATACAAATAAATTTGCCAACTCAAGAACAAAAGAAACAGAAGACCTCATACAACACGATGAATGCTGGCAATAAATAAATAAACTGACAGTATGTCATTTCTACCACTTGCATTTTAATTCTTCGTTTCATGCTGTTATGTAGCGAGTGCATGGCTATCTTGGTATTTAATATATTGGCTAATATATGCTATCAAAAATCAATGTAACAATTATAGCTCAATGGAACATCAACCAATTAACTTTATTTTGCTTGTTACTAAGATAGTAACACACAGAACTGTCACAGACAAACCAAAATTCGTGATCACCTTACATAAACTCCTCAGCCAAAATTAAATTGACACTGCCCATTCCAGATGAAAGACCTCCCTGTGGCGTGACGTGCACGTGACTCAGCAAGAAAAGTATATAAATAGAAGAGAGATGAATAGGGAGCACCGCCTACATAGCTACTTACTGAGGAGGTAGAGAGCTAAGTGCTGGAAGTGGAGGTTGAGAGATAAAAGAATTATTTCATCTGAAGCCAGTGGTACACGAAAACAATAAAATCTACACAGTTTTATTGCCGTGCGGTTTGACAAACAATACATGAAAATTAACAACTTGCTGCACTGGCACCAACAAAAATTTATGACAATGTGCATAAATGAAGCAAGGGGTCTCCACCACACAGTCTGGTAAAATGATGTACTTGGTAATTTCAGGAATTAAACTAGCCATACATGGTAACTGTAACATTTAAAAGAGATTCTCATCAAAGATGGAAACAGATGAAACTCACACAGTCGGAGTATATAAAAAAAGATAACAAGAAAATTTTTCGGAATTCTGAACAAACTATTGTAAATCTAAAAAGATGGGAATATTAAAACAAAGGAACTATTAACATTACGGAGAACTACTTCTTGAACCAGTGGCAGTGATTTAAATTTTTTTAATACCTGGCAGAGAAGCTCGAATCATTATAAAAGAAAACACGACCAAATCCAGCTTGCACTGCCACTACACTGAAGGTGCGAATGGAGCTTGATAAGTTAAACAAACGTTATCTATGGTTCGATTTCTAATGACCATGGATGGAAACACCAAGCCACTCCACTTTGCTACACTGGAAAGCTGGAGGTGTGTGTTTTAAAGGCTTCTCATCAGATTAATTTTCTTCGGTGCTCATTTGGCGGTTGAGTGAACGAAGTAGCCAGCTGCTAGCTCCTTAGGCACAGCTGGATTCGGCCTATTACTAACCCCACCCTTCAGACTGTAGCATGTAGAAGCCGAGGTCTCCTGAAATGCAGTTCATCAAATGTGTCTCCCCTAACGGTGCTAGTCTGGACAGCATGGTGCACCACAGCGGCTCAGCGTGTGGCCGCGTATCCTGGCCAGCAACAGCAAGAAGACTCAAAGCCACCAAACGAGAAACACACTTTAAGAGCGAGACTGGGCAGGCAACTGTCTTTAATAGGGCAGGTGGAGCATGGTGAACACAATAGTAGGATCTTGCAGTGCTATTTGCTAAGTAGAGTGTCAGAGATACGAGAGAGAAGACACCTGTCAATACGAGCCAGTACATGGCTCACTCACCACATCCTTCAACCCTTAAACTCTCCCCATCCCCCCCCCCCCCCCCCCGTCCTCCTCCTCCAGTGTAACTTGAATCTCCTGGCCGAATGATACAACACATGGAAACTTCGAATAATCGATTTCAGTTTTGAGTGATTTCCCTAAAGCACTCCAGACAAATTCCGGGATGGTTCCTCTGAAAGCAGCCTATTTCCTTCCCAATCCTTGACATAATCCATGCTTGTGCTCAATTTCGAATGACCTCGATGTCGACGGGACGTTGATTTCCAGAATGTTTTTAATGATCTGCTCCATGATCCAGTGGGTATAGCACTATGCTTGTCGCCAAGAACCAATGGCCTGCCCATAGGATTACAAAAGTGGTGAAGTTCGCACCAGTTTGTCGACACAAGCATAATCAGCTTACGAAACTGGCAAATCATACAAGATCAAGCTAGAAGGTATAGAGAAACGCAGAAGGGTCTGCTGTGTAAAATCGATTTGACAGTTCACACAAGGTGTTGGTTCAATCTGACTGCCTTTCAGAGAAGTAAAGAAGTATAAATACCTATGCAGTAAATTTTTCAGGGTTTACTGGAGCCCATTCCATGTAAGAAGGACAATGCATCCCAATCTTGCTACACTTGACACAATTAGACTTAAGAGGTCATGTAACTGGTATCACTTTTCTAACCTTAAGAACTTTTGAGAACGATGTCACGATGGCTGTTTACCCAAGTACTTTGTTTTAAGCTTTCTGTCAATAAGTGTGACGATCTGTTCCTTATTAGATGTGATGATCTCCAAGTTAGTTCATACGTGAGTAAATGTTTGTCTCGTCGTGGGTTCATTTTGAGTGTAATGCATGGGGAAGTTTCCTGTTGAATTCATCTTTATCTCGTTGATACGATTTCAATAGAGCTTGAAAGGACTGGTGTATTATAGTAGCCACAAGTCGAAATACTGAAAGTGGATATGATGTACGAGAGCCAGTGAGAAGTAAAGATTTATATTTTTAATCGTAAGTAAATGACTTTTATGCCACAGACATTGAATTGAATTATGAGGGCTGTGTGTTGATGTTACCACCTGATAGGAAAGTGCTGAGTCCGTGGCGATATAGTTTATTTCGTGGACAGGAATCTTCCTGATGAAGTGAGTATGATTACACACAGTGATATTCGCAGTTTTGTACCCTGTGATGAGAGTTTGTCTTTTATCAGAAATATTACAGTCGATTGTGATCACTACTGGAGAAGGAATGATGGAGAGGACCGCTACCAGCAGCGAGATTTATGTAAGGAAAGTAGTTTGTCCATGACAAGCGAGGACTAAAGAGAAGAGCTTGGATTAAGAGAAAGCAGAAGCCCAGTGTACTATGAGAGATGACGAAAGGAAGAGATGTCAGATATTGGACAAAGATAAAGGAAGCAAGCCACCCACCTGATGCAAAGTTAGGTAAGATTAGGTTTATAGTGCAAGATCATGTATACAATGGAATGTATTAATTTACAGTTTTAAACTCAAAGGAAAGTTATTCAATTAATTTATAATTAGCTCGCAATCTATCATGTGGATTTAACTGTATTCCAGAGAACCTCTTTGGCCATTAGTAGTGGATGATAGTTTGCAGTTGTTAATACCAAACCTTTAATTGTGGCCTCCTACTGAAGTCACTTTGAGATGTCATAAAATGAGACTGACAAGAATCACGATCTGTACTTAACAAGACAGTGGAGAATAGGCGGTATGAGTTGGTTCCAGTACTTGTTGAGCCCACAGCAGAGTTGTGGCTGCCATAGGATTGACCAGAAGAACTGTAGATACAGTCAAAATAATTTTGTTTGGTTAATAGAGTTTGATAGTAGATAGCTTTCATTTGTTTGCACATATGGGAGTCAGAATGTCTGTGTCTGTATTGGCAACGATTTCGCAGTGAGATATTTTGAGTCCACGTAGAATGACATGGGTATTGTATTGTATTGTACTGTATTGTATGTTAACCGGGGGCCTAGAAACGACGGAGAGGTACCGTCTCCGCCGCAGCCGTAGTGGTCCACAACCCCACGACGACTACCACAGTCCACTTCACCCCTCCGCCGCCCCACACCGAACCACTCTTTCAGGGTTACTGTGCGGTTAGGCTCCGGGTGGATCCCCCCCCCCCCCCCCCCCCTCCAGGGAACGTCTCACACCACACGAGTAGTGTAACCCCTATGTTTGCGTGGTGGAGTAATAGTAGTGCACGCGTACGTGGAGAACCTGTTTGCGCAGCTATCGCCGACATAGTGTAGCTGATGCGGAATTAGGAGAACTAGCCCGTATTCGCCGAGGCAGATGGAAGACCGCCTAAAAACATCCACAGGCTGGCCGGCTCACCAGACCTCGACACTAATCCGCCGGGCGGATTCGTGCCGGGGACCAGGCGCTCCTTCCCAATCCGGAAAGCCGTGCGTTAGACTGCACGGCTAACCGGGCGGGCTCATGACGGTTTATGAGAAGAAGTAGTCGGTGAAAGCCAGATGCTGTCCTACTTCTCCCCATCCTGCACACCCTTCTCTTGACGAAAGAGATACCGTCTTGTCTGAAGACGTTATTAGACTTTAGGTATGTAACTACTTGATTAATGCATGGCTCTTATAAAGTTAAATTTTATAGAGTACATGAATATTGGAAATCATATTGTTTCGTTGTTATTGTTTTCTATATTTGTAAGTGAGATGGAACTCAACTAAATACTCACCTTGAACCTTACAGTTGTTTTAGCATTTAAGTCTTACAATCTGTTAAGAAATTTCCTAATCACATCATGGTGTTCCATTCCTTCTAAATGTATTCATTTTGTGAGATCACATCTGTTCTGAGGCTCGATCCTGAAGTCGAGGCACGTCTATAGCTGACGTGGTGGCACGTAGTTTCATGAGGACACTACTCTGCTCAGACTTGGGGTCCAGTTTAGCAGTGGGCTGAATGTGGGACCAGTGAAGAGAGGGAGTTCACGTTTCCTAGCCTCCGGGATGACTTATCTGCCCGCCCCTATGTCGTACCTGAACAAGCAAGCGAGCAGCTGACTGTAGCCACCGCATTGCCCCTTCCATTGCAACAACACATCAGCGGGCTGTCCGACATCCACAATTACTTGATGGCACATGCAACAGCATTTCTCGTCTTTTCAGCAGTATAGGCATGTACTGGATGCCAGTGTTCGAGAGTTCTCAGAACAGGCTAATAGCCTCCTGCTGTGGTGCAGCAAAGTGCAAGTTTCCACTTCCTGTGTTCGTGTATCAGTGTGGCATAGTCAGTGCACAGATGATCACATTGCTGAACAATGTGTGCCTTGATGTAGCTACGGTGGTGTAACATGAAGAAGAACAGACACCCATAAACAGCAGTCCTGTTGAATGAACACAGTGTTGTAGTATTATTAGGCATCTTGAAATGGGACATGAAGTTTCGTTGATGACCAGGAGCAACTGTGATATAAATATTTTACTGTAATAATCTCAGCTGCAGAAATCTGTTTCGTTAGATTAAAGGAAAATATTTTCATTTTCGTTTCATTTTTCGAAAGCAATTGTCAGTAAACACTCATGAATAGTAGACACTCCTCAGAGAAACGAAACTTAGCTGAGGAGGTGCTGCTTCCCAAATCGTGCAGCGGCGCAGTGCAATGAACCCTTAGACGTTGATGATCATAGCAGTTGCGAGATGATGTGAATAGCTTGCCATGGACATAGCCAGGCGGTTGAAAGAGATGTAAGACCATCATGATTAGCTCAACAGCCATGCTGAATAAACCCCGAGTTATGTAAGAGTGCTCAAATATAACATAAATCACAGAATTTACTAAATTTGGTGGGAAAGCTATGACATGTCAACATAAGCCGTTCTGTATCATGACCCCTTGCCCCAGTGTGATTTTGATAGAGAACATTTTATTCATTTTTGTTACTATGTTACGTGTGTCTATTATAATGTTAACGTAGGATTATTGTCCATTTTGTATGCATTGTTAACTTTCAAGTCATTAGCTTTGAGATAGACCACATTAAACCTGAAAGAAATTACAACGAAATCAAGACCTTTAGTTGTTTACAGGTGTTGACAAATATCAACAGGGACAGATGAAAATGTGTGCCCCGACCGGGACTCGAACGCGGGAGCTCCTGCTTACATCACACACATCGATGCCCGAGGCAGGATTCGAACCTGCGACCGTAGCAGCAGCGCGGTTTCGGCATGGCAGACGTTCTATCCGACTGAGCCACCGAGGACACAGAGAATAATGCGACTGCAGGGAATTATGTCTGACACGCTGCCCCCTGAGACGGGACCCATACCTCCAACCTTCTGTCCATACACTGCATGTGTAGTGCCCCTGCCCACTATACTCATTACTCGCGGCAATCTACCGATTCCCGTAAGAGTTCGGGCAATGTGAGTGTATCCGCACTGAGGAAGATCATTGGCCAGTAAGCCTTATCTATATGAAGATGATATCTGTTCTTTCGGACATGTCCTAAGGAACAGACACCGTCTTCACATTCGCCGGCCACTGTGGCCGAGAGTTTCTAGGTGCTTCAGTCCGGAACCGCGCTGCTGCTACGGTCGCAGGTTCGAACCCTGCCTCGATCATGGATGTGTGTGCCGTCCTTAGGATAGTTAGGTTTAAGTAGTTCTAACTCTAGGGGACTGATGACCACAAATGTTAAGTCCCATAGTGCTTAGAGCCATTTAATCGTCTTCATATTCAAACACATTAAACCTGTCCTACAAATGAGGGACTATGTAAATTTTATTGTTAATCTAACGAAAGGTCGTATATTCCATGTGGGTTATCAATCATTGTAATAAATTCACGTTCTTAATTAGAGCTGCTTTTCAAATGTTCCCCCTTGCCTTGAACTCACGCATCCTCTAAATGTTCGTCTGAAGCTTTAGATTTCAAATCAATACCCAATCAGATTTGATGCATAATGAATGTCCCTGGGAAGTGGATTTCGTCATTGTGCTGTCGAACCGTACTACCGCGATCTACCCGTTGCGAAATTTCACATTTAGCCCTTGATAAAGTTTGCGAAGCGTCACAAACAGTCGACATTGCACGCATAAGCTGCGAAGAGTGAGACAAAAATTACAAAATTTACTTGCTTCCTCATTTCGATAACCCAGGGCAAGTATCGAAGTCTATGATATACGGAAGCTCGCGTTACTTCTTGTGCCGAGTCGTAGGCGTTCATTCTGGATGTAAAAGAAGGTCAGATTTTAATACAAGTTTCCTTAACAGGAGTAGTCGCTTTACAGTTGTCGACTCCTATCAAAGGTAAGAGGTGACCTTGCAACCTATTCGCAGACATAAAGTGGAATGTGTGGATCCTTCATCTTTATGAATTCTGCTGAGGATACTTTCAATAATAATAAATGTGTCTGAACTTCTTTGCAGGAATGGCAGCCCATTCTTCCTCAAAGATAGTAGTAATGTTGAGTCTGGCCTCTGAAGTGAATTCGACGTTGTAACTCATCCAGAAGGTGTTACAGTAGGTTTAGGTCGGGACTCTGGTGAAGCTAGTACATTTCAGGAATGTTACAGACGGCAGACGATTGCCTCATAGATGTTGCTTTATGACAGGGTGCTCTAGCGAACTGTTCCAAACGACCATCGCCTCCAAAATGTTCCCCTACAGTAAATAGTACACAATGCTGTAAAATATGTTAATAGATTCCCGCATTTAGCGCATTTTTAAGCGCAATGGGGGGATCACCCACCCTAACCACGAAAAACAACCCTGTATCGCCTTCAACGCCACCTCCTCCGTGCTTCACTGTTGGCACTACACATTACGGCAGGTGACGCTGTCCTGTCATTCGCCAAAAACAAACCCGTCCATCACGGTATAGCGTGATCCATCACTGAGAACCACTCGTTTCCAGTCATCCACTGTCCAGTGAAGTCGCTCTCCCGCCACCTCATCCATTGACTTCAGAAATGTGAGGCTTACGACAAGCCGCTCGACTGTTGTACCCCATTAGTTTTAACTCTATACGCGCACAGTCATTTTGCCAGCTGGCCTGCTGGCAGCACTGTTTAACACACGAGTGATTGCTTCCGCTGATTTCTTGCGACTATTTACAAGCACCCTCCACAGTGCTCAACTGTTCAAAAATGGTTCAAATGGCTTTGAGCACTATGGGTCTCAACTGCTGAGGTCATTAGTCCCCTAGAACTTAGAACTAGTTAAACCTAACTAACCTAAGGACATCACAAACATCCATGCCCGAGGCAGGATTCGAACCTGCGACCGTAGCGGTCCTGCGGTTCCAGACTGCAGCGCCTTTAACCGCACGGCCACTTCGGCCGGCTGCTCAACTGTCCCTGTCCGTCACTACATGAAGTCTGCTTGGTCTTGATTTGGCTCCTTCTCTCCTTCGGACTTCCACTTCAAAACGCATCACCAGCATCCGACGCGGTCATCTCTAGAAGCGTCCCTGATGAATTTATTTCTCACACCCAAACATCCAGATGTCAGACACCCAGATCTGTACCGAACGTTCCCAGAATGAGAGTTTCACTCTGCAGCGGAGTGTGCGCTGATATGAAACTTCCTGGCAGATTAAAACTGTGTGCCGGACCGAGACTCGAACTCGGGACCTTTGCCTTTCGCGGGCAAGTGCTCTACCAACTGAGCTACCCAAGCACGACTCATGCCCCGTCCTCGCAGCTTCACCAAACTGTACCAAACGTTGTTCATCGACAGAGAAGGAACAAAAACACCGAATTAGTTCATGCTGCGTGCTGTCGTCCAGTAGAACGTGCGTAAACGGTAATTAAAAGTATCATCAGAGCTACGGAGCACAGGAAAAGCGTATCTGTAAGTATTTGTACTGTAGATTTCGCGTCGGTGAGAAGGTGACAATGATGACAATTTTTCTTAACTGTTTACGCGTGAAACTGTTATATGAGAGAACATTTTTCTGACATGTAAAAGGATGTTCTTTTGGCAGCCTCTTTTCGCATCGTTAGTTGAACATTATGTACTCATTACTGATCTTATTATTTTGTTAATTATTAATTATTATTATTATTATTATTACTGTTACTGCGGCACGTGTGATGCAATTGCTTCTTTATTTTTCTATTTTCATTGTGTATCCTGTGAAACTACGAATGTACACTATAGGTTTACTACTTCCAACGAAACGAAACAAAAGCAGATCGCTAAGAGAATATTGCTGTAAACTGCAAACAGCCCTTTCACATGTCATAAACACGTTATTCCGTATAACAGTTTCACGAATAATACAGTAGAAAACTTCGCCGTCATTGGAGTTTCAACGCGGCACCTTTGGTAAAAGAATCTAACGCTCGACCTACTTCCCCCCAGAAGCAACAGGTTTTAGTTACAACTGAGCTTTTCATCTGCTTCGTAGTTCTGGTGTTACTTTTAATTACCGTTTACTCCCATTCTGCTGGACGACAGCACATAGTATGAACTACATCGGAGTTTTGGTTAATACTGTATCGCTGATGATGATGATGGGTTTGTGAGGCGCTCAACTGCGCGGTCTTCAGCGCCCGTACGAAGTCCCAATTTTTACACAGTCCAGTTGAACCACTGTCACGAATGATGATGATGATGATGATGATGATGATGATGATGATGAATGATGAGGACAACACAAACACACAGTCCCCGGGCAGAGGAAATCCCTATCCTGTCTGGGAATCGAACCCGGGACACCGTGATCCAAAGGCAGCAACGCTAGCCACTAGACCTCGAGCTGCGGACGTACTCTGTCGGCATACAACTTTCGGTACCAATCTGAGTGTCTGACATCTGTAGGTTTGGGTGTCAGATGACGTCTACATCTACATCTGCAAATCAAATTTAAGTGCCTGGTAGAGGGTTCATCGAACCACCTTCACAATAATTCTCCATTGGACTCTCTAATATTCCATCCAATGACTAGTCCACGTCCCAGGTCACTGAAATTTCCTGACCGACTCATTCTGCTGTTAATGCTTGTCTGCTGACGACAATTTTCTCACACTCGTAATAACTGGTTCAACTGGCTCTGAGCACTAGGGGACTTAACTTCTAAGGTCATCAGTCCCCTAGAACTTAGGACTACTTAAACCTAACTAACCTAAGGACATCACACACATCCATGCCCCAGGCAGGATTAGAACCTGCGACCGTAGCGGTCGCGCGGTTCCAGACTGTATCGCCTAGAACCGCTGGGCCACCCCGGCCGGCCGCTCGTAATACAACAGCAGGTCGGCCTCTCCTGACATCTCGTGGTCAGTACCACTACACAGGACTGTCCCGACGCTTTTGATCAGACAGTGCATACTGTTTCTGAAGGTGTTTTGGTGCTCTGAAGTAGATATCAAGATCGGCTGGACGCCCCTCTTTCTTTTGTAGGCAGTAAAACCTAGTGGCGCCACTGTTACACGTTATTTATTTTCGTCATAGTCCATATTTCCCAGTTGACTTGCAACAGGGCCTCGGTTGAACCATCGAGCGAAGTGGCGCAGCGGTTAACAAACTTGACTCGAATTCTGGAGGACGACGGTTCAAATGCGTGACGAACATTCTGATTTAGGTTTTCAGTGATTATCTTAAATCTCTCCAGGCATATATCTGTTTTTCACTGAAAGCACACGGATGATCTCCTCCCCATTCTTGAAACATTTCCAGCTTACGTTCCGTCTCTAATGACCTCGATGTTGATGGGACGTTAAACCATTATCTTCCTTAGTTAAACTGTTATGTAAGTACCTATGAGACTGCAGGGAAACGAAATGGAAGTGCTAAGGTAATAAAGGAGCAAGTTCTGTGAAAGCTATTACATACCCAACCCCCAAAACTTTCGTAACCCCACAACATGCAGTATCGAACATGCTCCTAATCACCGGTCTGTGTGCATCGGCGGGTACCGATTGCAGGCGATAAGGTTCACTGTTTGCCCAACTGCGCGAAAGCAGGTGCAACATTACCTCAGCAAACATGTCGCCTGCGCGCGATAAAGTATCTTATAAACAGGTTGACTGCGGGCGAGTATTTCATTCGCTAGTCGGTAATGTTTGCACTGAACTATTGGCAGCGTTAGCCGATTTCTCCGACTGTGCTAGTTCTGGTGGTGGTTGTTGGGACGTTTAAGGGCTAGTTCTGACTCCTTGCAATGTGACTAGTAAGTTATAAATTGATTGTAACGTTCCTGTGGCGATATGCCAAGTGAAAGAGGCCGCAAGTTGACCGTTGTCGGAAGAAGTAAATTTCGGAAAGGTAGAGAAATACAAGACTGAGTAGCATGGAAGCGCACAGTAAAAACTTGGGGGTCACTTATTTACTTAAACAATTCTTCAACCGGCATTCTGTTTATTAATGAAGTCAGTCATAAGTTGAGAAGTCATTGGTAACATAAACAACAAGTAACTTTCAGTTGTGTAAAACGGAAAAAAATGGTTCAAATGGGTCTGAGCACTATGCGACTTAACTTCTGAGGACATCAGTCGCCTAGAACTTAGAACTAATTAAACCTAACTAACCTAAGGACATCACACACATCCATGCCCGAGGCAGGATTCGAACCTGCGACCGTAGCGGTCACTCGGTTCCAGACTGAAGCGCCTTTAACTGCACGGCCACACCGGCCGGCGTAAAACGGAGGGCAGTTACTGAATTACAAGTATGTGAGAGGCCTCTAAAATTAATTCGTAAAGGCGCTGTCTCCAATAGTTCAATATTTTCAGCCAAGATGTTACTAATATTTAAAAATTTGTTTATCGGACCAATTGGTCTATTTACCGGTCATTACCGAAGACGTCAAATGAAGTTCACAGTGTTTCGAAGGAAATGCCTATTTTGCGTTTAAGAAAAGAAAATATTCTTCTCATCAACGACTCTTTAATATCGTGTGCTTTTCAACTAAAAAGAATTTTCTATTGCTTTGTGATAGTGACAATGTTTTTTTTAAGTTACCTTCGACTACTGCTGTAAATTTTTATTTACAACAATTGTATCAAGGAATGAAAGAAAGCAATGTAAATACAGTAGTCACAGAGAGTCCTAAGTCTCTGAAAATGGGGAGGAAAATCTGTAGCGTCAGCTTAATCGGAATAACGCACGGTCCGATTCTTCTCGCCTGCTTTGATCCACAGCGTCATATCTGGAATAAACGGCAAAGCTTACACCAGCACTAAGACACCAGCAGCTCACTAAGACCCAACAGCTAACATTCAGTAACAGGCCAGTAAGTTGCACCACAGACAGTCACAACGCCGAAGATTAATTAATGTGCAGTAATAAAATTTCGGGAATACGCTACTCTAGGTAATTATCTAAGTGATTAACATTTAATATCACAGGTCAATATAAGCTCGAGACAAGCCATTGCAAACGTGAAATGCTAGTACATTAATAACCGGAGTAACATTCAGAATGTTGAATGCAAGCATGCAAACATGAGTTCATTGTGTTGTAAAGGTGCCGTATGTCAGTTTGTAGGATCAAGTTCCAGGCCTGTTGTAGTTGATCGGTGAATACCGGAATGGTTAATGCTGCTTGTCGATGACGCTGGAGCTGCCGTCCGATGATGTCCCATATGTGCTTGACTGGAGACAGATCTGGTGATAGAGCAAGCCAAAACAACGTATCGGCGCTCTGTGGAGCGTGTTGGGTTATAATAGCGGTGTGTGGGCGAGCATTATCCTGTTGAAAAACACTCTCTGGAATACTGTCCATGAGTGCTAAAATGAATTCGTTAAACTTCCGTTACACGACAAATCAGTCTAATCTAAAAGCCGTAAATTCAACTACATGCCTAGGTATTACAATTACGAACAACTTAAATTGGAAGGAACGCATAGAAAATGTTGTGGAGAAGGCTGACCAAAGACTGCGTTTTATTGGCAGGACACTTGGAAAATGTAACAGATCTGCTAAGGAGACTGCCTACACTACGCTTGTCCGTCCTCTTTTAGAATACTGTTGCGCGGTGTGGGATCCTTGTGGTGTCACAGCCAGATACCACACTTGCTAGGTGGTAGCCTTTAAATCGGCCGCGGTCCGTTAGTATAAGTCGGACCCGCGTGTCGCCACTATCAGTGATTGCAGACCGAGCGCCGCCACACGGCAGGTCTAGAGAGACTTCCTAGCACTCGCCCCAGTGGTACAACCGACTTTGCTAGCGATAGTTCACTGACAAAATACGCACTCATTTGCCGAGACGATAGTTAGCATAGCCTTCAGCTACGTCATTTGCTACGACCTAGCAAGGTGCCATTACCAGTTACTATTGAGATTATGAATAATGTACCCTCAAGAGCAATGTTCACCATTTATGAATTAAAGTTAAGTATTCCAGCAGCTACGTACGTTTTTCTGCTAAAGTCTAATTTCCTTGTCCTGTTCCAGACCTCACGCCAGCCTGCGTGAGCTAAAACGCGTGCCTTTCGGTTACCTCTCATACCGGTGTTGGCTCTCCTGCCAACCCACTACATTTGGCGACGAGACCACACTGCGTTCGTAACTATACTGCCCTGATTTACTTGTGTAATGGCTTCGCCACCATCTCCAGATGTACTGTCCGAATTTTATCGCTTACAGAATCAGGCCTTACTGGATGCCCTTGGACAGCTCGTCCAGGGTCAACGTGCAATGCAAAACGATGCGGCGGCCGCCGCTCCACCGCTCACGCAGCCACAACACGCAGTTGCACCAACTTTTCGTCCTTTTGATGCTGCACTGGAAAGCTGGATGGAGTGGTCACGCCAATTTGGATTCCATCTCGCCGCCTACAGAATTCAAGGTAACGAGCGGCAGCCTTTTTTATTATCCTCCATAGGGGTGACCACGTACCGTGTGATAGTCAAATTATTTCCCCGACGCGACGTAGCAACTCTGTCCTACGACGAAATTTTGTCTGCATTACATGCCTATTTCAAAGAATCAGTCAATGTAGTTGCGAAAAGGTATACCTTCTTTTGTACAAAACGTATGGCAGGTCAGACTAACCCAGAGTGGGTTGCAACCTTGCAAGGCCTTACTAGGGATTGTGCTTTTGAGTGTCAATGTGGACTCCCTTATTCAGATACTATGGTACGTGATGCAATTGCACAGAATGTTTCTGATGTTTGTATAAGGGAACAGATTTTAAAAATAGTCAATCCCTCCCTTCAACAAGTGATGGACATATTGGATCGGCAGGACACGCTTGACTTTGCTCAGCAATCATTTGAAACTTCGCCACCCGTGAGTCAGGTTAACCGGCCCGCCGGGCGAGCTGCACGGAACAGTAAACACTCCTCGCGCCCGGCCGCGCCACTGCCGCCAGGCTCTCAGCCATGTGTACCACGCTGGCAAGCAAATGCAGTGCCAAAATCATGCCCGCGGTGTGCTACTAGACATTCGCGTGAGAATTGCCTGTCACGTCAGGCTATTTGCTTTTTCTGTAATAAAAAAGGACATGTTCAAAGTGTTTGCCAGAAAAAGCTCCGATCGGAAGCTCAAAACCATTCCAGGCCCTTTGCTTCGCGCCGGAATCGGAATCGAACCAAGGATATTCAGGCTCGCGACACTTCGCCCATGGAAACTCATATAGTTCAGGCCACTCCACCCAGTGCTACTCTCTCTAACAGTGATTCGTCCCACAAATAGTGTGCGTCGATATCGCAGAAACTCCCGTCAAGTCGCAAGTGATTTTGTACCAGTGTCAGTTCACGTTGCACGAGACAGTCGTTCTTGTCGTCAGCAGGACAATAAGCTTTTTGTGGACTTGGACATTAACGGCAAAATGATACCATTCCAGCTCGATACCGGGGCTGCAGTTACACTGCTCAATCAAGACACTTACAAACTGCTGGGCACACCTCCGTTGCGTGCCGCAAATGTTAAGTACCTATTTAGGTCACGTGATCCCTGTGTTAGGACAGTGCAGCCTTCTTGCAACATACAAGGGGCAAACAAAACTTGTGTCATTGTACATCCTTCGTTCGTCTTCTGCAGTGAACTTGTTTGGTTTCGATTTATTTCAGTTGTTTAACTTGTCTATAGTAAATCAGGTCCTATCAGTGAACCAGACTGTACCTTCTGACAGTGTTTCTCGTCAATGTGAAGAATTTGCAGACATTTTTGCACCGGGCCTCGGTTGCGCTAAGAACTATAAACCACATTTGGAAGTTAAAGTAAACGCGCAACCGAAATTTTTCAGAGCGCGCAATGTTCCTCGCGCGTTGCGTGATGAGGTCGCAAAAACATTACACGATTTGGAATCACAAGGTGTAATTGAACGTGTGCAGGCTTCTCTCTGGGCATCACACTTAGTAATTTTGCAAAAACCTTCCGGAAAATTGAAACTTTGTGTGGACTTCAAGGCAATAGTGAATCCACAACTAGTGACTGCAACTTTTCCTTTACCCCGCCCAGAAGGTCTTTTTGACAAACTGTGCCCGGGTAAATATTTTTCGAAGTTGGACCTAGCAGATGCGTACTTGCAAATACCGGTGGACGAAGAATCCCAGCGCGGTTTGGTGGTTAACACGCATCTTGGTTTGTATCGATTCAAACGACTGCCATTCGGGTGTGCATCCGCCCCTGCATTGTTTCAGCAATATCTACAAACTGTTTGTGCGTCGGTCCCTACTGCAGCAAACTATCTGGACGATATTGTGATCTCCGGAAAGACGGAAGAAGAACATTTAGCCAATCTCTGAACATTATTTCAGGCCTTGCGACAAAATGGTCTTCGCTTGCGGAAGTACAAATGTGTGTTTTTTGCTCGTGACTTACCCTATCTGGGACATGTACTCAATGCCCAAGGCATACATCCCAGTCCAGAGCACCTCCGTGCCATACAAGACTTGCCTTCGCCGCAGAATTTGAAGCAGCTACAGAGTGCTGGGAAAAATAAATTACTGTAATAAATATATCCCACACGCCTCTTCCATTTCAGCTCCGTTTCATCGCTTACGCCGTAAAGGTGTTCCGTTCGTCTGGACGACGGAATGCGAACGCGCCTTTCGCCAATTGAAATCGGCGTTGCTTTCCAATACTTTCCTTACGCCATTCGATCCCCGGAAGCCCCTTTTGTTGATGGTGGATGCATCGGATTTCGGGATCGGTGCTGTGCTTGGGCACAAAGATGGATCGCACGATCGCCCTATTGCCTTTGCGTCCAAATTGCTCTCGTCGGCGCAAAGCAATTATTCACAGATCGAGAAAGAAGCACTGGCTCTCGTATTTGGTGTTACAAAGTTTCATGATTTCTTGTATGGTCGTCACTTTACCATCATCACAGACCACAAACCTTTGACATCGCTTTTTCATCCGAACAAGCCTGTACCTCCACGTACAGCGCAGAAATTCATTCGCTGGTCTATTTTCCTCTCGCAGTACCGCTACGATATCTTGTATCGGTCCACTGCTAAGCACGGAAACGCCGATGCGTTGTCCCGTTTGCCTGTTGCTGAGGATAGAGCATTCGATTCCTCCGAATTTGCTTGCATGTTCATTGATTCGGAAACCGATGACGTGGTCGAATTGTTTCCGATTGATTTTCGTCGTGTAACTACAGCCACAGCTGCCGACCCTGTCCTTGCTACCGTTCTGCGTTTTGTTGCTACGCAATGGCCCTTGTCAAAGTCACGGATCGGGGATCCGTTGGTTCGCCGATTTTTTGCTCACAAGGAGTGACTTTTTGTACTACGTGGTGTTTTGCTGTTGCGTTCCGATAATGATCAGTCCAGGGTCGTGGTCCCACGTTCGTTACAGTCCTCTGTCTTACGGATTCTCCACCAAGGACATTGGGGTATAGTGAGAGCGAAACAACTTGCTCGTCAGCACTGTACTTGGTTCGGAATCGATGCCGTGATTGCGAATATGTGCTCTTCTTGCATGGTGTGTGCCGAACAACAATCAGCACCACCGCGGAAATTTTTTGCATGGCCAAAAGCCACTTCCCCTTGGCAACGCTTACACATCGATTTTGCTGGTCCATTCTGGAATGCTCGATGGTTGGTTGTGGTAGATTCATTCAGTAATTTTCCTTTTGATGTCCGGATGTCTCCCACGACGTCGTCTGCCACCATCCAAGCGTTATCTGCTATCTTTTGCATTGAAGGTCTTCCACAGACTATTGTTTCCGACAATGGCGCACAATTCATGTCCGCAGAATTTCAGTCATTCTGCAAGGCCAATGGTATTCAACATCTGACGTCCGCGCCGTTTTCGCCACAGTCAAACGGTGCAGCTGAACGATTGGTCAGGACTTTCAAGTCACAGATGTTGAAGTTGAAAGAGTCGCATTCTCGGGAAGACGCGTTATTGCTCTTTTTGTCCTCGTATCGCTCTCAGCCCCGAGATGGTCGCTCGCCGGCTGAGTTGCTCCACGGTCGCCCTCATCGCATCTTGATGTCTTTGCTACATCCGCCGCATCAGGTTCCTGTGTAGCGGCAGACACCTGCTTTTGCTCCAGGCTACGTTGTCTACTATCGCAACTATCGAGGTTCACGGCGTTGGCTCGAAGGGCGCATTCTTCGCTGCCTCGGCCGCTCTATGTATCTGGTTTTGGGGGACTCTGGTGAGGTGCGTCGGCATCTCAATCAGCTGCGCCTCTGTCGTCGCACGGGATCTGCCGCTCCCCGTCTGCTTTCAGCGACGGTGCCGTTCGGTCAGCGCTCTGGGGACCCATCTACTGGCTCGCCTCAGCCCCAGGTGTTACCGACGATGCCTTCCATTTTGCCCCATGGCGACGCGCCGTCGCCGCCGCCGCCGCCGCCGCCGCCGCCTGTTCTCCCGCCGGCAACGCCCACAGTGGACTCGTCGCTGCAACCGCCAGGCGCCTCCCTGGGTCACGCGCCGCCGATCGCTTCTCGTGGACAGTTGTCCTCCGACATGGAATTCTTGCCCGCTCCGGACCATATGTCGTCTTCGCCCGTCGGGTGCCCCGGCCCGATGGAGGTCGACCCTTCGGCCCCTCCTGTCTCTCTACGGGCGCATACACCGCATGTTGGTGTGCACCCTGGAGCAGATTTTCAGGCGTTTCCTAGCTCCCCGCGGGCCGAATGGCAGGGTGCGGGTCTCACAGCCTCGCCTGTTGTTAGGCTCCCCACCTCGTCGCATACGTCAACATGATGTCCTCCCCACGGCGGGCGGAAGCCTTATGCCACAACCGTGCGCCGATTTGCGGGGGAGGAATGTGGTGTCACAGCCAGATACCACACTTGCTAGGTGCTAGCCTTTAAATCGGCCGCGGTCCGTTAGTATACGTCGGACCCGCGTGTCGCCACTATCAGTGATTGCTGACCGAGCGCCGCCACACGGAAGGTCTAGAGAGACTTCCTAGCACTCGCCCCAGTGGTACAACCTGTAGGGAAGCAGCCTACTCACGCTGTAGTAAATTCACATCAGTTTCCATTGTGTGCCAGCCAGTCTGCTGTAACTAGCTCTGACGTCATAAATGTTGCGCAATACCTTAAAATCAAGCAAATGAACTAAAACTTTTCTAGCAGGTCAGAAATAATACTAAATTAATGTGTGTTAAAAATCAGTTCGATAACTTCAGCCATTTCCGAGATTTGGACGTTTTTCTGGAAAAATCATTGGCGCAACAGAACAGAGCTAGAGACTTCAAAATTTATATTTAGATTCATCTTTCATAATGATTTAATAAAAACAGTACTTTGGATTTCACATATTAAGATTTTAGTAGAAATTCATGATTTTGTGGTTTTCGTCTCAAAACTGAAGGAAGCAAGATAGATTAAGTAGGGTAGTAAATAAGGCTAGGATGTTTAGATTTAAATAGGTTGGAGGTCCGCTATGATTATGAAGACGTGTAAAGTTTCCTTTTAATACCTATAAAATTATAGCGATAGCGGATCTCAACAGGGCCAGTTCAGAGCTCATCTAGTGCGTGCAGGGCAATTAAATTAATTCTCTCGCCTAAAGTATTTAACTTAGCCACGTCAAAATTTTATTATCAATACTTACCTGCGTGCTGAATGCACGTTTAAATTAAGAGCTTCTTCGGCCATCAGCCAAAGAAGCTATAAATTATTATGTAACTTGAAGTGGTGCGTTACTAGCCCAGCGGCTAGTCGAGAGAGCCGGAAAGATCAGGCGTTCCCTTCGCCGTCCGCACCGCGGCTTTATATATAAGAACACTGCGCGAGGAAGCAAGGCCCCAGTTCTCTCCAGACGCTGAATGACACGCCATCTGTGTCGGTAGTCGCGTCGCATCAGTGTATCTGCTACAAACAGCCTCGGGTGCCGTATTAAGTTACTAGAGATATGCGGAACCATGAAAACATTTCATGTGAAGTGTTAATTCTGGGATGATTTTCATTATCTAGCTTCAGTTTGCGTACTGTAGTATTTTCACGTGCCGTCGCGGGACAGACATTCTACCAAATATTTAGCGTGGCGTTTGATGAAGTATTTTCATCAAATTATGGCGAGCATTCTTTTTAACAATTAATTCGGACATTTATAGTTGCATCAGCGCATTAGACTCTGAACTGCTCTGTTAGTTAGGTTGTAGGGATACTTGTGGTTTTTATCAGTGAATTTCAGAATATACTCAACTATTTTGGAAAACCGTTTTTGATTAGAAATCCCGGACAATCTCCTAATTCCTCAGAGCTATAAGCTGCAGCTATAAGAACATTCTCAGGTAAAGTGGGCACTAGGATATCTATTTACTGGCTCCAAGTTTTATTAAATCACTTTCTGGGGGCCACGGAGTAAATAGAGAGCCAGTGTTGAGAACGGCAAAAGACAGCATTAACAACATTCAAAAAGCTAGAACTAATTCAACACGCAAGCGTTTATCAGATTTTAGTTTACTTTTTACAAACTTATACATCCGCCGCCCCACATATGGTGCATCGGCCGGGAAATCGACTAAGTGAAAGTGATTTTTAACTATTCGGATTCGCGAGTGAAATGCGACACGCAACTGAGTATAGAACAGTGAATGTGTTACGTGTGCATGTGGACGACGCAATTGGATTAACAACGCATCTGGATTGACGGAGCTGGCACTGAGTCTAGCGGTGCTGCCGGCATCGTGAGAAGCCAGTCTCGCCGCACCGCAGTCGTCCCCTGGAGCAGCCGGCGCAGAGCCTGCAATTGCGGGCCACGCAAACACACAACAGCCGTCGGAGAGCCGTCTGCAGTTCAACGTGCCACGTCGCATCAGGAATCCTGGTACGCCGCGCCGGCAACGCCATACGTCGTGCAGAAGGAACTAAGTTAAGTGAAAAGCTGTTAAAAATTTTACGAACCTGCACTAAAAGACTGTCGGCGATGGAACCGCCAAAAGAAACTGAGGTTAAACTTATATCAGAACCTATGTCTGTTGAGGGAACTGTAAATCCAGACAACGGTTCGAGTGTAAATATGCATGAAAGTAGTAATGTTAAAGTGAAATATGAAGTATTGTCTCCTGACAGTAGTGTGCGAAGGGGCAATGATTCAATAATAGAGACCCCTGTAGTAAAGCAGAAAGTAGAAATTGTAAATTTATTGGATGATAGTTTCTCTGATGAATTAAAAATGAAACAGTCATCAGAGATGGTAGAGTTTAAGAAGGAGCAGTTAGATATGACTAATCAATCAGAAGTTTCATTTAGTTTTGATGATTCTGGTATTGGAGCTAGTTTTTCGTCACCTGAGTGTGATAAAAAGCCAGCTAGTGAGCAAACCAAAGATGCTGGGGCTGTTGATCTAAATGTTATATTACAAGCAATAGCTGCCAGTAATGCAAAAATGTCAGCCAGTAATGCTAGAATGACAGCTGAATTAAAGTCTGAGATTGTGACCAGCCAAACAAGTTTTAATAAGCGGTTGGAGGTAATGGACGATACCTTCAAGGCTGGTTGCAATAAGTTGAAAGAGGATCTAGACAGTTTGAACTATAAAATTGATTGCAATCATGAGGATATTAAGAAAAAGGTTGCTCAACAGTTTTCTGAAATGTATAAAACAGTTAAATCCGAAGTTGCTGAGGTTCGCAAAGACTTCCAAATGGAAGATGCGAAGCTGGAGCACAAGTTAACAGAAAAGATCGAGGCGGAATCTGAACTGTGCTCAGATAGATTTAAAGATGTTAATATAAAAGTAAACATATGTCAAGCAGAAGTAGAAGCAATCAAAACTGACACTACTCATATTGTGCAAAGAGTAGATAATGTTGAAATGAAAGTAGAAAATATCAGTACTAACATTGCTAACATTGAGAGTAAAATAGCTTCAGTAACTTCTGGTAATGGTAGTATACAACAAGTTGTAGCTGCAAACGCCGCTTTTATCGGGTGTCGGCAGTTCTTGCGGTTCGATCCAGATAAAAATATCCACCCGCTAGATTTCTGGAACGATTTTGAAGATGTGATTCCACCAACTTGGTCTGAACGAGAGAAAATCTCGTTTATTAGAAGCCATTTAGCAGGTGACGCCATGCGTTGGTCAGCTGATGTTATGTTAAAGTGTAAAACATTAGCGGAATTTAAAACAGCTTTCATTAAGGAGTATTGGTCTAGCAATAAGCAAAATGAAGTGTTGAGAGAATTTTGGAGTGGAAAACGCTTCAATGCAGGCAAGGAATCAATTAAAGAGTTTGCTAGGTCATGGATCTCACGTTTGTCACATTTGGCGGAAAAGCTGAAACCTGAAATGATAATACTGGGTCTTGAAGCCAAACTGCCATGGTATTGGCAAACTAGAATTATATCAGCCCCTAGAGACAATCTGGATCGTTTCATTGAGTATTTGGAACGTGTAGAACGTGTTGCTGCCAATGAGGAGCAAGCACGTAATAACAGGAATGCCAATAACAATAGTAGTAATTTTAGGAACGAGCAAAATGGCAATGTAAACATCAGAACAGTAGGTGTTCGCCATTCTAAGAGAGGTAGGAATTGGGGAAATAATTATCAGAACCAACAATGGCGTTCAAGGGATAATAATTTTGTTCCAAACAGAAATATGCATGTAAACAACAGTACGGAAAGTAATGCTGTGCCAGCTAACTACAATGAAACTAAAGGAAACAGTAGTATGCCGAGGCAGGAAAACTAGTTCCCGTCTATGAGGACACTGGCGCTCACCAGGCGGTTACTTTTCCTATGCCAGTAGTTAAGAGAATTGGTAAGACAGATCAGAATACTCAAACTGAACATGTGGATGAAGTGTCGGTAGCATCTAAGGATACAACAGAAATATTAGATCACTCACAGTATTTGATAGATACCGTGTTAGAGACGCTTTCTAAGTGGGAAGAGAAAGAGAAGGCGCAGCAGTGTAACAATAGGGACGAGCTACAAAATACTGAATTGTCAGGTGAAGAAGCAGAAGAAATTCATACTTATATTTACGATGAGAATGATGTGCTCTTATCTAAAGTGCCTGTGCAGGATGTTGATAATGTACTAATAGATTTAGGACAGGAGATAAGTGGGAATGTAGAGGGTAGGCTGTTTGGGGTCGATGAACCCAGTAGCTGTGACCAGTTGTCACTTGAGAAGGAAACCGACGATAATGGTGAAAGTGGTTTAGCTGTAACTAATGTTATGCCCGGTCTGGAGGCGCAGAATCGCTCAGACTACAGTAATTTGGGTCATGTTCAGCAAACTAAATGTAATGAAGTCGTGCGGTGTTTCGATTTAAAATTAATAGACCGACTGGAAAAAGCAGCTGAGAATGTAATTCAGGAAACCCCTACACACTGTGACCTAAATGTAATGAAGACAGATGTTGATCACTTTAGTTGGAGACAAATCCAAAAGGAACTATTAGATGAATTTGAGAAACCACCTGTACAACCTAGAATAAGCCACCCTATAATAATAGTGAATATGTTGGGTATCAATGTACGTTGTCTCTTAGACAGTGGAAGTGAGGTGAGTGCAATATCTCAGTCCTTCTTTGATGCATTACCTGGTAAAGATAAGCTTACAGTAATGAGGGTATCAGGACTAAGAATAATTGGTGCTACTGGCAAGGTTTCAAAAACGGTAAAGCAAGAAGCTTTACTGCCCTTTAACATTAATGGTAATTTAATTGATCATCCATGTTCAATTGTAAACAATCTCAGTATTGAGGTTTTAATTGGCATAGATTTCTTGTCAAAATATCAGAGTGTTGTTGACTTTGAAAGAAGCCAGTTAAAAATGGTCTTGCCAATAACTAGAGTAATTATAGTACCTTTTAGTGATAAACATGTAGTAACTGATCATGAAACTTGGGAGCTGCCTATACGAGTTCTGAAAAATAGGAGGTATTGGGACGAAGGTGTTAATCTTAATAACAATAAGCTGAATACAGAAGAAGAAGAAGAAGCAATTATTTTAGACAAAATAGAAACTAAATTGCAGGAAATCGATAGGATTTCAGCCAATCAAAAGGAAGAACTGAGACAGGTTCTAAAAAGGCATCACAAAGTATTTTCAGATCGACCTGGCAGATTCATAGGTAGCCAATGAATGCTGTAGGGAGGAGGTTGTTCTGTAACCTCTACACAGTGTGGCAGCTGTGCAGTCCCAGCTGTGTGAGATCTTCTTTCCCTTTCAGGTCTCACTCATTCTTCATCTTTCCTATCCCCAAAAATTTCGACCTCTTCTTTCATACTAAAATTTTCCGTTATGGTTATCTTTACAGCATTAAACCAATGAATGCTGTAGGGAGGAGGTTGTTCTTTAACCTCTACACAGTGTGGCAGCTGTGCAGTCCCAGCTGTGTGAGATCTTCTTTCCCATTTCAGGTCTCACTCATTCTTCCTCTTTCCTATCCTCAAAAATTTCTAACTCTTCTTTACAGCATTAAACCAATGAATGCTGTAGGGAGGAGGTTGTTCTGTAACCTCTACACAGTGTGGCAGCTGTGCGGTCCCAGCTGTGTGAGAGCTTCTTTCCTTTTCAGGTCTCACTCATTCTTCCTCTTTCCTGTCCTCAAAATTTTCGACCTTTTCTTTCCAAATACTAAAATTTTCCGTCATGGCTATCAAGCCATGAGTTATTTAACCATTCTATCTACCGATTAGTGACAAAAGAAAATACCTAATGTGACAAACCTAATAGTGACAAACAATAGAGAAGTATGACGTAATTAAGATACAAATGTATTTGAGTAACAATTATGTATAGTACCCTGGTAATATAATAAGTACAAAGTGTTGTTTTGTTGGAAATGGTCCACCAACAGTAATTTAAAAGGATATATGAATTCATGTACAAGCAGGATCTGAAGTGGTTGTGAAACCTAGTGTATGCATTAGAGCTAACTAGTAAATAGTAAGAACAGATTGCTTAGTGGTATGAAAAATATGCAGATAAGTTGTAAGGATAAACTCACCTGGTGTAGCAAGGAAAGGCAGTGTAATACAATTGAGCAGTGTTTGTGGTTGAGACGTGAAGGACACGTCCCTGAAGTATTTATTAGATTGGAGCTGGCCATTATTTTAGTGTAGTGTGTGACAGGATACACCTACACGTATTGAGGTTAGGAGTTGGAGGCGTGAATGCAACCATAGGTACCCTTATGGTAGATGAGACAGAGCAGCTCATGGTGTCCTATAGGTTTAAGGAATTTAGCATTACGCTCGTCCATAATTATTTGATGCAGTTTAGTGGTAGGTCTGAGAGAGACTACCTGTGGTTTCAGCGTCCGATTGAGTGGAAATGGATTGCCACGTGAGCAAACTAATCAGCTGCAATACACTATGAATATGAAATAAATGTGCTTTCCTATGCTTTAAATATTAATAGAGTGAGTGTTAAATAAGTACATACACTAGCAAAATAAATAAATAACATACTGACAGACGTGAAACATTATTTTAGCTCAGCATAAATACACTTCAAAGTAAGTAAGTACCTAATTGCAGATGTGGAACTGACAACAGCAGAGGACCAATAAGTGGATTTTGTAGTCAACTAAACGTAGTGTGTTTTGAACACTCACAACTGTACTATTACCAAAAGTTACATGTACAAAGAAGCTGAGAAAACAACCACTAATCATACTCATACTACCTCTAAGAATAAAGTAATCAAAGATGAGTCAGTTAAGTAAATAAAATGCAGATTTGTCAGGAATGTACCGAGCATTGGTTCAGTGTTCCGGCCCAGAAATAATAAATTCAGATTAAATATGATTTATGATTATATGCCTTAGGAGCATAAATTTTCTCTAAAGTGACTAAAGGCGTTTTGAGCCAATTGTTGACCGATTTTATGACAGTTGAGTAACCGTAAGAGTAAAATTGAGAAAGGTTCTGTTAACTTTGTTCCAGTAACATACTGAAGGATAAAATGTATATATCCCCATTTCATTGTGACCCACCCTTAGATAATAAGTGAACAGAGTCTGAGGCACTCTTTTTGTTTGTTCTACAGGACAAACCAGATAATGGCAGCCTGGTAGCTGCGTGAAAACGTGGAGTGACTTGGACACAACTCACAGTGACCCCTCCCCTTTCCCCCATGTAATTTAGAGAGAACGTGAAGGACGCACACCATAGCAACTTCCCCTCCTCTACCCTTGTGAATGGAAGTGTAGGACGCCAGCCAAAGCGGCTACAACCACGTGTGTAAAAACTATTTGTGAACTTTTCTTTCAGGTTTAGAAAAGACTGCTAAGAGATAATCATCTGTTTATGTGTCATGTTATTTTCTTTGAATTTGTGTATGTAAAAATTTATTTAATGTAGTTAAGATTTTCATAATTTTTCAATTTGTATGTGTTTGTTTGTCTAAGGCAATATGTATGCCAAAATATTTCATTGACTTTGCTTAAAATTTTGAGTAATGACATTGGTTAAAAGGCAGTGAACATGCCTACAATTTAAATAATTAATGTAGGTAATCAGTTTGTTTTTAATGTTTCTACAGGTTTATATTTCAATTTTGATTTTTCATAGGGAGTTAAACTGTACTCTTGCTTCCCCTTTTGTAATTAAATTTTTTTTTCATTCATTAACATTCATAAACAAAAAATTTAAGTAGAGGGTGATGTAGGGAAGCAGCCTACTCACGCTGTAGTAAATTCACATCAGTTTCCATTGTGTGCCAGCCAGTCTGCTGTAACTAGCTCTGACGTCATAAATGTTGCGCAATACCTTAAAATCAAGCAAATGAACTAAAACTTTTCTAGCAGGTCAGAAATAATACTAAATTAATGTGTGTTAAAAATCAGTTCGATAACTTCAGCCATTTCCGAGATTTGGACGTTTTTCTGGAAAAATCATTGGCGCAACAGAACAGAGCTAGAGACTTCAAAATTTATATTTAGATTCATCTTTCATAATGATTTAATAAAAACAGTACTTTGGATTTCACATATTAAGATTTTAGTAGAAATTCATGATTTTGTGGTTTTCGTCTCAAAACTGAAGGAAGCAAGATAGATTAAGTAGGGTAGTAAATAAGGCTAGGATGTTTAGATTTAAATAGGTTGGAGGTCCGCTATGATTATGAAGACGTGTAAAGTTTCCTTTTAATACCTATAAAATTATAGCGATAGCGGATCTCAACAGGGCCAGTTCAGAGCTCATCTAGTGCGTGCAGGGCAATTAAATTAATTCTCTCGCCTAAAGTATTTAACTTAGCCACGTCAAAATTTTATTATCAATACTTACCTGCGTGCTGAATGCACGTTTAAATTAAGAGCTTCTTCGGCCATCAGCCAAAGAAGCTATAAATTATTATGTAACTTGAAGTGGTGCGTTACTAGCCCAGCGGCTAGTCGAGAGAGCCGGAAAGATCAGGCGTTCCCTTCGCCGTCCGCACCGCGGCTTTATATATAAGAACACTGCGCGAGGAAGCAAGGCCCCAGTTCTCTCCAGACGCTGAATGACACGCCATCTGTGTCGGTAGTCGCGTCGCATCAGTGTATCTGCTACAAACAGCCTCGGGTGCCGTATTAAGTTACTAGAGATATGCGGAACCATGAAAACATTTCATGTGAAGTGTTAATTCTGGGATGATTTTCATTATCTAGCTTCAGTTTGCGTACTGTAGTATTTTCACGTGCCGTCGCGGGACAGACATTCTACCAAATATTTAGCGTGGCGTTTGATGAAGTATTTTCATCAAATTATGGCGAGCATTCTTTTTAACAATTAATTCGGACATTTATAGTTGCATCAGCGCATTAGACTCTGAACTGCTCTGTTAGTTAGGTTGTAGGGATACTTGTGGTTTTTATCAGTGAATTTCAGAATATACTCAACTATTTTGGAAAACCGTTTTTGATTAGAAATCCCGGACAATCTCCTAATTCCTCAGAGCTATAAGCTGCAGCTATAAGAACATTCTCAGGTAAAGTGGGCACTAGGATATCTATTTACTGGCTCCAAGTTTTATTAAATCACTTTCTGGGGGCCACGGAGTAAATAGAGAGCCAGTGTTGAGAACGGCAAAAGACAGCATTAACAACATTCAAAAAGCTAGAACTAATTCAACACGCAAGCGTTTATCAGATTTTAGTTTACTTTTTACAAACTTATACATCCGCCGCCCCACAAACCGACTTCGCTAGCGATGCTTCACTGACAAATTACGTTCTCATTTGCCGAGACGATAGTTAGCATAGCCTTCATCTACGTCATTTGCTACGACCTAGCAAGGCGCCATTATCAATTGCTATTTATCTTGTGATGCATGTACCGTCAGACCGATGTTCACCAATTATGGATTAAAGTTAAGTATTCCCGAAGCTATGTACTTTTTTTACTAGACTCAACTCCTTTAACTGTTCCAGACCTCACGCCAGCCTGCGTGAGCTTAACGCGTGCCTTTCGGCTACCCGTCATTGTGGGTTGGCTGTCTTGCCAGTCCACAACAGGTTTGATGAACCCTCTGCCAGGCACTCAAATGTGACTTGCAGAGTATCCATGTAGATGTAGATGTAGAATGGCAGCACAACTGGTTGAATCACCAAACTGACGTACAAATTTGCAGGCAGGGTGCATGGAATTACCACGAGAGTGCTCCTGCTGTCATACGAAACCTCAATCCAGACCATGACTCCAGGTGTAAGTGTAGTGATCTAGCACAAAGGCACTTTGGTTGCAGGCCCTCAATTGGCCTCCATCTAACCAACACACGGCCATCACTGGCAGCGAGGTGTAACCAGCTTTCATCACAAAGGACAAGAGACCTCCACCATGCCCTCAAATGAACTCTCGCTTGACACCACTGAAGTTGCAAAGGGCGCTGGTTTGGGATCAGTTTATTGCACGCTACAGGGCGTCTTGTTCTAAGCCGTTCTTGACGTAACCGATTTGTAGCAGTTCGTTGTGTCACTTTGGTACCAACTGCTGCTCAAATTGCTGCTGTAGATGCAGTACGATGCGTCAGAGGCATGCACCACACGCGATGATGATGTTTGGTTTGTGGGGCTCTCCACTGCGCGGTCATCAGCTCCCGCACAAAGCCCCAATATTTAAGTAGTCAAATCTAGCCACTTGCACGACTGACGGTGAAATAATAAGAACAACACAAACACCCAGTCCCCGGGCAGATAAAATCCCAAGACCGGCCGGAAATCGAACCCAGGACTCCGTGATCCAGAGGTAGCAACGCTAGCCACTAGACCACGAGTTGTTGGACCGCAAACACGATGGTCTTCCCTCTCGGTAGTCATGTCGTCATCCTGAGCCCGGTTTTCTTGCGACAGTACATTCTCGTGAGCACAGCTGCCAGAAATCATGTACAGTGGCTACATTCCTGCCAAGTGTTTCTGCAGTATCGCAGAAGGAACATCCAGCTTCTCGTAGCCCTATGACACGACCTCGTTCAGACTCAGTGATGTGTTGATAATGACGTCTACGTGGCCTTAAAGGCATTCTTGGCTGACATCAACTCACCACGTCCAATCTCAAAGGTCACTAACGCTCACAACCATCACAGCGTGTTATGGCTCTGAGCACTACGGGACTTAACATCTGAGGTCATCAGTCCCCTAGACTTAGAACTACTTAAACCTAACTAACGTAAGGACATCACACACATCCATGCCCGAGGCAGGATTCGAACCTGCGACCGTAGCTGCAGCGTGGTTTCGGACCGAAGCGCCTAGAACCGCTCGGCCACCGCGGCCGGCACAGCGTGTTAAGCCTGATTTGCATCTTCATAGTGGCGCTACTAGTGCCACTATTATGCGACTGACACGAAATTTGAATAGACATCATCTATCAGATGCTGAAACACCTAGCAGCTTTTATTTATGTCGCTCAACACCATCTTAATAACGAGCGGCTTAAATCCTTCAAGACGACGACCACAAGAAATGCAATTACTGTCAGCAACAAACATAAAAAGGACGAAATACACTACTGGCCATTAAAATTGCTACACCAAGAAGAAATGCATTATTCATTGGACAAATATATTATATCAGAACTGACATGTGATTACATTTTCACGCAATTTGGGTGCATAGATCCTGAGAATCAGTACCCAGAACAACCACCTCTGGCCGTAATAACGGCCTTGATACTCCTGGGCATTGAGTCAAACAGAGCTACGATGGAATGTACAGGTACAGCTGCCCATGCAGCTTCAACACGGTATCACAGTTCATCAAGAGTAGTGACTGGCGTATTGTGATGAACCAGCTGCTTGGCCACCATTGACCAGACGTTTTCAATTGGTGAGAGATCTGGAGAATGTGCTGGCCAGGGCAGCAGTCGAACATTTGCTGTATCCAGAAAGACCCGTACAGGACCTGCAACATGCGGTCGTGCATCATCCTGCTCAAACGTAGGGTTTCGCAGGGATCGAATGAAGAGTGGAGCCACGGGTCGTAACACATCTGAAATGTAACTTCCACTTTTAAAAGTTCCGTCATTGCGAACAAGAGGTGACCGAGACGTGTAACTAATGGCACCCCATACCATTACGCCCGGTGATACACCAATATGACGATGACGAATATACGCTTCCAATGTGCGTTCACCGCGATGTCGCCAAACACGGATGCGACCATCATGATGCTGTAAACAGAACCTGGATTCATCCGAAAAAATGACGTTTTGCCATTCGTGCACCCAGGTCCGTCGTTGAGTACACGACCGCAGGCGCTCCAGTCTGTGATGCAGCGTCAAGAGTAACCACAGCTATGGTCTCCGAGCTGATAGTCCATGCTGCTGCAAACATCGTCGAACTGTTCGTGCAGATGGTTGTTGTCTTCCCAAAACGTCCCCATCTGTTGGCTCAGGGATCAAGACGTGGCTGCACGATCCGTTACAGCGATGCGGATAAGAAGCCTGTCATCTCGACTGCTAGTGATACGAGGTCGTTGGGATTCAGCACGGCGTTCCGTATTATCCTCCTGAACCCAGAGATTCCATATTCTGCTAAGAGTCATTGGATCTCGACCAACGCGAGCAGCAATGTCGCGATACGATAAACCGCAATCGCGATGGGCTACAATCCGACCTTTATCAAAGTGGGAAACGTGATGGTACCCATTTCTCCTCCTTACACGAGGCATCACAACAACGTTTCACCAGGCAACGCCGGTCAAGTGCTGTCTGTGTATGAGAAATCGGTTGGAAACTTTCATCGTGTCAGCACGTTGTAGGTGTCGCCACCGGCGCCAGCCTCGTGTGAATGCTCTGAAAAGCTAATCATTTGCATATCACAGCATCTTCTTCCTGTCGGTTAAATTTCGCGTCTGTAGCACGTCATCTTCGTGGTGTAGCAATTTTAATGGCCAGTAGTGTATTTCTTTCACCTACTTAAATGAAACTAACCGCCAGAATTAGAGAGTTTTAGGTTTGGCAACTTAAAATACGACAATAAGAGTAACATGATTAAAGACAACCAATACTCGAAAAATAACACGCACGCATTCCTCCAGAATGAACTGAACAAAAAATACACAATTGGAATCGAATACTTCGCTTAAAGCTCTAGCTCAATCGAAGACAGCAATATCTGACACGCCCCTCTTCCACCCTGTCCCACACAACCATAGTAATTAGCCAAGCAGAAGGCCTGCGTTCGAACAGCGGCGAATTGCTGCCGACTAGTCGTCAGGTGGTCGGCGTTTGTCAGCCGGTGGCGGTTAGCGCGTTTCTCCCCGAGCGCGTGTGTAGGAGGGGCGGCAAGGCGTGCTGCCGCCTCCTCCGCCGCCCACGCGGGCAGCCACCGAGGAGTTGCGCCGGACGCGGACGACAGGTGCTCGAGGAAAACACGCCGACCGGCCTCGGCGTGGCGTATTGATTAGCAGGCCGGCGGGGCGCGGCCTGGCCCACGTCGGAACGCGTTGTGCGTGCACGCCGCAGCCGCCGCCGCCGCAGCCACGGCCTAGGTTAGGGAGCACGCCCTGGCGGCCCGGCCCTCCACAGCGTCCTCCGGTAGCAGACGCCACCAGCTGGCGGGCGGCGTGGCGGTGGCGAGGCGGCGGCAGCGGCAGCGGCGGCGGCGACGGTCTGCGCTGACGTTGGAGCGCGTCGCCTAGCAACGGGCACGGGGCGCGGGCGCGGGCGCGGCCGGCGGCTGGCCGCGCGAGGCTCCAGTAGACGCCGAGCGGCGCCCACGGCTGCCACGTCGCGCGCAGACATGGACGCGTCCAGCCGCCTCTACGACGAGATAGACGCCATGGACTTCAGCAGGTAGGAGCCGCCCACCTCGCGCTCGCCGGATCACTCGTTCGCCTACTTCGAGGCTATTGTTCACCGGCCCCACAACCCATACGAAGCTGGATTGACTGACCGGTGCGAGAAGACTGAAATCACAGCGTCGCGAGATTCCCCGCGGATTTATTTAGTTTTCTCAACAAGCGCTCTTGGTCGGGGTACACAGTCGTGTAGAATTTTTTGAATGACATCACATTCGCCGTTGAGCGCAGGAGTTATTTATTTCACAATTGCAGTTTCGCCCTTTGGGCTATTTTCAAGTGGTACTGCAAAAGATTTCGCTTCTGCACATGCCAGACTTTAAAATCCTCCGACATGTATATATGGCCATCGTCAGAAATAGGCCTTCGCACTGTAGAAATACAGTACATCACACAAGTACGAAGCTCTCGTCTGATGTTACTGTATTTCTACAGTGGAAAGGCGTATTTCTAACGACGGCCATATATACATATCGGAGGATTTTAAAGTCCAACATGCGACGAAGAAAAATCTTTGCAATACCACTTGAAAATGGCATAAAGACCGAAATTGCAATAGCGAAATTAGTTTCTACGCGAATATTATGTCCCTTAAAAGAATAAAATAAAATAAATATTTAAAAAAACCTGAAAATGGTTGTGTGTAGCGAAGAGTCTTACTCTCAAAAGTTCTGAAGGAAGGAAGGGAAATTAGAGGATAAAATGCCATCGCCGACGAGGTCATACGACTACGAAGACTATTTCAGTCATTGCTCATTACATTATCTTGTAGCTATACCGATTTATACTCCCTAGTCATTATAAATAGTCCTAAATATCGCCTAACCAATGACTGCATTACAGCATTTTGGGAGTCAACATTTGATTGAGGCTCCTATAGAAAACTCAAGTAGGAGCCTCAATGAAATGTTAACTCCAAGAACGTTTCGATGTAGCCATCGGTCAGGCGATATTTATGGGCTATTGAGAATGACTATAAACTGGAAATCGGTACGGCTCTAAATAATTTGGTGAGCATTTAATGAAATTATATAGTGAGAAATGACGGCCTCAATCGGCCACGTGGAAAATGTAAGGTAACTGGAGACGGAGCAGATCACATTGAAGAAGGATGAGGAACGATATCAGCCGTCTCCTTTCAAAGAAACCAACCCAGTAGGACCTGTTAGCCTTAAGAGGTTTAGAAAAAGCCCGAAAAATATGACTTTTGATAGCCGAAATACCAAAATATCCGACAGCCGATATTCCAATACGGTCAAAACAAATAATATTACCTGGAACACACATCTCGCGTGATAACAGAAACACAAAAAAAAGAACAGTTCACACGAAATGAGTATGGGACACCGCGCGCAATCTGCCTCACATCGTACGTGTGTTTCTTTGTTCTAAGAGATGTATGTTCCCCCGAGCGTCTAACAATAACCAACATACAAAGTACTGACGCTGGAATACAATTCTGCTCCACAACCCACAACCCATTGTCGTAATAAATATTGAATTACGCACGTTTTCGCAAAAAATTAGTTGCCACGAACATATCAAGCAGTTCCACTCTCTGTCTTATAAAAGACGCGACGGCGGTATTATTATTATTTAAAATCTTAAATGACAGATTCTATTTACTATCATAAAAATAATGAATGCTGTTAATTGTAGTGATGTTTTGACAAACAGCCTCATTAGTATTTTTATTGTAGGTCGTCTGACACACAAGAACCACTGTATTACAATCAATTATTGTTCGAATTATAATCATACCGTCAATTGTAACAAAATTATAACATAAGAAAATGCGTGGCAAAATTTCGTGATGTTATGTGGAAAATTTCCTGTTAATTTAAACTGATAATTACATGATAATTCCTCCGTTTTCATTCACCTTAGCTTCACCCATCCATACGTTTCCAGTAGATTGTCATTGCACTGAACTATCTTCAGTAACGAGCCAAGGTCCTATCGAGGGAACTAGCTTAGAAATCTACTTTAGCAACTAATAATATAATTTGGTTCAAATGGCTCTGAGCACTATGGGACTCAACATCTGAGGTCATCAGTCCCCTAGAACTTAGAACTACTTAAACCTAACTAACCTAAGGACATCACACACATCCATGCCCGAGGCAGGATTCGAACCTGCGACCGTAGCGGTCGCGCGGCTCCAGACTGTAGCGCCAGAACCGCTCGGCCACTCCGGCCGGCAGTAATATAATTTAAAAAAGGGAACAATGAACTGACTTTCTCACATTACACTTCTTTTATAGGATTTCAACTAGCTAAGAACAGCTACTGTAACTGTTATAAGAAGTCATACTGTTTCACATCATTCAGTTCATAAACGTTTGTAATCTTTCCCAAAGTATTGTTTCTGTTTTTGAGTCGTCTTCCACTTTCAAATGTTTATTTTCATAATATTCCCCACACATAAACCATGTCATTTAAAATTAAAAGTCAATCTATAAAGTTTCACTTCTGTCTCTTCGTCGTCAGGAGAAACAATTCGACTGCTCGATTGCGCCCCTATAGTTATGGGCATGATTCTCAGAGTCTTGAGTTTCAACTTTCAATTATATGTTGCTTTTGTACCGAAAACTTTTTATTAACGCTTGCCGTTGGGAAATATGTGGCCAGCAGTTTCACATTTCTTTTATTCGTTTCAGTTGCGGCTTACCAACTCTTATTTTATTCTTTTGTTTTTACTGCATTGTAATGTACTATTTGTGGCTTTGTCATCACGGACATGCCAATGGTTTAATCTGGAAATGATGAAGCGAGTATTTGTTGAAGGAGCTACGTCAACTTTATATGAAGCTATTGAGAGAAAACAATGAATATTTGTATGAGGGTGGTCGTCAGTGGACTTGGACTGGCAACCTTCCACGCGTCAGTTATGAGCTTCCAGTGTCTGTCAGCGACAATACTACAGACACGAACCTAAAAGACGTCACTTTCTGCCTCGCGAATTCTACAAAATGTCCTCTCTTCTGAGACCCAGCACTCACTCACCACATTAGAAGTTTCCAATCAGTCTTGTGTTAGACCTGCCGTGATTGTACAGCATAATAGCACTATAACAACAAATTGAATTCTGTAAACAGTCATCGTCCAAAACATTTATTTTTACACGCAAAGCGTCCCGAACCTAAATATCTCACGTTCAGCTATATGTCTTCTATGTCACAATGTTTTGTTCTTGTGGGAGCTTCATTGTTATGGAGTTGGTTCAAAATGTGCAAATGTGTGTGAATTCCTAAAGGGACCAAACTGCTGAGGCCATCGGCCCCTAGACTTACACACTACTTACAGTAACTTATGCTAAGAACAACACACACAGCCATGCCCGAAGGAGGACTCGAGCCCCCGGTGGGAGGGGCCGCGCTGTTCGTGACATGGCACCTCCAACCTGGAGGCCACTCCACGCGGCTGTGGAGTTGGTCAACGAATACTAAAATTCCGAGATGAACTAACAAAGCAAAAAATCTCTCTTGCCATTTTAACGTTTCTGTTAGAATAGTGTGTAAATACCAATTGTCCAATGCAAGAAATTTAATGTCCTCAATCTCGAGCTCATCGGCGGTGAAGGATTAGCTCGGACTGGTCAAGGATACGGAAAGCAACACGTCTTTACTTTATTTAAGGAATCATGCAGACGCTCGTCATAAGTGAACTGAGAAAATCCCTGACACTACGTGAGGATCGTCAGATGCTTCTTCCGAATGCGAAGCTAGTGTTTCGCCACCTGTGGGCTAAGAGAGATGTCCAATACCTCAACTTCAGTCATTCAGTATCACAATTTTTCTGGGCAATGATTATATTATCATCGAGCTATCGTGACTGTAAGACAGAGCAAAATGAAAAGATGTAGCCAACATATACAAACAAACAGCGTCCAGACAGGTCCTGAAGGCTCAACTGTACCGACCGGCCGCCGTGCCATCCTCGTCCTTAGGCGTCACCGGATGCTGGTACGGAGGAGCATGTGGTCAGCACACCGCTCTCCCGGCCTTTCTCAGTTTCCTTGACTGGTGTCGCTACTTCTCAATCAGGTAGCTCCTCAATTGGCCTCACCAGGGCTGAGTGCACCCCACTTGCCAACAGCACTCGGCAGACCCGCAAGTGACTCGTCCATGTTCTAGCCAAGCCCTACCTGACTGGAACGGGTGTCACCACTGCATTTAGTGCACGTGTACTTCATAGACAGAATTGTCGGAAGTGGCTTCTAACTGCGGCAGGTTCAACAGTGAAGGACAGACGTCAATAATACTAGAGTATCTGAACGTTTTCTGAAGGGCTCTTGAACAGTGGAAGAGGCGTCCATCTTAAACTTCACTTTCCTGATGCCCTCATCATTAACACGTTGGCTGCCGCACACTTGGTCATAGACGTCTCACCGCCAAACCAGGCTAGGCTCTGCTGTGGCCGCCAGCAGCCACACGGCGGTCAACGTGCTGACGTACCGCGTCAGTCCAAATAGTTTAGATACTGGATTAATTTTAGAAATAGAGAAAAGTTAAAATGGTGGTTTTAATGCCTCAGGTGTCCTACATAGTCTCCCTCACTTGATTACAACGTACAGAACGTTCATACAACCATGTGAAGCCGTCATAAAATTCCTTCACATGAAATTACATGGTTTCAGGGACATTTTCATGTCCCAAACATGTATGATGTCTATACACAGACTGAAGTGATGACTGAAAATCTGAACCTAGGGGGCGATCAGAAGCTGAGTCTTCAACTCGATAGGCAGATGCACTGACCACTACGCCACCTTGACACAGAGGCTCCGTAGCATTGCAAGGACTACCCTGTATGTCCAAATCCACTTCATATATATGAAGATCGGCAGTAAAGCCGCGAGTAATGAGTATAATGGGCAGGAGCACTATGAATATAGTGCGGGTCAATAATTTCGAATGTGGGTATCACGGGAGGCGTGCCAGAGATAAGTCCCTGCAGTCGCACTATCCTCTGTGTCTTCGGTGGCTCAGATGGATAGCCGGCACGGCAGCTCAGCCTTTTCGGTCAGAGGGTTAACTGACCTCTGTAATAAAAATACTGAGTTAATGGATCAACGACGAACTGAAACGGGTGTCTTACGACGTCCGCCCCGAGCACATTCAACGAACAAAAGCAAACAAAATGAGAATAAAAAAATAAATAAATAAAATAAAAGATGGATAGAGCGTCTGCCATGTAAGCAGGAGATCCCGGGTTCAAGTCCCGATCGGGGCACACATTTTCAACTTTCCCCGTTGACTTATATCACGGTCTGTATGCAGCTAAGGGTATTAATTTCATTGTAATTTCAAAGCCACTTTGCCAGGGTAGCGTAATGGTTAGCGAATCTTCCAAGTGAGCGGGACATCTGGGAATCGAATTCTGGCCTTGGAACAAACTTTCATTCTCCGCTTCAGTCTGCATATAGACATCATACATGTTTGAGATTTTGAAAGGTATCTGGAACCAAGAGGTTTCATTTGATAGAAGCACCTATGCCTTGGTTTGATGCAGGATCCCCCGTATCGTTCGATGCTGAGGTGCTGTTTCAGTGCAGTTGGAGAGCCTCTGCAATACTGTTAGAGTTTAGGGGCGATACCAAGTAGGCTGAGGCGTGAATGGGAATTTGGATTGACGAGGAAGGCGTGCCAGAGTATTCCGTGCAGTTATGCGACGCGGCTGTGCCAGGGTAGCGCAGTGACCAGCGCATTTGCATAGTGTGCGAGAGGCCCATGTTCGAATCCCGTCCTTGGTACAAATTTCCATTTGTCGCTTCACTCTGCTTATAGACATCAGAAAATTTCTTCTTTGGGATGTTGCTCAACTCGCACATGACAATAGCTTCAGTGTCGGCTATGTCGTCCAAACCGTTGACCCTTCGAGTGAATTTCTGCGCTTTGTCGATTTGTAGCAGGTTCGTACTGACAACACCAACTCTCGTCACCCAAGATGATTTTTCTACAAAAGATTTGCACTTCAATCAAGTCATGGCAGGTCTCGACTTGTCGTTTTTATTCGTGAGTCAAGGCATACGGCGCAACCTTTGCTTACACTTTTGTCTTCTTCGAAACATCCTAGAGAATGTTTTGAACACTTGCTTTAGAAATGTTACTCAGTTTCGATTTGTGGCATAAGACCGATTACATATAACGACTGCATTTTCACTATTTAACACTGCCTGCTCACAACTGACAGGCCGAATACACGTCCGTCGTTTATAGCTGTTAATTCAAGCGACGTCACTTACACGCCAGGACTAAAATCTGTCTCGGAGATTTTTGGACGGACAGAGTATTTCTCTTAGAGACATACTTTCGCTTAAAAACTACACTATTTTTTCTAGGATGATTACTACAGCAGAAAATAATGAGTATGTGGACTTCAGAAATATTTATAGCAATTGTTACGACTCATTAGGTACTGTAACTTCAATCTGAAATTACAAAGAGTGTGTTATCTGTCATTTTTCAATAATATCTGACATTTCGCTGTGTTATTTGAACCTATAAACGCCTGAGCTGGCTTTCAGAAAGTTGAGCTTCGTCAAAAGGAGGCATAGTGCCGAGTTAGCAACGGCTGCCTGCAGGAACGAACCAATAATATCGAAATCTTTGCATGAAGGTATTTTTTGTCCAGTTGAAGTTTTATGAAAATTATCTCCTGATCAGAATTGGTCAGTACTGGAAATACAATAGTTACGTTTCTCTTCAACCTTTTGATTGCTTTGATACTGCACTTCATCCTTCCCTGTTACGTTCAAATCGTTTCATCTGCGTGTCACTACCATACACATTTGCAGCTGAGCCTTCTTTCTTGTTGTGAGGATCTTCCGTAGACTTCTTTTCTTTTCTTTCATTTTAGGATTTCTCCATTTCGTACCTCACTTGTCCAGTTAATTTTTAACGTTCTTCGACAGCATCAAAACTTGAAGTGTTTCCAGTTTCTTCCCATCCCTATATCCAGAGGTCCACGTTTCACTCCCATACACAGATCTGCTCCAGATATAGCACCTTCAGGAACTCTCTTCTCATTTCCATATCAATGCCTGATACCTTTTGCCCAGTTTATCCATTATTACTCTCTTCGCATATGCCAATCGTCATCTGATACCATATTCCAGTTGGCAATATCGTATAAACCTATTTCCTAGGTAGGAAAATCCTTTCACTTCTTTCAGGTTTTGATGTTAAGCAAGCATATTTTCTCCATTCTACTACTTTCATCACTTTCGTCTTTGCTTTTCTTTTTAAAATCACTGTCTGATCAAACGCATCCAGACATCTTTACATAATGCGGAATTCACCACTAGGCATTACGAGAGGCCAGTGTAAAAGGAGACGGGGAGTACTGTGTTGTCGGCGAAGAAGCTGTAACAGCAGAATGAGTGGGTGAGGAGAGGTCAGTGACTTCGAACGTGGAACAGTCAGTGAGAGACAGCCGAGTAACAGATCCGTGAGGGACACTTCAGACCTGCTGTGGCTGACCAAGTCGACTTCCAGTGACGCGAGTGTGAAGCTGAAACGCGAAGGAACAACCGTGTCTGAACCAAGACCAGGGACACCGCACGTGCTGACGGACAGCAGCCATCGAACATAATGGAGGGTGGTTGTATAAAACTAGCGGAAGGAATGACTACCAGTAGTCCATCAAACACAATGATTGTCGATAGGGAGTTAAAATGAATGGGTACAGTGAACGAGCAGTTCCTCATCAGCCACATACCGGGTGATCAAAAAGTCAGTACAAATTTGAAAACTGAATAAATCACGGAATAATGTAGATAGAGAGGTACAAATTGACATACATGCTTGGAATGACATGGGGTTTTATTAGAACCAAAAAAATACGAAAGTTCAAAAAATGTCCGACAGATGCCGCTTCATCTGATCAGAATAGCAGTAATTAGCATAACAAACCAAGACAAAGCAAAGATGATGTTCTTTACAGGAAATGCTCAATATGTCCACCATCATTCCTCAACAATAACTGTAGTCGAGGAATAATGTTGTGAACAGCACTGTAAAGCATGTCCGGAGTTATGGTGAGGCATTGGCGTCGGATGTTGTCTTTCAGCATCCCTAGAGATGTCGGTCGATCACGATACACACTTCAGGTAACCCCAAAGACAATAATCGCACGCACTGAGGTCTGGGGACCTGGGAGACTAAGCATGACGAAAGTGGCGGGTGAGCACACGATCATCACCAAACGACGCGCGCAAGAGATCTTTCACGCGTCTAGCAATATGGGGTGGAGCGCCATCCTGCATAAACATCGTACGTTCCAGCAGGTGTTTATCAGCCAGGCTGGGATTGATGCGATTCTGTAACATATCGGCGTATCTCTCACCGGCACCACGGTAACAGTTACAAAACCAGAATCACGCATTTCCTCGAAGAAAAAAGGTCTGATAACGGTAGATGTGGTAAATCCAACCCATACCGTGACTTTCTCGTCGTGCAGTGGAGTTTCCACGACAGTTCTAGGATTTTCGGTAGCCCAAATTCTGCAGTTGTGGGCGTTGACAGACCCTCGGAGCGTGAAATGAGCTTCGTCGGTCCACAACACGTTACTCAACCAATCGTCATCTTCCGCCATCTTTTGAAACGCCCACACCGCAAATGCCCTCCGCTTCACTAAATCGCCAGGTAACAACAGTTCATGATGCCGATGGATTTTGTACGGATAGCATCGGAGGGTACGCCTAAGTGGCAATCAAACAGTAGTGTATGGAATACCGGTGCGACGTGCGACTGCACGAGCGCTGACTTCCTGAACTGTCTCAGGAGCATTACGCCTTGTGCTCGGTCGGTCACTACGGGGTCTATCGTCCAAACAACCCGTGGCTTCGGACTTCGAAATCATTCTCGCCACAGCTGAATTTGTCAACGGAACTTTACCCGTTACAATGCCCTTCCTATGGCGGTAGGATCGTAACGCTGAACTAGCACATTCCCCATTCTGATAATACAGCTTCACTTTCAGGTAACGTCAACATGCTGCGACTGCTGTCGCATCTCATTCTCTCTCTCATTACAGCTCCTTTTATACACGATTGTCATGCGCAGTCACTGGTGTTTTGCTGTCCAGCGCCATCTGTCGGACATTTTGTGAACTTTGTTTTTTTTTTTGTTCTAATAAAACCCCATGTCATTCCAAGCATGTGTGTCAATTTTTACCTCTCTATCTACATTATTCCGTGGTTTATTAAGTTTTCAAATTTATATTGACTTTTTGATCACGCGGTTCTTCTGTAGATGGAACTGAGTGTCACTTGAGGCGGTACAAAGAGCGACGCTAATGGACTTGGATGACCGGGAGCGATTGGCTTGGCGTGACGAATCACTCTATACCCTGCGCCAATTCGATTGAAGGATTTGGGTTTAGAGAATGCCTTGAGAGCTTTACTTGCTATTATGTGCAGATCCTACAGCGAAGTACGCAGGACGTCATGTTACGGTATGGGAGAATTTTTTGTGGTTACGGCGTGATCCCCGTATTTTTAGATTTCCAGAAGGCTTTCGACACTGTTCCTCACAAGCGTCTTCTAACCAAACTGCGTGCCTACGGAGCACTGCCTCAGCTGTGCGACTGCCAGAAAAGTCGCAGTTCGTAGTAACAGACGGAAAGTTATCGAGTAAAACAGAAGTAATATCCGGCGTTCCCCAGGGGAGTGTTATAGCCCCTCTATTGTTCCTGATCTATATTAACGACATAGGAGACAATCTGAGTACCTGTCATTTACCGTCTTGTAAAGTCATCAGATGATCAAAACGACTTGCAAAACGATTTAGATAAGATATCTGTATGGTGCGGAAAGTGACAATTGACCTTGATTTAAGAGAAGTGTGTAGTTATTCACATGAGTACTAAAAGAAATCAGGTAAATTTCGATTACGCGATAAGTCACACAAATCTGAAGGCTGTAAATTCAGCTAAATACTTACGGATTACAATTACAAATAACCTAAATTGGAACGATCACTTAGATAATATTGTGGGTAGAGCAAAGCAAAGACTGCGATTCATTGGCAGAACAATTAGAAGGTGCAACAGGTCTACTAAAGAGACTGGTTACACCACGCTTGTCCGCCCTATTCTGGAGTATTGCTGTACGGTGTGGGATCGGCATCAGGCGGGACTGAAGGATTGCACCGAAAAAGTACAAAGAAGTGCAGCTCGTTTTGTACTATCGCGAAATAGGGGAGATAGTGTCACAGACATGATACATGAATTGGAGTGGCAATCATTAAAACAAAGGCGTTTTTCGTTGCGACAGGGTCTTCTCATGAAATTTCAATCACCAGTTTTCTCCTCCGACTGCGAAAACATTCTGTAGCTACCCGCCTACATAGGGAGAAATGATCATCACGATCAAATAAGAGAATTCAGGGATCACACAGAAAAATTTAAGTTCTCGTTTTACCCGCGTGCCGTTCGAGAGTGGAACGGTAGAGAGACAGGTTGAAGGTGGTTCATTGAACACTCTACCAGGCACTTTATTGTGAATAGGAGAGTAATCAGGTAGATGTAGATATGGATGTAGATGAAGAAAATGCTAAATGTGGTAGGATATGAACACATTTTACACCATTGCAAACTGCATAAAATAGTGGAACAGTTCGGAGACGATGATAGTATCAGTGTGATACAAAGCAGCATCTGCCAGGCGATGGTTTGTGGACAATAGTATCCTGAAATTGACTAGCTCGCCCAGAGTCCCAACCTGAGCCAAATGGAATATTTTTGGGGTGAGTCCTAAGGTAAACTTAGTTCCAGATCACAGCGTCCAACATCGCTACTTTCCTGGTATCTGCTCTCGAGGATGAATGGGTTGTCATTCGTCCACAGACATTCAGGCACCTCGCCGAAAGCACACAGCAGAGTTCACGCCGCCAGAAAGGCAAGGAAGGACACATATTAGTGTCCAGTAACAAGTGCTCACATACTTCTGACCGGATAGTGTATTATATGTGAAGTCTGTTGTCCATCCTTTCAAATAGTGTGCTAAGTCCCCCTCACATCCGGTCGGAGGGGCTACAACGTCTGCGAAAATTTGCATTGTCTTCTGCTCCCTTTCAAGTTTCGTTCCTCTCTCGGAATTTACATCCACTCCCCTTCACTGTTTTTTCGGTCTACAAACTGAACAGCATTGACGATAAGATGCAGCCTTCTCTTACCCCCTTCTCAACCCGAACTTGTGTTTCTCGGCTTTCCGTTTTTGTTACCTCCGCAAGTTTTTTTTGGTGGTGTTATAGATATTTGTATGGTATTTGTTTGACCTCTATCTACAAAACTATTTATCTAATTAGATTGCTATTCAATATATCACAGTTGCATGTAACTTGTTATGTTAATACGGGGTTATCGATATATATCACTATTTCTTAATTTACATCTTATCACTACAAACAACACAAAAATATAATATTTCGTAATCTTGTGCTGAGGATGTTAATAATTTACGATCATTTTTCACTGGAGTAAGTTTTACGGTTTCATTTTTGGAACAAATAAATTAAACAGGCAGCAGATTAACACCGCACCCAAGTAACCAGTTATAAAAGGACTGAAAAGGATTCCTTTTTCTGGTAGCAGTTGCAGGTTTGCACCTGTGGAGTTGCTGGTATGCACCTGTGGAGTTAATCGAGTATTGCGGTTGATGTGACTCGGTGATCTCACATGTCGGAATTTAGAGTTAAATGTTCGATTGCCGAAAGTATGTTGCGATGCGGACATACATCGTCTGTCCAAAAACTTCAGTGGCTGACATTAGCCCTGGCGTATAAGAGACATCGGTGCAGTTACTACGGTGGCAGCTTCAACTAAAAACTGTAAACAAAAGATGTGCATTCGACCAGTCAGTTGCGAGTAGGCAGTATTAAGTAACGGACGTGTGAAAGTAGTAGAACAGTTGTGTAGCAAAAAACAAAAAAATGTTCAGATGTGTGTGAATTCCTAAGGGAACAAACTGCTGAGGTCATCGGTCCCTAGACTTACACACTGCTTAAACTAACTTAACGCTAAGGACAACACTGACACCCATGCTCGAGGGAAGACACGAACCTCCGGCAGGAGGGGCCGCACGATTAGTGACACGGCGCCTCTAACCTCACGGCCGCAAAAAACACAGGAGCAACAGCTCCAAATCAGTGTTCAAGACATTCTGCAGCTTAAAAGCATCCAAAAAATTACTAGAGTATTTTAAGAAGAGAAAAGTGGGTGCAAAGTTTACCTAGCACACCTTAACTCCCGTCACGCCCAAAAACAATGACACTCCGGCACCTGCCTCAACTTTATTGAAATGCAAAACTCGAACAGTTCTTCTCAGAAAAGAAAATAAGAAATCGTGTGTGATGAGACTTGTTGTTGTTAGTACGAACCTACCACAAAACGACAAAGAGCATAAAGTGACGTGAAGAGTCAAAGCTTTGACGACATAAGCAACTTCCAAACCAATATTACGCGCAAGTCGAACATCCCCAAGAAGAAGTTTTCTGACAGTTCCATGTGATTGTACGAACGTTCTGTACCTTGTAGTCAAGTGGGGGCAGACTATGTAGAATACCCGAACCATTAAAACCATCATCGTACCTTTTCTCTATTTTTTTTATTACTCTAATCTCGAAATTTTTTGGGATGACAGGTTAGAATTTTGGCTGTCGGGCAAGATTCGTGACACTTGCTGATAGAGGAATTCTCAATTAAATGGTTGCCTCACAAAATTGGTCCTGCAGACTGGCGCAGAAAGAACATCCGAGCAGAAAGGTATTGTAGATTATTTGTCGTCCTTATAGTATCGTCAATGGAGGTTGCACAGCTAGCAAACGTTGGACATAAACTTAAATTCCGATTCCGTTTACGTGTTAGTAGCTTTTGCATCTCTTTTTCCATTGTCATATATTTGATTATGTTGAATGTAAGTCACTGCAGCTTTACAAATGAAAAAGTGACTACTTGTTGCAGCATTCCTCAATCATCAATGCGTAACGCTACAAGTACTGTATGAATGTGTGTACATACAATTACCCTTCTTTACGTGTACCTCACATATTAATTCCCGTGACTTTCTTCGAACTATTTTTTTATAAAACTGTAGGGAATCTTCACGTTAAGATAATCACAAGAGTAGTCTAAGAGACTTTCTTCAGCACGTTTTGAACATGTATAGCTTTCCGGGAACTGAAAAGTAACGTGAGTTCGGAGAACTGAATACACTCTCTCTCTCTCTCTCTCTCTCTCTACACACACACACACACACACACACACACACACACACACATACATACACACATGCAAAAGTAGCCAATAGTTTAGTAACGTCATTGTTTCATAAAGAGAGGACTTAAAATTCCAATAACAACATCGCATTACATGCGTGTATTTCAATTTCTAACTACTTTCACCGCTCGTGCACCTATTTCGAGAGCCTTCAGTGAAATGATAATTCTACTACAGGAATTAAAAGGTGTCAAGGCTATATTCCTGTTATACCGAAAACATGTTGCGTGCAAACATCCTACGTAAAACGGTGGAGCACAGATTTCTCAGTGTAGAGAAACTGCTTCAACCCTGACCATGTTTGAACGCAAAAATATTCATTACGACAGTAGAGCTCCACAAACAATGGATTACATTCCGAACACCACAATGAAACTACTCTCTTCTTATATATGTGTCACAGTTTATAGGGTACCTGCCCACGTGCGGTTGTCTTCATTTATTGTCTCCTTGCAGCACAGCTTACGTTGCACTTCAAAAGTAAAAGCTTCTTGACCATTATGAAGGAGTTTGTATTAGAGTACTGACATTAGTTGATGTAACTGAATTTTACTCCAATATGTCAGATTATTTCAGATGGTCCTCAGTCACAGACTGAGGTTACACAAAAAAATGGTTCAAATGGCTCTGAGCACTATGGGACTACTGAGGTCATCAGTCCCCTAGAACTTAGAACTACTTAAACCTAACTAACCTAAGGACATCACACACATCCATGCTTGAGGCAGGATTCGAACCTGCGACCGTAGCGGTCACGCGGTTCCAAACTGACGCGCTTAGAACCGCACGGCCACACCGGCCGGCGAGGTTACACACTTTACTGTGCTTTCCCAGTAAAAAATCCAATGTAGCTCATTATCGGTGATTTGGATACTGTCTGCAGCCACGTGAAGATAACTCTACAGGACGATTTTGAGTTCCAGGGACAAGAAATCGTGCCCAGTTCATAAACACAGAACGAATGGCAAAACCATTAAGTTGAAGCCAAGTTTCCGACGATACCAAATACTCTATAGTCACGGATATAGTAAGTAGATATAATTTCGTCTCTGATTATTCTTACTGCCAATACTCACGCAGTTCTCATTCATGTCACGTCTGTATGTATTTGTGCAGCGCAAGAATTTTTACAACTGTACATATACATCTATATATAATCCTCAAGCTACCGTGCGATACGTGGCGTAGGGTTCTCTATACCACTACTTGTCATTTCCTTTCCTGTTCCACTTGCAAACAGAGCGAGGGAAAAACGACTGTCTGCAGGCCTCCTTATGAGCCCTAATTTCTCGCATCTTATTTTCGTTGCCCTTACGCGCAGTGTATGTTGGCGGCAGTAGAATCGTTCGGCAGTCAGCTTCAAATACCGGTTCTCTAAATTTTCTCAGTAGTGTTCCACGAAAAGTGTCGCCTTCCCTCGAGGGATTCCATTTGAGTTCCCGAAGCATCTCGGTAACGCTTACTTGTTGCTCGAACCTACAGGCAACAAATCTAGCAGCCCGCCTCTAAATTGCTTCGATGTCTTCTTTTAGTCGGACCTGGTACGGATCTCAAACACTCGAGTAATACCCAAGAATAAGTCGCACCAACGTCCTACATGCGGTCTTCTTTTCAGGTGGACCACTCTTTCCTAAAATTCTCCCAATAAACCGAAGCTGACCATTCACCATTCCTACCACAGTTCTCACATGGTCGTTCCACCTCATATAGCTTCGCAACGTTATGCCCAGATATTTAAACGACTTGACTGTGTCAAGTAGGACACTAGTAATATTGTATTCGAACATTATAATTTTGCCCTTTCTGCTCATCCGCATTAAGTTACATTTTTCCACATTTAGCACATTCATCATTCATTTGAGATGGTCCTCAGTCACAGACTGAGGTTACACAAAAAAATGGTTCAAATGGCTCTGAGCACTATGGGACTTAACTACTGAGGTCATCAGTCCCCTAGAACTTAGCACATTCATCACACCAACTGGAAATGTTGTCTAAGTCGTCTCGTATCTTGCTACAGCCACTCAACTTCGACACCTTGCCGTACATAGCGGCATCATCAACAAAAGAACCGCAGACTGCTGCCCACACTGTCAGCCAAATATAGAAAATAACAGCGGTCCCATCGCACTTCCCTGGGGCACTCCTGACGATACCGTTGTCTCTGATAAACACTCGCCGTCCAGGACAACATACTGGAGTCTATGATTTAAGAAGTCTTCGAGCCGCTCATATTTCTGTGAACTTATTCCACCCTGCAACGAAGCACTGTGTCAAATGCTAGCTGGAAATCCAGAAATATGGAACGTGTCTCATGCCCTTCATCCATAGGTCACAGAATATCATGTGGGAAAAGGGCAAACTGAGTTTCATACGACCGATGCTTTCTAAAATCATGCTGATTTGTGGACATTTGCTTCTCAGTCTCAACAAAGTTCATTATATTCGAAATGAGAATATGTTCAAGGATTCTGCAGCAAACATAAGTTATCTTTTAGACATTTTGTATACAAGCTTCACCTGCACTTTCTTCCAGTCACTTGGGACTTTGTGCTGGGCGAGGGATACACAGTAAATACAAGCTAGGTAAGGGGCAAATGCCGTAGCGTACTCTGTGTAAAAGCGAACTGGAAATCCATCCAGAGCTAGTGATTTATTTGCTTTCAAATATTTCTATTGTTTCTCTACACCACGTATGCTTATTACTACGTCGTCCATATGGGAGTCTGTCCGATGGTCAATTAACGATAGCCGTCCGCTGTGACCGAGCGGTTCTAGGTGCTTCAGTCCGGAACCGCCCTGCTGCTACGGTCGCAGGTTCGAACCCAGCCTCCGGCATGGATGTCTGTGCTGCCCTTCGGTTAGTTAGGTTTGTAGTTCTAAGTTCTAGGGGACTTATGACCTCAGATATTAAGTCCCATAGTGCTCAGAGCCATTTGAAACAATTGACGGTATGTTTGTACGATTCACTCGTGTGAACGATTTCTTGAGTGTGAAACTTAAAACTTCGGCTGTCTAAAATTTCTGTCTTCTCCTTACGTACCTCAAGAGCATGACTTTGGTTTTGATAGTAGAAATGCCTCCTTTATTCTCGTCGGGATAATGTAGCACATAAACATAGTGAAAATTTCTCGGCTTGAAAGCGAAATATTAAATTTTCTGACGTAGTGGCATTTTCCGCCAATGTACACTGACCGACAAAGAAGTGACGCACCCAGAAGAAGTTTTCGGATGTCAGAGTAACTTCTTGAAAGTACAAACCATCGGTGGATATACACTACGTGATCAAAAGTATCTGGGCACTCCCAAAAACGTACGTTTTTCATATTAGGTACGTTGTGCTGCCAACTACTGCCAGGTACTCCATATCAGCGACCTTAGTAGTCATTAGACATCGTGACAGAACAGAATGGGGCACTCAACGGAATTCACGGACTTCGAACGTGGTCAGGTGAATGGGTGTCACTCGTGTCATACGTCAGTACACGAGATTTCCACACTCCTAAACATCCGTAAGTCCACTGTTTCCGATGTGATGGTGAACTGGGAACGTAAAGGGTCACGTACAGCGCAGAAGGGTACAGGCCGATCTCATCTGACAGAGACCGCCAACAGCCGAACAGGGTCGTAATGTGTAATAGGCATACATCTGTTCAGATATTCACACAGGAATTCCAAACGGCGTCGAGATCCACTGCAAGTATTAGACAGGCGGGAGATGAGAAAACATGAATTTCACGGTCGAGCGGCTGCTCATAAGCCACACATCACGCCAGTAAATCCAAAACCACGCCACGTTTGAGGTAAGGAGCGTGAACATTGGACGATTGAACAGTGGAAAAAGTCGTGTTTAGTGACGAATCACGGTACACAATGTGGCGATCCAATAGCACGGTGTGGGTATGACGAATGCCCGGTGAACGTCATTTGCCAGCCTGTGTAGTGCCAGCAGTAAAATTCGGAGGCGGTGGTGTTATGGTGTGTTCGTGTTTTTTATGGAGAGGGTTTGCACCCCTTGTTGTTTTGCGTGGCACTGTCACAGCATAGACCTACATTGATGTTTTAAGCACCTTCTTGCTTCCCACTGTTGAAGAGCAATTCGGGGATGACGAGTGCATCTTTCTACACGATCTAGCACCTGTTCATAATGCACTGCCTGTGGTGGAGTGGTTACACGACAATAACATACCTGTAACGGACTGGCCTGCACAGAGTTCTGACCTGAATCCTAGAGAACACCTTTCGGATGTTTTGGAACTCTGATGTCGTGCCAGGCCTCACGGGCCGACATCGATACCTCTCCTCAGTACAGTACTCCGTGAAGCATGGGCTGCCACTCCCCAAGAAACCTTCCAGCACCTGTTTGAACGTATGCCTGCGAGAGTGGAAGCTGTCATCAAGACTAAGAATGTTCCAACACCATACTGAATTCCAGCATTACCGATGGAGGGCGCCAGGAACTGGTGAGTCATTTTCAGCCAGGTGTCCGGATACATTTGATCATATAGTGTATAAACGATTACGAGTTGTATTCTCTGTGATAGGTAGAGCAGTCATCAGAGTGCATTAATGTTACTCGTGTTGAGAGTTGTTACCAGTCCTGGTAGTGTACGTAAGAGGGGTGAACAGCGTCAGATGTTGAGTGATCGCTGAAGGGCACGGAGATGCCTAGTTCTCGTATGAGACAACGTACTGGGTTGAGACAGAGTTATCAGCACCTGACAGAACTTGAGAGGTGCCCACCTTTTTTGTCTCTATTTTGCAGACTGGTCGAATCGAGTAGTATCCAGATTTTTGGTGCAATCGGATGTTTCGGATGTGACGACAGCCCGATGTAGGGCTGCATGGCCATGTGATGTCAGGGATACTCGTTGTCAAGCTTCCTGTCGACCACATCTGACCACCACAAGTGACAATCGCCGAACTGTCCACCGAGCACATCGTTACCGTTTCACATCCGCGCCTGCCATTCGAGAACAAATAATGGTCACTGTGCAACATTCTCTGTCATCCCGCACCCTTGGTCAGACGAGGGAACTGCCGTCCCATATGGAGACTGCTGTAAACGTAACAACAAAACCCTAGACTTAGAACTTCTTAAACCTAACCAACCTAAGGACATCACACACATCCATGCCCGAGGGAGGATTCGAGCCTGCCACCGCAGCAGCAGCGCGGTTCTAGACTGAAGCGCCTAGGACCGCTCGGCCATAGCGGCCGGCTATTTTGGAGAGGCACAACGATTTTACTCCTGGCATCGTAGTGTGGGGAGTCATCGGGTATGGCTTCTGGAACTCTGTTGGCACAACGCTTACATCACAGACATCTTGCATCGCCACGTCTTCTCTCTCATGCGAAGGTATATGTGTGACGTTTTTCAACAGGAGAATGCTAGTCCACAGAAAGTACGTATCTCTATAAAATGTCTGTGTGATGTTGAGGTACCCCCGTTGCCAGCGAGATCCCCAGATTTGTCTCTGATGGTACATGTGTGGGACCAGCGCGGGCATCAACTCTGTCCCACTACCAGTATTCAGGTTGTCGAGTTGCAACAGTTATGAGATACCTTCCCTCATGGTAGGATACCACGGCTTTATGGCACCCCTCCCAACAGAATCAGTGCATACAGCTGTTTCAGAGGTGTGCAACCTCATTCTGGTAACTGGTCTCATAGTGCTAAGTCCTTTGCAAATTTTGCTACATATTTTGATCACCGAATTAACATCACATACCCTTCCAGCCCGTGAAGTTTCATTTCGTGTCCTCCTCCCGTTCACTTTTTTCCTCAGGCAGCGTACTTCTGCCAGACTTTTTCCAGTGAATATATTAAGTGCTTGAAGTTTGACACGGAAGGACTGTAAAACAGCAATTTACAGAAATATCTCTTGATTGCAAGAGCGTACCATATAAATCGCAAGGCAGGGTGGGTGCCTGCCCTAGAAAGAAGTAAAACTATGATATCTGCGAACCGATGCCGCATACTGCGCCACCACGCAGACAACGTATCAGTTTCAGCAACACTAAGAAGAAAGCGACAACATGTAATGCTTGCTGACTGGTAGCAAGTACACCCACAACCATTTGCTGTGAGACATCAAAAATATTTCTCTGTTCTCCGCTAACCTTCTTGCAACTAAAAACGGCAGAAAGCTCTGCATTATAAAAACTCCCAGTAGCGTTGTACGTTCACGATGTATTACCAGCCAATATTCAAAATAATCAAATGTGGATGTACGAATTATTTGAATGCAACTGAAAGTTACCTAATTGACAGCAAAATATATACAAATCTGATTCACACCCTACTCTCTCAGTTAGGATCATTGTTCTTTGTAGGTACCTGTTAAATGCTAACATTAATATGGTTAATGATTAATAACAGAAACCTTTCAATAGCTTTGAATTTTACTTCCTAAAAGAATGCACTTCGTTTCCTCCACACCTTGCCTTTCCACAAAATTAATATGTTTCGCCCACCCTTCCTTCCCCACATCATATCATGTAATGGATTCAACTATTTTGCAGTCCCAGTTGATGTAAATGTGGAAACAGGTGGAAGTCGTAGGGTACCTGATACGATGAAAAGAGTGGATCTAGTTCTGGCTCATCATTTTCACATTACTGAAGCACCAGGGACATCGTACTGACGGAAAAATAATTATTTTCTTTCTTCTCCATTGCGGCCCTCTTTTCGCGTAATTTTCAACCATTTGGTCCAGAAGATTTTAGTTCTATTCGTCAACCAGTTTTCTTTTTTATCTTCGAGAAAAAATCAATAAGAAGACTTTTGCGACACAGAAATTTATCATCCTCCCTGTAAGTAAAATCAGCTACGGCGTTTTGGGTGCAGAGGCACCTGCTTCTAACCACTGTTTTGGTTGCTGAGTCGCCTCTTACGTGAACTTGTGGACATGCGACTCATCTACAATCACAAATCGGCCCACAAAATCAGTTGGATCCTTTCCGAAAAAGATCAGACATTGATGAGAAATTAATCTATTATTTTTAACAAATGGTTAATTTTTAAAGTAAAACATAGCAATTCTTCTTTCTGCTATGCCTGTGATATCAGTTCCTTCATAGACAATAAACGTCGATGGCCCAGTACACTGTTGTGTAATTTCTCAACGTCTGAGAATGCAGCTTTAGGACGTCCTACGCAGTTCTGCTGTCCACACCTTAATGATTGAAAATGGTGGAGCAGGCTCATGATAAAACCTCAGCAACTTGGATTTCCTCTTGGCGGTAAACCACCCGAAACAATGAATTTCACAGAAACACGATATTCTTAAACGTTTCAACGAAACAGACAAGACGACTTCTTTACAAAATCGTAAGAACAAACCGTTTTTGAGATGACGTTTCAACTTAGGCACAAAGAACAAAAACTCCAGGAGACTTCACGATGATGCCGTGTGGCTATTATGCCTATTATGTAAAGAGGAGGGGGAGGAGGGGAGAAAGGAAAGGAACTCACAATATCAGGAGCATCGGCCCTTTGTGCGGAATCAGTGGCGACGAGTGAAAATGACGCCGGACCGGGATTCGAACCCAGGATGTTCCTCTTACTAGGCAGTTGTGTTACCCACTGCGCTATCTGGACATAGCATTTATCGCAAATGCCAGACTATCTCGTGAAGCTCCACGGCCGGCTAAAATTCCCACCTAACGCCACCTATCCGCAGTCCATGTCTTCAATGCTCGATAATTTTAGATTCCTGCTTGAGGTCGAACGCATTCTTACATTCGCACTGAAAGTTCTGTAGTCGTTGCCCATCGAGGCGAATCAGTGGTGTCTGTTCTTTCGAACATGTCCGGAAGAACAGACATTATGCGTTCATATACTTCATAATGGTTTCATTTCAGCGAAAAAGAGGGTCCACATGTTTCTTCAGGTATTATATGTCCAGATGAAGCCACCCATTGCTGATTAGATCTCGTAAAGCTACGAAAGTGCGTGGATATTGATTTGTGCGTTTCACGTGCTGTTCCAAACACCCACGGACGTTTTCTGTGGTAATAAAATGGGCGATTTAGCGGGCCAGTCGAGGTTCATTACCGTGCCAGAGCGTTCGTCAAACCAGGAATGTATGTTTGCAGCCCTACGACTTCGGATGACGGGAGTGGCCACATCATATTCATCATGAAAATGTAGAAGAAAGAGCAAGCCTTAATCACCGATAATGTTAGAGCAAACATCCCGAGCTACGTAATTTCTTAGACTTCTCCGACGGTTCGTTATCATTTCGTAGAATCGGGTGTACTGCCGGTGGTCCGCGTCTTCCCAACACGATATTTCGACGTGTAACTCGGTGTCTTCGTCAGGTGTTTCCTGAGACAGATCGTTTTGCTGATCGGCCCACATATTTATGCCTAGGTGGTGGCTGGTGTTCAATATGTCGTACGCGCCCTCTGCAACCAGTCTCAGGAAACACCTGATGAAGTCGGAAATCTCTTTTTAGGAAGAGGCGAAGAGGAGGACCGCGGGCAGCACTACAGCAATAGCGGACACGGGTGGCATATTGGACACCAGAAACCGCCCAGGTGTAAATATGGGTCCCAGTCAGTAAAGCGACCAGTCTCAGGAAACACCTCACGAAGACGCCGAATTACGACGTCGAAATATCGTGTTGGGAAGACGCAGACCACCGGCAGTAGACCCGATTCTACTAGATGACATCCCGTATCATGTTCACTGTTACCTGAATGAATGGGCCAGAGGCACCGTACGAAAAAGATCCCCAAAACGTTAAAGAGCTACTTCAGGCCTGAAGTGCACCCTTTACACGCTGACGGTTAAACACCTCATTGGGTCATCTGTGCCTCGCATTATTAGAAAAGAGGCAAAAGTGCGATCTCTCGCACCACATTGCCATCCTCCAGTCATTGGTGTTGTTTGCTCCATTGTAGACGTGCAGCATTATGCTTCTGTGGGAAATAGCCTTTTGCGAGCAATCCGACTCCAAATGTCCGCTGCATGCAGATCCCACCGCAATGCTCAGTCGGAAACTGGTCGAGATGAACCTATATTCGAGCGTGGCTTGAAACTGATTGCCTTTCACAAAGCGGTCCTTGTCGCTTATGATATATTTACTACCACGGTTCTTACACCGTGTTTCCTGATGGGCAGACCCGCTGGATAGTTCGCGTTGATACATCAACAGATCCGTCAACTTCATTCACGGTGTGGTCGGGGGTACGTCTCAACCGATATTTCTTTTCTGCCATTCTGTCAGGGCTCCACGTCTACTCGCCTTACTGGGCTGATTGCATTTAACCGACTGACACACATAGATCATACCACTTCACTGCCGTAACTTACGTCATCGGTGGAGGATCAAATCACCTCCGGGTACCAGCTGTACCCCATCTACACCTATCCAAGATGGGCCAGTCCCGACAAATATTTTGAAGTCCCGACAAATATTTTGTTTGTGACCGTATTCCACAATAGTGTTGTGAGACGCATGGAATATTCCCGCTTCAGCTCCTGTAGTTTAATGAGGTTCTGGTAAGTGGCGGCCCTATACGTAACCTCGAAAATGGTGTCTGAAACGGAGGTGTGTTCCCAGCAGAGAGCTGTCCTTGAGTTTCTTTTGCCGGCAAACCAGAGCGTCGCAGATATTTATAGGCGCTTCCTGAATTTCTGCTGTGACCCGACAGAGAACAAAATCACGGTGAGTCGTTGGGCGAGGGGTCCGTCATCATCTCAACCAGGTCGCTTAAAACCTGCCCGATTTCCCGCGTGCTGTCCGTTCACACAGAGCTGTGACTTCTGCAGTGTTGGAACGTGCGGACACTCTCATTTGGGGTGATCGACAGATCGCAGTCAGTCACCTCGCTGCACTGCTGAACGTCTCTGGCCGTAGTGCTGACACACTCATCCACCAGTTGGGGCACTCAAAGCTGTGCGTCCACTGGAATCCTCGCTGCCTAACGGAAGACCGTGAAGACCATCGGTCTAGCCCAGTGAAGGATGCAGTCTGCGGGAAGCTGCACTTGGATGATGGGGACGTTACTGATGCAGCAAGACGTTGGCCCTGACGTCGACCAGTAGAGCGATACGATGGTGGCATACGGGCCCTCCTGTAAGGTGACGTAAGGCCGTCGAACTGCACAGAGATTATGTTGAAAAATAAGATTTTGTAGCCAAAGAGTGGGGAATAATATGTCATACTGGAATCATGAATAAAACTCAATTGCCTTAAAGAAAAAAGTGCTGCATTATTTATTGGATACCCCTCGTATTATACCAAAATTCAGTTGTGGCTCCGTGGCTAACAGCGCAAGTGACAGGCTACAAATTTAAAGATCCGGAGTTCAGTCCTCTGTCGGCTATTGGATATTTCCTGTCACTAGTCACTTCAATCACCTTGCAAAAGATCTGTTGATATGAAAAATGCCAACTTGTATTGCGGTCTGAAGTCCAGCCGTAAACATCCGTACAACTGGGTCCGTATGTCAGAGAAAGTCAAGGGCATCTATATTATTAAACAGATAACGCGCGGCACGGTCCTAGCTACAGCATGCCTATCTAATGACTTGCAGGAGCAAAAAAAAATTAGTTGTCAGTACTTCAAATAATTTACTGGCTGAGTCAGAAATGTCAGAAACCACTCTATAGGAGGCATAGTCTTACGTTAAAGGATACACACAGTAAGCACTAAACTGTGCGTACGTCTTTGGAAGCGTAATTCATGACATGAAAATTACCCAGTCTATATTTATCTTTTTATTGACAATGAGTGTACTTACCGGGTTGAAACTAAATTAGCACATAATTTAAAACTATTTCGAAACTGGAATGAAATTTTCACTCTGCAGCGGAGTGTGAGCTGACACGAAACTTCCTGGCAGATTAAAACTGTGCGCAGGACTGAGACTCGAACTCAGGACCTTTGCCTTTCCCGGGCTTGAGTGGGTCACTCAGTAGAGCACTTGCCAGCCATAAGCAAATCTCCCCAGTTCGAGTCTCGTTCTGGCCCACAGTATTAATCTGCCAGGAAGTTTCATTTCGTAATTCCGTCTAGCTGATAACCTCCCTTCTCTCACCCACAAACAAACAAAATGATGAAACAAAGTAAGTTTATCGCTTATTACATTTTCTGTACTTGCAAAATTATATCGCTGATCGACGCATAATTCGGAAGATATGACGTTTTATACAGAGGAGTTCGATTCTTTGAAGAATCGGGTGTGGGGGTATACTGGTACTATTTCTAATAGGACTGTATTGAACACAGCTTTACGAAAATATTACGCCGACGGCTTTGACCGGGGACATCGAAAAAGTCTGTATAAGGGTACATCGTTTTGTGTCATCGCGAAACAGGGGAGAGACGCTCTTGGATATGATGAGCGAGTTGGGGTAGTAAACGTTAAAAGAATGGCGTTCTTCATTGCGGAGAGATCTTTTCACGAAATTTCAATCAACAACTTTCTCCTCAAAAAATTCACTCACTATCATGTTCAGTACTGTTCTCAGCAGAATAGCAAAGATTACAAAACCCAAAAATATTTCCCTAATAAAACTGAATTAATGGTCGAGTACGGGATGGATGTCAGTGAGAGATTTTAGTTACACATGACTTCGTTAGTAGCAAAGCAATAACAGACAACGACTAAGCAAAAGAGACAAACATCAAAGAAACAGCTCATTAGCGATAACTAGTAACATATTTTGATCCTCTCAATAACGCATTGTCAGCCCATAAATTGCTTTTTACGCATTATTATTTAACAATAAAGAGGACTTTGAAATAAGTTGATTTTTAGACGCCGTTTTAAAGCAGTTACTAACGCAGTAGACATCAGTTGATAACATTTCCATCGGACTTCATGGCGTCTGCCTCTTTCACGTCACAGATCAATCATTCTGTCATTAGCCCCTTATTCTGATTTTCTTGTTTTATTGCCACTGTAGTTACAATCAAGCATTTTCTGGTCGTGACATCCCTGTTGTAGGGACTTTTCCACATCTAGATATTTGTGGAGAAATAGGTCACTGTGATACCTCGCGACTCTCCCCTTCAGCTTTCATGCACAATAACCACGTCAGAGTTCAAACAACGCTGCTAGCGTTTAAACAGTTACTATGGCGATCTTCCTCCGTCTTTCTTTCTTTTGCTAGTGCCTTGTCTCGCGGTTTCGCAGGGTCGGCATGGTCAGGAACGGATTTGGCAAGGTTAATTTTAAGGGGTGGCCGTATACCCTTCCTGCCGCCATCCCGTACCCCCCGGGACGGAATTAGTGTACCCCAACTGTCTGCGTCGAGTGTAATCCGTGGACTAGTGCGAACTTGTTCAGATGTCTGCGAGTTGTGTAACTGAGGCGAAATGTGGAGACCAGCCCGGTATTCACCTAGGGGGTTATGGAAAACCGCCAAAAACCACATCTAGGCTGGCCAGCACACCGGCCTATGTCGGTAATCCGCAGGGCGGATTCGATACAGGACCGGCGCGCCTAACTAAATTCAGGAAGCTGCGCATTAACGCTGTCGGCTAACCTGGCGGGTAAACAGTTACTATGGCGATATGACAAATATGTTTAATTTAACCGCCACACATGCAAGTTATATAAGTTCATACATCTTGACATTTCATTAATCCCTATAAACTTGATTCAAAACGAAAAATAATAATATAATTAAGTAATGTATTTTACCTTAACACCGAGTTAACAGCGTATCCTACAGGAAACAGCGTGTACTAGATGATACTTTTTTCCGTTCTGTAAATATTCAATACATTTCGCTACTGTACAGATCAACAAAAACGGCTTTAAGTATGAGACTGTAAGGGAAAAAATCCCAACTGTATAAATGAAAGGCTACATCATTACAGGGCCATACATTGCAGAACACCATGACTATCAAACCCATCTTCATCTTAAGAATAGATTGACTTCTCGTTCTTACAACCAAGTGTCTAAAGTAAGCAGACACACAATGTCATGGTGTTAGAGGGAAATTGTGCCTTCAAGTATGTCTAACTCTTCTGTCGACAGTACAGGCATTCAGATTCAAGTCCAGCCACACTAGTACCTGTTTCGTGATTTCCCAAACTCGCTTACGCCTTTATGCGACAATATGTTGAATCCACCATAGCCGGCCAGTGTGGCCGTGCGGTTCTAAGCGCTTCAGTTTGGAACCACGTGACCGCTACGGTCGCAGGTTCGAATCCTGCCTCGGGCATGGATGTGTGTGATGTCCTTAGGTTAGTTAGGTTTAAGTAGTTCTAAGTTCTAGGGCACTGATGACCTCAGATGTTAGGTCCAATAGTGCTCAGAGCCATTTGAACCATTTTGAATCCACCATAGCAATGAAATGCATGTAGGTTTGTATTCTTTGGGAATAGTAATCAATTAAACTTCTCAATTTATCACGTATTTCTACATCCATCGTGAGTTATGTGGCGCAAAACATTCATACTAATGAATTAGGAGCACAAAACTTGTGCTGAAAAAGTGTAAAAAAATCTGCAGGAAATTAATGATGTCAACACTTGTCAGTAAACATGTGCCCTCATAAGGAAGATATTTCCCAAAGGACTGGGGTTTACAACCAGCTTTAGACCAGAGACATCAACCGACATTTGCAGCCACTTCAGTATCAAAGTCATTTCCACGACATCCATGAGTGCTTCTTCAACCACAGGCAAACAATCTACCCCACCTGCTGCATGTGTGCTAGTCATTTCATCCACTGGTCCACTTGGCACAGTGTTACACAGACTCCTTAGAGTCCTTAGAAAATGTAATCCATCAACAAAGGAGGTGGCTTACAAAACACTTGTTCGACCTATGCTTGAGTATTGCTCATCAGTGTGGGATCCGCACCAGGTCGGGTTGACGGAGGAGATAGAGAAGATCCAAAGAAGAGCGGCGCGTTTCGTCACAGGGTTATTTGGTAAGCGTGATAGCGTTACGGAGATGTTTAGCAAACTCAAGTGGCAGACTCTGCAAGAGAGGCGCTCTGCGTCGCGGTGTAGCTTGCTGTTCAGGTTTCGAGAGGGTGCGTTTCTGGATGAGGTATCGAATATATTGCTTCCCCCAACTTATACCACCCGATTAGATCACGAATGTAAAATTAGAGAGATTCGAGCGCGTACGGAGGCTTTCCGGCAGTCGTTCTTCCCGCGAACCATACGCGACTGGAACAGGAAACGGAGGTAATGACAGTGGCACGTAAAGTGCCCTCCGCCACACACAGTTGTGTGGCTTGCGGAGTATAAATGTAGATGTATATGTACCATCAGTTACTGTCGTAGTGTTTGAAACTGTAAAAATATTAGCTAGATCATCTATATCGGAGCTCCTACTAATTCTGAATCTTCTGCGTGCTCTTCTGTAACCTCTTCGCACTAGTTCATTACACGATCAGCCAGAACCTCGTCTGCCGTGCAAGTGTGCCACTTCCATGACGTCATTCTAATAGATCTAAAAGAAATATTCTCGAATGTCAGTATAATCCTTCTAACTACAAAAGGGACACAAAAATGAGTGAACTGTATGCCTATTACATTTAAATGTTTGCATACGCTGTTTTCGTCATGTTGCATATTTTCAGTAATCATCCTGCATGTGCACTGTCAGCGGGAATATTTTATATTGTCTCAAAGGCTAACATTTTAGAGATAATTTTCTGTAACGTTCATTCTTCATTAGAAGAAGAATTTCACAGCACATAATCAGAAGAACTGGTGTAACTAGCCGGCCAGTGTGGCCGTGCGGTTCTAAGCGCTTCAGTTTGGAACCGCATGACCGCTACGGTCGCAGGTTCGAATCCTGCCTTGGGCGTGGATGTGTGTGATGTCCTTAGGTTAGTTAGGTTTAAGTACTTCTAAGTTATAGGGGACTGATGACCTCAAAAGTTAAGTCCCATAGTGCTCAGAGCCATTTGAACCATTTGGTGTAACTAGGAAATGAATTCACGGCAGTCTACTTGCTTACTTGTACGACACGAGAGAATACTAGCTGTAATTTTTTTTAACAAACGACTCCCGTTTCATTTTATGCTTCATAATGTAGGAAGTGTTACTGTGAATTGACTTATCGTCGTTTCTGTCAGAAGAGTAAATCCACAGGTGACAAATGCTAGCCGATGACAAAGACAGCCCTGGGGACAAGTGGCTCAAACGCGATCGGTAAGTATTCGTATCATTACTCACTTGTTCGCCGATATTTCAATGCTGCTGACATATAAACATATAATGGTATTCATATTTACCAGAGAAACTACTTTGAATATATTAATACCAATAAAATCGACTGTAAGTAGTAAATCAGGTAATGAACAGGATTTAAGGTTCAAATGGTTCAAATGGCTCTGAGCACAATGGGACTTAACATCTGAGGTCATCAGTCCCATAGACCTTAGAACTACTTAAACCTAACTAACCTAAAGACATCACACACATCCATGCCCGGGGCAGGATTCGAACCTGTGACCGTACGGTCGCGCGGTTCCAGACTGAAGCGCCTAGAACCGCTCGGCCACACCGGCCGGCTCAGGATTTAAGGCCAGTAGTATACACATTTGCCAGTGTCACTTAAAGGGTAAGCCTGGTTGGGTCCTTTCATAAGGTAACATCCGATTGCTTCCGCTGTCCTTTTGTAAGCGAACTACTGCTCCGCCTCTTAACACCCTCGCTGACTACGTGATGGTAAACTCTAAACACCCTTCCTTTCTTCAGAAGATTTCTCTGGGTGGCCCCAGTCAGTAACTCGCATTGTACTGGTGCCTTGTTACGGATTCCGATAACGGCTATCCAGTGCTAATGACTTGGGCGGATTGACTCGCTGCGGTTCACTTCATAACTCAACAATACCAAACGCTGTATAATCCGCAGCACAAGCTTGGGGATGGGGCAGTGGTGGGGGCTGCAGGCAGTCACGCTGTAGGGTAAATGCTGAGTGCTGGAGGGAAGTGCCGTTCTAAACTGAAGCCGATGCTCATTTTTTTTAATATTAAAGTCACTCCACGCCCACACCTGCATGGTGATCATTCAGAAAGATCGTTCACCTTTGTTTTGATCAGTATCTAAACAGAATTCCGCTGAAAATGCAACAAAAGTAATGATTTATTTTCGCCTGGCTTGTTAACTAGTTTTAGCCTTCAGACAAGCGTCATGAGTGGCGAATTTTGAGTAAAATCTACATATTTTTCTTGTTGTCGTGTTGAAATTTGCTTGTTTTGCCAAAACAGCGGATATTACACAGTGTCACTTCGCTGATATATTGAGCAGACGCAGTTGCGACAGAAATCTGAAACAGTGGGTAACTAAGATTATTTAGGGAGGAACTGAGGAAAAATAAGGTCAATAGCTTATGAAAATGCGCATTCTCGGCAGAAAAATGAACGTGTAATGTCTTCATTTATGTTCCAAAATCCATAGCATTTCTTGTTTCACAAGTTATCGATAGCCCTTAAAAATTACATTTTTTTTATCGAAAATCATTGTAGTTTGTGGAATAACCCGGTAGTTAATAATGTTTTGCATGCTAACCATATGGCAAAATACTCTCCTATTCGTGACCAAACATTTTTCAAAATCTCATTTCGATATCTCGAAACATTGACAAAATTTGATAAATTTTGTGGATATTTCACTCTGGCCTTATCGCTAGTGCGCACGATCGCAAATGAATGGGCTGCGTCACATCAGATTTCTCGATAGTGGTGACAGTCACCCAAGTCTAAAGAAAAACTTAATACGCTAGCTACATTTCATATACATCAACATATTATGTAACATTCACCAAACGCAAAATCATGGAGACCCCTATTTTTCATACCACACTTTTTCGAAATTCGCGCAAAGTCTTTTTTAAACGCAAATATCACAATAATTGCGAGCATTAACGAAATCATGGGCACATCATCATGAAGCGGACATACACTACTACCCATTAAAATTGCTACACCACGAAGATGACGTGCTACAGATGCGAATTTTAACCGACAGGAAGAAGATGCTGTGATATGCTAATGATTAGCTTTTCAGAGCATTCACACAAGGTTGGCGCTGGTGGCGACAATTACAACGTGCCGACATGAGGAAAGTTTCCAACCGATTTCTCATACACAAATACCAGTTGACCGGCGTTGCCTGGTGAAACGTTGTTGTGATGCCTCGTGTAAGGAGGAGAAATGCGTACCATCACGTTTCCGACTTTGATAAAGGTCGGATTGTAGCCCATCGCGATTGCGGTTTATCGTATCGCGACATTGCTGCTCGAGTTGGTCGAGATCCAATGACTGTTAGCAGAATATGGAATCGGTGGGTTCAGGAGGGTAATACGGAACGCCGTGCTGGATCCCAACGGCCTCGTATCACTAGCAGTCGAGATGACAGGCGTCTTATCCGCATGGCTGTAACGGATCGTGCAGCCCCGTCTCGATCCCCGAGTCAACAGATGGGGACGTTTGCAAGACAACAACCATCTGCACGAACAGTTCGACGACGTTCGCAGCAGCATGGACTATCAGCTCGGACACCGTGGCTACGGTTACCCTTGACGCTGCATCACAGACAGGAGCGCCTGCGATGGTGTACTCAACGTCGAACCTGGATGCACGAATGGCAAAACGTCATTTTTTCGGATGACTCCAGGTTCTGTTAACAGCATCCGTGTTTGGCGACATCGCGGTGAACGCACATTGAAAGCGTGCATTCATCGTCGCCATACTGGCGTATCAACCGGCGCGAAGGTATGGGGTGCCATTGGTTACACGTCTCGGTCACCTCTTGCTTGCATTGACGGCACTTTGAACAGTGGACGTTACATTTCAGATGTGTTACGGCCCGTGGATCTACCATTCATTCGATCCCTGCGAAACTCTACATTTTAGCAGGATAATGCACGACCACATGTTGCAGGTCCTGTACGGGCCTTTGTGGATACAGAAAATGTTCGACTGCTGCCCTGGCCAGCACATTCTCCAGATCTTTCAGCAATTGAAAACATCTGGTAAATGGTGGCCGAGCAACTGGCTCGTGACAATACGCCAGTCACTACTCTTGATGAACTGTGGTATCGCGTTGAAGCTGCATGGGCAGCTGTACCTGTACACGCCATCCTAGCTCTAACTCAGTGCCCAGGAGTATCAAGGCTGTTATTACGGCCAGCGGTGGTTGTCATGGGTACTGATTTCTCAGGATTTATGCACTCAAACTGCGTGAAAATGTAATCAGATGTCAGCTCTAGTATAATATATTTGTCCAATGAATACCCGTTTATCATCTGCATTTCTTCGTAGTGTAGCAATTTTAATGGCCAGTAGTGTATAAAGCTACAAGCAATGTAAAAATGACTCTTTAAAAATAGTTTCTGTAAAACCTTTGAGAAAGATTCCAGGGCATGCGCCTCAATTCTGTTACTGCCGACCTCCCGAAAAGGGGCAAACACTGCCGGCCTCTGCTTGTGAACGAACTGATGAACTCGCCGAGTGCATGAGACGAAATTTGGTCTCTGCGCATGTGCCACCGTATCCTACTCGGACTCTTCAATATGAGACTTTGAGACTTCGCTGATAGGTATACGTCTGATCTGTGAACCTCTGTTGGCTAACGGCAGAACTGCGAGGTTATTGGAAGATTCGAGGCAAATTAATCACTGAATGATGGCAGAATGCTACGATTTGGCGTCGTGTGAGGACGCTCGTTTTCGCTATGTACTTCGCTGTGGGTTGGACCTTAGAGTGGAGAACGGATCACAAATCAGATGGTGACAACATTCACAGGCTTCTCTTCAGCGCCAGACTTGCCTTTCTCACAAGCTTCCGAGTGCTAGGCGAACTTGGTCACGTAATACGTGGTTCCCCTTGCGAAAAGTCCATTTCGCTTTAAAGATAGCTTAACGGGCAAAAATATCCAGGCGTAAAGCAGCAAGTAATGTCCTAGTTGACGTAGCAGTAGAGTTGTAGTATCGGTGACAGTAGCTGTAGTAGTAACAGTATAGTAATAGAACTTTTAGTAGTAGATGTAGTCATTGTTGTAGTGAAAGCTTTTCCTTTTTAAGTGTAAATGCACCTAACAGCTAAAGGTAAGGTAATCGGCGTTACGGCCGGCGTTAAACTTGAAATGAGGCAGTGGCAGCAGCATTAAATGTATCCATGGCTGGAAACGGCCGACTTGCTTCTGTGCAACAACCAAGATATCGCGCAGTACTAGGATAGACGTGCAGTACGCGTTGAAAAACAACGTATAATAGCATGTAGCACACGGTGAAGTGAAGAAAAATATTGTGGTAAACTACTATGTTTTTTTAAGGACATCATCTTCCCGTCGCCGAGGAAACCTAAAATTTCCTATCACTAGAAGAGTAAATGCTTGTCGAGTACGATTTTCGACGCAGTTCTCTGTTGTCACCCGGACTACCAAAGTCACTGTCTGAAACTGTAGAAAAAGTAGCTACATCATATGCATCAGTGTGTCCTACAAATTCTGAATCTTCTGCTTGCTCTTCTGTAACCGGTAACCTGTAATATTTTACAATACTTATTATTTTACAAACCTGTTTTTGGCTGTTGCACCATTGTCAGGTTCAAAGATAAATAGGAGCATGCGTAAAATTTTTGTGGGATAAAAGATTTTAAGGTACATCTACAGAATATCTCAGTTGGTTTTCAAATATGGCAGCTGTCAATGTTTGATTGAAGACTAAAATAAGAGAAATTATTTCAGTAAAATACGAAGTAAAATTATTTAGTTCAGATAAAATAAAGGACACATTAAAAAATGAACTACGTGACAAATTACAACAACTGTTCTGAGAAGGAAAATAAATTGAACAATGTAATGGGTGATTCATTTGTCTCTAGCTATGGGTTTTATTCAACCCGCAACGCCTTCATAAGTCACGGCGAGATTTTCGATATTCTCTCAATCGCTACGCGCGAAACTCTTTGTAGAAAATTTAATGTAATTAATTTTACAATGGGATACGTTTTCGTTGGACGCCAAGGTTTTCGAATTATTAAAAAAAAACTATGTTTGAAAATCACTTTTGTACTTTTCTTGAGTAATTTGAAAACTACGATCTCTAGCGAAAACGTATCACAATAGAAATTTTAACATTAAATTTCGTACAAAAAGGTCCTGTTCATATTTTCTGTGGACCTACAGTTCGCGCATAGTGAGTGAGAGAATATGAAGATCTTTTATATGGTACCTGGAGGCACTGCGGGTTGTATAAAGTATTCTGTAAAGACATATTCGAAGCAGGTGACTGAACAGTATTATAATCTTGTCCTTAACAGGCCCAGTATTGCAAACAGGTAAGGTATTACAAGTGAGATTGACCAGGTAAGTGAAACAACTGTAATTATACAAAGAACAATTTTAAGAGGTCAATTGAAAATACAGTCACTGAATTCAAGGAAAAATGGGGCATGTGAGGAGGAGGAGTAATATAAAAAGTGGTCTGGATGGGATTATTAGCAGAATCTATAATTACAATTAACAAGTAAGGGATCTGTGTCTGATCATTAAGTACTAAGCCTGGGCATGTAGTTATATGTTTATTAATTTCCATTATTTCAAGATAGTTCATTTTCCTTCTTTTGCGGATGTTAAGTAAGACTTCCACGTTACATTTTATAACTGTGGCTTTCTTCAGGCAAGTGATCTGCAAAGTAGAGACTGCTTCTCTAACTCTCCAATTACTCCTTCAACCGGGTGGATGTTGCCCTGCCAGGTTAATACGTACAGAATGTGACACAATTACACTTGATTTTATATATTCCACGCTTTTACAAAGCTATTGTGGTGCTTTTACCATTGGGCAAATGTATCCAAGAGTGTTGTGCCCATAAAATGATGGTTTAAAGTTCCTTATCCGGCACAATCACGTTTTTTTTCCTAACGAAATGAACGGCTGCGGCGGCATCGGACATCCTCAGATCGTATATCACAGGCCGTCATTCAGTCAGTTTAATGACAATGTGATTTCCGGATGAATGGGATTGAGCGACGGCTTATTTTACGATCCGAGGATAGCCAGTGCCTCTTCAAGCCGGTCGTTTCATTAGAAATAAACGTGATTTTGCAGTGTAATTAAATTATTTTTTAAAACAATCAGTGACTGTGCTTTACAGCTCCACAGAAATGTTCTTTGTGTGTTTCAAGATTCCATCTCTTCTGTTCTGTTGTTCGCACTTTGCACACTTTGTGTTTGAAAACATTTACATCTGAACAAATATTTACTTTCCTCCGACAGGTGACGAGGTTTACTTTTCCGCTTTGGTTTACAACCAGATGGAAGCAGTTTTATTCTTATTGCGAAGAATTCTCCTTTCACAAAAAAGTAAACTAGACGCGCAAAATGAAGCATTTCCTGCGTGATGAGATATTCTGCAGCAATCAGCCGATGAAAGTCGCGAAGGAAAAAGTAATGTCTGGTAGCACTGTTTATCTACGTTTTACAAAGCGAAATGGGTAGTAAATAGCTACTCGAAACATGTGGCTGGCTGGCAGCTTTACGACAGGAAGCTAAAATTTCGTCAATTCATATTGTTGGGGTAACCAACAGTCAAGTACAGCTTTTTATTGTCCTAGCGGAATGAACACGGTGGAGCATTACGTGTATGTACACACCTAAATTACGCTGTTATTTTTGGAGGGCAGAAGTTACTGAATTTGACAGCTGAAGCGATATCTGTGACAGGTGTCTGTTCGGTGAAAAATTTTGGGTGACTGTAAACGACAAGTCAATTTTAAGAAAATAAAGATCGTCTGAGTTTTAACTACTTAAGTTTGACTTTGCTACATTAATAGTTACTAGCATCATCTGTGGTAGAAATTCGACCAGTTGTGTTTATAAACTGACGAAAGTCAACTATTTTGCGTAATTAATCGGAATTTATTCGTTTGCAGGTTCTTAACTCTTATTTCTCATAGAAATATAACTGCGCATAACAAGGTGCACGACTGTACATAGAAGTCATTGGAATTGATGTATGATAAAAAGATTTCGTACATCTTAAAGTGATTCAATCCACATAAAAATGTGTCCGAAATTGTAGCCTCTGAACTGACCATAGCAAATGCTGAATCTTAACTATGAATATCAGTTAAAAAACTCTTTGATTTCACTTTAATTGTAGGGAACATGTTCCACCTTTTTGCAAACACTAGGATCTTTACTTTTAACCCAGACATGTTTCATCACCTCTGTGCCACCATCAGTGGCGTTTGTTTATTGAAAATGTAATTTACATTATATGGTTTTTCAGGGCCAACTGTATGGTGTCATTTTTTGTTGTGACTGAACCTTCTTCTTTTGCATTTTGAGGACACTGCACACACACATATTAGTGTACTTTTTGTGTAATTTCGTTTTTTATAAATGCCTTTTTACTTCACAAAACGCGAAAATAACTGACACAACACCGCGTTTTTCGACGTGAAAAAGCATTTATAAAAAATGAAATTACACAAAGTACATTAATACGTGTATGCAGTGCCCTCAGAATGCAAAAGAAGAAGGAACAGTCGCAACAAAACATAACAAGCTATTAGTGCAAGGCACCATACAGTTGGTCAAGCAAAACCATATAATATAAAATCGAGTTGTCAATAAACAAAACCGATTGCTGATGGCACAGAGGTGCTGAAACATGTTTGGGTAAAAAGGAAAAATATAGTATGTTCGCAAAAAGGTGGAACCTATACAGTAAAATTTAACGGCAAGCACGGAAAGAAGGACAGGAGATGCAGATACAAAACATGAATATTTCTATTTAATTGTTCGAGTATTTGGAATAAATTCTAGATACAATGTGTCGAAAAATAAATTCTGTGTTGACGGCAGCAAATTAACTTTTCCCTTATGACAACACAGTGTGAATGGCGTTGCATTACGTAAAGTAACCTAAGTTGCGAAACGTTTTGTATTACAAAACCTGCACTCTAAGTACATCACACCGAAGTTACAGCTCTCAAAATTATTTGGAATTATTTTCGGTGCACATTGAAATACATCTTTCGAAACAATAGTAGAATTATCATAATCGATCTTCACATTATTGTCTACGCAAAAAATTGACTCCCTCTATCTCTTCGTCTTTCAGTTCGACCCGTTAGTGCTCTTCTTCGAGACACATCCCAAAACGTTTAGTTTCCATATAATAAGGCAAGCCGTAGGTATTCAAACTGAAGGAATTGAAAATTAGGAGCTTACTTCAAATTTTAAAAATGAATTCAAGGTTATTTTCCCTTACTATTCGACAACAGTTAGGGGAAAAATGACAGCAAACAACGTTATGTGCAGTCTGCGTTGCTCCCAAGACTATGATGTTTTGTTTTTCACTGCTGACATCATCAGCGAGCTAGCACTTCTTTCATTGTAGCTACTGCAAATGAACGATTTGCTATATTTAAACATGAACGTCACTAGAATGCGATTACACGAAACTTTGTTACTTTCTTGTGTCATTCGCTACTTTCTTGTGTCATTCCCATTATAGCACCCGATCAATACGCGGCGTAGAAGTTGGTAGCACTGTGAGAGACAGAGGCAAACTTTTGTCGTCTGTGTTTGTCTGCTTACTTTCACCTCTCTTAACGGCAGCGTACACACATGATTTTTTAATATTTTTTGTGCACGTCTATGGCAAAGTAATTTTCAAATTACATGTACTTCATTGGCCTTCTTGTATAATAAATACTGAAAATCGGTAGTTCAGTTTTTGATGGTCACATATTTTGATATCAGTAAGATTAATGAATGCCGTCTGGGATGTCGGTTAAAGAACTATAGGCGAGAGCCAAAGACAGTTCGAAGTTTAAGATGTTTCTCTTATTTCATCTTGAGCATCCTTACATTACGAGTATACACCCATGCACTCACTGTACTTTGTGGCAAGTACGAGGGTTATGCTGTGGTGAAGTTCTCAGATAGTCACTTCAACAGGAAGCGTCGACCAAAATGCGTGGGGCTGTGTCATTTGTCTTCAGCGGCCTGGTTGAGTTCGCGTTTTCCGACATGCACCGTCAGAGTGTGCTGTGAGTTGCAAGTATCGCTCGAAACGATGTTTTACCAAGTTTATTTTATTGTTCCTGATTAACCATAAGAACCACTTATGTTTATTCAAACCCATTTCTGCTGAAATTTCCCTAAACGGATGGTGAGACATAATCAGTGTGCTTAACTGGAAAATAATCTCTCCCACATAGTACGAAGGAGAAAAGTACCAGCATCAAAGTATACTGGAGTTAAACTTTTGCTATTCCAACCTGTGCTACATGCCATTATACGACTATCATTTCTTGAGTTGCGACCACGTGGGTTGAATGAAAGTATTGAAGGAAGCAGCGACGGCATATTTTCAACTTACAAGATAAGGAAACGAAATGTATTTTCAATAATGATTCGATAAGTTTTATGTCCACTGTTAAAATGATCTACTGAAAATTTGGCAGCATTGTTGGCAATAATAAAACTAGGAGTGACCGTAACTGTGATTTAAATATGTTCATGTTAGTGTATCTTTACTATGATACTCAGAGGGAATGTTTGCCTTACAAACGAGTTTCAAACGTTATATAATTGGTGTTAATTGTAAATTGAAGATACGTTTTATTTTCACCTGCATCGCCGCGTAAAGATATTCAACAACTAATAAAACATTGTCAGCAGAAAGTTTAAAATCTGAGCTCTATTCGAAGTACCGATGGTAGCTGGTAGTGATAAATTAAAGCTATTTGTCTCCTTGTGTCGCAGGTACCAAACAAATCCAAATGAACATCTACAGGACATTTCACATTAATCAGTCGAACGGATTTTACAGGAACAAGACTACACATTCCGTGTGTGTCAAAAGAGTAGTTGAAAGGCAATCCCTGCAGGATGTAAGCTTCTACACAATTACAGGTGTGCTGCCACCACGGGTGGAATTGATGGTATCTTACCTATAATGATGCATGAGACATCCCTCTTCAGAGACTCCGATAAAGTGAGCGAAATGACTGTTTAACGTATCCATAGTCTGCACAGCTGCAGTTCACGTGCACTTTCAATTGCAATAGACAGACTCTTGTCTGTAATATGGAATGTGTCTTAATGAGAATAGCCCTGTTATGGCGTAACTGTTCAGAGGCTTATGTTCCATAAGACGTTGATAGAATCCGTTCGCTATTCTAACGCTTTTACTAGGGATAATCATATCTACTGACTGATTGGTGTGCAAAGTTCCCAAAGCTTTTGTTGGTTACATGGGCGGGAACCTTAATCTAAGGAAAGGATGTCGCAGCTGGGACTATAGCTCGTAGAGCAGGAAGGCGTCAGGATGGATTCTGTGTCAGAAAAATGGAAGCTATGGAAGTTGCCCGGGATAGGATATGGATGGTCGGGATGTGGCGGGAGGTTGGATGTGTTGGTATTGTCAGTGCGGCAGCTCAGAGTGGGAGACGATGGGATAGAAACTGAATTTTTTTCTTCATGTTTACTGCATGTAAAGGATTTGCAAAACTGTTCTAAGAATTTCTAAATAGGATGGACTTTTATCAGCTGGCAGGGTATAAATGTTGAAGAGGGAAAACATATACGAAAGGCGAGGTGGAGTACATGATATTCTAGGACAAGCGCAGATCCGAGCGACATCACAAAGATGTGAATTCGGTAGGCGTAGAGGGTAGTGAAAGAATGGACCGGTAGTTTTAATAATTTTAGTCAATTGCAGGCTTTCGTTAGGTCAGTACAACGCGGCGCCAGGTTAGTTTGTGGTACGTGGTGAGCTTAAGATTTTCTATTATGTATGGGTAGTTAGTAATAAGTATGGGATTATTATATACTACTGGCTATTAAAATTGCTACACCACGAAGATGACGTGCTACAGAAGCGAAATTAGACCATCAGGAAGAAGATGCTGTGATATACAAATGATTAGCTTTTGAGAGCATTCACACAAGGTTGGCGCCGGTGGTGACACCTACAATGTGGTGACATGAGGAAAGTTTCCAACCGATTTCTCACACACAAACAGCAGTTGACCGGCGTTGCCTGGTGAAACGTTGTTGTGATGCCTCGTGTAAGGAGGAGAAATGTGTACCATCACGTTTCCGACTTTGATAAAGGTCGATTGTAGCCTATCGCGAATGATGTTTATCGACTCGCGACATTGCCGCTCGCGTTGGTCGAGATCCACGACTGTTAACAGAATATGGAATCGGTGGGTTCAGGAGGGTAATACGGAACGCCGTGCTGGGTCCCAACGGCCTCGTATCACTAGCAGTCGAGATGACAGGCATCTTATCCACATGGCTAGGCATCTTATGCGCATGGCTGTAACGGATCGTGCAGCCACGTCTCTATTCCTGAGTCAACAGATGGTGACGTTTCCAAGACAACAACCATCTGCACGAACACTTCGACGACGTTTGTAGCAGCATGGACTATCAGCTCGGAAACCATGGCTGCGGTTAGCCTTGACGCTGCATCACAGACAGGAGCGCCTGCGATGGTGTACTCAACGACGAACCTGGGTCCACGAATGGCAAAACCTCATTTTTTCGGATGAATCCAGGTTCTGTTTACAGCATCATGGTGGTCGCATCCGCGTTTGGTGACATCGCGGTGAGCGCACATTGGAAGCGCGTATTCGTCATCGCCAAACTGGCGTATCACCCGGCATGATGGTATGGGGTGCCGTTGTTTACACGTCTCAGTCACCTCTTGTTCGCATTGACCACACTTTGAACAGTGGACGTTACATTTCAGATGTGTTACGACCCGTGGCTCTACCCTTCATTCGATCCCTGCGAAACCCTACATTTCAGCAGGATAATGCCCGACCACATGTTGCAGGTCTTGTACGGGCCTTTCTGGATACAGAAAATTTTCGACTGCTGCCCTGGCCACACATTCTCCAGATCTCTCACCAATTGAAAACGTCTGGTCAATGGTGGCCGAGCAATTGGCTCTTCACAATACGCCAGTCACTACTCTTAATGAACTGTGGTATAGTGTTGAAGCTGCATGGGCAGCTGGTACACGCCATCCAAGCTCTGTTTGACTCAATACCCATGCGTTTGAAGGCCGTTATTACGGCCAGAGGTGGTTGTTCTGGGTACTGTTTTCTCAGGATCTATGCAGACAAACTGTGTGAAAAGTAATCACATGTCAGTTCTATTGTAATATATTTGTCGAATGAATACCCGTTTATCATCTGCATTTCTTCGTGGTGTAGCAATTTTAATGGCCAGTAGTGTATATGGTGAGGAGGAAATTAGAGAGATGGAAGCGACGGGAAGCAAGGCCTATAATTATTCCCTGGACTTTTTAATCGTTGTTTTTGATGTACTAAGAGATTACACCAGAAGTGATATTATTTAGGTGAATCTGGAGGGACCCTTGATAAGTTGGGCCGTTGATACACTGGAGTAGATGAAGGGGATGGTGGCTTGAACGTATCAAATGGACGGAGCGGATAGAGTAGATGGGACAGGACCAATTCTAGAGCAACTACTGACGACGCTGACAAAAGGATAGTGTGTCAGAAAGGAATCTATAAGGCCTTGAGAGACAAAAACAGCGGAACGACGGTTATTCAGCTGTGAGGGAAGGAGGTGGATAATGTTGAGTTGATTGTCTTTGTAATGTTTTAGGCATAATCTACACACGATATTTGGATGGGATGTCTGCTGTTGTAAATGTTTGAGGGTACTTTGGATTCAGATGGATTCAGTCTTCCTTGAGTCATCAGTCTGACTGACTTGATGCGGCCCGTCGCCATGAATTCTTCTCCTGAGCCAACCTATTCATATCAGAGTAGCGCTTGCAGCCTACGTCCTCATTTATTTGCTGTATGTATTCCAGTCTCTGTCTTCCTCTACAGTTTTTGCCCTCTACAGCACCCTCTAGTACTATGGAAGTAATTCCCTGATGTCTTAACAGATGTCCTATCATCCTGTCCCTTCTCCTTTTCAGTGTTTTCCACATATCCCTTTCCTCTCCGATTCTGCGCAGAACCTCCTCATTCCTTACCTTATCAATCAACCTAATTTTCAAAGTTCTTCTGTAGCACCACATCTCAAATGCTTCCTTTCTTTTCTGTTCCGCTTTTCCCAGAGTCCATGTTTCACTACTCCAAACGTACATTCTGAGAAATTTCTCAAATTAACGCCTATGTTTGATGCTAGTAGACTTCTATCGGCCAAGAATGCGCTTTTTTCCAGTGCTAGTCTGCTTTTGACATCCTCCTTGCTCCGTTATTTCATTTGTTATTTTGCTGCCTAGGAAATAGAATTCCTTAATTTCATCTTCTTCATGACCATCGACCCTGATGTTAAGTTTCTCGCTGTTCTCATTTGTGCTACTTCTCAGTACTTTCGTCTTTCTCCGATTTACTCTCAGTCCATATTCTGTACACATTGGGCTGTTCATTCTGTTCAGTAGGTCACGTAGTTTTATTCATTTTTCTCAATATATCAATGTCATCAGCGAATCGTATAGTTGATATCCTTTCACCCTGAATTTAAATTCCGCTCTTGAACTGTTCTTTTATTTCCAACATTGCTTCTTCAATGTACAGATTGAACAGTAGGGGCGAAAGACTACATCCCCCTCTTACCCACTTCTTAATCCGAGCGCTTCGTTCTTGTTTGTCCACCTTATCATTCCCTCGTGGCTCTTGTACACATTGTATGTTACGCTCTCTCCCTATAGCTTACTCCTATTTTTCTCAGAATTTCGAGCGTCTTGCACCCTTTTCATTGCCGAACGCTTTTCCCAGGTCGACAAGTACTATGAAAGTGTCTTCATTATTCTTTAGTCTTGGTTCGATTGTCAACTGCAACGTCAGAATTGCCTCTCTGGTGCCTTTACCTTTCATCAAGCCAAAACTGATTGTCATCTAACACAACCTCAATTTTCTTTTCTATTCTTCTATATATTATTGTTGTCAGCAACTTGGATGCATGCGCTGTTAAGCTAATTGTGCCATAAATCTCACACTTATCAATTCAGGCAGTCTTCGGAATTGTGTGGATGATATTTTTTCAAAAGTCGTTGATATGTCGCCACACTCATATATTCGACACACCAACATGAATAGTCTTTTGTTGCCACTTCCCACAATGATTTTAGAAATTCTGATGGAATGTTATCCATCAGTTCTGCCTTATTTTATCTCAAGTCCTCCAAAGCTCTCTTAAATTCTGATTCTGATACTGGATACTCTATCTCTTCTAAATTGACTCCCGTTTCTTCTTCTATCACATCTGACAAATCTTCCCCCTTCATAGAGGCTTTCAATGTACTATTTCCACCTATACGCTCTCTGCTCTGCATTTAACAGTGGCATTTTCGTTGCACTCTCAATGTTACCATCCTTGGTTTTAATTGCACCGAATGTTATTTTAACTTTCCTATGTGCCGAATCAGTCCTTCCAACAATCATTTCTTTTTCGATTTCTTCACTTTTTCATACTGCCATTTCGTCTTAGCTTGCCTGGACATCCTATTTATTTTATTCCTTAACGACTTATTTCTCTGTATTCCTGAATTTCCCAGAACATTTTTAATGTACTTCCTTCTTTAATCGATCAACTGAAGTATCTCTTCTGTTATCCATAGTTTCTTCGCAGTTACGTACTTTGTATCTACGTTTTTCTTTCCACATTCTGTGGTTGCCCTTTTTAGAGATATTCATTTCTCTTCATCTGTACTGCCCACTGAGCTATTTCTTATTGCTGTATTTATAGCCTTACAGCACTTGAAGCGTATCTCGTCATTCCTTAGTACTTCCGTATCCCACTTCTTTGCATATTGATTCTTCCTGACTAATCTCTTAAACTTCAGCCTACTCTTCATGATAAGCCTTACAATTTAGGTACCTCACTAAAGCCGGAAGTTTGGATAATCGGTCAGTAGGTTTGGGTTTCACTAGAAGGTTTGTTACGTTTAAGGAACAGCGGTACCTCCGGGGTCTTCGACGGCTCGGAATAGAGACTTGCATGTAAGATGGCATTGCGCAGCGTGGCTAGTATATAAAATGGCTTTGTGCAGCGTGGCTAGTGCTTATAGGAATGATTATGGACTTCGTTTAAGGTGGCGGTAGGTAAAATCAGGAACAGGAGCTGTAATTTGTCCCCCAAAGAATGTTGTTTTAAGGTCTTGAACTGACATATTTAATTTGGTTTGTGGTATCGTGTGGTTATGGAAACTGAAAGCAGGAGATGGGGTGGTGGTGTTGGTAACCAGATGGACAAATAAGTTAGTGGAAGCATGGATCACTGGGAACAGTGAGCATGTCTCCAAGATACGAAACACAGAGGTTGGCTTTACGGAAATTATCGGATATTGGTTGGTTATGATGGAAGAGCGGAGAATGTATTGATGGATTTGTATCACCGAGGTGGTGGAATGCTTTCCAATCCTTCGTTGAATTTATGTGAAGTGTGGTATTGGGTTTTGTAGATGTCTGTTGGCAGTCCAGACATTTACTTGCTTGTGGGAGGTTCCTCAACTGATTCTGGCTGCGCTTTCGTGCAACCTCGAGATAGCGTCCCCGTCCATGTCACTTGGCGTAACCTGGTTGGCCTGGGTATCGTACGAAACTCTGTATCTTCTCCTTTGCTCTATTGATAGGCTGGTATCAGAGTGAGACGCGAAGCGTCCTCGTCGTTTTAGTTGACTTATCCGAAACCAACTCCATGATGGCATCTTCAGTTTCTGGCACAGATGCGAGAGCGAGCAATGGGCCTTGAACGTCCACAGCAGGATGTAATTCTTAAGAGTGTTTTGCTCGATGAGGCCTACAGTTTACTATCTCTCAAATAACTTCCGGGAATTCGGCCAGGTTAAGACTTTCAGCCACCGCCGATATTTCGGCGGGAGAACACCCCGCCATTTTCAAGGCAAACTGCAACGGACAGGCGGCGTACATGCAAATTTAAAACCTCGGTTCTCGGACTGATGCAGGAAAGATGACACACACACTGAACACTAGTGCCACCAAAGATGACCAAATTCAGAGCTATCGATAATGAGACTATGAATTCGCAGGTGAGGTAGCATTGACTCTGTCCCTCTGTTTTTAGACAAGGGAGAGAGCTGAATTCCAAAAAGAGTTTAAACAGAAACCTCCATCCCTGTTAAGGAGGTTGCTCGCTAATTTAATCTCAACTGCCTCCCTAATAACACTGTCCCAATAGCTGGACGTGCATGCCAATATCTTGATGTTATTATATAACATAGGGTAACCAGTATCCAAGCAATGTTCGGCAATAGCAGATCTATTTGGCTGCTGTAATCGTGTGTGCCGTTTATGCTCAGTACATCGGTCCTCCACGGTCCTGATAGTTTGACCAATATATGCCATGCCGCAGCTACAAGGATACGATATACACCCGCCTTACGCATACCAAGATCATCCTTAACAGAACTCAAAAGCGCTCTAATTTTAGATGGAGGTCGGAAAACACATTTCGCGTCGTATTTCCGTCAAATACGACCGATATTGTTGGAAGTGCTTCCTACGTAGGGCGAAAAGGCAGTAGAGTTAGGTGTCGACTCAGAATTATCATCAATCACCCGATGTACAGTTGGTCGATAGCGCAACGCACGTTCAACCTATCTATCACTATAACCATTTCGACGAAAGGTAACTTCAAGATGGGACAGCTCAGCTGGCAAAGTCTCAGCGTCAGAAACGACATGTGCCCTGCGTACCAAGGTACGAAGTACCCCTTCATGCTGAGCCGGATGGTGACAACTGTTAACCTGTAAGAACAAATCGGTGTGAGTATGTTTCCTGTAGACTGCATGTCCCAATGATCCATCATCCTTCCTCCTAACCAACGCGTCAAGAAAGGGAAGGCAACCATCCTCTTCCACCTCCATCGTAAGACGAATGTTTGAGTGGAACGATTTCAGATGTTCTAGAAAGGCATTCAAATTCTCCCTACCATGAGACCAAACAACAAAGGTATCGTCAACATATCTAAAGAAACAGGCGGGTTTCAAAGGCGACGACTCCAATGCATGTTCCTCGAAGTCTTCCATAAACAAATTTGCGGTCACAGGAGAAAACGGATTACCCATCGCAACTCCATCTGTCTGCTCGTAATACTGGTCATTGACTAAAAAGTAAATGGGTGTCAACACATGCCGAAAGAGATTAGTTAATTCAGCACCAAACCTAGCCTCAATTAACCGCAACGAATCAGACAGGTGCCGGCCGCGGTGATCTCGCGGTTCTAGGCGCGCAGTCCGGAACCGCGCGACTGCTACGGTCGCAGGTTCGAATCCTGCCTCGGGCATGGATGCGTGTGATGTCCTTAGGTTAGTTAGGTTTAAGTAGTTCTAAGTTCTAGGGGACTGATGACCACAACTGTTAAGTCCCATAGTGCTTGGAGCCATTTGATTTGAATCAGACAGGGGAACACGAGTGAAGAGAGAGACCACATCGAAACTCACTAAAATTAAGGAGGCAGTTGAGACTAAATTAGCGATCAACCTCGTTAACAGGGATGGATGTTTTTGTTTAAACTCTGTTTGAAATCTGGCTCTCTCCCTCGTCGAAAAACAGAGAGACAGAGTCAATGCTACCTCACCTGCGAATTCATAGTCTCACTATCGATAGCTCTGACTTTGGTCATATTTGGTGGCACGAGTGTTCAGTGTGTGTGTGTTATCTTTCCTGCATCAGTCCGAGAACCGAGGTTTTAAATTTGCATGTACGCCGGCTGTCCGTTGCAGTTTGCCCTGAAAATGGCGGGGTGTTCTCCAGCCGAAATATCGGCGGTCGCTGAAAGTGTTAACCTGGCCGAATTCCCGGAAGTTATTTGAAAGTTGTATAGGCCAGGAGAAACCCATGTCTCACAGTTTACTATCTCGTCGACACAATGTAATTAAAGGCAGTTCACTTTGAGATACATGTGGGACGTAAATTGCGTAAAGTAGCGACCTGCGAGAACCACACCACCGTCATTCCACATATTTCGCAACCGAGTTATTCATAACCACCCAACCGAACGTCACCGTCTGCACCCTCGTAATGTTCCTCGACAGCAACGGTAACGTCACTCAAAAATTCCTTTGCCGGTGCGGGCAGTTACGGCTGCTGTGTGTAATATTACCCACCAGTTTACGTAATACGCAAATCAATAACAGCAGCGTCTGCACGTAATCGCGACTGGAGATAGGAGCGTATTTTTGTCGTCGTTTAGTAGTCGTTCAAAGTTGTGCAGTGGGCCAGACGGGGCGGGAACGAGTGCGTTGTGCAGCGCGTGCGCTGAATGTGGCGGCGTGGCGGTGTTTGGCGCTAGTCGTCGGCGAAGCCGCTCCGCCGGCGGCGGCGCGCGCGCATCAATAGCGGAGCAGCAGGTTGTTGCACCCTGGCGCGGCGCGTCTGCCCCGTACTGCACTCACCACGCTGCGCACCGCCCAACCGCCTCGCTGAAAAAAGTGTTCAACCTCGCACTTCCGGTGCAGCACTACTGCCGAGTTTTCCTGGGAGCAGGAATTTGGCGCTGCGTGAACGGGACAGGGCGCTTTGCGTCGGAAGGGACGCGTTTCTGTTTTCTCACAAAAGGAAACCGCAATCTCATTAACTGTTTAGTTCACACGTGCTGTCTAGGAAGAGTGTTCGAATAAGGCGTTACCACTTTAACAAAACCGTTAATATACACTGAGGTCACAAAAGTCATGGGATAGCGACATGAACATACAGGGTATTACAAAAAGGTACGGCCAAACTTTCAGGAAACATTCCTCACACACAAATAAAGAAAAGATATTATGGGGACATGTGTCCGGAAACGCTTAATTTCCATGTTAGAGTTCATTTTAGTTTCGTCCACCTACGCTCAATGGAGCACGTTATCATGATTTCATACGGGATACTCTACCTGTGCTGCTAGAACATTGCCTTTACAAGTACGACACAACATGTGGTTCATGCACGATGGAGCTCCTGCACATTTCAGTCGAAGTGTTCGTACGCTTCTCAACAACAGATTCGGTGACCGATGGATTGGAACAGGCGGACCAATTCCATGGCCTCCACGCTCTCCTGACCTCAACCCTCTTGACTTTCATTTATGGGGGCATTTGAAAGCTCTTGTCTACGCAACCCCGGTACCAAATGTAGAGACTCTTCGTGCTCGTATTGTGGACGGCTGTGATACAATACGCCATTCTCCAAGGCTGCATCAGCGCATTAGGGATTCCGTGCGACGGAGGGTGGATGCATGTATCCTCGCTAACGGAGGACATTTTGAACATTTCCTGTAACAAGGCGTTTGAAGTCACGCTGGTACGTTCTGTTGCTGTGTGTTTCCATTCCATGATTAATGTGATTTGAAGAGAAGTAATAAAATGAGCTCTAACATGGAAAGTAAGCGTTTCCGGACACATGTCCACATAACATATTTTCTTTCTTTGTGTGTGAGTAATGTTTCCTGAAAGTTTGGCCGTACCTTTTTGTAACACCCTGTATACAGATCAAGGTAGTATCTCGTACGCAAGGCATAAAACTGCAGCACATATTGATGACGTTATGCGGGGTAGAATACTAGGGCGACTGGAGGCTGGTCAAAAACAGCAGGTCGTAGCACGGACCCTCCGTGTGCCACAAAGTGTGATATCAAGATTAAGGTAACGATTCCAACAGACAGCAAACGTGTCCAGGCGCTACAGCACGGGACGTCCACGGTGTAAAATACCACAAGAAGACCGATATCTCACCATCAGTGCCCGCAGACGGCCATGGAGTACTGCAGGTAGCCTTGCTCGGGACCTTACCGCAGCCACTGGAACAGGTGTCTCCAGACACACAGTCTACAGACGACTGATCAGACATGATTTATTCGCCAGGAGACCTGCAGGGTGCATTCCACTGGCCCCTCGTCACAGGAGAGCCCGTAAAGCCTGGTGTCAAGAACACAACACATGGTCATTGGAACAGTGGTCCCAGGTTATGTTCACGGACGAGTCCAGGTGTAGTCCGAACAGTGATTCTTGCCGGGTTTTCAACTGGCATGTACCAGGAACCAGATACCAACCCCTTAATGTCATTGAAAGGGACCTGTATGGAGGTCGTGGTTTGATGATGTGGGGTGGCATTGTGATTGGTGCACGTACAGCCCTGCGTGACTTTGAGAGAGGAACTTTAACAGGTCAGGTGTATAGGGACGTGATTTTGCTCCAGTATGTCCGCCTTTTCAGGGGTGCAGTGGGTCCCACCTTCCTCCTGATGGATGATAACGCACGGCTTCACAGAGCTGCCATCGTTTAGGAGTACCTTGAAACAGAAGGTATCAGGCGAATGGAGTGGCCTGCCTGTTCTCCAGACTTAAACCCCATCGAGCACGTCTGGGATGCTCTCGGTGGACGTATCGCTGCATGTCTTCAAACCCCTAGGACACTTCAGGAGCTCCGAAGGCACTGGTGCAAGAATGGAAGGCTATACCCCAGCAGCTGCTCGACCACCTGATCCAGACTATGCCAACCCGTTGTGCGGTCTGTGTACGCGTGCGTGATGATCATATCCCATATTGATGTCGGGGTACATGCGTAGGAAACAGTGGCGTTTTGTAGCACATGTGTTTCGGGATGGTTTTCTCAAATATTGGACTTACAGATCTGTGTCGTATGTGTTCCCTATGCGCCTATGATATTAGCGCCAGTTTTGTGTAGTGCCACGTTGTGTGGTACCACATTCTGCAATTCTCCTTAATTTATGAGCATCAGTGTATTTCAATATTCCGAATCCACAGTGTCAATAGTGTGCTGAGAACAAAAAATTTCAGTAATTACTTCTCCACGAGGACAGTGCAGTAGCCGGCGGCCTTCACTTAACGACTGAAAGCAGCGGCGTTTGTGTAGAGTTGTCACTGCTAACAAACGAGCAACTCTGCATGAAATAACCTCATAAATCAATGTTTAAGAGCACGACATCTCCTGCAGCGCCGCTCCTAGGCTCTTGACCATATCGATTCGGCCCTGGACGGCTAGACTTCCGTGGCCTGGTCAGATGAGTCCCGATTTCAGTTGGTAAGAGCTGATGGTATGGTTCGAGTGGGACACACACCCCATGGAGCCATGGACCAAAGTTGTGAACAAGGCATTTTGCAAGCTGGTGGTGCGGGCTGCGTTTACATGGAATGGACTCGGCCCTCTGGCCCAGCCGAACCGGTCATTGCCTGGAAATAGTTGTGTTCGGCTACTTGTAAGCCATTTGCAGCCATTCGTGGACTTCAAGTTCCCAAACAACGATGGAATTTTTATGGATGACAATTCGCCATGACAGTGGGCCACAGTTTATCGCAAATGGTTTGAAGAACATTCTGGACAATTCTAGTGAATGATTTGGCCAGCCAGATCGTCTGATTTGGATCCCATCGAACATTTATGGGACATAATCGAGAGGCCAGTTCGTGCACAAAATCCTGCATTGACAACACTTTCGCTATTGTCGACGGCTATAGGGACAGCATGGCTCAATATTTCTGTGGGGGACTTCCAACGGCTTGCTGAGTCCATGCCATGTCGAACTGCTACACTTCGCCTGGGAAAAGGATTTTCGACATGATATTAGGATGTATCCCATGACTATTCGCACCTCAGTGTACTATACGATATTGATGGACGGCGTGGGAGAAGTAGAAACTCTGGTTTTGCCAGTAACTAGACATATGCTCGAGGATGACGAAGAGATTTACTTACTCTGCACCTACACGAAGCGCAGAAAAACGGCCAGCTATGTGTTTCTGACACTGTGGAAATTATCAATTCGTCTTCCTCGGCACTGAAATTCACTTGAAGTTTTCTTACATACTTAGTAATCATTTTGCACACGAACTCTACGTGACTTGCAGCAATTGCTTCACTAGAAGGCAGGGTATAACGCTTTAGATTCGTCCATAGCTAGTTGGTATGTCACGTCTCAAGTAAAGCGGCTTAAAACCCGGTTTTCAAGGAGCAGGAATTTTGCTCCGCGTGAAATGGACACAGCGTTTTTCGTCGGCAAGGACGGCTAAGATAATTACGTAACACATGTGTGTTTTCACTGGAAATGAAACATTCAGCGCATTAGCTATTCACTACACTCTTTCCGTCTGCGAAAAAAATTTTGTGAAAGTAATTTTCTTATAGTTGTTATCAATAAGTTTTTATTGTCCGCAAGAAATTCAATTAAAAAATAATCTTGCTACAGGTGTGTAACACACAACAGGAACCTCACCTCTACACAACCACAAAACAGTTTTCATGGGTTCCAGTGATTTTTATGCCGATTGTCTCTCATAAGAGTCATCAGGCGCATTTTCTATGACATTTTGGCAGATATCTGCAATTTAATTTTTGAATTGTGTAGTTGGAGTTAGTCAAAATAATTACCGATAGTTTTGTTTTTCAGACAAAGCACAGTGACAACAGAAAGCATCGGTTTGTTTTTCATTACTAAAAAATGGTTCAAATGGCTCTAAGCACTATGGGACTTAACATCTGAGGTCATCAGTCCCCTATTCTTAGAACGACTTAAACCTAACTAACCTAAGGACATCACACACATCCATGCCCGAGGCAGGATTCGAACCTGCGACCGTAGCAGCAGCGCGGTTCCAGACTGAAGCGCCTAGAATCGCTCTGTCACAGCGGCCGGCTTTCCCATTACAAACAAAATGTAGTTTACCACGATCATACCTATAGTTTTGAAGAACATATCTATTTCATCCTGCTTTGGTGGTTGTTTCGACAGGTCTTCAGACATTTTATAAAATAGCGTCTGTCTGTTCTGTTATCTTTAAATATTTGAGAAGAGCATCACTTTCCTTCCGCTTTTGGATCGGAGGACGTTAGCATACGGTCTGATGAGGTGATTCTGATGTTTACTGAGGTTAGAGGGAAAGGGGTTCACACTCAGTTGCTTCTGGGGACTTGAAGCCAAATTCGCTGCAGTATAACGTTTGAAAAAGTGTTCCTTTAATCTTTTAAACATTCTAGAAATTTTAGCCCGTCCCAGTAGCGGATACTCTTTTTTGCAACATATTCTGTGATACCTATTTCATTTTTCTTGTCTGTTCTGTAGTGATCACGGGTACTCTTCCACCGTATGTGGCATTCATTCACTAGGACGCAGCGTAAAACACATTATACTCGCACAGAACCAGTTTGCCTGTCACACCTGACGTAAAGCGTTGACGCACTACGCATTGCGCATTAATGGAAAACATGTTTACTGTTTCGTCACTGTTGGGAGGACAACGCGTTACACGTGGCGCATTACGTACTACGCAACGCAAAATTACTGATCCTAGAAAAAACCGGCATAACTTAGCAGCACTTTCACAATGCGCTTCCAGCAGTCTCAAGAAATTTATTTTCTCCTTTGCACGGTACACGGACGAGAACAATACACAGCGCCCCAGTGCCCCTTCAGACACAGCGAAGTATTTCGCGTTGTCTGTCAAATTGCCTAGTTCGAAGCGTTTCCCATTTTTATTAATACACCGTTGGAGCGCGTCTCGGAGACAACCAGATATAAGGCAGCAGCACTTGAGACAAAGAATTAGCCAACTCCGGTGAGATCACAGTAAGACCGTCTAAAAGCGACTCTAGCCTTGATAATGGTCTCAGCTCGTCAAAGAAGAGAGTCCACCACAGATATGTCATATCCAGTCGAAACCACTCACTGGTGATTAGGTCGTGCAGACGTACCAAACTGCACGGATTTTGACCGCTGCTGTTCCAAACAAGCCCAGAAATTTTCTGTTGTTTTAAGATCGGGTGACTAAGAAGGTCAGTCGAAGTACAATAAGCTACCAAAGTGTTCGTTAAGCAAGGAATGTATGGTTGTAGCCCTGTGAACCTGACTGTTATCATCTTAATCATCTTGAAAGACGGGTTGGCCTACAACATACTCATCATGGAAATGTACAAAAAAGAGCAATACGTGCTCACCAATAACGTTCAGCAAAACATCCCGGTTCACATTCGTGATAGGTCATGGTACGAAAAACATCCGCAAAACATCCCAGACTACACTGTCCAGTCAAATTAATGTGACCATCTGTCAGATGGTGAATAACCACATTTTGCAGCGAGAACAACAGCGAGACGTTCAGGAAGAGTGTGAGTGACGTTCGGCAAGATACCGAAAGAGACGTGGAGCCATACGTACTGCACCGGGCCAGTGCACTGTGTTTCTCGACTGAGTATCTACAGCGCGAACAGCCCGACTGAAGTGGTCCCATAGAATTTCGATTGGATTAAAAACCGGGTAATCGGGTGGCCAGGGAGTTCGGTAAACTCATTCTGGTTCTCTTCGAACCAGGCCAGGGAGTTCGGTAAACTCATTCTGGTTCTCTTCGAACCATGCACGTACGCTGCGAGCTGTGTGACACGTTCCAATTACCTGCTGGTGGATACCATTATGCGGAGGAAAAACAACCTGCAAGTTGGGGTGAGAATCGTCCCCAAGCACAGATGCATGCTTATCTTGATGCATTGTGCCTTCCAGAATGAGGCGATAACCCAGAGAATTCAACGAATACATACTAAACTAAAACTGAACTCCTCCCGAACAGCCCATGAAGGCCCGACAGTACCGACCGGCCACCGTGTCATCCTCAACCACAGGCTGTCAGCACACCGCTCTCCTGGCCGCATGTCAGTTTCTGTGACCGGAGCCGCTACTTCTCAATCAACTAGCTCCTCAGTTTGCCTCAAAAGGGTTGAGTGCACCCTGCTTGCCAACAGCGCTTGCACCTTTCTTCTTGTGAGGAAGGTTCTTCTTTCTTCCCCGGCGTCTTACAGTGTGAGCTTTGTAGCTATTCCTGTGGACAAATCTTAATTACAATTGTAGGGCGTACATACAATTTTTGACTGGCTTCTTTGAGGAACACTTTTTTGGTGCCATGCTTTTATCTACTTTGCTGGATAGCGGATATATATATATATATATATATATATATATATATATATATATATGTGTGTGTATATATGTGTGTATATATAACGCACATTCACACACACATTCATCCTCACCATTGAAGGTGATCTCTGTTCTCATTCATATACTTACTCGCCCCTGTTGGTGGCGATATTACGTTTGTATGGGGGAATATTTACAATATTAACATTTTTATGGGGTGGGATATTTACAATATTAACATTCAGGATGGGGTTAACAGGAGGAGTGTTGTCTTCATTTCTTGGTCTATCTCAGCAGCAGGTCCGGCCATCACGTGTTGGCGTTGCGGTGCTCTCGGTGTCAGAGGGCAGAGATGTGGAGGTTCTCTGCTGCTACTGTCCTCTCGTAGAAGGTGTGTGCTGCTTGCCGGAACCTCTCGCGTAGGCGGAGGACCCCGGCCAGCTCGTGGAGCTCTTCGGTTGGGAAGTCCCACGGCAGGTGCAGGGCTCTCTTTAGCGCCCTGTCCTGTACTCGCTGCAGGCTGCCGATGTGTTGTTCTGCTGCATTACCCCACACCATTGCGGCGTACTCTAGGAGTGGCCGCACTAATGCGAGGTATAATTTGATGCCCAGCTCCTGCGGTAGTGCGTAGGTGGGGTTAAGTACTGGATAGAGCATCTGGAGTCTGCCCACTGCCTTGTCCTTGATGTTGTTTACGTGGTCTTTCCACGTAAGGCATCTGTCTAGTGTAACTCCTAGGTAGAGTGCTGTTCTGCTCCAGGGGACTGCGGTGCCGCGTACTTCTACCGGTGGCAGGTCCATTGGGAACTTCCTTCTGCAGATGGGCATTGCTTGTGTCTTCGTCCCGTTGAACGCCAGGCGCCACTTCTTCGCCCAGTCGCAGAGTTCGTCTGTGGGTCGTTGCAGTCTATGTCTGAGGACTCTGGCGCTCCTGCTGAGTGCGTAGAGAGCGGTGTCGTCCGCATATAGAGCTGTGTGGACGTTGGGTGATGCTGGGATGTCGCTGGTGTAGAGTGCGTACAGCACCGTGCCCAGTGAACTTCCTTGCGGTACTCCAGCTAGGATGCTTCTTCTTGAGGGTTCTCCATTCCGTACTTTAACGTGGAATGTTCTTCCTTCCAGATAGGACTTCAATAGTGTCACGTGTGACACTGCCACTTCTCTATCCAGCAATTTGAACAGTAGGCCCTCGTGCCATACCGAGTCAAATGCTCTGGAAACATCCAGGAACACTGCGCCGAAGAATTCCCTTCGTTCCATCGCGTCCATGGCCTCCTGTGTGACTCTTAGGAGTTGCTGTGTTGTCGATTGTTCTGCTCGGAAGCCAACAGCGCTCGGCAGACCGGATGGTCACCCATCCAAGTGCTAGCCCAGCCCGACAGCGCTTAACTTCGGTGATCTGAAGGGAACCGGCGTTACACTGCGCCAAGGCCGTTGGCTCACGAATACATATCCAAGACCATAATGCTCCCTTTTCCTTCATGAACCCTTCCGGGCGATTGGTGCATGGCTCCCCACACCAACGGCCATCTGTACAACGGAACATGAAACGTGATTCATCTTACCACTCCGTGGACATCCAGTTGCGGCACTGGCGTGTAAATTCCAGCCTTCGTCACCGATGAACAGCGGTCAGTATGGGTGCATGAACCATGGCCTGCTGCAGAGGCCCGTACACTGCAACGTTCGCCGAACGGTATTTAAGGAGACACTGTTAGCAGCCCCTTGGTTCATCTGGGCGGTCAGTTGCTCAACAGCCGCCCGTCTACTCGCCTTACACATCTGCGCAGCCGTCATTCAGCGCTGTCATCTATGGCCCATTGTGCACCAAAGTTGCCTTGGTGCTAGTTTTGTATTGCGCAATTTTTACATCTACATCTACATGAGTACTCTGCCAGTCAGAGGGTTCTTCGAACCACTATGTGATCAAATGTATCCGGACACCTGGCTGAAAATGACTTACAAGTTCCTGGCGTTCTCCATTGGTAATGCTGGAATTCAATATGGTGTTGGCCCACCCTTACCCTTGATGACAGCTTCCACTCTCGCAGGCATACGTTCAATCAGGTGCTGGAAGGTTTCTTGCGGAATGGCAGCCCATTATTCACGGGGTGCTGCACTGAGGAGGGGTATCGATGTCGGTCGGTGAGGCCTGGCACGAAGTCGGCGTTCCAAAACATTCCAAAGGTGTTCTTTAGGGTTCAGGTCAGGACTCTGTGCAGGCCAGTCCATTACAGGGATGTTATTGTCATGTAACCACTCCGCCACAGGCCGTGAATTATGAACAGGTGCTCGATCGTGTTGAAAGATGCAATCACCATCCCCGAATTGCTCTTCAACAATGAGAAGCAAAAAGGTGCTTAAAACATCAATGTGGGGGTGTGCCGTGATAGTGTCACGCAAAACAACAAGGGGTGCAAGCCCCCTCAATGAAAAACACGACCACAGCATAACACCACCGCCTCCGAATTTTACTTTTGGCACTACACACGCTGGCAGATGATGGTATGGCATTCGCCATACCCACATCCTGCCATCGGATCGCCACGATGTGTACCGTGATTCGTCACTCCACACAACGTTTTTCCACTGTTCAATCGTCCAATGTTTACGCTCCTTACTCCAAGAGAGGCGCGTTTGTCATTTACCTACGTGATGTGTGGCTTATAAGCAGCCGCTCTACAATGAAATCCATGTTTTCTCACCTCCCGCCTAACTGTCATAGTACTTGCAGTGGATCCTGATGCAGTTTGGAATTCCAGTGTGATGGTCTGGATAGATGTTTACCTATTCACATTACAACCCTGTTCAACGGTTGGCGATCTCTGTCAGTCAACAGGCGAGGTTGGCCTGTACGCTTTTGTGCTGTACGTGTCCCTACACATTTCCACTTCACTATCACATCGCAAACAGTGTACCTAGGGATGTTTAGGAGTGTTGAAATCTCGCGTTCACACTTGTGACATAAGTGACACCTAATCAACTGACCAGTGTGGAAATCTCGCGTACAGACTTATGACATAAGTGACAACCAATCAACTGACCACGTTCGAAGACCGTGAGTTCCGCGGAGCGTCCCATTCTGCTCTCTCAAGGTGTCTAATGACTACTGAGGTGGATGATGTGGAGTATGTAGCAGTAGGTGGCAGCACAATGTTCCTATTCTGAAAAACGTATGTTTTTATGCGTGTCCGGATACATTTGATCGCGTAGTGTATTTCTCTATCTTTCCGCTCTGTAACACAGCGCGGGAAAAACGAACACTTGAATCTTTCTGTGCGAGCTCTGAATTGTCTTATTTTATTATGATAATTATTCCTCCCTATGTAGGTGCGCAGGCAAAATACTCTCACACTCTAAGGAGAACGTTAGTGATTGAAATTTCATGAGCAGAGCCTGCCGCAATGAAAAACGTATTTGTTTTATTAATTGTCAGCCCAATTCAAAGTATCATATCCGTGGCACTCTCTCTCCTTTTTCGCGATAATACCAAACGAGTTGCCCTTCTTTGAAATTTTTAGATGTCTTCCGCCGGGCTCATCTGATGCTGATGCTATCCTGCACAATAATACTCCAAAAGAGGACGTGATGCATTTTCTCAGTGTTCTGCCAGTAAACTGTAGTCTTTGGTTTGCTTTACCCACGTCATTGTCTATTTGATCGTTCGAACTTTCGTAATTGTAATCCCTAAGTATTTCGTTGAGCCTACAGCCTTTAGATTTGTGTGATTTACCTTGTAGCCAAAATTTAGCAGATTCCTTTTGGTACTCATGATGATGACTTGAAACGTTTCATAATATAGAATCAATTGTCACTTTTCGCACCCATGCAGATATCTTGTTTAGATCTTTTGCAGTTTGTTTTAATCAACTGATAACTTTATGGGACGGTAACTGGCAGAAAACACTCTAAAAGTGCGACTCAGATTGTCTCCTAAATCCTTGATGCAGATCAGGAACAACAGAGGGGCTATAACACCACCTTGGGGTTCGCCAGATATTACTTCTGTTTTACTCGATGACTTTCCGCCAATTACTACGTAAGCACGACATAGTTACCCAAAGCGGCACGCGAACAGTTTACAAACTTAGCCTTTTCGGACACGTTTCCGTCTTTGGCTCAAAAGCCAATGATCATGTAATATTATTACGACAACGACTGCACTGTTTTTTGCATCCCTCCAACATTCGTTACATACTCTCCACTGTTACTGCTTCCACCTGCCGTCTGTGAGTGGTTGTAGCACGTCGACGTCGAACGTAGGCGGTGGTGACGTTAATGTGACTGGGCCGTGTACTCCTGGACTGAAACGCACCCTCCACAGACTCCAGGTTGAACGTGTCATACCGAGCGAGGTGGCGCGATGGTCAGCACACTGCAGTCGCATTCGGGAGGACGACGGTTCAAACCCGCGTCGGGCAATCCTGATTTAGGTTTTCTGTGATTTCCCTAAATCGCATCAGGCCAATTCCAGGATGGTTCCTTTAAAAGGGCACTTCCCGATAACCTCGCTGTTTGGGTCTCACCCCCAAATCAACCAACCAACACCAACTGAACGTGTCATCGGGTTGTCGGTGCACTCAACGCCTTACGTCATTTAAAGAAAGAGGAAAAATAATGACTCTTCGGACCACACTTCACACCGTCAGTCAGGTACTGTCCAGTTTCTGTGTTGTTTGATCCACTGAAGCCGCACAGCTTTACGTGCCGTTGCAAAGAATGGCTTTTTACACGGTATGTGACTCCAAATGTGTATTTCATACTGTAACCTTCATTGCATTTGCTCTGAAATTACGAAAATCTTAGGAAAGTATGGTTCACCGGTAAAGGAGATAGGATATAGAACACTGGTGGGACCTATACTTGAATACTGTTCATATGTTTGGGACCCGTATCAGGTCGGGTTAAAGGAAGACATCGAATAAATTTAGAGGTCGGATGCTAGGTTTGTTACCGGTAGGTTCGAGCAACACGTAAGTGTTACGGAGATGCTTCGGGAACTCAAATGGGAAGCCCTGGAGGGAAGGCGACGTTCTTTTCGAGGAACACTGTTGAGGAAATTTAGAGACTCGGCATTTGAAACTGACTGCCGAGCGATTCTACTGTAGCCAACATACACACATCAAAAAAAGTTTTGCCTCACCCCGGCTTCCAGAACTCTTGAAGATAGACGTTGACTGTGGATATTTTATCACAGATACAGTCCCTCTGACTGTTCAGAGATGTCACTAAACCCTCCCAAAGATGTAAACAACCATGCATGAGCAATGCCTATTAGACGAAGGGGGTCCGACAGCCGATCAGTTCAAGTCATTCCACCAGGAAGGAGGTACACGGCACGTGTTGTCTGTAGTTCAACCAAGCCTAGAAGGTCAATATCGTGGTTCGATCACGACCGCATTGTTACTTTGTGCCAGGAAGGGTTCTCAACAAGGGAAGTAACCAGACGTCTCGGAGTGAACCAAATCGATGTTGTTCGGACATGCAGGAGATACAGAAAGACAGGAACTGTCGATCACATGTCTCGATCGGGCCGCCCAACGGCTACTACTGCAGTGAATGACCGCTACCTACGGATTATGGCTTGGAGGAACCCTGACAGCAACGCCACAATGTTGAATAATACTTTTCGTGCAGCCACAGGACGTCGTGTTACGACTCAAACTGTGAGCAGTAGGCTGGAGATTGCGCAACTTGACACCCAACGTCCATGGCGAGGTCCATTTTTGCAACCACGACACCATGCAGCGCGGTACACATGGGCCCAACAACATCCTAAATAGACCGCTCTGGATTGGCAGCACGTTCTCTTCACCAATGACTGTCGCCTATGCCTTCAACCAGAGAATCGTCGGAGACGTGTTTGGAGGCAACCCGGTCAGGCTGAACTCCTTAGACACACTGTCCAACGAGTGCAGCAAAGTGGAGGTTCCCTGCTGTTTTAGGGTGGCATTTTGTGGGGCCGACGTACGCCGCTGGTGGCCATGGAAGGCGCCGAAACGGCTGTGCGATACGTGAATGTCATCCTCCGACCGATAGTGTGACCATATCGGCAGCATATTGGCGAGGCATTCGTCTTCATGGACGACAATTCGCGCCTCCATCGTGCACATATTGTGAATGACTTCCTTCAGGATAACGACATTTCTCGACTAGAGTGGTCAGCATCTTCTCCAGACATGAACCCATCGAACATGTCTGGGATAGATTGAAAAGGGCTATTTATGGACGACGTGACCCACAACGACTCTGAGGGTTCTACGCCGAATCACCGTTGAGAAGTGACACAATCTGGATCAACAGTGCCTTGATAAACGACGAATAGAGGCATGCATCAATGCAAGAGGTCGTGCTGCTGGGTATTAGAGGTACCGCTGTGTACAGCAATCTGGACTCCCACCTCTGAAGGTTTCGCTGTATGGTGGTACAACATGCTATGCGTGGTTTTCATGAGCAATAAAAAGGGCGGAAATGATGTTTATGTTTATCGCTATTCCAATTATCTGTACAGGTTCCGGATCTCTCGGAACCGACGTGATGCAAAACTTATGTTGATGTGTGTACATTGCGCGTTAGCACCACGAAGACAAGATACGAGAAATTAGGGCTCACATGGAGGCACTTAGACAGTCGTTTTTCGCTAGCTCTATTTGCACGTGGAATATGAAAGTAAATGGTTGGTAGTGGTCCAGGATACCCTCCACCACACACCGTACTGTGGCTTCCGAAGTATCTATGCAGATGTAGATGCAGATGCAGCAATAGTCTGAAGTTGTTACGAATAACCATCAGCCAGGCAGTTAAGTGTGAATTGCAGAGTAATCATGTACATGTAGATGTAGAGATGAACATGCTTTCACTGATAGCAGTACTCCGGTCGGGTTTGAAACCGACTGTTTCCGGCCCCCTGCGGTTAGGTTATTATTGTGACCAATGTACCTACATTATTCATGTAGAGTCCACTTTGTTTCCACAACAAATCAGTAAACTTCATCAGCTGTGTCCTCACGGTCACGTGCAAACACGACAGCTCGTTTCCGCCATTGTGTCACGTCTCCATGTCGACCCGTGTTACTACGTTGATCCCGTACAACTGATTGGCAGATAAAGAACACTTCACTGCCATGACCTATGCAGGTGTGGAGGGTCAGGTGAAGGCCTGATATCGCTCCAAAGCGAAGAGTGTGGATTGTTTGATTGGGTGACTAATGTTTTGTCTGGTGACGTATTAGCATTTAGCGTTAGAATTTAAAAACTACATATGCATAAACATGCGAGACTGTCATATCAAAAATATAACTGCTTCGATTAATTAAATGTTAACTATGCTCATAGTGGCTAAGTGTAGGTTCCATTACTGTTATGAATGAATTATTTGTTTCGTACGGCTGACGGTCATATTTTTATTATATTTTAATGTAGCACGGTGGCGTGCTGAAAAAGTAATGCCTCCGAATTTTTTATTCTGTTCTCAATATTGATGAGGAATATTACACGTCATGCATATTACTCGGTCGACATTCCCGCTCGCTGACGCAAATTGCAAGCCTCTGCCACTAGAGGACTCCGAATTGTAGTGTGTAGCATATCCATGCGTGGCGTCGATAGTTACGATGCCACAACGTATGTGTCCGCTCTCGTAAGTTGGCACTACGAGAGAAGACTAACTACGCCGACCAAAGCGCCCTCTGGCCGACGCTGTGGAGCTCAGGGAGTGCCGTCTTGATTTCGCCGATTTCATCAAGAGCAGTCGGCCTGGAAATATCGCTTCTACTACCGAGTGGGCTAGCTTGCTATTGAGACTTTGTATTAGTTACGTTCAGTTAAAGTTTGGACAGTAACGAGAATTTGTTAGTTTTGAGATTATGCAGAACACTCCTCCTAACTTTACAGGATTAGACATGGACTACGGCTTCACACCTACGTGCTCATCCTAGCCAAAGTTATGTATGCATTTGATATTTATTTGTGTTTTGACTCTATTAAAAGTGTTAAAGTTACATGCATTACCTAAGTGCTTCACCTCTCCTGCTTCTACTCTTCTCCGTCACTCTCGGCCTATATTACAGAAGCAATTCACAGGAGATCCACGCACCACGTATCCAAGAGGGATACAACCTCCCCCCCCCCCCCCCCCCAAATGAAATCCATAGAAGAATGAAAACTTCACTCGGTAATGATTATATCGGCATGAATAAGATGCATGCGACGTTGGACTGTTCGTGCTCGTAATGACGGAAACGGTGGTGCTAACCTCAGCGTGTGTGGCAGAACCCGGAGTATAGCCAAAACTTAAAGAACACCTTCGAGGACTTTTCTTTGGCAGTGATAAAGCGGTGCAAGTGGTGATGAGGTTGCAGATCCGCCAACGAAGTCAAACATTCTGCAGTGACAGTATTGACGAACTGATCTCTCGTTGGGAGAAATATGTTCGTCGCCAGGGTGATTATGATGAGAAATAAATATGTAGACATGACGAATAAAGATGTATAATTCTAATAAAGTTTGTTTTGTTTAAAAAGCGTTAAGAGTTTCCACATAACATGAAAAATTCGGAGACATTACTGTTCCTCACGCCCTCATACATACCTTGCTAAAATATTTTCATGTGCCCAGCGCGGGCTATATTGAGCAACCGCACAATCAAAGAGGTGCCTCAAAACAACATCACTTGTCACCACTGAACATCGCTTTCTCGATCCCTCCCCACCCCTCCACCATTTTCTCTTAAGTACCGACTGCTTCAGTATTACTGTACACATAATTTTTTAAGTGGTCAGACAGTTTTTTACTAATTCATTAAATTTTGATGTCATACGCATGCGCAAACGGTTGTTAATGAGCAATACAAGTTTGAAACGCGCTCATTGTACACTACTGGCCATTAAAATTGCTACACAAAGAAGAAATGCAGATGATAAACGGGTATTTGTTGGACAAATATATTATACTAGAAATGAGATGTGATAACATTTTCACGCAATTTGGGTGCATAGATCCTGAGAAATCAGTACCCAGAACAACCACCTCTGCCCGTAATAACGGCCTTGATACGGCTGGGCATTGAGTCAAACAGAGCTTGGATGGAGTGTACAGGTACAGTTGCACATGCAGCTTCAACACCATACCACAGTTCATCAAGAGTAGTGATTGGCGTATTGTGACGAGCCAGTTGCTCGGCGAGCAAACGTTTTCAATTGGTGAGAGATCTGGAGAATGTGCTGGCCAGGACGGCAGTCGAACATTTTCTGTATCCAGAAAGGCCCGTACAGGACCTGCAACATGCGGTCGTGCATTATCCTGCTGAAATGTAGGGTTTCGCTGGGATCGAATGAAGGGTAGAGCCACGAGTCTTAACACATCCGAAATGTAACGTCCACTGTTCAAAGTGCCGTCAGTGCAAACAAGAGGTGACTGAGACGTGTAAGCAATAGTAGCCCATACCATCACGCCGGCTGATACGCCAGTATGTCGATGACGAATACACGCTTCGAATGTGCGTTCATCGCGATGTCACCAAACACGGATGCGACCATCATGAAGCTGTAAACACAATCTGGATTCATCCGAAAAAATGACGTTTTGCCATTCGTGCACCAAGGTTCATCGTTGAGTACACCATCGCAGGCGCTCGTGTCTGTGATGCAGCGTCAAGGGTAACCGCAGCCATGGTCTCCGAGCTGATAGTCCATGCTGCTGCCAACGTCGTCGAACTGTTCGTGCAGTTGGTTGTTGTCTTGCAAACGTCCCCATCTGTTGACTCAGGGATCGAGACGTGGCTGCACGATCCGTTACAGCCATGCGGATAAGATGCCTGACATCTCGACCGCTAGTGATACGAGACCGTTGGGATCCAACACGGAGTTCCGTATTACCCCCATGCACCCACCGATTCCATATTCTGCTAACAGTCATTGGATCTCGACCAACGCGAGTAGCAATGTCGCGATACGATAAACCGCAATTGAGATAGGCTACAATCCGACCTTTATCAAAGTCGGCCACGTGATGGTACGCATTTCTCCTCCTTACACGAGGCATCACAACAACGTTTCACCAGGCAACGCCGGTCAACTGCTGTTTGTGTATGAGAAATCGGTTTGAAACTTTCCTCATGTCAGCACGTTGTAGGTGTCGCCACCGGCGTCAACTTTGTGCGAATGCTCTGAAAAGCTAATCATTTGCATATCACAGCATCTTCTTCCTGTCGGTTAAATTTCACGTCTGTAGCACGTCATCCTCGTGGTGTAGCAATTTTAATGTCCAGTAGGGTATAAGTTATACCAAAATAAATAATATGACTGACTGCAGAAAAAATTCTAATTTCTCTAGGAAATAGTAGGAGAAATTGAAAACATATCTTCTTTCCCTTGGATCATCTTTTTTTTTGCAAAAAATGCAGTGTATTATCCTACGTATTGTCCTCTTAGCTTAAGGCGCTTTGTCCAATGATTTTCCTGCGATCGCTGTAATTTCTTCCTCGGAATCAAAACGTGCTATCTCGGCGCATATGGATACAGATGGTGATAAATATGGTGATCAGAGCGCTTGATCCAACAATTTGTACTTCCGATCCCTCAGTTTTGCAATTGCGAAAGCACCTCTTAGAGTAGACGCACTATCCTGATGAAAGCAGCTGTTTTATTTTCTTCTACACTCCAGGCTTCTTCTCCTGCATACTTGTCATCCAGTGATCACATTAAACTAACAGCCTTTCCCCTACTTTCCCTTACTTGGGGATTTCGATACGCACCACTCCCTGTGGGGAAGGACCAAGGCGTCTACTAGGGACCTTCTGATTGGCCACCTACTTTCCGATCTTTATCTGTGACTCCTCAGTGATGGTACTCGCAGTTTTCACTTTCTCGTGACCCTGTCAATTCTTTGTCACCGCCAGACGGGCCAATCATCACAGTGAACTCTTTGAAGAGCCAACAGGCAGCAGTATATCTCTGTCATCATCTTCGTGCCCTCTATCAAATTGCATCGTCGAGGTTGTGGGAACGACTCCAACGTTATTATCCGCGTCGCTGGAGCTGCTTCTCCCTTTTCCACAGACACTATCTGCAGCCATCACGTGCTGTGAGGGACCAAAGAAATTGCAGTATCTGTTCATTATCGTCGCGTGACTTCACGAAGTCTCAAGCGGCATTCTCCACAGACCATTTTCTCCACTTTTAAGAGATCCGTGATAATTTTCGTTATCTAATTAAATGCAGTAAGAAGGAATACTGCAACTGCTACATGTCCTCTTCTCGAACGTATGCCTCTTCATCCCTGGTGCAGGCCTAGCTCCGTAGTTCACTGGGCTGCCAAGTTTCTGGACTACTCCTTCACGATGGTATTTCTAACAATGCATCGATTCTTACTGAACATATCATGACCCACTTTTCGACATCATCGACATTATCTATTTAGCGGCGTTTTTATGAATGCATAAGTTACAGACATTCCCATGTGCTTTACCCCCGACGCACTGTATTATGTAGTAGACCTTTCACCGACTGGGGGTTCATGCTCTTGCCTTGACTCAGGATTATACCCCAGTGCCTGATTTAATTCAAAATCGGATGATACAACACCTGAATGTTACTCAAAAGCTACATATCTGGTCCCGGACTTCAGCTGTGTTTACCTAGACTTTTTCCCTTCACAATGGAGAGGTACTATCACCGTCCCAGTCCTTAAGCCAGGCATATTTCTGAAGTCAGTCGACAGCTGCTGAACGATTAGCATCATCAGTGTCTTCTGCAAACTGCTTGAAAGATTGGTAACCCAACGATCATGCTGGGTTGTCGAATCGCAAGGTCTTTTGTCGTCCTATCAGTATGTTTTCGGGAGCGACATTCTACATCCGACCATCTGATAAACTTTGAAACATCAATCTGATTAGCTTTTACTAAATGCCAGAGCCTCATTGCAATCTTTTTGCCTCACATAAAGCATACGACTCCGCTTAACGCTATCACATTTTACTTTACTTCCATCACTGTGGGTTTTGAGGATCCTTGTCGATTTTTAATCGTCATTTTTTATCTCACTGGTTGTTTGAGGTTACAGTTGGTACTTCTCTCATCGCTCCACGGGGCCAAGACAACGGCGTCCCGCAGAGCTCTGTGATGAGTATTATGCTATTTCTCGTCACCATCAATGGGTTATCGACCTCCAGTAGGACTGGTAGTCATTTCCGCGCTGTATGTTGACGACTTCTGCTTTCGTTTAGGTCCCAGTCTGTAAACCTTGGCTGAACGCCAGCTCAAAGGAGCCATCTGAAGGACATCCGTCTGTACCATTTCCCATGGTTTCCAATTGTCTCCCGCAAAAGCACGAATCATGGATTCCTGTCTCATACCACGATACATCCTGACCCAGTACTCTACTTGAGTACACAATCCTTGGATATTTTTACACAGTCCCGAATTTTGGGACTCTTCTTTGATAAAAATCTGGTATGCATGCCCAAATTCGTCAGCTAAAAACTAGCTGCTACAAAAGCTTTACTCTTTCTGCTTCCTTGCCCACACCTCATGCGCTGCGGGTAGTTCAACTCCAATCCATATTTACCAGGTCCTTGCCAAAGTGAGAATCTTCCCTCCTCTGTTCCAATGGTACAAATTCTTGCTCACTTACACAACCACCAAACCACCATGCCACAATTTCCTAATTATCCAATTCACTAAATTATTTTTGAATACAAGGGACATCGACCCATGGACACTAGCCTAAAATGGGATTACCAGCTGGAGAGCACTTCGAGGTTCTCTAACGAGACCACTGTCTAAACACCTTAAAATTCTCTTCCCCTGTTCTCCCACACAGCCTCCCTCGGTTACTACTCAGGCAGCGAATTAGGACTGATCTGTTTCAAGCTCCTAAAGTTTCGGTCGCTCTCGTGACCTGTCGGCGTCTGTTCCTCTTAGTTCTTCGGGGTGCTACCATATTTTACACTGACGGTTCTAAAACCACGGACAGGACGGGATATGCTTTTACATCAATCAACAACCTTTCTTTCCAGCAACGTGTAGTATTTCTACGACGGAGGTAATAGCCATTAAAAGAGCTCTAAGTTTTATTAAACAGACTACCCTAGACTGTGTTGTAATTTGCAGCTACTTAATGAGCAGTCTCCAGGTATCTGATTAATGTTACCCTGTGATACGTCCATACTACCTGCCCAGTGGTTTTTGTCTGGGTGCAAAGTTTTTTTGAGTATCCCGGGAAATAAACTAGTCAATAGTTTGGCTAGAGAAGCGATTACTCGCCTAACGTTCGCTTTGACGATCCCATGTGGGGATCTGAGGGTGCAAATAAGATATCTTCTCACTTGCAGATGGAATAGCATCTGGTGGGTCCTCTCTAATAAACTCCTCACTATCAAGGAGACTGTTGCTGAATGGTGCTTCTCTTTCTGCGCTTGCAGAAAGAGATTCGACATCCTACTCGCCTCCGAATCGTTCATACCAAATTAACCCCTACGTTACTTTGTACAACGAATAGCCTTAACGTTGTGGATGTGGAGCCTTACAGACAGTAGCTCACATCCTGGTGCAATGTCCCCTCCTTCTGGATCTCCAGGCTAAGTATGGTCTACCGAGTTCTTTGCCTCTAATATTGATGGACGACTCAGGGACAGTTGAACTCATTCTCTGTTTTCATCTATTTTTATCCATCTGAACTACCTGTAACCGTACACTTATCTTTCTCACGTCACACGAGCAGATTACATGCCGTGTACTGCATCACACGTGCCTGTAGGCTGGCGTAGCTGCCAAAAACAGTCACTGAAATAAATAGTAATTTCATAACCTACTGAGTGTTGGCACTTCATTTCGTCAACATACATAATTACTATCTTGATGTTGAGCTCTTGTCTGTGTTTGCTTTACCAATAACGTATGTTTTGAGTGGGGACCGCCTTTAGTAAAACACAATTTTGTTTTTTGTCCCAGACATGTTTCACTGCAGTTGCAACATCATCAGTGGGTTTTTTATTATTATGGCTGTTAAACATACTGTTTAAATACATATAAATATTAGTTTCTAAATCGTAATTACAGGTAAACCTGTACTTAAACAGTTAAGAACATTCCTTATGTTTTACAGTCATAATAGTAAAAAACCTACGGATGATGCTGCAACTGCAGAGAAACATGTCTGGGACAAAAAACAAAATTGTGTTTTGCTAAAGGCGGATTCCACTCAAAACATATGTTATACATAATTACTATAGACGTAGATCATCGTCACAGTGAGTCACTTCATTATAAAAGGAAAAGTGTAAAAACTCAAGAGACAATGTTCTTTGAAAAGCGCTCAAATAAGACAGGAATCCAAAACCTGATCTGAGCACCACGAACTCTAGTGTACAAATTCAAGAGACAATGTTCTTTGAAAAACACTCAAATAAGACAGGAATCCAAAACCTGATCTGAGCACCACGAACTCTAGTGTACAAATTCAAGAGACAATGTTCTTTGAAAAACACTCAAATAAGACAGGAATCCAAAACCTGATCTGAGCACCACGAACTCTAGTGTACAAATTCAAGAGACAATGTTCTTTGAAAAACACTCAAATAAGACAGGAATCCAAAACCTGATCTGAGCACCACGAACTCTAGTGTACAAATTCAAGAGACAATGTTCTTTGAAAAACACTCAAATAAGACAGGAATCCAAAACCTGATCTGAGCACCACGAACTCTAGTGTACAAATTCAAGAGACAATGTTCTTTGAAAAACACTCAAATAAGACAGGAATCCAAAACCTGATCTGAGCACCACGAACTCCACTATTACATTACTGTCTTAGGAATGAATTACAGTTCAAACAACCTTTCGGGTTGCAAGATTTCGTTAAAAATGTTTGCAGAGTCAGGAACGGCTATTGATTAGGAGGCAATCAAAGACGTTCGATTAACGTTTTTCAATTCAAAGCTTGTCAAATAAATTAAAGAATGATTGCTTACATAAAAATAATACTTGTAGCTTATGCAGTGGTTGTGTGAAGGCTACACAAAATTCAGAAGGAAACCGTGGAGTGAACAATCGAGGAATCAGGCATTTCTTTTTGTGGCACGTACGTCACTAAGAAGGGGAGCCGTGTAAAGCTCTCGATTCTTTCGGCCCATTTACCAGAGAGGTGTGAATTGGGGAAATGTAGTTCGAGGTGGAAATATGTAGAAGGGTTTTGTAGTTCTGACATCTTTTTAACAACGAAGGGAACGCTAGCAAATACTTAGAAAGAAGAGAATCGGCCTTGAATATACCGGCATGCAATGAGCCAAAACATTATGACCACCTGCCTAACAGCTTGTTTGTCCGTCTTTGCAACGAAATACAGAAGTGATTCTGCGTATCAGGGAACCGTTAGTTTGTTAGTAGACTTTTAGAGGCATGTGGCATTAGATGTCTAAGTACAGGTCATGTAATCTGCGTTGATAACGGGCCACTGATTTGCGTACGAGGTGATGGCGCCCGATAGCGCCCAGATGGGTTCCATGGGATTCACATCAGTCGAATCTGGACGCCGAGACATCAACTTGAGTTCACTAAAATGCTGCTCAAACTATTGAAGCACGGTCCATTATTCTACTGAAAGATGGTTGCGCGGAGTGGCCTTGGAGTTGGATGCACCATGTCACTAATCGTGCGTCCCCTCGCGCAGGAGGTTCGAGTCCTCCCTCGGGCATGGGCGTGTGTGTTGTCCTTAGCGTTAAATTCGTTTAAGAAGTGTGTAAGTCTAGGGACCGACGACCTCAACTGTATGGTCCCTTAGGATTTCACACACACACTCTACAGAAAGATGACATCGCCACCGGAAAAGACATAAAATAAGAAGGCATGCAGGTGGTTCGCAGCTATCAGTGTGTCTTTGATTACTACCATAAGTCCCAAGCAAGGGCAGGAGAATGTCTTCCATAGCACAATACTTGTCCCGCTAGCCCGCGTCCTTGACTCGCTGCACGTTTCGAGTCGCCGTTCACTTCGATGATGGCGTTTGTGGAGACGATCACTGGCCCAGTGTAGCAAAAATGTGATTCACCCAAGGAGCCGACACGTTTCCATCGATCTACGATCAATCCCGATGTCCCGTGCCCATTGTATCCGTAACTGTCTATGGTGTTGGGTCAATATGTGAACACTTAGGGGTGGTCTGCTGCGGAGCTCCATGTTCAACAATGTACGATAAACGGTGTTCTCCGAAACACTTGAGCATGTACTAGCATTGTACTCTTTCTCCAGAAATGCCCCAGGTCACCATATGTCCTACTTCACAGAGCAGACAAGCCTCCAAACTCGACGTTCGGTGAAGAGTCGTGGACATCCAACCATTTGGCGGTTAGTGGTAGTTTCACTGTCATTCTACATCATTCCGTAGATGCTCACGAAAGTAGCACGTGAACATTCGACGAGCTTCGCCGTTTTCAAGATACTCGATTACAAACTCTGAGTAATAATAATCTGCCCTTTGCCAAAGTCTCTTATCTTAATGGATTTCCCGATTGCAGCCCATATCTTCACTAGGGTGATCCGCCGTCAGTGTCTGCTCCTCTTACATACTTTTGCTACCGTATCAAGTACGCGCAACGCCACCAGGCCGTACCAAGCGTCGCAGCGGTCATAATGTTTTAGGAGAGAAGAGAAATACAATATCTCGCTCACGAAACTCCAGTATTCTTAATGGAGTATCGTAGAGTATCTGTAACGCAAATCATAGCTCGCACTTTTCGTAGAGCGCAACTAAATAATTTCGTCCATACCTTTGTGAACGGCCACCACCTGTCAGACGAGGAGCAGTTACACAGCTGAAGCCTATGCACAAGCGCATATCTTCAGTAACTTGTAAGCTACAGACTAGTCCGGAAACAATGCTAGTCAGTATGACCAATAATTTAACGAATAGACACATTCAAAGGCACTAGTTTTTCACTAGAGAGCCAAAAAAGAAATATTCGCGTAAACAAAGGGTCGATCAGAACAAAACAAGATGGACCACGCATTGCCAGAAGGAAATAGGAAGTGTCATAAAAGAAAAAAAAATGATAAAAATGCAGCGTACCTTCTGTAGTACTGAGAGTAAAATAAATAAGAGGCGACACTCGAAAATTCAGTCTCCGGACAATCTATTCGACAACAATACCTACATAATTATTTAAATAAAACTGAATTTTTAATATGCCACGTTTTCAAATCGGGCTAAAAAGTACAAAATTATTTTTCCTATACTAATGTTGTTTTTCTGGTCATCTGTTCGAAGAATGCAGCTCTCCTTGCAATTCTGTTCTGTGCAAGCCTTTTCATCTCCGAATAACTTTTGCAGCCTACATCCTTCTGAGTCTGCTTACTGTATTTATATCTTGGTTTCCATCTCCGATTTTAACCCCCCACGTTTCCTTCCAGTACTGAACTTGTGATCCGTTGATGTCTCAGACAGTGTCTTATCAACTGAACCCTTCTTCTAGTCAAGTTATCCCACAAATTTCATTTCTCCCCAGTTCTATCCAGCACCCCTCATTAACTGCGCAGTCTACCCGTCTAACCTACAGCATTCTTCTGTGGCATCGTATTTTAAAAGCCTCTGTTCTCTTCTTTTCTAAACTGTTGATCGTCCCCCTTCAGAAAAGACTTCCCAACAGTTGAATCTATATATGATGTTAGTAAACTTCTCTTCTTCAGAAATTCTCTACCTCCCATTGCCATTCTGCATTGTTACACTCTCTACTTCGCCCATCATCAACTATTTTGCCTCCCACATGGCAGAACCTATCTACTACTTTAAGTGTCTCGTTTGCTAATGTAGTTCCCTCAGATCACCTGATTTAATTCGACTTCATTACATTCTCCTTGTCTTGTTTTTTGCATGTTCATCTTATATCCTTCTTTCAAGATAAAATCCATTCCGTTCGACTGCTCTCCCAAGTCTTTTGTAGTCTCTGACAGAATTACGTCATTGGCAAACGTCAAAGTTTTTATTTCTTGTCCCTGAACTTTAATTGATACTTCAAATTTATCTTTGGTTTCTTTTACTGCTTGTGCCGTGTACAGATTGAATAACACTGGAGATACACAATAACCCTCTCTCACTCCCTTTTCAAGCACTCCTTCCATTCATGCCCTTCGAGTTTTATAACTGCCATCTGGTTTCTACACAAGCAGTAAATAGCCTTCCGCTCTCTGTATTTTACCCTGTTTCTTTATGAATTTCAAAGAGACTGTTCCAGTCAACATTGTCTAAAGCTTTCTCCGAGTCTACAAATGCTACAAACATAGGTTTGCCTTTCCTCAAACTATCCTCTAAGAGAAGTTGCAGGGTCAGTATTGCCTCACATGTTCCTACATTTCTCTGGAATCGAAACTGACCGTCCCCATTTAGATTCCAAAGTGCTTACAGTTGGTTCAGAAAAGTTATGATTGTGAATTTTTAATAGTTTGTAAAATTTTAAACAACAGAACTTCGGGTGCTTGCAAGAGGTAATACAAAGGAAGTGAATTACTCATGTATCATTTACTAAGTAGTGTAGTAGCAAGAAGGTTAACTATTCATACATCAATTATATAGTGCATACACTCCATGTTCTTCGTTTTAAATCTGACAAGTATTTTCATAGTTATTAAAAATTCACAGTCAAATTTCCAAAAGCCAATATTGCTCAAAAATGAACATGTTTTACTACAAAATAATGTTTAAGACATGAAGATGACAACTAAGACTGTTGAAACTGATTTTCTTTTGAGTAGTTTGTAAGAATTAAAACATCGCCCTTCAGTATTGTCATAATGAGACAATTCAATCAAATTTCAGGACTATTTATGTGTCAGACAGGAAGTAATTTCAAGACACGTTTTAGAGAACATACAGATAACCAAAATAAGAGCGTTTTCGGTACACGTTTAGACAGAGAAAAACGTTCGGTAGGTAACATAGAGAATAATATGAAATTGTTGCATAGAGCGCCAAAGGGACAGTTACTGAACCTACTCGAAGAAATGGAAATTTACGTGCACAGAAAACGGCAACCGGAATTACTGCTGAATGAACGAAACGAGTTTAACCTAAATGCTTATTCTGATGTACTCAGAAACCTACTGGTTTGAGCAGCGTCGAGCGTCCTAGAGGATTGGCGTGCGGTCGTGTGCGCCGGCCGCCTGCGACGAGGAGACTGGACCTGCCTCCGCGAGTTCCGCAGCAGGAAAACAAGAACGTCATACGGAGGAGCCACGACGTGCCGCCATTGAGACCACACTCCAGATTTTTTAATTTTTAATTAATAGTCACTGCTTCGTTAATTACCTTACAATTACGTTTATGATCCGTCAGGCTGGAAGATTTTATTTTATAGATGTTTTTAATCTTATACTTTTTGTATTGGCTTTTATACAACTGTATGTTTTACCTTGCCAGGCTAGAAGCTTCACATTATTAATATTGCACTTTTTATGTGGATTTCAACTATGGATCCAATTTGACTTGGATTATGTCAGTACATGTTTTATTATCAGGCGCTCGTTTTGCCATGTGAAGTAATTTTAATTAATGACTACGCATACCGCATTTTAACCATTACAATTGCGACACTGGCCTCAGTTTCCTTGATATAAATACCAGACGCTTTCTGACCATCACCAGCACTTAGTATGTACCTACATGTTTAGTTTGGCGTTGATACTTCATCAGCATATTTTATGGTATGTATGGCTGGTATACATGGCTGTTAATCATGTTAACATTTTATTTTTCTTATGTAGCACCAGGAATTTTATAGATTTAGCGTCAGGAAGCTAGCGTAGTTGTTTACACAATGTTTTTGTTTTTGTAATAGATCTGAAGATGGCAGTAGCCGAAACCGGTCATAGTGAAATGTAAAAATTTACGTGATCAAGACGGAGCTGTAAAAGAAAGTGCTATCTTTATGGGCCGAGCGGTTCTAGGCGCTACAGTCTGGAACCGCGCGACCGCTACGGTCGCTGGTTCGAATCCTGCCTCGTGCATGGATGTGTGTGACGTCCTTAGGTTAGTTAGGTTTAATTAGTTCTAAGTTCTAGGGGACTGATGACCAAAGAAGTTAAGTCCCATAGTGCTCAGAGCCATTTGAACCATTTTTGCTATCTTTATGGGGCTAGGGATCTGTGTGACGCAACGAGAAATATTTTGTACTCTTTAATCCTATTTAAAAACATGGTACGCTAAAATTTCATTTTTATTTGAATAATTATTTTACCATCCACGACTGGAACAGGAAAAGGGGGAAATAATTGTGGTATACAAAGTACCGTCCGCCACACACCAGACAAGAAAGGAAGTTAATATTGTATTGTCATCCATTTCTCGACTATGTTGGAAGTCATCGGGAAACGACAGTGTTAAACAAAGTACCCTTCACCACAACAATAATTTGCCAGCAAACAAAAAAAATTTAGTTACAAATAAAGATCAGTTTAAAAGGAGCCTGAAAGACTTACTAGTGGCCAACTCCTTCTACTCCATTGACGAATTTTTTAATAGAAACAAATGATGTATTGTATATATTCATACTATTAGTATTGTTATTTCAGCTTAAAAAAATTGAAATGTTCCACATCCACGACGATCTCCTCAGCACGGATCTATGGAACGAAAAACTAATCTAATCCAATCACACGGTGCAGAGGAAAGTGAGTTATATAGCACTGTCATCCATTCCTAATTCCTAAATTTCAGGCCTCTAGCTCATTATGATGTTAGTTTAAAATCAATTGCAAAACTTATACCGAAGAAAGAGGGACAGACAGAAAGACAAGAAAATGACACAGTAAAAAGTAGTAAAATAAACTTTTCTTCTTCTTGTTTTTTCCTGAAGTAGTGAGTCCTTGAGAGGTCTTGCACATATGTTTTCCACTTCCTTCCTTCTGTGTCGCCTGGCCACCAAGAGCCGTTGTAGGACGATTGATTCACGGATCCAGTTATATGGCTCCTTCCGTGTATAGCGATTTTACGACTATGACGAGTGGGGCCTGAAGATGGCATCAATGTAATGCCGAAACTGGTAGCACATAGAAGTTCATAAAGTAAAATAAACTTCTACAAATCATACGGATGTTGGTAAATTATTGCATGAATAAGTTCATGCCAGCCGTCGTCCCACGATCCTTCGTGGATCAACGAAGATTCCTTCCTTCTTCTCTTTATTGTGCAACTGGAATAGCTAGCGGTTCCTGCAACCATCTGAAGAAAGGTTTATAATAAAATTGTTGCTTCCTTCTTTGTCTCTTCTGACAAAAACCTAGTGGCATTGCATATAACAACACATGCGTGATTATGAAATGCTTTTGCTGCATGAAAACTGCGGCTCCACGCTGTGAAGTAAAGAGACGGCAGTGGGATCGCTCCGAGGTGTGCGGGTTGGCGAGCGCCAGGCGCAGCCTTCGACACAGCCGCCCCTTCGCAGTGACGGCGTGGACTCGCCCTGCGCTCACAACCGGAACACGCTACTGCGCCAGCTCCACGTCATTTCGCGCGAACTCTGCACTACGTCCTACGACTCGTGGATATAGAACAGGCTCAATCTACACACTGGCTTTCTGATGTATATGGAAAAATCAAACGATTAACAAATACTGCTGAAGGGAATCAAGAAGCACTGGCACAAATTTTCTGTAGCTCAGCATTTAACTAAAGTTTAATAAAATCGTAACATTATAAACACTTCACGGAGCTGCCTCATCTAAAGGAAACACGCTGGTCGCTAACTGTGCGAAAAATGTCACTAGCGAACGAAGTGAAAGGGGTCATAACTCCGGAAATACTACACATACTTTGGAGTGGCAAGCAGCCCTGCTCGCGGTATTTCGTAGAGCTAATGTGGTATATTTTTCCTTGTACGTGCCATCCGCTAACCAGGAAGTCTGCCGTCCGGCTACCAGTTTTGATTTCTGAAGGTCGTTCCCGTGAACAAAAATCTTTGACGTTGAATATTAAATAAACCGTCAGCCATACAGAAAAAAATAAAAGAGGAATTTTCTTCTGCCAACTACTTGTACTTCCTGGCAAGGTGACGTTTCCTGTATGCACTGAAATATTACCATGTACTATACGGTGTGTAACGGGTATCAGCATTGAAATTTATATTCGTGATTGAGAACGGAGTACTGATCAACATTACGTCAGTATTCACGTCATTAACAGGATGATAATTATAGCTGTTACAAGTCGTATGTTTTTACATTTGACAGTACCTCCAAGCACATGTGGCAAGAGCACGCCATTAATACCTGTTTGTCTCTGGACAGCATATCAAGTACTACAGTATGGATGCGTGGAGATAAAACTGCCACGCGAGTTCCACGTAGTGATACAGTTACGTCCATGCAGAAAACATCAGCCCGTAAAGTTTGCGACATTTTTGCGGGAGGCCGTTCGACGCAGGGAATGTGATGTGTGAATATACACCACACATACAAAAATATTTTCACTTCTGCCCGTTACATCCTGTACATTCCCACACGTCTGGAAAGCGTTTGATGCTATCTCACCCTGTAGACTATTAAAAACGATCGAAGATAAGTAGCAGGGTCTCAAATAAGTGACTCGCTCGAAGACGCCTTGGGTAATACAGGGTGTTTATAAATGAATATCGGTGTTTTAACGCTTTATAGTATTTATTGTATTAAACTTACAGTTATAAATGATACGGGGTGTCCAGAAAAGGGCTCCCTGATTTCAAAATTAAATATCTCGAGAACAAAGTACGATAGAGGAATGCAGTAAACGGTATGTTTATTGTGAAAGCTGTAAGATGTTTATACAGCAGTTTGAAATAATAGTTACAAAAGCTGCTAACAGTTGGCGCTGTACGTTGTACAGCTCATATCAGCATACATAAGTGAAATAATCGAATGAAAACAATCTTTGCAAAGCTTTGTGAAAGCTGTAAGATTTTTATACAGCAGTTTGAAATAATAGTTACAAAAGCTGCTAACAGATGGCGCTGTACGCTGTACAGCTCATATCAGCATACATAAGTGAAATAATCGTATGAAAACAATCTTTGCAAACAATCACATCACAATGTTTTCAAAATGTTCACCATTGGCACTACAGAGGTGGCGCAAACGAAGAATGAAATTCGCCATCACATTTCGTAGTGTCTCAACCGAAATGGATTCACATGCCACAGAGATCGTCGATTGAAGCTCGTCCAACGTGGCAGGATGCTTCGGGTAGACCATGTCTTTCACTGTGCCCCATAAAAAAAAGTCACAGGGAGTCAAATCCGTCGAATATGGAGGCCAATCCATGCCTGCACCAGTAAATTTGGGATATTCCAAAGCAATGACTCGATTCCCGAAGTATTCCTCAAGAAAGCGAAACACTTGTTCGGTCCGATGTGGTCGGGCTCCATCTTGCATAAACCATTCAGTACCTGGTCGATCCTCTAACGCTTGCTGTGTGGCGACAAATTGTTCCAAAATTGCAACGTAACGTGCACCAGTGACCGTTTCTCGAATGATTATGGGCCAATAATGCCTCTGCTGCATACTGCAGCCCACACAGTAACTTTAGGAGAATACAGGGGTTTCGCTTCACACCAATATGGCTTTTCGGAACCCCAAAATTGCCAGTTCTGCTTATTCACGTATCCATTCAGGTGGAAGTGTGCTTCATCTGTAAACCAGATGCAGCCAACATCAAATCCTTCACTATCAATCATTGTGAGCATCTGGTTAGCAAAGGCAACCCTTTATTGCACAGCTCGTACGGATATGGCCTGGTGCGTTTGAATTTTGAATGGAAACATGTGTAGGCTCTTTCTCAGTATTTTCTGCGTGCTGAAACGCTTCAAACCAGTCTCAGATGCAATTCTACGGACGGATGACATTGGATTTCGCTGAATAATTCCAGAAACTGTGGCAATATTTTCAGGCGTAACTACGGTTTGCTTGCGGCCAACATGCCCCACTAGATCATCAGTTACGCTGCCTGTTCGTTCAAATTTTGCGAAGAGCGTACGAATGGTTTTCGCATCGGGTCCTTTTCGAACATTAAATCGTGCTTGAAAACTTCGCCTTGTTGCCGTAGGACTCTCTTCTAACCTGTGGTACTCTAGCACCAGAAAAACGTGCTGTTCAATGGAATAAATGGTTTTAATCTCTTCCTTCGATACGCTAACCTCCTTTCACGTTTCAATAGTGGAACTGATCGCTCTGGGCTTCGGATCACTATTTATACTAGGCATTACGTATGGCGATTACAGCGCCATCTGTTAGCAGCTTTTGCAACTATTATTACAAACTGCTGTATAAACTTCTTACAGCTTTCACAATAAACATACCGTTTACTGCATTCCTCTATCGATCTTTGTTTTCGAGATATTTAATTGTGAAATCAGGGAGTCCTTTTCTGGACACCCTGTATGTCAAATGAAAGAGCAACATAAACAGTTTTAGCAAGAACCTTACAAATGTTCAATGTGAGCACCATTTGTCACACGGCACACATCAAGTCTATAGCCGAGTTCTTCCCAAAAGTTGATAAGTGTGTCTTCAGTGATTGTAGCAACAGTTGCTTCAATCCCGTTTCTTAATTCAGGGAGATCTGCTGGTAGCGGAGGCACGTACACACGATCCTTGATGAAACCTCAAAGGAAAAAATCACATGGCGTTAGGTCGGGTGAACGTGGAGGACATGCAAAGCAAGCCCTGTCATTGGGCCCCTTGCGGCCTATCCAGCGCTTGTGTACAGTGAAGTTCAATCAATCGCGTACTTTGCTATGCCAGTGCTCACATTGAACATTTATAAGGTACTTGGTAAAACTGTTTGAATTGCTCTTCCATTTGACATATCATTTATAAATGTAAGTTTAATATAATAAACATTATAAAGCTTTAAAACACCGATATTCATTGATAAACACCCTTTAGATTACGGTGCCTCGTCTGGACGCGAACACCTACTCAGGGTTAGTGGTAACTTCAAGAGCGCTTCTGGGAAGTGAGTCAGGACCGCTCGTGTTTTCTGTGTACATAAACCATCTGTAGAATAGAGCGGACAACCACCTAAGGTTCTTTACTGATGTTGTAGTTGTGTATGGAAGAGTGTCTTCGTTGAGATACATCATGAATTGGACAGAATTTCTGTTAGGTGTAATGAATAGATAAATATAGGTCAATGTAAGTAATGGACGCTTAGGCGGAACTTTCCTGTAAGGTTCGAATGCAGTATTAATGGAATGATGCTTTATCCTGCCAAAAGGATTAAATTTCTAGGTATCACACTATGAAACCACACGTAACGGAATGAGCACTAAAGGTCAATGAAAGGAAAGGTGAATGTTTTCTTACTAACTACACCAAGACTTCTGGTAATGAGTATTGTACCTACAAATGAGATCGCATACAGAATGCTTGTGTGTCTCATTCTTGAGTACAACCAGAGTGTTTGGGATCTTCACAAGGTTCGTTTAGAGGACGAAATCAAAGTTATTCAAAGGTAGGAGAGTCCGACAAATTGAAGAACGGCTCTACAGCCTCCAGCCAGGACGAACTAAGGGAGATTAGAGCTTCCACAGAGGCTTATAAAAATATTTTTTCGTCGCTCTATTTGCAGTGGTGCTAAGTGCTCTCCACCTTGCGCTTTAAAATGGCTGGCATAGTTTGGGTATAGATGGAGAGTCTCGCAAGAACATTCTTGACATGAACCGTACAACTATATTATTCACAAATTCAATTAGATATGGACCATGAACGTCTGCTGATTCTGGAGAGAATTTTCGGAAGAAACATGAAAGTTTGACAGTTGACTATCGTCATTCAGCGGTTCCTGCTCTCTGTACAGCTATTGTCCATCAGTATGGTTTTGAAAGTCTGAAGATGATCATGTGATGATCGAAACGGATCTCCTCGTAATGTATGTGCCTTTGAGATCTAGATCGGTTTAAAATTAATTTGAAACAAAAACTGGAGTTGAAGGAACGTTTAACGGCAGCGTGAAGTGTCATAAAGGGCCATCAAAACAGTAGATTTAAACTATCGCTTTACGTTTGGGTTTCTTTCCTTGTGAGGATATCTGCGTTGAAAAATTGCTATTACATGGACAAATACAAAAAAAAAAAACATGAGGACCTACTAGTATACAACATTAATGACCATTTTATATGCTGAAAAGACAGCTGTTATCATCCTACCTCCAGTTTAGTCCCTTCACTGTAACTCAAAAAAACTGTAAATTGATTCACAGTGCAAAGTACTGGGTGATACCTGAACAACATTCAAGAATTATTAAGAAAGTTCTTTTGAGGTGTACTAACAGACGTCAGCTCGGCGATCTTTGTATGTGGCGGAACGGTTCTCTTTATACATTTCTTACTGTAATCGGTGTGAATTTGGTGTACTTGATTTCATAGAGAGGGAATCAATTCTACAGTGTAATTACAGACGTGAAATATTTTTTGTTATATTTAGTTCATAATATATTTCCGTATGTTCACTAATATAAGTGCTGTTCAGGTCACATATAAAAATTATCATCATTACACTTTTTGGAGCTGTCATAGATATTCTGCTTAAATTTTATTCCCTGTAATTAATTTCTATTCCATTTACTCAGTTTTTCATTTACAATCCTGCGCATGTCATAGTGTGTAATGTATTTAGAGCAGTTAGAGCCTTATATTGTTAATGCACCAACTCGGCGAAAGTAGAGAATGTGTTACCACAGGAATTCCACATTAGGAAAGGGATCCCTTGCTGTGTAGAAGCAGTACAGACATGGAGAAGTACATGTAGCCCTGTAGGAATGTCAGTGAGAAAATGCAAAGAATACTATCGTCTGTTCAGCTATGAAAACGTGATAATTGCTGAAGAGTGTGGCGAATGTGGCTATGTGCTGCGAAAGCTGTTTGAAGAATATGACTTGCGTTCAAAAATAAACACAAACTGAATATACACTGGCCAGTGACATAAATGTGACCACCTGCCAAAAGCCTGAATAACAAACTTTTACAGCGCTGACAGCCGCGGGAGGTGCAAGAAGAGAGTCAACGAGGCTCTGGAGGGAACCGTCAGGGAAGTGGAGTAACACCGACTTCAGTTCCTTGGTCAACTGCTGCACGTTTCTCTGTTGATCTATGACGCGAACAGCCCGATAGAGGTGGTCCCAAAGACTCTCGATTGGGTTTTAATTCAAGGAGGTTGGTGGCAATGGAAGTACGATAAACTCATTCTGGTGCTCGAACCACGACGTACACCGCGAGCCGTGTGACAATTTGCATTGGTTTGTTGGTAGATGCCATCGGCCCAAGAAATAAAAATGGCATATAGGAGTAGAAATGATCCCCAACGATAGATACATACTTGTGTTGATCCACTGTGCCTTCCAGAATGACGAGATCACACAGGCAACGTCACGAAAACGGTCTCCAGACCGTAGCACTCCCTCCGCTGGCCTGGACAGTTTGCTTTGGGACGTTCCACTCCATGCATGCCAACGGCCACCTGTCTGACGGAGCATACCACAGGAGCAACAAGTGATTTCCTTGAAGTGACCACGCTCAGTAAACATCCAGCTGCGGTAGTGGTGTGAAAATTCCAGTCTCCGTCGCCTATGAACGGCAGTCAACATGGATGCACGAACAAGGCGCTTGCTGCGGATGTCCATATGCACCAGCCGGTCGGAGTGGCCGTGCGGTTCTAGGCGCTACAGTCTGGAACCGCGAGACCGCTACGGTCGCAGGTTCGAATCCTGCCTAGGGCATGGATGTGTGTGATGTCCTTAGGTTAGTTAGGTTTAAGTAGTTCTAAGTTATAGGGGACTGATGACCTCAGAAGTTGAGTCCCATAGTGCTCAGAGCCATTTGAACCCATATGCACCAACGTTCTCTGAACGGTCGTTGAGGAGACGCTGTTGGTAGCTCCTTGGTTCATCTGGGCTGTCAGTTGCTCAACATTTGCACGTCTATTCGTCCGTGCACATCTGCGCAGCCGTCGTTCATCCCTATCATTTATTTTTGGGCAACATGGTTGTGGAGAGAAGCAGCGATTAGTATGATTAATCAATAATTCAAGAACAGTCTTAATCGCATTTATTTTTGTTATAACGGCAGGAAACTAGTTGATAGTTGACAGGAGTGACACCACCAGCAGTCGACCAATGGTATAAACGCCCAGAAGATGAACCCTACGTCGGGTTGAAACCGGTTGGCGGTATTATAACAATAATAAATGCGATTAAGACTGTTCTTGAATTATTGACCTGTCATCTATGGCCCGTGGTGCAACAGAGTTGCTTCCGCGCCTGTTTTGGATAGTTCCATTCTGCCACGCACGGTATACATTAACCATGCAGGCAGCTTACACATTTACCCGTTTCGGAAATTCTTCCACTCTTGGTCCGAAAGCTAATAATCATGCCCTTTTGGGCATCAAATAAACCTCTCCGTTTTCACAGATTATTAGCGGCACTTATTGACTGTAATCGGCGGTCGAACGTGTGTACCAGGACGGTTTGATAAGATGTCTTATGTGTTAATGTATGTGTTTATTCTGTTACTAAAAAAACTGTATTCCTAGCCTTTTTCAGGCGACGGGGGAACGTGTAGGTATGTGCGGCGTGTCCATTGAATTTTGTATCTAGTTACTTGTTACGACGTACAGATAGATGTTGTTATGATATTATGGAGATATGAGAAACGTTGCATCAATTTTATTTATATTGAAATAAACGTCTAATATTAAACGTGAGTAAGTACTTCTTACTCGCGTCAACATTTATATAAGTCTGAAAAATAATGTTGCAATTTATTAGTACGAAGAAGTTCGACTGTTTCAAGAAATATATTTTAAGTTAAGAGAAGAAAGAGAAAATATTTACAAACTATTTATGCTGAAGGAAGATTACTGAATGAGACAAAGTTGATTTGTTTGCAGCAAGGAGTGGATTAATAAGATTGAACAGTATATTGAGGTTCTATGCTGCTCAGCAACGATTCTTACAAGGAGACGTCACAGAAATCAGATTATTGTAATTTTATTATATTTGTGTTACATGAAGTTCAGAACTCAAATATCAATCGATTCAGCTCTCAAAAACTCTCGACAAAATCGACTTTGAAATTTTTCGACCGTGTTTAATACCCTGAAGTAATATCTATGGTTTTTGACACATAGTGTGACCATGTGGTAGAATGCCCGCCTCCCATGTAGAGCTCCTGGGTTGAATTCCTGGTCGATGCAAATTTTTTAATTAAGGTGTTTGTGTACGAGCGATTCCCTTAAGCGTGAAATACGTAAATATGGGAAGAAATCAGTAGCATTCAAGACTGTTGTTCACTGGTTCAAGTCTCGGTTTGGTCGTTACTTTTTCGTTTTTCTTCCCCTTCAGTTCGAATACCTATGTTATTTATTTACATCTACATCTATGCTCTGCAAATCACTGCGAAGTGAATGGCAGATGGTAGGTCCCATTGTAGTAGTTATTAGGGTTTCTTCGTGTTCCATTCACGTATAGATTTAAATATGAAACTCATTACATTTACGGTAATTATCACATACAGATTGAACATTAAGTAAATCGACAAACTGCACGGACGGATTCGTGCCTGGAAATGAGAAGAGACTGAGATCAGCGACGCGAGGCTATCTACGGGCGTAAGAGAAACACTACCGAACACATCTGTGTAAAGCTTCATCGGATTTGTTCTGTGGTTTCGCGACCGATCGTGCTTTGCATTCCGAATAGCCCTCGCAGCTCCCCACACGTGAGCTGCGCCTTCCGCGCGACAATGTAGCACCCGATCGTCACTTCAAGAAATTTTAGAATGGTTTAAAGAACACTCCAAAAACCTGCATTTTCTTTGTGGACTTTCAGGTTAAATGACACGAAACCTGTTTATGAAATCTCGGAAACCGTCGAGAGAGACTTTGGCGCCTTAAACGCAGCTCCGAGTAGTCTTCGTGAATTTTGGGAAGCCGTTTAGCGGTCATGGATCGCTATGACTCCTAAGGTTTCGCGTAAAATCCGTGACACTAAACTTTGCTGTTGGCACTGAGGTGTAAAGGGATCAGGATGATTAGGGGTTAACGTCCTATCGAAGATGACTTTTTGGGATCGGAGTCGGCCGTGGTGGCGGAGTGATTCTAGGCGCTTCAGTCTGGAACCGCGGGACCGCTGCAGTCGCATGTTCGAATCCTGACTCGGGCATGGATGTGTGTGATGTCCTTAGGTTAGTTAGGTTTAAGTAGTTCTAAGTTCTAGGGGACTGATGACCTCAGAAGTTAAGTCCCATAGTGCTCAGAGCCATTTGAACCATTTTGGGATCGGAATAATAACTCAGATATAACAAGGAAGGAGGCGGAAATCACCCGTTTTCTTCTCAAACGAACCATACGTCATTCGTTTTCATCGATTTATTGAAAACTAATTTCGGGCTAACTGATGTTTGAACGCCGCTCTTTCCATATATGAGTGCTGCGCCTTAACCATTCCCCCACGTCGTGATCGTAGAGCTCGACATGCCGTAATACCCTAATCTCCTTTTCCTTCCTGTCGGTGTGTAGATAAGTTCTGAGCTATTGGGTATATCGCTCGTGCCAGTACGTGGCCACAACTTCTTACAGTAAGCGCAAAACGTTCTCATAGACCAGTAGCACAGCCATTTAAGTTGCCCCGTGTTGCTCTGTTGGACACGAAGAGAAAATAAGGGCAAGCACTAGACTTAACACGCTCGCCACCAAACCGCATTATCAGAGGAAGCCGTGGTAGCGTAATTGTAGGAAGAAAATTTCTGTGTTTGGCTACCCTAACAAAGATTTTAGATTGTTTCTCATTAAATGATATTATCCGAATACTGGGATGTTTCCTGAAACAAGTCACATCAGACAACTAAACAAGTACTTTGTCACGAATGGTCGCCTCGTCGATGAAACATTAGACACGTAATTCCTGTCTGGAAGTTTACTGAGTGGAAAATTGTCGCTGTGTACTGTAGTGTTTTTGAGTAGAGATTACGAACGTTTATGACCGTCTCCTGTATCTGACACTTTTTCAGTGGCGGTCAACCCGCTGGTATCCAGATGGAACCCTTTTTGGGGATAATGTAGCTGGCTACGGGAGACTTGGTTGCAGCCCACTCCTTGCCACCAAATGGTTCAAATGGCTCTGAGCACTAACGGACTTAACATCTGAGGTCATCAGTCCAATGGAACTTAAAAATACTTAAACCTAACTAACCTAAGGACATCACACACAGCCATGCCCGAGGCAAGATTCATACCTGTGACCGTAGCAGCCGCGTGGTTCCGGACTGAAACGCCTAGAACCGCTCGGCCACCGCGGCCGGCTTTAGCTTCGCGTCCGGTGCTTTGGAGAAGGAGGAAGAATTCCAAAACACAAAGATAGCGGAGGAAATTGGTAGTGGAGAAGACGTTCTTACTTTCAAAAAATGGTTCAAATGGCTCTGAGCTCTATGGGACTCAACTGCTGTGGTCATCAGTCCCCTAGAACTTAGAACTACTTAAACCTATCTAACCTAAGGACATCACACACACCCATGCCCGAGGCAGGATTCGAACCTGCGACCGTAGCAGCAGCGCGGCTCCGGACTGGAGCGCCTAGAACCGCACGGCCACCGCGGCCGGCTCTTACTTTCAAGTTTGGTGCAAATAATAGGGCCTTTGCAACTAGGCGCTCGTTAGCGTTATAAGCAAACAAATGGTTTCTCTTTGTGCACAGTGTTAGCCATATTATGCACCTTCTATATGTAATCGTATGGTGTAATATGACAACTGATCTATAAGACCAGAAATACCCTTTTTCGACGATGTCACGTCACAGGCAGGTCCGTCATATTTTAACATTTCAACATGCACTCCAATTTTCCAAATCTTGATTGTGTAAACTGCGAAAAATTTTTATGTAAAAAAGTAAAAAACCAATTTAACACAGCAGCAGAGAGGGAGGACACAAATGTCCAGCCCAAAAATAGCAGCAGATCTCTAGTGCGAGTTCCGTGAGGTCCTCATTAGCGTCGTGTACAACGTGGTGTAGCGCGAGTGGGAGGGTGCTCTGTCATGGAAAACGCTAAGCTTGTGTGAGAGACTGACACCGGGCTCGGGGCAGCTGACATGCCACCCTGCAGCGCCTCACCACCAAATGAACGCCGCGGTTGCCGGCTGGGTGCCTCATACGGCCGAATGGCTCCGCAGCTATGGAAGCGGAAGTGCATCGTCACAGCCAACTGCGCTCCACATAGGAGAATCGTAATTGGGTCTCAGTCACTGGCGAGTCTTCTCCTTCTAGACGAGTTCGTCGAACGGATAGAGATTGGTATGTCAAAAGAACGATAACAGGCAGAAACACTATACAGTCATTGCTGTAAGGACACAACCACACCAACAATGTCAGTTTCCGCGGATTAATTTGGTATAGTCTCCGCAAACGCTTAGCTATGAGCACGTAACTCCTCGATCTGGTTGTAAAGTGAGTTTAGAATTCACCCTGCCACATTTAGGTGGTTATAGACGGATCACTAAATCGTTTGTGTAAATAATTGGGCAGAGGCTTGTTAAAGAAAAAGCTACGGAATTTGTCTGAATCGATTTTGGGAAACCGCGTAAATCTAAATCAGGATGAAGATCTAATCGACCTTCTCCTGAAACTGGTACCATGTCTTAACCGTGCTGTGGTTTATGACGGTATACTGATAATTTTTACTTTATGGACCGTCTGACTACAACTGAATGAAACACAGTTTTCGTGCCATACGCGTTTCGCCTTTATTTTCTGCAAGGCATCTTCAGTGGCCTGGAGTATGTACTATTTAGTATACATTTGGGTCACTGTATCTATATGTTATAAACAGTTCTGGTGGTTGGTTTTTGCTATTATGTAGTAATATTTTGAACTGTACTTACAGGTTGCGTGGGCGATTTTCTACATATAAGTTAAAAATCGTCCCTCACACAACCAGGAAAAAAAACCTCCCCCACTTTGCCTTCCGTACACACACACACACACACACACACACATACGGCCAAATCTGTCCCCCCCTTCGCCCTCTGGACACACACACACACACACACACACACACACACACACACACACACACACACACAGATCACAAAAAAATTATATCACACCAAAACACACACACAAACACACACACACACACATACGTACGTACACACAAACAAATGCATACACAAACAGATCACAGATACTTCAATAATTACGCTCGAAAGTTTGCCATAACATTCGATCTTTGGCAACAACATCTGACAGTCGACAACACAAACCAAAACATTGCATCAAAACAAGTGTTCAGTTCCTAGTGCTGTGAAATGTGGGGAAAAAAACGCAAAGTGGCATTTATAAGAAGAGGAGCAACACCAAAAATGCAGTAGGAGCGTAATATGTAGAAAATCACCCACGCACCCTTTAAGTACAGTTACTACATAATAGCAAAAACCAACCACCAGAACTGTTTATGGACACTGGCCTAAACTTTTAGGCAGGAGGTTTTCCTTGCGGTCACCCAGCCACTTCTATCTGCTATATTGTTTTAGCTCCCTCTACCACTTTCTTCCTGTGTTGTCCATGTTTTACTGCTAGCAGCATGCAGCGTCCCACGCTTCGGTGTGGGCAGGCACATATTTTTTCACGCTTGTCACCTGTGTTTTACTTTCTGTTTTATCTTATTGTTCTGAGTCTTTTCTTGACACCCGTCTCAATCTGTCACTGGACGGGCGCTGAAGACCTTGCCGTCGTGCGCCCATACAGCCCTCTCCATCCATCCATAACCTATAGGTACATTGACCAAAACGTAAACTAAATAGTACATATTCCAGGCCACTGACGATGCCTTGCAGAAAATAAAGGCGAAACGCGTGTGGCACGAAAATTGTGTTTCATTCAGTTGTAGTCAGAGGGTTCATAAGGTAAAAATTATCAGTATACCGTACTATTACACGCACCTGAGGAAGACAGGACTACAAAAGTTGAAGGCGCTGTGGTTTAGGTTGGGTTCTATAAATCAGGAAAAACTGGACACAAATTATCTCCCCTGAACTATCGGAATCGTCTCATAAATGCAATGCGTCAAACTGAGCTTATAGAACACCCGTCAGTGTTGGGGACTACTTGATAAAAGTATCTGAGAGCTGCGTTTCACCCAAATACTGGATTAGCTGTTGAAATGGACAGCATCATTCACTGTGTTCTCTCTACAGATGTCCTGCTAGGTTTCCTTCGCCAGGTGAGGGGTGCACTATGAGTGCATTGTGACTTCTACATAGATGTGAGCCAATCGACATCATTGTCATTCACTCTCAAGCAGTCTAAAGACTACTGGTCTGTGCTGTTCTCACACATACCAAGTCACTAACTTTGTGGTCAAGCTAAATCACTGCTGAAAGGTTTATACGATTTCGCCGACACTTTGGGTATCATTATAAAGTGTATGACCCCTAAAGAGGGTTGGCACACCATCTGACGGGCCACGGTTCATATTCCACGCACTTGCATGAATCAGAAAGAAACAAATATAGGAAAAACCGTATGTATACGCATTAGTGAGGTTCAATCCCGCGTCCGGCCATCCTGATTTAGGTTTTCCGTGATTTCCCTAAGTCAGGCAAATGCCGGGATGATTCCTTTGAAAGGGCACGGCCGACTTCCTCCCCCATCCTTCCCTAATCCGATGAGACTGATGAGCTCCCAGTTTAGTCTTCTCCCCCAAATCAACCCAACCCCAACCACCGAATGTATATGTGGAGGTGGAGGCCAACCACAGCACAGTATGTAGGACAGTTCTCTGTATGCAGAACTGCCACTGAGTGGAATGTTTAATGTAAGGGGTACAAGTGTTCTCTAATGGAGGGTGGAGAGGCTAAGCCACAAGCAGCTGGAAGACAGTAGAAAAGCTTATTTCTCAATAATCTACAATTACCCGCAGCTCGTCCAGTACTGATGTGGTGTGTGGTGGCAAGGCATCCGGGTATGAAACCTGGTCCTGCATCTGGATGGAGGCGTCTGGTGCGCAGTGGCTTGGCAGCTGGCCGGACTTCAGTTCGGCCCTCAACACATGGTTACTGTAATTGGACCCCCAGGCAGCTCTTCACATTTGAGCAATGGCGTTGTTAAGGCGGAAGCCCACACTGCAGCCTTGGCCGGACGGCCAGTATTTATAGCTGCCAGAGCAGTTTTGCTCAGCAGTCACACAGAGCGCGTGTCGAGGTGTCCCTGGTAATGGCAACTTCATCGCTCATCGATCTGGTGGACGTGCTACTACTCTTAGGTGGAAGGCGTGGCCTAATATTGCGCCAACATTTTGCAGCAAGTAGGACGATAAAGGTAACTAGAATCCATGGATCACGTGGCACGATGTGTAGCGAAGACGTAACCTTCAGTCACTACTAGTCTCACTAGACGTGGCAGCAGGGCATCCTTCGGACTTGCGCCTTTCCAGGCGACCGACAGCCTAGCCTTTGGCTCACACCGCTACAGACACAACAGCGGTCAGCAATTATTGTAGTAGAACATGAACAGTTGTCTGTATACCCGCCACGTTAGCCGAGAGCGCTAATGCGCTGCTTCGTGGACTCGGGTAGGAGCGCCGGCCCGTATCGAAACCGCCCGGAGGATTAACGACGACGGTCGGTTTACCGGCCTTCCTGGATGTGGTTTTTAGGCGGATTTCCACACAGCCCTTGGTGAATACCGGGCTGGCCCCCATGTCCCGCCTCAGTTACACGACTCGCAGACATCTGAACACTTTCGCATTATTCCATGGATTACACTAGTCGCAGACAGTTGGGGTACATTAATTCCGTCCCGGGGGGGTATGGGGTGGTGGCAGGAAGGGCATCCAGCCACCTCTTAATCTAACATTGCCAAATCCGATTAACCACGCCGACCCTGCGTACCTGTGGGAAAAAGGCACAAGCGAAAGAAAGAAATGAACAGTTGTCTGTATCATCCATCCAGTAGTAGGAGAAACGATAATGAAGTAGTTAGACATAAGTATATGTACATGTCGTGGGTGAAATATTGATGGCGACTGTACACGTTCCAGTCACATTAATGAGACACCGCCTTTGTTCGACGTCAACTTCCAATAACCAATCGCAGATGGCGGCTGGCACAATAGCAGTAGAGGGTATACTGGAGACAATACAGAGTGTATCGGCTGAGGGAGTGAAAGAGAAAGAGAGAGAGAGAGAGAGAGAGAGAGAAAGAGAGAGAGAGAGAGGGGGGGGGGGAGATAGGGGCAGGAGGGTGGAGGGGGCATATGATGAACTGTGCAGTTATGTAATGCTGAAAGGAGCCATTAATACGACTTCCAAAACAGCATGATCATTGGCTTTTGGGACAAGGACGGAAGTATTTCCGAAACCGCTGCGTCTGTAAACTGTTCGCGCGCCACGCTTGGCTAAAGTATGCCGTGCATGGCAAAATGGCGTTATCACAAACCGGCGCCGAGGCAACTGTAATGCACCACGGGCTACGGATTACAGGGATGAACGACGGCTGCGGAAATTTTTACGAGTGAATAGACGCGCAACTGTTGAGGATTAAGGAAACGCACGACCATATGAACCAAGGGGCTATTAACTGTGTCTCCGCAACGACCATTCAGCTATCTCCAGCAACGTGCGCTTGGTTCACGCATCCATGCTGACTGCCGTTCATCGACGATGAAGGCTGCAATTTGCACGCCGGTACCGCAACTGGAAGTCCACTGAGTGGCGACAGGTGGCCTCTCCAGATGAATCACGTTTTATGCTACTAAGGACAAATGGCGGTTGACGTGGAACATCGAACGTCTGAAAGCAAACATGATCTAAGCGTTATGATCTAGGGAATGTTTTCGTGGCATTGAGGTGATCTCGTCATCCTGGATGGCTCAAAAAATCAACGCAAGTATGCATCCCTCCTCGCAGTTTGTTTTTCCTCGGCACGATGGCATCTACCAGCAGGACCATGCTACGTGTTACACAGCTCTCAGTGTACGTGCGTGGTTCGTAGAGCACCAGGTTGAGTTTACCGTTCTCCTCTGGCCACCAAACCCAGTCGAAAACCTGTGGGGGCACCACAATCTCATTGCACGCGACATGCATACTCAATCAAGAAAGGTAGCGTAGTTGGCCACGATACTGGACTCTGCGTTGATGCACATTCCTGTAGGTACACTCCAGAACCTCATTGACTCTCTTCCTATACGTCTTCAGGGGTCCGCACTGCAAATGATGGTTATTCGTACTTTTGACAGGCGGTTACACTAATGTGACTGGGCAGTGCTGAAGTATGACCCAAGTGTTGCAGCTGGCGATGGGCGGGTGCTGGCACCCCCCTAGGTAGTAGGCAGGTTCCCATCAGCGCTTGGCACTGCGGCCCGTTCCCACTTGTGGTAGGTCGCGTACCATTATTAAGTTCTGTCTCATTTCCTGTAGAATTCATTATACGTTTCTGTTTCATTTCTTTTTGTGAGTGGTATCCGTTCATTAAGGTATATATGAACCACCAACAAGCGTATCTTCTGGAGAACTATGCAAAAACAAATTCCTAAGTTGAATGTCGCCTTGGTTTCTTACGACAACTTTCCATTGTACTCGTTCCCGATGATTCGACGATACATGGATTGGTAAAGATATTGCAGGAGACTTGTTATTCCTAAGACAAAAAAGCCTAGAAAAACAAGCGCATTATCAGTGAATAAAGTAGAAGAATTAGTAGCAGTCACAGGGAAAAGTCCAAGAGAATCATTGCGCCGTTTAGTATTTCAGACTTGCGTGTACGAAATGCACGAGGGCTGTTCAATAAGTAATGCAATACACTTTTTTCCCTGAAAGCACGCTGGTTTTATTCAGGATTCCAATGCACTATATTATCCCTCATTCTTTTGTCTACAAAATCCTGTTTTTCAACATAATCTCCGTTCAACGCGACGGCCTTACTCACCGAGCGTGGTGGCGCAGTGGTTAGCATACTGGACTCGCATTCGGGAGGACGATGGTTCAGTTCCGCGTCCGGCCATCCTGATTTAGGTTTTCCTTGATTTCCCTAAATCGCTCCAGGCAAATGCCTGGATGGTTCTTTTGAAAGGGCACAGCTGACTTCCTTCCCCGTCCTTCCCTAATCCGATGAGACCAATGACCTCGCTGTTTGGTCTCTTCCCCCAAAGAACCCCAACCCAACAGCCTTACGCCACCTTACTGGGAGGGCCTGTATGGCCGCATGGTACCACTCTACTCGTAGACGTCGGCGCCAAAGTCTTGCTGTATCAGTAACCCCGCCAACATCCACATACTGCTTCCCGCTGAGTGCATCTTTCATTGCGCTAAAGAGACGGAAGTCGAATGGTATGAGACTCGGTCTTTACCTGGATGAGGAAAAACAGTCCAATGAAGTTTTGAGAGCTTCTCTTGGTTGTTCGCAGTTGTGTGAGGTTTTTCGTTGTCATGGAGAAGTTCGTTTGCATTTTTATGGCGATGAACACGCTTTAGTAGTTTCTTCAGTTTCCTGTGGGTAGCACAATAGATTTCCGAGCCGATTGTTGCACGGTGAGGGAGGGTATCAGACTCCCAGAAGACCGTCGCCATGCCTTTACCGGCTGAGGGTACGGCTCTGGGCGTTTTCTTCGGAGGAGAGATGGTGTGGCGCCCCTCCATGTATGGCCATTTTGTTTCCCGTTCGAAGTGATCAACCCATGTTTCATCGCCTCTCACGAGTGTTTGACAAAAAATTGGCACGATCAACCTCGTAACGTGCAAGTAACTCCGCACAGATCTTCCTTTGTTGCCTGTTATGGACTTTGTCAGGCGGCGAGGCACCCAGCGGGCACACACCTTTGAGTATCCCAACTGGCGGACGAAATTGTCAGCACTACCAACAAAGACGCCCAATTGTGCAGCGAGGTGTTTGATTGTGATCCGTCGATCACCTCGACTGAGAGTGTCTGCACGCTCCAACATTGCAGGAGTCACAGCTGTGTGAGGCCTGTCGGCACACTGGGAGATCGGACGCATTGTCTCGCCCAAGACTCACCGTGCTTTTGTTCATGCCATTTCGAAGGCTTCGTATAGCGCCACTACCAATCGGAACTTCGTGGAACTATAAGGGCTGAAGCAGGAATATTCTATCATGTACCGCAACAAATTACGCATTTTTTCAACCTAAACTGGCCGATGCAAGATAGTGTTGCATTAGTTATTGAACGCCCGTCTTAAATGTAACATTTTACGTGTAAATAGGCGAAGAGGTCCATTACTTTTCGATTACGTTACTGGTAAAGAAACACTAGACAGAACAATGATCTTAAAATACCAACGAGTAACCGTCCGCAGCGACTAAAATGGAATTTCCGCTTAGAACATATTGTAGGAGAAGTATATGGCAGACTGAGATTCATTGGAAGAATCTTAAGGAAGTGTAACTCATACGTGAAAGAGGTGGCTTATCAAACAGCTGTTCGAGCGATTCTTGAGTAGTGTTGAGCAGTGTGTGATCCTTACCAAGAAGGGTTTACCTAAGGGACAGAAATTTTCTAACGAATAGCGGCATGTATCACCACAGGATTGTTTAGAACGGGCGAGAGCGTTATGGAAATGCTCAACGAACTTCAGAGGCATTGCTACCGTTTAAATTTCGAGAGGTTAAGCTGGAAGAAGAGTTGGGCGATAAATTATTTCCTCCCACGTATGTCTCGCGAAATGACCACGATGAAAAAATTAGACAAATCAGAACGCACACGGAAATTCACCGTAGTCGTTCTGCCCACACACCATTCGCGAATGGAATGGAGAAGACAGAAAGTGATAGTCGTAACGAACCTATCCTCCATGTCGGTATAGATATGGAAATAGATCAATAAGTAGATGTTGGATGCAATTATTGCAACGTGAATCACTGGACCCATCTTTTTCCATCAAACAATAACGTGTGATAGGTGTGTGCACAATATAATGCAATCATTTGTCAGAGAACTAATATAAGAAGTAACGAAAAGATTAACGGGTCCTTCACACAGGACAATCCGAGAGCACAAATCACCAATGCGTCTAGAACAGTATCATAAAGCGCTTTTGATGATAGTGTACTTAGTTAGCCGCACCATTCCCTCGATCTAAATCCATGCGATTTACACTATATATATATATATATATATATATATATATATATATATATATATATATATGGAGGAAATCAAAAGATGTGTCAGCTAATAGGTGACCGTTCAGTTTTGATCTGGAAGTGTATGTATCACATTGTGATTGCTGGGATACACCAGATATTGACTCTACTGCTGCTGTTGACGCTCAGTCTGGGGTAACGTGATGCTTTATACCTGGGAAAAAATTTTGGATTCAGTTCCAATCCGAGTACATCATCATCCACGAACATTAATTTGTACTTTTTGGTGTTTTATTGCTTGGAAAACTTTCAGAAAGTTGAGAAACATCGAATCTTCTTGTTTACTCCGTTATTGGCAGAAGAATATCGTGTACGAAGAAAGAGAATTGGGTTCCATATCACTGATGTTTTCTGATTACCTTCTGTGTTTCTTGATGAAGGTAATTTTTCCAGGTCGGTCATTATGTCTTTACTTACATCACCTCACAGAAATATAGTTGAGTGAAACTGAACGTCGGTTTAGTGCACCAGTTCTGCTCCATTTCTTGTAGATCATGTGACATGTTCTCTTTTATAGTTTCTGGGTTATGTGCTGGAGTGAAAAGCGCTATATTAGAGTCAATAACATAGAGAATTCAGTTGCAAATTCTATACGCAGGTTGTATGAAAATGATACGGCCAGACGTTCAGAATATATTCCTCGTACAACGAAGGCGAAAGTATGTTATTGAGATGGGTTCTGGAAAGCTTTATTTCCATGTTGAAATCATATTTTGCAAGTCTTAATAGCAAGATGGAGCTCCTTTTTGATTTGACTGGTAATGCCTGTCGTCATATTTCTTATTTAATTCGAAAACAACATTTGAAGGCAGAATTCAATATTTCGGGTTTAATTTTGCTGTTATCTATTTCGATCCATAAATCGTCAAAAAGGATCTAGATATTTATGTTTCAGCTACTGACAGCCATAACGCATGACCAGTTCTTCCTAGAGATCTGTGAGGCACCCTGAGATAATATTTTATAGTGTCAGTTAGTTAAATCTTGTAGCAGTTTCTTTCTGGCAGCTAAACATATTTCAGCTAACATTTACCAGTCAACACAGATGACAGAAGTCAGGGGATACCTCCACATATCGTGTCGGACCTCCTTTTTCCCGGCGTAGTGCAGCAACTCAAGGTGGCATGGACTCAACAGGTCGTTGGAAGTCCCTTGCAGAAATATTGAACCTTGCTGCCTCTATAGCAGTCCGTAACTGCGAACATGTTTTCACTGCAGGAATTTGTGTATGAAATGACCAATCGACTGTGTCCCATCAATGTTCGACTGTAAAGATATCAGGCGATCTGGATGGCCAAATCATTGGCTCCAATTGTCCGCAATATTCTTCAAACCAGTCGCGAATAATTGTGGCCCGGTGACATACCGCATTGCCATCTACAAAAATTCCATAGTGTTTCGGAACGTGAAGTTCATGAATGGCTGTAAATGACCTCCACGTAGCCGAACATAACCATTTACAATCAATGATCGGTTCTGGACCCAGTCCATTCCATGTAAACACGCTCACACCAACTTGCACAGTGCCTTGTTGATAACTCAGGTCCAAGGCTTCGTGGGGTCTGGTCCACACTCGAACCCCACCCTCAGCTCTCAGCAACTGAAATCTGGACTCATCTAACCAGGTCACGATTTTGCAGTCGGTTAGGGTCCAATAGATACGGTCACGGCCCACGAGAGGCCCTGCAGGCGACGTCGGGCTGTTAGCAAAGGCAGTTGCGTCGATCGACTGCTGCCATAGCGCATTAACGCCAAATTTTGCAGCACTGTCCTACCGGATATGTTTCTCGTACGACTCACATTGATTTCTACGGTTATTTCATGCAGAGTTGCTTTTCTGTTAGCGCTGACAGCTCTATGCAAGCGCCGCTGCTGTCGGTAGTTAAGTGAAGACCGTCGGCCACTGCGTTGTCCGTGGTGAGAGGTAATGCCTGATAATGTGGTGTTCTCGGCCCAGTCTTGACCCTGTGGATCTCGAAATATTGAATTCCCTAAAGACTTCCAAAACGAAATGTCCCATCCTGACTTTCTTCAACTACCAGTGCTCGTTCAGTCTATTAATTCCCGCCGTGCAGCCATAGTCATGTCGGAACCTTTTCACACGAATCGCCTGAGTGCAAATGACGGCTGCGCCAATGCACTACCCTTTAATACCTTGTGTGCGCGATAGTACCGCCATCTGTATTAAGTGCACATCGCTGTTCCATGGCTTTTGTCACCTCAGCGTAAGTTTTCTATTTTTCCCTGAACGTGTCGGGCAGTAAACGCTGTTTGAAAAAAGTTGTTTGTCGTTTCTTTTGTATCAAGAGGGTTTCCACCGCCTTCAATAGCTCCGATAGGTATATTCATTACTAGAGCTTTATCGACTGTTCGCTTGAAGTTAAGCCATCTTCCCTCTGAAAGTTCCTTTCTTGATTTAAATCGGTCTAGCTGCTGTCTGCGTAATGAGGTAACCTCTTCCTTATCGATTTCAATCAACATATAGACTTTTTACCTTTGTGCTCATTGCTGCTAGAACCACCTCATGTCCACACATTCCAGTCTCTGCCCAAGAGATTAGTTCTGACTGTTAGCAACAAATCTAATATATTTACATGTGGGTACAGTTCCATACTATTCATTCTACATAATATTTAGATAAAGATTTTGCAACGATTTAGTAGAAATTTTTCTCGTCTTCCAGTAATAAATTACCGATTCCCCCGCCCCACTCTGTTATATATAAGTAATACACCTATCAGTGAGATTGAGTTCTCTAAGAAATTGCGAGCTACTTTTGGAGGTGAGTCGCGCGACGAATAGAAGGATCCAGCTAACAGTATTTTTCTGTCATTGATAGATGTTCTCGACTGAAGCATTTTGCATTAAGGCTCAACCTGTATCACAGTTCATATAAGCTTCTTGTCTACTGCCACGAATCTGCCATATACTGCCTGGTGGAGAAGATCCTTTAATCAATAATGTTTGAAAATTTAGATTTTTTGCAAGTCTTCTACAGTTGGTAACTACTATATTGTGAACTTAAGAATTTTTCCGACAAATTGAAAGTTCAAAGAAATTTTGGGCTTGCAGACAGATGTCGTTAACTACACTACAAGATATTTCGACACAGCACTTGCCTGTCTCGTTAGGTGAGACTACGAAGACTGACAGAGATCGTCTTCCACTCTGTAATTTATTACGAACTTGAGTATTCTGAGCATGCGCCGAGATCGTGATGGCGGACACTACCCCGCGACAGCACCCTCGCTGGCGGAACTGCAAACTGGATTGTTCTCAGAACTGACGTTCGCCACGGCCATCACCGGATTCCGTTGTCTTCGATTACAGAAAATCGTACAGATGATAGGGTTTCACGCATTATCTGCCACGGTTCATCCTATTTTCCGCCACGCGTATTTCCACGGATTCTTTAACAATGGAGTCCCAAAAATATCTTGCTGTGGTCAAAATTATTGTTTTATCATACTCCATTGAGCGTCCTTTGGAGATACAATTTTCGGCAGTCGGAATATTACTTTGTTCCAAAAGGCGAATACAGCGATGATGTCCGTACCCACGTTCTTCCATGGTGTGTGTCGTCTGGCCTCTGTAAACTATACCACTGTGGCAAGGTATTTTGTAAATTCCAGCCTTCTGCAATAAAAAAATAGCCTTCACAGATCCCAGAAGATCGACAATCTTAGATAGTGGACGGAAAACCCCTTTCACCTGAAATTTACGGCGGATTCTAATTATCTGACGCAAACTATTATCAGAAAAGGGAAAACAAGTCCCGATTTCTTTGAAAAACTACGAGGGTGAGTTAAATGAAAACCTTTAATATTTTTTTAAATATTATTTATTGTGCAGAAGTGATACAAAGCTGTATCACTTTGCAACATTATCTCCCCCACGCTCAATGCAAGTCCTCCAGCGCTTACAAAGTGCATAAATTCCTTTAGAAAAAAATTATTTTGATAGTCCGCGCAACCACTCTTGCATCGCGTGGCGTACCTCTTCATCAGAACGGAACTTCTTTCCTCCCATTGCGTCTTTGAGTGGTCCAAACATATGAAAATGACTTAGGGCAAGGTCTGGTGAGTATGGTGGATGAGGAAGACACTCAAAATGCAGGTCTGTGATTGTTTCAACTGTTGTACAGGCAGTGTGGGGCCTTTGTCATGTTGCAAAAGGACACCTGCTGACAACAATCCATGTCGCTTCGGTTTGATTGCAGGATGCAGATGATTTTTTAGGAGTTCTGTATATGATACACGGGTGACAGTGGTCCCTCTAGGCATGTAATGCTCAAAAATGACGCCTTTTTCGTCCCAAAAGAGAGTGAGCATAACCTTTCCTGCTGATAGTTCTGTTCGAAACTTCTTTGGCTTTGGTGATGAGGAATGGCGCCATTCCTTGCTCGCTCTCTTCGTTTCCGGTTGGTTGAAGTGAACCCAGGTTTCGTCTGCAGTAACGATTCTTGCAAGGAAGCCATCACCTTCTCGTTCAAAGCGCCGAAGAAGTTCTTCACAAGCATCAACACGTCGTTCTCTCATTTCAGAAGTCATCTGCCGTAGCACCCGTCTTGCAGACACTTTGTCAAACTGGAGCACATCATGCACAATGTGGTGTGCTGAACCATGACTAATCTGTAAACATGCTGCAATGTTATTCAGTGTCACTCGGCGGTTTTAGTTCACTGTGGCTTCAACTGTTCCAATGTTCTGTGGAGTCACTACTCGTTGTGCCTGACCTGGTCGAGGAACATCTTCCACTGAAGTCACACCATTTGCAAACTTCCTACTTCATTCGTAGACTTGCTGCTGTGACAGACATGCATCACCGTACTGAACCTTCATTCGTCGATGAATTTCAATAGGTTTCACACCTTCACTACGCAAAAACCGAGTAACAGAACGCTGTTCTTCCCTGGTGCAAGTCGGAAGTGGGGCGGTCATCTTTATACTGATACTGCGACGGTATGGGTGCATCTGCACTGTGCTGCCACCTACAGGTCATTCTGCACGCTGTTTGTAGCACGCTTACCCACTTACAGGATAACGGCGCGAAATTTCGATTTGTTACTACAAATTTGTTTTCATATGTCTCACCCTCGTAATATTTTAATAAATGCGATTTCAGGTTTTCTCGGCTTATTCCAGTGATGAACTCTTCTCGGGTGATCAGCCGAGTTGTGGCGTTGTCTTGTCGCAACGTTTCGATGAGTTTCGTACTCATTATCCTCAAGCGAGGAACACTTGAGAATGATGGGTACGAAACTTACCGAAACGTTGCGACAAGACGACGCGACCACACGGCTGATCACCCGAGAAGGGTTCATAACAATATATTAATATTCCACTTGATCTGGTATTTTGGAAACCTCTGCAGCAATGCAAATCGTGACTCAACGCAGAGTAGTCTAAACTAAAGAGCAACTGCTTACGTTCCACTTATTCATACACAGTTGTGGATATGGACTGTATAATTCCGAAAACCTTAGTCCCTAATCGAAGAATGTCGAAGCTAGATTGGCTACGTCTTTGCTTTCGCTCTTCCATTAGGCGCAAAATCATTCCAAAAAGAATGAGGCAGAGTGTGAGCTTCGCCAACAACTAAATAGCCCTTGTTTCAACTATGTCTGCCAGTCGTCCAAAGGAACGAAGTATTAGCTCATATTCAGACAACACACACTGCTTCAACGTGGGAAACAATCTTGATTTGGTTCCACCACATTCGTTTAATTTCTGCTGTGATGTCCTGTGCAGTATACTGTATGAGTTGCTCAGACTGAGTTCACATGGCCCTACCGCTCACCTCCCATCGTTTGGCACCGTCTGCTTAAAGGAGACCCTCATTTATCGTACGTTTGAACAGTATAAGTTTAATAGACGTTGCCCCTACTGCATCTGCTTAAGAGGAAAAGATAGCGGGGAGCAAATGGAATGAAGAGGAAAGCGAAGAAAATGAAGAGGAAAGCAAGAAGGAAGGGGGAAATGAAGATTAGGTCTTAACTGCACGTCGACGACACGGTTATTACAAATGGAGGACAATCTTGGACGCGTGACCGCTACGGTCGAAGGTTCGAATCCTGTCTCGGGCATGGATGTGCGTGATGTCCTTAGGTTAGTTAGGTTTAAGTAGTTCTAAGACTAGGGGACTGATGACCTCAGATGTTGAGTCCCATGGTGCTCAGAGCCATTTGAACCATAGGACAAGGATGGGGAAGGCTGTGGGTCACGTGTTTTTCAAAGGAACTGTGCCAACATTGGCCTAAGGCGATTTTGTTGAACCACAGACAACCCACATCTGCATGGCCAGATGGAGGTCCTAACGGACGACTTCCTACGTGTGCCTTCACTGTCTTAACAACGTTGCCACTATGCTGAGGTAGCATATGCTTGAAGTTCACACGGGGCGCCACGCCTGAAGTACAAGTGCGTCACACTGACTCGGATTCACCACAAGATGCAGACACGACTTGAAGCACGTTCAGGAGGTGGATGCGACTGAAACCCTGGGCTCTCCCCTCACACTGCTCGCCCTGCACAGAGCATCTGACACACCACTTCTAGTTAGTGGACAGCCTCTCACTGAGCATTCTTTGTTTGCGTGGGCAGTGTTTGGAGTGCTACGAATCTCATTTCATTCTCATTTTCGGGTCAGTTCTCCCGACTACCCCACATATTGTACAGCATCTCGACAATACTCAAAGCAGCCTTCAGCTGTGCTCGAATTTCAATCTGCTCATTCGGTGCTAGTAACAACATTCATAATCGTCCTTCCTTCTAATTTAATCAGTTAAGTAATGGCCCAGTGTTATACTAAATAGGGTAATTCGAAAGTCTGACAGAAAGTAATTACGTAAACAAAATTAATTTTTTTACATAACATGTTTTTAAACTGGACAATAGAGTATAAAATATTTTCTCCTACCCTCATTCATATCCTCATACAGATAGCCCAGAAAATTTTTGCTAGTGAGTCTTTTGATAACAGTGACAGTACTTGTAAGATTTATAACGAATAACGTGGAGTGCAAAGCGTGAGATATGTTATGTGTTCCACGATATCTCATTGTATTTGAAATTGCACGAGAAAATATGTTCTTTGAGACCGTAGTTTTTCTCGACGATACTTTTGAGTTAATACTTCACGGAGTTCCTGCCGTGTCAAATTTCTATGTGTAATCTCAAAGTTTCGACGACTTCCTCTGCAATCATTGTCGGAACTAATCCGTAGGCAGTGTGATATGGAGGACCGCTACTTGGGACTGAACGTAACTTGGGTTTATAATACCTGTGGCCGTGTGGCTCCCGTAATCGCAACATATAACTTGTCTGACACTAGATATGGTACGCAAAATGCGGTTATTCTGCAGAGAACCACAAATAACACACACCGTCTCCAATTTACTACTGAAGTAGATTAAATGTCGTAGGATATTTGTTTTGAATATCTCCGATTATTTGTTTTTAACTTTTCGTAATTATATTGGTTCGTCTCATTCTAGCATCCATAAAGTCGCAGAAGGGAAGAAACTTTTCAATATAACTTCCAGTTTTCGTCTTAGTAGCTCCTGACTGCGACGGAGGAAGTCGCGAAAGCTTGAGATTGCATCCAAAACTGACACGGCAAGAGCTCCGTTCATCGTTTATTAACCCTTTCAGACCTGAATTTCTTCTTGAGAAAAGAAAATTTTTCTCTATGATGTAATGCTTTTATGTGATTTTCTTGTGATTTTAGATGTAAGATTTATACAAAAATATGCATTCGTTTTCAAAACATACTTTGTACATTTGGCTTTATTTTATGGAGTAAAATGACTAATTAAGAAGTATTCAATAATTACCATGCAAAATAACAATAACAATATTCAATTATATAGCAGAACATAGCGAACTAACCACAGCCACGTATTCCGGTGGTCACGAGCTGCTGCGCACTTCTACACTAACTTGCTAATATTTTCGTAGTGATGCCCAACAGTTGGCAGCACTTTTGCATTATGAAAATGATGAACATTCACAAATGTGTACCGCAGGTTTTCATTGGGAAAAAATGCTTCCCTTGCAAACTAAGGCACAGTAAAAGTTAATGTACATAATTGTAGCCAGGGGGTCTGAAAAGGTTAAACTATGTACTACTACTTTCTTCAGCTATGATTTCACGATGGCTTTTACAAAGCAAGATGTAGAATTATTATTTTTCCCTCTTTACCAACGTACTCCCTCCACCTCGAGACAAACGTAGCTTTGTGTAGGGTCGCAAAGGAGAAGGTACCGCCTCCTCACACACACTAACTCCCACGCCACACTCGGTACGTTCCCTCTGCACGGCCGTACGAGATTCCCTCCGGCAACAGAATTCGAAATAGTTGGCAGACGGAGCAATTTTACCGACAAATTACGCAATGATGGCCCGCCCTGCATCTGCAGCCACTCATTACGCAACGCCATTAGCGAATAACGCAACATAATTAACTGAGCGTAGAGGTACGTCAGGGAGGGAAAAAAAACAAGGGACTGAAAAAAACGTAATCTGCGGACAACACGTTGACGTTCCTGCTCAAGTAATTTAAATTAAATCTCATAAAGGGACCAGTAACGTCGAATGGTGCTGAGTTATCCGGAACAATGGACGCACATATAATGGCTGTGTGTTTCGCCCTCAATACATGTCTCGGCTGCTGCGGCAGTTACCTACGGGGTAGGGCTGTAAAGGTGCTGACTCACGAGAGGATTTTTCTCCTTTAGTCTACACCACCGAGATTTTCGCTAAACACAACCCTACAATTTATCCTTACTGTCTTACCTATCTCGTTTCACTGATGGGTCTAATTCCTATACCGTAGAAATTAAGCTCCAATAACAGTGTGGATCTCCCAGTAGAGAATGTTTGGAGCTGTCTCCATCTCCATTCCTTTTTATTGCTCGCGAGCAGAGAGGTAGAGCTGCTGTGTTCCATGTTTCGTAATGTTAGCACTTCGTAAAGCCTGAAGTCATATTCAGTTGCCCCTGTTTCTTCTCTTTCCACGGAGCGAACCTTTCACAGTTGCTGGGTTTGCAATACTACTGTTTACATAAAGTTCATTCTCGTGCCACCTACCGCTAGCATTCAATATTACCCCGTTTTAGAGTACGCTATTTGTTGAGGTATAGGAGGAAGGAATTCTATCTGGAAAGCCAGGTACCCGTTTTCCACAGTGAGACGAAAATAACATTTTCCAACAGCTACCTATTACTTCGAAGCCATGTTTAATTTCTAAGGCAGAAAACCTACTTCGGAAGTAGTAGTTAATCACATTCTCTGAGCCCATACGACATAGTCTGTATGCGAAAATAATTACTACTGGTGGAGCTATGAATATACATTTAATTTACTATTTGAATGAATGTGAAATACTTTTCCTGTTTACATAAACTGGAAATTCGTATCCGTAGTTGAGCTGAAAGCTTATCTGACTACCATGCGAAAGACTCTGGTTCTTCCTTCATTGTTGTTGGGGGGGGGGGGGGGGGGGATGGGAGGCGGTGCATTCACCGTCTTGAGGCTAACAGGGAAGCTATCTACGAGGGTTAATCTGAAAGTAAGGAAGGATCGGTCGCGAAATAGAAAATACAGTGAAAATCTGGTGAAGCTTTGCACAGATGTTTGGGCACTGTGTCTAGTATGCCCATCGATCGCATCATGTCGCTCCTTTCAGTTCTGGGCTCACAGTGAGAACATAAAGATGGTTAGAAATTAGCGTCCCCCGCCAAGTATGAGGGCCTGGCGAAAGATTTCGCCTGAAGCTATGCAATCCACATAACTGTCAGGCGGTTTGTTCAACGCGACAATTCTTGGCCTCATTCTGAAGCAGCAATGAAGATGCTCCTGCAGCGTTTTCGATGGGAAGTTCTGAATACCCACAATACAGCTTGTAATTGTCTACCCCTGAGGCTCATCTCTGCTCAAATGAACCGCTGGCTATGAAGACAATATTTTGACACAGACACTGAGCTGCAGTCCAAAGCAGAAGACTGTCGAAAAGCACTGGCAGCTGTCTTCTATAACGAAGGAATTAAAAAGTTGGTACAACGCTACGACAGATGTCTGAATTCTGAGCGGCGACTGTGTAGATAAGTAGGTGGAAGGTGTAGCTAACCTTTGCAAATAAAACAGCTTTGATTTTCACTGTGGTTTCCATTTCGCGACCTATCGTTCCTTACTTTCCGAATAGCCCTCGTATGAATGGGAAGCAGCCGCTCAAAGGCCTAGAAATCCGAAAGGTGTGCTAACCCCATGTCCCCCTCCGCCCCCCCCCCCCCCTACGTCCTCTACATATGGCATACCTGCCACACTCCAGGGGATAATAATTGTTGTCATCTCCACACCGACACTTTCTTACTCGATTTTTTCAGTTGATTCTTTTACTCATATCGTACTTTATAGCAGGTATTATTTCGAATGACGCTAGTAATGATTTATTGCGAACCTCTTGAAGTCGAATATAAACTTTGGAGTAAATAAAAGGAAAGATTTGGTGCAGCCGCCTCTTTGAAACCTACTCTGTCTGACCAAAAAGATGGAATGAGCGTTTATTTGACAGCATTTTCATCACGACTGTGGGCTAATCTTTCAGAACAATGGGAAAGCATGAAAAGTTTACTCCCCCAGTTGTATGAGCTGTCCAACGAATACCTGACAATTTCGACGACATCAGTGCCCTCGTTGGGGTTTATTTTCAGAAGTAGACAGGATTTTGTCAAAATCATATAAGAAATTATCAACAAAATGACTAAATATCAATTTAGTTTTAATTGACTATGCAGAGGAACAACGGGAAATCCAGATAAGATTTAATTTATTTAGGTTTGGTACAAGCATATGATGCCATCAGCCGAACAGTTAAATGTTTATTCTCTATCAGTTTCGAGTATTACAATCATCTTCACAGGCGAAAACTGTAAGGTGCAAGAAAGACGATTACAGAGTATACGTAAGCATAACAGAAAATGGAGGAATTAAAAAACGTCATTTTAAAACCACAATCCTTACGCAGTGTACGTACATTTTTGTCAAATATGACCCAACCAAATGTAGAAATACATAATTGTCATAGCATTCTGTCTTAACATCGCATCGCGGTGTAGCTTGCTGTCCAGATTTCGAGAGGGTGCGTTTCTGGATGAGGTATCAAATATATTGCTTCCCCCTACTTATACCGCTCGAGGAGATCACGAATGTAAAATTAGAGAGGTTCGAGCATGCACGGAGGTTTTCCTGCAGTCGTTCTTCCTGCGAACCATACGCGACTGCAACAGGAAAGGGAGGTAATGACAGTGGCACGTAAAGTGCCCAGCGCCACACACCGTTGGGTGGCTTGCGGAGTACAAATGTAGATGTAGATGTGGAACAGAGTCCACATAAACACGCTGTGCCTTGGTACAACTACAGTAGTGCATCCTTGTTCATAACTCCACGCTTAATAGCTGGTACCTTATAAATGCAAAAGGTACAAAACTATGTGACCGTCAAAGGGATCAAATCGAAACACACAAAGTATGAATACACAAACAGCTACAAACGTTCTTTGGTCTAGTCAAAGTTCACACTTACACAAATAGCTGCTTCAACAAAAAGCTTAACATCTACTATAGCAAAGGAGCAAACTTGTACAACAGTGTTAGAGCAACTGAGATATCGATGTGATATGGAGTATCAAGAACACCCGATGTACGTAGCAAGCCATAATTCAATATGTCTTAAATTATCTCCTTAATAATTTGAAATATTGTACCAAACTATGTACTTTCCACAGATAACCTGAAGATGGCTTCAAATGGTTCAAATGGCTCTGAGCACTATAGGACTCAACATCTTAGGTCATAAGTCCCCTAGGACTTACAACTACTTAAACCAAACTAACCTAAGGACATTACACACACACCCATGCCCGAGGCAGGATTCGAACCTGCGACCGTAGCAGTCCCGCGGTTCCGGACTGCAGCGCCAGAACCGCACGGCCACCGCAGCCGGCTGAAGATGGCAGTCACGCCGAAATAAGCCAATTCTAATACACAGTATACCAAAATATGATCAAATACTGCAGCGTCTTTGGTCTTATAATAACGTCCTTTTGGGATATTGTTGTAAGCGATTCTCATCAGGTATGCCTACGGCCCGTTCATATCTTAATGTAGAGTAATTTCGTCCTACTGCTATAGTTAGGTTATCAAGGACGCTATTTTTGGTTGAAGGGCAGGAGTGTGAGAGCGGGGACCGAAAACTTTCATCGGAACTAGTTTTTATCTTAATTCCTATTGGCTGGTATCGAATGACTGAAAGCCAGTACAGTGACTTAGTATGTTGTTCCCGAGGTATCTTCCGCATTTTGAAAAACCAAGTAGCTGCCTAGCTACTGCGTGTGTTTGTCGTAACTGTGTACTTTCATCGCAGTCATTGCAAAGTTCCACCACTGCTGACTCGAAGTGTTGTCAGAGCCGAATGTACCTTTCGCGTTTCAGTAGACTCACTCCTCTGTCATCCAGTCAAGAGTGGAGTACAATAAAGTGCGATGAAAGAAGCGATGATGTGGCCCCGCACCCGGATAAGTTTCATTACACGCTTCCAAAGAGTATACTCATCTGTAAACAAAATCATCGTCAGCGAACAATTTGAGTATGCCTGATAACTCGTTTGTGTTTATTGAGAACTCAAGCGGTCCTATCGCACTCCTGTGCGGTATAACCGGCGTTATTTTAGATTCAGTTGAAGATCCTCAGTTCAGGTCCGCTAATAGTTTCCATTGTGTAGTCGCTCCATTTTGTCGAATGTTGCCCGTAAGTCTATAATGGATTACAATGTCTAACGCCTGCCGGAAATTTGTGAAAATAGGTGCTAATTGTTCACTTATATCTACAGCTATAAACTGCTGCGTATCAAAAGAGCGGGCTGTGTTTCGTACTATTGGTTTTCCTGAAACCGTCCAGAGTTGTTGAAGGACGCTATTCGTACGGTTCGAGCTTCGAAAATGTTGTAAGATCGTACCTTGAAACTCTGGGATGCTGCAAGAGGTAATTATTCTCTAACTACTTACCGCTGTCATCCCATTTTGGCCTATTTAATGATATAAATCTTGTTGATACTATGTAAGTCTTCAACTTTTATCAACTGACGTTTTCTAATCTTAATATACCAATTTATTTAAAAAGGTAAGGTATAATACAAATAACATTTTATCTTCCAGAGAAATGCAGGAACACGTAACGCATTGCTGATCTTACTACTCATCTTGGAATACAGACTGCAGAAAGCCAAGCCTTCGTTTACAGCATTTGCACATTTAGAGAAGGCTTTTGACATTGTTGACTGGGTACGTTCACGAATTTCTGAGTGTAGCAGGGATACAATACAGGGAACGAAAGGATGTCTACAATTTGCACAAAAACCAGACTGCACTTACGTCAGTCGAAGGACGTGAGTGGGAAACAGCTAACTGAGAAAGGAGTGAGACAGAGTTGTAGCAGATCACCGAGTTATTCAGCCTGTTTCTTAAGCAAGCGATAAAGCAGACGAAGGAGAAATTTGGAAAGGGAATTAAATTTCAGCAAGAAGAAGAAAGAATTTGAGGCTTGCCAGTGAAATTGTAATACTATCGGAGATAGTAAATTACTTGTAAGAGTAGTTGAACAAAATGGATACTGACTTGGACAGATATTGTTAGACAAATATCAATAGAACTTAATCAATGGTAACGGAATATAGTGGAAATAAATTAGGTGACACTGAGGGAATTAGATAATTAAAGATAGTAGAAGTATTATAGTAGACGTTTTTTGCTACTTGGACAGAAAATGGCTGACGATGGCCAAAACAGAGACGACATAAAAGCCAAACTGAAAATTGCAACAAAACTGTTTCTGAATATGAGAAGGGTGTTTTGCATAAGGAAAGTTTAACATACAATATCAGTTTGAGAATTAGGAAATCTCGTCTCAAAATATATGTCTGAAGGTAGCGTTATATGGAAGTGAAACATGGACGATAAACAGAAGAGGCAAGAAGAGAGTAGAAGCTTTTGAAATGTCGTGTTGCAGGAGAACGCAGAAAATTAGAGGGGTCCAGCAGATAGTTAATGACGAGACGATGAATCGAACGGGGCAAAAAAAAAAAAAAAAAAAAAAAAAAGACAGTACTTGATTAAAAGAAGACGTCGTCTGCTAAATCACTCCTTGGAACAACTCTTAGGAAAACCTATTTGCTAATCGAAGGATGTGTATATGGAGATGGAAAGGGGGAGGGGTTAAAACTTGTAGAGTGAGATCAAAGATTGACTTCAGTTATTAGATTCGAATGGATGTAACTTTTAGCAGTTATGCAGAATGAACAGTCTTGCACAAACCAGAGTAGCGTGGAGAGCTGCATCAAACCAGCCTTGAGACTGAAGAGACCAACAACAATACAATATTATATCTGCGTTGATCAGGAACTGTTCTTAACTTTTTGTTAATATTAACGTAAGTGAGAACATAAAAGATGAAGAAGAAAATTTCGGGATGAGCCACGAGGAAACACATGAGATTTCAGATAGGATGAAAGGACGGAAAGAAAAGCGGTCAGATACCATTGCGCAGTTAGATAAGCGGAGTAGTTACATTCACCGAGAGGGAGGATACTCCACAATAAAGGAGAAGTGCTTCAGCCTCTTTCTGAATGAAGTGTGGCTATGGACCGACCGTACACTACTGCATAACACGTTCCTGAAATATGTAGCTGAAATGGAAAAGTAACTGGAAAAAGTTTCTGTTTTAGGAGCTGGGTTAAATTGCATAATTTCTCTGATAGGATTCATTTTCAATTCAGCATGCTTGCACGTGAGATTTGCCGCAAGAGAACTGAATTTTATTTAAGTAAAATACGATTGTGCGCGAATTCAGTCTTTTCTTTATCCAATAGTCTGATGGCGCTTTTACTGAATTCTGTGCGTGCACGCGCGGGCGCGCTGTGTGTGCGTGTGTGTGTGTGTGTGTGTGTGTGTGTGTGTGTGTGTGTGTGTGTGTGGGTGGGTGGGTGGGTGGGTAGGTGGGTGAGTGTATGTGTGGAGGGGAGAGAGAGAGAGAGAGAATAAAAAGCGCCACGGGTTTCTCTTCGATTCTAAAGAAGTAAAGACACAGGGAAAGGATGTGAAGGCGGTGGATGGTTGGATAGACGAATAATGCAGACTACACACCACGATTTGCCTCTATTTGAGAGTAAACGATATGAGCTTAAACATTTTTAAATCATGAACCGCAGCAAGTGTGCCAGTGTCATCCTTTATGTGAAACTCATCCAGGTATAGTTTCAATACGTGGCCCAACATACAACGAAACGATCCCGATATTAATAATTTAAAACAGAAATTTGTACAAGAACAGGCAAAACACATTATACGTTGCGTGGAAGATAAGAAGAGTCCGTCAAGCTTTTCAGACAACACCTTGAGTTACCTACAGAAGACGTTAGCAGATTCTGCAGGATTCTCATACGAAGGGTATACCTTCATTCCAGTGGTGTGTACAAGTGTCATCTCTCTCCAGTCTCTGGCGACGACCAAACAGAGCTGTTCGTTGACCGTTCCTGACAATTCCCACTACCGCCAAAGTTGACAGATAAAGGCAACCTTAACTCAAAGACGGCTTTCAACTTCTCTGTTCGACGATAGTGTGTGCACCCACAGAAACAGACTCACACTACTCAATTACTCTGAATCACCAGAGCGATTTTTACAGATAGCTAAGAAGGATCCCAAATACCATTACTATGTTTATACGGAGATAAAAATAGGAAAAAATGTAATCAATTCCATAAAAAGCTAGTTATTTTTTCTGACTTAATAAATATATTACGTCTTTATCGCGTGTGAGAACTTAATCTGGAATTATTTATGGAATGTGTCGGCATGTTAACAGTCGACGTGTTTCAGGGGAAGATCAGTTTTGGTTCTGGGGAAATGCAGAAACACGTGAGGCAGTACTGACTTACGATATATCTTTGAAGGTAGGTTGTTGATTTAGAGAAAACTTTTGACATTTTTGAAGGGCAATGATACACCAAGTACCCTCTGCCACACTCTAGACAAGAAGGCGAGTTAGTATAACATTTTCATTTGATGAATCGCTACATTTATATAGAACAGACAGGCTGGCAAGAAAGCGACTTGATAAAAATGTGGTAGTAAATAACGAAGGCTGAAGTAGACAGGATGTAGCGTAGAAAGCAGGCTAGTTTTAGCAGGAAAAGTATTTCTGTAAAAGAGTAATGCTAGAAAGTCTTTATTGAAGATATTTGTGTGGAGCGTAGCCTTGGACAAAAGTGAAACATGGACGATGATATTTCAAGAAAAATCTGAATTTCTTCAAATGCGATGGTGTAGAAGAATGCTGAACATTAACCAGGTAGATCGGATAACAACTGAAATGGTACTGAATGTAATTGGGGAGAACATAAGTTTTTGGTGCAATTTGACTAAAATTAGGAATCAACTGTAGGACGCATTATGACCCACCAAGGAATCATTATGTGGTAATGGAGGTAAGTGGGGAGAATGGAAATAGTAAAGGGAGATCAAAGATTGACTACATTAAGCAGTTTGAAATTGGTGTTGGTTGCAGCAGTTGCGTAGGAATGAACAGTCAGGGTCGACTAGCATGGAGAACCCCAGCAAAGCAGTCTTTGGACTAAATAGCACGACCACCACCACCACCATCAACATAGCGCTTTTTGCAGAGCACCGTTTCTGAGGTTCACCTCAGTCTCTGTCTGACATATGGCGTCTGTAGTCCAGGCTCGCCTTACTCATCACCATTTTCCACTCTTGATCTCAGATGCTTGGGAATGCTTTCCGTATGACAACTCACCTGAAATCAGCTCGCTTTGCAGTGCGTTAGGAAACTAATTAAAGACGTTTTGTATATGGTATGACCAGCATGGCACAACAATAATGCGCGATCGAAGTGTTTTGCATAACTGCAGTGTAGCGAACGATGCAGATGACAGGAATCTACGGGCAGGCGGTGCTCTATGCTCCACGAGCAGAGTTCTCCACGCTGGTATAGTTCGACTGAAATAGCTTTGCGATTGACGTTTCAGTGAGTCGAGTGTTGCGGGCATCTTCCAGCTAATCCAAGTTCTTTCTCGGTCGCCATGTGATCGCTGCGTTGCCTGTTTTGTAGATACATGCAGTTGTGGATGACTGCACACCGTCACTGCAATTGTGAATCACATTCGAGCTTTGGTACTCCTTCGTCTCCGCTGCTGAGGCTTCAGCTGAGATGGTTGTGCGGTGGGCCCCTGAGCGGCCTCAGCCGATACTACCCGCATGGCCGTTACGTTAGGCGGGTTGCATAACACGTTATTCCCAAGGCGCTCCCTGCTGGCCGTCCGACTGTGACAGAAGCTTATGCCTGCCTGTTATCATCGTCTCTGATCGGCTTTACGTCGCTCTCACAGCCATTATATGTGCGGCTTCGGACTCAGATATTTTGTACCATCCATCATCAGAAGATCCTTTATTCCTTTGCTGCTCGTCGGCATACATAAATAGCGAAGTATTTGAGAGCAGCCCGTTATCGTTGTTGCGTGTGACATTGTGTAACTAACGCAAATTTGTGTATTTTCAGGTTTTCGTTGCTAGTACACTCCTCGGGTTGGTCACTGGATAAAATTGTGCAAATTCTACTCTCTTTCAACGAAACAACTTTTCGACATCCTAAGGTGGTGGTTGTTAATGTGTTCATGGTGTCGCGGTGGGAAGTCCTCTCTGCCCCATAGAGGCCAGCAGCTATTTTATTAAAGATTCTGAGGGAAAAGAACTTCGGTCAGTAAATCTCTTGGTGATATGTTGACGATACATTTGTGTTGTGCCCCACGGAATAGAGACATTCCTATGTTTCTGTAGCTTTGAAGTCGCTTCATTCGAATATTCAATTCACCATGGAGTTGGAAAAATACGGTAGCTTAGCATTTCTGGATGCTATAGTCAGAAGAAAAGCCGACAGAACGCTGGGTGGCAGCGTCCGCAGCAAACCGACTCCCACAAGTTCTATTTGTAGGCCAAAAGCTATCATCGCCCTTCACAGTGCGGTAGCGTCTCACGCTTCCTGGTACAGAGACTAATTGTGATCCCAGATTCCGACAGCCTGCCAGGTGAGAAGCAACCGTAAGGACATTGTTTCCACAGAACGGTTATTCTTATAAATAATACGTAATGCATTCCAATCAAATGTGAGTTCAGTGTTGAGATACAACGGCCCTCTTGCCGTATTTTGGCGACATGCCTGCAAGTATCGACAGGACCCTCAAGAAAAGTGCGTTTTTCCACCTGTTTTGATGAACCTGTTAAGTTTGGTCAAAGACGTACGTGACCTTAGAAAACGCGTCTTGTATAAGATCTCAAGCCAGTGTGAGAAGTTGTACGGTGTCTGTGTGTACAAAAGTTTAAACCAGCTGACGTAAGAGTTTCGCGTAAGACTGCCCTGATGGAAAATGTCCACTTTATTACGTAAAAAACGCCACAGAAAATATCATGACGTGGTCTGACTGGTCTTCAGGAACAACTTCAATCACACAAACGTACTAACGTCCAATGTATATATTTTGGTACCTGAAAGTATTCATTCCTTTATAGTGAATATGCCTCCTATCACAGACACTAACACCTGTTCCTCCACATTTCCTATACCACACTTTGTAGGCAAAGCAAGGGGAAGGAACCTGCTTGGCTCAATTTTTCAATAGCGAAGCTCAGAACACAAGAGTTTTACAAAAATACTACACGGAGCATGGTATCACCACTGCAGATCCGAATTTCTCAACATAAACTTGATTTCTGGAAAGTGAGATATGTCTACCAAAATATTGCAAGTAATCTTTCGTTTTTGGAAATGTATATATTATGAAATAATTGCTGTGGAAATAACGGTGGGGTGATGGCACATGATCGTAGTCAGTTACATCTACTGCACTATGTGTGTGCATCTAGCTTCATGCATTTCAAAAACAAACTTTCCTAAAAATGTACTTTTGCTCTTAATTTGATGAGGCAACGACGCTTAAATAAATACAAGAGGTTCTGTAACATCTAATGATTATTTAAACCTACAGGATACAAATGCTTTTACAAGCAACGTCATAGTTTGTATCACAAAAGCCACGTGGCACCCATAGCCACGACAAGAGAGAGACTCCGCCTAAACAGTGTTTGTGAAAGTAACCGAATGCAAGGAAACCTTTTTGAATGAGAAGCCTGTTTATTCAAGTCGATTACGAATAAATACCCGGTATAAAGAGAACGGAAACTGCCGCAAATAAGTCGTAATCGCTACTCCGACCTTGCCATTCACGCTGGTTCCATATAAAAGGAACCTCTTGCCCCAATATGGCTTGCCAAGTTGGTAGTTACAGAATAATATGATCTTGTCTTCACCGACAGTGCCACCGCCTTCAGTTCTCACTGGACAAGCCCGCGCTCACCCAAAGATCTTAGTTAAGTCAACCCAGCGCAGTAGAAACAGAGGTGGCTACACGGATATCTACTAGTGTACTAGTGGTCACAGAAGTTAGAGCACAGATTGCTGGCGAGTAACAGACGCGTAAAATGTGATACTTAAAAAAATAAAAAATAAATAAAAAAACACCTTCCGGACAGGTCTTGTCATCCTCAGCCCTCAAGTGTCAGCGGATGATACGGATACGGAGGGGCATGAATGAGGTCAGCACACAGCTCTCTCGATCGTTGCCAGTTTTCGTGACCCTTATCGCCACTTCTCAATCAAGTAGCGAATCAATTGGCCTCAGAAGGGCTAAGTGCAGCCAGCTTGCTGACACTATTCGGCAGATCCGGACGGTGACCCATCCAAGTGCTAGGCAACCCCAACAGCGCTCAACTTCGGTGACTGACGGGAACTGTTGTTACCACTGCGGCAAAGCCGTTGGCTAATGTCATACTTGGAAGTTGGCAAATCGGAAAAGACAACTTGCCAAGTCTGATACTGGGCAGACATGTTGCACCGTGCAAGACTGTTGTGCTGAACGCCATCGACATACACCCCTGGTCCCACCCGACAGGTCAGCTAGGGTGAGAGGCTGCCTGAACACGGAGCATCGCTTGTTCTGTGAAAAGAGTGAAGTTTTATTTTCAGTATCATAGTTCTGGGACTGTGTTTTTAAGGAGTCTGCGTACCCCAATACCACAGGCAATGTTATGAATGGGCGGCAGGCTTTCATCTAAACACTGCCTGTAATCCAGCACTGGTTACCATTAAATTTAAACGAGAGAAACAGGAACCTCCGCTTTCTGACCCGTTGCAGCAAATTTCAGAGAGTTAATTCAGCTTTTAATCACACAAGCTCCCGGCATCACAATCGTTGCCCCTCTGAAGGCGCGAACGGCCACGCCCCCCCCCCCCCCCCCCCCCCCAGCCCTCCATCCCCTGCTCATAGCTGGGGGCTTTATGGGCCAGTTCGCACTGAGGCGATACGATACACTATAGGACACGTTGCGCCCGACGCGACGCTTATAGGGGCGACATTCGTGTTCCCATTGGGATGACACGATATGCGATACGATAAGCGATGCGACTCGCCAAACGATAAGCAGCAGGACAACAAGAATCACGTAGGGGATACCGGGGTAAGTTGGCAATGTTAATGATTAAACATTTTTAATAAATTAATTTTTTTAATAAATATATTTTTTCATTGCAAATATTATTTGACTGGTCTTTATTGCAATGTTCGTAATTATATATCATTTTATTGTAATGTTATATGAATTTTTTTTAATTCTGGAAAGCAATGCAAAACTGTCATCTTGCCCCAGTACACACATACACGCACACAATGTTATAAGAATATTTTTGCTTATGAAACAAACATTCAATTCTTACGTCATCTGTTTTCTTCAAATGACGACGTTGTGTTGCTTCAGGATATTGTAAACGTTTGCTGCTTCCTTCTTTGACATGTGTTATTGCATCACCCATAGCATTTCGGTCCCACTCGCCTCTGGTGGACCTTTTTTATAAGTTCTCACCATGTCTGGATCATAATGTGTCATAAATTAGTAAAGTAGCCCACTTTCAGCATGTTAAGAGATAAGTTGTGAGTCATGATAGTCAAGACTGTTACACAAAACACAAAAAAGGCAATCAAAAATTGAAACAGGCACAGCAAAAATCATATGGGGCAAGATGAGGAGGTCGTCAATTTGCCCCAGCCAACTTGCCCCGAACGACAATGTTACAAACTTTCCATTATTGAGGCAGTTTAAAGAAGAATGAGGTGTAAATACACAGTCGCTATGAAAAGCACATTGTTTAAGTTACTTGTGTGTGGTAAAGTAGAAAACAATATCTTAGCTGTTAGTCTGCGAAGTATTAATTCAGAGATGTAGAAATTGCTGCGCGTCACAGAAAATTCTCGATCAGAATATAGCAAGGAACGATACGGCACGAGAGGCGTCAGTGCACTATATTTTACTTCCTAGTCGTGTGGAGCGCTAGTAGTATGCATACGGTGCTTCTACCTAGATATGGGAATTTAAACTAAATCATTTTTCATCTTGCCCCGCTCGTCAACTTGCCCCGGTCTCCCCAACGTTTTTCAGTTTCAGTTACAATGATGAGCTCTTCTAAGGAGGACGTTATTTTGCTTATCATTATTTACAGCTCGAAAAACTGAAAAAGGAGACGAAGTACTGGGTGCTTCCGTACAATGCTACAATTATCAAAAACAGTTTGACAGTGGTTTCTCGTGAGGTCTCCCAACATCAAAAAATGTCATGAATTGTGCAGAATCAGTCCAAAGCCTTTCCATTTTTGGAACAACTATTAGTAGCTGCTTTGCCAAGCAGGAAGCAAATTTTTGACTTTATGTTTGTCCTGCTGAGAAGGTACTCATTACAGTCATGTAAGTTGGTGCAAGTGTATGAACCGTGAGAAGTTTATCTTTCGTAAGATACTTAGCAAGAATTTCATTAAATATGGTGCATATATAAATAATGGTTACAAATTAATAAAGTTAGGATAGCTTTTTATACAACTGTTCAGTTTCGCAAAGGAGTATATAAATCAGCTTGAGGAGTTTTATGGAAAAATGTTGCCGGATTTGAAGCGGGATTAGTCACCATCGATGGTGTAGTAGTGGGTGCTGAATCCTGCATAGGAATAGAGTGACGTGTCCTTTTCGGGTTTGTCCAGTTGCTCATTCAGACGTAACAGGTATCAGTAGTGGAGACTAAAAATACTTCAGCCAGCGTCATCAACTGATAACTCCCGGTGTTTTTTCATTTCAGTTATTTTTTTATTGCCAGCTTCGGCTTGTATCAGAGTCGTACGAATAAGAGAAACACGAGGCAACTCCTCAATCCGCAAAGCAGGCCGTAGCAGACGGCAATATCTTCGCGAGCGGCGCGTAGGTGCCAACCTCGTAGCGGAGAATCTTCAATATATCTCACGTATTTTGTCGAGAATACAAAGAGGAGATGGCTCTCCTTCCATCATTAAACACAATTTCAATATGTTAGCTATATACCGTACACAGCAATCTATGACATAAAATCCACGAAACGTAAAACACCCAGCGACTCCATTCTTCACTGCAAACTCTTCACAATATGCCTGGTGGTTTACCTGTTTTCGGAGATCACAATAACTGTGGCCAATAAAGGAAAGAAAACCAGTCCATTAGGAAGCTGTGATGTCAGATTATAAGAAAAAAGTGTTTGATTGCCGGACAGGTTTCACAAAATGGAATGAGAAAGACTGCATAGACATCCCAAAAGTGTGTTTTCTAATTTTTTTTTACACGAGAAGTAAACGTTTAACTGAGAAGCCAACTACAAGAGAGATGTAGCTTTGCTTCACCTACATAAAGCAAATTTTTTTGGTCACATCGGATTTTTTTTTAGTCACATCGGATTTTTTTTTTAGTCACATCAGATGACACGAAATTTCCCTCGCCTTTTATCATTTTACTGAAGTTGTGTGCTCCGTGCTGTGCTGTGAGATACGACAGAGTTGTGTGTCGGTATCGTATCGCTGTCGTCCCATTCCAACTAGTTAAGTCGCTTCCGCTATGTTTCTATGTGCTCCGCTGATGCGGATTAACTCTGCACGGCGACTGCAAGCGCTAGTTTGATGCTTTTCCATGCTTGCGTAACTCCTGCTACCGCCTCCGACAAATTTCGACGTCGTCGGGCAATTATCACGAATTGCGTCTTGCAGCAGTGAACACATGAACGACCGCCACCTCAAGATGTGGAACAGTTGCTTCGGTGAAATACCGCAGCACTTGCACAATGTTATTCGGCAGAAAATCCTGGGAAGTGCATTCGTATTCAGAAATTTATTTCTCCGGCGTACAAACGTTGTGATATAGTTTCTAGTAGCGATTTTAACTAAACTAGAAACTGGTACATGTACATACGTATATCGCCCGTTAACGAACGGCTGGATCGTGAATCTATAAAATTATTTAAAGTATACTGATGAGCAACTGAATTAGACGGCGAACAGAGTATGGCACCTTGTTTCGTTCTGATAACGATGGTGCCGCGTCGTAGCGTGAAATGTACAAGGTAGTCACGGAGCAGTTTTCCGGAGACAGAGCATTCGCACTATCTCAGTCGGAGCTCCCAGTTGCTCGGGATAAGTAAGCAACAGAGAATACTAAACAGCCGGCCTTTTTCGTCTCAGGGTAGTGACGCGCCGTCGAATCCCTAATACAGGGCGAGGCAGCTATTTCCCTTCATATACTTTCTAATTCTGTAAAGATTTTGATAGTCCGTTCATTCATAACTACCAATATTTTTCAAAAGCCAGGAACTGTCTCAATGATCATTTTAAACAATAAAACTCGGCATCAGTCTTCTCCGTACTTGGCATGACGCGTTTCAGGAATTTATCCACCTTTTCAAATGCTGTGCCTATTTACGTGATGTTTGTGTTCCTGTTTCCATGAGGTTGTCTGTTTATAGTTTTAAGAGACACAACACCTTATAACTCGCAGACAGCACATCTAATACCACTGTAAAGTACCATGTTGTTGTTGTGGTCTTCAGTCCAGAGACTGGTTTGATGCAGCTCTCCATGCTACTCTATCCTGTGCAAGCTTCTTCATCTCCCAGTACCTACTGCAACCTACATCCTTCTGAATCTGTTTAGTGTATTCATCTTTTGGTCTCTCTCTACGATTTTTACCCTCCACGCTGCCCTCCAATACTAAATTGGTGATCCCTTGATGCCTCAGAATATGCTCTACCAGCCGATCCCTTCTTCTAGTCAAGTTGTGCCACAAATTTCTCTTCTCTCCAATTCTATTCAGTACCTCCTCATTACTTATGTGATCTACGCATCTAATCTTCAGTATTCTTCTGTAGCACCACATTTCGAAAGCTTCTATTCTCTTCCTGTCTAAACTATTTATCGTCCACGTTTCACTTCCATACATGGCTACACTCCATACAAATACTTTCAGAAACGACTTCCTGACACATAAATCTATACTCGATGTTAACAAATTTCTCTTCTTCAGAAACGCTTTCCTTGCCATTGCCAGTCTACATTTTATATCCTCTCTACTTCGACCATCATTAGTTATTTTGCTCCCCAAATAGCAAAACTCCTTTACTACTTTAAGTGTCTCATTTCATAATCTAATTCCGGTAGCAGCACCCGATTTAATTCGACTACATTCCATTATCCTCGTTTTGCTTTTGTTGATGTTCATCTTATATCCTCCTTTCAAGACACTGTCCATTCTGTTCAACTGCTCCTCCAGTAAAGTACCATAGTACTTGAATATCGGAATACATACATGGAACGCGTCGGGCTAGGCACGGGAAAATGTAACTTTTAGATCGTTTTATTATTGAAACCGTATCTTCGCTTTAATGAACAGTCGCTATCACGTCTCAAATAGCGATCGATGTGTTCTGGCAACCTTAAACCCCGAGATCTAGGTATCAAATTCGTTTTTGCCGGAAAAAAAAACAATGATGTGTTTTCGTTCCAGAATATTAATTCTAGATGAGTTTTGTTGCTGTTTATGCTATCTTCATAAGTCAGTTCATTGTCAGCTTTTTTACTACGAGAAATCATTTTAGACTAAATAACTATTCACAAATTAGTAACTCAATAAGACTAAACATTTTATGAAAAGCGTAAATTAAGTGAGCTTTGCCATATGTATAAGCTCCGATTTACTCTCTGGTGAGCTGGTTTCCTTGAACCGATTCCGTTGACCAGCTCTACTACAAGTCACCGAATACTTTTTGAAGCCATTCTGATCCATGACTGATCAAACGCTTCTCGTAACTCATTAAGATTGACCGAATATGTCTCCAAGGCAAGTACATCTCGCTCGACGGCATCCCAGATTTGCTCAGCAGCAAAGAGACTAGGTGATATAGGTGGGGGATGGGGCAGGGCACACAAACACTCTAGCTTCTGGAGTCCTCAAGTCAATGGAACACGATCCGGGAGCGATGGAGTGATAGTTTAGTGGTGCTTCGTTTTGCTGACGATAAAAGTTAATAGGGTGTGGGCGTACTCTCATCTCAGTATTTGAACATTTAAGTAGTGCGCCGATGCTGGTAATTTGATCTGAGGCATTTTCACCGGAGCTGGGCTTTGTTGCCAGCACGATCGAGAGTCAAAGGAAATGGGAGATCCAGCACATCTGAGTACGGCAATTTGATTACACCTAAATAATAAAATGAGGATCCTAGCGATAAGGAATGGGACAGATTCTGCTGATAATAATCAAGGAATTAGAAAAGGCTGGCAAAGTTCAAAATGCGGTACATAAACTCAGTCACATTGCTGCAAAATAGGGAATAAGAATGTCAACAGATAAAATAAAAATGAAGCCTGACGTTGTCACTAAGGAAACAGGAGTCTTAACGTAATTTATTGAATAAAAAAAAATTAATACAAAAAACTTCTACTGCAATTGATATGATCCTTTACAAGAATGATGACTAGTTTCGGTGTTTTCAACAACTGTCTTCTGATCGTCCAGATTGCATATGGATTGACCTGCATTTGTATTATGGATCAACAAGACTAGGTCAGTATGCAGTTACATACGTCTTCGAGAGCTAGCCAAGTTGTAAGCGATGGTCTCGCAAAATGCAGGTAATCAAGAAGGAAAATAGTCAATTGTATAAGTAAAAATTGCATCACATATATTGATAATAGGCATATGATGCAACCTGGCGACCTCTCGATGACACTTGTAACTACATACTACCCTCCCCATACGGATGCATATCATTGCGTAACTGTTGCTAATGACGACTGTTTTCAATGCATACTCAACTCGTCTTTACCATTTGAACGATCTGAAGTTGATTGCTGAAAGCGACCGAAACTAGTCTTCATGCGTTAGTTGTATAATATACAGGGTGTTACAAAAAGGTACGGCCAAACTTTCAGGAAACGTTCCTCGCACACAAATAAAGAAAAGATGTTATGTGGACATGTGTCCGGAAACGCTTAATTTCCATGTTAGAGCTCATTTTAGTTTCGTCAGTATGTACTGTACTTCCTCGATTCACCGCCAGTTGGCCCAATTGAAGGACGGTAATGTTGACTTCGGTGCTTGTGTTGATATGCGACTCATTGCTCTACAGTACTAGCATCAAGCACATCAGCACGTAGCATCAACAGGTTAGTGTTAATCACGAACGTGGTTTTGCAGTCAGTGCAATGTTTACAAATGCGGAGTTGGCAGATGTCCATTTGATGTATGGATTATGACGGGGGAATAGCCGCGGCGCGGTACGTTTGTATCGAGACAGATTTACAGAACGAAGGTGTCCCGACAGGAAGACGTTCGAAGCAATTGATCGGCGTCTTAGGGAGCACGGAACATTCCAGCCTCTGACTCGCGACTGGGGAAGACCTAGAACGATGAGGACACCTGCAATGGACTAGGCAATTCTTCGTGCAGTTGACGATAACCCTAATGTCAGCGTCAGAGAAGTTGCTGCTGTACAAGGTAACGTTGACCACGTCACTGTATGGAGAGTGCTACGGGAGAACCAGTTGTTTCCGTACCATGTACAGCGTGTGCAGGCACTATCAGCAGCTGACTGGCCTCCACGGTACACTTCTGCGAATGGTTCATCCAACAATGTGTCAATCCTCATTTCAGTGCAAATGTTCTCTTTACGGATGAGGCTTCATTCCAACGTGATCAAATTGGAAATTTTCACAATCAACATGTGTGGGCTGACAAGAATCCGCACGCAATTGTGCAATCACGCCATGAACACAGATTTTCTGTGAATGTTTGGGCAGGCATTATTGGTGATGTCTTGATTGGGCCCCATGTTCTTCCACCTACGCTCAATGGAGCACGTTATCATGATTTCATACGGGATACTCTACCTGTGCTGCTAGAACATGTGCCTTTACAAGTACGACACAACATGTGGTTCATGCACGATGGAGTTCCTGCACATTTCAGTCGAAGTGTTCGTACCCTTCTCAACAACAGATTCGGTGACCGATGGATTGGTAGAGGCGGACCAATTCCATGGCCTCCACGCTCTCCTGACCTCAACCCTCTTGACTTTCATTTATGGGGGCATTTGAAAGCTCTTGTCTACGCAACCCCGGTACCAAATGTAGAGACTCTTCGTGCTCGTATTGTGGACGGCTGTGATACAATACGCAATTCTCCAGGGCTGCATCAGTGCATCAGGGATTCCGTGCGACGGAGGGTGGATGCATGTATCCTCGCTAACGGAGGACATTTTAAACATTTCCTGTAACAAAGTGTTTGAAGTCACGCTGGTACGTTCTGTTGCTGTGTGTTTCCATTCCATGATTAATGTGATTTGAAGAGAAGTAATAAAATGAGCTCTAACATGGAAAGTAAGCGTTTCCGGACACATGTCCACGTAACATATTTTCTTTCTTTGTGTGTGAGGAATGTTTCCTGAAAGTTTGGCCGTACCTGTTTGTAACACCCTGTAAATTGCGGAATAGGCAATAAAAGCTGTCTATTTTTAAAAATAATTTTATTCAGTATAACAAAAGTGATGGCATTTCAAGGATTGGAGCCCATAAGAGCCGCAATTGTAATAGATGGACAAATAATTGAACGAGGAAGAAAGTTTTAATACTTTAATACTTAGGGTGCAATTTTAAATTTCCCTGGTCAGATGACGTAGAGCTAAAACTGACAAGATTCAGATATTTCAGTCGAACCATACAACGTACATCAAAACATAACGTACGGATAAAAATATTAATTAGACTTTTCATTATAACGCCGTTGCCTTTGCTGGTGTACGGCAGTTCAAATGGTTCAAATGGCTCTGAGCACTACGAGGCTTCACTTCTGAGGTCATCAGTCCCCTAGAACTTAGAACTACTTAAACCTAACTAACCTAAGGACATTACACACATCCATGCCCGAGGCAGGATTCGAACCTGCGGCCATAGCGGTCACACGGTTCCAGAGTGTAGCGCCTAGAACCGCTCGGCCACCTCGGCCGGCGTGTATGGCAGTGAATGTTGGACTCTAACATGGGCCATAAAAGAAACACCGATATGGCACAACTAAGTTGCACCTACTATTTTTTTTTTTTTTTTTTTTTTTTTTTTTTTTTTTTTTTTTTTTTTTTTGCAATCTGGCTGGAATGTTTCGAAGAATCGGACGGAAGAACTTCTATAGAGATCTGCAATATCCGCTAACAACTGAAAAGTGCTGTCACCTGCAGTGTTTATGTACGCTTTACCTTGAACTATTGTCGAAATCTTTGTGTCTTTAATCACTGAGAAACTTCAGTAACATTACTAGACTGGACTGTGCCTCTTATATTGAAACTGACAGTAAGACGCCAGTATTTATAAACTTTATTCTTGTATTATGTAGCAAAATGTTTAGAGCACACTCGTTCAATAACTAAAGTTCAACAATGAGTTCTGGTCACACACGTGTAACTTTTTTCAATGTACAGTGCAAATGTTTATTTCATTAAAGAGTTTTCAGAATATACGTGGTTGTAAGTCTGAGCTCGTGGTATGTTGTTCGAAAATCGCCTTGCAGCCAACGAATTTAACACTTTTTGGTACAACCTGCTGCTCCGTGGACAGAGAGTGATGGTTGCCCGTCTATCGCTTAAACGCGGGCAACTGATATAATCTGTGTCGAGGTCTGGTTGGACTTTGACATAAATTGAACCACGCGCATTTCGTTGCATAATGAGCCCCGTACGGGTACGAAGAACGCGGTGGAATGTTCTAACAAAACAATACCAGTGCACAACGAAAGGCCCTTACAAGAGGTGTGCTGCAGCCGAAGAAACGCTTGCACATGACCGAACCGAAGATTGTCCTATCGCTCACCGATTAGAGAAGATGGCAGCAGTCACTTTCCATCTCACGTATACTTCTTCCACACTAGAGTACCTCCAGCACGTGCCTGAAGGTTTTCTGTTGGAACGTTGGGGGTGATCTTCGACGTACTTGAACGCTGCCTTCGGCGCGTGTCGACGTGCAGCGCGACACTTCAACAAAGACGATGTCTTTCATACATCGAGCGTCCTATGGCGGTGTTCGTGCGCTCAAGCTCAGCTCAGTGGCTAAAACTGTCCTTACGTGGGACGTATCTCTCATCATGCCAAACGTGATTTCAATCATGGTTTACAATCGCTAAGAAACGGGCTGGTGCATCACGCGGAACGTGCTTCTCAACGCGATTTGCCACTGCAGCGCTCGCCAGAGCCTGTTGTCGTCTTTATGAGAGGCGCAAACAATAAAGTTTGTTTATAAAAATGGACGCACGTAAAATGGCTATAGTAGTTCTAATAAAAGCGTAAATGTGCTCCCTTGTCCGTATGCTAGTCCTGTTTTTCTGTTTGTAATATAATAAATAAAAAGCCTAATGTGCATTAAGAAGATGCAAGGCAAAAAGAAAAGTTTCATGCCCGGCAAGTTCGAATTGTTCAAATGGCTCTGAGCACTATGGGACTTAACATCTGTGGTCATCAGTCCCCTAGAACTTAGAACTACTTAAACCTAACTAACCCAAGGACATCACACACATCCACGCCCGAGGCAGGATTCGAACCTGCGACCGTAACAGTCCCGCGGTTCCGGACTGAGCGCCTAGAACCGCTAGACCACCGCGGCCGGCTCCCGGAAAGTAAGAATGTCAACAACGTCACTTTTTCCATTACAAATAGAGCAATACAGATATGTAGTGTTCCACATTAGGTAAAAATTGTTTCATCATTCCAAATTTTTCGTTAAAGCCTAGTGGCATTCTTAATATTAGGTAGGTGCATAAGGTCATGCCGCACGGCATTAGCCGAGCGGTCTAAGGCGCTGCTGTCATGGACTGTGCGGCTGGTCCCGGCGGAGGTTCGAGTCCTCCCTTGGGCATGGGTGTGTGTGTTTGTCCTTAGGATAATTTAAGTTAAGTAGTGTGTAATCTTAGGGACTGATGACCTTAGCAGTTAAGTCCCATAAGATTTCACACACATTTGAACCTTTTTTTGAACATAAGGTCGTAGCGTTTTTTATTTGCATTTTGGTATTCCAGTTACAACGGTTTTATCGATTGTCATTTTCATTTGTAGTTCACTTTTGCTGTTTGGCTTTACATTATGTCATTTTATCATTTGGAGGTAGTGAGTGGAGCTGTGGATGCTAGAAAATGGAGTGCCAAGTGAAGAAATCGGAACGTTTCTGACACATTCTTCTGTTTGAGTTCAATGGAGGGATGACAACAGCGGAGGCAGCCAGAAACATTGCCGACGCGGATGCGATAAATCCGCTGGACAGAGCACGGGAAGAAAATGGTTTCCTCGTTTTAACGAGGATCGCTTTGACGTTAGTGACTCTACACGTTCAGAAAGACTTTCGGGGTTTGATGAAAATCATTTACAGCCACTTATCCACAGTGAAGTATGTCAGTGGCCTCGAGCATTGGAAAATGCGATGAACTGGGATTATTCCACCATCGTACGACATTTGCGTGCAATGGGGAAGGTTCAAAAATTGGGGGTAAGGATTTTGGCCTATAGTACAGAGGGGTCGAAAAATGTATACACTGTTTAAAAGTCCATAACTGGCAAACTAATTGACGGAGTTGTCTCATCTTTGACAGTGTAATAGTTTGTAGATCCGGCAATCGCCACACAAGCGTTGTATTGCGTTGTTTTGTTTTGTCAGATGACAGTCGCCAGATAGTCAGTATTCTTTTCTTAGTTGTAGTACCTAGTTACTCGAGTAAACATGGCTGGCGCAAGGCTTACATTCTATGAAAGGAAGTCAGTTTTGAAGTGGTATTTTAAGTACGAAAACATTAATGAGGTTCAACGGCAATGGCGAAATGAGTATCAAGCAGAGCCACCGACACTTTTAACGATTCGTCGCATTCGAGACAAACTTGAAGCCGAAGGCTGTGTTAAAAATGTACACTAACAACGATCTGGGCGACATGTAACAGTAACAAGTCCAGCTAACTCCCGTCGTGTGTTGCATAATTGACTCGCTCACCACAGAGGTCTGTGAGACAGTGTGCCCGTGAAACTGGAGTGAATCGCCCAAGTGTTCATCGAATTTTGAAGACAGCAAAGTGGAAGTGCTACATCCCAGGACTGCTACACGCAATGAACGAGGACGGCCCAGATCGTAGAATGCAGTACTGCGAGTGGTTTACTAACATGGCGCTCAACGATGAAGAGTTTGCAGAGGTGATTGTGAGGTCCGATGAGGCACAGTTCAAACTCAATGGTACAGTAAATCGCCACAATTGCATCTACTGGGCCGCCGAAAATCCTAATGTTTATGAAGACAAAGCCGTGATTTTGCCAGGAGTAAATGTGTGGTGTGGGTTGTCTTACCGGGGCTTGATTGGGCCATTCTTCAAAAAAATGGTTCAAATGGCTCTGAGCACTATGGGACTTAACTTCTGTGGTCATCAGTCCCCTAGAACTTAAAACTACTTAAACCTAACTAACCTAAGGACATCACACACATCCATGCCCGAGGCAGGATTCGAACCTGCGACCGTAGCAGTCGCGCGGTTTCGAACTGAGCGCCTTAACCGCGAGACCACCGCGGCCGGCGGGCCATTCTTCTTTGACGGCACAGTTACCGGTGAGGTGTACCATCAGAAGCTTCAGATATCCATTTTACCTGCCATCCGAGGCTTGTATGGAAACGGAAGAGTTTACTTTCAACAAGATGGTGCCCCAGCCCACTACCAAAGTCGTGTCAGGGCTTATCTCGACGAAAATCTACCAGGAAGATGGATAGGCCGTAGAGGTGTCGTGGAAAAAGCCACGCACATTGGATGAATTTCGAGAATCCATCGTACATTCATGTGCAAATATCCATCTGAACACGTTGCAGTCAGTAGTTCGTGCTGCAGTTGGGCGGCATCATTTGTGAGTGGATGTTAGTGGTAACCATTTCGAACACTTACAGTGATATCTTTAAGCTACACTTTCACCAAAAATGAGACAACTCGGTCAATTAGTTTGCAAGTTATGGACTTTTAAACAGTGGATACATTTTTTTGGACCCCTCTGTATATACGCCAAAATCACAAAAATCAGCGGATGGGCGTATGTGCGTGTCTGCTTGCTCGTCATCAACTGGCTCGTGAACCATACCGACCATTCCTATCCTCTACGTGAAGATGGTATCTGTTCTTTCGGACTCTTACGGGAATCGGTAGAGTGACTGCCGCGAGTAGTGAGTATAGTGGGTAGGGGCACTACAAATGTAGTGTGTGGACAGTTAAGTTGTAAGTGTGGATCTCACGGGAAGCGTGCCAGAGATAAGTCCCTGCAGTCGCACTACCCTCTGTGTCCTCGATGACAGTTCCGCTTCGAGCGCCGGGCGGGAAGGTTCTTGTTTATTTCACATGCCGCAGCGTCGCTTGTGTGAAGTTTTCCGCGTCAGTACTGTTCTGTCTGCCGAGTGACTCGTAGCACGTCCGCTTCGCCTTACTGTCTGTTTGTGTTCGTCTACTTGCAGCGGCGTCGGCCGCTCCGCTATGGCTACCATGGTTTCCACTTGTACTCCACGAAAAGGTACTGTGGGCTTTACTTCCGATAAAACAACGTGACACGTGTAGCCTGGGTTCCTAGAAATCCACGATTGGGATTTCGATACAATTCATGTGAACTCTGACCAGGTGCATACCGCTTATTTTGACGCAGACGAGTACGTGTTTTTCGTGAAATTTATGGATCCCCTTCACGTTGAAAGATTATTGTCGAGACTTGGTTCTCAATTCCCGCTCAAGCATCGCGATAATTCCGTTAGTATGATGTTACTCGCAGATGCTGAAATTGACTATACCAATGTTCGAGTGTTCAAACTCCTGCCGGAGGTTGACAACAACTTCATAAAGGACATATTGACTCCTTATGGCAACTTGAAAAACGTCCGTTGTGAACGTTGGTCTACTCAACACAGATTACAGTGCTATAATGGAATTCGTTCCGTGGAAATGCATGTCATACGCAACATTCCATCAAATTTACTGGTGTGTGGTTATTGCGTTCGTGTCATGTATACTGGTCACGAAGGAACCTGCTTTCTATGTAATGAAAGTGGACATGTTCGGTCTAATTGCCCGCGGAGGGTTTTCGTATTAAAGTCGTCATTAATGCAGCGTCGCAAATTGACAGTTGCTGATCTTGTTCCTTCCACTCCCGACATCTAACCTACTTCTGCTTCAGATCATAATGAACAAAAATTCAGTTCTGATAATCGTGTGACTGAATTTCTGCCTTTACCCCCCCCCCCCCCCGGCAGGTTCGGAATCCTACTGACCCCGGGATAGAAACCGTAACAGTGACAAACAAGCGACGTCGCACTCAAGATGGTGAAGATGAGGCTTTGGCTGTGCCTTCTGCCCTAACCTCCTCCACATCGACTGCGTCCCCTGCTCCTCTCGATGCTACAATACGTCCCGTCCGTGGTACGCTGAGTGGCGAAGAAGTTATCTCCAGCATCCCTCCTGCTCGCTAAGTAGCTACTCCTGAGCTGCCTGTGAGTAGACCTTGACGCTCAGCTGTCTACCTAATTCTGCTCAATACCTTCCGTACATGCCTGTATAGCAGAGATTAATAACTCAAGCCTACATGTTCCTTTCCTTAAATGTTAATCTTGTGGAATCAGAATTGCGATTGGCTTCGCTGCGTCAGTTCATTCATGATTCATATGCGGACATAGTCTTCTTACAGGAGGTGTTATTCAGTAATTTTACCTTACCCGGTTTTCGATTGATCTATAATGTAGGACCCGAATATTCAACGGGGACCGCCTTATTCTTTCGCAAAGGCATTCCTATTGTTCAGGTTGAAATGCTGGGCTCTGGCAAGGGTGTAGATTGTCAACTATTTAATCTTCCATTACAGGTGATGAAACCTTAAACTGACCTGTGCAATGGATCAAAACTGTATATTTAATAGGATCGTCCCACACAGGCAGCAGTAGCAGCTTCACAGGTAAATTCGATGATGCACTGGGTGTCCCATTAGGAATGTTAGGAGGAATGCTATTCTGGGAAGCATTGAGACAACTCTCTCTCTGCTCCAGATCCACACCGCAGCTATGCGTCATCGCGTGAGAAATGTCTCCTAGGTGAGTCCTGTATCGGGTGAAGTTAGTGGAGATTTTATAGTTCGTAATTTTTCTCAGTTGGATGGTGCAGATTATCGATGATAGCATGTTTGGCTGATACATTTGAATGGACGTGGATCTTCTTCAGTCTGTAGTATCTGTATCTAGTTCAGAGACGTACCACATTGCGCGCATTTCCACAGAATGGTCAAAATGAGGTCCTGTTGCACTAACTCAGGTCGTTCTGATTCTACAAGGGTTGCAGAAGGTGGTGGATATGTCTTCCTCCGTCGGCCAAAGTGGCTGTGCGGTTCTAGGCACTGCATTCTGGAACCGCGAGACCGCTATGGTCGCAGGTTCGAATCCTGCCTCGGGCATGGATGTGTGTGATGTCCTTAGGTTAGTTAGGTTTAACTAGTTCTAAGTTCTAGGGGACTAATGACCTCAGAAGTTGAGTCCCATAGCGCTCAGAGCCATTTGAACCATTTGTCTTTCTCCGACTTATTCTCAGTTCCGACCTAAATTGGATCGATCACATGCGGGAAGCTGCAAAAATGGGAGCACTTGCAAGATGCATAGCGGTTGTCTAAAAGCACGTTGGAATTTTACTGTAGCAGACATACTTGAGAAAGGTGTCTCGTTTCGATATATGAGAGTGCCAGAAATATGATTCACTTGTGTGTGTAATTCGACACAGGTATGTGGTCGAATGGAAAGATTTCATTCCAAATAATGTACATCATTTCTAGCAGGTAGTGTAACATTAGAGATTTGAAAAGCTTGTGTACATTTTCTTACATTTTCAGCACATCATTTGGAACTATTGTTTGTGTTCCTTCTCAGTCAGTCATCGCCTATAACTTATTGGATATATCGCAGAACCTCTGATAAGGTATCGTGTCAGAATACGTTACAAATACTATAGAAATGTCTAGCTGGGGTGGTGTGAGGGAGTCGCAAATCCTGCTTACATACCACGTCCCTTAGCCGAATCACTTTCAAAATTCAGCGATTTTATAACGAGGCTGCATTGTGAGCTGCGTGTAACTGGAGTGCTGGTCTGATAATATACACTCCAACGATCACCGTCTCGGTATTTGTCTGGATAGAAAAACCACCTCATTCAGAGGTAATGTCGTACCTCGATTTATAAAGCCAGTTTAGCTTTTAACATAGATACTTGTGTGCACCTGTAGAACCATGACCGCTTGTGACAGTAACACACAGTAGTTTCTGGGATAGAGTTTTTTTAACATCTGGCCGGTTACGTCTCTCTTTCTAAGACACAGTGGTAGCACTCACAAGAAAAACGTACGAGACACGTCCACCCATTGTTGATTTTCTCTCAGTATTATTTCGTATCACCAGCGATCGGTTATTGATGAAGTGTTATACTTAGTAGTAGGGGGTGCATGATATGTTCGCATTTGAGCATCAGGCTTATAAAGTATGTGTTTATGTTCCGACATGTGTAAAGGAAGTGTATGTCCAGTTGTAAGGAAGGTATGGATTTGACGTGGAGCACTGTGATGGCATGGGAAGAGTATGTCAAGTCATAAGAATGGTACTGTTATTTCTATTTTCAGAGCCACAGCCATCAACAGTGTATTTTCAATACTTTGCTCATTGTCGAATGTCGTTCAACTGAGATCGCCATCGTAACATTTAGTTGTAAGTACAAGGATAAAATATATATGTGACTGATTTCTTAGGATAAACATTCTACCTGTACGTGCTTGGCCTGCATCGCTGGTGACCTGTGCGGGGGTGATTCACGTTTCCCTTTAACGGTAGGAGCTGTCAGACTGAAGATGCCTGTTGGAGTGTAGGAACGTAGGTGAATTACCCGTGTTGTCCTCTGGACGACCAAATCGCGAACTAAGACTTAGTATGTGTTGGATAGCTTTCGTGATTACGTGGAAATTTGAAAAGATTGAATACAGAGGTGCATTTGTGCTGGATCGTTATTCCTGTCCATGTAATTTGTTTGGTTGCCTGCTTCTGCACATTTTGCACCTTTATTTAGTTGAGAGAAGATCAATTGTGGTGTGTGCATCTAGCATGTGGAAGACATGTTTGCCAGTTCTCTAGACATGAGAAACACTTTGGTGGACCTTTTAAATTATGGGGATGATTTGGAATCTACTACATCACCGACATCGGTATTCGAGAGTGGAAATATCAGTTTCCTCTATTTGTTTCGAGTTGCTGAGTAAATGTCTTCATGGACTTGAGAAGTTTCTAGTTAGTTAGTGGTTTACAGCACGCCCCACCTAGCTAAGGTTTCGGGGTGAGAGAACTAATTTCCAGTCTATATCTTGGGAATTATGTTGCGCTAGTGATCGGTAGGATGTTGCCTAGTACTTGATAATGAGAAGTACCGCGAAAATGGTATAATATTATGGCAAACCATGCGAAAAAATATATGTGTTCTTGTAATACCCAAGTCTAGAGATATGTGTAGAAAAGTGAGCAAGCAAGGAAGCAGGTTCAGGTTAGGAGAAGAAACAGTAATGTGTTTGTGCCGAAGGGAAACGATCCCGAATTTGTAGAACAGGCCTGAGAGCGACTTCAGTCTGCTGTGGGTACTCTGGTCACACATTGGGTGTGGATGACTTGTGATCATCGGCTGCAGGAAAATATCTAGTGCTGAGAGGAGTATGTATACGGTACTGTCCGTCTTCGCAGTATATGTATGAATAATGTAAAAGAGATGATTTTGTTTGCAACAGAATGTGAATTGCATGTTTACTACATCGACATGTTACATGGTGATATACTGCTTGGTTGGAGATCGGTTTCGCACACTAATATTCAAGCTCCTGTCCTCGGTGGGAGAGCAGTGTAATTGAGTACGAATTTTTCCGTTTTTGATGTTATGTAGGGTAAGCGGTTGTGTATTGATGGGTCACAAGTCGGTTTCACGTTCTAATATTCAAGCTCCTGTCTTCTGTGGGAGAGCAGTGTAAACAAGTAATTTCCATGAATACAAGGTGAGACATCAAGAAAACAAGCGTTAACTATGTCTGGAACACTATCCAATTTCCACAAAGTCGACTCGATTCTTATTTTTACATAGTGATGTGACATCAATATAAGATTGTGAACCTTGTTAGATGCACTTGCAAGAGTTTGTAGCTACACGAGCACACATCGCGGCATTGCGTCAGTCACGCTAGGCAGTTAAGCACTGTTAGATGTGTCTCTCATGATGCGCTAGGAACAATGCACCCTGTGCTACTCTGCATCAACAGTAAAGACACACTGCCCAGAAGCGTCTTGCGTATGAGACCGGCGTGAGCGTGCCTTGGATTTCTGTGACGTCAGTATAACACTGTCTGCATACTTGAAAATAGAAGCAACTTTCACCTGGATCCGGCGGCATCTCATGGCTGTGATGGTGCGCGTGCCCCTAGAGCGTCTGTGCTCCTGCCCGGTTTCATCAGCAATGGTGCCTAGGTGAACACACATTTCGAGAGGAATTTCTCAGGTATCAGGTATCAAGAAAGGGATGTCGCCGCCTCATGCTTGAGGGCAGCTGTGCGTGGTTTGACAGCTGATGGGCACGTAACTTCGCTGGGGCCTCCTGTAGCCTCCTGTGCAGTCTAGTGGACAGGGGTTGGAGAAGGGTGCTTGCGCACATTGATTGCATGTCTGTTGCATTATTTTGTGAGCGGGTCTGTAGGCTGTGCTATGCATTATTTGAACAGTTGACGAGTTGATTTCGTGTCTGCACATCAGTGTGCTGCATTATTTAGGAGGAGTTTGCATGTACATGCTCAAATAATTCGGTAAATTAGCAGTTCTTTGCTTGCCTGGACGCCTTTTTTTAGAAGTAGTTTAAAGGTCTGCAGACTGTGTATTGTCACCCCAAGCACATCATGGCGAGTGTTTTGTGTCAATGTGATAAATATACTCCATCTCTAAATAAAATGTTCCAAAATAAATAGAGTACACTCCTTCCTTACTCTCCCCAGCAGCCCAGCACAGTCATTTTCGCGCCATTTTCCCCCTCCAGACCACCATCTTGGATTATGTCACAGGAGAGTCAACAGTACCCTCTGGTGGGCAGTACTGTGTACTAGATCAGTTGGACTCTAGATCTTCCAGTGGAGAGGCTGCCTGCAAAATAAAGACTCATGTCCAGTACAGGCAGAGTCCTTTTCCCACCATTCCCTCCACCATCTTGGATTACATCACGAAATGGATGACAGCATCCTCTGGTCGTGGTACTGTGTACTAGGTCAGTTGGAGTGTGGACCTTGTGAACACACTGGATGGTGGTGTGCCTCTAATTGTTTAAATAAAAACTAGTGCATGATTTTGACAGTTGGAGATTAGCAAGCATGTTTGCAGATTTTTTTTGATGAATTATTATTTTGACAATTTACGAGTTGTTTGGCTCTCTGAACATAAATGTATTGCATTATTTACCAGTGGTTCGCAGGTCTGTATGCTGTGTGGCATGTGAGAGCGTGTGTTCTGTATCACTGTGATAAATATACCCCATCCCTAAACAAATTGTTCCAAAATAAATGAAGTACACTCCTTCCTTTCTCCAGCAGCCCAGTGCAGGCTGAGTTCTTTTCCCACCAGTCCCTAGGAAGAGGTGGCGGTCAGATGACTTAGGTTAGCAGAGGTAGCCCAAGTGACCTATCTTCCCGCGATTTTTCTTAGATTAGTAGCGATAACCGTGGTGTGATTCATTATCCTGTTGGAATTTTAACTTGTCGCCATTTTTCTGGAGTAGGGGGGGTTAGGTTAATGGAGGTTGACCTATCTTCCCGCCAAAAGCCACCATCTTTGATGACGTCACCGCCACCATCTAGAATGTCGTCATGCACTTTTGCCAAGTCTACACGCCGCCATCTTGGATGACGTCATCGTCTTGGATACATCTGGAAACAATGGAATGTTGGGTGGCGCTGCCCTTGTTCCACCACTTATATAACCTGACTACTCACGGTAGTCGGTTTGTACTATGTAAACACCTCTCCTTGTAACGAATATTACCCGTAGGCTACATCGCACATCCAAAGTTGTATTACAACAAAAGATTTCAAACAGACAAAGGAGAAGAACTGTGCCTTCATATGTGTATGTTTCAAATGAAATAACTCAGTGAAATCATACAATATAACCAAGATTGATGAAGGTGTGGTCAGTGTTCAAAAATGGTTCAAATGGCTTTGAGCACTATGGGACTTAACTTCTGAGGTCATCAGTCCCCTAGAACTTAGAACTACTCAAACTTAACTAACCTAAGGACATCACACACATCCATGTCCGAGGCAGGATTTGAACCTGCGACGCTAGCGATCGCGCGGTTCCAGACTGTAGCGCCTAGAACCGCTCGGCCACACCGTCCGGCGTGGTCAGTGTCTTAAAAGATTTATCAGACTGCATTTATGTACCAAACAAAGTAATATAGCTACAGAGAAGCATTCTCTCTCTCTCTCTCTCTCACTCACTCACTCACTCACTCACACACACACACACACACACACACACACACACACACACACACACACACACACACACACACACACACACAGAGACACACACCTATCATATTTACTGAGCAGCTAGTATAAAAAGTTGAAATGACTGGGATGACTTTTCAATACGTAATGCTACAAAACTGTTTCATGAAGCAATAATATGGTTCTTTAAAATTAATCTTAATGCCAAATACCATTAATCAATTCAAGTTACTCTATTTAAGATCATCATTTCATATCAATGTATCAGTGAATTTGTTTCGGCAAGCGTATTAATATTTCACTACAGATATAATTTTACCATTATAGGTAAAATAGTCAGTAAAACCCTGAAATGACTCACAAAAGTTTCTTTTGCAAAATAGAATCGTTCAAGAGCTGTAGAGAGCTACGCATTACGCAGTTTGTGGCACTTACCTGTGTTTCTTTGGTGAAATTATGCGGCTAATTATAAATGAAGCACACACAGCAGTGGTGTAATATTCTAAAATATTTATTATTTATTACACGAGCCAGTTTTCGGATGTTATGCCATCATCAGGTACAAAGATAAGCATGTGGTGCAGTGAAATTTTGTTTGACCAAAGATATTAAAATAGTTAATGTACAGAGTATCTTCATTTCCAGAGATGAAAATGTTAATGTTGCAAAAGGGATAAACTAAGCAATGTTATTTCAGTGTAAATGCCATGTAAGATTATTTAACTAAGATAAAATACGAGACACATTAAGTAATGAGCTGTAGACAAATTACAACAGTTGTAGATAGAGCAATATAATTGAACAATATGCTTTGGTGGCACATTTTAAAGATGTGACTTAACAAAATAACCTTGGCTTAACTACGTCCTAAATTACAAACAGATAAGATACAATAGTGATATTAAGCAGGTGAGTGAAGCAGCTATGGTTATGCAAAGTAAATTTTGACACTACGAGAGAAATTATAGTAATTGAAATGAAGGAAATTGGTCGTGTGAGCAAGAGGGGGTAATTTACAGCATAGCCCGAACGGGATTATGAGCAGTATCTGCAGGTAGAAGTGGTTATTCAGTACTAAGCGTGGGTTGATGGACAAGTGTTTATTAATTTCCATAATACCAAGACAGTTCACCTTCTTTCTTTTGGATATGTGATGTAATACTTCATATTTAACTTTCTAACTATGGTCTTCTTTAAGCAGATGGTCTGCAAAACTAGGCTAATCTCAACGATATTTAATAGCTTCTCATTTTTTTTCAAAACGATGTCACTTTCGGCAATTGACATTTCTTTCACAGAACATCGCCATGATATAACACTTTCATTTAGAAGCAATGCCGGCCACTGACTGTATTTCCCAAAAACTTGTGATTATCTAACTTATTGTATGTCCCGTTGCTCAACAACAAATAATGTCTTTGCCCTACCTCGAGCACATATCTCAAACGCTTGCAAATAAATAATATCTTTCATGACATATACGCTACTGTTTTACACATCATTTAAATGTTTAACGAAGTAATTGAAAATGTATCGTTGAAAAATAACAAAAAAATAAAATTACAATTTTGCACAGACAATACGGAAACGGAAATATTTTGTCATGCCACTAACAGGTGGCACTGGTTGTTACTTTTTTAACACATTGGTGCATTTACTGAGACGTTTCAAAGTAAACTCCATGCTTGTAACAAATCGGGAAGAAAAAGTAACTGTAAGTGCCTCGAATTTATTGTGTTATAACAGCGTCCAGTTACACTGATTAATGGAGAGTTTACATAGTTCTCGAGACCCCTGAACAGCAGGTTAAAGACCGTTTTGAAATTCATTAAGTGCACTGAAATGAAATGAATGAAGCAATGGGGATAAAGTTAATGAAGCTGCAGATACATGAAATGATGTCAGTGCAATCCGTTCATATATGCAGAACCTGTGATGTGATGAATATTAATTGTATGTCATCGCTTGGCGTTCTACCCTCTTCGGAGCCAGGAGCGTATTAAGCCCATTGTAATTTTCCCAGCTTATAGGTTACGCGTGTACAAACTTGATTTGAATTGATTTGTGTGTTCCAGAATCATGACCCTTTTCACCCTCATCCTACTGGCTCCTGTCCCCCCATGCACTCTACAAGAAATAAGATTGTACCATACTCAAGAAATATGTTTTCTCAAGGTATATACGTCGTAGGGGTAAGGGTGGTATCGTGCGTTTCTGCTAATAATTTGGCCCCCTCAATATCCAATAAACAGAGTCGTCCATTCTGGTGATGCATGTGTCAATTTAAGTTACTAGTTTGTAGCTACGCCTATAGAGCGCCCTGACCCATTAGCTACTTTTACCAATTAGCGGTAATGTTATCTTGATTTCACCGCCGACAAAAACTTTTAAAGGTAACGGTTTGTGTCACTACTAACTACAGCAGCGCCGATATAAATAATAATTATGATATTTTCGCTGTATTACACATTTACCAAGTGCTATGTTCCAGTGCTGATATTGCACATTATACTTAACGTTAAACGATGATAAGTCTTTGTTTACAAGAATGGTAGTGGTGGTATTATGATCCTCTTTGGTGCCGAAGTGTGAGTTCCCCGTACAAAAGAAGACAAATTATAATTACTACACAACCTCTGTTCAATTTTGTATTGTAGAAATCTCGCAGAGTTAACACTAGGAGAAAACAAAAAAGAAAGACTCAGAATAAACAAGACATGATAAGAGCTTTAAAGGCACTATCGAGCACAGAGTATGCCTAAGAAAAGCAGCAAAATATGGTGACGGTCTTGAAAAAAATGTCTACATTATACAATCTTATAAAAATGTTTGATTTAATAAAAGTGTCTTTCTTAGAATTTCTTGAATTTAATCCGTGGCTTTCATATTACAAGCATTTTTGTTTGTAGATTGTGTCGTGCGTAACAAGTCAAACACTGCATGATAAATAAGTGAAAAATATGCCATAGTATATGCTCAGCAAGTTTTAGTATTTTAGCTGTAAACACAGAAAAAAAGTGGGAGCCCTTACACTACCTCTTCCTATATTTGTACCATTTTTTGTTAAATCTTTTTCAGATGTTGGAGCTAAGCAGAAACAAACTATCCCCCCCCCCCCCCCCCCCCCCGCACACGCACACAATGTTTTATATGCTTATAGATTCACTAACTGAATTTCATTCAATTCTGACACTACCTTGGCGGCGTTGTACGATTGTCTCAACTACCATAGTTACTGTTATGTAGAAAACAGCCATCGAGATGCAGCTCAACATTTTTATGAAGAAACCCATGTGGCCTTTGTTTACATGAAGCTAAACCGCACAGGTAGACGTAACAGCATATCTATGGGATGCGTCATTTCTTTCCCACAATTACTTCCATTCCACATGGGCTTAGTGTACGTTGCACTTCTTAGGGACCGAATGGTGAACAAGGGTGGCAGTGACAGCCAGTTGAAAAATTTCTGAACGTCTTCGTAGCTAAGGCATCGTAGGCTGGCCTGCAGATACAGTGGGTGGCGTGAAATTTCAGCAGGCCTCCACGGCCGCCTTTTAAACTGCTGGGAGCGGCCCGTTCCCTCCTAAAACACTGGAATCGAACCGAAGGAGCGGGTGCGCCTCCTGCATGCAGATTACCCTCTCCACTTAGGACGTGCGGGCCAGCCTACCGGGCAGAACGAGGCGTTCTGAACTGAAAGGCCTTCAGCGCGGGCTTACAACGATTTTCCAAGGCTGTGCGTGCCATTGCTAATATTGTTTCCCACCTTTCATTTCATGCAGAGCGAGACGTGGTCGGTGTAGGAAGTCGGTCTCCAACTGCGAGACATTCTCCCCTCTATCTCGAATTCAGCAAAACCCAAGTAAATGTCCTACAGGTGCGCTAATTTCAGAGTTTGTTTTGCTTATTCAGTCATTCATTTCTCTATTTAAGCTATCAAGACCGAGGTCATCAAGCTCTCTTACATCTGAAGAGGCTGTCTACATCATTTACACTATATTCATTACAATAACTATGTCTTAAGTGACAACTAATACAGAATACATCATTAATAAATTATTATTGCACAGAAAAAAACACAGTTTAGATTTGTTCCTGAGAAGTACAGAGATAAAGATGAATTACAGGAAGGCGGATTTAAATAATGATCACTAGCAGCAATGGACATGAAAGAAGTGGGGCAATACCAAGATAAAGAACAACATGATAAATTACTATCAATGAAGTCTCGGGAAGAGAAATTGACGTGATTGCTTGAGAAGTAAAAAGAGAAATAGGAGTTACTGGGGAAAGGTAGGAGCATCTGATTTGATTTTTGGCATAGGGCAGAACGGAACAGGTATCCTTGACATACAAGGAAACAATGATAGGCACAGGACTGATACCTCCGACACTTCTGAGTGAACATGCATGCAGGGTGACTATTCATTCTTACAGACAAGAAGTTGCTGTCTGTTTTTCAAGTACCTTTCAAACAACGTCAACGTATTATCTAGCAAAAATTGAAACTGTTGCTTTTTCATGAGCTCACTGTCAAAACTGACTGCATCGACGCGAGTCCAGACAGATGGGCTCGATGCCGTAAAGCGAATGTAGCTTCCTTCTCTGATATGGTACTAATATTTCATTATGCATTTCTAGTGAACATCACCATTTTTTCAATGCGTATCTTAATGTTCCAGGAAAAGAAGTTATACGAATATTTACCTTGTACTTGACATCAGCATCTAGGGGCTGGTGTAAATTAAAAATCTTGATTCAACTACAAATCGACCGGGTTTTTAAGTAGATTAAGACTGAAGCACTACGTGCACTTTTTAATTTTGGATTCTTTTTGATATGACCTTCGGCCATCTCAAGACTTCACAAACATTGCACACCACATTAGAACATATAGGGGTTTGACACAAAAGAGGAAAACTTACAGCCGCGCTTTCTCATAACAAAAAACATAAACAATATGAGCAGTATCTAATCAGTCTAAGAGCTCACAAGAAGTAGTGAGGAATTGAAGTGAGGACTCCAAGTATATATGAAACATTATTCCTTCCAGAAGCATCTAGAAGCTTCTATTAGTAAAACTGACGAAAGGAACAATTTCTGCTTTTAAGAATAGAGTCAAATTTAAATGATATTCTCACATAATGGAAATACAACGTATTTATACAGCTGCAAAAATTAAATTCAGTAATTTTAAAATCTCTCTCTTCTAAAAAACAATGTATATTTAGCTTTTCCAAAATGTATAATTATTTACGTAAAAGCTAAGTCTTGCTCTGGAACACAATGACGGTAGTCCCTTAACTGAGCAATAAATTCACGTGAAATATTACGTATACTACATTTAGAAAAATATTCAATCCATGTGCATTTCTTATGAATGATCATCTCATCTTCTCTTCAGGTATTAGGCAGGAATTGCCTGTTAAAGTACCCATCTCCGTCGGGGTCTTCCTCTGTCTCTTCTCCCATGGTACTTATAATTTCTTGCCTTTAAGGAAAGTCTCTCACTCTCCATTCTTTGTAGATGTTCGTTCCATTTTCTTCTGTAATCTCGAATTCAATCATCATGACATTTATTGTATATAGTTATCATTATGATATTTGTCATTGTGATATTTATATGATATTTATTATTGTATGGTATTTTTTATTCTTAGGAATGATATAAAAAAAATAAAACCACATTACGTTCTGCATCAACACAAACTCTATTTTGAACGTGGGTCATTATAAAGTGAAATTTCTGGGATAGCTAATTTTCATAGTACTACCTTATTTTTGTCGTTGTTGTGTTCTTCAGTCTGAAGCCTGTCAAAGCCTTTTCATCTCCAAGTAAGTACTACAACCCACATCCTTCTGAATCTGCTGATTGTTTTCATATCTTTTTATATCACACTTCCCTCAAATGCTAAAATGGTGATTCCATGATGTCACAGAATGTCTCTTCCCAACCCATCCCTTCTTCTAGTCAAGATGCACCACAAATTTCGTTTCTCCCTAGTTCCGTTCAGTACCTTTTCGTTAGTTAGGTGGCCTTCCTGTCTATTGTTCAGCATTCTTATGCAGCACCACATTTCAAAACCTTCTCTTCTTTTTTTGTCTAAACTGTTTATCATCCTTGTTTCACTTCCGTACATGGTTACACCGCACACAAATACCGTCAGAAAAGACTCCCTAACACTTAAATCTATATTCGATGTTAACAAATTTCTCTTCTTCAGAAAAGCTTTTCTTACCATAGCCAGTCTAAATGTTGGACTTCGTGCTGCCCAAATAAGAAAACTCGTCTACTACTTTAAGTTTCATGTTTCCTAATCTAATTGCCTCGGTATCACCTGATTTAATATTACTGCATTCCATTATCTTTGGTTTGCTTTCGTTGATGTTCATATTATATGCTTCTATCAAGTCACTTTCCAAAAATGGTTCAAATGGCTCTGAGCACTATGGGACTTAACATCTATGGTCATCAGTCCCCTAGAACTAACCTAAGGACAGCACACAACACCCAGTCATCACGAGGCAGAGAAAATCCCTGACCCCGCCGGGAATCGAACCCGGGAACCCGGGTGCGGGAAGCGAGAACGCTACCGCACGACTACGAGCTGCGGACCAAGTCACTTTCCGTTAAGCTGCTCTTCCAAGTCCTTTGCTACATTATCTCATACAAAGACGCAGAAATATTATTACATAGCGCTTTAGTTTGGAAAGATATAAAATTTCGAAAAAAAAACAGCAGAGTATTGCGTAATTGTGTCGGAAACACGACTCTCATATTTTGTAACCCAAAGCCGGTTAAATATCACCGAAAATGGAGGTGGTATCGCAAACTTCGGTTAACCTAGGATATTTCCCTAATTCATCGTTTCTTGTACGGCAATACGTTGACCCAGATTTGCGCCACATCGTTCAACGGGCATCGTCGTCTGCCTGCTGGTCAGTGCCCAGACGATAACTGAAACCAGGGACTCTTTGGCACAAGGCTTACGTGACTTCTGCAGCCGTGACACCATAATAAATATAATAAATCCAGTTTGACGCGAATATATACTGACCGTACGACAGGGCTGAGAATTTGTCAAAGCAACGAGTCAGCAAATCGTCAGCCGTCTTTTCAGTGTCGGCTTCCGCTGTGAGGACGCCGCTGCTCTGTCGTCATTCTGGTTGGACTACTTGCGTACGGGATCCAGCCGCCGCCTCACAGACCGAACGTCGAACTAAGGCCCTCCTAAAGGGCGGGAATTTGTACAGCAATACATTCGAACTGCGACTGTCGGCTATATGCGCCACTTAGATCTGTCACCTAGATACATTTGGCAGTATGGTGCCTGAGAGGATTTTGGTTACAGTCTAGCTGCCACCCACTTTCGATATTTCCATCATTTATTAACTTTTAACTGGGCGAGGCAGTATCTACACCTACATCTACATCCATACTCTGCAAGCCACCTGACGGTGTATATCGTCTCTCTCTCTCTCTCTCTCTCTCTCTCTCTCTCTCTCTCTCTCTCTCTATCTCTCCTTTGGTATAAAATGTGTTTTGATTTTGAATGTAACATATGGTCAGGATTGTTTGGAAAAATGAAAAAGATATTTAATATACTGTTGGCGTTGGGAATATCCTGCCCGCTCGTAAATGTGGCTTATAGATACGCCGAAGATAGTCAAAGTTGCTACGCAGGCATAAATATTAGTAAAAATGGGCGCGGTCTTGCTTGCAATGGTTTAATTAAGTTATTCAAACTCGCGGCTGGCCCAAAGATAATCAAATGTAGCAAGAAACTATTATTGTGATTGCCCGATATGTTAATTGCTGCGAAGAGAGAGGCGATACAATCACCTACTTAGCGTAAGGATTTACTCTCACGATAAATAATTCCATTTATATCACACTGGTTTCAGTTTCGTTAAGCATTTACTTGACAGGAATAAATTTAATTACAAACTCAAAGATATCGTGAAGCAAACCTAAGCCCTGTTGCTTACTGCAGCTAAATTTATATACGCAATGCCGTAAAAATTCTGATAAAATGAACTTTGCAAATATTACTGGCTGAAAATTATTATCAATATTCAAAGTGTTTTTACATTACCTTGAAAGTGAAGCCCAACATTTTATATTTAATTAAATTCCATGTAATGGTTCGCCTATGCGCCATTAGACAGAAGAAAACCAGATGGGCAATCTTCTACACAACTCGCTTTAAATAATTGTTTTCACTTAAATATTTCCACGGGGAGGAAGAGGTTTTGAATGAGAAGAGGAGAAATTTACTTTTTACCGTATCTTGTAACAGAAAAAGCGTATATCACATACTTAATGCGTCAGAACAGCTAAGCGACTTTATTATTCAGCAGAAGAGACAAAAGTAGTATTAGATCTTTGAATGAAGGCTTTTCAACGTTAATGAGATAGGATTTTCTTGGTTAACAAGAGTATCTTTACATTGTACAGTTATCCTTTGATACTAAAATACATATTTTATTAACAGTTTTAATACAAAAGTTATTACTTTAACGGGTTGTAGGTTTTATAATTATCTGTCGTAATAGCTACAGTTTTTATCGACAGAAATACACTCAGTTTTGTACTTTCTTCTCACTCTGGTACAGGTTTAGTTAAGTTTTTATAGGGCTTTCCAGGAGACATCACTGCAGTTATTGGACCACAGACAGATGTTTTGAATAATTTTACTAGCACTTTCAATAATATTCTGTAAACAGTAGAATAACCTATGTGTTAAGAGTTCGGAAAAACCCTACGGAGACCCCAGAAGAGCTCTTTAGGAACACACTGGCCATTCCAAGTTCTCAGCTACACTTGGACGGTCATGTTGTTGGTCTGATCGTAAGTCTGTTCACAATGTAGATTTGTTTTACGAACAGGGTTCTTAATTACCGTAAGCGATTCATATGCAACACTACTAATTTCATTTACAGCTTCATAAGCTGAGAAATACCGTCAGAGATCTAACGTCACAGACTTCAAGCAATCCATGTAAAGCTCTAAGATGGGTTCTGAAATCCCCCACATGGGAAAGAAATTTTTGGGATACGTCAGCTTGAACGAATGGAGACAGTACAAACAGCAATAAAAGAGGACAAGTGTTAGTAGAACAGGCAGCCTGAGAGTTCCGTATAAAATTAATTAATAGTAATAATAATTCCGTGAGTCTCAGCACTCTAGTGCGAGGCTTTCTATTGGACGTGACTGCGGCGACTTCGAAGTCGCTAATCCACCCCATTTATTGAACCGGTTAAAGTGCACCTACAGTTTAATGCGGAGTACGAACCACCTGTTGTTTCTAGTAAGTTTTCACATCGTTGAGAGGCGGAGGCGAGGTGGAAACGTGGACTGAAAAATTCGTGGTCCGACGGCGACCTTCCGTTTCCAGGCACGCGTTTCACCGCTACTGTACCAAGCCCGACGTACAAAAACATAATTCATCTACAGGTTTTGATGAGTGAGTCTGCGAGTATTAAATATTTGACACATACGGCCCTGTCTTTTGACTGCATTGATGTTATAGCTTACATTATTTTCGCCAACAAGCGACTGTAAATCTTAGTATTCGATATGAATTTCAGCCGGCCGGTGTGACCGAGCGGTTCTGGGCACTTCAGTCTGGAACCGCGCGACCGCTACGCTTGCAGGTTCGAATCCTGCCTCGGGCATGGATGTGTGTGATGTCCTTAGGTTAGTTAGGTTTAAGTAGTTCTAATTTCTAGGGGACTGATGACCTCCGATGTTAAGACTCATAATGCTCAGAGCCATGAATTTCAGCTTTATACCTCTACCTGTTCCTGACAGAAATGGGCTTCATAAATGGACGGACAGATAGACGGATGGACAACAAATGGTAAAACAATATTTTTTTATGTGGTACAATTATAACAATTTTTTTTATCTTTTTCCTTAACTTGTACTGCGAAATCGCGCTTCTCGCCAAAGCTTATGATTGTAGGTCAACGGTAATACTCTAGCCAAAGAAATTGGCGTATACAAGCGTATTCAAATACTTAGATATGTAAACAGGCAGTATATGGCGTTACTGTCGAGATGTGCAGCAAAACCATTCTCTATTTTCCTACTTCACAAATGTAATACAAACACTATACTTGAGAAGGACTCACACCCCCATACATTGGCACAATGAAACTATAAAGAAGACGAAAGCTAACGTCACGTCGATGTTGAAGCCACTAGGAACTAAGCATTAGATTTGTTGGCCAACGACAGGCAAGGAAATTGGCCGCTGCATTGTTGATGGCAGCGTCCCAGCTTTCATGAGCAGTGATTTACTGAAAGCAGACTCCAGCTACGGCACTTCCAACTCGCAATCATAAACCGCTGGTCTGCCTCAACGTCAGCTATTCTACAATAATTTTATTTTAGTTAGCGTACTGAATAGAGTAGAGAATGTAGTCTGTTTAATATCTTTTTTTTCAAAATGATGCCATGTAGTAACTCTGTTCTTAGTTCATTAAGAATCATTCCCAATCCTTCAGGCGTCAGAAAGTAGAACAGAATTCGTGCAGACGTTGACAGAGCGTAAAACCCGAAAACACTGCCATGAGGCGAGAGAAATCATCTGACCGTACCCACAGTTCCAAGACAGACAAACACAACATGTTTGTACACAGTTACGGAAATATAGTACGACTCTCTAAAAGTGAACAAGCAGACACCACGGTTATCTGCTACTGTTTGTTGCTCTTACAATGTTTTTCTGACGGGAAATTTACGCTGCAAAAGCTACGCACACTACTACATGAGCAATTTACTATAGTATCCATATTGTACAGTCGATGCACAATTTTGGAGGAGGTCGACTACCGACACGGAAGGCATTTCGCTCTGGAAAAGAGACAAGCAATGTTCTGACGTGCTGTAGAAAATCGCCACTGTGAAGGTAACACTGCACGACATACATTATCTGGAACCCTTTCAGGGTAATGTTTGACATACAGCTTCATGATACTGGGGATACATCACCAATGAAAGAAGAACAAGACATGGGTAAGCAAAACAAGTGCGATATGCTGCACATACAGGAGAGCGACCTAAGCTGTATATGAGAACCGAGTAAATGGAGTGCAAATGGAAACAGAAAGATCCCATGATGTATACAGAAGTACCGTCTTCGTAAAACTAAGTATATAAATCATATACACCGTCTGCACTTAGGTGAAAGATTTGGAAATCTTAATGTGGAAATCAAAGTCTGTGGAATTACATAAATGGATGCGCCATCGGATACTCATTCCAAGGCCAGCAGTACAATTAGTAGCTGTCATACTTATGTACTACTTCATCTAATGGTGTACCGCCTAGACCCCTTTAGCTTACAACTCAATGAAAAATAAAGTCGAAGACACTTTGTGATTATTATAATTGTTGTGTACATAGTTCCTCGTAGTCAGCGCGTACACAACTTTCCCAATAGAGCCCGCCCTGCTAAGCACAACAGCGCAGGCGCAGCGCTCGTCCGTCTCCGCACTAAGAGATGGCGCTGCCATAGAGATGGACCAAATTCTGTTTCCGCCGATCCGCGTATTAATACGTAACGCAGCCAATGAGATTGCTGCTAATGTAGAAGCTTTTCTCTTCACGGATCACACTCTTGCAGTGATACATGAATGCGCGAGGTATTATAACGAGTGTACAGACCTCCGATTAGTCTGCATTTATCTGCACCAGTCTGTACCAGTCTGCATTTGTCTGCACCAGTCTGTACCAGTCTGCATTTGTCTGCACCAGTCTGTACCAGTCTACATTTTTCTGTACGAGTCCATAGTCAAGTTTCAGTCTGCGCCTAATAAGATTACCATATTCCTGTACATAGCCATGAAGATAAATGTATAGACACATTTGTCAAGTTTCAGAGATATATGTGAGAATAAGATTAACGTACCAATACCAAAGGAACTTCAGATTGTCAATTGTAAATAGCATCCAGAACCAAGTTAAGTAATTTTTATGCTTGTTATTATTTTAATAAATGTGTCTGAAAATTAATCAAGTTCTGTTTAAAGTTGGTCACCGTCAATCTGCTACACTAAGCGTGCAAGTGGCATTTCTATCGTCTGACCTAACTGCAGAAAATAAACACGCCACGATAAGACCACGAGACATATTGCTGACACTCGCCTACTTCGTTAGAGCTACGCCATGTAGCTATAATTTTACTCGCAGCTTTCAGCTTTATGTCAGTTTCATAGTATTTAATTTTATGTAGTTTTAATATTAACTTCTTAAGAAAGTATTTTATGTGACGAGAGCATTATTACTCAGTTACTACATGTGTTGTGGATTTTCCGACGAAGACACCCACAGTCGGTGTCGAAACCTGGTAGAAGCAGAATTTTCCTGCAGGCCGTTGGCTATTTTATACCTATCATATTGTTTTATATGGCTGCTGTCTCGCAGTCGTGTTTAAATATGTTAAATGAAATAATTTTGCCAAATCCGGGGTACAGTGGATCCCATACGAAATGGAATTAAAAGAAAAAAAAGAAGAATAGGAAAAAATCTACAATACTGGTACGATGTACATTCCACCATGCACTGTTAAGTGGTATTTGGAGTATATAAGAAGATTGCAGTAAATGCCTTTCGAAGTAGATTCACTGCGTCCGGTAACCCTAGAAGCTGGGGATAATGTCGTCGTTAAAAACACCAAAAGTCGCAAGTTGGGATCAAAACAGTAGAAGAACGAGATTTAACAGCATTCAGTCATCTCCACCGCACATCCCATCTCAGACAAGATGGGTCACCTGCTCCTCACCCACAAAGTCAAAGAGCTTGAAACTCAACGTAGGGACCATTAAGAAAGAAACGATCTTTAACCTATCCTAGCTGAAAGAACCTCCCCCCCCCCCCCCCCTGCCCCCGATGAACCATGGACCTTGCCGTTGGTGGGGAGGCTTGCGTGCCTCAGCGATACAGATGGCCGTACCGTAGGTGCAACCACAACGGAGGGGTATCTGTTGAGAGGCCAGACAAACATGTGGTTCCTGAAGAGGGGCAGCAGCCTTTTCAGTAGTTGCAGGGGCAACAGTCTGGATGATTGACTGATCTGGCCTTGTAACATTAACCAAAACGGCCTTGCTGTGCTGGTACTGCCAACGGCTGAAAGCAAGGGGAAACTACAGCCGTAATTTTTCCCGAGGACATGCAACTTTACTGTATGGTTAAATGATGATGGCGTCCTCTTGGGTAAAATATTCCGGAGGTAAAATAGTCCCCCATTCGGATCTCCGGGCGGGGACTACTCAGGAGGACGTCGTTATCAGGAGAAAGAAAACTGGCGTTCTACGGATCGGAGCGTGGAATGTCAGATCCCTTAATCGGGCAGGTAGGTTAGAAAATTTAAAAAGGGAAATGGATAGGTTAAAGTTAGATATAGTGGGAATTAGTGAAGTTCGGTGGCAGGAGGAACAAGACTTTTGGTCAGGTTATTACAGGGTTATAAATACAAAATCAAATAGGCGTAATGCACGAGTAGGTTTAATAATGAATAAAAAAATAGGAGTGCGGGTTAGCTACTACAAACAGCATAGTGAACGCATTATTGTGGCCAAGATAGACACAAAGCCCATGCCTACGGCAGTAGTACAAGTTTATATGCCAACTAACTCTGTAGATGATGAAGAAATAGATGAAATGTATGACGAGATAAAAGAAATTATTCAGGTAGTGAAGGGAGACGAAAATTTAGTAGTCATGGGTGACTGGAATTCGTCAGTAGGAAAAGGGAGAGAAGGAAACATAGTAGGTGAATATGGATTGGGGGGAAGGAATGAAAGTGGAAGCCATCTGGTAGAATTTTGCACAGAGCATAACTTAATCATAGCTAACACTTGGTTCAAGAATCATAAAAGAAGGTTGTATACCTGGAAGAATCCTGGAGATACTAAAAGGTATCAGATAGATTATATAATGGTAAGACAGAGATTTAGGAACCAGGTTTTAAATTGTAAGACATTTCCTGGGGCAGATGTGGATTCTGACCGCAATCTATTGGTTATGAACTGCAGATTGAATCTGAAGAAACTGCAAAAAGGTGGGAATTTAAGGAGATGGGACCTGGATAAACTGAAAGAACCAGAGGTTGTAGAGAGTTTCAGGGAGAGCATAAGGGAACAATTGACAGGAAAGGGGAAAAGAAATACAGTAGAAGAAGAATGGGTACCTCTGAGGGATGAAGTAGTGAAGGCAGCAGACGATCAAGTAGGTAAAAAGACGAGGGCCAATAGAAATCCTTGGGTAACGGAAGAAATATTAAATTTAATTGATGAAAGGAGAAAATATAAAAACGCAGTAAATGAAGCAGGCAAAAAGGAATACAAACGTCTCAAAAATGACATCGACAGGAAGTGCAAAATGGCTAAGCAGGGATGGCTAGAGGACAAATGTAAGGATGTAGAGGCTTGTCTCACTAGGGATAAGATAGATACTGCCTACAGGAAAATTAAAGAGACCTTTGGAGAGAAGAGAACCACTTGTATGAATATCAAGAGCTCAGACGGCAACCCAGTACTAAGCAAAGAAGGGAAGGCAGAAAGGTGGAAGAAGTATATAGAGGGTTTATACAAGGGCGATGTACTTGAGGACAATATTATGGAAATGGAAGAGGATGTAGATAAAGACGAAATCGGAGATAAGATACTGCGTGAAGAATTTGACAGAGCACTGAAAGACCTGAGACGAAACAAGGCCCCGGGAGTAGACAACATTCCATTAGAACTACTGATGGCCTCGGGAGAGCCAGTCATGACAAAACTCTACCATCTGGTGAGCACGATGTATGAGACAGGCGAAATACCCTCAGACTTCAAGAAGAATATAATAATTCCAATCCCAAAGAAAGCAGGTGTTGACAGATGTGAAAATTACCGAACTATCAGTTTACAGCTGCAAAATACTAACGCGAATTCTTTACAGACGAATGGAAAAACTGGTAGAAGCCGACCTCAGGGAAGATCAGTTTGGATTCCGTAGAAATGTTGGAACACGTAAGGCAATACTGACCTTACGACTTATCTTAAAAGAAAGATTAAGAAAAGGCAAACCTACATTTCTAGCATTTGTAGACTTAGAGAAAGCTTTTGACAATGTTAACTGGAATACTCTCTCTCAAATTCTGAAGGCGGCAGGGGTAAAATACAGGGAGCGAAAGGCTATTTACAATTTGTACAGAAACCAGATGGCAGTTATAAGAGTCGAGGGGCATGAAAGGGAAGCAGTGGTTGGGAAAGGAGTGAGACAGGGTTGTAGCCTCTCCCCGGTGTTATTCAATCTGTATATTGAGCAAGCAGTAAAAGAAACAAAAGAAAAATTCGGAGTAGGTATTAAAATTCATGGACAAGAAGTAAAAACTATGAGGTTCGCCGATGACATTGTAATTCTGTCAGAGACAGCAAAGGACTTGGAAGAGCAGTTGAACGGAATGGACAGTGTCTTGAAAGGAGGATATAAGATGAACATCAACAAAAGCAAAACGAGGATAATGGAATGTAGTCAAATTAAGTCGGGTGATGCTGAGGGAATTAGATTAGGAAATGAGACACTTAAAGTAGTAAAGGAGTTTTGCTATTTAGGGAGTAAAACAACTGATGATGGTCGAAGTAGAGAGGATATAAAATGTAGACTGGCAATGGCAAGGAAAGCGTTTCTGAAGAAGAGAAATTTGTTAACATCGAGTATGGATTTAAGTGTCAGGAAGTCGTTTCTGAAAGTATTTGTATGGAGTGTAGCCATGTATGGAAGTGAAACATGGACGATAAATAGTTTGGACAAGAAGAAAATAGAAGCTTTCGAAATGTGGTGTTACACAACAATGCTGAAGATTAGATGGGTAGATCACATAACTAATAAGGAGGTATTGAATAGAATTGGGAAGAAGAGAAGTTTGTGGCACAACTTGACTAGAAGAAGGGATCGGTTGGTAGGACATGTTCTGAGGCATCAAGGGATCACCAATTTAGTATTGGAGGGCAGCGTGGAGGGTAAAAATCGTAGAGGGAGACCAAGAGATGAATACACTAAGCAGATTCAGAAGGATGTAGGTTGCAGTAGGTACTGGGAGATGAAGAAGCTTGCACAGGATAGAGTAGCATGGAGAGCTGCATCAAACCAGTCTCAGGACTGAAGACCACAACAACAGCTGAAAGAAGTAAACAAGGATACACTACCCTCTCAAAGTTTGAAAGCAACATGCTGTGTATTACAAATGAACAAGATGGTAACGATATATGTGAGTTATTGGTTAGAAAACAGAAAATTATGCTCGAATGATGGATGATAATGACACAGTATTGTACAGATCACTATTGTACACGCACACACATTTGGGCATATATTGATAGTGCTCATTTTTATATAAACTGACTTTACCTGAGCAAACATTTCTACTAAGCACGCTAGGTGGCGCCAGTGCGTGCACGACTGCGCAGAGGTACGTTGTTTGCAGTTTTGTTCAGTTGTAATTACGTTTGTATGAAGGTAGGACTCTCTGCAAAAAAAAAAGGTAGCGCACACAGCGAAAAGATTTGAAAATTACACCAGAGTGCCTGATTCGTAATGATTCACAGGTAAAGATAATCATTTCGCGCCGAGAGGGCAATATTTTGCCACAGATATCAAAGCAATTGAAGATTTCATTCAGCAGATTTGTCAAGAACATACACCGACATCGAGATACAAGCCCCTATGATGATCGTCGTCGTCCAGCAGCACCCAGGAAAGCATCGGAACGCCAGGAAAAGTATTTGGTAGTGACCAGTAAATATAACAGATTCAAAACTGTCCGTGAAATGCCGGCCAGTGTAGCCGAGCGGTTCTAGGCGCTTCAGTCTGGAACCGCGCGACCGCTACGGTCGCAGGTTCGAATCCTGCCTCGGGCATGGATGTGTGTGATGTTGTTAGGTTAGTTGGGTTTAAGTAGTTCTAAGTTCTAGGGGACTGATGACCTCAGAAGTTAAGTCCCATAGTGCTCAGAGCCATTTGAACCATTTGTCCGTGAAATGACTGCTGATCTAAACACAACTAGGGATACACCAGTGAGTGAGTCAACAGTGAGACGGCGCCTGGCAGAAAACAACCTCTAGGGTGATGTAGAAGCAAGGAGACCTTTGTTGCGCCCTGTTAACGAGAAGAGATGGCTTCATTGGGTTAGGACGCACCAGCATTGGACAGCGGGGGTTCAAAATATTTGGAAGTAAACGTCGTCAGTTCGTACGCCGGTTAACTAAAAAAAGCTTGAATCCTCAGTGCGTAATTCCAGCTGTGTAGCACGGAAGGGCTTCCATGATGGTAGTGGGTATTTTGGAGGGAATAAAGTTGGATTTTGGTGAAATTACATAGAAAAATGAACCAAAAGGATTATTAGGCAATTCTCCAGAAACATTTCATGACATGTGGTTTGCGTCTGATTGGGAAATATTTTGTTTTGCAGCAAGGCAGCGACCTGAAACATACATCCCATTTGTCTCAGAACTATGAGAAGTCTCTAGAGATTCAGAAAAGTTTCAAAAACATGGAATGTAATCCCCAGTCCCCAGATTGTGACGCCATCGAACTACTATGGAATGAGCTGGAAAGGAGGATCCAGTAACGATGATAGTGAGTGAGACACACTTGTGGGAGGTCCTGCAGCAAGAGTGGAGACTAATTCGAACTGAGACTCCGACAAAATTAATCCTTTGTATGACGAGAGTATGTAAGGCAGCGATTAAAGCAAAAAGTGGCTATTTTGAGGAATCTAAAATTTAATAGTTGCGTTTAATTACGTATTGTTTGACACGAATGAACATTAAAAAAATATAATGCAATTTTATAATGTATTTGCTTTCCTTTGTCCATAATCAGTTGGTTTTTCAAACTTGCGGAGGGTAGTGTATCAACGAGAGAAAAACTGGCCACGAAACTAGCTCATATAACATCCCACCGTAGCAAATTAAAAATTCTTGTACAATAACCCCGCAATGGATTCTGCACGTTATGATGACATATTTTTTTACTAATAGCCCGCGCCCCAACATTTTGTCAAATGTTGTTACGCTAAACATCATGTATGACATTAGAGACCTCAGATTTATTGCCCAACCGTTTTCGTTGTCCAGCATAAGACTGTGAAGGAGAGAAAGAGGGGAAGGTAACAAGAACAACGGAATCGAGAACAGCGAGCACAAGCGCCGTTCAATAGTTGTGGGGCAGGATACAGATCCTTCTGAAGCAACCATTTACATTGCACGAAAGCTATAGCTGGATGGTTGCACCGGGATTTGAAACCTACTCCAACAGTGATTTAATCACTGAGCCTTTGCTTTCGAGTCGAGCACTGTGACCCACTTCAACAGCTAAGATGTAACCGCAGCATTCCTCCATTTCCCAGCCGTTCGCGTAGTGCTGTTCCGCAGCTGGCTGCACGTAGCGTGTGATGAGAGGTGAGCAGCAAGGCAGAGGGGACGTAAAGGCGCAGCTGCGGACCAGAGATACGAGGTTATTCACTTAATAAGGCGGCGCGGTCACTCCGGCTCTGGCGTGCTGGCTTAAGGGCTTTGACGGATACCAACTCTCCGAACGTAATAGAGGCCACAGCTCGACAGCATGGCCTTGTTTTAATGTCCTGCAAAAACAGAGAAAAAACTCATATATTTGAAATGATCGGTGCAGCACTCAGATCTTAAAGGAACGCTATCGCAAAGGTGCACTACTGGTCATTAAAACTGCTACACCAAGAAGAAATGGAGATTATAAACGGGTATTCATTGGACAAATATATTATACTAGAACTGTGATTACATTTTCACGCAATTTGGGTGCATAGACCCTGAGCAATCAGTACCCAGAACAACCACCTCTGGCCGTAATAACGGCCTTGATAAGCCTGGGCATTGAGACAAACAGAGCTTGAATGGCGTGTACAGGTACAGCTGCCCAAACAGCTACTACGCGATACCACAGTTCATAAAGAGTAGTGACTGGCGTATTGTGACGAGACAGTTGCGCAGCCACCATTGACCAGAAGTTTTCAATTGGTGAGAGATCTGGAGAACATGCTGGCCAGGGCAGCAGTCGAACATTTTCTATATCCAGAAAGGCCCGTACAGGACCTGAAACTTGCGGTCGTGCATTATCCTGCTGAAATGTAGGGTTTCGCAGGGATCGAATGAAGGGCGGAACCACGAGCCGTAACACATCCGAAATGTAACGTCCACTGTTCAAAAGTGCCGTCAATGCGAACAAGAGGTGAACGAGACGTGTAACCAATGGCACCCCATACCATCACGCCGGGTGATACGCCAGTATGGCGATGACGAATACACGCTTCCAATGTGCGTTCACCGCGATGTCGGCAAACGCGGATGCGACCATCATGATGCTGTAAACAGAACCTGGATTCATCCGAAAAAATGACGTTTTGCCATTCTTGCACCCAGGTTCGTCGTTGAGTACACCATCGCAGGCGCTCCTGTCTGATGCAGCGTCAAGGGTAACCGCAGCCATGGTCTCCGAGCTGATAGCCCATGCTGCTGCAAACGTCGTGGAACTGTTCGTGCAGATGGTTGTTGTCTTGCAAACGTCCCCATCTGCTGACTCAGCGATCGAGACGTGGCTGCACGATCCGTTACAGCCATGTGGATAAGATGCCTGTCATCTCGACTGCTAGTGATACGAGGCCGTCGGGATCCAGCACGGCGTTTCGTATTACCCTCCTGAATCCACCGATTCCATATTCTGCTAACAGTCATTGGATCTCGACCACGAGGCATCACAACAACGTTTCACCAGGCAACGCCGGTCAACTGCTGTTTGTGTATGAGAAATCGGTTTGAAACTTTCCTCATGTCAGCACGTTGTAGGTGTCGCCACCGGCGCCAACCTTGTGTGAATGCTCTGAAAAGTTAATTATTTGCATATGACAGCATCTCTTTCTGTCGGGTAAATTTCGCGTCTGTAACACGTCGTCTTCGTGCTGTAGCAATTTTAATGGCCAGTAGTGTAATTTTACTTACAGATCCGACATAAAATTCCAAGAAGTAATTCTAAATCATTAAATGGATCGGAGCCAGGTGTCCATACACTCAGTTAAATGATGGAATCGAAATGGAGAATACGGAAATGCTACATTCCTTTTTCCATAATTAATTCAGTGAGGAAGACCGTGTTGAGGTTCCTACTTTACACTGTCACCATGGGGAAATAAAACAACCAAAATTACTTAACAGTGGGAACGTCACTGGGTATGAAGCGATAGAAATACGATCTTATACATGAGTTATGCAGCTGCCCCTACCGATGTCGTTTTATGCAACCCGCAATACTGTATCTGGCCTTTGAAACTACACACAATATTTTAAAATTCTCTTGCTCGCTACGCATAAGCTGTTAATCCCACGCAAAAAATGAAGAGGGCCTTTTTGTAGGAACTTAATGCAGTTAAATTACGTATTGTGGTAAATTATCGCTGGTGGTCACTGTTTCTGAGTTATTCGAGAAAAATGTGACCTTCAAACGCTGTTCTACACCCTCACCAGTCAGGATCACTAGTACGTATTTTGTCCTGGCAGTCCTTCCTACCACTGTACAAAAATTTCCGGTTACACGAAAAAATTACCGATACTCGATCTTTATTGGACTGATCGAGCTATTACGCCACAGTATAGTCGGCTACTTCGTTAACACTGTTAATTTAAACTTGCCCGTGAGGGTAAGGAAAGAAAACAACTTTTGTAAAGGTTACGGTAGACCTTATTACGTTGACATTCGATCGAAACTTAACCCTTACAAGCACAGCAGTTTCGTAGTCGGAAGGCCTGACGAATACAACGACGTAATTGTTTACTGTATGCTGTTAAAATCCACAAAACTGTTAGATGAAATTTACACAAACGTCAGTTTTACAGTTTGTAAGTGCTCGAGTAAGGTGGTGGCGTAATAATGCCAGTCAATACAGACCAATATAAGTCGAATGCGAGAAATAATTCGTGCAGTCGCAAACTTTTGTAGAGTGGTAGGAGGAAGAGCCCCTGGCCGTTGGGGACTGATTGTGGGAGTGGGGGACGTTTGAAAGTCACTTTAGTGCGTTTTTCTTGAATAACTCGAAAGCTACGGCGTCTATCTAAAACGCAACCCAGTAAAAAAATTAACTAAACTAAATTTCCTACGAAAAGATCAAGCTTATTTCTTCTGTAGGAATAATAGTTTGCGCGTAGCGGGCAAGAGAACCTGAAGCGCTGGCACTTGGTTTTCGAAGGCCAGTTATAATATTGCGGGATCTATAAAACGACATCCTTGACGGCAGCCGAATCGCACTGTATAGTGAGTGCGGAAGAACTTGGCCTCTTCTAGCGGTAGTATACCGTAGATCGCTGGAGGGAAGAAGCGTTCCAAGTGACTGGATAAATGAGCATCTGACTAAAGTTTTCAATATGGTTCATTGAACGGACGCACACAACACTAGGTCTATTTCGCAGATGGCAGTGTGTTGTAGAATCTTCGACTACATTTTATGCTCGCGTATTATAACCTTTCTAGAGACGGAAAATCTCCTCTGCGCGAATCAACAGCGATTCCCCACACAATGATCGAATGAAAACCAGCTCACTCGGTTCGTCCACGACACCCGGAAGGCAGAAGACATCAGCGCTCACACTGATGCCCCGGTCCTTGACTTTGGGAAGACCGTTCGACGCAATTCCGCACTGTCATATAGTGAACAAAATACGAGCGCACGGAAAATCAGATGAACTTTGTGATTGGACTGAAAAGTTTTTAAAAAATAAAACACAACATGTCACTCTTAATAGCGAGAAGTATTCAGATGTAAAGCTGACTTCGGACAACCCCAGCGGAGTGTTATGAGATCATTACTGTTCGCTGCATACACTGAGGTGACAAAAGCCATGGGATACCTCCTGATATCGTGTAGGACTTCCTTTTGCCCCGCGAAGTGCAGCAACTAGACGTGGCATAGACTCAACAAGTCGTTGCAAGTCCCCTGCAGAATATTGAACCATGCTGCCTCTATAACAGTCAGTAATTGCGAAAGTGTTGCCGGTGCAGGATTTTGTGCACGAAATGCCTCTCGATTATCTCCCATAAATGTTCGGTAGGATTCATTTCAGGCGATCTAGGTTGCAGTATTATTTGCTCGAACTGTTGAGCATGTTCTTCAAACCAACAACTGTGGTCTGTTAAAATGGCCCATAGTCATCCATAAAAATTCCGTCGTTGTTTGGGATACGAAGTTCATGAATGGCTTCCAATGAAATGTCCGAACACAATGATTTACAGTCAGTGATCGGTTCAGCTGGGCTAGAGAACCACAGTCCATGTCGTTACGGAGCCACCAACAGCTTGCACAGTGCCTTGTTGACAACTTGGGTCCATGGCTACGTGGGATATGACCACACTAGAACCCTATCATCAGCTCTCACCAATGAAATCGCGACTCTTGTGACCAGGACACGATTTTCCAGTCGTCCAGGATGCAACCGATACGGATACGATCCCAAGAGAGACGATGGAGACGATGTAGTGCTGTTAGCAAAGGCACTCGCTTCTGTTGTCTGTTCCTTTCGTTTCCTCCTCCTGCTTCCGGTTGCGTCACTTTTTTATGAGGCACTGTCAACCATTGCCCATAAGATCGGATGCTTCATGAGGCTGTTCGTTGATGATGCTGTGGTGCACGCTGTGCTCCTTATGAGTGCACCAGCGTTCTGATCATTCGGCAGAGGTGCTGATCCAACTTTACAGAGCAGAGAAGCCTCCGAACCCCACCTTCTATGAAGAACTGTGGACATCCAATCATTTAGCCCCTAGTTGTAGTTTCGCTGTCTTTCTACCTCTTTCCGTAGATGCTTACGACAGTAGACGTGAACATTCGACCATCTTCGCCGCTTTCGAGATACTCGTTCACACGTTCTGCATAATAATAATCTGTCCTTTCTCAAAGTCACTTATCTCGATGAACTTACCCATTTGCAGCCCATATCTTCGCTAAGGTGATCCCCCGTCCACGTCTCCTCGGCGAACATGCACGCAGCCGCAACTGCACCAGGCGGTATCCAACGTCACGGTGGGCAGTGGTCATAATGTTTTGGTTAATCAGTGTATTTCAGTAATAACGGAGGCTACTGGCCAGACACAAAGCTACACACGCTACTTCCTCACGAAGTATGTTGGCCTGTGTCGCGACGCGCCACCAGTCAAAACCCGCGTGCATCTGGCCCCACATATCTCACATCTCACAGTTTGATTGTGATGGTGGGGTTTCGCCTTTCATCTATAGTATCCGTATGTATAGTCTATCTTGCAGAACCAACTAACTTATTATCCGTTAACAGCACAGTCACCCGCTAATTTGGTTACAAAGTTTACACTATTTGATCAAAGTATCTGAAACATTTTTGTGGAGATTATTTGATGCGGGACGTCTCTATCGTTCGCCTTAATGGCAGTTTGAACTGAGCTGAGGACACTACTAGTCAGGTGTTTGAATGTCTGTGCAGGAATGGCAGCCCATTCTTCCTCAAGAATCTAAACTAAAGACGGCAGTGATGTTGAATGCTGAGGCGTGGAGCGAAGTCGAAGTTCCACCGCATCCCAAAAGTGTTTCCCTGCGTCCACGTCATGACTCTGCGCAGAATAGTCCATTTCAGGAATGTTTTTGTCCACAAACCATTGCCTCACTGATAGTTTACACTATTTGATCAAAGTATCTGAAACATTTTTGTGGAAATTATTTGATGCGGGACATCTCCATCGTTCGCCTTAATGGCAGTTTTAACTGAGCTGAGGACACTGCTAGTGAGGTGTTTGAATGTCTGTGCAGGAATGGCAGCCCATTCTTCCTCAAGAATCTAAACTAAAGACGGCAGTGATGTTGAATGCTGAGGCGTGGAGCGAAGTCGAAGTTCCACCGCATCCCAAAAGTGTTTCACTGCGTCCACGTCATGACTCTGCGCGGAATAGTCCATTTCAGGAATGTTTTTGTCCACAAACCATTGCCTCACTGATAGTTTACACTATTTGATCAAAGTATCTGAAACATTTTTGTGGAGATTATTTGATGCGGGACGTCTCTATCGTTCGCCTTAATGGCAGTTTGAACTGAGCTGAGGACACTACTAGTCAGGTGTTTGAATGTCTGTGCAGGAGTGGCAGCCCATTCTTCCTCAAGAATCTAAACTAAAGAAGGCAGTGATATTGAATGCTGAGGCGTGGAGCGAAGTCGAAGTTCCACCGCATCCCAAAAGTGTTTCACTGCGTCCACGTCATGACTCTGCGCGGAATAGTCCATTTCAGGAATGTTTTTGTCCACAAACCATTGCCTCACTGATGCTACATCAAGACAGCTGTTAAAAACCATCTGCAAACCGTTGTTCTACTGCACACAGTACGCAATGCAGTAAAATGTGTTCATGTACTTCTGCATTTAATGTTCTCTCAAGCACAGTGAGGAGGGCACGCCGTAACCACCAAACACACCCCTGTGCTGTAACACCACCTCCTCCGTTCTTCACAGTTGACAGTACACACGGGGTGGCAGGTAATGTTCTCCAGGCATTTGTCAAATCACAACCCTTCCATCAGACTGGCACGTGATGTAGCGTCAGTCATCGCTCCAAATCACTCGTTCCCAATCATCCACTGTCCAGTGCCATAGTTCCTTGTATCACCTCATATGTCTCTTACCTATGCCTACAGAAAAGTGTGGCTTAAGAGGAGGCGCTAGATCATTGTACCACATCTCTGTAACACCCAGCGTACTGTTACGGCCGTTTGCTACTTGTTACGGCTTCTGCAGTACTTGTCAGCAGCAGACACAGTGGCTGCGCCAAAAACTGAGTCAGCGTGGAGTTTTATAATTATTTATTGAACTTTCTTTACAATTTCTCCCTCGTCGTCGCTGTCCAGACCTGCGGATCCCTCCGCCTGGCTGCTGCTGTGTAGATTCTCCAACAATGCGCACAATGTGCGCCGCCGATCGCACTCGGAGCCTCAGGCCACCAGTGTCTTGCTGAAGTCAGGATGCCCTGTGGTTGAGATGAACTCGTCGCCGCTCGGCAGCCGCGTCGCCGTGAGGTCAGCTTCCGACGCCTGCTGCACCGGCGGCTGGGAAGCCGTCAGCCGCGATTTCCGCGAGGTCCCGTCATGGACGGACCACGCGGCGTGGCCAGGTTGCCGTGAAGTCCGGGCGTCACTCCCCGGCGGCGCCTGTGACCAACACCGCGCTGCGGCCGGTCCTGCTGGAAGTTCTCGCTGTAGTTAGCCAGCCATGGTGCCGACCGAACTCGGGCCGACCCGCAAGAGCTGAAGTCGACATCTGGCGGCGAACGGATGACTCCTGCGAACTGGAACAGACTTCCGGAATCGTCACCTACGAAGATTGAACATTTGGACACGGACCGCGTCCGTCCTCAGATCCGAACTGCTTCCTAATGGCTTCTGCCCGTTGCTGCCTGCGCTCCACTATTTATATCCGGCAGGAGGACGTTATTTACCCTCGCTGGCAGCTTCTTGTAATTACTCCCGCAGTATATTGCAGCTTAACTTAGCGTGCTCGCCCCACTTCCCTCACTCAGCACTCTCCAGGCTTCGCTTGGCGCTCAGTCTGTGTGCGTCCTTGCGTCAGCCGGTTGGTAGTCTGCTACTGGTACGTGCTTATTTCGCAGCGCCTCAGTCGCCGGCGTGCCTCTGTTTTGCCATTCTCCACTGCGTGAAGCAACGCTTACTACATGTGGCCGCAACAGTACAGTCAGTGTGATAGCTGGACTGCTGGTGCGATTTTTTACAGCCATCGTTCGCAGTGCTCGACAGTCCTTGTGCCTCAGTGCAAGAGGTGTGCGTGGTCTTGGTTTAGCTGTGGCTGCTGCTTCGCGTCTCCAGTTCACAGTCACATCACAAACAGTCGAATTGGGTAGCTTTAGAAGGTCTGAAATGTCCCTGACGGAGATCTTACTCAGCTCACGCTCAATGACTGGTCTACGTTCGAAGTTAGTGAACTCTCATGAGCCACCCATTCTGATGTTACTGCATCTTTGTTGGCAGCAAAATACTCCCTAACTCCTTTTATGGTCACCTGCGAATTACATAGGAGTGGCTGGAAACTTATGATCAGATGGAGAAAGGTGACGTTCCTCGTTCTGGCAGTAGATGGGCGAATCAGGCCAGACAGACTGCCATATAATGCTCTTCCAATGACGTCATTGGATGTGGTTTGAAGTGCCATGTATCTGTAAATGCAGCTTCACGTAGAATGACTAAGGGACTTGAGCTGTTCAGTATAAATGTCCAATCAAAAACAGCTTCATCTGATTGCATTTCAAATTTTGTTTTACGTATGCTACCAGATTCAGCGTTTCACTATGCCATCTTCAGGCCCCCTGATCAACATGTAGAAAGAATTGAACTTGGTATGCAATCGAAATAAGGGCCAGTATTGAGGACTTCTTATTTTAACAACGCGATCCCTTCGTTCATCAACTGCAGACTGCAGCTGAGTCTGTCAACTGATAAACAAAGAAACTGTGTTGTTCAGACAGAAGTCTACGTTACCAGTTACTGAATGGTGGCCCCTATCTCGATTGCACAACAGCTCAGGGGGCCTGAAGATTGCTTAGTGATACGCCATAACTGGCAGTACAAGTAAAATAAAATTTGAAATACAGACAGCTGAAGGTGTTTCTGACTTGGCATTTTATACTGAAGGGTCATGTTGCCATCACTTCACTTTCCTGGTCGTCGTCTGGTTTTTTCTACCTTGGAGCCGCTAGTACTCGGCCAGGTAGCTCAGTTGACCTGACGAGGCTTAGTGCACCCCGTTGCAGTCTTCCCGTCAGCGAAAAATCACTGACAGTGCCGGGAATCGAACCACTGTCCCCGACATGGCAGTCAGTGGTGTTGAGAACACAGTTAGGGACGCGGATTTCGATCAGCTATTGTGTATCTATTGTATCAACTTCCGCTTTAACTGATAATTTCTCCTTTTTCTGCTATTAAAATTGAGCCAAGGAAGTGTTCTAGCTCTCGCGACAGAATCGGCAGCTAAACCAGACACCTCACTTCCGCAGAGTGCCCTAGTAGTCTGCAACATGTCGATGAAGAGCCACGTTGAAACTTTCCTCCAGGTCCGTCACCTAGGAACTTCTGTGGCGTCTGATGAAGTCCTTTCGCGGCCTTGAACAGACTCCACGAACTGTCAGCTCCACGTGGTGCGCGAGACAAGGCAAGCGACCTATTGTTCTGTAGACATGCCCCCAAACATTTGTTACCGGATCTTGAGTACATCTTTCTAATGCTGCTGCCTGCTGATAATTTCAGATGTTTGAAACTTCCTGGCAGATTAAAACTGTATGCCGGCCCGAGACTCGAACTCGGGACCTTTGCCTTCCGCGGGCAAGTGCTCTACCAACTGAGCTACCCGAGCACGACTCACGCCCCGTCCTCACAGCTTTACTTCTGCCAGTACCTCGTCTCCTACCTTCGGTCCGGTGCACAGTTTTAATCCGCCACCGCACACTCCGCTGCAGAGTGAAAATCTCATTCTGGAAACACTCTCCCAGGCTGTGGCTTTCAGGAGTGCTAGTTCTGCAAGGTACGCAGGAGAGCTTCTGTAAAGTTTGCAAGGTAGGAGGCGAGATACTGGCAGAAGTAAAACTGTGAGGACGGGGCGTGAGTCGTGCTTGGGTAGCTCAGTTGGTAGAGCACTTGCCCGCGAAAGGCAAAGGTCCCGAGTTCGAGTCTCGGTCCGGCAGGAAGTTTCATATCAGCGCACACTCCGCTGCACAGTGAAAATCTCATTCTGGAATTTCAGATGTTTGTTTGCCAAAGGGTACCAGGAAACGCAAGCCATTCTGTCGGGAAACACTCGCATTTGAAGACCACCCACTCGAGCCCGGCCACCACCCTTAGCCAGATTGGTGGAATCCAGTCCCTGACGTAGCGTAGCCCCAAGGACACTGGCGAACAGAATGTGTCATCCACAACAGCGGTCAAGTCTTGCCGACGTTCGCGGCCCGTAGTCGGTCAGTTACAACTGGAGATCCTACGTAGAGTTAACTTCTCCATACTCGGTCGCACATCGGGCGTCACTCGGAGTCGGTGCTAAAGAACGATTGGCTGAAGAAACGGCACCTGTTGTCGGGAGCGACGTCTGTAACGGGGGGGTGGAGGGTGGGAAACGAGGTCGCCCGGTACCGGGCGGCGGCGCCCTCGTTATCAAACACGGGCCCTGGCGCTGGCTGCTGCTGCGGCGGCTCTGCTCTGCTCGTTACGTCCACAGCGAGCAGGCGGCCAGCGGCACAAAGGCGGTGGCTGGCGGCTGCCTGCGGCTGTCTGCACCGGCCGCGCTCGGCGGGGCTTCTCTCAATTTAGCGCGGCGCCGCGCCGCACTCTCCGGCTGCAGTCGCCGCCACAGATTGCGCTTTTCTGTGCCACTAATTTCGTCTCTCAATGGAGACTTCTTCCAGCCAGAGAGCCGGCCGTAATTTGCAAACCGAGTTTCGCGCACTTTCTCTTTCCGTTGCTCACTATTGACAGACTCGCACTACATTTTCTTTTTTTTGTTTACTTGTTTGGCTGCATTCTAGGAATGACCTGTCGACTAGTGGCTCCAGCAAGCCGTTTACAACATCCTTCAACTCTCTTTTATACTCTACAGTGGCCGAGCGGTTCTAGGCGCTACAGTCCGGAACCGCGCGACTGCTACGGTCGCAGGTTCGAATCCTGCCTCGGACATTGGTGTGTGTGATGCCCTTAGGTTAGTTAGGTTTAAGTAGTTCTAAGTTCTAGGGGACTGATGACCTCAGATGTTAAGTCACGTAGTGCTTACATCCATTTGAACCAATTAATTCATTGTTTGTTTGAGAGTACATGTCTGTAGTCTCTGTGCACATTGAAATCCCCCGCGCCCGAGTACCATAGCATGCCGGTTGAGGAGCCAAAACAAAATGCGTACAATCCATTGATGGAGTAGTTTACTGCCGCATTTTTGGAGTAAATCCGAAAGGTAAATAGAACGAAATCTGAATGGCAGACAGCAAGCGGACACTAGCCGTTACACAAATGGAAGAACGAAGTTAAGCTCCTAAATCTGCTGAAGGAGCAGAAGCAACAACATTATTCGGAACTATAGTTACCGTACCTCACAAGGAATGCTACGTTGTCAACTCCACTGAAAAAGCATAGACAGCAACTATGTACGAGGGATATTCGGAAAGTAACGTCCGATAGGGTGCGAAACGGAAACCACAGTGAAAATCCGATAAAATTTTGCACAGATGTGTTGCGTAAGTCTCTAGTATGTCTGTCGATGGTGTCACGTCGTTCTTTTTAGTTCTGAGCGCACAGTGGGCGCATAAAGATGCCTAGCTAAACAGTGTCTCCTGTGCCAAGTGAGAGATTTCCCCTGATACCAAGCAGCCCACATACCACAACTGTCATGCGGTTCCTTCTTCATGACAAATCTCTGCCGCACTTTGCAGGGGCAATGGAGACGTTCCAGCAGCGTTTCCTATGGGAAGTGTTTGATCACCAACAATACAGCCAGAAACTCGATCCCCCTGAGTTTCATCTCTGCGCACATCTCTGTAGCTGTAGACAAGCGTAGAGAATTGGCGGAAAGCACAGGCGGCTGCCTTCTATGACGATGGTACTGGAAAAGAGGGACAAAGCTAGGACAAACGTGTAAGTCGGAGCGGCGACTATCTAGAGAATAAGCTGGAAGATGTAGGTAACTGTAGCAAATAAAACATTTTAGATTCTCACCGTGGTTTCAGCCGGCCGCCGTGGCCGAGCGGTTCTAGGCGCTTCAGTCTGGAACCGCGCGACCGCTACGGTTGCAGGTTCGAATCCTGCCTCGGGCATGGATATGTGTGTGATGTCCTTAGGTTAGTTAGGTTTAAGTAGTTCTAAGTTCGAGGGGACTGATGACCTCAGATGTTAAGTCACATAGTGCTCAGAGCCATTTGAACCATTTTCACGGTGGTTTCGGTTTCGCTACCATTCGGACCTTACTTTCGGAATAGTTCTCGTCCATTACGGACAACTACAATAGCGGAAGTTTAACCTTTCTCCTACGGCCTGGTTCACTGTGCACCGTAAACTGTTATGTGATAAATTTATTAAGTGTACCTAACAGGTATGAGATACGCATTACAGAACGGAACGTGTATTCAATCTTTCCCAATCATAATGACATGAAGAGAAACCAGTCATACAGATTCTCGCAACGCAGAATGGTTTCTACAAAACAGCGCAGCTCAAAAAATGGATTACATCTTCTGCCACCTCTTTATTAACGAAATGACGAAACAATGAATTCTAAGATATCTACAGCAGGATGAAAAGCATTTTAAACTACATTGTATTGTAGTGAAAAGAGCAAGATAAGTAGAATAAAGTTTTCATTACACAACAGATTCTATGCTGAACTACTTACTACTACATAGACAACTTGACAAGAAAGTAAAATTTCCATGAACATTACAAAATAAATTTACACTACTGGCCATTAAATTGCTACGCCAGTAAGAAATGTAAATGATAAACGTATATTCATTGGACAAATATATTGCACTAGAACTGACTTGTGTTTACATTGTCACGCAATTTGGGTGCATAGATCCTGAGAAATCAGTACCCAGAACAACCACCTCTGGCCGTAATAACGGCGTTGATACGTCTGGGCATTGAGTCAAACAGAGCTTGGATGGCGTGTACAGGTACAGCTGCCCGTGCAGTTTCAACGCGATACCACAGTTCATTAAGAGTAGTGACTGGCGTATTGTGACGAGCCAGTTGCTCGGCTACCATTGACTAGACGTTTTCAATTGGTGAGAGATCTGGAGGATGTGCTGGCCAGGGCAGCAGTCGAACATTTTCTGTATCCAGAAAGGCCCGTACAGGACCTACAACATGCGGTCGTGCATGATCCTGCTGAAATCTAGGGTTTCGCAGGAATCGAATGAAGGGTAGAGCCACGAGCCGTAACACATCTGAAATGTAACGTCCACTGTTCAAAGTGCCGTCAATGCGAACAAGAGGTGACCGAGACGTGTAACCAATGGCACCCCATACCATCACGCCGGATGATACGCCAGTATGGCGATGACGAATACACACTTCCAATGTGCGTTCACCACGATGTCTCCAAACACGGATGCGACCATCATGATGCTGTAAACAGAACCTGGATTCATCCGAAAAAATGACGTTTTGCCATTCTTGCACCCAGGTTCGTCGTTGAGTACACCATCGCAGGCACTCCTGTCTGTGATGCAGCGTCAAGGGTAACCGCAGCCATGGTCTCCGAGCTGATAGTCCATGCTGCTGCAAAGGTCGTCGAACTGTTCGTGCAGATGGTTATTGCCTTGCAAACGTCCCCATCTGTTGATTCAGGGATCGAGGCGTGGCTGCACGATCCGTTACAGCCATGCGAATAAGATGCCTGTCATCTCGACTGCTAGTGATGCGAGGCCGTCGGGATTCAGCACGGCGTTCCGTATTACCCTCCTGAATCCACCGATTCCATATTCTGCTAACAGTCATTGGATCTCGACCAACGCGAGCAGCAATGTCGCGATACGATAAACCGCAATCGCGATAGGCTACAATCCAACGTTTATCAAAGTCGGAAACGTGATGGTACGCATTTCTCCTCCTTACACGAGGCATCACAACAACGTTTCACCAGGCAACTTTGGTCAACTGCTGTTTGTGTATGAGAAATCGGTTGGAAACGTTCCACATGTCAGCACGTTGTAGGTGTCGCCACCGGCTCCTAACTTATGTGAATGCTCTGAAAAGTTAATCATTTGCATACCACATCATCTTCTTCCTGTGGGTTAAATTTCGCGTGTGTAGCACGTCATCTTCGTGGTGTAGGAATTTTAATGGCCAGTAGTGTACACTGCATTCACATACCTTGCTATTCAGATGTTTCACTGTCACCGCCTTCAGAACTGGAGTCGCTGGATGTGGTTGCCAGACTGACAGTGAACGATTCCATTATTTCGCCTCTGACATCTTCTTACCGGTAATCTTCTTCTTGAAGTTTGCCAGTGTGGCGTACGCACGCTTCCCAATCTGCAACAGTAGTTTTGTCTATCGCTTCGTGGATTGGTCTATCAGTGTCGGCTACATTAAACGTATTATTTTTATCTGTCACATCTCTCTGCACCTGTGCGCACACCAGTTCCATTGAATTGTAATCCTAAGTAATGCTGTTTGTACTACTTAAATTATTCTATTTTTATGGTCATTATACAGGGTGTAACGGGCATAAGTGCAGATATTTCCTTTGGTGACTGAGGACTGGGTACAGAACAATATTACACAGCATTTACGTCATTTTCCGAAGAATAATTATAGCTATTAGGGGTTGTATGTTTTATAGTTTGGTTAGTACCTCCAGGTAAGTTTTGCAAGAGCTTAATTTCCCTTAGGCAGCATGTGTGACAAGAGGACAGAAAACGGTTAGTCTATACCGACAGGGGTCATCCACTTAGTAGTGAAGTTACGACAGTGCAGAAAGCATCAGATAGTTAATTACATGAGGTGTTTGTCGGGAGACTGTTCAACGCAGAGAAATAACAACGAACACACTTATGCGAGTATATATTGAAGTACAACAAATATAATTTCAATAGTACAAATGCATTACTTAGGAAGTAGCGCAATCATTTCAAAACTTATTATATACGACCAAGGCAAGAACTAAATTAAAAGAAATAACCTGACATCCACACTCCCTTAACAGAATAATAATACTTGAAGGGAGAGACAGCATTGGTCGTATATTTTTGTTTATTATCGCAAAATCGATTTTCGGTCACTTAGTGACCATCTTCAGTGCTGTAATATATAACTTAAATTAGTAAGCACTGGTGTCAATAAGCTTACGGCAATCAGTCTATGTGATCGCCGTAAGCTTATTGACACCAGTGCTTACTAATTTAAGTTATATATTACAGCACTGAAGATGGTCACTAAGTGACCGAAAATCGATTTTGCGATAATAAACAAAAATATACGACCAATGCTGTCTCTCCCTTCAAGTATACCCATTATCTGGTCGTAGTGCACAGGACACTATGGAGTCGCCAATGAAGAATAATAATACATATCACTCTCACACAGTTTAAATATGAAGCTAAGAATTACACAGATAACTTCAAATTTACCCCTGTTAAATGTGATAGAGCCTCAGTTTAAATAAAAGGACCCAGTAAAATATACAGCATCAATATGAATCTTAGAAGTAACTCAATGTGTGAATTCCTAAGGGACCAAACTGCTGAGGTCATCGGTCCCTAGACTTACACACTACTTAAACTAACATATAATAAGAACAACACACACACCCATGGCCGAGGGAGGACTCGAACCTCCGGCGGGAGTGGCCGCGCAGTCCATTTCATAACGCCTCAAACCGCGCGGCCACTCAGCGGGGCAGAAGTAACTGATACTGCTGAATGTTCTTGAACCGAAGCACAATAACGGCCACCCGACAGACAACACAACACAAGTCTCTTTAATACCAGCTTACAATGAATGGTCCCAGTCTGTAGTGTACATGTCCACCCTCTATAATTAAACGACAGCGTCAGTAACTCGGTGTAGCGTGGCACCGTACAACCTTCGAGCGAGCCAAACATTGCTATACAGACGAAAGAAACAGAGCAGGGCAACGTCGCAACATCATATGCTAACTAACTGAAGGATCCACTAGTGACGTAACCTTTTCGTCAGATCAGCACATCGAGCAAGACTTGTTAGCCGCTAGACTGGTATTCGGACAACCTAGAAGGCAGCAGCGCCGAAGAGGCAGCGGAGCGCCCTCTCGATATGTATGGCTGACATGGACACGTGCCTGGCAGCGCGCACTGGAGTCTGTCATTTGACTTTCGAGAAATGTACATTTCTTCAGAGTTCTTGATAGACATGCTTTAGTTCTAGAATTATCTGCATAAAATATGAATAGTTCCGCAGAATTTTGCGAAGAAAGCAATAGTTCTTGGGTAAAATTTAATCGCATATAAAATTAAATGCCGAATTTGCGAAAAAAATAATGATCACAATTCTGAATAGCTCCCCAAGACTTCTACAGAAAACCATAACGACGTTTTTATCTGCATATATATATATATGTATAGCTGCAACAATGACGGACCTCTTTTTAATACTTGTGAAGTTGACACACGACTTTCGCACGTTTTTCAGAGTTCTTGATAGGTATACTATAGTTCTAGAGTTCCTTTGCAAAATTTAAATAGTTCAGTAGAATTTCACGAAAAAAATTACGATCACAATTCTGAATAGCTGAACAGCTGTGAAGATGGCACCCGACTTCCCAGAAACATACTTTTTTTCAGAGTTTTGATATATATATACTATAATTCTAGAGTTCTCTGGACTTAGTGAGTGAACGGAGGCGAATGAGATCGAATGATGTGAAGAAACAGTGAGGTGATTAACAGTTCTGAGAAAGAAAACTGAGGTTGGAAGATAGCGCTGAATATTGAATATCAAAGTACTCGAACAAGATTATTTTTGACTAAATGCAACGTAGTGAAAACATCTGGCGCAGTAGGCAGTAGCAGTGTATGGTAATAGTTAGTATCGTAATACAACAAAAGAACTGCTATTGTATGTTTGGTGTCGGTTCTGTCGGACATTTATGGTTCACATTCATGAAGCCGCGGCCGTATACGGGAGTAATGTGAGAGAAGGGGGGAACAGGGTTGAACGGAAAGTGTGCTCGGATAGCTGAAACGATTAAGCCGACAGCTCACGTAAAGAGGGAAATATGGTTCGAATCACGGTCAGGCACAAATTTTCGCTCGTCGCCGTTGAATGATTTGCATGTCCTCATGCGGCTGACGTCAGTAATTCTGTTTCATCAACAAAAGAATGAATAGCTGATAAGACAAAAACAAGTAGTATAGGTCTCTCCTATGTTCAAAAATCATTTGCCTACAAACTTACCTCAAGAAAGGATCGACACACTCCATCGCAGCTCAGCTCATCTTAAGGTAACAAGGAACTAATCTGTATTGCAGGCGTTGCAGCACATTTCCACAGACGAAGAAGAGGGAATGGCAGTATTGTATGCAATCACAGAATCTCTAAATAACGTTCCTGGCAGTCAGATTCAGTAACAGGAACACACATAAATTGCGTTGTCCATAAACATTAGCGTTTAACAGGCAGATAAACGCACACATGTTGTATTTGCCTTACCATACCAGAATAAATAGCGATAACTAAAGGCAAACTATATTTTGCTCCCGAATTGAGCCCTCATACCGCATCCCGACAAGGAAAGTGACAAGTCGAAAAACGACATCTTTAAATTTATGTCACTGAAAAATACGCGTGAAATGCTCGAACGTGCACGAAAAAAGTTGTGGAATTCATTGTCAACAATATGTACCTGAAATTTGAAAGAAGCTTGCACTATTTCAATTTAAGTTTTATAGAATTAATTCTTTAAGTTGGGTCTTCTCAAGTACTCCATTTTTTAGTTGTGACACTGTTCTTGCCGAGATGCTGCGTGGTCGCCTGGCTTGCATCTACGCTATTATAGCAACATTAAACCTGGCTAATTCCATGTCGATGACGGCTGCTTTGCGTAGACTCTGAGGCCTTCCACAGATGTCCAGAAAGCCATGAATCATAGACCGTATGTTCCAGGTTACAAAGCATAGTGAGGTATGCTTATATTCCTTTCTTGTTTCAGTGGGTGTTGAAAGTATGGCGAAGACTTGTAGCAATGTTAATGTTTCATACAAACAAACCAAACAATGGCGTCATGGTGGACCAGTACCTAATTGTTTGGGAGCTGTCTAGCTTGAAGCGGGCGGTGAACGGGCATAGGCCTATGGTGGGCCCTCCCAGTGCCGTAGCGCGCGCGCACTTGTGTCGGTTTATGTGGACTTCTAACCAGTAAACTCTAGCTACCCGTGTAAATTCCACTGACTGCGGCTGGACGGAGGTCCTCCCCGTGGCTGCTACTGCGCCTGAGACACGTTTTAGGTGCCAGTGAGCTTGCCCACTACTCGTGTCATCGTCTCAGCCTTGCTGCCTGGTTCCACGGGAGCGACACACGCGACGTGTTGAGTGAGGTCGACTGCAGGCACTTGGCGCTGATTTTCGATTGTACCGTACTCGCGTCTAACAGAATTGCCAATACCGGGATTAGGCTCGGAGATAAACTTCTCCAATGCGGATTCTACAAGGTGAGTCCATGATGGTATTACAAACTTTCAGGGATGAGAGAGAAGGATAAGTGTATCGATTTGTGGTAAGAGACCCTAGTCCAGAAACGACCTTGTAGACTTATAAAAAAAAACTGCGAAAATCTACTCAAGTTCCGGCTTAGTCTCGCTCTGCGCCCAAATTACCGGGCCACGTCTTCCGAACCCTGATCACGACGTACAGAATTTCCGATGAATACTCCCCAATATCCTCAGATAATTTTCCCTGATGATGACTAGTAACTGCTCACATAACTTGATGTCAGAGATACCGAAAATTCTAAGTCTACGGTACAGTAGTAATGTATTCCATTTACTTGCATAAGTTTCACAACCTGCTACGTTTATAGCATTTGTAAGTCTACGGTACGGTAGTAATGAATTCCATTTACTTGCATAAGTTTCACAACCTGCTACGTTTATAGTATTTGTACAAAATGGCGTCCCCCCAGCGTCAATACAGGCTCTCAGCCCAATATCAGATAGGGCTCCTTCATGTTGGAACCACATACTTTGACGAATAACGATCATCGCATGAAGTAATGTACTATCCGTTCTGATATCCCCGGTGTAGTTTGAACAGCGATGCAGGCAGTAGGATTTCCTGCCAGGAGATCCGATACTCTTCAGTCTCGACAGGCGTCTCGTAAACAAGACCTCACATGGCCTCACAACAAGAAATCCAGTGGGGTGAGACCATGTGAAAAACTTGCCCCAAAACAGGACGTCCTCGCCTAATTACTTTTCAGGAAATGTCTGAGGTAGGTGTTCACGAGCCCTCAGCCCAATATCAGATAGGGCTCCGTCGTGACGAATAATAAGTGGGGCATGTTCCAGAAATCGGGGCAGAATGTCTCTGATAACCACTGCGTACAATGATGCCTTTAAGCACGGAGGAAAGCTAGTGCATAGTCATTGGCTATGACTATTCACACGTTGACTGAATCTGTGTTGATGGCTGTTCACAACTCTATCATGGGTATTCTTGACCCAAACATGACTATGGCATCGCTGGTGAAACAGGCTTCATCCGCGTAAAGTACATACGCAGAAAAGTGATGATCGACTGCAAGGCGCTGCAGAAACCTTTGGCTGAATAAAGCATGCACTTCTGTAGGTGGTAGTGGTGTAACTGCTTTTCCGTAATACTCGCTATACGATACTCTGCGTAACATTCATTTCACGTGCTATTGATCGAGTGCTGATCCACTCGCAAAAAAACTGCGTCTTCCACGTTGGGAGTCCGCGTAGGCGCTGTCCTCTGTCATTGTACTGTGTTGCCAACTGCCTTTTTTCACTTAGTTGTTGGAACAGTCTTGGAAGCCTGGTGTGAGCCGAATATTTTCTGTGTGGATATTTGGGCCTGTATAACCTTTCCGCTTGTCTGCATTTTCCATTTGCATACACGACGATCAAGCTGGTGGAGGGTTTGTAATGCTGTTGGGCGTGTGCAGTTGGAGTGATACGGGACACCTGACACGCGTAAATACGACTCTGACAGGTGACACTTACGTAAGCATCCTGTCTGATCACCTGCCTCCATTCGTGTCCATCGTGCATTCCGACGGAGTTGGGCAATTCCAGCAGGACAATGCGACAACCCATACGTCCAGAATTGATACAGAATGGCTCCAGGAACACTCTTCTGACTTTAAAGACTTCCCCTTGCCACCATACTCCCCAACAGACGAATATTATTGAGCATATCTGAGATGTCTTGTAACGTGTGCTCAGAAGAGATCTCCACCCTCCTGTACTCTGCGAGTGGCGTCAATTCCCTCCAGCACTACTTCAGTCATAAGTAGAGTCCATGCCACGTCGTGTTGGGACCCTTCTGCGTGCTCGCGGGGCCCTACACGATATTAGCCAGGTGTACCAGTTTCTTTGACTACGTAATGTGTAAGAAATTGGTTCCGAGAGGTTATTTCTCGCCATCAGTGTTTCTGTTTTACTCCACCGTTTTGATAAATATAATTTGCTTCCAGACTATTTGAAAGCCACCGGCATTCCAACGCTTTGCCGAGGTCTTCATTTTAACATGGCATCAGCCCGGTTCGTAATCGGGTGCGGGAAATTTTCATTATGGCCCTCTTGTGCATTTTATGTGACTGTTCTATTGGCAGTATTGTACATACCGTTGTTGTATGGTGTTTTGTCATTATGGGTTTTTCTTTTACTTTAAGTACGTCTGTCTGTATGTTACATTTCTCAGATACTTACATGAAGTTATTTATAATTTTGTTCATCAGTATTGTTGTACTTATTGTATGGTGTACGGTGTTTGCCCTGACTTGTTTTGTCTTTTACTACAAGAGAATATGCATGATTGCCATAATATTGCTGCATTGTGCTATTTGTAACTGTGCTCCAGTGTCATTGTCATCACTGTCACAGGCTGTCTGGTGTTTGTTTGTAATTTTGTGCTGTTTCGATTTTTTGCTATTGCGTTTCTTTGGCACTTTGTAAGCGGAGTTGGCTGAATGGTCATTGAAACTTAAAGCCAAAATAAAGAAAATAAAACAAAAATCAACAAGTGGGCGAGGAGCGACCTCTTGTGGTTGCAGCGAGATCCCTGTAAACCGGAAATCACACAGGCGCACTTGATTTATTTCAGTGCCCTCGCCTGCTATGCACCCGCTTCCTTTCATTTTATTTATTATTCAGTGGCATATGGTGCACACACCGTACACGCAGCGCCACACTACATTCACGACCGTAGCAGGGTCTGAGCTATGGAGGCGGCTCGTGTTACTTCCACGGTGAATGATGCAATAATTTCGAAATTTCGCGGCTAGTGGCTGTGAGTACAAAGTGCTTTCTTTACGCGGATACTGAACTGATACCACTATTTGTTTGACGGGATATGATGCAGCAGACTTTGTAAGGTGTGTGTGTCATTTTGATTTTTGTAAGTTATCGATGTGCATGTCAGAGAGGGAGCAAGTTATGCTGCTGTTAAACAATCTTTCGTCTTGTTGTGGCACAGTCTTTCCCTCTGCGCAGTCCGATTCATTCCTCGTTGAAGTGTGGCAGATGACGGACGTATTCAGTAGTGCTGTGTTGACTTGTAATTGTATATGTTAGATAAAAAAAGATTTGGTGTAAAGGACAGCGAGGATGAACGTGATGTACTCACATTCATAATTTCTTTTCTGGAGGGAAGACGTTTGACCTAAGGGTAAGACTGCAGCACTGCGCAGCTCGTTTGTTGGAATGATTATAGTCAGTTAACTTTGTTCATTTGCTCAGAGTTGAGAGAAAAACCACACCACTTCCTCAGTCACGCATTAAGATTTTATCTGATTAAGTTGTTTGGTTTTTATAGAAATTCTCTGTTAACATTGTACCCTTTTAATATCATTGTTCACTTTCTTAAGCATAATACTGCTCAGACCAATGTAATGTGTGAATATCAAGTGTATTTTTGAATACATACATCATTCTAAAATCGCTGTGTTGCAATATCATTTCATAGGAATCGTTGCTCTCTCCATCGAACTGTTTAAAGAAGGTTTATCATTAGAGATTACCATATTGCATCATTTGGTATCCAATAGTTAGAATAGTGTTTGGAATTTTATTTAAAAATAGAAATCTAGCTTATCCACTGACTGCTTGCTGTTGTGCTCTCGAGAAATCTGTAACAATGTTGTCAAGATTCGATGTAAGTGGAAATTTTGTTTAGGGCCAGGTAATTGTTTCACTTCAATTGCGTATTTAATACAAAGACATGTTGTATTCAGACCAGTTACAGTTCAGTTCAAATAGGTTCTGTTTAGCCGAAGGTTAGAGTACGAATTAAAGTTGGATAACAGTTCGTAGGTACATAGTTTTGGTAATACGTAGACTTTTTATAGGGTGGGAGATAAATCTGGGCTAATCTCCTACAGAAGCACGTATAGGGGAACTTAAAATTTTTGTCCTGGTTTGGTGAGGGAGAGGGAGGGAGGCTGGAGGGGGGGGGGGGGGAGAGATCGGAACTGCTCTCTGGCACCACTCGTGGTTAGACTCTTGATCCCATTAGTGTAGTATGTTTACTGGTTACAATACATTTTCGTTATTGTATACAGAGCATGTATTAGCCATAACAGATCATAAAAATACACTACCTGATCAAAAATATTCAAACACTCCTATGTAATATGGAATTTACAGCAAAATGTCACGAGAGGCGCGCACACCAATATCAGAGGAGGCGAAAAAAAAATTACAAATAAACTAAATGTTACAGTATCCTCGTAAAGTTAACTGTCTCCATTCCAAGTCACGGGAAGAATATTCACTGCCGATATTTAACCAAGAATGATTCATTCTCAGATTCTTATGCTGATCTTGACTATTACGCAACTTCTCGCAGAATGAGAAACAAAACATTATTGATAGCTGTCCGTTCAGTGGAAGAAGAGATTAAGTAGAGTGGTCACTTCAGTACCTGCGACAGAAATGTGCTATTGTCTTCCAATTTAGTACCTGCGAACCAATAAGAAATGCACAGTGAACGTGCACTGAAAGACAGCCCACACCACTGTGTGCTATTCGTTCTGCACACATATAAAATGTTCATCTCACCAAGTATTTCTTTCCGGACATATGTCTGTGAGATTTGATTATTTTACCAGCAATACCTCATTTAAGAATATGGGACGCTCTTCTACAACTCCACTTATATCACCCTTTACAACATGCTTGCTTATGTCTGATTGGTTTTCCGGTGCGGGTGTCGCATTGAAGTATTCAGAGTAGTTCGAGTGTAGGTGGATTCAGCCTAGTGCATTTACGTGTAATAAAAAGGCCTTCAACGATATTTTGTAATAATGTGTTTCCAGAAACATACCAAATTTATAATGCATATTGTCAGCCACTTTCGATGCTCGAAGCCACAGAGGTAAGGAAATTTCTATTAAGAGCATATTCTTTTCGATTTGTCGCATATGACGAAAAATGGACAACAGCAGTGTAATCGACGATTCTCACATCCTAAGAATGCATGCGTTACCGTTTTAAAAGTGTAGCGAATGTAATTCGAAAATGAGAATTCATTAAGAAACGTTTCAGTGATAACCTGAATAAACGAAAAAAATCGTTGCATATTTACTAAGTCTTAAATTAGTCATCAGTTACGGGGTAATGTAGCATTAAGGGAAATGCAAACTATTATATAGAATCATCAGCATTTTTTATTTTATTACTATTATTATTTTGTGTCATTAAAACTGCTACACCAAGAAGAAATGCAGATGATAAACAGGTATTCATTGGACAAATATATTATACTAGAACTGACATGTGATTACATTTTCACGCAGTTTGGGTGCATAGATCCTGAGAAATCAGTACCCAGAACAACCACCTCCGGCCGTAATAACGGCCTTGATACGCCTGGGCATTGAGTCAAACAGAGCTTGGATGGCGTGTACAGGTACAGCTGCCCATGCAGCTTCAACACGATACCACAGTTCATCAAGAATAACGACTGGCGTATTGTGACGAGCCAGTTGCTCGGCGACCAGACGTTTTCAGTTGGTGAGAGATCTGGAGAATGTGCTGGCCAGGACAGCAGTCGAACATTTTCTGTATCCAGAAAGGCCCGTACAGGACCTGCAACATGCGGTCGTGCATTATCCTGCTGAAATGTAGGGTTTCGCAGGAATCGAATGAAGGGTAGAGCCATGGGTCGTAACACATCTGAAATGTAACGTCCACTGTTCAAAGTGCCGTCAATGCGAACAAGAGGTGACCGAGACGTGTAACCAATGGCACCCCATACCATCACGCCGGGTGATACGCCAGTATGGCGATGACGAATACACGCTTCCAATGTGCGTTCACCGCGATGTCATCAATCACGGATGCGACCATCATGATGCTGTAAACAGAACCTAGATTCATCCGAAAAAATGACGTTTTGCCATTCGTGCAACCAGGTTCGTCGTCGAGTACACCATCGCAGGCGCTCCTGTCTATGATGCAACGTCAAGGGTAACCGCAGCCATGGTCTCCGAGCTGATAGTCCATGCTGCTGCAAACGTCATCGAACTGTTCGTGCAGATGGTTGTTGTCTTGTAAACGTCCCCATTGTTGACTCAGGGATCGAGACGTGGCTGCACGATCCGTTAGAGCCGTGCGGATAGGATGCCTGTCATCTCGACTGCTAGTGATACGAGGCCGTTGGGATCCAGCACGGCGTTCCGTATTACCCTCCTGAACCCACCGATTCCGTATTCTGCTAACAGTCATTGGATCTCGACCAACGCGAGCAGCAATGTCGCGATACGATAAATTGCAATGGCGATAGGCTACAATCCGACCTTTATCAAAGTCGGAAACGTGATGGTACGCATTTCTCCTCCTTACACGAGGCATCACAACAACATTTGACCAGGCAACGCCGGTCAACTGCTGTTTGTGTATGAGAAATCGGTTGGAAACTTTCCTCATGTCAGTACGTTGTAGGTGTCGCCACCGGCGCCAACCTTGTGTGAATGCTCTGAAAAGCTAATCATTTGCATATCACAGCATCTTCTTCCTGTCGGTTAAATTTCGTGTCTGTAGCAAGTCATCTTCATGGTGTAGCAATTTTAATTGCCAGTAGTGTACGTTAAGACCGACTTGTCTTGGCTTATACATCAACACTGCAATACAATGGCATTTTATTCCACTACGGTTTTCAAATTATCACTACCAGAATGTTTCGTCAGTATTTGGTTGAGGTTTAAAATTTTCACAAATGAAATAGTTTTCAGAGATGTTTCATAAATTTTTATTTCTTATTAAATTGTGGTACATTAAAGTTAATTATATGATGCTCGACGACGCTGTTAGCTGAGATAAAAGATACCACGAGTGCACTTTTTATATGACATACATGAACTCCAAAGCTATAATTATTATAACTACGAAATGAGACAAATATACTAATGATGAAGCAGGAGTACTAATGCACAAACTGCAAAAATGTCCCCTTGGAATTAAAAAAAAAACCAAACTACACTGTAAGTCCTTTACAGACAGTCAGAGTAATTAATGGCAACTGCATAACACAGAAATGCAGACATTAACGAGGATAAAATACGTCGAGAACTAAAAATGCATGTAAAGATGTAAGAAATGCTGTACAGCAAGTGATACTGAATATTTAACCAGTGAAGAACTGTGATTTACCATAAAGGAAACGTATTAAGTTTCGCAAGGAAGAAAAACATAGCCGTGTTCAGGAAAGTAAGCTATGATGTAATAAGTACCTGTTCGCATCAAAGCCTTCCTTAGAGTTCATATGTTCACATGTGTGTGACTTCTTAAGGGACCAAACTGCTGAGCTCATCGGTCCCTAGGCTTACACACTACTTAATCTAACTTAAACTAACTTACGCTAAGGACAACACACACACCAATGGCCGAGGGAGGACTCGATCCTCCGACTCGGCGGGAAGCCGCCCGGACCATGACAAGACGCCTTAGACCGCGTTCCTTAGGGTATAATGACTTGTCAGTTATATCTAATGATAGGCGACCATAAAAAGTAATTGCAGCTGCACGTTTTGTACCATCATGAGTTTTACCATCTGATTTTTCCAGTCACTCCAGTGCATTTTTACAGATTACAGCCTTCTGCCTTCTGCCGCTTACAGCGAACCCACCTGAGGCTATACACATAACCAAGTGGCGTCGGCCGTTTTTATGAACGGTTTTGCGTTAGGACGGACCCCCTGGCTTCGGCATTGGCTGAAGGTGAGCTACAGCATCCAATTCCCAAAACGCAACTGCTGTGACATATCACCAGCCGGTGTAGCATGGAATATTGTAAGTCATACTAGGTCCCATCTATGTCTATTTAAAGTATACGTAGTGTTTCCTGGCATGGCATTTACTACAACTATTTACAAGTGTAGGGTCGTGATATTTACAAAAGGAATGTTTCTAAATGGGAAGTAGTAAATATGTTGATTAATAACTTTGAAAACAGAATTTTTGCAGAAATGATAGAAAAAAATACAGAGTCATATACTGCCACAGACGTGTAGCTAGTATCCTACGCCTCATACGCAAACTACAAGACCATTTGAACAGTTTACATATGCAGATAAACAGTACACGCACACAAGATTCAGTTCGCTATAGAAATGGATACAGAAGAAACAATACACCACCTTGACCTCAAAATCACAAAACCCAACAACAAGCACAGTTTCAACATCTTCAGAAATAAACAGCTACAGACACGATAATACACACGGAATCAAACCACGTACAGTCACAAAAACTGGGAACCATCAGACAAATGTTATACAGTTGTATTTCTTTTTGTAGACCACTGATGGTGCCTATTTTGAATGGATGAAACACATGTGGTTAGAATCTAAATGAACATTCATTTGCAGAAGACGGATAACATTTGGTCTTATCTACATGATAACATAACTGGAGTAGGAACTGAGGAAAAACAGCTGCAAAAATTAATACCACTCTTATTATTAAGTAATACAAGATAAAAGGCCTGTCTTGGCCAGAGGAGCCTCAAGAAGGACAGGGTGATTGTATTTAAAGTTATAAAGTTCCAAACAGCTGTAGAAATAACACCAATGGTCAGAATAACGTCAAATTGCAACGGAAAATTATCGAAGAAGGGGGAAAACATATGGCAGAAGAAAAATAAATAGTTACAAAATGTAGCAATAGATGGCGCTGTAAGCATCATAATTTAATAGTGGTCGACTACAAATGACAAATGAATCATACAACAATATCTAAGGTGTACGTTTGACGCTAAACAAACTGTACTACTCAGTGTGCATGGATGTACAGGTGTGATACTGTTAGTTACGTAAGCCCATCCACCACGGCAGGGTTATAACACACAGATGGGAAAAAATGTTTTTAATTGTCCTGAGGCCAAAAACAGCAAAAAAAAAGCATCAGTCATATCGGTTTTTAATTGTCCTGAGGTCAAAAATAGCATAAAAAGCATCAATCACATCGGTTTTTAATCGTCCTGAGGCAACACGTCGCATAAAATGCATCAGTCAAAATTAAATCGTATTATTAGATTTATTATCACTAAGAGAAAGAATGAAGAGGTTCTGGGAGAAGGAAAGGAAAATGCAATCAACGAAGGTGCTACCCGTGGCCCTACAGAGGCCGTAACACAAGTAGAAGAAGAAGAAGAAATTGTGTTATTAATTTCCATATGACTGGCGCGAAACGTGTTCAATATGCTGTCTACCGTTTTCTTCAACAAGTTGAAATCGAGAAACAACATGTTCCACAACTGATCGAAGCGTTTCCTGGGTCATCTTCAGAACCTGTTGTGCAATGCGTGCCTTCAGTTCAGCTAAGTTTACAATCGGAACTGTGAACACAGCATCTTACAGATAGCCCCATAGCCAGAAATGACATGGATTAAGATCAGGTGATCAGGACGGCCAGGCTGTAGGGAAATGGCGGCTGATAACTCTAACATTTCCGTAATGCCGCTTCAGCAACCGCATAACTGAATTTGCATTGTATGGAGTCGCGCCATCTTGCATAAAAATGATCCAATCCACATATCTACGCTGTAAGAGAGCTGGAATGACGTGGTTGAGCAAAAGACACTCATAGCTGTTACCAGTGACGGTACAAGTAACAGGACCGGAAGCACCTGTGTCTTCGAAAAAATATGGGCCCATGATAAATGATTCCGCCACACAGTGACATTATCAGGATGAAGTGGTACTGGTTGATGTGCGTGTGGATTTTCCGTTGCCCATATTTGACAATTCTGTGTATTGACATATCCTTTAAGATGGAAGTGGGCTTCGTCTGTGTAGAAAATCTTCCACGGACAAACGTCGTCCACTTCCATGCGAGCAAGAAATTCTAAAGCAAAGGTCTCTCTTGCTGGCAGGTCAACAGGAAGCAACTCGTGCACATGGGTAATTTTGAATGGACAGCAAAAAGGATGTTTCGTAGGATTTTACGCACCGTGCTCACGGGTATGTCCAATATTTGGGCAATTCTCTGTGCACTACACGTTTGCACACCACCACTCGTCTCCCCCTGCTTTGTTGTGGCCACTGCTTCCACTGACGTCGAATCAATTCATTTCCTCCCTGTACCAGGTTGCACACCAAAAGAACCCGTCTTTTCGAATTTCCGAATAATTTTCTCCAGACCCACGGACATATGCCTTTTTTCAAATTCTTCAGTGTCCGGAACTTCTGCAGAGCGACGTGTGCACAGTCATCATTCTTGTAATACAGCTTTACAAGCAGAGCGCGATCCTGCATTGAGACAGTCATAGCGAACGCCGCAGACGTGAAAGGGGGAAAAGCTGTGTACCCGGAGCGTTTCCATTTACGTATTCTGACTCATACAGCACCATCTATTGACCAATTTTCACACTCTTTTTTTCTTCTGCCATACGTCCCCCCCCCCCCCCCCCCCCTCCTATAATATTCCGTTGCAATTTGACCTCATTCTGCCCAGTGGTGTTATTTCTACACCGTTTTGTAAGTTTAACTTTAATTATAATCACCCTGTACATATCCATTGTCGAAGAAACCTATCAGTGCACCATGTTGCAGTAGTCCCACACAAGTAGGTGATCTAGAGCCGTTATTGCAGCAGGGACCGGTGGCATCTTTGGATGGTTTAGACTAGATGTAACAACTAGACACACATTTAGAAAATGACGAAAAAATGTTCGGGTGTACACAAGCTCGCAGCACCTTTGCTGACATAGTGTCTGTTTTTAGTTATTATTAGAATCTCCACATCGACGTCTATACCTGTATAGTCCAACGATAGCACAATAATTTTTGCCAGATCTTTTGCAGACGAAACGTGAGTCCTGAGGAGTTTCAGCAATGTTTTCCTTTCTGTTTCAGCATGTTTGCGCAGGTTTTAAAGCCTCCCGGCAGTCAAACGATGGGACCATTCTAACCTCATACCAGTATATCTTTCACAGTAGCCAAAGTTCGTAGGTATATCAAAGCTTTTTGTGTTGCACGTGTACGAGGTGTTCAATCAAACCATGAAATGTCCTATCGGTCTCTTTGCGAGTAGAATCTGACTATATATGATCACACAGTGACTTCAAATACGGTTACTGGTATTTTATGATCAGACTTTTTCCCCGGGAGAATAGGAATATTTACCGCTGAAAGCAGTCGTGGAATCACCACCCATTAGGCACGTGTATAGAAGTGACGTCACTAAACGCGCAGTGTTCGAAGTTTACTCGCACGAAAAAATATTTCTTCCGCAACTTAACGCCTCACTCCTCCTGAGTAACTGTCTACGAATCTTATCCCTGTCTGCTTTTCTTGTGCATGGTGGACCGACCCACCTTTTGGTCTCTCACAGCCTCCACTGTTCGCCACTTCTTGTGCTCTGCCACAGCTGATGTCTAACAGTGAAGTCCTCCTGCTTAAATTGTACAGACTTATCACTTTGCTTTGTAGCATGCACCAGCAGCTCCTCTCGCTGATAGATTTAGCCATCCTCCCTGGTCCACCAGAACGAAATCTACTGCGCTCCTTCTAATGCTCATGATCAGTCCTTGGACTGTTTATGAAAGTATAGTATCTGAAGAATTATCAGTATTTCAGTGTACGATTTTAAATAGTACACCTGATTGTTTCATGAAATCACTATACACTTGTAAAGATTTTCCCCCTGCTCTGGGTGTATAATATCTCACGTGTGCTCTACCCTTTGACAGACTCAATTAAAACGGATACTGGGGTGAGTATTTCCTGTCAGAATCAAGATAACAGAGCATCAGATTTCTTTTTGTACTCTCAGGTGAATATTCGTCCAGAACTTCCACTCTATTGCGCTCGTCACAGTGAGCGATACGCGTAACATTATAGAACACACTAGTCAAAGGAGAATCATACATACGCAAAAAAATTGAAGGAGACCACTGTCGCATCGCTACCTGCATGTACGTCGTAACGTGTACAAATAACGTGCACAAACTTGTGTGTGTGCGCCGTGATCATTACTATTTTGTAAAATGATTAAAGCAGAATACACTCATGTTCCGAAAAAACACAACGCCTTGAATGACCAGAGATAGAACCTTCATATTCACGAGACATGTACGTTGGTATGCTCTGCAGAATGATTAGCATTTCAGTCACCTCGGTTCAGCGTATGTCGTGTGGCCTCGTAGGCGCAGGCTCTGCCATGGACTCTGGCAACTTTTTCCATGCCTGATGGCATCGACGCGTAGAAGGAGCGAATAGTGTCCTGTGATACAGACATCCATGTTGCATTCTATTGGTTCCAAAGTTCATTTGTGGTGCTTACCAGATTAGCCGTGTGGTTTAAGGCGCTACAGTCATGGACTGTGCGGCTGGTCCCGGCGGAGGTTCGAGTCCTCCCTCAGGCATGGGTGTGTGTGTGTTTGTCCTTAGGATAATTTAGGTTAAGTAGTGTGTAAGCTTAGGGACTGATGACCTTAGCAGTTAAGTTCCATAAGATTTCACACACATTTGAACTTTTTTTTTTTTTTTTTGGTGCTTAGCACTGGGGCACAGCGCTACATCCGTCGTTTCGCCACATCCCACACATTTTAGATTGGCAATTAGTCTGGTGATCTGGCGGGCCATGACAAGAGGCTGACATCCTGTGACACCAAAAAGGCACGTGTTGGTGCAGCAACATGTGGTCGTGCATTGTCTTGCTGAAAAATGGCGTCTGGGTGTTGTGCAGAAAGGGTATGGCTACGGGTCGCAGGATGCCATTCACACAGGTCACATGGTCACCGTGCCTGGACACGCACCAACTGTGATATGTAGTTGTACACGATACCACCCCACATCATAAAGCTTGGCGCTCTATGTCTTGTGCGAATACAGTAACTGTGAGGCCGCTCCCCATGTTTAGGCGAACCAAAATGCGGCCATCATTTTCAAACAAACAGAACCTGGATTCGTCCGAAAACACTATCTGATACCACTCCTATCGCCAGTGACGTCGTTCCATACACCACTGCCATCTAGCATATTCCTGCACATTCGTGAAAGGTAAGCGGAGAAGTGGATGACGCTCGCGTAACCCCAACCGTAATAAACGGCACCCCTGATAGTGTACGATGTGTTACATTGTTCCACAGTTGCGCCAGAGCCGAGGAGGACGTAGGTCCGTCCTGTGTCGCCTTTCGGATGAAGTGTCGACCTTCTCGGGGGGTCGCCTGGGTGCTGCGACCTGACACATTTCTCGCCGTGTTCTGCGGCCTTTTGAACCATTCTGCACACACCCGTTGTACTGCCGAAACACTTCGTCCCACACGAGCAGTAGTTTCCCTCGTGGGTGTATCACATTCTCTCGTGTCAATAATGCGCCCTCTTACAAACTCAGTGAATTGACGGTACGGTTCGCGCATACGTCTGCGAGGCATCTTGCACGTCTGCTCAACTCACATTGATCCATTACCTTCGGTTCATAGCGCAACGAGAGCTGCCGGCATAGTTTACCGGTAGGTTGTGTTGCGCCGCGATGTGGATGTCGACATTGAACCCGAGGGCCAACATGGTTCAAATGCAAATCATTTATGCAGAACATTCCAATGTTCATTTCCTGTGAATATGAAAGTTCTATCTCTAGTTACTCACGGTGTTGTGTTTTTTTCTGAACATGACTATAATTTCGTTGCAAGTTATTCTTTTGGTACCACATTCTTGCCTAGAAAATCAGTAGTACCATTGGCTTGGTAGACATTTCCCAGCAGACACAATGACCTCAGCATTAAGCTGGATAAGTCTGCTTTAGTCTGTAGCTGTGTCTCTTATGAGTGCTTATTGTGGTCCGCGTAGTCAAACTTTCATTCTAAGTACCCAAATGGTGGTCACGTGCTGTGGACTTTACGTAATCCGAGTTAACGGTAGGCCAGTAATTTTCAGCAAGTGATTTTATCATCCCCTTCCTTCTGAGAATTTCCACATACAGTATTCCTTGTTGATGCCTTTCGATGAGTAAGTGTGATGTATTAGTATGGTTTCTGGGTCCCGTGCTTGCCTGCACGTGATCGTGACTGACATGTTGTACTTGTTTGCTAGTTTCGATACAAAAGTTTTAATGTAGTATGTTGTTGACTCACACGTCTTCAAAATGGTTCAAATGGCTCTGAGCACTATGTGACTTAACTTCTGAGGTCATCAGTCGCCTAGAACTTAGAACTAATTAAACCTAACTAACCTAAGGACATCACACACATCCATGCCCGAGGCAGGATTCGAACCTGCGACCGTAGCGGTCGCTCGGTTCCAGACTGTCGCGCCCAGAACCGCACGGCCACTCCGGCCGGCACACGTCTTCTCACCTGCCGTTTGCTACTGGGACACCGGTTTGGTATGTAGATGGAGGTGAGTTGTGGTTGTGTTGGGAGGAGTGGGTGAGGGGAGAAAAGAGCCAAGGAGTGGGAGAGCAAGTTGAACAAGCATGGCTGATGGCTCGGAGGGAGGCAGCAGGTGTGTCAAATAGGAAAGAGTGCTCTCGTATGGTACAGCAGCTTGATTTATTTCAGTGCTGACGCGGACGATCGTATTTCTGGTACTGTTGCAGAGCAGAGCACATCCCTCGTAGCGCAGGTAACGTTTTCAGTTTCGCGGCCATGAAGGGCAGTTACCCAGTGCGTTTTAGGAGGACAGAACATGTATTGAGTCTTTCTCAAGTTCAGGTGATAGAATCACTAACTGTTAAACTGGAGGAATCTTACAAGGGAACACATCAACAGGTATCAGAAAAGTAGAGACAACGAAAACACATTGAGTGAATAATCCTAGAACAGAAAATGTGACAAAGAGCACTAAAATCCTCGAACATTAACTCGAGAAAAAATGACAGTTAGCTGCTAATAAAAGAGATAAAATAATAAAGTGAGTGGGATTGACGATAAATGGTGACCCATTATCTTACAGTTACCCGAGTGGTAGTTTATCGGTCGTAACACCGTCGTTAAATTAGCAGATGTGGTGCTGCGACTAGGGAATACGGTAATAAAATGGATTAAATAATTTCTCGTCGAATAAGCTGATTTTCATGTTCTTCTGAGGCTTCAGCACTCAGTAAATACTTGTACCAACAGGCCGCCTAGACAGTAGACCCATGTGGCCAGGTAACAGACCATACCTGCCACGAAAGTACGTCTTCCCTTCGAAGACGAGCTACGGAATGGGAGTGTCTGCTCTCTACAGGTCCTGTTCAGACTCTTAGAGCAACAGTCAACGGACGCGGTGGAACTAATTTTTATAACCAACCAAACTGGGCCCTTTTGCAGTAAGTTCTGAAGCAACAACTCTCTGACGTTACGTTACTAGGCCTTGGCGACCTTGTACCGCCAGTTTCATCTTTCAGTAGGATCCATGCACCTGAAAATATTCTTCTCCAAAAGGCTTCATTTTAATAAAAATCGCCATCTTAGCGATAGCCGGCCGCTGTGGTCGAGCGGTTCTAGGCCCTTCAGTCCGGAACCACGCGGATGCTGCGGTGGTAGGTTCGAATCCTGCCTCGGGCATGGATGTGTGTGATGTCCTTAGATTAGTCAGGTTTACGTAGTTCTAAGTCCAGGGAACTGATGGCACCATATGTTAAGTCCCATAGTGCTTAGAGCCATTTGACCAGTCTTGACGATAACTGAGGTGAAATAATTAATAGCCAATACATTTTTGATTGGATTTTCTCATTTTGAGAACACAGAAAGAGCGAACTGTTTTACTTGCTAAAAATATTCTAAGCCAAGATCGCATAAGTATTTCTTCACTTAAAACAACCGGATTCGACAAACTTTGCCGTCATCTTCAAGTCTTAAAAAATCTCTTTGTTTTTGAAAGTCTTCATTTTAAGTCGGACCTCACGTCTCCACATGACAACTTGGCGTGAAGTCCAACTTAAAATGGACACCTTGCATGGCAAAATAATTGTTAAGACCTGAAGATGACAACAAAGGCCGGTCGGAGTGGCCGAGCGGTTCTAGGCGCTACAGTCTGGAACCGCGCGACCACTACGGTCGCAGGTTCGAATCCTGCCTCGGGCATGGCTGTGTGTGATGTCCTTAGGTTAGTTAGGTTTAAGTAGTTACTAAGTTCTAGGGAACTGATGACCACAGCAGTTAAGTCCCATAGTGCTCAGAGCCATTTGAACCATTTGACAACAAAGTCTTTCGAAACCGGTTGCTTTAAATAAAGAAGTATGTATGTGATCTTGGCTTTAGAATGTTGTGGCAACACATTTTTGTATTAATTTTTAGCTTTGTTCATTGCTCCCGCTTCGTTTAACAAGATACATAAATATATATTTTCCACTTCTGTTCTGAAGCACTCTTCCTTCACAACAATGTAGCACTGCCACTACTTCTTGGGCGTTACTTTTGAAGCACAGCAGTGCAGCATTTGCAGAAGCCATAGTAAGCAGGCGATCGCGGGGTGTCGACATTCGAGTTACAGCAACAGGGCTGCTTGTGAGACATACCGGGCCTGGCGCCGCAATCCTGCCAGAGCAACAGCAAGATGGGATCTTACGGGATGGGACAGATATGTTGTCAGGAACAAGATTGGAAGTGGTACATCGGCACAAAACGTGAGCTGCTATCCTGTATAAATAACCGTCACTTTCCAGAAGATATATTCACAGCCACCAGACCTGCTACGACTTCTTGGACTTAGTGCCTCTTCATTGGTGGGCCACTTGCAGTAGCGGGCCGCTTCCAGGCTCACACCACCAGCAGCTCGCCTCCTGTGAGATGGCCGGGACAGCCGCTCTGCCTTCTACTCTGGTGCCGCAGCCGTGGTGCCACGCGCTGACACAGACGCGGGATTCCCCGCCTGGCGGCTGGCAACCTCTGCAAGTGTTCTAGCCGCAAGCGGCAGCGGCACGCCTAAAACTAGGTCGCGTGCTGTTAGCTAGCAAGCAGTTGTCAGCTTTATGGACCACACACCTCAGAGCCAACAGGCTGCGCGCTAGTCGGCACGGCAAGGCACCCGCATACTGCGTCGCGTGCCCAAAGGGGCATGGCCGGCGCAGCACGGCGTCAGGTTAGCCGCATGCCTTATAATAAAGTGGCTGACTTCTTAATATTATTTTACTGAGTTGTCACCAGCCTGCTCGTCGCCAGTACCCTCCACTACGACCCAACCCTGCACTGAAGTGACCCATTCACCCCCGAGTCGACTTCAGTAGGCAGCATTTCAAAAGCACTTTTAACTGCAGGCAGAGAAGTAGACTTGTGAAGCTACAGTAGCTCTCAGAAGTATTTTTCGGTTGCGGTGTTATGTTGCCGGTACTGTCTTCAGACAGTCACAACAGAGCATATAACTGTGTCACTCCATCAAGAGCTTACGTACCTAGTACACAAGCAGGCTCATAAAATAACAATGTAAGTAAATGTTCCTTTAGTTTAGAAGTATTTTGTAATTTGCTTTGGGGGTACGGTATTCGTTAACTATTGTTACTAAAGTATTCAGACAGTGTTTGTTCATTTGTAGAGATAACTACAAACAAGACAAAACACAAAGAATATACGGTTAATGTGAGACAAACTGTTTTGCATGCTTTAAAGAAGGGAAAATCTCAGTCTATCGTTGCTAGAGACTATGGCATATCGCAGCAACTAATCAGGGCATGGAGTCTACGGCAGAAACAGGAACGAAGTATCCAATAAGCCAGGGTGAGGTCGTCGTCGAGAAACAACAAGGAGGGAGGACAGAATTATTTCTAAGCAATCAGCCGCTGGCACAAGAAAATCAGCGCGCCAAGTTAGAGATGATTTGGGACAGCATAATGGACTGAACCTGTATGTCTCTAATGTTGGTTGGTTTGTTTAGGAGGCGGGGGGGGGGGGGGGGGGAGGGGCCAATCTGCTTGGTGCGTCTAATGAAAACGTTGCATAGCAAACAGGTGATTTAAATAGAATACGACCATCACTTAAACAACTCATAAATACAAAACACAGGAAGGCCAGAATACAGTTCGCAAAGAAACATCAAAGTTGGAATGCTACAGATTGGTCGAGGGTTTTATGGAGTTAAGAATGTAAATTTATTGTATTTTCTTCTGGTGATGTGCAGTACGTAAGTCGACGAATAAAGCAAAGGGACAAAAAGAGTACCAGGTACTGATCTTTAAGTACGGTGGTGGCAGCGTCATGGTTTGTGGATGTTTTTCTAGACGTTGGTTAGTCCTCTAGTTCAAATAGAAGGCAAAATGGGACGTTTTCTGTACCGTGCCATTTTAGAAAGGAATTTGGTCCCACATGGGAGAAAGAGTATGCCACTGAATTGGATATTTCGGCAAAATAATGGTTCAAGACACATCTCCGGCCATTTAAGAAAATCCACTTCAGATAAAAAAAATTAAACTTTCTGAGTGACCAAGCCAGAGCCCTGTTCTAAATCCAACTGAACACTTTTGGGATGCAGTGGATCGACTATTAAAATTCATCGTAGAAGCTACCAAAATAAGTATCAATTTGCTGCTGCCTTATTGGACGAATAGTCAAAACTCCCACTTGCGCTATTGCATAATCTTGTTGATTCAGTGTCAAATACATGTGTAGCTGTGATCAAAGCTCATGGGTATGCAACGAAATTCTGATTTGTTCTTCAGATTCCAAAATAGTTTTGTTTAATTCTTATACTGCTTTTGACCCAGAATAACTGTCATCTCTATTTCGATTTACTATAACTTTGTTTAAGCTAATTGTAGTTGTTACTACTAGCATTTTTTTCTATTAAACACTTATCTTTATGTAATTGTAAAAAATGCTTTCTACTAAATACGTTTGAACGCTGCTATCGATAAGGAGCCATCAGCTGTTCAGGGGTCAGCCCAGGTGAAACGGCAACAACTACGCTTCTGACATATTGCCTGTCGACTTTCGTCTCGGGGTCTTCGAACGACGTTTCTTTAATGATTTTCGCCACCACGAGTGGCTGACATTTTTAAAGATTCATCCTCCATTGCTGGTGGTGAATGTTTGACAATACCAGCCCCTCGTAGTCGCGAAACGTCAGAAAAATCGTAGGATAAATGTCGGCCAAAGATCCTGAGACAAAAATCAACTGGCAAACTATGTCAACAAGTGGCCACGATAGCCTCAGTAGTTTTGTAATAGCCCTTCTGTTGAGCATTCCAGCCTTAGTCTCTGGTATCGGTTGACAAACAGAACAAATTTACACGGAGGTAGCAGGTTCGTTGTCCTATACTCAGTAGTACCATGCATGCTACCACACACCACTCCTTGACGACAATAAACCCAACTCCAAATCAGATAAACTATACATTGTGATAGACGACGTTCAATTAAATTGCGTGTCCGAGAGAGAAACCACAACTGACTACATACCGAGACTTCAAGCGCATTAATTCATCTGAATTTACAACTGAGGCACAAGAAATAGTTTGTGGGACTATTTTATTCCGTTCTCAGACATAAACGAAAAACTTCATCTATTTAGTAATAAAATTACTCAACTATATGACAAACATGCTCCCTTAAAGCTCGCCAGAATAAGAAGGGAGCCTGCACTTCGTCTAACTGAAGAGCAGCTCATGAATCTCAGAGACGCTGCAAATCAGGTATACAAACTACGCCCCACACACGATAGTCGTACTGTTTACAAGCAGAAGCGGAACAGAGTCAATGAAGCCGGAGAAATGCAAAACTCAAGCCTGCCCATGCATTAACTGACGACAGAAGTAAACCAGCTGTCCTATGGAAAAACCTGCGTTGGCTCTGTACAGGCAAAGTAAAAGCCACAGCTGATCCAACTGTCACAACCGAAGAACGATACCGGTACTTCACATTATATACAATCACAATTGAACGATGAACGTAAGAGAGACTCATTAATTACTTCACTGGAAGTAAACAACTGTAGCCACGGAAAGGTCACGGCGTCTGGAACTGGTTATGAATGCCTGTGTTCGTTACATCTGTGACGTTAGACTTCTATCTATCTATCTATCGCTTGCGCCTTTGTCCCGCATTGTGCGCGGAGTTGGCGTGGTGAAATCTGATTTGGCATGTTAATTTGAAGGGGGGTCAGGATGCCCTTCCTGCCGCCACCCCGTACCCGCTGGGACAGAATCAGAGTACCCCATCTGTCTGTGTCGATTGTATATCATGGAAAAGTGTGGATGTGTTCCAAATGTCTCTGAATCTTGTAACTGAGGCGGGACGTGAAGACCAGTCCGGTATTCACCTAGAGGGATGTGGAAAACCGCCTAAAAACCATGTCCAGGCCGGCCGGCACACCGGCGGGCGGATTCGATCCGGGGCCGGCGCGCCTACCCGAGTCCAGGAAGCAGCGCATTAGCGCTTTCGGCTAACCTGGCGGGTACGTCTGTGACGTTCGACTCTTTGATCGTATTTCGCCATCATATGCACGGCTATCCTTGCTGTGTGCAGACAAGAGCAGAGGTTTCCATACCCTCTTATCAATGTACACTGTATCTCTCCTCGACCTTAACGCTCTTGTATGAACAACATGACGGAAACACCAGTTCCCACCAGAGCAAAATCCTTTCCGTCCCACTCCATCGTTCAGCCACTTTCTCGAAATAATTCTCAGTAGCATGAACTCTACTCTGGAATTACCTCCCACATTATATTAGCGAACTGAATGATATATCCAGCTTCACAAGACATAGTGACATATCTACCAAAGTAACAGTAATGCTTAACTTCGTCCCTGCATGTACTCGTTAATCTTATACATGTTTCTTTCCAACCAGATCTTCCTCATTTCCCAGTATTCTTAGCTGGTGCAGTCTCCTTAACTTTCCTTTCCCCACAAGTCGCTATATAAGAAAGAATCTACCTTGTACACCTATAAATTCCTTTTATATCTGTCACTATCATTATTGTTATTATTGTCATTATTATTACTATTATTATTTCCACTACTAGTGGCAGCAGCAGCAGCAGCAGCAGCAGCAGTAGTTGAGGTACTGCCAGTATTAACTTTATTAGTTTATAGTCAGTATCAATTACTCGCATTATCACTTCAGACACTAAGACGATTTTAGAACTATTTGTAATGTTACAGTTGTTGTTTCTTAGGTAACTATGATGTAAAAAAGGTACCATATGTATGAAATCCTGGTGCGATGTAAGAAAGGGCCTGATGACCCTAATCAGATCAGGTTAAACAGATAAATCAAAAATAAAAATGGAAAATAAAACTGAAATGAACCTTGAGTGAACAGATAGTAGTTTTACGCGTTTGTGGCTTACTTTACAAGGAAACTGGACAATTCGTGATACTACGGTTAAAGAACAAAAAAATTAATGTAATTCATAAGCGTATGTGTTTACAAGTATATGCGTTTACACGCTTACAGGTCTAGTTAAACAAGGATGGGACAAGTGTGACTATGAACGAACACATCTCAAAAGCCTTCTAGTGCTGCGTTCATAAACGTAAACCAATTTAGACACTCTTACACCGAACACAGAGCGTTATTTTGAAATGTCAATGGCTGATAAACCAGCGAATGCTGTACGCTTTTTTAACTATGAAAGAATTACTGTGCGTCGCATACCACACAAGCAAACATCTGTGCAGTTGCGGGAATGAGAAATGGTTGCAACAGCTGAAATGTTCATTAAATTATATTTCTCTGTTTCTTGGAAAACACTGACAAACAGCATCACCAGTAATATCTGTAATTTAACAATCCCAAGTGACACTGCTTTTATGAATCCCACATTTGAATCAGATTAACAAGTCACTCTCATAGATGACACGACGCATACGCGGAAGTAAAAGAGATAGAAAAATAACGCAACAAAAAATTTCGTTGCTGTGAATGTGCGTGGTTCAGATTTAAATCAAAATTGCGTGTAATTATAGCATTTTGTTTCCGTAGAGCTATTATGACTGCAAAATTTCGTGTATCGCTGTAGAGAAAATGCGTGATTCGTGGAATTTTTTCCAATAAAGGAAAATACGGGATGTTTCAGCAAATTACTCGAACGTTCAATAGTGCGTAATCACTCTGTTTTGCGCCATCCACAGTTACTCACGCAACGTTTAAATATAGCACACCGACGGCAGTTTAATGTGGGTATGGATTTTAAAATGCGCTGTTTGTTGGTCGGGAAGTATTATGTTACAGTTAATTAAGCGATACCGTTTACATCAGCACTTAACTTTTTCCATGATTTGCATAGAATGTGATTCACCATTTATTTACAGAGATCCAGCTCTGTGCTGTTATCGTGAAACTATGTGGTAATGACTCCACAAATGTTATTACCTTGTCAGTGGTATATCTCCAGAAGTAACTGGCGTCTTGCTGTGGGGCGGAGGGCATCGCCGTTGTAATACTGGTATCAGTTTTCTTGTAATTTATGAATGGTTATGCAGAGAATCGTGATGTTATGAGTGAAATACCAAACTAATCGCTCTGTAAGCACTAACAATCGAAAATTCTCACATTACTCTCAAATGTTCAGTAAGGACGGGACTATACAGTAAGATATTTCAGTTTTTAGAATGTTTTTCAGTTTCTTGCAAGGAAACTCGACACTGCAAATTTGTTGAAATAAAACAAAAGCTTATACAACCATAGCTCCAGCGTGCCGGTTTCTGTGGGACAGCAGCTCATTTTCGATTGTGAGGCAAGAAGAGACAGCCAGAGTTGCAGTTAGAATGGATGTTTATTTAGTCGGTGACAGGTTTCGCGCTACGCCCGTTCTCAAACCAACACATACACTCCTGGAAATGGAAAAAAGAACACATTGACACCGGTGTGTCAGACCCACCATACTTGCTCCGGACACTGCGAGAGGGCTGTACAAGCAATGATCACACGCCCGGCACAGCGGACACACCAGGAACCGCGGTGTTGGCCGTCGAATGGCGCTAGCTGCGCAGCATTTGTGCACCGCCGCCGTCAGTGTCAGCCAGTTTGCCGTGGCATACGGAGCTCCATCGCAGTCTTTAACACTGGTAGCATGCCGCGACAGCATGGACGTGAACCGTATGTGCAGTTGACGGACTTTGAGCGAGGGCGTATAGTGGGCATGCGGGAGGCCGGGTAGACGTACCGCCGAATTGCTCAACACGTGGGGCGTGAGGTCTCCACAATACATCGATGTTGTCGCCAGTGGTCGGCGGAAGGTGCACGTGCCCGTCGACCTGGGACCGGACCGCAGCGACGCACGGATGCACGCCAAGACCGTAGGATCCTACGCAGTGCCGTAGGGGACCGCACCGCCACTTCCCAGCAAATTAGGGACACTGTTGCTCCTGGGGTATCGGCGAGGACCATTCGCAACCGTCTCCATGAAGCTGGGCTACGGTCCCGCACACCGTTAGGCCGTCTTCCGCTCACGCCCCAACATCGTGCAGCCCGCCTCCAGTGGTGTCGCGACAGGCGTGAATGGAGGGACGAATGGAGACGTGTCGTCTTCAGCGATGAGAGTCGCTTCTGCCCTGGTGCCAATGATGGTCGTATGCGTGTTTGGTGCCGTGCAGGTGAGCGCCACAATCAGGACTGCATACGACCGAGGCACACAGAGCCAACACCCGGCATCATGGTGTGGGGAGCGATCTCCTACACTGGCCGTACACCACTGGTGATCGTCGAGGGGACACTGAATAGTGCACGGTACATCCAAACCGTCATCGAACCCATCGTTCTACCATTCCTAGACCGGCAAGGGAACTTGCTGTTCCAACAGGACAATGCACGTCCGCATGTATCCCGTGCCACCCAACGTGCTCTAGAAGGTGTAAGTCAACTACCCTGGCCAGCAAGATCTCCGGATCTGTCCCCCATTGAGCATGTTTGGGACTGGATGAAGCGTCGTCTCACGCGGTCTGCACGTCCAGCACGAACGCTGGTCCAACTGTGGCGCCAGATGGAAATGGCATGGCAAGCCGTTCCACAGGACTACATCCAGCATCTCTACGATCGTCTCCATGGGAGAATAGCAGCCTGCATTGCTGCGAAAGGTGGATATACACTGTACTAGTGCCGACATTGTGCATGCTCTGTTGCCTGTGTCTATGTGCCTGTGGTTCTGTCAGTGTGATCATGTGATGTATCTGACCCCAGGAATGTGTCAATAAAGTTTCCCCGTCCTGGGACAATGAATTCACGGTGTTCTTATTTCAATTTCCCGGAGTGTATTTGTGCAGTAAAATCTCCGTGCAAAGTGGCAGTGAGTAAAGTCAGTAAGTATGTGTATGGTTTGAAAATTAGTTGGGACCATATACGTATGTACCCACTTTATTAACTGCTATTTTGAACGGACATTTTAGTGTGTAAACAGTGGATGGTTTAGAGAAGTGTGTAGCCCGAAACCGCTCACCGACTAAATAAACATCCATTTTAGTTGCAACTTGTGACGGTGCAAATCCCCGTTACTAGATGAATAGGTCTGGTATGCAGGGATTGCTTTGTGGAGAGCGAGTGCGCGACATGGTGAGCGATTCGCGGAAGCGCGTGGCGCGCCCGCCCCAGATTTGCAACGGCCGGCGGGATGGACTCCGGCCATGTGGCCCGCAGCTTGGGGCATTGTTTGGTTTTTCGCGCACTACGCGAAGTGCCGTAGTCATATGTTAAGATTCATAAATAATTAAGCCCGTAAAGAGCAATAAATAAAGTTTGAGGGAAAATCGTTTATGAAATTCAATAGAAAATTCATTACGTAAATAACGGCACTATATAATATTTTGGGTGGCGTCACACGTATTTGAAACTAGTTAAGTTATACTATACACTTAACTTGCAATAGTTTTCATTGTTTGCAAATTATTATTAACATTTATCGCCCATAGCTAATTAATTATTATAGATATGAAGATTTTGAGCAGCGCAATGTGTAGATCGCTATAGATTACGTTTAAAACGGTGCTTTATGCAGTTCTATGTCAAAAGTTTGCAGCACAGATGTAAACAAACAAATTTTCGCTAAGTGGAGAAATTTTGCATAAACTAAAACTTGATTTACGGGCGATAGAATAATCCTAGAAATTAATGTAAAATAGTATATAACATGTACTTTTTAGCGCGGTTAATTGGTGTATTTATTTTTGTCGAGGGATGCATGTATCAAAATTTGTAACCTTCACTGGTGAGATTCATACTTGCATAACCAGGGGGGTTGAGATCCGAGCCTATATAAGCGAGCGGCCATCTTTTCCAGGGGTCAGTCATTGGTCAGTCGTTTTGGAGGGTGGGTGGCGAGCGAGCCCCACTTGAGGGTGGACCATGTGGTCGTTTGAGAATTTTTTTTTCGCGCCGATTTATTTCGACAAAGAGTATTGTTTAATAGTGCAAGTGTGCAAGCATATACACTCCTGGAAATTGAAATAAGAACACCGTGAATTCATTGTCCCAGGAAGGGGAAACTTTATTGACACATTCCTGGGGTCAGATACATCACATGATCACACTGACAGAACCACAGGCACATAGACACAGGCAACAGAGCATGCACAATGTCGGCACTAGTACAGTGTATATCCACCTTTCGCAGCAATGCAGGCTGCTGTTCTCCCATGGAGACGATCGTAGAGATGCTGGATGTAGTCCTGTGGAACGGCTTGCCATGCCATTTCCACCTGGCGCCTCAGTTGGAACAGCGTTCGTGCTGGACGTGCAGACCGCGTGAGACGACGCTTCATCCAGTCTCAAACATGCTCAATGGGGGACAGATCCGGAGATCTTGCTGGCCAGGGTAGTTGACTTACACCTTCTAGAGCACGTTGGGTGGCACGGGATGCATGCGGACGTGCATTGTCCTGTTGGAACAGCAAGTTCCCTTGCCGGTCTAGGAATGGTAGAACGATGGGTTCGATGACGGTTTGGATGTACCGTGCACTATTCAGTGTCCCCTCGACGATCACCAGTGGTGTACGGCCAGTGTAGGAGATCGCTCCCCACACCATGATGCCGGGTGTTGGCCCTGTGTGCCTCGGTCGTATGCAGTCCTGATTGTGGCGCTCACCTGCACGGCGCCAAACACGCATACGACCATCATTGGCACCAAGGCAGAAGCGACTCTCATCGCTGAAGACGACACGTCTCCATTCGTCCCTCCATTCACGCCTGTCAGGACACCACTGGAGGCGAGCTGCACGATGTTGGGGCGTGAGCGGAAGACGGCCTAACGGTGTGCGGGACCGTAGCCCAGCTTCATGGAGACGGTTGCGAATGGTCCTCGCCGATACCCCAGGAGCAATAGTGTCCCTAATTTGCTGGGAAGTGGCGGTGCGGTCCCCTACGGCACTGCGTAGGATCCTACGGTCTTGGCGTGCATCCGTGCGTCGCTGCGGTCCGGTCCCAGGTCGACGGGCACGTGCACCTTCCGCCGACCACTGGCGACAACATCGATGTACTGTGGAGACCTCACGCCCCACGTGTTGAGCAATTCGGCGGTACGTCCACCCGGCCTCCCGCATGCCCACTATACGCCCTCGCTCAAAGTCCGTCAACTGCACATGCGGTTCACGTCCACGCTGTCGCGGCATGCTACCAGTGTTAAAGACTGCGATGGAGCTCCTTATGCCACGGCAAACTGGCTGACACTGACGGCGGCGGTGCACAAATGCTGCGCAGCTAGCGCCATTCGACGGCCAACACCGCGGTTCCTGGTGTGTCCGCTGTGCCGTGCGTGTGATCATTGCTTGTACAGCCCTTTCGCAGTGTCTGGAGCAAGTATGGTGGGTCTGACACACCGGTGTCAATGTGTTCTTTTTTCCATTTCCAGGAGTGTATTTGGTGAACTGGAAGAGCTACGATTTTTTGTGTGAGTGCGAATTACGAGGTACACATCGGAGTAAGTGAAGATGTGGCGATCTGTGATTTCGCGCCAAAACTGCTAGAACAAAGAGGACAGTGGGACTTGTGGCTCTGTTCGTATTGATTGAGTAATTTTCGTTTATAGCAGCTTACATTACTGCTATTGGGGACCCGGAGTCAAATTATTATTAAAGTAAAACTGTAAACCGTCTCGCCAGTGCTAATTTCATTGTGTAAAAGAAAAGGACAACGCCAATAAATAATGATTGAACTGTGCCATGAAAAACTGATTTTGGTATAATAATCGCCTAATTTTTGTTCCCTAGCATAAACTGTACTCATCTCTGAGTGAATAATTAATTGAACTAATACGCGGGTGTAGAACTGTGTACTAATGCACCAAGTGTGAACATCATCCCCTGAGACTTACGTGAGAGCCAAAATTTGCAATAACGTTTTTTAAGCAACATTTATATATGCACGTACGTGTGAACTCTTCAACCGCACTTCATTATTTTTCCGCCCCGTCGCAAACTCTAGCTGTCGCTTTTTGCATCACAAACTTTCATACGACCAAAAAAGTAAGTCGCTCCATTCTATTAATGAGTATCGAAACGGACACCTTTTCTACTTTTTGCATACTCCAGAATGCATTGTTGAGATCATAGGTGGGCGATTCTACAGTCAAATGTGGATCAGATTCACAACAGACTTCCTGTTTACGTAAAGTAGGCCACCATTTACGACGGGGGGCTCAATAATTGATGCAACACATTGCTTTTTGTGAAAGCAGTTTGGTTTTAGTTAGGATTCCAGTACACCATATCATTTCCCAGTCTCCAAAACCGTATTTTTCAACATAATCCCCGGTCAATGTAACTGCATGGCGCCACCTTACTGAGAGTGCGTGTGTGCCCGCGTGGTATCACTGTACTGGTAGACGTTGGAGCCAGCGTCTTTCAGCATCAATAATCTCCCCATCACCCACGTACTGCTTCCCGTGGAATGCATCCTCCATTGAGCCAAACAGATGGGAGTCAGAAGATGCGAGATCCAGGCTGTAGGGTGGATGAGGGAGAACAGTCCAAAGGAGTTTTATTAGCTGCTCTCGCATGAGCAGACTTGTGTGAGGCCTTGCGTTGTCACAGAGAAGGAGATGACCGTTTGAATTTTTATGGCGACGAGCACACAGCAGGTGTCGCAGCTGTGTGCGGCCGTCCTGGAGATCAGACATCTACATCTACATGATTACTCTGCAATTCACATTTAAGTGCTTGGCAGAGGGTTCATCGAACCACAATCATACTATCTTCCTACCATTCCACTCCCGAACAGCGCGCGGGAAAAACGAACGCCTAAACCTTTCTGTTCGAGCTCTGATTTCTCTTATTTTATTTTGATTATCATTCCTACCTATGTAGGTTGGGCTCAACAAAATATTTTCGCATTCGGAAGAGAAAGTTGGTGACAAAAATTTCGTAAACAGATCTCGCCGCGACGAAAAACGTCTTTGCTTTAATGACTTCCTTCCCAACTCGCGTATCATATCTGCCACACTCTCTCCCCTATTACGTGATAAAACAAAACGAGCTGCCCTTTTTTGCACCAATTCGATGTCCTCCGTCAATCCCACCTGGTAAGGATCTCACACCGCGCATCAGATTGGAGCGACCTCGTTTCGATGATGTAGACGCCTCGTCCAACGACTCGCCGTGCTTTTGTTCACTGCTGGGTCTCCGAATACATTCTGCAACGGCCTACAAATATCTGCGATGCTTCGATTTTCCGCCAAAAGAAACTCTGCTAGGAACACACCTCCGTTACAGACGCCATTTTGAACGCTGTGTATAGCGCCGTCACCCAATGGAACTTAAGAAACCATAGGTGCTTAAGCGGTAATATTCCACGATGCCCCACAGCAAATTTCGCATTTCTTCAGCCGAAATTGGTCGAGAAAAATATATTTGTTGCTTTACTTATTGAACGCCTCTCATAGAATTTAGAGCTTTCGCTTTCTACTTTGCGTAGAATTATAGCTAACATCAACACTTTAAGCTTATTTTAAATTATTGTTGTTGTCTGGTTTTATGCAGCTCCCTACCCTAGACTGTCCTGTGCAAACCTCTTCATCACCGCAAAGCTACTGCAAACTACATCCATTCGAAGCAGCTTACTGTATTCAACCCTTGGTCTCCCTCTATAATTCTTACCCCCATACTTTCTTCCACTACGAAATTGACAGTTGGTTGACACCTCAGGATCTGTCCTAACAACCGGTTTCTTTCAACCAAGTTCCCCCATAATTTTCTTTTTGCCCAATTCAGTTCAGTAACTCTTCATCAATTATTTGATTTACCCATTTAATCTTGAACATTCTTCTGTACCACCACATTTCAGAAGTTTCTGTTCTCCTCTGCTCAGAATTGCTTATCGCATACAGACTGAGTCACTAACTACTGCCACCTTGAATAACTCCGAAAGTATGAGAGTACCTGAAAAGTTTGTGGGATAAATGTTGCATGTGACTACGGGATCCGTAATAGACGTTGGTTTTTCTTTGCTAGGTGGGGTCGCGTTAGCGATATAAAGGTGAATTTTTTTAAATGGGATGCTATAGTTTGTTACTGATTTTCTGATAGCGGCTATCGAGACAAATCCAATGATAGGTAACAGTAAGGTCTTTGAAGGTCAATGAAGGTCACAAAGGTGGCATCAACGCCCATTTACAGAAGGTGTTCGAAGTGATGACCACTGGTATCAATGCAGTGCTGCAATCTTCTTATTATGGATTGAGTAGTATTGCTTATCACATCGGCACTTATCGAAGCACATGCTCTGACAGTTCTCTCTCGCGTATCTTCAGGTGTAGTTGGAATGTCTTTATAAACAACGTCTTTTACGAATCCCAAAAAGAAAAAATCCAGAGACCTCAAGTCTGGCGAACGAGCCGGCCACGACTCATCTCCTCCGCGTCCAATCCAACGAATTGGGAATTGTCTCTGCAACTCATTTCTAGCCATCAGCGAAAAATCTGTCGGACACCCATTGTGTTGATACCACATTCTGTTCCTTATTACTAAAAGGTATATCTTCCAATACCAAACCTAAATGTTTCTTGCAGAAATACGGTGTACTTCCTTCCTACCATTAAGATTTCCTTCGATGAAATAGAGCCCTATAATTCTGTCCTCCACAATCCCACGCCCTAGCACCGGCCGCGGTGGCCGTGCGGTTCTAGGCGCTCCAGTCCGGAGCCGCGCTGCTGCTACGGTCGCAGGTTCGAATCCTGCCTCGGGCTTTGGTGTGTGTGTGATGTACTTAGGTTAGTTAGGTTTAAGTAGTTCTAAGTTCTAGGGGACTGATGAACACAGCAGTTGAGTCCCATAGTGCTCAGAACCATTTGAACCCACGCCCTACATTCACCGACCACGGTTTTTGGCGTGCAACTTGCGCAGTAAACATGGATTTTCTGTTGCCCAGCAATGCATGTTATCAAATTAACATTTCCGTGGTTCGTGAATGTAGCCTCGTCAGTAAATAAAATCAAATTGATAAATGTGTCATCCGTCTGAATTCGAAGATAGGCCCATTAGCAGAATTCAGTTTGACGCATACAATCCGTACCAGTTAATTCTTGATAACGATGACATTTATGACGATGCAGAGCACTAACAGCACTACCCTATCTCATGCCGGATTCTCTTGCGATTTGACGCGAACTGACACTGGGATCTCGAACCACAGTCGCAAGAGTACCAATTTCCGTTTCCTCGTTAGTAACTTTCCTTTGCTGGATATGATGCCTTTGTGTTTAAGATCCAGATGTTCTCGATTTATGATATACGTAATTACATGTATGATGTGTAGGGTGAGTACGTTAAAGATATCTTTCAGCGTAAAAGTCTCTAGCTCTCAATGAATTTTGTTGGCATTCTCCGTAAATGAGAAGCAGACCAACTTGTCCTTTGAAGGAATACATCATTCACATTTGTTTGATTCGACGATACTGGTCTTGCCGTTCCTATTAGTCTTGTATTGGGAAACCGTTGAATGGTGTTTGCACGTCAATGGCACGTTAGATGGATACACCGTATTCGGCGGAATTTACTTTTTGCATAATACACGAGAGAGAATTGTCAAAGCATGTGCTTCGATAAGTTCCGAAGTACTAAGGAATACCACTCAATCCATGACAAGAAGAGCGCAGCACTGTATTGATACCAACGGTCATTTACTTTTTGCTTAATACACGAGAGAGAATTGTCAGAGCATGTGCTTCGATAAGTTCCGAAGTACTAAGGAATACCACTCAATCCATCACAAGAAGAGTGCAGCACTGTATTGATACCAACGGTCATCACTTCGAAGACCTTCTGTAGATGGACGTTCATGCCATCTTTTTGACATTCGTCGGCCTTCAAAGACCTTACTGTTACACATCATTGGATTCGTCTCGGTAGCCGCTATCAGAAAATAAGTATCAGACAATAGCATCCCATTTAAAAATCAAAGTTGACCTTCATATCTCTGACGCGACCCCACCTAGCAACAAAAAACCAACTTCATGTTATGGCCCCCGTTGTCCCATGCAACATTTGTCCCACAAACGTTTCAGCTACTATCACACTTTCGGAATTATGCTATGTGGCAATAATTAGTTAATCACCCTGTATGTTTCGTATCCGTACAAGGCTAAGCCCAGAGAAATATCTTCAGAAAAATTTCCGAACACTTTAATCTAAATTCGATTTTAAGAAAGGCCTCCTTTTCAGACTTTCCTTGCTATTATCAGTCCGCATTTTATATATTATGCCTACATTGTCTATCGTCTTTTATTTTTCTCCAGAAACGGCAAAAATCTTCGACAGATTTTAATGTGCCAATGCCTACTGTATTTTTACATTAATGTTGCGTATTTCCTTCGTGATGAAGTAAGAGCCGGCCCGCAACTATCCGACTGTGCGTTATCACCCTTTCACTCGGTTCTTTTGGAGAGATTAGTAGCGGATACTTTTAATTAAAGTGCAGCTATTCACGGAGGTCCAGTGTGGACTGTAATTACGGCGAAACGTGGTAGATACACTAATACGTTAATGCGGAACCGATAAACACTGGAAAAACATTGGTTCCAATCTGACACTGTAGATTATCTGAATGACGCTGTGACATCCACGCTTTTATTTGACAAACCGTAACAGTGAGTAAAGAGTATGGCTATCGAGAGGAAATAGCGTCCGCTGTTACTGAAACTGTTTTATATGAACGCCTGCAATTATAGTGCATTATTGAAAGAGTATCGCTGACTGTAAGTTCTGAGAAGAGGCCCAATGTCAAATGATTTAAGAAAGATGATAATGAATTCGAAAAGCCAGTGAGCTTGGTCCAACACGAGGAAGAGGAAAGCGTGCTACCCCTGTGGACGCTGTTGATGAAGCTGTTGTTTCTGTAACTGACCATGCAGCACGAGCCCAGGCTTGTGCTAGCGCTCGTGCAGTGTAAGAACATTGTCCGTCCCATGGTCAACAGTACGGGAATCATTAGGTCTAGATTACGCCGGTATCCGTACAAGAGTCACGCAATGCACCAATGAAACCTCATGATCAGCAGCAACGATCTGAATTTGCTCTTCGTTTCCTGGTACGGATCGAAGTTGATGACATGTGGCCGGGCAATATTCTGCGGAGTGATGAGACACATTTTACGGTACAAAGTGCAGTGAATACACAGAACTGGAGAATTTTGGGTACTGTTAAGCCGCGTTTGTCCACGAGGAGCCACTGCACTCGCCGTATGTGACTGAGTGGTGTTGATTCACAAGCACCTTCATTCTCGGTCCGTTCTTCTTCGAAGAGAAAACACGCAGACGGTCTCTCAGATGTCTGTACGTTATCGAGACCTCCTCGTACACCATGTGATTTCTGGTTTGAAAGAACACAACTGTGTGGAAACGACCGTTTTCGTTAAAGATGGGGCAACACTCCATGTCGCTCGCCCAGTGAAAGATCTGCTTGATGCAACCTTCCACGAAAGCGTTGTCTCCGAAGGCTTAGGAGATGCATAGCCTGCAAGATCACGTGACCTCAATCAAATGGTTCAAATGGCTCTGAGCACTATGGGACTTAACATCTTAGGTCATCAGTCCCCTAGAACTTAGAACTACTTAAACCTAACTAACCTAAGGACATCACACAACACCCAGCCATCACGAGGCAGAGAAAATCCCTGACCCCGCCGGGAATCGAACCCGGGAACCCGGGCGTGGGAAGCGAGAACGCTACCGCACGACCACGAGATGCGGGCTTGACCTCAATCCATGTGACGTTTAGGTCTGGGGGCATCTGAAAGAACGCGTTTACCAGGGACATGTTCGGTCCCTACCTGATCTGAAAGCCAATGTACAGAAATATGTTGCTCAGATTCCACTGGAACTGCTGTGAGCAAATGTTGTGCACTTAGTTTTGCGCATGCAGCACCCCGTTGACATACCTGGTGCTCGCAATGAGTAACGATTGTGTAAGCAACGGTTAACGATAAAATCAGCTTTATGCCTTTTCGCCTGTTCGACATATTCTACCCACGACCCTTTCCTAATTCATTACACATGGAAACATTTATATACATCTTTCTTTCATTCACATGCCCAGATTTGTACTTGGCGGCTAAAACTGGAGCTAATTTTTTTCCAGCGTAAATCGCTTCCGCATTAATACACTAGAATTCTATCAAGTTTCGCTGCCATACGGTAATTACAGCCAGCACTGCACTCCTGTGAGTAGGTACACTTTACCAACCCCCCCCCCCCCCCAGTCGTATAATCGTAACTAACTACCTCGGTCGTAGTCTCACACATGTTACATTTGTAACATTTTGGACGAGTTATTGCCCGTTTTGTCCATGCATTCAGCTGGAAGTTCAAAACCAATGATCACCAATTAAACACAAATAAAACAAACAGCATGTTTTTTTAGCTTAAATGGGGAAGATAATACTGTCAAAGAAAAACTGGACAGAAAATAAACAGACTTCGTAACAAACACAAAAGTTGATCGTTAGCTGCAATGAACACACAAAGAGGTTAGCGATGAGGATGTCGTCAACACGTTACGGCAGTAGACTACTAGCAATAGTGTGTGACAGGCAGAGCTAAATCTTTAGCAATAGGATTAGTTTTTGGGATAAACATAATTAATAAAGCACATAGAAGCACAAGAGCGCGCATTTAGAATAACGTCCGTAATTATCGGCCTGAGGATGCAGAAGGCATTGGAAACCACTGCATTAAAGATACATAATATGTAAGCCACAGAACATATGGTCTGTAATTGAAAACCGTTATCATTGTATCCCCATTGACGAAAGAGTTCGGATTAACCTCTCATTCGGATCTGCGGGAGGAGACTGTCATGGCGGACGTGACCACGAGAAAAAGATTGACTATCAAATGGTTCAAATGGCTCTGAGCACTATGGGACTTAACTTCTGAGGTCATCAGTCGCCTAGAACTTAGAACTACTTAAACCTAACAAACCTAAGGACATCACACACACCCATGCCCGAAGCAGGATTCGAACCTGCGACCGCAGCGGTCACGCGGTTCCAGACTGAAGCGCCTAGAACCGCACGGCCACAGCGGCCGGCGATTGAATATCCAACGAAAGTGTCGAATGTCAGAAATCTGATTGTGGGAGGGAAGCTGGACATCTGAAAGGGGAAATGCAAATGTCTGTCTAGGTGTGTTGGGGACAGTGAAGTGAAATGAAAAAGCTTGGGCAAACATACGTAATGAGGTTCCGGGGAAGAAAAACAAGTACAGGAAACCCAGAAGAGTAAAGATCAGGACACAAGAAATAGAAACAGCAATTAAAGACAAAAATGAAGCTTTAGAGGTCTACATAAATAATCCCACAAATGAAAACTATAATGAATATAAAGAGAAAAAATGACAAACACACAACTCGGAACGTTCACGCAGTAGGTTTTATTATCAATGTAGAGCATGTTTTACATGGCAGTCCAACGGTCGCTTATAAAGTGATGGAAACACTCAGTAGACAAGTAAGGATCATTTAAGAGTCAATTATACACGAGAGAAAAAATGGATAACTCATTATAAAAAGTTATGGTAAGATGACACCGTAATTCAGAGATTAACCAGAACTAAATGAGCCAATAGGCATGACAATATTGATATCAGAGAACTAACGGAAGGTCTAAAATCTACAAAGAATGGGAATGCCCCTTGTTTAGGTGATATTAATATGAAACTGTGGGAATATGGATGGTTATTCCTGCATCTAGGACTTCTTCCCATCTGTAATAAATGTTGGGGAAATAAGGAAGGTACCAAAAGACTGATTAAACGCTAGAGTAATATCTATCTTTAAAAATGATTATAATGACTAAAGAGATTACCAGAAGTACAGTCTTCTTGATTCAGTCTAAAATTATATGCCAAAATTCAGAGCGCGAGACAAAAACATACCATGAAAAAACTAATTCAGGTTTTAGAAAGGGGCGGTCAACTATTGACAGTCTTTCTACGTTATGGCAAGCTACAGAAAAGAAATGAAAGTTCAACAGGAAAGCCAATCTTACTTTTACAGTTCTGAAAAGGCATCTGGTAATTTGAAAAGAGAAATGCTATGAAATATAATGACTGAACAAGGTTATTCGCTTCATCGTATAAATGCTATTTTTAGATCGTGTGACTAGAATAATTGTAATCACGTATGCGGATGACCTAACAAAGCCGGCCGCGGTGGTCTAGCGGTTCTAGGCGCTCAGTCCGGAACCGTGCGACTGCTGCGGTCGCAGGTTCGCATCCTGCCTCGGGCATGGATGTGTGTGATGTCCTTAGGTTATTTAGGTTTAAGTAGTTCTAAGTTCTAGGGGACTGATGACCATAGGTGTTAAGTCCTATAGTGCTCAGAGCCATTTGAACCATTTTTTTGACCTAACAAATGGTTCAAATGGCTCTGAGCACTATGGGACTTAACATCTGAGATAATCAGTCCCCTAGAACTTAGAACTACTTAAACCTAACTAACCTAAGGACATCACACACATCCATGCCCGAGACAGGATTCGAACATGCGACCGTAACAGTCGCGCGGTTCCGAAGTAAAGCGCCTAGAACCGCACGGCCACCACAGCCGGCTAGATGACCTAACACTGATTACAGATAATGAAGATGACCTTCGGATGAGAGTTCGTAAGTTGCAACAGAAAGCTTCCAAATGCAACCTAAAATTATGTGTAGATGAAACGAATGTGATGGCATTTCAGGACATACAAGTAGTAAGATCAAAAGTAGTCTAGAAAAATAAAACTTCTGAGAAAACTAAACATCTTAAATATCTAGGATGCTATTTCAATTACGAGTACAACAATGATGCGATCCAAAAATTAAGCATATTTGCTTCCGAATGTGAAACGATTGTAAAAGTTTGCAGAATAAACCCAGTAAAGAAAGACATCTGAAATTTTCTAAGCCATAGCAGTAGCATCGTTTAATTATACATATGAAGCACGAATAGCAAAAGGCCGCCAAGAAAGTGGGATATAGGCTCACAAAATGAGGTTTCTAAAGACAGTGGAAGGATGTGCAAGGTAAGATCACAAAAGAAATGAACAAGGAAGATTTAGGTACAAGCACTCTAAAAGGAAAAAAAAAGTTAAGAGAATAGGAGAAACTGGAAGGAACATGTAAATCGTATGGGTGTAGAAAGACTCCTGGTAAAGACTCTCAAGCACAAATGCACTGCAAGAAGAAATGTAGGAAGACCGTACAAGAGAGTTTTCCTAATATTAGGTTGGTGCACAAGTTCGTAGCATTTTTCTTTTACATGTTTATTCATCGATTATCGTTTTTTATTTGCAGATTCAGTAGTGCTGTTTAAATGTACATATTGCTATTTTGTCATTTGGATGTAGTGAGTGGAACTGTGGACGCTAGAAAATGAAGTGGCAAGTAGAGATATCGGAACATCTCCGACATATTCTTCTGTTTGAGTTCGGTAAAAGGAGTGACACCGGCGGAGGCAGGGAGAAACATTTGCGCCGGGTACGGGACAATGCCATTAGACAGAGCACGGCAAGAAAATAGTTTTCTCGTTTTAAGGACAATCATCCTGACATTAGTGTCTCTCCATGTTCGGGAAGAACTTCTGGGTTTGATGAAGATATTTTAAACACAATAACGTACAATTATTCGTGTAACTGTACCCGAGAACTAGCAGATGCGATGAACTTGATCATTGCACCACTGAGCGACATTTGCAAGCAAATAGGAAGGTTCAAAAATCGGGTGAGGAAGTACCTCATGCTCTAAGTCAAAATCCCAAAAATCAGGGGGTGGCTTGCTCGTGAAGTGCCTCGTGAACAACAACGATAATTCCTGTCCTGTTACTGGTGAGGAGAAATGGTGTCTTTATGCTAACATAAGGAAAAGAAAGAAATGGTTGAGCCCTAACAATGCAGCAACTCCTAGTAGAAACACATGCCCGTATCCACGAAAGATAACGTTATGCATCTGGCGGAACAGCGCCGGAGTGGTGTACTCCAAATTGCTTCCCCGAGCTGTAACCATCACTGCTGACACTTAGTGTCAAGAACTGTGATCTCTTGCAGACGCAGTCGAAGAACAAGTAGGAAAGTGCGTGAGGTGGTGATACTTCGCCATTAAGTCCGCCCGCATTCTGCTAGACTCACAGAAAGCGCTATGCAGCAATTGGGTTGGGAAGTCATTCTGTCCACCCAGTTTTGCACTTTTTCCGCTCTCTATCGAATAACCTTCAACGAACTTCCTTTCTGGATTAAAATGGCCCTGAACGTGGCTCGACGAATTCCTCGCCTCAAAACCATGTGATTCCTAGAGTCGCTCAATAGAAAAGTGACCCCGGCGTTGGAAGATTGTTGTGAATAGTGAAGGAGAATATATCATTGATGACTAAAGTCTTTGTTATGTGTATCCGATGTATTTATTAAAGTTACGGAAAAATACCACGAACTTATGCATCAACCTAATATATGAATTAAGGAAGAAGATCAAGAGTCGAATACCTCTGGCGACCACAAGTTGCAAAATTCGGCCTACCTCCCCATTAAGACGTACGGTTCCGAGATGTCGCGACCTGCGCTGACATATGGAGAGGAGGTCGTGCACAGAGCTACGGCATGTTTGTGTGCCGGCACAGCATGGGGCGGCAGCAGTGCACGTCGCCCACCGCCCAACGCCCACCTCACTCCGCCGCCTATCGATCAACACGAGCGGCGAAACAAAGCGGACACATGCCGCGCCGCCCACGCATCCACACCCATACACACACACACACACACACACACACACACACACACACAAACCAAATTGCGGCCCCCACACACTGCTGACCTGAACGCGGTCCAGTACTCCGACTTCGACACCTACTGAACTTCCACAGTGTGGGACTCGTTCCACTGATAAACTACGGGACCCCTGATCGTACTCCCGCGTCCGGCAATCCTGATTTAGGTTTTCCGTGATTTCCCTAAATCGCTCCAGGCAAATGCCGGGATGGTTCCTTTGAAAGGGCACGGCCGACTTCCTTCCCCGTCCTTCCCTAATCCCATGAGACCGATGACCTCGCTGTCTGGTCTCCTTCCCCCAAACAACCAACCAACCAACCTGCTTGTACAGTCGTGGACAAAACGTGCGAGACCCCTCGCCTTTTCGTTATGCTCATCCGCACATCTTTAAAGTATGCTACACAGCATAACAGGCAAAGCAACGAAGTGCTACCAACATGGACAGGCGTGAAATTGACGAACTATCCAAACTTTGTCAGACTGTTTTCAATCATATGTAAGACTATACGAGAGTTCGAACTTAGATAGTGGCAACTATTTATTCACAACCGATACAAAAGAGTTACATGTTTGCACCTGTTACTGTCCTTAAAAGTAGTCACCAGCGTTGTGTAGAACCCGTTGCCGTTAATCGCTAATAACAGTATTTTGTTATTTCGATATACATCCCAAATGATTATCACATAAGCGGAGACACAAAGGTAGAAAATTCGTGTTTTAGAGTCCAGAAAGCTCTATGCAACAGAAACTGCAGATCATTTTGCCATTTTCATTGCGAAATTGCTGGCTTATTCATGTCGGGGGTAATAATAGAGGGCTGTTTGCCTGGGTTGTCTGCTAGCGTAGTGAAAGGTGTTTGCTACTGCAACGGAGGTCTGGTTTGCTTTCGGTTCTAATTTCGATGGAGGCAGATAGACTATCAGTAAAGCAATTTGAAGAAATTCTAGCGCCCCCAATACGTTTTAATGCTACATTTATTCTGTACTGGCGCCCTGTTGATGTCAATATGAAACTCTTGTACAATTTCATACTTGTTACTACCTTCCTTTTTCCGATTCTGTCAATAATTGAATTGACTTACGTGCGGCACTGAATGATTTTTAACTGAATTTCGTTATGAATCTTCACGCATTGCTAAATTTGCACACTTTCATGGTAGGTCAGCAACGATAATCCACTATGACTGATCTGAAAGTTGACACAAACCGCCGAATGCACATAATATTTTGCTAATTCGTAACGAGCTGGGGTACTTTGTCTTACTAGAACAGTTGTGTTATCTCGATAAGCTGAAATTCATTTTTATTAGTAAAGTCATACTAATTAGCGTTTCTTCTTTCATTTATATCTTATATTTACGTATTGTGTTTAACACGCTAATCAGCATTAGTATAGTCTTACACATGACTGAAAACAGTCTGACAAAGTTTGGATAGTTTGTCAATTTCACGCCTGTGCATAGTATGTTGGTAGCACTTCGTCGCCTTGCCTGTTATGCTGTGTAGCAGACTTTAAAGCTGTGCGGATCAGCATAACGAAAAGGCGAGGGGTCTCGCTCGTTTTGTCAATGGCTGTACATACATACATTTTTGCTGTACTATTATAGTAACATGTAATACCTGAATCTAATCTACATAAATAAATAAACGAATGGTTCATTATATGCGTCCTCTATGCATTCATAAATCATTCATCGGATTGCGATGTCACGTTGGTGAGTTGTTGGCCGTACGACCGCGAAGGTTCCCAGCCCAAAAAAAATAAATCAATAAAGAAATACAGAGTTCAGCACACACAATTCAGGAGATATGACGTCATACACAATGAGATGACACCGCGCGAGAATATCCAGATTTATACATTCACTATTTGAGAATGAGAGCACTTATTGACTGGCAACAATCTTTACACAATTTATAATTTCAAACCTTTATCAAAATTTTTATTGCTGAGGCCCCGCAGAAAATGATGAAAAGAGGAAAGGTTATCGCTTACTACATTTTTGCTGTACACGGCGTAAAACTGCAGCATCGTGCATGACGTTTTAACACATTACTTCATTACTACCAACCCCATTCACAATATATTTTGCATGCAATATTGACATAAATCACTAAATGTGTCGGTAAATTAAATCACTGCACAACGCATATTTTGGGAGATACGATGTCATAAACAGTGAGATGCGAGAGAAACTGCCGCGTCAGGCATGATGTTTTGTTGTGTTACTTCTTTATTACTAAAGCTATTTGCAGCACATACCGCAAACGTATTAAAAAAAGTATATAAAACCACGAGGCTATTCCATGCAACGTTATGTCAAAATTTTAAATGAATCGCTCAAGAACTTTCCTAGATTTGCGATTAGGAATAGTAGCTTTTATATTCGTTTGTTCTTAATAGCAAATTTCGGAAAGTTGTTGGCCGATTGATTTGAAATTTTGACACAACTTTGCACTCTAATATGAGCGTGCTTTAATGTACCTGTTTTTGCAACAGTCCGCCAGCGTATTCAATTCAATCGTGTCATACTTGAAGCACCCTCAATAAAATACTTACATCAGTACTACTGTTTATCGTTGATTTTGCTCAAACAAAAGATTTTTATACATTATCCAGGCATAGTATGTAACGGTTAACCGTAAATAAAATATTTTGTACGTTGTCTTGACGAACCAGGCATTTATAGTGTTTGCTGTCAAACGTGTGAGACACACACACACACACACACACACACACACACACACACACACACACACACACAAAGCATTTATTTTCTTGTCGAATCAATTATGCCATCCAATCGAATAGCGATTGGCCGATCTACAGCTCAAGTGAAATGGAAAAATACAGCTGTACGTGGCTCCCTGAAGCGTCGGGAAACCGCCCGACTTATTCGTGTACGCACCAGACGCAAAAACTGAAAATATTGCGTATCCAAAATCTCTTCATTAAACAAATTATAAAACCAAAACTTCTTTCCGTGGCATTGCAGCGCATGGCAGTTACAACTAGAGTTAAATATTACTTACTTCATAAATTATTAGGTCTTTCCGTCTTTGGATCACTAGAATTAAAGAGTACTTTTTACACCAGACGTGTCTCGCTTTTATTCATAAAGCGTCATCTGTGGTCATTCTGGAAATACGGTGTTCATAATTATCTCTACATTTTGATATCTAATGATTAAAAAATTGGCCAGGTGTGAGTCGGACCCGTGCTCTGAGGGTTCCATAATTACGTATCTGGTCAGTTCATTCATTTCGATAATCGAGAATCTCGACGATTTTTGCCGGTTATCGACATTGACACTGGCGAGATATCGGTCCTGGGATTTCCACGACTTTCGAAAATGTCTTAATTTCTGGTTTGAAGCTGGATGGCAAATGAAAAAAAGAAACATTTTTTCGTACGATATGATTACAGAATAAAAATTTCAGAATTTTTTCCTCTACTCGTACTGTGAAACCTTGCTTCTTGCCAAATCACATGATTCTAGGCTAACGGGAAGTACCCTACAGGCTTTCCTGAGTGAGTTTGTGAGTGCCAAATATGTAACATAAATGGCCGTATCTTCTCATTACGTTGACTTAGAAGCTTAATTTTCTTACTCCGCCAAGGGAATATATGTCTCAGTTTGTGACATAAATTTTAGCTCGATACATCTAGCCGCTCCTGAGAAAAAGCCACTTATCTCACGGACAGACAGACAGACAGCCGGCCGTTGTGGCCGAGCGGTTCTAGGCGCTTCAGTCCGGAACCGCGCTGCTGCTGCGGTCGCAGGTTCGAATGCTGCCTCGAGCATGGATGTGTGTGATGTCCTTAGGTTAGTTAGGTTTAAGTAGTTCTAAGTCTAGGGGACTGATGACCTCAGATGTTAAGTCCCACAGTAATTAGAGCCATTTGAACCATTTTTGAACAGGCAGCCACTCAAATGACAAATTTTTTCGTGTAATATGATTACAAACTCAAAGTTTTAGGATTTTTTTTCCCTTTGGTTGTACAGCGAAACCTCGCTTCTTGCCAAATTTCGTGATTATACGTCAACGGGAAGCACTTCATAGGTTTTGGTGAGTGAGTTTTCGAGTATTAAAGTATTTGACATTAATGGTCGTATCTTTTGATTACATTGACTTAGGAACTTCAATTTTGTACACATCCGAGGGACCGCAAATCTTAGTACGTGATATAAAATTCAGCTTCACGCATCTGCCTGTTCCTGGGAAAAGAGGTTTTTAAAACTCGGACAGACAGACACACGGACTAAATACTGATCCTATAATGGGTCCGTTTACATCGATTGAGGTACGAAACCGCAAAAATGTATTTTCTTACAAAATTGGCGTACAATCTCTTCACGGTGTTCCCCTATTTTTTTTACGTATTTTGCGAACCATTGCTTTTTCCTTCTGTATTAACGGTGATGGAGAACGGAAGAAACTCGATTGTAAATTCGTTATTGACAATTTTTCTCCTTTTTCATCAGACTTTTTCTTGTTGTTCGTTCGTTCTTTTTCCAGTTTTCCTCGCTTTTGTAAAACTTCACAAGAGAAATAATATTGCAATTTAACATATCTCCCCCTCAGCACATTGTTTGGGTTTATTCATTATTTTCTGTGTAGATATATGAATATCCGCAGTGAGATTACATTTTTTCTGCAGTCGATTATAAATGAGTGGTCAATTGTACGCCAGTTTTATACGAACTACTTTTTTTTGTCTACAACTACCAAAATGTAGACTGATAATATACGTTATTATGTTGCAATATTTTCAGAATCACCACAGAAGATACTAGATAAATAAACGAGAACCGCGTCTGGCGATAAAAATACTATGCAATTGCAGTAATTTGAATACGGAAAAACCAATTATAGCTGCTCACTATAGCTGCTATTGAAGAGGGCCAAGCAAACATTATTTAATACATTGTTTTCAGTGCTAGCAGATGTTACGTGTCTTGATTTTCAACCATTATCTGACTTCAGCTATATTTTTGTAGCTATAGCGTCACACGCACACACATGTACACTGTAAACGTCGAACTGATGAGGATTACTACAAGTTTCTGCGCATCAAGTTAACAGCTGTTACTTGATAGTTTACGGAAGCAGCTCCTCTTTGCCAGAAGATGTTGAGGAAATTACCGTTTAATTGCGCTATCAACGCTGAGAAGCCAAGTCTCTCCGGTCTTGACTCTGTCAAAACTGTTTTCCTTGTATCTTTCTAACAGTTACGCGTGTGCACAGTTGGCCTAAAATCTTTTTATGCCAATGTCGGTACCCATAGCTGCCTGTGCCCTTCATGGTAACCTCCAGAAAATTACTACTTCTCGGATCTAGTATTCCACGAAATACATCATTTTAATCAATAACTTGCTTGACTGTGCCTTTCTGCATCTGAAAATAATATAAGCAATAATATAACCTTTCAAGAAATGCTGTGACATTAAACTAAAAATTCTTATACTCCAAATTTTGTGTTACTCCCTTCATAAAACGTTTCGTACTGCCATAACAACAACACATAACCATTGTTTTGCCAGTATTCATGTGGTAATAGCTGTAGAAACTTTCGGGCCAAGAACAAGACTTCACATCCTGTCTACAAGTATCTATGATCGAAAGACCACTAGAAGGAAATCCACTGGCACCAGTAAGTGGACAGCAACTCGGATGCCGAGATGCAGGTTCCAAACGTCCACACCAAAAGTGGTGATATGATTCACGCGTGATAAGGAGGCTTCTTTCAAGTAACGCTTTATTCTGATATTTTATCCTCGTGTAGATGCTCCCTCAGAAGCTATGAGAAATGTACGGTGTGTGAAAAACATACACTGCATGATGATGGTGGTAAGATCCTATGGGACCAAACTGCTGAGGTCATCGCTCCCTAGGATTACACACTACTTATGCTAACTTAAACTAACTTACGCTAGGACAACACACACACCCATGCCGGAAGGAGGACTCGAACCTCTGACGGGGAGGAAGCGCACGAACCATGTCAAGACGCCCTAGACCGAGCGGTTACCCCGCGCGGCACTGCATGATGAAAGCAATGCGGACACTCCATGTAACGTGGATTCGACCACCGTTATAAAAGAGGTTGGGAGTATTCTGTTATCAGTAGAGAAGCACTAACAGTAGAATGGGTTCGTCAAGAGAGTTCAGTGACTTCGAACGTGGTTTTTTGGTGGTGGTTAGTGTTTAACGCCCCGTCGACAACGAGGTCATTAGAGACGGAACGCAAGCTCGGGTTAAGGAAGGATTGGGAAGGAAATCGGCCGTGCCCTTTCAAAGGAACCATCCCGGCATTTGCCTGAAACGATTTAGGGAAATCACGGAAAACCTAAATCAGGATGGCTGGAGACGGGATTGAACCGTCGTCCTCCCGAATGCGAGTCCAGTGTGCTAACCACTGCGCCACCTCGCTCGGTCGAACGTGGTCTAGTCACTGGGTGTCATGTCACCTGCGTAACAAATATTTCAACCATTCTTAAGCTGCCAAAGTCGGCCGTTGCTCACGAGAATATGAAGTGGAAACACGAAGGAACAACCAGAGCTAAAACAAAACCAGGCAGACCTCATGTACTGGCGGAAAAGAAAAAGAAATCGATTGAAATGAGCGGAAAGAATCACTCCTGAGTTCTAAAGAGCTGCCAGCAGTCCAGCCAGCTAGTACAGTGACTGCGGGTATGGAGTTAAAGCTACTGGGGTACAGAGACCGTGGGATCGAGCAGCTCCCCGTACCGGTAAGCCGCACATTTCTGTACTCAAGGCTAAGCGACGACTGCGGTGGTATAAAGAGCGAAGTCACTATGCAGAGGGTGACTGGAAACCAGTGATTTGGAGTCATGAATCACGCTGTACCCTGTGGCAATTTGAAGTTTGGGTTTTGCGAATGCCTGAAGAGCGGTACCTGCCATCATGTGCAGTTGCGATAGGGAAGTTCGGAGGAGGTGGTATTACAGCATTGGGATGGTTTTCATACTTAGGGTGTGATCCCCTCATTGTGCATAAGAAAACACTACAGATGGAAGGACATGAACCCAAGTTTCCGCACTGCCTACGGTAGAGGAAAATTTCAGAGACGACTATTGTTTGTATAAGTATGAAAATGCAGCCTGTTCGCAGCAGCACCCGTGAGGCAATGGTTTGCGGACAGTAACAGTCCTGAAATGGCCTGACCTGCCCAGAGGCCAATGGAGTACCTTCAGGAAGAGTTAGAACGTCCACTTCGGGTCAGACGTCAGCGTCCAACGCATCTCTGGTTTCGGCTCTTGAGGCAGAATGGGCTACCATTCCTCCAATGACACTCGGACATCTCATTGAAAGTGACCCCAGCGGAGTTCAAGCCGTCATAAAGGCGAACGGTGGACACATCCCCATATTAATGTCCAGGAGTAGGTTCCCAGGTATTTCTGATGAGATATTGTAGTCTTTAGCTCCTAACCGAAACGAAAAAAACATCGGCATCTACAATTATACACCACACGCGACTGTGTGTAATTCGTACTAATATTAGGGATTTTCTGCTATACACCATTCACATGTTAACTGTAGCGAAGTGACTGTCTATATGCCTCTGTATGCACCAATATTTTACCTAATGATACCTAACCGTGATATACATTAGTGGCAGCATAACTGTCGCGCTGACTTTCTCGAATACAGATTCTCCAAATTTATCCACCAGAAATTGTAGAGGACGGCGTCATCTTTGTTCCGAAGATGCCGTTTAAGTTCACCGGGTATTTGCAGTGTGGATTCATAAGGGCTGTATTACGCTGCTGGCGTGACTCTGACCTCGTTCGGTTTGCTGTCTTGCCTAGTTGACGACGACGCCAAAAACCTTACAATTGGCCACGCTAGTGTTTTTTGCGATTTTCTTTAGAGGTGTACTGCGCTTTTGCAAAACCCTTTCAACAAATCTAAATCTTCTATTCGCCTTACCTAATACTGCTCGTTCCATTCCATATCGCTTTTTAGGATGTCGGAGAGTGCGGAACTTAACAATGAAGATGGTGATAGGCCACTGATGATGATGATGACGAAGAAGAAGAAGAAGAAGAAGAAGAAGAAAATACTGGCAACACAGCCTTTTGATGTCTATAGGAAGTGAAAATAAGGTTTTGTACTTAAAAGTGCATACCAACCATTTATTTTATTCTTGTCTAGTTGAGGTCTTTTGAGGATTACCGGAGAATTTCAGTTTTTCATATTCTGTCGCTTTCTCTTCTTCTTCATTCACTACTCCTTAATAATTTCACTGCATCTTGTTTTCCTCTCCTCTTCAGTTTGTTCAGAATTTCCATAAAAGCTGATAAAATCATACGACAGTACTGAATGTGCGTAAAATGATGTAAGCTTCTCGACTATTTTTACTCCGTTGACTGAACAAGAGTATTATTTGTTTCTGATCTAAATGCAGGAGTGCAGTGTGTTTCCAATGTCACTCTAGTAGAGAACAAAGATACTGATCTCATCTAGGATGGAAAGTATTACAACTATAACCATACCTGACACAGTCAGTTAAACCCAACATTGTCACAAAATGAATGTTTATTGATACGCGATGTACGTGGTACCCTATGGGATTATAATCTTGTGCTGTTTGTATACACGCAGGTAATATTGTTTGTGTATGCACGTATATCACATTATATTCGTCTCTCTCTCTCTCTCTCTCTCTCTCTCTCTCTCTCTCTCTCTCTCACACACACACACACACACACACACACACACACACACACAAACACAAGCTCAGCGCACGTGCGCTATAGCGCAAAGATGTGTTCACGCTAACATTACTTTTGGTTACTCCGAATGATCCATTCACCAATGTCAAATTTACTTCACGCCATGCCAGCGTCGAAACTGAAGCCCAGGGTCTTACATATGAGACTACAACGCTACCGCGAAACCACGAATCAACTTTTACGTAAGGATTTTCTTTAGTTACTATATTTAATATTACAATTTAAATGGGTTTCAACGCACTGCGAATATCCACAGCTCCGCTTTCGTGCTTCTACCCTCTTTCATTGAAAATACTGAGTTCCGGTAACTCACTGATACAAAGTCTTAGTTCTTAGCCTTAACAGTAGCTTTTTATTTTCTGTCCACCCTGCACACGGCTCGAAACCGTTAGACGTCATTTTACTTTCTCAAGCTGCTTTAGTGCACAAGTCACTGACTACTGTAGATTACAGCAAATCTTTTCCTACTTTTTAACTAATTTATCTAGACATGTCGAAAGGACTGAATACTTTCCAGCGAACAGACGTAGTACGGCAGTGAAATGAATATCACAGTTATCAAGAAAATAAAGTATTGAACCAATATAGTTCAAAAATCAGCACTTCTTGCACAATGATGTACCAAGACTTGATGTACTTCAAGGAAATAAGATATATTCGATATTCTTATAGGGCAGTGTCCGTCAGTTTGCTTCGATGTAAGCCCTTGCCACCTACTACTAAGCCCTATAGTACACCTAACAACTAATTAGCGAGGAACTGCATATTGTGTACATGTTATGACCCATCTTCCATGAGAGAGAAACTTCCCCTGCTGTGATGCGAGGGGACTTGTGTATTGCATGTATTGTCTCGCTACGCTCTGCATTGCTGAAGTACGCCAGTGGCTCCTTCGGAAGGGAAGGGTTTCTGAGAGCTGCCTTTTCTACTCGTTTCATTGGCAGAAGTGTTAGAAGAACAAACTATCGTGGGTCCCGGTGATGTGATGGGTAGGGGAGGTTTGCATAGAATAAAATCCTCTGAAATATGTATTCATTTGTGCTTAAAATATCTGAAATATGCAAGTAAAATACGCTCGTAAACTATTCACATACATGCTCAAACAGAAATGTAAATTTAATTTGCATTGTTTGGCTCGAAAATAACAAAATTCAATTAGCATTTATGTAATTTACAGAACTATGCTCGATTTCTGCTTGATTCACCTTTATTGTCAAAAATAGTTCAGCACGATAAGATTCTGCGGTGTGGCACATGTTACTAACCAATACAATTCTATTACATGGCGAAATATTGTTACTCCCGTTTAGAAAAAAGTGAATATAAATTAGTTTCCATAGTCGAATGCTTTGTATGATTTCATTTCGATGAAATGAACTTTAACTTACGTATTGTGAGACTTTAAGATACTTCTGAAATACTGACAAAGGAAAACAAGGAAAGAAAAATCGTTTCATACACTCTCCTTACACATAAATTCACAATGAAATGGTTACAGTCCGTGATATATTACGAACAAATAATTTTTGATTTGATCGGACAAGCTCTGTTAATGATTTAGTGAAATTGTGCCGTCGTAGTAATTATACTTTTACTAATTTGTGGGCAAACTATCCATCGCATAACTCATTACATCATCTTGAATTAATCAATAATCAGCACAAAAGCTTGCATCCTTCTACGTCATTTTAGCTAGCATCAAGGGGATCCGGAAAGCTCTCTAATTCCAATGTTAAAATAACGCTTATAAATTACAAGCTTTTCAGAAAGTATTTTCACAGGTTATTTATTGGAGTATTGGCTTAACACAGCGGTTTTTAAAATTTTGAATTCAGTCGTTAGAAATTAATTTTTCTATTGTAATGAGAATTCGCTACTTTCTGTGTCTTTTTGTTTATAAATCCAACAATATACAGGTTTGTAGAAAAAGACAGTGTTAAGTTACGCTGAAGGGACTGTGTAACATTTCCTGAAAATCTGAAGCAAATTGGCTTGGTAGATCCTGCGAAAACATGTTATTTGCATGAAAAAATAAAACTTTTGGAACTCCAGCGGCAAAGTTTGGATTACCATTTTAGAGTATTCCAGGACCATAGGATGGATTATCTTCATCTTCTACAAACTCCTCCTCCAGCTTCCTCTTTGACCTCGTCGTGTTTACTCTGGCTTGCATTTCGAGGCAATTTACAGCCCTGCCACCAGCCCGAAGACGTTCCTTGTCTAAAGCAAGCATCGTTCGTACCATGTTGAAAGCTATCTTCATTCCCACATTTCGAGATACTTCGTACCTTACAACGTTGCCATCACTGAAAGTAGCAACAGCATCACACACACCAAAGTGGAGTGTTTCTACGGCAACAAACAAAGTCATGGGGGTTCTTGACCATACAAAACTATTTACACATCTTACACAGTTTGCAAAAATTCAGTTTAGATCTGACTCATCAAATACTTCATTCATATACGATTTACCCATAAAACATTCATACTTTTCACTACCTGAACCCAGCTTCTGCGAAGTACTTTCTTTCTCACTTTCATTGCAAGGGGCAGGTGCACTACCTAGGTTAGATTCACACACTTTGTTATCGTCTTTATTGTTTACGATAATAACACCTACCTCTGGCTTTCCAACATTTCTCCTTTTCTTAAAAGCCTTCAGAGGATTTCTAGTCACTTTATGTTTACCCACGATTATCCTTCAATAAAACAGAGACTTCAATGAATAGAATTCACTACGAATATTTTCAGGACTACAAAAGAGTAAATAAACATGAAACACACGACAATCGAACGAGCGATATGTATCGAACTATTATAGGCTAGCAGCAACACTTACTTTGTAACACTTATTTTCTCGCACATCACTAAAATGTACATGATGAACACACAGATTCATGAGTACAACATTTGACAACAGTTTAACAGCGCCCTAGTGTGTCATATCCATGCAGAAAGTATTTCAAAATATTTTAAAAATAGTTGTAGTCATCTTAACTGAATAAATTATATATCAATTGAAAGGGGAAAGTCCGCCGATTTTTAAAATGGAAAAAAGTAAAAATTGGACATTTCATGATTTTGAACATTTCTGGAGCCCCTTAAGGACACACAAATTATACATTGTCTACTAACATTAATGTGACCATCTGTCAAAAACCTGAATAATCACCTTTTGCAGCGTAGATCGCTCTGTGACGTGCGGGAAGACAGTCAGTGAGGTTCTGGGGGGTACTGGCAGGGTTGTGGAGTCATGACGACTCCAGGGCCATGGCCAGCTGCTCTGGGTCTCTCGGTTGGGGATCCATGGCGCGAACAGAACGAGCAAGGTGGTCCCACAAATTCTCGATTGAGCTTAAATCCGAGGAGTTTGGTGGCCAGGGGAGTATGGTAAACTCATCCTGGTGCTCTTCGAACCGCGCACATACAATGTGCGAGCTGTGCGACGCGTTGCATTAGGACAATGGTAGATGGTATAACAAATAGCGTGTAGGGGTGGACATAGTCCCCAAGAATACATGTATACCTGTGTTGATCCATGCGTTTCAGAATAACGAGATCATCCAGGGAATGCCACGAAAACATGCTCCAGACCATAATGACCCCTCCTTTGGTCTGTACGCTTCCGACGATTTCTGCAGGGTGTCTGCTTTTAGAAATTTCACGCAGTACACGCCAATGGCTATCCGTCCGTTGGAGCATAAACGTGATCCATCTGAAAAGGCCTCCAGTCGCCACTCGGTGAGCACCCAGTTGTGTTATTGGAGTGCAAATTCCAGCCTTCGTCGCCGACGAGTAGCCAGCATGGGGACACGAAACAGGCGCCTGCTGCGGAGCCCCATACCCCAAGTTCAGTAACGGTGGTTGATGAGACACTGTTGGTGGCCTATTGGTTGGGCGATCAGTTGCTCAACAGTTGAACGTCTGTTCGCCCGTACACATCTCTGCAGCTGTAGTCCTCCCCTGTCTTCTATGGCCCTGATGCAACACAGTTGCCTTGGCGGCGATTTTGGATAGCGCCATTTTGCCATACACGGTATACTTTAACCATAATAGCCGTTTCGGAAATTCTTCCACATTGGGCCCGAAAGCCAATGATCACGCTCTCAGGACATCAGATAAATCGCTCAGTTTTCTCATTACGACAACGACTGCACGTTCCGCGTTCCTCCTGACACACTTTATATACCCTTCAGAGCTAGTGCTGCCACCTGTCGTCTGTGAACTGTTGTTGCACGTTGACGTCAAACAAAGGCAGTGGTCACATTAATGTGACGGCCCGTGTAATTTTAAACAAAACCAACTCTGAACCCAGTAACAGCTGACTTCGGAAGTCCATCCGTAGGGCATTTAAAGGCCAGCTTGAGGCTAGAGAATAGACTCAGATATTCGAAAAATGCAGAAGCAGGAGCTCCGCTTCCCTGTGCAGTGAATCGGAGCTACATTTCAGTTGGAATTCGTGAAAATTTCGCTCTTAAGTAGCATCTGAACTCTATTCAACGGTTTCATGGACTTTGCCGATTTCTCCAGTGCGGTTCTGAGAATTCGTGTTACTTAAAAGATGTGGATGCTGGTCAAGGGATCGAATTTTTTGCGAGCTATGCACAGTCGGGACTTTTCTGTACTTGTTACTTGAGGAAACGGGTTAGCATTCTAACTGGAAATTGCCTCACCATTCCGATGGTGCATTCATTAGTGTTGTGCCGGACGAATAAAACACTCGTCGCCACTGTGGTGGACTCATAGACTTACTGTTGGAGTAGGCCGAGTGGATACCACAACACATGTAAAATATTATATCACTTCATTATAACTTCAACAAGATGAAATACTTAACTTTGAAACAATTCGTGTTCACAGGACTGTCTGTGTACATTTGTTACTATCACTGAACATTAATGTGTCACTTGATACAGTATAGAATAACAGTGTCTTCTCTCATTGCACAATTGATCATAAACCTTGCTACATAGATCTAATACATTTCTCGTGCTGCTGGCCCTCTAGTGAGACGATTTTGTCATCTTGGGCGATGATTGCAGAGTGGGGCTGAGCGGCACTCCGCTCGGACGTAAGTCCTGAACTGTGGCGGCGGCGTATGGAAACTCTTGGAGCCGTGTCTACGCCGAGGTCTCTCATTCTTCTCTGCGTCTGGCAGAAACTGTGCTTACTTGTGGTTCCTTCGTGATGTAACAAATTTGTCATGGTACCTCGTTCTTCGGACGACACCACAATCAGGATGAAGAAAAGTTGATGGAAAAATCTTGGAAAATTAATAGCTATTTAAAAAGAGATGTTACAGTGACGATCAATATGTCAGATTGAAGACACAGGGTAGTAGCACCTGCTAATGTACTTACTTTCTTGACTGCGCCAATAAAATATATTATATATAAATTTAAAAGCAATCTTGTTTCATGAATCTAAGAAGGCACCTACAAATAAAGGCAATGCGACATTTGCTGGGTTACTATCACATTAACGCAGACTATTGCTGTAATATAAATTTTACATATTTTGTTAGGTTAATTTCAGCCATTTTAGAAATTAAAATCGCCTGTAATTCATATTACTTTGATCTCACAAGAAATATCCCTGATTCGGATTTCCTATGGTTCTCTCACAGGCGTCAGGAAAATAGTGGTACATAAAATTCCACCAATAAGAAAAGAAACAAAATATCTGCCTAAGGAAATTACGAAATAAGAACTCACATCCAAACCCATATGTGAAATAAGTTGTGTTTCAACAGAATAAATAACTCTTTTCCAAGTCAAACTGAAAACCAAGTAACGCTTCCTGCCCCCTCGCCGGCCGGTGTGGCCGAGCGGTTCTAGGCGCTTCAGTCTGGAACCGCGCTACCGCTACGGTCGCAGGTTCGAATCCTGCCTCGGGCATGGATGTGTGTGCTGTCCTTAGGTTTAAGTATTTCTAAGTTCTAGGGGACTGATGACCTCAGATGATAAGTCCCAAAGTGCTCAGAGCCATTTGAACCATTTGAACGTCCCCCTTCGATGCGTTCCAATAGTTGTTTGGCAGACGTAGAGAATAGAACACTGTTGATGGCTATGGGACACTATCGAGAGCAATACGACCATCAGTCACTCCTGTCAACTACGACAACGCAAACGCAACACTACACAACGGACGCACTGCCATCCACATCATACAACAACGCACTTCAGATACAGCTCAGAGAATGCCTGTAGCGTTCCACTTCCAGTGTTGCAGAGTCCCTTAGTTTTTCGACAACTAATTAGTGACGATGAGGTAGTTTAGTGTTTCGTCGACACAGAAGCCCCTGACCGAACACTGGTTCTATTGAGGAAGTGTGGGGTAAGAATCAGTCTTTGTCATTTTCAAGACTCTTTCCTACAATCCGCGTAAGGGGATTTACAGGAATCGTGGATAACGTGAAACATGATGGTGGGACTCAGGTGTGAACCTTGCTCTCCCCGATGCCGAGACCTGTCTGTCAACGACTGGAGCACTTCACTCGCTGTCTCATCAGCAGGCGCGCGACTTTCCTTTCGCCACTTTACTGAGGTACAGCAGTCTTGCCACGCGCAGCCTTCGTTGACAGGATTTCATTCCCTATGTTAACAGCTGTCACGACACATAAATTTCTGAGAAAGTCTGGCAAACGTTACTTTCGCTTGCACTTAGCTACATTAAGTAATTTCCATCTCGAAGTAATTTTTAGTCCTCGTAACTATCTTTAATGGATTTTGCTCTTTGCATAGACAATATTTAATTATTCTGCGCAAGTACTTGACTTGCTCTTGGAAGAAGATTATCTCATTAAGGGAGAAGTGAATGTGACAAATATTCTACAGTACTGTGCAATTTAGCGTGCCTTCAGTCCGCGTATGAAACGAAGACGGAATGCCTTGTGGACCTCAGGGAAGAGTCATCATAGAGTTTCTAGGGTTCTTCAGCATATGCCGAAGCATGAAACATTATTTTAGCAAGGGCGCTAATAACCTCGCTGTTGAGACCCATAAATAAAAACACACACACATTACATACAGAATGTCCGAAAACTTTAGGGTCAAAACTGTAAAAACGGTACGGCAGAATAAAGTGAGCAGTTGTGAATAAGAAACTAATTGTCAGAAACGAATATTTAGCTATTTATTGACATAAACAATTTACAGTATGTGGCAACAACTTAAACCCGTAACAACTGGTCACAGCGACTACCGCCAGCATCTGTGTATGTATTGCAACAAAATCCATTGACAGAAGACAACTCTGGTTTCAGAATTATTCGGCCCTATTGCCCAAACGTTGTTTACGACAGGGGTGCAACTGCTACTACACCAGAATTCTCCATGCTGTGTTGTTTCTAAGTGTGCGCATTTCGTGGGTAAAGTGACGACTGTTTATTGATGAATTTTCTCCTACACCGTCCATCTCCACATCCTTAATCTCCAATGTGCGAGCCATTCTTCGTCGAAAAAATGGTTCAAATGGCTCTGAACACTATGCGACTTAACTTTTGAGGTCATCAGTCGCCTAGAACTTAGAACTAATTAAACCTAACTAACCTAAGTATATCACACACATCCATGCCCGAGGCAGGATTCGAACCTGCGAACGTAGCGGTCTCTCCGCTCCAGACTGTAGCGCCTAGAACCGCACGGCCACTCAGGCTGGCTCCGTCGAAAACCTTGACTAGTTCTCCGAATCTAGGAATACATAGTTCTTCATAACTTTGCGTTCACTGCTATACATTTCTCCTAATTAGGTTGATGCCTGTTGAGTAACTCTTGTCTCCACATTTGTTACATTCACTCGGTTTAGGACCCTCTGCCATTCCGCCATTTTTATAATTTTGATAAAACATGAATCTGGCACTAACCCGCACGTTGGTACGAACAGTACAGTGTTTTACTGGACATGATCCTATCGCAGGTGCTCTACTTCTTTCTTCCTCGGACCTTTGAAGTGACTTACCCAGCAAGTTAATGGAGGACCTACAGTTTGACACAAACTCCAAATCACAAAGGAACTTCCCATTATTCACATTGACAAATCGGTATAAGAAGTGAAAACAACTGACTGGCATTTAGCCACCGAACCGCGCAACTCTGCTGTACATTATCTGATAAAAGGCATCCGCACAGCTGCTAGCGGACATTAATATTGAGTGAGTCCATCCTTTGTCTTTATGACGGCTTCAGCTCTGCTGGGGACACTTTCAACGAGTTGTGTGAATGTCTGTGGAGGAGCCCTTTCTTCAAGACCCGAAACCAGAGAAGATAGTGATGTTGGGCGCTGGGGTCTGGAGTGAAGTCGACATGCTAACTCATCCCAAAGGTGTTCCATTTGGTTTATGCCGGATCTCTCGGTAGGCCAGGCCATTTCCGGAATGTTTATTGTCCAGAAACCGTTGCCTCAAAGATGCTGGTTTTACCACTGTTCTGGACTTCACTATTAGCAATACACGTGGTGGCAAGTAACGTCCTCCAGGCGTTCGCCAAACCCAAACAGTTGCATCGGATTGCGACAGTGTATATCGTGATTCTTCACAACAAGTCACTCACTACCAGTCATCCACTGTACAGTACCATCACTCTTTACACCATATGAAGCGTCGCCTGTCGTTGACAACAGAAATTTGTGGCTTATGAGGAGTCGCTAGGCCACCGCCCTCCATCATTTTTAAATCCCTGCATACAGTCATTGTGGCAGTTGGACCGCTGGTAGTACTTTGCCACTCACGAACGCTACGTTCCACCGTGCAATCCTTTCCAACAATCCTCCGCAATGTTCTGCGGTCCCTGTCCGTCAGTACATAGAGTCTGCCTGGTCTTGGCTATTCCTTCATGTTTCCACTTCAGTCACATCATCAATAGTCGACTAGGGCTGCTTTAGAAGGGTTGAAACGTGTCTGATAAATGCGTTGGTCACTAAGTGCTAATGTAGTTTGTAGTTGCCGTCACCTGTGGACTGGGTAAAATCAGTGTTTTGTGTAATTTCTGACTTCTCTACAGCTCAAATGGTTCAAATGGGTCTGAACACTATGGGACTTAACTTCTGAGGTCATCAGTCCCCTAGAACTTTGAACTACTTAAATCTAACTAACCTAAGGACATCACACACATCCATGCCCGAGGCAGGATTCGAACGTGCGACCGCAGCAGTCGCACGGTTCCAGACTGTAGCGCCTAGAACCGCTCGGCCACTCCGGCCGGCTCTATACAGCTCACTGTTATTGGAATTCCAAAAACATTTTTATGTTTATTGGGCTATTTACGTTAAGTACTCAAATTTTGGGGCCAATAATTTAAAATTCCAAGGTACCAATGAAATTTCAAGTCAATGATATTTATTGCCAGAAAAAAATAGAAAAAGAATTACAGTACTGTTATATACAATGAAACTTGTTATTATCCTCTAAAAATATTTACAAAACATTTGAAATAAAGAAAAATAACAATAATCATAAGTTCAGTATACAATTTCGCTTTCATAGTGGACAACGGTGTGATAAACTTTGAAGCAGGGGGAGATACACAACCCAAGAGTACATTTGGTGGACTCATATGAGGTGTCCTTTTTTCCAGCCTTTCCTGTTGAACATTTCTCCTTTTCGCTACACACCACACACCTCTTTTGTCATTTTTTCTTCCCTTCTGGAACGTTAACACGATTAGGGAAGTGCTTTTCTGAGAGTCGTGCTAATTTTGATGATCCACGTGGAAACACAGCCCTGTCTCACCATCTGAAAACTTGTCAAGGACTTCATAAATCATATTTGCTCCAAACGTTTATTCTGTTCACTGCACATATCGACCGGCCGGTGTGGCCGTGCGGTTCTAGGCGCTTCAGTCTGGAATCGCGTGATCGCTACGGTCGCAGGTTCGAATCCTGCCTCGGGCATGGATGTGGGTGATGTCCTTAGGTTAATTAGGTTTAAGTAGTTATAAGTTCTAGGGGACTGATGACCACAGATGTTAAGTCCCATAGTGCTCAGAGCCATTTTTTTGCACATATCGAAAAGAAAATCAACACGAAAACACTCATAACGAATGAAACTGAGAGGATGCCAACGCCAGACAACGTCTATGAAGTAAGCTATAATAACAAAGTCTTTCATTAAACACAAAGTATTCCACTGAGTTCTCTGCTGGCATCTAGCGCTCGCAGTTGAAACTACGAAGCCTGCAGACCACTCAGACTTCGAGGGAATCTTAAATATATGTTTGACCCCACAGAGAAACATTGCAACTGGCGATACGTAATATTACGTTGGCCGCACAATTCTGTTTCCTTCTGAAGAGCCCGCATCTCGTGGTCGTGCGGTAGCGTTCTCGCTTCCCACGCCCGGGTTCCCGGGTTCGATTCCCGGCGGGGTCAGGGATTTTCTCTGTCTCGTGATGGCTGGGTGTTGTGTGCTGTCCTTAGGTTAGTTAGGTTTAAGTAGTTCTAAGTTCTAGGGGACTGATGACCATAGATGTTAAGTCCCGTAGTGCTCAGAGCCATTTGAACCATTTGAACCTTCTGAAGACGTAATATTGCGTCGGCTACACGCTAAGTGATAGTCGACTTGGGCTGCTTTAGAAGGGTTGAAAGGTGTCTGATAAATGCATTGGTCACTTGACAGAAAGTGACTAGTCCATATTCGATCTCATTGAGCTCTCTTGACCCACTTCTTCTGCTTTCACTGCTTCTCTCCTGACAACACAGTACACTCCGCCTCCTTTTGTACTGTCGCGTCCACCTGCGGTGACAACTAGAGATCAAATCCGCTTTACATAGGACTGTCCGAATCCCTTTTATCAGTGGTACACAATGAACGTTCTTCAAATGGTTCAAATGGCTCTGAGCACTATGGGACTCAACATCTTAGGTCATCAGTCCCCTAGAACTTACAACTACTTAAACCTAACTAACCCTAAGGACATCACACACACCCATGCCGAGGCAGGATTCGAACCTGCGATCGTAGCAGCCCCGCGGTTCCGGACTGCAGCGCCAGAACCGCACGGCCACCGCGGCCGGCAATGAACGTTTCTAAAGCCATGGAAAGGCACTTGGACACGACCAGTCGTCGGTTGCAGAAGCCAATGTCATGCATTTGTCTCCGTATAGACTTGGTGAAAATGTGTTCATGGTGCCCTAAGTTAAAATAGGCAGCAGTCTGACTCAAACAAGACTTCAATCGCCTAGAACAGGTTTCGGAGGTGACAAGAAGTCCGTTGGTCAGACATTTATAGCGTCCTGCATGATAATTTGTGCTTATTAAACATTGTATTTGCTGCTTCGGAGACGCCGCCTAGACGCTGTTTTCGTCGGAAACCCTAATTCTTGTGTGTGTGTGAGTTTCTAAGGGACCAAACTGCTAATGTCATCGGTCCCTACACTTCCACACTGTTTACACTAACTTACGCTAAAGACAGCATACACACACTCATTCCCGAGAGATGACTCGAACCTGCGGCGGGAGGGGCCTCGCAATTAGTGACGTGGCGCCTCTAACCGCGTGGCCACTCCGCGCGGCCCGTAATTCTTCTGTTGTCTTCGATAAGATATGATCCTCGCGTCTTGCGCGGCTCACCATCCCTCGCTCAATGTCGGTTTATTCGCGACGTCCTGCCATGTCCACAGTGCACTTGCCAATACGAGACTGTTCAGGTACCATGTCGACATTCTCCATTCTCTCCATATGCTGCGTCTACCCGAAACGTTTGGGCGTCATTCACGGCCCGTCTTGAAATGGGACAACTCGTCCCGTGACCTTTCATCACTCGTTAAACATGAATAAGCTTCCAGTAATTAACAGCGTAACGTAGAGGAGTACTGTAATACACGACAGGAATGTTCAGAATGATTCCAAATATTGCAGACTCGGCAGATGTGTAAAACATTACAACAGCCGCAAGTGATTGAGACTGCAGAGATATCACATAGTAGCGCCCTCTTGTGTTTGAGTTACGGCAGCCTCAGCAAGTGAGGGGCAGTCGAACAAAGTGGAAACGTGGAAGCAGCTGACACTACTCCTCGGTCACATCAAAGGGCGCAATATCAGCATATTAGTGAACTGTAACGTAGCGGGATAATCGATCTCGGTAGAACCGGTTTCACATACTCTGACGTTTCGGCTCGTACGGAGTATGCTGCTATAACACTGAACAGTGGACAGTATGGAGTCGTACATAATATGGCAACAGTATGGGATGACTGTCATCTTCTCTGCATGACCATAGGGACCACGCTGCTTAGTGTTCTCTTGATGTCGGTGCTCTTTGGAGTGAATAATCCTGACATTCGACTGAAGCGATTTAGGAGAATCACAGAAAACATAAATCAGAATTTGATTTAAGCCGCTCCGCTCTCGAATAGCAGTCCAGTGTCTTACAATTGCGCTACCACACCTGATCATAGGGTTGGTTCGACACTAAAACACTGCAGCAAGGGTGAACCCGTATGAGTCGACCGACGCTGTCTGCTGACGGATGGACTGGTTACATCGATTGTCCTGAAACCAATAACGTCTCGAAACTTAATGGACACCTGAGCCCTGTAACTGGTGTCCAAGGCAACACTGAGATTTTAAACAGCGTGTAATGTGAAGGATTTCTTGACGAAACGAAGGGTAAAATTGCCCCCTCTCCTACACGTTGGCCTCAAATGTCACCCATCGAAGAACTTACGTTTGACGGTCTTTAGATCATATACCAAGCTCAAAACTGTGATGTTACTGGAGGAAAACAAACATCTCTCACAGAAATGGCACGTATTTTGGAAAAAAGCATTCGTGTGATACAGAGCTTGTTTTATATATGCGCTACATTTTTAGACAACAGTTGCATGTGAGCAGATAAATACCCTCCTCCTAGATTTCCTACAGGCGTCGGAAACGGACCACTCGTTATCCTCTATCAACATGGGATCGTACTAAATATCTTCGAAACTATGTGAAAGGGTCTATGAATATTTGATTAACAGTACCCTGTCCGTTATACTGGACAGTGAATGTTATACAGAAAAGAAGTGTTCCCCAAGTGTAGTAGGATATCTAACGTTATCAGAGGGCATACTTTTTTTATATGTATGATCAGCATAGAAGAGCTAAATCTTGACGGCCTTACAAGGATATGAACCATTGTCCTTCCGAATTGGTGACAGTGTGCTAAGCACTGTACCACCTCACTCAGTCCTCCATTCTTATAAAGCGCGGCAGATAAGATTGCTTAAATGCCTGTGAGTGCGCTGTAATTATTCTGATCTTGTCCTGACGATCCCTACGGGAGTGACACGCAGGGTTTGTAGTTTACAGGGTGAGTCACTAACTGTTGCCACCAAGAATAACTCCGAAACTATGATAGGGCCTGCGAAGTTTGTGGGACAAAAGTTGCATGGGACAACGGGGACCACAATACGACGTTGGTTTTTTGTTGCTAGGTGGGGTCGCTTCAGAGATATGAAGGTCAACTGTGTGTGTGTTTTTTTTTAATGAGATGCTATTGTTTGATATTTATTTTCTGAGAGCGGCTATCAAGACGAATGTGTAACAGTAAAATCTTTGAAGGTCAACGAAGGTCAAAAAGATGGCATGAACGTCCATTTACAGAAGGTGTTCGAAGAGATGACCTCTGGTATCAATGCAGTGCTGCAATCTTCTTATCAAGGATTGAGTGGTATTCTTTATCACATCGGCACTTATAGAAGCACATGCTCTCACAGTTCTCTCTCGCATATCTTCATGTGTAGTTGTAACGTCTTTATAAACAATGTCTTTTACGAATCCCCACACGAAAAATTCCAGAGGCGTCAAGTCTGGCGAAAGAGCCAGCCACGACACATCTCCTCCGCGCCCAATCCAACGATTTGGGAATTCTCTCCCCGACTCATTTCTAGCCATCAGTGAAAAATGTGCCGGACTCCCATCGTGTCGATATCACATTCTGCTCCTTATTCTTAAAGGTTCTTCTTCCAATAATATACCTTACATTTCTTGCAGGAATGTGGTGTACTTCCCACCATTAAGATTTCCTTTAATGAAATAGAGGCCTATAATTCTCTCCTCCAGAATCCCACACCATATATTCACCGACCACGGTTTTTTGTGTGCGACTTGCCGCAGCCAACATGGATTTTCAGTTGCCCAAAAATGCATGTTACGCAAATTAACGTTTCCATGGTTCGTGAATGTAGCCTCGTCAGTAAATAAAATCAAATTAATAAATGTCTCATCCCTCTGAACCTGAAGTTGAGCCCATCGGCAGAATTCAGCGCCACACATATAATCCGTATCAGTTAATTCTTGGTGGAGACTGACATGGTAAAGATTATATTTATGGCGATGCAGAACACGAACAACACTACTTTGGCTCATGCCAGATTCCCTTCCGATTTGACGCTAACACAATGATCTCGGACCACAGTTGCAAGAGTACCAATTTTCGTTTCCTCGTTAGTATCTTTCCTTTGCCGGATATGTTTCCAATGCGTTAAAGATCCAGTTGTTCTCAATTCATCATAAACATGTTTAAATGTACGACGTGTAAGGTGAGTACGTTGAGGTTATCCTTCAGCATATAAGTCTCTTGTTCTCATTGAATTTCGTTGGCTTTCTCCGTAAATGAGAATCATATCGACTTGTCCTTCGAAGGAATACATCATTCGACGTACTATTCTTACCGTTCCTATTAGTGTTGTATTTCGAAACCGTCGAATGGTGTTTACATGTCAATGGCACGTTAGATGGATACGCCGTATTCGGTGAATATTTACTATTTGCACAATATATGAGAGAGAATTGTCAGAGCATGTGCTTCGATAAGTGCCGAAGTGATAAAGAATACCACTCAATCCATGATAAGAAGATTTACTCACTGCATTGATACCAACGGTCATCACTTCGAACACCTTCTGCAAATGGACGTTCATGCCACCTTTTTGACCTTCGTTGACCTTCAAAGACCTTACTGTTACACATCATTGGATTCGTCTCGATAGCCGATATCAGAAGTAAAGTTCCAAACTTTAGCATCCCATTTAAAAAAACAAAGTTGACCATATCTCTGACGCGACCCAATTAAGCAACAAAAAAACTAAAGTCATATTACGGCCCCCGTTGTCCCATGCAACATTTGTCCCACAAACTTTTCAGCTGATACCGTGCTTTCGGAGTTATTCTACGTGGCAATAGTTAGTGACTCACCTGTATAACTAGATTCCTCACTTAAAACTGGTTTTTGATACTTTTTAAGTAGGTTTTCGCGGGATAGTTTGCGTCTATCTTCATGCTATAGGTTGACTCTTACGTAGAAGATAACAGCAACCAGCCACTTTTTACAATGCTATTTATTTATCCATTCAACACAATACACAGTACAAAACAGCAGAAAATATGTTGCACTACCTTTCTTAGGAAGCGTATCCTATAAAATAAGCAATCTAGTTAAAAACACAAACACTAAGATAAGCTTCCACACAAACAACAAACTTCAGCCGATAGCAATCACAACTTAAAGCCCTCCATAAAAAAATCTGACATGTGCAAACTCAGCTGTCAAAGTTGCCCCTTCAACTATATAGGAGAAACTGGGAGAAACACTGAGACCTGGTACAACATATCAAAATCCACATTTGCCATGCACACAGCTACTAACAGTCATGGAATACAGAGCACTGAAGACCATGTACAAGTATTGCACCATGCTGATAAATGTAGCTTTATGAACTTCCTTGAAGAGATTGAAATATATGTACATAAAAGCAAATCACCACAAAATCTCCGAGTTAGCCAATCCAAAATTTCTTCAAAATTTCATTCAACTACTTTCCAATTTAAAGTAAAAACTACTCTCCTTAACAATAATAACATGCAGACACTAACCCATCATGAAAAAGTGAATAATATATAACAGCTTTCTTCATAATACCATACCTTCAACGATCTATATCCAAAAAAAAGCAATGTAATATACTCTGTTGTAATATTTATTTATGTACATCCATTTCCAAATCATTCGCAGCCTGCAAGCATTTTCTAACCTTGGAGAGTTCTGTGTATAGTAACACGCCAAAGTATTCCATTTTAAATCGGTTTTCGCGGAAAATGAGACTTAAAGCGACGACTCAACTTCAAAAGTGCTGGAGACCTTCCTGAAATTACTGTTCTGAGTGTTTCTTTAAAATCACGGGACAGAAAAACGTCGCGTTTGCACACACTCCGCATTGATGTCTGCTGGAACTGCCACTCTCTACTGAAGCAGTTAAATCATTTCAAAGGCTTCTGTCGTTTTATGATCACGTTCGTCTGCTTTTATAATTGCGTGGCACTTAATCTAGCTTGATTGGAGATGCAACCTTTCATCGGGCGTATTTTCAGCCCCTCTCTTGTTACACAACTGTCTATGACCAGTTTAATATCTAGAAGGTCTGTATCGTAAATTTGTATTCTGCTAGTCTTATCAAAACCCATCATTTAATTCATATCTCACTGTAAATTATAATGCATAGAAAAATGTTGTATGAATTTGTGACATTATTCTGTCAGTATAAGTGTAAGTGTACGCAACCTCTGTGTGTTCTGAAGCTTTGGTCTGGTGGAGAACGTTTTATTTGTTATTACGGAGGTGCCAAATAAAGCAGAGTCTGTCTAAGATGGTAACAGGCAAAGAGGTGATATGTCTGATTATTAGTGGAAAATCAGCTCTAGTTTATAAGAATGAGATGTTTTCTTAATAGTGAAGAGCAGAAGGAAATTGGAGAAGAGATTTGGGAGTATTGAGGTGCAGTCACCCTTGGTTGGGACTCGGATGAATGTAAACGGATAGCCGCGAGTTTGGAATTAATTAATGAAAAAATTAATTGTTTTTAGAAAAGCAGAATAGTTTCGTGGTGGTGGAAAGAGGAGGAGCTTAAGAAGATCACAGAGTCTGTGTATGGAGAAGAAGAGTACAGTAATAACGTAAATAGACTAAAAGCATTCAAAAATTTCTGGAACACAATTGTTTCGCTGCTGTTGCAGTAACTCACCGATACTTGGAGAAGAAGATAAAAAGATAAATTTCGAAATTCAACGCAGAAGAGTATTTCGCAAAAGCAGAAGCATTTTGAAGAAAAGAAGAACAGCAGGTAAGAATTTCCAGAAAGCTTTTTTTTTTTCTAAGTTTCAACTGAGTAGACGTCGAGAGGCAGAATCTAGTTTTACACAGAACAGCTTAGAACCAGAAGCAATCATGTAAGAGAAAGCAAATATATTTGTGATTTTTCCTGGCAGCGAACAGAGATATTTTAAGTGTTCATAGTCAAGAGATATCGTTGGACATCATACTCAATTACACCAGGACGCGTTTTGACTCACGTCTACGATTTTCAACTTATTCAAATCTCTTAAAATCGTCTTAGCTAATCCAGTTCTGCAGAGTGACATCTGTTAGAGGCAGTTAGGACAATTGGAACTTATTCTCAGAAACTAACAACTTAGATCTACAGTTACACACTAATAACGCAATCCGCGCTTTCAGATTGTTCACTGTGGACAAGAGGTGTTGGAGACAACGAATAAGATGCTTGGAATTTCATATACAGACGAGTTACTCAAATGTTCTATAGCATCATGTGAGACGTTTGGACCTTACTCCTCTTTCTGCGGCAACAAGTGGAAAAGTGTTTTTATTAAGATTTTAATTTTCAATTAATTGATAGCGTGAAGGGAATGATGGCGCTCTGACTTTCTGTCACAAGAAGCTGCACTTTTATGTCGCCGATGGTTTTATGGTATGCGAGCATGACAGACTTGCGGTTAGTTGTGTCCTATGAAAATAATGCTTATCACTGAAAAGCCACAGCAACGGCTTTTCCTGTCGCTTGGCAAGCGACAAGGTACAATGATTCAGGCATTGGAATCGTACAGGAGAAGCCTGATATTGGTTTTGTCTGGTTTCTTATAATCATTTTTACGGAATTTCGAACAGTTCCTCGACAAATTTCATCGCGATTTTCCTTCCTTGTCATTATCCAGCTTGCCCGCTGTTCCATTACCAGTGTCCCGAGTGTCCACATTACCTCGAACTTTATCTGTTCATTCTTCTTCATCTCTTTCCCACACATCACCACCTTTTGACTGATTGCCATCTCTTGCTATATTACAATAATCGTCTTTCAACTCTGTGTAACCAATTAACACAGTGTCTCCAACACACTACTGTAAGACAAATCATTTTCCTTTGTTTCTACGTATTTTCTCCTCTAATGCGCCTCCGAGTGAGAAGTTAAACGTTTCTCCATATGTCTCCCACAAATTTTGGTTTTTCTTCCAATGTCTCTTTTTTTCGCATCAATCTGTCCGGATAATTTTTGAGTTTCTCCTGTAAACCACTGTCCACCAGTTGGCTCACGATTGATCCGAAATTATTGTAGCGTTCAGCGTTTACACTGTGACGCCTGTGCAACAAAGAGTGCCTCTCTCATGCACAATGCTGACCATTGAAATAACAACACCGTGACGGCAGCTTGCAACAAACGTCAAACTGGCACCACGTGTACTGCGTGCTCCCATAAAGCAAATGAGTAGCGTGTCAGCGCAACTGCATAAAGCAGGTAGGGAGTAATGCCGTCTACATTCTATATACAAGGGGAGACTGCGCAGAGTGTTTCTCATTCAGAAATCACATTTGACTGTGAAGTTTTTTTTTTTGTGAAAAGATCGGGTTACGCTGTATGCGACCCGTGATGCAGGAGACTTGAAACCGATTCGATCATCAAACTTATTTCATATCCAAACGATACATTTCCGAAGGCGGGTTCCTTGTCAAAATTTCCGTTCACAACCCCTAGAAATCTATAATCGGAACTGAAATACCCTACATAGGCCCTACAACATGTGGACGACATGTTAAATTTGTGAATGTTGAAAGCGAATGATTTTTACGAACATTTGAACGTATGCTGTGTGTATATCTCCACATTAATTTTTGTGATGTGCCCCTACACATTGGATTTCCGTTACTCTAAATAATTTTAGTTGGTTTCCATACTATTGAAGGGACGAGTTCCGTCTATGAAACTATCAAAAATCGTTTTCCGTCAACAACTGTGATTTTTTTCTGCATAATAACGAATTCAGTGGCTTGAAAACATCATTCTTACAAAATTTTATTGGACACGTAAAAAGTTATGGAACTGCACCGTAATATAAAGATTGTAAGAATGATTTTCTGTATTTCCAGTAAACTGAGAATAATTTCTCTTTTGTTGCCCCATACTGAAGCTATGAAGTTCAATGTAGTGAAACGCATTTAGGAAGTCTAAAACTTGGAATCTAAATATAATGTTTACAGACTAGCAACTTTTCAGAAACGAACTGTTTAAATTCTTATTTCTTCAAGAGTCAGCATTCCGTGTCTTTTTTGCAAATGTGGCGCCGTTACCTGCAAACAACTCTCTTTCAGTTGAGAATGTTACTCTTGTCAGATATGTCTTTTCCACTCTTTGAATCTCTGGCCGCATTTGTACTAATACTTGAAGCCTTTCTTTGTCGAGAAATTAGATAAAGTCGTCGAGACAGGAAAAACGAAAAACTCTACGCAGCGTAACGGGGTCTTTCGTGAGAAGACTCCGGTGTCTGTTATTACGCTAAACAGATCGCCGTCGTACCAGCCTTTCCCCACAGCAGACAAGGCCTTTGGCGTTCATCAGTGCAAAAGGCAATATTGTCACCAGTGAAACCAGGCGTTCACTGTTAAGGAAAGAGCGCCCTATGGGACGTTGTTTCAGTGACGCTTCTCTTAAACGTTTCACTGGATTGGCACCAAGAACAAAAAGAAACAATAAGATGAAGCTGCTTCATCTCACAGCAGGTAACCATTAGTCAGCTTTATGTTTGGGCATAGCAAGAAAGATTAAGATAATTTCATGTGTATTTTTAAACGCGATCTGAATGCGAGTTAAAATCTGACATTTTACCTTAGACAGCATATTCACAACAATATACAGGGTATAAACTTTAAGTTGAAAAACCAGAATAACTCGAAAAATAAGCTTCACTCGAAAAAATAAGTAGGATACAAAGTTGATTATTTTCGAGGGGGACATCTGCTGGTGCTAAAATTAGCCCGCCACCACCCAGCCCCCTGGGGGGGTGGGGCTGGAGGCAACTTTAAAATTTCAAATGGGAACCCACATTTTTTATTGCAGAATCAGATCCTACATTAAAAAAACTACGTACATTTTGTCTTAAACATTTGTTTCGATTCCTGGTAGTAATTCAAGAAAATCCATGTTCTCATTTTTGCGTGGAAAATGGTTACGGACAAATAAAAAACACTTATTTACTTCGTAAATTTTGATTCGCTAAAAACTAAAACTGTCCCTCTCTCCCCATAGGGTGGGGTTTGAGAGAGAGGAATTAGAGTATTACAAATGTTGACCCAAACAAAACTTACCCGAATCTCCGTAGAAAATTAATGTAGATACTAGCCGTGTACGTGGGTGGCGCTGTTGTTATCTGATCACTAACGACACCTGTGCAATGTCGTCAATACGACGCTAGTACCAGTCGTGGTTTGAGCGCCCATAACACAACAACAACACCAGTCGTGGTCAGAACAGCGTTATTTGCAGTCGTGAGTGCATTATGTCGGAGCTACGTGAATCCGAACGTGGGAACATTGTTGGTATCCATATGGCGGGTGCTTCAGCAACCAAGATAGCCGACGTGTTTGGTGTTTCAGAGTGATGATGACGATGTTTGGTTTGTGGGACGCTCAACTGCGCAGTCACCAGCGCCCATTCGAAGTCCTAATTTTCACACAGTCCATTTTCTTTTCACTATCCAATCTAGTCACTCTCACAAATGATGATGATAATGATGAAATGATGAGGACAACACAAACACCCAGTCCCCGGCCAGAGAAAATCCCCAACCCGAGCGGGAATCGAGCCCGGGACCCCGTTATCTAGAGGCAGCAACGCTAGACCCCAGACCGCGAGCTGCGGACAGTGTTTCCGGAGGCATCGTATCCAGATTTATGCTGCATACAGGGAACGCGGAAAAAACATCATCCGCTAAGTCATAAAGTGTGTGTTAAGTGGTCGAGACAGATGGTCATTAAAGAGAATTTTGACGAAAAATAAAGGGAAGACAGCTGCAGAAGTCGCTGCAAAATTAAATGTGGCACTCGCGAACCCTGTCAGAAGCAAAATAACACGAAGGGAGTCTATAACCAGGGGACAGCATGGCAAGCTGGAATTCCAAATCACTCCTCAGTGATGCAAATGCCTACAACGACGACACATCGTACCGAAGCCTTAAAACTTAGACTATGGAGCAATGGAAGAAATTCACTGGGTAGGTTGAGTCTTGCTTTACACTGTTCCCAACTTGGGGCCCAGTTTACGTTCCACGAGTGAAACATGGCGGCCGTCCAGTGATGATTTAGCAGCCATATCATCGTACTCCAGAGGCCTCTTGGTTACTCTGCAAGGTCACTTTACTGTGTGACCATTTTGGCTAAACAGTCCACTCACGGTACAATTTTTGTTCCCCAGTAGTGATCCGGTGTTCCAAGATGACAGGGCCCCTATTCACATTGTTAGAATCGTTCAAGGCCGGTTTTGCAAGCACGAGGATGAATTTCTGCACCTCCCCTGACCGCCGCAGTCACCGGATCTCAGTATTATTGAGTCTTTGTGGCCTACTTTGGAGAGAACGGAGTGTGGTCGCTATCCATCTCCACCTTATTTTGAAAGAATGATATGAGATGCCACTCATAACCATAAAAGCTGTGTATTTATCCATTCCGAGACCACTGAAAGCTGTTTTGAATGCTAACAGTGTTCGTACACCGTATTAGGCATGGTAATGTGTTATGTTTTAGTGTTTCCATATTTTTGTGCACCACTTGTAGATTTTACGGCCGTAAGCGTAAGCATGAGCTGTCATCTGAGAAGGGGATCAAGCCCCCTTTGATTTTATTTATATTTATAGGATTTGAAAGTCAGTGCACAGATATTAATTTTCTAAACCAATACGACGTAATATGACTAGAAAATCTGACAAAATCGTCATTGAATATTAGAAGATTTCCAAGCGCTGTTAAGTACGAAACATTTCACACCGCATTATTTAGATGCTGGCAGCTGAGTGTGTAGCTTAAAATTCTAACCAAATATTGAATACCAATTTTCTAATACATACGTGCGAATTAATGTACTGTTAAATCAAAATTTTATATACACAATGATACTGATGGATTCCGTCAGCTTGCATTCCACGGAACGAGGAAACAAGAAATTGTCATTTGCAGTAAACAGAGGAGATGTAAAATACATAAGAAAAAATGCATTTCCAGTTAAGTAGCAGATCTTTCTGTAGCTATTGTCCAGCCTTTCCAATCTCTTTTACCCAAGAAGAATCTGCTAGTTGACTCCCTTGAGGAATGCCTACTATCACTATTGTCTGCTTCTTTACTAACAATGACTTTCATTGTTTTAGGTGACTGTTTTAGTGTGTTTCTGTAAACATTATTCTCTCGAATAAGTATTTCAGTGCACTGATTTTTGACACACTGTATTTCTTTAAAATTTCCTGCATACGACCACCAGGCTTTATGAAGCTTGTTTCTATCAATTCTCGCCGGCGACGCAAAGTTTCGAACTCAGTTTTATCGCAATCCAAAACAATGGCTTTTGTTTCGGTTTCAGTTTTACCGCTGACTATTAGAGCGGATAAATTGCAAGCACTTTTTTTTTCTCTTTGAGGTTGGTTGCTGTTGCTCTATATACTGTAATTTGTGTTTGATTTGTAACTTTTTACTCTTGATATGAAAAACAAATCCTACGACACATAAATTAGTAGTCTGTGTTCAAGTTGGTGCAGTGATTTGTCCGCTGAATAAGATTCAGAGCATAAATATCTAGATGGATAAATATTTTTCACATTCACTATGCGAAATCCTTGAACAGTACCGAGCTAAGTGGTGCAGTGGTTAACATACTGGACTTGCATGTGGGATGACGACTTTTCAATCCCGCGTCCGGCCATCCTGATTTAAGTTTTCAGTTATTTCCCCAATTCGCTCTAGGCGCAGCAGACTTACTTCCCCATTCTTTCCTAATCCGATGAGATCTATGACCTCGCTGTTTGGTCTCTTCTCCCAAACAACCCAACCCAACCCAACCTTGAACAGTAACCGGAAATTGGAAATTTGTGGTAAGGTCTTACGGGACCAAACTGCCGAGGTCATCCGTCCCTAAGCTTAATGTAACGTAAACTAACTTACGCTAAGGGCAACACACACACCCATGCCCGAGAGAGGACTCGAACCTCCGACGGTGGGAGCCACGCGGACTGTCACAAGGTGCTTTAGACCACACGGCTATCCCGCTCGTCCAGGAACTGGAAGTAGCGCTATGGAGATTTTCTTATTGGCCTAGCAAGCATCCAATAGTCCAATCAACGTTTTTAGCGCATTTTTTGGAATTTTTATCTTGTGTTTTCGTCTCACTGAGTGGGGGATAGCCATGAAGTTTGCACTCCACTATCGCCTGCTTGTGCGTACCGTACCGCAGCTGTTTAGAGAAACCACAGCCACCGTAGTAGCGTTGGTCACACTCTCTTTCCTTGTATACAGGGCAAAGAAAAAATGCTGCACGTAGAAGTCGGCATGCGATTTCTCACTCCGATTCAAGACAAAACTTTATCCAGCAAAATCAGATCTGGCGCATTTTGAAAATACAAGTATGAAAACGGAGAGATGTTATGTCGTACTGCGCATCGGAATGTACAGAGAATTTTTATCATCCCGCGCTACCTTACCGCCCATCGTAGCTCCATGAGTACAATGCTGCGACAGCAAAGATCCACACCCACAATGGAGCTATGGTTCGAATCCTCGTCAGGTTCTTTTTTTATTTTTTAGGCACCTGTCCCTAGTTTTCGTCGTTTATAAGCAGGACGTCAGCTTGTCATAGGACAACAGCCTATCATACGACAGTGTAACCCATTTAACTGCATGCATGTGTCTATTGAAAGCGCAGTGCTCAATCTTTACCGATGGAGTAAACAAATGATGAATGCGTCGATATGCTTTTGGTGCTAGGTGCACCCTGTAACCAAGCTGGTGCTGTTGCTGCTGCTTGCGGGTTTGCTGCAGGGTGCCGTCAAGGTCGCCATCCCGATAAGAATGTTTTACGTCGCCTGGAGCAAGGCCTTCGGGAAACGGCTAACCTTCGTCCACAAGTAATGGACAGAGGTCGTCCAAGGGCCAGCCATACTCCACAAACAGAGGACGTGAATTTTGAAACCGTTCGCCAATCGCCTCGGCGAAGTACCCGTGACATTGCAGGGCAGTTCCAGATACCTCAAAGACTCATTGTTGAAATATCGCACGATGAAGAACGGCATCTATATCATTACACGTTAACTCAACACCTGCGGCCAGAAGACCACATTCGACGAGTACAGTTTTGTGGATGGCTTTTTGCACCGAGTGATAACGAACACCTTATAAATAACGTGATATGGACTGCCAAATCTAACTTTACTCCTGAAGGTATTTTCAACCTCCACAACGGTCGCAGGTTCGAATCCTGCCTCGGGCATGGATGTGTGTGATGTCCTTAGGTTTAAGTAGTTCTAAGTTCTAGGGGACTGATGACCTCAGGTTTTATGTCCCATAGTGCTCAGAGCCATTTGAACCATTTTTTTGTTCTTGGTCAGAATACAGTCCACCATGTCTCCCGTGAACGTGGCTTTCAGGCACGCTTTGGCATAGACCTGTGGACTGGAGTCGTGGAAGCAGTGATTTCGGCCCCTTAACTGTCGCCGGACAGTTGAATGCGCCGCTCTATCATACGTTTCTTTGCAATACTTTGCCTGACGCATTACAAAACGTTCCATCTGGCGTTCGGCGACAGTTATGGTTTCAGCATGATGGTGCACCACCACACTTTGGAATAAATGTGTGTAACCATTTAAATGAAGCGTTTCCAGAGAAATGTATTGCTCGTTAAAATCCAATGTTCTCGCCTTCATGGTCCCCGATCTTAATTCACTAGATTTTCATTTGGGGGGACGCTTAAAGGGAAAAGTTTATAGTACTCCATCCGTGGATGTAGATGATCTAATACCTCGCATACATGCCGCTTCGGCAACGTGGATCCAGGTGTGTTGCGCTGGGTCCAGGGAGTGGTGAAGTGTTTACAAACGCAAGATGATCGCTTTGAACACCTTCTCTAAAGTGAGCGTTGCTCCTACATGTACGTACTCGCTCTTTGTAGATAAGCTTGGACGGCAAACGTACAAAATGGAATTATTGTGCTTAGCATGATGTGCAATCTAATGCAGCCTACCTATTGTGTTTTTTGTAAATCATTTGATGCAGACGGTATTACTGTATCCGCTATTATTTTCCATGGGCCTTTTCTGTGTCATGAATGAAACAAAGTGGTCGTTTACTTCTGTAAGAAGTTCATGTCATGCCTTAATGTTTAAATACTATGTTACCGTAAGACAAAGAAATACGCCAGATACCAAATCGTGGAGGTGTGAATTGGATAGAATTTCATGTTTTAAATTAAAAAAATGTTTGGCACAAATGCGTCTCGAAAATCGGCGAGTCTGCGTATCATCCTGTCTCGTCTCGCCAGGATAATGGGGCAGAATTCTTGCTACCTGTTCTTGGCCACACTGCAAGCATTTAAGCGTCTCCATGACCCCATTTTTTAAATTCGTGTTAAACCGATTGGCGGGATTAGGCTTTGCTAAATACAGTTTTGCCTTGAAATAGGATGAGGAATCGTATGCTGACCTCCAAGTGAGCCATTTTTTCTTCACCCCGTATAGGCTGTCTAGGGCTTTCTGCACTAGACAGGTTCCAAGCTGTTGGCTGATATACGAGGGTTAGAACTTGAATAGTGGCAACTATTTATTTACAGCTCGTACAAAATAGATACGTGTTTCAGAGTTTTACTGACTCTCAAAGCAGTCACCAGCACTGTATATAACCCGTTGCCAGCAATGTGGAAGTCGTAGGATATTCTTAGTAGTGCCAGTTGTGTTGACAGTTCGAGCGGCGCGGTCTATTGCCAGACGAATTTGTAGCAGTTCTGAAGCGAATGCCGTGAAGTGTTTCCTTCGGTTAAGAAATAGAGTTGAATTCACGAGGGCTTAAGTCAGGGGAGTGCAGTAGGTGGTATAGCACTTAGCAGCCCCATCAGCCAAACAGATCAGTAACAGCTTGCACTGTACGTGCTTGAGCATTGCCCTGCAAAATGATGGTCAGGTCCTGCAGAAAGTGTCATCACTTCTGTCTCTATTCTGTTCATTTTTGGAAGACAACCTACGACCAGCTTTGAGACAACGGTGATGGCACTTTCTGCAGGACCTGGTCATCATTTGCAGGACTATGCTGAAGCACGTACAGTTTGTTTGGCTGATGTGGCTGCTAAGTGCTATACCACCGACTGCACTTACCTGACTTAAACCGTCGTGAGTTCAACTCGATTTCTAAACTGAAGGAAACACTTCACGGCATTCGCTTCAGAACTGCTACAAATTCATCGGGCAATAGACCGCACCGCTCGAACTGTCAACACAACTGGCACTATTAAGAGTATCCTACGACTTCCACATTTCTGGCAGCGGGTTATGTACAGTGCTGGTGACTGCTTTGAAGGTCAGTAAAACTTTGAAACACGTATCTATTTTGTACGAGCTGTAAATAAATAGTCGCCACTAATAAAGTTCCAACCCTCGTATATCTACAGGGTGGTAAATTAAGTGCTCATTCTCTTCTGTGTTTTCCTCGTAGTATATTTATTAAATTTCGTTCGTGTTTTTCTGTTTAAGAGGTTTAATCTCGCGTTTTTATAAGTCTAAAGTCATTCAGCCAGTACTGCAGTAGTTGCTCATTTGTTTTGTTTTGAAGGCAATCGTCCGTTCGTTTAATAAGCTAGTCTCTCAGGCTCCGGCTCTACAGAGCGGCGGCCATATGAACTGGCAACTTAAAACTGGTGGCAAGGTAAACTATTAGTTTCGATGCGTAAGTTAAAACACACTCCAAGGTTTAACTTACATTCATATAGAAGATATAATTTTGTGAAGTCGGATTAACAGTTTTGTAATATACTTTATTATACTATTTCTCACCAACGTCTGCTGTCGAAGCTACTAAGACAAGTGTGTGTGTGTGTGTGTGTGTGTGTGTGTGTGTGTGTGTGTGTGTGTGTGTGTGTTTGTGTTTGTGTTTGTGTGTGTTACTGCTCTCCATGGAGTCTGTCCTTTGGGTTTTGGTTGCACGGAATTATTTATCACCCCAATCTGGGCACAAAGGGGGAGATACTCGGCGATATGCACCTGGACAAGCATGAAAAGTTTAACGATGCCCTTGTTGTTTACGCCTAGAGTTACATGTGTGCCAGCACAGAGTTCCTCTCTCTCCTTCTCTCTCTCTGTCCCTATCTCTCTCATAACTAGTTAATTTCTGTAATTATCCATAACAAAACAAATAAACGCTGCATTAGATCTCGCGAACACAGACTGTACTCATTCAGACCACTCAAATAACAATTTATTGCCGGCCGAAGTGGCCGTGCGGTTAAAGGCGCTGCAGTCTCGAACCGCAAGACCGCTACGGTCGCAGGTTCGAATCCTGCCTCGGGCATGGATGTTTGTGATGTCCTTAGGTTAGTTAGGTTTAACTAGTTCTAAGTTCTAGGGGACTAATGACCTCAGCAGCTGAGTCCCATAGTGCTCAGAGCCATTTGAACCATTTTTAACAATTTATTAGACATTTACTGAAGGCAGTACATCCCACAACACGCGATCTATTTCTAATCGGTGCCTACTGCAAAACAATTCTTTTTCAATAAAAGTTCTAGTTCTTTTCTTGGAACTTCTCTCGGAAAAATAATCTATTACACGTCTGCCTCCGAGGAGCTCTTTCGAGTTGGCGTTGAATCTGAAAATCTTCTAAATCATCTCGCGATTATGTGCTCGCTAAAATGATATGTTCCCTTCCCTCCCTATCGTTTGCAGAGTAGAGAAAATGTCCTCTGACGCCATCAAGGCCAAGTTCGGCGCATGGGATTACGCGACGCGACGTAATTACCCCACTGTCGGTAAAGGAAGCATGTTATTGGCAGCCCTGGATCAAGTTTAGCCGCTCCTGTATTTGTGAAATTGTTTTAATAATGGAAATCAACTTTGCTTTGATCCGCGGGACGAGGTTAATTAGTTGACATTCCTACATCGCTGATTTCAGCTCTGCTGCCATCTGATTGCACTCAGAATACCAGTAACCGACCACTGGATTTGAAATTATATATCGGGGATAGTCTTTAATAAACCTCCAACTTGTTCCTTGCAACGTCCACGGAATCTCATAAGTAAAAAGCTCGGGAAAAAGTTGACTGTCACTAGAGTGAAATAGTGACATTAAAAATGTTGTAGTTTCCATCAAAACAGTACAGTTTATCTCCGTTTTAACAACCTTCTAAATGTACTTTCCTTTAAAAATCTACTATAGGCAGCTATCAAATGAAACACAACGGTACCAATAAAGAGTAAAATACTCTTGCTTCCCCAAAACTCATCTCATAGGACGCAATGCTTTTAGAAATTATAACCCATTTCACAAAATCTTCAGTCCAGAACAACTACAATAAAATGCGCTCAATCCGCTGTGTGGTTACGACCTGATGGGTTTTGCCTCAAAAATAGTCACTCCCAATGTTTATGCGTTGTCTTTCACTAACTGCACTTCATCGCTTGTTGCTGGCTCCTACGTCTGTTATTTACATCTGAACAGCCATAAACGTTCCTAAATATGTCATGGGAAATTCTTTGTCTTCATTCCATCAAGTAACTCTGTATGTAAGGTCACTACACTTGCATTTATTTGAAGCATTCCGCAATTATTTGAAGCATTTCATGACGTGACATTGTGAACTATATAGGGCTATTCAAAAAGAAGAGACGGATTTCAAACATGTGTTGCTTACAAACTACAAAAGACAAAAACAAAATTCCAAAATTTTCGGAAAGAAAAAAGTAAAATTTTTATGAATTAAATGTGTGCACCATGTGTTACACGACAAATGTCGAAACGGTGCCTCATTTCCTGCCACACACGAAGCAGCTGGTCTCTCGTTATCGGATTCACAGCTTCAGCAATGCGATGTTGCCGGAGAATTGTCAGACATAGGAGGGATAAAAACGCGGGCAACCCTATAGATAAAACTCACAAGGTTTTAGGTCTGCAGATCTGAAAGGTCACCGGAGGTGTAGTTCATCTTATGCTCCTCCTTTTCCAATCCAACGTCGTGGAAAGCTGTCATACATGTAACGCCAGACGAGCGTAGAGAACGTCCGACGTTACCTGAATGTCACACAACAACATCGTGTACACTGCGTTTTGTGAAGTGAAAAGGTGTCCGTAAAATCTAAAATACAAAAAGTGCATTAAATATATGTGAATTGCCCTCAAAACGTTAAATGAGAAAGATCTGTCACAACAAAACCTGACAAGCTGTCAGTGCAGGACACCAAACAGATGGTCCTGCAAAACCATATCATGTAAAATCAAGTTGTTCAATAAACAAACACACTGATGGCACAGAGAGCCAAAACATATATGGGTAACAAGAAATGACAGTGTGTTGCATAAGAGGTGGAACCCATATCCAATAATATTCTGAGTGAAGTTAAGCATCACAGGTCGGTCGTAAACGGTAATAGGACGCTTTTATAGACTTCCTCGGTCAGGAGCTGTGTGGTAGAGTGCCTTCAGAGAAAACTTGCAGAATATCGTTTAGTTTCCTGATCATGCCGTCGTAATAGGGGACACTTCAGACTTTCAGATGCAGATTGAAAGAGACATGCTACCAAAACTGGTGTCAAATACAAATTACTTCGGGCAGATAATTAGGGAACCAATTCTAGAACTAAACGTCTTAGACTTCCTAGCAACACACAGACCTAAACTTACGAACCTGTTAACATAGCGGAGGGTATCAGTGATCATATGTCTGTGATAGGAACCATGACTGCGGGTATTACATGGGTTGTTAAGAAAGGTAGCAAAATTATTTTGCTTAGTAAGAGTGACAGGAAACAAATTTCAGAGTATCTGAGTGGTCAGCAACAAATATTCAGTGCTGAGGACGAAGATGTGTAGCACAGATGGAAAAAAATCGAAACCATCGTTCAATATGCCTTAGACAAGTGTGTTCCGAGCAAGATCTTATGGAATGGGACAGACCTACTGTCCTTCAACAACCATTAACTGTTAATCATCACTCGTTTGCCATTACCCATTTACTCTTACCTATTTACCATTACCCATTTGCCATTACCTGTTTACCATTACCCACTTACCATTACCCATTTACTATTAACTGTTTACCATTACTCATTTTACGTTCTCCATCTATCATTACCCATTAACCATTTATTGTTACCCATTACCCGTTTACTGTTACACATTTACTATCACCCTGTAATCTCCCCACGGAAAATTACCCTCTACCACGCAATAATTAATAATTATCAATCAAATCATCCACATTTATTCACTTTTGGAAAGTATCTGATCGGATTTTCTAGTAATATATGCGCCGACAGCTCGTCGACGCCAAAGTATTTTTCTAGTACGTTTATTCTTTGGAAGAACAGAGATACATATATGTATTCTCCATGGTTGTTAGGGACGGATAACTAGGACAGCTTCGGAAGTATCTGTTGGAAGATTGTCGGGTTGCTAAAAGAGACATATTTGCTCTTCTTCTCGCTAAAGCGAGCTATTAACGTTTGTGCCACTAGCGGGTTATTTGAAGAGAGAGAAAAACTGTAAACGCAAATTAAGTAAGACTTGGAATCAACAGAAAACGGAACATGTAATGGAGATGGATTGAATATACAATTTTCCTCAGAAATAAGGTTTGTGACCCTTTTATTCTAGAGTGAATGACGAATGAGTTCTCTGTCTGAATCATTGATGATTGTCTTGGCCCTGTAATTAGTGGGGAAGTTTCAGTTGTGACGAAGAGAGCCTGCAATCACCGAGATTTTATAAAATCGTCCAAAAAGGCTTCGGACACATCTGAAATTCTAAATCTGTCGTAAAATGAACGAATTGTTCAAACGATCGATTTTCCCAACTGAATGCAGCGCTTAACAAGAATAATAGATATAAAGATCTTTTACAGCAAGCCAGCCGCTGAATATTAAGACGAAGAGCTCCACCAGAGATTCTATTGGGCTGAGTTCACGTAATGAAATATTATATTTAAAACTATATATAGATAAAGGACAGAGAGAGAGAGAGAGAGAGAGAGAGAGCGAATGAAATTAGAGAAAATACGCAGAATCCTCCATTAGTATAATTGTTTGCCTGTCTTATCACGGATCAGCCTAAAGATAAAACAGGAGGCCCTTACTTTACTGTACAGGTTTATGTGTGAGAGACATTACACCAAGTTAGCGGCAAGCTGCATTCACATACTTTCATCATTTACAGTATAATCCATTATAACCCTTTTACCTTTACCCATTTAGTATTTGTTGTTCAATGTTACCCACTTACTGTCACCTGTTTATCATTACCCATTTAACAGTTACCCTTACTATCATCTGTTTACTATTAACCATTTACCATTACCTGCTACCAATTTACCAGTTATCCATTTACCTGCTTTCCTGGTGATAAGCAACAGGAACTTAAAGTGGCAGCTGATTTTATTTCTCGTTCTGAAGCTTTGTAAAATTGCAGTTGAAGTAAAATTCGTCTTTGGTAACTACAGTTTTGTAATTTGTTAATTACACAGCTCAGGCATATGTTGGTTTTCAGCTATTTAAGGATAGTACGTTCTATATTCGTTCTCGTATAACAGAAACACAAACTTTACAAATTATACTATGTGCTTATGATGACAACGGAAACGCATTACAGCACATATACGTTTTCCAGCAATAGATAGCTTTTGTCACCTACCGCAGCGATGGACACAGCCTCTAGAAACTCTTCTCTCAAAGGATGTGGAACAAAATCGAGGATCAAAGTATCAAGACCCGGCAACTTGATCCATTTATTCCCTGACCTGAATTCTAGTCTACAGTTTATTAACATCGATTCCAGACCAAGCATCTTCATTTTTTTAAATGTTTTGTGTAGTTGGCTCCTTGTTTCTACAGCTCAACGTTTCTAAAAAAACTCTTATGAGTTTGATTTCATGTACCTAATATCTGCAAGGTAAGAACAAGAGAACTTTTTACAAAACCTTCTCAATTGAAACATATGTATAAAATCTGTATTAAATGCTGATGCATCAAAAAGATAGTGCATTAATACAGGACTCAAAGCACTATTCTGCGAGGATTTTATAATCAACTTTTTCCGTCCTTGTTTATAGTAAGTTCAACGTCCGAAATATGCGTAAAATTACAAGAATAACATTCTTTTCTCTCGTCGTCAAGTGCACTTTAAGCTGTATTTAGATGAACGGCAGCGTTCAATTGTGTTTTACAATGTGGTATGCCTGTCATATTACGCCGGTTGGATGCCAACAAGACAAGACTTGTGGGAACAAGCAAAACTAGAAGTTAGAGAGCTCAGTCTTTCTGATGTCTGCCAGCCTGCCTATCCTGTGACCCATGATAAGCGTCATAGAACAATTCAGATGTGGAAAATAATTAACTTGCGGCTCTCTTGTGCGTATGGCACAGCAATGGAATTTTGTACGTACAGAAGAGCCTTTTTACGTAATTTTTGAATATAGCTCAAAACGTTGGGAGCAGTCTGATACTTTTGAGCACCCTGTAAAATACTTTGAAATTCAATTATAAATTTTACGTAATTTTCTTGATAAAAAGTGTGTAAAAGATTGAGAGAGTCTGAATACTTTTGAGCACTGTGTAAAGTACTTTGCAATACGTAATTTTTTGTTGAATATCGAGAAGAAAAAAATTCAGTGTGTTCGGATGCTTTCGAGCATTCAGTTAAGTACTTTGAAATATTGTAAGTCACACCCTTCAGGTAATTTTGTGGTTAAATACACTACTGGCTATTAAAATTGCTACACCACGAAGATGACGTGCTACAGACGCGAAATTTAACCTACATGAAGAGGATGCTGTGATATGCAAATGATTAGCTTTTCAGAGCATTCACACAAGGTTGGCGCCGGTGGCGACACCTACAACGTGCTGACATAAGGAAAGTTTCCAACCGATTACTCATACACGAACAGCAGTTGACCGGCATTGCCTGGTGAAACGTTGTTGTGATGCCTCCTGTAAGGAGGAGAAATGCGTACCATCACGTTTGCGAACTTGATAAAGGTCGGATTGTAGCCAATCGCGATTGCGGTTTATCGTATCGCGACATTGCTGCACGTGTTGGTAGAGATCCAATGACTGTTAGCAGAATATGGAATCGGTGGATTCAGGAGGGTAATACGATCGCTGAGTCAACAGATGGGGACGTTTGCAAGACAACAACCATTTGCACGAACATTTCGACGACGTTTGCAACAGCATGGACTATCAGCTCGGAGACCATGGCTGCGGTTACCCTTGACGCTGCATCACAGACAGGAGCGCCGGCGATGGCGTACTCAACGACGAACCTGGGTGCACGAATGGCAAACCGTCATTTTTTCGGATGAATCCAAGTTCTGTCTACAGCATCATGATGGTCGCATCCGTGTTTGGCGACACCGCGGTGAACGCACATTGGAAGCGTGCATTCGTCATCGACATACTGGCGTATCACCCGGCTTGATGGATTTGGATGCCATTGGTTACACGTCTCAGTCACCCCCTGTTCGCATTGACGGCACTTTGAGCAGTGGACGTTACATTTCAGATGTGTTGCGACCCGTGGCTCTACCCTTCATTAGATCCCTACGAAACCCTACATTTCATCAAGATAATGCACGACCGCATGTTGCAGGTCTTGTACGGGCCTTTCTGGATATAGAAACTGTTCGACTGCTGCCTTGGCTAGCACATTCTCCAGATCTCTCACCAACTGAAAACGCCTGGTCAATGTTGGCCGAGCAACTGGCTCGTCACAATCCGCCAGTCACTAGTCATGATGAACTGTGGTATCGTGTTGAAGCTGCGTGGGCAGCTGTACCTGTACACGCCATCCAAGCTCTGTTTGACTCAATGCCCAGGCGTATCAAGGCCATTATTACGGCCAGAGGTGGTTGTTCTGGGTGCTGATTTTACGGGATCTATGCATGTATTTTAAATCACTGCAGTTTATACCCTTTGCGTAATTTTTTGGATTAAATATGGTACAGAAAAATTAATTCAGAGCATTTGGATACTTTTGAACACTGTAAAGTACTTTGTGTGCGTGAATGTGTGCATGCAGAATAGCGCCAATTTACACAATTAATGTCAATAAGATTATATATTTTTTTGGAAATTAACGGTGTTAACAATTTTTTAAATTTTTGAACATGACCCCAATTCAGATAAATAAGCTTGTGGAAATACTATATAGTATAATTGAATACAACGCAAAAATCGTGCACTGACATTGACTATAAATTTTTTCCCGTCAACACCATCTTGCACTACGACTGGCTAAAAAATATTTACCTCCAGCGCCATCTAGCAATTTTTAAATTAACTACCCACCACAATCTTTTCTTTTTTTTTAATTTCCTGCCTGCCACCATTTGTAGTTGTCAAGCTTGCCGACATCTTCAGTTTTCAAATGTTCCCACCATCTGCTATCTTGCAATATTTAACTTTATCGCCATCCGCAATCTTTAATTTTTTTTAATTACCCACCATCCGGCATCCTTGATTTTTAAATTTACCGCTATCCACCATTTTAATTTTGTAAGGTTCCTGCAGTGCATCATCTTCATGACTTCATACAATCGGGGTCATTGATGGCGTCGTATGTGCATGTGTCAAGATCATGTAAGTCATGTGTTCGTGGTCGATGAGCTCACGTGACGCCCATCAGGGCAGAGTTAGTGTGGCGCAGACCACACGAAGCCATAGACCCAAGTTGTCAAAAAGCCACTGAGCAAACTGGTGGTGACTCCACAGTATTGTGGATTATGTTTACATGGAATGGATAGGTCTTCAGCTCCATCTGAATCTATCATTGACAGGAATTGGAGACTATTTACAGACATTCATGGACTTAAAGTTCCCAAATAACGATGGAATCACAATGCACCATATCATCAGATCACAATTGTTGGTGATCGGTTGGCAGAACATCCTGGGCAATTCGAGTGAATTATTTGGCCATTCAGGTCACCCGATGAATCCCATCGAACATTAATGGGACATAATCGAGAGGTCAGTTCGTCAACAAAAATTTGCACGAGACAACACGTTCGCAATTACGGACGGCTATAGAGGTAACAAGGAACTACATTTCTGCAGGGGACTTGCAACGACTTGTCGAGTCTATGCCACGTCGAGCGAGCTGCTACACTACGCCATGTAAAAGGACATCCGTCACTATATCAGTAGGTATCTTGACTTTTCTCACCTCAGCGTACGTTGCCTGCTGTGGCACTGTGCAATTAACTTTTGAATTCCACTCGTCCAGTGCCGATAAACCATCCAACGAAAAGAATTTTATGATAGCATAGAATTTTAACGTCTCCTTTGGACGAAACACTTATGGTTACTGAAAGTCGTCGTATAAACAATACCACTCAGCAGGTCAAATAGACACATCAGTTACATTATCACATAAAATTTAGCAATTTATTATAAACAAAATTTACGTGAAATCAAACGCCATCTCTGTGCCGAAACGAGACATTGTCTCCTCGTCCTCGATCAAGTGGCGGTTTAGAAAGTTCGTTCCATTTACAATTGAATTTCTATGCAGATGTATGCTATAAAGCAGACACAATGTTAAAATATGCTCCGAGAAACACTGGCACGTATACAAATAGTACTGTCAACACACACTTTCCGGGGGAGAGTTATTATCAAATTCATCCCAAAACTTACAGGCAGTAATGATATCTACTGCACCGAATCACGGTACGTACTGTTAGCTATCGCCTCGCGTGCAACTCATCGATATCGCTGCGTTCCAAGAGCCGCGAACTATCCGTTACATTGGCTGGCTGCAAATGGATACCTCATTACTACGGCGTCCACGGCTCTGAATCAGATTGGATGTATGCTGCAGCACGCCCGGCCGTATCCCGGTTTTGCGCGGAAGCTCTGCAGAATACAGTGGCTAGCTCATTTTGCGAGCCCCCATTGGAACATTGGTCGAAGTGTTCAGTTTCACCGGCAGTGAGAACAAAGGATCATCTTTTTACCGTTCCTTTGACGAGACGGATTTAAAAAGGAACAAATCGAGGCGTTATCGAACTGGAGCTCGACACATCATTTATATATTCAAGAGTACAATAAATAGCGTAAAAAGTAAATACTTAAAAGTAGCTGCAGGGAAGACGAAGTGAAGACCTGTTGGAAGGCAAGTTCGGAGCATATTTACATGAGTGAGGCGTGGGTCTAGGCGTAGAAAGAATTCAGAAAGACGTTCTTTGGATCGTAACAACTCGGTATAGTGTATACTAAATTGAACAGACATGCTGAGGAAAATTAAATGGAAACGTCTAATAAAAAGAACTACGATATTATCACGAAAAGATATTTGGTAAATTTAGAGAACCCGACCTGTGCTACATTTCTGCGTCCACCGTCGTAAATCACGGTATAGGGGTCATGACACTAATATTAGAGGAACTACGTAGCGTAACGAAGCATACAGTCATTTTTCACCCGGAAAAGAAGGAAAGTTAGCGTTCAATGCAAAGTTTGTTCGAGAACAATTTTACACGAGTGCCTCACCATTTATGGTCCTCCTTCGTCCCGACCACCCTCAACATTAAGTACCATTCATTGAGCTCGTGCTAAAGCTTTTAAAAATAAGCCAAAATCTAGTCATTATTTTACTATTTCGAGTCAGAAATGGCTCTGAGCACTATGGGACTTAACTTCTGAGGTCATCAGTCCCTTAGAACTTAGAACTACTTAAACGTAACTAACCTAAGGACATCACACACATCCATGCCCGAGGCAGGATTCGAACCTGCGACCGCAGCGGTCGCGCGGTTCCAGACTGTAGCGCCTAGAACCGCTCGGCCACTCTCGCCGGCTATTTCGAGTCAGTTGACACTATTCGCACCATGAAGATACGTTGTCTAAAATGTTTTGTAGTTTGTTTTAATCATCTGATGCCTTTATAAGATGGTAAATGACAGTATCATCTGCAAACAATCTAACAGGGCTGCTCAGATTGTTTCCTAAATCTTTTATGTAGATCAGGAGCAGAGGAAGCCCTATAACACTTTTATAGGGAACTCCAGATATTACTTGTGTTATACTCGATGACGTTCCGGCAATTACTACGAATCAAATCGCACATTTGAGGCGATACTCCATAGGTACGTTGTCAAAAGCCTTCTGGGAACTTAAAATTATAGAATCATTTTGACGTCCCCTGCCGAAAGAACTCTTTATTTCGTGAGAATAAAGAACTAATTGTGTTTCACAAGGACAGTATTTACTGAATCCTTGTTGGCTATTTCTCACTATATTGTTTTCATCGAGGTGACTCAGAACGTCTGAACACAATATAGGTTCCAAATTCAACAGCAAATCGACGTTAGCAATATGGGTCTGTAATTCAGCGGAAATAAAGCGTTACTGGATCCATGTCAACACAATGGAAAGCTACTCAAACTGGAGGCACTAACGCGCATTTCGTGCAACTGTTTCAGCGTCACGAGCAACCTCATCTTAATGCGGCTGTTAGGCGCGTTAATATGGGGCTGGAGAGGACACTGATGGCGGAGGGCATTGGTCACATTTCAGTGATGCCAGATGAGTCTATCAGTAGATCGGGTTTCACCAGGCATGGCCTGCACATAAATAGGTATGGGAAGGGGAGGCTGGCAAAGCCTATAGGTGACAGTGTAGTGGATAGTGGTGGGATCACTCATGGAAAATTTCCTGTAGTAATTGGTGTTAGAGCTGCACCTGTTTTAGATTAAAGTCAGCTGGTAGGTATACCTGCTTAAAGGAAGTCCCTCTACTTAAGGGCCCACCTTCAGAGGGCGTCATGTTTCCCAAGTAGAGAAGGAATTAGCGCATTTCACAAAAATACAAGAGATATTAGAGATAAAGTTAGTAACTGCTTATAGATGTTGACTCTGAAATTATTGGTATATAGGAGCACTACTTGAATAATTTGACAATTCACAGGCTTCCTTTACCAGGATACAGATTAGCTGGCTGTTTCTCAAGGAGCTCCTTGCGGTGTGGAGGAGTGGCCATGCACGTAAAAAAACAGTATTCCATTTGAGTCCATAGGTGTATCACGGTACTGCACTGAACAGATATTTGAATGTTAAGCAGGGGCAGTTGAATTGAGTGAAACTAAACTTCTACTTGCTGTTGTTCATAGGTCCCCTAACTCTAACTTCAGAGCATTTCTGCTCAAGCTAAAGAGGTTTCTTGATTCACATTATAGGAAGTACAAGAAATTAGTTACGTGTGGTGACATCAATAAAAATTTTGTATATGATTGTGCAAGAAAAAAGGATATTGGTAGATCTCCTAAATTCATATGATCTGATGAAGACTGTGTTTTTTGCTACTAAGGTGCAGGGTACCAGTAGCCCAGCCATAGGCAATATTTTTATCCATTCTTCATTATTAGATGGGCATTCCGTTAGTAAAAGGATGAATGGCCTTTCAGACCATGATGCACGAATTTTAACGCTAAAAGGCTTTTGTACCCAAACAAATGTCACCTATAATTACAAACTATATAGGAAATTTAGTCCAACAGCAATAGAGAGTTTTTTAAACCTCCTCAAGGAACAAGAGTGGCAGGATGTTTATAGTGCCGATAACATAGATGACAAATATAATGCTTTCCCTAACACATTTCTCGTGCTTTTTGAGAGTTGATTTCCATTAGAACGTTCTAAACGGGGTGCTAGCAGTAAAAGGCGGCCCAGGTGGCTGACTAGTGGGATAAGGATATCAGGTAGAACAAAGCGGAAATCATATCAAAATGTTAGAAGTAGTCACATTCCAGCCACAGTATCCGATTACAAACAGTACTGTACGGTGCTTAAAAATGTTATTAGGAAGGAGAAGAGTATGTGGTGTGCAAATAGAATAGCTAACTAACAGGATACAATTAAAACCATATGGTCATTTGTGAAGGAAGTGTCTGGTCAGCAGCACGAGGTTGACGATATAAAGTCAGTTCGTAGTAATAATATTTCTGTTACTCATAAATCAGATATATTTACATTATTTAACAATCATTTTCTGAGCATTGGTGGTAAATTAAATAAAGATTTAGTTTCTACAGGGAATCTTATAACTCTCTTGGTAAATGCCTTTCCAAGATTGATGTCTGAAATACTCCTCTATGATACAGACAAGGGGGAGATTGAGTCAATAATTAAACCACTGAAGACTAAGGACTCTCATGGATATGACGGAATGCCTAGCAGAATATTAAAGTACTGTGCTGCACATGTTAGCCCTGTATTTAGCCATATTTGTAATTTTTCCTTTACGAATGGTCAGTTTCCTGAACGATTAAAGTACTCATTAGTAAAGCCGCTTTATAAAAAGGGAAAAAGGGATAATGCACACGATTTTAGACCTATTTCTATGCTATCAGTGTTTGTAAAGTTATTGAAAAGGCTATGTACGTAAGGATAATTGATCATTTTATGTAACACAATTTGCTACCAGCGTTAGAAGTCGTTTAACAACTGAAAATACTATATTCTCTTTTCTCTGTGAGGTACTGGATGAGTTAAACAAAAGGTTTCGAACGCTAGGCATATTTTTTTATTTAATTAAGGGGTTTTATTGTGTTGATCACAAAATATTGCTCCGTAAGTTGGACCATTACGGAATACCGGAAGTAGCTCAAAATTGGTTCATTTCTTACTTTAGCAACAGACAGCAAAAGGTCATTATTCATTTTATTTATATAAATGATATGCCCTCTAGTATTATGAATAACTCTAAAATATTTCTGTTCCCTGGTAATAAAGGATGTTGTGTGCAACATTGGCTCGGTTTCAAATAATGCAGTTCGTGACGTAATTTCATGGCTTGTAGGTAATAAACTAACGCTAAATCACAGAAAGACTCAGTTTTTACAATTTATAACACACATTTAAACAAAACCTGACGTTTTAATTTCACAGAATGGGCATATGATTAGTGAAACTGAACAGTTCAAATTTCTAGGTGTTCAGATAGAAGGCAAACCGTCGTGGAAACCCCACGTTCAGGATGCTGTTCACAGTCTTAATGCTCCCATTTTTACAATTCGAAAGGTGTCTGAAGTGAGTGACCGCTCGACATGAAAATTAGGCTATATTGGTTATTTTCATTCGCTTATGTAGAATGGAATTTTATTTGGGGTAACTCTTCCCATTCTAAAAGGCTGTTTCTGGCTCAGAAACGGGCGGTTCGGGCAATAAGAGGTGTAAGTTCACAAACCTCTTGTCGACCCCCGTTCACGAGTCTGGGTATTTTGACATTGACCCCTCAATATATATATTCCTTACTGTCATTTATTGTTAACTATATTAGCTTGTTCGGAAGGATTAGCACCTTTCACTCAGTTAATACTCTGCAGAAATCGAACCTGCATTTGGATCGGACTTCCTTAACTCTTGTGCATAAAGGTATACAGTATAGTGCTGCATCCATTTCCAGTAAGATACCACTATAATTCAAAAATCTTAACAGTAACCCATTCAATTCCAAATCGAAACTGAAGAGTTTCCTCATGGGTCACTCTGTCGAGGAGTTCCTTGAAAACTTAAGGCAATTCTTGTTGTATATATACTAAGATGGTATCTGTTCTTTGGGACATGTCAGAAAGAACAGATACCATCTTAGTACATATATAGTTAAGGCTCACCGGCCATTTGACCATCTTCTTCTTCTGTGCGAATGCACAAACAGTGCCCGAACTCTTACGGAAATCGGCAACGCGCCGCGAGTAATGAGTATACTGGGCGGGGGCAGTACGAATGTAGCGCGGGACAATACGTTGAGAATGTGGGTTCCGCGGGAGGCGTGCCAGAGATAAACCCCTGCAGTCGCGCTATCCTCGGTGTCCTCGGTCAGATGGATAGAGCGTCTGCCATGTAAGCAGGAGATCCCGGACTGCTGCGTCCACCCTTACGCAGTGCATTAATAACCTTCTGTATTCATTAATTTATTCACATAGATGCTCTGGTCTATATTCCCCTTTCACCTTTGGCAAACATATAGCGAACATGCCAAAATAGGTGCATTTCTAATACCATACAGAATAAAAATTCTTTTTAAAATCAAAATAAAAAAAAAAATCGAAGTAACGCAAGTTTGAAATTAAAAAAAAGACATAAACAAACGACAGGAAAAATTATCTAAAGGACACTCAGTGAATAAAAGTGTTGTAACTCAATGAAAGATTACTAAAAGAACAATCAGAAAAGAAACAAGAAAATGTACACCACAGTTCAATAATCAAGCACACCATTTCATGTTAAAATCTGTAATTGTTAAAAATTGTAAATAAAAGTTTATATACGTTACAAAAAAAAAAAAAAAAAGGTTCGAGTCCCGGTCGGGGCACACATTTTCATCTGTTGACGTATGTCAACGCCTGTAAGCAGCTAAGGGTGTTCATTTCATTGTAATTTAATTCTTATTGTATTGTTGATTGCGTTTACTTTAACTTATGGCTTGACTTTTTTCGGATCCATAAACATTTTGTTTTTATCTGTTATTACCTTTATGTTGTAATTTCATGTATTGACACATTCCATGATCTTGGACATTTGCTCCGCAATTTGGTCCTACGGAACTTGAGGTGTAAATAAAAAATAAAAATAAAACAATACATTTTCTTCCTCTAGGTGTGAGGAATCTTCCTGATAGTTTGGCCATACCTATTTGCTACAACCTACATTGCGATCAGTATGAATATTTAATTAAATAATACCTGTGAGGAATTCAGTATGATAATTATAAGAAAAACACAAAATGTATGGTGATAAGTGCAGTAATTGTAAGAACAACCATAAAGTTAGGACAGGAAGAAATAGAACAAGTTAGTGCTTTCAGATATTTGGTAAGCATTATTACGGGCGACATGAGACGTAATAAAGTGCTGAAAACACGTATAGCAATCGCCAAGGAAGAATTTAATAAGAGGAGGCTTCTGTGCGGGTGCATGAACAAGCATCTCAGGAAGAGATTGGAGAAGTGCTTCAGATGTAGTGTATCATTATACTGAGCTGAGACATGGACACTGCGGAAAGAGGAAGAAAACATTAGAGATGTGGAGTTGGAGGAGGATGGAAGGGATAAAATGGGTAGACAAAGTGAGAAATAAGGAAGTGATGAGAAGAGTGGGGGAGGGGAGAGAAATGCTAGAGGTAATGAGGAAGAGCAAACACAATTTGCTTGGGAACTGGATAAGAAATGACTGTTTATTGATGGATGCTATGGAAGGAACGCTGAATGGAAGAAGAAGAGGACGTAGAAGATACCAGATGGTGGATAGTATAAGGGTAGGAAACAATTATGAGGAAACGAAGAGGGTAGCAAAGGACAGGACTGCATGGAGAGTTACATGTGAAGCCCTGTCCTAGGGCAGAACACATGATGATGATGATGACGAGTATGATATATCTGTGGGCGTTAGAATGTAGATTTAAGTAGATAACAGTGCAGAAATAGCACAAACTATGGACAGGCACCAGTCCTCTGAGAAACTGTGTCGTTGGTGGTACAGTGGGTCACTTTATGGGACAATAAATTCTCCGCCGGCTAATACGCCGATCCACCAGTGCGGAATGTAATTAAACGCAGTCCCACCGTCGCTTGCCTTGCGTAACGTGCTGTGAGTCCAAACGGCCGTGTTTTTTGCACATCCCGCGCTGTTCTGTAGGCGCACAGATACTTGGCCGGTCCGGGCCGGGAGCAATTACCCTGATGGCCCCCGGCTTGTCACTGGCCGGGCACTGGCTTGCGTAACCGTCTGAGTCGCGTAACCTAACAGTGCTGGTTAGCCCGCCCCGTCCGTATACAGTCTGACAACTGTGAGTTCACCACGGCTCAGGAGGAATACTTTTGGGCAGTTACTGAAACTTTACACAGTACTATGTCCAGTGGACAGTATATTAGTCACCTCCTTACAAGAGCAGCTTGCTCGTTTAGAAGTGCTGCAAACTTTGTAGAACCTGGTACCAAGCTGTCATCTGAGCCTCCACCGCTGACTGAAGCCGTCCTCACACGGAGTGTGTCCCTCTTAGCGAAGCGTGACAGACCTGGCGTCTGTCGTGGCTGCTGCACGCTCTGAAACGACCTCACTATACAAGGCTCACCGGCCATTTGACCATCTTCTTCTGTTCGGATGCACAAACAGTGCCTGAAATTTTACGGGATTCTGCGAAACGCCGCAAGTAATGAGTATAATGGGCAGGGGCACTATGAATATAGTGCGGGACAATAAGTTGGGAATGTGAGTCTCACGGGAGGCGTGCCATAGGTAAGTCCCTGCAGTCGCACTATCCTCTGTGTCCTCGGTGGCTCAGGTGGATAGAGCGTCTGCCATGTAAGCAGAAGATCCTGGATTCGAGTCCCGGTCGGGGCACGCATTTTCAACTGCCCCCGTTGACTTATATCAATGCCTGTATGCAGCTAGGGGTATTCATTTAATTGTGACCTCACTACATCCCACCGAACATACTTCTTATTGTAATTTCCGACCGCAGCGCTCTCCAACGGCAGTTCTCAGCTGCATCTGGCTTGCAGATCGCAAAGTTTCTTTACGAAAATGGACCCACGTAAAATAGTTGCGTTAACTCTTGTTAGCGAGCGTCGAAGTAGAGCGGAGAAAATCAAGAAGATTCCATGCTCGTCGATGGATTGAACAGCGAATTGTTCGTAGAGGAACACTTCATAATGCTGCGCAACGATCTCAGGTACATACTGTTGTATCCACGGACCCAACCAACCAACTCGCGAACGTGCGCCCTGAGCGTGACATCGCTGGCCACAGTTCCTGTAGCGGCCGTCGGGGTCTCAGGGCGTTACCGCCGACGGAAGAGGTCGCGCCATGGCTGAGCTCGGGTCCGCAGCGCCCTCTGCCTTTTACATATAAGGAGGAGCGCTGCCCCGAGACGGACATCAGAGGGTTGGATCCCCTCATTCGAAGGCGCCAGATTGCAAAGCCTGGGCTACTCTCAGGTTGGAATCTCCGCTTTCGAAGATTGTGTCTGTCTGTCTGTCTGTCTGCCCGTCTGCCCGCCGCTTACTGCTGTAGCTGTTCGTTCGTCCGTCCGTCCGCCCGTCCGTCCGCCTGCCTGCTCGCTGTTTGTCTCCGCCGCTACCGCTGCTGCCTGCTGTCCGTCGACCGTCTGTTCGCCGCCACCCGGTGCTCGCCGCCGCCGCCGCCGCCTGGCCGCCGCCGCCGCCGTCCGACCCTGGTCTTCGGCCGTCCTCGTCTTCCTACGTCTTTGTCTTCATCTGTCCCCGGTTTGTGTCCTTTCCTTTTCGTTCTGTGCGTTATTGTTTCTCCCTGTCGTCATGTTCGCCCCCCCCCCCACCACCACCGCCACCACTACCACCACCGCCATAGTTTACACTTCCCCTTGCGCCGCCTCCACCACTATAACGTGGTGTGCCCAGTCCCACCCTCCCCCTCTTCTCACTCTCCCTTCGCCCTCGCTCTTTGTCGCCCCCTCTCCAGCTTCTTCCTCCCGCTCCTCTCGATCTGATCCTTCCCCCCACTCCCCCAGCCTGTCACTACAGCTCCGGCTAGGTTGGTGGCCTGTCAGGCCACTGTCCATGCCCAGCTCTCCCCGTCGCCTTCGCCATCACCACCGCCACCGTCATCGTCATCGTCATTGTCGCCTTCGCCGTCACCATCACCATCTCCGGCGCCGACTCCAGCCCCGGGACCTGCCACTCCCCGCCACATTCCAGTTGTTCCCATCCCCCACACCTCCTCCGTCGCCGTCAAGCACCCCAGTGGCACCCCTGCCTCGTCTGCTCCAAAAAAGGCTCCGCCTCGTCCCCCTTCCCCTACCCCTGATGCCATGGATGTCTCCCCGCCCGTACCTGCCCCCTCCTCCTCCTCCTCTACCCACTCCTTCTACCGCCACCTCCTCTCCCGTCCGGATCCCTCCCTCCTTGAAGCCCAGAACCTCACCCTCTTCCTTTGCCAGAATTGTCCTGGTGCCCCCATCTCCCTCCTCACTCCTCGCCGTGATTCGGTACTCATCTCCTCCCCCAGCCCTACCCTCCACACATACCTCCTTTCCCGCATCCCTGTCACCCGCTTTGGCCCTCATGCCTCTCTCACCCCTGCTCCCTCGCCACCTCCCTCCCACCAACCCCAACCTCTGTGTTGCCCGCTGACCCTCACCGCCGTGATCACTCGGCTCAGTCCCGTGATCACGGAGGAGGAGGTGTTGGCGGAGCTTCAGGCCCATCCCCATCTGGAGGTGCGTGCGGTTCGCCGGATCCATAACGCTGCTGGCCCCACCCGCCTTATGCGGGTTTTTTCTGAGCACGCCCCCTCCATAGACTGTCTCCTGAAGGAGGGTGCCCTCCTTTTTAACCAGCATTATAAGGTTGACCCCTCCCGTTCCCCTCCTCAATCCCTCCACTGCCAAAGGTGCTTGCGGTATAATGAGTGCCGTGAGGCCCCCACCTGCCCGCACTGTAGACAAGCCCACTTTTTACGGCAGTGCCCCAATCTCCAGTCCCGCCCCCCTCCTGTAATACCTGTAACCTCCCTCATCCCACCTACTCCCAGAAGTGTAAGACCCGACCCCCTCCTACCACTCCTGAACTCATCGTTCCTGGACGCCCCCACCCCCCCCCCCCCTGGCAACTCCCTTCGCCCACCCCCTACCGCTGAGGACATCAGATTCCTCACCATTCTGCTGCAGAATGTTCATCCTTTTCAGCGCCCACACACCCTCCAACAGATCTCCCTCGCTGCCCGTTCCGTTTTCCACCTCAAAATGCACGCCACCTACTTGAACAACCACGCCCATTTCACCTTCTCCCGTCTTGACACCCTCGTTTAAATCCCAGTCATGGCACGGCAGCACCGTATCCTTTTCAACAACATCCGCTCCCTTCCCGCCAACAAGAACCTCTTCCTACACACCCTTGCCACCCACCGTGTGGACGCCTTCCTCCTTAATGAAACCTTCCTCCAACCCCACCACACCGTCCACACTTCGCCCTACCTCCTCCACCGCTCCAATAATCCCCTCCCGATTGTGCGTGGCGGAGTTGCCATTGTGCCATTGGGCACCATCGCCAGATCCCCGTTCGGCTCCAACCTCTCCTTCCCGACCCCACCGAACACCTGATCCTTAGTCTCTTCTTCCCCGGCCTTACCGTTACCTGCGCCACCATCTATGTCCGCCCCAACGCCCCTCTTCCCTTCGACTTCCTCTCCCACATCGATCGTACCTTCTCCTCTTACGTGATCGCTGCCGACCTCAACATCCATAGTCGTTCCGTCGCCCAGTTACGGCGGTGACATCGGTTCCTCTCCTCCCTTCAAGGCGACCTAATCCCCATCCCCCAGCACACCCGTCCCGAATCCAATTCAACTCCTGATGTTATCCTCTCCTCCCCCAACCTCCTTGGCCGCATAACGGTGGATGTCCTGGAGCCTATTGGTAGCGACCATCTCCCTGTCCTCCTCACCGTTTCAGACGGTCGTCCCCCCGCCCTGACCCTCGTCATGACCCTCCCCCTAAGTATGTCCATGACTATTTCCGTGCTGACTGGAATGCCTACCGGGATACCCTTTCCACCCAGGTCGATAGCCACCCCTTCACCTACCACCACCCTGACGATGTCACCCATGCTGCCTCCTTTCTCCAGCAGACCTTGTCTGAGGCCGTGGAGGTCCACGTCCCTACTGTCGCCATCCACCCCCACCATCCTACCTTACCCCCACAGGCCGTCCTCCTCCTCCGTGAATCCCGCTGTCTCTACCGTGCCTTCCTCCACACGCATGACCCGGACACACTACGACGCCACCGGCAACTCCAACGACACATTCGTAACTTGCTCGCGGCTAAGAAACGCCGGGACTGGCGACAGACATGCACCTGTTTAAATGCTACCCTACCAATCGACTCGTCCAAGTTCTGGTCAGCCTTCCATCGCCTTACCGGAACTAAACCCTCCCCCTACTATCCTCTTCTCCATGATGATCACCCCTTCCCTGACACCCTTAGTAAGGCCAACCACTTTGCCTCCTACCTCTCCGATGTATTTTCCATCCCTGATGATCCCCAGTTCGATTACTCCCCCTTCCCGGATATCCGTGATCGAACTGACACCTCTGCCCCTCCCCTTGCTCCTGGTTTCCAGTACTTGGACAACATTACACACACGGAACTCAATGCCCCTATCACTAAACAGGATCTCATTGATACACTCCGCACAAAACGCAACACCGCTCCTGGTCACGATCGTGTCACCTACCGTCACCTTCGTGAAGCTCCCGTCTCTTTCCTCTCCACCCTGCCAGGGCTCGACAATGTAGTCCTGTCCACCGGTTACTACCCTGACCTGTCGAAAACCTCCCGTATCCTCATGTTCCTTAAACCTGGCAAACCGCCGTCCGCCATCTCCTCCTACCGTCCCATCAGCCTTACCTCGGTCTTCAGCAAGGTCCTGGAATCTATCCTCACCCGACGCATCCACCAGCATCTCCGCCAGCACCGCCTTCTTCCCGTTACCCAGTGTGGCTTTCGGCCGTCCTTCTCTTCCGACGACCTTCTCCTCCACCTCACTCATCTCCTTTCCAAACAGCTTAATTCCCGTCGCTCTGCAATCTTCCTCTCCCTGGACCTCGAACGTGCATATGACTGCGTATGGCATTCCGGTCTCCTCTTCAAGCTCCAAACCTTCGCCCTTCCCATTAACTACGTCCGTCTGATCGGCTTCTTTCTCTCCCGCCGTCCTTCCTATGTCACCATCCATAACACAGATTCCTACACCTTTTTCCCCTCTGCCGGTGTGCCCCAAGGCTCCGTCCTCTCCCCCCTTCTGTACCTTTTGTACACAGCGGACATGCCGCAGCCGTCAGCCCCCATCCACCTTCTCCAGTTTGCCGATGACACCGCCTTCCTTGCCCTTGCCCCCACCCTACAGCGCTCCCAACACCTTCTCCAATCCCATCTTGACCGGTTTGCTTGGTGCAACCAGTGGTTGCTCAAGGTCAATCCCTCCAAAACTCAGGCGATCATTGTAGGCAAAACCACCCCTTCCTTCCGCCTCCTTGATTTCTATCTCACCATCTATGGCCATCCTGTCGCCCTCACTCCCACCCTTAAGTATCTTGGCGTCACCCTCGACCGTCGCCTCTCCTGGACTCCCCACCTCCGGACAATCCAAGCCAAGGCACACTCCCGACTCAGTCTCCTCAAGCTCCTCTCTGGCTGTACGTGGGGTCTGGACCCCTCCACCATCCTCCACACCTATAAGTCCCTCATCCGCCCTATCCTTTGTTATGCCCATCCGGCTTGGATCTCCACCCCCCGTACCTTCTATAAATCCCTCCAAATCCTTGAACGTCATGCTCTTCGCCTTGCCTATCGCATCCGTCTCCCCTCCCCCACACGGATCTTGTACAATCTCATCACCTTCCCCCCACCTCCTCCTTTTCCTTGAAAGGATACGAATCCTGTACACCTCCCACAAACTCGATCCTCCTCACCCGCTCGTCTCCCCGATCCTCTCCCACCCCCGCCCGCTGCCGCGCCTGTATTCACACGTCCCACCCGGTCTCCATCTCTCCACCCTCCTTACCCTCTCCCAAGGTGGCTTCCGCCAGCTCCCCCTCCCTGATGATGTCCTCTTCCCCTCCATCTACCCCTCCTATCAGCTTTGACCTTGCCCCACCCCCCACTTCCGGTGTCCTTTCCTTTAGGCACCCTCCCTCCCTTCTCTTCCCATCCCTTCTCTTTCCTTTTCCCCCGTCCCCTCCCTCCACCCCTCTTCCCCCGGGCTTCCCCTCCCCCTTCCTCCCTCCCCCCCTATCTCCCCTGCCCGTGGCATCTCTGCTCTCCCCTCTCGCTCTCCCACCCCCCTTCCTCCTCCTCCTCCACCTCCTCTCTTGGCAGGTCCCCGGACTCGTACACGCTCAGTGAACATTCGCGCGCCGGAGATCATCGCCATCTGTGTGTCGTGTGTGTGCCTCGATTTGTGTTTAGTGTTCTGTGACCGTCACGCATCAACTGTTCACGTGTGCCGTCGCCGTCATCCGTGTTCTGTGCGCCATGTCACCAAGTGTTTCCTGTTTTTTTTCGAGTCCAGCATGAACGGCTTCATGTTTATTGTTTTTTAACTCTCCTTTTTTTTGCCCGCCGTTTTTACTGTAGTGTCTGTATCACCCATATGTCTTGTTATTGTTCCGCTTAAGGCTGAAGAGCAGCGTACTATGCTGCTGACAGCCCGCCTGTATCAGGTGATGAAAATTACAATAAAGGAAAAAAAAAACCGAGACGGACAGCTCGGGGTGACGTTGGACAGGCACCGGACGTGGCTGCCACTCGTCCGAGACGTCAGAGGGCGGGCAGTGGGGCGCCTTCGTGCGCTTTACCTACTGCTCAACCCTTCATCGACACTTCCTCCATGCCACGGCCTCACCATGTATCTGTCCCTTGTCCGGCCTGTACTGGAATACGCGGCCGTGGTGTGGGGTAACGCGGCAGCGACCCACATTGCGACGCTCCAACGCGTGCAAAATAGGGCGCTGCGACTTGCGCTCCATAAGCCGCCTCGCTACCCGACGAGGGTGCTACATGAGGAAGCTGGCATCCCTTTCCTGCGGGATCGCTTCCGGCAAATCGCCAGAGTGTTCTACAGCAATGCAGAACACTCTGGTAGCCGCCTGATTCGTGGTCTGGGCCAACAGGTCCACCACAGGCCAACAATACGTTGGCCCGACCTACTGCGAGAGTAGTCTTCTCTTGCAGCCCGATATAGAAACAAAGGGCGTCACAATTAACGACACCCAGTGAGGACAACTCAACACGTTAGGTCCCACTGCACCCCAAAGAGGTCAACGCAGGAACAGCAGCTCTGCTGCTTAAACTGCCCACACACTTGGCATATGTAGCCAGAGTTTTAGAGCGAGCGGGCGAACCGAGACGGACAGTCTATTGTCGATTGTCTATCGTTAGCCTTTCGTGGAGTTTATAGCAGAGCCATTGCAGTGTGATAATAAAGATAAGTTATCTCTTAATTCTAGCGGCGCAAGTACTGCAGAGGACCTTGGGTTTGGGAACCGTCACAAAACATACCACAAATAATTGTTCTTTAACTCAACTGAATCCCCATCTCATTTTCACTTTTAAGTTTAATATAGTTAGTTAGCGTCTAACGTCAGTTTGCGCATTCATAATATACATATTCTCGATGTTATAGCGACTACCACCACTCCGAAGTAACGTTATTCATCACATAGATTTGTTCGTAACTTAATTTTAATGGGAGAGTAGATTTTCTAGAAGCTGCTCGCCATCATTGCGAAAGGCACTTACCATCAAAGTACGTGAAATGAAATGGCGTGTGACGAGGGCCTCCCGTCGGGTAGACCGCTCGCCTGGTGCAAGTCTTTCGATTTGACGCCACTTCGGCGACTTGCGCGTCGATGGGGATGAAATCAAGGTACAAACATGAGCCAGTCCATAAAACCAAGAGACAGGTACACATACTTAACACAATGTTTCGCAATAGCAAAAACTTCCAGCGTGTAACTTGGGTTTACTTTCTGGCGCAGACCGACAGTCACGTTAAAAGATTTCTGGCCGTAAGGGAAAAATTTTACATTATTTATATTAAACCTTCGAAAAAATGTTCCTATGGGAGCACAAAAAAGACGAGTATGCTCCTGCTTTAAAGACTGACTGAGAAGTGGGGTGGCAGCTGTCTCATTCTACCTTCCTCAGCACCTTCAAACATTTTCCCATAAATTCTGGCACGCGAACATATTCGCGCTCTTTTTAAAATACAACTCTACTCTCACTCCCACAATCTCCTAACTGTAACTAGCTCACACCCACTACTCCATCGCTGTAAGCAGCTCAACCCATCCAATCCAACTTGCCCATACTCAGTCACTCATTCAGCCCAACTCATTGAAATTATCTCTTCGTGTCTCTGTCACTGTCTCTTGTCTCTCACACACACAGTCCCCTTAATTCTGTCTTACTATCACTGTCTTCTCTCGCAGTTACTGTCTCCCTTTTGCTCTGTTTAACTGCTACTACCGCATTCCTGATGTCTCATCTGACTGTTACTGTCCCTCTCTTCCTCCTTGTCATTCTCATAGACTTTGTCTCTCACTATCACTGACTCCCACCCACTTCCACTTTCTCCTTCTCTTTATTTCTGTGCCATTGGTCGGTCTACTTCACTCCCTTCCTAGCTCTGTTCTTTCACTGTCAACTAAATTCCACTGCCACTGTGCCCCTCTCTTTCTCTCTCATTGATGTTGTCTCCTTCGCTTTTTCTACACCACAACCACTCTCTACTGTCTTCCAGTATTAATTACTTTTCCGTCTTTTTCCCACTGCCACCGTCTCCTTCTCACTCAACACGAAAGAGCGTGAATATGTGCGCATTTAAAATACTTGGGAGTTTTAAAGGTGCAGGGAAAGGTAGAATGAGGCTGCTACCGCGCTTTTCAGTCAGCGTCTTTTAAACAGGAGCATATTCGTCTTTTTGTTCTCCGATAGCAGCATTTTCCCCTGCTTCCCTTCTTTTCCCTGCCACAGTAAGGCATATCACTCATATGACAAGAAATTTATGATTTCGCAAAATTTTGATAGTTCACTTACTTGAATAACAAAAAACTAACTTTACACGTACACAAAAATATTAGATGTCCTTCAGTACTATAACATGGGGCTCCCAGAACACTTCCAAAGATATCGGAGACACTTTGGAGCATATTTTTCCGTACTACGTCACTTCAGAAACTTCGTTTTCGCCACACACCGAATTTTACGTCCGTGCTTTACGTATACCTCAGACACGTATACAGATATCAAGAAAATTTTCTGGTTGCCTAAGATCGGGCTCTTAGGAATATATCGTAAAATATTTCAGCCATTTGCTGTGAACATCTATCTTGGAATTCGTATCTCGGTTTTGATACAAGACATGGTTACGAAACCTTTTTTGGGTGTTTTCTAAGTAACCACCAACGAACTAATGGTGCCTCCATTAGTTCCTTAAGGTCCACCATAGACCACATCAAATACAAAAAAAGGAATCACATGATTTGTTCCCTTTGCCTAAGAAAGGTGAATTTCGTAATATTCTTACTTTGACCATCTACTATAGGACAGTGACACTAAACTTTCCCTCTGTTAGGTATACAAATGATCCCTATCCAAAGGGCTATTCAAAACTCTTGACGCTATCTTTCTATTCCCAAGAATGAGCCCCAGAAAAATCCCGATTTTATGCACGGCGTTTTGGAACATGATGTTACGGTGTAAAGTCAAGCGCCAACACTCCAGTTGGGAATGACAGTAAAGAGATGACTAGACGTCAGCCAATCGCACACTGACCGGACCTCCCTCCAGGATGACAACGTGACAGCAGCGGCCCCTTTGTGAAGAAGACAAAAGTTCCGCGACCGACTAGTGAAGTCCCAGTTGAATAGTAGCTTCAAGATTAGCGACTGGGATACTTCGTTTGTACACTCTATGACTTGAATTGTTTATACTGACAAAGATTTAATATTTTTCATATCGCACTCTGCTTGCGACACATCTGTGTAATTGCAAAGTTAAGTACTGTATGTGTTCTTTTTGTAATAAGTCATTAATACGATTTGTTGAACATTTGTCTAGCAAAACGAGGAAGTAGGCTTCCTAGACACCACATATTTGATGACAAGCATGGAGACATTATATATGAAGTATATTCGCAGTTGCGAGTACGAACAACCATCAGCTGTGTAAGAGAAAGATGACAAAGAAAATATATGCTGGACCAGGGCTCGAACCTGGATTTCTGGCATTATCCAGGCATTCCCCTCAATCACTTAGTCTATCCGTGCACGACTCATGGTCGGACCCAAACTTCCATATGCCGTCATTCCTGCATCACAACCTGTAATCGTACACACATTTCGTAATTCCCGTACAGGGGTAGGAGTAGGGGGACATTTTACAAATGAAAGCCGCTGTCTGGTGTCGGCGGAAAAATACGCTATAGCAGTGCCTTTGTTGTTAAGAAGAAGAATGCTATGTTCCTTCGGACATGCATGCATACATTCTTCTTAAAAGCACTAGCACTGCAGCACCGTTTTGGAACATATAAGGTAGTGCAACCGTGGTGGTAACATTGAGTATTGCACGTAAAACTTCTATCAAATTAGTAAGGAATACGCAGAATTTTTTAGAAAACAAAAGCTGGACAAAATTTGGAAGGAGGTGAATGCAATCATGCAACTTTTCTCTTTACAGCTTGAGAGAGGACAAGTTACTCTCTCACCAATTTTTCGTATACAGAAAATTATTAAGGATTTTGTTACAACCCTACACACCTAGAGCAAGACTCTAGAAAGTTAACGGCCTGAACACTGATGGAGCCTGGTAGGGTGCTAAAAGCATGAGGTACTTTCATGGTTCTTAGCTCACAGAAACAGCATTTTGGGAGCTGAAAGCAATTGTCAGCGAGCCCATCCCTCAGTAAACCTTGCCGGACAGGCCCACAGCTGTACAGGGCAGGCAGAGCAGCCCCTACTCAAGACATGTCTCCAGCAGAACAACGCTGAGCTACCTCCTGTGGTGCCAGCAGAAAGTTGGGCTGGGGGAGACAGGCTGAAGGGATGTGTCTACACAGTGGAGTCATAAACTGGGCATTGTATGCAGAGCCACACATAATAAAAATTCACAAGTTTTCGTGTTCGCCGATATTGCAAATAGAACTGTGACCCACTTCCATCGGCTGCCTCGGTTGTGGTCGAAGATCTGGCATGTGCAGTTGGGACTTGTCCTAAGACTGCTTCACTTGCGAGTAGTTAGACTTGGGAGACTGTGGTGAAGTTCTTACTGTACCGATAGCGTGATTTCAAACGTCTCAGACTACTCGTTTGCTGAGGGCACACTTATTCGTGTTTGGTTTACCAGTCCCAACGTTTGGTATCCTGGTGCACTCTGTCGTATAAGTGGCCAAATTGGTCCTCGGTACAACCAGCGAAGGGGTGTGTCACACACTGAAATCTATTGCGATTTCAGGGCTCTGGTAGAGAGTAAGTTGCGATCCGTCTGCCTGATCACTAGACCATGAGATTTTTGCATTTTTTTCCGTGGCTACAGTCGATTCGCAGGTGCCACCTCCACGTCCCACCACCTCCGCGCATTGCTCGCCAGCTGCAATTTACATCACCGTACTAAGCAAAAGGGTAATGAACTGCTGCTCTGGCCTTGTCAGAGCGTACAGATCTCAATCGCCACTTGCTTTTTGCTGCACCTATATTGAGAAACTTCTGTAGTTTATCAATCAAAGTCTGCTCAGCGTCAGATCAGTTCAGATTGCGTTATCCACATTTTTAGGGACAGAGTAGTTGACTCACTTCTGCCATCCAGGATTCTTGTCCATTGTTCTCTTAACGCAACTGTTAGTTGTTGACAGTATTCAATCAACAACTATAATATATGTATGTTTTTCTTTTCAAAAGTAAATGTTGTTAGTAAACTACATACCTTCTCAATCAATTTATATAGTCACCCCATAGGTGAACTTTAATTGTGGTGTCCCATGCCAGGATAACTTTCAAGCTCACAATGTAATCAACTACACACCACCTTCGGCATTGCTCCTGCTCCTCTGTATACGGTTATATGTTGTACATTATGTAAATGCTGGGTGTAAAAATGTCATTATTTGATATTTAACCAAAATGACACGTTTTGGTTACATCATTATTGACCTGTAGCACCGAAACCGCATACTGTCATAGCACACTAGCATTAAGTACTGGAAACTTCAACGACAAATATGTAGTTTCCCGTCATTTCATTGTAACAAATTGTACTTGAAACGACGACTTTTGGAGAAATCCTCAGTGTGCTGTTGCTTTGAAACAGCTTATGTTCATACTGCATACTCTACAATAAAAAAATCACCACTGACAGCGTTTAAGTCCACACAACACAGCATCTCTTAAGTTCAGCTTGTGACGTAAAACTGGCGTGCATCTCATTGGTCGCATTCCCCTCCACGAGGAAAAAAATCTGACACACCATATTTTTCATTTCACACTTCGCAATGTAAAGGAACGTGAAATTCCGCAGCGTGACGTCACCAACTCCTCGTCCACGTACGTTTCCACATCCCGTGAGCGGATGGCTTAAGTTATGGTAGTGAAGTAGTGTGTTTGTGCCAGTTGGTTGTACGGAATCAGCGCAGTAACATGAGTTCACGTGGCGCTGCACTTGTGTAACAAAGCGTAAGAACAGTGGTCGTATAAAGATCGTAACCGAAACGGCCCAGACAGGAGTGTCACGCCTAATCAAAGATAATCGGTTTCAACTAGAGAGGAATTACGCCTTGTGTCTGTCGGTGAATGTAGTGTCACCTCTTTTATCTGAAATAGAGAATGGCCATAGAAGGCAGCAAACTGTAACAAAATAACAGGTATGCACTCCCACAAATGAAAATAACTGCCTCGCAACGTTATGCCAATCTCAACTCTCCAACACAGGTGGGTCTGCCGGCTTCTCATAAGACACAGTCCGTAAGGGCTCTTTCGTGCATCCAATCAAAACAAACTACACAGTGAAACTTCTCAGGACTGGGACACCCCTGCTGTTGGAAGGATCAGTGAATAGTCTTCTCATAAAATTGGCACAATGTGTTCCATATTTCGTTCGCCGTTGTTTGTACTTTCTCGTGTTGTTCGTGTAACTACATCCAAAACTGCAGCTTATCCTTTCTGTTCTCATACATGCAATTCACCGCCATCTCTGCTATCCAATTAATCACATTAGTGTTTTTGTCTGGGGAAATACGTTACATATTGGTAAAGAATTACCGTCGGTGTGATCTCTCTGTAAGTGCTGCGGCTGAGAAAGGCTATCATACGACATGTGAGTGCTCACACATTCATCACCTCTCCACACACCAACCGTTTTTGACCCATGTCCATCAGCATGCAACATGTGCAAAGGGGCAAATCAACAATGTTTATTATGTGCAGTCTGGTCTGTTCCACGCTCTTGTGTTTCACTAGAAAATACCATGAGGATCGAGCCGCCGATTTCTATTACGCGGGGTGTACTGAACGCCATAGGTTGGCCCAGGCTCTCATAGGGTATTGCCGTTCCATCACGTTCCTGTCATGATACGACATTAAGAGACAATAAATATCTAGTATCGTCGGCTGTCTGGACGACGGCAGCTCAGAGCGGACATAGCCATAGTCTGCAGGAAACGTTTTAATGTGAGCAAGAGTCGGCGAGATGGAGCAGGCGGCATCTAAGAGGGTGGAGCATTAGTCCGCCGATGTTATTGTATGCGTCCGACGATACCATATTTTGAGCATCACCCGCAGGCCATAAGGCAAATTCTACCATCCCATTTGCCGAGGGTTAGAGTGCCATAACTAATCTGAGTACCATCCTGTGGCTGACAAAATACCTGAAGGAAGTATCACCCCGTGGTTGACAAAATATTCGAAGGTCGCCATCAGACGATCCACAGTTCATGTCGGCAGTCGAAACACCTGCGCAATACTTGACAACAGCGACGCGTGATATACGTTGACATATTGGACGCGTTGTATCATGTCCAGGACTCGTAAGGAATTAACGCGAATCATCTGGAGCAGTTGCCTACAACTATCGTCGCCGTCCTCCGTAGATCACGGGAGAATCGAATCCCCAAGCATCTCAACTTTTTCCACCACTCGTAATGGGCCGAGGTCCCCATCCAGTCCTCATCCAATGGGCATTATCTCCGATTTTGCTAAGTTCAAAACACTGCCAGTCGCAACTTCGTACTATGCGATCAAACCAAGGGACCTCCATGCCGGTCGCACGAGGAACGGTTGGTCATTCACCTATGCTCGACGGATGGAGGTGTAGCCCTCAATGTCACGCCAGTGGGCATCTGCCGCACCCATTCATCAGCGATTGGAGCGCTACCGCGAGGAGGACCACTGATAGCTGCCAGCCTTGTCTTACAGAGTTCAAAATCGGAGGAGAACCCGATCTCGGTCTTTCGCTATCACTCTAGAGATGGTACACCATAGGGGCCGCATGATGATACCCTCTGGGCTCGCTGATTTATACGTCTTTTCCTTACACCTCTGACGTAGTTCCTCTGGAGCGGACAAGTGGAGTTCTCCATGACTTAACAAAAACTGGTGGAACGCTATGCGGTGCAAGACGAATGTGGGGAAGTCATGATTCATACGGTCAAAAGTCTGATCAAAATCGACAGAGACCACAGCCGCCCTAAGTCGGCAGTCGGTGGCCAGTGCGGTGGCGTTTCTATAGCCGCTGAGCGCGGATTGTATGTTGCTCTGTATTCCAACACACGCATGATCTGAGGAAATATTGTATCACAAAACTGTCTTCAGCTGTGTCGCCATCATTCGGGCAAAGATTTTATAACGACGATTAAGCATGGTGAATGCCCAGTACTGATCCACACTGTAACATCGAGCATTATTCGGCATCGGGAGAAGATAGCCTTCAACGAAGATCGGCAGCACGCATGTGTCAGGCTGCATCAGCTCATTGTACATACGCTACTGGCCATTAAAATTGCTACACCAAGAATAAATGCAGATGATAAACGGGTATTCATTGGACAAATATATTATACTAGAACTGACATGTGATTACATTTACACGCAGTTTGGGTGCATAGATACTGAGAAATCAGTACCCAGAACAACCACCTCTGGCCGTAATAACGGCCTTGATTCGCCTGGGCATTGAGTCAAACAGAGCTTGGATGGCGTGTACAGGTACAGCTGCCCATGCAGCTTCAACACGATACCACAGTTCATCAAGAATAACGACTGGCGTATTGTGACGAGCCAGTTGCTCGGCGACCAGACGTTTTCAGTTGGTGAGGGATCTGGAGAATGTGCTGGCCAGGCCAGCAGTCGAACATTTTCTGTATCCAGAAAGGCCCGTACAGGACCTGCAACATGCGGTCGTGCATTATCCTGCTGAAATGTAGGGTTTCGTAGGGATCTAATGAAGGGTAGAGCCACGGGTCGTAACACACTGAAATGTAACTTCCACTGTCCAAAGTGCCGTCAATGCGAACAAGAGGTGACCGAGACGTGTAACCAGTGGCACTCCATACCGTCACGCCGGATGATACGTCAGCATGGCGATGACGAATACACGCTTCCAATGTGCGTTCACCGCGATGTCGCCAAACACAGATGCGACCATCATGATGCTGTAAACAGAACCTGGATTCATCCGAAAAAATGACGTTTTGCCATTCGTGCACCCAGGTTCATCGTTGAGTGCACCATGGCAGGCGCTCCTGTATGTGATGCAGCGTCAAGGGTAACCGCAGCCATGGTCCCCGAGCTGATAGTCCATGCTACTGCAAACGTCGTCGAACTGTTGGTGCAGACGGTTGTTGTCTTGAAAACGGCCCCATCTGTTGACTCAGGGATCGAGACGTGGCTGCACGATCCTTTACAGCCATGCAGATAAGATGTCTGTCATCTCGACTGCTAGTGATACGAGACCGTTGGGATCCAGCACGGCGTTCCGTATTACCCTCCTGAACCCACCGATTCCATATTCTGCTAACAGTCAATGTATCTCGACCAACGCGAGCAGCAATCTCGCGATACGATAAACCGCAATCGCGATAGCCTACAATCCGATCTTTATCAAAGTCGGAAACGTGATGGTACGCATTTCTCCTCCTTACACGAGGCATCACAACAGCGTTTCACCAGGGTATTCAGTGTATGAGAAATCGGTTGGAAATTTTCCTCATGTCAGCACGTTGTAGGTGTCGCCACCAGCGCCAACCTTGTGTGAATGCTCTGTAAAGCTAATCATTTGCACATCACAGCATCTTCTTCCTGTCGCTAACTTTTCGCGTCTGTAGCACGTCACCTTCGTGGTGTATCAATTTTAATGGCCAGTAGTGTAGTTTGCCATCAGGGCATCATGACGTCTGTAAAAGCCCGACAAATTTTAAGGGTAAGCCGTCCGGTCCTGGTGATTTGTTTGCTGCCCCTTTTCTGGGAGCCTCCAATACGCCATCACTTCCAAGAGCACTTCCTCATCCATCCGGTTCAGACTCGCCTGTAGTTTTCGCAAGATCTCTTCCCTCCGCCATGGGATCTGTCTGGACACGTGCAAACGGCCGACGAAATCCGTCCAAAAGTGCTGAAGCTATTTCTGTTTGTGACTTCTGATGTCGATCATTAGAGACATGATAATTCCTGATATCCGATCTGAAGTTTTCCCGGCGTATTTCCAATTTGAACAATTCTCGGGTATCTGACCGGTTGCGTCGTAATTTCTGCACAGTATTTCGAGAGACGTACACGCTGCCATCTTCAGGTGGTTCCTGACGGATGCTGTGCTGTTCCTGTCGGCGGCCTATATATACTAGCCGTTACCCCCCTCCGTTCCTCTCCTGGTGTCTTCGGTGCGGCCGGTGCGGCGGCTACTGGAGGTGGTGGGGGAAGTGGCGCCTGGGTCTGAACTGGGATCTGCAGTATCAGTGCTGCCGCCGTCCTCGATCTCTAGCACCGCATCTTTCTCTCCAGGCTGAGTGCAGGGTTCCAAGCCTGACTAAGTTGAAGGCCGCTGTCTTTATTAATTAGATCGTCCTGCAGTCGGATTTCGATGGCCTCTTTAGTAACGCAGTCCCTGAAGTAGGAGGATTGACAGAGTATTTTTGTTTTTTCATAGTCCATAGTATGGCCAGTCTTTATGCGATGGTCAGCCACGGCTGATTTAGTGGCCTGGCGTAATTCGGTATGAGTCTTGAGTTAGCGGCACCTCTTCTTCAGTGTGGACTGTCTTCCCAATGTATGATTTTCTGGACTAACAGGGAATTTTGATAAACGCATGGTTTTTGAAGGCCTAGGTCATCTTTCACTGAAGCAAATAAGACACGCACTCAGACAGACTGCACGAAGAGAACAAGAAGGAGAAACAGAAGAACACAAGTCATTGGCGTGCATTCCGTTTGTCGGAAACACCTCCAGAAAATTCGGTAGAACCCTGGGGAAACACAATGTGAAATGTGTTTTCCGACCGCCTGCAAAAACCTTGACTCTGCTGGATTCAGTGAAAGATGACCTAGACCTTCGAAAACCAGGCGTTTATCAAATTCCCTATCAGTGCGGAAAATCACACATCGGGGAGACAGTCCGCACTGTAGAAGAGAGGTGCCGCGAACACAAGCGCCATACCGAATCACGCCAGGCCACTAAATCAGCTGTGGCTGACCATTGTATAAAGACTGGCCATACTATGGACTATGAAAAGACAAAAATACTCTGTCAGTCCTCCTACTTCTGGGACTGCGTTACTAAAAAGGCCATCGAAGTCCGACTACAGGACGATCTAATTAATAAAGACAGCGGTCTTCAACTTAGCCAGGCTTGGAACCCTGCACTCAGCCTGGAGAGAAAGATGCGGTGCTAGAGATGGAGGACCGCCCCCAACGGCGGCAGCAGGGAGACTGCAGACCCCAGTTCAGACCCAGGCGCCGCTTCCCCCACCACCTCCAGTCGCCGCACCGAAGACACCAGGAGAGGAACGGTGGAGGGGGTAACGGCTCGTATATATAGGGCGCTGAGAGGAGCAGCACAGGTCACTTCCAGTTATAAACTAAATTCAATTAAGTAAACAATTAGTTTTAATAAGTTAGTTATATTGTTAAACATGTTCAGTTAATACATAACAAAATCAATCAATATTCTCTCACATTATATACACCAAAAATAACGTAAAATTAAAGATACCCAATATAAGATAATAGCATGTAATCAGATATATAAGGAAAATGGAAATAAATAAAATAAAAATGTACCCTATGGCTGATAAAGGGCAAACAGACAAGCTCTAAAACAGCCCGCCTTCTCCCCTTAGGAGAAGGAATGAAAAGTGCTAAAAAAAAAAGAAAAAGAAAAAGAGCAGCACAGCATTTCACGCACGCACTCCGCTGCTCGACTCGCTGCGGCTCACTTCGTTACCGTCGCTCGCGCACGCCAACGCCACTAGCCCAACGCCATGCCGAGACGCAGGAATGGAGGAAGAGGCAAGATTGCTGCTGCTGTTGAGCTCCTGCTAAACGCAGTCGGGAGCAACGGTTGCGGCAACAAGAAGAAGAAGCGGAAGCCTGTGGCACAATTAGAGTGCTATAAGTGTCAAAAGCTGGGACACATAGCCAGGGAATGCGACGGCGTGGTTGCGTGTGTTAAGTGTGGGAAACCGCACGACACACGAAACTGCACCAAACCGAGGGGTACTCCAGCAGCGTGCGTAAATTGCGGTGGCTCGCACGCCGCAAACGCGCGCAGCTGCAGGTATCTGAAGACGTGGAAGCAGCGGAAGTTGGCCACCACACAAGGAGAGGTGGCGCAAGAAGAAGAGAAGGTGGACACCCCGCCCTCCTACCTTAATAGGGGAAGCGGGCTGCGCCACAAAGACGACGTGAACGCCTTCCGCCAAGCACTGCGGGAAGCCAACGAGGACGCAATCACCGCCTTCAAATCCGCCATGGCGGAGGAGAGAGCGGCCCTGAGAGCGGAACTAGACGAGACGCATCAGGAGGTGACTCAACTAAGGGTCGCCTTGTACCTCGCGTCCCGCACGACATCGGACGTGGCACTGACCCCCACCAGTACGGGGGTAGACGCGGCAACACAAACGACCGCCTCCCTGGCCGACGCAGCAACGCAGGTTGCTAGGGAGGTGGTCATACAGTCCGGGAAAACCACCGACAACAAGAAGACGGCACCCTCGGAAGCAGTCGCCAATCCTGTCTTTGCGGAAACGCAGACGATACAGGAAATGCCGATGGAAACCGAGGGAGAAGAAGAAGACGAGTCGTTCGAGTGCCTCCCCCTCCCCAATGAGAACTGTGTGAGGGAGGTGCTCACCAAGATCGCAGATTCCCTGCGCGACGGTAGCTACCCCCATCATGGCAATCCTTATCCTTTCACGGTAAAGAACATCCCTCCCCTAACTCATAAACCTTATCCATTCCACTGGGGGTGCGAACCCTTGTACCAGAAAATCCACGGGGGGGAACTCGTCAGGCTTGCAGATCTGGAACTGATAAACAAGCATCCGATCTTCACCGACGAGGACTGGCGGTTCATGACTGACCAAGCAGTCCTGTACATCCAGCAACAGACGCCGGCAGTGGACTTCTTCCGCCTGAAGAAGATAGAATTCGGGCAGCCAGGAAGCAGCAAGAAAAAGAAGAACAAGAAGCCGCCGGAATCACCCGGCAGATAAATTCCTTCATCCACAGAAACCAGAGGCCAAACCAAAACGAGAAGAAAAACCGTCCCAACAGAGAGGATTTCAGGAGGAACAGCTCAACCAGCTTAAACTCCTACACCTCGGGCCAATGCTGGCCCGACAATATAGTGAGTGAGTGAGTCAGCACAGCATTTGTCAGGAATCACCTGAAGATGGCAGCGTGTACGTCTGCCGAAATATTGTGGAGAAATTACGACGCTACCCGGTGGGATACCCGAGAACTGTTCAAAGTGATAATTCCTACCCGAAAAGGTGACCGAACCCACATAAGTGCCTAAATACGCGAGCATAGAACGTGTTTCTCTGACGGTGACGCAGAAAAAGCTAAATGAAAATAGTAGAAATACATAAATGGCTGATCGCTAGGTAGTCACGTACGTCGCGCTTATTAACGCTACTAGCGGTCCGGGCGGCCTGCAGACGCACGTGCCAGCGCGGGTGTAATAGCCGGCCGGTGCGCGGGACGAGGCGGCAGCGCGATCCCGGCGCGGTCGCCAACCCCTGCCGCCCCTCTCACCCGCCTCTTCACCGCCCCTGGCCGCGCTACCCTTCCGCGCAATTTCCGACCAGCGGCGGTTCGCGAATGATGCCGCGGCACGCCCCGTTTCTGCCGCGCCGCTGCCGCCGCCTGTGGTGATGTCGCCCGTCCAAACGATCGCACGCCGCCCACAAATTCCGGTAACAGAGAAGAGCAGAGCACTGCCGCCCACGCCGCCGGCCGTACTTCAGTGCGCCGGAACACGCACGGGGTCGTGGTGACACGGCCTGTATGAGGCGACCGACTCACTTACTAGACTCGTTTTATTACTCTGCCGCCCACGGCGTTGCAACACTAACAGCTGCCTCCTACGTTGATGTCGGTGGCATTTCCTGCGCACATCAGGAAGTTTCTCTTACGAAGCAAGTGAATTTAGTGGCGAACATCTTGAACATGTAACATGGCAGAAGCAAAGGGTGGCGCACGAAAAGCCCGCCCAGAGTACTGGACTGCTCCTTGACGCCCACCAGTTGTCGTCTAGTGTTTCGAACCTGTTGCGCCTACGTTTTGCATTGTCACTATTTCTTTATTATGTAATGGGAGAAAATGCCGTATGAAAATAGGGGGAGAGGAAACAGAGCAAGTGGAGAACTTCAGTTACTTGGGAAGAGTGATAATGGATGATATGTATTGCTCAACAGAAATTAGTAAAAGAATTGCAGTGGTAAAAGAAGGATTCAGGAGGAAACAGAAATTACTTTGTGGACCACTAAACAAAGATCTGAGGAAAACATTTGTCAAATGTTACATCTGGAGCGTTGCACTATATGGTGCGGAGACCTGGACATTGAGGAAGGAAGATGAAAGATGATTGGAGGCGCTGGAGATGTGGATATGTTGGAGAATGCAAGAAGTGAAATGGGAAGACCGAGTAAGGAATGGAGAAGTATTAAGAAGAGTTGGAGAAGAAAGAAACATGCTGAAAGTCATCAGAAAGAGAAAACGGTACTGGATTGGACATTGTTTTAGAAGGGACTGTTTTTAGAACGAAGGAATAGAAGGGACGGTGGAGGGAAGAAGGGGAAGAGGAAACAGAAGATATCGAGTGCTGGACAATATCAAAGGAGGCAAGCGGCCGGAGTGGCCGTGCGGTTCTAGGCGCTACAGTCTGGAACCGAGCGACCGCTACGGTCTCAGGTTCGAATGCTGCCTCGGGCATCAATGTGTGTGATGTCCTTAGGTTACTTAGGTTTAATTAGTTCTAAGTTCTAGGCGACTGATGACCTCAGAAGTTAAGTCGCGTAGTGCTCAGAGCCATTTGAATTTGAAAGGAGGCAAATATTCAGAAATGAAAAGACTGGGTATGGACAGACAAAAGTGGAAGAGGCTTAACTCATAACAAGACCTTCCGTAAGGAAGAATACCATACATACATACATTACATATTTATCTATTTGTTGTTGTTTCTTCTCGTGGTGGGCAACAACCCTTGCGTAATTGGCGAGCAGCCTGTACTCGAGGCTCGTGTCCCAAATGCGAATAATACTAAGAAGAGTACTGAGACTGTTACAATCGTACTCTTTGTATAGCAAGCAGTGACCGGAAAATCTGAGATTCTGGAACCTTCCAGTACGCTACACGCCTTTTTTTTTTTTGCGGCGGGAGCTTTGACGAGTCGCACCGGTATTGTCCCAGTAGGTAACGACAGAGTATGCGAGTAGGTAAGCGTCTAGAACTGGAAGTATTGGTCAGGCCGTAGAGATGGGGACCTGCAGCAGAAAGAGCGGAAGACAGTGTTGAGAGAACTGTATTAAGAACGCGAGCAGTTATCAGCTAATAATTTTACAGAGCGGCTAATCAAATGAAAACGAAACACGTGGAGAATTGGTTCAAAAGTAATCGCCGTAACTATTAATGCATTTGTGCCACTATGACACAAGACGATAATGCCTTCATGGAAAAATATTTGCGTTTGCCTGCGCAGCCACTATTTTACGGAGGCGTGCACCTCGTCTTCCGAAGTAAATCGTCAGCCATGAGTGTCTTTCTTAAGATCTCCAAAAATACGGACGTCGGGGAGAAGGGGAAATCAGAACTATATGGAGGATGTGTAAGGGTTTCCCAGTGAAACTTCTGCAGCAACATGGTGCCAAAGTTGTTTAGATTATGCTGCAGAAGTTTCGCTGGAAAGCCATTACCAATACTCCATAGAATCCGAGCTCACCCCACGCGATTTCCATATTTTTGGAGCTCTTAAGAAAGACATTCATGACCCTCGACTTGCTTCGTACAACGAGGTACGTCATGGTATAGTCATGGTTACGTAGGCAACCGCAAACATTTTCCATTAAAGCATTGGCCGTCTTGGTTCACAGTGCGATAAATGTATTAACAGTTATGGCGATTACTTTTGCAATACTAAACAGCTTATTTACTTCTTTCCCATCTGTCCCGTTTCATTTGACTGCGTCTTACATAATTTGTTTCAAAGTCTTGTGACAGCTGATTCGGTTTTGAAACAACTTTCTCCGTTTAGAGACACTCACTCTTATGGTTTTCTTTTTGAAAATCACTCTATCAGTTTCATGGGGTAGATAGTAGGCCGCACACCTGGTTAGCAGATCTGCTAGCTCGATGAAGTCTCGTCTTCCCATGGCCAACGGATATTAAAAAACGCCTAGGCCCGATGGGAAGCGTCAGCGAACAGTACGTCTACAACAAAAGTTGTTTCCCATGACTTGATCTTTTATTTCCAGACATTTGTCGCAAAGAATCTGAAACATCCGCATATACACTGAAGAGCCAAAGAAATTGGTACACCAGCCTAATATAGCGAAGGGCCCACACGAATATGCAGAAGTGCCGCAACACGACGTGGCATGAACTCGACTAATGTCTGAAGTAGTGCTGGAGGGAATAGACATCATGAATCCTGTAGGGCTGCCCATAAATCAGTAAGAGCACGAGGGGTGGAGATATCTTCTGAAAAGGACGTTGCAAGGCTCCCAGATATACTCCGTAATGTTCATGTCTGGGGAGTTTGGTGGCCAACGGAAGTGTTTAAACTCGGAAGAGTGTTCCTGGAGCCACTCTATAGCAATTCAGGACATGTGGGGTACCGTCTTGTTCTGCTGGAATTTCCCAAGTCCGTCGGAATGCACAATGAAGACGAATGGATGTAGGTGATCAGACAGGGTTCTTACGTACGTGTCACCTGTCAGAGTCGTATCTAGACGTATCAGGGGTCCCATATCACTCCAATTCCACACGCCCCACACCATTACGGAGCTTCCACCAGCTTCAACGGTCCCTTGCTGATATCCAGGGTCCATGAATTCATGAGGCTGTCTCCATATCAGTATAAGTCCATCCGCTCGATACGATGTAAAATGAGGCTCGTCCGACCAGGCAATATGTTTCCAGTCATCAACAGTCCAATGTCGGTGTTGACGGCCCAGGTAATGCATAAGGCTTTGTGTCCTACAGTCATCAAGGATACACGAGTGGGCCTTCGGCTCCGAAAGCGCATCATGTGTGGTTGAATTGTTCGCACGCTGACACTTTGTGATGGCCCAGCATTCAAATCTGCAGCAATTTGCTGTAAGGTTGCACTCCTGTCACGTTGAACGATTCTCTTCAGTCGCAATGGGTCCCGTTCTTGCACGATCTTTTTTCGGCCGCAGCGATGTCGGGAATTTGATGTTTTGCCGGATATCCGATGTTCACGGTACGCTCGTGAAATGGTTGTACGGAAAAACCCCTACTTCATGGCTACCTCGGAGATGCTGTGTCCCTTTGCTCGTGCGCCGACTATAACACCACGTTCAAACTCACTTAAATCTTGATAACCTGCCATTGCAGTAGCAGTAACCGATCTAACAACTGCGCCTAACACGTGTTGTCTTATATATTGTCTTATAAAGGTGGTGCCGACCGCAGCTCCGTATTCAGCCTGTTTACATACCAGTTTCTTTGGCGCTTCAGTGTATAAGTAGAAGATGAGAGTATAGCCGTGCTTCTGTGAGGAGGAACTGATGTTACTGAGTAAGATATATGTGAATTAACGAACAGTGTGAGATATAGCGAAAGTTGAAACTGGTACCGATGAAAGAATCGAGGTAAACTAAGCAGTGGGTTCTCCGAAATGACAAATTATCAGTGTAGATTACAAAAGTGAGGGTATCGAAAAAATATTTAGGAACATTCATTGTCGGGAACCAATAAATTAAGTTTATAGACATCTTGTTGTCTTTTATAACAGATCCTGATCACATGTGATTAACAAGTCGATTGCCATTAATTACAGCTGGCCGGTGTGGCCGAGCGGTTCTAGGTGCTTCAGTCTGGAACCGCGCGACCGCTAAGGGCGCAGGTTCGAATCCTGCCTCGGGCATGGATGTGTGTGATGTCCTTAGGTTAGTTAGGTTTAACTAGTTCTAAGTTCTAGGGGACTGATGACCTCAGCTGTTAAGTCCCATAGTGCTCAGAGCCATTTGAACCATTAATTACAGACACTTCACAAACAATTTGCAGACACTTTGTTTCTTTGTAGCACGTGATGCCTTATGAGTCCGATCGTCAGACAACTAAATAAATAATGATATATACAAAATTCAAAAAGGAGAGCTTACAGAAGATACGTGAAATGTGACGATCACGTAAAATCTGTGTTGAGGAAGTTGAATTAAAGGCATAGATTTGTTGGTCGAGTTCCAAGAAAAATGCAAAGCATCTTTAAAGGAAATCGGTAACAAGACGTTAGTGCGACCAGTTTTCCAGTACTAATAGCAGCCATGAGAACAGTCATCGTTCGAATTCAGAGATCCGATGCTGGTATCGTAATAGGTCCTTATAGCCCATTATGAACTGAAAAAGGAAACAGATCCGTGATAAAACGGAACAAGTCAGGAGCGAGGAGCGTGTTTAGCTTCACAAACTAAGAGAATGAATAGGCTGAGAGGAAACAAATGAACAACGAGACAAAATTAGAGAAGAGGATCGAGTGACACACTCATCAAGCTGACATAGAGAAACAGCTGAAAAAACAAGATTACAAAAAAGACTAAGCAGAGTTGCAATGAGTGAAGGAATGTGTTGTATGAGTGCAAAAAGTTGATTAGCACCAGTACAAGTGTCTCTCTCAGAATTAAAACATGAGTGGAGAAACTCCGGTATCTAAAAATTTTCTACGAAATATGAAAGCATACAATGCTTGCTTTGAAGTGACTTCATTTGGCGCTACTTCCATGAGCAAGTGAAGAACATCAGTTCAATCCTGTGTTTCGATTAAATTAGAAGTCTGTCATAAAATGGGATCATACCAATGCCAAACGAATCCCATAAATTTTTGCAGGTATATTTCACTGTCGAGGAACAAACGAAATTTCCAGAGTTTTCTTTAACATTTTTGATTATAACATGTGATTGTCTTGAAATGTTCCCGGATGTTTTACAATGTTCTCGAATACCTTGGAATATTCGCGGTGTTCTATAAACAAATAGTGAGTGCTGTAATACATTATTTCAAATTAGATTACGGTTTACAGAATGAGATTTTCACTCTGCCGCGGAGTGTGCGCAGATATGAAACTTCCTGGCAGATTAAAACTGTGTGCCGGATCGAGACTCGAACTCAGGACCTTTGCCTTTCGCGGGCAAGTGCTCTACCATCTGAGCTACCCAAGCACGACTCACGACCCGTCCTCACAGCTTCAATTCTGCCCCAGTACCTCGTCTCCTACTTTCCAAACTTTTAGATTACAGTTGAATAGTTGAGTGAATTTAAGAGTAATGGAAAGTATTTTTGAGCATTCGAGAGTATTTTTGAGTGTTAGAGACTAAAATTTTATCATTTCTTTGAATGTCCACTTTAACGATGCTCTCAAATGTTTTCGGATTATCTGGAATGGTTTCGGAAAACAATTGAAAATAAGTGCCAAGTGAAAAGGGGCCTTTTCAGCTGGTATATAATAAATGCAAGTGCGGTTTTTCCGTGCTTGCCGGTGTAAGTCCGCAACCAACATCCGCAGTCCCGCGCGGATTAACAGACTTGGTAGCTGAAGCTAGACGTATAGGACATTCCATTTCGTAAATCGTTAGAGAATTGAGTATTTCGAGATCCACAGTCTCAAGAGTGTGCCGAGAATACCAAATTTCAGGCATGACCGCTCTCCACAGACAACACAGTGGCCAACGGCCTTCACTTATCAACCGAGAGCAGCAGCGTATGCGTAGAGTTGTCAGCGCTTACAGACAAGCAACACGGCGTGAAAAAACTGGAGGAATCAATGTGGGATGTACGACGAACATATCTGTTAGAACAGTGCGGCGAAATTTGGCGTTAATAGGCTATCGCAGCAGGCAACCAATGCGAATGCGTTTGTTGACAGGACGACATCGCCTGTAGCACCTCTCCTGGGCTCATGAAAATATCGGTTGGACCCTAAACGACTGGAAAACCGTGGCCTGATCAGATGAGTCCTGATTTTACTTCGTAGGAGCTCATGGTAGGGTTCAACTGTGGCGCAGACCCCACGAAGCTATGCAACCCAGTTGTCAACAAGGCACTGTGCGAGTTGATGCTGACTTCATAATGGTTTGGGCTGTGTTTCCTAGGAATGAACAGAGCCCTCTGGTTATGTTCAGCTACTGAGACCATTTGCAACCATTCGTCATGTTACCAAACAACGATGGAACTTTTACGGATGACTCTGTGCCAGGTCACCGGGCCACACTTGTTCGCAATTGGTTAGAAGAACATTTTGGAAAGTTTGAGCGAATGATTTGGCGACCCAGGGCACCCGAAATGAATCCCGTCGAACATTTATGGACGTAATTGAGCGGTGAGTACGGGCAAAAAATCCTGCACTGGCAACAGTTCCCGCAATTATGGACGGCTATAGAGGCAGCATAGGTCAATATTTCTGCAGGGGACTTCTAACGACATTTTAAGTTCATGCCGCGTCGTGACGTCACGCTACGCCGTGAAAAAGGAGGTCCGACACGATATTAGAAGATATACTATGACTTTTATCACCTCAGTGTAAAGGGTTAAGAAGGTTGAAGTTTCCCGTACGAAACGCAAAGGCCGTTGAGAAGAAAGGCCGTACACTGCTGGTAAAGTTGATTTATCAGAACGGCAGCAATAGCAGCGCAGTATTAGAGGAATAGCGCCGATAGAAAGAGCTGCGAAGAGGCCCCATGTCAATAAATGGGATACAGAATATGATCAAGAAATCTGAAGAAACGGGTGAATTAGGTGGTCCAACAGGGCCATTTCTATGACGGTAGATGATGACGTTGCTGTAGCTATGGCCGTCCGTGCAGCACATGCTTCAAGGTCTGCAGCCAGTGCTCTAGATGTGTCACTCGAATTGTCACTCTTCTGATCAACAGTTTAAAAGATTCGGTGGCGCATTTTACACTGGCATCCCTACAAGATTAAGAATGTGTACCAAATGAGGTCCCAAGATACGATACCACGCCGTGATGTTTCCCTTCTTTTATCGCATGCATGGGACGTGGCAGGTGAATATTCATTGGATAGACGAGTCTCATTTTACCATGCGCGTTGCCTTGAATGCAGATAACTGTCGCATAGGGAGATCTGCTTCGTCACGTGTTGTGCAGGAACATCGACTTCACTCATCTTATATGACTGTGCGGTGTGGCTCCAGAAGTTTCTTTATTCTCAGTCCGCTTTTCTTCGAGGCGATGGCAGCTCGCGGATCTTTTAGGTGTACAGTGACATTTGCACATGGTAGCAGAAAGTGGAAGTACTTTTTTTTCTTTCAGCATACTCTGCGAGCGCAACGATTAGTGGACCTATCTACGATGCCTCGGCGCCCTCAGTGTATACAGCCCGCACTGCAGCACTCCGAACACCTTCAGTTTAATTTTAACCACCCAGTAAAAGATGATACGACATAAGAATATTTTTGAGCACTTGAGAGTATTTTTGAGCGTGAAGTATTAAGATTTTACGATTTCTTGAATATTCATTGTTGCGTTGTTCTCGAACGCTTTGGAGTGATGTGGAATATTCTCAGAAAATAAATGGAAGGAATCTCCGAGCCAAGCGGGTCTTTTTCAGTTGGTAATAAAAAAATAGCCTAATAATAATAATAATAATAATAATTCCCGTTGATGCCCGGGAAAAGAATAGGCCTCCGGTATGTTCCTGCCAGTCGTAAAAGGCGACGAAAAGAACAAACCACTAATAGGGCTAACCCCCCTTTTAGTGTGATTAGTTGGTTCAGGACAGAACTAAAGAAGCCTCGGACAAGCGCCGTCATAGTCGGGGACGACGCTTGAACCCTATGCCCGCCCACAATGGTAACGACACTGCTAGCCAACTGGAAAATGATTCAAATCCAAATAGAGGTGTTTTGCAGGATATGCTTCCTGCAACCACCCTAGAAGGAAAACAAAGACAGAGGATGAGATGGTCAGATGAAGTTAATCGACACCTCATGTTCTGTTATTACCAAGCAACAAACCTAGGAACCAACACAACTGGATACAGATCACAAGTATACACAACATTTATTACCAGATACCCAGAATTAAAATTTTTAACAGAACAACGACTAGCTGATCAGATCCGTGTAATAATCAAAAATAACAGGATGCCCCAGTCAGAATTAGAAAACATCAAACAACAAGTACAACAAATACTGGAACAAAATAATGTGCAATCAGAAGAAGAAGAAAATACAGTAATGGACTCAAACATCCCAAAGCAAACAAACAAAGAACAACTCGCATCAATTCAACAGTCAGAGGAAAACGAAATCTTAAGACAGCCACCAGAACAAGCACAAATAGAACATGAAGTGACACACATGTTAGATATAGAAGAAAAATTTCAGCTGACATATATAGAATACAAAGACACAAATACAGACATTAGACCATTCTTGCATAGACCGCAAAATAACCCACAAGTCGAAACAACAATAAAAACTATCAACACAATCATACACAACAAAATAAATGAAAACACAACTATGGAAGAGTTACAACTACTGGTTTATATAGGAGCACTCACTACATAAATATACACACTAGGCAGAGATCAGAAACAAACAAACCCACAGAAGAAACCCACAAAACCAGCATGGCAACACAGGCTACAGATCAGAATAGAAAAACTGAGAAAAGGCATCGGACAGCTAACACAATTTATAAGAAATGAAATGTCAGAAAAAAAACGAAAAAGGTTAGGTAAAATCTCACAACAAGAAGTGATAGCGCAATTAGATGAGAAGAAGCAGAAATTAAAAGCATTGGCCAAACGACTTAGAAGATACAAAAAAAGTGAAAATAGAAGGAAACAAAACCAAACATTCAACACAAACCAAAAGAAATTTTACCAGACAATAGATAACAGCCGGCCGGAGTGGCCGGGCGGTTAAAGGCGCTACAGTCTGGAACCGCACGACCGCTACGGTCGCAGGTTCGAATCCCGCCTCGGGTATGGATGTGTGTGATGTCCTTAGGTTAGTTAGGTTTAAGTAGTTCTAAGTCCTAGGGGAATTATGACAACAGCAGTTGAGTCCCATAGTGCTCAGAGCCATTTGAACCAATAGATAACACACACATTAAAATAGACAATCCACCAAACATAACAGACATGGAACACTTCTGGAGCAACATATGGTCAAACCCGGTACAACATAACAGGCATGCACGGTGGATACAAGCAGAAACAGATACGTACAAGATGATACCACAAATGCCTGAAGTGATAATTTTGCAACATGAAGTCACCCAAGCAATTAATTCTACTCACAATTGGAAAGCCCCTGGAAAAGATAAAATAGCTAATTTCTGGCTAAAGAAATTCACCTCAACACATTCACATCCAACTAAATTATTTAACAGTTACACTGCAGACCCATACACATTCCCTGATACACTTACATATGGAATAACTTATCTGAAACCTAAAGATCAAGCAGACACAGCAAACCCAGCTAAATATCGCCCCATAACATGCCTACCAACAATATACAAAATATTAACTTCAGTCATTACACAGAAATTAATGACACATACAACACAGAACAAAATTATAAATGAAGAACAAAAAGGCTGTTGCAAAGGAGCACGAGGATGTAAAGAGCATCTGATAATAGATGCAGAGGTGACATATCAAGCTAAAACTAAACAAAGGTCGCTACACTATGCATACATTGAGCTTTTGATAGTGTACCCCACTCATGGTTACTACAAATATTGGAAATATACAAAGTAGATCCTAAATTGATACAGTTCCTAAACATAGTAATGAAAAATTGGAAAACCACACTTAATACCCAAACAAATACAAATAATATCACATCACAGCCAATACAGATTAAGCGTGGAATATACCAAGGAGACTCATTAAGTCCTTTCTGGTTCTGCCTTGCTCTGAACCCACTATCCAACATGCTAAATAATACAAATTATGGATACAATATTACTGGAACATACGCACACAAAATCACACATCTGCTATATATGGATGATCTAAAACTACTGGTAGCAACAAATCAACAACTCAACCAATTATTAAAGATAACAGAAGTATTCAGCAATGATATAAATATGGCTTTTGGAACAGACAAATGTAAGAAAAATAGCATAGTCAAGGGAAAACACACTAAACAAGAAGATTAGATATTGGATAACCACAGCGACTGCATAGAAGCGATGGAAAAAACAGATGCCTATAAATATCTAGGATACAGACAAAAAACAGGAATAGATAATACAAATATTAAAGAAGAACTAAAAGAATAATATAGACAAAGACTAACAAAAATACTGAAAACAGAATTGACAGCAAGAAACAAGACAAAAGCTATAAATACTTATGCTATACCAATATTGACCTACTCATTTGGAGTAGTGAAATGGAGTAACACAGACCTAGAAGCACTCAATACACTTACATGATCATAATGCCACAAATATAGAATACATCACATACATTCAGCAACTGAAAGATTCACATTAAGCAGAAAGGAAGGAGGAAGGGGATTTATCGACATAAAAAACCTACATTATGGACAGGTAGACAATTTAAGAAAATTCTTTATAGAACGAGCAGAAACTAGCAAAATACACAAAGCAATCACTCATATAAATACATCGGCTACACCACTGCAATTTCATAACCACTTCTACAACCCTTTAGATCACATAACATCAACAGATACCAAGAAAGTAAATTGGAAAAAGAAAACACTACATGGCAAGCACCCGTATCATCTAACACAGCCACACATCGATCAAGACGCGTGTGTTGTCAGCGCCAGACACCACACTTGCTAGGTGGTAGCCTTTAAATCGGCCGCGGTCCGGTAGTATACGTCGGACCCGCGTGTCGCCACTGTCAGTGATTGCAGACCGAGCGCCGCCACACGGCAGGTCTAGAGAGACGTCCTAGCACTCGCCCCAGTTGTACAGCCGACTTTGCTAGCGATGGTTCACTGACAAATTTGCCGAGACGATAGTTAGCATAGCCTTCAGCTACTTCATTTGCTACGACCTAGCAAGGCGCCATTATCATTTGCTATTTATCTTGTGATGCATGTACCGTCAGACAGATGTTCACCAATTATGGATTAAAGTTAAGTATTCAAGAAGCTACGTACTTTACTTGCTGTATTCATTACCTTGTCCTATTCCAGACCTCACGCCAGCCTGCGTGAGCTTAAACGCGTGCCTTTCGGCTTCACCTCCTAGTGGCTTGGCTGTCTTGCCAAGTCACAACTACGCGTCCAACACACGGCTAAGAAAAGGCAATATTTACAGTGGAAGGAAGGATTCATGATTGCAATACAGGATCAAACAATAAACACCAGATATTACAGCAAGCATATTATTAAAGATCCCAATACCACAACAGATAAATGCAGACTTTGCAAACAACAAATAGAAACAGTAGATCACATCACAAGTGGATGTACAATACTAGCAAATACAGAATACCCCAGAAGACATGACAATGTAGCAAAAATAATACATCAACAACTTGCCTTACAACATAAACTTATAAAACAACATGTTCCCACATACAAGTATGCACCACAAAATGTACTGGAGAATAATGAATACAAATTATACTGGAACAGAACTATTATAACAGATAAAACAACACCACATAACAAACCTGACATCATACTCACCAATAAAAAGAAGAAATTAACACAACTAATCGAAATATCCATACCCAATACAACAAATATACAAAAGAAAACAGGAGAAAAAATTGAAAAATACATCCAACTGGCTGAGGAAGTCAAGGACATGTGGCAGCAGGATAAAGCTGACATTATACCAATTATACTATCAACTACAGGAGTCATACCACACAATATCCACCAGTACATCAATGCAATACAGCTACATCCAAACTTATATATACAACTACAGAAATCTGTAATTATTGACACTTGTTTAATTACACGTAAGTTCCTAAATGCAATGTAACATATACCGTACAATTAAAAGGAAGTCAGGCTTGATCAAGGTCCGCGTCACCTTCCATTTTTAACCAGACATAACGTCTGAGACAAGAAAGAAATAATAATAATATAGATGCGACTAAGAAATAAAAGAAAACATTAAATAGACAATAGTGGTTGTTATTTGCACATTAGAAATTAGTTCCAACGCAGTAGCGCTAGAACATGGCGTACCGTTTTGAGGCTTCTCGTGTCCGTAGTGCTGGAAACTGGCGAGGCCATTGTCTTAAGCTACGAGGCTCCAGTGTGCCTCTGCCTCCGGCAGCTCCAGCCCTGCGCTCCCCCGGGTTTTACGTGCTGCTGGGAAAACCAAAGGCGCTCGGCCGTGGAGAGCGTGAGGCGTGACAAGGGCGCGAGGCACGACCGGACTACGGAGCACGTCTTGATTTGCTGCCCCGCTGGAGCAGCGCTATGGCAGCGGCCTTTGTGTTCAGCTCCGTAGCAGAGCGTTTAGCAGCTCCTAACTACGCACAGCTTCGATACCCGGCATCGGCAAGGAGGTCTGCTTAGTCGGAAAACTGAAATCGCATCCTGTCAAACCTGCTCTTTACAAACAACACAAATTCGGGCAACTGTTTTGTTGTTGACCACACCCCAATGCCCGTTTCCGACGGGACGTGAAACTTGAATCCGTCTTTGTTTCTTTCATTCTTCCTTCCTATGGAGTCACTGCATAAGGGCCTATCAAGTGATTAAAACAACTTGTCATTTATTAACTGTTCGGTGAGGAAGTTGGGGGAGCATTGCACCTGTGCAAACCGTACACGTTGACATTACCCGTCTGAAATATCTTTACAGGTGGTAAATACACTCTAAAAGAATAAAATAAGAAAATAAAAAATAATTGGACGATTTATTCAAGAGAAAGAACTTCACAAATTGAGGAAGTCAACGAAGCGTTTGTCCACCTCTGGCCACTACGCCAGCGGTTATTCAGCTTGCCAATGAGTGACAGAGTCGTCATCCGTGGCACCATTACAGCACACCACTAATTGTTTGGCATTCTGCTTCCCGTTTTGTTGCCTTCATGGCTATCCGGAGCCCACATTTCAGCAAGATAACGCTCACCCGCACACAGCGAGATCTTCTGCTGCTTGCCTTCGTGCTTGCCAAAACCTAACCTTGGCCAGCAACGTCACAGAATCTCTCTCGAATTGAGAACGTTTCGAGCATTATGGCCAGAGCCCTCCAACCAGCTCGGGATTTTGACGATCTACCGTGCCAGTTGGACAGAATTGAGTACCAATCTCTAAAGAGGACATCCAAAAACTCTGTCAATCAATGTCAAACCGAATAACTGTTTGTGGAAGTGCCAGAGGTGAATCAATACGTTAGTGACGTGCTCAGTTTGGGAAGCTATTTCTCTAGGATATATTATACAATTTTTCTGGAATTGTAATCATTTGTTTGCCTGTACATATACACGACATCTACCGATTTCCACCCCATTAGGATAATTCTTCCGTCGTGAATAGTGTCTTCTGTCTTAGAGTGGGCTAGAACTAGCTGTGCAAGTTGTCGGAATCCTGGGAGTAGTGGAAAACACGTCTGCTCCCACAAGTAAATGGAAATGAGCGTTTGGCGTCATTGGCCGGGAGGCCCCTTTACGCGGCAGGTCCGGCCGCCTTGGTGCAGGTCTTCTTGCATTCGACGCTACATTGGGCGATTGGGCGACCTGCACGGCGGATGGGATGAAATAATGATGAGGACCACACAACACCCAGTCCCTGAGCGGAGAAAATCCCCGACCCAGCCGGGAATCGAACCCGGGCCCGTAGGACGGCAATCTGTCACGCTGATCACTTAGCTATCGGGGCGTACTGCTCCCACAAGTGGCTGGTAAAGTCTGTAGCGTAGCATTTATTCGCATGCGCTTCAGGATGTCCCCCCATATTTTTTCGTTACGTAAGTGGAATGGTGACAGATACAAGGAAATCGACACAAGTGATACGTTCCCAGAGTGGAAATTCGTGTACAATGCCCTTACATTCAGTAAGGAATAGAAACAGAAAGCCCTCACTATTCTGTTACAGTAAGCTGTTGAGTTGCACAGTACAAATTACTACATACGTGCGTTATAATGTTGCTGATGGGAGTTGCAGAATTAAGAATATCGAATGGTATTAACTGCTTTTGGTTTCTGCCAACTAGAGTTAGCAAACAATTTATTCACTGTACCTATGTGCAAGAAATCAAAAGTGACGCATGGAGTTAACAGTCACTGGAAAGTAATTTAGTATGAAATCATTTATTGACGCCTTAGATACATTAGTGGCAGTGGATACACCGGTTCCCGTCAGATCACGAAGTTAAATGCTATCGAGCGTGGCCGGCACTTCGATGGGTGACCATCCGGGCCGCCATGCGCTGTTGCCATTTTTCGGAGTGCACTAAACCTCGTGATGCTAATTGAAGAGCTACTCGACCGAATGGTAGCGGCTTCGGTCAAAGAAAACCATCATAACGACCGGGAGAGCGGTGTGCTGACCACACGCCCCTTCTATTCGCATCCTCAGCTGAGGATAACACGGCGGTCGGATGGTCCGGATGGGCGACTTGTGGTCTGAAGACGGAGTGCTTTTAAATACATTAAACACTACGCTGTCTGCTAGATAAATTTGGTAGCGACCAATAAGCAGCCAATAACGGTCAGTGAAACCCGGCCGTCTATCAAACATGGGCGTAGCACGTGAACGATTGTTTCAGACTAACAGTATTGACTACTTCTACAGACGTTATAGGGTCATGCATATTTATGGCCGTCATTACAGTTCAGAATAACACATAAGAACAATACTGAGAGTTAGATACTGAAACACACAATATTTATGTTCTAAAATAATATTTTATTGCTCGTTAAGAACCGGCTTTCGGCTATCTAGGTCGTCCTCAGAGAACTCAATACCAATAAGCCTGCAAAACATCAACGACAAGCTGTAGCTATACAAAAGCTATTTTTCAAAAGATATGTGATCTTTTACGGCTGTATATCTATATGAAAAACACAAGTATACTGGAATATAGAAGAAAGCTGTAGACAAATAACACTTATATTGTACCTGAAGATTAAAAGTATGAGAATGTAAAGGCCAAACCATTACACAACTGACTACTGGGACAGATTACATGGACAAAATAATTGGTTAATGTGATGTACAACGAAAAAAAAACGGGGGCTAGAGAGGAGGAAGGAGTCAGTGGAATGTGGGTTGGGGAACAGTTATACTATTTGCAAGAAGCATGTTATCTTATGACAAAAAAAATATTAACTTTCTACTGCTACTTTAGCAATGGTGAAAAATGCAACTTCATTTCATCAAAAAGAATGGCTCTGAGCACTATGGGACTTAACTTCTGAGGTCATCAGTCCCCTAGAACTTAGAACTACTTAAATCTAACTAACCTAAGGACATCACACACATCCATGCCCGAGGCAGGATTCGAACCTGCAACCGCGTGGTTCCAGACTGAAGCGCCTAAAACCGCTCGGCCACTGTTGTGGATGTCGCAGCGCTCGTGTGTGGTCTGGCATTGTCACGCTGAAAGGAAGTGTGACACATGTCCAGTGTCCTCTGTTTCATGTCAAGAGCGAGCATTCGAGGCACCAACCGCGCACACCGTTTTCTGTACCGCTGTTTTGCAACGACGACTTTCGACGCTCTTCTGTTACGCATGCTTACCTGAGAGCTGTGTCTGTTTTATCCAGTCAGTACGATTCCGATGGGTCTCGTAGGTTGCCGTAAGCGGTCGCCTACTCCGAGCTCTGTTGCACACCTTGAAATTAGCACCACCGTTTTCTCGATCACGAGTATGGACAACCCAACGTCACACATTACCCATGTCGAGACAATCATCACCGTACACAACATTCATTCTTCTATGATCTTGAATTGGAGGTACGTCTTCTGCTGTTAGAAACCGGTTACAGCACGCTGTTCCTCACACATCGCGACAGTTGCGTTACACATCGCCATGACACGCTAGCATTCGAAGCCCTACAACAGCAGAGGGTTACAGCTTGCATCAGCGAGGCGGGTTTGTCGACCGAATAGGATGCACGACATGTAATACCTCAACCGATATTGAGAGGAGGAGGAAAACTTCGGAGGCATTACTTTCTAGCACGCCCTCGTATAATTTGCCTCTTTGGTCTAAACGTGGAATCTTCTCTTTACTTTTGAACAGAATGTGTGCAACAGTCTTCCTAGTACACAAAGGCGGTATAAATTTTCTCGATTTTACTGTGTTTCAAAGTGGCTGTAAATCCCTATCAATACATGTCATGGAGGTCCATTTGTTATCAATATGATACAGTGCCTTCTGAGGATGCAGAAGCGTTGTTACCGTCTATCTCTTCTGTCTGTTACGCATGTTATCGGTTAGGGTAGTATATGACCATTGCTGTATGCAGTTTCTTTAATTATTTTTAATTTATTTTAAAAATCTATGAAATAAATATTCTTGTGGAACATCAAAAGTTCGTCACCCAGTATAACATACTGGTTTCCTTCCTTTTTATCTTATGAGACTCGCTTTCTCACATGTAACAGTGTGCAGTCTATGCCTCAAAAAAAAAAAAAAAAAAAAACAAACAAACAAAAATTGTAGAATAAGATACTGGGTAGAGAAGCGGGTTTGGTAAACAGATATTACAGAGTGAAGTGGTAGCATTTAAGATATGCAAATATTTATGAGGTTAGTGTTTGGCCACACAATCATGGAATGAAAACCAACGTGAGTACTTATTATTCTCGATACACTGTCCTGTTATTGGACTGGCTCCAGATACACGAACAGGCAACGCAAAAAGTCTGGGAATTTCCCATAGTTGTGTTCGACAGCGTTCATCATTTTAAATTTCTCATTTCATTTGTGACTGCTGCAGTTCGAAGAAACATGGCAAATAATTTAGTAGCGCTTAGCTTTATTGTGCTGCTACCGCCATCTCCACGTCAATTAGCTTTTTAAGGATCTCTCCCACACACTGAGGAATACTAGACAAACATTTGTTGACGAGAGGAAGATCGAAAGAGCTAACAACAATTCAAAAGCTGAAATACTGAATATTACCCTCAAATATTATTTAATCAAGTAATAGTAAGGCAACAAATGTTTTCACCATTCAAACACAGTACCTCCAGAAAAATGAGTCATATAGTAACCAGTCCTGGTAGAGTTGAAAAAGAAAACAGCTGAAATTGCTTAAAATCAAAGGGGTTTCATGGCATGACGGAATACTTGTGGGATTCTATACAGACTTTGGGTGTGGATTAGCTCGCTTTTGCTCTTAGTGTATCGCAGATCCCATGAGCAGAGAAATGCTGCCAACGACTGGATGGGAACATGTAACACACATTCACAGAAAGGCAACAGAAATGATGGACAGAACTCCCATCATGTTTCACTTACCTGTGTTTGTACCACAGTTATAGAATATTTTCTGAGTTGAAAAATAATCATCTACCTCTAAAAAAAAAAAAATATCTTCTTCATGGCAACCAGCATAGCTTCCCAAAACATCGAACGCGACATTCAATCCGGCGTGGATGATGGTAATCTGGTGGACTGACTGTTTCTGTACCTTCGAGAAAGTTTTCATTAAATAACGCGAGCAGCCTCATGAACATCGTATGAACTAGTCAGCCAGATTCGCGACCTTACTGAAACGCAGCACTCTATCCTGGAGCATAACGGGAAGACATAGGTCTCCCATTCGGGTTTGCAATTCAAATGGCCATTCGGCCATCCTGATATAAGTGTTCCGTAGTTTGCCTAAATCGCTTAAGGCAAATGTCAGAGTGTTTCTTTTAATTTGGACACGGCCGCTGTCCTGTTCCATCCTTCCCCAATTCTAGCCCTAACGATGGGACGTTAAGCCCTAATCTCCCAAATTTGTTATCCTAATGAGGTGGTCTTCCACATATGCAGAAGTAATATCTAGTAGGACCTGTTAAAAATTTTATTGTTCAATGTTACAGACAAATGTGTAACATTAATCGCAGTTTGAGTATGATGCGTGCAGCTAAGAGGTAGTTTCATCAAATAAAAATTGTACAAATAGCCAGTTAGATCTGGACAAAATAGTGGCTTAATGGAAGGCTAGCGATCAGATCCATCTAACTATAATGACTTGTTTAGTTGGGCATTTCGTGAACAATTAGAGTTCATTATCTTCTGGCTACAAAATTAATGGCTCACAACACACCAGATGTCATACAAATATGTGATAGTAACATGGTGTAGGGATATGGAGGGCAATTATTACATAAGCTCAGTTCTGAGTGGAACATACGTACTACGGAAGTCTTCGCTTCACTGGTACGGTAGCAGAAAACTGCAGTCTTTCTTCACACTGGAATGCAGTTCAAGTGGGATGCATGTCACGTAGGACAAAAAAATATATATGGGGTGATTATAATTAAAGTGCAGCCACTCGCGGAGCTTCTGTGTGGGTTGTAATTATCGCGTGGCAGTGAAACTAAGATATGCTAATGCGTTAATGCGGAACGTATTTGCGCTGGAAAAAAAACTAGTTCCAATTTTGGTCACCAAGTGCAAATATTTCGCTGCACGCTGTTTGTATGACCGTATGACATCCACGCTATCGTATGACAAGCCATGACGTGAGTTAACAGCATGCCTATAGAGAAGGGAGACCGTGCGCTGTTAGTGAAACCGTTTTATGTGAATGGCGGCAATTATAGTGCTGCGCTGAGAGATTAACGCCGACTGAAAGGGCTAAACAGAGGCTCGGCGACACGAAACAGTTCAATGAAGATGATAATGGCATTCGAAAACGAGGGTGAGCCTGGCGTGGTACCTGGAAGAGGAGGGCGTCACATCCCAGTGGAAGTTAATGACGAGGTTGTTGATGCTGTAACTGACCATGCAGCTCGTGCCCCGGGTAGTGCCAGTGCTCATGCAGTTTCACGAGAATTGTCTTTCCCGTGATCAATAGTGCGGAACGTTTTGCTGTTCCGTACTGTACTAGTACCCGTACAATATCCACGCGGTGCAGCGTCTGAAACCTCATAATCTGCAGCATCATTCTGAATTTGATCTTCGGTTTTGGCACGGAGCGAAGTTGAGGATATGTGGAGTTACGATACACATTTTACACTGCAGGATGCAGTGAATACACAGTGTTGCCGAATTTTGGGTACTGCTGAACCACGTGCTGGGCACGAAGAGTCATCGCGTTCGTCTTATGTGACTGTGTGGTGTAGATTCACAAGCACCTTTACTATCGGTTCTTTCTTCTCTAAAGAGAGCACTCTTAGAGAGCCCATCCGGTGTACCCAGAAGTCTGCACGTTATCGAGACCTCCTTGTACACCAGTGACTGGTGCTTTGGAAGAACGCAACTGTGTGGAAACGACTGTTTTCATGCTAGATGGGGCAACACCTCATGTCACTTGCTCAGTGATCTGATTAATGCTACCTTTCGCGAACGTGCTGTCCCCAGAGTTTTTCCAGATGCGTGGCATACAACGTCACCTGATCTGACTCCATATGACCTTTGGGTTTGGGGATATCTAAAATAACGCGTTCACCGGGGATTCGTTCGGTCTCCACCTGATTTAAAGGCCAGTATACAGGATCGCGTCGTTCGGATTCCACCAGAACTGCTGCTAACAAACGATGATCACTTCGTTCCACAGATGCAGCATCTCGCAGCCGTCTCCGGCGCTCATATTGAACAAACTAAGTAAACGGAGGTTCTGGTTCTCCACTTGTTTGACCTTTTCTGATCACGTCCCGTTCCTAATGCATTACAAATGGAAACATTTCTGTCCGACTTTTTTGCATTCACAGCGCCAGATTTGCACCTGTTGCGCAAAATTTGAACTAGTTTTTTGCTGCATAATTCCTTTCCTCATTGACGCATTAGCGTATCTACCGAGTTTCGCTGCAATACGATTATTACAGCCTTCACGGGACCTATTTGAGCAGCTGCACTTCAATTACATTGCACAGTACAACTGAAGGATCACTTCTTCGGAACCTCGTGATTACCTCCCATCACTTTGCATAAATTTGAAATTTGGTTTAGAATTGCGTACAACCCTCCTATGCAACGGCGCTAAAGCAGGGAGCCCTGCGATGTCACCCACGGGCTTAGCGAAGCTTCAAACAGCAACGTGTCAACACATACGAAGAACAGCCCAAGGCTCAAAAATCCTTGTGAGTTGTAAGATGGGTTAAGGGTGTCACGTTGCCACCATATTTCACCAGAAATCTTTCTAACGCCACTGTCAACGTGTCAGACTATGATAACGTCCTCACAGCATATCTTACCCCATTTCACCCTTTCTTTTGAAGCGTCTGCGGTGGAGGTCAGAACCGTCGCAGGGCGGCATGCTTTCACGCCGTTACAAAGGAAGGTTGTACACACCTCGGAGCCAAATTTCAAACTCATGCGTCGTGATGATAGGCAATTAAGAGATTTCGAAAAAGTCCTCCTTTAATTCCGTTGTGCAGTGTATAACCACCCGGTATATGCAAAAATGGACATCGCGGATGGTCAAGAACTTATCAAACTGACGAGCTAGTGTAACAGAAATACTGTAACAATTAACTGAGAGACACTCTAAATTTTTAATTTAATTTCATCGTATGGCTAGGGCCCCCCGTCGGGCAGACCGTTCGCCGGGTGCCGGTCTTTCAATTTGACGCCACTTCGGCGACCTGCAGTCGATGAGGATGAGAGGATGATGATGACAGCGCAACCCCCAGTCCCTGGGCTGAGAAAATTCCCCGACCCAGCCGGGAATCAAATCCGGGCCCAGAGGTCTGACAATCCGTCACGCTGACCATACAGCTACCGGGGGCGGACAACATTCTGAATGTCGACCCAAGGGAATACCGACCCAAGGGAGACCGTGAAGCTAAAATTGAACAAATAAATCAAGACACAAATGAATTAAAGACATTAGCTGCTAGTGCGCATAGATTTATACCGGACCGGGATTCGAACAAGGATGTCCTGCTCAATGGGCAGATACTCTGACCACTTTTTTAAACTCGTTTTGTTAGTTATCCCATGGTACCCGTTCAACATCATCGTTGATCCATTCATTCAGAAGTTTCTCTCTCTCTCTCTCTCTCTCTCTCTCCCTCCCTCTATCTCTCTCTCTCTCTCTCTCTCTCTCTCTCTCTCTCTCTCTCTCTCCCTCCCTCCCTCTCTGTCTCTCTCTGTTTTTATAGAGGACAGCTTGCCCTCCGACCGAACGCGCTGAACTAACGTGCCGGCCGCCCACTAAGCCACCCGGACACAGTGGTCACGCAACTGCACGGACTACCCTAGCACGCCTCTCGTCAGACCCAGATTCTCAACTTATACCGCACACTACTTGTGTAGTGCCTCATCTCAGTTATTCTCATAAGCTCGCGGCATTTCGCCAAATCCTCTAAGATTCGAGCATGGTGTGTATCCATGCTGAATTGATCAACGGCCGTTCTCACCATAATTATACATATATGGTATCTGTCCTTTCGGACATGTCCGAAGGAACAAACACCACATATACAAACAAGCAGAGCTGGCAAACAGTCGTACAAACAATTATTCCACCCACCCTCCACCCGTTTTGAAATGGGACGTGAATTGGTGGCCATAGAATGTGCGGCAGCGTTAAGACTACATGCAACGAACATCAAATTGGCAAGAAGTGTACTTTTGTTGAAGTTTAGAGAACATACATTCACCGAGGAGTCAAGCAGTATATTGCTCCCTCCTACGAATATCTCGCGAAGAGACCATCAGGATAAAATCAGAGAGATTAGAGCCAACACAGCGGCATACCGACAATCTTTCTTTCCACGAACAATACAAGACTGGAATAGAAGGGAAAACCGATAGAGGTACTCAAAGGACCCTCCGCCACACACAGTCAGGTGGCTTGCGGAGTATGGATGTAGATGTAGAAGTAGATATGCTCGGACACGCAAACGATTAGTAGTTTTGAGTAAACATATAAAGTAGATAGGGGTAACGCTATCAGAATCTTGGACATGAGGAAAGATTATGTAGCAGATGATTCAGAAATTATATTTGAATGATTGTTGATTGTGAGAAAATTGTGTAATGTCTCGAATAAGAAGGCGAAACTTCTTCCAGTACGAGTCGGAATTCAACAGCGGCAGGATTGTGGCCCATCGAAACTGCGGAGTGCGATTTGTCGTTCTGCGAAATTGTTAGTGGCGTTGACCATAGTTCCATGACTGTCATGACAGAATGGAATGAACAGGTTCAGGAAAACTACACTCAGCACCGTGCAGGATTCCAACTCCATGTTGCAACTAGCGCCCTAGAAGGCAGACGTACTGTTCGCTCGGCAGACCGGGATTGCACACCCACGTTATCTACCATGGCTGAGAAATGAGCTTGTTTGTAGTCAGACAAGTACCCACACGGATAATCGCACGACACCAGCAGCATCCCGGACTGACAGCACTACGATCGTTGTTGCTGCTTCCCCTGATGCTGGCAACAGAGGGTGTTGCGCTAAACGACTAAACATTGGACACAAGAGTAGCACCCCTAGTCTTTTCAGAGGAGTTCCGGTTCTGCGTAGAGGATCAGGATGGATATACCCTTGCGGAAGGCTCCGAGGAGAACGATCGTTGCCAGATGGCATTTGTTCTAATTATAATAGATTCCCGCTATTCCGAACTAATTGGGACCGAACACTGTCGCGTTTACTGGGAATTCGGAATAGGCATATTTCATTAATAATATCAACGTATAGACTTGTTAAAACGTAAACTATGTGCGGGGTCATTTACTAATGATCTTCGACGGCTCATCACACAGTCTTCCTGCCTATCCCTCTTTCTCCTGCGTCCCGAACACATTATTGCAAATTTATTGTTAAATTTTGTTTCGTGAGTGTTAAGTTACTTTACCGAGTCACTGTGTCTTTTTATTTATATTCGTTGTCCTTGACGTCAACTCTTAAACATTAAACATTGCAAATAAATGAAGTCGTTCTTCTTGTACTTTAGAACAAAAACTTGAATGTAAAAAAGACTGTAATAGGGAGAAACAGCTACTACTTTATCACTCGAATATGGTGTCGGAAGAGCAACGATTAGCGAGTGGAAAAAAATAACGTTAAAATTGTTTTCAAGTGAAAGAACCCTTGAAAAGTGCAAAAAACAACTGTCTTCATATGAAAAACTTGACGAAGGCGTATCCTTGTTGTTCACTCAAGAAAGAGAGAAAGGAATCCCCATTTCTGGTCCTTTGGTAAAAGAAAAGGCGCTTTAACTGAACAAGCTTATGGCTGATGACCCATCATTTTCAGCTATCTGTGGTTTTTTGGATCGTTGGAAGGAAACTCATGCAATCAGATAGCTCAGTATTTCTGGGGAGAAATTGTCAGCTGACAATGAAGTAGCTGCAAATTACCTAAAAGAATTTAAAGACCTTTTTTCTGTTAAAAACTCCTCACCCAGCAAGTTTACAACGCGGATGAAACCGTTCTGAATTTAAGGCGTTACCTACCAAAAGTCTTGCTTCGAAAGAAGAGAAATCTGTCCTAGGATTTTAAGTGGACAAACAACGTCTAATTATCTTAGCTTGCAGCAACGCCTTGGCAACAAACTTCCGATGATGATAATAGACAAATCGGTGAAACGAGCATTCAAAAACATTAACTTCAACTCACTTCCTGTGTATTGAAAGAATAAAAGAAAAGCTTATATGGAGCGCGACTTGTTCAAGAAATGGTTCGGGCACCAATTTGTCCCTAAAATGACTGCGTTCAGCAGAGAAAATGGATTGCATAATCGTGTTCTGCTGTTTATAGACAGCCGGCCGGAGTGGCCGTGCGGTTCTAGGCGCTGCAATCTGGAGCCGGGCGACCGCTACGGTCGTAGGTTCGAATCCTGCCTCGGGCATGGATGTGTGTGATGTCCTTAGGTTAGTTAGGTTTAATTAGTTCTAAGTTCTAGGCGACTGATGACCTCAGAAGATAAGTCGCATAGTGCTCAGAGCCATTTGAACCATTTTGTTTATAGACAATGCTGAGTCCCACTCAGAAGAAACGAAACTTTGTGGAGACATCAGAGCAGTCTTCTGCCACCGAATGTAACTTCAATTCTTCAGCCTATGCACCAGTGTGTGTTCAATAAAAATATAGAGAAATGCTGCTTCGCAAATTACTTGAAGGGGATGAAAATGAAATCACAATCCTGCAAAAACTTAAGAAAATTACACTAAAAGATGTGCTTTACTGGTTTGCTGAAGCACGGGATAACATCACTAAAGGCGTATTAAAAGAGGCATGGAAAAATCTCTGGCCTACATTGGAATTTGTTGAAACAACTTTTACACCAGTGAAAGGCTATGTCCTTCTTCCACTAGTCAAGAAAATCCCTGGCTGTGAAGACGCAGGAGTAAAGCTTTGCTGAGGAGTGGCCTGCTGTTGACGACAATGACCACCAGGAGTACGGAGACGAGAACGTCGTAGCAATGGTGCAGGGCCCATCAGCTCAGATCGACTCGGAGGAAAGGAAGGGGGAAGTGAACGCTCAGACTAAACTCATGTCACACACAAACGTGGCAAATGCTCTTGACCTCGCCTTGCGCTACGTCGAACAACACGCTTCATCGACACCGAATGATGTTATGTTCAGGAGGATATGACGAAATATTGAATCCTCAAGTCGATTCAGTGCTCTCCGCCAGAAAAAGAATGACTTACTTTACGTCTCAAGTGTGTGTAAACTGAATACTTTTTGTCTTTATCAGCGATTAAAAATGATTCTAGAGAATTGTATAAATGGAGCCGACATGTACTGTATGTACTGTCCTGCAAGTAAGCAGCGTTCATTCCAGTAAATTTCAGGCCTTTTCATCAAGCTTAGGATATATATATATATATATAATATCCATTTAACCTCTTTGTATAATAATAAATGTACATTTTTTCACAATGTATTTTTAATTTTTCCTGTTTTTCAGTTTAAAAATTCGGTATTTCTTTCGAAATAGATGGATTTTCGGAGCAACGGAGTTCGGAACAGCGGGACTCTGCTGCATAATGGCTCAGCACGAGGCCTGATCTACGTCTAAGTCTGCCTGCATACATACCCAGAAGGCACCGTACTGTGAATAGCGGAAGATACCACGTACCTTTACTAGTCATTTCTCTTCCTGTTCCGTTCACAAAAAGCAGAGCATCGGGAAAACGACTGTCTATATACCTCATTTCGTGGTCCTACGTTGCCCGTAGTAGAATCGTTCGGCAGTCGGCCTCAAATTCCACTTCTTTAAATTCCCGCAATAATGCCCCGAGAAAAGGGCGTCGTCTTCACTCCAGGAATCCCCATTTGAATTCACAAAGCATGTCCGTAATATTTGTGTGCGGGTCGAAGCTACCGATAACAAATCTAGCTGCACGCCTCTGAATTGCTTTGATGTCGTTTTTTAATCCGAACTTTTAGGGATCCCAAACACACGAACAATACTCAACAATGGGTCGCACTGGCGAACTATACGCCGTCTCGTTTGTGAATGAGCTACATTTTCCCTAAATTTTTCCAATAAAACGAAGTCGAGTAATCCCCTTCCCTATTACCAACCTGACGTTCTCTTTCCATTTCATATAGCTTCGTGTGTTACCCCGAGATATTTAATCAATGTGACGGTGTCACGTAGGAACCTGCTAACGCTGTATTGGAAGGTTACAGGACTGTTTTTGCTGCTCATCCGCATTAACTTATATTTTTCTAGAACCGGCCGTTCATCACACCAACTAGAAATTTTGTCGAGGTCGTCTTGTATGCTGCTACAGTCACTCAACGAAAAATGGTTCAAATGGCTCTGAGCACTATGGGACTTAACATCTGCGGCCATCAGTCCCCTAGAACTTAGAACTACTCAAACCTAACTAACCTAAGGACATCACAGACATCCATGCCCGAGGCAGGATTCGAACCTGCGGTCGTAGCGGTCACGCGGTTCCAGACTGAAGCGCCTAGAACCGCACGGCCACACCGGCCGGCAGTCACTCAGCACAACAGTTCCCCGCACACTACAGCGTCATCAGCAAACATCCTACTCACCGTGTTCATCTATATATATATATATATATATATATATATATATACGCTCATATTCATAAATTAAGGATGATTGCAGAATGTGGTGCCACACAACGTGGCACTACACAAAACTAGGGCTAATAGGATAGGCACATAGGGAACACACACGACACAGATCTGTAAGTCCACGGTATTGGTGATAAGTTGCGAAAACCGTCCCAAAACACATGTGCTACAAAACTGTTTCCTGCGCATGTACCCGACATCAGTATGGGATTTGATCACCACGCACACATACACCGGCCGCACAACGGGTTAGCATACTCTGGATCAGGTGGTCGAGTAGCTGCTGGGGTATAGCCTCCTATTCTTGCACCAGTGCCTGTCGGAGCTCCTGACGTGTCCTAGAGGTTTGAAGACGTGCAGCGATACGTCGACCGAGAGCATCCCAGACGTGCTCGATGAGGTTTAGGTCTGGAGAACAGGCAGGCCCCTCCATTCGCCTGATATCTTCTGTTTCAAGGTACTCCTCCACGATGGCAGTTCGGTGGGGCCGTGCGTTATCATCCATCAGGAGGAAGGAGGGACCCACTTCACCCCTGAAAAGGCAGACATATTGGTGCAGAATGGCGTCCCGATACCCCTGACCTGTTACAGTTCCTCTGTCAAAGACGTGCAGGGCTGTACGTGCACCAATCATAATCCCACCCCACACTATCAAACCACGACCCCCATTCAGGTCCCTCTCATGGACATTAAGGGGTTGGTATGTGGTTCTTGGTTCAAGCCAGATGAAAACCCGGCGAGAATCACTGTTCAGACTAAGCCAAGACTCGTCCGTGATCATAACCTGGGACCACTGTTCTAATGACCATGTACTGTGTTCTTGACACCAGGCTTTACGGGCTCTCCTGTGACCAGGGGTCAGTGGAATGCACCTTGCCGGTCTCCGGGCGAATAAATCATGTCTGTTCAGTCGTCTGTAGATTGTGTGTCTGGAGACAACTGTTCCAGTGGCTGCGGTAAGGTCCCAAGCAAGGCTACCTGTAGTACTCCGTGGCCGTCTGCAGGCACTGATGGTGAGATATCGGTATTCTTGTGCTGTTGTACACTGTGGACGTCCCGTACTGTAGCGCCTGGACACGTTTCCTGTGTGCTGGAATCGTTGCCATAATCTTGAGATCACACTTTGTGGCACACGGAGGGCCCGTGCTACGAACTGCTGTGTTTGACCAGCCTCCACCTCATAACGTCATCAATATGTGTTCTTCGATCCATTTTCAACACACAGTCACCATTAGCACGTCGGAGAACGTCTGCACACTTACTCGCTGCACCGTACTCGGCCAGCGCCACCGTGCGACGACCGCAGGTCAAATGCACAGCATGGTCATACCCCGAGGTGATTTAAAGCCACAAACTGCCCACCAGACCGTTGTTTCACCATGTATCAGAATTATCCTTAATTTATGAGCGGTTCTATCACACTACCCTGGGGCACTCATGGCGATATCCTTGTCTCTGACGAACCGTCGCCGTCGAGAATGACATACTGGGTTCTATCACTTAAAAAGACTTGTAGACACATATTTTGGAACCCAAATTGTGCGCTCGGACCTCCCCAACATTCTGTAATGGGGTACCGCGTCAAACGCTTTCCGAAAATCTAAGAATATAGAATCTGCCCGTTCCCCTCCACCCGTGGTTTGTAGACTCTCATGTGAGAAAAAGAAAAACTGAGTTTCGTACAAGCTCTGCTTCCTACATCCGTGCTGACTTGTGGACAGAATTTTTTTGTGTCTCGAGAAAATTTATTATATTCGAGCTCAGAATGTGTTCAAGAATTCTGCAGTAAACCGATGTTAATGGTATTGGACTGTAATTATGCGGGCCAGTTATTTTACCTTTCTGATGTACAGCTGTCACCTGCGCTTTTTCCCAGTCGCTTCAGACTTTTCACTGGGCGAGAGATTAGAGATAAATGGAAGCTAAGTAATGGGCCAAAACTGCAGAGTACTCTCTCTAAAAGCAATTTGGGATTCCATCTGGACCTGGCGACTTATTTGTTTTCATCACTTTCATTTTGCCTCTCTGCGCCACGGATGTCTATTTCTGTTCCCTTCGCAGTGGGTCGGTGCAACAGTCAGACGACGGTATGTTTGTACGATCCTCCTCCGTCAATGATTTCTTAAACATCAAACTGATGACATAGGTTGCCATTGGTTGCACAACACGATCATCTCTGGTTCGCATAGCGGGCAATTTTGACAGTAGCCGTTAAATTTCAGACGTGGTAAGGCAGGTATCCTGTTTTTCAAGACTCTGTGACATTGTCTTTCAACACAATATAGCAAGACCGCATGTTCCCCAAGCTGCGCTGAGATAACTGGGTACAGGTGATCTTCGACTGTTACCCTGCACAATCCATTCTCAACCCACTGAAAACATCAGCTCTATGGTTGACGAGAGACTGGCACACATCTACCCTTCAGCCACTACGATCGATGAACGCCGCTACAAAGTTGAAACAGCAGCGAATAACCCACCTGCCTTCCAAACCAAAAATCGATGCCCTGCTGGGTTAGATCCATCGTTGCTGCCACAGGTAGAAACTTTTTCTATTAAATTTTACAGCACGTCAAACCCTCGGGTCAGCTACAAGCTTAATAATCTGTTCTTCCTACTGTATCGTATATGATCAAGAACTGAAATTTCTTTATTTGCTCTCTTTCCTAGTGCTGCAGTTTTAATGACCAGCAGTGTAAAAATGATACAGCGGGGAAGGATACTCCACCATATTTCTTATTGTGAACTGCTGAGTGTAGAAGTAGAATCAGAAGTAGAAGTACACGTAGATAATAAGATTTGCCTGCTACGTGTCACTTCAGTTTCATCTGGATAGGACTATGCCAAAACCGGGAGTGTGGATTCTCTGCAAAGGCGCACCTGCTAAAGCATCCTGCTGGGCCACAAACAACATCCCCACCAAGCCTTCCCGCCGTCCCAGCTGCCCCACCTGTTGAAACTCAGCTTCACATTCGGGTCGCTCATAGAGGGTAGGCGGTGGCTGCAGTGCCGCGTAAAAGCTTCGCTTTCTCCATTACTTCTTTGCAGGTTCTGTGGCAAAGCGGATCAATCGCGATTCTTCGTAGAAAAACATTCTGGGCTGCACTTAAATCTCTTCTTGCTTTTTCCTCACTTTACCTTTCTATCCGCTGCCGTCGAGTCTGCACTTTTCTCCCTCCTCCCATTACCTCCTCACCCTTCATTTTTTATCCCCAACGTTCATTTTCTTTTTACCTAACTACCAGGCAATTCGTTTATCAAGGTCGGATCGGTCGCGAAATGGACCACAGCGAAAATCAAAAATGATTTATGTGCAACAGTTAGCTACACTTTCCGGCTACTTTTTTACATAGTCGCTGCTCCGACGTTAACATCTGTGGTACCGTCGTGCAAACTTTCCAATGCTCTCGCCATAGAAGGCAGCCACTTGTGCTTTCCACCAGTTCTCTGTGTTGATCTACAGTTCGTTGTACGTGCCAAAATGTTGTCTTCGTGTGAGCAGAGATGTAAATCAGAGGAAGCCAAGTCCGGGCTGTACCGCGGCTGTCAAACACTTCTCATCGAAAACGCTGCAGTAGCATCTACATTGCGTCTACAGTGTGCAGCCGAGAAATGTCATGAAGAAGGAAATGCATCACAGTTATTTTATGTGGGCTTCATGAAATAAGGCTAAATCTCTCAGCGGACACTCATACTTGTCGGGAGACACAGCTTTCTATGCATCTTTGGGTATTCACTGTGCGCTCAGAATTAAAATGGGCGACGTGACGCGATCAACGGGCATACTAGAGAGAGAGCCCAACTCACGTGTGGAAGGCTTCGCCGGATCTTCGATGTGGTTTCCATTTCGCTGCCGATCGGACCTTGATAACACCCTCGCCTACACTAGCTTACAAATCGTGCAGCTCGAAATGTAATAGTGCAATGACAAGCGAGCAGACTGAGGAAAAATGTGCCGTGCCTGGGTGAAATATTTCGATTGGCAGCATCTTTACCATCTACAGAATTCACTTCCACATACGTTTGTAATTACACAGTTCTAAGAAAAGTCTTATCTGAAGTATTGTTTTGTGGTTCGTTGTAATTATAACCTTATTACAGGATATTAAAACCGAAACTGGTGCGAAAACTGCGTTACAGCCATAATTTACTTTATGTAAGGAACTGTTGAACCTACTAATGAGAGCTTTCTGGTTCATAATGGCGCGAATTCTGTGAATTCACTAACCTGTACAAGCTGAATCAGGACACCTCTGAAGAAACTGAAAACTGAGGATACATATTTCCTGGTGCCACTCAATTCAGCAATCATCGGTAGTTTTGAACACAGGCTAGATGCAACTTAGGAATAACATAATATTTAAAAAGTCAAAGAGGTAGGTTCTCTGTGTTGATTCCTTCTTGGACACGCAACAAACATTTGATGTTGCCGATTTGTCCTATGGGCAACCCTTCATTTATGTAAGGGCTCGCTTCGGAGAGTTTTGTAATGATCTGTTTGCAGTTTAGATTATGATGTCACGAAATACCGAAATCGAACTAGATTTATTTGGTGAGCCCACCCTATTGCACTAACGTTTGTGAAAATTGTAACACCCAAAAAAAAAAAAAAAAAAATCACCTGAATGATCCCAAAGTCGGAGGATTCGCAAAACCACTGGGCATTATTAAGCTTGCGGATAGATGACAGTGTACACCCTGGAACGTCACCTCTTTTGTCCACGGGAAGGTCAGTGTTACGCCAATCACAGTCAATGAAGAGCCATCAAATGAAGTGGAAACGTGAGTGCTTCCTTGACCAAAAACAGCGGAATATCATCTTGTTAACAGACAGTCTGCGAAGTATGACAAATCTTCATAAGGCATACCACTAAGAACAATGACTGTGGGGTGTCTTCCGAATAGCTGGGTCCAGTGTCGTTAGTGATATCTCACGATGGAACCACAAGTAAGGAGAATCACAGGTTGGCCCTGCAACGAGTGAGAGACGTCGGTGCAGACACGCCCTCCAGAGGTTGCATACGCCACCGCTGCTTGGAGTGTGCTTACGTCAACACAGGGCCCCTCATCTCATTCTGTAATCATCGCCTACGAAGACAGCATCTTTTTAGTCGGACCCAGCAGTGCGAGTTTTATTAGAAGCCAGAACTGTGTATCGAAGTTTGCAGTCCATCGAGCATTGAAATGATACTATTACTCTGTATTGTATCAAGTGATAAGTTATAGAGTGCAGCGACGATAACAAATACATGAGTGACACTCCTGTGGACGTAGATTGTTTCCAAGTCTACTGCAGATTGTTCAAGTTTTAATAAAATGATCTAATATTTTTTGTGTGCTGTAGTATCCGCTCGACCTCCTCCGAAAGTAAATCTAGACTTGCTCGAACCCCCTACAGTGTCGACGCGAATGTAGCAAGTGTTTTTTCGTGCGTCGCTGGAACCTGCGTAGAATCAGTGGACAGAAGAGGATCATATGCAGCGAAATCAGGCAGTGTGACTATACCACAGTTCGCAGCGTGACCAGTATACCGTCGTCTACACTGATAGCTCACTGTTGGAGGAATACAACAAGTGTTGACCTGTCTGCGTCGATTTTATGCTCCTGACTAGACTGGATGACTCTCAGGCCACTTTGGTGGCTGCCGTTTCCCAGGAATCACAAACACCGCTGCTTGCAATGGCATTTGACCCCCGTAGCACACGCGCTGAATGGCAACATGTAGTGGTTTCCGAAGAGTCCCGCTTCAACGTGCTCTGCAGTAACAGTCAGACGCTATCGCGGGGAGCGCATTCCGCCGTCCTGCACTGCGAAGCATACAGTTCCCAAGTGTCCTACTTTGGATACCTCATGTGACGACTATTGTGTGCCGTTACGTCAGAGCGGCTTTGGAACCCGGTGTATTATCTGTCCTCACGCCACTTCAAATGGCATGCTGCAGCAAGGGAATGCCGGCCGTTTGTGGTGAACAATGTCCAGACAGTCCTCGAATAATTTCGATTAGTGCTGTTTCCCTGACTTTGAAGATTCATGTGACATCTCTGTCACCGCACACATCTCCTATATGGGTGATCGGGCAAGTGCTTGTCAAGAGGATCCACACACAAACATCGTTGAACGTATCTACTCAGGAACGTATAAAATGGTTCAAATGGCTCTGAGCACTATGGGACTCAACTGCTGAGGTCATTAGTCCCCTAGAACTTAGAACTAGTTAAACCTAACTAACCTAAGGACATCACAAACATCCATGCCCGAGGCAGGATCAGGAACGTATACATCATCCCTTTGATTACATGTCATGTCAGCACGTGGGTGCTTCACATCACCGATTTCACGAAACCAGAGAACACGCAGAGTTCTGTAATACTAATCATCTGTCCATTACTTCCCGCATGACTAATAATGTAGGGACAATAGTCAGCTATAAGCCGGCCGCGGTGGTCGTGCGGTTCTAGGCGCTCCAGTCCGGAGCCGCGCTGCTGCTACGGTCGCAGGTTCGAATCCTGCCTCGGGCATGGATGTGTGTGATGTCCTTAGGTTAGTTAGGTTTAATTAGTTCTAAGTTCTAGGGGACTGATGACCACAGCAGTTGAGTCCCATAGTGCTCAGAGCCATTTGAACCATTTTTTTCAGCTATACCGTTCACAAAACAAAACCATTTACACGTATAGGAATTTAAAAAATCAACTGCAATGAGTGTGAAAGTTTCTGTGGGGGACAAATAGATAGATTTCAAATAACTTCCGGGAATTCAGACAGGTAACACTTTCAGCGACCGCCGATATTTCGGCGGGAGAACACCCCGCCATTTTCAAGGCAGACTGCAACGGACAGGCGGCGTACGTGCACATTTAAAACCTCGGTTCTCGGATTGAAGCAGGAAAGATAACACACACACTGAACACTAGTGCCACCAAAGATGAGCTATCGATAGTGACACTGCGAACTCACAGGTGAGGTAGCATTGACTCTGTCCCTCTGTTTTTAGACAAGGGAGAGAGCTGGATTCCAAACAGAGTTTAAACAAAAACGTCCATCCTTGTTAAAGAGGTTGCTCGCTAATTTAATCTCAACTGCCTCCTTCATAACACTGTCCCAATAGCTGGACGTTCATGCCAATATCTCGTTGTTATTGTATAACATGGGGTGACCAGTATCCAAGCAATATTCGGCAATAGCAGATCTACTTGGCTGCTGTAATCGTGTGTGCCGTTTATGCTCAGTACATCGGTCCTGCACGGTCCTGATAGTTTGATCAATATATGCCATGCCGCAGCTACAAGGAATGCGATAAACACCCGCCTTACGCAGACCAAGATCATCCTTAACGGAACTCAAAAGCGCTCTAATTTTGGATGGAGGTCGGAAAACACATTTCGCGTCGTATTTCCGTAAAATACGACCGGTCTTGTTGGCAGTACTTCCTACCTAAGGCAAAAAGGCAGTAGACTTAGGTGTCGACTCAGAATTATCATCAATCACCCGATGTACAGATGGTCGATAGCGCAACGCACGTTCAACCTGTCTATCACTATAACCATTTTAACGAAATGTAACTTCAAGATGGGACAGCTCAGCTGGCAAAGCCTCAGCGTCAGAAACGACATGTGCCCTGTGTACCGAGGTACGAAGTACCCCTTCACGCTTAGCCGGATGGTGACAACTGTTCGCCTGTAAGTACAAGTCGATGTGGTAATGTTTCCTGTAGACTGCATATCCCACTGATCCACCATCCTTCCTCCTAACCAACACGTCGAGAAAGGGAAGGCAACTATCCTCTTCCAACTCCGTCGTAAAACGAATGTTTGAGTGGATCCAGTTCAGATGTTCTAGAAAGGCATTCAAATTCTCCCTACCACGAGGCCAAACAACAAAGGTATCGTCAACATGTCTAAAGAAACAGGCGGGTTTCAAAGGCGACGACTCCAATGCACGTTCCTCGAAGTCTTCCATAAACAAATTTGCGATCACAGGAGACAACGGACTACCCATCGCAATTCCATCTGTCTGCTCGTAATACTGGTCATTGAATAAAAAATAGTAGATGTCAACACATGCCGAAAGAGATTAATTAATTCAGCACCAAACCTAGCCTCAATTAACCGCAACGAATCAGAGGAACACGAGTGAAGAGAGAGACCACATCGAAACTCATTAAAATTAAGGAGTTAGTTGAGATTAAATTAGCGAGCAACCTCATTATCAGGGATGGAGGTTTCTGTTCAAACTCTGTTTGGAATACAGCTCTCTCCCCCGTCTAAAAACAGAGGGACAGAGTCAATGCTACCTCACCTGCGAGTTCGTAGTCTCACTATCGATAGCTCTGACTTTGGTCATCTTTGGTGGCACTAGTGTTCAGATTGTGTGTTATCTTTCCTGCTTCAGTCCGAGAACCGAGGTTTTAAATTTGCATGTACGTCGCCTGTCCGTTGAAGTTTTCCTTAAAAATGGTGGGGTGTTGTCCCGCCGAAATATCGGCGGTCGCTGAAAGTGCTACCTGGCTGAATTCGCGGAAGTTATTTGAAAGTTGTATACGCCAGGAGAAACTCGGGTCTCAAGTAGATAGATGTTTCTCCATCGGCTTCAAAGAGCACACAAACATAAGAGGGAACTGTGATCCTCGCTTATGCACACCTGTGAAACTACATCATGACACCAGTAGCATTGAGAAATCTTCGAAGGGTTTTCTTCGAGGGGTTTTCGTGGTCCAGGTGCTATGGTGTGGAGAGGTATAATGACGCGTGGACGTACCGACATCCGGCTCTTTGAAGACGATGCGCTCACAGGTAAGTGTTGTTGCGACACTGTACTCCTTCCCCATGCGCGTCTTTTCAGGGGTGCATTCGGCCCTGACTTCATTTTTAAGGGTGACAACGTGCGACCGCATCGAACACCGCAGCTGGAGGAGCTCCTGGCATGATAGGATATTCAGCGAGTGGACCGTCCTGCTCGTTCCCCGACTTAAATCCCATGGAGTACGTGTGAGGTGCATCGGGGAGACGTATTGCAGAACGTCCACATTGTGTGGCGTCCCCGCACTCCAACCGCGGGCTGATATTGTCGACGCCGTAGAGCTGCTACTGCCGCAGCTCTCGCAGTGGAGTTCAGACACGATGCGCGATGACGTAGGTCCCCGTTGGTGAACGGGAGACAGAAATGCGAACTCGTACGATGGATGCTTCTTCTGATTTAAGATTGAATGGTTCATTGCCCGGATATGCAGTAGTTGTTAAATCTTATCTCATCCGCATCGTACTCACCACCAATTGCGGGGAAACATTGCAGTTATCAGTCTTCTCGTACGTTGTTGGCTCGTTGCTATAGAGTTGCTGAACCTGTATGAAGCGAGATCCACAGATACTCTTTGATCACTTCTGAGTGAACCTACACCGTAATGTTAAAAAAAAAATGTTCAAAAGTTCTCTTTTCAATTAATGAAGTAGGTATTTTGATATTCAGATTAAATTGTCCCTGCTGAACAGTCGTTGGTGAACTATCATTGATTAAATCACTTAATAATGTGGTACACGCTTATTATTCACTTGGAACGAACAGTTTATTGTTGCTTGGCCACTAAATACTTTATAACTTTCGCACCACACGCACACGCAGTTGGTTGGTAAAGTCAGTTCTATTAAAATTAAGTTTCTTGACAATTACGACAACTTGACTCTTCAGCGTAATTGTATTATCTTCGTGAAGTCGTGTAATTGTGTCCTACTCGAGACTAATTGAGTGTAGTTCAAAAATGGCTCTGAGCACTATGCGACTTAACTGCTGAGGTCATCAGTCGCCTAGAACTTAGAACTAATTAAACCTAACTAACTTGAGGACATCACACACATCCACGCCCGAGGCAGGATTCAATCCTGCGACCGTAGCGGTCGCTCGGTTCCAGACTGTAGCGCCTAGTTGAGTGTAGTCCTCTGACATACACTCCTGGAAATTGAAATAAGAACACCGTGAATTCATTGTCCCAGGAAGGGGAAACTATATTGACACATTCCTGGGGTCAGATACATCACATGATCACACTGGCAGAACCACAGGCACATAGACACAGGCAACAGAGCATGCACAATGTCGGCACTAGTACAGTGTATATCCACCTTTCGCAGCAATGCAGGCTGCTATTCTCCCATGGAGACGATCGTAGAGATGCTGGATGTAGTCCTGTGGAATGGCTTGCCATGCCATTTCCACCTGGCGCCTCAGTTGGACCAGCGTTCGTGCTGGACGTGCAGACCGCGTGAGACGACGCTTCATCCAGTCCCAAACATGCTCAATGGGGGACAGATCCGGAGATCTTGCTGGCCAGGGTAGTTGACTTACACCTTCTAGAGCACGTTGGGTGGCACGGGATACATGCGGACGTGCATTGTCCTGTTGGAACAGCAAGTTCCCTTGCCGGTCTACGAATGGTAGAACGATGGGTTCGATGACGGTTTGGATGTACCGTGCACTATTCAGGGTCCCCTCGACGATCACCAGTGGTGTACGGCCAGTGTAGGAGATCGCTCCCCACACCATGATGCCGGGTGTTGGCCCTGTGTGCCTCGGTCGTATGCAGTCCTGATTGTGGCGCTCACCTGCACGGCGCCAAACACGCATACGACCATCATTGGCACCAAAGCAGAAGCGACTCTCATCGCTGAAGACGACACGTCTCCATTCGTCCCTCCATTCACGCCTGTCGCGACACCACTGGAGGCGGGCTGCACGATGTTGGGGCGTGAGCGGAAGACGGCCTAACGGTGTGCGGGACCGTAGCCCAGTTTCATGGAGACGGTTGCGAATGGTCCTCGCCGATACCCCAGGAGCAACAGTGTCCCTAATTTGCTGGGAAGTGGCGGTGCGGTCCCCTACGGCACTGCGTAGGATCCTACGGTCTTGACGTGCATCCGTGCGTCGCTGCGGTCCGGTCCCAGGTCGACGGGCACGTGCACCTTCCGCCAACCACTGGCGACAACATCGATGTACTGTGGAGACCTCACGCCCCACGTGTTGAGCAATTCGGCGGTACGTCCACCCGGCCTCCCGCATGCCCACTATACGCCCTCGCTCAAAGTCCGTCAACTGCACATACGGTTCACGTCCACGCTGTCGCGGCATGCTACCAGTGTTAAAGACTGCGATGGAGCTCCGTATGCCACGGCAAACTGGCTGACACTGACGGCGGCGGTGCACAAATGCTGCGCAGCTAGCGCCATTCGACGGCCAACACCGCGGTTCCTGGTGTGTCCGCTGTGCCGTGCGTGTGATCATTGCTTGTACAGCCCTCTCGCAGTGTCCGGAGCAAGTATGGTGGGTCTGACACACCGGTGTCAATGTGTTCTTTTTTCCATTTCCAGGAGTGTACAATCCGCTCTTCTTTTAGTTCCAACTATTTGAAAGTCAAGTCCAATATTCACTAGTTTCGTCAATTAAGTTCAATTAAGCCGTTATGCACGGTTAAACGCGTCTATCAGTTCCTGTCTCTGCTTAGAAAATCAATTTCCGAAGTTCGTGAATCACGTCACGCAAGAAACACTTCTGAACGCAAAACTATCTCTTCGCGTTCCATACTCTCAATAGCTAAGACAAGAATGGTTCTCGCACGTCTTTACAGGACGAGAGCCAGCAAGCGACTTCTTCTGTGAAAGAGTATTGTAGGCGCATTGAATTTCTTCGCTGCGCTTACAACTCTCTTCCACATAAAAGTTATCTGTGACTAACATCACCTTGGACTTAGCTTTCAAGATATTAATTGCAATTATCACTTGGATATTTGTTCATTAATTAAATCTGAGGTTTCTTCCTCCTCTTTTCATAACAAAAACTCTCAGAGATGTATAATGTTGTTGTTATCAAAACTTCTTGGTGTTGGCTTATCGACAAAGATGTATTTGCCAAGATAACTCTTCCCTACTTCATATTATGATATTCTGTCTTAATTGACTTTAAGGGGGTCGTTAGGGTGTTATAACATGCACCAACGACCATACAGCAGCAGTCAACCGCTCTGGTGGAGGAATTCAACGCACTATGACAAGAACCCCTTACCAATCTTGAGGCCAGCTTGTTTGTCCATTACAAAGCGTGCACCAGAATTCGTGGTTCTCACACACCCTATTAAGGACCATGGCCCGCGTCTTCTATTATTATTATTATTATTATTATTATTATGATTATGGTATGCATCAGTTACAGTAATACACATTTAGCAAAACAAAGAAATATATGTAAAAATTAACATGTGAAATTATATACAGTGCAGAAGTTTAAAAACGGCTCGGACTACCCTCGGATGTTGACGGACTCGATCCAGCGGAGTGCCTCGTGGGATGCTTGATGGAGCTTCTCAGTGTCGCCAGGGAAGCGTCTGATTGGAAAAAATGGTTCAAATGGCTCTGAGCACTATGGGACTCAACTGCTGAGGTCATTAGTCCCCAAGAACTTAGAACTAGTTAAACCTAACTAACCTAAGGACATCACAAACATCCAAGCCCGAGGCAGGATTCGAACCTGCGACCGTAGTGGTCTTGCGGTTCCAGACTGCAGCGCCTTTAACCGCACGGGCACTTAGGCCAGCTCGTCTGATTGGACATTCATTCACAATGTGGCTCATTGTTTGGGTGTTACCACAGTCACACACACTGTCACTTGAAAAGCCCGACTTGTGCATGTTGTATTTGCACCTACCCTCTTAAATCCGATATCTGTTTAACTGCACCCACACCTCCCTTGGTTGGTGGAAGCCTGGAACTGGAACTTTTGGACTGTCTACAAGTTCGTAGTTTCTGGTTCTTGTGGCTTGTCACTCACGTTTCCATTCTGCGTCCTGGTCGAATCCTGTGGAAAGCATTTGGACTCCAATTTCATATGCTCGTCTTCTAGATTTGAGGCGTTTCCTGGGCAGTGATAGCAAATCGTCATGAAGAGGTATCGAGTTGTTTTCAGAGACTTTCTGACAGAGGTTGTAAAGAGCAGCCTTTCGACGGAGATCTGGTCGACAGATGTTTGAAAGCACTGGTAGCCAGCAGGTAGGTGTAGACCGGACTGTACCACTAATTACTCTCATAACTGAGTTCAGTTGGACGTCTGCTTTCACTACGTGGGCGCTTCGGAGCCAAACTGGTGCACAGTATTCTGCTGCAGAGTATACCAGTGCAAGGGGTGCTTCTCGGAGGACTGATGTGGTTCCTCCCCATGTACTGCCTGCCAGCTTTCTCACAAGGTTCCCTCGTGTTTGTACCTTCTTGGCCAAGTTGGAAAGATGTTTTTTTTGTATGTTAAAGTTCTGTCCAGAGTGACTACCAAGTACTTTGGGCTATGTTGTATCTGACTGTGCCAAGAGGGCCAAACTGTGGACTGATCTTTGCCGATGAAAGGCGATTAGAGAGGAACAGGCTTACCTCGGTTTTAGAAACATTTGGTCTCAGTCGCCATGTCTGAAAATACTCATAAAGTTTAGTAAGGTTGTTCGTTAAGTGTTCTTCACATTCAGAAAGGTCTTATTCTCTATGAATAAAAGTGTCATTTCTGTCCCCCACCGCGCATTTCTATCAGTTACCTTGTGCACGATATTTCAGAGCTCCTTTTCTATGTATGGTCCCAGTTTCATCAAGCTTGTTACTTGCCAGTGATACAACATGCGAAAATTACATTCATCTTTAAGATTTGCACACCAGTGCTCGAGAATCACAATATCGAACTGGAAGTCAAGACGAGGCCTCGCAAAGAAAGTGCTTCTGTACTTCAGCTCATACTGATACACACAGGAGAGAGGGAGGATGAACAGTGACAGCTATGTATATTGAAAGCTACGTCGATTAACAGCTATGTCTGTTAACTAGCGAGAAACTTTCTAAATCTGATTACGTCGCTGGGTGTTGAACATCCATAGCTCAAACGAGATGGGTAGGCCTGCTAACGTTTGACTGTCTTAACAATAAATATGCGAGCGTCTTTAGGACGTACTACACGAAACAATAGAAAAATAGTGTTGAAGTCATTGTAGAATTAGCACGGAACGTAACGAAACGAAACCTTTGTTGCAGTTTCATGTAAATTGTAAAATCTGAACTTGCTTAGTTGGAGTCGCTTTCCATAGACTAATGCGCTCGAGTTTTAAAATCGCTTCCACCATCTGCTTTCTTGCGGAAAAAAATCAAATGTGTCTGAAATCTTATCCACCCTTATTCATTATCACAATTGTTTTTTTAGCACATGGACTAGTACTAACGCCGATATAGTATAATAGGGACACAGGCTACTGCCGCTGTATTGAAGGAAGATTAGAGTTTAACGACCTGTCGACATCGATGTTATTGGAGCACAAGCTCGGATGACGTCAAATAATAGGGAAGGGAATTGGGCGTGCCCTTTCAAAGGAATCATCCTGCAATTTCCCTGGTGCGATTTAGGGAAATCACTGATAACCTAAATCTGGATGGCCACACTTGGATCTGAAACGTCATCCTCCCGAATGTGAATCTAGTGTGCTAACCATTGCGCCACCTCGTTCGGTGTGTTGTGTCTTGAGGTAGTTTGATGAATAATCGTGTGAAGTAAATTTAAAATTTGGAAATTTGTGGTAAAAACTTATGGGACCAAACTGTTGATGTCATCGGTCCCTAAGCTTACACGCTACTTAATCTAACTTAAACCAACGTACGCTAAGGACACCGAACACACCTATGCCCGAGGGAGGACCCCAACCTCCGACGCGGAGAGCCGCGCGAACCGTGCGGATTCCCCGCGCGGCGAAGTAAGTTCACTTCGACTCCAAAGCTCTTATTGAGATCCACCCTGTCACTAACATATGTATCAAAGTTTTTACAGTAATTACAACTACATTTTTATGGCGTGTGAATTAGATGAGTTTAGTTATCGAGGGAAATACAGAAAGAGTTCGCAGTAACGTAATATAATTCATATTATTTTGTCTACCCGATTCTCCATTATATGGATTAAAGAACCTGCAAAATATAGATTGAGGCCCGATTCAGAGATTAAAATTAACAGTTAAGTGGTATTTCAGTCGTAACATACGTCATCAATATTATTTTGCATTTTTAAGACAAACATTCTATCTCAGCTTCTCTTTATTCAAAGAAAAGAATACTTACTTTGTGTGTTTCTCATAATTTTACGTGACCGCTCTTCTATTACGTTTCAGTTCAGCAAGCTATACCATTTCTAGAAAATACACTCGTTGTTTTCAATTTAGCGAGTGTGTGATGGCGGGCGAAGATCAAGACAGACTGGTAACAGAAATGGGAAATAAACGACAAAGTACCTCAGTTACTAGCAAATTTTCTTCAAGGAGAAAAGAACCCAACGGCATATAGTATCATTAAAGGAAACGTTTTCTTGCTTCCATATGTTAAAGGTTGGATGAGCAACCACTATGTCACTTACCCGGTGATTGAGGAAAATCATACGAAACGGGTATCATTGTAGCCACGTGTAGGGCAGAATATGTTTTCTGTGATGCAACGGAGCGCGATCTAACCGCGAAAATAGAATGCTTTGTGCAGGAAATGGAAATATATCGCAATTGTATCTGCGAGCGCCGAATGACGTAACTCAGTGCTGGTAAGTGCAAATTTTCATCCAGCTGTTTTATAATAGCGTTTCGGTGCAGCGTAACAATGTGGTGCAACGGACGCTTCATTTTACTCGCTTCCTCCTACATTTCAGACTCATAATATTTCCACGCCAGCGAAAAAGTGCCGTAACTATACGATCTGCAAACGTCACGTCCGATCATGTTTACTGCTGCTGCACCAAGGCAATAACTGCTTTTACCACTGATAACGTGACGCGAATACGTAGCATAACCAAGGTAGTCTTTGCTTCGTCATAACCAATAAAACACAGTCGCGCGATAAATTTGCTGAACGTAGAGGTAACTGTTGAGCGGAACTGTTATGATGTGTATTTTCCAGAAAACTTTACAAAAAAGATTTCTTTTTCCTCTGTTTCGTTCGTAATACAATTTTCATGTGTTTTCCTCAATACTATGTAAGTAGTTATCGTATAGCCCGCCCGGTTAGCCGTACGGTCTAACGCACGGCTTTCCGGATTGGGAAGGAGCGCCTGGTCCGCGACACGAATCCGCCTGGCGGACTTGTGTCGAGGTCCGGTGAGCCGGCCAGTCTGTGAATGGTTTTTAGGCGGTTTTCCGTCTGCCTCGGCGAATGCGGGCTGGTTCCCATTATTCCGCCTCAGCTACATTATGCCGGCGATTGCTGCGCAAACAAGTTCTGCACGTACGCGTACACCACCATTACTCTACCATGCAAACATAGGAGTTACACTCGTCTGGTGCGGGACGTTCCTGGCATGGCGGGGGGGGGGGGGAGAGGGGTCCACCGGGGGGGCCGAACCGCACAACAATAACCCTGAAAGAGTGGTTCGGTGTGGGGCGGCGGAGGGGTGAAGTGGACTGCGGTAGTCGTCGTGGGTTTGTGTACCACTGCGGGGACGGAGCCTCTTCGTCGCTTCTAGGCCCCCGGTTAACATATAATACAATTACCGTTTGAAGATTTCTGAACAAAAGAATTAAATAAAGCGGCGCTTACGGAAAACACGCAGCGCCGAAGGTAGTATACAGGGTGCTTATAATAAACTTTCACTACTTGAGCCCGTGTAAACGGAAAACTATTTACCTTATAGGTTTCCAACTTGACAGGATTGATGCTCAGGCTGTGCGCTGCAGGATTTGCTTGTTAATAGAGTTAGTGTCATGACATGCCGGTAGGCAACATAGTATGGGGACATAGTGGTGTACGAGTAACAAAAACAACAGTTTGCATTACAGTTACAGACAGTCAACGCATGTGTGGACACGGTGAGCAGGGCTTTTCTCGTAAATCTGTTTTATCAAAACAACAGCAGTCGTGCTGCTGGTCTTTCAGAATATCGACGCTTTGCTCGTGTGGTCACTCGGTTACTCCGCAACATATTTGAAGAAAACCGAATCACTTGCCGAACCGTAGCCGCCAAGATCATCAGATTTGAACCCGTGTGATTTCTGGCTGTGGGGTTAACTGAAGGACAGGGTTTATCGACGGGACACTAACACGTATTGGAAATTAAAGATGAACATAGCGAGGTAGGGAGTCAACATCCCTTCTGAGTGTTTCGGGCAGCACTAGAGCGATCTGTAGTGCGGTTACAGTCTGTAGTCGACGGAGCTGTCTGTCACATTGAGCAACGTTTGTAGCCTGGAACGTAAACATTGTTATCAACTAAGAAATGTTACCCTTTCATGTGGAAATTAAAATATTTTTATAGTTATTTCTTATTCGCATATCACTATAAATGATTTCACAAAGTTTCATTGTTCTACGGTCACTGTTTTAATGGGGGCCCTCTTACGTAGCGAAAGTTTAATTAAAACCAAACCCTGGTCACTAGCGGAAACTTTCCTGCATTTTTGATATCGCAATTAACTGCTATCATTCGCAAAGCTGTGTCTGTGAAAAATGATGTAGTTTGGTTTCTATGTTGAACTACTGGCGCACCAGAAATGACGCATTGCGCTTATGTGGACTGTTAGATAATTACGCGATTTTAATACAGCTTAAAGTGGTGAGAGTAGTACGATCTGCAGACCGTCATACGAGGGCGCGATGAACAGCAATGACTCCGAATTTTTAATGTGACAACTCATAGAGCTTTTTGAATAAATCAGACATTTTTAACATTCTACATCTATATTCTTCATGTCTACATATTTATCTCTCAACATTGCCATCCTGGCAATGAGAGACCAATTGGTTGATACAGTTACTGTAGAATGTTTCACTTTGCTAACGGAGCCACTATCTCACCTCTGCTTGCACCGCTTCATCACTATGAAAGTGAAGTCCTCGAAGAAGTCATATGTAAACGTAGGCTTCCGTGGCCGTTGTCACAGTCAGTAAAATTCTTCTGGGTTTGTGGCAGCACTGTCAACTATCAAATTCCGACATTTCGGCTACTATTGCAAGACGCCTTCCTCAAGGTGTATTGCTAACTGCTGAATGAGTACTAGTTTCATTACTTATACAGGGTGTTACAAAAAGGTATGGCCAAAGTTTCAGGAAACATTCCTCACATACAAATAAAAGAAAAGATATTATGTGGACATGTCTCCGGAAACGCTTAATTTCCATGTTAGAGCTCATTTTAGTTTCGTCCACCTACGCTCAATGGAGCACGTTATCATGATTTCATACGGGATACTCTACCTGTGCTGCTAGAACATGTGCCTTTACAAGTACGACACTACATGTGGTTCATGCGCGATGGAGCTCCTGCACATTTCAGTGGAAGTGTTCGTACGCTTCTGAACAACAGATTCGGTGACCGATGGATTGGTAGAGGCGGACCAATTCCATGGCCTCCACGCTCTCCTGACCTCAACCCTCTTGACTTTCATTTATGGGAGCATTTGAAAGCTCTTGTCTACGCAACCCCGGTACCAAATGTAGATACTCTTCGTGCTCGTATTGTGGACGGCTGTGATACAATACGCCATTCTCCAGGGCTGCATCAGTGCATCAGGGATTCCATGCGACGAAGGGTGGATGTATGTATCCTCGCTAACGGAGGACATTTTGAACATTTCCTGTAACAAAGTGTTTGAATTCACACTGGTACGTTCTGTTGCTGCGTGTTTCCATTCCATGATTAATGTGATTTGAAGAGAAGTAATAAAATGAGCTCTAACATGGAAAGTAAGCGTTTCCGGACACATGTCCACATAACATATTTTCTTTCTTTGTGTGTGAGGAATGTTTCCTGAAAGTTTGGCCGTACCTTTTTGTAACACCCTGTATACTATGGAGGAGTGCTGTCATAGGATATAAGGGTGAGGAGGAAGGGTATTAGGTGTTCTTTCATAGGTATTTGCATTGTATGTTGTCATAGGCGTTTTCCACTGGAATTTCCTTTATTGCTTCCATTGGTGGAAATCGGCGAATAGGAAATCGAGCGGTGACTGCAGCGTAGCTTTGTCTACTACCTGCCTAGTATAGACTAGGGCGCGTCAGCACACAGTGTACCCTCCGCGTCTGTAGCCTACTGCGCGTCTGTTGCATGGCGCGAGCGGAGGGTACACTGTGTGCTGACGCGCCCTAGTCTATACTAGGCAGTTAGCAGACAAAGCTACGCTGCAGTCGCCGCTCAGTTCCCTACTCGCCGATTTCCACCAGCGGCAAGCATTAAAAGAAACTCCAGTGGAAAACGCCTATGACAACACACAATGCAAACACCAATAAAAGAACACCTAACAAAAAGAATGGCTCTGAGCACTATGGGACTCAACTGCTGAGGTCATTAGTCCCCTAGAACTTAGAACTAGTTAAACCTAACTAACCTAAGGACATCACAAACATCCATGCCCGAAGCAGGATTCGAACCTGCGACCGTAGCGGTCTTGCGGTTCCAGACTGCAGCGCCTTTAACCGCACGGCCACTTCGGCCGGCAGAACACCTAACACCCTTCCTCCTCACCCTCATATCCAATGAAAGCACTCCTCCATAGTACCGTGCGGGATTAGCCGAGCGGTCTCAGGCGCTGCAGTCATGGACTTCGCGGCTGGTTCCGACGGAGGTTCGAGTCGACCCTCGGGCCTTTTCCTCCATAGTATATAAGTAATCGAACTAGTGCTCATTCAGCGTTTAGCAATACACCCTGACGAACGCGTCTTGCAATAGCCGCCGAAACGTCGGAATTTTATAGTTGACAGTGCTGCCCCAAACCCATGAGAATTTTGTTGACTGGCCCTCGAAGGAGTTGTTTAACTTTTTGGAAACAGTGAAACCAAGACGTCGGATTACTGCAGATATCCAGCGCTTGTGTGTGGTCTGCCATCGTCATGCTGAAGGAAAGAGTGCTCCAAGTGTGGACAAACTCTTCGGATTCGCACTTTCAGTTTTCTGAGGAATCAAAAGAAGACTTCCTTGTTGGCTGCGGAAGGCTGAGCTATATCTTGCTTAGACTAATAATAGCGTCTAAATCGGAAGACTCTTACGTTTGTGGGCCATCGTTTCTCAACTTTCCTCGGTGAGGCCGTGAAACAGCCTGCTGTAGTTCTAGCTAACAATGTTGCGGCATTAAATTCCATATTGTAGCCGGCCGCTGTGGACGAGCGATTCTAGACGATTCAGTATGGAACCGCGCGACCGCTACGGTCGCAGGTTCGAATCCTGCCTCTGGCATGGATGTGTATGATGTCCTTATGTTAGTTAGGTTTAAGTAGTTCTAAGTTCTAGGGGACTGATGACCTCAGATTTTGAGTCCCATAGTGCTCAGAGCCATTTGAACCATTTTCCATATTGTAAACGAGAGGGATGTCACTTTTCTGTGAGTTACTCCTCGCCGATTGGACGCACGAGTAGCTTCGCGCCGACTTCAGTCATTTGTACAGTAGCTGTCAGTCACAGCGCGACCACCGATCGGCAGCGCCATCTCACCTAGAGAGTCTGGGTCCCGGGAAAAACTTTCAATAGCCGACTGAAGTGCAGTGTCGAATTAACTGGAAACCGTGCAAACTGTGTGTCGGTGCTGTTGACAGCAAGTGACGCGGCGGCGGCGTGCGGTCACAGCTGAGAGAGCCCTCCGTGACGACTGCGTTAAAAATAAACTCGGCTGGATGCTCTGTCTCCGCCTGTGTCGGTCCACTGAGCTGAGCTAACGAGGCCCGCACGGGGCGCAACACGCGCCCACCGCACTAGCGGGACACACCGCGGACACACTCCCCAGCTCAGAGAGCCACCGCCTCACTAGAAGCTCTGACGGGCGGAGAGTCCACACCGCACATCTGAGTCTCCTTTGGCTATGAGAACAGGTGAAACAGCCAATCCTGGAAGCCAGTTCTTCGAATTTTGTAATCAGGTTTCCTGGAAGTATACGACTTACTCAAATTTTATGTCACTTAGAAAATTCTGCTGTTCCTTTCAGACTATTGCCATTCAAATATGCGTGTGACTGTCGCAATACGTTCCCTGTTAGGGAGACCTGATACTCTTCCCACACTTTCCAATAGTGTTCCTCCATGATCCGCTAAGCTGTTGTTGTTGTTCATCTACATCTACATCTACATTTATACTCCGCAAGCCACCCAACGGTGTGTGGCGGAGGGCACTTTACGTGCCACTGTCATTACCTCCCTTTCCTGTTCCAGTCGCGTATGGCTCGCGGAAAAGAACGACTGTCTGAAAGCCTCCGTGCGCGCTCTAATCTCTCTAATTTTACATTCGTGATCTCCTCGGGAGGTATAAGTAGGGGGAGGCAATATATTCGATACCTCATCCAGAAACGCACCCTCTCGAAACCTGGCGAGCAAGCTACACCGCGATGCAGAGCGTCTCTCTTGCAGAGTCTGCCACTTGAGTTTATTAAACATCTCCGTAACGCTATCACGGTTACCAAATAACCTGAGACTGGTTTGATGCAGCTCTCCATGCTGCTCTAACCTGTGCAAGCTTCTTCATCTCCCAGTACCTACTGCAACCTACATCCTTCTGTATCTGCTTAGTGTATTCATCTCTTGGTCTCCCTCTACGATTTTTACCCTCCACGCTGCCCTCCAGTACTAAATTGGTGATCCCTTAATGCCACAGAACATGTCCGAACAACCGATCCCTTCTTCTACTCACGTTGTGCCACAAACTCCTCTTCACCCCAATTATATTCAATAACTCCTCATTAGTTATGTGATCTACCCATCTAATCTTCAGCATTCTTCTGTAGCACCACATTTCGAAATCTTCTAATCTCTTCTTGTCTAAAATATTTATCGTCCATGTTTCACTTCCATACATGGCTACACTCCATACAAATACTTTCAGAAACGACTTCCTGACACTTAAATCTATACTCGATGTTAACAAATGTGTCTTCTTCAGAAACGTTTTCCTTGCCATTGTCAGTCTACATTTTATATCCTCTGTACTTCGATCATCATCAGTTATTTTGCTCCCCAAATAGCAAAATTCCTTCACTACTTTAAGTGTCTCATTTCCTAATCTAATTCTCGCAGCATCACCCGATTTAATTCGACTACATTCCATTATCCTCGTTCTGCTTTTGTTGATGTTCATCTTATATCCTCCTTTCAAGACACTGTCCATTCCGTTCAACTGCTCTTCCAAGTCCTTTGCTGTCTCTGACAGAATTATAATGTCATCGGCGAACTTCAAAGTTCTTATTTCTTCACCATGGATTTTAATACCTACTCCGAATTTTTCTTTTGTTTCCTTTATTGCTTGCTCAATACACAGATTTAATAACATTGGGGAGAGGCTACAACCCTGTCTCACTCCCTTCCCAACCACTGCTTCCCTTTCATGTCCCCTCGACTCTTATAACTGCCATCTGCTTTCTGTACAAATTGTTAATAGCCTTTCCCTCCCTGTATTTTACCCCTGCCACCTTCAGAATTTGAAGGCTGTTTAACACCACAATCTATCATATTCTGGTCCTGATAGGCCAGGCGCTCCCTTATCCTCCTAAAAAGATTAATGTTTTGAACATGACTGTTTTCAGCAACCGTAATTAATTACAGTGTCACAAATTTCCAGCCAACCGGTTGCAAATAGAATTTAAAACTCTTTAACTAGTTTTCAACGCTAACTAGGGGTGCCTTCTTCAGAAGAAACTGTTGTATTGCTAAAATTTCCTTTTAACTACATTTAAGATAACAGTTTCTTCCGAAGAAGGCGCCTCTAGTCAGCGTTGAAAACCAGTTAAAGAATTTTAAATTCTATTTCCAACCGATTGGCTGAAAATTTGTGACATTGCTCCTAAAAAGACTGACAAATGCTGTGGATGTTTTGTATATGTTACATAAGACATTGGAAATGAGCGTTTAGCGTCATTGGCCGGGAGGCCCCTTGTAAGGCAGGTCCGGCCGCCTTGTTGCAGGTCTTATTACATTCGACGCCACATTGGGCGACCTGCGTGCCGGATGGGGATGAAATGATGATAACACAACACCCAGTCCCTGAGCGGAGAAAATCCCCGACCCAGCCAGGAATCGAACCCGGGCCCGTAGGACGGCAGTGCATCACGCTGTCCACTCAGCTATCGGGGCGGACACATAAGACATTAATACAGCCCTGTACTACTACTTGTTCTATTAGAGCCTTAAACATAGCTGGCTACCTGATGGAAACAAGTGCCTTTTCAAAATTTGTAAAGGCAAGGAAAACAGGTACATGGTTCACATTTTTTCTACTAATTGTTTCGCCTAGAAGTGAGGATATCGTCAATTGCACTATTAAAAATCCAGCTAGCTCAGTGGTTTGAGCAAGGTCAAGTGTAGTGCTCAGTTTGGTAATCAAAAATCTTAAAAAAGAATTTTAAGTTTGAATAACATGTAAACTGTTTTTGTTCTATTGATTTTTGTTTACTTCTAACTAGTTCTCGAATTACTAGGCCTTCTTCAGGAGACAACCATCGTCCGCACGGGACATCTGTTCTTAGATAAGCAGACATTGCAAAAAAAGATGCAATCGACTTCCATAGAATGTTGTGCAACAAATTTTTTTTTAACGTTGTAAATTATACTTTATGCAATGAACAGCATCAAACGCAATAAATAACTATAGGACACAATATGACAGGTTATGTGGTTAAAAGGCTCAAGTTTGTGAGGTCGTGATATTGACTAAGAACCCGCCAAACTGAGCACTCGTAGTTTTTGTTGTGCACCAAACGTGGAATAAACTTTGTACAGAATAGACAGAAGGCTGATAGGGCCACAGTCCCTCATATCTTCAGTACTAGCTTCCTTATGTATTAGAGTTATTTTGGATTTACTCTAGTCTCTTGTTAAAGTTCCTCCGTGTAAATAACTTGAAAATATTTTGGCTAATACTTTGTAGACTCCTCAAGCAGCAGCTTTAAAATAACGATCGCGAGATCATCACTTCCTGGAGCAGTTTTTTTTTCATCTTGTCTTTAGCACGTTTGACTTCTTACGGGAGTATTTCTGGGATTTGAGAGAACGGAAGCATCCAATTACTCTAGGATTAAGGTATAGGTTCCTATACAAACTCTCTTTATATTTTAGTATTTCTTTCTTATCTGTAATTCGGCCTTGATTTGTGTCTAACGCTATTAGCTTCTTCTTTCCAATCAAAAGCTTCCGCTCAGTCACCATTAAATCAGATTTATTTTCAAGACTGCCTTTTAGTGTTTCTTCTTCATACGGCTTTATATCTTCTTTCAAGCTCTCCCTCAGATCCTTACCCAGTTCTGCGTATTCTATCTTACCTTTATCTGTTTCTGCTTTCAATTTTCTTCTCTTGTGCATCAAATGTATAATTTTATTTGCCAGCTTCTTTGGTGGTTTTGATGTTTATACGAACCATCCACTTCTTCAGCTGTTGTGATTAGTATCTTTGTTACTTTTTCCTCTTTCCATTCTTCGAGATTTCTGAAATTCAAAATTTCCTTTAATTGATTTCAGTCTTTCATCTTCTATATTCATTTCAAATCTTGTTCAGATTAATCGATGATCACTGTTTGTATTGAACCTGTTCAGCACAGAGACATGTTTAACCTTTTGAGGGTTGCTGGTAAGATTGATGTTTATCTCATTTTTCACTGTAAAGTTAGGACTCCTACAAGTCCATTTCCACTACGATGCTTCTTGAAAAACGTATTCATAACAGGTGTTTTTATTCATTCTGATAATTGAGCCAATCTCTCAAATGGTTCAAATGGCTCTGAGCACTATGCGACTTAACTTCTGAGGTCATCAGTCGCCTAGAACTTAGAACTAATTAAACCTAACTAACCTAAGGACATCACACACATCTATGCCCGAGGCAGGATTCGAACCTGCGACCGGAGCGGTCGCTCGGCTCCAGACTGTAGCGCCTAGAACCGCACGGCCACTCCGGCCGGCGCCAATATCTCATCTCTCTCATTAAGTTCCATCTTCGGCATTAAAGTACCCAAATATGAATTTCTAAAAGCAATCTCTCTCTTCTTCATAGGTTTCTTTCATGCACTTATAGATGGTTTCTATCTCTTCATCTTATAGACTAGAAGTAGGTGGATTCTAAATTGTGCTTAAAGATTCTTCATCTTACCTACTGTTGTTGTCTTTGTGGTCTTCAGTCCAAAGCAGTTTTCCATACTATGCTATCCTGTACAACCCTCTTCATCTGCGAGTAATTACTGCAACGTACAGCCTTTTGAATCTGCTTGGTGTATTCATCTCTTGGTCTCCCTCTACGATTTTTACCCCCCCACGCTTCCTTCCGGTACTAGATTGGTGATGCCTTGATGCCCCAGAATGTGACCTACCAACCGATCCCTCCTCCTAGTCAGATTGCACCACAAATTTCTCTTCTCCCCAGTTCTATTCAGTACCTGCTCATTAGTTACGTGGTCTACCTATCTAACCTTCAGTATTCTTCTGTAGCACCGCATTTCAAAAGCTTTTATTCTCTTCTTGTCTAAACTTTTTATCATCCATGTTTCATTGGCATATATGGCTGCACCCCATACAAATACTTTCAGAAAGGACTTCCTGACACTTAAATGTATACTCGATGTTAACAAAATTCTCTTCTTCAGAAACTCTTTTCTTGCCATCGTCAGTCTTCATTTTATATCCTCCCTTTAATTTTCCTCTAGGCAGCATGAGGAACGGACTGACGTACCAGGTTGAAATTATTGTCACGTACTAAGGTCTACAGGCCCTTGACGGCATAATAAATGTCAGATTTTAAGTCAATGCAGTCAAAAGGTACGTCTATGTATGTCAAATATTTTGATACTTGCAAACTCACTCATCATAGGGTACTTCACGTTGACTAACATTGATGAAATTTGGCAAGAAGTGAGGTTTCAAAGTACAAGTAAAGGACAAAATCCGAAAATCGTTACTTTTTACTTATATTAAACGAAAGAATATTTCTTTTGTCATTTGTTACACTTCATTCCTTGCCTGCTGTTCGAATTTTACCCCTGCGACCCAGTCAGCCGGAAAAGAGAACTACTGATTCTTATAATAATGGTCACCTGCTTCTTGCGTGATTTTATATCACGTTTATATTATTGAAATTGAAACATTCTCGAAAATCTTGGAATCCCTGGGGCCAATATCTTGTCTGTATCAGTGTCGATAAAAAGCAAAAATGGTAAACATTTTCGATTCTCGAAAAGGATGAACTGTCGCTATACACAAAAAGGTTTTGTAGAACCGTCAGTGCGCGAGGCAATTTTTTTCTAATTACTCCTCTATTTCCGTCAATCTGTCATCTCCCACTAGCGTACGGCAGTTGTATATGAATATACGAAAGCACTACTGTTCTCGTTTTGTAGCCTTGGGATTTTGTAACAGTAAAGCTCCGATCCGAAGTTCAGAACGTGGGGCTAATTAAACTACGGAACACTTTTCCTTATTGTCACACATCTTTAGAACGAATCGGCGACCTAATTTTCCACTCCTCTGGAACAGAGACACCGCCTATGTTGCTGGTTTTGCTCGACCCTGGGTAATTCTTTCCACAGTATCATTCATATCTGTGCGGTTTTCCCCGATCCGCCACATGGGGAGGCGCCCGATGGGGGACTATCAACACGTTACATTTATTCACGTTCAGGGTCAACTGCCAGCCCGTGCGCCGTCCATCATGTCTCTGCAGGTCCTTACGCAAATTGCTACAGTCTTCTGGCGATGCTATCGTCTTGTAGACAACCGCATCATCTGCGAACACACGTATGTTTATACATATTGTCAATAGTAACGGTCCTATCACATTTCCTTGGTGTGCTCCCGATATTATTTTACATCTGTCGGTTTTTTTCTTCGTTAAGAGCAAAGTGTTGGTTCTATCTGCAAGAAAGTCTTGAATCCAGTCGTAAATCTGGTCTGTTACTCGGGAAGTTCGTATTTTTCCACTAAGCGGCAGTGCGGGACACTTAAAATGCTGGAACACGTTTTGAAAATCAGCGCCAACGTCTATAGCGCTGTGGATCACATGCAGGAACAGAGCGAGCTAAGTTTTGTAAGGTCTCTGTTTGCGGAATCCATGCTTATTTTTATAAAGAAGACTTTCGTTCTCCAACACTGCCTAACGCGAGAGCATAAAACGTGTATCTAAATCCTGCAACAGATTTACGGTTTATTTCCAGTCGCTAGGTATTCTTAGTTGCCTCAGCGACCTACAATAAACTGCACCTAGAAGAGCAGCAAGTTCTTCTGTATAATCTTTGTAGAACCATACCAAGCGATTATGGTTGCATTTCACTCCCCCGATCACTTACCTCAGTACCTGCAGTTTCGACGTTTGGATGACAATTGAAAGGAAGGACCGTACGACGATCTTCGGAAAACCGAATTCAGTATTTCGGCCTTCTTTCTGTCTTCTCCTGTTTAGGTGCCACCAAGATCATTGAGTAACTTAATAGATGATTTCTACTCGCTTACTGGTTTTAAGATCAAAATCTCTTAGTGTTTTTAGGCAGATGAATTGGCAAAATTTCCCTTTCGAAGCCACTGAAAGTATCACTCATTGCTCTCCTTACGTTTATTTCGCTTATATCAGCTTTTTTGTTTTTTTTTTGTTTTGTTTGTTTGATCAGCCAGTTTGTTTTGGCTTCTCTTGAATCTGTGATGCTCTCTTTATTTACGTAGCGGTTTTCTAACAACCCTGTTAATTCAAAGTGTGTATTTTCCATTCCTTAAGACCTTGTTCAGAGCGTATTTGTCTAAGGCGTACTGAAAGATGCTTTTGAATTTTTTTTCCATTTGCGCTCCACATCTTCGTCCTCATCATTGAATATTTGATGTTGCCTTTTAAGATACTCAGAAATTTGTATCTTGTCATTCTTGCTACACCAAAATATTTTCCTACCTTTTTTAACATTCCTAAAAATTCCCACTGTCAAAGGTGCCATCACGGTCTCATGACTACTAATAGCCCCTTCTACAGTAACTGGTTCGATACGTTCACAGGTCTTTTTGAAGCTACGAGGTCTAAGACGTTGCATTCATGGGTTTATTCTCTGTCTGCTCGAAGTGATTTTCTGACAAGATATCCAGAATAATGTCAGACGTATCCCTGTCTATGGTACCAGTTTTGATCGCATGAGTCTCCATTTCTACACCTGGCAGCTTAAAGTCTCCTCCTATTACAACAGCGTGCTCAGGAAAATTATTCACGAAATTCCGAGTGCCCTCTCTGAAGCTCTATACTACTACATCTGTTGATGCAGACACACTATGAAACGTCCGATTACATTTTTTACCCACCTTTGATGCTTAACTTTACCCAGATTAATTCACATTCAGAAACAGCGATAACCTCACAAGATATTGTCAGATTCTTTGCTGCAATAAATACGCCGCCACCTTTAGCGTCTAACCTATCCTTACGATAAATATTCCATTCTGAACTTAGGATTTCGTTGCTATTCACTTACGGTTTCATCTAACTTTCAGTTCCTAACACTATCCGGGCATTATTATCTTAAATAAGCGGTACTAACTCTGGAAAGCCGGCCGCTGTGGCCGAGCGGTTCTAGGCGCTTCAGTTCGGAACCGCGCTGCTGCTACGGTCGCAGGTACGAATCCTGCCTCGGGCATGGATGTATGTGATGTCCTTAGGTCAGTTAGGTTTAAGGAGTTCTAAGTTCTAGGGGACTGATGACCTCAGACGTTAAGTCCCATAGTGCTTGGAGCCATTTGAACCATTTTTTTGAATTTTGGAAATTTATCACAGATGCTCCTGCAGTTTACTAACATCATAGTTACCTTTGCTACTTACGATCTGCAAGGACGAGCAATCTCTGAGAATTAAGTGGGTGATGTTTCTTCGATTTCAGCATGCTAGTCATCTCTGATCCCATGTGACCTTGAGAAAAAAAACTCATATGCACGTCACATGTATTCCGCTACCCCAGCAACCGCTTCCTGCGTGTATTGCACGCCTGAGCTATTAAAGGGAGCCCTACAATTATCCATCCGATAGCGGAAGCTGAAAAATTCTCATTCGATAGCGTCGAAAAATTGTCTGATCCTGTGGTTTAGACCTTCCATTCTGCTACAAAGCAGAGGCCCGCGCTACAAACAGCTAGCCTGCATCCCGCGGGCGTCATTCGTGCCGACGCGAACCACGATTTGCAGCCGGAATGATAATTAAATCAAGACCCTAAGCTGCCTACAGTCGTTGATACACATCAACGGGGACAGTTGAAAATGACTGCCCCGACCGGGACTCGAACGCGGGCTCTCCTGCTTACATGGCAGACACTCTATCCATCTGAGCCACCGAGGGCACAGAGGATAGTGTGACTGCAGGGATTTATTCCTTGCTCGCTCCCCGTGAGACCCACATTCCCAACTTAATGTCCACCCACTACATTCGTAGTGCCCCTGCCCATTGCACTCATTACTCGTGCCAGATAATCTTACCGAGTCCCGTAAGAGTTGGGGCAATGCGTGTGCATCAGCACAGAAGGATGTCAATGGCCGGTTAGCCTTAACTTCTTCCGGACATGTCCGAAAGAACAGATGTCATCTTCATACACTACTGGAAATTAAAATTGCTACACCAAGAAGAAATGCTGATGATAAACGGGTATTCATTGGACAAATATATTATACTAGAACTGCCACGTGATTACATTTTCACGTAATTTGAGTGCATAGATCCTGAGATATCAGTACCCAGAACGACCACCTCTGGCCGTAATAACGGCCTTGATACGCCTGGGCATTGAGGCAAACAGAGCTTTGATGGCGTGTACAGGTACAGCTGCCCATGCAGCATCAACACGATACCACAGTTCATCAAGAGTAGTGACTGGCGCATTGTGACGAGCCAGTTGCTCGGCCACCATTGACCAGACATTTTCAGTTGGTGAGAGATCTGGAGGATGTTCTGGCCAGGGCATCAGTCGAACATTTTCTGTATCCAGAAACCCCGTACAGGACCTGCAACATGCGGCCGTTCATTATCCTGCTGAAATGTAGTAGGGTTTCGCAGGGATCGAATGAAGGGTAGAGCCACGGGTCGTAACACAGCTAAAATGTAACGTCCACTGTTCAAAGTGCCGTCAATGCGAACAAGAGGTGACCGAGACGTGTAACTAATGGCACGCCGTACCATCACGCCGGGTGATACGCCAGTATGGCGATGACGAATACACGCTTCCAATGTGCGTTCACCGCGATGTCGCCAAACACGGATGCGACCATCATGATGCTGTAAACAGAACCTAGATTCATTCGAAAAAATGACGTTTTGCCATTCGTCGTTGAGTACACCATCGCAGGCGCTCCTGTCTGTGATGCAGTGTCAAGGGTAACCGCAGCCGGGGTCTCCGAGCTGATAGTCCTTGTTGGTGCAAATGCCGTCGAATTGTTCGTGCACATGGTTGTTGTCTTGCAAACGTCCCCATCTGTTGACTCATGGATCGAGACGTGGCTGCACGATCCGTTACAAATGGCTCTGAGCACTATGGGACTCAACTGCTGTGGTCATAAGTCCCCTAGAACTTAGAACTACTTAAACCTAACTAACCTAAGGACATCACACACATCCATGCCCGAGGCAGGATTCGAACCTGCGACCGTAGCGGTCGTGCGGTTCCAGACTGTAGCGCCTTTAACCGCTCGGCCACTCCGGCCGGCTAACGATCCGTTACAGCTATGTGGATAAGATGCCTGTCATCTTGACTGCTAGTGATACGAGGCCTTTGGGCTCCAGCACGTCGTTCCGCATTGCCCTCCTGAGCCCACCGATTCCATATTCTGCTATCAGTCATTGGGTCTCGACCAACGCGAACAGCGACGTCGCGATACGATAAACCGCAATCGCGATAGGCTACAATCCGATCTTTATCAAAGTCGGAAACGCGACTGTACGCATTTCTCCTCCTCACACGAGGCATCACAACAACGTTTCACCAGGCAACGCAGGTCAACTGCTGTTTCTGTCTGAGAAATCAGTTGAAAACTTCCTCATGTCAGCACGTTGTAGGTGTCGCCACCGGCGCCAACCTTGTGTGAATGCTCTTAAAAGCTAATCATTTGCATATCACAGCATCTTCTTCCTGTCTGTTAAATTTCGCGTCTGTAGCACGTCATCTTCGTGGTGCAGCAATTTTAATGGCCAGTAGTGTATATTTACAGCAGGTTACTCGCATTGCACTCAACAGCCGCCGACAGAATCAGATCCCGGTGAAGCTGCCGTGTGTACACTTGGCGTTCTTTTCCGACTTACTTGTTGTTTTTTTCTGAGGGGCGCCTTAACCCGTCCAACGCTGAAGCTCCTAATGGCTACGATTCCCGCCCTACGCTTTGGGCCGAACCGGACAGAAAAATCAGCCATGGAGAGGCAGCAGGTGTCGACTTGGAAGTATTATCAACTTTGGGTACCACCTCGCACCTGTCGCGAAGGCGTAATGAGTCAGCGGTGCGGGCTGTTCCCACTTTCGCCTTCCGCTCAGAAATACGGGAAGCTACAACTCTCGAGTGAAGACGGACCGATCGGATGCTGCGTATCAGAAGACGCAGCCGACAATGGGGTTACGGCACCAGACACGTCGCAAAGTTCGTCACCTGTGTCGCTGCGTCGCTGCAGCTTTGACCGGTAGCCTGAAGCCTGTCGACCACGGACAACACATCTTCCATCTGTTTACGGACAGAGGCCAATTTTCCTTGCGTCCGCACACAAAAAGCACAGTCCTGATACGTATCGTATTGCTTAGAAAAGTTCATAAATTCTCAAAAATACAAAAATAGCCGTCAGGCCCAACTGAGAAAGAACAAACAGAGCCCTGTAGGAGAGAAAATATACTTGGCGCTACTGAGGTTGGGACATACATGAAACATAACAAAGACTAAAATCAGCTCTGCAGAGTTCTTACTAAACACTGAAATCGCAAGATCCGCAAGCTCTTAAAACAGAAATAAATTTCGTTACTGAAAACCAGATGCGTCAACAGTTACTTTCCGCTAGAAACTCAGCTCACGCAAAAGCTACTGCAGGAAATAAATACACAAGCTCTAAATGTAAATAAACGCAAGAGAGTGGTAGAATAAACACAGATAATGTTCACTTCGTGACAGAAGCTCATGAAAAACAAACGCTGAGCAAAACTAAAGGTTGTGCACTCATGCAAACTGCTGGTGCTATCGATGCTGGACGATACTCCCACCCAGGTAGCCGACCCTAGATATACGGAATCGGACAGAACAAGACCAGGAAATAAAATTTCTTTTCAAAATATACGTCCCGCTTTTCCCGTTGATTGATTTGGGGAGCATGCTGGAAACTTAAATGTGCATGGCTGGATTTTAATCAGGGTCTCCGAAGCCATGAATGGAAAGAAGTCGCTGAATTCCAACCCCAATAGACATATAATTCACATCCCTGCTGCTTTTATTGAGAAGAGTTCTGCCATTCATGGCCACATAGCACCGCTGTCGTTTTCAGTAGAGGTTAAGTTTAAATGAGACACAAAAAAGGAAAGTGAGCTTTAGTTTCCATTCCCTTAACTTCTGCCTAGAGTAGAATACAGCATAAACTTTATTCATCATACAGTTTCGTGTATGGAGAAAATATTTACACATATGAATATTGCAGATTGCCATAGAAGATTTCAAAATCCTCCTCAAAACAAAGACCAGGAATAAAAAAAATGTTCAAATGGCTCTGAGCACTATGGGACTTCACTGCTGAGCTCATCAGTCCCCTAGAACTTAGAACTACTTAAACCTAACGAACCTAAGGACATCACACACATCCATGCCCGAGGCAGGATTCGAACCTGCGACCGTAGCGGTCGCGCGGTTCCAGACTGTAGCGCCTAGAACCGCTTGGCCACTCCGGCCGGCAAGACCAGTAATAACTATTAAATCTTCTTATCGAGGAGACTGGATCGAAAGTAGGGGCAGGAAAAGCAGTCGAGGCGTTCGCGCCTTCTCACTCGTGTGAGCCAGCAGAACTCAGCCCACAGGAATGTGGAAGCAAGCCGGGTGAGCGTATTTCCCGATGCTGTCACTGACTGCCCAGAGATTCTGGAGAGCTGCCACTACATGTGTGGATCAAATTTTGTGGTCGTTCTCAGACACACAATTACAAATCAGCGTCTACAGAAGTTTTACGCAATCCATGTCCGAGAAGTTGTGAGACATAGAGTAGTATCCGTATCGTTTCGTTATACACGCTATGTAGTCCCACAGACTGATCGGTGTTTCTCGGTATTGCAGCAGTCACTTTAAGCATAGTGTTGAATCCTGTAATTACATGCGGCGTTACAGGTGTTGACAGCGTGAGCACTAAGTGACTTTGAACTGAGTCCTCGCTCAGTAAAGACTTCTACCACAAAAGTGTTGATTCTGGCGAACCCGTTGCGCTACATTTTTTCTCAAACATCTGCTATGATAAGCTGGATGCACCTTTTTTATTGTTTTTGTTTTTTTATCGGCATTAGTTATACACGGTCTTGTTTCTATTTCAATATACGTGTCCTTTCATCGGTGCTGCTCAACTAAATAAATGAGGAAGTCTTGATCAAGGAGAGCACCATAAATTCAGCAAGATGCAGACTGTGGGTGTCCTGTGCAAATATCCCATTGCTCTACGTACACATTCAATCAGTAAGATCTCTACTACTAATAACGATACAGTGGCGTATCTGCTTACTCGTATAGCCTAAGACTTCGTAACGCTTCTGTGTTTAATTCTCCTCTAGATCTACTTTAACTCAATTCACATTTTTTCTTAAATTTAGTTTTTATTTTTACTCCTGTTTTCCTGATTCTATTCATTATGATTCTTTCTTTCGTTCTAATTCAAATAAAGAAAGCAAGAACTAATATTTCGAAACTAAGCCCCAGATATTCATTTATAATTCTCGTTCCATAACCTTTGTTGAATTCTCTAGTTAGTCAGTTAAAGAAACGAGGTTTACAGTATGGATGTCCTAATTGTCTTGCCATTTCTGACACTTGCGATTGCGTGCCTGTTGGTACACTGTACAGCACATTGATTGAAACCGCTCTGTCATGAAATAAATCTATGTACTAACTTAGCCAGACATATGATCGGAATCCTTGTTTAGCGTTGCCTGTGGTACTTCACTTTCACTTATGCCTTGAAACGTACTAACGGTATTACGAAATACTGAAATATTGTTCTGATGAAAAACATTAGTCATTTATAGGTTCAAATGGTTCAAATGGCTCTGAGCACTATGGGACTCAACTGCTGAGGTCATTAGTCCCCTAGAACCTAGAACTAGTTAAACCTAACTAACCTAAGGACATTACAAACATCCATGCCCGAGGCAGGATTCGAACCTGCGACCGTAGCGGTCTTGCGGTTCCAGACTGCAGCGCCTTTAACCGCACGGCCACTTCGGCCGGCGTCATTTACAGGACAGACTGTTTTGCTAGCAAGTGAATGTCAACGCTTGTATTTCCTGTGTTGTCGGAGAAGATTGAACGACTGTCTAGGGTATTTTTTGTGTGTATTGTGACCTCGAAAATTAAATTTGATGGCTGTTTCAAATCCCTTTTTTTGCTGCGTTTTTCTGCTTATAGAGAGAACAAATTCTCTCACTCTATATTCAACTCTTTCCACAGCGAATCGTAGGTTCTGTAGCCAAGGGATTATTTCTGTTCCTCACGATGTCCGTACCTAATAGGCCAAACGAACATGGAGCATAACGTGTAACGATCCAGGGTCCATTACAGCAAAACTATACTACATTGTCAGGCCAGAAAGTGTGGAGCCGCCGATAAATATACAAAAAATGAGTTTTAAACTAAAACATATTAGGGAGTATTATCTTGCACTAAGCTATCTCACCAAAAAGCTTTTAAACTCCAAAAACGTTACAGCGAAGTCGATTTTAGCTGAAAGACGGAAACATGAAAGGAAAAATAACATAGAAACTAAATATGCTGGGATAGCATGGAATGTCTTCTGGAAAAACATCAGTAGTGATGTTCTTTCCTCTGACGTGAGAACAGCGTGGTACAAGGTAGTCGATAACATCATTAGCACTAATGACCGCCTCTTTGCCATCAGTTTAAGTGACACTAACCTCTGCACAAAATGCAACCTCGTTGATAGTGTGCCTCATCGTTACACATGTGGAGATCGGATTATCAACTGGAGGTGGACCATGGAGAAAATTACTCATATAACAAGAACTTCAGCAAACAATGTACCGACCAACATTTTCTTCAGACCAGAAGAAATTTACTACCCTCAGGCAAAAAACAACGCAGTGATTTGATTAATCGGCAGATATACAAGTTACATTTTTAACAATATTGGGAGCGATGAACATATTGAATACACGATGTATATGGAAAATGAATTTGAGAAAACACTTAAGTAACACAATCACAATAAGAAACATGGTTACATGCTCCGAACTGTCTTCAACAGAATGGATATACGTTAGGAACTGGATTCCTCGTGGTTAGGGGATGGGTTGCGTCACGTTCCCGACCCTAACCTCATCTGCAAGTAACACATGAAAAATAAATCAGTAGTACAGCAGGTACAAGAATATGACGGCCGACACCTGGTGTCTGATATAAAGGAAGATCTTGAACGCCCTAAGGATGCGTTCAAATGGCTGGAACTGACAAAAATGACAAGGCAGTGAAGGATTCTGCGATGTCGCTGTTCGGGACTGCTCTTCTGTCCACGTAATTTACCCTGGAAGCAACACACATCAAGGATTTACTGACTGATTAATTTCGGTCTGGGAAATGATAATGAGGAACCTCAGGCTGCAGAAGAAGAAAATGTGCATGCTGATCTGCCACCAGTTGAAGGTGACAGCGAAGATGCTAAATGTGTGCTACTGCTAAAGACTGAATATCATTCCTCATTCTTTGAATACTGTAATTTATGACTGCAGTTATCTGCCACCTTATTTATGTCTTTTCATTGTAAGCTAGCCATTTTTGTTACTGTTTTTGTGGAATAAAAAAAGTAGTAAAAAGAAATAGGCAGTACCCACAGTCAGCATTCCGTCTTTCAACGCACTGGAGGAGAAAAGCACATAACGTCATAGAGTGTTTTAAATATCAGATTTCTGAGAATCTAGAGGACATATACCTTCCATATAGCCGTATATAATTGTTACTTGCTGCAAAAACCAAAAATACAAAAAAATGGCTCTGAGCACTATGGGACTCAACTGCTTTGGTCATAAGTCCCCTAGAACTTAGAACTACTTAAACCTAACTAACCGAAGGACATCACACACATCCATGCCCGAGGCAGGATTCGAACCTGCGACCGTAGCGGTCGTGCGGTTCCAGACTGTAGCGCCTTTACCAAAAATACAGAACTGAATCATTAATTAAACACAATTTCTTGATCCACCAACATAAATTTTTACCTTTCTATTATTTTTCATGTCTTTTTTTTGTTTTCTTTGTTCTTATCCACTATTCTGCGTTGAATATGCTGTCCATTCTGTTCAGCAGTTCTTCTAACTATGCTTCACTTTCCACAAGAAGCTCAGTGACGCCCGCGTGCATATTGACAACTGATATCGTGTCCCCATCCCCATAAACAGAGGTTTCTGTACAGAAGACGGAATGACCTCTATGACGAAGAAGCGTCTCTAAAATAGATGTCGGCCGTGGGGAAGTAATCGTGCCAATCATCGACATAACTTATAAGTTCAGTAACACGCCGAAAACTAAATACACAGCCATCATTTGGTCTCACGTTAAACGGGAAAGTTCACCTCTGTACCTAACTGGCCGGCGTATGACGGCAATATGGAGGACCTGGGTTCAGTTCCTTGCACTGTCAGTGATTTATGCTCGGTGAGAGGACTGAAAACGGGTGCCATCAACCTCGTGAGGTCAGTTCAGGAGCTACCTGAAGGAGAAGCAGTGGTTCCAAGGTCTGGAAAGATGATTATGGCCGAGGGAGAGAGAGGTGTATTGTCTCATGGCCCTCCATACCGCATGCTAATGACACCTTAAGGCAGAGAATGACGCGGCAAGCTGGCATAATCGCATGGTGCTCTGGGTCTGATCGCTGAATTACTTTTAAACTGAAATGCCAGTACCGCTTCGACATGCATGGTGTTGCGAATTGTACACACTGTGATTTCCTACTCAGAGGATCCGACCCGTGTCTTTCAACAGTTTTGTATCTCAGAGATCAATTATCCATTACGAGTGAACCATAAAAAATAGGTAAGACGCTACACGTTAGGTACGGTGGGCTGGAAAGAGGCTGGCTGTTGCGTGGTCGTAAATCCTTAACAGTACTTAAATATATTTATCAAACAATGTCAACGACTCTGAACGCGTACACAAGATGAACGAGAAAAGTATTCGGCGTTTAATTTACTAAAATGCGAAACTCAATATCTAACACACAGTACACACAATAAAATAATCTGCCCCCTCAAACTTTACAATAATGGCCGTTAGAAATATTGTGTAAAAAACAGCGTAAAAGGAGAACAAGAAAACGCACAATAATCAATCTTAATCCAGAATACAAAATCCTAAAATATGCCCAACCAAAAGCCGTCGCCCTGACAAACATTAAGTAAGCCGTTAACAAGAAAGCGCAAGTAAGCAAAAGAACACACCACTCCAAGTTATCCCCTGGTGGACAATAGGAAAACAACAAAACAGTGAGCTTTATTTTAACAAGAATAAAAGCAATGATTCACAACTAAAGTCCACTGATGTGGTCAATTGCCAGATGACTTGAACACAATTATTTGACCTTTGGTTTAATATTTATCCTCGCGATGCCTATTGAGGAGCTGCTTGACCGAATATTAGCGACTCCAGGATCTGGAAAAGTCTACCAAAACGATCGGAGGAGAGTTGCGTTGACAAGTCTCTCCAAACAGCGGATGGCAGACATCTCTTGGACATTCACTGCCTGACGAGAAGCTCGTATTAGCAGTACTGTCAACATGGGTAATAAGAGTGTTGATGTAATATCTTAGAATATCTCTGTCACGTACTAATGTATATTTATGAAAAGAGGATCCTCCTGTGCAGTACTTGGCATTAAAATTGGTACACCACGAAGATGACGTGCTTCAGACGCGAAATTTAACCGACAGGAAGAAGATGCTGTGATATGCAAATGATTAGCTTTTCAGAGGATTCACACAAGGTTGGCGCCGGTGGCGACACCTACAACATGCTGACATGAAGAAAGTATCCAACCGATTTCTCATACACAAACAGCAGTTGATCGGTGTTGCCTGGTGAAACGTTGTTGTGATGCCTCGTGTAAGGAGGAGAAATGCGTACCATCACGTTTCCGACTTTGATAAAGGTCAGATTGTAGCCTATCGCAATTGCGGTTTATCGTATCGCAACATTGCTGCTCGCGTTGGTCGAGATTCAATGACTGTTAGCAGAATATGGAATCGGTGGGTTCAGGAGGGTAATACGGAACGCCGTGCTGGATCCCAACGGCCTCGCAACACTAGCAGTCGAGATGACAGGCATCTCATCCGCATGGCTGTAACGGATCGTGCAGCCACGTCTCGATCCCTGAGTCAACAGATGGGGACGTTTCCAAGACAACAGCCATCTGCACGAACAGTTCGACGACGTTTGCAGCAGCATGGACTATAAGCTCGGAGACCCTGGCTGCAGTTACCCTTGACGCTGCATCACAGACAGGAGCGTCTGCGATGGTGTACTCAACGACAAACCTGGGTGCAAGAGTGGCAAAACGTCATTTCTTCGGAAGGAATCCAGGTTCTGTTTACAACATCATGATGGTCGCATCCGTGATTGGCGACATCGCGGTGAACGCACATTGGAAGCGTGTATTCGTCATCGCCGTACTGGCGTATCACCCGGCGTGATGGTACGGCGTGCCATTGGTTACACGTCTCGGTGACCTCTTGTTCGCATTGACGGCACTTTGAACAGTGGACGTTACATTTCAGACGTGTTACGACCCGTGGCTCTACCCTTCATTCGATCCCTGCGAAATCCTACATTTCAGCACGATAATGCACGACCTCATGTTGCAGCTCCTGTACGGGCCTTCCTGGATACAGAAAATGTTCGACTGATGCCCTGGCACATTCTCCAGATGTCTCAGCAATGGAAGACGTCTGGTCAATGGTGGCCGAGCAAATGGCTAGTCACAAAACGGAGTCACTATTCTTGATGAACAGTGGTATCGTGTTGAAGCTGCATGGGCAGCTGTACCTGTACCAGCCATCCAAGCTCTGTTTGACTCAACGCCCAGGCGTATCAAATTACGGCCAGAGGTGGTCGTTCTGGGTACTGATTTCTCAGGATGTATGCACCCAAATTGCGTGAAAATGTAATCACATGTCAGTTCTAGTACAATATATTTGTACAATGAATACCCATGTATCATCAGCATTTCTTCTTGGTGTAGCAATTTTAATCCAGAATGAGATTTCCACTCTGCAGCGGAGTGTGCGCTGATATGAAACATCCTGGCAGATTAAAACTGTGTGCCCAACCGAGACTCGAACTCGGGACCTTTGCCTTTCGCGGGCAAGTGCTCTACCATCTGAGCTACCGAAGCACGACTCACGCCCGGTACTCACAGCTTTACTTCTGCCAGTATCTCGCCTCCTACCTTCCAAACTTTACAGAAGCTCTCCTGCGAACCTTGCAGAACTAGCACTTCTGAAAGAAAGGATATAGCGGAGACATGGCTTAGCCACAGCCTGGGGGATGTTTCCAGAATGAGATTTTCACTCTGCAGCGGAGTGTGCGCTGATATGAAACTTCCTGGCAGATTAAAACTGTGTGCCCAACCGAGACTCGAACTCGGGTCCTTTGCCTTTCGCGGGCAAGTGCTCTACCATCTGAGCTACCGAAGCACGACTCACGCCCGGTACTCACAGCTTCTGTAAAGTTTGGAAGGTAGGAGGCGAGATACTGGCAGGAGTAAAGCTGTGAGTACCGGGCGTGAGTCGTGCTTCGGTAGCTCAGATGGTAGAACACTTGCCCGCAAAAGGCAAAGGTCCCGAGTTCGAGTCTCGGTTGGGCACACAGTTTTAATCTGCCAGGAAGTTTCAGCAATTTTAATGGTCAGTAGTGTAGTTCAAGAAGCGTATCAATAATTCACCGACTTCTACTTTTTATGTGTTATTGAAACTCTGTTACTGTGGAATTAACTGTTTATTTGTATCACATTTATTTCTTAGCTTTCCGATGATCGCGTTAGTGTCATAAATTTTTATTTCGTCTTTGACGTTTAGTGTAGCTCGGTACAGGTACACGAAGGAACGAGTTTATGAGAACACGAAAGGAAATTAATTATCGCCCGTAGTGCCATTTCCGTGAAATGGTGTACGGAGGGGTGGTGGGGAACGTGCCGCGGGTTACGGGCGCCGCTCTGAACGTGACGATCGCGGCCTGCCGTCGCCGGGTGGGCAGCGACGACATGTGAGGCGCCGGCCGCTCACACGTGCCGCGCACCGCGCCCTGGGCACGCCGGCTGCGCTCTCCGCACTACACTGCTGCCACTCAAACTGCAGCGCTAAGGAGCCGGAGTGCAACAAAAGACAAAGCGTACCATATGCTTACACGTGTAAATGATTCGCGTTTCGCCACAACCGCGCAGTGTAGGTAGGAATAACGTCATCTATGAGCTGTGTGAGAAACGCAATGTGACTGATTTCTTTATCTATCAACAATAATATTTTCCATGTAAAATTAGTCCCCTTCGGGAGCTCTACACCTGCTAAGTCGTTCTCAGACTTGGTAGCAGCGCTGAAAATTTTCAGCTGGTAGGTCCTTTAACATGCCGGTCACTTTCTTTTGAATGTTCTCCAAAGGCCGAAAATGACGACCTCATAAGACATTTTCCAATTTCAGCAAAACAAAAAAGTCACAAGGACTCAGTTCGTGTGAGGAGGGCTGTGGAAGAACAGGAATGCCGTTTCAGCTCAAAAATTTCGTGGTGGAAGTGGCAGTATGACATGAGACGTTGTCACGATGCAGCATCCACTTTTCTCCAATGTCCCGTCGTACTCGATCCACCCTTTTCCTGAGATTTTCAAGGACATCTTTTTGAAACACTTGGTTGACGGACTGTCCTGGAGGAACAAATTCTTTATGTACGATACCGCTACTGTCAGAAAAGAAAATTAGAAGTGTTTTGATCTTTGATTAACTCATTAGAGCTTTTTTCGGTTCAGAAAATATCTCAGTGTGGCATTCCTCACTTTGCCGCTTTTTCTTATGATCGTACTCAAAAATCCAGGAGTCATCTCCGGCCGTTGTGGAAGAGCGGTTCTAGGCGCTTCAGTCTGGAGCCCCGCGAGAGCTACGATCGCAGGTTCGAATCCTGCCTCGGGCATGCATGTGTGTGATGTCCTTAGGTTAGTTAGGTTTAAGTAGTTCTAAGTTCCAGGGGACTGATGACCTCAGATGTTAAGTCCCGTAGAGCTCAGAGCCATTTGAACCAGGAGTCATCCATCACCTGTGATCACACGACAGAACAATTCGTGGACATTGATAGTCATCTCAAGAAGACCAACGCATACTTTTCTTCGATTGTCCTTCTGCTAGGTTGTTAGGCACAGTCCTTTTGTACGTGCAAAACTCCGGTCAAAATCTGATGTACGGTTTAATACGTCACCCACCTTCACTATTGTTAAACATCTGTCTGATCTCACATGAGCACGTGCATGTTCGACATTTTCGCGTGTTTTTTAAGTTGAAGGTAACCCTGAGCGAAGTTCATCTCAACGTGTTCTCAGACTTCCAAAAATGATTTGTGCCACCAAAAAACTTGTGCTCTTGATAAGGAATGCTCCCCTTACGCCTTTTTCAACTTTTCAAAGCTCACACTCGCGGATTCCAGAAGTTTGACGCAAAACTTGAAAACATAATGTTGCTCTAAACTCCGCTGTTCCATTTTCGTAACAGACAACAAAAACACAACTTCGCTGACAGCGCTCTCAGAACCCACGTGATACCGGTATGGAGCTGAAACTCGGACTGATCATCTGGAAAGAAAGAACACCCCGGTCATTGTTGCCATATAGCTACCAATGTTGTCGTCTCATTACACCTCTGTAAACCAGAATGCAAAATACTTCTATCACAGCACAAAAAAGGCGAATGCGTCCTGGACAGAGCCAGGGATGTAAAACAAGAGAACTAGGTTTTCTACTTATCTGGCAGCTTCAGAGACATTTAAATCAAAACATCTTCTCATATTCGATCTTAGAACTTGATAGCATTAGTACCCATATTAGTAAGATAAGTAAAGAGCCAAAAAGACTGGTACACTTGCCTCATATCGTGTAGGGCCCCCGCGAGCACGCAGAAGTGGAGCAACACGACGTGGCATGAACTCGACTAATGTCTGAAATACTGCTGGGGGGAACTGACACCATGAATTCTGCATGGCTGTCCATAAATCAGTAAGAATACGACGGGTGGAGATCTCTTCTGAGCAGCACGTTGCAAAGCATCCCAGATATGATCAATAATGTTCATTCCTGTGGAGTCTGGTGGCCAGCAAAAGTGTTTAAACTTAGAAGAGTGTTCATGGAGCCACTCTGTAGCAATTCTAGACGTGTATAGTGTGGCATTGTCCTGCTGGAATTCCCCTAGTCCGTTGGAATGCGCAATGGACATGAATGGATGTAGGTGAACAGACAGTGTTCTTACGTACGTGTCACCTGTCAGAGTCGTATCTAGACGTATCAATTGTCCCATATCACTCCAACTGCACACGCCCCACAACATTACAGAACCTCCACCAACTTGAACAGTCCCCTGCTGACAAGAAGGGTCAGTGGATTCATGAGGCTGTCTCCATACCCGTACACGTCCGTCCGCTCGGCACAATTTGAAACGAGACTCGCCCGACCAGGCAACACGTTTCCAGTCATCAACAGTCCAATGTCGGTGTTGACGGGCAGTCATCAAGGGCACATGAGTGAGCCTTGGGCTTCGAAAGACCATATCGATGACGTTGCGTTGAATGGTTTGCACGCTGACATTTGTTGAAGGCCCAGCATTGAAATCTGCAGCAATTTGCGGAAGGGTTGCACTTCTCTCTCGTTGAACGATGCTCTTCAGTCGTCGTTGGTCCCGTACTAGCAGGATGGTTTTTCCGGCCGCAGCGATGTCGCAGGTTAGATGTTTTATCGGAATCCTGATATTCACGGTACACTCGTGAAACGGGCGTACGGGAAAAATCCGCACTTCATCGCTACCTCGGAGAGTCTGTGTCCCATCGCTCGTGCACCGACAGTAACAACAGCACGCTCAAACTCACTTAAATCTTGATAACCTGCCAGTGTAGCGGTAGTAACCGATGTAAGACCTGCGCCAGACACTTGCCTTATATAGGCGCTGCCGACCACAGAGCCGTATTCTGCCCCTTTACATATCTCTGTATTTGAATACGCATGCCTGTACCAGTTTCTCTGGCGCTTCACTGTATAACGCCTCGTGTCAAGCAAAGTAACACGATACGTGATGTAGTGTCGTAGAACATGATACACGCCATCCTCTCATGTTTACCATAGCTGCAAAATGTTCTGGATTTTGGGCCCAGGAGCAGGGACTTAGGCTATAAATTGCAAGATGTAGTTGCGCAAACACCTAGCAGCTAAAAGAGAGCTCACTGCGCTGAAGAAGTAGGGTTAACTCACAAAAAATTGCGAATAAGTCAAAATGTTTTGATTTAAATGTCTTCCAAGTTGCTAGATAAGTCGAACAGCTAGTTACCTTCTTTTATATCTCTAACTCTTCCCAAGACATATTTGCCTCTTTTTGTGCTATTTTCAGTCTAGTTCCCAACTTTAGGTCTACGATCCAGTATAGGTTTTTTATAGTCTTTCGAACTATGTTGGTTCTACCGTGCCAACGAACAAAGCTTTCATAAAACAACACGACTGCCATTAATTGCATGTATTTGTTTACCTTCTTACAAAATTTGAACTGATTCAAACAAGTGTGAAACACAGATGTGTTGCGCGTGAAAAACCTCACAAAAACTTGTTTCTTGTACATAAAATCCGAATGAAGACATATATTTTTAAAGTTTCAGTCCTGTAGTAACAACTTACTTTTTATTTATTTGATTCACTTTGAACCGTTTCCGCGCATTCAGTTCACGTAAAAACAAATTTGTCGTACTACATGTACTTCGACCTTAAACCATCGAATCTCGACAACGGAAACAGATTTTCGTTTCGTCTTTATCCATTTATCTACCTTTGTGCAACGTTTGAACCGATTCTACAAGTCTGAAGTATAGAAGCGGCACGTTTCGAAAGCCTCCCAGAAAAACGTGTTTCTGCATGTTTTACATGTTTTTGCACGTAAAATCCGAATGGTGCACATACAAATGGTGCCATTAGTTGAGCAATAATTTCAGCCGAATTAAACTCTTTTACAGAAGGACTTAATCTACTTGCACAATCTGCCTGGACGCCAGCTACGGTTCGCTGTTGAAACCTTGTTTAATATACTGTAACATAGCTACAGTAAGACCTATATTGGAATGGCTATACAAATGGTCGCTGGTCCGGGCTGAGCCAAAAACACACCATCCCACCATGTTCCTAGCTCAAGTAGGTACCGAGCACCAAGACCCCCCCCCCCCCCCCTCAAAACCCGACTCTGCGCGCGGCCTTCTCAGACACATGTGTTACAGCGCAGAAGCGCTGTAATGATACGTGTAACGAACTGGCGACCGACCCCGACTTCGCGCGGGAAACGCGTAGTGGCTCTGAGCACTATGGGACTTAACATCTGAGGTCATCAGTCCCCTAGAACTTAGAACTACTTAAACCTAACTAACCTAAGGACATCACACACAGCCATACCCGAGGCAGGAGTCGAACCTGCGACCGTAGCGGTCGCGCGGTTCCAGACTGAAGCACCTAGAACCGCTCGGCCACACCAGCCGGCGAAGTACTTAGTATCTGCAGCCGGATGACTCTCTGTCGTAGCGGTAATATTATTTACGTGCCATTCCGAAGAGTTATGATTAAGAATCGCAGAAGAATGTTACGTAAATGAATATCATGAATTCATATAACTTAAACGGCTTAAGCAACACAGTCCACTGTCCGGCGAACTGCGGCACTTGAACGTGTACGCGGACTGACAAGTAGCTCATCTATCGGCAAGGTGGTCGTGCCGGTAAAAATCGCTACAGCAGGTTCTGAAAACACCTTCTACACATAGACAGGATAAACACGGCAGGCTGCTATAATTCATCACAGTTCAGTCAATTTGTTTCAAACACGTATGAATTATGTGCACGAAGCTTCCACGTGAACCAATGTATCTATCACTGAAACTGTTATCAAAATTCCTACAGTAGGTCGTGATGTTATCCTTCATACGTAGGCACACAAAGGCGAAAAGGTACTTTAATTTATAGGATGTATAGAAGGAGAATGGATATATATATATATATATATATATATATATATATATATATAGGGTGTTACAAAAAGGTGCGGCCAAACTTTCAGGAAACATTCCTCATACACAAATAAAGAAAAGATGTTATGTGGACATGTGTCCGGAAACGCTTAATTTCCATGTTAGAGTTCATTTTAGTTTCGTCGGTATGTTCTTCCACCTATGCTCAATGGAGCACGTTATCATGATTTCATACGGGATACTCTACCTGTGCTGCTAGAACGTGTGCCTTTACAAGTACGACACAACATGTGGTTCATGCACGATGGAGCTCCTGCACATTTCAGTCGAAGTGTTCGTACGCTTCTCAACAACAGATTCGGTGACCGATGGATTGGTAGAGGCGGACCAATTCCATGGCCTCCACGCTCTCCTGACCTCAACCCTCTTGACTTTAATTTATGGGGGCATTTGAAAGCTCTTGTCTACGCAACCCCGGTACCAAATGTAGAGACTCTTCGTGCTCGTATTGTGGACGGCTGTGATACGCCATTCTCCAGGGCTGCATCAGCGCATCAGGGATTGCATGCGACGGAGGGTGGATGCATGTATCCTCGCTAACGGAGGACATTTTAAACATTTCCTGTAACAAAGTGTTTGAAGTCACGCTGGTACGTTCTGTTGCTGTGTGTTTCCATTCCATGATTAATGTGATTTGAAGAGAAGTAATAAAATGAGCTCCAACATGGAAAGTAAGCGTTTCCGGACACATGTCCTCATAACATATTTTCTTTCTTTGTGTGTGAGGAATGTTTGCTGAAAGTTTGGCCGTACCTTTGTGTAACACCCTATATATATATATATATATATATATCTTCAGCCTCGGACAAATAACTGAAGAGGGTCTTCTAAGGGCCAGCAAGAACACCAAATATTTGTGAATTCAGAAAAAGCGTGTCATTCTGTTCCCATCAACGCACTATGGGAAGCGGTGGAGTATGTAAATGTAGAAGCAAAACAAATATCCCTAATTCGGGGAATATACCACGAATCTTACGCAGCAGTTAAAGTACGGAGAAAGTTGAGTGAAACATTCCAAACATGGACTTAGATAGGGCTGCAGTATGTCGACGGCACTGTTTAAATTGTATATGTGTTATATATTGGAACGGTGGAATCAGCCATGCGCAGGTATGGCAATCCTTTTCCAGTATGGTACTATCTGCTCATTAATATTTGGCGATGATCAAGTACTGATAGCACAAATTCAAGAGGATGTCAGATTTCTGATAAAAATATTAATGGAACTATTTGAACGAGGCGGGCTTAGAGTAAATACGAGCAAAACGGAATGTCTAGTAGTAGTAGGAGGAGGAGGAGATGGAAGGGATACAGTATTGCCGAAAGGGAGTATTAAAACTGTAAAGCAATTTAAATATTTAGGATCGATTATCCATCCAGCAGGCAAGATGAGCAATTAAAATGCTAAATGGAGTTCTGTGGAGGCGGAAAATATTTTTAAAAAAACAAAGGACAGGATTCTGCAAAGAGTGGTGGAAAGTATACTAAGGTACGGTGGAGAAGGATGGACCTTGGGCGGGCAGCAGAGAAACAAAGTACAGACAATAGAAATGGATGGATAGCCAGGACAGAGCAGAGAAAAAATGAGGAAATTAGGGAGATAATGGGTATGGAACAACCAGTCGCGAAAAGAACTGAATTTCAACGGTACGGCCACGTACGGCGAATGGAGCAAGGACGATGGCAAAAAGTAATCCTGGAAAGGTAGGCGCCAGGAAGGAGGAAGCGTGAATGGCCGAGATTAACATGGAGAGTGGGAATAACTGGAACGATGAGGAAGACAGTTCTGTTACTCGATCAGTTTTCTCGCTTCGCTGACACAAGTTGCAATTCTCTGCCGCTGCAGGGCTCCGATTTGTAGCGTGTAACATGGAGAAGTATAACGTAAATATATAGGGGCCTGAGTAACAGCTTGCTGAAGTCGAGTTTCTAGCCGCAGAAGACTTCGTCGATACATGGAGCACTCTCCCTTGCAGCATTACAATTCCAGACCACAGCTGAGCGCTGCGACATCTGCAACAAATCGACGTCTTCGGTTCATGGTGAACGACCAGCCTCCTTACAATTACCGACTTGACCCCATCCGATTTTCATCTGCTTCCAAAACTTAAACAACACCTCCGAGCACTTCACTTTGATAGTGATGAAGCGGTGCAAACAAAGGTGAGGTTGTGGCTCTGGCAGCAAAGTAAAACATTCTACAGTGACGGTATCAACAAACAAGTCTCTCGTTGGGAGAAATGTGTGCGTCGCCAGGGAGAGTAAGTTGAGAAATAAATACGTAGACATGAAGCATAAAGATGTAGGATGTTATTACTGTTCGTTTTATTCAAAAATCTGGAGAATTGTCACATAAATAATTCGAAGGCATAACTTCAGGTCTCCCTTGCACTTTCTGGTAACAGTAATTGCCTGCGACACAATGTCCTGGGGCAAGAATTTCAGTTGGACGTCAGATCGCTTGCATCTCCCTAGACAGTTAACCATCCGGAAAAGGCGACTTACAATTTAACGCGGAATTGGAAACACGTTTCGCTCCTGGCAAATAAACACATCACTGAGAAGCGAATGCTAGCTTAAATACAGCGAAAAATGCGTGGTCCGACAGGGATACATCCTGGCAGAAGCGAGCAAGAAACTTCAATATAAAATATATAGGGAAGGGAATATAAGAATACGAAGCGGGTTTATCTTTCAGAAATCGTACTGAATGTTCGGTTTGGGAATGATCTTAATATTCTTGCGGGTCTGCAGCCGAATCATAGATTCATCGAGATACAATATTTCAGCGATCCATCTGGTCACCATCTTCAGGTGAGAATGCTGTTTACGACTCTCACAGAAACAGTTTCGTACCTAGAACAGCGACACTTTTATACGCCGCAGGAAACGCCACTAGAAGGCGTTGCATCTTTCTTACAGTTTGTAATTTATCTTTAGAAACTCGTAAAAACTCTGAACAGATAATAGCGGCACTTTACACGCATCGTGACGCTGCTCAATTGGCTACTGCAGCAACGAAAAAAGAAGAAAAAAAAGAAATTCTCAATCTCATCTACTTTCTGAAACCGTCCGCTCGCCCGCTTTGGCGGTGGCTGAGCAGACATGCAATGTGATGAAGTTAATTGCCATCTTCTGCAGACCATGACGAGTAGCTGCGACTCTGTACGTTGTTGGGTGATTATCTTGCTTTATTGCGTCCTTGATATGGAATTACATATTTTCAACAACATGAACCAAATCCATTAGTACGTATGTAGTCACTAGCACAAACCTTAGTATATGGACACAAATTAGTAGAACGCTCTGGTCCATTAGCGGTGGAAATCAAGTCATTGATATTTTTGTCACCCAAGTGTCAAAGATCCGCCACAGTCTCCCAGGTCCCTCACTAAATTTCCATCTTCCCACCTCATACATCTCCCACTCCTCCCCACCCTCTGCCCATTCTTCCCACCTCTTCCCTCCCTCTTCTTGCCATACCCACCTCTCCTTTTCGACCTGCCTCCTTTCCTTCCTTCCCTCTCACCTTTTGCAATCACCTTTCCACCATCACTTTCCGTCGCTTGCGAAATTTTGTAAGAGAAGTATCGCTGTTTCTTAAGCTGTGAGAAATTTAACTATTAATTATTATTTGCTTTTGATTATTTGAGCACATTGGTTGCAAGTGCTATTCTGAGATGAAAAGTTCGGCACAGGAATGGAATTTGTGGCGTACCGCATCAAATCAGTCAGAAGAATAAAAAAAATTAAAAGTTTAAATAAACCACCTCTGTATCATTCAATACTTCCAGCGCAATGTGATATTGCTTGCGACATAATATAGTTTTTGGCAGGTTGGCATGGATGACGAAATCGTAAGTATTGAAACCATAGTTTCGATACTTTGTCATTCCAGTAATATCAGGATGTGCCTGTATAGGCCTCTCACACGTTGCTGAAACCTGATATCTGGAAAAAGAAAACTTGTGTGACTGATGCCAAAAGGCAAGGGAAGGTGGTGGTTATGAGCAGAAAACTAGATACCGTTCATATTCCTTCAAGAAATTCATACTTAGTAATAAGCCCTTACAGTGTCGTTAGGTTTTTAATATATTTGTTAGTTACGACATTCGCTTTATACTCTGTCTTGTGAATAAGGTGCAGTGACATGCTAATCCAGAAAATATAGAACAGTGGTAATCAGTGGCCATAATGGACATTTCGGAGTAGTGCGGAATGCATATATTACAGGTGCTTGGCTGCACCAATCCCTTCTAGACTTTTTTTATAAACTGCTACAGCAGTGCGTGTTGTAAGATTATTTTAATAACAGCCATGAGTACTGGTCGCGAAGAAAGTCGCTTCAAGTACAACAACTTTATCGAAATACTATTTAACCAACCCCTACCATGAAAAATTCCACAATCCCCAAGCCACTACAGACGTGAGCGGTTTACAGGTTGTGGTGCGGTAGCTTCCTTGTTTTAGAAAATCATATAAGAGAAAGTGGTGGGGGATCTCAATTTGATTCCATTTCCTTTACACAGAGGTACGTTTAAAGTTTTATTCAAGTTTTGAAAATGATATAACCCAGTTCCAAGCAAAGAAGGGAAAGCAGAAAGGTGGAAGGAGTATATATAGGGTCTATACAAGGGCGATGTTCTTGAGGACAATATTATGTAAATGGAAGAGGATATAGATGAAGATGAAATGGGAGATATGGTACTGCGTGAAGAGCTTGACAGACCACTGAAAGACCTAAGTCGAAACAAGGCCCCGAGAGTAGACAGCATTCCATTAGATCTACAGATAGCCTTGGGAGAGCCAGCCCTGGCAAAACTCTACCATCTGGTCAGCAAGATGTATGAGACAGGCGAAATGCCCTCAGACTTCAAGAAGAATATAATAATTCCAATCCCAAAGAAAGCAGTGGTTGACAGATGTGAAATTACCGAACTATCAGTTTAATAAGTCACAGCTGCAAAATACTAACACGAATTATTTACGGACGAATGGAAAAACTGCTAGAAGCCGACCTCGGGGAAGATCAGTTTGGATTCCGTAGAAACACTGGAACACGTGAGGCAATACTGACCCTACGACTTATCTTAGAAAATAGATTAAGGAAAGGCAAACCTACGTTTCTAGCATTTGTAGACTTAGAGAAAGCTTTCGACAATCTTGACTGAAATACTCTGTTTCAAATTCTGAAGGCGGCAGGGGTAAAATACAGGAAGCGAAAGGCTATTTACAATTTGTACAGAAACCAGATGGCAATTGTAAGAGATGAGGGGCATGAAAGGGAAGCAGTGGTTGAGACGGGAGTGAGACAAGGTTGTAGCCTATCCCCGATGTTATTCAATCTGATATTGAGCAAGCAGTAAAGGAAACAAAAGAAAAATTCGGAGTAGGAATTAAAATCCATGGAGAAGAAATTAAAACTCTGAAGTTCGCCGGTGACATTGTAATTCTGTCAGAGACAGCAAAGGACCTGGAAGAGCAGCTGAAAGGAATGTACAGCGTATTGAAAGAAGGATATAAGATGAACATCAACAAAAGCAAAACGAGGATAATGGAATGTAGTCGAATTAAGTCGGGTGATGCTGAGGGATTTAGATTAGGAAATGAGACACTTCAAGTAGTAAAGCAGTTTTGCTACTTGGGGAGCAAAAAAACTGATGATGGTCGAAGCAGAGAGGATATAAAATGTAGACTGGCAGTGGCAAGGAGAGCGTTTCTGAAGAAGAGAAATTTGTTAACATCGAGTATAGACTTAAGTGTCAGGAAGGCGTTTCTGAAAGTATTTGTATGGAGTGTAGCCATGTATGGCAGTGAAACGTGGACGATAAATGGCTTAGACAAAAAGAGAATAGAAGCTTTCGAAATGTGGTGCTACAGAAGAATGCTGATGGCTAGATCGATAGATCACATAACTAATGAGGAAGTATTGAACAGAATTGGGGAGAAGAGTTTGTGGCACAACTTGACTAGAAGAAGGGATCAGTTGGTAGGACATATTCTGAGGCATCAAGGGAACACCAGTTTAGTATTGGAGGGCAGCGCGGAGTGTAAAAGTCGTAGAGGGAGACCAAGAGATGAATACACTAAACAGATTCAGAAGGATGTAGGTTGCAGTAGGTACTGGGAGATGATGAAGCTTGCACAGGATAGAGTAGCATGGAGAGCTGCATCAAATCAGTCTCTGGGCTGAAGACAACAACAACAACATCCTGAAGGTGGCCTCCATTCTGCTCAATGCAACTGGAGAGTGGAAATCGGAAGTTTAGGTCCACTTTGTCCATCATGTCGTTATCTGCGTTGGCAATAGCAGAAAGAATATTGTTCCTGAGCTCGCACAGGGTCCGTGGACGATTGTTGTACACCAAGAACCGAAGATAGCCCCATGAGAAAAAGTGGCAGGGGGCTAAACCTGGCGAGCGTGCTGGCCACTGAATATCTCCCCTCAAAGAGATGAGACGCTCGGGGAAAGGTTCACGGTACAGAGTCCTTGACGTTCGCAACGTATGAGTCGTGGTGCCTTCTTGTTGGAACCAGACATCCGTCACGCTCATTTCTTAAAGTTCGGGAAGAAAAAGCTCCTCAATTATCTGGACATAAAGCTCAGAAATAACCGTAACTGCACTATCGGTCTCTTCGAAAAAACATAAGGCAATAATGCCAATTTTGAATAACGCACACCAAATACTCACACATTCTGTATGCTGGGAATATTCATGAAGTTGATGGGTGTTCGCCGACCGCAGTAGCCGAGCGGTTTGAGGAGCTTCAGTCTGGAACCGCGCATACGCTACGGTCACAGGTTCGAATCCTGCCTCGGGCATGGATGTGTGTGATGTCCTTAGGTTAGTTGGGTTTAAGTAGTTCTAAGTTCTAGGGGACTGATGACCTCAGATGTTAAGTCCCATAGTGCTCAGAGCCATTTGAACCATGTTTTGTCGGGTGTTCGTGTCAATCCAGTTTCCATGTTTTGTTTATTCACGCATCCAGGCAAACGAAAATGTAACTCGTCGGTGAAGAATACAAGGGCGTTCGTTATATGGCAGGTTTGCAAACAAGGCTTCGTAATAATTTTTTTCTGAAACAAAATTGTGTGGATTAAGGGTGTGCACCACTGACAGTTTTTATGCATGAAATGTCAAGTCTTCATGAAGAATTCGTCTCACTGTACGATAAGGCCAGCCGCTGTGGCCGAGAGGTTCTAGGCGCATCAGTCCGGAACCGTGCTGCTGCTACGGTCGCAGGTTCGAATCCTGCCTCGGGCATGGATGTGTGTGATGTCCTTAGGTTAGTTAGGTTTAAGTAGTTCTAAGTTCTAGGGGACTGATGACCTAAGATGTTAAGTCCCATAGTGCTCAAAGCCATTTGAACCATTTTGTACGATCATCTGAATGTTTGCGGGCAAATCGCTTCGGGGAATTCAAAATCGATAGCCTTACTTTCTCGACGTTCTCTGGTGTCTTGGTGGTTCTTGAAGGTCCTGGTTTCTTCTTATGCACACCACCACCATCCATAAACGTAACTACCAACGTAAAAATCGATTTTCTGTGAGGAACACGACTTGCAGGCGCGATATTAATCTGTTTCCTGATGCACACTGGGTTGCGATGATCGAAAGTCTATTGGAAAAGTAAATCGCCGCGGCGAACGTGAGCTCCTCTCTCGTCCACTGCATGATCGTTAATAAACTAACTTTTAAAAGACGTTAGGTTCCGCCCTTTCAAATGCGCTCGGCGCTGCACGACAATGAGTAACGGCTACTATGTGGCGCGCGTTTTAAATGTGGAATTCCCGCACCGCATACTGTATCTTTCATATAGTACTATGAAGAGAACATGGAATGATAGATCTTGGTCTGATGAAGTATTCTGTTTCCACTGAACAATCGCTATTCATTTTCTACTGTAGGGCTGATCTCAACCCAACAGAGTAAGTGAAGTACACGATCTGCTGACTGGAATGAACAGTCTAATGAGTACATATATGGACTGAAACTAAATCGAAGAAAGATGAAGGTAACGAGAAGTAGCACAAATGAAAACAGTGAGAAACTTAGCATCAGGACTGATTATCACGAAGTAGATGAAGTTAATAAATTCTGCTACATTGGCAGCAAAATAACAATGATGGACGGAACAAGGAGGACATCAAAAGGAGACTAGCTCTGGCAAAACGGGGATTCCTGGCCATGAGAAGTCTAATAGTATTAAATGTAGGCTATAATTTGAGGAAGAAATTTCTGAGAATGTCCGTTTGGAGCACAGCATCCTGTGGTAGTGAAACACGGCCTGTGGGTAAACCAGAACAGCAGAGGATCAAAGCATTTGAGATGAGGTGCTACAGACGAACGTTGAAGGGAAGGAATGAGGTTCTAACAGAATCGGAGAGAAAATGTGTATGTGGTAAACAATGACAAGAAGAAGGGCCAGGGTGATAGGTCACCTGTTGAGACATCAGACAGTTGCTTCAAAAGTGGTTCAAATGGCTCTGAACACTATGGGACTTAACTTCTGAGGTCATCAGTCCCCTAGAACTTAGAACTACTTAAACTTTTCAATGCGTTCTGTGCTGTCTTCTGCTGTTTACTGAGTGGAAAATTGAGGACCTGTAACAGGGATTAGATTCGAATGTGACGTTGGATTTAAAAATACCTTAACAACGTGGGAATACAGCTTGTGAACGAAGGTAAATCTTTGACGATCATGGGTACCCAACAGGATAGCAATGTCATCAGCGAATCGTATCGTTGATATCCTTTCACCCTGATTTTTAATTCCACTCCTGAACCTTTCCATCATTGCATCTTCAATGTGTAGATTGAACAGTAGGGGTGAAAGACTACATCCCTGTCTTACACCTCTTTTAGTCGGGAAACCTCGTTTTTGGTCTCCGATTCTCATTATTCCCTCTTGGCTCTTGTACATGTTGTGTATTACCCGTCTCTGCCTATTGTTTACCCCTATTTTTTTCATAATTTCGAACATCTTTAACCATTTCACATTGCCAAAAGCTTTTTTCAGGTTGATTTCTTTTTTAATCTTGCTTCCTTTATCAACCACAACGTCAGAATTGCCTATCCTAGTACCTTTATGTTTCCTAAAGCCAGAATGTAGACAGCAGTACATTGCTTCCCCCTACTTATACCTCCCGAGGAGATCACGAACGTAAAATTAGAGAGATTAGAGCGCGCACGGAGGCTTTCAGACAGTCGTTCTTCCCGCGAACCATACGCGACTGGAACAGGAAAGGGAGGTAATGACAGTGGCACGTAAAGTGCCCTCCGCCACACACCGTTGGGTGGCTTGCGGAGTATAAATGTAGATGTAGATGTAGATGTATGTATATGTATGTATGTAGACAGTAGTACATTACAAAATGGTAAAAAATAATATATCACTTACATTTTGCTTCAACACCTAGTCAACGGCGAATATGAGGCCCTTTTAAAAATTCTACGTGATTCTGAACCCGATCATGAGAAGTGTTCTACTGTAATTCCGTTACACCTGCTGCATCCTGAGAAGCGATGGCCCACAGATTAGCTCGAAAAATCAGGAGAACGTTTTTATGGCAGCACGTTTTTTTTCCAGTTGTTTTCTGTGACGATTATCAAATTACACGTCAGTTTCACGTTGGAGCTACCTGTCAAGTTGATTAATATGACGTTCTGTAAAGCACACTCCTGACAGGCGAGCTGTATACTGCCAGCCCACGTCCGTAGCTTTGTTCACAATAGCACAGGCGCCTCTCTCCCTTCATTCGTCCCCACGTCGAAAATTGGCACTCTACAGAAGCATTCGACATCAGTACAGCACATGTAACGACAGACAATTTTTACTCTGCAGATTGCATTTCAATGGCGTTTTCTGTTTCACACATGTCGGCAAATTTCATGATTTTGCTTTGTGTTTCTTGAGAGGGGTACGCGATGCACACGTCCGTTTCTTCTCATCCCTTCCGTTCTTTTGTCTACTCGTCCTTAAAAAGAGGCATAATTCCACACTTAACAAGCATTTATTGCTCTGACCAATAGTGTCATGGAGCAGCATATGCTAGAAAAGAAAAATTATGTCCACAAGCTGTACTCGGATCATGCCGTGGCACTTAAACAGACGTATCATTTCAGTATCAGTCGTGAGAAAGGTGGAACTTAACAACGGATAACAAGTGTAATTAGTACCACTTGTTGTGAAATCTGAAAACTACTTTAAAACAGGTACACACTTTATTAATAATATTCCATCTTCAGTTAGAATATTTTTCTTTTCTTAATACTGCCCAGTGCGTTTCGAATCTACAATTCCATTTTCTGAGATTTTGTAAACGTAATGGGCGCTAAGTCTGCTTCAATTTTTCACCTAACGCTAACAGATCGATATAGATTTAACGAGACGAGGTTAACGAGAGAATTTAAGTATCGTAAATGATCTGCGTTTGATCACATAATATTCGTCTTCTGCAGTGGTGAAAAACGTCCGTATTTGCAACTATATTGTGAATTATTTTGCATGTTTATGACAATACTACTTGATTCAAATGCCACATATTTAACCTACGTTACAGTGATGTGATGGAGTATTAAATTTCGAATTATTTCCGTTTACATAGATTGACAAAATAAAAAATTATGTAGAGGAGTGAAATTTAATAATTTCGTTTTACATTTTACATCGTTATTAAGATACTAAGTGAAAAAGATACGCATTACAATTTACTGTTTATATTGCTGAGTGTGTAGTTTATGCCTTTTGTTATTGTAGCACGGTTAGTTAGGCACACAAATGAAATGAAACAAACTACTGCAAAGTAATAGTGATTCGACAGTGTGTTATTTCAGCCACAGACAGTTTGTATTTTCCTTAACATTGCATCACGGTGCGCCTTGAAGTAGACGCTCATCCTTTACAAATTATGCTGTACGCTGAGAAAAGATGATACTGTCAGTTTCCAACGTGTCAGCAACTTAGCAATTTGAAACAAAAACCCATGCAAGCGTAGCACATAAATTACAAAAAAATGGTTCAAATGGTTCTGAGCAATATAGGACTTAACATCTGAGGTCATCAGTCCCCTAGAACTTAGAACCACTTAAACCTAACTAACCTAAGGACATCACACACATCCATGTCCGAGGCAGGATTCGAACCTGTGACCGTAGTGATCGATCGGGTCCAGATTGAAGGGCCTAGAACCGCTCGGCCACACCGGCTGGCCATTAAATTACAGGTTCATCATACTGTAACTATGTAATTATAAATTTTTAAGAAACTGAGAAAATAGAATGATCCTGTACATTTTACTTGCAATTGTGGAATCCACCAAGGATATTTCATCACGGTTGTACAATACTCCGTGCGTTTTCTGCTGCTTCCATATCTTCAGTCAATATTTTCAAGAGTGAGGTGTGTAAACGTAATTTTGACAGGAGCGCTAAAATGGCAGGATCGAACGTGTTGACGTATATGAATCGATATTTGCACCGTGGCAAACAACAAGAATGGTGCAAAATAAATAAATAAATCTGGAGATCAAGATCCTGTTCTTTTGCATCTGCTTCCAGTTAAATGGAAGGGACATGAGTTTACTTTCAGGATGTGATACTGTAAGGGGCAGTCAAATAAAAATGAGACAAGTGGAAAAATAAACTATTTACTATTTAAAACGTTATCACCGTAACTTTTTATATACTTATCCAAACATGAGACAAGATGAACAATACCTTCACGTAAAAATGTTTGTGGTACACAGGCGTACAGCTCTTCATCCGAAGGAAATCGACAGTCACGAACATCTTTCCTCAGGGTTCCAAAAACATGGAAATCGCATGGGGAGAGATCAAAACTGTACAGAGGATGTGTAAGGGCTTTCCAGCGGAAGTTCTGCAGCGTAGTCGAAACAACAGGCACGCCAGCTCCTGGAAACTCATGATGACCTTTTTCTGTGATTGCAAGGACCCGATGCTCATTGACTTTATGTAACACGGCGCCAGAACTAGCGCATAGCGGTACGTGGACACGTCGTAAAAACTGAAGCGCGCCATGAAGTAGAAACGCCCAGGAGTGTTAACGGGCGGTATCTGTCTGTTGGAGGATAATGCCCGCCCGCATGTTGCCAAGTTTGTTTCGGATACGTTGCAGAAGATGAGCTGGGACGCCCTTACAGGTTCTCCACACAGTCCCGATCTCTTACCACGTGATTTCCATACTTTGGGAGGCTTGAAGGAAGACATTGTGGCCGCTGATTTGCTTCGGACGGAGAGTTGCACACCTGGCTGCAATCATAGTTCCATAGGCAACTGCAAATATTTTTCCGCTAAGTCATTCACTGTCTTGTCTCACAATGGTATAAAAGTAGAAACGGTTATAGTGATTACATTACTTCTGAAATAATAAGCAGTTTACTTACGTTTGTCCGTCTGTCTCGTTTCCATTTGAGTGCTTCTAATGAAGTACTTAAGTCTGTTAAAGTGTTCCCTGCAGCCCAGCTGTATTAACACGTAGCACTTGGTTCACGAGCGATAGGATTCACGTAGTAAATTACGTGCAAAGCGAAAACCGTTTTAATGGCGAAAGTCGTCAAGAGCCGAAAGCACACAAGTCCTCATAAGTCCGTGGTAAAACAGTGACGGTATGCTGCTAATCTTAAGCCGCGCGACGATCAGCTCCATAGGTCAGCAGCCACTGGCTTGTTAGTGTTCGGCCGCGAGAGGTACAGAGCGCTGAGTAACTAGCGTGTCTATTCGGTGCCGTTTCCAGGCTGGCAGAGTATTACATCTGTCCCCAACAAGCCGTCTAGTCCCATACGCTGTGATACTGAATGGAGCGCAGCATATCTCCCGGTGGTCTACATACATTTTTAGACGGAACTGGTTGTTCCTCTTCATTGCTTTGTCTCATGAAGCGCTGTGTTTTTTACTATCGGTGACTCATTGGTCATCTTTATATTTTCGTTCAGGTACCGAGAACCTCGATGGACACGACTATGTTTATTTATTTGTTGCCTTTTCCCATCCTCATTGCTGCTACCAGTTATGAAATGAGTGAGTGTTTTGGTCGTGCTTATGTGATTAGAGCAGCTGTAGTTCATTGATACCTGTTCAACTTGGGTTTTGTTGCCATCCCAATACTACGCCTGCCATGACCTCAGAAAGGATGGACCATCGTCATCACGATGTATTATTTCTGCCTTTTCCAGAAGCACAAAACATTGCCTGCCCTGAGAGAGGGTGCCAGGGTTTGTTCTCCAGAACCGATCCTCCCCCCGCGCCGAATCTTTGTTTATTTACGTTTATGATCGCCTGCCACTTTAAAGTATGCACACTACACGTAGCATCTCCTTATTGGAGAAAAATTATCGTGCCAGTTTATTCGGTTAGCAGAGATGCGATCGGAACGAAGGTCAGCGTCACATGGGACCCCGCTTTACTGTGTGCATCTCCTTACATCTTTCAAACAAGAAAACCTTACATTAAAGGCTCTTGCATGTGTAATGGATAATAAATTTCGATTAAAATAACTATGTGATCGACATTTCAGTGAGTTTAATAGTAGGCCCATCCGCCAGCCAACGGTAATTCTTTCACGAGTTCTGTGTGTTCGCTGTGTTCTCTCTGTTATGGTCACAGATATGATAAAAAATTAACGGGAGTTTTTCAATGTCGCAGGCTTTATACATCCGATTTTCAGATTTTTTTTCCTTGTTAGTATGCATGTTTCTGATGTATCTTGGTATTTTCAGCTGATTTGAATATTTAGTTTATTGCTCACAGTCAAAAAGGCTATACACGTTTTCAAGCGTTTGGCGAATTTTTATTTTCGAAAAGGATGGATCCAAGAATTTGTACAAGATTTTGTTTGAAAAATGCGCTAAAGTCCAGCGACGCTTATGAAACGTTGATTGTGGCTTTTGGTAAATCTGCTATGAATAAGACAAGAGTGGTATAAACACTTCAACGACGGTCGAGAAGACGTTGAAGACGACGACCGATTTGGACACCCTAGCACATCAATTACTGACGACAATGTGAAAGGAGTAAAGAAAATAGTTCTGGAAGATAGCCTAACCAACATTAGAATGGTTGCTGATGATGTCGACGTATCCTCTGGATAATGCCAAGCAATTTTTCGAATGTTTTAGGCATGAAATGTGCAGCAGCAAAGTTTGTTCTGAAATTGCTGAATTTCGACCAAAACCGACATCGCATGGACATTGCCCAGAAATTGCCAAATAAATTCGACAATGATCCATAACTTCTAAAGAAGGCTATAACACATGTCGGAACGTGGATATACGGATATGACGTGGAAACCAAGGTCTAATCGTCCCAATGGAAAATGCCCGAAAAACCAAGAACGAAAAAAATCCGACAAGTTCGATCACATGTGAAGGTTCTTCTCACAGTTTTCTTATAATGCACTATCCCATTGTAATTTGAGTTCCTGCCTTATGGTCGTATACTCAATAATGAACACTACCTCGAAGTTATGCGCCGTTTGCGTGAAGCAGTCCGAAGAAACCGACGAGAACTGTGGCAAAATCAATTGTAGAAACTGCATCACGATAATGCTACCGCTCATACCTCGATGCTTGTTAGTGATTTTTTCAAATGGTTCAAGTGGCTCTGAGCACTATGGGACTTAACATCTATGGTCATCAGCCCCCTAGAACTTAGAACTAGTTAAAACTAACTAACCTAAGGACAGCACATAACACCCAGTCATCACGAGGCAGAGAAAATCCCTGACCCCGCCGGGAATCGAACCCGGGAACCCGGGCGTGGGAAGCGAGCACGCTACCGCACGACCACGAGATGCGGGCAGTGATTTTTTGGCAGCCACCGTATTCGCCGGACATGCCATCCTCCCCCCCCCTCCCACCCTGAAACTCCCTTCTATAGCCGGCCGGAGTGACCGAGCGGTTCTAGGCGCTACAGTCTGGAACCGCGCGACCGATACGGTCGCAAGTTCGAATCCTGCCTCGGGCATGGATGTGTGTGATGTCCTTGGGTTAGTTAGGCTTAAGTAGCTCTAAGTTCTAGGGGACTGATGACCTCAGAAGTTAAGTCCCATAGTGCTCAGAGCCATTTGAGCTTTCCTTCTATTCCCCAAGGCTGAAGAGAACCATGAAAGGGCGTCGTTTTGCCACCGCTGATGAGGTAAAAACAGAATCACTGAAGAGGCTGAACACCACAATGAAAATTGAGTTCCAAAAGTGCTTCCAAGATTGGAAAACGCGCTGGGGCAAGCTATTGTACCAGAAGGGTATTTATGAATGAATAGAGATTCTTTAAGAAAAACAAAAATTCCCGCTACTTTTTGATCTTACCTCGCAATGTGCAGAGCCTTATCAAGCGTGACCGGCTGCACGCTGACAACACTACATATGCATCTATATCCACTCTCTGCAATACGACTGTGAAGAGCATGGCAGAGGGTGCTTCCCATTGTGCTAAGCATTAGGGCTTCTTGATGCTTCATTCATGTATGAAGCTCGGGAATAATGAATGTTTAAATGCCTCTGTGTGTGCTTTAATGAGTCTAACCTTGTCCTCCGCTCCCCGCGCGATATATACGTAGGGGGTTGTAGCATATTCTTAGATTCATCATTTAATGCAGGTTCTTGAAACTTTGTAAGTTGGCTTTCTATGGAAAGCTTGCGTCTATCTTCAAGAGTCAGTTCAGTTTCATCAGTATCTCTGTGACACTCTCCCAAGGGTCAAGCTAACCCGTGACCATTCGTGCTACCCTTCTCTATTTACGATCAATATCCTCTGTCAGTCCTGATTGGTGCGGGTCCCATACACTTGGGCAATATTCTAGGATACGTCGCTCGAGTAGTTTGTAAGCATTCTCGTGTGTGAGCTGTTTGCATTTCCCTAGTATTCTACCAACAAGCCGAAGTTTGCTACAACTCAGCCTCTGTGATCGTTCGTTTCGTATCCCTACAGTTGATTTTACACTCATAGGATTTAGGGTACTAGATTCTCCGTTTTGTGAAGCATACAGTTTTACATTTTTGAACGTTTAAAGGAAGTTGCCATCTTATTAAACCTGAAATCTTATTAAACCTGAAATCTCTATCATGAACTTATTTTATTCGAGCTATATCTGAGCAGATACAGTTCCAGTTCATTACCAAGAACAGAGGATCAAACAAAATCTGAATCTGTGACCTGAGGCTTACCAGCTTACATGCTGCTCCAATGGTTCTCGACTCTACTGATGGATCCAATCGTCAAAGGTCCACGATATTTCGTCCATCAGATCTGGCAATATACTCGAGAGCCCTGGAAGCAGTATTGGAATCAATCGCATTGGTAAAACGTTCATGCTGTGATTCCCAGCCTTTTTTGGTTCGCGCCGTCATTAATATTTTACGGCAGAGTTTTTCAAAATGGTTCAAATGGCTCTGAGCACTATGGGACTTAACATCTGTGGTCATCAGTCCCCTAGAACTTAGAACTACTTAAACCTAACTAACCTAAGGACATCACACACATCCATGCCCGAGGCAGGATTTGAACCTGCGACCGTAGCAGTCGCGCAGTTCCGGACTGAGCGCCTAGAACCGCGAGACCACCGCGGCCGGTCAGAGTTTTTCCACAGGTGGTCGCTCATGTCGGCACCAACGATGTGTGTCGCTATGGATCGGAGGAAATCCTCTCTGGCTTCTGGCGGCCATCTGATTGGTAAAGACTGCCAGTCTCGCTAGCGGGATGAAAGCAGAGCTCACCATCTGCAGCATCGTCGACAGGACTGACTGCGGCCCTTTGGTACAGAGCCGAGTGGAGGGTCTGAATCAGAGGCTGAGACGGTTCTGCGACCGTGTGGGCTGCAGATTCCTCAACTTGCGCCATAGGGTGGTGGGGTTTCGGGTTCCGCTACACACAGCAGGCGGCTACACGGGTAGCAGGGGTTGTGTGGCGTGGACTGAGCGGTTTTTTAAGTTAGATGGCCTCAGGCAAGTACAGAAAGGGCAACAGCCTCAAAGGATTCGGGGCAAAGTCAGGACATGCGGGGACCAAGTAGCAATCGGTATTGTAATTGTGAACTGTCGAAGCTGCGTTGGTAAAGTACCGGAACTTCAAGCGATGATAGAAAGCACCGAAGCTGAAATCGTTATACGTACGGAAAGCTGGCTGAAGCCAGAGATAAATTCTGCCGAAATTTTTACAAACGCACAGACGGTGTTTAGAAAGGATAGATTGCATGCAACCGGTGGTGGCGTGTCTGTCGCTGTTAGTAGTAGTTTATCCCTTAGTAAAATAGAAGTGGATACTTCCTGTGAATTATTATGGGTGGAGGTTATACTCAACAACCGAGCTAGGTTAATAATTGGCGCCTTTTACAGACCTCCCGACTCATAAGCATTAGTGGCAGAACAACTGAGAGAAAATATGGAATACGTTTCACATAAATTTCCTCAGCATGTTATAGTCTTAGGTAGATATTTCAATTTACCAGCATCGAGTGACATTATACTGAGTGCACTATCCGAAAATTACCTCGAGCAATTAAACAGAGAACCGACTCGTGGAGATAACATCTTGGACCTGCTGATAACAAACAGACCCGAACTTTTCGACTCCGTAAGCGCAGGACAGGGAATCAATGATCATAAGGCCGTTGCAGCATCCCTGAATATGGAAGTAAACAGGAATATAAAAAAAGGGAGGATGGTTTATCTCTTTAGCAAGAGTAATAGAAGGCAGATTTCAGACTACCTAACAGATCAAAACGAAAATTTCTGTTCCGACACTGACAATGTTGAGTGTTTATGGAAAAAGTTTAAGGCAATCGTAAAATGCGTTTTAGACAGGTACGTGCAGAGTAAAACTGTGAGGGACGGGTAAAAACCACCGTGGTTCAACAACAAAGTTAGGAAACTACTGCGAAAGCAAAGAGAGTTTCACTGCAAATTTAAACGCAGCCAAAACCTCTCAGACAAACAGAAGCTAAACGATGTCAAAGTCAGCGTAAGGAGGGCTATGCGTGAAGCGTTCAGTGAATTCTAAAGTAAAACTCTATGTACCGACTTGACAGAAAATCCTAGGAAGTTCTGGTCTTACGTTAAATCAGTAAGTGGATCGAAACAGCGTATCCAGACACTCTGGGATGATAATGGCATTGAAACAGAGGATGACACGCGTAAAGCTGAAATACTAAACACCTTTTTCCAAAGCAGTTTCACAGAGGAATACCGCAATGCAGTTCCTTCCCTAAATCCTCGCACAAACGAAAAAATGGCTGACATCGAAATAAGTGTCCAAGGATTAGAAAAGCAACTGAAATCACTCAACAGAGGAAATTCCACTGGACCTGATGGGATACCAATTCGATTCTACACAGAGTACGCGAAAGAACTTGTCCCCCTTCTAACAGCCGTGTACTGCAAGTCTCTAGAGGAACGGAAGGTTCCAAATGATTGGAAAAGAGCACAGATAGTTCCAGTTATCAAGAAGGGTCGTGGAGCAGATGCGCAAAACTACTGGCCTATATCTCTGACATCTATCTGTTGTAGAATTTTAGAACATGTTTTTTGCTCGCGTATCATGTCATTTCTGGAAACCCAGAATCTGCTCTATAGGAATCAACATGGATTCCGGAAACAGCGATCGTGTGAGACCCAACTCGCTTTTTTTGTTCATGAGATCCAGAAAATATTAGATACAGGCTCCCAGGTAGATGCCATTTTCCTTGACTTCCGGAAGGCGTTCGATACAGTTCCGCACTGTCGCCTGATAAACAAAGTAAGAGCCTGCGGAATATCAGACCAGCTGTGTGGCTGGATTGAAGAGTTTTTATCAAACAGAACACAGCATGTCGTTCTCAATGGAGAGACGTCTATAGACGTTAAAGTAACCTCTGGCGTGCCACAGGGGAGTGTTATGGGACCATTGCTTTTCACAATATATATAAATGACCTAGTAGATAGTGTCGGAAGTTCCATGCGGCTTTTCGCGGATGATGCTGTAGTATACAGAGAAGTTGCAGCATTAGAAAATTGCAGCGAAATGCAGGAAGATCTGCAGCGGATAGGCACTTGGTGCAGGGAGTGGCAACTGACCCTTAACATAGACAAATGTAATGTATTGCGAATACATGGAAAGAAGGATCCTTTATTGTATGATTATATGATAGCGGAACAAACACTGGTAGCAGTTACTTCTGTAAAATATCTGGGAATATGTGTACGGAACGATTTGAAGTGGAATTATCATATAAAATTAAATGTTGGTAAGGCGGGTGCCAGCTTGAGATTCATTGGGAGAGTCCTTAGAAAGTGTAGTCCATCAACAAAGGAGGTGGCTTTCAAAACACTCGTTCGACCTATACTTGAGTATTGCTCGTCAGTGTGGGATCCGTACCAGGTCGGGATGACTTGCGGAGTATAAATGTAAATGTAGATGTAGATGTAGTCTAAGTCATAACGTTCTCTGCCAATAACATGACAAATACCAACAATACACAATCACCTGTGACGTATTCACGGTGCTAAAACATTTAGGTTCGCCAAATTTTGCCATAAAAATGCCGAGTTTGAGAATATAGTAGTCAGTAAGTTAGCATTTTCGTTCAGCGATGTTTTATGGGTATTCACATTGATGATAATGGACAACTTTCGAAATTAGGTCGAAATACATTCGCTGAATGCGAAAAAATTGGAGTAAGCTGTATTAGGCAGAGATGTTCTGCCTGTTAGTGATGTACGAAAATTTGTGCCGGACCGGAACTCGAACCTGGGTCTCCCGCTTATCGTACGGATAAGGCAACAGCTCGCGATAAGCGGGAGATTCATACTTAATACAGATGATGCCAAGTTGTTCGTATTCAGCGAATTTCTTTCGATTTTACTGAATAATCTTCAAGGCAACTCCTGGCTTGGGCAAAGACTATTCGTTGCACAAAAAAAAGTAATTAGGTTTATGTGTGGTTTTCACACACGTATATCTTCCATGCATCTATTTAAGTAGCTGGGAATATTAACCACAGCCTCACAGTATATTTATTCACCTATGAAATTCGTTATTAACAGTTTAAATTTGAGAGTAATAGAGAGATTTACAAAGACAGCATTAAAAAGAAAAATAAACTGCATTCCCCTTTAAAGAATCTAGCTTTGGCACAGAAAGAAGGGAAACGTATGCAGCTATTAAACTCTCTGGCAATCTAGTCACGGAAATAAAATGTCTGACTCATAGCAGAAATGTCTGAAATAAGTAGTAATTTTTTACATAATAAAGCCCAAAAGCCATATAAATATTCTTCCGCCCAATAGGTGTGTGTGTGTGTGTGTGTGTGTGTGTGTGTGTGTGTGTGAAATGATCCAAAATTAGTTACATGTTCCTCAGATCATTAACGATTGTTTTATCGAAGTGATGTGGAACGAGTCAGTTAACATGATATGTATTGGTGATTAGTGTTAAGATTAATGAACGTTGTTTTTTAGTCCTACTCATGTAACTATACTTTTTCTACAAGCTACCAGTTTTAAATAGAAATTCGTCCATGGAATAAGAGCTGCCCAGTAGAAATGATTTTGCTGCACGTCATACATTTTATGTTTTTCGGGAAGTAATCGAAAATTTTTGTTTCTGCAGAGTGAATTCCTTTCTGAGTCACTGGCAGCTTTAACAGAGGGTAATAAAGGTCAGTTTGCGTCAAATGTTGTAGGTATGGACGTCACTATTCTTCACAAATTGCAGTGGTATTTCGTTAGGGAATATACAGGTCGATTCAGGAGGCCGCGTATAAGCACGACATTGCAGTGCCTGTGTAGTGAAGAAGTAAGATTACTTCTTCAAACACAGGCACTGCAAAGTCGTGCTTGGTACTTCTTCACATGTGTGCATGCCCAAAGGAACACTGCATCGTATTTCTTCAAGTGCGTGCATGTCTGAAGGAACATTGCACCTTACTTCTTCACAGCACAGGCACTCCAATCTGCTACGGTCGCAGGTTCGAATCCTGCCTCGGGCATGGGTGTGTGTGAAGTCCTTAGGTTAGTTAGGTTTAAGTAGTTCTAAGTTCTAGGGGACTTATGACCTAAGATGTTGAGTCCCATAGTGCTCAGAGCCATTTGAACCATTTGAACAGGCACTTCAATGCTGTATTTAGAGGCTGATATCGGGCCTGGCTCTTGCAAATAAAATGTTTCCCCTGTATGCGAATAACATTAACGGGGTGCATGATTACAGGTATGACATAGGACGACGATATACGTAAGTTTGGGTCTGGCTGTGGGTGGTGCTTGGATAGCCAAGGCGAAGGCGACCGCTACCGATAAGTGGGAAATCTAGGTTCGAGCCCCAGTGTGGCACAAATTTTCAGTGTCGTTCGTCAGTTGCACGGCTGATGGTTGCCTATATTCGCGACGGGGAATACTTTTCATGTATTTCATAGTGGATGTAGTTGCCGCAGTGCCCGTTTCTTTGGATACGCATTCATGTCGGAAGCAACATTGCATCGTAATCCAGAATAACACAGGCACTGCAATATTGTACTGTATTGTGTCTTCTAATGAATTGTCTGTGCGACTGGTCCCGGCGGAGGTTCGATTCCTCCCTTGGGCATGGATGTGTGTGTTTCTCCTTAGGATAATTTAGGTTAAGTAGTGCGTAAGCTTAGGGACTGATGGCCTCAGCAGTTAAGTCCCATAAGATTTCACACACATTTGAACATTTTTCTAATGAATTGCGCAGCCAACTTCCCGACGTTGGGCGGAAGTAAACACGAAAATGTCAACACCACACAGATATTCACTGAAGTTTTAGATCGCGGAAGACACGAATGGAATGAGAACTAACATAAGACGATATTTGTAACAACAATAGTAAAGACACTATCTAGAAATAACGGAAAAGCACTGTAATGTATCCACAACAACACTTAGCATTCCGCACTGACTGTGCTTATCTCAGAGTACTTAGAGCATGCTACTGGCCGCCACGATTGTCAACCTTCGAGCTGTGTCCGGGCTCGGTAATGCAGAAATGACTACTAGATGACATGAGAGGCGGACCCGTCAATATAAAAAGATGTGGGGAGAATTGTGTTGTCAGCAGAGAAACTGTAACAGCAGACTGGCTTCAAATGTGGACTACCCATTGTTTATCAACTGAGAAAAAACGGTTCAAATGGCTCTAACCACTATGGGACTTAACATCTGAGGTCATCAGTCTCCTAGACTTAGAACTGCTTAAACCTAACTAACCTAAGGACATCACACAAATCCATGCCCGAGGGAGGATTCGAAGCTGCGACCGTAGCAGCAGCGCGGTTCCGGATTGAAGCGCCTAGAACCGCTCGTCCACAGCGGCCGGCTTATCACCTGAGACGTTTCAAGCTTTCTAAAGCCGCCTTTGTCGTCGATGATGTGTCTGTGACCAGGAGTCCAGCTGGTCCTATGGTTGTGCGTAGAGAGTTAAAAAGGATGGGGTAAAATAGTAGAGCAGCTATTGATAGTCACACGTTTCTGTAATCAGTGTTAAGTGACGCTTGATGTGGTGCAAGGAGCAACGACACTGGACAGTGGCTGACTGGAAAAAAATGATGTGGAGTGAAGAATCATGCTGTATCCTGGGGTATTCCGATGGAAGGGCTTGGGTCCGGCGAATGCTTGGAGACTGTTAACTGCCATCATGCGTAGTGAAATCAGTGAAGTAAGGAGGAGGTGGTATTGCGAAATAGGGTTAATTTTCGTGTTTAGGGTTTGTTCCCCTTTTTGCGCTTAATAAAACAGTATATGAACACATTTTAGAGTATTGTGTAATGTTACAGTAGAGGAACTGTTCGGAGACGTTAACTGCTTGTATCAACATGACAATACACCAAGCCGTAAGACAGCATCCGTGAGGCAATGGTCTGTGGACAATAACGTTTCTGAAATGGAGTGGTCTGTCCAGAGTCCCGGCCTGATACCAATGGAACACCTCTGGATGAGTTAGAACGTTTAATATCACTACCATCTCTGGTTTTGCCTCTTAAGGAAACGAACATTCAGACAAACCATTGAAAGTGTCCCCAGTAGAAATGAAGCTGTCATTGAGACAAAAGTTGGACACACCCCATTCTGATGTCCACCGATAGGTGACCGTATACTTTCGATCAGATAGTGTAATCCCTTTATAACAGACAAGGCAAGGTAGAAGGAAGGCGACAATGTAACATCTCCAATACGCAATCTGGTGTTCTAACCAACCTTCCAGTCATGGGCTACATTAAAATAAAAATAATCAATGAAAATCTCTCAAGCAGCTCGCTCGGACCCGGGTCTCGTCAACAATTTAATTTGTTATTGCAACATTATTTTCCCGTTCAAAAATTTGTTGGCCGATAGTGTGGACTTGTAGCTGTATGTGGCAGTGTAAAATAATAAAGACGATGACTTGCTCCTCTTATATGGGAAAGAGCGGACAACCTTGCTGAAATTGCCCATCTACACTCCTGGAAACTGAAATAAGAACACCGTGAATTCATTGTCCCAGGAAGGGGAAACTTTATTGACACATTCCTGGGGTCAGATACATCACATGATCACACTAACAGAACCACAGGCACATAGACACAGGCAACAGAGCATGCACAATGTCGGCACTAGTACAGTGTATATCCACCTTTCGCAGCAATGCAGGCTGCTATTCTCCCATGGAGACGATCGTAGAGATGCTGGATGTAGTCCTGTGGAACGGCTTGCCATGCCATTTCCACCTGGCGCCTCAGTTGGACCAGCGTTCGTGCTGGACGTGCAGACCGCTTGAGACGACGCTTCATCCAGTCCCAAACATACTCAATGGGGGACAGATCCGGAGATCTTGCTGGCCAGGGTAGTTGACTTACACCTTCTAGAGCACGTTGGGTGGCACGGGATACATGCGGACGTGCATTGTCCTGTTGGAACAGCAAGTTCCCTTGCCGGTCTAGGAATGGTAGAACGATGGATTCGATGATGGTTTGGATGTACCGTGCACTATTCAGTGTCCCCTCGACGATCACCAGTGGTGTACGGCCAGTGTAGGAGATCGCTCCCCACACCATGATGCCGGGTGTTGGCCCTGTGTGCCTCGGTCGTATGCAGTCCTGATTGTGGCGCTCACCTGCACGGCGCCAAACACGCATACGACCATCATTGGCACCAAGGCAGAAGCGACTCTCATCGCTGAAGACGACACGTCTCCATTCGTCCCTCCATTCACGCCTGTCGCGACACCACTGGAGGCGGGCTGCACGATGTTGGGGCGTGAGCGGAAGACGGCCTAACGGTGTGCGGGACCGTAGCCCAGCTTCATGGAGACGGTTGCGAATGGTCCTCGCCGATACCCCAGGAGCAACAGTGTCCCTAATTTGCTGGGAAGTGGCGGTGCGGTCCCCTACGGCACTGCGTAGGATCCTACGGTCTTGGCGTGCATCCGTGCGCCGCTGCGGTCCGGTCCCAGGTCGACGGGCACGTGCACCTTCCGCCGACCACTGGCGACAACATCGATGTACTGTGGAGACCTCACGCCCCACGTGTTGAGCAATTCGGCGGTACGTCCACCCGGCCTCCCGCATGCCCACTATACGCCCTCGCTCAAAGTCCGTCAACTGCACATACGGTTCACGTCCACGCTGTCGCGGCATGCTACCAGTGTTAAAGACTGCGATGGAGCTCCGTATGCCACGGCAAACTGGCTGACACTGACGGCGGCGGTGCACAAATGCTGCGCAGCTAGCGCCATTCGACGGCAAACACCGCGGTTCCTGGTGTGTCCGCTGTGCCGTGCGTGTGATCATTGCTTGTACAGCCCTCTCGCAGTGTCCGGAGCAAGTATGGTGGGTCTGACACACCGGTGTCAATGTGTTCTTTTTTCCATTTCCAGGAGTGTATTAAATCCGCTCCTTACTTACCAACCGTCAAGAAATGACACTGTAACATGCATTCTCTATCTTATTTAGTTGGACGCAAACAGCCTGGAAGGCATTAGTGTCGGACAGGTGTTCGCACAGAGGAAGGGCTAGTAAAGTACTCGACATGATGGTAGCAGTCTTCTGCTCTCGAGTGGCCAGCCACTCACTGACATATTGACCCTTCATTTCTTGGCACTCGTTACAACGATGTTAATTGCTCCCTGCTGTAGGATTTGGCTCCCCCAGCCTCAACATCACCGCGGCTTAATTGTCGGGCACTGCGCGAGACCTCACGGCTCATCACGGGCGCTACATCCCGTGTGCTTGCTGATTTATCCGCCCAAATTATACGCCGGCAGTAACGCATCACAGCGTAATGGGCGACAGGCCGCAGATCAACACTGGCCCCCACCCCTTCGCTGATACAAACGCATCAAGTGGCAGACTTTCCGGCGCGGTGTGCCGATGCTGCGGTAACGACCACCGGAGATGGCCGGTAATAGGCCACCGCTTGGACACGCCTGCCATCTGTCGCCGGAAGCGGCAGCTGGCGCCGGGGACTTGCGACTACGGATTGAGCACGAAACAAATTATTCTACCTCTGTTAGTTCACGTGTGGTAAGCCTGATGTTTTAATTGTCACCTCGTTTTTTTGTTTTTGTTTTTATTTATTTATTTATTTACTTTTTTTTAGCTACATGACTGCAGACTTGTTACACATCGGTATCTTCGCGCCACACTGCCTTAGTACTCCGCCAGAGCCCATGATAAGTTTCAATCCGGCTCGCGAAAGAAATTCTTGGGACAGAGACTGTTATAGAAACAACCCATGCCTATGCGATCAGTCATCGCAGGTACTTTTGGACATGTTTGCTAATGTGATTGTGGGTATTAACACACTAAATTTCGAACACTCGAATAAGCTACCTGTAGTTAAAAATCGCAAAGTTACTCCTAATTAATATTAGAAAGGAAAACACTTCCTGATGTTCTGTAGCCGGCCGGTGTGGCCGAGCGGTTCTTAGGCGCTTCAGTCTGGAACCGCGCGACCGCTAAGGTCGCACGTTCGAATCCTGCCTCCGGCATGGATGTGTGTGATGTCCTTAGGTTAGTTAGATTTAAGTAGTTCTAAGTTCCAGGGGACTGATGACCTCAGAAGTTATGTCCCATAGTGCTCAGAGCCATTTGAACCATTTTTGATGTTCTGTGAAATTACATTCATTTATTCACAAAACGGCTTTTGGCTTCTCAGGTGACTTTGGGTGACAGTTGGATACATTACTACAGTATTTAAACTCACAACATAAGAAAATTCAATTTACAATAGAGATGGGAGGCTCTTCTATACATTTCTTGGACGGTAATATAGATACTAGTACAAGAAAACACAAATTTAGCACTTACAGAAAAACCACAGCTACTGATACAGTAATCCCTGCAAGTTCCCAGTATCCACACAGTCACAAATATGCAGCTTTTCAGTCAATGGTGCATCGCCTCATATCTGTTCCATTATCCAAATCAGCCTTTCAAACAGAACTACAAACGGTCGAACAAACTGCCTCCAGCAGTGGCTATTGCACTGCTGTGATGGATAATATTCTGCGGAAAAAATAAATTAAATAACACCACTTCAGTACACTGAACAACAGCTACTCAATAGTTCCAAAGCCTGATGCAAAATACCATATTTCAGAAACATTTCAGACACTCTTTCAAAAACGTTAAATCTCGCAACTAAAACTTCAATTTTATAATATCAGTAACACATCAAAATTTTTATTCAGTGTTAACGACAAACTGCAACACTTGACATAGAGTGGTGTATATAAAATCACTTGCAAGCAGTGTGTAAAGGTGTGTATTGGACAGGCAGCAGACTGTAGAACTTAGGCTACGTGAATATCAGAGATGCTGGCTATTAACGAAGAAAGATTCGACCTTTGCTGATCATCTTTTAGCAGAAAACCATTCGTATAATGCAGAACGTGAAGTTTTACGTTCTGTCAAAAAGCAAGCAGAAAGATGACCTTACTGCAAATGCTGAAAATCAACAAACACATGGCACAGAATGCCTGCCAAATATTAAACAATCAGCTTCAATTTCCTTTTTCTCCTTTGTTAAATTAAATTTTTGTTACAAATACTAAATTCAAACTGTAACTTCATTTTATTTCTCATCATTTGTTTTATGTATCTCTACATAAAAACTTCGTTTACCACCCCTTTTTTTACTTAATCTAATTATTGTAATATTTTCCTACGTAAACTGTCACTTCTGTATCTTCCGTCCGAATAATACCTGTGTACATCGCACATCATTTTCATCTGTGTTTGCGACATTCAGTTTTCACCTGAAAATGACCTGAGAAGCCAAAAACCGGTCCCTGAACACATAAATATAATTTTGAGAACATTAGGAAGTGTTTTCCTTTTCAACATTATTAACATGTTCTGTCAAGCAATGACGAAAAATTCAGTTCATATTACCCCCAATTCATTGTTGAGTGGAATGGCCTACCTCATTTCCATCTTTTGTTTTTCTATCACTTCTCGTATTAACATTAATAGATAGTTTTTATTCGTTGTCATAGTATTAGAACACTGCAACTGTTGAAACTGGAGGTAATTTATAACGAATTAGCTGCGACTAGTTGCTTTTATAGAAGCACACGTTTCCAAGATGACACTGCAAGATGCCGGCCATCTGTAATGCTATATTTCACGTTGTATATCCATCAAGAAAAGAACGATAAATTCAATAGTATGGTGCAAGATTGTCTTTAGTGCCATAAAACATCTTTTCTCGTCGCAATATTGAGAGTTTTATAGCCAAATATCGTGTTTGGTAAACAGTCAACTTGTTGACATCTGACCGTCTAATTGTTATCGTTAATGCGAAAAGTCAGCTTTGCATGAAAATAGCAAAGACAACTGAACTTCATTAAAAAACGTAGAATGCAAGCTTCAGTGACGTATGTAGCAATTTCAACACAATGGCGTGGTGATAGCGCGCCATCGTTGCTTTGCCAGACCAACCGCATTCCAACCAATGTAACAGGCTGAACAATACATAAGAGTTTATATTAGTTGAATGCGGTTTTACATCCAACTCTACTAAATAAAACAATGCGTTTTAAGCACTTCGTTATTATTATTCATAAAATTACGCTAGCAAAATATGAGGACCTTGCGTGTGGAAGCTAGAGGAAGAGAAAGACAATAGTCTTTTTAAGACAAGAGAGAAACGAAATTCTGATCGATAGTAGAATACGCATTAGATGTAAAACTTCGACAGATATTAAATACTTGACAAGCACCCGGTTTACATGGGGCCCCCACAACCGGATTTCGTAAACCGATTTCCCAATACCGCTTCTGGGTGGTCGTGTAGACACTTCAAAATCGATGTATGAAGATAGTAACTGTTCTCGAAAGAACAGATACCATTGATGACCGTGCAGCTTCTCTGAACAGCTGCCGACAAGTGGTGTTGATACACTTCGGTGGCTCAGATGGACAGAGCGTCTGCCATGTAAGCAGGAGATCCCAGGTTCGAGTCCCGGTCGGGGCACACATTTTCAGCTGTCCCCATCGAAGTATATCAACAACATCTGTCGGCAGCTGAGGGTTTCAATTAATTATGATTTACTTCGAAATCTATTCTGAAAATCCGCTTCTGGTTGCCGGTTTCCCAATTCTGCAATCGATTTTCGCTCCCACGTAAACGCAACCAGTTTTGAAACGTGCTTGAGCTTTCAGGTTTCGTGTTGTTTTTACAAATTTTCGGCTAATATGGACAGAGTGCCATTTTGTACGGTGAAGGCTGGCTCTGAGCACTATGGGACTTAATATTTGAGGTCATCAGTTCCCGTAGAACTTAGAACTACTTAAACCTAACTAACCTAAGGACACCACACACATCCATGCCCGAGGCAGGATTCGAACCTGCGACCGTAGCGGTCGCGCGGTTCCAGACTGAAGCGCCTAGAACCGCTCGGCCACAACGGCCGGTGTACAGTGAAGGATAAGCAGAAATATTAGACGGAAGCTGTTTACTCCTATTCTAATTGAAGCTAAATAGCGATTGTGCTCACTAAATCACAAACTGTAACACCTGTTTTCCAGGCGCCATATTTAACTGCACTAGCAAATCAGCTTCAGGCCATCACATGTAAACGTGACAGCCAAGAGCGGTTTCCGAAATTCGGTTTCGTGCTCCGGAAGATGTGTCGTAGTGATTGTGTCATAACGATGCGCTACACATTCCGTCTTCAGATGTTTACATTTATTTAAATGTCGTGAACGAAGTTTCTTTATTAATGGCGTTGCAAAATTTTGCAACGGAAGTTTTTAAGACAGCTGTCGTAAATTGTCGCAAGTGAAGAAACGACACGTTAATAAGTATAAACATCTATAGATGGGGTGAACGTAAATTGAACTTACTCTCGAAACAGAAAGTTTGTTGAGGCATAATTTTCTAGCGCGGCGTGTCAGGAAAATGGCACCATTCGTGGCAGTGTGTCCATGACGTTAACGTTTCGCTTTTAAGCACTAGGAGCGTTGCTGTCGCGTCAAGTGACGAGGTGGTCTCCGAGCGTAATGCCGGCCCCGGTGGTCTCGCGGTTCTAGGCGCGCACTCCGGAGCCGTGCTACTGCTACGGTCGCAGGTTCGAATCCTGCCTCGGGCATGGATGTGTGTGATGTCGTTAGGTTAGTTAGGTTTAAGTAGTTCTAAGTTCTAGGGGACTAATGACCATTTTTTCCGAGCGTAATGAAGTATGTGAATCAGACTGCCTTTATACACTAAGGCGACAAAAGTCATAGGATACCTCCTAATACTGTGTTGGGCCTCCTTTTGCCCCGTGTAGTGCAGCAACTCTGCTACGGCGTGAAGCCAAGCGCCAGCACGCCAGTCGGGAACGATAGATAAGAGATGACTGTGAGGAGAGATCAGCCAATTGCACACTGACCGGACCTCCCTCCAGGACGAGAACGCGACAGCAACGGCCGCTATGTGGAGAGGACATAAGCGCCGCGACCGACTGGCGACGCCCCAGTTCAATAGTAACTTCAAGATTAGCGAGTTCTTTAGCAGCATCGACACTGGTTACTATGGTTGCAATCTCTATGTAGCACAGACTTGGAATTTTTTATACTGAAGAAGATTGCTTATTTTGTATGTCGCCCTTGGCTTGCGACACTTCTGTGTAATTGTCAAAGTTAACTATTATCACTTAATTTTTGTAATAGAACTCATTAATACGATTTGTTGGAATGTTTGTCTGGCGAACCCAGTAAGCGGGTTTGCTAGACACCACGAGGACGAGCAAGGAAACATGATAAACGCGACGTAGCATACATTCAAAAAGTCGTTGGAAGTCTCTTGGAGAAATATGGAGCCATGCTTCATCTCTAGCTGTTCTTAACCCTTTCTGCGTCTGCGATTCCAAATGACATCATTAAGTATTCCTGGTTTTTTTGAGCTTCCCAATGCTTCGATGATACTGTTTGGCATTGCTTCACGTAGTTCCAAGTTTGGCCAACAGATCACAGTGGCGTTTGCTTTCATGACCCGCCGTTTGAAGTGCAGAACAGAGAAGTGTCGTGAGTTGTGCTACTGCATTTTTGAGTGAACAATAACTGCTGTGTTTAGTTTTGTTCTGTGTATACTGAAATTCTTGGTTCTGGAACCAACTTTACGTAGTTCCTCAAGGACAAAGGAAAGAAATACGGTATGTTTACAATACAGTTATGTACGCATTTTTTGAGTAATTATTACGTAATTTCTAATGATGCCATTTGGAATCATTATTTTATTTATTAACCAATAGCTTCAAAAGAACTTTTGCAATGGGTATGGCATATGTACAACATATACAGTAAATATTCATCACAAAAAAAAATTTCCCCAATTTTTTTCTAAATGTGACGCACAAAGGGTTAATTGCGAAAGTGTTGCCGGTGCAGGATTTTGTGCACGGTCTGACCTCTCGATTATGTTCCTTAAATGTTCTGTGTGTGATTCGGTGTGTGATCAAATCAGACGCTAGAATTGTCTACCAAACCAATCGCAAACAGTTGTGGCCCGATGATACGCCTCATTGTCAATCACAAATATTCCGTCGTTGTTTGTGGTGATGAAGTCCGTTAATGGCTACCAATAGTCTTCAACAATTTCCAGTCAACAGTCGCTTCAGTTGGATCGGAGAATCCAGTCCACTTCATGTAAACACAGTCCACTCCATTACGCAGCCACCACTATCTTGCATAGTGCCTTGTCGAGAAGTTGGGTCCATGGCTTCATAGGGTCACCGCCACATACTCACCTACCATAGACGGAATCATCTGACCAGATGGCGGGTACCCAGTCGTCTAGGGTCCAGCCGATATGATCACGAGCCCAGGAGAGGTGCTGCAGGCGATGTCGTGCTGTTAGCGAAGGCACTCGCGTCCGTCGTTTGCTGCCACACCCCATAAACGCCAAATTTCGCCGCACTGTCGTAGCAGAAACGTTTTTCGTACGTCCCACATCGATTTCTAAGGTTATTTCACGTAGTGTTGCTTGTCTGTCGGCACTGACAACTCTACGTAAACGCCGCTGCTCTCGGTCGTTAAGGCCGTACGCCACTGCTTTGTCCGTAGTGAAGGGTGATGCCTGAAACTTGGTATCCTTGTCATGTTCTTCATGTTGTGGATATCGGAATATTGGATTCCCTAACGCTTTCAAAAACGGAGTGTCCCATGCGTCTAGCTCCAGCTACCCATTCCGCGTTCAGTGTCTGTTAAATCCCGTCGTGTGGCCAAATGACGTCAGAAACCTTTTGCGTATTAATCACCTGAGTACAAGTAACAGCCTCGCCAATGCACTGCCATTTTATACCGTGTGTACATGATACTACCGCCATATATATATATATATATATATATATATATTTGTGTGTGTGTGTGTGTGTGTGTGTGCATTCGCTACCCCCTGACTTATGTCACCTCAGTGTAGGGTACGATGCAGTAACCCGCTTTCTGCACTTGAAGCGGAAAAACGCTGCTACAATCCACGCTGAGTTGAAGGTAGCGTAGGAGCAGCAACACACCATCACATGATGCATTGGTTGGGGCTCCAGACGCACCCGGCTGGTCAAAGAAGTCTGAAAGAAGAAAATTGTTCACAATTGCTGAAAAATACGAAGACCCTACAATAGTAGGGCAAGACGGTACCGAGCGCTTTTTGAGATTGCCATGGCGTGGTGCTAACACATTGGTCTCGTAATGGGCAAACCGTCAGAGCACCATACAACCGAAATCTCTTGACCAGGTAACTGGAGGCTGTCGAAGCTCGAGGGAAACTGTCCAGGTCGATAGTGTTTACCACGATAATGCTCCACTTCTTTCTATGTGGGAAATAGTCATGAATACAGCTTCTTTGGGTTATTCGATTTTAACTCCCGTATTCTCCGGACTTGAGACGCAGTGACTGCTTCGTCTTTCACATTTTAATGCCATTCATTTCCAAAACCACGACGAGGTGATCTTAGTGATGGCAAATTACACATCTTTGGGGGGAAAAAAATGCTATACTGAGCTGTGAAAATGTGGAAAGCATTGATGTCACCGAGGCTCACTGTCGCAGCTTTATTTGCTGTATTTAATCAGAGCTCAGTGATGGAGCAAGATATAAGTTTTATTAACTGTTTTGATAAATGACGACGGTCATTGTCTACGTAAAAAGAATTTTTTACTTTGACGCTTAACGCTATTCACGTCACCGCAGTATTTTACATGCGTGGATAATGCGGGGTATATAAATTTGTTTTATGAAATTTGTTTCATGACTGTGGCTTCTCTTAAATATTTGTAATTGCGTTATACACTCCTGGAAACGGAAAAAAGAACACATTGACACCGGTGTGTCAGACCCACCATACTTGCTCCGGACACTGCGAGAGGGCTGTACAAGCAACGATCACACGCACGGCACAGCGGACACACCAGGAACCGCGATGTTGGCCGTCGAATGGCGCTAGCTGCGCAGCATTTCTGCACCGCCGCCGTCAGTGTCAGCCAGTTTGCCGTGGCATACGGAGCTCCATCGCAGTCTTTAACACTGGTAGCATGCCACGACAGCGTGGACGTGAACCGTATGTGCAGTTGACGGACTTTGAGCGAGGGCGTATAGTGGGCATGCGGGAGGCCGGGTGGACGTACCGCCGAATTGCTCAACACGTGGGGCGTGAGGTCTCCACAAAATCAAAATCAAATGGCTCTGAGCACTATGGGACTTAACTACTGTGGTCATCAGTCCCCTAGAACTTAGAACTACTTAAACCTAACTAACCTAAGGACATCACACACATCCATGCCCGAGGCAGGATTCGAACCTGCGACCGTAGCAGTCGCGCGGTTCCGGACTGCGCGCCTAGAACCGCTAGACCACCGCGGCCGGCGAGAGGTCTCCACAGTACATCGATGTTGTCGCCAGTGGTCGGCGGAAGGTGCACGTGCCCGTCGACCTGGGACCGGACCGCAGCGACGCACGGATGCACGCCAAGACCGTAGGATCCTACGCAGTGCCGTAGGGGACCGCACCGCCACTTCCCAGCAAATTAGGGACACTGTTGCTCCTGGGGTATCGGCGAGGACCATTCGCAACCGTCTCCATGAAGCTGGGCTACGGTCCCGCACATCGTTAGGCCGTCTTCCGCTCACGCCCCAACATCGTGCAGCCCGCCTCCAGTGGTGTCGCGACAGGCGTGAATGGAGGGACGAATGGAGACGTGTCGTCTTCAGCGATGAGAGTCGCTTCTGCCTTGGTGCCAATGATGGTCGTATGCGTGTTTGGCGCCGTGCAGGTGAGCGCCACAATCAGGACTGCATACGACAGAGGCACACAGGGCCAACACCCGGCATCATGGTGTGGGGAGCGATCTCCTACATTGGCCGTACACCACTGGTGATCGTCGAGGGGACACTGAATAGTGCACGGTACATCCAAACCGTCATCGAACCCATCGTTCTACCATTCGTAGACCGGCAAGGGAACTTGCTGTTCCAACAGGACAATGCACGTCCGCATGTATCCCGTGCCACCCAACGTGCTCTAGAAGGTGTAAGTCAACTACCCTGGCCAGCAAGATCTCCGGATCTGTCCCCCATTGAGCATGTTTGGGACTGGATGAAGCGTCGTCTCACGCGGTCTGCACGTCCAGCACGAACGCTGGTCCAACTGAGGCGCCAGGTGGAAATGGCATGGCAAGCCGTTCCACAGGACTACATCCAGCATCTCTACGATCGTCTCCATGGGAGAATAGCAGCCTGCATTGCTGCGAAAGGTGGATATACACTGTACTAGTGCCGACATTTTGCATGCTCTGTTGCCTGTGTCTATGTGCCTGTGGTTCTGTCAGTGTGATCATGTGATGTATCTGACCCCAGGAATGTGTCAATAAAGTTTCCCCTTCCTGGGACAATGAATTCACGGTGTTCTTATTTCAATTTCCAGGAGTGTATAATTTCTGAGGGAATACTGGAGGTATATAAATCTTACCGTTTTTCATATTAGGTGCATTGTGCTGCCACCTACTGCCAGGTACATCGTGAGAGAGCAGAATGGGGCGCTCCGCGGAACTCACGGATTTCGAACGTGGTAAGGTGATTGGGTGCTATTTGCGTCATACGTCTGTACGCGAGATCTCCACATTCCTAAACATCCGTAAGTCCACTGTTTCCGATGTGATAGTGAAGTGGAAACGTGAAGGGACACGCACAGCGCAAAAGCGTACAGGCCGGCCTAGTCTGTTGACTAACAGAGACAGCCGACAGTTGAAGAGGGTCGTAATGTGTAATAGGCAAACATCTATGCAGACCATCTCACAGGAATTTCAGACTGCATCAGGATCCATTGCAAGTACTGTGACAGTTAGGTAGGAGGGGAGAAAACTTGGATTTCATGGTCGAACGGCTGCTAATAAGACACACACAACGCCGGGAAATGCTAAACGTCACCTCGATTGGTGTAAGGAGCTAAACATTGGACAATTGAACAGTGGAAAAACATTGTGTGGAGTGACAAATCACGGTATACAATGTGGCGATCCGTTGGCAGGGTATGGGTATGGCAAATGCCCGGTGAACGTCATCTGTCAGCGTGTGTAGTGCCAACAGTAGAATTCGGAGGCGGTGATGTTATGGTGTGGTGGTGTTTTTCATAGAGGGGGCTTGCACTTCTTGTTGTTTTGCATGGCACTATCACAGCACAGGCCTACACTGATGTTTAAAACACCTTCTTGCTTCCCCCTGTTAAAGAGCTGAAGCACGGCCAATGGCGGAGTGGTTACTCGGCAATAACATCCCTGTAATGGACAGGCCTGTACAGAGTCCTGACCTGAATCCTATAGAACACCTTTCGGATGTTTCGGAACGCCGACTTCGTGCCAGGCCTCACCGACCGACATCGATACCTCTCCTCAGTGCAGCACTCCGTGAAGAATGGGCTGCCGTTCCCCAAGAAACCTTCCAGCACCTGACTGAACATATGCCTGCGAGAGTGAAAGCTGTCATCAAGGCTAAGGGTGGACCAACGCCATATTGAATTCCAGCATTACTGATGGAGGGTATCACGAACTTGTAAGTCATTTTCAGCCAGGTGGCCGGGTACTTTTGATCACATAGTGTGTGTTGCCTTAAATTAATTTAATGATAGTTTTGAAGATTGTTTTCATTTTAGTAGATGTTCTTTGAAATAAAAAGTGAAACGTGTTTGGAAGACGAGTATCACATCTTCCTCAAGCAAACCTAGCTATAATGGAAACTTCTAGCGCTACCTTCGATTCTGTTAATATATATTTCTAAGGGTAAGGTTAGGCAAACTCACCAACTAGCTCTTGTCGAGCGCTGGCGCTCAGACAGTTTCGACTAATTAGCTCCCGGAATTCATAAAAAGACAGTTCCTGCTGCGTGGCCTCAGACAAAGCTTGCCCCCACCGCCCGCCTACACTGGGGCCCAACAACTGACACAAATGTCCAGTACTGGTTCTGAAATTTAAAAAAAAAAGAAAAAAAGTGGGATCTGTCCTTCCTCAGTACAACCTATTAACAGTATACTACCACCCAACAATCCCGCTAACGCGTTAGGTAACTTGCTAAACAGAGCAACCGTAGCTATAGAAGAGGACCCACAAGGATAATGCTCTCCGATCCGTCGTTGTTAATTCAGTTCGTGCAATTCCTACTGCACCTGCAGGAAGCAGAGGCATTAAGAGCATTAATACTGCCATATCAGAGTTAGAATCTGTACTCTTCTTTTTCGAAGCTAGCGAATCATCTCGCAGTGCCTCTTAAACACGCAGCAAATGACGCTGTTGTTGGTGATCATTCAGTAGACTGGTGCTGTTCAACAGGAAGAGTGTATGTGACAGCAATGGCTTCATTGTCTCTTTTCTGTCGCTTTATCTATAACACAAACGTAACGCTTTGTTCCAATGGAATACTCTCTTAATAGTTCTTAAAATGCAAGACGTGAAAGGTGAACTTTAACTTGTACTGAAACCAGACTGCAGTTACAAGGGTCGGAGAACATAAATGAAAGCAGCAGTTGAGAAAGGAGAGAAACAACGCTGTAGACTCTCTCAGATGTTATTTAGTCTGTGCATGTAAGGATCAGTAAAGTAAGCCAAAGAGAAATTTGGAAAGGGAACTGAAATTTGCCGTTTGTTGCTGACATTAAAGAAGACGGCGAAGGACTTGGAAGATAAATTGAACGGAATGGACAGTACTTTGAAAAGAGGCTGTAAGATGAAACCCAACAAAAGTAAAGCAAGAACAATGGAATGCCATCGAATTAAAACAGGCGATGCTGAAGGAACTTGATTAAGAAGTGAGACACTAAAAGTAGTAAGTCAATTTTACTACTTGCGCTATAAATTAATTGATGAACGCTGAAGCAACGAGGATATGAAGTTTAACTGGCAACAGCAAAAAATGCATTGGGTTTCTGAAAAACAGAAATTTTTAAACACGAAATATAAATTTAAACGTTAGGATGTCTTTTCTGAAGGTATTTGTATAGAGAGTCGCCTTGCATGGAGGTGGAATGTAGACGACAAAAATTTCAGACAAGAAGAGAATATAATGCGTTTGAAACATGGCGCTACAGACGAATACTGGTAGATCGGATTACTAACGAGGAGGTAGTAAATCGTTCTCAAAAAATGATTCGGTTCATATGACGTGTCCTGAGTTATCAAAGAATCGTCGGTTTAGTCTTGGAGGTGAGTGTCGGAAGTGAATATTTTACTGGGAGACAAAGCCTTGACTACAGCAAGCAGCTTCAAATGGACGTAGGCTGCACTAGCAACGCAGAAATGAACAGGCCTACACAGTGTAACCTCCTCACAAAAAATTGTATATATATAATAATAAGATTATGATTCTAATTTTAGTGTAACCTCAGAACAAAACTGGTTCCCATTAAATGTACCCACAAAATTCTTTTCTCATTTAATATAAGCTCGAAACAGAAAAATTCCTAAACCTCGTAATAAAAATACATTCAGTCACCTGGTAAAATTTGGACGACAGCAGTGCTGCGTCATGGCCCTATAAGATCATTCTGAATAAAAAGCAAAAATTCTCACCTCGATAAAGTCGGCAACTATCTGCTCTTACAATAGCTCTTTTCGGGCACAGCTCTGTGCAATGCTGGCCTATACATTTGTTATTTATGAAAGGAAGCAAATGATTTTTCTTTTGCAACAATCGGAATGATCATGCATTGAAAAAAATATTAAATTCTTTAAATTGAAATGAATGCTTGTTATTATTAGGACATTTTTAAAAGATATACATGGGAGTTTACATAATGTTACTAGATATGCGCGAGGCTGCTTTTTTTACCTTATACAATAATACTCAGGCTCCGCATCGCTGCACCGCGACCGGCCCAGCCAACATGATACACCAGACTAGAGCAGACTCCAGACCAGACACACACTGGGAACAACTTACTGCTGCTGCTACACAGTTCGTACAGTCAACACTGCTCTCTGGTCAGCGATTCTCTTATACCTTGCATATCGCAGGCAGCGCATGAGCAATACATCGAAATTACATCTGCTCGGACCTCTTACATAAAATTACATCTGTATTACATCTGCTCGGACCTCTTACATAACCCTCCACTGGGGGGGGAGGGGGGGGGGGGCAAAAATTTGGCAGCGATGGTGAGTCAATTAGACTTGCCATGAGCAACAAATTTTTCTTACCTAAGTTTACAGTCACAGAGTATATACATATAAGTGCAGAACATGAAATGAAATAGAGTGCACATGCACTGAGTACAGAACATATCAAGAAATCACTAAATGTATACGCAATGAGTACAAATCATATTAACAAATGACATAAAGTGCATACGCACTGTAGTACAGAACATATCTAGCAATGACAAAATGTATACGCAATGAGTACAAAACATATTAACAAATGACATAAAGTGCATACGCACTGTAGTATTTTTTTACCATTTTACAAGAACTAGGATAGGAAAGGGAAGGATTGCATCATGGTTGCAGCACAGTAGGTTGCACGTAGTTGCACTGAAAGTCCATATCTTTCTACAGAAGCACAACACTAAGTGAGACAATCTGAAGTTCTCTTCCCTGAAGTATTAATCAGTGTAGCCAAGACACTGAAATGTCGTATGAATATTCAATGTTATCATTTTGGTAGTACATTAGGTACACCAAACAGTAGACCCATAATAACATCTCCATTGTTCAAGGTAGTGGACACCATGATGTGTCAACACCACACTCTTTCAGCAAAGTACAATTAGTGCAGTGCTCCATGATCATAAGGATAGACAGGACAAACGTATATTGCAGTAATTTCTGGTAATTGGGTCAGAAGGTGAAGGACATTAAGTCTTATGCTAGTCATCATTGAGAATTACACTAGTCTATCAACCGATTTGAGTAATTGGTGGCACTCATTGCCTAGTTACTAAATATTTCTGTACTATGTACGGAGTATTACAGAATATTATTCATAAGTCATCTGATGACAGTAAATATTGGCACTCATTGGCCAGTTACAAACCATTTTTATACATTATTTAAAAGTGATCATTCAAAGCAAGAGTTAATTAATGGCATACATTTACATAATTCATCTAGTTATAGTAATCATTGGCACTCTTTGGCCAGTTACAAACTATCAGAAGTCATCCTTCAAAACAGGAGCTAACGAGTGTAGCATCAAGCTACTGGTATTCATATATAATAGCATGTAGGTGACATAATACAAAATTAAAATAAGAAACAGTGGCATTCATTGGCCAGTTACTAAACATATAGCAAGTATTGAATAGTACAAAACATTTTTCATCATTCAAGTGACATACAACATATTTAAAATAATTATTGGCACTCACTGGCCAGTTACAAAGTATTCTTATATTTTTATAAAATCTTATTCAGTATTATTCAGAATTTATCATTCAAAATGAGAGTTAATTATTGGCATAGCATTTATAGAGTATAACAAAAATATTATTTACAGAAATTATTGGCATAGTATTTATGCATTATTACAAAACATCATTCAGTATTACTTAGAACTCATCATTCAAATGACATAGGAAATATTGAAAATGTAACACACTGTAACTATTACTCAAGGTCTACTTTTTTTGTGCTAGCAATGCATTGCGTTGGGATCGATAATCAATTGCTGGCGCATGAAAATATTTGCTTTTGACTTATTGCTGCAAATGAGGATAGGTAACGTCATTCGTCATGAGTCATCTGTAGCAAGGTTATGAAACAAGTAGAGTATATGTGATCACATTCATGAATGACACACACAAATGGGTAAAAAAATGCAAGTACTAGAACAGGTTTAATGATTAACTGCTTATAGCATATTAATTTCGTGAATAGCTTCTCCTAGAAAAAATACAAAATGGATTATTGAGCTGAAAGAAGAAACGCATATTATGCTGAAAAGTAGTGAACTTCGAATTTACAGGTAATGAAATGTGTACTCAATATATATGTACTCTAGCTGTCCTTTCCAAAACCTTCAGTAATTATACAATGCGACATAAGACATACTGTCAAAACGAACTGCAACAAATACTTAAATAACTACATAGCATTTCTTAACTAACAGTAAATATATAAACTTCATCATTATCCTCATCTGCAAAGAAAAACTTAAAGTGGTGCGTTTAGTGGCCATATAAAATTTATCACTATCATCACCTGTAAACAAAAACTTGATTATTCATATCACCATAACTTCATTATTATCATCACCTGCAAAGAAAAACTTCATTATTCATATTACCATATTCTTCATCACTATTCATCATCATTCATTATCATCTGCAAAAAGACACTTCATTATTCATTATTCATATTACCATTTACTTCATACAACTATTCATAGTATAGAGTTCCTTATTTCTAGCATATTTCATCACTAAAACTAAGATGTGTAGTTCTGCTGACAGCCTGCATCAATTGCCTCGTATTCTGAAAGAAAAATAATTAGTTAAGAGTGCTATCATACGATGTGTATAGAATATTTGTGATGTCACCGACAGACACCACACTTGCTAGGTGGTAGCCTTTAAATCGGCCGCGGTCCGTTAGTATACGTCGGACCCGTGTGTCGCCACTATCAGTGATTGCAGACCGAGCGCCGCCACACGGCAGGTCAAGAGAGACTTCCTAGCACTCGCCCCAGTTGTACAGCCGACTTTGCTAGCGATGGTTCACTGACAAAATACGCTCTCATTTGCCGAGACGATAGTTAGCATAGCCTTCAGCTACGTCATTTGCTACGACCTAGCAAGGTGCCATTACCAGTTACTATTGATGCTGTAAAACATGTACCGTCAAGAGCGATGTTCACCATTTATGGATTAAAGTTAAGTATTCCACAGCTACGTCCTTTTTTTGCTAGTCTCATTTCCTTGACCTGTTCCAGACCTCACGCCAGCCTGCGTGAACTAAAACGCGTGCCTTTCGGCTTCCTCTCATAGTGGGTTGGCTGTCTTGCCAATCCACAACAATATTCATGTTAATGTTTGTTAATTCTGATCCATTTACTCTTCGTGACGAGGTATTGCATCTTCTTTCGTTCATTCCGAAGGTGAAATTCCCATTTCATAGTAATCCACTGTGGTTTGTTTCATTTATTTCATTTACACGTAATTGCTTTCTGAAAATGATGAACAATGATTAATGTCTTGCATTTAAATCATATACCCATTAAATAAAAACTGGTTTCTAGTGATATAATTAAGCATACAGCATAGCATGACAGAAAACGTAATATGTCAAAAACATAGACAGTGTGCAGGTGCAAAAATGTACACAGAGTATCATAATGTAGTAGCAAAAAAAAATGTAACATAGTGACGATGTTGAGATATCATAAGGCAAAAATGTCAAAGTCAACTGGTGTTTGTTATATCTTAAAGATTTCATAGTGCATACAAACAAACAGGAAAACAATCATATGTACATGAAAAATGGAAAATGTGCACGGTCTGATATATAACGACAAAAAATGACTTCCTTTGTGTTCAGCTTGTATGTTGTGTAGTTGATAGAGGCGAGAGTTGAAGACTTTAATGGAGAAAGAATTTGATAAAATTAATATGTCACTAGATAGAATTGCATAATTGTTCATAAAATATGTAAGTTTATCTGGAAAAATGTGCACGGGCTGATGTGTAACGACAAGAAAAGCGACCTGCTAACCTTACCTTGCCGGGTACTTGCCAAGAAAAAATATAATAATTATCAGTAAGTGTTCATATAAATAATTGCATCATTGGTCATATAAATATCAGGAAAAGGCATTACAGTGTGATAAATCATAAAGTATGTTCATTCAATAAAAGGTTTAATATTGGAGACATGGTGATTGCCTTTACTTCTTCTGGTTCTCAGAGTTTCGACGTGCCGGCCGCGGTGGTCCCGCGGTTAAGGCGCTCAGTCCGGAACCGCGCGACTGCTACGGTCGCAAGTTCGAATCCTGCCTCGGGCATGGATGTGTGTGATGTCCTTAGGTTAGTTAGTTTTAGGTAGTTCTAAGTTCTAGGGGACTGCTGACCACAGATGTTAAGTCCCATAGTGCTCAGAGCCATTTGAACCATTTTAGAGTTTCGACGTGTACTACACTGGGGTGACGAATGCTGCGAATTCTGTATGGACCTGCATATAGAAGTTCAAATTTACTACATCTATTCTTTCCTCTGTTAGATAAATAGTGTGTACGTACTAATATCTTGTGTCCAATGTGAAAGTCACGGCGTGTACAAACCTGTTTTTGCTGCCTTCTCCGGCGCTCTGCGGCACGTTTGATGTTGTTGAGTGCAATTTCAATTATTTCATGGTGTCGTAGTCGACGAGATGTAGGAAAGGATACTAATTCTTTAATTTTGTTAGGTAGTTCAACATTTTTCAGTATAACAGTCGGAGATAGCATAGTAGATTCCTTTGGTATGGAATTAATTACATCCTGGAATGAGAGTATTTGTGTGTCCCAATCAATATGTCTTTTATGGCAGTATATTCTACACAGTTTACCAATTTCTTTCATTAATCGTTCACAAGGGTTCGAAGAAGCATGATACTTGGATATATCGATCGGAGAAATGTTTCTTGTTCGTAACATACGTGTCCATATAGCAGATCGAAATTGTGGTCCATTGTCGGAAATTACTTTCAATATATGCCCTACATGAAATAAAATTTTTTTTACAAATGCTTTCGAAACAGATTTAGCAGTAGCTTTGCGTAACGGAGTGAAGGTAACAAATTTTGAAGTGAGTTCAACAGTGACAAATATGTAGCAAAAACCTCTATTAGTTCTGGGAATCGGACCAAAAATGTCTACAGCGGCCATGTGTCTCAATTTAACAGGTACAATGGGATGTAACGGAGGAATATGTGAAGTCGTGTCCGACTTAGCTTTCTGGAAGATTTTACATGACGCTAAAACTCGTCGAATACGTTTCTCCATGTTGGTAAAATAACAGTTGTGTCTCAGTATTAGAAAACATTTTCTGGCTCCATAATGTGCGTAACTCAAATGAGTATACCAAATTAATTTGTTAACAAGCTCGTCAGGAATGCATAGTAACCAGTTGTTGCTGTCAGGATGAGAGCGGCGAAACAGAATACTATTGCGTACAGTGTAATGGATTCTAATGGTAACATTATTCCTATCTTGCCAAAGGTGTTTAATTTCTTTCCATACGTTGTCTTTACTCTGCTCTTGTGCTATGTCTCGTAATGACGACGAAATGAAATTTTCAAATGCAACTTGTTGAATATACATGACGCTGAAATTTGCTTTACAGAAGTTGGTTGCGATGTCTTGCTGATTGTTGCTGAGAGAACGGGATAGTGCGTCTGCTACAATATTTTGTGTACCGGGAATGTGAACAATTGTAAAATTAAATTCCTGTAAATAAAGTTTCCATCTGCTTAACCTGGCGTATGTAAATTTTGCGGAAAGTAAAAACTGTATAGCTCTATGATCTGTGTAAACGGTAGTGTGTCTTCCATAAAGAAAATGCCGAAATCTCGTAAATGCCCATACAACACATAATGTTTCAAGTTCTGTGACAGAATAATTGCGTTCAGCAGGTGATAGAATGTGACTCGCCAAGGCGATGTTTTTAATTACTGTAGTACCATCTTCAATTTCTTGAAAAAGGTGTACGCCTAAAGCGGTGTTAGAACTGTCGATGGCAATGGAAAAATTTCTAGTAAGATCTGGATGTGACAAAAGTGGTGCGTTCAACAAAGCTTCTTTCAAGTTCACAAATTCAGAATATACTTGGCTATCCGAGGAACAAATAGTGTTTTTACCCGTCCATTGACATAATCTAGGGGTATCTAAAGCAGAGTAATGAACAAAGTTACGAAAAAGTTAATTAAACCCAAAAAGCTGCGTAGTTGTTTCTTCGTCGTAGGAACAGTAATGTCACGTAAAGCTTGAAGTTTTTCCGGGTCAGGCGCAATGCCTTCCGGTGAAATTACATGTCCAAGGAATTTTATATAAGTTTTGCCAAAGTGCGATTTACTGAGATTAACTGTGAGTCCTTGTGCACGTAGAGTTCGTAACAGTTGTTCAAGAATCAGATTGTGTTCAGACCAGTTAGCTTCTGCAATAAGAATGTCGTCTACATACGTTGTGATTCTGTCTTTAAGTTCTGTCGGAAGTATACTACTCAAACCGCGAATAAATGCTGCTGAAGAAATAGTTAAACCGAGCGGTAATTTACAAAATTGATAACAGTCACCAAAACAGAGAAAAGCTGTGTACTTTCTGCAGTCCGGATGGAGCTGAATTTGCCAAAATCCCGATTTCAAATCTAATGTGGAATAAATAGCAGTACCATGAAATTTCTGTAGAAGTTCTTCTAGTGTCTGTGGGCGATCTGTTTCATTAACAATAATGTCGTTGATGTGACGCGAATCAAGTACGAGACGAAGTGAACCATCCTTTTTCTTAACAACATGGAGTGGGTTTATGTACGGACTAACTGCCGGTTCAATAATTCCTTGGTCAAGCATAGCTTGCAATTCTTTCTTAACTTGTTCTCTGTAAATATACGGAATGGGATAATGTTTAGCTTTAAACGTGTCGTGCTGTTTAACTTGAAATTCATACATAAAACCGGACGTTGTCAAAAACTGGAGCTTGCTGTAAAAGAATTTTGCGTAGTTGCGTGCGTTCGTCGTCTGTATTTGCACTGCTCTGTTTAACTTTATCAGAAATCATTTGCATAACGTCATAGTCGGCTTCGTCTGGAGTGTTATAGTTGTGCACGTACGTATCTGTGAACAATGTGGAATGACAGTCTGTTACGTGATGCGGAAATGACCTCTGTACGATTAATTGTTTGTTCTTCTGCAGATAAAGAGTGCTGAAATTCTAATGCCAGTTGTACATTTTCATCCTTTAACATTAAATAGGAGTTTTGAAAGTCAATAATTGCGTCGTGTTGTACCAGAAAATTCGTACCTAAAATAACGTCTGTTGTCAATAAGGGAACAATCTAAAATTTTGAGTGAAATGTATGACCTGCAATACAAAATGATAAATGTGTCTGTAATTTTACATCTACTCCTTTACCAGATACTGCTCCTTTTACTTAAGTTTTGCCTAATGGTAATGTAGGATAGGTATTCTCTTTGTTACATTCGTTGAAAGTTTCCTCATTTATAACTGGCATAGGTGATCCAGAATCGATTACTGCTGGAAATTTGGATGATCCAATCTTTACCTCAATGACAGGGTGGGAAATGTTTTTTTTTTTAATAACTGGTCTTTCCTGCAAAAGAGTGTCTCGGATGTCGTCAAAAGTAATAACATTTTCGTGAACAAGATTCTGCGTGTCAAAAGTATTGCTTGCGTTGCTGGAAGATGCAACCTGTACTGTATCTAGTCAAATTCTATCTGACATGCTATCATTTGCGGGAGGATGCTGTGACATTTCCACTATTTGTACTGTTCTGTTATTTCTTCCTGACGTATTACGTTCGGGATGATATCTACTGTCTGGTTCATTCATGATAATATGTTGTTGCGGATGATTTTGCTGTTATTAAACGTACGCTGAAAACTGTGCTCATTACTTTTACGTCTGTCATGATAGTCATTTCTATACGGTGCATTGCGAGACGAGTTGAAATGGTGTGTTTTCTGTACGTAGTTATTTCTTTGTTGCTGCGCGTTACTATTTGGTGGAGCCGACGCTATACGTGTAGGCGGCGAAACATTAAAGCTTGGTTGACCTTGTACATTACATTGTTGGTTAGGTATGCTAACCGGCTGGTTTTGTTGCTGTTGTTGGGAAAAACGTCTATTGTTACCAAAACATGTCTGCGATTGCTGAGAATTTTGTACATACTGATCATGAAAATTTTGCGTGTGCAGAAAACTAAAGATGAAATAGCACTACTACGGCTCGGGGCCCTGTGCACGCTACGGCACATATTCATCGAAGCGTAATGAATCCCCTGAGGTTTCTGCATTACAGGCCAAACTAATGAAAATACAAAAGCAAATTGTCGTATCCAGTCCAAAGCATGAATCTGTGTTCTGTCATTATTAAATATCTTAGATTTTTTTTACAGATAAAAATTGCTTATAATCAAAATTATCGTCTCTGTACGACTGAACAGGTTTAGGATTGTATGAGAATCTATTTGTCTGTGACTGTTCGGAAACTAACTCACGTACTCTTTGTAAATTACCTAAATTATACTGGCTGAGTAAGTCTGACAAAGGTTCGCAAAGTGGCGTATGCTGTGATGTGTTAAAGGCTGAAATATTTTTCATCTCCTTCACTTTGTGCTGTAAAGATGACAATTTTCTACGTAATGAATTATTGGACGAACCTATCTCACTGATCGTCTGCTGTAAATTTTGGAATTCGGGTGTTTGATTAAACGAAACTGGTGACGTATCGTCTGATTTGGTGTCATTATTACTTTCGATAACGTCAACACGACTGGCCAATTCATCATATTTTTCAGTCAGTGCTTTTACCTGATCATCGTTTTTAGTATCGTAAGCATTAATTTGTTCTTGTATTTTACGTGTAGTTTTGTTCAACTTTTTAACGTCTGCTTTGATGGCATCGGGGTCCTGTATTAGTTCTAATTGTTAAAGTCTGTCGGTCACTGTCTGAAAGTCTACTGTGTGTGTGTCTGTTTTTGTTTTAAGGTCAGAGATTTCATCATGTAATTCGGTGTTAAACTGTTTGATAGTATTAATTTCGCCTGATACTGTAGCAATATTGTTGTCTACGTATGTTTTTGCTTTCGTAAACAATTTACGCTTACCTTCCTGTCTCTGTGCAGTAACTGTTTCCATGACTTGTTGCTCTATTCTGTTCCTGTATAACTTTATGGTAACGCGTTTCACTGTTTTGTAAGTGGTGATTAAAACGTTCGTCAATTTGGCTGTTTTGTTGGTCAAATTTCGCGTCTACTTTTGCATCCAGTGTGCGCGAAAGTTCTGCTGATATTAATTTAAACTCGTCGCGTAACTGTGTTGCGTTTTCAGAGCATTGTTTAGCGACTGCACTAATTTCATCTCTAAGTAATTTACTTGTGGCTGTATGTGTATTATTTAATTCTTGTGGCACAGATCTAATTTCTTCACTACTACTCCTAGCACAAGCCTTAATTTCCTCGCGTAATTGTTCTTTAGTATCATGACATTGCGCGCCAACGGCTGTAATCTGTTCACTAAGTTGTTTGTTCTGTTCATTAAGTTGTTTGGAATTATTGTCTAGTTTTTCATTAATTTCATTAATTTGTTGTTTGAGATTTTCATTAAGTTGTTTGTGATTGTTGTCTTGTTTATCATTCAACTGTTTAAGACTTTCATTAATTTGTTGTTTGACATTTTAATTAATTTGTAGCATTAATGCTATAACTCGATCCATGCCAAAATTAGTTGATGTATTCTCTGTGCTGTGTGATGATGTATCTGTATGTGTCACGTTTTGTGTAACCATTTGGTCAGTCTCTGATTCTTGAGAAGGTTTGCTAATCAGATGTGCACTATTGGTCACTAAATCGGAATCGAACAAAACTGACATATTTTGAGTACTTTGTTCACCTTCGTTAGAAATAATTATCTGTTCACTGTGTAAATTTTGCAAATCAGGTGTGTTAAACTGGGCAGCGTTCGTTGTAACAGAACGTGCCACGTCATCAATTGTCGTTAAATTAACAGAGGACACAATTGGATTTGTTTGCTCCTCATTAGCATTATGATCATTACTAGTGGTTGGTACGCACTGATTGTCTGTAAATGGAGGATTATCATTAAGACACTGAGTGTCGCTAGTATTATCGGTCAAATTATTCGAATCGGCTGTTTCACTCATTGCACATCGCGATGTACTGTTAACAGTTTTTCACGGCATTTTTCACAAATCAAAATTAAGCACAAAAATGAAACAAAGACAAAGCAAAAATGGAACAAACACAATTACAACAAAGAGCAATAAATTGCCGATGATCTGTGAAAGAAAGAGTGACAAATTAGTAAATGCGCTGCGCCAGATGCAAACTACGAGGGTTATTCCAAAAGTAAGGTCCGATCGGTCGCGAAATGGAAACGACTATGAAAATCCGATAAAGCTTTGCACAGATGTGTTGGGTAGTGTCTCTAGTATAACCCCAGTTAGCATCACGTCGCTCTTCTCATTTCTGAGTTCGCAGTGAGTGCGTAAAGATGTCTAGAAAATAGTGTCTGCCGCCAAGTACGAGGGCCTGGTGAGAAATTTCGCCTGAAGCTATGCAGCCAACGTTACATAACTGTCGTGCTGTTTCGTCTTCACGACAATTCTCAGCCGCATTCTGCAGGGGCAATGAAGATGCTCCTGCATCGTTTTCAAATGGAAATGTTAGATTACCCACAATACAGTCCGCAATTGTCTCCCCCTGAGTTTCATCTCTGGTCACATGAACCGCTGTCTTTGAAGACAACATTTTGACACAGACAACGAGGTGTAGGCCAGCGTGGAGAATTGGCGGAAAGCACTGGCGGCTGCCTTCTATGATGAGGCTATTGAAAAGTTGGTACAACGCTATGACAAAAGTCTAAGTCAGAACGGCGACTACGTAGAGAAGTAGCTGAAAGGTGTAGCTAATTGTTACAAGTAAAACATTTCTGATGTTCACTGTGGTTTCAATTTGGCAATCAATCGGACCTTACTTTTGGAATAACCCTCGTACATTTAAGTAAATAAGAGCAGATATATGACTACTTCACAAAGAAATACGATCCTGGCCGGATGTCGCCAAGTGTAACCTCCACACAAAAAATATATATAATTAAATATTATTTGGTTAAAGATTCCAATTTTAGTGTAACGTCCCCACAAAGTTCATTCCTTTCACATTTGTAACCTCCCTACAGAAATTCATTCACATTTAACCTCCACACAAAATTTGTTTCCCATTTAATGTAACCTCGAAACAGAAAAATTCCTAAACCTCGTAATAAAAATAAATTGAGTAACCTGGTAAAATTTGGACGACAGCAGTGCTGCGTCATGGCCCTGTAAGATTATTCTGAATAAAAAGCAAAAATTCTCACCTCGATAAAGTCGGCAACTATCTGCTCTTACAATAGCTCTTTTCGGGCACAGCTCTGTGCAATGCTGGCCTATACATTTGTTATTTATGAAAGGAAGCAAATGATTTTTCTTTTGCAACAATCGGAATGATCATGCATTGAAAAAAATATTAAATTCTTTAAATTGAAATGAATGCTTGTTATTATTAGGACATTTTTAAAAGATATACATGGGAGTTTACATAATGTTACTAGATATGCGCGAGGCTGCTTTTTTTACCTTATACAATAATACTCAGGCTCCGCATCGCTGCACCGCGACCGGCCCAGCCAACATGATACACCAGATTAGAGCAGACTCCAGACCAGACACACACACTGGGAACAACGTACTGCTGCTGCTACACAGTTCGTACAGTCAACACTGCTCTCTGGTTCAAATGGTTCAAATGGCTCTGAGCACTATGGTACTTAACTGCTGAGGTCATCAGTCTGCTCTCTGGTCAGCGATTCTCTTATACCTTGCATATCGCAGGCAGCGCATGAGCAATATATCGAAATTACATCTGCTCGGACCTCTTACATAAAATTACATCTGTATTACATCTGCTCGGATCTCTTATAACAGGGTAGGCTAGCGTGGAGCGTTGTAACAAACCAGTCTTCGAACTGAAAACAGCAACAACTACTATTACTACTACTACTACTACTACTACGAGAACAACACTTTACATGTTTACATTCAGCCATCAGCTGGCTATCGAAGGGCCTCCATTGAGACATCAACGCCGCACGAATTCTGTGACGGTAGCTTTTTTTTAAAACTGATATTCGTTACGTGATGATAGAACATGTACAGAGTTACAATAGAATCAATTGAGATTTTTTTTTTTTAAATTTGTAATGTACCATCTCAATGAAGCATCTCTCTCACGATATTTAAACTTGTATACGAGCATACAGGGCTATCAAAGACGTCACTAGAAACCGTAAAGTACACCTCAGATTGAATGGATATTTTATTTTTTTCTAAAATACATCGTTCCAATGAAATACGCAACAGAATACAGGTACGTAACACACTTATCAGCCAGAGCATTATGACCCTCGACCTGCTATCGATGTAAACCGCTCCACCCGATAGCAGGTCATCTGACGAGGAGTGAACACACATCCGCACTGTGCACGTAGTATCAGCGAACATACTGTCCCTGTGTAGAATGGGTAGGGCGCGCGAGGTATCTGCGTTCGACCGAGGGCTCATTGTGGTGGTCCGGAGTCTCGGCAAGGTCATTTCGGTTACTGCACGACTTGTCGGGTGTTCGAGGAGTGCTGTGGTGAATGTCTTCAACACGTGGCGAAACCAAAATGAAACCACGCCCAGGCATTGTGCGGTTGGGTGGTCACCGCCCAGTACAGATGTCAGCCGTCGTAGGCTGGGCAGACTAGTAAAGCAGGACAGGCAGCGAACTGTGGCGGAACTAACATCTGACTTAAATGCTGGACGGAGAGCAAGCGTGTCTGAACACGTAATGCACCGAACACACCCAAAGATGGGCCTCCGTAGTCGCAGCTGACGACCCAATTTTAACACCACGACATCGGCAACTACGACTAAAATGGGCACGTAATCATCGACAGTGGATGTTAGCGCAGTGGCAGAGTGTTGCACGGTCTAATGAATCCCGATACCTTCTTCATCATGCCGATGAGAGAGTGTGAATTCGTCGTCTTCCGCGGGAGCAGTTCCTTGACACCTGTACTGCGGGACGGAGACAAGCTGGCGGCGGCTCCATTAAGCTCTGGCGAACACTCATGTGGGCACCCATGGGTCCAGTGGAGCTCGTGCAAGGCAGCATGACGGCCAAGGGGTGTCGTGCAGTGGTTGCAGACCACGTACACCCCTTCATGATAATTGTCTTCCCCGATGGCAGTGGTACTTTTCAACAAGATAATGCGCCACGTCACAAGACAGGAGTGTGATGGAGTGGTTCGAGGAACACAGCGGCGAGTTCTAATCGATGTACTCGACAAATCTGAACCCGATGGTACACATCTGGGACGTCATTGGACGTGGCGTCAGAGATCACCGCTTCCCCGCCAGTATTTACGGAAAATGGGTGACTTCCGTGTGCAAGTGTGATGCCAACTCCCTCCAATAACCTACCAAGGCCGCACTGCTTCACCGCTGTTATCCGTGCCAAGGGTGGACATACCGTCTGTTAGGTAGGTGGCCGTAATGTTCTGGCCAATTCGTGTAAATTTTTATCAAAATCTGCGTATTTTCTACAGTAATTATGAGGACATTCAACATAGGGTTATTTATCGAAATTCAGGTTTTAAAAAAGTGCTATAATCTCCTACAGATACATGTTGACATCAAATTAATGGTTTAGCGAGAACAGGCAGTATCTGCAGGGATAACAGCTACTGTTGAAATCAAGTTTGTGAGACAGCCACAAGTTGTAATCAATATTTGTTATTGCTCTTTTTATCTCAGTTTAACAAGAGCATCTTCAGAAGCTGTGCAATTTGCAGTTCAAAGTTTTTCGCTGATTACACTGCAGAGTGAAAATATGGTTGTAAATTGTGGCTGCCCTACAAACTTAAAATGAAAAGAAGGTCGTTAATTGAAAAAACGTTAGACGGGCTTTATCATTAGGTTTTCTGTTCATTTCATTCCCACAGTTAAGCGAGGAATAGTCATAAGCGGCTATACTCAATACAGGATTTTCTAGTAATGTAGTAAATCTGCGAAAAAAGTAGTTCTCCAATTAGGCGACTCTAGGAGACTTGGGACTCAAAATGTACAATTCTATGTTTTCTTTAGCAGAGCAGGTGGTCCTCAATAACTATATTGAAGAGTTCACCCGTTCAATCGTCGGCGTTTTCGATAGATAAGGAACAGTGGCACAAGGACAGGGACGAAACGCATCACTATGGGAAAGATACATGAGGCCTATAGAAAGGTTAAAGAGACCTTTGAAAAAAGAGGAACATTTATATGAATATTTAGATCTGTCCCACGCAATCCAGTACTAAGCACAGAAAGGCAGCCTGAAATCTAGAAGAAATATTTGGAAGGTCTACACAGAGTAAACGACTTTAAGAGTCGAAATTAGAGGTGAATGAAGATGGGATGGGAGATATGATACTGCGAGAATAATGTTTAAGACCTAAGTCGAAAACAGGGCTCCGGGGTAGACATTCCTTCAGAATTGGTGAGATCCTTAGGCGAGCCAGCAATGACAAAACTATTACAAGTGATGTGAGACAAAGAAAATGCACTCATAAGGGGCGGCCGCGACGTTCGGATCATGGGTTTATTTCAGACGTTGAACATTTTTATTAGTCCTTCAGGATAACATATTGTGCATGTAGTAAGGTGTACTGTACTACTTAGGCAATTTCGAGAAAATCACAAAAAAGTTTAAAGCGTCGTGATGTACTGGTGCGTTGCAACCCCTAACGAGCTGGCGTTGGTCGTGTGATTAGCGTTCAGGCTCGGTAATCAATGGATCCATGGACTGTGTCCCACTCATTTCTTTTTAATTTATATATTTTTTTACACTACTCATATTATTTCGCACATATTACCTTTTAAAGCTATTATGATGAAAAGACACGTGCATTTGCATAAATTCTTCTTTAATTCCAAGATTATGTCGCTGTTTACTAACTTTTATTATTGCAACAAATATTATGCGACTTTTATTTCTACAGGCAAGTTAAGACTTTGTCAAGTGACTTCAGACCTGTTCAAATTTGACAACGAACGAGAAATTGCTTCTCATGAAGATGCTGTTAAAATACATTCAGTCGTAAATCGCCATTATCAGGCACCGATGTTTACGAAAATGTTGCGTTACGCATAGCGTGCATCTAACTTGTGGAAAGAATGAGAAGTTTTTCAAAATGTCAACTAGCTCTGTTTTCCCTCAGAAACTCTGAAGAGTCCTCCTGCATGAGGGGAAAAATCCATTTATTCGATGTAATAGATGCCGTTTTAATTCATGTTTTCCGTTATATATGAAAAATATGATCCTCCAACTTGTAACGGCGAAAGCACCTCCGACAATTAATCGTACGTTACCCTCATATTTTGGCATATTTTAACTCATTCCACAATTGTCTAAAGTTATTTACATCTTTATTTATCGATATTTGACTTGGGCATTCCAAGCCTGTTCCTCGTCCTTAAAACCTGTGTACGCATATGGAAGCGTCCAGGTGCAAAGCAGTTCTTAAATTGTAGGTATAAGGGATTTCGGAAATTGTGACAGGCATACATCTTCCAAAAAACTTTATGCGTTTGGTCGTTTACTTGTCGACAGTTATAAATATAATACTGGTTGTGATAATAAACCACATGATAGCTGGAAATAGATCCTGAAAGAACGGGACCAACGACGACTGAAGAGAATCGTTCAACCTGACAGAAGTGCAACCCTTCCGTAAATTTCTGCAGATTTCAGTGCTGGACCATTAAGAAGTGTCAGCGTGCGAACCATTCATTGAAACATAATCGATATGGGCTTTCGGAGCCACAGGTAGCAAAGGTTTCACAGATATGAGCAGCCCATACTGGCTAGCCTTCATACATTCTTTTTAAAAATTTTGGGACTAAACCCCTTCTGGTCTGTTATTTATTTTATACGTGACATGTAAGTACCGTCTCTGGCTTGTATCGTTAGTCAGTACTTACACTTTAACATAAAAAATTTTCTTTTCCCATAAATTTGTAGTTGTGTTATAGGCCACTTTAAACATTTAAATTCTGACGAAGGCACTCTAAGAAGTATTGAAACATGGTTAATAAGACTAAAAATTGTGACCGAGGGCTCATTTGTTTCAACTTTAATTTATAAACGGTTATGAAACGTCCCCTTAGAACAATTATACAAGACTGTGCTTTAACTGACACACAATATTTTTAGCGCAACGCAATCTGACTTTCAAAAAATCCCTACGAAAGAATGGCCCTGACTAACATTAACCTATGCGTTTCACAAATCGCTTACCTCACAAAAATCTTGGTTACTCGAACTACTGCAATACAGCAGGCGCCACTACTGCCAGCTAAATAAAAGATTCAAACTATGGAAGGCACTAACTACTGATAGGGATAGTTAGCAAATGAAAGAAATTAATAGAGAACAAACACTGTATTTACCTTAATAGTCATTATATATATATAGCAGTTCATGACAAATTACAAAACTCCGCCATCTCTCTCCCCACATCCACCACTGCTGGCGGCTCACCTCCAACTGCGCAACGCTACGCGCTGTTCACATCCAGCCGCCGCTGCCCAACACTACAATGGCAGACAACAATGCAAACCAGCCACAGACTGCACACAGCACAGCCAGTGATTCTCACACAGAGCGCTATGTAACGTTGCCAATAAGAAAACATAAACAACCTACTTACACGGTCACTGAATCACGCAGCCATGTTTAAAACTTTGTAGTCCATATAGTTGTCATGACCGTTGTGTCCGATGGCGTAGTGCTCAGCTCATCTGCCTAGTAACCAGGGAGCCTAGATTCAAATCCCAGTTCTGTACAAATTTCCAACCTGCCCCAATTATATAAACCAATGCCCATTGACAATGTACTACTCCCCATCAATCGGCTGCAACTTTACGATCAGTGCTTATTACAATATACGAACCACTTCGCTCAGCAGTGATATGAAAGAATGTATTCTGCGATAGGCGATTCAGAAAGGAGACTTCTAGAGAATATAAAAAAATACTGAAATAGTTTGTGGAAAATGTTCTGTAAAAATCTTACATCTACATCTTTGTATTTTTGTACATAATCACCATGAGACTCAACCACCAGGCTTAAAAAGATGATGATGATGATGATGTTTGGTTTGTGGGGGGGCTCAATCGTGATGTCATCAGCGCCCGTACAAAGTCCCAATTTTTACACAGTCCAATTTTTTTACCCTTTCCAATCTAGCCACTGTCACGAATGATGACGATGACAACACAAACACCCAGTCCCCGGGCACAGAAAATCCCCAGCCCGGCCGGGAATCGAACGCAGGACCCCGTGATCGACAAGCAGTAACGCTCGCCACTAGACCACGAACTGCGGACTTAAGTAGGCGCAAAATTCCGTCTCGTAAAGTTCTGCCACCTCTTTACGCAACCAGTCGCAAACAGTGACTTGAATTTCTTCTAACAAAGACCTAAAAGGGTGTCTCAGCGATTAATTTACTGATGGGAGAATTGTGGTTGACATACCGTCCGACAGCCTAGATTTAGAGAAAGAAACTTTCACTTTGCAGCGGAGTGTCCGCTGATACGAAACTTCCCGACAGATGAAAACTGTGTTTCCGTCCGGCACACAGTTTTAACCCGTCAGGAAGTTTCATATAAGCGCACACTCCGCTGCAGAGTGAAGGTTTCATTCTGGAAACATCTCCCTGGCTGTGGCAAAGCCATGCCGATACCCTTTCTTCCAGGAGTACTAGCGCTATTTCGCAGGACGACTTCTGTGAAGTTTGGAGGGTATGAGATGAGGCCCTGATGGTAAAGCTGTGAGGGCGGGTGGTGAGTCGTGCTCGGGTAGCTCAGTCGACAGACTATAACCACCCATAACGTGTGAAATACGTGAATACGTGAACCTCCACGTGGCGTCGAAACTCAATCACATTGCAAAGGTGCTCCCTCTAACGGCGGCGACAGGTCATAGACTTCAGGCTGTCTTCGGTTATTTCCTACACATGGGACAGGTATTTAATGTACGTTATGACACACTCACCCTCCGCGTTCTAGATGGAGGGCTGGGACTACTTAACGTCCGGGCACGCTCAGCTGCCCTCTATATGAGCGCCGGCCGCTGTGACCGAGCGGTTCTACGTGCTTCATCGCGGAACCGCGGTGCTGCTACGGTCGCAGGTTCGAATCCTGCCTCGAGAATGGATGTGTGTGATTCCTTAGATTAGTTACGTTTGAGTACTTCTAAGTCTAGGGGTCTCATGACCTCAGATGTTAAGTCCCATAGTGCTCAGAGCCATTTGAACCATCTATATGAGCAATATTTGGAAATGATGGACCAGTCAACACACCTCCCTCAAAGTTGTCTATTGGAGATTCTGATCCCGGTAAATCACATCCCGACGATGTTGGTGGCGCACGTCGATACACAGATCTCCTGTATATCGACATTCATTCTCGAATACAGCTATGTGAATTCGGATCTGTCCGCAACGCACCCGCCGAAATGTGGTAGAAACCAAGTACCTAATTCTCCACTGGCCACGAGTGTGGGAAACGAAACGCCACCACTTTGCCCACCGCGGTGCGCACGACGTATTATCAAGTCACCGGCAAAAAATACGCGACGAGGTACCCACAGGCTCCGCGCTGTCGGATTAACGGGCTCCCCCCTTTCCCCTGACTGTCGCCTCCTGGACAGCGATGAATACCGCTTCACGTGCGTGTCGGCGTCCGGCGTTTGCCAATGACACGAAAGATATTAGCTTGTTACCTCCAAGTCATACCTTGCCCTTGCCCACAAAATATCAAGCGCTTACATGGTTCAAGGAAGTGACCATCAAATACGTCTTCGGCAAAATGGGGGAAAGTGGAGGCTGGTGGTAACTGCGAAACGCTCACGGCGCCCTCGAACGCACGCTGGGGAACTGTACACCTACAGCAAATTATTTACGCACTGTTTTCACTAAGCCCCATCCTAGTTGGGCAGTATGAGGTTCAGTTTGACGTTTCGTGCAGCATCACATTGAAGATAGAATGTCCTGAAATGTGAACAGTGAGGAAGGAAAGAGATTGTCTGACTCGGGAAACCTGTATTCACTGAGACATTAGCAATGCAGAATGAGCCTGTTATAGTAATTTTTATACGGCATCATTTCTGGAAAAAAGATTCTTTTGCTTGGAGTGGCACAAGTAATATACTAACCCTATTTTTGTTTATCCTTTGAATAACTTTTTTTTAATATTATGTTTTAGAGTATATTTATTTCTACACATTTATTGACCATAATCATGTAATCATTAGAAACTGCAGCACTGTAGATCCTATCGCCTTGGGGGAATATTTAGGAACAGTTAGGAGCAAAGTCTGAAGAGGGAAAGCTCATTTTTTTGTGGAAGGGTAAAGGTGGCGGTGCCAAGTAGGGATAGCTTTGATATTTATTTCATTATTTCTTTAAGATTAAATTTAAGTATCTACATAGTTAGGCGAAAAATGTGGAAAAGCGCGGGAAAGAAACGGTAAAGCGCTTGCCTGGGAAAAGAGGACGTGAAAGTTCGTAGCTTGAGATGAATTTGGAATAGTTCATTTGATAATGACGCAGCCGATTTCTATATCAGTCTGTATACATCGAAAGCTTTTATTCCCTTTATATTGCCTCCTTGATTTAATTATTTTAATTTTCCCTGCAAGCTGTAAGTGTGGGTGGAACGATGAAGTTAGGGAACTGAGTGCTGACAGTGATTAATAACTCACAAATGGTTGGTAAGTACAGTTGATGTTCACTATTCTACGTGTAGTTGTTATGGTCATGACCATCATCATGTTAGAGGTTTCCGTCTAGTCATTTATATTTATGTGCAGATCCTGCGCTACATTTACTTGTTGTTCAAGAAAGAATATGCAGTCTCGGTTGCAAAATGGTTTTTATTTATTTTATTTGTAACGTTTTTCACTCTCATCCGACATCTGAAGGAAAAAATTTTCCTGAGTACAGATTTACGAGCCAGGAATCAGCTATAAAGCTACGTTGTCAGTTAATAAAACAAGTGGAAACCACGACCCAAGTTGTGAAAACAGTGTAACCAAGGCAATAGTCGGGTAAAACCACTCAAGGAGCACTGGCAAGAATGTAGAACGTCCCCAAATCACCAAAAACGGCACGTCATCCAATAAAATTTTCAGGACATATCCACCTATGGAAATAAATAAGAGTTTTTTTCACGGAGATGAGCGGTAAGCGGAACAAACATAAGAAACAACGTAAATGACGTTGGAGATAAGGAACAAATACTGAGGTCTAAGAGACCTCGGTTCACAGAGTATGTGAGTGACAAAAAAAATAAAATAGTACAAAAGTCACGCGTTTCCTTTGTTTACTCGTACTCGTTCTTAACACAACGCAGGACATGTTTACAACATAGGCAAGGTGAATAAAGCGTCCTTATGGCACACGTTTACGGCTCGTACTACAGAGCTATGAATCAAAGTGCCCGACACCGTACGCCGCCAGACAGCAAAACAGGAAATGCGTTTACAGAGTAATGGTAGACTTGGATTCATTACATAAGATGAAAACAAGGAAGCACAACTAAAAAACATCACTGTATAAACCAAAGAAACGTGTGCATACACATTTATTTAAAAAATAACATCACAGCCTCGAAGTAACCCTGGTTATTACAGGTCAGTTTTCGTTGAGCAGGCCTAAGCTCTTAAAATAGACTATTTTCGAAATTTCAAATTCTTCCAGGATGCTCATCTTTTTGCCTTTTTGTACAACATGCTAAACATCAAGAACATTTATAGATGGTGGGCGATGTCAAGAAGTTTTCAAGTGTTGGGCGAAGGGAGAATATTTTTAAGCTGCCGTTATTTGTTGTTCGCATACTTACTATATACAGGGTGATTCAAAAAAGATACGCAAATATTTTAATATGTTATTCTACAAGTAAAACTGAAGAAGAAAGTTCATATAAACGTAGGTCCGCAAATGTTTAGTTAAGGAGTTACGGCTAATAAAAGATTTTTCCTGAAATTTAGCAACTTCGCTAATATGAAGGTTAAAGTAAAGCACGATTTCCATTTACTTTGTTGTTGTTGGTCTGGTGAATCAAATAAAACATGTCCCAGACGTGTGTCTGCAGTAGTTTTCCAGGAAATCCAGAGAAGTAAAGATTATTGTACAAGTAAATTCGTTTACTTTCCATTAAGAATGAAGAAACGTTTATGTCATTGTTCGCAACCGTTAGTGAGTTGTTTCTGTCATTTCCTAACCTTGAAACGAGTTATTTTTCTGCATTGTTCAGTGAAAGAACATAATAACAGCAGTGTATTTAAGTCAAACCACATAGGAACTGCTGCAGTTTGAAGAGTTTTTATGAAAAAGGGATGCCTCTCAAATTTTTATTACTATAATTTTCCAAAATTAAATTCTTTACTACTTCTGTTGAAAACTTTGTGCAATTGTCTGGAATTTAAAAAACAAATTGGCCCAAGTAGTTAATAAATTAAAAATTTTACGAACATACTACTTTGCTTCTCTGTATGTTCTGGAAAACTACTGCAAAAAACACGTCTGGCACAGGTTTTATTAGATTCACCAGACCAATAACAACAAAATAAATGGAAATCGTGCTTTACTTTAACCTCGTACAGTTTTGGGATGGCTTCATATTAGCGAAGAAGCTAAATTTCAGGCAAAATCTTTTGTTAGCCTAACTCCGTATCTAAACATTTGCGGACCTACGTTTATTTGAACTTTCGTCTTTAGTTTTACTTTTAGAATAACATGTTAAGATATTTGCGTATCTTTTTTGAATCACCCTGTATTTTGCGTTTACCAAATTCTAGATTGCTTTCATGTATGGGGGCTCCTACACCTTGGCCTCTCCCTTCCCCTGTGTACATTCTGTACCGTCAGTACCTTTAAACTACCTCCTCTCCTTCATCTCCTCCAGTATGTCGACGACACTACCCCATAGCCTGTAATTACAATGGTCCCTCTAATATAGTCTTATCCAGATTACCTCCTGGTCCAACCATTTGCTCCTCAGGAAAAACCCATTAAAAACTCATACAATAACTGCAGGAGGAATCTCGCCCAGCTTCCATTCCCATTAATTCTACCTAACCATTTATGATTACGCTGTCCGTTGAACTAATGCCCTAAAATACCTACCCTAAAATATCTTGGAACAATTCTTGACAGTAGAATAATGTGGAAACCTCCCTTCACTAACCGTTTAACAGAAAGCCCACAATAGACTAATACTAATACTGTCAGAAGACAGGGATTATATTGCTGCAGCGTTCTCCATGTACAGGGCGATCAGTTTAATTGAAGACATTGAAATATATCACACATCGGATCAAAAAACACTATAATTTCAAATTATTTGTCTCGGAGGAGGCACCTAAAGATACCACACTCGACCCGCCACAGCATTCCGTGCATGGGTGGCCGGAGGCAACTTTGAAATCTTCAATAGGAACCCCAGTTTTTTATTGAAGATTACGATTCTACAGCAAAATTTACTTACGTTTAGACTGAAATATTTTCTTCATTTCGCCACAAATTGCGCTGTAAACGGAGGAAAAGAAATGAGTACAAAACAGTATTTTACGACATGCTATTTAATGGCACTTGAATATCCTATGCATTTGGGACTTCATCTCCATGCTACGAGGGCGACGAGGGTGGGACAGGCCAATATTTCATAACTTCTAATTGGAAACCCCCATTCGCAGCGTTGTACTCCTGCGATATATCGAAAACGGGGTTACTCGACGCGCCACCGTGGCTATGTAGCGAACTACGACGTATCATAATGGGCAGTACCCTCTGACCAGGTCCCGCGTATCGTGCACATGTAGAACAGACAGAGGCTGTATCGGTTCGTAGTAATAGACGGAAAGTCATCGAGTAAAACAGATGTAATATCCGGCGGTCCCCAAGGAAGTGTTACAGGCCCTCTATTGTTCCTGATCTATATTAACGACATAGGGGACAATCTGAGTAGCCGTCTTAGATTGTTTGCAGATGATGCTATCATTTACCGTCTTGTAAAGTCAGCAAATGATCAAAACGACTTGCAAAATGATTTAGATAAGATATCTGTATGGTGCTAAAAGTGGCAATTGACCCTGAATAAAGAAAAGTGTGAAGTTATTCACATGAGTACTAAAAGAAATCAGCTACATTTCGATTACGCGATAAGTCACACAAATCTGAGGGCTGTCAATTCAACTAAATACTTAGGGATTACAATTACAAATAACTTAAATTGGAACGATCAAATAGATAATATTGTGGGTACAGCAAACCAAAGACTGCGATTCATTGGCAAAACACTTAGAAGGCGCAACAGGTCTACCAAAGAGACTGCTTACACTTCGCTTGTCCGCCCTATTCTGGATTATTTCTGTGCAGTGTGGGATCCGCACCAGGTGGGACTGACGGATGACAGCGAAAAAGTACAAAGAAGGGCAGCTCGTTTTGTATTATCGCGAAATAGGGGAGATGGTGTCACAGACTTGATACGTGAATTGGAGTGGCAATCATTAAAACAAAGGCATTTTTCGTTGCGACGGGATCTTCTCATGAAATTTCAATCAGCAGTTTTCTCCTCCGATTGCGAAAACATTCTGTTGACACCCACCTACATAGGGAGAAACGATCATCACGATAAAATAAGAGAACTCAGGGCTCGCACAGAAAAATATGAGTGCTCGTTTTTCCCGCGTGCCGTTCGAGAGTGGAACGGTAGAGAGACAGCATGAAGGTGGTTCATTGAACCCTCTGCCAGGCACTTTATTGTGAATAGCCGAGTAATCACGTAGATGTAGAAGTAGGCTCAAAACAGACGTGCAAGTGGACGATAAATGTTGCAACCACAGAAGAAAAAACTGAAGTGATCTTGTTTTACAGAGAAAGTACGAGTTTATAAGCTGCTGTTTTCCAGAGAAAGCTCGCTCTCGTTCATTCTTTTACAATGTTGTGAAGACCTTAATGACAGCGTACAGACCAGCAAAAGGATATGAGCCAAAAGTGTTAGAAGAGAAGCTAATGAAGTAGCTGTATTAGCGGTAGTGCACCACAGCCCACGGAAATGCGCCCGGCAACTACACCGCGATTCCGGTATGTCCGTAGGTAGTACTGTCACAATACTGTATCTTTATAAGTGTCATCCATATCACGTGTCACTGTATAAAGAACTTCATGGCGCCGATTTCCATAACCGGGTAGTGTTTTGTGAATGGGCACGTCAGGAAATGCAAACGACCCCCACGTTCTTCACCGAGGTCCTCTTTTCCGATGAGTATATATTCTCGAATCATGGTAGCGTTAACCAGCATAACATGCATTAATGGAGTGTAGACAGTGCCCACTGGTTATGCCAAGTTGACCATCAACAGCCTTGGTCCGTTAACGGAGATGCTGCATCATGGGGAACAAATTCATTGGTCCGTATTTTATCGACGGCACGTGGAATTGGCGCAAATATCGAACGTTTTTGGAACAGGAACTACTAGTACTACTGCACGATGTTGCTCTGGACTTTCGACAACATATGTGGTTTCAGCATGACGGTTGCGCAGCGCATTATGCAGCCGAATTAGGGGAGATTTTAGACCATATTTACACTGGTCGGTGGACCGGTAGAGGTGGCCCTGTTAGTTCTTCCACTAGGTCGCCGGATTTCTTTCTGTGAAAGATAAGGTGTACCCGCAAGTGCCAACAGGCCTTGTAGACACGGTCGATAGTATACCGCCTGTACTGACAATCCCGCAGATATGCTTCTGCCCTGTGTACTGTCATTTGAATAGCGAATCACTAAGTGTATTGAAGTTGGCCGTACTACATTTTAACACTTTCTCTAACTGGAAAAGCAGAGTAGCTTTCGTCTCGATCCACGGCCACACTAGAGCGTCGAGTAGTAAATCCCTTGTTCGATATGTCGGAGGAAAACAAGATTGGAATGGGGTTTCCTATTAGAAGTTACGGAATACTGTCCTGTCCTAGCCTCGCAGCATGAAAGTGGGGTCCCACGTACCATTCAAGAGCCATGTTGTAAATTACGACTGTGTGCCCATTTCAGTTCCTCCGACCACAGCCCCATCCGTGACGAAACAAAGAAAGTTTTTCGGACAAATCGTATGTAGATTTTGCCGTAGAATCGTAATCTGCAGAAAAACTGTGGTTGCTATTGATTTGAACGTTGCCCCACGCCTTCTACGCAAGGTATGGGGTGGCGTGTTTTGAAATTATAACCTTTTTTGATCCAATATGTAGCTATCGAGATATTTCAATGTCTTCAGTTAAAACGAACATCCTCTATACGAGGGTCATTCCATTAGTCATGGCAACTATGGTACATCGTGCGAACATGTAGCATCAGCGTAATCACATTAAATACATTAGAAAAACCGCGACCAGCCACTGTGGCCGAGCGGTTCTAGGCGCTTCAGTCCGGAGCCGCGCTGCTGCTACGGTCGCAGGTTCGAATCCTGCCCGGGTAGGGGTTTGTATGATGTCCTTAGGTTAGTTACGTTTAAGTAGTTATAAGTCTAGGGGACTGATGAGCTCAGATGTTAGGTCCCATAGTGCTTAGAGCCACTTGAACCATTTGAATTTGAAACCCTGCGGCAAATAGTACCGACATCAACCGACAGACAGCGACCGCATGCGAGGATGGCTGAGTACCAACGCATGAAACATTCACTGTGAGCTTGGCCATGATAGATGTAAGCAGAGTGGAACAGCGAGCACACGTGAAAATTGCCTTTCTCGCTTGCAGAAATGCTACTCAGTGTCATGTGGAGCTACGACTTGCTGTGGGCGATAGGGCATCACCCACAAACGACATGTTCATTCAATCATATGAATGCTACGATATTCTGGAGTGTCACGCTGTTACGGTCGGGCACACTGTCAATGCCCAATACTAACGCAACTTTCTGTTGTACCATCTGCAAAGTACACATCGGAGAAACGTCCGCCTTTGCTCAATAATGCAATCAAACTCGATGATAACGCTAACCCGCCAAGTTAGCCGAGAGCGCTGCTTCCTCGACTCGGGTAGGCGCGCCGTCCCCAGATCGAATCCGCCCGGCAGATGAACGACGAGGGCCGGTGTGCCAGCCAGCCTGGATGTGGTTTTTAGGCGTTTTTCCACATCCCTCTATGTGAATACCGGGCTGGTCCCCACGTCCCTCTTCAGTTACACGATTTGCAGACATTTGAAAACGTTCTCATTATTTCATGGCTTACACTAGTCGCAGAGTGCTGAGGTACACTAATTTCCAACCTGGGGGGGGGGGGGGGGGGGGGGGTTGGTGACAGGAAGGGCATCCGGCTACCCTCTGAGACTAACATTGACATTGCCAAATCCATAGTAACAAGGCCGACCCCGCGTTGAAGTGGGATAAAGGCCGTAAGAAAATGAGGATGATTATAGTCCATGATAACGCTACGTTGCACAATGCAGGCGTCACCAGTAAGTGTGTACAGCGGTGGTGGTGGAAAATCTGGAAAATCCTCCATCTACCCTATCCACCAGACCACTGTCAATACGATTTCGGCCTCCTTACACAACTGAAGAAACCATTGCGCGCGGGGGGGGGGGGGGGGGGAGGCTTTGCAAACAGGGCGGATCCCCACTGCATTTCCGCGATAAGTGTCGCACATTGATGGTAATGCCAATGGAATTCAGCGCTTTCCCCATCGCTGGCATCCCTGTGTGGATGCGCTGGGGGACTATTTTCAAGGACAGTAGTTGATTTTCATTCCGTTTTCATTCATTTGTGCTCGTGCACAATAAATTTACACAGAGATCCAATAAGTGTGTTTCATTTCAACCTTTGCGGTGACTTATGGAACGACCAACGTGCAAAACCATGATCCAACCCGTATACCACTCTGCCAATGTCGCTGGCGACCAGTTTCTGTCATCCCCGCCATGTCGTTGAATATCTTACCCTCCTATACTACTAACTCATCAGATTTCCTGCTCTCCCAACCAGTATATATACATCTCGATTTCAACAGTCCTATCGTCTCCGTTTTCGTTATTAGTTCTTATATGCTGCCGAGCCAACGACAAAATATCCCACTCAGCTTATACTTACACACACTCCATACCACTTCCCAACGTAACTTCAACAGCCTTCCCCTACCATATAGTGAAATCTCACTTGACATTTATTTCGCCTATCAGATTTAACTCACTCGCCCCTACCATTTGTCACATCATTGTTCCCTCATCTTTTCACAACCTGTCCTTTTATTCCATCTCTGTTACTATTAATCCTTCTCACTCCTACTTAGACGTGTCCAGAATATCGTGTCTTCCAATGACAACTGTCTGACTACACATTACCACATACCTACCCACTAACTACATTGTCACTCCACTCCTCTCACCAACATTTAACCATTCTACTCCCAAATTACTCTACCAACAGCAGGTTTTAGCATATTTAGTGCAGTGCAGTTAAGAGTTTGTTCTTATTATAAAGACTTCCGTCAACAATTTTTATAAGAGAACAATAATTTCAACATCCGAAATTTACCACCACATATTAATATTTTTAAGGAAATGTAAATATTACGTAACTTAAAAATTTTTGAACTGTCTCAGAATTTTTTTAAAATTTATGCTGAATAGCGATAAATGTATTGCTGTCAGCGCATCCTCCCTTCTCGAGATGGGGGAATGAAATTACAGTAAAGGAATAAACCCGTAGATAAATATTCTATGTTTCACTTTCCATTAACAAGTTATTTTTGCTGCTTGCTTGTGTGTCGTCATCCACTGTCAGTACTCATCTAACTACCTCTTAGTGCTATCATACGTTCTAGTGTTTATTCTTTCGACTTCTGTTCTATTTTGGTTTTTCCTTTATGTTATATGTGCACTTTTCAATTATCGAGGTTCCAAACTGGTCAATACTGCAGAATAAACCATATATTCCAACCGAACAGCAACAGTGTAAATGGCTGTGTGTTTCATTGAATTTCCAAACTTTCTTTTTCCGAATTCTACGCAAAAACGAGCGCACTGGAAGCCTAGAGAACGCGAACGTTGTTTTGGGTGGCTGTTACAGTATCCTCAATGTCTCACAGTGTGCTTCAGACTTTATTGTTGTTCCATGTTCTGTTAATTCTCGAGAAAAAGCCATTTAGTGTAAAAATAAACGCTAGCCATAATCTTCTGGCTGATAGAGTTTGACATGCTTTGTTTTTAAATTGGCGAGAAGGAGTGAGCGAACGCCACTGGCTGCTGGGTTGTCTTCGCATTAGCATAGGGAAGCCATGTCTCATAGCCGGTCACGACTCTGTACATTCGGCCTTCTCCTTCAACATCGTAACGAAAAGGGAAGTCCAGAGACACAGTCAGGACTTCAGTTTGATCCCAGAGATATCGTTTTGGAACCCAACGAGCAAGGAAATAGAAATTGCAATATCTTAATGTTTTAGTCATTGTACCATGAAAAACATTCAGATATTTGGGAAATGCTGTCTGGCAGTTGAAATGCACGGATTTATTGGTCCATTTTATGCACCAGTTGGTTCCTTATCTCAGACAGGCAGCCACTAATGTCTTCATCATAAAATATTGTTTCCCTCAGCTCTTAAAAAACTGCAACTAGTGATTCACAACACCTTGAGTCATCACAATGGGTTCGTATACACCAAAACTTTCGCAACGAACGTCAGCTACTCACTTTTCAAGTCACGCAGAGGCCATACCGCTGAAAAACCTATTCAGCCACCTGTAAACACGTTTTTTTATTTTCATATAAGGTACAAAAGTAATTCCTTTTGAGATGTTATTTCATTAACTTAGGCACTAGCTGGAAAGAAATTGGAAATTTGTGGTAAGGTCGTATGGGACCAACTGCTCAGGTCATCGGTCCCTAAGTTTACACACTATTTAATCTAACTTACACTAAGGACGACACACACACACACACACACACACACACACACACACACACACAATCATGTCCGAGGGGGCACTCAAATATCCGACGGGATGAGCCGCGCGAAACGTGACAAGACGCCGCTAGCTTGACTTTTACAAATAATGTCCCCCATTATAAGACTTCAACAAAAACTTTGGACTTCTATCTACTCCAGATCATATATACACTGAAACTGACAAAGTGATCACGTTTTTATTACTCTCATTTTCCATAAACTGGAAGAGCGCGAGTAGGCTCCAGGCTTTAACCCTCACCCCTGTTACTGGCAAGCAGAAAGTGCAGTTGCATGATACTGCAGGGGCTTACGTATACAGATGCTTTCGAAATAAATTATATATTACTTCAGCTCACGTTAAAAAGTAGAGGCGCTTCATGTTGGGAGTTTTGGATAGAACAAAGATCCGGGACACTCTACATAGGTCAAGCAATGAAGGCTTTCAGAACCGTTTGTCTCAGTTGCTGGTGAATATTCTTGGTTGTATGGATATTTTTTCGCTCCTTTCCATTCGTTCAAAGCTGTCCCTTCATAGGGCCCCTAGACCCGCTATGTCTTGCCTATGTCGAGCACGTTACACCACTACGTGATTAAAAGTATCCGGACACACCCAAAAATATACTTTTTCATGTTAGGTGCATTGTGCTGCCATCTACTGCCAGGTACTCCATATCACCCACCTCAGCAGTCATTAGACATCGCGTGAGAGCAGTGTGTGGCATTCCGTGGAACTCACGACTTCGAACGTGGTCACTTGTGTCTTCCGTCTGTACGCGAGATTTCCACACTCCTAAACATCCCTGGGTCCACTGTTTTCTATGTGATAGTGAAGTGGAAATGTGAAGGGACATGTAAGCGCAAAAGCGTACAGGCCGACCTCGTCCGTTGATTGACAGAGACCGACGACATTGGAAGAGGGTCGTAATGTGTAATAGGCAGACATCTATCCAGACCATCCTACAGGAATTCCAAACTGCATCAGGATCCACTGCAAGTACTATGACAGTTAGGCTGGAGGTGAGAAAAGTCGGATTTCATGGTCGAGCAGCTGCCATTAAGCCACACATCATGCCGGTAAATGCCAAACCACGCCTCGCTTGGTGTAAGGAGGGTAAACATTGGACGACTGAACATTGTAAAAACGTTGTGTGGCGATCCGATGGCAGTGTGTGGCTATGGCGAATGCCCGGTGAATGTCATCTACCAGCGTGTGTAGTGCCAACAGTAGAATTCGGAGGCGGTGGTGTTATGGTGTGGTCGTGTTCCTCATGGAGGGGTCTTGCACCCCTTGTTTTGACTGGCACTGTCACAGCACAAGCGTACATTGATGTTTTAAGCACCTTCTTGGTGAATAGCAATTCAGGGATGGCGATCGATCACCTGTTCATAATACACGGCCAGTGGCCGAGTGGTTACACGACAGTAACATCCCTTTAATTGTCTTGTGACAGCCAGAGCGAGAGCACCAGCAGCAGCGAGTACTGTTTGTATAAAGCGTTTATTTTGCATTTTGTTTACGACCTTCCACTAAGGAAGGGATTCTATTTGTGTTTATCTGCTCTGCATAGTAACTAACAGTTCTTGATAAAACTTTACGTAGTTTTCGTGTTAGATTTCTTAGTGTTTTCTTGATCGTTTAGAACAGAAAGCGCCCTAAAACCGTCTTTTGTTTGTTTCGCGGCCTTTAGCCACTAGTCACTTGAATCAGCAGTTGTCTTGTGACAGCCAGAGCGAGAGCACCAGCAGCAGCGAGTACTGTTTGTATAAAGCGTTTTTGTACTTATTTGCTGCGCTTAGCTTTTAAATAGTTTTTCTGGGAAAACCTAGCGTAGTTTTCGCGTCTCGTATTTCAGTGAGTGTTTCTTGATTATCAGAGTAGCTCATCAGAAGATTATCTTGGGAATTTGTCACCGTATAGAGTAGGGTAAACATAGTCATGTGTAGGGACTGTGGTTGTTGTGAGCGGACGCAAGGAGAATTGGCCACTCTTCGGGGGCAGGTGGAGGCTTTGTCTGTTAGGCTCATCGAGCTCGAGGCGCAGGCGTCGGCTCGTAGTGGCGTTGGGGCAACTGTGGTGAGACCTATGCCTACTTCGGTGGCCTTGGAATCACATGGAACCCCTGATGTCGCTGCGTCTTCCGGCAGTGAGCATCTTACCGGTCAGCCATCACTCCAGGGTGAATGGCGGACAGTGGTGGGCTCGCGCGTGCCTGGCGAAGGTGGGATCTGGCCGCGTGGCAGCTGCCTTACCCCTTTCCAACAGGTACGGGGTGCTTCCTAGTGGTGATGACATCGTTTCCGAGCCACCACAGGATGCCTCGCCTGTTGGGCCAGTGGCCGATTCTCCGGCAAGGTCCCGACAGTCACAGAGGGCGGGCCTATTAGTTATAGGGAGCTCCAACGTTAGGCGGGTTATGGAGCCCCTCAGGAAAATAGCGGGTAGGTCGGGGAAGAATGCCAGTGTGCACTCGGTGTGCTTGCCGGGGGGTCTCGTCCGTAATGTGGAGGAGGCCCTTCCGGCAGCTATTGAACGCACTGGGTGTGACCGGCTGCAGATAGTAGCACACGTCGGAACGAATGACGCCTGCCGCTTGGGTTCTGAGGCCATCCTTGGTTCCTTCCGGCGGCTGGCTGATTTGGTGAAGACAACCAGCATCGCACGCGGAGTGCAAGCTGAGCTTAATATCTGCAGCATAGTGCCCAGAGTCGATCGCGGTCCTCTGGTTTGGAGCCGTGTGGAGGGTCTAAACCAGAGGCTCAGACGACTCTGCGACTATAATGGTTGCAAATTCATCGACCTCCGTTATTGGGTGGAGAACTGTAGGGCCCCCCTAGACAGGTCAGGCGTGCACTACACACCGGAAGCAGCTACTAGGGTAGCAGAGTACGTGTGGCGTGCACATGGGGGTTTTTTAGGTTAGAGGGACCCCCCCTTGGGCGAAACGATAAAATACCTGACGGCTTACCAGAGAGGACATTATCATCGTTGATAAAGAACGTCCGTCCTCAGAGACCAAAAACAGGAAAAGTTAACGTAATATTGGTAAACTGCAGGAGTATCCAGGGCAAGGTTCCTGAATTAGTATCTCTTATTGAAGGAAATAGTGCGCATATAGTATTAGGAACGGAAAGTTGTTTAAAACCGGAAGTGAACAGTAACGAAATCCTAGACACAGAATGGAATATATACCGCAAGGATAGGATAAACGCCAATGGTGGAGGAGTATTTATAGCAGTAAAGAATTCAATAATATCCAGTGAAGTTATTAGCGAATGCGAATGTGAAATAATCTGGGTTAAGTTAAGTATCAAAGGTGGGTCAGATATGATAGTCGGATGCTTCTATAGACCACCTGCATCAGCAACCGTAGTAGTTGAGCGCCTCAGAGAGAACCTGCAGAACGTCGTGAAGAAGTTTCGTGATCATACTATTGTAATAGGGGGAGACTTCAATCTACCAGGTATAGAATGGGATAGTCACACAATCAGAACTGGAGCCAGGGACAGAGACTCTTGTGACATTATCCTGACTGCCTTGTCCGAGAATTACTTCGAGCAGATAGTTAGAGAACCAACTCGTGAAGCTAACGTTTTAGACCTCATAGCAACAAATAGACCGGAACTTTTCGACTCCGTGAATGTAGAAGAGGGTATCAGTGATCATAAGTCAGTGGTTGCATCAATGACTACAAGTGTAATAAGAAATGCCAAGAAAGGAAGGAAAATATATTTGCTTAACAAGAGTGATAGGGCACAAATCGCAGAATATCTGAGTGACCACCATCAAACGTTCATTTCTGAGGAAGAGGATGTGGAACAAAAATGGAAAAAATTCAGAAACATCGTCCAGTACGCCTTAGATAAGTTCGTACCGACTAAGGTCCAAAGCGAGGGGAAAGATCCACCGTGGTATAACAATCATGTACGAAAGGTACTACGGAAACAAAGAAAGCTTCATCATAGGTTTAAGAGTAGTCGAATCATAGCTGACAAGGAAAAGCTGAACGAAGCGAAAAAGAGCCTAAAGAGAGCAATGAGAGAAGCATTCAACGAATTCGAACATAAAACATTGGCAAACAATCTAAACAAGAACCCTAAAAAGTTTTGGTCATATGTAAAATCGGTAAGCGGATCTAAATCCCCTATTCAGTCACTCGTTGACCACGATGGCACCGAAACAGAGGACGACCGAAGAAAGGCAGAAATACTGAATTCAGTGTTCCGAAACTGTTTCACTGCGGAAAATCGTAACACGGTCCCTGACTTCAGCCGTCGCACGGACGCCAAAATGGAAAATATTGAAATAAACGATATCGGAATTGAAAAACAACTGCTATCACTTAGTAGCGGAAAAGCATCCGGACCAGACGAGATACCCTTAAGATTCTACAGTGATTATGCTAAAGAACTTGCCCCCTTTCTATCAGCAATTTATCGTAGATCGCTGGAAGAACGTAAAGTACCTAGCGACTGGAAGAAAGCGCAGGTCGTTCCCATTTTCAAGAAGGGTCATAAATCAGATGCGAATAATTATAGGCCTATTTCGCTTACGTCAATCTGTTGTAGAATAATGGAACATGTTTTGTGTTCTCGTATTATGACGTTCTTAGATAATACAAATCTCCTTCATCATAACCAACATGGATTCCGCAAACAGAGATCATGTGAAACTCAGCTCGCCCTATTTGCCCAAGAAATTCACAGTGCCGTAGACACTGGCGAGCAGATTGATGCCGTATTCCTGGACTTCAGGAAGGCATTTGATACGGTTCCGCACTTACGTTTAGTGAAAAAAATACGAGCTTACGGAATATCGGACCAGGTCTGTGATTGGATTCAGGATTTCCTAGAAGAAAGAACACAACATGTCATTCTTAACGGTTCAAAATCTGCAGATGTAGAGGTAATTTCGGGAGTACCGCAGGGAAGCGTGATAGGACCTTTATTGTTTACAATATACATAAATGACTTAGTTGACAACATCGGTAGCTCCGTGAGGCTATTTCCAGATGACATGGTTGTCTACAAGAAAGTAGCAACATCAGAAGACTCGTACGTACTCCAGGAGGACCTGCAGAGGATTAATGCATGGTGCGACAGCTGGCAGCTTTCCCTAAACGTAGATAAATGTAATATAATGCGCATACATAGGGGCAGAAATCCATTCCAGTACGATTATGCCATAGGTGGTAAATCATTGGAAGCGGTAACGACCGTAAAATACTTAGGAGTTACTATCCGGAGCGATCTGAAGTGGAATGATCACATAAAACAAATAGTGGGAAAAGCAGGCGCCAGGTTGAGATTCATAGGAAGAATTCTAAGAAAATGTGACTCATCGACGAAAGAAGTAGCTTACAAAACGCTTGTTCGTCCGATTCTTGAGTATTGCTCATCAGTATGGGACCCTTACCAGGTTGGATTAATAGAAGAGATAGACATGATCCAGCGAAAAGCAGCGCGATTCGTCATGGGGACATTTAGTCAGCGCGAGAGCGTTACGGAGATGCTGAACAAGCTCCAGTGGCGGACACTTCAAGAAAGGCGTTACGCAATACGGAGAGGTTTATTATCGAAATTACGAGAGAGCACATTCCGGGAAGAGATGGGCAACATATTACTACCGCCCACATATATCTCGCGTAATGATCACAACGAAAAGATCCGAGAAATTAGAGCAAATACGGAGACTTACAAGCAGTCGTTCTTCCCACGCACAATTCGTGAATGGAACAGGGAAGGGGGGATCAGATAGTGGTACAATAAGTACCCTCCGCCACACACCGTAAGGTGGCTCGCGGAGTATAGATGTAGATGTAGATAGATGTAATGGACTGGCCTGCACAGAGCCCTGACCTGAATCCTATAGAACATCTTTGGGATGTTTTGGAACGCCGACTTCGTGCCAGGCCTCGCCGACCGACATCGATACCTCTCCTCAGTGCAGAATTCCGTGAAGAATGGGCTGCCATTCGCCAAGAAACCTTCCAGCACCTGATTGAACGTATGCCTGCAAGAGTGGAAGCTGTCATCAAGGCTAAGGGTGGGCCAACACCATATTGAATTCCAGAATTACTGATGGAGGGCGCCACGAACTTGTAATTGATTTTCAACCAGATGTCCGGATAATTTTGATCACATAGTGTTGGCACCTCTCAGAGATTTCGACATCAAAACAGCCTGGGAGCTGCTCTAGCACTTGAAGATAGGCAAACCGCTTCCAAGGGTGGCGCAAGGGATGCCTAATCCACAGGCGTTGGAACAGCCATCAGGCTGACTTGTTTCGAAATTACCGACAAGTACCTTTCTAATGCGCTCAGCAAAGGTGCCTGGGTGGCACCTAGTGTATTGTCGGAATGGGAAGTCTTTGGGGGACCCTTTGCTGTTTATTTCACGCCCATGTTAATGTCACAATCCCGCGTGGTCACGCCACAGGAGAGTTGAAAAAGCATAAGCACTATTCACCGCTTCGAATCACGTTCAAATTTCGTCTAATGGTTTTGAACGGTCCCTCATGGCTCCAACTTGTGCCCAAGAACAAAAATTGCCTCCGCGCTGCACTTCAAAGGCGCGTGATCACTTTCAATGGGGATACAGCCCACAATGCCCTTCGAGAAGGGTTGAATCGTTCGAGTATTTAGCAGTATGATGGGATGTCAAGGATATGTTCCTCATCGCACTGCCAACTGTCGTTTTCGATCATGAAATTTGTGAGAATCAACACCCGAAAGGTGAGATGTGATGTCATTGACGCCCTTTTCATGTTGATTCTGAGCGTCGGTGTGTCTGAAACGTTTTCCTCGGCTACCCTTAAGAAAAGCTCGTGATTTCAGCGGTGGCAGTCGCGGTTCTGACTTTCATTGCAGGGACGTCAAAAGGAGGAGCGAAATGTGGGTATGAGGGCCTGTGACGACCTTCTCATCGTTTGATAAGTCCACGGTGGCGTTGGCCATAATGGTGATGAAATTTGGTGCCAATGTGACGTCAATAACACAACTTACAGTTCACGTGAACTTTTGAGCTGCGGTCTTGTTCTTCGCCTGCGTCGACACCTTGCTGCCTGAAGCTTTGACAAGACCGAGGGTGACGTCGCAGGCCGCCACACTTTTGCAACGTTAAATAGGAAAGTTGAAGGCACATTTGAGCCGAATTTCAAACTTACGCGCCGCATTGGGAGACAACTACAGGTTTTCGAAAAAACGACCCTTTAATTTTGTTGCGCAGTGTAGAATAAAACACACACTCGTACTACGTACGTAGGTCCTCGTCCACACACATTCACCCGCGGACTGACGCCCCCCCTGTAATGTCAGAATGTTGCAGATTCTCTTTTCTCGAAACCTAGCTTACCGGAGGCCACAAAAATCAACACTTCCTTATAAGGACTGTAAGAAGCCCTGTTTGTATGCTAGCCGAGCTATAGTGTGTATTAATATCGCCGACAGCGCTCCGCCCCCTTGGCAAGAGATTCTGTTGTTGGACAGACGAGCGGTTAGCGAGTGGATATGCAAGTGTGTGGACACGATATTCTTAGTGGAGACTCTGTGATAGTAGGACATGCATTGTAAAGTGAGATGAAATGATGTGTTTATATGAAAATACGCAAGGAAATGTATGATGACGGATGTTTGGTTGATAATGTTTGGGTAGTGGAATTATTGACAAATATATAATTTTTTGAACCGGATGTCACATGAATATGGTACAATTTTCTAAATACCTTGTTTGCTCTTCAATAAAATCTTTCTTTCGCTAACAGGATGCCTCCTAGTAGTAAGAATCTTTTTGTTCAGCTGGCTGTAGTTGCTACTTACTGTAACTGCTGTAGTTCGTGATATGAAGAATTTCTGTGAGCTAAGTGACTAATGAAAAAGAATGGGGTTTGCACTCTTGGGATTTGTGACTCAAATGAATTTAGCCAGTTAACAGAGTTGAAGGTAGTTCCATATTTCTTTAATTTCATATTTTTTTATTTGTATTATTGTTAGGATCAACTCCCATGAACCATGGAGCTTGCCGTTGGTGGGGAGGCTTGCGTGCCTCAGCGATACAGATAGCCGTACCGTAGGTGCAACCACAACGGAGTGGTAGGTATTGGGAGGCCAGACAAACGGGTGGTTCCTGAAGAGGGGCAGCAGCCTTTTCAGTAGTTGCAGGGGCAACAGTCTGGATGATTGACTGATCTGACCTTTTAACTCTAACCAAAACGGCCTTGCTGTGCTGGTACTGCGAACGGCTGAAAGCAAGGGGAAATTACGGTCGTAAATTTTCCCGAGGGCATGCAGCTTTACTGTTTGGTTAAATGATGCTGGCGTCCTCTTGGGTAAAATATTCCGGAGGTAAAATAGTCCCCCATTCAGACCTCCGGGCGGGGACTACTCAGGAGGATGTCGTTATCAGGAGAATGAAAACTGGCGTTCTACGGATAAGAGCGTGGAATGTCAGATCCCTTAATCGGGAAAGTAGGTTAGAAAATTTAAAAAGGGAAATGGATAAGTTAAAGTTAGGTATAGTGGGAATTAGTGAAGTTCGGTGGCAGGAGGAACAAGACTTCTGGCCAGATGAATACAGGGCTATAAGTACAAAATCAAATAGGGGTAATGCAGGAGTAGGTTTAATAATGAATAAAAAAATAGGAGTGCGGTTAAGCTACTACGAACAGAATAGTGAATGCATTGTTGTGGCCAAGATAGACACGAAGCCCACGCCTACTACAGTAGTACAAGTTTATATGCCAACTAGTGCTGCAGGTGACAAAGAGATTAATGAAATTTATGATGAGATAAAAGAAATTATTTAGATATTCAGGCGTGACTGGAATTCGATAGTAGGAAAATGAAGAGAAGGAAACGTAGTACGTGAATATGCAATGGGGGTAAGAAATGAAAGAGGAATCCGCCTGGTAGAATTTTGCACAGAGCATAACTTTAATCAGAGCTAACATTTAGTTCAAGAATCATGAAAGAAGGTTGTATACATGGAAGAGGCCTGGAGATACTGGAAGGTTTCAGATAGATTATATAATGGTAAGACAGAGATTTAGGAATCAGGTTTTAAATTGTAAAACATTTCCAGGGAAAATTCGTTAGGTCAGTGTTTAATAAAAAATAATTATAGAGGCAGTAACAGGACGAACTCCTGACATTAAACGCATTTGTCAGTCGCTCCACATGATCGACCACGCATCTAGCGCGCCATCGCGACGCAATATGTGTCACCTAAATTATTTTTCCATATAACTCATTATTTGGCTGGAATAATTGCCTTCCAGTTAACCAACATCAGTTCTGAGATTTGTTAGACCTCCTAGAAGAGCCAATAGGCAAAAACATAACGGACGATAGTGGTAACACCACAGTACAATTAGTATAAAGACGCGCCCGTAATTGCTGCAAACGCATGTAGCGGCAATTAGGCACGGTCTTGCAGCCGGCCCATTGCAAAGAAGGCGGAACTACAAGTTTCCCCGGCGGGAGGCGTCGCGTCGGATTCATTGTCTCTCGCAGGCGTCGACTGGGAGTGGCGCGCTGGGAGGTGGGCGGCGGGCGGTGGGCGGCGGGAGTATCAAAGGGCGGCGCCGCAAAGCGCCTGTTAGCCGCGCGGACACCGGCCCCGCTGTTTGTCGACAGCGCCGACACAGTCCCCCGGCGCCGCGCTCAAAAACAACGTCTCGAGGACGACAGCGCTACCAAAGGCTCTCCCGTGCTTCACATTGTAGCTTCTTGCTTCGCTGGACCATTTCGCAGCAGCGGCCGGAGAACGTTATTTTGACGAAGTGCCTTACGGCGGTTTTTTTTTCTTTTACATCGGCAGAGTGTACCTAAGTGTCACGGTACGGCTCAAACACCGCGCAGATTTATTTGTAAATGCTGTTGTAGTGATCCTCAGTTCGAGAAAACTCTCTTGATGGAGCTGCCCTTGCTAGTCTAACTGTGTAAGCCTCTTCATTTCTTTATAACTACTGCAGCTTGCATCCACATAAACCAGCGTGCTGTCGTCAAGCCTTCGTTTCCCTCCACAATTTTTACGCCCTGCACTTCCCTTCATTATCAAATTGACTACACCTCGATGCCTCAAGATGCATCACATCAACTACTACTTTCTGCTACTCAGACCGTACCGTAAGTTTCTTTTTCATTCCTCATCAATATCTGTGCGGGGTGATCCAGCTGACCCTACCGCTGGGTATAATGGTACTCCAACGCCTTCAAATGTCATGTGCAAGATTTTCGTATTCTCTCGTCAGCTATGCCAAAACTATTAGCTCTACAGAAAAAATGAACAGAACCTTCTTGTAGGAAATTTAATGCAGTTACACTAATTACTGGGATACGTTTTAACTAGAGGCTAAAGACTGGAAAATTTCTCGGGTCACACCAATACCCAAAAAGGGAAGTAGGAGTAATCCGCTGAATTACAGGCCTATATCACTAACGCCGATTTGCAGTAGGGTTTTAGAACACATATGTATTCGAACATTGTGAAGTACCACGAAGAAAACGATTTATTGACATATAGTCAGCACGGATTCAGAAAATATTGATCTTGTGAAACACACCTAGCTCTTTATTCTCACGAAGTAATAAGTGCTATCGACAGGGTATGTCAAATTGATTCCATATTTTTCGATTTCCATAAAGCTTTCGACACCGTTCCTCACAAGCGTCTCGGAGTATCGTCTCAGTTGTGCGACTGGATTCGTGATTTCCTGTCAGAAAGGTCACAGTTCGTAGTAACAGACGGAAAGTCATCGAGTAAAACAGATACAATATCCGGCGTTCCCCAAGGAAGTGTTATAGGCCCTCTGTTGTTCCTGATCTATATTAACGACGTAGGAGACAATCTGAGTAGCTGTCTTAGATTGTTTGCAGATGATGCTGTTATTTAACGTCTTGTAAAGTCATCAGATGATCAAAACGAATTGCAAAACGATTTATATAAAATATATGTATGGGGCGAAAAGTGGCAATTGACCCCGTATAAGGAAAAGTGTGAAGTTATTCACATGAGTACTAAAAGACATCAGCTACATTTCGATTACGCGATAAGTCACACAAATCTGAGGGCTGTAAATTCAACTAAATACTTCGGGATTACAATTACAAATAACATAAACTGGAATAATCACATAGATAATATTGTGGATAGATCAAACCAAAGACTGCGATTCATTGGCAGAACACTGAGAAGGTGCAACAGGTCTACCAAAGAGGCTGTTTACGCTACGCTTCCGGAGTACTGCTGTGCGGTGTGGGACCCGCATCAGATGGGACTGACGGATAACATCGAAAACGTACAAAGAAGGGCAGCTCGTTTTGTAATATCGCGAAATAGGGGAGATAGTGTCACAGACATGATACGTGAATTGGAGTGGCAATCATTAGAACAAAGGCGTTTTTCGTTGCGACTGGATCTTCTCATGAAATTTCAATCACCAGTTTTCTCCTCCGATTACGAAAACATTCTGTTGGCACCCACCCACATAGGGAGAAATGATCATCACATTAAAATAAGAGAAATCGGGGCTCGCACGGAAAAATTTAAGTACTCGTTTTTCCCGTGTGCCTTTCGAGAGTGGAACGGTAGAGAGACAGCATGAATGTGGTTCATTGAACCCTCTGCCAGGCACTTTATTGTGAATAGCAGAGTAATCACGTAGATGTAGATGAGGCCGCTATTTTCGAATTATTAAAGAAAAATGTACATAAGTGACCTTCAAATGCGCTTTTCTCGAAGAACTCGAAAACCGTGGCTACCAGCGAAAACCTATCCCAGTACAAAATTTAACTACATTAAATTTCCTACGAAAAGGTCCTTTTCATTTTTTTTCTGCAGGACCTACAGTTTGTTCATAGCGAGGAGATAATATGAAGATCTCGCATGTACCTTTTACAGGCTTTGCTGCTTGCGTAAAGCAGATGTGTAGGTGCCGCTGAACTACCCAGTACATAAAATGAAATGTCCAGAGCTAGTCACTGACTCATCATCACTAACCTCAACCGCTAAGTATAGAAACGAAATTTGTAGAGGACGTTAATCTTATGCTGCAGACGTCTTTTAAGAAGGAATTTTTTTGTATATTCCATCGCTAGGCGGGTGAAAGAGGGCTGAAAGACTTCGTGAAAATATGTTGCTATTAAGGCAATAACAAAACCAAAACTACGGGAGTTGGTAGTTGGTTTCTCGGTCAGAGATTAAAAAATGCGGATATCAGCATTCCTAGAAAATCAACCGCTAAGTGAGTGAGATAGGAGATGAAAAGTTTTATGATATTATGTCAATATGAAATCATTTTCAAAGCTAAACCTATAATTCAGTCGGGGGTGAAATAGGAGACAAAAATATTTTAAAAAATATTTCGTTGTAATGAAAAATTTTTAAAGTTAATCGTCTGAGGACCAATTTTTCACTTCTCAGTTACACATAAATATATACACTATGTGATCAAAAGTATCCGGAACACCTGGCTGAACACGATTAGAAATTCATGGCGCCCTCCATCGGTAATACTGGAATTCAGTATGGTGTTGGCCCACCCCTAGCCTTGATGACAACTTCCACTCTCGCAGGCATACGTTCAATCAGGTGCTGGAATCTTTCTTGGGCAATGGCAGCCCGTTCTTCACGGAGTGCTGCACCGAGGAGAGGTATCGATGTCGGTCGGTGAGATCTGGCACGAAGTCGGCGTTCCAAAACATCCCTAAGGTGTTCTTTAGGATTCAGGTCAGGACTTTGTGCAGGCCAGTCAATTAACGGGATGTTATAGCCGTGTAACCACTCTGCCACAGGCCCTGCCTTATGCTCTATCGTGTTGAAAGATGCAGTCGTCATCCCCTAATTGCTCTTCAACAGTGGGAAGCAAGAAGGTGATTAAAACATCAATGTAGGCCTGTGCTGTGATAGTGCCACGTAAAACAACAAGGGGTGCAGGCCCCCTCCATGAAAAACACAACCACACCATAACACCACGGCCTCCGAATTTTACTGTTGGCAATTACACACGATGACAAATGACTTTCACCGGGTATTCGCCATACCCACACCCTGCCCTCGGATCGACACATTGTATACCGTGATTCGTCAGTCCACACAACGTTTTTCCACTGTTCAATCGTCCAATGGTTACGCTCCTTACACCGAGCGAGGCGTCGTTTGGCATTTACCAACGTGATTTGTGGCTTATGAGCAGTCGCTCGACCATGGTATCCAAGTTTTTTCACCTCCCGCCTAACTGTCATAATACTTGCAGTGGGTCCTGATGCAGTTTGAAATTCCTGTGAGATGGTCTCGATAGTTGGCTGCCTATTACTCAATATGATCCTCTTCAACCGTCGGTGGTTTCTGTCAGTCAACAGACGAGGTCGGCCTGTACGCTTTTGTGCTGTACGTGTCCCTTCACGTTTTCACTTCACTATTACATCAGAAACAATGGACCTAGGGATGTTTAGGGGTGTGGAAATCTTGCTTACCGACATATGACACAAGTGACATCCAATCACCTGACCACGTTCGAAGTCCGTGAGTTCCGTGGAGCACCTCATTCGGCTCTCTCACGTTGTCTAATGACTACTGAGATCGCTAAAATGGAGTATCTGGCAGCAGGTGGCAGCACAATGCATGTAATATGAAAAACGTATGTTATTGGGGGTGTCCGGATACTTTTGATCACATAGTGTATGTGTTATGGAATGAAAGTTTCTTGGGAATATCACCACAAGGACGGAAAAGGCATGATTAACATGAACGATGGACACCAGGTACCAAAATCGCACTTTGGTCAGAAGTACAATCGGAAATGTCATGCTTCTACTGCCTTAAGTAGCGTGAAAAGTTTAGGACGTTTTGCAAGTTGTGCACAACATAAAAATTCGATTGAAGAGAAAGAAAATCTGTGCAGACCATACAGTCTACGCTAGCGAAGCAGTAGGCGCTAAGCTATTCTCTATACACAAACGGAACTATCCTGATTCATTCAGCGACTCATCATCGCCCGAACCCAAACCGCTAAGGATAGAAACTTGACATTTGCAGAAGGTGTTGATCTTATCAGTAGGCGTCGCTTAAGAAGGAAGTTTTCGAAATTCCACAACTAAGGTTGTGAAATTGGGGTAAAAATTTTTTTGAAAATACGTCGTTACTGAGGCAATATCGAGACCAAAACTACGAAAATTGGTAGCTGGTGTCTCGGTCAGAAATAAAAAAATACGTGTTTCATAATTTTTCTAAATTCGATCCCTAAGGGGGTGAAACAATGTGTGTAAGCTGTTTTTGGGAAGAAGCTAGTATCAGAGAACTACTAAAGCATTTTTAAAGCTACATCTATGAAAACTGTTATTTGACTTCTCGGTTAGTAATAACATATACCAGTACGTGTTTCACTGATGTTCGAAATTCAGCGCCTAAAGGGATGAAAGTTTTTGAGGAAAAATTTCATTATGAAAATATTTTTGAAGCTAAACATTTCCAAACACATCTGCGTCTATACTCCATAAGCTACATTATGGTGTCGTGGAGGGTACTTCTGCCACCGCTGTCACTTTTCCCCTTACCTGCTTGAGTCGTAAATGGCTCGCGGGAAGAACGATTGTTGGTAAACCTCCGCTGAGTTCGCACCTTTCTGATTTTACCTTCATGGCCTTTTCGCGAGGTATGTGTAGGCGCAGCCAATATGGTGGCTGATTCTTTTAGGAACGTCCGCCAGGAACTTTAACAGCAAACAACACCTTGGCGCACGACGCCTCTCTCGAAGCGTCTACCACAGAAGTTGACTGAGCACTTCCGTGAAGCTTTCGCGTTTGCTAAATGAACCTGTTGCGAAACGCGCTGCTCTTCTTTGGAAGTTCTGTACTTCTATAGATCCTCTCTCGTAAAGGTCCCAGACTAATATTCGGGTATAGGTCGAACGAGAATTTTGTAAGCTACCTTCTTTGTGGGAGGACTGCACTTTCTAAGGATTCTTCCAATGAATCCCAGTCCCACACCTAATTTACTTGCGAATAGTTTTATGTGGTCGTTCCACTTTCAGTCGCTCCGTACGTATGTATATGCCTAGGTATTTTGTGAACGAGACTGTTTCCAGTGATTGTTCTACAATCGTGTAATCATACGATAATGAGTGTCTTCATTTTGACTCGCAACATATTACATTGTTTGTATTGAAGGTCATTGCCTGCACCAGTCAACGGCCTTCTGCAGGTCTTTCCGCATTTCGCTACAGTATTCTAGCGCTGTGACTTCTTTGTAGCCAGTACCATCACACGCGAAAAGCATCATGGAACTTCCGACGCCATCCACTAGGTCATTTGTATATATTTAAAGAATTGCAGGTTTAACCGTCAGCTATACAAATAAACCTTTATTCTTTACTGGTTTCGGTCTCTCAGACCACCATCGCAGGAGGAAAAAGCAAAAACATCAAATGGGAAAGCAATTCAACTTTCTCTTAGATGAATGAAATTTTCACTCTGCAGTGGAGTGTGCGCTGATATGACACTTTCTGTCATATTAAAACTGTGTGTCGGACCGAGACTCGAACTTGGGACCTTTACCTTTCGCGGGCAAGTGCTCTGCCGACTGAGCTAACCAAGTTTGGAAGATACGAGACGAGGCAATGGCAAAATTAAGGCTGTGAGGGCGGGTCGTGAGTCGTGCTTGGGTAGCTCAGTCGGTTGCCGGCACGGCAGCTCAGCGTGTTCGGTCGGAGAGTTAGCAACCCTTCGTAATAAAAAATACTGAGTTAATGGATCAAAGCTGTTACGAACAAAAGGGGTCAAAAAAAATAGTCGATAGAGCACTACCCCGCGGAAGGCAAAGGTCCCGAGTTGGAGTCTCGGTCCGGGACACAGTTTTAATCTGCCAGAAAGCTTCTCTTAGATAGTTCGAAAGCCCACAAGCGAAAAATGCCTTTTTCATCTCACGTTTCTAAGTTTTCTTCCTAAAATACGCATATTCAGCTGCGGCTACTGTTGATTTCATTCGGCTGCATTCCACCTATTATGATGTGGCACGACAGTAAGTTCGATCAGCTCGCAGTGGCGGCGGTTGTCAGTAGATGTTCGACACACTTCGTAAACAACCACATAGGGAGGCGTTGTAAAATATGGGCATATGGTAATACACAATGCACACTATATTAGTGAGCACTTGAAAGTGGCACGTAGCCGTAATTATCTAATCGTTTCACAACCCATGTGGAAAACAGAACTATCTTTTACAAAACTTTTATTATCAAACTTCAATTCATGCGGTGCAGTCCGTAGTACGTGGCCGTAGATGACAAGGCAGCAGACGCGTCTTTTACAAACGCGGCGGCGAAAGTGCTTGTTTCTTTCCGAAGTTTCTATCTGAGATGGGCTGAGCAGAAGTTAGAGTCACCACACTGACCTATCCAACCGACATGACGAAATCAAAACGAGAACACGGTCCAGACTCAAAGACCTTCTTCCTTCGAAAGAATCGGTAGTAGAAGTAGTACATCTCTATTTACTCGTATTTTAAAACAAAGATCTGTCAAAACAGAGGAGCAATGATCTACGTATCTATATATATATATGTTTCCAACCTTTTACTTTCACGTCAAATATCAGGTACGAGAGGTTTGTACACGTGCAGCCATGTTTAATCAGTGTTAACTGCTTGCACAACAGCGTGAACGGCAGCGGAGATTCGCTGTTCTACATCTACATACTTACTCTTCAATTCACAATTAAGTGTCTGGCAGAGGGTTCATCGAACCATCTTCAAGATATTTCTCTTATTTTATCATGGTGATCATTTGTCCCTATGTAGGCGGGCGCCAGCGTAGTATTTTCACACTCTGAGGAGAAAGTTGGTGATTAAAATTTCATGAGAAGGTTCTGCCGGAATGATTTGCACCCCACTTCAGGAAGTGGAGTATCATATCCGTTGCATTCTCTCCCATATTTCGCCATAATCCAAAACGAACTGCCCTTCTTTGAACTTCTTCGACGTCTTCTGTCAGTCACCCACCGATGAGGATCCCATTCCGCAGGCGGTAGTCCAGAAGAGGGCGTAATGTAAGCAGTCTCTTTAGTAGACCTGTTGCATTCTCTAAGTGCTCTGCCAATAAATCGCAGTCTTCGGTTTGCTTTTAGTACAGTATGTGATCGTTACAATTTAAGTTATTCGTTATTGTAATCTCTAAGTATATGGTTGAATTTACAGCCTTTAGATTTGTGTGATTCATCGTGTGACCGAAATGTACCGCATTCCTTTTAGCACTCCCGTGAATGTCTTGACACTTTTCATTGTTTATCGTCAACTTCCGCTTTTAGCACTAAACAGATTTTTTGTTTAAATCATTTTAAAATTTGTTTTGATTAACCGATGCCTTTACAAGATGGTAAATGAGAGCATCACCTGAAAACAATCTAACAGGGCTGCTCAAATTGTCTCCTAAATCGTTACTATACATCAGGAACAACAAAGTGTCTATAACACTACCTTGGGGGACGCCTGATATTACTTCCGTTTTACTCTATGACCTTCCCTCAGTTACTACGAACTGTGACCTTTCTGACAGGAAATCACGAATCCAATCACACAATTGGTTCAATAGTCCAAAGGCACGCAATTCCTTTAGAACTCGCTTTTGAGGAACGCCGTCAAAAGCCTTCTGGAAATCTAGAAGTATCGCCTGTCGACAGCATTTATTACTTCGTGTTTTCACAAGAACGAAACCTTCTGAATCCAGGTTGGCTGTTTGTCAATAAATCGTTTCCTTCCACGTAGTTCATAATGTTGAACACAGTACAGGTTCTAAAATCCAACTGAAAACTGACTGTAGCGATATAGCTCTGAAATTCAGCGGATTACTCCTGTTTCCTGTCTTGGATATTGGTTTGACTTGTGGAACTTCCCAGACTTCAAGTACGAATCTTTCGACGAGCAGCGGTTGTATATGATTGCTAAGTATGGAGCTATTACATAAGGCTATTACTTCGTCTTGTTTGGTGAAGGTATTTCGGAAAGCTATACGCAAGGTTAATGAATGCGAAACCAAAGTTGATCCTTGAAAATAGCAGGGTGTGCTCCTGTCGAAATATCGGCGGTTGTCGACGACGTCACCCGGCTGCATTACCGTAAATTATTTGAAAAAAAGTTAATGAACAATGACAGCTGTGTCAGCCAGCCTCCAATGACTTTTTCTGCACGAGGAAATTGTGGGCAGGAAATTCTCGTAACTGCATGTGTAACGTGTAGAGAGCCTGTACGTGGGGAGCAGTAGCAGAGGCAACTTAGAACAGAGAACGAGATGAGTTGGGGGCAATAAATGCTGAGTGCAGTGACGTGGCGGTGCGAGCGATTCTGGGAAACAGTTGGCAGCGGTTCTTACCTGCAGAGGGACTTCTCGCTGAAGCCCTCCCCTCCTCTTGCTTAGGATGGGACAGGAGGGTGCCGGTTCGCAAGGTGGGCCAGATGCCAGTCTGTCACAGAAAATTGCTGGATGACTGAATGTGGGTGGAGGAAGCCATTTAAGAGACACTGCTCTCAACTGAGCTTTTGTGCAAATTGAGGGAAGTTCATAATGCCCAGTGCACTCTCATATTAGAAGTGGGTACGATACGGACAGATCAGCTGGCGTATGAGCTTATTGGAGGTAGGACTATAACCACACTGACACCAGGAAGTCGCCAGGTTTTTTTAGTGATCGACAAAAACATATTTCAGGGGTATAACTATCTGGGAAGCTTAACAGCCTTGTTACAGAAATTGGCAATGGACAGCCCAGAGAGATGAGATCTCTCCATAAATGAGAGAGTGTGGTCCAACCTAGTTAGATGTTTTTTGACAAAATACGCTGATTAGCTCCTCTCATTGTGTGCAAAGTAGCGTGGGAACCCTGATGCTGTGACTGGATTAGCTACCAGGCAAACAGAACAGTCAAGAGATGAGATTCAATGAGTAGAATACAGTCCGATTGATTTGTGCAATGTGTGGTCGGTTTCGCTTTTGCTAATTTGGCTTCCATTCTGAGGTTTGGTGGAAAGTGGTTGTGATTCTTTGAGGTCATGGGTTTTTCTGATCCTCCCCTGGTTTCCCTAGTGTGTGAGGCTTGTGGTCTGTATCTTGTGGTAAACTAAGAGCCTCTGGCAGTGTCCAACTGTACCAACAGTGAAAGTGCACATCATCTTGGACATAGGCCTATCTTGTCACACAGGTGAACGTATCCGTCTTGACTCGGCCATCTGACGTCTGACAATTACAGCACACACCGTCGTACTTGAGAGTCAAATTGGTTTTGTCATACTGAAATCTGACAGGACTGCAGCGCTCTGATAGGTAAGTTCCCCGCGTTCTGATAATCAGAACGCCAAAACGCGCACTATGCATATTTCCGTGGGCACATCAGAACACTAAAGCTGCCGCTGCGCGCCGCTTCTGGCCCGCAGTGAGCCGTTTTCTCCTGCCGCTTCAGTCAAGGTGAAAGAGTAAAGTACTGCTGCACTGGCGTAAGGTTACTAAATGATATTCCAGCTCCCAGTTCTCGGGTGAACCATAGTTTGTGGTATAGCTGATCGTAGTTGATTCCATTTGAACAGAGTTGGCTCTCGCAGTGGATTCATCCAGACGAAGTCACACTGTGTTGTAAAAGGGATTAATTCAGGGGACGATTTGTATAGCTTCCACTCCAGAGTATGCTCTGCCTACCTAACACCACTTCTTATATGGTATGTGTCTGTGATTTTTGTGTAAGATTTATCAGCTAGTTGTAACTAAAAGTTTAATGAAGCTCGTCATTATTTTGTAAACTTAAATACGCCACTGTTCTCATTCATTCTCCCTCTACTATCCACTGGCTTTATTTTACTGTGAAGGTACGTAGGTAGCTTTACTAAGACGTATATTTATGATCAAAGCGAGCGACAGCTTGCAGGGTTACATATCCAGCCACTTTTACACCATCTGATGCTGCCCAAAAGGGTGAAATGCGTCATTGATATTTAATAACTCAGCAGCCAAGACTGTTTTTGTTCTGAAATTTTTTTCCCTGTGACAACCGCATTGTGAGCCATGACAGTGGGCAGTACAAAAAAAAGAAAACGACCAGATTATTGAAAAAATTGTTGAGCAGACGGAAACTTATTTCTTCGAAAATAACTTCTTTGATAGGACGAATACCCGAAATTAATGTAGGATGAATGAGGACAAACATCGTTTCCTACTGCATCTTACACAAAAGAAGTTAACGAAGCAGCAACTGTCGTGAGAGAAACAAAAACTTCTTCCGAGGAGTTCCCATGACAATGTAACTCGAATTACAGTTTCAGAAAAATTGGATGAATTATTCAGGAGAAACAGCTTCCACAAATTGAGCAAATCAGTAACGTATTGGTCCAGCTCTGGCCTTTATGCAAACAGTTATCCGGCTGGGCATTGATTGAGAAAGTTGTTGGATGTCCTCCTAAGGGATATAATGCCAAGTTCTGTCCAACTGGCGCGTCAGAGCATAAAAATTCCGAGCTGATTGGAGGTCCAAGCGTATAATGCTCTAAACGTTCTCAATTTAGAGATATCTCTCCGTGTTCTGTCCAAATCGCGCGTTAGATCGTCAAAATCGCGATATTCCTGTAGTTCCTTCTTGTGTAAATGCAATGGGATTGCGGCTGGCCAAATACCTGAAGAAAATAAACACCGACAGCCGTAGCTTTAATAATCATTTTACCTGGTTACCATATTCGGTGCCTCATTGTCACGATTTTCAGGCCCCTATACACGTAGTCAGATAAGTCATCAAAACGTCGGTGCTATTACGGGATTTCTAAAACTACTCTGTAGACGGGGACTGAAAATGTATGCAATGAGGAGGTTCTCCGGAGAATCGGCGAGGAAAAGAATATATGGAAACCATTGGTAAGAACGAGGGACAGGATAGTGGGACGTCTGTAGAGAAGTAAGAAGTAGTGCTCCAAATGCTCTTAATCGTGGAGAGCTCTTGCTGTCCGAAGTAGGGTTTCGCAAACACGATGAAAAGCAGTACAAACGCTGGCCGAGTGCGGGCAGGCATTATCTGTTGAAACTTAAGCCCAGGATGGCTTGATGCGAAGGGCAACGAAACGGGATGTAGAATATCGTCGACGTACCGTTTTACCTTAAGCATGCTGTGCGAAATGTAATGGCAACCCAGTCCCTCACTCCTGGGTGTAGGGGCTGTAGAGTGGGCAGCAGCCAGGCTGGTATCCCACCGCTGTCTGGAGCGTCCCCAGACACATCTTCTCTGGTCATCGGGATGGAATTCGAAGTGGGACTCATCACCGAAGACAATTCTACTCCAGTTAATGAGATTATATGCTGAAAGGGCCCTACACCATTGCAAACGCGCTTGTTGGTGTACAGTTGGAGCGAAGGGCACTGTGAGCTCAGACCCGTTCTATGAGCCGCACATTAATGGCAGCTGTGGTCACTGAAGCACCAGTTGCACATCAGATCGATGATAATAATGACTCCAGGGCATCTGAGCGGCTCTCTGACGATTGCTCGGGCCTCACGTTCTGTAGTCTCTCTGGGTCGCCACTTCCTTCTTAAAGCTGTGTTTGGCCGTGGTTCACCCACTCTTGCCAACATCGTCGAGTAGTGGCATTGCTCCTATTCAAATGTCGAGTTATTCACCTATTACTCCCGCCGGCTTGTTTGAGCCCAACTACACGTCCTGTCTCAAATGCTGACATCTGCGTACACTGTTCACGCGCCTTTCTGCTGGACTTAGTTACTGTCCAACTGAATACACGGAATGAGATTTGCAGACTTTATGCCTTGGTATCGACATGTCCCCTGTTTTCTGTCCTTGCAGCTGCGCGGTAAGGTACGCTACAGCGTCTCACATTCATTCACCGGCCGCCAATGTTCACAGTTCTGGATTTCCGTCATTTAACGTGTAGCATAGCTCGTTTGATGCTGTTTCGCGTTCCTTCCAGTTGTGACAATCTTTAATTCTGATGTCTGAAAAAACATAGCTTCGTCTCGCGCTGCTGAAATTAGAACACGTATTCTCTGCACCAAGCTGTCCTTAACAGTCTCATTTCTTCTCGAAATCACTTTTTAAGTCCGCCATGGAAGCTGTGAAGACCATAGCTGCAGACGTCATCACCACTTGGAAGCACACTTGTGAGTAAACACTTCTGCTCCTAGCATCATCGTATCCGTTTCTCCCTAGGGTCAGATGCGACGGCCAACGATCAGGCGCAGCGGCTTCTCCTGGTTGATCAGTGTAGATTTAAAGCGCGTGGCAATGCAATCACCCCTCAACCTCTTCTTTCATTACCGAACGAGGTGGCGCGATGACAATACACCAGACAAACATTTTGAAGCACGGTGCTTGAAATGCTCACGCGGCCATCTACTTTTAGGATTTCCATTATTTAACTAAATATCCTCAAGCAGGGGTCGGCAACATTTTAGTTCCTACGGAGTGAGAAAGCCAGTGTGCGCTTCATGTACGTATCAGGTGGAGTATTTCCAGGTGTGGAACGGATCCTTCCGAATGGCACGAAGAGCACAGGGGGCAGCCAGCTGAAGTGGTAGCTCACTTCGGTTCAGTGATCTGTGTCTCTTTGAATCGTAAGAGATTCTCTCTGTTTTCGAGCCCCTATCTGAAGTAGTAAAGGCTGTCAGTCTTGCTTGTCAGATGAATGTAGAGCTCACCATTTTCGTTATAGTCGACAGGACCGATTGCAGATCTCTGGTATAAATTCGAGTGGAGGGTCTAAATCAGAGGCTCATTCTTGGCAACCGGAATATAATAATAGTTGGATCCTTTTACCGACCTCTTAACTCAGATGATAAGTTGCTGAAAGGTTCAAAGGAAACTTTAGTCTAATTTCAAACACGTACCCGACTCATAAGTTTATAGTTGGTGGAGACTTCAGTTTATCCCTCGATATGTTAGCGAAAATACATGCTTAAATCCGAAGGTACGCATAAAACATCATCCGAAAGTGTGCTGGGCTCATTCTCTGAAAATTATTTCGAGCAGTTAGTTCATGAGCCAATGCGAATAGTAAACGGTTGTGAAAACACACTCGACCTTTAAAATGGATCCAGGTGTTAGTGAACACAAAGTTTTCGTAGCGACACTGAATAGCGTAACTCCCAAATCCTGCAAAAATAAACGAAAAATGAATGTATTCAAAAGAGCAGATAGGAATTCGCTTGACGCCTTCCTGAGAGACAATCTGCAGTCCTTCCAAATTAACATTGTAAATGTAGACTATATGTGGCTTGAATTCAAAGAAATAACGTCGACAGCAATTAAGAGATTTATACCAGATAAATAAACAAATGACGGAGCTGATTCCCCTCGGTACACAAAACAGGTTAGAACACCGTAGCAGAAACAATGAAAAGAGCATGCCAAATTTAAACGAAGGCAAAATACTCAAGATTAATAATCTTTTAAAGCACCTCGAAATGTAGTGCGAACTTCAATGCGGGATGCTTGTAACAGTTTCCACAACGAAACTCTGCCCCGAAACTTGGCAGAAAATTCAAAGAGATTCTGATGTATGTAAAGTATGCTAGCTGCAAGATACAATCAGTGTCTTTTTTGCGCGATAGCAATTGAAATACTACCGATGACAGTGCTGCTAAAGCAGAGTTACTAAACTTTGAATTCCGAAACCCATTCACCAAAGAAGACGAAGTAAATATTTGAGAATTCGAATCAAGAACAGCTGAAAACATGAGTAAAGTAGAAACGACGGGGTGTACTCCCGCCGAAATATCGGCGCTCGCTGCAAACATTACCTGGCTGAATTCCCCTAAGTTGTTTGAAAACTTAAATCACTTAATATAAGCAAGTCCTTCGATCCAGACTGTATACCAATTAGGTTCCTTTCAGAGTATGTTGACGCAGTAGCTTCGTACTTAATCTTATACAACCGTTTGCTCGACGAAATGTCCGTACCCAAAGACTGGAAACTTGCACAGGTCGCACCAATATTCAAGAAAGGCAGTAGGAATAATCCACTAAGTTGCAGGCAGATATAACTAACGTCGATATCCAGCAGGATTTTCAAATATGTATTGTAGTCGAACACCTCGAACAGAACGGTCTGCTGACACAAATCAGTAAGGATTTAGAAAACAGCGTTCTTGTGAAACACAGCTAGCTCTTTACTCACAGAAAGTGTTGAGTGTGCCAACATGGTATTTCAAATTTATTCCGTATTTCTAGATTTATAGAAGACTTGTGACACCGTACTTCACAAGGGGCTTGTAATCATATTGTGTGCTTATGGAATATTGTCTCAGTTATGTGATTGGATTCGTGATTTCCTGTCAGGAAAGTCACAGTTTGTAGCAACTGATGGAAAGTCATCGGGTAAAACAGAAGATATTTCTGGCGTTCGCCAAGGTAGTGTTACAAATTGAATCCAGTTCAAGTATAATGTAAAACATCAGTTTCCGATTGCAAGTTACCAATACTGTCGATGTCCTATTGTCTACCTCCACTCTGAAGTAAAGTACTCCATAACTTAGATATCGAGATCGAGATACGGTTCGTAATTTTTTTCGAATCGAAGAAGATATTTTTTCGAAGCTACTCATAATCATTGAATAAGATATTTACCGGTAAGAGACAAACATGGACTAGATCATAAAATCATGGAATAAGTATACGTCCGCCGGCCGGTGTGGCCGTGCGGTTCTAAGCGCGTCAGTTTGGAACCGCGTGACCGCTACGGTCGCACGTTCGCATCCTGCCTCGGGCATGGATGTGTGTGATGTCATTAGGTTAGTTAGGTTTAAGTAGTTCTAAGTTCTAGGGGACTGATGACCTCAGTAGTTAAGTCCCATAGTGCTCAGAGCCATTTGACCCATTTGAAGTATACGTCCTTAACACAAACTTGTATAACAGCAAAAACTTCCAGTGTGTAGCTTGTGTTTACTCTCTCACGTACACTGGCAGTTACGTTTCCCCACTGGGGAAACAAGAATGGTTCCAATGGCTCTGAGCACTATGGGACTTAACTTCTGTGGTCATCAGTCCCCTAGAACTTAGAACTACTTAAACCTAACTAATCTAAGGACATCACACACATCCACGCCCAAGGCAGGATTCGAACCTGCGACCGTAGCGGTCACGCGGTTCCAGACTGAAGCGCCTAGAACCGCATGGCCACACCGACCGGTTGCCCACTGGGGAAACATTCCAGTCATTAACCTAGGCAAGAAAAACAGCAGAAAACACATTATTTACAATTAATAACAAAGAGGATTACATATCACACTTCTATTAAATTAATAACGTCCAGAATAATTTAGAGAACTTAAGGTGAAATAAACTGCCGGTAGCTAGAAGTGAACCTGTTTATGACGTTATCGTGAACATGCCCACAAGATGCCAAGTTTGTTTCGTCTGCGCTGTAGAAGTTTCGCTGGGAAGCCCTTACGTATACACCACAGATCTCTCCCCGTACTGTTTCCATATTTTTTGGAACCCTGAAGACATTCGAGGCTGCCGATTTCCTTTGGATGAAGAGGTGCACATCGAGGAATAATCATGGTCCCGTAGACAACCGCAAACACTTTTCCATGGAGGCGTTTACCGTCTTGTTTCAAAAATGTATTAACAACTATGACAATTACTTTTGAAATAATGAACAGTTTCCTTACTTTTTCCCACGTGTCACATTTTCATTTGATTGCCGTTTATATAGCCCGAGGCAAAAGAAACGGCTCACAGCAATCTTCTTTTATCCAGTTCTTCCAATTATTTACTGTAACACCTTCATTAAAGCAAAAAGGGAACACGCAAAAGCAAATACGTCACGATAATTATTGTTGTTGTTGTCTTCAGTCCTGAGACTGGTTTGATGCAGCTCTCCATGCTACTCTATCCTGTGCAAGCTTTTTCATCTCCCAGTACCTACTGCAACCTACATCCTTCTGAATCTGCTTAGTGTATTCATCTCTTGGTCTCCCTCTACGATTTTTACCCTCCACGCTGCCCTCCAATACTAAATTGGTGATCCCTTGATGCCTCAGAACATGCCCTACCAACCGATCCCTTCTTCTGGTCAAGTTGTGCCACAAACTTCTCTTCTCCCCAATCCTATTCAATACTTCCTCATTAGTTATGTGATCTACCCATCTAATCTTCAGCATTCTTCTGTAGCACCACATTTCGAAAGCTTCTATTCTCTTCTTGTCCAAACTATTTATCGTCCATGTTTCACTTCCATACATGGCTACACTCCATACGAATACTTTCAGAAATGACTTCCTGACACTTAAATCAATACTGGATGTTAACAAATTTCTCTTCTTCAGAAACGCTTTCCTTGCTATTGCCAGCCTACATTTTATATCCTCTCTACTTCGACCATCATCAGTTATTTTGCTCCCCAAATAACAAAACGCCTTTACTACTTTAAGTGCCTCATTTTCTAATCTAATTCCCTCAGCATCACCCGACTTAATTAGACTACATTCCATTATCCTTGTTTTGCTTTTGTGGATGTTCATCTTATATCCTCCTTTCAAGACACTGTCCATTCCATTCAACTGCTCTTCCAAGTCCTTTGCTGTCTCTGACAGAATTACAATGTCATCGACGAACCTCAAAGTTTTTATTTCTTCTCCATGAATTTTAATACCTACTCCGAATTTTTCTTTTGTTTCCTTTACTGCTTGCTCAATATACAGATTGAACAACATCGGGAAGAGGCTACAACCCTGTCTCACTCCCTTCCCAACCACTGCTTCCCTTTCATGTCCCTCGACTCTTATAACTGCCATCTGCTTTCTGTACAAATTGTTAATAGCCTTTCGCTCTCTGTATTGTACCCCTGCCACCTTTAGAATTTGAAAGAGAGTATTCCAGCCAACATTGTCAAAAGCTTTCTCTAAGTCTACAAATGCTAGAAACGTAGGTTTGCCTTTCCTTAATCTTTCTTCTAAGATAAGTCGTAAGGTCAGTATTGCCTCACGTGTTCCTGTGTTTCTACGGAATCCAAACTGATCTTCCCCGAGGTTGGCTTCTACTAGTTTTTCCATTCGTCTGTAAAGAATTCGTGTTAATATTGTGCAGCTGTAACTTATTAAACTGATAGTTCGGTAATTTTCACATCTGTCAACACCAGCTTTCTTTGGGATTACAATTATTATATTCTTCTTGAAGTCTGAGGGTATTTCGCCTGTCTCATACATCTCGCTTACCAGATGGTAGAGTTTTGTCAGGACTGGCTCTCCCAAGGCCGTCAGTAGTTCCAATGGAATGTTGTCTACTCCCGGGGCCTTGTTTCGACTCAGGTCTTTCAGTGCTCTGTCGAACTCTTCACGCAGTATCACATCTCCCATTTCATCTTCATCTACATCCTCTTCCATTTCCATAATATTGTCCTCAAGTACATCGCCCTTGTATAGACCCTCTATATACTCCTTCCACCTTTCTGCTTTCCCTTCTTTGGTTAGAACTGGGTTTCCATATGAGCTCTTGATATTCATACAAGTGGTTCTCTTATCTCCAAAGGTCTCTTTAATTTTCCTGTAGGCAGTATCTATCTTACCCCTAGTGAGATAGGCCTCTACATCCTTACATTTGTCCTCTAGCCATCCCTGCTTAGCCATTTTGCACTTCCTGTCGATCTCATTTTTGAGACGTTTGTATTCCTTTTTGCCTGCTTCATTTACTGCATTTTTATATTTTCTCCTTTCATCAATTAAATTCAATATTTCTTCTGTTACCCAAGAATTTCTACTAGCCCTCGTATTTTTACCTACTTGATCCTCTGCTGCCTTCGCTACTTCATCCCTCAAAGCTACCCATTCTTCTTCTACTGTATTTCTTTCCCCCATTCCTGTCAATTGTTCCCTTATGCTCTCTCTGAAACTCTGTATAACCTCTGGTTCTTTCAGTTTATCCAGGTCCCATCTCCTTAAATTCCCACCTTTTTGCAGTTTCTTCAGTTTTAATCTACAGGTCATAACCAATAGATTGTGGTCAGAGTCCACATCTGCCCCTGCAGATGTCTTACAATTTAAAACCTGATTCCTAAACCTCTGTCTTACCATTATATAATCTATCTGATACCTTTTAGTATCTCCAGGGTTCTTCCATGTATACAACCTTCTTTCATGATTCTTAAACCAAGTTTTAGTTATGATTATGTTGTGCTCTGTGCAAAATTCTACCAGGCGGCTTCCTCTTTCATTTCTTAGCCCCAATCCATATTCACCTACTATGTTTCCTTCTCTTCCTTTTCCTACACTCGAATTCCAGTCACCCATGACTATTAAATTTTCGTCTCCCTTCACAATCTGAATAATTTCTTTTATTTCATCATACATTTCTTCAATTTCTTCGTCATCTGCAGAGCTAGTTGGCATATAAACTTGTACTACTGTAGTAGGTGTGGGCTTCGTATCTATCTTGGCCACAATAATGCGTTCACTATGCTGTTTGTAGTAGCTTACCCGCATTCCTATTTTCCTATTCATTATTAAACCTACTCCTGCATTACCCCTATTTGATTTTGTGTTTATAACCCTGCGATAATTATTAAGAAACCTATTAATTTCCTAGCACTAAACCGGATTAGAGCCTTAACAAATCATTTCATTTAGCACTTGTTCTAATCTGAAATTTTGAAATGCTAGCTTTCACTTCCATACGAAGTACCTCCTTGGTTTTCTTATTAACACAGCTAAATTATATTTGTAAGCAGGTTACACGTACTGAAAGTAAAGGATCTGTTGCAACGAAAACTTTTACGTTCGTTTTAGAATTTAGGATCCCGACAGCCCTAAATTTTGGTACAAGGCGTAACTGTGAATATTCCAGTGCGGACACTGAGTTATCATTACACATATTAAATTTTTGTATTTACGACACACCGTTTTCCGTAATGAGAAACGCAGTAGACAAATTTCACACAGAATTCATTACTCGTGAAAGCATCATAAACATGCAAAAATTTTCTCTGGCGCTTGCACACAATGTTGTTTAGTAATGAGATCGAGTTTCCAGTGAAGGCACACGAAATCAAATGCGTCAGGGAGATTTACTGTAGGTAGAAATGAGCGATCAAAACATCAAATAGCAATTTTTACGGAAATTATCAGGAGCTCGCGGAAGCTGGACGGTAACTAACTATATTAATTAGTAATTAAAGTATGAGGCCTGTTTGGAAAGTAAGATCCGATCGGTCGCAAAATGGAAACCACTGTGAAAATCAAAGATGTTTTATTTGCAGCAGTTAGCTACACCTTCCAGCTACTTCTCTACACAGCCTCCGCTCCGAGTTAGACATTTGTCATAGCGTTGTACCAAATTTCCAATACCCTCGACATAGAAGGCAGCAGCCTGTGCTTCCTACTAATTCTCTACGCTGGTCTATGGCTAGTTGTCTGTGCCAGAACATTGCCTTCATAGCCAGCGGTTCATGTGGCAGAGATGAAACTCAGGGAGAGTCAATTATGGACTCTACTGTGGGTGATCAAACACTTCCCATCGAAAACGCTGCACGAACATCTTCATCGCGCCTGCAGAGTGTGGCTGAGAATTGTCACGCAGAAGGAAACGCGTGACGGCTATGTTATGCGGGCTGCATGACATCAGGCGAAATCTCACACCAGGCCCTCTAACTTGGCGGGGGACACTATAGTTCTAAGTATATTTACATGCTCACTGTGTGCTCAGAACTGAAAACAGGAACGTGACGCGATCAATGAGCATACTACAGGCACTGCCCAATGCATCAGTGCAAAGCTTCATCGGATTTTCACTGTGGTCTCCATTTCGCACCCGATCGGACCTTACTTTCCGAATAGCCTTCGTATATTATTGGATACATGAGGAACAAACATAATTAGACGGCTACCTTGCTAATACTATTTATGTAATATGGATGTATCGTTTCTGGGACCCGTCTTCCTCTTTACATTCTTATGCTGAACTAATTTGGATGGCCGCGCGTGGTAGCCATGCTGTCTAAGGCGCTTTGCCACAGCTCGCGCGGCTCCCCCCGTTGGAGGTTCGAGTCCTCACTTGGGCATGGATGTGTGTGTTGTCCTTACCTTAAGCTAGTTTAAGTGTATTGTGTAAGCCTAGGGTCCGATGACCTCAGCAGTTTGGTCCCATAGCACTTACCACAAATGTCCTAATTTGGATGCCTGAGTGTTCTCTCAGAACTCTTAGTTCTGATTAGGCCCATTTTATTTTAAATGCAAAAAACTCTACAAATCGTGGCATGGAATGTGTTCCTCTAAGGTTTCCAATGACTCTTCTAATGCACACTATCACCCTTCTGCTCAACTTATAAATGTTTCGCCGAATTCGCGGACGCAGTTAAAGAGCAAGCTGACAAATAACGTAGCGGCTATGATCTTTAAGTACATTTCATCCGGTAGTAGAGATTGCGTGCTTCATTACATACAGTAGAATGTAAAATGTACTGTCTTTTTTCATGTCGTGGGAATTTTCATATACGTTAGCCGGTCTCCACTTCCTAGGTGTCAGGATGCCGGTTTTGGTACACTGACTTTATATGGGCTTGAGTGGGGATTCAAGAGCCTAAGAAGTTCGTGCTCCTACCTCGTCCTTCTTTATTACTGTTTTTCAATTCTTATCATATTTGACCTCCTAGCACCGATATTTTAGGTATTTTGGAGTGAAACCGTAGAGCTACTACTTCTGTAATATCGACAGCCGATACACAATGTCTTAGATGACACAGTTTTGCGTATATTGTGGTACTCTTCCTTGTTCATCATATGGGCTGAGGATTCTAGGGTATTTAATGCCATCTATATGCAGCGTTATTGTCATCACCATTATCAGTCTTTTAGCGTCCACTATTGGATAAAGCCCTCTGCGGACTTCGCCATCCTGCTTTTATATGTTTTCTGATGTCAATAACACGTCTCCCATTAGATCATCGTTTCTCTCTGTACTTATCTTCTTGGGTTGAGTGAAAATCTTCTTGGTCGTCCTAACACCCAGTCAGCTGGCCACATGTCGTTAGAGTCATAAATATATTTTCCAACCCAGTGACTTTTGTGATCGACTTCTTTGTTATGCCGTAGCTTGAGCGAAACTTCTTCGCACGGTTCTCGGATCACTGCCAAGTGAAACTAATTCCTACTGTCGCGAACACTGATGCTTATTACTGAACACTACGACAGCAACGGATAGCGATTCTCCATGTGGCCTCTAATATAGAGCAGGAAGCAACAAGTTTCTGTCTCCGGAAAAATAACTCACTCGGAAGTATTCAATTAGCACACGAATCGAAGAACAGGGAGAAAAATTGCTAGAGACAAAACTGATCAAATAAGTGCAAAAGGCGTTACTTTCGTCGGTACTCAATGGGTTCGCGAGAATTAAAAGTGAATAACGGACAAAGCACGAACACAAAGTTCAGAACGGCTAGAAACTAAGTACCTCTCACTGGCAATAAGTGGGAATAAACGCCAAGAATTTACAGATGAACAAAAAAGTGCCGTTTCTTTCAAGTTTACTGATATCTAACTCAAACACATCGCGCTTAATCTGATTTCGTGTCCACACATGCTTGCCGACCAAGGGCTCCAACATAACTCCACAACACATAGTCATCCTCTCTTCTTGATCAGAGCGGAGACCGAATTTTTAAGGGGAGGGAGGTAGCGACCGCTCAACTAGCCAATGGGATGGGCAGAAAAGTCGCTACAGCTACTTGCTGTTTTAGTAGGCGACTCGAACGACCCAGGAACGACCGTGATTCGTTGAAGCTGGTTCAAGGAAAACCTCTTTGCGACACCACAAATACATGAAAAGCGAAGTTCTTAAGGTTGGTACTGCTACTTGGGAGTATAAGTAAAGGGAGTTCTTTGGTTTCTACAAAGCATTCAAACCACTCACCCATGTTTTCAAACTAATCGGTCAAAGCGGGAAAAGGAAACCATTGTGGCTACTTGAAAGAGACTGCTGCATTTAAGTGAAAATAAAATACCATGCTCCCATCCTCTGTCAAGTATCAGAGTGGTTTTGATGTAGCAGGTTAAGAGCAACAACATCATGCCGTCGCAAGATTAAAGAAATGAAATAAATTATGAAAGGAATGCGAAACAACCGCCCGTCTTTCAGCTTAAAAAATCTAGGAAGTAAATTGTATGAAGTTTTATCCTTTCAGACCAACCTTTTTCACATTAAATTGCAGGACTTGAATATTCGCAAAGAGAAGAGAGAAGTTTTCATCTTAGGCAACACAGTCATGTTTCGTAGGAAGCGAGTTCTCTCAGCTAACAGTCCCTTACCCATGTTCGATTGGGAAAAAAAACGTGTTTCAGGAAAGAATCAGCAAAATATAGCGGAGGGGAGGTTACAAGGACAGGATTTATTACTGGGATTGTCTGACAAAACCATGGACCCTTAATTGTGGAAACTATGACTAATGGAGGAGTCTACAAAAGCAACCACAACTGCGACGGCGGTCTCCGGCCGCTCGGCAAAAAATTTACTTATATCTCATCTTGTGTCACACCTATTAAGGGTCTGAATCAATTAGAACATGAAGGCGACAAATACGAGATAGGATAGTACAAGTGCATGTGTAACAACATATATTCTACCTTGCTCCGTGAATAACCTGCATGATTATAAGCTGTTATCTTCACCATATCTGAAACCAACTGAAAACAAATGGGCTACTCGTCGTGATGTCTATCGGTGTCGAAGAATATTATGCCCATGGACGTTTGGGAAAAATTGGGCAGCACTTGTTGAATATCTCCCCAGAACACCTCAAGCCATCAGTTGACTTGATGTTACGTACGGTTCCTACATCTCGTCGAGATACAGAGGTGATTTACCCCATAATTGGAAGTCATCCCTTGACTATTCTCTCGATGCGTTTGCTGGATGAGGAAGATGGCCGGATACCCAACTGCGCTCTTTTGGGAACGGAAGTTCAGAGAAGTGCAGAGAATCGAGCGCAGCATGAAAGACGAGCTCCCAGCTTTCGGGTGCCGGCGGATTCTTCACGCTCCTGCAGCGTCGACGTCGCCTGCTTCGTCTCGTTTTTCCCTCAAAGCAACGGCTGGCTGCGCGCCCAATATCTTCTGCTGACTCACGATCGCAGCTCACAGAAAAAGGAGGCGTGCACGGCCGACCAGCTGCACTGCAGCCGCGACACAAAGGTGCTGTTCATCACTGCTGTCAACAGTTAATGTGACTCTAATGGCCCTGTTGTAATGTCGGAGACAGTGCAGTGTAGCTCCACCAGCCTGATATTTAAGCACTTCGGAACGATGAAAGCTCTGTAGTGCCCTGGTAGGGTCAAGCGTGTGAAACGTTTTGGCTTTAGTGTAATAAATGAGTGAAAGAGTAGAGCGAAATTATAGAGTAATAAAACGAAAACGCAAAACGTTTTCAAAATGAGGTTTTCACTCTGCAGTGGAGTGTGCGCTGACATGAAACTTGCTGGCAGATTAAAACTGTGTGCCGGACCGAGACACGAACTCGGGACCTTCGTCTTTCGCGGGCAAGCTCTGTACTTTCTTTTTTTTATGACAGACGCTCTATCCATCTTTTTTTTACTTTGCTAACTAGGACGGTCGTGCGCCACCAATTCAGGTTCTGCCCACGAACAAAAATTAAATACAACTCTGAACATTTTATTAAAAAAGGAAAGGATAAAGGAAAGTGTACAATACTTTATTACATTTTATTTGTTGCTCATTTTTTTCTTATTTTGTTCTTATGTATTTATTTGTAATTCTTTTTTTTTTGTTCTATTTTTCTTTTTTTTCTCTGGGGGTGTCCACAGCAGCCAGAGGGCGGGACGTCTTGGTCGTCTTCTCGTTCAGCGAGGGTGAAACACCCTATAATTACCGTTGATGTCTCTCATCAGTTTATCATGTGCTATCTCTCAGTCTCTTCTCATACCTGGTACACCCCAATGATATGGAGGGAGCGTAAACAACGACCCCGAGCTCGATTCACTCACGCCCCCGCCCACAGCTATACTTCTGTCAGTACCTCATCTCCTACCTAGGTTCGCAGGAGAGCTCCTGTGAAGTTTGGAAGGTAGGAGACGAGGTAGTGGCAGAAGTAAAGCTATGGGGGCGGACCGTGAGCCGTGCTTGGGTAGGCTCATTTCGCTTGCCTGCGAAAGGCAAAGGTCCCGAGTTCGAGTCTCGACTCGGCACACAGTCATAATCTGCCAGAAAGTTTCACAAAACATTTTGTGTAATAGAGTTCATCCTTACAAGAATTACTTGCGCAGTGCACATGTTTGTGCATCTTGTCTGAATGCAAATACAGTACCTGACAAAGAAAAGTGAAGGACCCAGAAGGTTGAAAGGGTATGTGATGTTATTTCAATGGTTACAAAATTGACAGAGGACTTGGCCATAAGAGCTCACTTACCGCTACAGCGGTGCACCCACTCTGACTTGGATGCAAGCCCTGATTCTCTCCTGAGCTAACTGGCCAACAGCTGTTGTCACTCAACCTTCGTATTCTGGATAAAGGCACTGTGACGGACTTGATGTTCTAGGTGGTCCCAGACATGATTTATCGTAGTCATATGTGGAGACTCTGCTGGCTGCAGGAGTACATCAGCATCACGTAAACACTTCATAGATACACCAAGCATGTGTGGACGAGCATTGTAGTCTTGGAAAATAGCACCACAATACTGTCGCACGGGAGGCAACACATTAGTATGTAGGACGTCCGGGACGTACCGTTATGCCCTCAAGAGTTCCCTCATATACTACCAGACGTGACTGAACTAATACCCGATGATTCCTCGTACCTTGACGTCATGAGTAAATGCGTTGCGGCCTCTCTCCAAGTTGCCGCCGTAGTCGTCGACTATGGGCACCAGAGTAGTGCTGAACCACTGTTCATCACTGAACATAATGCGACTCCATTCGTCAGTAGTTCATCCTCCCCAGTCACAGCACCACACCAAAGGCAAACTGTGCGCGGAATGTTCGAAATTAGTTCGAAATTAATTTCTATTGTTTTCAACAATCAGTCGGTGGTGACATTTTTTACGGATAGAAGAACAAAATGGAATGTAATTCGTGAAAACTGTCGGGATATTCGAGATCTACTATTAATACACTACTGACCATTAAAATTGCTACACCAAGAATAAATGCAGATGACAAACGGGTATTCATTGGACAAATATATTATACTAGACCTGACATGTGATTACATTTTCACGCAATTTGGGTGCATAGATCCTGAGAAATCAGTACCCAGAACAACCACCTCCGGCCGTAATAACGGTCTTGATTCGCCTTGGCATTGAGTCAAACAGAGCTTGGATGGCGTGTATAGGTACAGATACCCATCCAGCTTCATCAAGAATAGTGACTGGCATATTGTGACGAGCTAGTTACTGGGCCACCATTGACCAGACGTTTTCAGTTGGTGAGAGATCTGGAGAATGTGCTGGCCAGGGCAGCAGTCGAACATTTTCTGTATGCAGAAAGGCCCGTACAGGACCTGCAACATGCGGTCGTGCATTATCCTGCTGAAATGTAGGGTTTCGCAGGGATCAAATGGCTCTGAGCACTATGGGACTTAACATCTGAAGTCATCAGTCCCCTTGAACTTAGAACTACTTAAATCTAACTAACCTAAGGACATTACACACATCCAAGCCCGAGGCAGGATTCGCACCTGCGACCGTGGAGGTAGCGCGTTTCCAGACTGAAGCGCCTTGAACCCTCGGCCACACCGGCCGGCTTCGCAGGAATCGAATGAAAGGTAGAGCCACGGGTCGTAACATACCTGTAATGTAACGTCCACTGTTCAAAGTGTCGTCAATGCGAACAAGAGGTGACCCAGACGTGTAACCAATGGCACCCACCACGCCGGGTGATACGCCAGTACGGCGATGACGGATACACGCTTCCAATGTGCGTTCACCGCGATGTCGCCAAACACGGATGCGACCATCATGATGCTGTAAACAGAACCTGGATTTATCCGAAAAAATGACGTTTTGCCATTCGTGCACCCAGGTTCATCGTTGAGTACACCATCGCAGGCGCTCCTGTCTGTGATGCAGTGTCAAGGGTAACCGCAGCCATGGTCTCCGAGCTGATAGTCCATGCTGCTGCAAACGTCGTCGAACTGCTCGTGCAGATAGTTGTTGTCTTGCAAACGTCCCCATCTGTTGACTCAGGGATCGAGACGTGACTGCACGATCCGTTACAGCCACGCGGATAAGATGCCTGTCATCTCGACTGCTAGTGATACGAAGCCGTTGGGATCCAGCACGGCGTTCCGTATTACCCTCCTGAACCCACCGATTCCATATTCTGCTAACAGTCATTGGATCTCGACCAACGCGAGCAGCAATGTCGCGATACGATAAATCGCAATCGCGATATGCCGACCTTTATCAAAGTCGGAAACGTGATGATACGCATGTCTCCTCCTTACACGAGGCATCACAACACCGTTTCATCAGCATCGCCGGTCAACTGCTGTTTGTGTATGAGAAATCGGTTGGAAACTTTCCTCATGTCAGCACGCTGTAGGTGCCGCCACCGGCGCCAACTTTGTGTGAATGCTCTGAAAAGCTAATTATTTGCATATCACCGCATCGTCTTCCTGTCGGCTAAATTTCGCGTCTGTAGCACGTCATCATCATGGTGTAGCAATTTTAATGGCCAGTAGTGTAGTTCGAAATTAATTTCTACTGTTTTCAACAATCAGCCGGTGGTGACATTTTTTTACGGACTTAAAGACAAAATGGAATGTAATTCTTGAATACTATCGGGATATTCGAGATCTGCTTTTAATACGTACCCTATGTTGGAATTGTCTGATACGTCTATCACATCAAACATTTCGGCACTCTCTGAAGGAAGTCGTTTAGATCTGGACATCGAAGAAGCTGCAACATCATGACGCTGTGAGGCTATTCAAAGCAAACTAAATGATGGAAGATTCGTCAATATTATCATTAAACTCTATTGTTGGCAGCTGGAGGTGTGCAAGAACAATAGAGAATTCCACCTCTAAAGCCCCTTTCAACAAGATAGTGTTATAAACGAGCTCCCACGCCAACCCAGGTGAAGCAATGTAATGGGCAGGATCCAGTTCATACGTTTTAAGACACAGACCGTGAAATTGTTCTAAAACTTCGGTAAACAGTAGCACATCAGGTTTTTTAAATATGAATCTGAATGCTCTTGTAGTACTCGACTTCTGTTATTGTTTCACCTCTTAGTAAAATTTTAAACTTTCAGATTGGAGAGGGGGGGTGATAAGTGATCGTCCAGTAGAAACAATTCGTTGCTCTCACATTCGGTGCACTCCCTTCTGATTAACTAAATTTTTGATCATCTGGAAAATATAGCCTCATTATCTTGAGTTCATCGGATTTTAGGTATCATGCATATATATTCGAGTAAATACATCAAAAAATTTATCGAATCGATGAATCAGATATTTATGTTGCGGTGCGTCTCTAGAGACATTACTGAAATACTCTTCGTAAAACATTTATATTTTTCCATATACAGTGCCAGAATAGAAATGCAACCTGTATTTAATTTAAGTTCTACGTCACCTTCTGACGCCTTTTTTTCGCAAATGTTTATGTTCGAGAAAATCCGATTCTAATGGCTCAGACTGTGAAATACGATTACGATGAGCAATGTATAACGAGGCCTGTAGTTCATATCGCAACTGGGATATGCACACTACATAAATGCACTCGGTACACACCGACAGTGCTCTCTGTATTTTACAGTGCGTTCGTCAAATAGTTTTCTGCATATGTGGCAGATCTGTGCGGAGTGAAATGCTGATCCTTCGATGGGGTTTAGTACTATCCTTTCATTTTGCAATGAAAAGGCATTCAAATTCTGGCGACTACATAGAGCTGTTCAGTGAACCAATCCATGGAATCACTATCTCTGTACAGATTAAAGTCGGAATATTCCCGGTCGTAGCCGCAATTTATGTAGTAGGCAATACTGAAAGTGCGTGCAAATGTATCTGATTGGAATACTGCTGCGATTGCGGGTAGTTGCTGGTTCTAGCGTGCATTGCATATCAACATAAATCATAAACGGTGGTTTCAGTTTGTTGTTGAACCATGTAAGTTTTGTAAAATGGCTCTAGTTGCTAGGCTTGATACGGCTGAATGGTGTTAACTATGCACAGTAAACTGAATTTGCATCTAATCTTTCTTGGGCACGAAAACAGCACGGGCAGCATTAGCATATTTCGGTAGATCTACTATGCACAATGATGCTATTGCGTGCTACTGTCAAGTTTTTTTATGCAATAGAAAGGGCAAGTATCTATATTACCGACCCCAAAAATTAATAGTCACATGTTTCTCGAGACGATATTTTGAGATATGGAGTGGCAGAAGAAATTCTTTCTTGCCCTCCTTGTCTTCCACAGTCGTCCATTCATAATCAGAATATTGGATGCTGTAGACACGAACAGAAATATCTTCATTTTGTTTTTCGAATACAGTAGTAATTGATATGTCGATAAAGTTTAATTTGTTTACTGGAGGCCAATATTTAGACTCATGGTCTAAATGCTGATATGCAGGATATGACCCAATTAGAACTGACCATCTGAAACAAGCATATCCTTTGACTTGATGGTTATTACTGCATGTTTGTTTGCTATCCCTCTTGGCAGTATCACCTATAGTCCTACATGAACGGCCTTATTCTCATTAACGTTAACATGCAGCAAACGCTTCAATGCCAGCCCGAATTTCTCTCTTGAAAAGTCTCAAGTTTCTTTAACAGCTTATCAATAACATTATAGGTAAGTACCGGCCATCACTAATTTGAGATGGCGTTAAACTCGCATTCATTGTGTTGAAGTGCTTTTGTTTTTCTTTGCCCGATATAAGCAAGAGAAAGTTACACAAACTAGCGAACAATTGATCTTAATTGTTTGGTTAATTATATGAACTCTGTTCTTGAAAATGTGAAGATAAACATCAAAGTAATGTCTAGGCTCCTTAAACACAAGCCCATTTTCTATCACACCTGTACATATTAGACTACTAATTGCAGAGTCGACAGCAACCCATTGAAGATCCCCTAATTTAACGCATTTTCGCGCTGGTTCACCTATTACTGCTCATGCAATAAAGTACCAAAACTGGCAACGACGATATTCATGAGCCTACCAAGAGATTACTCCATCTGCGGTCTCCTTCTTTTTCTTCTTCTCCTTCTCCTTCTATGCCAATCAGGTGCTAGTCGTTTAACCACTGAAAATTCTCTGCCTCTCAACAATCGATCGTCTGCATTTCTGACAGTCAATGTTGCTTGCAGATTCTACAACACTGAATGAAAAAAAAAAGCATCCCTTCGAATAGATAACATCACGAAGAAGAAGAATCAGTAGTTGGGAGATGCATGACTTACATTTCTTTAAGAGAGTCTCGAATTTTCCTTCCAGATCGGGTATTTTAACGACGGTCACTGCTCTCTCGCCTCTCAGAAGCTTGCAGATTCTGCAACACTGAACATTAAATAGACTATCTTAGTTACAGAAAGAAATCATTAGGTGAAAAGATATAAAATTGTTAATAGAAATGCGTATTAGACTTAGACTTTTGGAGAGTTTCTTGCGTGTTCCAAACAAAAGAAAAATGATATTGACGGTTATGATGATACAGTGTCAATGACGAAGTGGTTGCTCCCCCTTCTATAGCCCCTTCCAGCACTTTCTGATGTCTGCACATGCACATTGATGCAATTCCTTGTTTATATATGTGGTGTCTGTTCTGTCGGACATGACCGAAAGAACAGACACCATTTTTTTTGATTCAGCAGTCGTATATATACATGATGTAGGAGAAATTCAGGCCTCAGTCGCAATCGGGCACTGAAAGAAATCCAGTGGCGACAAGTTCATATTTTACCAAATCAACACGTCCTGACAAGCTGGGGTTTTTCAAAATACATAGTTAACGAGATAAGACCTGATGATGTATAATCGACAAGTATAGGTCATGTTACGCCAAGTTGAGAGTCAAATTTATTGGTCTCTATCACCTGTGTGTTATCGCTGTTGTGGAGTAGTTACATATTTTATGTTGGGTTTCTTAATAACATCATCACTTTATTTTCAACAGGCATCGTATTCTTCGATGGTACGTTACAGTGGATGCTTCCTGAATAGCATCTGCTCATGATAAGCCTACTCTTTGTAAGCTCTTGATGTCAAGGATCGAGAAGTATCTTACGAATCATCGAATAACTACCTACTTGTAAACTATCATCACAAGATTCATACACCGTGATAATGCACTGAATAATACGTACATTCTGTTTATACTCCTAGAGACTTACATAATTTTCCAAAGAAAGTACGAGAACCGGAGTTTTACGTATTAGTAATGCTGTTGGTTCACACGTGCATTGTATTTTTCCCGCGTTTAGCTTCGTCATTTGTAGCTCTCTTAATTAGGAAATTTGTCTGTAGAATTCTGTTTTAATAGCAACAAAACTACAGCGAATGAAAGTATAAAGCAATAGGTGCGGCTATAAACAAGCAGTTAGCGCGATGACAGCGAATGCACCGACTCAAAGAGTGCGTGAGGCGCGCGCTGGCGGTGGATATGACGAAACAGGCATAGCTCGCGTTACGCATGGTGAGACACGCTTGCTGTCTGCCTCGCCTCGCAGCGCCGCCACAGACTGGATGAGGTCATTGCTGTGAGATTTAGCAGTGGCCCACTGTAACGCAAAACAAGTTTACACGTGTGCACTCTATAATTTGTTTCGTATAATGCCTTCCTTATTTTATTACACCACCTTCTGATCTCTGCGCGCACTTGTAAGTTATGCAATCGAAGTGCCCACGTAATCTCTGTAGTTAAAACAACACAAGCTAGCACAATAATATAAACATTTTATGCTTCCGGATAAGGCGAATACGTTAGCCCTGGGTCACTACCGCATGAAAAATGATGATGACGAATTTTATTGGAAGCCTGAGTAAATACTTGTTCCAGACCTCCCTACCACAGATTAATCTGAGGAGGTTCCAGGAATCGAATGCGGTTCCCTCCTCAAAAAAGTCAATGATGCTCACTGCTCCGCTATGGAGGTGCTCAGTTTCATTGTATGTGTTTGAAGGTGTAAAAAACATGAATTTGCAATAACTGAATTACTGTGCGAAAGAAAAACATATAATATATCAGTTTTATTTGTTTCACCTGAAAGTTTGTTCAGTATGGTAGGAGATTTTCCATTGTCTGACACATTATAGTGATGATGATTCTGAAACACTTGAGATAAACTGTGTCAAATGACAGTACACTCATTTGAAGATTCTCACTGATAGACTACAGCATTCAAGTAATGAGAGTTACTGATGATGTTATAGTATTTGATACAGTCATTTGTGTGTGTGTGTGTGTGTGTGTGTGTGTGTGATAGAGAGTGTGTATGCATACACAGTCTTACGTAAATATCCTCGACTTTTAATGAAACAGTAACCTGGCACCGTTTTATGCTTCATAATAATGTTACAATGAATAAATGCAGAAGTATGTAAATGTCTTTGATTTTCAAGGAAATAGTGCAGTTTCACGTCACTTTTTATACATCACTTCAACATTATTTCAGAGTGATGTATGTGTAAATGATTTTCACATGAATAATGCTTATTTCTGACGTTGTACTGAAGCTTACGTAATATTTTACGGCATATCTGGCGCCATTTTATTGATCATTTTTACACTACACTCTGCTTGGCAGGAGAGGAGGGGGCGTGGGAAGAGATTTTTTTAATGCTGGCTGGAGAGGAATGGGAGGGGGTTATTACTTCGATGAAATTGGCTATAGAGATGTGAAAGGGCAGGGAAAGGAGCGGTGGCTGGGGCCGGGGGGGGGGAGGGGAGTGGTTTTAACTTACGATATTTGGGGAGAAGAGGAGTTTGTGGTACAACTTGACTAGAAGAAGGGATCGGTTGGTAGGACATGTTCTGAGGCATCAAGGGATCACCAATTTAGTATTGGAGGGCAGCGTGGAGGGTAAAAATCGTAGAGGGAGACCAAGAGATGAATACACTAAGCAGATTCAGAAGGATGTAGGTTGCAGTGGGTACTGGGAGATGACGAAGCTTGCACAGGATAGAGTAGCATGGAGAGCTGCATCAAACCAGTCTCAGGACTGAAGACCACGTGAATGAATGAATTATGATGATGATGATGATGATCATGATCATGATAATGATGTCATTGGTAAGTGTGATAACGTCATCGGTAAGGGGATCGGGCTTGTGACGTCATTGGTGGGACACTATTGCATGACGTCACAAATTTAAGCAAAGTTGTCCAGGACATACACAGCCATACTACCGACAGGTGTTTCGAAGCATACCGTTCAAAGCATGTTGTTGAACTTTGGGCTCCACACCAAATGACCTGTACATGTTTCCAGGTTGGCCCAACGTCACCGTAAGTTATCATTGCAGTGGACGTGGGATCATGGAGACAGGATCTTGAACCAATGTAAACTTGTCGTCTAGTCGGATGGATCAAGTTTCGTCGTTTGGTCGTGCCTGGATACGTCACTATCCAGGCGGACAACTGCTCGAAAGATGAACTGCGTGACGGATGCAGGCCGGTGGGGGCAGTGTTATCCTACCGGGGACATTCATCAGGGCTTCAATCACGATGATTTGATCTGACAAGAAGCGGGTGGACACGACTGAACAAGATAAGAACCGTTATGCCAGGTTCAATGCTACGATGCACATGTGGAAACTCCGAGACTTTATTAATGATACTCTCCCTGTTATCTATTGGCTTCATTCAGCGATACTGGACTGTGATTAAATAATCTGCTTAGCTAACAATCCTAATTTTACAGTTTAAATATTCTCCTTTTAGCGTTATTGAGTTATTAACTTTAAGAATTTGGACACCTTAGCTTTGTGCCTAAATCTTTAAACGTATAGCGGTAAACCATGTGTATTTCTTTAAAATATGTATAAATGAATAAAAACTTCGGTTTCCATGTGACGTATAGTAGTAATTGAAGGCCACTGACAGGTGTGTGGGTTAAGTGAACATTATTGCAGAGCACCTGCATTCCTTCATGCCTGATGTCTGCACGATGTTGATGACATCTGCTAGCAGGATAAATATCCCTGTCACAAGGACAGAATCATGGTAAAGTGGTTTGAGGAGCGTAATAGCTCATGTTGACGTCTTGCCCACAGAACTCGCTTAATCCGTTCCTGATGGAGCACATCGACGACGCTATCGCGTGCCAGCTAGGCACGCAGAAACCACAGGCCCATAATTTACAGGAATTGCATTATCTGTGCGTAGGTATTTGGTGACGAATGGCTCTGAGCACTATGGGACTTAACATCTGTGGTCATCAGTCCCCTAGAACTTAGAACTACTTAAACCTATCTAACCAAAGGACATCATACACATCCATGCCCGAGGCAGGATTCGAACCTGCGACCGTAGCGGTCACGCGGTTCCAGACTGAAGCGACTAGAACCGCACGGCCATACCGGCCGGCGCTTGGTGACCAATACCTCCGGAATCCTAACATCGACCTGTCGAATGCGTGCTACAAAGTATTGCATTCCAAAGGTGGATCAACTCACTAGTAAGGAGGTGGTCATAATGCTCTGCACATCATATAATAATGAGTGAGACCACCTACAGCTTTTATTTTTTTACAGTTATCGACACCTTTCACCCACACTGAAACAGATTCGGATTCATTTATTTTACGATGATTCCTGGTCCTGACAACCAACGGCAATATAAAGCTTCGTTGCCTCCGGTGGTCGTGTTTAAACATTTCACTGTTACGCTACATTCTTTAATTTTTCTTTGAGTAATGGTGCAGAAGCAAAGGAGGATAATTTTGCACCATAGTAAGTTTAAGTATAGGCGACGAGACAACTTCTGTGTACGTGGAAATATCACTGGAAAAACGCATTTGTCTCTCATTCAGAAACATACGTTTCAGATTTCTTCAACATTGGCAGCATAGTCTAGTGCTACATCATGAACAACTATGCTAATTCATAGAAAGTAATGGCTAGAAACATGTGTATAGAAACCCCTTTTCTTGCATGATAATCTATTAAAATTTCCATAAATCTCTAGCCTGTCAGAAATGAGCGTAGGAGCCGTTTTGGTTAGCATATTTCAACGGTGAATAAAGGTTGCTGTAACAAAGGCCGATATGCTGTGTAGCTGTCGTTAAGTTGTAAAAAGTGATAAACACTCCAACTGAAAAAAAGTTTCGGGCTTCATTTTATGTTAGTTTTTAACTTCTAACTCAACAAATTCTGAAACACAATCTCTAGTAGATGGAAAAATTCTAAAACACTATTCAACGTAGATAAACAATATTTGGGTTCGGTTTGTTTCACTTTTGCGGGAGAACGAAAGGTTTTTTTCAGTTACAAGTGTAAAAAATTCCAGATGAAACTCAGAAATTCCGATTCATTGTTTCTGTGATACGCAGGAAACAACCGAAGAATATCAGAGGAGATGGCGACACGTGGCTTATTTGAAAACAAACTGCTTCATTCTATTACAACATGTCCATCGAACTTCTGATTTCATGCGGCAGGACGACAGGAGCTGTGACAGAGGCGTGAAATGCAACGCTACGAGATATTTACTAACTCTTTAATTAACGGTGACACGAAGGAAATTAATAGTAAAATTTTAATCTTGGTTATGACTGGTCAGAGAGCAGATGAACTGGAGTCAGTAAATAGGGTAGAATGCTTGCAATTTTTGAGTGTACATGTTAATGAAAACTTGAACTCGAAGAAGCATATTACTGAGCTAGCTTCTCAAACAATTAAGTTCAGTTACTTTTCTTCTTCGTATAGTTGGTAATCTCTGAAACAAATTATCAACCTCCTGACATGTTATGCCTGTTTCCACTTGCTAATGTCTTACGGAATAACATTCTGTGTTAACTCATCACATAGAAAGAAAATATTGATTGCACAAAAAAATGGCTCTGAGCACTATGGGACTTAACATCTTAGGTCATCAGTCCCCTAGAACTTAGAACTACTTAAACCTAACTAACATAAGGACATCACACACATCCATGGCCGAGGCAGGATTCGAACCTGCGACCGTAGCAGTGACGCGGTTCCGGACTGCAGCGCCTAGAACCGCATGGCCACCACGGCCGGCTGATTGCACAAAAGCGAGCAGTAAGAATAATATGTGTGTTCATCGACAGACGTCATGTAGGTACCTCCTCAAGGTTCAAATGGTTCACATGGCTCTGAGCACTATGGGACTCAACTTCTGAGGTCATTAGTCCCCTAGAACTTAGAACTAGTTAAACCTAACTAACCTAAGGACATCACAAACATCCATGTCCGAGGCAGGATTCGAACCTGCGACCGTAGCGGTCTTGCGGTTCCAGACTGCAGCGCCTTTAACCGCACGGCCACTTCGGCCGGCTACCTCCTCAAGGAACTGGGCTTTTAACTGTTCCGTCACAATACACATATTCGCTAGCGAAATTCGGCATAAATCATCCATCCCAAGTTGAGAAGATCATTGATCTCCATACCTAAAATACTAGATGGAAAATTGACCTTTATTGCCCACTGTTAAAGTTTTCAGTGGCTCAGAACATGCAGCAACAGAAACTTTTGGTCATTTGCCCAATAACATAAAAAAATTAAGTGCAGTTGGATGGTTAGAACTAAAACTAATAACGTGTTCAATAATGTTAACACTAATCACGTATACATGTCCTGTAAACTGACTAGTTCCACATAATTTCGATAAAAGAATCGTCCAAGTGATATGTGGAACATGTAACTAACTAACTGACTCTGGATTGATCCCGATATGTGAGAAAATACATGGTATTCACAACTTAATTTCAGAATAGCATCAAAACCAAACACAACGTTCATACACAATCAAAGGTGTATGATATTCAAATATCGGTAACCCAAATGATGTATAAGTATTTACAATCTTTGTCACGTATTTATAAATACAACGAATCGATTGTGTGGTTGTTCAATACTTTTGCATTTCATCGATACATTTCCTTCGCAGTTGGTTTACGAAGAGACTGATGCAAGAAACGTCTAGAACAAAATTATAATATATTACATCACACACGAAAACTAAAATAAATATGGAAAATGAAAGGATTATCAATGAATAACTGCTACACAATGTACATACCATAGCGAAAAAATCTGCTATATGACAGTGGACTTGCCTCAGTTTATTCATCGTACCACTGAGGCAGTTTTGTGTCTTGCTCAGACAAACCGTATTTATAGCGGGGCATGCAACAGCTTGCAGTAATTATCTAAGTTATCAAACTAATATACTTAATTACATAACAGACATGACACGAGACTGATTAATGTTGTAGTGAAACAGGATTTACATACATTAATGAATCTGCAATCACAGGAAGTTCATCATTATTCAGCAGCAACGTCTTTACCAGTTGCGTCATCGCTCCCCTGTTGAAACTAATCGGATAAAAGGCTATAGTTCGGTGGAACATATTTTGAAGCTATATCTTTAACATCCTTTACCTTATCCTTTCAACGTACCGTGATGATAAAAGAATTGATATATCTTGTAAAGAAAGGATTGTCCTTGTCCCTTTTCTTCCGAAACAAATACGTCTCTGACGATGATACCCACAATAACACTGCAGGGAGGCCCACTGATATCGTATTAAACGTACGTAATTTCATACTGTCAACGTTGAAGAACGTATTCGAGTGAACTGTATGGCCTAAAACTAGAATATCCAATCAAAAGTATCCACACACCCCTACGCAATGCAAAACTGACCATTAGATGTCACAAGAAGCGGAGCCGTCAGTATGAAAGGAAGCTAGGAGTATTGTCAATGCAGAACCAGTTACAGAAGACTGGATTGGTCAGTATAGCAAAGTGATTTAGAACGTGGACTAGTCACTGGATGTCTCCTGGGTGACAAATCTTTCACCGTTATTGTAAACATTCTTAAGATGCCCAAGCTGATGTCAGTTGTGAAATGGAAGCGCGAAAGAACAACTGCTAAACCAAGATCAAGCAGATTTCATGAACTGACGGACTGGGACCGTCGAACATTGTAGATGGTGATGGTAGCTGAACGCATGAAATCAGCGGAAAGAATCACTCGTGAGTTCGACACTGCCACCAGCAGTCGAATTAGCACGAAGACGGTGCGTAGAGAACAACTCCTCAGTTATTAGTCGATGCTAAGCGATGCTTGTGGTTGTCTAACGAGCAACGTCAATGACCAGTGGACGGCTGGAGACAAGTGATCTGGAGTGATGGATGAGGCAGTAGCGTGTGTCAGTCCAACGGAGGGGGTTGGGTTTGGCGAATGCCTGGTAAGCTGCCATCATGTGTGGTGCGAAGTACGCGAGAGGTGTTGTTACAGTATGGGAATGTTTTTCGTGGTTAGGGCGTGGTCCCTTTATTTTCCTTAAGAAAACGGTAAATGCGGAAACATATAAACACACTTTACATGTCGTGCGCTGCATGAGTGAGACGATGGTTTGTGGACAGCAATGTTCCTGAAATGAACCCAGTGGAACATCTTTGGGATGTGTTATAACGTCAACAGTGCTAGGGATCCCAGCATCCTATATCACCATCTTTTCTGGTTTCGGCTATTCATCTTTACATTCTCGAAAAAGAAAGGGCTGTCATTCCTGCAAAGACATTCCATACCTCAATGAAAGTGTCTCCAGCAGAGTTCAAGCGACCATAAAGGCGAAGGGTGGAGGCACCCTATATTAGCGTCCACTAATAGGAGTCTCGGATACATTTGACCAGATAATGTGCAGAATGGCGTATCACGAGCAATGAAGTTGTGACTCACATACTTTAACACCAAACCAAAATACAATGTTCTTGTCTATTAGATTCCGCTGCAAGACGTAGTGTCTTTGAGCGCGTATTGTGAAAGGCTGAAAAACTATACGCACGACTCCAGGGCTTCATGAGAGCATCTGGGATGCTGTGCGACGCATGGAGCATGTATCAGTTCTAAAGGAAGGTATTTTGAACACTTCATGTGAGTACAAGTTTCATGCAATGTGCTAGTACATTCCATTGCTGTGCGTTTCTCGTGATTTAAGTACTGTGACGAGTTGCAGAAACAAGTTCCGAAGCAAATAAAGCGTTTCTGTGCGCATCTCCTCGTAACATTTTCTTCATCTAAATTTAAGGAATGTGTCAAGAAAGTTCGCTCATACCTTTGTATTAAAAACAGCATTTTCTGCTGTTTCCGTCTGATCTTCTCCGCCACACCACATGCCTGGTCGTAAGTTTATCTTCTAAAACTTTCTGACATCTTTCACAAGGGTATACAGAAAATGAGGAAGACCAATGCTCCTATTCTATGCCGAGCACACTACGACAGGAAACATGCTGTCCCTGAGCTGTCTCGACAGCAACAGCTGCGGCTCGCCAAGCCGCAACAAGAACCAGACTGCCCCGGGAGCTGGGTGCCTCACCGGAGCTAAAATAACTCCCCACAGTTTCTTTTCTGTATTATCTGCCCATCAGATCGGTGGAGCAGTGACATTTTTCACTGCGAAACCGTTTTTCATGTTAACTTTCAGGGAAAAAAGACCGGAAAATGAATCTGTCTGATCCTCAAGAACATAGCCTAATAAAGACATACATTAGCAACCACATCAGTATTCGTCCACTTCGCTATTTTATTCCAACAGAAATTATGTTGAATACCTTACAAGTTTTACCATAGTTTTTCTTGTTACTCGTGCATATGGGCTGAATGATAATACGTTTTTCCTTCAGCTGTATACATAGTTACCCTATTGACAAAATTGAAGGCCAGTTATAAATTAACCACAGGTAGACAATATATGGCCTATACTTAGGGGACAATTTGAATGTTGACGTGACAACCGGAACGTGAACATTTCTATACAGATACTATTAAAATAATTAGATAACTACCTTTAATCACACTGCCGGACAATTTGAATGTTGACGTGACAACCGGTACATGAGCATTTCTATACAGATACTAATAAAGTAATCAGATAACTACCTTTAATCGTACTGCCATCAATGAATGTAAAATGAATAACCCCAAACTAGGCTATTCATTACATTATCATCGCTTTTCTTTTCTGTGATCTGCAGATTTCTCTATTGTAACCATTCTGTGGCTGTGCGTCACACACGCGAGATAGAATCAGAAATGAAAACGTTAAATATGCGTTTGTCTGCTGACACATTGTCTTGCCAATTGGCAGGATGCTTACTAACACAGCTTTCATTAATTTTTAGCTTAATGAACATACACTGATCATCCACAACATTATGACCACTATAACACACCAAATATAGAACCCGTAATGACATCCCATTTGACAGCAAAAGATATAGAAATTAGTTATCCTGACCTTGACGGTAGCTACTGGCAACAAAATATTAACACTATTGAATGTTTAACCAACAGAAATACTAGGGAACTAACAACATCTATTCCGGAAAGAACTAAATGAGAGACTATCAGATGATCACTTAATGTACGAAGCATAAAACTCTACATAAAGAATTCAAAATATATGCTTTACGATGGTTTAAATCAAGACGAGATAAAGTGTTCAGAGATAACATTAACCCAAGGAAAGAGTTGTAGCCGCATCGAGTTGTAAGTTCGCTGCGGCTACAATGAAAAACTTCAATGGAGATGTTAATTCGCTCTATTGTAGACGTCGCGACAAAAGCACGCTTATTGACCGATATTAGATCGTTTCAGACCGATCTGGAATTTTATAGTTTTTTGAGTATCGTCTTGACGTATTAGTCAAAGTTCTGAAGAAAGGTGATAGAACACTTACCGTTTAGCCAAACAACGGAACAGATATTATACGCGAGGGAGAGTAACTCGTGTGATACTTAATCAATTCTGGGACTTAGTCGTCGTGATCTGTGATTTCACGAACATTGAAGGCTATTCCAGCTGTCGGTTGATATCGTCACTATTGGTCATCGAATTTGGCGCCTCCACACATGCGCACTTCCTGCCTAAGACTGGCATAAATAGGGGGCTCTAGTCATGCCTTAGCAGTGTGTTAGTCGCACTTGAAGATGTCGGCCAGTTGCGCTGACGTAATATTGTGGAGTTTTCACTATGACATCCGACGTCTCGCACGAGATCCATATATACATCAGGTCCGTCGGGAAAGCCTCAAGCAACACATTGAAGGACACATCAATGTACCAGACGCCGACATAAACTCTACAAATAGACTTGAGTAGGAAACATATACACGCAATCATGAAGAATTCATAGGTACTCCGTGTTGTCGGAAGTTGTAGTCAATGTCAGAATTGCTGATGTAAATCTTAGCTTCAATTGCCTGAAAGACAGATCGGTGTGCTTTCCAGTGCAGTGGACAGATAATTCAGAAATTCAATAAACTCAGTTATAACTGTAATACTTCATGTTATCTACATCATTTAATTGAACTTTATTGTGTAACTGTGAATAATTATTTTTTTTAATAGAACGCCGATGCTAAAGGTGATTGAGTGACATTATTAACAGGGAACAGTAATTGAACATTGTATTACGACACTTTCTGTACTTTATTTAGATAATACATTATCTCTGGATTTACGACGTAGGAGTTGTTGAATTAGCACCGTAGCGAAGCGTTAACGACGCTATAATACTTCACAAATCAACATCCTCGCAAGACTATAATGTGGCATCGGCTTGAATGGTGGAACATATTATACGAGATATCATATTATCAACGTTTGAACATTCATTTGCAAACCGGGCATATAAACTACTGTTGTCAAGTTTCACGTAAGCTTATAAGCCCGTCGCGAACACGTGAAGAATATTTGGTTTATTGTTTCAGATAAAGCGAGTTGTTGCGCTACCGAGTGGTGCAGTCGCTGTGTGTAGCAGTAAAGAAGACAGACATCCTTCGAACCATTGCTTCAATTATAAGCGAGGGCCGCTTATACATTTCGGCGTGCTGCTCCATCGATACGCGGATATCTGTTAAAGGAGATAGAATCTGAAACTAATCAAACAAAGCGAGGAGTTTGTTTTAACAGTTACAGAACGGAGTTGTCGCGACCGACGGACGCCGACCTGTGTCAACCAGACTTGAACATCCATTTCCATCGATCCGACACACACACACACACACACACACACACACACACACACACACACACACACACACTCGCCACACCACCTACCTAATAGCAGGTATGTCCAACTTCGGCACGGTTAACAGCGGCGACGTGTCGTGGCATGGGAGCAATGAGGCCTTGGTAAGTAGCTGGAGGGAGTTGGCACCACATCTGCACACACAACTCACCTAATTCTCGTAAATTCCGGGAAGGAGGGCGATGAGCTCTGACGCTGCGTTCAATCAGATCCCATATGTGTTCGATCGGGTTCAGATCTGGCGAGTTGGAGCGCCAGCACATCAATTCGAACTCGCCACTGTGTTCCTCTAACCTCTCCATTACACTCCTGGTCTTATGACATGGCGCGTTATCTTGCTGAAATGTGCCACTGCCCTCGGAGAAACTGCACGAGCATGGATGCGCACATGAATGTTCCCCAGAGCATAATGGAGCCGCCGCCAGTTTGTCTCCGTCCCGTAGTACAGGAGTCAATGAGCTATTTCACTGGGAGACGACGGGTTCACGCCCTCCCACAGGCTTGATGAAGAAAACATCGGGATTGATCAGACCATGCAACGCTCTGCCTCTGCGCCAATGTCCAGTGCCGATAGCCACGTGCACATTTCAGTCGCAGTTGGTAATGTCGTGGCGTCAACATTGCATACGTCGTCGGCTGCGGAGGCCCATTGTTAGGAGTGTTCGGTGCACTGACTGTTCAGATACACTTGTAATCTGCACAGCCTACGACGTCCGACATTTGTAATGAGGGCTGGTCGGCCAACCCCACGATACGTGGACGTTGTTTCAGCTTGGTTTCGCCACGTGTTGAAGACACTCACCGCAGCACTCCTCGAACACATGTCGTGCAGTTTCCGAAACGCTCATGCCGTGCCTCCGGGCCTTCACAATCTGCTCTCGGTCAAAGATAGTTCGCGCGCCTTCCCTATTCTATACGTGGACAGCACAATGACAGATACTGCATGCACCGTGTGTGTGTGTGTGTGTGTGTGTGTGTGTGTGTGTGTGTGTGTGTGTGTGTCTGACTAGCAGTCATTCGTCGCCAGGGGACATTGCTATCGCCTGGACTGGTTTATATCGATGGTAGGTCGGTGCTCATCATGTTCTGGCTGATCAGTGTAGATTTCCTCTTACTTGCTACCACACTCTGTAATTCTAGCTGTTAACTTTTCTGCAGATAATCTGTGTGTTTAATATGTTTCCATTCTTCTTCAGAACGTCCAGCTGCTGTTGTAATCGCCGTCAGACAGGGGCTTCCCTCGCCTTAAGAAAGTTGTGATGTCCTCTAGTGTCAATGAACATGTCCTCACATAGGAGGTGAAAATGAGTCTTGTATGAGTGCAGAATATGAGATCGCCGTGGTTGGTCGCTGAACATGGTCTCCTACATTCCTGCAGAGTAAACACTGCGCTCCTGCTAGAACCGACGCTCACAGGAAGACAGCATATGTCGTCAGTCGATGACAAACGAGTGCATGCAAGTTTTTCAAGCAGCCGGTGACGACACCGTCTTTATCTACACATATGAAGTGAGTTTTTATCTATTTTCGTTTTCAATATATTCTGTTCTCACTCACTAATATTGGCGGCCGAGCGAACAATGAACAAGGCTAAATTTCCTGGAAGATTTAAAGTATACCCTAGACGGTGGGGACGTAAATGGCCCCTTGTGTATCGTGGTCAGTACCTTACACGTGGCATCAGTCAGTTTCTATCTGGCATGAAGTTACTCGACACAGTTTATTTCAGTACAGATTGAAGAACTCGTGTGGCTCACGGCGGAATCCAAATCTTTTTCTGCCTGACGTCACTTGACCAATTCACATTTCATTTGTCTGTCGGTGTTACTGTATCGGATAGGTGACCGCAATCAGTATGTTCAGTCCCGATTGTATTGTTGATGATGTAGAGGCAGAAAGAGAGAGAGAGAGAGAGAGAGAGAGAGACAGTGTGTAGTGTGTGTGTGTGTGTGTGTGTGTGTGTGTGTGTGTGTGTGGGAGAGAGAGAGAGAGAGAGAGAGAGAGAGAGAGAGAGAGAAGGGAAGAGGATGCAACCCGGTTCCACAATATACCCCACTCTGTGTGTGTGTGTGTGTGTGTGTGTGTGTGTGTGTGAGTGGGAGAGAGAGAGAGAGAGAGAGAGAGAGAGAGAGACAGAGAGAGACAGAGAAGGGAAGAGGATGCAACCCGGTTCCACAATATACCCCACTCCTCTTGCATAGGGGACCGCCGAGCCCCGCGTCCTCATCTGGAGGGCGACTATTATCAACAGTATCACCTGCCATCATCACTTCATGAGACACCGCGAACGTATTTGGAATTTGGTCTGGAATTTTGTTGTGGAGTCTGATGGTGTCCAGCCACCTTACGCCACTATCTCTTCTCCTCATACAAACAACACTTCCAATGAAAATGTCTTCTGCTGTCGGGATTGGAACTTTCTAAGAGTCGAGCACCGCTTAGGCAAACGTTCTCGTCCTCGGTTTCGAAGACGGTTTTCTGCCAAGTGAAAGATACATTCTGATATACGAACTACTCTAAGGAAATTGCTTGTTTAAAGGCAGTTGAGTATTCTAGATTCTTGTGCGAAGATGAGGCAAATGATAAAGGCTACCATCGAGATGCGAGAACTAACAAAATACTCCCTTATCGTTCAAGATAAACATAATTCGCCATCTCACACAGCAAGAAAACTATATATACTGAAGTTTCTGTGCATACATAATTCAAATCGGAAGAAATATTTCGCAATCGTTACGTACTCGCTTCGATGGTGGCTGTACCGCAAAAGCTAACGAGAGGTGACCAGGATGTCACAGTGGATTGTTGACACTCCATAGATGAAGCAGATGTTCTTGGATGACGTGGAACAGTTTCAACAAGCACATATAGTGTTCAGCATTTACTAATACACCATACTTAAACATATCACGGTCTATGTGTGTCAGCTGCACTCAGTATGTTTGCACACGTCAGTCCTCTATGTTTGTGCTTCGTGATTGTCGTTAGAGTGCTGTAGTTGTATCGTTCGCTCTCCCAATTCGTTCCTCATTCAAATTGCGTAGAATGTAAAGGACATAAGGAACGACTGTACTATCCCACAGCCTACAGCTTTATTTGTGTAATCTGAGTATGTATGTAGATACCTAATGGAGACTGTAAATTACTAGTTGTTACACAGGGATATTTAATTAACTCTAAATTATAGCCCTACAGACTTAATAGTGAAGGAATAGTGACACTACAGTTTAATTTTGTCACCAAGTATGATACTTATGTAATGAATTCTATTGTTTGTTGCAAAACCTGACACAGACGTGTGCAGTAGCTACATTGAAGTACAATATAAATGCATTTAATTATCTTATTCATTGACTCAGATATTCACAAGTACATGAAACAGTTACAAGGAAATATGGTTGACGGACACTCAAGATGAGGAACTCATAGGTAAAGTTACTATATTCGTAGCATGAATGATCTGTTTCTATGATCCAACAATAAAGATTGCCAAAAGTATGAGATTCTAATGTTTTGCATGCCAGAAAGGCGTATTCGTCCTACTCATGAACATTATAATGTTCACTGAGCACATTGTGACCTACACCCGCCGAAGCTGATTGCAGGTCTTACCATTTTCAACTGCGTTATTGTGTTGACCTGCCGTATTGCTCTAGACTTGGCTGCTTTGCACAAGCACAGCCACTGCATCGTCGGAGATTTGCTCCAGGTGGCAACTCTGTCGAATACGATGCCCGTGAAACGTGGAAAGATACGTAGCGCGAACTTTACACCGTGCTCCAGTTGGAGCTTCAAAATGAAGTAACTACTATCCACTGCGAAGTATGCGAGAAGAATTCCAGATAATTGTACCGTAAGCAGAGGCCGATGTGTCACCTGCCTCCTGTGCTCCCTCCTAACATTCGCCCCTTTTTGGCGAGGCAATCAAAATCTTACAAGCAGTTATCCATTGACAAGGACCAATTTTGCTGGAGCGTCCTCCCACACAATAAAAATAAAACCACCCACAAGTATAGCTGGAGAGCACGTCTCAATAATTATTCGAAAAGTACTATGTCACACCAGTCGGGTCAATAAAATTCCCGTATTTTCGCACCCAGCAAGGCAATATGGCTCAAGTTAAAGAAAGGAAATAGTCTTCGCTTTGTCCTGTCGGCGACTCAAAGGAGCCTATTATACTACGTAACAGCATGTTCCAAATCCCTAAGATTCCTACGTGCCTTTTTCACGAAGTTCCAGCTGCAAGTAGTTTGGGGCGAGAAAGCTGCAGTTACACACTCATGAAATCCTCACTCTACTCCTGCCTTATAAAGCCGAGAGTATAGCGTCATAAATGACTTCCCGTCTCTCCTAGTTGCTTTCACAGAGACCCTACTGCACAGCTGTTGAATCCTATCTGCAAGCTGGCGCCGCTGTTCCTCTGTATTTCTCCACGAAGCCTATTGCTGCTTACTAAGCGAGACATGTAGCTGTACCTCAGAAAATTTTTTTACGATGGAGCGGAGGTCAGACTAGATTGAGTTCCTCGATCATATGTCGGAGCACACTGAGGGCAGCATTACCGCCAGTCGGTATTGTCTCGGCACTCCACGGACGTCCCATTCACACAATAGCCTTTGGCGAATGCTGTCCTATCGGAAGTCACCTTTTCTGCAAGCTGTCGTAATGGTGCCCTTCTGACCGCTTCCCTCTGTGAAATTCCCAGCCCAGCCAAACGCAGTTCTCGAAAAACAGAATTGCTACAACTACTTAAGTACTTGCAACTTTAGTAATCACTGACGTTAAGACAATTAATTGAAGTGAATACGTGGGTAGCGTTTAATAAAATAAAGGAATGCGTTATTTGCAAATCAGATTAATTCGATTGCATACACTATGTGATCAAAAATATCCGGACACCTGGCTAGAACGACTTAGAAGTTCGTGGCGCCCTCCATCGGTAATGCTGGAATTCAATATGGTGTTGGCCCACTCTCGCAGGCATACGATCAATCTGGTGCTGGAAGGTTCCTTGGGGAATGGCAGCCCGTTCTTCACGGAATGCTGCACTGAGGAGAGGTACCGATGTCAGTCGGTGAAGTCTGGCACGAAGTCGGCGTTCCAAAATGTCCCAAAGGTGTTCTATAGGATTCAGGTCAGGACTCTATGCAGACCAGTCCATTACAGTGATGTTATTGTCGTGTAACCACTCCGCCACAGGCCGTGCATTATGAACAGGAGCTCGTTCGTGTTGAAAGATGCAATGGCCATTGCTCTTCAACAACGTGAAGCAAGAATGCGTATGCTGTGAGTGTGCCACGCAAAACCACAAGGAGTGCAAGCCTCATCGATGAAAAACGCGATCACACCATAACAACACCGCCTCCGAATTTTACTGTTGCCACTACAAACGCTGGCAGATCACGTTCACTGGGCATTCGCCTACCCAGACCCTGCCATCCGATTGCCACATTATGTACCGTGATTGGTCACGAAGATGGCATTCCGGTCAACGGGCAACCATGCCAACGATGACGTCAGGGCACCTATGAAACTAGGTAGTGTTTGCTGGGTAGACTCACACCCACAATCGCTGTGTACACAGCTACAGACGGTGCAGTATTGCACAGAGAATACGCCTAACAGACTCTCTGCGTCGGAAGGCCATAGAAAGAAAGGAAACAGGGCAGTCGCAAACACTGATGTTGCCCTATGGCCTAATGTGAATCGTTCTGTTGTGTCTCGGATGTGGCGACAGTTTACAGAGACTGTGTCCCTAAGGCCAATGCAGGGCCACCCATGTGTGACTTCAGAAGAGAGGACCATTATTTGGATGTAAGGTCACGACAGTACCACCTTAACACTGCGCAGCATCTGCCATGTGTGCTCGCAGCATCCAATGGACGTGTTGTATGGAGGCAAACCGTGTGCGGAAGGGTTCGGCGGAGTGGCCTTTATTGTCGGAGACCTGCTGTACGTCTACCTCTGACGCGTCTTCACAGAAGGGGACGTCTAGAGTGGACTCATCAACATGCCACTGCGACGGTCAAATACTGGGCCAATGTTATTTTCACAGATAAGTTCCGATTTAGTTTGGAGAGTGATTCTCGGCGGATTCGCAACTAGAGGGAACGTGGAACACGATTTCGGCACCCAAAAATTGTGGAGAGAAACCGATATCGAGGAGGATACATAATGGTGTGGGCAGAGATTGTGTTTACCACTCGAACCCCCCTTCATGAAATTGTGCAGGTGAATTGCCAAGGTTTAGCTGCTGTTAGACATCATGACGAGATATTGGAACCTCATTTGCGGTTGTTGCGAGATGGTACCTCTTAGAGCAGCGGTGGTTGATGTTTTCTAGGAAACGGAAGATGTTGCACGCATAGCGTGGTCTGCTCGCTCTCCTGATTTGAATCCCATAGAGCATGTCTGGGATGCGGTAGATAGACGGGTTGCATCCACCAACCACTCTCCAAGACTTGCGAGCAGGTCTGCAGGAAGAATGGGCGTTATTACCTCAACACCAGACTGATAGCATCCCTCACAGCGTGTCCCGTAATTGTCAGGCCTGTTTTGCAGCCACACGTGGCAACACCCCATGCTGAGCACATTAACCAGTTGTAGAATGTGTGGGCAAATCCGTTAAGTTGGGACAATGAACATTTCTGTCTACCGATATGCACGTTGCGGTTGTTTACGTTCTGTATTCTTTACATTCTTTCCACATTATTATCACCTGTTTATGCTGTTTTGTAGCAAAATAAACGCAGCCATGCAAAATTTCCGTTTGTCGCTTTAATTTTGGACGCCATTGTACATTGAAACTCCTACCAGTTTGGCCAATATATGATTTGGGCACACACAACAATTTAGGTTACAAATACCAGACCTGTGGCGTACATGAGTTTTTAAATTTGAGTTGTGAACAATTTTTTTCTTTCATTTTGGACACCAGTGTACATTGAAACTCCTATCAAGTTTGGCCAATATATGATTTGGGCATACACAACAATTTAAGTTACAAATACCAGACCTGTAGCGTACATGAGTTTTTAAATTTAAGTTGTGAACAATTTTTTTCTTACATTTTACTGTTTGTGGAAGAAGTAATTTTGACATTCTTGGCATGGACTAAGTTTGCAATCTGATTTGAGACTTTACCAATGAACGTTATGCAGTCAAAAGTCACAGAGTTTTCAGGAGCTATTTGTGCTAAAATGATCTCTGATTTGGAATTACAGCTATCTTCGTTAGTGTATTTTTCATTCTGTTATGAAATTCAGTGATGCTGTCCGAACTGTAATCATTATTGTGGGCTATTACTTTGATTGTTTTTCATTCTTGTAGTTCATCTTCAATTACCAAAAGGATTTTTTCCATTCTGTTTAGCATTGTCCAATAATACGCTGTTTTATGTTGCTTGGGTTGACATGATGAGCTGTTGATTGTGGTATCTGTTGTAGTGGGTTTTCTGTATATTTTAATTTATGTTTACCTTTGTATTTACTAATTTTTAGATCCAAAAAATTTATGCCGTTATTAGTTTCATCCTAAAGAATAAATTTCTGTTTTTTGTGGAGTTTGTTAAGCTGTACTATTCCGTCAAATAAGACATGTCTGTTATCCACATACCGTTTGCAATATATGACTTCGTTCTCTATTGTCAGACTAGCATTGGAAAAGTATGTTTCTAAATAATTTATGTAAATGTTGGCTATCGGCTAGCTAAGCAACTGCCCACTGCAAGCCCATCTTCCTGTTCATAAACTTTACTATTAAGGCTGTTCTGTCAAGAAGGTCAATAAGCTTATAAGTTTGAGGTAGGCTGATATCTTTATATTGTAGCAAGTTATTTTTAATTACTGAGAGTGTTTCTTTTACAACTTACGATACCATGAACACATGGATGCTCTCAGACTCAACAACCTAAATTAGTCAACTTCCGTTTCTCTCTCTGCTCAACCCAGGAACACAGAGACAAGCACCGAAGGAAACGTAGAAATGTTACATTTTGACGAAAAAGGTGTACAGACGATTTGTTAGTGTAATTAGTATTAAACAACCACATTCACAATATACCTGATTGCATGGGGAATGTTCAGCTAAAATTAAAAGAACTAACTGTACGGCACCTCCAAAATTTCATACAACTCCTGTAATTTCAAATGATAAAAATAAAAATTAATTGACACGGAGAAAATTGTTCATTGATCAATATGGACTTCAAAAGAAACTCAAACCCTCTGTCTTATAATATGAAAGGATGGCTTTTCAGGAAGCAAGTAGAATGTTTAAAGTAAAAAGTGTAAAGTAAAAAGGTGCAGAACTACGTAATCACAAAAACTTTCTAATATTTTAGGACGCAAACGTAAAACCTATTGTAAACTACGAATCACAAAAGCTTTGTTATATTTTAGGACACAAATGTAAAACTTGCAAAAATGTCAACGCTACCATCTCACTATGAGCTTGGGCCCGAAACTAATAACGTTACAATAAAATCATTTGAGAAAAAAAAGCTTTTGGTTGGTGGCAGTATTTCCCACAGTATAAGTTTATCTTCTCTAATATATTATTAAAGATCATTCCTTAACAAGAGTGGCAAATTCAGTAGAAGTACAGGCTGTATATAATGGTATATTACAAGGCATGGTAGTCGGTAGATGTGTACCATAAGAGCATATTTCTCTAATAAACGTGTACTCTAAAACGCCTCGTTTGCACGCTAACACCTCTGAAATGTAGAGGGGGACACAGGCAGTTTGGTCTATACAGGCCAGGCAAGTAGTAAAGGAGAAAATGTACATCACTGTCAGCAAACATCAGTTTAATTCGCTTATGGAATATGCTTAATGTGATCACAACCAACTTCGATACATTGTTTCCCTTATGATGCCTTGCCAGTCTCATATCACAGATGACTGCAGCTGCTACTCGTATTAGTGCCAGAAGATCCTGTGGTGACACCACGAGTACTTCGTACGACAGAGTTTTCATGTATCTCCAGAAATGAAAATCCAGTGGTGTCATGTACAGTGAGCGAGGGGACCACACTATTGAGCCTACACGTCCAATGCATATGTTGTCAAAAGCGTCATTTACGTACCCACGTACAAGGCTGTCGCAGTTGCTAGAGCGCAATCTGTTGTAACCACAGGGCACAACGGATGCCCAAAAATACCTCATCCATCAGCCCGGATAAGACTTCACGCAGAAATACAAGATAAGTGGGACCATCTAAACGCACAGGCATGAGGTGTAAATGAGACAGGCCCACACATTGACAGCAAAGCGACGTAGATGGTCTCGAATATGTAGCCCGTGAGGATTTTCGTCGATCCTAATATGACTCTTTATGGTATTGGACATGCTGCCCCTAGTAACGGTGCAACATTCGTCGTAGGAAGTGAGGATCCTCCCCACTTTGTTCAAGCAGCAATCATCAAAAACTGACGCGACTATGAAAGAATACTCAGTCATCGTATGAGCCTTCTGAAATTTGTAGGGACGAAGGTGCTCACCATGCAGAACGTGTCGCACTGGCATCTTGTTCACATGTATGGTGTGTGATACAGCCTGGGTGCTCGCGGAAGGCTAACGCACAGCTTTTTCAAACTCTGGTATACGGCGTGCCCGCGGGCGCCCATTGCGGTGACCGCTAGGACGGAAACTGCCCGTTTCACATAAAAGCCTCTCCAACCTTGCAAGCATGTGTGGGCAGGATGATGCCTTGAGGCAAAGTTCTGCATAGAGCCACCAGCAAGCGTCACCTGAGTTGCTTTGGCCTTCCCCGTACGCGAGAAGTATGTCAGTATGTTCTGCAGTTGCGTACACGACCCGCCATCAGGTGGAAACTTGACGCTTACACAGTTTTATGGCGATATGACAACCAAGCTGTCTTTTGCCGAGTTATAACGTGAGTGAACAGTATCGCTGTCAAGAACAGAGACCGTGCCGTGTTAGAACAACTGTTTCATGTCAACGGCATCAATTACAGTGCTGCATTGAGAGAGTAACGCCAACTGAAACATCTGAGCAGAGGCTCGATGATACTAGGCAATTCAAAAAAGATAAAAATAAGATTCGAAAACACGGGTGGCACCTGGAAGAAGAAGGCTTCATATCCCAGAGGAAGTTATGCTTTAACTGACCACGCAACACGTGCCCCGGGTAGTGCTAGTGCTGATGCAGTCAACAGCACGGAAAGTTTTCAGATCTACGCTACTGACCATTAAAATTGCTACACCAAGAAGAAATGCAGATGATAAATGGTTATTCATTAGACAAATGTATTATACTAGAACTGACATGTGATTACATTTCGCACGACCGCTACGGCCGCAGGTTCGAATCCTGCCTCGGGCATGGATGTGTGTGATGTCCTTAGGTTAGTTAGGTTTAAGTAGTTCTAAGTTCTAGGGGACTTATGACCACAGCAGTTGAGTCCCATAGTGCTCATAGCCATTTGAACCATTTGATTACATTTTCACGCAATTTGGGTGCATAGATCCTGAGAAATCAGTACCCAGAACAACCACTTGTGGCCGTAATAACGGCCTTGATACGCCTGGGTACTGAGTCAAACAGAGCTTGGATGGCCTGTACAGGTACAGCTGCCCTTGCAGCTTCAACACGATACCACAGTTCATCAAGAGTAGTGACTGGCGTATTGTGACGAGCCAGTTGCTCGGCCACCATTGACCAGACGTTTCCAATTGGTGAGAGATCTGGAGAATGTGCTGGCCAGGGCAGCAGTCGAGCATTTTCTGTATCCAGAAACCTGCAACGTGCGGTCGTGCATTATCCTGCTGAAATGTAGGGTTTCGCAGGGATCGAATGAAGGGTAGAGCCACGGGTCGTAACACATTTGAAATGTAACGTTCACTGTTCAAAGTGCCGTCAATGGGAACAAAGGTTACCGAGACGTGTAACCAATGGCACCCCATACCATCACGCCAGGTGATACGTCAGTATCGCGATGACGAATACACGCTTCCAATGTGCGTTCACCGCGATGTCGCCAAACGCGGATGCGACCATCATGGTGCTGTAAACATAACCTGGATTCATCAGAATAAATGTCGTTTTGCCATTCGTGCACCCAGGTTCGTCGTTGAGTACACGATCGCAGGCGCTCCTGTCTGTGATGCAGCGTCAAGGGTAACCGCAGCCATGGTCTCCGAGCTGATAGTCCATGCTGCTGCAAACGTCGTCGAACTGTTCGTGCAGATGGTTGTTGTCTTGCAAACGTCCCCATCTGTTGACTCAGGGATCGAGACGTGGATGCAAGATCCGTTACAGTCATGCGGATAAGATGCCTGTCATCTCGACTGCTAGTGATACAAGGGCGTTGGGATCCAGCACGGCGTTCCGTATTACCTTCTTGAACCCACCGATTCCATATTCTCCTAACAGTCATTGAATCTCGACCAATGCGAGCTGCAATGTCGCGGTACGATAAACCGCAATCGCGATAGGCTACAATCCGACCTTTATCAAAGTCGGAAACGTGATGGTAAGCATTTGTCCTCCTTACATGAGGCATCACAACAACGTTTCACCAGGCAACGCCGGTCAACTGCTGTTTGTGTATGAGAAATCGGTTGGAAACTTTCCTCATGTCAGCACGTTGTAGGTGTCGCCACCGGCGCCAACCTTGTGTGATTGGTCTGAAAAGCTAATCTACATCTACATCTACATTGATACTAATCATTTGCATATCACAGCATCTTCTTCCTGTCGGTTAAATTTCGCGTTTGTAGCACGTCATCTTCGTGGTGTAGTTATTTTAATGTCCACTAGTGTATTTTACACGTGTACCCTTGAAAGATTTAGACGGTGCCACAAGTGATACCACATGATCCGCAGCAAAGTTCTGAGTTTGCTCTCTGGTTTCTGGCACGGATCGAAGTTGGTGACATGTGGCCGGGCAGTATCCTATAGAGTGACGAGGCACAGTTTTCACAACAGAGTGCAGTGAATACACAGAACCGCAGAATTTGGGGTACTGTTCAAGCACGTGTTGTGCACGAAGCGCCACTGCATTCGCCGTATGTGACTGTGTGGTGTCGATTGACAATCATTTTCACTTTCGATCTGTCCTTCTTTGATGAGAATACACTCGGAAGCCTATCGGGTGCACTGTGACGTCTGTATGTTATTGAGACTTCCTCATACGGCATGTGACTCCTACTTTGGAAGAGCTCAATTGTGTGTAGACCGCTGTTTTCATGCAAGATGGGGCAACACCTCATGTCGCTCGCCCTAGTGAAAAATCTGCTTAATGCAGCCTTCCACGGACGTGTTATCTCCAGAGGTCTTCCAGATGAATGGCCTTCAAGATCACGTGGTCTGAATCCAAGTGACTTTTGGCTGTGTGTTTCGAAAAGAACACGTTTACTAGGGTCCGTACACGTCAAAACGTCGGTGATTTCGCCAGAACTGCTCCGAGCTACTGTTGATCACGTCATCTTACCGACGCAGCGTCTCGTCGACTTCTCCGTCGATCGTATTGTACAAATTGCGTAAGCGGTGTCCGCAGCTCGTGGTCGTGCGGTAGCGTTCTCGCTTCCCGCGCCCGGGTTCCCGGGTTAGATTCCCGGCGGGGTCAGGGATTTTCTCTGCCTCGTGATGACTGGGTGTTGTGTGTTGTCCTGAGGTTCGTTAGGTTGAAGTAGTTCTATGTTCTAGGGGACTGATGACCATAGATGTTAAGTCCCATAGTGCTCAGAGCCATTTGAACCATTTTGTGTAAGCGGTGGTTCATAATAAAACCAATATTATGCCTTTCTCACTTTTTTGCCTTTTTAAGCCCACGCCCCGTTCCTAGTCCATTACACATGGAAACATTTCACAGCGTCAGATTTGCACCTGGTGACCAAAATTAGAACTAATTTTTTCAGGGTAAATCGGTTCAGGATTATCGTATTATAATATCTATCAAGTTTTTTGGCATAATTAGAACCCACACTGGACCTCTATGAGTAGATGCACTTCCATTACAACCACCCGACAGTACAATATCAAACTACAGAACACAAGTCAATATATAATCTACCGTTGTCTACGCAAGATTGTGGAGTGCTGTATGTGCCATACAAGAAATGAAGCAGTACCTCTGGTAAACAGTCCAACCTCTCTCTCTCTCTCTCTCTCTCTCTCTCTCTCTCTCTCTCTCCACACACACACACACACACACACACACACACACACACACATACATACATGCAGTATGCCACCTCCTCATTGTCAAAAATGGTTCAAATGGCTCTGAGCACTATGGGAGTTAACATCTGTGGTCATCAGTCCCCTAGAACTTAGAACTACTTAAACCTAACTAACCTAAGGACATCACACACATCCATGCCCGAGGCAGGATTCGAACCTGCGACCGTAGCGGTCACGTGGTTCCAGACTGAAGCGCCTAGAACCGCACGGCCACACCGGCCGGCTCCTCCTTGTCTGCGTTAGTTTGTTTACCCGCTGTACCTGTTCGGAAGCCGTAGCACGTCAACAATCTCAGACTGAAACCGGTAATCTAATGACAAAAAATTTGTCGCCGTAGACGTGAAGTTAAGGAAATTTAGTCTCTGAACCTTTGCACTTTACTTTGTGTCCTTCATTCCTAATTTGTGTGGTCCAAACTGCCTACGTCCTCCTTCATATTTCAGAGACGGTAGCACGCAAACGGGGAATTTTCGAACATTCGTTTATTCGAAAAATATCTTCACAGGGTACCCTTCAACCAACCACTGAGCCTTGTAACATACTTTTGATACACCCTGTATATCTCACCAGTACCCCTCCTGATTACAGCACAGAGTGTTTATTGCCGGTCACTGAGTTCCGTCGGTGAAAGGTGCTGAGCGACGAAGCGAAGCGATACAACATCATAAGCTATGCCTAGCAACGGCTAGCGCAGAAGCCTTTTAGGTCGCCAGCAACGCAGAGTGGGCCGCTAGCAATGGCGCATGCCACAGTTCAAGAGCTTCGAGGCTGCTGCGATTAATTTCACTGGCGAGCGAGGAAGCCGTATTTGCTCTTATAACTTCTAGGCACCAGAGGCCAACACGCCACTGTGAACTCACCATACCTCATTTTCTTGCAATGAGACGTTAAGATGGCAAATGAATGTTACTTCAGTTCATATTTTATATTCAATGATTTAAGAGCAATTATCTATGAACACTAAAACAGAATAGATGGTGGCTCTCAAATCCTGTGCCTATAAAACATACCATCATATCTTTGATATGTTTCAACTGATCTAGTGACGCATAAACCTGTTTTGCCATTATACAACAGGCTCTCGCTCACGAAGGTGCGTCTTTTTATTGTAAACGTTCGACTTTTCCTTGGAGTGACGCGCTTGTCTTGCCGAACGGGTATTAACTGGTGCGTCAAACTGACTAGTCATGCAAATCTGCATTTATATAACGGCGTGCAACAATAATCTGTAAGAGCCGCATGTTCACCTTCCGCCTTTCTTCATAGAAGACACCCGTGAAAGACCAGAGTCAATCCGTTTCCGCAAATTCTCTAAGTTTCTAACACTACCGTCGATGCTCTTTCGTGACATGTAGTAGCAGAAATAGTAATACGGTATCCACCTCTACAACTATACTCCGCAAGCCATCTTAATCGTAGCTGAGCGTATCTTGTACACCATCATAACATCTCCCTTTTTTATTTCAACTGCGGATGGAAGGCGAGAATACAATTCTTCGTAACGCCTCTGCGTGAGCTCAAGTTTTTCTAATGTTATCTTCATCGTCTTTTCGCGATATGTACGCAGGGGTAAGCAGTACATTGTTTGGTTCTTCTAGGAACGCACACACTCGGAACTTTAGCACTAAATTACCATGATACACGACTCTCCCGTAGCGTCTGCCGCTGAAGCAGGATGAGCCCTAAATATTGTTTCGTGACAGATCACACATCGACTGCATATTTTCGCCCACGTAAACACTTACAGCCTGAGAGTACTCAGGAAGATAGAATATCGACCGATCACACAAAAGATGAACAGAGCAAAAATATGTGAGGGCGGAAAAAGTGACAGATGGTGTAATCCATGACGATGGTGATGATATTTATGATGATTAGAACCACATAAAAGAGCCATGATGATGATGATGATGATGATGATGATGATGATGATGATAACCACATCAAAGAGGAAATGGCGCAACACACAGACCATTCGCCATTATTTCCACGTACGTACACACACCAGGTTCACTGCGAACCGACATCTAGTCATGCAAGTGCAAGCATACTGAAATGTAAGTATAGGAGTAGATAATTGGCGATAATTTAACAGTTAATATCTGATACTTTATTAGATGAAATCACCTAGTAAATAAAAACTGTGTAGCGGTGTGGGACTCGTACCAGAAGTTTGCCGCCTGTGTGAAATGCAGAACCTACTGAAGGATCCAAACACGACTTATGTACCACACTTACAGTTACAGTGGTACGTAGTAGACTAGTATTTGCAGATTCGAACTTGCACTTGTGAGCTGTAAGGACTATATGGTTCGCTCAGTCGGTAAGAGCATTGAACGTCAAATTTTGGCTTTGAGTCAAGGCCCGCTACACAGTTTCAATCTGCTACGAAGTTTCAAAGCAGTGTGCACTCAGCTCCTGTGTGAAGATTTCATTCTTTTTCATACAACGCACTGAGTATGCGGCGTTGTTTGGGTATGTATTTATTCCAATCTTCTATTACTCCATCTCTTCCTTCCCATCTTTCTATCTATATCCTTATATCCTTCTTCCCTCTCCCTCTTTCCACCTCCTACTCCCCCCCCTCATTCATCTCCTCTGCCCCTCTCTCTCTGTCCACCTCATACTCCCCCCCCCTCATTCATCTCCTCTGCCCCTCTCTCTCTGTCCATCTCCTCCTACCTCTCTCTGTCTCTCTGCTCTTCCCCTTTCCTCTATCCATCTCTCCCTCCCCTCCCTCCCCTCTCTCTTTCCATCTCCCTCCCCCTCTCTCTATTCACCTCCTTCTACCCCCTCTCCTTTTACATCTCCCCTCTTTCCTTTTTCTGTCCCTCTCTGTCCTCTGTCTGTGTCCATCTCCTCCTCTTTCCTTTCTCTGTGTCCCTCCTCCTCGCCCCTCTGTCTCACTCCTCCTTCTCCCTTTTTGTGTGTCCATCTCCTCCCTCCTTCACTAAGTTATCACCCCCCCCCCCCATAGGAGGCTGGTGTTTCTTACCACCACAGTACTTCTTACCAGATCGTAACTAATATGTGTACCAGATTTCGTTGAAATCGTTCCAGGGGTTTAGGATGAGCTTTATACCCATGGCTTTGTCAGCGTGCGCATATATCAAATATAATTTACACGTATTTATCACATTTCACTAGTACTTATAGGCATCTCTAGCGAATATCGCCTTTCACTTCTCCTGAACTATGTGTCGTAGAGTGAAATACTTTTGCAGGTATACCTAGTGGTGTACATGGGTAGTCTCTGCGAAATGTAGCGAAGAAGTAACAAATTAAAACGTTATGCATGACGCCCCACTTTTTCACGTATCTGACGTCATATTTCCTTAAATATGTGTCGTACAATAATATAGTTTTTTGGTACGTTCAGTGCTGTTCTTGGGCACTGTCTGCAAAATGTGTCGCAAATACTATTAATAGTAAAAAAGTAATAAACTCGTCATGCTTCATCCGGCTGTTTTACTGTATGAAGAGGGAAAATGTAGTGAGCCACAATTTTTTTTCCTTTCTACATTTTGTGCAAGTTCTCATAAGGCTTTGAAATTATGTATGAAGTTCGTTGAAAGTTACGAAGATCTTGCATTCTCTAATTCTGGGTGAATAAAGTATGGATATTGGCGTGTCGTGGGCTGCACTGCTCTTTAACCCGCCTCCTAGCCCGCCCCCCACCCCCAACCGCTCTTATAGGTAGGCGGTTCTTACCCCACAGCGATTATTTCCAGACTAAGTAATATGTGCACAAAGTTTGGTTGAAATCGGTCCGGTCATTTAGGTGGAGGTGTGGAACATACGCACATATACTAAAGCGCCAAAGCAACTGTCATAGACAAAAATAATGAAATACAGAGATATGAAAACAGGCAGAATATGGTGCTGTGGTCGGCAACGCCTATATAAGACGACAAGTGTCTGGCGCAGATGTTAGACCGGTTGATGCCACAGTCGCGGGTTATCAAGATTTAAGTGAGTTTGAACGTGGTGTTATAGTCGGCCACAAGCCATGCGACACAGCATCTCCGAGGTAGCCATGAAGTGGGTATTCTTTAAGGGACCCACGCACTAGCGGCGGATCGCTGCAATCCGTTACATCCAATATCGCCTGCGATCGGTCGATCGCCCCGACATCCCAGACACGAGCAATTTGCACAGCAATTTCAATAAGTATTACGAAAGCTGCTGTGCCGAGAAGTTTTGCCACGGAAAATGAACTGCTGCGTATAGCGGGAGTGGCAATTGATTCCCGTATCCCCACGAATACTTGCAAAAAGTAATTTTAACGTAAACGAGAATCATAATTTATTAAACTTGTTTTGAAACGCTTTTCTTGGGAACTGCATATTACTTTAGAGAATATATTACGTTGTTTGCTGACGTCAAGTGGATGGTGTACATTCTTCCAGTATGCTAATACAGTTCGTTTTTCGTTTATTAGTCCTCAACTCCTTTTTTATTCGTTAGCCTTGTACTTTAACTGCAATTATTTACACAATTTGTTGCAATATCGATATGTCTGTAGAGATGTTGTCAGTAGCAGCACTGTTGCTTTCTGTAACTCTTATTTTATAAGTTACATGAGGGAGAGTTAGATTATTTGAAATGATAGGAATCTGAGCATAGCTGTATAATACATTCACCCTGAAAATTTAAATCAAAATGTCCTCTTAACATTACAGTTTGCATGTCACACTCTTCAGATGTTAAAAACTTTAATAAAACGTTTAATTATTTAATAAATAGCTCAAAATCATCAGATGGAGCCCGCTGTATAGTGACTATTATTATGAACATCCCCTGAATTCTACCTGTATAGCCGGCCGGAGTGGCCGAGCGGTTCTAGGCGCTTCAGTCTGGAACCGCGCGACCGCTACGGTCGCAGGTTGGAATCCTGCCTCGGACATGGATGTGTGTGATGTCCTTAGGTTAGTTAGGTTTAAGTAGTTTTAAGTTCTAGGGGACTGATGACCTCAGAAGTTAAGTCCCATAGTGCTCAGAGCTATTTTTTTCTACCTCTATAGCGCAAGCTTTAAAAAGCTTATCACTGGAAACCGGTGGGTTTATTTTGTATTACTTCTTAGTATAAATGGCAACTCCGGCCTCCACTTCGCAGAATAGTCCGTGGTCCCCGAATAACTATACAATCTAACAACCACTCCAAGTGGGCAAAGCAAAACGCAACGAAACTGCTCAGCCATGCTTAATAACTAGAGGAGCGAGTCGCTAGCATATTCACACACATCGCTTCTAACCATCCAGACTGCCGTACTGCAAGCACGAACCGCATACGATCCATTAATTTCCATGCGACCAGTGATCGATAGCTGGCTGTTTGCCCACTCAAGAGTGCTATTTACGAAGCGATCGATCGCCCATGCAACGGATCGCTGTCTTCTGGCGCCGCATAGATTTGCAGTTTTCTGTTTTTATTGTTCAAACTGTACTCAATCTTATCCTTTCCATTTCTGACCCGTATTTCTTTGATACTCATGCACTTAAAGGTCAATGTATCTGGTGTCCGAATTCACCCTCACATAAAAGTGCACACTACACTAAAGCTAGGTAAAATATTGAAGTCTCTAATAACTTTCTTGCTTTCAAGTAATATTTTGCAAACAAACTGTACTCTCATGACAGTTTCCGTTAATTGATTTAGCTGAATCTTGTACAATAAATCGCCTTTTCCGCACTTTTTTTTCGTAACCTTCGCATCGTAAATCTCGTTAGTTAGCACTCAGTTTTTTGACAAGTGATTACATTGATGTACACTGTTCAAAAGAATTAGGTGAACACGCGTATCAACGTCCCGTATGTTAAATCTATTTTGCTACTGGCAGTACTTGCGGTCTTATTGCATGGCTTGAGATCTTCACTGTCAATGTAGCCAACAATTAAAACCATCTACCATCTATTGGCTGTGTAATGCATTACAGCGTCAGGTGACCCCTCAGAAGGAAGTCTCCCAGTGTCCCAGAGATTTTAGCGACGTACACAGGTAGCAGTTGTCATTTGTGGACCCCGTATTCAACCACGTACTTGCAGTGCGACATCTTATTGCAACACAAGTTGCAAGGGCGGTCTGTTTGATACAAAAAGTGTGGACTTTTGATCACGTTGCTGCAGATGCCATTGCCTCTTCATGCTTTTGGACACGCTACAGGGAGACAGGTCAGTACAAAGGCGAGTTGGACACTGTCGCAGACGCATTACACCCCCACGAAGAGACCGATATCTAGCCATCTGTGCCTTGCGGCATCGTACGCATACCGCCAGAGCACTGCAAGATACTCTCATAAAGGCCAGTGAAGCCGCTGTGTCCGATCAGTTTGTAACAAACAGGTTACGAGAAAGAACCTTCTGACACAGACTGGCAACTTTATCACTAGCGGAATGTGTTATTCATGGACGAGTCCAGATATCCTCTGAAGTATGGTGATGGCTGTATTCGTGTCCGGAGACGAGTGGTGAGCGGTACCAGCCAAATGTTGTCCTGGAAATTTACACATTTCCAAGGTTCTGTGATGTTGTGGAGAGGATTCATTGTTGAAAGCCACACGGATCTTGTCGTTATCCATGGTCGTGTTACTGCCTTTCACTATATCGAACAGGTCCTGTTGGACCATGAGGCGGCTGCTGCATATGGTGGTGGCCCTGAATTCCTTCTAATGCCAAGGCCTATGTGGCGAACGTCGGCAGGGATGTCTTTGGAAGGTTAGACATTGATGTAATGGAATGGCCGACGATGGGTCCCGGCCTAAACTCGATCGTGCATATGTGGGACATGCTTGACAGGTGTGTTCGTGAGTTTCCTGTTCCACCGCAGACTCTCCAAGACGTCTCATGGGCTCTCACTGAAGAATGGGAACGCATACCACAGGGTGACCTCCATGGACTTACACGGAGCACGCCACGTACCTGTCAGGCAGTGATAAACGCTTACGGAGGCCACACACCTCACAGAAGATCTCAAAGTCCAACTAAAAGCACCTAAGATGACTGGATGAATGATTGTTTCCACTTTGATTTCGACGCCTATGGGACATTCAGTTCTTTTTGTGAAAACGATCTAGGGTGTAATGACATTTTGTTGTGTACTTATTTTTTAAAGATAAAGGTGTAATTTGGTAACGTACGCAGTCCTCAATTATTGCTCAATGGAGTATGGCAGACGCCCAAAATCTTGTTCCCCTGATTCTTTTGAGCAGTGTATCACTGTTCTAAAGGCAATGATTATGTTTTCTACGCTACTTAAATTTTTCTCAGATGCCACTAATGCGACACTCATCTGCAAATCTAAGCCGTGTCAGTTTTAACAATAGCCTAGTGTTTACCAGGAAGTGCCTTAGACCGCCTCAAACAACTCAGGGTTTAACAATAGCTGTCGGTGGTCATGGAGTGACAATCCCGCATAGCCATCGCCGCTTTATAGCATGCGAACTACAATGTTAACCGTAAACACGCCACTAACGAATCATCAACAGTACGGAGCGTATGCCGTTCTGACTTGTGATGCAAAGGTTGACTCGTTGTAAAAATTATTCCATTCCTCGTGGCAGAGTGGTAGAGCAACCAGTTTCGAATGTATTTCAGAATAAAAACAGACTTGGTTGCGAATCTATTTAATGTCAACTGAAATTAAATTATTTCGAAACAAAGACTGTTGTTATTCTAACCGTGTCTCGTTATTGGTGCTACCAGTTAAGCTCACTACTGAGATGTGTACAAACAAAGAAAGCTTATACACTCCTGGAAATTGAAATAAGAACACCGTGAATTCATTGTCCCAGGAAGGGGAAACTTTATTGACACATTCCTGGGGTCAGATACATCACATGATCACACTGACAGAACCACAGGCACATAGACACAGGCAACAGAGCATGCACAACGTCGGCACTAGTACAGTGTATATCCACCTTTCGCAGCAATGCAGGCTGCTATTCTCCCATGGAGACGATCGTAGAGATGCTGGATGTAGTCCTGTGGAACGGCTTGCCATGCCATTTCCACCTGGCGCCTCAGTTGGACCAGCGTTCGTGCTGGACGTGCAGACCGCGTGAGACGACGCTTCATCCAGTCCCAAACATGCTCAATGAGGGACAGATCCGGAGATCTTGCTGGCCAGGGTAGTTGACTTACACCTTCTAGAGCACGTTGGGTGGCACGGGATACATGCGGACGTGCATTGTCCTGTTGGAACAGCAAGTTCCCTTGCCGGTCTAGGAATGGTAGAACGATGGATTCGATGACGGTTTGGATTTACCGTGCACTATTCAGTGTCCCCTCGACGATCACCAGTGGTGTACGGCCAGTGTAGGAGATCGCTCCCCACACCATGATGCCGGGTGTTGGCCCTGTGTGCCTCGGTCGTATGCAGTCCTGATTGTGGCGCTCACCTGCACGGCGCCAAACACGCATACGACCATCATTGGCACCAAGGCAGAAGCGACTCTCATCGCTGAAGACGACACGTCTCCATTCGTCCCTCCATTCACGCCTGTCGCGACACCACTGGAGGCGGGCTGCACGATGTTGGGGCGTGAGCGGAAGACGGCCTAACGGTGTGCGGGACCGTAGCCCAGCTTCATGGAGACGGTTGCGAATGGTCCTCGCCGATACCCCAGGAGCAACAGTGTCCCTAATTTGCTGGGAAGTGGCGGTGCGGTCCCCTACGGCACTGCGTAGGATCCTACGGTCTTGGCGTGCATCCGTGCGTCGCTGCGGTCCGGTCCCAGGTCGACGGGCACGTGCACCTTCCGCCGACCACTGGCGACAACATCGATGTACTGTGGAGACCTCACGCCCCACGTGTTGAGCAATTCGGCGGTACGTCCACCCGGCCTCCCGCATGCCCACTATACGCCCTCGCTCAAAGTCCGTCAACTGCACATACGGTTCACGTCTACGCTGTCGCGGCTTGCTACCAGTGTTAAAGACTGCGATGGAGCTCCGTATGCCACGGCAAACTGGCTGACACTGACGGCGGCGGTGCACAAATGCTGCGCAGCTAGCGCCATTCGACGGCCAACACCGCGGTTCCTGGTGTGTCCGCTGTGCCGTGCGTGTGATCATTGCTTGTACAGCCCTCTCGCAGTGTCCGGAGCAAGTATGGTGGGTCTGACACACCGGTGTCAATGTGTTCTTTTTTCCATTTCCAGGAGTGTAAATGCGAACAGTCAAAACAACGGTCACCCAGAAATTCGCGAAATATTTTTTTTAAATTTATCCTTCGGTAAATTTATGAACCATAACAGAAACATAGATTTAACTTCAGATTTATTACCTTCATGCGGAGTAACTAACGATTTTGCCAGTGATTAGTGAATAGTTGTGGATATTCGTTTGGGAGCAGGACATAAATAGGATTGCACACCAAAGTGAGTGACAGTCAAAAGTGAATTTAGAATCCGTGGAAACAGTTTCGAGGATTGAGGAGCAGGTAAGTTAATCTCAAAAACAATCTTCACCTAGAAGATACTGATTGTGCAGCCCAAATGGTCACTACGATTGCTTGTGTAAGACATTTCAGACATAACTTTCAAATTTATCAAAGAGATGCTCTACAGGATAAACCCGAACGTCAATGAAACGAGCAGTCTAAACTGCAACCGACAGAGGTATAATGTGCCGGGGGAAGGAGAACAGAAGACCGCGTTTTATTGGTAGAACACTTGGAAGCTATAGCAAATCTACTAAAGAGACTATTACACTACATCTGTCCGTCGTGTTCTTGAGTATTGCCACTCGGTATGTGAGCCTTATTAGATGTATCGACGGAGGACATTGAAAAAGTTCCCCGAAGGGTAGCTCATTTTTTTATCACCAAATAAAGGAGAGATTGTCATTGGTATGAGAAGCATTTTTAGTTGCGCCGAGATGTTTTCACGAAATTTCAGTCTACTTCTTTCTCCTCCGAGTGTCGAAATATTTTGTTGTCTCCCACATACACAAGGAAAAACGATCGTCGTAACAAAAAAAGAGAAATCAGAGTTCGCATGGAAAGATTTTCCTGGGTGCTGTTAAAGAGCGAATAGTCTGAAGCTGATTGTATGCACCCTCTGCTAAAGACTCATGTGTGAATTGTAGAGCAGATGTGGTTTATTAAAGAGAACTCTAAGACATTTACCGTTTGTCCTTCATAACTAGAGAATACCTTACCCGAACCACATTTAAACTGAAATAAGTATCCTACTTTGACCACGCAACTCAATTTTTCCTAATTCTATACGATTTATAATTCTGTCTCTCACGATCTCTGCTTCAACTACGTAATGAGAAATGGAAATGTTAGTAATTAGGTTGCCCACGTGTATGTGCGGTGTCAGCAGAGACTGCCACTTCCATTCCTGGTTCAGTTAAATTCGTAACACCCACCCATATCCAGTATCGTTACTAGCACAGCCTTATTTGCATCCTAAGTGCTTCCGCAGAAGAATAAAAAATTATAGCGGTTATATTATCGGGAAAATGATAGCCTGAATAACGTACGCAGAGACCGGCAGACCGCCACGCCACGCGAAACTGTTTACCTTACGTAACGCTGCATGTCCTGTGCCCGTCCAAGCACGCTAAGCTGACATGACTGGCAAAATGCTCTGTCGCTGGCCGGACCCAGAATGAGATCACGAGCCGCCGTTACTGCAAAATCCTGGATATCAGTCGGCAGCATTCCGTTGAGGTGAAACATTAGCTTCTATATTACTAAACGGATAAGCAAGTTCATGGTGCACGGTTCTACGTGTAGGTTGCCTATCTAACGGCATCTAGGGACAAAATTTTTTTTGATTTTGCTGCGTTTATGTTTGAGCTAATCGAGTACCATTTATGTTTACGTCCTCAGTGAAGTAGCGTTTATATGTAATGTTCTGATTACGAAAGTATGTAGTCTTTAGACTGCAATTCCTAAAAATTGAAAATATCTAATGAGAAATATTTAATGAAGAGAAATTGCGTACAATATCTAATGAAATGAAAATTATTTAATTTGGAAATTACTAATGAAAGGTAATCTGAACATTGACGGTATTAAATGAAACTAACCTCGTCGCGGAAATGTGTGAGTGGATATATATTACATGTCGAGAAGGTGTTCATATCTAATTTATTTCACTGTACGCAGCAAGGAAATCTATTTCCAAATGTATCCCGTAACTAAGCGCTGATGATGTCTTACCTGCAACGGACGCTCTGTTCCGTTCTGTATCGGCGTAGCTGACAATGACAGTGCTGTTACGATGTAATAAGCTGAAAGAGAAAGGCTCAGAGCTACGTGCTGTGTACTACTTGTCAAGAAAGACATCACGCTAGCCACTCGTCCTTCTGTTCATTAGCTAGAAATGTTCTTTGTACTTCTGCATTCAAAATGTATTCAAAATATATGTAAGAAAAAGGGAGAGAATGATTATAAATTAAAAATAAAATGAAATAAAAACTTAATTAATTTTCTCAAAATGGCAAATATGAAATTTAAACTCCTTTTAATAAAATTATCAGTACTTCTATAACCCTGTCACAGACATCAAGCATTACTGAAGTATAAAACTGCTATCAGTTTTACTTTTAAATTATTAAATCAAAGTCTAGCCCAATGTGGCGTCAACTGGAAAGACCTCCAACTCTGCGGATTTCCTTTTAATAGAAGTGGATGGAGCGTAGCAACACCTTTGACATATGAGCGATAAACTGTCTCCTTTACTAACACTCTTTTGTGTGGTAAGGTCTTATGGGGCCAAACTCCGGAGGTCATCGATCCCTAAGCTTGCGCACTACTTAACCTAACTTAAACTAACGACAACACACACACCCATGCCCGAGGGAGGAGTCGAACCTCTGACGGTTGGGTGGGGGCTGGGGGGGGGGCTGCCGCGCGGACCATCGCAAGGCACCCCTGACCGCGCGGTTACTCCGCGAAGTTTTCTTAAATTAAGCCTGGACACTCTTGTTAGATGAAAGAACTAAAGGACCTATCAGACATAGGAAAGCTGCGAAGTCCTGTAAATTGCACATTCTAAGACATAAATAACGACGAACCACGAAGAGTTATGCAAACCGCTTAAAAAATTATTATTCATACAGGTATCGAAGGAGAATGCAAAATTGTAATACTCCGCGAACCACTGCAAGTCAACAGCGCAATTTCACCGTACAGGGCATAAAATATTTGCGGATTTCATTCCGTTTATCACCAATTGCTTGGTAAATATGCGTCGCAGACAGGAGCGTGAACATTATTCGCAGAAGTCAGCATTTGAGAAAGGACTTGTAGTTGGGCTCAAAGAAACCAGATGGAGTAACCGGCGAGTCGCTCGACGTTTGAATAGGAGTGATGCCACTATTCGACGATGTTGGCAGGAATGGGTGAACCACGGCCGGACATAGTGTCAAAATAAAGTAGTCGACCTAGAGACACGACAGAACTTGAGGACCGAGCAGTCGTCACAGAGGCACTCAGTACACTGGTTTCATTATTATCATCGATCCAACGTGGAACTGGTGCCTCAGTGATGTCAAGGACGATTAATAGGTAGCTGACAGAAAGGCGGCTGAGTTCACGGCGTCCCTTCCGCCGACTTTATTTGATCTCTGTACACCAACAATTCGCTTGCAGTGGTGTCGGGCACATTCGACCTAGAATCTCATTGACTGGATTAGAATTGCCTTCAGTGATAAGTCCCGCTGCGAACTGAGCGCCGATGACCACGAAGCCGCGTCTAGAGACGCCTCGGACAGCGGTGGATACTTACCTGACCGCCAACTGCATACGGCCTGGCAACGAGGAGTGATGGGTATCATTTCATTTCGTAGCAGCACCTCGTTTTTTGCCATCCGCGCACCCTTAGAGCACAGCGGTACGTCGACGACATTCTACGGTCCGGTTCGTTACACTCCATTGCAGGCCATCCTGGGATTACACTGCAGCAAGATAACGCCCGTCCGCATACAGCTTACCAAACACTACCTTGGTCACAAAGGTCGCCGGGCCTTCCATTGAAAATTTCAGATTTGCCACCCCCCCCCCCCTGCCACCTACGCGCGTGAGGGGGTGGAGCGTCGAATCTGGTATAGCAGGATGTCTCCATCCGAGACAAACAAACCGGAATTATAACTTTTCTATTCGATGTGTAGTTTTCGAGATATTTCAATTTTTTCAGTTAAAATGAACACTGACAGAAAAAAACATCGCAGCATCAAAAAATAATTAATGTAGAGTAATTAAATTTTGGGAGTACATTTGCCAAGGTAACACACCTAGGTGATTACCATTGCAGGTGCTCAGGTTAATGGAAGAGCGAGATAAGCTATTGCAAATGTGAAATGCCGAAACATTAATAACAAGTGTAACTACCAGAATGTTGATTGCAAGCATATGTGCTCGATTAGAGACAGATCTGGTGTTTGAGCAGGGCAATACGACATGTCGACGCCCTTTAGAGCATGTTAAAAATTTTTGGAAATTTGTGGTAAGGGGTTATGGTACCAAACTGCTGAGGTCCCTGGTCCCTAAGCCTACACATTACTTAATCTAAAACTATTTTACGCTATGGACAACACATACAGCCATGCCCGAGCGAGCGCTAGAACCTCTGACGGGGGAAGCCGCACGGACCGTGACAAGGCGCCCAAAACAGCGCGGCTACCCCGCGCGGCGTAGAGCATGTTACGCTACAACAGTGGTATATGGGCGTGCGTTATCCTCTTGGTAAACACCCCTAGGAGTGCTGCTTATGAATGGCTGCACAGCAGGTCGAATAACTATATTGACGTAAAGATTTACAGTCATGGCGCGAGGGATAACCACAAGGATCCCCCTGCTGTCATACGAAATCGCACTCCAGGCCATAACTCCAGATGTAGATCCATTGTGTCTAGAACACAGACAGCTTGATTGCAGACCCTCAACTGCCCGCCTTCTAATCAGCACACGGCCACTACTGGCATCGAGGCCGTACCAGCTTTCAACAGAAACACAATAGATCCGATTCTCCCTACCTTCCAATGAAATCTCGCTTGACATCACTGAAGTCGTAAATAGCGGTGTTTTAGTGTAAGTGTAATGCACATTACAAGGCGCCTGACTTGGAGCTGTCGGATTCGATTTGTAACAGTTCGTTGTGTCACTGCGGTGCCAAATGCTACTCATATTGCTGGTGCTTATTCAGTATGACGCGCCAGAGCTGTACGCCGAACACGACGGTCTTCGCTCTTGGTGGTGCCGCGAGACAGTCCGGAGCCCGGTCCTCTCGCGACCAAACATTCTTGTGACCACCGCTGCCACCAGTCATGTACAGTGGCTACATCCCTGCCAAGTCTTTCTGCGATAGGCCTACCGCAGAAGGAACATCCAATCCTGTTCCATGACCTCCTTCAGACTCAGTGATGTTTTGATAACGACGTCTTTGTCGCCTTAAAGGCATTCTTGACTAACATCAGCTCATCACATCCTGTCTCAACTGTAACTAACGCTCACGACCGTTACAACGTGTACTTAAGGCAAACCTTATTTGCGTCCTGTAACTGGCGCTACTAGCTCCCCTCGTATGCCACTGGCGCGAAATTTGAATAGGCGTCATCTTTCAGACGCAGAAACAAGCCTACCAACTTTCGTTTATGATCCACAACTCCTTCTAAGTGTTGCGATTTTTTCCGTTAGTATATACAGGGTGGAGAAAAATTGTGTCACGAAATTTTAACCCTGAATGGCTGATGCCAGTAGGAACCAAAATTGCTAGTGTTGTGTAGGTCAACAACGCACCACTTTTAAACTACGGAAACTTGGCGCCACGCACTCCGATTGGCAGTGGGACTGCCCTGTTGCCGTTTGTCGGTTGACGGGCAGCGCTGTGGTTGTCGCTTCACACATACAAAAGTCCCTCGCCCCGCCACTACGCCAACGTGATATGCAGGCATGTCGAATTTGGTCTTGCTGTTTGTCTCCACCTCACGTCTGAGGCATTCACACATAAGCTTCAATTCGGAGCACACACGTCACCTGCGATTTAGTCATACAGTGAACATAGCGGGACAGTATTCGTTTGAAGAACAAAGAGATATGGTTTTTGTTTATGGACTAGCCGACGGTAATGCGCATGAAGATCGACGGCTGTATGAGGAACGGTACCCAGCAAGACGCCACCCACATCCGAAAACGTTTACAGCAACTCACCGGCGACTTGGCGAAACAGGCTCGTTAGCGGGGTATCACGGTGATGCTGGAAGACCTCGAACACGACGGGATGCTGCATTTGGAAAGACTATTCTCTAGCGCTTCGAGGAAGCACCTGCGACAAGTACTCGAGCGGTTGGACACGACATGAGGCTCACTCATCGGTTAGTCTGGGAGGTTTCAGGGATGACAGCCAGCATCCATTTAGTATTCACCCTGCCCAAGACCTAAACTCTGTGGTGGACTATGAACATAGGCCAGAGTTTTGCCCGTGGTTTCTGCGACGTGTTGCACGAGATCCCGACTTCCCTGCCATTGTGTTGTTTACCGACGAGTGGACTGTCCATCGGGATGGCCTTTACAACACTCAAAACGTTCGTTACTGGACAAGGGCAAATTCTCACGTCACGTACGTCCACGAACACCAGGAACGATTTTCGCCTTAACATTTGGGCAGGCATTGTGGGTGACCATCTGATTGGGCCGGTCCGTCTACCTTCTTGATTTACCAGGGCAAATTACCTTCTGTTTTTGCAAGAACTCTACCTGGCCTGCTGGAAGAAGTTCCCCTGGACATGTGGTTGCAGCATGACTGGGCGCCTGCACATCACAGTCGTGCTGTGTGTGGATATTTAAATGAACTCTTCAACAGACGGGTAATTGGCAGAGGTGTTCGTAAGACATGGTCCCCGCGATCATCAGACCTCACGCCTCCGGACTTTTTCCTGTGGGGATTCTTCAAGGTTCTAGTTCAACCACTCGGATGCGAACCACGTAGAAACGAAGAGGAATTAATGGATCGCATTCAACATGCCGCCAGTCACATCAGGTAAATGCCAGGAATCTTTGAAAAAGTTCGGCAAAACACGGTTCGACGTTAACAAGATTGAGTCGCGCCAGAGGGTCGCAAGTCCGAATACCTGCTTTATGTAAACAACGTCCTAGCTACAAAAAGAGTCCATTCCAGGTCCGACACAATTTGTAAAAGATTACTGTACGCGAACTAACAGATGTTGACTGGTTTGTTCCCGGTATTTCTTATCATGAGTTTTGTATCCCGCCTGGAAGGCGCCGCATGGGTCTGCTCCTGAAAACTGAAAGGTTAGCCGAATGCAGTAAGTGATTTGGAGCAGGAAAAGTTGAAAATCTCTCGGTACTGCTCTTAGAAATGGTTTTACTATATCACAATAAAACTGAATACATAACTTCGCATTGAGGAGCACGTAGGTGCGAAACCGTATTCCCGTCGTAAGTAGTACAAAGTCTCAATAGCAAGCCAACACCCTGTGATGTTGAAGTGATGTTTCTAGGACGTCTGCTCGTAGAGCTCCACAGCGCCGGCTAGAGGGCGCTGTCGTCGGTGTCTCGTAGTGCCAACTTATGAACTTGCACCTATGCCGTGGCATGCTGTCTATACCACAATGAGACTACAATGGATGTGTCGGGACCACAGCGGATTCGCCCCCAGAGTGTAAGCCTGGAGCGCTACCACTGGCCGTGCTGCCCGCCTTGGATACATCGCGATCTCTGGCAGGCAAAGCATTCGCGGTCATGCATTGTCCAGAGCAATTGGCAACAGGGCAATTCCGTGGCCAATCGGAGCGCGTGGCGCCAAGTTTCGGTAGTTTAAAAATTGTGGGTTTCAACCTACACAACATTAGTAATTTTGGTTCCTACTGGCACCAGCTATCCAGGGTTAAAATCTCGTGACACAATTTTTCTCCTCCATCTATATTCCTGCTTTATCACTATAAATCCCACAAAAGTTTTGCCTTCGTGTCTTTATATATAATCTCCGTGCAGACATCTGAACAGCGATGTGCACGACACGAGTTTCCAAAATTCTGTCATAATTAGTGTTTAGTTCATGTTTCTGTAACAAGCCTACACTACAGTCGTCTTAGTCGTATTATCGTCTTGTACTATCACGTTGTAAGCCTATAATCTAATTTGCGGATAACAAACTAAGCATCACTCTATCGTGAGTGTAGAGCTTACACGTTGGTGGCTAGACAGTAAATAAATGTGTAGCCCTACGCCACGATGTTGCTAGTGATGATTTCAGTTAGTATTGCTACTTCGTCTCCTTCCTGAGCTAAAATCCTGTTTCTTTGAGAATGCCTCATTCTACCTTGAAGTTGTCACTCCATATTTTCCTTGAATGACAGTCTTCCGTTCATCCATCCTGTCTGTGTGTTCGTTCCATTCATACTTTCTCTTCCGTACCCACTCATAAATGAAGTCACATTTGCCTTTGCATATAATGCTTTCACTTCTTTCTCTATCTGTCGGTGCCTTTCCTGCAGTCCGCCGTAGAATATTCATTTACACGGTTTCCAAAACTCTTCTAGTTTTCGATGTTTCAGGCCTTGTTACCTAACAAGTGAAATTCGGGAAGTTTGTATGAATACCTTCACGTATCAAGCTAGCCTAACAGCTGATATGCATGATAATCTTCGCCAGCGTACCTCTTTCATTCTGTAACAGGCGACGCCACTGGGCTGTAGTTTACAAAATAACTGGGTTCTGATCACACTCCCGTGGTACTAACAGTGATTAACACTTTGCTGCCTGTGCTTTAGTCCGCTCGCCCACGTTTCTTCAGAAACTTTTTACTTTCCTTAATTCAGTCATAGTTGCTGTCACTCATAACTTCGGGCACACTGACATTAATCTTCATTTTAAAACATCGCCTAATTCAATACTTCGAAAAACCGATGGCGTACACATTCCCTCGCGCCACCTTGCTTGGTGCATAACGAGTTTCTGCACGCTGTTCTTTATGCATCGTAATTCATTAGAGCCAACTATAAACTACCCGAACGCACTACTACACAGTGCTGTGTATTGCAGAAATCGACAGTTCCCTATTCAAAAAGATATGTACCCCATGCAAGAACTTTTCAGAAATTCGCAGAAGTTAAACAAGCCAAGTTACCCAGCAAAGAGTCTAGTATTACTCTCACAATGTTTGAAGTTGTTATATCACACCAAACGTCTACAAGTTTGAAAAAGCGCTCCAGTCACACTCCCGGTTTATAATATGATTCCATGCCTAAAAATTTCAGCCTGCGCGATGAGTGAGGTGTTTAGTGTATATCCCAAATTGCCCTTGTAGCAGAGGATCTAGAGTCTATACCAAATGAGTGGGAACTTCATTACTGCAGTTACGTCAACCGATGGCTTCGACTGCACAGGATACACTGTCTGCCAACCAGGTAAAGGAGTCTGTTCCGACTCATCTTAAGCTCGCTCGTTCATCTCCAGAAGACATGAATTTACTGTATGCTGAGTAAAATGTCCATCGCTACCCCTGTTGGAAACTTCTCGGAACAAACCATTACCATAAGACGAAAAGAAACTTAATGCAACACTTACCATTGATGCTTTCTTATTTTGTAAATCATTCAGACAATTATTTCACTCTAGAATTTGTATATAGTACTATTTGCCGTCTGGTGGATTCAAGGTACATCAAAGGGAATTCCTACAAATTCTATATCTATATTTATACTCCAGAACCTATGTTATGGCTGTTCTGTTCCTGTCACAAACGGTGCGCGGGCAAACTGATTGTTGGTAAGCCTCCGTGTGAGCTTTTATCTCTCTGATTTTCCATTCACGGCCTTCTCGCGAGATATATGTACGAAGAAGCAATATATATTGATTGACTTTTCTATGAACGTACACTCCGTGATGCTCAACGCCTCTTTTGCAGCATCTGCCACTTCAGTTGATTGAGCATCCCCGTGACGCCTTCATGATTACTGTACGAAATGCGATGCTTTTCTTAGGATCTTTTCTATTTCCTTCATCAATGCTATTTGGTAGAGGTCCCAGCTGACAAGCAATATTCAAGTATCGGTCGAAGGAGGATTTTGTAAACTACCTCCTTTCTGGAATCCTCCTGAGGATTCTTCCAATGAATCTGTCTGGCTTCTGCCCCTCCCATAATTGATTTGCTGCGGTCTACACTTTGAATCACTCCGTTCACATAATCCTAATACGTTTCCAGTGACCATTTAGCAATACTACAATAGCTTTTTATGCTAAATGCGTTACATTAGTTTTACATCGAAGTTTAACTGCCAGTAGATGGACCAAATGTCGATCCTCTGCAGGTGTTTCCGCATCACTACAATTTAGTAGCGTTGCAACTTCTCCGTATACCACACTGATCATCCACGTACAGCATCTCTCAATTTCCGGTGCTAAACACGTCTCAATTTATCTTATATTTCGACATTTTTGCTACTTATTCTGTTTCTAAGCATTAGTGGTATTACAGTGTCTGTTCGGACATGCACGTCCGAAAGAACAGATGTTGTACCTATATAAAATACGTGTCTGACGGCATATCGATCTTACAGTGCAGATGCACAATGATGTCCGACCTCTCCGAGGAGTAGAGTAGGGCAGGGGACGAAGAGGAATAACGGATAGGGGACGCTATTCTGTAGTGAAGATATGGGTCGGATGGGGAACGTGTTAGGACAGCCGAAGCGGTAGTGAGGAACGTTTGGATGCTGATGCGTCGTATACTGGCCTTCCTTTGGCACACCACCGACACAGAAGACACTTCAGACGCACTTTTTTTACCGGGCGCGGCGTTCTTTCCCAAACATAAGACGCATGCTGTCAGTTGGATCGCTGGACATGTGACGCAATACATATTTTCGCGAGATGTAGTGGCTATGATGGATTATTGGATATACCTACAAGAACGACATGAGCTCATACGTGAGATGCCCTGCTAAACTCGCAGGACAGGACAGGTAGTTTAAATTGTGGAAAGGGGCCAAAATAAGGGGCTGTCAGTTACACTCGAACATACAACCTTTTATTTGATCAAACATTACAAGAGCCAAGAAAAATAAAATAAAAAAAAACACAGCTTTAGGTTCAGATGGCTCTGAGCACTATGGGACTTAACTTCTGAGGTTATCAGTCCCCTAGAACTTAGAACTACTTAAACCTAACTAACCTAAGGACATCACACACGTCCATGCCCGAGGCTGGATTCGAAGCTGCGACCGTAGCGGTCGGGCTGTTTCAGGCTGTAGTGCCTAGAACCGCTCGGCTACACCGGCCGTCCACAGTTTTAGTTTTGGAACTTAATTAGCGGCTGAATGCGCCGTACAATCTCATGCCTGAAAGCCAATACTTAAAGCTCAACCAAAATCATAAATTTAAAAGGCAAAGCCTATATTAAAACAGTTCCTTAATTAGGCTGAAGGCCCAAAGAATCTGACACTTTAAGAGCAAACAACATAAATTCAATATCGGCTAAAGGCCCAACACTTAAGACTCAACAATATTAATTTTAAAAATGCCAAAAGCTTTACGTAAAACAGTTCTTAAATTAGGCTGAATGCCCAAACCATTTAACGCCGTAAGGGAAAACAATCTTAATCTAAAAATCGGCTAGAAGCCATATAAGTACAAACAACAAGAATAAACAAGAAGAGGCAGTACACTCAAGGGCGCTCAGAAGTTCTGTCCTGTGTGACGACGGCCTTAAGATACTGCAACTAGTTTACGCTAGTCCATTTAGAGAACTCGTGTGTAGCGTACTGTGCAGCTCACGCGCTCCATCTGCCAGCCGCGAATTGCCACTGCAGCACGCTGCGGTCACGTACACCACGTTGAGCCACACGTATCGTACGCACAGGCCAGGTCGTTCCTGAACGTTTAGCAGCACGGCGGAAATCATCCCCCGATTCGAAGAAACCAAACAGGTTTGAATTCCACCGACCGTCGTCCGAAGATCGTACTTTCGTCGGACACTGAGGCTGTTGGCACTGGGACCACGCAATAATTGTTGCAATGATTCCAAAAATCACCCGTATTCGGCCGATGCCGTTTGTCGGTGGAATTCATCGATTTCGATGCCATTGCGACTGCAGCCTTAAGACCTACGTCCGTCTGCAGATCCCAGTACTTATCCTTCGTTCTTACTTTTTTGGAGTAAATACAAGCATCAGAAAAAGTTTTGCATCACCCCGGTTACCAGAACTCCTGAAGATAGACGTTGACTGTGGATATTGTATCACAGACGCAGTCCCGTTGACTGTTCAGAGATGTCACTAAACCCGCCCACAGATGTAAACAACTATACATGAGCAGCGCCTATTAGACGGAGGGGGTCCGACAGCCGATCTGTTCCAGTCATTCCACCGCGAAGGAGGTACACGGATCGTGTTGCCTGTAGTTCAACCACGCCTACACGGTCAATACCGCGGTTCGATCGCGTCCGCAATGTTACTTTGTGCCAGGAAGAGCTCTTAACAAGGGAAGTGTCCAGGTATCTCGGAGTGAACCAAAGCGATGTTATTCGGACATGCAGGAGGGACAGGAACTGTCGATGACATGCCTCGCTCAGGCCGCCCAAGGGCTATTGCTGCAGTTGATGACCGCTACCTACGGATTATGGCTAGGAGGAAACAGACAGCAACGCCACCATGTTGAAGAATGCTTTCTGTGCAGCCACAGGACGTCGTCTTACGACTCAAACTGTGCGCAACAGGCTGCATGATGAGCAACTTCACTTTCGACGTCCATGGCGAGGTCCATCCTTGCAACCACGACACCATGCAGCGCGATTCAGATGGGCCCAACAACATGCCGAATGGACTGCTCAGGATTGGCATCACGTTCTCTTCGCCGATGAGTGTCGCACATGCCTTCAACCAGACAATCGTCGGAGACGCGTTTGGGGGCAACCCGGTCAGGATGAACGCCAGTGTCCAAACAGAGCAGCAATATGGAGTTTCCCTGCTGTTTTCGGGTGGCATTATGTGGGGCCGACGTACGCAGTTGGTGGTCATGGAAGGGGCCGTAAGGGCTGTACGATACGTGAATTCCATTCTTCGACCGATAGTGCAACCATATCGGCAGAATGTTGGCGAGGCATTCGTCTTCATGGACGACAATTCGCGTCCCCACCGTGCACATCTTGTGAATGACTTCTCCTTCAGGATAACGAAATCGCTCGACTAGAGTGGCCAGCATGTTCTCCAGACATGAACACTATCGAACATGCCTGGAACACATTGAACAGGGATGTTTATAGACGCCGTGACCCACCAACCACTATGAGGGATCTACGCCGAATCGCCGTTGAGGAGTGGTGCAATCTAGACCAACAGTGCCTTGTTGAACTCGTGAATAGTATGCCACGACGAATACAGGCATGCAAGAGGACGTGCTACTGGATATTAAAGATACCGGTGTGTAAAGCAATCTCGACCACCACTTCTGAAGGTCTCGCTGTATGGTGGTACGAGTACAACATGCAATAAGCATGAACAATAAAAAGGCAGAAATGATGTTCATGTTGATCTCTATTCCAATTTTCTGTACAGGTTGCGGAACTGTAGGAACCGAGGTGACGCAAAACATCTTTTGATGTGTGTATAAAGTGCAGGTTCGCAGCGGTTCCAACTAATGTTTCAGTTTGTTAGTTTCACTGTAGAGCCAGTTTATGTATATCTTTTCCCCTGCTTACACCATGAACATAGATATTTTTTATGATTTAAAGAGCGCATGCCATAACAATAACAATCACAGAATACTTATACTCAGATAGGTTATTCTAATTAAACTTCTTAATTTACAAATTCCATTAGAACTACTGACAGCCTTGGGAGAGCCAGTCCTGACAAAACTCTACCACCTGGTGAGCAAGATGTATGAGACTGGCGAAATACCGTCAGACTTCAAGAAGAATATAATAATTCCAATCCCAAAGAAATCAGGTGTTGACAGATGCGAAAATTACCGAACTATCAGTTTAATAAGCCACAGCTGCAAAATACTAACGCGAATTCTTTACAGACGAATGGAAAAACTTGTAGAAGCGGACCTCGGGGTAGATCAGTTTGGATTCCGTAGAAATATTGGAACACGAGAGGCAATACTGACGTTACGAATCACCTTAGAAGAAAAATTAAGGAAAGGCAAACGTACGTTCCTAGCATTTGTGAACTTAGAGAAAGCTTTTGAAAATGGTGACTGGAATACTCTCTTTCAAATTCTAAAGGCGGCAGGGGCAAAATACAGGGAGCGAAAGGCTATTTACAATTTATACAGAAACCAGATGGCAGTTATAAGAGTCGAGGGGCATGAAAGGGTAGCAGTGGTTGGGAAGGGAGTGAGGGTTGTAGCTTCTCCCCGATGTTATTCAATCTCTATATTGAGCAAGCAGTAAAGGAAACAAAAGAAAAATTCGGAGTAGGTATTAAAATCCATGGAGAAGAAATAAAAACTTTGAGGTCCGCCGATGACATCGTAATTCTGTCAGAGACAGCAAAGGACTTGGAAGAGCAGTTGAACGGAATGGAAAGTGTCTTGAAAGGAGGATATAAGATGAACATCAACAAAAGCAAAACGAGGTTAATGGAATGTAGTCGAATTAAGTCTGGTGATGCTGAGGGAATTAGATTAGGAAATGAGACACTTAAAGTAGTAAAGGAGTTTTGTTATTTGGGGAGCAAAGTAACTGATGATGGTCGAAGTAGAGAGGATATAAAATGTAGACTGGCAATGGCAAGGAAAGCGTTTCTGAAGAAGAGAAATTTGTTAACATCGAGTATAGATTTAAGTGTCAGGAAGTCGTTTCTGAAAGTATTTGTATGGAGTGTAGGCATGTATGGAAGTGAAACGTGGACAATAAATAGTTTGGACAAGAAGAGAATAGAAGCTACAGAAGAATGCTGAAGATTAGATGGGTAGATCACATAACTAATGAGGAGGTATTGAATAGAATTGGGGAGAAGAGGAGCTTGTGCCACAACTTGACTAGAAGAAGGGATCGGTTGTTAGGACATGTTCTGAGGCATCAGGGGATCACCAGTTTAGTATTGGAGGGCAGGGTGGAGGGTAAAAGTCGTAGAGGGAGACCAAGAGATGGATACACTAAGCAGATTCAGAAGGATGTAGGCTGCAGTAGGTACTGGGAGATGAAGCTTGCACAGGATAGAGTAGCATGGGGAGCTGCATCAAACCAGTCTCAGGACTGAAGACCACAACAACAACAATTTACAAATAACGTAAATCAAATATATAAGGGGCGATCAAAAAGTTTCGTTTCGAAGGCTGTACAGTTCAGAATAGGTATGCCAGTCAGCCAAAACCGCCGTGAGCACTGAGGCAATCATCCCACCGACTCACCAGGTTGAAGATACCCGTCTGGTAAACCACCGTATCCTGCTGCGTGAAGAAGTCCGTAAGTGGCCGCTGCACATCCTCGTCCGACAGGAATCGTCAGACCTTCTTTTTATGTACCGATGGCGTGATAATCGGATGGAGAGATGTCAGGACTATAGGGCGAGTGCTCGACTGCCTCCCATTTGAGTTGGCTAGCTTCCGCGTTACGTCATTTGCAATATGGGGACTTGCGTTATCATGAAGCAGCAGCTCTCCTTGTCGCACCATTCCACAGAGGTACTTTTCGACGAATATGCTACCCCATACACATTCTTCATTCTCCGATGGATGTGTACCGGCGTTTCTCATCCGTCAGCCAAGAAAAGAATAACGGCATGTTGGTGATAACTACGTCATAGTTGACGTTTCCGCTTTTAACCGCACGCACGTTCGTCAAGACACGAATGTCACACTAATCCCTTTAGTACATGTCGGTGTTTGTACAGCTGCGCTACGTTACATATACACTGCAGCAACGCCCTAAGACGGAAACTTTTTGACTGCACCTTACAGCTTCTTGAAAGATGGAATTGGTGATATTCACATGTAAAATCCCACAGACGCGTCATGAGAATTACATAGCGCACAGTGTCGCAGCGTCTTATTTTTATGCTCGTAAGTTTTACGACATCGCAGAGAGACGGAAGGAACAACAGGCTGCAGCGGCGAATGTCATGCTCATGACAGGTTGCTCCATGTATGGATAAACTATTCGAATTCGAAACTCACTATACGCTGAAGAGCCACAAAAATTGGTACACCTGCTTAATATCGTGTAGAACCTCCTCGAGCACGCAGAAGTACCGCAACACGACGTGGGATGCGCTCCACTAAGTCTGAAGTGCTGCTGAAGAGAATTGACACCGTAATTCCTGCAGGGCTGTCCATAAATTATAAGGCTACGACGGGGTGGAGACCTCTTCTGAAAACCACGTTGCAAGGGAACTGAGATATGCTCAATAATGTTCATATCTGGGGAGTTTGGTGGCCAGCGGAAATGTTTAAACTCAGAAGAGTGTTCCAGGAACCACTCTTCGGCAATCCTGGACGTGTGGGATGACGCATTGTCCTGCTGGGATTTCCCAAGTCCGTCAGAGTGTACAATGGACATGATACAGGTGATCAGACAGGATGCTTACGTACGTGTCACCTGCGAGACGTATCTAGACGTATCAGGGGGCCCCTAGCACTGCAACTGCACACGCCCCACACCATTACAAAGCCTGCACCAGATTGAACATTCGCCTGCTAACATGCAGGGTCCTTGGATTCATGAAGTTGTTTCCATACCCGTACACGTCCATCCGTTCTACACAATTTGAAACGAGACTCGTTCGACCAGCAGCATGTTTCCAGTCATCAACAGTCCAATGTCGGTGTTGATAGTCCCAGGCTAGGCGTAAAGTTTTGTGTCACGCAGTCATCAAGGGTGCACTATTGGGCCTTCGCCTCCGAAAGTCCATATCGATGATGTCTCGCTGAATGGTTCGCGTGCTGACACTTCTTGATGGCCCAGCACTGAAATCTGCAGCAATTTGCCGAAATATTGCACTTCTGTCACGTTGAACGATTCTCTTCAGTGGTAGTGGGTCCCGTTCTTGCAGGATCGTTTTCCGACGGCAGCCAACGATGTCGAAGTTTAGACGTTTTACCGGATTCCTGATATTCACGGTACAATGGTGAAATGGTCGTACGGGTAAATCCCCACTTCATCGCTACCGCGGAGATCGCTCGCTCGCGCAGCGACTACAACACCACGTTCAAACTCACTTGAATCTTATTAACGTGCCATTGTAGCAGCAGTAACCAATCTAACAATTGCGCAACACACTTGTTGCCTTATATGGGCGTCGCCGACCGCGGCGCCGTTTCCTGCCTGTTTACATATCTCTGTATTTGAATACGCATGTATAAACCAGTTTATTTGGTGCTTCACTGTAGCACGCTGCGTCTCACGCACCGACTTGGTTACGTTACACATCACCATGTTACACGCTATAATTTGGAGCCCTCTAGCGGCAGAGGCCTGCAGTTATGTAGACATGAACAACAGAGATATAGCATATTAATATTGTTTGATTTATTTAAAAATCTTTAAGAGTTTCCACGTAAAAAATTCAGACGCATTAGTTTTCGGCAGGCCTTCGTATATCCTTGACTTGAATCATCACATGGCACAAAAACACAGCGATATTTGCGCCAAATGTGGCACTACTTTTACTAGGTTTCCTAGGTTTGCACTACTTTCTGTCGTTTGCAACTGAGTAGCACTGCGTGACATTACATTCACGAAAGATGGAATAGGTGATATTCACATGTAGCACCCATAGACGCGTTGTAGAATTACATAGCCCACAGTGTCGCAGGGTCTTACTTTTATGCTCTTAGGACACTGGAGACAGACGGAAGGCACAAGCTACAGACAGCAACGGCGAACATAAAATGATAGTGTGGAGAGCGCATATATATATTTTGTATTTAATTACCTTCACCCCAAAGTTTTTTGTACAGAATACCAGAATATCTTCAGAATTTCTCATTCTGCAGCTCTCCAGCAAGGTTCAAATGGCTCTACGCATTATGGGACTTAACATCTGAAGTCATCAGTCCCCTAGACTTAGAACTACTTAAACCTAACTAACCTAAGGACATCACACACATCCATGCCCGAGGCAGAATTCGAAACTGCGACCGTAGCAGCAGCGCGTTTCCGGACTGAAGCGCCTAGAGCCGCTCGGCCATTGCGGCCGGCCTGGAACAAGGACTACCACATCCCACGCTATATATTTATTGGTTGATAAAATACAATGGACTGTTAAAAACAAATATTACATATTTTGAGTTGTGGTAACATGGACCAAAATAAGACAAAAAAGTCCTGGAGAAAAGGGCTCCAAAAGGAATGCCGTAAGAGCTGTACTACATTTCATCTTCACTACTGTGAAACACATCTCTGCTGTTGCAAGCTCTTAGCTATCACGATCGATCTACTGAACGCAATGAGCAAATGACGAAACATTCCTGTGTTGTTGTCCATGGATACAGACAACGTATCATTCAAACAACGGCTGGAGATGCACCAGCCCATTTTCTCCGAAGTGTCAGAGAACCCTTTAGACATTTAATGGGCAGTGGACTGGTCTGGGATGTCCAGTACGTTGGCTAGCTCGCCCCCCTCCCCCCTCCGTCCTTCCCCACACTTCTGCCTTAATAATTTGGATTTTTGGTTGTGGGGACACTTTAAAACTTTGGTGTGCACAAGCCCCACTAATGTTACATAAAGACTACAGGAACGAGTCGTGACCGACTCATAGGCTGTCAGAGAGTGCACTAATCCCTAAAAGGCCGGATAGATACATGCCTTACTGTGAATGTACAGCATACTGAGCATTCCGTGTAGCGATGGCTTACAAGTGCAGATCGTGTGAAATAGCAAGCAGATTACATTAGAAGCTCCACTGTTTTTTAGTATCAGAATAACGTGTTCTCATTTGTTTACTGCATTCTGTAGGTCGTTCGTAATAGGTAATAGCTTGCAGGAGAGGAGATATGTTTCAAAGTAATGAAAATGAACAACTGCTCATAGCTTTAAAGGTATGGATTTTAGAGTCCATGTTTGCTGGACATTTTTTCTTGTTTTCACGGCTCTGTGCCTCAGTCTGTAAACATGGAACGCTTCGTTGATCGTCCGCCTGCTTGTCCGACTGTCAAGAGACCTTTTTATCACGAACGAGACATATAACGTTCAAATTTACGTCACATATTAAGGCTTATGGTCCCTTGGCGGTGTAAAAATTTTAAGTCAACGCAGTCAAAAGTTAAGGCCATTATACTCGAAAACTCACTAATCAAAACCATTATTGTACTTCCTGTTGACTTAAAAATCATGAAATCTGGCAATAAGCAAGTTTTCACGGTACAAGTAAAGGGAAAAATTGGAAAGTGTTAATTTGTAATTATATCAGAAGAAGAACTATTTCTTTTGTCATTTGTTATCCAAACTTGAAGTTAAAACGTTCTTGAAAGTCTTCAAATGCCTGGGACCGATACCTTTCCAGTATTAAGGTCGACCATAGGCAAAAAACGGAAATATGCTCGATTTCGTGAACAGATAAACTGTCCATATTCTTAATCACGTTTGTACGGAACCATCAGTGTGCGAGATCTACTTGCACGCGGCCAGTTTTTTCCATACTACCACTTCTCAAAATACAGAATACGTTTCTTAAGATCCACTATAATCGACTTCCTTTTATGTTCCCTACGGTACTTCATTTCCTGTTTTACTCTGGAAGAATGTGGCTGGATTGAAGAATTTTTAGCAAACCGAACACAGCATGTTGTTCTCAATGGAGAGACGCCTACAGACGTTAAAGTAGCCTCTAGTGTGCCACCAGGGAGTGTTATGGGACCATTGCTTTTCACAATATATATAAATGGCCTAGTAGATAGTGTCGGAAGTTCCATGCGGCTTTTCGCGGATGATGCTGTAGTATACAGAGAAGTTGCACCTTTAGAAAATTGCAGCGAAATGCAGGAAGATCTGCAGCGGATAGGCACTTGGTGCAGAGAGTGGCAACTGACCCTTAACATAGACAAATGTAATGTATTGCGAATACATAGAAAGAAGGATCCTTTACTGTATGATTATATGATAGCGGAACAAACACTGGTAGCAGTTACTTCTGTAAAATATCTGGGAGTATCCGTGCGGAACGATTTGAAGTGGAATGATCAAATAAAATTAACTTTTGGTAAGGCGGGTGCCAGGTTGAGATTCATTGGGAGAGTCCTTAGAAAATGTAGTCCATCAACAAAGGAAGTGGCTTACAAAACACTCGTTCGACCTATACTTGAATATTGCTCATCAGTGTGGGATCCGTACCAGATCGGGTTGACAGAGGAGATAGAGAAGATCCAAAGAAGAGCGGCGCGTTTCGTCACAGGGTTATTTGGTAAGCGTGATAGCGTTACGGAGATGTTTAGCAAACTCAAGTGGCAGAATCTTCAAGACAGGCGCTCTGCATCGCGGTGTAGCTTGCTGTCCAGGTTTAGAGAGGGTGCGTTTCTGGATGAGGTATAGAATATATTGCTTCCCCCTACTTATACCTCCCGAGGAGATCACGAATGTAAAATTAGAGAGATTAGAGCGCGCACGGAGGCTTTCAGATAGTCGTTCTTCCCGCGAACCATACGCGACTGGAACAGGAAACGGAGGTAATGACAGTGGGACGTAAAGTGCCCTCCGCCACCCACTGTTGGGTGGCTTGCGGAGTATAAATGTAGATGTAGATGTAGAATGTGTTACGGACAACATGTTGCCCTTCTCGACAAATTCTACAAATGTATAACCCTTGTCATTTCTTGTATCGTAGCGTAAGTTTCCCACAGAAGGACCGTTCTTCAATTTTCGTCCTAACTTTGCACTAAAATTCCGCATTACCACCTTATACTGGACTTAACTGTCATTTATAAGCATCTTTAACTTTGTGGAGGTCTTCTGTCTTCTCATAAGAATATCAGTACCTTGCTGCGTATACTTGAATGATTTCCACGGATATATTCCGTTTATTTGTAAAGCAAGTCTTGCTAATATATCTGGTATTTACATATTAACGGCTTGAAAGTACCAGCAAAATATGACTAGCCTTCTGGAGTAAAATATGCAGATGAATTTGCGTAGGTGTGTTGTGGCTGCTGTGCAAATGTACTTCACCGCCTCCGATCGAGATCGCATTTGTGGATGACTTGCTGAACTGCAACACCAGAGGTCTTAAAAGCTAACCTAGAGCCGTTTGCTACGGCGTAACCCGCCTCCTTCAAGATGGCGTTTAATTACTTGCCGCAGCAGACACGCCCGCAAAGGCGAGGAACTTTGCTTCCAAGTGTTGTGAGCAGCGTGTCACCTTATTAGGACTTTCGACTTTTTTACTTCACCTTCCAGTAGCAGCTTACAAAGCACACTGTTGGCGATAGGCCTTCGCATACAAAAATGTCTCCACTGAGTCCTGGAAGGAAGGAATCAGTAGAGATTAAGAGACTGTTTTTATTACGAGGTAGCTGGAGTGTAAAAGAAGCCGTCTGGCGAAGAGTCGTAATTGTACGAGAATTTGTGCCAGAAATTAAATAAGGCCACTCAGCTATAAAAGCTGTAGTTATTAGTCACGGATGACCGCCCTACAGTGCTGCTGGCTATCTGATCCAAATTATTCAGCAGGGTGCGTCTGAGGAAAACAGTCACCCGTAGCCCAGAGACACGTGTAAGCCCCACTTCTACATCTACATCTACATACATACTCCGCTAGCCACCAAACGGTGTGTCGCAGAGGGCACAATTCGCGCCAAAGTCATATTCCCCCCCCCCCTCCCCTCCCCCTCCCACCACCCTCTGTTCCACTCGCGGATCGCGCGAGCGAAATACGACTGTCTCAGTACGAGCTCTGATTCCCCTTATCTTTGAATGGCGATCATTGCGCGATTTGAAAATTGGTGGTAATAATATATGCTCTGCATACTCCGTGAAGATCGGATTTCGGAATTTAGTGAACAGCCCCTTCCATTTAGCGCGCCGTCTATCTGCAAGTGTGTCCCACTTCAAACTTTCTATGAGATTTGTAACGCTCTCGAAATGGCTAAATGTACCAGTCACGAATCTTGCCGCACGTCTTTGGACCTTCTCAATCTCTCGAATCAGACCCAACTGGTAAGGGTCCCATACAGACGAACAATACTCTTAAGACTGGACGAACTAACGTATTGTAAGCTATTTCCTTTGTTGAAGGACTGTATCGCTTCAGGATTCTACCAATAAACCGCAATCTAGAGTTCGCCTTACCCGTTACTTGTGTAATCTGATCATTCCATTTTAGATCATTTCGAATAGTCACACCCAGATACTTGACTGATGTTACCGCTTCCATAGACTGGGCATTTATTTTGTACTCGTACGTTAATGGGGATTTTCGCCTTGTTATACGCAGTAGGTTACACTTACTAATAGTGAGAGATAACTGCCAGTCGTTACACCACGCATTTATTTTCTGCAGATCCTCATTGATTTGTTCAAAACATTCGTGTGATATTACTTTCCTGTAGACTACAGCATCATCGGAAAACAGTCTAATGCCGCTGTCAATACCATCAACCAGATCATTTATGTAAATCGTAAAAAGCAGCGGACCTATTACGCTGCCCTGGGGCACACCTGAAGTTACGCTTGTTTCTGTTGAAGTCACCCCGTTCAGGACGACATACTGCTCCCTGTCTGTTAGAAAACTTTCTATCCAACCGCATATGTCATCGGATAGACCGTAAGTACGCACTTTTTTGAGCAAGCGACAGTGCGGAACTGAGTCGAACGCCTTTCGAAAGTCGAGGAATATGGCATCAACCTGGAAGCCGGTATCTAGAGCCTGTTGTATATCACGCACAAATAGGCCAGCTGTGTCTCACACGACCGCTGTTTCTTAAAACCGTGCTGGTTTCTGCAGATGAGCTTCTCTGAGACTAGAAAGGTCATTATGTCTGATCACAAAATATCTTCCATGATTCTACAACAAATCGATGTCAGTGAAACTGGCCGGTAATTATGTGCATCCGATTTTCTACCCTTTTTATAGGCTGCTATGACCTGGGCCTTCTTCCAGCACCGCGAAAGTTTCCGCTGTTCCAATGAGCTCTGATAGATGATGGATAGGAATGGTGCTATATTTGTAACATAGTCAACATATAGTCTTACGGAGATACCGTCTGGGCCAGATGCCTTCCTGGCGTCTAAGGATCTTAAATGTTTTACAATCCCAGATGCACTGAACAGTAAAGTTTATAATTTTCAGAGATTCTTTTCAAACAATGTACTTCACCACTCTGTCCTTTGAGGCTATCAATGAGTCGATGTCTCCTCCGTATCGTCTCTCCCCAAGACGCTAGCAGGGAAGCATCTTGGCGAACTCCGTGTAATTTAGAAGGTAATGAGACGAACTAGTGACGGGCTGAGGCTCTTACAAGAGGATCAATAGGCTTGTTAATCAGATATTTTGATGAGTCTTAGGTACAATATGTTATAGACGGACCTATTCTGAATACCTAGCTAGTGGCATTTCATGCGCCAACCCCTAGTTTAAGAGAAAATGGTTGTGAAATTTTTATGCGTACCAGCTATACCTGTGACGTTAGTCACATTTTGATCTAGCTATCCTAGCGCAGTATACAATGGTCGCGGGTATTACGCTCGTGGTATGGGATCAAATCCTGCCCATGTATCATCTTTATAATTTTATCGTACAGATATCACTAAACAGTATAAGTCACGCAGAATTATTCGAAAACAGTCCCACCCAAATGAACTTCACTTTGTCAATACTGTGGTGTTTATTTTTATAGGCAGGTTAAAATTTTCAATGGTAGAAGCATTTTCGAAATGGCTAAGTTTGTAAACTGGCGCTTGCCGCCGTAGTTAAATATACCGCGCATAGTAAAATAGTGCTATCGAGAAACGGCGCCACGCAACCGTGCCGCACCACCGACCATAGCTGACAGGGGTGAACGATGGCTGCAGAGAGGTGTATGGGTGAATAGACGTGTAACTGCCGAGGTACTGACCGCCCATATGAACCAAGGGGTTACCAGCAGTGTCTCCTCAACGACCGTTCAGCGAACGTTGCTGAGTGTGGACCTCCTCGGCAGGTGCCCAATGCTGACAGTTGTTCATCTGCGACTAAACCTGGAATTTGCACGCCAGTTCTGCAAATGGACGTGCATTTAGTGACGGCAGGTGGCCTTTCCAGATGATACATGACCGTCGGTGTACGACGTGAAACCTCAGAAAGCAAACACCTGTATCATCGGAATGATCCAATATAGAAGAGGGAGCGTTAAGGTCTGGGGAACGTTTTCGTGGCATTCCCTGTATTACCTCGTCATTCTGGAAGGCACACTGGATCAACGAAGGTGCTCTTCTATTCTTGTGGACTATGCCTACCGCTGCATGCTGTTTGTTTTTCCTCAGCACGATGGTATCTACCAGCAGGACAACGCAACGTGCCACACAACCTGCAGTGTACGTGCGTGGGTCGAAGAGCACAAGGATGAGTTTACCGTACTCCCCTGGCCGCCAAACTCCCCGGATTTAAGCGCAATCGAGAAACTGTGGGACCACCTCGATCGGGCTATTTGCGCCGTGGATCCTCAACCGAGAAACCTGGCCGAGCTGCTGGCTAAGGCACTGCACGCGGCTTGTCTCCACATCCCTGTCGTTACCTTCTTGAACTTCACTGCCCACTGCCTCTCTTCCTTCACGTCTCGCATTCGTCTGCGCTGCAAAAGGTAATTAATCGGGCTTTGGCTCTCGTTGGTTAATTAAAATCAAACTAAAAGTATCCTGACACTATACTGTGTGAACAGCAAGAACCCACAACTAAAGTACAACATACCTATTTATTGCACATCTGACTAAACAACGTGGTGTATATTGATCAAGGGTGTGACAGACTAACGACAGCTTTGTTAGTTGTCAAAATGGAAGTTCGAATAACAATTTTATAGTTATGTGCGTAACTGCTTGCGAGAATTCCGTGGACAACACATGAGTAATGCTTTTCTCAGAACACTTCCTGCCCGCCTGACTTCATTTTGACGTAAGCGCAATATCGACGACCGCATGATCTGCTATCGACTTTGTCACAAGGAAGAACGTGCATTTTAAGCTGCTAGTTTCAGTTCGCGGCAATTACAACTGTCCACCTAGGTTCCTGCCTAATCACACAATTCGGAAATAAACAGCGAAATTTTTGTGACAAGGAAGAATATGTATGTTATTGCTCCTCGTTTCACTCGCAGTAATTTAAACTATACTCTTAGGTTCCTGCCTGACCACACACTCAGCAGTCGCCACATATATTGGTTAATAAAGGGCCAAATATTTGGGAAGAGGAAGATTATGAATTTCATTGCTGGTCGTTCTAGTCGCGGCAACTCAAGCTGCACACTCGGAAGTTACTAAATATTTATAGCATCCTTCGTTCTCTAATCAGAGGAACGTCTAAATAGTACTGAACAATGCAGAATATACTCGTATTACATTCATGAGAAAGTGCCAGAATATGTTAACAATGCTAACATGAAAAAGAAATATTTGCATGTAAGGAGATACGAACCTACATCGTTCGAATCGGAAAAAAACCACGACGTTATGCATTATGCCTAGCACTTGCCGATGTGGTATTTGTCTCCTCTCCTGTTTATCATAGTACCTTTTGAACACTTGCATCGTTGATGCGTTATTAACTTACATTTAAAGATAGCGGTGACATGTTTGTGATAAATTTTCACTGTTCCGTACCTTGAAACTGAATTCTACGAATGATAAACAAGCGTCTTTCACGCTTAATTTCTAAATTATTGACGATAACGACTCACTACTGAGAGAGCACTCTTACATACCAGCGTTAACCGATAAATCAATGTTGTTGTTGTTGTGGTCTTCAGTCCTGAGACTGGTTTGATGCAGCTCTCCATGTTACTCTATCCTGTGCAAGCTTCTTCATCTCCCAGTACCTACCGCAACCTACATCCGTCTGAATCTGCTTAGTGTATTCATCTCTTGGACTCCCTCTACGATTTTTACCCTCCACGCTGCCCTCCAATACTAAATTGATGATCCCTTGATGCCTCAGAACATGTCCTACCAACCGATCCCTTCTTCTGGTCAAGTTGTGCCACAAACTTCTCTTCTCCCCAATCCTATTCAATACTTCCTCATTAGTTATATGATCTACCCATCTAATCTTCAGCATTCTTCTGTAGCACCACAGTTCGAAAGCTTCTATTCTCTTCTTGTCCAAACTATTTATCGTCCATGTTTCACTTCCATACATGGCTACACTCCATACAAATACTTTCAGAAATGACTTCCTGACACTTAAATCTATACTCGATGTTAACAAATTTCTCTTCTTCAGAAACGCTTTCCTTGCCATTGCCAGTCAATGTGTGAGGTTTAATTGTAACAATAATTATACCGCTACAAGAATGATGTTTTTCTGTAAGTCTCCAACACGCGTGCATGAAGTCTTGCGAGAGAACCATGTCGAACGCTAACGAAAGTCGACAGCAGTTCCTCCGTATCGATATAGCACGTGACGTCAAAATAACGCCATGTTTGGAAGAAATGTTGTAAAATGATTGGTATCCACTACCGCGTTTTGTCTCAGAGACGCGAAGGCCTTCGGCTCGCAGTGGCTGGTGGCCAGTATTACGGCCCTTCCTGTTCCCGCGATGGGCAGCCCGTTTCCTTCGTTGCTCCAGAACATGAAAGAGAGAAAAGATGTCCTCTTCTGTAGTAACATATACATACACAGTTCTAATAATAAACGGAATGCATATGCAGTTCCCTCAGTAAAATCAACACAAATAAACGAGCTGGACCGCGCATTCAGTCGGCTACGCCAGTATGCTTCTGTCCGCATAATTTTGAGAGACTACAGTGTGTGTCAAAGTTGTTATGCAGAGCTGAAGAGGCTGTGCAAGCCTAGCGCAAAGAGCTGCATCAAATCAGTCTTCTGACGAACCACGTTGTTGTTGTGGTCTTCAGTCCTGGGACTGGTTTGATGCAGCTCTCCATGCTACTCTATCCTGTGCAAGCTTCTTCATCTCCCAGTAACTATTGAAACCTACATCCTTCTGAATCTGCTTAGTGTATTCATCTCTTGGTCTCCCTCTACGATTTTTACCCTCCACGCTGCCCTCCAATACTAAATTTGTGATCCCTTGATGCCTCAGAACATGTCCTACCAACCGATCCCTTCTTCAAGTCAAGTTGTGCCACAAATTTCTCTTCTCCCCAATCCTATTCAATACCTCCTCATTAGTTATGTGGTCTACCCATCTAATATTCAGCATTCTTCTGTAGCACCACATTTCAAAAGCTTCTATTCTCTTCTTGTCCAAACTACAACCCTGTCTCACTCCCTTCCCAACCACTGCTACCCTTTCATGTCCCACGACTCATAACTGCCATCTGGTTTCTGTACAAATTGTAAAAAGCCTTACGCTCCCTGTATTTTACCCCTGCCACCTTCAGAATTTGAAAGAGAGTGTTCCAGTCAACATTGTCAAAAGTTTTCTCTAAGTCTGCAAATGCTAGAAACGTAGATTTACCTTTCCTTAATCTAGCTTCTGAGGTAAGTCAAAGGGTCAGTATTGCCTCTCGTGTTCCAATATTTCTACGGAATCCAAACTGATCTTCCCCAAGGTTGACTTCTACTAGTTTTTCCATTCGTCTGTAAAGAATTCGCGTTAATATTTTGCAGCTGTGGCTTATTAAATTGATTCTTCGGTAATTTTCACATCTGTCAACACCTGCTTTCTTTGGGATTGGAATTATTATATTCTTCTTGAAGTCTGAGGGTATTTCGCCTGTCTCATACATCTTGCTCACCAGATGGTAGAGTTTTGTCAGGACTGGCTCTCCCAAGGCTGTCAGTAGTTCTAAAGGAATCTTGTCTACTCCCGGGGACTTGTTTCGACTCAGGTCTTTCAATGCTCTGTCAAACTCTTCACGCAGTATTGTATCTCCCATTTCGTCTTCATCTACATTCTATTCCATTTCCAGAATATTGTCCTCAAGTACGTCGCCCTTGTATAGGCCCTCTATATACTCCTTCCACCTTTCTGCTTTCCCTTCTTTGCTTAGAACTGGGTTTCCATCTGAGCTCTTGATATTCATACAAGTGGTTCTCTTTTCTCCAAAGGTCTCTTTAATTTTCCTGTAGGCAGTATCTCTCTTCCCCCTAATCAGATAAGCCTCTACATCCTTACACTTATCCTCTAGCCATCCCTGCTTAGCCATCTTGCACTTTCTGTCGATCTCATTTTTGAGACGTTTGTATTCCTTTTTGCCTGCTTCACTTACTACATTTTTGCATTTTCTCCTTTCATCAATTAAATTCAATATTTCTTCTGTTACCCAAGGATTTCTACTAGCCCTCGTCTTTTTACCTACTTGATCCTCTGCTGCCTTCACTACTTCATCCCTCAAAGCTACCCATTCTTCTTCTACTGTATTTCTTTCCCCCATTCCTTTCATTTGTTCCCTTACGCTCTCCCTGAAACTCTGTACAACGTTTGATTCTTTCAGTTTATCCAGGTCCCACCTCCTTAAATTCCTACCTTTTTGCAGTTTCTTCAGTTTTAATCTACAGTTCATAACCAATAGATTGTGGTCCGAGTCCACATCTGCCCCTGGAAATGTCTTACATTTTAAAACCTGGTTCATAAATCTCTATCTTACCATTATATAATGTATCTGAAACCTGTCAGTATCTCCAGGCTTCTTCCATGTATACAACCTTCTTTTATGATTCTTGAACCAAGTGTTAGCTATGATTAAGTTATGCTCCGTGCAAAATTCTACCAGGCGGCTTCCTCTTTCATTTCTTCCTCCCAATCCATATTCACCTACTATGTTTCCTTCTCTCCCTTTTCCTACTACCGAATTCCAGTCACCCATGACTATTAAATTTTCGTCTCCCTTCACTATCTGAATAATTTCTTTTATTTCATCATACATTTCATCAATTTCTTCGTCATCTGCTGAGCTAGTTTGCATATAAACTTGTACTACTGTGGTAGGCGTGGGCTTCGTGTCTATCTTGGCCACAATAATACGTTCACTATGTTGTTTTTAGTAGCTTACCCGCACTCCTATTTTTTTTATTAATTATTAAACCTACTGCTGCATTACCCATATTTGATTTTGTATTTATAACCCTGTACTCGCCTGACCAAAAGTCTTGTTCCTCCTCCCACCGAACTTCACTAATTCCCACTATATCTAACTTTAACCTATCCATTTCCATTTTTAAATTTTCTAACCTACCTGCCCGATTAAGGGATCTGACATTCCACGCTCCGATCGGTAGAACGCCAGTTTTCTTTCTCCTGATAACGACGTCCTCCTGAGTAGTCCCCGCGCGGAGATCCGAATGGGGGACTATTTTATCTACGATTTTACCCAAGAGGACGCCATCATCATTTAACCATACAGTAAAGCTGCATGCCCTCGGGAAAAATTACGGCCTTAGTTTCCCCTTGCTTTCAGCCGTTCGCAGTACCTGCACAGCAAGGCCGTTTCGGTTAGGGTTACAAGGCCAGATCAGTGAATCATCCAGACTGTTGCCCCTGTAACTACTGAAAAGGCTGCTGCCCCTCTTCAGGAACCACACGTTTCTCTGGCCTCTCAACAGATACCCCTCCGTTGTGGTTGCACCTACGGTACGGCTATCTGTATCGCTGAGGCACGCAAGCCTCCCCACCATCGCCAACGTCCATGGTGCTGACGAACCACAACAATAACAATATATACATAAACACGTTAACACTAGGTAATGTACTGCTACGTCTACAGATGAAATCAAATTATAATTGTCCTAGCTGACAAATACGGAATTGCCCGGGTATTAATATTGCCAATTTTCTATTAGAAAAGAAAACAAAAAATTAACTGTGTTTGCAGTGTAGTATCCGGGACAAATTCTGTACGCTGTGCGCAGCTGCTTCGCGTATCTACGACGCGATGTTGTAAACGTCTGTATTGCCACGTCTCTTCGTAACCCTAGAGACAGCTATAGTTGTCGCCTATCGCCGTTTGCAGTTGGCAACTGCCAAAAGGCTACCAGGTATCAGGAATTTTCTTAAGTTGACTCTTCTGTAGGGGTGTCTTAATAGTAAAGAATGTATGTATTAAAACGTCACGTGTGATGCGGCATTTTTTCACGCATCTCAGGGTTTATAACGTCGTATGTTCTGAACTTTCTGGGGTACCATGATATAATTTTGTAGGTGCATTTAGCGGCATATGTGGATACTGTCTGCAGAATTTATTGCGAATATGGTTAGTAGCACAGAAGCAATAAATTTAAACGTCATGCACGATGCAGCAGTTTTTCAAGCATCTCATTGTTTATGACGCCATATCTCGTGAACTTCGATAGGCAGGTGATTCTTATTTCGACAGCGACACTTGCCTGACAGTAAGGGATATGTGTATTAAGTTTGGTCAAATCGGTCCAGTGGTTTAGGAGGAGATATTGAAAACACACACACACACACATTTTTGTAATATGTATGGATTACACTAAATGTTCGATTTTTTACTTTGTTTACATTTTTGCGTTCGCTTCTCATGAGAACAGCACAGACCATTAGAAATTCTAGTGTTTTACAAGCAAATATCCCAGTGAGCTGAAAAATTTCGAAATGGCGTTTTATTCTCTTATATCCGTCATTCCCAACTCGTCATGAACGGTGAACTGCCTTTAAGTACACATATTATTTTGCTATAAGCAACTGCGGGAATAATTTTTTTCTCGCTTCTCACAATTTGTTAATTTTTTGTTTAATTTAAGCACTGTTCCAGTAGCTTGTGATTACTGGTTAACTCTGTTTTGCCAGTTATGGTACGAATTTTTCATCACGTACAACCGTGTGCTGTTTGTTGTCTTCTGTTAACAAAGGCTGGCCGGTGTGGCCGAGCGGTTCTAGGCGCTTCAGCCTGGAACCGCGCGACCGCTACGATCGCAGGTTCGAATACTGCCTCGGGCATGGATGTGCGTGCTGTCCTTAGGTTAGTTAGGTTTAAGTAGTTCTAAGTTCTAGGGGACTGATGACCTCAGATGTTAAGTCCCATAGTGCTCAGATCCATTTGAACCATTTGTTAACAAAGATCTATGAACCGTAGCTCTCCCTTAAGCTCCGATTTATCGGCAAATGGACCGACGAATTATATCTGTATAATCTTGTTTGGGCACAGACAGACCGCCTTTGCTTGTCGGTCCGTCAGATGGGTCGGGCCACCCGACGTCCGATCCCCCACCACCTCATCTAACAAACAGTGCCGTATGTAGTGTAGTCGTGCCTACAGCTCTTGTGCTGATGTGTAACCCCTGACTTGCAACTCCGGCTGCAAGCTTGTGAAGCGTGCCGAGCTTAGGCGGGAGATACAGATTTCACTGATTTTAGTGTGGCAGGCATCCGAAGTCAGCTTCATATTTATAGCCGACAACTACGCCGTATTGTCACTGAAAGAATATCTAAACGCAATTAAATTAAACGCATTCGCAAAAGGAAGTTATTTTACAATGTATGTTATGTTACATACATGTGCTCTGCTACTGAGATGTGCGGATTCCAGTATCGTACAGTACAAAGGAGTTTCTTCTTGAATATATCAGCTACTCAAGCCACTCACATTCATTTTTTTACCATTTTCTTTATGAGATCAGTGTGGTATTGTCCAGTGATCGTGCTGCCACACCAACGTTGGCAACGCTTGTCGATACCACAGACATTATCGAGGGCTCGCTACAATTCGCAATGATGTATGGGAGGCGCTCCAGGAGACCACACCTCCCTCTCAGCAACAGCAGCGTCCTCGCACTGAGGTCAATATAGTGTGGAGCATGCAAGAACTCTGCCCAGTTCAAGACATGGGCTACAGCAGTCAACATTATAGTGTGGGACCAAAGAGTTGTTAAAGTTTCTGTTGAAAGGCAGTTTTGTAAGAGTTGCATTTTGTACTGCAAGGGAAGATCTTGATGCAATAATTTACCAACTGCTATATGATTTGTAGAAGTTTATTTTATTTTATGAGCTTCTATGTGCTACCAGTTTCGGCATTATATTCATGCCATCTTCAGGCTCCACTCGTCATAGTCGTAAAATCGCTATGCACGGAAGGAGCCATATGACTGGATCCGTGAATCAATCGTCCTGCAACAGCTCTTGGTGGCCAGGCGACACAGACTCTGAGTTTGAAGCACATAGAAGTTCATAAAATAAAATAAACTTCTACAAATCATACGGCTGTTGGTACATCATTGCATCAAGAAGTTCATGCCAGCCGTCGTCCCACGATCCATAATGGGTCAACGAAGATGCAAGGGAAGAGTTTGTTAATATGTGCCTCAGGTGATGCTTTCACTCAGTGACTCTTGTAAATTATCCAGTAATCCTGTAGCAAAGAACTGTGTCAAAGCTAAGTAGATCTTTTATTCATTTATGTAAGAAAGTGAACTAATATTTCATCTGTTCCAGTCCTATGTGCCACCTTAGCGACCAGTCAAAGGACCCACAGCCAGGCTATTGTAGTTTTGTCTGGTCTCAACAATTAGCACAAATAAAACTTTTAAGACACGTAAAACACACGTCGCTATAGAGTAAATGCTTCGTCAAAATAAATAACTTGTGCTTCTTGAATCAGACTTCCCCCTAATACGTACATTTCAGCTTCTCATTCCATCGATTTAATTTTCGTGTATATATTTTTTCTTTATTCTTGCCATTGTACCATGAAAAACGGTCTTATCACATTTACTTCCATCTGTGAAAACCAAGAAGTGTAAACTGATTCTGCTAAATGTGACATGTGTCTGAAGTTTGCGTTTTACCTTGTTCTGTCCTTATTAAATTAAAAATTATCAGCTGCCCTCTCCAGTCCTCGTTACCTCAAAGCTGCCAAGACAGACATCTTGTATTTTATTACCTCCTTACGTTTCCATGTGATATAGGTTTATGCCCTTGCTTTCCAACACATAATTTCCTCAACAATGTAATACAAAAAAAATGAAGTCTAATAGGATGGACGCTTTTTTACGTTAAGTGCCAACATCTTTCTTTCAGTCTGCTGCTTCCAATCACTGATTTTCTAGAAAAATTCAAATTCAGTTCTGATGCGACCGACACATCACGTTTCAGTGACAAGTTATCAAAACAGTACTTCTTAAAAAAATGAAACATCGTACAATGAGTACCTTTTTCCCCTTGCCACAACCATTTTCTAATGTACGTACGTTTCTTTCGTGACCATAAAATTACGATCCTGACTAAACTGTTTTCCACATAGACTACACAGACATTTGCACCCTTAACTGTGAAGTGCTAATCTTAACTTTTCTGGATGTACCTGCCATAAGCTTTTTCTCGAATTCTTGTAATTGTAGCTTTTTCCGCACTCTCAACATGATTAATTTTTTTCATCTAGTTTGTGATGGTACGGTGGAAATCAGTAAGATGAAGAATACTGGTCATTTACGGCGCCATAGAAAATTCGTGGGACGTCAACGAAAAGTTCTCACTCGATATGTACAAAACAGACCACCTGCACTAAAAGGTGTCACATAGGCTGATCCAGCTCCTGGGCAGGATGAGGGGGGGAGGGGGGGAGGGGCGAGAAGGAACAGTCGCCCCCTTCAGCCAGTGCTGAAAAAGTCCGAGTCTACATAATTCAGCCTAAAAACGATGCACTTTTTTCCATTTTTTGGACAGCTCTTATCATCCTAAATCACGTTATTGATAACGAAAACCACTACAAACAGTTTTATTAAGTGGTAATAAGCAACAGCTTCAGATCTCTGAATAATTTTTTCACCGAGTCCATCTTGGATCCGCCTCTGGGCATCGGATACCAAGACACTGAACAGCGCGTTAACGTCTGCTACCTCGGGCGTAGAACTTCGGGTCTTCCCGCGAGAGATCAGGTCCACGGAGACGTAGTTACACGTCATGGGCTAGACGCAAGTGCCAACAGCCCGACTGAAGTCAGTCTTCTGCCACTGTGTGCTGGAATAAGCGCTATTCAAATATGGCTAGCATAACAGAGTGCGAGGCAGACGAAACTTTGATTACAGAGTTTTCGGAGAAGTTTAAACACTGCAAACATTTGTAGAACACGTTGTGCGAGGAGAACAGGAATAGAGATACAAGAAATGAAGCTCATTCTTTATCAGCTCCATAATAGTTTCATGTGGCTAACAGACGCCGCAGAAGATACATATGTTATGAATAAAAAAACTCCGACGACTAATTTTATTTCGTTAAACTATTGCAATTACGAATATGGACAACTATCAGCTGCAGAATGGAATGACGACAATGAAAAATTGTGCCAGACTGGTACTCGAAGCCAGATATCCCACTTATCGCGAGCGGTCGCCTTACCATGTGGCTACCCGTGCATGACTCACGGCCAGTCCCGAACTTTCATATGTCGTCTACCATACATCTACACCATGCTCGAACATTATGTATATTCCCGTACAGGGGAGTCATTTTACTTGAAAGTCGCTTGCCCGCTTTCGGCGGATAAATACGATATTGCAGTGCCTGCGTTATTTTGAATTAGGACGCAAAGTTTCTTTTGGGCATGCATGCATGTATTTGCACCGTATTTCGGCTTACAGTTAGCAGAAATTAAAACAATGAGAGATTTAAAATCAGAATTGGTGATCACGAAGTAGACGAAGTTAGCAGCAAAATAACACATGACCGACGGAGCAAGGAGACCATCAAAAGCAGACTGGCATTGACAGAAGGGAAATTCCTGTCCAAAAGAAGTTCACTAGTACTAAATCTACGTCTTAAAGTGAGGAAAAAATTTATGAGAAAGTACGTACGGAGCACAGCATTGCATGACAATGGGACATGGACTGTGGCGAAACCGGAACAGAATAGAGTAGAAGAATTTGAGATGTGGTTGTGCGGAAGAATGTTGAAAATTAAATGGACTGACGTTCTCCGCAAAATAGGCGAGGAAAGTGATATTTTGAAAACACTGACAAGAAGAAGGGCCAGGATGGTAGGACATGTCTTAAGACATTGGGGAATAACTTTTACGTCCGTGCTATTGAGGGTAAAAACTATAGGCAAAACAGAGATTGGGATACGTCCTGCAAATAATTGAGGACATAGGTTGCAAGTGCTACTCTGAGATGAAAGGTTGGCACAGGAGTGAAAATCGTGGCGGACCGCATCGAACTAGGCAGAAGGCTGGTAAGTTCTGTCGGTAGCTAGAAATCCTTACATGGCAACGAGTTTTAAATGCGAACATTTGACGAAACTAGCATTCTAATTGAATGAAACAAGTTAACTGTTACTAGTCCTAGTTTGTTTTACGACGCGTTTCGGAGGTTTAATTTATGTGACTGAAACGACATTTATCAGTTGGAAACGTTTGTGTTTAGGGGATCTGGGGAGGTGGGATTGGGATTGCAAGATAGAGGATGAAAGGAGTAAGAGAAGGCGAGCGTGCAGTTGTGAGTTGATGAGATTACATATTTTCTTTATTACAGAATTTGGCCAATTACACAGGATGAAAAGTGTTTAAACCGACAAACTCTGGGAGGTTGTAGGGGACATCAAAATAAATATTTTTCCCTAATGTCATTTTTTCCTATGAGTAGCATTTAAACCGGCGGAGGAAGATATCTCTGACGGCAAACTAATTAAACCAACAATCATTTTTCCAATTTTTTATGACCAAGAGACAACACATTAACACAACCAAATTTCAATTACAGTAGATTTTCAAAAATTCCTCCACTGGCACGTAAACAGAGGCTACACCGTCGGATCATGTTCTGTCTGACACGGGCAAAAACCCCAGGAATATCCTGAATTGTTCCTGTTGCTGCTACTATCCGGGCAACCATATCCTCTTCTAATGCGACAGGAGTTGCGTAAACAAGGTTGCGCATCTCTCCCCACACAAAAATGTCCAGATGGGACATATCTGGGGATCGAGCAGGCCAAGGTACAGGACCACCTCTGCCAATCCACGTTTCTGGGAACCGTCGGTCCAGGAATCGACGCACAATACGACTGAAATGTGCCGGCGCCCCCCGTCATGTTGGAACCACATGCGTCTTCCAGGTATTCTGGCAATGCTCTGGCGAGAAAATTGTAATAGTGCCTGCCATTTAATGGCCTGGGTAGCAGATATGGCCCAATTAAACAGTCCCCAACAACACCGACCCACACACTAACGAAGAACCGCACTTGATGAGCGCTAGTAAATGTGACATGTGGGTTATCATCACTCCAAACATGCGAATTGGAATGTTGAAGACTCCATCACGCCCGAACGTTGCTTCATCGGTAAACAACACAGAGGATGGAAACGTAGGATGCATTTCACACTGTTCCAGGTACCACTGCGAAAACTGTGCTCTGGGTGGATAATCAACTGGTTCCAGGTTGTGGACACGCTCTCGAAGGACTGTTCTTACATTCGTCTGATTCGTCCCCATGTTACGTACAATTGCACGAGTGCTGATAGTAGGATCCCGCTCCACGTGCTGCAAGACAGCTTCCTCAAATTGCAGCGTTCTTACCGTGCGACGGCTTTCGTGTCCAGGTACTCTGCTAAATGACCCGGTCTCAAGCAGACGTTCGTACACAGCAGTAAAGGTCGTATGATGCGGGATACGACGATCAGGATATTGTTGTTGATAAACCCGCTGTGCAGCTCGTCCGTTGTGGTGCGCTATGTAGTACGCACCAACCATATCAGTGTACTCACTCTAGGTGTATCGCTCCATTAGGAAACAGAGACAATGCACTACTACACTGGTGGATAGCAGTTGCCTACAACTGAAGAGCGCAATACGCCCTCTAACAATTGAAGATCGTAATACGGCCTCTAACAACTGAAGAGCGTAATACAGCTTCCACCGGTTCAAATAATCCTCATAGGAAAAAATGACATTAGGGAAAAATATTTGTTTTGATGTCCCCTACAACCTTCCAGAGTTTGTCGGTTTAAATACTTTTCATCCAGTAGATCGCTTAGATCCAAAGACTGAGGTACAGTATTCTTCTTCTTATCTTCCCAGAACTTTTTCGTGCGTTGGCTTATGGCCTGCCTCTGTTCGCTTGACATGATTCTCCTAGACTGTGATTTTTGTTATTGGGCGGAAAATTTTGCAGTATTGATCAGTAACCGGAAGTTTTGTCTGTACCACATGGTTTCTTCTGTGACGTTATGTTTTCTCAAATCGTACCTTGCCTCTTCCAGCTATCCAGTGGTGTTTTTTAATTTGGAAGTGAAATTAAAAATTTTCTTCCTTAGCTTCATTCCGTAAATATGACCGCAAAACTTTTATGTCCTCTTTCTTATTGTGTCTGTGATTGTTTCTGTCTTGATCTTCATTTGTTCCCTTCGACCAGTTGTCATCTGTTCTTTCTCGATTCTAAATTTTTTCTGAGTATTTTCCTTTCTTTCGTTTCCAGTTCATCTTGTTCACCTCTTTTGTTCAGTGTTAGGCATTCAGATCCGTAAAATTCTTCCGGTTTAATTATTGTTGTGTACCGTTTTTCTTATTTTTTTAGCGTGGAAGGATACTGATCTTTTATTATACCGGTTGTGAGTGAGATTGTATGCTAATTCCATTTTCTTCGATCTTTCTTTACTTGCGGTGTTATTTAATTCGTTTGATTCTCTCCATTCTCCCAAATACTTAAACTTATCAACTCTTCTGATATTTCCATATGGTATTAGTATATATTTCTCTCCATTGTCTTTATGTTCAATGTATTCAGTTCTCTCAAGTGATATTTGTAATCTGATTCTAGCTGCAATTTCGTGAAGTGTTTCTTACATTCCCTTTGTATCTGTTTTGCCGTTAGGAATTATTGCAATATCGTCACCAAAAGCGAGACATTTCACGTTAGACCTTCCTCTCCTTTGCCCTAGATAGATTCCTTCGATGTTTTTCTCATGTAGTTCTTTATCGCACTCTCTCATGACCTTGTATAAGACCAAATTGTAGACGATCGGTGACAGCCCATCGCTCTGCCAAACACCTGTGTTAATTCTGAAAGGTTTAGAAACTTCTCCCAGGAATTGAACATTTGAAGTTGTGTCTGTGAATGTCTGTTCGGTTAACTGTCTGGAGGTTTTATCGATATCTGCTTCTTCCAGTATTAGGAATAGTGTCTATTACATGCTCTGTCTAACAAATGGTTCACAGAACTCACAGTTTTGATTGCGATAGAGCTGTGGATCGTTAAGCTTATGTCTGTTAGATTCTATATCTAATTAATGGCTGAAGTAGCACTTGGATTGTTTTGGATATTTAAGACCGACTCAGGTTGTTGCATATTTGGAGAGTTTCAAGGACGTCTAGTTTTCTGCCTTCAGATGAGCTCTCCATTGGCAAAAGATCACGCATTAGTCCCTCATTCGGATCTCCGGGAAGAGACTGCGAAGAGGAAAGTGCCCATGAGAAAAATATGGAATAACCGATGACGAAATAACACTCGACTAATCAGAGTTTGGAAAGTTAGTAGTTTTAATGTAATAGGAAAGCTAGAAAATCTAAAACCGGGACTGCAAAGGTCAATCAAGACGTACTGGAGGCCAGTAAGATTAAATGTTAAGAATAGAATGATTTCTGGTCGGACGAATATAGGATAAAACAACAGCAGCAGAAAAATGTATAATGGGAAGAGGATTCGTTACAAATAGGAAAGTACGACAGATAGTGAGTTATTGTGAACAGTTTAGTGAAAACATTGTTGTCTTAGAACTACTTAAACCTAACTAACCTAAGGACATCACTCACATCCATGCCCGAGGCAGGGTTCGAGCCAGCGACCGTAGCAGTAGCGTGGTTCCGGTTTGAAGCGCCTAGAACCGCTCGGCCACAACAGCCGGCTGGGTTAACATTGCGGAGCTCCATGTTCAAGAATGTACGATGAACGATGTGTTCCGAAACACTCGTTCATGCACCAGTATTGTGTACTTTCGGCAGAGATGCCACAGATCACCATCTATCCGACATTACAGAGCAGACAAGCCTCTGCACCCCACGTTCTCTGACGAGTCGTGGACAATTGTAAGCATTTAGCTACTAGTGGTAGTTTCACTGTCCTGTCTCTTTCCGTAGATGCTCACCTGAGCATTCGACCACCTTCACCGTTTCCGAGATGCTCGTTCACAGGCTCTGCGTAATAATGATCTGCCCTTTGTCGCAGTCGCTTATCTCAATGGATTTCCCCACTTGCAGCTTATTTGTTAGCTAGGGTGATCCTCCGTCAGTTCCTGCTCCGCTTAGGTACTTTTGTTACCGCGTCACGTGCCCGCAAAGCCACCAGGCGGCGTCGAACGTCGCAGCGGGCAGTGGTCATAAAGATTCGGCTTATCAGTGTATGTGTGTCATTCTAATTACTTATGTTGTTGTGTATTTATATATTTTGTAAGAGTAATGAAGGAATAGTGATGGAGTTTTTTTGTGAAGAGGTAGGGGAGGGAAAAGCAAAGATGAGTGAATATAAGTACATGGTAGTGTGATGGAGAATACTTGGAGGAAAAAGTGTGGAAAACGAAGGAAGTGAAATAAGTGAAATGAATTTGACGGGGGGGGGGGGTGAGTAGAAGAGGATGAAGGATGGAAATGAGCCTATTCTTTTCCGTGTGATTTCTTCAATTATTCTATATAGTGTCTATTTTCCAATATTTATTTAATTACTGAGCAACTGTTTATTTTGTATAAATGCTTTCTGTATGCGGAAGTTTTCTTGGAAACGGTCTGATGTCTATCTTTACTTAGTCTTATGCTGTTCAAATCTTTTTTAGTAGTGCTTGGTGCCGGCCGGAGTGGCGGAGCGATTCTCGGCGCTACAGTCTGGAACCGCGAGACCGCTACGGTCGCAGGTTCGAATCCTGCCTCGGGTATGGATGTGTGTGATGTCCTTAGGTTAGTTAGGTTTAAGTAGTTCTAAACTCTAGGGACTGATGACCTCAGCAGTTAAGTCCCATAGTGCTCAGAGCCATTTGAACCATTTTTGAGTAGTGCTTGGTAGATGGCATTCCTGTTTTAGATGGTCTGCAAATGCTGAATGGTTTCTACCATATTCAATGTTCTTTATATCTTGTGTCAAATGTGCTGCCAGCCATCGTAATGTATGTACACGTTTTCAAAACCGCTACAACTGAGCTGATAGATACCAGATTGTTGGTATCCTTCTGGTTTTTATTTCAGTTTTGGGATGTGCTTTGGCATTTGTTTTGTAAGCAATGTTTATGCCATTTTCTAATATGTAACCTACTTCATGTGAGAATTTGTTATGGCAGGTCAACGTATGCCATTTTATGTAGTAGCGCAAGTTGTATGTGTTGATGTGGTTTGGTTAGTTTTTTCATTATTTGTGACTTCATTTTTCTGTTTAGTTTGTCTGCCATTGTTTCTTTGTGCCACTTTAATGCTTTATTGTAGTGGCCACGTCTTTTTGGCAGCCAGGAGTGTTTAGGGGAATCCTGTTCAGTCTGTTTGACATGTATCTGACTGCAGCCTGTTTCTGATTCTGTGGATGGTCTGAGGTTGCATTTAAGATAGTGTCATTTGTTGTACGTTTTCTGTGTATGTCAAGTGTGTATTTGTGATTGTCTTTCCTTATGAATATATCTAGAAACTTGAGTGTGTTTTCTTGTTCTTCTTCTGTTGTGAACTTTACGTTTTTGTGTACAGTATTCATGTCATTGTGTTGTTGCTCTATTTTATTTTTAGGTTCAGCTGTCATGTGTATTATGTCATCCATGTACCTCTCCCAGTAGATAATGTTGTAGCTTTTCTTTGTTATGTCTTCAGATATTAATTTTTCTATCTGGTTCATAAAGATGTTGGCTAATGTTCCTGAAATAGGTGAACCCATGAGTAAAGCTCTTTGTATGTGACACTCTTGATTTAATTCAAAATAATTTTATTGTGTTATTAAATTACCAGTTTTATTGTTTCACCCGTGTATTCATGAGGTAGCTGGTTGGGTGATTTCAGGTTTTCTTTAATTCGGTGGAGAGTCATTTGATCGCTCGGCCGATAAATAGGCGCATGTGTAGTAGGTTCCCTTACCCTGTTTTTGTCAGGCCATTTGTATCTGTCTTTCTCGCTCGATGGTATTAAGAAGATGGCGTGACGTTTTTATATCCGTGAGTGGACACCAAATGTATGGTTTTCTAAATGGCATATTGTAACACACTATGCTGCGGTAAAAATTAGTTTTAATTGTACTACTGATTTCGGTCGCAGACCATTCCCCAGTACTCGTTGTAAAACGTTATGAATAGAGGACAACTTCCTTGCAAAAAAGACGAGTGAAAATTGTAGTAAAGTACAAACAATAGTTACAAATTTGTGAAATAGTAGGTGTACATATCTTAAAACAAATTTAAAAATACTATATTTATAAATAACTTGTAAGTATTGCTTATATTTTACTACAATTTCAAACATCTTTTCTGCATGAAAATTGTCCTGTACACGTAACGTTCTACAACTGGAAAATGGTCTCGGACCGAAACCGGCTATATAGCTAAATCTAAGTTATACAGCAGCTTCAAGTATTACAATACGCCATTTCTAAGACTTACCAAAGCTGCAGAGCCAAATCAACAAGAACTGTTCTGGGATTACTTTATTACTCTTAGGCGTTAAATTAGCTCGAATCAATCAGCTTTTCTGAAAAGTACAAAAAATTTTGAGCAGTGTAGGTAGAAACACTGCTCAAAAATTATTTTTTTTTTTTACTTTTCAGAAAAGCTGATTGAGGAATGTAGTCGAATTAAATGCTCAGGTAATGCTGAGGGAATTAGATTAAGAAATGAGACACTTCAAGTAATAGATGAGTTTTGCTATTTGAGAAGAAAAATAACTGATGATTGTCGGAGTCGAGAGGATATAAAATGTAGACTGGCGATGACGAGGAAAGCACTTCTGAAGTAGAGAAATTTGTTGACCTCGAGTATAGATTTAAGTATCAGGAAGACTTAGCTGAAAGTATTTGTATGGGGTGTAGCCACGTACGGAAGTGAAACATGGACGATAAATAGTGTAGACATGAAGAGAATAGAAGTTTCTGGTATGTGGTGCTGCAGAAGAATGCTGAAGATTAGATGCGTATATCAAGTAACTAATGAGGAGGTACTGAATAGAATTGGGGTTGGGGGAGGGGAGGGAGAAGAATTTGTGGGACAACTTGACTAGAAGAAGGGATTAGTTGGTAAGACACGTTATGAGACATCAGGGAATCACCAATTTAGTATTAGAGGAAAACGTGGTGCGTAAAAATTGTAGAGGGAGATCAAAAGATGAATACACGAAGCAGATACAGAATGATGTAGGTTGCAGTAGTTACTCGGAGATGAAGAAGTTTGCACAGGATAGAGTAACATGGAGAGCTGTATCAAACCAGTCCTTGGACTGAAGACCACAACAACAACAGGAAGAAATAGTAAGATATGTCTAGTATTACCAATTACTCATAAAAGGACGAACTTTCTCATCACATCTGATTGCAAAGACTAATCTATAATTGCAATCGCGGAATTCGTTATTAAATAGAAGAAAGAGCAAAGCAATTAGATTTACTATGCCCTCATAAAAGTATGCAACAGTAATTAAATACTCTTTCTCGTTATTCACGAGAAGGTGCTGTTACGAAGCATCTTTCGCCCTCTATTTACAGCTCAGAACTCGTTAGCGAAATCTCGACGTCCTTTAACTACTTGACATCACACAGTCTGTAGTCTATTTTTATATACCTTTTTTTCTAACTGTAGCCCTTGGATAGTTCACATTCACATTTTTATACAGTGGACGTTTAGTCCACTCGAACTGGATGACAGTTCCTTCCTTTCTTGAAACGTCCTGCTCCCACGATCGTTCTCTTCTATAGGTTTCGCATCAGTATATTAACGGCTCTGAATATATCATTTTAAACTAATAGCAACCCAATATTTCTTATAAAAGTTTAAGTACGTCGCATTTTGATTATGCAGCAGTGTTTACGAATTTTGTATAATACGTGCAGGGGTTGGTCAGAGATATGCAAACATCACGATAAATGCTTTCTTGAACATAAATGCAGATGCTAGTCAAGACTGCAAAGTGGCGCTGTTAAACCTGAGCACAGGTGCCAACCTGTGTAATGTCCTGTGTCAGTCGTGCTCAGAACACTGTTTTGTGTACTTGTGAGTGCATTTTGTAGAAGCTAAGTGAATTCGAACGTGGGCAAATTGTTGGAGCTCGTATGGTGGATGCTTCCGTAATCAAAGCAGCCACAGGTTCTGGTGTTTTAAAAGGCAACTTATCCAACATCTATACCGCATTCAGAGAAACCGGAAAAACATCATCTACTACGAATTTTTAGCACATTTCAGCCCCGTCATCAGCTGTGATAGACTACTATTTTGAGGAATCAGCCTCAGTTGCACAAATTTTCTGATCTTTATCAGGTTTCGGCTAAATTACACCCTAGGTAAATTATAGATAATGATTAAGGTTTTAAATAAGTGAGACAAGTAAGGTCCTCGCTATTAAGCAATTTCGGTGGGGATACTTTACGCGATGAACATATGTGCTTAAAGTCGTAAAGGTTATCCTTAAACTTTACATACCCAACTAAGCAAATTTCCTATCATTTAATACAATTTGCATATAGTTAATACACATAGGGACTTCATCTACATAATGCCTAGTTTGATTGCAATTACGGTTATCAGTTCCCAACACGTGATATACAGACAGCCAATGACATACAGCCTTGACTCTCCGTATTCGCACGCGCACGAGTTCGTATGTGCTCAGCGCAATTCCGCGTGCAACGGTCAGTGCCAACGTTAGTTGCTGCTGCCAACCGCCCGCGTGCTGAAGAGATGCCGGGGCTGGACTTCAGCTAAGTAGTTTTATTCGGCATGGTACCACCGTACCATAGGTTTTAATTTTAATGTTGACTGGCATGTTATAGTAATTTTATGCTTCTGAAGAAGGCTAGATTAATTTAGCCGAAACCTGGTAAAGACCAGAAAATTTGTGCAACTGAGGCTGATTCCTCAAAATATTATCATGTACTACGTCACAACGTGGGCGAAAGTGTGTTATGAGTGATCGTGACAGAACGTCATTGAAGGGGATTGTGCCGAAGCATAAGAGGATGACAGCTACAAAAGTCACTGTGGAACGGAATTTCGCTCTCGCGAACGCTATCAGCACCAAAATAATACGAAGGGAGCTCCATAAGCCGAAAAATTGCAAGGCGAGCTGGAATTCCAAAACCACACATCAATGGTGTAAACGACAGTAACAGAAAAACGTAGTTCCGAAGCAATAAAACCTGTACTGTAAAGCAACAGAAGTAATTCATTTCGTCAGATGAGTCTTGTTTCAAACTCTTTCCAACTTCTGGCGAAGATTAGTGTGAGACTCATCATCCCAAGCCTACCATGCAGACTGCTTGCTCCCAATGAGTGAAACATGGTGAGCGTTTCGTGATGATTTGGGCAGCCATTGCGTGGTATGGACGGCACAATTGTTACTCTGCAACGCCGCGATACTGCCAGGGATTATGTGATCATTTTGACTGATCAAGTCCACCCTATAGTATAATATTTGTTCCTCAATTGTGACGACAACAGGGCCTCTGTTCACAGAGCTAGCTCCATCCAAGACTGATTTTGTGAGCACGAGAATGAATTGTATCATCTCCCCTGATCACCACAGTCACCAGGTTTGAATATTATTTTTATCGAATTTACGTGAATGGACACCAAATGTATGTTTTTCTAAATGGCACACTATGCTGCAGTAAAAATTAGTTTTAATTGTACGACTGATTTAGGTCGAAGACCATTCTCCATGATCTACACTACTGGCCATTAAAATTGCTACACCAAGAAGAAATGCAGATGATAAACGGGTATTCATTGTACAAATATATTATACAAGAACTGACATGTCATTACATTTTCACGCAATTTGGGTGCATAGATCCTGAGAAATCAGTACCCAGAAAATCCACCTCTGGCCGTAATAACGACCTTGATACGACTGGGCATTGAGTCAAACAGAGCTTGGATGGCGTGTACAGGTACAGCTGCCCATGCCGTTTCAACACAATACCACACTTCATCAAGAGTCAACAAGTGTCTGCCGCAGTTGGTAGATCGGTTACTGTTACTACAATTGCAGGTTATCAAGATTTAAGTGAGTTTGAACGTGGTGTTACAGTCGGCGCACGAAAAAAATGTGTGTGAATTCCTAAGGGACAAAACTGCTGAGGTCATCGGTCCCTAGACTTACACACTACTTAAAGTAACTTACGCTATGGGCAACACAAATACACACCATACCCGAGGGAGGACTCGAACCCCCGGTGGGAGGGGCCGCGCGAATCGTGACATGGCGCCTGTAACCGCGCGGCCACACCGCGCGGCTCGGCGCACGAGCGATGGGACACAGCATGTCCGAGGTAGCGACGAAGTGGGCGTTTTCCCGTATGCTCGGCCACCATTGACCAGACGTTTACAGTTGGAGAGAGATCTCGAGAGTGTGCTGGCCAGGGCAGCAGTCGAACATTTTCTGTATCCAGAAAGGCCCGTACAGGACCTGCAACATGCGGTCGTGCATTATCCTGCTGAAATCTAGGGTTTCTCAGAGATCGAATGAAGGGTAGAGCCACGGGTCGTAACACATCTGAAATGTAACGTCCACTGTTCAAAGTGCCGTCAATGCGAACAAGAGGTGACCGAGACCTGTAACCAATGGCATCCCATACCATCACTCCGGGTGATACGCCAGTATGGCGATGACGAATACACGCTTCCAATGTGCGTTCACCATGAAGCCGCCAAACATGGATGCGACCATCATGATGCTGTAAACAAAACCTGATTCAACCGAAAAAATGACTTTTTGCCATTCGTGCAGCCATCGTCTCCGAGCTGATAGCCCGTGCAGCTGCGAACGTCGTCGAACTGTTCGTGCAGATGGTTGTTGTCCTGCAAACTTCCACATGTGTTGACCCAGGGATCGAGACTTGGCTGCACGATCCGTTACAGCCATGCGGATGAGATGCCTGTCAACTCTGCTGCTAGCGATACGAGGCCGTTGGGATCCAGCACGGCGTTCCGTATTACCCTCCTGAACCCACCGATTCCATATTCTGCTAACAGTCATTGGATCTCGACCAGCAATGTCGCGATACGATAAACCGCAATCGCGATAGGGTACAATCCGACCTTTATCAAAGTCGGAAACGTGATGGTACACATTTCTCCTCCTTACATGAGGCATCACAACAACGTTTCACCAGGCAACGCCGGTCAACTGCTGTTTGTGTGTGAGAAACCGGTTGGAAACTTTCCTCATGTCAGCACGTTGTAGGTGTCGCCACCGGCGCCAACCTTGTGTGAATCCTCTGAAAAGCTAATCATTTGCATATCACAGCATCTTCTTCCTGTTGGTTAAATTTCGCGTCTGTATCACGTCATCTTCGTAGTGTAGCAATTTTAATGGCCAGTAGTGTACTATGAAGAAACGATACGTTATCGCTATATACCTGAACCTGCCACTGTTTTGCAGAATGGGTGGTATAAAATTATCTTGAAAACCGTACAAGTCATGTGTATTTGTTCATTCTGAGACGACTGGAAGCTGTTTGAAATGCCAACAGTTTTCCTACAGCGTATTAGGCATGTGAATGTGTTGCGTTTTTAGAGTTATGTTTTTGTTCACCCCCCCCCCCCCCTCTGCATTTGCATTTACAAACGAAATATAGAATACTTTACGCTAATAAAAATTTTATCATTACCTGAAAATCCCCCATGGAATGCGCAGACCCACCTTACTATCTTGTGCAGGTTGTCATTCCTCACAGTGAATGGTTCCTCTACGTGGCCAGCAGTGCAGTCCCCTGACAGTTCCAGGTCGTTTAAGTTTCATGTCTCGCAGCGGGAGCCTGCCAGCTGATCGCCGCAGCCTAGCCGCGTGGCCAACCTGCTCACATTACATCATGGCCATACTATAGTACGAGCAGTAAACGGTCGATAGTGTAGAGACATCGTGTACAGGGCGGCTCAGTGAGTCGCCTTGTTCGAAGGCAGATCTTCGTGTTACCACGGTCTGCCGCCATCTGACAGACGACGTTGAAACAAAAATTCCTCTGATTCATTGTCCACTTTGGACATGACAGCCATGCTGTTGTGTGATCCGATGTTCAAGATTGAAGAACTGCAATGTCGTTCAGTGATTTGCTTTTCGCTTTTGCAAGGGAAAAAACATGTGACGAGTTAAATGCGACATTCGATGCTGTTTATGGTGACCCTTCGTCATCAGTGACCGAGTAAGACATTGGTTTAACCAGTTTAAGCGTGATCAAACTTCCATTTCTTTTGAGTCTTCGTACATACATATTTGAATTGGATGAAGGTGGGACACAGCTGGTATAACTGATTTATTAAAAATGAAACTCCTCCAGCTATACTTGAGATTTTATATTTACTTGGCTACTAGTTTCGACGATGCATCAACGCCATCTTCAGGCCCGTACACTTTAATGAAATCAATTATGTGTGGCTCGGTATTAGAAGTCCGCGGTGAGGCCAAAACGTGCGTGGAGCACCCTCCTTTTCTCGACCAGGAAGAAGGGAAAGTTCTGCTAAAGAGGTAGAAACTCGAGAAGAAATATCGATAAGGTAAAACACTGTACTTTGCTTCAGTACAAATGTACTGCAAGGATTTAAAATAACAAACCTGTAAGTGTAGGATATATACACTTTCCGAATGAACGGCAGACGCCAAACTGGAGTAGTCAGTGATTTAGTCTGAGTCAGTGAGCTAGTGACTGAGTGACTGAGCTAGTGACTGAATGACCGAGCTAGTGACTGAGGACCTCTCATCAGCGGCGCCGGCCTAATACTTGCGGTCGAGAGGGCATTGGCGGTGTGTTGCTTGTGAGTGTGTCTTTGGCCTCTCTCCAGACAGGCGACCTCGATCCAGCGCTACTATCGATCTTCGCTCTACATCTTTGCGACTGGTGTAACAGACCCACTGCACGACGTGGCAGCACGCACAGCAATCCTACCGAGCAGTGCTTGCCGTGGGGTGTGGACAGGAGTGCGCATCTAAGCATAGTGGTTTTGAAGTAGCCGTATATTATACAACGTGTACCACCTGTGTTCCTCCTCAGGGTTCACACAAAATTTCATCGATATCAGTTCAGTAGTTTATTCTGGAAAACGTAACAGGCTTCATAATATTAGGGTTTATAACATTTGTTACACTTTCTGATCCACTTGTTAGCAGCAGACACAGTGGCTGCGCCAAAGACTGAGACGGCATCGAGTTTTACAATTATTCAACTTTCTTTACAATTTCTCCCTCGACGCCGCTGCCCAGCCCTGCGGATCCCTCCGCCTGGCTGCTGCTGTGTGGATCTCCGATAATGCAACGTTTACTGCTGATCGCACTCAGGAGCCTCAGGCCACCAGTGCTCCGCTGAAGCCAGGATGCCCTGTGGTTGAGATGAACTCGTCGCCACTCGGCGCCCCAGTACGGCACGCCTACGGAGCCGCGTTGCCATGAAGTCAGCTGCTGACGCCTGCTGCACCGGCGGCTGAGAAGCCGTCAGTTGCGATGTCCGCGAGGTCCTGTCATGGACGGACCAAGCGCCGTGGGGCCGGGTTGCCGTGAAGTCCGGCCATCAGTTCCCGGCGGCGCCTGCTGGAAGTTCTCGCTGTAGTTAGTCAGCCATGGTGCCGACCGAACTCGGGCCGACCTCCAGAGCTGAAGTTGACATCTGGTGGCGAACGGATGACTCCTGCGAGCTGGAACAGACTTCCGAAATCGTCACCTACGAAGATTGAACATTCGGACAGGGACCACGTCTGTCCTCAGATCCGAACTGCTTCCTAAATGGCTTCTGCCTGTTGCTGCCTGCGCTCCACTATTTATATCCGGCAGGAGGACGTTCTTTACCCTCGGTGGTAGCTTTTTGTTATTACTCCTGCAGTATATTGCAGCGTAACTTAGCGTGTTGGCCTCACTTCCCCTTACTCAGCACTCTCCAGGCTTCACTCGGTGCTCGGCCTGTGTGCGTCCTTGCATCAGCCTGTTGATAGACTGCTGCTGTCAGCAAAGCTATCTGTGCCTGCCTACTTCGCAACGCCTCGGTCGCCGGCGTACCTCTGTTTTGCCATCCTCCACTGCGTGAAGCAACGATTACTACACGTGGCCACAACACATTAGTTCGGAAGAATGGATTAAACATGTTGAGGATATATAAGCATTATATTCATTACGTTGAATCGTATTTATATCATCCAATAAAAGCATTTTCACAAATGTTATAAAGGTCAAAAGTCAAATAGTAAATAGCTTTTTCAAAGAGTAAATTTTTTTCTTTATTCGCGTTACAGTCTTGAAATCAATAAATATCTTGTACCACACGCTTTCAAAGTAGCCTAGGTTCTTTCTCAGCGTTCAAACTATCTTCATACCAAAAGTCACCGAAATCGACTCAGCAATTTAGTCGTGAAAAGCATTTATAATCTTACAGTAGTATGGACTTCACACCTGCACGAGTACGCGTTAAACATAGCTCTGGAGATATTAGCGCACACTGTGATAGTATTGCCTGCCAGAAACCAGTTGCCAGCTTCGACTCTGGGAAGTATAGTCTACTAAGGAGTTGGTTTACTTTAATTTTTTGAAGAAATGCGTAGAAACAAACTAGTAACCTGTCTTGCGGTCTGGGCCATCGAACGTAAAATCTGTGAGTCTACACACTTCCAAACTACTCTCAAAATTATAATTAATGTTATTACCAAAGGTGAACATACTCTCTAGTATATCTGTTTTTAGATTGAGGATAATGCCCTTTCTTTGTGGTTATTCAGTAGTTTATCTTACGCAGTTTATTCCACCCCCTGACTGGCTACTTTGTACTTCTGCTTTGTGTTTCACATTTACCCTTTCCATGAATTTTCCTCTCGTCTTTCATCCGTACGTAAGGATGTTATTCAACAGTATTTATTTTCCATTTCCGAATTGTTTTTATACGTGGCGAGTGTCATATCAACAGCCATCTGGTGGACGCTGAGCCTTTCTTCTGAGCCTCGTGCCACAGAAAGCCAGTTAGAACACAAGTTCGTTTCTGTTGAAATTTCTAACAGTATCGTATTTATTGGGTGATGTCTCATGAAAGAAGCTGGGTGTATTAATATTTTATTTTCTTGAAGTTTATGATAGGTCATTTATCCATCAAGTTAACATTACTTTTTTTATTTACAGTTTTCATTTAACTATTTGTGCTGAATTTTCAATGTACCACAGATTCTGATAATGAAGCGGGCAAGATGACAGAGAAATGATTGTACGATAGATTCTTTCCTGTAGTTATTTAATTGCAAAACTGAATATTCGCGGACATCTGCCGAGGTTTCATGTGTCATGTTTCAAGCAACAGGGCAGTTAGTGTATGCAGAGGAGATTTAACGGTTTTTAAAGTTGTAATAAAGAACTTTGATGGCAGTTCGGAATTGTTTTTCGTTATCTAAGGTGATTCTGAGTACGTCCCCATTGCGCACCGATACCGAAGGCTAACTTTTGTGGGACAAATTTAACGTTAGTTTCTCCGGCAGAGAGGCTGGGTCAAGTTTAGGTCAGATACAGATTTCCTTGAGTAAAGAGGATTTCTCAGCGCCGGTCGTGCGCGATAGGCATTCCAGTGAATAATTATTCCGTTAGATTACGATCAAACGTATCCGGATACCTACACTGCTGGCCATTAAAATTGCTACACCAAAAAGAAATGCAGATGATAAACGGGTGTTCATTGGACAAATATATTATGCTAGAACTAACATGTGATTACATTTTCACGCAATTTGGGTGCATAGATTCTGAGAAATCAGTACCCAGAACAACCACCTCTGGCCGTAATAACGGCCTTGATACGCCTGGGCATTGAGTCAAACACCGCGCGGCTGCTACGGTCGCAGGTTCGAATCCTGCCTCGGGCATGGATGTGTGTGATGTCCTTAGGTTAGTTAGGTTTAAGTAGTTCTAAGTTCTAGGGAAATGATGACCACAGATGTTAAGTCCCATAGTGATCAGAGCCATTTGAACCATTTTTTGAACCATTGAGTCAAACAGAGCTTGGATGGCGTGTACAGGTATAGCTGCCCATGCAGCTTCAACACGATACCACACTTCATCAAGAGTAGTGACTGGCGTTTTGTGATGAGCCAGTTGCTCGGTCACCATTGACCAGACGTTTTCAATTGGTGAGAGATCTGGAGAATGTGTGGCCAGGGCAGCAGTCGAACATTTTCTGTATCCAGAAAGGCCCGTACAAGACCTGCAACATGTGGTCGGGCATTATCCTGCTGAAATGTAGGGTTTCGCAGGGATCGAATGAAGGGTAGAGCCACAGGTCGTAACACATCTGAAATGTAACGTCCACTGTTCAAAGTGCCGTCAATGCGAACAAGAAGATGCGCGTTCACCGCGATGTCGCCAAACACAGATGCGACCATCATGATGCTGCAAACAGAACCTGGATTCATCCGAAAAAATGACGTTTTGCTATTCGTGCACTCAGGTTCGTCGATGAGTACACCATCACAGGCGCTCCAGTCTGATATGCAGCGTCAAGGGTAACCGCAGCCATCGTCTCCGAGCTGATAGTCCATGCTGCTCCAAACGTCGTCCAACTGTTCGTGCAGATGGTTGTTGTCATGCAAACGTCCCCATCTGTTGCCTCATGGATGGAGACGTGGCTGCAAGATCCGTTACAGCCGTGCGGATAAGACGCCTGTCATCTCGACTGCTAGTGATACGAGGCCGTTGGGATCCAGCACGGCGTTCCGTATTACCTTCCTGAACCCACCGATTCCATTTTCTGCTAACAGTCATTGAATCTCGACCAACGCGAGCAGCAATGTCGCGATACGATAAACCGCAATCGCGATAGGCTACAATCCGACCTTTATCAAAGTCGGAAACGTGGTGGTACGCATTTCTCCTCCTTACACGAGGCATCAGAACAACGTTTCACCAGGCAACGTCGGTCAACTGCTGTTGGTGTATGAGAAATCGGTTGGAAACTTTCCTCATGTCAGCACGTTGTAGGTGTCGCCACCGGCGCCAACCTTGTGTGTGAATGCTCTGAAAAGCTTATCATTTGCATATCATAGCATCTTCTTCCTGTCGGTTAAATTTCGCGTCTGTAGCACGTCATCTTCGTGGTGTGGAAATTTTAATGGCCAGTAGTTTATTAGCGAACAGTAACATGGGGTGTTTGTACCTTCGTCTTTATGACAGCTTGAATTCTGCTGGGGAAACTTTCAATGAGGTGTCTGAATTTCCGTGAAGGAATGGCAGCCCAGAACCGAAACCAGACAAGGTGGTCCTGTTAAACGCTGGGGTCTGAAGAGAAGTTGACGTTCTGTCTCATTCCAAAAATATTCCATTGGGTTCGGGTCGGGACTCAGGCTAACCGATTTCAGGAATGTTATTGTTCTCATACCATGACGTCACAGATGATGTTTTATGGCACGATGCACTGTCGTGCTGATACAACGAGTCGTTGTCTCCGAAATGTCCCTCTGCTATGTCTGGTACAAAACGCTGTAAAATGTATTCCTATCCTCCCATATTTAGCTTTTCTTAAGCACAATAATAGGATCACACTCTAAACACGAAAAAAACCTCCTTTACGTAACATCGCCTCCTCCATACTTCACTATTGGCACTGTCCGCAATGACAGCTAACCTTCTCCAGGCATACGCCAAACTCAAACCCTTCCTTCGGATTTCCACAGGGTACGTCGTGATTCATCACTACAAATCACTCTTTTGCATCCATCCTCCGGTGACCTCTCTGTTTACACCACCTCAGACGTTGCTTAACACTGACAAGAGAAAAATTGTGGCTCATGAGGAGCTTCTCGATCATTGTCCCTGAAATTTCTGTGCTCCCTATGGACAGCCATTGTACTAATTGCACTGCTGGTAGCACTCCGGAATAGCATCTAGAACTCAAGAGTGATTCCTTTTGTTGATGTCATGCGAATGTTTACAACTATCCTTCGCTGTGCTTGGCGGTCCCTGTCCGTTACTACCACACGTCTGCCTAGTTGTGTTTTAGATATGGTTGTTCCTCGCGTTTCCACTTCACAATCACATCATCAAAAATCGACTTGGATAGTTTCAAAAGGGGCTCAGATGCCCTAATGAATTTGTTACTCAGGTGACTCCCGATGACTAGTCCACGTTCGAAGCCACCGACCGAACCATTCCGCTGTCAGCGCTTCTTTACTGGCGACACAATACTCGTTGCCTCCTTTTATACTGTCGGTCCGCCTCTGGTGACATCTAGTGGTCAGTTCCGCGTTACATGTGGGTGTCCGGATCCTTTTGAGCAGATAGTGTATTTATCGACTAAGTAAGCTGGCCGTGTAGCAATTGTTTTAACTAATCCGTACCGCCCGCCCGGCGACGAGTAAGTGCGATGCGAGCTAAATAATCAACTGAGCAACAAACTCGTCTTGAGGTGTATGTTAGGATTTTGGTTATAACTGACGTTTTCTTATCGTGGCAGTCAAATGGCGAAGACAGTTACTTTTCTGGACCGTGTAAGTTACCATCTCCACAACGTCCTGTATTTGATGCTTGTATTCGGAACACAATACCACAATACAGTCACTGGATGATTGATCGTACAACGTTGATGGCCTACAGTCCCCACCTGGGGAAGTACGGTCGACGAGCTGCAAGTATTTTCAGTTCACGGCACGTCGTGAGACATGCGAGCCGATGATTATGAAATGGTGAGGACAACACAACAGTCAGTCCCCGAGCCGAGAAAATCTCCTACCCGGCCGGGAATCGAATCCGGGCACACTGCATAGTGGTCAGTCTCTCACTCAGTTAATGGTGTGGACAATACAGTCACAGTTTGTTCTGTAAACATTTCAGCGTTAACAGTTCCAGATCACCCTCGTACTCACCACTGCAATTAGAACACCATTTTAATGTGATCAGTGTCATTCTGAATTTTTCCCCATGAAAATCACTAAAATTCGGTTGAACACATCGTATATGGCAATTGCCATTTCTTGTTATTCTCAGGTATTTGTTAACTTTGACCGCTTGAATGCCTCTTACTCGAACTACCGCTTTTCTAATGTACTCATTACCATCACATCGTGCATATTGCTAAATAACATTCTTCCTCCTATCACGATTCCACTCCTTTACGGATCTTCTGCATTAGTCTCGGCTATGGTTCAAATGGCTCTGAGCACAATGGGACTTAACATCTGAGGTCATCAGTCCCCTAGAACTTAGAACTACTTAAACCTAACTAAGCTAAGGACATTACATACATCCATGCCCGAGGCAGGATTCGAACCTGCGACCGAAGCGCCTAGAACCGCACGGCCACCACGGCCGGCAATCTCGGATATTATTCACTACTATTCCACTTAATGCTGTTTCTCAAAATCTGCATCCACCAGACTTAAATGAGTCACTCTATATGAAACCAAGTGCATATTCAAATCGGAGACCTCGCATAGCCAAACACTACAGTGCCCAAAGACTGTCCGCCAGATTACCAAAAAACTTTGGCTCGTTAGATATTATAAACTCACCAGACAAAAAATTAATTACCCCTAGAGAAAATATTACAAGCACCATTAAATAACGAGTAATTCCACCCTGAACTTGATAACTGCCTGGAATTGGTCACGTTGGGCAGGCACGACGCATCCATATTAAGCCACTCGCTGAGGATTTGATTGTGCAAGTTTTACCCGTTGCACCAACACGTCGCACAGATATATTATGGGGTTCAAGTCAGGTGGTTTTGCAGGACGGTCGAGATGTAATAATGGTAGGGGAGTGTTCAGAAAATCAGTCACATATTCTTCCAGCCCAATAAAGTTTGATGTTCTATCTTTATGTGTCTGTGTGAGCAGTGGTCACTTGTGAGGTGACAGACTTTAAATGTTGATTTCATGCAGTTCCCGTCCTAATTTTATGTCGCTAACAGGTTGGGACGGACCTTCATTCACTGCTTGCAGCAATTCCTGTCAGGTTTGAAAGCGATTTTGATTCACAAGCTGCGAAATGCGTGTCTGGTCCCTCTCATTCTGGGTCTTTATCCGACCACAATTATGAAGAGTTTCATGGGTCACACCACTGCTTGTAGACACGTTGAAGTGTCCGCCGCGAAACGCCAACAAATCCAACAACTTCGTACACCGTATGGCAGTGGACACGGCCTCTCTTCGCCACTCTGTCAAGTTCTTATAATTGTCTATGTTAGTGCACAATCTCCGCTTGAAACACGTCTGTCTCACTGATTGTGTCTGCCTTATGCTCACGTAGAAGCAGGGCGTGCATGGTTGAGTGCGTGACCCGATCGCTGCGCCATCTGCAAGGGCTTAACGATACATCTGAGGGTGCGCACTGGCGTGAGCAGTGTTTCTGTCAGGGAACCTGACGTTGTCAAGACATGAGCTATAGTCCGACGGCGAGAGAAAATCGCCGACAGTTTGGAGTGTGTTTGCGCAGCTGTTTCACATCCCTACAACGACCAGTCACCTAACGCAATTTTGTAGTCACCTAACACAATTTTGTTTACGTTTCTATGATGACGTCGAGGAGTTGCCGCAGTTGCCTTTCGCATCTCTCGCCTGAAAGCGTGCCAACAGCGCTCCCATCTTTGAGGGAGTTTCTTACGCAGTCAAAAACACCCCCTATCCGTCGCCAGGGTGGGAGCACAACCTTATTGACCCCAGGGACCAAACAAACATGTCACTCATAAATCTTTAGAAGCTGTCACTGGCGTAAAATGGCTTTGTTTCTCTGATCACACGTAAAATAAAATCAGTAGTATAGGAGTGTGGAATACAAATTAATTATTAGGTTAGTGATAGATAATGCGCTTTGTTTTCGGTGCACCCTGGAGAAGGTTCCCAGGTGTCGTGGACCTCTTGTACACATGCACAGGACTGCTTCTGGACTGTGGCTCAACGGTGGTTACCGTTAAGAAACGAGATCACCTTCCGCTGGACGTGCGTCAAGACTGCCTCGTGGCTGGAGCATGCTATAGAGCAGTTTTGTTCAGGAGGCGACTGAATAGTGAGCGCTCTCAGTAAAATGTGGCTTTCGGGCATCAATTTTCAGCGCATGCGAAGTGCAAACTGTACTCTGCCTTAAAAAGGAGAGAGGATACTAAGTTCGCCGTAGTTTTATACGGAAGCGGATATACTCGTACTTAATGGCGTAGTGCTTCATGTAGCTATTAAAATCGATGAAAAGCTGCTTTATGGCTGGTTTAGGAACTTCAAAGCGAAAGTGAGACATGCCAGTATCAATTTATGACACGTCAGTGCAAAACACATACCTTCAGTTGAAACTTACAGACCTGAAGTGTGACGGGCAACTGAGGTAGGTTTCTTAATGAAATTTGTAGACTCGTACAAATATTTTATTCAACATAAATTGCCATACTTTCACAAGTTTGCTGCTATGATTATGTCGATGTTTCGACCTAGATATTTGAGCGAGCAGCTGTTTTCGGCAATAAAGAGAATGAAACCTACCCAAAAGCTCACAGATTTCAGTGTAAAAGAGACAACCTTGTAGGTGGGTCAACCGCAGCTATGAGTAATCATCTTGGGTATTGATAACCGCTTCAGCTGTATTAGTCCTTTATTATTGACAGACAACGAATGCTGCGTAAAAAGATTCCGAGCTTATCCGCTCTAATGTTTTAGTCATATGTTCAGCTGAAGATGTGGCTTTTAGTGCCACGAAAGCGGTAGTGATCCAATAATGAAGGACTACATACAGCTGCGTCCGCAGCTCGTGGTCTCGGCGGTAGCGTTCTCGCTTCTCGAGCACGGGGTCCAGGGTTCGATTCCCGGTGGGGTCAGGGATTTTCGCCTGCCTCGAGATGACTGTATGTTGTTGTGTCGTCTTCATCATCATCATTCATCCCCATTACGGTCGGAGGAATTCTAAGATCTAGGGGACTGATGACCACAGATGTTAAGTCCCATAGTGCTCAGAGCCATTTTATAATGTGAAACTATACAGTTCCAGAGACCTTTACAAGTCTCCAACATCTATGATGTATATATGCAGACTGAAGCAACAAATGAAAATTTGCACCTAAGCTGGGATTCGAACCCACGTCTCCTGATCACTAGGCAAATACGCATATATACAACGTAGCTGATGGAGAATTTAAAAGGTCTCTGGAATCAAATAGCTCCATTTGATTAAAGCATTTACACTGTGTGATCCAAAGTATCCGGACACCAAAAACATACGTTTATTGAAAGCTTATCTTCGAATTAGCAGTGTTCATAAAGTGGTACCAGACATTGATAATTTTGTGAAAACCAAAATAAGCAGTGTTAATTGACATGCAGTGTGAATAAAATAGTCACGAAATTCATGCTGATGTCAATTTAAACTTCGTTACAAAACGACATTCATTATAACGCTGCATCACTCGTAACAAATATCATGTTCGTAGTCAGCTTACGCAAGTTCTCTGCCTCGTCAAATAAAAGCTTTCATTTCATTGTCATATCTCATCGATGCAACAGCTTTCGGAAATAAATTTTCCGCAAAAGTCATTCATTAGCAAATGTGAAGCGACAGATCCCTGTAAACTATTTCTGGCAGTAGAACAGACTCGTTGACCATAGTTTCTCCTGCCGAGCTGCCTTGTCCGATTGCTCCTCCCCTCCCCTCCCCACGCCACCTGTTCCCGTTCCATCGCTCGCCGTGAGCCGGCCGGTTGCACACTTTGACGTGTGAGCTCGAGCCAGGTCGGATGAGCAGATCGGTGAACAGGCCTGCTCTACGGTGATAAGTGCCCTCATTCCGTGAGATATTGTGGTACCGTTCGGTGTTTAACGCTTCTTCCGCCTTTGGGTATTCTTATTGAAGAATTCAGGGTTTATTGCACAAGCGTGCTGCTGCAGCCACTGTTATGGCGTTGACTCGTGCTACTGAGTAACGGTGAAAACTGTGCTGTACGAGATGCAGGCAGCGGAGAGTGATACTAAGCTCTGAGGCTGGGGGCGGCGTCCGATCCCACAAGCTGCAGGAAGCGCCTGCTCGCGGCTTTACGGGCGGAAGTGGGCAGCCTTTACGACGGTCACCACTTGCCGGTCCGCGGCGGACCGCCGCTGCTCACGACAGCGCCCCGCGCGCTGCCTCGCTGCCGCCACGAAACAGCCCACACTTACTTATCTACTCACATTTATACTGGTGTACATACCATGCAGCCAGGGTTGTATCTCTAGGAAGGCTTTGAACCTGGTTACTTTATTTATTTATGCTTTGTTCTCCCTTTACAATTTTCACTCTACACTTTGCAAACTTAACGATTCCTTGATGCCTCACCAGGCGTCCTACCAACCGACCCCTTCTTTTACTCAAGTTGTGCTTGAAATTTATTTTGTCCCCAGTTCGATTTAGTATTGCCGTATTCACACTGAACGAGGCAGCAAAGATTGACGTGGACGCGGACGGGACATCCGACCACACGAGAGAGAGCGCTGTCGGGGACGAGCTGGTGAACGTGATTTGCGCTGTCAGCGCTGCCCAGCGGCCGTTGTCGGCTTTACGAGGGGCGTTTGAAAAGTCCGTGCAAAAATAAAAACTACTTACGTCCCCCTTTAGACTTATACACTTTGTCCAACGTTGTTCTAATTTGTTGATCCCTTCAGAATTGTCCAAGTACGCAAAATAGCTATTAGTTGCGGAAATCACCTCCTCATTTGAGTAAAATCTTTGTCCCGCCAACCTTTTTTTCAAATTGGGGAACAAATAGTAGTCCGAGGGAGCCAAGTCTGGAGAATCGGGGGGATGTGAAACGAGTTGGAATCCTATTTCCATTAATTTTGCGACCACAACGGCTGATGTGTGTGCTGGTGCATTGTGGTGATGGAAAAGGACTTTTTTTGCGGTCAAATCGCCGGCGTTTGTCTTGCAGCTCGGTTTTCAAACGGTCCAATAACAATGAATAATATGCACCTGTAATAGTTTTACCCTTTTCAGATAGTCGATGAGGATTATCCCATGCGAAACCCAAAAGACAGTCGCCATAACCTTTCCGGCCGAAGTACTTGGCTTCGCCTTTTTTGCTGCAGATTCCCCCTTGGCAACCCATTGTTTAGATTGGTGTTTGGTCTCAGGAGTATAGTAATGTATCCATGTTTCATCCACAATAATCAAACGACGCTTAAAGTCCTGTGGATTCTTCCTGAACAGGTGCAAACCATCCTTGCAACACTTCACACGATTCCGTTTTTGGTCAAGCGTGAGCAGTCACGGAACCCATCTTGCGGATAGCTTTCTCATGTCCAAATGTTTATGCAAAATATTGTGTACCCCTTCATTCGAGATGCCCACAGCACTAGTAATCCCTCGTACCTTAATTCTTCTGTCATCTGTCACCATATCACGGCTTTTATCAATGATTTCTGGAGTCATAACCTCCACAGGGCGTCCAGAACATTCAGCATCACTTGTGCCCATATGGTCACTCCGAAAATTTCGAAAGCATAAACTGTTCTAATCGAAGGTGCGGAGTCAAAAAAAAAAAAAAATGGTTCAAATGGCTCTGAGCACTATGGGATTTAACATCTGTGGTCATCAGTCCCCTAGAACTTAGAACTACTTAAACCTAACTAACCTAAGGAATCACAAACATCCATGCCCGAGGCAGGATTCGAACCTGCGACCGTAGCAGTCGCGCGGTTCCGGACTGAGCGCCTAGAACCGCTAGACCACCGCGGCCGGCCGTGCAGAGTCACCGTAATGTTTGTCAAGCTTCTCTTTAGTCTCCTGAGGCGTTTTGCCTTTCATAAAGTAAAGTTTAATCACCACACGAAATTCTCCTTCGTCCATTTTTTGACAATCAGTCGACTTCCTTGATTGACACGAATGCGAGACACAAAGAAGTAGACCAATAGGGCTGAAACTTGGTGTGCGTTCTTTCCAAAGATGCTACTAACTAAACATGACCTCGATACGTGCGGGTTGTGCCATCTCGCGGACTTTGCACGAACTTTTCAAACGTCCCTCGTATTTGGCACGCGGCTCACGCAGATTCTTTACGAAAATGAACGCGCGTAAAGTAGCTGCATTAACCCTGTTAGCGAGTTTCGGAGGAGAGCAGAGAAAGTCACGAAGATGATTTTTGACTCGCCGGTGGCTTGAACAGTGAATTGCTAGCAGAGGAGCACATTGCGCTGTACAACGACCTGAGGTACACACAAGTAGAAGTTATTCGTTAACTCAATAGAATTTTCCATCCATTTACGGTTTTATATTGAATACAGTAAAGGTATAGTGCCCAACGTCAGTTTGCTTATGTGTAGTATTCATATTCTCGATATTTCATAGACTATCAACACTCTGAGCAAAAGTAAAAACAAAACGAGATCAATGGAATGCTGTCGAATTAAATCAGGTGATTCTGAGGGGAGTAGATGGGAAATGAGACACCTAAATTACTAAATCAGTTTTCTTACACTACTGGCCTTTAAAATTGCTACACCAAGAAAGAATGCTACATACGCGAAATTTAACCGACAGGAAGAAGATGCTGTGGTATGCAAATGATTAGCTTTTCAGAGCGTTCACACACAAGGTTGGCGCCGGTGGCGACAACTACAACGTGTTGACGTGAGGCAAGTTTCAAACCGGTTTCTCATACACAAACAGCAGTTGACCGGCGTTTCCTGGTGAAACGGCGTTGTGATGACTCGTGTAAGGAGGAGAAATGCGTACTACCACGTTTCCGACTTTGATAAAGGTCGGACTGTAGCCTATCGCGATTGCGGTTTATCGTATCGCGATATTGTTGCTCGCATTGGTCGAGATCCAATGACTGTTAGCAGAACATGGAATCGGTGGGTCCAGGAGGGTAATACGAAACGCCGTGCTGGATCCCAACGGCCTCGTATCACTAGCAGTCGAGATGACAGGCATCTTACCCGCTTGGCTGTAACGTATCGTGCAGCCACGTCTCGATCCCTGAGTCAACAGATGGGGACGTTTGCAAGACAACAACCATCTGCACGAACAGTTCAACGACTTTTGCAGCAGCATGGACTATCAGCTTGGAGACCATGGCTGCAGTTTCCCTTGATGCTGCATCACAGACAGGAGCGCCTGCGACGGTGTATTCAACGACGAACCTGGGTGCACGAATGGCAAAACGTCATTTTTTCGGATGAATCCAGGTTCTGTTTACACCATCATGATGGTCGCATCCCTGTTTGGCGACATTGCGGTGAACGCACATTGGAAGCGTGTATTCGTCATCGTCATAATGGCGTATCACCCGGTGTGATGGTATGGGGTGCCATTGGTTACACGTCTTGGTCACCTCTTGTTCATATTGGCGGCACTTTGAACAGCGGACGTTACATTTCAGATGTGTTACGACCTGTGGCTCTACCCTTCATTCGATCCCTGTGAAATCCTACATTTCAGCAGGATAATGCACGACCGCATGTTCCAGGTCCTATACGGGCCTTTCTGGATACAGAAAATGTTCTACTGCTGCCCTGGCCATTACATTCTCCAGATCTCTTACCAATTGAAAACGTCTGGTCAATGGTGGCCGAGCAACTGGCTCATCACAATACGCCAGTCACTACTCTTGATGAACTGTGGTATCGTGTTGAACCTGCATGGGCAGCTGTACCTGTACACGCCACCAAGCTCTGTTTGACTCAGTGCCCAGGTGTATCAAGGCCGTTATTACGTTCAGAGGTGGTTGTTCTGGGTTCTGATTTCTCAGGATATATGCACCCAAATTGCGTCAAAATGTAATCACATGTCAGTTCTAGTATAACATATTAGTCCAATGAATACCCGTTTATCTTTTGCATTTGTTCTTGGTGTAGAAATTTTAATGGCCAGTAGTGTAATTTGTTGATCCCTTCCGAATAATAGGAATTGTCAAAGCATGCAAAATACCTGTTAGTTGCTGCAATCACCTCCTCATTTGAATAAAATCTTAGTCCTGCCACCTTCTTCAAATTGGGGAACAAATGGTAGTCCTAGGAAGTCAAGTATGAAGAACTGGGGGGATGTGAAACCAGTTGGAATCCTATTTCCATTAATTTTGCGGCCACAAAGGCTTAGGTGTGTACTGGTGCATTGTCGTGATGGAAAAGGACTTTTTTGCGGTCCAATCGCCGGCGTTTTTCTTGCAGCTCGGTTTTCAAACAGTCCAATAACGATAAATAATATGCATATGCAATAGTTTCACCCTTTTCCAGATAGTCGATGAGGATTATCCCTTGCGAACCCCAAAAGATAGTCACCATAAACTTTCTGGCCGAAGGACTGGTCTTCGCATTTTTTGGCGCAGATTCTCCCTTGGTACCCCTTGTTTAGATTGTTTTTTGGTCTCAGGAGTATAATAATGTATCCATGTTTCATCCATAGTGACGAAACGACGCTTAAAGTCGTGCAGATTCTTCCTGAAGAGCTGCAAACCTCCCTTGCAATACTTCACACGGTTCCGTTTTTGGTCAAGTGTGAGCAATCGCGGAACCCATCTTGCGGATAGATTTCTCATGTCCAAATGCTTATGCAAAATATTATATACCCGTTCATTCGAGATGCCCACAGCACTAACAATCTCACACACCTTAACTCTTCCGTCATCTGTCACCATATCACGGATTTTATCAATGATTTCTGGAGTCCAGAACGTTCAGCATCAACTGTGCCCATGTGGCCACTCCGAAAATTTTGAAACTAGTTATAAAGAGTTCTAATCGAAGGTACAGAGTCACCGTAATGTTTATCAAGCTTCTCTTTAGTCTCCTTAGGCGTTTTGCCTTTCATAAAGTAAGGTTTAATCACCACACGAAATTCTCCTTCGTCCATTTTTTGACAATCAGTCGACTTCCTTGATTGACACGAATGCCAAACACAAAGAAATAGACCAATATGGCTAAAACTTGGTGTGCGTTGTTTCCAACGATGCTACTAACTAAACATGACCTCGATACGCGCCGGTGGTGCCATCTCTCGGACTTGCACGGACTTTTCAAACGCCCCTCGTATTTGGCACGCAGCCCACACAGATTCCTTACGTAAATGGACGCGCGTAAAGTAGCTGCATTAACTCTGCTAGCGATTTTCGGAGAAGAGCAGAGGAAGTCGCGAAGAAGACTTTTGACTCGCCGATGGCTTGAACAGCGAATTGCTAGTAGCGGAGCTAGTAGAGGTACACACAAGTAGAAGTTACTCGTTAACTGAACTGAATTTTCATCCCATTTTCGGTTTTAAATTGAATACAGTTAAAGTACAGTGTCTAATGTCAGTTTGCTTATGCGTAGTATTCATATTCTCGATATTTCATTGACTATCAACACTCTGAGCAAAAGTAAAAGCAAAACGAGAACAATAGAATGTTGTCGAATTAAATCAGGTGATGCTGAGGAAATTAGATGGGAAATGAGACACTTAAATTACTAGACGAGTTAAATGATGATCGAAGTAGAGAGGGTATAAAATGTAGACTTGCGATGGAAACGAGGAAGAGAAATTTGTTAACATCGAGTATAGATTTAAGTCTCAAGAAGTCCTTTCTGAGAGTAATTGTATGGTGTGTAGCCATGTATGGATGTGAAACATTGACGATAAACAGTTTAGACAAGAAGAGAATAGAAACTTTTGAAATGTGGTGCTACAGAAGAATGCTGAAGATTAGATGGGTGGATCACGTAACTAATGAGGAGGTACTGATTGGAAATGGGGAGAAGAGGAATTTGTGGCACAACTTGACAAGAAGAAGGGATCGGTTGGTAGGAAACGTTCTGAGGCATCAAGAGATCACCAATTTAGTACTGGAGGGAAGCGCGGAGGGTAAAAATCGTAGAGGGAGACCAAGAGATGAATACAGTAAGCAGATTCAGAAGGATGTAGGCTGCAGTAGTTACTCGGAGATGAAGAGGCTTGCACAGGATAGAGTAGCATAGAGAGCTGCATCAAAGCAGTCTTTGGACTGAAGACCGCAACAGCATCAACAACAACAACTACTACTACTACTACTCTGAAATAACGTATTTCATCACATAGCTTTCAAGATCGAGAATCATTTCGTAATATTCATTCGAATGTAATTGGGGATGTTTCCAAAGCTGCTTACCATCATTGAAAGGATATTTACCGGCAGGATACAAGCAAGAGCCAGTCCATAAAACCAGAGATGGGGATATACATCTATTTCACAGAAAGTTTCATAACAGCAATAGCTCCCTGTGTGTAACTTGGGTTTGCTTTCAGACACTGACTAACAGTCATGTTAGGATTTCTGGCCACTGCGGAAACATTCCAGTCGTTGCCTTTTGCAACAACAATTGCAACGATTTTTGAGATAATAATTCTACTGTTAATTGAATAAGAAAGAGCCTAAATCTTTCAGAAATCAAAAGGACGTGGACGGGAAAACCTGCTACTTTTCTCTTCGCACTGGCCGGCCACTGTGGCCGAGCGGTTCTAGGCGCTTCAGTCCGGAACCGTGCTGCTACTAAGGTCGCAGGCTCGAATCCTGCCTCGGGCATGGATGTATGTGATGTCCTTAGGTTAGTTAGGTTCGAGTAGTTTTAAGTCTAGGGGACTGATGACCTCAGATGTTAAGTCTCATAGTGCTTAGAGCCATTTGGACCATCTTCACACTGCTGTCAACTGCGCTATAAATTCGATGGAGCAAGAGGACCTCGTATATGGCATACACTGTCTGAAGAGTATCTACAAATGTTAAAATTTGACATCTAATATACAAGTTGTATCACTTTTGATAGATCATCACTGTGCCGTAGTACTGAAACGGTATTCTTCCGTAACATACGAGTTATAACACTGAAAACATCGACTACATGAGGCCTTTATTTAGCGTTACGTAGTTACCTGTCATTTTAGCTAAAACGACACGTTTACGAGAAATCTCCAATTTGCTGATGCTTTCAAGCAGTTTATATTCATACCACGTAATCTGTGAAGGAAAAGAAAAACACCAAATACATTTATATTAGATGTCTTCTGTATCCCGCCTGTAAGGCGGCGCGTGGGTCTACTCCTGTAACTAAAGGGTAGGTCGAATGTAGGGAGCTAGGAGGAGCAGGTGAGGTAGAACTCTCGGTACTGCAATTAGAAATGGTTTTACTGTATCACAACACAATAACTGGAATACATAAATTGTATATAACTTAACTTTGGCTGAGATGAGCACGTAGGTGCGAAGCTGTACATCAATCAAATCTAACATGGGCTAGAAGTTACAAAAGCAAAATCTGTAGTATCTCGCCCACTAGGAAATAGAAACAATGTTGCTTGGTCGTCTACTCGGAATCAAATGGGGAGAATCTGCAGCGGCGCTCGTAGAGCTGCACAACGCCGGCTAGAGGGTGCTGTCGTTGGTATCGGTGTCGTAATGCCAACCTAAGAAATTGTACCTACGCCGTGGCATCGTAGCTATCAACACCACAATGTCAATAAATTCACCTTAATTAGAAATCCTTTTCTTGCTGTAGCCAGGGTGTATTTTAGATCTTCTCTACTTCGACTATCATTAGTTATTTCACTGGCCAAATAGCTAGAAGTTACAAAAGCAAAATCTGTAGTATCTCGCCCACTAGGAAATAGAAACAATGTTGCTTGGTCGTCTACTCGGAATCAAATGGGGAGAATCTGCAGCGGCGCTCCTAGAGCTGCACAACGCCGGCTAGAGGGTGCTGTCGTTGGTATCGGTGTCGTAATGCCAACCTAAGAAATTGTACCTACGCCGTGGCATCGTAGCTATCAACACCACAATGTCAATAAATTCACCTTAATTAGAAATCCTTTTCTTGCTGTAGCCAGGGTGTATTTTAGATCTTCTCTACTTCGACTATCATTAGTTATTTCACTGGCCAAATAGCTAGAAGTTACAAAAGCAAAATCTGTAGTATCTCGCCCACTAGGAAATAGAAACAATGTTGCTTGGTCGTCTACTCGGAATCAAATGGGGAGAATCTGCAGCGGCGCTCCTAGAGCTGCACAACGCCGGCTAGAGGGTGCTGTCGTTGGTATCGGTGTCGTAATGCCAACCTAAGAAATTGTACCTACGCCGTGGCATCGTAGCTATCAACACCACAATGTCAATAAATTCACCTTAATTAGAAATCCTTTTCTTGCTGTAGCCAGGGTGTATTTTAGATCTTCTCTACTTCGACTATCATTAGTTATTTCACTGGCCAAATAGCTAGAAGTTACAAAAGCAAAATCTGTAGTATCTCGCCCACTAGGAAATAGAAACAATGTTGCTTGGTCGTCTACTCGGAATCAAATGGGGAGAATCTGCAGCGGCGCTCCTAGAGCTGCACAACGCCGGCTAGAGGGTGCTGTCGTTGGTATCGGTGTCGTAATGCCAACCTAAGAAATTGTACCTACGCCGTGGCATCGTAGCTATCAACACCACAATGTCAATAAATTCACCTTAATTAGAAATCCTTTTCTTGCTGTAGCCAGGGTGTATTTTAGATCTTCTCTACTTCGACTATCATTAGTTATTTCACTGGCCAAATAGCAAAACTTATTTACAGATTTAATTACACCAGCAAGGCCTGGTTTAATTCGACTACATTCTATTACCTTAGTTTTACTTTTATTGATGTTCATCTTATAATCTTTTTTCAAAGTACTGTCCATTCCTTTCACCTGCACTCCACACTAGTCCTTAATCGACTATCACAGATTTACTATGTCATCGGCAAATCGCGAATGTCATATCGCTCTAAGGTGTTAGTTGCAGCAGTCTGTCGGAGCCTTCTCTATGATAGTTCTTTTCCCACAGTAATTCTCATCTCCTCCCGTGTGTCCTTGGCAAATCAAAGTGCTTCATCAAGAAGATAATTTCTCTTGTCTTTCAAAAAGAGCTTTAGACTTGGTTTCGTAAGACATATTCCGAAGCTGACTCTTCTTAGACAGCACACCATGAACACAAAAACTAGAAATTGCACAATGCAAGCAACAGGGTTTGAGCAGCTTTTCTGGCTCCTAGCTACCGAACAATAAGACACTTCCTCACTGGCATCGATAAATCTTTTAAAGTACTGAAACACAAGCTTAACAGCTTCGTACAGAACATTCGATCGTACATCTGAAAGTCTCTTAATTGTGACTCCACTACATGGGTGCATAAAAAAAATCACCCGAATAAAAAAATCGTAACTATTATGTTCTTTGAGATACGTACGTGAACAACATACTGTTGGAAAGAGCAAACTTTCGAGTTTTACGTGATTCCCGCTAGGTAGCAGCAGTGTGCCCCATTTCTGTTCTAGCAAAAATGGTGTCCGGACACAGAAAACGTTTTCTGTTCTACGGTTTGCGCAAATGCCGGGATGGTTCCTTTGAAAGGGTACGGTCGACTTCCTTCCCCATCCTTCCCTAATACGATGGGACCGATGACCTAGCCGTTTGGTCCCCTCCCCCAAATCAATCAATCAACCAACCAACCAACCAACTAACCAACCAACGGTTTGCGCAGTGCGAGTCAGTAATAACTGTTCAGTGTCACTGTCGTGCTAGGTAAGGCGTTGATAGTCCCACAACATAGAGCTTTAGATGATGGCATGCAAAATTCCGAGAAGCAGGTAGTTTTGTGTAAAGGCAAATCGCCGGGCTGTTCCCGAGTGTCTCACACAAATGTCGAACTCATACGCCATAGTTTCACAAAGAGTCCGCAGAAATCCGTTCGCCGTGCAGCTCGACAGCCCAACGTGCCCCCGATTTCCGTCTGGCGTGTGCTGCGTCGACGTTTACACATGAAACCATACAAAATTCAGTTACTGCAAGCTCTTCGTGCAGATGACGAACAACAACGTGTGGAGTTCTATAATTTCGTTCTTGGCAACACGGAGGATGACAGTTTTCTTCCACGCTTAGTGTTTAGTGACGAGACAACATTCCATTTAAATTGAATGGTGAACCGTCATAATGTGAGAATGTGGGATACGGAATAACCACATGATGATGTTTGGTTTGTGGGACGCTCAACTGCGCAGTCATAAGCATTCGTACAAAGTCCCAATTTTTACACAGTCCAATTTTTTTACACAGTCCAATATAACCACTGTCACGAATGAGGATGATAATGAAATGATGAGGACAACACAAACACCCAGTCCCGGGGCAGAGCAATCCCCAACCCTTCCGGGAATCGAACCCGGAACCCCATGATCCAGAGGCAGCAACGCTAGCCACTAGACCACGAGCTGCGGACGAATAACCACATGAAGTTGTACAACATGAAAGGAACTCTCCAAAATTTAATGTGGTTTGTGCAGTTTTACGGGAAAAGATGTATGTTCCATTTTTCTTTTACCGAGAACAGTATTTCAGGAAGCACGTATGTCGATATGCTTGAGAAGTTTCTTTTCTCACAGTTGGAGACTGATTCGAAAGATTTCATTTGCCAACAGGATAGGGCACTGCCTCTGGCATCTGGAAGTGCGGGAATTTGTAAATCAAAGGATTACTGAAGGTCGCACTGGACCAAATAATTCAGCCTTACATTACTGTCCTCCAAGGTCATCGGACTTGACTGTATGTGATTATTTCTTGTCGTGGTTTATAAAAGACTCTGATTATGTGCCTCCGTTACCAACAACAATGAATGAACTGAGACATAGCATAACAGCAGCTGTGGAAGTATAATATAATAAAAATATATAATAACAAATGTTAAGATATATGGAAGTAATGAGATTAATTTTTTGGCGCTCGGACAAGCACAATAATCTGGGCTATGCCTAAAATGGGTTCATATTAGTTCTGCATGGACGAAATAGTCCTTTTCTTGTTGTAGATTTATGCTTACCAATTGACAATACTTTCCGTCCGATCGCCATACCCACCTACAAAATCTTGACCTGTCCATGTCATTGTAATCGGATCTTCGTTGTAACTCCGAAGTATACTGGTGGGCTTCTTGGATTTTTACGTATTACAGTATCACTTGAAATAATAACTCATATAATGTTTCAGTTAGTAAAACAATATCTACATCTACATCTACATCTACATTGATACTCCGCAAGCCACCCAACGGTGTGTGGCGGAGGGCACTTTACGTGCCACTGTCATTACCTCCCTTTCCTGTTCCAGTCGCGTATGGTTCGCGGGAAGAACGACTGTCTGAAAGCCTCCGTGCGCGCTCTAATCTCTCTAATTTTACATTCGTGATCTCCTCGGGAAGTATAAGTAGGGGGAAGCAATATATTCGATACCTCATCCAGAAACGCACCCTCTCGAAACCTGGCGAGCAAGCTACACCGCGATGCAGAGCGCCTCTCTTGCAGAGTCTGCCACTTGAGTTTATTAAACATCTCCGTAACGCTATCACGGTTACCAAATAACCCAGTGACGAAACGCGCCGCTCTTCTTTGGATCTTCTCTATCTCCTCCGTCAACCCGACCTGGTACGGATCCCACACTGATGAGCAATACTCAAGTATAGGTCGAACGAGTGTTTTGTAAGCCACCTCCTTTGTTGATGGACTACATTTTCTAAGCACTCTCCCAATGAATCTCAACCTGGTACCCGCCTTACCAACAATTAGTTTTATATGATCATTCCACTTCAAATCGTTCCGTACGCATACTCCCAGATATTTTACAGAAGCAACTGCTACCAGTGTTTGTTCCGCTATCATATAATCATACAATAAAGGATCCTTCTTTCTATGTATTCGCAATACATTACATTTGTCTATGTTAAGGGTCAGTTGCCACTCCCTGCACCAAGTGCCTATCCGCTGCAGATCTTCCTGTATTTCGCTACAATTTTCTAATGCAGCAACTTCTCTGTATACTACAGCATCATCCGCGAAAAGCCGCATGGAACTTCCGACACTATCTACTAAGTCATTTATATATATTGTGAAAAGCAATGGTCCCATAACACTCCCCTGTGGCACGCCAGAGGTTACTTTAACGTCTGTAGACGTCTCTCCATTGATAACAACATGCTGTGTTCTGTTTGCTAAAAACTCTTCAATCCAGCCACACAGCTGGTCTGATATTCCGTAGGCTCTTACTTTGTTTATCAGGCGACAGTGCGGAACTGTATCGAACGCCTTCCGGAAGTCAAGAAAAATAGCATCTACCTGGGAGCCTGTATCTAATATTTTCTGGGTCTCATGAACAAATAAGGCGAGTTGGGTCTCACACGATCGCTGTTTCCGGAATCCATGCTAATTCCTACATAGTAGATTCTGGGTTTCCAGAAATAACATGATACGCGAGAAAAAACATGTTCTAAAATTCTACAAGAGATCGACGTAAGAGATATAGGTCTATAGTTTTGCGCATCTGCTCGACGACCCTTCTTGAAGACTGGGACTATCTGTGCTCTTTTCCAATCATTTGGAACCCTCCGTTCCTCTAGAGACTTGCGGTACACGGCTGTTAGAAGGGGGGCAAGTTCTTTCGCGTACTCTGTGTAGAATCGAATTGGTATTCGTCCTTCGATGCACATCAAACATACTGACTTATTATTCATTCTCATAACCAAACTGGCCGATTACGCTAAAAAATAACGTGCATCTACCTTCGTTCGTTAACAGAGAGCGAGTCCTCCCTCTTACCTAGGAACAGGAAAACTATCTTATGTTTTTTAACTCCTGAAAGTCAAAATTACATGAGGGTAGTCGCAGGATCTACGCTGGGCTACTACTTCACCTTTTCTCTTTGCCTCAGAAGAAAACAAAAACATAAAAGCAAGAAATGCAAAAGGTACATCACAGAAGCTGTAACTCAAGGCACGATCGCTGCAGTATGGGAGCAATTTGAATACCGCTTTGACACATGCCGTGCATCTCAAGGGAGCACATCGAACACCTATGAAAAGGTATGAAAAAAAACTTTTTGAGTTTGTCATTCATCAAAAAACAAAATTCATTCTATATGTTCATTAGTTACAGAGATAGAAGTGCCAAATCGGATGATTCTTTTTGATACACCCTATATTTCAGAAGGATCATCCATCTGTGGATAGAAGCCGAGTAAAACAAGTGGAAACTTTCTAAGGACCCCAACATGACACTCATCATTAGACCTGCCATTACCTACAACGCAGAACCGGACAAAGATTTCGAGAACCCTGGACATCTGGCTCAAATCGGATTATTTTTCCGGGCATTTACAGTCAATCGACGATAAGTTGCCCGAAAACAAATAATAAAACCATGACGAGTTAAAATTTTTAACGAGTATGAATCACAAAGGCTTACGTAAGATGATATACTGCAGTCTCGAGATGTTTGTGGTGCGGACGTGTAAAACGAAGGATACACTCGCACATTTGCCTTCTCCGCGGATAACTGTCTGGCGGGAGAGGCGGCGTCGCAGTGCATGTGACCGTCGACTCTCGGTGACTTCCCGTTGTTCTCAGTAAACAACTGCGCAAAATATTTGTACTAGTGCACGAGAGCGCTTAAGCGTATTTGTACCTAATTTTTTTTTATATGAAACTATTATACGAGAGAGCTTAAGCTTTTTTGTGACTAATTTATTGATATAAAACGAACGAAACTACCTACGTGCCAGTCCTCATTTACTGAATTTTAGCTAAGATTTGTTAAAAATCTATTTTTTTCAGAGATAAAAAGATCTGAGTTTACCACATACAGTTGTATAACACCTCCCGCCCACGGCACTCCCGGACGCTCTCAAAACTGGGACAAATCCGGGGAAACCCGGAAGTATCTCAGCCCTATACCTAATGGAACTGTTTCAAAAGCAGGTAATCCGCACGGATTGAGAGAGTGGTTTGCACAGGGCTCGTACAAACAATGCCTTAGCAATAAGTTCACAAATTATTGCTTGAACTCCTGAAAGCACTCTAGCCGCTGTAGCAGCATTGTCGTATCCTTGTCCACTGCACATTTTTATATCCAGACAAAACTGTTCAAAAACCTACAAAACATTCTCCTTTATGTTGCTGGCTATCTTCCCGGTTTGCTGAAAGTAACGTAGAAATGACTCGATTACTTCTACTTTTTGTTTAATATGAGAATGTTTCATAAATTTTATCTATATGCGAGGTGTCCCCCCATGAACCATGGACCTTGCCGTTGGTGGGGAAGCTTGCGTGCCTCAACGATACAGATACCCGTACCGTAGGTGCAACCACAACGGAGGGGTATCTGTTGAGAGGCCAGACAAACGTGTTGTTGCTGTAGAGGGGCAGCAGCCTTTTCAGTAGTTGCAGTCTGGATGATTGACTGATCTGGCCTTATAACGCTAACCAAAACGGCCTTGCTGTGCTGGTACTGCGAACGGCTGAAAGCAAGGGGAAACTACAGCCGTAATTTTTCCCGAGAGCATACACCTTTACTGTATGATTAAATGATGATGGCGTCCTCTTGGGTAAAATATTCCGGAGGTAAAATAGTCCCCCATTCGGATCTCTGGGCGGGGACTCCTCAGGAGGACGTCGTTATCAGGAGAATGAAAACTGGCGTTCTACGGATCGGAGCGTGGAACGTCAGATCCCTTAATCGGGCAGGTAGGTTAGAACATTTAAAAAGGCAAATGGATAGGTTAAATTTAGATATAGTGGGAATTAGCGAAGTTCGGTGGCAGGAGGAACAAGACTTCTGGTCAGGTGAATACAGGGTTATAAACACAAAATCAAATAGGGGTAATGCAGGAGTGGGTTTAATAATGGTAAAAAAATAGGAGTGCGGGTAAGCTACTACAAACAGGATAGTGAACGCATTATTGTGGCCAAGATAGACACGAAGCCCACGCCTACTACAGTAGTACAAGTTTATATGCCAACTAGGTCGGTAGATGATGAAGAAATTGATGAAATGTATGATGAGATAAAAGAAATTATTCAGGTATTGAAGGGAGACGAAAATTTAATAGTCATGGATGACTGGAATTCAACAGTAGGAAAAGGAAGAGAAGGAAACGTAGTAGGCGAATATGGATTAGGGCTATGAAATGAAAGAGGAAGCCGCTTGGTAGAATTTTGCACAGAGCATAACTTAATCATAACTAACACTTGGTTCAAGAATCATGAAAGAAAGATGTATAAATGGAAGAAGCCTGGAGATACTAGAAGGTTTCAGATAGACTATGTAATGGTAAGACAGAGATTTAGGAACCAGGTTTTAAATTGTAAGACATTTCCAGGGGCAGATGTGGACTCTGAGCACAATGTATTGGTTATGAACTGTAGATTAAAACTGAAGAAACTGCAAAAAGGTGGGAATTTAAGGAGATGGGACCTGGATAAACTGAAAGAACCAGAGATTGTACAGAGTTTCAGGGAGAGCATAAGAGAACAATTGACAGAAATGGGGGAAAGAAATACAGTAGAACAAGAATGGGTAGCTTTGAGGAATGAAATAGTGAAGGCAGCAGGGGATCAAGTAGGTAAAAAGACAAGGGCTAGTAGAAATCCTTGGGTAACAGAAGAGATACTGAATTTAATTGATGAAAGGAGATAATGCAAAAATGCAGTAAGTGAAGCAGGCAAAAAGGAATACAAACGTCTCAAAAATGAGATCGACAGGAAGTGCAAAATGGCTAAGCAGGGATGGCTAGAGGACAAATGTAAGGATGTAGCGGCTTATCTCACGAGGGGTGAGATAGATACTGCCTACAGGAAAGTTAAAGAGACCTTTGGAGAAAAGAGAACCACTTGCATGAATATCAAGAGTTCAGATGGAAACCCAGTTCTAAGCAAAGAAGGGAAAGCAGAAAGGTGGAAGGAGTATATGGAGAGTCTATACACGGGCGATGTTCTTGAGGACAGTGTTATGGAAATGGAAGATGAGGTAGATGAAGATGAAATGGGAGATATGATACTGCGTGAAGAGTTTGACAGAGCACTGAAAGACCTAAGTCGAAACAAGGCCCCGGGAGTAGACAACATTCCATTAGAACTACTGACAGCGTTGGGAGAGCCAGTCCTGACAAAACTCTACCATCTGGTGAGCAAGATATATGAGACAGGCGAAATACCCTCAGACTTCAAGAAGAATATAATAATTTCAGTCCCAAAGAAAGCAGGTGTTGAGAGATGTGAAAATTACCGAATTATAAGTTTAATAAGTCACAGCTGCAAAATACACTCCTGGAAATGGAAAAAAGAACACATTGACACCGGTGTGTCAGACCCACCATACTTGCTCCGGACACTGCGAGAGGGCTGTACAAGCAACGATCACACGCACGGCACAGCGGACACACCAGGAACCGCGGTGTTGGCCGTCGAATGGCGCTAGCTGCGCAGCATTTGTGCACCGCCGCCGTCAGTGTCAGCCAGTTTGCCGTGGCATACGGAGCTCCATCGCAGTCTTTAACACTGGTAGCATGCCGCGACAGCGTGGACGTGAACCGTATGTGCAGTTGACGGACTTTGAGCGAGGGCGTATAGTGGGCATGCGGGAGGCCGGGTGGACGTACCGCCGAATTACTCAATACGTGGGGCGTGAGGTCTCCACAGTACATCGATGTTGTCGCCAGTGGTCGGCGGAAGGTGCACGTGCCCGTCGACCTGGGACCGGACCGCAGCGACGCACGGATGCACGCCAAGACCGTAGGATCCTACGCAGTGCCGTAGGGGACCGCACCGCCACTTCCCAGCAAATTAGGGACACTGTTGCTCCTGGGGTATCGGCGAGGACCATTCGCAACCGTCTCCATGAAGCTGGGCTACGGTCCCGCACACCGTTAGGCCGTCTTCCGCTCACGCCCCAACATCGTGCAGCCCGCCTCCAGTGGTGTCGCGACAGGCGTGAATGGAGGGACGAATGGAGACGTGTCGTCTTCAGCGATGAGAGTCGCTTCTGCCTTGGTCGTATGCGTGTTTGGCGCCGTGCAGGTGAGCGCCACAATCAGGACTGCATACGACCGAGGCACACAGGGCCAACACCCGGCATCATGATGTGGGGAGCGATCTCCTACACTGGCCGTACACCACTGGTGATCGTCGAGGGGACACTGAATAGTGCACGGTACATCCAAACCGTCATCGAACCCATCGTTCTACCATTCCTAGACCGGCAAGGGAACTTGCTGTTCCAACAGGACAATGCACGTCCGCATGTATCCCGTGCCACCCAACGTGCTGTAGAAGGTGTAAGTCAACTACCCTGGGCAGCAAGATCTCCGGATCTGCCCCCATTGAGCATGTTTGGGACTGGATGAAGCGTCGTCTCACGCGGTCTGCACGTCCAGCACGAACGCTGGTCCAACTGAGGCGCCAGGTGGAAATGGCATGGCAAGCCGTTCCACAGGACTACATCCAGCATCTCTACGATCGTCTCCATGGGAGAATAGCAGCCTGCATTGCTGCGAAAGGTGGATATACACTGTACTAGTGCCGACATTGTGCATGCTCTGTTGCCTGTGTCTATGTGCCTGTGACTCTGTCAGTGTGATCATGTGATGTATCTGACCCCAGGAATGTGTCAATAAAGTTTCCCCTTCCTGGGACAATGAATTCACGGTGTTCTTATTTCAATTTCCAGGAGTGTACTAACGCGAATTCTTGACAGACGAATGGAAAAGTTGTAGAAGCCGACCTCGGGGAAGATCAGTTTGGATTCCGTAGAAATGTTGGAACACGCGAGGCAATACTGACCTTACGACTTATCTTAGAAGAAAGATTAAGGAAAGGCAAACCTACGTTTCTAGCATTTGTAGACTTAGAGAAAGCTTTTGACAATGTTGACTGGAATACTCTCTTTCAAATTCTGAAGGTGGCAGGGGTAAAATGCAGGGAGCGAAAGGCTATTTACAATTTGTACAGAAAGCAGATGGCAGTTATAAGAGTCAAGGGACATGAAAGGGAAGCAGTGGTTGGGAAGGGAGTGAATCAGGGTTGTAGCCTCTCCCCGATGTTATTCAATCTGTATATTGAGCAAGCAGTAAAGGAAACAAAAGAAGAGTTCGGAGTAGGTATTAAAATCCATGGAGAAGAAATAAAAACTTTGAGGTTCGCTGATGACCTTGTAATTCTGTCAGAGACGGCAAAGGATTTGGAACAGCGGTTGAACGAAATGGACAGTGTCTTGAAAGGAGGGTATAAAATGAACATCAACAAAAGCAAAACGAGGATAATGGAATGTAGTCGAATTAAGTCGGGTGACGCTGATGGAATTAGATTAGGAAATGAGACACTTAAAGAAGTAAAGGAGTTTTGCTATTTGCGGAGCAAAATAACTGATGATGGCCGAAGTAGAGAAGATATAAAATGTAGACTGGCAACGGGAAGGAAAGCGTTTCTAAAGAAGAGAAATTTGTTAACATCGAGTATAGATTTAAGTGTCAGGAAGTCGTTTCTGAAAGTATTTGTATGGAGTGTAGCCATGTATGGAAGTGAAATATGGACTATAAATAGTTTAGACAAGAAGAGAATGGAAGCTTTCGAAATGTGGTGCTACAGAAGAATGCTGAAGATTAAATGGGTAGATCACATAACTAATGAGGAGGAATTGAATAGAATTGGGAAGAAGAGGAGTTTGTGGCACAACTTGATTACAAGAAGGTATCGGTTGGTAGGACATGTTCTGAGGCATCAAGGGATCACCAATTTAGTAATGGAGGGCAGCGTGGAGGGTAAAAATCGTAGCGGGAGACCAAGAGATGAATACACTAAGCCGATTCAGAAGGATGTAGGCTGCAGTAGGTACTGGGAGATGAAGAAGCTTGCACAGGATAGAGTAGCATGGAGAGCTGCATCAAACCACTCTCAGGACTGAAGACCACAACAACAACATGCGAGATGTACAATATTTCAAAGTAGGTAAAAGAAATAGCTCCCATGTCACTTCGATCCAACACGTGTTCTTGTCTACTTGCATTGCATAATTAAAAACTGTAAAACCGTTCTAGAAAGAGCGCCACATCCAAGAACGTGGTATCGCAGATACGTGATTCAGAAAACATGTCCTTTTTTATAAACACATATGCCCAACCAGAGAACTAAATCTTGAAGGAAACTATAATTAAATATACCTACCTTGAGGTAACAAAGTCATGGGATACCTCCTAGTACCGCGCCGGAACCTCGTTTGCCGGCATAGTGCTGCAACTCGAAGTGACATGGACTCAACAAGACGTTGGAAGTCCCGTGCAGAAATATTGAGCCATTCTAGCTCTATAGCCGTCCATAACTGTGAAAGTGTTGCCAGTTTTGTGCACGAAGTGACCTCTTGGGTATGTCCCATAAATGTTTGATAATATTGGGCGATGTGGATGGCCAAATTATTCGCTCGAATTATACAGAATGTACTTCAAACCAATGCGAACAGTTGCGGCCCGGTGACATGAAGCATTGTCATCCATAAAAATTCCAACTATCAATGTTCTGCAAGTAGCCAAACATAACTATTTCCAGTCAATGATCAGTTCAGTTGAACCAGAGAACCTGGTCCATTCCATGTAAGTACAGCCCACGCTATTACTGAGCCAGTTTCCACAGTGTCTTGATGACAATTTGGGTCCATGGCTTCGAAGAGGCTGCGCCAGACTCGAACCCTATGATCAGTTCTTACCAATTAATATCGGGACTCACCTGACCACGCTAAATTTTACCAGCCGTCTTGGGTCCAACCGATATGGTCACTGACCCAAGAGAGGTTCTGCAAGCGATGCTGTGCTGTTAACAAAGGCACTCGCGTCGGTTGACTGCTGTCGTCGCTCATTAACGCCAAATTTCGCTGCACAGTCCTAACGGATACGTTCGTCCTACGTCCCACATTGATTTGTGCGGTTATTTCACGCAGTATTGCTTGTCTGTTAGCACTGACGACTCTACGCTAACGGCGCTGCTCTCGGTTGTTAATTGAAGGTAGTCGGCTGCTGCGTTGTTCGTGGTGAGAGGAAATGCCTGAAACGTATTTTCCGCACACTCTTGATACTGTGGATCTTGGAATACTGAATTCCCTAACGAGTTCCGAAATGGAATGTCTCATGCTTCTAGCTCCAACTGCCATTCCGCATTCAAATTTTGTTAACTGTCGTCTCAACGCGCTAATATTCACAAATTTTAATGATGTTTCTTTCCCGAGTGAGATAATGTGATAAACCTTGCTTCGCACAATGCTCATAGTGTTCAGAATGTCTGTGTTTCCTATGTTTTCTGCTTTCGGTATCATCCAAGGGAATCCACCAAATCTTTCTGAAGAATAAACATACGAATAAAGTATAAGAATTAATACTATAATTGATATCAGAATTAAATATCAGAATATGAGAATTTAAAAAGAGCTGGCCGGTGTGGGCGAGCGGTTCTAGGCGCTTCAGTCTGGAACCGCCAGACAGCTACGGTCGCAGGTTCGAATCCTGCCTCGGGCATGGATGTGTGTGATGTCCTTAGGTTAGTTGGGTTTAAGTAGTTATAAGTTCTAGGGGACTGATGACCTCAGATGTTAAGTCCTATAGTGCTCAGAGCCATTTGAACCATTTGAACCATTTAAAAAGACAGTGACATCTCAACATAACATGCACACATATATTACAAAATAAATCTGTGACACTTATCGTGGAATCCAGTTGCAATTTTACAATTGAAAAATAACACTAGCGTAATAGCCTCCTACGGACATCGAAAGATTAATGAAAACAATGAACATAAAATAAAATAAAAACAATAACGGGGTTTAGGACATGGGGCGCAAAATTAATAAGTGGCGACGCTAACTACTGAGCCATCATTTTGCCTGAGAATATCGTACGGTAAAAGGGACAAAAATACCTCGAGACTTTGACCATAGATTTTTTCAGAAATGGTCGAGTATCTAATAACAGCCGAGACACGTGTTCGCTTATTTTGTCTACTCTTACACTGAGCGAAGTTCCTGGGAAATCGGATGACGGCACTTGCCGTGTTCTTCTCGTGAGCGACGTATGCCGACACTGCCCTCTGTATGCTGATGCGGAACTACGTAGCTTGTCTGTAATCCTGACGAAACAGTTGATACTCTCGTAGGCTCTGACTGTACTCCAGCAGAACTTGACCCTTCTTCCATGTGCGGCGGGATTTGAAGAGCCTGGCGTAGTGGTAACTGCAGTAGGCGTGTTTTGATCCATCTTCCTCACTGGCGCATGGTGATGCTGCTTCAAGATACGTTATCTTTGTGGTGGTCATTTACCGACGACACCGCATCATCCCCCCCCCCCAAAATCCCTCCTCCTCACCAAAAAAGAAATCCGCCCTGGCGTCAGGTATGGGAAAGGAACACGACGATGGGAAGGAGGACGGAATGGCGACGTCGTAGCGGGTGTAGGTGCCGAAACTGCAATCAACGCCGAGCACACACCTGTCCCCTCGTATTCACCCTGATCGTGGCCGGGAAAGCCGACCGATAACCTACCACATGGTGCGCGCCGGCACACAGAGGCGTAGATGGCGTTGATGCTGACGGTTGGCTGGAGACGGAGATGGCGACCCCTGAAGCGCCCGGCCGGATGACCGGACGTGACTGTTCCGCTGGCTGCGGCGCAGGCTTCCAGCACGGCCGTGAGGCTGAGGGCGTCTGCTGCTGCAGAGGCGACCGCGCTGCAGCAGGGAACGAGTACGATCGAGATGGAGGCTCCGGCAGGCCCTGGGCCTGAAAACAAAGAAGGGGCGGCGGAATCTCGAGAACTGGCAAGACGAAGTTGCTTCTGATGCCGATGATACAGCCCCATTGAAACCTGTATGGTGTAGGTGCAACGGACAACACCTCTGACACTACACCATGTTCCCATCTCCAAAGCTTGCCGTAGACGCGAAACCGGATGGGTTGCTGAGGCCAAAACTTGCATGTGGAGGAAGGGACTTGCAACCTCCGAGTTGGACGCAAGAAATGAAGCAGTCCTGTGACGACAGAATTGCAGTAGCTCCACTGGCGACATGCTATCTGGGCAAGGAGCGGTACGACGACAGAAACACCTTGAGGGCCTATTCCCGTGTGTAGGTGGCTCGCAAATTGTCCGTCTCTGTTTCTAATGCCCTAAAAATCCGTTCGGCCTCCCCGTCGGACTGTGGATGAAAGAGCGCTGTGAGGATATCGCTGATACCATCGTCTCTGCAAAACAGTTCAAATTCCTGTGACATTATCTGACACTGTGTCTTTTGACAAACCTACTATGCACAAAATGGAAGTCCGGGCCGACACCGTGCTGACTCATTTAGTGGAGATCGTGTGGACGACGAAGAGGAAACGTCTATAGGTGTCCACCACCAATAGCCGCCGCGGTGGCCGAGCGGTTCTAGGCGTTTCAGTCCGGAACCGCGCGACTGTTACGGTCGCAGGTTCGAATCCTGCCTCGGGCATGGATGTCTGTGATGTCCTTAGGTTAGTTAGGTTTGAGTAGTTCTAAGTTCTAGGAGACTGGTGACCTCAGATGTTAAGTCCCATAGTGCTCAGAGACATTTGAACCATTTTCCACCACTAATAACCAACATGTATTCCAGTAAGGACCGGCGAAATCGATCAGCAGCCTCTCCATGGTTAGCAGGACGCACCCAATCGAAGTAACATTGTTGGGGCACAGACTGGTGTTCCTTACCATACCACACTGCGGCGTCATTTCCTCGCGTTGTACGTCCATCCCCGGCCACGTACAAAGGTGTATAGCCTACTGTTCGGTCCTGACGATACCCCAACGTCCCTGGTGCAACAACCGAAGGACCTGTCACTGGAGAGACTGTGGTACCATCACCCACTTTCGGAAACCATGAGGAGGGCGCCCATCTACGCTGAGATGGCACGTTGGTGCACAAATAGCGGCGTACCACAGGGTGGCGAATCTCTTTAAGACTAGAGGCCGCCCCCCAGCGAATAAATTCTAGCGCCACACTCTACACCGGATCCGATGCCGCCTCCTGCACCACCCGCAGAGAGGTCAAGGCCAAGTCTTCTAAAATAACAATGTCTCTGACGAATCAAACGCGGTATCGGAGCCCACAGGAGCTGCGACAAGGGGTCTGCATTGGAACGCTTGGTAGTGGGACGATATGATGAGTCGTAAAGATGATTGGACAATAATAAGGTCCACCACTGCAACTACTTCGCTCTACAGGCTGGGAGAAACAGAGGACCCGAAGAGGGCCGTCAACCTCCAATGATTCGTAACCCGATCGAAACGGGGTCCATACAAGTATCATCGGATGTGCGTAAACCCGTTAACGACAGTCAACGTCCCTTTTTCCAATTAACGTAGTTGCGCTGGGCTTTGGTCAAAGTTTGGAGAAGGAGGAGGAGATTAGTGTCTAACGTCCCTTCGACAACGAGGTCATTAGAAACGGAGCACTAGCTCGGACTAGGAAAGGATGAGAAGGGAAATCGGTCGTGCTCTTTCAAAGAAACCATCCCGGAATTTGATTGAAGTGATTCAGGGAAATCACGGAAAACCTAAATCAGGATGGTTGGACGCGGTTTTGAACTGTCGTCCTTCCGAATGCGAGTCCAGTGTGCTAACCACTGTGCCACCTCGCTCGGTCAAAGTTTGGGATGCAAAAGCAATTGTCCTGTCAGTGGAGCCTACACAGTGACACAACACCGCTTCGATACCATAAAAAGAACCAATCACTGCGAGGATGACAAGCTTTGTGGGGTCGAAACGGACCAAACATCGGTAACTCAAAAATGCGTCTTTGAGCCGCTGAAAAGCGGTCTGACACTCGGCCAATCAAATAAAACGAACGCCTTTGCGGCGTAAACGATGCGAGGGAGCCAAGATCTAAGAGTCGTTTGGCATGAAGCGAATGTAGTACGTCAAATTTCGCATGATCGCTGGCAGTTCTGACACATTCGTTGTGGCAGACAAGTTGCGAATAGCAGCTAAATGCAATTGGGACGGATGAAAGACTGTGTACATTGGTCACATGCCCGAGATACTCAATTCCAGTATTGGAAAATGAGGACTTAGAACTGTTGCCACTTCAACCCTGCCTCTGACACTGCTTAAACAACGCCTCCAGGTTCTTTAAACGTTGTGCCGGCGTATGGCCAGAAACAACTGTGTCATCTAGGTAATTGGCGCATGAGGGAATTTGCGCCGAAGTTGCTGAAGGTACCGCTGCCAAATAGCCGGGGCCGGTGAGCCACCGAATGGTAAACGCTGGAACTGGAAAATATCCTTCCGTGCATTGATCAAAAAATTCTTTTTGAGTCCTCATCAATAGGTTGTTTGCTAGTATGCCTCCTGTAAGTCAATCTTCGAGAAGAAATGGTCTTGACCGTTCATGGTCATTAACTCTTCTGGGCGTGGTAGAGGAAAGGAATGTGTTACTGTATGTGGATTAATAGTCGCTTTAAAATCCGCACAAAGTCTCAACCTACCCAATCTCTTCGACAGAACCGTGTGGGGCGAAGCCCACTGGCTGGCACTCACCGGTCGCTGACGGACCACACTTTCCCAAAATTCTCCCAATAAACCGAAGTCGACCATTCGCCTTCCCTACCACAATCCTCACATGTTCGTTCCATTTCACATCGCTCTGCAACGGTAGTCCAGAACTGCCTGTCCAGCAGGACACTACCAATGTTGTATCCCTAAACATCCACATTAATTTACATTTTTCTACATTTAGAGCTAGCAGTCCCGTTCATAACACCAAACAGAAATTTAGTCTGAGTCATCTTATATCGTCCTACGTCTCTCACCTTCGACACCTTCCCGCAGACAACAGCAACATCAGCAAACAACCGCAGATTGCTACCCACCTTGCCCACCAGACCACTTATGTATACAGAAAATAATAATGCTCCTACCACATTTTCCTGGGGCACTCCTGACTTTACCCTTGTCTCTGATAAACACTCGCCCTCGAGGGGAACATACTGGGCTCAAAATAGCTCTGATCGCTATGGGACTTAACATCTGAGGTCATAAGCCCCCTAGAACTTAGAACTACTTAAACCTAACTAAGCTAAGGACGTCACACACATCCATGCCCGAAGCAGGATTCGAACCTGCGACCGTAGTGGTCGCGCGGTTCCAGACTGAAGCGTCTAGAACCACTCGGCCACACCGGCCGGCAACATACTGGGTTCTGTTACTTAAAAAGTCTTCGAGCCACTCATATCTGGGAATATATTCCTTATGCTCGTGCCTTCGTTAACACTCTGCTGTAGCCTACCGTATCAAATGTTTTTTCGAAATGAAAAAACATGGAATCTGCCTGTTGACCTTCATCCATACTTCGTAGTATATCATGTGAGAAAAGGACAAGCTGAGTTTCATACGAGCGATGCTTTGTAAAACCGTGCAGATCCTTGGACATTAGCTTTTCAGTCTCCAGAAAATTCATTACCTTCGAACTGAGAATATGTTCTAGAACTCTGCAGCAAACCGATGGCAAGGATACTGGTCAGTAATTTTGTGAGTCGTTCTTTTACCCTTCACCTGCGCTTTTTTCAAGTCTCTTGGCACTTTGAACTTGGCGAGGAATTTGCAATAAATACAAGCTGAGTAAGGAGCCAATACAGTAGTGCACTCTTTGTAAAGCCGAATTGGATTTCCACCCTGAACTGGCGGCGTACTTGTTTTCGGCTCTTTCACTTGTTTCTCTACGCTAACGATGCTTATTACTATGTCCTCGATACGGGCGTCCGTTCGATGGTCAAACGAAGGTGTGTATACGACTCTCCTGCGTGAATCATTTCTTAAACGTGAAATTTAAAACTTCCACTTTCGTTTTGTTATCTTCAACTGCCACACTAGACTGGTGAACGAGTGACCGGATCGAAGCCTTAGATCTGCATAGCGATTTTACACACGACCATAATTTTCTAGGGTTCTCGGCCATACCATTTCCAATGGCATGATGGTGGTAGTTGTTTGCTTCGCGTATAGATCTTTTCACAGACGCACGCATCTCTACTAACCTTTGCGTGTCGTCATTTTCGCGTTGTCTTTTGAACCGCGCGTGCAGCCGCCTTTGCATCCTGTGCATTTTCCGAATTTCGTTGCTAAACCACGGTGGTTTTTTTCCGCATGAATAAAAAAATCACAATGTATGTACTTGAAGTATCTTATTTATGAGGTTTTATTGAAACCTTACTGAGACATTTCTCAAAACAACAAAATTGTCCGTTACCAATGTTTCCGGCAGTGGTGTTCATATGTTACAGTTCTTACCGCGCACCGTTCGCAATTGGAATAGGAAAGGAGATGAAACCTGACTGTTCATAAAAGAAACTGTCATGCTTTCGGGCGCCAATATAAAATGACTTTTATCTTAATAATATGGATATTTATATATGTGTTTGGAGAGAGAGAAAGATGGATTTTTGATTGAGATTTTTTACTTTAAGTCGTAACTGGTACCCGAATTTTGGTTGCTGCCTCCTTGAATGATCATCATCTGCACCAGTTGGTGACGTATTATAATTTGGAGGAAGTTATTGTTCTTTAAGGTTTAAAATACGACTCTCTTAGTTACTTGGCCATATTGCGGATAGCTTTGAGCCCAAGTTTTCGCAGCTTTTCATACCCAAGGGACCACTGTTGTAAGTAAATCAGATCAAACAGCAATCTGCCTTTCGTGAGAAAAGGAGATTGCTTGGAACGTAAACTTCCTTCAAACTACACGTCCTGTTACACCAAAATTGGTCAGTGGAGTTCAGCAACATACTATTGTACAAGAACATAATCCAATTACTGTAATTAAGAAATTATGAGAGGTTTTTACTTATTGAATGAAAACTGTAGAGAATGCATTTCTTTTCCCGTATTTTAGTGAACGACAATGAAGTTCACCTCCTTTTCGAAAAACAAGACATTTCCATTCTTCATTCCAGAAAATTTGTTTACATAAATGTTTGGCAACTTTTACACCTCGTTTATTCGGTTTTATCACTAAAATATCACTTTTCATTAAATGTAACAATGCGTTCTGAGCGACGGCCTAGCAACACGTCCTCTTTCCACAAGATACAGATTAACAGTCCTCTTTCTTTAATAAATCAATTTTTTTAGGGTCCATACTCAAAGTTTCACACTACTATCGTTGCGGGGATTGCGCGCTAAAGAGTTTCTTTCTGTCCAGCTGCGCTTCACTTCACTTCAAGTACTTTTTGAATCACATTTATATTTACGGTATTTACATACATTACTGAGCTTCTCAGAATAAAATCAGGCACAAATTAGTTTAAAAAAAAAGCAGTGAGGCACACACAACATTACAGAGGGAAATGAAACAAGTATGTGATGTACCTCCGTTACACACTGTAAAGAAGCTCGATGTATAATGATATAGATGTGAAATTTCTGACTGTTCAACCTAATCTTACGACCTTCGTTAAGTTATTTCTAACGACAGCAGGAAGTTGACTCAAGTGTGACGATTAATGTTACTGTCACCAAATGTAGCATAATTAACCGTAATCACGTGGTGAACCAAACGCCCCGGTGCACTTTGATGCCGATAGCGGAAGTATCTTCAGCGACTTCGTAGTGAGCTGACGACAACGGACTTCACAAGGTCGGCGGCGCTAAAGTAACCCTGTCAGAAGCAGACATTTTCCCTGATAGGAAACTGTTCGGTGTAAGTATAGCAACAGAGGATGATGCTAAAATTATTATACACATTCTTGTAAGACGCCTCTTTGCAAAAGGCAAGAAACTTCTCAAAAATGGTTCAAATGGCTCTGAGCGCTATGGGACTTAACATCTGAGGTCATGAGTCCCCTAGGACTTAGAACTATTTAAACATAACTAACCTAAGGACATCACACACATCCATGCCCGAGGCAGGATTCGAACCTGCAACCGTAGCGGTGCCTGATAAAGATTGGTATCATTGGCCAAAAATTAACAAAACGCTCTTGTAACTTCATGCAATCAATTTATACATTTCACTCAAAAGATGTCACAGCACGGTTTATAGATTTTTAGAGCTGCCCAGTCGAATGAAGATGTAGCGATTGCATAAAAGAACAGTATTCCACTTTTTCCTTCGAAAATTTCTGCACTGTTTTCCACTCAGACAAGGTACGCAGCACCATCATATCGCTCACTGGCGGTGCTTTTGTCTAAAGGTGTATACGTTCTTCAACACTGCCATATACAAATAATTAGTAGAAGTATATGAACATTGCAACACTATCACAAACGTAAATCCAATTCGGATTAAACTCTTATAAATCTCTCCAGATTGAGAACTAAGCCCGATAAACGATCTGTCACTTCCATAAGCAATTACCCACCCGGAGACAAAGTCAGTTACCACGTCGCAGATAAGGCTGTGGTAGTCTTTATGCAGACTGATGGCAGCCCTCTTCCGACTGCCGTTAACGAGACCTCTGGCACACGTAGCTGATGTGCTCTAATCGAGAACTGGTTGGAACAGACCCCAGGCTACTGATCATAATTTGCTTGTTGTCAAGGAATCCCCAGCATTGGTTATGCTCATAATGAAACCTGCCGAAATCCCAATGAAATTTCCCGATGAACTCCACTGATGAACTGCGATTCGCTGGGTCCTGAATTATAAGGACCTGTGAGATACTATACTGAATCTGCGTGACTGGCTGGTGAAGTGATGATGTGCGACGTGCTCTTTGGCACACAAGCGAGGTGATGCAATCATTTTCACGATTTGTGGACGTGACGAGGCATGGCGAAACAGTACGGTCGCCCCTGGCGGCATCTGGGGACAACTGCCCAACCCTTGCCGCTCTTTGACGCCGCCTTGATGTAGGCACGCTAACATGCCACTACGTCAGAAGGGTGGACTACCTGGTAGGGGTAGTGACATGGGATACAATAGTAGGAAAGTACTGTCGTCGGATACAGATTTGGATAAAATTTTCCACTTTCTAGGAGTATCAACTCTCTGTAAATGAGAATAAATGTAAAGTAAGAAAGAAACCAACGGTGTCCAGCTATAATACTAGTTGTGAACATCTGATGCACACCGCAAAGCTTAAATATTAAGGTGAAATACTAAGAAGGAATATGTCGATATGCATTCAATATGCTAGTTTGTTCAAAAATGAGAGTATTATTCCAGGTTTTAGACCCCCTTATCAAGTAGGAGTGACAGCAGACATCAAGCGAATCCTCGTACGCGCTACTACGGTTTAATAGGTACGCATACTGTCTGCTGCTCTGCAGAATTGCCGTGCGGAGTGGCCGGACGTTTAGAGGCGTCATGTCACTGATTGCGGGGACCCTCCCACCGGAGGTTCGAGTCCTCCGTCGGAAATGGGTGTGTGTGTTGTTCTTAGCATACGTTATATTAAGTGTCTAAGTCTAGGAACCGATGACCTCAGCAGTTTGGTCCCTAAGGAATCACACACATTTGAACATTTTCTGAAGAATTGTTGTTTCATAGGAGCGTAAGTACATTAAATCATCACGCATGTCAGTGCACTGATACTTCCGCAGTATTAACGGTCAAATTTGTTACTGTGGCGACGGTGTCGCAAGCTGCTAGATAAATAGTTTGTTAATGCTAGTAATGCACATACTACAGCTGAAACTTATTTTTTGTCACACACGTTTCGTCTTATTTCATTAATACATCGTAAACGGTGGGGCATTTCCGTCTTTTTTTATTTCTTGCTTACAACCAGTAGCTGATTCCGGCATGTGTGTTTCGCAAGAATTTTTACATCTGGCTCTGATAAACCGGTGGTTAAAGCAGAGCTCGTGAGAAATGTGCACCTAGGCAACACATTCCTTTGCAAGCGAGCAACTGAAGAAGGAACTCTTCTTCTGACAAGTTTTAAGTCAATAAGATGCGACGTGTATAGTGAGAAAAAAACACATTTTTGTAGTTTCAGACGCAGTTGTTACTACAAAAAAAGTATTAATATGAGTATGCACTATGCACTGCCATTATTGCGTATACCAAATGACACTGAATAACGAAACACGATACAGCAAGGCTAACAAAGTAGTTTACTAGTAGATCAATACTTTTCAGACGGCCAGTACCACCGGCCCACATCACGCCTCATTCCTCTCAGGGATTTTTCTGCTCTTCCTGCTGTACTCGTAGCGTACACAAAACTGTTACAGAGATGGTGAGGGATCGTAAAAGGGAATCACTGGAAGAAAGGAAGACTTGAAGGCGGCTGTGTGACCATTCCGCTGCCTTTGTAATATATCGTGCGTGGGGTTCTTGAGAATATGAGGCGAGGGAGCGTATCCTTGCGAATAGACAGTCGTTTCTCTCTCTCTCTCTCTCTCTCTCTCTCTCTCTCTCTCTCTCTCTCTCTCTGTGTGTGTGTGTGTGTGTGTGTGTGTGTGTGTGTGTGTGTGTGTGTGTGTGTGTAAATAGAACAGGGCGAAAATCGCCGACATTGGTATGAAGTACCCTCCGCCACCCACTGCGCTGTGGCTTGCAGAATGTATACGTATATGTAGACGTTTGTAAAGGAGTGCTTGTTGGCTCCGGCTATGAAGCACGTTCGCCATCGTAAACTGGACACATCCCCGGTTAGAATACCATTTGTTGAGATCCGTGGTGTACAGAATGGTAATCTCGCATGCCACTCTCAATCGAAAAGAAGCATTAACAGCTGATAAGCGTGACTGAGATGCATTAAGAATGCTGTAGTGTATGCGGTCAGCAATGTTTAAACTGTGTGTTGCGTTCTATTTTGACTGTACGTGATGCACTGCAGCAGCGTACCACATTGAGCTGATAACTCTTAACCATCGCAGTAGGTTTTCTAGCAATGGAAAGAAAGCAGTTATGTGCCGAATTTGAAGCTGTTTATGTATTGCCGAGATTTCCTCATTTCAAGTATCCATTTTTAAAAACTGCATCGGTCATACGTTGGTTTTTATGTGACAGACTGCACTTTAGAAGCGGTAAGTCTCTACTGATGTCCTGTGTGTGTCCGTGTGTGAGCAAGGGCGACCTGGGGATATGGAGTATTTTTAATATTTTCGAAGGCGAATGGTGACATGTAAATAGCCATAAAAAAGTTTCAGGTCTGACTCTGTCAAATACATGCGTAATACCGATTTCTAAATCATTTTCTTGAAAGAAATCCACCTGACTACACTACATTTTTTTCTTTTCCCTGAGAATTAAGCGGTTCTAGGCGCTTCAGTCAGGAACCGCGCGACCGCTACGGTCGCAGGTCTGGGCATGGGGCATGGATGTGTGTGATGTCCTTAGGTTAGTTAGGTTTAAGTAGTTCTAAGTTCTAGGGGACTGATGACCTGAGATGTTAAGTCCCATAGTGCTCAGAGCCATTTGAACCATTTTTTTTAAATTAAGGGGGGGGGGGGGGCGAGTGAAGCGGCGCCCCCTTGCCCCCTTGTATGGGCGCCCCTGTGTGTGTGTGTGTATGTGTGTGTGTGTGTGTGTGTGTGTGTGTGTGTGTGTGTGTGTGTCAAAACCAGACTACGTAAATGAAGTTACTTCATGTATAGTATCCGCGAAGCTAAAGGCAAAACAGACCACTTGCATTCAAATGCAGTGGACAATGAAGACACTCTTAAAGCGAGACGGGCAGTAGTAGTGTTACCGACAAGAAACTTCTGATGTACTGCTTTGAATCTTTCCAGAAATGAAATGAAATGATTGTGTGGCATTGATGGCCGAGAGGCCGCACCCGGGGAAATTCGGCCGCCGCGGGCAAGTCTTATTCCACGTGACGGCACATAGGGCGACTTACGCGTCGGTAATGATGAACGATGATGATGATGATGATGACGATGACAGCACAACACCCAGTCCACGAGCTGAGAAAATCTCCAACCCGGCCGGGAATCGAATCCGGGCCCGCTGCGTGGTAGGCAAGCACATTACCACTCGGCTAAGCAGGCGCACCATCTTTTCATAATGGGATGGGTACCGAATTTCGGATTGTGAATAGCTGAGTAGGTGACGGTTTAATTAATGAGCAGTTTTTGAAGTTCAGAACTCAATGAACTTGTCGGCTTGAAAGCTGTTGTGTTTTAACTTTTAAGAACATACATGCTTTCATGATTACTGCTCGTCGCGACATCGAAATGTGCATCATACATATAAAAAGTTTAGTCCGCGTTCTGTATCAGAGTCGTGGAGCGTATGTGCAGTACTCGTTACAAAACAAATATTTGATCATGCAAGACGAGCCAGTGCAATGCTCGTTTTTTCTCTGGATTCTCAATATAACTGATCGTTGAGTTTGACCACTGTGCCCAACGGTAGTGGCGTCACTGTGAGAACAACAAGCTTAGGTGTGTACCAGATTATATTCGTTTTTAGTGGTTGGCGTAACCATGGAAAAGTTGTAGGACATTGTGATGGATCGTGGAATCTGAGCAAAGGGTGATGTTAAAAGATGTGTATTCGCCCTGGTGACTGACACAAATCACAATAAAAATTAACAGAGAACAAAGTCCTCTAATTCTCAGATCAAATTATAAAATGGAGCTAACACTGTTTTGTGGGGAGGCCACAAATTGTAGAAGACTGTATGGAGAAAAGCTGATGCTCACAGTTCGCGAAATTAAAGTCAACGATACAACAAGATGCCACAGAATACAACCAAACCAAGCAACACAAGTTGCATGGCAAAAGTAAACATGTATCGAGGTGCTCAGAGTATGGATCATTCTGCTTCAACTGCGACGCTTACGTTTCCCCAGAATCAGCAAAACTTGCCTGCGTCAGTCCAAACAGTATCCTAGTGACCCTTACAGCAAGCGGCGATCGAATGACCACAGCATGTTGGCCAGGAGCAGAATAACCTAGAATCTCAGTTCTCGGCCCTCAACAGCCTAACTTTTGAAAATACTATGACGAGGGGACGAATGAATGCTGTTGCCAATGTGACATACGAGAATATCGCTTATTTCATGAAAAACAGGGAACGCTGCAGATACTGCTCGCTCTTGGCGCACAAAAAGTATCTCCATAAATAAGAGGTCGATACTGGGTTGTGTGACCCATCTATGAACGGCTTCTTCGCACCAAGCTCAGTGGCTAAAAGAGCCAATCTGACTAGACACAATAAATTTTGGAACAAAAGCAGCTGACTTTCCCACAACAATCGGGCGGCATTTTCTGTGTCTGGTCCTATGATGTTCAAACAGAATACTCGAAAATGCCGCACTCATTTAATCTCTCAAGATGGTAGTGACGGCACGGCACCTTCCACTCGGGGGAAGAAGAGGCACGGGGGTCCGCCGAAAAAAGCAGAAAGCGGGCCACAGACTTACTTCTGCGAAAACTGCCCAGCTTCCCAGGACCTTAATCCTTTCTAATGAGATTCACTGACTGCCTCCTGCTAACAAATGGTTCAAATGGCTCTGAGCACTATGGGACTCAACTGCTGTGGTCATAAGTCCCCTAGAACTTAGAACTACTTAAACCTAACTAACCTAAGGACATCACACACATCCATGCCCGAGGCAGGATTCGAACCTGCGACCGTAGCGTCCTGCTAACAAAGAGGACCCACGGACCACAATGGGAGAACACCTTCACAACGAGAAAAATGAATCAATATCACGTAGCGGTATTTGACGGGAGTGGCCCACCATATTTAGTCTCATGTAAAGAATGGAATGTACGAAAAATACTTAGCCATTGCTTCAGACCCAAATTTTGTTACCCATTTCCACGCATGTTCCTGAGTGAGGCCGGAATTCTGTAGTAGTATTATGAAGTACAATATCAAATGATTACTTCAAAGAAAGTAAAGTGAAATATTTTTTCTTGGAAATATTTTATATCTGTCTTTTCCCTACACCAACGCAAATTAAGCGGATCACGATACCACCTTTTATTTGCGTTTATTCTGTTGATTTTAATATGTACTGGTGATGAGCTAGTCTCACTTCAAAGCTACTCGTGCCTTTTCAGCACTCAACGCAATAAAATGATTAGCATCCCAGGAAGTATCAGTACGTTTTTTGCTGTATCGTAATTATATAGTCAGATTTACTACACTGCTAACGCATTTTCAACTAGTGAGTGTTTCAGAATAGCACACCAGCAACTTTCTCCTTTAATCTACACATTTGAATTAAGTGTGGAATTCGAAGAAGTAATTTACAAAATGAAAAGGAGGTTAGAGAATTTTAGTAATTAAAGCACTGATAGATATTTGTGCAGTTATAGAGCATAGTAACGATTGGAATGTAGGCTCTACCCACCGCAGGTAACATGTTATTTAACTTACATTGATAACGTATACGAGTGTGGTGATAATGATATTGATAATAAGAAACAGATGTTGTTATGTTTGGTTTGGTTATTGAATACCATTTTAAGTAAGTGTTAAAATTTGGTTTTTGGTGTTTCCGTCAGCCATTGTGCTAGAAGAAACGTTTACGTTTATCGTAAAGACAATACTGACTGTTAACTAAGGGAAAAGCAATCATCAATCTGAAGGTTGGCCTGCCTTACTGGAGGTGTCCGCCCCCTGGTAGCTGAGTGGTCAGCGCGCCGGAATGTCATACCTAACGGCCCGGGTTCGGTTCTCGGCCGGGTCGGAGATTTTCTCCGCTCAGGGACTGGGTGTTGTGTTGTCCTAATCGTCATCATTTGATCCCCATTGACACGCAAGTCGCCGAAGTGGCGTCAACTTGAGATACTTGCACCATGCGAACGGTCTACCCGACGGGAGGCCCTAGCCACACGGCTTTTACATAATTTTACTGGAGGTGATAAGCTGTTGCCTTCTGCTGATCAGGAAACCAGTTAAGCTTATCAACTAGAAAAGACTACAATGCTTGTAGGACATCCACTACTGAGCAGTTTTTCAACTATATGAAACAATGTCATAAGTGAAATTCACATTAGCACCAGAAAGAAGCACTGAACTCGAACAATGATAACACTCCTCGCCCTTACCTGCACTGAACTTATTTCTTGTCCACACATTCTACAATTTTTGGTGTTTCTGGAAAGTCGCATAGTCACTCTCCTCAAGGGATCTTGCGTGCTGGCAGTTAGAGATTCGCAGTCCTTTCAATTACGGGAAAACTTACGTATGTGCTTGAAAATAGGGTTCAGCATAATTACAGAGTTTCTAATTATTGGTGTCATTCCAAATATTTCATTTTATAATACCTGTTTAGCCTGAAACTAACTCTATTCGAACCTAAGTCTTCATTTATGTGCTTTTGTAATTTATTAGGAATGATACCATCTTTGCTTATAAGAACTGCTGAGGATTATTCCAGTTTCCACTTTCGGCTCGAAAGTCACAGTCGCGCAGCTGGTGTAACCACAAGCAGCGGCAGCAAACACAGCTTCCTCTTATAATCAAATGGCTCTGAGCACTATGGGACTTAACTGCTGTGGTCATCAGTCCCCTAGAACTTAGAACTACTTAAACCTAACTAACCTAAGGACCTCACACACATCCATGCCCGAGGCAGGATTCGAACCTGCGACCGTAGCGGTCGCGCGGTTCCAGACTGTAGCGCCTAGAACCGCTCGGCCATTCCGGCCGGCCTTCTTATAATCAGTGGTTGCGAGTATGGCGGGCTGGCACCTCAACCATGACCCAACACTTGACTACTCTCTTGTCTTATCCCTTATAAAAAAAGTCTGTGTAGAGTACCATTACCTATTATAGTATGTACGTTCCTTGTAACAAAGTAAACTTGTCTCGTGTTTATACACTTAAACCGCGGTTGCACTCAACGAAACAGCAACGATGATTGTCTTCTATAGTGTAAATTTTGCGAGGCGTAACTTTTAACTAAGTACCGATTTGAAACAAAAACAAAACAAGTAGACTTCTCTCAGAAATTTCATTATCACACTTCTTTTTTCACGAAAGCCTGAACTTTAATCTACCTTTCTACATAATTGCCATCGATATTAAGGCACTTATCGGATCGTACAAGCAGTTAAAATACCATACTCGTAGAAATCTGACGCCTGATTAGGCAACAATTCCATAAAACACAAAAAACTAATAACGCCGAAATCGTCAAGCATCTCTTCTCCCTCATCTTTTCATCACCTTTCTGCACCAAATCGTCGATAATGACTGAAGGTCATCATGCACATACGCAAGGCCATCTTCAAAAACTCTCACAAATTTCCATACCATCCCATTGCCCATAACGCTTTTTCCACGCACTTCAGTGCTGTGACGATGAATCTCAGCCGCTTTCACACCTTCAGCACTAATAAAACGAATCACACCGCGTATTTCAAAATAGTATTCTCAATCGGAGGAGGCATTTGAAACACTCGCAGAAACACGTAAACAAGCCGAATACTGGTGTTAATTATGTACAAAAGTAGATTAAAGTACAGTTTTGTTTTATTTTTATTTCAAAACCGTACTTAAAAAATACGCCTTGTACATTAGCGTTCAGAAATATAAATTACATTTTGTCTCTCGGTTAACTGTCGACACCACGTCAGTTTAGGAACACGTTTCGAAGAATGTATGTTTCGCAGCACATCATTGTCTGGGTATCAAACATTGACGGTGGAAACATCGGAAAAGAAGAGAATCGAAGAGCTTGGGATGTGGTGCGACGGAAGGATGTTGAAAACAAGGTGAACTGAAAAGGGATGTGGAACTTATCGGCAAAACCGCCGGAGAAAGGAACATATGGAAAACACTGACAAGAAGAAAGGACAGGATGATAGAGCATGTGTTAGAATGTCATGGAATAACTTCCAATGTACTAGAGCGAGCTGCAGAGGTAAAGACTGCAAGTAAGACAGAGACTGGAATACATCCAATAAATATTTGAGAACGTAGAGTGAAAAAACGCAAGAAGGACCCTGATATGAAAAATTTCGTAAAGGAGAGACGCGTCAAGGAGGATTGAACAAATTAAAAAAAGTCAATATCATTATACTTATATGAGTGTCATAGGAGGATGAATTCATGTTCGGGTAATTCAACTGCAAATCTTTGACTCAGGTCCGTTAACGAGAAGAGTCTAGACGTCTCCATTTTTGCTTGATAATATCTAATGAATATTATCGCACAAGTTTCTTCCGCTGCTGTCTACACGCTGTTGTCAGTCAGGAAGTAATTATTTGTGATTCTCGATACCTTACGCTTATCGACGTTCATCCAATCAAAATTGTTTACTACATCCATTGTGTCAAAAAGTACCTGAAAAATGTCTAATACGCTAATTTTGCGAGAACTGACATCTCCTGGCAATTGGAATTTTTATTTTCTCAAAAATGTTGTTAGCAGTTTTTCAGCTCACTTCGTTTTTGCTGAATGGAAGTTATCTGTTTCCAAACACGCTTATTTCCTTTATTACTTACTTTCCCAGCAAGAGACTTTCACTCTAGTTTCGTTAAAACACAAATCGTTAAGTGAAATTCCTACACTCTTTTAGAGCAGACAAAGAAGCTGTAGAAAACGATTTGCCCAATAAGCTCACGGGTAGTGACAACAGATAAAACACAGCCAAAGCGTGACAGCATGCGCTGACGTTATTTCAGACATCACGACACTGAGCGCAGATGCAGGAAGAACTTCACGATGGCGTAACGCCCTCTGGCGACAAAGGCACTCTCGCAAGCGCAGGGCGTGGACGAAACCCGCACGAAGAAGCTATGACGCCCGGAACCACATTTTCCAGATCCAGGCGCACGTGGACTGGGGCAAAAAGGTAATCAAGAGCAGGTATCCTGTGAACACCCAATTTTTTTAAGCTGAGGAACGTAATGACGTCATTTCACATATAAAGATTTTGAAAACCAAAGCAAGACAGTAGAATTAACATAAAAACCCTTTCTTGTGACCTGTAGTTTCATTACCACTTCAAATCTCACCGTGAAAAGTTATCATGTCTACTTGCCTACCTTAACATTTTAATTTTCGTCATCTTTTCCTAAATATATTTTAGTGGCTCTAACAGTGAACGTTGAAAATTCGTAATAATAATTATAATATCACTGCCATCATTATTGTTCTTGCTCAGACCTCTCACGCTCAGTAAGAATATTTTAGCAAATTTTCTTGGCGACCTATTAAAACTCCATCAAAACTACTTGTCATTCCAGTTGGCCTTTCAGCCTGCTTTGCTGAAAACGTCTCGATGCAGATGCTCTAAGCAGTGGAAGAAAGTTCATATGGCCCTACTCTCCATTGTTGCACAATTTATTCAAGTTGGCGGATCCAAGTTGGCGGCGATAGATATGACAATATCACAATGACGTCATGGCGGGAAGTTCAAATTTTGGCGGAAAAAACAGGCCAATTGGGCTACCTCCACTAACCTAACACCCTCCCCTGCCCACCCCCTGAAAATGGTGGGAAGTTAAAAATTACATCAGAACAATGCAACACACTGCAGCTACCTCTACTTTTCTGAGGAAATGGCGAGATAAAATGGCACTTGGGCTACCTGCACTAACATAAATCATCCGACCGCCACCTCTTCCTAAGAATTCGTGGAAAAGGACTCAGCCTGTGCAGGATAGGATGGACATAAGTCTTTATTTAAACAGTCTTTATTTAAACAATTTCGGGCAATAGCTCCATCCAGTGTGTTCACCATGGGGTCTGGAGTCCAGCTGACCTAGTACACAGTACCTCCACCAGAGGGCGCCATCATCCCTCCCATGACGTAATCCAAGATGGCGGTCTGGAGGGGAAAATGGTGGGAAAAGGACTCAGCCTGTTCTGGGCTGCTGGAGAGAGGAAGGAGTGTACTTTCTTTATTTTGGAGCGATTTATTTAGGGACGCATTTGATATAGTATATTTATTACAGTGCTGTGACATGCTTGGGATCAAACTACACAGCACACAGACATGTAAACTACTCGTAAATAATGCAAAAATGGTTCAAATGGCTCTGAGCACTATGGGACTCAACTGCTGAGGTCATTAGTCCCCTAGAACTTAGAACTAGTTAAACCTAACTAACCTAAGGACATCACAAACATCCATGCCCGAGGCAGGATTCGAACCTGCGACCGTAGCGGTCTTACGGTTCCAGACTGCAGCGCCTTTAACCGCACGGCCACTTCGGCCGGCTGGAAATAATGCAATACACTGATGTACAGACATGCAAACAACTCGTAAATTACCGAAATAATGCAGTACACAGCATACAGACCTACAAACTACTCGTAAATCACCGAAATAATGCAGTACACTCATGTACAGACAAGCTAACAACTCGTAAATTACCGAAATAATGCAATCAACTCGTAAATAGTCAAAAAATTATGCATGTGTAACATTATGCAAACATGCTCACAATGCTTAAAAAGCCGAAAATAATGCAGTGCACAAATACTCATGGCACGTAAAAAGCGCTGTCGAACTATCGTCATTCACAACGTATGACTGGCTCCAATGCGCACACACGTCGACGTTGCCACGAGCCACCGTCACTGCCAACGGCAGCCAGCAGCTGAACGTCACATCTACTGTTAAGAGTTCTTCGAGTGTTATACTGACGTCACAGAACTCCAATGCGTGTGCGCACCACCCGCCGTCCCCTGTCCACTAGATCGCACTCACTGCGAGGAGTCAGGATGCGCTAGTGGCCCCTGTGAAGTGACGATGCAGCCATCAGCTGCCAAGTCACACATAAGTGTCTGTTCGGGTCCCACAAGGATGAGGCTGTGGCATCCCTTTCATACTTGTCACCATACAATTTTCCCCTGACTAAAAATTCATTGTGAGCCCTTGAGTAACTAGAAACTTGTCCCGTCTGTGAATACCTTTATGTAAAAACTCGAAAAAAATAGAGGAAATTTATATTTCCACTCGCGATTACCAATGTCGGTGATATAACAGATTCCAAATCATGCTTATAATTTAGAAAGTCAACTAAGGTGTTTCTCATGTCTAGAGAGCCAGCAAATGTGTCTTTCACCTGCTAGATGCACACACCACAATCGATGTTCCCTCAACTAAATAAAGATGCGAAATGTGCAGAAGCAGTCAGCTGGACAATTTGCATGGGAGGGAATAATGAACCAGCGCTAGCACACATCCATATTGAATCTTCTCTAATTCCCACGCGATTACGAAAGCTGCCCAACACATACTAAATATTAGTTCGCTATTCGGCCGTCTAGAGGACGACACGATTAAGTCGTCTACATTCCTGCACTCCAACAGGCCTCTCCATTGGGACACCTCCTACCGTTAGCCAGAAACGTGAATCATTCCCGCCACAGGTCACCAGAGCTGCATGCCAAGCACACATAGACAGAATCATCCTAGAAAACTGGCCACATATATGTTTAATCACAGGTCTCAATTGGATGACATTTGACAATGAGCGAAGTATTGGAAATACACCCTCCTGATGGCAGTGGGTCTGGAAATAGAAATATCTGTACCATTCTTATGCCTTGACATACTCTTCCCTTTGCTGTCACAGTATTCCAAGTCAAATCCAGACTCTCCTTACGACTGGACATAGTCACTTCCTTTTGCACATGTCCGAACACATACATACTTTATAAGCCAGATTTTCATGGCGAACCTATCATGCATCCCCTACTACTAATATAATACTTCGCCAATAAATGATTGCTGACGATACAAAATAATACTGAGAGAAAATGAGCGATGGATGGACATACCTCATACGTTTTTCTTGTGAGCGGTACCATTGTCTTAGAAAGAGAGACGTAATCGCCTTACAAACCGCCAGATGTTAAAGAACACGACCATATTACTGTCACAAGCGGTCTTGGGTCTACAGGTGCACATAAGTATCCACGTTAAAAGCTATACTGGCTTTATTAATCGAGGTATGGCATTACCTACGAATGATGATGTTTTTCCAGACAAATACTGTGACACTGAATGTAGACGGTGATCGCCAGAGTGTATATTATCAGGCTAAGTGTGCAGTTACAAGTCGCCTACGGTGCAACCTCATAATAAAATTACCGAATTTAGAAAGTGATTCCGCTAAGGAACGTGGTATGAAACTAGTATTTGCAACTCCCTCATGCTACCACTAGATATTTCTCCAGTGTCCGTAATGCATTCTGTCTCGATGCCATATCAGAGATTCTGCGATATATCCACTGAGTTATAGGTGAAGGTTGATTGAGAAGGATAACAAACAGTAGTAGATGGTGTGCTGATTGAGGTCGTAAGAAATGTTTACTAGCTTTTCAGATCTCGAGTGTTACGCTATCCACTAGAAATGCTATCTGGGATTTTGAATGAAGTCTTTCCATTCAACTACATGCCTGCCATGGGTCCTATGGAGAAGTCCTTTAATGATGACAGCCACATGTGAATCATATGTCTGGCACTCTCATATCTCAAAACAAGTCACCTTTCTCGAACCTATCTGCTACAGTAAAATTTCAGATAGTCCCCATGCATCTTGCAACTGCTGCCATTTCTGCAGCTTTACACATGTGATCACTCCAATTTAAGTCGGAGATGAGCAGAAGTCAGAGAGAGCTATGTCCACCACCTTCTGCAACCCGTGTAGAAACAGAGTGACCTGAGTTTGTGCGACAGGACTGTATTTTGACCATTTGGTGGAAACTGACACAAGCTGTCATAGCTCAGCCTACAGTGTACGATGTGTAAGGTCAGCGCCACATGAAGCCTGCTCCTGCAACACAGGGTAGTTTAAAATTCAGTATGGGAACTGGGAGAAGGATAGTGCTACTGCATTGTCATGTGCTCCCAAACTTCATACAGATACTGCAGTTTGAAGCAGATCATCGTCCCTCAGGACCCATTCATATCTATCACCCCAACATGCTATCATCGTTATTCTGTACCATCCAACAGAGAAAAATTAATAACTATAAAAGCTACACTAACTTCATCCAATAGAGAACTCCACAAGATTTTTACTGCTTGTCTCTCCTCCCATATATCGAAAATAAATACCGTCTGTGAGCCGGCATCGAGCACATGTAACGATCCTACTAAGTATATAGGTATTGATCCATTGCACAGTCCAGTGTAAAGTTGCTTCGCCTGTACTGAAGGAGGATGACCGTATCCCACAAACTATACAATAAGTCACAAGAGACGCTCCCTATGACCCTGTCTCGTAGTCTGAAACATTGCTTTTTCTGCTGTAACACGCTTTGTACAGTGCCATACATTTTGTTTTTCCGCCACTACTTGGAGGCCCATGTCAGGTTCTAAACTAACATTAACATGTTCTGATCCATTGCTTCTCACAGAAAAATAGACATTGCGCGGTGTAGCCGCGCAGGATTAGCCAAGCGGTCCAAGGCGCTGCAGTCGGACTGTGCGGCTGGTCCCGGCGGAGGTTCGAGTCCTCCCTCGGGGATGTGTGTGTGTTTGTCCTTAGGATAATTTAGGTTAAGTAGTGTGTACGCTTAGGGACTGATTACCTTAGCAGTTTAGTCCCATAAGATTTCACACACATTTGAAATTTTTTTTGTACGGTGTGGACCACGTTGTTACTGGTGCTGCTACAACACACCACACACACTGCGTGATTTTAAATAAAAGACAGTTACAACATAAGGGAGTTAGAAGTGTTTGGCAGTGTTGTGGAGCGTTTACAAACTGCTGTCCGAAGGTGATTGACGACCTCTACATTTAAACTCATCTGTCACAGTGACGGAATAGGATTCCTGATGTTGCAATCACGCACATGATCACAGTTTCGGTGTTAGCCACAACCCAGAACTTGTTGCCCCTCCACCAAAACACTTTCTCCATCTCAAACAAGCAGTGTCAGTCAATCATTATGTGGTAACCAACAGCGTAACAGTGGACGGATGAGGTGGAAAAGACACTGCCGATGTACTGTAATAATAATAATAAGCATCACAGTTCATAGCACAAACAATTTTAGCAATTTTACGGTAATTTCAACACCGACCAATGATGCGACAGCATGTTTCCCAATTTCCGTATAATCTCTAAACCATCCCTTCTCTACTTTGCGAGTATCATTGCGAATGTAGACAGATGATTGTGTAGTATGTCCATTCATTGTTAATTCTCGAACATATACATCATCAAAGTGTACCAGACAGCGCTCTGCATATTTGTAGCACCTCGAGCATAGTGCATAATTTACGATCTGTCTCTATGCAGATGGGAGTCACAGAGCATTCTCGCAGTCTTAGGAGAAAATTAGAGACTGAAAGACCCTCTCGCACTGCAGCACAGTTACCGATTTAATCTGCAGCTGACCAGAAGTAGATCGCTACATTCCGCGTCTCGTGAATGAATGGAGCTTGCCGAGTCCTCGCCCATAAAATGCCCAAGATTTCTCCAGACGCGCCCATGTTGAGGAGGTTAGCACCCCTTAGCGGTGTGTAGTAGTTCATCTGAAAGTGCTGTGATGTAATAGCAGACGGTTAAGAAGCACAAGAAACGAGTAGTTTTTATGCATGATGGAGCTCCAGATGGATGGAATTTGAAGCATTGTACGTAAATCAACTTCCCTATCAATTTTAAAGTATTGTTCTAGTGTCTGGGATCAGTACCAGGAGGGTATTGGTAAGAGAGAATATACGCATTCCTAAGGCTACATGGTTCTGCACTTAAAACAGGCTGTAATGTTAGATCGCTTCACTTTCCAACCTACCAGTCATGTGGAATGCAGCGCTGTTAACATTCCAATGTAAGAAATATATCCAGCGCATGACATACATCCTTGCTGCAGCTTTCTCTACGATAAACTATGGTAACAAACTGTAAAATGAAAAAAACTACTTCCTTAAAATATCGATTCTGAGTGATACATGCACAATGTAGCTTTCCAGAGATGTATAGCATCCACTGTTCACATCTCTTCACGGTACGGAAATTATACTATGCTCGCATCAGTCCTATATAAAATGATCGTTAGTAACAGAGAATACCTCTTACAAGGAAACAGATAAACGCATAGCAGCGGCGACCGGCATGTGAAATTATACATCAAGCTGCCACCAACTCTGTAAACAGGACATCTGTCAAGCAGATGTGTAAAAGGGGATTGCAGTATCCTAAAAACACCCATCGCTAACTTAGAATCATCTTAGTTACTAAAATGAAGTCTCGATTTTATACCCAAGACGCAACAAGGAAATGGAGTACATCGCATAAATCTTCGTTCATTTAGAGGAATGTGTCGAAACAGGACGGTCACATTTCATCACACACGAGCTGGAAGTCCTCTGAAGACGGAGGAGTTTGCTGTTAACGATCGCAAATAGATAGTGCTCGAAGTCAAATACAGAACACGTGGTTGTATACGAGTCGAACGCTGGCTATATCATGTGACTCATGCATCCTGACAGAATAGTGGAAAAAATGGTCAGATGACCTGTACCAACATCTCCCTCCCTCTCTAGAATGCATCATCTGTCTGCCATTAAATCGTACCTCGTTACAGCTCCATCTCAATCGATCACCCCGTCCACTCTCTGTTATCCTTTAACGCAGATACATGTAAGTTTAGAGGCAGATGGTTCTCTGTTTTCCTTAAAAGCTCCAAATACAGTAGTCAACAAGCGTGTATCACTGTTACCTCAATAGAAATGAAATGATAGTATGGCATTGTTGGCTGAGAGGCCCCATAAGACATACAGAGGATGCTGCCTCAACAGGAGAAAGTAACGGTTTTCCAGGTTCTCTTCGCTTCCATGTCGATGTTTTCTCACATTCCTCTTGCTGTTACATGTCCCCATGTACTAGAATTGTTCTGCGCCAACCAGAGGACACGCAATTACTTCCTCAAAAATGTTCAAATGTGTGTGAAATCTTATGGGACTTAACTGCTAAGGTCATCAGTCCCTAAGCTTACACACTACTTAACCTAAATTATCCTAAGGACAAACACACCCACCCATGCCCGAGAGAGAACTCGAACCTCCGTCGGGACCAGCCGCACAGTCCATGACTGCAGCGCCCTGGACCGCTCGGCTAATCCCGGGCGGTAATTACTTCCTCAATTTCCCTGCATTTCAGCTCATTTTCCCTCAATTTATACAATCTTCCATTATTTCTCGCATTTCTATCGATTTTTTATTCCACTTCGACCAATGCGATCCTGACATAACCTCTCTTTCTGTGTTCTAAAACTGCTTGTAAATGTAGTACAGCTGCCAGTACAGGTGTAGTATAGCACTAAACTCTATTGTACCCAGTCGCCTCCACCCACAATTCCACATTTGCAGTGCATTTGCTCTGTTTCCTGTATGTCTGTGTATGTGCATGTGTCGCGGACAGTTCCCAGGACCCATGTAGACCCGAATTAGCATGGGGCCGCCGGTGCATCCAGCCTCCTGGCAGCGTGAGCGTTCCAGTAGACAGAGGATGGCAGGTGGTGCGTTCGCGCGTTGGAGTTCTGTGACATCAGTATAACACTTAAAGCACTCTAACTGTAGACATGACTTTCACCTGCTAGCTGTCATTGGCAGCGGTTCTGGCTCGCATCAGCATTGATGCGTGCGCACGTTGGAGCCTCTGATAAGTCACGGTTGATGACAGCTCGAAAGCGTTTTTTATGTGCAATGAGTGTTTGTGCACTGCATTATTTTTGGCTGTTTAAGTATTGTGAGCATGTTCGAATAGGATTACACATGCATTATTTTTTGGCAATTTAAGAGTTCCTTGCTTGTCTCTATGCTGTGCGCTGCATTATTTCGGTAATTTACGTGTTGTCTGCTTGTCTGTACATGAGCGTACTGCATTATTTCGGTGATTTACGAGTAGTTTGTAGGTCTGTATGCTGTGCACTGCATTATTTCGGTAATTTACGAGTTTTGAATGTTGGGCTCCATAAGATTCCATTTTCTGCAGCGACCGTGGAATATAAAATTATAAAGAACGTAGCAACCAGTCATGGAAACATAATTTATTTACCTTGTTGCAAATCGATTTCGACGGATATCAGTCATTTCTATCTTTATATCTTTATGATATAAATCTGCCAATAAGTTAGAAAAATGCACTGATGATGACTGATATCAGTTGAAACAAGATAAATAAGTTATGTTTATGTGACTGGTTGCTACATTCTCTATAATATACGAGTTGTTTGCGTGTCTATACATCAGTGTACTGCATTATTTACTAGTAGTTTGGATGTCTGTGTGCTGTGTAGTTTGACCCCAAGCATGTCGCAGCAAGTGTTTTGTATCAGTGTGAATAATGTACTATGTCAAATCCGTTCCTAAATAAATTGCTCCAAAATAAAGTACACTACTTCCTCTCTCCAACAGCCCAGAATAGGCTGAGTCGTTTTCCCACAATTTTCCCCCACCAGACCGACATCGTGGATTACGTCAGAGGAGGGACGACGGTGCCCTCTGGGGCAGTAGTGTGTACTAGGTCAGTTGGACTCCAGACCCCTTGTTGAACACACTGGATGGAGCTACTGTCTCAAATTGTTTAAATAAAGACTGATTAAATAAAGACTTACGTCCATCCTGTCCAGCATAGGCTGAGTCCTTTTCCACCAATTCCTAGGAAGAGGTGCGGTCGGATGACTTAGGTTAGTGGAGGTAGCCAAAGTGCCCTTTTATCCCACTATTTTCTTAGTTTAGTATGGGTAGCCGTGGTGTGTTGCATTATCCTGATGGAATTTGAACTTCCCACCATTTTCTGGGGGTGACGAGGGGAGTGGGGAGGGGAGGGTGTTAGATTAGTGAAAGCCCAACTGACCTCTTTTCCCGCCAAAATTTGAACTTCCTGCCATGACGTCATTGAGATGTTGCCATATCTATCGCCGCCATCTTGGATCCGCCAACTTAAATAGATTTGGCAACAATGAAGAATGAGACCATATAAACTTTGTTCCACTACTGGTCTAATGCAGTTAATAGTTTGGAGGTGCAATAACTACTGCTGAGTAACTGAAGTGCATATAAATTGCTCTGTTCTGTTGTATCAAACACACGCTCTAATAACAAGCTGTTTACAAGCTTCTTTGATAAACTACGCACAGTTCAGCCAGCTCATCGTAAATTCAGGGTTACTCCACGGAGAGTAAAACGCTTATTTCGATATAATGTTCTGTTCTCCTTAAAAGTGATAACTTTTGTTGAAAATTATAATGACATTAATTCATCGAGAACAATATTTCACTTACATGCCTATCCTTGCCGGTGGCAAGCAAGAAAGCCGTAACTGTTGATCTGGAGGCATCAATAAATCAGATTGCTACTAAAATTTCAAAGTGCAAGTCTGCCTTCATAACCGTAAAATTTAGAGTCTTAGACGGAAGAAAAAAATTCTAAAGCAGTTATCGTAGAAATCGTTGTGTCCCACATTACTACAGCATTCGCTGAGTGCATAGTTAAGTCCTGCTCGGAGACAGTGCGTCACTGCTTGCTGGTCTCCGGTGGCCGGAATCTTTTTACAGCTTCAGGGTATATGAACGTTACTGACAATGAGCTTCACAGTTTAAGAGACGACTCAGTTCCACTCGGCACTCTACTTGATTATCAGCTTCAGTCTAGGCGACTCGGTGCTCTTTCGACAGGCCGGACGTGAGAAAAAGACTTCTCCTTGCCATACGGTGTGCACCTGTCGAAAGATGACAATTTTTCCTGAAGAAGTTATTACTCTTACAATGGCGCTGGAGAAAGTTTAACGTCCCAAATAAAAAACTGTACCTGTAACAGTTACAAACACGTTTTCTCCCTCCATGGATGCTCTAGGCAAATTGAAAGAACTTCTCTGTTCCTTGAGTCTGTTCTTTATTAAGCTCTTCTTTGACACAGCGCAGTTAAATTACTTCCATTATCTTATACTGAAACAATCCTTCTAGTACTTCGTCAAGAACGTATACTTGAAAAATAAGAAAAATCAGTAAACTTGAGTTATGTTTTAAACATAAATGGCACCTGAAATTTAGTTTCAGGACGGAATTTTCTGTTGACCCGACAGTTACTTGCAAATTATTACATCTGTAAACTGTTACTTCGAGAGCCTCTGGAAGAAACGTAAAGTACCTCGTCGAGGCCAAACTATTTTAACGACCAAGAATCTTCGTATTTCTAACGATCGCATCCTCTTCTAACACGTGATATCGCAAAAGGAAACTTAGTTTCGTTTCCAATTGTGAAACTAGTTGCACAAGTTTGCACCAGGCTGCCTAGTGGCAGCGTACTACGATCGTAGGCGCATAAAGCCCGGGGAACCCCCAAGCTGAGTGTGTAGAGGCCACGCGTGTGATGTCAGGTTGAAACGTCCCCTTTGAACAATTTATACATGACTGTGCTTAAACCGACACCCAATATTTTTAGCGCAACGCAATCTGACTTTCAAAAATCCCTACAAAAGAATGGCCCTGACTAACATTAACCTATACGTTTCACAAATCACTTACCTAACAAAAATCTTGGTTACTCGAGCTACTGCAGTAAAGCGAGCGCCACTACTGCCAGCTAAATAAAAGATTCAAACTTAATAGTCATAATATATATAGCAGTTCATGCCAGTCTTACAAATTTCAAAACTCCGCCATCTCTCTCCCCACATCCATCACTGCTGGCGGCTCACCTCCAACTGCACAACGCTACACGCTGTTCACATCCAGCTGCCACTGCCCAACACTACAATGGCAGACAACAATGCAAACTAGACACAGACTGCACACAGCACAGCCAGTGATTCTCACACAGAGCGCTACGTGGCGTTACCAATAAGAAAACCTAAACAGCCTACTTACATAGCCCCCATTCTCCCCACAAAAAATTTTACAAATTGTTTTGGACAGTGGCCAATAATGATTTGATAAAAAAAATTTTTTTTATAATTACAGTAACAAAGATATCAATTGCACACACTTATTGATACAATGTTGGTCAAAAGCTAAACTTTTTCACAGTCCATAAAGACAGTCCTAATCGTTCATCACAGTAAAATAGCAGTGTTTTTCTCAAAGTCTGAGCAGTAAAAGAAAATTCACACGGAAGTAGTGGATTTCCATGCAGTCTTGAAGAAGTAGTGTTGTCCTTCCAACGGAAAGACAGTGCTGACTCTTGACATGCAGACAGGTAATGGGCCACAACAGAGCAAACCCACCGCAGAGTCAGTCGAAGTTTTGAAGAATATTGGTAGGTAGGTCATCACAGAGTAGACCCACTGTAGTCCTGGTAGAGATTACAGTATTGATGGGCCACCAGAGGTGCAGACCCACTGCAGTCCTTGTAGAAGTAATGGTATTGATGGATCATCAAAGATGTAGACCCACTGTAGTCCATGTAGAGATAATGGTATTGATGGATCATCAAAGATGTAGACCCACTGTAGTCCTTGTAGAGATAATGGTCATGATGGATCATCAAAGATGCAGACCCACTGTAGTCCTTGTAGAGATGGCCAGCAGCCATCTGTTGTGACTGTGCAGGTGCACAATCACCATTGAAGAGTCTTGCGGATAATATAGCAAGTCCATAACCACCACTTGTGCTCTAACAAAGTTTTTGGAATTGTCCTTAGAACCAGCAATGCTGTTATCCAGTCCCTTGCTGAATTATTAACACACGTGCAAACACTAACAGTCCCTACTTCTCACATATTGTCCATATACTATGACCAACAGAAACGTGTGCAGTGAAATGTAACTTACAAGTTAATAATATGATGAACTGGTGTCAATTACAATTTTATAACATAAGAATACAATTACAAAGGTACAAAATACATGATTAAAGAACATAACAATACAGATAACATTTGTAGCAACACAGGCTTTACAAAAGAATAGAAATAAACATATACTTCAGTGTTACAAAAATAATGACTTAAGTACATACATAAAGATCAGAATAACTTTTGAAACATCACCTTCACATATGAGCAACAAAACAGAATAAATAATGTCTCAACATCTTTACAAAGTAAATAACATAGTATTAGAAAAATTCTACAACATAGCTCTCATCAGCTAAACACATAAAGACAGGAAAAACACAAATACACAAGGGTACACAAACATATAGAGGGATGACACAAAAGGAAAGGACAGGGTTTGTTTTACTGCAGTATTTTGCATGGAGATCTCCCTTTGTTCATCATTATTCCCAAAAGTACTATCTAAGCCTGCTTTCTGTATTCTGTTCACATCCTCTTTCAAAATAGTTTTTCTCCACTGTACACTACCTTTTTTTTTGGCCAAACCATTTTCTTATATCTTCTCAATGCATTTCTTCCAATTCATCATAGTTAGTTTCTTATATAGTCTACCCCCTCTTAAGCTAACTTAAATCTACTGAGCTCAGATGCGAAACTAAGGGACGAGGCAATGCAGCAGCATAAAACATTTAACACAAACATCAATGACAAAAAATTCAAATTGGCAAAGCAATTGCAATATTGCAATTAATATAAGGCAATGTGCAGCAAACAATAAAAATAAATCAGTAGTAAAACTGGCTTAACAGAGTAATATAAAGTCAAATTCAGTAACACTATGCCTGGCAAGCAGCAGCATAAAATGAAATAACTTATACCTAAACATGACAAAGCTCAAGCAGAAAAAATAGTACACTAAAGACAACAACGCAGATAAGGGAAATGTATATTCACATCTTAATATCTATGTCATTAAAGTGGTGCATCACAACTTATTCTACCATAAAAATTACCAAGTACTTGAAAAGTAAATTATGTATGCAGTTCCTGTGAAGGGAAATGTCTTTGCGCTCCCTCATTCTTTGGGAAGTGTATTACAAAATTAGTATTTACTGGATCTGTAGACAGAAAATATTTATATTAGTACATCTATAAAATTCTATTTTAACCAATGCTGCAGTGCAGCTAGAAACTAGATATTAAAGAAAATGAGCAAATATGTACAAAGGAAGGCATGAAACATCATTCATTAGCCATATGGCATTTCATTAGGTAGTTGAAAAATCTCTCAACTGGAGAGACAGTAGTCATAATCAGGTGTATAGACATAAAAATATTTCTCGTCATTTCATTAGGCATTTCAGTAAATATCATAAATTAAAAGCTCCACAGCATAATCATATGTTTTCAAGTTGAGCGTGTTGTATTTGTGATGCTTTCTACAAAGGAATGTCAATAGCGAGGATAATGGCCTCCCTTTTTTTTCTACCTGTGCCTCTGAAAGGGGCACACGCTAATAGCTTTTTTCCAGGCGACTGTCGCCCAGCTGGGTGCCCACGACGCATTATGTGCAGGTGGTCACTTAACTTTCTTACCGAAATATTTACGACACCAGTTTCTGCTACAGTGACAGTCTCATATGAAAATTTCACAGGTCGAAAATTTACGTTACAAATGTGTAGAAACAAAATCCTATGAATATAACAGTGTGCAAAAAATTTTCGCCTGCATTGTGATACATTCACGCATTTACACACATTTCATAACTCTTAAAGTACGATTCTTGGTTTCCAACATCCTTTTTCACAAACCAGAGTCCCTAACCACTATTCATTATTCCTTACCTTATTACACATATACATATTTGTAGACACTTTTTCAATATTTCATCATAATAAATATGTAGTATAATCAAATTCCTCATATAGCATCAGCTTATTGATCATAAACATAGGGCAACAGCATAATACACATCATCATCGTAATAATAACATCATAAAACCTCAGCCAAATCTCAAAATCGTTGTAGCTTCCTCCAATAGTTTCAAAACCTAAAAAAAATTCTCTGCTTATTTCAATAGTGTCATCTACCTCAAACGTACTTTAAAAATCATGATCCCATAAGAAATACGACATTCAAAGCTCTCATAGTATCACAATGGTTCCGAAAAAATATGAACAGTTCACAAAGTACACACAAAATACAATTTCGTAAGTGTGAAGTTACCCAACTGTGTAATTGCGTAAACATGTGTCACTGATGTAGTAAAAAAAAATGTTTATCTCTCAGTTAAATGATCAGATAGCTGTGTAATTTGTGTGTTAGAGAAATATGGTACCAATGTGTAAATTTATATAAGCAAATACCATATTAGCTAGGGCTCCTTGTGCTTGCCAAACACATGGTACACAAAGTAAGCGTGTACCCCCCTGAGGATTAATGTAATTATACCCTCAGGTGTTAAAGATTATTGCAATGGAATAAAATGTATCACAGAAAACTTTCTTTGTAATTCAAAAACCTTTAAAAATAAATGTTTTAACTATAAAATTAATCACTCAAATACATGTACTGTAGCGCTAAACTGTGCGTCTTGTTGTAAGATAATCTCTGTGGAAGTGTCGTAGTTGTCGTCCTCCGAAAGCTAAGTTCTGCAGAAGTCAACGTACTTACCTCATGATAAACAAAAGTGAAATGCTTTGCGTATAGATATCTTGGTTATTACGCTTATTGCCATGATGAAGAAAGTACTGTGCTGTAACGTATTGTTGTGCTATGGAAAAGGCAGTCTCATTGTAGCTATACCACAAAAGTTACTACTAAAACATGTTTTACTTTCCAGAATAAAACAGAAAACTGTGCAGATATAAAACAGAAACACTGCAAAAGCAACATTGTAAATTGTCACTCATTAGTAGCGTCATGATAAAAACGTGTAGCTGTCACATAAACTAACCACTGTGTCATCTGGTATCTCACTGAAAGTACTTTAAATCCAGAATGTATTTTCAAGTAAACCAAAATGTTGCATTAAAATCTCATTAGCAGTACTGGTAAATGTTCTAAGTATGTAAGCCTTATAGTCGTTACATAATCGAGCAACTAACAAGCAAGAATGTACACACACAATAACACTGTGTCGTCAGTTCACAATAACAATGCATTCGTAATTTCTGTTTAAAAATGTTCCCTAGGTTCTAGACTGGATATTTAACTTCAAACATTGTTGCATGTTAACAGTTTCTTAAGTCTGACAAAGCATACTAGAAATGTGAAGTGAAAAGTTTTATGGCAAAGACTAAGTTAAACAGCAGATTATCATTCAATAACCGGTTTTACATGTGAAATGTGGTGTAAACCTTTACTCTTCCTAGTACGCAGACTTTCAACTGAAAAGCAATTGTCATGTTTTATACGTCGGTAAGGAATGCTAAATCTTTTCTCAAGGTTAGCGTCTGTGTTATTTTTCTCTGAGCCAGCCGGCGCAGGTGGCTGCCTGCGGTGCGAGTCATTGTCTGTTCCTTTGTTGGCGCGTGTCGTTATTGGGATTTGGAGACCTAACTTCTACAAATTCACCGTGACGAGAGGGCCCTGCCCTGTTTGAATCCCGCCAGTTCTGATGCAATTCAGGTCTGTCGTCATGTCGGTAGTTCCTGTAGTTTCTTTCTTGTCGGTTAAGTGGTGGAGAATTTCTCCCTGAATCGTAACTGCGCGCTGGACCGTTGCGTCTAAAGTTATTCTGTGTCCCGTAATAATAATTGTTTTGGTTCCCATATTGTCTGTTTCTCTGATTGTCTCTGTGATAGTCATTACCGCGGAGAGGTGATCTTTTCCCTGTAATTATTACTACTCTGCCAACGTTTGTCATACGGGTGGTGTCTGTTTTGGTCACGATTTACGTTGAAAGAATAGCCTTGTCGTGTATTATTTCTGTCATCGCGGAATTGTGACGAGTGTGATCTGTAATTGTTGTGCTCCTGTTTTCGGGTTCCGCGACTGTCAGTGTCAATTTCCAGTTCTTGTAACAGTCCCTGAAAAGCTTCAATGTCGTCTTTGGAACGTCCTGCTAAAATAATATGCCGTAAATGTTCAGGTAATTTGATTAAGCAAATGCGGATGAGTTCTGAGGAGCTGTATGGGTTTGAAAGATACTGATTCTTATGCAACATGTCTTCAAAATATTTCATAAGACTTGAAAATTCAGATTGTTCGAAACGTTTCATCATTATGATGCTATGTTTTACTCGGTCTTGTGTAGCTTGAGACCAATTCGCTGAGAGGAAGGCATGATAAAATTCTCCTTCACTGTGACAATCGTGAATGACCGATCGCATTCTTACAGCTGGTTCATTCTCCAAGTAGCCACACATAAATTCTAACCTGTGCTCCAATGACCAGTTGGGAGGAAAACAATGAGAGAATTGATGAAGCCACGCTTGTGGATGAATGTCGTTGACAGAATTCTTAAATGTTTTGAATTTACGTGTAGTAATGAACAGCTTATAGTCAAAATCATCGTGTCGGCGAGTCGCATATCGGTCATTATTAGGTCGTGTCGGCGGTTCCATCTCAAAATTCGGTGCACATTGCCAGTTTCTTTCATAAATTCCGAAATGCCCTGTGTTATTATTTTGCGTCTTTTCCGTATTTCTAAGTCCCTCTTCCCGTGTTGGAGCGCAAGTGTCCTCTGAAATTTGTAATTTTTGTATTACTTGTGCCAACTGATCTTGTACTTCCCGGATTTCTCTTTTGTACTGTATACTGATTTGATTTTGATTCAATTTCCTAATTTGTTCGCACTCTTCTGTGTCATTAAAGACTACCGGTTTTGTGTCATTCAGATTATCATCTACCTTCGTAGATAAATTAGTGAACTGATCCGAAAGTTCGGCTGCTTTCTCCGATAGTGTACTTATTTCCTCAGTGTGTTTTTCTGAACCAAGTTTCAGAGTATCTACTGTGTCCTTTAAGTTTTCCTGAGTTTTTGCAAGTTGCGTAACCGAATCGGTAGATGCAACTGAGTCAAATTTAGCTTGCAAGGTCTCATGATTTTCATGAACAATAGTTTGCAGTTCTTTTATGGCTGCTTCATGATTCTGTAATGCATTTTCATGCCGCGGAAAAATAGGTTGAAAATGCTCACAAATTTGAGTTTTTACGTCATTACAGACCTTTTGACATTTCGATTCAATGTTATGTAACTCAGTAGTTAAATCTTCACGTCTTTGTTCAAGAGTTTGTTCGAATGAGTCTAACTTTTTAAGATTTTGTTCCACTGTGTCTAACTTTTGAAGCTTTTGCTGTGTTTGTCTCTGATTTTGTTCCATTGTGTCTAACTGTTGCTGTGTTTGTCTCTTATTTTGTTCCATTGTGTCTAATTTTTGTAGTCTTCGTCCCATTTGTTGCATTAACTGTAATAACAATGCACTGGTGTCTGAAACATGTTCCTCAGTGCTTTTCGGCAGTGAAGTTGCACCGGCAACATTCACATTTTGACATGCAGAAAATGTTTCTTGACTCATTTGAGAAAACGGTGAGAACCCAAAACCTGAGTCTACAGTAATTTCAATATTGTGTTCTGTCATTCCCGATTCCTGAGGCGAGCTGTTGCCGAGCGATCGATCGATAATGCTTCCCTGTTCACTACCTGTTTCACTGTCTACGCCATTGTTTGCAGCCCGCTCCATTTCCCTATGCACAGTTACCAGATTACTACTTTGAACGTCTGTTAATTCATTACACAGTGGTGCTGGCAAGCTACGCTCGCCGTCACTATTATTTCTCAGTTTACTTTGGAGCCTAGTGTTACGTTTTTCACACGCCATTATTGTCACAATATTTCACACGATAACACAGAAAAGCACAATTGGAAGAGCAAAAATAAGAGAACACATTAACATAGCACTGAAAATAATATCTCGTTAACTGCAATCGCAGCAGCGAAATACTTGGTGCAAATCTACATGCATGCCACAACTGTTTTACTTTACAACAATGAAAGGCTGCAACTATAAAGGAGATTTTCTCTGCAATTACGCGCTAGCAATAAACAATAGCTACACTAATTAGACAGACTGTTGTTGTTGTTGTGGTCTTCAGTCCTGAGACTGGTTTGATGCAGCTCTCCATGCTAATCTATCCTGTGCAAGCTTTTTCATCTCCCAGTACCTACTGCGACCTACATCCTTCTGAATCTGCTTAGTGTATTCATCTCTTGGTCTCCCCCTACGATTTTTACCCTCCACGCTGCCCTCCAATACTAAATTGGTGATCCCTTGATGCCTCAGAACATGTCCTACCAACCGATCCCTTCTTCTGGTCAAGTTGTGCCACAAACTTCTCTTCTCCCCAATCCTATTCAATACTTCCTCATTAGTTATGTGATCTACCCATCTAATCTTCAGCATTCTTCTCTAGCACCACATTTCGAAAGCTTCTATTCTCTTCTTGTCCAAACTATTTATCGTCCATGTTTCACTTCCATACATGGCTACACTCCATACGAATACTTTCAGAAATGACTTCCTGACACTTAAATCAATACTGGATGTTAACAAATTTCTCTTCTTCAGAAACGCTTTCCTTGCCATTGCCAGTCTACATTTTATATCCTCTCTACTTCGACCATTATTTTGCTCCCCAAATAGCAAAACTCCTTTACTACTTTAAGTGCCTCATTTCCTAATCTAATTCCCTCAGCGTCACCTGACTTAATTAGACTACATTCCATTATCCTTGTTTTGCTTTTGTTGATGTTCATCTTATATCCTCCTTTCAAGACACTGTCCATTTCATTCAGCTGCTCTTCCAAGTCCTTTTCTGTCTCTGACAGAATTACAATGTCATCGGCGAACCTCAAAGTTTTTATTTCCTCTCCATGAATTTTAATACCTACTCCGAATTTTTCTTTTGTTTCCTTTACTGCTTGCTCAATATACAGATTGAACAACATCGGGGACAGGCTACAACCCTGTCTTACTCCGTTCCCAACCACTGCTTCCCTTTCATGTCCCTCGACTCTTATAACTGCCATCTGGTTTCTGTACAAATTGTAAATAGCCTTTCGCTCCCTGTATTTTACCCCGGCCACCTTTAGAATTTGAAAGAGAGTATTCCAGTCAACATTGTCAAAAGCTTTCTCTAAGTCTACAAATGCTAGAAACGTAGGTTTGCCTTTCCTTAGTCTTTCTTCTAAGATAAGTCGTAAGGTCAGTATTGCCTCACGTGTTCCAGTGTTTCTACGGAATCCAAACTGATCTTCCCTGAGGTTGGCTTCTACTAGTTTTTCCATTCGTCTGTAAAGAATTCGTGTTAGTATTTTGCAGCTGTGACTTATTAAGCTGATAGTTCGGTAATTTTCACATCTCTCAACACCTGCTTTCTTTGGGATTGGAATTATTATATTCTTCTTGAAGTCGGAGGGTATTTCACCTGTTTCATACACCTTGCTCACCAGATGGTAGAGTTTTGTCAGGACTGGCTCTCCCAAGGCCGTCAGTAGTTCCAATGGAATATTGTCTACTCCGGGGGCCTTGTTTCGACTCAGGTCTTTCAGTGCTCTGTCAAACTCTTCACGCAGTATCGTATCTCCCATTTCATCTTCATCTACATCCTCTTCCATTTCCATAATATTGTACTCAAGTACATCGCCCTTGTATAGACCCTCTATATACTCCTTCCACCTTTCTGCTTTCCCTTCTTTGGTTAGAACTGGGTTTCCATCTGAGCTCTTGATATTCATGCAAGTGGTTCTCTTATCTCCAAAGGTCTCTTTAATTTTCCTGTAGGCTGTATCTATCTTACCCCTAGTGAGATAGGCCTCTACATCCTTACATTTGTCCTCTAGCCATCCCTGCTTAGCCATTTTGCACTTCCTGTCGATCTCATTTTTGAGACGTTTGTATTCCTTTTTGCCTGTTTCACTTACTGCATTTTTATATGTTCTCCTTTCATCAATTAAATTCAATATTTCTTCTGTTACCCAAGGATTTCTACTAGCCCTCGTCTTTTTACCTACTTGATCCTCTGCTGCCTTCACTACTTCATCCCTCAAAGCTACCCATTCTTCTTCTACTGTATTTATTTCCCCCATTCCTGTCAATTGCTCCCTTATGCTCTCCCTGAATCTCTGTAAAACCTCTGGTTCTTTTAGTTTATCCAGGTCCCATCTCCTTAAATTCCCATCTTTTTGCAGTTTGTTCAGTTTTAATCTACAGGTCATAACCAATAGATTGTGGTCAGAGTCCACATCTGCCCCTGGAAATGTCTTACAATTTAAAACCTGGTTCCTAAATCTCTGTCTTACCATTATATAATCTATCTGATACCTTTTAGTATCTCCAGGGTTCTTCCATGTATACAACCTTCTTTCATGATTCTTAAACCAAGTGTTAGTTATGATTATGTTGTGCTCTGTGCAAAATTCTACCAGGCGGCTTCCTCTTTCATTTCTGTCCCCCAATCCATATTCACCTACTATGTTTCCTTCTCTCCCTTTTCCTACACTCGAATTCCAGTCACCCATGACTATTAAATTTTCGTCTCCCTTCACAATCTGAATAATTTCTTTTATTTCATCATACATTTCTTCAATTTCTTCGTCATCTGCAGAGCTAGTTGGCATATAAACTTGTACTACTGTAGTAGGTGTGGGCTTCGTATCTATCTTGGCCACAATAATGCGTTCACTATGCTGTTTGTAGTAGCTTACTCGCATTCCTATTTTCCTATTCATTATTAAACCTACTCCTGCATTAGCCCTATTTGATTTTGTGTTTATAACCCTGTAGTCACCTGACCAGAAGTCTTGTTCCTCCTGCCACCGAACTTCACTAATTCCCACTACAAGAAATAAATCAGAAGATTCCAGTGAGGTATCCTTGGCTAAGGGTCGACATATGAAACGTCCCCTTTGAACAATTTATACATGACTGTGCTTAAACTGACACCCAATATTTTTAGCGCAACGCAATCTGACTTTCAAAAATCGCTACAAAAGAATGGCCCTGACTAACATTAACCTATACGTTTCACAAATCACTTACCTCACAAAAATCTTGGTTACTCGAGCTACTGCAGTAAAGCGAGCGCCACTACTGCCAGCTAAATAAAAGATTCAAACTTAATAGTCATAATATATATAGCAGTTCATGACAGTCTTACAAATTTCAAAACTCCGCCATCTCTCTCCCCACATCCATCACTGCTGCCGGCTCACCTCCAACTGCGCAACGCTACGCGCTGTTCACATCCAGCTGCCACTGCCCAACACTACAATGGCAGACAACAATGCAAACTAGACGCAGACTGCACACAGCACAGCCAGTGATTCTCACACAGAGCGCTACGTGGCGTTACCAATAAGAAAACCTAAACAGCCTACTTACAACGTGACTCAGCGACTGAGTGTCGCCTACCACCTATAGCTGTGCTTGACTGTTAGCTTCAAAGGAATTTCCGGTTGATGGCGAAGATCTTTCGCGACATACTTCTTGAACAACAGGTTTTCGGTTTACTCTGAAGTCCTTTCAGGACGTTGTTTAAAACATTCTCACTAAAGAGTGTTATACCACCATGCACTAGATACAGTAAATATATGCGCGAAGATTTTCTATCCACATGTAAGGAAGAGCCTTGTACGTTGAAACACTTTTTAAACTTTTGTCCCTAGCCAGCCCTGTAATAGAAGTTTTTAATAAATTTTCTCACTTTATGCGTACTGCAATCTTTTTTTTTTAATTAGAAAAATTTCTCCAGAACATTAAGGTTTTTTTAAACGTGAAAAATCGTTCCGAGATAAAACATGGTCGTATCTAGGAACAATGCCTAGGAATTTACTACTCAAATTTAAAATTCAAAAATCGAGAAAATCTTTTGAGTACAGTATTTAATAGTCCATGTGTTACATTATTACTCCTCTGGGCACCAATAATCAGTAAGTGAAATCAAATCAAGAAGAAGCATTACCAAAAACCAGTCACAAGTAAAATATCTTGAAATAGAAGCTATTGGCAACTGACATTAATTTCCAGTTTCAAGAAATGGAAAATTTTTAAGGCGTTAAAAAATCAAGTTCATTTGCAAATGACACGTGTTGCATCGTAGAGCTTCTCCCATTTCAACTTATAAGATGGTCCAAGACTGACGAAGTACGGTTTAACCGTCCACACGTTGCGTTACCAGTTTTAAAAACATACAGAATTTTACGCACCATTAAACTCTGCAACTGAAGAATTAACAATATTCTCAAAATAGTTTCAATATACTCGTGTTACACAGCACTTACATATGTAGAAATCGTAATATTTACAAACGCTGTTCAAAACACAACCTTAAGTGTCCCAACACCAAAAACACTAGGAAATGCCGCAAACTGCTTATGGCGGGATCTAGTGAGATTCTCAAATCAATCACTATCATAAAACATCGATCAGGAGACATCGTTTGTTACTAGGTACACTGTTCTCCAGGAGGAGTACCTTCCCCTCCTCCAGAACGTCCTCTCTGGTTGTAATACTGATTAACTCGCTCGTCCAGTTTTTTCTTCTGTTTGCTACCATCTCGAGGTGTTCGTTTGAGAGATTACACTAATGTACATTCCGTGGAGAAAATTCAATCGTGTATCTGCTATTGGGGATCAATTCCTCCCGCTGAATAGCACCTTCGAGAAAAGCACCTTCTCTGTGCGAATAGCTTTAACTCCCTTAGCTTCTAGGAAAAGCCGTTGCGAACACTCCCTGCTCAGAAATCGCCACACACGACGCAGACTAATCACGAAGATGCTATAATTCGAAGATTCATCTCAGATATGTGACTTGCTCAAAGAATTTTTGAGTGATGAATCCCAGCGGACAGCGTCAGTTCAGTAGAATGAAATATACCCCACGATAATTGGAAATGGCGTTTTCGATGTACTTATATTACGTTTGGGATATTTATGTAAAAACAGACGTCTCAAAAATGAGATCGACAGGAAGTGCAAAATGGCTAAGCAGGGATGGCTAGAGGACAAATGTAAGGATGTAGAGGCCTATCTGACTAGGGGTAAGATAGATACTGCTACAGAAAAATTAAAGAGACCTTTGGAGATAAGAGAACGACTTGTATGAATATCAAGAGCTCAGATGGAAACCCAGTTCTAACCAAAGAAGGGAAAGCAGAAAGGTGGAAGGAGTATATAGAGGGTCTATACAAGGGCGATGTACTTGAGGACAATATTATGGAAATGGAAGAGGATGTAGATGAAGATGAAATGGGAGATAAGATACTGCGTGAAGAGTTTGACAGAGCACTGAAAGACCTGAGTCGAAACAAGGCCCCCGGAGTAGACAACATTCCATTGGAACTACTGACGGCCTTGGGAGAGCCATTCCTGACAAAACTCTACCATCTGGTGAGCAAGATGTATGAAACAGGTGAAATACCCTCAGACTTCAAGAAGAATATAATAATTCCAATCCCAAAGAAAGCAGATGTTGAGAGATGTGAAAATTACCGAACTATCAGTTTAATAAGTCACAGCTGCAAAATACTAACACGAATTCTTTACAGACGAATGGAAAAACTAGTAGAAGCCAACCTCGGGGAAGATCAGTTTGGATTCCGTAGAAACACTGGAACACGTGAGGCAATACTGACCTTACGACTTATCTTAGAAGAAAGATTAAGGAAAGGCAAACCTACGTTTCTAGCATTTGTAGACTTAGAGAAAGCTTTTGACAATGTTGACTGGAATAATCTCTTTCAAATTCTAAAGGTTGCAGGGGTAAAATACAGGGAGCGAAAGGCTATTTACAATTTGTACAGAAACCAGATGGCAGTTATAAGAGTCGAGGTACATGAAAGGGAAGCAGTGGTTGGGAACGGAGTAAGACAGGGTTGTAGCCTGTCCCCGATGTTGTTCAATCTGTATATTGAGCAAGCAGTAAAGGAAACAAAAGAAAAATTCGGAGTAGGTATTAAAATTCATGGAGAAGAAATAAAAACTTTGAGGTTCGCCGATGACATTGTAATTCTGTCAGAGACAGCAAAGGACTTGGAAGAGCAGTTGAATGGAATGGACAGTGTCTTGAAAGGAGGATATAAGATGAACATCAACAAAAGCAAAACAAGGATAATGGAATGTAGTCTAATTAAGTCGGGTGACGCTGAGGGAATTAGATTAGGAAATGAGACACTTAAAGTAGTAAAGGAGTTTTGCTATTTGGGGAGCAAAATAATGGTCGAAGTAGAGAGGATATAAAATGTAGACTGGCAATGACAAGGAAAGCATTTCTGAAGAAGAGAAATTTGTTAACATCGAGTATAGATTTAAGTGTCAGGAAGTCATTTCTGAAAGTATTTGTATGGAGTGTAGCTATGTATGGGAGTGAAACATGGACGATAAATAGTTTGGACAAGAAGCGAATAGAAGCTTTCGAAATGTGATGCTACAGTAGAATGCTGAAGATTAGATGGGTAGATCACATAACTAATGAGGAAGTATTGAATAGCATTGGGGAGAAGAGAAGTTTGTGGCACAACTTGACCAGAAGAAGGGATCGGTTCATAGGGCATGTTCTGAGGCATCAAGGGATCACCAATTTAGTATTGGAGGGCAGCATGGAGGGTAAAAATCGTAGATGGAGACCAAGAGGTGAATACACTAAGCAGATTCAGAAGGATATAGGTTGCAGTAGGTACTGGGAGATGAAAAAGCTTGCACAGGATAGAGTAGCATGGAGAGCTGCATCAAACCAGTCTCAGGACTGAAGACCACAACAACAACAACAGACGTATTTTACGTGGCTTTTTACCGAATACCAAACTAAGCGACACATTGATTGAATCGCTAAGAGGTCTATTCAGTAGGAGCGGAAATAAAATTTCCGTCCGCATCGTGATTAAGATTCTGTGTAATTTCTCTGAAGGATAAAGGATCTGTGTGTTACTGAACAGGACTACATTTGATACCTCATACATGCTTGTTCACAAGGAGGGTTATATATATAAGTTTTAAGCAGAGCGTTTGAAAAGAAGATGGACAAAATTCAGTTACATTATTCCACATGTTCAAAACATTTTTTTGTGTTACCACCTGTCTTCAAAATAAAGGCTGATTTGGTAATGATGAAATAATTAGTATAATAACTAAATGTTGTTGAGAGGTACTTCGAAACACATAAAACTGGTTACTTAATCTATTAATAGTGCAATTTTACCAGACAAATTTCAATATATCGTTGTAAAGCCATTTCACAAAACAGGAGATAGACATTAGAAAAGAACGACCGATTTATTTTATTATTACTGCGATTTTCCAATGTTTTGGTGGCGGCCATGTACAATAGAATTCATGAACACTAAGTATCAAACAGTTTGGATTTTAAAAACAGATGGTATGCTAGAATCAATAAATCACTATTTATCACCGTTGGAAATATTTTATGATTTGGCTACGACTTTTGATTATTTAAAACATAATGTGGTCTACTAATGCAAAAGTAACAAATTTAGGGACAAAGGTCACAGAACGTCTGTAGATTCTGTCTTACTGGCAAGCTGTTGTGATATAGCTGCAAAATGTCCATCTACAGTTGCAGTAACCTCACTGAAAACTTCAGCTGCCGACAGGTGTTGTGACATACCTCGATGGGGAGAGATTAAAACGTGTGCCCCGACCGGGACTCGGACACGGGATCTTCTGCTAACATGGCAGACGCTCCATACATCTGAGCCACCGAGGACACAAATGAATAGCGCGAATGTAGGGACTTATCCCTTGCACGCTTCCAGTGAGACCCACATTCCCAAATGTCCACAATCTACATACGAAATGTTCCTAATAGATATTTGCCCATTCACTCATTACTCACGCCAACTAAGGTGACGATTCCCGTATGAGTTCGGGCAACCTGTGCGCATTCGCACAGACGAAGGTCAATGGCCGGGTAGCCTTTTTAATCACATATGAAGATAGTAGCTGTTTCCAAAGAACAGATACCATTGATGACCGTGCAGCTTGTCTAGAATAAATGGTAATTAATTGAAACCCTCAGCTGCCGACTACCAGCAGGCGTGTTATTCATCTGTGCCATCGGTGGCTCAGATGGATTGAGCGTCTGCCATGTAAGCAGGAGATCCCGGGTTCGAGTGCCGGTCGGGGCACACGTTTTCAGCTGTCTCCGTCGAGGTATATCAACAACACCTGTCCGCAGCTAAAGGTTTCAATTAATTATCATTTATTATAGGCAAGCTGCACGGTCATCATGGTATCTGTTCTTTGGGAACAGTTACTGTCTTCATAGGAGAATGAGTGTCTCATTTCCATGTTGGTCGCGCAACTACAAAAGGTAAAGTCTGCGACGCAAGGCCATGACTGGACCATCGGTCTGACTGCAGGCGGAATGCAGCTTTTCTACTCAAGGCGGCACTAGGAGGTGGGGGGGGGGCTGTCAGACCGTGTTAAATGTATTGTAGGTAAACGGTGAATTCATGACTATATTAAAAAACTTTTCTGATTACTTTGTGATTAATAGTGTGCTGTAATACAATAATATTTCACAAATTTAACTAAGTTTGTGTTTCAAAAAAATGTCCGTCCTTTACTGGTCTGCATCCGAGAGTTCCTTCATTGTGGAATACATTACAAAATGTAATGTTCTGAATGTAATAACTTTTTTTCAGTGGCTCTTCTGTCAGGTGAGAGAAATTTCTGTCGTATTGGCAGTGAATGATTGTTTTGTAGATTTTAAATGTAGGTACTTATTTTTCAACGTAATCCATATGTCGCTGTATTTTGTCCATCTCTTTCCCTGTTACAAGATCCCACCCTTCCAGTGCTGTTGTGATATAGCTGCAAAATGTCCATCTACAGTTGCAGTAACCTCACTGAAGTCAAAAGTTTCCCAGCTACAAATTCCATTAGATATGGCAATAATTAGAAATCCGAGAGTGCCAAATGGTGTGAATACAGACCTTTCCTCGCCTAATTCTTAAATTTCTTTGAGTGGAGACTAGTACCGAATGACTACTTTATTCTTTGGAAGGCAGTGGGCAGGTAGGATCCCTTTACGTTCCAGAAAATACTGGCCACGTCTTTTACAGTATAAAATGGACGACACTTTCTCTCGTTCAGGATCACTAGTTTTCACCCGCTATATCACTTTGCTTCATTTCTTATTGCATGATCTGGAAGAGTGTTAGAGCTAATCTCGGATCGATGTTTGTGTCTCGACGTTCTGCGACAGTGCATGGGAACGTAGTGAATACGACACTGCACTGGGGAAATCCGTGTTTGTAATCCCCGTTGGGCTACTCAGATTTAGATTTTTTTGTGGTTTCAGTGAAATACTTAAGGCAAATCACAGTATTCTTCCTCAATTTCAACTGCTTCTCGCACTGCAATCTCCTCATCGTCGAAGGCAAGTTAAACCCTAATCTTCCTTTCTTCCTGGACCATTCTGTTTCGTATGAACTTGTCACTTTTCAGCAGATCTGATCTAGTACCACCCATTTGCTGTAAAAAATTACAATCCTTTATCTATTTTTCTTCGGTGAATATTTCAACTGACTTTGTGAATTATATTTTCGTTCCCATGGTTTCATAAAATCTGTTCATAAGGTAGTCCCACGCCATGTAAGTTTTACAGTTGTGTTAAAAAGGTGGAGCTTCTGTCGTCATTTTACACTGCACCATACAAAAACGGTAAAATAGAATTATGTGACAAGCATCGTTGAGAGAAGAGACAGTGTGGAGAAGAACTGAGTACACATGAAGGGAATCGAAGAGACCTGGCCCCGAAATATCGTGAACTACGGTTCGAAGTATTTTTCTGTTAGGCACCTCACACCCCCTACCCTATACTAAAAAAAAACTCTGGTAATGCGTATACACGTTCATTAAAGAATAAGTTTTATGTTAACACAGTGTATGTCAGTTCTTCCGTTAGGTCTGCTGGACTGAAAATCCAAACTGCAGTGTTAGCTCGTGGTGAGTTCCAACATTACGATCCTTGAAGTTTCAACAACAGCCTTGTAGAAGGCCAAAGCGCTAGCATCGCTGCAGGAGGCGTCATGGCTGCGAATGTAATAGTACATGTCTGTCACTTGTCCAAAAATGGCCGTGGAACAGCGAGGCAACGTAAGTTTTTGTGACGTTTCGTGTTTGTGGGCGAGAATTCGTCGAGTTCGACCCGAATACCGAGAGGCAGGTTTCTGGCCGCTCCTCCACAACAACGCCCCAACCCACAGAGTGTAAACCGTGCGCGAGTTTTTGGCCAGCAAATGGATCACCCGCCGTATTTGGCCCTAGTCGACTTCTGGTTGTTCTCCGAGTTGAGGCTGCCAATGAAAGGACACCGTTACGACGCAGTTAAGGACATCCAAGACGACTGTACTGCAGTACTAAATACGATTCCAAAAAAGGACTGTTTCAAAACACTTTTAAAATGATTTCACATTTGTTTTGATTCAGGGGTAGACTATATTGAATAAACACAGTAATTTTGTGAAAACTATTCACGATTTTTATTTTTCATAACCATAGTCCAAACGGAACAAGGACACACTGTGTAATTCGACAGTTAAGACCAGGTTTTCATTCAAAACTATTGAAAATACGATTTTCATCGTATTTTTGAAAGGTATGTGTGTTTAGAATATGGGGACGAAAAGGTTTTGTAATCCATGTGTTACAGGAGCTTCTAAAGCCCATTGTTCGAAGCAATGCCACGGTCGCCGTGGTATGCTCTCAGCCGGAGACGCCTGGCTCAGGTAGAAGGCTTGTCCCGCCGTGACGCAATGATTTCTGTTGCAGTATGCATGCAAACATATTCGCCGAAAAAAGCTGACGGACAACGTGTGTAGGCTGCCGAACGCAGCATAACCAGCTCGGCTTTTTTTGGCAAGAAGAACGAAGGAATTGCTCTCCAGCAACAATTCCAGTTGGAGAAGGAGTTGATATACGGCCCTGGAATTGCAGAGTAAGATACAAAAACACTTTTTTGGTAATTTTCTGGTCAAAATTGGTCGAAACATAATTTTTGGTCCGCATATTGGGTAGCCATTTTCTATTTTCAAAAGCTAACTTTAGATTTGTTTTCAGTGAAACCAAAAATATATAACAACATGTAGTTTTTATGCAAATTGAATAATACATACAAAGGTCTTCCCTAAACTATAAACAGATACTTCTCGAGAAACGATTTTTCAGAACTGCGTACAATATAAAATAAAAACGGTTCGACCTATTAACTTCTACCTTTGGTCCCCGAAAAATAAACATTTTTCTTAGGAGCTTATACTTGTGATATACGATATTAACTGTTTTTTGTAATGCCCTAAAGAGTGACCAAAACAGTCAAAAATCGAACTCAAAAGTGCGAGTTAGCATCATATCATTAAATTTAATGTACTATTGACTGATATTATCCATTTTTTATTTCAGATACCTCCTGAGGGACTACATCAATCTCGCAGGCCCTTCAGCAAACCAGAATTGTATTGAAAATCTAAAAGATCGAAGTATGACCTGTCAAAATCCCCAAACAGATTCTTTGTATGTCATTTCATTGTCTCAAAAAAATTTCCAAACTCTGCCTATTTCTTGCTCATTTGAATGAGAACCTGGCCTTAAGTTATTCATACCAAGCCACGCGTGATTCTAGAACAACCATACGCATTCCGTGCAGAGAGGTGTTCCATTCTCATGAGAAGTTACTGCCAAAAATCCCCACTTCATCTACAAATCAACGCTCAATCTCTTCCTCGTTATGTTCAAATGGCTCTGAGCACTATGGGACTTAACTTCTGAGGCCATCAGTCCTCTAGAACTTAGAAGTACTGAAACCTAACTAACCTAAGGACATCACACACATCCATGTCCGAGGCAGGATTCGAACCTGCGAACGTAGCGGTCGCGCGGTTCCAGGCTGTAGCGCCTAGAACCGCTCGGCCACCCCAGCCGGCTCATCGTTATGTAGCGCAGTTCATTTCGTGTAAATACTAATTTTCGACATTATTTCCGCATGTGGAACGTTGTCATCGATGGCGTGATGATATAACTGAACAGATCACATAACTCATGACGTTTACGTCGATTAATTTCCCCTGAGGAAAACGACAGGTATGGTAATCGAAATATTGTTTTATTCACTTCGGCTGCTGTTTGAATGAGAGGTCAGGATTTGTTGTTAAGGACTGAGTGAGAAGGAGCAAGTGCGTTCTCCTCGTCTTGTCGCGTTCTGCCAGTGTTTCCTGCGCTGCCGTCACCTGCGCGCTAGATTCGTGCGCTGTGCGCTTATTGCCACTACACCTAACCACACTTAATCAGTGACAGCGAAGTTCCTTATCTGTTCTCATACACAAATTAATACAGAAAGCTGCAGTTAAACGCCACCAATAAAAATGATTTCAACAATATTCGACGGGCTGTTGCGGAATACTACTCGTAAGGAAACTTAATACTATAGTTGAATATCAGATTTAGTTTTCGTATCTATCATTAACATTTCTTACAGTCAACACTGAAAACTACTACATCATAAATCTTCTAACAACAAATTGTTCATTATAGCACACATACTGTGTCAGTGTCCGCCTGCTTAGCTCAGTGGTAACGTGTTTGCCTCCCATGCAGCGGCCCCGGGTTCGATTCCCGGCCGTGTTGGAGATTTTCTCTGCTCGTGCAATGAGTGTTGTGTTGACCCCATCATCATTTCAACCTCATCACCGGCACGCAAGTCGTCCAATGTGGCGTCGGCTGAAATAAGAATTGCATTTGGCAGCCGAACTTCCCCAGATGGGGCCTCCCCGCCAACAATGCCATACGATTATTTCCTTTCATTGTGTCACTCACATCGGCAGAAATTTCCTCGATAGAAAGAGAGATATATTTTGGTAGGTAATGTGAAATAAGCTGACCTGTCTCTTCGACAAGACACGTGCTTCACAGAGAAAGAATCTTACATGAATCTGTTGAACGATTTCTACATTCTATATTCTTTACTACAGCAGCTGTAGCCCATGTAATTTTTCGTTTGTACTGAGCGTAATTATTATGATAATTCTGGTTGAATTACCTATTGACATTTATAGTACCTTAAAATTTCAGCCAAATTTTTTATGAGTACCGTTGCTCTTTTTTTTCTTTTTCTTTTTTTTTTTTAAAGTAACAAGGGTTTAGTCAACAACCAATATGTCGTATCATTTATTTTCGTCTGTAGGCATGCAGATAGCACCATTTTGAAGGGCTTACACACTAGTCATATTTTCAAGAAAATGAGTTGAAACTGGAACCTAGTTAAGTCATATGGACGAGCACTGAAGTCCAAATCTTATGACAGTACTATATTGCATGTCACGTTTTTCCGCCTGTCCTCTGCTCTAGCCTGTCTGTGCGCAACACAGTCGCTGCTTTTTCTAGCTTTTTCCGCTGTCGGTACTTTCATAGTATACTAAAGACAACGGCAAAGTTCGAAACTGCGTGTACACCTTTTTTTCTGTGCGCAACAGGCGGAATCTGAAATTGTCCAAAATCTACGTGTATCTTCCCGCACCACTTCTCGGACAAGTTTCGCAAAAGGTAGGAATGTTGACAAAGAACCGAGAAACGGAGACTTCTAGCAGACCAAACCTATGTGCCGGATCATGACCCGAACCAGGGACCTATGCTTTTCATCCGCAAGTGCTCTACCTGTTGAGCTATTCAAGCACGACTCACAACCCGCCCACACAGATTTATCTCTGCCAGTACCCCAACTCATCTCCATCTTCCAAAGGTCTGAGGTTCGGGTCTCGGCCACACACACAATTTGAATCTCCCACGAAATTCTAAATCAGCGCATCTGTTTGACTGTGATCCGTCGATTAAATCGGATGAGTGTCAGGAAAATTGGGAGATCGGAAGGTTTGAGCTGCGATGATGACAGGCGCCTCGCCCAGCGACTCACCGTGCTTTTGTTCACTGCCAAGTGTCCGTAGACATTCGTCAAGCTCCTATGAAAATCTATGAGGTATATCTACGATGCTGTGGTTTTCCGCCAAAAGAAACTCAGTAACAGCTCTCTGCTTGGAACGCACCTCCGTTACAGACGCCATTTTGAAGGCTACGAATAGAGCCGCCAACTATCGGAACTTCATGGAACTATAGGTACTGAAGCTTGAATATTCAGAGATGATCCACAAAATATTCCGCACTTTTTTCAACCGAAATTGGCAGAGAAAAAACGTTTGCTTTTTTCAATGAACGCACCTCGTATCAACATGCCGCCACAGGACGCGTTAGAGTTTCATGCATGACGCCGGGTGGCCGACGCTCCACTCTGTTTAGTACAGTATGTATTTCGATAGTACGTAAAGTCGCAAAAAGTAAAATTTCTAGCATTGATCTAGATATTGTACCTGATCTTCTGTACACTGTTGTCAACTCGATCAAGAAATACGAATGAATACACAGCACTGCGGCCTGATTGCGCTAAACATAATGGAGCGAGTGGCCGCCGCCGGCCGCGTGGCGTCAGCGTGTTAAAGGCAGACCACTCGAATGTGAATCAAATGATAATTAAATCAAAACCCTAAGCTGTCAACAGGCGTTGATATATATCAACGGGGACGGTTGAAAATGTGTGTGTCCCGGGACCTCCTGCTTACATCTATCTGAGCCACCGAGGGAACAGAGGATAATGCGACTGCAAGGATTTATCACTTGCACGCCTCCCGTGAGACCTACATTCCCAACATAATGTCCACATACTACATTCGTAGTGCCCCTGCCCATTACACCCATTACTCGCGGCAGACAATCTTACAGAGTCCCATAGGAGTTCGGCAGTGTCCGAAAGAACAGATACCATCTTCATATAGTTAAGGCTAACCGGCCATTGACCTTCTTCTTTTGTGCTGTATGCACACGCATTGCCCGAACTCTTATGGGACCCGATAAGATTGTCTGCCGTGAGTAATGAGTGTAATGGTCAGGGGCACTTCGAATGTAGTGTGTGGACATTAAGTTGGGAATGTGGGTCTCACGGGGAGCGTGAAAGGAATAAATCCCTGCACTCGCACTATCCTCTGTGCCCTCGGTAGCTCAGATGGATAGAGCGTCTGCCATGTAAGTAGGAGATCCCGGGTTCGAGTCCCGGTCGGGCACACATTTTCAACTGTCCCCGTTGATGTGTATCAACGACTGTCGACAGCTTAGGGTCTTGATTTAATTATCATTTCATTCTAAGAGAAATGGTTCAAATGGCTCTGAGCACTATGGGACTCAACATCTGAGGTCATCAGTCCACTAGAACTTAGAACTACTTAAACCTAACTAAACTAAGGACATCACACACATCCATGCCCGAGGCAGGATTCGAACCTGCGACCGTAGCGGTCGCACGGTTCCAGACTGAAGCGCCCAGAACCTCATTCTAAGAGAGCTACATGGTCACCGATGGTATCTATTCTTTCCGACATGTCCGAAAGAACAGATACCATCTTCATATACGAATATGAGTAATTCCTTCTTGCACTACGTATTCATAATGGGTGACAGTCGAACAGCCTGTTACCTCTACTCGAACAGCATCATACAACTTGTATTACCCGTAAATCTTAGAGTTGCCTTTAGTCGTCTAGACTGAAGAAGTTGTTCACAAGATGTACGAGTGGCATTCAATAAGTAATGCAACACATATTTTTATCAACCAGTTTCGGATGAAAAAATTCGGAATTTGTCGTGGATCATCGTGGAATACTCCTGCTTCAGCTTCCATAATTTCACGATGTTCCGATAGGTGGCGGCACTATACGTAGCCTTCAAAATGGCGTCTGTAATGGAGAGGCGTTCCAGGCAGAGAGCAGTCATTTAGTTTCTTTTGGTAGAAAACCAGAGCATCCCAGATATTCAGATATTCAAAGGTACTTGCAGAATGCCTATGGAGATCTGGAAGTGAACAAAAGCGCAGTGAGTCGTTGGGCGAGGTGTCTGTCATCATCGCAATAAGGTCCGACCTCCCGCGTGCCGGCCGCCAGCATACAGTTGTGACTCCTGCAGCGTTGGAACGTGCGGACACTCTCATTCGAAGTGATCGATGAATGACAATCGGACACCTCGCTCCTCAAGAGAACGTCTGTTGATAGCGCTGACACACTCGTCCAATAGTCTGGTACTCAGAGACGTGTGCTACCCTAGGGCCATCGTACTGGAAGGAGATCATGTTGAAAAATGGCGTTTAGAAGCCAAAAGAGTGGGGAATAACATGGAATCAAATCAGACTGCTTTCAGATAAAAAAAATGTGTTGCACTGCTTACTGAACGCCCCTCGTAGAACTCCGAGTCGATATAGAATTCACCCAGTCGGTGAGCATGTACAAGAATGGAAATCAGTAATCGCTGGTTTAAAGGCATTATAAAGCCCGCACAATGTGATCGCTTGATCACTTCACCATCTGATCATGCGCCTACGGAGTTGAAGAATAAGGTGAACAGTTCAGAGCACAGCTGAATGGAAGTGGGGAACATGTGGACTCCACTACCAAGAATGACTGTAGCTGCACACTCACATACAGAAATTTTAAAAACTTATCCAGTAGATTAAGTTTTCATTGGTTACTTATACTGCTGGAAATAAATAGCGAATTAAAGTGCTAACAAAGAAGATTGTTTGCTCCAAATATTACTACTAGTTTTCAAACAAAACAGCAACCAATCCAACTGGACAAGTCTCAGTTAAAAATAGATTACTTGTAGGTATAGTGATGGCATACATATTCTATCATTACAGGTGCTCCGTGATTACATAACTCCGCAAGTCCCTAAAAACACTGCAATTTTACTGCTAACGATTCCGGGTTCGATCCCCGCCACTGCCTAAATTTTGATAAATAATCAGCATTGGTGGCCGAAGACTTCCGGCATAAGAAGTCAGCCTCATTCTGCCAACGGACTTGTCAAAGAGGGCGGAGGACCGGATAGAGGTTCAGGGCACTCTCTTGTCCTAGTGGTGGAAATTCCCCTAAAGGTGGAAGAATCAGCAATGATCAACGACATGAGGATGCAGAAGGCAATGAAAACCACTGCATTAAAGACACGTAACGTGTATCCACAGGACATGTGGCCTATAATTGAAGAAGTGTCATGATGAGCTCTCCATTGGCAAAACATTCCGGAATAGTCCCCGATTCGGATCTCCGGGAGGGGACTGCCAAGGGGGAGGTTACAATGAGAAAAAGATTGAATAATCAACGAAAGGATAACGTTCTCCGAGTCGGGGCGTGGAATGTCAGAAGCTTGAACGTGGTAGGGAAACTAGAAAATCTGAAAAGGGAAATGCAAAGGCTCAATCTAGATATAGTAGGGGTCAGTGAAGTGAAGTGGAAGGAAGACAAGGATTTCTGGTCAGATGAGTATCGGGTAATATCAACAGCAGCAGAAAATGGTATAACAGGTGTAGGATTCGTTATGAATAGGAAGGTAGGGCAGAGGGTGTGTTACTGTGAACAGTTCAGTGACCGGGTTGTTCTAATCAGAGTCGACAGCAGACCGACACTGACAACGATAGTTCAGGTATACATGCCGACGTCGCAAGCTAAAGATGAACAGATAGAGAAAGTGTATGAGGATATTGAAAGGGTAATGCAGTATGTAAAGGGGGACGAAAATCTAATAGTCATGGGCGACTGGAATGCAATTGTAGGGGAAGGAGTAGAAGAAAAGGTTACAGGAGAATATGGGCTTGGGACAAGGAATGAAAGAGGAGAAAGACTAATCGAGTTCTGTAACAAGTTTCAGCTAGTAATAGCGAATACCCTGTTCAAGAATCACAAGAGGAGGAGGTATACTTGGAAAAAGCCGGGAGACACGGGAAGATTTCAATTAGATTACATCATGGTCAGACAGAGATTCCGAAATCAGATACTGGATTGTAAGGCGTACCCAGGAGCAGATATACACTCAGATCACAATATAGTAGTGATGAAGAGTAGGCTGAAGTTCAAGACATTAGTCAGGAAGAATCAATACGCAGAGAAGTGGGATACGGAAGTACTAAGGAATGACGAGATACGTTTGAAGTTCTCTAACGCTATAGATACAGCAATAAGGAATAGCGCAGTAGGCAGTACAGTTGAAGAGGAATGGATATCTCTAAATAGGGCCATCACAGAAGTTGGGAAGGAAAACATAGGTACAAAGAAGGGAGCTTCGAAGAAACCATGGGTAACAGAAGAAATACTTAAGTTGATTGATGAAAGGAGGAAGTACAAACATGTTCCGGGAAAATCAGGAATACAGAAATACAAGTCGCTGAGGAATGAAATAAATAGGAAGTGCAGGGAAGCTAAGACAAAATGGCTGCAGGAAAAATGTGAAGACATCGAAAAAGATATGATTGTCGGAAGGACAGACTCAGCATACAGGAAAGTCAAAACAACCTTTGGTGACATTAAAAGCAACGGTGGTAACATTAAGAGTGCAACGGGAATTCCACGGTCAAATGCAGAGGAGAGAGCAGATAGGTGGAAAGAATACATTGAAAGCCTCTATGAGGGTGAAGATTTGTCTGATGTGATAGAAGAAGAAACAGGAGTCGATTTAGAAGAGATAGGGGATCAAGTATTACAATCGGAATTTAAAAGAGCTTTGGAGGACTTACGGTCAAATAAGGCAGAAGGGATAGATAACATTCCATCAGAATTTCTAAAATCAATGGGGGAAGTGGCAACAAAACGACTATTCACGTTGGTGTGTAGAATATATGAGTCTGGCGACATACCATCTGACTTTCGGAAAAGCATCATCCACACAATTTCGAAGACGGCATGAGCTGACAAGTGCGACAATTATCGCACAATCAGCTTAAGAGCTCATGCATCGAAGCTGCTTACAAGAATAATATACAGAAGAATGGAAAAGAAAATTGAGAATGCGCTAGGTGACGATCAGTTTGGCTTTAGGAAAAGTAAAGGGACGAGAGAGGCAATTCTGACGTTACGGCTAATAATGGAAGCAAGGCTAAAGAAAAATCAAGACACTTTCATAGGATTTGTCGACCTGGAAAAAGCGTTCGACAATATAAAATGGTGCAAGCTGTTCGAGATTCTGAAAAACGTAGGGGTAAGCTATAGGGAGAGACGGGTCATATACAATATGTACAACAACCAAGAAGGAATAATAAGAGTGGACGATCAAGAACGAAGTGCTCGTAATAAGAAGGGTGTAAGACAAGGCTGTTGCCTTTCGCCCCTACTCTTCAATCTATACATCGAGGAAGCAATGATGGAAATAAAAGAAAGGTTCAGGAGTGGAATTAAAATACAAGGTGAAAGGATATCAATGATACGATTCGCTGATGACATTGCTATCCTGAGTGAAAGTGAAGAAGAATTAAATGATCTGCTGAACGGAATGAACAGTCTAATGAGTACACAGTATGGTTTGAGAGTCAATCGGAGAAAGACGAAGGTAATGAGAAGTAGTAGAAATGAGAACAGCGAGAAACTTGACATCAGGATTGATGGTCACGAAGTCAATGAAGTTAAGGAATTCTGCTACCTAGGCAGTAAAATAACCAATGACGGACGGAGCAAGGAGGACATCAAAAGCAGACTCGCTATGGCAAAAAAGGCATTTCTGGCCAAGGGAAGTATACTAATATCAAATAGCGGCCTTAATTTGAGGAAGAAATTTCTGAGGATGTACGTCTGGAGTACAGCATTGTATGGTAGTGAAACATGTACTGTGGGAAAACCGGAACAGAAGATAATCGAAGCATTTGAGATGTGGTGCTACAGACGAATGTTGAAAATTAGGTGGACTGATAAGGTTAGGAATGAGGAGGTTCCATGCAGAATCGGAGAGGAAAGGAATATGTGGAAAACACTGATAAGGAGAAGTGACAGGATGATAGGACATCTAAGACATGAGGGAATGACTTCCATGGTACTAGAGGGACCTGTAGAGGGCAAAAATTGTAGAGGAAGACAGAGATTGGAATACGTCAAGCAAATAATTGAGGACGTAGGTTGCAAGTGCTACTCTGAGATGAAGAGGTTAGCACAGGAAAGGAATTCGTGGCGGGCCGCATCAAACCAGTCAGTAGACTGATGACCAAAAAAAAAATGAATAAAGTTGCCTAATAATTTGTAAATCAATTGTACAAGAATGCATACCGTAATTACTGAACTTTTAAAGAGTTTGCGCGCGATGTTGGAATACGTCTTCACTTATTTAATGTTTCCTTAAACAATTAGAGCTTTTGATGTTGTTATTAGTTTGCTCTTTCAGGTTATTCTTTGAAAACACATGTCAAGACAAAAATAATGAACCAACGCTGATATTAAGCATATCATGCGAGAAAGAGATAAAATTACAAAGCAAAATAAAAAGACATAAAATATTTACAAGAGAATAGAGCCAGGTGTTTGCTTTGGGGTTAAAATGATCTTTAATAGGTTATATGTAATGGTATAGTAGACTGAAATCCTGTCCCTTCTGCAAACTAAAACGTTTTTAAGATTAATTTTAATTGTACTTAAATGGTTTACAGATTGCTTCATTCATAAAATTATTCTCTTGACGTTTAATGTTAAACATAAAAACATAATATTAACAAAAAATATTTTTAAATAAATTTCCATAAAATACGCATAGACAGAGAATCAAGTATTGCTTTATATTTGGGCGAAAAAACCATAAAACAAAGTAAACAATAATGTTGGAGCATTACAGATCTGCCCGAGTTCCCTTTAAGCCTTTTTGTAGGAAATGCATGAAACCTAAATCAGGATAGCAGAAACAGATTTGAGAAACACCCCCACACACCCACACCCACACCCACACCCCCACACCCACATACCCCCCCACCACACACACACACACACGAGTTTCGCTGGGTTAAATTGAGCGCTCAGCATAACTACTACGCCAATTGCATGTCGCTTTGTTGATCGACAGTACATACATAGCAATAACAATTATCTGAGGTTTAATGTTGGAGGAGAATATAGGGACTTTCAGTTGCAGCTACAAGATCCGTTATGAAAGCCCTAAGCAAACGTTACGTACGAAATAATTTCTAATTCGCCGCATCTGTACCATCACTGCATTTGTATGGTTGATGAATGGTATTTGAGAGCTGCTGAAACGACCTGCTTATTTATGTTATTGGAATATAGTTTATGTGGAAGTGTGCAGTATGTTGAGCACCACTTCATGAACCGATAATTCTTGTCATGTTTAAGTAACGAAGGTCGTATCTAAAATACTGCCTGCCTATATTTTCTCATTTTACACTAAGTGTTCGAATAGCAAAATCACTTTGGTTAAATCATTTTTTCGGGAGTTTTTAAGACAACCGTACTTCAACATATAATCACAGAACAGGCAGAATGAATTATCTTTGTGAGGTTAGGACATTTTGACCGAAGAAACATGCACCAAGTGGTAGCAGTTTCTCCCCACCTGTGATATTAACAACACTGAAATCTGACGTGGTAGACGCGTGGTAATATCTCATTGCCGACAAAACTTCCCGTAGCGGAAGGAGACTAAACACTAACCCAGCCAAATGTTATTTATTTATGTACTTATTTACACGTCAGGTTCCGTAGGACCAAAATAAGGAGCAATTCTCCTAGGTCATGGAACGTGTCAGTAAATGAAATTACAACGTAAAAGTAATAACAGAAAGAAATAAAATGTTTATGAACCCAAAAAAAGTCAAGCCATAGATTTAAGTAAACGCAATCAGCAATTCAACATAGGAATCAGCTTAATTTTTCAAGTAACTCCTCGACAGTATAGCAGGAGCGTCCCAAGAGGAAACTCTTCAGTTTCGATTTGAAAGCACGTGGATTACTGCAAAGATTTTTGAATTCTTGTGGTAGCTTATCGAAAATGGATGCAGCAGTATGCTGCACACCTTTCTGCAAAGGACTTAAGGAAGTCCGATAAAGATGCAGGTTTGATTTCTGCCGAATATTAACTGAGTGAAAGCTGCTTATTCTTTGGAATAAGCTGATGTTGTTCGCGAACTTACACCAGTTATTGCCAGACCCGCCCGTTTTTGAGCCAAAAATATCCTTTTAGAATGGAAATAGTTACCCCAGAACATAATACCATACGACATAAGCGAATGAAAATAAGCAAAGCAGACTAATTTTCGTGTCGAACGATCACTTACTTCAGATACTGTTCGAATAGTAAAAATGGTAACATTAATTCTTTGAACAAGATCCTGAACGTGGGCTTTCCACGACATTTTACTATCTATCTGAAAACCTGGAAATTTGAACTGTTCAGTTTCACTAATCATATGGCCATTCTGTGAAACTGAACTGTTGAGTTTTGTTGAATTGTGTGTTAGAAACTATAAAAACTGTCTCTTACTGTGATTTAGCCAAGCCAGGAACTTATGTCATGCACTATTTTGAAACAGAGCCATTGTTGAACACAACATCCTTACCACCAAGGTACTTTCATCAGCAAACAGAAATATTTTAGAGTTACCCTAACACTAGAGGGCATATAATTTATAGAAATAAGGAACAGGAGTGGCCCCAATACTAATCCTTTGAAGCACTCCCTCCCCCCCCCCCCCCTCATATTTGACCGTAACCCAATCAGAGCCAACATCACAGCCATTCTTAATACTGTGAATAATGACCTTTTGCTGTCTGTTGCTAAAGTAAGAGGTGAACCAGTTGTGAGCTACTCCCGTATTCCGTAATGGTCCAACTTCTGTAGCAATATTTTGTGATCAATACTGTCAAACGCCTTATTTAAATCAAAACGAAACCTTTTGTTTAACCCATCCAGTACCTCACAGAGAGAAGAGAATATGGCATTTTCAGTTGTTAAACGACTTCTAAAGACGAACTGTACACTTGATAGCAAACTGTTTGATATAAAATGATCAACCATTCTTACATACACAGCCTTTTCAATAACTTTAGCAAACACTGATGGCATCGAAATAGGTCTAAAATTGGCTTCATTGTCCCTTTCTCCCGTTTTATAAAGCGGCTTTACTACTGAATACTTTAATCGTTCAGGAAACTGACCAATCCTAAAGGAAAAATTACAGATATAGCTAAATACAGGGTTAACGTGTGCAGTACGGTACTTAAATATTCTATTAGGCACTCCATCATATCCATGGGAGTCCTTAGTCTTCAGTGATTTAATTATTCACTCAATGTACCCCTTCTCAGGATCACAGAGGATTAATTCAGACATCAATCTCGGAAAGGCATTTGCATAAAATGTCGCATTTGATGATAACCGCGGAGTCCGTATCTCTGAGAGACAAGAGGCACACATGAAAATCTATAAATCACCGTACCCAAATATTTATGTGGTGTCACCGCCAGACACCACACTTGCTGGGTGGTAGCTTTTAAACCGGCCGCGGTCCGGTAGTATACGTCGGACCCGCGTGTCGCCACTGTTAGTGATAGCAGACCGAGCGCCACCACACGGCAGGTCTAGAGAGACTTACTAGCACTCGCTCCAGTTGTACAGCCGACTTTGCTAGCGACGCAACACTGACAATTACGCTCTCAATTGCCGAGACGATAGTTAGCCTAGCCTTCAGCTACATTTTCTACGACCTAGCAAGGCGCCGTATTCAATTGCTAATTAATATTATGAAGCATGTATCATCAAGAGCGATGTTCTACAATTATGGATTAAAGTTAAGGCTGTCTTGCCTAGACACAACAATTTATCTAACGTACGATGCTTTCCGTTCGCGCGCCATATTTTTCAGTCGCGGTGTTTACGTAGTGCAGATTCGACGCCTTACGCTGCCTTGCCATCTGGTGGGAAAACGTGAGTTTCATCTGCTGTGAGTGGACTACAATTGAACGTGAGTGCTCCGTACGAAGAAATGCGGAGCCTAGAAGTTGAAAATGTACAGCCATAGTCGTAATTCACTATGCGCACGTTACTTGGGCGCATTTTTCATCGAGTGCGCTGTGTGGGGAAGTAATATCTTAGAGTGGTTCGTCTGTCTTGCGCACACTACTGTCGCCGGTGCCATGTAGAAGCCAACCGATACGCAAAAACGTACAGCGGTCTCGCAGAATTACCACCTTTTATAAAAATAGCACCGTAAATATTCAAATAATGACGACCAAGGCGGAAGGGCAGGGGAAAGCAGATGTTCACCTTCGAAACAATTACCGCAAAACGAACTCGCGACCGCCCCCGTTATACGGGCAGACAGGACACTACCAACTGGCCGTCTTCGATTTTTTTGTATACTTGCAAGATTTAAAGCTCTGTGCCCGGACGTTAATTCCCTTAAGCAAGAACACAACCCTAAAAAAACCAAAAAATTCTTCTTTGAAGATTAAAAGATTTCCTAGAGCTTTTAAAAAACTTCAACACTATTAACTTAAACCCCCCACCTTTCACCCACTTATCTGAGTGCGTAGCGCAAAAGTCTTCTAAATGCAAAGCGTAAAGTCGGAGTTATTAATTAATTAATGTTGTTGTTGTTGTTGTCTTTATTTCTAAGACTGGTTCAATGCAGCTCTCTGAGAAAGTACCCCATACTACATTCGTCCGTCTCCACCTACAATTTTTATCACCCACACAACCCTCCAATACCAAATTGACAATTCTTTGATGTCTCGGAATATGTCCTATCAAACAATCCCTTATTTTAGACAAGTTGTGGCGCAGGGTTTTGGGTGGGAGTGTTATTTGGCTGGAGGTTGTGTAGATGTGGGTTTCTGATTAAATGCTTTGTTTTATTAAAAATAAATAACAGTGCCAGAGGGAAAACATAAATAAACAAGACATACACTTGCGCTCGATGTTCAAATAAATTAATTTCAAATGAAACAATGATTTCAAAAAAATACTTGTCCATAGTCATAAAACAATAAAAGCTTTAAACAGGGCACTAGCCACGTACAACAATACTTAACATAAGATACATGTATATATCACTCATAAGAAACATGACTTTGGTCTGAAGAAACCAACTTTACGAGGGGCACAGAAAATAACAGTGTGACACACACTAGCTTATCAGAAAATACAACTTCAATCAATACCACAACCACACACCAGACAAACAGCACATACGAGCAACACAATCAACACTGACGCAACAAGCTAACATGTAAGCATAAACTGGTAAGAGACTCACAAAGCTTATCACTTATATCACATTTAGAACACACCATGGCCTCATCATAGCATTTCAAAGCAGCTACAATTATAATGTGAAACCGCGTGACCGCTACGGTCGCAGGTTCAAATCCTGCCTCGGGCATGGATGTGTGTGATGTCCTCAGGTTGGTTAGGTTTAAGTAGTTCTAAGTTCTAGGGGACTGCTGACCACAGATGTTAAGTCCTATATTGCTCAGAGCCATTTTATAATGTGAAACTATACAGTTCCAGAGATCTTTACAAGTCTCCAACATCTATGATGTATATATGCAGACTGAAGCAACAAATGAAAATTTGCACCTAAGCTGGGATTCGAACCCACGTCTCCTTATCACTAGGCAAATACGCATATATACAACGTAGCTGATGGAGATTTTAAAAGGTCTCTGGAATCAAATAGCTCCATTTGATTAAAGCATCTACACTGAGTGATCAAAAGTATCCAGACACCAAAAACATACGTTTTTCACATTAGGTGTACTGTGCTGCCACGTACTGCCAAGTGCTCCATATCAGCGACCTCAGTGGTCATGAGACATCGTGAGAGAGCAGAATGGGGCGCTCCGCGGAAATCACGGACTTCGAACGTGGTCTGGTGATTGGGTGTCACTGGCGTCATACGTCTGTACGCAAGATTTCCACGCTCCTAAACATCCCTAGGTCCACGTTTCCGATGTGACAGTGAAGTGGAAACGTGAAGGGACACGTGCAGCACGAAACTGTACAGGCCGACCTCGTCTGTTGACTGACAGAGACCGCCGACATTTGAAGAGGGGTGTAATGTGTAATAGGCAGACATCTATCCATACCGTCACACAGGAGTTGCAAACTACATCAGGGTCCACTACAAGTACAATGACAGTTTGGCGGGAAGTGATAAAACTTGGATTTCATGGCGAGCGGCTGCTCATAAGCGACACATCATGCCAGTAAATGCCAAACGACGCCTCGTTTGGAGTAAGGAGCGTAAACATTGGACGATTAAACAGTGGAAAACAGTTGTGTTCAATGACGAATCAAGGTACACAATGTGACGATCCGATGGCAGGGTGTGTGTATGGCGAATGCCCGGTGAATGTCATCTGCCAGCGTGTGTAGTTCCAACAGTAAAATTCGGAGGCGGTGGTGTTATGGTGTGGTCGTGTTTTTCATGGAGGGGGCTTGAACCCCTTGTTGTTTTGCGTGGCACTATCACAGCACAGGCCTACATTGATGTTTTAAGCACCTTCTTGCTTGCCACTATTGAAGAGCAATTCGGGGATGGCGATTGCATCTTTCAACACGATCGAGCATCTGTTCATAATGCACGGCCAGTGGCGGGGTGGTTACACGACAGTAACATCCCTACAATGGACTGGCCTGCACAGAGTCCTGACCTGAATCCTATAGAACACCTATGGGATGTTTTGGAACGCTGACATCACGCCAGGCCTCACCGGCCGACATCGATACCTCTCCTCAGTGCAGCACTCCGTGAAGAATGGCCTGCCATTCCCCAAGGAACCTTCCAGTACCTGGTTGAACGTATGCATGAGAGAGTGGAAGCTGTCATCAAGGCTGAGGGTGGGCCAACACCATACCGATGGAGAGCGTCACGAACTTATTAGTCATTTTCAGCCAGGTGTTCAGATACTTTTGATGCCTCGGTTTCAGGCAGAATCTACTGTTTCGTTCGATGCTGAGGTGCATCCAATTCAGCTGGAGAGCCTCTACAGTGCTGTTTAGAGAGAATATCAAGTAGGCTGTGGCGTGAATGGGAATTTGGATCAAGGAAGGAGGCGTGCTATGGTAGTCCGTGCAGTTGTGCAAAGCCTCTGTGCCAACATAACGTAGCGGTTATCGCATCTGCCTTATGAGCAGGAGACCCAGGTTCGAATTCTAGCCTTGGTACAAATTTCCATTCGTCGCTTCAGTCTGAATATCTACTTCACAGATGTATATATTGTTTCATTTGGTTAGAGCACCTATGCCTGTGTTTAGGCAGGCTCCCCCGTTTTATTCGATGCTGAAGTGCTATTCCATTCAGCTGGAGAGCCTCTGCAATGCTGCTTGAGTTTAGGGGGATACCAAGTTGACTGAGGCATGAGTCTGGAATTTGGGTGGAAAAGGGAGGCATGCGATGGTAGACCATGCAGTTGTGCAACGCCACTGTGTCAGGATGGCGTAGTGGTTAGTGCATTTGCACAATGAGCAGGAGACTCGGGTTCGAATCTCGGCTTTTGTACAATTCTTCATTCGTCGCTTCGGTCATCATATATACTCAATTATAATACAGTTAGGGCACAGTACGGCCTCACCGAGCCTTTAAAATTCAAGTACCACTATGTGGCGCAACATGGGCCCATTGTACTTTGACAGTATAACCCTGCCATACACTGATGGCAGCACACATGCAGCTGTGGGCACACTCAGTGACACAAGCCTCTCTTATGCCATGCTTTAGAATCGTCGTAACGGAAGCCCTTTTCCGCAGTTCCTCCCTGGATCTCAGCTGGACAAACACCGTCGGATGGCCCAGCCAGAGAACGCCCGCGTGACAGGCGGCCACACCCCCTGTTGACACTGCAGCCCCATTACTGCCTCGATTGGTCTCCCCCATCTGCTTCTCCAGGGTCCATTCTGTTTCGCCGGTGTATATCAACCGCTACTCTTCCACTGCAGCTGTCAGCTGACCCCTGTGATCCACCTAGTGACCAGCCACGCCGATAACAAAGCAAAGCATGGCCGACGGGCAGTGCTGGCACAAAACGAGCATAGGGTATCCACGCAGAGAAAGCGATTTCCTGGATGGCGGAGGCCAGCAAGAGGTGGGCTGAACGTGTGCTTACGTTATAAACGGGCATGAAGTCGTGGGCTGTTCGTGACTGGAACTTGCAGGTTCGGGATTATTAATTAATAATATTCCGTCATGAGCTACAAATTTTATTTTCAGATTCCTGCCAACGTTTCGGATCTACAACTCCATTTTCAAGGACTGTATGGATATACTGGGCGTTACATCTGCTTCAGCTCTCACCTAAACGTGACCGAACCACACAGCTGCTAAAAAGATAAACTATACCGCATCAGAGCCTGTTGCGTCACCGCTTCGTCTTACCCACACTTCCTTGAAAACGAGCTTCCAGCGTTATTGGAAGAGGTTTTTTTCGCTACAAGGATAGCTATCTTTTTCCAGCATGATGGAGTCCCTGTTCGTTCTGGCAGCCAAGTGACACATCGTCTAAGCGCAACATTCCCCAGAAGATGGATCTGCAGGGTTCCTTGGCCACTATCGTCCCCCGATTTACGCCTTTAGACTCTTGCCTGTAGAGATGGTTTAAAATGTACAAATAAAAACCAAAAGCTAGAGATTAAATAGATCGTTTGGATTATTAGTAGTGCTCTTCGCTTAAAAGAACGCCAAGACAACGCTCAGAATAGGTACACACGGTATTGTCAAGAGAATTCGAAACTGTTCTGAAATCGGAGGAATAATTTATGAAAATCAACTTTGAACTCAATAAATTGTTATTAGTACTTGTGTGGATTACATTCTAACGACCGTATCTCACTCAAACCAATAAAAATTGAAGACATGGTAAATGGAATGTTTAATTCGGCTTAGTCTGTACTACCACGTCTTAAAGTACGATTATTTACAATTCTTCTTCAAACTACATGTAGATATGGTGACTAGTTGCTGTATCCTCCACCTCTGCTCTCTTTGCCAGTCAAATTCTGTTTATGTAAATCTCTTCTACTACCCGAATTCGGACTAGCTACCACCGAATCCAGAGACACTCCTGAATCGTGCATTACTGAGCAGAGTTCCTGACTGAATAATAATAATAATTACTATTTTCCAATAGCGGTGAGCGAGGATAGGTTTAAGAACGGTTTCCTGCTGTCGCTAGGCTGAACAAAAGAGTCATATTTCTCTGAACAATTGTTTCACTCTTTAATATTCCACCATCGATGGAAAATCTATTTAAAAAATAAATGACAAGTGCGAGTAGCACTCTCGCTCCGAGGGTCCCGTACAAACTTCATTATGTATACAGATAGTTCATCCGTGTCAGGAATTGAGATTCTCGACAATTTTTGTCCGTTCTTAGTGTAATTACTGACAAGATACCGCTTCCAAGAATTGCAAGATTTTCGAGAATGTTTTAATTTTAAGTTTAAATTAATTGTGTAAGTTCGCGTTCGTTACTGTAATTTTTCATTTATTATCTGCTGTCGTCCCTGTTGCGACTACTGGTAAGATTTGAGGGAAGTCTCCAGAAAAAAAAGCTACAGCCTGTCATAGGGCTACTGTTGTTACGCAAATGTCGAACTGCTCTGTGGAACGCTTGAGCGGATACTTTATGGGATACCGGAACCTCATCCCAAACAATGGGAGCGCAATTCTGCAACAGTTACCAGAATTACTTTGCTTTGAAACGTTACGGATGCTGTATGTGTCGTAGACACAGACGGTCAGGATATTTTTTATGTAGGAGGAACCGTTCGGAGAAGACCTGCGACGCTAGTGCCGGCGTGCAGCCGCAGCCTGGCGGCCTTACCTCCTATACCATTAGGTGGCAAAGACATCGCTTTCACGGCGGCAGGGAACTTCACTTCATCGTAGCCCAGTCAGCTGGCACGAAATTATACACACATACCTTCCTCGTGAACCACTCTATCTATTACTGAAAATCAGATCAAAATCCTTGCAGTACTTTCTGACATTTTTGATGGAACTACATCTACATCCATACTCCGCAAGCCACCTGACGGTGTGTGGCGGAGGGTACCTTGAGTACGTCTATCGGTTTTCCCTTCTATTCCAGTCTCGTATTGCTCGTGGAAAGAAAGATTGTCGGTATGCCTCTGTGTGAAAATCTCTCTGATTTTATCCTCATGGTCTCTTCGGGAGATATACGTAGGAGGGAGCAATATACTGCTTGAGTCTTCGGTGAAGGTATGTTCTCGAAACTTCAACAAAAGCCCGTACCGAGCTACTGAGCGTCTCTCCTGCAGAGTCTTCCACTGGAGTTTATCTATCATCTCCGTAACGCTTTCGCGATTACTAAATGGTCCTGAAACGAAGCGCGCTGCTCTCCGTTGGATCTTCTCTATCTCTTCTATCAACCCTATCTGGTACGGATCCCACACTGCTGAGCAGTGTTCAAGCAGTGGGCGAACAAGCGTACTGTAACCTACTTCCTTTGTTTTCGGATTGCATTTCCTTAGGATTCTTCCAATGAATCTCAGTCTGGCATCTGCTTTACCGACGATCGACTTTATATGGTCATTCCATTTTAAATCACTCCTAATGCGTACTCCCAGATAATTTATGGAATTACCTGCTTCCAGTTGCTGACCTGCTATATTGTAGCTAAATGATAAGGGCTCTTTCTTTCTATGTATTCGCAGCACATTACACTTGTCTACATTGACATTCAATTGCCATTTCCTGCACCATGCGTCAATTCGCTGCAGATCCTTCTGCATTTCAGTACAATTTTCCATTGTTACAACCTCTCGATATACCACAGCATCATCCGCAAAAAGCCTCAGTGAACTTCCGATATCATCCACAAGGTCATTTATGTATATTGTGAATAGCAACGGTCCTACGACACTCCCCTGCGACACACCTGAAATCACTCTTACTTCGGAAGACTTCTCTCCGCCGGCCGCGGTGGTCTCGCGGTTAAGGCGCTCAGTCCGGAACTGCGCGACTGCTACGGTCGCAGGTTCGAATCCTGCCTCGGGCATGGATGTGTGTGATGTCCTTAGGTTAGTTAGGTTTAAGTAGTTCTAACTTCTAGGGGACTGATGACCACAGAAGTTAAGTCCCATAGTGCTCAGAGCCATTTGAACCATTTGAACTTCTCTCCATTCAGAATGACATGCTGCGTTCTGTTATCTAGGAACTCTTCAATCCAATCACACAATTGGTCTGATAGTCCATATGCTCTTACTTTGTTCATTAAACGGCTGTGGGGAACTGTATCGAACGCCTTGCGGCAAGAAAAACGACATCTACCTGGGAACCCGTGTCTATGGCCCTCTGCGTCTCGTGGACGAATAGCGCGAGCTGGGTTTCACACGACCGTCTTTTTCGAAACCCATACTGATTCCTACAGTGTAGATTTCTAGTCTCCAGAAAAGTCATTATACTCGAACACAATACGTGTTCCAAAATTCTGCAACTGATCGACGTTAGAGATATAGGTCTATAGTTCTGCACATCTGTTCGACGTCCCTTTTGAAAACGGGGATGACCTGTGTCCTTTTCCAATCCTTTGGAACGCTACCCTCTTCTAGAGACCTACGGTACACCGCTGCAAGAAGGAGGGCAAGTTCCTTCGCGTACTCTGTGTAAAATCGAACTGGTATCCCATCAGGTCCAGGAGCCTTTCCTCTTTTGAGCGATTTTAACTGTTTCTCTATCCCTCTGTCGTCTATTTCGATATGTACCATTTTGTCACCTGTGCGACAATCTAGAGAAGGAACTACAGTGCAGTCTTCCTCTGTGAAACAGCTTTGGAAAAAGACATTTAGTATTTCGGCCTTTAGTCTGTGATCCTCTGTTTCAGTACCACAGTGTGTCTGGACATTTTGTTTTGATCCACCTACCGCTTTGACATAAGATCAGAATTTCTTAGGATTTTCTGCCAAGTTAGTACATAGAACTTTACTTTCGAATTTACTGAACGCCTCCCGCATAGCCCTCCTCACACTACATTTCGCTTCGCGTAATTTTTGTTTGTCTGCAAGGCTTTGGCTATGTTTGTTTGCTGTGAAGTTCCCTTTGCTTCCGCAGCAGTTTTCTAACTCGGTTGTTGTACCACGGTGGCTCTTTTCCATCTCTTACGATCTTGCTTGGCACATACTCATCTAACACACATTGTACGATGGTTTTGAACTTTGTCCACTGATTCTCAACACTATCTGTACTTTAGACAAAACTTTTGTGTTGAGCCATCAGGTACTCCGAAATCTGCTTTTTGTCACTTTTGCTCAACAGAAAAATCTTCCTGCCTTTTTTACTATTTCTGTTTAGAGCTGAAATCATCGATGCAGTAACCGCTGTATGATCGCATAAATGGAGTGTAAGTTTGTATTGGCAAAAATTAATTTTTTAGATAATATAACAAAAAAATTAACAGTTTTCGGATTGTTCGTCTGCTTGAACTGTCGAACCTAGTTACATGCCAAATTTCAAGATTCTAGGTCAAAAGGAAAAACCCTATAAGTTCTGATGCATGAGTTTGCGAGTATCAAAAAATTGTCTATCTTTTGATTGCAATGAGTAGAAGCTTAAGTTCCTTACAGCGCCAAGGGACTGTAGGCTTTATTATGTCACATAAATTTCAACTTAATACCCCTAAATATTCCTGAGGAAGAGGGGTTTAACAGTTGGACATATAGGCAGACAGGCTATAAAAGATCTTTTAAGGGTTCCGTTTTTACCGACTGAGGTACGGAAACCCAAAAAGCAATATAGAAAGATTAAGACGTAATTAGCGTATGTAATGGACAATACTTACGACTCCAATTTTACGTACATCGACCTAGTCATATAGCTTAACGCGCAGCGCTCTAATTTGCGAGACAGAGAAATGAGCAAGACCGTGATCGGCGATTGGTCTGGTATACCAGCGAGCCTGAGCGTGGATTTGGGCAGTTTTCCACGCCCGTTTAGACTGGCTCGTCCCCAATCACCGCCTCATAAAATTCTCTATCCAGTCAGTTAAAATACGCTTATACATAACGAAGTTTATACGCTTATACATAACAAAGTTTATACGATTCACCGATAAACAGCGCAGATGACGTCCCTCCCTTACGTTAATGGAAAAAGGCGATCCTGTACGACGAGATAAGCGCATCGCAAAAGAGAGAATGTTATTCTCATCGATTGCCTTCATAGCGTTGCATCTCGCAACTGCGCCTCGCTGCAATACACTTGAAATTGCAAACAAAGCACAGTTGACGCGAAGTTGTAAACTTGGGCTGTTATTACAACAGCAGGCCAAGCGCGCACGGTTGCGGCAGACTGCTTTTCGATTTCGGTCTGAACACGTGTCACTCCAAATTAGTGACGCGTGCGGATTGCGGGTAATAGGATTAGCTGCAAAAGTTGCGCGGGGTGCGCTCACAGTACACACCGACCTACACCCCGCGTCCGCACATTGCTCTCGTATTAAACTTCACCTCGTCTACTGACGAACCTCGCTGCGTAAAACAATAGACTGGAAACGTATTATTTACGGGTTTCTATGTAGAGCTTCAAATAAAGGCCAGCTTACACATCCTGTTCATAAAATGGTATTTATCTCGTTGGTTCTCTGAATGTGAGGCAGCGATTGTTCTGGCAGGCACGATGGAAAGTTCAAACCTGGCCTTTATATGACGTGCAAGATAAACACATTTCGGCCACGTCAGTGGACCTGTGAGCCACAGGTGCAGTAAATACACAATGTGTAGAAATTTTTGAATAGTTTACGCGAAGTTCTTTCATAAATATGTATTTCTTTTTTTAGGTATACCTTTCGCAGTGGACATCAGATATATCGAGGGTAGAATCAGTAACACTCACCGTTTTGCTACGGAACAGAATAAAAAGATACCGCTATGTAAAGCGTTATTTGACTTTTGACATTAATTTAATTTGTAGCTCATCGTTTACATTGGATTTAAAAACTTAATGACTGTACTAAACAAAGAAATTTTGCGAAAGATGTCATTATCAGACATTTGATACTGTGTGCTATCTCCACGATTTTGCAATAAATCTAAAAACTAAAATTCCGCCCGAACTTGTTGAGTGCCCAGCATTGAAATGTGCAGCAATTTGCGGAAGGGTTGCACTTTTGTCACAATGAACGATTCTCTTCGGTCATCATTGGACCCGTTCTAGGGGCATCTTTTTCCGGCCGCAGCGATGTCGGAGATGTACCGACAGTCCGCCGCATGATCCTCACCCCACAGGCGTCACTGAATGCGGATATGGAAGGGCATGTGGTCAGCACACCGCTCTCCCAGCCCTATGTCAGTTTACGAGACCGGAGTCGCTACTTCTCAATCAAGGAACTTCTCAGTTTGCCTCACAAGGGCTGAGTCCACCCCGCTTGCCAACAGCGCTCGGCAGACCCGATGGTCACGCATCCAAGTGATAGCCCAGCCCGAAATCGCTTAACGTCGGTGATCTGACGGGAAATGTGTGACATTAATGTTCATATTTTTAAAAAAAAATTGTAAATATTTTATTTAAACTGTTAAAGCAGAAGTAGAGACATCTTGTTTGAAGCGAAATTGATACTGAAACTCTTTGATAAGATTAAAGTGAATGTACATATTAAGAAAAAGGGTGTAATATTTACTTTTAAATATTGTAACGATATCTATTTGTTATAATTATTAAATTTAAAAAGGTGCTATAATGTAATTATGTATGTAATAGTTGCTGGCACTCACTTGGGGCTGTATGAGATATGTGTAGTATTAAAGATGGAGTAGTTCCGTCAGGAACGGAAAGCTGTGTAAGCGTAGGAAAAGGGTGGGAGCGGAAACGTTTGGCGCGCTTTGGCGGGCGCGAACAAAGTCAGTCGGTGGCCAATGATCTTAGAGGCAGCACGTACAGCGCCAGCATAGTGTGGAGTGCGCCAAATTGTTGCATCTTGCCTCGGTTGGAAACTGCAGTTTATCACGGTCTGGTATGGGGAGAAAAACGGGCTATTGATTATAAGATGGATCATCGCAATGAAGAGGAAATAAGTCCGACATGGATAACTGCTCTTGGCCTTTCTGATATTAAAGCAGTTGTTGCCACCAACGCCACCGTCGCTGATCACAGCTTACAGCGTACGACATTTTAGCTATGTATTATAGTGTGTGCCAGGAAGTTGAAATGTGCTTTAAGTGTAATAACCATCATCCAAATTAACAATTGCATCCACCTGGTAATTTATCCCGCTCATAAACCAAGCAGTATCCTAAGCTGGTAAATGAAAATTCCGAGTGACCTGTATTCAGCCAAGACTGTGAAACCTTTAATATATTGTTGGCAAATCAGTGATTAATCAGTGAAATAATTGATGGAAAGAATAACTGAGAATTTCAAAATTAAAATTGCTATTATTTTCTTTGTTAAAATGATTACGTAAGGTTATGCCAGATTCAGAGACCACATTAGATAAATTGTCTTGTACTTTCACATTACATATTGATGAAAGGAGATACTAAGTTGATGATTAATGGTGATAAATAGTAACGTTAAACAGTCTATAGTGAATCAATGAAATGTTGAAATGTTGAGTACCAAATATGTTGAGGTAGAAACCCCCCTGTCCAAATTTCCTTTTGTTTTCATGAAATCAGTCTGTTTAATTAAGCAACTGGGTGCTGTAGTTTTGTTTCGAGCGGCTAAACTTTTCTTGTATTGCTGAACCATCTTTTATCTAAATCTAAAGTGAAGTCTGTTAGGTAAGTAGGGAGTTAAAATCTTTTCTGCTGTCCTACTCAGCTCCATTACGTGTGCCTAAATAGACTGGCGAATAATAGTGTACCACCAACGACATATATTGTTATCGATGCAGAATAGTAGTCTGACTACTGTTGTTTGCCATACTTCTGAACTAATGACTTATTTGAAGAAACGAGTTAAAGTCTGATGTTTATTCCTTAGGTTAACACACACGGTTATTACTCTTGTTTTTTGTGGTTTTGCTGTCCGGATAGGTAACTGCATTTCTGTTTGTTACATTGCTTATTATTAACAGTATAGTATAAGAATGTTACAGTTGGCTTTACATGACAGCATGTTTTGTAAACCAATTCAGAGAATACAAAATACACGCAAGTATCTGGTCTTACATATCATGATAGTAAATAACACACACAAGTCAAAAAGAGGATTATTACAAATGGTGTTACCACTGCAGCAAGGCCATACGCCTGCCACGAGACTCAGCCGAGCAGGCAACATGCCTTCAGTCGTCAACAGTCCAATGTCAGTGTTGACGGGCCCACGCGAGGCGTAAAGCTTTGCGCCGTGCAATCATCAAGGGTTCACTAGCGGGCCTTCGAAAGCCCATATAGATGATGTTTCGTTGAATGGTTTTCACGCTGACACTTGTTGATGGCCCAGCATTGAAATCTGCACCAATTTGTGGAAGGGTTGCACTTCTGTCACAGTGAACGATTCTCTTCAGTCATCGTTGGTCCCGTTCTAGGGGGATCTTTTTCCGGCCGCAGCGATGTCGGGGATTTGATGTTTTACCGGATTTCTGATATTCACGGTTAACTCGTGAAATGGTCGTACGGGAAAATCCCCACTCCATCGCTACCTTGGAGATGCTGTGTCCCATCGCTCATGCGCAGACTATAACACGAGGTTCAAACTCATTTAAATCTTGATAACCTGCCATTGTAACAGCAGCAACCGATCTAACTACTCCCCCAGACACTTGGTGTCTTACATAGACGTTGCCGACCGCAGCGCCGTATTCTGCCTGTTTACATATCTCTGTGTTTGCATACACATGCCTGTAACAGTTTGTTTTGGCGCTTCAGTGTATATCGTTCGTTACAATAGTTACAAGTACGAAAATACGAATGATCATCATTCGTGTACCAGGATATTCTATTTTCTACATTCTGCTTTCTTCCTTGCACCCAATCCCCAGTAACACCTGTGATCAACCCATCCCAGTTACTCCCATACGTGTAAAGCTAAACCCCCTCCAGCCAAATGTGAGCTCACGATCCGCACACGCCCTATTCCCACTCAACTTCATTCAAACAACTCCCTAAGTCAAGCTCCACCTCTGAAGACATCATTCCCTTCTTTATCACTATCCCAAACAAAAACACCCATCTGTGTGTGCTGATGTCAGATTGCGCTTACGCCTGGAGAAAAGTCCCACAGGGAGCTGGTGTTTGGACAAAACACTTGCTTACACTGCGTCGTGAGCTGGCGTGTGTCTCATCGTCAAGACGCACCAGTCTGTTTCCTTCTCGCTGTCCTTCCCAGTTGTATCACTCATTGCCTGCAACAAAAGTCTTTTCGTGGGTGACTACCTACCTGACGCCTGTTCTGGTGCAATCGACAGAGAATAATAGTAAAGCTCCATGCCGTATCTTCTCAGTTTGCCTCACAAGGGCTGAGTGCACCCCGCTCGGCAGACGCGATGGTCACCCATCCAAGTGCTAGCCCAGCCCGGCAGCGCTTGTCTCCCGTGATCCGACGGGAAACTGGACACAGCCAACTCTACTGCCTCTCGATCTTCCTCACTGCACATGCAACCACTTTGAAATCTAAAGTTCGTAATACAAATCTTCTACTAGTATTCGTCGACGGAAATTCACATTCAGATCATCCACGTTGCAGCTTCTATCAGACTTCGGCGGTCACTGCGCTCTAAACAAATGTTACCGACGAAACTACTCCCGCTAGTGACATACGGTGTGGCTTTATCCACATCCAAGTGCTGATAAGCTCTAAACCAACGCTGTCGAAACAGTGTTAACCGCGAATGACACGCGGTGTGTCCCCGAGCTAACACGAACGTCTACTGCCTTTGCGACGAGTAAAATTCAGGTACTGTTCGTTCAGGAGTCTTATTGACACCTTCGCCTTTTCCAGAGTGACGTAACGCCGGCAGTTGCTTGTTTAATATCAGTTTCTTACAATGTATCAGCTTCTTTGTTAATAGATGAAGTAGTATCATAGGAAAAGTACTTTAAGTCGACTATACAAACAAGCTAAATCAACAATAGCAGCTTACAAGGGCAATGGCGACCCACTCCAAGATATCGACAATGATCTCCCTATATTACATATAACGGGCAAGAGACACAATATCGACTTCTACGAAGAACTGCAAATTTTCGTTTATGACACGGATGTAAAATTTTAGGAACAAAAATGTTTTCTTTTTGTGGTGAACTCTTTTTACAACTGTGTTGTTGTCCTGTACAATGCAGGTGGTGTAACTCCGGAAACGCTATCTGATTAAATGAGTCGGCAAAACTATCTGGAATTGTACAATTTTATTTCAAGAGACGTTTACCAAAATAACCACAAAACCTAAAAATGTACCCTAAAAAACTTTTCTATGAAATCCTGTATTGTGCAGTGCAGTGGGCTGCGATACAATGCGTGACGTCACAGTGCGTGACTTACAGTTCCAATACATGGAGCAAACAGAGTAAAAAAGCTACATAAAATACCAATCGAATTTTGAAAAAATACGTAATCAAGAAATGTCTCAGTGAAACTGTTCTACATTTTTTAAGGACGCAACCTGACTAAATAAAATCTCGAACAGTAAATGATCCACTCCAATGTAAGAACAAAATTGTCTGCATACGAAATGAAATCTCCACTGGTCTTCACCTTAACTACATCTAACAAATATGTTGGAAAACAACACCTAACTATGAATGTTCTTACTATGTTATGACTGACTCTAACTATTTTTTGTGACTTACAAGTGGCACCGGAAACTCGGTACCGCTCTAAGTGATGAGCATAAAAAATGCAGCGCCGCAACAAACTAGCTGTAGGAAAGAACAGAAAGGAGAGCCCTGCGCACTGCAACGCAAGGACGTGCAACTATGCTAAGCGGATGGTGCACCATTTTAGACCACTATATTTCGCAAAGCACGATGCGGTGACACACAATAAAAAAATCGAATTTTCGTGAGGGAACGTCGTAGAAAATAGATTTGCTAAATGATTGAAACAAAGTAACTATATTGCGAATGAAGAGGCTCATTGTTGACTTTTACAATCGTATTTACAAAAATCAATTCTTCTTTATAATGGCTCCGCCATGAAATTAATTATTGAAATGGTAAAGGAGTGTCAAATCTATAACGTCTGAGAGTAAGTCATGTGTCTAAGTAACTTTGCTTAATCATGTTTGAATAAGGAAACTAACCCGAACCAATAAAGATAAATTCCATTAAAACCTCCCGTTATTCAAACATGTCGTAACTACATGCATGTAGCAACAACAGTGTCTGGAAATCTTCATTCTCAAATTAATCTGTACCAAATCATATATCAAAATCATCATTCTTTGTATCTTTATCTCTATTCTCTGCAAACTTTTTCCAAACCGCTGGATAATGTGGCCAACACCCGACTCATTCACTAGCTTCTCTTAAGAGTTCTGCAGCCACGACAATGCTACTGACAATCAAAGATCTCATTGCTTGTGCTCAGAATCTCTGCGACGGACATACAGTCTATTGATAATCTCTGGTTGGAAAATATCCAGTACACAGATGAAAAGTATGACACATAGAATGAAAATATAGTTTACATCACTTTTTTTTAATACCAAAAATAAGCCAGAAAACATCCGTGCTGCTGCATGATTAGGTAGAAAGCAACAATCCAAGTTTCTTCAACCATTTGCCGAATGTGAAATCTTTGTTTTATTACTACAAACAGTTAACTGAGAGAAAATTGTCTTATCATTACCGAATAACCAAGAAATACCAAATAATCATAATATTTAATATTTGCCATGACATCAATGAGCTTCTAGAAAAGCACTGTATTTTGATTGCTTGTGCTATCTTTGCCAGTGAAATAAAAAACTTAACTCCCTCCGAACAGGCACTAGAAGGCCCAACGGTACCGACCGCCCGCCGTGTCATCCTCGCCCACAGGCGTCACTGAATGCGGATATGGAGGGGGCATGTGGTCAGCACACCGCTTTCCCGGCCGTATGTCAGTTCACGAGACCGGAGCAGCTACTTCTCGATCAAGTAGCTGCTCAGTTTGCCTCACAAGGGCTGAGTGCACCCCGCTTGCCAACAGCACTCGGCAGACTGGATGGTCAGCCATCCAAGTGCTAACCCAGCCCAACAGGGCTTAACGTCGGTGATCTGACGGGAGCCGGTGTCACCACTGCGGCACGGCCGTTGGCGCCGGTGAAATAAGTTTATCTTAAAAGTTAAGAGCCTTCAGAATAAAAGTATGAAGGGATGGTGTGTTTATTACTGTAATCTGTATGCCAGACAAATAAATTTCCACCAAAAATATAGGTAAAGACATCAATGAAAGCATTTTAACACACAAATCTCTTAATGTATGCATTGAAAAAAAGGAACCTTTCTGGACGTAGTTAAATTTAGGTACATAACCTCACTGGTACACCCAGCGAATAATTCTCACCAGACTGAACGTTAATGAACTATAATTTAATTGTAATGCACCTAATGATGGCATGCTAATAAATGCTAGTAAATATTAGTAAAAAGTGCCTCCTATTTGAGAGATGTTGTAAACGGTGGGAAGGGGGCAGGAGAGGTGAGGGAGTGGCGTCTGCCCAATGTATATTGAAATCTTATTCGATAACAGACGCCATTTTACGTGAAAAAGAGGTAAGTAATATGAATAAGTAATTCAAAATCAAAATGATTAAACATAATCAACAGAAGAATTATTATGAAGTGACGTCCATAATTTTAGATTTGCAGTTTAATCCTTCCACTCACGATAAAGAATAGCGCAATGCCTTCAGATATACGTAACAGTGTCACTTTTACAATCCAAAACGAATAATGCGTAACAAAGACGTTAATAATTAAAAAGAGCTGCGCTATTTCATTAATGACATACTCATTCGTTTCATTCATTTACACTATTTTTGTCAATTGCAACATAAAAATGTTCGAAGTAATGAAATCTCTACCACTAGCTACAGGCTAGAAACCACGCACTTTCACACAACGAACAAAGCATGTTACCAATGTCAAAATATATTTCACAGGATGTTCAAAGTTACCTGGCCGGTCACCAGTGCTACCGCTTCGATACCAAGCGTATTGGAAGACTGGCCGAAATACTGGTGTACATAACTGCCTGCAAAGAGGAGACTGCATTTGAAAGATAATGTTAAGCTGGTAGAAGTTCACATAGGCGCTCAGAAGTCGTGCTGAGTTGGTGAACCTGCACGAAAAACACTTGAACAGCGGTTAGTATCTTGTTCCTCCTAGTTGTGTCGTCATTACAGAAACTACAGTGTCTTCAGCTCCGTGCTCTTCATGTGCTGATAAGCTTTTTTGACCAATAAGCGACTCCACAACTAAAACTGTTCTGCTGTCGTCATGTATGATTTTAGAAATCAACTTCTGTCGCCACATCAGCATATGTTTCTTGTGGACTTACCAGAAGATGACATGACTGCTACGATACTATCCACATGAAACAAACTTCGACTCACGGACCAAATGTCCTGCTTTGCTCTTTTAAAGCTACGAAGATGACAGCAAGCGTCCATCTCGAGGTACCGTTGACGTTATTATGTAGCTGAGCGTCTTGTTACTGGCGGAATGCACGACTGTAGATCGACCAGACGTGCCACGTGATTTCTAAATTAAACCTGTTGTGCTCCATATTGCACACATTCTGTCTAGCGATTGTGTCCATAACAGATCTGGTATTAGCGACAAGTATTGCCGTCTCGTTATATTTTTTTCTTTTTTTTCGCTACACGATACCATGTTTCTATTCGAAAGCGTGCACCCACCTGGCAGATGCTTTTAGACCCACCTCCATTGCAGCTTTAACGCCCCACTGGTGTATATTAACGTCGGGGATCATCTTTTTTTATAAATGCGCTATTAAATTTATTCTGACAAACTGTGTTGACCTTGGAAATCATCTGTTGATAGCCGGCCGCGGTGACCGATCGGTTCTAGGCGCTTCAGTCCGGAACCGCGCGACTGCTACGGTCGCAGGTTCGAATCCTGCTTCGGGCATGGATGTGTGTGATGTCCTTAGGTTAGTTAGGTTTAAGTAGTTCTAAGTTCTAGGGGACTGATGATCTCAGATGTTAAGTCCCATTGTGCTCAGAGCCATTTGAAATGTACAAATCCCTCTTTGTTTTTATAATTCAAATTTCCTCCTGAAGATTCTGAAAAGACAGATTTCCCTTCAGTCCACTTTTCCAAAAGGCAGCAGCTCGTTTTATTTAGTCTACTCCTCTGGCACGGACAGAGCAGTATTCAACGATATTACATCTATAAAACAGGGTCCATCATTTCACCCCGTTGCACCAATCACGCCGTTTGGTGAATGTGCCTGATGGAGGTGCAGCCTCATTATCGTCATCGTCATCCTCTCGCAAATAAATAGCGAACGTCAGTCCACTATTTTGCTCTGTATCTAGGACGTCTTCCTTCGTGAAGCTGTCTACGATTTCTGCAATGAACCTGAAAAATACAAACAGCAGCACGAAATAGCATGTGCCCCGTATAAAAGATACTCGAATAGTCACATGAATAATGTTTACCAGTCACGACTTTCAGAAGCTCCCGTTCTCGAATGTTGCAATTTTATCGTCACTCCGTACCGCTCCTGAAGGTGCCGTGCTATCGTTTTTTTGGTTCACCGATATTACGAAAACAAACCTCTTACCCATTCCACAGTACAGTATTTTACGCTCGGGCATTAGACGACTGCATTGGGACTGAAAGATTACAAACAACCGGACGCGCGCTTGTTTAAAAGCTGTACTTACTATCAGAAATATGACCGAATTTTCATGCGGCATCCATTGCTAGGTCTGACATCTGGCAAGTGTGCTTTTTCTCCTTAAAATATAAGGTCGAGTAGCTCATGTTCCTTCGTAAGTGCTACACGTTCTAGACTGGAAGTGACTTAAGTTACTTCACTACACAGAGGGTACCTAACGCTAAATTACTCATTATAGCCGGCCGGGGTGGCCGAGCGGTTCTAGGCGCTACGGTCTGGAACCGCGCGACCGCTACGGTCGCAGGTTCGAATCCTGCCTCGGGCATGGATGTGTGTGATGTCCTTAGGTTAGTTAGATTTAAGTAGTTCTAAGTTCTAGGGGACTGATGACCTCGGCAGTTAAGTCCCATAGTGCTCAGACCCATTTGAACCATTTGAACTCATAATAGGCAACTTTATTATTCAAATTTGCTGCACCTTCATCTTCATCTACATCTACATGGCTATTCCGTAAATCACACGTAAGTGGCTGGTAGAGGGTTCATAGAACCACATTCACGATAATTCTCTGTAATTCCGCTAGCAAACAGCACGCAGAAAAACGAACACCTACATCTTTACGTGGCTCTGATTTCCCTTATTTTATTACAATGACCGCTACACCCTATGTAGGTCGGCGTTGGCTGAAATTTTGTGAGAAGATCCCGCAGCAACGAGAAACGCCTTTGTTTTAATGGTGTCCGTCACAAGTCTTCTGGCGCTCTCTCCCCTATTTCTCGATAATGCAAAACGTGCTACCCTTATTTGAAGTTTCTCTGTGTACCCCGTTAATCCTATCTGGTAAGGATACCACCCCTCACAGCAGTTTTCCGTAAGCGGACGGACAAGCGGATTGTAGGCAGTCTCTTTAGTAAGTAAGTTGCATCTTCTAAATGTTTTGCCAACAAAACGCTGTCTTTGTTTCGCTTGACCACAACGTTTTCTATGTGTTCTTTCCAATTTAAGTTGCTCGTAATTGTAATTGCTCGACATTTAGTAATTTACGGTATTTAGATTTCGTTGATTTATCATGTAAACGAAGTTTAACGGATTCCTTTCAGCACTCATGTGAATGACCTCATTATTTAGGATCAGTTACCAATTTTCGCACAATACCGTTGTCTTCTCTAAATCGTTTTGTAATTCGTTTTGATCTTCTGATGTCTCCACTAGACAATAAGCGACAGCATCATCTGCAAACAACCTAAGACGACTGCTCAGATTGTCTCCTAAATCCCTTACATAGATAAGGAACAGCAGTGGACCTATAACACTACCTTGGGGAATGCCAGGGATCACTTCTGTTTTACTCGATGACTTTCCTTCAGTTGCTATGAACTGTGACCTCTCTGACGGGAAATCACGAATTCAGCCGCATAACTGAGACGATATTCCATAAGCACACAATCTGATTACAAGCCGCCTGTAAGGTTCAGTGCCAAAAGCCTTCTGTAAATCTAGAAGTAATGAATCAATTCGAAATCGCTTGTCGATAACACTCAACACTTCGTGTGAGTAAAGAGCTAGTTTTGTTTCACAAGAACAATGTTTTCTAAATCCGTGTGAGTCAAAGGACCGTTCTCTTCGAGATGTTTCATAATTATCGATTTTACTGACATGGGCATATAGTTTTAGTGAATTACTCCTACTGCTTTTCTTAAATATTGATGCACCTGAGCAACTTTCCAGTCTTTTGGTAAGAATCTTTCGTCGAGCAAGCGGCTTTATATGATAGTTAAGTAAGTGATTAAGTTGCTTCTCTACTGCGAGGCTATCTACTTCTTACTCAAGTTGGCAGCTGTTCTTGATTCGAATTATGAAATATTTACTTCGTCTTCTTTGGAGAAAGAATTTCGGGACTCTGCTTTAGCAACACTGTTATCGACAGCATTTCCATTGCTATCGCGCAGAGAGGGCATTGATTGCGTCTTTCAGTTAGCATGCTTTACCTACAACCACAATCTGGATTTTCTGCCAGGTTTCGAGACAAAGTTTGGTTGTGGAAACTGTTATAAGCATCTCGCACTGAAGTTCGAGCTACATTTTGAGCTTCTATAAAAGATCGGCAATCTTGGGGATTTTGCTTTAGTTTAAATTTGGCTAGCTTTTCTCGTTGTTTCTGCAACAGTGTTCTGACCGGTTTTGTGTTCCATGGGAGGGGGATAAGCTCCATCGTTTGCTAATTCATTTGGTATAAATTTATAAATTGCTGTCAATTCTTTTTCTTTGAATTCAATCCACATCTGGTGTGTTACTTTAACAAGAGTGGAGATAGTCTCCTAGGAAGGAGCCAAGCGACTTCGTGGAGTGGATTTGGGAGTTACGGTATTCAGTTTCACAAGGACAACCCTGTGTTCACTAATCCCTGTGTCAGTTTTGATGCTCAATATTAACTCAGACCTACTTGTTGCTAAGAGGTCAAGTGCGTTTTCACAACCGTTTACTATTCGAGAGGGTTCATGACCCGCTAGCAATGATTTTCAGAGTATGTGTTTAGCACAATTTCGGATGATGTTTTATGCGTACCTCCGGATTTAAACATGTATTTTCACCAACATATCGAGGATAGTTTGAGGTCACCGCCAACTACGATGAAGACCCAAAGAAACTGGTACACCTGCCTAACATTGTGTAGGGACAAAGTGTGCACGCAGAAGTGCCACAACACGACGTGGTATGGACTCCACTAACGTGGGGACTAACATCAGGAATCATGCAGGTACGTACGAGGGGATGGAGAACAGCATGTTGCAAGACATCCCAGATACGCTCAATAATGTTCATGTCTGGGGAGTCTGGTGGCCAGCGGAAATGTTTAAACTCAGAAGAGAGTTCCTGGAGCCCGTCTGTAAATTCTGGACGTGTGGGTGTCGCGTTGTCCTGCTGAAATTGCTCAAGTTCGTCGGAATGAACAGCGGACATGAATAGATGCAGGTGATCAGACAGGATGCTTATGTACGTGTCACCTGTGAGAGTCGTATCTAGACGTATCAGGGATCCCATATAACTACAACTAAACACGCCCCACACCATTACAGAACCTCCACCGGCTTGAACAGTCCCCTGCTGACACGCAAGATCCATGGATCCATGAGGTTGTCTCCATACCCGTACAAGTCCATCCGCTCGATACAATTTGCAACGAGACTCGTCCGACCAGGCAACATGTTTCCAGTCAACAGTCCAATGTCGGTGTTGACGGGCCCAGGCGAGGCGTAAAGCTTTGTGTTGTACGGTCATCTAGGCTACACTAGTAGGCCTTCAGCTCAGAAAGCCCATATCGATGATGTTTCATTGAATGGTTCGCACGCTGACACTTGTTGATGGCCCAGCATTGAAACCTGCAGCTATCTGCGGAAGGGTTGCACTTCTGTCACGTTGAACGATTCTCTTCAGTCGTCGTTGGTCCCGTTCTTGCAGGATCTTTTTCCTACAGCCGTGATGTCGGAGATTTCATGTTTTACTGGATTCCTGGTATTCACGGTACACTCGTGAAATGGTCGTACGGGAAAATCCCCACTTCATCGGAGATGCTGCGTCCCATCGCTCGCGCGCTGACTGTAATACGACGTGCAAACTCACTTAAATTTGATAAAATGCCATTGTAGCAGCAGTAACCGATCTAACAATTGCGCCAGACACTTCTTTTCTTATATAGGCGTTGCCGACCGCAGCGCTGTATTCTGCCTGTTTACATATCTCTGCATTTGAATACACATGCCTATATCTGTTTCTTTGGCACTTCAGTGTATAAATGTATAAGTCGACAATGAATTTGAAATTAGACTCCAGTTTTCTTTGAACCTTTCATAAATTATATCAGCTGAGTTGCGAGGTCGGTAAATGGGTCGGGTTATTACTCTATTCCGGTTGCCAAGAGTGGCCTCTACCCATACTAACTCACACGAACTATTTACTTCAATTTCGCCACAAGATAAGCTGCTTCTAAAGGTACGTTTACACTGGGATACATGTATCGCGACATGTATGAGCGACATGTCAATTTGACATGTCGCGATACATCACCTCATACAAAAATTCACGGAACTTGTATGCGGACCCTCGAGCTCATACATGTCGCGTATACATTTTGTATATCGCTTTTTGGCCATATACGCGACATGTATGAGCGACATTTTAAGAACTCGCGCATGCGCAGTACTATCATTTCCTGTCGTCTTGTCGCCTGCCGCTTATTTTGAAGTTTAGCGCATGCGTAGTACCAGGCTCTTTGGCGGCTGTTTTGAGTTTTGGAGCTGCCGACTGTCGTTTGTTGTGTAGTTATTTGTGTATTTTGTCGTGTGTTGTGCCCGCGTGTTTTAAAATTTGCGATGACTTCTTGGTCCAAACAAAATACACTGCATTTTATAGAGGCAGTGCGCAGGCATCCCTGTATATGGGATGTGAAAATACGAGACTATAAGAACACTCACAAAAGGTACGACGAGTGGGAGGAAATTGCCAAGGCATTTAACGTGTCAAGGAAGGAATGTGAGGACAAGTGGCATAATTTAAAAAGCCAATATAGTCGCGAGTTAGCGAAACGGAAGAGCAGCAAAGGAAGTGGAAGTGCTACAAGCAATGTGTACCACACTTCATGGTATGCTTTTGAAAGTATGCAGTTCATAAGAGACAATTACAAACCACTCTCTCATAGGAGCACACATGAAGTAGTACCAGTAAGTAAATTTGTTATATTATTTTATTTATCACATACTTGGCAACATTTCTTCGTGCTAATGCTTTACATAATGTGAATATTTACAATTATTTACAATTTCACTGGAAAACATGATTCTCCATACTGCTATGGTTTGAAGTCCTGAATACTGCAGAAGAATACAGCATATTACTTTATGACATCATTTAACAATGATGTGCAACTTATTTTCCATACTGCCATGGGATGGAGCCCTGAATACTGCAGAAGTATTCAGCATATTCTCTTCTGTTGTCATTCAGCAATGAAGTTCTTCGGCCAATTCTGGGCAGTGGCTCCAGCACAGTAGGGGTTTCCCTCCAGGACCCAGGTATTACGTTGCCATCATCTCCCTCTCTGTCGTATGTTCCTGCTGGACAATAACTTTGAGATTTTCTGTTTTGAAGAAAATTATGTAAATAAACACAGGCTAGTGCCACCACTGTAGCTTTCCCCGGACTGAGAAGCATTTGCTTCCTCAGCACTCTGTAAACAGCACTTATAATCCCAAATACATTTTCTATTACTCTTCTTGCCCTGCATGCTCTATAGTTAAAAATACGTTGCCAACTATTTTTTTCATGCAGACCTGGAAATGGTTTCACAATATTTTCCTCTAGGCCAAACGCTTCGTCAGCGACGAATTGCACAATGGCCTCGCAAACACGAAGAATAATGTTGCATATGGCACTTTTTGATATCCTATGCAGATACATTAACGTCGAAAAGGAATCCCCAGTGGCCAAAAAACGGAGTGTTACTGCCAACTGATCCTCTGGTGGAATCGCTTCCCGAAAGTTTGTGTTGGTTTTGGACACAAGAGGAGCAACAAGAGATAGCAAACCGCGGAAATCCTCCATACTCATCCTAACATAATTTCTAAAATATGCGCCATCCTCTAGCGTTAATTCCTGAACGAGCATTGCGTAAGCTCCGTGAGTAGCGCGTTTGCGAAGAAACTCTCTCTGCCACCATCTACGCTTCCTCCGCCTTTTCTTCCTATCATCTTCCAAAAGAGCAAGTGTACCAGCACATAAAAATGTGAAATCTTCCAAATCGTCGTCGGAAGCCATCGCACAGTGATACAAATCAGTGTAAACGCACGCTCATACATGTATGAAGTTGATACTTGTCAGCTCATACAAGTCGCGATACATGTCGCAAAGTCGCATATACATGTATCTCATACATGTGCCGATACAAATCGCAGTGTAAACGCACCTTAACAGCAACAAACGCGCCACCGCCAACAGTATTTAGACTACCGTTTCTGAAAACCGTTCGGCCTTCGTAAAAATTTCGGCTGAACTTATCTCCGCCCTTAGCTAGCTTTCAGTGCCTATAACAATTTGTGCATCAGTGCTTTCTATTAGCGCTTGTAGCTCTGGTACTTTCTCAATACAGATACGACAATTTACAACAGTTTTACCGATGGCTCCTAGATCTACGTTCTTCTTGTGTTCGACCTGTACCCTTTGAGATTGAAGCCCCTTCTGTGTTCCGCGAGGCCCTCTAACCTAAAAAAGAAAACCTTTTATGCTTTTCTACGTCTTCGTCGTTGCAAATGTCTAATAACGATTTTTAAGGTAGGGTTACATATCCGCTGGCAACCAGAAGAAACTCTCGTATGGCGGCGGTAGCTGTTGCGTCACCTGCCCACGTAACAAAATGTGCGAACGTCTTGCCTCTCAAGAGACTGCGAGGCATTATGTTGTTGTTATATGATGAATTCGGACCACCTCGCCACGCACGCTTTCTGACATTAAGTGATGCGTTCCCTGCAACATTGAAAGTCCTACCCAAATTGCCTCTCTCTTTTTTCGCCCAGCGACAATTTTCTTCTTGTAGCTAACACGTTTCTGCAGATGTGTTATCACCTCATAAGCGCCTGTTCATCAAATGCCGCCCACAGAATCTGAAGGTGGCCATTGTGGGCCGAAACCATTTATAACTGTATCATGAAAAATGATTGAGTAAAAAATAAAAACTTTATTGTTACAGCGAACATGACAGAAAAGGAAACTCGAGTGTTGTATAGCCATACGTGTTTAATGGCCAATAGAAAACATATCAATAAAGATCCAAGCTAGCCCTTTTGGTAGCTCCATCACGTCTAACTGACGTCAGATCTAGCATTATGTGTTAACCATCGACACAAGGGAAATAGAAGGAGAGAGTGTGATTTTTCTTTGTTCATAGTTGAGATATCTGCTTCGGAAGTACTGTAGACAGTGTTCTCTACGTACATCAAAATATAGAAAATCTTATGGAATGACATCGGCAGATCTTGGAAGTGATGCTTCGTCGAGGGAAAGTCATACACTAATACGCACCAAAGTCCATACCAAAATGAACCAGACCACTGCCCTGCTCAAAAATAATATCTAGATGATAGACAGTTGAGGGACTGAAAACAACTACAACATGTTATAATTAACAATGTATGTAATGATTTTCACAGAAAAAAGAACAGGACAATAATTGTATTATGCAAAAGCTCGCACGAAACGTTCGTCACGGTCTACCTCTGGAGAGCGTATATAATCTGATTACGGGACTCAGATACGCACGTTATATCATTTCTCTGAAGCAATGGCATAAATGACTTCACATCAAAAATAGCTACATGTCATCAATATATTGCAATTTTTCGACTGAAAATATCATATCGAACAGTGGCCTCAGCAGGCAATAAAACATGGATAGTTTGTATTCCATAGGGATGGAAATATAATATTTTGTGTAACGTGTTACATATAGATTTTTTTATTTTTTTATTCACATGAGGATATATAAACTAATTTCTTGGAACATGGTACACGAGACTGTCATTTTGCTCCTAGCCTTTCTCCAAAGTTCCTTTTTCGGTAATGTAGTAACAGAATCTGTATACTTGACCACGTCGAATCACGACTAAGTAACCTTAACATCGGGCTTCACTGCCGAATAACATGCCTGAAATTTTTATCTGACTGGTATTGTTGATGTTTCTCGCGATACCAGAGGATGTACAAGCCTATTACTGACTAGTCAATATTTCATATTTCGTGAATACTGCAGTTCCATCGGACACATAAAATAAATCTAAAACAGAAACAATTGCCAAATTTTACGAAGTTTAGTCGCTATCTTCACATGTCGCTAGTATTACATGTTTTATGTTGTTAAAGACAGTGACGAGTCTCATTATCATTCATATGATCTCAGCCCTCTAGTCACTGGACGCAAGAAAACATTATGCTTTTTACAATAACACAAACTAACCCCCGGTATGTACGATAGAAGAACCCAGATAATGAAAGGATTGTTGCATGCCCGATCGACTGCCGTATTTGCTCAGAGATAACAGGTTTTATTGTACTACGTGGTTAAAGAGTTCGTACAAATAAAATTTTGGCCTGGAACATGTACGCATGTATCATGTGGCTGAACTCACAAAATAAGCCCAATTAAATCGCGCCAATTTTCTTCGCGAACGGCCGGGTATGAAAGTAAGGCATTATGGAAATAAAGTTGAAAGAAAGCACATTAGGGCCCTATCCAGAAGTCCGGAGCATTTAAAGATCTACCCAGTAACACGCATGTCGGTTGACAAAGAAATCTACATCTACATTGATACTCCGCAAGCCACCCAACGGTGTGTGGCGGAGGGCACTTTACATGCCACTGTCATTACCTCCCTTTCCTGTTCCAGTCGCGTATGGTTCGCGGGAAGAACGACTGTCTGAAAGCCTCCGTGCGCGCTCTAATCTCTCTAATTTTACATTCGTGATCTCCTCGGGAGGTATAAGTAGGGGGAAGCAATATATTCGATACCTCATCCAGAAACGCACCCTCTCGAAACCTGGACAGCAAGCTACACCGCGATGCAGAGCGCCTCTCTTGCAGAGTCTGCCACTTGAGTTTATTAAACATCTCCGTAACGCTATCACGGTTACCAAATAACCCTGTGACGAAACGCGCCGCTCTTCTTTGGATCTTCTCTATCTCCTCCGTCAGACCGATCTGGTACGGATCCCACACTGATGAGCAATACTCAAGTATGGGTCGAACGAGTGTTTTGTAAGCCACCTCCTTTGTTGATGGACTACATTTTCTAAGCACTCTCCCAATGAATCTCAACCTGGTACCCGCCTTACCAACAATTAATTTTATATGGTCATTCCACTTCAAATCGTTCCGCACGCATACTCCCAGATATTTTACAGAAGTAACTGCTACCAGTGTTTGTTCCGCTATCATATAATCATACAATAAAGGATCCTTCTTTCTATGTATTCGCAATACATTACATTTGTCTATGTTAAGGGTCAGTTGCCACTCCCTGCACCAAGTGCCTATCCGCTGCAGATCTTCCTGCATTTCGCTACAATTTTCTAATGCTGCAACTTCTCTGTATACTACAGCATCATCCGCGAAAAGCCGCATGGAACTTCCGACACTATCTACTAAGTCATTTATATATATTGTGAAAAGCAATGGTCCCATAACACTCCCCTGTGGCACGCCAGAGGTTACTTTAACGTCTGTAGACGTCTCTCCATTGATAACAACATGCTGTGTTCTGTTTGCTAAAAACTCTTCAATCCAGCCACACAGCTGGTCTGATATTCCGTAGGCTCTTACTTTGTATATCAGGCGACAGTGCGGAACTGTATCGAACGCCTTCCGAAAGTCAAGAAAAATAGCATCTACCTGGGAGCCTGTATCTAATATTTTCTGGGTCTCATGAACAAATAAGGCGAGTTGGGTCTCACACGATCGCTGTTTCCGGAATCCATGTTGATTCCTACATAGTAGATTCTGGGTTTCCAGAAATGACATGATACGCGAGCAAAAAACATGTTCTAAAATTCTACAACAGATCGACGTAAGAGATATAGGTCTATAGTTTTGCGCATCTGCTCGACGACCCTTCTTGAAGACTGGGACTATCTGCGCTCTTTTCCAATCATTTGGAACCCTCCGTTCCTCTAGAGACTTGCGGTACACGGCTGTTAGAAGGGGGGCAAGTTCTTTCGCGTACTCTGTGTAGAATCGAATTGGTATCCCGTCAGGTCCAGTGGACTTTCCTCTATTGAGTGATTCCAGTTGCTTTTCTATTCCTTGGACACTTATTTCGATGTCAGCCATTTTTTCGTTTGCGCGAGGATTTAGAGAAGGAACTGCAGTGCGGTCTTCCTCTGTGAAACAGCTTTGAAAAAAGGTGTTTAGTATTTCAGCTTTACGCGAGTCATCCTCTGTTTCAATGCCATCATCATCCCATAGTGTCTGGATATGCTGTTTCGAGCCACTTATTGATTTAACGTAAGACCAGAACTTCCTAGGATTTTCTGTCAAGTCGGTACATAGAATTTTACTTTCGAATTCAATGAACGCTTCACGCATAGCCCTCCTTACGCTAACTTTGACATCGTTTAGCTTCTGTTTGTCTGAGAGGTTTTGGCTGCGTTTAAACTTGGAGTGGAACTCTCTTTGCTTTCGCAGTAGTTTCCTAACTTTGTTGTTGTACCACGGTGGGTTTTTCCCGTCCCTCACAGTTTTACTCGGCACGTACCTGTCTAAAACGCATTTTACGATTGCCTTGAACTTTTTCCATAAACACTCAGCATTGTCAGTGTCGGAACAGAAATTTTCGTTTTGATCTGTTAGGTAGTCTGAAATCTGCCTTCTATTACTCTTGCTAAACAGATAAACCTTCCTCCCTTTTTTTATATTCCTATTAACTTCCATATTCAGGGATGCTGCAACGGCCTTATGATCACTGATTCCCTGTTCTGTACATACAGAGTCGAAAAGTTCGGGTCTGTTTGTTATCAGTAGGTCCAAGATGTTATTTCCACGAGTCGGTTCTCTGTTTAATTGCTCGAGGTAATTTTCGGATAGTGCACTCAGTATAATGTCACTCGATGCTCTGTCCCTACCACCCGTCCTAAACATCTGAGTGTCCCAGTCTATATCTGGTAAATTGAAATCTCCACCTAAGACTATAACATGCTGAGAAAATTTATGTGAAATGTATTCCAAATTTTCTCTCCATTGTTCTGCCACTAATGCTGCTGAGTCGGGAGGTCGGTAAAAGGAGCCAATTATTAACCTAGTTCGGTTGTTTAGTGTAACCTCCACCCATAATAATTCACAGGAACTATCCACTTCTACTTCACTACAGGATAAACTACTACTAACAGCGACGAACACTCCACCACCGGTTGCATGCAATCTATCCTTTCTAAACACCGTCTGTACCTTTGTAAAAATTTCGGCAGAATTTATCTCTGGCTTAAGCCAGCTTTCTGTACCTATAACGATTTCAGCTTCGGTGCTTTCTATCAGCGCTTGAAGTTCCGGTACTTTACCAACGCAGCTTCGACAGTTGACAATTACAATACCGATTGCTGCTTGGTCCCCGCATGTCCTGACTTTGCCCCGCACCCGTTGAGGCTGTTGCCCTTTCTGTACTTGCCCAAGGCCATCTAACCTAAAAAACCGCCCAGCCCACGCCACATAACCCCTGCTACCCGTGTAGCCGCTTGTTGCGTGTAGTGGACTCCTGATCTATCCAGCGGAACCCGAAACCCCACCACCCTATGGCGCAAGTCGAGGAATCTGCAGCCCACACGATCCCAATAAAGACTGAGAAATTACAAACACAAATTTACAGGCATAATATCAGAGCAGGATTTAATCAGTTTTAATAAAGAATAAAATACGGTGGGAGTCTATTTAACATTACGAGCTATATGAAACGTTGATTGGTGCCACGTGCAAGCAATCACAAAGAAGAGGACTGAATTATGAAAACTTCATTCGCGAATCAACAGAAAGGCTGGAGAAACATTATTTAAGCAAATATATCGAAGATGAAGCACTATAAGAAGCTGTTGGAAATCACAAGACGTGACAAAGACCCATCTAGCCGTAAGTGGTTGGAATCACAACGAGACAACAACTAATTTAAGGAATTACAAATTGTGAAACATTTGAAAGAAGTCAAGCACTACTTATACAAATTTAACTAAGGAAAGAATGGAGAACAGTGTTGCTCGCTAACTAGTCTCAGCATTCTAACAGCCCCGGACACTAGTGGCCACCCTCAGTGCAACAGAAAAAACTAGTCCGAGTGGTCTTCCTCCAACCAGTCCCAAGAACAACACATCTGTTTCTTCTCCTGGCGCCTCATTCCTCCACAAGTGTGCCGCGAAAACCCAACGAACACCATAAAACACATGAGACGATGCCAGCTTCCGCGACTAAAGCTGCTTGACCTCTCTGACCAGCAATCTATTATTCACAGAGCCAGAGATATCGAGTTTACGACCTTGGCATATCGGTGAGATTTTCAGTACGTGAAAGGAGATGAAAATCTAATAGTTATGGGGGATCGGAATGCGTTCGTAGGGAAAAGAGTGGGAGGAATGGTTATAGCAGAATGTGGTATTGGTAGTAGGAATGCGATAGGAGAAAGACTACTTGAATTCTGCAATAAATTTCAGTTAGTTATAATAAATACTCTGTTCAATAACCACAAGAGGAAGAAGTTTACTTGCAATAATCCGGGAAACACGGAAAGTTAGATTACGTAATGGTCAGGAAGAGATTCCTGAATCAGATACTGGAATTAAGGCGTACTCAGGAGCAGATATGGACTCAGATAACAATTAGTGATGAAGACTAGACTGTTTAAGAGACTATTCAGGAAGAATCAGTCCGCAAAGAAGTGGGATGTGGAACAGATACGTTTGAAGTTCTTGGATGCTGTAGATACTGCCGTAAGGAACAGCTCAGTATGCATTTCAGTTGAAGAGAAATGATCATCAGAAACTGATAACTACAAAGAAACCATGGAAGAAATACATCAACTGATCGATGAAAGAAGGAAGTAAAAAACTATTCTGGGAAATTCAGGAATACGGAAATACAGGTTGCTTAGGGATGAAATAAATAGGAAGTGTAGGGAAGGTAAGGTCAAATGGCTGCATGAATAATGCGAAGAAATAGAAAAAAAAATGATTGTCGGAAGGACTGAATGAGCATACGAAAAAGTCAAAACAATCTTCAATGAAATCAAAAGCAAGGGTGTTAACATTAAGACGGTAACGAGAAATCCATTTTTAAATGCAGAGGAGAAGAGGATAGGTGGAAAGAGTACACTGAAGGCCTCTATGAGGAGGAACACTTGTCTGATGATGGGATAGAACAACAATCGGTAGTCGATAGGGAAGGGAGAGAGGATCCAGTATCAGAATTCAAAAGATCTTTGGAAAGCTTAAGATCGAATAAGACGGAAGGGATAGACATCGTTCCATCAGAATTTCTAATATCATTGTGGGGGGCGGGGGGCATAAAAGCGGCTATTCACGTTGGCGAGCAGAATTTATGAGTCTGGGTATATACAATCTGACTTTCGGAAAAACATCATCCACACAATTCAGAAGATTGCAAGAGCAGGCAAGCGCGAGAATCATCACCGAATCGGCTTAATAGCTCATGCATCCTACTTGCTGACGAGAATAATATGCAAAAGAATGCAAAAGCAAATTGAGGATCTGTTAGATGACGATTAGTTGTCTTTAGGAAAGGTAAAGGCACCAGAGACTACATTGCAGTTGATAATAGAAGCAAGACTAAAGAAAAATCAAGACACTTCTATAGGATTTGACGAAGTGGAAGAAGCGTTCAATAATGTAAAATGGTACAAGATGTTGGAAATTCTGAGAAAAATAGGGGTAAGCAAAGACAGGTGAAGTTGCAGCATTAGAAAATTGCAGCGAAATGCAGGAAGATCTGCAGCGGATGGGCACTTGGTGCAGGGAGTGGCAACTGACCCTTAACATAGACAAATGTAATGTATTGCGAATACATAGAAAGAAGGATCCTTTATTGTATGATTATATGATAGCGGAACAAACACTGGTAGCAGTTACTTCTGTAAAATATCTCGGAGTATGCGTGCGGAACGATTTGAAGTGGAATGATCATATAAAATTAATTGTTGGTAAGGCGGGTGCCAGGTTGAGATTCATTGGGAGAGTCCTTAGAAAATGTAGTCCATCAACAAAGGAGGTGGCTTACAAAACACTCGTTCGACCTATACTTGAGTATTGCTCTTCAGCGTGGGATCCGTACCAGGTCGCAGTCCGGAACCGTGGAACTGCTACAGTCGCAGGTTCGAATCCTGCCTCGGGCATGGATGTGTGTGATGTCCTTAGGTTAGTTAGGTTTAAGTAGTTCTAAGTTCTAGGGGACTGATGACCACAGAAGTGAAGTCCCATAGTGCTCAGAGCCATTTGAACCATTTGAACCGTACCAGGTCGGGTTGACAGAGGAGATAGAGAAGATCCAAAGAAGAGCGGCGCGTTTCGTCACAGGGTTATTTGGTAAGCTTGATAGCATTACGGAGATGTTTAGCAAACTCAAGTGGCAGACTCTGCAAGAGAGGCGCTCTGCATCGCGGTGTAGCTTGCTGTCCAGGTTTCGAGAGGGTGCGTTTCTGGATGAGGTATCGAATATATTGCTTTCCCCTACTTATACCTCACGAAGAGATCACGAATGGAAAATTAGAGAGATTCGGGCGTGCACGGAGACTTTCCGGCAGTCGTTCTTCCCGCGAACCATACGCGACTGGAACAGGAAAGGGAGGTAATGACAGTGGCACTTAAAGTGCCCTCCGCCACGCCGTTGGGTGGCTTGCGGATTATAAATGTAGATGTAGATAAATGTAATATACGATATGTACAAGAGCCAAGAGGGAACAATAAAAGTGGAAGACCAAGAACGAAGTGTGAAACGTCCCCTTTGAACAATTATGCACGGGACTGTGCTTAACCTGACACACAATGTTTTTAGCGCAACGCAATCTGACTTTCAAAATTCCCTACTAAAGAATGGCCCTGACAAACATTAAACTATACCTTTCACAAATCACTTACCTCACAAAAATCTTCGCTGCTCAAGCTACTGCAATACAGCGAGCGCCACTACTGCCAGCTAAATAAAAGATTCAAACTACTGAAGGCACTAACTACTGATAGGGGTAGTTAGCAAATGAAAGATATTAATAGAGAGCAAACAATGTATTTACCTTAATATCATCACAAGTCATAATATATATATCAGTTCATGACAAATTAGAAACCTCAGCCATCTCTCTCCCCACATCCACCACTGCTGGCGGCTCACCTCCAACTGCGCAACGCTACGCGCTGTTCACATCCAGCTGCCGCTGCCCAACACTACAATGGCAGACAACAATGCAAACTAGCCACAGACTGCACACAGCACAGCCAGTGATTTTCATATTGAGCGCTACGTAACGTTGCCAATAAGAAAACATAAACAGCCTACTTACATAGAGAAAACATAAACAGCCTACTTACAAGTGCTCCATTAAAAAGGGTGTAAGACAGGAATGTAGTCTTTCGCTCCTACTACTCAATCTATACATCAAAGAAACAATGAGGGAAATAAAAGAAAGTTTCAAGAATGGAATTAAAATTCAAGGTGGAATGATATCATTGATAAGATTTGTTGATGACATCGCTATCCTCAGCGAAAGTGAGGAATAATTACAGGATCTGCTGAACAGAACGAACAGTACACAATATGGATTTAGAGTAAAGCTGAAAAAGACGAAATTAATGAGAAGTACCATAAATGAGAACAGCTAGAAACTTAATATCAGGATTGGTGATCACTAAGTACACAAAGTAAAGGAATTCTGCTACCTAGCTAGCAAAATAACCTATGACGGACTAAGCAAGGAGGACATAAAAAGGAGAAACCTATAGTATCAAACAAAGGTCTTAATTTGAGAAACAAATTCCTGAGAATCTACGTCCGGAGCACAGCTTTGTATGGTAGTGAAACATGGACTGTTCTAAAACCAGAAAAGAAGAGAATCAAAGTATTTGAGATGTGGTGCTACAGACGAATGTTGAAAATTATGTGGAGTGTTAAGGTAAGGATGGGGGCGGTTCTGCGCAGTATCAGAGAGGAAGGGAATATAGAGATTGGAATACATCCAGCATAAAATTGAGGACGTAGGATGCAAGTGTCAGTCATTTAACTCATTATTTTTCATACTTTTACTCTCTTAAAGCTAAGGGAGGTTTAATATCTCTCGTCTTATGATACGAGTAGGCCCAGTATTCGACTGAGCCGTTTCAAGGTTTCATGAATGTTGTTGACAAGTTTTTAATTTCTGTGGTAAGTTTAATTGTGTATATTCAGTAAGAAACAAGCAATGGTGTGTCATATGATGTGCACTGACAAAGTAGGATGAAATGAAAGCTTATGGTTTAAAGCGATCATTGTGAATATCGCAAAAGTTGCGATGAGACGAGAATGGGGCAGGATACAACCAAGTTCTTTTCAAAGGCATCAGTCGCTATTCGCCTTTGTCGATCTGGGGCACCTGATAGGAATTTTCAGGGTCAGATTTCTTAACCACCGCACCACCTCGCTCGTTGGCAAAATTCGTGTATGGGAGACCAAAAGCTGTCTATTGCGAATGTTTTTCACCATTTGTCTTCAAAGAGCCTGCATCCGAAGCTGAGTGGTCAGTGCGTCTGACACCTATGTAAAAGACCAAGATTCAACTTAGGTGGCCGGAGAACAGGGATAAGCTGTACTCTGCCTCGGGACGCCAGGTGAGGATCTGCTTGAATGAGAAGCAGCTGGAAACTGACAACGGCTGCCTCTCCATACCGCGTGAAAATGACGCTGTAAGGCCCAGGACGATATGGTGGCCGGTCGGCATCGAGTGGATCCGGTGGACCTGATCGCTGAGATTTTTTATTGGTAAAGAGAATACTATATCCGATTTCCAGAAAGGGGTTGGCTGTGTTTCAGCCCAAATGAAATAGTACATTTGAAACGACAGTTTGTCAATTGTCTGCTACCTCCGCAGTTAAAATGTGGGGCACAGAACTAACGGCACTGTTGCGAGCAATCCAGTGCCGAAAGCTGACTAGATGTGCGGTGTGCTAGAGGGCAGTTTTATTGTATTAAGGTATTTGTATTGTATTATAGTTTCTTCTCGTTGCAGTGACATTTGGAAAGTGGAAAGAATTAATGATAGTACGCTTCTAAACGAGCTGATTTTTCCTCCACAATATCTAAGGAACAGAAACGTGGGAGGCTTAAAAATATTGGTGATTTTTCCTTTAAAAGATGGTTCTCCAATTTTTCGAAGCGGTTCTCTCGAAATGAACAGAGTCTTTCTTCCATTGTCTGCCAGTTCAGATTTTGCTCCATTTTTGTCACAAACTCTCTCCAATAGACGAATGCTGTAGCGCCCTTCTTTGTATGCGCTAGAGGTCTCGTGGTGTCACCCAAGGTGAGTCCCAAACATTTGAGCGCAAATCAAGTATGACCCAGGCATGTATTTTCTACGCAATGTCTTTTTTGTAGATGAACTGCAGTTTCCAGTATCCGACCCGACTGATAGCCTGCTATTTGATTTATCTGAAACTGGGCCTCTGTGATGGTTACTCTTCGAGTTCGAGACGCATTAATGCTATGGCCAGAAGTTTTACGTATTTCTTTGGATGAATTGCTCTAACTCATTTGAGGAGGGAAAGAGCGTGACTTGGGTGTGACTTGCACTCTTTTCAGGGAACTGGGAACGTGTCTGTGTACAAGGAGTCTGCACTAATTCGATACAGGAGCTAATGCATTGTATATAATCAATAGGGATCCCACTGGCCCTGGGAAGTTATTGAGTTTTGACGACGTAAGCTGCTTTTCAGTGTCGCTAGGACTGATTACTAAGCCGCTTATTTTAGCACTACTGCCTCGGGCATGGATGTGTGTGATGTCCTTAGGTTAGTTAGGTTTAAGTAGTTCTAAGTTCTAGGGGACTGATGACTTCAGATGTTAAGTCCCATAGTGCTCAGAGCCATTTGAACCATTTTTGAACAATCCTTGATTATTCTGACCGCTGTGGGAAGCACTGGCGACATCGTGTAAGTTGAAGCAGTCTTGGAGCTTCGGACCTAGCCATGGATTTATTTCTGGCTTTTCTAGCTGTTCTGCAAGTTAGAATCGCCCTTTGCTTTGTAACCTGCGATAGATGAAAAAGTGAAGCTATTTTCTAAGATTAGTTTGAACACGGCTGCGGCAATATTGCGAGTGATAAACAATGTTGCTACACTGGGCAATAAAAATGGAGAATAAACTTGTATTCTAAGCTTTCAGATAAGATTCCTTCATAACTCGCTAAGCAAGTAATCTACCAATTAAAACTTTTATCCATTCTGGATTTGGAACACTGCGACTGGCGACTGTCTTGTTAAAGGTGTCAGGAATTACTGCAACCAATCGCCGTTTTCTCTTCAATTTTTCTGAGAGGGTAGTAAACACAACAAATATTAATTTCAACAACACAGAACTAAATTTGCTAAATGAAGGGCTGAAACACAAAATTTCCACCAAACTTGATGAAACACTGTCAAAGACCTAATAACTGACACTAAGGTTGCCTGCCTATCAGCAAAACTAAATCAAATTGCTCTTGCACATGAAGCAAATAAAATAATAAAGAAAAACATGAAAACAAAAAACTCCACAATATTACTCATAATGAGGCTACAACATTAAAACAAATAATAAAAAAACTAGTTGATAATAATGCTCTTGTGGTTAAGGCTGACAAAAGCAATACGGTGATAATAATGTATGATTCAGAGTACGTTAACAAAACATTAGAATTTTTTGAAAATAACAACATAACTGAACTATAATGTGATCCTACTCCAAAATACCAAAACAAAATAAAAAAACCTGTTACATAACTACAACTTCCTCCTAACAACTACTGAAGCCAAATACTGCATAATAATGAACCCAACAACTCCAAAGCTCAGATCACAACCCAAGGTTCATAAACAAGGCCACCCACTACACCCAATAGTCAACTCAATAAACAGTCCTGGATACAAAACAACCAAAAAACTTCATTAAATTCTCAGTGCATTCTACACATTTACAAACAACTACTCCATAAAGAACAGCTATGAACTAACTGACAGCATAAAAGATATCACTATTCCCACAACAGCACAATTTATATCCCTCGACATAGTAAACCTGTACACCAACATACCTATAACATAAACACTCCACATAATCAAAAACAACTTATTGCATCATAAAAAGCTAAGTAACATAGAAATCTATGAACTGATAGATTTGCTTGAGTTAGTGTTGTCTCACAATTACTTTTCCCTTAATAACAAAATATATATTCAGAAAGACGGTTTAGCAATGGGCAGTAGTTTAGCTGGCCTACTAGCTGACATCTATATTAATTATCTGGAAAGCAAATTCTTCAAAGATAATCCAATGGAAAAAGACAGAGTCGTTTATTATAAACGCTATGTTGATGACACATTGATACTATACAATGGAACAACAACTGAAATAGAAAACGTAGCCAATATACTAAATAATATACATCCCAAAATACGGTTTACAGTTGAACACCAAAACAACAGGGAATTAACTTTCTCGGCTTAAACATGTCACAACACCAAACACAAATTCAAAATTTACAGGAAACCCACCACAACAGATGTTGTTATAAATAATACATCATGCCACCCAAATCAGCATAAACTAGCATTTTTCAGGTCAGCACTCAGCCGTGTAAACAAAATTCATGCTGAACCTGCTGTAAAAACGAAGGAACTAAACATTTTAAAAACAATAGCCCACAACAATGCTTATGACCCAACCATAGTTGACAAACTAGACGCAAAAATGAAAAGTAAGCAAAAACCATCAACAAACCTTTCCTCTGCACCAGAAGAAACTAAATTCGTTGTATGCCTTTCCTTGATAATGTATCATATCAACTTTCAAAACTATTGAAACCACACAAAGTCAAAATCAGTTTCCATACAAACAACAAAATACAAAACAAAATTATTCACAACATTAAAACAACAAGACCCCTATATCACAAATCAGGTTTATGCAAATTAACTTGTGGCACCTGTTCTTGCTACTACATAGGACAGACAGGAAGAAATTTTGAAATCCGATACAAAGAGCACACTAAAACACTACGTTTAAATAATTTAAATAAATGCACTTTTGCATTTAGCCCAAAATAGCCATTCAATCGCAGATTTAAAAACCAACCTCCACATTCTACACATTGTAGACAAAGAAAAAATAATGGACCTCTTGGAACAACTAGAAATTTTCATGCATAACAATAAAACACCCCACACCATCTTAAATGACCAAATTGATTTAGCAAATAACCCATTCTTCCAAAATTTTAGAGTCCTTAAATAAATACTGTACTTATTCGCTCCCATACCCATTCCCCACCTCGCTCATAGCACATCTAAACACCATCCTCTCTACCTCTTTTTTTACACACACACATACACACACACACACAAACACAATCTCTCTCTCTCTCTCTCTCTCTCCCTCCCTCCCTCCCCCTACCTCCCATCCCTCCCTCCCTCCCATCCCTCCCTCCCTCCTCCCCCTCTTCCACCCTCCTCCCCTCCCCATATGTGTACTATCCTCTTTATCGAGCAATGAGAAACATGCCAAACATAAATTCACTATCATAAATATTGTCCTAAACACTTTATTGTAGACTTTGTAAATAGCATAAGGAAAAAAATTGCAATATAAAACATAATACTAATTTTTATAAAGAACGTAATGTAATAAATATATATTTTATTACGAATGCCACACAAAACGAAATATGAGCAAAAAAAAATCTCTGCTTCCACAAAACTCTTTGGAGACAACAACAGCCACACTCTTTGGTTTGTTTATATTTTGTAAAAGTATGTGGGAGTCGCCATCGGTGGAAAATTGCCTGTTTCACTTGATATTTAACGATACTGGAAAGCATACATTATGTTTTCCAGAGCAGTGCTTGCAACAAGAATAAGAACAGCGAGTAATACAATCAAATTAATCTTACAATCTTAATATTCTTCTCACATACAGTGCTCACTTTTTCGTCTCTATATTTGCCACAGATGCACGACCCCCACAACACTCCAAACTAAATTGTATCATCTGATGATGAATCACCAGGCGATTCGAAACCGGTCATGAATAAATAAAAACTGAAGAAAAAACGGCGATTGGTTGCAGTAATTCCTGAAACCTTTTATCTACCAACTGTAATTCATAGTGTCTCTCTTCACACGACTGTAGTGAGCCCCATATGCATCGGGTGAGCTATCATTCATTTGTTAATGAGATGCCTTGGCATGTGTTCCTTCGAAACACAGAACCTGGCTGCTCACCGTAGCATTATCGTTTCTTAAGCTTTCTGTCATTATCAACTCCTAGTTGCTACACAGTGGGGTATGTGCCGGACGGTCACTCCGCTAGAAGCGTATGGTTCCCTTTTGATTAACTGCACGTGTCTGTAATCTGACCCAGGAAGAGACGAAGGGGCTCTGGTGGCACAGAGCGTGTTGAAGCACGTAACGAATACTGTCAACCCCGCTTACAGGAACTGTGCCTCAGCGCCGGCGTTTGACATGTACCGTAATCAAACAATGGCCGCCGAATGACAGCAGTGTAACAGCTATTTAATGCGAATATTCAGCGCTCTGCTCTTTGTAAAGTGACAGAATTTTCGTTCACAGTGCTGTCTGTCCCGCATGAGTGGCGTCAAGTAAAAATTTCTTTGTGAAATATACTTGTTGAATTTTTACCCATTTTTATTTGGAAAATAATTATAGAACACATATTCTTTATGTTCAATTCTGAACGAGCGAGAATTGGAGCAACAGAACTTCGTATACTTTACTGGGAATGGACCATCGTCGAGCCGGTCAGAGAGCGACATTTAGCCGGCGGTTAGTGACTGTGATAAGATGCCGCCGTTTTCTTTTCATGCCTTGCTATCATTATTTAAATGTTCTAACTGAAAAACAAAAAATTACATCAAAAATTGTCCGAATTTAACATTTCTAAAAAGCAGTCCCCTTTTGTATCGCGTACGACAAGGCTGTCTCTCTAATCTTTCAACGCTGGCCGCGACACCAATACATTTCCACTGTCAATTTATGCTACCGTGAAAGTGAAAATATTTATTGTGGCAGTGCAAAAATAAAACACGTTGTCTGAAGACCCTATTTGTCAGGTGAAGGAGTTTTCTTTCAGAAATGCAAAACGAAAAATAAAATGAAACAACGATATATTTTTATAAATTTACAGGACGGCAAAACCAAAGATCGTATTGTGGAACTACTCGTCTTATTAACGTGGAAATTTCACCGACAAAAATGATAACTTTTTAAAATAGCTCTGGTTAACGCTACAATGACGTGATAAAGAACTAAACGAGAACTGATACTCTGTGTCGCCGTGCAAACTGGCGCAATATCTGGATGCTAATAACAAATATATTCGATATGGCTTTGCTATTAAAAAGGAAAAAAATACACACACACACACACACACACACACACACACACACACACACACTACATAATACGATATTATCTAAATCAGATGTTCGTGAACTTTTTCTCTGAGAAACACTTTGAGAATCGTGATACGTAGATGGAAGCCATTGTTTACTTGGAGGGTTAATACATTTAACAGAATTTTTTTAAATGAGAAAATTTTGTTTAATTCATTGATTATTACACTTTTAACGCAAACCTAATAACATAAATCTCCTAATAAATTTTTTAATCTGATGAAAAAAACACGGCATGTTGTTAATAGTAGGTTGGTGCATAAGATCGCAGCGTTTTCGTTTTGGTATGTTGGTATTCCGGTTCCTGCGGGTTTATTTATCGATTGTCATTTTTTATTTGCCGCTCACTGATACTATTTGAGTTTACATATTGTCATTTGAAGATAGTGACTGCAGCTGTTGAAGCTATGAAATGGAATGCTGAGTGAAGAAATCGAGACATTTCCAGCATATTCTTCTGTTTGGGGTCAGTATAAGAGAGACACCAGAGGAGGCAGCCAGAAATACTTGCGCCGTGTATGGGGATAACGCCGTTGGACAGAGCACAGCAAGACAATGTGGGCATCTACGGCAAGTGGTTAAAGAACCGTGTAACCACAAGTAGGCGACAGGGTGTTGGATTTCCTTACAGAATGTGCAGGTCGGAGGCTTGCCGCTCTGTGAAGCACAATAAATGGCAACCTTTGGCAGATTACATTGTTGTTGCAGACACACGTGTTTCGGAGCACACCGTTCAGAGAGCCGCGCAGCATTAGCCGAGCGGTCTGAGGCGCTGCAGTCATGGACTTTGCGGCTGGTCCCGGCGGAGGTTCGAGTCCTCGCTCGGGCATGGGTGTGTGTGTTTGTCCTTAGGATAATTTAGGTTAAGTAGTGTGTAAGCTTAGGGGCTAATGACCTTAGCAGTTAAGTCCCATAAGATTTCACAGACATTTGACATATTTTTTGACACCGTTCAGAGCGCATTGTTGAACTTGCGGCTCCGCAGCAGACGACTACAGGGCTATTACAAATGATTGAAGCGATTTCATAAATTCACTATAGCTCCATTCATTGACATATGGTCACGACACACTACAGATAAGTAGAAAAACTCATAAAGTTTTGTTCGGCTGAAGACGCACTTCAGGTTTCTGCCGTCAGAGCGCTCGAGAGCGCAGTGAGACAAAATGGCGACAGGAGCCGAGAAAGCGTATGTCGTGCTTGAAATGCACACACATCAGTCAGTCATAACAGTGCAACGACACTTCAGGACAAAGTTCAACAAAGATCCACCAACTGCTAACTCCATTGGGCGATGGTATGCGCAGTTTAAAGCTTCTGGATGCCTCTGTAAGGGGAAATCAACGGGTCGGCCTGCAGTGAGCGAAGAAACGGTTGAACGCGTGCGGGCAAGTTTCACGCGTCGCCCGCGGAAGTCGACGAATAAAGCAAGCAGGGAGCTAAACGTACCACAGCAGACGGTTTGGAAAATCTTACGGAAAAGGCTAAAGCAGAAGCCTTACCGTTTACAATTGCCCTGACACCTGATAACAAAGTCAAACGCTTTGAATTTTCGGCGCAGTTGCAACAGCTCATGGAAGAGGATGCGTTCAGTGCGAAACCTGTTTTCAGTGATGAAGCAACATTTTTTCTTAATGGTGAAGTGAACAGACACAATGTGCGAATCTGGGCGGTAGAGAATCCTCACGCATTCGTGCAGCAAATTCGCAATTCACCAAAAGTTAACGTGTTTTGTGCAATCTCACGGTTTTAAAGTTTACGGCCCCTTTTTCTTCTGCGAAAAAAAACGTTACAGGACACGTGTATCTGGACATGCTGGAAAATTGGCTCATGCGACAACTGGAGACCGACAGCGCCGACTTCATCTTTCAACAGGATGGTGCTCCACCGCACTTCCATCATGATGTTCGGCATTTCCTAAAAAGGAGATTGGAAAACCGATGGATCGGTCGTGGTGGAGATCATGATCAACAATTCATGTCATGGCCTCCACGCTCTCCTGACTTAACCCCATGCGATTTCTTTCTGTGGGGTTATGTGAAAGATTCAGTGTTTAAACCTCCTCTACCAAGAAACGTGCCAGAACTGCGAACTCGCATCAACGATGCTTTCGAACTCATTGATGGGGACATGCTGCGCCGAGTGTGGGAAGAACTTGATTATCGGCTTGATGTCTGCCGAATCACTAAAGGGGCACATATCGAACATTTGTGAATGCCTAAAAAAACTTTTTGAGTTTTTGTATGTGTGTGCAAAGCATTCTGAAAATATCTCAAATAATAAAGTTATTAGCATCTTGGGTTATCGGGTGTTCTGCCGGATATCAGCGTCGTACTTGCACGATATTTCGGTCACGTAGCTCGTAACCTTCATCAGGTGCGACCTGAGACTGCTCCTCGAGTTTTTTTTTTTTTTTTTAGTTTTTTTTTATTTTTTTTTTTTTTTTAGCACATTTCATTCCCTTCCCTTAGGGGGGAGGGCGGGCTATTCTAGTGCTTGCATTGCACTTTTTAGCCTTAGGCGAGGTTTACAATTTTATTTTCTTTTTTATACAATTTGAAGTGCTTGCAGAAAGGTGCTTTACAATTTTTTTTTGCACTTTGACGAGTTCATTAACAATTGACATTTGGTATTACATAATTAACAAGTTTATATAATTAACAAGGTTATAATAAAATTAACAAGGTTATAATAAAATTAACAAGGTTATATTTTGGTTTAACAAAGAGTATAGTAGGAGAGATTAACAATGAAATATGGTTTGCAAGGTTATGTTTTAGTTCTTAATGTATATAGTACTAGGATTAACATGCTTATAAGAATAGAATATGGAAGGGGGAAGGTTAAGAGAGAGATTTGGGGGTGTGACAGTAAGAGATAGAGATTTAAGTATTGGCATTTGTTGAGGTTTGAGGAATAAACATTGACATATGGTGATATATAATTGTGGTTGTTTACGTTGGAGTGTGTAGTGTTTCTGTGTAATATTTCCGAAATAATGTCTGTGTTCGGTTGTGGAGCAGAGGTGAAGAGAGCATATGATAAGAGGTTTTGGATGTTAGTCTGTGAGTAGTGTAAAATGATGTTACTATTGTTACTTGCATTGTACAATTATTGCTATTTTCTGTTTACATAAATTTTTTTTTTCCTTTTCATTTTCGGTGGCAGAACAGGATTGAGTAGTTGGAGAGTGTGCCGGCTTGCTTAATTGTGCGAGTGTTGTCGTTTGGTTGCTTGTGTGTGTGTGTTTGTGTGTGCGTGTATGTGTGTGAGAGAGAGAGAGAGGGGGGGTGAGGGAGAGGGAGATAGAGAGAGAGAGAGAGAGAGAGAGAGAGAGAACGAGGGAGAGAGGGTGTATGTCTGTCTGTGTTTTATTGTCTGACGTGTAGGTGGGGAGGGGTAGTGGTATGGGTTGTCAGCGGTTCCATAGTTGGGGCTAGGTCTGGGAAGTGGTGTGATGTGTTTTGTGCTACTGTACGCGCTGGGCAGATATACTTGTGTTTGGGGAGTCGTTGAGTACGAGGTCTTGTTGTAATTAGGTTTTCCATGTCAGGTCTTTGCGTTAGTATTCGTTGTCCATAGTTCGCGCGCAGTTTTGTCAGTCGTGTCTGGAGTGGTTCCACGTTAACTATTTCGTATACGTCGTTGCTGGGCGTCCTTGCCGGGAGTCTCGCAAGGTTGCGGAGCAGTCGTCGTTCTGTACTGTAAAGTCTGTCTGCTACCGTGTGCGGAATTCCTCCCAGCGGGGCGCTGGCGTATTCTAGGACAGGTCTGATAAAAGTTTTATAAGTGTGTATGGCTGTTTCCATGCTGCAGCCACGGAGGCGTCCTTGTACCTGTCGTATCAGTCTTTGGCGTTTTCTAGTCTTGTCGAGAAGGTAGTTCAGGTGAGTCATCCAGTTCATGTGTTTGTCTAGGAATACGCCAAGGTACCTGGCCGTGTTGACAAGTCTGAGTGGCGTGTTCCAGAGTGTTAATTGTATGTCGTTGTCATTTTGCTGTCTCTTTTTGGTCAGGTTTCTGTGTCGAAAGAGTACTGTTTGTGTCTTTGCTGGGTTTGGTCTTATTCTCCACTTTTCCATCCAGTCTTCGAGTCGTTTTAGGTATGCGTCCGTCTTCCTCTGTATAGTTGTTGTCCTGAGTGATGTACACCAGTAAGCTGTGTCGTCTGCGTATAGGGCTATTGTTTCGTCTGGGGATTGGGTGGTCGGTATATCTGCTGTGTACAGCGCGTACAGCAGTGGAGACAGGATGCCGCCCTGCGGCACTCCTGCTTGTGGGGTGAACGGTAGGGAAGAGGTGTTGTGTACGTGTATCCTGCATACTCGGTCGGTGAGGTATGCCTTTATGAGCCGGACCTTTTTGACAGGGATCCCTATCTCGCACAGCTTGTAGAGGAGTCCGTCATGCCATAGCTTGTCGAACGCCCTTTCAATATCTAGGAATACTGCGAGGGTGCAGTGTCCATTGTTGAAGCCCTGTGTGACTCCGTTCACGAGTTTGAACAGTGGATCGTTCGTTGAGTGCTTACTGCGGAAGCCAGCTTGGATCAGGGGGAGGAGTTCTTTCTGTTCTACGTATGTCTTGAGTCTGTCTGTGATGATTCTTTCATAGGTTTTTCCCAGTACGTCTAAAAGAGAGATGGGTCTGTAGGATCGTGGGTCTGTTCTTAGTTTGTCTGGTTTAGGGATCATTATCGTCTTGCTAGTTTTCCAGGCAGTTGGGATGGTCTCTGTACTGATGCAATAATTGAATATGAGGGATAGGATAGGGATGAGTGTAAGGAGAGGGGCCTTTTGTAGGTGAATTCGTCGTATGTCGTTTAGGCCTGGCGCTGAGTTCCGTCCCGTTAGTATCGCGTCCATTATTTCTTTGTCAGTTATCGGTTTCGTTAGGGAGTTTTCGTTTTCCGTCTCTACTGTGTGTGTGTTAAGTAGTCGTGGGAGTCGGAGTTCTACCGTTCGTCTGAAAACCTCGTCGAAGTTGTTGTCATGTGGGAAGGAGTATACGTCTTCTAACACGTCTTTGTAGATGTCGGCTTGTTGTTGTGGGTCTGTCGTCGGCTCGTTGTTTGTAATTAGTGTGGTGGTAGTTGTCGCTCTTTGTCCCGTCAGTGTTTTAAATCGTTTCCAAAATTGTCCTCCGTTTCTGTAGTTTAGTCTCTCGCATGTTTCTTCCCACTGTCTTTGTCGATGTGTCGAGATTATTTGTTTGACGCGATTGTTTAGTCTGTTCCAGGTTTGTCGTAAGTTCGGGTTGTTGGTTCGTCTCATCTCTCTTTGTAGTCGTCTTTTTCGTTGTATTAGGTCGAGAGCTTCTCGGGGGATAGTAGGTTTCCAGTTGTCTATGGTAATTTGCGGTATGGCTTCCTCTATTGCGTGTTTAAAAGCTGATTCTATTTTAGTCGTGGCAAGTTCGAGGTCGTGGTGGTCTGTCACGGTCATGGGGATAGATAATTCTTGTTCGAGTACGTCTTTGTATTTATTCCAGTCGGCGTTTGAGTACTGTCGTATAGTTCGTCTGATTGGTGGAGGATTCGGTGGGGCTATTGCATTTGTGGAAAAGAGGATTGGGAGGTGGTCACTTGTTATTGAGTTGCCGACTTCCGCATTGGCTATTGAGTCACTGATGGTAGGGCTGTATAGGACATGATCGGGCGCTGACGTTCCTTGGTGGCCTATAAAAGTGGGTTGGTAGATGGGGAGGCGGTCTATAGGTTCGGTCGTCAGAAGGTCAAAGAGGATTTGTCCGTTGTGGTTTGTGCTGTGGTCACCAAGTCTCTCGTGTCGCGCATTCAGGTCAGTTAGTAAGATGAATCTGTCTTTCGTCATAAGGTGTCGTATCGCGTGGATCGGGAGAGGGTTATTAGGAGGGTTATACAAACATGCTATTGTTACGGTCCTTGCGTTGTGGCCCTTTAGTTTGACCATGACGATCTCTGTGTCTCCAAGCTGTGCGGGGGGAGGGACTTCCGTAGCCGCTATCGTATTGCGCACGTATAGCGCGACGCCGCCTCTACCGTCTCTGTCCTTGCGGAAACAGTTAAACTTCAGTATATTGCACTGCTTCCCATCAGACAGCCACGTTTCAGCGATGCCGGCCACGTGTATGTTGTTGCGCAATAGTGTGTGCGTGAGTAGTGTTCTCCTGTCTTTGACTCCTCTCGCGTTGGCGAAGAGGAGATTTAACTGCTGTTGGTGGTCGGCCATGTTCGTACCGCGACTGGGGTTTTAGTAGGTTTTGTTTCTGGAAGTGTGTGGGTGTGGTGTGTTTTGTGGTGTGTTTTGTGTACGTGCGGGTGCGTGTTGCGGTTGGGGCGTTTGTGTGGTGGGTGTCTGGTGATGTGTGGGTGTTTGTGGGGGTTGGGATGTTTGTGTGGTAGGTGTCTGTGGTTGTGTAGGTGATTGTGGGTTGTGTGTTATGTCCAGTTGTGATGCCGGACTGACCCTGTCTGCCACCCTTACATGGAGGCAGACTCCTGACTGGGTCGCCTTAATACTCTTATGTAAGATTTGCTGCGACACCTGGTTCAATGTTTTTACAATTTCTTCTCGTCGGTCCTGGAACAGACTGACGAGTGCTCCAGTGAGGGTTCGGAGGAAGTCATTCTTCAGGACCATTTTATGCTGGAGTTCTTCTGTAGGTGGGACGGGTGTAGGTTCGTCGCTCCTCGAGTTTTTTTTTTTTTTTTTTTTTTTTTTTTTTTTTTTTTTTTTTTTAGCACATTTCATTCCCTTCTCGGATGGAGAAGGGCGGGCTGTTATAGAGCATGCTTGGGCTCTTTTCAGCCAAGGGTTGTAGTTATGCTGTTTTGGCACAATTTATTGTTTTGGTTGCTGGGGTGCTGGGAAAGGGGTGGATATCTCCCAATTGGGAATTTATTTGCAGGAGTTTGTTGGGGACAGTTCCGGTATTCACCTTAGCGGCCAAGGAAAACCTGCAAAACCCGGCCAGAACTGCTTGTCATGGACCTTCTCTTTATTTTCCGTGACGGAGCCGCCATTGTAGTTGGCGCTGCCGTTCCCGGTGGGCGAGGGCGGCTTCGTGTTCCGCCACTCGCTCTCTTCTTCTTCTTTCTTCTCTCACTCTGAGGTCCTCTACCTCTGGGGAGGGAGAACTCGGAGTGAGAGGTTTGCTGCTCGTTGTCGTCTCGATTTTGTGCAGCTTCCATGGAGACCTGGTGGGCTCCGTGGCTGCCACTTCGGTTTGCGTGCCGATGGTCGCCGCATCCGTCGTCTCGGTTTGGGCGCTTCGATGGCGCTTGCACCGTTTGGACGACGTCTGGGTGCCCTCATCGACACGCACGTTGGCTTCTGTGGGGATGGTTGAGGCGCCGTCGGTAGTCTGACTGGCGCGGTTGATTACCATCCTCTTCTTCTTTGTGGTGGTGTCTTCGGTCTGCGTGGCCGCGGACGCGCTGGTGTGTGCCGTCGGCCCATCACATTGAAGGCGGAGAACCAAGGCTTCCCTCAGCAGGTGGCAGGCAGCCTCCATCTCCGCGTGGAGAGCCATCCGGAAGCGTGACTCCGCTTCCTCCATCAGCGCGGCGATGTCGTCCACACCGCTGCTGCCTGCTGAGTGGCGTCCCTCCTGCTCGCGCGAGGGCCCCCCCCCACCACCTCTGCCACTGGCGGGTGGAGGGGCCGGCCGCGCGTTGTGGCGAGGCGCTGCTGCTCTGTTCGGCGTCTCGGGGGTTTCAGCGCTGGCGCGCTTCCGCCTCCTTCTCCTCCTCCTCTTCTTCGTTGTCGGCTTCTCGCGGCGGCCGTCTTCTTTGTGGGCAGAGAATGCCCGGCAGCCTCGCCAGCTGGCAACATGGTCGCCGCCACAGCGAACGCATGTTGGCTTGTCGTCTCGAAGCAAAGTGCACTCGCGGGTGTCGTGACCAACACCGCATTTGGCGCACTTCGCTTCGAAGCGGCAGTGCTTTGCCACGTGGCCCTCCCTCTGACACTTAAAACACTGAGGTTTCGTGTCGAGGTCGGGCGGAAGTGGCTCGATCTTCACGTCGAAACCTGCTAGGGTGGTTAACCCGCAGATTCCGACGTCTTTGCCTCCTTCTTGGCTGGAATCTTCCTGGGGCGACTCGACAGCCAGGATGAAGAGTGGCGGCCTTCTCCTGTTCGTCCTGTTGTGCAGCTTAACTATGGCCTCATAGTTATGCTGCAACAGGACTTTGCGCACCGATTCCGCCGTCATGATCCACGGTAGCCCCCTCAGTAGGACCTTAAGAAGTGGTTTCCTCTTCTTTGGTACGCTGTAGGTAGGTGGCTCCATGAGGTACGCATTCAGCCGGTCGCAGAGAATCTTTCGATCCTCCTACGAACGTGGCTGAATGGACAGAGTGGCCTCGTTGTCCAGCATCTGCACTGTTGGGTGGTAGCGTAGTTCCATTGCCACCTCGTCGTAAGTCTCCACCCAGTCTCGACCCGTGTAGCGTATGCACACAGGGAGAACTTGGGCGGAGGGTCGACAAGGTGACGGTGCTACTACCTCTTCTTCTGCGTGTGTGGTCGGTGCGACGGAGCAGCTGCGTCGATCCGAAGAGACGCTGCGCTCACTGCCGTCCGACCGCAGAAAGTCTGCGCGGGTTGGCATCTTTGCGGGAGAGTTGCGCTTCCCGCGTTTCCCTTTGCCCATGGCGAGTGCGGCGTCTCTACACGACAATTTGCTTTCGGCAACACGACAATCTTGCCGAGACGCGCACACTCACCACGGAGCCGCCCTCTCTAACTCTTCACGCGGCAGTTGCGGAGCGCCCTGCTACATGCACCCGCACGCCACCGCTGCCCAACTCGGAATGTGTGACTCCTCGAGTGGACCTGGTCCAGTATTTATGCCTATGGCCTTCCCCCTCCACCAACGGCTGCAGGCGCTTCCTCTGTGGTCCGCGCCCATTCCCTGCGACCTGCTGGAGCGTTGCTGCTCCGTTTTCCGTCCGCTGCGGTTCTAGGTGTTCCCTCTGCGGTCCGCGCCCACCAACCCCTGCTCCTGGGGGTTTCATCTACGGTCTGGGGCACCAAGCGTTCCCCCTGCGGTCCGCGCCCGCTCACCACGACCTGTTGGAGCGTTGCCGCTCCGTTTTTCGTCTGCTGCGGCTCTGGATGTTCCCTCTGCGGTCCGCGCCCACCAGTCCCACTTCTGGGTGTTCCATCTTCGGTCTGGTGCGCCTGGCAGTCCGTCAGGGGCTCGTTTTCCATCTCCATGTCTCTGGTTCTTCTGTTTGTGTAGTGTTGCAGCTGGCCCCGTTGCTCCTTTAACAATTCCAGAGCCGGATCCCAGGCTCTGCTTAGCTGGTACCCTGTGTCACGGTTCATAAGATCGTCAGCCATTTTAATTTCTATCCATTCTCTTATAACACTGTCCCAAAATCTGGGTGTTTGTGCTAGAATCCTGGAATCCTCATACTTCATGGCATGATCTAGTTCTAGACAGTGTTCAGCAATGGCTGACTTAGTCACCTGTCTTAATCTAGTGTGCCTCTGATGTTCTTTGCACCTGATCTCCACAGTTCTTGTCGTCTGGCCAATGTAGGACCTGCCACATTGACAAGGTATATTTTAAATCCCTGGTTTTCGTAACCCCAGGTCGTCCTTGACACTCCCCAGCAGTCCCCCAATCTTGTTGGATGGACAGAAAACACACTTGATATTGTGTTTACGGAGGATCCTACTGATTCTGGCAGGAACAGAGCCAGCATAGGGCAGTTATGCCACCTTCTTTGTTTCGTCTTGGTCTTCTTCAGGAACCTATGGTATAGTGGCTGGTTGGAGTGACCTCTCAATTTGTCTGTCCGTGTATCCATTCTTGGAGAAAACTGTTTTGAGACGTTCTATCTCTATAGGTAGATTCTCTTGGTCTGACAGGGCACGTGCTCTGTGGACCAAAGTCTTCAGAACCCCATTCTTCTGTGCAGGGTGGTGACAGCTGCTGGCCTGCAGATATAAATCAGTGTGTGTTGGTTTTCGGTACACACTGTGGCCAATTGATCCATCTGCTTTCCTCTGGACTAGTACATCCAGAAATGGCAGCTGGCCATTCTTCACCAGTTCCATGGTGAACTTGATATTAGGGTGGCATGAGTAAAGATGTTCAAGAAACTAATTGAGCCTGTCCATCCCATGTGGCCAGATCACGAAGGTGTCATCCACATACCTAAAGAAGCATGTGGGTTTAAATGTGGCTGTCTCCAATGCCCTCTCCTCAAAACTCTCCATATACATGTTGGCAACCACAGGGGACAGTGGGCTGCCCATAGCTACACCTTCAGTTTGCTCGTAATATTGGTTTCTGTACAGGAAATACGTGGATGTCAGTGTATGACTGAACAGGTCCAACAGAGCACTGTCAGATTTCTCTGCAATCAGTTCTAGTGAGTCCTTCAGTGGGACCCTGGTGAACAGCGATACCACATCAAAACTAACCATGATGTCCGAATCTGTGATGTGCAGTTGCCTGAGGCGTTGCAGGAAATCTTCTGAGTTGCGGATGTGGTGAATACATTTGCCCACATATGGAGACAGGAGACCTTTCAAGTACTTGGCTGTTGTGTACGTAGGTGCCCCAATATTACTGACAATTGCCAATGTGACAGGTCCTACAATTGCCAGACGACAAGAACTGTGGAGATCAGGTGCAAAGAACATCAGAGGCACACTAGATTAAGACAGGCGACTAAGTCAGCCATTGCTGAACACCGTCTAGAACTAGATCATGCCATGAAGTATGAGGATACCAGGTTTCTAGCACAAACACCCAGATTTTGGGACAGTGTTATAAGAGAATGGATAGAAATTAAAATGGCTGACGATCTTATGAACCGTGACACAGGGTACCAGCTAAGCAGAGCCTGGGATCCGGCTCTGGAATTGTTAAAGGAGCAACGGGGCCAGCTGCAACACTACACAAACAGAAGAACCAGAGACATGGAGATGGAAAACGAGCCCCTGACGGACTGCCAGGCGCACCAGACCGAAGACAGAACACCCAGAAGTGGGACTGGTGGGCGCGGACCGCAGAGGGAACATCCAGAGCCGCAGCAGACGAAAAACGGTGCGGCAACGCTCCAACAGGTCGTGGTGAGCTGGCGCGGACCGCAGGGGGAACGCTTGGTACCCCAGACCGTAGATGAAACCCCCAGGAGCGGGGTTGGTGGGCGCGGACCGCAGAGGGAACACCTAGAACCGCAGCGGACGGAAAACGGAGCAGCAACGCTCCAGCAGGTCGCAGGGAATGGGCGCGGACCACAGAGGAAGCGCCTGCAGCCGTTGGTGGAGGGGGAAGGCCATAGGCATAAATACTGGACCAGGTCGATAGAAAACACGAAATTAAGACTTTCTTGCGCCAAACCATCAGACAACTCCTAAACAAAGATCTGGAAGTGACACAAAGCAACAACAGGGTCCATGTCACAATTACAGACACGACGTAAACAACTCCCCCCCCCCCTACAACGGCAGAAGCGCGATGGCGGGACTGACAGAGAATGACAGCGCAAACATCATGTTTGTGAATGTCCAAGGGCTGCGAAATAGGAAACATGCACTTATGCACAGCATGCATCAACACAAGATACACATTCTTGGCGTGGCCGAAACATGGCTACGCCCACAACAATACTGCAAACTAAGCAGATACACCTGCCATTCCAAAAACAGATCCGACGGCACGGGGGGCGTAGCAATATACACAGATAGCAACATCCCAGTTAAAGAGATGACCCTCCCGCAACAATTACAGGATACGGAAGCTGTCGTGGTGCAAATCAGGACACAACAAAGATGCAAGCTGACTGTCGCATGTTTGTACAACCCACCCGGACACCCCATCCCACAAGACTTCTTGCAGTACTTGATGACGACCTACAACAAATTCATCCTGCTGACCGACCTGAACGCACGCCACACACAGCTAGGCTGCACAGCAACGAACGACAATGGACGAGCACTGTTTGACATACTAACAACAGACCCGATATCCAGACTTGCACTCGACCAACCAACATTCATTGGACATCGCGGCTCCTCCACCCCAGACCATATCCTCCATAGCCCGATCCTAACCAATAACCTATCTAATCCCTTCCTAGGTGACCCCATAACCAGCGACCATCTCCCCATCATATTCGCCACAACCGCTATAAACCCACCACCGCCTCACCCCACACAACGCAACATCCGCCCATACGCAAAAGCCGACTGGAGGAAATTCCAAACCATCATACAAGACGAACTAACACTGCCAACTACCCTGACAGACAACGCCAACCTGGAACACCTAAACGAACGACTAGAAACCACCTTCACAAAAGCAATAGACGAGGCAATCCCACAAAAGACAATAGAGAACTGGAGGCCCACCATTCCGGCGGAGGCGCTAGCGATCCTAAGGCGGAAAAGGCAACTACAGCGCGAAATTAGACGTACGAATAACCCAGACTTAAGACGATAGTGGAACCGACTAAACGCGCAAGCGAAACGCATAATCTCCCAGCACAAACAAAAAGAGTGGGACGACACCTGCCGCCAACTCAACTACAAAGAAGGCAGAAAATTTTGGAACAAATTCAAGACGCTGACTGGATAAAAGAAACCCCCCAACCAGACACTAATAGTAGACAACGAACCAATCACAGACCCTAAAACACAAGCAGACACATTCCAGAACGCCCTCCGAATCATCCACTCCTTCCCAACAGACGCCAAGTTCGACAGCGACTTCTACCGACACGTAGAGAGCCAACTCCCTGACCTACTAACAAGTCCAACAGCAGAAACAGAAGACACCTCCGAACTGACCAAACCTATAACAGACGCTGAAATCACCAACGCAATACGGACCGGACGAAACTCAGCCCCAGGACAAAACAACATCAAACGTATCCACCTGCAGAACGCCCCCTCCCTGCCTTAATCCCAATCCTCTCACTGATGTTCAACTACTGCCTAACGACAGAAACAATCCCGACTGGGTGGAAGACAAGTAAGACCATAATGATCCCCAAACCCGACAAGCCACGAACGGACCCCCTCTCCTACCGACCTATCTCACTAGTGGACGTTATAGGAAAAACTTATGAACGTATACTGGCCGACAGACTACGAAAATATGTGGACAACAAACAACTACTCCCCCTACTCCAAGCCGGCTTCCGCCCCAACCATTCCACCACAGACCCACTTCTGAAATTGACATGCGACATCACCCAGGGCTTCAACAGATCGCACTGTACGCTAGCCATATTCCTCGACATCGAGCGCGCCTTCGACCGTCTATGGCACAATGGGCTCCTGTTCAAACTGCTCAAACTCGGCATCCCACCGAAATTCGTACGCCTAATAAAAACTCAAATCACCGGACGACACAGCAGAGTACATGTGCAAGACGCCACCTCTGAACCATTCACCCCAGAGGCAGGAGTCCCACAAGGTGCAATATCATCCCCACTTCTGTACGCGCTATACACACATGACATACCGACCCCAACAGACCAACACGAAAAAATCGCCCTATATGCAGATGACACTGCATATTGGTGCACAGGACTCAGAACAGACGTAATACAAAGAAAAGCAGCAAAATACCTGACCAAACTAGAGACATGGATGACTAAATGGAGAATCCGACCCAACCCGACTAAAACACAACTAGTCCTATTCCAACACCGCAACCTGACAAAAAAACGACAGCAAAAACAAGAAGACATAACACTCCGACTATGGAACGAACCCCTACAACTGACTGACAAGGCGAGATACCTCGGTGTCTACCTAGCCAAACACCTCAACTACCAAGCCCACCTGCAATACCTGCTCAACAAAACGAGGAAACGACAACAGTTAATCCGACAAGTACAAGGACAACTGTATGGCTGCTCCACCAGGACAGCCATACACACATTTAAGACATACATACGACCAATATACGAATACGCCGCTGCACCACTAAGCGGAATACCAAAGACAGTAGCAAACAGACTGTACTCGACAGAACGCCGACTACTACGCAGCATAGCAAAACTACCATGCCGCACCCCTAGCGACGAAGTATATGAGGCGACAGAAATAACCCCTCTGCAAACAAGACTGACAAAACTCAGAGCAAGATACGGCTCACACATCCTACACAAACGACCCGACATGGAAGATATTCTGACGACCAAGCCACGCACAGCAAGACGCCCAAAAAAGAAATACATTTACCCGGCGCGTACAGTAGCACAAAATACAACAACTGAGTTCCCCGACTTAGCACCCACAATGACACAACTGACAGAAGGCGAAACCACCCCACCCCACCTAGACAAAAGACAATAGCACAGCAACAAATGACCTAGTGCACCACGACAGCCCCTCACCCTCACACTCAACACACAACACACCCCATAGAATAAAACACAATAACATTAAGGAAATCATAGACAAGATAAGAACTATTGTTAACAAAAAAAACCAGCTCCAAGTACCACCAAAGGGAAAGGAGAATATGTAAAACTAGAATAAGGCAAAAAACATTGTAGCAACCAGCTCCAAGTACTACAAAACAGGAAAGGAGAACCTGTAAACATTAGTATTAAGAATAGTCTAAGCTAGAATATATCATCCAAAACAACATACTCCATCACAAAGAAGTATTACAGAGGGAAAAATAAGTGTAAGCGCTGTAAAAAATAAATCCCCCATTAGAATAATGTGTCACTTCCAGTTATTTTTGTGGCGGCGTTCGTACCGACAAACAATTCGCTGTAGAAACGGCTTACGAAGTCACCGCCACACTTTTAATAGCGGGCCGACCGGTCCGCTGGAACAGTGAACAGAAAGATGAAAACCCAAACACTCTGATTAAATAAAAGTCGGTACTTATCTTTATTAACGAAGATACAGAAACACAGTAGTGAACTCCGTGTCTACAGAAATCTGTCTAGTTCGAGTCGGAGCGGCTAGGTCAGCGTCGGCTGACGACAAACAACAACTCTGCTGCGATGAACACACAACTGACTAGCAAGTACACAATTCGGTCGCGAGTATACAACTGAGCGGCGAATACAGAACTGTCCTAGCGCTCGCGACTCCAGCGCTTAAGAACCCAGAAGCCAGCGGTGGCGCGCGCAGACTTGCGGCGGTTTGCTGGCTCGCTGGCGCTGCTTATGCGGACGGCGTCCGGACTTTGATGCTGCCAACCTTTTGGCAGCGGGCTCGGGTGGCATTACTGGCTAGGATATAACAGTTATAAACTAAATTCAATTAAGTAAACAATTAGTTTTATTAAGTTAGTTATATTGTTAAACATGTTCAGTTAATACATAACAAAATCAATCAATATTCTCTCAAATTATATACACCAAAAAATAACGTAAAATTAAGGATACCCAATATAAGATAATAGCATGTAATCAGATACATAAGAAAAATGGAAATAAATAAAATAAAAATGTACTCTATGGCTGATAAAGGGCAAACAGACAGGCCCTAAAACAGCCCGCCTTCTCCCCTTAGGAGAAGGAATGAAAAGTGCTAAAAAAAAAAAAAAAAAAAAAATAATAAAAAAACACTCGAGGAACAGTCTCAGGTTGCACCTGATGAAGGTTACGAGCTACGTGACCGAAATATCGTGCAAGTACGACGCTGATATCCAGCAGAACACCCGACAACCCAAGATGTCATTAGATCGCCGGGAAAGCCTGAAGAGTTACATCAAAAGTCTCTACGGGGAGGAGATGTATCAGAATATCAAGAAGCTGGACAAGCTTTGGCAGAAGAAAGGGAAGATGCTGAGTTCTCTCAGTTTTTTGCTGAGTTGTCGAGATGGAGAAGTGGTACCAGTATTTGCCAGAATTAAACATCACATCAACTCCAGAGCGGCGAACAAGATAAAACGCAGAGCCAGCATGGCACTGGTGAGAGAGAGGATTCGAGATATGCGCCACAGGTTAGATGTTGTGGCCAGGGAGCTGTTACACATTCATCTGTACATGGCAGCCTCCTTAACAAGAGAAGATTGGGATTGGGTAGACTGTGCCTCCTCGTCTTTAGCTGAGTGTGCTAGAAGGTATGCCTCATCTTGCCAATCTGCAAAGTTTGACCACATGAGTAAGAAAGCACAGCAGATGGAAGAGACACGCACTGTGACGAATCTGAGTGGCATACAGTTTGATGATACAACCTTAAAGGTACTCAGCAAAGGTCTCAACTTTGCTACGACCCCTAGAAATGTACCCATTTCAGGTTTCGTCAGTGCAGTAGAGCAAATTGCAGCCACACTTCCACCTAATGTGGCAGAGGAAGTCCGCCGAGAGACCTGCAGGGCCCTCACCAAGGCCAGGCCGCCGAAATCGAACATCACAACCGACGAGAGCCTTGCACTCAAGAAACTCCGGGAAGACAACAGCATTGTGGTACTGCCAGCAGACAAAGGGAACTCCACTGTCATCTTGCAGCAGGTGGATTATGATGAGAAAGTACGCCAACTTCTGGAGGACCCTGAATACAGAATTCTGGAGTGTGACCCCACGGACAAGGTGGCCAAGAAGACTAGTGCTCTCTTGAAGGAAACAAGGATGCCCGATAAGATCATCAGACAACTACGGGAAAAAGCGCCAGTGCCACCTAGCCTGTATGGTCTGCCTAAAATACACCAGCAGGGCGTGCCCCTACGTCCAATTGTCAGTAATAATGGGGCACCTACGTACACAACAGCCAAGTACTTGAAAGGTCTCCTGTCTCCATATGTGGGCAAATGTATTCACCACATCCGCAACTCAGAAGATTTCCTGCAACGCCTCAGGCAACTGCACATCACAGATTCGGACATCATGGTTAGTTTTGATGTGGTATCGCTGTTCACTAGGGTCCCACTGAAGGACTCACTAGAACTGATTGCAGAGAAATTTGACGGTGCTCTGTTGGGCCTGTTCAGTCATACACTGACATCCACGTATTTCCTGTACAGAAACCAATATTACGAGCAAACTGAAGGTGTAGCTATGGGCAGCCCACTGTCCCCTGTGGTTGCCAACATGTATATGGAGAGTTTTGAGGAGAGGGCATTGGAGACAGCCACATTTAAACCCACATGCTTCTTTAGGTATGTGGATGACACCTTCGTGATCTGGCCACATGGGATGGACAGGCTCAATTAGTTTCTTGAACATCTTTACTCATGCCACCCTAATATCAAGTTCACCATGGAACTGGTGAAGAATGGCCAGCTGCCATTTCTGGATGTACTAGTCCAGAGGAAAGCAGATGGATCAATTGGCCACAGTGTGTACCGAAAACCAACACACACTGATTTATATCTGCAGGCCAGCAGCTGTCACCACCCTGCACAGAAGAATGGGGTTCTGAAGACTTTGGTCCACAGAGCACGTGCCCTGTCAGACCAAGAGAATCTACCTATAGAGATAGAACGTCTCAAAACAGTTTTCTCCAAGAATGGATACACGGACAGACAAATTGAGAGGGCACTCCAACCAGCCACTATACCACAGGTTCCTGAAGAAGACCAAGACGAAACAAAGAAGGTGGCATAACTGCCCTATGCTGGCTCTGTTTCTGCCAGAATCAGTAGGATCCTCCGTAAACACAATATCAAGTGTGTTTTCTGTCCATCCAACAAGATTGGGGGACTGCTGGGGAGTGTCAAGGACGACCTGGGGTTACGAAAACCAGGGATTTAAAATATACCTTGTCAATGTGGCAGGTCCTACATTGGCCAGACGACAAGAACTGTGGAGATCAGGTGCAAAGAACATCAGAGGCACACTAGATGACAGGTGACTAAGTCAGCCATTGCTGAACACTGTCTAGAACTAGATCATGCCATGAAGTATGAGGATACCAGGATTCTAGCACAAACACCCAGATTTTGGGACAGTGTTATAAGAGAATGGATAGAAATTAAAATGGCTGACGATCTTATGAACCGTGACACAGGGTACCAGCTAAGCAGAGCCTGGGATCCGGCTCTGGAATTGTTAAAGGAGCAACGGGGCCAGCTGCAACACTACACAAACAGAAGAACCAGAGACATGGAGATGGAAAACGAGCCCCTGACGGACTGCCAGGCGCACCAGACCGAAGATGGAACACCCAGAAGTGGGACTGGTGGGCACGGACCGCAGAGGGAACATCCAGAGCCGCAGCAGACGAAAAACGGAGTGGCAACGCTCCAACAGGTCGTGGTGAGCGGGCGCGGACCGCAGGGGGAACGCTTGGTACCCCAGACCGTAGATGAAACCCCCAGGAGCAGGGGTTGGTGGGCGCGGACCGCAGAGGGAAAACCTAGAACCGCAGCGGACGGAAAACGGAGCAGCAACGCTCCAGCAGGTCGCAGGGAATGGGCGCGGACCACAGAGGAAGCGCCTGCAGCCATTGGTGGAGGGGGAAGGCCATAGGCATAAATACTGGACCAAGTCCACTCGAGGAGCAGTCTCAGGTCGCACCTGATGAAGGTTACGAGCTACGTGACAGAAATATCGTGCAAGTACGACGCTGATATCCGGCAGAACACCCGACAACCCAAGATGTCATTAGATCGCCGGGAAAGCCTGAAGAGTTACAATAAAGTTATTGTAGAGCTGAGAAATCGCTTCAATCATTTGTAATAACCCTGTACATTGTATTCCCATCTTGATCCAATGCCATCTACAGTTATGGTTACATTGGACACAGAGTCATCGAGATTGGACTGTAAATCAATAGAAATGTGTTACCAGGTTGACAGACATGTTCGGGTGAGCAGTCTTTCAGGCTTGGTACACGAAGCTCGCTCCATAAACAGATTGATGAGAGGAGTATTATGCTATGGGTAATATTCATCATGGTTTCCATGAGACCTGTGGTAGGAATCGTATGAACCATTTCAGCTGTAGACTACCCTGCACTTTATCGTGGACAACGTGACTCCCTTCTCCGATGGCGATGGCATCTTCCAACAGGATAATTGGCCGTGTTACAAGACCATAAACGTGCGATAGTCGTTTGAGGGACATGATAGTGAACTGACGTTAATGTCTTGATCACCAACTTCGCCTGATCTGGTGGAATACATGTGGGATGCTGTCAGCCACCGCTCCGCAGCCGGCATGACCTCTACGTAAACATCTGATGCCAGATACATCCGAAAACCTCCCAAAGACTCGTCGAGTCCATGCCACAAAAATCGTTGTTGGTTTTTTTTGGTCTTCAGTCTACTGACTGGTTTGATGCGGCCCGCCACGAATTCCTTTCCTGTACTAACCTCTTCATCTCAGAGTAGCACTTGCAACCTACGTCCTCAATTATTTGCTTGACGTATTCCAATCTCTGTCTTCCTCTACAGTTTTTGCCCTCTACAGCTCCCTCTAGTACCATGGAAATCATTCCCTCCATCCTGTCCCTTCTCCTTATCAGTGTTTTCCACATATTCCTTTCCTCTCCGATTCTGCGTAGAACCTCCTCATTCCTTACCTTATCGGTCCACCTAATTCTCAACATTCGTCTATAGCACCACATCTCAAATGCTTCGATTATCTTCTGTTCCGGTTTTCCCACAGTACATGTCTCACTACCATACAATGCTGTACTCCAGACGTACATCCTCAGAAATTTCTTCCTCAAATTAAGGCCGGTATTTGATATTAGTAGAATTCTCTTGGCCAGAAACGCCTTTTTTGCCATAGCGAGTCTGCTTTTGATGTCCTCCTTGCTCCGTCCGTCATTGGTTATTTTACTGCCTAGGTAGCAGAATTCCTTAACTTCATTTACTTCGTGACCATTAATCCTGATGGTAAGTTTCTCGCTGTTCTCATTTCTACTATTTCTCATTACCTTCGTCTTTCTCCGATTTACTCTCAAACCGTACTGTGTACTCATTAGACTGCTCATTCCGTTCAGCAGATCATTTAATTCTTCTTCACTTTCACTCAGGATAGCAATGTCATCAGCGAATCGTATCATTGATATCCTTTCACCTTGTATTTTAATTCCACTCCTGAACCTTTCTTTTATTTCCATCATTGCTTCCTCGATGTACAGATTGAAGAGTAGGGGCGAAAGACTACAGCCTTGTCTTACACCCATCTTAATACGAGCACTTCGTTCTTGATCGTCCACTATTATTATTCCCTCTTGGTTGTTGTACATATTGTATATGACCCGTCTCTCCCTATAGCTTACCCCTACGTTTTTCAGTATCTCGAACAGCTTGCACCATTTTATATTGTCGAACGCTTTTTCCAGGTCGACAAATCCTATGAAAGTGTCTTGATTTTTCTTTAGCCTTGCTTCCATTATTAGCCGTAACGTCAGAATTGCCTCTCTCGTCCCTTTACTTTTCCTAAAGCCAAACTGATCGTCACCTAGCGCATTCTCAATTTTCTTTTCCATTCTTCTGTATATTATTCTTGTAAGCAGCTTCGATGCATGAGCTGTTAAGCTGATTGTGCGATAATTCTCGCACTTGTCAGCTCTTGCCGTCTTCGGAATTGTGTGGATGATGCTTTTCCGAAAGTCAGATGGTATGTCGCCAGACTCATATATTCTACACACCAACGTGAATAGTCGTTTTATTGCCACTTCCCCCAATGATTTTAGAAATTCTGATGGAATGTTATCTATCCCTTCTGCCTTATTTGACCGTAACTCCTCAACAGCTCTTTTAAATTCCGATTGTAATACTGGATCCCCTATCTCTTCTAAATCGACTCCTGTTTCTTCTTCTATCACATCAGACAAATCTTCACCCTCATAGATGCTTTCAATGTATTCCTTCCACCTGTCTGCTCTCTCCTCTGCATTTAACAGTGGAATTCCCGTTGCACTCTTAATGTTACCACCGTTGCTTTTAATGTCACCAAAGGTTGTTTTGACTTTCCTGTATGCTGAGTCTGTCCTTCCGCCAATCATATCTTTTTCGATGTCTTCACATTTTTCCTGCAGCCATTTTGTCTTAGCTTCCCTGCACTTCCTATTTATTTCATTCCTCAGCGACTTGTATTTCTGTATTCCTGATTTTCCCGGAACATGTTTGTACTTCCTCCTTTCATCAATCAACTTAAGTATTTCTTCTGTTACCCATGGTTTCTTCGCAGCTCCCTTCTTTGTACCTATGTTTTCCTTCCCAACTTCTGTGATGGCCCTTTTTAGAGATGTCCATTCCTCTTCAACTGTATTGCCTACTGCGCTATTCCTTATTGCTGTATCTACAGCATTAGAGAACTTCAAACGTATCTCGTCATTCCTTAGTACTTCCGTATCCCACTTCTTCCAGTATCTGATTTCGGAATCTCTGTCTGACCATGATGTAATCTAATTGAAATCTTCCCGTATCTCCCGGCCTTTTCCAAGTATACCTCCTCCTCTTGTGATTCTTGAATAGGGTATTCGCTATTACTAGCTGAAACTTGTTACAGAACTCAATTAGTCTTTCTCCTCTTTCATTCCTTGTCCCAAGCCCATATTCTCCTGTAACCTTTTCTTCTACTCCTTCCCCTACAACTGCATTCCATTCGCCCATGACTATTAGATTTTCGTCCCCCTTTACATACTGCATTACTCTTTCAATATCCTCATACACTTTCTCTATCTGTTCATCTTCAGCTTGCGACGTCGGCATGTATACCTGAACTATCGTTGTCAGTGTTGGTCTGCTGTCTATTCTGATTAGAACAACCCGGTCACTGAACTGTTCACAGTAACACACCCTCTGTCCTACCTTTCTATTCATAACGAATCCTACACCTGTTATACCATTTTCTGCTGCTGTTACTATTACCCGATACTCATCTGACCAGAAATCCTTGTCTTCCTTCCACTTCACTTCACTGACCCCTACTATATCTAGATTGAGCCTTTGCATTTCCCTTTTCAGATTTTCTAGTTTCCCTAGCACGTTCAAGCTTCTGACATTCCACGCCCCGACTCGTAGAACGTTATCCTTTCGTTGTTTATTCAATCTTTTTCTCATTGTAACCTCCCCCTTGGCAGTCCTCTCCCGGAGATCCGAATGGGGGACTATTCCGGAATCTTTTGCCAATGGAGAGATCATCATGACACTTCTTCAATTACAGGCCACATGTCCTGTGGATACACGTTACGTGTCTTTAATGCAGTGGTTTCCATTGCCTTCTGCATCCTCATGTCGTTGATCTTTGCTGATTCTTCCGCCTTTAGGGGCAATTTCCAACCCCTAGGACAAGAGAGTGCCCTGAACCTCTATCCGCTCCTCCGCCCTCTTTGACAAGGCCGTTGGCAGAATGAGGTTGACTTCTTATGCAGGAAGTCTTCGGCCGCCAATGCTGATTATTTATCAAAATTTAGGCAGTGGCGGGGATCGAACCCGGAATCGAAGACGTTTTTATGATTATGAATCAAAGACGCTATCCCTAGACCACGGGTACATCGTTGTTGTATTGCGTGCCAAATGTAGACCAATACGATATTAAGCAGGTGGTCATAATGTTTACGCTGTGGAATACCTTCGGTCAGTCACATTAACGTGACCACAGCTTATGTTCGATGTCATGTGCAATAACCACTCACTGACGGCAGGTGGCAACACTAGCAGCGGAGGGGCGTACAAAACGTGTCAGAGGTGGGGGCGGGGAGGATGCGGAATACAGTGCAGTTGTTACAGTAATGCAGAAACGGAGCGATTTATCTGACGTCTAAAGGGCATGATCACTAGCTTTCGGGTCAAGGATCGAAGCACTACCGAAACAGCTAAGTTTGTAAACTGTTCGCCTGCCGCTATGGTTAAAGTACACCGTGTGTGGCAAAAGGGCGAAATCCAAAACTGCCGCTGAGTCAACTGTGGTGCACAACGGGCCATAGATGACAAGGATGAACAACGGCTGTGGAGAGGTGCGCGGAAGAATAGAGGTGCAACTGTTGAGCAACTGACCGACCATTTGAACAGAGTGGCTACCAACAATGTCTCCTCAAGGAGCGTTAGCCGGCCGGTGTGGCCAAGTGGTTCCTAGGCGCTTCAATCTGGTACTGCGCGACCGCTACGATCGCAGGTTCGAATCCTGCCTCGTTCATAGATGTGTGTGATGTCCTTAGGTTAGTTACGTTTAAGTAGTTCTAAGTTTTAGGGGACTGATGACCTCAGATGTTAAGTCCCATAGTGCTCAGAGCCATTTGAACCATTCAAGGACCGTCGAACGTTGCTGCGCATGGGCCTCCGCAGCAGGCGCGTGGTTCGTATACCCATGTTGTTCATCGGCGATGAGGGTTGCAATTAGCACACCAGTGCCGCAACTGAACGTCCAATGAGAGGCGACAGGTGGCCATTCCAGGCGAACCACGATTTTTGTTCCATCGGACAGATGGCCGTCGGCGCGTACAGCGTGAAAGGTTTAACAGTGAATACAGTAGCCTCGACAATCGTCGGAAGGGGCCAGGCCAGAGGCATTCTCTAAATACAGTTTGTTTTTCCTTAGCACAATGGCATTTACCAGTAGGATAATGAAACGTGTCAAACAGCTCGCAGCGCACGTGCGTGGTTCCAAAAGCATCAGGATTAAATTACCGTACTTCGCTCGTCATCAAATTACCTGGATTAAAACCAAGTGGAGACTTTGTAGACCCCTTTCGATCGGGCTGTTCGCGCAGTGGATCCTCAACAGAGAAACCTACCGCAGCTCGGCGCGGCACTGGTGTCGGCATGGATTCACGTGCCTGTCGGTACATTCCAGAAACTCACTGACTTTCCCTGCATGTCCCACAGCTGTCTGCACTGCACAGCTTTTTTATTCAGGCTTTTGACAGGCTGGTCCCGGCGGAGGTTCGAGTCCTCCCTCGGACATGGGTGTATGTGTTTGTCCTTAGGATAATTTAGGTTAAGTAGTGTGTAAGATTAGAGACTGATGACAGCAATTAAGTCCCATAAGATTTCACACACATTTGAACTTTTTTTTTTGACAGGTGGTCACATTTCTGTGACTGGACAGTGTACTTGTTTGGCCACAAGGTCGTCAATAGCCTCTAGCAAACACAGTAAATGCAGTGTGCAGTCGCATACAATCCTCATTGAGGTGGTGCATCGGTAAACACTCTCATTCGGTAGGATGCAATTCAAATCTGCGTCCGACCATTCAGATTCAGACTCTCCGTGATGTCTCTAATTCGCTTAAGGCCAATGCAAGAGCGGCTCCCTCGAAAAGGACACAGCTGATTTCCTCTTTCACTCCTCATCAACCGAGGATGTGCTCCATTTCTAATGACCTCGTCGCTGACGAAACACTAAACCAAATCATCTTTTCTTGCTAAGTGGAGAAGGCTTCCTCAGTAAGATATACGTAGAGTAATCGATTCCTTGTCACGACGTGGGGCGACTCTTGGTTGCAGCACATAGAGCATCACTCCATATTACATTCTTAAAGTAAGAGAACGTACGAGGAAAGTAATGTCCGATTGGGCGCGAAATGGATAGTGAAAATCCGATGAAACTTTGCACAGATATGTTGGGCTGTATCTCTTGTATACCCGTCGATCCCGGCAAGTCGCTCGTTTCAGTTCTGAGCGCACAGTGAGCACATAAATATGCCTAGGACAATAGTGTGCCGGCCGGAGTGGCCGTGCGGTTCTAGGCGCTACAGTCTGGAGCCGAGCGACCGCTCCGGTCGCAGGTTCGAATCCTGCCTCGGGCATGGATGTGTGTGATGTCCTTAGGTTAGTTAGGTTTAATTAGTTCTAAGTTCTAGGCGACCGATGACCTCAGAAGTTAAGTCGCATAGTGCTCAGAGCCACTTGACAATAGTGTCTCCCGCCAAGTACAAGGTCCTCGTGAGAGATTTCGCCTGGTTATGTAACCCACATAACATAACTATCTCGGGTTTCGTTCTTCATCAAAGTTTTCGGCCTCACTGCAGGGGGAATGAAGATCCTCCTGTAGCGTTTTCAATGGGAAGTGTTTGATTACCCACAATACAGACCCTAATTGGCCCCTCCGGAGTTTCATTACTGCTCACTTGAAGAGCTGGCTATTAAGACAACATCTTAGCACAAACTACGAGCTGTGCACCAGCGTAGAGAAGTGGCGGAAAACGCAGGCGGCTGGCTTGTATGACGAGGATAACTAAAACCTGGTTCAACGCTACGACAACTATCTAAGTCGGAGCGGCGACTACGTGGAGATGTACCTGGAAGGTGTAGCTAACTGTTGCAAGTAAAACAGTCTTAATTTTCATAGTAGTTTCCACTTAGGATCATAGTTTCCGAATAACCCTCGCAGTTCTGCAACACTGATCGTTTGTTTATTGGCGTGCATTTAATTAGAGGTATAAGATTCATTTCAGTGACATGTACGAATGTGGTAGTTTTATATTCACAAATAAAAGTATAATACTTTGATAAGTAATTTTGAAAGTTATACTGAGAAGTTTGTAAATAAAGAGTCTGTAAAACCACTAATAAGGCGCAAGTTTTCTTTTATATTTTTTGTGAGGTAAAAAACTAAACGCAGATGAGCCTATACAGACAGTCCCTTGCTGACAGTGTACGTACCCTTCGTAAATAGATATTAAGTAACGAAGGTAGCTGCTACGTTAACTGATGTCTTTTACAAAATTACCATACAAAAATCTTTTTATGATGTGGTTGGAAACTTAATTGCTCTTTTTTGGTTCAGCGTAAACTGTATTGTGGCAGTGAACGGCATAGAAGACAGAGTGGCGAAGGAGCTGCCGTCTCACGTGCTCTGTCTTCTTCAGAATCGATTAGATTCGTAATAACAGTAAACAGAAATCTTCTGGCGCCACAGTTTATCGTTCAGTCGCACACATACGTGGCTGGAACATATCACCATCTCATTCCGCTGTATCAATAAAGCGCTGTTCGGCACAAAAATCAACAGCAGCAAATGCATTTATGGAGTCGACCCTCGCAAAACGTTTGAAAAATATTTTTCGCGAACACTGATATTTATTTTGACTATGGGGGTATGTTATTCTTTGCAATGTAGGAGAAAAACTGTTATTTTTAAAAACTCTGGTGCAAATTGCAGCTGAGTTTATTCGTACTACGGTCCAGCTGTCTGCAGTGTGAACGAGATTCTGTGGGTTACGACGTTCTCGTGCTGATTTGTATTTTTCTCGAAAACCAGAAGTTTTAGTACCATTGGAACAGGGGCTGGACAAAATAATACGAACACCTGTGACAGACAGAAAATTTTCATAAGAAGGCTTTTCGCCTTCCTCCTGCATGAATTACAGTTTGTATCCTTCCTGAGAAAGACATATACGTATACGGCACACACAACAGTAAGAAGAATACGTACGCACTCATGCGAAAGGTCGCTAGTTCAGAAAGTGTCCTGAAAGCGGAAATCGACTGCGCAGCTCTTCCTCCAAAATTCTCTGTAATGGTTCAATTGTATTCGGATCACGGGATTTGAATGGGCGGGTTAGGAAACGGGAAGGGAGGGGCGGACGGGGAGGGGGGGGCACTTCATCGTCGTTTTCGTAAATCCGCTCTTGGACAGTTGTAGAAATATGAAAGGGAGTATTATTGTCTTGGTACACAAGTTCTTCACGAGTGAAGCACTGGATGAAGATGCTCACGCCGAATATTGGCAAAATCCCGCACTATAACCCGCCTGAGCAGGAAAACAACACTACGGTGTGATACAGCGCCACATAGCATCACTGAACCTCTGGCATGCTGCAAAGTAGGCCAGAGAGAGTTAATATGATAAGCTTCTACTGGCATCTTTCAAAGGTAAACTCGTCAGTCGGTCGAGAATAATGTAAACAACGATTCGTACGACCAGATATCATTCTCCCGTTGCTATTGAGTCCAGCTTATTTGGTCGAGACGCCAGTATTGCACGGTGTAATAAATGGTTTATAAAGAACCATTCTAACATGAGTGAATTTTGAGAGGAACGAAGAAGTGCTCTGTTTTACTTGCTAGAAACTTTTACCAACCAAGATAGCATAAATATTTCTTTATGTAAAACAACCGATTTCGAAATACTTTGCTGTCATATTCAGACCTTAAATAATCTTTTTGTTATGAAACGAATTTACTCTACGTTGGACCTCACCCAAAGTTATCATGTGTATAAATACCAGTACACTATGAAAGGTTTGTTATAACCAAAATACTAAAAAACATAAAGCACTTTGAGCAATTGGCCATGTCTATGCTCATATGCATGTTGCTCACAGATGCTCGTTACATTACAAAAACACAGTGCTGTTTGCACAAAGTGCTTTATGTTTTTAAATATTTTCATTATGACAAATCTCCTATAATGTGCTGAGTTTTATCCACATGACATCGTGGTGTGAGGTTCAACGTCAAATGTTCACATCTCATAACAAAAAGATTTTTGAAGACCTGAAGTGACAATAAGGTCTATCGAAACCGGTTGCTTTAAATAAAGAAATATTTATGCGATCTCGGCCATTGAATGCTTTTGTCTACCATGAGTGTCTGCCATATGTAGTGCAAGCCAATAATTTTTGACGACACCGCATCCTGCAGATGTTTCCATGTCACATGTTATGGGGTGTGTTTGAACTTGTACTATCTGGCCATTACTTTCTTCCAAAGCCCTTATCTGTTTAATAGTCGGCTTTGACTTTAGGCACTGTTGTAGTTTCCGTATGATTTTTTTCCCTGTCGTAGACTGTAATTACACTATGCACGGCACTTTTACCAACACTTGTACGAGTGCCGCGCGGGATTAGCCGAGCGATCTGTGACGCTGCAGTGATGGACTGTGCGGCTGGTCCCGGACGAGGTTCGAGTCCTCCCTCGGGCATGGGTGTGTGTTTTTGTCCTTAGGATAATTTAGGTTAAGTAGTGTGTAAGCTTAGGGACTGATGACCTTAGCAGTTAAGTCCCATAAGATTTCACACACATTTTTTTAACTTGAAGGAGTACCCATTTTCATCACTGAAGCTCCGGCAAAACGGCCCGTAACAAGCATGTCTGTTTTGAAGTTTGAAAGATCAGCCGTAATGAATGTGTAACAGCGCAATTTATTTCACATTTGACCTGTAGTCCATTTCCGAAATAACTTAAAAAGAGAAGTCACACTGATCACGCAATAACAACAAAACTAAGCCGTGTAAACATTCTTTGAGCGACCACCGTAGGATGGGCTGGACGCCCTGTGGACTTTAATCTGCGAACCACTGTTCTGACGTGTAGGCGTGTTTAGTACTCAGAAGAGGCTCGTTCTTGCTGATAGACGCAGAGTTACGAAAAACCATTATTGACACTTTAAATTGTGCTATAATTAGACTTGTGGATGTAGTTGTAGTTGGTAAGTATGGCTACGGATGTGGGAATTTAAGTAGATATCAGAGACAGTGTTTCGCTTAGTTAGTAGAGGCTCTCCTACACGTACCTAGGATGGAAACTGGTCGCGTGTAGCCCGGCGAGGCTAAGCAGCCTTGTAGTTAGAAAAAATATTGTGAACAGAGTGCGTAGTAGGTTGGTGTCAAAATGGTTCAAATGGCTCTAAGCGCCATGGGATTTAACATCTGAGGTCATCAGTCCCCTAGACTTAGAACTACTTAAGCCTAACTAACCTAAGGACATCTCACACATCCATGCCCGAGGCAGGATTCGAGCCTGCGATCGTAGCAGCAGCGCGGTTCCAGACTGAAGCGCCTAGAACCGCTCGGCCACACCTGCCAGCGGTTGGTGTCCAAATTCAAAACTGGCACATATTGTAACATTACAAACAATTATAAAAAACAGGAGGAAGTATGGTAAAGTAAAGGGTGGTTATAATTAAAGGTCCGGTGTGGGCTGTAATTATCGTAGGGCAGCGAAACTTGTTAGATATTCAAATGCGTTAACCCGGAACCGATTAGCTCCGGAAAAAAAGTTCCAGTTCTGGTCGCCAGGTGCAAATTGTCTGTGAATCCAAGAAACAGATATAGAAATGTTTCCATATGCAATGGATTAGGAAAGGAACGTGGGCATAATGTTGATTTTATTATTAACTACCGTTTACTCAGTTTGTTCAATATGAGTACCGGAGACGTCAGCCAGATGCTACATCCGTAAAATGACATGATCACATTTTCTGGCAGCAGATCCCGTGGAATCTGAGCAACGTATTCCTCTATACTGGCCTTTAGATCAGTTAGAGACCGAACTTGGCACTGGTAAACGCGTTCTTTCGGTTTTCCTAAGGATCAACAGTCACATGGAATCAGATCAGGTGATCTTGCAGGCCGTGCATCTGGAAAACCTCTCGAGATAACACGCTCATGGAAGGCTGCATTAAGCACATCTTTCACTTGGCGTCTGGGTGTGTTCTCTTCAAAGAAGAACGGGCCGAGAATGAAGGTGCTTGTGAATGCACATCACACAGTCACATACGGCGACTGCAATGGCTCTCCATGCACAATACACGATTTAACGGACCCCAAATTGGGCAGTTATGTGTATTCACTGAGAGTAAAACATGCCTCTAGAACATAGTCCGGCCTCATGCATCAACTTTGATCCGTGCCAGAAACCGAAGAGCAAATTCAGTATGTTGCAGCGGATCATGAGGTTTCAGCTGGTGCACCGTCTGAACCTTGTTCAGGTATCTGTGTAAAATAGACCGTATAACTTTCCGCGTTGTTGACCATGGGATGGTCAATTCTCGTGACACTACACGAGCGCTACCACTACCTTGGGTCACGTGCTGCTTCTATTCGTCTTTCATCGTCATCTCCTTTAAACCATTTAATGGCATCGGGCCTCTCCTCAGATCTTTCATCGGCAATATTCTGTCAGTGCAGCACTGTAATTGCTGACGTTCATAAAACAGAGTCACTAACAGCGCAAGGTCTCTCTTCTCGATAGCCGTATTGCTCACTCATAATAATGGCTTGTCAAATGACAGAGTGGACGTCTGACCGTCATATAAACAGTGTACAGAGACAGATCTGCACTTGTTGGCCGAAATAGGAGCTAAGTTTACCAACATATATCGGTTCCGCGTTAAAGCCTCAGCATATATACCAAGTTTCGCTGCCATTCAATAATTACACCCACACTGGACTTTCCTGAGTAGCTGAACTATAATTGTAACCACCAGGTAGTAATTAAAAAATTGTAGTAACGCAGAATTAGGGAAAAGGAGGTACAGAAGATGATGTATTGTCAGATTCGTGGATGGAACAAAATTATTTCATCAAATTATCTTCCATTATGAAAGTGGAATGCGCTCCACGACTATGATATAATTTTCAAAATGGTAAAGAGCAGCAATCAGTCGTCGTTCCAGTTCTAGCTTTATCAGAGCACATAAAAATTACGGTTAGTAATAGCCACTATCGATGCAGTATTTGGGAGTTCTATACATGGACTAGTACATCCACACCTGTTGTTCAGGCTCTTGTCACAGTTTACTAGGGCATGTATAAAAATTCCGAAATACTGAATTGATGATGGCTAGTTACTATCAGAAATCTGGATCTACTCTAATAAAGCTACAACGGCGACCGACTACGCTCTCTATCATTTTGAAAATTCCTTCAGTTTTCAGTCGACATTTTATTCAGAGGTGCTTGTTGCTGCCTGGAGCAGCAATATGAAATAATGAGCCTTGTCGGATAGGGATGTTCCTCGGTCATCATGATGAAAATCGACCACAGATGGCGGAACCTAGGTAGTTGATCAGGTGTTGGATTGGCATGTGAAATTCAAAATGTGGGACGTAGCAACATTTATGCTCTGTAAAGCCAATATGAAGACAATCTACAGCAAGGGACAGCGAAATACAGTTCTGGGGAAGGTCAACTGTTTCGGAACAACCTGTTGACTGTAAGAGACTGTAAATACCTCGCCTTAATAGAAGACCTACACGTGTAACCTCAACATCATAGTCAATAACGGACGGAGCGGACGGTGGCACATGGCAACGATTTCCCTGCCTAAATCGGTCACGTTTCTAGAGGATATGAAGAGTATTCCTCAGTTTGGTAATGACGTACTGTCTCTTGTTAGATAAAAAACATAGCTAGTTTTCGATTAGTCCCCTTTCAAATTAAATTCTGCAACTTTTTTGCATTGCACTCAGTCCATCCCAGACTATCTATCCATAAATTTCTTTAGTTGTGAGAACAGGTGGAAATTCAGAGGATGCTAGGTATTGTTCTAATGCTCAAACTCAAAATCTTCAGTTTTTCATTGCCAAACCACCATTGTGGACATGTGCCATGTCCACACATTTTTTCTTTTGTAATCTTATTCGTGCCCTTTTCTTATGTATATATAAATATAAAGTAAAACAATAGGTTATCGATACTACTCTAAGTTTCTGGATTATATATATATACCGGGTTATCAAAAAGTCAGTATAAATTTGAAAACTTAATAAACCACGGAATAATGTAGAAGAGAGGTAAAAACTGACACACATTATTGGAACCAGGCACTCCAACCCATATTGCTACACGCGTAAAAGATCTCTTGCGCGCGTCGTTTGGTGTTCATCGTGTGCTCAGCCGCCACTTTCGTCATGCTTGGCCTCCCAGGTCCCCAGACCTCAGTCCGTGTGATTATTAGCTTTGGGGTTACCTGAAGTTGCAAGTGTATCGTGATCGACCGACATCTCTAGGGATGCTGAAAGACAACATCCGACGCCAATGCCTCACCATAACTCCGGACATGCTTTACGGTGCTGTTCACAACATTATTCCTCGACTACAGCTATTGTTGAGGAATGATGGTGGACATATTGAGCATTTCCTGTAAAGAACATCATCTTTGCTGTGTCGTACTTTGTTATGCTAATTATTGATATTCTGATCAGATGAAGCGCCATCTGTGGGACATTTTTTGAACTGTTGTATTTTTTTGGTTCTAATAAAACTCCATGTCATTCCAAGCCTGTGTGTCAATTTGTACCTCTCTATCTACATTATTCCGTGACTTATTCAGTTTTGAAATTTATACTGAATTTTTGATAACCCGGTATATATATATATATATATATATATATATATATATATATATATATATATATATATATATATATATATATTAGTTCGTCCAAAAGCCTAGAGTAATATCGATCATCTGTTCTTTTACCCCACCGTCTTCTGCCCACTAATAAGATTTGTTTTCCTGGTGTAAATATTAGTCCCACGTCACATTCAGTGGGATAAATGTGCGTATAAAATTAACTAGGTGCGTTTACTTCGTTTAAACATTGCTGAGAAATTCGTTCCGCATTTGCTTTGGTCAGCATTCAACAAAGGGGGTACCTAACCCATTCGCCACAAAGCTTCCTCAGAATTAATTCTCTCTGTTCAATGAAACATACTTTCTCTGCAACGATATGCCTAAGGCGCCATCTGTTTCAAAAGCCTTTCATCGTCCGTCATCCAGTAGTACAGTGTGCGTTTTCTCCATGTTCTCATCTGTGATTACAGCTTCGGGAAGTCCTTTATACTGATTATGTTTAAGACAACTACGGCCACGCTTCATTTAGTCGGTCATTTCTTTCTCCATCAACTGTTGAAAATGAATGAATACACTCCTTATAAACATTCAGCAATTTTGAATGAAATACTATTGGCTATAAACGGCCCAAACCAAGGAATGTTGTCACATCACAGAATGCTGCGTCGTCCATTTGAGCAGTAGACAAACAACAGTACCACTTAAAAATGCGTGTAAACAAACCAATTCCACAGTCCCACTAACACTAGGTACAACCTGCACCAACATGATAACATTCGTGCACGTACAGGGTATTTCAAAGTGTTTTCGGCAAACGTCTGGGGGTGATGAATCACGTCATGGGGAACAACTTTTGTTAGAAAAAAATGTTCGCAACCATTTCCCGGCGATGCGGGCTATCTTCAGTACTCGACAATCCTGGGATGACGAGATTTCACCGAACTAGCAGCGTCTAATAACCAGGCGTGCAGAATACTCCCTACCCCCGTGAATTGATCGAGTGCTTATCCACAAGAGAACCATAGGTATGAGTGTCTCTAAGAGGCGAAAGATATTTTAGAAGGGAATCAGGAACTTCAATTTTGCTCGGCCTACTGCCCTGCACGTGGAGCAGACGACTGTGCGTTAGGCAATACACATTGCATAAAAACACCGAAGAGTGCCTACGCCCTAAAGGCTCTCAGGGGCTTAATCAATACAAAATGACGCCTAGCGTTGCCGAGAAGCGTCATCTGACGTTTTGTCCTCCGGAGGTGGTGCCCCACAGCTCTTACCTTGAGCTGCTGGTAAAATATTTTATGTATACAAGCAGTTTCAGTCGTCTGAACATCATCTGGTGACTATGTAGCAAATAAAATATACATAAGTAACACTACAGGCTTAAACTGTCTTGAGTCTGTTAACTGAAGTAAATGTTGTCAACAACACACACACAATGGAATGTTACGTATTCATATGAAAGTAATCACAGCATCATGTTAGGCGAAATACAAAATCATCAGGTGATCAATCCATCAACAATACACTGAAAATGAAGGTATACCATAACACAATGCTGTGACTCTTTACGAAAACGACATATCATAAAGACAAAATGGTTCAAATTTGTACAGAATTACTTGTTATCATATCGTAATATAAACTGCGTCGTCAAACTATAAAATCCGTGCTAAAAGCCCTTGTGCTTTTTCAAATGAAAAAACTGATCCGAAAAATAGGAATCTCATCCAACATTTTAATGGCCTGCTCCAAACCATGTAATTGTTTCAGTGTTTATACATTAGTGCAACATTACCCAACTGTTTTTCCACACGGTATGCTCAGTGAACTGTTTTTAAGCGTAATACATCTTTGTTTTTCTGCAAGTTATAACGTATGTAAACAATTGCTGATGTCTGTTAAATAGCGGCAGTATTGTTTTTTATTCTTCTTATACGTCTGTAAACGTTGCTGTTGTAACTATATCGGTGTACGAGGGTTATTTGGAAAGTAAGGAGCGATCGGTCGCGAAATAGAAAATACAGTGAAAATCAGATGAAGCTTTGCACTTAGGCGTTGGGCACTGTGTCTAGTACGCCCGTTGATCGCATCATGTCGCTCTTTTCAGTTCTGAGCTCACAGTGAGAACGTAAAGATGGCTAGAAGTTGGCGTCTTCCGCCACGTATAAGGGCCTGGCGAAAGATTTCACCTGAAGCTATGCAATCAACATAACGTAACTGTCATGCCGTTCGTTCTACACGATAATTCTTGGCCGCACTCTGCAGGGGCAATGAAGATGCTCCTGATGTGCTTTCGATGGGAAGTGTTTGATCACCCACAATACAGCCCGTAATTCGCTATCCCTCAGGTTCATCTCTGCCCAAATGAACCGCTGGCTATGAAGACAATATTTTGACACAGACAACGAGCTGCAGTCCAGAGTAGAAAATTGTCGAGAAGTACTGGCTGCTGTCTTCTCTAACGAGGTAATTGAAAAGTTGGTACAACGCTAAGACAGATGTCTAAGTCTGGGCGGCGACTGTGTAGAGAAGTAGGTGGAAGGTGTAGCTAACCGTTGGTAATAAAACAGTTTTGATTTTCACTGTGGTTTCCATTTCGCGACCCATCGTTCCTTACTTTCAGAATAGCCCTCGTATTACCTCACTACATACACGTTAAACACAGGTTTAGAAGTTCATTATACCTGAGGTGCTGTTGGCATCTCTGTCTACATAAGAGCTTATACACGTTGTAATATGTACAATTAGTGAACTTATATTAGCTGAACATTTCGTACAACATGTTTTCAGTCAACATACGTCTCTGTGTCTGTAAAAATCCTCATTGCACCAATTGCCGCTGTAGTGTGTTATGTGAGATACTGATATAACTATTTGAGCGTGAAATTAGTGTTACATCTGTTATGTTGCATATATTCAAACAATTCGGTTGAGCGTACGTTGTATGTATCAATAAGGAAGCAGTATACATGCGAATGTGACTATTCACACTTGTGCCTATGAGTATAAAAAAACCATAACTTTTATGCATTTTGTTTCCTGTCAGCGCAACTGTAATTGTCACACGCTCAAATTAGTATTAGATGTGTCAGATAGAACACCAGTACTTATCGTAGCAGACGACACACAGCTTAATAATCGTAACATTCTAGTCACTGTCGACGTACATAGACATCTGTGGCCATCTTTCGCTCTACCAGTAAACAGTGGTCAGTTATTCAGTCGCCTCTTTGTGGTATGAATCTATTCACAGCGTTAACGCTGATTCCATTTTAACACGAATGAATACAGTCCCCAGCACATTTTTTATAGACTGACAACGTAATTTATACTACGCTATCATAACATATAACTCTGTACAGATGTGAACCATTTACGTCTTTATGGTATGTCGTTTTCGTAATGAGTCTCATCGGTGTGTTACGGTATACTTTTATTTTCAGTCGCCTCTGTGTGGTATGAATCTTTTCACAGCGTTAAAGCTGATTGCATTTTAATACGAATGAATACACTCCCGAGCACAGTTTTTATAGACTGACTACGTAATTTATACTACGATAGCATAACAGATAACTCTGTACAGATGTGAACCATTTACGTCTTTATGGTATGTCGTTTTCGTAATGAGTCACATCGGTGTTTTATGGTATACTTTTATTTTCAATGTATTATTCGTGGTATTATCACCTGACGACAATAATTTTATATTTCGCCTGACGTGATGCTGTGAATACTTTTATATGAGTACGTGACATTTCATTATGTGTGTGCTGTTGTTGTTAACATTTACTTTATTTAATAGATTCGTGACCGTGATGTTACTTAAATATTATTTTATTTGGTATGTAGGAGCCTGATGATGTTCAGACGATTGAAACTGGTTGTATAAACAAAGTATTTAGCCAGCAGCTCAAGGCGGTAGTATGACAGTTGTCAAACTTTTTCTCTCTAAAAAAGTAAACAAAAAATGCCACGAGAAAGACGGTTTAAGTATTTGCCAGAAGAGGTATGTCAGTTCTTTCGCCCCTAGTGTTCCTATCTTTTGTCTGCGGCCAGCAACTTCAACAGCACGCAATTGTCACTGTGACATTTCTGCGTACAGTGTCACTTCATCCAGGTTGCATCACACACAAACGACTATTAACTAGCAGACGTCTATGGCTAACATGGTTTAGGTGGCAGCGAATCCTCTTGTTACAGACATCTACTGCCTACACAGCTCGCTCGTGTAGAAGCGAATGAAAAAGGTGGAGGGGATATATAACTTATTTTCCCCTCCTGCCGGTACTTTTGCTGCTTTCAAGTTTCTATTCATACGATCTGCAGCATCATGATGATGATGATGATGATGATGATGATGGAGTCTCATACTCCTTTACAGAGCGTAGGGGAACGATGCGGGAGACCCGCTTGGCCGTACTAGGCAAGGTCCTAGTGGAGGTGGTTTGCCATTGCCTTCCTCCGACCGTAATGGGGATGAATTATGATGATGATGATGATGAAGACGATACAACAACACCCAGTCATCTCGAGGCATGTAAAAATCCCTGATCCTGCCGGAAAGCGAACCCGGGACCCCGTGCTCCGGAAGCGAGAACGCTACCGCGAGGCCACGCTGCAACATAAAGGAAAAAAAGAATTCAGGAATAAGCCATCTGTGACCGATTAATACTAATACGGGATTTCTTAGGCGCTACAGTCTGGAGCCACGCGACCGCTACGGTCGCAGGTTCGAATCCTGCCTCGGGCATGGACGTGTGTGATGTCCTTAGGTTAGTTAGGTTTAAGTAGTTCTAAGTTCTAGGGGACTGATGACCTCAGATGTTAAGTCCCATAGTGCTCAGAGCCATTTGAACCATATTTGCCACATGTTCTTAGCTTTTGAAAAAGAACTGTCTCTCTTGTTAAATCTTACTTAACGCAAAGCTTCAAATACCTTATTCCACATAATGCTACAATATCATAGACAGTTAAGTATGAATCAAATATCCAGATTCTAGGTTGGATTAAATACGGTTCGCCCTCTTGTATTAACCCAAAGAACGCAAATATGTCATAATCCATTACGTATTCCACATTTTCTCAAGCTCATGTTAACTGTACACATTAAACCCGTAAATTCAGAGTCGGTCAGGGGCCGGGCACTGTCGCTGCTCAGCACGAATCGTGCTCGCGAATTTGCAAGGACTGTACTGCTTCAGGAACAGTCACAAATACGTGGCACGGCAAAAAACCGTCTGCCGTTTCGCAGAGTCACTGCGCCGCAGCACCGAGCAGCAGAACCGCCGTGCTCCAGGGCTTCGCCACCTCGGCCCACCAACTACCTCCAACCTTACTGTTTATTTATTTATTCCAGTCAGAAACAAATACGATACAATACATAGTAATTACCAAACGCAAACAAATGAAAGAAAGAATTATCGAGTTACACCACACTTGACCCAAACCTTGCAACTTCAACAGCACCCGGTGTCGCAAGCCGCCGATCTTGTTCTACGAAAGATTCAAGGCGTCGTTGACTATTCAGTAGGTGCTCCACGGTCTATGGTTCTCCGCAGTCACAGTTGGTGGTATTCACAGGGAAGTGCCATTTGTGAAGATTACTGCTGGATCTTCTAATCCAGGAGAATAACCGATTCAGTTCTGTTCATACCCAGGTGGGAGGCTTTCCGAAGGTAGAGGCCAGGTAGAGCTATTCGCAAGTCTCAAGTCTTGCCGTAGCTGTTGTTGTTTGCACGACTAAAGTGGTCTTGAAGAAACTTCTCCTGAACCTTAACCACGGGGTTGCTGGAACGAGCCCATGTAGTCGATGGTTTTCCTGATAAGCCTGGATGCTGGCATATACATCATCGCTTTTACAGTGTTCTAACGGCAGCCAGTTCATAGATAAAGGCCAGTTATGGGACCGTGTATACGATTGGAGTGCATCCTGCCTGAAGATGGTATATTGAGTCAGCGAAACTGGTTGTAGTATAATGAAATAACATCAAAACGACGACTGTAAGTGTTTCATTTTATTACGTAGGCCTGATTTATTTTCTCCATGTTGGCAGCGACTTGGTTTCCAAAATCCAGATTATTACATAACTGCGAGGTATGGAGATTGCTACATTCATATGAGATGTCCAAGAAAGGGATGTTAGACACTACTTGAATCGCGCTCCAAGTCCAGCCTTGAAACAAAAGCTACCAGGGACGTTCAACGAGTAATGCAACAGATTTTTTCTGAAAGCAGTTTCATTTATTCAAGATTCAAATACATCATATTAGTTTCTACTTTTTTGGTCACAAAACCCTATTTTTCAACATAATCTCTGTTCAGTGGGACGGCCTTACGCTGCCTTAATGCCCGCGTGGTATCAGGCTACTGGTCGACGAAGGGGCCAACGTCTTTCTGAACCAATAACCTCCCTAGTAACAGATGGTTCCCGAGCGGTCTAAGGCGCTGCAGTCATGGACTGTGCGGCTGGTCCCGGCGGAGGTTCGAGTCCTCCCACGGGCATAGCTGTTTGTGTGTTTGTCCTTAGGTTAATTTACGTTAGGTAGTGTGTAAGCTTAGGGACTGATGACCTTAGCACACACATTTGAACGTTTGAACAGTTGGTTCTTCGTTGCTCATTACGATCTTCTGTTAGACGCCGAGGTACCCACCAGGTACACACCTTTGAATACCCCAGCATGTGGACGAGTGTGCCAGCACTACCAGCAGACACGTCCAGTTGTGCAGCGAGGTGTTTGATAGTGAACCGTCGATCACCTGGAATGAGAGTGTCCGCACGTTCCAACACGGCAGGAGTCACAAAAATTTTGTGGTAAGGTCTTATCGGACCAAACTGCAGAGGTCATCGGTCCATAAGCCTACACACTACTTAATCTAACTTAAACTAACTAACGCTATGGACAACACATACACCCATGCCCGAGCGTGGACTCGATCCTCGGACGGGGGGAGCCGCAAGGACCGTGACAAGGTGTCTTGCCGCGCGGCCAGGAGTCACAGCTGTGTCCAATTAGCTGGCGTGCGGGAGATTGGAAATGTCTGCATGACTTTGTTGCGATAATGACAGACGCCTCGCCCTACGACTCTCCGTGTTTTTGTTCACTGCCAGGCCTCCGTAGACATTCTGCAAGAGCCTATAAATATCTATGAAGCTCTAGTTTTCCGCCAGAAAAAACAACCAATGTCTTAAAATGAGAACTGGTACTTACTGATTAAAAATTAGTACCCCTGACGTAAAGGAGGACAGTCAAGTAGTACGTACGTGGCAGTCGGTTGTACGTAAACAGAGCAGAAATACGGGTCGACTTGGAGACATAATAGAATAGCGGAAACGAGCTGTCGAGTTTGGACGTGCCCATGACCACACCGTGAATGAAGTTGTCTGATTCCTTGGTTTATTACCGCGGACTGCTCAACGTGCTTACGGGAAATGCTGTACCAATAGCAGCCATGTAACACGGCCTAACAAGAGTGGGCGTAACAGCTCCTAATCGATGTCTCCAGACGAGTATCACGCCATTTAAATTACAAGCAGTTTCAAATCTAACAGGAATTGCTGCTATCAGCGAACGTAGGTCCATCCCAACGAGTTTCCGAACGAAGACGGCGAGGGGATCAAAGTGGCAAGTCTCCAGTTGCGCATACGACACAGAAACTGGACAGCAGCTCACTAGGGACGTATAGTGTGGTCCGAGGAGTCTTGGTTTTTCCTCTTTTGCAAATGATGCAAGGCGTCGATTGCGCCGACGTTCGCACGAGGCATTTATTCCGAAAATGTGTAGGCTAGAGAGCGAAGCTTAGGCAGTAGGTGGTGCTGCGATGCTTTTTTTTTCCTTTTAATTTTGGCGTGTTTGGGGAAGCGGGGGGTCCATACCATTACAAGGGCCCACTCACTCAGGCTACCATCAACTTGAGTTATGATGTTCATTTTAACATTATTGGTCACCAGGCGTGGCCCTGTTTCCGTAATCTTCATGACGAGTATGTTGTGGACGCTACCGTCGTCGAGAATGACAAACAGCCGCGTTCGCACGGCTGTATGCATACCTTTCTGATCTTACCAACACCTACGCGCCGTAGCGTACCTCGACTAGCCCAGTAAGTGACCCGACCTTAAGCCCACACAAAGTTTGGGACTGTTTGGAACAGTGACGTAGTAACCACACGGCATACCTAAATTTTGGACCAAGTAGGCTAGATAGAGGCGCTGTTGTACGGTATTGGCATCATGTCTCCTAGTGACTAATTTTTTGTTAGATGTATTTAAATTACGTGGTGAAGTCCGAGGTACCAGCCTAGCCTCGAGTAAACACAGTCGCTGCCAGAAACAACAGCGAGTGAGAGGTGGTGGCGTAGACACTGCCAGAAGACATTCTATACGTCACCGCATCAGGCCGCTTACTTACGTCTGAATGCAATACCGCTCGGCGCAATCAGTAATCATGCCGAAGGCGTCAGCATCGTCTCTCTACCGAGCCAGTAGTATGACAATTGTATCAGACAGAACTCTGCATAAAAGTTTATAATCAGTTGTACTCTGTCAGAAGTGACCAGTATCTTGTTCTGTATCACTCAATACATTAACATTCAGTGACAGAAACAATTACTCATGACTTTGCTGTGGACATGGATTGTTACGAAGTTAAATATTTCATCTTGTTCATGTTGCAATAAAGTGATCTGGTATTTTACATGCTGCAGTACCATCTCGGCCCCTCCAGGAGTGACGCTAAGAATACATCACTGTACCGAAAAGGGTTATTTTATCCTGTACAACATATTGTAAGAGCGAAAGTGTAGCTTCACTTATTCCAGAAACAGTAAGATGGCAGTTGTTTTTTCTTTTTCAGTCATCATTCTTCCCACTGGTTTGATGCGGCACGCCACGATTCCTCTCCTGTGCTAGCCTCTTCATCTCAGAGTAGCACTTGCAATCTACGCCCTTAATTTGTGTGTTGGATGTATCCCAACCTCTGTCTTCCTCTACGGTTCACCCTCTGCAGCTCCCTCTAGTACCATGGAAGTTATTCACTGATGTCTTAACACATGTTCTACCATCCTGTCCCTTCTTCTTGTCAGTGTTTTCCATATATTACTTTCATCTCTGATATTGCGCAGCACCTCCTCATTCTACACTTTATCTCATCTCTAATTGAGTGACGTGATTCATCACGAATGATGACGGTTTCTTAACGCCAAAATGACGCTCACGGAAACAAGCAAGCACTTCCTTGTCATATTTTGTCTAACATCTAATGCCATCGTTTCAGTCTGCCTTCGCAACTTTCGTTTCCTTATAAATCGTGGAAGCATTCGGTATACTTCTTTCATTACAGACGCCCTATTTGAATCAAAGGTATTATTCTCTTGACAGCTGAATTTGCAGGCAATTCACATTCACAATACTTTTAATAAGAAATTCCAGATGACGAATTACTTAGCAACGATTCATTCTAGTAGAAAAGGCGAAGGGCAAGAAAGGTGCCGAGGTACCGAACGAAGATAATTTGGACGGAGAAAAATTAAAAGTACCGGAGAATAAATAATCTTGCGCTTAGAACTGAAATCAACACTAAAGGAAAACCAAGTTACTTCTACATCTACATAACTGTTCTGCCAGTCACTGCAGAGTGCCTGGCGGACGATATCAATAGTATTACTTTTCTGCCCGATTCCATTCGCTCATCGACGAGGTGAAAAATCTTATTGTTTGATATGCTCAGAATGGAGATACGCTACCTGTTGTATTGAAGCTGTGAATTCAGAGAAAAAATGGTTCAAATGGTTCTGAGCACTATGGGACTTAACATCTGAGGTCACCAGTCCCCTAGAACTTAGAACTACTTAAACCTAACTAACCTAAGGACATCACACACATCCATGCCCGAGGCAGGATTCGAACCTGCGACCGTAGCGCTCGCGCGGTTCCGGACTGCACCGCCTAGAACCGCTCGGCCACCGCGGCCGGCAATTCAGAGAGATCCGTGATAGTCGAGATCGTAGTTTATTTGATAACTAGTTTCGGCTTGTACAAAAGCTATCTTCAGATCAAAACAATATAAATTTGATTAGTGCACAACTGCCAAACGGCGGGATATATCACCATAATTTGTGTAAACAGGTTCGTTTGTTGCGCAGTCCACTGAAACAATTATGTAAAGGATACCGGTATAACAGGTCGTCATGTATGTATGCAGACAGAATCAGGCACTTTGCATATGTTGACCCTGTGATCATATTTGCAACGTCTGTTCTAAAGAAAAGTCAGACGTCTGTTCCACACTTGTTACTAGTACAGTCTGTTAAGTAACAGCGTGGTCGGCATTACACACATATGGTAAAAGATATCGCCTTAGTTCTTTCACAGTTCATAAAGGAAACCCTTGTCCTTCTTGCAATGTCCATAAAGCATTAGTTTACTTTGAATTCTTGATTGAGATACACAAGAAGAGACCTGAGTGTAGCTTTCGTGTCACATTTATCAAAGACGCGGACTGCCAAATGTTGCTTCATCGACAAAAATGAAGTCTGGATACTGCAGGAGGACAACGATCCGAAGCACCGCAGCAGGCATTGCAACGACGGGAGAAAGGAGAAAGGTGTGCAGGTACTAGACTGTCCCTCACAGTCGCCTGACGCTAATCCTATTGAAAATGTATGGTCTTATATCAAAAAGAGATTGGAATGAAAAAAAATCTTCAGTTTCAAACAGTTGTAAACGCGAATTCTACCCATTTGGAGGTCTCTTCCACGCGAATAAGCGAATAGCTTGGTTTCAGGCAAATCTCGTAAATGCCAAGAAATTACCGTAGCTGCGAACGACTGGACGCATTATCAATTGTAATTGCATTTTTCTTTGTTTCATGTTTGATGCATGTATAAGTTTTAGTTTGTTGTCAAATACATTTCTCTACTGAGTACCCCGACCACGATCTTACTTACAGACTGCACATAAACGTCCTGTGTCGCTCCTGACACAAACCTCAGTAAACAAGGAAAATGGAAGACGATACAGTACTAGGATGGGTACAAAGCAAGCTTGGTCCTTATGATCATAGTTACGTAATCTCGAAAAATCAGTAACGAAATGAAAGAAATTTTGAGAAGCAGGTCGAAAGTAAGTCATCTTAACTTTAAGATTTGCACACAATGCAGCCTCTCGGGATGGGAAAGATTCAGAATAACTTTTGAATGGATAAACAGACTACTTGCTACAAAATTTCGGTTAAGGAAACCGAAATAAATGTTAGATGGTTGTAGAAAGGAGAAGAGCGATGTGTTAAATGTTAAAATTGTGAAGACAATGGAGAGAAATTGAGCCTTTTTAAATACAAGTTTAGACAAAATGGTCAAACCCAGCGCCACATCAGAATCAAATGTAGGTGAAGAATGCTTTCTTCGATGTTGAAAGGGTCTCGTGGTATTAAACATGACATAGAATCGAAAACGAATTGTTTGAGGAGGTACAAATGGATCACAGCATCGTATGTGAATCCTGCACGGTTGTTCATGAAAAACTGTAGATAGAGAATTTGGAAGCGTATTACCGTAAAAGGATGTCGGAGCTTCAAATGGCTCTACGCACTATGGGACTTAAGATCTGAGGTCATCAGTCCCCTAGACTTAGAACTACTTATAACTAACTAACCTAAGGACATCACACACATCCATGCCCGAGGCAGGATTCGAACCTGAGACCGTAGCAGCAGCGCGGTTCCGAACTGAAGCGCCTAGAACTGCTCGGCCACAGCGGCCGGCGATATCAGAAGTAAGCGTATAGGAAAAGCTTTACTCGGAGGCATATTAGAGGAAGAAAGTCTACCAGAACTACTACGAGAGGAAGGTATAATTTATGAGTAATAAGACAAAAGCAGATGAACACAGATTACCATCCCGAAAAACAACCAGAAAAAATATCGAATCTCGCGGCAGACATAAGAAAAAGACGACTGAAATTTTATGGCCATGCCCAAGATTCACAACAAGACTCATTCACAATACAGTATCATGCATTGAATACCCTGGTACCAGCAGGTCAAAAAGGATTTAAAACAGGCTAATGTGAGTCCCTCAGACATTTCCAACAGAAAATTATACGGACATAAAATTAGGAAATACGAAGTAATTTCAGAGAAAGAAGACACCACCTGACCAAAGACAAAGTGGACTGAAGAAAGATAAAGAATTCTGCGAGAAAAGAGGAGATCTGCTTGGAAGCTCCGAAGACTGAAAACATAACAGCTTTGCGTGATCTGATAGGGTACGATCGCACTCAATAAATAAACTATACTGCTGGGAGCATTGGTGTGAACTGAAATTGGTAAACTGAGAGAACGTCGCCAAAGGGTTTCCGGCTATTGTGGTACTACAACTGTTCAAGAGTAGCGGATACTTTCTTCGTGTATGGAAGTTCACGGTAAAATGAACGCTGAACCCATTCTTCCCTAAATCAATTATCGGTCGTTCCATATCCATCCGGTATATGCAGTTCCATAAAGAAAAAGAGAAAGTTAAAAGTTCACACACCATTCAACATGGATGGATAGCTATATGATGATGGCCAAATACCGATACAGGAAAAAAAAAACATCCCACATTATCGTAAGTGGCGATGTAACGCAACCACATTCAAGACAACGACAAGGAAGGTAATCCACAGTCCCAACTGTCGTCTCAATTGATTTACGCGTACCTAGGAAAATTCAAAGCACGTTGACTGCGCCACTTTGCTCGCTCTAAGTGACCTATTAGGAGTTTTAAAGATGTTTGTAATTCTCTAACGGAAGGAATGGCCAAGCATGCGCCGACCACATACCGACATAGCCAGTTCACTGCTAAATTTAAACTGATAAGAAACTTAATTGAGAAAGGATATAAATGCAAAACCTGTAATGAAATGCCAACCAGATGGAATTGTGCTGACGCTAACGTTTTTTGTTTAATGATATGCAGACGGCAAAGATATAAACGTTGTTTCGGATAACGCAAGCGAGTTTGGCCATTAGCGAGAGGCAAAAGGAAGATTAAGGTCACCCGTCGGCGCGCGATCCACTAGCGTGCTTATCTATTCTGCGATGAACTAGCTACGGCGTTCTTCTTCGTCTTGCATACATCTAGTGGCTTCTGCACATGTAGCGAGTTCGTATAAATTAATGTTTAACGCCAAGACTTCTCAACGCCAACTGCAAATTCTTTGGAATGACTTTTGGCACACAGTCAGGACTTCAAAAGAAAACTGAAACAGCGGGAAATGTTTACCGGTCGGAATACCAACAAAAATAGTAATGAATTCACAGTATAGGAGATTCACTACGCATTCACTGGAAACCTTAGCTCTTTTTACTTTCAGACTTCTTTTTTTTAGTGTTTTCGATTCGTCAGCCTTCTGGCTGGTTTGATGCGGCTCGACACGTTTTCTACTCCTGTGCCAACCTCTTCATCTCAGAGCAGCACTTGCAACCTACGGTTTCAATTATTTTTTGGATATATTCCAGTCTTTGTCTTCCTCTACAGCTTTTACCCTCCACGGATTTCTCTAGTACCACGGAAGTTATTCCGTGATGTCTTAACACATGTTCTACCATCATGTCCCTTCTTCTAGTCAGTGTTTTCCACATATTCCTTTCCTCACCGATTCTGCGGAGAGCCTCCTCATGCCTTACCTTATCAATCCACCTAATTTTCAACACTTTTCTGTAGCACTACATCTCAAATGCTTCGATTCTCTTCTTTTCCGGTTTTCCCACAGTCCATGCTTCACACCATCCTCAGAAATTTCTTTCTCAAATTACAACTAGTAGATTTTCCCGGCCAAGAAGTCCTTTTTTTCAGTGCTAATCTGCTTTCTATGTCTTCCTCAGTCCGTCAGTCATGGGGTATTTTGATGCCTAGGTAACAGAATTCCTTAACTTTATCTGCGTCATAATCACCAGTCCTGGTGTTTTCTCCCTGTTCTCATTTCTGCTACTTATCATTACTTTCGTCTTTCTTCGATTTACTCCCAGTCCACATTCTGCACTCATTAGACTGTTCATTCCCTTCAACAGGTCCCGTAATTCTTCTTCACTTTTGCTAAGAATAGCAATGTCATCAGCGAATCTTATCACTGATATCCTGTCACCTTCAATTTTAATTCTACTCTTGAACCTTTCTTGTGTTTCCGTCATTTCTTCTTCGATGTACAGAATGAACAGTAGGGGCGGAAGACTACATCCCTGTTTTACACCCTTTTCAATGCGATCAGTTAGTTCTCGGTCCCCCATTCTTATTTTTCCCTCTTGATCTTCGTAAATATTCTGTATTACCCGTCTTTCCCTACAGCTTACCCTTGTTTTCCTCAGAATTTCGAAGATCTTGCGCCATCGGACATTGTCGATCGCTTTTTCTATGTCGACAAATCCTATGAATTTATCTCGATTTTTCTTTAGTCTTGCTTCCATTATCGATCGCAACATCAGAACTGCTTCGCTCTTATCTTTATGAAAACCAACCTTATCGTCATCTATCAGATCCTTAGTTTTGTTTTCCATTCTTCTGCATATTATTATTATCGGCGGCTTGGATGCACGAGCTGTTACGTTGATGCTGCGACAATTCTCTCAGTTGTCGGGTCTTGCAGTGTTCGGAATTGTGTGGATGATATTTTTCCAAAAGTGAGATGCACATCGGCAGATTCTTGCATTCTACACCACACTTCCCCCAATGATATTGGAAATTCTGTGGAATTTTGTCGATCATTTCTGCCTCAATCTTCCAAAGCTCTTTTAAATTCTGATTCTAGTACTAGATGCAAAACTAGACGAACATTATTAAACACTGAATTTCCTTAACCCGATGTCTTTGTAGGACACTGGTTTCGTCATTCTGTTGTGTACATGGCACGGAATGGGTCAATCGCAGTGAGACTCAGTATTTTCACATGATGTCAGTTTCGTTTGATGACGTCATCCTTCTCTTACTGTTGTTTCAATCTTTGCATTTTTTTTCACGTTTTATACGGAACTTTGTCGTTAGTCTATAGCACGTATCCTAAACTTTGAGTGCGCCTGTATATTTCTTCTGTCTGTTCCTCCCAGTGCCCAGGAACTATTTCTAGATCCCTCACAATTTGTCTTACTACTCATAAATTATACCTTCCTCTCGTAGTTGTTCTGGTAGACTTTCTTCCTCTGATACGCCTCGGAGTAAAGCTTTTCCTATTCGCTTACTTCTGATATCGCCGGCCGCTGTGGCCGATCAGTTCTAGGCGCTTAAAAACTGTAAAAACAGCTGGTAAAGCAGTGTAACAGTTACAGTGACAGTGGAAACTCAATATATAGTGTTTGATGGGTAGTGAAGACGATTAAATGGAAAATGTATAAGTGGTTGCAGATGACAAACTGTGCAACGAAACGGTCACTGTAGAAACACAACACATCAGAAAAACCACACCAGGTAAAAAGATGGACAATAAAAGCCCACTGAAGATGCTGCAAATGCAGTGAAACATGTTTGGGTTAAAAAACTAAAATCAAATGTTCAACTGTGTCGATGATATCATACTGTAGTTTTGGCTGCACCGCATTCGTCTAGTTTTCCGACGATGCCTTTCTGATCCTAACCTCACAATTCGTTTATGACGTTGTTTGACTCAGTTCTGGATTTTGTTTACAAGCTATTCCGCCTGTCTATAGACAAATATATCTTCATGTTTTTTAATATCGCTTTTCGTGTTTATAAAAAAATTGCGTTTTAGTTATGTTTTCGTTTTTCTTCACTGTACACGGCTGTCCACATTTGTTTTTTTTTTTTTTTATCTTAAGCAGGTCTGAGAATTATTGATATTGATTGAAATAATTAGTACTGGGACAATATTATTCGAATATGGATGAAAATACAGAAATTTAACATACAGAAATAAATTCTCTTACGTGAAATGATTCCTCAATGCGCAGTTATCTTGTCAAAATCAGCAGAAATACTCAACTTATTGGGAGAAGATGAGGGAAACAAAAAGGTAATTATTATGACGAGAAAATAAAAGCCCCTCCAAATCCTTTGTATGACCTCTTTTTTAAAGAATCCTTAAATAATAAATGATAGTTTGCATTGTATATTAGATATATACATTTCACTATTTTAAAACAGTTTACTCCAATGCTGAGACACTTTGTTGCAGCGTGGCACCAGTTACGCTGCATAACGTATCGCTTGCAATGACAGCCAGCTCGAAACAAAGGCTTCAGTTCAGCATCATCTTAATCACCACATCAGGCCTTACCTATAATTTACTTTTGCTGTCTTTTACTTCGTACTTCTCATGTACATTTCCACGTCGTGATGAGAGAATCATGCAAAGCGTCAATTCGCTCACTCGCTCTTCCTCGTTAAACTAATATTCGATTCACTTGCGGTTGCAGTTTCTATTTTTCCTTTTTTATCTAGTCGCGTTCAAACAACCTGCTGAGCTGCCTGCATGGACATGCGCAAATTTAAATAACAAATACGATCTTATTCGCCAACCAGTCTATCCTATCATATACATTTGTTTTAATTTAGTTCATGTCACTGTCGTGATATACACTAGGCTGACAACTATTTTCAGATTCTCCACAGTCATTTTGAAGTCTTAGGAATTAACAGTACAAAAACGTTACTCCTTAAACACCACAAGAAGATGAAAAGTGATGGAAATATTTATAATGTAATATGAATGTAACACAGTTTCTCTCGTGTCTGAGACCTCGTGAATATTTTACGTAACGGAATTTAACATCTCTTCGTAATCGGACAATATGAGACGACATGGCTGTGAATCGATTTTATGTAGGTATCCAATGTGAATGAGTTACTAGACTTCATTTGTAACTGATCTCAGCTGTGCGTCTTCTTCGGCCTCGATGCTTCATCTAGAAATGTCTCGTCTTTCAAAATCACACACCACCGGTTCGTTGCTCTTAACATATAGTATACGTATTACATTTAAAACTGTTCAGTCCCCTCCTTTTACATAGAGAATTTAGAATACACGTTTGAATGACATGTGCACAATGACATCAGTCTGTGGTACATTCGAGATTTTGTCTAACTTGCAGCTACATGTACACCACACATCATCAGTCTATGAACTATAATAACTCTAAAATTTGAAAATGATTTATAAGCTATACCTCTCTCGAATCTCAACATTCTGACATAAGTCGATCTTATGCCCAAGCTCTCCTGGTCTTCTAGCTCCCTACCATCTAGTCAGAATCTGTTGTTACAGCATATTAACGACGGGAGACTTAACGTTCACTCCGTGACCTATGATCAAGCTAGTCTCTCCAGTACGCCACTGACAGAGGGCGTGCAGTGGTGAACATAGTGGATTGACCTTCGGCACCGGCGCGACCTAAATCCAGTTCTCTTCTCCATACTTATATTTCCTGATCTTGTGCTCCGTCTGTAACGGCCTTACCAAACGGGGTGGCGCACTCGTTAGCACACTGAAGTCGCATTCGTAAGGATGACGGTTCAAAAACCCTTCCGATTGTCCTGATCACCCTAAATCGCTCCAGGCAAATGCCGCTATGGTTCCTCATAAAAGGGCACGACCTATTGGCTTCCTCGTCCTAGAAACAATCCGAGCTTGTGCTCCGTCTCTATGTCCTCGATATCGACGGGATGTTAAACCTTAATCTTCCTTCCTTTTTTTCTAAAGGGCTTGTAACATCTCAAACCTCTTGCATTTCTTCCGTGGCTGAGTGGGGTGGTGCAGTTATATGACACCAGACTCCTATTCGTGTGGATGCTGGTTCATATCCTCGTCCAGCCTTATAGGTTTAGGATTTCCGTGATTTCCCTAAATCTCCTAAGACGAATGCCGGGATAGTTCCTTTGAAACGGCACAGTCGATTTCCTTTCCCAGCGTTCCCCTATCTGAACATGTGCTCCGTCGCCAATAATCTCAGTGTCCACGGTACGCTGAGCCCAAAACTTGCTATTTCCAATTAGTCACGACCAACTACACATACTTTCATTTGCTAAAACGCGTGTTAGCACTATTTAACCAAGTTGTCTGTCTCAGTTTACTTTTCTCACTCTTCTAGCACCAAACATTCACTCGACTTGGCGCATTTTTCCATACGTTTAATAAACACAACAGATACACATAGCCGGCCGCTGTGGCCGAGCGGTTCTAGGCGCTTCAGTCCGGAACCGTGCTGCTGCTACGGCTGCAGGTTCGAATCCTGCCTCGGGCACGGATGTGTGTGATGTCTTTAGGTTACTTAGGTTTAAGTAGTTCTAAGTCTAGGGGACTGATGACCTCAGACGTTAAGTTCCATAGTGCTTAGAGCCATTTAGATACACACAACAGAGATTTTATTCATCAATAAGATATTCTCTTTCACTGTTTGCAACTATCTATCAACGATGGGGTAACTTTTCGATTCCACTACTGTAGAAATCACATGGTTTTGATTCGCAAAAACTCGTCGAGCCACGTTCAGAGCGCATTTTCATCCGGAAAGGAAGCTCCATGAAGATTGTTCGTTAGAGACCGGAAAAGGTTAAAATCTGAGGGCTCATGATAAGGTGAATAAGGTAGGTGCAGAATGACTTCTCAAACCAGCTCCGTGTAGTGCTGTTTGTCAGTCTAGCAGAATGCGGGCAGTCGTGTAGTAGAACCACTTCACCCAGTCTTCCTGGTCGTTACTCTTGGATTGCTTCTGCAAGACGTCTCAGTTGTTGACAATAAATGCAAGCAGTGACGGTTGTACCTCGGGAAAGCAATTCGTAGCAAACCACACCGTCGCTGTTGCACCAGATGCATAAAATTATCTTTTGTGGATATGCGGAGGTCTTTGTACAGAGAGTTGCTACTATGTTTGGGTTGAACCATCCCTTATTTTTCGTTATGTTAGCGTAAAGACACTATTTGTCATCACCGGTAATAATAAAAGATAGAAATGGTCGGTGTCGACTACGAGCCAATTGATAACCAGAAAGCAGAGATGCACATATTGCCACCTGCTGACTGTGTGATTTTGGCTTAGAGCATGCGATACCCATACACCCGATTTTTGAACTTTCCTCTTATCATTCAAACGTCACACGATGATCGAATGGTCACAGTTCATTATATTTGCCAGTTCTCGAGTACACTGCGTGGATCATTGTGGTTGAATGCGTTTAAAGAGTCTTCATCAAACTCCGAAGGTCTTCCTGAACGGGGAGAGCTCAGTAACGTCGAAATGAGGGTTACCTTGCCGTGGTATGTCCAGTGGCATTATCCCCTTACACGACACAAATGTTTCTGTCTGTCTCCGCTCTTTCACTCTTCTACCGAACTCAAACAGAAGAATATGTAGGAAATGATCCGATTTCTCCACTTGGCATCCCATTTTGTAGCTTCACAGCTCTACTCGCTACCGCCAAATGACAAAATGTAAACTGAGATAACAACAGTGAACTACAAACAAAAAAGACAATCGATAAATAAACCCGTTGCAAGCAGAATTCCAACATGGAACACAAAAACGCTACGAACTTACGCACCAACGAAATGTGTACTGATGACAGAAACGTATTACAGAGTCAGATTAGATTAGATTAGATTAGATTAGATCAATACTTGTTCCATAGATCATGAATACGACACTTCATAATGATGTGGAACGTGTCAGGTTAATAAAAGATGTCTGTACAAGATATTACATTACACAAAATATTGCACGACACTAATGTTTAAGTTGGTTTTTTTTCACTTCCTTAATTTATATCTAAAAATTCAGCCAATGAGTAGAAGGAGTTGTCATCTAGAAATTGTTTTAATTTATTTTTAAATGTTGGTTGGCTATCTGTCAGGCTTTTGATGCTGTTTGGTAGGTGACCAAAGACTTTTGTGGCAGTATAATTTACCCCTTTCTGTGCCAAAGTCAGATTTAACCCTGCATAGTGAAGATCATCTTTCTCCTGGTGTTATAGCTATGCACACTTCTATTACTTTTGAACTGGGTTTGATTATTAACAACAAATTTCATAAGTGAATATACAGGGTGATTCAAAAAGAATACCACAACTTTAAAAATGTGTATTTAATGAAAGAAACATAATATAACCTTCTGTTATACATCATTACAAAGAGTATTTAAAACGGTTATTTTTCACTCAAAAATAAGTTCAGAGATGTTCAATATGGCCCCCTCCAGACACTCGAGCAATATCAACCCGATACTCCAACTCGTTCCACACTCTCTGTAGCATATCTGGCGTAACAGTTTGGATAGCTGCTGTTATTTCTCGTTTCAAATCATCAATGGTGGCTGGGAGAGGTGGCCGAAACACCATATCCTTAACATACCCCCATAAGAAAAAATCGCAGGGGATAAGATCAAGGCTTCTTGGAGGCCAGTGATGAAGTGCTCTGTCACGGGCTGCCTGGCGGCCGATCCATCGCCTTGGGTAGTTGACGTTCAGGTAGTTACGGACAGGTAAGTGGCAATGTGGTGGCGCTCCAACCTGCTGAAATATGAATTGTTGTGCTTCTTGTTCGAGCTGAGGGAACAGCCAGTTCTCTAACATCTCCAGATACTGTAGTCCAGTTACAGTAGCACCTTCGAAGAAAAAGGGACCAAAAACTTTGTTGGCTGAAATGGCACAGAAAACGTTCACCTTAGGCAAGTCACGTTCATACTGAGTTGTTTCCCGCGGATTCTCAGTGCCTCATATACAGACATTGTGACGGTTGACTTTCCCGTTAGTGTGGAAAGTTGCTTCATCACTAAACACAATCTTTGAAACGAAAGATTCATCTGTTTCCATTTGAGCAAGGATAAAATCACAGAAAACGATTCTTTTAATCTTATCAGCTGCAGACAGTGCTTGAACCAATTTCAGACGATAAGGTTTCATAACTAACCTTTTTCGTAGGACTCTCCATACAGTTGATTGTGGAATTTGCAGCTCTCTGCTAGCTCTGCGAGTCGATTTTCCTGGGCTGCGAACAAATGCTTGCTGGATGCGTGCTACATTTTCATCACTCCTTCTCGGCCGTCCAGAACTTTTCCCTTTGCACAAACATCTATTCTCTGTAAACTGTTTATACCAACGTTTAATACACCACCTATCAGGAGGTTTAACACCATACTTCGTTCGAAATGCACGCTGAACAACTGTCGTCGATTCACTTCTGCCGTACTCAATAACACAAAAAGCTTTCTGTTGAGCGGTCGCCATCTTAGCATCAACTGACGCTGACGCCTAGTCAACAGCGCCTCAAGCGAACAAATGTACAACTAAATGAAACTTTATAGCTCCCTTAAATCGCCGACAGATAGTGCTTAGCTCCGCCTTTTGTCATTGCAGAGTTTTAAATTCCTAAAGTTGTGGTATTCTTTTTGAATCACCCTGTATATACTGTGAGGTTACTGTGAGGATCCCTAGATCCTCAAATAGATGTCTGCAGGATGACCGTGGGTGGGCTCCAGCAATTATTCTGATTACACATTTTTGAGCAATGAATGCTTTTCTACTCAACGATGAATTACCCCAGAATATGATGCCATACGAAAGCAGCGAGTGAAAGTAGGCATAGTAAGCTAATTTACTGAGATTCTTATCACCAAAATTTGCAATAACCCTAATAGCATACGTAGCTGAACTCAGACGTTTCAGCAGACCATCAATGTGTTGCTTCCAGTTTAACCTCTCATCAATGGACACACCTAAAAATTTTGAAAATTCTACCTTAGCTACAGACTTCTGTTCAAAGTCTATATTTATTACTGGAGTTGTGCCATTTGCTGTGGGGAACTGTATATACTGTGTTTTATCAAAATTTAAAGAGAGTCCGTTTGCTGAGAACCACTTAATAATTTTGTGAAAAACATCATTTACAATTACGTCACTTAGTTTTTGGTTTTTGGATCTTATTACTATACTTGTATCATCAGCAAAAAGAACTAACTTTGCATCTTCATCAATGTGGAATGGAAAGTCATTAATGTATATCAACAACAGTAAAGGACCTAAGACCGAACCCTGTGGGACCCTGTATTTGATAGCCCCCCAGTTTGAGGAATCAGCTGTTGTTTTAACATTACATGAACCACTTATTTCAACTTTCTGCATTCTTCCAGTTAAGTATGAATTAAACCATTTGTGCACTGCCCCCCTCAAACCATAATGATTTAGCTTATCTAAAAGAATTCCATGATTTACACAATCAAAGGTCTTTGAGAGATCACAAAAAATACCAATGGGTGATGTCCGGTTATTCAGAGCATTTAATATTTGATCAGTGAAAGCGTATATGGCAATTTCTGTTGAAAAGCCTTTCTGAAAACCAAACTGACATTTTATTAGTACTTTATTTTTACAAATATGGGAGGCTACTCTTCAATACATTACTTTCTCAAAAATTTTTGATAGAGCTGTCAGAAGAGAGATTGGGAGATAGTTGTTGACATCCGACGTATCCCCCTTTTTATGCAATGGTTTTACAATGGCAAATTTCATTCTATCGGGGAAAACATCCTGCTCCAAAGAGCTATTACATACGTGGCTGAGAATCCTACTCATCTGTGGGGAACAAGCTTTAAGTACCTTGCTGGAAATGCCATCAATTCTGTAAGAGCTTTTACTTTTCAGTGAGTTTATTATTTTACTGATTTCAGAGGGAGAGGTTGGTGGAAATACAGTTGTTTCAAACTGCACAGGTATGGCCTCTTCTATTAGAAGCCTTGCCTCTTCTAGTGAAGATCTAGATCCTATTTTCTCCACAACATTTAAAAAATGATTATTGAAAATATTTTCAATTTCTGATTGTTTGTTAGTACAATTGTCATTCAGTTTCATGGCACTAAAGTCTTCCTGTGCTCTTGGTTGCCCTGTTTCCCTTTCAATAATATTCCAAATTGCTTTAATTTTATTATCAGAGTTACTGATCTCAGACATGATACACATGCTTCTGGACTTTTTAATAACTTTTATTAGTACCGCACAATAGTTTTTATAACATTGAACAATTTTGGGGTCAGTACTCCCTCTTTCTGTTAGATACGGTTCTCTTTTACGGTTGCCAGATATTCTTATTCCTTTAGTTAGCCAAGGTTTTTTATATGTTTTCTTGGAATTATGTTTAAATATTTTCTTGGGAAAACAATTTTCAAATACCCTTAAAAATTTATCGTGAAATAAGTTATATTTCAAGTTTGCATCGGGTTCCTTATACACTTCATCCCAGTCTAGCTGCTTTAGGCATTCCCTAAAGTTTGCAATATTTATATTGTTAATTGAACGCACTGCTTTGAAATTCTGATTTGATATACTGCATGGAGCTATGTCATGTACTGTAACTAGCTGTGCACCATGATCTGAAAGACCGTTCTCAACAGGATAAGCATTTATGTCCTTAAACTTATCTTGGTCTATAAAAAAGTTATCTATCAATGTCCTGCTGTTCTTTGTTATCCGAGTAGGAAAATCAATGACGGAGCTCAAATTGAAAGAACTGATTAATACTACAAGGTCATTCTTCCTATTACACTCTTTCAGGGAATCAACATTGAAATCCCCACTAATGATAATTTGCTTCCCCCTGTCTGACAGATAGCACAACAAAGCATCCAAGTTTTCTAGAAATAGCTGGAAATTCCCTGAGGGGGACCTATACACTGTTACAATTATGAAAGTGCCATCATTTACTTTTAGTTCAGTGGCACATGCTTCCATATGTTGCTCTACCCAAAATTTTTTAGTTTCTAAATTTTTTACACTGTGGAAGCTTTTGACATATATGGCAACTCCTCCTCTCATCCTATTATCTCTACTTACATGTGCAGCTAATTTGTACCCATTGATGCTAACCTTTTGCATATCAGTGACAATGTGATGCTCAGACAGGCATAGTACATCTATTACATTCTCAGTTTCTATATCTTCTAAACAAAGCAGAAGCTCATCAATTTTATTCTTCAATCCCCCAATATTTTGATGAAATATACTAACATTATTTTTCACTTTACTTTTGTGAGTATCTTGAACTTTTTAACGTCTTTAGTATTTGCCTGGCTGAGTTTCCCACTGGACACTGATCTTACACTAAAAAAGAGCTTCCACCATGAGATGTAGTTCCTCCCCCCTTTAAATTTCCTGCTATCAGCCCAACCAGTTTACCCTTGACGCAATCTTATGTATCGGAGATGTTGTAACAATATCAACTTTCATATTAATTAATTCATGTCTTTTTCTGAATTATTGCTCTATTAGTATTTTTTCGTAATATGTAAAAATCAATGTATCGATGTGGTTAGTTAGGTGCACTTGTGAAATTGTTGTTTCCAATAGACGAGCAGTAAACGGAAGTTACTGTCGGCCCAGATTCGTAGTTTAAACTCTACCAACATTATAAATCATATTTTTAAGCGAGAAGATCAATGTCATTTTGTCGTCGTATGAGATTTGATGGAAAAAGTGATAAGAAAAATTGCCTGTTAAACGAACAGTTGCTGCCAATAATTACGTCAGCACTCTTCAAAGAGCTCAAAGAGGGAAAAGTGCTGGATGGCATGGGAAATTAATTACTTTGCCAGAGCCGGCTGGTAACAATAAAGAAATACTCAGTGAAGTTACTAAAGGCGTAAATTTCGTAATTGGAGGTCGATCCTCGTCTAATTCTGGCCCGCGACAATAAAAAGCCTAAAGAGAACACAAACATTTATAATTATCTTACAATATACAGGATGTAACTAAATTCCCTACCGAGCGAGGTGGCGCAGTGGTTAGACACTGGACTCGCATTCGGGAGGACGACGGTTCAATCCCGCGTCCGGCCATCTTGATTTAGGTTTTCCGTGATTTCCCTAAATCACTCCAGGCAAATGCCGGGATGGTTCCTCTGAAAGGGCACGGCCGACTTCCTTCCCCATCCTTCCCTAATCCGATGAGACCGATGACCACGCTGTGTGGTCTCCTTCCCCAAACCAACCAACCAACCAAATTCCCTTGACATACTTTGCGACAGGTTCCTTACACAAAACAAGAAAAAAAGTCTAGTAAACATGGGCTCTAAAATGCATACCCTAAGAGCTATTAGCGCTTGTCCGTATTCGATACATTTAAACACATCTCTCCTACTGCAAGCTCTTAGCTTTTCATATTATAGGAGGACGTAGTATGCAACAAAATAAGAAAGAAGTCCAGTAAAGCTACGAGCACTTGCTAAATAGAAGAGACGTCTTTCACAGAAGTGAAGATGAATAAGCGCTCATAGCTCTTAATCTCGACCGATCAAGGTTTGTGGAAGCAGTTTGCTTGGCTTGACAATGTTTGCCGATTGTGTCCTAAAGATGGAAACAAGGCAGTGGCAGAATGATATTCAACATGCGGGAAGCTTGTCTCATACTAGAGTTTTTTCCGTCTTATTTTTGCTCATTTCATTTCTTTCAAGGACGTTTTCACCGGCGATATTTTACCTTGCTTTCACGTACAGTTGGGGTACCGTGCTCGATTTCACACACACCTGTCGTCACAGTGGGACTGAGCCCCCATAAACTGACGGAAAAAATGTAGTACAACCCCCCCCCCCCATCCAATGACTGTGTTCAGCGGTGCCGGTGTTAGTAATTTGTCACGGTCATCGTCGATCAGATGGCGTTCAGGAGGCCTCTGTTTTAACTCCGCGTGCAACAACAGGGCTGAGTTGAGAGGTGAACAGTTTTTGCAGCATTCGCCGTAGAGCCCAACCATGTCCCACCGACGAGTATATACTCCCAGTGAAAAGCTTCAGACATTTGAACGTGGTAGCATTGTGGGCCTGCAGGAAGCTAGACGGAATGCTGCACTTGTTGGGCACAATATATGGGTGGTATATCCCTGCTTTCAACAGTGGACGGTGGAATATTCCATACTTGTACATCAGGCACGTTCTGCAAGTGCTACGTCGCCAGGGACCATTGAGAACATTCCCTTTGCAGTAGGACACGTGTGCCTCTGAGCAGGCTACCACAGACAACGCGACGCCACCGAGCATTGCTACTCGGGTGCCGTAAATGTGTCAGTTGACGAGTAGAATGGCGCTCTGTTGTCAGTGAAGACAGCATTTTCTGTCTGTATGCGAGTGATGGGCGTCCATTTGTACTGCGTACCCCTGGTGAGCTGTCCATTCCGGAATGCATTCGTCGACGTCATACAGGCCCCATCCCAGGATCCATGGTGTGTGTGTGGGGGGGGGGGGGGGGGGGGGGGGTGGCGGCATCATTACAACTTGCGGTCACAGTTGGTGTTTCTGCAGTAGCCAGTGCCCACTTCGTTGCACAGGCTACTGTCATTTTTTCCACAGGACAACGCACGTCCACGTACGTCTGCTGCGAGGCAATGTGCTCTTTGTGGGGTAACAGCTGCCAACTGGACACGTATGAGACATGGTGAAGCGGGAACTTACTCCTTCTTAAGCGCCTGCAACAATCATTGCCGAATTGAAAAAAAAAAAATTCATTGTGCATGGGACAATCTATCGCAGGTCGCTATTCAGCACATTTATGATTATTCTCATGTGCGAAAACGCGCCTGCGTTTCAGCCAGAGGGATGTACAACGTGTATTGATGCGACTGTTTGGACATCCTTTGCTGTGACTTGTATGGTTGTATATTTCATTTACTAAAAAATGGCTCTGAGCACTATGGGACTTAACATCTGAGGTCATCAGTCCCCTAGAACTTAGAACTACTTAAACCTAACTAACCTAAGGACATCACACACATCCATGCCCGAGGCAGGATTCGAACCTGTGACCGTAGCGGTCACGCGGTTCCAGACCGAAGCGCCTAGAACCGCGCGGCCACACCGGCCGGCTTTCATTTACTCTGATATTGTTAACATGTACTCCTACAGTGATGAAATACCTATCACTTCACTTGTCAACAAAATTACCTCGTACTTGAGGGTGTTGCGATTTTTTTTTTCTACTCATTGGGGCTTTTGCACGAGACCCCAGCCAGTAACCCAAAAAAATTCAGGACGTGTATCGGGAAAAGTGCGCCTCTGTGTACAACAAACACGAATGATGTAACTCACACGCAGAGCACCAAGTAGAAGTACTCGCATTTCCTGTGATGGTTGCCGAAGTACGCCCACTTTCGAATAACTGATCAAATGGTATAGTTTAACTCGCTAAAAAGTTATTGTACGAAAATTACCAAGAAAGTGGCAAGTGAAACTGCACCATCCTTCACGAATATGTCTTTAGAGCTGCTATTTTGAATTCTATAACTGCTGTCTCAGGTATCGAAATGACAGACTACCCTGCGTCCGGCTACTTACTAAGGTCTTTTTCACAAAATCCTATACAAATTAATAGTTAAGCTGCCCATAAGACAGACAGAATGTTCAGAATAATTTCATCTTCTCCTTAACAATTACTAATTGAGCTGGCCGTAATAGAGACAGAATGTTCAGAATAATTTCATCTTCTCCTTAACAAGATGATTGATCATGTCAATGGTCCATTTATGAACGTCAATAGAAAACTCAACAAGAATTGTCCACGGAATGCTTTACATTGTGTCTTCCAGAGTTCCTGGAACTTTAAAAAGAAACAATAATAAATGGCATTTCGAACTAGCGTGTAAGTACTTTCCTTTTTGGATGACCGGGGAAGCCACAGCGCGAGGTTGTATAAAAGATACCACTCGCTAGTTGAAGAGTGAACAACCACAGTTACTGATCTGTACCGTCCACCATAATCAAAGAATGGGGAGAGACACCGCTGCAAGACGAAATTAGACAGTCTCGAGGAGGATGATGATGATCCACAGAAAAAAGTAGAATCCGAAGTAGTCGTCATTGCTACTGTTTTCGAAAAGTCTCATTAATGGAACAATTCAATGCTGGCCTCATATTACTTAACCTGTTTCAGGGTCTGTTTTTCGTGCATTTTTCTCTGCGTAAGTGGGTAACTTCTCCTTGCACTGGGTGGCTCAGTCGCACCACGTGCCTTGCACACTAATTAAAACATTTCTTCTTTGGTTTTAGTTATGTATCAGAACTAAAATGGATTAGGATCCAATAAACTGTGTTAAATAAGTGAATGAAAATTTATTTTTATCTAGCTACGGGTGGTTTTCTGTGTGAAACATTTTAAAACATGGTGGTGCACGGAGAAAAACTTTATATTCTGCACGCCAATAAGATATCTCTTTTCGAAGGTGTCTTCTCGTGCTACTCGATGCCTTGTTGGACCTCGTTGTGCTGGGCAAAAATTGTGGAAACTGCCTCGCTATAAAACTAACTGCTTTTAGTGTCCGAGGCGGGTTGTCAAAGTGACCAGAATAGATATACTTTCAATGAACCAAAGATTACGCTGCGCCAGATGCCAGGGTTTCCTTGGGGACACATGCTGGCTGCAATCCCAGTGATAACTTGCCATGAATGCAGGCTAGTGACAATACATTTCCCGCTTTATGCTCAGCGTTACGCAGTGTTCAGTCACAAAACTTTTATATGTAGACACAGACAGCCAATTTATTAGAACATCATGAACAACTTAAAAAGCAGTTTTATAAGTATATTGCCGGCTGTATTGATAAATGCCGTCAATCAAGTAATAAAAACGAACTACTGACGTTGTGTCTAGGCTGTACGCAAAGTCGCAATCAAAATAAGCAAATAGTAGGACCCCAATTGTTACCACCAGAAATGCAAAAAGGTCGTGTAACCATCATAGTAGTTAGCCCCATAAGTGCCAATGCAATGACGTGGAACGGCCAGTATTAAGCGTCGAAAAAAAGGAGGTGCTACGTCAAGGCCTAATACCCAGCCTTACTACTTCTCCCATTGACTCCTGTTGTATTACTATTGTCGTTTGGCTGGGAGCTCTCTGAGCAGTAGTACAGCTACGCCGTTTCTACCCTTCGAAAATACGGATGATCGAACTTGAGCAATTACGTGGACTTAGCCATCTCGCTTCTTTCGAGTGTATTTTTTCTCGAAAGGAGCACGTTAGCGTTTTGGCGAGTGATAGTATATCTCGTGATGAATAGTAATGCAGTGTAACTGCACTATTTTATCAGTATTTGTACCTTAATATTGCTACTGGATTAGCTGAAATTACTAGGGGCTCTCTCAAATAGTTCACTATTTGACGAAAACTTAAATGCACTCGCTGCAATTTTAATAATTTAACTTGAGGTGGAAGATAAATGCTGTTGATAATCTTCTGTAAGGCCATCATCTTGTTTGTGTGAGTTTTACTGACAATACAGTATTCACAGTTAAATTAACTTCGTCATTGTGTTTTCGTCCTTATTCAATTATTTTTTCCATTTATTTCCTCAGTTTCAGTTAAATAGTTTTATCAATTATTTACTTAAGTCGTAAATGAATCACAGACATTGGCCGCTAGTGAGCATTCATTCAGATCAATAGAGAAAGTTGAAAATTTGTGCCGGATTAGGATTCCAACTCGGGTCTCTTGACTATTAGGCAGTGCCCTAACCATTGCGCCATCCGCACACACTCATCTTCGCATCTGCACGGACTGCCGTACCACGTCTACCGTCAGACCCACATTCTCAACTTGCCCAGACACTACTAATGTAGCGCCCTTTGCCCATTACCCTCATTACTCGCGGCATTTCGCCGATTCCCGTAAGAGTTCGAGCCTAGAGTGCATACGCACTGAAGAGATCGTTGGCCGTCCTCACCTTAGTTACACTCATGTTCTGAAGAAACAGAACACCCTGATCGACGTAATCACAGGACATGCACATTAGTATGTTCTGCATAAATGATAAGCATTTCAGTCACGTCGGTCAGCTTGGGTCCTGTTGCCCAGTAGGCACCGGGTCCGCCGTGCCACGCGGGATTAGCCGAGCCGTCTGGGGCGCTGCAGTCATAGACTGTGCGGCTAGTCCCGGCGGAGGTTCGAGTCCTCCCTCGGGCATGGGTGTGTGTGTTTGACCTTAGGATAATTTAGGATAAGTAGTGTGTAAGCTTAGGGACTGATGACCTTAGCAGTTAAGTCCCATAAGATTTCACACACATTTGAACATTTTTTGGTCCGCCGTATGCCCCGATAACTTGTTCCATGGGTGGTGGCATCGACACATATAATGCGAACAATGGCGTCCGTGGTATAGCCATGCATGCTGCATTAACCTCGTTCTGAAGTTCATCTGTGGTGGTTGGCACTGGGTCACAACACTGCACCCGTCGTTTCACCATATCCCACATATTTTCGTTTCGCGACAAGTGATCTGGTGGGCCAGTGCAAAAGGCTGACATCCTGTGACACCAAGAAGCTGTGTTGCTGAAAAATGGCGTCTGGGTTGTTGTGCAGAAACGGTATGACTATAAAACTTCCTGCGGAAGTAAAGCTGTGAGCGATGGTCGTGAGTCGTACTTGTGTAACTCAGTTCGTAGAGCGTTTGCCCGTAGAAGGCAAAGGTCCCGAGTTCGAGTCTCGTTCCGGCACACAGTTTTAATCTGCCAGGAAGTTTCACATCAACGCACACGCCACTGCAAAGTGAAATTTTCATTCTGGGTATGGCTATAGGTGACAGGACGTCATTCACGTAGGTCTCACTGGTCACAGTGCCTTGGACATGAACCAACTATGATTTTTGGTTGTACCCAGTAGCTCCCCACACCATAAGCTCTCGATTTGGCGCTGTATGTCTTGTGCGAATTCAGACACTGTGATGCCGCTCCCCCTGTCTGCAGCGAACCAAAACGCGGCCATCATTTTGAAGCAAACCGAACCTGGGTTCGTCCGAAAACACTATCTGATGCTATTCCTGTTCCCGTGACGTTGTTCCATATACCACTGACGTCTAGCATGTTTCTGCGCATTCGTCGAAGGTACGCGGAGAAGTGGACGACGTGCACGTAACACCTTGCTGTAATAAACAGGGACGGGCTGTCACTGCTGGTAGTGTACGATGTGTTACACTGTTTCATTATCGCGCCAGAGCCCATGAGGACGCAGACCTGTCCTGCGGTGCCATTCGGATGAAGTGTCGATCTTATCGGGGGCGAGGGGGGAGGGGGTGGTGGTCTGGGTGGTGGCCCTGACACATCTCGTCGTGTACTACGGCCTTCCGTGAATCATTCGGCACACACGCGTTCCAGTATCGAACCCTCCGTCCCACACGAGCAGCAATTTCCCGGATGGACGCATCACATTCTCTCACGCCAATAATGCGTCCTCTTTCAAAACCACTGATTTGACAGTATGGTTGGCGCACTCCTCTAAGAGGCATCCTGCACGTCTGCTCAAGTCACACTCATCCATTATCTTCGGCGTATAGCGACGATGAGAGCCACAGGCACATTTTTATCGGTAGGTGATGGTGCACCGCGATATCGATGTTGACCTTGAGCCTGTGAGCGGACATGGTTCAAACGCTAATCATATCTGCAGAACATACTTTCGGACATGTCCGAAAGAACAGACACCACGTATGTATAATGATTTATTTATTTGCGTCATTGGCTCACTTTATCTACGTGTGATCGGTACTTGCTTGTTATAACAGCTGGTGCTGTTCCCAGAATAAAAGTGCAGCAGTGCCCGACCCAGCCCTCAGACTCAGAGCCAAACACTCAGAGCCAAACTGTCTGCCCTCTACACCGTCGATGACTTACCCGAAACTCCGCCACAATCGTGATTCTTCAACTTCTCCCGGCGTATTTCTTGCTCGAACAAACCACGGGTGTACTGCCGGTCCATAGTGTCCAACGGGCACAATATTTCGGCGATCAGACACGCCGCCATCGTTAGGTGCGCTGACGAACTGAGCTATGGACCAGCAGTACACCCGTGGACTGTCCGCCACAATTATTCGCCAGTCAGGGTTGCTGGGGAGCTCGCAATGTTAGCACCCAATAAATGATCTAAAATATCGATGTAAATTCCAATATGTTTAAGCCACAAGCCGCAAATCATTTCATGGTAAACTTTTCTGTTTACTGAACAGTGGCTAAATACGAATCATGGAACAGTTTACGTATAAGCGAGTGTATTGTTCTGCGTGGTAAAAGTTTTGGATTACACAACACTGTAGCTTAGCAAGCATATTATATATCTTTTCAGACCTTCAGTATATCAGAGATTTAAAAAATGACTTCTGCAGAAGTAAAGGCAATTTCAGCATTCATAATACTTTCAGCTACCAACGCAAGGAAGAAGCTATGCTCGTACATTTTTAACATCATATGAGAGCTCTTTAAAAGAGTATTCTGACTGCTTTCTTTGGAGTCAAGACTTTCGCTGACAGAGGCAAGAAATGTGCTACACATAAAGAACATATCTGCTGGTACTGCTCCGTTTTATCTACATTACCATTTCAGTATAAAAGTGTCGTGCTGGTTCGTGTTCATATTTTAAAGAGCTGTCAAATACCGTCAAAACAAACCCTCTCCTGTTTCATCTCAAAAAGGCCTCATTAAGTAATAACAGAATGATAAACGTCACACAGCGCACTGAAAATAGCTCAAAATTGCACACACATTTTCAGGGTTGTCTCAAGTCACAGGTGGCTCTCTTGATTGAATTAACTGTAAAATTGTTCTTTTAACAGTCACTCATTGTGCACGTGAGTGAACTTCCAGGGTATACTGGGAATCGGATGTATCATTACTGCCGAAGAATATGTGCACCTGATAGATACGTCGACGAGTTCTCAGAGCTCTGTTAACAGAAAGTGTCATAGCTTCTATCTTTGCAACTATTCTCGCAAGGATAATAGAGACTTATGTCTTGATACTTCGTTTACCACTCACATTTGAAAAAGGAATTATGAAACGCTAAGGACAAAAGTTTAATGAACGCTTCAGAGTTTTGTAATGGCGGGAAGAGAGAGCTGCAGCAGCTCATGTAGACCAATAGAAATGAAACTATGTAACCGACAGTATTAATTTAGAATAAATGAAAGCGCTAGTTTGCCTTTGTTCTATAGTATTAATATATTGTGTTAACCGGTTTTCATCTTACAAGGTTATCATTAGACATTAACTGACTATTGTCGCCAAAGAAGTAACATTGTTTTTAAACGACAATGGAGAAGATGTTAAACACGTAGATCGAAGCACAAACGCACAGCAAATGACATCTTTGACAGTGTAGTGGTACCGCAACGCAAAAAGTAAAAATTGAACAATAAATAAATATAAAGGGAATAAAATGGGAAATCTTTAACAAAAACTGGAAAAACATCCCTACATAACATATATTAATAAACAAAACCAATAAAATAAAATAAAATTAGTACTTTATAAGGCTGCTTCAAGAGCCTCGTTCAGGACTGTTGCGCAGAAACTTCTCTATAGCAGACACACCCAATGGCTGCAACGAGACGGAATTGTAACTATTATCACTTAGTTTTCCCTTGCAAGCATGATGATGTCCAGATTCTTGGTGTTTGTCACGTGACCATCCAATATGATAGGAGTAGGGTCCTTGTCTGATGACTTAGAATGCCTCAGGAAATGGTCAAACCATAAAGAAAAAGTTTCCAATTACATCCAACCTGAAGAATTATAAGAAAATAATGTTCCTGGTGGAGCACCATCAGCCAACTCGGCTTTCATCAGGATGCGAGAGAAAATAACCATCGGCACAAGGGGGAAAAAACAACTGACAACTAACGTACCCTAAACAACAAGTGTAGTCTAAACGCGAATAGGCTTCTGAGGATGAAACTCTCGGTTCGAAACCGGTAACTGCTCTATTTGCGTCAATAAATAGCTTTATTAACAGTGACTGGATACGGTTTTGTTCTTTGCAAGATTCAGCTTGTATTTTGTACACAGCCATGGTCTCAGAACGTCAGTTTTCAACAAAACAGCTTTGTAACAAAGCGTTTCGGATACTGATGACAATGAGAAAAGCTTCCAAGGAACAATCATCCGTGTCGGATTTTAGTTGACGAAGAGGTTTTATTTTCTTATGAGCCAGACTCGAGAGGCGACGTCAGTCAGAGTTTCTGAGTGTCCTGTGGGCTAATAGATAGTTTTGTCTGTCAGCCTAGAGTTGATTACCATGACCCGAGTGAAATATGCCCTAGGGTGAGAGACACAACACTTGCTGACTGCAGTTGTCCCACGCTACTAGACCTGTTTAGGGGTTGGTGACTTTCCATAGCTCAAGTATTCTCCCAGTACCACCAACAATATTGCGAAAGTCTTATACAAGATGGTTGCGGGACCTCAGCTGTTCAATATAAATTGTAAAATAAAAAAAAAAAAACCTTCAGTGAGTCTGCAGGCGATGGTCGAAAGGATCGCTGTGCTAAGAACAAGTCCTCGGATACCAGTGACTATTCCGGCCTCTATTTCGATTGTACAAGAGGTAGGACTCTTCTTATACGTCGATCAGGGGCCCGAAGATGGCGCAATGTAATGTTGAAATTTGTAGCACAAATAAATAGAACTGGAAATTTAGACGGCTGAAGGTGTTTTGATTTGACATTTTATATTGCATTAAGTCCTGGTAAGACTTTCTGGGCGATCTCTGTTTGCGGCAGGAGCAGATGACCAATAAGAATATCCACAGTTGCTTCAGATGTCATACGGTCTAGTCCCCAGGTCTGAATGGCTGAAAGATTTGAATTTTAAATAATATCCAGAACTTTACGGATCTTGCTGAATATAGGAGTCGGGTGGCAGCGCTCCTGAGTATAGAGGGTACGTTATGGGCATTCTGAGTGTTGTTTAATCACATAACTGGTGTCTACGGTCGCGACTAACTCATACCTGGCGATTAACAAACTTATTCTAACATCACAGAAAGATTATAAAAGTCTGCAAATTGTGCGGTCACTGGATTCTTATCAGACTTTCCCTGTGTTTGTAGTTGCTTATTATGGCTGAAATTTTGGAGCTTTCAGCTGGTTGGAGATAGTGTTTTACAGAGTAGATGCTCTTGGTAAAGTGTCTGTGGCGCTAACACACTACGTTTGTTTCCTTGGATCCTTACAGTGTTCTGACGTTTGTGTGACTCTCGACGTACATAGCTTGGAACTGTTAACTGTTTTGGCTTTGTGGGAATTTTGATGAGTTTTATGTCACCAGTAGGAGATGATGTGTTGACTGACGGCTTGTAAGTTGTCCCGTCCAGTGATAGTGTTCGGAACTTTTCTGAATGCAGATAACTTCAGAGCTTCTGTCACTGAGTGGCGTAGCAGCGACAATAACAAACCTGTCTTCCGGCTCAAAGCTGGGATGGCGATGCTTATTGAGACAATATCACCACTGAAGCAATACTGATCAGGGTTCGCAGATAAACGGTTCCTCGATAATCAGTGGTACAAAACAGTGCGTAATTTGTTTCGCGAAGAATCTCCGAGGACGAATTAGAAGAACGTTCCAGAGTACAAACTATACCAATCCAAATGAAATGCTTGAATTAAATACGTTGACTGTTCCCAAACTTGAGGCTCATAAATATGTATCTTTCTCTAAGGGTACGGAAAAATCAGTAAAAGGAAAAGGATCTCAGCGAGCTACAACATTACATTTCGCCTGTTTATCACAAACCAATTTTTCCTACTCATTATTGTTTCAACTGTCTTTCTGATTCGCAGCCATTCACCCAGTCCGGCTTGTTTTTATAAATGCGCTGATGTCAACGGTCAATTCCGCTATCAGCTGTTACGCAATCATATGCTTGTGCTGATTGTCATCATTTAAACTTATGGGTATCTATGGACACGCACTAACGCATAGTAATGGTACATTTAAGATCATCAATACCTCTGAAGTGTAATTCGAAACCGCGGCCTCTGCTTTTTGTTGCATTGACGTGTCCCAGAGACAGCGCACATCCAACTACTTTTAACAGCCGGCCGCGGTGGTCTCGCGGTTCTAGGCGCGCAGTCCGGAACCGCGCGACTGCTACGGTCGCAGGTTCGAATCCTGCCTCGGGCATGGATGTGTGTGATGTCCTTAGGTTAGTTAGGTTTAAGTAGTTCTAAGTTCTAGGGGACTGATGACCACAGCTGTTAAGTCCCATAGTGCTCAGAGCCATTTGAACCATTTTTGAACTTTTAACAGTTTGCACGAGTTGTAAATACTTACAAATGATAGTATTATTAACTCAAATGGTTCAAATGGCTCTGAGCACTATGGGACTTAACATCTGAGGTCATCAGTCCCCTAGAACTTAGAACTACTTAAACCTAACTAACCTAATGACATCACACACATCCATGCCCGCTCGGCCATACCGGCCTGTAGTATTATTAATCTCATGTAACAACATATGCCGAGACTAAATTTTCACTTGCATTTATTTAACCTCGCTGATCACCTTGTTCGTACTCCATTAAGTGTTTCAATTATGTACGCATTCTAGTATGCAGAAGCAATGAAAAAGAGGAAGATAGGAGGAACAGCTATTCATAGCTAGCAGTGAAACGACATGCCCCATCAGGTTCACCGCAGTCATCACTTTGTTGCAGTGGCTTAAGTCACATTTCATTGCCAACTGTAACACGTTTAAAACGGAAATTCAGTGGGCAGGAATGGCTCACACAACAATATATTGCTGTCACAAAAATCAACGAAGTATCAAACACTATATGGGTGCAGAAAAAAATTTAGACGAGGACATTACACAACATCTTATCTCCAAGGGACGGCAAAAAGATATCGTCCGAAGGCCGTATGTCCAGGATAGGTATGCCAATTAGGCAAAATCGCCCCCGAAGGCCGTATGTCCAGAATAGGTATGCCAATTAGGCAAATGGTTATTCGATCTGTTTCTCATGATCACCGTCCCCTTGGCAGTCCTCACACAGAGAAATGAATGGGGGACTAGTCATCAGTCTTTTGTCAATGCAGAGATCATCATGACACTTTTTCAATTATAGATCACATGTCCTGTGGATACAAATTATTGTATTGTATCTTTCGTGCAGTACTTTGCATTGCCTTCAGCATCCTCATTCCGTTGATCATCGCTGGTTACTCCGCCTTCAGGGGCAGTTTCCTATCCCAAGGGCAAGAGAACGCGCTGAACAAGGCCGTTGGCTGAATGAGGGTGACCTTGAAACTTCCCCTTTGTATGTAAAGAATGACAATGCTGGAAAAACTCTTATGTTATTTGTTTTTCAAACTGATGAGCAAGCCTCAACGTACTCAAACAGTTTTCTCTTTACTTATTCTGATCATCACTAGATTGGCACACAATATTTTTAGCGTAACGGAATCTGACTTTCAATAATCCCTACGAAAGAATGGCCCTGACTAACAATAACCTATACCTTTTATGAATCACTTACCTTACAAAAATCTTCGTTACTCGAACTACTGCAATCCAGCGAGCGCCAATACTGCCAGCTAAATAAAAGTCTCTAACTACTGAAGGCACTAACTGCTAATAGGCATATAGTTAGCAAATGAAAGATTTTGATAGAGAACAAACAATGTATTTACCTTAATAGTGTTCAAAAGTCATATATATATATATATATATATATATATATATACCAGTTCATGACATCCAGTCTTCAGTCTTACAAAATGGCTCTGAGCACTCTGAGCACTATGGGACTCAACATCTGAGGTCATTAGTCCCCTAGAACTTAGAACTACTTAAACCTAACTAACCTAAGGACATCACACACATCCATGCCCGACGCAGGATTCGAACCTGCGACCGTAGCGGTCTCGATGTTCCAGACTGCAGCGCCTAGAACCGCACGGCCACTTCGGCCGGCCAGTCTTACAAATTTCCTTTTTCTCACGGACACACGTCTAGATCGTCCGCTCTTAGTAACCACTGATGGCGGCTCACCTCCAACTACCCAACGTTACGCGCTGTTCACATCCAGCTAGCCAACACTACACAAGCGAATATTCCAACTATGAGTCCAACCAGCCACAGACTGCACACAGCACAGTCAGTGATTTTCATACAGAGCACTACGTGGCGTTACCAAGATAAAAATCTAAACAGCCTACTTACAACTTCTTATGCTGGAAGTCTTCGGACGCTAATGCTGATGTGAACGTTAGTGGAGTTAACCTGGGAGAGAGGAATTTCATTACTACTCAAAGACGCCATCCCTAGAACACGAGTGCTAAAGTTTACGTTCTGTATAGTTATGTACCGTGTCGCCGCTGATTTGGGACGTGGCATACAGTAATAACAAAAAATTTTGTTGATGCTCTGTGAATGTGGTTCTGGGAACCTAACATTCTTTGGTTTTAATATCAGTCAGAAGACACAGAATTAACTTTTCAAACTACCTTAGTGTTTTTATTTCCCTAGGTTCATAACGTTCTTCCGAGTATGTGCTCGCATTTAAACAGATTTGTTCCGTTTCATTTGCGGATATCTAATAATGACGGACCGGTTGAGAAAATGCATCTTGTTACTTTCAATGGCGAACCATAAGTGACTTCTCTGGTATCGTCTTCGTATTCGAAAAGAAAGAGACAATCCACTGATCATCACTGCTGGTTGTCGACCCGTTTGGCGGGCGGCAGTCAGGATGGTATCCCATCGCTGCGTATGTCGCCTGCAGACACGTCCTCGGCCTGAAACCTCATTGACCGGAGTAGAGTTGTCTTCAGTGATGAGCCCCAGTGACCCAGGAGCCAAAATTTACTTCGGCCAGCAAAGTCGCAGGGTTTCTCTCCAATTGAGAACATTTGGAGTAATATTGGCATGGTATTCCAACTAGCTCGTTATTTTGACGACCTGAAGCACCAGTCGGGCAGAATCTGGCGACTTATCCCTCAGGAGGACATCCAATTTCTCTATCAATTAGTGCCAGGCCGAATTACTGGCTGCATAAGGAACAGATGGACAAACGCATTATTGACTTACTCAACTCGTGAAGCTATTTCTCTTGAATATACCATCCAGTCTGAAATTGTAAACATTTGTTTGTTGGGACACATACATCACAAATGGTTCGAATGGCTATAAACACTGTGGGACTTTTTAACATCTGAAGTCATCAGTCCCCTCTGGAACCAGCTTTCCGCGTGGAATGCGCGAATGGCTTTCCTGAATTAGAATTCTTCTGTTAGGTCTTGTTTCGAATTGCACGAATTTCCGAAGCGGACGAGCTGACATACAACACGACTGGAATAGACTGATTTCCCTAGAGCCAATGCGTGCTCTGCAGAGAAAACTGTTGGCATTCCAAACAGTTTCCCGTCGTCTCACAACGTCTCTTAATGTCCTGTATGTTTTTCAAGGGAATCTTATACCACTCTCGCTGCAAGTAGTGACAGCGATCAAGCATCCTTCTCTCCAAAACGGACCACAAAGGCTCAATAAAATTGAGATGTGGTGACTGTGGTTCTCGTACATCTACACAGGTACTCCGCAAGCCACGGTACGGTGGGTGGTGGAGGGCACCCTGTACCACTACTTGTCATTTCCTTACCTGTTCCATTAGCAAATAGAGCGAGGGAAAAACGATGTATGTTTGTCTTCGTATGAGCCCTAATTTCTCGTATCTTATCTTCGTGTTCCTTACGTGCAATGTATGTTGGCGGCAGTAGAATCATTCGGCAGTCAGCTTCAATTGTCAGTTCTCTAAATTTTCTCAATAGTGTTTCTCGAAAATAGCGTTGCCTTCCGTCCAGAGATTCCAGTTTGAGTACCCGAAGCATCTCCGTTAACAAAAAATGGTTCAAATGGCTCTGAGCACTATGGGACTTAACTGCTGAGGTCATCAGTCCCCTAGAACTTAAAACTACTTAAACCTAACTAACCTAAGTACATCACGCACAGCCATGCCCGAGGCAGGATTCGAACCTGCGACCCTAACAGCAGCGCGGTTCCGGACTGAAGCACCTAGAACCGCTCGGCCACAGCGGCCGGCTACATACATCACATCTACCGATTTCCGTACCATTCAGGTAGCTCCTCTGTGGTACGTTTTTTTTTCTTAGAATTTATTTAGATATAGATATGGTTTTTGCTACATTGAAGGTAGAAAAATCATAGAAGTATCTAATGCTACCCTTGGTGTCCGACTGATTAGTCAAGGAGGTACACTAATGTGTTCTCTCTATTCACCCAACCTTAATCCCTTAGATTTCTAGCTACGGTAACATTATAAGTCACTGGTGTATTCCACAGTCATTATCAGCACACACACTTATCAAAGAATTTGTAGATATCTGACCAAATCTGAGAGCAGCTATATGTGTTGGGGATTCTTTGAGGAGTTATAAAGATGAGTGATATAATCCGTGCAGAATATGGCAACTGAGGTGCAGTGACCAATTTTCGTGCAAACCGCTGAGGGAAGTTAATTCGTTTGTTCGGAAGGGGAGGATGATATTGCCCATTTTCAGCCAGTTGGCAACGGACTGCAATGACAGATTCGGAAGTGCACGCTCTACAATCTTTCACAATGGATTTTACAGAAAATATTCGGTAAAAAATTTCATTTTTACGTTACTTTACGTGTCAGCTTCATGATGATGTGCCTATCATGTTCTTAACGGGCACAGTTACTGTGATATTTGCATTTAAGTAAGACACTGCACGAAATCAAAAAAGTATGCAGTGAAAAATAGGGGTCGCTACTATTTTGCATTTGGTACATATTATATAATATTTTGCTGTGTATGATTTATCTAACGTCTTGAATTTGGTGGAAGTCTGTTGTCACCAATCACGAGAAAATTGATAATATGTACCACACTCATTGGCGATCGCACGCGCCAACGATAAAGCCAGAGCGAAATATTCACAACATTCCTCATATTTCATAAACAGTTTGATATATTGTAATTTTGGCAAATGACAGCTCGAAAAGTGGATAGTGTTTTGCCACGTGGTTCTCATGCAGATCTTCATTATCTGCTGTGTTATTCCAGTAACTATAGACTTAAGGGCCATCGATAGCTGGTGAAATCAGACTTTCTGTGGGTTACGAACAATGTAAGTGAAGGCATTACAAGTTTATTTCTGTAATAAGGATGTGCTTTTTCATAAGTTATTGATTTTACTTTTCCTCAGTACTTCACTTAATAAACCACTGTTTTAGAAATCTCTTCCAATTCCCTCTGCACAACACATTAGTGAGGTGACATTGTGTAAGGCCCCCCCCCCCCCATGAACCATGGACCTTGCCGTTGGTGGGGAGGCTTGCGTGCCTCAGCGATACAGATAGCCGTACCGTAGGTGCAACCACAACGGAGGGGTATCTGTTGAGAGGCCAGACAAACGTGTGGTTCCTGAAGAGGGGCAGCAGCCTTTTCAGTAGTTGCAAGGGCAACAGTCTGGATGATTGACTGATCTGGCCTTGTAACAATAACCAAAACGGCCTTGTGTGCTGGTACTGCGAACGGCTGAAAGCAAGGGGAAACTACAGCCGTAATTTTTCCCGAGGGCATGCAGCTTTACTGTATGATTACATGATGATGGCGTCCTCTTGGGTAAAATATTCCGGAGGTAAAATAGTCCCCCATTCGGATCTCCGGGCGGGGACTACTCAAGAGGATGTCGTTATCAGGAGAAAGAAAACTGGCGTTCTACGGATCGGAGCGTGGAATGTCAGATCCCTTAATCGGGCAGGTAGGTTAGAAAATTTAAAAAGGGAAATGGATAGGTTTAAGTTAGATATAGTGGGAATTAGTGAAGTTCGGTGGCAGGAGGAACAAGACTTCTGGTCGGGTGACTACAGGGTTATAAACACAAAATCAAATAGGGGTAATGCAGGAGTAGGTTTAATAATGAATAGGAAAATAGGAATGCGGGTAAGCTACTACAAACAGCATAGTGAACGCATTATTGTGGCCAAGATAGATACGAAGCCCACACCTACTACAGTAGTACAAGTTTATATGCCAACTAGCTCTGATGATGATGAAGAAATTGAAGAAATGTATGATGAAATAAAAGAAATTATTCAGATTGTGAAGGGAGACGAAAATTTAATAGTCATGGGTGACTGGAATTCGAGTGTAGGAAAAGGGAGAGAAGGAAATATAGTAGGTGAATGTGGATTGGGGGACAGAAATGAAAGAGGAAGCCGCCTTGTAGAATTTTGCACAGAGCACAACATAATCATAACTAACACTTGGTTTAAGAATCATGAAAGAAGGTTGTATACATGGAAGAACCCTGGAGATACTAAAAGGTATCAGATAGATTATATAATGGTAAGACAGAGATTTAGGAACCAGGTTTTAAATTGTAAGACATTTCCACGGGCAGATGTGGACTCTGACCACAATCTATTGGTTATGACCTGTAGATTAAAACTGAAGAAACTGCAAAAAGGTGGGAATTTAAGGAGATGGGACCTGGATAAACTAAAAGAACCAGAGGTTGTACAGAGATTCAGGGAGAGCATAAGGGAGCAATTGACAGGAATGGGGGAAATAAAGACAGTAGAAGAAGAATGGGTAGCTTTGAGGGATGAAGTAGTGAAGGCAGCAGAGGATCAAGTAGGTAAAAAGACGAGGGCTAGTAGAAATCCTTGGGTAACAGAAGAAATACTGAATTTAATTGATGAAAGGAGAAAGTATAAAAATGCAGTAAGTGAAACAGGCAAAAAGGAATACAAACGTCTCAAAAATGAGATCGACAGGAAGTGCAAAATGGCTAAGCAGGGATGGCTAGAGGACAAATGTAAGGATGTAGAGGCCTATCTCACTAGGGGTAAGATAGATACCGCCTACAGGAAAATTAAAGAGACCTTTGGAGATAAGAGAACCACTTGTATGAATATCAAGAGCTCAGATGGAAACCCAGTTCTAAGCAAAGAAGGGAAAGCAGAAAGGTGGAAGGAGTATATAGAGGGTCTATACAAGGGCGATGTACTTGAGGACAATATTATGGAAATGGAAGAGGATGTAGATGAAGATGAAATGGGAGATATGATACTGCGTGAAGAGTTTGACAGAGCACTGAAAAACCTGAGTCGTAACAAGGCCCCCGGAATAGACAACATTCCATTGGAACTACTGACGGCCGTGGGAGAGCCAGTCCTGACAAAACTCTACCATCTGGTGAGCAAGATGTATGAAACAGGCGAAATACCCTCAGACTTCAAGAAGAATATAATAATTCCAATCTCAAAGAAAGCAGGTGTTGACAGATGTGAAAATTACCGAACTATCAGCTTAATAAGTCACAGCTGCAAAATACTAACACGAATTCTTTATAGACGAATGGAAAAACTAGTAGAAGCCAACCTCGGGGAAGATCAGTTTGGATTCCGTAGAAACACTGGAACACGTGAGGCAATACTGACCTTACGACTTATCTTAGAAGAAAGATTAAGGAAAGGCAAACCTACGTTTCTAGCATTTGTAGACTTAGAGAAAGCTTTTGACAATGTTGACTGGGATACTCTCTTTCAAATTCTAAAGGTGGCAGGGGTAAAATACAGGGAGCGAAAGGCTATTTACAATTTGTACAGAAACCAGATGGCAGTTATAAGAGTCGAGGGACATGAAAGGGAAGCAGTGGTTGGGAAGGGAGTAAGACAGGGTTGTAGCCTCTCCCCGATGTTGTTCAATCTGTATATTGAGCAAGCAGTAAAGGAAACAAAAGAAAAATTTGGAGTAGGTATTAAAATTCATGGAGAAGAAATAAAAACTTTGAGGTTCGCCGATGACATTGTAATTCTGTCAGAGACAGCAAAGGACTTGGAAGAGCAGTTGAATGGAATGGACAGTGTCTTGAAAGGAGGATATAAGATGAACATCAACAAGGATAATGGAATGTAGTCTAATTAAGTCGGGTGATGCTGAGGGAATTAGATTAGGAAATGAGGCACTTAAAGTAGTAAAGGAGTTTTGCTATTTGGGGAGCAAAATAACTGATGATGGTCGAAGTAGAGAGGATATAAAATGTAGGCTGGCAATGGCAAGGAAAGCGTTTCTGAAGAAGAGAAATCTGTTAACATCGAGTATAGATTTAAGTGTCAGGAAGTCATTTCTGAAAGTATTCGTATGGAGTGTAGCCATGTATGGAAGTGAAACATGGACGATAAATAGTTTGGACAAGAAGAGAATAGAAGCTTTCGAAATGTGGTGCTACAGAAGAATGCTGAAGATTAGATGGGTAGATCACATAACTAATGAGGAGGTATTGAATAGGATTGGGGAGAAGAGGAGTTTGTGGCATAACTTGACTAGAAGAAGGGATCGGTTGATAGGACATGTTCTGAGGCATCAAGGGATCACAAATTTAGCATTGGAGGGCAGCGTGGAGGGTAAAAATCGTAGAGGGAGACCAAGAGATGAATACACTAAGCAGATTCAGAAGGATGTAGGTTGCAGTAGGTACTGGGAGATGAAAAAGCTTGCACAGGATAGAGTAGCATGGAGAGCTGCATCAAACCAGTCTCAGGACTGAAGACCACAACAACAACAACATTGTGTAAGCTCTGCTATATTTTGGCAAAAGATGCAAATTTTAACATGGCAACAACAGAAATCTATGTTTTAGTCAAAATTCGTCATTCATGACGCTCCTTTGTGAGATGCAAATTATTAACAAGCCAAGCGAATATAAATCCTTGCTTTTATTAAATTTTCAAAGGAATTCTTTCAAATAATAATCAAAGCAGAGGTGACAGTAGATTTTTTTGAGTGGTCACGATGCAAGTTTGGACATGGTGGGGCTCCACTCAATATTTACAAAAAATGTGAGTGTAGGATTCAGTTTGGAATGGCTCTTCCTCTCCAGCACTCGGCATTTCCCCTACAGAGCCTGTCCGCAACCCCCACCACTATAGCTTTCCCCACGCGTGCCCTGCCGATTGCCTCGTCTACGGCCACGTTATTCCGTGCACACACTAACCACACTAATTGTAAAAAACACAGTAACAGACAAATAGCTGCCACCGAACCCAATGGTATATATCTCAACGCATGTTTGTTCCACGACATACCATTTATAGGTTTTTTTTTTCTTTGCTAACTTTGACATATCATTGTTTCCTGTATGGATATGGGACACTATTTTAAACATCCTGTAACGGAAGTTCAAAGGAACTCTCGTCATCGAAGGGTGTAATGTTGATACGTTACTGTATACGGAGTAAAATAGCTACAACGGCGTTTGAAGGCTTTCGTACAGTAGGAGCAGAAAGAGCGAACGGAAAGAGCCTGCTCGAAATTACTTCTTCGGCTCGGGAGTGATGCCTAGGGCCGGTCGAATGGCGGCCAACATTCGCGGAGTAGTTTGTTTGGCGTGGTGTCCATTGTGAAGCGGCCGTATTGTGACATTCCGGGAACGGGTCAGTGCGCAGCGTCTTGTGCCAGCCGGGGAGCGCGGCCTTTGTCGGCGGGGCGCCGCTTCAGGTGGCAGCGCCACGGCCGCCGCCGCCTTTGAGCTCCTCAGCCAGACAAGTTTTCAATTATGGCGGCCGCCATCCGGCTCAGACAATATTGTTGCCGGCAGAGTGCGCGGCGTGACCGATGTGCACTCACTACATAGCAGGCAGCGCGCAGCCTCTTTGTGCTGTGTGGAGATGCGGAGCCGTCTCTAACTGTAGCTGAAGGACAATTGTTTTTAATTTGATACATGACGCAGCCATCACTCAGCCCTGTTGCACAACAGTTCTTTAAACCTAATGTTTAAAAAAATTGTTCAATTTTCTTGGAGGGCGGAGTAAGAGTCAAAGCTAGAAGAAAGTGCTATTTTACACAGGTCCGGAAACAAATGTTCAAATATGTGTGAAATCTTAATGGTACTTAAGTGCTAAGGTCTTCAGTCCGTAAGCTTACACACTACTTAACCTAAATTATCCTAAGGACAAACACACACACCCAAGCCCGAGGGAGGACTCGAACCTCCGCCGGGACCAGCCGTACAGTCCATGACTGCAGCGCCTGAGACCGCTCGGCTAATCCCGCGCGGCCCGGAAACAAATACTTGTCGATATGTGGACCACTCTGTGTAGAACTGACACAAGTCCAGATTTTCGCATTATATCACACTCGTTAGGGGTTTCATAATCTCTCCCGCATAAGCCCGACGCCCGAAAGCAAACATTCCGATTCGTGGGCACTGTTAACAAGGAAAGAAGTACAAGAATCTCAAGGGAAATTAAGGAGTACAGAAATATAAAATACACAAGAATGAAATACAAGGATGGTCTGATAAGTCTGGTGAAAAAGCGAGAAAAAATGTTTGCTTCGTAAACAATTCACCTTCGACATAGTCTCCTTGGAGGACTATATACTTGGGACAGTGATCCGTCAGCTTTTTCTCCCATCGGAAAAATAGGTTCTGTCAAGCTCTGCAAAATACTCGTTGACTGCAACTATCACTACAGACTAAGAAAATTTCATTCCAGCAATTCAAAGTTTCAAGTTGGGGTACAGGAAGGCGTCATTTGCGACTAAGTCTGGTTGATAGGGTAATGAAGAACCAAATCAACGCCTAATTCATATCCTTTCGCCGTTGTTGTTCCTTATGTGTGAGGTTGTGCACTATCCAGGTGAAAGAGCACTATTTTTGGTGCCAAGGCAAGTTCCAAACGATCCAGTTAAGCATAATAAGCCCCAGCTATGGCTCTGCCTTTTTCCAGGTAATCTATGATTCTTGGAAATCCCAAAATACGAGTAACAGTGGCCATCACTTAACCTGCTAATGGTCTTTAATGGTCTTGGTCTTCTTCGGTGCTCTTTTACGAGCCTTTGTTCATTGTTCTGACTGCTGTCTTGACTCTGGTGTGTAATGATGGATCCAGGTTTTATCAAGTCGCAAATCAGCGCAAAAGGTCATGCGGATTGCGATTAAACATCGTCAGATATTCTGATGAAATGGGCCGTATATGGTTTTGGTCTACTGTGAGCTATCACAGCACCCACCTCGCACTCTCCGGGCAGCGTCTTATTCACTCACTCAGTTGAGATGCCTACAGTCTCAAACACCTCACAAATTTTTAATCGGCAGTCTTGCATTACCATATCATGGATTTTGTCTATGGTTTCCTTTGCCGTAACCTCAACTGGACGACCGGAGTGCGGTTCGAATTTGATGCTTGTCTGAACACGTTTAAATTCATTAATCCGAAAGCAAATGATCCTCAACGACGATGTAGAGTCCTTATGAACTTCATCCAGTTCTGTTTTGATTCGTGCGGCAATCCAATCTTTCAAATGTAAATGTTTAATAAGATCATGAAACTCGGTTTTCCCCACTTTCAGTCGCAGTCGACATTCTGGCGGCTTTCAACAATGCACTGTAAGCTCTACGTTGTTAAGGGACTCTATATGATCTTTTGAAAAATCAATCTGACAGTGTAATAAAGGTTTACCATCATTTCACGGAAATTTGCCAGAATTATCAAACACTCTCATAAATAGGAAGTGCATAGACGCCAAGGCGAATTGGGTACAGGAAAGATGTGAAGAAATCTAAAAAAATCTAAAAATAAGTTCTCATCGGAAGAACTGATTCAGCTTACAGAAAAGTCAAAACAGCCTTCGGTGTAATTAAAAGCAAGGACGGTAACATTAAAAATGCACTGTTATACGCAAAGGAGAGAGTGGATAGATGGAAAGAGTAAATTGAAGACCTCTACGAGGGGCGACTTGCTGAAGACTTGACTAACAAGTGAGAGCCGATATGAAAGACATAGGGGATTCAGTATTAGAGTCGGAGCTACATAGAGCTTCGGAAGACTTGTGATCAAATAAGGCAGAAGGAATTTATAACATTCCCTTAGAATTTCTAAACTCGTTGTGGGAAGCAGCAACGAAGGGACTGTTCAAGTTGGCTTATAGGATTTATCACTCTGGAGCACCAGAGACGTAGTTCTGACGTTGCGATTGATAATGGAAGCAAGGCTTCAGAAAAAATCGAGAGAGTTCATAGAATTTGTCGACCTGGAAAAAGCTTTCGACATTGTAAAATTAGACAAGATGTTTGCAATTAAGAAAAATAAGAGTCAGCTACAGGGAAAGGCGTGCTTTGTACAATCTGTACAGGGCCCAAGATGGAACAGTAAGAATAGAAGACCACGAACGAGGAGCTCGGATTAAAAGGGCGGTAAGACAGGGAAATAGTCTCTCGCCTCTATTAATCCATCTTTAACATGTTCCATGACGGTGACTGCCCCTACCGGCCGTGACGTTCTCAATTAATTCCGTCCGTGCAAACACTGCTGGTAAATGATTCATAGAATGTGTATGTATTTCGAAACACAAAAGATCCAAAAAATCGTTCACTTTAAAGAAGTCTATGAACTAATTAAATCACAACAACAGAAGAACAAGACAATTCCAGTTCAGTAGATACTACCTCACTGTGACTTAGAATGTAACGTAAAAGCAGATTTTCTAGCCAAAAAGAACGCAAAAATTAGAAAGATTGGAAAACCAAAGAGTTGTATTTTTCTGGGAAACGCAATATTAATAATATATTTCAAGAAGAACTAAAACGACCATATTTCGTGTGAGGGAAAGATGCGGAAAAACCTCATGGACGACGCAGTAGTACCTGATGGAACAAGCTAAAAACGAATGTGCGCAACGGAAAATACTGAACGCGAAAATGAAGATTTGGCCCTGTCTGACTACCTCCTGAAGCAGATCTTACGATCTCTTAATGGTGATATTATCTCCTCCTTCTTGCTCTTTAACATATAAATTACAACATAAACACAAATGAATGATTAAGGAACTAGTAACTACAAAATGATAAATGTTGTGATATAAATGAATTTCGTAACTAATCCTTTGTATGGCTACGCGAACTAACATAAATAACGTGAGATGACTGAAATCATCCAAGTACCAAACACTAGAAGACACAATTTTTAATGATGATCTACAGTGGTGTGCAACCTCAGTGGAAGTAAAATTCACGTGATCACAGCTGTTTAGCTTTATAGCCCTAATAAGCCGAAGCAATCAGCAATATCACCGTGTGTACTGCGTCCGGTGCGTCAGAGTGATGGTTCTCATACACTTCTGCGACGACGGAAGAACTCCAGCCGCAAAATATAAAAAAAACTTCATTCAAAGACTTGGACGGGAGAAGACGTCCTCTGACTAGTATAATCTAATACTGTCTTCTCCTCTCTGTGTTCTACAAGCGAGAAACGCGAACTCCCAGCCACATGGACGGAGTTCAGATAACGTCTCAATGTTAGTGTAGGCAGAAGAAGTGCTCTCAATCACTGAACGCTGCGTACTCAATGACGACTTTACAAATCTTTAACATCATGCAGCGCGTCAGCAACCGTATATGTATAGAAATAAACAATTTTTTTTCAGCTGAAAAAATTGTTTATTTCTATACATATACGGTTGCTGACGCGCTGCGTGATGATAAAGATTTGTAAATTTGTACCTGCCGAGGCAAGTAAAGCAGCTAACAGATATATGGACATAGTGTATAAAATACTGAAAACAGGTATGGCAATATCTTTCATTAAGCAATGCAAGCTGTCAAATGTAGATTTTGTAAAAGGCTATATTAATAACAAAGTTTGTAATAAGTCCCCTGATCTTAAAAGGAAACTCGTGCACCAGATTTTAAATGAAAGAAGTGCTGAATTGTACTCCAAGAAAGACAGCTTGAATGAAGAAGCTTATGAACTATATCTTGAACTTTCAAAAAATTTTAAGACTACCTTTAATTTTCAAATTGATTCTTTTTGGATGCGTATTAGTTTATGGTTAGCAAACCGTAAAACCGAAATTAGTGTTAGACATGAAAGAAAGCTAGCCAAAGTATTAAATTGTGTTGAGGTTTCTGGCGTTCATAACACATGTAATGGGGGGCCGCCCTACCCCAATTTTACGAACGCGTAGTGAATAAGATAATATTTGTTTCTCCGAAGCTGAGAACGAGCTTTTATGTAAAGGTTTCAGGTTTAATGTACAACCTAAATGTACTTCTCAAAGTGTAGAAAATTTAATTGTCGACTTCAAAGTTGGGCTTGATTGTTCTAAAATAGCAAAAAATGCGCAAACAAGAATAGCTTATGACGCCTGTAAAATTGTCCAGAAAGATTGTTCAAAATCCTGTTTCTACTGTACATCAAAGGTTGAAGAGCATTAATCTTAGGCTTAAAAATAATGAAGCACTGATAACTAAGGCCGACAAAGGCAATTCCCTAATTATCGCCCACAAAAGCGAATACATCCGTAAAACGGAAATGTTTTTTGAGGAAAATACTATCGTGCCAATCGAGGTGGACCCCACACCCGTGATCCAAAAAGAGATAAGGTCGGCTCTTAGCAGTACAAAAAAGTTAATCGGCGAGTTTTATAAAAAATGCCTTATAAACATGAATCCGAAACCACCTATTTTGAGAAGCCAGTTTAAGGTTCACAAAATTTCCCATCCTATCCGTCCGATCGTTGACAGTACCAAAAGTGCATACCACAAACTAGCTAGGTTCCTACACCGTAAATTGAAAGAGAATTTTGTGTTTGAAAAAAACTTTTCCGTCAAAAATCCGGTAGACGTGGTCAACAAACTTAAAACTTTAGCCTGTTCTGACATCACAAAACTCGTATCATTTGATATTAAAAATTTATATACTAATGTACCTGTTGAGCAGATGATGGGCATTTACCATAAAAAATTATCTGGTTCAAATGGTTGAATGGCTCTGAGCACTATGCGACTTAACTTCTGAGGTCATCAGTCGCCTAGAACTTAGAACTAATTAAACCTAACTAACCTAAGGACATCACACACATCCATGCCCGAGGCAGGATTCGAACCTGCGACCGTAGTGGTCGCTCGGTTCCAGACTGTAGCGCCCAGAACCGCACGGCCACTCCGGCCAATTATCTGCCCCTGAGATCGATGAACTAATCGTTCTGTTACGCACCACCCTCAAGTACAATTATTTCTCTTTCAATAATAAAATGTATTCGCAACCCTGTGGTCTATCTATGGGCAGCCCGTTAGCTGGTATCATGTCAGATATTTTTATAAAATCAATGGAGCAGATGTTTTTTTCGGAATTATCCAGATTTGGCAAATAATGTAATATTCTATGCGAGATATGTAGATGACTTGCTGTTTGTGTTTGAAGGTTCCCATGAAGAGCTAGAACTGTTATTTACCACTTTCAATAACCTTCATGAAAAAATCAATTTCACGCAAGAAAATGAGACAGATGATAGGACCTTAGACTATCTCGATCTGACTCTATCCTTTATTGGCAACAAAATAGATTTCAAAATTTTTCGGAAAGCAACCTATTTCGGCATCATCATCACAGCTGATTCCACCCATTCTCAGGCCCATAAAATGGCCTTTTTTCACTCGAGTACCCATCGAGCCCTTTCCATTCCGCTTTCGCCAGTCAACTTACAGAACGAATTAAAAGTCCTTGGAAACATCGCTCAGAATAATGGATATAATCCCAGTATAGTGAGACAGTTGTTCAACAAAAAAACACGAAAGAAGACTACCACCCTTTCCAGTTCAGGTACCCACAATCAACACCAGGCAACGAAATACACTCCTGGAAATGGAAAAAAGAACACATTGACACCGGTGTGTCAGACCAACCATACTTGCTCCGGACACTGCGAGAGGGCTGTACAAGCAATGATCACACGCACGGCACAGCGGACACACCAGGAACCGCGGTGTTGGCCGTCGAATGGCGCTAGCTGCGCAGCATTTGTGCACCGCCGCCGTCAGTGTCAGCCAGTTTGCCGTGGCATACGGAGCTCCATCGCAGTCTTTAACACTGGTAGCATGCCGCGACAGCGTGGACGTGAACCGTATGTGCAGTTGACGGACTTTGAGCGAGGGCGTATAGTGGGCATGCGGGAGGCCGGGTGGACGTACCGCCGAATTGCTCAACACGTGGGGTGTGAGGTCTCCACAGTACATCGATGTTGTCGCCAGTGGTCGGCGGAAGGTGCACGTGCCCGTCGACCTGGGACCGGACCGCAGCGACGCACGGATGCACGCCAAGACCGTAGGATCCTACGCAGTGCCGTAGGAGACCGCACCGCCACTTCCCAGCAAATTAGGGACACTGTTGCTCCTGGGGTATCGACGAGGACCATTCGCAACCGTCTCCATGAAGCTGGGCTACGGTCCCGCACACAGTTAGGCCGTCTTCCGCTCACGCCCCAACATCGTGCAGCCCGCCTCCAGTGGTGTCGCGACAGGCGTGAATGGAGGGACGAATGGAGACGTGTCGTCTTCAGCGATGAGAGTCGCTTCTGCCTTGGTGCCAATGATGGTCGTATGCGTGTTTGGCGCCGTGCAGGTGAGCGCCACAATCAGGACTGCATACGACCGAGGCACACAGGGCCAACACCCGGCATCATGGTGTGGGGAGCGATCTCCTACACTGGCCGTACACCACTGGTGATCGTCGAGGGGACACTGAATAGTGCACGGTACATCCAAACCGTCATCGAACCCATCGTTCTACCATTCCTAGACCGGCAAGGGAACTTGCTGTTCCAATAGGACAATGCACGTCCGCATGTATCCCGTGCCACCCAACGTGCTCTAGAAGGTGTAAGTCAACTACCCTGGCCAGCAAGATCTCCGGATCTGTCCCCCCATTGAGCATGTTTGGGACTGGATGAAGCGTCGTCTCACGCGGTCTGCACGTCCAGCACGAACGCTGGTCCAACTGAGGCGCCAGGTGGAAATGGCATGGCAAGCCGTTCCACAGGACTACATCCAGAATCTCTACGATCGTCTCCATGGGAGAATAGCAGCCTGCATTGCTGCGAAAGGTGGATATACACTGTACTAGTGCCGACATTGTGCATGCTCTGTTGCCTGTGTCTATGTGCCTGTGGTTCTATCAGTGTGATCATGTGATGTATCTGACCCCAGGAATGTGTCAATAAAGTTTCCCCTTCCTGGGACAATGAATTCACGGTGTTCTTATTTCAATTTCCAGGAGTGTACATATCAGTTCCCTTTATAGGTAACATATCCTATAAGGTACGTCGTTTATTAAAAAACCTAGGGTGTAAAGTTTCATACTCTACCACCAACAACCTCAAAAAGAATTTAGTTCATTCTCTGGATAAAGGTACGGATAAATCATGGCTGTCAGGTGTGTATAAGATCACGTGTGCTGAATGTCCTTCCTATTACATTGCCAGACAGGAAGGGCCCTGTCGTTTAGGTTTAAAGAGCATCTGCCGACAAAAAGCGGTGATGGAACACGAGGATCTACATTTGCTGAACATCTGGTCCAAAAGGAGCATGCTCCCAAGCCTCTAAAAGACGCAGTGCTTTTGCATAATGAAGCCAAGGGATGTAGGCTAGTCACCCTCGAAGAATTGCAAATTTTTAAACATCTTATTATTGATAGAGACAACTTACTTAATGATCAGTTGCAACTAAAAAATAGAAGTTATTTCCAAGGATTTCAACCTTTACTCCAGTGGAGTTGACCCACAGTCCGCCTCGAATGGCCGATGCTGTTTCCCTATCTGCTTTGTCCATTTACTATAGTGCGATTGTACATGTGTGTCTTTGTATTTCGAAATATGCTTGTTAATGACACATAGTTGCTAAGGCGTTTTTATGTTAAAGACATTTTATGCTTAGCACGAATGGTTTCGACAAATTTTTTAGTTACTGTAGCGGGGCTTCGCCCTCTTACTATAGTATTTAAATGTAAAAAAAAAAAAATTATATCTTGGCTTTGTAATTTGTTCTCAGGTAAATTGTTTAATGTTGCCATACCAATAGATAGGTTTGTCCACTTGTAGGACACATCTTGTTTATATGTATATGTGCTGTAAATAATTTTGAGACAATTTGTCTCTCGCGCCTGCGCCTGCGCTTGAGCTCGCGCATGCGCTTGGCCGCGGCCGAGCCTCGCCGCGAAACTGCTCGCGATGCCTAGTTTTCCGCGCCGCTCATGTGTGGTCCTTATTTCTGGCCGGCGTAGCTCCGTCTACGTTCGCCTTAATGGTTTTAATCTTGACAGACATAATCTTATGATTATGCGCCTTTATTGTTTTAATTTTTAATCTGTGACATGGCCAGTGTTTGGCTCTCAAAATAATTTAATTTTTTGTAAGTATCACGATTTCTTTATTATTCAATCATAAGACTGACGATGCATTTCAGTGTGTAATATATGTCCGTATGTGGTTTACTTCATAGGTTTTGAAGAAGATTCCATTACTGGAATCGAAACCTAGGTAAACGAGTAAAAAAAAAAATTACCTTGCAACTGAAGGCTGAAAAAAATTGTTTATTTCAATGACTACTCCCTACCCGGAGGCGAAGTCCAGAACCGTATAAGTTCGCAACAGTACAGTGCCTAACTGTTCTACCTATAAAATCTCCTGAGAGCAAAGACAGCAAGTCCGTCTGTATCAACAAAAGCTGATACTGAGCAACCGTCAAACATGGGCGCTCAAATCGGAAGACCCTTTCTCTTCATCGCTGGTTTCCCACTAAAGCTCGGCTCTCCTCCCTCGTAACTGCAGAAGGCGAATCATATTCTCGAAACCAGGGAATATTCTCCCTCTCCACAGATTCTTCTGAACGTCGACCAACCGTATTTTAGTCTTTTGTCGTCCAGCGTGGAAAGTTTACGAGGAAATACCTATACCCGTACCCGTTAATTAGGAATTCATACAATGGTACGCTTCTCAGAGTAAAAATACTCGGAAATAACCCAGCCTGCGAGATTTCCAAGGTAACGCTTCCTCGTTCCTCTCTGTGGCGTCCAAGATTTTCTGAGTTTCCGAAGTATTATTCGGATATCCTTCCGGCTCCACTATAATATGGGCTGGCCGCCGCTGTATTGTGCTTCAGCGCTCGGGTACCCTGACCGTCCGTCTAGGGTTCCTTCCTGTGTCAATCTGGACCAACACATCTGTGCGGGCTTTCCACGCAGGGCCTGAGGTACACCTGCCGTTTCATTATCACTGGCGCTCCAGCCTCTACTAGTATAGGCAATCATTCATTATGTCGTTTTAATAATAAAGACAATACATCGCGTTTCTTGCAGTAGGCGTTAACAACTATTTACTGGGTGTATCTGACAATGTCAATCTTCTTTAAATATTAATATATACGATGTACAACCTATCAAATGATACCTAATTCCAATTGTAAATCACGCTAAAGTATGTAAATGAGTGCTTGTAAGGTGCGAAATTATAGCCACCTTTCAAAGTGGTTCGATAAGAACAAAATGGTTCAAATGGCTCTGAGCACTATGGGACTTGCATTCTGAGGTCATCAGTCCTCTAGAACTTAGAACTATTTAAACCCAACTAACCTAAGGACATCACACGCATCCATGCCCGAGGTAGGATTCGAACCTGCGACCGTAGCGATCGCGAGGTTCCACCTTTCAAAGTGGTTCGATACGAACAAATCGGTACAAATGGCTCTGAGCACTAAGGGACTTAACTTCTGAGGTCATCAGTCGCCTAGAACTTAGAACTACTTAAACGTAACTAACCTATCACACACATCCATGCCCGAGGCACGATTCGAACCTGCGACCGTAGCGATCGCGAGGTTCCAGACTGTAGCGCCTAGAATCGCTCGACCACCCCGGCCGGCGAATATTAATATTAATAATATTTGGAAGTACAGTAAACACCTAGTATATGCATGAAGCTACAAGTAGTTCCTCGTATTGCGTTCTGGCGCAATACAATGTCAACCCTAAGTACCCTCTCCCTCTCCTTCACCTCCCCTCTCCCCTCTGAGTCCTTCATCATGCCCAACTGCCCCCCCCCCCCCCCCCCCACCGCGCTGGAGCAGCTGTGATGTTGATTCGATCCTCAGAAAGAATAATTTGTTAAAATAGCGCAGCTGGACCATTTCAATATTGCCAGTCCATCTATGTGAGTGTGACGAGGGTCCAGTGCTGCAGTTAAACTATCATTAGCATAAATATACTTACAAGGTTTGGCTTCAATCCTCATCAGTTTATTTAGTTTATTTTTCTTAATATTCATCATTTTTCCACGAATGGAAGGGCTGTGGATGACGTACGTACACACACACACACACCCACACACACACACACACACACACACACACACACACATATATATATATATATATATATATATATATATATATATTCTTTCAGCACCGTTTGCAGATGAGCTATAGTTTGATAATCATTTAATGTATGTACGAAATATCTGTAAACTGATAAAATGTTTCTCGAAGGAGTAATGCTATAGTTATTGTCTAGCCAGCATCAGCTCTCTGAAAGTCTCAACACTCTGCAACATAATGCAGCTGTGTGCATTATTCTGTGTGGTGAAACTATCGTATGAGCCTTCAAATAATAATTCGCTTTCCTGTGCCAATATCACATTACTGACAGAGCTGTAATTCACCTGAGATACTTTTTTTAGTCATATAATTGTTCCAGTTTATTTAAGTCAATTCCTTCTTGAAGTTATCGTGATAAGACTTGGAATTCAAGGCATGTAAATACATGGTAGTAGGTTATTTTGTTTACTCATTTAGTGAAAGATGTCAAAGTTGCTTTATGCACAGTTTGTGTTAGAAACCATTTATACAATATAATTATAGATATTACATAAAGATACAGACATGTAGTTTTTGTCAATAAATATGTATTGAATACAATTAAACACATTACAGAGAGAAACATTCTCTAGAAGTAAACAGTCTATCTCTCTCTCTTAGTTAAACACATTACACAGAGAAACATTCTCTAGAAGTAAACAGTCTCTCTGTCTGTCTGTTTCTCTCTCTCTCTCTCTCTCTCTCTCTCTCTCTCTCTCTCTCTCTCTGTCACATTTGGGGTGAGTTACAACTAAAACGAACTGTCTTATTGTCGAAACCAGCAGCAGGAGAAAAACGTAACATATGCAATGTGTGGGTGTGAAATTAGGCATCATACGTATTTTATTTCGCAGTATTGTTTGCTGCATTCATACTGTTAATCCAAAGCAACCATATACTTCTACACACATAAAAAACACACACATCACTATGGTTTATGGGTTATACTATTCCATATACATTACACACATATTTTCATTTCATGTATTTACTTTGTCTCTCTCTCACTTCAATAATAGTGCGAGTACAGAAGGGTTTTACTTGCACCATCATAATTAACCCACTTATCGTCATGCCGAGGCAGACCGATTTTCATCCGGGCTACCGTATGAACCACATGTCCCTCAAGCTGAATATTAGGTTGATGCACCACCAGACGGGCGTGCCAGGCAATCATCAACCTTAAACTTAGTCCATGCGGTGGCATGTCGCACACTTTCAGCCCAGCTTAGAGTGAAACCGATCTCATGCGTTATGCAGACGTTTTGTTTTACAGCCCTACAAACTCCACAATCTGCGACCCATTCGCCTCATCTTTCATCAAACCGATAATCTTATTGTTGGCTAGTTTTATATCGCATGGGTCATCAGTTTTATATCCAGATGTGTGGCCGAGTATTGTCATGTATAAACGCGGCACCGGTATTACACGAACGTTTTCATGTGGGAGTTCTAGGTGGTTATATTTTGAACTATATTTGCGTAAGATACCGGTAGAGGTTGAACCTGAACTATCTCTTTTATGACCCTGTCTACTTCAACAAACAGCTGAACTGTAACCACTACCTACTGCTTTGTGTACTCTACTTTTCTTCGTGTTGTGCGTTGCCCGTTGGTTTTCAGAGTGCCAGCACTTTTTCATTGTATAATGCGCATGCACACACGTTTCGTCCGTGAATACCAGTGGTTTCGTTGGACCCTTTTCATTGTTTCTGATTGCTCTCAAGTATTCCGCACACTTCGCAATAATGTCGGAACGTTCTGTTAGGATGATTCTCTCGTTTTTACATTTTTGAAAACTAAATTCTATCTCTTTCAACATTTAAAGAAATGTTTCTCTTCCTCCCCCCCCCTCCCCCCCCCCCCCCTGAAAATTTATCTCAGTTTTGAGAATATTAGTAGCTTTCAAAACGTTAAGATGTACTTTTCTGCTCATAATACTCCGAAAAATTTTCTTCGAATACGTGCTTTATCGAAGTGTGTGTTTGTGTGTGTATCTGTGTGAATTCGTAAGGGACCAAACTGCTGAGGTCATCAGTCCCTAGACTTACATACTACTTAATCTAACTTAAACTAACTTATGTTACCAACAACACACGCACACCAAGGGCCAAGCGAGGACTCGAATTTCTGGCGGGAGGGACCGCTAAATCCATGACTGGCGCCTCAAACTACTCCGCCACTCGGCGCGACGTTTTCCAAGTGATCTATAGGGTTGAAAAGTGATGTTTCCTGTTGATTATAGATTAAATGGGGAGAGAGAAAACACGATAAGAAGATGTAGTCAAGATATACTATCTAAATAACAAACCCAAGAAATATCGCCAAAAGCAGAAATCTAGTATCGAACACATGACTGAATTGCATTTTCCTTCATCAAGTTTGGCAAGTTAAGTCAAGTCAAAGAGCAGATGTGAAGACCAATAAAAAATTAAATGTGAAAGTCGCTGAACGAAGAAAGACAAATGTTTCAAGTGCTGTTGTTGCGGTCTTCGGTCTGAATACTGGTTAGACGCGGCTCTCCGTGCCAATGCGGCTCTTCACGCTACACCGTCATGTGCAAGCCTCTTCATGTCCGAATAAATATTGACTATTCTTCATAAGAACAATCTTGATGTAAACATTACGCTGCGTACATTTCCACGTTAGCTATTACCTCATTGGCTTTTGTTTCCAGCAAGTAATAAAACTTAAAATGCCATTTAAATTTTAAAATGGACATATTAATATACAGTAACATTCCGGTAATACGATTCTTAGGGGACCAGGTGGAAACTATATTTTAGCTTAGAAAAATAGCCCCAAAAAAACTTGCGTAATCACAGTATAATTTAACTCTAAGAGCAATGTGTGATTTAAAGAGAGAATTGCACAGATTTTGCTGTATAATGAAATACTGAAGCCACTTAATCACACCCGCGTGGTAATCTCTGAAGTCCTTCCATCTCTGAATCTGAACAAGACATTTCATCAGTGGAACTACCATCAACACTGACGAGTAGCTAATCAACAACACAATCTTCGAAATCATCCGTGCCACGTTTTGTCTTCTTTTATTGCTGTTGTTCTGCATCCCACCAGCTTTCGGCAGCGACGTGCAACAGAGTATCATGCATTAATTTAAGCACGTCTGGTGGCTGAAATGTCGAGTTATCCTTTAACTTAGCTCCACATAAGTTCTATGGGGTTGAAACTGCAGTGGTACGACGGTAAGCTAACGACAATGTGACTCTCAGACTGCGCCGTTTTATCAATAATATACTGGTCTACAACACAAACTTCAATCTGTTACAGTAACAGTAATTCAAGTTTAATCGCTGTAGGTTCAACAAGAGCTTCCTTTCCCATCAGCCGATTTACAAGTCTTCTTTCCTCCAATATTTTTAAGGACTTCGCTTAACGGTAACACTATATGAAGCATTGTCCATAATTATAACACTGTTGGACTCTAATTTGGGTTAGAATATCTGTGAACCATTTTAAGAATACTTCTCCATTTATGCCCTCATGATACTCTCCAGTCTTTTTTAATTCAATAATCAATTCAGCACCTTCCAAAAACCACAGTTGCTCCCTACAAGCGCTGTAATTAGAATTTTTTCTTTTACCGTCGGATTTTTTAAACCCCTGTAATAGACCTGCAACAAAAACGTATCTGTTGTCAGTCACTGTTTTGTAAGTCTATGCTTTTTTTTCTCACATGTCCTGCTGTAACGCATATTTCGTCAAGGCAACAAACTTTCCGTTTCTCACGTCTGAACTGTTGAATCTGCCACAAAGCAATATCCCCTCTATTTGTAATTACGCTGTTTTGTTACCTGCTTTCGAACTGAAAACCAATATTTCTTATATTTTTTATCAGTTTATAAAATCTCGTTCTTTTAAAAGAAAGTAACTCATGCTCATTACTTACCGTCTGAAGAACCTTGTTTCTTGTAGGCGCTTCGTCCCTTAAAAAAAATGCGTGCACCACCTTTGACCGCACAGCATTTTTCACTAAATCATTAATTTTTCTTAAAACACATGACTGACGTTTTCTTGTCTTTCCTGGAGTTAGCTTACATGTATTGCATCTTTCTTTACGCGCACAGTTTACACTTGTCACAGAAGCACCGGTGTGGCCGTGCGGTTAAAGGCGCTTCAGTCTGGAACCGCGTGACCGCTACGGTCGCAGGTTCGAATCCTGCCTCGGGCATGATGTGTGTGATGTCCTTAGGTTAGTTAGGTTTAATTAGTTCTAAGTTCTAGGCGACTGATGACCTCAGAAGTTAAGTCGCATAGTGCTCAGAGCCATTTTGAACTCGAAACGTCCTTGCTGCGAGTTCCTTTACCGTTTCCTTACGAACACTTCTCAAAAGCATTGAGAACTATCAGTTTCTCGTCGCTTTTTAACGGTGTTTCTCGTCTATGTTTCACAAAACAACACGACACGGTTTCCGCTATTTTCACCGTATACATGGGAGACACGAACGAGTGAGAAGCGCCACAAAGACTGCCAGCTTGATTGTTGAGGAGCATTTGGGGTAGGGGGCACTTCCACCCTTTTTCTTCAGTACTCGCAATAGGAGAGGTTCTTTGCACCCTCCTGCCCTCCAGATGTTTCTTCAGAATGACTTATATAACTGAACGCTACTGTACAGGAATGTCACCAATTACAAACTGAGGAGTGGTGAGCTGTGCTTTGTCACTTACAAAAGTTGATTTTCCTCCGCAGTTCAAGTGTACAACGCAGGATGTCTTTTCGATAAACATTAAAAAAAATTAACTAAGAGTGGCATCACATCCACAACCTTGCGTATACAAGTCAATTACTATACCCACAACGCTACCACAAATATGTAGATTTGGTGATTATTTATAATGATACTATCATGTTCCCCAAATTTACTGAAAAGAAGATGAAAACTTAAGCGTTTCGGAATTTCACGTTCAAAGGAGAGATTGAAAGAGCATTTACAAAACAAGCCGACATGCATCGATCAGAACTACCCATAACGTCGTTACTAAAAAGCGACTGTATACAGACATTTGAAATAAGAAATACATGACGTAAGCATTTAGCATACTGATCAACGAAAACACTTATGTCTGTCAGTGCCTTAGCCAACGGCCTTGCCGCAATGGTAACGCCGGTTCCCGTCAGGTCACCGAAGTTAAGCGCTGTCGGACTGGGCTAGCACTTAAATGGGTGACCATGTCTGCCGAACGCTGTTGGCAAGCGGGGTGCACTCAGCCCTTGAGAGGCAAACTGAGGAGCTACTTGCTTGATGAGTAGCGGCTCCGGTCTCGTAAACTGACATACGGCCGGGAGAGCGGTGAGCTGACCATGTGCCCCTCCATATCCGCATCCAGTGACGTCTGAGGGCTGAGCATGACACGGCGGCCGGTTGGCACCTTTGGGCCTTCATGACCTGTTCGGGAGGAGTTTGTTAATGCCTTAGAACGTCTTGAAGTTTCATTTGCGGTAGTATACATAATTAGGATCTACGTACTTCCAATGGCGTAACAACAACCGTGAACGTGTGCCACGACTGCTAACCAATCGCCGCACATGTGTTTGTTTATATTAAGATCGTTCTTGTGATGAACAGAGTTGGCTGCAACCTACATCATCAATCTGAAACTGCTCTCTTAGTCAAATTGTGTCACAAACTTATTTTCTTCCGTATTCCGTTCAGTACCTCCTCATTAATTACTCGGTGTACCCATCTAATCTTCAGCATTCGTCAGTAGGATCACACTTCAAAGGCTTCCTCTGTTCTCTTCTTGTCTGAACTGTTATCTTCCGCACTTCCACACAAGGTGGATCAGTGACTTGTCCTGGGTACCGGGTTCGAGACCAGCCACTGTTTCAATTTGCTGACACGGCAGCTTACCGCTTTCGTTCAGGAGACTGAACACCCTCTGTAATATAAGAACTGAGTGAAATATTCATCGATAGAATAAAAGAGGTTTCATGCGACACCCGCACGGAAATGCCGACGAAGGATGGCGAACAAATAAATAGAGAAGAACGAGGGCGGAAAAAATGGTAAAGTGCCAGAGAACAAATTCGAAGACCTTAGGTGCGACCACTGATCAGTCGTAGGAGTTTTATCTTATACATACCACTCTTTCATCTCTGGCAATGTTTGTTGACGTGGAAAATGGCGAGTTTCACCGTGATTTGGAACACACTTAAACTGTAGTTTCCTCTGTAACTGGGTGGATGAGGCAGTTCAGAGGTCAAGAGTACGCAACTGCATACCAACTCCAACAGAATCACGCATGGTACAGCCCTGTGATGTCCAAAATATTCTTCAGATTGATGACGATTTACTTGTTTTTTACAAGGTTGCGGCAGGGTGGGGTCGGTCGTCTGCGTTTTTTGTTATCACTGTCGTCCAGTCCACCTACCTCGATAGGATTCTTGCCGATGTCCCTTCACTCTGTGGTAGCAGATATGTGCTAGGCAGCGTAAAGCGGAATTGATGAAACCACTACCTAGTACCTACCACACAGAGGCTGCGTAACCCTAGTTGAAAGTCAGTCCATGAAAGTTCATGATTAAAAAATCGGATGTTCGGGATCTTCAATGTACTTGCAAAAAAGCATTTAAAATTAGATTAACTCTGCTTTTTATTCATATTGAAACACATAAAATAGCCATCAAGTCCGTATTTAATATGGTAAAACGTTATCATTCAAAATTCACTGTCTCTATAACAAACATTCACTCGAAAAGCAGCCAGAATTGTAGTAAGTCCGACCCGACTAATTTTCACGTTCTACCAGTCACAGACGCACAATTATTGGCGAGTTAAACATTCGGTCGCTTCAGTGGTCTTCTTCGTAAGAGGTGTTCGCCAAAATATTCCGTATAGAGCACGAAACACGACACACAGAGTTGTTTCTACGACCAGAAAGTTCACATGCTCATATCTCTCAAACTAATTCAGAAACACCAAACTTTCATTAAATTGTCCGTAACTCCAGCCGCTTCAGTAACGAATGCTCGATCCGAAATTAGCCCACTGTTTCCTCATCGTACAGAGTATTTTTAAGGAACGATCTGACATCGTGTTATCCGTAGAGCGGCTAGCAAGCGACTCTTCTCGAGGTATTTTCCTATCTGCCCACTTCTCTTTCCCGCGGGAAAAGCTTAATTCTCATTGGCTGTTGATCTAAACGACCAATCAGAGCTTTCCTTCCAGATCATTCTCGCAGCAAATCTTGCCTTATCCTATCACTAATTTCATAGTAATTAATGTCAGCAAAACTTCAAATTCTTGTATTTTGTTTAATTGAAATAAACGAAGTGCGAAATATTCTTCAAATTGATAAATAAAGTTATTCCGCCTCTAACTTCCATTCTGGCTATTTTTATACAAAAGCAAGCACACACCGACATACACCTACGTCACCTGCATCGTGGTTGCAGCATAGCTTTCCCGCGGCTCGTTTGTACATGGTTTTTCGTAAAATGAAATATTAAATTTTAACGTATGTCCCACATACACTCTCTCAATCATTCTCAAGCACTCACACGGCAAAATATAATCAAAAAATAATTTTGACCGATTTTTGTATTATGTAATGCACAGCGACCAAAGTTTTAAAAAGGAAATTCTAATTAATTGGTTTTTATGCACTGATAACTTTGGAATGGCTTCAGATGATAATGAATGTCAATCTGTTATTGTTCCTAACTTGGTTTTGAACAAACAGGCGTAGGTTTTAAGAGTTTTAGGTAATTCTCTTTATCTACAAAACTGTAATAAATAAAAATCTGAAATTTTGACAGCATCGTTCCAGTAATAGCAAAAGGCTGTGTAACAAATTTCAACAAAATCGAATAATAACTATTATGGATTATTTAGATTCGTAGAGGGTATGAATCTTCGTATCGACTGAATGTTACGCTATGCAGTTCTCACGGCAGGCAGCGTCAGCTGTGCTGTGAGCAAAGCGAAGAACACCAGTCACCGCACTAGACGGCTGCGTGCCTTACTGCAACGAATGTCATCTCGTAGTAACTTGCTCCGTTACAAGGCTACACTCCAGACAAATATCTTGAGAAAGGCTTTCTAACACTTAAAATTTACATTCGAAGTTAATAAATTTCTCTTCTTCACAAATGCTTTCCTTGCTGCTGCATTTTATATACTCTCTTCTTCGGCCATCAGTTGTTTTACTAGCCGAACAGCAAAGCTCATCTACTAGTTGTAGTACCTCATTTCCTAATCTAATTCCTTCAATATTATCTTGTTTAATTCGACTTCATTCCATTAATTTTGTCTTGCTTTTATTGATGTTTATATTATATCCTCCTTTCCCCGTGGCGTTCAACCGTTTTTCTAAGTCTTTTGCTGGCTCTGACAGAAATTCAATGTCATTTGCTAATATCACTGTTTTTATTTCCTCTTCATGAACTTCAATTCCATTTCCAAATTTACCAGTACTTTCCTTTACCTGTTTTTCAGTGTACAGTTGAATAACTTCGGGGATAGGCTGCAACCGTGTCTCACTCCCTTCTCAAACAAAGCTTCCCTTTCACGCCCTTCTGCTCTAAGTGAGGTTGGTTTCCGTTGAGATTGTAAACAATCTTTCACTCCCTGTATTATACGCCTCCTGCCTTCAAAACTTCCAAGAGAATCTTCCAGTCAACATTATTAAAAGCTTTCTGTAAGTCTACAAATGCTATAAACCAAGTTTTGCCTTCCCTTAACCACTCTTCTAAGGGTAGAGTTAGGGTAAGCATTGCCTCACGTGTTCTTGCGTTTCTCCGGAAGCCAAACTGATATTCCCCAAGATCGGTTATTTTCCATTCTTCCGTAAATAATTCGCATCACTAATTTGCAAACACGATTTATTAAACTGATAGTTCCATTCTACTCACACATGTCAGCACCTGCTTTCTTAGGATTTGTTATTATACTCTTTTTAAGTGTGGAAGTATTCCCTTGTCTCTGACATCTTGCATACCAGGTGGAATAGTTTTGTCATGGCTTGCTCTCCCAGGGATATCGTAGTTCAGAGTCGTCGAGTCAGTGACGTTCTTTCGACTTAGGTCTTTCACTGCTCTGTCAAATTCTTCTTGCACAATCAAATTTCCCAGCTCATCTTCATCTACTTCCTCTTTACTCTCTAAAATATTGACTTCAAGTTCATTTCTCTTGCTTAGCCTCTCTATAAATTCCTTCCACCTTTCAGCTTTCGCTTCTTTGCTTAGTACTAGTTTTCCATCTGAGCTCTTTATACAGCTGCTTCTTTTTTCTCTGTCTCTTTAATAAATTTTCCTATCGGCGGTATCTATCTTTCTGCAGCCTTGCATTTGTTACCTCATTTTTAAGCGTCTGTAATCCCTTTTGCCTGCATTTTTTATTTTCTCCATTCATCAGCTACTAGGACTTGTCTTTTTACATATTTCGTCCTTTGCTGCCTATTTCATCTCTCAAAGCTACTCATTCGTCTTCTGCTGTACTTCTTTCTTCTGTTTCATTCATTGCCTAATGTTCCGCTGAAACCTTCAATAATTTCTTTTTTCTTTTCTTTTCAACTTATCCACGTCTCATCTCCTTAATTTCCATTTTTTTTACAGTTTTTAAGTTTTAATCTGCAATTCACAAACAATAAAGTGTGGTCAGAAACCACATCTGCCGCTGGATATGTCTTACAATTTAGAATCTCTTATATAAACCTTCGAGTATCGCCCAGTCTCTTCCACATACGCAACCATCTTTCGTGATTTTTAAACCATGAGTTAGAGATGATTAAAATATGCTTTGTGCAAAGTTCTATAAGGTGGCTTCATCTCTCATTCCTATTTCAATCCAAATCATCCTGTTATCTGTCGTTCTCTTCCTTTTCCTAGTATCGAATCCCAGTCCATCATGATAGTCAAATGTTCTTCTCTCTTAACTATCCAGATATCTTCTTTTGTCTCATCATACATTCTTTTAATCCCTTCATTATCTGCAGTGTTAGATGACATATAAACTTGTACTACTCAGATACGTGTTGGCTTTGTGTCTGTCTTGGCATTCACTATGTTGTTCGAGAAGTCCTGTTCATCCTGCCACCGTCCATCACTATTCTGCTATATCTAACTTCAATTTATCCATTTCCCTTTTTAAATTTTCTAACCTTCCTGCCCGATTCACGGATCTAATATTTTACGTTCCGAGCCGTAGATTGCCAATTCTGTTTTTCCTCCTTACTGAATCCTTCAGCATAGCCCCAAATGCAGATCCTAATGAGAAACTATTTTACCTCTGGAATATTTTACCCAAGAGGATGTCATCATCATTTAAATGTACATCAGAGCTCCATGTCCCCTGAAAAGGTAACTGTTGTAGTTTCGCCTTGCTTTCAGTCGTTTGCAGTACCAGCACAGTAGGGTCACGTTGGCTGATGTCAATCAACCAGACTGTTGACCCTGCAGCTACTGAAGAGGCTGTTGCCTCTCTTCAGGAACCACACGTTTATCTATCTCTCCACAGACACCTCTCCGTTTTGGTTACACCTTCGGTACGGCTCAAGCCACGCCACCTCCCCCCCCCCCCCCCCCCCCCCGCACCACCTTCCCTCGGCAAGGTTCATGGCTCATGGAGGAGATACGTTAAGTATGGCTCTGAGCACTATGCGACTTAACATCTATGGTCATCCGTACCCTAGAACTTAGAACTACTTAAACCTAACTAATCTAAGGACATCACACAACACCCAGTCATCACGAGGCAGAGAAAATCCCTTACCCCGCCGGGAATCGAACCCGGGAACATACGTTGAGTAGGTGATAATAAAGACAGCGATGTGCCGATGATGAGTATCCTTTACGATCTTGGCTTACTTCTCAGTGAAATAGAAGGAAGTATCTTGATTGTCAAAGAAGACTGTCACAGCTTTCTAGACAGCTTCATTATACGGATATCTTTGCCCACGTAGAAATACTTTCAAGTTGCAAACCGAAAAGTGGTTTCTATGTGGCAACCTCTAACATGTATTACTTGTTGAAAACTTCAATGGCACATAGAAAACACACAATAATTGATAAACTTTTACAGTATTTCTCTGTAACAAGCTGGAAGATAAACGTTTAAATTATTGGCTTACGTGCAAGACTCCGAGTTCTTAGAACAAAGTATTAAAATGGTTCTTATTTACTGTCTGCTAATCTGTTTCCTTTAAGATTACTAGAGTTTGAATGAGTCGGATGACTGTTCTTACAGTTACCTTCGTTTTACCAAAAATAAACAGAAAATCAGCCGCCAGTTCTGAACCAGCTCTTTAACGTGTTTCACTATTCGATGACAAATGTTCTTCATTACTAATATAACACACACACAAAACGCACATAATAACTCTGCTTGCATCTGGTTGGTTAATAACTACATGCACTGATAAACATTCTGTATCTTCTTTTGATAATACGACCAGTGCATAACTCTCATCTTACACATTAATAGTACATAGCAGAACATGCATACAGAGTAATGAATTTATCATTCTCTTTAATAAATTGTACCCCGCGCGGGACTAGCCGAGCGGTCTAGGGCGCTGCAGTCATGGACTGTGCGGCTGGTCCCGAGGTTCGAGTCCTCCCTCGGGCATGGGTGTGTGTGTTTGTCTTTAGAATAATTTAAGTAGTGTGTAAGCTTATGCCGTCGGCATGTTCAACGTGCTGCTCAACGCTCAGGAACGATGCGACTTGTGCATACGGTACGTGGGCTCCAACGTGGTATACGCGATTGCAACGCACTCCAGCGGCAGTTGAGGGATGTTTCTAGTTCGTAAATCACACTGTTTACTCAACGGGCGCGCGTAAAGTTCCCACGTTAGCTCTATTAATACGCACATTTCCTCCATCGTCGACGAAAAGGAAAGTACCAGGTCCAATCAATGAGGACACAGGCTCATAAAAGTTCCATTGCAAACAGTGCGTTACAAATTTGGAATACTTCTTCGCATAAGATAAACTTTATTTTATCATTCCCACATTTTAGTGAAACTCCAAGGTCAGTCTTACTTGATCACTGTTCCTACCCAGTAGCAGAACCTTTGCAACATGTGAATTACGAAGCGTAAAAGAAAAAGGAGCAAAATATCTTTACACAAGTAGCGCTAACTGTCCTGTAGATTAAGCCAATCGAACAGTCACCCCTCAAAAAAAGGTGAACTTATATTTACATAACATCAAATATTATAGTATATACTTACATTACACTAATAATAAAGTATCAGAACCTAAGAAAACGCGAATGTTAGGAAAAGAATTTGCAAGTGTCAAGACGCGAACTACCGCCCTGTAAAACAACGCAATGGAGGGCACTGACGCTACTCTTTACGCTAAACCAACGTCACACACTTTCCTGTCTAATCATTTTATCTTGCACCGTGCTAAAAACCTTAATCGTAGATATGTTACTAATTGAAATTTAATTATAACAAATTGTACCAAGAACAATGCGTTTTGGGTGGATCTTCAGTGTGTCGCTGCCTTCAAATAGCCTACTCTCATAATAGTCAAGTTACAATAATTCTTTTGCCACGAATATGATGTTTCTCATTATTTTATTGCAACGAATCACACAGTTAACAACGGGTTTTGCAGTGATTCTCAATTTGCTGGTGCTCAGAATCGGCATACATACATATAGGCTTGAAATAAATGGAGGATGCTAAGTTCACCCAACCTGGATATGATGTGACGTCATTATGACGTATATACGCTTTATTCGATTAACACACCTATCGACTTTTACGAACGTTCGAGATACTAAACTGTCGTCTGCTAGTGGTTTGTTTTGAAATGTGCGATTCTGAAAACAGCTCAGTGTGGCAGCGTATATGTATTTCGCCAAAATAAAAGTAAAAGAGCTGGATATTAGTAGAAATATTCCTGGCCGTGGCCTTGAAAACACCACGGACAACACGTTTCGTAAAAAAGTGAAGTCTTCTTATGTCCCGACCCGATTAGATTGTGTGATTGTTGTATTGTATACTTACGCCGAAAATAATATTTATTTACTGTCAACATTTTAGTATGGTTTCATACAATTGGCCTTGTCAGTACATATTAGATTGTAGCAGCATACTCTTGCTGACTTTTTTTCTTAATTTATATAGCTGAAAGAGAACTCGTGCACGTTTGTTAGCTAAGTAATTTATATGTCCATCCCAAGATAGTCTTTATCAACCATAATTCCAAGTAATTTTACACTCGGACCGCAGAGACCGGTACCTTAGTGTCCAGTAATGACTGGTGTTTAGAATGATTGAATTTCGAACTTAAAAAGAAAAATATGAGGCATTGTTGAAGAAAAATCGTCGACCGGAGATGAAATACGAGGGGAAGTGGATTTCTCAATGTAATCTCAACCAAAGGTTAGTGTCTAGTACTGATTGACGTATGAAATACACTCCTGGAAATTGAAATAAGAACACCGTGAATTCATTGTCCCAGGAAGGGGAAACTTTATTGACACATTCCTGGGGTCAGATACATCACATGAGCACACTGACAGAACCACAGGCACATAGACACAGGCAACAGAGCATGCACAATGTCGGCACTAGTACAGTGTATATCCACCTTTCGCAGCAATGCAGGCTGCTATTCTCCCATGGAGACGATCGTAGAGATGCTGGATGTAGTCCTGTGGAACGGCTTGCCATGCCATTTCCACCTGGCGCCTCAGTTGGACCAGCGTTCGTGCTGGACGTGCAGACCGCGTGAGGCGACGCTTCATCCAGTCCCAAACATGCTCAATGGGGGACAGATGCGGAGATCTTGCTGGCCAGGGTAGTTGACTTACACCTTCTAGAGCACGTTGGGTGGCACGGGATACATGCGGACGTGCATTGTCCTGTTGGAACAGCAAGTTCCCTTGCCGGTCTAGGAATGGTAGAACGATGGGTTCGATGACGGTTTGGATGTACCGTGCACTATTCAGTGTCCCCTCGACGATCACCAGTGGTGTACGGCCAGTGTAGGAGATCGCTCCCCACACCATGATGCCGGGTGTTGGCCCTGTGTGCCTCGGTCGTATGCAGTCCTGACTGTGGCGCTCACCTGCACGGCGCCAAACACGCATACGACCATCATTGGTACCAAGGCAGAAGCGACTCTCATCGCTGAAGACGACACGTCTCCATTCGTCCCTCCATTCACGCCTGTCGCGACACCACTGGAGGCGGGCTGCACGATGTTGGGGCGTGAGCGGAAGACGGCCTAACGGTGTGCGGGACCGTAGCCCAGCTTCATGGAGACGGTTGCGAATGGTCCTCGCCGATACCCCAGGAGCAACAGTGTCCCTAATTTGCTGGGAAGTGGCGGTGCGGTCCCCTACGGCACTGCGTAGGATCCTACGGTCTTGGCGTGCATCCGTGCGTCGCTGCGGTCCGGTCCCAGGTCGACGGGCACGTGCACCTTCCGCCGACCGCTGGCGACAACATCGATGTACTGTGGAGACCTCATGCCCCACGTGTTGAGCAATTCGGCGGTACGTCCACCCGGCCTCCCGCATGCCCACTATACGCCCTCGCTCAAAGTCCGTCAACTGCACATACGGTTCACGTCCACGCTGTCGCGGCATGCTACCAGTGTTAAAGACTGCGATGGAGCTCCGTATGCCACGGCAAACTGGCTGACACTGACGGCGGCGGTGCACAAATGCTGCGCAGCTAACGCCATTCGACGGCCAACACCGCGGTTCCTGGTGTGTCCGCTGTGCCGTGCGTGTGATCATTGCTTGTACAGCCCTCTCGCAGTGTCCGGAGCAAGTATGGTGGGTCTGACACACCGGTGTCAATGTGTTCTTTTTTCCATTTCCAGGAGTGTAATTGAATGCAGTGTCAAAGCATTCCACGGTTGTATGATAAACCAGACGTACTGTTTATTATGTCATGTATACAACCACAATAGTTTTAGCATGTACCTGGCCATATCAATGTGGTTTATGTCAGCAGTATAATTTGCTAAGACAAGATTATGCAAAATACGAATTGAATCACAACATGAGCGGATACCTTAAACTATGCAGAAGTCTCGTTACTTTTGCTGGATGCAGCTTGCAGAAGATGGCAACAGTAAATAAAGGTCTCTTACTCGGAGAACCAATTTGTTAGGTCATCATATACTCAGTTCAGCTTTAGAGTCTACTGTTCACAAACGAATGACGCAGAGCACAGCGCTACCCTGTCACAACCTCTCGAAAGTTCACAAAAGTCGAATAGTTGATATACGGTTTCTATCGTTTTCGATGTAGCGTGTATACGTCATAATGACGTCACATCGTATCCAAGTCCGGTGAACTTAGCATCCTCCGAAATAAATGCCAATATGGTGCCTCACAACTCTATAGTGAAGGAAGACGGCGTGCTTGTGACGTAGGTGGCGTTGTGCCATCTCATTGGTCAACGCTCATACGCACGCTCAGAATATCTGACATGGCAGATATTGCCCTGCAAGTTCGGAAAGACTCCTGAGCGTGCTATTCCACGCTATGACGTCAGAAACTCGGCACGCTCAACGCTCAACGTTCGGATGCACGGTCCGTGTGCCGACGGCTTTAGGGACTGTTGACCTTAGCAGTTAAGTCCCATAAGATTTCAAACACATTTGAACATTTTTGAAAATATTGTATACACTGCACGTTCTTGCATCCTTTCAAGCAAAACGATAGTTTAACGACACTACGACTTAATTAAGATCAAGTTAACCAAGGTTTTACAGCTGCATTAACAATTCAACCTGTAGCATATGTGTAACAAGTTGAATTTATACTGAAGCTGTACGTCCCATAACTGCGAGAGGCTAACTATTACTGTATAAAGAATTACATGCATGCAAAGTGCTGATAACGTGAATTTATTCGAACAGTTACTGAAACGCAAAAGAGGTCAGCTTTTATTATATACTTTATTGATGTTCAACACTTTTCTAATATGTTTTAAAGCTTAAACTTTAAGCTTGAACTTAAATACTGAAGCATTCTAAGGTACTCATGTCTTCCTGTTGATCTGCTGGATGTGAGACACAGAACACTAAAATATTAGAAGTGCAAGGCCCTTGTTCCGAAACAGAAACAGAGACTGACAGTTGCGTTCCGAATGGCCTGGAAATGAACTTCGAATTCAGGAAAATATGGTGCGATAATCTGTGTTCTTGCTTTGCGAAATACGACTATTAGATGATGATTTCTACTTCACGAATGGGTCTGGTAGCCCGGAAGTAAAGTGTATTTATTTGTAAAATCCAATATTGCAATTTCTACCATATGGCTGTTATCAAGTGCAAATTATGTTCCTGATTACGACCTTCTTGTGAGTATTCGGCATAATTTTTGCTCTTGTCCATAACACTGGGTTGGATTTGATTCAATATTTGTTTTTGTGTCATGTGAAACAGAAGCTGATTCATCGCATGGTATTCTGTGAATTCATGTCTATTTGTTACTGCTTACGAATCTGTGTGAACTGCTCGATTTAAATGCGTTGTAAACATACTGATGGTATTTTACGTTGTTTTAGTTCCCATCCGTTTTTCGTATTCTCAAATTTGACTGAGGCCATCAAAATTTTCGTGACTGTGAAAAAACATTTGCATGATTACCGTAACCATTGCCGTACTTTTAGCATTTGCAAGGAAGAATGCTCTAGTCGCCAAGACTACAAAGCATACTCATTTACATCTGTATCCATACTCTGCAAGTCACTGTGAAATGCATGGCACTCAGTGGCAAAAAGCGACATCAAAGCAGAATTACGAACTCATTTCGTGAAGACGAAGAAAAGTTGAAGACCGATACTTTCGAAGCAAGCTACCATACAGTTCTCCATTAAATGTGACAAAGTACGGAAACGGGTTGCAGACAAAAATAAAATAAAACCAATGTACTTAGTATGCATTTAAATCGAGCAGTTCACGGACAGACTCGTAAGCAGTAACAAATTCACAAATGTTCACAGAACACCATATGACGAAACTAGCTTCTTTTTCGTATGAAACAAAACCGAATATGGAATCATTTACCTTAGCCAATAACAGGCATGCGAGCAGAATTCAGTCAGAATACGAACAAAATATTTACAATGCAATTCAGAGAGTGCAAAACACACGAGAAGTCGTAATCAGAAGGGCAATGCGATGGAACCAGCATCTGTTAACTACGAAACGAAAACAAAAAGGGAATACTAAAAATCAGCAAATAAGAGAGCGAGCGGAAGGACTGCAGCGCTCCAAGTGGTCTGGCAGCGAACCAAGTTCATGTTACCGGAAGTCCCTACATGGGTTTCACTCGTGTGCTGTAAGGTCAAAGATGTGCTTCTGTGCTCTTCGGACCTGCGGTCGTCGTAATTGCTGGCAAGGTCCCGTTGGACCAGTATACGACAGCATGGCCCCTGATCACGATTCAAACTTTGTAATTTCCGAAAAAAAGTATTTTTCTCAAACTCACAACTCCAAAACTCAACTCAGTAACATGAAATGTTATAAACAGGATGGATTTCAGATGTGGAATGTAGGTAAAACACATTGTGTGCAGTGACAATGCATTCGTACGACAGCAGTATTTGGACTAGCGCTGTGCACTTTTATTTAAAGCTTTAAAACTTCACACACTCTTACTAAGCCAGTTCTCAATACTTTGCTAGTAGCGAAAGCCGGTAAAGCATTCACAAATTCTAATAAACACAATTAGTAAGTTCTTTACCAATCGGCACCATACAGTCCAAGAAAGCTTTCCAGCTCGCTGAACAATAAAGTCCACTGTCAATACGTTTCGTTCATCTTTTACTAGACAGATTCAAGTCAGAGTCCAGTCTGTAGCTCAGTTCTTCAAATCCACATCGCACCTACGTCCGACATTATACGATTCTTGACTCTTACCCTTCTTTTCTTGGCATAGAATCTTCACTGCTTCTAAATATTTCGTATACGCCATGTTCGATTATGACTTCGCCAATGCGTTCCGCATTACCCTCCTTCATCTTCACACGTCATAGTTAAAAACATTATCTTCCCACAATACATGAACCAATCACTCGTTAACGGACTTCCAGGACATACACCATCATTTCACTCTCCCTGCTCAATTCCGTTTTCGTGTTAGCATATTTACAGAGATATCAATTTTTATCCTGCTGGGCGTCGTACTCCATTTACAGAGAGCACAAAATTTACGTTAACATTATGTAGAAGTACAACAACGAAAGCAAACATTTAAAGATAAGATGACATACATTCACATGTACGTCCCATTTTAGGATTTCTTTGAGAAGAATACGTAAAACGTATATTGAATTTCTATGAGAAAAATACGTAAAACGCTTATGGAATCTACATCATAATCATAGATGATAAATAAGGCAAAGAACACTGCGCGAACCGATCTTACAGAGGAGAAAATCTCCGTCACAGCATCCTCTGTGCAGTTGCGCACAGAATTTCGACTTAATTGGTGAGCTCTTTTGTCTCCAGCGCGCAGTGGTTCATTTAGTTTCAGATCTACTACGTGGCAGAAATATGGACCTTCTCCTCTCATTTCTAAATTTTCCAAGAAAGTCGGTAATAGTGAGCTGTGCCCCGCCTTCAAAGACTCATACGATGCAATAGTGACAAGAGCACAACGGTTTTCATGAAACACGGCTTCTAATCGAGGGACTGTACGTTTCGAAATTCTTCCTGGGTCTTCTGAACACACTGCTTAGCCTCAGCCTGGTGAATGCGCTTAATCCCACTTTTTATTTTGAACAGGGCTTTTTCCGTTTCGAACTGCCTCTTGTAGCGTAAAAAATAGCTTTCTTGCTGAACAGAATGCATAATATAGAGGTGCAAGATTCAAATGAATGCTAGAAATTAAATCTCTCTTGATGAGAGCTGCTTCCTGAAAATTCTCTAAATGATGTAGAAGCAATTATTAAATACACTCCTGGAAATGGAAAAAAGAACACATTGACACCGGTGTGTCAGACCAACCATACTTGCTCCGGACACTGCGAGAGGGCTGTACAAGCAATGATCACACGCACGGCACAGCGGACACACCAGGAACCGCGGTGTTGGCCGTCGAATGGCGCTAGCTGCGCAGCATTTGTGCACCGCCGCCGTCAGTGTCAGCCAGTTTGCCGTGGCATACGGAGCTCCATCGCAGTCTTTAACACTGGTAGCATGCCACGACAGCGTGGACGTGAACCGTATGTGCAGTTGACGGACTTTGAGCGAGGGCGTATAGTGGGCATGCGGGAGGCCGGGTGGACGTACCGCCGAATTGATCGACACGTGGGGCGTGAGGTCTCCACAGTACATCGATGTTGTCGCCAGTGGTCGGCGGAAGGTGCACGTGCCCGTCGACCTGGGACCGGACCGCAGCGACGCACGAATGCACGCCAAGACCGTAGGATCCTACGCAGTGCCGTAGGGGACCGCACCGCCACTTCCCAGCAAATTAGGGACACTGTTGCTCCTGGGGTATCGGCGAGGACCATTCGCAACCGTCTCCATGAAGCTGGGCTACGGTCCCGCACACCGTTAGGCCGTCTTCCGCTCACGCCCCAACATCGTGCAGCCCGCCTCCAGTGGTGTCGCGACACGCGTGAATGGAGGGACGAATGGAGACGTGTCGTCTTCAGCGATGAGAGTCGCTTCTACCTCGGTGCCAATGATGGTCGTATGCGTGTTTGGCCCCGTGCAGGTGAGCGCCACAATCAGGACTGCATACGACCGAGGCACACAGGGCCAACACCCGGCATCATGGTGTGGGGAGCGATCTCCTACACTGGCCGTACACCACTGGTGATCGTCGAGGGGACACTGAATAGTGCACGGTACATCCAAACCGTCATCGAACCCATCGTTCTACCATTCCTAGACCGGCAAGGGTACTTGCTGTTCCAACAGGACAATGCACGTCCGCATGTATCCCGTGCCACCCAACGTGCTCTAGAAGGTGTAAGTCAACTACCCTGGCCAGCAAGATCTCCGGATCTGTCCCCCATTGAGCATGTTTGGGACTGGATGAAGCGTCGTCTCACGCGGTCTGCACGTCCAGCACGAACGCTGGTCCAACTCAGGCGCCAGGTGGAAATGGCATGGCAAGCCGTTCCACAGGACTACATCCAGCATCTCTACGATCGTCTCCATGGGAGAATAGCAGCCTGCATTGCTGCGAAAGGTGGATATACACTGTACTAGTGCCGACATTGTGCATGCTCTGTTGCCTGTGTCTATGTGCCTCTGGTTCTGTCAGTGTGATCATGTGATGTATCTGACCCCAGGAATGTGTCAATAAAGTTTCCCCTTCCTGAGACAATGAATTCACGGTGTTCTTATTTCAATTTCCAGGAGTGTATTTTTAAGCTGACTTACTCTGTTCACCTGCACAAAAGAATCTTTGAAAGAAATAAAGGTATCGAAATCGTATTGTAAGCTCTATGAGAAATAGCAACGTTTCGCTGAAGCAGAGATTAAAAATCTAGTAAAAGAAAGTGGCGTAGAACGTGCTATCAGTCTTTGCAGGCAGACGTTGCTACGATACCAGGGATTTATAATAAGTTTACCGTTCTTTGCGTTACATCTTAACAGCACTAACGTCAAGTGGTTTGACCACTTGATATATATCCTGTAAGACACAAAAAGACGCAAACGAAGGGATTATTCGAATGGGATGGAAATTGATAGTTGTGGTGTACATATCCCGAGCAGGTTGCAGGCCGCTGCCCTTAAGAAGCTAAACGTTCTCAATTGGGCAGATATCCGACGACCTTGCTGGCCAAGGTAGGATTTGCCAGGCAAGAAGGCAACCAGTAGAAACTCTCGCCGTGTGCGGGCAGCCATTATCTCGCCAGACCATCATTCTAACTGTCAGGCCGTATGGAAGGCGACAGTCTGGTTAGTATACCACCGCAGTCTGGGGCGTCTCCAGATACGTCGCCACTGGTCATCGGGGCACAATTGGATGCGGGACTCATCACTGAATACAATTCTACTCCAGTCGATGAGATTCCAGGCCGAAGACGAGTAAGGAGACACCCTGGACTGCGTGGGATGCCATTTCACAGCAGGATCTCTTTGGTTGTCAGCCGCAGCTATACGTCGACGATATTCAAGGCCGTTTCGTTACCTTTCATGCCAAGATATCCTGGGCTTACATTTCTCCAACATCATGCCCACCCGGACGCGGCGAGTTTCTGCTGCTTGTCTTTGAGCTTCCCAAACCCTATCTTGGTCAGAGAGGTCGCAGATCTCTCCCGAATTGAGAATGCCTGGAGCGTTGTGGGAAGAGCCCTCCAACCCACACGGGATTTTGAAGATCTAACGAGCCTGTTAGACAGAAACTGGCACAAAATCACTCAGGAAGACATCCAACAACTCTGTTAATCAATGACAAGCCGAATAACTGCTTGCATAAGGGCCAGAGGTGGACCAACACGCTATTGACTTACTTAATTTGTGAAGCTCTTGCTCTTGAATAAATCATCCAATTTTTTTGAAATTGAAATCCTCGGATTCGGATAATTCGTTCGTGGTGCGTCGTTTTTTGTTGGAATCCATCTCGGCTTGAAAGGTTTCCGTCATGTGTGACACAATAGTTAATTATTCGTCTTCTGAAACTTCATTAGCAAAAACAATTCCTCTGCAGACGGCAGTTGCTCTGCCACCTGTTTCCTTCAATTCCACCTGTTTCCTTCAATTCGAAGTTTTTATCTTCAATGTAGAAGGACTTGCATTTATAGTTTACTGTTTCTGTACATGACAGTCCTGTGTTTTCTTGTAATTACACTTGTAAACACAGTAACAAATGAAAGATTCATGATGTATTTTTTTTTTTTGCAGGTAAGGAACTTGAATACGGAGATGGCGACTGCAGTAGGGGAACAACTAAAGAACCCACAAGCTAAGTATGGCTCTCGGCTGGTTATTGAGAGCTAGAAATATGTTAGATTGTTTTTTCCTTCTTTCCTTTCTCTATTTTTCTACTCGTCCTCCAGCACTCGCCTTTCCCACTGTACATTCTACATCGGCTTCACAAGTGTGGCACCCTCTCAGTGATAGCATGTAGAACATAGCATGTTCTTTACTTCAAACATCCATTTAAGAAAACCATTTACATTAAAAATGGTTCAAATGGCTCTAAGCACTATGGGACTTAACATCTGAGGTCATCAGTCCCCTAGGCTTAGAATTACTTAAACCTAACTAACCTAAGGACATTACACACATCCATTCCCGAGGCAGGATTCGAACCTCCGACCGTAGCAGCTGTGTGGTTCCGGACTAAAGGGCCTAGAACCGCTCGGTCACAGCGGCCGGCCATTTACGTTACATCGAAAGGAAACTCAAGATTTTCTACCAGCGAGATGGCGCTGTTGTAAAGACACTAGTATCGCATGGAATCCTCGAAAGGAAATCCTCATCAATGTCGTTTACATTCGGAGATTGCTCCTGCTCGACTCCTGCGTGCATGGAAAATGGCTGAAATGGACTTAGATCTGCCAAACTCCTGTCATCGTTGGGTAGCATATAAAGGGTACAAATGTAAATATAAATAAAAAAGCTCCTGGATGACGATGGTTGTTTAAGTGGTATCTATGCATAATCCGTATGAACGAGGGTCATTTCTTAAGTCCTGCACACTGCGCATGCGCGACCGTCATGGTGACGTAATAAACCTGAAATTCATGTCAGCTGTCAGCTAGACTTTAGGAGCATCTTTCGTATACGTGTTTGCTGGTTCCCTTGGCTCTGTCCTGATATCCCTTTTAGACTTTTTCTGGAGGAAGGGAAATCTTTCTTTATGTTGTAATGTTCTTAGGTGATTTTTAATGGTTTTAGGTGCAAGATTTGTCCAAAAATGTTTTCAAAACATAATTTTTAAACTTGCCTTCATTTTATGGACTAGAATAACTAATTACGATATATTTTCTATTGTAATAAGTAGTAAAGTGATCATTCAATAACTATCATGCACAATAACGATAACAATAATCAATCATACAATGGAATATAGGGAACCAACCACATCTGTGTATTCTGGTGGTCACGAGTTGTTACGCACTGCTACATTCACTTGCTGATATTTTCATAGTGATGCCCAACAGTTGGCAATGCTTGCACGTGATGAAAAGTTTGAACATGCACAAATGTGAACCTCATGTTTCCATTGGACAAAAATACTTCTGTTACAGCTAAGACACAGTGAAGGTTAATGAACGCAGTTGTAGGCAGAGGGTTTGAAAGGGTTAATTCAGTTTTAAAGTGGAAGCTGAAGGTGACTCAGGTCAGGTTACACGTAGTGGGTAGCTTTACTACATTAAAACTGAGTCCATACGAGGAAAGAACCCAACTGAAATTTACAACGCTTTGAGAGAGGTGTGTGGAAATAGTATAGTGGATCGCAGCACAGTATCACGATGGTCTGTTCTCAGTGACAGAGTGAGGTGGCACAGTGGTCAGCACACTGGACTCGCATTCGGGAGGACAACGGTTCAATCCCGCGTCCGGCCATCCTGATTTAGGTTTTCCGTGAGTTCCCTAAATCGATCCAGGCAAATGCCGGGATGGTTCCTTTGAAAGGGCACGGCCGACTTCCTTCTCTGTCCTTCCCTGATCCGATGAGACCGATGACCTTGCTGTCTGGTCTCCTTCCCCAAACAACCCCAATCTGCTCTCAGTGATCCCGTGTAGGATACCAGATATTGTCCTTTACTTCAAACAGCCACTTAAGAAAACCATTTACAGACATCGTTTCCGTAAAGGTTGAGTTAGCACTTAGGACAACCCAAGAAATGGAAGGCCATCGACTGCAACAGACTGCGCCTCTCAGGTTACTGTTAATGGCATTTTGAGAAAGGATGGACGAAAAACGTGAGGAAATTGCATGTGATGCCAGAATGTCTGTCGCTTCAGAATAATAACTGAAAAGTAAAAGATGAAAAAAGCTGCTGCTAGATGGGTTGGTTCCGCATGATCTGAGTGAAGAGCAGTAAGCAAGTCGCAAAAGAATCGCAGAGGAATTGCTTCATCGTTATCGAACGGAGGGAGAACAGTTTCTGGAAAGGACTGTTACACTTGATGAAGCCTGCATACGACATTTGAAACCGTAACTGAAGTCTCAGTGGAAAAATTATGAATCTCCACGGCCGAAAAAATTCCGATGAAACTGATGATGATCTTTGCCCATGAAATGAATAGAGTCATAGCCACAAATATAGTGCCTTAGGGATGCCTGTAAGAGGGGAGTACTACAATCTGTTTCTGCAAAACGTTTTGCGTCTGAAAATTCGTCAAAGAAGGCCTGAAATGCTGGTGTTCTCATTTTGCACGATAATGCAAGACCACATATTGCCCTACCAGTGAGAGAAACACTCAAACAAATATGAGTGGGAAATACTTCCCCATCCCATTACTGATATGAGCCCACCAGACTTCGATTTGTTTCACAAACTGAAGGAAAAACTCCCTGAAAAACATTTTGATAGAACTGATGAAGTTTCCAGTGAGATGATCCGAGTAATCAGACAGAACAACAATGAAGGTGCCCTATCCGGAATACAGAATGTTGGGAAGCTGTCATAAGCAAGTATGGGTGTTACACTGAAGTCCTATAAATGTCTTTGTAAAATAAATTATTTTCTTCAGATCTGTCTGACAGTGTACAGAATTTTTGAAACGACCATCGTACTATAAAAGTGGATGTAACATTTAAGACGCGTGCAAAACTTCCACATCATGCATGACATTTTCATTTATTACTTCTTTACAGCTCACTCTGTTCCCAACCCATTTTGCAGACAGTATACATTTGTACCAATGGATGTAAATGCAAAATTATGTCAGTATAAAACACTTAGTTCAGGTAATATGACGTCGTAAACATTCATCAGCGTAAAACGAAACTGCAGGGCGAAATTAGCTAGATAAAGGTGAAATATGTGTACAGATATGTGTGAAATACATGTGACATGCATGTACACGGGCGATACCACAGGTAAAACGCTCTTCCTACCGCTATCGATGTCAGCCGAACTTGGTACACATATTAGTTACTATCTGGAAAGGAATACTGTAGGAGTAAGAACCAGCAATTCCTTTTGGGGTAGGGATGGTAATGTGGAAAGTGAAAGAGAGGAGGAAAGAAAATAGGAGAACATGGACAAAGAGAGAGGAGGATAGCAAATGGATATAGAGAGGGGCAGGAGGGGATGTACAGAGAGCAGGGGCTGGAGGAGGTGAACACAGAGAGGGGGAAGGAGGAAATGGAATAATAGAACACTGGAAGAAAGAAATACCTGGGCAACGCCGACTACTCAGCTGGTTTATTTAGTCTTTTATTTGTGACGGCGTTAATGTCTTCACAACATTTCTGTATTTATCTGCAGTATATTTAGCAAGGACGAATAGCAACGAAGACGATGATATACGTTACATGATTGCAACTCCGTAGTAGTTCATGCCTTATGTCTTTTCTGTTTTTCAATACAACGCCGTCTGATTGTCTTCTAACTCCATCTGCGTCTACATCTATGTCTACGCCCATACTCTGCAAACCACTGTGAAGTGCATGGCAGAGAGTGCTTACCATCTTACCACGTTTTAGGATTCCTCTCCGTTTCATTTGCTAAGGAACGCTAGAGGAGTGACTGCTTTGTTGCATCTGTACGTCTGTGCACTCTGTAGTTAATCACTACAGGGGAGCAGCTTTTTGAAACTTGGTTGGGAGGCTTTCATCACGTCTATTAGAAACGTCTGCCTGTTTTCCAACATTTACCTGGCGCTATTCCGTAAAACTTGAGACGCTCCGTGTTGACCTTCATTGTATGCGCTGCTTTGTATCAGCACCACGCGCTAGAACAATATTCTAGGTTGGTTAAGCAATTTTTTTGTGGAATGACTGCATTTTCCTTGTATCCTACCAGAAAGCGAAGTCTACCATCTCTTTTAACTAAGAATAAACCATGTCATTCTTCCATTACACATGGCTACAAATTTTACACCAAGGTATTTGCTTACGTTGACGGTTCCGATTTTCATTCGTTGATATGGCACTCATAAGACACTAGATTTTTGCGTTTTCTGAACTGCAAAATTCTACACCATTTATCGTTTAAAGCAAGTATCCAATCTCTGTACAATTTTATATCTTACCAATATATGTCTGGATATTAACAAACAGTACTTCGCTGCAGCTGACATGATCGTCTGAAAAAAGTCTGAGGCCACTATTAATGTTTTCTGACAGGTTATTGACAGGCAGCGTCAACAGCAAGGTTCCCAACATACTTCAACAGCAAAATAGCTGTCACCACACAAGAATTAATAAGAATATGACTGCTAAATGTTCAACATCCCAATGCACACGTGGCAGATTGAGGTAGCAGAATGACACATTTTGCTAATGTGTCACGTGGTGGACACTCTCTTGCTAATGTTCAATACAGCACCATTAAGTACGCGGCTCGTGGTCTATTGGCTAGTGTTGCTGCCTCTGGATAACGGGGTCTCGGGTTCGATTCCCGGCCGGGTTGCGGATCTTCTATGCCCGGGGACTGGGTGTCTGTGTTGTCTTCATCATTTCATCATCATCGTCATCCGTGACAGTGGCTAGATTGGACTTTGTAAACATTGAACTGTGTGAAAATTGGGACATTGTACGGGTGCTGATAATCGGGCAGTTGAGCGCCCCACAAACGAAAGACAAACCAAACATCTCAGCACCACTGACATTCCTACTCGCTTAAAATTGTTGTGTGAAACAGGCACTGTTGTTTAGTGAAGCGTAACTTATTTTAATGTATAGTGTATTGAAAAGTTCGAGTAAATTTTCTCTATGATCATTAGCTATTAACATAGGCTCTGGATAAAGACCTAACCTAACGTTTTTCCTGTTCACTATGACTATCTCTTCTATGACAACCTCTTCATCTCATAGTAGCACTTCTACCCAATGTCCTCAATTAATTGTTGGACATATTCCAATCTCGATCTTCCCCTACAATTTTAACCCTTTACAGCTGCCACTGTTACCATGAAAGTTATTTCGTGAAATCTTAACGTATGTCCTATCATCTTGTCCCTTCTTCTTCTACATGTTTTCCATATATTTCTATCCTCGCCGATTTCCTCTCTTATCAGTCGATCTCATTTTCATCATCCTTCTATCAAATGTTTCGATTCTCTTCTCTGCATACACGTATCTCAGCCTGCCCCCTACGATTGTTTCCTTTCACCATTTCCTGAATTACAGACTTTTACTACATTTTACTAACAGTGAACCACAGTCTCTTTATTCAGAGTTTCCTGTAATTTCGTTACATTGTTGTCATGTGCTTAAATTACGTCTTTCTTTCAACAAGGCTGATTTCATCCACCATTTTCTTGTGGGATGACTCAGTGGCATCCTCTGGACTGGAAAGGATTATTAATTTTACAATAACGGAAAATAAACAAAGACAATGGCGTCCCATAGCAGAACACTCACTACGATACAAAACTGTAATCGAACATCCGATTTTAGAACAAGTTCAGCACTTCAATCACCTAATCAGCGATATTACTTTAAACGAAGATAAGAATGTACATATTAAATTACAGAGATATCAGAATATAAGAGGCACTATAAGCAGAATATTAAAAACTCACGAAAAGACACATTACTGAAATTTTATAGGATGATTCTACTGAATGGCGGTGAATCATGGTTTATGAAGAAAGGTGGCTGTAATGAAATTTTTATGAGCAGTCAGAGGGTGCACTAAGATGCATAGGATTCTTAACGAAAACATTAAACAAGAACTAATATTTGCGTTAAATGTCAAAATAGAGGAATATAAATAAAACTATAAGGAACATCTGGAACGACTGTTAGAAACAGGGATTCCAAACAAGGCCTAATAATACAAACCCAGGGACATAGGTCGGCCAGTTAACAGAGGCAACTGAGGTGTAATCTGCGAAAGACAGACCAAAAAGCGTAACACTGTCTACCTCACACCTGACTTACCTGTGTATATTTATCACCGGGAGCAATCATAGAAAAAGTTCACTGAAGAGGCAAAAAAACTTGTACACCTGCCTAATACCGTGTAGGGCCCTTGTGAGCACGAAGAAGTGCCGCAACACGACATGACATCGACTCAATTAATATCTGAAGTAGTGCTGGACACCATTAATCCTGCAGGGCTGTCCATAAATCATTAAGAGCACGAGGGGACGTAGATATCTTCTGAACAGCATATTGCAAGGTATCCCAGATTTGCTCAATAATGTTCATGTCTGGAAGTGTTTAAATTCAGAAGAGTGTTCCTGGAGCCATTCTGGACATGTGGGGTGTCGCACTGTGCTGCTGGAATTGCCCAAGTCCGTCGGAATACACAATGAATATGAATTGATGCGGGCAATCAGACAGGATGCTTACTTACGTGTCACCTTTCAAAGTTGTATCTAGGTGTATCAAGAGTCCCATATCACTCCAATGCAATTGCCCCATACCATTACAGAGACTCCACCAGCTTGAACGGTCCGCTGCTTGCATGCAGGATCCATGGATTCTTGAGGCTGTCTCCAAACCCGTACACGTCCATCCGCTCGATACAATTTGAAACGAGACTCATCCGACCATGTTTCCAGTCATCAACGGTCCAATGTCTGTGTTGACGGGCCCAGGCGAGGCGCAAAGCTTTGTGTCGTGCAGTCATCAAGGGTACACGAGTGGACCTTCGGCTCCGAAAGGCAATATCGATGATGTTTCGTTGAATGGTTAGCATGCTGACACTTGTTGATGGCCCAGCATTGAAATCTGCAGCAATTTGCGGAAGGGTTCCACTTCTGTCAAGTTCAATTTTCTTCAGTCTTCTTCGATCCCGTTCTTGCATGGCCTTTTTTTCCGACCGCAGAGATGTCGGAGATTCGATGTTTGAGCGGATTCCTGATATTCACGGCACACTCGTGAAATTGTCGTACGGGAAAATCCCCACTTCATAGCTACCTCGGAGATTCTGTGTCCTATCTCTCGTGAGCCGACTATAACACCACGTTCAAACTCTCTTTAATCTTGATAACCTGCCATTATAGCAGCAGTAACCGACCTAAAAACTGCGCCACACTTGTATTATGTAGGCGTTACCGACCGCAGCGCCTTATTCTCCCGGTTTACATACCTCTGTATTTGAATACGCATGCCTATACCAGTTTCTTTGGCGCTTCGGTGTATATAGCGCCATTTTGCCGTACACGGTAAGCTTTAACCATAGCGGCACGCGAACAGTTTCTTCATATCATCTCATGGCAGGATTTTCTCATCCTGATAATATCCACGTTAACAACTACTCATCTTATTCCTTCAGACACACGATCCGTGATTTTGTGATGTCAATACTGACTCGCCGCCGAGGCCCACGAGAAAGACAGGCCGCGGCGCGTACGTCCCGAAGGCAGGCGTGAGCTCGCTCGCTCGCTTAACGCGGAGGGCAAAATGCGTTTCTAAACCAGTTAACTCGCAACTGGCTGTGTACGTACTAACGAGAATTGCATCTTCTACTGGAATCTGCTATTAAATAAATGTCGTGTGAGTAGGGCCTACCGTCGGGTAGACCGTTCGCCGGGTGCAAGTCTCGATTTGACGCCCCCTTGGCGACTTGCGCGTTGATGGGGATGAAATGATGATGATTAGAACAACACTACACCCAGTCCCTGAGAAGAGAAAATCTCCGACCCAGCCGGGAATCCAACCCGGGCCCTGAGGATTGACATTCTGTCGCGCTGACCATTCATCTACCAGGGGCAGACGTCTGCCATTATGAAGTCTTACTAGTCATACAACAAAATTTAAAATCAATTCTCGACATAAATGGATAACGACTTAATTATATCATTTAGTCTCTTCTGCGTAACAGTCCTCATTTTATAGACGATGTGGTGCCTTATGCTACTGTTAACCATTTTGGCATGATTTTAATTGTATTGTACCCCAGTACAACCGTAACAAATTATTAGTAGGCCTATAGTCTTCCTATTATTGTAGGACTAATAACAATAAGATTCCATACTAGCGGATTCCAGCAGAGGATGCAATTCTCTTTTGTACATGCACACCTAGTTACTAGTTAACAGGTTTAGAAACACAATTTGTCAGCTAAGTTGTGCGAGCTTGGCCGACCTTCGTGAGGTAAGCGACGCGGTCTGTCTTTCTCGTAGGTCACGTTCGCCGCTGACTGCCCATTCCCTTCGCGACCCCACGAACTACAGACAATTATTCCCCATTGGCTGGTCGCCGTCACGTAAGAGCAACTGTTGGCAGTAACCATTTTAAACCGACATAGGTCACACAGAAATACTTTCAACAACCTTATAGCCCTGAAAGACTAGTTTGCTAACCTGGTTTAGCAATCCTTTCCGAATTACACTCATAGGTGTTTAGGTTGTAATTGCACAATAAATTTATAATTTGTGGCCATTTCGTCTTCCCTAAGCTTGTACGAGTAACTTAAGGGATCATATACGGCCCAATCACATAAATGTGACCACCGACTATGACGTCAATGTGCAATAATCAAGTGCGGACGCAAGTACCAGCAATAGGAGTGGCTGGAATGTAGGGTGTGTGGGGTGGGACGTGGAGAACAGTGCAGTTGCTCTCAAAACGCAGAAACGGAATGATTTATCTGATCTCCAAGAGGACAAGATCATAGGCTTTCGAGCCGAGAGAGGAAACATTCCCTAAAAGGCTAATTCTGTTGAGCCGTGTGCGGCTCGTGTTCATTGCGTTTATTGTTTGTCACCTTCTCTTACCGTACTGCCGCCTCGTTTCCTTATTCCATTTACTAGCATCACTAAATTCCTGACTTACCTGCCCGTGAGTGGCAGCAGCAGCGCTTATCGATAAGTGCTCTGTCGTACTATCTCTGGAGCGACCGATAGTATTTCCGGGTAGTCGTGTGCCTGGAAGTCAGGCGGGCACGGAGCAGCAGTTGGGAACGGAGCGGCGGTCGAGGACGAAGGAGCGTCGGGCCGGAGCGCCAGTGAGGTGTGGACAGTCAGTACTTGCCGACTGCTGCCGACACCCAGGGACTGTCCGACTGAAGAAGACTGGAGCGGGAACGACCGTTGGTTGGTCGTGTCATCAGCCAACGTGTATTTGGACTTTTGACCGTTTCCGGGTGTAGGCAGTTGATCGGTTGCGGCAGAGCAGCGAGGAAGTCTGCGGCGTGTGACCAGACCGGGGCCGTTGGCGGCGTGCACGCGCTGTCAGAGTTGTGTGGCACTAGCTGCGAGAACTGCTAAGTTCGTCGCCCACCGCACCTGCGTACTGGAGTTGAGCAATCAGTGAACCTGTCATCAAAGCTCAACCGTTGTGACGTCTCTTCGTTGATTGCTGATTGTTGCATCCTGGGCTGTCCCTGCAAGCAGCAACGTGACGGTGTGTTGGAGTCGGCAAAATTTTGCAGCCGTCTCCTTGTATGGTGTTTAACCTTTGAAATGATTATAATTTATTAGTGAAGTGCACCAACGGTATCTTCTGCCTTGTGGCCGTTAACGTTCCGGTTACCTGCCCTGGTCGTTAGCGTAGTTTTGCGACAGTGCGTTTTGCTCGCCATGTTGATGCTGTCCGGCACGGCGTGTAGTTCGACAGCTTGGTGTAGTTCTCTTTTGTTTTTCTTTGAGTGTTTATTGTGCCTTGACTGTGTTTATACGCCAATTATTAAGACATAATCCTGCTGCAATCCTCGTCTTCGCTGATACTTTTGGTTGTCGTGCTGTTGGTCGGGTGGAAGGGAATTGATTAGGCGGTTGGTTGGTTCGTCAGCCGTCCGTAGGTCGTGCTGCAACCCGATTGTTTAGTGTTACGATTGGCTGTCTCTCACCTAAACTGTAGTTAGAGTTTCCTTCCCAGGCCGACCCTTGGAACACTTCGGAGCACCACTGTTTGTTGTTTTTGATTGTCATTTTATTTGGTCGCAGGTACTGTGCCAGGTCTCCAGCCGTGTATTAATATTTTCTGTTTTATGTTTAGTGTTTGGCCTTCAGCCGAACTTCATAACAACTTTAAGATTTGGCCTTCATCCGTGTTTCATTTAAAATTCTTGTTGCTCTGTGTTTAGGTCTTCAGCCGCGTTTGTTTCAGAATCCGTGGCTTTAGTATGTAAATCCTTGCCCGTAAGATTTCTCTTTAATTATTCTTGAAACGGCCTTCAGCCGTGTTCTGCAAATGTTTATCTTAAGGTGGCCGTGCGGTTCTAGGTGCTTCAGTCTGGAACCGCGTGACCGCTACGGTCGCAGGTTCGAATCCTACCTCGGGCATGGATGTGTGTGATGTCCTTAGGTTAGTTAGGTTTAAGTAGTTCTAAGTTCTAGGGGACTGATGACCACATATGTTAAGTCCCATAGTGCTCAGAGCCATTTGAACCATATTCTTGAGTAATTATTTGGGCCTTCAACCGACAAGATACTTCAAGTTTTCTTAAGATGTTTTTCTGTTGTACTGTATAAAAGCTTATGTTGGAGCGTCTCTTCTATTATGTAAAGAAAAAATTTTTATTGGGCCTTCAGCCGAAGAATTAACTTGAATTTTCCTTAATATGACCTTTAGCCGGAATTTGTAAATGCTTGGATTTTAAAGAATTTCCTTAGCTGATCTGAAATATTATTTCGGCCTTTAGCCGAGAAGATATTATGATTTTGCTTAAGTAAAGCCTTCAGCCGTCACTTTAAATTGTGGTGTTTGAAAGGCAATTATTCCAACTTATTCTGGAGAACTTACTTGGCCCTCGGCCGTGAATTGACCTTTGTTGTTTTAAAGATAAAACTGTGCATTGGTTTGAGCAATAAAGTTGTGTGCGTTCTGGTATAACTAACAGTAACTGACCTTGGCCCCCGCCGGCCGGTGTGGCCGAGCGGTTCTGGGCGCTACGGTCGCAGATTCGAATCCTGCCTCGGGCATAGATGTGTGTGATGTCGTTAGGTTTAAGTAGATCTAAGTTCTAGGGGACTGATGACCACAGATGTTAAGTCCCATAGTGCTCAGAGCCATTTTTTTTTACCTTGGCCCCTTTGCACAACCTGATCCGCTCTGTCCTGCGAAACCACCAGATTTCATTTGTTAACTGTTTTAGTACCATGGTTGAAGTACACAGTGCATGGAAAAACAGCCCTATCCAACTGCGGTACACCACAGGTCATAGATAACAGATTTGAACAACGGCTGAGATAGTGTGTACGGGCGTACAGACGTGCAACTGTTAAGCTATTGACCACCCATATGAACCTAAGGGCTAGTACAGAGTCTTCTCAACGAGCGTTCAGCGAACGCAGCTGCGTCTCGGCCTCTCAGCAAGGGTCTGGTTCGTGCACCCATGCTGACTGCTGTTCATCTTCGACGAAGGCTGGCAGTTGCATGCCGGTACTGAACTTCCACTGAGTGGAGACAGGTGGTCTTCATAGACGAATCAAGTTTCGCGCTCCATCGGACAGATGGCTGTTTGCTTGTGCGGCGTGAAACGTCTCAAAGGAAAAACCCTGCAACATTAGTCAGAAGGGCCCAGCCCGAGGGCGTTCCCTGGGTGTTCTCGTCATTTTGAAAGGCACGATGAACCAATACAAGTCCGCGCCCACAAGCAGTTTGTTTTTCCCGCCACGATGACATCTGCCAGCAGGACAATGCAACTTGTCACACACCTGGCAGTGTACGTGCGTGGTTCGAAGAGCACTACGATGAGTTTTCTGTATTCCCATGACCCACGAACTCGCCGGATTTAAACCAAATCGAGAATCTATGGGACGATATCGATCGAGCTGATCGCATCATGGATGCTCAATCGAGAAAACTCTCGCAGCTGGCCACGGCACTGGAATCAGAATGGGTCCATATCCCTGTTGGTACCTTCCAGATACTCATCGACTCTTTCCCTGCACGTCTTACAATGGTCCGCGCTGCAAAAGGATTTTGACAGGTGATCACATTAATGTGACTGCACAGCGTAGTAGCAGCTGTTCTACTTTTGATACCTGTTACAAAAATATTAAGTACCCAGAAAGAAATTTCATTCTGCAGCGGAATTTGAAATATCCTGGTAGATTAAAACCGTGTGCTGGACTCCGACTCGAACCTGTGACCTTTGACTTCCGTGAGCAAATGGTCTACCGTCTGAGGCATCCAAGCACAACTGACGATCCGCCCTCACAGCTGTGCTTCCGTCTGTACTTCAGCCCTAACTTCTGAACTTCACAGACATTCCTCCGCATACCTTGCGGGACTAGCACCCCTTGGAAAAGGCATATTGAGGATACTTGGCTTAGCCGCAGTCTGCGGAACTGTTTACAGTTTGGAAGGTACGAAATGAGATGAGCGTGTGATCTGAGACGTGCTTCTACAGCTCAGTTGCATAGCGCTTGGTGCAATATGTATAGCTCCCAGGTTCGGGCAAAGTTTCAAACTGCAAGGAAGTTTCACATTACACGTGTCAAGGAATTACAGTTTCAGAACAAAAAATCATGTATTCAGGGACTTACATATTTCCTCGTCTAGTCTGACGGGGACGGAACACGTAGAGGGCCCTAGTCTTACAACAGGTAAACAATGGAATTCCTACAACGGGATACCCATAAGGAGATAGGAGCGTCAGTTCTCCAGAATACAAGGGGCGTTTGGAAAGTCCGTGCAAAGTCCGAGAGATGACACTACCAGAGCGTATATCGAGGTCGTGTTTAGTTAGCAGTATCTTTGGAAAGAACGCACAGCTGGTGTCAGCCATATTGGTCTATTTCTTTGTGTTTGGCATTCGTGTGAATCAAGAAAGTCGAGTGATTGTCAAAAAATGGACAAAAAAGAATTTCGTGTGTTCATTAAACATTACTTTATGAAAGGCAAAACACCTCAGGAGCCCTAAGGAGAAGCTTGATAAACATTACGGTGACTCTGCACCTTCGATTAGAACAGTTTGTAAGTGGTTTCAAAATTTTTGGAGTGGCCATATGGGCACAAGTGATGCTGAACGTTCCGGACGCCCTGTGGAGGTTACGACTCCAGAAATAATTGACAAAATCCATGATATGGTGATGGATGACAGAAGAGTTAAGGTGCGTGAGATTGCTAGTGCTTCGGGCATCTCGAATGAACGGGAACATAATATTTTGCATAAACATTTGGACATAAGAAAGCTATCCGCAAGATGTGTTCCGCGATTGCTCACGCTTGACCAAAAACGGAATCGCGTGAAGTGTTGCTAGGATGGTTTGCAGCTGTTCAGGAAGAATCCGCAGGACTTTAAGCACCGTTTCGTCACTGTGGATGAAACATGGATACATTACTATACTCCTGAGACCAAAGAACAATCTAAGCAATGGCTTACCAAGGGAGAACCTGCACCAAAAAAGGCGAAGATCATCCTTCGGCCAGAAAGGTTATGACGACTGTATTTTGGGATTCGCAAGGGATAATCCTCATCGACTACCTGGAAAAGGGTAAAGCTATTCCAGGTGCATATTATTCACCGTTATTGGACTGTTTGAAAACCGAGCTGCAAGAAAAACGCCGGCGATTGGATCGCAAAAAAGTCCTTTTCCATCACGACAATGCACCAGCACACACCTCAGCAGTTGTGGTAGCAAAATTAATAGCAGTAGAATTCCAACTGGTTTCACATGCCCCCTAATCTCCGGAGTTGGCTCCCTCGGACTACTATTTGTTCCCCAATTTGAAGAAATGGCTGGCGGGACGAAGATGTTATTCAAACGAGGAGGTGATTGCAGCAACTAATAGCTATGTTGCAGACTTGGACGATTCCTAATATTCAGAAGGAATCAACAAATTAGAACAGCGTTGGACGAAGTGTATAAGTGAAAAAGGAGACTATGTCAGAAAAATAAAAAAAGGTTCATCCCAAACACATAAGTAGTTTTTATTTTTGCACGGATTTTTCAAACGCCTCTCGTATCAGGCCAGAATGTTTAAGACTGCAGAACCTTATTCGGTTTATCCCTAGGATGTAATACTGTTTGGCAAAGAAGTTATTTAATAACATTAACAGCTGGCAGTATAGTGCTCATTCATTGCTCATTGTCCGTCAGCACATACACTGTACACATATTACTTCATAAATTGACACTAAACACACTATCAGCTGACACCAGGATCCTGCCTACTTGAAAAAACTGGTTTAGTATCCCTCCATAATGAATGAGATGTTAAGCTCAGAAAGAGGAAAGATTTTAGTATATCATACATTGCAGAGCTTTAGGAGTAAGCTTTTCTAGAAAAGAAATACATTATAGTGCGAAAGTATCGTGTAACACTTTTGTTACTTTTTTTTTATCAAATTCCTACTTCAATAGAACGTTAAAATCTAATAAAACAAATTACATAACATTTAAGAGCCTCATCTTCAGAAGCAGAAACTAAGGAAAGATTAATATTGTAGTCTTAGAAGGACAAGAAAATTTCCGGTAGATTTTGTTATTAAAGCAACGATTTTAGCCATCCGTTCTACGAGCGAAGGAAAATAAAAGAAATGATTCGAATGGCTCTGAGCACTATGGGACTCAATTTCTGAGGTCATCAGTTCCCTAGAACTTAGAACTACTTAAATCCAACTAACCTAACGACATCACACACATCCATGCCCAAGGCAGGATTCGAACCTGCGACCGTAGCGGTCGCGCGGTTCCAGACTATAGCGCCTAGAACAGCTCGGCCACTCCGGCCGGCGAAGGAAAATACCACGTGCGTAGTGTTGAAATACGATTATGACTCCTCGTACGGGAGAACAGTTGGATTGTTTCCAGGAACAGGTGCAGAGTGCGGTTTTACGCGTGGGACGGCCTCATACTTGTCAGCAGCTAAGGCCTTTTTAGCAAACAAGGCAAGGCGCCCGCAATGTTATCGTACGGCGACAAACGGCCGGCAATGCAGTTGTCAACGGCACTCTGCGCCTAGATGAAGCCGGCGTGTAAACATCCTCCAAACCACCGCCTTACGGTGCGTTATATGTCTGCATCTGCAGGACACAATTTCACCTTGCTATAGCGTAGCGCACTATGTATTAAACTAGCAGAGCAGAAGCTTCACCACTATATCACAATTGAGACGAAAGTTGGTGGCTGCAGAGAATTTTCAATCGTGCGCCATTTAAATAGCTAAATTATCCTTAATCTAAGCATGACGCTGTCGACGCTGTATCTTCTACATCTGCATCTATATCTACATGGATACTCTACAAATCACATTTAAGTGCCTGGCATAGGGTTCATCGAACCAACTTCACAATTCTATTATTCCAATCGCGTATAGCGTGCGGAAAGATGAACACCTATATCTTTCCGTACGAGCTCTGATTTCCCTTATTTTATCGTGGTGATCGTTCCTCCCTATGTAGGTCAGTGTCAAAATATTTTCGCATTCGGAGGAGAAAGTTGGTGATTGGAATTTCGTGAGAAGATTCCGTCGCAACGAAAAACGCGTTTTTTAATGATTTCCAGCCCAAATCCTGTATCATTTCTGTGACATTCTCTCCCATATTTTGCGATAATACAAAACATGTTGCCTTTCTTTGAACTTTTTCGATGTACTCCATCAGTCCTATCTGGTAAGGATCCCACATCGCGCAGCTGTATTCTAAAAGAGGACGGACAAGTGTAGTGTAGGCAGTCTCCTTAGTAAGTCTGTTACATTTTCTAAGTGTTCTGCCATTAAAACGCAATCTTTGGTTAGCCTTCCCCACAACATTTACTATGTGCTCCTTCCAATTTAAGTTGTTCGTTATTGTAATACCTAGCTATTTAGTTGAATTTACGGCGCTTAGATTAGACTGATTTATCGTGTAACCAAAGTTTAACCATTTCCTTTTTGCACTCGTGTGGATGACCTCACACTTTTCGTTATTTAGGGTCAACTGCCACTTTTCGCAACATTCAGATATCTTTTCTAAATCTTTTTGCAGTTTGTTTTGGTCTTCTGATGACTTTATTAGTCGATAAACGACAGCGTCATTTGCAAACAACCGAAGACGGCTGCTCAGATTGTCTCCCAAACCGTTTATATAGATAAGGAACAGCAACGGGCCTATAACACTACCTTGGGGAACACCAGAAATCATTTCTGTTTTACTCTATGACTTTCCGTCAATCTTTCTTTTACACTTGTAGCATCGTGCAATAGAAAACACAAGCACAATATCATACTGCCCATTTTCTACGTCATTCATAAAAGGAGCATGTGAAAACGGTCCGTATGATTTCCACTGGTGTTGTGTACATAAACGCGTGGATTTCTCAGAATTTTTGGAGTTGTTGTTTCTGGCAACCGTCTTTAGATTTGTTCTAAGCTTCGAAACATTCGTGAGGGGCTTTCTCGAAGCGCAAGGTTGCGTGGACGTTTGAACGAGGATCTGGAGACCTTCAGATGGCGACATAAACTATTAAAAAGTGGACACTGGATAAGTTGTATACGTCTTGTAATGGTAAAAATCACCGTGCGATAAAAACTTAAGTCAACTGCATCTACAAAAAGGCGGCTGTTTCGTACGTCTTTCAGGCTACACTTACCTTCTTTTCTTTCACTTTCTAGTTCTCGTAAGCTAATACGAAGATAGGGCATTATTATCCTAAAAACGTGCTGTACTGACGAATAACCGCGAATAAAAGTAAGATTTACTCACTTCCTCCTTTATAAGATTTTACTCACTCGCGCATTGAAAAACATTGCCTAAACATTATTCAGTTGCGTTTACCGCGTTTTAAGGCGAATGTACCCGGCTGGTGTGGCCGAGCGGTTCTAGGCGCTTCAGTCTGGAACCGCGCGACCGCTACGGTCGCAGGTCCGAATCCTGCCTCGGGCATGGATGTGTGTGATATCCTTAGGTTAGTTAGGTTTAAGTAGTTCTAAGTTCTAGGGGACTTATGACCTCAGAAGTTAAGTCCCATAGTGCTCAGAACCATTTTTTTTAAGGCGAATGTAATCACTACTACGAAGATAGTGGTACTGAAATACTTGTACGGAACAAAAAGTTGTAACTCTGTAAGTTGATTGATAAGAAAAGAAATGAGAATACTGTCAGCAGAACCAGGGGACAGGAATGTAGGAGAAACACTAATTGGAGAAAAGGAAAAGATGAATGACATTTGTAAAGCTATAAAGGGGTAGAAGAGGAAAAAAACTGTGGAGAAAGGGAGAGGCTGGATTAGCTGAAAACGCTGAGTGTAAGTGCTAGTCTGACAACAAGACCAAGAGATTCACAAACGACAGACAATTGTGAAGGGTCACATCAAAGAAGCCAAAATACCAATGACCCAAAAATCAGTAAAAAAAGCTTCTCGTATTGCTCTGACAAAGTTATTATTGCAGCACAACTTTACACTAGCACAGGAAAGGTTCAGTTAATGAAAGGACTAGACCACAATGCACTTCCAGACTTGATCTTAAGCAGGGGTAGACAAACATCGTCTTATTTAGCATTAAACTTTTAGGCAAGCTATTAAAATAATAAAAGACTAAAATATAGTCTACAAGCAGTAATGTTTATACAACCACTACCAAAGCAATCAGAATCCAATAAGCCTGGTACTTCAACTAGAAAAATAACTAGGCCAGAATATAACCTTTGGTCTTAGTCTAAGCCGGCATCTACCAATGAGCTCACGATTAAAAAAAAAACACACACACACAGAGCATAAAATTTTAAGACAAAGTTTCTCATAAAAACATTATTCTAACTAAATATATAAATCTCTAAAACAAATTCAAGCTGACAAGTAAATGACTTTAGAGTTAACTTCTGCAATAGTTCAACACAGGATTATTAAACAACATTAATCAAACTCGTAGTTTTAAAATTAAGCCACCACTCACGCGGCTACAAATGCCTCAAGAGATAATGGTTGTAATTGGAGGCGTATGCTTAGAGCAGGATTACACAGCTTTCCTTTCATTACACATGAACCGCTGCTCTTGGTACGAGCCCTTTTACTCTCCAACAATCAACAGGCCCAGCTCGGCCCGTCTCCTCAAGCAGGTCATTGTACACACGGGAGAGAACACAAGGTAACAAGACAAGCTTCTAAAACACACGAACACAAGGCGTTACTTCAACAAGTCTCAAAAACAAGTTCATACGCGCTTCAGAGAATGCAGACCAGACAATAACGACAATTTAAACTATGACCTGAAAAACTTCAAGCAACCAAGTGGTCTAGTAAGTAAAATTACAAAAATTTTAACCACACTTGATAAACCATCAAAACACGGGCATTTTCACTACTAAGGAAATCGTTCAGGACTGGCGGTTGGCAATACCCATAGCACAGATTGAAGTAGCTGACGAGAATTTCGAATGAGGCAACAAGAGGCAGCAATACACTAAATCACGTTGTTACCATAGTCCATGGGCTGAAATTTTTCTCACCAAACAAAAACAAAAACATAAAAACTATCCATGGTTTCAATGCCGTCGTGAGCAGAAACAAGGCTGTGTACTCAAGAGTCCCGTCAACCAATGAACGACAGAATCACCAACGCCAGTACCAACAGTCTCAGTTCTGCGCGTTGCCAGCACGGTTCCGGCACCTCCGCCAAATCCGCAGACAACGACACCTGAGAAATTTCGTTGTTGAAATCTTCTCCGCCTTGCTCAAACATGCGGCTAAGCGCATCAGCAACCAGATTTTGCGACCCTCGAATGTGCACCACATCAAACTGGAATGCCGAAATGCTAATAGCCCAGCGTGCTATTCTACTCGTTTTTCGCGGGCGTGCCAAAACCCAATTCAGTGCTTGATTATCAGTCTCAAGCTGATATCGCCGATGCTCAAGATAGAATTTGAATTTCTCGATAGCAAACAACAGAGTAATTGCGTTCAGGACCTGAAAGTGTCCTTGAAGCAAATGCTATTGTTCTGTGTTCGCCTTCTACATCTACATCTACATTTATACTCCGCAAGCCACCCAACGGTGTGTGGCGGAGGGCACTTTGCGTGCCACTGTCATTACCTCCCTTTCCTGTTCCAGTCGCGTATGGTTCGCGGGAAGAACAACTGTCTGAAAGCCTCCGTGCGCGCTCTAATCTCTCTAATTTTACATTCGTGATCTCCTCGGGAGGTATAAGTAGGGGGAAGCAATATATTCGATACCTCATCCAGAAAAGCACCCTCTGAAAACCTGGCGAGCAAGCTACACCGCGATGCAGAGCGCCTCTCTTGCAGAGTCTGCCACTTGAGTTTGCTAAACATCTCCGTAACGCTATCGCGGTTACCAAATAACCCTGTGACGAAACGCGCCGCTCTTCTTTGGATCTTCTCTATCTCCTCCGTCAACCCGATCTGGTACGGATCCTACACTGATGAGCAATACTGATGAGCCTTCCTGCTGTTGTAACAAAACGGCTGAATGCCGGCATTTGATGCATCGCTCTAGCCAATAAATGGAAAATTAAAATCGGGAATTCCTAATACTGGCGCACTGCTAATAGATCTTTTAAACACTTCAAAGGCAGCCTGCTGGCTGTCACCCCAGTGAAATTTATTCCCTTTCTTTCTCAACTGATTAAGGGGAGCAGCCAACCCAGCAAAATTTTGCACAAATTTACGAAAGAAATTGCACATTCCTATATATTAGGCAGCTTCCTTCTTATTACGGGGTAATGAGAGCCGCCGCGGTGTCCGAGCGGTTCTAGGCGTTTCAGTGAGGAACCACGCGGCTGCTACGGTCGCAGGTTCGAATCCTGCCTCGGGAATGGATGTGTGTGATGTCCTTAGGTTAGTTACGTTTAAGTAGTTGACAGTTTAGTGGACTGATGACCTCAGCTGTTAGTCCAATAGTGCTTAGAGCCAATCGAACCATATGGTAATGGGAACTTATGAATAGCACTGGTTCTTGATTGATCAATCCTCATATCCTTTTCCGACACAATGTGTCCCAGAAAGGAAATTTCGCTTTTAGCTAGCGTTACTGTGCCTGGTTACATCGTAAGACCTGCTTCCCTTAACCGTGTGACCACTTGTTTCAGATGTTCAATATGCTCCTCAAAATTCTTACTACAGACCAGCTCATCATCAAGGTAATTGTACACAAATTTAAATTTAAACTCGCCGAACACAGAGTCTAAAAGGTGGGACAAGACTGCCGCCCTAGTAGCCAACACAAAAGGTACATGGTTGAATTCATACAAATTGTAACCAGTACAGAAAGCCGTTAACGGTTTAGATTCCTCAGCCAGGAGGGATCTGATAGTATGCTTGATTTAAATCTAACACGGATAACACACGTGCACCTGAAAACCACGTAAAACAAGTGTGTAAATCTGGGAGAGGCGCAGATTCTAACACCACCTTCTGGTTAAGCAAACGGCAGTTTGCCACCGGCTTAAACCCCGCATCGTTAGGCTTTGGTACCAAAAAAATTGGAGAAGCATAAGGTGACACTGATGGTCTAATAACACCAGCTTCCAACAACTTGCTTACGATCTTACGTAATACCTTTGTCTTGGGTGGAGAGAGCCGATAAAGTCGTTGTCTGACTGGCGTAGAATCGCGCACCCTTATCTTACAGAACACCTCATGTGTTACCCCTAACTTTTCTGAAAAGACATCAGGGAACTGGTAAAGAACGTCTAACAGTTTCCTGGCCTGATCGCGAGACAAATGTCTAACGTCACAAATGGAACAACGTGGTACACACTATTCTTATCTTTACGGTCACACAACTGTAATTTTTCCTCAGGACGGAATTAAAAAAAAAAATCTTTCCGTGCATAATCTAAAACACAACCAATTCGTGCGAGAAAATAATGGCCCAGCTATACGGATACTGTCAAGTTAACACACTTATTCTGAGTTTACACTTTATGCAATCTACAACATCTAATTTTTTACTACCCACGGACCGACAGTCACTTTCTGTTACTTGTAAGAGAGGTAAACCTGCAAAAACTATATTATTAATATACCATTTGTAATCGAGTGACGATATACTATTTTCTGAATCAAGCAAACTACACACAGGTTCAGAACCAACCGATACCAAGGCAGGCGACAGGTATCAACCGCACATATTTTACGACAAACCCGAGGAGGTCGGGCTCCCCTGAATTTTCTTCTGGCGGCAGCTGTTTATGGAACTCACATGCGGTTTGGGGCAGCCATGCACAAAATGCATTGCACCACGACATCTTAAGTACCGCGGGCCCTCACCTTGACGTCTCCTGAAATTGGCCTGGAACTCAGCACCTTTGTTGTTTTCTTTGAGCATCCGCTCTTTCTCACGTTTACCATCACAATACTTCACATTTTCTACCAACTTCTCTAACTCGGAAAACGACTGCGGCCTTTCTAAAAATACTGTCCACAATGCTACCCACGGCTTCTACCTCAGATATTTCGATATACAAGGCTACCATAGCCGTTCTTACTTCTATCTACATAATCGGATAATGTCTCATCATTGGCCTGAACCCGATAAAAATAGTCATCAGCAAGATCCTTACACCTACGCTCGCTCAAACAATCTCTTAAAATCTTCTGACGGAGACAAGTCAAGGAGCCACCCTTGCTTAGCACATCAATTATCAACCGACTCAGTTGTCCTTCGGCTAGCGGAAAAATTATGGCTCAAATGGCTCTGAACACTATGGGACTTAACATCTGAGGTCATCAGTCCCCTACACTTAGAACTACTTAAATCTAACTAACCTAAGGACATCACACACATCCATGCCCTAGGCAGGATTCGAACCTGCGCCGTATCAGCAGCGCGGCTCCGGACTGAAGCGCCTAGAACTGCTCGGACGGCTGAAAAAATTATCTGACATATCAATTCTTCCTGAATTTGCAGTACACGATCCTGGTTCTGCAATTTGACAATGAACCACAGAAGCTCTTCAACATGATTCACATCTTTAACTGGCAACCTACGCACTCCTTGAAGTAGTGGTAACAAAGGGTTCGAAAGTTCACTAAATTGTTCAGATATACGAACTGCTGCACTTGCGCTCCCACCTCTAGTAATATCTACACTTTCCTTCCCTTCACTTTCCTGCCATTTAAGAGATAACAAAGTCCTCTACTGAAATAAGTTCCTGTTGCAATAGCTGTATATCATGCAGATGTTTAGTATCTTTACAAAGAACCTGGATATCGTTAACACGATTGACAACATGATCTACCAGAGTGTGTAGACGGAATGACTGAGCTTGGAACTGGATGGAACCCTCTAAGAAATCGACACCCTCTTTCACAACACCAGGCAACGAAAGGTATGCGTTGGACGCGGTACTCACCTCCACCACCGCGCTTGCTATGACGTTTACCGGCTTCTCCAACACACTCCGTAGCCGTTGACTCAACTCGGCCACGTTGCTCTCGTCCCCTTCGCCGCGAATACGTAACTCATACAGCAGCGGCTCCTTCCGCAAATATTTCATACCCAACGCATTTCGAACCGCCATGGTAAAGTAACTGAAAACACACAAGGAATTTTAAACAAAGGCCTCAAGGTAATGCTAATTCTAATTTGAACATAAATCACACAGTAACAAGGAATGTAATTTAACCAGAGTAACCACGCTCTGTTATCAGTTTTGCAGCGCAACTTTACATTAGCACAGGAAAGGTTCAGTTAATGAAATGACTAGACCACAATTCTCAAACATGATTGACTTTATTGCAATGTAACTCTTGAGCAAGTTCATTCCTTGGCACTAATATATATATATATATATAATCAGCTCATTTAGCATTAAACTTTCAGGCAAGCTATTAAAATAACGAAAGACAAAAATATATTTTACAAGCAGTAATATTTAAACAACCACTACCAAAGCAATCAGAATCCAATAAGCCTGGTACTTCAACTAGAGAAATAACTAGGCCAGACCTTTGATCTTACTCTAAGCCGGCCTCTACCAATGAGATCACGGTTAAAAAAATAAAAAATAAAAAAAACACAGAGCATAAAATTTTAAGACAAAATTTCTCATAAAACCATTATTCTAATTAATTATAGGAATCTCTAAAACAAATTCACGCAGACAAGAAAATGACTTTAGAGTTAATTTCTGCAATAGTTCAACACAGGATCAGTAAACAACATTAAACAAACTCGTGGTTTCAAACTACAAATGCATCAAGAGATAATGGTTGTAATTGGAGGCGTATACTTAGAGCATGATTACACAGCTTTCCTTTCATTACACATGAACTGCCACTCTGGGTACGAGCCATTTTACTCTCCAACAATCAACAGGCCGTCCCCTCAGCCAGGTCATTGTACACGGGAGGGAACACAAGGTAACAAGACAAGCTTCTAAAACACAAACATTACGCCAGACGGGATCGATAACCGCTAGGTCGATGTACACGCATCAGTTATCATTAGGTTGGTGCATCAGTTGGTAGCATTTTTCCTTAAATTACGCAACAGATGTACATAACAGAGACTTGAGTGCCGAGCGGTTTAAGGCGCTGCAGTCATAGACTGTAAGGCTGGTCCCGGCGAAGGTTCGAGTCCTCCCTCGGGCATGTGTGTGTGTGTGTGTGTGTGTGTGTGTGTGTGTGTGTGTGTGTTTGTCCTTAGGATAATTTAGGTTAAGTAGTGTGTAAGCTTAGGGACTGATGACCTTAGCAGTTAAGTCCCATAAGATTTCACACACATTTGAACACTTTTGAGACTTGAGTAATCAATTATACACACATCAAAAAAGGTCTTGCATCATCCCGGTCCCACAACTCCTGAAGATAGACGTTGACTGGGGATACTGTATCCCACACACAGTCGCTTTGACTGTTCAAAGTTGTCACTAAACCCGCCCAAAGACGTAAACGACCATGCATGAGCAGCGCCTATTACAGATCGCGTCCGCATTGTTACTCCGTGTCAGGTATGGCTCTCAGCAAGGGAAGTGTCCAGGCATCTCGGAGTGAACCAAAGCCATGTTGTTCGGACACGGAGGAGATACAGAGAGACAGGAACTGTCAATGACAAGCCTCGCTCAGGCCACCTAAGGGCTACTACTGCAGTGGACGACCGCTGCCTACGGATTATGGCTCGGAGGAACCCAGACAGCAACGCCACCATGTTGAATAATGCTTTCAGTGCAGCCACAGGGCGTCGTGTTACGACTCAAACTGTGAGCAATAGGCTGCATGACACGCAACTTCACTCCCGACGTCCATGGTGAGGTCCATCTTTGCAACCACGACACCACACAGGGCGGTACAGATGGGCCCAACAACATGCCGAATGGACCTTCAGGATTGTCATCATCTTCTCTTCGCCGATGAGTGTCGCACATGCATTCAACCAGACAATCGTCGGACACGTATTTGGAGGCAACCTGGTCAGGGAGTGCAACAAGGTAGAGGTTCCCTGCTGTTTTGGTGTGACATTATTTGAGGCCGACGTGCGACGCTGGCGATCATGGGAGACACCGTAACAGCTGTACCATACATAAATGCCATCCTCCGACCGATAGTGCAGCCATATTGGCAGCGTATTGGCGAAGCATTTGTCTTTATGGACGACAATTCGCGCCCCTATCGTGCACATCTTGTGAATGACTTCCTTCAGGATAACGACATCACTCGACTATAGAGGCCAGCATGTTCTCCAGACTTGAATCCTATCGAACATGCCTGGCACATTGAAAAGGGCTGTTTATGGACGACATGACCCACCAATAACTCTGAAGGATCTACGCCGAATCGCAGTTGAGGAGTGGGACAATCTGGACCAACAGTGTCTTGATGAACTTATGGACAGTATGCCACGACGAATACAGGCATACATCAATGCAAGAGGACGTGCTTCTGGGTATTAGAGGTACCAATGTGTACAGCAATCCTCGGAACCGAGGAGATGCCAAACTTTTTTTGATGTTCTTAGATTCTCCTTCAGTCTTTGCAACAGCCTACCAACGCTGAGATAACTTTTTGATTCCACGACTGCAGAAATCACCTGGGTTTGAGGAACTCGTCGAATCACGTTCGGAGCGTATTTTCATCCGGAAACGAAATTCCTCTACGGTTGTTAGATAGAGAACGGACAAGGTGTAAAGCTGAGGGAACAAGATCATTTGAATAAGGTGGGTGCGGAATGACTTCCCAAAACAACACCAGTATAGTTTTTTTTGTCAGTCTATGAAAGTGCGGGCGGGCACTATCGTGGAGTCACATAACGTCACGCTGTCTTCCTTGTGACTGTTCTTGGAATGTCTGCAGGACGTCTCAGTTGTTGACAGTCAGTTTTAACAGTGGTGATCACACCTCGAGGAAGCTATTCGTAGTACACCACAGCGTCGCTGTTCCACCAGATGCATAACATTATCTTTTGTTCGCATGAAGACACCATTTCTTGTCACCAGTAACAATACAGGATAGGAAAGGTCGATGTTGTTCACAGGGCAGTTGACGACGATCAAGCAGAGATGCACATATGGCACCCTGGCACGCGCTGATTTTTGTGATTTTGGCTTAGAGCGCCCATAACCTGATTTGTTAACCCTCCTCATTGCATGCAAATGTCGCACGATGCTGGAATGATCGAAGTTCATCACATTTGTCAGTTCTCGAGTAAACTGGCGTGGATCATTGTGTATTAATGCGTCTAAACGATCTTCACCAAACCCCGAAGTTAATCCCGAACGGGAGAGTCGACGGTTAGATCGGCTCATCAGCATCATCATCATCATCATGAAGGTGTCCTTTCCGCTTTAAATCGTATTGGATATATACTCCTACAAACAATGTAACTGCTTCCATCGGCTGATAGTCAAATGAGTACGCCAACAATAATGATCTTTCTCCTATACACGCACAAAACGTTGTGCTCGTTCATGTGCAGCATCAACTGCGTACCAAGTATCGATTCCTTACGGGTCTTCCCGCATGTAGCTACAAATTTTCGTACTGTACGATGTACGGGTACAGTGTATTCCAGGGGTAATACACAATATTAAGAGGTATGACAGGAATGATCATTCTAAGAAGAATAGCCTAATAAACATGGGCCATAAATGCGTACCTTAAGATCTACGAGCATCTCGTCATCTTCGATATTGTGAAACAAACCTGTTCTTCTGCAAGGTCTTTGCTTTCCAGATTTTTGAGAGGTGGTAGTATGGAGTAAAACAAGAAAACAATGTCCAGTAAACATGGGCTCTGAAGTGCATACATCTCTTCTACTGAACAACGGCTCATAGCTCTTAAAGTGTTAACTTTAGAGCCAATATTCGCAGCACATTTTTTCTTGCTTTAGTCCATTCCTCCTGCTCCGAAAATATGGAAGGCAAAAATCTGCAGTGGAAGAGACTTGTTTCACAGTATCGAAAAGAAGAAGCTGCAATTGCGCTTAAGGTATGCACTTGAGATCCCATGTTTACTCGACTATTTTGCTTCGAATGATGGTTCCTCTCACAGCCCTGAATATTGCCATTCGTCCTGGGACACGCTGTACACAGAAGTATAATTCACAAAGACGTTCTTTATTAAAGCTATCCATCAGATCATTTTACATAGAGTTTTTCTAGGTCATATATAAATATCTGTGACAACACTCAGTATGCTGTGCCGGGAGGTAAAATGATCATTTTTGAATGGGTAACACCTGACTGGAAGTGTCTAATTTCGGCGTTGTGGAGTTCAAAGTTTGAGTACAGTGGTGTCGATGTGTCTTCGGATTGTCTGCTAGCCTAAAGGAACCTACTGACCATCATTGTAAGTTGAATTCACAGACAGCGTTTAGTAGCTTTCTTCTGTATGCACTTCATGTTCCCGTAATCCTTTGTTTTCGTTATATGTACGTAGAAGAGTTATGTACAAGCGCAGTAACGCTGTTAACAGCATTACGAGACATGCCATTGCGCAACTAATGAATCAACTGATGTGCTGCTTCCATATGGTAAAGCTGATGGCTATAGAAGAGTTTCTGCTCCATTACTTACTTTTACTTCCTTTGTGTTCTGCCATGGGGGAAGCTTCGTAAGAGAGGCCCACCGCATGAACGTCTAGGGAAGTGATTCCAGAGGTGGTTTCCCGTTGCATTCCACTGATGATGAAATGATAGTGAGAACAACACAACACCCAGTCCCCGAGCGGAGAAAATCTCCTACCCAGCCGGGAATCGAACCCGGGCCCCTTGGCGTGACAGACCGCCGCGCTGACTACTCAGTTCTCGTGGCGGACTCTGCTCTATTGCACCTAGGAATAAAATGAAATGTTCATGTGGCATTACATTATATACAGGGCGTTTGTTTTAACTTGAGACAGTTAACTATCTCGTAAACGACGCATAAAGGGGACATTTGTCTGTGCTACAAGTGGCCACCTCCTAAGCACTCGTCCGCATGCGCGGAGTCAACTTTGTATTTTCAGACGGAAACCCCGATTTTATTGCATATTAGGATTCTACGCCAAAAAGTACGTACGATTTACTGAAACTTGTTTTCCATTCGTGGTAAATGATGCTGTAATCGACAAACATAGAATGTGCCTGTTTCTGTAGTTAAGAACCGATGCATTTACTACGTAAATGTAAACCTATGTGTTCTAATGATTGATATTGATGTTCAAACGTTACTTGAGTGTTGTAAATGTGATTGTACACTATAAATAATATTTCTGCACATTGAAAATTCTGCCAGATAAGCTACTTTTGTGGTAACGTAGTTTCCTCTTCCCTACGGCGTTAATTGTGGTGGGTCCCCAAACCGGCGGAACACTTGATTTCGGTGGTTGCCCTCAAACCCCGCCATCAGGGTGACTGATTCCGGTGTGTGCTTCCATCCAACCACCGATAACTCACGCGCTGGCCGCTATGAGGCTACCGGCGGAATACAAACCACAACCATTGCAACAAGATAAAATGTCCATCAAGTGATGGTGACAGGCGCGCCTGCCATTGGCAGGCAAGGGGCTCGACGAAATCAAGCACCCCAGTGATGACAGGCAATAGCACTCACCGATATCAGGCACCTCGATGGGGACAGAAAACTATTACAACAACGTCGTTGTTCCTGATAGCGCTTAACGTATTGGTAACCAGATACAGAAAAACCAATCAATTGTACTGTACAACAAAATTTGCAACACTAATGTGAAAACACAAAACTGACCCACCCACGGAGGAGGGATGGTCAGGAAGTGTGCAGTTTTAGCATAGACAGATGTCCACTTTACTAATATCAAGTTTTCACATTGAATGTGTTTTTCACACGATGCGTCGTTTTCGAGTTATGTAGTTGTCTCTGGGGCTGTTCGACCGTCTGGTGCAGGTCTCTCTATTTGACGCTACTTCGCCGAAGTGCACTTCGGCGAAGAGGATACGAAATAAATGATTAGGACAACACAAACACCCAGACGGATGCCGGTATTTTAGTTCTGAATAATCGGTAGTCCTCGGTATTTGTTTTGTCTCGGTTATAACGGGTGTTTTTTTATGTTTTACTAATAACCGAGTAAAAAAACCAAAATATCAATTAGCCACAGCAGCAGTGCTAAAACTTTCCGCTTTTAAATAAATCTTTTTTAAACAATAACAATGCCAACAGACATGAGCGACAAACACATGACATAATAATTGTTACAGCATAGGTGAGCCAGTAATGCCCCTGCTGCCGAGTGTGTGAAGTATGCGTGCCCCATCTGGTCTATACAGCCGTTTCTCGCTGTCATCGTCGGAAATTCGTTGTACTGCAGAATGGCACCAACCCTACGCTGGAAATATTTTTACGAAGTGACATAGCAGTTAAGTACAATGCTTCACTTACTATAAAAGGTTAAAGATTTCTCTGCCATTCCTATGAATTTTATTTATTTATTGTTCCATGGGACCAAATTACTGAGAAGTTTCCAGGGTCATGGAGCGAGTCAATACATGAAATTATAACACGATAGTAGAAACAGATAAAATGAAATACAAGAAACGTATTCAGGCGGCAATTAGTAAGTTTAAATAAAGAAAATCAACAATGTAACACTGGAATTTGCTTAATTTTTCAGCTCTTCCAGAAGCTCCTCGACAGAATAGAAGGAGTGAGCCATGAGGAAACTCTTCAGGTTCGACTTAAAAGCGTTTGGGCTACTGCTAAGATTTTTGAGTTCTTGTGGTAGCTTATTGAAAATGGATGCAGCAGAATAGTGCACTCCTTTCTGCACAAGAGTCAAGGAAGTGCATTCCATATGCAGATTTGATTTCTGCCTAGTATTAACTGAGTGAAAGCTGCTAACTCTTGGGAATAAGCTAATATTGCTAACAACAAACGACATAAAAGAAAATATATACTGTGAGGGCAATGGCAGAATTCCCAGACTATTGAATAGGGGTCGACAAGAGGTTCTCGAACTTACACCACATATAGTTTGAACAGCCCGTTTTTTAGCCACAATAATAAAAGAGGAAGGAAATTATGGTAACAATTATAAATTAAGAATACGACAACTCATCATAGCACACAATAAAAACAGAAGGAGACTGATCCGTTGCCTGCGGCTGCATAATATGCCTTTATCTGCTTGTAGTCCATGAAATTGTAAAAATTAACACGCAAAACAGAGTTCTTCAACCTCGGTTTTCACCCTTTCGCACGGACTATTTATAATGTCCAAATAGTGATAAGATCCCCGATTGCGAAGTGCGCTTTGAGCAAAGTTTCGAAAAACTGGAATCAGTTGGATAATATTGGTGATTTTTTTTTTGTATTCAACCACTTATCACTTTTCGAGAACAGTAGACGGATCAAGTTTTGTTTTATTTGCCTTGTCAGTTTATTTAGTTATTTATTTATTTTTTATTCTATCATGAAACTGAGTCAACATTTTTCGACCTTTGTTTGATTTCTACGATAATTACGTAAATAACAGGAATAAAAAACCGAAAATCACTTATTCCAGAAGTTATTTTCAGCGGTTTTAATAGTAAGGTTAAAATACGGAAGGAAACCGATAACCGAAAACGGGCTGTTTCAGCGATAAGCGCCATACATAGACCCCGAGCTAAGAATATCTCTGAACTGCGATCTAGTCCTTAATCTGTTGGGACCGATGACCTCGCTGTTTGAGCCCCTCCTCCGAATCAGCCAACCAACCAAGAGGCAGCGAGGCTAACCACTTGGCCACTAGCTACAGACAATACATCTAGAAAGATTTCCCAGAAGAAATACAAGACTCAACGGGTGTAATTCAATTACGACAGTGTGGCTTGGTTGTCATCAATGTACCTCTTACAGCTCAAAGTATTCGAAGACAGCATCATTGGTTTCCAAGGTCGCCTGAACTCACAGTACTGGAGACTTTTTGTGGTTCTTTTGAAGGACTCCATCTGTGTGCCTCCTCTTCCAACTTTGGGTCAAATGTGGTGCTGCATAGTAACGACACTGAATTCAGTTACTCCAGGCACGGGCCGCAGCTCGTGGTCGTGCGGTAGCGTTCTCGCTTCCCACGCCCGGGTTCCCGGGTTCGATTCCCGGCGGAGTCAGAGATTTTCTCTGCCTCGTGATGCCTGGGTGTTGTGTGATGTCCTTAGGTTAGTTAGGTTTAGGTAGTTCTAAGTTCTAGGGGACTGATGACCATAGCTGTTAAGTCCCATAGTACTAAGAACCATTTGAACTCCAGGCACGCTCACAAAAGGATGGGGCAAACTTAACCGTTGCCTGAGTTGGATGTCTGTTGTGCGTTCGGCGGGTGGGACACCGATCTTACGTGAAACGTAAATGAAAACTTTGATCCTAGACTTAATTGCAAAAAGCTCAGCTCCATAGAGTCAACATGGGTCTGGACAAGGTGAGCAGAGTTTTACTCGGAAAGTTGTTTTACCAAAATAACAGCATTATTGCTGCTGCTCATCGCGAGTATCGAGTATCAATGGTTTATGTGTTATTTCTCTTCTGAATGTGTTTACAAACGTCTCTGCAAAGTTTCATTGTCACTATCACTTCTTTTTTCGTGGGGGTTCGCCACCTACTGCCAGGTACCCCATATCAGCGACCTCAATAGTCAATAGGCATCGTGAGAGAGCAGAATGGGGCGCTCCCCGGAACTCACGTACTTCAAACGTGATTGGATGTCACTTGTTTCATACGACTGTACGCGGGATTCACACACTTCACTTCCTAGTGAAGTGGAAACATAAAGGGACACGTACAGCACGAAAGCGTACAGGCCGACGTCGTCTGTAGACTGACAGCGACCGCCGACAGTTGAAGAGAGTCGTAGTATGTAATAAGCAGACATCTATCCAGACCATCACACAGGAATTCCAAACTGCATCAAGATCCACTGTAAGTACTATGACAGTTAGCGGGAGTTGAGAAAACTTGGATTTCATGGTCGAGCAGCTGCTCATAAGCCACGCATCACGCCGGTAAATGCCAAACGACGCCTCGGTTGGTGTAAGGAGCATAAACATTGGACGATTGAACAGTTGTGTGGAGTGACGAATCACGGTACACAATGCGGCGATCCGACGGCAGAGTGTGGATATGGCGAATGACCGGTGAACGTCATCTACCAGCGTGTGTAATGCCAACAGTTAAATTCGGAGGCGGTGGTGTTATGGTGTGGTCGTGTTTTTCATGGAGGGGGCTTGCACCCCTTGTTGTTTTTCGTGCAGTATCACAGCACAGGCCTACATTGATGTTTTAAGCACCTTCTCGCTCCCGTTGAAGAGCAATTCGGGGATGGCGATTGCATCTTTCAACACGATAGAGCCCTGTTCATAATGCACGGCCTGTGGCGGAGTGGTTACACAATAACATCTCTGTAATGGATTGGTCTGCACAGAGTCCTGACGTGAGTCCTATAGAACACTTCTGGGATGTTTTGGAACGCCGACTTCGTGGTCTCACCAATCGACATCGATACCTCTCCTCAGTGCAACACCCCGTGAAGAACTGGCTGCCATTCCCCAAGAAACCTTCCAGCACTTGACGAACGTATATATACGAGAGTGGAAGCTGTCATCAAGGCTAAGGGTGGGCCAACACCATATTGAATTCCAGCATTACCAGTGGAGGACGCCACGAACTTTTAAGTCATTTTCAGGCAGGTGTCCGGATATTTTTGATCACATAGTGTAAATAGAGCAATATTTCAGCTACGGGCAGTCATGTTTCGACACAGTCACCACCATGCCTTACGCACTTTTGCAAACGATGAACCAGATCTGAATACCGCACTTGTAAAAAGCAGAATCAGCTGAAGTTTAACCGCTTCCTTACACGTTTGACATCAGCATCCTAGTCTTGAAAACGTTCGCCGCGTAATATGTCTATCAGAGGCCCACATAGAATTCTGATGGCGCTGAATCGAGACAATATGGTAGATATGGTAAGAGATTCCAGCCGAATTCTGAAATGAGTTATGTGGTCGCAATACTGGTGAGGGGGTTGCCGTTATCATGTTGCAGGTGAAAGTTGGTCCTCTTTTCTGGCCTTACCCTGGAAATTGGGGCTTTCAGCTTAGTCAATGGCGCCTTGTAACGTGCTGAATTGATAGATTCTCCAGTCTCCATGGCATCCAAAAGAACCACACCCTGGCTATCCTAGAAGACTGTGCACATAACTTTGCCTACAGACGACTGTGTCTTGAATTTCTTCTGTGACGAAGAATCGCATGTCGCCATTCCATGGACTGTCTTTGGATTGCAGCTCGTAGTGATGACACCACGTCTCATATCCGGTGGCGATGGTATTCAGAAAATTGTCATCTTCAGCTTCATACTGGCCCAGCAGGTCCTAACAAATTTCCATTTGTTGAGATTTTTGTTCTTCTGTAAGCATCCGTGGGACCCATCCCACACAGACTTTCCAATAAACAAGGTGTTCCAGCACTGTTTCCAAGGCATTGCAGCCGACATTCAGCTTTCCACACAATTCTCTGGTCGTTATCGGTCGATCAGCTCGGATGAGTTGATCAAGGCGCTCTTCATTACGAGGGACGACAGCTCTGCAGGGTCGACCGGACCGTGGCTTTTTAACCACGTTGAAAATGCCGTACCCATCGCTTCACATTGCTCACGTCTATTGTGTCGTCTCCGTATACTTTTAGCTAACATCGATGGATTTCAATCGACGCAGTTTCTTCAGCAGTGGGGAATTCAATCACAATCGCTATTTTATACGCGGGACCATATCACACTCCGTTTTGGAACACTCCCCTGCTGGCGTCAACCACCGCAGAACAATGGAACCACCTTCAAATGAAAGAGGAATGTTCAAGCATTTGCACTACACCAACGACATCTGACGCGGACATCCAAAGTCACTGCAAAAACTATAGGAGGCCATTACTTCCGGAACGACCCTCGTATAAGCAATCTATACACTGTTAAGTCAATCATTAAGACAACTGCCCACCGTGACGTTGGATGCCGCCTGGTGGCGTTACGGGCACGTGATGCGGTAACAAAAGCATGTAAGCGGAGCAGACGCGGAAGAGGGATGACCTTAGCAAAGATACGGGTTGCAAAAGGGGATATCCATTGAGATAGGCGACCTTGGCATAGGGTAGGTTAGTATTACGCGGAGCCTGCGAACGTCTCGAAAACGGCGAAACTGGTCGAATTTCACGTGCCACCTTCATTAACATCCACGAAAAGAGGTAGAAAAATAGTGAAACCACCACCACACGCTAAATGGGTGGGCGTCCACGGCACTTCAAAGGACGTGAGGTTCGGAGGCTTTTAAGACGATCTGTGTCATCTGTGCTGAAAGAGCACAACGATGGTGCATGAAGAAGTGTTTGGGAGCACACCGGTCGTCGTATATTGTTGAATACATTGATGAACATGGAGCTCCGCAGCAGACCACCCCTACGTTTTCACATGTTGACCCAAAAACGTCGTCAATTCCGATTGCAATGGGCACAGGACTATCAGGATTCGACCATCGATCAATGGAAACGTGTCTGCTGTTAGGGTGAATCACATTTTTGCCGCACTAGGTCCATGGTTGTCTCCATAAACACCGTCATTGAGGTGAACAGCGGCACGGAATGTGCAGCGCATCACGGACGCAGGCTGGTGGGAGCAGTAGTTGTCTATAGGAGACCTGTGGTAGTAATCGAAGAGACGCTGACAGCTGCGAACCGCCTGCATTCCTTCATGCTTGACATCGTCTTTCAGAAGTATAATCGTCCGTGTCTCGGAGCCAGAACCATAGTACAGTTGGTTGAGGAGCATTTTGTTGAACTCACGTTGATGTCTCGAGGACCAGATTCGCCTGATGTAAATCCTACGGAACCCATCTGGGTTGCTATCGGGCGCCATCTCCGCGTACGCATATCAGCGGCCCGTTATTTGTGCGAATTACATGACCTGTGCATAGACATCTAATGTCACTGAGGTGTCAGGTCAGAGCGGTGTTCTGAACACAATTTCGACACAAAGCAGCTCAATAGGCTGTGGAGTGGAAGGGGTAGGCTAGCAATAGAACAGTGCATCACCATTGACTAGACACTCATTTATTGAACACATAAGTCAGGTATTACCCAAAAGGAACAATCAGTACAAATTACAAAATAATATTCTTTTCCCTTAATTCACTCAAACATTTAATCAGGCAAATAGCAATCACTAAACTGAAAGTCTTTTAAGAAAGCAAGACTAGAAAATTTGAATGATGAGTTAAAATCAAATTTAAATATGATTCTTGAGTTTCTCCCGGCGTATTTGATAGTCAAAATATCCACGGGTATACTGCCGGTCTACAGCGTCCAACGGGCACTGTAGACCGACAGTACACCCGTGGATATTTTGATCATATTTAAATAGGCTCTGACCGAGCACATATTTTAAAACGAAATACTTCCTTTAAGGAACCAGCGATCAAAATTAATTACATAATCCTCAACAACCATATTACATCCAAGACATTTAAGATTAAACAGTAATATATAACATCAGAGAGCTGCAGTCCCAAGTTTTAAGCAGCACGTTTCAGATGGACTGCACTGCAACAGTACAATACAAGTCCCTCAGAGGATCTCCCCACACACGAAGTTATTGCCGCAATCGACAAAATATCAACATCATTCCATGTACAGACCTAAAACAAACTAAAAGCTCTCTTAAGTTTGGTACAGTTAATTCCCTTTCAACATAACATACATCATAAGTCTAGCCCTAGGACGGCATCGACACCCCGCAATTTAGCACGCGAAAAACTACAGCGATGCACTCATCACGTATCCTTATAAAATCCAAGAACAGAGATCCGGCTCCCCAATAGTGGAACATTTAACCACGCGCAGCGTGCGGGTTTGCGGGATGCTGATCTCGCCCTTAACTTCAACACCAGCTCAAATACTAGTCAGCCTACAATCTTGAACCACCATACACATTCCTTCAGTTACTGCATACAAAGCCAATGTGATAGGCAAACAGACCAGCATATGAACGCTTAAGCAATTTCCTTACTAGACAACCCTTATGAATAGTAGCCGTAATTTTTTTTAATGTGAGCACACCCACAATCAAAAGACAAACAACGCCAATCATAAGGACAGTAGCACATAAGCAAGTAGCAATGGTAACTTCTGCTTAGATTGGCTACAAATCAGCGCGTGATTTAACACACCAGAGAACAGTTTTTACAACATAACCATCAATACAATACTCGTAGCAAATTACTCACACGTGTGTACTCCCCCACGATTTCGATTCGCAAAGCCATAGACAAAACATGGAGAACGTATCACTTAGACCAACATAATGGTGCTCCCTCAGTTACCCCAAATAACTGACTCCCTTAGTTGCACAGCAAAGAACCAGACCTAATGAAACCACCACAGTTTTCGCCTCTAAATTGTCACAATACAAGTGAGACTCAATCACAAATGTAATTTTACATCACCAGTTCCCGTATAGCCAATACAAGCGCCTGATTTTCACCCGTTTCTAACGGCAGGCAGCAACATCGTACGGAAAAGAGTGTAGACACACGCTCTTACCAATTCTCTTCTCCGAAAGCAGCCACTGCAACTCTCGGGAACCACTGGGACATCCAATGCAAAAATCGTTACTCCTTCACACAAATTACAGGACGCTCTCCGTTCAAAGCCAACTTGTATATCTCCATGAGATAGGCCCGGTCCCACACTCGCTGCGTCAGCCCGACAACACCACGACGTCCCGGAGCACCCCCCCCCCCCCCCCGCGCGCAAAGAACCTCGCCTCGTTACTCCTCGACTCCTCGCGTAGGCCCCAGAGGGTGCTGCTTACCGCCCTGACCGTGGCAGGAAAGATAAACCACCAGAGTGGCACTATCGATATGAGCCGCCACGGCTCAGTCATATAACTCCACAAAGCCACCAACAAACAGTCGGATCCGTGATGCAGAATCAGTGCTGTATTTCATTCCAAAGACGAACAAACAAGCTATTAAGCAGATGGTCATAATTTTTTGGCTCATCAGCGTATAAGCATGAATTTAGACAATACATCCTTAAAAAATTGAATGGTTGAAAATAAAGTTAAAAATTACTCCAAGTTTTTCTTTCTCTTCATTCATGCAGAAGATATAGTATAGTGAAATCGAATGAATATTTTTGAAACAACCTATACTCTAGTCTACGTCATTCGACGTTAGCTGCGTTCGAGAGAAGACTATGAGATACTGCCTTATTTCAAGCAGGTATCCTATTTTCCGCCTGAAATTTTCTAACATTGTATCATGTACAGTCATGCTCTATCAGAACGACCTGAATTGCATTTCGCCTGATTCGCATGCAACCCACATACCGCAGCTGTCTAGCAGGTCCTCTAATAGCTCCTTGGTACAGTCGTTTGACTATTGAAAATGGTTCCAACAAGTCATCACTAGAAAACACTGCTCTGTATCGCAATAACTCAAGATGTAGAGTAATACTATGATACTACAAATATCAGGGAACACCTTATCACAGATAAGACTGTCCTTAAGGCTTGTAAGCTCACATTTATTACAATAAATTACATACCTGAAATGTTACCACTCTCATTATTACGTCAGATAGGTAATGCACGTAGTAAGTTCGTCATATTCATGATTTCCTCTTCAAAGTAACATACCGAACTTATTATTTAACACAAAATGACATTAAAAATTTCAGTTATTCAGAAACAGCTAGTTGAGAATATGTATGAAATTCAAATGACACGACGAACCCTCTCGTTCTGCATATGGATTCAAACTCAGGTCATGCAGACAAAACAAAGATTCCGTGACTGACGGAAACTGTCATTTCTGATTAGGCATACAGAGAGTGATATACCTCGATTTTAGACGGTATAAGCTAGCAAATATCAACTTTAAATTACATAACGCAGACATTTTTAACGTACGCAAATTCCTACCCAGCACCTATTGTCCCTGTTAACGAACTACGAGAGATGTTAAATATTGCTTCTTCACAACTAGCTTACTTGAAATGCCGTGAGGTAAAGCTTTGTGTTGGACAGGGATTCGAACCCAGAACCTAATCGGATTGATATAGAAGCACAATCAACTGTGACATATCGGATTTTCTAGGCAATAGCTAGATTTTTTAACTGAAATGACGAGAAGAAACATTAAGTTTTTCCTTCACAGGACTCCAACCCGGCACCTATCGCTGTTATATTCTAGAGAAAAAGAACGTTAAATATGGGTTTGTTGCACCAGCAGCTACATGTGAGCATGTTTGAACTAGAAATAATGTGACAAAGAGTTCAGTGCTGTCTGGGAATAGAGCCCCACACAAAGAGACGTCAGCCACCGAATTTTTCTCCACCAGGAGCTCGGAATAACATCTTGGACTTCCAGTGATCTCGCAAATAGTTCTGTGTCTCACTGGGAGCCAAAAACGTCACATATCGAAAGTGCTGACAACGAATGAAAATACATTAAAAATCAAAATTATTATCCACCATCAGATAGGTGTTCTCATGCTAGAGCTTGATAATACATAATGAAATCTTTAGTGCTGGGCCATGATTCGAACCCATTCACGCGCAATATGTGGAGATGTTGATGAATCTGCAGTTTTGAACAAATAACAAATTGTAGCCGAGATGTATTGTCACAAAAGGATCAAATTCCGCTTTAAGGGCGGTTGAGTTGCATTCCCAGTTCAGAATCAATTTTATCCACATACAGAAGCTCAGATAAAAGATGGAATAAGTGTCCTGTGAGCCTACATAGCGTTTGTTTCGTCACTAGAAATAAATAACTAGTACAAGAAAGGTTACTGGTGATAGAGTTTCTACGTGTCGCCACTCCAGACTTTATTGTGGTTCAACCTAACGTCTACTTGGTAGAGAAGGAATATCATTTTTAATGTGAATTTCAGACCACAATGCCATTATATCTTCTACACTTGGTGTAGCCAGAAGAGAATGGAATCTGTATCTCCCTATCTAAAATTATTGACAGAAGCTGGAATCGAATCCAGACCATATATGAACCTATCATCAGTCCAACAGACCACCAAATCCTTTTCTCTGTCGATTATTTTTCTATCATAACGCCGTTGCGTCACACTGGTTGAGAATTCTGACACACAGGCTCTCTGTAGTAATTTGCAGCATGTTCAGTAAATTCATTTACTTGGTTGACCGAATCACCATGAACTAGCTGCCTCGGCTACCCAGTGCATACATTCGACTCTATTTTGTAATCACCGAAATAAAATCACGTAACTGCCACCTACACGGAACTGCCAACAGCGTAGGATGCAGAAATTTAAATAGGAAGTGTTCATTTCCACTTGAGCTACTCTATTGCGCTATCTGTTTGTTGAAAACGTCCTGCAGTGCAAAAGAAAAGGTATAACTGCTTATCTCTCACAATTATAGACCTGGCCATGTGCAATATGTCACAGCGCTGTCGAATGCAGAAGTTCTGGAGGAATTGTTTTTGAGTTCTGGAGTTGTAGTAGCCATGTGCCAGCTAGTAGCGTAATGGTATGTGTCTCCGATTTTTTTCTAATTAACTACTCACCCGAAATCGATGAAACTGGCGTTACTTCTCGACGTAATCGCCCTGCAGACGTACACATTTTTCACAACGTTGACGTCATGATACCATGGCAGCGGCGAAGGCTTCTTTAGGAGTCTGTTTTGACCACTGGAAAATCGCTGAGGCAATAGCAACACGGCTGGTGAATGTGCGGCCACGGAGAGTGTCTTTCATCGTTGGAAAAAGCCAAAAGTCACTAGGAGCCAGGTCAGGTGAGTAGGGAGTATGAGGAATCACTTCAAAGTTGTTATCACGAAGAAACTGTTGCGTAACGTTAGCCCGATGTGCGGGTGCGTTGTCTTGGTGAAACAGCACACGCGCAGCCCTTCCCGGACGTTTTTGTTGCAGTGCAGGAAGGAATTTGTTCTTCAAAACATTTTCGTAGGATGCACCTGTTACCGTAGTGCCCTTTGGAACGCAATGGGTAAGGATTACGCCCTTGCTGTCCCAGAACATGGACACCATCATTTTCTCAGCACTGGCAGTTACCTGAAATTTTTTTGGTGGCGGTGAATCTGTGTGCTTCCATTGAGCTGACTGGCGCTTTGTTTCTGGATTGAAAAATGGCATCCACGTCTCATCCATTGTCACAACCGACGAAAAGAAAGTCCCATTCATGCTGTCGTTGCGCGTCAACATTGCTTGGCAACATGCCACCCAGGCAGCCACGTGGTCGTCCGTCAGCATTCGTGGCAGCCACCTGGATGACACTTTTCGCATTTTCAGGTCGTCATGCCGGATTGTGTGCACAGAACCCACAGAAATGCCAACTCTGGAGGCGATCTGTTCAACAGTCATTCGACGATCCCCCAAAACAATTCTCTCCACTTTGTCGATCATGTCGTCAGACCGGCTTGTGTGAGCCTGAGGTTGTTTCGGTTTGTTGTCACACAATGTTCTGCCTTCATTAAACTGTCGCACCCACGAACGCACTTTCGACACATCCATAACCCCATCACCACATGTATCCTTCAACTGTCGATGAATTTCAATTGGTTTCACACCACGCAAATTCAGAAAACGAATGATTGCACACTGTTCAAGTAAGGAAAACGTCGCCATTTTAGGTATTTAAAACAGTTCTCATTCTCGCCGCTGGCGATAAAGTTCCATTTGCCGTACAGTGCTGCCATCTCTGGGACGTGTTGACAATGAATGCGGCCTCATTTTAAAACAATGCGCATGTTTCTACCTCTTTCCAGTCTGGAGAAAAAAAATCGGAGGCCTTAGAACTTGAATGCACCTCGTACATTCTTTGCTACATATTTTAAAAAGCAATTCTGTCTTCTGAAGTTATCAACGTAATGGAACTTGTAACATAACTCCCTTCACTTCTCAACCCAAAATAGTCGCATGTGGAAAAACGGCTAACTTCAACACAACACAAAGCTTTACCTCACGGCGTTTCAAGTAAGCTAGTTGTGAAGAAGCAATATTTAACATCTCTCGTAGTCCGCTAACAGGGACAATAGGTGTTGAGCTTGGAATTCGCGTCCGTTAAAAATGTCTGCGTCTCTGTATGCATAATCAGGAATGACAGTTTCCGTCAGTCACGGAATCTTTGCTTTGTCTGCACGACCTGGGTTTGAATCCATATGCAGAACGAGACGGTTCGTCGTGTCATTTGAATTTCATACATATTCTCAACTAGCTGCTTCTGAATAACTGAAATTTTTAATGTCATTTTGTGTTAAATAATAAGTTCGGTATGTTACTTTGAAGAGGAAATCATGAATATGACGAACTTACTACGTGCATTACCTATCTGACGTAATAATGAGAGTGGTAACATTTCAGGTATGTAATTTATTGTAATAAATGTGAGCTTACAAGCCTTAAGGACAGTCTTATCTGTGATAAGGTGTTCCCTGATATTTGTAGTATCGTGGTATTACTTTACATCTTGAGTTATTGCGATACAAAGCAGTGTTTTCTAGTGGTGACTTGTTGGAACCATTTTCAATAGTCAAACGACTGTACCAAGGAGCTATTAGAGGACCTGCTAGACAGCTGCGGTATGTGGGTTGCATTCGAATCAGGCGAAATGCAATTCAGGTCGTTCGGATACTTTTGAGCACGACTGTACATACAGTAAAGTGCGTTTCTAGAGCGCCATTTTCCACTACATACAGTAGTACTGTGCCGTACTGATAAATTTACTGTACGCACAGGATCTCTTTGGAATATCGCATCAGCTATTCTGTATATGTGTTCTGTGTATGAAATAAACGGATGCTGGCTGCCCGTGGTCGGTTGAACTGTAGCCTTTGAAGTGCACACTTTGGGCAACCGTCCACCAGCACTCGCCAGCTGGCGCAAACATTGTGTCCATCTCATGCTAACATATGGAATGTTTCTCTGAAGTAGACCTCCATCCGTACCACCTGCAGAAAGTCCAGGCAATATTAGTGGAGGACTATCCACATCGAGAGCAGTTTGCGCAATGATATTTATAGCGCTGCATACTCCAGCCACAACTCCCTAGTTTAATGCTGTTTGTCGATGAATGCAAGGTCACTCGAGATGACATTATGATCCTGCATAACGATCAGCGTGCGCAAAAGGTTGTAAGTAACCAACACGAGCTGTGTGCACGTATGTTTTGAGATAATTGATCAAGATTTTTGTATCGTACCTAATGCCGACAGAACTATAAAAATCGATCCCCCTTTTTTCTTCTTACCCTACTGGATCATTAGATCGGCTTATATGGGGAGATATGGGAATACGTAATGCATTCACGAACACGGTCTAACACAATCTCCTTGTTGGCGCAGGTGTTACGGTGTAGGGAGGCATAATGTTGTATGCGCATAATGACCTCCAGATCTTTGAACACGGTACAATCACCGGTCAACGCTACTCTGATACTTTTCTACTTCCTCATGTGCGTGTTTTCAGTGGTGGATTCGGCTCTGACTTCATTTTTAGGGTGCTCTACCGTCTGAGCTACCCAAGCACGACTCACGGCCCGTCCTCGCAGCTTTACTTCTGCCAGTACCTCGTCTCCTACCTTCCAAACTTTACAGAAGCTGTCCTGCGAACCTTCGGGTTCTGCCAGTGACGTTTCATATCAGGGCACATTCCGCTGCAGAGTGAAAACCTCAATCTGGATTTCTTTTGCTGTTCGTTAACCCACTTCGATCTTAAAACTGAAACATTCTCGGAAGTCTTCGAATTCCAGGGGCCAAATCTTACCAGTATTAATGTCGATAAGAGGCAAAAGCCGCCGAGGTTCTCATTTCCCGGGATGGATGAACTGCGTATATACGTAATTAAGTTTGTGCGGAACCCTCAAAGTTCTAGTCCTACTCACACCTGACGACCTTTTTAAAGGACGACAATGCGCCACCGGATGGAACACCGTAGGTCGAGGAGCTCTTGGAACAAGAGAATATTTGTTGAATGAACTGGCGTTCCCATTCCCCTGACTTAAATCCCATCGACCACATGTGGGACATGTTAGGGAGACGTGTTGCCGCGCGTCCACCTGCAGTAACGACAATACAACAGTACCCTCTCACCAACCTTTCCGCCAGCACGAATGCACATTGCACAACATGCAACATGGTGATTATGCACCGTATTAAGAACCATGTCCCGCCTTTTGTAATGTCCAGAGCATCATCATGAACTGCGGTAACTTCGGTCTAAATGTTGTCTTTGAATGAAAGTGTCATTCCTCTTCGCCTCAATGCGTATTATTTTTTTCAGTTCTATACCATCGTGTAGCAGTTCTTCCCATGCACGGTCCAAGTTTCCTTGTCAGTGAAACATCATTCGAAAGTAACCTATGTACTTAAGTTTGGTACAGCAGTGTGCTTTCAGGGAAGATTCCGATATCCGATCACTTGACTGGTGTATGCACCCCACTGACAGTTCTGTGCAGCGCCTCCAAATAGCCAATAGCAACTCTCGCCGACAATCAGCACAACAAAACAGGAATACGGTTCTAAGTCAGCAGAGAAAGTCACACAAAAACACACTCAAATTTTCACGAAAACAAATGAATTTTATTGGCACGAATTAACTCTATCCAAATCCGTCACTTTCAGCCGGTACCACCTCCAGCTAGCTAATTGCTCCACCCTTTATTTTGAGGTCCACCGAGCGAGGTGGTGCAGTGGCTAGCACACTGGACCGCATTCGGGAGCACGACGGTTCAATCACCGCGTCCGGCCATCCTGATTTAGGTTTTCCGTGATTTCCCTAAATCGCTCCAGGCAAATGCCAGGATGTTTCCTTTGAAAGTGCGCGGCCGACTTTCTTCCCCGTCCTTCCGTAATCCGATGAGACCGATGACCTCGCCGTCTGGTTTCCTTCCCAAAAAACAACCCAACAACAACATCTCTTTTTATAACAAGTCCAAGCCAAGCGGCTGGTTAGAAGCTAGTTCTGTTTACTCTTTTATTACGAAAATTAGAGAGAGAAAATGAAGGGATGGTTAATGAATTAATGCAAAAACAAGAAGCTATTGCTTCTGATTTAGCTAAAAAAAACAGCAGAAACCCACACTCGCACCGGGAAATTCACGTCGGATTCTCTCAATCTTCCGTACTGCAGCAGGTAATATAGTTGGTCACAAAGGCTCACCTGCTCCCGACCTCTGATATACAGAACGAAAACGCCAGCCCCATCCCAGAGGGCACACAACTCGTAGACCATATGACCGCCTTCGTGTGACTTCTCGACTTCGCCAGCTTCAGACCACTCCAGAGATTCAGCCAGAGTCAGAAGCAGAATGTAGACATTCTCATTGGCCTTTTCCTGGTCCTGTTTACAGTGCTACTGTGAGGTGCTGCCTCCTGACAGGACTTTAAAAACCTTGTCTGCAAACGAATCCCGAAAAAACTGGCCGTCATGGGAAAATTACGCTTCTTGTAAGCCCGCCCTGTATGCTCCGACCACAAACCATATTTGGGAAAGACCGACCCACAAGCTCCAGGTTTAAGAAAATAGACCCTTCGCCCTGCAGCTAGATACTGGCCTAGGTGACTACAATAGCGGACAAAGATAGGAAGTCATATGTTTCAAAGACGACAACTTGGTGGTCATCTACTGTGGAACGAATGACTCACAGTAGCACAGCAGGGCTACAATATATATATGTTTGCTAAAAAATTGATATAATTTTCATTGATTCCTCGTAGGGATGCTGGAAAAGTGTGCATCGTCTCGAACGAACCTTGGAATTTTTAAACCTTAAACACAGTAATTGCAAACTGTGTGCGTCCAAACCATTGCTAGCAATCTGAAAATGCGTGCTTTAAATTTCGATTATGTATTCTGATCTAGAACAGCCTTAGTTAGCCTACTTTTGGTCACGAACGTATTGGTGCAAGTTACTTATTGATGTGTGTGATACTAATTAAAGTAAACTGCTTCTGACTATCTGTGAACGAGATTGAACACAAAGAATTGTTATGAATCTATGAACAGTGCTCAGATCGGCTTACAAGTGAAACAAACACACACAAAGATTAACTATTACGTATTGGAAACTTTGCCCTGTCAGAATAAAAAATCTACTGAACTGATATGAAAATTTTGCAGATGAATACTGTTCCTAATTTTCTATCGAAATGTTCGTTTAGACCCTACAACGGATTCGTACCTTCGCAACGGATAACTCTGCTCTACTGCGTACTGCAGGGATATGAAATACTGAACTGCGTGGCCCTGAAATAAATACTGCGCGGCATGCTGCATTATCTTGTTTCATTTGAAGTTGCTTTCATAAATTAAACTCTTGTTATATTTCCAAACAACACAGCTCACTGTCCGCGCAATACAGCAAGGCGTGACAGTGTAAATTAACCATATTTAATTTTCATTTAACAGTGAGGATTAGCTTCAATTAAATGTTTGTAAATTAATAACAGGGTATTTTGAATTACATTAAAGTCCTTTTAATGAATTAAATATGATTCGGACTGGCATGAACTATGATCTTTACATAACATAGTAACACACAATAAAAATTACTTTTATGCACAATATTTAAATTGCGCAAAATTTACTCTTTGCTTTCCTAATGAAATACTTTTAACTAACACAGAGAAAGATAATTAGAGTGCTGAACACATGACTGATAATTCACCCTGGATGTCAACAAGTAGATATTTTCAAACACAATGAAATCTTTGCATTACAATAATTACTCGGTTAGCACTTGCAGCAACAAACTGATATTTTTCGTTATATATATACGCCTTTAAACCTCCTTACGAAAATTCAGGCAACTTGTCATCGAATACTGTCCGAGGAAGCGTGATCTTGGCAGACTTGTTTGACAATGGTTATACACCGCGGGAAGAAAAAGTAGAAAAGATCACGCTAATGACTTATAATAATGTTGGGAAGTTTAAATTTGAAGGCGCATGAGAAAAGGTGTTTTTACCCTGTAATAACTTAAATAAAAGAAAGGAAAGAAAAGGCGAAGAGTCTGTCCCTGTGAGTTGTCTGACAACACACTCGCGAAAGTGTACTAGTACGACGTACAAACTATAACGTTCTTCCGATACTGAATTCGTATGCGAAACGAGGACATTTAACGGTTTTGATAATATCTCAAATGCATTTTTTCCACATTGCGCGTTAGTTCTGAGAGTGTAGAGTAAATATTGGAATACGTACCTGTAAGCATCCACTACGTATGTATGTGTATTGTTGATGCTCTCCAAGACGACGGCCAGGAAACGTGGAACAGTGGCAGTGTTTTGTTGTGTCGTTTTTCAAGTTAATTACACGCGCTAATAATTTAACAGTACGGCGCGAGAGGATTTAAATTTTTTATTATCTAATCTCGCTCACATTATTTTTCTTTGCATTTCAAATAGAGGCAATGGAAGCTTCGTGGCTATTTCACACGTAAAGCGTCACCACGCAAACTTTCGCCCACATACCGACACTGTTCGTTTTTTCTGCGAGATTATTTCAATTACGAGTAGTAAAACCTGCTGCCTTTTACCCGCGGTTTGTGTTGGGAACTAAGTAAACATCGTGAATGTTACTTCTCTGTGCGTTCTCATTTGTTGCTAAACTGATCACGCCTCAGTTTGGTTCTAATTAACACGCAGAAGAAAAAAATGGAACAGCAGAAAATGACTGTTTCTCAGAAACTTCAAATGAAATTTTAGTGATTCACTATGTTTGAGATTTGCTGCGCATTCGCTGAGGAACGGTAGCTCTTCAACTTTCGGACTAGATGAAACCAAATAGTCAACAACATCGTCGTCAAATATTCGTTTATTTTCTCATCATGGACAATACAAACCCAGTCGACAGTTACTAAACATTTAATTCTATTAAACCAGCTGAGCTTTAGAAAATATTGGTACTGTTATTCGACTTGCGGATATGTCACAGAGAATGCCCTCTCGCCCCCCCCCCCCCCCCCCCGGTCATTTCCACCGGATATTCGCCGATTTTTCAAATCAGTACGCTATTAGGTGCGCGGTCACAATGTAGCCGATTTTTGTTTTCTTCAGTCGAATCGGCCGACTTTCTCGTACATGAGATATGGACAGTGAGAAATTACAAATTTTGTCCAAGAAAGAAGGAGTTTGTGTCATTCTGAGGATGAAAAATATAGTAATCCGGATATAGCTCGGAATCTATGGACTGAAATCGCAGTTTTATTGGAAACCATAAGCAGGCCAAATCTTTATCGAATATTTCAGTCATAAATTATAACTTCAAACAATAATTTATTCAAGTGAGAAGGGTGGTGTATTTCGTGCTTAAAGCTAATGTATCGGATCTTCTTCCCGTTGTGGTAGAGGAGCGTTAGATGTTTACGATTTATTATTACTGCTTACTAGCCTTTTATGCCAGGAGGGTGATGATGCCGTCAGCTGCGTTGATTTACAGATATGGCGTATATGTTTCCACTTCACAGTTGTTTAAGTGTTCAGACTACCTTATACTAACATTCATGTTTGTCTTTTACACGTATGCTGAATGACTGTCATCGAAGGCTAACTGACATACGTATATTTCCCGAAAGTCTGTTTCCTGAACGTAGCTGATGTTGTGCAGTGTGTCTGTAATCTTGCTGCCGGCCGGAGTGGCCGTGCGGGTCTAGGCGCTACAGTCTGGAGCCGAGCGACCGCTACGGTCCCAGGTTCGAATCCTGCCTCGGGCATGGATGTGTGTGATGTCCTTAGGTTAGTTAGGTTTAATTAGTTCTAAGTTCTAGGCGACTGATGACCTAAGATGTTAAGTCGCATAGTGCTCAGAGCCATTTTTTGTAATCTTGCTTTTCAGTGTCACCACGAATCATCTCTATAACCTGTGCGTAATAGAATGGTTCTCTCTTCATCTCATGTACTCGTAAAAATTATCTCGTTATTCCAATGACTGAGGAAAGAGCGTAGGTTTTTGTCACATTCTTTTTGAGCTCATTCGCATGTATTCGGTGTCTTTTTAATAGCAGTAATCACAATGTAGCCCTCGTCTCCAAGCATAGAGATGTCGGGGCACTCATCCCGCCCAAGGAAGTAAAATAGATTCTTACTTCCCTGATAGAATAGATTCTAACCTAATCTAATCTCCTTTACCCCTCCAAAAAACTGACGAAGATCGGATGCGCTGTGACCAAGCTGTTGACCGATCTTATCTACTCCCACAATCCGTCACACTCTGTTCTTTTTTTTATATCGAAATTTTTGACTGCCCCCACCGTTTTTATCTCCGCTGCTGCTACCAGTGCTAAGGTTTTTTGTTTCTGGATACCGCATCAGATGCCCCTCTAATATACCCATCCTTTAGGTGAGGATTTTCCATACCCATCTTTACTTCACCTATTTGTGCAATTCATTTTTCGTTTTATAATTTATCTATTCTTTCATAGCGCCTCATTTCAGACGGTCCCAGCTTCTTCTTCCCTGGATTTTCCGACGAATACGGTCACCCGCTTTGCAAAGCTTTGCTCCGAAGACACTTCTGCTGAAGAAAGCTTTCTTGAGCTACGACAATCTTCTTCCGCCCTTTCTTGCTTCGCCCATCAATCATCTGACATCCACTCGTGGATGAATTCATTCTTCACGCTTCATGGCCTTCAGCAATACGCACTCTTGTTACTCTTACCTTTACGTATATTACTCAGTTAAAGTCTCCCACCGCACTTTTCTGTCTGTATTTGAAGGTTAATCTCAGAAACTACTGTAGGGATTTTGACACGGTTTTCACTAACAGACAGACTGATTCACGATTTGTCTACAGGCTGAACGCAGCTAAAACAGGTCACCCCAAATCTATCCAGAATGAATGTACCGGGTGATCAAAAAGTCAGTATAAATTTGAAAACTGAATAAGTCACGGAATAATGTAGATAGAGGGGTACAAATTGACACACATGCTTGGAATGACATGGGGTTTTATTAGAACCACAAAAATACAATCGTTCGAAAAATGTCCGACAGATGGCACTTCATCTGATCAGAATAGCAATAATTAGCATAACAAAGTAAGACAAAGCAAAGATGATGTTCTTTACAGGAAATGCTCAATATGTCCACCATCATTCCTCAACAACAGCTGTAGTCGAGGAATAATGTTGTGAACAGCACTGTAAAGCATGTCCGGAGTTATGGTGAGGCACTGGCGTCGGATGTTGTCTTTCAGCATCCCTAGAGATGTCGGTCGATCACGATACACTTGCGACTTCAGGTAATCCCAAAGCCAATAATCGCACGGACTGAGGTCTGAGGTCCTGGGAGGCTAAGCATGACGAAAGTGGCGGCTGAGGACACGATCGTCACCAAACGACGCGCGCAAGTGATCTTTCACGCGTCTAGCAATACTTTTTTTTGTTCTAATGAAACCACATGTCATTCCAAGCATGTGTGTCAATTTTTACCTCTCTATCTACATTATTCCGTGGTTTATTAAGTTTTCAAATTTATATTGACTTGTTGATCACCCTGTATATATCGAGGTGCGGTTTTTGCCAAGTTATAGCGAACAATATGGCGAATTTCCTGATGTTCGCAAGCAATTTTTATCGTTATAGTCATCGAATTACATCACCGACTTTTTTCTTTACATTTGTTCTTTGACATTTGAAAGAAGCTTCAATGAGAACTCCAACGACGAAACATTTGTGGGACCTGATCACGTAGTTTCAACATAAACACCGCCGCAGATCACTGTTCCACCGTCAGGAGAAGTTTCACAAACGTCCGCCCTATTATACCAAATGCAAGCAAGCACACAAGTCATGTTTGGTTCTTGTGTTGACCTGTGCGCTTGAGGCCCGGTAGTCTGTATTCTGCTGTTGTAGCAATCACATAATTTGCTCGTAAAGCTACTGAGGCATTCAGAATGTATACAACAGTCGGATATACAAGTCGAATAAGTGAATATCGTTTATGGCGAGAGTCGCCCAACTATGAGAGCAGCGGTGCGGCTGTATGCTGAAGACTATCCAAATCGTGACAAGCACTGACGATCTGCCTTTGCAGACATTATAAAAAGGAGTGTTAGCAACGGTAAGTGTGGAGAATAAAACATGCCAAGGAAAGAGATGAGTAACTGATGAAAGGAATGAAGCTAACAGCCGGCCGGAGTGACCGAGCGGTTCTAGGCGCTACAGTCTGGAACCGAGCGACCGCTACGGTCGCAGGTTCGAATCCTGCCTCGGGCATGGATGTCTGTGATGGCCTTAGGTAAGTTAGGTTTAAGTAGTTCTAAGTTCTAGGTGACTGATGACCTCAGAATTTAAGTCCCATAGTGCTCAGAGCCATTTGAACCATTTTGAAGCTAACATTCTAGCAGCAGCAATGCATAACGTAAATGTCAGTGGAGTTATCTCGGAAGTACGAGAGGAATCATCCAAAGAGAGTTCTGCGAGCACTACATTCCATCGCATTTTATCCTCTGCGCATTTCGCTGCATCTACAACTTCATAACTTCGAAAATTGGTTGCAGTTCCCTAAACATAAGCTACAAAAAGTGCGAAATGATGCGACATAGCTACGCAAACATTTGTTTAAGGAAGAAGCTCCGTTTACAAATCATGGGTAAGTCAATCTTCGGAATATACACTAGTCGTCAACTGGAAATCCACGACGACTCAAAGAAGTGGATGAAAACAACGCTCCTGGTTTATGGGTATCAACGGACGGTGCGTGTTTTTCAGGACCCGCATCGTTGTTCCCCTTTTCTTTTATGTGCATCTAAATATGCTCAAAATACCTCGAGTTCGTAAGATACGCCGCTGCCGCAGCTATTGAAGGACATCCCACTGGACATAATGCAACATGATGGATGTCCTCACCATGCCGCACATGTGACAGACCCTGTTAAGAGAACGTTTGGAGAGCGGAACTGTCGTTAAGGAAACGCAAAAGGTGTGCACATTCACCAAACATAACATTTCCATACCTCTATAGCGAAAATCAAAACAAGAAGTCTATCAGGAAACGGCGACGACTCCCGAAGGCTGAAATGCTTTCTAAGACGGACTTTTGCTGTCGTTAACTCCGAATGATATTCATTGTACAGTATTGTTTCTCCACAGTCACTTTATAGCGTGTAGCAGTGCCGAAGTCAACATTTTGAGCACTTGGTATGACAGCCGAGATAGTAAACATACGAAACGTACGTTAGTGACGTGCTTGATTACAGGACAGACGTTTGTGTAACCTCTTCTCCTGACAGCGGGACAGGGATTTGCAGCACTGTTGTCTCAATACTATTTAATCAAGTCCAATACATATTACGTCGCTGAAGTTCTCTTACAATTAGAAGTTTCTTTCAAGTGCCACAGAAAACCGTGTAATGTTCCATTAGGGAAAAACAAAGTCGGTGTCGTAATTGACGACTACAAATGATTCAGATTACTTATGAACGTCAGGAAATTCGCCATACTGACTTGTCGAAACCTGCTCCTCAATATATATATTAATTCTGGATATATTTGGGATGGCTAGTCTTAGCTGCGTGAACCTGTATACAGGGTGGTCAGAAACAGTATGAAAACTTGATAAGTGTGCTGCAGGGTATGTTATGCTGAAAAATATTTATTAAGAGAAAAAGGCGATACGTTGCGCCGTTCCCGAGTTAATTAGTTTTTAAGTTAGCCAATCAGGCTGTTGCGCGTGCATATTTAAGTTGCCAGCCAGAGATGGTGTCGCCAAATGTGTTCTTCGTTTGGTTTCCTAGAACGGAACAAGAGAGCGAAACAAAAATTGGTCACGGGACGTTAGTAAGCATCGAAGGTTAAGCAGTCTCGTGCGCTATCGTCTACGCTATGAGAACAACTGACACCAATTGTGCGAGCAACTGCCTGATTGGCTAACTTCAACGTCAGTCAACTGAGAAATGGCGCAACGGATCGAATTTTTTTCTTAACAATTATTTCTCAGTGCAGACTGCCCTGCAACACACTTACAAGCGTTTCAGACTGTTTTCTGACCACCCTACAGAATTTATTACCGCTACACCACACAAGTCGCCCGCCCGTAGATACTTAGCGCTACATGTACGAAGGCGGGGCAGGTCGCTAGCCTTATGTAATTTGATCTGCCCCTCCTCTATAAATACTTCATCTCGACCTTTTTTTTACCTCTTGGAACTTCCTTGGCGCGTCTACCATCATTTTACCGGCTAAATGTCCCGCTCGACTATGTTTTGTTTTCATTGCAGTCATAAGTACGTTTTTATCTTTATCTTTATCTTGGATCTGTTCCTCGATACATTTGTCTGTTTTCCCATCTCTCCTAGTTACTCCAAACGAGCATCTCTCGGTTGCTCACTGAAATAGGCGCGGTTCACACTGAGACGATACGATAAGCTCTACGTTACGCGATATGATGCAGAAACAACGCGCATCGGCGAAGCGCTCAGAAACATAGTGGAAGCGAATTAACTGGTTCGTACTGGGACGACAGCGATACCACACCGATACACAGCCGGCCGCGGTGGTCTCGCGGTTCTAGGCGCGCAGTCCGGAACCGTGCGACTGCTACGGTCGCAGGTTCGAATCCTGCCTCGGGCATGGATGTTTGTGATGTCCTTAGGTTAGTTAGGTTTAAGTAGTTCTAAGTTCTAGGGGACTAATGACCACAGCAGTTGAGTCCCATAGTGCTCAGAGCCATTTGAACCGATACACATCTCTATCGCATCATCCGGCGCAACAGGTCGCTCCACGCAACTCGTATAGTACGATATTCGGGGAGCGAAATTTCAAGTCATCGGATTTGCCTCAAAAAATTGTTTTATTTGTTAAAAACCATTCGGAACCCAAGATCACAAAAATATTTTTTATTCAAGACATTCGGTTTCAACAGTCTTACCTGTCATCTTCAGGTGTGTAAGAAAATATAGTACTTGGAATACGTCTCATAACTTAAGTTGTAACATCTGACATAAAAGTTTTCGTTTGGTATTATAAAAAAAACTAAAGTAGACCTTTACATTTACATACCTTCAGTGTAATATGAAAATGTTTTACTACAAAAACATGTTTTACTACAAAAAAAAGTTTAAAGTATGTAAATGTACAGGTCCACTTACGTTTTTTTTATAATGGCAAACTAAAATCTTTACATCAAACGTTACAGCTTAAATTATGAGACACATTCCATGTATTGCATTTTCTTACAGACCTGATGATGACAGCTAAGACTGTCCAAACCGATTGCCTTGAATTAAAAAAAAGTATTTTGTGCGATCTAGGGTTCTGAATGGTTTTTAACAATCATACAGATCGCCCTTCAGTACTCTCATAATGAGAAAATTCAATCAGATTGATTTATGTGGATGAATTAAAGCTAAATTCGTCACTGTAGATAGTTTCTCAGTAAAGCTTTTACCTTTCGCGCAAAAAAAATAAAATAAAATAAAAACCGCTGTTTTCGGATTCGCGGGTGTTCTCCGTTACACAGTCTTTCTAATTCAATTTTGAGGAAACTATTCGGCAAAAAAAAAAAAAAAAAAAAAAAAAGGCGTCTTCACGCATCTCAGTTTGACAATGAACTAGTTTTCTTCTACATCTACATCGATACTCCGCAAGCCACCCAACGGTGTGTGGCGGAGGGCACTTTACGTGCCACTGTCATTACCTCCCTTTCCTGTTCCAGTCGCGTATGGTTCGCGGGAAGAACGACTGTCTGAAAGCCTCCGTGCGCGCTCTAATCTCTCTAATTTTACATTCGTGATCTCCTCGGGAAGTATAAGTAGGGGGAAGCAATATATTCGATACCTCATCCAGAAACGCACCCTCTCGAAACCTGGCGAGCAAGCTACACCGCGATGCAGAGCGCCTCTCTTGCAGAGTCTGCCACTTGAGTTTATTAAACATCTCCGTAACGCTATCACGGTTACCAAATAACCCAGTGACGAAACGCGCCGCTCTTCTTTGGATCTTCTCTATCTCCTCCGTCAACCCGACCTGGTACGGATCCCACACTGATGAGCAATACTCAAGTATAGGTCGAACGAGTGTTTTGTAAGCCACCTCCTTTGTTGATGGACTACATTTTCTAAGCACTCTCCCAATGAATCTCAACCTGGTACCCGCCTTACCAACAATTAGTTTTATATGATCATTCCACTTCAAATCGTTCCGTACGCATACTCCCAGATATTTTACAGAAGTAACTGCTACCAGTGTTTGTTCCGCTATCATATAATCATACAATAAAGGATCCTTCTTTCTATGTATTCGCAATACATTACATTTGTCTATGTTAAGGGTCAGTTGCCACTCCCTGCACCAAGTGCCTATCCGCTGCAGATCTTCCTGTATTTCGCTACAATTTTCTAATGCAGCAACTTCTCTGTATACTACAGCATCATCCGCGAAAAGCCGCATGGAACTTCCGACACTATCTACTAAGTCATTTATATATATTGTGAAAAGCAATGGTCCCATAACACTCCCCTGTGGCACGCCAGAGGTTACTTTAACGTCTGTAGACGTCTCTCCATTGATAACAACATGCTGTGTTCTGTTTGCTAAAAACTCTTCAATCCAGCCACACAGCTGGTCTGATATTCCGTAGGCTCTTACTTTGTTTATCAGGCGACAGTGCGGAACTGTATCGAACGCCTTCCGGAAGTCAAGAAAAATAGCATCTACCTGGGAGCCTGTATCTAATATTTTCTGGGTCTCATGAACAAATAAGGCGAGTTGGGTCTCACACGATCGCTGTTTCCGGAATCCATGTTGATTCCTACATAGTAGATTCTGGGTTTCCAGAAATGACATGATACGCGAGCAAAAAACATGTTCTAAAATTCTACAAGAGATCGACGTCAGAGATATAGGTCTATAGTTTTGCGCATCTGCTCGACGACCCTTCTTGAAGACTGGGACTATCTGTGCTCTTTTCCAATCATTTGGAACCCTCCGTTCCTCTAGAGACTTGCGGTACACGGCTGTTAGAAGGGGGGCAAGTTCTTTCGCGTACTCTGTGTAGAATCGAATTGGTATCCCGTCAGGTCCAGTGGACTTTCCTCTATTGAGTGATTCCAGTTGCTTCTCTATTCCTTGGACACTTATTTCGATGTCAGCCATTTTTTCGTTTGTGCGAGAATTTAGAGAAGGAACTGCAGTGCGGTCTTCCTCTGTGAAACAGCTTTGGAAAAAGGTGTTTAGTATTTCAGCTTTACGCGTGTCATCCTCTGTTTCAATGCCATCATCATCCCGTAGTGTCTGAATATGCTGTTTCGAGCCACTTACTGATTTAACGTAAGACCAGAACTTCCTAGGATTTTCTGTCAAGTCGGTACATAGAATTTTACTTTCGAATTCAATGAACGCTTCACGCATAGCCCTCCTTACGCTAACTTTGACATCGTTTAGCTTCTGTTTGTCTGAGAGGTTTTGGCTGCGTTTAAACTTGGAGTGGAGCTCTCTTTGCTTTCGCAGTAGTTTCCTAACTTTGTTGTTGTACCACGGTGGGTTTTTCCCGTCCCTCACAGTTTTACTCGGCACGTACCTGTCTAAAACGCATTTTACGATTGCCTTGAACTTTTTCCATAAACACTCAACATTGTCAGTGTCGGAACAGAAATTTTCGTTTTGATCTGTTAGGTAGTCTGAAATCTGCCTTCTATTACTCTTGCTAAACAGATAAACCTTCCTCCCTTTTTTTATATTCCTATTAACTTCCATATTCAGGGATGCTGCAACGGCCTTATGATCACTGATTCCCTGTTCTGTACATACAGATTCGAAAAGTTCGGGTCTGTTTGTTATCAGTAGGTCCAATATGTTATCTCCACGAGTCGGTTCTCTGTTTAATTGCTCGAGGTAATTTTCGGATAGTGCACTCAGTATAATGTCACTCGATGCTCTGTCCCTACCACCCGTCCTAAACATCTGAGTGTCCCAGTCTATATCTGGTAAATTGAAATCTCCACCTAAGACTATAACATGCTGAGAAAATTTATGTGAAATGTATTCCAAATTTTCTCTCAGTTGTTCTGCCACTAATGCTGCTGAGTCGGGAGGTCGGTAAAAGGAGCCAATTATTAACCTAGTTCGGTTGTTTAGTGTAACCTCCACCCATAATAATTCACAGGAATTATCCACTTCTACTTCACTACAGGATAAACTACTACTAACAGCGATGAACACTCCACCACCGGTTGCATGCAATCTATCCTTTCTAAACACCGTCTGTACCTTTGTAAAAATTTCGGCAGAATTTATCTCTGGCTTAAGCCAGCTTTCTGTACCTATAACGATTTCAGCTTCGGTGCTTTCTATCAGCGCTTGAAGTTCCGGTACTTTACCAACGCAGCTTCGACAGTTGACAATTACAATACCGATTGCTGCTTGGTCCCCGCATGTCCTGACATTGCCCCGCACCCGTTGAGGCTGTTGCCCTTTCTGTACTTGCCCAAGGCCATCTAACCTAAAAAACCGCCCAGCCCACGCCACACAACCCCTGCTACCCGTGTAGCCGCTTGTTGCGTGTAGTGGACTCCTGACCTATCCAGCGGAACCCGAAACCCCACCACCCTATGGCGCAAGTCGAGGAATCTGCAGCCCACACGGTCGCAGAACCGTCTCAGCCTCTGATTCAGACCCTCCACTCGGCTCTGTACCAAAGGTCCGCAGTCAGTCCTGTCGACGATGCTGCAGATGGTGAGCTCTGCTTTCATCCCGCTAGCGAGACTGGCAGTCTTCACCAAATCAGATAGCCGCCGGAAGCCAGAGAGGATTTCCTCCGATCCATAGCGACACACATCATTGGTGCCGACATGAGCGACCACCTGCAGATGGGTGCACCCTGTACCCTTCATGGCATCCGGAAGGACCCTTTCCACATCTGGAATGACTCCCCCCGGTATGCACACGGAGTGCACATTGGTTTTCTTCCCCTCTCTTGCTGCCATTTCCCTAAGGGGCCCCATTACGCGCCTGACGTTGGAGCTCCCAACTACCAGTAAGCCCACCCTCTGCGGGGACCAAGCAGCAAAGTAAAGCACGCACATATTTTAAAAAGTTGCCGATGAAAAATGTTTTCACTGGATAGTTCACGTTTGGTGCATTTTACGGCACATGTTGCTGCGTAATGTAAATTGTTTTTAATGCTGGAAGGAAAGCCGTACATCTTTCCAGTCTCAAATAAATACGTAATACATTTTGGCGTTTAGCCGAGATGAGCTGCGAAGCGCCGCACTCGGCTTTCATCTGCTACCGTAATATACTGAACAGTTGCAGCTTTACAAATTATATCAATTATTTATACATGTGCTTCACTGAATGAAGAACCACACTCCATGGTCTCATGAAAAATAAACTTTTCATCGTGACATTTGTAACGTAATTCATACACTCTTACTAACTTATCTTATTGTAATGAGTAGCTTCTCAGCAAGAGAAATGGCAAGTCAAAAACTTGTGTTATGCTTTGTCAGAGTAGCTTATACTACATGCTCTACAAAGTGGAATCTGTCTGAACTCATTCTGAAAAATTCGTGGAATTTCTGTTGAGAGGACTCACGAGAAACCACAGCCGAACCATGTTTCCATATTAGCAGCATTGTACGGGTGCACCCAGTACTTCCTTTTCCAGTCGTTTGAGCTTTAAACATTGATAAGCCACAACAACATCCTCTTCACAAGCGCTTATGATTGCAATTGTGCCATAAACATAATTCGTCCTGTCTTGTTTGATGTAACGCAGGTCGCATCGCGTATTGTATCGTCCCAATAGGAACGAGAGTGTCCCGCGGGGAACCGTCAGTAGGGCGACCTTATGACAACGAATTGTATGGCACAGCGCGGGCTACGCCTTGCGTTCATTCCTGGTGTCTTATAACTAGTTGTTTTCAACAGCCGTGAGTACAAAAAGTCAGCAACTGGTTGGTTTCATTGTTAATGTGTTAATTTGTACAATTCGGTGTGCTGATTTACCTTATTCTAGTCGTTCTGTAATTGTTTTTCAAGCCTACTTTTAAACTTGTTACTTTAAATTCTTCAACTCGCCGTTGAAGGTCTTCTGCTCTAGAACCAAGCTGCACAGTCTTATCATCAAAACGAAGATATGATCCATTAACGCTTCATCACTGGAACTTGTGTGTCCAATGTTAGGTTATCAGAGAACAAGCGGGGATTTGCTGCTTGTTATTGCTATGTTATCGATGTCCAACTGGTAAAGGCAAGCTTACTAATTGTATGCAGAATTCCTATAGTTATATATTGCACCTGTGGGTTGTGTTATCTTCAAATTTCATTGTTAACCCTCTACACGCTAGATGCATCGCTGTACCAAAATTTCCGCAAATAGGCAACTCAGTGCACAGATTTGCAAAGCGGCCTTCTGTCGTGCCTGTCCAGACAATTAGTCTCAATAAATGGCACGCATATACTAATGTTTGCCGCGTCACAAACGGTGTCCGTCCATACTGAATTCCTTCAGTGTGAGTTAAAAACTTGGAGATCTGCTCTATCCCCTTATGTGTGTCTTGTAGCTTTTGCGCATCGTCTTCCGAAACCCTGGAGGTACTTACAAATAACCACGTACAGGGTGACAGTTACTGAACTATATGAAGTAAAGTCATCATAAGTTCTGAATGGTTTGTGTTAGGACGTTAGAAATGCACGGTTGGCCGCGGGGCATGATGGGAATGGTGTGCAATGTCCAGTCACGCAATAATCGGTGCGGTATTCATTGATGGCACGGTGACTACCGAATGGTACGTGAAGATGTGATTTCGAAAAGATGTGTTTCATGCAAGATGGAGCTCGACCCCATCGAAGAAGGAGAGTGTTTGATGTCCTGGTGGAGCACGTTGGGGACCGCATTCTGGCTCTAGGGTAACCGGAGGCCACTAGCATGGGCCTCGGTTGGCCGCCATATTCTCCGTATTTAAAGACATGGAGCTCCTTTTTGTGGGTCTGTATTAAAGACAAAGTGTACGGCAATAGCTCTAAAACCATTGCTGAGCTGAAAACAGCTATTCAGGAGGTCATCGACAGCATCGATGTCCCGACACTTCAGCGAGTCATGCACAATTTCGATAATGGTACACGCCGCATCATCGCCAAGGATGGCAGGCATATCGAACATATCATAACCTATATCAGAATATCGGTAGTGACGTTTAAGTGTTGAATAAAGTGTGTACAAGCCATATTTTGAAACTAATTTACATTTTTTTACAAAATATAGTTCAATAATTGTCACCATGTATATGCCACAGTTCCCCGTGTTGAAAAACGAAACGGCTGGGAATATTTCTTCGATATCGTTATTTATGACTACGAACTTAATTAAAATAGCCATACATTAAAGTCTTTGGATAAAACTGGTAGTGAAAGGATAATGCATACTCTTTCTCCGTTTTCTCAGCATAAAAAACATCCTCTGCGACTGCTAAGAGTAGCTTTGGTCATATGCAATCTCCCAGTCTAATATTATAATATAAAAAATACCGTTTTCGAGTCGCTGCAGAAGCCGAATTGTAAACCAGTATTTTCTGCCTATCTTCATTGCTTACCAACTTTCAAATGGTTCAAGTGGCTCTGAGCACTATGGGACTTAACATCTGAGGTCATCAGTCCCCTTGACTTAGAACTACTTACACCTAAGTAACCTAAGGACATCACACACAACCATGCCCGAGGCAGGATTCGAACCTGCGACCGTTGCAGCAGCGCGGTTCCGGACTGAAGTGCATAGAACCGCTCGGCCACAGCGCCTGGCTTAGCAACTTTCATTTGTTTCGCTAACAGATAGTAAAATGTAACCACTGCGTTTTGTAACTTGTCATTTCCGACTGTACACCGGTTGTGAGCTTGTGACTCAGACCAGTTATTAGATGAAATGATTTGTCTACCAACACGGACACAAAGAAAGCACATCAGTAACTTTCCTCTACCAAATTTATTAAATTTTATTTGGAGTACTTCTTCTGTAAGACTTCTGCAGGTGTATTCGTATTACGACTGTCAACGTCACTACAGAATCAGATGGCACGGTGGTGGGCGTACTGGCGCCTCAGAGGCAATGGGTGCAACCGCAATTCGTCCATGTTTGGGTATCCCATTGATTCCCTACATAGTTTTAAGGAAATTCTGAGATGGCTGCTTCAGCAGCGCAACAGGCGTATGTTTTCATACCCCCACTCTTCCCGCAGCCGCACCCCCACCCCCATCACCCCTTCGTTACTAGTCCAAACCAAGCGAGTAGTTTTTAATGATGCAAACGGGCGAAAGGAATTAGATGCTGGCCTTCTTTCCTACAGGCTGTAACACATAATTACAGTAAACGACTTCCATGCGCAAAAAGAAAATATAGCTCTCTGCGAAATTGCTCAACTTCTAAAACCTAAAAAATGATTCTTAACAGCAAGCCTTGATTTGCAACCTACGTAAGTTGTGCTACAACTATATTGCCCAGTCACACTGCTTTGAGTCACACTGCTTTGACAACCTGTAAAATGCCTGAATAACCACCTTTTGAAGCACGGACCGCTTCGAGACGTGCAGGGAAGGAGTCAGTGAAGTTCTGGAAGGTACCAGCAGGGTTGTGGAGCCATGGCGACTCCAGTGCTGTGGCCAGCTGTGCTAGGTTTCTTTGCTGAGTGTTGATGGCGCGAAGTACGCAGTAGAGGTCGTCCGACAGACCCTCGATTAGGTTTGAATCCGGGGAGCCTGGCGGCCAGGGGAGTACGGTTAACTCGTTCTTGTGCTCTTCGAACCATGCACGTACACTGCGAGCTACGTGGCATGTTCCATTGTCTTGCTGGTAGATATCGCGCTCTAGGAAAAACCAATTGCGTCTAGGGGTAAAAGTGGTACTCACGGACAGATGCATACTTGTGATGATCCGTTGTGACGAAATCACTCAGAAAATGTCACGGAATCATTCCACAGACCATAACGCTCCCCCCTCCCGCCTGACCCCATTCACCCTTGCAGGGTGTTTGCTTTCAGACGTTTCACCGGTTATCCATCCGATGGAGCATAAAACGTGATTAATCTGAAAAGGCCACCTGTCGCGACTCAGTGGATGTCCAGCGGTGTGCAAATTTCAGCTTTCGTCGCCGATGAGCAGCAACGTTCGCTGAACGGTCAATCAGGAGCCTTTGTTGGTAGCCCTTGGTTCATCTGTATGGTCAGTTGTTCGACAGTTGCGCGTCTATTCTCCCGTACACATCTCCGCAGCCGACTTTCACCCTCGTCATCTATGGCGCGTGGTGTACCGCAGTTGCACCAGTTCCGGTTTTGGGTACCGTCATTTTGCCACATACGGTATAAATGAACCACGGCGGCAGGCAAACAGTTTGCAAATTTAGCCGTTTGGGAAATGCTTGCACTCTTGGCCCGAAAGCCAGTAATCACGCCGTTTTCAATGCCTGATACATCGCTCTGTCTCGCATTACGACAATGCACTGCTTTCCGCGTCCCCCGATATTCTTTATATAGCCTCCACCTCTAGTCCTGCCGTCTGCGAGTGATTATTGCACGTTGGCGTCGAACACAAGCGGTAGTCACGTATATGTGACTGGACCATACACATGACATAGAGCAACACCTCTGATAGCAAATTCAAAACTACTCCCACGCTGTACCCGCCTAGTGTAATGCTAACTTTCTGCGATTTTTTTTTTTTTCCTACGCCCGGAGCACGCATACTAACAATACGTCTATGTGGGCACGACTGGCAGACACAGCGGAAACGACTGTTCTGTGAGATTTGATACGAGAACTACGTTGTTTTATCTTTTAGCACAACTGTAGCAAAGACACTTAAGACTCTCATTGGTTTAGCGGAATGTCAGAGTTCTCTTCGCGTTAGATCAACGTAACACGTAAGTAAAGTGTACTCCCATTGGTTCCATGACACCAGAAGCTTGGGCAGTGTGGCCGAAAACCAGTGGCAGAACATACGTTTGTTTACATGAGGATTCGACTTATAGTGAGATGAACAGAGTATAGCTCTCTACTGTACAAGCTCAACAACTAACAATTCCCGTAATATTTTTAACCTGTCGCAGAAGGGTTACAAGTGAGTTCTTTCTTATTTACACAGCAGATCGTACCAGTCGAAATTTGGAAGCAGGAAAAGTACTGGCCGGAGGAGAAAGTAAATTACATATCTAGGACACAATAGAAATTACATTGTGCCTAAAGCGTGCGGTCTGAGGGAAAGGCTTCTTCGCCTAGGGGTAAGAGCACTCACCTCTCCAGATAATTCTTTTTATCTTTCTCTTTCTATTTTTTTATCGGTCAGTTTTGCACCCCCTCTACGTCTACACCCATAACGGGGTCCTATTTCACCACGCCCTTAATACAGCCTCATTTACAGCAAATCTGTGTTAGGATATGATACAAATGGAGGTAAATGAAGTGAAGCACCACACATTTATACTACATTTCACTTAGTCACTGCTTCTTGTTTGCAAATTTTATTCATGATCACGAAAAACTGTACAGAAAAAAAAGCTTTGTTTCAGTGGTTGTACACTTCAAAATATACGTCATGGATACTCTAAGTATGTACAATCTCAATAAGATAATTTTTCACTTAATTAGAGAGCGAGCTTTTGAAATTCTGTCTCAGAGTGACCTTGGTGTTGTGTTCCATGTAAGATATCATACACATTTATCTATCTATTTACTTAGCATAAGGGTCTGCATACATGGTTTCCGCTGGTTATATGATCTATAATAAAATACAACACAAAATACATCAGTAAAGGATACAGAATAAGACAGAATAAAATGAGTTAGGATATAGAATATAATAAGATGATTAACAAAACAGAACATCGCAGCAGATAAATTAATTTGTATCTTCATATTGTGGCGTCCAGAATGGCGCCCCATTAGAGGCAGGATGATGGGCTCTTTGTACAGTTTGGGCAATTTGATTGTCACAGCTAGGGCTGGGTAGCTTTACCCACGTACGGAGATTGTGTGCACATATTCCATGCGCTGTTCAGAGTCTGTTAGGTTTTCCCATATCCTTCGTGGATGTTCAAAGCCCTTAGGTTTTTCTACTGGATTCATACGGTCGCGGTTCTTGGTTGAGGCCCCATCATTCCAGCTCTCGAGCTGTTTAGTATCCCTGCTGAAATTGGTAGCTATCAGTTGTTGCGCGACTCTCAGAGGGGATTTCGTAGAGCGAAATCGAGTTGTTTCCAAAGTTAGGGTATCTTCGGGGATAGAGAGTATTATCCATTACTTTCGTATGTTCGGTCATCAAAGTTTCCTGTCTCTGCAAGAAAGGTAGTGCTATAAGGCTGTGTTTTGGGAGCTAGTATATACATCCAGTTATAATCCTCACAGCAGCGTTGAGCTGGGTGCCCACCTTCTTTACGTGCTTGCTGGCTAGCATTACTGGTGCCTAGTGCTCTGCTGCAGACTATACTAAGCCGAGTACAGAGGTTCGTTGTGTACCCATCCATGTTCCCTGTTGGTGCACCGGCCGCGGTGGCCGAGCGGTTCTAGGCGCTTCAGTCCGGAACCGCGCGACTGCTACGGTCGCAGGTTCGAATCCTGCCTCGGGCATGGATGTGTGTGATGTCCTTAGGTTAGTTAGGTTTAAGTAGTTCTAAGTTCTATGGGACTGATGACCTCAGATGTCTGCAGTCCGGAACCGCGGGACTGCTACGGTCGCAGGTTCGAATCCTGCCTCGGGCATGGGTGTGTGTGATGTCCTTAGGTTAGTTAGGTTTAAGTAGTTCTAAGTTCTAGGGGACTTATGACCTAAGATGTTGAGTCCCATAGTGCTCAGAGCCATTTTGAACCTCAGATGTTAAGTCCCATAGTGCTCAGGGCCATTTGAACCTGTTAGTGCTCCAGAACTTCTGAACAAGATTGTTGCGTGAACTTATTTTATGGGATACATTCTCAAGATGTCTGAATAATAAGATCATATGTACAGTAACTCCCATATACGTCGTATGTTGCTGACAGGATAGTACAGTGTTATTCATGTGAACCTTCAGCTTGTATCCCACCATTTTGTTTTTCAAATGGAAACAGCTAACCTCAGTCTTGGTGGGATGTGGTATTAGCCTCCATTTAGTGAAATACTCGTTCATTTCATTTAGGTCAGCAGTGAGAATGTTTCGAGCATCTTCGAACTGCTTTTTTTCTGGATACCTAGAACCATATCATCAGCATAGCTGAACTTCCTTGACATGGTTTCTGGCAGATTTTAAAAATATCGACAGTAACACTGATCCTTGACGTAATCCATTATTTAGTTTCCTCTGTTTCCTTATGTTACTACCCTCATTCACCTTGAAGTATCTACCCGAAAGCATGTTGTTGATAACTCTCAGCGTGGTTCGGCATGGGATTACTTGACTGTGGTTAGGCTCAAAACGTGGTCTGTAGATGTAGCCTTTCCACTATTCTGTTCCAGCAGCTGAGAAGGGCTGTCGGGTGGGAGCTTTTCGTTTTATACGATGGTTTGCCTAGTGTCAGAAGTGCAATTACTTGAGTAGTTTTAAAAGCTTTTGGCAGACAGTCTGACATAAGTATGAAAGAGTAAAATTTGGTCATTTCTTTTTTACCTTGCCACACTGAGTACGGAATTAAGGTGCATTCCATCGAAACCAACCGCCTTAGTCGTTTTACGTCACTGAGAGCAGCTTCTAGATCTATAGGGGCGATTCTCAGAGAGTACTTAGTTTTCTGTGTGGTTTTGCTCGTTGTGTATTTTTGTATTCCCTTTTTACTTTTTGTGTGTAATATTAGTCACGTGCTATTCTACATCAGGGTTTCCCAAACTATGTTACACTGGTGTTCCATAGGAAATGAACAAGTGCTTTGTGGAAAGCTATCAATAACATGACGTTTTTTACGACATTCTGAGGACACTATTTTTAAAAATTTCATCATAATTCCTGTGTTACTGAAATCGAAGTATTCCGCCAGAGGAAAAGTGTAGGAACCCCAGCTCTAGACAGTGATACAATTCTACTTGCCATGTAGTCTGTTCATATTGGATACACAATATGGGCCTGACAGATTTGAACAGTGCATACATCGGAACGTACATTGTTATTTCTGTTAACATATATCATATCTGTTAACATATATAATATTAATCAGTCGTAATGTAAAATTTTATTTCTCCTCTCGAAGTCTTCCTTGCTGAAACTGTGTGCAATATTTAACGATAAGCTGTGACCAGTCAGATAATGAGGTCAGTTGAGCATTTCATCCAAAAATGTAGTGCCTAATAGCAATCGTTCCATTGTTTACCAACTGAGCTATCATGTTCTGTTCGCATGCAAACGCTATGGCGTAGTTAAGATTGTGAAGCAACAAGTACGATACTGGAGAAAAATTCATTGGATGTTGAATCACACTTTTCGTTTCCCACATTTTTCCCATTTAGATGACTGATTTCATTAACATGCAGCAAATGCAGTTCTCGCCTTCTCTCTTAACAAACTTCTCCTCGCTCTTTCGGTGCAAGACGAAGTTGCGGACAATAACACCTTTTCACGACGATGTAAGAAATCGGCGCAAACAGCGAAAGGACATAATTTATTACGTCCGCTGCAGAACTTCTGAAGCAAAGCGTATGAATATGCTTATTCTTAGTACTTACGATTTTGTTCAGACAACAGAAATAAGTACAAGCCACTTTTTGTTTTGGAAATCTTACCTCACATGAACTCGAAGGGCAATTGCGCTTCTGTTTTTATGACAATAAAATTGTCCTTGAAGGCCATGACAACTGCTTCACTCAGCTGCCGGACGTTCGAAGTACATCTGTGGTATCGTCTGCACGCCATTACCGCCGTAAGTTCTGATTTTAAATAGAAGATTTTCGCTTTTAAAGGCAGTTCTGTCAGGTGTAAATCGCGCCGCATCGTCTCCCGACCTTGAGAAGACTCAATCTGGAACCAATCAGAAGTGATGTTGTAGCTTACCCGCCAATGAGAAGGCTCGTTGCTGCGCGGGCTGTCAGGGTCAACAAATCCTTAGTGCTTTGGCGGAGTGAGTGAGTTCTAGCGAGCAGCCATATTGAAAGTAGTCTACCTCTATTGGTGCAGCTAATACTAAATAACGCGGCGTATCGATTGTCATACGAAGTGTTACGCATTTATTTTTAAATATTTGTTCTGGTGGAAATCCGTGTGTCAGTGCTTGTTCTTGTGCTTGCGCAACTATTCTGACTTGTCGAGATCTGCCTGTGTTTTGATGTGTTGGGATGTGAGGACCTTGAAACTAATGGATTGCTCGACTGCAGGGAAGGCGTAGAGCTACGCTTTCAGAATGCCGGTAACTTATTCAGGTAAGTAGCAGAACTTAGTTATACTGTTACCATACTCTATAAACGGCACTGATGTCAACATACACGCTGACAACGATAGTCGGCCTCGCGGACGATAGGTCGACAAACTCGTTTAGTAATGTGAGGTTACGGAGCAAAACATTGCCATAACCTCACTTGTCAGTGCGCGCCGCATAGTTCGTTTCATTTCGTATTGCCGTTTCTGAAATATGTTCATTGATATGCGTTTGTTTGTGCATCTGAATACACCACACATTGTTTTCCAACGTTTTGTTGACAGTTGTAATTTCGCTGTAGTTCCACATATATTCGTTGTATGAAGTTTCTGTGAGCATAAATGTTCAAGAGAGAGTGTGACAGTGTGAAACTTTGTTAGGTTATGTGTACCAGTTGTCAAACAACGAACAGAAGATGTGTTTATCGTGCCGGAAGATGATATTGCTTGAAAGACTACGGCAGGTAAACACATTAAAACATTGTAAACATTTGCGATTTGTTTTATATTGAGCATGTCGAAAAACAGGGGTTTTTGGTTTCTCTGTTATCAGTTACGTTCTCTAAAATTCAGTAACAGTGTCTGGTTGTTTCAGATCTGCGCATTTTCTTTGAATGCATTATGACAGTTTAAACAGTAATTATGTTTCTTGTTATAACAGTTGTGGCATGTGTAGTATAAGTTTCGGAATGACATGCTTGTGGAAAATGTGTTTTTGTTGAGTATACATGTATGCTTTTGGCACTCTACTCAAGAGTTAGTTAAACTCATACAGTGTATTAATGTGTGCAAAATACAGAGAAGATATTAAGTGAATGTAAAACTATAGTATTTCACTCTGGTTAAGTTTTCTTAGGTGTGAGACGTTTGTTACAGAAAGGAGGATTTAGTTAGTAATTGAGCCATCCTGTAGTGTGATTTTGTGCCACCATTCCCAAATAGAATGTAAAATATTCTCCAAACAAAAACTGCTGCTAATAAATGCATAAAACACATACAACGTATTATGAACACAGAAGCTTGCAAGACACTTATCTGGAAGTTGATTAATGTCACTGCAGTAATAGCAGAGCCGGTATTTATAAAACCAGATAGTTGTGCACAATACGGTGGATTTGATGGCCGATTAGGGTTGCTTTTATAGAATAATTCAGTTGTAAAATAAGTTACATTTCTGTGTCACATGTTGTTGAGGCCTTTTATCTGTCATTGTTTCTCTCCAGTTAATGGATGTGTTTATAAATTCTACTTCACATCTGCGTTTTTACATTTATCTGCAGGAAGAAAATTATTAAATAATCAACTTAAACTCATGTACACTGACACAGTACAGGTCATGTTTTAAGATTGCATTCTTAGTAAAAAAGTTATTTGTTGTATCATAACTGATTAAAAATTACTGTGAATATTTGCGTTTGATGCCAAAGAGCACACAGAGTATTAGCAATTTGTTACTTGCGTTTGTTTGTGTTTTGGTTATAAGTGTCAAGGAGATAAAAACAACAGTTCGAGTGACTGTCATGTTCACTGATGAACTTGTTAGCGTATATTTTAGTTGAAGTGGGTGCATGTGTTTTATTTACTGCATATTGGTTGCGTGTTTCGTACTTGTTTTGAGTCGAGCAGTGTGGCCGCTCGCTGGCGAGCGACGTGTTTACGCTGAAGGTGATGGACCTCTGTGCAAGGGCATGTGAGGGCGCGCGCCGCCCTGGACGCTGAGGCCCTCTGTCGGGCGGGCGGGCAACTGCGTCTTCCGCGTGGCGCTCGCCACTGCGTCGCTCTGTTGTTCGGCAGCCGGTTCCGGCGTGTCGGAGCCCGTGTCCGCTGTGTGTGTGCGTGCGTGCGGCCGGCAGCGCAGGGGAGCTGCCGCTTACGTCATCAGCAGGAAGATTGCGGCATTACATAAGGCGCGCTCTGTTAGGTCCAGCCTCTGAGGGACAAAGGAAGGAACGCTATGCGCCAAGGAATAGGGCAGCAACTGCAGGGATGGGCCGAGTAGGACAGTTTCACGTGTGTACGAGCGCGGGTGGAGCTTCTCAGCTATCGTTGCGGACGGAGTATCTCACTCAGATCGCGAGCTATAGCTGTAACCGTGGACCAGATTGGACTACATCAAGGAGATGCTTTTTTTTCACGAGTACGCGCCTTGAAACGACATGGCAGAGGGTGCAGACGGGAGGGCGAACAACAGCTACAGCCTCTTAAGTTTTCGAATGTCATTTACCCTCGGGCTTGGCTCCGTCCGGGACGGTACTTGTATTTGCTAGAGCGCCACGGGTTGCAATGCGTTATGGTAGGTCGCCTATGCTACAACCAAAGAGCCGCCGTTTGTCATGCTGCGTGTTTTCTGCTTTGTATAGAATATTCTTGGTAAATATACCGCATTATTCAAGAGAAAATGACGCTTTAGTCTCAATATTTCCGTTCTATTAAGGCTTCAGAACAGCACATATAAATATATGCATAATAAATAAAAAAACGGGACTCGCGCTTTGATGGTTCTGTACAAAATTAATTCATACGTAGGTTTTGATAAGTAAATAAATAGATTTTATGAGTCAGCTTGGAGTTTAAAATACGTGGCATAAATGACCGTACTGAATTGACCAAGAAGCTTAAATATTTTACACCATTAATGGACCGTAAACCCTAGCATTTGACATAAATTTAGACTTGATACATCTTCCCATTCCTGTGAAAAAGTGGTCTTAACAGACGGCCATACCCCGTGATTACAATGACGTAAAAGGAAACTTGCCAAAGCGATGCACCCCCAAGGGATTCACCTCGATTTTGATTGGCTTTAAATATGTTGTGCTGTAGAGAAAAATAAGATACACTTTTTTATATACGTGTCCATACGGCCGTTAAGGGGGGTGAATTAACCCCTTGAAAAAAAGAAAACTGAGTTTAATATTCCCGAATGAATAACGTCGAAACGGTAACACGTACGAAAAAAAAAGAAAACTTCAAATAAAAGTTCCATGGTTTTTAATGTACATTACAATGCTGCATCCACATTCGTCGAAAAGGTCATTTTTTTCGAAATGCCCACTCCCCCATTTAGCAAAATGTATAGCACCGTTAATACCAAATTCAATGATATATGATGAAGTGGTAGTCCAAAGACGCAATGTTCAGAAATAAGCTAGACATTCTCTAAATCAAAGTGCATTCAGCATTTTTTTTACCCACTCAATTCTGCGCATTTCTCATTATTGTACAGATTTATAATGCAGTTACAACAATAATGTAGAAACAATTTCGAATATAACATAATTAAATCTGAAAAAGTTGGTACTTTAAAAAATACACCAAATGTAAAAAGAAAACATTAATGCAAGATTTTTATAATTCATTAAATTAAAAGAAAATATATAACACAGAGCAATATATGTAGAATATACATTTAGAATATATTTAACCAACCCAACAAGACAACTGGCATTCAAGCAGACACACATCGAGCGCACACACAGCGATATAGAAATATTTTTTGCTTGTTTCTGAAAAATGCGTCTTTGAAATACCACTTCTTCATATACGATTGAATTTGGCACTGACGATGCTGTACGTTTTACTATTAGTCAAATTTCGAAACGAAAACAGAATAGTTGGGGAGTGGGGAGGGCATTTAGAAAAAGTATATGAAGTTTTTTATATCTGTTACCGTTCCGAAGATATTCATTCATTCAGAAATATTAAACTCAACTCTTTTCAAGGGGGTGTTTGCGCTCCCTTAACGGCAGTATGGGCACGTATAAAAAATTTGTATCTCTTTATATTGCAGTACACTACAATATATTCAAAACTTATAACAAACGAAGTGTACCCCGAGACTACGCCTACTTTTTAGAGGCTTCAATTTTAGTATTTGACATAAATTTCACCTTGATACCTCTATCTATTTCGGAGAAAAAGGGCTTTTCGTAGACAGACAGACGAACAATAATTGCCAAAAAATATTTTTTTGTTGTGATATCATTACAAATTATCAGTTTTCGATTTTTTCGTTTACTTTTACTGCGAAACCTTGCTTCATGCCAAATTTCATGACTCTAGGTCAAAAGGAAGTACCCTATAGATTGATGAGTGAGTTTTGCGAGTAACAAAGTACGTTACATTAATGGCATTATCTTTCTATTGCATTGACTTGGAAGCCTGAATTTTTCACATCGCTAAAAGACCGTAGACGTACGTTTCAACTTGACACCTCTAGCCGTCCCTGAGAGGAAGGGCCCTTTAACAGACGGGCAACAGAGTGAATCTGCAAGGGTTCCGTTTTTCGCGGATAATTGAAACCGAAAAACAAATCAGCTTAAGTAGAATTCACATGGCTTAACATGTTGCCATATTCTGAAACTCCACAATGAGGACACAGTGAACGGGATTGATCAACACGCTTTCAGGACGGTTCTAGTCCGGATCTGGATAAGAGGGTAACGTCAACATTGCTAAGGTCATGTCGTTTATAGCGGTTCTAGTTTTTTAACCGAAAAGGATGATTGCCGTATCTGTTACCTATAGCTTAGCCCGGGTAACTAATGATGACCCTTTTTTTCTTAATAAGAAAATACGATTGCCGTAAAGCAGTGGCAGTCACGTTCCCATCGACATCAATTCAGAAGTGCGGAATGAAACATTGTTAGTTCAATTTTATGTTGTCAAATGACTACATCGGTACATATCATAAAAATGTTTGTGTGTATTTGTGTGTGTGTGTGTGTGTGTGTGTGTGTGTGTGTGTGTGTGTGTTTCGGTGTTTCGTTCGACAGCTCCTGTCAACCACTGGACCGATTTTGGCCAAAATTTTTACACGTCTACCAATTGTCGGGTGGCAACCGCTGTGGGGATAAAAACCATGTACACACCAAAAGGGTTGAAGTGGAGGTAAAAAGAAATGTAGCCTATGTTTATTGCTTACTACTTTACCGCTGTTCGTCCAATAAAAGTACTGCATGAGGTGTGACGTATAATTTATTACTTCTTTATTGCTAACTGAATCGGCGACTCGTTTTACGGACAGTATGTACATTGTGCATATACCACTGAATTTAAGTGCAAAATTATATCATTGTAAGACACTTAGTTCAGGAAATAAGACGTCACAGACAATAGCATGCATGAAAAACTGCCACATCTGCATGACGTTTAAACTTATTATTCCTTTGGCACTATCTCTATTCGCAATAAATTTCGCAGACAGTACCCACATATGCCGCTGAATGTGCGTACAATATTATATCTATCTACGACACAGTTCAGGAAATTTGACGTCATGTTCATTAAGCACAAGGCCAGAAGCTGCGTGGTAGCGGCATGACGCACGGCTGTAACTAAATACCTGGGCATCGCCGGGTTTCTCTGCTCGTTACACAATAAAAAAAAAAAAAATTCACTGGACTGAATACTGCTTAAAAGTCCCTTTTGGTGACACGAATATTTTAAAAAGTTAGTAAAATTCAAATGTATAAAATTAAATTTTACCTTTGCACCCCCTTTTGCGGATTCACCTGTTAGATTACTTCTTTCCCTCGTCCATAGTGCTGACATAGTGCTGAGATTAAGGAGAACACCCTCTCAACATAAACGTTATGGGCTGTCACTGCAAACAACTGCGGTTTCACTACCATAACAGATCGGTTGTAAAAAAATAACAATAACCGAAATAAAAAGTGTATTAACTGTTGATGATGCGAAATAAAAACACAAACTGAAACATGTTAATTCCCAAAACTAAAAAAGCAGACATTGGCAGAAATAATAAAAATGTATGCGGACGCCACATTAAACGTCGAAACGATCGACATGTCCGCATAAATGTGAATGTATGATAAGCCTAAGCTTAAGTGAGTGTGTATCAACCGCGACCGGTACCGTTGTTACATTAATGTTTGCTCCATAGCACTCTGAACGTTATAAGAGACTCTTTTCGAAAGCAAGTGTCTATTGGTTTGAAAATGTGATTACAGTTTCAGATTGCACATAACCATGCGTAGATCAAACGCGTCCTAAAGTGAACAGTGCCGCAACGTTTGTTTCTTTCTATTTCTCTGTGTAATGGTGCATAACTGGGCTGATGGAGAGACAAGACCTTTTCACTTCAGTGTGGAATCTGAGGAGAAAAAGCCTAGTTATAACGCCAGTCAAATTTACCAGTAACGAAAAAGCTTTTTCACTACGGAAGAAGGTAGTAGCTTTGTTTCAGGGGCAAAAGGATGACCACTTTGATATTTCGACACCTTTGAAACTCTGTTAAACACTGTCGAAACAACGTTTCATACGAAAGCTACTACGGCGACGGTAGAAGGTAGAAAAAAGTAAGTTAATGCGGATGAGTAGAAAAAACAGTCCTGTAACGTACGATTACAGCATTAGAAGGGTGCAGCGTGACAATTCGATTAAATATTTAGGCGTAACATTGCAGAGCGGTATGAAATGGAATGAGCACATCAGGTTGTTAGTAGGGGAGGCGAATGCTCGACTTCGTTCTGTTGGGAGAATTTTGGGAAATAGTAGTTCATCCATGAAGGAGAGGGAATATAGAATTCTAGTACGACCCATTCTTGAATAGTGTTCGAGTGTTTGGGATCCTCACCAGGTCTGATTGAAGGGAGACATCAAAGCAGTTCCGACGCGGGCTTCTAGATTTGTTAGCGGTACTTTCGACGAGCACGCAAGAATTACGGAGATGCTCCGTGAAGTCAACTGGGAGTCCCTGGAGGAAAGACGATGGTCTTTGCTCAAGGCACTGTTGCGAAGATTTAGAGAACCGCATTTGAAGACGACTGATGAAAGATTCTACTGCCGCCAATGTACATTTCGGTTAAGAAACATAAATATGTGATGCGAGAAATTAGGGCTCTTACGGCTTTTAGACAGTCGTTTTTCCTTCGCTCTACTTTTGAGTGGAACAGGAGAGGAAATGACTAGTTGTGGTACAAGGTAACCTCCGCAAAGCATCGTACGGTGGTTAGTTGCGAAGTATGTATGTAGATGTAGTAGAAGGCGAACTGGAATCGCGTTTATTCACGACACACTCCGCAGCCCTCACTGTCATATATTATTTAAAATTTCAGCTGCGAACTCACCGGAGAAAATAAACGGACGTCGAAAACTACAAATATCTCAATATGATCTGTTGAGGTTGCTGTACTGTCTATAATTTTGAACCTAAGTGCTTCGAACGCCGTGTACATCCTTTAGTGAATTAGTTTGATGATGATGATGATGATGATGATGATGATGATGGATGAATGAATGAAGTTGTTTTGAGGGGGGAGGGCTCGGCGGCGTGGTTATTGGCGCCCGCCGTACATATTCCCAATCTTTACAGTTGCCAGTCTCGTCGTCTTCGTGAATGATGATGAAATGATGACTACACAAACACTCACTTAGTCCCTAGGCGGAATAAATCCCCGACCCAGCCGAGATTCGAACCTGGAACCCTGTGATCCATGGACAGCAATGCTAGCCACTAGAGCACGGCTGCGGAGCATTACTTTGGGTATACCTGATTTGCGGAATTGAATAACATATATCACAGAAGACGATAGTCTTCGATATTATTTCTTTAGACCCTTCATTGAATTCCCACCAATGTCTATCTAAAATAAAAAATACTTGACTGTACGGTAAACTACAACTCTCACCCGATTAGGCTTTCTACTGTTCATGCCGTGTATTTCATTTTCGGTTTATCTTCTCATATCTGCTGTACACAACGTTCTCGATAGTAATTTAAATATTCTAACGTTTCGACTCTACCACTTCTTGCACTAACATTTCTCGACGCATTGGATCATGTTTATTTATTTATTTGTGTATTTATTTATCCAGGGATCATCTTACAATTATACTGGATTTTTCGTCATAATGCAGTGCAAAAATATGGCTCAAAATTCACAAACACACAATATATAAAAGTATACTTTTATGAGGATTGGAAAAATGTTCAAATGTGTGAGAAATCCTATGGGACTTAACTGCTAAGGTCATCAGTCCCTAAGCTTACACACTACGTATCCTAAATTATCCCAAGGACAAACACAGACACCCATGCCCGAGGGAGGACTCGAACCTCCGCCGGGACCTGAGGATTGGAGCGGTAATCAGCTTTGGCCATGAGAAAGGTCAATCCTCCCAGATATGAGGTCAGTGTCTTAACAACTGCAGTGCCTCATTGACTTGTTCGCAATTGTACCGTGTTCTTCGATATAAGCACAGTTTTGCCGTTCGTCACTGTACACATCAAGGACGCCCACCAGCAGCTCCAGAACTTTGAACATGCTGCTATGCCCATTTCACTAACTGCTTTAAGAAAACTGACTCCACTGCATCCCATGCATGTCTTCATGTTCTCCTCTCAGTCCACCTGCGAACTGTGTCAGCACCCCCTCCTCCTCCCCCCCCCCCCACCCCCCTCCCACGATGAGTGAGTTGCTGAACTCAGGAGAATGAGAAGACATTACTGCCAAGCGCTGTAGAGCTTGGCATAAGATTTTCTTGCAAAAGCATTACAGTATTTTAGTGTGGCGAAAAATTGTAGTTATCGTCTTTGATTATTCACCACTGCTCTGAGTTTTCTAAGTAACCTTTGATTCTGTAGTGTGCTTTACTTATAAAGAACACTTTAGATGCCATTTTAAACAGATCAGTTTTAGTAATGTTTTTCATCTCCTTGGTCTATTTGTTACAGAATATTATTCCCTCAGAGAAAAAGCAGTTTCAGTTTTTTGTTTGTTATTACTTGGTAAATTCAATACCAAATGTACAGAATTATTACTGAAATACGTAGTAACGTTTTTCATGACAAGCACAACAGATTGACAGATATACTCACTTGGTGCAGTAACGATACTGAGTTAGTTAAGCAGTTTCGTACAGTGAACCAAGCTACTACTTTTAGTTGTTACTTTTTCAGCTCTTTTGTGCTGTCTAAAAATTGTATTCACGTTTTGTGCCTTTGATCCCCAGAAACGAATCCAATAGGTAAGAGGTGAGTGGTTATCGGAATAGTATGTCACCACAAGATTTTGGCTGCTGGAGACTGGTGATAGGTCCCTAAGAGCAAGACATGCTGGTGCCATTCTTTTTGCTGGCATCTTTGTGGGTTTGTTCCATGTTAACTGGCAATCAATATTCACCCCTAAAAACTTGATGTCTGATACACAGCCTGTAAATTTATCTTCTATGCTTAATTTGAAATAATTGTGTTTCCTTTTTATGATGGAGTCCATACTGTGTGTTATCTTTATATTCAGTGTTAATTTATGACATACTGCCCAAACGTAAACATCCTTCAGAGTTTCTCTTGCTTTCGCTAATAGTAGTTGTCATTTGCTATCGCTAATAGTAGTTCCGGTGTTTTATCCGTGGCTATGGGGTTACTATCATCTGGAAAGAGACCTTTTCTCAATGTCTTACAATGTACATACCATTAACGTGCTCCTCTTCTGGTCATCATTGTCTGCGATCAGCATTTCTTAATTTCCATGTCATTTTTCCTACTTACTTTCCTAAAAATGTGTTGTAACACCATGTTTCTTTGATCAAATAATTGTTTCTTTGGCTGCATCATCTTACTATCACAGTCTTTATCAACAGTGAATTTAAGGAATCCCCAGGTTATGTGCTACTGGATGTTAGGAAATCCTGTTTGCCCTGATGATTGATATTTCTGTGCTTTCAGGTTGTTTTTCGTTTCGGTGAGAACTTAGTGCAAGACTTTCTGCTTGACACCACTTCTGCTGGTTGCATGTCAAGTGTATGAAACGGATTGCATAGTGTAGGTTAGAGTGATATAGCGCATAGACTGTAATGTTTTGTTTTTGTTGATTACGATTAGCAGAGAGCAGGGAGAATGTTGCCGACACACAAACTACTCTTTTCGAATAGAACCGTGGTAACGCGTCCACCTGTGAGCCACAAAAAGCCACCGAGGAAATGTTGTCCGCAGAACATGGTAGCCACGGACTCCACTTCACCACCTTCCTCTACCCTTGGTAGCCAGACACGAGAGAAAAATTTCTTTCACTGCTAGGATTCGACTGACTGTCTCGGAGTCGAGCCCCACTGCGAGTCCATTCATTAGTACGTCGGCAAGATATGGGAATGTGAAGTATCAACACTTTCTGTGTAATTATAACCTTCTGAAAGACATCTGACGAAACACCGTTAATTTGAAAGATAAAAACATTAAGCATCAGTTCACAGAGAAGTACGAGGCTCTGTTGTGGAGCAATAGCTTATCCCTGTTCTATATCATCACCAGTTTTCGTCTCGTAAAAGGCCATGGGAGGCAATATACCCCAGACGAAGGGCCTATCAAGCGCAGACTCCGAGCACGCTGCATCCAAAAATGGTTCAAATGGCTCTGAGCACTATGGGATTTAACATCTGAAGTCATCAGCCCCCTAGAACTTAGAACTACTTAAACCTAACTATCCTAAGGACATCACACACATCCATGCCCGAGGCAGGATTCGAACCTGCGACTGTAGCGATCACGTGGTTACAAACTGAAGCGCCTAGAACCGCTCGGCCACACCGGCCGGCACGCTGCATCCACTTGGGCTAGCAGTTGGTGCAATGTACTTATTTCCTTCTACTTTCAGAAATATGTGATCTGTGTTTGAATCCTTGTCCAGATCTTTATTCGATAATTTCAGTGCCACAGTAATTTTACCCTAACAATGTCGCTGTGTATCAAGCGAGAGGCATCGTTTTGCCTAGGCCGTCTGGCAGTTGTAGACGCTCCCCAGCTTCGTGCGTTGTCACGTAGCGACTCTTGCTCTGCATGAATGTGAGATCATCCCGGACTGGAGTCCTATTGTTACTGATTCCTTGATCCTGTTGTGCTTCCACAGCATATCAGTATGAACGATAAGAAAACCACGACAATTGTTGTTTCTACTTCACTTACTAAGTCACAACCGGTTGTATTCAATATGAACAACCTCAGTTTACAGTTGTTCAACCAGACACAAATTAGACTGAAAGCTAGTAAAATATGCACATGTCATGTAACAGTCACAGAGAATATTTACCAACAGTCGAAGTAAATGATATAAAGAGACAAAAATGTGCCGGTGTCATCATTTAAAACGCTGCTGCTTCTTCCATTTCAAGGAGTGGGTGTTGTCCCGCTCCGAAAACCAAAGATTTTAACAGAAATGTTATCTCCGTCGCTTCATTATTCGACCTATATCCTATCTTCCAGTTTGGTTAAAATATAATTCTTGCCATGGCAGGCGCCCCTGTCTTATTTTGAAGTACCTGTCAACCTGTAATTGTTTCCGCGTGTTGTTGCCGTCGTATGTCTTCACTTCGCAATCTGTCTTAATGTTAGTCCAAGAAGTGACAGAAACCTCGTCTCAGCTGCTTTAATTCTTTGATCCTCTCCTTTTCTTAGAATCCAGTTTTCACTGCCATACAGACAATAGCAGGCTTAGCCACTACGTTGTGTAGTCTTAGTGTTATCTCTTTGCTCCTAGTTCTGCCAACGTATCTCCTTATACAACCATTTATAGCGTCATATTTCTTTATATTTTGAAATGTTTTGGTCTCCGCAAAACGTGAACATACTGCATCTCCGCCGGCCGGTGTGGCCGTTCAGTTCTAGGCGCTTCAGTTTGGAACCGCGTGACCGCTACGGTCGCAGGTTCGAATCCTGCCTCGGGCATGGATGTGTGTGATGGCCTTAGGTTAGTTAGGTTTAACTAGTTCTAAGTTCTAGCGGACTGATGACCTCAGATGTTGAGTCCCATAGTGCTCAGAGCCAGTTGAACTGCATCTCCACAGAAGTGTTTACATCTGACACTTTCCTCGGGAACTACAAGGGTTGGAACTTTAATAGTAGCAACTATTTATTTACAGCTCGTACAAAATAGATACGTGGCTCAAAGTTTTACCGACCTTCAAAGCAGTCACCAGCATTGTATATAACACGTTGCAGCGATGTGGAAGTCGTAGGATACTCTTAGCAGTGCCAGTTGTGTTGACAGTTCGAGCGGAGCGGTCTGTTGCCCGACGAATTTGTAGCAGTTCTGAAGCGAATGCCGTGACGTCTTTCGTTCAGTTTAGAAATCGAGTTGAACTCACGAGGGCTTAAGTCAGGGCAGTGCAGTAGGTGGTATAGCACTTAGCAGCCCCATCAGTCAAATAAATCAGTAACAGCTTGCACTGTATGTGCTTGAGCATTGTCCTGCAAAATGATGATCAGGTCCTGAAGTGTCATCTCTTCTGTCTCTATGCTGTTCATTTTCGGAACAAAACCTATGACCAGCTTAGAGACAGGAGTGTTGACACTTTCTGCGGGACCTGACCATTATTTTGCAGGACAATGCTCAAGCACGTACAGTGCAAGCTGTTACGTATTTGTATGGGGCTTCTAAAGTGCTGTACCACCTACTGCACTCCTCTGACTTAAACCCTCGTGAGTTCAACTCGATTTCTAAACTGAAGAAACCATTTCACGGCATTCGATTTGGAACTGCTACAAATTCGTCGGGCAATAAACCGCGCCGCTGGAACTGTCAACACAACTGGCATTACTAAGAGTCCTCATCACAGGCAACGGGTTATACACAATGCTGGTGACTACTTTGAAGTGCAGTAAAACTTTGAAACAGACATCTATTTTGTACGAGCTGTAAATAAATAGTTGCCACTATTAAAGTTCCAGCCCTCTTATATCTAGAGCGTCGGACAGAAAATGTCATGGATATGTCTGTGACTGTTCCCGAAAAAGCTATAATTTATAATAGTGGGTTCCCGCTCTTTCACAAACTCGCTCTGTGGTTTGGCCAGGCTGTGCCGCTCAACAAAAGAAGTAAATATGTAAGCAATGTACTTTGGATGTATCGACTGCGATCTGTCGATTGTAGTACATCGTAACGGTTTCGAGGATAATGACCTCAAGTGCGAGCGTATAACATAAGAAATACGTATACACACAGTCTCAGCCTAAAAGGAAAATACGCAGTTTCTTAATAGACTAATTATGGCAAGAGTGTGTAGAAGAAAGAGGGATGAATACAGAGTTGACAGTGAAGTCTAAAAGACGCCATACAGTTATACTAACATTTTGCAAAAACTGCATACAAGCAACGGTAGATCAGAAGAATTACGTACAATATGCGGCAGAGATTTGTGATTCTACAACATGATTTTGACTGATGGAAGCAAGAAACACTGCTTAGAAAAAGTCTTAGCGTTATTATATACTGTAAAATAGTGAGTAAATGTGATTACGCAACATGATCATGATTGATGCTGGCGATTTTCCTAACATTCTTTTTATTCATTCCGTCTCTTCGGCTAGTCCATAGCTCCTGACGGAGAGCATTTCAGACACTGTAATTGCCACGTCTTCAGAATAATGTATACCCACATACGGTTGTAAGCTTTTAAGTCTTATCACTTCCTCCTCCTCCTCCTCCTCCCCCTCCCCCTCGTCCTCCTCCCTCACAATTTGAAAGAGTAGAGTAGTGTGTGTCTTATCTTCCCACCACAAAAGAGTCCTGGGTTCTGACATGATTTAAAAACGTAATACTCCTGAACGCCGCTTGTAATTGAGGCAAGGATTTATAATACTGGATGGCAGTGTTCTTAAGCTACACATGGAAGCGATGACGTAGTGTTAAAAATATCAGTACTGTATTTGCTCAAAAGCAGCTAAAATAAAACTTGGAGACAAAACATTTGTCAGAATGAGCATAAAACAATCTGTGATCAGTGTGGTGTCGTCCGAAAAACGTGGTGCCAATGCAAGCTTGGTGCCTCACGACGAAACCACAAGTATGGATAACCGTTGCGGCCGGCGGAGCGGAGTAGACCCGCCCAGAAGAATTTCCACACGCCACCGCATCAGCTTGCTTGCTTACGTCTGAGCGCTCTCTCGCTCGGCCCAGCCTGCAACCATCGCCGAAGACGACAGCATCGTCTCTCTATCAAGCGCCAGCAATTCGATAGTTACATTAGACAGAACTCTTAGTCTAAAAGTGTATCGTCAATTGTTACTGCGTGAGAAATTCTGTCAAATTGGCGCGCTAGATCGTCAAAATTCCGAGCTGATTGGAGAGCTCTGCGCATATTCATCCCATCGTTCCGTCGAACTTGCTGGCCAAGATAGGTTTTGGCAAGTACGAAGACAAGCAATAGAAACTGCCCTTGTGTGCAGTCGAGCATTATCTTGCTGAAATGTAAGCCCAGAATGGCTTAACATGAAGGGCATCAAAACAGAAGGTAGACGTACCGCTGTACTGTGTACCACGCATGAGAACCAAAGGGGTGCCACCATAAAATGAAATGCCATCCATCACTCGTAGTTGTTGAGCCGCATGACAGGTGACATTCATGTTGGTATTTCACGGCCTCGGCCTGGAATCTCATTCACTGCACTATAATTGTCGTCAATAATGAGTCAGCGAAGACGTTTCTGGAGACACCAAAGTCAGCAGTGGGATACCAATCTCTCTCTCTCGTGCGGCCTGACAACCAGGAGTTATGATCTGGGGTGCGATTTATTTTCATAGCAGGACCCTTTTGGCTGAACTCCGAGGCAACCTTGCCGTAGAGCGGTACGTCGACGATATTCTACGCCCCATTTTATTGCACTTCATCAAAAGTCACCGGGGGCTACATTGCGGCAAGATAAAGCCCGCCCGCACACGGCGAGAGTTTCTTCTGCTTGTCTTTGTTCTTACCAAACCCTACCTTGCTCAACAAGATCGCCGGATCTCTCCCTAATTGAGAACGTCTGGAGTATGATGAACAGAGCCTCCCAACCAGCTCGGAATTTTGAGGATCTAACGCGCCAATTGGACAAAATAGGCACGGTATCCTTCAGAAGGAGCTCCAACAACTCTGTCAATCAGTGCTTGCGTAGGGACCAGAGACGGACCAATGCGTTATTGACGTGTTCAGTTTGTGAATATCCTTCTCTTAAATAAATCGTCCAATTTTTCGAATTTTATTTGTTTACTTGTTTAGAGTGTACACTGCTGCTTCAGTACCTCGTGTGTTACATTTTACGGTAACCTCGTAGCTGGCAGCTGCCGTCCTAGGATGTGGACGCATTCTTGCACTTGTCTCTGCAGTGACTTCCCGATACTCTTTGTTCAAGTTGTAGTAAAGTGATCTAACATTTTGTATTATATGTGCCCTCCTCTGCTAGGAGTGAAGTTAAGAACCCACCGCTGTACCGACGAGTGTTATTTCATTCTGTACAACAATCATTTAGGTTGACTGGAGAAGAATTAAGCGATCGGTGAGAGACCATCAGAAGCAACTAATACACTTTCTGAGGGAAGGATTACATCAGACGGGAAGGTGGAACAACCTTCAAGCAGGAGGGCGTAACGTTGAAGAGTGATTCGAAAGAGAGTGGCAACGTCTGCTCAGCGAGAGCAGAACTAATTAACACGCGCGGCCTTCTGAGGAGAACAGTGGTAGATGAGCTACAGCGACGACGAGAATTATACTTTGTCAAGAGTGATGGAGGGAGAACACAAAGTCGCGTTGTTCGTGTTTCCGTTGTACATATGCAAGGTGTTTGTAAATTCCCCTATAAACTTCTAGGACTTGTAGAGGGAGTGAATACCTAATATTGTGGATGGGAATCCTTGTCCAGAAACGTGACGTTTCCGTTCTACGAAGGTCGAAATTCAGATGTTTAACTCATCCACTTCTGCTCGAGGAAGTGAATTACGGGTGACGCAGCACAATTGGAAATTAAGTCCCATGCTTCTTGATAGAGCGTGGGGGAACGATGCAGGAGACCCGCATCGCCGTACTGGGCAAGGTCCTAATGGAGGTGGTTTGCCGTTGCCCTCCTCCGACCGTAATGGGGATGAATGATGAATGATGATGGTGAAGACGACACAACAGTACCTTTTCATCTCGGGGGAGGTGAAAATCCCTGACCCCGCCGGGAATCGAACTCGGGACTCCGTGCTCGGGAAGCGAGAACGCTACCGCGAGACCACGAGCGGCGGACGCAGAACAATTATGAGGTAACAATTACGTGTTTACATTATTCCGAGACAAAAAAGAACGCTGCATACTGTACGCACAGAACATTACCACGGTGGCTTCGTGCGGCAACCATCAACGTTACAGACATTGTACCTAGGAAGCATGTTCTGGTACACACTCTCCATCGCACCTGGTGTTTCTTCAATTTCTAGTGCAGTGGCCAGAACTCGTGCCAGTTGATCTCCCTGTGTCTCTACAGGAATCTCCTAAGTTAAACTGTGCATCCTACTGCATAAGAAGTAGTGCTCTACTGTACACCAGGACAAACACCTCTGACACTTCTCTTTGTCGGCCGCTGTGGACGAGCGGTTCTAGGCTCTTCAGTCTGGAACTGCGCGACCGCTACGGTCGCAGGTTCGAATCCTGCCTCGGGCATGGATGTGTGTGATGTCCTTAGGTTAGTTAGGTTTAAGTAGTCCTAAGTTCTAGGGGACTGACGACCTCAGATGTTAAAAGTCCCATAGTGCTCAGAGCCATTTGAACAATTTTTTGAATAAGAAGCGAAAATGTTTTCCGCTGTGTAATTATTTTGAAAAAAGTAACTAAGTAACGTAGGTAATCCCTGATGGACGTACTTATGTTTTCGATATGTGAGGTTCTGCTTTGTTTAAAGTTTCCTTATGGTCCATGTGTGCTGAGTCTCACAGACGTTAAACATCACACACAACTTTCAGTGCACAGTACACATCGAGAATAACTTACATAAAAATAGGAGTTTGTAAATATACTCTTGCCGTTAGATATCAATGCTATATATAATGTATTCATATCCATCTGCATATAGAGTTTGCCTAGAAGTAATAAAGGAACCACATCATAACTGTGCAAAACACCCCCACACCATGGCACCAAACTGTATTTCCATGTTCAAGTTAGTGCTTCCCACTTACATACATACAGGAGAATGGGGTCCTGCACGGCTCTGTGTTGAGTGTGCACCTTTTTCTAGTGGCTATCAATGGTCTAGTTGCAGCTTTGGGATCTACAGTGTCACACTCCCTGTATGATGACGTATTTTGCTTTTACTATTGCTCCACCACTGTGGATATTGATGAACACCGACTGCAGGGTGCCATACGAAAGGAACACCTTGGGCTCTCACCCAAGACTCCTGGTTTTCAGCCTCCAAGGCACGCATGAGGCAATTCAGTCGCTGTTGTACTGTCCATCCACAACCCCCCGACCGCTACCTCAGCGATCAAGTGGTGGTGGAGTTTCATCATTTTTTGGGATTGTCTTCATTGGCTGGCTTACGTGGCTTCCCCATCTTCGCCAATTTAAGCGAATGTGCTGGTCACAATACTCTTCGTTGCTTTAATAACACTAGCTGGGCATAGAACACTTTACACTTTTGCAGCTTTACAGAGGTCTGTTCTGACGTGATTATACGGTTTGGCATCATCATCAGCATTGCAGATGGAGCCAATACATCTTTGTGGGGTCCGACTTACGACAGATGCGTTTCAGACCAGGCCTGTGGCCTACTCGTGGGGGCTGGGGTCCGTCAACTACAGCCCACGCATGAACAACTGCTGCTCATCGGTGCGATACACATTTGCTGCTCCCCTGAGCATCCGAACTATGGTTACCTTTTTGCTGGTAGGGGAATCCACCTACCACAACAGAGGCACAGGACTGGAGTCACAATCACAGTTTGCATACAGTGTCTCTGGTCTGAACGCCATTTTTCTGCACTGTTGCCTCTTGTCAGGGAGCAATCATGTATGCCCTCATGGTGTGTACACTGTCTCGACCCACCATATTGATTGAAGAACTGTTGACCACATGGCTTTTGCCGCCAGTTCCTGGCCAAACTTGATGCATTTCCGAGTTTGTTAACAGTATACACTGATGGCTCTGCAGTCGACAGACAAATTGGTTTTGCTTATGCATATACAAGGTGCAGCAATGTATACTCCCTGACAAAAGGATGCAGTGTATTTGCTGTGGAAGTGGTGACCATTGCTTGAGTCCGTAATCACGTTCGTTGTTGCTCAGTGAGACATTTTTAATCGACAGTGACTCCCTGAGTAGTCTTCAGGCTATCAACAAGTGTTACCCTCGACACGCTTGGTCGTGACTATCCAGGATCTCCTTTCTGATGTCCATCAAGTTGGCCAAGCAGTCATCTTTGGTGGACCAAAAATAACGTTTGGATCCCAGGGAACGAACATGCTGACCAAATTGGCTGCCAGGATGCCACCTTCGGAGATAGAGGTACCAGAACTAGACCTTCATTCGACTATATACTGTCAATTGTTGGAGGCTTGGATTATAGATTGACGTGTCCCGATTTCTCCAAACAAACTGTGAGGTCCGAGTATAAAGGGGACCACAAACTTCATGCTTCTCGCAAGGAATCTACCGTTCTCCGTTGATTTCGCATTGGTTACACTTGATTGACCCAAGCCCACATTCTATGCTGTGAGAATCCACCTGACTGACAGTGTGATGCCTGTTTGAAGATGTCCCACATTGGACTGCCCCAGTTTGGTCACCTTATGGCGAAACCTAAACTTACTGACATGCTACCTCTGGTACTTGCCAAAGCGGCTGACATGGTTTTAGGTTTTACTTGTGAAGGTCGGTTCTACTCCTTTCTGTGAGGTAGGGCATTTTCGTTTCGTTGGCCACCGGAGCGATTCGATCGGTACCCAGTTGCCGGCTCCGACCCAGAGGCATCACGGCTGCCCTGGTTCTTGCCTTCTCACCTTTTTAATCGTTCTTATTCTTTTCCATCTGTCTTTGGCTTACTATCTCGCTGTGGTTGCTCTCTTTCCTGAGATTTTGTCAACCTTTTGGCATGGCTTGTTTTCTAGCAGTAACTGAGGTGAGGAAACATGGGTCGGATGCAAGGGGTACGTCTTCCATCGCGTAAAATGTCCTTGGAACGTCCAGCTGCTTTCTAAGTGGGGCAACTCACCCACCACCATCCTCTTAGCCCTCTTTCGTATCTACTTGCTTCTATCTCTTGGCTTTATTGATTCTTGATTAAAATCGGGTTCATCAGGATTTCTCTTGCGTGTCCTTTCTGCCTCAGGACTATTCTGAGCGTGACATATGTAGGACGGATGGACTGATTACCATGCAGTTTTGCCCAGTTAACCCCATCAGTCCAATCCAATGTAATTCACACTGTGACACCACTTCACTGTTAACGTTATAAGTGAGGGCAGATATCGTTCTCCAGACATTGGCGAAACCCAACCTCCTCCATCGGATTGCTGTGGCGTACACCGTGATCCATCACTCCAAGTAAATTAGAGACATCCACTAGCCGGCCGCTGCGACCGAGCGGTTCTAGGCGCTTCAGCCCAGAACCGCACTGCTGCTGCGGTCGCAGGTTCGAATCCTGCCTCGGGCATGGATGTGTGTGATGTCCGCAGGTTAGTTCGGTGTACATAGTTCTAAGTCTAGGGAACTGATGACCTCAGATGTTAAGTCCCATAGCGCTTAGAGCCATTTGAACCATTTTGAACCAGACATCCACTGTCCAGTGGCGTGGCTGTTTGCATCACTAGAAGTGTAGCGTAGCACTGGTGACAGACATGTGTGGCTTAACTACCTACGCACAATCACTGTGCTAGCACACTGGATTCGCATTCGGGACGACGACCGTTCAATCCCGCGTCCGGCCATCCTGATTTAGCTTTTCCGTGATTTCCCTAAATCGCTCCAGGCAAATGCTGGGATGGTTCCTTTGAAAGGGCACGGCCGACTTCCTTCCCCGTCTTTCCCTAATCCGATGAGAGCGATGACCTCGCTGTTTGGTTTCTTCCCCCAGACAACCCAACCCAATCACTGTGCTAGCTCGACTGCTGATACCACCTGAAAGCTCGACTGCTGATACCACCTGAGAAGTCAAAATCATTCCTACTGCTGTTTTCATGCTAACGTCCGCAGTGCTCGACGGTCCCTGTCAGTACGTGAGGTTGCGTGGTCTTCATTAGCTGTGGTAGTTTCTTGGCGTTTCAACTTTGTAATCACACCTCAGCGGTCGACTTGCGCATCTGATAGAGTTGTTATTAGGCGACGTCCAATGACTAGTCCATCTTCGAAGTCACCGAGTTCTCGTGCCCGCTCTATTCTGTTGTAATTGTTTCTGTACTGACAACACAATCCTCTCCGCCTCCTTTTATACCGACTGATCCGCCTCGCTTAACATCTAGTCATCAATCCTACATTACATTGGGGTGTAGCTATAAGCCGTTACTACTACTTTCTTGCTTTTTCGATGAACAAAGCGATTAATACTTTCTGTTGTCAGGCTGATTAGAAAATTAGGCATCGGGTATCAATAAGCAGCCATGTACAGAGGGCGGATTTACTTGCAAGGTATATGCATATTGTCGTCCATAAATTCCATCCGCCAGTGGTGACGTGGAGTGGCGGCTGGAGGCGCACGCCTGCGTTGTCCGGCGGCGGCTGGCCTCGGTCCGGCGGTCACGGAGGACTGGCAGAACAACACAGCCGCAGCCATAGGCGGGCGGCGGAGGCGCGTCCTTCGCGGCGCTGACGCAACGCCGGCCGCTAGGGGCGAGGTCGCGGTCGCCGGCTCGACTCCCGCTCGCGAGTCGGCCTGCGCCTGCGCGCCCATCTGCTCTCTCCCCACCCCCACCCCCACCCGCAACCCCAGCCCTATCTTCCACGGCACTCGTCCGGCGCGTCTGTGGCGCATTTCACACCTTGCTACACTGAAGGGAAACGCAGAATGGGACGAATCAGTCTGCTCTGACAAAGGATGCACTGACAGGCCTTGTTGCAATACTGTACATGACAGTTCGGCGCTACTGATACGAATAAGTGTCGATAATTTCATTTGCGTACCTATCATATAGGTATCGATAGCAAGTGTTGACGATTTAATGCTGTTGCTTCAGAGCCGGCCGGAGTGGCCGTGCGGTTCTAGGCGCTACAGTCTGGAACCGAGCGACCGCTACGGTCGCAGGTTCGAATCCTGCTTCGGGCATGGACGTGTGTGATGCTCTTAGGTTAGTTAGGTTTAATTAGTTCTAAGTTCTAGGCGACTGATCAACTCAGAAGTTAAGTCGCATAGTGCTCAGAGCCGTTTGAACCATTTGTTGCTTGAGAGTATCTTTATTACAAAACAACAGACTAGGGACACAGTTCTAGCAATCGGTTGCCTATCTAACGGCTTCCAGCGACAACAAAAATTTGATTTTCACTGTTCACACAGTTCCAATCCCAAAAAAAGCAGGTGTTGACAGATGTGAAAATTACAGAAATATCAGTTTAACAAGCCACGACTGCAAAATACTAACACGAATTCTTTATAGAAAATTGGAAAAACTACTAGAAGCCGACCTCGGGGTAGATCAGTTTGGATTCCGTAGAAATGTTGGAACACGTGAGGCGATACTGACCCTACGACTTATCTTAGAAGATAGATTAAGGAAAGGCAAACCTACGTTTCTAGCATCTGTAGACTTAGAGAAAGCTTTTGACAATGTTGTCTGGACTACTACTCTTTCAAATTCTGAAGGTGGCAGGGGTAAAATATAGGGAGCGAAAGGCTATTGACAATTTGTACAGAAAACAGATGGCAGGGGCATGAAAGGGAAGCAGTGGTGGGGAAGGGAGTGAGACAGGGTTGTAGCCTCTCTCTGATGTTATTCATTCTGTATATTGAGCAGGCAGTAAAGGAAACAAAAGAAAATTTCGGAGTAGGAATTAAAATCCATGGAGAGGAAATAAAAGCTTTGAGATTCGCCGATGACATTGTAATTCTGTCAGAGACAGCAAAGGACCTGGAAGAGCAGCTGAACGGAATGGACAGTGTCTGGAAAGGAGGATATAAGGTGTACACCAACAAACGCAAAAGAAGGATAATGGAATTTAGTCGAATTAAATCGGGTGATGCTGAGGGAATTAGATTAGGAAACGAGACCTTAAAGTAGTAAAGGAGTTTTGCTATTTGGGGAGCAAAATAACTGATGATGATCGAAGTAGAGAGGATATAAAATGTAGACTGTAAATGGGAAGGAAAGCGTTTCTGAAGAAGACAAATTTGTTAATATCGAGTATAGATTTGTCAGGAAGTCGTTTCTGAAAGTATTTGTATGGAGTGAAGCCATGTATGGAAGTGAAACATGGACGATAAATAGTTTAGACAAGAAGAGAATAGAAGCTTTCGAAATGTGGTGCTACAGAAGAATGCTGAAGATTAGATGGGTAGATCACATAACTAATGAGGAGGTATTGAATAGGATTGGGGAGAAGAGAAAGTTGTGGCACAACTTGACTAGAAGAAGGGATCGGTTGGTAGGACATGTTCTGAGGCATCAAGGGATCACCAATTTAGTATTGAAGGGCAGTGTGGAGGGTAAAAATCGTAGAGGGAGACCAAGAGATGAATACACTAAGCAGATTCTGAAGGATGTAGGTTGCAGTAGGTACTGGGAGATGAAGAAGCTTGCACAGGATAGAGTAGCATGGAGAGGTGCATCAAACCAGTCTCTGGACTGAAGACAACAACAACAACAACGACAGTTATCGACCGAATTTAAAAATTTAAAACGCGTGATGTGTCTTGAGGCAGCGTAATTCACTGACCGCAAATTACACAGACAATATTCATCCAGTTTTTTTTAATGAGAGCATTTGGCGACTTCCAGTGAATTTTACATATAATGTCAAACTTTTTATAAACTTCTCGCTTAACACGCATGCATAGTAGGCCAGCGAGGGCTAACGAACGACAACCAGCCGTTTCGTTGGCCGAGATTTTCTTAGTTTGTACGGGCGGCAAATCGGAGTCGACGAAACGGCTTTCTGTGGCTGCGGTTCGAACTGCCGTCGGTGACATCAAAGAACTGGCGTCGTGTTGGGCTTGGAAACCATTTCCTAGTATGGACACCGGGTTGAATATTCGTCGCTTCAGTAGCGATTTGCTGTGTCTGTTGAACGAGAATGTAATAAATGTGTCTAAAAATATTGCAGTATTGAGTGGAATACGGAGACAGCTTTAAAGCTTATAGGTTTATAGTGAATGGAAATGTTTATGGGACTCTGCGAACTGCGGTTGTTGTAGCGTGTACACACCTGTACATGCTTAAAGTCAGTTATTCACATTAACTCATTTTCAAAGTAATCAGACGTTTTAATATGTTTTGTACATATATAATTTTAATTTTTTTCAAAATTAACCTTTATTACCATAGTAAGCAGCGAATGCAAGAAGAAATTGGCAAAAACCAAACTCAGTTCTTTTAACGTCGTTGTTTCACGTTGAAGCCACGACGACGACATACACTTTACAACCACCCGTCATTTCATGTGATATATTTTAAAGCAAATCAGCGTATTTCCTGGCCATGATCTCACATCTCGAAACTGCAGTGAACTCAGAATGCGGAAAACAAATTATAGTCCTAAATAACAAGCAAAAATGGATCTAAAATTGAATAAATATTGTGTCAAAAGTACTTACTGCCCCAGTGGCTTCTCTTCGAAAAGACACATAAAAGCAGTAGTATAAACTAAAATTTACTTTACAATAACTTAGGTATACTTACTCTCACTGTAAATGATGCCCCAACATGACCAATGTAAAAAAAAAATCCACAGTCTCCTGACGGAGTCCCAATAAAGTGGCGGTTTCAGGCAGAAACCACTTGTACTCAAAGGGTTAAATTGAGAAGGGGGCCGGCCGAAGTGGCCGTGCGGTTAAAGGCGCTGCAGTCTGGAACCGCAAGACCGCTACGGTTGCAGGTTCGAATCCTGCCTCGGGCATGGATGTTTGTGATGTCCTTAGGTTAGTTAGGTTTAACTAGTTCTAAGTTCTAGGGGACTAATGACCTCAGCAGTTGAGTCCCATAGTGCTCAGAGCCATTTGAACCATTTTTGAGAAGGGGGAGGGGGGGGGGGGGTACCGTTCACTATCGCACGAATCGAATGGCGTAAGCAAAATATCCATTCCGTTCACCTACTTGCTCTCCCCAGTTCTTTGCTGTCCCTGTCAGAAATCCTATGTCATCGGCAAACCTCGAATTTTTTATTTCTTCTCAATTAATTCCCTCTCCTAATTCGTTGCTTTCCTTTACTGCTTGGTCATGGTAAAGAGTAACGTCTGGGAAAGGCAACAACTATGTCTCACTCCCTGCCCATCTGCTGTTTTTCTGTCATGTCTTCGACTCAAATAACTGCAGCCTGGTTTCTGCAGATTACAACGTAAGCACCAATAGAAGTAAAATACCATAACGGAATGTAGTCGAATTAAATCAATTTCTGAAAGCGACAAAGTTCTTAACTTCGAACATAAGTTTAACTGAAACTTCGTGGCGGTGAAAACTGTGTGCGGCACCGAGACTCGAACTCGGGACTTCTACCTTTCACGGACAAATTCTATACCTACTGAGCTACCCAAACATGACTCGGTCCGGATTTCGTAGGATCTCTGTTTGCTGCATGTTTGATTTTATAAAGGAGAATTGCGTTATCCAAAAATATCGTAATTCTTTGGCATTAAACATGCTCCATAATTCTACAACAGATTGACGTCAACGATGTAAACCTATAATTATGTGCATCTGTCCTACGACCCTGCTTGTAAAGGGGAATGACCTGCGCTTTTTTCCAGTCGCTAGGTACCCTCCGTTGCTCCAGCGCACTGCGATGAGCTGCTACTAGATGGGGAGAAAGAAGTTCCTTTGCGTAATCTTTGTAGAATCTTACAGGTATCTCATCTGGTCCTGATGCCTTTCCACTACTAAGCATTTTAGTTGCTTTTCTATTCCACGATCGGTTTTCTCATTATCGGGCATTTCGACGTTCGTATTATGGATGAAAGGAGGGACGGTATTACGATCTTCCGTAGTGGAACAATTTCGGAAGATCGAATTAAATATTTCAGGCGTCTGTGAATTATCTTTCGTGTCGGTGTCTGTATGGTAACAAAGTGACTGAATAGATGATTTCGAACTGCTTACTGATTGTATGTAAGACCAAAATCTCTCAGGGCTTTTAGTCGAATCGGTTGACAAAATCTTACTTTAAAAGTGAATGAACGCTTGTCTCATTTTCTCTCCATTCAGCTTTTGTCTGTCTGCCATGCTTTGTCTTCTCTTGAATCTGTGATAACGCTCTCTTTGTTCACGTAGCAGTTTTCCAACATGGTTATTAACCCACGATGGATCTTTCCCATCCCCTTACTCGGAAGTTACTTTTGTAAGGCATATTGGACAATGTTTTTGAAATTTCTGATTTTCGCCCCATATCTTCGTCCTCAGCACTGAATATTTGATGTTGACTATTCTGCAATATGAACCCTGTCACTCTTGGTAAGCAAAAATATTTTGCTGCCTTTCTTAAGTTTCTTTGTAATACCTGTACTGATAGTTGCTATATGATCACTGATACCTGCCTCTGCGTTAACTCATTCGATAAGTTCATATTTGTTTGTTGCTGTGAGAAATTAACTTCTCGAGTTGTTTCTCTAGATATCCGCACGAAGTAATTCGGAATAATGTCACACGAATCCCTGTCTCTGGCACCAGTTTGTGGCTGATGTACTTCGGTTGTTACAAGCAATTAGTCTCAAAATCGAGGGGGGGGGGGGGGGAGAGTGTTCCTGTAACCTATAAGGAAAAAAAAAAGGCTCGTGCACACCACACGTACCCCGCTACCCTCAGTAGTCGCTTCCTGCGTGTAGTGCACGCCTGACCCATTATGGAGAACCCTACAATTCTCCATCCGGTAGCGGAGGTCGAGAAATTTGCATCCGATACCGTAGCAGAATTGTCTAAGCATCTGTTTTAGAACCAGTGTTTAACTTCGTTGTTCCTATAGCATTATGCAAATGGAGGTTTGACAGAAATACAAATGATTGGACGCACGAGAGTTAGGCTTAATCTCTTCTCTCAGTGCTGATGTCACAGTGAGACCACACAGTGAATAATGCCCTCTTCGTGCCTTATTGGAAAAGAATATCTGCTTATTGCTAAGAGCGTACATGGCAGGTGTGGTGGAAAAGCGATTTTTCCCTTGTCCTTGTTAAATAAATATTTTTTCTTGTTTAATGAAGGTCCGCAGTCCTGTATATCCCTACTGTTGACCGATTAAGGTACACATTGCTAGAGTAATTTGTAATATAATGAGTCCCTTCTGGGGAGATTATTGTAGTTAATCAGCAAAGACGAATATTGGTTAAGGCAGATACGATTCAGAAATGATAGAAATTATGTCTTAACAATCCCCAACCACCGAACAGATTTATGTTTCACGTGGTTCGTTGAATCATATTAGAGGAATGGTGGAACTCATTCTGCATTCTGTACGCTCTTCTAATGCGAGCTCTTTGTTTACCATATTTCCGAAGGAGGTAGTATAGATCAAAACAAAACAAAAAGTGCAGTAAATATGGGTTCTAAAGTGCATACCTGAAGAACTTGGGTTCTTGTTCATGTTCGCTGCTGTGCAACACGTCTCTTCTATCGAACAAGTGCTCACAACTCGTAACGCATACGTTTTAGAGCCCTTATTTACTAGCCAATTTTTTCCTGTTTGGTCTATACTACCTCCTCCGAAAATATGGAAAGCAAAGAGCTTGAATAGAAGTGGTCCACTGCCTCAAAACGATTTTCGCTTGTAACTGTCGACTCGGTCGTTACATCATCACAGAATCGCCCTGTAAGTCAAAATTTGTTGTTTAGGACATTAATTGGAAGCTGTTCAGTCATAATTGAGCATCGACAGCACGGTTTGCAACAAGACCATTAGGTATTTTTTCCGTAACTGACGTTGCAAAAATTTTGTGTACACTAGGGTATAAAGAAAATGTTAGATGCTATGCGTGATTGTCGATAGGCAGCTTTTCGGTAAGAATATACAAGGTGTTGTAGATAAGGTGTTTTTCTCTGTAATTTAGAAAATAATCAGTGAAAGGAATATTTATTTAGATAGCTAATTGTAAGAAACATAACTCTTCCTTCGGAATTACGAACATTATGATTTTTTTCTCCATGTAGATGATGTGTTTAAACCAACTTGACACAGGTCTGTTTAAATGAGATTTGTATCAATTCTATTTAGGGAAATAGAAACGCTCTAAGTTTCATGAATGGATGCAACATGGTGTACATAATTGACTGTGTTCATATGGATGTTCTGGTGGCGGAATGCTCATTTAAGTGAGGTGTTCAAACGAGTGCCCATTTTCCGAAACGCAGCTTGCTCGATACGCTGGTTGAAGTCATGTTAGGTTAGATTGTAGAATGTGGGAATACATAAACATGCCTCCGCTTGTGGTTACAACTGTTCAAGTGGTTAAATACAGTTCAATAGTACAACTAGAACAGAGAAAAGCTTACACTGTAAGACAGTCACAAGATACAACTTATTAACGCGAACGAACATGGAGCAAAATCAATCCTGACATTAAATTAATCAGTTGAAAACGGAGGGATTACACAAGTGGTAAAGCGATTTCATTTCAGTGTATATCCTCGATTAGCAAATGACTTACCATAAGCCTTTAAACCAATAGATTAAACATTAAATTATTGAAACTATTCTAGTTCTGTAGCAGAAATGTTAGATAGATTTATAATGAGACCAGTAAAACTTTTAACTGATCAGCTAAAGCACACAGTTTAGCGTACAGAACTGTTTTACAGATCTTTTTTTCTTTCCTGTTCTTTAGCGCAACAGGCAACGTAAAGGCTAGTGTCTGTGGAGTGCACTGTTTATATACAGTTGCAGTTCCTTATAACCACTTGTAGGAAAAATCATAATAATGTGACTGATAGTTTAAAAAAATAACCAGTATTAGAATACATAAACAAATGTATCTAGTAATATCTGACTCGGATAACGAATTAACCTATAGTTCCACTATTAATATGCTTATGTAGTACTAAACTGGCTGAGGTGAGAGGCATCGAACTTCTTTGTCTATAACTTAGGTGTGTTTCTTTCTAAACACACACAGAGTCCTTTTTAAGGGGATATCTAAAGAATCGTGTTTATTACACCTAACCCGCAACTCCAGATGACTTTGCACAGCGAACAGAGGAAGCTTGTCGCTCCATGACACCAGCAACTTTCTGTTTTGTCTGCAGGTCGCTTAGAAAGCGTAACTAGTTGTACATTAAGGATAATGAGCACTCGTTTGAACATCTCACTTAAATGAACAGTCCACCACCAAAATAACCATCTGAGCACAATAATCTACAGTATGTTGCATCCACCCCGAACTAAAACTGCTAGAAATTTGATGTAAATTGATTTATGCGTAGCTCGTTTAAATACATCAACTATATGATAGAAAAAATTATGGTCTGTTCAAAAATTAGAAGTAGTTGCTGGCAGTCTCTGGGAAATAAATAAACTCCGCAGCAAGAACAACTTTTCATGTTTACCTACCGAAGTAAATGTCTCTCACTTATTATTTCGCAAGCTACAAAGAAAAACACCTGTTTCCGAAACACATCGTAAATGTCATCGCTATCTGGGAAGTTTGCTAAAAGTTCAGCGGACTCTGTAATGTTCCTGTATTCACGACACAAGGAACAATTTCGTTATAAGGTGGTGGTGGTGGGTAGTGTTTAACGTCCCGTCGACAACGAGGTCATTAGAGACGGAGCGCAAGCTCGGGTTAGGGAAGGATTTTGAAGGAAATCGGCCGTGCCCTTTCAAAGGAACCATCCCGGTATTTGCCTGAAACGATTTAGGGAAATCACGGAAAACCTAGGATGGCCGGAGACGGGATTGAACCATCGTCCTCCCGAATGCGAGTCCAGTGTGCTAACCACTGCACCACCTCGCTCGGTTTCGTTATAAGGGTCAGTATTATGTCTTGATTGTAACTGAACGTGACTAGTATGTTTAATGTAGCGTAGTTTCAGGAGTTATTGGTGAATATGAGAGAGAGAGAGAGAGAGAGAGAGAGAGAGAGAGAGAGAGAGAGAGATTGGGGGGGGGGGGGAGTTGCAGTATTTCATACATGGCCCCCCTCAGCGGCAGGAATAATAATAATAATAATAATAATAATAATAATTATAATTATAATTATTATTATTATTATTATTATTATTAATCTTTTAATTGTCCACACTCAGCTGAGTGGTCAGCGCGTCTGACTGCCATGCAGCGGGCCAGGGTTCGATTTCTACGCGGGTCGGAGATTTTCCCCGCTCCTCCGGAACTGAGTGTCGTGTTGTTCTCATCATCAGCGACACGCAAGTCGCCCAGTATGGCATCAACTGAAAAGACTTGCAACTCGGCGGCTGAACTTACCGGCCCTCAGTGCCATATGATCTTTTCATTTAATTATCGTTGAGAGCTAGGTTCGTTCATTTAGTCATCTGCGTAATTTTTACCTAGAGGAATTGTTGCCGCTGGTTTAAAGTGGTCTCTGATGAAACAAAATATAACAGTCTGAAAGAGGACATATTTCTCAGGTGCTGAGCGAAGCTGACTTGCTTGTGGTAACAGAAAATGTTTTTTAATTAAATTGAGAAGCAGTAACTGTGAAACTCAAGGAAAACTTTAACAGTGAAACCTAGTGAGTTTAAAAATACCTCTCGGCTAAATTACTGCTTTTCATTCGCATTAATTTTTCTTCAGAAGTGCACTGCTGCACCCACCTAATATCGGTGATATAACTTATGTTGGAGAAAGAAAGAAACTTTACAACACGAAGATGTTACAGGGTGAAATCCGTTGCCAATACTTAGCGTATTTATGTCAAATAGTGCCATGGAGATAGCGAACGTAAAGTCTCGTCAACAGTGTTACACGCCCTCGCGTAACATTTTTGTCATTAACTTCCTTTTATTTTAGACACAATCACAGTCGGTTTCGGTCTTCACTGGCGATCGCCATATACTGTTGTTCATTGGCGACGTTTGGTGAACAAAATGTTCATTACATGCATCATAGAATGTGTGCCTGAAATAAAAGGAAGCTCACAATATGTCACTCACAGATCTCCTTCGACAGAATTTTTTTCCAATTTCTTTACTTGTTGGTACCAAAACGCTTATTAATTTAACCGTTGACCACGAAGGTATGCAGTATAGTAAAATGTTATCAAATGATTGCAACGATGGAACAATAATCGCGTCTCCACTTCTAAGGTGGAACGATATACTATTTTCATTGGCAAATGGCCAAAGCTTGTGAATGGAAAAAGGAATCCAGTGAATCCGTATTAGTTTCTGTATAAAAGATGTAGCTCGATTAGTTTGTTTGAAAAGTAAGATATATTATTGTTCGCATGAATTAAGAATTACTTCCCAAATTGCTAATGGTAGCCCAAGAAATCTCATAAGGAACGTACTACATTGATGTCAAGTTTAAGTAGCGCAATTTCAAATAATATATTTGGTATCATACCTTAACAGAGTGCCAAACTGGACTGGAATAGATACTTTTTCTTTCTTTAACCTTTTAAGTTGTAACGCGACAAAGCTGGAGAAAAAGCCTCACGCTGCTGTTAAGACTTATTTGTTAATGCTGGGGAAATCAGGAAAGGTTCCACTGCTGAGGTAACGTCCAAAAGCGTAAACAGTAACAGACGGTCCATGACGAGTGTGTGGAAAGACCGGAGATTCGAAAGAGCATAACAGTTAGTTTAAGCCAGCTGAAGAGCGCCCAGGGGTGGTTCCCTTTCGACAAACGCGTCCAGCACGGAATTACTGTGGACAACTGGTCATTGAGCTGTGTATATGCCGAGGTCGGCAAAATGGGGGGTAAGGACAAAAGGAGGGACTATCATGGGTGAGCGTTTGACCTTATGTTGTTTGCACGAACGAAGTGCTAAGCACGAACAGGTGAACGTCCAGAGGGTCGCAAACAGCTACAGATGTCCGAAACTGTGTTGTCTGCGACTACCAAGGCTCTGAACAGAACGAACACTCCAAAAAGTTAAAGTAAGACAAGGAGTATTGATGCAGTAAGCTAAAGGGCTATAAGTGAGTCCAGGAAATGCACTCCTATGTATACAAGCACCGCCTGTAATTTCAAGCGTAACTAGAGTCTACACTGTAAACGTTTACATACGGTAAATAACAAACAAGGCTGTCTTACAAGGTAGACACAGTATCGGATAATGGCGTTGCACAGTAGCCATTATCACGAGAAGCAGTATAACAAGTTAATTTAACATATTGACCTGGTCGGCGGTATTTGTTTGCTATAAACGCACATCCTTGTCTATATTTTCATACATCTATGTATAAAGGAATAGTACGAGGGCTCTTCGGAAAGTGAGGTCCGATAGGTCGCGAAATGAAAACCACAGTGAAAAAAAAAATTTATTCGCAGCAGTTAACCACACTTATCAGCTACCTCTCTATATAGTCGCCGATCCAACGACATTCGTCGTGGCGTTGTATACGGAAAGCAGTCGCCTGTGCTTTCCGCCAATTCTCTACGCTGCTCTGCTTTCCGTTGTTTGTGCCAAAACGTTGTCTTCGTAGCCAGCGGTTCATGTGAGCAGAGATGAACGGAGGGGCTGTATTGTGGCTGATCAGACACTTCCCATCGAAAACGCTGCAGGAGCGTCTTCATTGCTACTGCAGAATGCGACTGAAAACTGTCTTGAAGAAAGAAACGCATGTCATTTATGTTATGTGGGCTGCATAGCTCCAGGCAAAGTCTCTCGCCAGATCCGCATACTTGGCTGGAGACAGTGTTGTTTTAGGCATTTCTACGTGTTCACTTTGCGCTCTGAACTGAAAAGAGCGTCGTGAAGCTATCGATAGACACTCTAAAGACACTGCCCAACACATATGTGCAAAGTTCCAACGGATTTTCACAGTGGTTTCAATTTCGCGCTTAATGGGACATTACTTTCCGAATGTGCCTCGTAATTAGTGCCAGTAGGCACAGCATCAAATATGTTTCTTGCAACAAACGTAGATTAAACGTGGTATTATAAGTGTAGGAATGGTGAGCCAATTCCATTTACATTTCCAGTTCATTTCCATTCCATTTCAACTGCACATGATGTGTCAGTGTTGCAAGAAGCGCGTTATGTGATGGGGAGCTATTTGCGATCCCATTGATCCCATTGGCTAAAGTTTGGTGACGTCGGGGGACCTGGTGATGAAGGATGTGCTCTTTGGAGCTGCTGGAAAATGCAAGGAAAAGGGTTCTGTTACGGCCATCGGGCTGATTTTGATTTTTTGATGTGAAGGTGGATGTGCGGTAACGACCATGGGAGACTTGTGTTTTTCGTTATCAGGATTGCAGCCAGGTAAGAGATTCTGAATAGAAACTTATGATTGTGACTTCGGCTGTCGGAGCTTAGGACTGATTTCGTTATACATGAACTTAAATTCACGCATCTGAGCGTGGGGTTTAAAGAAGTGGAGACTATCATCCCTCATGTGCTGCTAGTTAAGTTGAAAATGGGATGTTCTTGCTAGACGAACTCATATTTTATTTCATTGAGAACCAACATTCAGTAGGAAGCTAAGTCTCGCTGAATAAACCGGTTATGTGAAACATAAATCTAGGGTGCAGCTACAGTTTTACTGAGACTTCCCTCATTTTATATGTGTAAAATCTTTTACTCGCATTACGTGTCTGCCTTTAGCCATTTGCCGCAGGATCACCACAGTAGTGGATTGACTAGTCACTACCATATCAGGGCGTAGAACAGACGCTGTACCGCTCGACCCTGAGACATCTACGAGCCAAGATATAACCAACAGTCGTGCTATATATAATTGTGTGTGTGTGTGTGTGTGTGTGTGTGTGTGTGTGTGTGTGTGTGTGTGTGTGTGTGCTCTTTTGGAATATCATTTAATGAACCTGATCATTTTATAACGATTTTTTTTTAAACTCGCGTGATGTATTCGGTGGTAAATATTGGCAGTGAATGAGGAGAAAAAAATTATACACCGTAGCTGCAGTTGTTTGCCAGTGATATAGGGTGAGTCACGTAAGACGTTCAAATGGTTCAAATGGCTCTGAGCACTATGGGACACTAACCATCTGAGGTCATCCGGCCCCTAGAACTTAGAACTACTTAAGCTTAACTAAACTAAGGACATGACACACATCCATACCCGAGGCAGGATTCGAACGAACCTGCGACCGTAGCAACCGCGCGCGGTTCCGGACTGAAGCGCCTAGAACCGCTCGGCCACCGCGTCCGGCTCTTAAGACGTAGCACCACCTTTATGTCGTGAACGATTACACTCACCGAAACGCGCTTTTCGGTAAATGCTGGAGCGTCGAGGGGCACGTATATTTTTGTTTGCTTGATGTTTTTAGCGCTGTTATGAACAGAAATATTGAAGTAAGTACGGTTTTTCTTTCTTTAATGGAACCATATACCTTTTATTACTTCATTCGGTAGCTCTTGAGAAGACAATTACAGTGATACAGCGTTTGTTAATGTTGACGTTGAAACTTGTCTTTAAAAATTCGAGAAATGTCCTGGAATGTGAGGGTACAGTCGCCGGAATCGGCAATAGGGTGCAAACACCGCCAAGAAGAGTTCTCGTGCTACGCTGTCAGAATGTCAACACATTTGCCTGTTTACTTGTCTGCACTGCATGCCGTTCATTTCTGTTTCAACATTCGTTGCGTGCAGACATGCACACAAAGGAGGAGAAATTGGGTACACTACTGTTAAGAAATACCGTGAAAACAGTACAGCGGTATAGGGCTGTCTGTCCGGATCGCCACCGTCCGACGCACCAGGCAACTGCACGAATTGTTAAGCCGCTAGTACGGACAGGCTGCTTCAGAGTCAAAAAGAGGACAAAAAAGAAGGCTGCGACTGACAGAGGACACGAAGAAAGTTTTCTGGCTACGACGCTGATGTATCCACACAATGGTACGAGACATATTGCCAAGGAATGTGGAATCAGCCAGACGAGTACCACTCGCATCCTTTAACGCAGAATTTCCATGCCTACCATCTGTCACTTCATCAAGCACTTGACGACGGTAATTTCGAACGTTGTACGAAATTTAGTCGGTTTGCCCTTCAGCAACTGTGAGACGACCCTACGTTTTTCCAACGTGCCCTCTTAACCGATGAACCAACCTTTACTAACCACACTAATGTAAATTTGCGTAACACGCTCTACTGGGCAGCCGAAAATTCACACTGGCTTCGTCAGGTGCCACAGCCACAGCCGTGGAGCGTAAACGCATGGTACGGAATCGTAGGAAATTACGTGGTGGGACATTACTTCATCTCAGGCATTGTGTGTGGATATTCGTACGTACATTCTGCTAGTTCTAGAAGACGTACCACGGGATATTCGAAGTGTATGTGGCTGCTACGCAACGGTTGTTCAGCTCACTCGTCCCGTGTTGCAACGCAAATACTGAGCGAGAACTTTCGTGGCCGTTGGATGGGACGAAATTCTGTTGTTAAATGGCCTGTGAGGTCCCCCGATTTGACTCCTCTTGATTTCTTTCTTTGGGGAGTACTCAAAGATGCCGTCTATGACGAAGCCTCAACGACGCCAGACGATACGTGTCGTCGAATCGTCAGTGCATGCTCTAACTTATCATCCACTGTAATTACATCTGTTCATCGTACTTTCCAACGGCGGCTGCAGATGTGCCTTTCAGTCCATGATCAACAGTTTGAACATATGTGTAAATAAAAAAGTTAGTTTTTTGGAAGACAAAATTTATGTTACACGATTTGAGTGATTACCAAATCATTGTTAGTAAATTGTTTATTTTGTTCACGTGTGTACGAAATGTCGTTGCAAATGTCAAATACGTCGACAGCATGTGTTGCATGTACCTGGTAACACTGTCATTACGCGTTAAACGACGTTTGTTAACAAGAATATTTATTCTGCGGTATACTGGCGGTCACCAAAGTTTTAATTAAAATTTTAGTTCAACGAATGTACCACATATTATATAATTTAGAGCATTATAGGTAGAGACAGTTGTCCGACACCATGTATTTTACCACTAAGAGCAGCTGCTTTTTGCAGCGTGTAAGATCTCTTCATTTTTGAAGAATGAACATTAGATTTCTCTTGTTTCAGTAATGAAAATCTGGGTAGATGCACAAATGCGAAATAGTTTTCCAAACCCTTTGTGATAGGCTAGCTTCTAGCCCATGTTCCATTCGTAGGTGAACCTGCATCTAGGTCGTAAGTTGGTTCAAGGGGAGATACAGCTTTATTCTCGTAGCGGAGGCCTACCTTACTCAGTACAACTATGCAGCCTGGAAATACCGCCTTGGCAGTATTGTAAAAAGTATTCGGCTCCATTTAAAAAAAAACGTACTTGCTTCAATATCTCCGTTGATACCAGCTCTGAAAACATTAAGCAGACAAAAACAAACGTGCCCCTGAACACTGTAAAGTTTGCCGAAAACCGCGTTTCGATACGTGTAACCGTCCACGAAAGAAATGGGTTGTTACCTCTTACGTGACTCACCCTTTGTCTCTGACCAGTGTCTCTTAAAGTGGTAATAAATATGTGTGTTGTTCACACGATTGAGAGTTTTCAGTAAATAAAGAACAATCGCATTCACCAAACATTGCCAAGACAACTGCATGCAAAAGCCGTTACTCGCTGCAAAACATTTCTGATTTTCCAGAAAGGTTTATTGTAGCGTAATCACTGCGTCAGACAGAAAATATCAGCCAGATAGCTTGTTGATTCCGTAACTCCGAAAAGCATTTCGTATCGAAGTCCGTTGATATCCGGGAAAAATGCTTTCTTGTTGTGGAATATGCAGTTCAGTTTGCCATTTAGCTGAGGTTTTTTTCCCAGTAAATGCTAAGCAGTTCGTTGACGCCGACAACGATCAACACGCATACATTCATTTACTTTCTGTATCTACGCATCACAATAATATTATAAAATATCTTGTTTATAGACATAATGCATTACGGATTACTACTTAGTGCAACTGGCGAATAAGGTGTTTGTAACGTAATGCTATCACAAATATGGCCTCATAAGCAGCCTATCAGCATTTGCATAACGATTGCTAGTAGACCTTAAACAGTGTCATGACAAACAAAGAGCACTGTGGTTTGACACACATTAAAATTTAGTGGCTATTGAGTGCAGTGCTGGTGAAGCTTATCTCCCACTTAGCCTGTTGTTAAGCGTCGTTCCGTTCAAAAGAGAATAAGTGGTCTCTGTTTATCTTCTTAATGTGTGAGTGACCCATTATTTTCGATATAGGCTATTAACAAGTCAAAATAGAGGAGCAGGATGAGTAGTGTCAGTGGTAACCAAATTTATCCCCTCAAACAATTTCTGGAGTGGAACCTACCGGTTATCTAGACTTTTTAGAGTCAAAACGAGACATTTTTCAGGTTTGCTTTAAATACGCGCTGTAGCGGTCGTGATCGTTAGTTTCCTTTGAGGTTGGTCGTAGTGAGTTGATGTTAGTCAAGAATGCCGTTAAGACACCGTTGTCAACAGCTCACTTGAGTTTGAACAAGATCGTGTAATGGGGGCTACGACAAACTGGATGTACCTTCCACGATATTACAGAAAGACTTGGAAGGAATGTAGCTGCTGTACATGATTGCTGGCAGCGGTGCTCACCAGAATCTACAGTCGCAAGAAGACCAGATTCCGGACTGTCATGTGGCACTACCGAGAGGGAAGACCGTTGTGCTCGGCGTATGGACCTTGAGCATCGTATTTCGTCTGTAGCAGCAATTGCAGTAACAGTTGGAATCACGCACAACTAACTGTTACAAATCGGTTACTTCAAGACAGCTTCATGTGAGAAGCCCTGTAGAGTGCATTCCAGTGACCCCAACCAAACCTCCATCGTTTGCCACTTCGGTGGTAACAAGCGAGAGCCCACTGGAGGGCGCAATGGAGGTCTGTTGTGTTTCCTGATGAAAACTGTTTTGCCTCGCTGTCAGTGATCGCCGTGGTTGGTTAGGAGGAGGCCAAGTGGGCGCCAGCAACCAACATGCATCTTTCATTCCTTCCCCTGATGGGAGATGGGGGGCACATGGAGAGCCACTTGGGAGTTATGGTCTGGGGTGCAATTACGTATGATAGCAAGAGCATTCAGACTGAAAATTTGTACGTCAGTCTGGCGATTCGATCTGTTGTGTTGTCTTTCATGGACAGCATACTAGTTTTTTTCCAACAGGATAACGCTCGCCCACAAACCACTGTTGTAACTCAACATGCTCTAAGAGTATCGACATGTTGCCTTGGGCTGCCCGATCACTAGATCTGTATCCTGTCGAGCACAAATGGGACATCATCAGACAACTCCATTGTCATCCAAAACCATCGTTATCCGTCCTTGTACTGAAAGACCAGCTGCTACAGGCTTGGAACTCCATAATACAAAGTGACATCCGTCACCTGTATAACACAATGCATGCATGTTTGCATGCGTGAGTTCAAGATTCTTGCAACGTTAATCACTTCAGTGTTTTACCTAGACAAAAGTATTTCCGAATTTCATTAATTATTTCTTGGCATTGGGATTCTTTTTTTCGTCATTTTACTTTGTTGAAATATTCGGGATGACTGGTGGTTAGTTTTTTAACTGTGAAGGACGATGAAAGACAACAGTCGCCCTTGCAGCTACTCCAGGCCATAACAGATGGTGGTCATTGTGTGGGAAATGTGTCGTGTAGTTTTTCCAGAGCGAATATCAAATTTATAATACTCATGTGCCGTAGTAGTAAGGATATTCGTGCAGCAGCAACATATAATATTGGTGAATCTAATTAATTGTTTTTCTGTGTTTTTAGACGAGTGTTTTTTCATGTCATAGGACTGAATTTTCTCATACTTTAAGGCTCTCCAACTTGTTAGGGTACGTTATTTTCTGAATTGCCGATCACTATTCACAAGTGAATACAATCTTTTCGTGCGAGATCGTATAACGAGATGCTAGATATCAATTCTTTAGGAGAAATGGTGGACGAGAGTTAAAAAAAAAAGAAACAAGTGTACTCTGCCGTGGCCTATTAGTGACTGACTTGCTTTTGGACTTTCAACTCTGCCCTTACGCTGTGACAAATTTCCTCAGAATCGATGATCCTAGTGGCAGGGGACGAGTAGTTTGCACCAGTCGTTCTATTATTCAGCATCTGAAAAGTTCCTGCACGGTATCTGGCACTACTGAATGAGACTGTGTAAGTCTGCAGGCTGTCGTGGATGTTGTTGTTGATGATTAAATCAGAGTCGAGGTTTCCGATCCCCTGTCTGAATTTTCTTCAGGATTCCGCTTTTCCCCGCGCTGGAGTTACTGGCTAAAAGCCTTACAGCTGCTATTGGTGGGTCTTCATTGGGAAATACTGAAAGCAGACTGACTGTGGGCGGCGGAGGTGGGGAGAATCCAAAATGTTATTGTTCTTGTACAGGTTGTGTTGTTTCTTGGTAGCTAGCTGTTTATGTACCTCTCCCTCCGTAACTGGGTGTTTACTTCGGTGAAATTGTGTTCATTCTTTGATATTTCGACTTGTTCACGATCTTCCCTTCCATAAATATTTTCTCTGGCTAAAACGCATATTTTCTTCTAATTTTATCTTTTGTCTTAAATGTGTGTGGAATTCGCGTTCTTCAGCGCGTTGTTTTACTGTACTTCAAGTTTCGCCGATGTATATTTTCCCAGAACCATGCGTCACTTCATATACTCCTACAGTGTGGAGGCGGTCAGGCACGTTCGTTGTATGTCAGAAGTAGTCTTCTATATTGCGTTGATTGAAAAATGTAGTCCTTAAACTACTCTTCCGAAAGATTCTGCCTGAGCGGTGGGTTACTCTTATTAGAAATGGTTACCTACGGGTTCCTTGTTGTTCTTGTTTGTATTATTATTATTATTATTATTATTATTATTATTGTTATTATTATTATTATTATTATTATTATTATTATTATTCTTTCCTGTCTCAGATGTTACGTCTGGTTAAAAATGGAAAGTGACGCGGACCTTGATCAAGCGTGACTTCCTTTTAACTGTACGGTACATGTTGCATTGCATTTAGGAACTTTCGGGTAATTGAACATGTATCAATAATTACAGATTTGTGTAGTTGTATATATGTTTGGATGTAGCTGTATTGCGTTGATGTACTGGTGGATATTGTGTGGTATGACTCCTGTAGTTGATAGTATAATTGGTATGATGTCAACTTTATCCTGATGCCACATGTCTTTGACTTCCTCAGCCAGTTGGATGTATTTTTCAATTTTTTCTCCTGTTTTCTTCTGTACATTTGTTGTATTGGGTTTGGATATTTCGATTAGTTGTGTTAATTTCTTCGTTTTATTGGTGAGTATGATGTCAGGTTTGTTATGTTGTGTTGTTTTATCTGTTATAATGGTTCTGTTCCAGTATAATTTTTATTCATCATTCTCCAGTACATTTTGTGGTGCATACTTGTATGTGGGAACGTGTTGTTTTATTAGTTTATGTTGTATGGCAAAGTTATTGATGTATTATTTTTGCTACATTGTCATGTCTTCTGGGGTATTCTGTATTTGCTAGTATTGTACATCCGCTTGTGATGTGATCTACTGTTTCTATTTGTTGTTTGCAGTCTGCATTTATCGGTTGTGGTATTGGGATCTTTAATAATATGCTTGCTGTAATATCTGTGTTTATTGTTTGATCCTGTATTGCAATCATGAATCCTTCCGTCTCACTGTATATATTGCCTTTTCTTAGCCATTTATTGGATGCGTCTTGATCGATGTGTGGCTGTGCTAGATGATACAGGTGCTTGCCATGTAGTGTTTTCGTTTTCCAATTTACTTTCTTCGTATCTGTTGATGTTATGTGATGCGAAGGGTTGTAGAAGTGGTTATGAAATTGCAATGGTGTAGCCGATGTATTTATATGAGTGATTGCTTTGTGTATTTTGCTAGTTTCTGCTCGTTCTATAAAGAATTTTCTTAAATCTTTCTGTTGCTGAATGTATGTGATGTATTCTATATTTGTGGCATTGTGATCGTGTAAGTGTATTGAGTGCTTCTAGGTCTGTGTTACTCCACTTCACTACTCCAAATGAGTAGGTCAATATCTCCATTTCACTACTCCAAATGAGTAGGTCAATATTGGTATAGCATAGGTATTTATAGCTTTTGTCTTGTTTCTTGCTGTCAATTCTGTTTTCAGTATTTTTGTTAGTCTTTGTCTATATTTTTCTTTTAGTTCTTCATTAATATTTGTATTATCTATTCCTATTTTTTGTCTGTATCCTAGATATTTATAGGCATCTGTTTTTTTCCATCGCTTCTATGCGGTCGCTGTGGTTATCCAATATGTAATCTTCTTGTTTGGTGTGTTTTCCCTTGATTATGCTATTTTTCTTACATTTGTCTGTTCCAAAAGCCATATTTATATCATTGCTGAATACTTCTGTTACCTTTAGTAATTGGTTGAGTTGTTAATTTGTTGCTGCCAGTAGTTTTAGATCATCCATGTATAGCAAATGTGTGATTTTGTGTTGGTATTTTCCAGTAATATTGTATCCATAATTTCTATTATTTAGCATGTTGGATAGTGCGTTCAGAGCAAGGCAGAACCAGAAAGGACTTAATGAGTCTCCTTGGTATATTCCACGCTTAATCTGTATTGGCTGTGATGTGATATTATTTGAATTTGTTTGGATATCAAGTGTGGTTTTCCAATTTTTCATTACTATGTTTAGGAACTGTATCAATTTAGGATCTACTTGGTATATTTCCAATATTTGTAGTAACCATGAGTGGGGTACACTATCAAAAGCTTTTTGGTAATCAATGTATGCGTAGTGTAGCGACCTTTGTTTAATTTTATCTTGATATGTCACCTTTGCACCTGTTATCAGTTGCTCTTTACATCCTCGTGCTCCTTTGCAGCAGTCTTTTTGTTCTTCATTTATAATTTTGTTCTGTGTTGTATGTGTCATTAATTTCTGTGTAATGACTGAAGTTAATATTTTGTATATTGTTGGTAGGCTTGTTATGGGGCGATATTTTGCTGGGTTTGCTGGGTCTGCTTGATCTTTAGCTTTCAGATAAGTTATTCCATGTGTGAGTGTATCAGGGAATGTGTATGGGTCTGCAATGTAGTTAGATGTGAATTTGTTGAGGTGAACTTCTTTAGCCAGAAATTTGCTATTTTATCTTTTCCAGGGGCTTTCCAATTGTGCGTAGAATTAATTGCTCAGGTGACTTCATGTTGCAAAATTATCACTTCAGGCATTTGTGGTATCATCTTGTAATTTCCGCTTCTTTTTATCTAATTGCTCTATCGCTTCTTGTTGTGAGATTTTACCTTACCTTTTTCGTTTTTTGTCTGATATTTCATTTCTTATAAATTGTGTTAGCTGTCCGATGTCTTTTCTCAGTTTTTCTATTTTGATCTGTAGCCTGTGTTGCCATGCTGGTTTTGTGGGTTTCTTCTATGTGTTGGTTGGTTCTGATCTCTGCCTAGTGTGTCTGTTTAGTGTAGTGAGTGCTCCTATATAAACCATTAGTTGTAACTCTTCCATAGTTGTATTTTCATTTATTTTGTTGTTTGATTGTGTTGATAGTTGTTATTGTTGTTTCGACTTGTGGGTTATTTGGTGGTCTATGCAAGAATGGTCTAATGTCTGTATTTGTGTCTTTGTATTCTATATATGTTAGCTGAAATTTTTCTTCTATATCTAACATGTGTGTCACTTCATGTTCTATTTGTGCTTGTTCTGGTAGCCGTCTTAAGATTTCGTTTCCCTCTGATTGTTTAATTGATGCGTGGTGTTCTTTATTTGTTTGCTCTGGGATGTTTGAGTCCATTACTGTATTTTCTTCTTCTTCTGATTGCACATTATTTTGTTGTTTGATGTTTTCTAATTCTGACTGGGGTATCCTGTTATTTTTGATCATTACACGGATCTCATCAGCTAGTCGTTGTTCTGTTAAAAATTTTAATTCTGGGTATCGGGTAATAAATGTTGTGTGTACTTGTTATCTGCATCCAGCTGTGTTGGTTCCTAAGTTTGTTGCTTGGTAATAACAGAACATGAGGTGTCGGTTAACTTCATCTGACCATCTCATCCTCTGTCTTTGTTTTCCTTCTAGGGTGGTTGCAGGAAGCATATCCTGCAAAACACCTCTATTTGGATTTAAATCATCTTCCGTGTGGCTAGCAGTGTCGTTACCATTGTGGACGGGCACAGGGTTCAAGCGTCGTCCCCGACCATGACAGCGCTTGTCCGAGGCTTCATTAGTTCTGTCCGGAACCAACTAATCACACTAAAAGGGCAGTTAGCCCTATTAGTGGTTTTTTTCTTTTCGTCGCCTTTTACGACTGGCAGAACATACCGGAGGCCTATTCTTTTCCCGGGCCTTCACGGGATTATTATTATTATTATTATTACTACTACTACTACTACTACTGTTATTATTCCCGCTTCCTTTGACTGTCCTAGTTATGGAAGGGTCGCAATAGTCGATGGCCATCAATGTTGCCCTAAGGGAATCTAATTCTGATCGGAAGCTCTAACTGCCACCGATGCGGAAGCACGCGAAGACTATTTGGAGCAGCTTGCTTCTCTACTGGGCGGTGTTGCGAAGCGACGTGTACATAGCTATTTGTGTTGGTACGTTTCCTATAAACTCTTCGCTCTAGAGTAGTGCCAGGTCTTCTGTAGATCAATACATCCAAAAACCGGAGGCCGACCTCATTCTCCGTCTCCAAGGTTGTTCAAAACATCACAGAATTTATGTTGCTCTCCCCTGTTATGCGGCCATACAACAAACGGGTAATGCACACAGTGGAGCCGACAAGATGGTTTCTGTTCCATATTACTCAGTGTTTTTTGTTCGAAATACTACATAAAAATGTCAGTTGCTACAGGTGACAAAGGTGAGTCCGTAGTAGGTCTTTGAATAAAATCTGAGACTAATCATGGGCGTAGAGATATTTCTTCCTTGTATTAACAGCACACGTTCATCCAAGTTAACGACGTTATTCTACTTTGCAGTGCAGTTTGTTGTCGCACAGCTTTCTGTAGAATCTGGTAGTCTGCTCCGCGATGGTGCTGCAAGTAATCTCAGAGACAGAAATCTGTAAAGAAGTCACTGATCGATCTCCATCGATCGCCCGTAATCCGTCCTTGCGTAAGTAGGGCTTTATCGATGAAAAGTGGATGATAGTTGTCCAGTACGTAGATATAAAGCAGTCCGAGAAAAGATAATAGCGTTTCCCGAACGAAATGTGACGGTGACTGCAAGTTCTTACTATACATCCTTTCTGCATCAGTCCGCACGGTCCATGAATCGCCATGGAATATCGTAATGACGAATATGTATCCCCTGAAACAAAACCACGACGTACCTTTTAAATATTAATCAGGATACGTTCTGGACTGAGCGGTACACAAATAAACTTAATTCTATGCTAATTTTGTCGTAATACTTCATATAACTCTATTCGAATCAGTAATTCAGTAATAGCGGCTGCCAACAATGAATCTGTTACACAAAAGTGCCTGTGCGCGATTCATCGACTTAAGTGAAGCTACACTACATTAATACAGTAATGTCAAAAAATGGCCCGTTCACAGTTAGAGCGAAAACATTCATTAGATAAAGAAAGTGTTGTTCGCACAGGAACAGACGAATTAGTCACATTAAATAATATACTACAGATCTCAGTTACTTATTATTAGTGATGTGGGCATATTAGAACAAGAAGTTGTTACCGTTTTTATAAAATATGCCAATACAATGGTGGTATCTTGTTTTAATGCTGCAGGGTCTCCTTATCAACCATTTTTTTCCTGTTTAAGTGAGGTGCGTCTAGTCTTGCGGTTTGTGGCTTTAGTTGAAGACGCGCGCGCAGTGTGCGCCTCGGCGAAGGGCCTTTGTTCGCAACGACGTTCGCAGCCGCTATCAGCTCATTGTGAGAAGGAATGCTTATCTGCTGCTGAGAAGAGAAGAGACGAGACAAGATTGCCAGCGAGATTATCTGCAGTCAGGATGAGACGCAGCCTCATAAAAGCCTGCGGCTCGCTTCTCTGCCGATGTCTGACCAGCCGCTCCGGGGTGCCGGCACAGTGAAAAACCGGAAACCTTTGCGCGTGTCACCTGACGTATGCGGTACCAACGAGCTGTCGATCTTCCCCCAAATGTTGAGGATGAAATTTCGTGCGTTCTTCCACATGGTGAGGGGATGCTAGCCGACTACTGGAAGAGAGTAAGCGCTTTTTCACATCAATCTTGGATACAGGCAGTAACGAGGTGCACAGACTACCTGAACGTAATACTGTGCTGCTTGTGGAAAATGATACGTGGAGGAAATCAGCCAATCTCAGCTTGCCCGTTTCTCACATGATATCCTGCGAACCGTGGATGGAAGGCAACAGGCAGATCGGTATTTCTGGATTTACGAGAACCATTTGACACGGTACACCACTGCACATTGTTAACGAAGGCACGAGCATATGCTGTGTGAATCAGTTAATCAGTGCATTTATTTTCTAATTTGTGATTTTGTCATTTAAAATATTTTTTCAACTGCATAACTTCCTTTCTCCTAGTGAATTTTAAGGCTATGGAACGAAGAGGTTATTAATTTTTAATGATGTGAAAATTTTTTAAAAATCATTTTACCCCTGTATTAAAAGTTTCTTGTAATTGTTTTATAAAACTATAAGGCAACGCCTCATATTTTGGCTCTTTGGCGGATTATCTTCTAAATGTATGTTTTCGTAGAGGCTTCTGAATTCCAAATTTTGGGTTTTAAAGCGAAGAGCCAGACTCCCTATCATTGCAGTACTGCCTAGGTCCTAAATTATAAATCAGAGACTTCCCTACATTCTGTAGTTTTGCTGTTGCTTCCGGGCTGAGAGGCCTTCGTCTATACATAAAACTGTGTCATGACGTTTCGTCTGCGACTGTTGGAGTCATCATCGGACTAGAACGGCAATGGCTCGAGACGCCTCTGAATTTATAGAGCCTCATACAGGGCACCGCTGTTTTTCACGTTATGCCGATTGCGTAATTATCTCCGTCTGGCGCCATCGTTCTCGATTAAAAGTAATCGATCGTCATTCAGCTGGCGCGAAATCGACATTCATGTTTTATCTAAACTAGCACCTCCATTTGTGATAAATTATTGTGGTGCTTGTGGATATCTATGCCGTCTGTGCTCATGCGAATTTGATAGTTCGTTGTCTTTGGTAAATCTTCGTTTCACAGAAGTTTATTTCGTGGTTTCCATCTCGGAAGACATGTTAGCAACGTCTGATTTGTCAGTATTTAGCAGGCGGCATTTCCTTTGTGTTCAGCTGATGGGGTGTTAGTATTTCTTCTTGTGATGACAATCTATAGTTTCCCACAAGTACGAAACGCGTTCTCAATAAGTAATGCAAGACTTAATTCAGGATTCCAAAAGAGCGTATTATTTCCCCCTCTTTTGTCTACAAAAACCTATTTTTCAACGTAATCTCCGTTTAATGTGTTGCCCTTGCACCACCTAATTCGGAGGGCTCTTATGCCACGCTTGGTACCACTCTACTGGCCGACATCGGAGCCAATGTCTTGCTGCACCAATAACTTCCTCATCATCCACCTACTGCTTCCCGCGGGGTGCACCTTTCATTGGGCCAAACAGATGGAAATCGAAAGGTGTGAGACCCTGTCCGTAGGCTGGATGAGGAAGTTTTGTGAGCTCCTGTCGGGTGCACAGATTTGTGTGGGGCCTTGCGTTCTCATGGAGAAGGGTAAGTTCGTCAGCATTTTGGTGGCGTCTAACACGCTGAAGTCGTTTCTTCAGTTTCCTCAGAGTAGCACGATACACTTGAGAGCTGATCGTTGCACCATGAGGGAGGACGTCAAACACAATAACTTCTTCGGAGTCCCAGAAGACGTTCGCCATGATTTTACCGGCTGAAGGTGCGGCTTTGAACTTTTTCTTCGGAGGAGAGGTTGTGTGGCGCCATTCCACGGATTGCCGTTTTGTTTCTGGTTCGAAATGATGAACCCATGTTTCATCGCATGTGAAGATGTTCTACAATAAGCTTTCACGATGAGGCTGGTAACGCGCAAGCAGCTCCGCACAGATGTTCTTTTGTTGCTGTTTGTGGTCTTCTGTTAGGCGACGAGTAACCCAGCAGGCATACATCTTTGAGCGCCCCGAGTGGTGGAGGAGTATGTCAACACTACCAACAGAGATGTCCAGCTGTGCAGCGAGATATTTGATTGCGATCCATCGATCGTATCGAATGAGAGTGTCCGCACGTTCCAACATTGCAGGGGTCACACCTGTGTGAGGCTGGCCGGCACGTGAGATATCGGACAGGTTTGTGCGACTTTGTTGCGATGACAAACGCCTCGCCCAACGACTCAGCGTGCTTGTGTTCATTGCCAGGTCTCTGTAGACATTTGCCAAGTGCCTATGAAATTCCATTATACTCTGGTTTGCTGCCAAAAGAAACTCGATGAAAGCTCTCTGCTTGGAACGCACGTCCGTGGCCGAGAAAAAAATTGTGTTGCATTCCTTATTGAAGACCCTCCTACATTGAATTTTGTATACCCCAAAGGTCGTTACTGTAAACTGACATACGGCCGGGAGAGGGGTGTGCTGACCGCATGCCCCTCCATATCCGCATCCAGTGAAGCCTGCCGGCTGAGGATGAGACGGCGGCCGGTCGGTACCTGTTCAGACGGAGTTTTAAAGGTCGTTAGTGCCTGCCGTACATCTTTCGCCATTCTTAATCTTCTTGGTGGGTCTTAAAAACTTTTCAACCTCATATTTGGCCAACACTATCCTGTTCCAACCCATGATCTTGTTAATAAATGGGAGGAAAACTTTCCCAGTTGCCGGCCGCTGTTCCTCTCTAGTCCTGGTTTTGTCTTTTTTTGAACAGTGTGTTCGATCCACCTCCTTACTGGGGTAACCATTTTTGAGAAGCAAACCGTAGTCGAGTAAGCTGAAGTTATAGATAAACCCACTCGCAGATTTCATTAGCTCTGTCCAAAAGGCTCCAATGGTACTTCTTTTTTTGTCTCGGATGATGGTTGGTTTCCTTATGCAGGTATACATCAGTGTGTGCAAAGCCCCGACTGCCCGTTTGGTCAAAGATACATTCGGGAAGTTAAGGTGCCCATTACGATGGAGGAGGGTAAAGTCAATTTTTGTGGTGGCCTCTACATGGTTCTGGAAATTCGGGGGCACTCGAGCGCATGTTGGAGTTGCCTTTTACCTCCAAAGATGTATCCTGCAGTCGGAGACGAAACGACAGGGAGTATATGTTAGCAAACTCAAGTGGCAGACTCTGCAAGAGAGGCGCTCTGCATCGCGGTGTAGCTTGCTGTCCATGTTACGAGAGGTTGCGTTTCTGGATAAGGTATCGAATATATTGCTTCCCCCTACTTATGCCTCCCGAGGAGATCACGAATGTGAAATTAGAGAGATTCGAGCGCGCACGGAGGCTTTCCGGCGGTCGTTCTTCCCGCGAACCATACGCGACTGGAACAGGAAAGGGAGGTAATGGCAGTGGCACGTAAAGTGCCCTCCGCCACACACCGTTGGGTGGCTTGCGGAGTATAAATGTAGATGCAGATGTGGATCGTCCAAGGGCGTCTCAGCCCGGAAGTTTTAACTGAAGTAGGCGTGAAAACTTGCATTGTATCTGTAAAATGGTATAGTGCGCTAAATTATGATTTTTCAAAAACTGCAAATAGTTATTTCGAACTTATTAGCACGAGATTACTCATTGGTGAGGTTCAGGTGACCATCAATATATTGATTTTAAAATTGTCAGCCAGAGCTCATGCGTGAGCACTAGAAGTGTGGTCGGAGGAATTTCCGCCGTCTCTGAATATGCATGTGTGGTTGGCGGTCGAAAGAGGATGTTGCGCGGCGCTGGCAGCACACACGGGCCGTAAATCAAAGCGGCGGTTCCCACCGCGAGCCGCACTTCCGCCCCTTTGTGGGCCAGGGCCAACCCTGCCATCCCGGGGCAGCGCTTTAATAAGCGGCCGGACGCCCGCTTTTTCGCAAGAGGGGCGGCGGTGCACGAAAAGTGTGGAAACCCGTTCCAGGGCGTCCGGAGGCGCCGTCGTCTGCACCGAGCAGTAGCGGTTGCGGGTTTAAGGCTGCCCAAACAGTCCGATTGTTATCACCGCCCATCACTTGCAGAACAGGTTGGACCGCCGCGCTGGCCGGTAGCTCCGTACGACTAATGAACGCGGGACAGGATTGCAGCCTCAGCTGCGGACACCTTGTCAGGGATACAGATGCTCGTGCAATGCTACACTTAGCGCGCGGAGAGCAGATTTAAAAAACAAAAAATAAAAAAAGACAAGTCACAATCAGAGCATATCTCTGTCTGGCCACAGTGTATTACATGCACCAACATATTGATATTTGAATAATACCGTCAGTTGTGGAAACAGCCACAGATGCAACATATCAATGTAAGAGATGTCAGTCACAGTCTTCTCACAGAAGAGAAATGGCCCATATAGCTACAGGCGAAATTCCCTCAGACTTAAAGAACAATATAATAATTCCAATCCCAAAGAAGCAGGTATTGACAGATGTGAAAATTACCGAACTATCAGTTTAATAAGTCACAGCTGCAAAATACTAACGCGAATTCTTTATGGAAAAACTTGTAGAAGCCGACCTCGGGGAAGATCAGTTTGGATTCCGTAGAAATGTTGGAACACGTGAGGCAATACTGACCCTACGACTTATCTTAGAAGAAAGATTAAGGAAAGGCAAACTTGCGTTTCTAGCATTTGTAGACTTAGAGAAAGCTTTTGACAATGTTGACTGGAATACTCTCTTTCAAATTCTGAAGGTGGCAGGGGTAAAATACAGGGAGGGAAAGTCTATTTACAATTTGTACAGAAACCAGATGGCAGTTATAAGAGTCTAGGGGCATGAAAGGGAAGCAGTGGTTGGGAAGGGAGTGAGACAGGGTCGGAGCCTCTCCCCGATGTTATTCAATCTGTATATTGAGCAAGCAGTAAAGGAAACAAAAGAAAAATTCGGAGTAGGAATTAAAATCCATGGAGAAGAAATAAAAACTTTGAGGTTCGCCGATGACATTGTAATTCTGTCAGAGACAGCAGAGGATCTGGAAGAGCAGTTGAACGGAATGGACAGTGTCTTGAAAGGAGGATATAAGATGAACATCAACAGAAGCAAAACGAGGATAATGGAATGTAGTCAAATTGAATCGGGTGATGCTGCGGGAATTAGATTAGGAAATGAGATGGTTAAAGTAGTAAATGAGATTTGCTATTTGGGGAGCAAAATAACTGATGATGGTCGAAGTAGAGAGGATATAAAATGTAGACTGGCAAGGAAAGCGTTTCTGAAGAAGAGAAATTTGTTAATATCGAGTATAGATTTAAGTGTCAGGAAGTCGTTTCCGAAAGTATTTGTATGGAGTATAGCCATGTATGGAAGCGAAACGTGGATGATAAATAGTTTAGACAAGAAGAGAATAGAAGCTTTCGAAGTGTGGTGCTACAGAAGAATGCTGAAGATTAGATGGGTAGATCACATAACTAATGAGGAGGTATTGAATAGGATTGGGGAGAAGAGGAGTTTGTGGCATAACTTGACTAGAAAAAGGCATGGGTTGGTAGGACATGTTGTGAGGCATCAAGGGATCACAAATTTAGCATTGGAGGGCAGCGTGGAGGGTAAAAATCGTAAAGGGAGACCAAGAGATGAATACACAAAGCAGATACAGAAGGATGTAGGCTGCAGTAGGTACTGCGAGATGAAGCAGCTTGCACAGGATAGAGTAGCATGGAGAGCTGCATCAAACCAGTCTCAGGACTGGAGACCACAACAACAACAACTTCTGTGACACTTCACAGAAAACAACATTCGGTGAATCTCGTTCATGAGTCACAATTTAATGAGGATGTCCAGTGCACCACACTCTCACGTTGTGGCGATTATCCTTCCCAAATAAATGAAAGGTTGCTGCGCCACTTCATATCAGCTTGCAGGCGAAATGTTCATGCTCAAGTGCTTCCTGCATTGTGATGCAAAATTGAAGGCGCTGGCCATAATTTTCCGGTTTTAGTTGTAGCACCAGTTGCAGACGGTACGGTTTGAAACTTAACCGCCGTCGCAAAAATTTGCTGCCGTATTCCAAGTTCGTGGTTTAAGAGGAACGTTGAAATTTTGGATTGTGTACGCAACTTCCCCTCACCTTCTCCACAGTTGCATCCGGCTCACGTGGTCGACCGGTACTTTTTTGTTTACAAAGACAACTGCTCCTCTGAACTGTTTACTTGGTGGTTCTTTTCCATATTTCCTTTTGAATGCGCGATGTGCTTTTGAACAGATAAACATCTCGCATTTTCCAACACACAAAAACTTTTCTTGTTTGCCACCACTTTGGCAAACCACTGGCACTCGTAACACTTGCTGGTGGGTACAGTGCAAACTCTGTGAGTTTACGGTTCTGTTCGTGTATCAAACATGTTTGCACATGTAATACTTTAGAAAGTATAGAACTTTGAAAAAGAATGAAACATTTACAGTAGCTATGTACATCTACATACAGTGTGTTTCGGGAGTAGTAGTCAATAATTTAGGAAGATTTCATTTCGCTCGTTTGTGCGGCTTTTGCTATGACTTTATCTATCGATAGTCATTTTTGTTTTTGGGGTACAAGTTGAGGTCGAGATTACATAACAGAACTATTCAGCTGTGAGTGTGATCTTTTGGCCAATTCTACTGTATAATTTAAGCATTCCGTACATATTTATAAATGCTGCGTAATGGTATGTACAAATTTCTTATTACTAATGAGGAAAAGAAAAGATTCATATAAATTGATAATGAGAAAAAAGAAAAAAAGAAAGAGGTATAATATTTGGAGCTTGTTATTTAGGTATTACACAAGACCAAGTTTCAATCTTCTCAGTGGTCGTGAAAGGTTCTCAAAGACCAAAAAATCTCGTCAGGTCAGATAAAATGTCACAGCCATGCTGATAGTTTTTCATTTTACTTTGAAGGATTAGTTATTATGAATTCATGCCGCAAGCACAAACTGTTAATCGATGGTACTATTGACGTGTTGCGACGCCTGCGAGAAATTGTGAGAAGGAAACGGCCTAAAATGTGGCGAGACGATTCATGGCTTTTGCATCACGATCAAGCAACCGCACATTTATCCCTGTTAGTGGGTGACTATTGTACTAAAAACAAAGTCACTGTGCTGTCTCATCCTCCGTACTCTCTAGACCTGGACCCTGGGGACTTTGTAAATAAAATTGACCGCCCCGTTGAAAGGACGAAGATTTGCAATGATAGACGAGAGAAAAGAAAATTCGCAGACGCCGCTTCGCACGTTTCAGTAAGAGGCACACCAGAACTGCTTCCGGAAGTGGAAACTGCGTCGGGAGCTGTGTATCAATTGTGAAGGAGAGTATTTCGAAGGAGACCATGCACGATAAGTAAAAAGTAAGCGGAGAAAAAAATTGTGGGCAAAGTTCTGGAATTTTTTAAACAGACCTCGTATTTATGTAATCTCCCAAGTGCGTATTGTCATCTCCCAAAATTGCAAATGTGCCCCATTATGGCAGAGTTCAGGTTTAGATGGATCGTACTGTGTAACGATACCGTCGGTGCAACCTTAGTCCCAACTGTGCTCCCTTTCTTTCTTCACTGGCGGTCGTTCTTTTCGCAAATCAATAGCGAATGGAATGGAAAAAGATGAAAATGATTGTGGTACATGAATACCCCCCTCCATATACTCTTAACGGTCATGTGCGGAGCAAATTGTAGATCCATACGGTTACGGCCCTGACGTACGTACGAGTATTCTTCTGTGCTGATGAAGAGTTCAGAATGTTTTCTTATTGGGTTTTACATATATTATATTAAAAATCATTCATGAAAACAAACGTCGGGGAAATGCGATAGCTGTGTAGTCTTGTGAATTCTCATTTCATAAGAATTTTATCGTATTCGGTAGAGAAGGATCATAAAGCCTCCGCTCATTACTTACGGTTGGTACTGCGGTTTATAGCAAGAGCGGTAACGTAGGTGGTGGAAACGGCAGCCTCTTTCTCGTGCAACTGTACCACAGTAACACGTTGCTACTTCGTAAAAATCCCTGAGTTGTTCCATCCATGACAGCGAGCAGCGAGATTTTGCTGAAAGAAGAAAAGTAACCATTTTCTGTACGACCTTCTCCTTAGTGGGTCGCACATCCCGCAGTAAGCGCCAACGAGGATTAGTGAGCTGTGTTTTCGGGTAAATACCGAAGCTCACAGCAGGTAGGTGTATACAGGGTGGGCAGAATGATGGTGTCCCGGAAGATATTTATAAGACTGACGCCGACTTGACCCTTGTTAATGGACAGGAGATTCCGCATGCTCATCTCCCACTCGCTCCGACCCGAGTGCTTCGGTCTGTCATTAAGTTTGAGCGAGTGAGAGAAGCAAATGTGTCTACCAAGCAGTTGAATGCAGCACAAAACTGGGTTTGTTCTCGAGTGTTATGCGAAGCACATTTAGTGCAAAACGTGTGCGGTACCTATCCCCGCAGAGTTTAAGACTAGATCTGTTTTGGAAAAACCTCCAAAAAAGTCTGCAATGCAAAATATTAATGCCCAATTGGCAGGAAGTGGGCTCCATAGCGATTAAAAACTTTTAACTATCCAAAAAGAGTTCTAAAACACATTGGTCTAGTGAAGGAAAGCCTGGAACAGAGTCCGATCACATCTCAACGCCGTTTATGCCAGAGTTAGAAGATCATCGTGTCAAAACATTGTCAAAAAGGACCTACATTTGTATCCATACATATTTACTATTGTATATGCGTTATAGCTCCCAGACAAACTTTCACGTATCGAGTTTTGCCAGTAGTTTCTGAGTGAAATGAAATGAGGACTTTTCGATAAGTTCTTCCGATGAGGCCTGATTCAGCCTGTCAGGGTACATGAACTCACAGACCATGCGCCATTATGCATCAGAAGATCCCCGTCAAAACTTAAGCTGATGCATAATCTCCCGGTTGTTGTTTGATGTGTAATAACTGTTGTCCACAGCGCAACAGGATTCTATCACCAAAGTTTTAATGCTAACCAGTATGTCCAGGAACTGTTTAACCCAAATGTGGGTCGAATCACAGAAGAGGAATGCGCGTATGGATACCTTCCATGAGACGAGGCTGCACCATCTTGACAACCTTGTCACCGAGTAGCAGTTCAATCTCCCGGTTACCTCGATTGCCTGGTCTCTCCCCCTTTCGGTTTTCACCTATGGGGAAAACTGAAGGGTCAGATGTACTCATATAAGCATCTCATGACTCCCAGAATTACAGCAGAACATTCAAGCCGCTATTGCGGCTGTCCCTCAGGCAGAGCTGCTAAGCGTGTCTCACAGTTCGATAAATCGAACCCAGCGCTGCAACGACGTCAACGATGGCCATTTCTGATCTTCTGTAATGTTCATTAACATGGGTCAGTCCCGCGTCTTCTTCTTGTTAATACAAAATTATGGGTCAGTTTTATTTTGCACACCCTGTGTATGGCAGCATAAACGAAGAAACATATACCAATGTATCACGGTTATTTTGCGTCATGAGTAGTGGTGTTTTAGCATTATTCCCTTACGTGACGTGTCAAAAATCTGTGACGCGTATTTAATGCAAATCTCTTGACATCTGTTTCGACGCTGAATGGCTACTCGTAATGTTCTAATAATAAATTTCAAAAGGCAGCTTTCGTATCCGAATCCCTGAACATAACTATATCTTTAATTGCTGTAAGTGCATCTGGCAACACATTTAGATTTAAAAGAAATTAACTTTTTATACCTGGGATTTACAGTCATGTAGAGCTTTATAAAAGACATCATATTTACGCCAGTGACTGTAACACTTCCTTTATTTCACGATTGCAATTTCGGCCTTAAGCCATTATCAAGTGCAGATTTTTGTGGCTTTAAGCCATGTCAACTTAAAATGAGCTGACACAGTTATATGTCGTTGTCATTACTATTAAATACACTAAGCTTACAACTGTATGCCGATTTCTTAATGAATATCGGGCTCGTTATTTCAAAGTAAAATAGAAATATTTTGGATGAAATAATTCCATGCTGACATCTAAATAAACGGCATAATACGTACCGGGAACTGGATTATAAAAAAAAGGGATCAGCTGAATTAGGGAAACGAAGCCTCATTCAAATCGTATGAGTAACCATGAAACATACACATGCATGTGTTATAAATCCGATGCAAACTTTAAAGATTACTAATCGTAGGTACTAATGCAATTTTGTCAAAGACATAGTTGGAGACCGTGGCTGTTATATGAAATAAACTGCTGGTGGTGTGTAGCAACCAGCTACAAATCGTTGCATTCAACACAAATATGTAGCGCAACCATTTTGGTTATACGTATGTAATTTTTAATTACTGTTTATCCTATGGTAGCTAATTGGAAAACTATGTATAATTTGTTTTGATGAAAGCATGAAAGAACAGTCTGCTGATGAATGGTGAAAAATTCGAAACCGGTAATAGTACTTTTTGAATAAAGTAATTTTAAACCAGTTTGTAAGTGGTTGCTGTTTTATAAACTGGCATTCTGCTCCTCCTAGTGTATCTCCTACGACGGTACGGCATGGCTGTGTGCTGCGTGCTGCTGCCTGCAGTCGACTGACGCAGAAACAGGAAGCGCGCAGCTTCATTTTCAAAGCCAACAGTCTTACGTTTTTCGGAATCGGATAACGCAGTTGTAAATCGCGCTACACGTGAAAAGTTTACATCACACCACGAAACCCATGAATCTTACTCTTACACTAACCACAAATTAGACAACTATTCCCGGTTTCGTTTTGGATGCAATGTCTACTTGTCGACAACTCGGATCTTTCCATCACAAATGAGTATCTTTTGTACATTGCTGCACATAGTTAATAACAACGGATCGAGCTACTCTGCAGGTTATACAGATAAAACTCAGCCTATGCTATCGAAATATCAAATAGCCAGAAGCTAGTTCCTCTGACCTCTATTCGCCATATCTTCCCCCAACGGACATACTTGTTTCTCACAAAAAATGCTTCTTCTCAAGAATTTAGAAGATTGCGAGCGGATGTTAAACGATTTATGTGTACGGAACACTGTTCCACAAATTACTGGAGAAGTAAATAAATTAATCACTTTTCGATTGCAGTAAGAAGATACTGAGAAGTTTCCGAATATACTGTGTGTAATAAATCAACGGTCACTAGTGCGTTAATAGCTCTGCTCATTAATCGCTCTTCCTTGGTATTGTGGTATTTAGTGGTAATCTAACACTTCTCTTGATACTCAAGCTTTTTTAAAAAAAATCGGAACTAGATCACACTTTCCTAGTCGTTCACGGAAATTTTAGCGAACGGTCGCTCTTACATAAAATGAACGTAAACTAATAACGATATAGATTCAGCATGCAAAATTTGTAAGGAGTTATGATCGATGTTATCATTTATATTGTTGGTTAGTGTCGTGTTCACGTCAAATAGGCATAAAAAAGACAGAAACAGTTCCCGAGCAGAGCTCTGAAAACTGTTGCATAACTAATAAAATTGAAATTAGTTTCTTGCCTTTGGATTTCATAAGTTTGTACGAAGTTAGCAGGGTATTTCTTGTCGACAGTGGCATCAGAAAGGGCATACGGCCACAAAGTTAAATAATAAAATAGAATTTGCAGTCATGAGTCGAACCCCGAACTAGCAGAGTAACTGATTGCGTCTGCCTTGCCACAGAGACAACAGCAATGCCATGTTAATGCAGGAAACGTGTTTACAGATGGACGTTGAATAAATCTTACATCTCGCTACTATCTCCACTGCGAGAACTCTCACAGAGCAATTTAAAAAGTGTCCGCGCATATCTCTGTGCGTCATTACACTGTAATGGCGGCGACGATGTTGTAGTTAACGTTTCCCGTTGTGTCGACTGTTGGCTTGACTCAGTTTTACTATTTTCATTGAGGAATAATGTGACTGTTGTGTGCTACTTTTGCGCTGTATCGCTAAACAGAGCAGATTTAAATAATTGGATATTCTTTTGTTCATATTCCGTTCCGCAGACGTTGTGTATTGTGCATATGCCAAGACTATGCTGCACTACATTGTAATTTATCGTTTTAATATTTCTATTATTTATTGTAGGAAAGTAATGAACTGCAACACAGCAACGCTATTTTAGACTAATGGTTTTATCATATTCAAAATTGGCGAGGAGATTTTAACGAGGCCAGTACAGTGAATTGGAGGAAGGATAGAGAAGAGCAGAAAATGAGAAGTGTGCGTTCCAGTTTCAAGGTAGTACTGCGGCATGGTGATAAACTTATAATAGCACAGATATTCCGTGCTCTACAAACATCTACAAGGCAGAGCCGCGTTTCAGATTGTTTCGGCAATGATTATCTGTGGTTCTACACAATAAGGGAGATTTTGTACGTCTCACACCCACCACCACCCGACTCCGCCTGTACATGGTCCTCACTCCTAACATTCGCTACCGAACTTCAGCATTTGCTATGTGCTTCAGCCTTACCCCCCTTGCTATAGGGTACGTGTAATTGCACATACTCGGATATAGTTACCAGTAACTGGAATCCAGCATGGTAAAATAGAGATGAAACATAGTTTCGTTACTCATTACTATGTTTATACGTCACTGGATTTCCAGATGACATTGTTGAGCAGGATCTATGAAGTTCAATTAGCCTACGCGCCGATCGAAGTGAAGTGGTGTCTGGACAACTCAGCAGCGTTACTTTATAAGTTTTATTCTGAAAATCTCAATTTTATGTCCAAGCTCCTTTGTCATGTTATGGCCATGAAACAACTCAAGCTTACTAGTGAAGAGTAATTTCGTCTCTGTTGTCGATGATGCAAACGACGGCGAGAGAAGATCAGAAAAAGCAGCGCATGTCAACTAGCATCTGCTGGTTTTCTTCGGTCTTAAAATTCATCGTTCACCATACGAATGCAAGCTAGGTAACGAGGAAGGGAGAAGTAAATCTGAAAAGGAGGAGAAGTAAATTTGAAAACTGTCGTCACTTCTACAGATATCATTCCGAGAGTGCTTTTAACATAACCGATGACACCTATTTATTAAAACAGCTATCATGCGTCTTAAAAAACAACTTTTTTCCTGCTATTGATCTCATAAATTAGCTTCAGGTTGTACCTTTCAGTGATTAAATCGTATACTTCCTGAGTTTAATTAGAGAAAAACATGAATAAATTTAAATTAGTACTTTGTAAGGTTTGTCACGTACACGATTGAGACCATTTTGATTCGAATAGGCGATGCGATAATACTGCTTGTTATTACCCCGACCTCAGCAACGATTTTTTATTTTACAGGATAATACGTGCACACACTGAAATGCTGAACTTTTGTACTGCAGTTGCAAAACGATGTCATCATTGTGATGTTATTCGTTTAAAGTGGAACATGTTTGCTCTTATGTTTTTAATTTTTTCTCTTAGTTTTTTCTGGTGTGAACTTCCTCTGTTTTTATGTTATACGAGAATGATGTCGTTATTACATTTATGAGATAACGAAACACTAACTGATTTTTGAAAAGGAAGACATAATGAGCACGGTTATAATAACGAAAGCCTAGTTTTGACCGGTAGTAGAACTTTTTCACTGTAGTAGTTCGGCCGTAATTGTCGAAATCCAAAAATGTTTATACATTAGTCTCTTAGGTACGTTAGTAGCCAGTTTCAAGCACTCTGTATGGTTGCCTCATTCTTTTTGTTTTTTTGTTTTTTGTCTATTAATACGATTAAAATAATCTTAAAACCCGTATGAATTACATATGTCTAGATGTAATTGATATCAGTGTCATTTATTGTGGACCTGTTTTGTCTGTGGTCCAGGGCAAGAATGCATGTGACTAAGTTCCATAATTCCCCACGACCTTTTATATAATTTCTTACAAACTCCCGGAATATGGGTGGTCTTGAGCTGTAAACATAGCGCCACGAGTGGGCATGACTTGTTTCTTTCTCCAATTTGAGTACCTAGCAATTAAGGAACGCTCTACTGATGACATTCACTATTGCTGACGAGTAGCTCATTTCGTCCTTGAACATTGCCAGTCACTTCCGCTATTCTCAAGTTACAAGAGCTCAGGACAGCAAAACGACACTCACCTCTGTGACATAAGTTTCTTCAGTTGTAAGTAACTTTCCTCTGCCGGCCGCTGTGGCCGAGCGGTTCTAGGCGCTTCAGTATGGAACCGCTCGACCGCTACGATAGCAGGTTCGACTCCTGCCTCGGGCATGGATGTGTGTGATGTGCTTAAGTTAGTTCGTTTTAAGCAGTTCTAAGTTTTAGGTGACTGATGACCTTAGATGTTTAAAGTCCCATAGTGCTCAGAGCCATTTGAACTTTCCTCTTCTCGCAGTTCTCACGATGGATAACACTATTAACAATTATCCTTCCCAGAATGTGGCGACGTGATTGTTACATGTTCCATAACCTGTAAGTGTACTGCGCATATGTAATCGATTTCACGGACCAGCAAAACCTGCCGTTTAAATGCATGTGGTATGCGCATCATTGTTTTTATCCCGTCTTCCCTGTTCCATTCACGAATGACAAGCCTTTGCGGGAAGAATGACTGTCGGGTGAACCTAGCTAGACGTACGAGGGGCGCTGGAGAAGTTTCTAGCCCGAGATTGTCACACACACACACACACACACACACACACACACCAACAACAACAACAACAACAAATATGGCGGCTCCAGCTTCGTTAGTTTCGCCGCTAGGATGCCTTGTATACCGTAGTGTAAGCAAAATGGCGAATATCGAGATAATGAGGAACCATGCTGTGATTGAATATCTTCATTTGAAGAGAATGACCCCCGAGGAAATTGCGGATGACGTGCGGAATAGACTTAAGGACAGTGCTCCGAGTTATGCAACAGTGAAAAAGTGGGTGTCCGACTTCAAGCGCGGAAGAAGGAGTGCGGAAGATGCGCCAAGGTGCGGAAGGCTGTCACCGTTCCCACTGATGAAACAGTGAGTGCAATTCATGGTACTATTTTGCAGGATCATCGAACAACGTTGCAGCACATTGAAACCACGTTTGGAACCTCCCATGGGCGTGTTCATGACATTGTTGTGGATATTTTGGGAGTACGGGAAGTTTCACTTCGGTGGGTCCCAGAAGCATGCAGATCAGAGACGGGAGCGGGCATTGTTGTGAAGAAATCGTCCGCCAATTTGAAGCAGATGAAGATGGCTTTCTTCTAAGGTATGTCACAATTAACGAGACTGGGTTCACCACTTTGAGCCTGAGATCAAACATCATCACAACAGTGGAAACATCTTTCATCCCCTACCCCAAAAAAATTTCGGGTGCAACAATCATCCGGTAAGGTGAGGGCATCGGTGTTCTGGGATGCAGAAGACTTACAGAAGGGCGTATCTATCGATGCATCATACTGTTGCCCCCTCCTGTCCCGTTTGAGAGAAGAGATAAAGGAAAAAAGGGTCGAAAATAGGTGCGCGGAGTTCTTTTGCATCAGAACAACGCACCAGCGCACGGAGCCCTCGCAACACTGGAAACTGCGTGACTGCGGTTTCGAATTGTTACGACATCCACCATATTCTCCAGATTTGAATCCAGCAGAATTTTCTCATTTCCCAAACCTAAAAAAAAGACCTCAAAGGACGACGATGTGGCAATGATAATGCAGTGATTGGCGCTGTGAACATTTGGTTGGACTCGAAATCGAAGACCTTGTATTTGATTGGTTTGAAGAAGTTCTATTGAAAAATAAATTAGTGTTATGAAATTTCTGTCATTCTTTATTTGTTAGGCTAGAAACTTTTCGACCTCCCCTCGTAAGCTCCAATTTCCTTGATTTTCTCGTCGTGGAAGAAAGTAATGTGTTGCTTTACCCATCAAGGAACACTGGCAGGCGAAATTTCGACAGTAAACTTTTCCTGTGCCAACATGCTACAGCGCAATGTAAATATCTCACTAAAATTATGCCATTTCTCTTCGGATGCAAGTCGGAAGCTCCACGAAAATAACGCCAGGTCTCCTTGAATGTGAGCCGGAAATCGCGCTAAAATAATGCCAATTCTGTGTGACTTCTGAAATTTTCCCGGCGTATTTCTTCTTCAATTCTCTTCGAATACCTGCGAGATGACTAGAAACCAATGTCGACTGCTGAAATGACGGTCAGCCGCATAACGATCAACGCAGAGATGGGACGCAGCTGTCTGTTTTCGGCAGCGCATGCTGTCGAGGCCACGGCGTGCTCTGATGTGACGTCATTCATGCCGGCACTGAGAGTGCTACGTTGGTCACAGCATGAAACCAATATTTTTCTTTGAGCACTGCGTGTAAAGTGTTGTGCAAGTATATCGTATGAGAGATTAGCCGTGATCATGACGGTGTCGTGGCTGAGCGTTTTTGTGCGTAGTCCGGCAGGTCGTCAGTTCGAGTTTGAATCCTGCTGAAATTTTTTTTAATTTTATTCATCTCAGAATTAAACTATTTTTGTTATAAAATTTAACCCTTTGATTGCTACAGAGGTACTCTTCCGTGCATGGTGGAGCTGTGGTTAGCACGTTCAAATGGCTCTGAGCACTATGGGACTTGACAGCTGTGGTAAACAGTCCCCTAGAACTTAGAACTACTTAAACCTAACTAACCTAAGGACATCACACACATCCATGCCCGAGGCAGGATTCGAACCTGCGACCGTAGCAGTCGCACGGTTCCGGACTGTTTAGCACGTTCAAACCCGCATCCGACCATCCCGGTATAGGTTTACCGGGATTTCCCTAAATCGCTTCAGGCAAATGCCGGGATGATTCTTTTGAAAGAGCGCGGCCGACTTGCTTCCGCGTCTTTCCCTAACCGGTGGGACCGCTGACCTCGCTGTTTGGTCCCCTCCTCCAAACCAACAAAAATGGTTCAAATGGCTCTGAGCACTATGGGACTTAACATCTGAGGTCATCATTCCCCTAGAACTTAGAACTACTTAAACCTAACTAACCTAAGGACATCACACACATCCATGTCCGATGAAGGATTCGAACCTGCGACTGTAGCGGTCGCGCGGTTCCAGACTGAAGCGCCTAGAACCGCTCGACCACACACGGCCGGCCCCCAAACCAAAAAATCAACCTGCCAACTAATTAACCAGAGGTACCCTCCGTGCTGAAAGCGGCTTTGTTGTCACTGTACTGCTCGCCTAATGCTGCTACCTGTGCTGAGTGATGGCGTTCCGGCCGCAATGAAATAATTATCATCCAATTTTAGAAAACTATTCAGTGAAAGAATTTATTTTTGCACATCTTACAGATCGATATCTTTGCTCGATAAAGACCTGTATTTCTTTTCGTAATCTGTCACAGTTACTGTGCTGCATGAAATTAAACAAAGCATAGCACGAAATTTTTTAAAGGGTTTACAGAGGTAAAAACGCATTGCTTAAGCTTCGCGTGTGGTTGATATTAGTCCAAACATTGCTGTGTGTGAAATGTAGATAAGATATGGAAATTTTATTTAAAACTTAGAGCATAACGATATCTCATTTCCTTTCCGAGATGTTGGTGTTTACATCCGTCGGACAGATGCAAGCGAGGTGCCCATTTCAGTGCAACTAATTTGGAAACATGAGGTCGTAACAATCGCCTTACTTCATAAACGGTGCAAGATATCGAAACGAGGTATTGTGCAGATAATAACACGCAAAGAGGCACGTATATGTTATGATAAATACTCGAAACCTTTTTATCCCTGATACACAGAAGTAACTTGTCCGCAGCAGTGAGTAGGTCGGCGGAACAGTGCGCGTTAACACGACAGCGCGTTAACCCTGTGGTGCATGAATTTCACTGCAGCGGACAACGTTGAATGGTCAATTCTGTGACGTTTTCAGTCATGAAGTTGAAAATCCATGCAGGACACAACACCAGTAGGGAGTGCCCACTGCAGTGAACTGTGTGCATTTGCAGCCTCAGGACTGATTGAAAATGCCAGAGAAACGACCATTAACAGCTGTCCACTGTAGTGGACGCTATGCGCCACATGGTTAAGTTCTTTAAGCGTATAGTATGAGTGATTTTGAACAGCGGTGCACATATCGCCTCTGTAGCCTGCTGCTTAAGCGCATGGACTAGCAATTCATTGACATGGGTTGGATTCCCACTGCTTCCATCATTATAATCTCTTCTTTTCCATTTTATTCCTCGCAGTGTTGAGCGATTGATTATAAAATTTAACAACATTTAAAAAGTTCAATTTTTATTCATAAAGTTAATGTATTCAATTTAGTTACGATTACTACCCTATGAAGTCGAAAGTGTATATATAGGCTACAACACAGAACAACACTGGCAAAATTTTGCATGAGCCGCCACTGATTAAACACATCTGTGAGCATCAAATCAACGCCTCACTTACAACGTCTTCCACTGGCGTGTGATGAACTTATCTGTAATGCCCTTCGTTCGATCTTGTCTATCTCTTCTCTTAATGCAACCTGCTAAGAGTCCCATACTACCGTTTCTGATTATCAGTACTTGAAAATCAGTCGAAAAAAGTGTTTCGTAATCTACTTTGGAGGATGAACTAAGTGTCCTTAAGATTCTCAGCATGACGGTTACATTTCCTACCATTTGTTTTGTGTGCTCATTCCACTTCGTGTCGCTCTGGATGATTACTGCCGGGAAGTTTACGGAATTTACTGTATTTGATTTATCGCCAGTTGTGTGTCCGCCCCGATAGCTGAATGGCCATCTTAAGGGGCCCGAGTTCGGTTCCGACTGGGTCGGAGATTTTTCTCCTCTCAGGGAATGGGTGTTGTGTTGTTCATCATCATTTCATCCACATCCGGCGCGCAGGTCGCCCAATGTGGCGTCGAATGTAGTAAGACCTGCACAAGCCGGCCGGACCTGCCCCGTCAGGGGTCTCCCGACCAATGACGCCAAACGCTCATTTCCATTTCATCGCCAGTTGTGTGATGTTTTCTCCTATTCATGCACAGTACATCACACTTATTTACGCTCAGGATGAATTGTCTGCACCAATCGACGAGCCCCCGCAGGTCTTCCTGCAATACGCTACAGTCACAAGACTGGCGTTGCAACATTCCTACAGACATCAGCATCGTCCGCGAATAGCCTTACGGTGCCACCAACATCTACTTGATCGTTAACCTTTGTTTGACACACTGGGATGCAGTACATTACAAGCCCACTTTTCGTTAATTTTAAGTTTGTAAACCTCAGAAAATCGGGTCTTTGTCGCCATCTATTATGAGTTCGATACTGCTACTACCCCTAAAGCCAGTGGCATCATATGAAAGCGTCAGTCCGTTTACAGCAGCCGTTCACAGTCGACTGTTGTTGCCTACATACACAGTGCGTGAAGGAAGGTCCGAGTGTGTGAAATTTAAGTATGTTTTAATCAAGGATATTCTATCATCAAAGTGAAAATAAAATGAATGATTTATGTTTTATCATGACTACTTTTTTGTACGATAGATAATATATAACTGGATGGCGTATAATCTACCAACTCGACAGCAACCTATTGCTTAGAGAACTTACACCTCAATCTCGTGACGCCGTACTTGGAGGACACGTATGCCGTAAGTACTCTGCGGCGAGACATTAGACACGGCATCACTGGAATTTTGAAAAACCATCTTGTTGCCGTAAAAAATCTTGAGCACATTGATCTGCCAAATCCGATATACAATAGAAAATGGGCCGAAAAAGCATAAACGGCTGCTCGATCTGCCACTGTCCAATTTGCAACGAGCACGTTGTACGTTAAAGATACGTACATTTGATTGACTTCTTTCTTTATCTTGGACATGGGTTTTCTATTTTCTAATCAAAATCGTATGAATATTATTTTTACATAATAAAAATTTCCCTTATTTTGATACTAGAATTTTCAGCTATTCACGATATTTCTGCCTTTTTTTCCCGAATAAATAAACACACACACACACACACACACACACACACACACACACAACACACACACTACTGGCCATTAAATTGCCACACCACGAAGATGACGTGCTACATACGCGAAATTTAACCGACAGGAAGAAGATGCTGTGATATGCATATTTATTTATTATTTATTTTATGGCTTTCATTGGACCACTGTAGTCAAAAATACACAGTTCTAAACAAGTTGTGACACATGGATACAATTTGGTTCGACAATAACTTAATATATTTAGGTAATATAATTATTAGAGGCTATTCTTATATGAAAGGTGTTTTGCTCTTCTGTCTGCCCAATATTTCTTCATTCTTTCAGATATTTTCTTTCTTTCTTCATCTGAGACAACTCTTCCTGTACTCCTTTTATTGATTTTCATTTGTAGTCTGGTTTGCGGGTCTTGCAGTATTCTGGTTTTCTCTGTCTTGTTTTTTAGGTCATCTACTGTAATTTGAAGTTCTTTTATATCTTCCTTAATTTCTGTGATCCATTTAATGTCGCTCTTGCTATTCCACAATTTTTGTATTATTTTTTTACTAATTCTGTTTTCTGGAGTTCTCATCAGATGTCCAAAGAATGAGATGCGTTTCTTCCTGATTGTGCTCATGACTGGTTCTATTTTCTTATATACCGTTTCATTTGATGCTATTCTCCAATGTCCATTTATTTTATACTGTTTATTTATACATGTCCTAATTATTCTTCTTTCTATTTTTAGTATTCTGTCAATTTCTGCTGTGTTAGTTGTTTTGAAGATAGTTTCAGGTGCATATGTTATTTCTGGTTGTGTAACTGTTTTATAGTGTTTTAATTTTGCATCTATAGATAGGTTTTTTTGTTGTATGTAGTTTTGGTAATGTAATTTGCATAGTTCAGTTTTTTTATTCTATTTTGCCATGATGGCTTCTCATTTAGATTGTATGTTATTATTTCGCCTAAATATTTAAATTTATCAACAATTTTGATTTCCTGTTCTCCTATTGTAATTTTGTTTGCTAGTGGTGGATCAGTTAGCATAATCTCCGTTTTTTCAAATGATATTCTAAGGCCTACTTTCTCTGCTATTTCTTGTAGTGATTTCACTTGTTGCCTGGCTTCTTGAACGGTGTTGGCAAGGAGAGCAAGATCATCAGCGAATCCCAAGCAGTTTAAGCTAATATCATCTTTTGCACTTCCAATTCTTATCCTCTTTGGATTGTCCTTGTACCATTCTCTCATTATGTATTCCAGTGCACAGTTGAAAAGTAATGGTGATAGGCAGTCACCTTGTCTTAAGCCTGTTTTTATGAGGAATGGTTCCGAAATTTCTCCTCTAAACTTCACTTTTGATTTGGTGTTGGTTAGAGTGAGTTGTATTATTTTAATTAGTTTTGGATAGAGTCCTAGATTTCTTAAAATTTTTAATACTGAAGGTCTGTGGAGACAGTCATATGCCTTCTTAAAATCTACAAATGTTATTGCCAGAGGTTTGTTCCGTTTCTTGTAGTATGCCATAATCAATTTTAACTAATCATCTGCTCTGCACAGCTTCTCCATGGTCTGAAACCTCCCTGATATTCCCCTAACTCCTGTTCTAATTGCTCCTTGATTCTTTCATATAGGATCTTGGATAGAATTTTATATGTGCAATCTAGGAGAGAGATGCCTCTGTAGTTGTCTGGGTTGCTCTTATCTCCCTTTTTGTGTAGTGGGTGGATGATAGCTATGGTCCAATGTTCGGGAAATTGTTCTGTTACCCAAATTTTTGTTAGAGCCATTTGTAAGGAGGTCTTGACTGTGTCACTTGCATATTTCCACATTTCAACAAAAACCTGATCTTCTCCACATGCCTTCTAATTTTTTTGTTCTTTAAGAATTTCTTCTACTTCTTGGAAAGTTGGAGGGTCTAGTTTGTTAGGTTTGGTTTTTATTGGGGTATTTATGTTGATTTGTAAGGGTTCTTTGGGTTCCTCGCAATTCAGAAGTTTGTAAAATGCTTTTGCCATGATTTCTGCATTTTCCTTGTTACTGTGTGTCATTCTTCCATCTTCATCTTTCAGTATTAGTGTAGGGGCCTCATATTGTTGTAGTTGTTTCCCAAAGATTTTGTGGTAGTTCCTGGAGTTGGTTTTATGATAATTACCTTCTATAGACTTTATAATATCTTTATGAAATCCTCTCTTGATTCTTCTAATATTTTGAGTGAATTTTTTTCTTTCATTTTTTAGGTTGATGGCATTTTCTTCAGTTTTATGTGTTTGAAACTTTAACCATGCTTGGTGTCTATCTTCATGGAATTTGTCACATTCTGATGTCCACCATGCATGTTTCCTTCGTGGATTCAAGGGAGCTAGATTCTCTGCTTCTTTTTTAAGATTAGGCACTAGTTGTTCTAGATCATCTGTTAATTTGATGGTTTGTGTTATTTGTTGGTACTTTTTAATTAGCTGATGTGGGTCAAACCTCCTTTTTATTTTATTAGTTTTTCCGGTCCTCTTCTTTAAAAAAAATGGTTCAAATGGCTCTGAGCACTATGGGACTTACCATCTATGGTCATCAGTCTTAGAACTACTTAAACCTAACTAACCTAAGGACATCACACACATCCATGCCCGAGGCAGGATTCGAACCTGCGACCGTAGCAGTCGCGCGGTTCCGGACTGCGCGCCTAGAACCGCGAGACCACCGCGGCCGGCGGTCCTCTTCTTTAACAGTGTGAATTTGATTTTAATTTTAACCATATAATGGTCTGAGCCTGTGTCTACTCCTCTCAGTACTTTAACATTGTGGATCTCCTTATGAAAATTTTTGTCCATACAGACATGGTCTAGCTGCCACTCGCCCTTCCTCCAGTCTGGATGTTTCCATGTTTTAAGTTTACTTGGCTTCCTCTTAAAGTATGTTGATTTAGATATAAGGTTGTGTTCTCTGCAGAGTTCTACAAGTCTTTGACCGTTTTTGTTAGTAAATTTATGCGGACTCCATTTTCCAATTATATCTTTATATTTCCTTTCTTTTCCCAACTGAGCATTGAAATCTCCCAGTAAGATAAGATATTATTAGCTTTTCAGAGCATTCACACAAGATTGGCGCCGGTGGCGACACCTACAACCTGCTGACATGAGGAAAGTTTCCAACCGATTTCTCATACACAAACAGAAGTTGACCGGCGTTGCCTGGTGAACCTTTGTTGTGATGCCTCGTGTAAGGAGGAGAAATGTTTACCACCACGTTTCCGACTTTGATAAACGTCGCGTACTAGACTATCGCGATTGCGGTTTATCGTATCGCGACATTGCTGCTAGCGTTGGTCGAGATCCAATGACTGTTAGCAGAATATGGAATCGGTGGGTTCAGGAGGGTAATACGGAACGCCGTGCTGGATCCCAACGGCCTCGTATCACTATCAGTCGAGATGATAGGCATCTTATCCACATGGCTGTAACGGATCGTGCAGCCACGTCTCGATCCCCGAGCCAACAGATGGGGACGTTTGCAAGACAACAACCATCTGCACGAACAGTTCGACGACGTTTGCAGCAGCATGGACTATCAGCTCGGAGACCATGGCTGCGGTTACCCTTGACACTGCATCACAGACAGGAGCGACTGCAATGTTGTACTCAACGACGAACCTGGGTGCACGAATGGCAAAACGTCATTTTTTCGGATGAATCCAGGTTCTGTTTACAGCATCATGATGGTCGCATCCGTGTTTGGCGTCATCGCGGTGAAAGCACATCGGAAACGTTTATTCATCGTCGCCATACTGGCGTATCAGCCGGCCTGATGGCAATGGGGTGCCATTGGTTACACGTCTCGGTCACCTCTTGTTCGCATTGACGGCACTTTGAACAGTGGACGTTAGATTTCAGATGTGTTACGACCCGCGGCTCTACCCTTCATTCGATCCTTGCGAAACCCTAAATTTCAGCAGGATAATGCACGACCGCATGTTGAAGGTCCTGTACGGACCTTTCTGGATACAGAAAATGTTCGACTGCTGCCCTGGCCAGCACATTCTCCAGATCTCTCACCAATTGAAAAGGTCTGGCCAATGGTGGCCGAACAACTGGCTCGTCACAATACGCCAGTCCTTCTCTTGATGAACTGTGGTATCGTGTTGAAGCTGCATGGGCAGCTGTACCTGTAAACGCCATCCAAGCTCTGTTTGACTCAATGCCCAGGCGTATCAAGGCCGTTATTACGGCCAGAGGTGGTTGTTCTGGGTACTAATTTCTCAGGATCTATGCACCCAAATTGCATGAAAATGTAATCACATGTTAGTTCCAGTATAATATATTTGTCCAATGAATACCCGGTTATCATCTGCATTTCTTCTTGGTGTAGCAATTTTAATGGCCAGTAATAAACTTGTTTTTCTTTTAGTACTACATCTTGAGCAGAAGAGAGCTGAATTTTTTAAAAAACCAGCAATGTCTTTCAGTTTTTCCGATTTTTATTTTTTACTCTTGTTTTTGATTACATGACCCATATAACTTAAAAACTTATGTGTTATATCGATTCTTGTCGCTGGGTGCTGCCTCCACCACAGAGAAGTGTGTCCAGTAAGGGTTAATATACACCGATCAACCAGAACATTTTGACCACCTACCTAATAGTCAGTATGCCCACCTTTGGCCCGAATAACAGCGGCGTCGCGGCATGGAAGTAATGAGGGCTTGGTAGGTCGCTGGAGGGATTGGGCACCACATCTGCACACAAATGCACCTAATTCCGGTAAATTCTGGGTAGAGGCCCATGAGCTCTGACGCCGCTTTCAATTACATCCGAGATGCCTTCGATTGGGTTCAGATCTGGCCAGTTGTGGGGGCCAGCACATCAACTGGAATTCGCCACTGTGTTCCTCGAACCACTCCATCACACTCCTGGTCTTGTGAGATGGCACATCATCTTGCTGAAAAATGCCACTGTTGCCGGAAACCGCTATCGTCACGAAGGGGCGTACGTGGTCTTTAACCAAAATGGTTCAAATGGCTCTGAGCACTATGGGACTTAACTGCTGAGGTCATCAGTCCCCTAGAACTTAGAACTACTTAAACCTAACTAACCTAAGGACATCACACACATCCATGCCCGAGGCAGGATTCGAACCTGCGACCGTAGCGGTCGGGCGGTTCCAGACTGAAGCGCCTAGAACCGCTCGGCCATAACGGCCGGCAGTCTTTACCCAGTGTACGATACTCCTTGGCCGTCATGGTGCTTTGCACGAGCGCCACTGGACCCATGTATGCCCACATGAATGTTCCCCAGAGCTTAATGGAGCCGCCGACAGCTTGTCTCCGTCCCGCAGTACAGGTGTCAAGGAACTGTTCCACCGTAGAGAACGGATTCGCATCCTCCCATCAGCATGATGAGAACGGTACCGGGATTCATCAGACCATGCAACGCTCTTGTACTGTGCCACCGTCCAGTGCCGATAGTCACGTGGCCATTTCAGTCGTAGTTGGCGATGTGGTGTTAACATTGGTACGTGCATAGGTCGTCGGCTGCGGAGGCCCATCGTTGGGAGTGTTTGCTGCAGTGTGTTGTGATCTGCCCAGCATTAATGTCTGATATTATTCCCGCCACAGTTAGCCACCTGTTCTGTTTCATCAGTATGCCCAGATTATGACGTCCGAGGGTTGGCTTCCCAGCCCCACGACGTCTGTACGTTGTTTCACTTTGGTTTTATCACGTGCTGAATACTCTAACCACAGCACTAGTCGAACACCCGACAAGACGTGTAGTTTCCGAAATGCTCGTGCCGAGGCATCACAATCTACCCTCGGTCAAACCCGGATAGATCGCGCATCTTCTCGGTTCTACTCACGGACAGCACGTTCAGTGATACTGCATGCACCGTGCTTGTGTTTGACTAGCAGCCATTTCTCGCCTGGACGGTTTTATATAGATAGGAGGTCAGTGGTCATAATGTTCTGGCTAATGAGTGCAAACTGTGAACACTCACAGCGTCAGGACTCGTGAGGCGAAGGAGTGGATTAGAGTTTAACGACAGCTAAGTCATTAGATTCGGAGTAGAAGCTCGGTGTACGGAAGGATGGGAAAGGAAATTGGCCGTACCCTTTTCAAAGGAGCTATCCCACATTTGCCTGGAGCGATTTAGGAAAATCGCGGAAAACCTAAATCTGGAAGGCCGGACGGGTATTTGAACCGTAATCCTCCCGAATACGAGTCCAGCGTCTAAACACTGCCCTATCCGCTAGGTTTACAATTCCTGAAATTATCTTTACGTACGTGGATTTCGAGCTGTTAAGAAGGGCGTGTCGAGTTTCATCTGCAAAGAATTCCAGAATCCATTCACAAATCTGGTTGGATAAGCTCGTATTTTGTTCACTAAACGAAGCCTTCCGGTAGTCAAGGAACACATCAACCCGAACACATCTGCGGCTGAAACTCCAAGAAATGTCAGATGTGTTCAGTTAGCTCATTTTGAAAGTGTACGTGTAACGAGGCTGCAATAACTCGGCTCGGCGTTGCAGGGGATTATATCTGTCTTGGTCGTAACTTACGTAATGGCGGACGCAAAATTTCCACCACCAGTGATGATGGACGTCTAACAAAGCTGGCATAAAACGATATCTAGTGCTCAACTACCAACAGTCTGATAGAGTACTGCATTTCCTTCGAGTGCGCAATAATGTTAAAAGAAAGATTTCGAGAGGACGTTTTGCATTCTTGACTTTCACTTACACGTTAATAGCCCCACGTGGTAAGTGTGTTTATAATCGTGATATTCAGCTTAAGTTCGGACGCCGACGTGACCTCTATGAAGTATTATGGATAGCAGGTCACAAACTGCGCAACGAACTATCTTGTGACGACGTCCTCGGGTAAAGTAGTCTTACTGCCACGATCTACCCGACTGAGAACTCGACCTTTCGACTAATTCCTCCCATCAGGAGCAACTGGCCGTCGTGACTGCTGCCGTCTACTCTTTCAGAACCAACGGGCATCTCGCCATCACAGACATTCACGTAATTTCTGAAGCCACCCGCAGTTTGTCACGACCACGTATGTAGAAGAGTCATAACTCTGCTGCTACTTATCAAATGCCAAGCAGCTGATTTTCTGGGAGGCCTCTGGTGCCTGTTTAGAGAACAGTTAAAAATTCAGCAAAGCAACAAACCCGATTCTTTAAAAAAAATGGACTACCATGTACAAAACAGCTCAAGCGTCAGATTAATTTACAGATGAGTTAAATATCTGGCACTAAACACGTAAGCTAGTAAAAGAGGAGGAAAACTTTTGAAATTATGTTTAAAGTTTGTTGGAAGTCGCTAAGTTCTCTCATCGACAAACACTGGATGAGTATAGTCTGGGTGATTTCCTTTGTTTTAAGCAAAAGCTAGTGACTGAAGTAAACTGTGCAGTGAAACTAATTGCCCACTGGTGCTCTCAGAGAGTAACTTGGCGAATATGAACAAACTGCCTATTTCTGCACACTGGCTTTTTTAAAACTGATAATCCGTCTTTAATGCTTCGGTCTGCTCAACTTAAGTTCAGTTTTCCAAATACTAACTCTCAATCCAATACAAGTAATCTTTTCTTGGTTAGGAAATATCTACATCTACATGGATACTACGCAAGCCGCCGTATGATGCGTGGCGGAGGGTACCCTGTGCAACAACTACTCATTGTCCTTCCTGTTCCACTCGCAAATAGAACAAGGGAAAAACGACTGCCAGTATGCGTCCACATGAGCTCTAATTTCTCGTATCTTATATTGTCTGTCGTTGGCAGTAGACTCTTTCGGCAGTCAGCTTTAAATGTCGGTTCTCTTAAGTTTCTCAATAATGTTTCTTGAAGAGAACATCACGTTCCCTCCAGGAATTCTCATCTGAGTTCCCAAAGCACCTCCGTAACAGTTACACGTTTTTCGAACGTACCGATACAAATCTAGCAGTTCGTCTCTGAATTGATTCGATGCCTTCCTTCAATCCGACCTGGTACGGATCCCAAACAATGAAGCAGTAATCAAGAATAGGTCGCACCAGCGTCCCATATACGGTATTCTTTACAGGTGAACCACTCTTTCCCAAAATTCTCCCAGTAAATCGAAGTCGACCATTCGCCTTCCCTGGCACAGTTCTCACATGCAAGATAACGCACGACAGCCGGCTTTATTTTCTAAAATAATTCGTTGAGTTGTTAATGCGTCTCTTGTGTCTTTTGCTGTGCTAAACCCAGAGTGGTCTTCTAAATACTGGCTAAGCGTAGCGTTACACATTTCATCCAGGAGGCACGCAAATTCGCGTCGCCAGCCAAGCGCTGTGTTGTTGGTGCACTTACCTGCCCTATTTTCTTTGAAACCTTCCGCCTCGCTCTGTCACGACGTGGGAGACTCGGAGTGCCCTGTACGTGGCTTGTGGCTGCAAAAGTGACAGTTAACTGCGTCTCGCGCGAGGAGACAGTAGCCGCACAGTTTGTGTCAGTAGTGACAGTTGAAGGGCGTCAAGACTGGCAGCGCTCCACAGACACAGCTCGCAGCACTCACGTGACCGCAGCAAAGGGAAGACACAAAGAGTATGGGGCAGACACAGTTGTGTAAGTCCATTGTGTAAAATGAAGAAACCGCGCAAGTGCTGCTGAATCAACAGTCTTTTAATGTATACACGACCGGTTTCGGAGTACTTAAAGTTCTATCATTTGTTGTAAAGCGTAATAATGAAAACATTGTTTTACAAGACAATGAGAGGGGATACTCAAGTTCGAAATGTCAGATAAGGAACTGTTGGGCTGTAATTTCTAAAATAAATTAAAAGAGAGAACTGGACGTTACTTACAAATAAAATGTCTTAACCTAATGAGGTAATCCTGATCCCAATGTTGTCGTGGAACTAAACTTCCGCGTCAAAATCATAAAAGGGAGGAAGTAGAAAATTCGAAAAAACCGTCACCAAAAGTCACCAGAATCTTGAAACATGCAGAATACAATAAAGAGGGGAAGAGAAATCACGTATTATGGGGAATTACATACATAATTCCCATAACAACTGTTCTCCCCGTACTGACCGACCGGGAACACTAACAGGAAAACTATGTAATAGTAGTCCGCAGCTCACGGTGTAGTGGTTACCGGCACGGTAGCTCAACGTGTTCGGTCAGAGGGTTAGTTACCATCTGCAATTAAAAAAAAAAAAAAAACTGAGTGAACGGATCAACGATGAACTTGAACTGGTGTCATGAGACGTCCGCCCCGAACAAATGTAATGAACAAAATGAGAGAAAAAAATTTAAAAGGAAGTGGTTAGCGTTGCTGCCTCTGGGTCACAGGGTCCCGGGTTCGATTCTCGGCGAGGTCGCGGATTTCCTCCGCCCTGGGACTGGGTATTTCCGTTTTCAACATCATTTGGGAATTTGGCGAGACTAGACTGTGTACATATTGGGAATTTGTACGGGCGCTGATAAACACGCCGTTGAGCGCCCCACAAATCAATATCATCATTACTGTGATGATGATGATGATGATGTTTGGTTTGTAGGGCGCTCAACGGCGCGGTTATCAGCGCCCGTACAATTTCCCAACCTTTGCTCAGCCCAATTTCGCCACTTTCTAGGATGATGATGAAATGATGAGGACAACACAAACACCCAGTCATCTCGAGGCAGGTGAAAATTCCTGACCCCGCCGGGAATCGAACCCGGGACCCCGGGCTCGGGAAGCGAGAACGCAACCGCGAGACCACGAGCGGCGGACCATCATTACTGTGTAATAGCAAACACTAACCTTGACTACTGAGGCCACACGCAACCACTAGCGCAGGCGCGGTATGTAACATACATGAGATTGCTGAAATATTTAAACTGGAAAAGTGGGAAGTAACAGCAGAAAGAAGACGGAACCGTCACAGCATGAAGAAGGATGAGAACCTCTATGACAAAAAAAGAAAAATACACGTTACATGCTTACCTTAACTAGTCTGAATAATGTCTCAATTCACTAAAATATTTTTATACTAACAGGTCAGTATTGGGCAGTACGGTGGAACAATTTTGTGGCATTTATGTAAGTAACTACACACAATACATGATTTGTCTTCCCCTCTTTATCGCATTTTACATATTTCGATGTTATAGTGACTTTTGGTGTTCGGTCACTACGCCAGTTTTTCCTGATTTTTGTAGGTTCCCCCCTTTTATCCTTTTGACACGGAACCTTTGGTTCCGTGACAACATTGGGGTGAGGATGACCTCAAATGGTTAAGTGATTTTATTTGTAAGTAACGCCCTGTTCTCTCATTTAATTTAATTTAATTCGTTTTAAAAATTTCAGGCTCATAGTTGCTTATCTGACATTTCAAACTAAAGGATGCCTGCCCATTGCTTTGTAACAAAAATTTTCATTGTTACAGTTTACGGCAGATTATGAAACTTTAAGTGCTCCGAAACCGGTCTTGTATACAGTAAAGTATTGTTGATTCGGCATTTGTTGTGCGGTTTCTTCATTTTCCAAAATGGAAGACGTTCTCCCTTGCTTTCCAAGCAGTCAAGCGATCTGCCTACCTTTAGCTCGCGGCGTCGATTATCCCACGCGGTGCTGTGTGGTTGCTACCAAAGCAAAAGGTGAAATGTTTTCGTCTGGCTAGTCAAGTGCAAGCCATTTATCGCCGTTGGGAAGATTTTATTGACCACAGTTTTGTATATGGTGTCCCAGATCTTTAGGGGCAAAAGCATTCACCGTGTATTTTCATATATGGTTCTACTGGTTGAATGAGCAATGCGTGTGAGGAATGTGTTTGTAAACTGTCGTCCGTTAGGTAAAGAACAATTGCTAGCAGCATCGCACTCGTATCTGAGAAAAAGTAAGTAGTCATCTCTGAGGTGGAGTTTATCCCTGTGTTCAGTTTATTAATTAGTCACGAGGCACAGCATTACTCGTTGCAGGAACTTCCAAATAAGTGCTAGAACAATTAAGACATCTGCACATCCATCCAGTGGCATATGGCACCATGAATCCGAGGTATAAGATCAATATCAGTAATGAGGAAGTTACTAAGTGCTCGATAAAAGTACACTGTAGCATTCCTGGAAATGACAGAGAAGACAGCCTAGCCAAAGCAGCCGTCTGTAACGCTGAGAGGGGACTCAAGGAATTACCAGCTACAGACTTTTCAGACGTGCAGTCTGAAAACGTTTGTTTCGCATACAACCTGAAACACCACATCTACACGCACGAATCCCTCTTTGATATGTGATGATGGATAAATTCCGAAACGCGTCATATGAGCGATAAAGTCATTCCTTGCCTGAAGTTTGACTTTCACTATTGCGACCCAGTCAGCCTGAATGCAGAATTACTGATCATTGTTATCAAATTAATAATCAAAGAGGAGTGGAAACCGAATGGCAAAGACGGTCAAATATAAAAATTATGTCAGTGTACCTGATGTTGATTAACACCTTCTGAAACGAGAAACACACGGACTCCAGATGACGCACGAACACCGCAAGGCACCTCACATTCAACCACGGCTGGTAGCATCCCCATTGTGAGACTGTGGAGAAGAAGAGGATACGAACAGTTACAAAGCTACAAGTCACTTATTACAACATCTGGTCATCGTCGGGTGTTGTTTGCCATGTTTCTCCCGTATGCCTTGCTTCAAAGAGTTGAGCATATATCGTCTTCTATATACCGTTTTGGTACAAGAGCAACCAATTTTTAATACGTTTCTACCGCAATTTTTATGTTCATATATAATGTGTTAAATATTATGCTATGTTCGTATCCCTTCAGTATGTTTGGTAATGGCATATAAAAAAACTTGCACAACTGCGTTTAATGCACTGTAGCGTGCACGATGTAGTATGTGGAAAGGAAAATGCTTGTTACAGGCATCGTCGTAACTGAATGGTTGTATAAGGGTAATAGAAACGTCAGATAAACTGGGAGCCGATCAGTATTCTAGGCAAAGAATTTTTAGGTCTGTAGGATCTGAGATGATGATGAATTGCGTGGGCGAATATTCATCAGTCAGCTCTCGTCAACTTGTCGGTGAAGAGCACACTTCAGTGTTGGGAGTAGTGGTCGAGCAACAATCACGTCCATATGAAAAACAAAGTGTACAACCAATGAGACCAAACGGTTCTGAATACAGCCTTAAGTTCACCCAGTGGATTATCCTATAGTTTGTGTTGTTTGCAAATGAGATTTCTTTTAACCGTGATGCTGATCGCGACAGCTGCAATAGCCATGTCTGGAGTGATCCTCACATCTGTTCATCAACAGTTCTACCAGATCAACTACTTTATCTACATCTACATCCATACTCCGCAAGCCACCTGACGGTGTGTGGCGGAGGGTACCTTGAGTACCTCTATCGGTTCTCCCTTCTGTTCCAGCCTCGTATTGTTCGTGGAAAGAAAGATTGTTGGTATGCCTCTGTGTGTGCTCTAATCTCTCTGATTGTATCTTCATGGTCTCTTCGCGAGATATACGTAGGGGGGAGCAATATACTGCTTGACTCCTCGGTGAAGGTATGTACCAAGCTACTGAGCGTCTCTGTTGCAGAACCTTCCACTGGAGTTTGTCTATCATCTCCGTAACGCTTTCGCGATTACTAAATAATCCTGTAACGAAGCGCGTTGCTTTCCGTTGGACCTTCTCCATCTCTTCTGTCAACACTATCTGGTACGGATCCCCCACCGGTGAGCAGTATTCAAGCAGTGGGCGAACAAGTGTACTGTAACCTACTTCCTTTATTTACGAATTGCATTTCCTTAGGATTCTTTCAATGAATCTCAGTCTGGCATCTGCTTCACCGACGATTAATTTTATATAGTCATTCCATTTTAAATGCTTCCTAATGCCTACTCGCAGATAATTTATGGAATTAACTGCTTCCAGTTGCTGAGCTGCTATATTGTAGCAAAATGATAAAGAATCTTTCTTTCTACGTATTCGCAGCACATTACACTTGTCTACATTGAGATTCAATTGCCATTCCCTGCACCATGCGTCAATTCGTTGCAGATCCTCCTGCATTTCAGTACAATTTTCCATTGTTACAACCTCTCGATATACTACAGCATCATCCGCAAAAAAACTCAGTGATCTTCCGATGTTATCCACAAGGTCATTTATATATATTGTGAACAGCAACGGTCCTACGACATTCCCCTGCGGCACACCTGAAGTCACTCTTACTTCAGAAGACTTCTCTCCATTGAGAATGACATGCTGCGTTGTGTTATCTAGGAACTCTTCAATCCAATCACTCAATTGGTCTGATAGTCCATGGGCTCTTACTTTGTTCATTAAACGACTGCGGGGAACTGTATCAAAAGCTTTGCGTAAGTCAAGAAACACGGCATCTACCTGGGAACCCGTGTCTATGGCCCTCTGAGTCTCGTGGACGACCGTTGGTTCGTTATCTCAAAATGGTTTAGCGTCCTCTACTATCATGAGTAGTAGTGACACTGACGCACTAAATAATAGTACACTCGACGCTACTTTTTCATTTGACACCATCTCGTAGCTGCGTACTATAACGGGAACCAACCCTGCTGGCCACAGCTTGTTCACAGAAACCTTATGGTTTATTTGCATCTCTAGAGGGTAATTCAATGTTTAGTTCTTTGCCACTTTGTAGCGCCAGTTTCTGCGTTACATCATGATTAATTAAAGCGTATGCAACTTAATGGGCAAACAAAAACCACTGTTAAAAGGCGTACTTTACTGTATTCCTATAACAATGGCTGCACACCAACACTGCTCCAACAACGGCGAGCTTGCTAGCAGCTTCTGCCTGGGATCCTCCCACACTAGGCACAGGCAATTGTGGTACACAAATTCTGTCTTGCGTGGGCGGGGGGGGACATGTGAACCTCATCAGGATACATGATAAAGTCCAGGAAAAACTCTCATAACAAATAAAGTGGCCCATATTTCAATAGTTATTGTTTTCCAAGCACATAATTATAGGAAGTTTCATTCTAGTTTTGATCAATTCATGTGACACTTCTTTTTGAACATCTTGTATATTATATGACATATGAATATTTCAAATGGTGAATGTCTCTGGATTTCAACTTCTTTGATGTTGTACTACGTTATACTACAGCGTTACTTTAAGCACTGACACAGCGTGAGTCGAAAAGTATTTTACAACTTTAGAATAATATAGAAATTTATTGAGATAACTTACAGAATCGGTTGATGTGTCATTTTGTAGCAAACAAGTTTCACATGAAAGTGGCAGGTGTTACTTTGGTTCAGTGTGACTACAATTTGTGATGTGGAAAACGTCTCACTAGTAATCAGTTTCTTCCCACACTCGTTGCAGTAAATCAGACGTAAATTTTGTAATTGCAGCATAGATTAGATTTTTCATGTCAAATAAATGGCTCAGTAGGGAGGAATGTACACGAGGTCTTTAATGAAACCCAAGAGAAAGAAATCGAGTGGTGCCAAGCCTGGAGAGCGAGGGGACATGCTATCAGTCCTTCAGGACCAATCCATTATTATTAGCCCCCCGCACCTTCCATCTGCCTCATACATCTCTCTCTCCTCCCTTCTCTTGTTCCATTTTCCGCTCCTCTTGCTCTGTTCATTCCCCACCTCTATCCATCTCAACCTGTACCCAGCCATGCTCGCCAACAGATGTAGCCCCTTCGATGCAGTTCAGCAAAGCAGGCCACTACTGCTACCTATCATGCACGGCATGCTACACATCAGGGGCTTGAAAATCATATATTTATCCATAACATACAGGTTTCCATGCTAAGACGGTCAATACGTTCCAACACAACATACGTGTCATGCGGGGCGAACTACCTATCGGAGCATGGAAAAAGGTTTCTTCTGCCTGACTTGTAGGCTAGGCTGCACAGCAGGTTGATTTGGCAGGCAGATACTGTTCCCACACACCATGACTGTTGTGGAGGGCAGTCTATACACAAGTGGCTGGAAAGCGACTTTTCCTGTATCTCCACTCCAATTGGAGCAAGGATATTATAAAGAGCTAGGATGTTACAAAACCTACGTTGCTGATACTCTTGAGACCTGCTGTTTCCTTGCCACCAGAATGGAAACCTGGACAAGGTGGTTTGCAGGAAATCTTCTGTGAAGTTTGGAGGGTAGGACACAAGGTACTGGCAGAATTAAAGCTTCAAGGACAGGTTGTGAGTCGTGCTTGGGTAGCTTATTTGGTAGAGCACTTGTCCGCAAAAGGCAAAGGTCCTGAGTTCGAGTATCGGTCCGGTACACAGTTTTAATGTGCCAGGAAGTTTCATATCAGCACACACTCCGCTGCAGAGTGAAAGTTTCATTCTGGAGGCATATTCCTGCTGTTCTATACTGCGTAGCAGTTTGTTCTGTATTTTCTTTCTTTGTAGTGTTAATGAGCAGAACTTAAAAATTGGTACAGAGCCGCTTTTTACCCATGTGTCATAAGATGGAGCCTTCTATAAAACACATTTTGGGGCATCGTAGGTCAGAAAGTGATAGATTTTGTTTGTCCTTGTTTGCTTTTCGGCGCTTTTTGGACTTTTTCATTAATTTATTTGTAGATAAGTGCAGTTTCCTCTGCAATTTCACCTTATGTGACTAGTACTGGCTATTCTCAGTTCTCACCATTATCAAGTCACCTCTAATATATGTTTACTATAGTAAGTAGAACCATCTCTGAAAATCAAGATCCTTTGCATCTGAGAACATGAAGATAATTGCTATACTGCAACATTAACTAAAGTAAGATTTTGGAAGTCTAGTTCCTGTAACAATAGAGCATTTAAGCCAAATATGACCTCCAATTATACTAATTTTAATTACTTTCTCTAGGATGTGTATTTGGGTTTGCTGAATTCATTTTAAAGGAACAAAATAGTTCATTCTAAATTCCTCAAATGAATTTTAGCAAACATGAAATTCATTTTTTGTATTGTGATGATCTAAAGAAACACATGTCTGAAAGAAGCTTTTCGTACGTTATTGCTTTCTTCACATTACATACCACCATACTTTTGTATTTTTAATTTGACTTACAATTTTCGCAGTATTTTCCAGGCTTTAGGCCTGTATATAATTGTTTTGTTATTTTTATAAATACTCTTAGGCAATGTATACTGTAGCTCTTCAGCTTCCGAACTGTAGTTATGAGACGCCCGTTAATAACAAATGTAGGAATGAAATTACTTTCTGGTACACAACACAAAATATTGTTTATTTAAGCAACATAAATTCTGTATTGCATTAATCGATAGTAAATTTTATTTTACAGAACAGATTTAAACCATCATTTTATTTGTTTGCTGCTGTTCCACAGATGCTTCATGAAAACAGATTTAAATATTTTCGAAATACCTTTCAGTTCCACTAAACGAGTTATTTAAGCCAAACCAGATCCTCCCCTAAAATATATCACTAATTTAGAAAACATAACTGAAAATCTCTTATAAACAATAGTAAATGTCGTCTCAGAGGATTAAAGTCAAAAAGTTTAATTACATAATCACAACCAAAAATGAAGTGGATATATAATACTTTATAATCTCCAACCTCAGAAATACTCTTCGAAAAAGCACAACAAAGAACACTGCACACTTAAATACAAAATTTTAACTCTTATAGCTGACTGTATTTTTAATGTGTGTGCTGACTAGACTTTCAGACAATTACAACGACATCGTTAGGTTTTTTTACGTGAAGACGTGATCGTTTTTCACTAATTATGTTTCACGTGCAGCTAAAGACTCTCTCGCTACAGGCACTCTTGGCAGGTATATTTAGTGTTTTTCTTGCCACACAAGCAAGCCGAGGAAGCCGTTGGGAGTTATTTTTCCACCACTGCAGAGTATTTTCGTCGCTACTGACTTCCGATGTAGGAGAAGAGAATCTTCTGCCCAGTCCTCGAATTTCGTCTTCTTACAATATCCTACATTCTATTTAGTTGGGAACTTACACTGGAAACGTATATGCTGAAATTAATATTTTCAGAATTATGTTGGGGTCCTATCATCAGTTAAACCACACACAATTCAGTTAATACCTATACAACCTGCGAAATTTACGTTCAGCACATATCTGTCGAGCAGCTTCGTAAACATACATTGTTATTGTTTCATCGTCTGTTAACTTCCGTGCCGGCCGCGGTGGTCTCGTGGTTCTAGGCGCGCAGTCCGGAACCGCGCGACTGCTACGGTCGCAGGTTCGAATCCTGCCTCGGGCATGGATGTGTGTGTGATGTCCTTAGGTTAGTTAGGTTTAAGTAGTTCTAAGTTCTAGGGGACTGATGACCACAGCTGTTAAGTCCCATAGTGCTCAGAGCCATTTGAACCATTTTTTGTTAACTTCCGTAATGGGTGGTATTTAGGCACCATAAACGTTTGCAATTTGATGAAACATGTTGACGTCCGTTTCCTGCTCTATAAAGGCACCGGCAGCTTGTTTAAAAGGATTCAGGTTCTGAAAATTCTTTTATACCAACACTCAAACTTCACAAGATGTACTACAAGATTCACTTAAAAAAATTACCTACGTCTTTATCGTTATCCTGCAGAGTACAGTGTGCTTCTACGGCACAAAACCACAGTAGAACTAAGTATGAAGTTTCCTCCTCTAGATGAAATATATCTTCCTTAAATGGCTTCAGAAATACTATAAGCTGGTCAGTTACATAGTGGTCATGACCTAGCATTTCATCAGAGGCGCCTTCGTTATCTAAAGTAACCTTCACCGACTCAGAATGTACTGCTTCAAGCATGATATTTGGTGTCGTTACGGAAATACCTCAACAGTGGATGACAGATGTTGAACATGTGACGTCACCAGGTGACGTACCTTGCTGCACATACAGCGGTTGATTCTGTCCGTCTGTCGAACCTGATCATCCCAAACCAAGTCAAGTAATCACATCGTTGTGGCTTGGGGCGTACGTGCGCTTGGGGCTCAGAGTTGGAGTCATGCTCCAGCGGGCAGTATTTTTTTGATTGCGCGAGACAATTTTTGTGTTTACGTTGAGATATTATTTTTTTTACCGGTCTTGCGGTCTCCGTTGGTTTATTGCAAACTACAGTACAATAAAAACTTACGTTATTATGTACGAGGTGAGTGAGTATAGGCTTCTGAATTGCGTCAGTACCAGTAAATGACTTACGTTTTCTTTACTACATTGTGTCTGTAAGCAAAAAACAAAGGAAAGAAACGCAAAATAAGAACAGCTTTTGTTTTGCTACAGCGAGGACAATAATTGTGTAACATCTACGTTACATTAGCAAAAGGTGTCCGAAATTTGCACCGTTGCTTGAATGCAAGTATTACATCGCTCAGTGATCTCTTCACGCGCGGGCTCCGAAGTACCTTACCTATTTTGGATGTGACGTCACATGCTCGAAATATGTTCCCCACCTTTTGGGTATTTACCGACATTTGCGGCCCCATGTGTCGTTCATTATACAGGGTGACACACGGGAGACGGACGGTTTTGAACTGCGTAGTACTGAGGGCGCGGTGGTGGGAGGTGGTCGTGGTGGGGATAGTTCTGATCCACACAAGACGCCATTTTATTTACTCAGTCACTATGGAGCAGTGGGGCTTGCAACGTCGAGTGTTTGTCTGACAGTTTCGTGAAAAGTGGTGAGTCTAGTATTGCTAAGCAGTGATTGTTTCGTGCGCGGTTTAATGTCGGTCGACATGGAGCTGTTCCGAGCAGCAACACAATCCTCAGATGGGTGGAAAACTTCAGATCAACCGGAAACATACTGGATAAGAAGCATCCTGGCCCGAGACTCAGAGTAACGACACCAGAATATGTTGAAAGGGTAAGGCAAGCGGCAGTCAGGAGCCCAGGACGGTCAGCTAGACGTCATGCTAGTGAGTTACGAATCAATAGTGCAGCGGTTAGACGAATTCTGCATAAAGAATTAAAATTCCATACCTACAAAGTGCTCATTGTCCAACAACTTAAGGAAACTGATTTTGCCGTACGAGAAGACTTCCCTTACAGAATGCAAGTTAATTTGGGATCAAATGAAAATGAAATTTTATTGATGAGCGATGAAGCTCATTTTCATTTAAACGGGACCGTGAATAAGCAAAATCTACGTTACTGGGCTCCAGAGCATCCACATCTTATCCACCAGCGTCTTCTACACTCAAAAAAGTAACAGTCTGGTGTGCTCTTGGCTCTGTTTGCATTATTGGACCTCATTTTTTTTTGAAGAGAACGGGGCCACAGTTAACGTTAATTCGGTTCGTTACATTCGTATGCTTGAAACATTCTTGAAACCAGAATTCAGAAGACGACGAATCCTTTTAAAACACGTTCGGTTCCAGCAGGATGGTGCAACATCGCACACCGCAAACACTTCAGTGACAGTTCTTAGACGCATGTTTCCTGGCCGAATTATCTCACGTTTTGACAATGTTTCTTGGCCTCCCAGGTCTCCCGACTTGTTAGTATGTGACTTTTTTCTGTGGGGGTACCTTAGTCAGTATGTGACTTTTTTCTGTGGGGGTAGCTCAAGAACTGTGTCTATAACCACAAAACCACGAAATTTGTACGAGTTTAAGAATGCAATCATTCAAGAAATTGCTGCCATTCCTGCAGAGATTTTAGTCTGTGTGATGGAGGATTTTGAGAAGAGACTTGAGTCCTGCATTTGAAGTGGTGGACATCACCTTGACGACATTATTTTTCATAGATTACTTTGTTAACTAAAGTGGCAAATAATGAGCTTTGATTTTGTGTAAATAAACATGCATTAATTTTAAAGTTGGCTGAGTGTTATTTCATTGAAAACCGTCCGTCTCCGATTGTCACCCTGTATTACTTGTTTTAGCGTCATCTACATCGCTACGGTTTTTTTTTAAACATTAACAAAAATAAACGCATATATTCCCTAATTCTGAATTTGTTCGATCATCCTTAGGTTTCTGATTGATTATTTTTTCCTCCCAACTGAGCTGCAGCTGCAGTGAAACTACATAAGCAACCATGTACCTGAGTATTCTGACTCACGATGGATCGATAGCGAAACATGTTAGGTGCAGCAGGCTGAGCGGGTCCTGTGAAACTTGTCAGGCTTGCGGGGACTCATGTTGGCCCGCTTTAAGCACAGTGTTTCAGAACACAGGTCCTCTTGTGTTTCCGTTGCGACAGATTTAGCTGCTTTAACGGTTGCGGCGGAGATGGCGGCAGGCAGACTGGAAGGAGAATTTGCCCGCCTCTGATCTGGAGGCTCTCCCGGTTCGGCGAGCCCGGCCCACTGCGAGATTTCGGGCGCAGCGCGCGCTGCGCCTAACACCGCGGCCTTGCCGGGTCCTTCACCGGGCATTGCCCGCCGCGCCGCGCCAGCCTCAGCCTCAGCCGCTGCCGCACCGTGCGCGCGCACCTCCGCCACCCTCGCGGCTGCGCACAACTGGGGGCGCGTCACCCCTAGCCACTGGCCCACCAAATCTCAAACCTCATCGTCCTCTCTTTCTGATTAACTTACTCAACCACACGTTCACACTGGTTTCAGTGGATGTGCAGTCTCATTTTACCAGTCGTAGTTTCAATTGTTGTTGTTATAGTTTTTGTTGTCGTCGTCGTCTTCGGTCCGAAGGCTGGTTTTAGATGCTGTTCTGTCCTGTTCAAGTCTCTTCGTCTCTGCACATCTACTGCAACCAACATCCATTTAAACTTGTTTAGAGTATTCCAGCCTTGATCTCCCTCAACAGTCTTTACCCCACACACTTGATTACCAGTTTGAAAATTCCTTGATGCATCAGCGTTTATCCTATCAATCGATCCCTTCTTTCGATCTATACAACAATTTAGAATGGTAAAGACTAGTTTTTCATATGTGGGAGTTACTACAGAATAATGCTGACGGTCATCAGCATTCTTCTGTAGGGTGTGAACCGTGATTTATTTTCAAAGAACGTTCTTAAGAATTTATTTTATTTACTAGTGATTCATCAAGAACATTAACACATTTAATCACACTATGTAAGCATGCAAGTAGTTGCCAGGGAGTAACTGATGAAATCATAACCAAATTCCTTTTAACAAATGGGAATTTTACTCACTTTAATAGTGCGTAAAGCATTTTTTAAAAGAAACCGATTTAAAATTATAATCAGAAAGCACCCTATAAATATCAAAGTTACAATTTATTCAGAGGCAGAAAGAAACAAATTTTGAATGTATGAGCTTTCGTGCAAACAACCTTGCCGCTCCCTTTTGACACGGCCGTAGTTACGACCGCTCACAACAGCCTCTGAAAGACTACACTGGTGCAAATCTGCAACACACCAGATAACTTTAAACTAAGAGTTTTAACAATTTACACAAGCACACAAACTATGCGCCCCCTGTGCAAGGGATGGAAATGGTACAAAACACTAACAATTAAAATATTAACCTTGCCACCGAAGGTGCAACTTGATTTTAACTTCTAACAAAGGTCTTACGGTGAAAGGGTGGCAACTTTATATACTAAAATGATCATTTAAACAAAAGCCCATGAAATGCAATCTTATATAAAATTCTACAAGGTTGGCCAAACAATAGTTAAGATGCTCTACAGTACACAGATACCGCCTCTCAAGATCGTAGGCTCCCAAGATCGTAGGCAATTATATCAAAATTCCCAAAGATAAAAACATATTTGATGTATTAGGCCGTTACACTCCAAGCAATAAATTCCTTAACACACCAAATCCGACAAACAAGACAGAGGCAGCTACTAACGTACGGTAGATGATAGGGAGATTACCGAACAACTCGAACCGCAGGTTGCTCTAACCCGCTCCTACTCCACAACGGAAAAACGGAAGACCCAATTTATGAACAACCACCTTCCCGCGGGTGGGCAAACGAATGGTGGGACGACCCCAAAGCAAAACGGCTGGTGATCTCACCAAGAAAACAAGAAGAATTTAACAAGAGTAAATCAAACAAGATATCGCCAATCACTTAACTTCTAATAAACTGCGATTTCTCGAGAAGACCTGGCGCAGCACCCCCAAATCGCTCTCCCGAACCTTCCGCTGCCAGCCGCTTCAACGGACGCAGGAAGGAGTGCCGATCTTCCGTCTCACGGCGTCACAGCTCGCACCGGCCAGACTGATGTCGTGGGTTCACTCCTGTTGCTCTCGTGTCGACCGCAAAGTCACTACCCCTCGCTATACGCCGCGGCCCACTGGACTCACGTGGCGACCTCACACGCTCGAGACGGACAAGTCATCTTGTGTCTTAGTGCGCGACCGACCGACCAACCGATCGATCCAACCGCCAATGACCATTTCCTGAGCAAACTCGAGCAGATTGGCGGCCTAACGCGCAGACTCAGATGCAGGAACTAAGCCCCGACCGGGGGACCACTCGCTGAGTTCTCTTACTGGCGAAGTGGAAAGACTCTCAATTTGCCGGCTTTAAAGGTGGACCCGAACGACAGACATACTAGCACTCTGAACGACAGACAGACAGACACTAGCTGCCTAACAAATGTGGACGAGAGACAGACTAGCAAGCTGGGGACGAGAGACTGACCCACTGGCGAGCTCATAGCGCCCCTTAAATGCATGTGAACAGACAACCTTTCCCCTTTTCCACCAGAGGGAGACACCAAAGCTGCGATTGCCACAGCGGCGCCACCACCAGAAACGGAGGGCGACTGCTTCACACTACGCGTGCGGCGCGCTCTTCAAAACAGCAATTTTTTTACCACGGCTCAAGGTGTTCGGAAATTACCGTTACAAACTTCTAGGACTTGCAGAGGGCAGTGAGTGCATAATATTTTGAATAGGAACCCATGTCCATAAACTTCATCCAACTACGCTATAGAGCGTCAAAGTTATATGAGTCGGCGTCTGTAAATGTATGAATATACAGAGCGATTCTGTGACGATTTTAGAAACTTTCAATGATGATGCGGAAGGACAAATGTATCAATTTGAGGTAATGGTCCATGTACGGTGAAAGAACGAGTCGAAAGTTACGAGCAATATACCGGTACTGATCGCAGGGTAGGCAAATTCCAGAACAAATTAAAATAGCTAGTAAACTTGGGCTATTAAATGCGTATCTTAAGAGCTATGAACATTTGTTCAATAGAGGACACTTGTTTCACACTGGCGAAGATGAACAGGTGGTCATAGCTCTTCAGGTATGCATTTTTTAACTCATGTTTTCTGGACTTTTTGTTCTTGTTTTGGTCCGTACTACCACCTCTCAAAGTCCATACCATACATTCTTAGCAACAACAGTAGCGGTACATGTATTCCGCTTTCAGAGGTATCAGAATGATTTTTACTTGTAAATTTTGACTCGTTCGTTTCCGAACCAGGCAGCCATTCCTCAAACTGAATACGCATACATCTACAGGCGTCGGCTCCTAAAACTTTGACGCTCTCTAGCGTCGTTGGATGACGTTTTCGGACATGGGTTTCTATTCAAAATGTTATGTACTCATTCCCCTCTACAAGTCCTAGAAATGTTATGGGAATTTCCGAATATCCTGTGTAGCACCACATTTCAGGAAGTTCTAGGCTCTTCCTGTCTGTATTACTTATTAAATTCGTTTCCGATAAAGGCTACACTCAGATAGCTTCAGAAATGACTTCTCAACACTCAAATGCAACGTTAACAATACTATTTTTCGGAAACATTTCTCTTACTATAGTCGATCTGAATTAATGTTCTCTCTGCTTCAGCCAGCATCATTTATTTAGTTCCCCAGATAGCAGAACGTGTGCATTTAATGTCTCAGTTCCTAATCTAATCATCGTGGCATCGCCTGGTTTAATTAGACTGTACCCACTAACAGTTTTTCAAGACACCGTCCATCTGTCTTTGACAAAATCACAGTGTCATTTTTCTTCCTGTAATTCCTTCTCCAAATTTTTCTTTGGTTTCCGTTACTGCTTGCTCCATGCGCAGATTACGTATTGAATAAGATCGTGGATAGGTTACGAACCCTGTCTCAGTCCTTTCTCAACCACTGACTCCCTTTCGTGGTCTTCGACTCTTTGAACTTCCGCCTGGTTCCTGTACAGCTTGTAGATAAGCTTTCACTCCTTGTGTTTTATCCCTGCTACCTTCAGAATTTCAAAGAGTGTACCACATTCAGAACTGTCAAAAACTCTCTGAATCTACAAATTAAAAGTATGTTTAGCATTCTTTAACGTTGGTGCTAAGATAAGCTGTGTGGTTAGTTTTGTCCTGTATCTTCGTACATTTCTGTGGAATAAAAAATGATTCTCCTCCAGGTTGGCCTTAAACCTTGTAAAAAAAATGCTGTTCATTAAAAACTGATGATAGTGTTAGTCCTCCTTTACATGTTGGGCCTTCAGCACCAAAAATTTTTCCTCAACGATCGATGATGAGCGGAGACCTTGACTGTAGGATTTCAATGTGTGCCCCACTCGTCGCTCGTAGAACATCAAGGCGATGTCCGGATTCTGCACACGTGCAGGTCACCATCCCGACTCCTTTATTAACTCGTGCACGAAGGGTAGCAATGTCATTGAGTAGTGCTGTGTACACGTTAACCTTGACGTAACCTCACAAAAAGAAGTCTAACGGCGTGACGTCAGGAAATCGCGGAAGCCATGGGATGAGACCATCACAACCCATCCACCTCTCGAGAAATATGTCATTCAGCAGCACATTCCGCGCGTTCAAACTCCAGCGTATGGGTACACTATCATTCTGGAATATGGTAGACGGCTGCATCTTTTCGACCTATGGCCAGGAGGAACTGTTTGTGCATGTCCAGGTAAACATTTCCCATTGTCGTTCTCTCCGCGAAGAAAATTGTGCCTGTCACATTACAGTGAATTGCGGAAGTGCAACATCATCCTGGTATAAGGTGGACGGCTGCAGCATTTCGATCTGTGGTAGCAGGAACTGTTTAAGCACGTGCAGGTAAACATTTCCCATTATGGTTTTCTGTGCGAAGAAAATTGTGTCTATCACTCTATAGTGTATTGAAGAGGTGCAACATCATCCTGGAATATGGTGGACGACTGCAACATTTCCCTCTGTGGTAACAGGAACTGTTCGAGCATGTCCAAGTAAACATTTTTCATTATGGTTTTCTCTGCGAAGAAAAATGAACTCATCACCCCAACGTGCATTACACCACACCAAACATTAAGCCTCTATCACGGATATGTTCACTTGTGTTGTAGGTTTTCGGGACCCTTAATCCTAATTTTGTGGCTATTCAGATGTCCATAAATGTAGACAATTGATTGAACTAAAAACAGGATGTTTTCCATGTAGTCATGGTCAGCATCTATGGAGGCCAGCATGGGGCACGTGAACGCCTACCGCAGAAGACAATCGTTTGGTTACAGTGCTTGGGTCATTTGCGCTTTTTACGCAAAAATGCGTAGTTGCTGATGTAACACTTTATGAACAGTTGATCTTGGTTAAGAAGTAATCGCTGATGCAGTACTTAATGCAAAGTAGATCTAGCTTCCTGCAGTTCGCGTGATGCATGACGAATTGACTTCTGGGGAAGGCGCCGAAGTGCAGCTTGCACTCCGTCAACGCGTACTTGCGGGGCGTCTATGTCGAGAAAGGTGTTTGACCTTGGTGTCTGCTTACAGTTTTTGAGCCACCTCATTGTACTTGTTTTAGCCGGTGGTGTCCTCCCGTACTGACGTCGATAATTCTGCAGCGCCGTTGTTACAGCTTTGGATTATGCATACCAGAATAAACATTGTACCTTCTCCACGTCTGTCATCTTTTTGATACACTCAAAATCTACAACAAAGCAAAAAACTTTAATAGATGCTAAAAGGTTTTCAACAAACGACGATACTCTGTCCGTAGTAGTTTCCAATTTATGATTTTTTTTTTAAGTCATAACGGGACTTTATGGACCTCTTGTATATTACATTGTAACCGTAGCTTTCACATGTTTGTGTGGTACATGGACATAAAGAAACTGTGCTGAGGTATTTGTGGAACAAGAAAAAATATAGTATGTAGGTAATATGTAAGAATCTTAACTTGGTCTACCATAAAAACCAACCACCATGCTGAGGTAACAACAGTTGGTTGGTGGGTTGATTTGGGGCAGGGAATCAAACAGCAAGATCATCGGTCCCATCTGATTCGGGAAGGATGGGGAAGGAAGTCGGCCGTCCCCTTTCATTGGAACCGTCTTGTCATTTGCCTGAAGTGGTTTGGGGAAATCACGAAAAATCTAAATCAGGCTGGCCGGGCATGGGTTTGAATGCACGCCCTCCTGAATGCGGTATGCTAACCACTGCGTCAGCTTGCTCGGTAGCAAAAGTAAATAAAAGTAACAGTATTAGCGACTAACAGTTAGTCATTTCTTCCGTTTTCCGTCGTTCCTTAGTTGCTTCAAGGTTCATGAAGATGTGTTCCGCCTATGGAACTAAATGAAGGGCGGTTTGTTTTTTGCCATACAGGTTTCGCTTCTTTTATTTACGAGGCATCTTCACTTGGCTGTAGTACATCTTTCTTTTTATACACACAATAAATGCCGCGCTGTGTAGCAGCTATCACGGTCCGCGCAGCTGCTCCCGTCGGAGGTTCGAGTCCTCCCTCGGGTGTGTGTGTGTGTGTGTGTGTGTGTGTGTGTGTGTGTGTGTGTGTGTGTGTTTGTGTTTGTGTCGGTCCTTAGCGTAAGTTAGTTTAAGTTAGATTAGCGTAAGTTAGTTTAAGTTAGATTAAATAGCGTGTAAGCTTAGGGACCGATGACCTCAGCAGTTTGCTCCCGTAAGACCTTACCACAATTTCCATTTTTCCATACAATAAATGTACTATGTAGTAGTTAAACTATGTTACTGTGCTACGTTTTTCATGTTTTCTCTTGTTTTTCAGATTAGAAACGTACGTCCATGATTACCAGATCGTAGGGATGCGTAGTTCCTTTCACTCCTTAGATATTATGAATCCACCGTACTGGAAGACTCTAAACTGTACAACAGGGCGAGGTGGCGCATTACTTAATGAACTAGACTCTCCTCTGAGTGGAGTGGGGTGGAGTGGAGTGGAGTGAAGTGGAGTGGAGTGGAGTGGAGTGGAGTGGACTTCGTATCCCCTTTCGATCATATACAGAAGAATGGATAAGAAAATTGAGAATGCGCTAGGTGACGATCAGTTTGGCTTTAGGAAAAGTAAAGGGACGAGAGAGGCAATTCTGACGTGAAGGCTAATAATGGAAGCAAGGCTAAAGAAAAATCAAGACACTTTCATAGGATTTGTCGACCTGGAAAAAGCGTTCGACAATATAAAATGGTGCAAGCTGTTCGAGATTCTGAAAAAAGTAGGGGTAAGCTATAGGGAGAGACGGGTCATATACAATATGTACAACAACCAAGAGGGAATAATAAGAGTGGACGATCAAGAACGAAGTGTTCGTATTAAGAAGGGTGTAAGACAAGGCTGTAGCCTTTCGCCCCTACCCTCAATCTGTACATCGAGGAAGCAATGATGGAAATAAAAGAAAGGTTCAGGAGTGGAATTAAAATACAAGGTGAAAGGATATCAATGACACGATTCGCTGATGACATTGCTATCTTGAGTGAAAGTGAAGAAGAATTAAATGATCTGCTAAACGGAATGAACAGTCTAATGAGTACACAGTATGGTTTGAGAGTAAATCGGAGAAAGACGAAGGTAATGAGATGTAGTAGAAATGAGAACAGCGAGAAACTTAACATCAGGATTGATGGTCACGAAGTCAATGAAGTTAAGGAATTCTGCTACCTAGGCAGTAAAATAACCAATGACGGACGGAGCAAGGAGGACATCAAAAGCAGACTCGCTATGGCAAACAAGGCATTTCTGGCCAAGAGAAGTCTACTAGTATCAAATACCGGCCTTAATTTGAGGAAGAAATTTCTGAGGATGTACGTCTGGAGTACAGAATTGTATGGTAGTGAAACATGGACTGTGGGAAAACCGGAACAGAAGAGAATCGAAGCACTTGAGATGTGGTGCTATAGACGAATGTTGAAAATAAGGTGGACTGATAAGGTAAGGAATGAGGAGGTTCTACGCAGAATCGGAGAGGAAAGGAATATGTGGAAACCACTGATAAGGAGAAGGGACAGGATCAGGATGATAGGACATCTGCTAAGACATGAGGGAATGACTTCCATGGTACTAGAGGGAGCTGTAGAGGGCAAAAACTGTAGAAGAAGACAGAGATTGGAATACGTCAAGCAAATAATTGAGGACGTAGGTTGCAAGTGCTACTCTGAGATGAAGAGGTTAGCACAGGAAAGGAATTTGTGGCGGGCCGCACCAAACCAGTCAGTAGACTGATGACCAAAAAAAAAAAAAAAAAAAAAAATATCCACAATAGGATCATCCAAATAGGTTAAGGCTATTTGAAAAGGACGCGGCCGATGTCATTCTCCCATCTTTGTCCTATCTGAACTTGTGCACCTCCGTCACTAATCAACCAATCATCGACATGGTGTTGCACCCCTTAAATTCCTTCCTTCGTTTATTGAGCTGATGCAGATAATTTCACAAGGCACTGCCTTCTTGATTACAATTTCTACCGCGCGACCGCTACGGTCGCAGGCTCGAATCCTGCCTCGGACATGGATGTGTGTAATGTCCTTAGGTTAGTTAGGTTTAAGTAGTTCTAAGTTCTAGGGGACTGATGAACTCAGAAGTTACGTCCCATAGTGCTCAGAGCCATTTGAACCACTTGAACAATTTCTGTTGTGTACGTGAAACAAATTTCGATTACATCCGTAGAAATGGTAGTTTCGCGTAAACTTTGGGCATTGTCTGTTGTCTCATCACATTGCCCAAGTTTCCGTTATTCATGTATACGTGAAAGCAGGATTTGAGAACAGCTTTAGCTTTATCTGTTGTACTCATTAGCGTGTCATAGAGGACCAGCGTTTCATCAGGCTCACACTACATAAAGGTGCAGCATCTCTTATCTTCCTCCATTTAGATTACATCTAGATTAATCCGTCTCTAATTGCGGTGCCCGTGGAAAGAACGTTGAACTCCAGAGAGAAAAAGAACGCAGCAGGTGTTTTGAGAACTTCTTGGAGATATACTCATTTTCGAAGTAGATATAAGAAAGGAAAAAAAACTTTGCTGAATGAGACAATCGCTACTGTGTCGTCGGAAGTCGACTATTTTCGCACGTAAGCTATGATTTTTTTCCTCTCTCTCTGACAGCTTTTAGGGAAGGACGGGGAGGTACAGATGTAGGCTACACACGTCGAAAATGTGTTGTTCGCGCCGTGCACACTACTGGTCACGGAAAGTACAACCGACAGAAAAAGAGAAGTACTATTAATTCTCATATTTAGTTTGACATGCCAAATATCTATTGAATGATAACATTGATCTGCGAAGACGTTAGAGTAATTGGTAATAATACATTGTCGGTTAATTTGTGCTATAGTGCAGAAATTGCTCAATAGTATGCACATTTGTAAGTCGTTGAACCATGATGAAGATGGGGTACGCATCTATAGCGCTCATCTTCGGTTGCTTTCGTTTTCCGTTTATTTTGCCACTGTTGCAGAAGTTAAACAAATTATGGACTACTCAGTGAAAATTATTTATGTTCGGATTGAAATTAAACCACATGAAGATCAAAGTAGTGTATAATTTATGTTCAAACATAGAGCTATGAATGTTATTTTTGTCGTAGTTTTCAGTCTGAAGACTCTCTGCTCTGGTCTATTCTGTGCAAGCATCGTCATCTCTGCATAACTACTGCAACCTACGTTCATTTGAACCTGCTTACATTATTCAAGCCACAGCCTTACTCTACAATTTTTCCCAGCTACCCTTCACTACACTACCAAAGTCACGATTACTCGGCGCCTCCGTATATGCCCTCTCACCAGACCCCTTCTTTTGGTCAAGTCATGCTATTAATTTATTTTTGCCCCACCTCGATTCAGTACCTCCTCGTTAATTATTTAAATAATAAAGTACTGCACACATAGTTGCAGCCTTTGAAGAAGAAAAAAAAACATCGTATGTGAGGCATGAAATTAACATTCTCGTTAGTTATATGACATAACAGACATCAGATGAGATATTAGGTAAGATAGATATCTTATATACGTATCTGATCTCCAGCGTTGCCGTGTAACACTACTGTCGAAAGCTTCTATTCCCTCCTTGTTAGAACTTCTCGCCCACGTTTCACTTTTGCACACTGCTACACGTGAGACAAATACTATAGAAAACATGTCTTAATTCTTAAATTTGTATTACGCTCTCCCAAATTTCTCACCTTCAGAAATCCATTTCTCGCCATTTTTCTCTCCGCTTTGGCTGTCATCAGTTGGTTTTTTGTCCATATCATAGAAGATTACCATAAATACATATCGTCAGTGAAGATTTAGGTGTGTATTATGGTTGTTCAAAACGTTGACGTACACTGAAAGAAATAATCACAAGAACAAAACTAGCGTGGAGATAATTTGGAAAATCTGTATTACGTTTAAAATTCAATTCCGAATGAGCCTGAAACGGAAAACCTACGGGGAGTAAGAAAAAGATACTACCAAACTGTCAGGAAATATTCCTCACACACTCGGAGTTTACATGGGATGCCACTTGCGGTCGCAGGTAATCGGATTCCCAAATGTCGCTTCTAGTTTCTCATGTAAACATTCAAAAATCGGTTCTGAAAAAGCGGTTTTATAAGTTGGATTTCAGCTCCTAAAATCTGTATCGGTGTCATGTAAACACACTACTGCATTTGAGTCGTCATTAGGTTGTCGTGTTGCTTGATGCTTTTTTAAAATTTGTTTAATGTGGACGAAGAGATTTTATGCGTACGAACGGAAAAGACGTATTCCACTGACCAGGAAGTTTTTTATTTTCTGTATTGAATTGGAGAGGAGCACGTTTTAAATTTATTAGATGAAAAGACATACATAAAAATGATATATTTACTGAGTTAGAGAAGTCGTAGTAATTGGCAATGTGTTGCCATGATCAATGTATTATGAAGATTTGCAAAAAATGAGTTTCCGACATATTTCTTCTCCTTCTGGGTGTGATGAAAGCCCTGAAAGTTTGGCATCAACTTTTTGTTACATTCTGAGTATCCAGAATGTATGTCAGTGAGAAATGCAACTCACATAGGTGATGCATTAAAACTGAGAGTAGGTCAGCAGGAAGAAGAAAGAAACATGTACAAGAAGCTGAATAATTGAGTAACGGACGAAATGTGAGGTTCTGATACTGACTGCTCTAAGTCTGACTTGGAGATGCGCAACAAAAATAGCCAAACGATCTGACGGCAGGTGAAGCATGTAAGCTCTTTGGTGGGTTTCTCGTTAGAACAATGTACCAAGACACGTACCCAGTGAGGAATGGATACCGAATATCTGGAAGCTGGCAGAATGTTCGTGGATGATTGAAGTTAGAGATGGTAAAATGTTGAGATCGTTGGGAAAGGTCTTAATCTGTCATGCATAAAGAGTAGTTGAACATGTTCAGCAAAGAGCAAACATCTTTCGTTAAAAGTTTGAATATTTCGATGAAAGTCGCGGATAAAACCATTCAAGCATGAATTTTCAGAATTTTCATGTAAGTGCTGATAATACATATTTGATTATTTCACGTTGCTGGACAGAAACGTACCGTCGCAGTACATATGCGTTCTTTATCAGTGTTCCAGACGTCGCTAACCTGAAGAATTGTGGTTGTTGATGATGCTAGTAATGAAACTAATTAGAGAAAAGTTTCGCTTGAAATTTGACAGAAAGCTTTGTGATTAGTATAAGGGAAAGGAATCTTTGGTCGCGTCTTAATTAATAATTGTGTAATTAAATTTTGGGAAATATAACGTTAATAGCTATCGTTTTTACATAACTGTTAAATACCGTATTCAGTGGTTCCCAAACCATAGATCAGCAACAGTTGACATTTGCTTCTTAGAGATGATGGACTGAATTGTTTATGAAATGGAAGGCAGCCTTCTCTGAGCTCTCCTGCGAGTGTGTAATTCTACATTCATCTGGGGCGATGAAAGGAAGAGTTTGTGACGACAGGTGGATTTCCGTTCTATTCAAGATGAGAACCGTGGCTGAGTAAACCTGAGTGTAATTTCGTTACGTGTGACATGAGAAAGAACAAACGAATAATATTTTGTTTCACATTTTAATCGTCAGATGTGATTTGTCCGTCATTAAAATTTGTAACAGCTTTTCCCGTCTTGCGTAGTGTTGGCGAGGTTTATTGAAACTGTCAACATATGCTGTCATCATGAAAATCTTGCTACACGCCATTTCGCACTGAGTAAACAGCAGCGGTAGATAACGACTAGAGATTACGTGATGACTCGTTTAAGATAACCAGCTCGTAGCAGTGTTTGGGTTAATCCTCGTAGAACATCGTTAAGACACGCAAGGGAAAGTGTAAAGGATTTAATTTCTTTCTTCTGTTCTCCCTGTGCAATTATACAATCTTCAGCAGGTATCTGTTTTGACCGAGAACGTTTCAAGATTGTCGTTTTTTTGTGCCCCTTGTCTTCAATTATTGTTTTAGCGTACTTATCATCAGCTATAAATCGGTAAGCCCAACCAGATGTAGTTCCCGTTACGTAAAAAATAAATCAGCTATCCCTGCAAATGTCTCCGAACTTTTTATGTGAAAACTATTAGAGGTTTTTAAATAAAACATGTTATTAACATTTTAAATCTTTATTCATTATGTACACATGTTCATTTCACAACACACTCACCCTGGCGACGAACTCGTTTCTCTCACGAACGACCGTTTTGTAGATATAGTCATCGTAGGAGGGTTGACTTCGTTGACGGAGCCACGATCTCATCTCTGCTTACACTGCTTCATCGCTATCAAAGTGAAGACCTCGAAGGAGTTCTTTGTTTTAGGAGCATATGAAAAACGAATGGGTTCGAGTCGGGACTGTATGGCGGATGATCTATGACAATGAACTCTAGACGTCTGATTGTTACAGATGTCGTAGCACTCGTGCGCGTTCTGTCACTGTCTTGCTGAAGGGGAAGCTCCTCCATGTGTGGACGAAGCCTTCGAATTCGAAACTCGATTACAGCATGCTGTTTCTCAGGCGCCTACATAATTAGCTACATTAGACACTGCCATGTTCGGAGACCTCTAGCGGCAGAGGGCTGCAAATATGTAGAATGTTAATAACCTTTGTTTTATTTTAAAAAATATAAGAGTTTTCACATCAAGATTGTGAGGCATTACTTTTCAACATGTCCTCGTACTAGGCAGATATTTGGCCTCCTCTGCCCACAGAAACTAGTTCACACCTGTATGTTACAAGCACTGTGCTACATCGAATAAAAACAAATATAACCTTTCTGTTTTGAGAATTGGACAAAATATTTTCGCAGTGTTGTTGTGTATGTAGTCATTACATACATCTGATACTTTAAACGGATGCTTGTCCATTGCATATTATGAGACTTCTTCTTTAATCTTTACACATTCGTCTGTGTAGTAGATCGTACATCCCCATTTACTCATATTCGACATGGGCGTGTTGTCATAAATGTCATAAGTTTTTAACTTTGGTGTGGAGCGAGGATATAGGTTGAAGGGTAAGCCTCCAGGCCACGAAAATAATTAACAAACTAAACTCCTTGAGAGTATTTAACGTTCCCAGCAGCAATTAATCAATGAACAAAGAAGGCAACATCTCATTAAGACAACATCTCATTACCAAATTTAGCATTTCGTAACAGGAAGAACACTTCACATTTGATTTTGCAATGATGACGTTCCGACTCTCAGGGAACTGGCCCATTGGACATTTAAGACACAACGAAAATAGAGAGAATTACATTGTAAAAGATGCAACACGTAAAAGTCTTAAGGCCAGCCAGAACCGGTCGCAAATACTCTAGATAATGAAATTCTAAGGATTCCATTTAACAACTGAACAACAACACCTTAAATAATGAAACCTTTAAATTTAGCTCTAAGTGATTTAAAAAAATCTTTAAAACTACGAATCTTAAAAACATTCAGCAACAGATAAAATATAAAATTTGTGATATTAATCATCTTGGGGTTGAAGCTCGTTTTCCGTGTTTCCTTTAACAATACGTATGTTTTTGGATAGGGTCAGCCTTTAGCAAAACACAGTTTTGTTTTTAACCCAAACATGTTTCAGGCTGCAGTTGCAGCATCTTCAGTGGGCTTTTATTTTATGGCGGTTTAAGATAAAGGATGTTCTTTACTGTTTGTATACATGTAACTATTAGTTTTTAAATCGTAATTACAGATATTTGAAAAACCACATAAAATTATGAATTCACACCTTTTTACCACATGGTGTTTTTTTTCTGATGTATTGTGTTTTTACAGTGGCTGTTTTGTTTCACAGTTTGTCATCTGCAACCACTTACACCTTAAAGTAGATAAATTGTTTAAGCCAGAATTATGATTTGAAAAATGTTATTTCTGTGCCTGAAATTAATTAATTCTGTGTGTGTATTTATATTACGTTATATATTATGTTATATTATGTTTCACTTACGTTTTCTTTTTCCTGATCTTCATCACTGTCAAACACTATATATTGAGCTGTCGCTGTCACTTTTCACAGTTTGCCAGCTGTAAAAACAAACATGGCGGACAGTGGAACAGTTGAAGGTGTAAAAACAAGATGGCTGACAGTGGAACAGTTGAAGACACCTCTGAAAGAGTCAGAACAACCGTCATGGTCACCTTCAACTGTTCCACCATCAGCCATCTTGCTTCTACACATTCAACTGTTCCACTGTCCGCCATGTTTGACTTTACAGCTGGTACGCGCGCGCGCGCGCGCGCACACACACACACACACACACACACACACACACACACACACACACACACACAGAATTAATTAATTTCGGACCTAGAAATAACAATTTTCAAATCGTAGTTTTGGCTTAAACAATTTATCTACTTTAAAGTATAAGTGGTTGCAGATGACAAACTGTGAAACAAAACAGTCACTGTAGAAGCACAATACATCAGAAAAACCACACCATGTGGTGAAATGAATGATCGTATGGCATTGTTGGCCAGGAGGCCCCATTTGGGGTTGTTTGGCTGCTATATTGAAAGTCCTTTTTAGGTGACGCCATGGTAAAAAGGTGTGAATTCATAATTTTATGTGTTTTTTTTTCAAATATCTGTAATTACTATTTAAAAACTAACAGTTACACGTATATAAACAATGAAAAACATTCTTTAACAGCCATAAAATGAAAACCCACTGAAGACGCTGCAACTGCAGTGAAACAGGTTTGGGTTAAAAAACGAAATCGTGTTTTGCTAAAGGCGGACCCTATCCGAAAACATATGTATTTGTGATATTAACTGTAGGTAATGAACTGTTTAACAACATTGAAATAACGCTGACCTACTGGAAAACTTCAACTTCATAAATTTAGCTAAGATAAACTTTACAGCAAAGTTAATAACTATTTTTCTGCACCGTAGTAGACAAATAATTCATAGGAAGCAGCTTACGTACGTGTGATAGTGCACAGCAGGTCACAGTGAGGTAAAGAAGACGTTTCACAACTCACGGTTCGTGGTAAGATTAGTGTTCAACTTGGAAGTTAAGCAGTGAGCTAGTGCCCATCAGAAATTGATAATCAAAACAATGACAAAATATACAAATGGTGTCTGAGGTGAGTCCTTAGGACAATAACACGCGAAGAAAGTGGCCCAGGCAAACAGCTCGTTTTCAAGGGAACAGCTCATGCAGAGAACACACGCGATGCTCGCCTTTTCCGAACAGCACCCTGCAAAACGATGCGTCCACCGGCTTGAGTCATCGGCGCCCACCCTTCTTCAGAGTGTACCACGTCATACCTCGTCCCAAAATAACCAAGTATGTTCGACGTTCAGCTTATGACTCAGCTGTACCAAGGCGCCATCGTGTTCCGTAGTTAACAAGTGATGCCGGGCACGAGGATACACAGGCTGGCGATAGCTGAGTGAGAATGAGGTTTGCCCCTTGCACCCAGCAGACGCGGACACCAGACATACCACGGTTGCGCCTACACTCCACAGATTGACTGATGCTGACAACAAGTCACAGCCACGGGGCAGAACTTCACTGTTTCACTCCCTGGGCCGACTCATCGTGAGCGCCCTAGCTCCTCGCTAGAGGAAGCCTCACCAGAACGCATGGCGATTGATAGCATACGGAAAACCAAATCGAGCTATCACATTCGACCCAGCACTAAACTGGCTCAAACTTCTCAAAAACCGCATCTCCGACAGTATTGGTTGGTTCGATGCGCATCGCAGTTTAACAATGAAGTTCGGTATTGTACTGCATTCGTTATTATATGCAAACATTTAACATGGAATGGCAGAATTCATTTTCACTCACATAAATGATAAATACAACATTGTCGTAACTAAATCGATGACTGCAAGCGTCATGGACTGACGTGAATGTTATCTAAATATTATGAAAGAACTATATACACTCCTGGAAATGGAAAAAAGAACACATTGACACCGGTGTGTCAGACCCACCATACTTGCTCCGGACACTGCGAGAGGGCTGTACAAGCAATGATCACACGCACGGCACAGCGGACACACCAGGAACCGCGGTGTTGGCCGTCGAATGGCGCTAGCTGCGCAGCATTTGTGCACCGCCGCCGTCAGTGTCAGCCAGTTTGCCGTGGCATACGGAGCTCCATTGCAGTCTTTAACACTGGTAGCATGCCGCGACAGCGTGGACGTGAACCGTATGTGCAGTTGACAGACTTTGAGCGAGGGCGTATAGTGGGCATGCGGGAGGCCGGGTGGACGTACCGCCGAATTGCTCAACACGTGGGGCGTGAGGTCTCCACAGTACATCGATGTTGTCGTCAGTGGTCGGCGGAAGGTGCACGTGCCCGTCGACCTGGGACCGGACCGCAGCGACACACGGATGCACACCAAGACCGTAGGATCCTACGCAGTGCCGTAGGGGACCGCACCGCCACTTCCCAGCAAATTATGGACACTGTTGCTCCTGGGGTATCGGCGAGGACCATTCGCAACCGTCTCCATGAAGCTGGGCTACGGTCCCGCACACCGTTAGGCCGTCTTCCGCTCACGCCCCAACATCGTGCAGCCCGCCTCCAGTGGTGCCGCGACAGGCGTGAATGGAGGGACGAATGGAGACGTGTCGTCTTCAGCGATGAGAGTCGCTTCTGCCTTGGTGCCAATGATGGTCGTATGCATGTTTGGCGCCGTGCAGGTGAGCGCCACAATCAGGACTGCATACGACCGAGGCACACAGGGCCAACACCCGGCATCATGGTGTGGGGAGCGATCTCCTACACTGGCCGTACACCACTGGTGATCGTCAAGGGGACACTGAATAGTGCACGGTACATCCAAACCGTCATCGAACCCATCGTTCTACCGTTCCTAGACCGGCATGGGAACTTGCTGTTCCAACAGGACAATGCACGTCCGCATGTATCCCGTGCCACCCAACTGCTCTAGAAGGTGTAAGTCAACTACCCTGGCCAGCAAGATCTCCGGATCTGTCCCCCATTGAGCATGTTTGGGACTGGATGAAGCGTCGTCTCACGCGGTCTGCACGTCCAGCACGAACGCTGGTCCAACTGAGGCGCCAGGTGGAAATGGCATGGCAAGCCGTTCCACAGGACTACATCCAGCATCTCTACGGTCGTCTCCATGGGAGAATAGCAGCCTGCATTGCTGCGAAAGGTGGATATACACTGTACTAGTGCCGACATTGTGCATGCTCTGTTGCCTGTGTCTATGTGCCTGTGGTTCTGTCAGTGTGATCATGTGATGTATCTGACCCCAGGAATGTGTCAATAAAGTTTCCCCTTCCTGGGACAATGAATCCACGGTGTTCTTATTTCAATTTCCAGGAGTGTATATTACTTACATGGCATGTCTGGAAGAACAGACACTGTTGACGATCAACAGCTATACGAAATAGTTCGATATTAATTCGCTGCATGCGAATTCCTTGACATCAGCTGTATTAGATGTAGATCTGCTACCCAATAGTGAAATACCAAAATTTGTGCGGGACTGGCACTCGAACCCGGATTTCCCGGATTTAGTCTCGATTCCAGGTTGTCTCATTCTCCCTGCTGCGGGTATCCAAGTAATGTTGCGAGCTGTATGTGATGAATTCAGTGGGCTACGGTGTAAGGATGTAGACAGTATATGTGAGTTTGGATCGCTCTGGGGAGCGTGCGTGAGCAGAAGTTGTTAAGGCGACCGTTCGCGATAAGCGGGAAATCCGGGTCCGAATTCCGGTCTGACAAAAATTCTAATGTGTGACTATTACGTAATACGGGTGATATCAATTGCTTCGCGTTCAGCGAATTTATTTCGAAGTACTTTTTTTCCCCTTGCCTTCAAAAAATTCTATAACTGCGTAGAAAGATTTCGTGGTGCATGCCTCTAAATGGTTTATATGTGGTCCTATGCAGGTTGAGATCCCAACAAAAATACCCAGAACGATCAAATATATCGTGATACTGTACCGTATTCGCTATTTATTAAACAATTTTTTTTCTGCGGCATTTGAAGGAGCTTTCCAAGAGGACTCTAACGACATAACATATGTGGAACAAGACCAAATAGCAACAACATGATAGTGGTGCAAACCGATATTCATTCTACAGAAGATTCTCCGCATATTTCTTACCTTATTTGAAGGAGTACTTCAGGCTTGAGGCTGTCAAAGTAAAAATTTACTTCCTCATAGAAGGGCTGCTAGCGCCACTCTTCTGGAACAGGAAAGGGAGGTAATGACAGTGGCACGTAAAGTGCCCTCCGCCACACACCGTTGGGTGGCTTGCGGAGTATAAATGTAGATGTAGATGTAGAAATGTAAGCAAACACAACTCAGGTGCGGTCTAAGTGTGTGTACCTGGGCGTTTGAAGCCCATCCGTCTCTGCTAGGGGACTGATGACCTCAGAAGTTAAGTCTCATAGTGCTCAGACACATTTGAACCATTCTCTGCTCTGCTGTTGTTGTGACCAGTCAACTAGATTGTCAAGCTACTGCGACTTAAACCGTGTAAACGAATGTCGAAAAAGAAGGATATGTTAGAGCAGAGATGCGCTTGTGTGCTAATAGATAACGTGATCGTGCCAATTACTCACGCTGTATCTTCGCTAACCTTATTAAAATGCTAAGAAACAGACTGTAAAGCAAATAATACGCCAACGGAAAAGAACAGCAACTGATAAGAGAAATGCAGCTAATATTTTAGCAACGACTACGCACAGTCTACATGCCAGTCGGAAGAGGCTTGAATGTCAAAATCGGTTACAGTTCTTCGAGTGGTGCCTACGAAAACTGTTAAGTGATGTGCCGTTTCCGAGTGAAATTTTGTTTATAGACGTTTACAAAGCACGGGCAAATGGGTTTTGGGAATATGCGCTATTGTTCAACTGAAAGTGCAGTGTCCAAAAGAAGAGAATGAATAAAGATCTTTGTCTGTCAACATCTTGTACGTGCGTTTTCAAGAATCACGCCATTGGTCCTTGTTTCATTGGTGAACGAGCAGAAGTATGTGCAGATATTCTGGTGAAGATACTATAAGACATGGCGCTCTACATAAGGCAGTCCATTTTCTGTCTATCTGGTGGTTGTCCTGTCCACTCTGCACAGATAATTACAAACATCCTTAACAGAATATTTGAGTGTCGCTGGATAGGTCGTTTGGAGAACTCACAATTGTCTTCACGCTTGCCAGACTTAACACGTCTGAACTTTTATCTGTAGGGAGAATTGAAATAAGAGGACTTCAAGGAAATATCGACGTAACCCGAAGGTATGAAACACCGTATAACACGGTATGTGCTGCGATAAATCCAGATGTAATTCAACGTGCTGTATTGCCTGGTGTTTGCACAATTTCATTACATGCACTAGAATTCAAGGTGAGCGTTTTGAGCAGTTAATACGACTGACGTAATAATGAACATTGTATCCTCAGAAGGACCGCGCGGGGTAGCCGTGCGATCTGGGGCGTTCTGTCACGGTCCGCGCGGCTGCCCCCGTCGGAGGTTCGAGTCCTCCCCCGGGCATGCGTGTGTGTGTTGTCCTTGGCGTAAGTTAAAGTTAGATTAAATAGTGTGTAAGCTTAGGGACTGATGACCTCAGCGATTTGGTCCCATAAGCCTTACCACAAATTTAAAAAAAAAATCCTCAGAAGGGTTTGTAGCGCTGTAATGTTGTTATACTGTCTTGCTAGTACCACAAAAAGAAATATGTAACTACGTTTAAAAAAAGAGGAAGCCGGCATCATACTTCAGCAGCAAAAAACGTTAAAAGTTAACTCGCGTCCGCCAGAATCTCCGCCATATTGCCCGCTGACACTTAGAGCAAGCTGCATCTCGATATACGAGGTGTTTATAATTGAACTTTCGCTATTGAGTCAGCGTAGATACGAAACTATTTACTGTGTGGATAGCCAACTTTATAGGAGTGAAGTTCAAACCGAGCACTGCAGGATTTGCGTTGTTAGTGACGTTAGTGTCATGAGTTGCCGGCACTGATACGGCAACGTAGGTTTGTACACAAGCATCAGTGGGCATTACAGTTCCAGATAGTAAACGTGAGTTTCGACGATATGAACAGGGCTTTACTCGTAATACTGTTACGTCTAAACAACAGAAATAATGTTGCTGCTCTTCGCGAGTATCGACCCAATAAAGGAATATGGGGAGGTTCTCTTTCCGCACTGGGCTTGAAGGAACGTGATTAGGAAGTTCGAAATAACTGGCGTTTTGGGAATTGCTCTTGGAAGAGGCCCACGACATGTTGCGCCACAAATCGTTGAGTTACTGTAGCCATGTTTCGGAACGCAGAACGCAATGTGCGAGCTTTGTCGCGACTGCTGAACATCGCATGGTTCACCGTTCGACAGATGCTACGAACAATAGTAGCGTTCCAGCCTGCGATTGATGGAGGTGGTCGTACACTCAATAAGCAACGTTTGTGACCTGGAATGTAAAAAATGCACGCAATAAATATACGCTACTCTCGTATGTGGAAATTAAAATGTGTTTCATTCAATGGTTTGTTCATTATTTCTCCTCCGCATGTCCTTACAAATGTTTCCACAAAGTTTCATTGTCCTACAGTCACTCGTTTTTCATAGGGGCCCTCTCAAGTAACGAAAGTTTAATTATAATCACCCTGTACTCACTCGATCTGGACACGTTTATTGGCTCTGAGCACTATGGGACAACATCGGAGGTCATCAGTCCCGTAGAACTTAGAACTACTTAAACCTAACGAACCTAACGACATCACGCACATGCATGCCCGAGGCAGGTTTCGAACCTGCGACCGTAGAGGTCGCGCGGTCCCAGACTGAAGCGCCTAGAACCGCTCGGCCACATCGGCCGGCCGACACATTTATTATGGGCTGTTTCAGCTTCCCCACGCTGTATGTGTGTCTAAACCAGTTCACAGTTAATAATTATTCTGACAGCGGAAGAATTTGAAGGAATACTTCAGGCTAGAGGCTGTCAAAGTAAAAATTTACTTCCTCATAGAAGCGCTGCTAGCGCCACTCTTCTGCGACTGTCGCGAAATTTGAATAGACGCATCTTTCAGATGAGAAACACGGCCATCAACTATCGTTTATCTCGCACAACTCTTTGTTTGCGATTTTTCTGTCCGCCGGTGTAGTTTCGGGACAGTCTTCACAGATCAGCGCCTGCACAGACAGACAAATGTCAGCAGTGCTTCCCGCTAATTAGAGTATAGGGCTACTAAAATCCTGGAACAGGTTACCCTGCTCTTCCTACTTGGTCAAACCGAGAATCAGAACACACAGGTTACTGGGATGTAATGTTAACCGAGGACCAAGAAACGACGGAGAGGCTCCGTCCCCACCGCAGCCGCAGTGGTCCGCAACCCCACGACGACTACCGCAGTCCACTTCACCCCTCCGCCGCCCCACACCGAACCCAGGGTTATTGTGCGGTTCGGCCCCCGGTGGACACCCCAGGGAACGTTTCACACCAGACGAGTGTAACCCCTATGTTTGCGTGGTAAGAGTAAGCAAACGCCGACGTAGTGTACCTGAGGCGGAATAAGGGGAAGCAGCCTGCATTCGCCGAGGCAGATGGAAAACCTCCTAAAAACCATCCACAGACTGGCTGGTTCGCCGGACCTCGACACAAATCCGCCGGGCGGATTCGTGCCGGGGATCGGCGCTCCTTCCCGCCCGGAAAGCAGTGCGTTAGGCCGCACGGCCAACCGGGTTAGTGGGATAGTTTCACTGTATACACGACGTAAGTAGGAAATTGTCCAGAAGGATTGTTTCACTTTATATGCCGGAAAGGCTTGCAATTAGTTAACAGTGATTTTTTTTTACCTGATAAATGAGTGGAACCTATAAGAATCAACTGTGATGGATAGCATTAGTGTCTTGAGGAGTGTTGACCGTTTAGTGTTGAGTTTTTCGCGCGATGGTTCAAAAATCAAGGTGCTTAGCATCTGCTAGGCTTAAGTAAGTGAAAAAATAGATGTTTCCTCCGCGTATTGTGTGGGAATAAAATAATAGCTGTACAAAAAATGAGTTGTTTGTTGAATAGGGCTGTTTCAGTTGTTCGGCGTTACGGGTCACGCTTGGCCTTAAACCGGCCCTGCTTGATAGGCTCTCTGATGGGGCCGCGATTGACTACTCGAGCGCCAGGCATTTTGCTTACTGTGTGCGCCCTGGGCTATTTTTCATCAGTTAGATGGCTGCTGTTGGTCCGTCACGCAGATCAAGAGGCAGCAAACACAGCTTGCAGTGCATCAGTTGATGTGTGTGAGTGGGCGGGAAGCCGTCGCCCGCCGCGTGCATAGTGCATCGCTGCCTAGAGAAGCTCGCGGGGATTATTGGCTTAATTAGGGCGGCGGCGAAACAGGCCGAGTTGGCGCTCTGCATCCGGCTGCGGTGGGCCGCAGCGCCGCACCTCGCCGTGTGGCGATAATAATTGAGAAACTTTTGCCGCCGTCCCCGTGGAGTCCATCCTGCATGTTTAGTTAGCCGTCTCCTAACTCCGCTCCCTTTTGTCTCGAATTTTAATGCAGGAAGTTGCCGCTGCAGTTTATTGGCTTGCCAACTAAGCTCGTTAGCTGTGCAGTTCACTGAGGTACGAAAACGTAGCGCTCTGCGGCTCGATATTTCCGGGTATGTTGTGCCAGCTGTGAACGCCAGACAGACAGGCAGGCTTCAGTTCCAGTTATTATGTAGTGTTCATCCTTTTCCTGTTATTTCTATTATGTTCACATCCCCCCCCCCCCTCCTCCTCTTCACACACAAACGCAATCGTATCCACCCGTTTATTCGTATTTATCTGCAAGGCACCCTTGCTTTATGTAATTCGAATTACTTGAAGAAATACGGCAACGAACCGCATTTTTGTATATTTTTATTTTATACCAGGACGCGCTTCGGCCTTTCACCAAACCTTTATTTATATCTTCGTCAGTATAAGGTTTTTGTAGACTATATTTTGAGTTCCTAAGCTGCGCTGTGTAAAATATCAATTAGTTGTCTATTTACGTTAAGTTTATCGTGACTCACTCATTTTTCTTCTGCAATCAGTAGCTTCTCCTTGCCGCCATTATATGCAAGCCAGAAACACAACAGTGTATACATTGTGTATGCACGAATTCTTTCTTAATCATACGGAGGTATGTACGAGTAGCGTTCAGTTCAGTAAGTGATATAACACATTTTTCTCGGCCAATTTCTATCGAAAGAATGAGGAATTTATTGTGGGACTTCTTGGAATATTACCGTTTCAGCCCCTACAGTTACATGAAGTTACGATAGGTGCTGGCGCTGTACGCAGCCGTCAAAATAGCGTCTGTAACGGGGGTGGGTTCCACGCAGAGATCTGTCATTGGGTTTCTTCAGGCGGAAAACCAGAAAATCGCAGATATTCATAGGCGCTTGAAGCATATCTACGAAGATCTGCCAGTGAACAAAAGTACGGTGAATCGTTGGGCGAGGCGCCTATCATCATCGCAACCAGGTCGCGCAAACGTGTCCGATCTCGCGCGAGCCGGTCGATCGGACACAGCTGTGACTCCTGCAGCGTTGGAACGTTCGGACACTCTCAATCGAGGTGACGGATCACAATCGAACACCTCACTGTTCAACTGGACGTCTCTGTTGGTAGTGATGACACATTCGTCCACTAGTTGGAGTAATATATGGTGTGTGTGCTCGCTGGATGCCTCGCCGTCTAAGAGAAGAACATAAAGAGCCGTGGAAGACCACATGTACGGGAAGCAGTACGTGGATGATGGGGACGGTATTGATGCAGCAAGATGTTGGCTCCGACGTCGACCAGTAGAGTGGTACCACTGAAGCATACAGGCCCTTCCAGTAAGGTGGCATAACCCCCCCCGGTTAGCCGTACGATCTAACGCACGGCTTTCCGGATTGGGAAGGAGCGCCTGGTCCCTGGCACGAATCCGCCAGAGACATGTGTCGAGTTCTGGTGAGCCGGCCGGTCTGTGGATAGTTTTTAGGCAGTTTTCCATCTGCTTCGGCGAATGCGGGCTGGTTCCCCTTATTTCGCCTCAGCTACACTGTGTCGGAGATTGCTGCGCAAACAAGTTCACCAAGTACCCGTACACCACCATTATTCTACCACACAAACATAGGGAGTTACACTCGTCTGGTGTGAGACGTTCTCAGGGCCGGGGGCCGAACCTCACAATAACCCTGAAAGAGTGGTTCTGTGTGGGGCGGCGGAGGGGTGAAGTGGACTGCGGTAGTCGTCGTGGGGTTGTGGACCACTGCGGCTGCGGCGGGGACGGAGCCTCTCCGTCGTTTCTAGGCCCCCGGTTAACATACAAGGTGGCGTAAGTCCGTCGTATTGAACCACCGAACGGGGATTATGTTGAAAAATAGGATAACCAAGCTGCTTACAGAAAAAAAATGTTGCCCCACTTATTGAACGCCCCTCGTATCTGATTTTAAGGGCAACAATATTAAATCAATAAATGAAGGACTTCTGAAAAATTTTCGGATTGTGTAAGAAAGCTGTAAACTTCACCGTGGATGTGGCACCTGATATAAACAAATGCATTAACCGGCCACTAGACGACTATTGCACTGTATCAGTGCATAAGTGAAACTAAAAACCTTCGTGCAATGCGTATGTTTTCTAGTCGTTAATGCGAAGAATTATTTGATGCAGCTCTCCATTCCAGTCCATCCTGTGCAAGCCTCTGAATAACTACTACAACCGTCATCGATTAGATCCTGCTTACTGTATTCATGCCTAGGTCTACCTGTACAACTTTCGCCCTTCCTCCCACATTACTGTCCATTACGAAACTGACGATTCCTTGATGCCTCAGGCTATGTCCTATCAACATTTTCCTTCTTTTAGTCCAGTTACGCCATAAATGTCGTTTTTCCCCAGTTCGATTCAGTACTTTTTGATTTTCTCTCTGGACCCCTCTGATCTTCAGCAGTCAGCGCGGGCCGGGCCAGCAGGCACTAGTTCAACGACGAAGCGCCGCACAGCTCAGGGGTGCCGAAACAGCCTGGTCACGCCAGCGCCAGTGTCAAACAAAAGGGCGCGGGTGGCACAGAGTGTATTGTGGAATAATGGGGGGGAGGGGGGGGGAATCTTAGAGGTAACCACTGCTCCCCCTGCCCCCTCCGTTCACACCACAGGAGGGCGCGAAACAGTAGGGCTGAACATGCATGAAACCCTTTGCTGATTCGGATCACATTCAGATTTCGTCAGATGGATTTGAACGGTGCTTCCATCCTGAATGAGATTTTCACTCTGCAGCGGAGTGTGGGCTGATATGAAACTTCCTGGCAGATTAAAACTGTGTGTCCGACCGAGACTCGAACTCGGGACCTTTGCCTTTCGCGGGCAAGTGCTCTACCAACTGAGCTACCGAAGCACGACTCGCGCCCGGTCCTCACAGCTTTACTTCTGCCAGTATCTCGTCTCCTACCTTCCAAACTTTACAGAAGCTCTCCTGCGAACCTTGCAGAACTAGCACTCCTGCAAGAAAGGATACTGCGGAGACATGGCTTAGCCACATCCTGGGGGATGTTTCCAGAATGAGATTTTCACTCTGCAGCGGAGTGTGCGCTGATATGAAACTTCCTGGGGGTAGCGTCTTTGATTCATAATCAAAACGTCTTCGGTCCCGGGTTCGATCCCCGCCACTGCCTAAATTTTGATAAATAATCAGCATTGGCGGCCGAAGACTTCCAGCATAGGAAGTCAGCCTCATTCTGCCAACGACTTGTCAAACAGGGCGGAGGAGCGGATAGAGGTTCAGGGCACTCTCTTGTCCTAGGGGTGGGAAATTGCCCCTAAAGGCGGAAGAATCAGCAATGATCAACGACATGAGGATGCAGAAGGCAATGGAAACCACTGCATTAAAGACACGTAACGTGTATCCACAGGACATGTGGCCTGTAATTGAAGAAGTGTCATGATGATCTCCCCATTGGCAAAAGATTCCGGAATAGTCCCCCATTCGGATCTCCGGGAGGGGACTGCCAAGGGGGAGGTTACCATGAGGAAAAGATTGAATAATATACGAAAGGATAACGTTCTACGAGTCGGGGCGTGGAATGTCAGAAGCTTGAACGTGGTAGGGAAACTAGAAAATCTGAAAAGGGAAATGCAAAGGCTCAATCTAGATATAGTAGGGATCAGTGAAGTGAAGTGGAAGGAAGACAAGGATTTCTGGTCAGATGAGTATCGGGTAATATCAACAGTAGCAGAAAATGGTATAACAGGTGTAGGATTCGTTATGAATAGGAAGGTAGGGCAGAGGGTGTGTTACTGTGAACAGTTCAGTGACCGGGTTGTTCTAATCAGAATAGACAGTAGACCAACACCGACAACGATAGTTCAGGTATACATGCCGACGTCGCAAGCTGAAGATGAACAGATAGAGAAAGTGTATGAGGATATTGAAAGGGTAATGCAGAATGTAAAGGGGGACGAAAATCTAATAGTCATGGGCGACTGGAATGCAGTAGTAGGGGAAGGAGTAGAAGAAAAGGTTACAGGAGAATATGGGCTTGGGACAAGGAATGAAAGAGGAGAAAGACTAATGGAGTTCTGAAACAAGTTTCAGCTAGTAATAGCGAATACCCTGTTCAAGAATCACAAGAGGAGGAGGTATACTTGGAAAAGGCCGGGAGATACGGGAAGATTTCAATTAGACTACATCATGGTCAGACAGAGATTCCGAAATCAGATACTGGATTGTAAGGCCTACCCAGGAGCAGATATAGACTCAGATCACAATATAGTAGTGATGAAGAGTAGGCTGAAGTTCAAGACATTAGTCAGGAAGAATCAATACGCAAAGAACTGGGATACGGAAGTACTAAGGAATGACGAGATACGTTTGAAGTTCTCTAACGCTATAGATACAGCAATAAGGAATAGCGCAGTAGGCAGTACAGTTGAAGTGGAATGGACATCACTAAAAAGGGCCATCACAGAAGTTGGGAAGGAAAACAAAGAAGGTAGCTGCGAAGAAACCAAGGGTAACAGAAAAAATACTTCAGTTGATTGATGAAAGGAGGAAGTACAAACATGTTCCGGGAAAATCAGGAATACAGAAATACAAGTCGCTGAGGAATGAAATAAATAGGAAGTGCAGGGAAGCTAAGACGAAATGGCTGCAGGAAAAATGTGAAGACATCGAAAAAGATATGATGTCGGAAGGACAGACTTAGCGTACAGGAAAGTCAAAACAACCTTTGGTGACATTAAAAGCAACAGTGGTAACATTAAGAGTGCAACGGGAATTCCACTGTTAAATGCAGAGGAGAGAGCAGATAGGTGGAAAGAATACATTGAAAGCCACTATGAGGGTGAAGATTTGTCTGATGTGATAGAAGAAGAAACAGGAGTCGATTTAGTAGAGATAGGGGATCCAGTATTACAATCGGAATTTAAAAGAGCTGTGGAGGACTTACGGTCAAATAAGGCAGAAGGGATAGATAACATTCAATCAGAATTTCTAAAATCATTGGGGGAAGTGGCAACAAAACGACTATTCACGTTGGTGTGTAGAATATATGAGTCTGGCGATATACCATCTGACTTTCGGAAAAGCATCATCCACACAATTCCGAAGACGGCAAGAGCTGATAAGTGCGAGAATTATCGCACAATCAGCTTAGCAGCTCATGCATCGAAGCTGCTTACGAGAATAATATACAGAAGAATGGAAAAGAAAATTGAGAATGCGCTAGGTGACGATCAGTTTGGATTTAGGGAAAGTAAAGGGACGAGAAAGGCAATTCTGACGTGAAGGCTAATAATGGAAGCAAGGCTAAAGAAAAATCAAAACACTTTCATAGGATTTGTCGACCTGGAAAAAGCGTTCGACAATATAAAATGGTGCAAGCTGTTCGAGATTCTGAAAAAAGTAGGGGTAAGCTATAGGGAGAGACGGGTCATATACAATATGTGCAACAACCAAGAGGGAATAATAAGAGTGGACGATCAAGAACGAAGTGTTCGTATTAAGAAGGGTGTAAGACAAGGCTGTAGCCTTTCGCCCCTACTCTTCAATCTGTACATCGAGGAAGCAATGATGGAAATAAAAGAAAGGTTCAGGAGTGGAATTAAAATACAAGGTGAAAGGATATCAATGATACGATTCGCTGATGACATTGCTATCCTGAGTGAAAGTGAAGAAGAATTAAATGATCTGCTGAACGGAATGAACAGTGTAATGAGTACACAGTATGGTTTGAGAGTAAATCGGAGAAAGACGAAGGTAATGAGATGTAGTAGAAATGAGAACAGCGAGAAACTTAACATCAGGATTGATGGTCTCGAAGTCAATGAAGTTAAGGAATTCTGCTACCTAGGCAGTAAAATAACCAATGACGGACGGAGCAAGGAGGACATCAAAAGCAGACTCGCTATGGCAAAAAAGGCATTTCTGACCAAGAGAAGTCTACTAATATCAAATACCGGCCTTAATTTGAGGAAGATATTTCTGAGGATGTACGTCTGGAGTACAGCATTGTATGGTAGTGAAACACGGACTGTGGGAAAACCGGAACAGAAGAGAATCGAAGCATTTGAGATGTGGTGCTACAGACGAATGTTGAAAATTAGGTGGGCTGATAAGGTAAGGAATGAGGAGGTTCTACGCAGAATCGGAGAGGAGAGGAATATGTGGAAAACACTGATAAGGAGACGGGACAGGATGATAGGACATCTGCTAAGACATGAAGGAATGACTTTGTAACCTCCCCCTCACTTATCGACCTTAATGACAGTGAAAAATTAAACTGCGTGTACCTAATGGAAATTTGGGAAAAAGCAATCGTCACCGAAGTCAATTTTTCGGTAAAGAGGGAGGAAAGGGTTACATCTAAATGAAAGGAAAAATGCAAATGAAACTGGTGGAAATTAATTTTGAAAAGTGGTAAAGTTAATGAAGAAAGTAAATGTGCAGCCGTTGCGTTAAAAATTAACTAGCGGTAATTAGATATTTGAGATTTGGGGGAAATTACGGTCGCCAGTCCTGAGGGCAGTTACTATGGTTACTGAAAAAAGAAAGGTTATTACACATATAATTAGCACTAGAAGCGTGGCAACTGAAGGTTGACACCTGTAGTGTGAAAACTGAAAGTTTGTCAGAAGTAATAAATTTCGCTACACTCTGACTTAATTTAGCAAAAGAATTAATAAAACCGGAAAATTGAAAGTTAATTTAGTGACTCAAATTAATAGTGAGATTTGTTTCTGAAGCATTACGAAATTCAGTAAAATAAAGTTAGTCTTGGGCTACCTCAACAATCATTTCAAAAGCTACTTGAATCTATGCAATTTAGAAATAAGAGATTTAACTTTGAACTTGAATTAAATGATTCTGGACAATTAACAATAGTAACATTTAGTACGTACCAAGCTGAGCTGCAGTCACAGGTAAGCTAAAATACGGTAACAAAACTCTCACTCTTAATTTCTGCTTGCGTAATCTAAATATTGTAGCCAGCTATGAATACTTAAAATGAACTTTAAAATTAAAGCAGTGAAATGGAATGATATTACTTTAATGCTGGCGTTTGAATTTCAACGACACTCGGGTTCATTCCAGAAAAGGAAGGGACCCTGCTTGGTAATGCAATTTGGACAATGAGCAACAAAGGTTCATGCTAAGTTGCTGTATTTTTGTGATGCAACAATTTTAAAAGCTGAGGTCTGCCATACAGTTCTAAAGCTTTACGTGCTTCCAGTCTTCCTTGTTGGTTGATTCAAGGTTTGAAGTCGTCGGTCGAGGAGGTGGCGACAGTCACTCATTGTCGGCCGTCGCTGTTGCAGAAGCTGGATGTGGCGCGCCTTCTTCTCGACACTGTCACCAGGCGAAACGGGCTCTTGATGTGCACCAGCTAATGCTTCCGGTCCGCGACACCATGTCAGAAACTATCGTCGCAAGTGGAGCGCAATTACATGCTGCCAAACCCCGAAAGCGCGGCAACTCGCGGGAACTTCACACAACACACCTGCTCCACTGCTCCACCCCAGCCAGACTCCCTCTGCTCTGCCCGCGCTCCACGCGACAGAGTTAACACTACCAAAGATCCTAAACACTCTGGTTCTCCACACGACCTATCGATGTATTCGTTCGATAGCATAGTTTTCCCTAGACCAGACCTAGCGTATAAATACAAATAATATTCACAAAACAAACCAATTATAAATCGACATAAATGCATATATATATATATATATATATATATATATATATATATATATATATATATATATATATATATTCCATGGTACTAGAGGGAGCTGTAGAGGGCAAAAACTGTACAGGAAGACAAGAGATTGGAATACTTCAAGCAAATAATTGAGGACGTAGGTTGCAAGTGCTACTCTATGATGAAGAGGTTAGCACAGGAAAGGAATTTGTGGCGGGCCGCATCAAACCAGTCAGTAGACTGATGACCAAAACAAGAAAAATTCCACCTCGGCGTTGTGTGTATAATATGTTCCTCGCCGCCCTTAAGAAAACAGCATGCCTTCAGTAATGAGCGTCGCCGTTGTGACCTGTATCGCTATCGTGTCAAAGAGAAGGGAGTGTGATGACCTTCCCTTCGTGTGACACGTCCAAGGTGGCGTTGGGCAGGACTGTAGTGAAATTTGGTACTAAAATGAAATCATTAATACACTTCATATGAACTTCTGAGCTCTGGTATTTTTTCATAGTGGCAACAGCTTGCTGTCTGAACCGTCCCCGAGCCCACGCTGAAGTTGCAGGGCGCCATGCGTTTCCACCTTTACAGAGGAAGGTTTTAGGAACCTTTCAGCCAAATTTCACACTTCTTCGCGGCAGTGGCATATAATTACTGGAATTCTAAAAGGACCACTTTAATTTTCTTGCCCAGTGTATTCACCTTTCCTTTCCCCGATCTACCATGTCTAATGCTACTTGCTACTCAAGTTACTGAGACCGACATTCTTCCCTTTCTAAAAATAGAATGTAACTTATTGTACCTATGGAGGGATTTCTGTATCCCTAAAAGGAAGAAATCCAAGTGCACATCACACATGCGTTGCTAGCCTAGTAGTCGCTTCCCGCTAGGAGTTCTAAGTCCATCTTTGTGCGATTATCATGATTTATTAACTAAGAAACGAATAAAAAATAAATCATACAATATGACGTGCATTAAACTATACGAATAGGTATTTCGGCCCATATCTCTTTAGGGGTCACACCAAAAAGTCTGTAGGTCCAGGTTCACTCCTGGATCGGTCCTGGGATTGTTTCAGTCAGTTGCCGCTTATTTCGCTTGTGACAAGGAATTGCATCTGGCAAAAATGCAGAATTGCAGCTTGTTTCGGAGTCCATGTAAAACGGTAGATCCTTCTGCAACTGTCTGGTCAAGTGAGATCAGAGGTCGAAGGAACGCAAGAACTTACCACATCCAATAGCGCGTTGTATAGTGAAACACTGAGGTGGTCAGTCCAACCTACGGGTACAGGACCAGTTTTCCTTACATAAACAGAAAGCGCAATGTGCCGGACGTTAATACACATATTGAGTGATGAGATGTTGTGTTACATACTCTTCCGAATGCGACCACGTCGAAAAACCAAATAAATTCCTCCTGCGATGTCTTCCGTGAGTGGTAGTTGGGGAGAATGCTTTATTTCAGGGTTTCTAGAATTTAAAAGTGTCAATCGCAACTGGCTGAAGCCACCCGTCATCCACATTTGCACTACTTTGTGAAGTTTCAGCAAATTTACGATTTTAACGCAGTTGTTGTGAAACGTTCGTTTCGTCAATGTGTTCCCGGAGCGTCCATGGCGTTGCGCGAAGCCAGACTCGCGACCACGGCGTGAATGCACGCACTCTTGGCGGTGTGCCGCGCGGGAGGAATTTATGCGAGGTGCGGCTCCGCGCTTATAAATGGAAACGTTTATCGGTGGACCCGAGTTAGTTCTCTGCTCTGTTACACTTAACCGCTAGCTATACTTGATTACCATTCATTCTAAATAAGGGACCCCAACCTCGCTTTCAGCCGCGAGAGTGTTAAATTTCTGACAACTCCAATGTTAATAATTGAAAGCTCTGTAACTACGCTCAGGAAAGATAACGAAATCCGGCCAATGGACAGGAATATATTCGCCGCAAACAGTTCCAGAGACCGCGTCCATCTCGCAGCTGCCAAGTCTCTCCAAGAATCACCAGATCACAAATACAGTTTGAACACAGTAACGAAAGAGTCATACAAAACCTCTCTCTCAAATCAGCATGACAGAAATGACATTTATTGGTGTGAATTAACGCTATCCAAGTCCTTCAGTTTGATCCAACACCACCGCCATCTGGCTAATGGCTCTACGCTCTGTTCTGAGGTCTCTCGAATACCATTCTTATGGTGACAGGATCGTAAAGCTGCAGTAGCGCATTCTCCATTCTGTTAGTGAAGCTTCACTAACAGTGCCTTTTCTGGTACAGTCAACATTCCGCGATTGCCGGCGCAATGTCTCTCTCATTACAGTTCATTTTTATACATGATTCTCATTACGTGTTGCTATCCAGCGCTATTTGTTGGCCAGTCCTCGCACTCGTTTCAGAAAACACCATGTCATTTCAGGCATGTTTGTCAATTTTTACCTCTCTACTTACACAGTGAATTAGTACGTTTGCAAATGTTAACGGACTTTTGGGTCACCCTGTACAATGGAAAAGGCCACTTTCGCCACAGAGGACAGACGACACTCCAGACCAGGAGCACTGCCGACTGACTCCTCGATTTCGTGAGCGCTAAACCAATTCACGAAATTATTTGCCCTTTAGGCAGTACAACGAATCAGAATCAAGAGCAGAATACAGACTAATATATCAAAAATCCGCCTCAGTTGCGAAATGTTATCGGTCTTTACCCAGGTTTCGGCTAGAGTAATGTAGCCTTCTTCAGAAGCATAAAATAAACTAATAAATGCCAGAATAAGGCACGACCAAACATAAAAAGCTGAAGTACCGTGGTACCATGTCAAGCTACGTTACTTAGTTGAGGAGCAGCCTCGGCCCCACCTCGTGGAAAGTGGTCTGTTAGCCGCGGACGCTACGTTGGAACTGACAAATGGGGCCGGGGCTGTTCCTCAGCTAAGTAACGTAGCTTGACATGGTACCACGGTACTTTAGCTTTTTATGTTTTGTCGTGCCTTATTCTGGCATGTATTAGTTTATTTTATGCTTCTGAAGAAGGCTACAGTACTCTAGCCGAAACCTGGACAAAGACCAGTAACATTTCGCAACTGAGGCGGATTTTTGACATATTAATTTATCACAGTTGCTAACAGGACTGCAATATGTTAAAAATTCTCAGAATACAGACCTTTGCTGGCCATTTCCTGCGCCTTCTTATAGAGCTGTGAGGTGCCTCTTTCTGTCAGCTCCTTTAGAATTTACACTGCAAAGAGTGTTGGTGACACAGGCCGTGCTGGGGAAATATTCTCCCTTAAGATCCGCCTAGTCGTCTGCGACCACCACCCATGTAGGAGGATTAGGGAAAAGCCTCCATTCTAGGTGCTGCTGGACACTAGCTGAGCAAGTCAGTGGAAACATGGCTAGCGATGCAGTGTAGTGCTACAGTAGGTACGCTGGACGGTAGAAGGAAAGACTGTTGATGGACGATGCGGTCGCTGCTGTGTGGTGTGGGTTCTTTGTCTTATACAGATCTCACTTCCTGGACAGGCTGTGTGTGTGTGTGTGTGTGTGTGTGTGTGTCGCACGAACCGTGGACTGTGGCCGAGCACCAGCGCTGACAGTGTGAGTGGCTTTGCTTGTCGGCGCGCCCCGGTCGCGTGCCGGCCGCCGCCTGGCGTACGCACTGGCTGGTGACGGCGGCGCGCGCGCCCGTGCACTGTGCACTGACCTGCCCGCTGGTCCGCGGCCCTGCTCCGCTCTGCGTGCTCTCCCTGTCCGCTGCCGGAGAGGGGAGCCGCCGTCTACTGCCGCGTGTGGCGCGCTGCTGTTGCTGCTGCTGCTCCACTGGCCAGCCGCTTAATGTGTCCTCTCACTGCCTACTGTACTACGTCTGTCTTCTGTACTGCCATTATAGCCTTAAAGCCCCGTCCCCCGTATGTATGTGTTTCTTGCAGCATCATGCCGTTTTTCGCGTGTTATTTCTGACCCTCTCTTTCATAATTACAATAGAACATCAAAATTTAAAGAGACGAGGTACTGGCAGAAGTAAAGCTGTGAGGACAGGGTGTGAGTTGTGCTTGGGTAGCTCAGATGGTAGAGCACTTGCCCGCGAAAGGCGAAGGCCTCGAGTTCGAGTCTCGGTCCGTGAGACTGTTTTAATCTTCCAGGAAGTTACATGAAAATTTGAAATTTCCGAATTAAATTTCCAGAAAATTACACTACTGGCCATTAAAATTGCTACACCACGAAGATGACGTGCTACAGACGCGAAATTTAACCGACAGGAAGAAGGTGCTATGATATGGAAATGATTCGCTTTTTAGAGCATTCACAAAAGGTTGACGCCGGTGGCGATACCTACAACGTGCTGACGTGAGGAAAGTTTCCAACCGATTTCTCGTACACAAACAGCAGTTGACCGACGTTGCCTGGTGAAACGTTGTTGTGATGCCTCGTGTAAGGAGAATTGCGTACCAGCACGTTTCCGACTTTGATAAAGGTCGGACTGTAGCCTATCGCGATTGCGGTTTATCGTATCACGACAACGCTGCTCGCGTTGGTCATGATCTAATGACTGTTAGCAGAATATGGAATCGGTGGGTTCAGGAGGGTAATACGGAACGCCGTGTTGGATCCCAACGGCCTCGTATCACTAGCAGTCGAGATGACAGGCATCTTATACGCGTGGCTGTAACGGATCGTGCAGCCACGTCTCGATCCCTGAGTCAACAGATGGGGACGTTTGCAAGACAACAACCATCTGCACGAACAGTTCGACGACGACTGCAGCAGCATGGACTATCAGCTCGGAGACCACGGCTGCGGTTACCCTTGATGCTGCATCACAGACAGGAGCGCCTGCGATGGTGTACTCCACGACGAACCTGGGTGCACGAATGGCAAAACGTCATTTTTTCGGATGAATCCAAGTTCTGTTTACAGCATCATGATGGTCGCATCCATGTTTGGTTACATCGCGGTGAAGGCGCGCACATTGGAAGCGTGTATTCATCGCCATACTGGCGTATCACCCGGCGTGATGGTATGGGGTGCGACGGGTTACACGTCTCGGTCACCTCTTGTTCGCCTTGACGGCACTTTGGACAGTGGACGTTACATTTCAGATGTGTTACAACCCGTGGCTCTACCCTTCATTCGATCCCTGCGAAACCCCACATTTCAGCAGGATAATGCACGACCGCATGTTGCAGGTCCTGTACGGGCTTTTCTGGGTACAGAAAATGTTCGACTGCTGCCCTGACCAGCACATCCTCCAGATCTCTCACCAATTGAAAACGTCTGGTCAATGGTGGCCGAGCAACTGGCTCATCACAATACGCCAGTCACTACTCTTGATGATCTGTGGTATCGTGTTGAAGCTGCATGGTCAGCTGTACCTGTACACGCCGTCCAAGCTCTGTTTGACTCAATGCCCAGGCGTATCAAGGCCATTATTACGGCCAGAGTTGGTTGTTCTGGGTACTGATTTCTCAGGATCTATGCACCCAAACTGCGTGAAAATGTAATCACATGTCAGTTCTAGTATAATATATTTGTCCAATGAATACCCAGTTATCATCTGCATTTCTTCTTGGAGTAGCAATTTTAGTGGCCAGTAGTGTAGAACATGAAAATTTGAAGAGACGAGGTACTGGCTGAAGTAAAGCTGTGAGGACAGAGCGTGAGTTGTACTTGGGTAGCTCAGATGATAGAGAACTTGCCCGTGAGAGGCAAAAGGTCCTGAGTTCGAGTCTCGGTCCGAGATACTTTTTTAATCTTCCAGGAAGTTTCATGAAATTTGAAATTTTCGAATTAAATTTCAAGAAAATTAAATACAGTCCAAGAATAGTCATGACCACAAGAGAAAGGACGAAGTTACGTATAGGAGCATAACGGAGGCGATAATTTTAAATTCACAACACTTTTATCACAGCATTTTTACATCAAATAAATAGCTTTCACCCTGAGGCATTGTGAATTATAGAGGCTGATACAAACGGTCACAGTACGGCTCGTCTCCACATTCTGTGAGTAGGGGGACTACCTTCGTACGAAAGCATTTTGTTAATGCGGGTTGCCTACATCAGGGGCAGGTATGCACTCGGGGGGCAAACCTATTGTTCTCCTTTGATTGACAGATACTTAACCTATTGTTCTCCTTTGATTGAAACATACTTACTCTATTGTTCCATTAAGTGCTTTTCCATGTCACCCCCATTTCCTTTTGATTGACAGGCACTCCCCCAACCCCTCCCCACTCGATGATACAGGTACACTTTCAGGTTTGAGTTATTGGAATAGCCCCCCCCCCCCCCCCCCTCACACTCTTATCACTTTGATTGACTACTTAATTAAATTGATAAGAGTGAGAGGGAAAGGCCTATTCCAATAACTTGGACCTGAAAGTGTACCTGTCTCAGTGAGGGGGGGAGAGGGTGGGGGGGGGGACAATATATTAAGTGCCTGTCAATCAAAAGGAAATGGGGGTGACATGGAAAAAAATGGCTCTGAGCACTATTGGACTTAACGTCTGAGGTCATCAGTCCCCTAGAACTTAGAACTAATTAAACCTAACTAACCTAAGGACATAACATACATCCATGCCCGAGGCAGGATTTGAACCTGCGACCATAGCTGTCATCACCCCGGCCGGCGTGACATGGAAAACACTTAACAGAGCAGTAGGGTAAGTACCTACCAGTCAAAGGAGAACAATAGGTTTGCCCCCTGAGTGCATACCTGCCCTGATGTAAGCAACCCACACTAACAAAATGCGCTCGTACGAAGGATGTCCCTCTACTTATGTAAACAGAGGCACTTGCCGTGTCTTGAACACACTGATGACGTGTCGCTACAGGAAACTTCTAAAAGAGGAAATGAGCATACATATAACAACAAATGTAATTATTTCAAGAGCCCACAACCCATGCTGAGCTTGGGACTGTAACACACTGGCAATAACTACAACTGATAAAATATTTTCATAAATAAGAAAATTTTAAAAGCTAACTTTAAATAAAATACACACGCCGTCAGTTAATCGCCCCGCGGAATTACTCAGCACTTACTTTACTTGAAAAGACAACACACACTATACCGATAACCGTCCAATAGTAAAGAATTAGTGAACGGTCGCTGTGATCAGCTTTTGGGTCGACAATTGCATATTTAAGGTTAATACAGAAGAGTGTATTTTCGATCATTTCGGCCAGCTTCAGATAACTTAAATTGGAAATGACACAAATGCTTCAAAAGGAATTTTACACACTCATGAAACTAAAACACTTTTTCTGAAAAGCAACCAGCACATTGACATACCAAACTAACATAAGGCTAATAAAGTTCACAGCTGTTAGGAGCAGTGCAGAGCACACCAAACAATTAAAGCATGGGCAATGAACAAAGTTTTACAAGATTTGCAGGTGCTGACACACATCATGCCGGAGCAAAGCTAAGTTCTGTCCAGCCACATAGAATAAATTTCCATCAGCACACAGTACCTTCCCAAGGTTTTTAAAGAAATTGCACGGAAGAAGCTTCGTCAGACATTTCCTCTTCAGCAAGTATGTCGCTTTCATCGTTTTGAGTAATATTGGACTCCTCTACTGCTGTATCTTCAACGCGAAGACTGCCGGCCACGGTGGTCTAGCGGTTCAGGCGCTCAGTCCGGAACCACGCGACTACTACGGTCGCAGGTTCGAATCCTGCCTCGGGCTTGGATGTGTGTGATGTCCTTAGGTTAGTTAGGTTTAAGTAGTTCTAAGTTCTAGGGGACTGATGACCACAGATGTTAAGTCCCATAGCGCTCAGAGCCAATGCGAAGACTACCGGACGTATTTCCTCCTTTCAAATTCGGTTGCAGAAAAGCTAAATGCTCAGTCAAATAATAAGTTTTCTGTCTAGCAACAGACTTTTATGGTCGCAGCGAACGCACATATGCTGTTTTGATATTCTTCCATAGCTTTCGACAGTTCTTTCTGAAACAAAATTTTAAAAAGTAGACATCAGTAGGATATATTGAAAAAGTTGTTTAATAAAATGAAAACACAGTGAAACTAATGCAACTATTTACGATTTAAAACCCTCAATTTAGTTTATATATTTATGTGTTATAATTCTTGTTTTGTTTTTATTGTAGTGTCAAAGTTGTTGCAAACGAAGACACAAAATTTTTGTAGCTTTTTCAGGTATCTGGCTACTGGAAGCAGTTTTCAGGATCTTTCCTTGCATTTTTACAGAGGTAAATCAACTGTCAGTTACATTGTTCATTCGGCTTGTACTGCTATATGGTCTCACTTACAAGCGCTGTATATGCCACAACCAACGGAGGAAACTTGAAGTCAAATATCAAAACATTATTATGAGTTGCGGAATTTACCTAACTGTATTGGTTCTCCTGATGGCAAACATTTCCACATTTAGTGTTCCCCAAATACTGGGTCCACAGATCACAATTATAAAAGATTCTTTTCAATAATTCTAAAGGCTTTGTCTGAGGCAGATGGAATGTTCACTGCGAAAGAGGTTGGAGACTACGGACGGAATAGTGACGGTGCTGTGTTCCGCAAATCGACACTCGGAGAATTATTGCACAGTAATATGGTGAATAACCTTAATATTCGTACACTAAGAGATTTTTACTTTGCAGCATCACAACTGCATTCTGAATAAACCAAAAGTATAATATATCCATGTATTATATGAAGGTAGATGTCTAGTAAATAATAGTATGAATGATGTTTACACAACGTATACCACTTGTTAAACAATACGATTGAAATAAAGCACTCTTCGATGGTCACGTTTCTTTAATATCCGGACAGATGGCAGTGCCGCGCTTGTTTTCACCGCTCACACCGGGGTGAATACTTCGAATCAGAAGGCGAGTGAGTGTTTACAAGCGCGGTCGACTGTCCAGACGATACGGTGCCACGCAAAGCTAATACTAGTTTTGAGATATGACAGCTTGTGATTTTTCACAACGCGAAAGGTAAATTATATAGACAAAATGCTGCCATGCTCAACAGAAGTAAGAGTACTGTGGCAGATACCGTCAGACGATTCAAAAATGAGGACCGATCGACTCTGTACCACAAAAGGTCCAGCCACTGAAGCTGGATGCACGTGACAAGAGGCAGCTAATATAAAGAAGGATCCTACACTCGGTGCACCCAGTTTAGCACGTGTGCTGCTGAACGAGACTGTCAAGAAGGTACAACCTCAAACGATTCACAGAGCATTGAATGAAAGTGTCTACAATGGAAGAGTGGCCAGGAAGAAATCGTATGTGAATGAACAGAATCGAAAGAAGAGATTGTATTTTGCCAGGGAGTTTATTACGAGGGATGAAATATGGTGGAACGACGTCATTTTTGACGACGAAAGTAAATTTAACGTTTTTGGGTCGGATGGACGAAGCATGGTGTGGCGGAAGAAGAACGAAGAACTTACAGTCACAAAATGTTAAACTGACTGTAAAGCATGGAGGTGGCAGCGTTCTTGTCTGGGGCTGTATATCGATATTTGGACCGGGTGAATTGGTGTTCATCGACAGTATTACGGACAAATGTGCCTATTTGAACATACTAAAGAACAATTTACGGAAAAGTGCTAACACCATGGGGATGTCAAACACTTTCAAGTTTTACCAGGACAATGACCCGAAACATAAGGCTCGCATTGTGCAGGAATATTTGTTGTACAATTGCCTCAAAGTCTTACAACCACCACCTCAATCACCAGATCTCAACCCCATATGAGAATGTGTGGGGAGAACTGGAGCGACGTTTTAGAAAAACACCAGTGTCGTCCAAGGAAACTCTAAAGCGTAGATTAAAAGAAAAATGGAACAGTCTACTTGCGGACTATTTAAAAGAGATCATTTGCAATATGCCGCAGCGTTTGAAAGAACTGATAAAACAGAATGGCTACCCGTCAAGACACTGAAACATTAATGTTCCACAAAATCTTGTCTTGAAATGATTAGTTCTGCAAAGCGTCTGAATATTATAGTAACGTGAATAAAGGAACTAGTTGTACTTAAATAGTATTATAAAAGAACTTATGTACGTTATCTTAATAAAGTTTATGCTATTAGTTACAAGAAACATCGCGGAATATAATACTTGGTAATGTGCTTTGTTTGTTTTGTTACGAATAAAGTTACGATGCTACAAGGTTAACATATCATAGTGTCCGAATATTAAAGTGATTCGCTTTAAATTGAGAATATCCGAATAAACTCGCTTGCCAGGCGAAGCAAATGACAGTCCTTTTCCGTTCTACTTTGTGGCAGATGAAGCATTCCCTCTCCAGCATAATATAGTGCGGCCCTTTCCAAAAAGAGTTTTAAATGATGCCAGAAGAATATTCAGCTTTCGACTATCAAGAGGCAGAAAAAGTGTGGAATGCAGCTTTGGAATGATAATCTCAAAATTTCGTCTATTTTAACGACCAGTTTATACCAACAGAAGTAACGCTGTGCAGACTGTTAAAGGCAGCATGCGTACTTCATAATTATGTACGCAGACGAGAAGGCCAACCGTATGTTCCACAACAATTTAATAAGTGTTCTGTGATACCAGATACCAGTGCGTCCAGTCAAAGCAACAATTTGAACGAAGCAAACCGCTTACGATATAAACTAGGTGAATACTTTCGGAACCAACTGGTGCAATCCCTATACAATGGAGATGTGTAGGGTTACAAGATCCAGCCAGCCATTTAGTACAACAAATTCTTTATATACCTGTAAACAGTTCAAATTAGAATAAAAAATACGAAAATTTAAAATTAAAGTTGGCCGTAGTTCATTATAGAGCGCCATTTGTTAGTTTAAAATTATGTTAAGTTCTTAAATTTATCACGGTAATGAAAATTTAATCTCAAGCAAAATTTTTGTAAATGACATTTCTGTCAAATTGAATTACAATTAATCAATATAATTAAATTACTTACTTCGTGTGAGGGTTTCAAAATATTTACAGTATGAGTTAATAACATTACAATTTAATTACTCACTTGTCTTTTACGTAATAAATAAATAAATAAATAATGCACTTACCTGTGTCTTTTATTTCTGATGAAATTTCCCTCCATGCGGCACTCGTCACATTTGTCTTACTGTATGCGGCAATGGAATAATTCCAGATGCACTGATAATGAGCTTTCACTGAAGTAATGAAATGAAGTAAACAATTGTCTTCTCTTATTCCCGTCATTTTAACAGCTCGAAATATCGTGCGGTACTAATCGTTGCAGAGACAGACAGGCGGCACTAGGGGAGATGTGCCACTTACGATATGTTGCCCAGTCGCGCCGCTGTGAACCTTTTGTATCATACCCCTTAAGGTTTCAAGTATCCGTGCGTGTCGTGTATCGTATGTCGCTTACAATATATCGCTTATCTTGTATCGCCTTAGTATGAACGGCGCCTAACAGACTTTAACTGTTGGTCTCTGTAATAACGTCATCAGACGTGATAACGTGATCAGACGCGCGTATAGCTGCCGCCAGAAGACAACGTTAGACGTAACGTTGAGAATAAAATGCCATGAGGCCCGCGTAGGGAGTTTATCCGCAGACCTTTCACATATTTCCAACTAACGGAAGCTATTAAGGGAATATGGCTCCACAGATAAATTGCATGAAATCACGGAATATTATATCTTCGTTTTATACTTCGATACATTTTGCGTATTTGCAGATCTAAGAACCCGTGGTCTAGGGGTAGCCTCTATTTTACCTCCGGAATATTTTACCAAGAGGACGCCATCATCATTTAACCACACAGTAAAGCTGCATGCCCTCCGGGAAAAATTACTGCTGTAGTGTTTCCTTGCTTTCAACCGTTCATACTACCAGCACAGCAAGTCCGTTTTGGTTGATGTTACAAGGCCAGATCAGTCAATCATCCAGGCTGCTGCCCCTCTTCAGGGACCACACGTTTGTCTGGCCTGTCAACAGATACCCCTCCGTTGTGATTGCACCTGCGGTACGGCTATCTGTATCGCTGAGGTACGCTAGCCTTCCCACCAACGGCAAGGTCCATGGTTCATGGGGTGGCACTTTTAATTACAGACTGATTTTTCTACTAGCTGTTTACAGATATTCACAGGGCAAATTAGTGGTGGTGGAAAACGATAAATAAAGAATGTAAATCTGACAATGGGTATCTTGCCAGTATATACAATGTGGACAATCAGTTATCTGCATTACTACTACTGGGTCAGTGTAGAAAGTGCAAATGTTTACTCCTCGAGAATTAACTACTCTGAAATTGTTTTTTTCCGATTGTTATGTTTTAGCTTTCCTAAAGGTCAGTGCAGAAACACATTTTCACGATTTCCCTGGTAAAAAGGAGCTTCCCGCGCCCGGGTTCCCGGGTTCGATTCCCGCCGGGGTCAGGGATTTTCTCTGCCTCGCGATGACTGGGTGTTGTGTGATGTCCTTAGGTTGGTTAGTTTTAAGTAGTTCTAAGTTCTAGGGGACTGATGACCATAGATGTTAAGTCCCATAGTGCTCAGAGCCATTTTTGGTAAAAAGGAATGTTATCTACACAACGACTCATACGTGGCGATGAAAAAAATATTCAAAGCTTAGAGACTATTAACTGCAACGATATATATCTCAGCAGTAAAAACTGAAGTGGCTTCAGACATATAAACTAGAACAAAAGAATATTTGTTTGACTGAGTCCCATCAGTTCCATAACGTCAAGGGGAGAGAGGGGAGGAGGGGGCGGAGGCGAATCATCAGATGGCCGCCATTTTTTCCGACATTTTTTTCCAAACTGCGCGCGGGACGTACAACTAGGTAGCATCACAGCGTGAAAATAAAATTTTACAGGTTATTGGTCCCTGTCCTCTTCAAAGTACACTCCCCTACTCCCACGTTTTTCTGAGCGGTGATTCCATTTTGCGAAGCAATCCTGGGTAACTTCATTTGAGGTGGCCTTTATGGTCTGTGACGAATTTTAATTGATGTCATCAACATTCTGAAAACGGCGTCCTTTCAGCACTGTTTATAATTTCGGAGCCAGGCTAGGTCTGGCAAGTAAGGAGGCAGCGGGAAGACAAACGAGTGATTTTTGGCATAAAAGACAAGCTGCGTGTGTGGACGAATCGTCGTGGTGCAAGAAGCTTGAGTTGTCTCGCCACCACTCAGGTCTCTTCTTGCGGATTTTTTTACGTAACTGTTAGCTGTTGCACACAACTCATTGTTCCACCTTGCGGCAAGTATTCAAAATGCAAGGTTCTATTAAAACCGAAAAAACAGTGAGCGTCACTTTGATATTGGATCGAGATGGACGTGCTTACTTGGGCGTAAGGATCATTTACCAGTCGATTCTGATGACTGAGCTTTTGTCTCAGTATCATTAGCTTTCGTCTCCCATTGTGATCCTTTGCATGAATGTTCCGTTGTCAGTAGCTTCTACATGGTGCTCCCTACAAACGTCCACTCGATTTTCGTTTTGTTGTCCTGTCATCAAACGAGGAACAAGTTTTCTGCAACTCGACGCATGTTCCATTTTTCCGTCAAAATTTCATGGTAACCTCTTCTGCAATTTCTGTGACAGTCAGCCTTCGATTTGCACGCATAGGATTGTTGATTTTCTATACAGGTGAGTCATCTGTTTAAGTGGAAGGCCTTCCTTGTCGAGGACTATCTTCAGTTGACTGACGACACTTTTAAATCGTGAGAGCCACTTGTAACATTGCGTGCGACCCAAAGCATCATCTGCATAAGCTTGTTTCAAAAGCTGAACAATTTCTGTAAAAGTTTTCCCCAGTATCAAACAAAATTTTACCATTCATGATTGCTCCCGAAAATCGCACATTTTAAAAATTGCCACTAACACTTAAACACGTTGCCCTAAGATAACAGTAACACGAAAACTGAACAAGATACCAGCGTTCGAAGGACATGGGGTTACAAAGGAAGTAATGCACAAGGCAGTGCTGTCATTGGCACATCAGTGAAAAATCTCCGTTGGCGTGAAATGCAAAATTTTCTGTGCAAACTTGGTATATACAGGGTGTCCATAATTAAAGTTCCAGTTTCAAAACGCTGTAGAAGGAGAACCACTGCTCAGAATGACGTCAAATTTGAACTGCATGTTATTGTTGCAGGGGAAACGTCATTTAATAAAAAAGATTTAACGAATATTTTACCAATAGATGGCGCTGTAAGCGCCCTAAGGTAAATGGGGTCGGCTACAAATGATCCGAGTATAGTACATTACACCATCTGAAGTATTCAATTTTAATGACTGGATAAGTTCAGCAGTCAACAGTTCTGGCACTGTCCACTTCCATGCGAGCAAGAAATTCCAGAGCGATCGTTTGTCTTGCAGGCAGGTCAGCAGGAAGAAACTCCTGAAAATGGGTAATTTTGGATAGATAGCAATGCAGGTGTTTTTAAGGACTTTATGCACCGTTATCATGTATTTTTGAACGTTCGGGCAATTCCCCGTGCACTACATGTCCGCATACCAACACTCGACCCCTCCTGCAATTCTGTGACCACATATCGTCGGATCAGTTGCTTCCATCCCTCTGCCACATTGCACTACGAAATAACCTGTCTTTTCGAGTTTTGGCATCATTTTCTCAAGACCCTTTGCAGACATCGGTAATGCTTGTTGGGCGTGTCGGACGCGGCGCGTCTGTTGGTGTGCGTATGCTGACGCTTACAGCGCCATCTATTGGTCAAATTTTCGTTAAATTTTTTCACAATTTTAAACATGGCTGATAGCAATAACTGTAAATAAATTTTCTATATATAAAATATACAGCCAACTGGTTGCGTAAGTTTAATGTAAAAATCTCAACTAGTTTTCAGTACCAGAAGGAAGTCACCGATAATATAATAAATATAATATAAAAATAAACGTCTAAAATACTTAATAACTGACAACACTAAAAACAAGAACATGGAATAATACTTGTACTTACATAAATTACATCACGTTTAAATTGTAAACATACACGATCGGCGGAGGAACTTGAGTCAAACATTATAAAAGACATCACGATTGCAATTTCGCCCTTAGGCCATTATCAAGTGAAATAAAGAAAGTGTTACAGTCACTGGCGTAAATTTGATGTCTTTTATAGATTTCTACATGACTGTGAATCCCAAGTATAAAAAGTTAAATTAAGTCAAACAGTAGAAAATGTGGAATAAACTCCCCTATGAAAAGAGTAAAAATTGTTACACAGGTATGGCTTGTTAAAAGAGCAGAGATTGTAGTGAACGTGTGGCCCGCTAGTTACGATGCCACCAGGTAAACGTGGCGTAGAGCGCGCCACTGACCGGGCGCTAGTTGCGTGTGCGTGATAAACGCTCAGTTGCCTGAAAGACACAATTGTTGCGGTAATACTTCAGTATGATACACATTCAGATGTTTCAAACAAAGTAAATCGTATGTGGTATGAAAAACCAGGATGCATAAAAGATACAAAAGGAATGACATAATGTTTATAAAAATGTCCACAACAATAGGTGGCAAAAATGAATAACATGGTTAATTACAAATACGTGCTGAGAATAATGAACGTATTGTAGGAGGATTCTATTTAGCAAGATATTATAACAAGCAATTATAATTGCCAGCAACGGCTTAAAACGGTTACAGAAATTTTTGTTTCGTAACTTTAGGTGTTCGTTTAAGATGAAACATTCGTTTCAAAATGTTCAAATGTGTGTGAAATCTTATGGGACTTAACTCCTAAGGTCATCATTCCCTAAGCTTACACTCAACTGAACCTAAATTATCCTAAGAACAAACACACACACACACACACACACACACACACACACACACACACACACACACACCCATGCCCGAGGGAGGACTCGAACCTCCGCCGGGATCAGCCGCACAGTCCATGACTGCAGCGCCTTGGACCGATCGGCTAATCGCGCGCGGCACAACGGTTTCTGATCGTATGTCTAAAGGTCTCAAGCTCTTCAAACATACCGAGTTTCCACTCTTTCATCTCCTTATGTAGAATCGTCATGTCGTCTGTTCCTTTTGGATTGTGTCCCGATAAGCCGGCCGGTGTGGCCGAGCGGTTCTAGGCGCTTCAGTCTGTTACCGCGCTACCGCTACGGTCGCAGGTTCGAATCCTGCCTCGGACATGGCTGTTTGTGATGTCCTTAGGTTAGTTAGGTTTAAGTAGTTCTAAGTTCTAGGGGACTGATGACCTCAGATCTTAAGTCCCATAGTGCTCAGAGCCATTTGAATCCTTTTTTTTTTTTTTTGTGTCCCGATATTAATAAATGCTCTAGGAACGAATTATTTTTCTTTTTTATGCGACTTTTTTCCCTGCGCCATTAACATGCTATTCAAATTTGACGTCGTTCTGAAAAGTGATTCTCTTTCTACAGCGTTTTGAAACTGGAGCTTTTATTACTGACATCTTGTACATCTGTATGCTATTTAGTACTCAAAATGCTCGAAAAATTCGGGTCGGTTTCAGATGCCTGAAAACTCTTGACCGCCGCTTCGCACCAGAGCAGCATCCAGGCACAACTGTGCGAAAGACGAGCGAACTCTGTGGCTCTTTGTTTGGGCGCTTCCCCTTGTCATCGGAGCGCAGCCGCGCCGCGCCGCGCTGCTATCCTATCCTTGGGCCCCGCTGCGCGCCACCCATCACTGCCACGGTGACGAATTCGGGCGCGCCGCCATTCTAATGCGTGCCGCCCGCCGCCCGCTGCGTGCTGCGTTGCGTTGCGGCACGCCGATTTCCTGGGCGTCCCTCTGCCCATCTCCATCACTCCTGTTCACTCCTGTACTCTCCTGCCGCGCAGCCTGCAGGCCGCGACGGCTGCCTGCCCCGACACGGCAGATAACCGAGGGCCATGCAGAGTTTCTCGGCATCGCAGTGTGATTGCGCTGCGCTTTTACTTGAAAACTGCGCTCGGTTACAAACGTATTCCCCTTATAGGTGAATGCAGGTTGTCCAAAGTATTCCATTTTCAACTACAACTGTGGAAGGTCTGCAAAATACCGATCTATGACTGCCACAAAGGTTGGACGCAAAACATTTTTCAGTGAACACATGGTGTGTCGTGGGGCGTTCACTCTCTTTTTAAAATAACTGAAAAGCCACGATCGCTTCAATATCGTTTACTAGATGACCGGTTTCAGCACTCTGAAGGTGCCATCATCGGATCTGTGAAGGTATAACGTAACAGGTTTGAGGGAGGGCTTACATGAGTTAACTATATACATTATAAATGGTTTTATAAATGTTAATCCACGTTTCAGGTATGTGGTTCTGTAATAATTGTAATGTATATAGTTAACTTATGTAAGCCCGCCGGCCGGAGTGACCGAGCGGCTCTAGGCGCTACAGTCCGGAACCGCGCGACCGCAACGGCCGCAGGTTCGAATCCTGCCTCGGACATGGCTGTTTGTGATGTCCTTAGGTTAGTTAGGTTTAAGTAGTTCTAAGTTCTAGGGGACTGATGACCTCAGATGTTAAGTCCCATAGTGCTCATAGCCATTTGAACCATTTTGAACCATGTAAGCCCTCCCTCAAACCTGTTATGTTGTACCTTCGCAGATCCAATGATGGCACCTTCAGACTGCTGAAACCGGTCATCTAGTTAGTTAACGATATTGAAGCGATCGTGGCTTTTCAATTATTTTAAAAATATTTTTCAGTCACAAATCTGCCTTCAGATGACTAAATACTGGAAGAAACAGGGTATCAGATCTAGTAAATGGGCGTATGGTACTTCTACTTGTATTTTAAGTCGTCCAACTTTTCTTTTGCAAACCACAATCGCGGGTAAGTGCATTGTCCAGATGACAGATAATCTCCTCGTTTACCACTCCAGAGCCTTTAACTGGCACTTTTTCATCAAGATAAACCTGTAAGCAGTAGAGAATGTCTGCTGTTTGTAGAGTAAATTAATTGATCATTGCCGAAGTAGAGATGATATAAAATCCAGACTCGCAGTAGCAACAGAACCATTTCTTAAAAAGAGAAATTTCCTAACATGGAATATCGACTCAAGTACGTTCAAAAAAATTGTTCTGAGCACTATGCGACTTAACTTCTGAGGTCATCAGTCGCCTAGAACTTAGAACTAATTAAACCTAACTAACCTATGGACATCACACACATCCATGCCCGAGGCAGGATTCGAACCTGCGACCGTAGCGGTCACGCGGTTCCAGACTGAAGCGTCTAAACCGCACGGCCACACCGGCCGGCTTCAAGTACGTTTTAAAGGTATTTGTCGAGAGTGTAGCGTTGTAAGTAAATGAAACGCGGGCGATGAGCAGACACGAAAAGAATAGGTTTTGAAATGTGACGCTGCAGAACAGTGTTGTCTGTTATAGATACAACTACTGACCACGTATTGACTCGAATCTTGGTGAAAAGAGATTTGTGGCACAACTTGACTAAAAGGAGAGATCGATGCATAAGACACATCCAGATACATCAGTTTCGTTATGGAGAAAAATCTGGGGGATAAAAATTATAGACTTCCATGGATACCAGGGCTTCATTACAATAAACAGGTGGAAACAGGTGCTGGATGGAGTAGAACGCAGAAATTGACTTGCGTGGAGAGCTACCTGAAGTCCAGAAGAATAAGAATCATGAAGACTTGATGATATTTGTCAGCTATTGTTTCACTCTTTCACGTTTTGTAATGTAATACCCTTTCCAGATGATGATTTCGACTTCTTCTGCTTCCACCCTATGCACGATTGTCATATCCCTAGCGTGTAGCATAGTCACAGTGTCGGCAGTAGAGGTCTGCAAACAGGGCGTTTTCCTCGCACACTCTCGCTCGAGCCACCGCGCCCGGGCTTGTCTTGCCCGAGTACGAATGCTTGAAGTGGGCAGGCCGTGGTCGAACGAGGCGCCATGTCGACCGCAGACGCTGTTGAGACCGTTTTAGTAGCTGCTATATGTGTGTCCAAGCTGATGTCGCCTCTGACATACTCCCACCAGCTAATGGAACCACACTCACTTCAATTTAGTTAGCCGTACACATACACTACGTGATCAAAAGTATACGGACACCTGGCTGAAAATGAGGTACAAATTCGTGCCGCCCTCGATCGGTAATGCTGGAATTCAATATTAGCATTAATGACAGCCTCCACTCTCGCAGGCTTACGTTCAGTCAGGTGCTGGAAGTTTTCTTGGGGAATGGCAGCCCTTTCTTCACGGAGTGCTGCGCTGAGGACACCAATCGATGTCAGTCGGTGAGGCCTGGCACAAAGTCGGCGTCCCAAAACATCCCAGAGGTGTTCTATAGGATTCAGGGCACGACTCTGTGCAGGCCAGTCCGTTACAGGGGTGTTATTGTCGTGTAACCACTCCGCCACAGGCCGAGCATTATGAATAGGTGCTCGATCGTGTTGAAAGATGCAATCGCCATCCCCGAATTGCTCTTCAATAGTGGGAAGCAAGAAGGTGCTTAAAACATCAATGTAGGCCTGTGCTGTGATAGTGCCACGCAAATCAACAAGGGCTGCAAGCCCCCTCCTTGGAAACCACGACACATCATAACACCACCGCCTCCGAATTTTACTGTTGTCACTACACACGCTGACAGATGACGTTCACCGGGCATTCGCCCTACTCACACCCTGCCATCGGATCGCCGCATTGTGTACCATGATTCGTCTTTCCATACAACGTTTTTGCACTGTTCAGTCGTCCAATGTTTACACCAAGCGAGGCGTCCTTTGGCATTACCGTCATGATGTGTGGCTTATGAGCAGTCGCTCGGCCATGAAATCCAATTTTGCTCACCTCCCTCCTAAGACGCAGTTTGGAATTCCTGTGTAAAGGTTTGGATATATGTCTGCCTATTACACATTACGACCCTCTTCTACTGTCGGCGGTCTCTGTCAGTCAGCCGGCCGGAGTGGCCGTGTGGTTCTAGGCGCTACAGTTTGGAACCGCGCGACCGCTACGGCCGCAGGTTCGAATCCTGCCTCGGGTATGGATGTGTGTGATGTCCTTAGGTTGGTTAGGTTTAATTAGTTCTGAGTTTTAGGCGACTGGTGACCTCAGAAGTTAAGTCGCATAGTGCTCAGAGCCATTTCGAATCAGTCAACAGACGAGGTCGGCCTGTACGCTTTTGTGCTATACGTGTCCCTTCACTTTCCACTTCACTATCACATCGGGAACAGTGGACCTAGGTACGTTTAGGAGTGTGGAAATCTCGCGTACAGATGGATGACACAAGTGACACCCAATGACCTGACCACGTTCGTGAGTTCCAGTGAGCGCCCCAGTCTGCTGTCTCACGATGTCTAATGACTACTTTGGTCGCTGATATGGCAGCACAATGCACCTAATATGAAAATCGTATGTTTTGGGGGTGTCTGGATACTTTTGATCACCTTGCTTGTAGTGTCTAATCGTAATATCGTTGTGACAGATAAGAGAAAATAGTTCGCTTTATGCACCAATGAAAATCTGGAAACAGTTTGGAGTTTCACAGGAACTCTGTCAAATGACGGATTAAAAAATCACATTGTTGTTTTTTACTACGCCATATGCTATCCTGATTCAAATGTACGTTTGTGAAATTCACCGGCCGGCCGAGGTGGCCGGGTGGTTCTAGGCGCTACAGTCTGGAACCACGGGACCGCTACGGTCGCAGGTTCGAATCCTCCCTCGGGCATGGATGTGTGTGATGTCCTTAGGTTAGTTAGGTTTAATTAGTTCTAAGTTCTAGGCGACTGGCGACCTCAGAAGTTAAGTCCCATAGTGCTCAGAGCCATTTGAATCTTTTTTTTTTTTAAATTAACCACTTGAGAAATCAGATATGTAGTAGGAGCAAAATTATCTCCAACGCATTCCCTGCTACCATAATTACAACGAATGTTTCGCTCCTGATCAAGACTGCTTCGTCCGTCCGAGATAAGGTTCCATTCAGCACTGAAATTTCTTTCGATAGCTGCGTTTGAAGCTAGAACACAAAACATTCTTCTCGCTAAATTAAACAGCATGGCGAAGAGACTACGGTTCACAGTGTCACCTCTCAAGCCGATGCCGTCGCCGCCACTATCCATTCGGTTTAAATGAAAGACAGTGTCAAACGTAGAGTGAGAACGACGTAGCTCACTGTGTAGTAACTCCGAAAATAGAGATTTCATTTTTGTCTACTGAGTGCGGTTGACATTCGCTCAGCGGTCCCAAATAAATATTTACATATATCGCAAAACATATTACATATTACTGCCACGATATAAGTTTGTTCTACCTCATCAGGAGTTGACATTTCATCATCTAATTGATTGGCAATATTTAACGTCGCATTTCTTCTAGACACAGAATTTTCAGTAATCGGTTGGGCTATCACAGGTATATTACTATTCTGTGAAACGTCCGAATTTCGACTTTTTCCTGTATGAGACGCTGACAGCGCTCTTTCAGCGTTCGTAATATCTGCAGTTAATAGACGATAGGTTGGTTGCTTGATTTGGGGAGGGAACCAGACAGCGAGGTCATCTGTCCCATGACGATAATATGTCAGCTATACTATACAGCGAAATTAGCGGTGACACTGAAACTGGCGTATTGCAATTAAGTGTAATTTTTATTTGGTGAACACGTACCATGTATTAAATGAGAAACCTGGGTCTACAGTAATCTAAACGTATCTCTGTAATTTCCGGCTCTGTATCACAAAGATTTGTCAGGTTGTGCGCCCATAACAAAACAAACTGAATTGTTGAATATTTCTCTCCTTCCGGCATTCCTATTGCGTCTCTGAATGGCTCTAAAAACGTCATGAGTTCTTTTGCAGTGTTGCTGTCGTAACCGGTAAACTTTCAGAGACGCTTCTCTCCAGAAGCATGGCAATTGTTTTATCGTACTGCCTGACTGCAGGCTGTATCCGCTTCTTCCTTGAAGCTTGTCTGTATCGAATTCACACTGCCAGTTTTCTTCATGAAACGGACAGTCTCTTTAGCAGCATAAGTTGTGGAATAAACCACTGCAACCTCATTTATTAAATAACCGTCATCGAAAATGTGGTTCTGGACTGTGTCTGAAAAATGTGTAATGCATACATAATTCATATATTACCGCCTCAGTCAGTGCAAATAAAATCGTATTAAAAGGCTGGGAATTTACTCTTGACAATTTGAATAATGTTTCCTCTTTATTGTTCTCAATAAATTCCCCAGATTGTTTTTCTTCTCACAGAAGAGAGTTGTTACCACTATGCTTCGCAGTCCTAATATTGACAAGTGAGCAGTTATAGATTTTCCTATATGTATCGGTCGTATAACAGTGGTAGATTCATATGCATTCATGCTTACGGCCTGGATGGTGCTGGGAATCATACTGTCTCATACATCATCGGCTTGTTTTTCACTGTTTCGTGATACTGTCGCAAGATGAGGCAAAATGTTGGAGATATCGACATGTACCAGTTCTGAACCAACGTTTAAAAGCTTCTGACATAAAGTGCGAAATCCTGCACTTAGAGAAATAAAAATGGACAGAGATCTCTGGATCACATTTCTATGCACCTTTTTAATTACCATAGCTTTCAATGGAACTGGTAATGCTTCAGAACTTAGACTTTATCGTCTTCTGCAGGCGTGAGCAGATGTATAATGGATGTATGCAACAGTATACTTAGTGGACTCCATATCAGCCAGTAACGAAAATCTCTCTCAGACTTTGTTACGACCATCGTCTTTCTCACTCAGGATGTTGCCTTTCGAAATAAGTTTCGCTTTAGCACTGTCCTTCATCTCAGGTTCTCGCACCGGGATCCTAGAGCGGTCGACTGAGCGGCGATCGGGTAACTGTAAGTAGGCTGCAGGGCAATTCGAGCGTGAGGCGCTCAAACGAATTTCAAGGAAGTCGAGTGCAACTGCTCCCCCAGTCCAAAGCGGCCACACCGACATCTGATGGTCTTACGCGGAGCTACATACAGCGAGCAATTCAAGCGAGCATAAACGTCAGATGCAGACCTCTACTGAGTAATATCTTACTTATATCCCTTTCCCTCTGAAATTCTCATCGCATTAGATCCTTAACATATAGTCACGGTGTCCTCTAAACTGCTCCCAGTGAATTTGCGACCCAGAAAAACGTCGAGGGGAAGGTCCACTAATCTCCCCGTCCAATCTCTGCAATTTGCCCGTCAGGTATATGAGCCGTCGGCTCTAGGTGCGTCAACACAGACCATATTTTGCGGCAATGTGCGGCCGACGTAGTCTTGCTGGCAACGCTACTACAAAGTGATGTAGAAAATGGCAGTATTGCTGCATGGCTGGGCAATATTGCTGATGAAAACAGGCTGCTGCAAGTAGTTGCCGGTGCATTGCTGAAGTGTTGCCTAGTGTATTTTCTACCTTCTCTGTGCAGTCCCCCCCACCCCGATCTCTCTCTCTCTCTCTCTCTCTCTCTCTCTCTCTCTCTCTCTCTCTCTCTCTCTCACACACACACACTCACACACACACACACACACACTTACACACACACACACACACACACACACACACACTTTCTCTCTCTCTCTCTCTCTCTCTCTCTCTCTCTCTCTCTCTCTCTTACCGAGCGAGGTGGCGCAGTGGTTAGCACACTGGACTCGCATTCGGGAGGACGACGGTTCAATCCCGTCTCCGGCCATCCTGATTTAGGTTTTCCGTGATTTCCGTAAATCGTTTCAGGCAAATGCCGGGATGGTTCCTTTGAAAGGGCACGGCCGATTTCCTACCCAATCCTTCCCTAACCCGAGCTTGCGCTCCGTCTCTAATGACCTCGTTGTCGACGGGACGTTAAACACTAACCACCACCACCACCTCTCTCTCTCTCTCTCTCTCTCTCTCTCTCTCTCTCTCTGCCTAGCTTCCTGCTTTTTCTCACACCTATATCACTGCAGCGCCAAGTAATGTGAAACAATTTTATTTCGCTTAATTTCGAAAACTGGTCGTGCTTACGTAGAGGCACACGATGTGTTTGTTGTTAACTAGAATTCAGAAATGAGCAAGCCAGACAACCACGAAGTTCGTGACTTAATACGCACGACCAGTCGTTCTCGCTGCTACCGTCTTAGTAATCTGCAGTAGTGAGTCAGACTTTTATTCTACGTAGGCTTTTAAGACGAACCTCCTCCTATCGCCACATCTAAGTCATTTCATTGTTCAGCGAGATCTTCGAATCCAACCTCTCCTGACATATCCATCAACACCTGAACCAAAACCATCTTCTTCCGCCCCAGTTTTCCTCTGATGACCACCTCCTGCTTCTCACCCACCTCCTATCCCAACATGTGCCGTAAATCTGCTATTTTTATGTCCCTCGACGTAGAGAAGGCCTATGACTTTGTATGGCATTCGGTCTCCTTATCAAACTCCAGACATATGTATTCCAACTAACTATGCCGGCTAATCGTCTATTCTTTTGTCACGATTAACAATACCAGTTCCTGTATCTACCACCCACTGTAGGAGTGCCCCAAGGCTCCGTCCTCTCCCCTCTATTTTATCTCCTCTACGATGCTGGTACACAAAAATCACCCTCACCACATCCTTTAGTATGCTGATGACACTGTTTTCCTCACTCTCTACCCTACACTCCAGAAATCCCAACGATCCCTCCAGATCCACTTCAAGCAGTTGGTGTAACCTCAAGATCAACTGCTCCAAAACTCAGGCAGTTATTATCGGAGGAACCATCTGCAGCTAAGCAACATCCGCCTCCATGACTGCTACCTAACCATTTACGACTGCCTTGTCTAATTAACCAACAAATATCTTGTACTAACCCTCATCTGGCAGCTCACCTACTAACCATCCAACAGGAAGACCGCAAGGGACTAAAATTACTATTTAACTACTAACTGGCCGAACTTGAGGGTTACACCTCTCCACTATTCACCACGCCACAACCCTGATCCGACCCATTCTCTGCTATGCAAATGTTGCAAGGATCTCCACTCCATCAAAGTCCTATAAGTCACTCCAAATCCTCGAATGCCATGCACACCGGCTCGCTTTCCACATCGGTGTACCTTCCCCCACAAGGATCCTCTCCTGTCTTATCAAATTCCCACCCCTCATCACCCACATCGAAAACCTCCGCATCTCCTATATTATCCGGAAGCTAGATTCCACTAACCCCTTGTCTCTCCACTGATCAACACTGCCATGCCTACGGAATCACGTCCCTCTATCCCTACACCTACAAACACTCCGTATCTTTTCTAAACGCAACTTCAGCCAACTTTACTCTTTCTCATCTGTCCCACATCAGGGCTCCTCTCTCCACGTTCTGCTACCTATCATCTCCATAGTTTCTCTACCTTACAGACTACTGTGTCTTTGCCCACACTCCTCAACCTTATAGAACGTATTCTGTCCTCCAATGCTTCTCACCCATTGCAGGTCCTTCAGATTTTGAATACAAGTGTGGTGCTGCAGTGCTTTTTCATAGAAGAATATCACCACATTGCAAGTCTGTTGTTTAAATTGTATATATTTTTCGTACTTTTTGCTGACCGTCAATTATTAGTTTAATTTAAAACGAAAACAGTCCTGATATTCTTTCTTATCTTCGTTATATTTTTAAGAATGCCCACGGCTGGAGAACGCGTTATTGTACCGCTAACAGCCCCGGGGCAAGGGGAATGAAATAAAGAAAAAGATTCAAGACGACTAAACTTCTTTAAAACGCCATCAGATTTTCCGTTTTTTTGCATTGCCATTTTTCGCAGCAATACTTATTCTTTTTTCCGTGTTAAGCTTATTGCAATTACGGAGTATTTTACACCAGGCGCGTTTTGCTTTTATTCGCAAACCGTCGCCTGTAGTCACTGACTTTTTTTGTCTCTTGTTTACATATTGTGCAAACACTGCTTTTCCTTTTTTGCGGAATATGTAAACAAGAGACAAAAAATACTAACGGCGACAGACGATGCTTTGTAAATAACGCAAAACGCGTCTGGTGTGAAATACTCTTTACTTGCAGTAAGCTTAACACGGAAAAACCGGTGATCATTGAGTCGTCAGGGGCAGCAATTTGTGAGGTTTTTTTTTATTGCGGTGCTTGTATACGTTACTTTTCACGCCCCATAACTCTACACGTAGATGTATTGCATTCATGAAATTAACTGTTCTCTCACTGTAAACGTGAACCTCAGTAAAATGTTGTCATTAACATTTAGTTGTTATTTCAAACTATTTTAATGAATTCCTTGAAAGGTCAAACGTCTTGTACATCTACATCTACAGGGATGTAGATGTACAAAGCGTGCACACACTTCATTCAATATGTAAACATCACTACTGCAGATTTAGGTTATGTCGTTTTCGATATCACTGGCGATGATGTGGGCAAACGAATAGCGAAATCGTGCGTGACCTGCGGAAGTGTCGGAACATCGATGCTGTCGATGACCTCTTGAATGGCTGTTTTCAGCTCACCAGTGGTTTTAGAGGTTATTGCTGTAGCCCCACAAAAAGGAATCGCACGTGTTCAGATCCGGAGAATATGGTGGCCAATCGAGACCCATGCCAGTGTCCTCTGGGTACCCCAGGGTCAGAACGCGGTCCCCATAGTGCTCCTCCAGGAATCAAACACTCTCGTGCTGCGATGGGAGCTCCGTATTGCCATGAAACGCATCTTGTCGAAATCAGGGTCACTTTGGCTAATGGGATGAAATCATCTTCCAAAACCTTTACGTACCATCAATGAATATCGCACCGATTATTCTATGACTGGACATTGCACATCGCACAGTCACCCGTTGAGAGTATAGAGACTTCTCCATCGTGAAATTCCGACTCTTAGTCCCAAAAATTTGCTTATTGACGAATTCATCCGAAAGAAAGTGGGCTTCATCGCTAAACCAAACCATGCATGCGCATACTAATTCCCAGCATGCCCATCGGCTAATCTTCCAGTTTGAAAGTCCTAACGCAAACCGTTCAGAAGTTATGACGATTTTGTTTCATACAGTTCAGTAATTGTCACCCTGCACATCTACATCGATACTCCGCAAGCTACCGTGAGGTGCGTGCCGGAGGGTACCCTGTACCACTACTTGTCATTTCAAATGGTTCAAAGGCTCTGAGCACTATGGGACTTAACTTCTGAGGTCATCAGTCCCTTAGAACTTAGAACTACTTAAACCTAACTAACCTAAGGACATCACACACATCCAAGCCCGAGGCAGGATACGAACCTGCGACCGTAGCGGTCGCGCGATTCCAGACTGTAGCGCTTAGCCGGCCGCGGTGGTCTCGCGGTTCTAGGCGCGCAGTCCGGAACCGCGCGACTGCTACGGTCGCAGGTTCGAATCCTGCCTCGGGCATGGATGTGTGTGATGTCCTTAGGTTAGTTAGGTTTAAGTAGTTCTGAGTTCTAGGGGACTGATGACCACAGCTGTTAAGTCCCATAGTGCTCAGAGCCATTTTATAGCGCTTAGAACCGCTCGGCCACTCCGGCCGGCACTTGTCATTTCACCTCATTTACTTCACCTATCTGGCTTTCATTCACTTCGCGGCCATAGTGTGGCTTGTGTAAATACTCATGGCCTGGAAATGTTTTGCCACAGCTTCGAGTTTTCATGTCTCGCATATTTACGATACCAGCATCAAGCAGACCACATAGGAACAGTGTTACCTGTGTTTTTATATGAAAACGAATTGTACCCTCTTCTATTCAGGCTTTTGGAGCTAAGATGATAGGAGACCAGGTTTTCGTTTGGAGATTAAATATACGTCATATTAAGTAAACCAATATTTTATGCCTTCTGGTCTGGTTTTCCAGCCACGAAACTTGTAATAGATAATTTACACATTAATTATTACTGTGGACTCCCAACACATTTTAGAATAACAATGGACCATTTTTCGTGTGGAATTAGAAATATCCTTCTGTTACCTTGTAGTTGACGAAAATGTACTCACAGAGTTGTTATAGGAAATGAATCCACTCTGTATCACACAATTTCTGAACAAAAAGTCGAACAAGGGGAAGAACAGGTATGAAAAAGTCTGCACTGAATATGTTTGCATTACGTGTATTATAAAAATAAGACATCGGTTATTGATGGGTCAACTGTACAGCAATAGTATTACATTGTACTACAAGATTGTACTTTTATGTTAAACTGGAAACTTTTGTCGAGAAAATCACCACATTTCTTTATTAAAACAGAATAAAATGCTTGTGTTATTTTCGCGCGTCTTTCGTTTTTAAGAACCCAAGCTAGTTCACACGAATGAATGATTTCGATGGTTTCCGTTGAATGATTGTCACAAGAAATAACGTGCTCCCTTCTCTAAATCTCTACCACCTCCTGCCTCACTTCCCTTCCCATAGCATCTCGATGACTTGTGATGTTGCCGGCCGCGGTGGTCTAGCGGTTCTAGGCGCTCAGTCCGGAACGGCGCGACTGCTACGGTCGCAGGTTCGAATTCTGCCTCGGGCATGGATGTGTGTGATGTCCTTAGGTTAGTTAGATTTAAGTGGTTCTAAGTTCTAGGGGACTGATGACCACAGATGTTAAGTCCCATAGTGCTCAGAGCCATTTGAACCATTTTTGAACTTGTGATGTTAATATATAATTACAGTTTGATCGTATATAATTAGTTATGGACGTTCTGGTAATCTATGTGATAAGATTAGCCAACGGCCTTGCCGTAGAATTTACACAGAATCACCTGAGTTAAGCGCTGCCGGGCTTGGCTAGCACTTGGATGGGTGACCATACGGTTTGCCGAACACTGTTGACAAGTGGAGTGCACTCAGCCCTTGCGAGGTCAATTGATGAGTTACGTGACTGAAAACTGGCGGCTCCGGTCACGAAAACTAACAACGGCGAGAGCGGTGTGCTGACCACATGCCTCTCCATATTCACATCCAGTGACGCCTGTTTTGTGAGGATGACATGGCGGTCGGTCGATATTGTGGCCTTCCGACGCCTCTTCGGGCGGAATTTAGCTTAGCTTATGTGTTTAGATATCTGGAATTTTTAATTGGTAGTACTTACTTTAGGAACTGACTGTTATTGTAATATGGTCTGAGTCAACTCCAGCAAATGACTCCGAAAAAACCATTTTCATAAATGACAGGTGTCATATCCATATAAACATCTGACGATTCCTTAATTGACGATATGTTTCTACGTTACCTTGGTACAAGATATATTAGCTGGCACCCTAGTCGACCCTAGGTCAAAAAAAAAAAAAAGGATGATTTAGCTATTAAAAACGAAACGTTTCCTTGAACGGGATTTTCTGGTTCCAGTACCAGATAAATGTGGCCTCGGAGTAAAGAAAGATAACTCTTAGTCGACCAGGTTGGTTTTAGGAATGTCATCGCAGAATCTTGGATTTTGTCACATTTAAGTTCAACAGCTAATTCTTAAACTGAAACCTCTTCCGGTTCGAAGTACTCTACGTCAGGAGTCATTGTGTGTGAATTCATATATTAAATTATTTACACTGATGAGCCAAAAGATTATGACCACCTGCTAAACAACTTTTTTGTTCGCCTTTGGAACGAAATAGATCAATTATTCTGCGTATCAGGGATCCGACAGTTTGTCGGTAGGTTTGGGGAGGTATGTGGCATTAAATGTCTAAGCACAGGTCAAGTAATTCGCTTAAATAACGAGCCTCTGATTTGCATACGCGGTGATGGCTCCCGATAGCGACCCAGAGAGATGCCATAGGATTTACATCGGGCGAATTTGGTCGCCGAGACATTTACTTGGGTTCACCACAATGCGTTTCAAACAACTGTTGCACAGTTCTGGCTCCGAGACACGGACAGTTACACTACTGAACGATGAGATGGCCATGGGGAAAGGCTTAAAACTTGAAGGGATGTAGATGTTTCGCAGCTATCAACATGTCTTCGATTACTACCACAGGTCCCATGCAAGCCGTGGGAGAATGTCTCCCATTCCATATTACTGCTCCCGCCAGCCTGCGTCCATGGCGCGTTGCACGTTTCGGGCCGTCGTTCATCTCGATGACGGCGTTTATGGAGACGACCATAGATCTAGTGTTGCAAAAAATGTGATTCAGCCGAAGAGCCGACACTTTTCCATTGATCACGATCGAATCCCGATGGTCCCGTGCACACTGCAATCGTAATTGATAACGTTGCGTCAACATGTAGCAGGTAGGGGTGGTCTGCTGCGGATCTCATGTTGAACAATATACGATGAACGGTGTGCTCTGAAACAACCGTGCTCTTTTGGCAGAGATGCCACAGATCATCACCTATCCTATTTTACAGAGCAGACAAGCCTGCAAACACCACGTTCTGTGAAGAGTCGTGAACGTCGAACCACTTAGCGCCTAGTGGAAGTTCCACTGTCTTTCTACCTGTTTCCATAGATGCTCACGACGGCAGCACGTGAACATTCGACCAGCTTCGCCGTTTACGAGATACTCGTTCACAGGCTCTGCGTAATAATAATCTGCCTTTTGGCACAGTCGCTTATCTCAGTGGATTTCCTCATTTTAAGCCCATATCTTCTCTAGTGTGATCCCCGTCCGTGCCTACTCCGCTTACATACCTTTTTTACTGCGTCACGTGCGTGTAACACCACCAGCCGGCATCCAGCGTCGCGTTGGGCAGTGATCATTATGTTTTGGCCTGTGAGTGATCTTTATAAAAACTAGACATGATTGTCTTATTAGGATAGCCACCATCGTTCTTTGAACAAAAATATTGCATTTCAGGCTTTGATCGCCATTTTTTTATTTTGAATAACCGGTTTCAGGCTAGCTGCTCATCTTCAGATTTGTTATAAAACTAAAATATAATTAACAAGAGAGATTATAGAGTTACTGATGGAAATATCTTAGTTTACAAAAAATTTTTGGAATGTTTTAAAATGCAAACATACCATATATCGCAGTTACAGAGTAACCTGTCAATACAGAAATATTGGTTCGCTGTCGTAACTAAAGTAATTTTTAATCTGTTAAAACCTTATATCACAGTTTGGAGAAATCTGGTTGGTAAAAGTAAAATGTGACCTATGTAAAAATTGTGCATATGTATTTATCACCATACATGTTACTGGCGAATATACTTTTTAATAATAAGACAATTTGTAAAGAAATAACATTTACATAATCTTTTTTGAGTGGACCATGAACTGAAATAATTTACAATAATTAAAAAATTAAAAAAAACTTAATATAATTAAAACGCAGTAAACATGAAGTGAGCAATATAAATGAACAAATGGAGGTGCTACATAAAGCTCCAAAAAGTCTCTATCTCAACGTGCTTGAAGAGATCGAAATACACGCTCACCAAATGAAAAACCCAGACCTACTACTTAATGAGCAAAGTGATTTTATGCAAAAGAGTTATTATGGGATTTTTAAAGACATGTTTTAGGCTTCCTCTTGAATGGAACAAAAATGGTCCAAATGGCTCTGAACACTATGGGACTTACCATCTGAGGTCATCAGTCCCCTAGAACTTAGAATTACCTAAACCTAACTAACCTAAGGGCATTACACACATCCATGCCCGAGGCAGGCTTCGAACCTGCGACCGTAACAACAGCGCGGTTCAGGAGTGAAGTGCCTAGAACCACGCGGCCACCCCGGCCGGCTGCTTGCAACAGCACGCTCCAGTAAGAACCAGCTGCAGCGGAACGGCCCTCAGCGTACTGGCGGCGAGGTGAATTGGGCGCGGCGGAAGAGGACTTGGTGTGGCGCTTTGTACGTTCTGACGCAGGGAAATCCTCTTCACCACCAAACAATACAAAGAAGAGGAAACGCACGTTGTCGAAAGATTATACATATGTTTTAATTATATTTTTAAGTATTTAAATTTTTTAATTATTGTAAATTATTTCAGTTCACGGTCCACTCAAAAAAGATTATGTAAATGTTATTTCTTTAATAACTGTAATATTATTAAAAAGTATATTCGCTAGTAATATGTATGGTGATAAGTACATATGCACAATTCTTACAGATAGAGGGCAGTTTTTACTTTTACCAATCAGGTTTCTCCAAACTGTGATATAAGGTTTTAACAGATTAAAAATTACTTTAGTTATGACACCGAACCAATAGTTCTGTAGTGACAGGATACTCTGTAACTGCTATATATGGTATGTTTGCATTTCAGTTCATTCCAAAATTTTATTGTACACTAAGATAGTTCTATCAGTAACTACACTCCTGGAAATGGAAAAAAGAACACATTGACACCGGTGTGTCAGACCCACCATACTTGCTCCGGACACTGCGAGAGGGCTGTACAAGCAATGATCACACGCACGGCACAGCGGACACACCAGGAACCGCGGTGTTGGCTGTCGAATGGCGCTAGCTGCGCAGCATTTGTGCACCGCCGCCGTCAGTGTCAGCCAGTTTGCCGTGGCATACGGAGCTCCATCGCAGTCTTTAACACTGGTAGCATGCCGCGACAGCGTGGACGTGAACCGTATGTGCAGTTGACGGACTTTGAGCGAGGGCGTATAGTGGGCATGCGGGAGGCCGGGTGGACGTACCGCCGAATTGCTCAACACGTGGGGCGTGAGGTCTCCACAGTACATCGATGTTGTCGCCAGTGGTCGGCGGAACGTGCACGTGCCCGTCGACCTGGGACCGGACCGCAGCGACGCACGGATGCACGCCAAGACCGTAGGATCCTATGCAGTGCCGTAGGGGACCGCACCGCCACTTCCCAGCAAATTAGGGACATTGTTGCCCCTGGGGTATCGGCGAGGACCATTCGCAACCGTCTCCATGAAGCTGGGCTACGGTCCCGCACACCGTTAGGCCGTCTTTCGCTCACGCCCCAACATCATGCAGCCCGCCTCCAGTGGTGTCGCGACAGGCGTGAATGGAGGGACGAATGGAGACGTGTCGTCTTCAGTGATGAGAGTCGCTTCTGCCTTTGTGCCAATGATGGTCGTATGCGTGTTTGGCGCCGTGCAGGTGAGCGCCACAATCAGGACTGCATACGACCGAGGCACACAGGGCCAACACCCGGCATCATGGTGTGGGGAGCGATCTCCTACACTGGCCGTACACCACTGGTGATCGTCGAGGGGACACTGAATAGTGCACGGTACATCCAAACCGTCATCGAACCCATCGTTCTACCATTCCTAGACCGGCAAGGCAACTTGCTGTTCCAACAGGACAATGCACGTCCGCATGTATCCCGTGCCACCCAACGTGCTCTAGAAGGTGTAAGTCAACTACCCTGGCCAGCAAGATCTCCGGATCTGTCCCCCATTGAGCATGTTTGGGACTGGATGAAGCGGCGTCTCACGCGGTCTGCACGTCCAGCACGAACGCTGGTCCAACTGAGGCGCCAGGTGGAAATGGCATGGCAAGCCGTTCCACAGGACTACATACAGCATCTCTACGATCGTCTCCATTGGAGAATAGCAGCCTGGATTGCTGCGAAAGGTGGATATACACTGTACTAGTGCCGACATTGTGCATGCTCTGTTGCCTGTGTCTATGTGCCTGTGGTTCTGTCAGTGTGATCATGTGATGTATCTGACCCCAGGAATGTGTCAATAAAGTTTCCCCTTCCTGGGACAATGAATTCACGGTGTTCTTATTTCAATTTCCAGGAGTGTATATAATCTCTCTTCATAATTATATTTTTAGCTTTATCTAACAGATCTGAAGATTGACAGCTAGCCTGAAACCAGTTATTGAAAATTAAGAAAAATAGCGATCAAAGACTGAAATGCCATATTTTTATGTGAGTGATCTGATGCAAGGCTGTTCCTTGGTAATGATGACTGATTTCGGTCTTCCTTTGCGATACTTCGAAGTTACTGCGCAAGCGCTATTTTGGATGAGCTATTGTTGCAATATTTGCAAAGTTTACAAGACAGGCCAGAAGCTCCCAAACTCTGAGCAAATGCCGCCGAAGAAACCATTTTCGTCGACGTAGTTACTGGTCCCGGTGGTGGACGGAACTGGTAAATATATGCCGCGGCGAACTGCTCCATATTAATATATCCTCGAAAGAGACACATTCGAGGGATTGTGAAGCGACGGGGTGCTGCTAATGCCGACGCTTGAGATGAATGTATTCAGAGGTTCTCGAGCAGGCTTCGCCAGCGTCGCGGCCACCGGATGTGGTTGGCCGAGGCCGGGTGCGATGCTCCTGTGGCGCTGGCGGAGTGGGGGTGGCACGCGATCCGACGCACGGCGCCGGGGCTCGCAGCCCGGACTCCAGGCTCCAGTCCTCAGCTACGCCCGTTCTTCCTTTTGTTAATATTTTCTTTGATGAACAGCTATTGCAGGAGCGCTTTAATGTCTTAGTTTGACGCGGGATTTGCTATAGTTGTGTAAGATACCGCTGCTGTTACAAGATACGACTAAGTCGCGACAGTGACTGAATTCGGTTATTTCCAGCCTATCATCACAAAAATATTACGTCAGACTGTCGATTTTGGTGTGCAATGGCCACGTTCAGATCTGATTAAGCGTAATGTTATCCTTATGTGACGTCGTCAATAGTTATAAACAAAATTAGCTCCGGATCTTCAAACAGTTACATCTAGAGAACAGAAGTGATGGGATAGCGATATACGCATATACAGATGGCCGTAGTATCGCGTACACAAGGTATGAAAGGGTAGTGCATTGGCAGACGTCCGCAGCTCGTGGTCGTGCGGTAGCGTTCTCGCTTCCCACGCCCGGGTTCCCGGGTTAGATTCCCGGCGGGGTCAGGGATTTTCTCTGCCTCGTGATGACTGGGTGTTGTGTGATGTCCTTAGGTTAGTTAGGTTTAAGTAGTTCTAAGTTCTAGGGGACTGATGACCATAGATGTTAAGTCCCATAGTGCTCAGAGCCATTTGAACCATTTTGGAACCATTGGCAGACGGAGCTGTCATTTGTACTCAGGTGATTCATATGGAAATGTTTTCGGTGTCATTAAGACCGCACGAGGGGAATTATCTGACTTCAAACGCGGAATAGTAGTTGAAGCTAGACGCATGGGACGTTCCGTTTCGGATATCGGTAGGGATCGCTAGTATCAAGAGAGTGCGAGAATTCAAAATTTCAGCATGGATAACGCAGTGACTGTCGGGGTTGCTTAGCGACGGAGAGCTGCGGCGTCTGCGCAGAATTGTCAGTGCTAACAGACAAGCAACACTGCGTGAAATGTTCGCAGAAATCAGTGTGGGACGTACGACGAACGTATCTGTCAGGGCAGTGCGGCGAAATGTTGCAGTAACGGGCGTTGGCAGCAAACGACCGACGCGAGTGCCTTTGCTTACAGCACGACATCGCCTTCAGCTCCTCTCCTGGGGTAGTGACTACATCGGCTGAACCCTAGACGGCTGGAATACCGTGGCTTAGTGAGATGAGTCCTGTTGGCAGTTGGTAAGAGCTGATGGTGTTCGATTGTGGCGGAGAGCCCGCGGAGCCTTGCACTGAGGTTGCCCAGGTTGTGAACAAGGCGCTGTGGAAGCTGGTGGTGGCTCCATAATGGTGTGGCCTGTGTTTACATGGAATCAACCGATCATTGACTGGAAATGGATACGTTCGGCTACTGGAGGCCCTTCTAGCGATTTAAGGACTTCATGTTCCCAAACATGTTATCGTCCTACAGTTGTTCGCCATTGGTTTGAAGAATATTCTGTACAGTTCGAGCGAATGATTTTGCCACCCATCGAATATTTATGAGGCATGACAGAGAGGTCAGTTCACGCACAAAATCCTGCACCGGCAGCACTTTCGCAAATTATGGACGGCTATAGAGGGACCATGGCTCAGTATTTCTGCAGGAGACTTCCAACGACTTGAGTCCATGTCATGTCTAGTTGCTGCACTACGCCAGGAAAAATGTGGTTCGACACGATATTAGGAGGCATCCCGTGACTTTTTGTCACCTCATAGTACCTCTATTCGCAGAATATGGCAGTGTGTCGTGGTGTGCATCAATCCGATGCCAAGCTAGTTTTGTTTATTGACAATAACATTTTGGCTTAATCGTATGAGCAATATACCAGTAACTCCCTCCCCTCCTCCTCCCCCCCCCCCCCCCACCTCACACTCGTTAAAGAATGGAACTCCCATGTTTAAGAAATGGTAAGTTTTCGCACATTTGAATGTTTATGACACAATTTCTGAAATATGTGTCGGACAGTAATGTAATTTTACAGGTGCGTTTAGTGGTTTATTAGATTCTGTATGCCAAGTGTGTTGTGAATGGAGTTAGTAATAAAGAAGTAATAAATTAAAATCTCCTGCCTGATGCTGAAGTTTGACTGCATAATCAGCGAAAATGTTTTAAGCAAAAACTCCCTTCGTCATTTAGTAGGAGGAGGCGGAGAGGGGGGGGGGGAGGGGTGTTAGCGAGAAAAAGTTTCGTGAAGATGGAAATTATGTGTAAAATTTGTGGGAAGTCGCGAAGTGCTCTCATTCTCAAATACTAGATGAATATAGTCTCTATAATTTGCGGGCTGAGACTCACGCTGCCTCAATATATAGTAGTCTTATTGCGTTGAACGTTCTTACATGCGATTGCACATCTAATTGAGTAGATTATGAGAGTATATAAACCTTCAATTTCGGGCAATAACTGTGCGAAGTATTGAAAATCGTGTTTTTGTTGCCCTTACGCTGCAACTGGTACCGGCTACTTGGATAGCGATTTAGTAATATAGATAAGGCTTCGTCAGTTTTTATCATCTCTGAAGATGGTCAATAAGGACCGAAATCGATAGTGTGACGGCAGTTTCTTGTGTTAATAGATTGTAAGTGAAGAAACAAATTCTACACCGTTAGTAGTCGAGCCTGTACTAACTGGTTTACGGCAGTGCCAACCTAAACGAGCAATTGCAGTAGCCAGTGCCGAATGCTTTGTGTTCTCACCTTAGGTTGTGCATTGCTCGTTATTTCCTTTTATGATTTTTAAATGAGAGATCTACTCAAAGTCCATCCTAGGATTCGAGTAGGGTCCCCACGACCGTAACTTGGATAGGCGATTGCTGTTGCGATGCGTTCTCACGAGCCTTACGAGAGGTAGGCGGCAGTATTCCCCTCGTTTGTTAACGCTCGCAGCTGAATACCAGTTAAAGCATTCGCACTGCAGCAATCCTCATTTGCTTTCTCTAGGGAGATTCGCTTTGGAACGACTTTGTACACTCAAAAGTGGAAACTGCCCGCAGAAATATTAACGTGTTAAAATAATTAAATGACAAGGCACCTGGTGGAGATCGAGAAAGTAATGATGAAATAATGAGAGATGCAACCGAATGGTACACGGCTCTGTATGTAATGGAGAAAGTAATTTGATTTTTCAGGCATTCATGAATGACCGATGTGAGAAGGTGTTCAATGTACGACGGGTAACCATGAAGTTTTAATGATCACCTTGCAGTTTTAATGATCACTTCGAGAAAATAAAGTTAACGTAATTAATTTTTTTGTTTGTTTGTGGGTACATCATATCTGAGTCTTGTACAAATTAAAATCCTGGCGCCAGAGTACCGGTGCATGACGCTAAAGGAGCTAAAGCAAATTAACACAGACCACTGACAGTGGGGTATTGTGTGGTAATCCGATTTCGGCAGCAGTGAAAATGTTGGAGCTATTTCAGGCTAATCCTGATGACACCATTAGCTGTCTGGAAAGTCCATTCACCTGTGGTCTGTGCTACTTTGTTTTAGTCCATGTAGCATGACAGCGGACACGCAGTTGAAAAAGTTTTTTTTAATTTTTCATGTTTTTAAAACAATAGATAAAACTTTATGCCCACCATTCGCAGTTCTAATTGTTGTGGAATGTACGATAACCTCCAGAAATTTGATCAAAATGCCATTGCTTTGGTAGTAGCTCCTTCGACTTTATATTAATAAATCAGTAGTAGAATTCATTTTTATTATTGTTTTAATCAGTTCGAGGCCGGTTTGATGCAGCTCTCCACGCATGTCCATCGTGTGCATGCCTCTTCATTTCAACATAGCTACTTCAACCTACACTGAGGTGACAAAAGTCATGGAATAGCGATATGCAGCATATACAGATGGTGCTGGTATCGGGTACACAAGATATAAAAGGACAGTGCATTGGCGGAGCTGTCATTTCTACTCAGGTGAGTCATGTGAAAGGTGTCCGGCGTGATTATGGCCGCACGACGCGAATTACCAAAGTTTGAACGCGAAATGGTAGTTGGAGCTAGAGGCGTGGGACATTCTGTTTCGGAATTCGTTAGGGAATTAATTTTCCGAAATGCACAGTGTCAGGTGTTTGCCGAGTATACCAAATTTCAGGCGTTACATCTCACCACGGACAACGCAGTGGTTGACTGCCTTCACTTAACTAGCGAGAGCAGTGCCTCTTCATTTCAAAATAGCTAGAGTTGTCAGTGCTAACAGACAAGGAACATTTCGTGAAATAATCGAAGAAACCAACGTAGAAGGTACGACGAAAGTATCCGTCAGGACAGTGCGACAAAATTTGGCGTTAATGGCCTATGGCAGCAGACGACCGACGTAATCTTCGCTAACAGCGGTTCTAGACTACTACTCCGGTGACTGTAATTATTATCTAATAGGCATGACAGCAGACAAGGAACAAATTCAGAACCGCTCTAGTAGAATCGTGAGATCTCGGTATAGCTCATACGACAGTATAGCAGAGATGGTAGGGACTTTTTGGAACAAAATAGTCTTCGCTCTTGCGTAATCTTTTTGCGTATATTTGGACAACGGATATTCGAAGGGTGCTGTGACAATTCTGGTGCCACCATCGTACTAATAGCTGGCTGTGCATGCCAGAATCTCCGTGGTGCGATATCCCATAGCAAGACCGGCGCCAGGACATTGTTCTGCAATGGCGGATTTGCTTGGCTGTTGTAAGGGTAGCTGACGCTTACGCTCAGTACACTAGTCCTCCACAGTCCTGACAGTCTAACCATTATATGACATGTCACAACTGCAAGGAATATGGTAGACGCCCGTCTTACGCAAACCAAGATCATCCCTTAAGGAACCTAAAAGGACCCCGATCTGAGATGGTGGTTGGAAAACATAGTTCACATCATACTTCCGCAAAATTCGACCACTCCTGTTCGAAATACTCCCTGCGTATGACAAAAAGGACACACTTCGGTGCCGCCTAGGTATTAATCCTCAGTTACCCGGTGTGCAGTTGATCAATTTTGCAAAGCACGTCTGATCTCTCTTTCACTACAATCATTCTGACGAAAGTGACTTGGGGTAACGCAGGGGACAAACTCTCAGATCCTAGATGACACGGGTCCTGTAAACCAAGGTACGAAGTACCCCTTCATGTTGAGCGCGATGCTGACGGCTATCAACCTGCAGATAGAAGTCAGTGAGAACAAGTTACCTATAAACGGCATGTCCAAACGTACCCATCAACCTTCCTCCTGACGAACACACCAAGGAAGGGGGGACGGGCATCCTTTTACACCTCCATCGTGAAACAAATATTCGGGTGATTGAATGAGGTCAAACAATAGGAGTGTCGACTACATATCTTTTCTCGAAGTCTTCCATAAACAAATTAGCAATAATAGGTGACAAAGGGCTTCTCATCGGCAATTCCTCTGCCTCTCCTAGTATTGGTCACTGAATAAAAGTAACTGGAAGTCAACATATGTAGGTTAGTTTATCCAACACAAAAGCTAATACATCAAAACTTACTAGATTATCAGAGTTACTTAAAAGCATTCCCCCTAATCGACGTAAAAAATCCGCTGAGTTCGTAATGTTGTGCTCGCACCGACCTGCTAAAGGGCTCTACAGATTAGAAGGATATTTTTTTACATTGTATGTCTGAGCACCAATGTTACTCAAAATCGGACGAAGTCTACAGCGTTAAGGGAGGCTGTCATCGTCTGCTCAGTGAGAGCAAAACGTTTGTGATACGGAATTGGGTTGCCAAAACAATAATATTATCTAGGGAACACTAACCCACATTGTTGATGGTTATTATTACTGTATATATACAGTGTCTGTATCTTCACATGACAATATCCTTCGAACACGCATGCATGTCCGAAAGAACACATAGCATTCTGACGAATGCAGCTGTGATAAATTAGATGAAATAGATTCGCATTCTGCTAATCTTGACTGTCGTCAGCTGTTAGTTACATATATAATTTGTCCCTGAGCGGGACTCGAACCTGGATTTGCCGCTTATCGGTTGGATCGGTCCTGGAGGCATGCTCGGATAGCCGAAGTTGTTAAGGCCACTGCTCGCGATTTGTGAGAAATACAGGTTCTAGTCACTGTCGGACACGAATTTTTATGTGTCACAGAATTCGAGTCCGTCTCAAACAGTAACCTACAGTCTATCAACGTGAAGCTTGGTTTGAACATCAAAGTGGTTTACTAATCTGGTGCTATTGGAGTTGTACGACGGTCACTCCAAAAGAAATGCTCACCATTTTTTTAAAATCCATCTTTTATTCTACATGTTTGGAAGTTGTACAGTGTGTAGATACATTTTTTAGGAACAATATTTTCATTTCTTCACATAATTTCCATCCCTCTGAACTGCCTTACGCCATCTTGGAACCAGCGCCTGTATACCCGCACGGTAAAATTCTGCACCAATCTGTTGGAGCCACTGCTTGGCAGCGTGCACAAGGGAGTCATCATCTTCAAACCTTGTTCCACGAAGAGAGTCTTCCAGTTTCCCAAAGAGATGATAGTCACATGGAGCCAGGTCAGAACTGTAAGGCGGGTGTTTCAGTGTTGTCCATCCGAGTTTTGTGATCGCGTCCATGGTTTTTTCACTGACATGTGGCCGTGCATTGTCGTGCAACAGCAAAACATCGTGGTTTTGCCGATGTGGTCGAACACGACTCAGTTGAGCTTTTAGTTTCTTCAGTGTCGTCACATATGCATCAGAATTTATAGTGGTTCCACTTGGCATGATGTCCACAAGCAGGAGTCCTTTGGAATCGAAAAACACCGTAGCCATAACTTTTCCAGCAGAAGGTGTGGTTTTGAATTATTTTTTCCTTGGGTGAATTTGCATGATGCCACTTCATTGATTGCCTCTTCGTCTCTGGTGAAAATGATGGAGCCATGTTTCATTACCTGTCACAATTCTCCCAAGAAATTCATCTCCATCATTCTCGTACTGTTCCAAAAGTTCGCTGCATACCGTTTTTCTTGTTTCTTTGTGAGTCACTGTCAACATCCTGGGAACCCACCTGGCACAAACCTTTTTTAACGCTAACACTTTCAGTATTCTGCAAACACTTCCTTCCCCTATCCCAACGTAGCGTGACAATTCGTTCACTGTGATGCGTCTGTCAGCAGTCACCAATTCGTTAACTCTTTGCACATTGTCTGGAGTGTGTGCAGTACGAGGCCTGCCGCTGCAAGGACACTCCTCGCTTTCGTCACGTAGCATGCTTGCCCACCGACTAACTGTACTGCGATCGACAGCAGCATCTCCATACACCTTTTTCAACCTATTGTGGATGTTTCCCACTGTCTCGTTTTCACAGCACAGGAATTCTATGACAGCACGTTGCTCCTGATGAACGTCAAGTGTAGCAGCCATCTTGAAGACATGCTGTGATGGCGCCACTCACGGGAACAGGTTGAACTAAGTTTGAAAACAAGCGGGAGGGATGTACGAGGTGCATTCAAGTTCTAAGGCCTCCGATTTTTTTTCTCCGGACTGGAAAGAGATAGAAACATGCGCATTGTTTTAAAACGAGGCCGCGTTCATTGTCAATACGTCCCAGAGATGGCAGCACCGTACGGCAGATGGAATTTTACCGCCAGCGGCGAGAATTAGAACTGTTTTAAATACTTAAAATGGCAACGTTTTCCTTACTTGAACAGCATGGAATCATTCGATTTCTGAATTTGCGTGGTGTGAAACCAATTGTAATTCATCGACAGTTGAAGGAGACATGTGGTGATGCAGTTATGAATGTGTCGAAAGTGCGTTTGTGGGTGCGACGGTTTAATGAAGGCAGAACATCGTGTGACAACAAACCGAAACAACCTCGGGCTCGCACAAGCCAGTCTGACGACATGATCGAGAAAGTGGAGACAATTGTTTTGGGGGATCGCCGAATGACTGTTGAACAGATCGCCTCCAGAGTTGGCGTTTCTGTGGATTCTGTACACACAATCCTGCACGACGACCTGAAAATGCGAAAAGTGTCATCCAGGTGGGTGCCACGAATGCTGACGGATGACCACATGGCTGCCCGTGTGGCATGTTGCCAAGCAATGTTGACGCACAACGACAGCATGAATGGGACTTTCTTTTCGTCGGTTGTGACAATGGATGAGACGTGGATGCCATTTTTCAATCCAGAAACAAAGCGCCAGTCAGCTCAATGGAAGCACACAGATTCACCGCCACCAAAAAAATTTCGGGTAACCGCCAGTGATGAAAAAAGGATGGTGTCCATGTTCTGGGACAGCGAGGGCGTAATCCTTACCCATTGCGTTCCAAAGGGCACTACGGTAACAGATGCAACCTACGAAAATGTTTTGAACAAATTCCTTCCTGCACTGCAACAAAAACGTCCGGGAAGGGCTGTGCGTGTGCTGTTTCACCAAGACAATGCACCCGCACATCGAGCTAACGTTACGCAACAGTTTCTTCGTGATAACAACTTTGAAGTGATTCCTCATGCTCCCTACTCACCTGACCTGGCTCCTAGTGACTTTTGGCTTTTTCCAACAATGAAAGACACTCTCTGTGGCCGCACATTCACCAGCTGTGGTGCTATTGCCTCAGCGATTTTCCAGTGGTCAAAACAGACTCCTAAAGAAGCCTTTGCCGCTGCCATGGAATTATGGCGTCAGCGTTGTGAAAAATGTGTACGTCTGCAAGGCGATTACGTCGAAAAGTAACGCCAGTTTCATCGATTTCGGGTGAGTAGTTAATTAGAAAACAAATCGGTGGCCTTAGAACTTGAATGCACCTCGTATCTACACAATGTAAAACTTTCACACATGCAGAATGAAAATTGTATTTTTACAAAAATAGTGTGCATTTCTTTTGGAGTGACCCTCTTATGTCATTGCCTTTATCGTATGTTTGAAACCATCCAATTATAAGGGACCTACAGTTTACCATGGATTCAGGACCACCGTGCAACTCGGCATTTTCCATACATTAATAGACGTTTAGAGAGGTGAAAGAAGTAATAAATGACGCGTAAACAGCCAAAGACAGACCAGGAATTGAACGCTCAGACCAGGTCCGCAGTTTGCCCCTTAACCAGTGAACCAGACAGTCGACGGCCGCGACTGAGAAGATGTTTAACATTTACTCACGTTCACCAAACGCACATGCACTTCCCGTCAATCACTTACTGATAGTTGTTTATTCAGCTTCGTAAGCAGAAAGTGACGACAGTGTTTTCGGCTGCCCATATCGAGGACACCGACCGACAGAAGGCTGTAGTAACGAAGTGCTCTATTATAATGATGTGGAGCAGGGCCAGGGGTGCTGTTTACGTTGGGCACACTTGAATGCCAGGAGCGCGCCACGTTAATATTCAAGCACCTCCGGCGTAGCTGACACGAGCTCGGGAGGCGACCTGCACATTAATTCATCGGGCCGAGCCGTGGGCGTGCGTCACCAGCTGTGACCGTAGCTCGGACGCCTGTCAGATCACGCTTTTTTTTGCGTGAAACCTATAGGACGGGGGGAATGTGACTGAGGAAATGGAATTGGCAGTATAGCCGTTGGTCTCTTTTAAATAACGTTGTGTGTAACCCGGCCGCGCGGAATGGCCGCGCGGTTGGAGGCGCCATGTCACGGATTGCGCGGCCCCTCCCACCGGGGGTTCGAGTCCTCCCTCGGGAATGGGTGTGTGTTTTGTTCTTGGCATTACTTACTATACGTTGCTTAAAGTAGTGTGTAAGTCTAGGGACCGATGACCTCAGCAGTTTGGTTCCTTAGGAATTCACAGCCGGCCGGGGTGGCCGAGCGGTTCTAGGCGCTTCAGTCTGGAACCACGCGACCGCTACGGTCGCAGGTTCGAATCCTGCCTCGGGCATGGATGAGTGTGATGTCCTTAGGTTAGTTAGGCTTAAGTAGTTCTAAGTTCTAGGGGACTGATGACCTCAGATGTTAAGTCCCATAGTGCTCAGAGCCATTTGACCCTTTTTTTTTAATTCACACACACACACACACACACATTTGTAACCCGGCGTATCGGAAGTACATCTTTGCGCATCTGGATGAATTTTAAACCAGTCCACTTTTGACACAATTGTGTAAATTTCTGCAAAAACCTGAATCATCATAAACATGAGGGAATAGTTATATGGATGCATGCTGTCTGTTTCTTCGGACATGTCCGAAAGAACGAACACTACGCATTCATCTAAATGATCGCCTCGATGGGCAATGAGTCCACAACGTTCAATTTGGATGCACATTTACGTTCGACCTCCAGCGGGAACCTAAAATTAGCGAGCATGGAGGACACGGACGGGAACTGCAGATTGGCGCTGGGTGACAATGTGAGTCGGCCAGGAAGCGTGCCGAGATAGTCCGCACGTTTGCGATGAACACTGTGCCCGGGTGCCGCAGTGGTTAACGCAAGTGCGTAGTAAGCAGGAAATCCTAGGTTCGAATCCCTGTGCAACATGCATTTTTCACCCCTTTTCTTTCTCCCCCTTCCACTTTCAGTTTACGTGAAGCCTGTTAATTACGTAGGTACAGGGTGGGTACACATATCTCGAAATAAAAACAAAGTGGAAGGTCTGTTTTTTCTCTGGAAGATCTTTACACTGTTATTGTTAAAGTAGACGTTGAATGAGATGTTGCTGTCATAAATTATAGTTCTAAAATTTTTAAGTAATGACTCGAAAATTTTAGTAATAGTTTTTTTAAAAAAGTCTTTAATTTTCAAATTTAAGAAATAAGGATAGTCTACTTTTTAGTTAAGTATGTTTGAAGACAGCATTCAAAATTTCAGCCGTCCGTCTTTAATAGTTTTAACGTCCTGTACCAGAAAATAAAAAAGAGAACTTCGGGGCAATTGTTTTGTTTCTGCATCCACCGTTCATACCAATAATGCATCACAGGTCCATATTCATCTTGTTTCTGGTGTTGTTCTCCCTCCCTTTTCTTTTTCAGACTTTTTATTCTTGCTTCTTTGATGGTCCTCAACACTCATTTCTCTGCCATGTAGCGTGTCCTGCGGTCAGTAGCAACTAAAAGTCTAACCTTAAACCTTGACTGTACCATCACTGAAACATAGCAGAGCATCCAACACACATTTTAAAAAGATTTAATCCTACCAGAACAGCTTTTAGTACCCGTTCCCATATACCGTTGTTAAAACTCTCATTTGGTCTTTGAGTTCTACCGTGTAATTGCGTCTGGAATAATCTTGTGTCATAAAAGAAACAAACAAGTAAGAACAAAACTCTGTTTTTAACAGAGCTGTCTGCGTGAATGGGGGCGTCGTTGTGTGTGCAGAAACTTTTAAATTCCTCTATATTTGAGCTACCCTTGGCACATATTTCTCGAAGTAAACTTTTTCTTATTCAGAAAACTACAGAAAATTCTTAAAACAAATTTTAAAAATCGATTTTTTGAGATGTGTTGACGAACTAGTCCCCTTAAACGTTTATCAGACTACCGATATCAATTTCGTTCCCTTATTTGTGCGTTCGTGAAGATTCAGTAAAGAAGGAAAATGACACATTACATACTACCTATTGGCTGTCTATGTATTTCAGGAGATTATTTATGACGTACTGTATACGCACGATGTAGATTTTTAAATGAATGTTGCGTCACTGTTGATCTGCCACGTTCTATGTGGTAAAGTCCGTGTCTCCAATGTAATGTCTTTCTGGCGAGCCAACAACGTCCATGTCAGCATTGTATAACGCCGCGTCCCAACCAAGCAGTGTGTTTACACAGAGATTACGTAAATTTTGGTGTGGGAATTCCTTCAGTTAATACGCTCCTAATCTTGTAGATCTCGTATCTCCACAGCCTTTTAAGAATGTGTGACTTGTCACCTTGTGTTTTTAAATTCTTCTTCGAAAAAGTAACTTTGGAAAAATAGTATTTTTAGAATATCGGGTTATGACACACCTAAGTCACAAAGGAATTACAGACATCGGATGCGAGTGGGTATTAATTTAAATCAATGCGGAAAGATGACAATTTGTGCCCAACTAGGATTCAAACCCGGGTCTTCTGCTTACTAGGCAAATGCGCTGACCACTGCGCCATCAAGGAACAGTGGTCATCGCATCTCCACGGACTGCACTGGCTCGCCTCCCATCAGAACAAAATTCTCAATTTATCCACACACTACTAGTGTAGTTGCCCTTGCCCATTATCCTCATTACTGGCGGCATTTATCCGATTCGCGTCAGAGGTCTGCACTGAAGAAATCATAGGCCGTCCTCGCCTTAATTATATGTATGTGGTGTCCGTTCTTTTGGACATGTCCGAAAGAACAGACACCACTTTTACATGATCCACCTAATTGGAAAGCGAACAAGACTGCGCGGCAGCGGTTGGCCTAATGATGGTACTTTATACGAAACCGCTAGCAAACAGGCAAATAAAAGTAGCGACTATAGAATGAAGCAAATATTTCGTTTTAATTGTGTTGGTCGCTGTTCCAACCGACAGTATGTCGGGTATACGTAATCTGGTTATTGGTTCAGAGCTCCTGAAAAACTTAACGTTTGTATATGTGGTCCCAAATCTTAGTACCTAAACTTACTACATAATTTTTATTGACGCATGCGTCTCACACCTGGTAGAAGCAAGCAATGCTCAGTGCATGCATTACATGGCGCATTCTTTAGATATCCTTGCGTACAATGAGACAGCCAGGCAGCTAGGATCTCACACGCATTGTTTATTCGAGAACTCGTACGGCATGAAATATTCATTTCCGACCGTTGGTTACTTATCTGAAAACACTCAGTTTAACATTCTCTGCTGTACGTATAATTTCAATCTTAAATGTTTTTGACAGCCTGTATAGGAGAGAATACGTTAAGGCCTTGGACGAAAGGTGTAAATATTTTTGTGATCTGACAGCGCAATACCATATCCAGTAGCAAAAGGTGTTCAGGGAGTGGTGAAACGAAGATGCTAGACCTGACATACTGTATGAGTGCAAAGCGAAAATATCACGGCCTTGCACAAAGATGAAATTTTATTTTTGTTGTGCATATACATGATGCGCAGTAACGTTATGCTGACAGCTTGATCGGCGTTTTTCTTTTTTCCTTTTTTTTTAAAATCGTCGCAGTATGCGCATTTCAAATCGCTGCCTGACAAAAAATGAAGCACTCAGAAGGGGACGAGGAAAATAAGTGAAAATTCACAAGTTGAGAGGATGTGTGGAGTTATTTCAGTGCTTACAAAAACATTGAAGAAATTGGTAGTATTAGCCCTTTTATCAGTAAGACGTTGAAACCCCACTGACCTTGAAGGATGAAGGGTGTCGTAAAGCTTCGTATCCTGTCCTGACGCCTACCACTGGGACTGAGTTAACATCCGAGCTCGTCGTCCACATGTTCCATCAGGGAAATATGTGGGGATCGTGCTGGCTAGAGGAGTACTTCACCATCACGCAGACATTTCATAGACACACGTGCCATGTGTGGACGAACATTGTCCTGTTGAAAAATGGCACCACAATACCATTGCATGGAAGCTAAAACACGTGGACACAGGATGTGAGCGACGTACTGTTGTGCCGTCAGAGTTCTCTCAATTGTTACCACCTGTGACCTGAAGAAATACACACCATAAAGCCAGCGGTAACACAGTTGTGCTTCGTTGAAAGAAGCTGGAGGAATGGGATGTCTCCGCAAATCACCGCCGTGCTCACCAACGATGGTCATCAGGAGTAGTGCGGAAACGTGATTCGTCGCTAAACATAATGCAAAATCATTCACCAGCAGTCCGTGCCTCCAGGTCACGCCAGCAGTCTACACCAATCAGTCAGAACATTACGACCACCGACCTACTGTCGATATAAACCCGTCCAGGGGATAGCAGCGTTATCTGGCGAGGAATGACTGCTAGTCGGACACACGCACGGTACATTTAATACCAGTGAGCGTGGGGAAGGCTCGCGATCTGTCTGTCTGATCGAGGGCAAATTACCATGGCATTTCAGGAACTGCACGAGTTGTTGGATGTTCGAGGACACAGGATGTGAGCGACGTACTGTTGTGCCGTCAAGAGTTCTCTCAATTATTACCACCTGTGACCTGAAGAAATACACACCATAAAGCCAGCGGTAACACAGTTGTGCTTCGTTGAAAAAAGCTGGAGGAATGTGAAGAGCGTCTACAACATACGAAACCAAGGTGAAACCACTTCCAGAAGTCGTGGGTCAGGCGGCCACTCCTCATTACGGATGTCGGAGGTCGCAGGCTGGGTAGACTGGTAAAACAGGAGAGGCGGCGAACTGTGGCGGATCTATCAGACTTTAATGCTGAGCGGAGTTCAAATGGCTCTGAGCACTATGGCACTCAACTGCTGTGGTCATTAGTCCCCTAGAACTTAGAACTACTTAAACCTAACTAACCTAAGGACATCACACACATCCATGCCCGAGGCAGGATTCGAACCTGCGACCGTAGCAGTCGCACGGTTCCGGACTGTGCGCCCAGAACCGCGAGACCACCGCGGCCGGCGCTGAGCGGAGTACAAGTGTGTCTGAGCGCACAGTGCACCTGACACTCCTAACTGAGCGCACAGTGCACCTAACACTCCTAACGTTCGGGCCTCCGCAGCCGACGACCCATGCATAAACACCACGACATCGGCAACTACGACTGAAATGGGCGCGTGACCATCGGCACTGAATGTTGGCACCATGGCAGAGCGTTGCATGATCTTATGAATCCCGATACCTTCTTCATCATATCGATGGGAGGGCGCGAATCCATCTTCTTCCAGGGGACCAGCTCTTTGACATTGTACTGTGGGACGAAGACAAGCTGGCGGACGCTCCATTATGCTCTGGGGAACATTCACATGGGCATCTATGGGTCCAGTCGAGCTCCAGCAAGACACCATGACGGCAAAGGAGTATCGTAAACCGGTTGCAGACAATGGCGATGTTTCCGACAGCAGTTGCATTTTGCAGTAAGACAATGCGCCATGTCGCAAAGCCTAGAGTGTGATGGAGTGGTTCAAAGAACACAGTGGCGAGTTTCAATTGATGTACTGGCCCCCCAACTCACCGGATCTGAGCCCGATAGGACGAACACATCTGGGATGTGATTGAACGCCCTCCTCCTCGGAATTTACAGAAATTTTGCGTGTGTAGATATGGTGCCGACTCCTTCCAGCGACCTATCAAGTCATCATTGCTTCCATGCCACGATTCATCGCTGCTCCTATACGTCTCGGAGGTGGACGTACTGGCTATTAGTCAGGTGGTCATTATGTTCTGGTTGGTCAGTGTACATGCAGCTGCTGTGTTAAAAAGGAAGCCTACGCATCGAAGGGTAATCTTCTAGCGCGGCTGCTGCTACTCTTCGACCAGGGGTGCTGGAGTTCACAGAATGTTCCAGGGATTGCATTGCTTGTTCTCGGATGGAAGGCGCACATGTGAAGGGGTACGGTGTCCGTGGTGCACAGTATGGCGATTCTCTCTGTGGTGGTCAGATGTAGTCTACCGGAACATTGACGAGGGACTATTGTGTTCTCAGTAGAGAAAAAGAGCAGGATGTGTTGGTCGTAAGTGCTTGGCGGCTTAGAACGTGTACTAGTGGATTATTCATCGGATGTCACCTGAGTAATAAATCCATCTGTAACATTTCAACACTTCAAAACTGCCGAAGCCGGCCGCTGTGGCCGAGCGGTTCTAGGCGCTTCAGTCCGGAACCGCGCTGCTGCTACGGTCGCAGGTTCGAATCCTGCCTCGCACATGGAAGTGTGTGATGTCCTTAGGTTAGTTAGGTTAAGTAGTTCTAAGTCTATGGGACTGATGACCTCAGATGTTAACTCCCATAGTGCTTAGAGCCATTTGAACCATTTGAAACTGCTGAAGTGGACTGATCGTGATGTGATTCTGGAGTATAAACGCGAAGGGACAACCACAGATAAACCAGATCAGGGAGGGATCGTGAACTGATGAAGAGGGACCGTCGAGCGTATCGGTGGGTGGCTAGCTAGCACAGTGTATGTAGGAAGTAAAAAGAATGGGGTACAGTGGTCGCGCAGCTCGTCATAAGTCACACATTTCTGTCATCAATGCTAAGCAACGCTTAATGTAGTGTAAAGTGACAGTCGAAGGCTGGAAACTCGCGGTTTGGAGTGATGAATCACACTATACCGTATAGCAAGCCAATGGAAGGTTTTGTGTTTGGCGAAAACCTGACTAATGTAACTTACCATCGCGTGTAGTGGCAAGTGCAGTATCGAGGCGCTGGCGTTATGGTGTAGTTCCGTTATTGCGCTTAAGAAAACGTTCCATGCGGGAGTATATGAACACGTCTTGCAGCCTTGTGTAGTGCGTGCAGTTGAGGAACAGTATGGAGATGAAGATTGTTCGTATCGTCATGACCATGCACCAAGTCTAAACCAGCATCTATGAGGCTATGGGTTGTGGACAATAACATTTCTGAAATGGACTGGCCTGCCCATTTCAATGACATGCATTTGAGATCAGCTAGGACGTTGATTTCGCTCCAGACCTCAGCAAGCAACATCACATCCTCTTCTGGTTTCGGCCCCTGAAGAAGAATGGAGTGTCGTTTCTTCACAGACATTCACTGGAAGTGTCCTCAGCAAAGCTCAAGCCGTCCTAAAGCCGAAGGGTGGACACACCCCATATTAATGTCCACTAATTGCTGTCCGAATGCCTATTGATCAGACAGAGTATAGCGCGCCTCGCTCATCCTGCACGGATGGTCACAACAACGACGAGACCACTGTCTGGCGACATGCCAGTCGCATTACACTCCGACGTATTCACTTCGCCGCACCGATACGGATGACTGATGATACACTAGACACACATTCGACAAACAGGCGAGTCAAACCTCATTAGTATACAGGTTTTCAGTGCTTACGGCAAATGCTGAAATGTCTTCTTCTACGTCTGCTTCTTTCAGTATGACGACTGCAGCTCTCGATACCGTATAGAATTACACATGGAATACTGTGTCCATGAACAGTTTAATTAATTTTGTACATGTCTTTTCTCTGTTTTGTGCACACATACGTAGAAGGCTGTACAAAAATTTCATGATCTTATTTCTTTTTGTTTTCAGGTAAGAAACTTGTTGCTTTCACGTAGCACCAGATGAACCAACGCACGAAATGGGTAAGGAAATACAAAACGCTACATCCTAATAAGTAAAATAAACCGTCTTAATTACAAGTAAGCATGGAAGGTACTGTTCTTCATAATGTGGGCACGTAGTGCATCGGGATGCTTTATGTATTTTAAGTTGATTTTGACAACTTTTAGACTTTGATAAAACTTTTGTCTTTATTTATTTATTTACCACAGGTTTGTAAAAGATGTCCAGGGTCTCTAACGCAAATATTGCCCGTCAGTCGTGTCATAACGGTTCTGTTTTGAAATCAGTGAAATCACATTAAGTCTTTCTGAAGATTACATGTCTTTCTTTGTTAATTATGAGTCTACATGTTAGCTTAGCGGAAGCGTCCTTCCCGAAGCGACCTTCTCTTCAGCAATCAAGTAATGCCGCTGTATTTTTCACTCATTAAGTTATCTTGTCGTTCTTGGAAACTTGTTTGTATATTCCCGTTTGAGCTACCTGGTTTACAGGAAAGCTGCCTGCATCTGTTCTCTGGAGCCAAAAATATGAGCTGTATTTTAACAATTTGCCGTGATCTTAGCCGTTATTAACCTCCTCCGATCTTTGGTATCTTATATCTGTACGATGCAGCAGGTTTTTCTCTTTTATTTCGTTGTGCGTTGACGCTGGGGAGTTGGTTCGCTGATATCGCATGCTATAGGTTACGCACTTGCCTTCTGTCACTTGTTTCACATTCTCAACAGAGTTCAGTAATAGTGGATTTTGTACTGCAACGACATGTGGAACAGCAAAACTAAATTAAACTGCTTTAGCAATTATTATTACTTCGGCTGTTTGTTTATCTTGTTTTTAAAACGTCTTCGAACTAACGTGTCGCAAAATCCAATGCTTGAAACTGATATTATTATTACTAACGAACAGATTTCTGCATGGTATCACCCGTGATACCCGGAGACTTCATTACTACTGTACAAAAAAATGGTTCAAATGGCTCTGAGCACTATCGGACTTAACATCTTAGGTCATCAGTCCACTAGAACTTAGAACTACTTAAACCTAACTAACCTAAGGACAGCACACACATCCATGCCCCAGGCAGGATTAGAACCTGCGACCGTAGCAGTCCCGCGGTTCCGGACTGCAGCGCCTAGAACCGCACGGCCGGCTACTACTGTAGAATTACGTTTGTTAGCCATATCATTTTATAGGTGCACACTGAACTACTTACGCCTAAATATCATGTATTTGACGTTAAAATGTTAAAAGCTTGTGTTTTCTTATGTTGACAGAGTGCATAATTGAGGTTATATTCATACTCTAACTGCCTGCAGGTTTGTCTGAAAATAAAATTTTCTGGTGCTGTTAGAGGTGATAGATCCAAATATCTTGGATGCATAATGCTCTGAAGATGAAAACGATGCTGATTTAACAGCAACTCTTCTAGCGTGTGAGATAAAATGGACAATAAGAATAACACATCGTTTTGTGGACTTTACCGTAGCTTTTGCGTGGCTAGAATGAGACAGAATACTATCCAAAATAAACGAGGAAGAAAGGATATAACGCAATATTACGCACATAAACTTGATATTTCTCAAAATGTGATTTACAAGAGGTGTGCTGAACAAAATGAGAGCAGCTCAGAAGGGGATGATGGGCAGTAAGAGCCCAAACTTACAAGAGTACCTCAGACGATGTCACCAGTTCAATCTGCGTCATAAAACGCTTTACACTTGCCAGAGATGAGAAATTCTCGCCAGAAGTTCAGATCCAAACGCAAGTTCACAGTATGTAAGGGCCTCACCTTCATTTGTTACACGGAATGCAAGGTATTTCTATTCACCACAATTGAACGCAACTGTTTCTTGAAGTTTCACAGTATGTAATCAAAAAACTACCTTAGTTGAAGCTGGAGCTTAAATTTAAATTTTCAGAGTAAGAACATAATGTGTCTTTGAATTTTGATATATATTTTGAACTTCTGAGTCGCTAGATATCAAATATGCCCTCTGTAAAATTATATTAAAAAGAAAAATTAAATATGTGCTAATTTATGTATGTAGTAGCCCAGAAATAGACTTTCATTGAAATAGGAGATTGTATGTGCCTTCAGGACGCAGAAGGTTAAGTCATTTTAATAATTACAAGGTAATTCCAGTTACTCCACACAGTGTGTCGAAACGTTCTCTGCTTGTACGATCTGTTCTCACCAGATTTCTTTTCCGTAGATTGTTATTTCTGTCTTTCACAGCTCATTTCCCTAGGCATCAATTCTTCTTCAATGTTGCGTAGTCTCGAAGACTCCTATGTTAGCAAATGTATCTCATAGAACTCCACATACTTTTCTTGATCTCTTCCCGTTCACATCTTTCAAATCTTCAGGTGTGATATATCCACTTCTAATGCCGGCTTGTTCCTATGCCTGTTAAAAATTTGACATTTTTGTATTTGGTTATTAACAATTTTAATGAATGTCTTATGGAGAATAGGCTGTTAGGGTTTCGTTTTTAAATGCCTTGTCTGTGCCTTTCTTATGTAGGAGAATACATACAGCGTTATTCCAGTTCTGGGTAACTGCCTTCTTTCACAAGCTTTCTCTGTGGAATTTTGGAAGTGCCTCTTGCATTAATTTGCATCCAGCTTCAATCATTTATATTGAAACGTCATGATCTCCCGTCGCATTTCCTGCCTTTGTCCCTTGAAATGCTTATATACCTCATCTAGTCTCTAGTTGTGTATTTGACTGGACAAAAATTTAAAGAACTTTTGGAATGTTTGACAACGTTTTTGTGGCATCGGCTGTCTTAACTGGTGAATCATGATGTCTAGTAATCAGAAGTTCCTCTTTCTTTCTTCATACAGCAGGGAGAGCGATGTGCTGATCACATGCCCGTCCGTATCCTCCGCATTCATTGACACCTGGGGGCTAAGGATGACACGGTGGCCGGTCGGTACCATTGGGCCATCCAAGGCCTGTTCCGACGGAGTTTTTTAAAGTAAAGAGTGGTTCTCTTGTAAAGGAGACTTCATATCCCATATAGGACGCTGGTGCGACCTGTTCTTGAGTACTGCTCGAGTGTTTGGGATCCGTACCAGGTCGGATTGAAGGAAGACTTCGAAGCAATTCAGAGGCGGGCTGCTAGATTTGTTATCGGTAGTTTTCTAATTGCGAGTGGAACAGGAAAGGAATTGACAAGTAGTGGTACAGGGGACCCTCCGCCACATACCGTACGGTGGCTTGCGCATTGTCAATGTAGATGTAGAAGCAGAGCTGTGAGGGCGGGCGGCACTTGAATTGTGCTTGGAGTGTAATTCAGGAGGGCATTTACTCGCGAAAGGTGAAGGCCGAGATTAGAGTCCCAGTCCAGGTAGTAGGTTTCGTGATTGTCAGTTTATTTTGTCTGTACTATAATAATTGCAGGTGACTCAACAGTTTGTTGCAAATCTTGTACCTTCCGGTTTTCGCGCACGCGATTTACCACTACACCAGCCGACCCGATTGTGAATACTGAAAAGTGTAGCATGTGAAGAAGAGGTGGAATTTCAGAGTATCCGCCGATCTCCGTTCATAGAAACAGTCTTCTCCATTAGTAACGCAGGCGTACGTTGTATATTTTTCAACCTGTCGACAACCGACATAATAGGTTATGAAGCGACGAGTCGGCGTTGGTCTTTACACGTTTCCGAGTTACTTGATGGGTTAGGCAGCCTGCGAGTGCCACGCGCTGTGCGGAGCTGCCTATGTGACAGGCTCTGTGCTTATCGATGTAGTCTGCGTTACGGAAGACTCTTCAGCTGTTCCTACAGCGACCGGGAAGAAATGGCAAATAATGATTCCGCATTTGCTAGAAGTCTCCTGCGGTAGTTATTAAAAATCACTTATTTGTTTTCATGGACGGTGAGAAATTGCATTTCGTGCTGTTGCGTATATGCAGATGGATTACTGGAAAATTTGATGTTCTCTATCGAGCTTTGTATTGGCACTGGGAATTAGTGAGCACTTTGCCATTGTTTTTCTATGTCAGACGTAATGTTAGGGAGTTTCACTTGTGAACCTCCCCCAAAGAGCTGAGAGAATTCTATCACATAGCCTCGGTCTTTCCTGTCATATACCTTATACCTTCCGCCCCACATCTCGTGTTAGAAGTTAAAACACAATATGTAGAATATAAAAGTAGATTATTGAAAATAATTTTCCGCTTGTTTCGGCAAATCTGCTATATTGTAATTTGTTATTGGCTCTGTGATTTTCGTGTTAACTGATTCTTCCGCTGCTTCTCGGTTGAACTACATAACTATAAACGAAAATCACAATATTTTGTATGTTCTCAGGATCCTGTAGAACAATATTGTGTTTTTGCTTATTTTGTATATGTGATTTTCCTTTATATGACTCTATAAGTCCTTTATGCGACTCCATAAGTTTGTGAAATTAATGGGGCTTAACAAACTGCATTGCTTAGTTGCACCATGGTTTGTTACCACGACAGCGAACCCTGCGAAGCGTGTCAGCCACAAATCGTATAGATATAATTGTCAACAACAGCTGCAGGACACTGACGCGTTCACAACTAGAGGACTGATTGTGGTGTTCCACAGAGGCGCGACACTTTTTACTTTGAAGAGTACTACAATACTGCCCGCGCCATGAGTCCCTGCAGGACACACAGGTGTGGGCGCATTGTGTCCGCCGTGTGCGTGCCTTGAAACTGGAGATTTTAAAGTGATCTGACCTTCAAACGTATGTTACATCCAAACGGTACCAGACATTGTTCCTTATCATAACCCTATCTGCGAAGTTCCTGTACAGCTCCTGGAAGTGTGTAATAGGAATTGCGGTACAACCTGTCTAAGAGAATTGATAAAAAGCTTACATAGTGTATTAGAGAGTGAGCTCTGCATTCACTGCATGTGCTTCGCAAATACACAGAGCTTGAAAGTAGAGAATTGGCAGATTCGAATGTCTTTCAATGCATCAACCTGTATTTAGAGGATGTGTATTCTCTAGACACAGTTTTGCTAGTAGGTACACTAAAATGTCGACATAAATAGCTACTACAGCGAAAATACCGTGGTAAACACATCTTTCGCTCTTTACAGGACGCTAATCAAAACCAAACTAGAATGTGAAGAAATTTTTAAACGGGTATTGATATATGGCGTTTCTTAAGCAGCACAGGCAATAATAAACAGGAGAAGATGGCCGAATTGTGGCGGCCGAAGCTGATGATGAGAAAAACCGATTTTTAATGACAGTACCGACAGAGACAACTAACAAACAAGTAGCATCAGAATGGACACAGCGTTGCTGAGACAACTGTAACCGTTACCATGTAGTGTGACCTATTAAGATGGTACTCATGTGCCTGCAGTGTGCAAGACGTGCCTCATCTGGTCTATGTTGTAGTGTCTCACTGTCGTCGTGGGACTTCCAGTTATATCACAGAATGATACCACTCGTACTCTGAAAGTTTTTTACGACGTGAAATATCAACGAAACATCTTGCTCCATTTGCTTTAAAAGATTGAAAACAGTTGGAGCCCCAACAAAACTGCGACTTCTTATGACGGAAAAACTGAAAACTTAACAATTACTCGTTATTTTTAGTTTACGGTAGAGATAGAAAATAGCTGATCTGGCGCCTGTGTCTTCATGGTACGCCTTTATCTGCTTGTAGTTCTTGAATACGTACAAATTAACACGAAAAATAGAGTTCTTCAGCCTTCAGTTCCTTTATCACGGAGCATCGTAATGCCCAAATAGAGGTAGGTTCTTTGATTATAACATGATTTTTTCGGCACAGTTTCAAGAAATTAGAATCAGTAGGTGAATACTGGTGATTTTTTGTAATATTCAACCACATATCACTTTTCGAGAAAAGCAGCGAACGGTGGACGGACTAATTTTTTTTTTATTTGCCTATTTAATATGTTGATTCTAGGTACCTTGAAACAGGGGGACAAAATTTTTCAATATTTGTTCGATTTCTACATTTATTATAGGAAATTATAGGACAAAAACCAACAATCGGTTATTTCGAAAACCGTTTATTTTGAGCGGTTTTAACAGTCAGGGTAAACTGGCGTTAAAAAAGTCTATGTAACCGAAAACCGGCTGTTTCAGCGATAATCGCCATCCCTAGCGCCGGACTCCTTCGCAAGTATTTGAAAATACAAATTCCTGGTCTCCTATATCGGTCGCTGAGGTGACGCGGCGCATAATCTCACTGAAATCTTATTCGACAGGGGCAGTATCGATATCGCTTTATGTTGACCCCTATATCTGCTTTCCTGAATAATTTTACATCATTATTAGATGGTTTCCGTAAAAATGCTGCTGCCGCTACTCTTCGCCATTAGTGTGTTCATCTTTAATGACTGGGATATCGACGAGGTTGAACTCTTAGCTGACTTACTTCCAACATGCGTCACTGGCTCTCATCTCTCTGTTCTTAGCTATCCGAGTAAATTATTTTAATCTGCCATTAACGGTTGAATACGAGAGCATTCTTTAGGTGCCATAAAAATGGCTTAGGTATAATGATTTTTGTTTCTTTTTGACACTTACTGACCAATAACAAAAGCATGTGTAAACGTCTGTGGAATAACATTGTGTAAATGGATGTTTGGGGTAATTGTACTGTGAGTGTTTCGTTCAGATGAATAAACTGAAGACCCTCCCCTTGTATTTTCCTCTAAAATGTACGTGATCTTACGGGACCCTAATAATTATGGTTCCTAGATTTTTTTAGGTATATGATATATTTTTAGCTCAGTTTTTATATATTTGTCTATTTTTTATCTTCCCACGTCATAAGCTTTTTATTGTGCCCCATGTATTTAATCAGAAATTATTTGTGTGAAATGAAAGATTATCGATGCTTTACCGTATCTTAACATTAAAACATCGATTGAGATCATTGTACGGTAGGATGGTCTTCGGAACAGTTGTTTTCTTCGTATAACTTACTGCAATCAGTTACATTTCAAGTCGTGAACTAGTTACGCGACGTGATGTATTTACTTTTTGTTTTTGTTCATGCTTTACTTTATTACCATCATGTCTGTTTTGCCTTTGCCCGTGTATATATTATATTGACAAATATGGACCGTCCCCTTACGTAAGTAAGAGATGGAAATTACGTATACGACGTGTGTGCATAAGGTCAAGCCAACAGCTTTGTACTTTCAAATATGGGATCTGGAATATAAATAATGACAGCCGTTTGCGTTTACCAGTATCCGACTTTTAAATGATTGTGCTTGGGAGATGGTACCACCAAGCTAATGTATTCTCATATATTTATTGTATTTAGTATACCTGTGTAAAAGCCTTTAAAGTGTTTATTTAGATAATAATCTTACTCTTGGACACGACCTCTATTAAAAGTGAGATTTTGGTCCGAAACATGTTTACAGCGAGAAATGTGTTTCCAGTACAGTCTCAGGAGCACGAAGATATATCATGTAAAGAATTCCGGCTGTCACGTAAGTGCTTGAAAACGAATGTAGAGTTCAAAACTTTGAGAACTTGGACGATAGTGGCCTTTCATACAAATATCAGATGCGTCAATCTTCTCCACCAAACATCAGAGCTATAATTTTCGTCTTACGAAATTGTAAGTACTATTGTTGTTCGTGCACTTTTTGCATGAAATAACAGCATGACGCGCAGTATTAAATCCGTCAGCTGCACCTACGACCGCGAGAATCGTACTAAAGGTTATGTAGCTTCCAATAAGTGCGTTTTTCAGTGACCAGCCCACCATATGTTAGTTATTTAAATTTTTTCTAATGCAGCTGTGGTGATGCAAAAACATTGATCGTATGTGTACACAAAATTTCTGTGATTTAAGGTAAGCATTTTTGTATTGCTTTAATTGCATGATAATGAGGGTTTTCACTTCGAAACATAGTGCATTAATGAATATCTACCAAAGAGACCATCAAATTGTGGCTGTTCGTAGTTACTATGTAGCCTTTTTAAGACCGTTTTTAGGTTTCCGTACCTCGATTGGTGAAATCGGAGATCTTGTAGGGTCACTTTGTTGTTCATCTCTGTGCCCGTCTCTCTGTCCTACTTTTCAGACTCCTTTTTCTCAGGAACAGGTACAAGTATCAAGTTGAAATTTATGTCAGGTACTAAGATCTACGGCCCCTTTGCAGTGTAAAAACTTTAAGTTTCTACGTAGCTCTATCAAAAGATAGGGCCATTTGTGTCACCTATTTCGATATTCGCAAACCCACTCCTCAAAAGCTACAGGATACTTCCCGTTAACCTAGAATCACGGTATTCGACAAGAATCAAGTTCCGCATTGTAAGTAGAGGTACAAAAACGGAAAATAAATTGATAACTGCATCACATAAAAGTGTGTTGTTTTTGCGCCTGTTTGTCCGTCAGTCAGTTAAGACCCTTTCCCCAGGAACGGATAGACGTCTCAAGTTGAAATATACGTCAAATATTAAGGTCTACGGTTCCTTGGGGGTGTAAACAATTTCAGCTTCTAAGTCAATGCGGACAAAAGGTACGACCATGTATGACACATATTTCTATACTCTAAAACTCACTCATTAAAATCTACATGAAGATGTAGGAGCTGATGGTTTAGCGATAAAACGCATGCTTGGAGACCGAGAGCTCTTGCTATGAAATCTCTGTCGGATCATGGATATTTTAGTCTTCGTTTTAACCTAGGCTTCACCTCTCAAAGAAGTGCGGAGTCTCAGAAACAACACATGGTTCTTATTTCACGATAAACTGTAGGTCCTCTTTCCCCAGGTAGATAACAGAGGTAGGTTAGGGACACTCAAGTCGCTTAAATGCCGTCCAGTAGAAAAACTTGCACCACGCTATTAGCCACACAAAATTATTATTGTTATTATTATTATTATTATTATTTCTTTCCTTTCTCAGACGTTATGTCTGCTTAAAAATGGAAAGTGACGCGGACATTGATCAAGCGTGACTTCCTTTTAACTGTTCGGTATATGTTACATTGCATTTAGGAACTTTCGGGTAATTGAACATGTATCAATAATTACAGATTTGTGTAGTTGTATATATACGTTTGGATGTAGCTGTATTGCGTTGATGTACTGGTGAATATTGTGTGGTATGACTCCTGTAGTTGACAGTATAATCGGTATAATGTCATCTTTATCCTGATGCCACATGTCCTTGACGTCCTCAGCCAGTTGGATGTATTTTTCAATTTTTTCTCCTGTTTTCTTCTGTATATTTGTTGTATTGCGTATGGATATTTCGATTAGTTGTGTTATTTTCTTATTTTTATTGGTGAGTATGATGTCAGGTTTGTTATGTGGTGGTGTTTTATCTGTTATAGTGGTTCTGTTCCAGTATAATTTTTATTCATCATTCTCCAGTACATTTTGTGGTGCATACTTGTATGTGGGAACGTGTTGTTTAATTAGTTTATGTTATATGGCAAGTTGTTGATGTATTATTTTTGCTACATTGTCATGTCTTCTGGTTATTCTGTCTTTGCTAGTATTGTACATCCGCTTGTGATGTGATCTACTGTTTCTATTTGTTGTTTGCAAAGTCTGCATTTATCTGTTTTGGTATTGGGATCTTTAATAACATGCTTGCTGTAATATCTGTGTTTATTGTTTGATCCTGTATTGCAATCATGAATCCTTCCGTCTCACTGTATATATTGCCTTTTCTTAGCCATGTGTTGGATGCGTCTTGATCGATGTGTGGCTGTGTTAGATGATACGGGTGCTTGCCATGCAGTGTTTTCTTTTTCCGATTTACTTTCTTTGTATCTGTTGATGTTATGAGATCTAAAGGGCTGTAGAAGTTGTTATGAAATTGCAATGGTGTAGCCGATGTATTTATATGAGTGATTGCTTTGTGTATTTTGCTACTTTCTGCTCGTTCTATAAAGAATTTTCTTAATTGTCTACCTGTCCATAATGTAGGTTTTTTATGTCGATAAATCCCCTTCCTCCTTCCTTTCTGCTTAATGTGAATCTTTCTGTTGCTGAATGTATGTGATGTATTCTGTATTTGTTGTATTGTGATCGTGTAAGTGTATTGAGTGCTTCTAGTTCTGTGTTACTCCATTTCACTACTCTAAATGAGTTGGTAAATATTGGTGTAGCATAAGTATTTATAGCTTTTGTCTTGTTTCTTGCTGTCAATTCTGTTTTCAGTATTTTTGTTAGTCTTTGTCTATATTTTTCTTTTAGTTCTTCTTTAATATTTGTATTATCTATTCCCATTTTTTGCCTGTGTCCTAGATATTGATAGGCATCTGTTTTTTGCATCGCTTCTATGCAGTCGCTGTGGTTATCCAATAAGTAATCTTCTTGCTTAGTGTGTTTTCCCTTGACTATGCTATTTTTCTTACATTTGTGTGTTCCAAAAGCCATATTTATATCATTGCTGAATACTTCTGTTACCTTTAGTAATTGGTTGAGTTGTTAATTTGTTGCTGCCAGTAGTTTTAGATCATCCATGTATAGCAAATGTGTGATTTTGTGTTGGCATGTTCCAGTAATATTATATCCATAATTTGTATTATTTAACATGTTGGATAGTGGGTTCAGAGCAAGGCAGAACCAGAAAGGACTTAATGAGTCTCCTTGGTATATTCCACGCTTAATCTGTATTGGCTGTGATGTGATATTATTTGAATTTGTTTGGATATTAAGTGTGGTTTTCCAATTTTTCATTACTATGTTTAGGAACTGTATTAATTTAGGATCTACTTTGTATATTTCCAATATCTGTTGTAACCATGAGTGGGGTACACTATCAAAAGCTTTCTTGTAATCAACGTATGCGTAGTGTAGCGACCTTTGTTTAGTTTTAGCTTGATATGTCACCTCTGCATCTATCATCAGTTGCTCTTTACATCCTCGTGCTCCTTTGCAACAGCCTTTTTGTTCTTCATTTATAATTTTGTTCTGTGTTGTATGTGTCATTAATTTCTGTGTAATGACTGAAGTTAATATTTTGTATATTGTTGGTAGGCATATTATGGGGCGATATTTTGCTGGGTTTGCTGTGTCTGCTTGATCTTTAGGTTTCAGATAATTATTATTGTTACTATTATTATTTTTATTACATTGACGGAAAAAATCGCAACACTGAGGAGGAGCTGTACGACATAAACAAAATTTACAGGCGTGTTTCTACATCTGGAAGATGATGTCTATTAAAATTTCGCGCCAGTCGCCTAAGAGTGGCGCTAGTAGCGCCACTACGAGGAACCAAATCAGGTTTACTTTAAAATACACTTTATAACGGTCGTGAGCGTCAGTTACCTTTGATAGCGTGAGTTGACGTCAGTCAAGAGCCTTTCAGGCGACAAAGACGCAATTATCAGCATCTCACTGAGTTTGAACGAGGTCGCGTAACAGGGCTACGAGAAGCTGCAGGTTTCTTCTGCGATATTGAGGCAACACTTGGCAGGAATGTAAACACTGTACACGATTGCTGGCAGCGGTGATCACGAAGACTGGGCTCCGGATGGCCGCGTGGGACAACCGAGAAGGAAGACCATCGTGTTCGGCGTATGGTTCTGGCCCACCGTGCCGCATTTGCAGCAGCAATTTGGGCGGCGGTTGGCACCACAGTGACACAGTGAACTGTTACAAATCGGTTACTTCAAGGACAGTCCAGAGCCAGACGCCCTGTAGCGTGCATTCGACAGAACCCAAACCGTCGCTATTTGTGACTTCAGTGGTGCCAAGCGGGAGCTCATTGGATGGCAGAGTGCAGGTCTGCCATGTTATCTGATGAAAGCTGGTTCTGCCTCGGTGCCAGTGACGGCGGTGTTTTGATTAGAAAGAGGGCAGTTGAGAGCCTAGTCCAACCTGTCCGCGTGCTAGACACACTGGATCTACACCTGGAGCTATGGTCAGGGGTGCAATTTCGTATGGAAGCAAGGACACTCTCTTTGTTATCTCGCGCATCGTTGCATATCTGTACGTCAGTCTGGTGATTCGACCTGTAGTGCTGCCATTGGTGAACGCATTCTAGGGAGAGTTTCCCGATAGGATAACGCTCGCCAAGAGACCGCTGTTGTAAACCATTATGCTCTATAGAGTGTCGACATGTTGCCTTGGCCTACTCGATCACCGGATCTGTCTCCAGCGGAGCACGTACGGGGCATCACAACTCCACAACTCCGAAGCCATCCACATCCAGCATTAACTGTCCCCTGTATCGACTGACCTAGGCGTGGGACTCCATCCCACAAACTGACATTCAGCACCTGCCCAACACAATGCATCCAAGTTTGCTTGCTTGCATTCTACATTCTGGCAGTTACAGCTGTTATTAATGTACCAGCATCTCACGTTTGCAATGGCTTCTCTCGCGCTTAAGTTTAACCTGTGATCCTGCTATGTTTTTCATAGCGTTTCTCGCCACATGCGATACACCTCTCGCGATACACGCGAACAGCATGATGGCATGATGTTCTGGATCAGAAACAGTGCCAAAGTTTTGTTTTTCTGTGTAAAAAAGCAGCCACATACCATCCAACGAATGTGAGTACACGAATAGCCAAGTAACAGCTCAGTACACACCAAATAACTGGTTTTCCACAACACTACCACAACCCCCAAGTATATATTGCTGACATACGAAATTCACCTTTTTGTATTTTGTTTACTAACAGCTGCTCACATGTTTGCAGATGATATGATGTTCGCTAAGTAAAAAACGGCAACAGAAACAAAAAGCGCACAGAAAATATGTCGCAGAGAGCGACAATAATTGCTTAAAACATGCTGTAACATACAATAAGTAAGGTAGTATAAAAGTGTCCATAGAAGACTATATTTTAAAAAACGAATAGTAAAAAGGTAATAACGTGCTACTGTGTTTGTATAACCATGCTATTTTCTGCATGTTTTAGATTAAAAAAAAAAAACACTGATGATGGTGACATTTGTCGCCGAAACTAGTTTGGGAGAATAAAGAGATAAACGAATAATAAGGTGTTTTGCGTCAAGGCGGACTCAATTTTCTGATATTGCTGTATTCTACATTAATTATATTTTAGTGTTGTTTTTCTGTCAGTGTATGGTTCAAATGGCTCTGAGCACTATGGGACTCAACTGCTGAGGTCATTAGTCCCCTAGAACTTAGAACTAGTTAAACCTAACTAACCTAAGGACATCACAAACATCCACGCCCGAGGCAGGATTCGAACCTGCGACCGTAGCGGTCTTGCGGTTCCAGACTGCAGCGCCTAGAACCGCACGGCCACTACGGCCGGCTCTGCCAGTGTATTATTACTATTACTATTATTATTATTATTATTATTATTATTATTGTTCTACATTTTGAACAGCACCCGCATAGCGCTTGTCCAACTTCGCTTGTTTGGTTTTAATATCAGTCACGGTCGCAAAACAGCGATTATTATGTACCTTTCATTTGCATTGTAGAGTTGTTTGCGGAACGCAAGTAAGGAATGAATCACGGAATCGAAATCGAAAGACCCTGTGTCAGGCAGCTAAGAGCTGGTATCCGTTACTTTGCGGTGAAAATAGCAACCAAGCAACTATGTCGTAACTAAGTAAAACTACGTTCCATTGTCGAGGCAGACGTGACGCGTGGGCTGCCACTTCCCGCGGCGCGTGCGCCACCGGAAGCTGACACGTCCGCAACTTTCCAGGCAGCTTTTTAGTCAGGCCGCTGCCGCTGCCGCTGCCGCTGCCGTCATCCTCTGCCTCTCACGTGGCCTTCAGACGACGGTCAGAGCGGAAGCGTGAAACACGTCTGATTCTGCAGAAGTGCGGGAGCGCAGGCGAAAATGTGGGCAAAAATGACAGCTGATTACACTTCTGAGTGATGGGCTGCTGCCAAACGAGTGCAACATGAAGTATGACTGGTCATTTCTCTACTAAAAATTCGCTTTCATCATCATGGTAGAACGGCTCTTCGTGCATCAGTATCATTTCCCGGTACTGTCTGCCAACTGATAATTTTTACATCGTGAATTGTCTTACCGTAATATATTCGTAACAAACATCGTATTTCTACCTGGTAATGCAGTTAGTTATGTGAAACATGTTGCATTATATAGGCGAGGACAGACATATATATTGTTACAAATTGCAACAGCAGTAGTAAATGCTCCCAAAAGTCCCTCACATCAGCACAATCAACTAAGAAAACTACAAAGCACTGGTGACTAAATGGTGGGGAGAGGGAAACATGGATGCAGCCGTGGAGACAACAGAACATAAGATATTATTCAAACTGGACAGGAATGGCAGTGGTGTGGGTGGCAAGAATCATGGTATTTATGTACTATTTCTCATGGTTTCTCTCTTTCTTGCTGTTGTAATTTATACTTCTACTGTTTATTCTAGTTTTTGTACTTGAAAAGAGCCTACGGACAAAATCTGGATCGTATAGCAATAAAATAAAAATTATTACAGTCGTATGGTGTCAGTATGATTAAAAAGAATTGTGAACTGTGGATGGGAAGGACGATTATCCGTAAGCATTCCAAAAAGCTACAATTTTCCCGGTGTTACAGTCATCATCATTTCGCGAGTAATAAGCTGCGATGTTTATTAGAGATCGTTCGTAAAAAAAAATAACTTTCGCATCATCATGAATCATTATCATCGTTAAATGACGCAAAAATAAAATATCTCTTACTTTGCTTGAAACGTAAGCTGTGTCTGTTTTAATAGTAAACTCAGTTGTGCACAGCGCACCTTTTCTTAGTTATGACACCGGGCATGTGTTAATATCTTCGTGAGGTTCTTGCGCTTTCCGAACGAACCCGCGACATAAAATGCTCCTGGACCAACCACGTATCTACCATATTTCCCATTTGGGGCAAAACTTGATAGTGGCGCCCCCCTCCCTTCACCCTCGGTCGTTTGAGAGAGAGCGTCAAAAATTAAAAATAAAAAACGATTTTTCAAAAATATGTTCATTTTGTAGCGCACGTCTTACCGAGCAATCTGAGGAAATTTTATTTCGTCGTAAGTTGCCAAGGTGCAGTGCTACGCCTCTTCGCACATCATTCTTCTATCACAGTCACTCTGTTTCGCTCTGTGGAATTCAAACTTGTATATTTTGCAATGCAAGCCAGGTTAACGCAAGTCTTGCAAGACTCAGCACAACCAGGAGCACCTCCGAAAATGCCCAACGTACCTTTGGACGAAACGTCAGAGATAGAAGAGTTCCATGGACCACGGCCACACAACCCGGAAGAATTCTCGACAATCGATAGATCAACATGCGCTGGATGCTAGGAGCTTTTTGAAACAAGGTTTTTTTTCTTCAAGAATATGAATTTGGAGCTCCCTGAAATTGCCGCCCGCGGCAGATACCCCGGTTTACCGTCGCCCCCCTCCCCCCCCCCCCCCCCCCTCTACATCCAGGCCTTTACTGGACGACTGCACCTGGAAGAAGGGAAACGTCAGAGAACATCGCATACGATTCTCTGTGAATCTCTGACCTCGTCGTGAGCCTTATGACAGACATCAACGTTCAGGCCGTACCTATGCCAACACACACTTTTCACCGTTGTGTCCTTTACTCCCTACTGCATTGTCTGCTGCTGGACGAAAGCGAGTTGTGACGACTGCTCAAAATGCAAAGAGTACATCCAGAAGGATATACAACGTCAACGAAGACATGTCTTCGGCTTTAGCGATAATCTTCACCATATCATTGTATTTAAGGCATTAATTAACCCTAATTTTCAAATCCAGTAACCAAGGAAAACTTAAGGCCGCCTTTCTGCTGTGCGAATATAAATGTCATACGGAAGGCACTAGTCGCAGTATCGATCGTATATTATATATTTTCAACGTATATACTAATAAATTGTTGGAATTTGTTTCTTAATTCAAATCTGCGTTCACAAAAATTATCATCAACTGTAATTAAAGAAATAAATTCTGTACTTCCTAGACCACTGTTTTTATCTCGACTACGTTGCAGCCTGTATAAGTAGACGATCTCTGATTGCATAAGGGTGCTGTCGCAGCGTATGCGAAAATATCATAACTGAAACACGCCGCCAGCAAAAAGCGACAATCCGCCCTCGGTTAATTCCGCATTCGACCGAATTCTTACTGTCAAAATGGATAGTAGGAGCGGGATGGGAAAGCAATCGGTGAACAACTGTAGACTTACGAGGTGATGTGTACGAAACATTGAGCTGCTCCATCAGAGAATTAAATTCGCAACTTAAATAGAAAATGAAAAGAAAAGAACAGAAAAACTGTTGACTTTATGTGCCAAATAGTCCACTATTTTGTAGTCTCCTTTGAAACTATTTACAAGGGATTCACTGGATCACGCAGCTGCAGTGTTGCGTTTCCTATTGGTGTCGTAATCTGTGAAACACGCAATGTAGTCAAGAATAACGACATTTCTGGGCAACTGGACACAAAGAAACTACACATATGAAAGTACTTTTTTTAGTAAATAATCTTCGTATGGGGAAAAAAACCTCAACAATGTGGAGACAGGTATCCAGTTTTCACATGTAGGATGTGTGCATTCGCGAACATACTTTCATGTATTAATCAACTGATGTGGAAACATAGTTGAGATTAAATAGCATTTTCTAATTCATTGAGGTTGAAACAGTACGCTGCTCAGTCCATAGAGAGCTGGAATGGAAGGATAACGGCAGTCCAAATTGAAGCCTTCACTATTCAGTATGAACTTAATTCGTATCCAAGTGGGGGTTGGGTATTTCAGCGGAACACATTGCTCGCGAATATCGCATGTTAGTTAGTCAGAGTTATGCTGTGGTACGTATTTCTGACCTGTCGTTACATTTTGATAATGAAAATTATTAAACATTTAAGAAACATTTCGGGGGAGGGAGAGAGAGAGAGAGAGAGAGAGAGAGAGAGAGAGAGAGAGAGAGAGAGGCAAAGTCGTTCATCGTTGAGAACTAGTCACTGGTAACCTTTTTGGAACCTTTGCATTTTTACTCGTTTACAGCTCTTTTGCATCTAATTGTGTAGTAGTGTATGGATTTTAAAGAGAGTCAAAATGGAAAACTAGAAATACTATACTAAACAGCACGAGCGTGCTCAGGGTCTGAGCTGGTTGTAACTCGTATTAGAACGGAGAAACAGTTTTCACGACAGGTGGTTCAGGATAGACTCGCTGGTCAGTGCACATTATATTTTACGTCCCACTTTACTGGAATGATACATCTGTCGAAATGGTGCGGCGTATTGTAGATGTATAGGTACTAAATAGATGCCATTTTAATAACTGAAAATATTTTAATAAATATCGCATAAACTTCAAACTCAAGTGGGATCAGAAATTTTCGAAAATCAAACGAAGAAAGTTAGTGACGTCACGAAAGGGAACTGGGATTAGAATGCACTCTAGGTAGTCAGACTGCTCTTTGTTACTTCCAAAAGACTTCCAGCTGTGCCTCAGAAGCTGAAATGTGAAAATGGTGCAGGGAACTGTTTTGATAAATTAATTTAATTCGGCGTGCAAAAAATGGTTCAAATGGCTCTGAGCACTATGGGACTTAACTTCTGAGGTCATCAGTCCCCTAGAACTTAGAACTACTTAAACCTAACTAACCTAAGGACATCACACACATCCATGCCCGAGGCAGGATTCGAACCTGCGACCGTAGCGGTCACGCGGTTCCAGACTGACGCGCCTTGAACCGCACGGCCACACTGGCCGGCTAATTCGGCGTGCAGTTAAGGTCAGTTCATGATAACGCACATGCCCATATCGCAAATGTAATTATGCAGAAGTTACGCCAACTCAAGTCAGAGCACCTGTCCTGTAGTCCTGATCTCTCCCCATGCGATTATCGCGCGTCCGATCCCTTAAAAAAGGCCATCAGATGACGTTGCGATGGCAGACATAGAACTAAGTAAACCTAACTAACCCAAGGACATCACACACATCCACATTATTTCTGGAAACCCAGAATCTACTCTGTAGGAATCAACATGTATTCCGGAAACGGCGATCGTGTGAGACCCAACTCGCTTTATTTCTTCATGAGACCCAGAAAATATTAGATACAGGCTCCCAGGTAGATGCCATTTTCCTTGACTTCCGGAAGGCGTTCGATACAGTTCCGCACTGTCGCCTGATAAACAAAGTAAGAGCCTACAGAATACCAGACCATCTGTGTGGCTGGATTGAAGAGTTTTTAGAAAGAGAATACAGCATGTTGTTCTCAATGCAAAGACGTCTACAGACGTTAAAGTAACCTCTGGCGTGCACAGGGAAGCGTTATGGGACCATTGCTTTTCACAATATATATATGATCTAGTAGACAATGTCGGAAGTTCCATTCGGCTTTTCGCGGATGATGCTATAGTATACAGAGAAGTTGCAGCATTAGAAAATTGTAGCGAAATGCAGGAAGATCTGCAGCGGATAGGTACTTGGTGCAGGGAGTGATAACTGACCCTTAACATAGACAAATGTAATGTATTGCGAATACATAGAAAGAAGGATCCTTCATTGTATGATAGCAGAACAAACACTGGTAGCAGTTACTTGTGTAAAATATCTGAGAGTATGCGTACGGAACGATTTGAAGTGGAATGATCATATAAAATTAATTGTTGGTAAGGCGGGTGCCAGGTTGAGATTCATTGAGAGAGTCCTTAGAAAATGTAGTCCATCAACAAAGGAAGTGGCTAACAAAACACTCGTTCAACCTATGCTTGAGTATTGCTCATCAGTGTGGGATCCGTACCAGGTCGGGTTGACAGAGGAGATAGAGAAGAACCACACGCGACTGGAACAGGTAAGGGAGGTAATGACAGTGGCACGTGAAGTGCCCTCCGCCACACACCGTTGGGTGGCTTGCGGAGTATAAAAAGTAGATGTAGATGCCCGAGGCTGGATTCGATCCTGCGACCGTAGCAGCCGCGTGGTTGGGGAGTGAAGCGCCTAGAACCGCTCGGTCACAGCGGCCGGCGCCATAATCTGCAGCCTTCTAAGTCTCATGAATGAAAACAGGAAGCTTAGCATTTCCAGAATCCCAGCTGATTTCATTCTCAGCATGTTTCTGTAGCAAGGGAGATTGTATGTAAGAATTACGTGGTATCGGCACACAACTAGCACTGGTTAAGTAGCCGAGCACAATGCAGGTTTTCGAGGAAAGTAGCGTGAGCGCCGGCAGATGCAAGTGGCTGGTATTGTCAGGTAGGCAGAGGTCCGTGCACGTGATTAGGCGCAGGAAGTGCGTGCTGAGTGGGCCAGGTGGCGCGCAGCTGCCGTGGACGCCCCCACACCGCCCGCGCCCCACACCTGCGCTGGTGCTCTGCACGTCTCACAAGGGGCCCCCCCCCCATACCTATGCCTACAGCGCGCACTCGCCTGAAGCTGCGCTTGGCTTCAGCTCTTCCGTCAAGTCCCACTTCTACTCCTCAACTACCCAAGCCAGAGTATTCGAATAATAGTGTAATAGTCAACTAGTTTTACTCATTATTCGACTGCTCTGTCACGGACCGTGCGGTGACTTCGGGAGATATATAAGATATAGAAGTGCGACTTGACGGAAGAGCTGATGATACTGTAATAGTCAACCAATAGTCCGCTGCTCGTGGTCTTGCGGTAGCGTTCTCGCTTCCCGCGCACGGGGTCCCGGGTTCGATTCCCGTTGGGGTCAGGGATTTTTCCCTGTCTCGAGACGATTGGGTGTTGTGTCGTCTTCATCATCATCATTCATCCCCATTACGGTCGGAGGAAGTCAATGGCAAACCACCTCCACTTGGACCTTGCCCCAACGCTGCTCGGACTATGGGACCTCATCATCATCATGAGTCAACCAGTATCATTATCTTATTCCCTCTGTTCCTATACCATTCGCAGAATGTACACGGGCAGGAACACTTCCCTGTGTCTTTCCTCTCTCCCCCCCCCCCCCCACCCTCCCTCCCCATCGTGATCATACATGAAATACAGGCTGTTGGGCTATTTATTATAGGTACAGATGAAAGAGACGAGTATACCGCAATTAAAATCGCAAATAATCCTAATAAACTCAAGTCCAGAAACCAATGGTTGCCCCTGTAGGACATATTACGATCTAGTACATGAACATCGGGGATCCAAAGTGCCCACATGAACTAGACGCAGGCCTGTTCACCGATCCGTTCGTGTGAGCGATTAATGGTAGGACAAAAGCAGGAGAGGAGAGGAGCAGTCGTAATAAGGCGTCTCAGCACGAGAAACCGTAGTCAGCGAGTCAGTTCTGTGGCCTCTAGTGTCAGTTCTACGCAGGTACAGCGCTTCACGGGTGCGGATTTATTTCATAAGACTGTCACGTAGCCGCGCGGTTAAAGGCGCCATGTCACCGATTGCGCGGCCTCTCCCGCCGGAGGTTCGAGTCCTCCTTCGGGCATGGGTGTGTGTGATGTCCTTATTGTAAGTTAGTTTAATTAGTGTGCAAGTTTAAGGATTGATGACCTTAGAAGTTTGGTCCCTTAGGAATTGACACACGTTTGAACTGTCACGTAGGTGAAAAAAATTAATTGGAACTTGTTGTTGTTGTGTTGGTGACGGTCTTCAGTCCTGAGACTGGTTTGATGCAGCTCTCCATGCTACTCTATCCTGTGCACGCTTCTTCATCTCCCAGTAGCTACTGCAACCTACATCCTTCTAAATCTGTTTAGTTGGTCTCCCTCTACGATTTTTACCCTCCACGCTGCCCTCCAATACTAAATTGGTGATCCCTTGATGCCTCAGAGTATGCCCTACCAACCGATCCCTTCTTCTAGTCAAGTTGAGCCACAAATTTCTCTCCAATTCTGTTCAATACCTCCTCATTAGTTATGTGATCTACCCATCTAATCTTCAGCATTCTTCTGTAGCACCACTTACATTTCTTTAATTGCTGGGGCAGTTGGGTATGAAACATTGTATTTCTTACGAGTGATGTAGCCTTATGATGAATGTCGTTATCCGACAAAGTTAAAATTAACATCAAGTTACATTTTGTGACTATTGTAGTCACACGTTAAAAACAATCAGTACTACTTACTTTGCTTTTCATTAAAGCTTCAATGTCTGGTACTAGTTTCCGATCACTACTAATTCGAAGATAAGCTTTTAAGCCTGTCATTGAGCTTCTGTGGGTAGATTTCTTTCTTTTCAGAGTGGGAAAAAGTAACTCTCACAAATATGTAGGTCCCAACACTTACATAATCGTAGCTTCATACTTGTGAAATAGTAAAATTTGTGTTGACGAAAGGATCTGAAAGATTTATTTTTATTAGGAAACCTATCATGCAACTACCTGTCACACTTCAGGCCTGTAAGTTCTAACTGTAGCGAAGCACCCTGTACTTTTATGTTATAAGTTTATATCGATGTGTCTCACCTGTGCTGCGAAGTTCCTGACCCGAAAAGCTGGTTTCACCACTTTTAAAAGAGCTACTCTCCACTTTAAGTACTGCGCTGTTAAGTATATACGCTTGAGTTTAAGGCTACTACCAACTCAACACATGGTAATGATGACAGTTTTCCTCTTTCGCTACACAACAGCGTGAGTGCTCGTGCTCACCTAGCCGTCTGTTGAAACAGGCTGTGGACAAACACATTACAACAAGGGTTCTGCACTGAAGCGCCAAAGGAACTGGTATAGGCATGCGTACTCAAATACAGCGATATGTAAACAGGCAGAATACGGCGCTGCGGTCGGCAACGCCTATATAAGACAATAAGTGTCTGGCGCAGTTGTTAGATCGGTTACTGCTGCTGCAGTGGCAGGTTATCAAGATTTAAGTTAGTTTGAACGTGCTGTTATAGTCGGCGCGCGAGCGATGGGACACAGCATCGCCGAGGTAACGATGAAGTGGGGATTTTCCCGTACGACCGTTTCACGAGTGTACCGTGAATATCAGGAATCCGGTAAAACATCAAATCTCCGACTTCGCTGCGGCCAGAAAGAGATCCTGCAAGAACGGGACCAACGACGACTGAAAAGAATCGTTCAACGTGACAGAAAAGCAACCCTTCCGCAAATTGCTGCAGATTTCAATGTTGGACGTACCATTCAACGAAACATCATCGATGTGGGTTCTCGGAGCCGAAGGCCCATTCGTAGACCCTTGACGACTGTACCACACCAAGCTTTATGCCTCGCCTGGGCCGGTCAGTACTGGTATTGGACTGTTGATGACTGGAAACATGTTGCCTGGTCGAACGAGTCTCGTTTCAAATTGTGTCGAGCGGATGGACGTGTACTGGTATGGAGACAACCTCATGAATCCATGGATCTTGCATGTCAGCAGGGGATTGTTCAAGCTGGCGGAGGCTCTATAATGGTGTGGGGCATGTACGTAAACATCCTGTCTGATCACCTGTATCCATTCATGTCCATTGTGCATTCCGGACGTAGGAAATTCCGCAACTCACACATCCAGAATTGCTACAGAGTGGCTCCAGCAACACTCCTGAGTTTCAATATTTCTGCTTGCTACCAATCTCCCCAGACATGAACATTATTAAGAATATCTGGGGTGTTTTGCAACATGCTACTCAGAAGAGATGTCCACCCCTTCTTACTCTTACGGATTTATGGACAGCCCTGCAGGATTCATGGTGTCAGTTCCCTCTAACTCTACTTCAGACATTAATCGAGCACATGTCACGTCGTGCTGCAGCAGTTGTGCGTTCTCGCGGGGGTTCTACATTATATTTAGGCAGGTGTACCAGTTTCTTTGGCTCTTCAGAGTACATCGCCACCTTTTATGTGAAGGCAGGCATCAGCACGGCTCCTTATCGATGCCCGTACACGTTGCAGAGTTCCAGGTGCCTTCCATATGCATTTTCGGCGATAGAAAGAGAGGAGGGAGGGGAGAGGCGCCTCAGTAACTGCCGCCCACAGAGCACCAGTTCTTTTCCCCTATTTATTGGATTTCGGGACACCCATACTGGTATCTCAACAGTGGAATGTCATTTATGACGATACGAAGGTAAGGAGCACAGCATCCTGTCCCCGAGTGGAGAATATATCCGACCGAGCTGAGAATCGAACGTGGGCCACTTCGGTTAGCAATCCGACGAGCTGACCGGACAGCTACCGAGGCGGACAAAGCATCAGATTGGAGGGAGGGCGAAGGAGATACGAGCCTCATATCGAAAAAAAGTCAAGCAGGTTTCCGGAATAACGAGTCCACCATAGACCACATAATGCGCCTCTGCAGTGGAGTAACAAGGGTCGTCAGTATACTATACTGCACCTCCGCTCTTATTCTGGACATCGAAAGGATTTTTTATGAAGTGTGGCATGGGGATTTATACAACAAACTACTCAGAATGGGTGTAACACCTAATCTGGCGACAAGTTTATCAAATATACTCGACAGCCGACCCTCTAGAGTGTTTCTAAACATAGCAGGCGCACTATAAGGAACATACATGTCTCTTCTGTTGTACACCCTATACACGTCCGCCATACCACATCTAAGAAATGGGATAAAGAACTAGAACTATACGCTTTTTGCTGTCACCATTTGCAAACGACAAATGACATTAATCAACAGACGCAACACAACATCGACAGACTAGGACAGTGGTTCGCGTTGCGGAAAATCAAACCTAACACTGCCAAAATCCAGCTACTAATGTTCGACGACGGCAAAGCAACACACACACACACACACACACACACACACACACACACAAAACAGTAAACTAACGTTGCAATTGTTACGCTATGGAGACAGACGGAGAAAACCGATGATGCAGCTAAATATCTAGGACTAACATTAGACAAACGTCTCCCTTGGAACCAGCATACAGTGGACGTTACAACCAAAGTTATAGTCAAGTTAACCCGGCTGAGGGTGTTTAGAGACAGAACGAACGGAGCAAAAAGACACCACAGCTTATATACACACATAAATCCTTCGTTTGTCCCTTAACGGAGTATGTCGTCCGAGTCTGGATGGCAAATAAAGTCGCTAAAACTAATAGCGACAGAAAGAATAATTCAAAGAAGGTCCAATAGAATGTACCTTCGAACGGCAAACAACACGGTCAACCAAAAAACTGACTCAGAACCAATGAGCAAGAGAAGGATATAACTAATGGCAATAATAGACGCCAACAGATTCAACGAACAGCTAAGACGAAATTTGAAGAGGAAAACAGACAGCGAATTCAGATATCTGTAGACAAACTACCATTATCCTCCAAAAATTTTAAAAACCTGTATCAAAATCACGAACACAACTTCAGCATTAACAACAACAATAAAAGCCACTCATTTAGACGAAGAAAATAACTTAACAAGAGCAACGAGACAAGAACAACTAAAGAAGCCAGAAAAGGTCACAAAAGAATTGGTTATTTAGGGAGACTTCCCCCAGTGCTAGAGCAAATGCAAGGGTCAAACAATCCTCCCACACAGAGAGCGAAGATCAACATTTAGAATAGAAGCACAAGAAATAGGATACCCCATGAAATAATTGAAATGTCCCCTAACAGAATAAAATAAGTTTAATACAAGGCACTAACGAACATTACGTTATGTGCCCGCCAAGCGCAGCTGATGATGACAACGTGGTCACTTGCTGTAATATTGCGCTCTTTGCACACGGACATCGTGCTGCTCACCCGTGAACGATTTCGTCAACAATGCAGTTGATTAGTTCAGCAAACTTAAAGCCGTATGTAATGTCATTAGAAGCTGAAGGGATGAAAGAGGATAAGACTGAAATGGCCATGAAAGTGAGTGTTAAGAAAGAACAGACTTTCAGCAGAGGACTCTGTATACAAAGGAGAGGAAAAAGTGATGGGGAAGGAAGGGTTGATGAAAGTAAGTTGCAACATGTATTTGGAAGTGATAGCTATTGTGATATAAGGCGGACAATTTGCTGTTTTTTCAAGTTTTCGAGAACTTTAATTTCTGTGATATTTTGAGGAAGATTGTACCAGAGTCGGGTTCGTGACATAAATAATGATTTTGAGAAGTGTTTTTTTTTAGAGCGGCAATTTCCGCTGCGCAGTTCAGATAGTGGTGTAAGGGATGGCGATAAACAGAATGGAGTGCGATGATTGCCAAGACGATAGAGGAAACACTGGGTGCAGCAGTCTCTACGATTATTGGCGCGCATCCCTAATAATTGTTCGTAGGTAGGAGTGATAGGTAAAAAATAGCGTACATCACTAATGTATAGCACTCGAGCATTCATCGCCACTTCCATCTGGCGAGAGGTCTCACACAGAAGGTCTTACAGAATACGATCATCATCATCAAATATGAGGGTATTAGTAACTCTGTAATTCACTGATGGCATAGAATTATTCCCAAGTGGTGGACTAGAATAACTCCAAGTTCTTCGCAGAAGAAAGAAGAGTTATTTATGTGACGTTTAGGATTCAGAGTGGAAAAGATTTTGTGAAGTTACAGTTAGTAGTGACTAAGACAGGTCGCATTTCTGATGGCTAAAGTTTCAAATCTATGCTCTACGTCTGCTCTGATAAACCAAGTAATTCAGCATTTACATGCTGTGGATGGCTTTGCACTCATTTGTTGGGTGTAGATGTACTTATTTCTACTGCCTTTCGTTTTCTGTCAGTTTTATTACGATAGCGGCGTTTATGGTTTACTGTAAAAATAGCTTGGCACCAAATTTTCGGTGCCTTTCAGGAATTTCCAGTCGTTTACCTTTTATATCTGCACTTACCTCACGCCTCTAATATCTGAAAACATATCGAGGTCTGAAATAAAATTTTCGTTAAGTTTTAATATTCAGAAGAGCGAGTAGCGTGTTGCGTTGTTAGTATTTAAGACGTTATCATCTACGGAGATTCGCAGCAAATACGAGGTTTTTTTTTAAGAAAGTTGATTTTTTTAAATGTTATCAAAGATTTCGAAAAGATAAGCATTACGCTTAACACGTGCTAATTCTTCAATGAAACCTTTCGCGAAAGTAACAAGGAATTTTGTAAAATGTAATAACAGATGGAGCTGGCGAAAGGCGATTTCATCTCCACAGCTAAGTTACTTGACATAAAGTAAATATCCACAGAGGGCACGAACAGGAATAGAACATACCAGTTCATAATGTTGTATCGTAACACTGTTGATTATGCGTATGTAGCAGCGGCTGTATGATAAATATCACATACGAGAAGAGAATCCACGTAAATCTATTGTCCCGTGATGGAATGTGCTTCCAAGAAAGCCGACAAGGTATGCTACCCCGTCACTGTTTCACTGTGGACAACAGCAAGAATTTGGAAAAGAATCCAGGAGCAAATGGCATAATATAACTAGGCATATAGTCCGCATCGATAGCTCAGTGGTCGGTGCGGCGGAATGCCATGCAAAGGCACCTGGTTTCGATTCCCGGTTGGGTCGGAGATTTTCTCCAACCAGGGTCTGGGTGTTGTGTTGTCTCATCATATCACCCCCATCGACACGCAAGTCGCCAAAGTGGCGTGAACTAAAAAGATTTGCACCAGGCAACCGATCTACCCGACGGAAGGCCCTCGCCACACGACATTTCATTCCGCTAGACATAGAACAAATAAACAGAATAAAACAGGGATAATGGAATGTAGTCGAATTAAATCAGGTGTTGTTGCTGAGAGAATTGTGTTAGGAAACGAGACACTAAAAGTAGTAGGTGGATTTTCCTATTTAGGGAGGTGGCTAAAGTATGTCTTTTTGAAGGTATTTGTCTGGCTTGTAGCCCTGTATGGAAGGGAAACTTGGACGACAAACAGTTTAGACAAGGAAAGAAGAGAGAATTTAGAAATATGGTGCTGCAGAAGTAAGATGAAGATCGCGTGATTAACGAGAGGTACTGATTAGGCTTGGGGAGATAAGAAATTTGTGATACAACTGATTAAAAAAGGGATCTATTGATATTACACATTCGGCGACATCAAGGGAATAGTCTATTATCTGAGGGAAGTGTAGGCGGTAAAAATGAATACAGAAAGCAGACTCAGAAAGATAGAATGTGCAGTAGTTGTTCAGAGATGAAGGGGCTTGCAACGAGATAGAACACAATGGAGAGATCAGACGCTGGTATTGTTAGAATATACGCTTCCTATGACAGTACAAAAAGAGAGCGAGGGATCCTTGCAAGTCCTTCAAAAAGTCCCAAGTCAGTCCCCAAAGTGTTGCCAGGCAAGACACAGATCAGTAAATTTATAAAAGACGTACAGCTTGTATGGCCGCCAGTTTAATGAATTCCTCATTCGTCATCATCACTTACGTATAAGCTACATCTGTATATTCTTGTAACATTTGTCCCTGTACAGTCTGGCGGTTAGGATGTCATCAGTCATACCATTTGACGCCATTCGTATTTCGTCATTAATGGGTTTCTCCCCGCCTGCGACGTCTGGATGTAACGACGCCAAAGTAAGTAGCTGTTACCGGAGTCGGTGAGAATCCAACGAAGTGGGTGTCGATGTAGCACTCACTGGAGGTAAAAATCTTCGTATGCCGACAGCGTTCGCCAGTACCTTAAATTCGGGGCTACCTCTTCGAAACGTTGTATATTAAGCGTTAACAGGCGCTTTATCATAATAATGCGCCTTTTTAAATACTTTTTGTAAATTTTTATGAACATATTGTAGCTGCTGCCGTTCAAATGTTATTATTTGTCGAAAATGTTGAATTAGATACATCAATTTGACTATGACATACAGTATTTAATATCAGTTTCTATTTTTCAGGCTCTCGTTTGCGTTACAGACTGGACCTAGGCACGAAAAACATCATTAAACAGCTATTTTCTCGAACGCCGGTACACTGCAAACAGAGATCTTTAATTTCTGATGGAAGCAACCTCCATAGGAAGTGTATATTCTAACACTACCAGCGTCTGATCGTTGCTGAATAAAAGGAACTGTACTTACACTTGTACCTTGTGTATACCAGCATTCCGTTTTTTCTTATACCCTTATTTATAACACGTAAGTAATTGACCTCTCTGCCGAAATTCTTAGCGTTTATGCAGACTCTGCCTTGTGTGTCCTCAAACGTTCAAAAAAGGTTCTCATATAATCTAAAACGCTTCGTCAACAGCGGGGACACTGTTTTCTATTTTTAGGTAGCTGGCCGTGAGTGCCATACGGGCGAACAGAGGCCGCTTTTGTATGCTAGGACACAGCGCTCTCGCAAAAAGTGTTGCTCAGATTGTCCTCGGTTTCGCGAAAGTGGTCTTTCATGGGAGAGGCACGAAGCGTGCGATATCATCTGCACATTACTCATCTCTTTCGCTGATCCTTGTACCAATGGAAGTATAACTGATGGCTTCAGAAGGATACAAACACGAACGGAATCTTATTTTTGTAAATGTCAGTGAATATTGAACCCTATTGTCCCAAGTTAAGGAATATCACAAGATTACTGCATCGTCTTTCAATAGCTTTAGTACGAAACATGAACTGAGCAATTCTCAGCTCGTATTTTTATAAAGACGAAGGCAATTGGAAGGTAGCAAATGTAAAAAGTAGAAAAGCAGAAAAAGGACGGACGCGATTATGTAACGAGGTCAAGGTGTTTACGCAGCATTCGTTGTTAAAACTTGTTGTCGTTGGTATCTGTAGCAACGCTTTTATCACTTTTTTAAAGCCGTTTCGCTATGTTACTTCTTGTGCTTATACCAGAAATAAACAGCAATTATGTGAGATGATACAGTCCTAAAGATATGCAGATATTTTGATTCCAATAAAGATCATTGTCTTTTGAACGCAGCTTATTTTTGATGCCTCTGAAAGATTAAGTTTTAGTTCGAACAGCGAAATACCTTTACCATGTTATTGACAGAAACGGCCGTGATGATACGAGGCAGATCCAAAGAGAAAAGATAATCATCAATCTGTTACCAGTTTTCAAATATACTGTTCAAATTGTAGTAGGCTAATGAAAGCACCTTCTGTGGTTGGTAGATCTGACGTCACTCAGTGGATGCCGGAAGAGCTCGGAGGCCTACTCTTTGTATACAGGGTGTTACAAAAAGGTACGGCCAAACTTTCCGGAAACATTCCTCACACACAAAGAAAGAAAATATGTTATGTGGACATGTGTCCGGAAACGCTTACTTTCCATGTTAGAGCTCATTTTATTACTTCTCTTCGAATCACATTAATCATGGAATGGAAACACACAGCAACAGAACGTACCAACGTGACTTCAAACACTTTGTTACAGGAAATGTTCAAAATGTCCTCCGTTAGCGAGGATACATGCATACACCTTCCGTCGCATGGAATCCCTGATGCGCTGATGCAGCCCTGGAGAATGGCGTATTGTATAACAGCCCTCCACAATACGAGCACGGAGAGTCTCTACATTTGGTACCGGGGTTGCGTAGACAAGAGCTTTCAAATGCCCCCATAAATGAAAGTCAAGAGGGTTGAGGTCAGGAGAGCGTGGAGGCCATGGAATTGGTCCGCCTCTACCAATCCATCGGTCACCGAATCTGTTGTTGAGAAGCGTACGAACACTTCGACTGAAATGTGCAGGAGCTCCATCGTGCATGAACCACATGTTGTGTCGTACTTGTAAAGGCACATGTTTTAGCAGCACAGGTAGAGTATCCCGTATGAAATCATGGCGGTGAATCGAGGAAGTACAGCAGATACTGACGAAATTAAAATGAGCTCTAACATGGAAATTAAACGTTTCCGGACACATGTCCACATAACATATTTTCTTTATTTGTGTGTGAGGAATGTTTCCTGAAAGTTTGCCCGTGCCTTTTTGTAACACCCCGTATATGTGAGAGAGGGGGCAAGGGAGGGGGGTTGAGAGTAATATATACGTTGCCTAGGCATCATATTGCAAACTATGAGGTTAGAATCAGCGAAACTTTACTTGACCTGTTACAACGGTTCATTATCTTGTATTTGAGATTTGCCACTTTATCTTTTTAAGACTGTGGCACGGCGTCATACGACCAACAGAAAGTACTTTTCTTACAACTTTCCACTTGCAGCTGATGAGTACGGAAAAACAGTAACATAGAGGCCGTAGCATTGCCCTCGAACAATCTTGGTCTCCGTAGATAGCGGAGATCAATATCTGTGTACGAAGTAATCCAGTTTGGCAGTGGTGGTACGGCTTCTACAGCATGTGTGCGGCATTATATCGTGTACCCTGGTCAGAAGTGAGGAAAACAAAATCAGTTTCCGTATACTTGATCGTCCGACATCAATCCGATCAAACATGTATAGGACATAATCGAGAGGTCAGTTCGATTACAAAATGCTGCACCGGCAAGACTTCAATAGTTGTGGACGGCTATAGACTCAGCAGTTCAATATTTCTGCAGGTGACTTCCAACGACTTGATGAGTTCATGCGACTTCGAGTTGCTGCAAATGCCGGGTATAAGTAGGTCTTCTGACACGATGTTAGGAGGTATCCCATGAGTTTTGTCAAGTCAGTGTAATGCAGTAGTCATGGTGGTCCTGAAAATCGTTGCTTCGAGCTGCCTGCCAACACCTTCCTCGCAACTAAACTACAACTTGGACAGACAAAATGGCAGCAGGGAAATTTAGCATTTCGTAATAACGGTGCGAGATGCGTATCGTGCATCAGCACGTGAAGAATGGAACGTTAAATCCTAAAAACTGATTTAGCAGCAGGACGATAAAAAGCCAGAACTCTGGACTGATGCGAGTGGCCGGATTTATAGGAACATTGATCAGCTGGCGGGCACTGGCAGAGCGGCGCAGTTTTGCCGGGCCTGGCCGGGCTGGGACGGCGCTTATTTCACGGCCTCCTCGCTGAGGAATAGCGGGTAGGCAATCAGGAAGGCGACACTGACAAACGACTGGCGCGGTCCCCGCGCGGCGCGTCTCTCTGCTTCCGGGTGTCAGCGGGCTCAGGCAGCCGTGCCACAGGCCCGTCCACACCGGCTGGGATTGGCCGGCGGCGCGTTTTTTGCCCCTGGGAGCCCGCTAAGGCGCGACTGACAGCCGCATCGTTTATAAACAAGCGCGACACAGGCTGTTGTAAGCACCCTCTCCTGTTCGACTGCTGAATGCAGAGTATATGACATATCAACTTTTTTAGTAATTTTTATTGGTATCTTGCAGTGACACGCGAGGGAAAACTGACCCTACGATTTATCTTAGAAGTTAGGTTAACGAAAGGCAAACCTACGTTTATAGCATTTGTAGACTTAGAGGAAGCTTTTGAGAATGTTGACCGGAATACTCCTTTGAAACTCTGAAGATAGCATAGATAAAATACAGGCACGAATGGCTATTTACGACTTTTTTTTTTAAAAAAAAAAAAGGAAGACAGGACTTATACAACTCGAGAGCCTTGAAACAGAAGCAGTGTTGAAAAGGATGTGAGACAGGGTTGTAGCCTATGTACGATGTTATTTACTCTGTACATTGAGCAAGGAAAAAAATGCAGTAGCAATTAAATTTCGGGGAGAAGAAATAAAAACCTTTAGGTTTGCCAATGACAGTGTACTTCTGTCAAAACAGCAAAATACTTGGAAGAGCAGTTGAACGGAATGGATAGTGTCTTAAGACGATGACGTAAGATGAACATCAACAAAAGCTATACAAGGATAATGGAATGTTGTCGAATCAGTTATGCTGAGGAATTGGGTTAGAAAACGAGACACTTACAGTAGTAGATATGTTTTACTATTTGCGCAGGAAAATAATTGACGAGGCCGAAGTAGAGAGGATATAAAAGGTAGACTGAAGAAGAGAAGTTTGTTAACATCGAATATAGACTTTTCTGTTCTTTTTGTCAGCGGTCTTCCGACTGGTTGGATGCGGCCCGCCACGAATAACATCTCAGAATAACACTTGCAACCTAAGTCCTCAGTTATTTGCTGGATGTATTCCAATATCTGTCTTCCTCTACAATTTTTGCCCTCTACAGCTGTCTCTAGTACCATGGAAGTCATCTCCTCGTCTTTAAAAGATGTCCTATTATCCAGTCCCTTCTCATTATCAAATGGCTCTGAGCACTATGGGACTTAACATCTGAGGTCATCAGTCCCCTAGAACTTAGAACTATTTAATCTTAACCAACCTAAGGGCATCACACACATCCATGCCCGAGGCAGAATTCGAAACTGCGACCATGTCAGTCGCGCGGTTCCGAACTGAAGTGCCTACAACCACTCGGCGACCGCGCCGGCTCCACTTGTTCCTTTCTTCTCCGATTCTGCGCAGAACCTCCTCGTTCTTTACCTTATCAGTCCACCTAGTTTTCAACATTCGTCTGTAGCACCATATCTCAAATGCCTCGATTCTCTTCTGTTCCGGTTTTCCCACAGTCCATGTTTCACTACCATACAATGCTGTACTCCAGACGTACATTCTCAGAAATTTCTTCTTCAAAATAAGACCGAGATTTGATATTACTGGAGTTCTCTTGGGCAGGAATGTCCTTTTTGCCATTGCTTGTCTGCTTTTGATGTCCTCCTTTCTCCGTCCGTCACTGGTTATTTTACTGCCTAGGTAGCAGAATTCCTTAACTTCATCTAATTCGTGACCATCAATCCTGATGTTAAGTTTCTCGCTGTTCTCATTTCTACTACTTCTCATTACCTTCGTCTTTGTTCGATTTACTCTCAGTCCATACTCTGTACTCATTAGACCATTCCATCATGTAATTCTTCTTCACTTTCACTCAGGATAGCAATGTCATCAGCGAATCGTATCATTGATATCCTTTCACCTTGAATTTTAATTCCACTTCTGAACCTTTCTTTTATTTCCATCATTGCTCCCTCGATGTACAGATTGAACAGTAGGGGCAAAAGGCTACATCCTTGTCTTACACCCTTTTTAATACGAGCACTTCGTTCTTGGTCGTCCAATCTTATTACTCCTTCTTGGCTGTTTTACATACTGTATATGACCCGTCTCTCCTATAGCTTACCCCAACTTTTTTCAGAATTTCGAACATCTTGCACCATTTTACATTGTCGAACGCTTTTTCCAGGTCGACAAATCCTATGAACGTGTCTTGATTTAGTTTTACCCTTGCTTCCATTATTAACCGCTACGTCAGAATTGCCTCTCTCGTGCCTTTACCTTTCCTAAAGCCAAATTGATTGTCACCTAACGCATCCTCAATTTTCTTTTCCATTCTTCTGTATATTATTCTTGTAAGAAACTTGGATGCCTGAGCTTTTAAGCGGATTGTGCGATCATTCTTGCACTTGTCAGCTCTTGGCGTCTTCGGAATGGTGTGGATGGTGCTTTTCCGAAAGTCAGATGTTATGTCGGCAGACTCGTACATTCTACACACCAACGTGAATAGACGTTTTGTTGCCACTTCCCCCAATGGTTTTAGAAATTCTGATGGACTGTTATCTATCTCTTCTGCCTTATTTGGTCTTAAGTCTTTTAAATTCTGATTCTAATATTAGATCTCGTATCTCTTCTAAATCAACTCTTGTTTCTTCTTCTCTCACATCAGACAAATCTTGCCCGTCATAGAGGCTATCAGTGTATGCTTTCCACCTATCCGCTCTCTACTCTGCATTTAACAGTGGAATTCACGTTGCACTCTTAATGTTATCACCGTTGCTTTTAATGTCACCGAAGGTTGTTTTGACTTTCCTGTCTGCTGAGTATGTCCTTCGGACAATCATTTCTTTTTCGATGTCTTCACATTTTTCCTGCAGCCATTTCGTCTTAGCTTCCCTGCACTTCCTATTTATTTCATTCCTCAGCGACTTGTACTTCTGTATTCCTGATTTTCCCGGAACTTGTTTGTACTTCCTCCTTTCATCGATCAATTGAAGTATTTCTTCTGTTACTCATGGTTTCTTCGCAGTTACCTTCTTTGTACCTATGTTTTCCTTCCCAACTTCTGTGATGGCCATTTTTAGAGATTTACATTCCTCTTCAACTGTACTGCCTACTGAGCTATTCTTTATTGCTGTATCTATAGCATTAGAGAACTTCATTCCTTAGTACTTCCGTATCCCGCTTCTTTGCATATTGATTCTTACTGACTAATGTCTTATACTTCAGCCTACTCTACATCATTACTATATTGTGATCTGAGTCTATATCTGCTCCTGGGTACACTTTGCAATCCAGTATCTAATTTTGGAATCTCTGTCTGACCATGATGTACTCTAACTGAAATCTTCCCGTATCAACCGGCCTTTTCCAAGTATACCTCCTCCTCTTATGATTTTTGAACAGAGTATTCGCTGTTACTAGCTGACTTGGTACAGAATCAGTTAGTCTTTCTCCTTTCTCGTTCCTTGTCCCAAGCCCATATTCTCTTGTAACCTTTCCTTCTATTCCTTCCCCTACAACTGCATTCCAATCCCCCACGACTACTAGATTTTCATCCCCCTTTTCGTACTGTATTACCCTTTCAATATCCTCATGCACTTTCTCCATCTCTTGATCTTCAGCTTGGAACGTCGGCATGTATACCTGACCTATCGTTGTCGGTGTTGGTTTTGCTGTCGATTCTGATAAGAACAACCGTGTCACTGAACTGTTCACAGTAACACACACTCTGCCCTACCTTCCTACTCGTAACGAATCCTAATCCCGTTATACCATTTTCTGCTGCTGTCGATATTACCCTATACTCATCTGACCAGAATTCCTAGTCTTCTTTCCACTTCACTTCACTGAACCCCTGCTATATCTTGATTGAGCCTTTTCATTTCCCTTTTCAGATTATCTAGTTTCCCTAACACGTTGAAACTTCTGACGTTCCACGCCCCGACTCGTAGAACGTTATCCTTCCGTTGATTATTCAATCTTTTTCTCGTGGTAACCTCTCCCTTGGCAGTCCCCTCCCGAAGATCCGAATGGGGGACTATTCGGAATCTTTTGCCAATGGAGAGATCATCATGACACTTCTTCAATTACAGGCCACATGTCGTGTGGATACACCTTATGTGTCTTTAATGCAGTGGTTTTCATTGCCTTCTGCATCCTCATGCCGTTGATCTTTGCTGATTCTTCCTCCTTTAGGGACAGTTTCCTACCCCTAGGACAAGAGAGTGCCCTGAACCTCTATCCGCTCCTCCGCCCTCTTTGACAAGGCCATTGGCAGAATTAGGGTGGCTTCTTATGCCAATGCTGATTATTAATCAAAATTTAAGCTGTGGCGGGATCCGAACCCGGGACCGAAGACGTTTTGATTGTGAATCAAAGACGCTACCCCTAGACCACGGATGCAAATTACTTAACTGTTATGGAGTCTTTTCTAAAGGTATTTGTTTGGACGATAAACGGCGGTTTACACTAGACGAGAATAGAATCTTTCGAAATGTGGTGCTACAGAAGAATGCCGGAGATTAGATGGGTAGATTGCGGAACTAATGAGGAGGTGGTGAACAGAATTGGGGAGAAAAGAAACTTATGGCAGAATCTCACTAAAAGAAGGGATCGGTTGATAGAACAGTTTCTGGGACATACAGGGGATCACCAATTTAGTATTGAAGCGAAATGTGTATTTTTGTTTGGGGGTGGGGGGGATGAAAGCTGTGCAGTACGCAGAAGGACGTGAGTTGCAGTAGTTTTTTGGAGAGGAAAAGTTTGCACAGCGTAGAACAAATTGATATCTTAGGAATTTTACACAGTTACTTCAGAATTTTAAGTTTGTGCAATAGAAATGTTATTATGCATTTACATCTATGCTCCTTCGATGTGTAGCGGAGGGTACTTCTGGTACCACTGTCATTTTCCCCCTTCTGTGTTCCATTCGCGAATAATGATTGTTGATGAACTTCCGTATGAGCTCTCATTACTCTGATTTTTTGGTCGTGGTCGTTTCGCGAGACATACATGGGAGAAACAAATGTGTTGCTCAATTCTTTGAACGTACTCTCTCGAAATTTCAACAGCAGCTTTTCTCGTGGTACGCAAGGCTTATTTTGTAGCGACTGCCAGTGGAGTTTTTGGAGGATGCCCCCACCCCCGTGGCGCTCTCATGTTTACTGAACGTAACTATGACGAAACGTAACGCTCTTTGTTGGATCTTCTGTATATTTTCTGTTAATTCTACATGATCAGGATCTCAAACTGATGAACAGTACTCGAGAATTGATCGAACAAGTGTTTTGTAAGCCACTTCTTTCGTGCAGAATCTCCTGTAGATTCTTCCAAAGCATGTCTTGCGACGGTCTTCCCTACAACTGGTCTTATCCGATCAAGAAAATCATAATGTGGAAGGTCGGTACGGACGGTTGCTCGTTGGTGTTTTACTGTTGTTACTGTCTCCAGCGATTGTTCACCGATAGTGTAATCGGACAGTAATGGACCTTTTCACTTATTTACGTACGTTCAGGGTGAACTGCCAGCAACCGCACCAACCACTGATCCTGTGCTGCTCTTTCTCAGTTTCGCTACAGTCTTCTAGTGTTTTCTTTCTATAGACTAGAGGATCGTTTGCAAAGAGCCCCATACAGCTTCCGATGTTATTTACTAGATCACTTATATGCATCGTAAACAGTAATCTCCCTGTAGTACATCTCTGGGATACTCCAGAACCAACGTTTACGTCTGTCGATTTCATCCCATTAAAAATAACGTATTGAGTTTTGTCTCCTAGAAAGTCCTGGATACAGTCACAAATGTGATCTATACCCCATAAGCTCGCATTTTCTTTGATATAGTTACGGCATAAAAGTTTCGTAGACATCTGTCCAGATGGGATGTGTGCCTACTAGTTTTTCGTTGGTCTGTCTTGTCTGGTTTACAACCTTGTACCGCTTGCTGTGTACTTCTAATGCCGACACAGCACAGCGAGGAGTCTTCCTGTACGATGTCCCTTCGGTCTTGCGAAGATTTTGACTCTGGTATTCTTGAGTGGCTTGGCAGAGTCGTGTAGTTTCTTTGCAGTCTTCTCTTTGGGACCTATGTAGTATTGTCACATATAGCAGGGTGCAGATGGAGTATACGAACGCTGTTGATGAAGTGCGGAGAAGACGTTAGTATGTCGATTTGTTGTTTTTAAACGGTGAGCAGACCATAGAACGGGTCAGAATGTCTCCAGAAATCGGTTATCATCAAGAATAAGACGTGGTACCTCTATCATAGCCCTATACCACCAGCACGAACAGAAACTGTGTAGGCGGATGACGTCTACCTGTACCTGTAATTCGGGACACATCCTACCAACATACTGAAGCGTTACTTTTAGTCGGTTGGTGTAGTGATGATCCATCTCATTGACTCCGTTAGAATTTGGGGGTTAGTGCCGTAAGGGAGTTGATCAATAGCTCGAGTTGCATATCTCCATAAATAAATAAAAATGGTAACATACTGATACTGAAAGTAATAACAAAAGCATTGTGGAATGTGGAATAAGCTGCAGGTGAGATTATCTTTATGAGGCGTCTATAGAGATACACTGCTGTACTTTCAGATGGAGATTATGACTAATTGACATACCAGCGAAAATTTTGAATTCACTGAAATGATGGCTTCTTTTAAAAGAGTTGTCATTCTTTCAAAAAAGTTTTCATTTTATCATTCACTATTCTGTGGTCTGTGGACGTGCCACATGGTGTTATCGCTGTACATTCTGCCTGGAGTTACATCGTACGCTCGCTTGTTTGTTCTTGTGACAGGACATCCAAGAGGTCAGAGGTTAGCAAAGCACACCGTGGTGGTAGACATTGTGCACAATTATAAATACCTTGTAATTCGAAACAAAACATCTATATCGAAAAATGTCGAAAAAATGAATAGATATTTTTCGTAATTATGTTTGTTAACGTTCCTGTCATTTATAGGATTCACTTACATTACGCCAAAAAAATAAATAAATGAAAATTAGGCAGTGAATTCTGCTACAGCGCTCATAAATTATGTTTTTCAAATGGCGAACAAATATTCTATACTGATTTTCACAACGTAAAATACTCAAATGTTGTGATAGCAGTGTGGTAATCTGGTACAGCATTTTAGGTCGCAAGCCTGCGGAATGAACACTTGTTTTCTAGATTTCAGTCTCGACATACTATTACATAAGTATCGATGTGGCGACTTGCTGCTGTACGCTCTATGCGACTTTATAGTGCGTATAGGAACAGCGTGGATTTCGTGACTTATTTCAACTGCATCCACAATGTAAGACATGGAGAGAAGGAAATTACTCAGGGTTTTTAGATTGCCAAGATGAAAGACAATAATGGAGCCCGACTAGTGTGTCTCCCAGTGAAGGAGGAATTAAGAAGCTGGCATAACCCGTGAACGTCGGTATAAGCAGGCCGGCTTTTATAACTTATACTGTGACGTGCAAATATTAGCGTCTGAGTTCCGCATGTAATCTCGAGATAGAGCTGCTTGTAAAACCTGATTGTGCTTATGTAACGTCGGTGGCTTACTAACCAGAAGTAATTAACTGCTTACGGAAAGGAGAGTTTTTATTTGTTTTATTAAAACAACGGTGACAAAAGGGTTAGGAGATAAAGGAACAGAAGACACGAAAATATAAAGAAACAAAAGAAGCGTTAACTCGCATTATGTACAGTCTAAGAGGGAATAGCGGAATCCATTGGAATAGTTTACGCAGACGGGACACGGCATGCCGTCCCAGTTGTGCCTCTGATATGTCTCCGAATAGTTACACACAGCCGATTTACTGGAGTACGGCCGGTACTAGGCAATAGTTCAACTTTCATTATGTTACCCGAGAATCAGAAGAGCATTAAGTTACTGCAGGTTACTGGCAGCCCTCCGTTTGTTATGCATTATCGTCTTTCGATTCGTACAGTTGAGACTGTTGCTATAGATTTTCTGACCTGATTAAATCCACTTTAGAAATTAAAATCTCCCCAGTTACATTAAAGGGAAATTTAATTTCATGCTTATCAGAGAAACGGATAAGATCTATATCTGTGTCCAATCGAAAGAAAAGAATTACTCTGTACTACGTTCGGAAATAGTGATTCGGCCAACCGTGGCATTCAACGGTTTATTCCGTTCTGGAACTACAGTTACTGAAATCTTAAAGTTGAACATGTGATTAATGTTTGTATGGCGTGCATACTACGTTTTCACAATACGTAGGCGGTATCCTATTGCGGCGGCGCGGTTCTTTCCGTCCCTTTACGACGAACCTGCACCTAGCTGTGAACATTGTCTCAGCACATCATCAGTAGGGAAGCCGTGCTAGTCTTAACGCAGTTACTCACAATCCCTTTCACTCACGTTAGGAAGTTTATGGTGTTGCATTTCCCGAAAACGTAATAGCTACAAAAATGCTGATTGTTTTTGATTGATAATGCTCGCCAAATATTAAGTCTGTCGGTACCAAATGCAGTCACAGTTTTTAGCCACCGACCTGCTCAATACGCCACGCGGAATATATGTCTTTTCTCGTCACAAAATTCACTTAAAAATTCCGAAATTTTTACACGCCCATCGAAATAATTATGCCGTCACTTTACCACACTTTTGATGTATGAAACACTGCTAGATCGGGCAACTTGTCGTTTCCATCGGAACCACTACTACTACACACGCCCGAACTGTTTCATGGCTAGGTTCCCACTCCTCTCTAGAATACTCTAAGTCTTCTCTACCAGCAGAGAAAGGCGCGCGAAGAATATTGCTTTACCATTGGTCAATTTACTCAACAACCAATAGCAAAACAAAATTCTCCCGCGTCAATCCGCGCTTTTCATGAATAACCAATCGCAAAATAGTAAACCTAACGACTGCACTTTTTACTGACGTAATTATCTAATACGCTGAAGTTTTGCTTATGCATAAAGTTATTTACTATTATTTTTTATACTTGAATAACTTTCCCTTACCATAAACTTACTTTACAAATCTATTCAACAAAAATCCCCTTTGTCCATATCCATACTTCTTCGAAACGTTCCCACACTAAATCCGACTACATAACTCGTTAAACAGTTATCCTCATATTAACCTTAAACCACACTCACGCATCATTCAAACTGCTAAAACTCATTTATAACATTTTACCTACACAAAAAGACATAACAACACTTTATGAAAATTCTAGAACAGTTTATGAAAAACATTCTATTACTTTAGTGCACTCTAGTGGGCACAATCGAAAATAAATCGCTCCCCTATCCAATATTGTCCTCTATCGGCTGATACATAAACTACGTGCGCGTCCAGTCTCGCGTCACCATAGGTCACTATCCAGCTCTGAGACACATCTCCCACTTACCTGCCTCCATGGCAGGATCGGTATACGGCACTACGTCTCACTACTGTTAAATATTGTTGGACTGTTTTGTGACAGATGTACGGAGTGTAAGGCAGAATTATTGAATACATTTATTGATAAAAAATTGAGTTGTCTTAACATTATTACAGTTGCGATCACTTGGGTAGGAATCGTGTAAACTATAACTTGAATCGTTTTTTGTGGTTTTCTTAAACCCTTCTTGAAAAAGGTGTATCATTCGGTATACATTCATTTTGCTAAAGATCACGCGACGATAGGTGTAATAATACCTTTATACTGTAGAGATGACAGCTTCAACTCTATTTACAGTTTTTAATTTTTATTTGCTATCAGTTTCGTTGTTACGTTTGAGGCCACACTATGATACCAGGTGATCATGTGGATAACGCGTAATCTCATTATACAGCTCATAAAGGATAGGAAAATCGATGTACGTTTTGCTGAACTTTCTATCTTGCTTATAGTGTTAAAGACGGCAGCACTGTAATGCAACGCCAATTGCAGTTAAGTAAGACTTGTAAATACAGCAGAAGGAGTCGTCCCTACTACAGGAAATTACGGAGGTTTGACTAAAATACGGAAGTACCGCACGCTTGAACATAAATGCAAATGCTAGCCCAGCCTGTAGGTTGCGCCGTTGTCTGACCACGAACGGCACCTGTACACCGTCCTCAATACGTTTAAAATGTCACTCGTGGTCATGATAGTGTCTTGCGTATTTGTGAGTGCATTTGTCGGAGATAAGTGGGCTAATTCTTGGTCCTTTTATGGTGGGTGCTTCCGTAAGCAAGATAGCCGAAGTGTTTGATGTTTCAAAAGGTACTGTATCGAAGAATTATACCGCACACAGGGAAAGCGGAAAAACGTCATCCGCTACGTCACAACCCAGACGAAAGCGTGCGTTGAGTGATAATGAGAGACGGTCATAAGAAGGGGATTGTGAAGAAAAATAAGACAGCTGGAAACGCCACTGCAGAAGTAATTGTCGCACTGGCAACCCCTGCCAGCACCGAAACATGGACCTCCATAATTGCAGAGCGAGTTGGAATTCCGAAACCACTCACCAGTGATGCAAATGCCTTTAAAACCGTAAGGACGTAAAACCTGGACCGTGGAGCAGTGGAGGAAAGTCATTCTGTCGGATGAATTTTGTTTCATACTGGCTTAAGTTTACGTCCCGAAATTGAAACATGGCGGGGGTTCGATGATGGTTTAGGCAGTCATACGAGGTGCATTCAAGTTCTAAGGCCTCCGATTTTTTTTTCTCCGGACTGGAAAGAGATAGAAACATGCGCATTGTTTTAAAATGAGGCCGCGTTCATTGTCAATACGTCCCAGAGATGGCAGCACCGTACAGCTGATGGAATTTTACTGCCAGCAGCGAGAATGAGAACTGTTTTAAATACTTAAAACGGCGACGTTTTCCTTACTTGAACAGCGTGCAATCATTCGTTTTCTGAATTTGCGTGGTGTGAAGCCAATTGAAATTCATCGACAGTTGAAGGAGACGTGGTGATGGAGTTATGGATGTGTCGAAAGTGCGTTCGTGGGTGCGACGGTTTAATAAAGGCAGAACATCGTGTGACAACAAACCGAAACAACCTCGGGCTCGCAGAAGCCGGTCTGACGACACGATCGAGAAAGTGGAGAGAATTGTTTTGGGGGATCGCCGAATGACTGTTGAACAGATCGCCTCCAGAGTTGGCATTTCTGTGGGTTCTGTGCACACAATCCTGCATGACGACCTGAAAATGCGAAAAGTGTCATCCAGGTGGGTGCCACGAATACTGACGGACGACCACATGGCTGCCAGTGTGGCATGTTGCCAAGCAATGTTGACGCGCAACGACAGTATGAATGGGACTTTCTTTTCGTCGGTTGTGACAATGGATGAGACGTGGATGCCATTTTTCAATCCAGAAACATAGCGCCAGTCAGCTCAATGGAAGCACACAGATTCACCGCCACCAAAAAAATTTCGGGTAACCGCCAGTGATGAAAAAATGATGGTGTCCATGTTCTGGGACAGCGAGGGCGTAATCCTTACCCATTGCGTTCCAAAGGGCACTACGGTAACAGGTGCATCCTACGAAAATGTTTTGAAGAACAAATTCCTTCCTGCCCTGCAACAAAAACGTCCGGGAAGGGCTGCACATGTGCTGTTTCACCAAGACAACGCACCCGCACATCGAGCTAACGTTACGCAACAGTTTCTTCGTGATGACAACTTTGAAGTGATTCCTCATGCTCCCTACTCACCTGACCCGGCTCCTAGTGACTTTTGGCTTTTTCCAACAATGAAAGACACTCTCCGTGGCCGCACATTCGCCAGCCGTGCTGCTATTGCCTCAGCGATTTTCCAGTGGTCAAAACAGACTCCTTAAGAAGCCTTCGCCGCTGCCATGGAATCATGGCGTCAGCGTTGTGAAAAAGATTACGTCGAGAAGTAATGCCAGTTTCATCGATTTCGGGAGAGTAGTTAATTAGAAAAAAAATCAGAGGCCTTAGAACTTGAATGCACCTCGTATAGTGGTTGCGGAGTGGAGCGCTGGGATGTTTTATTCAGATTCTTTTTTTTCATTAATTTTCCCAATTAAACTCAAACTTCTTGCGATCCGATGTCATTGTAGTCCACCCGACGGAACTGTGGGCCACGTGCAAGATAGAAAGACACGCCCATCTCTATGAGCGTAAAGTCAGCAGTGACGACGGCGCGCGCCCCTCTTGTGCTGAGAGTATGCGATCAGTGTGAAGCGGACGTGTTGGAGCACACATCTGTATAACTGAAGTCGTGTCAGACCAACACCACTGGCTGAACACATTCAAAAAGGTCGTGGGATAAATACATCCCGTCGAACAATATTCAACTTGAGGAAACGCCCTAAAAGATTGTTCAACGATGCCTTCAGAATCAAAGGCGTCATAAAATATGAAATAGCAAATGCACTACCATTATGAAAACGCATTGACCACAAACAGTCACATACATAGACACTTGACGTACCCAATCAGTACAAAAATTGGCTATACGTTAATAAACAGTAGGAGCACTCATAAGCTAAACCCAATCTACTTAACTAGAGCGTTCAATAATGTCACCATACACGATGCCAGCAGAAATCTATTATATAATACTATTGTATGGTAAGCCTCTCATTCCAATTGGCACTAGCCCTAGCTCAGTCTAGGTTTCCAGATGGCAGCAAAAGGTAAACATCTTTATCACTAAAGAGGCACTGACCTGACACCTGCCATTATACCACAAGTATACGGCTGTATTGCTGATAAAAGTCAGCGACCTAAACTAATTAATTACGAACAGACTTCAAATGTTCACAGTATTATTTTGCTGTGAGAGCTCAGGATAGCCATGAAAATAGCGCACAACTTGACAAGGAAAACACGCCCGCTGTAGCACGCACGCACGCACGCACGCACACACACACACACACACACACACACACACACACCACTAGGATAAAACGTAATAAAATAGGGCATGTGCACACAGCAAGCGTATCTAATTTTAGGTAAAGTTCACATAAGGCAGGTTACATACACGTCGTTTCTTACAACCGGGCAACACAACATGAAACTCAAAGCAAGCTAATCAACACACGGTAAACAACACAAAAAGAAACACAAAACGACAACGTAACTAGGCGCACGCACATTCGCTGAATAAGCCATCACCAAGAGCGACACTTTAATACCACACGGACAGCGGAATTTAACTCCCTCTAGGAACCCTCGCCAAGTGTACGTCGGTTAGCAAGCCATGTGACAGCCGAAGGAACAGTTCACGAACATACCGCACAATAGGTAACTCGGTGCAGTTTTCGTAGCACATCATTAAGCTGCCCAGAGCAAAGCAGTGCTTCATTGCACTAAGATTGCACAACCAAAACATTTAAGTACAGCTGATCGTACACAGCATAGGGAAGTAAGTATGGAGGTACAATCCTCCAGACGTTTCACAAGCCCGGCCAACGACACTGTCCAGTAACAAACGCTTGTCACTAAGAACACCTCGCAAAGCGTGAACCAACGGGAATACACACGTTGACTGGGGGACAAATACTGACCGACTCTATAACCTTGCACACAGTTCGCCTATGAAACGAACGCTCTGTCCTAATCCATAACTACACGACGTTACGAAAACACAAAGAAGCCAAAAAAAATTCCGAACGCGTGGTACACAAACACTAAACTCGCTACAAGGGTCAGAACACGAAACACTACAGCCGATACTATGTGGCCACTTTAACCGATGCTCAATCAGTTCGCCACTTACTAACTAAAGAAGCAAAATATGAGGAAAATAGGCCTCTTCAGAGCGCTTCGGCTCTTACAGGAACACTTAACAGTATGCAACTAGACTCGGCTGTCTATAACGGCGCGATCTAAAACCTGTCACAACAGCTTCTACATCTGTGACTGCAGGCGTCAGCTACACAACGAGGGAAACTAACACACAACCGCTAGAGGCGACCCATACTACTGGCTAGTTCCGTTCTGCACTACTAGGTGTCACGAAGGAGAGGACATCGTCTGTGACCGCTGCACACCACAGGTCGCGTGAACAGCCTCCACAGAGCATCACGTTGAAAGCAGAGCCGTACACAGGAGGCGGCGGGATTTCAGAAACGGTAGAGGGCAGGACCGCCTGGTTCGAATGGCTCTGAGCACTATGGGACTTAACTGCTGAGGTCATCAGTCCCCTAGAACTTAGAACTACTTAAACCTAACTGAACTAAGGACGTCAGACACATCCATGCCCGAGGCAGGATTCGAACCTGCGACCGTAGCGGTCGCGCGGTTCCAGACTGAAGCGCCTAGAACCGCTTGGCCACACCGGCCGGACCGCCTGGTACAGCATTACTGCTAACAATTATGGATCATTATGGATGATCAGCTTCATACCATGGTGCAATGTTTGTTCCCCAGAGGTGATGCTGTGTGTAATGACGGCAGGGCCTCTGTTCACACAGCACGCGTCGTGCAGGACTGGTTCTCGAAGCACGAGGGTGAGTTCTCGTATCTCCCCTGACCGTCGCAGTCATCAGTTCCCAGTATTACTGGACTTTTGTGGTCGACTTTGAAAAGGGCTCGTAATGCAACACCACCGTCATCGTTTCCTGAAGTTGCCGCAGTTTTGCAGGGAGAGTGGCATAGAGTGCAAGTAACTCACACAAAACCTGTGTTTATCCATTCCGAGATGACGAAGTTGCTTTGAATACCAACGGGTTTCCTACACCGCATTAGGCACGGTAACGTAGTGTGTGTTTGGTGTTTTCATAGTTTTGTCCAACTCCTGTATATCATACAGTTGTCGCCGCACAGAGGATCAGCTGAAGTATACTGTCATATTCTTCATCGAGCGTTGAATAATTCGGACTGCTTGACAAGTATTTTCGTCTTGGCAGCCGTATCATTGGCGGCTCCTGACAGGTTAGAGCGAGTGCTGCTCTTAGATTCGAACCTGAGTCCATTCCTTTTGTAAGCAGTGTTTCTACCAGGTGAAGGCTGTAACTGAGTCGTGCCTGGATAGCTCAGTCGGTAAGACCGCGCGGGGTAGTCTCGCTGTCTAGGGCGCCTTGCCACGGTTCGCGCGGCTCCTCCCGTCAGAGGTTCGAGTCCTCCGTCGGGCATGGATGTGTGTGATGTCATTAGCGTAAATTAATTTAAGTTAGATTAAGTAGTGTGTAAGCTTAGGGACCGATGACCTCAGAAGTTTGGTCCCGCAGGAACTTACCACCTCCACTATCACAAGAACAGAGACCCAGTCATCGACCGGCATATGGCTGTGATCTTCCTGGAAGGTCCAAAACAGCGCATATCTAGATGCAGAGTGCAAGTTACATTCTGCGAAATGTGCTCTTGTGCGCAGTAAGATGAAGGAATGTGCAACGTAAATAGTGACAGTCAGTCTGTTCCCCTACAAAATTAACAAAAGAACCAATAAAACTTCGTCATATCTCAGCCTCCGCGTCTGACAGTTCGGACAATGGCGACCGTAGTTCTTCATGTCAACTGGGGTCTGTGTTTAGTGCTTCATTCGTCATACTCTCACGCTGGAGAGCATTGTCTTTGGTAATAAAGCTTTTGAACGCTGGAACTCTGCCTTCAAAAGTAAGTAACGAACCTACCGTCGGGTTGTTACTGTCGTGTGCGACGCGAAGGGCAATCCTGTGCGTTAGTACACGAAGTGCCTAGCTTTTAGATTCGTGGATTCCGATCGTTCTTAACCGATGCATCATACGCTGCCTTTTATATGCTTTATATGCTGTCATAAACTCGAGTCCTGAGCCCCTTGATCTATCGAACAACTCGGTAACATTTACAGCTGAGTGTGAGGGGCGGTAAACGTCGACTCGTAGAGCTTACAGAGCCCCCTCAGCCTGGCCGTAAAGAAGAGGAGACGGAGTGCTTCTGACGCGTCTCCGTATCAGGCGCACTCTGCTGATGTATGGCTTCCTGCTCCGTCGAGAGCACCGGCTGCTTGCGTTACTTCTGCACTGCCGCTGGCAGCTCTTGTATTTCATTTAATGCATTAACGGACAGGCACTCTTTGCTTCAGGGAATGTTAGACACTGATGTAAAGAATGTAATGCATATTTTAAATTTTCTAATTTTGTTAGAGGAGTCATCCCGATGAATCGTAGAGGGAGAATGTAATATGGCACACAGTGCCTGTCTCTAAAAGATATTTTCGATGATTGGTTGAAACCTACCTCTCCTCTTCTTTCGCTTGCGTGAAATCATCTGCTTTGTAAGAAGTTTGTTAACAGTAGATCTACCACTACAGCTTTGTTCTTATCAAACTGTTATCGTTGATATTATGGCCTTTAGACGCACATTAGACTCGGCGGTTAGTTTCATGTCAGTTATATTATTGAATATAACAATCGTCTTAAGTTTAATACTGTGTTTAGCATATGGCGTTGTCAGGTGAACACTGTACGCTGTGATGAGACGATACAAGAGGCTCTTCAGTGACCTATGGGAAATTTGTGATTCTTGTCAATAGTGTAACGGGAACCGAGAAATTGTTCTCGTTGTAAGTCAGCGCAGAACACGAGACCAGAACGATTTCCTTCTCTACATTGCAATCTACCTTACGGTGTGTGGCGGAGGATACTTCTAGTACCACCATGTCTTCCCCTCTGCCTGCTGCATTCGCAAATTGCGTGCGGGAAAAATGTGTGTCTGCTAGCCTCTGCGTGAGCCTGTTGCAAGGAACCTCTCCAGTGGGAGCTTGTAAAAGGCTAATGATGTCTATGGCATTCGACGCCCCCACATGTTGTCTACCATGCTACCACAACTGTGGGCACAGCATGAGCATACGGAGCGTTTGAACAGCATAGCCTACAGGTCTACAGGTAATTCACAGCAGTGTAACACTGTTAGTGGTATTGATATAAATCAGAGCAACGGCAACGATAAACGAAGCAAACATTGCATTATCTCTGCAACAACAGTTACCGAAGTTGACATTTCGTCTGAAAGGAAACCAAGGAATTTCGCAGAGTGAGAAACAAGTGACATAAAATATTAGGATTTCTCCAAGATGAGTCAGTGGAATGTGTCGTGTTTTCTAGTCTCGACTGTGTGGACAATGTACATGAGGAGTAAAGAGGTGGCGATACGTATTTAACAAGTGATTCTGAAGCAGGTGTCAAGCCATGTAGTTCGTCATCCTTGTCGGACAAGGAGGCACAAATCCCACCTCCAGTTAAACGTAGTAAGGGACAATCGTTGTACTAAACATAATCACGTACATAGAAGACCATCCTTAGCGTAGTAAATAAACAATTGTGAACAGATTTCGAATAATCCGCAGCAATATGACCTTTAAGTGCATAACAAAAACTATGGATATTCAGGGGAAGACAGGGCGCACCTGTTACAAAAACTGGTGTTTGCGCGTTTCAAGGATGATCGGTACAATTTACAGGATCTACTTTATGCACATCAAATTGCGCGCGACATGCAGTGATTTCAAGGGAGCAATGGGTGGTTACATATCTTCGAACAATGCACAGCAAACTGCAGAATCGGCCCGAAAAATCGTAGATGAGATAAAGAAACTTACCGTTCAGTTTCGAATTTGTTTTCTAGTCCGACCAATTAGGATTTCAAGAGGGAATGCATCAAAGGAACCCTGGAAATAAGAGGTACCAAGAGAGTTGTATCAAGATCAACTAACATCAGTGCCTTAACGCATTCGTATACAAACAAATATGCCTACTGTTAAAGTGGATGGTAAACTGGCTGGAAAGTTATTTATTGTGCTGCGAGGTTTTAGCTGCTCTGCCTCTTCGATTCTTTCTCGTGTGCGTGATCTCGCAAGGCAGTAGGGACTGTTTACGTCACAGTATGCAAGAGTGGGAAAATGCGTGTAAGAGAAACTATAACTATGGTAGGAGCACAGCTTTTGGCCACTAGCTGGTCAAAATAACTTGCCTTTGCTTGATTCCTTCTCTCCGTATAAAACTCATTCTCCCTTTGAGCAATCTATCACTCGTGAAAAGTGCGTGACATTGCAATTCATACCGCCTGGAACTACTGGACAAATTCAGCCTCTATATGATTTTCTTCCTTGCCTGTAAACCATATCGCACTAACTGCAGCTACGCCTTGAAGGGTAACCAGTTTGACGATAAGCTCGACTACAGACTGTTTCGCATTCTGTTGGATGCCGTCACATTGCATCAGTTCTCATCAGCGCGTTACACCAATATGATTTAAGAGTGGATACCTAACTGGACGTCTGGCACGGTTTGTCACCTAAAACAAGTTCGTCTTCGATCTTGAAGGTGCGAACGTTTGTGATTACTGTGGGGCGCCATTTTTCATTCGGTGTTCATTGTGAAAGTTAATGCTTTCTTTTGAACGTTTCTTGAATGTCGACGATGTCCATTTTGTGAAGTGTAATAAGTACCTCCCATAGAATATTGGTTTATGCTCCTCCCTGACACATTTTCTGTCGCCGTCCTGATGCACATGGTGAGTCACTAGCAGCTAATATTTTTCCTGTGATAATTGTTAATTCAGCACTTTCAAATGGGCCTTACTAAAGATTTAGCTTGTGACCTTGGACTCAAGGGGTTCCTTGTTAGTTCTCAAAGCTCATCGTCGCCATCTGGCGACATATATTTGCGTGACTCTTCTTGAAGCGTAGGCCCTATGCTTTCGACATTTGGACAGTGTATTTCTCCGTGAAGCCAAAGTCTCTTAATCAATAATCCTTATTCCACTCTCAGTCGCTCCGGACAGTTACTTCTTGGCGTTTTACTGTTGTTAACTATTATCTGTGATTTCAACAAATACTTCCGGAGGTATGAGGCGCCAGATGGTGTATACAAAGTCACGCAGTTTCCGCACACTAGGGCCAGTGGTTTGTAGGCGCGGAAGTAACGCCCGATAGCCTCTATGATGTGTTCCACCGTATTCACATAAAGTGAACTTCGTTGTCAAGGTACGTATGTGCTATCCAGACCATTGTAGTTCGACTATGATCTTGCGACGAGGACTGTTTTCCTGCTGGAGGATACATACCATCACCGTCGAGAAAGACATCAAGCACGAAGAGATGGATGTGATCCTCAGTAATGTTTACGTGGTCCACAGTTGCCATGGTACCATAGATTACTACCACTGGTCCCATGGAAGGGCGGTTCAATGTCCCCCAGATCATGATACTGCCACAACCTGCTATCGTACATGTCTCTGTTCGCATTTACATTAGGTTGGGTGACGGCGAACCCGGACACGACCACCGACCTGGTATGACAAGTAACGTGATTCATTCGACCAGGCGACACGTTTCACCGCCCATTCTAGACCATCCCGTGTCCATTGCGATCGTATTAACGATCTCGACATAGGAACAGGTAGGTGTCATCTGCTGTGGAGCAACATGTTCAACAATGTGCACTGGTGTGCTCCCAATCAAGTTTGACTTCAGATGTGCCACAGGTCAACGCTTTTCGAAGCGGGCAAACCGCCGACTTCCACGTTCTGTGGTGAGACTCGGAAGTCGAGCACCTAATCATCTACTCAAAGTTTCATCTTCCTTCAAACATTTTCCAAGGATGCTCAGGAGAGTAGTGCCTGAAAAGCCGACCTGCTTCGCCGTTTCGGTCGTTTCCAGGTGGCGGTCCATAACAATTGTCCCTTGTCAGAGTCGCTTTGGTCGGTGAATTTCTAGATTTACAGCGCCTATCTTCGCTGTAATGCTTTCCCATTCGTCTGTGCTTCACTTATATACTTTCCGTACCGCGTTCAGTTTCACGGTGGGCAGCGTGAGTCCGTGCGCGCCGGCACCGTCAGGCTGGTTATGGGAGCAGCTGGTTACGGTGGTACTCAATGCTGCACGACTGTACGGCTTGCTGGCAATCCCCGCACGACTGTATGGCTTTCTCGCAATCTCCAGAGGGCGAATCAAATATCCAAGCGCGACATGCCAGATGCTTTAACTTGAGGGCCTTCAGATACATGGCGTTCCACAGGCCCGTCTAACAGCCTGGAGCCTGCTTGTTCTATGCGCTCTCTTGCTGCTTTTGCTTTGCTCCGAGGGTAACGGCCGCAGTAATCTGCGAGTCCGCGGAAGCTGCTGAGGCCTATCTGCCGGCGTGGGAGGACATCCGGTCCTTAGTGATGCCTACCAGGCGCCGCCAGCACCACACGGCGTGCTGGATTCAACCAACGCTCTGCTACGTTCGTACATCGCACACACCAGCGCTCATTGAAATTGCAGCATAAGGAAGATACACATGACTGACATGATTTTGTACAACATTAATGATAATACGCGGGTTAATAGAATTACACAATTTTACAAGACCTGTGTCTTTCGGAATTCAAATGAAGTCCCAACGTGCAGCAAACAGAGCCTCTGAAAGTTGAGCCTCTGAAAGTTGTATGAAATCAGAGAGTCCCCGGATATGTTCCCGGAGAATCTTCAAAAAATGGTTCAAATGGTTCTGAGCACTATGAGCCTTTAACTTCCGAGGTCATCAGTCCCCCAGAACTTAGAACTACTTAAACCTAACTAACCTAAGGACATCACACACATCCATGCCAGAGGCAGGATTCGAACCTGCGACCGTAGCAGTAGCGCGGTTCCGGACTGAAGCGCCTAGAACCGCTCGGCCACATCACAGTTGGTATGCGTTCACAAACGAGCCACAGTGATTGCTGTAGTTTCAAGTTACCAGCATACAATAACCCAGCCTTACTCGACTGGCGACATCTGAGGCGAATGTAGAGGCCTGGAAAGGCTTCGAAAATGGCTGTCACGTACCTCAGCACATGTGGCACGGCATGTTTGTATGATTCGCCTTTATGAGAGCGTGAGCCCTACTGTGGACACTTTCAAAAAAGGTATCTGAATGTCTGTGGAGAAGTGGCATCCCATTCTTCTTCAGGAGCTGAAACCAGAGAGGGTAGTGATGTTGGATGCTGGGATCAGGAGCGAAGTTTCTCATCCCTGCCGACCAGGGTGGCCGACAGGTTCTAGGTGCTACAGTCTAGAACCGCGCGACCGCTACGGTCGCAGGTTCGAATCCTGCCTTGGGCATGGATGTGTGTGATGTCGTTAGGCTAGTTAGGTTGAAGTAGTTCTAAGTTATAGGGGACTGATGACCTCAGAAGTTAAGTCACATAGTGCTCAGAGCCATTTGAACCATTTAACTCATCCCAAAAGCGTTCCATTGGGTTCACGTCTGGACTCTGTATAACAGAGTGCTTCCTCATGCTGATATAACCAATCGTCGTCTCCGAATAGTTCCTCGGCTCTATACAGTACACAACGCTGTAAAATATGTTCATATCGTAAAGCATTTAACGTTTTCTCAAGCGCAATAAGGGGACCACGTCCTAACCACCATAGACACCCCATACCGTAAAAACGCAGAATACAGCAACCACCTACATGGACTGGATGTCCCCAGGGCCTGATCGCGGAGTTCCCTTTTTTCTTTCTTTTACTCTCGTTGTACCCTAGGGCTATGAAATCAACTTTTTTTACAGATCACTGTCGCTTCTTTGTAATACCATTTAGCTGACAACTATAAAATTGTTTCTGGAAGTACGGTGTTTTTCAAACACATTTGGCTCTTTTCTGGCTTCTTCACAATAGGGAAGCATTAAAGTCCATGTTAATCATTTGCTTTGAACTGAGATTTCGAAACACGCTTTAATATCCCACGAAAATGTGTCATTAGATCGAATTAAAAAGCACAACAAACCAAACTAAAGCTGTGGTGGTGTGTATTCCGGGCACGTCACCATAGACATACCCAAGACCAAAAAACATAACTATGAGATACAAACTGTTGGGAGCAATACTGGCAAGCTTGTTGCAGCGTAACTTTCATCAGCAGAGTATCTCAACTTCACTATAATGAAGGAAGCTTGTTTAAGCAAAGCAGACCTGTATTTATACGGGACGAATCAGAAATCATACACTCCACAGCTCTGCTATTCACGGTGTGCTAGGAACTGAACTGAGGAGAGGAACAGCGAAGATTTATTCAGTACAGCAGTTTTTGTGTAAGAAATAATGTAATGTTACAGTGCAGATATTGTGAGGTACTTTTAGTGTGAGAAAAGAGCTTGCGAAGGAAACTGACTTGCTTTAAAAATGGGCTACTGTTTTATATGTGAGTCATAGAAATAAAATCTCAAGTTGTTTTATCTGCACAAGGCACACTTCTACAAATTTTTATTCTTTTGTGTTTTTCAAAAATGTTAAGTTTTTGAGTGGCTATACATTCTCTCTTCGGCTATTAGTGCCATTTAAATGAAGCGTCTTACAAGCAGTTAAGATGTGAGGCAAAATCCTGTGGAGCAACTATTTTCTGGAGCTGTTTCAAACTGAACTACATACGTGATATAAGTAAGTGAGAAAATTATTTTTCAAAACCTGATTCCAAAGTTAAAAAAAAATCACAAAAATAATATCAACATAGATTACATTTGGCTTGCTTGCCGACAAAATTTGATCAAATTGTACTTCATACATCTGGTGTTATTTAACAATGTCTGTCTTATTGTATTTTGCATACGTCCCTACCTCCCCCCCCCCTCCCCCCAAATATGCACTGCAGTAAAATACACATCAGGCACGATAGTTTACTTCTTGTTTCAGGCCTTGTAACTTCTGAGTAGGCTATTCGAAATGCCGTGACAAGTACCTTACACCCAGAAGTTCCGTAAAGAGTAGCTCAGAGAGAATCAATTTAGAGACTGGCTGAAGTTATGAGTAACGCAACAAAGGATTACTGCAAACTGTGTCGGTGTGAACTCGTAGCGACAATATTTTATCGGAGCCATGCTAAATCTAAGGAGCTTGGCACTGCTATAAAGGCGTTATCATCTCGCGAAGGGGAACTAGAACACTAGCACATTGTTAAGAATGAGTAAACAAGCCATGCTGAAGGAACTCTTGCACATATTGCTGTGATAGCATCTAATCGCCTTGGTGAAATCTGCCATTCACAAGTTCTTGTACGAACACGGCACAACATATTCGTATGCATTGTACTGAATATAATGCTGTTATGAAGAACATCCTGGCAAGTCACTTCAGCGAGGATCTCTGCAAATGTACAGGTGAGAGGCCTTTCAGTTTGCTTGTTGGCGGCAAACAAATATTCTGGGGTAGTTATTCAGTACTATAGTGAGAAGTATGGAAAGATTTTTCAATTTTTATGTAACATTCTGATCTTGAAAAAGGCAATGCAGCTGCTGTTGTGAGATTACACAGTCTTGACTTGTGTAATTCCTACCACTTGGAATAGATAACGCTAGTGTTTATGTATGCATTGCACAATAATACACCTTCTTTTACTTCAGATATTTTCTGGCTGTTTTTACAAATACATTTAGCTCATTTCTTATTAGAAAGCTGGCAACACTGGAGGAATTTTAATAGTAAACTTCTCCGTGGTGCACAACGCCTCTCTTGCAGCGTCTGCCACAGCAGTTTGATTAGCATATCCTTGGCGCTTTGGGGCTTGCTAAACGAAACTGTGGTGAAACTCTACAACCTCTTTGGATTTTCACTATCTTTCCAAACAATCCTACCGATTAAAGGTTCGAGATTGGGGAGGAGCAATCAGGAAACGGCCGAGCTACCTGTTTCGTGGGCGAGTTACCGTTCAGTAGAATTGTTCCAGTCAATCCCAGCCTGGTATGTGATTTTCCTGCAGCTAGTTTTAAGTTATTCTGGTCGGTTGTTGTTGCCAGTTGGTTATCGTCAACAGTGTAATCGAATAGTAATGGTCATTTCTGCCTTTTTATGCGTAGTGCGTAACATTTATTAATGAAACTTCCTGGCAGAATAAAACTGTGTGCCGGACCGAGACTCGAACTCGAGACCTTTGCCTTTAGCGGGCAAGTGCTCTGCCATCTGAGCTACGCAAGCATGACTCACGCCCCGTCTTCACAGCGTCCTCAGGAGACGAGGTACTGGCAGAAGTAAAGCTGTGAGGACGGGGTGTGAGTCGTGCTTGGGTAGCTCAGTTGGTAGAGCACTTGCCCGCTAAAGGCAAAGGTCCCGAGTTCGAGTCTCGGTCCGGCACACAGTTTTAATCTGCCAGGAAGTTTCATATCAGCGCACACTTCGCTGCAGAATGAAAATCTCATTCTGGAAACATTTATTAATGTTGAGTGTCAGCTGCCAGTCCCTGTAATAAGTCAAGCGTCTGAAGGGCTTCGTGCGTTTTGCTGCAATTTTCAAAAAATGGTGCAAATGGCTCTAAGCACTGAGGTCATCAGTCCCCTAGACTTAGAACTGCTTAAACCTAACTAACCTAAGGACATCACACACATCCATGCCCGAGGCAGGATTCGAACCTGCAGCCGTAGCATCCGCATGGTTCCGGGCTGAAGCGCCTAGAACCGCTCGGCCTCAGTACAATTTTCTGCCGGCGCGACTTTCCTATACAAAAAAGCATCGTCCTTACACCAACAGGATGCGTAACTTGCTATTATTGAAGCTCGTATACCATCGACATTACTTGTGCCTCAACATGCTTCGTATATCGTAGCTACTATGTAATTAAATCAAAGTGTTGTGATGTCGAAGTAGTGAAATGTGGATTAGACTTTCTGTGCGCCTAACAGCAATGATTAAGGGTGCGTTTTAGGAGTTGTAGTTTCTTGTGTTATCCGTTCATGACACTGGTTTGATATTTGGGACTTGTCTCAGAAAGCAGGAAGTATCGGAAACTTTACGTCTCGATGTCTCTTCTACGTGCTGATCAAATAGTACTGCCGGGATCTGAACCAGCTACCTTGAGAGAGAGCGCCAGTATATTTACTGTAAATTACCACAGTTCATCGCTTCGGTGTGTGCAGCTTGTGTCCTTCACACCAGATGCAAAGAGCGGGAACAAAATGAAAAAAAAAATAAAGCAAGAATGTTCAAAGGGGAATTAGCTTTCTGTTTCAGCATAATTTCCATTGTCTTTACAATTTAAACGTAAAAGCAGCGTACTTCGCGATGGAAATAACGCGGACTACTTTGCTGGTAGCGTGAGTCAGTGTTAGATTGTCGGTGCCACTGTGGTACCGGTACCCAGCGACAATTGAGCAGACTGGGCGGGGCGGGCTGGAGGAAATGCAGATATAATAGTCGGTGAGTGAGTCAAGGTGCTTGGCAGGCGTGGCGCGTTGTTTCGGCGCGTCGCGCCTCTGTATGCAAATACGGGAGGCGCGGGCCCGCTCCGCACTCGCGATGCGTTCGCGGCTGACGTAACCGGCGCAGCGCCTCGTGGGCGCCCATCCGGCTCCCTCGGTGCCGGCCTCAGTGTTATTCTTCAAAACTAATTCGCACGTCGGTCTGTTGCAGAATTTTGTAACAAGTTCTAGCTCGCGAATTACGACATTTCTGGAGAGCGAAAATCTTTGGTTGAGGAATAAACAACGGTTTCGAAGATAAAAGATCGTGTAAGGCCCAGCTCGCTCTTTTCGTTCTCGAGACCCAGAAAGCAGCAGACTCCGGCTCCCAGGTTGATACCGTGTTCCTTGACTTCCGCTTGATGAACGAAATAGGAGTTACGGAACCCCATCCCAGTTGTGTGATTAAATAAAGAAAAAGAACCACCACAGGCGTATCATCAAAGAAATTTATTTCAAACGACAAGTTTCGGCGCAACACTTACGTCATTTTCAGGTCGTGTCTACCACAGGACAACAGGACAGTTTATATAGCTACAATGCTTAAGTCTAATCGCTGCCAAGGGGACCCATACTGTAAATCATGGATTTCGATGCGCTTCAGATATGTTGTAGAGGCACTTACCCTGAATACCTGCCTATCCGGTTTTTTAGCGACGGGCCTTGGTTTTTGAGAAAATCGATTTTCAAGTTCATTGCGCTCTTCGTATATCCGTAACATGAGATGTATTTCGAGCAAGTCAGCGTAGCGCAACGGTAAAGGTTCACGGCTACCGTGCTGGAGGTACTGTGATCGAATCCTGCTTGTTTACTTTTCTTTTTCTCAAAATCGACCGAATTTTTCAATTTTATTTCAAGGAATATCAACAAACAGTGTAAGGTGTGCGAAATTATAAAGATGTATTCAGTTATAAATTTTTTCAAATATTCATTCCGTTTTTGGTTCGCAGATGGAGTTACAAATGTTCGTACAACGGCCACTTCTTGTATTACCCCAGCACCTAGTCCAGTGAGGATGCGAGTTGCACTTCTTTACGTTCGCGTCTAACTACGGCGTCAGTTGCTCGCAAAGCGTCTCTAGTTCCGTGTGTTAGAAAAATTCTGTGAAATGGAAGAACCAAGTGTTTCTGCAGTAGTGCAGCAAGAAGAAGATCCACAACTAGAGGAGTTGAACGAACAATCAAAAGGCGAAATCACAAATGCCATTAAATACGCCGAAACTCTACTCCGCGATTTGAATCTCGTAACGAATACACCGCCTAGCGTGATCTCTGCCAATTCCGTTGCAGTTGGTGATGAGATATGTATCGCAATACAGGATCTCTTGGCCGAAAGACAGATCATTATTGACGATGAATTGATAGATTTCAACGAAGAAGATGATTTAGGAGAATATGATGCGAACCACAAACGGAATGAATATTTGAAAAAATTAATAACTGAATATATCTTTATAATTTCGCACACCTTACATTGTTTGTTGATATTCTTTGAAATAAAATTGAAAAATTCGGTCGAATTTGAAGAAAAGAAAAGTACACAAGCAGGATTCGAACACAGTACCTACAGCACTGTAACCGTGAACCTTTACCGTTGCGCTACGCTGACTTGCTCGAAATACATCTCATGTTACGGATATACAAAGCGCGCAATGAACTTCAAAATCGATTTTCTCAAAAACCAAGGCCCGTCGCTAAAAAACCGGATAGCCAGGTACTCAGGGTAAGTGCCTCTACAACATATCTGAAGCACATCAAAATTCGTGATTTACAATATGGAGGGTCCCCTTGTGAGTTACAAGAGTGGTTTGAAAAGTTCCCGGAGTCACAACAGTCAGCGCTAGCGCAATGAATTGTTCACATGATATTCATTGGACTGTTGCCTGTAAACACGTGCCACGACAGTGCTCTTCGAAGAGAGCTGTGGCGGTGACGTGGCTCTGTTGTTGTACCTGCGTAGTGATTTGCGAAGATGGAAAAAATCGAGATACGTGCAGTGATTAAGTAATTCGTAAAGAAAGGTATGAAAGCAAAGGACATTCGTGCCGATTTCCAGAATACACTGGGTGACTGTTCGTTCATATTCAACTGTTGCCAAGTGGAAAAATGGATTTAAATTTGGTCGGGAGAGCTTAGATGATGATCCGCGCAGTGGTCGGCCAAGATGTGTCACTACTTCAGAAATCATTGCAAAAGTGCACAAAATGGTCATAGAGGATCGCCGACTTAAAGTGCGTGAAATTGCTCACGCTTGCCAGATGTCATCTGAAAGGGCATATCACGTTTTAACTGAAGAATCAGAAATGAAAAAAATATCTGCAAGATGGGTGCCGCGACTCTTGACGCGCGCCCGCACACGTGTATGGTATGAATTATTGCCACACCGCCCCTTAAACACCCGAAATGCCTCCGACAGACTTCCATCTCTTCGCAGAACTGAATTCACTTCGAACGAAGAATTGGTAGCCGTAGTTGACAACTATTTTGCAGGCCTGGAGGAAACTCATTTTCGAGATAGGATCATGGCACTGGAACATCGTTGGACCAAGTGCATTAATCTACAAGGAGACTAGATTGAAAAATAAAAAAAGTTTTAGTGGTGTAAGTACTTTTTTTCTATACCGTCCCGAGAACTTTTCAAACAACCCTCGTATTTAAAAATAATGTACCACGGAAGCGCTAAAACCGTGAATGGACTGACAACAATTACACTGTGGGCGTATATCTTAGATACATTATTTTTACCGTAACTAGAATTATAAAATTGGTGAAAGTATGTGAACGTAGAAACTGTATCACATTCGTCATACGTGTGGTTATTACCATACGTGAAAAAAGGTACAACACATGGATCACCTCAAAACTATACCAGCAAAATACAACAGCCTACAGCAGTTTTAGACTTAACAAAGGAGCAAGATATCAGATATGATCCAACTGAGCCGGCCGGAATGGCCGTGCGGTTCTAGGCGCTCCAGTCTGGAACCGCGTGACCGCCACGGTCGCAGGTTCGAATCCTGCCTCGGGCATGGATGTGTGTGATGTCCTTAGGTTAGTTAAAGTAGTTGTAAGTTCTAGGGGACTGATGACCACAGCAGTTAAGTCCCATAGTGCTCAGAGCCATTTGAACCATTTTTGATCCAACTGAAAACATATGCACTGAGTTCACAAGGGTCATTGGACCCCTCTTATATCCTGTCGGACCTCCTCTTGCCCGGCATAGTGCAGCAACTCGACGTGGTATGGTCTCGACAAGTCCTTGGATGTGCCCAGCAGAAATATTGAACTATGCTGACTCTACAGTCGTCCGTAATTGAGAAATTGTTGCCGGTGCAGGATTTTGTGCACGAACTGACCTCTCGCTTACGTCCCATAAATGTTTGATGTGATTCGTGTCGGGCGATCTGGCTGGACAAATCATTCGCTCAAATTGTTCTGAATGTTATTCAAACTAATCGCGAACAATCATGACCCGGTGATAGTGCAGATTGTCGTCCGTAGTAAAAATTCCCTCGTCTTTTGGGAACGTTGAAGTCCATGAATGGCTGCAGATGTTCTCCAAGTAGCTGAACATAACTATTTCCAGTCAATGATCGATTCAGTTGCATAAGAGGACGAAGTCCATTCCATGTAAACACAGCCCATACCATTATGGAGCCACCACCAACTTGCTCAGTTCCTTGTTGAAGCTTAGGTCCATGGCTTCGAGAGGTCTGCACCACGGTCGGACCCTATCGTCTGCTCTTATAAACTGAAATCCCCACTCATCTCTCCATGCCATGGTTTTCCAGTCGTCTAGGATCCAACCGGCGAGCCCGGGAGAGGCGCTACAGGCGATATTCTGCTAGTAGACCCACTCGCGTTAAGTCGCCTGCTGCCATAGTCCATTAACGCCAAATTTCGCCGCACTGTCCTTACGGGTACGTTCGTCATACATCCCACAGTGTTTTCTGCAGTTATTTCAAACGCTGACAACTCGACGCGAACGCCGCTGCTCTCGGTCTTGGAAGTGAAGACCGTCGGCCACAGCGTTGTCCTTGGTGAGAGGTAATGCGTGAGATTTGGTATTCTTGCACACTCTTGACACTATGGATCTCGGAATATTGAGTTCCCTAACGATTTCCGAAATAGAATCTCCCTTGCGTCTAGCTGCAACTGACATTCCGCGTTCAAAATCTTTTAATTCCCGTCACGCGGCCATAATCACGTTGGTAACCTTTTCACATAAATCATCTGAGTACACTGCCCTTTTATACCTTGTGCACGCGGTACTACCGCCATCCGTATATGTGTGTATCGCTATCACCCAACTTTCGTCATCTCTTTGGACGTTAATGTACATGTATGTGAATGTGTCTTTTATTTCGTGAGTTTGGAGCAAGTCAAATGGTGTCGTATGCTATTCTTGAACATCACGAGCCTCTCCTTTGTAGGATTCGTCTAGTTTTTTTGTTGGAAGTACCCTCAGTTTATGACACCAGTATCAGCTGTAGTTCGGTGTGGCCAGCCTCGAAACGCATGAACCAGGAAACTTTCCTACTTCCACAAGTTCCCGAAATTGAATTTTGCCCGCAAACAGTTGCAAGTAAACTGAAAAACCGCTAGTTGTCTCTCCACACATCATTGCTCAATTAGTGTTGTAACTGATTTGGTTAGTTGTTGTATTACTCATGTCGTATTTCCGCGAGTTTGCATGGTTGTATTAACTTTTATGGAAACTTGGGAAAACAGCCACAGAAACGCCCCATATGTCCAAGGCAAGGTTTTGGAGACACAGCTTTAGCACTTTAATTTACAGGTCCGTCTTGATCACATAATTTTTTTTTACATTTCACTATGACCCGTTTGATCATAAAATATTCTCATGTACGAGTAGTGTCAACGTCATCCCAAACTGTAGGTACATAGTAAGCACTTACATGTACCTACATGCTTAGTTTGATGTTGATACTACATCAGAATATTTTATGAACTGAAGATGGCATTGCCCGAAACCGGTCATAGTGATATATATATTGTCAAGACGGACCTGTAAAATAAAGTACCAAAAATATGATCACGGACTCATTTTCAGACTTTATGTCTTCAATTGATAACACTGCTTTAGGTCACACACAAATATTCGTTTGAAAAGCGGGCGAACTGGAATCACATCAGAAAATGTTCAGAAAGTGAGCGGTCTGATACTGAAAGACAGGCTGTCCAAGACCTTTGTAACATTTTGGGAAATCGTTTATGATAAATGTAAACTTATTCTTTCGTAATAGTTGAACATGAGAAGGATTGCGGCGAAGATCGTGCCGCGGCTGCTCCAAAATTTCGTTCAAAGATTGTCGCTAGAGACGAAAGTTGTGTTCGTGGATATGATCGTGAAACTAATCACACAGCGGAAGAGTCCTTTATCTCTGCCGAAAAAGGTCGTCAGGTCAAGACTAACAGTGACATGATCGTTCATAAAGCGTCAGAGGGTTCTCTTGCTATGTTCTAAGACCTGTGCAGAGTGCAGGAGCATGAGTTGAAAAGCCGTCCACAGAAGGGCCGTACTCGCCATACTTAGCTTCTTGTGTCCTTCCTCGTGTGCAAAGATGAAGTTGAATAAGGCAAAGGAGACAAAAGGAAGCACAGGAGGTACGAAATACTCTAAAAAGGAAGACATGCAGTATGCGTTTAAAAAAAGGGAGAAGCGTTGGTATCGAGATGTTTTGATCTGTCGATTAATCTCAGCATAACCAGCGAGTTGTCATGGTGAAAATATTTTACTCCGTCAGCACCCGAACTCGTGTACCTGCCTGACTATCAAGATTTGTGTTTCAAGTCGCTCCTGAATATCTCAGAAATGATGATTAGATGGATCACTTGGAAAATTAAACTCAATTACTCTTCATCCTTATGAATCTTAAGTAGTTCTTCTCACAGCACCGTTCAGCTTCGAAACTGTAACTAATGTAGATGAAAAATTGGTGACGCTGTCACTAAGGGACACATAGTTGTTCGAAATTTACAGTGACTTGTAAAACAAGATACTTACGAAAAAATTTCTAAGTCGACACGTAATTACTTCAACTTACTGAATTCTTTCTCTTCGATATCCAATCTCGGATAACCGATGTGACAGCCTGTACTAGGTAAATTAGATACTGATTCACGAGAAACAAGCTACAGATTATGCGATAATTATTATTTTACATCTATTCTCATTTGGTAACGTTATGTTCTGATAGATGCAGTATATCAGATGATTGCCTCAAAAAAATAAAGCAGCAAATCCTCGAAAGGCTTCTAAAAATTACTACAAGAGTGAAGGTAGCTTATTTATCGTCGAATAAGAGGTGAAAGTCTGCCTGTTTATTGCCCTGAGTAACCATCAACAGATGTACACCGTACCACCTGTTGACGCTCAGTTATCATGGAATCCGGCAACTTCGCTCATAGCAAAAGTCAGTTCTGTAAATTTCGAACAACGCTGTGCCCCTTACTGACAACGTCACCAATTTTTCATCTAGCTAGGTTACAATTTTGAAGCAGAATGGAACTGTGAGAAGAACTCCTTCAGATTCACAAGGATGAAGTCACACTGGACTCGCATTCGGGAGGTGAACGGTTCAATCCCGCGTCCGGGCATCCTGATTTAGGTTTTCCGCAATTTCCCTAAATCGCTCCAGGCAAATGCCGGGACGGTTCCTTTGAAAGCGTACGGCCGACTTCCTCCCCCCGTCCTTCCGTAATCCGATGAGACCGATGACCTCGATGTCTGGTCTCCTCCCCCATACAACCCAACCCCCACAAGGATAAAGATTAATTCATCCTTAATTTGCCACCGTAGATATGAAACATGTGGGTTTTTTCCTCAGATCACTTCTGAGTTGTCGGTGTAGAAATTCCAATTTAAAGTCGTAACCAGTTACAACCACGTCGAGGGGATCGACGGTTTACGGTCTTACAGCCGGTAATCGCACAGCGTCGGTTTTTGCTTTGTTCCTCGATAAAAAAAAATTGTGTCTGTAATTTTTAGGCTGTCAAAGAGTAAACTCTTCACAAAGCAGCAGAAATACAGTACGCCTACGGTATTTACAAAACAGTACTGCTGCAGAGGGATTGAAGAGAATTTTTCTTATGTGTATGCAGTACGTACAGGAATAAAATGCAGCAAAATGCAATAACCTTTCAAAAGTTAAGAAAGTAGCAGCAGCATTGTAAATTACTGAATCATGTCGAACACGATCTTGGGTAATGAATGAGATAAATTGTTGAGCATGTTTAGAAAACTGATGTAACTTCTATATAGTATACCAGGCACTTCATTGTGAATAGCAGAGTAATCACGTATATGTAGATGATAGTCATGAATGACACACCTCCGTTCCCGTTACTTTATTACGAAATTTAATCAACAGTACCACAATGAAAAGACAGTATTCTAGACATAAATTGCATGAAGGCCTACACTTTCTCCTATACCTCGTTTAAAATGTTTTACAAATATGATGTACTGTACCTAACACACACAAACACAAAACATCAATAACGAAAACACTATTATTCCACTTCTGTACTTTGAAAAGTAACACTTTTGGAATTAAATTTTCTTGTTTTCTACGCTCAAGAGCAAAGACAGTGTTGTTAAGCTTTTTAACCATTTACTTTAACTTTAAAATGCAATACAGTAACGCATATTGCAGTATCCTATCCTGCTTATGGTAATCAGTTGTAATTGTTTCCTTTTGCATCTAAGATGTGCGCATGCATTTTGCAGTAATCGATTATGTATTCGTTTTGACGTCTGATTCGGAATCAACAATCAGCAGAAAACAGGAGTTTGGCAGTTAGCATTATATCGTTGTTAGTTATCGCCAAACACGTAACAAACAAAATTGGATATTGGACATTATAGCCGATATATTTCTCTGAAAGTGGAATAAAAATACGTCGCTTTATGCGATAAGTCGCAATAAGCGACGTCGTACTAAGAATTTTTTAAATATAACGTTTACACAGGTTTTGGACGAAATCGATAGATCTCGCTGCTGTAGCCAATACGTCGTTAAACGCGATGTCGCTATAAACGGTATCGACTGTAGGATTATCCGTATAATGAGAGCGTTTAATAGGGATGTGTTTCGCGGAATAACTTTTTCAGAGAAACTGATTAATTATTAATTACCTGCTCTTCTTTAGAGCGTCGTTTTCACATCTTTTAAATGTATAAACGTGCCAATCGAATAACTTCACGGATAGGTGGTCGTTGTTAGAGTTTAACGTCCCGTCGACAACGAGGTCATTAGAGACGGAGCGCAAGCTCGGGTTAGGGAAGGATTGGGAAGGAAATCGGCCGTGCCCTTTCAAAGGAACCATCCCGGCATTTGCCTGGAGGGAAATCACGGAAAACCTAAATCAGGATAGCTGGAGACGGGATTGAACCGTCGTCCTCCCGAATGCGAGTCCAGTGTGCTAACCACTGCGCCACCTCGCTCGGTTCCACGGATAGTGCGGTTATTCCTTGCAGATTAACGCATAATGAAGCTGGTCGGTTGCTTAGACACTATTTGTGAAGTGATGTGTCTTCTGTCGCTTTTGTTTCACGTTGTGGATCAGGTGTGCAGCGCCAGGCTTGTTTACCAGGAGAGGATGTACGGGTGAGACAATACGGCCACTGGCGTGCGCTCAGCGTCACGTGCCGGTCACGCTTCTGCGTGCGCTGAGGGCCGCAGGCCGTCCTCTCCCCCCCCCCCCCCCCCCTCCCACTCACCCACCCTACCACCCCCACCTCGTGCCCCCCTCACCACCCCACACACACATTCTTTCCATCTTCGTCTTGCAAAACCGAGCTTCTCTGCTTACAATAGTCGTTGTTTCTCACTCAAGTTGTGAACAAAAAATTGTTACTAATGGCAATCAACAGCAAAACTTGCAAATAATTTTGCATCGATATACCTGGAGCAGACACCATATTTTTCCTTGTCTTTACACTGTTTCCTCGGGATCTAGGCATAATTTATGGATTCAGCAATATTAATGATAGAGAGTAGTCGGACGCTGTTCCAGTTGCCACCGCTTCCTCCACGGAACGGAATTTCTGTACCCCATCTGACTACATCTAGTCTTACCTCCTAAATGTTTGCGAATCGTGTAGCTGAGGCGGGACGTGGATACCAGTCTGGTACTCATTTAGTCGGATGTGGGAAGCCGCGTAAATCACAAATCCAGGCGACCTGGCACACCCGTCCTCGTCGTTAATCCTCCGGGGCCGGCACGCCTCCCCGAATCCCGGAGGTGCCGTGCCAGCGCGCATGGCTATCCGGGTACGTCTGGAGCAGTCAATTCTAAACGACAAATCTCTTCATCATGTTCATTGGAGGAGGCACCGACAATTTACAAAAATAAAGGCCAAAAATCTCTCTTGCTGACTAGCTTAACTGCAAAGAACTGTCTGTCTACGAAGCAGGAGCGGCTGTGAAGATTTGTGAAGCTTCTTTTTATGTTTGAAAATATCTTAAATAGGTTAATAAATATTACATTTGGAGTAAGGGTGAATTTTTTTGGTTTTTACAGAGTAGGAGATCCCTCATGGAGCAAAAAACACGGGAGATTTGGGGTCAGAGACCAAACAGCGAGGTCATCGGTCTCATCGGATTAGGAAATGACGGCGAAGAAGTCGGCCGTGCCCTTTCAAAGGAACCATCCCGGCATTTGCCTGGAGCGATTTATGGAAATCACAGAAAACCTAAATCAGGCAGGATGGTCGGACGCGGGATTGAACCGTCGTCCTCACGAATGCGAGTTCAGTGTGCTAACCACTGCGCCACCTCGCTCGGTGGGAGATATGGAAGGGAAGGAGGAGTTGTAATAATATGATAGCGGCTTCACGATCATTTTAACTATGGGTCGGGCCTGCTTACAGAGAAAACAGGAACGAAAGCAGGTTCTACCCAGTTTGATTTCCGCAGTACGGAGACCAGCCTGTGACATTTTGGGACTTTGATATTGATTTTGTCGGCCTTGTCACACGTCCACAAAAAAGCCGTCCTAATGTTGTATAAAGTCTCAACGATACATTAATATTGGACAATAATATGTGTGAAACATCCATGACGAGTCATTCGTGCTGCAGCACCTCTTGCTGATCTGCCAAATTGCGTGCACCTTGCGCATTGTTTACACAAGCGACGGAGTTTTTCAGTGGGGTTTAAATCAAGACACTTTGCAGGAAAACGTTTGATTTCTTCTAAACGTCTTCACAGTTTTCGTCCGGTGGACGCGAGACACTTCGTTGTGGAAGGTACATCTTTGTGATCCTCAGTGATATGACGGCGCCCGCAGCTCGTGGTCGTGCGGTAGCGTTCTCGCTTTCCACGCCCGGGTTCCCGGGTTCGATTCCCGGCGGGGTCAGGGATTTTCTCTGCCTCGTGATGGCTGGGTGTTGTGTGATGTCCTTAGGTTAGTTAGGTTTAAGTAGTTCTAAGTTCTAGGGGACTGATGACCATAGATGTTAAGTCCCATGGTGCTCAGAGCCATTTTTGATATGACGGCCACTCAGCCCAGTTTGCATTTCCGGAAGATCTGTGCAGTTCTTTGGATTCAGGGCTGAGAAGCCCAGCTCTTTATAAAAAAGGAATGTCAAAGTCTTCTGCAACTTGTACCATAGCTTGAACCCAGTCATTCGGTGGGTAGTCGTCCTGAAGCCGCGCGGGTAGAGGCAGGCGCCGCCACTCCCGCCGGAGGGTCGAGTCCTCCCTCGGCCATGGATGTGTGTGTTGTTCTTAGCATAAGTTGGTTAAGTAGTGTGTAAGTCTAGGGACCGATGACCTCAGCAGTTATATCCCTTAGGAATCCACACACATTTGAACATTTTGTAGTCATCCGTGCTCTACAATGAACACAAAGCCGTGCATCATTCAAATGCTGGTTGAAACGTGAATTTTCTCAGCAAAGAACAACCTTTCGGTCCTCCAGAAGCCACCAGTTCTCTGTACTCTTCTTCAGATGCACGTGCGATGCTTTCCTCACCTGTAATGGACATTTGCAAAATTTGTTGGGATTGCGTAACATTCGAGAATTGATGACTCATCGGCTGATGTCAGCGAAAGGCAAAGATCTAGTTATCAGAGCTGGCCTAGTTTTAAACTGTTTTGTGGGTCAACATCAACGAACACAATGCTTAAAAGTTAAAGTTTTATTCTATATTTTAATTATTGGTGTCGGGTATCATGCGAATATTTGTATATTAATATGCAGGGTCCGAAATAAAATGTAGAGCTGCAAGTGGAAGAAGGATAAATTGTACCGTCATTGTGGAAGACCTTAGGAAAGGAGTAGGAGTGGGGGAGGGAAACGTCCGCGATGATGTTGAAGGATGCCTACGAACAGTCATTTAGGGTAATAACATAAAACACGAGGGGCGTTCAGCAAGCAATGCAACACTTTTTTTTTGGGGGGGGGGGCAGTTTCGGTGCAAAATGCGGAATTTGTTGTGGGACATAGTGGAATATTCCCGCTTCAGCCTCTATAGTTTCATGAAACTCTGATAGGTGGCGGCGCTGTACGCAGCCTTCAAAGTGGCGTCTGTAACAGATGTGCGTTCCGAGCAGAGAGATGTAATTTACTTTTCTTTTGGCGGAAAACCAGAGCATCACAGATGTTCATAGGCGCTTGCAGAATGTCTTGGGAGACCTGGCAGTGAACAAATGCACGGTGAGTCGCTGGCAGCAAGGTCGTGAAAAACCTGTCCGATCTCCTGCATGCCAGTCGGCCGCATACAGCTGTGACTACTGTACGTTGGAACGTTTGGAAACTCATGGGAGGTGGTCGACGATAGCAAACACCTCGCTGCTCAACTGGACATGGCTGTTGGTAGTGCTGACACACTCGCTTATCAGTTCCCTGTTTCGGGGTAGGGAACGAAACACACCAGTTTGGGCACCTAAGTACCAACTGTGCGAAGCTGATTGAGCGTTGCGAGGCTGACGTGACAGTATTTTGTCGAACATCGTCAAATGCGATAACACATGATGGGCTCGTCATTTCGAATCGGAAATGAGTCGACAATCCATGAAGTGGAGCCACACCACCTCTCCTCTGAAGAAAAAGTTTAAAGCCACGCCCTCAGCTGGCAACTGTCTTCTGGGACTCTGAAGGAGTTACCCAGAAAGCGTAGAAACGACTTGAGGTTTTTCGTCTCCACATAAATCCAAACGAATTTCCATGACAAATGGTTCATATGGCTCTGAGCACTATGGGACTTACCATCTGAGGTCATCAGTCCCCAGAACGTAGAACTAATTAAACCTAACTAAACCCAAGGACATAACACACCTCCAGGCAGGATTCTAACCTGCGACCGTAGCAGTCGCGCTGTTCCGGACTGAAGCGCCTAGTACCTTTGGACCACCACGGTCGGCTCTCTATGACAACGCAAGGCCACACACAAGTCTGCGCACCCAAGAGTAGGTCGCAAAACTTCTTCCTCATCCACCCTACAGCCCAGATCTCTCACTTTCCGAATTCCGTCTCTTTGGCCCAATGAAGGACGCACTCTGCGGGAAGCAGTACGTGGATGACGGAAAGGCTACTGATGAAGCAAGACGTTAGCTTCGACATAGACCAAATAAAAGTCCAGTGCATTAATCTCTGCGCCACCAAGCTTTCCGCTACGGAGGGAGCACTGCCCCTATTGGAGAAGGCTGATTCAAAAATTCGGCGGTGATCTTGTACAAGGAAACATGCTAGCATGTTTCCTAACATTCGCACACGTTGCTTGGAGAAGATCTTGGATATCAATAAACCTGTATTTAGTCCTTTATTTTTAGATCACTACCGATTTCGTGGTGCTAAAAGCCAAATATTCAGGTGAACATCTGTACAACAGTAAATCCAGAAGCAATAACAAACGTGAGATATCCACTGATACGATAATCTAAACTTAGTCCGAACAGGCTTTGGAAGGCCCAACGGTACCGACCGGCCGCCGTGTCTTCCTTAGACTACAGGCGTAACTGGATGCGGATGTGGAGAGGCATGTGGTGAGCACACCGCTCTCCCGGCCGTATGTCAGTTTACGAGACAGGTGCCGCAGCTTCTCAATCAATAGCTCCTCAGTTTGCCTCACAAGGGCTGAGTGCACCTCGCTTGCCAAGAGCGCTCAGCGGACCAGATGGCCACCCATCCAATTGCTAGCCCAGCCCCACAGCGCTTAACTTCGGTCATCTGACGGGAACCGGTGTTATCACTGCGGCAAGGCTGTTGGCACTTATACGCTAAATTTTCTAAAATTCTTTTAAGATTTAAAAAGAAGGAGAGACTATTAAACACTTGACATGAGAACATTAAAATATTACACATAGCTATGGTTGCCCTACCTACAACTTTGTCTGCATAGGGAACCCTCAATAATGTTGAAATATGCGAGCTGGACTTGCGTATGGACTTCGGACCTACGAAAGAGGGTTCAGTGCTTTAATCTTCAGCTCGAATTAGGCAGTGGTGTCCGTAAGGGTAAAAATGTTTTCCAAGATATTATTAGCAGACGACAAAAATAAGAAATTTCGACACACTTTTTTACTCCATTTCAGAATTAGGCTGTTGGTACTGGTGGAGCTTTGTCTAACTAGTTAATGGATGTGGTCAAGGAAGGTTGGTAACTAGGTGATGGATGTGGTCAAGGATGGTGGAATCACTGCGCCGCGAATAGACTGAGTGAAGAAGGTGACAGGCTCGACGCCGTTACAAGATTCACGCGTCGCGTGAAGTAAGACGCGATTAGCAGTGCGTGGACAGCAGTAGAGAGGAAGCGAAGCACAAATGCGCCGGGCGCCGCGCCAGCAGCGGTGATCGCCCCTCTGTGAGGAGAGCGGCAGGAAGACAAAAACCACTCGCTAACCGCCGAAACGCAATCCCGGCGTCGTTAAACGCCGGCGCTAAGTGTTTATACGAGTGTCCGGGCAGAAAAACGTGCGGCGGGTCTCTCTTCCTCTCTGTCTTCCCGCTTCCCGGACGATCGTGCCCAAGTCGGGCCCGCGACGCCGCTCCGGTGCAGGCGACGGCCGTGTGTTTACGCGGAGAGGCAGTGCAAGTGGCGCAATAAAAAGCCAGCGAGCCGGGCACAGCACGGCGCAGGCCGCGCGCCTGTTTGTTTGTGCTAGGGGCGGGTCGTGTGTACTCTCCCTTTCTATTGCGCTCGCCGCGAATTTATGAGCTCGCTGTAGCAGCAGCAGCAGCAGCAGCCGCCCGCCTCCTGTCTCTCGGCCGTCTTAAAACGCACTCCTCTCGTCAGTGTCCGACAACAAAAATACGATCACGACGGCTGATCGAATGGCCGCGCTCAGTCAAACAGCTGTACGTGCCATTCAGACGTCGCTCTCGCATTGTTTCGCGGCACCGAACGAAAGTACGTGGGAAGTTTCAATGGCTTGAGGGGATATGTTATTGTGGACTTCAGTCTGAATACTGGTTTCATGCAACTGGTCTATCTGATACAGTCCTCTTCACCACTGCATAAACTTCCACTACCTACATCCATTTGAACCTGCTTCTATGGTCGAGCTTTGGTCTCTCTGCACAATTTGTACCCCCCTACACTTCCTTTCATTACGAAATTGTCAACACCTTGGTACCTCAGGATGTGTCCTGTCAACCGATCGCTTCCTTTAATCAACTGTACCATAAAGCACTTTCGCCTCCTATTCTATTCTGTGCTGTCTCATTAGTTATGCGACCTGTTTGATAGTCCACGTTTCTATCCGTAAGAAGCCATTGTTCCAGAGCAATATCTTCAGAAATGTCTTCCTAGTATTAAAATTATATTCGATGTTAACAAACTTCTCGTTCTCAGAAATAAACTGATTACTCTTTCCAGTCTACATTTTATTCTTTCTACATTGTATGTAGTCATTTAAAGACCCAAATAGCCAAATTCGTCGACTACTTTATCTCCTGTCCTAATCTAATTCCTTTAGCATCGCCAGATTTAATACTACTACGTTCATTACAGTTCTTGTTTTTGTAGATTTTCGTCTTATAATTTCATTTCAACATACTATTCATTTCGTTTTAACTGATCTCCCGTGTCCTGTGCCGTCTCTGGCAGAATTGCAGTATCATCAACAAACCGCAAAATTTTTATTTTTTCCTCCTAAACGACAACACTCTCCCCGTTTTTTTCTTTGCTTTACTTCACTGTTTCCTGAATTACAGACTGATTAACAGTGAGGGCTACAAATGTGTCTCGCGCCTCTGCTGTCTTCCTTTCGTGTCCTTCAACTTTTATGACTGGGGTCTGCTTCCTGTTCAAGTTGTAGAAAATCTTTCACTGCCCATATTTTATCCCTGGAAAAATTTAGAAATTTTTGGTAAGATCTTAGGGACCGACACTTCAGCAATTTAGTCCCATAAGATTACACACTATTTAATCTAACTTAAACTAACTTACGCTAAGGTCGACACGCACGCCCATGCCCAACTAAATAAATTTTGAGAGAGCTTTTCATCTGGTTTGAACCAAATCTGAACAAGAGATTGAATCTACTAAAGAATATGTGGGCTACGCCAGTGGGATAGCTTCCTTTAGATTTCATCTGTTTTGTGGAATGCGACTTCGGAGGGTTCCGGCAGGAAGATACCACGTGTTCCCTTCCTGCTATATGAGGCTGCTTCTTGTAATTTGAAGATCAGGGTAGTCTTTTTCTTGAATTTTCTAAATAAACATCTACTCTCAGTCCTCTTCAGGCTAATGACTGTAAGCCGATGCCTGTTTCCTTGGAACTTGTTGACTGTACAGAACAGAACGTCAGAGTATTCCATAAATTTATTTTTACACAATCAACAGACAAAGCAACCAATTTCCAACGACTGGCTGCCAATTGTTTCGCTTCAGTTTTCCTGGAAATCTTGCGACTTGATTTTCCCAGTTTGAGTTTATGCCAAGTACTGAGTGAAGATGATTCTGTTTGATGGTGATAGAATCAAAATTTATGTTTGGCGTCTTTCGGTGTGCCACAGCCCCTTACGTAATCCGTATTTCATACACGTAATTCCGATACAGCCAAGTCTTTTAGGGATCTAAGAACAGCGAGAAGCCGCCGTGGGAGGGGGGGGGGGGGGGGGGCGCTTTTAAGCAATATGACTGAAAAAAGTAGTCAGCATACGGGAACAGAGAAGTCACCATCTCAATAAATTTCTCAGCATTTTAACTATGAAAATACATTTTTGTTTTCAGGAAGAACCCTCAGGAATGGATCTGTAGTTAGCTGAACAGACTGTACTGCTTTTCAGCCTGCAAAGGGTTGCGCAGTTTGACTGATTTCCAGGTTATGTGGACAGTTTGTGTGACGTTTGCGTGATTAGTTCCGTAGCAATATTAGTCTCGAAGACTTCTGTGCCGTGCGGGATTAGCCGAGCGGTCTGGGGCGCTGCAGTCATGGACTGTGCGGCTGGTCCCGGCGGAGGTTCGAGTCCTCCCTCGGGCATGGGTGTGTGTGCTTGTCCTTAGGATAATTTAGGTTAAGTAGTGTGTAAGCTTAGGGACTGATGACCTTAGCAGTTAAGTCCCATAAGATTTCACACACATCTGAACATCTGAAGACTTCTGTTTCTGCCGGCCGTAGTGGCGGAGCGGTTCTAGGCGCTTCAGTCTGGAATCGCGCGACCGCTACGGTCGCAGGTTCGAATCCTGGCTCGGGCATGGATGTGTGTTATGTCCGTAGATTAGTTAGGTTTAAGTAGTTCTAAGTCTAGGGGACTGATGACCTCAGATGTTAAGTCCCGTAGTGCTCAGAGCCATTTGAACCATTTTGAACTTCTGTTTCTTCAGTGAAAACTTCCACAACTTTACAGGTCTGCAGCCACAATTATGGCGATGTTTATCTTCACATGTAAATGCTCCTTTTTTTGGAAATGAAGAGAACCAAATCCGCCCACAGAAGCTTACTGGCAGACTTCAGCTTAAGAGCATGTCTTCGAATTACCATTAACCAAAAAGTGGTACCAGACATTGAACTTCTAGTGAAAATCATAAGTAACGTTCATTGATATTTTGTGTTTTTATGTTTTACGTTCAAATGAAATCGTAGCGAATTATAAATGTGTCTATTTAAATTTCGTTCTAGGAGGCAATCATGAGGCTGCAACAGTGGTAAGGAATACCGTATTTCTTGCAAAGTCAAAACGGTAGAAGAGAGACGGAATTTCATTGTCAGTTCCCATTAATACAACAGTCTTAAAAATAAATTGGCCACGGATCGCGCTAATGGGCCACCCTGAAGCGATACGTGGTTGCTCACTGCTGTGGTGTGAGCGCCAGCCAGTTCGCACCAGCAGCTGTGCTGAACTGCTAGACTTCTTAGTCTGCCTGTATCTGTGAAAAGCCGGTTAGCATTAGCCCGGCAAGGACCCCAGGCTCCGTGCAAGTGTCACTCCGAGCAAATGTCACTCGTGCGAGTGTTTCAACCCCACAGTTGAAAGCAGTAACGGCTGAAGTTTTTGGGCTACGATGATGCAATGTTTTGCTTTGTGTCTTGTCTTCCATTCAGCAGATAAAACACTGTACAGAAACCGAAAATTTTATGAAGAATGTTGCCTGCAAAGCTCTAAGTGAACGTAAGGAATGTGTGTCACGCTTGAATGTGTCTTGTTTCGGACACAGTGTAGTACAGTGTACGGCCAAATATACCTCAGTATAATGTTGTATTTAGAAAGGCACGATATCGCTTTCTGCACAGTTGTGGATCACGCTTAATGTGCCGAGACAGCCTCTTCTTTCGCAGGTCAGCTTTCCCCGAGTGGAATGGTGTAGATTTGTAGTCATTACGTCTACATTGTATAAAAGTGTTTACGCCAAGGTAATGTAAGGGCACAAGGCTACTGGAGTGGAATGCTGAGCACAATTTGAGGATACAGTAGGAAAAAAAGATTTATTTGACAATGCGTCGGATGCTCTTTAGTTGTTTACACCAAAGTAGCAACGCCAGAAGATCGTAACAATTTACAGAACGATCTGCAGAGAATTGATGAATGGTACAGACTCTGGCAGTTGACCCTGAACGTAAATAAATGTAAAAACTAAAAAAACTGATGTAAATCACTAAAAAGCACCTGAAGATGAGCCTCCAGGGCTCGAAATGCATAGTGCAGTAAATAATCACAACTTGTGACTGAAGGCGGTTTGTTCTTCATTTTACGGAAGTAAAACAGTCGCGGACGAAACACTGATAAACAATTGATAACATTAAAATAAATGTAACATTTTGCGCATACATAGGGAAAGAAATCCACTACTGTACAGCTACACTATTGATGATAAACAGCTGGAGACAGCCATAAAATATCTAGGCGTAACTATCCAGAGCGACTTAAGTGGAATAACCATATAAAACAGATAGTGGGAAAAGCAGACACCAGACTCAGATCCATCGGAAGAATGTTAAGGAAATGTAACTCATCCACGAAAGAAGAGTGTTATAAGGCGCTTGTTCGCCCGAGCCTTGGGTATTGTTCATCTATCTGGGATCCCTATCAGATAGGACTGACAGAGGAGATAGAGAAGATCCAACGAAGAGCGGCGCGTTTCGTCACGGGATCGTTTAACTGGTGAGAGAGCGTTACTAAGATGCTAAACAAACTCCACTGGCAGACGTTACAAGAGAGGCGTTGTGCATCACGGAGAGATTTACTATTGAAATTTTGGGACAACACTTTTCAGGAGAAGTCGGACATTTTACTTCCCGCCACATACATCTCGCTTATTGACCACGAGGAGAAAATTCGAGAAATTACAGCCAATACAGAGGCTTACTGACAGTCGTTCTTCCCACGCACTATTCGCGAGTGGAGCAGGGTAGGAGGCATCAGATAACGGTACCGAATGTACCCTCCGCCACACACAATTAAGTGGCTTGCGGAGTATGATGTAGATATAGAAAACTGAGATGCAAACGCTGGTAACAGCCCAGCTACAGAATAATACTAACATAAGCAGCCGGTATACTCATGGTTACATAATTAATTAGAGCAATTTTTAAAAAATTACCACTCATTCAAGCAAACAATTCTTGGAAGTGTGCAAGATAAACAGCGTTACGGCTCAAAACTTTTAATAAAAACGTTATTACTGTCACGTAGAATTAACTTAACAATTAAAAAACGTAACTTCTGACGGAAGCCGAATCAACGAATTTTGACCAAGGCAGATGACAGTCCTTCATGATTATCAATGCGGTAACAGTTAGTAGAAAGCAAGGCTTCAAACTATTCGAATGTCAGTTGTCTTAACAGCAGAAGTCTAGCACAGTTCACAAACTTTATTAATAACCAAAGAATCTACAGCTTACAGAGAAAAGCATAGCAACAAATATCAGGTGATCATTACGTAATGCGGTATCGTGGAAAGAGTAAAACCAAGTTAGCACACTACTGATGGCTGGCGTTAGGAAACATTGGCGCGTGGTCTGTGGCGCTACGTCATGGATTGCGCCACCCCTCCTGCCAGAGGTTCGAGTCCTCCCTCGGGCATGGGTGTGCGTGTTGTTTTGAGCATAAGTTAGTTTAGGTAGTGTGTAAGTCTGGGGAGCGATGACCTCAGCAGATTGGTCCCTTAGGAACTCTTACACATTTGAACATCGGCCGCGCGAGACATTTCATGCGCGAGTCCCAACGGAAACAACAACCAACACGGGCTGTACACCGACAACAGCTTCTATCACACGCCCAAAAACCCGAAATTAATATAGAACTCACTTAACCAAATCACCACAACGGTAAAATACTGGTGGAAAACAAATGGAGTTAAGATTCGGCTCAAAGTTTCCTAAATTCGGTTTTACGTAATAAAATGTAGCTACAGTTGTTAATTATGCTCTTAAGAAAGCTTGAACCAGATTAACTTTCATAAAATGTAATCTGCAGAGCCACTCACGACCTTGGCCTCCTAAATAACGAAAGTATGCACACAGTTTTAACTACTAAGAATACCGCCCTTTGACGGCACAAGGTTTTCAACAAGCTACTACTGCCCACAGGCAGAAGGCGGCGTAGCAAATTCCAGCTTAACTTGAAAATAACTTTTAAGATGCAGGCGAGGAATTCATTGACAAATCATGAAAGTAGCTGTTCACTCAGGAAAGATTCAAATTTGCCGCATATCGGCAACAACTGACAGGAATCAAGAACTGATAGAAAAATGAACCAGGGCACAAGTTTAATTCCAATCGCAATTAACAGTGATACAGACTCAAAATCCAAGCGATTTAGAACACCCCTCTAACAAACAGTGACCACACGGAGCAATCACGGGTTGAGAACGACCCACCAGACAAATAGGTCACCATTTTTTTTAGGGGGGCTACCGTAGATGTAAGAGCCAGACCAAACTCCGGGGGATGTCTCGTTACAGCGCGAAGGTGGAACGACTCTAGAACAGAACCTGTGTTTACTGGTCGCGGGAGCCACACCCCACTTCCGCTCGACAACAGCCACCGGCGACGCAATAACAACACCAATGCGGCACAGCAGTACACCGCACACCAACAGGTCCCCTGCGATGCCTCGTGCAGATTATCTCCTGCAGAGCTCCGGGCCCCGCATGTCAAGGGGGACACTAGCCACCGAGCGCGCCGCAATGCATATCATTTAGACAGAGAAAAATCCGAGAAGCCAGAGCATCACAGTAGGTCGCAGCCTGCGAGGTACAATCAAAATGTTGATGTCTTTCTGGAGGTGCCTGCTGTCTTGTCCTGCTGGACATTCCATGTTCAACGTTCATGTCCTTATGGACAATTACTGGATTGAGAATTCTGTCAGCATACTGTCGAGTAGGCATTCTGCTCTCAACGGTAACTAATAGCAAAAATGCTTCAAATGGCTCTAAGCACTATGGGACTTCACATCTGGGGTCATCAGTCCCCTAGACTTAGAACTACTTAAACCTTACTAACCTAAGGACATCACACACATCCATGCCCGAGGCAGGATTCGAGCCTGCGACCGTAGCAGCCGCGTGGTTCCGGACTGAAGCGCCTAGATAACTAATAGCGATTTCACGTGAAAGATAATAGCTCCGTCGTCTGTACTGCGTGATGATGGTTCCAAGCATCTCGCATTCTGGAGGACGGCGGTTCATCCTGATTTAGGTTTTCTGTGATTTACTTAAATCGGTTAAGGGAAATGCAGGGATGTTTCCTCTGAAAACGCCGATCTGTTTCCTACTCTATCCTTCCCCAGTTCGAGCTTGTGCTCCGAATCCAATGACCTCGCTGTCGACAGGACATTGCATTCTAATCTTCTTTCCTACGTTCCAAGCGTCCCTCGATACTGACAGCGGTTCGGCCCATCTCCCCTGTTGGTCGTCAGACACGACTACCGTGGCCACTGCTGCCAAGACAAAACTGAGATTCGCTACTGAAGGCTGCATCGTGTCATGGGCTGGTCAGCGTATCACATATTTTCTACAACGACGCAAGAACGTAAGCTAAGTTCCTACAAACGATTCTCTGTTGTTTGCCACGCGAATTCGTGTGTGCCTTTACTCATATGTCCTTGTAGGTCATCCTAATAATTTTTACCATGATATTTCCCGGCGGTAGAAGGATTAGCCGTTGATGCTAGTTAAAGTTTCCAAAGTATGCCCGGCTCTCTGCAGCAGTCATTCGCGGAGTTAATATGCACACAAACGACCACTCAGAAATATAGGGATCCGTATAAGCAGACGACGTTGCCACCACTGTTCAAGGAAGAACATTTGAAGAGGCTGAAAGAAAACTGGCATAGGTTTTGCATACCGTGGGGAATTACGATGAAGAAAATCATCTGCTACATAATCCAGAAAAAACCGAAGTATGCGCATTTCCACCTGCGTACTGGAAACAGAGTGCAGATGGGGTTAGACTATGATGCTGCACCAAACCAAAATACTTGGGAGTCACCCTAGACTGTGCACTGCACTGATCCAAAAGGAAATATATATGCAAGAAGCAATATTATACGTAAACTGACTGGTTCAACATCGGGAGTTCTTCGATCTGTATTTTGCAGCCGGAGAACATGCGACACAAGTATGGGAGGCTTCTAGTCACTCCAAACAAGAAGGCGTCGCTTTTAAATGAGGCTGCAAGGACTGTCACGTGATGCCTGAGGCCTACACCTATCTACAAAATTTAACCACCTGCGGGTATAGCACCACCAATGTCAGACGCAAAGCAACCAGTGAAACAGAGAGGAAAAAGCAGTAAACAGACTTACGGCACTTAATGTGTAACCACGAAACATTTCCAACTCGTCTTCAGTCAAGGAAGAGCTTTATCCAACGGACAGTACCTCTAGAAGGCCGAGACACGTCGCCTATCTTTTTCGGTCGGAATCTCTGCAAAATACAAACCTGCATCCCAAAGAAGAAATCACATGTAGGCACCACTGAATAGATTAAGGAGTGGCAAAATACAAGTAAACATGGTTGCGTGGTCTACTCTGAAGAGGAGCAGTGTGAATGTGGAGAAACACAGCCGATTGAACATTTTCCCACGAATGGAGTTTGTTTTTGCGCAGCGGAAGACCTATTTTTGTGCAGTGACAAGGTAATTAAAGCTACAGAGTTTTGGAGGAAGAGAGTTTATATGTTCATGCCCGGAATTGCTATGGAGGCATTCGTTTTCTGTCTACACGTGCAACTACAATTCTCAATGAAAACCCTTTCTCACGCAGACCAATTTTCCACTCCTGTATCAAAGGGCGACATTTGTTGACTCACTTGTCATATTTACGCTCGAGATATGTTTTGCTGGCAAACCATTTCGTTTCCCTTCACAAACCGAACGTCGAGCCGTATTGAGCTTCACTCGCTGGTGGCAGGCTGTCACGCGACTAGGGCCGCATAAATAATCCAATTGGCCCGAGAGCAGTATCGATTGCACGCTAACCTGGCACCGTCCCCATCTCCAAACAGGGTGCAAACGACCAGTTCCTTTTGTCGCGGCAACAGAGAAGCGACCGGTGGCGGTCGGCAGAGCACAGCGACGAGGAGGCGTGGTCCAGGTGTGCCGCCCCCGCCTCCGCCGCCGCCCCCGCTCCCGGCCCCGGCAAGTCCACGTTGCGCTGTCCAGTGGGGACCTGTCGGCGGCGCGTGCCTCGCTATTGATCCGACGCCGGCCGCTGTCCGTTCAGGCCTGGCGCCTATATTTAGCGTCTCGATGCGGACCGCCGCGTTTAAAACGCGTTCCGCCTCGTAGCGACGGGGCCCCGGTGTGAGATTGCGCGGTGAACCAATCTTGTCTTCAGGATATGTCCGAGTCTTCCAACGCCGTTACTGGAGCTCAAAGGGGTTCGACACTGTACCACATCGTCGATCAATTACTGGGTACGGGAAAAACCGACCGACAGCGGTGTATTAGTTCTGCATAACCGGAATTTTTCGGTGTTTGTTTGGCCTCGGTTATAACAGGTGTTTCCTTTTATTTTTTACTAATAATGAGTAAAAAACCGAAACATCAAATAGCTGTAGGAGTAGTGCTAAAATTTTTGGTTTTTAAATACTTTTTTTAAAAACGAGTAATTTTTATTAGCAGAATTTCGGTTTCTATGAAGTACAGTACTGCTCTATAACAAAACAGTCCCGACAGAAACGAGCAACAAACACGTAGCAAAGGAATTGGTACAGCGTTGATGAGATGATAATGTACCTGTTACCATGTGGTGTGGCCTATTAGATGGTACGCGCGTACATGACGTGTGCAAGACTTGCCCCATCTCTGATCTAAACGGTAGTTTCTCAGTGTCGTTGTCGGACATACTTGTATTACACCATCCCAAATCTGGAAGCATTTTAAGAAGTGCGGTATCAGTGAAGCACAGTGCTGCATTTGCTTTAAAAATTTAAAAACGGGAGGAGCCATAACAGACTTGCGACATAACACGAAGAGAAAATTTAAATATTAACAGTTAATTCATAGTTCACTATCGAAATAGAAAGAAGCTTATCTGGTGCTTGTGTCTATATAATATGCCTTTATTTGGTGGTAGCCCTTGAAAACAGACGAATTAACACAAAAATATTCTTCAATCACAGCTTTCTCCCTTCAGCGCTGACTATTCGTGATGCCTAAATAGTGCAATGATCCGCTGTTACAACGTGATTTTTGAGCAGAGTTTCAAAAACTTATAATCAATAGGAGAACGCTGGTGATATTTTTATAGCATTGAGCCACTTATCGGTTTTCGAGAAGAGCAGCGAACGATGGACGAACTAAATTTTCTTTTATTAGGCGATTTAATACGTATTTTCTGTCTTGAAACAGAGGGAGTCAAATTTTTAAAATCTTTATTCGATTTCTGTGTTTATTAGAGGAGGTAATACGAATAAAAAAACCGAAATTTGATTGTTTCAGAGACCGGTTATTTTGAGCGGTTGTAGCACTCAGGTTAAACTGGAGATGGAGAAAACCGATATAACCGAAAATCGAGTTTTTTAGCGATAACCGCTATCTCTACTAATTACCGAGATCCATCATATGAAGTGACTTCGTAGATAGGCGATTGCTCGATGACTTTTCGAATAACAGAGCGTAATATGATATACTGAACGTCGGATATTCAACAGAAATGGGAATGACATTGATGTGTATGCCTCAAGGACACCTTACTGGTTCTTGATATTCTCAATACACACTGCCTGATAAAAAAGTATATCACCCAGAAGATATAGCAACATGTCAATCTAACTTTCGCACATCTACGTCTGCATGATTACGCTGCAATTAATAAGTGGTTGGCAGAGGTTTCATCGAACCATTTTCAAGCAATTTCTCTACCGTTCCAAATCCGAACGGCGCGCGGGGGAAAACGAGCACTTAAATCTTTGTGTGTGAGCTCTGATTTCTCGTATTTTATTGTGATGATGATTTCTCCCTATATAGGCGTACGCGAACAAAATATTTTTGCAGTCGGACAAGAAAGTCGGTGATTGAAACTTCACGAGAAGATGCTGCCGCAACGACAAACACCATTGTTTTAATGATTGCCACACCATTTCACGTTTTATATCCGTGGCACATCCTCCTCTATTTTGCTATAATATAAAACGAGCAGCCCTTCTTTGAACCTTCTCGATATCCTCCGTCAGTCCCATCTGATGCGGATCCCACACCACATAGAAATACTCTAGAAGAGGGTGGACGAGCGTGGTGTAAGCAATCTGTTTAGTAGACCTGTTGCACTTTCTAAGCGTTCTCTCAGTAAATCGCAGTCTTTAATTTGCTTTTCCGGCAACATTGTGAATGCAAACGTTCCAATTTAAGTTATTCGTTATTTTAATTCCTAAATGGCTTAACTGAGTTTACACACTTTAAATCTGTGTGACTTAGCGTTTACAATTGGTTTTGATCATCTGAACACTTTACAGTACGGTAAACGACATCATCATCTGCAGAAAATCTAAGAGGGCTGCTCAGATTGTCTCCTGTGTGGTTTATGTAGATCAGGAACAGCAGAAGGCCTATAACGCTTCCTTGTGGAAGTGTTGGGTTTTACTCAGTGAGTGTCCGTCAGTAAATATGATCTGTGACCTTTCTGACAGGAACCCACGAATCGAGTTGCACAACTGACGCCGTTCTCCATAGGCAGGAAATTTTAATAGTAATCACTTGTGAGGAACGGTGTCGAGAGCCATCTGGAAATACAGAAATATGGAATGACTTTAACGTCCTCTCTCGATACCACTCATTACTCCTCCCGTGCATCATCGACACATACATGATGCTATATTCTTCGCAGATGCATTACAGTTACGTGCACTAGTAAGATACAGTTCAGACACATACACACATTTTACCAGTGCAGTGTGCCACTGTGCGCTACAGAGCCTTTCCAGCCGGGATCAATACCCATTTACTATGTCTCCTGTATAAATCGTATTCTGTCTGATTTGTAACCAGTAGTTTGTAAGTGATGTGACCGTGTTACTTGCATCTTGTCACAAAATTTCTCTCGTCTGTAATCACCAGTCTTACCACCTTCATAATAAAAGTACAGTAAATTTGTTTCGTACAAAACGCGAGATTATTGGTCACTAAACTACTGCATCTGTGACATTTTCGCAAAATTAGCTCCCTTTGCGCAGGAAGCACGAATGTTTTTTGTAGCTGCAGACTAACGGTTAACCAAAACAAGACGTGATGATGAAGATGAAACATTTGCAGGTAAGATGCAAGATCCTTTGTGTCAACGTGGATTCTTATTGCCAGTTACACACCAAGATCGCCCCCCTTCCACCCCCTACCTCTCTCTCTCTCTCTCTCTCTCTCTCTCTTTCTCTCTGTGTGTGTGTGTGTGTGTGTGTGTGTGTGTGTGTGTGTGTGAGAGAGAGAGAGAGAGAGAGAGAGAGAGAGAGAGAGAGAGAGGGGGGGGGGGCGCTAAACATAGACCAAGAACAACATGATAAAAAGCGCTCATCCTCACTGAAACTCACATTTCTGGAAAAAAAATTGAGCAACCAGACGCTACAATTTGCAGCGCCTTATTAAGAGTAAATCCTAGTATTTACGCGAAAAGTGTGTTGATTACAGCAAGAGGCTTCTTGCGGTTAATCCGAAGCAAGGCTGCACTTTCACCAGAAAAGGTCAAGGTTTTAAAATAAGTAGGATTTGCAAATGAGACGATCGCTGAAACGAAAAGAAACTAACCGTAAATAGAGCTCTGTATATTCGTCATTTTAACAAGTTATCGGGCATGAAAATTTATCAACGATTAGCAGGTGGAACGCTCGTAAGTGACATGGGATGCAACGTCTTGGCTTGAGGAAAACATAGAAAATGGTACTGCCTAATATTTTTGCGGTACATTTCTCAACCATAGAAAATGAAAATTTGTTATTTGTACTATGTCTGCAAAAGGTGTGTTCCCACGCCAAAACTTATTTTTTACAATTCCTCAATACGCACTAATCATGAAAAGTTCACAGGAGCGAAAAATACCACAAGAAATTCTTTCATGCAACAAACACTCAAAATGCTCTTCATCAACACTGATATATGTATCAGACCTCCGTCGCGTTGAAACCCCATATGTTCTGATGTATCCCTCGATCATTGTGTATGGTTCCGAAGCCTTCCACGCCATCACGCAGCTTCTCCGTGTCTTGTATGGGAGATCGGTACACGAGAACTTTCAAATGCGTCTGCCAGTAATAGTTTAGGTGATTTTTGAAAAAGTTATTGGGAACACGGCGGTCTGTACTCAACTTTATGAGAAATAATCAATCTAGATACATTTTTGTAAAATATTTGATTTTAATGGTTCAAATGGCTCTGAGCACTATGGGACTTAACGTCTGAGGTCATCAGTCCCCCAGAACTTAGAACTACTTAAACCTAACTAACCTAAGGACATCACACACATCCATGCCTGAGGCAGGATTCGAACCTGCGACCGTAGCGGTCGCGCGGTGCCAGACTGTAGCGCCTAGAACCGCTCGGCCACTCCGGCCGGCAGATTTTAATGCTAACCGGTTTCCGTCTGGACGATCATCAGATCATTACGTATCTTAGAAAGGTAACCAACACTTTCCTCAGAGGGAATCAGGAAGAAAAAAAGAAATAAGTGGTAATAACATGGACAGTAAAAGTTATAATAACATATAGAAAAATTTATACGCTTAGGTGGTATGAAGAGAACATACACTATGTGATCAAAACTATCAGGACACGTCAATGAAAATGACTTAAAAGTTCGTGGCGCCATCCATCGGTAGTGCTGGAATTCAATATGGTGTTGGCCCACTCTTAGCCTTGATGACAGCTTCCTCTCTCGCAGGCATACGTTCAATCAGGTGCTGGAAGGTTTATTGAGGAATGTCAGCCCATTCCTCACGGAGTGCTGCGCTGAGGAGAGGTATCGATGTCGGTCGGTGCGGCCTGGCACGAAGTATGCGTTCCAAAACATCCCAAAGGTGGTCTGTAGGATTCAGGTCATTACAGGGTTGTTACTGTGGAGTAACCACTCCGCCACAGGCCGTGCATTATGAACAGGTGCTCGATGGTATAGAAAGACGCAGTCGCCATCCCCGAATTGCTCCTCAATAGTGAGAAGCAAGAAGGTGCTTAAAACATCAATGTAGGCCTGTGCTGTGATAGTGCAACGCAAAACAACAAGAGGTGCAAGCCCCCTCCTTGGAAACCACGACATATCATAACACCACCGCCTCCGAATTTTACTGTTGGCACTACACACGCTGGCAGATGATGCTCACCCATTCACCATACCCACACTCTGCCACCGGATCTCCACATTGTGTGCCGTGGTTCATCATTGCACACAACGTTTTCCCACTGTTCAATCGTCCAATGTTTACGCTCCTTACACCAAGCGAGGCGTCGTTTGGCATTTACCGGCGTGATGTGTGGCTTATTAGCAGCCGCTCGACCATGAAATCCAAGTTTTCTCACCTCCCGCCTAACTGAGTGGATCCTGATGCAGTTTGGAATTCCTGTGTGATGGTCTGGATAGATGTCTGCCTATTGCACATTACGACCTCCTTCAATTGTCGGCGGTCTCTGTCAGTCAACAGACGAGGTCGGACTGTACGCTTTTGTGCTGTACGTGTCCCTTCACGTTTCCACTTCACTATCATATCGGAAACAGTGGACCTAGGGAAGTTTAGGAGTGTGGAAATCTCGCGTTCAGACGTATGACATAAGTGACACCCGATCACCTGACCACTTTCGAAATCCGCGAGTTCCGCGGAGCGCCCCATTCTGCTCTCTCACGTTGTCTAATGAGTACTGAGGTCGCTTATATGGAGTAGCTGGCAGTAAGTGGCAGCACAATGCACCTAATATGGATAAAGTATGTTTTTGGGGGTGTCAGGACACTTTTAGACTCATGTATGTACACTCATCATGCAAGCTGGACTACTGGTAGCACTGGAGCAGTTTTTTACAACCAACATCCGCTATATTCGACGGTCCCTCGCGTCAGTACAAGATGTCTGCCTGTTCTTGGTTTAGCTGTTGTCGTTCCTTCGCTTTTCCACTTCGTAATCACATCATCAGCAGTCGCCTTGGGTATCTTTAGGAGGGCTGAAATATCGCTGGTGGGTTTGTCAGCCAGATGAGATCCAATGATTAGTCGACGTTGGAACCGCTGAGTTCTCCAGACCGACCTGTTCTGCTGATACTGCTTGACTACTGACAACACAAAACCTCCCCACCTTTCTTAACTACCAGGTCCGCATCTCGTGACATCTGGCGGTAAGTTCGTTACGACATATAAGTGTCCAGATACTTTTGATTAGATGGCGTTGACTCATGTGTCGGCTCATTATCGATACTAGCCTTCCCTCTGCTACATCTTTGACGTCGTAACGTAAGAGCGAGTGTTAGAGCATCCCGCTAGAGCGCGCAACGTGCCGCGCCTGCCCGACTGATGATCCCTCTGTGCCCAGCCTCGCTCATTGTGACCAGTGTACGCCGCCACACGCAGAGCTGCTGCGGTGCTACCTGCTGTCCGGACTAGCACCGTTGGCGGACGCTACACAGTGTGTCCCAGTTCCGTTAGGACTGCCTATGTGAAATTCCAAAATGCAATCCTACTTCGTGGCGAGTTACGGCGTTACGACCCTTTAAGTTTCAAAAAGAGCTGTGCAGAAAGTCAAGAGATGCAGCAGGCGCCGAGGCCGCGAATGCAACAGTACGTGTCTGGCACTCGTCGGAAAATGGAACAGTGAGAAAACATATTCTTTGAGTCCTCCAGCGTTTGTGAGCGAGAATTCGTCGAATTCGAGCCAAATACCGAGAGGCAGGTTCCTGGTTGTTACTGCGTAGCGACACCCTAGCTCACGACGCGAAATTTGTACATGAGTTTTTGGACAGCAAATGGGCCACAGTCGTGGATCACCCACCTTATTCGATACCCAAGAAAATTATGTTGCAGTACTAAATGCAATTCCAGCCCACCAAGTTAGCTGAGAGCGCTAATGCGTTGCTTCCTGGACTCGGGTAGGCGCGCCGTCCCCGGATCGGATCCGCCCAGCGTGCTGGCTAGCCTAGATGTGGTTTTTAGGCGGTTTTCCACATCCCACCAGGTGAATACTGGGCTGGTCCTCACGTCCCGCCTCAGTTACACGACTCGCAGGGATTGAAACACGTTCGCACTATTTCATGGTTTACACTATACGCAGACAGCTGGGGTACACTGATTCCGTCCGTGGGAGTTTCATGGTTTACACTAGACGCAGACAGCTGGGGTACACTGATTCCGTCCGGGGGGGGGGGGGGGGCACCCCTTGCCAAAACCTGGGGGACAAAGGCGCAAGCAAAAGAAGAAGAAGACTAAATGCAACTCCAAAAAAGGATTACACCATTTCAAGACACTTTTAAAACGATTTCAGCTGTGTCCGATTCACGGGGAGACTATTTTGAATAAATAATCCGTCCCGGCTGTGTTTATGGTCGGAAGGGTCGGGCTAGAGACAGATCGAGGCCAACTGCGCCCGAGGAGCTGGCAGTTTTCCGATTCGTTCGCGAAACCGCGAGCGGAGCGCCGGAGAAATTAATCTGACGAGAAGCCCTTTAGAACACGCGCTTCTATTTGCCTGTGTATGACAGCGGAGTAGCTGGTGTGACAGGTTGTGACAAGACGCAACTCTAAAAAACTTTGTTTAATTTATTCAGCTTCATTTTCCTTTTTATTGTCGTGGTAGTGCGGTCTGGCTTTGTTTCTGTTTCCTATTATAATAACATAGCTCCACCCTCTCCCCAGAATCTTAAAAGTTTATAAGTTACTGTCATTGGGTTTAAGAACTGTTCGATATAATATGCGTCTGTACACTGACGGAAAACAGATCGCAACACCAAAAAATAATTATAGTAAAGTAATGAAATTTCAGGAATACATTTGTCTAGTTAACTTTTTGAAGTGATTAACATTACAAGATCCCTCCCAAACGTGCCTGCATTGTTTTGTGCAGATGCTGGATGTCTCTCTGTGGCATGGAGTTGCTTGCCTGTTGCACTTCGTCGGTCAATACAGGGACGGTTAATGCTATGTGTGGATAACGTTGGAGTTAACGTCCGATGATGTCCCATATGTGCTCGATTGGAGACAGATCTGATGGTCGAGCAGGCCAAGGCAATATGTCGACATCTCTAGAGCAAGTTGGGTATGACATCGGTATGTGGGCGAGCGTTATCCTGTTGGACAGCACCCCCTTGAATGCTGTTCGTGAATGAAAGCACAACAGGTCGAATCACCAGATAACGCACAAATTTGCAGTCAAGGTCGTGGGGCTACCTACGCGATCGCTCCTGCTGTCATAAGAAATTGCAGCCAGGTGTACGTCCAGTGTGTCTAGTACGCAGGCACGTTGGTTGCAGGTCCTCAGTTGGCCTCCTTAGTAACACACAGCCATCACTGGCACTGAGGCAGAACCAGCTTTCATCAGAAAACGCAACAGTCCTACACCTTGGCGTCCAGTAAACTCTCGCCTGACACTATTGAAATCGCAAATGGCAGTGGTTTAGGGTGAACGGAATGCACAGGGCGCCTGGCTCGGAGCTGTCCTTGAAGTAACCGCTTTGTAACCGTTCGTTGTGTCACTGTGGTGCCGACTGCTGCTCAAATTGCTGATGCGAATGCAGTACGATGTGCCAGAGCCATTCGCCTAAAACGATACTCTTCTCTCTCGATACTGCCATGGAGCCGTCCGTAGTCCGGGCTTCTTGCGACCGCACAACCTCGTGACCAGCGCTGCCAGCAATCTTGTACATTGGCCACATTCTTACCACGTCTTTTGCAGTATCACAGAAGGAATATCCAGCTTCTCTTAGCCTATATGACACGACATCGTTCAAAATCAGTGATGTGTTGCTAATGGCGTCTTTGTCGCCTTGAAGGCATTCTTGACTAACATCAGCTCACCAAGCCGAATCTCAAAGGTAACTAACGCTCACGAGCGTTGCAGCGTGTATTTAAAGCAAACAAGATTTGCATCCTCTTAGTGGCGCCACTAGTACCACGCTTACGCGACTGGCGCGAAATCTGAATGGACATCATCTTTCACCAATTTCTTGCTCTTGAAAATTTTTTCCGTCAGCATGCACCCTAGGTTGTGGTCACTTTAATTATTTTTTGGGATTGGTATTAAGTACCACCTACTCTATGAAACTTCCTGGCAGATTAAAACTGTGTGCCGGACCGAGACTCGAACTCGGGACCTTTGCCTTTCGCGGGCAAGCGCTCTACCGACTGAGCTATCCAAGCACGACTCACGCCCCGTCCTCACAGCTTTAATTCCGCCAGTACCTCGTCTCCTACCTTCCAAACATTACAGAAGCTCTCCTGCGAACCATGCAGAACTAGCATTCCTGAAAGAACTAGCACTCCTTTCTTTCAGGAGTGCTAGTTCTGCATGGTTCGCAAGAGAGCTTCTGTAAAGTTTGGAAGGTAGGAGACGAGGTACTGGCTGAAGTGGAGCTGTGAGGACGGGGCGTGAGTCGTGCTTGGGTAGCTCAGTCGGTAGAGCGCTTGCCCGCGAAAGGCAAAGGTCCCGAGTTCGAGTCTCGGTCCGGCACACAGTTTTAATCTGCCAGGAAGTTTCATGTCAGCGCACACTCCGCTGTAGAGTGAAAATTCCATCTACTCTATGGTTCTTACATGTTAATATCTTTTTAAATTAATATTATTAGATTTTCGTAAATATTTATTCAGAGATCTTCTGGCTGTCTTGGAATGTACATGCTGTAGTTGTCTGTTTATATTGTTTATTTTATACTTATTCCATGTTTAATGGAAATTATTTTCAATGTACGGCCAGGTTAATGACTGAAATTGCGAAGTGTGCTCGCCTGGTCTTTGTGACAGAGGCCAGCTGGAGTAACGCACGTAAGTGCCTGTACGGCACGTGATTAATTCTGACATATTTCTTGCTAAGCCTCCGCTAACAAACTTCCGCAGTTTTGTTTTTTGTGCAGTACAGGCCTCAAAATAAAATAATTGTTTCTTTGCGGGTCTTTTAGTGGCAACTCCAGTGCCAGCTCTTCACTCTCTACACTTCTCAACTGAACACCAGATTCGTTGTCGTCGTGTCGTGGTAACGTTCTCCATTAGTGCGGATAGTTCGTCACTGCGAAACTGGTTATAAACAGCACCCGTTAATTTGCCCAGTAAAGTGTATGGCCCTTCATACTAAAACAAACATGTCTAACTTCCGTAATAGCTCTGTGATCTGCATCTGCCCAACACGTCTTCACTACCGTACTACGTGAATAAAGTACAATCTGTGAACTGCGAAACTGCTCTTCTTCACTAATTACCCATTGTCATTACTTTATTCTAGCTGTGACTAACGTTAACATCAGTCAGAGAGTTAAACAAGGTGACATGCACAGCCAATAAGAAATACGCAACGAATGTCAGGTGGCACTGTTGCCAGTTACAGTAACAAGTATACTTTCCAAATACGTACAAAATAGAATCTAAAGCATGGCTGCAGCAGCAACTGTGCAAATGTAATATATGGAATAAAAACAACCACCAGTTGCGGAAGGTAGTAATCATAAGCTCTTGACCTAGGTTTCAACCCATTAAACCGGCCTTCTTCAGAAGTCTTATTATGTTTTACAAGCTGATAATGATGTGCTTGAGCCTGTTGGCGGCACATCATGACCGGTATGTAAAACATAATAAAACTTTTGAAGAAGGCCCATTTACATTGGTTGAAACATGGGTTAAGAAAATTCAAATGGCTCCAAGCACTATGGGCCTTCACATCTGAGGTCATCAGTCCACTAAACTTAGAACTACTTAAACCTAACTAACCTAAGGACATCACACACATCCATACCCGAGGCAGGATTCGAACCTGCGACCGTAGCAGCAGAGCGGTTCCGGACTGAAGCGCCTATAACTGCTCGGCCACCGCGGCCGGCTCGCAATCTCTGCGACGCTAGCGTCTAGCTGCACATGGCCAGAGAATAAATGCACCTCTAACATGTGTATCTTATGGCAAGCCTGAAGGGTTTTGAAACGTAGGTAATGACACAGTAAATGGTATTAAATTCAGAAAGTGGCTGCTAGCATATAACCTATGTACCACTGCTGTGTAATTGGGAACCAGTCCGAATTCGTCTAAACTAGCGTGGTAATCCGCTTAATAGCCATATTCAAGCTCGCCTGAATGCCAGGCGAATAGTCGCGTACGCTGAATCCGCAGCTGTTATACCTTACATGTAAATTGAAGGTGAAGAAAGGAAAGGAGAGGGATCACTGCTGTCAGCTGCATTTGGGCATTACGCGGAACCGGACTTGTCCGAAGGAACAGACACCACACATTCACAATATTTGATAGGCCTAGCTGTGAAATGAATCCACCTTCTTCAGTGCGGATGCAAAAGTACGAGTACGTCCGACCTCCTGTGGGAATCTCCGAGGAGTGGATATGGAGGAAATGGACAGGGGCTGCGGATAGGTGGCGCTCGATGGGACTGGGATAACACTGTGTTCGCACCTGCCAAGTAGGCATGTGATCCCGGGTTCGAATCCTGGTCCGGTACATATATCACTCGCCGCCGCCGATTCCGCGTAATGTCCCGCTGACAGCAGTGATCCTTACCCTTTCCTTTCCTTTCCTTTCGTTTCCTTTCGTCCCATATGCACCTTCAATTTACATGAAACGGATGTGTTCATATCTACAAACTATCCGTCTAAGCCTTAAATCGTACGGACACCACATTGCACCAAAGAGTCTGGAAGAGGAGTGGAAAAAAACCTTCGGTCCGTCCTAGTTTTGTAGGTGACCTTGAAGCCTGCAGGACGTTCAGCTAGAGACCGTCTCCGCTGAGTCCATCCGCTGTGAAGGTCTACTTGTTCGTTAGCGGCCTTTCCTAGTTAGCTAGCGGCGGAAGTCTTCGCTCCACTGTACTCTTTAATCACTTTCCGCTGATAGTCTATGGACGGCGGAGTGGAGTACGCCGCAGTATCTTACCTCATTACAAACCTGTGAAGGCAAGGCACTTAAGCGGTAATAGCTCTGTATCGAGTCTTGCATTTACGCGAGTATTGCAGCGTATTGTCCCACAAACGACGTGATAATGACAACAGGAGGTGAAGAGAAGGCGATGGACTGCGTTAGATCACGAAGATAGTCGATTGTACTGAATCTGATTAATAAGAAGTGTTGGCAAGTGATATACACCAGGCCGCGTTTGAACTGACAGCATATGGTGCCTCTTTCCCCGTGCGCACACTCGTAGACAATAGACAACAATAGCGCAATGCATATGGCATGTGCTAGCCTGCCGGGTCCACACACTGCTTCGATAGATTTTCAGACCACAGTACACGTCGTCCCCGAATTTAGGGACTCTACTTGAATACTGGGAATTCGTATATCTAAAAAGACCGGTTATCGTTGCATAATTACTGTAGACCATATGGAAAAGTCCACACACGGCCTTTATCCGGCAGAGGGTCGATGGCGATGGTGATAGTAACGATCATGATCACATGCAAATTTATGGCTATATGTTTAATAACTTAAACATAAAATGTGTGCGATTATTCTTGAAACTGCATAATGCGTGAGGAAGGTTCTTACTGACGGTAGAATTTAGTAATTTTCGGCGTGGTAAAATGGTTTGTCGGCAGTACACATTGAGCTCGTTTGCCTACACGTTATGTGTAAAAAAATATTCGAAAACCTATTCGTTTCGGCTTTGCAGCTTCTGTGGCAGACGAACCCCTTTTTGATTACAAGAACGAATACGATTTCTGAGACGGTAGAATTTAACTATTCACGCGAAATACGAAAAACATAATCATTAAACGCTTTACGTCGTATAGAGTAAAATTTAACACCGTTGTCCGTTTCCGAGGCTCATTAAGCTTTCCGACTTTTACGAAGAAGTAAGTGGTCACCAACTTCGTTTTTAAGATACTAATAGGGATAATCGCGCGCTTAAATGAACCGAATGTATTCCAAACTTAGAAAAAGTGTTGTAACATAATGACATTTTCACGCTGCATTAAAGCATCAGTCTCATCATACACTATCTGATCAGAAGTATACGTACACGCGTAAGTAATGTGGAGTCTGCCACTAGAATTAGGGAAACAGTAACAGCAGAATGGACCGATCAGGAGAGGACGGTGACCTTAAGTGTGTACTAGTAACTGAATGTCACATGAATAACAAACCCATCAGGGACATTTCAATTCTTCTAAAGCTGTCCAACTCGACTTGGTGATGTCATTGTGAAGCGGAATCGAGAGGAAAGGACCATATCCAGACCAAGACCTTGTCGACCGGACTCCGGAGCCATTCCTCCCGCGGTCAGAAAAATGGGACCCGTTCCTCTCAAGCACGAAAGGGTCCGGTAAGAATGGGACTCATTCCTCCCGTTTACAACGGGTAGACGCATCTTTCGCAACGAGTGACGGCTCTTCAGCGCATCGGGCGATGAGGCCGGAGTGCGTGACCAGCCCGATGCGCTGAAGGGCCGTCACCTGTTGCGAAAGATGCGTCTACCCGTCAGCGTTCTAGCGCGGACATTACCGCTCAGAAAACGGCTGTTATCCCGGCCCATTCTTCAGTCTAGACTTCACGAATACTCCAGGCGAGCAAAGTTTTCTCGCATGTGAACTTATATTAGAAGCAGTAAAATTTTTTCGCGATTATTGTGGATGCGGTTATATGTGACATGGAGATTTCATTTTTTTATTCGTGTAGTTCCTTTAGACCGTAAAAAGTCCGTAAAACGGCCGGGTATAAAGCAGCACAAGAGCAATGAAAGACAGAAATTGGCTGAAATTTCTCTTAGAAACTACTAGATATAATTAAAGAGGTGTGCCCTGAGGATATTCTTCAGTTTAGATAGGAAAGTGCGATAATTACCGCTAGGATATTTCACATTTCATGGTAAGTTACTGAAAAGAGATGCAGGACACACCTTTCTGCACAAGAGTCAGGGTAGCGTGATCCAAATTAATATTGAATTTCTGTCTAGCACCAGCTGAATGAAAGCCCTAATTATTGGGAATAAGCTCATGCTGCTAAAGGCAAACATCATTAAAGAAAATGCATATTGAGTATATCAGTTCGCCGTCCGGGGTGGCCGAGCGGTTCTAGGCGCTACAGTCTGGAACCGCGCGACCGCTACGGTCGCAGGTGCGAATCCTGCCTCGGGCATGGATGTGTGTGATGTCCCTAGATTAGTTAGGTTTAAGTAGTTCTAAGTCTAGGGGACTTATGACCTCAGATGTTAAGTCCCATAGTTCTCAGAGCCATTTAAACCATTTTTTGCGATCATAGCGCCGAGCTGAATTTGCTTCATCACCTCGAGAAATCAGTAAATGTGTAGACTGCAGGAGCAGAACTGACGATTATATTTGCTATGTAACCTTTCACAAACATTGGTGGTTCGCTGTCTATTGGAGCTTAGTTCTGCCCACATAGATGGAGAAAAGGTTGCATTTTCTTGTATATAAGTTTCCAAAAATGGCTCTGAACACTATGGGACTTAATTTCTTAGGTCATCAGTCCCCTAGAACTTAGAACTACTTAAACCTAACTCACCTAAGGACATCACACACATCCATGCCCGAGGCAGGATTCGAACCTGCGACCGTAGCGGTCGCGCGGTTCCAGACAGTAGCGCATATGTTTCCACTAAGTAATCACTACATGTATGCAATTCCTTCGATTCAGTTACCGGTGACACGAAATCCTCAACAAAACAGTCACCAAACACATTAGCATCCAGCATCCGTAAACCAAATATGACAGAATTCCATTTCTTGCGTAATGTTCATGTGCAAGTCTGAATGTTTGTATTTTTCGCCACTAGCGCTGGGTTAAATGAAATTTGCGTCCTTTGATTTCTATATCAGTCCATACTTCACTTTCAGCTCTCATTCTGCCGGCTTCAAATTCTGAAAAAAATCGTTGATGGTGAACATTTCTCACCTAGATCATTACATTTATCGACAGCTGCTTGAAAGACATGTGATCAAGTTTTCTTGACGTTCAGTGAAGAAAAAACCATTGGAATATAATGTCCATTAACTATCCCGAGTATTTTAAACATATGCCAAAAAACCTTTGTGCAAGAATTGAATGTTCCATCAACATACATTGTGTCACACTGAGTAAGTATTTTAAAGTTTTTAGATTCCAAGAATATTACAACTTTTTCACGGCATTATTTATATATTTGTCTCGTCCGTAGTTTCCACATTTAGCGTGATAATACCGTCATGAACCTCTCTCAACACTCGTCGGCAATTTCGGCAGAATTTTTCACCTATCTTTGGAAATAGATGTACGAAACCTGTCGACATCTCTGTTATTTCTAAAATATCTTTTCGTGGTAACTGTAAATTAGCTTTGATGGTCACCGCAGCATCCAGCTCCTCAATAGAAACAGTTTTCAAAATGGTTCAAATGGCTCTGAGCACTATGGGACTTAACATCTATGGTCATCAGTCCCCTAGAACTTAGAACCTAACTAACCTAAGGACAGCACACAACACCCAGTCATCACGAGGCAGAGAAAATCCCTGACCCCGCCGGGAATCGAACCCGGGCACGGGAAGCGAGAACGAGAAACAGTTTTAATAAAGCTTCTGCAACCCTTAATTGGCACGTCCGTCGTGCTACTTCATTTCTGAGCAATATTGGAAACGCGAAGGTGTTACCTTTCAGGAGCAACATTTTCGCTCCCTTGCTACTTACTGAAACTGCAAGCGCGTCGGAGGACTTGTTCACTCTAAAATGATTTGCTTCAGACGGATACATGAGCTCACAAACTAATGGGGGGGCTATTATCTACAGCCCATTAGGCTAGTTCGGGAGGACTTCGTTCTGTTACCTGCTAACCTACCTAGTGTGTAGAGGAATGGGTCCTGTGGTCGGCAGACCTCATGTACTGACGCCACGAACCGTCGAACATTGCTGACGGTGGTCGCAAAAAAAACTGTGGAAGAAATCAATCACTCGGGATCTACAGAGTGGAACACAATAACTGTGCGTAACGAGTTTAAAATAGAGGGATACAATGGTCACGAAACTCATAAGCCACACCTTTCTGTAGTCAAGTGCTAAGTGACGATTGAGCGATGCCACAGAATAGTTCATGACCGGAAACGAATGATTTGGAGCGATGAATCGATCCGTAGCTTGTTTGGATTTAGCGAATACCAGGAGAGCGCTACCTGCCATCGTGTGTAGTGAAGTATAGAGAAGCGGGTGTTACGGTGCGGGCGTGTTTTTTGTGGTTAGAGTGTAGCTCCCCTTATTGACGTTAAGAAAACCTTAAGAGCGGAAGGCTGTGAATACATTTTTACAGCTTTATGTACTGCATACAGTAGAGGAACAGTTCGGAGGAGATGACTGTATCAGCAATACAATGCACTCTGTCTTAAAGCAGCATCTGTGAGGCAGTGGTTTGTGGATAACAGTCCTGAAAGGGAGTGGCGTGCTCAGTCCCGACCTGAATCCAACGGAAGTCCTCTGGGGTGGGTTAGAAGGTCGACCGCGCCTCACCTCAGCGTCCAGCATCACCGCCTTCTCTGGTTTCGGCTCTTCTACATCTACATCTACATCTATACTCCGCGAGCCACCTTACGGTGTGTGGCGGAGGGTACTTATTGTACCACTATCTGATCCCCCCTTCCCTGTTCCATTCACGAATTGTGCGTGGGAAGAACGACTGCTTGTAAGTCTCCGTATTTGCTCTAATTTCTCGGATCTTTTCGTTGTGATCATTACGCGAGATATATGTGGGCGGTAGTAATATGTTGCCCATCTCTTCCCGGAATGTGCTCTCTCGTAATTTCGATAATAAACCTCTCCGTATTGCGTAACGCCTTTCTTGAAGTGTCCGCCACTGGAGCTTGTTCAGCATCTCCGTAACGCTCTCGCGCTGACTAAATGTCCCCATGACGAATCGCGCTGCTTTTCGCTGGATCATGTCTATCTCTTCTATTAATCCAACCTGGTAAGGGTCCCATACTGATGAGCAATTCTCAAGAATCGGACGAACAAGCGTTTTGTAAGCTACTTCTTTCGTCGATGAGTCACATTTTCTTAGAATTCTTCCTATGAATCTCAACCTGGCGCCTGCTTTTCCCACTATTTGTTTTATGTGATCATTCCACTTCAGATCGCTCCGGATAGTAACTCCTAAGTATTTTACGGTCGTTACCGCTTCCAATGATTTACCACCTATGGCATAATCGTACTGGAATGGATTTCTGCCCCTATGTATGCGCATTATATTACATTTATCTACGTTTAGGGAAAGCTGCCAGCTGTCGCACCATGCATTAATCCTCTGCAGGTCTTCCTGGAGTACGTACGAGTCTTCTGATGTTGCTACTTTCTTGTAGACAACCGTGTCATCTGCAAATAGCCTCACGGAGCTACCGATGTTGTCAACTAAGTCATTTATGTATATTGTGAACAATAAAGGTCCTATCACGCTTCCTTGCGGTACCCCCGAAATTACCTCTACATCTGCAGATTTTGAACCGTTAAGAATGACATGTTGTGTTCTTTCTTCTAGGAAACCCTGAATCCAATCACAAACCTGGTCCGATATTCCGTAAGCTCGTATTTTTTTCACTAAACGTAAGTGCGGAACCGTATCAAATGCCTTCCTGAAGTCCAGGAATACGGCATCAATCTGCTCGCCAGTGTCTACGGCACTGTGAATTTCTTGGGCAAATAGGGCGAGCTGAGTTTCACATGATCTCTGTTTGCGGAATCCATGTTGGTTATGATGAAGGAGATTTGTATTATCTAAGAACGTCATAATACGGGAACACAAAACATGTTCCATTATTCTACAACAGATTGACGTAAGCGAAATAGGCCTATAATTATTCGCATCTGATTTATGACCCTTCTTGAAAATGGGAACGACCTGCGCTTTCTTCCAGTCGCTAGGTACTTTACGTTCTTCCAGCGATCTACGATAAATTGCTGATAGAAAGGGGGCAAGTTCTTTAGCATAATCACTGTAGAATCTTAAGGGTATCTCGTCTGGTCCGGATGCTTTTCCGCTACTAAGTGATAGCAGTTGTTTTTCAATTCCGATATCGTTTATTTCAATATTTTCCATTTTGGCGTCCGTGCGACGGCTGAAGTCAGGGACCGTGTTACGATTTTCCGCAGTGAAACAGTTTCGGAACACTGAATTCAGTATTTCTGCCTTTCTTCGGTCGTCCTCTGTTTCGGTGCCATCGTGGTCAACGAGTGACTGAATAGGGGATTTAGATCCGCTTACCGATTTTACATATGACCAAAACTTTTTAGGGTTCTTGTTTAGATTGTTTGCCAGTGTTTTATGTTCGAATTCGTTGAATGCTTCTCTCATTGCTCTCTTTACGCTCTTTTTCGCTTCGTTCAGCTTTTCCTTATCAGCTATGATTCGACTACTCTTAAACCTATGATGAAGCTTTCTTTGTTTCCGTAGTACCTTTCGTACATGATTGTTATACCACGGTGGATCTTTCCCCTCGCTTTGGACCTTAGTTGGTACGAACTTATCTAAGGCGTACTGGACGATGTTTCTGAATTTTTTCCATTTTTGTTCCACATCCTCTTCCTCAGAAATGAACGTTTGATGGTGGTCACTCAGATATTCTGCGATTTGTGCCCTATCACTCTTGTTAAGCAAATATATTTTCCTTCCTTTCTTGGCATTTCTTATTACACTTGTAGTCATTGATGCAACCACTGACTTATGATCACTGATACCCTCTTCTACATTCACGGAGTCGAAAAGTTCCGGTCTATTTGTTGCTATGAGGTCTAAAACGTTAGCTTCACGAGTTGGTTCTCTAACTATCTGCTCGAAGTAATTCTCGGACAAGGCAGTCAGGATAATTTCACAAGAGTCTCTGTCCCTGGCTCCAGTTCTGATTGTGTGACTATCCCATTCTATACCTGGTAGATTGAAGTCTCCCCCTATTACAATAGTATGATCACGAAACTTCTTCACGACGTTCTGCAGGTTCTCTCTGAGGCGCTCAACTACTACGGTTGCTGATGCAGGTGGTCTATAGAAGCATCCGACTATCATATCTGACCCACCTTTGATACTTAGCTTAACCCAGATTATTTCACATTCGCATTCGCTAATAACTTCACTGGATATTATTGAATTCTTTACTGCTATAAATACTCCTCCACCATTGGCGTTTATCCTATCCTTGCGGTATATATTCCATTCTGTGTCTAGGATTTCGTTACTGTTCACTTCCGGTTTTAACCAACTTTCCGTTCCTAATACTATATGCGCACTATTTCCTTCAATAAGAGATACTAATTCAGGAACCTTGCCCTGGATACTCCTGCAGTTTACCAATATTACGTTAACTTTTCCTGTTTTTGGTCTCTGAGGACGGACGTTCTTTATCAACGATGATAATGTCCTCTCTGGTAAGCCGTCAGGTATTTTATCGTTTCGCCCAAGGGGGGGTCCCTCTAACCTAAAAAACCCCCGTGTGCACGCCACACGTACTCTGCTACCCTAGTAGCTGCTTCCGGTGTGTAGTGCACGCCTGACCTGTCTAGGGGGGCCCTACAGTTCTCCACCCAATAACGGAGGTCGATGAATTTGCAACCATTATAGTCGCAGAGTCGTCTGAGCCTCTGGTTTAGACCCTCCACACGGCTCCAAACCAGAGGACCGCGATCGACTCTGGGCACTATGCTGCAGATATTAAGCTCAGCTTGCACTCCGCGTGCGATGCTGGTTGTCTTCACCAAATCAGCCAGCCGCCGGAAGGAACCAAGGATGGCCTCAGAACCCAAGCGGCAGGCGTCATTCGTTCCGACATGTGCTACTATCTGCAGCCGGTCACACCCAGTGCGTTCAATAGCTGCCGGAAGGGCCTCCTCCACATTACGGATGAGACCCCCCGGCAAGCACACCGAGTGCACACTGGCATTCTTCCCCGACCTACCCGCTATTTTCCTGAGGGGTTCCATAACCCGCCTAACGTTGGAGCTCCCTATAACTAATAGGCCCGCCCTCTGTGACTGTCGGGACCTTGCCGGAGAATCGGCCACTGGCCCAACAGGCGAGGCATCCTGTGGTGGCTCGGAAACGATGTCATCACCACTAGGAAGCACCCCGTACCTGTTGGAAAGGGGTAAGGCAGCTGCCACGCGGCCAGATCCCACCTTCGCCTTTCGGCCAGGCACGCGCGAGCCCACCACTGTCCGCCATTCACCCTGGAGTGATGGCTGACCGGTAAGATGCTCACTGCCGGAAGACGCAGCGACATCACGGGTTCCATGTGATTCCAAGGCCACCGAAGTAGGCATAGGTCTCACCACAGTTGCCCCAACGCCACTACGAGCCGACGCCTGCGCCTCGAGCTCGATGAGCCTAACAGACAAAGCCTCCACCTGCCCCCGAAGAGTGGCCAATTCTCCTTGCGTCCGCTCACAACAACCACAGTCCCTACACATGACTATGTTTACCCTAGTCTATACGGTGACAAATTCCCAAGATAATCTTCTGATGAGCTACTCTGATAATCAAGAAACACTCACTGAAATACGAGACGCGAAAACTACGCTAGGTTTTCCCAGAAAAACTATTTAAAAGCTAAGCGCAGCAAATAAGTACAAAAACGCTTTATACAAACAGTACTCGCTGCTGCTGGTGCTCTCGCTCTGGCTGTCACAAGACAACTGCTGATTCAAGTGACTAGTGGCTAACGGCCGCGAAACAAACAAAAGACGGTTTTAGGGCGCTTTCTGTTCTAAACGATCAAGAAAACACTAAGAAATCTAACACGAAAACTACGTAAAGTTTTATCAAGAACTGTTAGTTACTATGCAGAGCAGATAAACACAAATAGAATCCCTTCCTTAGTGGAAGGTCGTAAACAAAATGCAAAATAAACGCTTTATACAAACAGTACTCGCTGCTGCTGGTGCTCTCGCTCTGGCTGTCACAAGAGGGAGAATGGGCTGCCATTGCTCCACAGGCAATCAGACGTCATACTGAACGTTTCCGCAGCAGAGTTCAAGCCCTTATAATGTAGAAGCGTGGAGAAAAATGGTTCAAATGGCTCTGAGCACTATGGGACTTAACTTCTGAGGTCATCAGTCCCCTAGAACTTAGAACTACCTAAACCTAACTAACCTAAGGACATCACACACATCCATTCCCGAGGCAGCATTCGAACCTGCAACCGTAGCGGTCGCGCGGTTCCAGACTGTAGCGCCTAGAACCGCTCGGCCACTCCTGCCGGCCAAGCGTGGAGAAACCCCAGATTAATATCTACTAAAAGATGTACGGATACTGTGGATCAGGCAGTGTACAAGGTTGAAAATTCGAGTTGATGTGTCGTTTATTTACAAAAAAAAAAGGTATAGATAACTTAAAAGAGAGCGTACATTGCGCAGACTAAGCGCCGTTCGAAATATTTACCTTGCATAACAATCACTGTAAAGCGTTTATGCATTTGATTCCACCAGTTTCGACTTCTCTACTGCCAGTTATTTGCCCTTTCTTCGTGTAATATTGTCTTCAGGCACTAGTATTTGCAATATATTTTATAATACAAGATTCTGAGGCACTCTGAAAATTTTCAGCCGGCTCTGAATCAGGTTTCTGTGGAATTGTCTTCACCTGTCTTGGATCCTTGCACAGGAACCACGACGTAGTACGCAGAACAGTAAACTTACGATCATTGTCCTGTGGTAAGATGAAATTATTTTCGAGACGTAGTTTTCACGGATTCACGTGTATGTTTACCGTCGGTATACCAAACTCGGTCGTATTGTTTATAAGTTTTGCTTCTGAGAAATGAAAATTTCTGAGCTAGACCGAACAAACAATGGCCCAGTTCTGTGCTCTACGATTGCAGTTAGATGTTTTGGACTGCAGATTGTGCGCCACCCAACAGTATCTTGAACTTCAGTCAGTGGCGAAAATGAAGTCTTTCAAAGTATGTGGAGCTTGTTTTCACCGCTTAAAGTAGTAAAAATCTATAAGTTTTTAGCATAACTTCGATACTCAGTGGCTAATGCCACTCCCTGTTTTGCCGACTATTTTCACCACTTTGTGTGCTTCTTCCTACCTGTCCATCTTTGATCGGCATCACATTGGCCATTGTACTATTTCATAATTTATGTCCTCTATTGAGTACTTCAGTGGCAATTTTCGAAATGCTGATGTTTGACTTGGTGAACTACAGAATAGGTCCGTTGTTTCTGCCTTTGTACGATAAAATTCACAGCTTACGAAACCTATTCGACTTGTAATTGACAGTATTGCTCTGTCACATCCTCATTCGATGCGAGTAATAACTTTCCACTCCACTTTTCTGAATGTTGGAGGTCCTGTAGTAATTCATCCCATAAAACTTTCACAGTAAAACATCGTGATATCAGAAGACATTCCTTGTAAGTTCTTACAGACATTAGAAACCATGTTAGCCCAATGATCTGTCTACAGTTACTATTAAAAGCTAGGAAACTTGAGTTTCAATACCAGTTACGCGTCAGAAGTTGACTACTGCTTAAAAGTTCAATTTGACAACATGTCTGTCGCGTGAGAGGAAAAGCCGTCCTCAATGTGCAGTCTCAGTTGTTGTTAGCTGCGCGAGGCGTCGAATGCCATACAGTCATACAGAGCAGATTAGTTAGCACTTGTGGCTCTAGAGAAAGTTAATAAGTTAATTGGTATCCCTAGAACCCCCTTCTTCTTACCGCAAACAGATTATACGAAGGAATAACAGCAGTTCAGTTGGGACAAACTGAAAGGAGAAATGCGAAGGGGGGTAGGAAAATTGGCTCCAACAGTTTGATATTTGTGCACCGCGTAGGTGTGGATTGACTCAGAGTATTTTTGCAGGTAGCTCTCCATTGGGTTCAGAGGACGCCTTACTGTGGCACATAATAGTCCATCCAGGATAATGAAGTTGGCCGCAAAGAAAAACGGCTCCCACACGCTCGCGACGTTATTTTCCGCGGTGCAGGGGTGTTCGGCCAGCGCACGTGGTCTGCAGACGAGGATGGAGGAGGGGGACGAGGACCAAGGCCGCTCCCTACACGTGGCAACTACCCCTACTCCCCGCCTGCCCCCACCGCACCAACTCTATTGGGGCACCGCTGGGATACGCGCCCTCATAACCGAGAGAGAAGCCTGTTCATATCCAGCATCGTCACCAACGGACCGGCACCTGCATTTTTTCATTTGAAGCCACTCCCGACACCCCTCCCCCTCCCCATAGACTCGTTCCTTTGTCGCACTTTCCCTTTCCTCTGCATTTTTCTGTCGTAGAAGGTAGACTAAAGAAACAAACACCTACATTTGTAGCCGTTTTAGGTTTAGATAAAGATTTTGACGTCGTTGACTGGAATACACTTTGAAGTAACCAGGGGCAACTTTGCCTGACAGTAAAGTGAAACACCCAAAACTCATGGTCGGATGTCAATGTAATTTCAGCCTCACACTGACCGTCGGCGGGCATGTAAATGAGTCGAATTGCAATTATCTGTACCTGGCACAATGGCCATCAGGTTGCGTTAGTGTTGTTGACATGGTAAACACTGAGGTGATAAAAATCATGGGATAGCGGCAGATATACAGATGGCGGTAGTATCGCGTACCGAAGTTATAAATGGGCAGTGCAATGGCGGAGCTGTCATTTGTAATCAGGTGATTCATTTGAAAAGGTTTACGACGGGGATTAATAGATTTTGAACGGGATATGGTAGTTGGAACTAGACGTATGGAAGATTCCATTTCGGACATAGTTACTCTTCGAAAAATGCCAAATTTCAGGCATTGCCACTCTCCAAAATTACCGAACTATCAATTTAATAAGTCACAGCTGCAAAATACTAACGCGAATTCTTTACAGACGAATGGAAAAACTGGTAGAAGCCGACCTCGGGGAAGATCAGTTTGGATTCCGTAGAAATGTTGGAACACATGAGGGAATACTGACCGTAAGACTTATCTTAGAAGAAAGATTAAGGAAAGGCAAACCTACGTTTCTAGCATTTGTAGACTTAGAGAAAGCTTTTGACAATGTTGACTGGAATACTCTCTTTCAAATTCTGAAGGTGGCAGGGGTAAAATACAGGGAGCGAAAGGCTATTTACAATTTGTACAGAAACCAGATGGCAGTTATAAGAGTCGATGGACATGAAAGAGAACTAGCGGTTGGGAAGGGAGTGAGACAGGGTTGTAGCCTCTCCCCGACGCTATTCAATCTGTATATTGAGCAAGCAGTAAAGGAAACAAAAGAAAAGTTCGGAGTAGGTATTAAAATCCATGGAGAAGAAATAAAAACTTTGAGGTTCGCCGATGACATTGTAATTCTGTGAGAGACAGCAAAAACTTGGAAGAACAGTTGAACGGAATGGACAGTGTCTTGAAAGGAGGATACAAGATGAGCATCAACAAAAGCAAAACGAGGATAATGAAATGTAGTCGAATTAAGTCGGGTGATGCTGAGGAAATTAGATTAGGAAATGAGACACTTAAAGTAGTAAAGGAGTTTTGCTATTTGGGGAGCAAAATAACTGATGATGGTCGAAGTAGAGAGGATATACAATGTAGACTGGCAATGGCAAGGAAAGCGTTTCTGAGGAAGAGAAATTTGTTAACATCGAGTATTGATTCAAGTGTCAGGAAGTCGTTTCTGAAAGTATTTGTGTGGAGTGTGGCCATGTATGGAAGTGAAACGTGGACGATAAATAGTTTGGAGAAGAAGAGAATAGAAGCTTTCGAAATGTGGTGCTACAGAAGAATGCTGAAGATTAGATGGGTAGATCACATAACTAATGAGGAGGTATTGAATAGAATTAGGGAGAAGAGGAGTTTGTGGCACAAGTCGACTAGAAGAAGGGATCGGTTGGTAGGACATGTTCTGAGCCATCAAGGGATCACCAATATAGTACTGGAGGGCAGCGTGGAGGGTAAAAATCGTAGAGAGAGACCAAGAGATGAATACACTAAGCAGATTCAGAAGGATGTAGGCTGCAGTAGGTACTGGGAGATGAAGAAGCTTGCACAGGATAGGTTAGCATGGAGAGCTGCATCAAACCAGTCTCAGGACTGAAAACCATGAAAACAACAACCACTCTTCAAGGACAACGCAGTGACCGACGGCCTTCACTTAATGAGGGAGAGCAGCGGCGTTCGCATAGAGTTTTCAGTGCCAACAGACAAGCGACACTGGGTGAAATAACCTCAGAAATAAGTGTGGGACGTAGAACGAACGTATCCGTTAGGACAGTGCGGCGAAATTTGGCCTTAATCGGCTACAGTAGCAGACGACCGAAGCGCCTTTACTTATAGCACATCGCTTGCAGCTCCTCTACTGGGCTTGTGACCATATCGGTTGGACCCTAGACGACTGGGAAACCGTGGATTGGTCAGATGAGTCCCGATTTGGGACCAGTTGGTAAGAGCCGTGATGGAAGGGTTTGAGTATGCCGCGGACCCCACGAAACTGTGGACCCAAGGTGGGCTGGCTCTGAGCACTATGGGACTTAACATCTGAGGTCATCAGTCCCTTAGAACTTAGAACTGCTTAAACCTAACTAACGTAAGGACAGCACACACACCCATGCCCGAGGCAGGATTCGAAATTGCGACCGTAGCGGGCGCGCGGTTCTGGACTGAAGCGCCTAGAACCGCTCGGCCATAACAGCCGGTCCCAAGGTGGGTTGGTGATGGTTGCATGATGGTGTACGCTGGGTTTACATGGAATGGACTTGGTCTTCTTGTCCAACCGTACCAATCATTGACTGGAAATGGTTATGTTCGGTTACTTGAAGACCATTTGCTGGCATTCATGGATTTAATGTTCTCAAACAACGATTGAATTTTATTGGATGACAGTGCGGCCATAATTGTTCGCAGTTGGTTTGAAGAACATTCTGGACAATTGGCTACCCATGGAACATTTATGGGAAGTAACCGAGAGACCAGTTCGTGCACGAAACCGTGCACCGACAACACTTCCCCAATTGTGGACGGCTATAGAAACAGCATGGCTGAGTATTTCTGTAGGTGACTTCCAACGTTGAGTCCATGCCACCCCGAGCTGCTGCACTATGCTGGGCAAAAGGAGGTCAACTCAGTGTATAATGTACGTGAACAGCGTTAGACATTGAATGATCACTGTGAAGAACACAGTGTTGCGCGCACTCATTGAGACAGCGTTATCGGCACCTAACAACAGATTGGACCGATTCTGCACCACCAAAACGATCACATTTGACAATGCTGGACGTATCATATGGCTGAAACACTATCGAACAGGATCGTTTTGGTGTTCCAGTTGCTACGGTGTGGGTGGAATACTGACTTCCAGATCTTTGAACACAACACACTGACCGGTCAATGTTATTGTGACACTGGATTTCTTTCCCACGTGCGTCTTTTCAGGAAAGCATTCGGCCCTGACTTCCTTTTTAGGGATCACATTGTGTCACCGCATCGAATAGTGCAGGTGGAGGAGCTATTGGAATGAGAGGATTTTTGTTCATGGACAAAGCTGCCCGTTGCCCCGACTTAAACTCCAACTAACGCATGTGGGATGCGGTGCGGAGACCATTAGCAGGCGTCTATATGCACTGACGACCATCCAGCAGTTGCTAGTCGCGCTGGTGAAGGAATGGGGTGCCCGAGCGGTTCTAAGCGCTTCAGTCTGGAACCGCGCGACCGCTACGGTCGCAGGTTCGAATCCTACCTCGTGCATGTATGTGTGTGATGTCCTTAGGTTAGTTAGGTTTAAGTAGTTCTAAGTCTAGGGGACTGATGACCTCAGATGTTAAGTCCCATAGTGCTCAGAGCCATTTGAAGGAATGGAACGTCCTGCCACAAGGACTCCTTACCAGGGTTGTGGCCTACATGGGAACACGGTAGAGGGCATGCATTACCGTTAGAGGTGATCACACACCCTATTAAGAACCATGTCTAGACTTCTACATTATACTGTAGAAGTTCTCGCCGTGTATGGTCCATGTATCATTGAGCTATGTTAGTTGGCAGCGACACATCATGCGAGAGTTACTCTCGTCCTTAAGTTTTGCATATCGGGTATGTAGGCGACCGTGGTTATTCGGAGACGAGAAGACTTCCCAGGAGAGGCTAGCGTGGAGGGATGGGTCTTCGAACTGAAAACCGTAACAACCAAACTGTAGAGGTTAAACCGGTAAACTTTTGCTCGTGTGTTGCGGTAAACAATACTTTCTGCCCGAACGGGACCCAAGTTAGGATTATTTGCTGTTCTTGAGCAGTTGTTTTGCTCGCTGTGCTGTCTAACCGCACCTCCAGGCCTGAGTGAAACTTCCATTCTCACTGACGTTTCCACTTGTAATTTACGAACACTGCACCAGAGTTTTTCCCATGGGGTGTGTCGGAATAACACTACTGGGGGGGGGGGGGGGGGGGGGAGGGGGGACGGATTTTGCGGAGGCTTTCGACAGTCTTCCCTAAAATAATTTCTTCTAACTGCATTTACATTTATTCCATCCGTATTGACTCATTTAATTTTATTTCAGTGAATTTAATACGATTCTACCAGATTTTCAGCCAACTTGCTCAAGACACCCCAAACACTGTAGTCGCCTTACGTATACTACGTGGTATTGAATTATTACTGCTTTGGAGTAGAAAGCTACGAGCAAGTCAGCGAAGGTCAGGTAAGCTACCTCTTTCAAGTCTGATTGTAACACATCTGTGCTCAGTCCAGGATGGCTGCCTACTAATGCACGCTTGAACATAAATGCAGGTGACTGTCGAGCCTGCAGGTGGCGCTGTTGTATTTACCCTCAACATGTTGCTTGGACCGAACAATGTTCTGTGTACTTGTTAGTGAATTAAGTCGGAGATAAGTGAATTCGAACTTGGGCACAGGCAAACTGTTGGTGCGCGTATGGTGGTTGTGTTTCAGGAGACACCGTATCAAAGATTTATACCGCATACAGGGAAAGCGGAAATACATCATCCGCTAAGTCACAGCGCTGACGAAAATGTGTGTGAAGTGATCGAACAGAAGGTCATTGAAGATGATTATGATGAAAAGTAAGATAACGACATCTGCAAAAGTCACTGCAGGACTGAAAGTCACACTCGCGAACCCTGTCAGCAGGAATTGCAGGGAGAGTTGGGGTTCGAAAACGACTGACCAATGATGTAAGCGCCTGTTACGGGGAAACGTGGCGCCGAGGCCATAAAACCTGGACTGAGGAACAATTGAAGAAAGTCATTTGATCGAATGAGTCTTGTTGCACACTGTTTTCAACTTTTGACCGAATTTACGTCCGAAGAGTGAAACATGGTGGGGGTTCGGTGTTGAATTATGCTCCCATATTGTGGTAACCAATGGACCCCTTGGTTACTCTGCGAGGTGGTATTTTTGCCAAGGATTACGTGACCATCTTGGCTGACCGGGTTCATCCCCTGGTACAATGTTTGTTCGCTAAAGGTGATGCTGTGTTACAAGACGTTAGGGCCCTTGTTTACATAAGTCGCATCGTCCAGGACTGGTTTTGTGAGCACGAGTAGAGGGTGCTTACATCGGATCAGCTGACGTCATCTGACGTCTGTACTTCCTCTCTTACCTTGTTGGAGCCTCATTTACGCGGATGTGAGACTTAGAGCAACATGGTTAAGTACACGCTTGTAGAATACACCGACGTGATCCTCCTGAATCGCAGAGCTGACGTTAGTGCAAGAGCTGCTAGTCGCCTTTATCAAAATAGTTACCTTTATTAAGAGCTTTATCCACAATATCGGACTCCGTAGCTTACCCTTGTCTCCACAGTTATGCAACGGCTTCGAGGGGTACTATCAGCGTCAGCAGATGTGACAGTGAGACTCCAAGGGAGCGCCACACACCCGAAGTGGAAGAGGCCGTTCTGAATCACGTTGAAGAGAACCCGTCAACGAGTTGGTTCTTTAATTATTAATGAGTGGAATTGTAAAACAGGTGATCTACTCGGTCATGCCTAATAAATTACTTGTAAAAGTGATTGCATTACAACATGTTTTTAAACGTCTGCGGCACGGAAACGGTACGTTTCCGGACAAAGGGTTCCAGTTCAAAACACCCTACTCGCTACCACTCTACAAGTCCTAGAACATTCTAATGGGCCATAAGAAGAACCAACCAGAGAACGCGCTAAAGCACTCTTCTGTTTTGTTCGCAGTCATCGTATCGCTCTGCAACCTACTAGTGTGGCTGCTAACGTAATTGCTCTGTTTCGTTTTCGTTATGTGCTTTGCTGCTTCGTGCTGACTGCTTTATAAAACACCAAAGAATGTCTGCAGCGTCAGTGAGCAGCAAAATGGTGAGGCTTCCACAAGATTGCAAGGCGAACTCTGTACTGCAGGGTAACGAGAAACGTTCCATGCGCTGACCAGGAGTGTAAAGAGCGTAATGACTGACACCCGGCACATTTTTTAGTAGAAATGTTTATATTGTTACGTATATCAATTTCCAAATTTCCGTGCTAATTTCTGGGAATAAAGTTGGTCCCGAAACTGGAAAGCCATTGTAGGACTGTGTCTAAAAGCAGGATGCTTTCCATTTGCTTGAAAAACAGTTCAGTCGTTGTCGTAATGCGGAAACGGAGCGATTTATCTGCCGTCCAAAAGGTCATGATCATTGAGCTTCTGGCCAAAAGTGAAAGTATTTCCCAAATGACTAAACGTGCCGCCATTATTAAAGTGTATCTTGCGTGGCAAAATGGCACTTAAAAATGATGGCGCTATCCAAAACCGATCCCCGAGGCAACTTAGGTGCACCATGGGCCGTAGATGCCAGGAGTGAACGGCGGCAAGCGAGAAGTGTGCGGGCGAACAGGTGTGCAACTGTTGAACAGCTGAGGATCCAGATGAACCAAGGGGCTACCAACAATGTCTTCCCAACGACCATGCAACGAACATTGTTGAGTATGGGCTTAATATGGCCCTTGTTCACGGCCCCATTCTGATCGCCGTTGATCAGTGACGAGGCCAGAGTTTCCACGCCAATATCGCAGCTGGGCGTCCAATGAGTGGCAACAGGTTCCCTTTCCAAATTAGTCACGTTCTATGCTCGATCGGACAGATGGCCGTTGGGCTGCTCGGCATGAAATATGTGAGAGCAAACGCCGTGCAACAGTCGGAAGAGCAAGACATTTCCTGGGTGACCTCGTCATTCTGAAAGACACAATGGATCAACGGACGTATGCTTGTGTCCTCCCTTTTATGCGGTTTGTTTTTCCTGCACGATGGCATCTTCCAGCAGGACAGTGCAATGTGCCAGACACCTCGCAGTGTACGAGCATGATGGGAAGAGGACCAACATGAGTTTGCTGTACTCCTTTGGCCACCAAATCTCTCGGATCTAATCACAGTCGAGGGTCTGTGGGACCACCTCTGTTGGGCTCTTCGTCTCATTGATCTTCTACCGCGAAACCTAGCGCACATGATTGTTCAGGCTTTTAACAGGTAGTCATATTAACACTTTGCCGTTCGCACACCTCGTACAAATTTATTCGCTTGGGCGCCGGCAACGCTAGTTCGGATTACTTGGCTTGTCGCCGGCCGCTTGTCACCTTTCCGTTGATGACAAGCTTCAAACACATTGACTTTTGCGCTCTTTAATTTTCCTGAAATCGTCTGTTTTGCCGTATCGTTCGACAAACTCGAATTTTCTTTTCAAGTAATTTCTCTGCAAGTTCTACACTGTTATAATGATCATCCATGCAGAGGTAATGCCACTTTCCATCACAAGGTGTCAATAGTTCCATCACTGTTTTTGCTAAAGGCTGTCCAGCGCCGGAATATATCTTGAATGAGGAAATGTATCCCGTATTCGAATCATTAAGTATCCGAACGAGTATGCCGTATTTCGTAATTTTCGACGGATTGTAAACTTTAAAATTTTAATCGTCCACGCCACGGTATCTTTCAATTTGAGATGTTTTGACTTGGATTAAACGTTTCTTTAAACGTTTTGGGAAAATAATCAATTAGAAATTGCACTTTCACAAGCCGGTCGGAATTATCCTATTTATTGTTGCTGTCGGAAAAATGTAAAAATAATATTATTTGTCTGAGTCGGTTGCGAAATATCGGTGTGTCTATCAACGGATTCGTTGACCAAAATCATCGATCAATGCTTTTTTTACAATTCCCATAAGGATAGCAACCCCAAACCATTTTCTAAGATCGGGTCCCGTAACGACGACAAATTTGGCATTTTTTTTTTCAATCCAGTTTCCTTCTATTGCAATTTTGACTGTCTTACTTGTTGGTTTCGTTGCTAATATATTCAATTAGATCGTTCCCAATATATAATTCTACGATATCCTCGACGCTCTGTGTATCTTTGGGAAATATGTTTGGACACGGGGATGCTTCAAATTTATTATTCGTCCTCGGTAAATCAAAGTCTGACCACTGTGCACTCTCTTCTTCGTCTGATTCAGCCGAATCAGTTGGCAACCGTAGAGTTCGCCGAATTCTTCTTGGACGTATTTCACTATCTTCCTACGATTCTGCTTATTTTCATTTTTTTGATATCCAATGTCTTCTTCCCAATCGGTCAAGTCGTCCGGAACGTCAGACAAGACGTCTGCACATTCATCGTAAATAATCCTATTGTCTCTTTGGTCTGCCATGATGAAAGGGCACAAGTACTTATAAAAACAAAAAAAAAACTTGTTGTCGTGTGTAACTTATTGTTACCTAAACAAAACACCAACATGATGCAAAAGATACTAAAGTGCTACCGCCGGCCACTGCGCGATACTGTGCTCCCGACACGACTCTGCTGTCGCCGGCCGTTGACCGCTATTCCGCGCATGACACCACTGTGGTGTCGCCGGACGGCATAGTGTTAATGTGACTGTACAGTCTAGCTCCAACGAACTGGGAGTACGACCTTTGGGCGCTCTGCAGAGAACACGCATACTATTCTCAATGGACCTTATATTATGGCCGATCTCGGCGAAACGCATCCCCAAGGCAGTCTTGTTACACGGTTGGAAATACTCCTGAAACGCCAAACGAAAGGAACGGCCGGCTGCCCGATATAATAGTCAGCAGTTAAGCGGATATTTGTTACGGCAGGCAGTCGCGCGGCCGTGCGCTTATCCCGCTGTCCATCGCATCGCATCGTATCACGTGTAATGTTGGAGCGCTGCGCCCCCCGTGGTGGCCTGGCCTTGGGCGTGGCGTGCTGGTCGCGGTCTGCGGTCGAGCCGCGGCGTGCGGCTGCGGCCGCGCTGTGGCCGCCGCTCCAGCTGCCGACTTCCAGCCTGACAGCGGTACCTGCGCTCAGCTGCCGCCGCTCTCCCTCCTACTCTAAACTCTGTACTCAGGGGACAGGAGTCACGGGATAGCGATATGCACCTATACAGGTGGCGGTAGTGTCGCGTACACGAGGCATGAAAGGGCAGTGCACTGGCGGGGAGCTGCCTTTTGTACTCAGGTGATTCACGTGAAAAAGTTACCGACTTGACTGTGGCCGCACGTTGGGAATCAACATACTTTGAACGGGAAATTGTAGTTGGAGCTAGACATACGGGACATCCCTTTCCGGAAATCGTCGGGGAATTCAGTATTTCGAGATCTACAGTGTCAAGAGTGTGCCGAGAAAATCAGATTTCAGCCCTTTCCTCTCACCACGGACAACGCAGTGGCCTACGACCTTCACTTATTGACCGAAGGCAGCGGCGTTTCCGTAGAGTTGTCAGTGCTAACAGAAAAGCAGCACTTTGTGAAGTAACTCCAGACATCAATGTAGTACATACGACGATCGTACCCATTAGGACAGTACGGCGAAATGTGGCGTTAATAGACTGTGGCAGCAGGCGACCAACGCGGGTGCCTTTGCTAACAGCACGACATCGCCTGCAGCGCCTCTCCTGGGCTCGTGACTATATGGGTTGGACCCTAGACGAATGGAAAACCGTGTCCTGGTGAGGAAAAGAAAGACCATTACAGACGGAACCTAGTGAGATTAGTTCCGATTTCAGTTCGTAAGAGCTGATGGTAGGATTCGATTGCGGCGCAGACCCCACGAGGCTATGAGGCTATGTTGTCAACAAGGTCCTGGCTCAATAATGGTCTGGGCTGTGTTTACATGCAATGAATTGTATCGCCTGGTCACAGTGAACCGATCATTTACTGGAAATGCTTAATCGACTATGTGGAGACCATTCGCGGATGACGTGTTCCTGAACAACGAAGGAAGTTTTGTGGATGGCAACGCGTCGTGTCATCGCGCCACAGCTACAGGGTGTTTCAAAAATGACCGGTATATTTGAAACGGCAATAAAAACTAAACGAGCAGCGATAGAAATACACCGTTTGTTGCAATATGTTTGGGACAACAGTACATTTTCAGGCAGACAAACTTTCGAAATTACAGTAGTTACAATTTTCAACAACAGATGACGCTGCGGTCTGGGAAACTCTATAGTACGATATTTTCCACCTATTCACCATGCGTAGCAATAATACGGCGTAGTCTCTGAATGAAATTACCCGAAACCTTTGACAACGTGTCTGGCGGAATGGCTTCACATGCAGATCAGATGTACTGCTTCAGCTGTTCAATTGTTTCTGGATTCTGGCGGTACACCTGGTCTTTCAAGTGTCCCCACAGAAAGAAGTCACAGGGGTTCATGTCTGGCGAATAGGGAGGCCAATCCACGCCGCCTCCTGTATGTTTCGGATAGCCCAAAGCAATCACACGATCATCGAAATATTCATTCAGGGCATTAAAGACGTCGGCCGTGCGATGTGGCCGGGCACCATCTTGCATAAACCACGAGGTGTTCGCAGTGTCGTCTAAGGCAGTTTGTACCGCCACAAATTCACGAAGAATGTCCAGATAGCGTGATGCAGTAATCGTTTCGGATCTGAAAAATGGGCCAATGATTCCTTTGGAAGAAATGGCGGCCCAGACCAGTACTTTTTGAGGATGCAGGGACGATGGGACTGCAACATGGGGCTTTTCGGTTCCCCATATGCGCCAGTTCTGTTTATTGACGAAGCCGTCCAGGTAAAAATAAGCTTCGTCAGTAAACCAAATGCTGCCCACATGCATATCGCCGTCATCAATCCTGTGCACTATATCGTTAGCGAATGTCTCTCGTGCAGCAATGGTAGCGGCGCTGAGGGGTTGCCGCGTTTGAATTTTGTATGGATAGAGGTGTAAACTCTGGCGCATGAGACGATACGTGGACGTTGGCGTCATTTGGACCGCAGCTGCAACACGGCGAACGGAAACCCGAGGCCGCTGTTGGATCACCTGCTGCACTAGCTGCGCGTTGCCCTCTGTGGTTGCCGTACGCGGTCGCCCTACCTTTCCAGCACGTTCATCCGTCACGTTCCCAGTCCGTTGAAATTTTTTAAACAGATCCTTTATTGTATCGCTTTTCGGTCCTTTGGTTACATTAAACCTCCGTTCAAAACTTCGTCTTGTTGCAACAACACTGTGTTCTAGGCTGTGGAATTCCAACACCAGAAAAATCCTCTGTTCTAAGGAATAAACCATGTTGTCTACAGCACACTTGCACGTTGTGAACAGCACACGCTTACAGCAGAAAGACGACGTACAGAATGGCGCACCCACAGACTGCGTTGTCTTCTATATCTTTCACATCACTTGCAGCGCCATCTGTTGTTGAAAATTGTAACTACTGTAATTTCGAAAGTTTGTCCGCCTGAAAATGTACTGTTGTCCCAAGCATATTGCAACAAACGGTGTATTTCTATCGCTGCTCGTTTAGTTTTTATTGCCGTTTCAAATATACCGGTCATTTTTGAAACACCCTGTATTAGTAGAGGTCTGCGCGGATAATAAAAGTGCAGTCCGCATCCGCACAGCATCCACAAGGTCCTAATCCGCAACCGCATCCGCATCCGCAGCAATTAATCCGTATCCGCAAGTTCCTTATCCGCATCCGCATATATTTAAGTTTTGGATGAGTAATTAATAGTAATAGACAGTAGTACTTAGAATTATGGTATGTAGTGACATAGTTACTGTTAGGGTGCCATTTCTGCGACAACTTAACTACTTTCGACTTCTTAAATCACGGGAAATGCTCTATACCTACTATAAAGCAGACCATTCCAAACAGGAAAGCATTGGCGCTCCGGAGCACACTCGGTAGCGGCTCGGATCTCGTGAGACTGGAAACGCTATTTAAAAAAACTAAAATTCAATGTAATAGTATTAAATGATGAAAATACGTGTATAGATACAATTATATTTCGCTGCTCTTGTGCCAAGGCAGCTGAAAATGACAATGGTTTCAAACTGTTACTAGCACATTGCATCATTTAGCGACAGTTTTTTTGTCCTCACTGCTTGGATGTGTCAAATTTTGAAGCCATTAATGTCAGCTCATGATTATATTATAGCTTACGCGTACAGTCCTCGTCATTTCCAGGTGGAAATATTTACAGTATTAGGCCTACACTGCAAAACGCTGGCGCACCTGTGAAAAAGTTAAACTGCCAGCAATAATTGACGTTGTCTGGGAGAAATAACTCGTCTTCCGAAAAGTGACAACAAAATCAGTGGTTATAGAAATTACGAGTCCATTTAGCTTTAGCTAAAAATACGATTGAAATGTCGAACCTCACCTTTTGGCTGATTTATCGAATTAAGATCTAGCGATAAATGAAATGTCTGTTTCATTCTCAACCAAACAAAGTTTTTCACACTTTAAAACATCCTCAGCATTGGTCTAAATTACTAAGACAAAATTTGCAGTAGATTTCGCAGTTAATACTTTCAATGTTAAAAAATAATTTTTTTCAGAGTTTAATGGAACTACAAACGATTTCAAGATATCTATATAAAAACCACTGTCCCATGGCTTCAAATGTTAGGCACTGTTCCCTGTTAAGCAATACCGAGTTACAGTTAAAATGTTCAATTTTGTTACGAATTTCAGCCCTTATCTTTACTAATTGGCTGGTAAACTAAAAGACACATTATTATTTTGGGTGGTTTGAATATTTTGTAAGTTTTCAATGTGATCAGAAAACCTTTGACGGGCTGTCGCAGTCACAGCTTGCTGGTGGTCGTGGGCCGTAGTTTGAAGTCCCACTTGTAATTAATTACAAGGCCCGCCGTGCCACAGCTCCGACCGGGCTGTTTCACTGTTCACAAAGAGCGACAATGCTCGGCGGCTGTAGTGCACGCTAAAATTTAGGTAGGCACTTATGAGATCATCATTACCTAGTTTAATAATACTGACGTGTTAGCTGTTGAATGTTCTTGTTGCGAAGAGTAAAAAATTAAAATTGAGCTCTTTAAAATGAAAATTACAACAAAACAAATTGCTTGTTAAATATTTCCTTCTTTTACCTAATGCTACTTAAATGTTCTTGTTGGGAATAGTAAAAATACTAACAATATTTCGAGGAAATTCTTCACTATAAATATTACAATAAAAACTCACAGGCTTCACATTAAATATTTTCATCTTCTGCTTGCTTCTGATTCAAATTCTGTAAAAGAAAGAATCAGATGAAAAAAAATGTAACTAATTCAGATAAGCCCAAAAAATACAGTGAAGTAGGAAAAGCTGTACAAATACCTTTTTACTTTGGAAGATTACTATGCAGGAACCTGACGTCATCAATCGTCTGTGGCTTCAAAGACGTGCATCGGTCCTGCATTATTTGTCCCACAGTAGAGAAGCTTCTCTCAGATGGCGCGCTGGACGCTGGAATGCAGTGCACGAAGTATGCGAGTTTGGAAAGACGCGGATAGACGTTTTCACGTCCATGCCACCAAGCTATCAGGTCGATGCCTTCCGAAAATTGGACTTTATCATTCGTATATCTGAGAATTTCATCTGATGCAAATTCAAGATCTCTCGTCGATTCATCTTCTGAGGAATCTTCAAATTCATTAAAAAGTACGTCAGACTTCTGTTTTTTTGCAGGAATTCCACACGTTGTTTCCTCCTTATCTTTTAACTGTGGACAATTTCTCGCAACATAATTTTTCGCTTCCTTTACAACTTCATCTTTTTCGGCACTGCTAAGAAATTTTCGTCGATTCATCTTCTGAGGAATCTTCAAATTCATTAAAAAGTACGTCAGACTTCTGTTTTTTTGCAGGAATTCCACATGTTGTTTCCTCCTTATCTTTTAACTGTGGACAATTTCTCGCAACATAATTTTTCGCTTCCTTTACAACTTCATCTTTTTCGGCACTGCTAAGAAATTTTAGGTTTTTATATTTTGGATTCAAAAACGTTGCAAGTTTATGGGTTATTGTTATGTCCCATTTGCTGATTAAAATAGATTTGGCTGTACTCTTTAAATCTATCAGAAATGGGCTGTCGCCATCATTTTTTTCAATGAAGGAGAGAAGTTTTAACTTCCACAACACACATAAATAAAGTGTAGGGATTTTGGAGGCTTCGAGATCACAAGAAGCTATTTTAAATGGTGTCGGAAAGGTTATTATATCTTCCAACATCCTCTTGTCTATAGAATCAATCAAATTATCTTGATTTTTCTGTGACAAAATTGACAGAACTTCAAACCATTGTGAATTAATAGACTCAAACATATCTAATTTACTGTTCCATCGTGTGTCTATATCTCCTTTCAGTGACTTCTGAAGGCGATTCTGAAGACCAGATCTTTTAAAGAAAGTTCTGATAGCTCGACAGGAATTTATTAGTCGCTGCACGTCACTCTTCTCATCATTCGCGTCTCCTCGAGTCGTGTCCTCCAGCACTGTATTAAGAATGTGTGCTGAGCACGAGAGCCTCTTGTATTAGCGAAGTGCTGCCACAATATTTGGACCTCTATCCGTAACGAACACGATGTTATTCACAGCACTGAATAAATCGAACGACCGTAGTGTGTTAATTAATTCAAATTTAATGTTTTCTCCTGTTTTTTTTTTTAATCTCACTTACAAAATTTCTGGTGCACAACACTCGATCCTCAAGTTTCACTTCTTCATAATTAACATAATGTGCAGTCACTCCCATATAGTTTATTTTACGGTACGAATCAGTCCATAAATCGACAGTTAGTGCTCCACCTATATCTCTGAATATATTCTTCACTTCTGCGGAGACAGTTTCATGCAGATGATCGGCCGTTTCCTTCAAATTTCTGGATATGGTGGTTGGATGAGGTAGCAGTTCCTTAGCACTCACTGCACCGTACTTGGCTCCCACATCAATAAGAAACCCAGATCCACTCGCAACCTCGAATGGTAAAGTGTCTTTGCGGACAAGATTGATAAGCTTTACTGTCGCGGCTGTCTTCAAATTTGGCGGAACTTTAGGAACTTTCACGTTTCTCTTTGTATTTAAATAAGCAATTATTCTACTTTGTCCAGCCTCACACGAATGTTTTAGCAAATTTGAAGTTCCACTTTTGTGTCCAGTGTAGGAATATACTTTTTTACATGCAAAACAAGCCACTATATCTTTTATCTTTTCGTTGCCATCAAATACGTATCTGATTTTTTTCCAAATTGGCGATTTCAATTTGTTTTCCTTCACTAATGTAAAATCACCTTTTTTCACCTTACACGAAATTGTATCCATCGATATGGTGTTCATTTGAAGAAAGAACTCTCACTGATATTTGCTACGATGCACGTTGTCACTCGGTCACTACAAAGCGCCAACTGAAGGCAGCGGAAAATTGCAACGGGCACATTTGTGGTAGACCGTGGTCAGGTTTGCCACCCAGAGAGCACTTCACAGGCCACACAAAAGACACGGTCGCGGAAACGGATTAGGCGCAGGTCTCTTGGGTACAGATACGTCGGTCGTAGCCAGGGGCTGAGGACAACAGACATCCGCTCTACCCGGGCCCTGCAAGATTCCAAGAATGTCAACAGACTTGAAGTTTTCAACTAACATTGCAACGTACGTACTGGGCAGATGCCTTGCTCATTATCCGCAGATGACCAGCAGGTATCCGCGCCGGTGGCGATTTTATCCGGCAAGTAACAAATACCGCGGATATCCGCATCCGCGCAGACCTACAGGTATTAGCGACTGATCTGAAGAACTTTCTGGATAGTTCGAGCGAATGATGTGGCCACCCATATCGCCCGACATGAATCCCATGGTTCTTTTATGGGACATAATCGAGAGGTCAGTTCTTATGGGACATAAACGAGAGAGCCGCGCGGGGTAGCCGAGCGGTCTCGGGCGCCTTGTCACGGTCCGCGCGACTGCCCCCGTCGGGCGTTCGACTCCTCCCTCGGGCATGGGTGTGTGTGTGTGTGTGTGTGTGTGTGTGTGTTGTCCTTAGCGTAGGTTAGTTTCAGTTATATTAAGTAGTGTGTAAGCGTAGGGACCGATGACCTCAGGTTTGGTCCCATAGACCTTACCACAAATTTCCAATTTCCATAATCGAGAGGTCAGTTCGTGTACAAATTCCTGCACCGGCACCACTTTCACAATTATGGACAGCTGTAGAGGCAGCGCGTCTCAGTATTTCTGAAGGGGACTTGGAACGAGTTGTTGAGTCCATGCCACATCGAGTTGCTGCACTAAGCCGGCCGAAAGGAGGTCCGACACGATATTTAGGAGGTATCCCATGACTTTCGTCACCTCAATGTAATACAGGTATCCTTTGGTATCGTTTATGCTTCTGACCTACGGTAGGACATAGGCACTCTATGGCACGTTTATATCATGTCTTCTGCCAGCAAGACAGTCATATTATCTGTATCAAAATTAAGGTACCTGATTCTCTTCTAAAATATCTTTCTCCACTTACAATCATTCTCAAGGCTTTTTTGTTGAAAAGAAATGGTTCAAATGGCTCTAAGCACTATGGGACTTAACATATGAGGTCATTAGTCCCCTAGAACTTAGAACTACTTAAACCGAACTAACCTAAGGACATCACACACATCCATGCCCGAGGCAGGATCCGAACCTGCGACCGTAGCAGCCTCCTCCGGAGGTGGAGCCCTAGCCATCGCAGAACACAAAAAAAATGCTGGGGTAGATAGTGTACAGCACGTCTAGTTAGCAAGACCTATTTCATTGAAATATCGTTGTCTCAGGAGAGGCGATTATTAAAGGATTTCTAGGGTCGCCGGGAAGCGTCAGCCAACATTTTGTCTCTAACCAAAGTTGATCTCCAGGAAGTGATCTGTCACCCCTGGACGTTTGAGGAGAAGACTTTGAAACACCTTGTGTAACGTCGTTCTTTAATAAATGTTGTATAATCTTTACAAACACGTTTATTATATGTACACAACAAACACGTATCACGGGCCACTAACGATGCTTCATAAATGAAAGGAAGCGAAAATTCTGTGGCATGAACACAGCCTTTTTCTGAATTGCCTAGGCGGACCTCATCTCCAAGAAGATAACACCATAATAATAAAATTGCGTTCCTATAAAAGGGCGCTACGTGGAAAAGTAGCGGACATTTGAAAACAACAGTGTTTCGCTGTTAGATGGAGGGGACGGGGGAGCGGCCGTGACGCAGGTATTTTCGCAGCCGCAGCGTCGGCCGCAGGTGCAACAGGTGCCGGCAGGGGGCGGCCCAGGCCGGAACTAATGAAGCCATCCCTCACACTGTCTCGCGTGGGTGGCGTGGCACGCGCCTCTCCCCCCCCCCCCCCCCCCCCCCACCTCGCCGTGCTCTCCATCACTCGGCGGGCAGAGAGCCTGCGCCACTAGCGTGTGACCACTTTGCAGCAACGTTACGAAGCCAAAGCCGTATCGTGCTCCGTGTCCTATTTATTTTCTCTTTATATGCTGAACATCGCGTCGTTGTTCTGTTTGACGAGAGAACTATCATAAGCATCTGTTCATTTTGTCTCGAGTAGCGTTCACAGTCCTACAAAACTTTTTAAAACACATCACCATTGTAGTCTTCGGCTGTTGGCATTATTTATTTATAAACTTTGCGTTGCAATTTCAAGTGGAATATTGTCAAAATTCCTTGTTTTAGCACATGTCATAAATCATCAGACAGTGTACGTACTTCATCGTCACAAGAACCAACTCCAGTTGCTGTGCACATAACGTTTACAGTATACTTTGCATAAATATGTTTGAGATAACGAGGATGCTTGACGAGAACCTTCCTGTGAAGGCTGTTGCTTGGGCGCTGCACAATGGCGAGGAGCAGTGAACCACGTGACTCTCCGACCAACGGCTTCATCCTGCTGCGTCCACCTGCAACTTGCTCTTCGGGGTGCGCGTGTATAACATTTAGTGTTGATTTTGTTATTATTTTATGGATGCTGAAGGTACTTCTGCCACTATATTGCTAATTATGTGCGAGATAATGCAAGCGCTGCAAGTATTACGTTGACTGGGTCCACATACTGGGACCAACGTTGGTGCGAACAGTGTTGGTCCAATGTGTGGATCGATGAAATAGTGTTGGACCCAACGTTGCCGCCATTGTTGGTACGTCCCCGTTGCTTATCGGTATTTTGACCAGACATCAAAGGTAGGGTGACTATATTTTTTTCGGACAAAAGTGGGACTTTCATATATTTCCTTGGCCAAAAAGTGGGACAATTTTTATTTCTCGTTAAATATCACTTTTAATACTAACATTTCTTCTTCCTCTGCAAATATAGCCTTCACTTATATTTGTGTGTGTGTGTGTGTGTCTGTACAAAACCAAACAAAGAATGGAAAGACTGGAAAGAACTACATTTCAAGTTTTCAGAAATTTAATTATTAAGAAATGTAACATTTATAACACAGAATGTAGAAAGACGTACAGTTACAATCACTACAAAAAAAGTTCTTAGTGAACACAAGGAATTTATGGTTTTGTGGATTCCACACTGCAATCATATTTCTTCGAAGATGAAATTTCGTTCAGCAACTCAGGTTTGCCTAATAGGTATGAATAGAAGTCAGTGCAACTGTATTTACTGAAATTTAAACAGGTCAGTAAAATACACTTAACGCTCCTCACCGTAAATCTACTCCTCTCATCTGTCCCCTGTGACGATAGTAAGCTGAAAACTCTTTCAACATTTGCATTGTGGGCAGGGAGTGAAAAGAAGTACTGCGCTATATTAAGCGATACTCTGAACTGTTCATTACTCTGGCAAGATCTGAAAAACCTACACCATTTCTCATCTGCCATCAACTGGTTCCATTGTTCACTGCCTGTTTCCACCTGTTGTTTTACAAATGACTGTATATGAACTATTTCATCGAATAAGAGGCTGTCATTTACTAGAATGTCCTTTTCATTTAGCCAAATTAAAGTGTTTTAAACTACTGACCATTCTGGTGTTTCTGTGAGCATCATCCATGAGAATACAGAAAACTCAGCTATTCCCTGTAACCATGAGGATAAATAGTTGACTGAAGCATCATAAAACGTTGATACTGGTATGTCAAATTTCTTAACATACTGTTCATCACAATCATTCAGCAGTTTCTTTACACGTAGTGGTACAAAATGTTCATGTTTCCTTGAATTTAGACTTGTCAAAGCTTTATTTAAGACTGCTAATACTTCACATATGGAATTATTATGTTTCTCAGTGCTCAGAATGGATTGTTGGAAAACTCATTTGTGAATGTACAAAAAGTAAATAACATTCATTTATAGGATCACTGAAAAAACTCTTTAAGATTGCAGGGCACTTTGAGTTAGACTGTGACAAAAAGTAAGATTTCAAAGGTTCATACATTTTCAAGATCCTTTCTATAGCTGGCAACAATGAAAGCCACCTTGTTTTGGAAAAGGAAAGTAAATTTTTGTAAGTGACACCAACAAATTCACAGAATTCAGTGACTTCTGCAACACGAATAGAAAAAAATATGAAAATGGTGGTACAACTTCATGGCAATGCAGTCAATGTCAACAGGTAAAACATCACAAGCACTTTGAAGTGTGTTATGAACAACATGTGCTGGACAACCTATGCCAACAATGTTAGAGTTTTTTAATTTTTCTTTCAGATGTGTGAAAACATTATTATCCTCTTTCTTCATTAACCCCCACAATTACACTTAGTCTTGTCTGCACCAAATGCAACACACTTTGAGATGATACTGAATGACTGTATAACATGAGAAAGATAATTGGAAATTGTTTCGAACTTTTCGTTCTGCAATTCATCAAGATCAAACAATTTCGTCTGCAGTCCACCCTCACTTACAGAAAAATACTGAACTATCACAGGAAAAATTTTCTGATGCCCATGGTTGCTAGCATCAATAGATATTGAAAAGTATTTTGCACTGTTTACAGCAGCTATTACCTGTTTCTGGGAATGTGGAACTATAACATTGTTGATAATTGCTTCACACTTTGTTCTTCCACACGAAACATTTTCTACAATCTTAGAATCAGGAAATTTTTTTTGTTTAGTTGAACACTGCAGTCATTAGAACGATAGCTTTGGTGGTGTTTAACAACATGGAATGACAGGATTCCTTCTGCTGCAGCTACGTTTTTCTGTTCCTGTATATTCGAAGTTACAAAATATCTCGTCATTTTTTGCGAGGAACCTGCCGATCGAAGTTTCTTCCTGTGTTTCTCTGATTCCATATGATGCTTGAGATATGCAGCACCACCATGAGACGCGGATACAGCACAGTTACATACGTTACATTTTGCTGAACAGTCATTGTCTGTAGCAGTGAAGCAAGGAAATTTCCTCGGAAACTCTTTCGAAAACTTTGATTTTCGTTTCGGCATCGCGACGACGACTTCACGAAACTGATACTGAGTGCTGACAACAATAGCAAGCAAAATCAAAGAAAATAGAGTACGCAACAATTATAGTGCTTAAGCTGTACATTATCAGGGGGTACCAACGTACGGAATGTCAGTTTCAATTGATAGTTTATAAAATCGACACTCGGAAAATATTTTAACCACTTTGTAAATGTCTGAAAATAATCCTTGAAAATAGGGACAAATTGCTTGTTTTTTTAAAAAAAAAAGTCAGGACAAATTTTTGAGCCTCAAAAAACAGGACAATCCCGATTAATCGGGACGTATAGTCACCCTAAGCTCAAAGGGTGGTGGGGTCAATACCAGTACACCGACCACATATTGGCGCCAACGTAGCTTTGGTTGCCGTTGTGAAACCAGAGTTTGTTTGTCGCTTGTACTTCCAGGTAGGATTTTTGAAAACACACTGTCTCAGGAAGAATGGAGTAACATGCAAGTTTTTGAGTTTTTGTAACATTAACAGCAGTAAATAAATTTTTGGAATGCTACTATGAGGAACCACAAAAATCGCAATGTCACTGCGGATGCATGACAACCAAAGAGTTACACAGTTGCTGAATCTCTTTTCGGAATCGTACCTTTTAAGGTACAAACATACGCACATATCTAAAAAAAAAAAAGACTTATTATTGGTCTATATATTTTTATTCATGTTCTGTGTCTGTGCTGTGTTTTTCTACGTTGATGTATTTGTTTACTTGCGCAATAAAGCTTGATTCATCCAAGTTCTTCCCATAAACCTTACGCCATTTCTCATTCCGAGAAATTTACGATGATGGAGAATCCTGATAAAGGCTTGCATTATACTTTAATATTTCCGAAACGTCAGGAGCGTAAGTTATCGAAAAATGTTCAAATATATGTGAATTCGTAAGGGATCAAACTGCTGAGATGACGGTCCCCAGACTTACACACTACTTAAACTAACTTACATTAAGAACAACACACACACCTGTAACTTCCTATTAGCAGATAGTATCTAGGCAAAGTAAAAAATGTGCAAATTACTCTATGAAAAACAATGTCGGTAGGCATCTTTTTCTTCGTGGATAGTCATTTTCAAAATTTGTATCTATACAGTGCAACTAATTCAGGAGGAATCTAATGTAGCAAGGCTGTATATTAAGTCTTAATTCCATAAACTTAAGATCACGCAAAAACTACGTTGTATATTCGATTTTCTGGTTGTGTTAGGTCGTAATGTATCTTATCCGGGAGTCAGAGTCCCCGTGTTTCATCCACGTAACACACAGTTTAATTTAAATACATATTTAATCATATTCCACGAACTATTTATATGAATATATTTCAGAATGTTTTTCTCTTAACCTCGTTCTCCGAAACTAATGCCGGCCGCGGTGGTCTAGCGGTTCTAGGCGCTCAGTCCGGAACCGCGCGACTGCTACGGTCGCAGGTTCGAATCCTGCCTCGGGCATGGATGTGTGTGATGTCCTTAGGTTAGTTAGGTTTAAGACGTTCTAAGTTCTAGGGGACTGATGACCACAGATGTTAAGTCCCATAGTGCTCAGAGCCATTTGAACCATTTTGAACCGAAACTAATTTTGGAATTTTTGTGCATTGAATTTATCATACGAAAAACAAAGGAGGTTTTTAAATCATACGAAGACTGATCCTACACTGAATTTTCCAAATTTTCTTATTCTGAATGCCACGCAAGAGATCGTCTGATACTGGAGTATTTGTATGTATTTGTTACAGTTATTGCCCATGATCTTCTTTCAAATGTTTCCGTGTTTTGTTCTCCAGTAACAAAATATAATCGTTCACGTTCAAAACCGCAAATACATCGGTCGGGGTGTGTCCGCCAGACATGCTTACATTGGCTCCTGATGAATTCAACTGAATGTTGGCTCCAGTGTGTGGGGGTTGTCCTATAACTATTCCCGATGCTGGCGCCAGCTTTAGCACCAATGTGTGGACGAACAGTAAGAAGCAGCAGCGATAGTTTTCGAAGCATATAAATTCTTGAAACTTCCTGGCAGATTAAAACTAGGTGCCGGACTGAGACTCGAACTCGGGACCTTTGCCTACCAGTTTCATATCAGCACACACTCCTCTGCAGAGTGAAAATCTCATTCTGGAAACGTCCCCCAGGAAGTGGCTAAGCCATGTCTCCGCAATATCCTTTCTTTCAGGAGTGCTAGTTCTGCATGGTTCGCAGGAGAGCTTTTGTAAAGTTTTTAAGGTAGGAGACGAGGTACTGGCAGAAGTAAAGCTGTGAGGACGGAGCGTGAGTCGTGCTTGGGTAGCTCAGATGGTAGAGCGCTTGCCCGCGAAAGGCAAAGGTCCCGAGTTCGAGTCTCGGTCCGGCACACAGTTTTAATGTGTCAGGAAGTTTCATATCAGCGCGCACTCCGCTGCAGAGTGAAAATCTAGTTCTGGATATAAATTCTTGCTGGATATAAATTCTTGTAGGGAGAGCGAGGAGTAGAAACAGTGGCCCAATGTAGTGCTCACCCCAGCGCTGCCAGTTATCGGCTGGAGGGTGTGGCCTGGAGAGAGAGAGAGAGAGAGAGAGAGAGAGTGGGGGAGGGGGAGGGGGGGGGGGGAGAAGGGAGGGTCGCAGCGTCTCTCTGTGCGCAGAATGCTTCATGTAGCTACCTTGTGTGGTGTACACACCATTATGGCAGCGTTTACATCCCTGCGCGAATGTGGACAGCAATATTGACTATACGGATAAAAGCCTGCTCCGATTCAGATATTCGCGACTGTATCTATGCGTGCGTCCACGAAAATAATTACTTTCTGGTTACGAGGAACAATGTCGATATTACACACTTGTCTTTTTTGTATTACAAGCGTAGATAATATTCTCATTGCCCATTCCGGTCGGAATGCCGCTATATTGGCTTAAATGCGCAACATCCTGGCGATGACGATCTTTTCAAGTTTTCAGCATATGTAGAGATCTGTTTCCTTCGTACCATCAGCTGCTTACATTTCAGTCATTCCTGTTTCGTTTACATTAATGAAGGTCACTTGTGGAATTGCCGAAAAGAGGCAAAAAGCGACATTAAGACCGTTCTAGGATACGAAGTCTATAGAAACAGGTACAAATGTGGCATCGGTTTCCACCCTGTTCTGTTCATTATCTGTCCCATAATTAACATACATTGAATCTGGCAAACCACTATCATTTGCTTGTGATACATTAAAACTGCACACACACACACACACACACACACACACACACACACACACACACACACCCCAAACGAAGTAGAATACTACTTAGCTTTTCTCTATCGTCGTCAGCCGGCGAGATGTTCCAGCGGGTCCGTTCGCCAAGCTCAGCCCCCGCAGGTGTAGTTTCTGCGTCCACACACCAGCCACTGGTGCCAACTGCCGCAGACTCCCGGCTGCTGTTGCTCGTTGCCTCGCGATGTTCAGCTGTCGCCGACTGTCTGACTCTTCTTTGTATGTGACAAGCAGCATAAGTATTCAGTATAAAATGGAGCACACGGGAAACATGTGCCATGCAACGAACTTCTGTCGTCACGCTAGTTGCGTTGTCCGACATAAGTGCGAACACTCACCTATGTCCGAGGCCAGGCAGGAAAACAGTATGTCAATGGAAAGGTACCAAATAAAGTCGTCAACTTTGACATACGTTCTCGAGAACTTTAACGTAGCAGGTTATTACAGGTATAGGAAATAACATTCGATGCAGTAAGGCACACAGCCGTATAGCACGATGGCTTCAGAATGGCTACGTTTTTTTCTTCACTCTGACCCACAGCGTAGCTGACGCTATCAGCCGTGAGAACGGTCTGAAGTAACATTCAGTCGGTACGCAAATTCATACCCCCCTACGAATCTGAATAAACCATAGTAATTACCGTCCGATTTTGTTCAAACTTGGTACGTAATCTTCTGTTATTAAGGAAGGGATCCTGTCCAAATTTCAGATTTTTATCTATTGTAGTTACGAACATTGAGAAAATTACTTAAATGTCCTAAAACCGACACTTATGTTTCAAAACTCAGTTAGGAACAATAACCAAATGACTTTTATTATCATTTGAAGTCATAACAAAGTTCTCAGAATATAAAACCACTTAATTGGAATTTTCTTTTCAAAACTTTAATTACTCTACGTTATATAGTATAAAAATCATTGAAAATTATTATTTGCTTATTATTTTGTTGTGTGAATACATGGGAATGAATGAGTGTGTGTATGTGGAATATACGTTAAAACTTAATGTCATTTTATGTAAAACCTTATCAAACTGAACCGTGGGAGAATTGTGTTGCAACCACGATGCTGATGACGTATGTCGATTAGTGCTTGCTTTTGTAAGAGAGCAGGCAGAATAAAAATCTGAAGCGGAAAAAGTTTCTATATTAATCTAAAGAATATTTTGCATTTCGCTCTATTTTATTAAACAATATATTAGAAATTGAAATTGTAATGACGACTATCTGATTAGTGGTTGGCTAAGGCAAGTTTTGCCGTGAGAATGATCTGGAAGGATCATTCTGATTGGTCATTCAGATCAATAGCCAATCAGAATGAAGTGGTTCCCGCAGACAGATAAATAGGCAGAGAGAAGCATCGAGAGAGAGTCGCTCGCTAACCTGCTTCCGAGTAACACCGTGCTAGATAGATGTCTCCGCGAAAATAGTATGTGAAATGAAGAGCTAGTGAGATCATTTCAAATAGAATGTATGGTGACTAATGCGGTTTAAGTTACGGACTTTTTGAGGAAAGTGTGATGTTTCGGAATTAATTAGTTGAAGTTTTGTAAGCGTGTGATCTTTCGGTCGTAAAGACAATTCCGCGTGGCATATTCCGTGTCCTTTATGGAATACTTTGGCGAGCACTTCTACCATAGAAGACCACTGAAACGAGCGAATGTTCAACTCGCTAATGGTGGTGGGTTAGTGACTGTTAGATCGCAAAATTAATCGGGTCGGACTTGCGGGAATTCGGGCTGATTTTACGTGTGAAATATGTTGGATAAACAGTGAACTTGGAATGATAGAGCATTTGCATTATTAAATACGGACTTGATAGCCATTTCATGTGCTTCCTTATGAATAAAAAAAGACGTTAATAGAATTGTCAAATGCTTACTGCTATTAAACTGCATTCTCCTACCGCCTGAAATTTGTGAAAATGAGCTTACAGGAAATGATTTGCAACTTGAGCTACGCGGCCTCTGTGTGGTCGGTATTAGGTAGTGGTTTCATCAACGCTGCTTTACACTGCCTAGCGTGTATCTACTACTGCAGAGTGAAGGGACGTCGGTAGGTGAACTGTCCGATAAAAGTGACTTTATTTATTTTTATTTCATCGTATGGCAAGGGCCCCCCGTCGGGCAGACCGTTCGCCGGGTGCCGGTCTTTCAATCTGACGCCACTTCGGCGACCTGCAGTTGATGAGGATAATTGGATGATAATGAGGACAGCACAACACCCAGTCCCTGGGCGGAGAAAATTCCCCGACCCAGCCGGGAATCGTACCCGGGCCCAGAGGATTGACAATCCGTCACGCTGACCATTTAGCTACCGGGGGCGGACAATAAAAGTGACTGAGAGAGAGCAAAGGAGACCAAAAGACGACAAGACCGAACCCGCCCCGCCGCAGAGCGTGGGTCTATTTAAACGCGCATCTACGAAGTATTAAATTGGTCTCGAATAGTAGCTCTCTTCCCACAGGAGACGATTCCTGCAACTCTCAAGATGTGTAACGTTACGTGCAGGGCCCATATTTCTCTCGATCCCGGTATGAAATCAGTGACGCTGTCAACGTTTCTCTTAAAAATGCTAACAAGTACATAGCGCAATGGTTATTACATTGACAAGTGTAGCACGTTAACATGATTTAACATTATTTAAACAAACTATATGGCTAACATGTAACAGAATGTACGATGTTATGGCGATTGTAACACGTCTACATTTCACATACCAGTGCTGAAGAACTTATGTTTCAGAAAGTTTTACACAATCCATTTTAGCAATTCGACTGGTAGTTGTAACATAAGGAACGTATCAATAATGAATATGTATCGCTAATCATTATATTTATATAGCATTATGTACAGGTTGATTATAATTTAAGTCAAACTTTCAAACTGCTGTAGAAATAACACCACTGGTCAGAATGACGTGAAATTGCAACGGAATGTTATTGGAGAAAGGGGACAACGTACGGCAGAAGAAAAATAAACAGTTACAAAATGTAGCAATAGAAGGCGCTGTAAGCATCGTAATTTAACTGTAGTAGACTACAAATGACAAATGAATCATACAACAATGCCTAAGGTGTAGCCGGCCGGAGTGGCCGAGCGGTTCTAGGCGCTTCAGTCTGGAACCACGCCACCACTACGGTCGCAGGTTCGAATCCTGCCTCGGGCATGGATGTGTGTGATGTCCTTAGGTTTGGTGGGTTTAAGTAGTTCTAAGTTCTACGGGACCGATGACCTCAGATGTTAAGTCCCATGGGGCTCAGAGCCATTTGAACCTAGTGTGATGTGGACCGCCTAAAAACCACATCCAAGCCGGCCTCCGTACCAGTCCTCGTCGTTAATCGGCGAAGCGGATTCAGACTGGGCTCGGCTAATCGAAAGGATATGAAGATGAATCTCTTAGCATCCTGAACACACTGGCGCAACCTCTCCAGAAGATGAATTCGAGATTGCGTTTTTATTGTCGAAAGGAATCGGATTCCGACTGCTATTTTGATTTTCTGCTAGGTTCCTGGCGTGAAGTGATGGACCCATCAGTAAATATTATGCGTCTACAATCAGTTTGAATTCTTTTTTAAGACGTTCCAACCGTTGTGATTCTACAGCTTCTCCCGACGTACTTCATGACGCGATGGAGCAGACAATCAGAGCGAGAGGGGGAGGAGATAAAAGCGCGGTGCCGGTTCTTCAGCACAGCCGATGATGGCAACGTGTTCGTTTGCCGAAGTATTGTGCCAGTTGGACACTGACAGCCGGTGGTTCACCCGTGAAATATTTCGCTCGAAACACTGCTCATAATTTCGTTTCCGCATTAATTTTTTGCGCAGTGTTCAACAAATCAGGCACTCATCTTGGACAAAACTTTGTCCTCTTTCGTTTCTCACGAAAACTACGGTACCCTTTCTGGTGCTACACGTCAAGTGTTTAACACATTTTCAACCGCTGATCTACAAACACCCTTTTCTACTTTGCGTCAGCTTTTTTTTTTTCGTTAGTACATCTTCATCTACATCCATACTCCACAAGCCACTTGACGGTGTCTGGGGGAGGGTACCTTGAGTACCTCTATCGGTTCTCCCTTCTATTCCAGTCTCGTATTGTCCTTGGAAACAAAGATTGTCAGTATGCCTCTGCGTGGGCTCTAACGTCTCTGATTTTATCCTCATGGTCTCTTCGCGAGATGTACGTAGGAGGGAGCAATATACTGCTTGACTCCTCGGTGAAGGTATGCTCTCGAAACTTCAACAAAAGCCCGTACCGAGCTACTGAGCGCCTCTCTTGCAGATTCTTCCACTGGAGTTTATCTATCATATCCGTAACGCTTTCGCGATTACTAAATGATCCTGTAACGAAGCGCGCTGCTCTCTGTTGGCTCTTCTTTCTCTCTTATACCAACTCTATCTGGTACCGATCCCACACTGATGAGCAGTTGCCATTTTAGGATGTCTGTCACATGGAAATATCGTCAAGGAAAATATAGCACTTTCAGATTAGACCATTTATTTTTTAAACCCTGAAAATGAGGAAAGAGACCGATAAATTACACTACTTGCCATTAAAATTGCTACACCACGAAGATGACGTGCTACAGACGCGATATTTAACCGACAGGAAGAAGATGCTGTGATACGCAAATGATTAGCTTCTCAGAGTATTCACACAAGGTTGGTGCCGGTGGCGATACCTACAACGTGCTGACGTGAGGAAAGTTTCCAACCGATTTCTCATACACAAACAGCAGTTGACCGACGTTGCCTGGTGAAACGTTGTTGTGATGCCTCGTGTAAGGAGGAGAAATGCGTACCATCACGTTTCCTACTTTGATAAAGGTCGAATTGTAGCTTATTGCGATTGCGGTTTATCCTATCGCTACATTGCTGCTAGCGTTGGTCGAGATCCAATGACTGTTAGCAGATTATGGAATCGGTGGGTTCAGGAGGGTTATATGGAACGCCGTGCTGGGTCCCAACGGCCTCGTATCACTAGCAGTCGACAGGTATCTTATCCACATGGCTAGGCATCTTATCCGCATGGCTGTAACGGATCGTGCAGCCACGTTTCTATTCCTGAGTCAACAGATAGGGACGTTTCCAAGACAACAACCATCTGCATGAACAGTTCGACGACGTTTGCAGCAGCTTGGACTATCAGCTCGGAGACCATGGCTGCGGTTACCCTAGACGCTGCATCACAGACAGGAGCGCCTGCGATGGAGTACTCAACGACGAACCAGGGTCCACGAATGGCAAAACGTCATTTTTTCGGATGAATCCAGGTTCTGTTTACAGCATCATGATGGTCGCATCCGTGTTTGGTGACATCGCGGTGAGCGCACATTGGAACGGTGTATTCGTCATCGCCAAACTGGCGTATCACCGGCATGATGGTATGGGGTGCTATTGGTTACACGTCTCGGTCACCTCTTTTTCGCATTGACCACACTTTGAACAGTGGACGTTACATTTCAGATGTCCTACGACCTGTGGCTCTACCCTTCATTAGATCCCTGCGAAACCCTACATGTCAGCAGGATAATGGATGACCGCATGTTGCAGGTCCTGTACGGGCCTTTCTGGATACAGAAAATGCTCGACTGCTGCCCAGGCCAGCACATTCTCCAGATTTCTCACCAACTGAAAACGTCTGGTCAATGGTGGCCGAGCAACTGGCTCGTGACAATATGCTAGTCACTACTCTTGATGAACTGTGGTATCGTGTTGAAGCTGCATGGGCAGCTGTACCTGTACACGCCATCCAAGCTCTGTTTGACTCAATGCCCAGTCGTATCAAGGTCGTTATTACGGCCAGAGGTGGTTGTTCTGGGTACTGATTTCTCAGGATCTATGCACCCAAATTGCGTGAAAATGTAATCACATGTCAGTTCTAGTATAATATATTTGTCCAATGAATACCCGTTTATCATCTGCATTTCTTCTTGGTGTAGCAATTTTAATGGCCCGTAGTGTAAATCAGTTGGCACTGATCATAAACCATCGAAAACTAAGGATTTTATGATGCTACCATAAAGCAGTTAACCACTGTGAACAAAGAGAACCCAACACGCTTACTGTTCAACAAATACAGTCCCCGCAAATTAAGTTGAAACTCGGGGCGGCGGCTGATGTGGCGAGCGGACAGCCATTTCCCATGTACGGTTGTTCCCATCAGCCACTGCGCCGCGAGCGTCAACTTCCTTCGCGCAGAAAGTATATAAATGAAACTGTTGCATATATCAAGCTCACTTGCGCTCTTGTGTAACATGTAGTGGAACAACAGAAACAAAATTTCATGTCTTGTGGTACTATACGAGGCCCGGCGAGAGGAGCTTAGAACAATATAAGAACGCGCCCAGTGATAGTTACATTTTAAATCTACCTGAAGGTGCTCACTTTTTCGTACATACAGAATATTTGCTCTGTTTGCGGCAGATTCTCTCTCCTTCCCTCCCTCTCTCTCTCTCTCTCTCTCTCTCTCTCTCTCTCTCTCTCTCTCTCTCTCTTTCTTCTTCTTCTTCCTTCTCTTTTAACAATTCTTCAACGCACCGGGTCACGACACGCGAGGTTGGTTGATCCCCATTCCCAGTTAACGTAAGCTGTAATCCCCAAAAAACAGACACACAACAGATTACGGGACAACGCAACACATTCCACAGAACTGGCTACTGAAGTCTATGACGACCGTAGGTGTGGCTGCTCAAGGTACCACACGATTAAGCCGAGCTGTAAAACTGTTACTAACAAGATTTTATGTAACCGAGCAGTTTAGTATTAACGCTGGGATGAGAGAGTTAGGAGTTAGTAGACTGTAGTCAGATTATTATTAGATTCTACATTCCGTCCTTTGCATTATCTGACAAAAAATAATTAAAAATATAACGACTTTTCACATTTATAAACACTAGCGTGAGGCTGTGGTAAGAAATCAGAAGGCAGGGAATAATGACAAGAATATCGGAACTTGGCGATTGATACTACAGATTATTTTACTGTTCGTTGTTACCATTAGGCGCTCGCCCGGTTAGCCATGCGGTCTAACGCACTGCCTTCCGGGCGGGAAGGCGTGCCGGTCCCCGGCACGAATCCGCCCGGCGGATTAGTGTCGAGGTCCGGTATGCCGGCCAGCCTGTGGATGGTTTTTAAAGCGGTTTTCCATCTGCCTCGGCGAATGCGGGCTGGTTCCTCATATTCTGCCACAGCTACACTATGTAGGCGATTGCTGCGCAAACACTGTCTCCACGTACGCGTACACCATAATTACTCTACCACGCAAACATTTGGGGTTACATTCGTCTGGTGTGAGACGTTCCAAGCGGGTCCACTTGGTGCCGAACCCCACAATAACCCTGTGTTTGGTGTGGGGCGGCGGTGGGGTGAAGTGTACTGCTGTAGCCTGTTGTGGGGTTGTGAACCATTAGGGGTTAGGGCGGAGACGAAGTCTCTCTGTCGTTTCTAGGTCCCCAGTCACGTAATGTTTCCAGACAGTTACGAAGTCGTTACAAATTCACTGCTTTATCGGGATGACACCAGGCTCCTTTCGTGTGATAAGGACACTACGCGGACACACTTCTGTAGTGTTGTGAGACTTAGGGTCGCAATTAGTGGCAAATTAACTACAATTCATGAGAGAGAGGTACCGAACCACCGTTTACTAGATACTATTATCACACTCAACACCAACACTTAACGCTTGTTTCAGATATCCTCTTTCTCTAACTCTTTGTCGTTATTAATATGTTTTGCTTGTAAATTGTTTGCCTGATAGACTTAGTTGCAGAAACTACTCAGAACTATAGTAGATTTGTTTGCGTTACACCTTGGAAGCAGAGCCTGTAAATCATTTATGCACCTGTCGCTCACAAAGAGGAACATCTAGTTTTCTATTCTCAAGTGAAGCTAATAACTGGCGCACAGGTCTCTTAATTCCAAGAAGATTGATGGCGGCGCTCGTGAACAGAAGACTTTTCCATTTCTAAACCAGACACAGCGTACATTTATGATGTACTAAATTGATGTAACTGCTTGTGTGTCTTCGAGCATGCAGTCGTGGTTTGAACGGCTTGCCAAGTTATTACCCGCTGTATATTGAAACATCATAGTGGACATTTTAAATAAACAGAGTTTGTGAAGCCATAAGCATTTAGTCCACTCTAGTTGGAACGCACCATGATTCGCGACTATTTTAATGTTTCCGTCAAGTGGTGCATTTATATTATTTTAAGAAATACAGCAGCCAGACAGTTTTTAATGTATTTTTCTTTATGCTAATACCCGTTTCGGCTTTCACGCGTCTTCAGTTGGCGTAATACATAATTCAAACTTCAATTAGTACATCGTTAAAACATTGACTGCAGTTTGGATGCTGCATCTGGCCTGTGCAAAATAACAGTTTTGTTTAGCTGCTGTACTTCGCGCCATATATATTTACGATGTATTACTCGTTAGATGTAAGTACTATCTACTGTGGTTGTTGTTCCGATTATCGCATTTACAATCGTTCATTTCTATGTTGCACAAAAACAGTGCAGTATCCAGCGTGTTGCCGACTGACATTTTTGTTTACATCGGAAAATTATATGTATAGGCGAAGTTACATTTTACATATTGATTCCGAAAGTACTATTTTTAATTTAAGCTTTTATATGGCAAAAAATTAAAATTGCATAGCATGAATGAATGTACTGAATTTATACTTCACGCCTCGAAGAAGACACGTCAGTCACAATCCGATGATGTCCAGAATGATAATTCAAATTATGCTGAGTGAATGTTTGACGGCTGTTTATGTTATCTGGAGAGTCAAACGGATATTCTGCTGACCTCCAACCAAACGGACCGGCGCAAGATAAAGATTATACATTTATTACATTTAATTACAGTGAGGACAGTCTATGTTTAAGAATATCGTGGCGCTGTTGCACACAGCAACAAATTTTTACGATTACTGAACCATTCGGAGTATATTCGATATATTTCTTTCAAGACAAGGTTAATTATTATACTGCTAAACAGATTACTTTCTTCTCTTTGCCAAGTAAATTCCCTGGATAAGTAGATGCACTGGATTCTCAAAAGGATTTTTTTCATGTAATGAACTTATACATTCCCACATGATCATCTTTTGGAGTTCAAAATATGAGAAAAGGCTGTGTAGGTAGGTGGAAATATTTTTACTGCCTACGAGGAGATCGGTGTTTGAAACAGTAAGACTAGTAAGTGATCTCGTGGTTTCGAAAAGAGTTACTTTGACATAGAAAGGGAAAAAAAAGCGATGCTTTCAGATTAAGAATACTTTTTACTCCCGCTGACAACGATGCATGTTGCCTGAACTAACACATTTTATTATGTAACGGTGACGTCGTCGTCTTAAACACTTAATACACTCGGGATTGACTCTTAATTGAGGCAAAACCGGTTTGGAGAGGAAAACCTCAACATGACTGCAGCATCTGATTTCAATAAACATGCAAGTCTTGCGGAAGAACGCTGTCCCTAGAGGTGTGGCAGCTCTTTCATGAGCAAGATTACTTTAGTAAATTGCTGAAAACTAGAGTTTGAACACCATACAGGCGGCGTGCAACCAACGTCTTTTGCTGAACTACGTGTTTAGATATGCAAATGATAAGCGTTTCGGAGCAACCACACGAATTAGATGGGAATAACGGAATCGTCATTCTGTTGTTGTTGTTGTTGTGGTCTTCAGTCCTGAGACTGGTCTGATGCAGCTCTCCATGCTACTCTATCCTGTGCAAGCTTCTTCATCTCCCAGTACCTACTGCAACCTACATCCTTATGAATCTGCTTGGTGTATTCATCTCTTGGCCTCCAGTACTAAATTGGTGATCCCTTGATGGCTCAGAACATGTCCTACCAACCGATCCCTTCTTCTAGTCAAGTTGTGCCACAAACTTCTCTTCTCCCCAATCCTATTCAATACTTCCTCATTAGTTATGTCATCTACCCATCTAATCTTCAGCATTCTTCTGTAGCACCACATTTCGATAGCTTCTATTCTCTTCTTGTCTAAACTATTTATCGTCCACGTTTCACTTCCATACATGGCTGCACTCCACACAAATACTTTCAGAAACGACTTCCTGACACTTAAATCTATACTCGATGTTAACAAATTTCTCTTCTTCAGAAATGCTTTCCTTACCATTGCCACTCTACATTTTATATCCTCTCTACTTCGACCATCATCAGTTATTTTGCTCCCAAATAGCATAACTCCTTTTCTGCTTTAAGTGTTTCATTTCCTAATCTAATTTCCTCAGCATCGCCCGATTTAATTCGACTGCATTCCATTATCCTCGTTTTGCTTTTGTTGATGTTCATCTTATATCCTCCTTTCAAGACACTATCCATTCCCTTCAACTGCTCTTCCAAGTTCTTTGCTGTGTCTGACAGAATTACAATGTCATCGGCGAGCCTCAATGTTTTTATTTCTTCTCCATGGATTTTAATACCTACTCCGAATTTTTGTTTTGTTTCCTTCACTGCTTGCTCAATATAGAGATTGAATAACATTGGGGAGAGGCTACAACCCTGTCTCACTTCCTTCCCAACCACTGCTTCCCTTTCGTGGCCGTCGACTCTTATAACTGCCATCTGGTTCCTGTACAAATTGTAAATAGCTTTTCGCTCCCTGTATTTTACCCTTGCCACCTTCAGAATTTGAAAGAGAGTTTTCCAGTCAACATTGTCAAAAGCTTTCTCTAAGTCTACAAATGCTAGAAACGTAGGTTTGCCTTTCATTAATCTAGCTTCTAAGATAAGTCGTAGGGTCAGTATTGCCTCACGTGTTCCGATATTTCTACGGAATCCAAACTGATCTTCCCCGAGGTCGGCTTCTACTAGTTTTTCCATTCGTCTGTAAAGAATTCGCGTTAGTATTTTGCAGCCGTGACTTATTAATCTGATAGTTCGGTAATTTTCACATCTGTCAACACCTGCTTTCTTTGGAATTAGAATTATTATATTCTTCTTGAAATCTGAGGGTATTTCGCCTGTCTCATACATCTTGCTCACCAGATGGTAGAGTCATTCTGTATGTGCGGAAAAATTGCGTAGCATTGTGAGAAGACGGTGGTTAGGCCTCTTGTAAGACGAGACACGTTTCCCTGCACGTGCCTGAATTCGACAGCGGCAGGGTCGTGGCCTTTCCAGTCTGTAGTTTTTCGTTCCGCAGTATTGCTGCTCGTGCTTTTCGAGGTCCCGCGACTGTCTGGCAAATATGGAATCGATGGGTTCGGGAGAGCCACCGTCAACGCCATGCAGCGTCGGCAGGGCCACAAAACTAAAATACGTACACATTTCTGTTTTCCTAAAAAATGAACGCGCGAGCGCATTAACTGTTCAGAACACATGTACTCTCTGGGAAGAGTGTTCAAATAAATTGTTGTTACATTAACCAAAGCGCTAATATACTGATGGATTGCGTGGGAGAGATGAAAAGTAATTCCTGGGTTTGCTGATAGCTAAACTTACAATGAACAATGAAGAAGAGGATTGGTTGCTCTAGACTTACGCGAATCTCAGAGAAACGGTCAGCAATATAAAACTTCCTGGCAGATGAAAACTGTGTGCCGGTACTTTTGGCTTTGGCGAACAAGTGCTCTGCCAGTTGAGCTACCCAATCAAGACCCACCACCCGTCCTCACAGCCTTACTTCCGCCAGTACCTCATCTCCTGCTTTCCAAAGTTCACAGAAGCCGTCGTGGGAAACTTTGCTCCTGGAAGAAAGGATAATGCGGTGTTACGGGTAGCTCATTTGGTAGAGAATTTTCTTGCGAGAGGTAAAGGACCCGATTTCGAGTCTCGGTCCGACACGCAGTTTTAGTCTGCCAGGAAGTTTCATACCAGCACACTCTCCGCTGTAGAGTGAAAATCTCATTCTAGACAGCAGTGTGTTTTTGACACTGCGTCAATTAACAGTTTATCTTTCTTGGCACTGAAACACACTTCTGGCCTTCTAGCGCACTTTGTAGTCATATGTACGCAACCTTTACCTGACTTCCAAGCTTTGCTTCACCAGAACGCGGGTTACAACTTATTAGACGCGTCCAGAATCATCTGGTGTGTCGCGCTTGATGTAAAGCGCTGGCACACATAGCGTTCTTTCGAAAAAAAACCATCACTATTTGTCACCGTGGGGACGGCTACGCTCTACGACGGGTGCATTACGTACTAAGCGGCTCCCAGGAAAAACTCTGCTTTAGCGCCCGAGAGGACAGACGTATCGTTCACTCGGTCGTGGATGATCGTGCCTTGACTCAAGAAGTGGGCTTGTTTTGCAGCAAGACAAGCATCCATATCAACTGTAAGACTACGTCTGCAACGTCACGGACTATAAGCACGGCGAACATTTTTCCGGGTTCCCTTGACACAGCAGAAAACACACTCAGAGGGTGCCATTAGGTACAGAACACGATTGTCTCTACTTGACATAGCTAACAATTTGGACAGCAGCCGCTACATCTCGGACGTGTTAAAGCTGATGGCTGTGGCCTTACTTCGAGGGGTTCATGACGTTACCTTCCAAGGGGTTCATCTCGTTATCCTCAAAATAGATGACGCAAGACCGCATGTTGCCCTTGCTCTCCTGACCAACTCGATACAGATGGTGTTTCACTCTTACCCTGGCCAGTTTCTCCACATCTGTCACTTATTATAGTTGTCCTGTCTCTCTCTTTCATTGACAAGATACAACATGAAAATGTGAAACTTCCTTGAGACTACGAACGGGTACCCAAAAGAAACCGAACTTTTTTTTCAGCTTATTTATTCACACTGTAAGCACAAAGCATCAGTTCCCTTCAAAGCACTCTCCATTTGCACTAATAAACGTGTCTAATCTTTTATTTCATTTTTCAAAGCATTGTTTAAATTCAACTTTTGTGGTGCTTGACAGCGTCTCCGTCATTTTTTTCCTCACCTCAGCAATTTCAGCTAAACGATTTCTATTCAAATCTGTTCTTTCTAGGGAAAAAAAGTCGCAAGGGGCAAGGCCAGGTGATTCTGCTGTGTGAGGAACGGGTATCATACCATATTTGATCAAGAATTGTCGTACAGACCGGGCTGCGTGAGCAGAGGCATTGTCACGATGGAAAAGCCAGTCACCCGACTGCTACAAATCAGGCCGCTTCCGTCGCACACTGTAGTGAAATCTTTTCAAAACTTTCAAGTAGAAAGCCAGTTTAACTGTCTGACGCCGGCCGCGGTGGTCGAGCGGTTCTAGGCGCTTCAGTCCGGAACCGCGCGACTGCTACGGTCGCAGGTTCGAATCCTGCCTCGGGTATGGATGTGTGTGATGTCCTTAGGTTTAAGTAGTTCTAAGTTCTAGGGAACTGATGACCTCAGATGGTAAGTCCCATAGTGCTCAGAGCCATTTGAACCACGAACTGTCTGACCCTGCAGAACAAACTCTGAATGGACGACTCCTCTCACATCGAAAAAACAAATCAACTTCGTTTTAATGTTTGATTTCACCCTACGAGCTTTGTTGCGGCGAGGCGAACTTGAAATCTTCCACTGACTTGATTGTTGCTTTCGTTCAGGATCGTAAGCATAATACTAAAATTCATCATCTGTGATAATTTTTGAAAAAAAAAGTGTGAATCGTTTCGCGTCTGAGTACAGAAAGCTTCCACAGGATCTTGTTTTTGTTCAGCTGTCAGCAGGCCATTTCCAAATCTTCCGTCACAATTCGCTGCACTGAACTCCAAGTCACACCCGTCAGCTCCACGATTTCTTCAGTGGTCCGTCATCATCATTGTTGATGATTGCACCAATGCTTTCAACATTTTCTTGTGTTTGGGCCATGGGAGGACGAGCAGAATGTGGTCTGTTATCAACTGACAATGCACCATTTTTGAAACTGAAAAACACTCAGACACTTAAGATTTTCCCGTAGCATCGACACTGTACGCCATTTTTAACGTTTTAAGAGCTTCTTTTTCACTTTTTACGAGCAAAAAGCAGAATTTCAGGGCCGCACGCTGTTCACGAAAATCAGCCATTGCTAAAACGACAATCACACAAAATATGTGATGGTATCTGTTCTTTCGGACGGGTTCGAGTACCGGTCGGGGCACACATTTTCAACTGTCCCCGTTGATATTTATCAACGCCTGTAAGCAGCTAAAGGTCTGGATTTCATTGTATTTTCAGTCACACAAAGTAGTTGCAAGTTTAAATTCTGCCGAAACTAGTCCTGACGTCCGCGTGGGATTAGCCGAGTGGTCTTAGGCGCTGCAGTCATGGACTGTGCTGCTGGTCCCGGCGGAGGTTCGAGTCCTCCCTCGGGCATGGGTGTGTGTGTTTGTCCTTAGGATAATTTAGGTTAAGTAGTTTGTAAGCTTAGGGACTGATGACCTTAGCAGTTGAGTCCCATAAGATTTCACACACATTTGAACATTTTTTAGTCCTGACGTTCTCGGCTTACGGACTCTGGAATGTTCGCTCTATGCGTTCCTAGCGGCAAAACGCAGCGCTACAAAAGCTCTGCTCTCTCCCTCCTCCTCCTCCTCCTCCTCCTCCTCCTCGTTCTTCTTCTTCTTCTTCTTCTTCTTCTTCTTCTTCGCGTTTAAAGTCCCCGAAGCGACGTAGAAGACGCTGAGACAAGTAATATAACAAAAGACTCATGGGGTCGCAAATATCGGGAAAAATGTAGAACATGTGACGTCAGCAGATGACGTACCTCCCCGCACTTGCAGCGGTTGGGCCTGGACGTGAAAGCATGATTGAGCGATGCAGTACACTTTTTGTAAATGTAAAGGCAGAAGATACAAAAGTATTAGTCTCGCTGTAACCAAGTAAAAGCTGTTCTTATTTTGTGTTTTTTTTCTTTTCGTCGCTGTTTTGTTTACACATATTATTTAGTAAAGAAAAAGTAGGTCAGTTACTGATAACGAAGCAGTGCTTATACTCATTTACTTGTGATGCAATACGGCTGGTTTTTGTAGTACTATACTTTGCAATAAACCAGCGGAGATAAAATAATAAATCTTACCTCACTGTAAACACACAATTCTCTAGCTGAATGAAAAAATGTCAGATGCAAGAGTCGAACCGTGAGCTGATGTCGCGCAGTTGGATCCAGAGCCAAGCTGACGTGAATATTGGACTAGTGGTGGGATGGTACGGCGAGGTACGTCATCAGGTGACGTCACTTGTCGGACATTTCACATTCCCTTTTGGGGTGTTTCCCCGTCCCCTGCGACCCCATGTGTCTCATATTAAATCACTTGTCTCAGAGTCATCTACATCGCTTCATAAGATTTAATACTGCCCAACAATAATCGTGAACACAAGAGAAAGACAAATTACGTTCAAATTCGCCAGGAACATATTCTAGAGGCTACAATTTTTAAATTCACAACACTTTATTACAAGTTTTACATCAAATAAATAGCTGTCACCAAAAAACATTATTAATTACAGAGGTTGTTACAAACGGGCTCAACACTCCCCCAGGCCCCACGTTATGCCAACAGCAGCCCCCTGCAGTATCATGAACACACAGATTACAGGTTGGTACAGGAAACTTCTAAAACGAGCGTATATGTCACAACAAAAATGATTTCACGAACCCACAACCCACCCCCGAGCTCGGGGTTATACAACAAAGTGACAGTAACTATCATTAATAAAATATATTCACCAATAAGAAATCTTTTTAAAACTAATGGCGCCGCAAAATTACAACCGTGCAATAGCAAACAATTAGTGAATAGTCGCTGTGACAAACTAATGGCCCAATGATTGCAAACTGAAGGTTATTAAACAAAAGTTTTAAAAGAAATTTGCACGTATATGAAAATAAAACACCTTTAAAAAATTGCAACCAGCACATTGGCATACCAAATTAACGTAAGGCTAGTAAAGCTCAGTGCTATTAGAAGCAGTGCAGAACACCTAAACAATTGAAGTGTGGGCACTGAACAAACTTTTACGGACTTGCAGACGCTCACCCGTATCATGCCGGAGCAAAGCTGAATCCTGTTCAACCACACATAATGTCTTTCCAGCACTTCCATCAACGCACAACGCCTTTTCAATATGACACCAATTAAAGGCGCTTGGCATTGGTCGTATTCCACTTTTAGCGAGCCACCAAATGCCACCGCCAAGTGCGGTCACAGCAGCCAACTCGACCAGCTGCAACGAGTAACTTCGGCCACGGCGAGCGCCGCAACGCCAAGCAAGTCCGTACACGAGAGCTTAATAACGCGTCACGACACTGCTCGGCTTCCAGTGCTGTGTACCACAAATTTTTAAAGTGTACTTCGGAATCAAACCACCTCTTGCCTGCCATAAACTCACGTTCGATGAAGCACTGCAACCAGCTCGATGGTAAACCAGCAATTCACTTGCCCGTGTACAACTGCCTCCTGCGGCGTTTTTTATTTTATTTGTGTGTGTGTGTGTGTGTGTGTGTGTGTGTGTTTGTTTGTTTGTTTGTGGTGAAATTGAAATGATACAAACTTAGTGGCTGGACTTCCATGCGGCAGGTTGAAGGGTAATTTACATCTTACGAGGACTGCGGGCTAATGGTCCTTAAGCCCTTGTACGTTACTAGGGTTGACGTTATTGAGGGACTTCAGTGACGGCACGAGGCACCCTAATACGGTGCCAGCACAGAGGCGTGAAAGAGCCCATTTATTCCAAGTGTCCCGAGTGCAGACGCAGGAGTTCGACTTTATCCAGCAACTTCTGTGTGGTGCGTATGATCATCTACATTGGTTCAGTTCAGCTAGTAGAACCAGGACTTGTGCCCACCTCGGTGCCCGCAGGATGAGACGCAAGCACCGGTTCTGAAGTCGCTGAATGGGTCGGAGATTGGAAGGACTTGCTGTTCCCCACGAAGAACAGCCATACGAGATCGCTGGGAGGACTGTTACTCGGCGAAGTTTCGTGTGGATTAGAAAACCAGTGGTGGTAAACAGGGGTTACTGGTCTATGGCGAGGCGAAGGATCTGCACCCGTTTCTCCTGGACGTATTGTTTAGAGAGGAGATCCAGGATGACTCCCCAAGTTTTTAACATAGTCAGCCCATTCCAGTTCTCTATGATGGAGGATGAGGCTGCCGCGCAGATCACGGCGCCGGCGTGTAAACATTACAGCTCGGGTCTTGGGAGCATTAATGGTGATGGCATTATCTGCATCCCACAGTTCGGTGGCATTGATCTGTTGCTGGAGACGCCCGATAACCGCAGTTACTTGACGACTGCTCGTCAGTAGACGGTATCATCAACGAATTGGGCCAGTACCACCCGCGGCAAAGTTGTGGAATCGTTCACATAGATGACGAACAGCAATGGTGACAGTACCGATCCCTGGGGGATGCAGTCCATGACGTGTTTCAAGCTGGATCTATGCCTCTCGACCTTAACAGGAGTCGTCGATGCTGGAGAAGCTGTCAGTCAGACGGAGGCAGTAGGGCAGAATGGGGACGGAGGCTGTAGGTTGGAATTGTTCCCAAGTCATAAATTTTGACCAGTAATTTGTCCTTCCGTACAAGATCATAAGCTTTCTTCATGTCAAGAAAAACAGGGGCCGGCCGCTGTGGCCGAGCTGTTCTTGGCGCTTCAGTCCCGAACCGCCCTGCTGCTGCGGTCGCAGGTTCGCATCCTGCCTCGGGCTTGAATGTGTGTGGTGTCCTTAGGTTAGCTAGGTTTAAGTAGTTCTAAGTCTAGGGGACTGATGACCTCAGATTTTAAGTCCCATAATGTTTAGAGCCATTTGGAAAACAGGGGCCGTATAGTTAGACACGTTAAGGTTGTAAGCGATGTATTATGTCACTTGTAGAAACTAGAGCTCGGCGGACAGTTTCGGCTGGAAGGCAAGCTGATCGGGTCTGATAATGTCACTGCCCAGAATTGCTTGTTTCAGTATGACAAGGATGATAACGTGGACAGCAAACTGATTGGTCTGTAGTTGGTCGGTTGCGTCAGATCTCTTCCAGGCTTTGGTAGCGGTACTGCGCTAGGACATCCTCCACTGAGGTGCGAAATATCCCAGCAACAGACACTGGGTGAGGACCTGGCTGAGAAGTACCGCCTTCAGCGGCCCGCGCTTTTCTTCCGTAAGCTCCGGCGCTGCCCTCTCGCCACCTCGCGGCCGCCTCTCGGCAATCCAATCGAGTGCGGACCGCCTCTAAGGGGTGCCGAGGGACTGGCGAACCACTGCTCGCCAGTCACGACGACTTATGAACTCTGGCACAGAGTTGAAGCAGTATCGAATGTAAAGCAGTATGGAATGCGCTGCCAGACCACAGCCGTCACTGCTGCTGTATAAGTGGCTAGTTCACGTATTAATTTACACATCCTATATAATCCTCAAAGTTCGTCTCCGTAGCTGACTAGTCATCGCATCTGTCATACCGAGGACCCTGGTTCAGTTCCTGTTACTGTCAGGGATTTTTCCTTGGTGGGAAAACTGGAACGGGTTCCACTAGTAGCTTCTTGAATGAGAATTAATGTCTCTAAGGCCTTGAACTGATCACAGAAGTTAGTTTTTTTCGTTATTATGCTCCGAAATCACGTACCAATACAATAACGCATTTTTCGTACTATACTGTGCACGCACGATAAGTAAAACTACATCAATTGCTATCCTTTTGGTGTTGCAATTTTAATGGGCACTGTACATGTTTACCTCTAACGTCAACTGCTGAACCATTAAATTTAATTAAATGTAACCAGGCAACCTCTGTGCGGTACTTTCATTCAGTTAGCAACGTAAAAAGAAAAGAGAGATAGCGAACATGAAGTAAAGATCAGCAGATGGACATGAACTTCTACTATATGCCAGATTGCTCATCTTCCACTAACACATGAAGAAACTTCACGATTTCTACTTAACATCGATACTAATAACGGAAGTTACGTTTATACAACAACATAAATTAAGAAAATAATTGCTTATATCTCAAAGAGAGGAAAAAAAACCTCTCCTTAAAATTTCTGTCCCTCCGCAGGAAATGAAGCTGTACGTATACAAATTTAGTAAGAGACAAGCGAATTGATATTCGTGAAAACTTGGCATGAATGAACGACTGTCCACATTTGAATAACATTTGATTGTATGAAATCATTAATAGCTGTCTACAACAATTATGCTAGCCCTTCTGTTGACTTGCGTCAGGGTACGCAAAGTGAGTAACGTTAATACGTTTAATACGCGAACACTATGAGATTTTTGCTTTGTAGCATCATAACTTTACTTTTAACAAAACAAACAAACCATGACCAAGCGTTATAGTAGGTTGTATGTCCCATAAATAACAGCATAAACTTCATAAACATTACGTAAAAAATTCTTTAACAGTACGATGTTAATAAAATTAGATCCTATTTTCACGTTACGTTTTCTGACACACCCCGTTCATCACCGTCTGTCGAGTGAAGGTTGCAGTCTTGGAAGCGCTGCGGCTAGCGCCTTGCCGAGGCAGATCGCCAGCGACGTGTCCAATACTCGGAGAGGCAGCCTGTTCCTCTGCACTACCTTGTTTGTGGCGCAAGTCTCCGAGCAGGAGCGCCAAGTCATCTGCTGTATTCCGCCGTGTGCCAGCATCTTCTCACAGTCCTAGATCACACCGTATTTAGTACAGCCTTCCTGAAGCCTTCCGGTTCTGTCACAGTCAGCCTGACCAGGACAGTTCAGCAGCGAAATCTCCAAAGTTACGGTGTCAGTCGCGTCCACGACCTCTTGAGTTGCCGTGACTGACGAGCATATAGCCGCCACTTGTTTTTCCACATAATCCAGGTTGGTGGTGGTGGTGGTGGTGGTGGTGGTTAGTGTTTAACGTCCCGTCGACAACGAGGTCATGAGAGACGGAGCGCAAGCTCGAGTTAGGGAAGGATTGGGAAGGAAATCGGCCGTGCCCTTTCAAAGGAACCATCCCGGCATTTGCCTGAAACGATTTAGGGAAATCAAGGAAAACCTAAATCAGGATGGCTGGAGACGGGATAATCCAGGTTGTTATCCGGGTGTTGCAGATCTGACGTCAGTGCGGTTGTAAACCGAACAGTCTGGTGCATTGCCGGCCGAAGTGGCCGTGCGGTTAAAGCCGCTGCAGTCTGGAACCGCAAGACCGCTACGGTCGCAGGTTCGAATCCTGCCTCGGGCATGGATGTTTGTGATGTCCTTAGGTTAGTTAGGTTTAACTAGTTCTAAGTTCTAGGGGACTAATGACCTCAGCAGTTGAGTCCCATAGTGCTCAGAGCCATTTGAACCATTTGAGTCTGGTGCATTAACAGGCTGGCAGGGACGCCGCACGGCCAACTGACGTCGCTCCGGGGGCGAGGGAGTTGCGGCGCCGACTGAAGCATCGCCGGCGTGTTAGCCGGAGTGGTGACGTCACTAACAGCCGCGGTTACGGAACGGACAGCGCCGCGGCTTCGCGACGAGCGCCGCATACTCCATTTGCATTTCCTGAGTAGCTGGAAGCTGTTAACGCCCAACCAGATCCTCTGTAACTGCCTCACTTCCCAGCGCTGAATTTCGTCGTCGTGTACACATACTGGCGCGCTCGTGGAGAACGAAAGACGCTTTTCTGCGGGGAGCATCGTGCGAGCTATTTGCAACGCCTTCACGTCGCGCGCTCCTGCAGCCCGTGCCTCGTGCCAGCTCACGTTCATTGCTTCCGGCTCCCTCGCTCTCGGTCCCGCCTGACGCTGCGCTCTGATGCGTGGCTTGTTCTTGTACGCCGTGCTTCAGACGTGTTATTAGCAGCGTTAACAACGGCTCCGTTGCAAACGTCCCCACTGCATCGCTTAGCTTCTTACGTGAATGGAATATCTACAAAACGGCAGTCACTTAAGGTTTCAGCAAAAATGTTCCGTTTTGTCAAATAGGTGAGTGGAGTGACCCAAAATATTCATGGCCAAGGACATCGTACGACATTATGTAGCGACAAAACACTAGAAAGGCTGTTCCGCGATTAGTTATACCACTGAACTTCATAAACACAATTTGTATACTGAGCACTTGTATTCTATTCGTTCTGGCTCGTCATTTGGACTTAATCCCTTTGATTACTCAAGTGTGCCCCCGCTCTCTCCCCCCTCCGTGTCCCCCCCCCCCTCCCACCCTGTCCACTTTTTGCGTTGGCCGCTTGTGTAGTACACTGGATGCCGCCCGTAGCTACTAACGCAGAGGTTCCGGATTCGATCTCCGATGACAGTCTCAATCATTTCTGTGGTGCGAAGGTCTGGAACAGTGACCACTGGGCCTCGTGAGTCCAAATAAGAAACCACTTGAGGGAATAAGCAGCCACACTGGCACCCACACTTATCGGTATGATGTTGCACCCTCCTCTGGCCTGGATACATCCGCTTACTTGCTTGGGAAGGGTGTCCTAAAGGCATTGTAACCACTCGCGGAGCAAGCTGACCCACGTGTGCTCTAAATGGCCTTTGATATCCTGGATATAGTCATTGGGCTGGTTTCATTGTTTATCCCACATACGTTCTGTCGGGGACAGATCTGGGGCTCTAGCTGGCCACGGGCGTATCTCAACATCATAGACAGTACACTATACAAGTTCCTTGTGTGTAAGAAAACTCCCTGTTGAAAAATGACACCACACGCTGCCTCGTGACAGGTAAGCCATCAGGACACAGGATGTCAGCGACATGTGGTTGTGCCTTCAGAGTTCCCTCAGTCACTACCAGCCGTGACCTGAAGTAACAGCCACTGGCTGCCAACACCGTGCTTCTGCAAAACATTGATCGCATGCATATTCGCCGACGGTGGTCGTTCCTGGTCGTGCAGAACAGCAATTAATCGCTGAAGACAGTGCGACGCCATTCATCGGCAGCCCATGCTTCCCTGTCATGGCACCTCTCCACAGCCGCTTGTATAGTGTTAACGGCATCCTACACATGAGACGGTGATTTCTTAGTACGACTGCTGCTATTCTCTGACCGACGGTGCGGGATGGCAGAATGATGCAGGCAATCCACTACTTGTTCTCGGTTGGCAGGCGCACATGTGGAGGAGTTACGACGTGCTTGGTGCACAGTATGGCGATCCTCCCTTGCCATGGTCATAAGTAGTAGACTGAAGCTTGACGACGACTTTACCTGTCCTCGCATTCCCATACACCAGGTCTTCTAGGTGCTTCCCTTTTCTTGTCAGGCAGTGTGTACAGGCCGGCAGCAGGCTGGTAGCCATACGACATGTATTTACTTTTTGTGTTGTCTTACTGTATACGTTCTTTGGTGCTTCAAAAGAAGGAAATAAGTAAACCATAATAGAGCACAGAAACAATCGGTCGTCAAACAGAGAAAAACTTTAATCAGTATTTTACAAAATGTGCATTAAACTGTCCAAATTGTTTGAGGGATAACAAAAACCAATCTCGTTTAAAAAGACAGAGTATACCTCTTAAATAATAAAACTGTACAGTAATTAATTATTTAGGTGACACAAACTAGGTGATGGTGAAAATGTAACAAATTAATAATAAAAGTTCCCGGTCATGCTGCAGTAGACTCTCACACTGTAGTAATAAAAACATCGTGTTTTCAAAGTTGCATCGTTGTGCCTCTATCGGTAAGACAGGCATGTACTTACGATAACATGAACAACTGTAAGCGATCACAAGATATTTTCACGCAGCTAAATTACGGTGATGAAACAGTGATTTTGCTAGCTCGCAAACTACTGTAACATAAACAGTATATAGTTGCAGATCACAAGCTATATCCTAATTTAATGGAAGTCCTAGAAAGTCTAACATTTTAGAGACTGACGTAAAAGGTAAGAATAGCAACGCAAAAGATAGTTTTAGTAAAATTTTCACTCATTCCGTATACGTGTATTTTCGGACCTTAATAAAATTTGACGCATTGATTTTGGCACAAATACGTCTAAATATGCTTGGATAATAAGATGATTTTTGTTGTTTGCGTAATCAGGCGAACCAGATTCCCATAATTTAGTCTCCAGACACGGCTGCTGCTAGAGTATCAAATATGAAAGGGTGATACAATCGTGATAACCGTACACACACACACACACACACACACACACACACACACACACACACACCTATTACTGGGATGATTGTTCAATAAATAACGCAAACCTTTTTTTCTGAAAGTAGTGTGGTTTTATTCAGGTTAGGATTCCAATACACCGTATTATTCCCCATTCTCTTGGCTAAAAAATCCTGTTTTGCAACATAAGCTCCGTTCAGTGCGACACTTTATTGGAGGGGCCTGTTAGACCGTATGGTACCACTCAACTGATCGACTCGGAGCCAACGTCTTGCTCTATCAATAACCTTCCCATTATCCACGTAATGCTTCTGGCGGAGTGCATCCTCCATTGGACCAAACAGATGGTAATCAGAAGGTACGAGATACGGGCTATAGGTTGGATGTGGAAGAACAGTCCCATGAAGCTTTGTGACATCCTCTTGGGTGGCCAAACTTATTGCACGTTGTCTAGTAGAACAGCGAGGTGTTTGATTGTGATTTGTTCATTGCTCGGAATGAGTGTATCCACACGTTCCAACACTGCGGGAGTCACAGCAGTGTGCGGCCGGCCGGCACGCGCGGGACTTCGGACAGGTTTGCGAGATCTTGTTACACTCATGACAGACGCCTCGCACAACGACTCATCGTGCTTTTGTTCACGTACAAGTCTCTGTAGACATTCCGCAAGCGCCTCTGAATATCTGCGATGCGCTAGTTTTCCGCCAAAAGAAACTGAATGACAGGTCGCTGCTTGGAACGCACCTTCGTTACAGACGCCATTTTGAAGGTTATGTTTAGTGCCGCCAAAAATCGAACGTTATGAAACCATAGTGGCTGAAACGGCAATATTCCACGATGTCTGACAAGTTCTGCATTTTTCAACCGAAATTGGCCTAGAAAAAAAAGTGTCGCTTATTTATTGAACGTCTTTCGTATATCCCAAACTTTCATTTACATTCATACATGTACCAAAGAGTGCGCAGTCCCAAAGAGAGTTCAGCTTGTGTTGCTGACAGTTGACTAAACTGATACGCTTGCCACTGATGTAGATGTGTTCAGACTGGTATCAGAAACGCCTCGTAGGAGATATGTGAAGAAATCCTGTATTTCCGTAGTGAAACAAGTAAGAACCACATTTCAGTTCTTGATGTTGTCCTGGTACTCCGTTTCATAAGTTATACACAGAATAAAAGAGCAAGTTTTAAATCTTGACTGCATTTTGAAAGACTGGCTTGTAATCTACCGTACTGCATCCGCATGTTTTGCAAACGTGAAATGTCCTGCCACCTGTTGACTTCGCTTGGAATCATTGTTGTGCGAAAGAGCGCGCGTATAATGTCCTTAAAGAGTGCGTACATTCTCCTTAGGGCTGGTCGGTTGGTTCTTTTTGGGGAGGGGACCAAACAGCGAGGACATCGGTCCCATCGGATTAGGGAAGGATGGGGAAGGAACTTGGCCGTGCCCTTCCAAAAGAACCATCCCGGCATTCTCCTGAAGCGATCTAGAGAAATCAGGGAAAACCTAAATCAGGATGGCTGGCCGCGGGTTTGAACCGTCGTCCTCTCGAATGCGAGTCCAGTGTGCTAACCACTGTATAATCTCGCTCGGTATCTCTTTAGGGGACGACTGCAAATTTGTACCTCTTGAGTGCGTTGTGGTGTCCGAAGGATTGGTTTTACAGGAAGCTCATTAAACTGAAGAGTCGTTAAGTGACGCCAGACAACGAATTGAAAATGGAGAAAGCAAACAAAGTTGTCGCTGCCCTTGGTACGAAGAAGTCTGCTTTAAGGAAAATAGTGAAAGCTGTGAGTAGAGAACACAGATTTTGGTGTTTCCAGAGGACCGGACCCAGTACATTATGTATGAGAGATGGTGGGCCGGCCGGAGTGGCCGAGCGGTTCTAGGCACTACAGTCTGGAACCGCGCGACCGCTACGGTCGCAGATTCGAATCCTGCCTCTGGCATGGATGTGTGTGATGTCCTTAGGTTAGTTAGGTTTAAGTTGTTCTAAGTTCTAGGGGACTGATGACCACAGCAGTTACGTCCCATAGTGCTCAGAGCCATTTGAACCATTTTTTTGAGAGATGGTGGCACGAACAATGCTCTTCATTTAAGGGAGATATTGCGTTCGTTTGTCACATTTGCTAAACGGGTACTCTTTGGGCATGTTTTGCGTATTCTTAAGCGCAGGTGAAGGAAAAAGTACGCATTTACTGTTTTTTTGTATTTTTGAAAAATTCGACAAAAGTATTAGCTCTCTACTGCTGTAGTTTTCTGAACATGTAGATTTCGCGTTAATAAATATAAACATAAAATGATTTTGTTTTCCTGTTGATGGTAACCCAGATATTTACGGTTATTCCATAACTGCGCACTCTTAGGTATGGTTCCCCTATCCATTTTTGATAAGTCAGTACACATCCACAATAAAGGCAACGTTGAGCTTATTCATTGCAGTTTTCGGGGATAGAATTTTACAGTATCGTGTATTATAATGGTACATTACACTTTCAAAAACATCTTTCATTACTAGTTTATGTTGCATTTTCGTTGCTTATACTTCGTGGTTTGTAACTAGCCTTTACTGTACAGATATTATTTAGTAGATGTACGTTAACTGTTGTTTGCACAGTCTTAGACCGAAAAACATACAGTGGCATTGCTGAATTTGTACAGAACTAAAGAATCCCCCTAGAATGTAAACAATGAAGTGATAAAATTTGTAAATACAGCGTCCCTTGCGCTTCTGTTTTATGTCAAGTTGTCATATGGATGTCAGATTATGTGTTGCATTTATGCTGTTGGATGTAGTAATGGGTTACAAGAATTTTATATCTGTTTTATCTTCTGTTCTGTTTCTGCATTGTTAATGCAAGTGTATAACCAGAATGCTATTTCTGTTTTATACACTGACATATGATGCAGTAATGGTCCGGATATCACCGTCAGAGGTGTCCATTTATTTTATGTACTGATATATCTTGAATGTACAATGAGAGCATTGTCTTTTTAACTTTTAGTGAAACACATTAGCGGATCAACGTTCCTTGATCACAAAAATTTTATATCAACTCATGCTATGCAGCGTACCTTTACAATCATTGTGGATAGCTCACTCCTTCCAGAAAAAAATCCATTTAAATCTCTGTACAAAGAGGCTCGGTTTTTTTTTTTTTTTTTTTTTTTTTTTAGTAAAGAAAGACAAGTTTACGAAGTTCTGAAGTCAGAAACTCAGAACAAATTTTCAAAATGCCCTCCAAGTACATATACACGTGCATGGACCTGTCGGATCTTGTACTGTCACACTCTTTCAAACATCTTGGGATGATGCTAAGTGGTTTTAGGAACGTCTGCAGTACAAACAAATCGAAATTGCCTCACAGATTATAATCCAAAGAATTGTATGAGAAACGTGCAGGCCATGGGACTGTTCGTCCCCTACATGTGCGTCTGCTACGATATAGATCACTCAGAGCACCTTCAACAACACAATATCGTTGTTAATTTTGATTCATTTGTTGCGCAAATGTGTGTGTGTTGCACAAACCGTTGTCAAACCTTCGCGTGTAGTCGCTGATGGGCAAGTGAAAGACTGCACACACTATGACACAAGTATGTGATCTGCCCTAAAGTACGCTCCAGGTGGAACTGTGAGAAGTACCACTTGCTACTGTGACGTGGTGTGTGCTGATACCCGATGTTCACCAAGCTGCAGAAAGGAGTCTTCCGGGTCACACATACGAGACGCAAGACAAAGAGTTTTCGGACATAGGCTTGTGTGAACTATTTTTCTTGTTTTTTTTTTTTTGTGAATAACGTGCCCACAAATTGAATAGAATTGTTCCTTACAGACCTTGCATAGTCCTTCGTGTGGTTAAATATAAGAATTGTGGGTGGGGGGATAGAAATCACGGTACATGGTCTGGCACTTAAGTGGACATGTATAGAATTGGCGAACGCAGTATTTACTAATGCGTGTTGTGCGGAAAATGAGATGTGGTGTAATATTCAAGTCCTATTTTCGTATTTCAGTAGCAGGCAACTAGGATATCTAATGCGAAAAGTGCATGGGCTTTTGCATGCTGCTAGACTGTTAGATTCAATCACGTTTTTTGCGTTATATCTACAGTTAGTAAGAGACCGTAAGCTGTGTGGCAAAAATGCTTCTGTAGTTAATGTTCGTCCAGTTCTAATCAAGCTGGTGGAAAATCCGAGAGACGCGCAGTAGCGCCGCATGTGTGCCAAGTCCTCTGGGCCGAGCACGCTAAGCTAAGGAATGTGAAAATAAGTACCATTAGGCTTTGAAAACATTACTAAATGCGTGTACAATAACTAAAAAGTCATTTACGTGTGTCCTCTCATACACGAAAACCTAGTGACAGCCTAGAAGGCATCGTCAACATGGTGCCAAGTACCAGGTTAATATAATAAGTGTTGTTCTGTGAAATGGCGGTTGTTGTATACATACGGGATCGATACACTGATTCCCATAATCTGCTTACCATAGGGACAGCCAAGTTCGCCTTGGTAGATTACGTAAATCTGCAGGAAGGCAACTGGCCTCGGAGATGTGTCAAGTGGTTGCGTGCCAGCAGGCGCATAGTACACTACTGGCCATTAAAATTGCTACACCAAGAAGAAATGCAGATGATATCCGGGTATTCACTGGACAAATACATTATACTAAAACTGACATGTGATTACATTTTCACGCAATTTGAGTGCATAGATCCTGAGAAATCAGTACCCAGAACAACCACCTCTGGCCGTAATAGCGGCCTTGATACGCCTGGGTATTGAGTCAAACAGAGCTTGGATGGCGTGTACGGGTACAGCTGCCCATGCAGCTTCAACACGGTACCACAGTACATAGAGAGTAGTGACTGGCGTATTGTGACGAACCAGTTGCTCGGCCACCATTGACCAGACGTTTTCAATTGATGAGAGATCTGGAGAATGTGCTGGCCACGGCAGCAGTCGAACGTTTTCTGTATTCAGAAAGGCCCGTACAGGACCTGCAACATGCGGTCGTGCATTATCCTGCTGAAATGTAGGGTTTCGCAGGGATCGAATCAAGGGTAGAGCCACGGGTCGTAACACATCTGAAATGTAACATCCACTATTCAAAGTGCCGTCAATGCGAACAAGAGGTAAAAAATGTTCAAATGTGTGTGAAATCTTACGGGACTTAAGTCCTAAGGTCATCAGTCCCTAAGCTTACACACTACTTAACCGAAATTATCCTAAGGACAAATACACACACACCCATGCCCCAGGGAGGACTCGAACCTCCGCCGGGACCAGCCGCACAGTCCATGGCAACAAGAGGTAACCGAGACGTGTAACCAATGGTATCCCATACCATCACGCAGGGTGACACGCCAGTATGGCGATGGCGAATACACGCTTCCAATGTGCGTTCTCCGCGATGTCGCCTAGCACGGATGCGACCATCATGATGCTGTAAACAGAACCTTGGTTCATCCGAAAAAAATGACGTTTTGCCATTCGTGCACCCAGGTTCGTTGCTCAGTACACCATCGCAGGCGCTTCTGTCTGTGATGCAGCGTCAAGGGTAACCGCAGTCATGGTCTCCGACCGAGCGAGGTGGCGCAGTGGTTAGCACACTGGACTCGCATTCGGGAGGATGACGGTTCAATCCCGTCTCCAGCCATCCTGATTTAGGTTTTCCGTGATTTCCCTAAATCGCTTCAGGCAAATGCCGGGATGGTTCCTTTGAAAGGGCACGGCCGATTTCCTTCCCAATCCTTCCCTCACCCGAGCATGAGCTCCGTCTCTAATGACCTCGTTGTCGACGGGACGTTAAACTCTAACCACCACCACCACCACCATGGTCTCCGAGCTGATAGTCCATGGTGCTGCAAACGTCATCGAACTGTTCGTGCAGATGGTTGTTGTTTTGCAAACGTCCCCATCTGTTGACTCAGGGATCGAGACGTGGCTGCACGATCCGTTACAGCCATGAGGATAAGATGCCCGTCATCTCGACTGCTAGCGATACGAGGCTGTTGGGATCCAGCACGGCGTTCCGTATTACCCTCCTAAACCCACCGATTCAATATTCTGCTAACAGTCATTGGATGTCGACCAACGCGAGCAGCAATGTCGCGATACCATAAACCGCAATCGCGATAGCCTACAATCCGACCATTATCAGACTCGGAAACGTGATGGTACGCATTTCTCCTCCTTACACGAGGCATCACAACGACGTTTCACCAGGCAACGCCGGTCAGCTGCTGTTTGTGTATGAGAAATCGGTTGGAAACTTTCCTCATGTCAGCACATCGTGGGTGTCGTCACCGGCGCTGTGTGAATGCTCTGAAAAGCTAATCATATGCATATCACAGCATCTTCTTCCTGTCGGTTAAATTTCGCGTCTGTAGCACGTCATCATCGTGGTGTAGCAATTTTAATGGCCAGTAGTGTAGTATTTCGTCGATTTTATCTGTACAAGCAAATTTTTAAAACAGTACTATGGAAGTTAGCGGGAGCTACCGAAGGTTTTGCCGAGATAGGGGGCTGCGGGGGTTCTTAGAGGAGTTCATTGGCGGGGGAGAGAGAGGGGTGTCTTAGAAGCGTTGGCTGGCTTTTTTTTCTTTTTCTTTTTTTTTCGCATGTGTCAGTGTCGCATCCCTCGGTGATCACGCCACGGGAGGACGTAGAAGAGGTGCACAGAAAAAAGCGTGAGGATACATTGTTGCTTCGGATCACATTCAAATTTCGTCGAATGATTTTGACGGTCTCTAGTGGTTGCAACCCGTACACGGGGGCAAGAACTGCTGTTGTGCTGCACTCCAGAGGTATGAGATCATGTTTAATGGGGATGCAGCCCTACAATGCCCTTAGAGAAAGGTGCCAGCAGTGTCGCCCAAAGGTCTGACAAGCATGTCGTCCTGTTGCTCATGGGACAGTGACATGTGTAGGAATAGACACCTCCGCGGAAGGGATCGTTTCGTTGACGTTCCTTGCGCTTTTTCGTCCTGAGTCTGAGTGCCGGTGTGCCTGAAACGTTTTTTCTCGGCCACACAGAAGAAAACTGCGTGCTTTCAACGCTGGCCGTCGCCGTTCTAACCTCCATCGTGGAGGCGTCAAAAGATGGAGTGAAATGTGCGTAAGAGGGGGTGTGATGTCCTCTCCGGCGTGTGAAACGTCCACGGTGGCATTGGGCAGAATTGTGGTGAAATTTGGTGTCAATGTGACATCATTAACCCACCTTATACGTCACATGAACCGAACTCTGGCCTTTTTTTCGCATATGTCGACATCTTGCTGTTGAGGCGCCGCCGAAACCGAGGGTGAGATCACAGGGCGCCACAGTTTTGCTCCCTTACAGAGGAAGGTTGTAGGCACTTTTGAGCAAAATTTGAAACGTCTGCGTCGCAGTGGCTTAGTGGCTTTGGAAAAAGCGTTCCTTTAATTCTGCTGCGCAGTGTAGTTTTGACTGTGTAAATTTCAGAAAGTATCTCGTCAACTAATGTGCAGTAATATCAGATCGCCTATTTTATTAAATGTTTGCTTTCTTGTTTTCATGGGACTTTATTTGTCATTAAAACTGTTCCCATAAGAACTACTGGATAATGATAAATGAGATAAATGTAGAATATTTTTCTATAGTAGTAAGTGTCTTGTCCTAATGTGATTAATACAAGACTTTTTCCTCTCTCATTGCCATCTGTGTCAGGCAACACGCTACTAAAAACACGCAGGCGACAACTCGACAGCTGCGGCGTAGGAACGTTGCCAAGCACTTCCCCGCAACTGGCTGGCTGAGCCGCTCTCAGTTCTGTAGCTGAAGACCTGTTTATTCAGAGCGTTTTCGTAAATTCACAGTGTACGCTTCGGGGGATTGTTTGGCAATCCATTGCGTAGACAATAAAAATTCAAGTTTGTTTACATTGTCAGCTTTAGAGACGAGCGATCTGTCACATTTTATTATGTATTAACGATTAAAAATCAGGAAGTCAAGATCGCGAAAAAAATTTCTCTGTTTACTGGTCTCTTTGTTAGTGTAATGGCCGTAACGACTTAACATATCGTCTCTCTCTCTCTCTCTCACTCACACACACACACACGCACACACGCACACGCACACACGCACACGCACACACGCACACGCACACACGCACACGCACACACACACACACACACACACACACACACACACACACACACACACATTCCCTCTCTCTCTCTCTCTCTTTTTTGTTTTTACTAACAACATTCATAAAAAAAGGATGTATAGGTTCCATAATTTGTCACACAGTTCACATACTATCAGTTAAAACGTAGTCATAAAACTAATCCATTATGTCGTTAAAGCTTTGTAACTGACATGTTTAGTCAGTATTTGTGTCGTCTCATAGAAGAGATCATCGTGAATACGTTTCACATCGTGGTATAAGAAGATAGTGTTATCAAAAATGGTTCAAATGGCTCTGAGCACTATGGGACTTAACATCTGTGGTCATCAGTCCCCTAGAACTTAGAACTACTTAAACCTAACTAACCTAAGGACATCAGACACATCCATGCCCAAGATAGTGTTACCGTTGACGACTAGTGCAGCGAACAAGTAATATAATGTTTGTAAAACACGCCATGTAAACACGTGTGGCAGGTACTACAGTGAACAGAAATCACCCAGGTGTTCATCTTTTAATTATGGTATCCCTGAAAACTAACCTAATTCGTTGATTAACCTTATTTTTTGTACATATGTTTACGGATTTTCGATTGGATTGATACCATTATCTACCTCTTGTAATTCTGTGCAAATATTTTTATTCCCACGTTATTATTACACCTAAAATATACAACCACTTTTACATTTTGTAATAACTGCCTAGGCCTTCAATTTTCTCTTCTGGCGCTCCTTTCGTGATAAGTACACTTGGATGCTTAAGCAGACATCCCGGTGATCTGTCCCTTCCCCTGGTAGAGATTTCCAGGGGAGTTGCTATATCCACTACTGATACTAGTTTTTAGCAATTTCCTGTTTTGCGTATCCATTTAATTTTTACCATCCTTCCGACTCTGCTTTCGAGCGCTTCCCATTTCTTCTTTGCATTTTCCACAACCTGTTTTCAGTTCCATTCAATAGTCGTAGTGAATTTGCATAAATTGTCACACTTATGAAGAAGCGTTGCACTGTCTCGAGTGTAATACAGCCGGTCCATAACTTCAAGAATACAGATAATAATACCTCTCAATAACAAGGAGGAAATGTATGCAACCTTCACCACAGTCAGAACTACACTACTACCAAGCTTCGGAAGTGTGCGATCCATTCAGACTACCACCTTTATATTACTCCCTATCCCTACTTTTCGTGATAATAATTACCTCAAATTTATAAAAAAAGTAAACAGTTTCTTGAGTGAGAAGAAATAATGATCAAAACATTCGTTCTTACTTATCAGCGGGACTCTACATGAATTGTTTTTCACTCTCCGTCACTGCTAAATCTCTCTCTGCAAAATATTACACAGAAGAGCCAAAGAAACTTGTACACTTGCTTAATATCGTATAGGGCACCCGCGAACACGTACAAGTGCCGCAACACGACGTGGAATGGATTCGACCAATGTCTGAAGTAGTGCTGGAGGGAAGTGACACCATGAATCGTGCAGGGCCGTCCATAAATCCGTAGGAGTACGACGGGGTAGAGATCTCTGCTGAGCAGCTCGTTGCAAGATATCCCGGATATAACCAGTAATTTTCATGTATGGTGGCCACCGGTAGTGTTTAAACTCAGAAGAGTGTCCTGGAGTCACTCTGTAGCAGTTCTGGACGTGTGGGATGTCGTATCGTCCTGCTGGAATTGCCCAAGTCCGTCGGAATGCACGATTGACATGAAAGGATGCAGGAGATCAGACACGATGCTTACGTACGTGTCATCTGTCAAGAGTCGTATCTAGACGTTATCAGGGACCCCTTTCAATCCAACTTCATACGCCCCACACCACTACAGCTTTAACAGTCCCCTGCTGACATGAAGGGTGCATGAATTCATGAGGTTGTCTCCATACTCATGCAGGTCCATGCGTTCCATACAATATGAAACAAGACTCGTCCGACCAGGCACCATGTTTCCAGTCATTAACAGTCCAACGTCGGTGTTAACGGGCCTAGGCGAGGCGTAAAGCTTTGTGTCGTGCAGTCATCAAGGGTGTACACGTGTGGGCCTCCATTCCGAAAGCCCATATCGCTGATGTTTCGTTGAATGGCCCAGCATTGAAATCTGCTGCAATTTGCGGAAGGGCTGCATTTCTGTCACATTGAACGATTGTTTTGAGTCGTCGTTCGTCCCGTTCTTGCAAGATCTTTTTCCGGCCGCAGCGATGTCGGACATTTGATGTTTTACCGGATTCCTGATATTCGCGGTAGTTTCGTGAAATGGTCGTACTGGAAAATCTCCATCTTATCGCTACCTCGGAGATGCTATGTCCCATCGCTGGTACGCCGACTATCACACCGCGTTCAGACTTACTTAAATCTTGATAACGTGCCACTGTAGCGGCAGTAACCGATCTAACAACTGCGCCAGACACTTGTTGTCTTACATGAGCGTTGCCGACCGTCCGCAGCTCGTGGTCGTGCGGTAGCGTTCTCGCTTCCCACGCCCGGGTTCCCGGGTTCGATTCCCGGCGGGGTCAGGAATTTTCTCTGCCTCGTGATGACTGGGTGTTGTATGATGTCCTTAGGTTAGTTAGGTTTAAGTAGTTCTAAGTTTTAGGGGACTGATGACCATAGATGTTAAGTCCCATAGTGCTCAGAGCCAGCCGTTGCCGACCACAGCGCGATATTCTGCCTGTTTGCATATGTTTGTGTTTGAGTACGCACACCTATACCAGTTTCTTTGGCGCTTCAGTGTATTAGGAACACCATACTGGAGGCGTTCCGTTGTTTGTGTCACAACCAGTTAGTGAAAGCGCGGGTTGAGCTCGAAGGACTCGCTTTAACGGAGTGCGACTGTCTGTCCCGTGGACAGGACCACCGCCAGACAGCGGCGCTGTCCTGTCGCCGTTTAATTGCACTAGAGCAAATTTACGGTCGACGCCGAGCCCGAAGTAGCATCGACCGGCGAAACGAGATAAAATTAGTACTGCTTTACTACGCGAACACAGGCCGGGACTCATTTAATGCTGCTGCTTTTGTCGAATTAAGATCACATTTAGCTTCATTTCATGTCTGGGCTGACCGTTAAATGGGTCGTAGTGTTGGTTCCGTGTACAAGGCTGGATTTATTACTTTCGAAACAATGGACAGTACTTTCCTTGTTGAGAAATTCGTGCTCTCAAATATTTACTGGGCTTTCAAAGCGAGGATAGTACCTGCGCCGTTTTGCTCCCTGGGGACTAAATACCCGTGCGTGCGGCCTTGCATAATAAGCACATCGGACAAAAAAAAATTGCCACCATCAAAAGCCATCACGCCGATACTGTGTCACGCCGCTTCTACCCTTGATGATTGTCTAAATTCAGGTATGCCACATCTAGCTGTAACCACTCATTGATGGCCGGACACCTAGTGCTACCAAATAACGTAGATTTTGGTTGCTATGTTTCATCCGCTGTTCCAAACAGCTCTGTACATTTTCTGCGGGATTAAGATTTCAGGATACAGTCGACAGCGGGGTTGTCGTGGTGCGATTGGGACGAGTTCCTAAAAATCGGAAGTACGTCCGGCACTCGGCTGAAATCGGAAAGCGGTCACGTGATATACGTTGCTCCCTTCGTATTGGGTTCATCATACTTCGTTGCGAGAAATGAAAGTGTGCCATTTTAAGGCGAAGGCGCAATGAAGGTGCGATTCGGTATAATTAACATCGTCTATAATACTTTAGTACGCGCACTATCGACAGTTTTAAAGGATTTTGTAGTATACGTTAGTCGTGGACATGTTGTTAATGTGCAGAAGGAAGTAGGTTCGAAACTCGGTGTATGCAACTTTTTCCCCCATCTTTTTTTTTTTTTTTTTAATTCATGCAACATGATATGTTCTGGATTAGACTAGTCTGTGATCTCTCAGTAATGGGTTCCTTCCATTGTGTGAATTCAGTGTGATTAAAAAACGAAAGATGAAATTGCTGCTAGTGAAACAACGACCAACGATATATTCCTAATAGCCAGAAATATGTGATCTTTTTTCCGAATATGTCGCAATTTCCAATGATGTGGTTAGGCAGGAATCTAAGAGTACAGCTTAAATTTCTGTGAGTAAAGCGAGGGTCAATCATGTTTATAGTCTTGCTTGTCACAAATCTTCAACTGCGACGACTTCTTAACACCACTTTCCTAAATCTGTCGGCCGACACGAAGATAGCTTGACACGAGCGAGGGGCGTCACGTGACCGCTTTGCGATTTCAGCCGAGCAACAAACGTACTTCCGATTTCTTGGCACTCGTGCGGTAGGCTGCCTGAGTGTTCGTCAAACCAACTACAGAAATGACCAGCTTAATGAACACGGCATCTTGGAAGTCGGGAGTGCCCATAACATTTATCATGAAGAAGCCAATATTTGCTGATCAAGACTCTTGAAGTGAACGTCCTGGTCCGCACCCATAGCTGAGTGGTCAGGAACTTTTCCTTGTTAGGAGAACTGGAACGGGGTGCATTCAGCCTCGTGATGACAATTCAGGAGCTACTTGGCCGTGTAGTAGCAGCCCAGCCCCAGGCCACGATAACTGACAACGGCCGGGAGTGCTGTGTGATGACTACACGCTCCTCCATACCGCTTCCAGTGACACATTCGGCGGATGTTGGTGGCTATCGACGGGCCCGCCACGGCTTACGGACTCGAAGTTCACGGTACCGGTGGTTGGCCCCAACTCGTGATACGAAAAACAGCCCCAAAACATTATAGAACCAATCTGTACTTAGTATGGGGCCGTTGGAGCACTTGAAAAGAGGCGAAATGAAGAATCATTGGATTCCAGTCAGCAGATGTCCAGTTTCTGTGTTGTTTGCCCCACTGAAAATGTGCAGCTTTATGTGCCTGTGTGACCAATGGCCTTATGCTAGGAAATCCACTCCAAACGTTCCTTCGCAACGTTCGCTCGGAAACTGGTTGATATTGAAATGTTTTTCGGGTTTGAAACCGATTGTCATTGACAAGGTGCGACACTCGCCTCTACCGTCGTCAGTTAAGATCTTTTTTACGACCTCTATTCTTACGCCTTGCTACTTGGTTGCTAGTGTTACACCTTGCCTTGTTGACACGTTGAACAATCTGTATTGAAACGCGAACAGACCCGACAGCTTCCGGTCAAAAATGGTTCAAATGTCTCTGAGCACTATCGGACTTAACATCTATGGTCATCAGTCCCCTAGAACTTAGAACTACTTAAACCTAACTAACCTAAGGACATCACACAACACCCAGCCATCATGAGGTAGAGAAAATCCCTGACCCCGCCGGGAATCGAACCCGGGAACCCGGGCGTGGGAAGCGAGAACGCTACCGCACGACCACGAGGGCTTCCGGTCACTGTGCAATACCAGACACAACTCTTCTCTGCCATTCTGCCACGTCTGCATGCCGGCCTGACTTACTCTGATTCCTTACGACCGACTGGCACATAACGTTGCCTCGGTACATGCGGTGTGTGTGTGTGTGTGTGTGTGTGTGTGTGTGTGTGTGTATAATGAACAGCCTAGCCTTGGCACCTGTTCCATGGGAAACTGCTGCGTCCTGCGGCGCGGCCGTCGTCGGCGGGGCGCTAAACGGCGCTCTCTGAGAGGTCTCTTGTCCGCGGGGCCTTTTCGCAGGTGGCCCACTAATGAAGCGGCTGAGGCGAGGCCGCCATGTGGGACTGGGAACCCGGTAACCGTGTTCCGCCGCTGACCACTCGGCTCGGCTCAGCTCAGCTGCCGAAGACTGCTCACAGTTGCGTTGGGCAGTCCCACAGTCCACCAGTTCTCCAGCTCAGCGCGTTCTCGCTAGCCGACGTCCAGTGATCGAATACCGCGCCTGACAGCAAGAACATCCGCTTCACGTTGCGGATCACCTCGTATCGGCAGCACTCGGGACCAGAGCAAGAACACTTGTTCGTCGTTCCCGTAAAAGTTCTCGGCCGTCGGACATTTAGTTTGTTTGCAACTGCCTCTTACCACGGGAATTTTTGAAAATCCTTCGTATTACATTACTTTTGTTGCCCCATAATAACTTTAACCTGTTACGAGAAGGTAGTGTAATGTTCCCAATTCTTCACTTACTTTGAGCATGTTTATTTATCGATGTGGAAATGGAAATGAGCGTTTGGCGTCATTGGCCGGGAGGCCCCTTGCGGGGCAGGTCCGGCCGCTTTGGTGCAGGTCTTATTACATTCGACGCCACATTGGGTTACCTGCGCGCCGCACGGGGATGAAATGATGATGAAGACAGCACAAGACCCAGTTCCTGAGCGGAGAAAATCCCAGACCCACTTTGAGCATGTTTATTTATCGATGTGGAAATGGAAATGAGCGTTTGGCGTCATTGGCCGGGAGGCCCCTTGCGGGGCAGGTCCGGCCGCTTTGGTGCAGGTCTTATTACATTCGACGCCACATTGGGTTACCTGCGCGCCGCACGGGGATGAAATGATGATGAAGACAGCACAAGACCCAGTTCCTGAGCGGAGAAAATCCCAGACCCAGCCGGGAATCGAACCCGGTCCCGTAGGACGGCAATCCATCACGCTGACCACTCAGCTGTCGTGGCGGACATTTATCGATGTATTGATATATTGAGCTATAGTCATTGAATAGTATTTAGCTCGATAATTACTCGACCGTGACGACGTAACTTTCTCAGGCTACTTCTCTTCTGTAGTATGTAAATATTGCTGGATTGAAATGCTTCATAACATCAGTTTCTTCGGAATAAATATGAAGAGTTTCTTCAGTGACATTTTCCCTTTGTTCTTAGAGCATTAATAAACCGAACAGATCGTTCCATCGAGGAAGGTGGCGCAGTGGTTAGCACACTGGACTCGCATTCGGGAGGACGACGGTTCAAACCCGCGTCCGGCCATCTTGATTTAAGTTTTCGTAATTTCCCTAAATTGCTTCAGGCAAATGAGCGTATGGTTCCTTTGAAAGGGCACGGCCGATTTCCTTCCCTATCCTTCCCTAATCCGAGCTCGTGCTCCGTCTCTAATGACCTCGTTATCGACGAGACGTTAAACACTAATCTCCTCCTCCTCCTCCTCCTCAGATCGTTCCTAATATAAGAACATCCCATGTACGAATACTGCCGGCCGGTGTGGCCAAGCGGTTCTAGGCGCTTCAGTGTGGAACCGCGCGACCGCTACGGTCGCAGGTTCGAGTCCTGCCTCGGGCATGGATGTGTGTGATGTCCTTGGGTTAGTTAGGTTTAAGTAGTTCTAAGTTGTAGGGGACTGATGACCTCAGATGTTAAGTCCCGTAGTGCTCAGAGCCATTTGATTTTTGTACGAATACTATTTGGTCCAGATCGAACATAAGACTTCTAACGTCAGCTTGACATCTCTAAATAATTTACATTGAAATATTTCTCTGTTTCTTCAGTCGCTTTCAGTATTATAGACCGTGGCGCTTGCTCCAGTGGCGATGTGTTACTGCGATCTCGAGCGAAGGTCCTTGCAACTTGCAGGAACGCCCCCGGAGGAACCGTGTTCTCGCGACGTTAAAGCGATCGTCGTCTCACCTGGAAAAGATGCCATTGTCCGCCGAGATGACTCGCCGCATGCAAAGCAAAATCGCACGACAGTTGCGCGCTACAATTTCTTCGACTATAATGTAGTTCGCCCAGCATCAATCGTCGGAGAGATAGACGTAGAATTACGCATCACTCTTCGTAAGTGATAATGTAACACAACAACAGCCAGTTCATTATAAGAGTAAAATACCGTGGAAACCAGTTTTTTTTTTTTTTTTTTTTTTTAACGAACAGTTTCATGAAAATCGCATCGGAAAGACTGCACAACAAAGAAACAACGCTTAACCAAAAATAGTGGTGTCCGTTTGTTATCCAAAAAGTAAAATGTTATCTCCGAAAAACTAGCTTCAGACATGGATGTAGCTCGCTTTATGTGCAAAAAAATGTATTTTCATTTAGGCATAACAGACGACGCGACATCTCTACTAATAGGCTTAGAGAACCGAGGATTTTTTCGAGTGCAACCGGCTACGTGGCTGAGGCATACGATCTCTTAGCAGCTACACTATAGTCGCCAAAGCTCCCTGGTATGTTTTCGGTTGGTGGTGGTTTCCGAGAACACAGCTAACGGGTAAAATGTTTCGTTGTTTCTTAATTATTCTCAGTTTCCACGCAGTTTAAAATAGAACCTGTCTTCTTCAACATGTCTCCAATTGTGGGCTTTCAAATAGAAATGAAATGGTGTACTGGTGTGGTGCTCAACTAGGTACCCTCTGACTCAGTGATGAAATATTAAAAGTTTTGGCTGGTTTCGTGGTCTATGGGGCTGGTATACGTGGTTGCCGCATTACAGGCCAAATACTACTGAGTCTACAGTATACCATATACACATGAATCGAATGGTCGAAGGTTCCTATCACTCGGCAATTGCGAATTTAGAACGTAACAAAGACGCTTGTAAATGAAAGATTGCAATTAAATAAAATCTACAGGTACTATCTTAACGAATGGTTCAAATGGCTCTGAGCACTATGGGACTTAACTTCTGTGGTCATCAGTCCCCTAGAACTTAGAACTACTTAAACCTAACTAACCTAAGGACATCACACACATCCATGCCCGAGGCAGGATTCGAACCTGCGACCGTAGCAGTCGCGCGGTTCCGTACTGAGCGCCTTAACCGCGAGACCACCGCGGCCGGCTATCTTAACGACTTTAAATGATGAGTACAACAGTAGAAGTACTTTTGAGAATGCGGTATATTTCTGCGAAACACTTATTGGTGTCGATTGTCCAGCAATTAAATAAAATATAAGTTGAATAACAGGGAAACAATAGATTCCTACTGCACGTAATTAGTAATGAACAACAACATAGCTCGCGAGATATTCACCTCTAAACACACACTGTCTTCACTGTAGAAACCTCGGAAATCTCACAAGTCCCCAAGTCGGCACTACGGAATGTTTCTACCTCTCGCGTCCACGCGCAAACTGCTCCACTCAAAGTCGTTCCGGGACTCCGCGTCCGTCGCCGTACTGCCCCGTGTCCTGTGCCGTACTCCCCACAACTGCCCCCTGTCCTCTTCTGAAACGATGCTCCTCCCCACTTCCATGCAGTCTCTCCGCGTGTCCTTTTTGCAACGATCGCTGTGATTGACTAGAGCGCTCCCGCCCTGTCTTCAAGCAAACGCACACTCACAAACATAATGAAACATATTCGAAATACTGGATTTTCATTTAAATACTTGAAATTAAATAAATATTCCTACGCCTGGACCATAAACACGCTCTAACACACATTATTAAATACATAAACAAATTAAATAAACATATACCAAAGGAATAGCAACAAAAGGTAGGCCAGTAGCTTAATATCCTTGTGCTTTCTAAAACACAGTAAATTTTTAACCAATTTCTTCATGAATAGTATATATCGGATATAAACAAAGACATAGATAAATAAATAGATTTATAAGCATGCTGCTACCGTTTTTTTCGTGTAACTGTGGAGTACTTATGGCCTGCCGCGATCGATAGTAATCGGCCGCTTTGACCTCCAATAACTCATGTACTATTTATGTTACATGCCTGTAATTCATACCAATTTAGCTTTTCACTAACTGCTTTCTACAGAGCCGTAGATCGACGAGATAGGAAGAACCATTTAGATTTTGGAAATTCGTTGCTGGGTGTTACTTGTATAATTTATCATGAGATACTAAACTTTAAACTAATAAATATATTGAAAACCTGATTACACCATCAGAATCGTCGTGCAGATAATGGTAATGTACATGTTTCTTTTTGAGGTATCATGATCCATCTGGCTACTATTAATTTCTATACGAACTGCGAAATGTCTGCCGTTAGGGTTTCACAAAGTCCGCCATCTTTCTCACTCCCAGCTTGTCTCCTTCAACGACACAGCGTCACAATGGAATTCCCAGCCACGTAGCTGGACCATGCGCAGGGGGGGACCCTCTCGTCCGGCTAACGTTCGCCACCACGTGTTTGCTGCCTGGCCCCGGCTGGCCGAGCAAATATTTTCAGGGCGCCACAAATGGTTCAAATGGCTCTGTTCACTATGGGACTTAACATCTGAGGTCATCCGTCCCCTACACTAAGAACTACTTAAACCTGACTAGCCTAAGGACATCACACATATCCATGCCTGAGGGAGGATTCGAACCTGCGTCCATAGCAGCTGCGCGGTTCCGGACTGAAGCGCCTAGAACCTCTCGGCCACAGCACCCGGTCAGGGCGCCCCAACCCGCCTGTTACCACACACGATGGAATAATATGGCGTGACGATTCACACCATCGTGGAGAAGGCACCGGCAGTCTCCAGAGGAAAGTTCCAGCGAAGCAACTGCGATGTGCCGAAGGGCCACCGCTATTTCATGTGTGTTGAGGTATGGTTCCTTGCTTTCATCCAGTGAACAGGCCGTGTTTTCGTGTGGACGTGGTTCGAACTCTCGGTTTACAAAATCATTTGTCGTTTTCAATTGCACAGTGCATGTGAGAGATGTTCACAATCGCGTAGCTCAGTTCTCGATAATGACATCTATGCGACGCAAATATCCAACACACATACCGTGTAGAGTTATCTTTTTATTTTATATTTTGTATACCAACGTTTCTGAATATCAGGAAATTCAGAATGGAAAGCGAAAGAATACAAACTTCGAGGATATGTGTTCCAGCAGTAAATGATTACACATTGTCGCAGCAGCGCTCTTTGTCAAGCTCGGGCAGCGGAAAGTGGTCAAAAGAAGCGGAATGTGAAAAGAAGTGGCAGTATGATTAACCGACATCAAAGTGCGCAGTACCAGAATTTTTTGCTTTCGGGACGTGTCCATAGAGGCATCTCTACAGTCGACAATTCAGAACATTCATTTGGGCCAAGTCGTACTCTGGTAAGAAATTACAAAGGCTTACAATTGTCAGGTGACGCCATGTAGGACACTTTCGTGTCAGTTATGACTGTACGAAGATAAGTGCAACACTGAGTACCCGTCCGGGAGTCGAACCACTTCGGTTATCAATGTGCCTCGCTGATTGCGCAGCTGCGGAGGCGGATAGTTGTGCCAGCCGTCGAACGCTGAAAAGTGATCGGTCTTTCGGTAATGGGTTTGTCAATCCATGACGATTCGTGTCGTACCGGGCGTGCCGACAGTGACACGTTTCCAGAACGCATGGATAGAGGAGAGTCGCAACCGACATTCAGGTACTGGTTCAAATGACTCTAAGCACTTGGGACTTAACATCTGAGGTCTTCAGTCCTATACACTTAGAACTAATTAAACCTAACTAAGCTAAGACAATCTCACACATCCATGCCCGAGGCAGGATTCGAACCTGCGACCGTAGCAGCAGCGCGGTTCCGAACTGAAGCGCCTAGAATCGCTCGGCCACAGCGGCCGGCTCAGGTACTGGACCACGAAATATGAACACAGCATTGGCTGGTCGTCATACTACCTCAAACACAGCGTTTACTCAGTGCTCCAGTACTACAAATGTGGACCTAAAAATTATTCCATTCCATTCCATCTTGCCGTCGTGATACAGCAACCTTATTATTGCTACTACGCAAAAAAAAAGAAAAAGAAAACACTCTAGAACGACCCGTTTCGCCCGAATAGGGCTTCATCGGGTTATGTTAAAAAATCTGAAAATGTAAAAAGTTTCCAATTTTTTAAAATAACGTGATGACGTCCTATCCGAGCAAAACGCGTCGTTCTTGAGTTAATAAAGAAAAATGTGCAACTTACGACTGTTTTTTCTTAAATAGTAAGTGTTGACGTGTTTGCGAAGACTGTTTGAGCCGTCTGCTGCTGGTAGACTGGTGCCACGCATTTTCTTCGTCGGCCTCCAGTAAAGTAACCAAATTGTACAATACATTGCAGAGAAACTTCAAAGTTACGGTATTAATTTCCTTTATTACGTGATGAATAGCTTCGAGCCTGAGCTCATTGTCAAATCATCCAGTAAGCTATGTAATAACAAACACTACGATAGCCACATGAATATTCGTTGTAGTTAAACATATCTTCAGAATAAAGCAGAACTTCATTTCTTCTCGACATTTGACATGAGTAAGAGACGCTTCGCTTTCTGCATCTGTTATTTTTTAATTTTTTTCTATGACATGCTCGGTTAGGCAAACCTGAATTTGCTTATTTTAGTGCAGCTTTATACACACACTACGCGCTGTACCGATATTGTAGTATAATTTTCTCCGAGAATTTCCTTACCTTGTCAACAAACCTGAGCCTGTAACTTGCTTTACACAGGACTGAGTCTGTGCACCTCTTCGATTTCCGATCCCTACTCACGGAATTTGCCATGATTGTCACCAAGCTGATGCAATGGTAAGACAGTGGACTCGCAGTCGGGAGGATGGAGGTTTAAGCCCCCTTTCGCCCATCTAGCTTTAGGTTTTCAGTGATTTTCCTAAATTCCGGAAAAGTTATTTTGAAACTGCGCCGATTTCTTCTACATCCGTCCCCTACGCGTCATTGTACTTCGATTATAATGACCTCGTCGTTGGCGGAAGGGCCCTAATAATCGTTCTTGTCTCGCCGTGGTTTTCTCGAATCATAACTCCTTAATCGTGTAGTCAAAACCACTAGAATGTTACGTTTCATTAACTGCACAGCATTACAGTTCTCCTCACGTAGAGCTAGGCGGCAGTCTTAACACCAGCCGGCCGGAGTGGCCGAGCGGTTCAAGGCGCTACAGTCAGGAACCGCGTGGCCGCTACGGTCGCAGGTTCGAATCCTGCCTCGGGCATGGATGTGTGTGATGTCCTTAGGTTAGTTAGGTTTAAATAGTTCTAAGTTCTAGGGGACTGATGACCTGAGAAGTTAAGTCCCATAGTGCTCAGAGCCATTTTCTTAACACCATGTTGATATCTTGCTGTGAGAGAGAGTATGTTCGAGCAGATTTATTCACGTAATACTATTTCAGACGACTGCCACGTCCGAGATTGCAGCTGGTATTATCCACTAGTTTCTCAATAATTATTTAAGATGAACAGAGAAGTCCGTCAGTTCCCTGATCATATATGGGCATGATGGGCATAGAGATGAAAACATAGGCTTGAAATGGTAGATTGTTAGCACATAAACCTTTGTATGCGTCAGTCATCACTGACAAACGCGACTGTAGAACACAGAGTGGGTCCGATGGCTGTAAACTGTCCTTCACTGGATCGTGACGACCGTGGTCAACCGAGGACGTAGAGAAGATATTAAAGCTAAACCTTCGTTAGCGTGCAGACTCCGGGGGCCCCTGCGTGTACTTCTTTTTTGTTTTTTAATTGGGGTTACGCAGATAGGCCTAGCTCCGGCTTGGTTGACTAATATTTACATAGGACCAAAATGAACCTTTTTTTAAGTAAACGGACGCTTCTCTTCCATTGAACTGCCGTACTCCTGCCCAACCCCAAAGCACAGCTTCAGATCTCTGCTGATATAGCTATTTGTTCGGGAAAATATGACATGTTATAGATGATAGTATTGAAGACACTGTTTCGTCATCAAGACTGGTAAAGGGAAGTTCGAGAAACTTATCTTCTATACACGTGAAAGGATGAAACTCGCGGTGAAACATTTAAATTCTCATTAGCACCGTGAGCCCGCCAAATGGCGGGGTAGACTTAGACCACATTTCCTGGTCGTTAGTTGCAGCTCTCGTCGAGTGACGTCACGGTCTAAAGTTGTGTATTTACGGTGAGTCATTTACACGCCTCTTTAGCCGAGGCCAAGAAAGCATGTTTTTGCTGTGACATTCGATTCTGAGGTAGCTGGTTTGAATAGTAGTGGTGCAAATGACTGGTAAGGTAAGGAGAATCGATGGCGTAAAGTTTCTGCTAAGCAGACTCAACACCAGTGCTATTGGTCTAATTTCAAACCTTTCTACACTTCATCACGGAGTGAGACCATGGGAAACTGTTGATGGTGATCCGCTGTCAGATTCGGACGTTAAACTCGAGGGCTCACATGGTGACTTTAGAGAGGTATTGGCTCTGCTACCGACGAGTCCCAACATCTTTCTACCATCATTATCTTCATCAACACCATCACAAGCTTAATGATTGCACGGAGCAGTGAGCTACTTCATTAGAGTAAAGAGAGCCTCATAAGCGTTTCACATTTTCAGTTCGTGAAGTCTTAAAGTTCCAAACATGCGATTAAGTCCTTTGTTTACCACTGCAGTTTTCTATTCGTTCCATTAAGAAAATTTTAGCTTCTTTACTTAGGTAACATGACTGCTGTGACGCATATCCAATTGTCTGGCTTATGTCGCTCCGCATTAAAGGGCTGGTGATTTTAATTTTGACAAAAAAAAGATTAGTTGACATTACTCCTTTAGTGGAACGAGAAAACATACCTGCTAAGTGGCTCACATATTCGGAAGTCAGCTTGTGACAGAGTAGCGTTCGACCACTTAAAAGATAATTAGTTGTAGAAAAGCGAAAGAACAATATATCATCAAGAGAAAAATTTGAAATCTGCGTAGGACACGCGTTCTGTCTTGTGAAGATGTGCTTACGCCCTAAACTAGTTTTGGAAAAATAAGTAATTCATTCAAATCGTAATGGGGCTGATTTAGTGTGTTTTCTCGTTAATACATTCATAAATACCTGCGTGAAAAGCACTCGTGGATAAACAAGCACAGCATTTTTCGTGGTGCTTACGTCACTTCTCGTCGCGCAATCGTGGACTGTTGGATACAGATTTCTTCGGTACCAATATACATTGCCAGACGCCAGCTGTCCTTAAATACGTATATGAAAACCACTACAGGGCTAAATTAATTGAATATGCTTGGACTTGTGATAAACTGACATTTCTCAAAATAACCATATTATAAAAGCGACGAGGTAACATAAGTAGATGGCGGGTTAGCATGCTAATCCCGTCAGACAAGTTTAGCATCAGCGCAGTTGCTGCGTGCGGCTCGTAGTGTATTTTTATTTCTGCAGACTTACACACTCTAAGTCGCTCACGTTTATCGTTACATTTTCATTAGAAATTATTTGTCAGTACTTCAGCTGTTCTTATTACCAACAGTTTTGCATTGCTATTTCCGTGTTTTGCTAGCATGTCTCCAGGTACAGACTAGTTGCCTTTCTGCCTTCTTATTGTTATGAGTCTCAGAGGTGGCAAATGGACAGAGATGTGATTTCAGTTTGGTTACTGAACGTCACTGTTTAATCTATATTATCATGTAAGGTTTACCAGTGGATGCAGTTGATACCAATAATTTCCTTCATGAACCAATCAGCTGTTTATCATTCCAGGCTGTTCATGGTGCTCCGTGGTGACTACAGTGTCGACATGAAATTCCTGAAAGTTCCTGCAATTCGTGCGAACTGCGAAGCACCCTTTGTATAAATCGATTATCATTCTTACCGATGGGCGCATTACATGCCTGAAACAGGGGGTTTGCTTATTAAGATAGAGAGAATCTATCTTGAAAATTATTGTCGTCTGTATTTACTGACTCACTACGATATCTACGTCAGAAGTATTCATTATTAACTTTCGAAATACAGCAGTTTATATCATGAGAGCCTGGTTGATTTATGCCGTCAGACGATATTATTCTCGAATGTCACCCGGGTCATTCCTGCTAAACTGTCAAACCATGGTTCAAATATTCATCGAGTGAGGCAGCGCATACCGCGTGGATAATACACTGAATTGGTACCTGGAGAGGCATTGTTCATTTCGGTGGAGCTATCGTGGTTTTCTCCCCAAACGTCGTCCAGCAGAGTTGGTGCTCCGTGCCCTGTGGCCTTGATATCTGTAGAGCGTTCTCAAACTGACATTATCCATTCTTTCTTCCAAAACACTCCTGGCATTCATGTGATGATATCTCTGAAGAGTTCTTAGGCTTATGCTCATGTGAGAGAAGGCTGCATAGTCCGAAAGAAGGCTATGTAGTCCGTTGTTTTAGCAAGTGAACTAACTGCATGTTTCACTCGCATTATTACAGCTTGTACAGAAATCAGACGGCAGTTACAAGAGTCGAAGGATACTAAAGGGAAGCCTATGTATTGTTATTTTTCTTACTGTTATTATTATTATTATTATTACTACTGTTGTCATTTGTAATTTAGAACTCAATCTTTGCGGGAAAGACAATAATTATTTGTATCAATATAAAAGCCTCCGCGTTAGGAATCCACGCCTTGAGGGTACTGTATGCGACGTTTGTTATCTACTAATGCAGCAATGTTAACAAAGACATTTAAGACAATCGAAAGAAATTTCAGAAGCTAGTTGTAATGTTGTGGTCTTCAGTCCGAAGATTAGTTTGATGCATGTCTCCATGCTAGTCAATCCTAAGTAAGCCTCTTCATCTGTGCATGACTGCCGCAACCTAAATCAATTTCAGACTTCTCACTGTACTCAACTTTTGGTCTCCTTCTACAATTTTAACCCCCCCCCCCTCCCGTCACCCCCCCCCTCCCCACACACACACACACACACAGACACACACTTTCTCCCAGCACCAAACTGACTATTTCTTGATGAAGCAAGATGCGTCCAATCAAATTATTCTTTCTTCTAGTGGTATTGTGCAATGAAGTTCTTTTTCCACCAATTCGATTCAGCATTCTTCTACAGCACTACATTTCAAAAGCTGTAAGGGAGACAAAAGGGATATGTGGATAAAAACTACAGAAAACTTAGATCTGAAAAGAGACAGCCATAAAGTTTGGAGACTTTGAGACGCCTAAACAATGACCCGACTAAGACCATTATACATCATAATATCACTGCCAGTCAAATAGCACATTAGTTACTGATGAACAGGAAGCCAACACACGAACCACAAAAACCGAAATTGCAAAGAGAAGAGCAAGAGGAGAGTAATGGCCTTACGTCATCACTGAGCATGCAAGAATTACAGAAGGCTATTAAACAAAGTAAAAATGGCAAATCAGCTACCTTGGATGATATACGAACCTAGCAAATCAAACACTTCGGCTTAAATACAAAGAAATGGATTCTCCTACTTTTCGATAACTGTGTAAGGAGAAACCAAATTCCAAAGATATGGCGGAAGAGTCGAATGATTGCTTTGCAGAAACCTGGCAAAGAAGAAAATGATCCAATAAATTTTAGACCGTTGCAGTACTTTGTCATCTCTACAAATTGCTGGAAAGATTGATTTTAAATCGCCTATCACCTGCAATTGACCCCTCACTTATACCTCAGCAATCAGGATTTCGTCCAGGTAAAAGCTGCGCTGGACAATTTCTAAATCTCACACAGAGTATAGAAGATGGCTTTGAAGCTCGGAAGGTGACAGGAGTGGCATTTGTCGACTTATCAGCGGCGTATGATACAGTCAGTCACCAGCTACTACTAGTCAATGTCTACAGTTTGGTCAAAGATTTAGGTCTAATCAGACTCATCGCCTCCCTTCTGCAGAATCACAGGTGCTTCGTCGACTTCCAAGGACAGAGTAGTCGATGGAGACTACATAAGACTGGCCTCCCGCAATGAAATGTTTTGGCTCCAGTTCTATTTAATCTATACACGAACGACCAACCTATAGCTCCAAACACCAGGAGCTTCTTATATGCTGACGACCTCGCTCTAGCCACCCAGAGCACAGATTTTGAATCAGTTTAGAACAATCTCACGAATGCCCTTGAAGATCTATCCTGATACTACAACACAAAGCAGCTTAAACCATACCCTTCAAAGATCCAAGTGCGTGCGTTTCATTTGAGAAACAAGGAAACCACTCGCAAGTTGAAAGCAGTATGGTCGGGGGTCGAACTGGAACACTACGAGACTCCAAACTACCTAGGAGTGACACTTGGCAGATCTCTCACTTTCAAAAAGCACTGCATGAAATGCAAGTCGAAATTTTCCACCAGGAACAATCTCCTACTGAAACTGGCCGGATCACAATGGGGCAGTCAACCTGAAACAATCCGAACGTCTGCAGTGGCACTATGCTATTTTGCGGCAGAGTATACCCGTCCTCTTTGGTACATTTTTGAGCAGGAAATTACCCATCCTCTGTACGGGCATGAACCGCATCCGCAACGACTGAAGTCAAGGACGAGTTTTCTTAGGACATCAAAGGAACTTAGAACCACTGCTGAAAAAGCTAGGTTTCAATTATGGAGGGCTACGACCTACCTTCCCCCTGGTTGGAAAAGAGTTGGAAAAACTTCCTGTTAGATTAAAACTGTGTGCCGGACCGAGACTCGAATTCGGGACCTTTGCCTTTCACGGGCAAGTGCTCTACCATCTGAGCTACCCAAGCACGACTCACGCACCGTCCTCGCAGCTTTACTTCTGCCAGTACCTCGTCTCCTCCTCGGTTCGGCACACTGTTTTAATCTGCCAGGAAGTTTCACATCAGCGCACACTCCGCTGCAGAGTGAAAATCTCATTCTGGATAAGAGTTGTTGAAGCTTTGCCTCCAGGCCATGACGGGGACTGGACAACTTGGAAGTCCCTGAATAAACTGAGATCGTGAGTTGAAAGACCAAAAGTTAACTTGGCAAGCTGGGGATACACTGATCCAAATGATATTCGGTGTGACTGTGGAGAAGAACAGACAGTTCGCCACATGCTTCGGTGTCGATTGTGCCCGTCTCCTGTACAGAAGATGATCTTCAACAAGCAGCAGAAAATGCACTGGAAGTGGCCAAGTTTTGGTCAGAAGTAATTTAATCATAACTGTGTAAAATGTTTGTACATGTACCGTTATGTTTATGACACGAGAATAATAATAATTTTGAAAGCTTCTATTCTCTTCTTATCTGAACTGCTTATCGTGCATGTTTCACTTCCGAACAAGGCTACACTCCAGACAAATACTTTCAGCAAACACTTATTGACACTTAAGTTGATATTCGATATAATACTCTCCATCATGGACGTGAAGTAATGTTTGTTACGCTTTTACAGTAACATATTCGATGTTAACAAATACCTTTTTTTCACAAATACTTTTCTTGCTATTGCCAGTCTGCGTTTTATATCGTCTCCATTTCGGCCACCATCAGTTATTTTACGGCAAAACTAATCCATTACTTTAAGTGTCTTATTTCCTAATCTAATTCTCTCAGCATCACCTAATTTAATCTTGTTAATGTTTATTTTATAATCTCTTTGCAAGACCTTCCATTCAACTGTTCCTCCGAGTCCTTTATCGTCTCTGACAGAATTACAATGTCGTCGGCAAACCTAGTTTTTATTTATTCTGTGTGAACTTTAGTTCTGTTTCCATTATTCCTCCTCGGTTCCTTCACACTTTGTTCACTGTACAGATTGAATTACATGGGGAATACGCTGCAGCCCTGTCTCACCAATAAACCTTTGTTTTGCAACTGGTTGGCTGATTTTTTTCAACATCTTCAGATTTACACAGTTGCTGATTCGCAGCCATGTTCTAGATTTTCTAAAAAAAGTTAAATATTTGTGTGAAATAATACGACCAAATGCTTTGGACAAAGATCAAAGGCAAGAAAAATGGAAGTAGCTTTTTAATTCACAAAAAACCTGAATAAGAAGAAATCTTTATCTATAAATGCAAAACTCCCGCACTACAATATTGTCATTAGACCAGAACGCCTTTGTGCTTCAGAATACCTTTCGTTAGCTATACGCAGACAATTTGGTGAAATAGAAAAAGGAGGAAAGTAAAATAATAAGGGAAATCTTGGGATCAAAATACGACAATGTGAAATGGAAATTAAGAACTAATAAAGAAGTTCATGAAGAAATAGAACGAATATTAGACACAACGGGGAAGAGAAGAGTTGTATTCTCTGTCACTTAAAAAGGCTAGATGAAAAAAGAATAACAGAAGGAATTTTTAACTTTTGTGAAATAAACACAAAAACTCAATGACGTGGGTCAAGAGAGATAAAGCAGATTTGGGGGAAACGGAAATAACGGAGGAGGAAGCAGAATAAAGAGAAACGTTCAGAGCAAAAGTAAAAAAATTCATGGGCTTTCAATAGAAAACAAAGAAAAAGGCAGGTGTAATACGTACAGAAGAAAGAAGAGAAATACTTAGGGAAAGAATGAGGAACTACTGGGAAGAAAGGAAGGAGAAAAAGAAAGAATCCGTAACTTACTTCATGTGGTACTCAGTTGGACATATAAGTAATCAAAAATGTGTGTATCAGTTGTACAAGTAGAGTCTTGATGAGAATGCAACGCGTAGAAATTTACACTAACATTTATTATATTTCTACAGTCACAGCTTTTGCGTTTTAATGGGAAAAAGGACCATCCAACATAACCATAATTTATTTGACTTGCTCAACGTGCCGGCCTTCGGTGGCCGAGCGGTTCTAGGCGCTTCAGTCTGGAACCGCGCGACCGCTACGGTCGCAGGTTCGAATCTTACCTCGGGGATGGATGTGTGTGATGTCCTTAGGTTAGTTAGGTTTAAGTAGTTCTAAGTTCTAGGGGACTGATGACCTGAGATGTTAAGTCCCATAGTGCTCAGAGCCATATGAACCATTTTTGCTCAACGTAATAAATAAATCGAATTTCCATCTGACTAGAGAGATCGTCACTTAGGCGGCGAAATATTGGAGGTCCTTGTGGATAGTAATTATATACGTGGACGTTGTTCTCAAATTTTCAGTTTCTGTTTCCAGTTATAAAGGAAATTTCCTAATAACGGCAACGTTATACATATAAAGGCTTCTATAATGTATATTCATTCTGCTTTCTTTCTTCTATCAAGACGTATAGATAACCTCACTGAACTAATGAGATGAGGCTCGTGCATGATAAAGATATAAGGAAGGAGAGGCACACAGCAATCAGTTGCTATCCCATTAGCTTTTATTGCTCTTGCCTATCAAGATTTTTGCTACAAATAGCCATCTTCGGTGCTAAAGTACAGTAAAAGGTACAAAATCAGATTTTATTTACTTTCCATAGAACAATAGCCGGCCGCGGTGGTCTAGCGGTTCTAGGCGCGCAGGCCGGAACCGCGCGACTGCTACGGTCGCAGGTTCGAATCCTGCCTCGGGCATGGATGTGTGTGATGTCCTTAGGTTAGTTAGGTTTAAGTAGTTCTAAGTTCTAGGGGACTGATGACCACAGATTTTAAGTCCCATAGTGCTTACAGCCATTTGAACCATAGAACAATAAGTAAAACACAATGTTATCCAGTAGCTGCTATTCATTCTGGTCAAAACACCATTTGAGTTACAATCCAACAAACTCCCGGCAGTACATGTCACGATTTGATCATACTGGTGTACAGGCAGAAGGAAACTGAGGCAGTTGTTTACAGCAAGTACAACAGCTTTAGTTTACAATAGGTAGTGCAAGTAACATCCTCTATGTTACGAATTAACTAACTGAGTTTCATTTGAATATAGTTGTCTAAAAACACCTTTTTTAAATATCTAAAATCAACAATCATATTTGCACACCACTTCGAAATATTCAAGAAACGTCAACATGTAACGTGCTTGTTCATATCGTAGTGGTGGAGCAACCTATCAAAACCTATGCAAAGGAACAATTAACAGGTTCGTACAACTACTATATACAAAATTGCTACATCACTTTAGGAATAATAATTAAAAAATTAAAAAGATTTTGTTTAAGATCATCTTGAGAAAATACAGTTACATACCAAAGTGAATTTTGTCAAATGCTGAAACATAGCATAGTCAGTAATATCATAGTGGTTGAGTGATCCACTAAACATTCAATACAAAAGAAATATAAAAGTCCTTATCAAAAATTTTTATGAAGATCTGTTAACATCGTAGTAAAATAATGAAGATCAACAAGACAAGGTTGATTTAACGAGGTAACTCAATAAAACATACATTTTATACGTAATCGTGTTGTGTAGCTCCAACTGCCTTGCTGCGTTTGCAGAAAGACGACAAAACAAGCTGCCATTATAAGTAGCCTTGAAGGATAAAATTGAATATTAATTTACTTGTTTGGGGGTAAAACACATATAGCATTCGATAGTACCAACAAAATGGAAGACAAAGCGATCCACTAACAACAATAAATTATGTTGTCACATGTTACTTTGCCAAAATTTTGTCTTTTTAAAGGCAGACCGAAATTTCCATATTACCCTTCCTCCTCCCCCCTCCCCCCCCGTGAACCCTCCCCTCCCCCCCCCCCCCCCCCACACACACACCTCTCTGACTCCCCTCCCGTGGCACACCCTTCACATTTTAATGCAGTTACTTCTTCGAGTTTTGGTGCTCGCCGTGTATGTAACGTAAGTGCAGTATGCGTTCATTTTCGTCGTCCCATAGTGTGAACGCCGTTTTTAATTGTGCTGTTCGTGCGGCCAGTGTTTACGTGCTACGTCTTCTTCGAGTGCCATTTTAACTCTATGTGGATTTTATGTAAACTTGCCTCTTCAAACTACCCCTTTTTTGTATATTTTATCTCCAATTGTTTCCCCTTCTCATTTGTAAATTTTATCTTTTCTCCCTGCATTTTATATATGTACTGTTCTCCTGTGGTATTTTATATAATCCCTTGCCTGAATAGTGGCGAATTGTGCCGCTGCCAGTCCACCCCCTACCCCCATGGGTCAAGGGAATGAAATGACAATAAAGGGAAAAAAATCCATATTAAATCCCTCTTGTGTCGTGATGCATCTTAACCCGAGCGGAAGACCTTCGAAGAACTCCCAAAATCGGCTGTCTTCGCCAACACCTGCTCGTTATTAGGTGAACGCCATATGACTTCAGGTTTTAGTATATCTCCAGGAGGTCCATGAAGCTGCCTTTCTCAGCTTTGTGCAACAATTTGACCCCCGACCTCAGAGAGGGGCCGGTGTGTCACTCTAAACCAGGTGGGCAACGAACACGGGTCTCTCAACTATATTTTGCCTTTCCAAAGTTTGAATGCTCACCAAACCTGATCTCAACGCTTCTACCTGTCTGTTCCACGTGACAGGCGTCTTAGTTTGGACATTCCATTCTGTACACACCTGATTCGTGTTGTATATTTCTTTAATCAACCCCATTAGCCAAAATACGGCCAAGGCTGTTCGTACTTTGTATCTGAGAAAGAAGCTGTTATATTTTGTGTTTTCATAGCCGATGCTATTTTTGTACTAAAGATGCCATAGTATGGCAAGCAAATGAACTGGTTTCTGTACCTTCCATTTCGTTGCTACCTACGGTTTCTCTTACATTTTGGTATTTTTTTACAATCATTTTGGAAATTTTAACTACAAAAATGCCCTGGCAATGTATTAAACAGGATCTCAGTCTTTTTCATGTTCAGCTGGAGAGAATGGGAGCTTAAGAAGATGGTTAGTAGAAATAAAAGAAGTCATTCTTATGTTGATTTTGTTAATTTGAATGGTAGTCAGTAATAATATCAGTGTAAGTGTTTTTTCTGAAAACGCCGTTTCTGTGTTTCTCATTATTATCATTCCTGATGTGTAACTCTAGGAAGCTAATGGAACCATTGGTTTCCGTTTCGCAGATGAACTTTTTTTTTTAATGTAGTCCATTGAACCTGTCTACAGTTGTGTGAATTACGTCATCGCTGGCATTAACAAGCAGCTGTGTGTCAGCAACGTACCTGGTACATATTTTCAGGATGGTTGATGAGTATGTCCCCCAGTAAGCCGGATATGGAGGTTCCTATGCTGTGACCATCATTTTGAACATACATTTCTCTGTTAAAGTAATTGTACATCAAAACTAGCGACAACAAATCAATAAATTCGCTAATTTCATCAATCGACAGCCTACTTTCATCGCACAAACTTCCCTTAATAACTCCAGTAATATTGGTAGCCGGTAAATGCGTATAAAGATTCACTGTCTAGAGGCACACGTTTCATACAGTCTGCAATTTGTATGTTACTAATGCTGTTGGTCAATTCGTAACCATTTTTGGTTGAAAATTGCCTACTGAAGTGATGATGTTTCTTTAAGAAATTAAGACATTTGCTTCCCGGGTTCGATTCCCGGAGGGGTCAGGGATTTTCTCTGCCTCGTGATGACTGGGTGTTGTGTGATGTCCTTAGGTTAGTTAGGTTTAAGTCGTTCTAAGTTCTAGGGGACTGATGATCATAGATGTTAAGTCCCATAGTGCTCAGAGCCATTTGAACCATTTTTAAGACATTTGCTAGCGACTTTAATGAACGCGTCCCACCTCCCAACGACAGTTGGTCTTATCGCCAGTGAATCTTTATGGGCCTAATCTGCGCCCTAAGTATGTGGGTCTGTGGGTTCATTAGCTTGAGTTGTTGTAACTCTACGGGCGAAAAGATTTCTTTATATGTTTTTAACTCAGCGTTCAGTTTTTTATTTGGTTCTCGTGTTGGATCCCTATCTTTCCTTGTGATATTGTTTTCAACGAAAATTTTTTTACTCTTAGTGATGTATTCATCCTTCCCTAATATCACCACGAAGCTCCCCTTATCCTGATTTCGTAACGATAGCATCGTCATCATTAAGCTGGGGGATGTACTACCATCTGAGGTCATCTGGGGTTCACCTATTCAAGGAGCAGAGCAGCCGATTTTGGAAGCTCTTCGACGATCTCGTGCTTCGGGGCAAAAGAAGTCACGACCCAAGAGGAATGTAATACCGGGATTTCGGGCTGCCTTTAAAAAGACAAAAACAAAGCTTGGCATGGTGGTATGTGAGAACGTAATTGTTTCTGCTATATCTAATGTATTTTACCACTAAACAAGTAAATCAGTAATCAGTTTTAGCCTTAAAGACTAGGTGTCATGACAGCTTGTTTTGTCATCTTTCTGCAAACAGCGTAACGCCGTATTTCTTTTTTATTAAATATTTAGTTGATCACGTAACCACTGTGATGTGAGTGGCTACGCTATGTTTTAGCCTTCGACTAATTTCAGTTTGGTATGTAACTGTATTTCATCAAAATGATCTTCAACAAAATCTTTTTAATTTTTACTTCTAAAGCGATGCAACAATTTTGTATAGGGCGGGGCAAATAAAAGTGGCCCGAGAACGGATTTCCAAAAAATCGTTCAAGTGGTCCTGAGCGCTATGGGCTTAACATCTGAGGTCATCAGTCCCCTAGAACTTAGAACTATTTAAACCTAACTAACCTAAGGACATCACACACATCCATGCCCGAGGCAAGATTCGAACCTGCGAGCGTAGCGGTCGCGCGGTTCCAGACTGAAGCGCCTAGAACCGCTCGACCACCAGCGGCCGGCACGTTGAGCAAGTCAAATAAATTATGGTTATGTTGGGTGGTCCTTTTTCCCGTTAAAACGCAAAAGCTTAACATCTGAGGTCATCAGTCCCCTAGAACTTAAACTACTTAAACCTAACTAACCTAAGGACATCACACACATCCATGCCCGAGGCAAGATTCGAACCTGCGACCGTAGCGGTCGCGCGGTTCCAGACTGAAGCACCTAAAACCGCTCGGCCACATCGGTCGGCCACGGATTTCCAGGATACATCATTGACATGATATGCCGGTCTGTTGCGACAAGCGTCAGGTTGATTTGGTAGGACTCAGGTTGATTTGGTAGGACTCAGGTTGATTTGGTAGGACTCTGAGGCATTTCCTGGAGAACTGCATCCACATTTTCTGGTGTGCGGTCACGTTTCGGGATATTTTTTTGACTTGTTCAAAATAGGTCCCGCCTGACGCCATTTTCGGACTAAGCGTTGCATTGCATTCTTTGATGGCACTTTCAAAACATTAAACTTCTCAGCAAACAACTGACCAAACCGTGCCGCGCGGAGTGGTCGCGCGGTTAGAGGCATCATGTCACGGATTGCGCTGTCGCTCCCGCCGAAGGTTAGAGTCCTCCCTCGGGCATGGGTGTGTGTGTTGTTCATAGCATAGGTTAGATTAAGTTAGTTTAAGTAGTGTGGTAGTCTAGAGAACGATGACCTCAGCAGTTTGGTTCCTTAGGAATACACACACACATTTGAACATTTAAACCACACCGTTTCCACGACTTTCTTGTCACGTGACTTTCCGCAACGAACTCCTGCCGCTCCTCCGTAATTACCATCGTTCCTTTGCACTGCTCCACTCGCATTGGCGCAGCCCGCACTACACTCAGGACCGGTGCGGATCACGTAGAGGGCGTACACGTGGAGTGCGCGTCACGGGGTGTGGTTATATGTATACATTCAAATCCAATCGTATCCTCTCGTCCGGGCCACTTTTATTTGCTCCACCCTCTATAACAGAGCTGTAAGAACCTATTAATGATCCGTCTATGAAACTAATTGAACGTAGTTTGTTTATTGCCATACGCGTTTCACTTTTATGAAGCATCATCACTGGCGATTTCCAGCGCTGTTAGCTCGTACGTGTGCTCCTGGAGATGTATTGGTTAGTTTCCATGCTCCAGTTCTCCGATTTCCGGCGTTCTTTCACCCGCCGGAAATCGGCCAACTGGAGCATGGAAACTAACGAATACATCTCCAAGACCACACGCATGAGCTAACAGCGCTGGAAATCGCCACTGAAGGTGCTTCACAAACAAAAGAAGCGAAACGTTGTTGGCAATAAACGAACTGCCTTCAGTTAGTAGCATAGACAGAACGTACCTCCACGAATTCTAAAGCAACTAAGGAAAGACGGAAAACAGAAAAAAAGACTATTGATGGTCCTTTGCACAGGCGTCGACGGATCTCTTCACCTCTAACATATGAGCTTTGTAAGCTGGCATTTCTTGAATATTTCAAGGTGGTAAGCTAATATGCTTGTTTTTAGATATTTAAAAAAATGGTTCAAATGGCTCTGAGCACTATGGGACTTAACTTCTGAGGTCATCAGTCCCCTAGAACTTAGAACTACTTAAACCTAACTAACCTAAGGACATCACACACATCCATGCCCGAGGCAGGATTCAAACCTGCGACCGTAGCGGTCGCGCGGTTTCAGACTGTAGTGCCTAGAACCGCTCGGCCACCTCGGCCGGCTAGATATTAAAAAAAGCGTTTTTAAACTACCGTGTCAAATGAAACTCTATTGGTTAATTTGTAACATTGAGGACTTTACTTCCACTACATGCCGTGAACTAAAACTGTTTTTTACTTGTCAAACGACTCAGTTTCCTTCTGCCTACACATCAGTATGCTCAAATGGTGACACATACTGCCAAGAGTTTGTTGGATTGTAACTCAAATGATATGTTGACCAGAGTGGATGGCTGCTATTGGATAACATGGTGTTTTACTTATTATTCTCTGCCAAGTAAATTAATTCTGGTTCTTTAAAGTTCTTTGTAATTTAGCACTGAAGATTGCTATTTATAGCCGAAATCTAGATATACAGGAGTAAGAAGGAACTATTTGGACTGCGATTGATTGCTCTGTACCTCTCCTTCCTTATAGTCTACGGTCGCTGTGGTGATGGAATCAATGTTGATATAGATATATCGGATATGGTGACAGACTTTGAACAAACCCTTCAGTCGTTATTTGTACATGCAGCGTTTGGAGGCAGTATTGAAAACGTTTTGCAGTTTTAAATGTGTAAGAAGTCGTATTTTGTTGTTAATGAAAATTTGACAGTAATAAATGAAGTAGTTGTGAGAAAAGTATGTCTTCCTTCAAGTATTTGTAGTGTCCGAGAAGACTCCTTTGTTTTAATTCCACTGAAACTCAACAAAATTTGTGACCTTCGGCGCATCACGATAGATCTCAGTTGCTCGTGGTAACAATTACTTCGTCAAGTTTACAGTGGCAGATTCAGTGAAAAGTGTTAGATATGATGCCCTGTGTCAGTCAAGCGATTTAAACGAAAACTTCAAAGTATTTTCTCGTCGAAGATAGCATGTTCGAAATGTTCGTTGTTTCAGGAAATTTTTTGCTTTCAAGGAAACAAGGAGCGAATCATTTTGTGGTTGTGGGTTGCATATCCTTGTTAACAAGAAAGTACTTGAATGTCACTTGAATTTTTGAGACGACTGCACCCTCATCGTGCAAGATTTAGAAAAGATGTATCTCATATAAAGTTTACATGCAGATCTAAGCGTGGCTCCTTTTCACCGTCCGCGATCAGCCTTCTGCCATCTGGTTGGTGGCTGTTCCGTCGAACTGGACGTTACCACGTAACATCCGCATTCACTGAAAGTAGGAAAAGGGAAATAGCGCGTTAGGGCCGGATAGCTAGCATTCCTTGGCGCTGATTCGTCGACCTCGAGTCTCCGTATGTCACGCAAGCATTCGTTTCGGATCGAAATGTACTGCTGACTCAGCGGCCAGCTTCCTTCCACGATAGCCACTGCGCGGGCTGAAAACTTTGTGGAGAGCTGACGACCTTCCTGTTCTTCGAGGAAGACGGTAACGAGGTGAGCCACTGTGCAACTGTGGGGTCGACAACACGCAACGTGTAGAAAATGTATGTAGGTTGCAGTAACGAAGTATCGCGCTTACGGATTCAGTACTAGCGCTGTTGAGATGCAGTTTCAGAACGACGACCAACAGATATTAAAATTCTACTCCGACTATAAGAGGGTGCAGGCAGTGGACGTCCAGCCTTACAAGTGAAACCACAAACACTGGTTTATGTTGCCAGCTGTCAGCTAGCCAAACAGCGAAACACAGTTAAGCTTTCCGCTGTAAGACTTAGTAAGACGTCCACCAAGCACAGAAGCCCTTCATCAATGCAGTGATGGAGCGGTAAGTCGTTAGGAGTCCCTGAAAACAAGTTCTAGAACAACTCTGGAATCGAGCCACGGATTATTGGAATCGTAGGCCGCAGCGTACACGTTGGAGCAATGAAGGCGCTGCAGCGCTAATTCTCTCAAAAGCAGGGTTTTGTTTAAGGAAGAATCAAAGGGGTTGTTCAACCGGGAGTGTAACTATTTCCGTAGATAGAGCACCAAATTAGTTTTGGTGTTACGATGAGCTGTGAAAGCAGGTACTCATTCAGTCTTCTCCTTTCCAATGGACGGATCACCGTGAACAGTTTCATATGCTCTCACTTCATGAAACTTTGCAGAGAGGTCCGAGATTTAACACAGACAAAATGACACAACTCTTTGTTAAAGTGGGCATGGACGGTACCATTTTGTTTTGGCTACTCTAGCGACATGCTCCGTTGATTTGGCGCGAGGATTTCATTGTGTATCAGGACAGCAGACAAACGAACAGACAAATTAATTACATATCTTTTACTGTTTGAGGTGGTGATTAAGACTTTGACTTTCCTTGTAGCAACTGAAAGTATCATTGGTACTATGTGGCGGCGTTTCTTATAAGTTGAAGAAAGAACTGCAGCCCGAGATGTAAGCCAAGTTTTTTTATATGTGTGTCGTTCCCATGTTGATTCACACTTTATTTTTCCCACCATTCATGGTGCGCCATTTGACTTATCATTAGAGTTGCAAGCGTTTTTTTTTTTTTTTTTTTTACGTAGGATGTTTTATTATGTGACATGGCCAAAAGCTGGCGTTAAAATTGTATGATGAGAGCTGTTATGCTCAACTTCTTACGTATGTAAGTGCATCTTTATATACGAATATTAATTATTACTGTCTTGTATTTTTCGTATTCATGACTAACTAATTCGACGGTCACGAATGTCTTTCTTGAGGGTTCCAAAAATATGGGAATCGCATGGGGAGAGATCAGGACTCTATGGAGGATGTGTACGGGCTGCACAGCGGACCCACGTGTTGTCAAGGTTGTTTCGACTACGCTGCAGAAGTTTCGCTAGGTAACCCTTAGACATTCCGCATACAGCCCTGATCTCTGCCCAGGTGATTTCCATAGTTTTGGAGCCCTGAGGCAAGGGTACAATCATGGTTCCATAAGCAACCGAAAACTTTTCCATGAAGGCATTGACCGTCCCGTCTCACAGTGGGATAAATGTATTAACAGCAGTTAAGATTGCTTTTGAAATAATAAAGTTTACTTATTTTTTCCATCTGTTTCATTTTCATTTGACTGGCCCCGTAACAATGTTCCGCCCCTCGGGACGTCGCTCAGTTGCAAACAGTACTAACTAATAAAACTAAGACAGACCTCCTGTCCCAGTTCCATGCAGCGATTAACGAAAAAAGAAACTGCACAGTATGCAATTGTCTTCATTTAGTTTGTAAAGAAAATGACGTAGTTAACAACAAATATAATTTTATATTCTTTTAGACAATTACGGGTACTTCGCCACATCGAACTAGCTCCCTAAACGTTTATATTCAAATACTTTTAGTAATAATAGCAGTAGCCCGAGACTGGCGAACCGCTGTATAAAATTTCCTTGTTTGAGCACTGCGACGGAGAGATGCGGACTCTGTGCTGTTTGGTTCTTTGCTCCCCGCTTCGACCACATATTCATCATTCTTGCGGGAACTGCAGGCCCCCGGAAATCGAAACTTGGTGTCGGCTCAGTTCTTAGTTTACGACGTGAAACAGATTTTTTTTCCAAAAATATTAATGGACCGATTTTCCCCCATTTGCTGCACTTCTGCCGTCATTCAGCAACTTATTTCTTTTTTCTTCTTCTTCTTCTTCTTCTTCTTCTTCTTCTTTTTTCTCTAGAACTTGTTCCACCTGGTGCCAGGTCCATTGAGTGGATTTGCTGTCTCCATTTTGTTCGATCGTGGGTCAAGTCTGGATGAAGATTTACAGCCTTCAGGTCGCTGTGCAGATATCGGCCTATCGCTGTCTTGGTCGTCCCTTGGATCTCTTTCCTATCACTTCCACTGTGTAAGCTGCCCTTGCTATAGTAACTTCTTCTGCGCGCACCACATGTCTTAACCATCGCAGTCGGCTTTCTCGTATTTCCTTGTGAATCGGCGCGACCTCAAAACGTTTCCTGATAGTATCGTTCGAGACGTGGTCCAGTCGAGTGACCTGCATCTTTTGTAGCTCTCGGTGCCGTAGACAGCGACAGGTAGATCGCTCAAATCTTCTTCTTCCGAGGAGCACAAGTGAATCCTGTTGTCACTCGCAACTTCATGTAGACTACCAGTGTCCTTGCGTTGTTATCGTCTATTAAGTGGCCTTCGCCAGAATTTGTAAAACATAGTTAAATTTTGTTAATCATGGTAGACACCCTCAGGCAACGTTGATGGTGCCAGCTTCTCTTGTACTCAAGTTTTCTTTTTTTTAAGCCGCCATATGGCGTAAGTCAGTCTTTCCACTGTTGCGTTTGTCGCTGTAAACCAAACTTGTTCTCCGCAGCCAACATGACATCATCAGGATAGAGAAGTAGCCATGGTAGTAGCATGTGGAGGTCCGATGTGACAATGAGAAGAACGAATGGTAGTCGTGATACTGAAGCACGATGTAATTTTTTTTTTTCCTAAAGCAGACGCATAGAAGTTTTACTCTAGTTTCGTGCAGTAGAAACGTGAATGACTGCGAAGTATCATAATACAATTTTAAACATGGCTGTGAGCCAGCAACCGCACACAAGATTATGATTTGTATAATACAGCCAACCGATTACAACAAGATTTAACTTGACCTGGTTTCGACACCGACTATGGGTTTCTTCATCAGGAAAAAACAAAAGCAGTTACCTATAAAAGGTTAAGAACTCATTAATATAGAGAAGAAAACGAAAAATATATGGTTATTATACAGAAAAAAATTCATGAGGTGACTATACTCATATGTAGTAACAGTTGGAAACAGGTTTATGAGCAAAATGCAGTCATACAAAATAACTCCTTACAATCATATTTAAAACCATATAAAATTACAGGTATTGGATCTGACATAACAATGGTACATTGTCAGTAGGAACAATAGCTACATGACGTAGCACAGTGTACGCCGGTAAGGGCTGTAAGAGGAAACAGCCACTGGAATTGGTATCAGACTAAGCGGCTCGCGGGCCACAACGTGGACACGAAAGAAGTCGCGCTGTCTAGTAACAACCGGAATAACCAGCTGCTTACGTTACAAAAATATTTTCAGTAGCGTATCACTGTTGATCTTCCAAGTCAGCAGCTCGTATAGCACAAACTAAAAATTTATATACGACCATGCAGTAGCAGATATTTTATACATTTTGTGCTAAAACGAACTATGATGCAATAAATTAAAAGGAGAGAGGAAGAAGATATTTTAGTGTATACTCTTGAGAAAAATGCGGAGTCAATTTTAAGCATTTCTATGTGAGGGCTTTATATCATTACAAGAAGTTTTTATTACGTAGCCGTAACTATTCATTCAGAATGAAACTGCCATTAAGACAGAGATGATTGAAAATTTCCAATTCTTCAAGGATTCTGTAGCCTGTCTTTTCCGTGTATGGGATACTAATGCCACGAATTTCTTTAGGCTTATGGCCTATAATTAATAAGTGATCATCAAAGGACGAGTTATATACGCTGATCGGCCAGAACATCATGACCACCGATCGACTATCGATACCAGCGCCACCTGGCCAGGAATGACTGCTAGTCAGACACACTCACGGTGCATGTAGTATCAGCAAGCGTGCTGGCCGTGTGTAGAGCGGCGAAGGAACGCGATCTATTAGAGTTTGATCGAGTGCAGATTTTGATGGCCCGGAGGCTCGGCACAAGCATTTCGGAAACTACACGACCTGTCGGGTGTTCGAGGAGTGCTGTGGTGTCTTCAAGACGTGGCGTAAAGGAAGTGAAACCACGTGCAGGCGTTGTGGGGTTGGGCGGCCACCCCTCATTATAGATGTTGGACGTCGCTGGGCAGATTGGTAAAATAGGATGGTTGCAGACTGAGGCAAACTTTAATGCTGGACAGAGTACAAGTATGAACAATCAGTGCACCTAACACTTCTAACTATGGGCCTCCGCAGCCGACGACCAATGAATGTGCCAATTACGACATCAGCCGGCCGCGGTGGCCAAGCGGTTAAAGGCGCTACAGTCTGGAACCGCGCGGCCGCTACGGTCGCAGGTTCGAATCCTGCCTCGGGCATGGATGTGTGTGATGTCCTTAGGTTAGTTAGGTTTAAGTAGTTCTAAGTTCTAGGGGACTGATGACCTCAGAAGTTAAGTCCCATAGTGCTCAGAGCCATTTGAACCAATTACGACATCGGACATCGGCAACTACGACTGAAATGGGCACGTGACCATCGGCACTGGTTGGTGGCGCAGTGGCAGTGCGTTGCATGTTCTGTTGAATCCCGATACCGTCTTCATCATGCCGATGGGAGGGCGCGAATCTGTGTGTTCCGGGGGAACAGCTCCTTGACACTTGTCTTGCGAGCGGAGACAGGCTGGCGGCGGCTCCATTATGCCCTGGGGAACATTTACGTGGACATCTATGGTTCCCGTGTAGCTCGTACAAAGTACCATGACGGCAAAAGACTTTCGTACATTGGTTGCAGACCACGTACACAACATCATAACGATCATGTTGCCCGATTGAAGTGTCATTTTTTTTGTCCAGGGAAGCCTAAACCCGCACTAATTTTTTTCCAGAAATAATTCATTAATAGTAAATGATTTGGAAGAGCAGTTGAACGGAATGGACAGTGTCTTGAAAGGAGGATATAAGATGAACATCAACAAAAGCAAAACGAGGATAATGGAATGAGTCGAATTAATTTGGGTGATGCTGAGGGAATTAGATTAGGAAATGAGACACTTAAAGCAGAAAAGGAGTTATGCTATTTGGGAGCAAAATAACTGATGATGGTCGAAGTAGAGAGGATATAAAATGTAGAGTGGCAATGGTAAGGAAAGCATTTCTGAAGAAGAGAAATTTGTTAACATCGAGTATAGATTTAAGTGTTAGGAAGTCGTTTGTGAAAGTATTTGTATGGAGTGTAGCCATGTATGAAGTGAAACATGGACAATAAATAGTTTGGACAAGAAAAGAATAGAAGCTTTCGAAATCTGGTGGTACAGAAGAATGTTAAAGATTAGGTGGGTAGATCACGTAACTAATGAGGAGGTATTGAATAGGACTGGGGAGAAGAGAAGTTTGTGGCACAACTTGACTAGAAGAAGGGATCGGTTGGTAGGACATGTTCTGAGGCATCAAGGGATCACAAATTTAGCGTTGGAGGGCAGCGTGGGGGCTAAAAATTGTAGAGGGAGACCAAGAGATGAATACAATAAGCAGATCCAGAAGGATGTAGGTTGCAGTAGGTACTGGGAGATGAAGAAGCTTGCACAGGATAGAGCAGCATGGAGAGCTGCATCAAACCAGTCTCAGGACTGAAGACCACAACAACAACAACAGTAACTCTACAATTTCTTGCATAATACAGACATATTCACATCAAGTACTACATAAAAAATATTCACATCAAGTAGTACATAAAAAAGTCTACGTTATCCAGCACATTAGAAATTTCAGCATTTTTTCACAGCTATCGGCATGTCTTTCTTTTGTAGGCTAGAGCCTTGATCGTCATCTTTTGTCGACATCTGAGCAGGATATCTGAGACAGACTCGGGTCTCTCTCCATATGACCATTTTAAATGGCTCTGAGCACTATGAGACTTAACATCTGTGGTCATTAGTCCCCAAGAACTTAGAACTACTGAAACCTAGCCAACCTAAGGACGTCACACACATCCATGCCCGAGGCAGGATTCGAACCTGCGACCGTAGCGGTCTCGCGGTTCCAGACTGAAGCGCCTAGAAACGCACGGCTACCCGGCCGGCATGACCATTTTAAGGGCGAAGTTACAATATATGTGATATTGACATTTCTGTTACAGAAAATGCGCATATAGTGAAGTTTCGATTTTGAGGTAGCTAATTTTCTACGGCAGTGAAATACCGGGTGTGACAAAAAGAATCAACCGATTTGGTACGTCTATATTTCTGAAACTAATAAACATAAACAATGAAATTTGTTTTTTGATGAGCGGGAAACTCAATTAGTCTTTTTTTTTCATACCTTTTCATAGGTGTTCAATATGCCCCCCTTAACATGCACGGCATAAGTCAATGCGGTATTCAAATTGTTCCCACACTGCAGCGAGCATGGCCGGAGTTACGGCTTCCACAGCTGCTGTTATGCTATGTCTCAGTTCATTCATTGTTGTTGGCAACGGAGTCACATAAACAGATGCCAGTAATGTAAGGCTGAATTATTAGGTCTCGACCAACCGATCCATAGTTTAGTAATCTTTTTATTTAAAAATTCCCGCACTTCCAGATGCCAGTGTGGAGGTGCCCCATCCTGTTTGTAAATGAAGTCGTTCGAATCAGTCTCCACTGTGGGAAAAGAAATTTCTCAAACATATCGAGATATGTGCTTCTTGCAACAGCGTTCTCGGCAAAGAAAAATGGAACATACGCCTTATCTCAAATAACGAAATAGTTATGATTTTTTAAAATCGGATCACTCTTCTTGATGTACCATGTAAAACTGAAGAGTTTGCCCTTTCCAACAGTACATTGTTCACGCACATATCTTAAATAACGTACTAGTTGTGATTTTTTAGGTAGGATGATTCTTTTTGATACATCCTGTATTATCAGTGAAAACTATTCTCCTAGTGAGTGCAGGTGCAATTATGCTTTAAGTCCATATACGTCTTGTGTTTAGGAGACGGGGTACGAGACAGCCCGAAAAAGATGGAGAAAAAATAGCTCTAGCTGTTATACAATGAATTCTTTCACTTGGTGATTTAAGAAAATCGAAGAATGGGTAAATTCTTGTACCCCGAAAGAATTTAAAACCCATTCTTCCCCGTTTCGGTCCATATTTGTTTTCTGACGTCGTTATGACAAAATGTTCAAATACATTGCTAAGGCCCTCCATTGGAAACTCCGTACAAAGTGATGCAGTTCCAGATTAAAATCAGAGCTGATGAGAAAAATCCCACTGATCTGATATGCTGTATGGAGATTAAAGACATACGAAAAATTGTGAAGGTGGTACCCCATAGGTCTTACGTATTTGAAGAAAGTCGTCACAAGGCCAGGAGTACGATGGAATGGTTCGAGAAACACTGTAGCGAGTTGCAGTTGATATGCTGGCCCCTCAACTCGCCAGATCTGTACCCGATCGAAGACATCTGGGATATGATGGAACGTGGCGTCAGAACGCATCGCTTCCCTCCACAGAATTTACGGGAATTAGGAGACTTGTGTCTGCAAATGTGGTACCAACCCCTACAGCAACGTACGAAGGCCTCGTTGCTTCCATGCCACGACTCGTAGCCGCTATTATCCGTGCCAAAAGTGGACATATCGGCTATTAGGTAGGTGGTCTTAGTATTCTGGCTGATCAGTGTGTATTTGTATCTTTTTCCGTGAGAGACGTTCTTTAATTCTAACAGCAATTGCTCGTCCTGTCTGCCCTGTGTAATATGCTGGACTTGTGTAATGGTCCATCGTGGTACGGAGGCGGTTGGCGGCTTCGTGAGCGGCGGCGGTATTGAGTAGCCGCGAGTGACGGACGGAGTGGCGGCCCTGTCGCCGGCTGGCATCTGCCCGGCCCTTGCAACGAGCTCCCCCGCAGGCCTGCGCCGCTCGCCGCCCGCTTCCCACGGCTGATGGATCGGCCGGCAGGTGCTGCCCTGCCTGCACAGCCAGCGGGGGCGTTTTTGTGCCGCCTCCTACCCATCCTCCCTCTCCTCCCCTCACACACTCCCTCCTCGAAGCGAAGCACAAGAGCAGCACCTGACGAGCCAACGGGGGCCATCCTATTCTTTCAGGGCACCAGCTCCTGCTGCAGCCCCTCTTCGATAAACGTGGCCAAAGAGTCGGGTCTCCTCTTTCCCGGCAAAAAAGAAAAAACCTTTGTGATCGCATGAGGAGCTATTCGATGAACTCAGCAGAGGTGGTAGCTATTGCTCTTTCCATGTGGACGTCGTAATGGAATTATTTGAATACGGTTTGCGGATTCATAGTTCGCTGGAGATTTACGGCTTATAAATAAACTTTCCGCGAAAGGCAAAGGTTCCGAGTTCGAGTCTCGGTCCGGCACACAATTTTAAACTGCCAGGAGGTTTCATACCAGCGCACACTCCGCTGTAGAATGAAAATTTCATTCTAGAAACAACCCCCAGGTTATGGCTAAGCCATGTCTCCGCAATATCCTTTCTTCCAGGAGTGCTAGTTCTGCAAGGTTCGGAGGAGAGCTTCTGCAAAGTTTGGAAGGTAGGAGACGAGATACTGGCGGGATTAAAGCTGTGAGGACGGGGCGTGAGTCGTGCTTGGGTAGCTCAGTTGGTAGAGCACTTGTCCGCGAAAGACAAAGGTCCCGAGTTTGAGTCTCGGTTCGGCACACAGTTTTAGTCTGCCAGGAAGTTTCAACCTTCCCAGATTTTGTAATCAAAATCCACGAAAACTACAGGCAGCCTACGAAGCTGAAATTTTGTAAAATACCATGGCGTCGTGCTCGGCATTGGTTGAGGCACCGCGCGAGGTTTGACTCGCAGCCACGGTCGGAATGCGCGTATTCCTAGCGAGCAGTAACATTCCTTGCAACGGCCCGATTCTTCACAGAATGGAAAACTTCCACGTGTAAAATGTCAACTGTCCCGAGCTATGTGTGGTTCACTGATAATCATTTTGCAGTTACACTCAGTGGTATATGTGGACGCGGCAATATGGAAAGTAAATTAGAACGTCAAGCCTGATGCTGAAGTTTTGCTGTTTGAACAGCGAAAATAGAGTAAACTCTTCCCTATCCATCGTTTTGTGAGCGGTGTTAACGAGAAAGTTTCGAAAATAATTCGAAATTACATGCCAGTTTTGTTGGAAATCGCGAATTTTTCTCGTTCTTGAGTACCGGGTGAGTATAGTCTGGCTGCCCGCCCGGCTAGCCGCGCGGTCTAACGCGCTGTCTCCCGAGCGGAAAGGCGTGCCGATCCTCGTCACGAATCCGCCCGGCGGATTATTGTGGAGGTCCGGTGTGCCGGCCAGTCTGTGGACGGTTTTTAAGGCAGTTTTCCATCTGCCTCCGCAAATGCGGGCTGGTTCCCCTTATTCCGCCTCAGTTACAGTATGTCGGCGATTGCTGCGCAAACAGTGTCTCCACGTATGCGTACACCATAATCACTCTTCCCCGCAAACGTTATGGTTACACTCGTCTGGTATGAGACGTTCCTTGGAGGTGGGGGGGGGGGGGGGGGGCTTCCACTGGGGCCGAACCGCACAGTAACCCTGGGTTCGGTGTGGGCGGCGGTGGGGTGGGTGGACTGTTGTGGCCTGTTGGGTTGTGAACCACTGAGGGCTACGGCGGGACGAAGCCTCTCCGTCGTTTCTAGGTCCCCGGTTTAATATGCAATACACGCACAATAGTCTGGGTACTTGCACACGTTGGCTGACTCTGCCTCAAGAGATGTACGCTGCTTCTTAACAGCTGTACTTGTCTTACTGTGTTAAACCTTTAAAATAACATTATACCTCGTAATGAGTAGATCATGACAGCATTTCAGATTTTTAAATTCGGTCGATAAATGAAGTACTGGAAGTAAAATTTCTGTTGCCCTGAAAGCCTTTAGATAGGCAACCATCAACTGGCTTGGTTCAAATGGCTTAGAGCACTATGGGACTTAACTGTTGTGGTCATCAGTCCCCTAGAGCTTAGAACTACTTAAACCGAACTAACCTAAGGAAATCACACACATCCATGCCTGAGGCAGGATTCTAACCTGCGACCGTAGCGGTCACGCGGCGCCACACTGTAGCGCCTAGAACCGCACGGCCACTCCGGCCGGCCCCGTCAACTGGGAGTGTATGACAGCTCCGCGGCTTAGTCGTGTGGTACTACACTTTTTTATCTTTTTGGTTATTTATTTATTTTGGCTTTTGGCAGCAATTGTTAAAAATGTGTCACATTAATATAACTGCAATTTTTACAGTTGAACAATAAAAAGTGTTCGATGTACAAACGTAAGTCCTTAACGCGAAATGAAAACACTAAAAGACGGAAACCATACAGCCATCCGTAGTTACATCTGCGCCAAGTTAACAGAAGAGCCATTTTCACAGTAGAACAATGATAAGAATGTGAAGTACAAAATACAGCAATACAGATGTGCAGCGTACTGCATGGATTAGGAGGCAGATTGCACCACTGGTTATGGACGAAACGTTCATCGGCGACACGGATTAGCCCTCGACATTTACGAAATACTGCTCCTCACAGAAAAATGAAACCTGATTGCAATTAGTGTACTAAAATTATTTAACTACATTTAAGGCAATTTGCTGTTGACGTTAGTTTCAGTGACCCAGGCTCTTTTAATGTATTGCCACAATAAGAACGATACCATACCATACAAGCTCATTTTAATAATCTGACGTTACCTTATTATCATTTGGTCGAAACTGATAGTGACAGTAGCTAATGGTGGGGTACCACCAACACAAACATTTTTCGTATCTCTTTAATCTCCATACGGGGGATCAAATCAGCGGCAATTTTCTCATCAGCTCTGATTTTAATCTGGAACTGCATCACTTTGTACGGAGTTTCCAATGGAGGGCCTTAGCAATGTATTTCAACATTTTGTCATAACGACGCCATAAAACAAATATGGACCGAAACGGGGAAGAATTGGTTTTAAATTCTTTCGGGGTACAAGAATTTACCCATTCTTCGATTTTCTTAAATCACCAAGTGAAAGCATTCATTGTATAACAGCTAGAGCTATTTTTTCTCCATCTTTTTCGGGCTGTCTCGTACCCCGTCTCCTAAACACAAGACGTATATGGACTTAAAGCATAATTGCACCTGCACTCACTAGGAGAATAGTTTTCACTGATAATACAGGATGTATCAAAAAGAATCATCCTACCTAAAAAATCATAACTAGTACGTTATTTAAGATATGTATGTGAACAATATACTGTTGGAAAGGGCAAACCCTTTTGAGTTTTTCATGGTACATGAAGAAGAATTATCAGATTTTAAAAAATCATAACTATTACGTTGTTTGAGATATGGCGTATGTTCCATTTTTCTTTGCCGAGAACGTTGTTGCAAGAAGCACATATCTCGATATGCTTGAGAACTTCCTTTTCCCACAGTTGGAGACTGATTCGAACGACTTCATGTACAAACAGGATGGAGCAACTCCACACCTGCATCTGGAAGTGCGGGAATTTTTAAATCAAAGGATTACTAAACGATGGATCGGTCGCACTGGACCACATGATTCAGCCTTACATTACTGACATCTGTTTATGTGACTCCGTTGCCAACAACAATGAATGAACCGAGACGTCGCATAACAGCAGCTGTGGAAGCCGCAACTAAAAAAATGGTTCAAATGGCTCTGAGCACTATGGAACTTAATATCTGAGGTCATCAGTCCCCTAGAACTTAGATCTACTCAAACCTAACTAGTCTTAGGACATCACACACATCCATGCCCGAGGCAGGATTCGAACCTGCGACCGTAGCAGTCGCGCGGTTCCGGACTAAAGCGCCTAGAACCGCTCGGTCACAACGGCCGGCAAGTCGCAAATCAAGACGTGCTTTCTGCAGTTTGGGAACAATTTGAATACCGGATTGAAATGGTATGAAAAAAAACTTCTTGAGTTTCCCGCTCATCAAAAAGCAAAGTTCATTGTATATGTTTATTAGTTTCAGAAATATAGACGTGCCAAATCGGATGATTCTTTTTGTTACTCCCTGTATTTCACTGCCGCAGAAAATTTGCTACCTCAAAATCTAAACTTCACCTTATGCGCATTTTTTGTAACAGAAATGTCAATATCATATATATTGTAACTTCGCTCTTAAAATGATCATATCGAGAGAGACCCGAGACTTTCTCAGATATCCTGCTCAGTTGTCGACAAAAGATGACGATCAAGGCTCTAGCCTACAAAAGAGAGACATGCTGACAGCTGTGAAAAAATGGTGAAACTTCTAATGTGCTGAGTAACGTAGACATTTTTATGTACTATTTGATTATGTCTATATCGGGCAAAAAAACTGTACAGTTACTATTAATGAATTATTTTTGGAAAAAAATCAATGCGAACTTAGGCTTCCGTGGACAACAAAAATTTTGATATCATATACTAGTTAATTAAGAAAGTTTTAACACAATAAGTGGAAAAGTCAAAAACTTTCTTTATGTCATGAGGCATTTTAACTCGCGGGGCGCTAATAACCCACACTACATTAATCCAGTATTTGAGAGTGAGAAAATTCAACGACTTCCAATAAGCGTTACACATAATTTCAAATCTTTACGAAAATTTGTCTTGCTGACACCCCTCACAATACCTATCGTTGTACAACACGTAATTCGGACTATATGCCGTCATAAACATGGAATGCATGGAAAACTAGTTTTTTTTTTTAACGGACTGCAAATTATCCAGACCATACTCATCCATCGTTGATAATAGGAGCACGTAGCGATTTCCAATAAATTAGAACAGTAATTTCAAACTTTCCTCCTAATGGGCAAACAATTCGAAGCTCATAAAACTAACGTAATTAGGCTTTTGCATCTCCTGCTATAAAGGATTGTCATGGTTAGTGTCAAGTATACAACACATTAACTCATTAATATCAGACATTTAAAGCTGTTTTACACACGGAAGTTCGATTCTTTGAAGAAACGGCGTCGGATCTCGCTAGTCCGTTAATAACAGTGAACGTTCTCTTTTACATCTCTAAATCCTGTATCGCTCATTGTGTCTTGTTACAACGGAAATTCGCTACTCAGTTTGGAATGGCTTTGAGTGTTGAAAATGAAGACGCAATTTACGGAGTTGCTAAGCCATTTCTGTATTCTACGCCGCGATGAGCTGAGACACACAGACACTTGATTACTCTCTTATTGTGAGCCGACTAGTTGACGAAATTGTGATTGCTGCGGGGATCTACAGCAGACAATTCGTTTCATTTGCAACAAACGGCTCTTCACGTACATAAGTTACAAGTCACACGTGCCGTAGTTGATTCTCCTGTTTCCACGTAACATAAAATAAAAAGCGAACACAGTAATAGTATGCTTTCGGGTGTTCAGCGGAGTTGTTGATTCCATTTCTCTGTGTGATATTTCGAAGACCGCCCCACTCGTTCTCATCACGTGTTGCGTGCCGCTTTGTTGTGCCCGGACTGCAGCTGAAGACTGAATTGGTCGTCGAAATACTGTGTAGAAAATTGGAAGCAACAACTCAGCTGAACATCGCACATCGTTAATCAGTCATGCCGAGAAAATACATCAGTATCTGTACGCTGTGTAGCAAATTGGGTATTTTGCTTTCTTCAACGGTGAGTAATTGTTTACAGGTAGTGGCATTTTATTATCTGAATGGCATTTTACTACCTGAGGTTTCAGGTATATTACTGAATCATGCATCTCTAAACTGGGTGTGTTTTTCATGACTAATGCCAGCTGTTGACTTTCATCGTATGTGGTACTGTTGTACGATTTCAGGTCGGAGGTCTTCAAGAACCCTGTTCAAAAGTTGTTATATAAAAACATTTGCTCCTCAGGACGTCATTCTTTTACTTGTAGCTAAAAGCGGTGACTGAACAAAATATATATTGCTTTTTTTAAATTCTTTATCAGGATAGGCCTGCTTTAAATTAATCTAACGCCTTAACTGAACAGTAGTACAACATATCGATGTATTTAAGAGATATTATCACAGATGAAGTTAACTGCTAGTGGGCAAGTGTTACATCGACTGTTTTAAAAGAAGTTCACTTAGCGTACACAGTTTATTGGCCCACGTAAATATGAAATTTAATTGTTAATCAAACGTTGTCCAAAAAATGGGACAGATATTTTATTAAAGCGGCGAACACTTCAGCTAAGATTCCCTCCTTCTTCACCACGAAATTTGTCGTATTATTCGCACAAGTTGGTGCGTTTCAGTTGTCTTTTTCTGGTGCTCTCTCAAGAAGCGAAATTTAAACACATTTATTCATAAAGACGCAAGAGTCTTATGTCACCAGAAAAAGAATATAAAAGCACCTTCTCATAGGGTGCTTCTTTGATGGGATCTAATTTGTTTCAAGAATAGGAGTGCGGTACGAAAAAGAATCTCTGATTTTCACAAAATTTATTTGGAGTATTCATTTGCAAGAATACTTTTTAACAAAAAATATTCAACTCTCTTCGTAACAATTATCTAAATCCGTTCCAGTGCTTAGCCCACTGCTTCTGATGGCATCAACGTTTTTAAAAGTTCTGCAACGAAAACTTTTCGTGCCACCATTGTTTGCTGTAAATCAAGCGCTGGTAGCGGTGATGAATTTGCATTGTGGGCTATACTTTTTCCGGTGTGTGTCTACAACTTTTGTATCATCGGCTCTCTTGAACTTAATCTTTGATAGATGTTGTCTTTTGCTCTGTTTTGCAGTTTTAAATCAGTTAAGTCAATAGGGGTTTCTTTGGTAATACAGTCACTGCTTTTCACTAACGCTGTTCAAGTAAATAATAATAATATTTGGTACTGCGATTGAACTGTAATTATAAGCACGTAAAAGTATATTGGCGAGTATAATTTGACCGAATCAGCGCATGTCTGAGCCCTTAAGTTCAAAAATGGTTCAAATGGCTCTGAGCACTATGGGACTTAACAGCTGTGGTCATCAGTCCCCTAGAACTTAGAACTACTTAAACCTAACTAACCTAAGGACATCACACACATCCATGCCCGAGGCAGGATTCGAACCTGCGACCGTAGCAGTCGCGCGGTTCCGGACTGCGCGCCTAGAACCGCGAGACCACCGCGGCCGGCCAGCCCTTAAGTTTTTCTGGTCAGCGAGAAGCATCCCGTCGACGATAAAACCTGAGATTTACATCAGTTTCTAAACCTACACGTGTGCACTCGAAGCTACGGTGCTGTGTGTCGCGTCAAGTATGTTCTTTAGCTGTACGTTGTCCATCCTGTCTATTCTGTTGGTATGCATGGAGTGATCGATCGTCGACGCACCTCCACGTAAACCCGTACTTCTCAGATTATTCCATCATTGTTAGTATGCGAGATGTTGGTATGAAGAATCACTATTTCCCGTCTTGGAAGAGCATCTACTGAATTGGTAAGTGAACACCCTTAGTAGTGCACCACGTATTTCATGTTGCGTCTCCCATTGGAAATTGCTGAGCGTTAGTTATGCTCTCGCGCAGACCAAAAAAAAGACGCTTATGTACTGCACATTTGCTTCTGAATCTACTGTATAGCCTGCGACAGTTCAAATTGCTGAAGAGGTCGACACCATCAAACAGCGTTTACACAATCTTATGGCTTGTCTTTTTATGGGGTTCATGAACACTTTATTTTATCTGTCATTACTTTTATGTTGTCATTTCATGTACTGACACGTTCCATGACCTTGGAAATTTGCTCCTCAATTTGGTCCTACGGAACTAAACGTGTAAAATAAAAAATAAAACGTAACTCAAAATTGGGCACCTAGTGATGCGATTCAGTGATTCATATTGTGGGTTCTTTTGAAGCAGTATGAAGTTCTAATCTTTGACCATTGGCATCCGTATTCCCTGGTTCCTTTAAATCTTTGCTTTTGGTAAGGCAGTGGTCAATATCGCTCGCCACGGCTGTCTGAACGCAACTAGCTCCATGAAACTTAAAAGTAGACGGCACTTTAACATTCCTTCTTCTCACCCGTAATCTACACAGAAGTTGACTGTAACGTATTGTATGTCGAAACACTACTTATGTATTCTGAAAGACAAGACACGCTCTGGCGGAGTGCCCTATTCTCTTCGCTGTGGAATATTTGTTGTCACAGCTGCGTTTTATAGCGAAACGAATGAGTATACATTTCCGATAGTAACAGACTCTCTGCAACAACCTTTCGCCAAAATGTTAGCATTTGTGTGTGTGTGTGAAATCTTATGGGACTTATGTTAGCATTTGTGTTTTAATGAAACTACGGATTTCGAAGCTAATGCCTCCCATTTATTTTCATGAAAACAGGTACACAAAGCAAAATAAACAGAGCAAGCTTTCTGCTACATACTACCATTTTGCCATATAGTCACCAGCACTGAACAATGGCTTACATTGCACCCTCGTACAAACCTGAATGGGTTGTCTCATAGCTTTCATTACAAGACATGTGTCTGGAAAATGTTGATCGCCCAATCCATCTTTGGAACTTCGACAGAGACTGAATTGTGAAGGTGGCAGATCACGACCCTACAGCGAATGTGGTAGGACAGTCGAGCCAAAGTTTGCTAGAGTGTCATGACCGCAAAACTATTGTGAAACCTGGTTTTATCTTGTCTCACGCGGAAGTTTGTCGTCTACATTGGCCTGTCTCTATAAATTCGTGTCGTAAAGTTCTCAATTCAAAGATACTTTAGGCTCCAACATAAAAAAAATCACATCGTGCCTATCCCAGAAGACTATACACATCACTATACCAGCAAATTGCTGTCTCTTTAACTTCATCTTTCTCGGATAATTCACATCTCATGGACAGTCTTTTCTGGCAGTAGTGATGAATGTCTCATCTGTAGTGGTTGTGGTGACGGTCGGAGATTCAGCCTTGTACTGGTCCAGCAGGTCTCGACGAAATTGGGTTCGATGGTCTCTTGTTAGGGCTGTTTAATCATCCGTGATATCCATCTTGTACACGCTTTGTTATAACCAATGGTGCATCTCGCCTAAGGCGTTACAGCTGACATTCGGCTATACAGACAACTGTACGCCGACCAAGGCTGTTAATTATGAGGAATGGGAGCTCAGCAGGGTCGGCTGGGCCTTGGTCAGATACTTTCCGCCACTAATGAAACGGAGTACCCACCGCCTCACATTATTCAAGTCTGCTGTCTCGTTTCCGTACACCTTTAGCAAAAGTCAGTGGACTTAAGAGAGGAAACCAATGAAAAATCTCTGTTTCATACGCACCTCGATGTCGGATGCCTTTCATAACGCTGCGCGACTGCTGACCACCTGTCGCAGTACAACGGAAACTTAGCTTAAAGATTTAGAAATTAGTACTGGACTAACATAATCTGTGTCCGACAAAGGAGTCCACAAAAAAAAGTAGGAGACCAACAGTTTCGGAATGATGCTGCCATTTTCTGTGTGTTCTGTCTGCAGAGATCGAGAGAATGTTAGCATCCAGGCATTTACTTTCAGATATTCCAAATCAGAAAAACCGTTGCTAATGGAATTTATTACTAATGACAAGTGACAGGATGGACAGCGAAATAATTACGAGATGCTTAAATGCGGCCTTGCGTTCTTTTGTAAGTTAATATAGTTCCCTATACAAACATTCAAATATATCTCTAACTAAAATTTTCGTAATCAGTGTGATTTGCCAGTTTTGGCTTGTGGTAGTGTGGCATAAACTCACAGCGATTAGTGGAGAGATGTACAGGTATGTTGAGAATCACAAGGACGGACAGGAAAATAAATAAATGGAAGAAACTCGACTTATAACTATGAATAGGCGTGACATGTGGGCAGGCGAGTGGATGTTAGATGAACCAAGGCCATTCTTAGCTAGGTTGCAAGAGGTATGCTGTCTGATGGAAAGTATCCCGACACCTCTGTGTAATTCAAAGCTGACCATTGGATGTCACGAGAGTCGTACACGCCAGTGCAAAAAGGGGTGGGGAGTATTACTTTGTCAGCAGGGAAGCAATAAAAACAGAATAGGTCGGTCAGCAGTGCTCAGCAACTTCGAATGAGGACTAGTAATTGGATGTCACCCGAGTTAAGAAATTCGTCAGGGACATTTTAACCATTGTAAAGTCGTTTCGTGGTATTGTGATTGTGCAGTGGAAACGTGAAGGAACAACCACAGGTAAACTGAGACGGGCAGGCATCACGTACTGACGGAGAGAGACCGTCGGGTCTTGTGGAGGATGTTTGAGAAAAAGCGCTTGAAATCAGCGTAATGAATCATTCGTGAGTTCAAAGATGCTACCAGTAGTCCAGGTAGCGCAGTGACCGTGCATAGGGAGTAAAAGAACGGGGTACAATAGCCGAGCAGTTCGTTATAAGACACAAATTTCTGTGGTCAATGGTAAGTGAAGTTCGAGGTGCTGTAACTCGTGGAAATGTGACAGCAGGATCTGAGTTTGCTGAATGCCTGAGGAGCGTTACCTCTCATCACCTGTGGTGTCAACAGTGAAGTACGGAGGAGGTGGTGATGCGGTATGTGGGTGTTTTTCGTGGTTAGGGTATGGTTCCCTTATTGAACTTGTCTCTGAATGCGTATGGAAGTGAACACATCTTACAATACTTTGTACTGCGTAGAATAGAGTATCAGTTCGGAGACGATTGTTTGTATCGGCATGAGTGTGACGCAATGATTTGTGGACAATAACATTCCTGAAATAGAATGACATACCATAAGTCCAGACCTGAACACAGTGAAACACTTTTGGGTCGAATTATGACGGCAACTTCGCTCCAGATCCTAGCGTCCAACATGACCATCTTCTCTGGTATATTCTCGTGTCGTTCTTCCACAGACATTCAGACACCTCACTGAAAGTGGCCTCAGCAGAGTTCAACCCTACATAGAAACGAAGGGTAGACACAATCAATACTCATGTCAATCAGTAGGTATCTAGATACTTTTGATCATATAGTATAAGACGAACACCGGGACGACCATGGAAAGGAAGGTGGTCGGGTGTCATTAGAAATTATGCTGGAACAGCATGGATTCTTATTGTTGAAGATGACAGTGGAGGAAAGACTTTTGGAACTCTTTATCAGTCGTGGATGTCAAATCTCTCTCTTGACACTGGTGCTCTAATAAATGTTGATGAAATGGTGGTAATAGAGATTAATTAGTAAAAAATTTTAGAATCACTGGCAGAAGCCGACCTCGGGGAAGATCAGTTTGGATTCCGTAGAAATGTTGGAACACGTGAGCCCATACTGACCCTACGACTTATCTTAGAAAATAGAAAGGCAAATTTCTAGCATTTGTAGACTTAGAGAAAGCTTTTGACAATGTTTACTGGAATACTCTCCTTCAAATTCTGAAGGTGGCAGGGGTAAAATACAGGGAGCGAAAGGCTATTTACAATTTGTACAGAAACCAGATGGCAGTTGTAAGAGTCGAGGGGCATGAAAGGGAAGCAGTGGTTGGGAAGGGAGTGGGACAGGTTTGTAGCCTCTCCCCGATGTTATTAAATCTGTATATTGAGCGAGCAGTGAAGGAAACAAAAGAAAAATTCGGAGTAGGTATTAAAATCCATGGAGAAGAAATAAAAACTTTGAGGTTCGCTGATGACATTGTAATTCTGTCAGAGACAGCAAAGGACTTGGAAGAGCAGTCGAACGGAATGGACAGTGTCTTGAATGGAGGATATTAGATGAACATCAACAGAATCAAAACGAGTATAATGGAATGTAGTCGAATTAAGTGGGGTGGTGATGTGGGAATTAGATTAGGAAATGAGACACTTAAAGTAGTAAAGGAGTTTTGCTATTTGGGTAGCAAAATAACTGATGATGATCGTAGTAGAGAGGATATAAAATGTAGACTGGCAATGGCAAGGAAAGCGTTTCTGAAGAAGAGAAATTTGTTAACATCGAGTATTGATTTAAGTGTCATTTCTGAAAGTATCTGTATGGAGTGTACCCATGTATGGAAGTGAAACGTGGATGATAAATCGTTTCGACAAGAAGAGAATAGAAGCTTTCGAAATGTGGTTCTACAGATGAATGCTGAAGATTAGATGGATGGATCACATAACTAATGAGGAGGTATTGAATAGAATTGGAGAGAAGAGAAATTTGTGTCACAACTTGACTAGGAGAATGGTTCGGTTGGTAGGGCATATTCTGAGGCATCGGGAGATCACCAATTTAGTATTGGAGGGCAGCGTGGGGGGTAAAAATCGTAGAGGGAGACCAAGAGATGAATACACTAAACAGATTCAGAAGGACGTAGGTTGCAATGGGTACTGGGAGATGAAGAAGCTTGCTCAGGATAGAGTAGCATGGAGAGCTGCATCAAACCAGTCTCAGGACTGAAGACCACAACAACAAAAATATTTTAGAATCCAAACTTTCAGGTTTTACGCCTCAGAAGTGATTATCCGTAGGTCGGGAACGCGCGGTCTGTGTAGTCGTAATGCTGTGAGACGAGAAGCAGACGTACAGTAGGTGCAGAGCTGCGCAGTGCAGAGTGGAACATCTGCTGCGTCCGCGGGCCGGCCGGCAGGTATGTGTTATGGAGGGATGCGGACAGCAGGTGTGCGGCCGCGTCCAGAGTGCCGACCGCAACAGCTGGCAGGAAGCACCCGGGAGCCGGCGGAAGCGGCCGAGATTGAGCGCGGCCGGAGCTGCTGCTAGCCCGCAGCTTCCTCGCCTCGAGGGGGCGCGCGGCGCCTCAACAAAATGTAGCACGTTCCTGAAAGGCTTCCCCCCTAGTGACGCTCTCCCCGATCTGGATGTTAGGAGAGTTGTTTTACGCACAGTGAGCGCAGCGCTAGAGAACCCTGTGGCCAACGGCTTAAGTTTTCTCGTGATCGAGAACGCGGCAGACACATTCGTGGGCAATCTACGCGGGGGCCTCACTTCTGGGATGAGCGCTTCACAGGAGACCCGTAAAGCCTGGTGTCAAGAACACAGTACATGGTCATTGGAACAGTGGTCCCAGGTTATGGTCACGGACGAGTCCAAATATAGTGAAGTTTAATTTCTCAGGTGTAAGGGTTTCTATTGCACACGGAGTACCTTTTCGTGGCCATTCTGTGCTGACGTACATGGCGAGATTTTCCATACTGGTAGCGAGCGGAGTGGTCGGTTTAAGTGGTAAGGCGCCACAAGAATTCTTAAACAGAATATTTGCACGAACAGTCCGCCTGCTTAGCTGGGTGGTAACGTGCTCGCCTCCCATGCAAGCGGGACCGGGTGCGATTCCCGGCCAGGCTGGAGATTTTCTCCACTCGGTGACTGGGTGTTGTGTTGTCCTCATCATCATTTCATCCTCATCACCGGCGCGCAAGTCGCCCAGTGTGGCGTCAAATGAAAAAAGACTTGCACTTGGCGGCCGAACTTCCCCGAACAGCGGCCTCCCGGCCAACGATGCCATACGTTCATTTCATTTAGCACGAACAATTTATCTTGACGTTCTGCAAAATTACCAAATTTCTCAACGTAGACGTTCTTGAAAAACAGATCTCAACTTTTAATAAGAGAACACATTTATTCATTTCATTTGTTATACGCTGATCCCCATAAATTAAGGATAATGCTGACACATGTTGAAACAACGCTCTGGTGGGCGGTTTGCGGGTTTAAATCACCTCGGGGTATGACCATGCGCTGCACTGGACCTGCGGCCGTCGCACGGTGGCGCTGGCAGCAGTCTACATACAGAGGTGTGTTGGTGTACGGTACAGCGAGTAAGTGGGCAGACGTTTTCAGACGTGTTAATGGTGGCTGTGTGTTGAAAATGGCTCAAAGAACACATATTGAAGACGTTATGAGGGCTAGAATACTAGGGAGACTGGAGCTTGGTCAAACACAGCAGGTCGTAGCACGGGCCCTCCGTGTGCCACAAAGTGTGATGTCAAGATTATGGCAACGATTCCAGCAGACTGGGAAACGTGTCCAGGCGCTACAGTACGGGACGTCCACAGTGTACAACACCACAAGAAGACCGATATTTCACCATCAGTGCCCGCAGGCGGCCACGGAGTACTGCAGGTAGCCTTGCTCGGGAACTCAACGCAGCCACTGGAACAGTTGTCTCCAGACACACAATCTACAGACGACTGAACAGACATGGTTTATTCGCCAGGAGACCTGTAGGGTGCATTCCACTCACCCCTGGTCACAGGAGAGCCCGTAGAGCCTGGTGTCAAGGACACAGTACATGGTCATTGGAATAGTGGTCCCAGGTTATGTTGACGGACGGGTCCAGGTATAGTCTGAACAGTGATTCTCGCCGGGTTTTCATTTGGCGTGGACGAGAAACCAGATACCAACCCCTTAATGTCCTTGAAAGGGACCTGCATGGAGATCGTGGTTTGATGGTGTGGGGTGGGATTATGATTGGTGTACGTACACCCCTGCGTGTCTTTGACAGAGGAACTGTAACAGGTCTGGTGTATAGGGACGTCATTTTTCACCAGTATGTCCGCCTTTTCAGCGGTGCAGTGGGTCCCACCTTCCTCCTGATGGACGATAACGCATGGCCCCACCGAGCTGCCATCGTGGAGGAGTACCTTGAAACAGAAGATATCAGGCGAAAGGGGTGGCCTGCCTGTTCTCCAGACCTAAACCCCACCGAGCACGTCTGGGATGCTCTCGGTCGACGTATCGCTGCACGTCTTCAAACCCCTACGACACTTCAGGAGCTCCGACAGGCACTGGTGCAAGAATGGGAAGCTATACCGCAGCAGCTGCTCGACGACCTGATCTAAGAGTTTGCCAACCCGTTGTGCGCCCTGTGTATGTGTGCATGGTGATCATATCACACGTGGATGTCAGGGTACATGCGCAGGAAACAGTGGCGTTTTGTAGCACATGTGTTCCGGGACTGTTTTCGCAACTTATCACCAATACCGTAGACTTACAGATCTGTGTCGTGTGTGTTCCCTATGTGCCTAAGCTATTAGCACCAGTTTTGTGTAGTGACACGTTTTGTAGCACCACACTCTGCAATTATCCTTAATTTATGAGCGTGAGTGTACAATATTTGTGAAACTACTAAGCAGTGAAGGTCTTCGAATGACAAGTAAAATTTAAGTAACTATCACTTAATCATAATTAAGGAAATATACTTATGAAATAAGAAGGTGTTGAAATAAGAAGTCTAAAGAAGGCTTGGGGTGATAACAACAATTAGGTAGGATAACATGTTATGAAGACCTAGAAGAGAGAGAAACACAATTAAAAAACAGCGTTTACATCGTTAAAAACGCCAATTTAGTAAGATTTGGCTATTAAAAAAAACACGGGAGATTATATTGGTGATTAAAATAACCCAAGGCTTAATAAGTTGTATACATTCTGAAAATATTTAGGTCAGAGCAGAAGATAACTGAAAGGTAGTTGTGGGCAAGTGCTGCCAAAACAACCTTCTGCTTTCCCTCTCCCTGAATTACCACAATACAGAAAAAACAACACGTATAAAAGAGCTCCAGCTGAAGTAATAAATTAAAAAAAATCATTACGTACGGTACTCAGCAGTTACCAACTGACCCACAGGAAGTTCAGGCGTATACTGCAAACCTCGGTAACTGCCGTCACTCATACTGATGTTCAAATGGTATTGATAAACACACAAGTAAACACACAAGTAAAATATTAACCATGACATAAAAAAAGTAAGTATCCAGTATCAATTTTGCGCGTGAGATCCGAAGTAACGATAGTAACAAGTTCAACATAAAGTTCTCACCGAATAATTTTCCTCTGTGATCGTCCTGGAGTAACTGATTGATAACCTTCGATGTCATGTGCCAGACTTAATCTGCTCAAGCTTCTCTGCTCAAGGCGGTTCACCAAGTTAACAGCCGGCTTGGATTGCAGGAAACGCAGTGGAAGTAGACGGTGCCAAAAAGAAGTTTCTCACACAGTTGCAACATCAGAGTTACGTGGCAGTATACCACGCCGAGATCTTCATTGGTTTCATTGTCACGACTCACTCCAGCGTTCGACTGACTTGGCGAGTTCGACCGATCCTGCTCCCAGTGGACGCCGGAAGTAATCTCGTTCTCCCCAGTTGAGAAAAGATATACTGACATGCGATATCGATCCCGTGGATACACACGCACCACATATCATCGGTGGAAGATGGCCGTTACTGTGTAAAGCGATACGACGGATCTTGGCAGACGGGAGCAGTTAGCAAAAGAGGGAGCACTACCAAGTAAAAACCAATCTGCAACCACAGATTTCATTGATTGAATGGCCGAAGCCGTAGATAATTTTCAGGAGCTCCACTGAACATGCAAACTTGCAGAGTACGTCGCTGATCCTCCTAGGTGGCCGAGGACGGCTTTTTCTCATTCTATGAGACGCTATTTATTTTTAAAAACATTTATTTCCCAGTGGGATCTGCAAAAGTATGTTTGAAGTTCAGCGTGTTAGCGTCGAATCACCATTATGTTTTCTGTTATGATGTAACCTGGGCAGATTGTCACATATATTTTACATTCCTGAACTTCCGGGAATGAAACCAAAATCGAAATTTAGTACCTGTATTACATCACTTTCTATAGATAACTTGCTACAGCAGTTAAGTATTTCAAGAAAAGCATTTTATAGCCATCAGCTGTACACATTCAACTTACAATAATAATAATATAATCCATACATAATATGAAAATGTGTGTGTGTGTGTGTGTGTGTGTGTGTGTGTGTGTGTGTGTGTGTTTCCCCATCTCCTCCTGAAGCACTGAACCGATTTCTGTCAAACGTGGTACCCTTATCCTTTAGTGTCACGTGACAATCGCCGCTGTGGGGTTAAGAACCATCTACCTGTCATAGTCCAGGAGGTATGACGTCATAAACAATGAGATGTGCGAAAAACTGCCGCTTCTAGCATAACGTTTAAATTTATTACTTGCGTGTAACTAACTCTGTTCGCAATAAATTTCGCAGACAGTATCCACATAGGTCACTAATGAACCTTCAAAATTATATCATGGTACCCAATATAGTTCAGCAGATATGAGGTCATAAACATTGAGATGCGTGAAAAACTGGCGCATTGTGCATGATGTTTAAATTTATTAGTTCTTTCCTACTAAATCTGTTCGCAACAAATTTTGACGATAGTATCCGAATATGCCGTTGAATGTACCTACAAAATTCTACCATTGTATCACACATAGATCAGGAGATATGATATAAACAATGCAATGAGATGCGCAAAAAAACTGCCGCTTCATGCATAACGTTTACATGCATTACTTCTTTGCTACTAATTCTGTTCGCAACATTTCGCACACAGTATCCACATACGCCACTGAACGTATCATTGTACGATGCGTAGTTCAAGAGATATGACGTCGTACACACTGAGATGCTTTAAGAAATGCCGCATCATTCGTGAAGTTTTAATACATTTATCCTTTACTACTAAGACACTCCTACAGTGAAGTCAAGGAAATCTCAGACACCTGGCAGCGCTGTCGACAGCTTTCAACTGCGAATCGCGAACGTTTGTAAGTGAGAACAATAGTCGTCTATACAGCTATGAAGAGGCGCTACCCCAGAGCTGTTAACGGAATCACGTTGTAGACACGCAAAGCAGCTGCGCCCTGCCTGCAGAAACTGTCCGGGATTACCGCACACTGAGTCTGCTGCAGAAGTACTTATAAGGATCGTCTCTAATAGAAAATTGGCGAAATCAGTACCTGGGCAATTCCGGGTTTCGTACATAGTAGTAGTAAGTTGTATATGTACAGCTGGTGGTTATAAAATGTTTTTCTTCAAAAAGTTATCACCACAGGCGTCGAGAACTTCACCTCAGATCAGTTTGTAGAAATGGAGCTCTTACCTGGTTTTATCGCCGACTAACTAAAGACATCTGAGGCTATGATATCTCAGATTTTCTCGGCGTGATTCATTAATCGTGTGCTTCCGGGTGTTCTGCCAAGTTTTTGTTTCGATTTATGCACAATACTTCAACTACCGAGTCAGCCGTCTTCTTTAGATGCTGCGGATTTTGCTGTAACATGTATTCGTTGCTTAGACTACGATCAGAAAAGCTCAATAGCAGCTGAAGAAGATAGCTGGGTCAGTCGTCGAAATACTGTGCGTGAATCGAAACAACAACTCGGCAGAGCACCCGGAATCGTACCATTATCTGATGTTGCTGTAAAAATGTTAAACCTACCTTTTTGAGTGTACTGTAAGATTATTTATGTTCAATGTAGGTGAACGGATTGCCCTGGGAAACTGTTGAGCAATTTCTGATCTCTGTTTGTGTTTTATTTAGACAGTGTCTGTTCAGTACTAAAAAATAATGAAATCGTATACAAGGTTTTTAACTGATTAAGTTTTTAATATTGGTGCAGTTGAGGGCGTCTATACGAAACTGTAGATTTAGAGAGCAGTGTGTCCAGATATGCCGCAGTAACAGATATGTTACTGTACGGAATATATATGATACACTACTCAGTTTTTTCCGCGCCTAAGATTGTGTTACATTACGTCTCGCACTCTTGCTATAAAAAAAGTGGAAGTTTAACGATCAGTATGGCTAAAGAAATCACAACAACTTGCAGAGTCCTTCGACTTACCCGGACAGTTGAGGGCGAAATCTACCTGCTGCAATCGTTCCACGGCGAATCTAGTGACACCAGCACGTAGCACTATTTTATGCCATCTTAGAGTTGGTATAATACGTATTTGCTCGTGGGACGTATAGGCTAGCAGTGATCATTACTTTGCAATGTAGACTGACGTCAGATAATTACATGAACATTATATGAATACAGTAATGGGTATTTGGTAACCATGTTGTTACATCATTTACTTGGAGGAAACTTTGAAAACTTGATAAGTATACTTACTGTATTTCAATGTATTCAACTTGAAAACATTGTTGCTGAATCAAACTAATGTCGTGTTGAAAGAATTGGTATATTTCCCACTATTGCATCTTTTCCTCTTTACAGGCTCTGATGACATCAGTGCTCCACAACTTTAGGCTTCAGGTCGAGGTTGTCTGTATAGGTCGTGGAGATATTTTCCTCGTTGTAAAGCCTGCAAACCGGTTCGAGAACGATTCAGTCTGCTGTAAAAACAAATGGCACAAAACTCGTTCCTCGAAGAGGAGAAATTAACTTTCATTGATTTGTAGGAAACCCTCTGGAAAAAAGCTAACCTTACAGTTGTCAAAAAAGTGTTTTCGTACGTACAATTTCAGTTTCGCTATGCTTTGTTTGTGGGTAGGTCGTATCTCCATTCATTAAATATTATCTTCGTTGAGACTAGGTCCGCAGATGTGATAAACTGTTTAAGCCACTTAATGTCGTCTGCAGTTGTTACTCTTTTTCTCTGTTGAAGTCATCATTGGAACAACAGCGACCTTCTTTCGTAATCTAAAAAAGAAAGATGTTTAATTTTTTTGGTAACCGGTGTCAGTCATAGAAAGATTGTCTTTAGACGAGAGCGCAACTGTGACATTAACAAAGTAGGCCAAAAGTAATACAGCTATTCACCTTATAAAGTATTATTTAAGTGATGTAATGACACATATGCATATTTTGTTTTGTAACTGTTTTGCTTAAATAATACTTTATAAGATGAATAGCTGGATTTTTTTTTTGCCTATTTTGTTTACTTCACAGTTACGTATTTGTATGAAGATGGACGGTCTTTCTACGACTGAAAGCTGTTACCAGGAAAATAAATACATGTTCTGATCTGGACTACTGTCATTTGTTACTTTTCTTTATTCGTTGTACGACTGCGCAATTTCGGTCTTTGACCATTGTCACGTATCCTATTATACGGAAGCACCGTACATTCAGTGTATTAGCGATTACTTAAAAGTTAAACATAATAACAAATCACTATTTGAATACGGTATGTACAGGTAAAAAGACATGCTTGGCATAACGTGCTATCGATGAATTTTTTTGTAAAGTAAGCTTTATTAGTCCTAGCACATCTTAAGGTCTGACGTGTAATTCTATTGTTATGTTAACTAATTTCTAATACAGTGAATGTCTGGTGCTTCCGCTTAATACTTCATAATGATTTAAGACCGAAACTGTGCAGTAGTACAGCGAATAAAACAAATATGACAGTTCATAGTAGCATTAAATCATTTTAACAATTGAAACATTACATTTGAATACGGATATTGTTCTTAAGGCAGCAGCTCAGTCGACCGCTGTAACAGGAGCGATTCAGGAGAAGTAATCTTGCTCGCGGCCGTCTCTGTTAAACAATGATTTGAGTGTGTATTAGCTAATATTTTAGTTTTACTCTTTGTTTCCTGTGACATAACAAATTTTCATAAGGCTTAATATTTTGTTTCAGGTACGTTAGAACGGCGTCGTCTAACCGAAGGATTTCTGAATTTGTAAGTACATGCAGTCTTCGTTTTAGAGTTTAATACTAAGCGTTTGGTTTTTGTTTAGCGATTGATTAAAGCGCTTGCTCATGGATCTGCATCTTGCGTTTGACCCGAAAACTGATCGGAGTACTTTCCACGGACTGGGTCAGGATTAGCACTGTATATTTGCTTCCTCCTGAAAAGAATGTCTCTGATCTACCTTTTTTCGCTAAGCGAGAAACCATATTTACATTTTGGAAGGCAGCACTTCTCTGTTAATTTACGGATGTCTCATTGTCGAATTGATGTTATTGCTTATTGAATCCGTTTCGTGATACAGCAGTAATCAGGCGGCTTTTGTAACATGGTCACAGATTTTTTTTTTTTTTTTTTCTCCCAACATTGCAAGTTGGTTCCAAAGGAGCGCTGTTTCGCTGTCACTAACATACCCATATCAGATAACGCGACCGAGACCATTGAGGAATGACAAACTTCTTCCTCATGTTTAGTAAATTTAGTTACTATATCTGCAGAAACTTTCACCGCCATCGTTACGTGAATTACATTTGTATTCTTCTTTAATATTTGAATGTCTCAGCATCATCGTTGCATTTTCAAGAAAACGCTAGAGTTGTTTCAGTACATCAGTAGATAAAATAATAGAAAGTAAAATATACGGCGAAAGACTGTCTCGTTTGATTACCACTGTTTACCGAAATAGATACATTTGAGTCTTTTATGAAGTACGAGACACCTTGAACAGTCTATAACTGTTCAGATAACTCTCGGGAATGCAGGCGATATTTTCCTTGAAGGTGTCGAGAAACTTACCCGGCAGCATCCCATAAGGTATTTGAACATTCAGTACAACAGCAGACTCTCGTGCTTCACTGTCTATGATTTTAAATTATGATTAGACTTGCGACGCTGTTCGGCCGCTTACTCGGCTTACTATTTATTATAAATGGAGAATAATTCAGGGACACGTCGTTATTTGTTGCTGTCAGGCAAAGCTCATTTCTCTATGTACAGTGTTTATTAGGTGCTGAATTTCTTTAGAACATTAGAATAGCAGCCCAGTAATAGTCTACAATTAGATGAAGAGCTACATCAAATTAGTCTTCGGACTGAAGAACACGACAACGTAGTAACTGATCACAGATTATGTGTTTGTTATATTGTACCAAAATATGTTTAGTATCTTCTTGTATAAGGCAACCGTCACGAGTTGGAGATGGTGGTAATTTTATAATGTATCTCGTTTTATTAATCGTCATGGACCCTGTTTTTATTGTGTTAACAATAAAAAATTTTGTTCTCACAATGCCAGAGTTGAGAAATCAAGGAGGCGTGGAACCAACTGAGTAGTCCACAAGTCAATTGTCACCAGTAATCCTCAAACTTTTTATGACTAGCATAGTGGTCGACCGGGCGAGGTGGCGCAGTGGTTAGCACACTGGACTCGCATTCGGGAGGACGACGGTTCAATCCCGCGTCCGGCCACACTGATTTAGGTTTTCCGTGATTTCCCTAAATCGCTCCAGGCAAATGCCGGGATGATTCCTTTGGAAGGGCACGGCCGACTTTCTTCCCCGTCCTTCCCTAATCCAATGAGACCGATGACCTCGAAGTTTGGTCTCTTCCTCCAAACAACGCAACCCATAGTGGTCGGCAGTTGTTGACTAGCGCGTGGTACTCGCAAGTCAGTTGACACTAGCAGTTTGTAACGTTTTTTGATGTAATCTGAGAAACAGTGAATAGAAGGTTAAGTACAGAACAGCGAGTGTTCGTTTTCCAAACGTGTAGGAAACATGACCGTAATTGCTGTGATGTTTGTGATTTGTTTGTGTAACGTTTTCCAGACATCAACCTCCACCTCGGCATAGTATTCGCAAGTCAAATTTAAGATATGAAGAGGCTTGAGACTTTAAGAATTGAGATTTAACACACAAGTTTAACGGAGATGCTTCGTGAACTCAAATAGGAAGCCCTACAGGGAAGTGACGCTCTTTTTGAGGAACACTGCTGAGAAAATTTAGAGAACCTGCCTTTGAAGATGATTGCAAAACGATTCTGCTGCCCACCAACATACACTGTCCGTAAGGATAAGATACAAGAAATGGAGGCTCATACGGAGGTATATGCAGAGTCGTTTTCCCCTGGCTCTGTTTGCGAGAGAAACAGGGAAGGAAATGACTATTGGTGGTACAGTGTATCCTCCGCCACGCACCGTACGGTGGCCTGCAGAGTATCTACGTAGATGTCAGTTGGGTTCGTACCGGAACTTCCTCGTTCAGGAAGGCCAAAGTCTTTTACTACGGAACAGAACTTTAATGTTGTCGCGCAATGTTTTGTGCAATCATCAACCAAATCTCAAAGAAAATATTCGAAGGAGTCTGGGATAGCAAGAACAAGCCTACAAAGGAAATTAGGACGATATAGGCCTACTCCATTTCAAGGACTGGTTCGTTGGCAAGTGATGATCGAAGGGATCGCTGTGTTACGAAGAAATCTGCGGATACCAGTAACTGAATACTGGCCCCTATTTCAACTGTTCAAGAGGTGGGATTCTTCGTACACATCACTCATTTGGCGTAATATAACGCTGAAACTGGTTGCACAAATGAAATAAACTGGAAATCTAGATGGGTGAAGATGTTTTAATTTGACATTTACATTGAACAGTCGAGATCCCGCAACTATTCTGTGTAAAGATGGACTGACAGAGACTCGGTGTATAGAATACTGCGAGTAGTACACAATCCGACAAGAAACCGATCTGAATATTTACAAGAGCATTCATTGAAGCGACGAAGCGACTGTTAAATTGAATGACAGAGTGCCTACTGGGATTGTACGAATCTCCATGTGATGATGGTGTGAGTATATAGGCAGGCATGACACAGGTATCGTAAGAGGTGTTGTTAGAACTCTGAAACAATTCAGTATCTGAGCATCTACAGCCGGTTAAGGAAAGGTTGATATGCCAACAAAAGGGGGTAAAAACGAACTCCGCCCGAACCGGCAATAAGGGCCGGACGGTACCTACCGGCCGCCATGTCATCCTAAGCACACAGGCATCATTGGATGGATATGGTCAGCACTCCGCTGTCCCGGCCGTATGTCGGTTTATGGACGGGCGTGTGGTCAGCACACCACTCTCCCGGCCGTATGTCGGAGCCTCTACCTCTCAAGCAAGTAGCCCCTCAGTGTTGCCTCTCAAGGGCTGTGTGCACCCCGCTTGTCACCAGCGCTCGCCAGACCGGGTAGTCACCCGTCCAAATGCTAGCCCAGCCCAACAGCGCTTAGCGTCGGTTATCTGACGGGAACCGGCATTACCACTGCGGCAAGGATGTTAGCAAAAAGTGGGATACCCCAGGCAATTGTGAGAGACTTTCTAAATGATATCTTTAATAAATGGATTTGCAGACGGGAAGGTCTTGCTCCCTAGGTCTCACACCAATGGATTGTACAGCCTGCGAGTATACTAAGGAAGAAGGCTTATTCCGTCGTGATTCCTGACGCTGAGCATTTGAAGCAAAGAATCGAGTCAGAAAACCTACAGTCCCGGAAGATTTGCGACAAAATTTGCGAATCAGTTTTGAAATGATGCAATCTTTGTTAAGAACAGCATGAAAACCACTTTGGCCATCTTTATTTCCGTGTTGATAATAAGCTAGTATTTTCATTTGTTTACTCCAAGCCGGCCGCTGTGGCCGAGCGGTTCTAGGCGCTTTAGTCCGGAATCGCGCGACTGCTACGATTGCAGGTTCGAATCCTGCCTCGGGCATGGATGTGTGTGCTGTCCTTAGGTTACTTAGGTTTAAGTAGTTCTAAGTTCTAGGGGACTCATGACCTTAGATGTTAAGTCCCATAATGCTCAGAGCCATTTGAACCATTTTTACTCGAAACATTTTTGACAAGTGACTTATGACCCGCCCTGTACTTTAATATGTCCCATCGCTATGTAGCGCGTGCCTTTGCAGTTACGGGTCTGCCCTGTGCGCCCTATATTGCTCATGTGGGACTATATACGGCGTGTGCGGCGCACGGCTGCTTTATTGGCCCGCAGCCGAGGCGCCAGCGTGGCGTGACGGAAGCACCGGCTCCCCACCAGAATTTGAATATTTCGCGAACCGCGCCACCGCACGGCTCGTGTGGAGATGGCCGATAAGCGGGGTTCACGGTGGCGCATTAATCACGCCATGCAAATCGCTGTCGTCACCGGTTTAGGGGTGCGGGTGAACAGCTGATGCGAAGGGAACTACCCTTGGATAGTGTCGGACGTTCCGTGAGCCAGTTCGTAGATCATCATCCAAATAGCAAAATCGCAATGCTAGAAAATTGTACTGAAGTGCGGGAAGATCTGCGTATGATCGATGCTTGGTGAAGGGCCTGACAAGTAACCGATAGAAATACATGGAAACCTACTGTGTATAAATAGGCGAAAGGCCCATTCTTGTTCGGTTACCTAATGTAGAACTACATCGAAGAGGCAAAAAACTGGTACACTTGACTAATGTCGTGTAGGGTCCCAACGAGCACGTAGAAGTGCCCCAACACGACGTGGCATGGACTCGACTAATGTCTGAATCAGTGCTAGAGGGAATTGACATCATAAATCCATAACATTAAGAGGGGGTGGAGATCTCTTCTGAACAGTACGTTGCAAGGCATCCGAGATATGTTCAATAATGTTCATGTCTGGAGAGTTTGGTGGCCAGCGGAAGTGTTTCAACTCAGACGATTGTTCCTGGAGCCACTCTGTAGCAATTCTGGACGTGTGGAGTGTCGCATTGGCCTTCTGGAATTGCCCAAGTCCGTCGGAATGCACAATGTACATGAATGGAGAGAGGTGATCAGACAGGATGCTTACGTACGTGTCACTTTTCAGAGTCGTCCCATATTACACCAATTGCACATGCCCCACACCATTACAGAGCCTGAAGGGTCCACGTCCGTCCGCTCGATACAATTCCAAACGAGACTCGTCCGACCAGGTAGCATGTTTCCAGTCGTCAACAGTCCAATGTCGGTGTTGACGGGCCCAGGCGAGGCGTAAAGCTTTGTGTCGTGCAGTCATCAAGAGTACACCAGTGGGCCTTCGGCTCCGATAGCCCATATCGATAATGTTTAGTTGAATGGTTCGCGCGCTGACATTTGTTGATGCTCAGCATTGAAATCTGCAGCGGTTTGCGGAAGGGTTGCACTTCTGTCAGGTTGAACGATTCTCTTCAGTCGTCGTTGGTCCCTTTCTCGCAGGATCTTTTTTCCAGTCGTAGCGATGTCTGAGATATGGTATGGTATGGCATCTTTCTAGAATTCTCCTTATCTTCGGCGAAATGCTCCCAGCAAAAGGCAGTAAAGCCACCGATTTGTAGGTATCTTCTGGTGGTTTTCTGTGTTGTCCTTCAGCACCAGCGTAAGTTGTGAAGTGTATGTCTGATGAAGCAGCTGGCATTTCGTGCAAGAAACACGTCGCGCATATACATAATCTGATCGTCAGGATACTATGAATCGAGGCGTTAACAGTGTCGTTATTGCTATGCTAGATGGGTATAAGTAATTTCATGGTTCCAAAATATCAGAACAACTGCATTACTCTCCCCTATTTTTTTTACTTTTTATAAAAAATTGATATTTGGCAACTTGGCATACAGTTTACTTTGGAGGACTCCATGAAGTTTGGCAGCACACAATATTTTTGGAGGCACAGTACGGCCTGCTTACAAGCGATGGCAATCTAAATGGTGCAATGTATGCTGATTTCCTACGTAATGTTCTACCGATGTTACTACAAGATGTTTCACTGCATGACAGAATAGCGATGTACTTCCAACATGATGGATGTCCGGCACATAGCTCGCGTGCCGTTGATGCGGTACTGAATAGAACATTTCATGACAGGTGGATTGGTCGTCGAAACACCATACCATGGCCCGCACGTTCACCGGATCTGACGTCCCCGGATTTCTTTCTGTGGGGAAAGTTGAAGGATATTTGCTATCGTGATCCACCGACAACGCCTGACAGCATGAGTCAGCGCATTGTCAATGCATGTGCGAACATTACGGAAGGCGAACTACTCGCTGTTGAGAGGAATGTCGTTACACGTATTGCCAAATGCATTGAGGTTGCCGGACATCATTTTGAGCATTCATTGCATTAATGTTGTATTTTGAGGTAATCACGCTGTAACAGCATGTGTTCTCAGAAATGATAAGTTCACAAAGGTACATGTATCACACTGGAACAACCGAAATTAAATGTTCAAACGTACCTACCTTCTGTATTTCAATTTAAAAAACCTACCTTCTGTATTTTAATTTAAAAAACCTACCTCTTACTAACTGATCGTCTGACATTGTGAGCCATATGTTTGTGACTATTACAGCGCCATCTACCACAAAGCGAAAAAAGTGGTCCAACTAAAACATTCATATTTCTTTACGTACTACATGAATACGCAGTTAATATCCGTTTGACCTATGGCAGCGCCATCTAGAGGGCCAACCATAGCGCCATCTGGTTTCCCCCTTCAAGCTAGACAAGTTTCGTTCTTTGTAGTTTTTTTCGTTTGCCGCTTATTTCGTGAGATATTTGGCCCGGTCACGATCAATGGACCACCCTGCAGACTGCGCATGACGTGACTAGGTGCACGAAGCAGAGTGCTTCATTAATCATTTACAGTGCACAATTTATGGCATTTTTTTTACAGATCAAATGTTGTGCTGTTGTGCTTTTTACTAGATGCAGAAGTAAAGACTTTCGCATATGCTCAGATAATCCTACAGATTAGGTAAAGTGAATTACTTCAAAATACTTGCAGAGCTGTTTTCATAAGTTGAAAGTTAGAATGGATGATGATCGTGGGATGTAAGTGTAATCAAAATTTTGTAAGATGTTACGCTTCCTATCTTGATATCGTTTCGGTATCTGAACTGGATTAAGCAAAAGTCAGAAAACATATGTGCTTATTTTGTGAAAATACCTGACATTATACACAGAATCGAATTTTCTTTCTTACTAAAGCATTTCACACATATTTCTGTGGAATTGTTAGAAAACTAATGCTGCGTTCGAAATTGTCTTCCACTCTGGTGGAAGCGGCCAACAATCAACTACAAGAATTCACAGTGCAAAAAAAAAAGTTAGCGTTGGACACAGGTGATGTGAGGATAACAGCAAACTTTGTCTTCACGACAGCTACAAAGTAGTGGCGTCCCCTCTACACTTTTCCTTGAAGTAAACTTCATTGATTTGCTAGTTCCTACACTGTGTGATTAACTGAATCTGAACAAACAGTTCAAAGCTAATCTCAGAAAGCCAGCCATTGTTACCGAGCGGTTATAGGCGCTTCAGTCTGGAATCGCGCGACCGCTACGGTCGCAGGTTCGAATCCTGCCTCGGGCATGGATGTGTGTGATGTCCTTAGGTTAGTTAGATTTAAGTAGTTCTAAGTTCTAGGGGACTGATGACCACAGATGTTAAGTCCCATAGTGCTCAGAGCCATTTGAACCATTTGAACACCTACTTGGGCATCATCATTTGTCGCAGGTCGTGGTTGATGTTTCAGATGTGGCTGAACACTTCCTGTTTCCTTAAATAACGTAACTATCCGGCGAACGGTGCGGACACTTGGATGATGTCGTCCAGGATACCGAGCAGCATGCATAGCACACGCCCGTTGGACATTTTGATCACAAGAGCCATACATCAACACGATATCGACCTTTTCCGCAATTGGTAAACTGTCCATTTTAACACGGGTAATTTATCACGAAGCAAATACCGTCCGCACTGGAGGAATGTTACGCGATACCACGTACTTATACGTTTGTGACTATTACAGGGCCATCTATCACAAAGCGAAAAAAGTGGTCCAACTAAAACATTCATATTTCTTTTCGTACTAAACGAATATGCAATTAAAAATGGGGGTTCCTATTTTTAAAAAAAACGTAGTTGATATCCGTTTGACCTATGGCAGCGCCATCTAGCGGGTCAACCATAGCGCCATCTGGTTTCCCCCTTCAAGCTAGACAAGTTTCGTTCTTTGCAGTTTTTTCGTTTGACGCTTATTTCGTGAGATATTTGGCCCGGTCACTATCAATGGACTACCCTGTATATTATCTCTGCTCTGTGGCGGTAGCAGTCCGCGCGGGTCACGGAAGTAATGACGCTGCTGGAGTACTGGTTATTCTTCGAGCTATACTGTCCCTGTTAATACATACAGGTAAAATAAATATCGCGCTACACTAAGCTGGGACCGCTCTATCAAGTGGGCCAAAAAATTCAGCTTTAAAAATCATTTTGTTTATAACGAGAAACAAACCGACGCTTTTCATGGACACTGTGCGTCGCGTTGAAGACGTCATGAGAGCCGTTTCTTTGGCCGGACTCCAGATACACAGTGCACAAACGAAACTGCAGATATATGCTGAAACAAAGAGAAAATACAGCTGACCTCTCTTAGGAGAGACACCTTGTGTAGAAATGTGTGTGAATCCTTTCAGTACTTCTTTAAATAACGCTAATGTTTCTCCACCAGTGAAAGACGACACACAAATTCCCAGCCACTGTGTTGTCCGCCAAATAGACTATACACGCCAAATAGACTATACACGCGAATGTCAAAAAACAAATTTAACCATATAAAAATATCGTAATTCGCCTGAAGATGGTGGCACGAACAGTCACTGAAGCAATGTTGTTCCTGTACATTTTCCGTCTTGTTCTGTTCCTGTACTAAGGAAGAAAGGAAGTCAAGCCTTCGGTGGCAAAATGCTTGGCAAGGCGCTGTCTGTGAATGCACGCAGTTGGGCAGTGGGCCGGGGAAGCCATCCCGCTGCCGCGACGTGATGTCCGTGCGCCCTCGGGCTGGTCGATATGACCGCCTGCCGCAGAGCTCGACCAGGCCCTGCCGCCCCACGGGAACGCTTCTGCCGCTCCGCTCGTCTATTACCGCCACAGTGCAGATGCACCAGCTGCGCAACAAACCGAAGGTACGAAGAAAACAGTTGTCGTGTCGACTTTTCGGTTGTTCTGTCACATACCAGAGTTATGTTTCTGTGTAAGTGAATCTTCACCATAGATGAACCTCACAGATTATGTTAAAGAGGATACTGACCTGGGCTTCCATGTGGTAATAATCTAAGGCAGCATGACAACTGTGGACTACGCGTACCTGCTGCGTCCTTTCATGCTTGAAGTCTTTCCCAACGGCGATGACATTTTCCAGCACGATAACAGTCCATATCACTATACCTCGATCACACTAACGAAGTGAGCGTGGAAGGAGAAGGTTTTGCCGGTTCGCCAACGCGCTTAGCAGCAGCTGCGGTCCCGTACTACGTTCGTACGATCTCCAGTTAACGGGCAATGTTGACTTCCTAGGTCGCGTCATATGTCTTCTAAACGATCGGCGTTTCGACCCCTCTCCTGGGATCTCCTTCGGGATCCATGGTTGATTGGACACAATGTTCAGTCAGCAGTGAACACCACAAAATCCTGAAGAAGATCCCAGAAGAGGAGTCGAAACGTCGATCGTTTAGAAGACGTATGACGCGGTCTAACAACCAAGAAGAAATTAGGCTTTTGACACTGTACCACACAAGCGGCTCATAGTGAAATTGCGTGCTTATGGAATATCGTTTCAGTTATGTGATTGGATATGCGATTTCCTGTCAGAGAGTTCACAGTTCGTAGTAATTGACGGAAGCCCGCCCGGTTGGTCGTGCTGTCTAACGCACGGCTTTCCGGGCGGAAAGGAGCGCCTGGTCCCCGGCACGAATCCGCCCGGCGGATTTGTGTCGAGGTCCGCTGAACCGGCCAGTCTTCGGATGGTTTTTAGGCGGTTTCCATCTGCCTCGGCGAATGCGGGCTGGTTCTCCTTATTCCGCCTCAGCTATTTCGGCGATTGCTGCGCAAACAAGTTCTCCACGTACGCGTACACCACCATTACTTTACCACTCAAACATAGAGGTTACACTCGTCTGGTGTGAGAGGTTCCCTGGGAGGGTCCACCGCACAATAACCCTGGGTTCGGTGTGGGGCGCGGAGGGGTGAAGTGGACTGCGGCAGTCGTCGTGGGGTTGCAGACCATGCGGCTGCGGCGGGAACGGAGCGTCTCCGTCGTTTCTAGGTCCCCAGTTAACATACAATACAATACAATACAATACAATTCACGGAAAGTCATCGAGTAAAACAGAAGTCATTTCTGGCGTTCCCCCAAGGTAGTGTTATAGGCCTTTTGCTGTTCCTTATCTACACTCCTGGAAATTGAAATAAGAACACCGTGAATTCATTGTCACAGGAAGGGGAAACTTTATTGACACATTCCTGGGGTCAGATACATCACATGATCACACTGACAGAACCACAGGCACATAGACACAGGCAACAGAGCATGCACAATGTCGGCACTAGTACAGTGTATATCCACCTTTCGCAGCAATGCAGGCTGCTATTCTCCCATGGAGACGATCGTAGAGATGCTGGATGTAGTCCTGTGGAACGGCTTGCCATGCCATTTCCACCTGGCGCCTCAGTTGGACCAGCGTTCGTGCTGGACGTGCAGACCGCGTGAGACGACGCTTCATCCAGTCCCAAACATGCTCAATGGGGGACAGATCCGGAGATCTTGCTGGCCAGGGTAGTTGACTTGCACCTTCCAGAGCACGTTGGATGGCACGGGATACATGCGGACGTGCATTGTCCTGTTGGAACAGCAAGTTCCCTTGCCGGTCTAGGAATGGTAGAACGATGGGTTCGATGACGGTTTGGATGTACCGTGCACTATTCAGTGTCCCCTCGACGATCACCAGTGGTGTACGGCCAGTGTAGGAGATCGCTCCCCACACCATGATGCCAGGTGTTGGCCCTGTGTGCCTCGGTCGTATGCAATCCTGATTGTGGCGCTCACCTGCACGGCGCCAAACACGCATACGACCATCATTGGCACCAAGGCAGAAGCGACTCTCATCGCTGAAGACGACACGTCTCCATTCGTCCCTCCATTCACGCCTGTCGCGACACCACTGGAGGCGGGCTGCACGATGTTGGGGCGTGAGCGGAAGACGGCCTAACGGTGTGCGGGACCGTAGCCCAGCTTCATGGAGACGGTTGCGAATGGTCCTCGCCGATACCCCAGGAGCAACAGTGTCCCTAATTTGCTGGGAAGTGGCGGTGCGGTCCCCTACGGCACTGCGTGGGATCCTACGGTCTTGGCGTGCATCCGTGCGTCGCTGCGGTCCGGTCCCAGGTCGACGGGCACGTGCACCTTCCGCCGACCACTGGCGACAACATCGATGTACTGTGGAGACCTCACGCCCCACGTGTTGAGCAATTCGGCGGTACGTCCACCCGGCCTCCCGCTTGCCCACTATACGCCCTCGCTCAAAGTCCGTCAACTGCACATACGGTTCACGTCCACGCTGTCGCGGCATGCTACCAGTGTTAAAGACTGCGATGGAGCTCCGTATGCCACGGCAAACTGGCTGACACTGACGGCGGCGGTGCACAAATGCTGCGCAGCTAGCGCCATTCGACGGCCAACACCGCGGTTCCTGGTGTGTCCGCTGTGCCGTGCGTGTGATCATTGCTTGTACAGCCCTCTCGCAGTGTCCGGAGCAAGTATGGTGGGTCTGACACACCGGTGTCAATGTGTTCTTTTTTCCATTTCCAGGAGTGTATATAAGCGATTATGGAGACAATCTGAGCAGCCGTCTTCGATTGTTTGCAGATGAGCTGTTGTTTATCGACTAATAAAGTCATCAGAAGATGAAAACGAACAGGAAAAAAATTTAGAAAAAATATCTGAATGGTGCGAAAAGTGGCAGTTGACCCTAAATAACGAAAGGTGTGACGTCATCCACATGAGTGCTAAAAGGAACTCGTTAAACTTCGGTTACACGATAAATCAGTCTAATCGAACTGCCGTAAATTCAACTAAATACCTAGGTATTACAATTACGAACAACTTAAATTGGAAAGAACACCTAGAAAATGTTGTGGGGAAGGCTAAGCAAAGTCTGTGTTTTATTGGCAGAACACTTAGAAAATGTTACAGACCTACTAAGGAGACTGCCTACACTACGCTTGTCCGTCCTCTTTTAGAGTACTGCTGCGCGGTGTGGGATCCTTACCAGATAGGACTGACGGAGTACATCGAAAAAGTTAATAGAAAGGCAGCACGTTTTGTATTGTCGCGAAATATGGGAGAGAGTGTCACAGAAATGATACAAGATTTGGCCTGGACATCGTTAAAAGAAAGGCGTTTTTCGTTGCGACGGAATCTTCTCACGAAATTGCAATCACCAAATTACTCCCCCGAATGCGAAAATATTTTGCTGACACCGACCTACATAGGGCGGAAGGATCACCACGATAAAATAAGGGAAATCAGAGCTCGTACGGAAAGATATAGGTGTTCATTCTTTCCACGCGTTGTGAAGGTGGTTCGATGAACCCTCTACCAGGCACTTAAATGTGATTTGCAGAGTATCCATGTAGATGTAGAACTAGAGTAACAACGGCAACGTAGGCCTGCAGACTAACAGTCGTGTCTTTTGCTGAGCTATTTCATTGTGTGTTTCACACATTTCATAAAAGAAACACCACACCGGCAAACAAATCTTATTAAGAAGAAATCATCACAAACCGCATTTGTCGTCCGCAGTTTACCTGTTAACCGTCAGCTGAGGTAATAGAGCGATCATGACAACTCTGCACAGAACAGAAAGTGTAATCAAACTTGTGCTCTGATTGGTTGTTGTTCTGGTAGCTGACTTGTGAACAACTACCTGTCAGTCACTTTGTTATTCTGATCCACGTATAGTGCATAATCGTGCTACAGAGTTGATGAGCGTGATCGTGAACTCACGTGGGTGCCTTAGCCACGAAAGTCTCCTGGTATGAACCCGGTGAACACATCTGGTACGCTATCTGGCGCCCGCGCCGCACCCACAAACAACCGGCCCGTAATTTCCCGGAATTATGTGACTTGTGCGTATTCATCTGGAAATCCGATCAGGACCTGTCTAATAGATGCAACACAGGATCTCCGAATGTGTTGCGAATATGGAAAACCGTAAGCTGTATAATGGGATGACGAAAGTTTGTCCCGGTCCGGGACTCGAACGCCGATATTCCGCCTATCGCGAGCGGCCTCCATGCTGTTAGACTATCGGAACACGCCTCGGAGGTAGGCCCAAACCTCCATATATCGGCAGCCACGTGTCTACAGCCTGAATTCGTACATTCATTACGTATTTTGCAGTACACGGGAGACAAGATGTTTCAAATGGTTCTAAGCACTACGGGACTTAACATCTGATGTCGTCAGTCCCCTAGACTTAGAACTACTTCAACCTAACTAACCTAAGGACATCACATACATCCATGCCCGAGACAGGATTCGAACCTGCGACCATAGCAGCAGCGCGTTTCCGGACTGAAGCGCCTAGAACCGCTTGGTCACAGCGACCGGCCACGGGAGACATTTTAATTGAAAGCCGCTTGCCCGATGTCGGCGGATAAGTATTATATTGCAGTGTCTGTATTGTTCCGAATCACGGTGCAAGGTTACTTCGGGTGTGCAGGTGTATCCTAAGGAACATTGCGTCGCAATTCGGAATAACGCAGGTATTGCAATATCGTATATATGAATGGTTTCCGTCGCGAAAAACTCCGTAATCACATTAAGAAACATTGTGTTTTGTGTGCCAAACGTAATCTGCAAAGTCTGGTGATAGGTATGATGCAGCTACACTTCTGCTCATTAAAATAATATCGACTTATTAACCAAGTACTCTTGACGTCTAACAGAAACGTGATAGGAAGGAAAGCCCTACCACCGAAAGTAGTTACTGTTATTGAGGTGCCTTTGTTTCAGGAGCAACGATACAGCTTCGTCACAGGGCCAAGTAGATGTAGGCGGACTACGGCACAATATTGGAGGTAACACAAATTAGCAATAATTTACTAAGACAAAATCTTGCGTGTGAAGATGATACGTTGCAATGTATTGATGCCTTTGGTCTTTAACTTGAAGCTATATATGGCCTCCTTAATGAATTGAACAAGTACAGTGATCATGCGCAACCTTGTCTCACTCCCCTTCTATTGGAAGCAGCCTTTACATTTCCATTCATGTCTATCTCTATGCTTGTTCTTTGCATAGGAGAAGAATGAGTATTCTGTCCAGTCTAGTCCTACGTTCTTCATGGTCTCAAAGAGCGGCTTGCAGTTTACATTATCGGAGGCTTTCTCCATATCCACGAATCCAATGTGTGTCTGCCTGATAATACTCAGTTTTCTTTCTAGAATAGTTCTTACTGCTGGGAAAGCTTGTCTAGTTCCCTTTCCTGACATGGAACCAAAATGATAGTAAGTTGTATGCTGTTCAGTTTTCTTTTCAGTCCAGTTCTTGATTACATCAAGTAACATTTGCGATCCATGCGAGAGTAGTATCAGTGTTAGAAAGTTTCTGTATTTGCTGTGTTTGTTGTGTTGTAGTTGTAATGGCCATTGCGCTACAGTATCGTAAGGCTTTGTACGAGGCGTATTCGGAAAGGTCCGATTAGGCGCGAACTGGAAACTATTGTCAAAAGCCGATGGAACTTTGCGCAGATGTGTTGGGCAGTGTCTTTAGTGTGCCTGACGATCGCTTCACGCCGCTATTTTCAGTTCAGAGCGCAAAGTGGTCACGTAGAAATGCCTAAAGCAACAGTGTCTCCCACCAAGTATGTGGATCTGGTCAGAGATTTCGCCTAAAGCTATGCAACCCACACAGCATAAAGGTCACGCGTTTCTTTCTTCAAGGCAGTTTTCAGCCGCATTGTGCATGGGGAATGAAGACAGTCCTGCAGCGTTTTCGAAGGGAAGTATTAGATCACCCACAATACATCCCTTAATTGGCTCCCTCCGTTGTCCATCTCTACCGACATGAACCACTGGCTATGAAGACAACGTTTTGACACAAACAACGAAAGGCAGACCAACGTAGAGAATTGGCGGAAAGCACAGGCGGCTGCTTTCGCTGACGAGGTTACTGGAAAGTTTGCAAAATGCCACGACTAGTGAGGTAGCTTTTTAGGCGGTTTCCATCTGCCTCGGCGAATGCGGGCTGGTTCTCCTTATTCCGCCTCAGCTATTTCGGCGATTGCTGCGCAAACAAGTTCTCCACGTACCACGCCGAAATAGCTGAGGCGGAATAAGGAGAACCAGCCCGCATTCGCCGAGGCAGATGGAAACCGCCTAAAAAGCTACCTCACGTACCAATAGTTTCCAGTTCGCGCCTAATCGGACCTTTCCGAATACGCCTCGTACAAAGCCTTACGATACTGTAGCTAGAAGGCTGTTGCGAATAAAAAGTTTTTGATTTTCACTTCGCGACCTTACTTTCCGAACAGCCCTCGTAAAATTTAACCGTCTTGGCCGGAAACATAGACAGTCCTTAAACAGCACACCGGGCGAATTATTACAAAGGGTAAAGGTTAGGTTAGACCGGCGCAGTTTTAAGTCTATTCTGCGGCAGCACTGAATTGCGGCACAGTTCGTCAGAGTGTATCGCTATGGAGACTGCAAGTGTTTCGACGGCAGCGACGGGGGGCTGGGAGAGATGGCTTTGCCGTGCTCGCCAAGAGCGCCCCCGCGGGCTCTGCTGCGGCGCCGCAGGGAGGCACTCGGCGGGGCCCAGCTGGTGGCTGGAGGCTGGCGGCTGGAGGCTGGAGGCTGGCGGCGGGGAGGGAGCCAGCTGGCTGCCGAGCTTCCGTCGCTCGTGCGCTCTCCCACTACCGCCAGCACAGAGTCAGCCACGTCACGTACACCTCCACCCGTGGCCGGTATTACACTGTGTACTGCGTTACTAGCTTCTATAAAAGATTTCTCAAATATCTCTGACTGTGTAGTACAGGTCTATAGAGTACTGCCGGCCGGAGTGGCCGAGCGGTTCTAGGCTCTACTGTCTGGAACCGCGCGACTGCTACGGTCGCAGGTTCGAATCCTGTCTCGGGCCTGGATGTGTTTGATGTCCTTAGGTTAGTTAGGTTTACGTAGTTCTAAGTTCTAGGGGACTGATGACCTCAGATGTTAAGTCCCATTGTGCTCAGAGCCATTTGAACCATTTTTTATAGAGTACTGACGGCCGGCCCGTAGCAATTTTGTACTCTCCATTGCAGCTCGGAAGACGACAATAACAGTTTGTCGAGTGTCGGGCCAGATTGGTAACTGAACAAACCCGTGTGAAATAATGCAATTCTTGAAACTTCCTGGCAGTTTAAAACCGTGTGCCGGACCGAGACTCGAACTCGGGACCTTTGCCTTTCGCGAGTAAGTGCTCCACCAATTTGCTACCCAAGCACGACTCACGCCCCGTCCTCACAGCTTCACTTCTGCCAGTACCTCGTCTCCTACCTTTTTTTAGTTTGTTGTATCTCTTCCGTTAATCCAACTTTGTAAGAGTTACGTTAGCTTGGAATTCTTCCCGTAAAACCGATTAGTACAAGCTTAAAGTGTAGAAGTGGCGCCCTTCAGAAAGCTCCTAGCAAAAAAATATGTTTTGCACCTAAAACCAAAACGAACACTATTTTTTACAAACCGTTTAAACAGGTCTTAGACCAAGATCCGATACGCCGGTGGCCCAAATTGGAACGATCAGTCTCGCTCCAGTCCGAAGTTACTAAGGCTGACTGTATTTGCATATGAAATCCGAAAGATGTACATACAATGGTTGTAATTAACTGAGCATTAATTTCAGCCTAATTAAAATCTTTCGCAAATGGAATTAATCGACTCGCCTCATGGAATAAACTTGGGAGTATAGCAAAAGGGTGATAATGGTTTTTATAGACATAGAAATGGCATATGACCCAGTTAACAGGGAAAGACTCTGGGAAGAAATGAAGAAGATAGATATGGAAGATGGATACATTAATGTAATAAAGACAATGTACAGAGGGCCCAATTGTAGAATTAGAACACCATTGGGGAACTCTGAATACTTCGAAATAAGACAAGGACTTAAGCAAGGAAGTATTCTATTTAAGCAAGGAAGTATTCTGTCTCCTGCACTTTTTAATGTTTTGATGGAGGGAATGAATAGGGCAGTTAAAGAAATAGTAAAAGAAAAAGACAAAAAGATGATTTTTGCAGATGATATGGTAATATGGGGTGACAAAGAGGTAGATGTACAGTTACAACGTGAGGCGTGGAAGGAAATAATGAAAATGTATGGATTAAAAATAAAAGGTAAGAGTGAAGTAATGCTATTTGGAAAAGAGAAAGGAATCAACGGAAATATTACCTTGAATGGAGACCCCCTCAAAGTGGTAGAAAGTTTCACTTATTTAGGGAGTGAAATATCTAGGGATGGAAGAATAACTAAAGACATTAATAGGAGGTTACAGAAGGGAGGCAATTTCTGCCAAATAATAAAACACCTGATTTAGAAAAAGGAAGTTTCAGAAAAAGCAAGACATCTTATGTATAAAAATTATTACTTCCCTATTGCCACCTATGGTGGAGAAACATGGACAATGACAGAAAGGGACTGGTGCAGACTGCAAGCAGGGGAAATGAAATTTCTCAGGGCAATTAAGGGAAAAACAAGAATGGACAGAGTAAGGAATGTAGAGATTAGAAAGGATCTTAAAGAAGAAAGTATGAGAGAAGAAATTGAAAAAAAAGAGATTAAGATGGTATGGGCATGTTAAGAGGATGTATCGGCAGAGGGAGTGAGAATATCTGTGGAAAAGAGAGGTGTGACCTAGCAGCAAGTGGAGGAAGAAAAGTGGTGGGAGGACCTAGCCAAATGGAGAGGACTCGTCAGCACCCAGACCCGGCAGTAGCTGTAGCAGGATCCGGATATAGATAGATAGGTAGATAGATAGATAGATGGATAGTTTGTTTGCCTGTGCACCAGCTCCGGTTCCAAACCTTGTTTGATGTACCGTAACCAGCTACGCTAAGACAACTGTTCCAGAGGCGATGCAAACGGCCGCTGGTCGGGGTTAAATCAAAAAAATTGTACCCTATGGTCCTAGCTTAAATAGGAACCATTCTGGGCGCGGACTTTTCGGACATATTGCTTACAGTGCTTTTGCCCTGCGATAATGTGTCTACATCTACCGTGTCTAAAAACTATGTAACCACTGCTGGTAATAGTAATTCTTGTTTTTGTTTTAGTTTTGTAAAAAGTATAGTCACAATGTGCTACCTTGTAACGTACCACTGTGCTCCTAACCCATCTTCAAAAAGTGATGAAGACTAGGAAAACACTGCAATAAAAATCGCGGTTTGTGACCAAGGGTGGTTTGTTTTAGAAATGTAAAACTTCAAACTGCCAGAATCGCTATTGTACAGCACTGCATTGGTACCAGTGGTCATCACTTCCAACACCTTTTGTAAATGGACGTTCATGCCACCTTTTTGACCTTCGTTGACCTTCAAAGACCTTACACATCATTGGATTAGTCTCGATAGCCGCTATCAGAAAATCAGTACCAAACTATAGCATCCCATTTAAAAAAACAAAGTTGACCTTCGTATCTGACGCGACCCCACCTAGCAACAAAAAAACCGACGCGACTCCACCTAGCAACAAAAAAACCAACGTCATATTATGGCCCTCGTTGTCCCAAGCAACATTTGTCCCACAAGTTTTTCAGCTACTGTCATACTTTCGGAGTTATTCTCGGTGACAATAGTTAGTGTCTCATATATATAACGTCACGTCGTATAAATGGAGTATTTAATGCAAATTCGTTAACGTGCAGATGTAAACAGTGCGTTGTATTTGGTGGTTCGGGGGTAGAGTTTTAGCGGGGGACAGATAGTGACCTTGTAGCCTCATAGGACATTTATACAGAGTGTTTCAAAGTCCTTGCAACAAACTTCGAATGGTGATAGGTAGCGTCATAGTTAACATCTTCTGTTAGAGTCAGAATGTTCTCGGGGATGCAAGGTGTCGCTATATCGAATTCCAATGCCCTGGAACGACGAAACTAGCAGGTTCTACTTACCAGGTGTGCTGCATCTGCAATGACAGTTGAAACAAGAAAACTTTGAAAGTGTGTGGGCCTAGCCGGAGAAAGATGGAAGCTCTGCCTACGCCCTTCCACGTGGAGCAAATGACTGAAATGTAGGCAATACACATTACTTATGTACACTGCAGAGTGCCTATAATCTACCGCCTCTCAGGGTATAACCAATTATAAAAGTCGCTAGCGTTGTGGGGAAGCGTCAGTGAACATTTTTCTGTAACAAAAGTTGTTCCCCATGTCGTGATCTATCAACATTAGACATGTGTTGCAAAAAGGTTAGAAACACACAGTATTTGTAAGGACCCCATCACAGCATCCGCTTCTGACAATTCTCCGCCGTTAAGAACGACGTATTGGCTCTAATTTTTCCCTAGGTCCCGGCACGAGTGGCACAGGGAACGGCTAACATTGATACCAAATTCCTCCAGCGCGTGGGTGGAGTGGACTATACGTTCATATGGATATACGTGCAGCACCTGTGGGCAGTTACGTGTTAAATGTCAGTGCGATGGCAGCTTTCCCTTACTCAGCCATTGCCCGAGGCAGTGAGCGGCTCCGCGTTTGTGAGGAGCACCGCTGAGTCATAAGGCGGCGATCACGGCCAACCGGCTGTGCTCGGCTCGTCTGTAGTTGAGACGCCGGCCACACGCACATCGGGCTTCGTCGAGGAAGGCGCGTTAACGGTGGGCCAGGATAGAAAGAGAGAGAGAGAGAGAGAAGCGAAAGTGAGTGCGAGCAGTTTGCGAAACGCCGCCACCACTTCTGAAATTTCTTTTCCGCGAAGAGACTCGCAGCTCGCGCTCTCCAGGCGTCCACGCCCGCCTCGCCTCGCTTGCGTCACAGGCCGCTTCAGCGGACCGGTTTGCTGATTACTCACAGTTCGCGACCGAACGGGTCTGCTCGCCCCGTCTTCTTGTTGTTGTCAGTCTCTCCACTTGTTTGGCGTGGCCCACCAGCGCGGAGTCTGCGGCCTTGTTACGAGAGGCAGCAGCTGAGACAACGAGCGGGCCTTGTTGCTCTCGTGACTGCGTCTGTCAGCACCGCAGTGTTCACCGCAGTCGCTAATTTCTCGCCTGTTTAACAAACAGCGTAATTCCGCCGACACTTGTATTACCCGACGAGGAGGACCGAAGCCCGTCGGCATGGCAGCGCCATCAATTTTACGCCTGGGAAATGGCGGAACAGACAGCGACAGTGTGCGCTCCGGTGTTTCTAGGCGCGCGCTGCACGTAGTCTGATTTCAATTAGTTGGCATCTGACGTTAAGGTCCACAATAACAAAGTTGTCGCAACTGTCTGCGGACATCCGCAAGCCGCATTGTTAGAAAATCGCTATAAATGCTCGGTCTCCTACAAAAACAACGTAAAAAAACCTGAAAATCACTTATCTATAGATCTATAGAGACACTGAGAATGTCAAAGCTCTCACCACAAAATTAAGAATAGATTTTTTACTTTCTCACACAATAAAGATCTATACCACACATGAAACCGAAGAAACACGGAGGTAATGAGAATCAGCAGAAATGAAACAGCGAGCAACATGACATGAGAATTGGTGATCACGAAGTAGATGAAGTTAAGTTGCATATGCAACAAAATAACAAATGATGGATGGAGCAAGGAGGACATAAAAAGCAGACTGGCACTGGGAAAAAGGGCATTCCTGACCAAGAGAAGCCTACTAGTGTCAAATGTAGGAAGAAATTTTTGAACATGTATGGCAGTGAAACATGGACTGCGGGAAAATCGGAACAGAAGAGAATAGAAACATTGGATATGTAGTGCTACAGAAGAAAATTGAAAATCAGTTGGACTGATAAGGTAAGGAATGAGTAGGTTCTTGACACAATCAGCGGGATAATGGATATATGGAAAGCACTGATAAGACGAAGGGACAGGATGATAGGACATTGTGTTGAGACATCAAGGAATAATTCCCAGCAAACAATCCTCTTGGCAGAACATCCGCACATCCGCAGCTGAGCATTATAGCAGAGGTTGAAAATACCGCTCCAGTTGTAAATTACTTTATCTTCACACGACCGGTTTCGGACTGTTATAAGGCCATCCACAGGTGTCGTAGCTGTGCTGCGGTCCCCGAGCGCCGCGTGTTTCAGGGGCGGTGTCCTGCCTATGAGCAAAATGACCACGGAGACAAGAGAAGTTAGAACTTGTACAGAACCGTATAGACAGTAGTTGTTAACTCGCTTCATGTGCGAGTGGAACAGGGAAGGACATGACTATTACTGGTGCAAGGTAACTTCCGCCATGTACTGTTTTGCGCTCATAGGCAGCACACCGCGCCTGGTACAGGCGGTGCTCGGGGACAGCTACGACACCTGAGGATGGGCGTATAACAGTCCGAAACCAGTCGCGTAAAAATAAAGTAATTTACAACTGAAGCGGTATTTCCAACCTCTGCAGTAATTCCCAGGTTGCTGGAGGGAGCTCTGTAGGATAAAAACTGCAAAGGAAGACAGAGATTGGAATACATCCAGCAAATAATTGAGGATGTAAGTTGTAAGTGCTTCTCTGAGATCAAGAGATTGGCACAGGAGAGGAATTCGTGACGCGCCGCATCAAACCAGTCACAAGACTGATGACTTAAAAAAAGACCATACGTTAATTTCAGATTTTTTGCGATTTTTGTTGGGCGCAGAATTTAAAGTGATTTTGTTTCACTGTTTGCGAAATCCGGTCCATTATAGAGTCTCTCTTTTTAGCGACTTACCAGACGTCCACGTAGTGGGGCAGAGAGGTTTCCAGTTGGGAGTAAGTTGGAGGAGATTACCAGTTCCAACGTTTCCCTTAGGATGAAGAATCTGGTACAATAGTCCAGGGAAACGTACGTATCTAATCACTGAGAAAGGAGGACAAGATGGGAAAGAGTAGCTTATTGAATGACTGATCTTTATCTCAGCCAAGCAATACAGTTATTTCTTCTATGATCGAAAGCCCAGTTTTAATACATAATGGTTGGGGGCCTTGCCTCCACTATAGTGCTTGTACATCGCAATGTTTCATGCCTATTTTATGCGCTATACCAAATTTCAGATGTAACTGAAGGCTGGTAACTGTCGAGAGATACGCCGTATATTGTGTACATATAAACTATGATTTGGCTTTTTGAAGTGGCTGCTGTAGTGAAAAACTACGCCAGTTCATCTGTCATTCTAAATATTGTTTCACATGTTCACCGATATACCAAAGTTAAAGTGTAACAAAATTTGAAGTGCTATGTGCAACAACATTGACGACGAGGAGGTTCTACACGTAGAACTCTACCATCTGTAAACATGTTCACTGTGTCTGAGTATAGCTTGTGCGAAACTCAACTTGCCCAATTCTCGCACAGTAGCCTGCGAATCATGGATTAAGGACAACAGGCAGAGTCCATGTTACTAGAATTCCGGAAAGCGTTTAAAACAGTCTGTTAACGAAGATCCCAGCACACGGAATGGGTTCCCTGGTATGCGAGGCTTGGAGATTTGTGAAATAATAGAATTCAGTCCGTTGTCCTCGACGGTGAGTGTTGATCCGAGACTTTTAAGCTATAATTTTCAGCATCCTTCTGTGGCACCACATCTCAATCCCTTCGATTCTCTTATCTTTTAGTCTGCCCACAGTCCATGATTCACTACCAGAAAATATGTTCTCCAACCGTACATACTCAGAAAGCTCCTCCACAAGTTAAGGCCTATGTTTAATGCCAGTAGACTTGTCCTGGTCAGGAACACCCACTTTGGCTGTACTAGTCAGCCTATTATACCCTCCTTAGAATTTATGTTCGAGGGAATGGAAGACAGCCTACTCAAAATGTAGAAAAATGTAAGTTACGTAAAGGAGATTAACAGGACAGGCCCGGATTTGGGGGGGGGGGGGGGGGGGGAGAACGAGTTATCTGCTTCGGGCGGCTATTTCAGGTGGCGCCAAATTCATATTCTTGAAGAAAAAAAACCTTGTTCCATAAAGCGCCTAGCATTCAGCGCACGTTGATATATCTATTCTTCATGTGATTTTGAAACGCATCCCTTTTGGTTTTTGAACACCCTTGAACACATTAAAAGTTAATTTTTGAATGCGTGCATAGTTTACGTGACGCCTCTGCGAGCGGAATCCCTGTCGCATCTAGAAATAAAAAACTTAGCCGTAGACAAAAGGGGACGGGGCTATACGAGCTGAGCCGAATAAACCTGAACTGGTGAAAGCCAGTCGCAGTTTTTTATGTGGTTGGTTGGGTGTGCAAATGATCAGAGTTGTTATAATTATTAGCCAAATCGATAGATTCAGACTACCAGAGTGGAAATAATCGGCTAACAGAAATAACAGGTAAGAAAGATTACACATTACCTTCTCGGTCTATCCAAGAAAATGAAATTTTGACAGAAATTTTTTGCCAGTTCGCTACATTACTAAGGGCCAGTTGTTCAGCCCCTGGTTAGCAGCCGCATAATTGTATTCTCGGAATAGCGCGGAAAACGCGTTGTACGAACACGCAATAACGCCTAACCGGAGAATAAACGCGGGTTAGTGAAGTTCACCGAAGAGTAAGTTTTGACAACGACATGAACAGTTACAGAACTAATGATGACAAGATTGTTCGTTCGAACGAGAAAGCAGAAGAAACAGATACATCACATAAAATATATGGAAGAATATGACAATTCCAAATTTATATAAAAATTTCGTGGTACTACTACATTTCGATCTCATGCTTGAGAGTCTGGAGCATATGAATGACACGTGATAATATTTCCTAACATAAAACCTTTTGCTTGTAGTAGGCCTACTAGGCATTCGATTTTGTTACTTTTTAAATTATATTCTGTCGTGTTATTTATGTAAACGAGGTGGATAAAAATGACCATTTGTGCCAAAACAGTCTCGCTGATTTGGCGTGTGTTACAATGACTGCAATGTTAGAAAGGCCTATTTCGTTTTATCTAGCAGACAGAGTCAAAATAGATATAATAGATAAACCACACAAGCCTTGGGTACTGTTCGTATTAACAGAATTAGATGGTTCAAATGGCTCTGAGCACTATGGGACTTAACTTCTAAGGTCATCAGTCCCCTAGAACTTAGAACTACTTAAACCCAGCTAACCTAAGGACATCACACACATCCATGCCCGAGGTAGGAATCGAACCTGTGACCGTAGCGGTCGCACGGTTCCAGACTGTAGCGCATAGAACCGCTCGGCCACCCCGGCCGGCCTTTTCATTATTAGAAAACGACATTTTGATTTTTCATGTGGCAAAACGTTTGATAGACTTCGATGAGCTATCAAATTCTTTCGCAGAAAGGAAAGCACGCTGTGTAAAGCTGTAGCCAGATTAGAGAGAAGAAAATGTTGCAACCTATGGACTGAGGAAATCTATACTGTCTTACTTGTCTCCTGTCTTTACTGCTTTTATGTTTCCTGTATTTAATTTTATGGCACACAAGAGAGAAAGTTAGCTAATAGGCAATAAAGATTGCAAATGTTCTGAAGAGGTCTTGTGCTGCCGGTCACATATAATCCCACCCAGTATTAATTGCGTTTTTCTTTTGAGAGGGGTACGATGTCGAACCGGCTGACTGGGAGCAGGAGATACACCACAAGGCATTTTAATCTCCACTGTCCTGAATATAAGTTTAATGGCTTCCATTACAAAATATACACGTTTGAATTCCACAGAGCGAAATACAGTGATTGCGATATAAGAGTGATGTCTGAAGAGGCGTGCACACCTAAGAACAAACAAACATCTCTTACATATATGTTTTATACATCAAACTCTTCAGAAGGATTTGCGATACAAAATGAACATATTTTTGAAAATTCGATTTTTTAAATTTTTTACGTTCTATCTCCTAAGCTTGAGGGGTGGGTAGGGGGGCGGGGTTCGCCACTATCAGATTTTCACCACGGTTCGGAAATAACGTAGATCCGGGGCTGGAACAGGAAGAACAATCCTCCAGAATGAGATTTTCACTCTGCAGCGGAGTGTGCGCTGAAATGAAACTTCCTGACAGGTTAAAACTGTGTGCCGGACCGAGACTCGAACTCGGGACCTTTGCCTTTCGCGTGCTTGTGCTCTACCATCTCCCAGGGTGTGGCTAAGCCATGTCTCCGCAATATCCTTTCTTCCAGGAGTGCTAGTTCTTCAAGGTTCGCAGGAGAGCTTCTGTAAAGTTTTGAAGGTAGGAGACGAGGTACTGGCAGAATTGAAGCTGTGAGGACGGGTCGTGAGTCGTGCTTGAGTAGCTAGAATGGTAGAGCACTTGCCCGCGAAAGGCGAAGGTCCCGAGCTCGAGTCTCGGTCCGGCACACAGTTTTAATCTGCGAGGAAGTATCAAGAACAATCCTGTGATGTTCGAATACAGTATTAGTGGTGTGCTGCTTGCCACAGTCACGTCGATTAAATATTTGGGCGTAACGCTGCAAAACAATATACTAGGGAAGACGAATGGTCGACCTTGGCTTATTGGGAGGGCTGCAGGGAAGCATAGCTCGTCTGTAAACGGATCCGTGAATAGAGCCATTCGTGCGACCCATTCCGTAGTACTGCTCGAGTGTTTGGGATCCCCACCAGGCCAGAATAACATGCCCTCGAAGTAATTCAGAGACATTTTGCTAGATGTGTTACTGATAGTTTCCATCAACAAGCGAGTATTACGGAGATCCTAAGTGAACTCAAATGAGAATCTCTGAAAGGATGACGACACTCTTAGCGCGAAACAGTATCCAGAAAACGTACAGAACCGGCGTTTGCGGCTGACTGCAGAACGATTCTACTGCCACCAACGTAAATTTCGCCCACTGACCACGAAGACAAGAGAAATTAGAACTTGTACAGAGACGTATAGACAGGAGTTGTTCAAGTGGTGCAAGGTATCCTCCGCCATGTACTGTATGCTGGCTTGCGGAGTATTGTAGGTGAGACATAGTAACTCGTCAGAGGGTTCTACGTTGTTTGCCAGCGCAGTGGGACTATACGGCCACCACCTGATGCGTGTGCCCAGTACCATGTCGGAGGCCAGGCATTTGCATTCAGCATGTTCCTTGTACCATATACTGTAAAGGTGAAGGCAATGCGGAAAGTAATTGCTCGTGCTGATACAATCAGTACTGGTCCAGCTGTCAGGCAGACCGCAGCCATAGCGACAAATGACTCCTGCGCTACGCAGCAAGTAACTAATGGGGACAACGAAACGCGGAAACTGTAGCTCTGATTCAGGTCGAAAAGTTAGATCTTTCGTTATCAGCTGAATATACAAATAGCTGTAAGCAGTCACATCTACTCATTATCCCACTACGCGTTTCGGGAATTTCAAAAGCTATAATCTGCTGCATTTATTTAAATTAACATGTCTCATTAAGTTAAATACAGGGTGGCGCACGAAATGTGTTACCATTTTGTTTTTGAATATAAACTTTATTGTCAATACAATCTGAACGGAACATATACTACAATGAAGAGCCGTCCATGCAGATTCGTTCTAACTCAGCACATGCTCAATATGTCTACCATTTCGTTTCCTATCTTCCTTCAAACGAACACTGAAGTTAGTGATTACCCTACGGCACATGTCTTCCGTAATTTCACTGCAAGCTTGAAGAATAAGTCTTCTGAGCTCCATTGAATCACGTGGACGTTTCGGGAAAATTTTTTCCTTTAGGTACCCCAAAGAAAAGAGTCACATGGTTCAAAAATGGTTCAAATGGCTGTGAGCACTATGCGACTTAACTTCTGAGGTCATCAGTCGCCTAGAACTTAGAACTAATTAAACCTAACTAACCTAAGGACATCACACACATCCATGCCCGAGGCAGGATTCGAACCTGCGACCGTTGTGGTCGCTCGGCTCCAAACTGTAGCGCTTAGAACCGCACGGCCACTCCGGCCGGCAAGTCACATGAGTTGAGGTCTGGACTATTGGGGGGCAATTTTGTCCGTCATTGAAGCGACGTGGAAACCTGAGTGAAATGAAGTGATTCGCATGTCGAAATGCTCGTGTAAAAACTCCAGCACAGTGTTTGCAGTATGTGGCCTTGCTCCACCTTGCATGAACTACTGCGTGTTGAAGGGCAAGGCAGTAGCAAGAAGCTGTGGAATGAAGCTATTGCGAAGCATGCTCAAATAACGCTCGCTGTTTACAGTTTCTTCAAAGAAAAAGGGTCCAGTAAGTCCGTGACTGGAAATTGCGGCCCACGCTGTAATCCTCGGAGCATAATGTTGTCGTTCATGAAGCACTTGTGGGTTTTCAGTGGCCCAAAAGCGTACATTTTGTTTGTTAACCACATCGTCTAAATGAAAATGCACCTCGTCTGAAAACCAAACGTTGTTGAGAGTTTCTTCCCTATCCTCCGCCCACTGAGCAAACAGTAGTCTCTGCTGCTTGTGTTCTTCAGTGAGCTTCTGTGCACAGGTCATCATGTATGGGTACATATGGAGGTCACTTTTAAGAATGCGTTGAACGGAGCGTCTGGATATTCCCAGTTTCACTGCTGCCTTTCTACACGATTTCACGGGACTTTTCTGTACAGCAACTCGTACCGCTTCAGTATTCTCCGGCGAACAAACAGGCTTAGGCCGAGATCGCTTCGCTTCCAATAGTGTTCCTTCCTGTACAAATTTACTGTACAACCTGTGGATGGTCTTCTTGCAAGGGACGCATCGTGTGTTAAACTGTTGTCGAAAATGCCTATGAGTCACAACAATGCTTTTCGTTTCATGAAAAAGTAACACAATTGCCGATCATTGCTGTGTCGTCAGTCTTTCATTCTCAGCCATTGCTGCTCACTAGTCTCCTAGCGGCAGTATCGTGAATTAAACGTCATTTCGTAACTCATCTGTTTTTCCAAGCTCTGCTGGTACTGCTGTAGAGATCCTAGCGGGATATCTAATGTTCGTCGTAAATTGTGAAAGAAACAATTGGTAACATTTCGTGCGCCACCCTGGTTATGGAGGTAACGCGTAGTGGGAAAATCACCAAAAGTTATTGGTTAGAGTTATTTCTCTTTTCATTTGATAATCACGTCAAAGTCGTACCAAACGTAAAATATTCAAATTTAAAGTTAGAGCTTCCGTTTATATCGTTTATGTTTTTGGGATCACATATACGACCTCTTGCAAGCTGGTGTTCTTCCTTTACCACTTAAGCAACTTAGTAGGGTTACATGTTCTTAAACATGCATGAAAATTGTTTATGGCGTCTTCCACTCTTAAGGGGGTCAGTTGCAGATATGATAGAGCCAACCGTTGAAATTTAGATTTTTTCCCACGTCGGTTTCATAAACTCCTTATTATAGCCTTACAGTGCAACGGTTTTATTTACACATTTCTCTCTCGCGTTCTCTCTGGGCGCCCCAAAGAGAATGACATTTCTTTATTCCATAATCAACAATATATGGTTATCTTTTCCCAGCGAGCGAAAGAGATTAATTTGGGGGAACCAAGTCGCGCAAGTGCTTTTGTCTCGATGTCTCAAAAAACTGTCGCGTCAATAAGTGATTTGTGTCGAGGAAATCAGTGTGATATTTGTCACAAAGGATCGTTGTACGCTAATGCACTGATTTTTTTTTTTTTTTACACGCTTCTTCTTCTGCGTGGAATTACTGCCGTCAAGCCGGCCGGTGTGGCCGTACGGTTCTAGAAGCTTCAGTCTGGAACCGCGTGACCGTTACGGTCGCAGGTTCGAATCCTGCCTCGGGCATGGATGTGTGTGATGTCCTTAGGTTAGTTAGGTTTAAGTAGTTCTAAGTTCTAGGGGACGGATGACCACAGATGTTAAGTCCCATAGTGCTCAGAGCCATTTGAACCATTTTGAACTGCCGTCAAAGTCGCTCTTCGTGCACTTCATAGCTCAACGAAGAGACGTTTGTGCTTGTGCGGTTTGGAACCGCGCGAGGAGCAGTACGTGCAAGTATTCTTCCATTTATAATGTGCTCAGACTACACGAAACATCGCATCTATTTTTCACCAAAGGACAAATGGAATAGTGATCCACCTTCGGTTGACGCACACCTTGCTTCCTTGGGCTGTAACTGCTATACGCTATTTTGGGAGGACGGGTAATACATTTACGCAGCACAACGTTAGATATGTACAGTCAGCTTCTGTGGTAAATTAATATTCTAACGAATTATCAAAATATTTTACTTTGAATTTTATTGTTCCGAATTTACGCTTGTAACTAAAATTACTTCGATTTTGTAGATAGATTTGATTTCTATTCGTGTGAAATAGAAGATTAGGATGCATAAGAAATTGTGCAACCTCGCGTGATAAGGTCATTGTATCATAAATAAGTCGCCGATTGTTATTCAAATTGCAAAAATTGCATTTATGTGATGCACTGCTGCGGTGCTTCATACCTGCTTTACAAAACGTGTTGTTGCTTGGGTCCACCTCCGGCTCTTCAAAAAAGTGTTCAGATTTGTGTGAAATCTTATGGGACTTAACTGCAAAGGTCATTAGTCCCTGAGCGTACAAACTACTTAACCAAAATTATCCTAAGGACAAACACACACACACACACACACACACACACACACACCCATGCCGGAGGAAGGACTCGAACCTCCGCCGGGACCAGCCGCCTCCGGCTGTTACGCAAGCAGTTATTCGGCTTGACACTGATTGACAGAGTTGTTGGATGTCCTGCTGAGGGATGTCGTGCCAAATTCTGTCAAACTGGTGCGTTGAGTCGTCAAAACCCCGAATTTGTTAGAGGGCCTTGCCCATAAGGCTCCAAACGTTCTGAACTAGGGAGATGACGCGCCAAGGTAGCGTACGGCAAACACTAAGACAAGCAGTAGAAATTCTCGCTGGGGTTTGGAGGGCATTATTTTGCAAAACCGTAGGCCCAAGATGGCTTACAATGAAGGGCAACAACGCCGGGCATAAAATATTGTCGACGTGCCGCTGTGCTGTAAGGGCCCCGTAATGAAATCAAGCGGCACCTTGCTCTATTTGTGAAGCTATTTCTCTTGAATAAATCATCTTTTTTTTTAATTGTAATCATTTATTTGTCCCAGCATGTTAACCACATGTGCCGATTTCCGTCCCATTCGGATAACTCCTTCGTGGTGCGCCGTTTCTTTTGTGTTAGAGTGTATTTAAATGAAGAGAAACAGCCATTGTGCTGAGTAAATCTGAAAGCGGAACAGCTGATTTGCCGAGGCCATTTGTATGAAACAACTGACAACCAGCAAACCAACATTGGCCTGTCCAGCCAAAACCTCTTCGTGCCTTCACCAACATGTAAACACGGCAGCAGAAAACGGTTTTTGAAATTAGGTTTTCGTGTTCCGGAAGCTGAGCCTCTTGTGATGGTGGTGTACAGCGCTTGACGGAGACAGCTGCCTCTGCCGGTGCTGCCCGCTGCTGACTTCCGGCAGCGAGTAAACACCGCTGGCAGCGCTTATCGGGCCAGCCACATTCGGCGGGCCGCTGATAAGCCGCGTGAGTCAAGCTGCTCGTCCGGCCGGCCGGTCTCGGGCCGCGTTCCAACTCCGCGGCGCGGCTGTGCCACGGCCGCGTACGGAGCGCGGTTCCCTTCAGCTGCTTGCAGGACACCAAATTTTGCAGCTCCCGAGCCCAACAATATTTTAATGTTTACACAGTGAGGTGAAGCCCGACGTAAAGTCCCGAGCGACTGGAAAAAAGCGCAGGTGACGCCCGTATATAAGAAGGGCAGAAGGACGGATCCTCAAAATTATAGACCAATATCCTTAACATCGGTTTGTTGCAGGATTATCGAACATATTCTCAGTTCGAATATAATGAATTTCCTTGAGACAGAGAAGTTGTTGTCCATGCATCAGCACGGCTTTAGAAAGCATCGCTCCTGCGAGACGCAACTCGCCCTTGCGAACCATGGATGAAGGGTATCAGACGGATGCCATATTCCTTGACTTCGGAAAGCGTTTGACTCGGTGCCCCACTGCAGACTCCTAACTAATGTACGAGCATATGGGATTGGTTGCCAAGTATGTGAGTGGCTCGAAGACTTCTTAAGTAATAGAACGTGGTACGTTGTCCTCGATGGTGAGTGTTCATCGGAGGTGAGGGTATCATCTGGAGTGCCCCAGGGAAGTGTGGTAGGTCCGCTGTTGTTTTCTATATTCATAAATGATCTTTTGGATAGGGTGGATAGCAATGTGCGGCTGTTTGCTGATGATGCTGTGGTGTACGGGAAGGTGTCGTCGTCGAGTGACTGTAGAAGGATACAAGATGACTTGGACAGGATTTATGATTGGTGTAAAGAATGGCAGCTAACTCTAAATATAGATAAATGTAAATTACTGCAGATGAATAGGAAAAAGAATCCCGTAATGTTGGTATACTCCTTTAGCAGTTTAGTGCTTGACACTGTCACGTCGATTAAATATTTGGGCTTAACATTGCAGAGCGATATCAAGTGGGACAAGCATGTAATGGTAGTTGTGGGGAAGACGGACAGTCGTCTTCGGTTCATTGGTAGAATTTTGGGAAGATGTGGTTCATCTGTAAAGGAGACCGCCTATAAAACACTAATACGACCTATTCTTGAGTACTGCTCGAGCGTTTGGGATCCCTATCAGGTCGGATTGAGGGAGGACATAGTAGCAATTCAGAGGCCGGATGCTAGATTTGTTACTGGTAGGTTTGATCACCACTCGAGTGTTACGGAAATGCTTCAGGAACTCGGGTGGGAGTCTCTGCCGGCCGAAGTGACCGCGCGGTTCTGGCGCTGTAGTCTGGAACCGCGAGACCGCTACGGTCGCAGGTTCGAATCCTGCCTCGGGCATGGATGTGTGTGATGTCTTTAGGTTAGTTAGGTTTAACTAGTTCTAAGTTCTAGGAGACTAATGACCTCAGCAGTTGAGTCCCATAGTGCTCAGAGCCATTTGAACGATTTTTTTTTTTTTTTTTTTTTTTTTTTTTTTTTTTTTTTTTTTTTTTTTTTTTTTTTTGGAGTCTCTAGAGGAAAGGAGGCGTTCTTTTCGTGAATCGATACTGAAGAAATTTAGAGAACCAACATTTGAGGCTGACTGCAGTACAATTTTACTGCCGCCAACTTATATTTCGCGGAAAGACCACAAAGATAAGATAAGAGAGATTAGGGCTCGTACAGAGGCATATAGGCAGTCATTTTTCCCTAGTTCTGTTTGGTAGTGGAACAGGCAGAGAAGATGCTAGTTGTGGTACGAGGTACCCTCCGCCACGCACCGTATGGTGGTGGATTGCGGAGTATGGATGTACATGTGGAAGGCATACTTCCTACTATCGTGTCGGGCCTCCTTTTGCTTGCCCTGCAGCAACTCGACGTGGCATGGGCTCAACAAATCATTGGAAGTTCCCTGCGGAAATACTGAGCCATGCTGCTTGTATAGCCGTCCATAATTGCGGAAGTGTTGCCGGTGCAGCATTTTGTGCTCGAACTAACTACATGACTATGTCCCATAAATGTTGGATGGGATTTATGTCAGGCAATCTGGACGGCCAAATCATTCGCTCGACTTGACCAGAATGTTCTTTAGACGACTCGTGAACAGTTGAGGCTCGTTGACATTACGCATCAAAAAATGAAACTGCGTCCGAACAGGCCGTGAAGGCCCAACGGTACCAACTGGCCGCCGTGTCATCCTTCGCCCACAGGCGTCGCTGGATGTGGATATGGAGGGGCATGTGGTCAGCACACCGCTGTCCCGGCCGTATAGCAGTTTCCGAGGCCGTAGACGCTACTTCTCAATCAAGTAGCTCCTCAGTTTGCCTCTCAAGGGCTGAGTGCAACCTGCTTGTCTGTTACAACTACGACCCTCCGCTGCTCTCGATCGCTAAGTGAAGGCCGTCAGCCGCTGCGTTGTCCGTGGTAAGATGGTTCAAATGGTTCAAATGGCTCTGAGCGCTATGGGAACATTTGTGGTCGTCAGTCCCCTAGAACTTAGAACTACTTAAACCTAACTAACCTAAGGACATCACACACATCCATGCCCGAGGCAGGATTCGAACCTGCGACCGGAGCGGTCATGCGGTTCCAGACTGAAGCGCCTTTAACCGCACGGCCACACCGGCCGGCTGTCCGTGGTAAGAGGTAGTCCTTGAAATTTGGTACTCTTGTCACAGTCTTAACACTCTGGATCTCGGAATATTGAATTCTCTGATGATTTGCAAAATGGAATATCCCATGCGTCTGGCTCTACTTACCATAGCTCGTTCAAAGACAATTAATTCCTATCGTGCGGCCATAGTCGCGTCGAACACCTTTCCACACGAATCACCTGAGTACAAATGACGCCTCCGCCGATGCATTGCCCTTTTATACCTTGTGTACGCGATTCTACCGCCATCTGTGTATGTGCATATCACAGTCCAGTGATTTTTTTCCACCTTACTATAATCGTGCACGCACATTCTGTCATATATATATATATATATATATATATATATATATATATAGTCCGCAAAATGTATTGTGAACAGAGTTATTAGTAAAGAAGTAATAAATTAAAACGTCGTGCCTTGTAGTGTTGTCAGTAAGAGATAGTTTCGAAAAGGTTTGAAATTGTGTGGAAAATTTGCTGGAAGTCGTTAGTGCTCTTATTCTGAAATACTGGATGAATATAATCTGGGTAATTTGCGCGCTTTGAGTTACTCAGTTTCAGACTTTTAACACTTGGGTTATCGTGTTAAACGTTTAGCGTAAGATTATACTTCTTAATGACTAGATTATGACGGTATTTTAAATTGGGTTAGTAATTAAATGAAATGCTGAAAAATCTGATTTTTGTTGCTCCTGGAAGCCGTTACATACGCAGTGTGCAACTGTGACCGGGTGATTTAGCCGTTTAGTAAAATAAACAAGAAAGCTACTTACGATAAATTTCACAAAAAACTACATGTACGGTCGTATCAAAAACGGATCTGAATCACTCAATCGCAAACAAACACGAAACAAAAACAGTCCAGAGATCGTACAGGGGTAGCAATATATTGAGACAGATAAATCGTTACATGTTGGAAAAAGAAAAAAAATCACGTAATCCATTTGTTCATCTGAAAACAAGGCTGTAAGTCCCGGAAATATGTTGTGAGAGGAAATAAGAGACTGGCACAGATAATTATTTTTATTTGTCTTTTGTATCATAAACACTCGCAATTTCTAAATCACAGACCAACAAGAACCGCATTTTAACTGTTTAACCTTTACTGTTATATAAAGGGGATAGGGGATTTTCATTTCTGTAACGAGGAGATGGGAATGTTCAAGATCCCGTCACCGTGAACGTGTCTTTAAATATTCAGAAGACATGTCCACAGCCAGCCTATCAAATGTTTATGCGTCTACACCTACCACGCTTTTCCTACAGTTAATAGATAAAATAGCATGATAAACTCGAGCAAATCGTAACTGTTATGTAGAAGAATTTTTATAACATTTTAAAGTAATGAAGACACTCACCATCTTTAAAAAGATGCCCAGAAGTGAGCTGATATGACAGTGAATCTTTGCCGTGCGTACTGAAGTGAAGCTTTTGTGGGAGATTAAGCAGTGCATCACCCCGGGCCTCGAGCCCGAAACATACTTCCTGCTTATACTGGGTAGTCGAGATATTCGAACAAACCTAATGTCAGTAGTCGCACAAATACCATCTGCTAATGCATCTCAGATTCGTAAAAGTGCTGTTTTTCTCGTAGGAATAACTATGCAATGACGCCAACATCGTAACATGGTGTCCCGCGGCTGTCTGTGATTCAGCCGAGCTGTTATTTAGTCAACAAACAAATAGAAAAGAGCTTAGCAATTAGAGCTGAGTTAGTTAAAAAATTTCTTAACGAAACTAACAATTGCAATATCTAAAAGGGAAAAAACAAATTAAAAAGGCATTGTAATTAGAGGGTAGGCTAATTCTGTAAGCGAAAGCTTACCCGTTGACGGGTGCACCGTCTCTCGACCGCCCCTTTGCGGATCGTTCAGTAACGGTTCTGTGTACCTAGGTTGCATCGCCAGTCAAAAAATGTGTGTTAAATCTTATGGGACTTAACTGCTAAGGTCATCAGTCCCTAAGCTTACACACTACTTTAACCTAAATTATCCTAGGGACAAACACACACACCCATGCCCGAGGGAGGACTCGAACCTCCGCTGGGACGAGCCGCACAGTCCATGACTGCAGCGCCCGAGACCGCTCGGCTAATCCCGCGCGGCGCATCGCCAGTCATCTCCAGTCATTTCCAATTACGGGATTTGTTAATGCAGTACCATCACCAATTCAGCGTTTCACTTCAGTTAGTTCTGAGATGAATAGCCTCTTAGCTGTATCAGTGAAATGATTCGGTTTAGTGCTTTTTTGACGCTGTTACTATGTGTTGTTAATAATTATCCTGCACTCGTGTAAAATACTCTGACGAAATGACAAAACTTTTGGAACCTCATTCGATCTGTCCATTCTCTCCGTTGACTTATTATGGCAGAAATGCTTCGCCTATGCATGTACTAACATCACACAGAGCACACACTGAGTGGGCTGCTATCCACGCAGTTCATTTTAAGTGTTACTGTTTGTCACTACTGAAATGACACACCGGCGAACAGCGATGTTCATCTATTACAGCATGTGCATGAACAATCTGGAGATGAAAAGACGGTTAACAAAATTTCTGATTTGCAGAGGACTTGTCATTTTCTTTGCACGACATTTCGACAACTGCCCTAGTTGTCTTCACCAAGTGCTCACTTGTTTCCAGCCAAACTGATCGGAACAGGCTGCAAGCTACCCCAGCTATTGTTTCCCGGCATTCATAAATCTCCGTGAAATTTCCGGTCGTGACTACGCTACGATAGCGCGGTTCGTGTCCCTTCACAATATGGTTAGAATCCAAACAACGAGCAACCAAAGAAGGCAACTAGGGACTGCGGTGAAATAATGTGAACGAAAAAACGAAAAAAACAGCCATGCTGCGAACCTGAGAGGTTGTAAATCATCGATTTCGCCAAGAATGCCTGAATTATTTTACTCGGAAAGCGATTACGGATACAAGGAGACAATTATTGAACTATGTGAAAAAAACACAAATTAGTTACGAACTACGGCGTGCACACTCTTTCTTAAACATGTGAAGGTCACTATAGACATTCTGATTTAGGTTATGACATGTTCGATATGACTGCCATCATTGGCGATGCCGTGGCGCTGATGTATCAGAACATCGATGCTGTCGATAACCTCATAAATGGCTGTTTTCAGCTCACCAATGGTTTTGGGGTTATTGGTGTAGCCGGCCGCGGTGGTCTAGCGGTTCAGGCGCTCAGTCCGGAACCGCGCGACTACTACGGTCGCAGGTTCGAATCCTGCCTCGGGCATGGATGTGTGTGATGTCCTTAGGTTAGTTAGGTTTAAGTAGTTCTAAGTTCTAGGGGACTGATGACCAGAGATGTTAAGTCCCATAGTACTCAGAGCCATTTGAACCATTTTTTGTTATTGGTGTACACCTTGTCGTTAATAGAGCCCCACAAGAAGGAGTCGCATGTGTTCAGATCCGGAGAACATGGCGGCCAATCAAGGCTCATGCCAGTGGCCTCTGGGTACCCCAGAGCCAGAATGCGGTCCCCAACCTGCTCCCCCAGGACATCAAAGGCTCACCTGCTTCGACGCGGTCGAACTCCGTCATGTGTGAACCACGTCTTGTCGAAATCAGTGTCACTTTGGATAATGGGGATGAAATCATCTCCCAAAACCTTCACGTACCGTCCGGTAGTTACCGTGTCATCAAGGAATATCGCGCAGATTATTTCGTGACTGGAAGTTGCACACCACACAGTCACCCATTGAGGGTGAAAAGATTTCTAGATAGCGAAATGCGTATTCTCAGTCCCCCAAATGCTCTAATTTTGCTTATTGACGAACCCATCCAAATGAAAGTGGGCTTCGTCGCTAAACCAAACCATGCATGCGCGTACTAATTCCCACCATGTCCCGCGGTCAGCCGTGCAGTTTGAAAGTCCTGACGCAAACCGTCTAGAAGCTATGACGAGTTATTTCATATACTTCAATATTTGTCACCCTGTATATTTGGCATACGTACGGACACCCGCGCGTGTTAACACGTCGCTTCTGGGTTTCGGGCAAGCGCACCGGCTCCGGATCGAATCCGCATGGCGCTGCGGATCAGCGACTAGTGCCAGTGCGCCCGCCAGCGTGGACGTGGTCTTCAGGCGGTTTCCCACATCCCGCTAGGTGAATACCGGGCTGGTACCCTCGTCCCGCCTTAAAAAAACGTTTGCACAGTTCCCCATAAATAACACTACACGCAGACATTCTTGGTACTGCCGCCCCAGAGGCTAAAGGGGTGTCGAAAGGAAGGCCATCCGGCCACCCTCTAAGACTAACAATGCCGATAACACCCATACCGTCGCCATGTCGGTTCGGGATAAAGGCAAAAGAAGAAAATATAAATCCATTAATGGCGCTTAACAGATCCTTTAAAAGCTTGCTTCGTATGAAACGTGTCACTTTAGAAACACTGAACAGGCCAGCAATGTGTGGGTCCTTCTTCAGATATTCTTCGCCAAAGCAAATAAACATGATATTGGAACGTATGCTAATGTCTTAGTTATGCACCTTCATATAATAGTAATGGAGTTTTAGATAGTTAGACTGTATATTTAAACCTCTTTTGACTAACAGCTTTCTGGCCAAAGATGGGCCGATTCCTCACCAAGCACTAAGTTTTTTCACTGAAGATGACAGCACTTCTTGGTTTCGTAAAGGATAACACGTTGCTCCGAAAGGCAGACGAAGCGAATCATGGATTTTATGTTATTTTTTTTTTTTTGACGCCATTGATTTTATATCGCCTTTTAAGCCTTTGCGTATATTTGTGATAGCCGATTGTTGTCTGCGGACCGAAACTGGTTGTGCAATGAAGAAATTTTTATCAGCAGCCCTTGGCGGTGAATCAGGGTCTGAAACGGTAAAAACGAATCGTTTATACTCTCACATTGTCGTCTATCTGTCTGTGTGTCTGTCCGACAGTTAAAAACACTTTTTATCAGGAGACGGCCGACTTATTAAGTAGAAATTTTTGTCACATATTGAGGGCTATAGTCCCTTGGTGGCAGTGTGAACAATTGAACCTGCTAAGTCAGTGTAATCAAAAGACACGTCCGTTTATCTCAGGTGTATTGATACTTGCAAACTCACTTATGCAAACGTATGGGATACTTCTTGTTGACCTAGAATCATGAAATTTTGCTCTTAAGCAAAGTTTCACAGTACAAGTAAAGGGGAAAAATTCCAAAAATTGTGATTTTATGTTCATATCACACATCAAAAATATTTCTTCCGTCATTTGTTATCCGACGTTAAAATTGGAATTAAAACAATGAGCAGTTCTACTTCAGGCCGAGTGGGTCGCAGTGGTAAATTAGAAGTGCACGAAACATTGACGGTACACGCTGCTCGTGCAACCCGATAAATACATCGTGACACAACACTGCACAGACACCAGATGTCCTGTTATATACACACAGCATCAAAACTCTGGTGTCAACTACATCTTTCTGGGACACCCTTGTTAAAATATCAGTAGAAGTTCATCTGCAGATGCATCTAGTTAATCGTCAAGTGGTTCTACCCAGGAAAATCTTGGACTCAGAACCTTGATTTGATTAACTCCCAAATAAATCGCTACAGTGCCTCCTCTAAGGGCAAATCAATATCTCAACATGTTTCGAGCGACTAAAAAACGGCTCTAAGCACTATGGGACTAAACATCTGAGGTCATCCGTCCCCTAGACTTAGAACTACTTAAACCTAACTAACATAAGGACGTCACACACATCCATGCCCCAGGCAGGACTCTAACCTGCGACCGTAGCAGCCGCTTGGTTCCGGACTGAAGCGCCTAGAACCACTCGGCCACCGCGGCCTGCTCGAGCGACTAAGTTAACTGTTCCTCAACTACTTTCAGTGATTTTATATTAAGTCCTTCGTCACTCAGGACCGATGGCCTTTGTAGTCTGGTCCCTTCAGCCCCCACAAACCAACTAACCAACCACCCAGGAAATATTTCTGGGCCTTGTAAACATGTGGCCGCATGCACCGTGGGGCGTTCCTCATGTGTAAACAGACGGACACACGTCCTGTAGCTGACGTCTGTCGGCCGCCTCGGGAAGTGACCGAAACATCAGAGGAAGAATGGTAGTTTCTAAGGCTGCACGTGCGAAATCTAATGGATTGTTCCAGGAGGTAACAAAAACGGTTTGAAGCAAAGTAGATCGATTTCCGAGATAAATGCTTACATTATCATTCTGAAATTGTGTTTGGTAGATTATAACTGGAAATAGTTGGTAATATATGTTTACCACTTCACAAATAACTAACCACGCCACTCCATTTCACATCTGTGCTCTCAGGTGAATATATGTTACTGTGAATCTCGACCATCTTTTACTTAGGAGGTCAACTCGCGCTTCGACCTTCTGTAGTCTTCTATTTACATCTAACCCATTAAACTGAAGATTCAACGGTGGCACGTATAATCCTTATGAACACGGTATTGTAGTGCCTGTGTTGTTTAGAATTACGATGCAATGTTCCTTCGGACAATACATGCACACTGCATCGTGATTTTGAACAACACCGGCACTACAATATCGTCTTCATCCGCCGACACCGGGCAAGCTACGTTCAATGAAAATGTCTCCCCTGTACGGAAATATACGTAATGAATGTGCAGGTAGAGGCTGTATACACATGGTTGATGATGTATGGAAGACTCGGTACGGCCGTGAGTCGAGCTCGGGTAGACTGATGGTAAGGCGATGTAGCGGGAAACGCCGCTTCGAGCCCGGCACAAATTTGCATTGTCGTCGTTTCATTGTACAACTGATGGTTGTCCGTATTCGCAAATGCGAATACATTTCATGTCTTTAAGAACAAGTAATGGTACTATCACGACAGGGCCTCCGAACAGGAAAACTGAGGTTGAGATACGTGCTGTAGAAAAGAAAAGGGCTTAATGATGAATATATACAGCTGCAGTCGGCGCGATCAACGGAACGCCCTTTAGTTATTCAGATACTATACTGCCATTCGTACTTCTAAGACATCGATGCCGATCAATATATTAACTATCATGTCGCATGCCTCACGCCGCGCCATATAGTGGTAGATAAACGAATCCAAAAACGTGGTTTTCTCTTTTTAACCATAGATAATTATTACAGTTATTGTTACTTCATGTCTTCAACACTAAACAGTATTTACGAAAGCACATCACAAACTGTATTTAGCCAGTGCAAATGTCAAGTCATACAGCACTGTGTACGCACTTGCTTCATTAAATTTGTTAATGGATCGTCGAGCTGTGCAGACAGTCGACGCGTACTGGATGTTTGTTTACGCTGAACGATGTTAATGAAGTGTTGCTGTTTCTGCGCGGTGTGTTAAACGCCTAGTTCACATGCATTATGCGCTCCGGGAAGCCTGCCTCTTTCACAGAATATGTTAAAAACTCTGCAAAAAATGCGACGATCAGGAATTCGACGTTTCTGAAAGCGACCGTATCAGCATGAGCTTTGCTATTGCGGAAACTCTAAATATACAGCATATTTGCGTACTCTGCGTTGCTAGTATCGAATACGTGTGAAATTTTTAACACTTACTTGTACAACGAATTACACACCTGATGCTTTACTTTGATGCACTTAACAGTCGTCAGCGTTCATCTTGTCAACAAATAAGTAACGTTCTAAATCAAGGGCAACAACAAAGGCAACGCAGAGTACGTTGGGAGTAAAAAAAGATGGACGAACAAGATAGAAACCATACGCCGCCGGAAAAAGACACATTTTTAACAGATCATATGACTACCTGAACTTCGGTGCTTCGGTTAATCATTCCTGTCACCTCCCACAATGTTGACGTTTCCTCTCAAACTCTCTGAAAGGAAGTCATGTTCTTGACAGGAACGGTATAGAAATGCATAAAAAAGTTCGAAATTTTTGGCAAACTTTACAGTACCAACGAAGTGAGAGTCGGAACTTTACGGCGATTGCATTAACGAAATGAAAATATGGTTATTCTTCATCTCTACATTCGGTATCGTATAACAGTGCTGCGATGACAAAGGGTTGAAGCGCCCACACCGTCGACTTCGCGCTTTCACCTAACGGACCACTCCAATTACGTAACGGGACGGTAGTGCCGCGTATCAGCTGCCAAGCATTTTGCACACCAGTGAATTTCTTTAGCAGATCTTTCCATCTGTGAATTAGAACCATTTACCTGCAAGAAAAAGGAAAAATGACAGTTGCATTAAGAAATGGAAGTAACGTATTTTGATAGTAATACGAAAACCGGGTCGTAAAAAAAATTATTAATGTAACAAAATGCGGTTTGTTGCGTTTCAGCGTTAAATATCGAATTCATTTACCATGGAGTGACGGAAGAATCCATTAACATGACAAATACTACCTCTATTAGCGGTGAAGAGGCGACAATCACTTACGGTATTGCAGTCCACGTACACTATGTGATCAAAAGTTTCCGGACACCCCCAAAAAGATACGTTTTTCATATTAGGTGCATTTTGCTGCCACCTGTTGCCAGGCACTCCATATCAGCGACCTTAGTAGTCATTAGACATCGTGAGAGAGCAGCATGGGGCGCTCCGCAGAACTCACTGACTTCGAACGTGGCCATGTGATTGGGTGTCACCTGTGTCATACGTCTGTTCGCAAGATTTCCACGCTCCTAAACATCCGTAGTTCCACAATTACCGATGTGATAGTGAAGTGGAAACGCGGAGGGACACGTAAAGCACAAAATCGTACATGCCGTCCTCGTCTGTTGACTGACAGAGACCGCCGACAGTTGAAGAGGGTCGTAATGTGTAATAGGCAGACATCTATCCAGACCATCACATAGGAACTCGAAACTGCATCAGGACCCACTGCAAGTACTATGATACGTAGGCAGGAGGTGAGAAAATTTGAATTTCATCGTCTAGCGGTCACTCATAAGCCATACATCACGCCGGTAAATGCCAAACGACACTCGCTTATTGTAAGGAGCGTAAACATTACATCAAAATTGCGCGGAACTGGTAGCGGATGATACGGCATAAAATGGTTCAAATGGCTCTAACCACTTTGGGACTTGACATCTGAGGTCATCAGTCCCCTAGACTTAGAACTACTTAAACCTAATTTACCTAAGGACATCACACACATCCATGCCCGAGGCAGGATTCGAACCTGCGACCGTAGCAGTCGCACGGTTCCGGACTGAAGCGCCTAGAACCGCTCGGCTACCGCGACCGGCGAAATTAATTGATTCACTATCTAGTTTGTGACTGAGAAATTTTTTCTCCTTGTTTTTTGTGGTGTACAGAAATTTCAATCTCCTCCATGAAATCTATTGTGTAAGAGTACTGGAAGTGGTGGAGTATTTTAAGATCTTCTTTTGTGTTCTCGAATTGGGGGGGGGGGGAGGGGGTGTCCGGTCCAGTGTTTTTTATGTGTGTTGCTATTGCTGTTTTTGTAAATTCGTTATGTGCGTTCGTTGTATCTATTTTAAAGAACATGGCTGTTGTTCATTTCGATATGGAACAATATCGTAGTCCGAGGAATAATCGGCGTACGGAGCGCATATTACAGCTAAGTTAAGGAATAATACAATCGTTGGTCAGCAAAGTGGTGCTCTGCCATTATAATTTGTTAATGTCACTAGCAGCTTGACAAACACAATAAAAGGCGAGGTTATACAGAGAAGGGGTGATGATACTAAGGCAATTGGTAGCGAATGTAACAGTTTGAGCATACAAAACTATTCGCTGCACCACGGGCTTCAGTACGTGTCATGCGGGCAGCATACGCGGCGCCCGTGCGGAGTTGACCCAGCGTTCTTTCGGGCGCTGATCTGGGTAGACGAGTCCCCTAGATGAGTCCATCTTTACTTTCAACTACCGATAGCTGCCCCAGAGCCTTTCGTCTGCTGCTGTGACCAATGATGGTTGGTGTCGTTGCTGTCACAACTCGAACCAGATTCTGTAACTCCCGCACCATGCCTCAGAATGAAGAAAATCTCTTTTTTGGATGTTCATAGAGGACATAATATTCGTATGTGAAAGTGAAAAACTTGAACCCTTTTTGCGGGATTACCAGATAGGCTTCCGTCTTTGACTTCATGTAGTACGTTAGTCGGTCTGAGTCTGTAGACTGAATAATTTGGCTGGTCGTAACATCCTCCACGTCTATACTCCATAAGGCCACCTTTCGGCATGAGGCGGCGGGTACTTTTGGTACCAGTACCATTTCTCCCCTTTCCAGTTCCATTTGCATTGTGCGTGGGATGACCGACAGTGGGTAAACGTGATTATGGGCACTAACATCACTGATTTTCTCGGTCATTACGCGACTCGTAAGTGGGAGATAGGTAATACGTTGCCTGAACCTTCTTTGGAATGTAGGCTTGTGGAGAGTCCCATTGATGTTTGAAGAGCAACTCCGTAACGCTCTCGCGCTTGCTGAATAAACCCAAGACGATATAGACGAAGCTGTGGTGAATGTTCTGTATTTCTATTAACCCTGCTTGTGTTTCAGATTCACAAACAACAGTCAGTAACGGGCTGACCGAGTATGTTCCAATGAATCTCCGCTTGGTTCAACTTTAGGTTGCTTTTGCGGTTACTTCCAAATCTTTTCAGGTAGTTACGATTTCCAGTAATGCATCGCTAATAGTGTGATAGAACAGTAAAAGAGTTCGTCACCTATTTATATGCAGCAGGTTACATTTATTTACGTTCAAGTACAACTGCCAGTCGATCTGCTGCACGTCTTTCTGCATGTCTCAACACCTTCATGTGTTGCGATCTTGCTGCAGATAGCAGCATAGAACGCGAACAGCGTCACCAACCTGCTGACGTCATCCACTAGACCATTTGTACACGGTCCATTGAGATTAATGTGAACACCACCTATGTTCGAAGTCAACGTGCAGTAATCTCTCACAGACCGCTGGCGGGAGTACTAGCAGCGGAGAGTAAATAAATAGTGTTGGGGGCCGCGGAAAACAGGGCAGTCGTTGTAATGCGGAAATGGAGAGACTTACCTAGCGTCCACAAGGACACGACCACTCGCTTTCGGATCAAGAGTGGAAGCATTATCCAAACGGCTAAGTTTGTGAACTGTTAGCGTACCGCTGTGGTTAAAGTATACGGTGCACGACACAACGACGCCTGGTGAAGCGAACGTTGCTGCGTACGGGCCTCTGCAGCATGCTCCTGGTTCATGCGCCCATGCTGACTGCTGTTCATCGGCGATGAAGTCTGGAATCTGGAAATGCGTGGCTGATCTCGTCATTCTGGAATGCACAATGCATCAACACAGATTAGTTTCTATCCTGGGGGCCATGTTATCCCTAAATGCAGTTTGTTTTCCCTCGGCATGATGACATCTACCAGCAGGACACTAAAACGTGTCAGACAGCTTGCAGTGTGTGTGCATGCTTCGACAGCTTCAGTTTACCGTACTCCCCTGGCCACCAAACTTTCTCGAGTTAAACCTGTTGAGACCGCTTAGACCGGTCTTTTTGCACCATGGGTCCTCAACCGAGAAACCTAGCGAGCGAGCCTGCCACGGCACTGTAGTCGGCATGCCTCCACATCCGTGTTGGTACCTCCCAGAACCTCATTGACCGCTCTTGCACGTCTTTTTTCGGTCCGCGCAGTAAAAGCTGATTATTCAGGCTTTTGTCAGGTGGCCACATTAATGGACTGGACAGCGTATATTTTGTGAACAAAACAGTCAGACTGATTTTCCTCGTAGTTAAAACTAAAATAAAGAGAAATAAAAAGTCTGTTATTTCCTATCATCTAAGCTATTCTTAAAAATATTTGAAAGCGGTAAACACGGAAATGCAACAGTTCACGTAAAATGCAAGTTCCTTGCTACCACCGTCGTTACGACTGAGATAACATAAAAAAGCACGAATGTACACTCCTGGAAATGGTAAAAGAACACATTGACACCGGTGTGTCAGACCCACCATACTTGCTCCGGACACTGCGAGAGGGCTGTACAAGCAATGATCACACGCACGGCACAGCGGACACACCAGGAACCGCGGTGTTGGCCGTCGAATGGCGCTAGCTGCGCAGCATTTGTGCACCGCCGCCGTCAGTGTCAGCCAGTTTGCCGTGGCATACGGAGCTCCATCGCAGTCTTTAACACTGGTAGCATGCCGCGACAGCGTGGACGTGAACCGTATGTGCAGTTGACGGACTTTGAGCGAGGGCGTATAGTGGGCATGCGGGAGGCCGGGTGGACGTACCGCCGAATTGCTCATCACGTGGGGCGTGAGGTCTCCACAGTACATCGATGTTGTCGCCAGTGGTCGGCGGAAGGTGCACGTGCCCGTCGACCTGGGACCGGACCGCAGCGACGCACGGATGCACGCCAAGACCGTAGGATCCTACGCAGTGCCGTAGGGGACCGCACCGCCACTTCCCAGCAAATTAGGGACACTGTTGCTCCTGGGGTATCGGCGAGGACCATTCGCAACCGTCTCCATGAAGCTGGGCTACGGTCCCGCACACCGTTAGGCCGTCTTCCGCTCACGCCCCAACATCGTGCAGCCCGCCTCCAGTGGTGTCGCGACAGGCGTGAATGGAGGGACGAATGGAGACGTGTCGTCTTCAGCGATGAGAGTCGCTTCTGCCTTGGTGCCAATGATGGTCGTATGCGTGTTTGGCGCCGTGCAGGTGAGCGCCACAATCAGGACTGCATACGACCGAGGCACACAGGGCCAACACCCGGCATCATGGTGTGGGGAGCGATCTCCTACACTGGCCGTACACCACTGGTGATCGTCGAGGGGACACTGAATAGTGCACGGTACATCCAAACCGTCATCGAACCCATCGTTCTACCATTCCTAGACCGGCAAGGGAACTTGCTGTTCCAACAGGACAACGCACGTCCGCATGTATCCCGTGCCATCCAACGTGCTCTGGAAGGTGCAAGTCAACTACCCTGGCCAGCAAGATCTCCGGATCTGTCCCCCATTGAGCATGTTTGGGACTGGATGAAGCGTCGTCTCACGCGGTCTGCACGTCCAGCACGAACGCTGGTCCAACTGAGGCGCCAGGTGGAAATGGCATGGCAAGCCGTTCCACAGGACTACATCCAGCATCTCTACGATCGTCTCCATGGGAGAATAGCAGCCTGCATTGCTGCGAAAGGTGGATATACACTGTACTAGTGCCGACATTGTGCATGCTCTGTTGCCTGTGTCTATGTGCCTGTGGTTCTGTCAGTGTGATCATGTGATGTATCTGACCCCAGGAATGTGTCAATAAAGTTTCCCCTTCCTGTGACAATGAATTCACGGTGTTCTTATTTCCAGGAGTGTATATGACAATGTCACAAGAGTTGGCGTAACTACAGGGCTATTACAAATGATTGAAGCGATTTCATAAATTCACTGTAGCTCCATTCATTGACATATGGTAACGACACACTACAGATACGTAGAAAAACTCATAAAGTTTTGTTCGGCTGAAGCCGCACTTCAGGTTTCTGCCGCCAGAGCGCTCGAGAGCGCAGTGAGACAAAATGGCGACAGGAGCCGAGAAAGCGTATGTCGTGCTTAAAATGCACTCACATCAGTCAGTCATAACAGTGCAAGGTCACTTTAGGACGAAGTTCAACAAAGATCCACCAACTGCTAACTCCAGTCGGCGATGGTATGCGCAGTTTAAAGCTTCTGGATGCCTGTGTAAGGGGAAATCAACGGGTCGGCCTGCAGTGAGCGAAGAAACGGTTGAACGCGTGCGGGCAAGTTTCACGCGTAGCCCGCGGAAGTCGACGAATAAAGCAAGCAGGGAGCTAAACGTACCACAGCTGACGGTTTGGAAAATCTTACGGAAAAGGCTAAAGCAGAAGCCTTACCGTTTACAATTGCTACAAGCCCTGACATCCGATGACAAAGTCAAACGCTTTGAATTTTCGGCGTGGTTGCAACAGCTCATGGAAGAGGATGCGTTCAGTGAGAAACTTGTTTTCAGTGATGAAGCAACATTTTTCTTAATGGTGAAGTGAACAGACACAATGTGCGAATTTGGGCGGTAGAGAAGCCTCACGCATTCGTGCAGCAAATTCGCAATTCACCAAAAGTTAACGTGTTTTGTGCAATCTCACGGTTTACAGTTTACGGCCCCTTTTTCTTCTGCGAAAAAAACGTTACGAGACACGTGTATCTGGACATGCTGGAAAATTGGCTCATGCCACAACTGGAGACCGACAGCGCCGACTTCATCATTCAACAGGATGGTGCTCCACCGCACTTCCATCATGATGTTCGGCATTTCTTAAACAGGAGATTGGAAAACCGATGGATCGGTCGTGGTGGAGATCATGATCAGCAATTCATGTCATGGCCTCCACGCTCTCCCGACTTAACCCCATGCGATTTCTTTCTGTGGGGTTATGTGAAAGATTCAGTGTTTAAACCTCCTCTACCAAGAAACGTGCCAGAACTGCGGGCTCGCATCAACGATGCTTTCGAACTCATTGATGGGACATGCTGCGCCGAGTGTGGGAGGAACTTGATTATCGGTTTGATGTCTGCCGAATCACTAAAGGGGCACATATCGAACATGTGTGAATGCCTAAAAAACTTTGAGTTTTTGTATGTGTGTGCAAAGCGTTGTGAAAAATATCTCAAATAATAAAGTTATTGTAGAGCTGTGAAATCGCTTCAATCATTTGTAATAACCCTGTATTTCTACAGCATGATAGCACCGCGTCATATACGAACAGACGTGTTCTGTTGTGTTACTGATATATTTAAGAGAAAGGCTACAATACAAATAAAACATATTGTAATACAGCAATTTGAAATCTGAAGCTACCGTTTTGTTATCGAAACTAAAATGTTTATCTTTAATAAAATGTTAAATAGATTGCGTAATTAGGCTATAATAAAAGGATTCTAACGTCATACAATAAAAGACGAAAACTAAATCTGGACATAAGTAAAGGCTAGTGAAATAATTGTCATTGTGTCATGTATATCGGATGCAGCTATACGTCTGCACAGAGTACATACTTGAAATTGTGATATCATTTTATTGAAATCTATGAGCTCTTCTTAAATGAAAGATCGAATGCACAGACTAACTGTACCTAACAGACTGCTTCATGAGGAAGGCCCGTTGTTCCTCGTAACCAAAATTTTCCAGTAAAGATGTTGGTTCTCATGTAATACAAAAAGCACTTTCGGCTACTACATAAAACTACCTATAGTCATCCGTCACTTTTCATATCTACATTTTTACTTGTGCTCAGGTTTTTTCGTGTGATTTAAGTTTTCGCTTGTAGTTTCCCTTTAAAAAGTCATCCCCAATATTACTAAGATTAATTGCATGTCAGAACGACCACTTATTCGCAGACACGTAATAGGATTTTTCTTTGGGGGGGGGGGGCGGGGGGTGAGCTCCCACGAACTAATCCTTTTCGCTAATTTCTTGGAAAATCATTCTGAAGCAGTGGAGGTATTGCAGTCGATGCGCGAGGTCGAAGAACCTCGCTACAGGTAATTTGTTTCAACTAACCCAAGAGTATTTTTATGTTGTTGTACTGATCTTCGTTTTTGTAACTTCATAGTCCTTCTATCCGTACGTCCACCGATTATAAACATGATTTCCAGGCAAACGGAACCTGAAGTCAATATGGGGATCCCCGAGTTCTACTTTCATATAATGAATCATTCTAAGAATTGGCTTTCAGTACCATTTGAAATTGTGTAGATGATAATTTAATTCATAAGACAGTTCGTAATTCTGACTTTGGCTATACGAATGACGTCACAACGCACCATAGTGAAAGAAGTTATCCGAGCCGAAGCTGGGCTGTTGCGGATAGAAGTCTTCAGCGAGTAGGTCAGTTACTAACAAGAGTGGAGAGAGCAACAGTTTCAAATAATGCAATCCTTAGAAATAGTATGTGATCACACTAACGATGCCGTACTGCAGTGGAGCAATATGTTTTTACTTTTTACATTTTTAAATTTATAATTTTAAAGTCGCGTCAAACACTGAAACTTTCAGGTAGATTGAAACTGCGACCTTTGCTTGTGAGTCCCACTCCGGCACATAGTTTTATTTCGCCATGGAGTTTCAAATCAGCGCAAACTGTGCTGCAGAGTGAAAATAAGTTCTGGAATTCAAACATTTTATGAAGGCGAGGACCACAAGAAACATCAGTGTACTGTGGAGAACTCGCCCTTCTGTCAAAATAATATATTTAGGCAGAGCTGAAAGTATAGTAGTTGATCAGCTCGGACAGCTCAGCGCATTAAATCATTCGTTTCAAGGCGCATGCACAGTAGACCAACGGAGGACAACGAACGACAGCCAGTGGATTCGGCCGAACGTTGGTCGACCATGTGGATTTGCAGTTGGCTCTGACAACTTGTCGAGGTTGCTCCCATTGTATTATTGTTATAAAGTAGCGTTTTATTTGCAATTTCGCTGGCCGATCTTTTAAGGGATGAAGAGGATTTAGCAATTTTCGTATGCGAAGCATTTATTTTACTGACAGAAACTGTTCATCAAAGTTGGAAGCTGTGTGGTGGAACAAAATTAATGTGTGATCTTAAAGATGAATTGGGGTATTGACTACTTCATAATTTTTTTCCTAATGAAAGCTACAAATTTTGAGCTGTTATCGAATAAGATCTACTTTTAGAGAGCTGTACCCGCTGCAGAAAGATTAATGGCCACTCTTGAGGTGTTTAGTTACTGATTCGTATTCCAGCTTAATGTATTTTTAAACACAATTAGTATACAATCGTTGAACAGACACAGCCGATCGCTACTGAACCGACGAACATTCGACCCGGCTTCGACACTGCAAGAGGGGTCTCGAGGTCAATTCACCGCCAATGCTTTCAAGTTACCGCAGGCTGTCCCAACCGCAACCAAGACGCACGTTTCGTTGGCTCCCATTTGCCGCCCTACACACTAAGCAAATCTCGACCAACGATGCGGTTGGTGGTCTAGTGTGTTCGCACCTTCACAGACACGCGGAGGCACGCCGGTCGCGGTCCGAAAGCGCCTGGAGGCTTAACGACGAGAGACGATGTGCTGACCAGCCTGGTTGTGCTTTGTACTCGTAGATAGTTACCTACATTCGATTAGGTACTGCAGTCACACGACCAGCAAACATGTAGGAAATGTTCTCACACTTGCACATGGGATAATACTTGGTGCAGGCAGCGCACTGAATTGCTATAATAATAATTATAAAAGGTGGCAATTTGATTTATGCACTGTCTTTTAAATAGATATGATGGTGTCTGATACTCAAGTACTAATGCAAAGAAACGTAATGATGCTAAAATGCTTTAAATTCTTGCTACAATTTAATCTTTAAAATTTAATAATTCTCTTCCTGTTAACATTTAATTAATTAACTTACGTCGTTCAGATTTTGTAACGTTGACGGCGTTAAAATTTAAAGTTGTTCAGTCCCTGTTTTGTTTTCTTTCAATTGTTGCGAGCCAGCGATGATGCAATGCTGTTCGCTTTCAAGTCTACACATTTATAAAAAATCAGGTCCAGGAAACACTTTCGTGATCACGGTTGCGATTTAGACGGTATTCGCGTAATTGTACTGATTAAGAGTTATCGTTTCCGAAAGATGCAGGTTCGATTAAAGCTGTGTGCACTTTTGCGCGTATAATGAAAATATTCCTAATACGTCGCACTAACAAAAAGTAACATGCGAATCACAACCGTGCTCAAACGACGAAATTTTTTGATGACATAAATGTTCTTCGCTGTTTTTCAGGACCGGTTTAGATTAAACACCGCAATTTTCAGTCTTTAGAAATCAGAAGACGATACACTGTAGAGATATTCTTTTGAATAACTTGTATTTACCTTTTCTTATACAATATGGTGATTGTCCGCAAGGATTATCCTCTCTCTCTCCTTTTTATAGCCTTTATACATTCACATTACATACATCGATTAACCCTGCTGTTCTGTTCACTTTTACTTGACATATATACTGTTCGGGTCAATATGACCCGACATATCAAAATGCTTTAGAAACATAAATTTTGGTACAGTTTTAGCTATCGACATTGTTGTTCTATTCCAGTACCTTGTTAGTAATAATAATAATAATAATAATAATAATAATAATGGTAATAATAATAATAATAACAATGCATACAACTTTATTGAGGGATATTTTTCATTTAAATATGCACATAAATTTGAAACAACAGACAGTTTCCATTACAGGCATTCAACTTAGAAAGCACTACAGTTTTTCCATACTTCTATTCTTATTGTTGACAGTTTAGACGTAAGTATTGACATTTTCTAACAACAGACAGTTGTCATTACAGATATTCATCTTAGAGCACACTACAGTACAGAACACACTACAGTTTTTTTATTACATTCCAACATAGAAAGCACTACAACTTTAGAATCCTCTCTTCTTACTGATTGTAGTTTAGGCACAAGTATTCACATAAATTTGAAACAACAGAATTTTCAATACAATCATCTTATAAAATACTACAGTTCTTTTCTTACTGCTTGCACTGTGGACACAAGTAGGTTACATGTTTCTTGCAAATATGTTTACTACATTTTCCACACACCATGTTTGTTTTATTGTCATTACTTGATGGACAGAACTTACAGCGTGCACGTTTTGTAGATTTTCTTGTTGTTACCGATTCTGACACACCACCCACATCATTCGGGTTTTGGATGCTTGTGACCATTCTCAAAGAATCTTCTGTTCTTGGGAAATGCGTTCTTGATGCAATATGTTCTTTTATCAGTGACTTTCCAAGTTCCTCCAAGAATATTCTCCTTCTAGTCAATTTGCTTGCATTCCAATTAGGGTCAACCGAAATCCACAAAACGTATGCATTATAAGCAGAAACATCAAGAATATTGTAGAAAACTATCATTGGCCACCTATTACTTTTTCGTTTGCATGTATATGTACCTAATAACTGATCAAGCGTGTCTACAGCACCTTTGGTTGAATTATAGTCCAAAATCATTTTTGGCTTCTTATCAGCCCTGTCACTGATTTCCGCATCATGGTGGAGAGTGCTCATAAGTACAACATTCTTGTGTCTCTTAGGAATATAATTAACCACAGTAGTGTCATTTGTGAAGTAAAATGAAGAGCTGTGTACCTCCTTGTTGGTCATTTTGTGTGGAAGCTCCGGCTTATTTTTCCGTATAGTTCCCAACATAGTCAATTTCCTTTTCAGAAGCAGCTGCCCCAAATTGTACGACGTAAAAAAGTTGTCACACGTGATATTCTGACCACGTAACTCAGAAGTGAGATCAGATACCACCCTCATTCCCTGATTTCTTTCTGGTGCCGCTCCACTCACCTTTCCTGTATAAATTTGGGCTTTCAGTACGTATGAAGTTTTGCTGTCACACATGGTCCATATTTTGATCCCATATTTTGCCGGTTTACTTGGGATATACTGCTTGAATGGACAGCGACCTCTAAATGCTACTAACTGCTCGTCAACAGTAACATTTTCTCCTGGATTATACAGTTTAGGAAGGACCTCTACCCACTTCTCCCAAATACTACGAATTGCGGCAAGTTTGTCAGTACGTCGTCTTTCCTCTCTAGTAGATTTCTTGTCAAATCGCAGGACACGTGATATCTTACAGAATGTTTCATGAGACATGGTTGCTCGAAATATGTTTCGCCCAGTATCTTTATCCCACAAACTTTTTGTAGACTCCCCATGAGATCGATATACACCCGCTAGGAGTAAGAGTCCTAAGTATGCATGGAAAACAGAACCATCAATATCTGTCCACTGTTCACCATAAACTCGCTGCCCTTCAATATTTGTCATCTCTATTATTTCATTTTGAAGCGCTGTGTGAAATACTGCTTCAAATGAACATTTTACATCAGATATTCTGCTGACTGCATACCTGGTAACTCCTGGGGTACTCTTGATGATGTTCGAAGCTGGTAGGCGACCATGTTGTGCTGGTGGATGCAACTGCCATTCTATATTCCCATTTTTAGAAAGAAAAGTCTCTACACTATTTTGTATGGGCTGTGGACTGTCGTAACTGTCATCGGAACACTCGCTTTCAGATGCATTGCTGATGTGATCTTCAAACTCAGAAAGTGATCCTTCATCTGGTGAGGCATTTACTATTTCTTCCAACTCACGATCATTCAATGGTCTCATCGCCATGGTGTCACAAGTCAAACTGGGCAGAAACAAAGCATTCCAATTATTGAGAACTGCCAATTATTATTTCCTGGGGAAAGCAACAAACAAGCCCATTGTTGTGAACGCATGGAGCTTTAGGTGATTGTTGAGAGTAAGTTGGAATGATGCAGTCACTATTCCCACACAACACAACAAAAATAATTTTCGCCATTTCCAGATTTTAGAAATAAATACGAGTTACACTAAACATATTTGTGTCGGGTCATTATGACCCGAACATTACATATGCAACTATTACAGTTGAAGCCCAAACTTCTTAAACTTTTTTAAAACCTTTTAAAACACATGCTGCTCATCCATTTTCAGACAAAGTCACAAAGTTTCATAAATATATATTGGTATTTACATAATGTAAAATAACGTTCATATTCGTTTCGGGTCATATAGACCCGAACAGAACAGCAGGGTTAAGAAACTTTTCTAACTCTACCGACCAGTACGAGAACAAAATCCGCCCAGACAAAATGTCTTACATAGAATCAGTTCTCACTTCACAATAATATCTGGTTTCGTAGTACAATCAATGCTAGTTTATTCCGTGCACTAGAAAGTCTTTGATTCACTGAGCACAAAAATTAAAATAATAAAATTATAATTACGTTTTGAATATCGTCAATTCTTCTTTATACTATGAAAATAAGGTCTGACATCGTCGTAATATTGTTTTTCATCGTTGTAGCACTATAACACAGTGCGTCCTGCAGGGAAGATGTGGCGTCAGGAAAGGCATCCGGCCACCCACTACAACAATGATACATCCGAAGTAACATGCCAACCCCGTGAAGATACTGATAAAGACAAGAAGACGAAACAGAAGAAGTTAGTCTTACATCTGTTGAATTTCGGTGCGTTAATATCGATATCGAGACGGAAGGGCCCGTGGACTATTACTCGGAGGTTAAATGGCAGGCTAGGGGAGCGCGCGACATCTCATCTCGCGTTACGAAACGTGATCGCGGCGGCGGCGGCGCCTGCGGCCGCGGCTCCAGCTTGGTGAGCTGCAGTTGCGTGGCTGCGGGCAGCGAAAGTGACGCCGCGCCGTGCTGGGAGCCTCCGCGTCCCACTGACCCAGTGAGTGCCACGCCACACCGGCACAGCCCGGCTTGGCACGGCTCGATACCGCCGGCCCGCCTAAAAATACACCTGCTGCCCGCCCCTCATGTCTCACGTGTACCGAGCTGCTGGCCGCACTACGCTACCGTACTCGCACCAAACTAGAGCAGCGGAGAGCAAGAAGCTGCTCACCTACTACTCTTCCCAGGATGGCATACGTCAAGGTTTCGTCTGCAGCGTAGATGTGTAACAACTATAAGGTCAATAGGTTACAAATATAGAATTAGATACGTAAACGTATAAACAGAAAACTCTGTCTTAAACTGTGTGTTGTTGTTATTGTCCGAAGACTGGTTTGATGCAGCTCACCAGGCTACTCTGTCCTGTGCAAGCCTGTTCATCCTCGAATAAGTACTGCAACACACATTCATTGGAGCCTGCTTTCTGTGTACAAATCTTGGTCTTCTTCTACAGTTTTTACCCCAACGCTTCCCTGCACTATCAAACTGACGATTCCTTGAGGCCTTGGGATATGTCACATCAAACGATCCCTTCTTTTAGTCAATTTGTGACACATACCGGGTGATCAAAAAGTCAGTATAAATTTGAATACTTAATAAACCACGGAATAATGTAGATAGAGAGGTAAAAATTGACACACATGCTTGGAATGACATGGAGTTCTATTAGAACAAAAAAAAAAACCATATTGCTAGACACGTGAAACATCTCTTGCGCGCGTCGTTTGGTGATGATCGTGTGCTCAGCCGCCACTTTCGTCATGCTTCGCATCCCAAGTCCCCAGATCGCAGTCCGTGCGACTATTGGCTTTGGGGTTACCTGAAGTCGCAAGTGTATAGTGATCGACCGACATCTCCAGGAATGCTGAAAGACAACACCCGACGCCAATGCCTCACCATAACTCCGGACATGCTTTACAGTGCTGTTCACAACATTATTCCTCGACTAAAGCTATTGTTGAGGAATGATGGTAGTCACATTGAGCATTTCCTGTAAAGAACATCATCTTTGCTTTGTCTTACTTTGTTATGCTAATTATTGCTATCCTGATCAGATGAAGCGCCATCTGTCGGACATTTTTTGAACGTTTGTATTTTTTTGGTTCTAATAAAACCCCATGTCATTACAACCATGTGTGTCAATTTGTACCTCTCTATCTGCATTATTCCGTGATTTATTCAGTTTTCAAATTTATACTGACTTTTTGATCACCCGGTATTTATATCTTCTCCATGTCGATTCAGTAGCTCCGCATTATTTATTTAATTCGCCCATCTAATTTTCAACACTTCTATGTAGCACCACATTTCAAAACTTTCAATAAGTAATGCCGTTTTTTTGTTGGCTAATTTTGGTTGAAAAATGCGCAATTTGTTGTAGGACACCGTAAAATACTCCCGCTTCGGCCCCTATAGTTCCATAGCTTCCGATAGGTTGTTGTTGTTGTTGTGATCTTCAGTCCTGAGACTGGTTTGATGCAGCTCTCCATGCTACTCTATCCTGTGCAAGCTTCTTCATCTCCCAGTACCTACTGCAACCTACATCCTTCTGAATCTGCTTAGTGTATTCATCTCTTGGTCTCCCCCTAAGATTTTTACCCTCCACGCTGCCCTCCAATACTAAATTGGTGATCCCTTGATGCCTCAGAACATGTCCTACCAATCCCTTCTTCTGGTCAAGTTGTGCCACAAGCTTCTCTTCTCCACAATCCTATTCAGTACCTCCTCATTAGTTATGTGATCTACCCATCTAATCTTGAGCATTCTTCTGTAGCACCACATTTCGAAAGCTTCTATTCTCTTCTTGTCCAAACTATTTACCGTCCATGTTTCACTTCCATACATGGCTACACTCCATACAAATACTTTCAGAAATGACTTCCTGACACTTAAATCTATACTGGATGTTAACAAATTTCTCTTCTTCAGAAACGATTTCCTTGCCATTGCCAGTCTACATTTTATATCCTCTCTACTTCGACCATCATCAGCTATTTTGCTCCCCAAATAGCAAAACTCCTTTACTACTTTAAGTGTCTCATTTCCTAATCTAATACCCTCAACATCACCCGACTTAATTCGACTACATTCCATTATCCTCGTTTTGCTTTTGTTGATGTTCAGCTTATACCCTCCCTTCAAGACACCATCCATTCCGTTCAACTGCTCTTCCAAGTCCTTTGCTGTCTCTGACAGAATTACAATGTCATCGGCGAACCTCAAAGTTTTTATTTCTTCTCCATGGTTTTTAATACCTACTCCGAATTTTTCTTTTGTTTCCTTTACTGCATGCTCAATATCCAGATTGAATAACATCGGGGAGAGGCTACAACCCTGTCTTACTCCCTTCCGAACCACTGCTTCCCTTTCATGTCCCTCGACTCTTATAACTGCCATCTGGTTTCTGTACAAATTGTAAATAGCCTTTCGCTCCCTGTATTTTACCCCTGCCACCTTTAGAATTTGAAAGAGAGTATTCCAGTCAACATTGTCAAAAGCTTTCTCTAAGTCAACAAGTGCTAGAAACGTAGGTTTGCCTTTCCTTAATCTTTCTTCTAAGATAAGTCGTAAGGTCAGTATTGCGTCACGTGTTCCAGTATTTCTACGGAATCCAAACTGATCTTCCCCGAGGCTTCTACTAGTTTTTCCATTCTTCTGTAAAGAATTCGTGTTAGTATTTTGCAGCTGTGGCTTATTAAACTGATTGTTCGGTAATTCTCACATCTGTCAACACCTGCTTTCTTTGGGATTGGAATTATTATATTCTTCTTGAAGTCTGAGGGTATTTCGCCTGTTTCATACATCTTGCTCACCAGATGGTAGAGTTTTGTCAGGACTGGCTCTCGCAAGGCCGTCATTAGTTCCAATGGAATGTTGTCTACTCCGGGGGCCTTGTTTCGACTCAGGTCTTTCAGTGCTCTGTCAAACTCTTCACGCAGTATCGTATCTCCCATTTTATCTTATCTACATCCTCTTCCATTTCCATAATATTGTCCTCAAGTACATCGCCCTTTTATAGACCCTCCATATACTCCTTCCACCTTTCTGCTTTCCCTTCTTTGCTTAGAACTGGGTTTCCATCTGAGCTCTTGATGTTCATACAAGTGGTTCTCTTATCTCCAAAGGTCTCTTTAATTTTCCTGTAGGCAGTATCTATCTTACCCCTAGTGAGATAAGCCTCTACATCCTTACATTTGTCCTCTAGCCATCCCTGCTTAGCCATTTTGCACTTCCTGTCGATCTCATTTTTGAGACGTTTGTATTCCGTTTTGCCTGCTTCATTTACTGCATTTTTATATTTTCTCCTTTCATCAATTAAATTCAATATTTCTTCTATTAGCCAAGGATTTCTACTAGCCCTCGTCTTTTTACCTACTTGATCCTGTGCTGCCTTCACTACTTCATCCCTCAAAGCTACCCATTCTTCTTCTACTGTATTTCTTTCCCCCATTCCTGTCAATTGTTCCCTTATGCTCTCCCTGAAACTCTGTACAACCTCTGGTTCTTGCAGTTTATCCAGGTCCCATCTCCTTAAATTCCCACCTTTTTGCAGTTTCTTCAGTTTTAATCTACAGGTCATAACCAATAGATTGTGGTCAGAGTCCACATCTGCCCCTGGAAATGTCTTACAATTTAAAATCTGGTTCCTAAATCTCTGTCTTACCATTATATAATCTATCTGATACCTTTTAGTATCTCCAGGGTTCTTCCATGTATACAACCTTCTATCATGATTCTTAAACCAAGGGTTAGCTATGATTAAGTTATGCTCTGTGCAAAATTCTACCAGGCGGCTTCCTCTTTCATTTCTTAGCCCCAATCCATATTCACCTACTATGTTTCCTTCTCTCCCTTTTCCTACACTCGAATTCCAGTCACCCATGACTATTAAATTTTCGTCTCCCTTCACAATCTGAATAATTTCTTTTATTTCATCATACATTTCTTCAATTTCTTCATCATCTGCAGAGCTAGTTGGCATATAAACTTGTACTACTGTACTAGGCGTGGGCTTCGTATCTATCTTGGCCACAATAATGCGTTCACTATGCTGTTTGTAGTAGCTTACCCGCATTCCTATTTTCCTATTCATTATTAAACCTACTCCTGCATTACCCCTATTTGATTTTGTGTTTATAACCCTGTAGTCACCTGACCAGAAGTCTTGTTCCTCCTGCCACCGAACTTCACTAATTCCCACTATATCTAACTTCAACCTATCCATTTCCCTTTTTAAATTTTCTAACCTACCTGCCCGATTAAGGGATCTGACATTCCACGCTCCGATCCGTAGAACGCCAGTTTTCTTTCTCCTGATAACGACATCCTCTTGAGTAGTCCCCGCCCGGAGATCCGAATGGGGGACTATTTTACCTCCGGAATATTTTACCCAAGAGGACGCCATCATCATGTAATCATACAGTAAAGCTGCATGCCCTCGGGAAAAATTACGGCTGTAGTTTCCCCTTGCTTTCAGCCGTTCGCAGTACCAGCACAGCAAGGCCGTTTTGGTTATTGTTACAAGGCCAGATCAGTCAATCATCCAGACTGTTGCCCTTGCAACTACTGCAAAGGCTGCTGCCCCTCTTCAGGAACCACACGTTTGTCTGGCCTCTCAACAGATACCCCTCCGTTGTGGTTGCACCTACGGTACGGCTATCTGTATCGCTGAGGCACGCAAGCCTCCCCACCAACGGCAAGGTCCATGGTTCATGGGTGGGGGGGGGGGGGAGGGGGGGGTTCCGATAGGTCAGACAGTCCGATAGGTAGCAGCGGTATACCTAGCCTCCAGATTGGTGTCTGTAACGGAGGTGCGTTCTAAGAACAGAGCTGCCATTGAGTTTCTTTTGGTGGAGAATCAGACCATCGCAGATATTCATACACGCTTGCAGAATGTTTATGGAGACCTTGCAGTGAAAAAAAGCAGTCCGACGTCCCTCGTGCCGTTCGGCCGCACATATCTGACTCCTGCAGTGTTGGAACGTGCTGACGCTCTCATTCGAGAGCGGTCTGTTGGTAGTGCAGACACACTCGCCCATCGCTTGGTTTACTCAAAGTGTGTGCCCGCTGGATTCCTTGCCGCGTGACTGAAGGCTATAAAGAGCAAAGCGGAATTGCGTCCATCTGTTTGGCCCAAAGAAGACTGCACTCCGTGGGAATTTATTGATGAAGCAAGACGTTGACTCCGACTTCGACCACTAGAGGGGTACCGTGCAGGCAAACAGGCCTTCTCAATGGCGTAAGCATTGACAGGAGATTATGTTGCCAAGTAGGGTTTTGTAGCCAAAAGAGTGGGGAAAAATATGGTATATTAGAATCCTGAGTGGTGTACTACAAACCTGAATAAAACCAACCTGTTTTCAGGAAAAGTGTTGCATTACTTACTGATCGCCCTTCGTATATGCTCTTCTTGTCTGACCAGCTTATTGACCACGTTTCACTTCGTCACAAGACTACGCTACACACACGTGCCTTTGGAAAGGATTTCCTGACACATAACTTGGTATTAGTTTTGTTTTTTCCTCTAATTTGTTTTCATGGGAACTGAAACAAACTACGTCTTACAGCTTTCATGACAGGATATGAGTGTGGAAAATGTTGATCACGTAGTCTATCTGCATTTTCTGTCTTTCTATATCGTCCATTTTCTGTTATTTTGCTGCCCAAATAAGAAAACTCTTCTACTACTTTTAGAGTCCTATTTCCTAATCTATTATCAAATGACTTAATCAGGCTATATTCCATTGTCCTTGTTTTAATTTTACGGACGTTCATCTTATAACCTCTTTTCAAGACACAATGCTTTCCTTGAGCTTCCCTTGCAAGTTCTTTGCCGTCCGTGTCAGGATTACAGTGTCGTCAGTAAATCTCAAAGTTTTATTTCTTCTTCCTGAACTTTAATTCCTTCTCCCAACTACTCTTTGGCTTCTGTATAAGTTGAATATCATTGAGGATAGGCTACAACCCCGTCACGCTTGTCTTCTCAGCTATTGCTTCCCTCTCATTCCGTTCTACTCGTATAATTTCAGTCTGGTTTCTGTACTAGCTGTGGGTAACTTTTCGCGCCCTTTATTTTACTCCTGCTGCTTTCAGAATTTCAAAGAGTCGATTCCAGTCAACATTTTCAAAAGTCTACAAGTGTTATAAACGTACGTTTTGCTTTCTTCAGTCTATAAGTTTTAGGGTCAGTATGGCATCCTGCATTTTTACATTTCTCCTTTTTCCACTTCTCTGTAAGTGGTTTGTGCCAGTATTTTGCAAATGTGAGTTATTGAACTGATGGTGTGGGGAATCGCTAAACGCCACATCTGATTTGCATCTGTATCTCTGAATTTGTTACTAAATGCCTTATCCAGTAATTTTCGCACTTGTCAACACATGCCTTGGTTGGAATACGAATCTCTTAGATGTTGCATATACGAGAGTCTTTGAAAAAGCTTCCATTTATTTTCCTGGAGACTACAACAGCCAATGTCTTACAGCTTTCGTGACAAGATATGAGCCTGGAAAATGTTGGTAGTCCCTCTTTCGTTGGCCCAAAGACATGGAAGTCTGAAGACGCTAAATTAGAACTATACAATTGATGTGGTAAAACATTCAAGCAAAATTTTGCAATGAATTCCTTGGTTGCAAAACTGCTTTGAATCCTGGCATTATTCCAAGCGGTGGTTTGTCATCTAAACTGCCCAGACTCTGAAAACTCGAGCACTCAGTTTAGCGAGAGTCGTCTAGTAGCTTTCTGAATTTATAGTTGCTTTAGGCTACAGGATATCCAAAATAACCACGCGCTGCCTATCCCAGCAGATTGTGTACATCACTTAACCTGGCAATGCCTTGAACTATTTCTTTTTCACGAATTCGTATATTGGCACTCCACCAACTGTCTTTTATACTCCGGTTCCCAGTGATGCTACTACGTCTCATCTCCAGTGATATTGGTATTCAGAAAAAATTCCATTAGATGCCTTTTTTTGTCTCTTGTAAGCATCCACGGAAACCTTCTCGCACACACTTTGCGATAACCATTTCTCACGTCTGCTCTATCGTCTCCATACAACTTTAGCAAGCTTCAGTGGATTTCAGTTGGCCTACTTTGCTGAGCAGTGAGGAACTGAATGACACCTCTTCAGTTGGTTGCCGGACACCATTTTGCAATATCCTGCTGTTTCTGGTAATCCCAAAGTATACACACAAAAATGTACATCAGTATTTACTTTATTTGTTGACGAATAATTATAGCTGTTACTAGTAGAATGTTCTTAGGTTGGTTAGTAGCTCTAAGTAAGCGTGGTATAGCCATTAATGTTTAATTTCCCTGGGTAACAGGACAGGTATTGAAGTGTTGACGTGCGACGCAGAAAGTATAGTCTATACTGACAGGCGTAGTCCACAGCGTGGTGCAGTCACGACCTTGCAGAAAACATCATGAAGTATATTCTGTCAAATGTTTGCGGGATTATTGTCAGACGCAGAGAAAAAAACTGCTAAAACATGGAAGTGGGTGCATATTATGGTATCAGCGATCACAATATCTGTAACTATACCCCTTACATCTTGTTTGTCACCGCCTTCTATCTCATATGTTACCAGCTCATATTTAACAGTAACACAAACAAAAGTTTTCATTGAAATGTATAAAATTCTTTACAACATATAGATAAACCAACGGGCCGCATCCGAAAGTTTTTATTCTAATGAAATTCTACTTTTTATACATGGAATTGAAATGGAATTTTATTATTATTATTATTATTATTATTGTCAGTCTGGAACCGCGCGACCGCTATGGTCGCAGGTTCGAATCCTGCCTCGGGCATGGATGTGTGTGATGTCCTTACGTTAGTTAGGTTTAAGTAGTTCTAAGTTCTAGGGGACTGATGACCTTAGAAGTTAAGTCCCATAGTGCTCAGAGCCATTTGAACCTTTTTTTTTTAATTGTGTAGAGAAGATACTTCGTTAAAATTCTTTTCGTAATGCTGTTGTCTTTCTTGGTCGATTAAAATGTTGTGTAAACGTAAAGCTTCTGTGGCATTTGGAACGTAGGAGAGAGGCACCGAAGGAACCGGGTTGCGAGTCTTGCTTGAATAGCTCAATTGGTAAGAACGCTACGCGTGAAGGGCAAGGTCCTGAGCTCGAGTCCCGGTGTGTTTTCATTTGTTAGAGTGTTTCAAAACTACACGCACTTTGCGACAGAGTGGAAGATACATATCCTAGTATACAGCAAGCTGATGATTGAAGTCAGGTTGTCGTTCAGTTGTAGCGTTAGAGACACTAGTTTTTGAAAAAAAAAATTATAGCCAAGATCCCATTAATTAATATTTATTATTGACGACCGGTTTAGACAGTTTAAACTGTCATAATAGTGACGATATGGCATCAATGTGAACTCATAAATGGAGTACGATTTGTAACCAAAAATCAAATCAACAGTTTCAACTATCGGAACATTAGATAAATTGTAGTTACACTTGCTTTTTGTCTTTTCAGTTTCGCTGCGGTCCGCCACGAACTGTTTTTCTGTGCCAACCACTTCATCTGAGTTACAGTTGCATCCTACGTCCTCAGTTATTTGTTGCATATATTCCAGTCTCTGTCTTCCTCAACGGTTTTTACCCTCTACAGCTCTCTCTAGTGCCATGGTCGTATTTCTCTGATGTCTTCACACATGTCGTCTCATCCTGTCCCCTATTGTTATCAGTGTTTTCAACAGTTTTCTTTCTTCGTCGGTTCTGTGGAGAACCTCCACATTCCTTACCTTACCAGTCCACCTAATTTTTAACATTCTTCTGTAGGACCACATCTCAAATGCTTCGATACTCTACTGTTCCAGTTTTCTAACAGTCCATGTTTCACTACCATATAATGCTGTGTTCCAAACGTACATTCTAAGAAATGTCTTCCTCAAATTAAGGCACATGTTTGACACTAGCAGATTTCTTTTGGCCAAGAATGTCTTTTTCGATTCTGTTAGTTTTCTTTTGTATGTCGTCCTTACTTAGTCCGTCATAGCTTATTTTACTTCCAGGATAGAAGAATACCTTAATTTTCTCTACTTCGTGATCACCAATTTTGCTGTTAAGTTTCTCGCTATTCTCATTTCTGATACTTCTCATTACTTTTCTCTTTCTTCTCATTAGACTTTTCATTCCAATCAACAAATCCAGTAATTCTTCTTCATCCTCACAAATTGTAAGGATAGCAATGTCATCACCAAATCTTATTATTGATATCGTTCCGCACTGAATTTTAATCCCACTCTTGAATCTTTCCTTTATTTTCATCATTGCTTCTTCGATGCACAGACTGAACAATACACCTTTTTTAATGCGAGCACTTTGTTCTTGGTATTCCAGTCTGATTGTTCCATCTTGCTCTTTGTTCGTATTGTATATTACCTGTGTCTCCTTATAGTTCCTTCTGTATTCTTCAGTTTCGAAAGTCTTACAGTATTTTACATTGTCGGACGCTTTTTCCAGGTCGATAAATCCTGTCTTTTTCCATTGTCAAGGGCAACGTGAGGACTGCCGTACGCGTGCCTTCATCATTCCTAAAGCGAAATGTTAACAACTTGGAGGCATAAGCCGATTATACGATAGGTATCGCACTTACCTGCCCTTAGTATTAGGCCTGTTGGGAAAAAGTCGATATATCGATACGTCGATATCGAACAGCAGTATTGAGTGCCGATACTTTTACTTTATACTATACTTTTTTACAATTTTCCGAAAATATTTCAACTTGACTGTGTGAAGCAAGTACATGTAGCGCAAAAGAAGAACTCCGATTGCACCGAGGGGTGGTGGCGGTGTGAATGGAATAATATTTCCGACGTGTAGAAACAGCACACCAGTTACGTTAAAGCTACAGTTGCTAGGTCGCTGACATTTGCAGAAATGAGAAAACCACGGAAGTGTTCCGGACAAATCCGATATGTGACGAAACCGAAAGATGGACCCATCAGACACCATTTATTGTTCCACTTACATGAAATTACCATTATTAGCAAAGTGGTTATCGCCAAGCGTGAATGTTAATCCTTTTCCTTTCAATTCTTGCTCTAAAGAGGATAGTCAGGCTGCTAGCTTTTTGATTTACAGAATAACTAATGATAAATCAGTATACAACTCTAAAACCGGCGGTATGTTTACAATGTGGAGCCGATATTTTATAGGCGGGTGCGTCGATATCTTCTTGCCGATAACTCTTTTCGGTATATAGAAAGACGACAGTGGTATTTTTTAAATATCGTTATATCGTATTCCCGATAATTTTAAAAATATCAACACTCCTACTTGCTTTTTTCGGAAGTGTGTGAATGATGTTTTTCCGAAAGGACAGTCTCATAGATTTGGTTGCCACTTCTTCCAATAATTTTAGAAATTCCTCTGGAATGCTGTCTATTTGTTCTGCCTTGCTTAATCTCAATTCTTCCAAAGCTTTTATTAAATCCTGTCTCTAATACTGGATCCTCTATCTCTTGGACAGCGACTTCAACGTGGTTTTAATTTCACCAAAGATTGTTTTGACTGCTTTGTATGCTGAGTCAGTCCCTCGAAGATCACTTCTATTTTGATATCTTCAACTCTCTTTCAGCCATTTCTCTTTGACTGCCTTGAACTTCGTATTTGTTTCATCCATGAGGAATTTATGTTGCCGTATTCCTGTCTTTCCTTGAATATTGTTGTACTTCTATCTTACGTCGACAAATCCAAGTAGTTCTTCTGTTACCCAAGGTTATTTCGGATGCCCAAGGTTCTTATCCAAGGTTCTTCTGAGTTCCTAGTACCTATATATTTCTAACATCTGTGATTGTACTTCGTAGACATGTTCACCCCTCTTCAACTTAACTGCCTACTGCAGTATTCCTTACCGCAGTATCTACATCTTTAGGGAACTTCAAACGCGTCCTACTATTCCTCAGTACTTCAGTATATCTCCTGCTTCGAGACTAATTCTTCTGTACGATTCTCGTAAAATTCAGTCTGCTATTCACCATTGGCAAATTGTGATCTGAGTGTGAATCTGATCCTGGGTACGCTTTGCAATCCAGTCCTGATACTTGGAATCTCTTGTCTGACCATGATGCGATCTAGCTGGAATCTTTCCATGGCTTCAGGCCTTTTTCTAGTACATCTTCTCTTCGTGTGATTCTTGAATGGAGAATGCGCTCTTTCTACCCTTGTTTCCCGAACGAACTGTAGCCATGTTAAATGTGAAATGTCCTCTGTACAATGTTACGTTTTGGTGGCCTGTGACACACAGGCGGGAGCTGTTTCCTCGTTAATGTCTCACCGGCCGCAGTGTACAAACACAGATAGCGCACAACTAATTTACACAGGCTCAGAACGTTTGCTCACAGGAGGCAAACATGCATTTCCTCATCGATTTAAGTGTGTGTCTTGGTATTTGAAAGAAGAACCCTGAAGCAGGAGGACAGCTTAAAGCTTCTAAACGTAATGGTCTGGTATGTAGAATTCACAGATCTGTGAAAGGTTATATGCTATATCGTTTCTCTGTTCGCACGGGAAAAACTCTAGGTAATTCATCGTACAAGTGTCGTACAGGTTTTCTTGCAGAGAATATGAGGATTTTGCGCTCTTGGCACGTGCTTATCGAATGACATCGTTGGTGTGAGCGGAGTAGTGAGTGATGAGTAGTGGGTGAACTATGTATGATGAAGGTGCGCGCGCGCGCACACACACACACACACACACACACACACACACACACACACGCGCGCGCGCGTACTTTTGTGCGGTCAGCGATGACACGGAAGTCGTCAGCCGCACGAATGCTCATCCATCATTTAAGACCTCGTTGATGTAAATCACAGGACATAAAGATCCGCTATCATTGGCAGCGATACATCACTTCTCTTGTATGCGGGCGCCAACACATTGCGCCCAGAAGCATGAGGCATGGGGGAGCTTAGTATTCTCTTCTCCCCAGCCCCGTACTACATGGCTTGTCACAACAAACACGTTCCTTCACGTAAACTGTACATGATTTTGTTCAAGAGTTAATAACACACACACACACACACACACACACACGCACACACGCACATTGAGTCTCTGTACAACAGTTAAGATTGCGAACCGAAGCGTCATTGCGGTAAACAAGGAGCGTCTGCAAAATCGTCTCTTCAATTAAATGTACGACCTGAGGAGCGAGCTGTCCTTGGATACTGCTACAGCGGTCCGTCGCCGCGTAGGCAAGCCTCGGCAGACCAGTCACGTCCTTGTCCTTTGCTAGTCCGCAACGCAGTCTTCGGTTCTGCAGCGAGTGGCACCCTGCTTTCTTAGACTCTCCTCTTGCACGATGCACCTAATACACCACATCCTTGACCTTCGCTCATGACCGTGTCCTTTCACTCTCGGCCTAGCCGGCGATCTGACTCCCATTTCTGTACGTGTGGAACTACTCCATTGTAATATTTGCTCATTAATTTACTATCAAATATGTCGCCATTGCTACTGCCCATAAAATATACGGTATTCTGTGCCAAAGCGATAATGCACTGACCGGAACGAAAAACGCAACATTCAATAAATGATGTGTAATTATTGTTTAATTATCTATTTAATCAAAGTGAAGCACTTCAACCAATTCTTTTAGACGGAGCACATTACTGGCGCTGCTTTGCGAATAAAAACAGTAGTGTGCTGATTATCTATTGCACTAGCCGCAGTTGCTGTTTCCCACTCAACCTGGAAAACATATCACTGAATGTGAGCGAATGTTTTCCCGCTCTTGTAGCGCTTATTGTTGTACCCTGAATTGTCGTAATCAGCTTGCTGGAGTAAACTTTCCGTTAAACCCTGAACAAGCTCCAAAAGCTGTAGCTTTGGTCGAAGCGTTACGGAGATGATAGATAAACTCCAGTGGAAGACTCTGCAGGAGAGACGCTCAGTAGCTTGGTACGGGCTTTTGTTGAAGTTTCTAGAACATACCTTCACCGAGGAGGAGGAGGAGGATAGTAGTGTTTAACGTCCCGTCGACAACGAGGTCATTAGAGACGGAGCGCAAGCTCGGGTGAGGGAAGGATGGGGAAGGAAATCGGCCGTGCCCTTTCAAAGCAACCATCCCGACATTTGCCTGAAGCGATTTAGGGAAATCACGGAAAACCTAAATCAGGATGGCCGGAGACGGGATTGAACCGTCGTCCTCCCGAATGCGAGTCCAGTGTGCTAACCACTGCGCCACCTCGCTCGGTCACCGAGGAGTCAAGCAGTATATTGCTCCCTCCTACGTATATCTCGCGAAGAGACCTTGAGGATAAAATCAGAGAGATTAGAGCCCACACAGAGGCATACCGACAATCCTTCTTTCCACGAACAATACGAGACTGGAATAGAAGGGAGAACCATAGAGGTACTCAAGGTACCCTCTGCCACACACCGTCAGGTGGCTTGCGGAGTATGGATGTAGATGTAGATGGCTGCAGTGTCGCAGAAGTGTTGAGGATTACACTTTCCACTGGGGGCCATGCAAGGAGACCAGTATATAGGACCGAGACGAGCAACATCAGCGAGATATGACCGCTTCCTACAAATCCAAGTTCTCCGCAACCATCATACCATTCCTATTGATGCAGGAACTCGACTCCACCAGGTCCGAGGGGTGAATGTTAGTGAGAGAACCGTTTGAAGAAGATTGGAAGAAGCCAGTCGTCAAAAGACCTGTTACAGGTCCGGAACTCACCAGAGAGTATTGACAGCTCGACCACGTTTCGCAAGGGAACATCTTGGCAGGACAGTATAACAATGGGATGAAGTGTTGTTCACCGACGAGTCGCGATTTGGCCTCCGATCACCTGACGCAAGAGAGACGGTCTGGAGAAGGCCAGGGGAACGATATTCCCCTTGCCCATTCTTTTCCAGGTCTTCTTTTGGAGGTGGTTATGTGACGGTGTGGACAGGAATCAATACAGCTGCAAGGAAGAATTTGGTCTTCGTGAGGTATGAGAGCCTTGCCGCACATTGGTATGTGGAGGAAATCCTTCCGGAGCATGTTATTCCTTTTGCTACATTTATTGGTGATGATTTTACACTAATGCACGACAATGCACGCCCACATGTTACGAGAATTGTGCAAGAGTTCTTAGATAAGCAGGGATTCATACTGGGGGTTGGCCTGCTCGAAGCCTTGATTTGAATCCTATTGAGCACGTTTGGGACCTGCTGGGGAGAACAACCTGTCAGCACCACCCAGAGACACTACAGGACCTACGGAACGCCCTCCTGGAAGAATGGGATATGATTCATCAACATGATTTTACCACATTAATCAGGAACATGCCTGGAAGGTTGAATGCCGTCATTGGTGCAAGCATTTGAAAATGGGAACAGAGGTCTCCTCAATCGTCTCAGAAGTCTCTGAAGTCAAGTGTGAAGTTTATACATCAGAACAGACAAGCATTATCTTTATGAGATTACTCAAATTTTTCTTGAGATATGCATTGTAACCTCCCCACCGCAATTTTAAAAGGAATGAAAATGACAATACTCAATACAAATGGGAGCCGAGTGTAACCTCCCCACAAAATAAATCTAATGACAATAAAACTGTGAAATACGCAATCTGACTCGAATGTAAATCCTTCAAAAAAAATTAAAGTCCATTCAGTGATAAGAAAATTCAATTAAACCGAAATGTCGGTCTTTGGCCCTGTGTAAAACAATCAGAATTAAAGTCTTACCTCAGAATAAATGGATGTCACATATCTGCTCTTGTTGTTGCGCTCCGCTTGGAGGAACTGCATTGCAAATAATAATATTTCTTTTTTTTGTGATTTTAGTGAAATTTTTCTTCAAAAGAAGTGGAATGAAATGGGAAGTGCAACGAAATCTTTAGTTCAATAAAAAAATTAAATTTTTGAAAAAATGCTTTTGAAATAAAAATTATTATTGGGGGACTTGTTGGAGAATAATTACAATAAATAAATTTTCTACATTATCTAATGATTATATTAATTAATGGTATACCTTATTCACCATCTTGACCAGTGTTGCCGACCGCCTACATCACACAACCGCACTGGGCTGCTACTACTGACCGACCGCTCTGCATGACGACTACAGACTGAGTACTGCTCTCAACTAGACAGAGCTACAGACTCGCAACGACTAAACTGACAGACTCGCAACGACTAACTGACTGCTACTGAGAACCGCTCGCAACACTCGCGCGGTCAAGCGCATACTCTCTGGTCACAGATGCTACAATGCCTCGCCATCGCTGCTGCGTTACATACGTGTTTCATAACCCTCCACTGGGGGGGCAAAAATTTGGCAGCGATGGTGAGTCATTTGGACTTGCCAAGCGCGGCAAAATTTTTCTTTAACTAACAAAATTCTACAACTTACAGAATATTTAAATGTTGTGCACACGCACTAAGTACAAAATATATCAGACAAAGATAAAATGTGAATACTAAACATAGTAGCAAATCAGAAAAAAGTATATACAAATTTTTTGACAGATAAAGTGCACAGGCACTGAAAAATTCTTTAGCATATTCAGAACAAATAAACAGACTGGCAAAAAATATTATGTTGACAAGTGTACATGCACTGAAAAATGTCTTTAGCATTTTCACAATAAATAAACATAATGGCAAAAAAAATCATGTCCAAAGTGCACATGCACTGAAAAATGTCTTTAGTATTTTCACAACAAATAAACATAATGGCAAACATCATGTCGACCAGTGACATAAGTGTACTCACACTGGAGTTTAGCGAATCGAAAAATGTATAACCTATGAACATAAATGATGTTACCAAAAAATTTTTTCTTTATGTGACAAGAATCAGGATAGGAAAGGGAAGGATTGCATCATGGTTGTAGCACTTTAGATTGCACACAGCTGCTCTGAAAGTCCATATCTTTCCACAGAAGTACAACACCAAGTGACACAACTTGAAGATCTTTTCCCATCAGAATTTATCAGTGTAGCAAAGACACTGAACTGTCGTAGTAATGTTCCATGTTTTCATTTTCGCAGTACATTAGGTACACCAAACAGTGGGACCATAATAATGTCTTCATCGCTCATGGTGGTGGACAGCATGTCGTGTCAACACCACACTCTTACAAGGCACACCAACGTAGAATTAGTGCAAAACCAAAGATAGTGCTCCATGATCACTAGGATAAACAGGACAAATGGACATTGCAGTAATTCAGGGTAGTCAGCTTGTGAGATGAAGGACATCAAGTCACATAATATTGACAATTACAGACTTAATTAATAGTTTGTGGCATTCATAGCCCAGTCATTGAACATTTCTGTACCAAGTATGTAGTATTACAGAAAAATGTTCATTAATTGTTGTACATAGAATCAGTAGCCTTCTTTTCCTGGTTACAAAGCATTATGAAATAATCGCATTCTTTTCAGTTACAGAGTATAATCAAGAATCATTAACCTTCTCCTAATTACAGTTAATTAATCATTTGTCATTCCAATAATCATTAGCCTTTGCCTAATTACAGTTAATTAATCATTTGTCGTTAATTAATCATTTGTCTAATTACAGTTAATTAATCATTCGTCTAATTACAGTTAATTAATCATTTGTCTAATTACAGTTAATTAATCATTTGTCGTTAATTAATCATTTGTCTAATTACAGTTAATTAATTGATCATTTGTCATTTCAATATAGTAAGAATTATTAGCCTTAATTAATTACAAAGCATTATTAAACAGTACCATAGTTAATTAATTATGTGTCATTCCAATCTATTAAGAATCATTAGTCTTTTCCTAATTACAAAGCATTATGAAACAGTCACATTCATTTCTGGTTACAAAGTATCAACATTGGAAACAAGAGCTAATCAATGGCATAATTAATCACAATTCGTGGAGTGACATTAATTATTGGCACTCAGTGGCCAGCAAGTATTGAATAAAATCATCATTCAGTATTATTCAGATTATTACGAAGTCATTATTAAAAATCAGTTAATTACAGTCATAGCATTAATAATCATGGGCATTACAAGTACTCATTACAATAAACAGTGTTCCTCATTCAGTAGTATTCAGATCATTACAAAGGCATTATTAAAATCAGTTAATTACAGTCAAATCATTAGTAATCACAAGCATTATAAGTAGTATCATTACAACAAAAAGTGGCAGTTATTAGCTAGTGACAAAGCATTATTTTGAATATAGTCTCATTAAGAGGTCATTACTCAAGTGACATGCTATTCAGAGTTGATCAGTATTATTCAGAATTATCATAAACTAGTGACATTATGTGGGACTGGTAATACATTTTTTTTTTTTGTTAGCAATGCATTGCGTTGAGATCGATAATTAATTGCTGAGACATAACACTATTTGCTTTTGACCTATTGCTGCAAATGAGGATAGGTAACGTCATTCGTCATGAGTCAGCTGTAGCAAGGTTATGCAACAAGGCAGTATATGTGATCACATTTAGAAGTGATAAACACAAATGGGTAAAAAATAAAATGCAAGTACTAGAACAGGTATAATAAGTAACAGGTTTAGTAAGTATCATGAAAAGCTTCTCCTGAAAAAAAAATACAAAAACGGATTATTGACCCGAAAGAAGAAACGCACACTATGCTGAAAAGTAGAGAACTTCGAATTAACAGGTAGTGAAATGTGTATAAAATGTGTTCCATAGCTGTCCTTTCCAAAACTTTCTGTCATCCTACTATGCAATGTAACACCTGCTGTCAAAACAAACTGCAACAAATACTTAAATAACTACGTAGCATAAATACTTAACTTCAACATTATCCTCATCTGTAAAGAAAAAACTTCATTCATTATCCACATTACCATAACTTCATTATCATCATCACCTGTAAAGAAAAACTTCATTATTCATAATACCATTTCCCTTATCATTATTCATCAGTATTCATTAACATCTGCAAAAAAATCACTTCATTACTCATTATACAACTATTCCTTATCTCTAGCATATTTCATCACTAAAACTAAGATGTGTAGTTCAGTCTGACAGCCTGCATCAATCACCTTGCATTCTGAAAGAAAAAATTAGTTAAGACTGCTATTCTGTGATGAGTATAGTATATTCTTGTTAATGTTTGTTAATCCTGATCCATTTACTCTTCCTCATAAAGTTATTGCATCTCCTTTCGTTTATTCCGTAGGTGAAATTCCCATTTATGTTAAATTTATTTCTTAGAATCATCATTCCTTTCTGAAATTGATGAACAAAGATTAATGTCCTGCATTTAAATCATATACCCACTAGATAATGACTGGTTTATGGTAACATAATTAACCCTACAGCATAACATGACAGAAAACGTAATATGTCAAAAACATTGACAGTGTTCAGATGCAAAAATGTACACAGAATAATACAATGCAGTAGCAAAAAAAAAATGTAAAACAGTCACGATGTTGAGATGTCATAAGGCAAAAAAAATGTCAAAGTCGACTGGTGTGTGTTATATCTTAACTATTTTATAGTGCATACAAACAAAACTGGAGTACAATCATATACACAAAAAAGTGGAAAATGTGCACGGTCTGATGTGTAACGACAAGAAAAGCGACCTGCTAACCTTACCTTGCCGGGCACTTGCCAAGAAAAAATACGATAATCATCAGTAATTAGTCACGTGAAATAATTGCATTAGTAAATGGCATCATAGTGTGTTGAATCATACAGTGGTTTCACTCAATAAACGGTTTAATGTTTGAGACATGGTGATTGCCTTTCGATTTTCTAGTTCTCAAAGTTTCGACGTGTACAACATTGGGGTGAGGGATACTGCGAATCCGATATGGACCTGCGTATAGAAGTTCAAATTTACTGCACTTACCTTTTAATTTGCTGGATAAATAGTGTGTACGTACTAGTATCTTCTGTCCAACGTGAAAGTCGCGGCGTGTACAAACCTGTTTTTGCTGTCTTCTCCGGCGCTCTGCGGCACGTTTGATGTTCTTCAGCGCAATGTCAATTATTTCGTGGTGTCTTAGGCGACGACTTTTGGGAAATTCTATTAATTCTTTAATTTTGTTCGGTGGTTCAACGTTTTTCAGTATAACAGTCGGAGATAGCATAGTGGATTCATTTGGAATGGAATTAATTACATCTTGGAATGAGAGTATGTGTGTATCCCAATCAATATGTCTTTTGTGGCAGTATATTCGGCACAGCTTACCAATTTCCTTCATTAATCTTTCACAAGGGTTCGAAGAAGCGTGATACTTGGATATATAAATCGGAGAAATGTTTCTGGCTCGTAACATGCGTGTCCATACACTACTACGAAATTGAGATCCATTATCAGAAATTACTTTCATTACATGCCCTACATGAGATAGAAAATGTTTTACAAATGCTTTCGAAACAGTTTTAGCAGTAGCTTTGCGTAATGGAGTGAAAGTAACAAATTTTGAAGTGAGCTCAACAGCGACAAAAATGTAGCAAAAACCTCTGTTAGTTCTCGGAATCGGACCAAAAATGTCTACTGCGGCCATATGTCTTAATTTAACAGGTATAATGGGATATAAAGGAGGAATATGTGAAGTGGTGTCTGATTTAGCTTTCTGGCAAATTTTACAAGACGCTAGAACTCGTCGTATACGTTTTTCCATGTTAGTAAAATAACAGTTCTGTCTCAGTATAAGAAAACATTTTCGTGCTCCGTAATGTGCGTAACTTAGATGAGTGTACCAGATTAATTTGTTAACCAGTTCATCAGGAATGCATAATAACCAATTGTTGCTGTCAGGATGAGAGCGGCGAAACAGAATGTCATTGCGTACAGTGTAGTGGTTTCTAATCGTAACATTTTTCCTATCTTGCCATAGGTGTTTAATTTCTTTCCACACATTGTCTTTGTTTTGCTCTTTTGCTATGTCCTGTAATGACGACGAAATAAAATTTTCAAATGCTACTTGTTGAATGTACATGACACTGAAATTTGCTTTGCAGAAGTTGGTTGCTACGTCTTGCTGATTGTTGCTGAGAGAACGCGATAGTGCGTCTGCTATAACATTTTGTGTGCCGGGAATGTGAACAATCGTAAAATTAAATTCTTGCAAATAAAGTTTCCATCTGCTTAATCTGTCGTGAGTAAATTTAGCCGAAAGTAAAAACTGTATTGCTCTGTGGTCTGTGTAGACGGTGGTATGTCTGCCATAAAGAAAGTGCCGAAATCTCGTAAAAGCCCATACAACACATAATGTTTCAAGTTCTGTGACGGAATAATTTCGTTCAGCAGATGACAAAATGCGGCTTGCAAATGCGATGTTTTTGATTACTGTAGACCCATCTTCTTCAGTTTCCTGGAAAATATGTACGCCTAAAGCGGTATTGGAACTGTCAGTGGCAATGGAAAAATTTCTAGTAAGATCTGGGTGCGATAAAAGTGGAGCATTCAACAAAGCATGTTTCAAATAACATTCTCGTGAACAAAATTCTGCGTGTCAAAAGTAATGTTTGCGTTACTGTAATATGCATTCTGTGCTCTATCTGGTTAAAATTTATCGTACGTGTTATTATTTACGGGAGAATGTTGTCGCATATCCACTATATGAACTGTTCTGTTATTTCTTACTGACGTGTTACGCTATGGATGACACCTATTGTCTGTTTCATTCATGAGAATATGTTCTTGTTGATTACTTTGTTGCTGGTAAGACCGACTGTTATTAAATGTACGCTGAAAATTGTGCTCCTCATTTTTACGTCTGTCATGATAGTAATTTCTATACGGCGCATTGCGATGCGAGTTGAAATAGTGTGTTGTCTGTACGTAGTTATTTCTTTGCTGCCATGCGTTACTATTTGTTGGGGCTGGGACTATACGTGCACGCGGCGAAACATTAAAGTTTGGTTGACCTTGTAGACTGCATTGTTGGTTACGTATGCTAAGCGGCTCACTTTCATGCTATTGTGGTGAAAAGGTCTATTGTTACCAAAAAAATGCGTTTGCTGTTAATTTTACACATACTGATGATTACGATTTTATCTGTAATTAAAATTACGCTGGTTTTGGAGTGCCTAAAGAAAATTGTCACAGTCGGTAAAAGTTGTCTTATCGGGTATTCATTACATGTTTCTTAATTCTAGATAGAGCAATAGTTAAAGAGCAGTTTTGATAGATATAAAGGATAGTAGAAGAGAAGGCAGCAGTGCAGAAAACTAAAGATGAAACAGCACTACTACAGCTCGGGGCCCTATGCTCGCTACGGCACATATTCATTAAAGCGTAATGAATCCCCTGAGGTCCTTTACGCACTGCAAATAAATTTTAGCTTTTGCGTTGCAAGCAATAGCGGAAGAATTCCAAAAGTAAATAGTTGTATCCATGTTAATTCTAGTTTCTGCATTATAGGCAATGCTGTTGTAAATACAAAAATAAATTGTCGCATCTTGTTCAAAGCTGGTTTCTGCATTACAGGTAGTAGCGGTGAATGTACAAGAATAAATTGTCGTATACAGTGCAAATCGTGTATCTGTGCTCTGTCATTATTAAATTCTTTACATTTTCTTACAAATGCAAACTGCTTATTATCAACGTTCTCGTCACTGAATTTGAGAACACGTTCGGGTTTGTGTGTGAATCTGTTTGTCTCTGTCATTTCGTACTTCAAGTTGCGTAGCTTTTCAGATTTTAAGTCGCGTAGCTTTTCGGATTTTAAGTCGCGTAGTTGCTGTAAATTGCTCACATTATACACGCTGCGTGACTCTGACACATGTTCATAAAGTGGCGTCTGTTGTGGTATGTTATTAACTGAAATGTTTTTCATTTCTGTTACTTCTTGTTGTAAATTTGACAACTTCCGACGTAACGTGTTGTTAGATGAATCGATTTCATTAATTGTCTGCTGTAAATTTTGAAATTCAGGTGTTTGGATAAAAGAAACCGGTGCAGTATCGTCTGATTTATTGTCATTAGTATTTTCGATAACATCAATACGACTGGCCAATTCATCACATTTTTCAGTCAGTATTTTAACCTGATCATCGGTTTTAGAATCAGACGCATTAATCTGTTTTTGCAACTTGCGCGTAGTTTCGCTCAGTTTTTTAACATCAGCTTTGATGACATCGCAATCCTGTGTTAGATCTAGTTGTTCGAATCTATCTGTCACTGTTTGAATATTTACTGTGTGTGTATCTGTTTTTGCTTTAAGGTCAGAAATTTCATCCCGTAATTCCGCGTTCAATTGTTCTATGGTATTAATTTTGTCGGACACTGTAGTAATATTATTGTCTACATACGTCTTCGCTTTCGCGAATATTTTACGTTTGTCCTCTTGTCTTTGTGCAGTGATTGTTTCCATGACTTGTCGTTTTACTTTGTTTTGATCCTGAATAAATCTGCGGAAACGCGTATCACTGTTCTGTATGTGCTGATTAAAGCGCTCGTTAATCTGAGTGTTCTGCTTTTCGAATTTCGCGTCTATCTTTGCGTCCATAGTGCGCGAAAGTTCTACCGTCATTGCTCTAAACTCGTCCCGTAATTGTGTAGCTTTTTCAGAGCACTGTTTGGCGACTCCGCTAATTTCGTCTCTGAGTGTATCTGTTGCGGCTGTTTGCATTTCCCTTAATTCTTGTGCAACAGACTTTATTTCTTCGCTATTTTTTCGTGAACAAGCCTCAATTTCCACGCGCAACTGTTCCTTAGTGTCATGGCACTGCGCGGCAACGTCTCTAATTTGTTCACTAAGCTGTCTGTTCTGTTCCCTAAGTTGTTTGAAATTTTCACTCTGTTGTCGGACCTGTTCACTAAGTTTGTCTTGTTTTTTGTCATTATTGTCAAGTTTTTCATTTAAGTGTTTGAAATTTTCGTCATTTTTGTTCTTAGACTGTAGCATTATTGTCATAAATTGTTCCAAAGTAACATTACCTACTTTATTCTCACTACTGTTTGATGGTGTATCTACAATTGTCGCGTTTTGTGTGACCATTTGGTCATTCTGTAATTTACAAAAACGTTTATCAGTCGGATGTACATTGTCAGACACTGTTCCGGAATTAAATAAATCCGTCGTACTTTGTGTATCCTGTTCATTTTCATTAGACAAATTTGTCTGTACGTTACTTGAGTTTTCCAAATCGGCTGTGTTAAGCTCGGCAGCGCTCATTACTATAGACCGCTCCGCGTCATCAATTGTCGTCAAGTTAACACACGAGACAATTGAGTTCGTTTGTTCATCATTAAGGTAAAAGTCATCATTAGTGGTTGGAATGCACTGATTGTTAGTGAACGCAGGATTGTCATCATTACACTGCGTGTCACATGTACTATCGGTCACGTTGTTTAAGTCGGTAATTTCATTCACAATACTTCGCGATACACTATTCACAGTCTTTCGCGGCATTTTTACAATAGTCAAAATTTTTCACAAAACAAATAAGCACAATGCAAAAGCAACACACAAATACAACAAAGCAGCAAATTGCCGTTGACCTGTAGAAAGAAAGTCACAATATTATTAAAAGCGTTGCGCCAAATCCTAATTATCTAAGCAAATAAGAGCAGATATCTGACTGTCGCTCAAAAGACTCTCAACGAAATACGATCCTGGACTGGGTGTCGCCAAGTGTAACCTCCCCACCGAAATTTTAAAAGGAATGAAAATGACAATACTCAATACAAATGGGAGCCAAGTGTAACCTGCCCACAATGAAATGTACTGACAATGGCAACAAAAAATGTGAAATTCGCAATCTGACTCAAATATAAATCCTTCAAAAAATTAAAGTCCATTCAGTGACAAGAAAATTCAATTAAACCGAAATATCGGTCTTTGGCCCTGTGTAAAACACTCAGAATTAAAGTCTTACCTCGGAATAAATGGATGTCACATATCTGCTCTTGTTGTTGCGCTCCGCTTGGAGGAACTGCATTGCAAATAATAATATTTCTTTTTTTTGTGATTTTAGTGAAATTTTTCTTCAAAAGAAGTGGAATGAAATGGGAAGTGCAACGAAATCTTTAGTTCAATAAAAAAATTAAATTTTTGAAAAAATGCTTTTGAAATAAAAATTATTATTGGGGGACTTGTTGGAGAATAATTACAATAAATAAATTTTCTACATTATCTAATGATTATATTAATTAATGGTATACCTTATTCACCATCTTGACCAGTGTTGCCGACCGCCTACATCACACAACCGCACTGGGCTGCTACTACTGACCGACCGCTCTGCATGACGACTACAGACTGAGTACTGCTCTCAACTAGACAGAGCTACAGACTCGCAACGACTAAACTGACAGACTCGCAACGACTAACTGACTGCTACTGAGAACCGCTCGCAACACTCGCGCGGTCAAGCGCATACTCTCTGGTCACAGATGCTACAATGCCTCGCCATCGCTGCTGCGTTACATACGTGTTTCAGCATCTGTGACTTAATTTATTAAATTTGTTTATAATTTTCTTTTTTCGTTGTTGGACACCTAGATGCTCCTGTACCACAATATTCCATCATAAGATAGCGGATTAGTGTCACAAAGCTGTCACAAATTTAAAATAAATTTCAGTTTTTGTAAGAAATTGAAGTCTTTCGTATTTCGTGCAATTCAGTGTATATTCCGCAGCTTGATATATAGAAGGAGAAAATGTTTCACTGCTTTACAGAGAACTGACTCATGAGGAGGTTGTCCTCGGCAAGCATTACCGATGTTGAAAGAAAGTACTTGGATGCTCAGAACTCACATGAAAATAGCGATGCTATCTACGCTGCTGCTTCATTACAGAATCTTGGTAAACTGATGATTTTTGGTGGTTGCGACGCGAAACATGGCGAAATCGAAAACATTCTGTTTATTCAAGTCTTGCCTCCTCCAAATGCTGAATTGCACTTCTTCATTGCAGTTCAGTTTCGGTTTATTTAGTATAAAAATCTTCAGCGTGAAATTTATGTCTTTTAATTTTAGATCTATAACAACCACGTAATTAAACTACTGAAGTTCTTTTATTCTGAATTTATCTCGTTTGTTTCTCACGTATGTGAGCATGTTAAACAGGTGCTTTCAGAGGCGTGTATCATATCCGGGCTAGTCTATGAACCATAACAATGACAATCTGAGGTGGGTTGGTTGGTTGGTTGTTTGAGGTTAAAGGGACCAAACAGCAAGGTCATCAGTCCCTTGTTTCAAATAGACTCCATTCCGCTAACGGGACATCTCAGAAAAGTCAGAACAATAAAACGGAAAAAGTGGAAACGTAAAAGGGCAGTCACGTTGTCAATAGTAAAAACAAATGAGGGAAGTTGGCAAGAGAACGAACCCAACACTATGCTGAAGCAGCATAGGCAAGACCACCTGTGACTTAAAAGGTACAACTGCTATAATGCAGAAAGTACGTATGGGAATAGAAAAACTAACCAAGCCTTAAAAAGAAGAGGTAAAAACAGAGTAAAAGGGAAAGAAAAGAGGATTCCGGTCAGGGAGGTGAATCGGGAATCTCTGAACACTGCCTACAGTGGGAGACACCCAAACACTCACCACCCTGCCCCAACACCAGAGGGAGATTAAAAACTTTAAAACTGAGAATAAAAACCACTCTCCCGGAGGAAACCTAGAACCAGAGAGACCATCCGGGAATCGTCAGCCAACATCAAAGGTAAAGTGTGGGGGAGTCTGTACTTAGCACGCAGAGCCAAAAGAAGGGGGCATTCAACCAAAATGTGGGCCACTGACTGGAAGGCTCCACAACCACATAGCGGGGGTGGCTCATCACGCAAAAGGAAACCATGGGTCAGCCTGGTATGGCCAATGCGGAGACGACACAGTGTGGTCGAGTCCTTGCGGGAGAGGCGAAAGGAAGAACGCCACGGACCTGGATTCACCTTAATGGCACGAAGTTTATTAGACAGTGGAGTAGCCTCCCAAGAATTGGCCCATGACTGTGCAAAGTGGGATTTGATGTGAAGCCGTAAATCCGCTGCAGGAGGGGTTACGGAAAACGGGGGGTAAGTAACTGCTCCCCCAGCCAAACGATCAGCGAGCTCATTACCCGGGATACCCACATGGCCCAGGACCCATAGGAAGTCAATGGAACAAGCAGCACGGTGAAGATCAGCGAGATGGTCATGGATGGCAGAGACCAAGGGATGGCGCGAAAAACACCGGTCAATAGCAAGAAGGCCACTCATCGAGTCCGTACATAACAAAACGCGGTTTTGTTGGGATTGTTTAATAAAGGTAAGGGCCCGGGAAATTGCCATCAATTCCGCAGTAAACACCCCACATGAGGGTGGCAGCAGATGATTTTCCGTTCCAACAAAGGACGTGAAGGCATACCCAACATGATCAACAGATTTAGAGCCATCAGTGTAAAAAACAACAGCATCCCGAAACTCCCATAAAATTTGGCGGAAAAAGGAACGGAACACCACCGGGGGGATGGAATCTTTCGGACCGCGGCGGAGATCCATCCGAATTCGAGGCCGAGGAACTAACCAAGGAGGGGTGGAGGGGAGGGAGCGAGGAAGACAGGACAAAGAAGGAAGCCGAAAATCACGGTTAAGAGACGCAAGGCGCAGTCCAACCGGTAAACCCGCCCGAGGGCGGGAGTCAGGCGGGCGACGTCCATGGTCTGGGAATAGAATAGAATAGGAAGGATGAGCGGGAGAAGAACGGATAGTAAGGGCATAAGACACCAGAAGCTGGGACCGCCGAACAGAAAGGGGGGGGATCCCAGCTTCAACCAGGAGACTATCAACAGGGCTAGTAGGGAAGGCACCGGTGGCCAAACGGATACCACGATGGTGGACCGGATCCAGCACGTGCAGCTTGGAAGGAGCAGCTGAACCATAAACTTGACAACCATAGTCCAAACGTGACAGAACTAGAGCACGATAAAGACGGAGGAGGAGGGAACGGTCCGCACCCCAAGAGGAGTGGGCAAGGAAGCGAAGGACATTGAGTTTACGGAAACATCCTACCTTCAGAAGTCTGATATGGGGCAGCCAAGTGAGCTTGTTGTCGAAAAGAAGACCTAGGAAACGAAACTGTGGAACCACAGGCAATCTTTGTGCAGCGAGATAGAGCTCTGGATCAGGGTGGACCGTAGTACGGCGACAGAAGTGGACCACCCGCGATTTTAAAGGAGAGAATTGAAACCCGTGTGAAAGGGTCCATGCAGAGGCACGCCGTATAGGCACCTGGAGCTGCCGTTCTGCAGATGGCATCGAGGAGGAACTAACCCAAATGCAGAAATCATCCACATACAGGGCAGGGGCAACCAAGGGACCGACAGAGGCCACAAGTCCATCGATAGCAATGAGGAAAAGAAGGACACTCAAGACAGAACCCTGTGGGATGCCCGTCTCCTGGGTCCGTGGAGAACTAAAAGCAGTACCAACTCGAACTCTGAATGACCGATGGATCAGGAACTGGCGGATAAAAATCGGGAGTGGGCCCCGAAGACCCCACTGATGAAGGGTTAGTAAGATGTGATGGCGCCAGGCCGTGTCATAGGCCTTGCGAAGGTCAAAAAACACTGCAACCAAATGGCGGCGCTGGGAAAAAGCCTGCCGAACTGCGGATTCCAAGCGAAGTAAATGATCGATTGGAGATCGTCCCTCTCGAAAGCCACACTGGTAAGGGGACAATAGATCCCGAGATTCGAGGACCCAAGTGAGCCGACGGGCTACCATCCGTTCAAGTAACTTACAACCAACATTGGTCAAACTAATTGGCCGATAGCTGTCAACAGATAGGGGGTTCTGACCAGGCTTAAGGACAGGAACCACAATGCTATCCCTCCACTGAGAAGGGAAGTCACCCTGGAGCCAGGTACGGTTAAACACCCGAAGAAGATGGTGCCGTTGTGGAGCACTGAGATGTTGAAGCAGCTGGTTATGAATGGAATCTGGGCCAGGGGCCGTATCGTGAGAAGAAGATAGAGCAGAAAGAAATTCCCATTCAGTGAAAGGTTCGTTGTAAGATTCTGACTCACAAGTGGTGAAACATAAGGTGACAGCTTCAGCCTGCTGTTTTTGATGAAGGAAAGCAGCTGGATAGGAGGCCGACGCTGATGCCACTGCAAAATGGGTCGCAAGATGTTCTGCGAGAACTAATGGGTCCGTACAAATGCCATCTGGGAGGTGAAGGCCTGGGAGGGTGGACTGCCGATGGCAACCTTGGAGAGAGCGAAGTGTAGCCCATACCCGTGACAGAGGGACAGTGGAACCAAGGGAAGAAACGAATCGTTCCCAACATATCCGCTTGCTCTGTTTGATTAAATAACGGGCTTTAGCGCGAAGGCGCTTAAAGGTAGAAAGGCTGGCTACAGATGGGTGCCTCTTAAAGTGTTGCAAAGCTCGACGGCGATCACGGATGGCAATGGCAATGGCCGTACTCCACCACGGGACTTGCCGACGACGAAATTGTCCAGATGAGCGCGGAACAGCAAGGTTAGCAGCGCGAACAATCGCGTCAGACACGTCACGTAGGACGTCATCAATACAACCCGACAAAGAGGGAGAAAACTCGACCTGTGCAGTATATAGAGGCCAATCGGCGCGGTGGAAAGACCAACGAGGTAACCTCTCCATCGGGGAGCGGGAAGGGAGCGTGATAATCAACGGGAAATGGTCACTATCACAAAGGTCGTCATGTGGCGACCAGTGTAATGAAGGGAGGAGAGAGGGAGAAGCAAGAGAAAGATCAATGGCAGAAAAGGTACCATGACCAGCACTGAAATGAGTAGGGGAGCCATCATTAAGAAGGCACAGGTCGTGGTCTGCAAAAATTGGTCTATAAGAAGACCTCGTCTAGATGGAAAGGCACTGCCCCACAAAGGATGATGAGCATTAAAATCCCCAAGGAGGAGGAAGGGAGGAGGAAGTTGCTGAAGAAGGGTGGTTAAGGCAGCAGGTGTAAGAGTCCTGTCAGGAGGGAGATAAAGATTGCATACTGTGACTGCAGAGTCTAAGTGGACCCTAACAGCAACCGCTTCCAATGTAGTTTGGAGAGGAATCCACGTGCTAGCAATGTCTGTACGGACCAACGTACAAACGCCACCAGAAGCCCGCAAGGGTCCGACCCGATTTCGACAGAAAACACGGAACCCACGGAGGGTCGGTGAGTGAGCATCAGTAAAATGAGATTCCTGGAGAACCACACAAGCTGCTGAGTAGGACGAAAGAAGGGATTTCAATTCCGGAAGGTGACGATAGTATCCATTACAATTCCATTGGAGAACCACAGAACGATGGTTTAAATGAGGGCTGAACACGCTAAATCCAGTCTTACCGCCGGGTCCCCACCCGTCACCGACAAGGAGGGGGCGACATCCATAAACGACAGGTCAGAATCCGGTTGTGAAGTCGGGGAAGGGACCTCCGGTGACACCAGAGGCTCTTTGTCCCGGGACTTATGTTTCTTCTTCTTTTCAGGCTGAGATCGAGGAGGGCTGTGTGGCATAATGGAGCCAGCTGCAGCAAGATCAGGAACAGAAAGAGACCGGGCGACCTGGGGGCCGATAGACCGCGGCTCTCGCGGTCGCCGCGCTGCAGCAGACCTTTGACCTGGAAGGTGCCGGGAAGGGGCATCCCGGGAGACGCGCCCTTGACCGGCAGACGCCGAAGGAGTGGGACATTTCTCCGGCTGGGGAGGGGGAGCAGCGCCCAGAGGAGAAGGTGTGGGAGCCGCAGGGGAGGGGGGAAGGAGAGGGGTCCGGGATGGGGGTAAGGAAGGGGGAGGAAGGGATGAAGATGTAACCAAGGCGTAACTAGATGTCATGGACACAGGGTGCAATCGTGCATATTTCTTACGGGCCTCTGTGTAGCTTAAACGATCAAGGGACTTATACTCCTGTATCTTTTTTTCTTTCTTATAGACTGGGCAATCTGCTGAACGTGGAGAATGACTACCATGACAATTTACACATACAGGAGGGGGAACACAGGGACTCCCCTCATGGAGTGGACGTCCACAGTCACCACAGAGAGGGTCCTGGGAACAGCGAGAAGACATGTGGCCAAAACGCAAGCACTTAAAACACCTCATAGGAGGAGGGATGTACGGCTTCACATCACAGCGATAGACCATAATCTTAACTTTCTCAGGAAGGGTATCCCCTTCAAAGGCCAGGATAAAGGCACCAGTATCAATACGATTATCTTTAGGACCCTTCTGAACACGCCGAACAAAGTGAACACCCCGCCGTCCGAGATTGTCCCGAAGTTCCTCATCAGTTTGAAGGATGAGGTCTCTGTGAAAAATCACACCTTGTACCATATTTAGAGACTGGTGAGGGGTAATGGACACGGGTATTGTTGCCAAGATGGGTACTGGCACGAAGGGCCGCAGATTGGGCAGCCGAAGCAGTTTTTATTAGCAACGAACCCGACCGCATCTTGCTCAGGGAGTCCACTTCGCCAAACTTGTCTTCAATGTGTTCCACAAAGAATAAAGGTTTGACACTGGTGAAAGTGTCTCCATCAGTCCTGGTGCAAACTAGATAACGGGGGAAAGGTTTTGCCCCTAGACGACGGGCCTGACCCTCCTCCCAGGGGGTAGCCACGGAAGGGAAGGCCGAAGGGGCAAGAGAAGCAGCACTTGAGGAATCAGTACCACGCAGAGAGACGGCCGCAGAAGAGCGGCCAGAGTTTTGGACCCGTATGCGTTTCATCTGCATAGCGTCCGCCCTGATACCACCCACTCCGATCAGGGGCTCTCCTCACGGGCGCCACCCAGCCACAGCAAGGGCCGTCTGGCACGGCGGCCATTGCCGGGAGTTCCGATGCTCCAGGATGACGAGCAACCACTCCAAGGCATGCATGAGGAGGTCACAGCTCAGGTATCAGAAGTGTGATCCCTGTGTGTTCAGGGGGCTCAACCAAAAGGGTACATAGCGACCCCACCACACGGGCTGGCTACCGTGCTGGCTATGCACCCTAGCATCAGACAACGACGTAAAAGAAAAGGTGGAATGTACTAAGAGGGCACACGTCGGAGACACTAGGTAAGGTGCTCTTCCCCAAATGGCTCACACTACGGAAGAGAAATTTTGGAATGGAGGTCAAACCCCAGAGGGGACCAAGGAATGCCAAAAGGAGGAGATGATTACGCAACAAAGCCGGAGTGTAAAACCAACAGAACCAGGAGGATAGCGGGGGCCAACATAAGTAAGGACACCAATAGAGGGAGAGGAGAGGGCGAGGGGAAAGTGGTATGGAGGGGAAAGGAGGGGAAGGGAAAGGAAATGCAGCCCGGGAGAGAAAGAAGGCTGCAATGGCTCGGGGCCCCGTGCTCGCCACGCACGTATCCACAAAAGAGTTGTGGACCCCCTGGGGGGAATCTGAGGTGGGGGTTCGATCCTTATATGCCTCACATATTTGACTGAAACTTGCACTCCAAGCAGATCACCTCACTCACAGCCAACAAACTATTCTGTAACAAGGTTTGATTGAATAAATGGCCTCTAACAAGGAAATCATGCCATTTCCGGACATATAATGGTTCAGATGGCTCTGACGCACTATGGGACTTAACATCTATGGTCATCAGTCCCCTAGAACTTAGAACTACTTAAACCTAACTAACCTAAGGACAGCACACAACACCCAGGACATATAATCTTTCGATCTTTATGTTCCGCATCCTCTCATCGATCAGTCCCTAGAGTTTGTACACGGTGGAAAATATCACCATGTACATCTTTATTCTGCTAACTGACTGAAGTGAGGGATCCGAGGGCCAAATATATATCCTTAGACAGTATCGATGAAAGAGGTTAAAACAACAGAACAGCTAAAGAAAACGCTATGGGTTCCACGCTTCCTACGTATTCTTCGCATGGGGAAGATGGAAATTCTATATTTCTATAAGAGCAGAAAATATAAATTGCAGCGCAAGCTATGTTTCAATTTGAATAATTTTGGAAATAATGCCTTGGTTCTCGTGAATAATAGAGAAATTTGAGAAAGGGAAATACGTCATGGAAAACAAATCCAGTCTTCGATTTCTATAATAACATCCAGTCACTGATTAGCCAGACTAAAGATTGAGTCTCAAGGTAGACTATGAGACCAAAAGTCTTGCAATAGCCACTCCCATATCTTTCAAAACCGCGGAGCTCGAAACGTATTTATAGACATTTTCTTCTAAGCACAACTTTCAGGTGAATTTATGTTATGGGCTACCAACACTTATACAATTGAAATGGCACAATTCCAGAGAATATATAAAGTGATGAGTGAAAATTTGTACCAAGACCAGGAATCGAACCTGTGTCTCCTGCTTACTGCCGGTCGGTGTGGCCGAGCGGTTCTAGGCGCTTCAGTCCGGAACCGCGCTGCTGCTACGGTCGCAGGTTCGAATCCTGCCTCGGGCATGGACGTGTGTGATGTCCGTAGGTTTAAGTAGTTCTAAGTCTAGGAGACTGATGACCTCAGATGTTAAGTCACATAGTGCTTAGAGCCATCTCCTGCTTACTAGGCGAGTGTGCTAGCCCCTAAGCCACCATGGCACAGCAGGTGACAGGGCTGTACGGACTGCGCTGGAACGCTTCGCTCCTCGATCCAAATTCTCACTACATTCCCAGTCTATTTTAAATTCTCCCTTAAACACAAACAGTCTATATACATAAAATCATATCTGTATGAGACCAATAAAATCTCTGAAAAGTAGACTGTGGCGGCAGTGCGAATTTGCATCGAGGAGGGAGGAGTTCCAGGGTAATCCGTGCAGTTGTGCGAACCGCTGTGCGAAGGTGGCTTATTGGCTAACGCACCTACCTAGTAAGCAGGAGACACAGGTTTGCATTCCTGGTCTTGGTAATTTTCACTCGCCGCTTCAGTCTATATACATGAAATAACAACAAACATCTTCAGTATTCATTTGCACAAAATGAAGAAAACCGCATCATTTACTGGACTAATAATGTTTTACTTCCAACAGTATTATTGTTTCAATAACCGTTGCAATTTCCTTCATTTGGTTAAAATGGACGTGTGCAGCTGCGGTTGCTCTACGAAGAGAACTTTTTGTATCTTCAGTGTCAGTCATGTTACGGCTTTGCCCGGAAAAACCTATAAAATTCATCCGATTTCCTGCAAGCCACGAAGGCATGGTCCATGATAGATCAGGGGCATTGTTATAACGAAATAGTCAAGTTCCAAACCGTTACCATAGTACGGGCAAAAAATACTATTGTTTAATTTTTTTTCATAAGAGCACGAGGGTATTCTAAAAATAGTCCGAGCCCTCACCACAGAAAAACCCGCTCAGACCTTCATACCACTGCCAATCATCTAACTTCATTGTCCCTAGTGTTGCTGTTGTTACGGTCTTCAGTCTCAAGACTTGATTTGATGCGGTTCTCCACGCTAATCTAGCCTGCAATGGCTTCATTATTTCCGCATTACTTGCAATCTACATCCACCTGAACCTTCTCTCTATACTTACGTATCTTTCTATCTCTATATTGTTTACCTCCACCCCGAAACAAAGTTTCCTTCATTACTAAATTTACAGTTCTTCGGTGCCTTAGCATGGATCCCCTTCTCTTTATCAAAATCGGCTATAAATTTTTCTCCCCGGTTTGATTCACTACATCGACTACCATTCAGCGTTCTTCTGTAACTCCAAATTTCAAAAACCTTTTTTGTTTTCTTGTATGAACTGTTTATTGTACACATCCCAGCTAAATATCTGCGGGCCAAATTTCCTAACACTTAAATTTATATTCGAAGTTAACGTATTTTGCTTCCCAAATACTAATAATCGTCTACCTTTAGTGTCTCCTGTCCTAATCTTATTCCCTCAGCATCGCTTGATTTGATTCGACTACATTTCACATCCCTTGTTTTACTTTATCCAATGTTCACCTTACCATCTCTTTTTCAAGACCTGTCCTTTCCACACATTTTCCAAGGCACCCGAGCAACCGCTACGGTCGCAGGTTCGAATCCTGCCTCGGGCATGGATGTGTGTGATGTCCTTAGGTTAGTTAGGTTTAATTAGTTCTAAGTTCTAGGCGACTGATGACCTCAGAAGTTAAGTCGCATAGTGCTCAGAGCCATTTTTTTTTTTGTTTCAACAAGTAATGAAACACATTGTTTTCTCGGCCAATTTCGATTTAGCTTCGTAAAGTTTCGATACGTGGCGGCGCTATAGATAGCTTCTAAAATGGCGTCTGTAAATTAGGTGCTTCCCTACCAGAGAGTTGTCATTGAATTTCTTTTGGCGGATAACCAGAGCAACACACACATTCTTATGGGATTGTAGAATCTCTGCACAGACGTAACAAAGGATAGGGGGGGGGGGGCAGTGAATCTTTGGCCGAGGCGTCTGACATCATTACAATGTAGGAACGTGCGGACACTGTCATTTGAGGCTATCGGTGGATCACAGACGAACACCTCGCTGTATAACTAGACATCTCTATTGGTAGTGCTGACACATGTCCACCAGTTGTGGTACTCAAAGGTGTGCGCCAGCTGGGTTCCCCGGCGCCTAACAGAAGACCATAAAGAGCAACGGAAGACCATCTTTGCGGAAGCGCTTGCTCGTTACGAGGCTGATCGTGACAGTTTTTTGTCGAACATTGTTCCAGGCGATGAAATAGGGATTCATCACTTCGAACCGGAAAGCAGTAAAGTGTTGTGTACCACCCTCAGGAAATATAAGAAACGACTTCAGCGTTTTCGTTGCCACAAAAATGCAAACGAACTTCTCTATGACAAAGCAAGGCCACCCACAACCCGAGAGCATCTCATAAAACTTGACTGGATTGTTATCCTTCGTCCACTCTACAGCCCACATCTCGCACCTTTCGAATTCCATCTGTTTGGCCCAATGAAGGACTCACTCCGCGGGAAGCAGTACATGGTGTGGGAAGGTTATTGATGCAGCAAGACGTTGGCTCCAACTTCGACCAGTAGAATGGAAAGGGGTGGTACTATGCAGGCGTGAAGGCTCTCCGAGTAAAGTGGCGTAACGTCGTAGCATTAAACGGAGATTATGCTGAAAAAGACGGTTTTGTAGTCAAGAGTGAGGAAGAACATGGTATATTGGAATCCTGAATAAAACCAACCTGCTTTCAGAAAAGAAATATATTCCATTCCTTATTGAGCGCCCCTCGTGCAACGTAATTGACTACTCACGAAGCATTTTTTTTTTTTTTTTTTTTTTTTTGCCTATTCTCCTGACCTTTAATTCCTTTTCCAAATTACTTCTCACTTTCCTTTACTGCTCGTGTCCAACTATTACAGTCACAACCTACGTTCTGTACAAGTTGTAGAAAACGTGCCCGTACTTTATCCCGGATACCTTTCGAATTTCAAAGAATGTATCCCACTGAACACTGTCTAAATGTTTTTCGAAATTTTCAAAGTCTATAAACTTAATAAGGATCATAAACTGACAAGCAGCCTAAAGAATCGGTAGAAGAAAAGGCTTGTAAGCTACCATATTCGGTCCTTATAGCAATATTTAGAAATATGTACTGCGTTCCGATATTGTGAAACACTTCGAAGATAAATATGTATTGAAACATAACCAACAAGGATTTAGAAAGTATCGTTCTTAGGGCAACCCAACTAGCCCTTTGTACACACGAAGTAATGAGTGCTGTCGAAATGGGATCTCAAGTTGATTCGACATTCCTAGATTTCCATAAGGCTTCCGACACCGACCCTCACAAGCAGCTTCTAATCAGATTGCGTGTCTAGCGAATATCGTCTCAGCTGTGCGGCTGGGTTCGTGATTTCCTGTCTGAAAGGTCACATTAATAAAAATTGACGGGAATCCATCTAGTGAATTGATATCTGGGATTCTCCAAGGAAGTGTTATTAGACGCTCTGTTGTTCTTAAACGGATTAGGAGTCAGCTGAGTTGCCCTCTTATGTTGTTTGCAGATGATGGGCTCGTTGACCGCCCATTAGTGTCATCATGTTCAAAACGAATTACAAAATGATTTGGACATAATATCTGTGTGATGCGAAAAGTGGCAATGACCCTGAACAATAAAAACTGTGAGGTCCTCCATATGAGCACTAAGAAAATTATGTGACAAATCGTACTTTACGGCTGTCCATTACGCTAAATACCTTGTGATTATAATCACGAATAACTTAACTGGGACCCTCAAATAGAAAATGTTGATAGGAAGGAGAACCAAAGATGCGTTTTGTTGCTCGAACTCTTACAAGATGTAACAAATCTATTAAAGAGACAGCATACATTACTATTGTCCGTCTTCTTCTTGAGTATTGCTCACTGTACGTGATGTTTGCCAGATAAGATTGACAAAGGATATCGAAAAAGTTCTCAGAGGGGTTGCTTGTAATAGGAAAGAGAGCCTCATGGGTATTGTATGAGATGTGGGGTGACAATAATTAAAGTAAAGGCGTTTTTCCTTATGGCGAGATCTGCTCAGGAATGTAGAATCACCAACTTCCTCTTTCGAATGCTAATATATCTTGTTGACTGTCACTTCTGTTGGTAGAAATGACCATAGATATAAAATAAGAGGATTCATAGCTCGTGCGAGTAGATTTAGGTTTCATTTTTCCCACATGCTAGCCGAGAGCGGAACGGTAGCGAAGAAATTTGAAAGTGACTCTATGAATTCTCTGCCAAACACTTACATGTGAAATGCAGTGTAATCATGTACATGTAAATGTAGGTAATGGATCTGCCTAGCGTCTTCTTTCCCTGCAACAAGTAATATCTGACTATATCGGTTTTAAATCATCGTGGACGCTGCTTCGGATACTATATGGATATGACTCCTTTGACTGATAGGCAATCGTATAATCGAATAATATTCGACCTTTCTGCCAGTTTCTGCGCAGTACTTAACGTTTGTTTATTTATGTTAAGCGCCAGCTATCATGTACCCGCATCAGGCATTGGAACCATCTGGTGTGGCGACTTTCCCATTCATGCCGGCATCATCTGCATATGAAGCTGTGCACCAGAACGTTTACATATATCGTGACGAGTAGTGGTCCTGTGATACTCGTTGGATGTACCCCCAAACTTACGTTCACGTCTGACGATTTCACTTCGTTTAGATCGATGTGCTGGGATCTACATCTAAACACACATACACACACGCACACACACACACACACACACACACACACACACACACACACACACACACATATACAAATACGCGCGCACACACACACACACACACACACACACATATACAAATACGCGCGCGCGCACAAACCACAAGCCACCATACAGTTCGTAGCAGAGTATCTCGCATCACTGCTAGACATTACCTTTGCTGTTCCACTTGCGAAGGCGGCAGCGGTGGCCAAACGGTTCTAGGCGCTTCAATCCGGAACCACGCGGCTGCTGCGGTCGCAGGTTCGAATCTTGCCTCGGGCATGGATGTGTGTGATGTCCTTAGGTTAGTTAGGTTTAAGTAGTTCTGTCTAGGGTATTGATGACCTCAGATGTTAAGTCCCCTAGTGCTTAGAGCCATTTGAAGCCATTTGCGAATGGAGCGAGGGGAACACTCTATATGCTTGTGTACGAGCCCCGACTTCTCTTGTCTTCGCGGCCCTTATGCGAAACGTGCGTTGGTGGCAGAATCGTTCTGCAGTCAGTCGCAAATGCCAGTTCTGTAAACTTAATAGTGTTTCGCGAAAGAATGACGTCTTTCCTCCCTTCCATTTGATTTCACGGAGCATTTCCACAATACTCGCATGTTGATCGAACCTACCGGCAACAAAAACCTAGCAGCACGCCTCTGAACTGCTTCGATACGTTTCTTCGATGCCTTCCTTCAAGCCGACCTGGTGGGGATCTCAAACATTCGAGCCGTATATAAGACTGATTTGCACAAGTTTTATGTTCACAGTCTCGTTTATTCTATCAATAAGTCGATGTTCACCATTCCCCTTTCCTACTACCGACCTTACGTTTTCGTTCCATTTTATATCGCTTTGCGACGTTACACGTAGAACGAAATTGTCTCAGGCATGTCACCGTCATATTCTAATCGAACATCACAGGATTGTTTTCCCCCTCATCTGCAGTGACTTACATTTTACTAGAATTAGAGGAAGCTGCCATTCATCTTACCAAATGCAAGTTCTGTCCAAGTCATCCTGTATCCTACTACAGTCAATCAACGAAGACGCTGTCCCGGACACTACATAGTCATCGGCAAATACTTGTAAACAGTTGTTCGCGCTCTCCGCCAGATTGTTTACGTATGTAGAGAACAAGAGCAGTCCTGTCACATTACCCTGGGGAAATCCTGGTGATACGTTTGTCTCTTAACACACACCGACCAAGATAACGTACTGTATTCTATTACCCAAAAAGTCTCCAAGCCACTCACAGATTTGGAAACCTGTTCCTTCGTCACCAGTCTGCGATGACACTGCGGCAGACGCATTTCGGAAACCAAGGAATCTGATGGGACTCACGGAATGCAATTACAAACGTAGTCCTTTATTCTGTAAGGTCGTATTTTGTTCGATGGTCGGCATTATGCGCAAATATTTCGAATGGTTTCTGGAAGTCAAGGAACACAGTACCACCTTAGGCGCCGTCGTCTGCTTGCCTCCTACATCTCAAGCATAGAGTTGCCTTGTGCTCATGCCTTACGAACAGATGATGTAAATATTGTGTGTAATCTTCTGGCTCGGATAACGATTTCAAGCGTATATTAAGAAAATTATAAAACAGACTGCCTAACTACGTGCAGCTTGCTTTATTTTTACAGCTGCGGCGACTGAGTGGGATTACGTTACGTGCAATCTCGCCAGAAATGTTAATGTAAGAGCTGTGTCTCAAGAAGAAAGCTAACAAAACACAAGTGTGCCCTTGTCAATCTGCAGTGAATAAAGTGAAAGTCTTGTTTGTTAGTTAAGTGTACGCCTTATAAAAAGTTGCACTGGGTCAGGCAGACAAGTTTTTAAGAACCGACAGACTTTCTTTTAGACCAAAGATAATGAGACCATTTACTCGCCTCTGATCTCCACTATACGAAGAACTACTTCGAAAAGTATTACCTATCAAGTCGCCAAGGTGTTCACAACGGTATCTGAGTAGGGACCGTGCTCATTAATTTTCACACTGGCCGCTTAGTTTGCGTCAGCGCCATCCCGCAAGAGGCCTGCACAGAAACGAGCGTATAATAACCGTTGCACAACGCAATGAAAACAACACGGCCCACGGACGAGCAGCTGTGGGGCGGATGATATTCCTGGAAATGTTAACTAAGCGTACTGTCGTTTGGAAACTCCTGAACCGGTGCGTCGCGCTTCTTTGGATTAAAGAAGGGCAGGAGGGGGAAATCCCTTAAGGCATTAGTGTGCAGAATTATCATTTAATTTAGGGGCGACTAGACACTACAACAATAACAACAAACAACAAGATTAGCGTTGCCACAACTTAGCAAGTAGTCTCTAGTTCCCTAATGTTGCATCAATGCCCGTTCCCAACTGGCCATGGTTGATTGGCTAATGGAGATAGGTGCCTTCAATAACTGCTTACACAACATTACTAATTTACGTAATTTATTAGTAATAGTTCAACAACAACAACAAGTGTTAAAACACTTCGTAAATGACGGATGAAACAACTGTTCCTTTGAGTAATAAATTCTCAACCAATAACAGTAGCAAACAACATCACTTCCAAATAAAAACTTACATAATCGTAATGGTAGAAAGGTACCTTTCAAACTTCAAAATTAACTTTCATTTAACACGCAGATATAAAAACAGATACAAAAAAATGTTCAAATGTCTGTGAAATCTTATGCTAAGGTCATCAGTCCCTAAACTTATACACTACGTAACCTAAATTATCCTAAGGACAACACACACACACACACACGCCCGAGGGAGGACTCGAACCTCCGCCGGGGCCAGCCGCACAGTCCACGACTGCAGCGCCTCAGACCGCTCGGCTAATCTCGCGCGGCTATATACAAAACTCAGTTAGTAGATATAGTAAATTCCAGTATTAGTAACCCGCTGAACTACAGCGCAGAACTGAATTTCAGATCTATCCAATGAGTAATCCTGATAAAATTATATTCACAAATAAGAAACATAATAACTTTATGACAACGCCCATCCAACATTGGCCACACTTTTACACACTCGTCAGTTCCTTTGAAAAGTGACAGTTACTGCTCAATCCCCACACAGTCAAGCAAACTCACACCGCAGAAGTCACTGAAGGTTAATACACGTACCGTATTCCACTACTTTCTTCTCAAATATCCTTGTTGTGGGCGAACATGCTGCAGCACAGCGTGTTCAGGTTGGACCCACGCTGACTTGTTTATCTGCCGTGGCAAAACACCCAGAAACGACATCGGCCACAGCTCGCCGTAATTGCGTCCATACAATTGCAGAGCCCACGGCTTATCGTTCCACAGAAGCGTTGAATTCCCAAGCGTCTCGGTTTCACCATCAGTCCACAACCAAAGAGTGCTAAAATTATTCAATGCACAATTCGGACCATGCGGACACACCTCGCCGTTCTGTCCATCTTGCTCGGTACTGTCTAATCCTCCCCACGACTCGTCGCCAGAGGGTCACTCCCCGCCAACTCGGCGCCCCCAGTATCTCTGGCGAGGCCAATATCGACCATAACACTAGCGGCCGGAACACACTCGTGCCGAAAATCGGCACATTAGTTTGGTCACCCCTTGATAATGCATCTGCAAAAATGGGAGGCATCCCACTCGGACGCTCTCTGACCTTTTTTCTTCCGGTGTAAGATTAAAGATGTCTTTAAAGATCAACACTGAAAAACTTAAACGAGGACCTGCAGCATGCATTTAGGTTTTCCAGCAAACATCAAAATGAACTGCTTGCAGCACGAAAAAAATGAGTTATGATGATGGAACGGAACAGCCACACGAATTATCATGGGGTGAAAGTCCTCACCCCCTCCACCCTCCCTCTCACACACCTTCACTCTCAACCACTAAGTTACAAGAGACGCACATTACACTATTAAGTTCTTCAAAGTCAATAGATCAATCCAGTTTACTACTGGCGACAATTACAGCTGTACATAATTATGTACATACACATACATGTACTTCTAAAATACACATGCTGTGTCTCTTTGACTGTAATGTAGAGACATCCGATATTACAAGAAAAACATTGTAAACAATAGTGACTATTTTGGTTTGATGATCCTGGTAAATTTTCATGAAAGAATGGTGCATTTTTGTTGCGCCTTCATGGTTGGTAAGCTTGATTATTCCAAGGATCGTATAAAGAATTTCAACAATGTTCAGCGTGCAGTTATTTGTTGACAGCAGTCTGAATTGGCCAGTGTGTCGGCTGCGATTGAAAATTGGAGAAAGCTGAGTTCTGTGCTGTTATGAAACATTTGCATTTGAAAGGCTGGACTGCCGCGCAAATCAAAACAGAACTGCATGAAGTTGACGAGGCCTCTGCACCATTACTGAAGATCATTTATTTTTGGATTAATCAATTCAAGCGCGGTCGAACAAGTACCGAAGACGAAGCACACTCAAAACGTCGAATTTAAGTCGCCACAAAGGAAACCATTGACAGAAGGTTGGCATGCAAAAAAGTGCTCTTTCGCCAGGACAATGCACCATCACACACGTTGAGAACATGTGGATCATTATGGGCAGGGCCCTCCAACCATCTCGGGATGATGACGATCTAACGTGCCAATTTGACAGAATTTGGCTCGATATCCGTCAGGAAGCCATCCAACAACTCTATCAACGAATGCCAAGTCTAATAACTGCTCCCATACCGCGTTATTGACTTGCTCCATTTGTGAAACTCTTTTCTCTTGAGCGCTCAATTTGTGAAACTCTTTCTCTTGAGCGAATCATCCAATTTTTGAAGAATTGTAATCATTTGTTGGTCTGTACGTGTACAGTACAGTTACCGATTTCCATGCCCTTGAGATAATTCCTTTGTGGTGCACCTTTTTTTATCTTAGAGTATACATGTACGATTAATGAGTAGTCCGTATAGTATTGTATGTTAACCGGGGGCCTAGAAACGACGGAAAGGCTCCGTCCCCGCCGCAGCCGCAGTGGTCCACAATCCCACGACGACTACCGCAGTCCACTTCAACCCTCCACCGCCCCACACCAACCCGGGGTTATTGTGCCGTTCGGTCCCCCGTGGACACCCCCCCCCCCCCCGCCCCCAGGGTACGTCTCACGCCAGACGAGTGTACCCCCTATGTTTGGGTGGTAGAGTAATGGTGCTGTACGCGTACGTGGTGAACTTATTTGCGCAGCAAACGCCGACATAGTGTAGCTGAGGCGGAATAAGGGAAACCGGCCCGCATTCGCCGAGGCAGATGGAAAACCGCCTAAAAACCATCCACAGACTGGCCGGCTCACCGGACCTCGACACAAGCCCGCCGGCGGATTCGTGCCGGGGACCAGGCGCTCCTTCCGCCCGGAAAGCCGTACGTTAGACCGCACGGCCAACCGGGCGGACTTAGTCCGTATAGTAATGAGAATGAGATCCCAGTGCCATAATTCGGCATGGATAGTAACAGTACGTTTACGTACCTAAATAAATATTGCTTTCACTTTTTTTTAAAATTACAAGGAAAAATACCTTAACCGAAACACCCTGCACAGATAAGGTGCCTACTCTTTATATCTGTAACAAATACTGAACAGAATCATGGATGAAACACCAGTGCGTTTTGGCAATGTGACGAATCATCGTGATTGAGAAATCAGCTTTGTTTCTTTAAGTGGAACAGTAGTATTTTTCGCGTCGTAATAGTAGATCTCCATGACAAAAATTCAGTGATATGCCTTTTTATAGATTTGACAGAAAATTAAGGAGTGAAGATATAGCCTTAATATGAGGATATTTGCGTTGTTGTTGCGGCCGTCTGATTGGTGTGCAACCAGGAAGTTTACTGCACTATTCCCCAAAGCTGACGCCACTAAGGCAAGCGATTAGTGATGTTTATCCCATTTGCGATATAAACATCTATTGTCGCAACAAGAGATACTTCATCAGGCTATAAATAAGGCTGAACGGCTTTCAGCGATATATCTTTCTCTTTGATGCAAAAATAGGCTAGACTTCTGTGAAGTGTATCATTCAAGGAAGACCTTGCGTCTCAAGCCGGCGCTGCACCTTCCGCGGAGAGTGGCGCAGTTTTCCTGGTGGCCATTTAAAAAGGCCGCGACGATAGTGCAGAAACCTCCATATTCAGTGTATTTTTTAAGCTGTTTCAATCCGACGTACAAGAGTCTTCTGACTGGTTTGATCCTTCTGTCTTCATTTACAGTTTTTTCTCCATCTAGTACCTCACGTCTTAACAGATGTCCTACCATCCTGTCCCTTCTCCTTGTCAGTGTTTTCCACATATTCCCTTGCTCTCCGATTCTGCGCAGAACCTCCTCATTCCTCATCTTATCAGTCCACCTAATTTTCAACATTCATCCGTAGCAGCACATCTCAAATGCGTCTATTCTCTTCTGTTCCGATTTTCCCACACTCCGTGTTTCACTACCATACAATGCTGTGCTCAAAATGTACATTCTCAGAAATTTCTTCCTCAAATTAAGGCGTTTGTTTGATACTAGTAGACTTCTCTTGGACAGGAATGCCCTTTTTTCAGTGCTAGTCTGCTTTTGATGTCTTCCTTGCTCGATCCGTCACTGGTTATTTTACTGCCTAGGTGGTACAATTTCTTAACTTCATCTACTTTGTGATGATCAATCCTAATGTTTAGTTACTCGCTGCTCTCATTTCTGGTGCTTCTTATTACTTTCTGGTTTATGCTATGAACGTGTCTTGATTTTTCTTTAGTCTTGCTTCCATTATCAAACGCAACGTCAGAATTGCCTCTCTGGTGCCTTTACCTGTTCTAAAGCTAAACTGATTGTCATCTAACACATCCTCAGTTTCCTTTTCCAATCTGCTGTATATTATTCTTGTCAGCAACTTGTGTGCATGAGCTGTTAAGCTGATTGTGCGATAATTCTTCGACTTGTCAGCTCTTGCAGTCTTCGGAATTGTGTGGATGATATTTTTCCGAAAGTCAGATGATAAATCGCCAGGCTCATACATTCTACACACCAACGTGAATAGTCGTTTTGTTGCCGCTTGCCCCAATGATTTTAGACATTCTGATGGAGTGGTATCTATCGCTTCTGTCTTTTGTTATCAGTGAAATCGCACTTCGTTTTCCACAGAATGTTTACAGACAGACAAACTCAAAGGGGGGTGATAGTCTCTGTTATTGTATGGTGCAGGATTTACCTTTGGTATTGCTAGCCGTTCTTTAGGTAAGGGAGTTCCTGTGCTTCTTTACTGAAAGAATGTCATGTAGGGAACTAGATTTGGTTTGGACTCAGTTGTTCATTTTAGTGTGACGCTTCCGCCTCTGGTAGTGTTACTGCTCGAAGTAGCGATCTGTTTCTTTGTTATGGCGCCCAAGACGTCGTGTCACTGAGTTGTCCGTACTTTTGAATCGTCGACAGAAATTCGTAGCGTGGTACGTGAAGCATTCGGCGACTGTTTTTTCTTCTGCACTCTCGTGAAAGTGGTGTGTCGGGAAGTTCCTTGGGACGTGGAATACTCTTCATACAGTAATATTTTGTTGCTTCTGGAGCTTATCGAAGTAAGTCTTCGCAGTAATGTTCCATACTGGGCGTGCGTAGCCCGTTACTGGTCTTCTGTATATTCTGAGCCCACGTTCACTTATCAGAAGTGGGATTCTCATTGAACAGAGGGTAGAGAGCGTCGAGATTTTACGATATCTTCTTACGTATTTTTTCGACATGCTGCCTCCACGTTAGTTTTTCGTCCAGTTGTACTCCCTGGTGGCGACATGTAGTAATCCACGATATAGATGCACCGAACAATATGATGTTAGCTATGGCTGGCGAGTGCCTACTCGTGATGATCAGTAACACTGAGTCAGTCCGTCACCTCGCTGCCCATTCTTCTAGATCGTGGCATGCGTTCTGCAGTCTTCGTTGCATTGCCCCAGGCCATATGCTCCTCGTGATGAATGCTATGCCGTCTGCATATACGTAATTGATGACTCGTGGCGTCGCCTGAGGTCGACTGTATAGATTTTATAAGTGAACCTGGTGACCCATTCATGTAGAGTTAGAAGATCAAAACTCTGTGTCAGACACTGCCTCATAGAGCATGTTTAAGTATACCCAATACAGGGTGATTCAAAAAGAATACCACAACTTTAGGAATTTAAAACTCTGCAAAGACAAAAGGCAGAGCTAAGCACTACCTGTCGGCGAATTAAGGGAGCTATAAAGTTTCATTTAGTTGTACATTTGTTCGCTTGAGGCGCTGTTGACTAGGCGTCAGCGTCAGTTGATGCTAAGATGGCGACCGCTCAACAGAAAGCTTTTTGTGTTATTTAGTACGGCAGAAGTGAATCGACGACAGTTGTTCAGCGTGCATTTCGAACGAAGTATGGTGTTAAACCTCCGGTTAGGTGGTGTATTAAACGTTGATATAAACAGTTTACAGAGAATGGGTGTTTGTGCAAAGGGAAAAGTTCTGGACGGCCGAGACAGAGCACTTCATCACTGGCCTCCAAGAAGCCCTGATCTTACCCCCTGCGATTTTTTCTTATGGGGGTATGTTAAGGATATGGTGTTTCGGCCACCTCTCCCAGCCACCATTGATGATTTGAAACGAGAAATAACAGCAGCTATCCAGACTGTTACGCCTGATATGCTACAGAGAGTGTGGAACGAGTTGGAGTATCGGGTTGATATTGCTCGTGTGTCTGGAGGGGACCATATTGAACATCTCTGAACTTGTTTTTGAATGAAAAAAAAAAACTTTTTAAATACTCTTTGTAATGATGTATAACAGAAGGTTATATTATGTTTCTTTCATTAAATACACATTTTTAAAGTTGTCGTATTCTTTTTAAATCACCCTGTATAATTATAGAAAGATGTGAGATCAGAATTGCAGACAAGCGACTCAGAACCCAAATGGGATAGGATTTCAAAGATGTTAGCGGTGTTGAGCGGGCGTGTATTGTCATTCAACAATTTTATTGGCATTATGGCTTGACATTTGGTGCGATTTTGCTGGAATCAGATTGTTAGTATGCCACTACCTTCCAGTGCTGAGCACACTCCCCTGGTAACGACAGGCGCTGTCGAATCCCAAAAGAAGGCTGCGCCACCCTTTTCGCTGAGGCTATGCTGGAGAAACGTGTATCCCAATTATCAAAATAATTAAAATCATTATTCAAATGTAGAAATTTATGTCTTCTACGTATGAAATATGAAGCTATTGTTAACAGTTCAGTGAATAGTAAAGTCAGGTTTCATGTATTAATTTACATACAGTTAGGGCATAAAAGCGCTTTATATGTCTTGCAATAATCTCTTACATTTTTTGACATGTAACCGTTAGTCTTGGGACAAACATAATAGCGTGTTGCTACGACAGTAGTCTCGTTTGGGATAGCTTTTAGCTTGACGTTCTTAGCCCAAAATATTACTTATCGACTATTACATCCTCTTCAACATGATCACCACCACTGCACTTTTCTTCGTCACTTCTGTTACCTCCATATCGTCTTCCCCTTCAGCATCACTTTCATGGGAGTATCCTGTGAATCCCCACGTCTGTCATTTATTGTATTATTATGTGGAAGAAATACAGTAGTACGATACTGGTGTACGTGGTGTTCAAACTACGCTGCTAATGGATAAACACAATAACTTTAAAAAAAGTTGGGACCTGCTTCTGGATAGCTGTGTACCTGCCTAAAGATTAGCGGTATCTCAAATAATGAAGTGCTGCTATCTCTCACAAATATTTAAAAGAAAAATGTTTGGGGAATATAGCATCCCACCAAACTATACCAGGGTTACGCCTCAATAATGCTGGATCCACGTTTCGTCTTCTTTTGTTATTTCTATTATTTTTTTAAATGTATTAGCTTTCTGTAAGTGGCCACATAGCCATCTCAACAGTGGGAAGATGATAGGACAGTTTGTTTCGACATTTCAGAATGTAAATTAGGGTGAAGCAGTACCCTGGTACGAAGACACATAGGAGTGGACTCGCCATGTGAGGCGATTTTCGCGTCAGTTAGGACGATACGAAGATAAGGACCACACAACAAACAATCTCCGAGTGGAGAAAATCGCCGACGCGGCCGGGAATCGGCCCGGAACCCTTCGGTTACGTTCTACCGCGCTGACTCGGCAGCTACCGAGACGTACTCTTGTTGTTGTTCTGCTTCCAAGCGCGTCACCTCCATTTTTTGTAACAACTGAGTATGTTTGCTTCATTTGCTGCCTTGGAACACATGTCGCACAAAGGAAATCCAGGCTGCTCGTGGTTGATTTGATTTGAGAAGCAGTTCTGCAAAGAACTCTCCGACTTGTAGACTGTTCCCCTCTGGTTCACAATATCCAACTCTCTTACTTTTGGATCCGTTCATAGACGCATTGTTTACGTATTGCGTCGAAAGCCTTCGATGAATTTTCAGCCCCTTAAACTACGTCCAGTCGGAGAAATCGGATGACTGCTCTTTGTCCCTCCGCCGTGCACACAAGATAGCGGAGCACTCATGTTTACTTTGTCGCAGCAGCAAGCAAGGGTCAATCTGAGATCACTTGACCACAGTACTACCAACCATATGCACGCATGCCTGTGATACAGTATTGCAACCTTACACATATGTTCTAGAGAAAGTCTAGATAATTTTCGTGGAACATTTTGGTTCTTGTGAACTGTAACACACAGAAGTAATTGAACGAGGGGAATGTTAACTATAACTATGTTTGCTTAAATTATCTTTAACACGGAGAGAAAACAAGTATTGGATTAAAAACCTCTCTGCGCATAAACGAATGCTTCGACATTCACTATCAAGAATACGTCATATTATTCTTTTGCGGAAATATAGGTTGTTTGTGTTGATCATAAAAATACCATTATCCATTGCTCTTTGAACTAGAAAGCTCCAGACAAGTTCAGGGACCTAAACGGTTGATGAATCTGGAACCTAAGAAACGTTGGCCGCTATTCGTGGAACATTCGTATTGTGTTGAGCGATGCAACAGTGCGTGACAATTTCGTACTCGTTTGCCCTTACTCGTGGAAGAGGAAATGATGCCGTAGATTGTATCAGTTATTTACTGCTTCCTAGAAAATTTTATGTGCTATGACGAAATGAAATGCATGCCATTGAGGGCATTTTCTATATTTTCTATGCGACTTTGGCCGATTATTATCGAAATTAAACATCCCACTACAGTCGAAGTGTTAACCGAGTATTGTCTTCATTTTAGCTGACTATCTCCATTTTTTTGTATCACTACATAACAACTTAAAAGACATTTAAGAAAACGTAAACTGTACAGATTGCTTTTAAATTTTGCAGTAACCGTTTGGAACACACTAAGAGCGTCACTTTTTCTTGGCGCACTTCATGATGTTTTGAACATTAGCCCAGAGACACAGGAATCCAATCTTCCAGACCTTGTCTGATAATCACGTGCAATCGACAAATCAGTTTGGAGTGGGCTGTGTTAAGTATTTGACTTGCGGCCGTACTGTGTCAGGTGATGTTGTGTTACGAATCGCAGTGGTGCAGCGCCTCTAAATCAAGTGTTGAAGACATTGTCCAGAATGTTTTGAAGAGGAGAAAAATGTGTGCAGAGCTCATGCCGCACACCTTGACTCCCGAACAGAAACGCGCGACTTGTGACGAGTGCGAAAAACTACATGACGGGTTAATGCCTTGACGACACATACGACATTCAAGTCAATGTGACGTGGGCGTTGGACAACATTCCAAAGGACTTCCCTGACATGGCTGAATGAAAATTCTGTGCCTCGTTCTCGAGTGGGGGGGAATCATTGTAGAACACCTGAAGCACTGAAACCACCATTTTAAACTTTGTCTGTTTTTTATGAGTGCAGTTTCCAAACTTTTTGGATAGACATGGTTACTAATACACTTAGTAAGCGGCCAGTACAGTTGGCTATACGAACAGATTTAAATTTTGGCTCAGCGATATCATCAGCGGCCACATACAATTGTGTCTTCACTACTCAAGGTTAAATCTGAGTTTGGCTCAGAAGGGGGTAAATTATGCTGACACAAAAGTCTTTGGTCACTTACCTAATGGCATCAAAAGTCTGACAGATGGCCATATAGCATTTAAAAGGAAATTAAAAGAATTTCTTAATGGCAACTCCTTCTACTCATTAGATGAATTTCCCAACCCCACAAAAAAAAGCTAAAAATATTGAGTGTCATGTAATATTTTGTCTAATGTAATATCTTGTGTAGACACCTTTTATTAACCTGACACGTTCCACATCATTACGAAGTGTCGTATTCATGATCTACGGAACAAGTACTAATCTAATCTAATCTAATCTAGTGCCTCCATACTGTCTCTATACTCCTACATTACTGTTGAATTCAGTGCGATAATAACGACATCTGTCGCGATCAGTCATCTCAACGAAAGTGTCCGGTGTGTCCATATACTTAGCATTAACTCCGCTGCACTTGACGTTTAATGACCAAAACAGATGTGACAATGCAGATATCCCACGTAGCTTTTAGAATGACACAAATATCACCTCCTGTGCCAGACGCGTTTGTGGACCTTACAGTGCTGTCCTTCGCAGAGAAAGGTAGGACATCGTCACGGCTAATACGTTACACTTCCACACAACCTTTTACTATGTGGAACACTTAAATCAATAAAACCACCACCTTAACCTTTCTCTGTTTCTTATTAATCGAGTCACGAAGTATTTTGAACTGACACGGTGCGTGTTACTGGCTCTTTTATCCCTCCGGCGGATGAAGCCTTGTCAGATCGTGTTTGCAAGTGGTACATAGCATACGCACCATCATGTTCTTGGCCGAACACCAGGTTTCGCTGGTGCGAATGTTCCCGTGCGTCGCTGGCACTGCTCCAGCCTGCTTCCTGTCACTTGCGAATATTTATTTGCTGCTAAAAGGCGTAACGATGTTGGCATTAACTGTGGTACGGAAGAAGGAGCTCAACAAATGGCATTTGAGAGGCATATTGCTAATAGAATTGCTTAAACAACGGCGTCAGATAGATTCTGTGTCTCAAAGAAGTTTTATTCACACAACATTTCAACGCAACCTTCATTAGATTAAGGTCATATATGTTACTTTGACAGCTATCCGTAAGTTTTTTTCAGGCAATGTGTTGCAAACGGGTGTTGGAATTCTTTGGTTTTGAAGAAAGTACAAAAGTCGTCTGCTTTGCTTTGCTTATTCATATGTGCGAATTTCAGTTGTTCGCTGCTACCATTCACACATTAATCGAATGTACCTATTTTGTTTTCTGTCATTTCACAGCACGCAGAGGCGATTACGTTGAATATTTGTGCTATATCTCAGACACGAGTGATGGAAAGATTCGGCCATTGTCCTCATGAAAATGGTTCAAATGGCTCTGAGCACTATGGGACTCAACTGCTGAGGTCATTAGTCCCCTAGAACTTAGAACTAGTTAAACCTAACTAACCTAAGGACATCACACACATCCATGCCCGAGGCAGGATTCGAACCTGCGACCGTAGCGGTCTCGCGGTTCCAGACTGCAGCGCCAGAACCGCGCGGCCACTTCGGCCGGCCTGTCCTCATGAAAGACATTTTATCTTTGCTACTTTGAAACACAACTCTTCTAATGATCAAGTGCTCGTAACTTTTAATGTATGCGTTTTAGAGCACATGTTTGCTGGACTTTTTTTCTTATTTTGGTCCATACTACCACTTCCAAAAATATGGAAAGCAAAAACTTGCAGTAGAAGAGATCTGTTTCACAGTATCGAAGATGAAAAATAGCTCGTAGCTCTTAAGGTATGCATTTTCTACCATGTGTTTACTGAGCCCTTTTTGTTTGGTTGGTTTGTGGGGGTTGAAGAGACCAGACTACAAAGGCCATCGGTCCCGAGACTTTTTTTGCTTTTAGTATCATGTATTTTCAACTGTATGAGTTTACGCCATTAATTATTATACACCCTGTATAGAGGTGGCATAGACTATATGATCAAAGTAACCGGATACATGTTAATGGACATTAATACAGGATGAGTCAAGCATTCGCCTTTGTGACAGCTGGGGACACTTTCAGTGACGTGTCTGAATTTGTGTGTCCGTTCTTCGTCAAAGCACAAACCAGAGAAGTGGGCGATGTTGGGCGCTGGGATGTGGAGAGAAGTGGATGTTCTAAGTCATACCAAAGGTGTTCCAGAGGATTCAGGCCAGACCATTTCAGGAATGTCATTGTCCACAAGCCATTGCCTACAGATGCTGCATTATGACAGGGTACACTGTCGTGCTGATACAAACTACCGTCGTCTCCGAACTGTTTCCCTGGTTCATGCAGCAGATTTGTTCATAACCTAAAGCATTTATTGTTTTCTTAAGCGCAGTAAAGGGACCACACCATAACCGTGAAAAACACCGTCGTACCGTAACACAACCTTCTCTGTACTTCACTGTTGACACAAAAATTGATAGCAAGCGACGTTCTCCAGGCATTCGCCAAACTGAAACCATTCCATCGGATTGGCACAGGGTACAGCGCCATTCATCACTCCACGTCACTCGTTTCCAGTCATTAACTGTCCAGTGGCGTCGACCTTTACACCACAGAAATGTGCGGTATTTGAGGAGCTGGTCGATCCTCTTTTAGATCGCTGCGCAAAGTCATTGTGTCACCTCGACTGTTGGTAGCACTTTGAGACTCACGAATGATTCCTTGTGCTGATTTCATGCGCTTTTTACAACCACCCTCCGAAAAGATGGACGGTTCCTCTCCGCTGGCACATGAGTCTTAGTTTAGCTGTCCTTATTCCTCGTTTCCATTTCTCAGTCACGTGACCCACAGTTGACTGCGGCAGCTTTAGAACGGTTGGAACGTCCCTGATGGATTTGTTGCTCGCGTGACGTCCAATGAGTAGTCCATGTTGGATGTCACCGAGATCTCCTAATCGACCCATTCTGCTGTTACTGCTTCTGAGAAGACAATAGTCCCCGTCTCCTATTATGCTGGCAGGTCCATCTCTCGTAATATCTAGTAGTTAGGTCTGCGTTACAAAGGGATGTCCGGGCACTGTTGATCATGTGTATGAAGTTTGCTTTAGTGTACATGCCGTTTTCGGCATTGCTTCCGTACCTTTCGACTGCAATACCTCGTCAAGTTAAAATATTAAGAGCACGTACACAAAGGGAAGCGTCTGTCGTTACGTTAAGATTAACTTCGTAAGAGACGGAAAACACTTCTCCGAACGAAATCGAGATGCCACATTTGGCTCTTACAACAAGGTCGACTCCCTTCTTGTCGTCCCCGTGGGAGGTTGCGTTAAAATTCATACATTGTGCGATAAATGTGAATCACTTTTTATCAGTGGTGATAAATACATTGCAAGTGGGATAAACAGTGACATTTTCCGTAACACGTGATATGAAAGCTGTATTTTTTTTACGTTAGATGAAGCTCCAAAGCAGCACATTTCACAAAGGTTCGAAGTTAAAGCAAGTTTAAGTAAGTAATATTGCTGAAGAGTGTTCAGTAGAAGAGATACACTGAAGTGAAGAAGATCATCGGATACGTCCTAATATCGTGTCGGCCCACCTTTTGTCCTCCAGGCGCAGCGCTGCAACTTGACGTGGCACGGACTCAGCAAAAGCGTTGGAAGACACTTGCAGATATATTGAGCCACGTGGCCTCCGTAGCCGTCCGTAACTGCGAAAGTGTTGCCGGCGCAGGATTTAGTGCACGAACTGACCTCTCGATGTCTTCCTGTAAATGGTCGACGGAAGTCACGTCGGGTGAATTGGGTGCCCAAAATTTGCTCGAACTGTCCATAATCTTCTTCCAACCAATCGCAAACAACTGGACGTGATACATTGTCATCCATAAAAATTCCATCGTTGTTTGGCTGCAAATGGTCTCCTAGTAGCCGAACACAACCATTTTCAGGCAACGTCAGTTCAGTTGGACCAGAGACCCAGCCCATTCCATATGAATACAGCTCACACCATTATGGAGCCACCACTAGCTTGCACAGTGCGTTGCTGACGACTTGGGTCCATGGCTACGTGGGATCTGCAACGCACTCGAGCCCTACAGTCAGTTCTTAGCGAATGAAAAGGGGACTCCTCCGATGACACCACGATATTTCAGTCGTGTAGTAACCAACCGATATTGGTCACGAGCCCAGGAGAGGCGCTGCAGGTGATGATGTGCTATTATCAAAGGTTCACGCGTCGATCGTCTGCTGCCATAGCCTATTAACACCAAATTTTTTCGCACTGTCCTAACGAATTTCGCGCTGTCCTAAGCGATACGTTCGCCCTACATCCTACATTCATTTGTGTGGTTATTTCACGCAGTGTTGCTTGTCTGTAGCACCGACAACTCGACGCAATCGCTGCTGCTCTCGGTCGTTAAGTGAAGGCCATCGGCCACTGCGTTGTCCGTTGTGAGAGGAAATGCCTGAAATTCGTATTCTTAAAATTCAAATGGCCCTAAGCACTATGGGACTAAACATATGAAGTCAACAGTCCCCTAGACTTAGAAGTACTTAAATCTAACTAACCTAAGGACATCACACACGTCCATGCCCGAGGCAGGATTCGAATCTGCGACCGTAACAGTAACGCGGTTCCACTCTGAAGCTCCTAGAACCGCTCGGCCACAGCGGCCGACTTCGTATTCTCGGCACACTCTTGACACTGGATGTCGGAATATTGAATTCCTCAACGATTTCCGAAATGGAATGTCCCATATGTCTAACTCCAAATACCAGTCCATGTTCAAAGTTTGATAAATCCCGTGGTGCGTCCCGCATCACGTCAGAAATCTTTTCACATGAATCAGCTGAATACAAATGACAGCTCTGCCACTGCACTGCCCTTTTGTACCTTGTGTATGCGATACTACAGCCACCATTACGTGAGCATATCGCTGTCCGATGGCTTTTGTCTCCTGAGCGCATGTTTCACATTAGCGCTCGAGCACGTCACACGTGCCCATAGCTCTTAAGGTATGCACTTTAGAGCCGATGATTACTGTACATATTTTCCTTGTTTTGGTCCATACTACCTTTTGTATCCCGCCTGGGAGGCGGCGCGTGGGTAGGAACAGGAAAAGGTACTAATCTCCCGGGTACTGCAAATACAGTTAAAGCACCTTTACTAGTGGATAAACATATGCAAACATATTAGATAACTTGCAAGGTGATGTGAAGTTGAAGCGAAGTGTCCTGGCTGCCTGCACCTGATGAAATGGGGGAATCTGTAGTGATGCTCGTAGAGCTCTCCAGCGCTGGCTAAAGGGCGCTGTCATCGGTGTCGGTGTCGTAGTGCCAACTTAACTGGTACCTAAGCCGTGGCATCGTAGCTATCGATACCACACTACCTACCACCAGTCAGAACAAGGGAAGCAAAGAGCTTGCAGTAGAACAGATTTCTTTGACAGTATCGATGTGTTCATAACTCTCAAGATACGCATCTTAAAGCTTGTGTTCACTGGACTTTTGTTGCTTCAAATTATCGTTGTTGCCATTGCCTGAATATTGACCATTCCTCTTGGAACACAGTGTTTATGGGAGTTTGTACGTTTACACCTAAATTTCGTATGATAATCACATAGGAAACGGCGTCACGCCCGAGCTGTGCGTTAGCACTGGGGCTGTGACTTGGCTGTAGGCAGTCGTGTTTACGTAGCCTCACGCCGACCCTAGGCCCACGAGAAAGACGGTCCGTGGCGCGTGCATCATAGCACGTGGCACCGCAGCTCTTATCAATTGTTTATTTTTCTCAATAACACCTATTTTATTCGCGATCACACATTGTCAGTTTGGCAGGTCCTAGGTGAGTAACCAGTATCTGGCATGTGCCTATGATTCAGCCTGAAGGAACGCTCGTCATTATTTTAATACTGCTCAGATCAAGAGAAGGAGTAAAATCCTTTAGTAAGTTTCCATTCCAGTCGCTCAGTGTTAAAAATACGATGGGTTACGGATATTCCACCAAAATTCCAACAGAATTGCCAATCTGTTTTTGTGTGAGTTGTTAACCTTTTCTCATTCGAAGAAGCATCACCATTTATGAGTAAAGGCCACAGTTCTCTTGGTGACTGGTTTAATTATACTTCCTTTGTCACAATGTAATTTGCCAAACACATCTCACAGCACATAATGAGACAGAATTCCGAAACAGAGGGTCTCATTAAACAAGTAATTGGCAATCAGAGAGCTCAATAGCTTACGAAAAACCTCATAGTAACGGTTTGCCGTTACATAAAAGAAGAAATTTCATGTTTATTTTCATACTAGGAAGCTCTTGTTTCGCTAGCTGTCGATAACTCTTAAAAAATTACAGTCACTGGAGTGAAATAAATAAAAAAAGAAGTATAAGTAGTGATATATCGCCATAGACAAGAAAGTTTCCTGTGTTTAATAATTGGCAAAACACTCTCCTCTTTGTGTGCTATCATTCGCCAAACTTTCGTTTCGATGTTCCTACATCTACATCTACATCTATACTCCGCGAGCCACCTTACGGTGTGTGGCGGAGGGTACTTATTATACCACTATCTGATCCCCCCTTCCCTGTTCCATTCACGAATTGTGCGTGGGAAGAACGACTGCTTGTAAGTCTCCGTATTTGCTCTAATTTCTCGGATCTTTTCGTTGTGATCATTACGCGAGATATATGTGGGCGGTAGTAATATGTTGCCCATCTCTTCCCGGAATGTGCTCTCTCGTAATTTCGATAATAAACCTCTCCGTATTGCGTAACGCCTTTCTTGAAGTGTCCGCCGTCGAGCGGTTTCGGAGATATGAGCGATGTTGCGAGTATCTCATTCTCGCGGGCGTGAGATCAGAAGTGAGTGCGCTACATGGGATCCATTTTCTCGAGGTCGGAGGAAGATAGAGACCTCCTCCCAAGTCTAAACCAAAATTCAGCATGTTAGCCAAATTTCATATCCAGCAACACAAGGTGTAATACGCACCAAACGCAAAATCATACCGGCCCCTAATTTTCGTTGCAAACTTTTTGAGTTTTGCGTAGTGTCTTACTAAAATGTGTACATCACAATAAGAATGGTCATTAGCGAGGTGATGGTAACTTCGCCACGAAGCTGACATACAACGCTACAAGTAAGGCAAAAATCAAATATTTTCAGAGAATAGTTTCTGTAAAATCGTTTTAGAAAGATAACATGTTGTAGGCGTTTCGGTTCTGTCAGCACAGAGCGTCGCTAGTCGACGCGTGCGGAGTATGGTGTACGCGTCGCAATATGCGCTGCACCCGCGCGACCCGTGCGGCACGTGCGTGTCGCGCTGCATTGTCGTGTCACGTCACAAGTGCTATACGCGTCTCAATTTGGGCCTAGCCTGTGGCGCGTCGAAGCGCAGCGCGCGTTTTTGTAACATCGCAGGTTCAAATGGGACCGCGCAAATTGCGACGCGACGCGACTGGGACGCGACACGCGCCTGCGCCAGGTCGCGCGGCGTTGTGGTTGAGGCACAGTTTCTCGCGCCGCGCGTCGCGCGCCGCGCTTGCCTCGCTAGCACCGTGGGAAATTTGAGGCGGGGAACGGAAAAGTAGCCCGGCCATATGCTCACATCGGAACGGCGCATATCAGCAGTGGTAGTATTGCCAATACGATAAATTTTGCCGTACTGTGTACTGAATTTTATTGCCTTTGGGTAGTGTTTCGTTTTTCGCCATTTAAACGCTCCAGCTTTCTTTGTTAGCACGTTATACTTTTCTGTTATTTATATCTGCATAGTTTTGTTTTGTTTTTCTTCTGTCAAGAAAAATGTATACTTCAGTAACAGATGACCCATTGGCCACTGGAATTGCACCATATGCCTCCGCGATGTTTTCAGATCGCAAGAACGGACAGAGGGTAGTGAGTAAGGAAGCAAGGAATATTATAAAATCATGTGATTAAGAATCAAGGCAGGGAAGTAAGGCAAGGTTATATTCTCGCTGCCTAGTAAGCTAACGTATCTGTACGATCAGTTACAAAAACTTAGAAAGGGATCATCTCCACAGGTGTGATCCCTTTGTGCTTGTGGTAAAAACCGTCCAAGATCTGAAGTATAGAAGTTTCACTGTGATTAATCTGATATGGATGTAATAATGTAATACGACACACGGTACTACATGCATGTGAACAACATATTTCCACTGCAAGCTAGAAACAGTCGAAAAGCAGTCACAAATAACGATGTTTTAATTGGTTCGTCTTGATGAGAAAAACCATTTCAATTGTTGCATGGACATTATCAGCATTAATAAACTAATTATACAACAACAGGCTACACAAATGAAGAAAATGGTCGGTATTATTACGAAAATAGGAATATCCTAAAAGAGTTTTATGATTAGATATATTTAATTTGTTGAAATGTGCTGCTGACAAAGGCAGATCTACTTTCATGACAATGTTTTTCGAACTCCATCTCACAAGGCACACATGGCTAGCTTGTGCATTCCTGTCGCGCGCATTATCCTTCGTTGCTGACAATACACTGACCATTGTGTTGTGCGACAGACCAATTGTTTATTTTTCTCAATAACAACTATTTTATTCGCGATCACGCGTCAGTTTGGCAAGCCGTAGGTGAGTAACCAGTATCTGGCATGTGCCTATCATTCAGCCTGAAGGAACGCTCGTCATTATTTTAATATTGCTCAGATCAAGAGAAGGAATAAAATCCTTTGGTAAATTTCCATTCCAGTCGCTCAGTGTTAAAAATACGATGGGTTACTGATATTCTACCAAAATTCCAACAGAATTGCCAATCTGTTTTTGTGTGAGTTGTTAACCTTTTCTCATTCGAAGAAGCATCACCATTTATGAGTAAAGGCCACAGTTCTCTTGGTGACTGGTTTAATTGTACTTCCTTTGTCACAATGTAATTTGCCAAACTCATCTCACAGCAGCTATTGAGACAGAATTCCGAAACGGAGGGCCTAATTAAACAAGCAATTGGCAATCACAGAGTTCAATAGCTTACGAAAAACCTCATAGTATCGGTTTGCAGTAACATAAAAGAAGAAATTTCATGTTTATTTTCATACTAGGAAGCTCTTGTTTCGCTAGCTGTCGATAACTCTTAAAAAATTACAGTCACTGGAGTGAAATAAATAAAAAAAGAAGTATAAGTAGTGATATATCGCCATAGACAAGAAAGTTTCGTGTGTTTAATAATTGGCAAAACACTCTTCTCCTTGTGTGCTATCATTCGCCAAACTTTCGTTTCGATGTCTCGAGCGGTTTCGGAGATACGAGAGATGTTGCGAGTATTTGTTTCTCGCGGGCGTGAGATCGGAAGTGAGTGCGCTACATGGGATCCATTTTCTCGAGGTCGGAGGCAGATAGAGACCTCCTCCCAAGTCTGAACAAAAATTCAGCATGTTAGCTAAATTTCATACGCAGCAACATATGGTGTAATACGTACCAAACGCAAAATCATACCGACCCATAATTTTCGTTGCAAACTTTTTGAGTTCGGCGTAGTGTCTTACTAAAATGTATACATCACAATAAGAATGGTCATTAGCGAGGTGATGGGCACTTCGTCACGAAACTGACAGATAACGCTACAAGTAAGGCAAAAATCATATATTTTCAGAGAATAGTTTCTGTAAAATCGTTTGAGAAAGACAAGAGGTTGCTCGCGCTTCGGTTCAGTCAGCGCAGAGCGTCGCCAGTCGGCGCGTGCGAAGTATGGTGTACGCGTCGCAATATGCGCTGGACCCGCGCGACCGGTACGAGCGCCACAGCCGTCTCCGGCGAAGAGGAGTAAGAATTTCGGACGAGTTTAACAATTCTTGACCGTGTGTTTAAGCACACGCAAGTCGTCGGTACCGCCAGACCTTCAGTGGGTACCTTTTCAATTAAATATTGATTTCCCGTGGGCCCTGCAGGGAGCCGAGCGTTCACGAAGTGTGGCGGACAAGCCGAGTTCGTTAGAGGGCCCGCGCATCTCGCGGGTCCCGGCCGAGCGCGGCTGACAGCGGAGCGGCGGGGCGTCCCCAGGACACGTGGGTCCCGGGGGGGCGTGGCCGGCAGCGGCTGACCATCGATTGCGCGCCGGCCGCCGCCTGGCCCATTTCCTCGCGACCCACATAGCCGACGCCGAGCGCCGGCGCCGCCCCGGCCGGCAGATCAATAGCGCGCCGCCTGCCGGCTGCGTCGCCGTGGCGTCAGGACTCGTGTCCCGGCAACCGGCGCGCCGCTGTCGGACCTCCGCCTCCTTCTGAGCGTCACGAATTTGGACCATCAGTTCCAGCGCGACAGCCCACTTTATAAGGGGCATAGGTGGAAAGAATCGCGGAATAACAGTCCAAGGAGCTACTCCAGGCGGGTGTAAAATGAAAGTGCGCAACGGAAAATAATAAACGCTAAAATGACGATTTCACCCTGTCTTACTACCTCCTCAAGCAGATCTTAGGATCTCTTAATTCTATAAATGACAATCTCAACGTAAATGAATGATGAAGGCAACTAATACTACTAAATGATAAACGTTGGTTCTTATTATACATTTAACATTTATTGTAGATTAAAAAACACCCTTTATTACAAAAGTCTATATTTCCTAAGTAAAATTATTAATTAATTGCCCAACCCCGCCCCCTTTTATGGCCACGCGATCTAACATAAATAACGCGAAATGACTGACATTATCTACGCACCAAACACTAGAAGAAAATACCTTCAAAGATGATCTATGGTGGTGTGGAACCACAGTGGAAAAATGGTTCAAATGGCTCTGAGCACTATGGGACTTAACTGCTGAGGTCATCAGTCCCCTAGAACTTAGAACTACTTAAACCTAACTAACCTAAGGACATCACACACATTCATGCCCGAGGCAGGATTCGAACCTGCGACCGTAGCAGTCACGCGGTTCCAAACTGACGCGCTTAGAACCGCACGGCCACACCGGCCGGCGAACCACAGTGGAAATAACTAACGTGATCACAGGTGTTTAGCTCTATAGCCCTAATAAGCCGAAGCAATTTGCGATATCACTGTATGTAGTGCGTCCGGTGTGTCGAAGTGCTGCTTCTCGTACTCGTCTCTGAAGATGGAAGAACTCCAGCCACAAAATAAACTCTTCCAAACACTAGGACGGCATCTAACTAATATACTCTAATACTGTCTTCTCCTCTCTGTGTTCTACAGACGAGAAACATGAACTCGCAGCCACAAGGACGGAGTTCAGATAACGTCTCAGCGTAAGTATAGGCAAAGGAGGTGCTCTCAATTACTGAACGCTGCGTACTCAACGACGACTTCCAACCCACGGGCGCTCTCAAAGGAAGACCTCGTCTCTCCACCACTGGCATCCCAGCAAGGCTCCGCTCCCCACCGTCGTAATTCCGAAAACGAATCATATTCCCGAAACCACGGAATATTCTTCCTCTCTACAGATTCTTCCGAACGCCAACCAACCATGTTTTAGTCTTTTGTCGTCCAGCGCGGAAAGTTTGCGAGGAAAAACCTATACTCGTACAATGGTATGCTTCTGACTAAAAATCCTTGGAAATAACGCAGCCTGCGTTGTTTCCGAGGTGATGCTTCCTCGTTCCTCTCAGCTGCGTCCAAGATTTTTGTAATTTCCGAAGTGTAATCCTTCCCCTGCGGCTAAAAATCGGCCGGTCGCGACTCTATTGTGCCCCAGCGCTCAGGTGTCCCAACGTCTGTCTTCCTACTTCCCCGAAAGTGGAGATGATGAAGACGATGACTTGGTTCCCCTAACTGTCACACATGCAGGCTACATGAACCACGGAAGTCTCAGAAGTCGTTCACGAATATGGCTGACAGTCGAGCACACTCGCTCGGAAGACCTATACAGAGGAGTTGGGGAGATCTTGGTTACGACGAGCTTCGATTCTTGTCTCCTGTTCATCCTAGAAATCCTCGACAGCAGTGGTTGCAGACAAGGACGAATTAGTCCCTCGAGGGTAAAAAATAAGTTTCTTTTGGTTAAATCTAAAATGGTCCGACTGTGATTTAGCGAACGATTTAACTGTTTCCAGAAATTATCACCACTATTTTTTTTTAGAATAATTCATTGGCTGTGGCACCCAGAAAGTGAGGAAATGAAAAAAAACTTCACAGTGTAGAGGATATGTGAACTCATTGTAATGATTAAATATAGAATCAAGTGTACAGAGGCATTGGCAGTATGAGTCCACTTACCCGTGTGACGTTGAACACCATCCAGCCTGGATGCATGCACTGAATCGCTTGGGAAGTGTTTCATAAAGCCGTTGAATCCTCTTCTGAGGCAAGCCGACCGACATTGTCGTAACTGGTCCTCGATATCCCGGATACCGACACTGGGACGGAATTGACGTCCGAACTGGACCCACACAATTTCTGTCGGGGACAAGTCCTGGGGGTCCTGCTGGCCACGTGAATGTCTCAACGTCATGCGGACAGTTCTTAGAGACAAGTGCAAGGTGTGGGCGAGTGTTGTCCTGATGAGAATGGCATCAAATCGTGTCGCATGAGGTTAAAAAAAAAAAAAAGGTTCAAATGGCTCTGAGCGCTATGGGACTTAACATCTGTGGTCATCAGTCCCCTAGAACTTAGAACTACTTAAACCTAACTAACCTAAGGACATCACACACATCCATGCCCGAGGCAGGATTCAAACCTGCGACCGTAGCGGTCACGCGGTTCCAGACTGAAGCGCCTAGAACCGCATGGCCACACCGGCCGGCGTCGCATGAGGACGCAGGTTGTCCGTGATGTATCGTTTTGTGGTCAGACTTTCCAACAAGACGTGTCCTAAAGATACGTCTTACGCCAGGACTAACACCATTGGAAGAGTGAGACTTCTCCCCAGGTTCCTGTCGTACTCACCAACAGTGGCCACCCAGGACAGTGCAAACTGCGATTCATCACGGAGCAAAATGCGTCACCATTCATCAGCAGTCTGTGATATTTCAGTAACGGCATCGTTCCGAATGCAGCCGTTTAAGTTGGAGAGTTAACTGCAGCCTACGCGTGGGACAGTAATTTGCTAGTCCGGCTGCTACTAATCTCGGCCAATGGTTCGGGATGACTCGTAATGTCGCATGGAATCGATTAATAAATCTCGGGTGGTAACCGCGGATGTAAAGAGGCCCCTTTCAAACTCTGTCACGAGGTGGTAACGCTGTGAGGTATCTCCGTGTCCTTCAGTGGCCGCTGAACATCTTACGCGGTTCATGCTCCTTAAATATTCTACCAGTCTTGGTAACAGCAGTGAACAACACTAGTACAGCCTGGTAGCCGTTCTACCTGTCAGAGAATTACATCTTAACTATTCTAACCAGCCAATGATGTTTACGTGTAAGAATTTACATTGACATCCGACCATGTCTTCCGCGTGCTTTACTTCTGTGTGAGGCAGTGTATTTATTATTTAACTAATAATAATCTAAAATATTCACGAACGCTCATTACCGTGTGACTTAGTGCGGGAGATGCCACAGCGTGTGAAACTATTGTATGCACAACATTGTTCGCTAGCACACGCAACCAGTAACGACCAGAACTAGCCGCAGTGGTCCCGTAGACCTCATTCTGCAGCACTGTGAGTGCACGTCGGATATATAGTGTACATAAGAGTCGAGGGACATGAAAGGGAAGCAGTGGTTGGGAAGGGAGTGAGACAGGGTTCTAGCCTTTCCCCGATATTATTCAATCTTTATATTGAGCGGAGTAGGTATTAAAATCCATGGAGAAGTAATAAAAACTTTGAGGTTTGCCAATGACATTGTAATCCTGTCAGAGACAGCAAAGGACTTGGAAGAGCAGTTGAACGGAATGGATAGTGTCTTGAAAGGAGGATACAAGATGAGCATCAACAAAAGCAAAACGAGGATAATGAAATGCAGTCGAATTAAGTCGGGTGATGCTGAGGGAATTAGATTAAGAAATGAGACACTTAAAGTAGGAAAGGAGTTTTGCTGTTTGGGGAGCAAAATAACTGATGATGTTCGAAGTAGATAGGATATAAAATGGAGACTGGCAATGGCAAGGAAAGCGTTTCTGAAGAAGAGAAATTTGCTAACATCGAATATAGATTTGTCAGGAAGTCATTTCTGAAAGTATTTTTATGGAGTGTAGCCATGTATGGAAATGAAACATGGACGATAACTAGTTTGGACAAGAAGAGAATAGAAGCTTTCGAAATGTGGTGCTACAGAAGAATGCTCAAGATTAGATGGGTAGATCACATAACTAATGAGGAGGTATTGAATAGGACTGGGGAGAAGAGAAGTTTGTGGCACAACTTGACTAGAAGAAGGGATGGGTTGGTAGGACATGTTCTGAGGCATCAAGGGATCACCAATTTAGTATTGGAGGGCAGCATGGAGGGTAAAAATCTTAGAGGGAGACCAAGAGATGAATACATTAAGCAGATTCAGAAGGATGTAGGTTGCAGTAGGTACTGGGAGATGAAGAAGCTTGCACAGGATAGAGTAGCATGAAGAGCTGCATCAAACCAGTCTCAGGACTGAAGACCACAACAACAACAACAACAACCTAAGTGATCAGTATTTCCGCTTTTCCCTCTCATGAACCTGTCTCTTCTATGTCCGTGTTTGAGTTAGTTAATTATAAAATGTTTCATGCATCAGAATTGCGCCCTCTCGCTCTGACATGGAACTAGTTAGTTTTACAGTTGCACTCTACCGACAAAACTACCGTAACAGACTGATCATTGACATTCTGTATTAAGATTTTTTCCATGGAAACGGCGGGTTATATTTAACTATGAACAGAGTGTCTTATTATCTTTGTCGCAAATGCACATAAATTATCTGAGCGAACGTATACAGGCGTCTATTACTAGACATTAATATGGGATGTGACCACCCTTCACCTTTATGACGCCTTGAACTCTGCTGGAGACACTTTCAATGAGGTTTCTGAATGTCTGTGGACGAATGGCAGTCCATTCCTACTCAAAACGCGAAACACTGGTACCTGGAACGAAAGTGTTGTTTAACTAATCCCACATGTGTTCCATTGGGTTCAGGTCGGGACTGTTGGCAGGCCAGTCTGCAAACTATTGCCTCACGCTGCTTTATGACGCGGTTCTTTGTCATGCTGATATAAAAACATCTGCACCGAACTGTTCGTCTACTGTACGAAGTACATAATACTGTAAAATACGTTCATATCATTCAGTGTTCAGCGTTTTCTCAGGCATAATAAGAGAACTACATCCTCACCACGAGAAGCACCACCTTTTGCAACTACCCCATTCTTTGCAACTCCCTGCCTAAAGACATTGTGCTAGCGAGACTGTTGGTCGCCCATTGGACTCCCCCACGATTTCTTTCACGGATTTAATGTGGCTTTTTACAACCACCAGCGGCAGTCTCTGTCAGAGAATGAGATCTGCGGGGCGTCGTTGAGCTAGGGTTGTTCTTTCGCGTTTAGATTTCACAATTAAAAAAAAAAAGGTTCAAATGGCTCTGAGCACTAAGGGACTTAACATCTGAGGTCATCAGTCCCCTAGACTTAGAACTACTTAAACCTAACTATCCTAAGGACAACACACACATCCATTTCCGAGGCAGGATTCGAACCTGCGACCGTAGCGGTCGCGCGGTTCCTAACTGAAGCGCCTAGAACCGCTCGGCCACACCGGCCGGCTCACAATTCCATCACGAACACTCGCGTGATTTTAGAAGGGTTGAAAAGTCTCTGATGGATTTGTTCCGTAGGTGACATCCAGTGCGAAGTCCACGTTGGAATTCACATAGCTCTACTGAGCCATATAATCTGCTATTACTACTTCTCTGCCTATGACACTATACCCCCTACCCTATTTTTTTACTTTGGTGACGTCTAGTGGTCAGTTCCTCATTACGTACGCTTTTGATCAGATAGTGTACACACGCCTAGTCATCCTACTACACATTCAAATATTCTTCTTTGCAGTAAAAAGAGGTGTCTAACATTTGTTATTTCGGTTTGTGTTTCAAGTTAATTTTATTACCCATTAAATTTCTTACTCTCTGGGCAAGTGGTCATAGATTTTTATGACTGAATACTTCGCTCCATAAGGAATTGTATAATGGCGACGTAAACTCTTATGAATTCAACTGCTGAGGTGTACAATTGTGTTTTATGCGTATTGTAACTATCATATCGTGTTCCGTTTAGTTTCCTCCTCCTCCAATCGTACATACTGTCGACATTTGCCGTACATAAGCACTATTCTTGTCATTCTTTATCTGTTAATGATCGTAACTTCGATAAAAGTTGGAGACACTACGTTATCTACAACCGGAATTTGTAAGTTTTATCCCAGGGTTTTTACTCGTTGTTTGCACAAACCACTTTCTTGGGAGTTGTAGCTTCAGATCTTGAAGGGAACTCGCAATTCTTGTAGCGTAACAGATCCTGAAATTAAAACAATACCAGTGATGGTGATTATTTGTTAAGTGTTCAGATAAACATTGCACCAATCTGTCCGAAATCCTCCCCTCCTTCCCCCCCCCCCCCCCCCCCCTCTATTTTTAATACTGGCACGTGACGAGTTAGGTGCTGCTCTCATGCAGTTGGAAATCGCCGTGACTGCTTTCAAGCATTTGGAAGCCTTTTCGAGTTGATGTGTTGGGCGAATGCCGAGACTGATGAACCAAAGGTACCTCAAGCACTATCCCCTGTAGGTTCTGTTTCCTCTACAGGAATTCCCGGATCTGTCACTACTCGTTCATTTGAGCGGCGTGTCAGCGGTCTAGCGGAGGCAGGGAACAAGGAAAGTTCATGGTATGGCGCTGCCATAGATCAAACGGATATCAACTGCGTTTTTTTAAAAATAGGAACCACCATTTTTATTAAATATTCGTATAGTACGTAAAGAAATACAAATGTTTTAGTTGGACCACGCTTTTCGCTTTGTGATAGATGGCGCTGTAATAGTCACAAACGTATAAGTACGTGGTATCACGTAATATTCCGCCAGTGCGGACGTGTTCAGCCACATGTGAAACGTCAGCCACGATCTGCAACAAATGATGATGCCAAAGTAGGTTTTTTAACTGCTGTCGCAGCTAATCCGCACACCAGTAGCAGACAAATTGCGCGAGAATCGGGAATCTCAAAAAAGGCGGTGTTGAGAATGCTACATCAACATCGATTGCACCCGTACCATATTTCTATGCACCAGGAATTGCATGCCGACGACTTTGAACGTCGTGTACAGTTCTGCCACTGGGCACAAGAGAAATTACGGGACGATGACAGATTTTTTGCACGAGTTCTATTATGCGACGAAGCGGTAACTTAAACCGGCATAATATGCATTATTGGACAACAGAAAATCCACGATGGCCGCGACAAGTGGAACATCAGCGACCTTGGCGGGTTTATGTACGGTGCGGCATTATAGCAGGATAATTGGCCCCCATTTTATCAGTGGCAATCTAAATGGTGCAATGTATGCTGATTCCTACGTAATGTTCTACCGATCTTACTATAAGATGTTTCGCTGCATGACAGAATGGCGATGTACTTGCAACATGATGGCTGTGCAGCACATAGCTCGCGTGCGGTTGTAGCGCTATTGAATCGCATATTTCATGACAGGTGGATTGGTCGTCGAAACACCATACCATGGCCCGCACGTTCACCGGATCTGACGTCCCCGGATTTCTTTCCGTGGGGCAAGTTGAAGGATGTTTGCTGTCGTGATCCACCGACAACGCCTGACAAGATGCGTCAGCGCACTGTCAGTGCATGTGCGAACATTACGTAAGGCGAACTACTCGTTGTTGAGAGGAATGTCGTTACACGTATTGCCAAATGCATTGAGGTTGACGGACATCATTTTGAGCATTTATTGCATTAATGTGGTATTTACGGGTAATCACGCTGTAACAGCATGCGTTCTCAGAAATGATAAGTTCACAGAGGTACACGTATCATATTGGAACAACCGAAATAAAATGTTCAAACGTACCTACGTTCTGTATTTTAATTTAAAAAAACCTACCTGTTACCAACTGTTCGTCTAAAATTGTGAGCGATATGTTTGTGACTATTACAGCGCCATCTATCACAAAGCGAAAAAAGTGGTCCAACTAAAACGTTCGTATTTCTTTGCTTACTACAAGAATATGTAATAAAAAATGGGGGTTCCTATTTAGAAAACGCAGCTGATATCCGTTTGACCTATGGCAGCGCCATCTAGCGGGCCAACCATAGCTCCATCTGGTTTTCCCCTTCAAGCTAGACTAGTTTCGTTCTTTGTAGTTTTTTCGTTTGACGCTTATTTCGTGAGATGTTTGGCCCGGTCACGATCAATGGACCACCCTGTATGTGTGTGTGCGCGTGCGTGTGCGTGCACGCGCGCCTGTCTGTTTCAGCTACTGTCGCGAGTACGCGTTCACGTTGCCTGCCCAGAGGGGGCAACCGGCATATGCGGACTGTAGCGGCGCGGTCGTGCTCGCCGAGACAGTCGTGTGCTGGAGGCAGTGGAGACAGTCTCCCCAGTCGAGGTGATGGACGTCGGTTAACTTCACGACTATTGGTAGTGCAGACACACTCGTTTACCACATGGGGTAATCAAAGCTGTGTGCCGGCTGGGTTGCTCGCCGCTTAACAGAAGACCATAAAAAGCAAAGCGGAATTTCTTCCGGCTGTTTGTCCCAATGAAGAATGCAGTCCTTGGGAAGCAGTACGTGGATGATGGCGTGAGGTTATTGATGCAGCAAGACATTGGTCTCGACGTCGACCAGCAGAGAGTGACCGTTCAGGCACACAGACTCTCCCAGTAACGTGGCGTAATGCCGTCGCATTGAACGAGATTACGTTGAAAAGTAGGGTTTTTTAGCCAAGAGAGTCGGGAATAATATGGTCTGTTGGAATCCCGAATAAAATCAACCTGCTATCGGAGTTATTGAAAGCACATTTTAACATCGTGTTGTGTGGGTGTAAATCTTTATTATTATTTAGATATGTTTAGTAATCAGTCTTAACAACTCCAAGCGTGGATACACGAGATGACACAAACAAGATACCAGCGCTCAAATTACCCAAAATGCAAAACTTAATATCCAGTACCACAGAGCTTACTATAAAGTAATCTTCCCCTCTAAATTCCTCCAACTTTACAATTACTGGGAAACGAAGTAATGTTGGAAATATAACAACACAGGAAAATAAGAAAACACAGAGTTGTGAGTCTTAGGCCAGAATACCTATCCTAAAATGTACCAAACCAAAGCCTACACCGTAACTAACACTAAACAGGTGATCAAAAAGAGAGTAACTGATACGTGGCACCGTTGGCGCCAGTCGCTTCTATGTATTCGTTTAAGATCTCCGCGATCGACTCTGTATCGCGAGGCCGCGGTTTTCCTCTTCGGTCGCTTTTCGGCCGTTTAAGCGCAAGATGCTGTGGGGAGAGGGCTGGTTTTGGTCGGTTGGTTGGCGCTCCGGTGTGCAGTCTGGCTGTCGGCGGTCGCTCTTCGCGTATCCTCTGCCTCTTTCTTCACGTGGGCAGTGGGGCTGTGGACGGATACGTGGGTGCGGTCGGGAGTGTGTACAGCGTCTAGTCAGAAGGCTTTCGTCGCGTGTGTGCACCTGGTCGTGGAACTGGGGGATGACGCCTTGGCGGCGGTCAATTTAAATTGTAACCGATAGCGCGTTCGCTGTGTTTATCAGGAGACTCCAGTTCTTCGGCGAATTTGAGTATTTTATTATTTGTTCCTGGTGACGACGAGGCGTCCGTCTTTCCTTCTTCACCGTTCCTTTCAGCTTTCATTCGGGTTCGATCTGAGTTGTAGTTTCCGTGCACCTCTGATGTGCCATTACTTGTCGTTGAAATTTTGTAATACCTGAAAGATGCCTCTCAATGTGCTGTGTTTTTAATATCTTATTCAGAAAGATAAGTTGTGAGATGTTTCTGCTGTTATATCTAAAAGGTGTCGTCATGTTTATTGTTTGTATGGTTCTTAAGATTTATGTAAAGAGGGTTTTAAAATTATTTATCGTTTGGGATGGGCTTTCACGCCCGTAGACATTTTGTCTGTTTAAGTAATGTTTGTAATTCTATTGCAATTGTGTATATAATTCTGGGGTAACAGTAGTTTGCTGTTGTCATGCAGTTGTTAAACAAAATCTGTTGGAAATTACAAGCCAGAGTTTGTGTTTGATTGGTAGTTATTGTCTTGTCTTTATGGAGTTGACGTATCCTTGAGCGTGTGTTCCACGTCGCAGTGACCATCACCGAAAAAGCACACGAACCAAATTTCACTCTGCTGGACAAAGTAATAATAATAATAAAAATAATAGTAAAAAAGGTGACTGCCATCAGCAGCGACAAAAACCAACTCACTGAACACAATGCAATCAATACAGTTTCTGCAACTAAAATACACTAGGCCCTACAGTGGCCTCGCCGTATTTTACAAATGCGATCTCTTAATTTTATCTTGGAACTCTTCCATTTGGTCCGTGTTTGCATAGAAAAACAGTAATATCAGAAATTGAGTCCGCCTTGATGCAAAACACCGTGTTATTCGTTTATTTCTTTTTTCTCCCAAACTAGTTTCGGCGACGAATATCACCGTCATCATTGTTTTTTTTTTAATCTAAAACATGCAGAAAAGAGCATGGTTATACAAACACAGTAGCACCTTATTACATTTTTACTATTCGTTTTTTTGAAACTGTAGTTTTCTATGAATACTTTCATAACTACCTTATTTATTGTATGTCACTGTTTGCGACATATTTTCTGTGAGCCTTTTTTCTGTTGCCGTTTGTTACTCAGGGAACATCATGTCATCTGCAACTGTGTGTTTACTAACAGCCGCTCACACAGTTGCAGATGACATGATGTTCGCTGAGTAACGAACGGCAACAGAAAAAAAGGCTCACAGAAAATATGTCGCAAACAGCGACAGTAAGTCTTAAAACATACTGTAACATACAATAAATAAGGTAGTTATGAAAGTATCCATAGAAAACTACAGCTTCAAAAAAACGAATAGTAAAAATGTAATAAGGTGCTACTGTGTGTAAAACCATGCTATTTTCTGCATGTTTTAGATTAAGAAAAACCCACTGATGACGGTGATATTTGTTGCCGAAACTAGTTTGGGAGAAAAAAGAAATAAACGAAAAACAAGGTGTTTTGCATCAAGGCGGACTCAATTTCTGATATTACTGTATGCGATCTCTTGGTAACATAATACGGACATCCCAGACAAGGTCGTATGCGCTACCAGATTGCACAGACCACATGCGCTACAACCTCTTCTAACCGTCATAGCCGAAAACACACTACAGTTAGCAACATTAGATTCCAAGCCTCGCTGCGTACCCTCGGTCCAAGAAGCCAAGCACCGCCCGCTGCTCCTAACTGGAATGACGCGCCGTGTTGACAGCGAGCCACTGGAGGCCCGACTGCAAGTCCGCCGCGCCGTCGTGCTCCTCTGCTCCGGCTTTCTGCTTCGCACGTCCAGCCGGCTTCTCTCTCTCTCTCTCTCTCTCTCTCTCTCTCTCTCTGTCTCTCTCTCTACAAATTGCTAGTTGTGTTGCTGCTTCTTCGCCGGCAGTAAAGGTATTCTTCCGCTCCGCCGCAGCTGATGACGACAGCGGCCGCCCGTACAGTTCACACGGAGGCGCGCTGTCACAGGCGACACCCTGGCCCAGTCACGTCGATGATAAACTCGGCCTGTGCGATATGCCTGGTCAGCGCCGAAGCTAAGGCTTTTACACTGTCGTCAACGGCTCCCCGGTGGCAGGCTCCAAGTTAATGATGCCGGTTCAGCTACGTACGCCAGACGATTTTTATTTATCTCTTTATTTATCATAGCCCACTTTGTTCATGCAACAAGGGACCTTTATATCGAGTTTTCATGTTTATTTATTTCCCTTTCTCTTTTTTTCTGAACATTACGTTTAGAGTGTCTATAATAGTATCCTTTTCTTATTTTGGTATCTTTCTACTACTATGACTCTAACATTTAGGTGACTAACTCTACGCTATTCTACATGTAGTTCCCTATGGCACCTCGTTAAACCCTCAATCATGCCTTCCTTTGCTGTGACAAAAAAGCCGTGAGTTTTCGTTATCTCATATTATCTACTATACAGCTATCCTATTATCTAATGGTGCTAGTACTGTTACAACAGCATATACTAGTAGTGCAATAGAAACTATGTATCTATTATGGTTATAAAAAGTCCGTATTACTACTACTACTACCATACCATTACCACCACCACCACCACCACTTAAATTTTTTCTCAGCAACTGGTACTGGTACTGCTGCTACTATTACTATTACTACTAAACATAATATTATTAATACGAACACTACAATTATTACTTCTGCTACGATTTCATATGATAACGTGAGGTTCACTGATCCTTGGAATACAGTTAAATGACATACGGTCTTTCTGTGTAGCTTCACTACTCTTCTGTAGAGCAGTCTGAGATGGACACACATACAATTTACTGCTGACGGAATAGACCAGAACGGCTGTCCTGAAAGGTTAAACAATATTTTGCTGCCTCCAGACAGCATGGCAGCGAATCAGAGCTCATCATAATTCACTAATTTTTCCATTCGTCGTAGGTGCGCTGTGGCCCCCTTCCTTCGCTCTTCCGTTACTGGACGAGTCGAACATAGTGCTAACGGGTTTGTTTGGTTCTCTGAGGCCAAATACAGGCTGTATTCATCACATGTATGTGGCGACAGTTACGCCTTTCTTTTTTTGAGGTAGCATCAGCTAAAACAGATTTAAAGGTATGAAAGCCCTCTTTTGCTCTAATTGATCACGAATACTTTTTTTTTGATCTCTTAATGCCTGCCTAACAGTCCGTGTTATATCTTCAACTTAGGATACAGCCAATGTGCGGAAATGTAGAGCACCAGTGTGTTGTCCAAAACCAGGAAGAAATTGAAACGTACTCCTTCCTGTGTCTGAGGCATTCCATTTCTGCTGCCATTCTGAAAATTACGAGTTCTTTATTATCAACGTATTTCCTGCCGGTTCCAGAAAAATTTCGTGAATTTGTTCAGATTGTTTTTTCTTCAGCCGGTAGATGCCAGGCTTTCTCCTTATTTATAATTCCAGTGGACATGTGTCCAATTTAGGACTTCAGGCCATCTATAGATGTTGCGCTACAACATCGTATCAAAATTTCTCGCTGTACTTTTATCATTACAGCTGCGGATCTGACTACTCGTAACGTGCGCACCCAAACCCTGGCGTCATAGTCCGCAATTGCAATTACTCGTAATATAGACTCCTGGTGCAGTCTTATTACGTTAAGGGGCAAATAAAACCTCCTTTGTCCCATATCAATAATTTTATCCAGTATTCCGCTCTCTTTCCTTGCTACAAATTCTGTGTGGGCTGAAATATCCAGGTGCACCAAAATACCTGCTGACGGTATGCACTCGAATTATCTCCCTATTTATCTTAATCTGAGGATCCATAATATATCTTCCTTCAGGCAATATATATCGATTTTTGTGCTTGACTCGCACCTGTGAGTATCAGATTTAAAGGATGTTGCTACAATTATTTTCCAGCGAATCTCGCCAGTTGGAAAGCACTAAAAGAAATAATTCATCTGCAAATGCTTTGACTCCTAACAATTCCTGACTGTTTTGTAATCTGTGCAGAAGTGGTTCTAAGTTAACGTTCCAGAATTCGGGACAGCGAATTGAGCCATGAGGGAATTCTTTCGATTTACGTTTGGTAACTGTTGCTGTAGGACTTAACACCGTCACATATCGGCCTCTGCAGTAATTCAATACTAAAATTGGATTCTTGGGCACCGCGTTTCCCTTAGTCTTTTGAAGAATGGAGGATACCATAAGCTAATCAAACGCCCCAGATATGTTCATAATTATCCCTATTACATATTTTATTTCTGTAGCGTATACTAATTATCTCGCTTCATTAACTTCATCCTCCTGAACCCATCTTGAGCATTATTTAATCCCTTTAGTATCCTGTGGCATTTTAATCTATTGATTATTTTTCGAAAATTTTGCACAGTACGTTTATTGGGCAGATAAGCCGGTATGATTTGGGGAGTACGCAATCTTTATCGTCTTCCTTTTTTATAATGACTGCTTCAAGTGTTTTCCAGTACTTTTTGGAAAAAACACGATTTCATTAAATAATGCGCTCATTTAGGGAACTACAGAGAGTCTCCGTGGTTATACTACCTTTCCTGATATGCCATCGGGACCAGCAACTCCGTTCACTTCCATTTCGCAAAAGGCTCCAGCCACTTCTGTAAACAGTGCACGTGTGCATGGCGGCTGTGTTGTCTTAACGCTCTTAGAGCTGCACTCGAAGTTAGTTGTGGTATTCATTGTCATCCTGTTCCTCATCATCGGGAACAACAAGGAAAACGTCAGCTGACTCCTTCCAGTTTGTTGCCATCTAACTGTTAGTCTGGATTGTGGATAGAACAGTGAGGGTCTTATTTTCTCAGTTGTAAATTTGTAGGGAGCGTCCCAGGAATCACCTGCCAGATTTTCGCGAAAAAACCTGTCCCAGCTAGCTCGTTTGTCAAGCCATAGGCCGTCGGCACACGGTATCAAGATAAATGTAAACTTATTTACTCAGCTACGAAAAGGATGATGGAAAACCGGGATGACTGGAGTCAACTTGCAGTGATTGACCTGCATAATGGACAGAACATACCATCGTCATCACCATGATCGTTTATCATCATCATCATCATCATCAACCATCATCACTTCCTACAGATTCTTTCAACGAATCTGCCTTGACATCCACCCTCCCAACACTTAGATTTATGTGGTCATTTCGGCTTAAATGGCTTCGGACATTTACTCCTACAAAACGAAACACAGTACAATTCTTGGTTGCGCGTACTTTCATCTGAAAGTTGTTGCACTTATTTCGAACTGAAGGAATTTTGCGTGAGTGGAGGACGTTACTATTTCGCGCTGTTCAGTCTTTCAGTGGTTGCTACAATGCAGCGCTAATCATCCCTCATCGTTGTGGAGCTGAGTGGTACTGCTCGGCCTCGGAGGAAAATCATTATTTAGATGGAACTAGGATTGAGTGGCAACCTGACAGCTTTAATGAGGGAACCACCCGAGCATTGGGCTTAATGTGTTAAGCCAGCACGTTGATAAGTTGGCGATGCAGACGGGGAGTTATGAAAGCGGCGTGGCAGGTGAGACTGCGCTGTGGCGCCCATAGCGTTCCTCTTCCTCCCCCCCCTCCCCTCACCCTTTGGCCCTTCCCCTCCCCACTCCTCCGCCACGCAGACACCCCAGCCGGTTAGACCTGCGCCTCGCTCACAATTTGGCGTCAAATTAGCGTAACGATTTCAGCGGCGGATGTCGCGTCTAATTATTTCTGCGCCCGTGGTTACCTTTCGTGCCGCGCTGCCGACTTAATTGACTTCCGTTGCATAATTTACTTTGCGCTCGCGCGTTCCCCAGACGCGCCGGCCAGACGAAGACACACTCCGCACGTCTGCGTATCACCATCCCATTTTTCGGCCGTGCCGCGTGATTATAAAATTAAGCGGCGCCCAATATCATTTCTGGTCGAGGCTGCCGTATCCCGGCAACCATCGTAAGATGTGATTAACAGCAGTTAACATATCAGACACGAAATCACGAGCTCTTCTCCATGAACAGCATTTTACAGACAAAGTGTTGTAACGACTGTTAACATGCATGTGCAGGCTGTGTGATCATTCGATTTCATATTCAGTCAGAGCTGCTGCCCCGCCTTGACCTACCTCGTCATCGGCAAGACGTAAATACCGTATTCGTTTTTCATTTTTTAATATTTTTAGCTGGGATTGTTTAATTTTAACGTGAAGAAATGTGTTGCCAGTAAGAGATTGCGTCGAAGAAACGCAATACCCTTAATTTTAGGGTTCCGTACCTCACTGGGTAAAACGTGAACCCTTATAGGATCACTTCGTTGTCCGTCCGTCTGTCTGTTTGTCTCACTGCTAAAAGCCCTTTTTCTCAGGAACAAGTATCAAGTTCACATTTATGTCACATACTATGATCTTCCCCCATGAACCATGGACCTTGCCGTTGGTGGGGAGGCTCACGTGCCTCAGCGATATAGATAGCCGTACCGTAGGTGCAATCACAACGGGGGAGTATCTGTGTAGAGGCCAGACAAACGAGTGGTTCCTGAAGGGGGGGCAGCAGGCGTTTCAGTAGTTGCAGGGGCAACAGCCCGGTCTGGATGATTGACTGATCTGGCCTGGTAACATTAACCGAAACGGCATAGTTGTGCTGGTACTGCGAACGGCTGAAAGGCAAGGAAAACTACAGCTGTAATTTTTCCCGAGGGCATGCAGCTCTACTTTACCATGGAGAGCTGCAGCAAATGGCTCTAAGCACTATGGGGCTTAACATCTGAGATCATCAGTCCCCTAGACTTAGAACTACTTAAACCTAACCAACCTAAGGACATCACACACATACATGCTCGAGGCAGGATTCGAACCTGCTACCGTAGCAGCAGCGCGGTTCCAGACTGAAGCGCCTAGAACTGCTGGGCCACAGCGGTCGGCAGCTGCAGCAAACCTGTCCCTGGAGTGAAGACAACAACAACTACTACTACTACTACTACTACTACTACTACTACTACGGTCTAAGACTAGTCTGCAAACGTTTATTTCATACACAACTTGAAACTTCATATCTACGTGCAGTAATCGTTCCTTAATATCAGATGATGCATAAATTCCGAAACGTGTCATATGAGCGATAAAGTTATTCCTTGCCTGATGTTAACTTTTACCATTGCGACCCAGTCAGTCTGGAAGAAGAACTACTGCATATTGTAATAATGGTCTCCTGCCTCCTGCATGACTTTGTCACATTTATATTTTTTAAATTAAAACAAAAAAAATCGAAAGTCTTGGAATCCCTGGAACGGATATCGTGCCACCATCAGTGTCGATAACGGGCAAAAATGGTCGAGATTCTCTATTCACGAATTGAACTGTCTGCATACACGATTAAATTTCTACGGAAACCTCGGTGCGAGAGTCCTACTTACGCCTGGCCAATTTTTTTACTCATTTTTAGTGAAGTTTCACCATCATCAATCGAGTCGCTTTATTTTTGTGGCGAATAACAGATAAAATGTTGAGTGATAATACATATAGTTTTGGAATTGTGGTGATTATATTCGTAACAGTTTTTTTTAAATACATACCTTAATAGCAGATACTGATATTTATGTGACTATCTGCCATCTGCAGCGTAGCCGATATTTCGATACACCTTTTCATCTGTCAGCTAATGAGGATTTCTCTTTACGATGACGTATCGCTCTCAGTATACCTGATACGCTGCGAGTAATTGTCGGCCACGCTGTATTACGGGTGCAGCACGTTGCTACGTCGACAGACCATATTGAACACATGTTGTAAATTGTGAGCATATCCAAATAAACGTGCATAACCACGGTTATCATGTATTTGATCTTCCTCCCCCTCTCCTACATCCACAGCACATTGAGAATCCTTCAGCATCATATTTTCACCTGTCGACAGAAAGTGGAACTATCATTCTCTCAGAGTACTCCGTTAGCGCGCCGATTAATGAATTTTAGTAAGATGTTTCAGCGTCCTGCGATTTATACAACCCGCACTGCAGCTCTCGGAATACTATCAGTTTAATTGTAACCGCACGGTATCAGGATGAATGTTGACTGATTATACTCTGCTACGAAAAGTCTTTCAACAAATCTGTCTCTATTTAATTTTATCCATATTTTGCGGCTGCAAATGTGACTGTATTCATTACACTGGCGTTATGAATTAAAAAAACGCCTTCAGCCACAAAGTTTCGTGGATGGACGAACCAATGTATGATGGTGTTAAGAAGTGACAAACGCTTTTCTGGGATTACGTGAAACATGCATTTCACCTCATTCGACAGCAAAAGTAAATCATGTATTACGACAACTTACATCTGAGTATGGACTCGCAGGGTCTGAAATGCATCGTGTGGTTAATAAAACACGAGAATTTGTGACTGAAGGCATTTTTTAATTCATACTTCCAATGTAAATCTGACCCTGGCATCTGTCTTCCCGGCAGATTTATGTGATCATTCCGTTTTAAATGGTCACGGAGATAGCTGTTTTCCGCGGCTCTTGTTCGCACGTAAGTGGTTTCTGTGCGATAACGTCAATACGCAACAGAAATATTAGGCCTAAAAAGAAACTTGTCCCGTTTGGATTATCTGCTGTCAACACTGCTACGTTAATTATCCATTAATGTTTGTTTACTAGGTTAACAACATAATTGCTTTCGACGATGTTTCAGCGCCTCTGCTTGTTGCTTATGAGCACGGTTTATAAATAATTCGTCATTGCTGGAAGCAGGTACATAATATATTTTTGTACTTTCGAGATTGTTATGACTGAAACCGTATTCGCGAATTTACATTGTGTGTGTGTGTCACTGTTCACGAACCATTCAACTGTTGGACCATTACGTTTTGTGTGATTTCTGTGCTATATAAGTTTATGAGTGTAGAAAACAGAGTACCATTACACACAGCTGTGTATTCGTGTATTATTGCCATTACTTTCTAATATAGCTTTTTTATGTGGTAATTGCCTTCCATTATTACTTTCTGCGGATAGCTGTTCCGGCATTTAAGAATTTTTAGGTCGAGAAGTATGAATAATAATGCCTTCAGTCGCAAATTTTTTTGTTTTATTAAATCATACGATCCATTCCGGACCCTTTTGGTCCTTAATACTTCTGGTCTTTAGGGAGCTTATCTGCATTGTATGTTTTTGTTGTGAGAAGGTTAGATGCTGAGTTTCGGAATTGGCGAATCAAATAACAGAGCATGTAATGAGAAACAATGAAAAACTTAGCGAAAGATCCAGGAAGAACATTTTTAACGCTTTAATGGCAGCAATGTTGATTTATGCATTCTTTAATTGCACGTCACGTCACTCAAGAAGTGTGCTTCTTTGTACATTTAAAAACACTTCACATATACAGCTTATTGTTTAATATGAGATGAACAAAGAAGGCGTTTATTATTTAGTGTCAGATATCAGAGTTTGAAAATAAATCGACGAAGTTTAAATATTAAATACAGTCACGTCATGAACTGGAAAATAAGGAAGTGAAAGTATGGCGTTGGTGCATAAATTCGTAGCGTTTTTCCATATGTTTCATAAATGCAACAGATACATATAACAGAGATTTCAGTCGTCATATATTCTCCTTCACTATTTACAACAGTATGCCAACGCGGAGGTAACCTTCCCATATCGCGACTGTACGAAATCATGTGGTTTTGAGGCGAGGGACTCGTAGAGCAATGTTTGGAGCGTATTTTCCGGAAAGGAAATTCCTTGAAGGTTGTTCGATAGAGACTGGTAAATGTGAAAATCCGAGGGCACAAGATCAGTGAATAAGGTGGGTACGGAGTGACTTGCCAACCAGACTATTGTATAGCGTTTGTCACTCTAACAGAATGCGGGCTGGCGTTTACGCGGAGCAGCATCACTTCACGCAGTCTTCCTGATTGTTGTTACTGGACAGCGTGTGCAGGTCGTCTCAGTTGTTGACAATAAATGTCAGCAGTGATAGTTATGTGTTGGGGAAGCAATTAACACCACACCGTCACTGTTCCACCAGATGGCCAACATCGTCTTTGTAGATGCGTGCAGGTCTCTCTACGAGAAGTTGCTGCTTTGTTTGGGCTCAATCATTCCTTTCTTTTCCTTATGTTAGCATAAAGCCACCATTTCTCGTCAGCAGTAACCATGCAGTATAGCAACGGTTGGTGTAGTTCATGAGACATTTGATGACGAGCAAGTAGAGATGCACATATGGTCACCCGTTGATTTTTGCTTGCAATGCGATAACCATACACCCGATTTTTGAACCTTCCCCATTGCATTCAAATATCACACAATTGTGGAATGGTCATAGTTCATCATATGTGCCAGTTTTCGCGTACAGTGAGGTATATGTTTGTGGATTAATGCATTTAAACTATTTTCATCGAACTCCGAAGGTGTTCCTGAACGTGCACAGTCGCTAATGTCAAAACTGTTCTCATTTCTTGCCGTGCATTATCCCCATACACGGCGCAGGTGTTTCTGACTGCCTGCGCTGCTGTCATCCCTCTGTTGAACTCAAACAAAATGTCGGATATGTTCCGATTCCTCCACTTGGTACTCCACTTTCTAGCATCCGTAGCCCCCATATCTCCAAATGACAAAGTGGCTATAGGTAAACTCAAATAGCAAGAATGAAGTACAAATAGAAAAAGACAATCGATAAATAAGACCCATAGCAACCGGAACACCAACATCCAAAACAAAAACGCTACGAACTTATGCACCAACCTGATTGATTCTTGTTGTTGTTGTTGTTGTTGTGGTCTTCAGTCCTGAGACTGGTTTGATGCAGCTCTCCAAGCTACTCCTACCTGTGCAAGCTTCTTCATCTCCCAGTACCTACTGCAGCCTACATCCTTCTGAATTGCTTAGTGTATTCATCTCTTGGTCTCCCTCTACGATTTTTACCCTCCACGCTGCCGTCCAGTACTATATTGGTGATCCCTTGATGCTGCAGAACATGTCCTATCAACCGATCGCTTCTTCTAGTCAAGTTGTGCCACAAACTCCTCCCAAATTCTATTCAATACCTCCTCAATAGTTATGTGATGTACCCATCTAATCTTCAGCATTCTTCTGTAGCACCACAATTCGAAAGCTCCTATTCTCTTTTTGTCTAAACTATTTATCGTCCACGTTTCACTTCCATACATGGGTACACTCCATACAGATACTTTCAGAAACGACTTCCTGACACTTAAATCAATACTCGATGTTAACAAATTTCTCTTCTTCAGAAACGCTTTCCTTGCCATTGCCAGTCTACATTTTATATCCTCTCTACTTCGAACATCATCAGCTATTTTGCTCCCCCAAATATCAAACCTCCTTTACTACTTTAAGTATCTCATTTCGTAATCTAATTCCCTCAGCATCACCCGACTGAATTCAACTACATTCCATTATCCTCGTTTTGCTTTTCTTGATGTTCACCTTATACCCTCCTTTCAAGACACTGTCCATTCTGGTCGTGCGGTAGCGTTCTCGCTTCCCGCGCCTGGGTTCCCGGGTTCGATTCCCGGCGGGGTCAGGGATTTTCTCTGCCTCGTGATGACTGGGTGTTGTGTGATGTCCTTAGGTTAGTTAGGTTTAAGTAGTTCTAAGTTCTAGGGGACTGATGACCATAGCTGTTAAGTCCCATAGTGCTGAGAGCCATTTTGAACCACTGTCCATTCTGTTCAACTGCTCTTCCAAGTTGTTTGCTGTCTCTGACAGAATTACAATGTCATCGGCGAGCCTCAAGGTTTTTATTTCTTCTCCATGGATTTTAATACCTACTCCGAACTTTTCTTTCGTTTCCTTTACTGCTTGCTCAATATACAGATTGAATAGCATCAGGGAGAGGCTACAACCCTGTCTCACTCCCTTCCCAACCACTGCTTCTCTTTCATGTCCCTCGACTTTTATAACTGCCATCTGTTTTCTGTACAAATTGTAAATAGCCTTTCGCTCCCTGTATTTTACCCCTGACACCTTCAGAATTTGAAAGAGAGTATTCCAGTCAAAATTGTCAAAACCTTTCTCTAAGTCTACAAATGCTAGAAACATAGGTTTGCCTTTCCTTAATCTTTCTTCTAACATAAGTCGTAGGGTGAGTATTGCCTCACATGCTCCCATATTTCTACGGAATCCAAACTGATCTTCCCCGAGGTCGGCTTCTACCAGTTTTTCCATTCGTCTGTAAAGAATTCGCGTTAGTATTTTGCAGCTGTGACTTATTAAAGTGATAGTTCGGTAATTTTCACATCTGTCAACGCGTGCTTTCTTTGGGATTGGAATTATTATATTCTTCTTGAAGTCTGGGGGTATTTCGCCTGTCTCATACATCTTGCTCACCAGATGGTAGAGTTTTCTCAGGACTGGCTCTCCCAAGGCTGTCAGTAGTTCTAATGGAATGTTGTCTACTCCCAGGGCCTTGTCTCCTATTTCATCCTCATCTACATCCTCTTCCACCTCCATAATATTGTCCTCAAGTACATCGCCCTTGTATAGACCCTTCATATACTCCTTTCACCTTTCTGCCTTCCCTTCTTTGCCTAGAACTGGGTTTCCATCTGAGCTCTTGATGTTCATACAAGTGGTTCTCTTTTCTCCAAAGGTCTCTTTAATTTTCCTGCAGGCAGTATCTATCTTACCCCTAGTGAGATGAGCCTCTACATCCTTACGTTTATCCTCTAGCCATCCCTGCTTAGCCATTTTGCACTTCCTGTCGATCTCATTTTTGAGACGTTAGTATTCCTTTTTGCCTGCTTCATTTACTGCATTTTTATATTTTCTCGTTTCATCAATTGAATTCAATATTTCTTCTGTTACCCAAGGATTTCTACTAGCGCTCGTCTTTTTACCTACTTGATCCTCGGCTGCCTTCACTACTTCATCCCTCAGAGCTACCCATTCTTCTTCTACTGTATTTCTTTCCCCCATTCCTGTCAATTGTTCCCTTATGTTGTCCCTGAAACTCTGTACAACCTCTGGTTTAGTCAGTTTATCCAGGTCCCATCTCCTTAAATTCGCACCTTTTTGCAGTTTCTTTAGCTTTCATCTACAGTTCATAACCAGTAGATTGTGGTCAGAGTCCACATCTGTCCCTGGAAATGTCTTACAATTTAAAACCTGGTTCCTAAATCTCTGTCTTACCATTATATTCTTAGGTCATTCTTAATGACCATATCCATAAGGTGTTCTTACACTCTTTACTGGGTGTTGAGGTTTCTGCCTGTATGCCCGATATGAATTGAGTTGTAGTATTGACACGTGATGTAGTAAGCGCCAGATGTGTTTGTCTGCCTTGGTGTTACCGTAAACCGCACAACGTATGAGGCGCACGTCTCGTCGGTTTGAAAATGTGTGTCCCGCGTGAGCGGCAGCCTCTCGAGGAGTTGTGCGCGCGAGCCGTCCCGCACAGAAAGGCGCGAGCCGAAACGCGCGTGTGTGGCCGGGAGAAAGCGGCGATCCCCGGAGGGCGAAAGTTCGCGAGGGCCCGCCCCTGCCCTGCCGAAAGTGAAAAGAGGAGGAGCGCCGCGAGGGACGGTACGAGGTGGGCGCCACGTCACCGCGCGCCATCTGCGCCGCCCATCCGTCACCGCGCCGGCCCTGCTCCCCACACCTCACCACGCTCGTAGGCTTCAACGTGTCTCACACGAACGGCTTTTCGGTTAAAGTATACTCGTGGTCGGAGCACGGCAAGTCCCTGCGTGTAAATGTACCTCTAGCCAGCGTCGCTATTAGATACTTTGCGAATGATATATTAAATAAATGTCGTGTGACTATGGCCGCCCGTCGGGCAGACCGTTCGCCTGGTGCAAGTCTTTCGATTTGACGCCGCTTCGGCGACTTGCGCGTCGATGGGGATGAAATGATGATGATTTGGACAACACAACACCCAGTCCCTGAGCGGAGAAAGTCTCCGATCCAGCCGGGAATCGAACCCGGGCTCTTAGGATTGACATTCTGTCACGCTGACCACTCAGTTACCGGGGGCGGACGGTGATATACTGCTTGTGCCGAGTGTGGAACAGGGATGACAAAAATCGGCCGCTTAAAACCGATGTCGGTATGTTTCGGCATTTCTTTTCCCTATGTTATAAAGGGATTTTTTTCATTTCTAATAATAACCGGGTAGAAAGCCAGCCTATCGGTTTGCCGAAGTAGCACTGCTAAAAGTTTTGGGTTTTGTATACAACTGTTTTCTAAAACGAGTGGGGCAAGACTGTGCACTTAAGGCTTAATTAGCGATGTACCGAAGAAATCTTCAAAAAGTACAATTGTGTTTTAACGGTCATTTCATCTGACTTTTGCCTATTAGATAACAGATTCTGAAAATCGTATGTACAGTTTAAACTGTAATTCGCACTTCGTGACAGAATTAATGCAAATGCGCAGTCTTACTCGACCGTGGGGTAAATTTTCGTATTGTTATTAAATAAGAAAAACGTATGTGCCAATCGGTTCATCTTCTTTATTTAATTTATAGACTACATAAATGTAATATACCTTGTTTGTCAGTATATAAGTTTTACTGTTGATAGAAGTTTTGATTTAACGAACAATTCTGGGTCCTGTGACTACAGTCTGGAACCGCCCGACCGCTACGGCCGCAGGTTCGAATCATGCATCGGGCCTGGATATGTGTGATGTCCTTAGGTTAGTTAGGTTTGAGTAGTTCTAACTTCCAGGGTACTGATGACCTCAGAAGTTAAGTCCCGTAGTGCTCAGCGCCATTTTTTTTGGGATCTGTGAACAAAAAACTACAAAAACTTTCCAATCGGAGAAAAAGCTGTTTAACAGATATCACCAACGAAGCTTCCAGTATTTTCACAAAAATTGCATGCGTCATGTCACCACTCCTCGCACTTTAGACATTGAATCCAGTCTTCTGTTCACCCCCGGTAGCTGAATGGTCAGCGTGACGGATTGTCAAACCTCTGGGCCTGGGTTCGATTCCCGGCTGGGTCGGCGAATTTTCTCCGCCCAGGGACTGAGTATTGTGCTGTCCTCATCATCATCGTTTCATCCTCATCGACTGCAGGTCGCCGAAGTGGCGTCAAATTGAAAGACCGGCACCCGGCGAACGGTCTGCGGGGGGGGGGGGGGGGGGGGGCCTAGCCATACGAATAAATAAATAAACCCATTCTTCTGCTGATGGATCATTATACCTTTCAGTATAGCCTGGACAGTGAAAAGTTTGCGGATTTCCCGTCGACGTATTTAAGTTTTGCTTTTCTTTCTTTTTGCTTGCTTGACCTGAAACTAACTTCGAGCCAAACGCAAGTGTTGCGTAGATGGCTCTTAGCACTATGGGACTTAACTTCTGAGGTCATCAGTCACCTAGACCTTAGAACTACTTATACCTAAATAACCTAACGACATCACACACATCCATGCCAGAGGCAGCATTCGAACCTGCGACCGTAGCGGTCGCGCAGTTCCAGACTGTAGCGCCTAGAACCGCTCGGCCACTTCGGCCGGCTTGCGTAGATGCTTCGGGAATTCAAATAGGAATCCATGGAGGAAAGGCACCGTTCTTTTTGCGAAACAGTGTTGAGAAAAGTTAGAGAATCGGAATTTGAAGGTGACTACAGAACTGCCTGCGACATACATTACGCTGAAGAACCACGAAGATGAGATGCGAGAAATTAGGGCTCATATGGAGGCATATAGGTAGTCTCACAAGCTACGACGTGGTCGCGAATAGAACAGTGACCCGAATATAGAATAAATTTCCTTTACTTACGTCTGTGGTCACAAAGTTTTTGTCATCAGACTAGCGGTTTCGGTCTTTAATGACCATCATCAAGTCTGTGTTATAAAAACATGTCCTAATGTACTGCAGCCATAGTGGCATCATCAAAAGTTTGTGTTTAACATTTGACGATACCACTGCGGCTGCAGTACATTACGACATGTTTTTAAAAAACAGTTTTGAAGATGGTCATTAAAGACCGAAACCGCTAGTCTGATGACAAAAACTTTGTGACAGTAGACGTAAAGTAAAGGAAATTTATTACAAAGGTAGTCGTTTTTCCCTCGCTCTGTTTGCAGGCGGAACAGGAAAGGAAATGACTAACAGTGGTACAGGGTACCCTCCGCCACTCACAGTAAGGTGGATTGTGGAGTATCGATGTAGATGTAGATTATATTAAAATATTATGTTGTTGTTGTGGTCTTCAGTCCAGAGACTGGTTTGATGCAGCCATCCATGCTATTCTATCCTGTGCAAGCTCCATCTCCCAGTACCTACTGCAACCTACGTCCCTCTTTCATTTTTACCCTCCGCGCTGCCCTCCAATACTAAACTGGTGATCCCTTGATGCCTCAGAACATGTCCTACCAACCGATCCCTTCTTCTAGTCAAGTTGTGCCACAAACTCCTCTTCTCCCCAATCCTATTCACTACTTCCTCATTAGTTATGTGATCTACCCATCTAATTTTCAGCATTCTTCTGTAGCACCACATTTCGAAAGCTTCTATTCTCTTTTTGTCTAAACTATTTATCGTCCACGTTTCACTTTCATACATGGCTACACTCCATACAAATACTTTCAGAAACGACTTCGTGACATTTAAATCCATACTCGACGTTAACAAATTATTCTTCTTCAGAAACGCTTTCCTTGCCATTGCCATTCTACATTTAAATCCACTCTACTTCGACCATCATCAGTTATTTTGCTCCCCAAATAGCAAAACTCCTTTACTACTTTAAGCGTCTTATTTCCTAATCTAATACCCTCATCATCACCCGATTTAATTCGACTACATTCCATTATCCTCGTTTTGCTTTTGTTGATGTTCATCTTATATCCTCCTTTCAAGACACTGTCCATTCCATTCAACTGCTGTTCCAAGTCCTTTGCTGTCTCTGACAGAGTTACAATGTCATCGGCGAACCTCAAAGTTTTTATTTCTTCTCCATAAATTTTAATACCTACTCCGAATTTTTCGTTTGTTTCCTTTACTGCTTGCTCAATATACAGATTGAATAACATCGGGGTGAGGCTACAACCCTGTCTCACTCCCTTCCCAACCACTGCTTCCCTTTCATGTCCGTCGACTCTTATAACTGCCATCTGGTTTTTGTACGAATTGTAAATAGCCTTTCGCTCCCCGTGTTTTACCCCTGCCACCCTCAGAATTTGAATTATTACGAAAATTATTGATACCGATGGCACGTTAAAAGTGGGAGTATGCCGAGTTAGTATTTTTTTGTGTTTGGGAGAGGGGGAGGACAGAGTAATAAACTGTGACACCTCCTCCCAAAAATCGAAACTTGACTCCGTCACTTGTGGAATTCTAAAATCCTGCACAAATGCAGAAACAGGGGATAACATACTAACATTGGAAGTTCATCACTCTTCCTTCGGTCACTCATGTTATAATGGATTTCCTGTAGTCTTAATATACTTTTTGTGTAAAAAACGTTGTATTTCAATCACCAAGATATGGTAATAAATAATTACAAGCGTCCGATTTCAGGCTCTAAAACATCATGAAGCATCTGAAGTCATTTACACGGAGAGCCTCTGTGAAGTTTGGAAAGTAGGAGACGAGGTATTGGCGGAAAAAAGCTGTGAGGACTGGGCGTGAGTCGTGCTTGGGTAGGTCAGATGGTAGAACACTTGCCCGCGAAAGGCAAAGGTCCCGAGTTCGAGTCTCGGTCCGGCATACAGTTTTAATCTGCCTGCAAGCTTCATTTACACGGTGTTTCACAGTTTCCCTCGCAGGCTTCTAGAGGATGTAGAGGGCTTTTAGTAGGTAAAATTATGATAAGGAACCTGTGTCCAGAAACGTACCATTTGGTCACAAAATGAGTTCATTGTCAGATTTCTTCCCAATCTCCAGCTGTATCACAATAATCCAGATAACTTTCAATACTATGACTGCGAACAGAAGTCATATTATACATGTTCATCAAGCAGGCCAATGTTTATACTGTTGTAATTTACGGAATATAAACAGCCACCAGTTGTGGAAGGTAGTAGTTAAAAGTACTTGACCTCGGTATCAACCCGTATAAATAGGCCTTCTTCAGAAGTCTTATTACTTCTTACAAGCCGATCATGATGTGCCGCCAGTAGGGTTAGTCACAATTAAAATTGACAATCGTAAAATCAGCCGTCTGGCTGTGTCATACATAAAATAATATACATGCAAGTTTATCCGTTACTGGTCACACAGGCCACGTCTAATATGTCTATTATGTTATGTATGACAAAGCCAGACGGCTGATTTTACGATTGTCAATTTTAATTATGACTAACCCTACTGGCGGCATATCATGGTCGGCTTGTAAGACGTAATAAGACTTCTGAAGAAGGACCATTTATATGGGTTGAAAATTAGGTCAACTGCTCTTTGCTACCACCTTCCGCAACTCGTGGCTGTTTTGATTCCTTATGTTACATTATCTCAGTTGCTGCTGCTGCCATGCTTAAAATTGTAAATTATTAAAATTTTGAAACTTATGGCCCATGTTCGCCATCAGTCAAGGGCGTCGAGTATGCTCTTTTTTTTTTTTTTTTGTTCAGGAAGAAATAAATGTTTCCGTTCTCTGTACGTATTACGTATTTGTTTTATTATGTCCAACTTCTCGCGTGTTTGTTGATTGCTTAACGGCTTGTATATTTCAGTCATTTATGATAAAGTTGTTACAAATTCGTTTTGTATTTACTCCGTCCTACAGCCTTCATGAATTCCGTGAACAACCTTATTTGTGTACAGTGAGATCGTCCAAAGAGTAGTGAGACGCATTTTCTGTAGTGTTTTGATTAATATTTGAAATTTTGTTTTTGCAATGTGTACCTGGAGTCAGCCCATAAAAATACTGCACATCCCCTGTAATTCATGCGACACACAGTGTCGACTGAAAGCGTCTGTTTTAAAGCGGAGTTTTACGTGGCCGTTCTACAGAGCGGTCCCAAATTAGTGCAGTGCGGTAATAGTTTTATCGACATCTATTAACAGGTACAGTAAAACACGAAGAATAACGAGTACTCCACAAGCGACTGAGCAGCGCAGTGTATGGCGGCGGTAGCAACCGGCGCCGGGCAGATAGTTGCTATGGCTGGTAGAGTACTGGTTATTCTTCGTGTTTCACTGTACCCGCTCTATCGAATCACCACGTGGAATTCCGCTTTAAAAATCATTATCCTTACAACGGGGGAACAAAACTACGCTTTCCGCCGACACTGGGCACCGCATGAAAGACGCGGTGAACGGTATTTTCTGGGCTGATCCCAGCCACAAATGGCAAGAGCTAAAATTGCAGATACGTGCCGATAAACCAGTAAAAATGCGCCTTACGACTGTTAGGAGAGACACCTATACACCATTCATGGAACTTACCAGTACTGTTGTAAGCTATCGTAATCCTCATAATGACTGCACATTCATTTCTTCTATAGGCGCTTCTGATGATGGTCTCGTAGATCGAAACTGGTCAGCGAAATAAAACAAAATTTACGATCGAAGACTGTCTTCAGTTTCACGAGCTTTATCTTAATCACTTTTGAAAACGCTCTGCAAGCAATATTCTTGGCAATGTGGAAACCTTATTTGGATCCTACAATTTGATCTCAGTAATTAACTTTTCAACACGTCTGGATAACGACAATATGGCTCTAACTGGTAATGTTTTTTCTAGTGACGTTCAAAACAAGAAAATAAGTTTTTACCCAGTCACGAACTTTGCGGCTGGTCCCGGCGGAGGTTCGAGTCCTCCCTCGGACATGGGTGTGTGTGTTTGTCCTTAGGATAATTTAGGTCAGTAGTGTGTAAGCTTATTTAATCATTACTCCTTAAATCTAATAGAAAGTATAGCGACAAAGACGTCAAGAGAAAAATCACAACAGTATGTTGAAAATGTGTCTCTAAAAATTCAATCATACGAAAGTATCATCAACGTCTCCTTCTGAAATTAAGAAAATTATACATTCTTTCAAAAATAAAAACTCGCGTTGTGGTAACGATGTCTCCAATTCAGTACTAAAGATCTTTTGCTATATAATAAGCCCAGTCTTATCTGACATATACTACACATCACTAACTCAATGGCCGGCCGCCGTGACCGAGTGGTTCTAGGCGCTTCAGTCCGGAACCACGCGGCTGTTACGGTTGCAAGTTCGAATCCTGCCTCGGGCATGGATGTGTGTGAAGTCCTTAGGTTAGTTCGGTTTAAGTAGTTCAAAGTCTAGGGGACTGATTACGTCAGATGTTAAGTCCCATAGTGCTTAGAGCTATTTGAAACATTTGAACTAACTCAAGGCATTTTCCAGCGACTGAAATATACCTTGGTTGAAATGGCTCTGAGCACTATGGGACTTAACTTCTGTGGTCATCAGTCCCCTAGAACTTTTTTTTTTTATCAGTCTACTGACTGGTTTGATGCGGCCCGCCACGAATTCCTTTCCTGTGCTAACCTCTTCATCTCAGAGTAGCACTTGCAGCCTACGTCCTCAATTATTTGCTTGACGTATTCCAGTCTCTGTCTTCCTCTACAGCTTTTGCCCTCTACAGCTCCCTCTAGTACCATGGAAGTCAGTCCCTCATGTCTTAGCAGATGTCCTATCATCCTGTCCCTTCTCCTTATCAGTGTTTTCCATATATTCCTTTCCCCTCCGATTCTTCGTAGAACCTCCTCATTCCTTACCTTATCAAAAAATGGCTCTGAGCACTATGGGACTCAACTGCTGAGGTCATTAGTCCCCTAGAACTTAGAACTAGTTAAACCTAACTAACCTAAGGACATCACAAACATCCATGCCCGAGGCAGGATTCGAACCTGCGACCGTAGCGGTCGTGCGGTTCCAGACTGCAGCGCCTTTAACCGCACGGCCACTTCGGCCGGCAATTACCTTATCAGTCCACCTGATTTTCAACATTCGTCTATAGCACCACATCTCAAATGCTTCGATTCTCTTCTGTTCCGGTTTTCCCACAGTCCATGTTTCACTACCATACAATGCTGTACTCCAGACGTACATCTTCAGAAATTTCTTCCTCAAATTAAGGCCGGTATTTGATATTAGTAGACTTCTCTTGGCTAGAAATGCCTTTTTTGCCATAGCGAGTCTGCTTTTGATGTCCTCCTTGCTCCGTCCGTCATTGGTTATTTTACTGCCTAGGTAGCAGAATTCCTCAACTTCATTGACTTCGTGATCATCAATCCTGATGTTAAGTTTCTCGCTGTTCTCATTTCTACTACTTCTCATTACCTTCGTCTTTCTCCGATTTACTCTCAAACCATACTGTGTACTCATTAGACTGTTCATTCCGTTCAGCAGATCATTTAATTCTTCTTCACTTTCACTCAGGATAGCAATGTCATCAGCGAATCGTATCATTGATATCCTTTCACCTTGTATTTTAATTCCACTCCTGAACCTTCCTTTTATTTCCATCGTTGCTTCCTCGATGTACCGATTGAAGAGTAGGGGCGAAAGGCTACAGCCTTTTCTTACACCCTTCTTAATACGAGCACTTAGTTCTTGATCGTCCACTCTTATTATTCCCTCTTGGTTGTTGTACATATTGTATATGACCCGTCTCTCCCTATAGCTTACCCCTACTTTTTTCAGAATCTCGAACAGCTTGCACCATTTTATATTGTCGAACGCTTTTTCCAGGTCGACAAATCCTATGAAAGTGTTTTGATTTTTCTTTAGCCTTGCTTCCATTATTAGCCGTAACGTCAGAATTGCCTCTCTCGCCCCTTTACTTTTCCTAAAGCCAAACTGATCGACACCTAGCGCATTCTCAATTTTCTTTTCCATTCTTCTGTATATTATTCTTGTAAGCAGCTTCGATGCATGAGCTATTAAGCTGATTGTGCGATAAATCTCGCACTTGTCAGCTCTTGCCGTCTTCGGAATTGTGTGGATGATGCTTTTCCGAAAGTCAGATGGTATATCGCCAGACTCATATATTCTACACACCAACGTGAATAGTCGTTTTGTTGCCACTTCCCCCAATGATTTTAGAAATTCTGATGGAATGTTATCTATCCCTTCTGCCTTATTTGACCGTAAGTCCTCCAAAGCTCTTTTAAATTCCGATTCTAATACTGGATCCCCTATCTCTTCTAAATCGACTCCTGTTTCTTCTTCTATCACATCAGACAAATCTTCACCCTCATAGAGGCTTTCAATGTATTCTTTCCACCTGTCTGCTCTCTCCTCTGCATTTAACAGTGGAATTCCCGTTGCACTCTTAATGTTACCACCGTTGCTTTTAATGTCACCAAAGGTTGTTTTGACTTTCCTGTATGCTGAGTCTGTCCTTCCGACAATCATATCTTTTTCGATGTCTTCACATTTTTCATGCAGCCATTTCGTCTTAGCTTCCCTGCACTTCCTATTTATTTCATTCGTCAGCGACTTGTATTTCTGTATTCCTGATTTTCCCGGAACATGTTTGTACTTCCTCCTTTCATCAATCAACTAAAGTATTTCTTCCGTTACCCATGGTTTCTTCGCAGCTACCTTCTTTGTACCTATGTTTTTCTTCCCAACTTCTGTGATGGCCCTTTTTAGAGATGTCCATTCCTCTTCAATTGTACTGCCTACTGCGCTATTCCTTATTGGTGTATCTATAGCATTAGAGAACTTCAAACGTATCTCGTCATTCCTTAGTACTTCCATATCCCACTTCTTTGCGTATTGATTCTTCCTGACTAATGTCTTGAACTTCAGCCTACTCTTCATCACTACTATATTGTGATCTGAGTCTATATCTGCTCCGGGGTAGGCCTTACAATCCAGTATCTGACTTCGGAATCTCTGTCTGACCATGATGTAATCTAATTGAAATCTTCCCGTATCTCCCGGCCTTTTCCAAGTATACCTCCTCCTCTTATGATTCTTGAACAGGGTATTCGCTATTACTAGCTGAAACTTGTTACAGAACTCAATTAGTCTTTCTCCTCTTTCATTCCTTGTCCCAAGCCCATATTCTCCTGTAACCTTTTCTTCTACTCCTTCCCCTACAACTGCATTCCAGTCGCCCATGACTATTAGATTTTCGTCCCCCTTTACATACTGCATTACTCTTTCAATATCCTCATACACTTTCTCCATCTGTTCATCTTCAGCTTGCGACGTCAGCATGTATACCTGACCTATCGTTATCGGTGTTGGTCTGCTGTCGATTCTGATTAGAACAACCCGGTCACTGAACTATTCACAGTAACACACCCTCTGCCCTACCTTCCTATTCATAACGAATCCTACACCTGTTATACCATTTTGATATTACCCGATACTCATCTGACCTGAAATCCTTGTCTTCCTTCTACTTCACTTCACTGACCCCTACTATATCTAGATCGAGCCTTTGCATTTCTCTTTTCAGATTTTCTAGTTTCCCTACCACGTTCAAGCTTCTGACATTCCACGCCCCGACGCGTAGAACGTTATCCTTTCGTTGTTTATTCAATCTTTTTCTCATGGCAACCTCCCCCTTGGCAGTCCCCTCCCGGAGATCCGAATGGGGGACTATTCCGGAATCTTTTGCCAATGGAGAGATCATCATGACACTTCTTCAATTACAGGCCACATGTCCTGTGGATACACGTTACGTGTCTTTAATGCAGTGGTTTCCATTGCCTTCTGCATCCCCATGTCGTTGATCATTGCTGATTCTTCCGCCTTTAGGGGCAATTTCCCACCCCTAGGACAAGAGAGTGCCCTGAACCTCTATCCGCTCCTCCACCCTCTTCGACAAGGCCGTTGGCAGAATGAGGCTGACTTCCTATGCCGGAAGTCTTCGGCCGCCAATGCTGATTATTTATCAAAGTTTAGGCAGTGGCGGGGATCGAACCCGGGACCGAAGACGTTTTGATTATGAATCAAAGACGCTACCCCTAGACCACGGGTAGGATCTAGGTACCTAGAACTTAGAACTACTTGAACCTAACTAACCTAAGGACATCACACACATCCACGCCCGAGGCGGGATTCGAACCTGCGACCGTAGCGGTGGCTCGGTTCCAGACTGAAGCGCCTAGAACCGCTCGGCCACTCCGGCCGGCGAAGTATACATTGTCAAACACCTATTTAAGAAGAGTGTTGTCAATAGCAGCCGACATGTTTCACTGATGACATCATTTTTAAACAGTTTTTGTCCGCAGCTCGTGGTCGTGCGGTAGCGTTCTCGTTTCCCACGCCCGGGTTCCTGGGTTCGATTCCCGGCGGGGTCAGGGATTTTCTGTGCTTCGTGATGACTGGGTGTTGTGTGATGTCCTTAGGTTAGTTAGGTTTAAGTAGTTCTAAGTTCTAGGGGACTGATGACCATAGATGTTAAGTCCCATAGTGCTCAGAGCCATTTAAACAGTTTTGAGAAGGTAGGGTATTCTGCAATAATATTACCTCAGCTTAGCAACAATAATATCCTGAGGAAATCACAGTTTGAGGAACCGGCCGCTGTGGCCGAGCGGTTCCAGGCGCTTCGGATGGAACCGTGCGACCGCTACGGTCGCAGGTTCGAATGCTGCCTCGGGCATGCATGTGTGTGATGTCCTTAGGTTAGTTAGCTTTAAGTAGTTCTAAGTTCTAGGGGACTGATAACCTCAGATGTTAAGTCCCATAGTGCTCAGAACCATTTTGAACCACTGTTTGACTTTCAAAAGAGTTGCTCTGCTGTGAATGCCGTGTACATGTTCATTCGCCAAATTTCAGTCATTAAATAATAAGATAGCTCCGGTTGGTATTTTCTGCGCCCTATCTAAGGAATTTGACTGTATGAATCGCAGTATTCTCCTAGATAAATTGAACTTCATGGGATCGATAGTATAGGCGACCAATGAATAACGTCATATCTAACCAAAAGACTGGAGAATGTTGTACTTAATAATTCATTCACTGTAACTTGGGGACGTAATTCTGACTGGGGAGAAATCAGGTATGGGGTGCCCCAAAACTAGGTCTTAGGTCCACTATTATTATTCACATGTGTAAACGATCTTGCGGCTAATATACAAGAAGCAGAATTAGCTCTTTTTGCGGATGACACTAGTATTGCACTCAGTCCAAGCATACATACAGAAACGGAAAATTGTTCTTAAAAGTATTTTTGACTGGTTTTCTGCGGATGGTGTCACCTTTAATGTTAAGAAGAAGCATCGTATTCAATTCTGTACATCTAGGGGTACTACACCAATGGTAAGTGTAATGCAAGACGAGGAAATAATAAACAGGGTGAAATTAAAAAATTCTTGGCTGTCCATATTGATGTGAATTTAAACTGGAAAAAGCGCATTTTGTGTTTGGGACTTTTAAAACAACCTAGTTTCAGCCACATTTCCACGAAGAATCAATGCATATCTTTGCGAGAGACAAATCAATAAGTTGACATAATTTGCATACTTTCATTCTGTAATGTTAATGGAATTATGTTCTGAGGTAACTGCTTTTTAAGAAAGAAAGTACTGTTTGCTCAAAAACATGCTGTAAGAGTAATATGTGGTGCTCACGCAAGTTCATCTTATAGGCATCTGTTTAAGGCGTTCGGCATTCTGACTGCTGGGTCACAGTATATTTATTGCCTCAAGAAGTTTGTTGTAAATAATCCAGTACAGTTTAAAAGGAACGATGATGTACATAATTACAATACCAAAAAGAAAAATGACCTTTAGTACTCCACATTAAGGTTGTCTGACAGACAGCAAAGAAAAATTTGGAAACCATCATCATCAGTGTTCTGCCTAAAGGCAGGTTTTCAGATGGTAGTTCTCCAGGCTGTCCGGTCTTCTGCCATCCTCTTCAGGTCTGCATAATTTCCTCTTCCCTTTATGTCGTCTATCATCTTGTATCTCCTTCTTCCTCTCAGTCTTCTCCCACAAACCAATCCTTCCAAAGCATCTGCTAGCAAGCACTCTCTTCTCAGTGGATGTTCCAACCAGTTCTTTTTCCTTTCTCTTACAACCTTCAGCAGACATTTTCTCTCACCAACCCTTTCCAATACTGTTTCATTACTCACTCTTTCCATCCAGCTTATTCTCTCCATTCTCCTCCTCATCCACATCTCAAATGCTTCTAACCTTTTTTCATTCTCTCGTCTCAGTGTCCATGTTTCTGCCCCATATAGTGCCACACTCCAGACAAACATTTTCCAAGCCTTTCCCTTAGTCCTTTATCTAATTTGCCACATAAGAGTTTCCTCTTTCTGTTGAATGGCTCCTTCGCTATGGCAATTCGAGTTTTCACCTCCTGGTGACATCTCAAGTCTTCAGTTATTGTGCTTCCGAGATATTTAAATTCACTTACTTGGCTAATGGTAGATTGTCCTATTTTAATATTGACAGTCTGCGGTCCGCAGCTCGTGGTCGTGCGGTAGCGTTCTCGCTTCTCGCGCACGGGTTCCTGGGTTCGATTCCCGGCGGGGTTAGGGATTTTCTCTGCCTCGTGATGACTGGGTGTTGTGTGATGTCCTTAGGTTCTGGGGGACTGCTGACCATAGATGATAAGTCCCATAGTGCTGAGAGCCATTTGAACCATTTTTTGACAGTCTGCGTCTTGGAAACCAACTGAAAAAGTTTCTCCTTGACAACTCCTATTCCGTAGAAGAATTTCTGTTGTTGTAATGTGTAAAGGGTGGTAGATGGTGGTTAAGAATTAGTAACTCACATCTGTATATTAAAAGAAACTAACTTATAAATTTTCAGCATGTAGCCATATTTACAAATTAACTCGCGATGTGAATGTAAAATAAGTCGCTCTGCGTCATTACGATTTACAGTGGAAAACGTTCCATGGAACTCGAAACGAACTAACTTCCGCATGCCCTTGCGCCGACAGATACAGCGTCTTTTCGTGAATCCTCATGGACTTTTAGGATAATGGTTATATGTAGTTGTCACTTTTGGGTTTGTGCGCGCGGTCGACAGTTTCGACAAAATTTCTTAAACAACACCCTGTTCATCATAAGATATTTGGAACAATCAGAACATCAAATGTTTTTTATTCCAGTCTTTGATCACAATATGAATTCTTTAGACGATGACCGGTTTCAGTCCGTAATGACCATCCTCAGATCTTTCTTACACCATGTCCGAAAGTGGTAAGTCCATAATGGCATCGTCAAAACATATAAATATAATCAGCGTTGCATCGTCATATATATCTAAAATAAGGTGTAGAATAGGCCGCATCGTCCACACAGTCATTATTGCAACTGGCTGATTATATGTTTTGACGATGCCATTGTGGCCTTATCAATTTAGGTCATGGTGTAAAAAAGATCTGAGGATGGTCATTACCGACTGAAACCGGTCATCGTCTAAAGAATTCATATTGTGATCAAAGACTGGAATAAAAAACATTTGACAGTATTGGATGACTGTTTGTGCATGTCGCAATTGGTGAATCAGAACATCACCTGTGGTCAGTCCGTATCTGCTGTAAATGAACGTTGTTCACGCCTTGCATCGTTCAACAGGTACGATAAAGAAAGAGAGAGAAGTTGTAGAAGCAGGGGGTAGGACAGGACGAATGCGAAGCGTAATGGGTTAGCCTGGAGAAGCAGCGAGCAAGGCGAGGCAACGCTCGGCGCCTTGCGGCAGGTCGGTGCGGTGTTAAAGAGAAACAGCGGCGGCAGCGACGGCGGCTACCGTGAGGCAACGCCACGGCGGCGCGCCTTGCGCAAGCCGCCGCCGCCGCATTCGGCCGTCCTCCCTCCGTCCCTCCCTGGCTCCCGGAGGACCAATTCCGTTATCACCCGGCCTTAATGTGTTTTCACGCCAGCTGCAACTCCGCTCCACAGGTGGCCATTCCGCTGCTGCGCCGTCTGTCTCACCTACCTTCACCGTGGTGGCCCGTTTCGAGAGCGCACCTCCTCGCTTCCTGGCTCACTTCCGACAGACAAAAACAACAAAAAACTACTGTCCAGTATCTTTGACATGCTTTTGTTCTAGACCAGGGGTCTCCAGACTTTTTAGTCCGCGGGCCACATTGACTTCTCCACGAAGTCATAAGGGCCAAAATCTACCTAGTGGGATTAAAGCACCCTAGCACTCCACGATCACCGTATATAAGGCTAAAGGAAAGATGAAATCGCAAAAATCTAAGGTTGTGGGAATAGCTAGCACTGAAACGAACTACGATTTTTATTTAATTACCTAATTTTGATTGGTGGACGTACCTGACCGAAATTCTGGCGTATTTTATTCTGGTGAATTTCACCGACAAAAAAGTATGTCATACACATTCTTCCCGAAAGCGTCCTGCAAAGTTAACGAAATCTCAAAATCATTGTTAGCAACACTATTACTGCAAGACGTAACAGAGGTAGAGTATGTCAACGCATTGTTATGTCAAGCGGCGCAACAATAAGTTTAGTTATGTAGTCTTGAAGCGAGTAGCAGAGCCAATGTCGCGGTGTATTGGTCGCGATAGGCCTCGAAACTCAATTGTTGGCAGTATAGGTACCACCTCAGTATAGGTACCGGGCCGGATACCGGGGATGTCCGGCCAGCTAACGCGGGCCGGTTTGCCGGCCCTCGCGGGCCTGTTTCGGCCCGCGGGCCGTAGTTTGGAGACCCCTGTTCTAGACTATTAGAACCAGTTCTGTATCTTTTAACAGAATGACTGCCTCAGTGCCAACCAGCTTGGATTCCAAAAACCTCCATCACGTGAGACCCAGCGCGCACTTTTCTCGCGTGACACTGAAAGCCATGGATCAAGGCAGTCAGGTAGATGCAGTATTTGTCAGTTTCGTAAAAGCATTTGACTTAGTACCGTACCTAAGCTTATTATCAAAACTACCACCGTATGGAGCTGTCTAGCGAAATTTGTGACTGGACTGAGGATTTCGTGTTAGGGAGGAGACAGCATGTTATTTCGGATGGAGAGTCATCATCAGATGTAGAAGTAACTTCGGGGTGCCCCAGGGAAGTGTGTTGGGACTCTTGCTGTTCATGTTGAATATTAATGACGTTCTAGGTTCTAACAATACCACCACTTGCAAAGTAGGTTAGAAATCGGATTAATAATGTTGCTCACGCAGTATATTTTCACCTTATAGGACAACAGCAAAGTTATTGACTGTGGTTGGTATCGACAGAATGGAAATAATGAAGTCACTGTAAAAAAGTCATTAATTTTGGCACTTATCTTGAATGGATTCCCACGTAGATTTCGTCGAAGTTGTTATGGTTCATCTTGTTGATTCTAGGGTGATTCCACTTTGACTGCTAGAAGGTCCAGATTGGTATTTTAGCAATATTTGAAGACGTAACAAATGCGTTTTTCAGGAAATTCTTAATGATCGAACAATCCCAGGTCAGAACAATGATATGGTAGAAATAATTTTTGACTTGGTGTTCACGATCCACATTTCTATTAAACTTCTTGTAAATTCACTTATACTTCTTCTTAATTGTCACATCATCAAGAAAACAGTTTTGTATCAATCTTCATATATTTAATTTTCACTTTAACCAAACATAAGACTTGACTGTTCTTTTACAAAGCGAAATAACAACTTAACTTCTGCAAAGTGAAACAAAGACTGCTCTGTGCGCATTCGCGCCAGAACGGTTACAAGTATGTCAAAGATTATGACAGTCTCACAGAAATGAGTACACACAAGAACCATATCACTGTAATATATCGATACATCGGAGTACCTATACATTGATAAAACCAAATGTGAATATTGTCACAAAAATATGTGTTAGTTCGCAGAAAAGTAGTACGATATTACTGGTATCGAGAACTAGGGTTGGAGTGCCGTAATGGTCACGTAAATAAAGAACCATTACAAGGTACTATTAATAGTAACCTCAGCTGAAGCAATTATCTATAGTAAAGTACTGACAGAAAAGACATTTCGAAGCTGTGCGCAGGAGAGTATCTTGATTTTAGCGTTCAAAAAAATATCAAGTTGCACACTTCTCAAAAATCATAAAAATGGGAGTCTATCCTATGATTACATCAGTAACAATAACTGTCAGTTAACTCAAATACCTCAGTGTAACAGTTTTTACGGATATGAAACTGAACGATCACATACACTCAGTCGCAGGTAAAAGTGTGGGAAATGTAGACAGTCTGCAAAGAAGACTGCTTCCAAAACATTAGTTACGACTTAATCTTGAAAATTGCTCATGTGTGTGGGATCCACATAAAATAGAACCTACAGAAAGAAGGGCAGCACGAATGGTCACAAGTTTGTTTGATCAGTGCGAGAGCGTCACATGGGTGCTGAAACAGCTGACAGGCTCTTGAAGATAGACGGACACAAACTTCTGTGATCAGAAACATCCTTGCACGTTATACAGTGTGCCGAACCGAGACTCGAACTCGGGACCTTCGTCTGCTGCGAGCAAGTGCTCCACAGTCAGAGCTACCCAACCGTCATCCACGGCCTGTCCTCACAGCTTTACTTCTGCTAGTACTTCTCCTACGTTCCAAACTCCACAGAAGCTCTCCTGCGGAAGTCGCAAGTCTAGCAGTACTGGGAGATAGGATATTGCGGAGATATAGCGTAACCACGGCCTGGGAGATGTTTCGAGAGTGACATTTTCACTCTGCAGCGGAGTGTGCACTGATATGAAACTTCCTGGCAGATTAAAACTGTGAGCCGGATAAGTCTCGCAGGAGAACTTCTGTACCTCTGTGGAGTTTAGAAGATAGGAGATGCACTGGCAGAAGCAAAGCTGTGAGGACTGGTCGTTTATGGATAGCAAAGTTGTCAGAGCACTTGCTCGCGAAAGACGAAGTCCCGAGTTCGAATCTCGGTCCGGCTCACAGTTTTAATCTGCCAGGAAGTTTCATATCAGTGCACACTACGCTGCAGAGTTGAAATTTCATTCTGTCCCGTGAAGGCTTGCTTATTAAGTTTCAGGAAACCAACTTTCTGTGATGCATCAAGGCATATTCTAAAACACCGTAACGTATCGCTCCAATACGGATCTCGCGAAGAGAAAATTTGATTAATCATGGTAAGCACAGACATGATTAACCTTTTCATTACCATCAGGGCGTCAGGGTAGAGCAGAACCAATGGGAATTTGCCGCATGTTATTGCTATATATATCCACCGATAATGGAACTCTTGCTAATGGTTTGTAGAATTCTTATCATTACAGCAAGCACTTGTAGCTCGTGCTGTCTTCAAGTTTCATTGTCAACCCTGTGCTCCGTATTGTCGCGTCGAATTAGTTCGTGCCTGCAGATATGCAACCCAGGGGACAGATAGGCAAAGCGGACTAGTGTCGCACCTTCTTGACAATTCGTGTCACTGGGCTGCACCCAAGTATTGACATTTTACACGTCACAAACGTTGCCCATATTGAGCACTTGTAACAAACTAGAAACTTCGAGAGTTTCTCTTTTCAAAGACGTCTGTCTGTTTTTTGTTCGTCCTGTAGTTATTGCGGAATCGTCTTCTGTAACCTCTGTATGTGCCAGTCCTCTCCGCACTACAAAACGAAACGGAGGGAAATAATTTTTTTTTTCATTTTGTTACTTGTAACTGTGACATTAACTGAAGTAAACGTACATTACTGTCTTTCACTGCGGAAAAAAAAGGAAATAAAGGATTAAGCAATCAATATTCCTGCGCTCCATTCGTGAGTGAAACGGAGAAAAGACTTAGGACCCGGTACAATGGGAGATATTATCTGCTATGCCCTTCACAGTGGTTTTCCTATTTTGGATTACGTCCACATAGGTTGATATAAAAAAGCATGCTTTCATACGTTTTCACTTGAATGCTGTGGACGGGTTGAACGTACAACCACAATCAGAGAAAGAAACGGACATGAGTAACTGTCATTTTACTTCTGTATTATTATTTGGAATGGAGGCTGGGTTGTGGCGATAGATTAGCATGTAGCGTAGCCCTTGGTTTAGCTTAGGTTAGAAATTGGCAGTTTGATTTGACGAAACCAAAGAAAACGACTAAAGTCGTAATTGCGGTAACATACTGATCTGTAGCGTCTCCCAAGGTTTAGGTTAGATTGAAAGGTTATTGTGCGGTTGTCATTTCGTGAAACCTACGAATTCTTGTTATTGCTAGTATTTTACGCGTACTAGTTCTCGATGAGTGTCTCGTGTCCACCATTTGGATGACGTTGCAGCTCTAAGCAGATGGATTAAACATTTCTTAAGCTGTGTGTAATCTTTAATGACGTTGAAGGAAAAAAACTCACATTCGCGCACATATGTTCATATGTTCAGCTCATGTGACCTAAAATTATGTGTGCTTTCTGAACATATCGAGGACCCGAATAATTTAAAGCGAGGTGCTTGTGACAGCAACCAGCGCCGAGCGTGTTTGATCTTAGCTACCTACTAGTGCAAGTGGCAATCAGTGCATGCTGCCAAAACAAACATACTGGTAACTCAAACAAGATTAGGCGTCTGTTGCTGCTCCAGGCAGCTGTTGCTAGTCTCTTCACCGATAACGTCGACTGATCGTCACCGAAGAGTACTTGCGGAAGGAAGGCTATGCCTCAGTGCCTCCATAACTCATGAGTGAGTTTTGAACTTAAATGAGAGTTCACACTTACCTCGGAACGAGACACCTAAACCACATACATTGGCAGAGCTGAATTTGCGCATAGTCCAAGACATATGAAAACTGCGCCCTGTTAAATTTGTGCCCAGTATTCCTGGAAAGGCCGAGCGGTTCTAGGCGCTACAGCCTGGAACCGCTACGGTCGCAGGTTCGAAACCTGCCTCGGGCATGGATGTGTGTGATGTCCTTAGGTTAGTTAGTTTTAAGCAGTTCTAAGTTCTAGGGGTCTGATGACCTCAGCAGTTAAGTCCCATAGTGCTCAGAGCCATTTGCACCATATTCCTGGAAACCACCAGCTCAGTAAGCTATAGTCAACCTGCACTCCGGAAGTCCCCGTTCACACCCCTGTGGATGAGCCCTTGAACTGTCATACATTATAAAGAGAACAAACGTAGATGCGGCTGTGATTTGGCGCTGTTCAAAACAAATAAATGTGTTACCGAGGAATGCTTAAGAAGAAAGATTGTAGGGTCGTTGGTACAAACGAGCCACAGTGTGTAGCTTAGGATGACACTCGTCTACAGGTACACAAGACTGTGAATAAGGCGAAGAAAATGGCACAAGAGGAAGAGACTTCAGTTTCTAAAATGATTCTTAGGTGACCTGCACAATCTTTAGTTTCTGACTTGACAGAACAACAGGCAACGAATAGGAAGTTATTCAGTCACCAGGCCAAATCACACAGAAATAAGAAAGAACCAGAATCACGACAAGAAGTTGATCTTCAATCGGGGATGCTAAGTGACAACTTTGCAGGTAAAGATCGTAGTTTTTAGTGGAAAAGTAGGAAGGAAACCTTCTTTGGGAGGGACTTTCGGATGCTGGAGAAAATCAGTTTTCTCAAATATTTGGATACTGAAACTTCAAAGAATGCAACAGACCATACGGTGGCCTTTGAGTCTTACTAAACAAAACAAAAGAAATATATACTCATATTTTCAGTAATGTGATCGATAAAATACTGGAATGGTATATTAAAATGTCATCACTGATTTCGAATCAGCAGAAATTTCTGCTGTCCGCCCCCGGTAGCTGAGTGGTCAGCTCGACCTAATGTCGATATTAAGGGTCCGTGTTCGATTCCCGGTTGGGTCGGAGATTTTCCCCGCTCAGGGACTGGGTGTTGTGTTGTCCTAATCATCATAATTTCATCCCCATCGACGCGCGAGTCGCCGGAGTGGCGTCAAATCGAAAGACTTGCACCCAGCGAACGGTCTACCCGACGGGAGGTCCTAGTCACACATTTATTTCAGCAATTTCTGCTATAAAAATTATGCTTCCATCGGTTGAAGGTTGCTGTTGTTGTGGTCTTCACTCCAAAGACTTGTTTAATGCGGCTCTCTACGCTACTCTTATCATGAGCAAGCCTCTTCATCTCCGAGTAGCTACTGTAACTTACATCAGTTTGAATTTGCGTACTGCATACACGCCTAGGTGTCCCTTGCAATTTTCACCCTCCACACTTCCCTCCATTGCCAACTTGACGGTTCCTTGATGCCATGAGCCCTACCAACCGACCCCTCCTTTCAGTCATGTTCAAGGTGTGTTCTATAAACAGGCAGGTAGTCAGAAAAAAACTATAAAATATACTACGTGATGAAGAGGATCCCAACATCCCTACGTAGTGAGCAGTTGACACTAGATGTCCCGAGAGACAGAACCGCCGCCATATAAGGAGGTGGAGGTTATTGTGTTGTCAGTAAAGAAGTATTAACAGCAGAAGGTTTTGGTCAGAGGAGCTCAGCTAGATTGAACGTGTACTGTTCATTGGATGCCGCCTGAGTAACAAATCCAACGGAGACATTTGAGCTCTTCTAAAGCTGCCCAGGTCGGCTGTTGTTACTGCGAGGCGTAAAAGCGAAGGAACAACAACAGCTAAACCAAAAACAGGCAGACCTCCCGTTCTGACTGACAGGAACCGTCGTGCATTGTGTAGTTTGGTTGTAAGAAGTAGCGTGAAATCGGAGGAAGCAATCATTCGGTGTTCAGAAATGCTGTAAGAGGTCCAAGCAGATGTAATTTCGATGTATTGCTCATGCGCTGCCTGCGATATGCAAGGTATAAGAGAATCGCTGACCAGAGAGCAGTGTTGACTGTAGTAGGAACTGTGTAGCTGTAGCAGTAAGTTGTGGCTAGTCTGCAGTCTGCTGTGGTCTGGTCTGGTGTATCGTGTTGGCTGGGCCGGTCGCAGTGCAGCGATGCCGGAGCCTGAGTATTATTGTATAAGGTAAAAAGCAGCCTCGCGCATATGTAGTAATGTTATCTCAACTCCCATGTAAATGTTTTAAAAATCTCGTAATAATAATCTTTCTCATAAAAAGTAACTTTTAACAACCATTCATTTCAATTTAAAGAATTTACTAATTTCTCCAATCCATGATCATCCCGATTATTGCAAAAGAAAAATAAGTTGTTTCCTTTCATAAATGACAGATCTATCGGCCAGAATTGCACAGGGCTGTGCCAGAAAAATTTATTGTAAGAGCAGATATATATGCCTTATCCGGCGACTTCATTGAGGTAAGAATTTTTCTCTTTTTATTCAGAATGATCTTTCAGGGCCATGACGCAGCACTGCTGACGTCCAAAATTTACTAGGTTAAATTCACAGTCAATTATTGAAAACTTATAAGTGAGCGACAATTTAATTGAGAGGTTAGTTACATTGTATTATTACCAGGTTACTGAATATTTTTTTGTTGGGATGTTACACTGAATGTGAACGACATAATTATAATTTTTACTATTGAGAGGTTTAGGAATATTTTTCTATTTTGAGGTTACACTAAACGTGAATATTATTTATATTAATATTTTCTCTTGGGAGGTTACGGTAAAAATATTTTCTGTTTTGAGGTTACACTAAAATGGGAACGAATTTTGTGGGGAGGTAAAATGAGAATGAATTTTGTGGGGAGGTTACAATGGTACCAGCAGTCCAGCTACAACAATGACTGTGCTCAGGACGTTAAAGAGAATGGAGGTATAGTGGTCGAGCACTCCTCATAGGCCACAAATTTCTGTAGTTAATGCGGAGCTAGGCTTGAGGTGGTGTAAAGAGCAACGACACTGAACGGTGGATGGCTGGAAACGAGTGATGTGGAGTGATGAATCACGCTGTACTTTGTGGCGATCAGATGGAGGAGTTTGGGTTTGATGAATTCCTGGAGAAGATTACTTGTCATCATGTATAATGGCAACAGTGAAGTATGGAGTAGGTGGTGTTTTTCGTAGCTAGGGCGTGGTCTTCTTATTGCACTCTCGAAATGTCAAAGGACATGAATACATTTTACCGTATTGTTTATTGTATACAATAGAACAGTTTGGAGATGATGATTGTTTCTGCATGACAGCGCACTTTGTTGTAAAGCAGCATCTGTGAGGTAATGCTAAATGAACGGAAACTTTCATGAAATGGACTGGTCTGCCGAGAGTCCCGACCTGAATCCAGTGGAAATCTTTGGAATGAGAATGTCGGCATCACTACCTTATCTGGTTTGGGCTCTTAAGGAAGAATGTGCTTCCATTCCTTCACAGATATTCAAACTCCTCGTTGAAGTGTTCCGTGCAGAGCTGAAGCCGTCATAAAGCTAAAGGGTGGAGACACCCTATATTAATGTTCACTAATATGAGTCCAGATCAGGTAATGTCGTTCCTAACCCCTTGGTTGTGGGCAAAGTTTACAGAAGATTACCATTGGTTGTAAGTCAAATACTGGAGCTATAAATCCCCTACTAAATAGTCCCACTATAAGGTCGCCTGGCATTAGGCGGAAATTTCTCTGACTTCGCGATGGATCGTCATTTGAACAGTTTCCTACGTGTGTAACAAAGGTTGCTGCGCTTGGGCTGTGCAGAAGTGAGTGCTGAAATGGGCCGGTTGCAAACAGTCCGCCCCGTGGTATATTAGGGAATGACAGCATTCAGTCGCAGAATCCGTTGTTTATTGCAGATCTATATTTCGAAAGTAAGATAATCCTCGGTGCTATGTTATAACTGAATCTGGATCTGTAATAAATTACGAATACTGCGAAACTAATTTTAAATCTTATTTAAGCTCATTTGTCCTGGACAACTTCTGAAGCGGAATTAGATAACATTGTTATGTGCGGTGATTTATTTTTAATAATGTGTACCACATCGTTTGGAAACAGTGGCAAGGGGGATAGCCAGCCGCACTTCCAGTGATAATATAAAGCTCTAACTGATAAGTAGTAGTTATTCAGGGTCGCTCGAGACGACCTTAAGTACCAGGTTACATTTATGGTGTCAGTTTACACTTAACATTTACTGCTGAAATTTGTACAATTATTTTTTTGTAATTTTTCTCATTGTCTGTATACTCTTGTCACTCTCGTTTGTCCAGTTTTACAGTGTGATCATTTTTCTATATACTGTATGTGGAAAACAGGTGGACTGGCAGCAGCAACAGATGAAAAAAGTCACACAGATATACACACACACAATATGTGCACACACGTGATGTGCAGTCACTCACACATACACACACATACAAAAGACGGTTCATCCAACTATTCCAGGCACATACACCATAAAAAATAACCATCCATACGTTCAATCACTCAAGTGAATAACACAATACGGAAGGGTGCCAATCCCATCCCCACAAATGAATGACAGGACAGCCTGACTTTATGCCGCAGTACAGCATGCACCTCATATAGGTAAGAAATGGGGGTTGCGAGGCTTCCAGCTACATAGTTTCAGGTACTTTTCAAGCTCACCCAACTACCCACTTGCCCCATCCAGAATCCTGCTGTTTACACTTACCTAGATGTGTCTTTTGGAAGGGGGGACCGGGTAGTTGGGTGACCTTGAAAAGCAGCCGAAACTAAGTAGCTGAAATCAAGGCAACCGTCTTTTCTTACCTTTATCAGTTGCATATTGCACTGTGGCACACAGTGTACCTGTCCTGTCACGTTGACAAACGATTGATCTGTGAATACAAGAACGGCACCCTCCTGTACTCAGACTATTCATTTGAGTGTGTGGTAGAGTGTGTGTGTGTGTGTGTGTGTGTGTGTGTGTGTGTGTGTGTGTGTGCCGCAAGGTATATTCTTATATATAATGTGTATGTGTAGGTGTGTACTTTTTCTTAGCCTACTGCCGCAAGTCCACCCATTTCCCATGTACTGTATATAGGAAAATAATTGAAATGCAAAATTGTATTTAAAAAGAGTGACAAGTTTATATGGAGACAAAAGAGAATTGTTAAAAACAGCTTTGTAAACAATTCACAAGAAGAGATTGTAAAAAAAAATTTTGTTAAATTGTACTGCAAAAAATGTTAATAAACTGTAAGTTAATGTGTTATTTCCTGACCCATTATTGTAGTGAGGTGGGCGTAGGCGAAATTCAATTCCTATTGGCCCAAAGGGTGGTATTCATTTTCTTGCCTGGAGACCACGTGTCTGGTGCCGGGTTTAAGCCTGTGCCACACACTTGTGTGTGGGAAGGAATGACGTTGCATGTACCACCTTGAGTGTGCGGGTATTGTCCCCAGAAGTCCTTATCTAAACCGTAATAACCGGTTATGGGCTAGAATTGGCAGTGCATCAGGTGCGTGGACAGGCCTGCTGGTGTGGGGAGGGGTGGGGAGGGGACGGGGTGAACTTGAATGTAAGTTGTGCAGCTGTGTAACCTGCCACCGGAAGTTCTTATCAGATGTTAGGGGAGGCCTGGGGGGAGAGATGACCTTGAATATACCTCACCCAATTGCATCAGCTGTAACATGGTTCCCTATCTCAAGAGCAGTATCGTCTCGTACTGGCCCTGAATAGCTATTACTTATCGCTACAGCATTATCTTTGCACGAGGACTGTGGGTTGCCTATCCCTCTTGTCCATATTATCAGACGCACCTTACAATACTAGTATTTTGTGCAAATGTATTTGCGATTTCAGATGGACAGCGTTAGAGATGTACTACTACTAGCTGAGCCCCAGCCGGCACGCGCATAACATTCGTACAGAGTAAACATGCAGGAAAATGTGGGTACAAAGAAAATTGATCGTACATTACAAAATTGTGACCTTTTTAACCCAAGTCCCCTGATATTAAGGGACAGGTGTCGCGTCGTTGCTGACTTTGAAGTACGGAAGAAATTGAAGCACAACGAAGTCGTCTCCTTTGAATAATTCAGTAGCCTAGTATGCAAACGTCAAATACAAATCATAGAACATGGCGTAATTACGTTCTCACCCAGTGACTAGCGAGAAGTCTCAAGCGCTAGATACTCGATCGCATAGTTCAGAAGCAGAAAGCGACTAATAACGAGATTAGAATCTCACTCTTATTCGCTACGGCTCCTAACCGTAAGTAGAAGAAATTTTGCAGCGTACATCGGCTAATGATATGTGACAGACTACGACATTCGTACTAAGGAGTGTACGAACCGACGTGTACCGCCCTGTCAGTTAAGTATTTATGGCTGCATTTCTGACTCTTCAGCGACGATGCTGTCCTGTACATCTACGTTTCTCACAAACGCTTGTAGCGAGACCGCCATTTTAACGAACCTCGCACAACACCTCAACAGATGGATAAGCGGTGACTCTTCTGTGCAAGCTCGCCAGATGCCCATCTTTTCCACTAAGTTGTACTTGATGTCTTTTAGTCATCGGATAATTTCAGTGACGTACTTACGTCACTACTCCCACTAATTTACACGAAAGTATCTAAGGTGTGTTGCTACTGGCTGAAGATGGCTATTCGCGGAAGATGAGTAGACAAGAGCCATCCACGTCCACCGTCTAGTCCAGCAAGAGCCATCGGAGAACGAATTGGGGCGACGGCGATGAGGAATATTTTCGTGACACTTTCTGCAGAAAACAATTCGTTTGGCTCGCATAGTTAACGGATTTGGTTACAAATCCATTTTTGAAAATCACGTCCTCCGGTACATTTCTATAGGGTAGTACTGAATCCTCGAGCAAGGTGATGCACGTCACCACAGGGTTAGAAGTCCCTGCAGACGACTGTTAACAGCCCGACCAATTAGTGCCCTGGTCATCCAGTTCCCCGTATCTTTACCATTTTTCATAGCGTGAATCCTCCGTCATTTATCATGACTCAGCTGTTGGGACGACGGTATTGCTCCAGATATCTTTAAATATCTGCCGGCCGGAGTGGCCGAGCGGTTCTAGGTGCTACAGTCTGGAACCGCGCGACCGCTACGGTCACAGGTTCGAATCCTGCCTCGGGCATGGATGTGTGTGATGTCCTTAGGTTAGTTAGGTTTAAGTAATTCTACGTTCTAGGGGACCGATGACCTCAGAAGTTAAATCCCATAGTGCTCAGAGCTATTTGAACCATTTAAAATATCTACGGACGGCACTTCTAGTTCGTTTAGCGACTGTATTTGATGCAAACTGCAGTTACTCTGGGTGCTATGTGGAGTCATAACAACGAAATCGAAATCTTATGTTTGTATTTGTGCTTTTCAGCTCGTCCTTAACTGCATGGTGATTAATAGCATATCTACTAGAAGATCGCTCTACTTATGCCTGGAACGCTTAATGCATTTTGTCCGTAACTAACAGAACGTGATGCGAATAATATCCACCGAAGGACATAATGCTGAGCTAGATACGCACCGGAGAATTTATCACTGTTCCTACTTTAACGCCATGTGATTTATTAGCCTTGGGAAAGACAAGTTGAGTATAGGACTCTTTTTTCCGATTTGTGAAAGTGTTTATTTTTTCCTTTCCCACATGAAAAATACTTGTACACAAAGTATAAATTCCAGGAAATTATTAGTACGCTTTCTGCTGTCGTGTTGCTCGCATTTGTGCATTGTACTGTGTAATTTAACAATAGCTTCAGTACCATAGCAATTGTATGCTACTGTGTAATGAGTATCCGTGTCATCCTCTTGTGTGCGCAATGTTGGTATGTCGATTACAGCTGTTTGTCACGTCACTGTGCACCGGCGTTTATAGCCGCAAACATCGAAAATAAGGAGAAAATGAGAAAAGCCAGCAGGTGTTCCGAATGTTACAAGCAAATACATTTATTTCTCTCTCTTCATAACTCATTCGACTTCGACCAAAAACTCATTCGACTACGACCAAAATGTCAAACAGGCTCTGTCTCAGGCCTTTCCCTTTTTAACTCATGTTTAGTTCAAAAGACTAGCATAAATCTGAGGGATGCTGGATGATAATGCGCCTCTTCCACCTCGTACTCGCGAAATATATTATGTGAGCAGCGGATTTGTGCAGTCTATTTAACTCTGTCGAAGGTAATCCATGATTTATAAATCGTCTGAAGGAACTACGGCTGAAGATCGCTGCTGCTATGACTGTAACCAGGCATTTTAGTCTTTACGAAAATATTACAGATGTTATAAAGAATGTTACATGATAATTACTAGAAGAAGAACTACTAGGAGAAGAACTACTAGAAGAAGAACTGCCTCGGACGTACATTTCGTCTTCTAGCTTCCTCTACCTTACAGCGCGGAATTAAAAAAGCATTTATCGCCTTTTAGTATGGGAACAAATTATCTTTCTCCTCCTTACGATGTTCTTTCAGTTTTACGGCCTTCCCACGGTCATCGCATATATGTTCTTCCCGAACACTTTTAATACGAGAATATCTGAGATACTTGGAAAAAATCGTATTTAACTTTTCTATCATGCAAATTTGTAAACATATTGTGTAGACAAAAAGAGAAAAGAAACCAGCATGTGTGATACATTAGCCGACTGTTAAGAATGTTCTGTGAGCCGCCCGGTACAGTGTGGATGCAGATAAGACATCTGGGACTTCCAGAAACGCTGGACAAGTTGTTCAGTTGTCGTGAATTCAAGTTCACTGTAAACCTACGAGAAAGTTGAATAAATGAGCATAATCTGCAGTGTCCAATAATAATTAATGAGACTTGTACCTGTTTGCTCTGGTGCTAAATCTTAGAATGAGCGTCAGCTGAATTCTCCGTCGGTGCCTGACAGAACGTGACTATAATATTAGAAAGGAAACACTTTACTGTGGTTCTGCAAGTAGAGTAGTGCTTGTATGATCATCTGCAAGCACTGTGGGAAAGTAAAAGTTGATCACCCAGCTAGAGCTGTGGCAGTTAGGTTGTTCCAACGTGATAGAAGCTGGAGACTATGAAGGAGAGATTCGATGTTTTCGGAAAACCTTTTAACAGGAAACCATCCATACAGATTGCCTGGCGACGTTTATACGCTGATAAGGGAAATTTTCAGGCATTAAATCAAAATTTTTGACATTTTTACAAAACAAATCCTACAATATTCATCACTCTTTCCTGCGCAAAAGCGTGTATAACTTATCTTCGTGTGACGTTTGGAAGTATTTCATTTTTAATTTTGTTATATTACTTGCGTCTCTCCGAAACTACCTAAGTTTAGACGTGCGTCTCTTTATATGTGATTCTAAACCCTATAAGTGTGCACTTGAGTCAAATCTATATTAAAAAGTGGAGATAAAGAAACCGGAATGCGACTGACAAGTACAAAAGAAGATGGTTATACGCCTCAGAAAATTCAAACAAACTCTCTGCACTACTGTATTGTGAGATGGCAAGCCACTGGGTCGTCGACTGATTGTGAAAACAATAGATCAGCTTCAGCAGTATTATAGAATGGCCATCAGGAATAATGGAAAAGATTTAGAAAGAATGAAGAAAGCAGTCCTGGTCTCATAATTCAACATACTCTCATGTGACAGAAAACCAATACATTCATTTTGCCTGCCTGGACTTGAATCACGGTAAAAATTTCGGAAGGCTGAAGTTTCAAAAGCGTATTTTGAACACAAGAACTCTATTTCTGAAGCTGTTATAAAAGCCATCAAGCGAATTTATAGGTACCTAGCCTCCGAAAGTGTCTGCATGGACAGACTCAGAATCCCAATGAGTCTTTCAGTAACACCATCTCGAGAAGAGTGTTCAAAATGTGTTTGTAGTATTAAATATACTGAAACAGGGTGTTAATGATACCGCACTAATATTTAAAGGTGGAAACATTAGGAGAATGAGAGTTCTAGCACATCTTAACATCACCCAGGTTGTCATAATGTAAAGAGGTTGAAATAATTGTACGAGTCGAGACATATCGAGGCCAGCGTGCAGCCGAGTTCATCACCAAAGAAGCAAGGTCAGCCAGAAGAAAGAAGTTTTAGAGAAGGAGGGTGGCGAAGAAGATGATGCTGACAACGCTGCTGAGTGCTTTTGAGCCTTAAATTAAAAATATGAGTGAGTTTGTATCATTTTAAATTTTAAACGCGGTTTTATCAAAGCTGGCGTAGGTTATCCTTTATGTACCTACATATGAAACACTATCTCATGAAACTTTGTGACCTGTTTTATTATAACATATTGTACGTACTGAAGCACAGCAATGGTAGTGATTTGAATGGATATGAATATAGGGGTTGCATGTACAAATATTCAAAATAAAAAATTACGTTTTTTAAAAATGAATCTTTAGTTCTTTTGTAACTTTTAATTCTGCTTAGAGTAGACATACGAGGGGCGTTTGAAAACTACGTGCAAAGTCCGAGAGATGGCACCACCGGCGCGTATTGAGGTCATGTTTAGTTAGTAGCATCTTTGGAAAAAACGTACACCAAGTTTAAGCCATATTGGTGTATTTCTTTGTTTTTGGCATTCGTGTGAATCAAGGAAGTCGAATGATTACAAAAAAACGGACGAAAAAGAATTTCGGGTGGTGATTAAACATTACGGTGACTCTGCACCTTCGATTAGAACAGTTTATAAGTGGTTTCAACATTTTCGGAGTGGCCATATGGGCACAAGTGATGCTGAATGTTCTGGACGCCATGTGGAGGTTACGACTCCAGAAATCATTGATAAAATCCATTATATGGTGATGGATGACAGAAGAGTTAAGGTGCGTGAGATTGCTAGTGCTGCGTGCATCTCGAATGAATGGGTACATAATATTTTGCATAAACATTTGGACATGAGGAACCAATCCGCAAGATGGGTTCAGCGATTGCTCACGCTTGACCAAAAACGGAATCGTGTGAAGTGTTGCAAAGATGGTTTGCAGCTGTTCAGGAAGAATCCGCAGGACTTTAAGCGTCGTTTTATCATCCATGCACGTTTCACTACAGTTGTGACATCCTCGAGTTCATTATTATTTTTCTGTCATTATTATTTTTCTGTATACATACATACATACAGGTTATTTTTAGGTTAAGGAATATGATACATCAGATTTTGCTATCGTTTCAATTGTGTGTGCACTTTACCTCTTATTTTACGTTGTGTGTCTGTGTCCGCCAACTAAAATCAGCAACAGGTCTAAATTACTATACAATGACAACTGCAAACATGAGGGATGTTAGAAAATCGTCTGCATTGAAATATTTGTTTATTATCCAATTTTAAAATGTATGTTCTGGTAAAATTCGTGGTGTATGCCGGTTTTTGGCCTTACGACTGTAGTATTTTGCTAGTTCTTAGCTGTGAGAAGTTCGTTTTTATGTAGTTGTGTAGTTGATGTCCACAGGTTCAGTCAACAGACTTGTCACAGCTAAAGACTAGCAAAATACTACAGTGGTAAGGCCAAAAACAGGCATCTATCACGAATATTACCGGAATATACATTTGAAAGATTGGACAAGAAATCCAAACATTGAATGCAGATAATTTTCTAACATCCCTCATGTTTGGAGATGACATGTGTACTACAATTAAACGCAAAAAAAACTGGCATAGTGTTCAAATACAGAAATATGTAAACAGGCAGAATACGGCGCTGCGGTCGACAACAACTACATAAGACAATAAGTGTCTGGCGCAGTTGTTACATCGGTTACTGCTGCTACACTGGCAGGTTATCAAGATTTAAGTGAGTTTGAACGTGGTGTTATTAGTCGCCGCACGAGCGATGGGACACAGCATCTCCGAGGTGGCGATGAAGTGGGGAATTTCCTGTACGGCCATTTCACGAGTGTACCGTGAATATCAGGAATCCGGTAAAACATCGAAATTCCGACATCGCTTCTACTGGGAAAAGATCCTGCAAGAACAGGACCAACGACGACTGAAGAGAAGCGTTCAACGTGACAAAAGTGCAAACCTACCGCAAATTGCTGCAGATTTCAGTGCTCGGCGAAAGATTCAACGCAACATAATCGATACGGGCTTTCGGAACTGAAGGCCCACTCGTGTACCCTTGATGACTGCACGACACAAAGCTTTACTCCTCGCCTGGATCCGTCATCACCGACATTGAACTGTTGATGACAGGAAACGTGTTGCCTGGTCGGACGAGTCTCGTTTCAAATTGTACCGAGCGAATGGACGTGTACGGGTATGGAGACAGCCTCAGGAACCCATGGATCCTGCATGTCAGCAGGGGACTGTTCAAGTTGGTGGAGAAAAAAATGGCTCTGAGCACTATGGGACTTAACTGCTGTGGTCATCAGTCCCCTAGAACTCAGAACTACTTAAACCTAACTAACCTAAGGATATCACACACATCCATGCCCGAAGCAGGAACCGAACCTGCGACCGTAGCGGTCGCGCGGTTGCAGCCTGTAGCGCCTAGAACCGCTCGGCCACTCCGGCCGGCGTTGGTGGAGAATCTGCAATGGTGTGGAGCGCTTAAGGCGCTGCAGTCATAGACTTTGCGGCTGGTCCTGGCGGAGGTTCGAGTCCCCCCTCGGGCTTGGGTGTGTGTGTTTGTCCTTGGGATAATTTAGGTTAAGTAGTGTGTAAGCTTAGGGACTTATGACCTTAGCAGTTAAGTCCCATAAGATTTCACACACATTTGAACATTTTTTTTGTGGAGCGTGTGCAGTTGGAGTGATATGGGACCCCTGATTCGTCTAGACACGAGTCTGACACGTGACACGTACGTAAACATCCTGTCTGATCACCTGCATCCATTCATGTCGATTGTGTATTCTGACGGACTTTGGCAATTCCGGCAGGACAATGCGACACCCCACACGTCCAGAATTGCTGCAGAGTGTCTCTAGGGCACTCTTCTGAGTTTAAACACTTCAGCTGGCCACCAAACTCCCCATACATGAACATTATTGAGCATTTCTGGCAAACCTTGCAACGTGCTGTTCAGAAGATATCTCCACCCCCTCGTACTCTTAAGGATTCATGGACAGCCCTGCAGGATTCATGGTGTCTATTCGCTCCAGCACTACTTCAGACATTAGTCGAGTCCATGCTACTTCGTGTTGCGGCACTTCTGCGTGCTCGCGGGGCCCTACACGATATTAGGCAGCTGTACCAGTTTCGTTGGCTCTTCAGTGTAATTTAGACTTGTGGCTAATTTTGGTTGGCAGCCGCAGGACAGACACAATGTAAAAATAGTAGATAAAATGTACATACAAATTAAGTGATAATAAATTTGATGCATCGTATTCCTTAACCTAAAAATAACATATATGTATATATTTCAGTAACATAACAAAAAATCCACTGAGGATGCCACAACTGTGGTGAAACATGTTTGGGTGATAAAACAAAACAATGATTTGTGTACATGCAAAAGGGCGGACCCATCATTAATCCATTATTAATCCATAATTTTAGATTTAGTGCGTTTATTTTACATGATCTGTCGATGTTTCCAAATGTTTTGGCAGCTGCACAGTAAGCGAAGAGTAGGCCAGTTTGGAGGCACATTTCGTCGCGAGTGGTGAAGACGCTGGCGGTGCTGGCTGGGAGGCGCGGCGAGGCAGCCACCCCTATGGGCACGCCGCGTGTCCGTTTCTTTGGGGCCGCGGCCCATTTGCCGGGCAACAGGGGGCGGAGCGGGGGTGGCGGCGCGCGCCGTCCGCGCTGGCAACGCCGCGGGCCTGGCTGGGCCTTGACGTGACGCGCCGGCCACCGCGCGCTGGGTGTACACCGTGCACTGTGCAGCCAGCCACTGGCTCTGGCTCTGCCAGTGCTACTCTCCGTCCGTTTCCTCACCAGCCCCAGGCGGGCGCCGCTTTCTCCTCGCCGCGTTATTTTGACACCAGCTTACGTGGCCCTCCTAACTACTGGCAGCCCGAGCAGTTTCTCTGGTAGATTTCAAACACCTACAGTGGAAAGTTTGTAAATAATATAGCAAGTGAAGTCCTTGAAAAGTTAAGGCGCAAATTGACTAAAAGGATGGATCGTTAGATAGGCTATATCCGGAGGCATCAAAGAATTGTCAATTTGGCAGTGGAGGGGAGTGTGGTGGTAACAGTTATACTGGAAGATCAAAGCAGGGGGTGGCCATGGGGGTCAGGATCGTCGGCCCCATTTCAATCCCCCTCCCCCCAGTAAAAATTATTCAAGGCGATAAAGTTTTTATATCTACCAACTTCCAAATTTCACAGCTAACTTTAAGAGAATAACCAAGAGTTTCGAACATACCATAGAATTCTAGGAAATTACAGGCTATGTTCAATACAGGATACTTTCAGCTGATTGCCTGATGTCCTGCTTATATGAGTGGGCTCGGGGCTTCACTGGCCAGGAAAAGATGCACACTCCCAGACCGGTCACAGCTGCCGTCAGAGACAAATTCGACATGGTTTATAAGTTGCCATGGGGAACTGGAGACCACATGCAGTTGAGAAGGCAAGAGAGAAAGGGTAAAACTCTCCACTAAGGAAGAAAAAATAGCAGAACGTCGGCGGAAACGACTGAAAGAAACATTATTCCCCGGCGTAGCTACAGTCTGCATGTCAGTGTTCGCTGTGCACAGCTAAATGAAATACTGATAATGATGACTGCTCAGTTCGATTTTATATCGTGTAAATTTTGATGTTGTCAAAGGTTTAAGAGTTTTTTTGCTATAATAGTTCTAAAATCAATTGCATGACACGTCTACTAATTTCTGCACAGATGTCTTTCAAATGCTGTATTTCCCTGAATTACAACTTCTTGGAAGCTATGCGATAGTATCACTGTAAGCACTGATGTATTATTGGTGTATTAAAACATATTGCATTGTAATTAAAGAATTGGGGGCTTCCTCGCAGAAACCTCACTGGTAAAAAAGCGAATATGTATTAGAGGCGCCCTCATGTTGTGTTCAGCATTACACACGTGATTACACGACCGCTACTGTTAAAAGCACAAGTCCTACTGTGTAAGCCTGTAAAAATAGGACGATTCGCCAAAATCCCGACAAATCTGAGCTGTTACTAACAAAAACATCACTAAATATGAAACCTTGGGCCGCCACATTTACCTACAAAGTGAGGGTAATAGGAGAAGACGTTGTTGTTTCCAAAAATGCTTTTTTTAAGTTTGCATGGAGTTAGCGACGACAGACAGAGAAGACTGCAAAATAATTAAGTACACTTTGGGAGCCCCCCTACAGACAATCGCGGCAAACATTCCAACCGACCACGTCACGCAATGGAACAGCTTGTAAACGTTATTCAGGCCCGTATCATGTCCTTCTCTGACCGGAAAACCCATTACTCTCTCCCAGAGAGAATCCCAATAGGCGCTATTTTCCAGTAGATCTGTCTGTCTAAGATATGCATGGCGATTTCCGTAACGCGTACCGAATAAATGTACCCTAGAAACTTAACTGGCAGATTTCCAAAACTTTCAGTAAAAGAAGATACGGAGAAAATAAAGCTTTTGAGGCACAGAAACCTGTCCACCTCAGAAAAGTGGCGGCTTTCTTGGATGAAAACAGAGCGTTCATTCTGAAAGCCAGACAGGGAAAGGTTTGATTTTGTGCACAATTTACTTCTTCGTCATTTACCAACGAGTGTTGTAGGCTACATGCGTCAGTTGTGGTATTATGTCGTTGGATACACGATATGGTAACAGGAAATGTCAAAATATACATACACATGAGAAATGAGGGAAACAAGGGTCCCAGTCAGGTTATCTCAATGCTGCTACATTTCATAAGCAGTATCCTATACTCAAATTTAATGGATGAGATGTTTTTTATTTTTTTAAGTACAGTTTTCCTGCGCAAAACAAAAAAATACTGTTCATCCTATGTGTAGTGCATATTTTAAAATTTTTCCGTATTTGTGGTCATAGCTATATAACAAGAGAGCAGAACTTTTCACTTATTTCTGATCAACGCAGGAACACTACCATCGCCGAACTTAAGGAAAACTGCGATGAAAAGATTCTGAAGGCCCGAACGCGTCCATGTCTAATTTTTTGGAAATATTCACCCACCATTTCAAGGATTTTAAAAAAGCAACCAACAGTTTGTTTTTAAAAAACCCAAAGCCAGCATTCAGGTTTCAGGTCGTTCGATTTTACTTCAAAAATAAAGCTGTGTATTTGCGACATGCGTACCACAGAACTTGGAGCCGTCACATCATAGCTGCTCCTAAGTTTAAAACTCCCGACTCAATTAACTTAAAATGGTTCAAATGCCTCTGAGCACTATGGGACTTAACATTTGAGGTCATCAGTCCCCTAGAACTTAGTACTACTTAAACGTAACTAACCTAAGGACATCACACACATCCATACCCGAGGCAGGATTCGTACCTGCGACCTTAGCGGTCGTGCGGTTCCAGACTGAAGCGCCTAGAACCGCTCGGCCATGAGTGTAAGTCCTGAATCCTTCCTGGTCATGCTGACAAAGTTTTATGAATTTATTTGTAAAAGTATACACAGTGGAAATTAAAATGTCCTTTGGTGCCTCTCGTGCTCCAAGTCGGCCCGTTTGACGTCCTACGCCTCTTAAACTATTGTAACTTTAGTAGCCGACATAACAGTGGCCGTGAAAGTCACCTTACTCTTTCTTGGCATAGGTCTCATGCATTTCGGAGAAAGAATCTTAAGAACCTTGTACGTTCTGCAATGTAATCTTATCTGCAGCAGAGATAGCCATCTCGATTAGCCAAGGGCACGCATTCTATAACCCAACATCGCAACTCATTCATACTCACTCTTGTCCTTGGGTTCTCGAAACGAGCTCCAAGAAAGTTGCGGATCGATTTCTTCTCTTTGCTCACAGTGTTGACGCCGTTAGTCATAATACCCGCGTCATACTACACTGAACAGGTTACCATATCGTCATCGTGAAAGAACATAGATCCACGCCTTAGAATAGACAAGAATGTCACTCGCAAAGAATCTGCAATAACTCCGTCGCGAAAATAGTTTCTCCTTATCGGTAATCACTGTAATAAATTATTAAGGAGAAGCTTATTAGCCTGAAGGCGATGGGACAGTAAAGACATTTAAAAATTCCTGCTCTGGAGTAGAGAATAATATCAGTTTTGTCACTGAATGACACACACGTATTCTGCGACCGAGGTTTTGTCTTAATTGGTTGCTGTGGGAGCCAGACATTGTTAATAAAGATCACTTCGAGCTCAATGATAGTGGTATGAGATAGTTAAGAGATAAGTGATGAAGTTTGGTAAAAGATGAAGCTTTAAGCTGCCAGTATAGAAAATGACCATCACTTAATCTAGAAACAATTTGTTTATTTATTAGAGCAATATGTTGCAAATGAGAGAGTTGCAGCAAAATAGCTGCTTGACATAGCAATAGGAGAAGCTCTATTCCCGCAAATCTCAGCGAGTGAAATGGGTTGTTGTGTATGCGTGTGGTTGGAGTTGTGGGAAGTGGGGGGAATGAAGAGGTTGTTGGTACATCGTCTGATACCATGACGGGCACGAATGCAGATGTATAAATTCTCACCGAATTGGTCCGAAGTGCGTAGAATTCATGATTGCGGACACTTAAATTTTGCAGTTACAGTTGCTCGGTGTAAACATAATACCCAAGCATCGTAATAACATCAGTTAAATGGAAGCTGAAATATATAGGTTTACTCACATGTGTCGTAGATGTTTAGGTGTCGTTTGAGACCGCAAGAAAAACGTGGGACCATTACTTCACATACTATTACTACTATTCCTGCTGCTGCTGCTACTACTACTACTACTACTACTACTATGGTTGGATGGAACACTCTTCTTTGTGGTTCTTAATGACAGATATTTATAAGGTAGCACTTGTAGACAGTGTTCCGTATAATTATCTTTGGAATCATGTTCATTTCTCAGTTCTTCGACGGTTATTCAGACGGTGCAGAGAGAGAATCTGTTTAACGTCGGATTGTGGTTTTTAAAGACACGTACAGTTCGAAAGTTTTCTTCGTAACAGCAGTTTCACAATTTCTCTATCGATTGCAACGAAAGGTGTTCAGCCCTCTCATTTTTTAGCCAATTTTTGGAGATTAAGTACAATGATCGAGATGTATTTGCGTCCGCAGTCACCGATGCGCCGTTTATGGTGATTTATCCTGCATGCTACAGTGGCTAATTAATTGAGTTAATAATTAATTGCGTTAATACCCGTGACTTTAAAAATGCCATTTCAGTGGATTAAAATGTTACATGACGATAAATGTCGATGATCGAGTGCTGTCGGAGGGAAGAACGTCTGGGTTCGTGAAGCGGTAGCCTGACTGTGGCGCGACCGTGGCTGGGTGGCAGCCCGCGGCCTACGTGCGTTATCGGCCGTGACTCATCCGCCTTCTGCAGCTGTTCCCGAGACCTACGGTGCCGTCCCTGCCGGATCTTGTAAATGTCCTGAGCTAGGTCGTATTTCGTTCTGCGTTCTCTTAACACACTCGTTCTCAGACTCGATATTAAGAGCTACAGTTTTTCAATGAAACAGACGTCTCCGAATCCTTTCGTTGTACTAATTTTCGGAAGTGCCTAAGTGACTTTAATGAATGTACCGCCATGTTTCGGGTAAGGGAATAAAAATGATTCAAATGGATCTAAGCTCTATGGGACTTAACATTTGAGGTCATCAGTCCCCTAGACTTAGAACTACTTAAACCTAACTAAACTAAGGGCGTCACACACATCCATGCCCAATGCAGGATTCGAACCTGCGACCGTAGCAGCAGCGCGGTTCCGGACTGAAGCGCCTAGACCCGCTCGACCACAGCGGCCGGCGGGTAAGGGAATAATCGGTGGAATATCTGTGAGATACGAAGTAGAGGTTACGATTAAATTACAATTACGTTTTAGTTTGTGGTTAAATGTTCCCTTGTCTTTTTTTTTCATGTCCGTATTTCAAGGATCAAGTACAATGGTCGAAACATCTCTTAGCTTGTCGCTGTTCGTCACTGGTAACTTACTCGGCACGAGTATGTCACCTGTAACTCTTTTATCTAAAGTAGCCGGACGTCTATTAATGGTTATTAATATGGGTGTTTCCACATTCTTTCTTAGGACGGCTCGCTGGGGACACTCTCAGCGAGGTGTCTGAACCGATTCCATAAAAACTCTGTTGGTCCATCATAGAGAGGGAACATCAGTTGGTTAAGTAATTGTCAATAACGATGAAATTCTCCAACAGCCATGTAACCAAGATGATATTTTATTTTGACGATAACCAGTTTCGCCATTCCACTATGCTGTCTTCAGGATCCTGCATAATAAAAGAGTATGCATGTGGTGTACATCAGGGTGTAAAAAAAGCAAGCTTACAGAAAGTGGCGGGTAATCATAAAAGTGATAATTATAAAAGCGCTTAAAGTATGAAATGAAAGTAGTGGAGTTAAACCAAATCTCTGTATACATCCAGCACAATAGATTAAAACATTTGTACATATTTGTTAGTCATAAAACTATTTAACGCCACGGATTTACAAGAAACACGTAAAAACATTAAAAAGATCAGAACTAGACAGTACACAACCAGGAGCTCCGCTGAAACAAAGCTTGTCCGTGGTTAGGTTGTCGTGCCATTATGGCGCTTAAAGAAAGCTAAATGTGGGACGATAAGAACAATTTTTACGGTACTGTGGCCTGCGTACAGTAGACGAAGAGTTCGGAGACGATTTTATGTCTCAGCATGACAACGCACCCTGTCCTAAAGCGTTTTGTGGACAGTAACATTCCGGAAATGGGCTGGCCAGTGGAATACCTGCCTCAAGGGTTGAAACCAGAGAAGGTAGCGATGACGCTGAGTTCAAACCTACTTAAAGGCAAAGGGTGGACACACCCCATATTGATGGCCACCAATAGGCGACTGGATACTTTTGTCAGATATTGTATGTGATTACAGAATGTGTGGTGAACATCTTGAGCACATCGCGACGTGAGACGAGCACGTAGAATCAGTGTTGGGAAATGCGAATGTTGAAAATTTTCTGATAGATTGCTGTGCAATTGTAAAGGAATTATATTGTTCTAGTGTTCGAGTCTTTATCAAGTAGCCATGACAGCAGTCATAGAAACAATTCAGACGCTCTGCTTGAATAGTAACAGGAGGGCAATACAGCGAGTCATACACTGTCGTAGAGTAATCCAGTACTGCATGAAACAAGCATTAAGTTTTTGTGGATTAACTTATTTTAAGGTAATTTTTTAGTTACAGCTTTTCGAGTGTTGTTTATATTGACTTATCTTTCCCCTTGCATCCCTGCTTCCTGTAATTTCTCTTCCATTACAGTTTAGAATGTTTACGCTGGAGATTGCTGTGCTTTGTAGCTTCTTTTTGGAAGTAATCGTAAAAGTTCGTTTCTCAAATCTCGTTCATAATCTTCAGACCGAAAATAAAATGAACACACATGTGCAGTTTTCATATTCACTTGGCCGGTGCGTTTACGTCGAACTATCCATTCACGTCGCAAGTGCTCATCTGTGGGAAAACCATGACACATTTGTCCATTTCTAGAAATATTAATGCTCTGTACCACAGCGCAATTTAGTGACCCTTGCTCATGACTGACAGGAAACCAGTTATTTTCTTTGGATGCACACTGCGACTTCCGTGTTCTGCCGAATGCACAGCCACGTCAAGGCGTGCAAGGGCGTCTGGAAATTTTATGCTCACCAGGAGTTGGAATGGCCCACCTCCTTTCTCTATATATCGTTGGAGGGCATAGCTCATACGAAGGTATTACAGAAATGCTCCGGGACCTTAAACGGGAATCCTTGGAAGTTCTCGCGAAAGCCTGTTTGGTAAATGTACAGCACCTGCATTCGAAGAAGATTGTGCAAGACAATAGGGCGCTTACAGAGGCTCAAATGGCTCAAATGGCTGAGCACTATGGGACCCAACTGCTGAGGTCATTAGTCCCCTAGAACTTAGAACTAGTTAAACTTAACTAACCTAAGGACATCACAAACATCCATGCCCGAGGCAGGATTCGAACCTGCGACCGTAGCGGTCTTGCGGTTCCAGACTGCAGCGCTGTTAACCGCACGGCCACTTCGGCCGGCTTACAGAGGCCTATAGACAATTTTTCCCTCGCCCAATACGCGAATTGAATAGGAATAAAAATTGATAATACTTGTACCGTCATGCACAGTAGAGAGGCTTGTGGCGTATGTATGTAGATGTTGAGTTTCTGCTGACCGATGACCTTAATTGCTATGTCAACGCGACAGAAACGCATGGGTTTTATAGTTAGAGTGAATATTAATTGAAGAAGCACTCATAAATTACAGCAGAGCATATAGATAATTTTGATATTCATCTTTTTGGATTTGTAGCTCGTGTAATTTTTTTTTCGTGTTTGCAGTTATAATTATTGGATTTGGGTTCCGCCTTTTATGCAAAAACAGTTTTTTCTCTTGTTACCAAAACATCTTTCTGTACCTGTGTGCCATCACCAGTGGGTTTTGTTTATTGAAAATTGTAAAACGTTAACATATTTTAGGTTGTAACTGATCTAACAAAGTGAGCGCTGAAGACAGTTTTTGTTCCTTTTTGTCCTTACCGTGATTTTACATGATATGATTTTGCAGGACCATCTGTATGGTGTCCTGCACAGATAGCTTGTCATCTGCAGACCAAATGATGGAAATGTGAATTTTACCGGCGTGATAACACATACCTGATTTTTTTTTAAAAAAACGTGATTTTGGTATGGCAAAAGGTTTTACGTTTATATTTGTTATTACTGACGTTTTGTTGTGCACGATCTTTCTTCTTTTGTGTTCTGAAGTCACTGGCACTGCACACATACATTAATGTGCTTTGCGTAAAATTCCTTTAATGTGTGAAACAATGTGCCCTTACCGAGTGTGGTGGTTTCGTTTAAAACTTGTTTGCTTTTGCTGCTGCCTTCTGTATGTGAAGATTCTCTACTATTGTTAGTTTGTGGTATAGGCTGTGGCTGATTTTAGTATTTTTAAATCTGTTGCTGTTGTAGTTGGGTTGTGGTTATGGGCTAATAGGTGAGCAGCAAATGTGCTATGTGTACTGATACTTTTCAGGGCTCTAAGGTGTTCTGCATATCTAGTTTTAAAGTTCCTGTAAGTCTGTCTTATGTATACTGATTAGCAAGTGTTGCATGTGGGTTCATATATATGACTGATCTGTTGAATTTATTTGTGGGTGTCTCGTGTGTTCTGAGTTTTTTCTGTGTTGTGTTGTTTGTCCTGTATCCTACTTGAAGTCCCTGTTTGTTGCCTATTCTGTGGACAATTTCGTTATTGTAGGTGAGTATGTGGCATTTTGTTTTCTGTGTGTGTGTGTGTGTGTGTGTGTGGGGGGGGGGGGGGGGTGTTGTGTTGTGTCTTCCATGTGGTCATTGTTTGTATGTTGTGTTGTTCTGTGTTGTGTAAGATTTTGTGTGTGTGTTGTGCGTTCGTTCCTTTTCTGCTTACAAATCTATTGGTTTAATTTCACTATCATAACCATTTCCTCTGGTATTTGTTTTATAATTCTGAACCTGTCATTTGGCTGTTACTCATACAGGTTTCGTGTCTGCGGCAAAGCCCTGAAGTTTCTTCTTCACGCACTCTTTTTAAGACACGCTCCTTTAAGGATAGCCGTACAAGCACTCTAATTTGAGTACACATCGTAATTTGAATGAGCGTGCAAAGTCGACAGCGCAACTTTACCAGAGAATACATAACATATTCCTCAAAAACCGTTAAAGATGCGTGTACCCAAATGGTCTGTGTGACGAAGTAGCACTATGTCCATTGAACTAGCCCAGTGTTTGTGAGCAATCGCTTGAAGGAGCCAGCCTCGTGTCCAGTACTTCCTGCGGAACCATCGACTCTGTCGGACTTCTCGAAAAATGGATAGCTGATAAAATTTATAAATAAGAAAAACTAAAAAAAAATGCAAAAATTGTGAGAGATTATACGAATAAAGAACACGTTACAGGGAAAACTTCTCAGCTGTTGCGAGGAACTCCTGTGCAGTTTGTTACAAGAAAACCTTGCAACTTATAGTTCAAGACTTAGGGTTTATCAGTCTTTTTCTTTCGGTTTTGCTGGAAGCCTATTGAAAATGAAACCTGCTGAATAGTGTGCACACTTATGTACGCTGCTTAAGAAAGCGTTGTCCAAACCTACATCGTTCTTCCGTCAAGTGTTCACTGAATGAATGTTGAAGTTTCTTCTGAAAGAGTGAGTTTTGTAACAACAAATCCCTATATGAACTATAGGTACATGGGCGGCAGAATTAGAATCCGAGACACCTGAACAACTGGCTGCACGTAGTTCACGAGCTGACACCTCAGATCGGTGTGACTGCCCTTTTGTGGGCTAAGAATATACTTGGTGATAGCACAGAGTTGGCCCAAAATATAGCAACTTAGGAGATGTTAAAATGAAAGTTTCACTGTCAGAAATAGTGGCGACTTTTGGTATCAAGATGGCAGCCTTCAAATCCTTCACTCGATCTTGAATGTAATATTTCAGAGAAAATGTTGCATCTACACTCAGTAGTAAATTGGGGTTACAGAATAAAATAAATTAAGCACTCTGCCAAAAGTTCTAACGTTGTTTGTCCGAGACTCTGTGGAATCATGCAAGGAAAATGGAATACATGGAATAAAAGAAGCTAAGCTGTCTGCCAAACATTACAACAGTCTTTGTCTGAGACAGTGTATAATTATGAAACCGAAATCCCTATCGTACAGCAGCTTTCGTTCGTACGAGTGACGAGTGATACCGAAAGGCTTCGTTATAACATCAGATACAGAGGAGTAGCGCTAGCAGTAATAGCAACGCACAGACTGAAGCACCGTACACGCACCAAGCTAAGGGTAGGTTGCTGAGAGGTGCCCGCAAATAAGTTATGTTAGATGCTTGTCGCAGACGCTGCGTCTTGGACTGCTGCCGAAATGAAGGGTGTTTTAAAAGATTGTTGTCGGCAACTTCAGGCAGCGATGAATTCGGGCTGAGACGCTAAGGGGAGCTAGTTATTTTTGGAGTAGAGGCTAACTGTGCAGATCAGTTCCCTGGCTTCCCAGATGTCCGTTCTTGCGGGAAGGGTGTCGGACGCAGCTGAGATAACTACGGTTCTGTATTTCTTCGTTAACCACCACGTATCTGGAATGTGTCTTAGACAAAACACTGTCAGTGTTTCTTTTACGTTTTTGTGAAGGTATTTGTCCGGAATGTAGCCTTGAACATGAACAAAAAATAAACAGTTTGGACAAGAAGAGAATAGAATTTTTCGTAATGTGTGCTATAGTGCTGAAGATTAGATGGGTAGTTCATGTAACTAATCTTGAATAAAAAATGGATCGGTTGATAGGACGCATTGTGAGAGATCAGCGGCGCATTAATTAAATTTTGGAGGGAAATGTGGGAGAGAGATAGACACAATACAAAAGGAAATAGGTTGCAGTAGTTACTACGAAATGAAGAGGCTTGCACAGGATAGAATAGCATCGACAGCAGCATTAAACCAATCTTCGGACTGGCACCCATAACAACAACATTAAGTGTACCATTGGACACGGACCAATACGTAGCCTCCAGTGTAAGTAGCTAAGAGCAGTATACCGCGCCACGGCTTTGATTTCCGATTGTCGTGTAGCTCACATTACAATAAACACAGCTATCTGGATAATTGGTATTAATTTACAGCAGGGAAATTCATAGCAGATGAGGCTTCCGAACAGAAAGACAATTCATGGAGTGGAATCATCCTCAAAAAGAAGAAATTCAGGACAACCCCCTCTACCGGAAGAGTCACGGTGACTGGATTGTGATGCAGCATACTCGTGGATGTGATGCCAAGAGGGTCAACCATCAGTTCAGAGGCACACGTGAAGACTCTAAATAAACTGAAGAACCGTTTGCGACTTGTTCGATCGGACAAGAATCGAGCAGAAATCTTGCTCCAACACGTTAAGCACGCCCACACAGACGTCTCAGAAACCGGGAACCCATCGCCAAACTGGGTTGGGCATCATTGCCTCATCCACTCTACAGTTCAGACCTGGCACCCTCGGACTTCCATCTCTTTGGTCCGCTTAAAGGTTCTCAACGGGGAACACACTTTGAAGATGACGACGAGAGTATCAGTCATGCAGTGAAAACATGGTTACGCCTACAGGACAAGAGTTTTTACCAGCAGGGAATAGATGCTCTTCCACAACGTTGGCGTACGGCCATGTGTGTGTAATAGTATTTCGACCCTTAGAGAGTAGAACGGTGTTTCTTACATCTTAGAGTACCAAAGTAGTTGCTAGAAAGCTGCGTCGCAGAGCAACTTGCACGAAGTCACCACAGCACTAAGTCACCACAAAACGAACCCAGAAAAATAGCAACCTTCTGAAGATGGATTTTTAAATCTGAAACCGGTTACGGTGACTTCTGTATAAAAGTTATAACTTACTTGTGGCTGATTGCTGTTCTTAAGTTATATTGGGACATGGTCAAAACCTCTCACCACACACCGCTAAATTCACAAATAACGCGATGTACTGCGTCATTCATATTTGGGTTCGATCCACTACGCATTTCGCTTTTCACGTCACCTTTGTCAACCAAATCACTTTGTGTTTTTCTTCGTAACTGGATTGGTGGTACGTTTAAGTGTAATGTTTCTTGGCAGACGGCGATGCGTGTATAAAGGTGAAGTGTTTTGTAGGAGAACGAGCCTCGCTGAAAATTGTCACAGCGTACCGGATGTATCTTTCACTGCACATTAGCTAGAATAATAGCACCTTTTAGTTGCATCATGACATCATCGTATGCGCACGACACCATCAAAATGTAAAACACTGAAAATCAACCTAACAGTGACAACATCGAATTGTGTTGTACTTCGAGTAAAAGTAAACTGGAATACGCATTTTGAAATTCTGAAGGTAGCAGGGACGAAACACAGGGAGATTAAGGTACGCTACAACTAGTACAGAAACCGGCTGTCAGTTATTACAGACGAAGGATACATAAGGGGAGCAGTAGCTGACAAGGGAGTGAGACAGGTTTACAGCTTATCGCCGATGTTATTCACTCTGTACATTGAGCAAGCAGTAAAAGAAACCAAGAAAGAATTTCGAAAGCAAATTACAGTTCAGGAAGCATAAACGAAAACGTTGATATTTGGCGATGACATTATAGTTCTGTCAGTAACTCCAGAAGGTGCGGAAAAATCAATTGAACTGAACGCATAATGTCTTCGAAAGAGATTATAACGTCGATATTAACAAACGTAAAACATGGCTCACGGAATGTAGTCAAATTAAATGTGCCGATTCCGATAGAATTAGGTTATAAAATCAGAAACTAAAAGTGGTAACCGACTTTTGCAATTTGCACAGTAAAGTAAGCAACAATGACGGAAGTAGAGAGGATATAAAATGCAGACTGGCACTAGCACGAAAGAAATTTATGAAAGTCGTTCCTAGAGATGTCTGGTGGTGTGACCTTGTGCAGAAGTGAAACGTAGGCGGTAAACAATTCAGACAGGAAGAGAACAGTAACTTTGGAAATTTGGTTCCGCAGACGATTTCTGAAGATTAGATAGGCAGGTACTAACTGTGGAGAAAAGGACGCTACGGCGTAACTAAGAGAAAATACCGGTTGGTAGGAGGCATCAAGCGGTCGTCTGTTTCGTAATGAAAGAAACTGTGGGCGGTAGATTAGAGAGAGAGAGAGAGAGAGAGAGAGAGAGAGAGAGAGAGAGAGACGTCCACGCTTGGATGGCGACCATCACAAAAACTTAAAAAGTTTTACTGTCACATTTGGGGAAAGAGTGAGTATTTCTATCATGTAATGGCTGGCTGCAGGTCTGCCATAATGTCCATACGACTGGGTGTGATCACCGATTAATGTCGTCGCATATGGGGCATAGTACACAGAAACTTGCAAGGAGTAACAGTTTAGGACAGAGGGAAGAAAGTACCGCGGCAAGCCCAGGGAAAAAAAAAAAAACTCTTTGCAACCGTCTGGACAGATGATAGGACAGCTGGTGAAGTTCATGCAAGGGTCCGAGGATTGTTAGTAGTGGGGAAGTTACCGTTGATGCTGCGCACCGACGATGTCTCCTGGTTCAACCGCAGCGGTGTCGAATCTTTCAACATGTCAGGATCGTAATTGGAGTGAGCAATTGGATAATTAATTCATCCACTCAGTGTACCAGGTGATTCTGAAAGAAAGAAGGGACTTCAGTTGTTTATTGCAGACAAATTATAAAAGAAACGCATTGTGCATGTCAGTGCATGGAGGAAGGTTCAGAGTTTTTACACAGTTGCGCTGTTTGTCTGTAGCAACATGGCAACCGCACCACAACGGAAAACATTTTGTCTGTCGGAATAAAAAGAAGTCAAACCATTGTTAAAGTACAACGTGTATTCCGCCGTCGACTCAGCAAGAAGCCACCTCTGCACAAGCAGATTTATGAACTGACACACAAATTTCTTGGAAGTTGTGTGGGTACGAGGAGCAATGATTAGCCACGCACGTCTGATGTAAATGTCGAGCGTATCCGAGATGTGTTCACACAGAGCTGTCGCAAGTCCACATGACTTCAGCTTCCTCAAACAATCGTGTGGCGTATTCTGGAACGGCGTCTGCATATGAAGCCTTACAATTTGTAGTACCTGTGACATGCGTCGCGGCAACCGTAACAGAAAGTATGAATTTTGGATTTCATTTCTCCTGGATGTCGCAGAGGATACTTTTTCCGAACGACTCATCTTTTCGGACGAATCGACATTTCATCTGTCGGGTAAAATGAACTGTCATAGTTTTAGAATCGGGTAACAAAAGCCTGGCATCATCATCGTTCAACGCAAAAGAGATTCACCGAAACTGAGTGTGTTTTGTGCCGATTCTGTTCATAAAGTTTATGGACCTTACGTTTTTGTGGAGGAAACTGTGACAGGAATGTTAAACCTGGACGTGTTGTGGAACTGGTGGTTCCCACAATTTCACGAAGATTCCGATGAATTAATTGTTACGTCTGACGGCGCCGCGCCTCACTTTCACCTCGAGGTGCGGCGTCGTCTTGGCAACACTGTCCCTCAACGATGGACTGGAAGAGATGGACAACAAGATCATGTTCATTGCCTTGGGAATCCCAGATCATCAGACTTCACATTGTGTCATTTGTGTGTGTGGGGTACATAAAAGACAGAGCCTATGGCCACCTATGGCAGCTACTCTTCAAGAGTTGAGAAATCGAATTGCTGAAGCTGTCGGACCTGTTGGTTCGCCTTTGGAATGATATGGACTACCGTTTCCATGTTTCTCGAGCAACGCCTGGAGCACGTGTTGAGTGTGTGGTATAGTGGTGGTATAGTGTCTGTGCCAACTATAACTTCCTCCATCCAGTGGCCAGTGCAATGTGTTTCTATCTTTCATAGTTGGTCTGTAATAAACAGTGGAATTCTGTTCGTTCTTTTTTAATCAACCTGTACATTATTGTGCGGGATTTATATGTGATTCTCACGATGTCAACATCTCAATCACAGCAGGCAGTATGGCTGTTTCAGCTTTGGTTGGCAGAACCAGTCATACTTGCTGTGATACAGGGATTCACCGACACAGTGTTGTGTTTGTTTTTCAGTTTCAACTGTCCGTTGGTCATCAGTTTTCCCTGTTAAAGAGAGTCTTTAGTTTCTTGTGATTCTACGTTTAGTTGTGGAAATAATTTCCCTGGTTTAGAATGAAGGAATTATCCAAATGTCTCGAATTCGTGTACAGTCAGAGAACAAGGCTTGACTACATTATGATGTATATATGCAGACTGAATAGAATAATGAAAATGTGGACCAAGGCCAAGAGAACTGTACAAACATACCGTCATTTGACCATCGGACGGAGTCTCGTATTGGCAACTTAGTAATAGACAACTCTGACGCAGAGAAACAAATGAAAGATTTGAAAGCAAACAAATCACCAGGTCCGGATAGAATCCCAGTTCGGTTTTACAAAGAGTAGTCTAAGGCATTGGCCCCTTACGTAGCTTGCATTAATCGTGAATCCCTTGTCCAGCCCAAGGTCCCAAGAGACTGGAAAAAAGCGCAGGTGACTCCAGTGTATAAGAAGTGTAACAGAACGGCCCCCTCCAAATTACACACCAGCACTCCTAACTTTCGTTTGCCGCAAAATTCTTGAACATATTCTCAGTTATAAAATTATAAACTTTCTTCATACTGTGAAGTTTATGTCCATGAATGAGCAAGATTTTTAGAAAGCGCCTCCTATGCGCAAATCAGCTTGCCTTTTTGTGTGTGATATATTGCGAATTATGGATGAAGGGCACCAGGAAAATTCGATATTTCTAAATTTCCGGAGAATATTTGACGCGGTGCCCCATAGCAGGTTGTTAACGAAGGTACGAGCATATGGAAAAAGTTCATAGACATCTTAAGTAATTGTAGCCAGTATGTTGTCCTCGACGGCGAATGTTCATCAGAGACAAGGGATTCGTCAGGAGAGCCCTAGAGAAATGTGATAGACCGCCATTGTTCTGTAGGTACATGAATGACTTGGTAAATAGGGTGGGCAATAATCTACGGTTCGAGAACGAAATTTTGGCTCTGCAGCGGAGTGTGCCCTGATGTGAAACTTTCCGGAAGATTTAAACTGTGTGCCGGGCCGAGACTCGAACTCTGGAGTAGGAAGGTAGGAGACGCAGTACTGACGAACGTAAAGCTGTGAGGACTGGGCGTGAGTCGTGCTTGGGTAGCACAGTCGGCAGAGCACTTGCCCGCGGAAGGCAAAAGTCCCGAATTCAAGTGTAGGTCCGGCACACAGTTTTAATCTGCCAGGAAGTTTCAATCTACGGTTGTTTACTGATGATACTGTGGTTTACGGTAAACTATCGAAGTTGAGTGATTGTACAAGACGAGTTAGACAAAATTTCGAATTGCTGTGACGAATGGCAGCTAGCTCTAAAACTGGAGAAAATTAATTTAATGCGGATGAAGAGGAAGAACAATCCTGTAACATTCGGTTACAGTATTACTAGGGTTGTAGTTCACACATTCAAGTCGTTTAAATACATGGGCGTAACGTTGCAAAGCGATATGAAATGAAACGAGCATGTGAGAACTGTGATAGGGAAGAGGAATTGTTGACTTCGGTTTATTGGGAGAATTTTAGGAAAGAGTGGTTCACCTCCAAAGGAGACCGCATATAGGATTCTGGCGCGACCTATTCTTGAGTACTGCCCGAGTGTTAGGGATCCGTATCAGGTCGGATTCAAGGAAGACATCGAAGCAATTACCGGGCGAGGTGGCGCAGTGGTTAGCACACTGGACTCGCATTCGGGAGGACGACGGTTCAATCCCGCATCCGACCATCCTGATTTAGGTTTTCCGTGATTTCCCTAAATCGCTTCAGGCAAATATCGGGATGGTTCCTTCGAAAGAGCAAGGCCGACTTCCTTCCCCATGCTTTCCTAATCCGACGAGAAGGTTGACCTGGCAGTTTGCTCTCCTCCCCCAAATCAACCCAACCCCAACTCAACCATCGAAGCAATTCAAAGGCGGGCTGCTAGATTTGTTAGCGGAATGTTCCAGCAACGGATGTTTCGGAGATGGTTGCGGAGATGCTTCGCGAACTCAAATGGGAATGGCTGTAGGGAAATGACGTGGTTTTCGAGAAACACATTGAGAAAATTTAGAGAATCGGCATTTGAAGCTGACTATCGAACGATTCTACTGCCAGCAACATACACTGCTGGCCACCGTAAATGCAACACCAAGAAAGACAAGAGGTAGCACAACAAAATTTATTTTGTAGATAACATGTTGACCAAGTATCAAATGATTACGTTTACAGACGTCTGTGACATGTGGTTCCTGCCAGAATCAGTAGCCAGAGTAGCCGCCATTGTTGGAGATCACCGCTGCCACACGTCTCGGCATTGAGTCAAAGAGACGTTGGATGTGTTCCTGGTGTACAGCAGCCCAAGCAGCTTCCACACGTTGCCAAAGATCATCTGGTGTGGCAGCTGGGGATGTAATCTGGGTCACTCGTTGAGCAACCATGGACCACATGTTTTCTATCGGCGAAAGATCCGGAGAGCGAGCCGGCCAGGGAAGCAATTTAATCTAGTTATTGACGAAGAACCTTTGGACAATGCGTGCCACGTGTGGTCGCGCATTATCCTGTTGAAATATGGCTGTGGCCGAGCCCTGAAGGTAAGGAAGGACAACTAGCTCCAGCACCTTGGATATGTAGCGCCGGCTATTTAAAGTACCGGCAATCCGTACTAGAGGCGTGCGAGAGTAATATCCAATACCGCCCCATACCATAATACCCGGTGCAAGACCAGTGTGGCGGTGCATAATGCAGCTGTCCAGCATCCTCTCTCCACGGTGTCTCCACACTCGAATCCGACCATCTTGGTGCTGCAGACAGAAGCGTGCCTCGTCAGTAAAGACAACGTCATTCCATTCTGCCGTCCACATCCGTCTTGCATCACACCATTGGCGACGGAGACGTCTGTGGTTCTGCGTCAATGGTAGACGAAGCAATGGACGTCTTGCGGACAGACCACTCTGCTGTAATCGGCGTCGAATGGTACGCGCAGGCACTGGATGATGCGTTACAGACGCAATGTGCTGTGCTGTGGTTCGGGATGTCACTGAGCGATCCGTCACTGCCATGCGCACAATTTGCCTCTCAGCACGTGCAGTGGTGCACCGAGGTGAATGCGATCGACCACGTCGGTCCGTCGTACCCTCCCGCATCCAACGGTCACATATCCGCATTACAGTTGTTTGGTTTCGTCCAACACGACTAGTGATTTCTCTGTATAATAATCCACAATCTCGGTAAGCCACTATCCTTCCTCTGTCGAACTCGGATACTTGATCAGACGATGTTCGCTGTTGTCTACGAGGCATAACTGATCGTCTTGTGAAACAACTACAAGGTAAACACACGTGCCGAACGTACACTCGTCGAAATCGCCAAGCCTTAAATGGCGCTATGAGGTGGCGCCACAGGCGCGCGTGATGTGCGTCTGCGCTGAAATTCTAACTAGTTGCATATCTCATCGCTGCAAACCCATGGTGTAAATTTCACTTGATTTGGATGCTTCCTTCAGGGTGTTGCATTTACGGTGGCCAGCAGTGTACATTGCGCTTAAAGACCGCGAAGATAAATTAGAGAAATTGGGGCTCATACAGAGGCACATAGATAGTCTTTTTTCCCTCGCTATATTTGCGAGTAGAACAGGAAAGGAAATGAGTAATAGTGGTAGAGGGTACCCTCCGGCACGCACCGTACGGTGGCTTGCAGAGTATATATGTAGATGTAGATATAGATTCGAATCCGGTTCACCTGCTCACTAGGCAGATGCGCTTTACACAACTGCGCAGTCTACCCTGGCCGCGACTGCTACGGTCGCAGGTTCGAATTCTACCTCGGGCATGGATGTGTGTGATGTCCTTAGGTTAGTTAGGTTTAAGTAGTTCTAAGTTCTACGGGACTGATGACCACAGTAGTTAAGTCCCATAGTGATCAGAGCCATTTGAGCCATCTACCCTGGCATGCCTCCTTTCTCATTTCAAATTCTCATTCGCTTCAGTCGCGTATATACGTCGTAGATATTTGAGACCTGAAAAGTCTCTGGAACCATGCAGTTTCAATTTACAACATTAAGTAGGTTCAAATGGATATAGATTGCAGTCATTACGCAGAAATGAAGGCGCTTGCACATGACAGACAAAGGTGCATCGTACTGAAAACTGCAACAACAACTTGAAGTGGAAGTGTGACTGTCGCGGCACACAATTGGTGTTGTGGTGATAAGTGGAGGACGGAGACGGCGGGACGCGGCCGGCAGTCTGCAGGTGGATGCTGCGGGGCGCCTGTTGCAGCTCGCACGGCAGCACAGCAGAGCAGCGCACGGCACACCTGTTGCCCGGCGACCTAGGCCGGCCGGCGACGCTTGCGTCGTCGCACCTCCCGCACCCCGCACTGTGCACAGCAACAGGCTGCCCGACATCTCCCGACCTCTGCCCACGCACCAACATCCACCTGTCCCAGGTAGGAGGTCAAGGCCGGCGGCCACGTGCCGAAATATTGCCAGAAAGTCAGCCGCTCAGTTCGAGAGAAGTGACACAGCTCAGAACACACAATTCTTCTGAGGCTCTCAGTTTGGCTTCAGGAAAGGAGTAACCCCAGCAAATACTGGTTATTCTTCTTTGCGTCAGGCACTAGCACGACTCAGTGACAGGTTGAGGGAAGTAGGCGTGTTCTTTGACATATCAAAACAATTACATTGTGTGGGCCGTGCAACACATTTCCGTAATTTGGAGCATCATGGGATGAGGGAAAAAGGCTCAACAATGGTTCACTTCAGATGCGGAAATCAGGAAGCAGGAGGTTGTCCTCCAGTGTTTGAACCTGATTCGGGTAATGTTCAGTGGAGGGGTGCCACAGTCTTTGCTGTGAGTCCACTGCTTGCCTCCCTTAAAGCCGCCAGCACACGGACCGTGCTTTCGAACGTCAGCGGTAAGCATACCAATTTCAACGTGCTGCTGGATGCTCAGAAACGATGTGACTTGTGCCTACGGTACTTGTTCTCAACATGGTATACGCGATTGCAGCGCGCTCCAACGTCAGTCGTCGGCTATATTTGGCTCGCACGCTACACTGTTTACGTAAAGAACGGGAGTAAAGTTCCTACGTTAGCTCGATTAAAACGCAAATTTCCTCCCTTGTTCATATAGCAGTCAAGTTGTTCTGTATGTACTATACATAAACAAAAACTTCAAAAAACGTGGACAAGTTATAAGGCAAAAAGGAAATTACCATGTCCCGTCAGGAACGACATCGGCGTATAAAATTTCCACACAAATTTACAGTAGTTCTCCACCGATAAAAATTATTTCATCATTCCCACTTTTTAGTACAATGTTAATGCCATTTTCACTTGATCACTATTCCTATTCAGCAGCAGAATATTTACAAGATGTCAAATACACAACTTAAAACGAAGTGCAAAATATCTTACTGCATGTAGTGCAAGCTGTCTTATACATTCAGCTACCCGAACAAACTCACACCTTAGACAGACTGCATCTATATTTAGGTAATATCGACTGCTGAAGGCTATACTGTTATTAAATTAATAAGGCAGTCTCCGAACCGATTAGAGAACGCGAAGGCAAGTGAACAAAAAAAATTGCATCCTCTGAGACGTGAACGAGCAACACATTACCCGACACATCGCTATTCTGCTACAATTCTCACTGTGCGCTATACCTACCATGAATAGTTATACGACCTGAAAACTGCAATCGTAGGTATGTTATAACTGACATGTAATTATAACGAAATGTACCAAAAAATTGCATTTGTTACGGCTACGCAGCGTGTCGTTGCCATGAAACGGTTTCATAATAACAAGTTACAATAATTGTTTAACCATCAATATGACACTTCGCCTCATTTTGTTACAACAAACTAAACAATTAACGATGTGTTTTAGAGAGATTCTCCGTTTGCTTATGCTTAGAAACGTAATATGTGCATATAGGCTTCAACTGGAAGCCAGTATGCCGTCTGGCGACTCTGAGCTGCCGAGAGATTGCTTGTGTGTGACGTAGATGGCGTTCTTCGATCTCATTGGTCAACGTTCAAACGCACGTTCGGTATATCTCTCACGCTAAATATTGCTTTGCACTTTCGGAAAGACTGCCCAACGTGCTTTTTCCACGCTATGACGCCAGAAACTCTTCACGCTCAGCGTTAGAATGCACGATCCTTGTGTCGACGGTTTCAGAGTTGTCAGGGCATTTTCCCTGGTGTTTCGCCACATATTTGCTATTTCGTATGTGTAATGTGTAGATGGAGGCAACCCAAACAAATACAGCTCATCACATGTTTAATGCGAAGTCTGTGGTCAACAGCAAGCGTTGGTTTTTTCCTGTTGCAAACAAAACTATTTTTAAAGCGGAATTTTACGTCCCCATTCGATGAAGCGGTCCCAAATTAGTCTAATGCGATATTAGTTTTATCGATATTTATTATAAGAGACTGTAAAACATGAAAAATAACCACTACTCCAGCAGCAGTGCTTGCCCACCTCTACCCGTCTCGTGTGCAACACCGAGCAGGGTAGCGCATTCGAGAGGACGACAGTTCACCCCGTGATTTCCCGTAGATTAGATTAGATTTACTTTCATCTCAATTGATCCGTAGTGAGGAGGTCCTCCAGGATGTAGAACACGTCAGAAAAACAATAATACATGACAAATATTTACAACTGAAACAAATAAGCTAATGTACCTTCCACATATCATTTGATTCTACTGAAAAATTCATCAATGAAGTAGGAAGGAGTTGGCCACCAATAAATCCTTTAGGCTTCTCTTGAACTGAATTTCATTGGTTGTTAAGGTTTTTATGGCTGCTGGCAAGTTATTGAAAATGTGTGTTCCTGAATAATGCACACCTTTTTCTACAGAGTAAGCGATTTTAAATCCTTGTGAAGGTATTACCTTTAGGTAAATTGCAGGATGGTTCCTACGAAAGGGAACGGTCGCTTTCCTTCTCTATCCTTTCCTAATTCGAACTTGTGCTCCGTGTCTGATGACCTCGTTGTCGGCGGGACATGAAACATTAATCTCCTCTTCCTCATGCGCCATCCTTCCCCTGTTGTCTGCTACCGTCATGCAGCAGTGCTACCCAGTCGCTACTTGAGTACTTGTTATTCTTCGTGTTCTCCTCTCCGTGTTAATACGTATGGAACCACTCTATCGGCTGGGTACGTGAAATTTCGCTTTAAAAGTAGTTTTGTTTGTGACGGGAAACAAACCGACGGCCGGCCGGAGTGGCTGAGCGGTTCTGGGCGCTACAATCTGGAACCGCGCGACCGCTACGGTCGCAGGTTCGAATCCTGCCTCGGGCATGGATGTGTGTGATGTCCTTAGGTTAGTTAGGTTTAAGTAGTTCTAAGTTCTAGGGGACTGATGACCTCAGAAGTTAAGTTCCATAGTGCTCAGAGCCAATTGAACCATTTTTGAACAAACCGACGTTTTCCGTTCACGCCAGACGTCGCATGAAAAATATGGTGAGCAGTATTTGTTTGGGCAAATTCCATCTACACATTGCGAAAACGAAACTGCAAATACATGCCGAAACACCAGAGAAAATGCGCCAGAAGACTTTTGGGAGAGACGCTCTGTACATACAGGGTGTTTCAAAGTCTTTTCATCAAACGTCTAGGGCTGACAGATCACGTTAGGGAGACTTACTTTTGTTAGAAACAAAACTTTCGCTGGCGTTTCCCGCCGTCAGTAGGCATCCTTTTGTGTTGGTTATGTTTCTGTGGACATGGCACTCTGGTGTGCGTATGCAGTGTGTGTTTCCTATAGTCCTGTCATCTGCTCCGTGTCAAAGTGGCTGGCCGAGCAAAACTGAAGCTCCTGATTCGCTTCTAAAATATGTTTCTCCTCTAAGAGACACTCATTCTTTAGATTTTCTCGTTGAAAATCACTCAGTCAGTTTGATGCGGTATGTAATATGCAGCACACCTGATCACCTGATAAGTAGATCCTTTTAATTCGGGGATCTTGTTTCAGTTTAAATGTCTAACTATAAAAAAGTTATAAATTGCCGATTTTAAACGTTAAACGGCGTACTCCAAGAACTACAAGTCTGAATTTCGAGAACGGTTTGAAGTTGAACTAGAACGGGCGAACACAGTGAATGAAAGGAAACTCGGCACAGCACAAAGAACGGTAGAACAGGAACGAAGAACGAATTGTTACACGAAAAAGAATGAGACAGAGGCGGTGAAGACATTGGCCTGAAGGGAACGGTGAACGACCGTTCCTTAAAAGTCATTCCCCAATATTGCCGTTTAGCTTAGTGAATAGTTCCTTCGCGAACGGTTTCGGGTTGCTTACTACCTGCGAAGGCAAGGAACCGAAACATAATAATAAGTATGTCGACTGAATTCGCAATTGCGAATGATGACAACCATCAGCTGTAGAATGGAGTGACGACAATGGTAATTTTGTGCTTGGACCTGGACTCGAACCCGGATTTCTCGCTTATAGCGAGCGGTAGCCTCACCATTTGGCTATCCGTTCACGACTCATGGCCACACACGAACTTCCATATGTCGTCAACCATGCGTGTACGACCTGTACTCGTACATCCCTTATGTACATTCCTGTACAGGTCAGATGTTGTACTTGAAAGTCGCTTGCCCTGTATAAAACGAACTCTGCATCATAATCAGAATAACACAGGCACTGCAATATCGTATACAATTTTAAGTTATTACTTATAAACATTGCTTCAGACATTCTGCATGAAATAAAGATTAGATTAGATTAGATTAGTACTTGTTCCATGGATCATGAAAAAAGGTGTCTATACAAGATATTACATTACACAAAGTAATACATGACACAATATTTTTAATTTTTTTGGGTGGGGTGGGAAAATTACCCACTTACTATATCCAAAAATTCACCTAATAAGTAGAAGGAGTTGCCATTCAGAAATTTTTTTAATTTCCTTTTAAATGCTATATGGCTCTCTGTCAGACTTTTGATGCTATTAGGTAAGTGATCAAAGACTTTTGTGGCAGCCTAATTTACCCCCTTCTGAGCCAAAGTTAGTGTTGTAGCCATGTACTCTGCTATTACTTTTGAATTCGTTCGGATTGTTAATAACATATTGTGAGGCCACATTGTAGATCCCTAGCTCTTTAAATAAGTGTCTGCAGGATGATCTTGGATGAGCTCCAGCAATTATTCTGATTACACATTTTTGTGCAATGAACACTCTTTTACTCAATGATGAGTTATCCCAGAACATGATGCCATACGAAAGCAAAGAATGAAAACAAGCGTGGTAAACTAATTTACTGAGATGTATATCGCCAAAATTTGCAGTGACCCTAATAGCATAAGTAGCTGAACCCAAACGTTTCAGCAGATCTTCAGTGTGTTTTATCCAGTTCAACCTCTTATCAGTGCATATACCTAGAAATTTTGAATATTATACCTTAGCTACCGATTTCTGATCGAAGTTTATATTTATTAATGGTGTCATTCCATTTGCTGTGTGGAACTGTATATACTGTGTTTTGTCAAAGTTAGAGAGCCCATTTGCAGAGAACCACTTAATGATTTTCTGAAAAACATCGTTTACAATTTCATCAGTTAATTCTTGTCTGTAGGGTGTGATAACTATACTTGTACCATCGGCAAAAAGTACCAGCTTTGCATCTTTCTGAATACAGAATGGCATGTCATTAGTATGTATTAAGAACAGCAGAGGACCCAAGACCGAACCTTGCGGCACCCCATTCTTGATTGTTCCCCAATTTGAGAAATCTCCAGTTTTTTGCATATTATGTCAACTGCTTACTTCAACTTTCTGCACTCTTCCAGTTAGGCATGAAATAAAGAAAGTAACACTCAGAAATACAGAAGCTGAACTCAGAGGATTACAACATTAGCAACCGGATGTTGCAGAAACTATTGGAGAAAGCAGGTCTCGTGTGTGTGTGTGTGTGTGTGTGTGTGTGTGTGTGTGTGTGGGTAAGATACTTAGAATTTGACACTGTGGATTCTTGATCTCACGTAAACCAACATACAGAGACGTGTGTACGTAAGTCAGTGCTGCGAAACAGCGTTCAGCGGAAAATAGTGGCAATGAAAAAGTGCAGCAACTCAAATAATAATTGAGTTGAAACGCAGTGGAAAGGGCTCAAAAGGGAGACTCTAAATAAGTTTCTTTTAATTTACGTCTATGGTCACAATCTTTTTGTTTAATAGATTACCGGTTTCGGTCTTTAATGACCATCATCAGATCTGTTTCATAAAAACAAAGTCCTAATATACTGCAGCCATAGTGGCATCGTCAAATGTTGAATGCGGACGATGCCACTATGGCTGCGGTACATTAGGACTTTGTTTTTATGAAACAGATCTGACAATGGTTATGGACCGAAACCGGTAATCTGTTAAACAAAAAGATTGTGACCATAGACGTAAATTAAAGGAAGCTTATTACATATACGGGTCACTGTGTTTTTTCGCGACGATGTCGCAGCTTGGGAGACTCTAAAGGTAATATGAACTCCGACGAGTCCGAAAATACGTGTAATGTAGTGCGACGAGAATCGTACGTGGACAATGGCTTCCCAGTTTTCGTTGTAGTAGTAGCAGCAGGGGGAATGGTCTACATGTGGAATTTCCCCGAACACGGTTGTCGAGGTGTAGTGTGAGTCACGATGCGTCACCTTCTCATTCCAGCTGTACCTTACACGGAGACCCGAAATTATAGTGGCTGGCACAGACGAGTTTCTAAGGAATTATAAACGTAAAAAAAAACATATTGCGCAATAAATCTGCCTCGCGCGCTTCCTGTGGTGAACGCAACGCAGGAACCTTGTGCTGCTCCTGTCTGCTCTGATATTAGCGGCAGTTAATGTTCCGGAAATGGGTGTGGCGCTCATTAATATCCTACGCCGTGGCCTGGAGTAAATCAACACCTTGTCTGCCCAAGATGCCTAGTATCATTTTAAACGCGGTCAAGTACAAAAAAGGGGGAGGGAAGGGGTACACTATCCAGACACTGTTTAACTCTCAGTGTTGCATTGATTTAAGTACGAATTAGGAATTCGCTATAGTCCACATTGATGAGCCGAAAGTAGAGGGATCATCGTAGCTCTCCTATCGTTTAATTCCCTATGCTTTCAGAATTCGAAAATAATTGACAGTAGTCAATGCCAGAGGCTGTACGTAAAGTTGAAAGCAGTGTGGCAGTTACACCTTGATGGTGAGGGAACCGAGAATCCAGAAACTGCATTCGATTAAACGATAAAACCAATAGAATTTACCCATTCGCATATTTCCCATCGCTTAAGATAATATTAATTCTACCCCGAAGAAAGGACGTTGAACCTACCACGGGTTACGAATTACACTACAATGTTTCACTTTTCAGTTTGTGCGGTTCGTGAATGAGCAAGTTGAAGGTAATAATATTAGGTTGATGGTAAAGTTCGTAGCATTTTTGTTTTGCATGTTGGTATTCCCGTTTACTATGGGTCTGTTTATCGATTATCATTTCTTATTTGTAGTTCACTGTTGCTATTTGAGTTTACATATTGTCATTTTGTCACTTGGAAGTAATGAATGGAGCTGTGGACGCTGGAGAATGGAGTACCAAGTGGAGAAAAAGGAACACTTCCGACGTATAATTATGTCTAACTTCAGTAGAGGGGTGACAGCAGCGGATGCAGCCAGAAACATTTGCAGCATTGGGCAGAGCACTGCAAGAAAATGGTTTCTCGTTTTAAGGAGGATCTTTTTGAGATTAGTGAGTCTCCACGTTCAGGAAGACCTTCGTGGTTTAATGAAGAGCGTTTAAACTCATTAATCTGCAGTGATCCGTATCAGCGTACTCGAGAACTGGCAAATGTGATGAAATGTGGGGAAGGTTCAAAACTCGAGTGTATGGGTAGCGATTGCTGTAAGCCAAAATAAAAAAAAAAAAAAAAAATCTGCGGGTGGTCATTATGCATCTCTGCTTGCTCGTCATCAGTTGACTCATGAATAACACCAACCATTCCTATCCTGTCCTTACTCCTGACTAGAAATGGTATCTTTATGCTGACATAAAGGAAAGAAAGGAACGATTGAGCCCAAACAAAGACCTGCGTGCATCCACGAAATATAATGTTATGGGTCTGGTGGGACGGTGACAGTGTGGTGTACGCCGAATTACTTCCACAAGGCGTAACCATCACTGTTGACATTTATTATCAACAACTGGCGTGTCTTGCAGACGCAATCCAAGAACACAACCAGGTAGATTGCAAGAAGTGATGCCACTCGAAGTTAACGCCCGTCCGCATTCCTCTTCAAAAAAATGCTACACTTGAGTTTGGTTGGGAAGTCATTCCGCATCCACCTTATTCACCTGATATTGCGCTCTGAGATTTTCACCTTTTCCTGTCTCTATCGAACAACCTTCAAAGAATTTCTTTTCCAGACGAAAAAGCGCTCCGAACACGGCTCGACGAGATCTTCGCTAGTGAAGGAGTATATATTATTGATGACTAAAGTCTCCGTTGAGTGTATCTGTTGTGTTTATTAAACTAATTGAAAAACGGTACGAACTTACGCAGAAATACTGCGTTTATTAAACTAATGGAAAAACTGTACTAACTTACCCAGCAACCCAATATGTTAGCCCATCTATTTTTCATTACATACTAACCACCTCCACTAACCTTGTAAAACTTCAATTCGCACTTTGTATTAGTTATCAACACTCAACTCAAATAACTGCGTGTGACGACCAGAAAGCTCACTGTTGTGTACTCTAAATCATTAGCAGCAGCGGCAGCCATTTCACGTCCACTGCTAGATACGGCAAATGGCTTCTCTTTACTTCCTATTGCTATAACGGGAATTTTGCTTAATGGTTCTACAGAGAACTTCCAGCTCAAATCAGGCGTTGTAAGACTTATTTTGCTAACGACAACGTGGTGTTGATCGTATAGCTACGGAATTGTAAACAGTAAACCAGTCTTGTGTCAGATAATTCTAATTTACGTCCTTCATTGTCTCGCCTCCTTACAACGTTCTCACGGCCGAGTAACAAATGAATGATTCTCATCTGATGCACGATCAGCGAGAGGATTTATCAGTTGCAGTCTGCGACCAGTGTGATAGTCTGAATTACCGATGAAGTTATTATCCGAAATATTTTGTGCTGAACTGCTTGTAGGGAGGTTGAAAATTGCATTATAATATGTACAGCTGTACCACTATTTTTTTAAGACCAGTGATTTCGGTCCAATATCAGACCATCTTCATTCTACTAACTATTATTAAATGTCTGTTAATTATCCTACACCCATCTTCGTCATTGATGAGTGGAGACGAAATGTGCAACTGATTCCGTATGCGAAAGCCACGGACAGCTGCTGTGTAACGTAAAAGGCGACTAATATGCAAACTGCCAGGGAACAGACGAAGCTGGTGAAATGGAGGAGTAACATCTCGAAAGATGGGAAATTATTTCGCAGCAATATCTGTGCCGTAAGAAAATCGTAGGTCATAATTCATTATTCAAGTTATGAGACGATAGCAGCTGCGGAATATCATCAAACTGCTTAACATATCCGTTGTTGACTCCATTGTATGATGATTATGTTGGATGTTGTCGCAGTAGATTGCAGGCAATTGTCATTCGCCCTTCACCAACGCTATCATAGACCGTCGCTAATTTTGAAAGGTAGGAATGAATTAACTTCTTTCACGGCTGACACACTTAAGCTAGATCTGTTGAGGACTCTATTACTCTCGTTTAAACATCGTTTGACGCCGAATGATTTGGGCACTTAGTGTGTCAGCGTATTCTTGGTGGTGCTTATGAATGTACAGTGCAGAAGAAGGTAGGCTTAGAATCTGCATGGAGTCTTGGTTTCAGTTGTGTGTCAGTTGCATAGTTATGTGCAGCAATCCAGTTCAACGTTAGGCGATATTGATCACTCAGGAGTTGGCTCCACCCACAGTTAATGAGAGGTCAAGACGTTTTGGAAGGATTCGTATTTCCCCTTGTAATTCTGGACAGTGTTTCTGCTAATGTGTCAATAAATTGGTAATATTCGATATACTTGTTCCAAAGGTCTGTTCTTGAAATTTTATTGAGTTCTCTCATTTTGCGTTACTTACAAAGTTCATTTAAAGGGTAATGCACAGTCTACTGTAACTTGGTAGCTGTCTGAATTTTGTAAATAGAAACATCGGCCCTTTACGATCTAACTTACATCTCATTTTTGTTTTCTTCTGTTTCAGGTAAGCTGTCACAGATGACCAACGTCTACTACCTCAGCGTTCAGTGATGGAGTCTCTCTACAAATCCAAAGATAATTACGTGACACCAGTTCAGAGTAAGCTGTATTCTGACTATGTGGGTAACTCAGTGAATCGAAGGAATTAGATTCGATAATTACGGAAGTTTCGGCATTGTGATTGCAGATTGCAAGACTAAGACTAACCAAGTACAGATAGAATGTCAAAAATGCATCACGTACCGAAAAAAGAACAGCGCATCATCATGAGACAGATTACGAAGTTCATAGGTATGGCAAAAATGTATTTGTTAAAGTAATCGAAGAATTGGGCACGGAAAAATATGTATTCTCTGGGGCAGAAAACCATAAGGTTGGAGCGTAATCTCAAATTTTTGGAGTGTTAGTAGTATTTTAGACGACGGAAAAGACACGAATGGGTAAATTCAGGACGTTTTATAGTTTATGTAAGTCTGCAGGCTTTCGTGGCCGTTGTCACTGAAGTTAAAACCTTCTGGGTTATTAGGCCGCGTCATGTTTCTTCTAAAATGATCGACGTTTCGACCCCTTTGCTGGGATCTTCCGGTGTTCACTACTGCTAGTTTGTTCCAATGTATATTCCGTGATTGGTTCTTGACCATGGCCTGATTGGAATAAGGACGATCTTGTTTGATGATATCGTCGATTATGTTGTTTTTGTTAGGATTGTGGAAAACAGTTTCTTGGAGTCATTACGTGCAACGAAAACCGTCGGTTTCCTTTCGATCGTGAAATAAAACGACATTAATTAGGAATAACAAGAGTTCTGGAGCTCCGTGCAGAAAGAAGCCGTATCTTTGCAGCCGTTCTACACTGTCATCTTAGGTACCTGAGTTGTCTGCAGCTACTCTGAGGTGACAAAAGTCACGGGATACCTTCTCATATCGTGTTAGACTTCCTTTTGCCAAGCATAGCGCCAGAACTCGTCGTGGTATGGACTCAACAAGTCGCGGGAAGTCACCAGCAGAAATATTGAGCTATCCTGGCTCGATAGTCGTCCGCATTTGAGAAAGTGTTGCCGTTGCAGGATTTTGTGCACGAGCTGAAATGGTTCAAATGCCTCTGAACACTATGGGACTTAACATCTGAGGTCATCAGTCCCCTAGAACTTAGAACTACTTAAACCTAACTAACCTAAGGACATCACACACATCCATGCCCGAGGCAGAATTCGAACCTGCGGCCGTAGCGGTCGCGCGGTTCCAGACTGGAGCGCCTAGAACCGCATGGCCACACCGTCCGGCTGCACGAGCTGATCTCTCGATTATGTCCCTTAAATGATCGATAGGATTCATGTTGGGCAATCTGGCTGGCCCAATTGTCCAGGAATGTTCTTCAAACCAATGGCGGACAACTGTGGCCCGATGACATGGTGCAGTGTCATCCATAAAAACTCCATCGTTGTTTGATAACAAGTTCATAAATGGCTACAAATGGTCTCCAAATAGCTAAATATAACCATTTCCCAGTCAGTTGGACCAGAGGACCCAGTCCATTCCATGTAAACACAGCTCACACCAGCACAGTGCCTTATTGACAACTCAGGTGCAAGGCTTCGTGGGGTCTGCGCCACACTCTGATTCTGTCGTCAGCTCTTATCAACTGAAATTGGGACTCATCTGACAGGTCATGGTTTTCCAGTCGTGTCGGATCGAACCGATACGGTCCCGAGCCCAGGAGAGGCGCTGCAAGTGATGTGCTGTTAGCTAAGGCCCTCGCGTCGGTCGTCTACTGCCATAGCCTATAAACGTCACATTTTGGCTCAGTGTTCTAATGGATACGTTCGTCATACGTCCAACGTTGATTTCTGCTTTTATTTATTGTGTTACTTGTCTGTCAGCAGTGACTACTCTACACAAACGCCGCTGCTCTCGGTCGTTAAGTCAAGGCCGCCGGCCACTGCGTTGTCCGTGGTGAGATATAACGGCCGAAATTTGGTATTCTCGGCACACTGTTGACACTATGAGTCTCGGAATGTTAATCGCGTAACTGTTTTCGAAATGGAACGACCGTGCGTCTTGCACCAACTACCATTCAGCGTTCAAGGTCTGTTAATTCCCATCGTGCGGCCATAATCATGTCGGAAACCTTTTGACCTCGTATCACCTCGGTATAAATGACAGCTCCGCAAATGCTTGCCCTTTTATATCTTGCGTAATCGGTACTACCGCCATCTATATAGATTGCATGGGGGCTTAATTATATATTTAATGCAAATATTTTTAATGTTTTGGTAGTTGTCTGTCCGATTACGAAGTCTCGTAAACGGTTGGCCCTGACTAGTTTTAGTACGCAATCTGACTGCATAGAATAACAACAAAGAATGAAAGAAAATTTCCGTTAACACAATTAATTAAGTCCCCAGCAACTATAAAACCTAGGAAACAACAAAACACAAGTATAGCTGTTCTGTGTGTGGAAGTGTGATTCAACGTACACATCTGGCACGGTTCTTCTTCAATAAGACAAGAAATTTCAAATACCATTTATACAGAAGTAATTAAAAAAATAGAAATACTATAATTGCGCAAGAAAACCAGAATTACACTCTAATACAAGAACAGAAGCCAGATGCTTTGTTGACTGAACCTGTAACGACGCATTATTCAAGACATTGAAATAATGAGAAAAAACCGAGTTTTGTTACCTTCATATATATTGATGAAAAGCACTCTAATCATTACAATATCTCCATTAGAACAACATCTGCTGTCTAGCCCATCAAACAACTGCATAAAACATGGAACAAGCACTCCCTACTACAACATCTCGACAAGCACTCCCTACTACGACCTCTCGACAAGAACTTTTCACTAACACATCTCCACAAACACTGCCTACTACGAGTCCTCGTCAAGCACTGCCAGTGGAGGCGACGGAATAAAACTCTTTGGCGCAATCTCTGGCGCTGTGGCTCAGTGTAGCCACCTTTCAAGGTGCATGTCGCTATCCCATGACTTTTGCCATCTCATTGTATACACGGAGACAAGACACCGCTATTGCCGAACGTGAGAATGAGTGCCGCTTTGTGGCGTTGCGGATATGAGACGTAATAAGGAAAGACTGTAAGTGGAGAAGAGACGAGAGGAAAATCATTCTAACGACGATGTGGGCCACAAATGGGAGAAAGCCCCAGACTTCCCGATGTGGCAGATTTCTATGGGCAGGGCCCTGGAATCGAGCATCGCGGAAACGGCGAAGCTGATCGGCTGTCTCGTTCTACTGTCATGTGCGTCTGTGGAAAGTGATTGAAACTGCGGGTAGGCGACAAGATCTTGGACGCACACGCTTCGCCATAAGGCACACGCTTTTAAAGCAGGAAAGGCGACCATCTGTGGCGTATCTGACGACTACATTTCTGGTGCAGGCACAAGTGATTCGCAGTGCACGTTGTTCAACATACTGCTTTGCAGCAGACGACCCCTACGTGTTCCCATTTTGATTCAACAACATCTGAGTCCGATTTCAGTGGGTATACAGCATTATCGAAATTGGACCAAAGATCAATGGGAAGGTGTCGCGTAGTGGGTGCATCATGTTCCGTATTACACCAGGTCGACGATCGTGTCCGAGTATGCTGTCACTTGGACGCAAACGGTTGTTCGAAACATGCACCACGCCACGGACTCGGGCCATTTGAAGCAGTACTATCCTGTAAGGGACATTCACCTGGGCTTTCATGGCGCCTGTCGTAGTAGTCGAAAGCACCACGACAGCTGTGAACTTTATTGCGGACCACTGGCATCCCACCATGCTTTATGTCCTTACCTTCAATTACCACAACATTAAACTGAACTTGTTTATGTTAAGTTTTTATAACTTCGTTAGCTGTCTAAATTTATGCACAGAGATGAAATAAATGTGTTCGTTCGGACAGCAGAGACAGGGGAAGGAGATAACACCGAGGGATGTTATATAAAACTGGAAAGGAAGTGTTTGGTAATGCAAGGAGGGGGGGGGGAGGGGGAGTGGTGGAAGAGAAGATTTTCATCATGGTAACAGTAGGCCAAATGTCCTCTGTAATAGTGGAAGAATGCAGAGGGCAGTTATTAAGTCAGGTCAGCTGATATGAGTGTGGGTTTTTCTATCCAGGCCAGTTTAGTCGCATAGGACGCCGAAACGTGTCAATAAATTTGGTTGTTCGTCAGTTTTAGTGGCGGTTTCGCCATCTGAGCAGCGTAATACGGATGTATTATCCTCACAGCCACGTTGCAACCAATAATAACAAAAATAATCCACAAATGTGCTACACTGTCAGCCTTCACTCCTGTACAACCTTAGCCGGCCGGGGTGGCCGAGTGGTACTACGGGGCTACAGTCTGGAGCCGCGCGACTGTTACGGTCGTAGGTTCGAATCCTGCCTCGGGCGTGGATGTGTGTGATGTCCTTAAGTTAGTTAGGTTTAAGTAGTTCTAAGTTCTAGGGGACTGATGACCTCAGATGTTGAGTCCCATAGTGTTCAGAGCCAGCCTGTACAGCCTTGCCACTACGATACCCCGCCATCTTAGAAGAATGCAGTACATAAAAGTAAATTGAAAGATAAATGATGAGCCACTATCTAAATATTTCCTCCTTTCCTCTTCCTTCATGTTAAAAGTTCGCGACCTTCAAGTATACTGTGATTTTCCTGCAGTTTTTTTCTCACGTACAATTTAAAATTCGGAAGAAATGTAAGTGAATTTTGTGATGAACGATGTGTTTTAGTGTTATCTCTTTTATTTTTTCATTAATTGAATGCTCAAATTTGAAAGTATTGTATAATACTTTAAGATACAGAAATGGAATTATGTTTCGGAACTCGTTCGTTGACGAAGGGAGCACTACCGCGCTCTCTAAAATATTCGAATGACGTTTCCGTTTATTTTCCGATACAACAGACAAATTTCATTGTTAGCGAAATCTAGCGGTTCACTGTAGCATTTCTGCAGAGCCTAGGGCTCTTTTTGGGATAAGCGGCCTTTCGCATGCCACATACGGCCATATTAAGAATTTGTTTCCTGCCTAGCATTGTTGAACAATATGCTGCAGTCTGCGCCACGTGTTACTAAGAATTTGTTTTAATATGTGTTGAAAAAACTGCGACCAGTTACTTCTTTATGATAACATATTTTGCCCTCTCCAGTTTTAGGCTTGTTAGTCCATCTTCAAAAGAGATCTAAGTTAGGATGGTACGTGACGGTTCGTTGGTGAATTCGCGAAGCCAATAACAGTGAAAACAAAAAATTTCATTGTTGTAACAGACTGACCTGTAGCGTAGCCGAATTCTCCATTGGGTTGAAATGATTTGGGGGCTGGTGAAACCAACGAATGTGAGAACAAAATACTACTCGAATTTTCTTGGGCTTCCAAGAACTGTCAACACATTCCATCCACAAATGTCAAAAATAAAGTGCCGCACTTCAGGTAAGGTGACTACGGCAAGAGCAGTGTATTTCGAATGAATAAGGAAGACTCAAGTGATGTAATGAAACAGTAGCGCTGACAGTAGCTTGCTTTGATGTGGTTCGGAGAACAAGGCCATACCTACAATCAAGAAGAACGTAACTGTTTCTCCTGCCTAGACATACTTTAGACAGGAACGCGGTTTGTTCCAGCTGCAAGGGGAGCATTACGTCCTGTAACCCACCTAAAGTCTGAACAGCAAGGAGTGTACGAGTCTTTCCATGCAGCTTCTTCGGGAATGGCCGCTAGTGAGAGGGACCGAGAAGGCCAGCGCCTCGAACGTATGCACAGCCAGCCGCTGCCCCGACTGCCTAATGCGCCGGCGCTGTGCGGGCACACGAAACTGTTTCAGCTTATCGTCCCCACCCTTGTTTTCTTTTATGTCCGCATTTCGTTCCGACTGGACAGGCTGTCAGCCATTCACTTCTTTCCCATTGGGTCTGATTCGACGCACACCTTCTACAATAGCTCTCGGAGGAGCCGCATTCACTCTTAGACCGTGGCTACACAACAGATGAATCCTATGCAAAGCCAAATAATGATTATAACTTCTCTAACAAGTGAAATACAAATACATTCGTAATTTATCCCCGTGACTGAGAAACACTGACAGAATTTGTAGAGCCCCCGAACAGTACAATCCCGTCTCTTTCACCATACGTATCGATAAACAGGTGCTATGCGCTTCTTCCTTATTTACCGCTCATAACACAACGGGATGGTCGACCTAAATTTAGTAGTGACAATGTAATCAAGTGGTGAACTAATCTCGTTATGTAACAGCGATTGCCGGCCACGGTGGCCGAGCGGTTCTAGGCGCTCATCCGGAACCGCGCGACTGCTGCGGTCGCAGGTTCGAATCCTGCCTCGGGCATGGATGTGTGTGATGTCCTTAGGTTAGTTAGGTTTAAGTAGTTCTAAGTTCTAGGGGACTGATGACCACACATGTTAAGTCCCATAGTGCTCAGAGCCAGTTGAACCATTTTTTTGTAACAGTGATTAATTCCACATGTGGGATTCTAAGCCAAACAATGAAATCAAATTTACTGTCCAACACAAAATGAATAAAGTGTTGACTGACTCATTCTGCATAATGTCGATAAAAGAATCGTTCAAATGACCTACTAAACTTGTAACTAACTAACTAATTTACTTACTTACTTACTCGCCCTGTATCTTTAAGTTCTTGAAAACAGCAGCATCAATAAACATAAGGAAACGCCATTCTCTGACATTAAATATATTTCCCATCATGTTGTTGTGGCCTTCAGTCCAGAGAATGGTTTGATGCAACTCTCCATGCTACTCTATCCTGTGCAAGCTTCTTCATCTCCCAGTACCTACTGCAACCTACATCCTTCTGAATCTGCTTAGTGTATTCATCTCTTGGTCTCCCTCTACGATTTTCACCCTCCACGCTGCCCTCCAGTACTAAATTGGTGATCCCTTGATGCCTCAGAACATGTCCTACCAACTGATCCCTTCTTCTAGTCAAGTTGTGTCACAAATCTCTCTTCTCCCCAATTCTATTCAATAGGTCCTGATTAGTTATGTGATGTACCCATCTAATCTTCGTCCATGTTTCACTTCCGTGCATGACTACATTCCCGATAAATACTTTCAGAAACGACTTCCTGATACTTAAATCTGTACTCGATGTTAACAGATTTCTTTTCTTCAGACATGGTTTCGTTGCCATTGCCAGTCTACATGCTATATGCTCTCTACTTCGACCATCATCAGTTATTTTCCTCCCCAAATATCAGATCTCATCTACTACTTTATTTGTCTCATTTCATAATCTAATTCCCTTAGCATCACCTGCTTTAATTTGACTACATTCCACTATCCTCATTTTGCTTTTGTTGATGTTCATCTTATATCCTCCTTATAAGACACTGTCCATTCCTTTCAACTGCTCATCCAGGTCCTTTGCTGTCTCTAACAGAATTACAGTGTCATCGGCAAACCTCAAAGTTTTCATTTCTTCTCCATGGATCTTAATTCCTACTCCGAATTTTTCTTTTGTTTTCTTTACTGCTTGCTCAATATACAGATTGAATAACATCAGGAATAGGCCACAACCCTGTCTCATTCCCTTCGCAGCCACTGCTTCCCTTTCATGCCCCTCGACTCATAATTGCCATCTGGTTTCTGTACAAATTGTAAATAGCCTTTCCTCCCCGTATTTTACTCCTTCCGCCTCCAGAATTTGAAAGAGGGTATTCCAGTCAGTATTGTCAAAAGCTTTCCCTAAGTCTACAAATACTACAAACGTAGGTTTGCCTTTCCGTAATGTATCTTCTAAGGTAAGTCGTAGGGTCAGTATTGCCTCACGTGTTTCAATATTTCTACGGAATCCAAACTGATCTTCCCCGAGGTCGTCTGTAAGGAATTCGTGTTAGTATTTTGCAGCCGTGACGTATTAAACTGATAGTTCGGTAATTCTCACATATGCAACACCTTTCTTTGGGATTGGAATTATTATATTCTTCTTGAAGCCTGGGGGTATTTCGCCTGTCTCATACATCTTGCTCACCAGATGGTAGAGTTTTGTCAGGACTGCCAAAGGCTATCAGCAGTTCTAATCGAATGTTGTCTGCTCCCAGGACCTTGTTTCGACTTAGGTGTTTCAGTGCTCTGTCAAACTCTTAACGCAGTATCATATCTCCCATTTCATCTGCATCTACATCCTCTTCCATTTCCATAATATTGTCCTCAAGTACATCGCCCTTGTATACACCTTCTGTGTACTCCATCAATCTTTCTGCTTTCCCTTCTTTGCTTAGAACTGGTTTTCCATCTGAGCTCTTGATATTCATACAAGTGGTTCTCTTTTCTCCAAAAGTCTCTTTAATTTTCCTGTAGGCAGTATCTATCTTACCCCTAGTGATATATGCCTCTACATCCTTATATTTGTCCTCTATCCATCCCTCCTTAGCCATTTTGCACTTCTTGTCGATCTCATTTTTGAGACGTTTGTATTCCTTTTTGCCTGCTTCATTTACTGCATTTTTATATTTTCTCGTTTCATCAATTGAATTCAATATTTCTTCTGTTACCCAAGGATTTCTACTAGCCCTCGTCTTTTTACCTACTTGATCCTCTGCTGCCTTCACTATATCATTCCTCAAAGCTACCCATTCTTCTTCTACTGTATTTCTTTCCTCCATTCTTGTCAATCGTTCCCTAATGCTCTCCCTGAATCTCTATACAACCTCTGATTCTTTCAGTTTATCCAGGTCCCATCACCTAAAATTCCCACCTTTTTGCAGTTTCTTCAGTTTTAATCTACAGTTCATAACCAATAGATTGTGGTCAGAGTCCACATCTGCCCCTGGAAATGTCTTACAATTTAAAATCTGGTTCCTAGATCTCTGTCTTACCATTATATAATCTATCTGAAACCTTTTAGTATCTCCAGGGTTCTTCCATGTATACAACCTTCTTTCATGATTCTTGAACCAAGTGTTAGCTATGATTGAGTTATGCTCTGTGCAGAATTCTACCAGGCGGCTTCCTCTTTCATTTCTTACCGCCATTCCATATTCGCCTACTACGTTTCCTTCTCTTCCTTTTCCTACTATCGAGTTCCAGTCACCCATGACTTTTAAATTTTCGTCTCCCTTCACTATCTGAATAACTTATTTTATCTCATCATACATTTCATCAATCTCTTCGTCATCTGCGGAGCTCGTACTATTGTGGTGGGCGGGGGCTTCGTGTTTACCTTGGCCACAATAATGCGTTCACTATGTTGTTTGTAGTAGTTTACCCGCACTACTATTTTTAATTCATTATTAAACCTACTCCTGCATAACTCTATTTGATTTTGTAGCCGGCCAGGGTGGCCGAGCGGTTCTAGGCACTACAGTCTAGAACCGCGCGACCGCTACGGTCGCAGGTTCGAATCCTGCTTCGGGCATGGATGTGTGTGATGTCCTTAGATTAGTTAGGTTTAGGTCGTTCTAAGTTCTAGGGGACTGATGACCTTAGAAGTTAAGTCCCATAGCGCTCAGAGCCATTTTTGATTTTGTATTTGTAACCCTATTGTCGTCTGACCAGAAGTCTTGTTCCTCCTGCCACCACACTTCACTAATTCCCACTACATCTAACTTTAACCTATCCATTTCCCTTTCTAAATTTTCTAACCTACGTGCCCGACTAAGGGATCTGACATTCCACGCTCCGATCCGTAGAACGCCAGTTTTCTTTCTCCTGATAACGACATCCTCTTGAGTAGTCCCCGCCCGGAGATCCGAATGGGGGACTATTTTACCTCCGGAATATTTTACCCAAGAGGACGCCGCCATCATTTAACCATACAGTAAAACTGCGTGCCGTCGGGGAAAGTTACGGCTGTAGTTTCCCCTTGCTTTCAGCCGTTCGCAGTACCAGCACAGCAAGGCCGTTTTGGTCAGTGTTACAAGGCCAGATCAGGCAATCATCCAGACTGTTGCCCCTGCAACTACTGAAAAGGCTGCTGCCTCTCTTCAGCATCCTCACGTTTGTCTGACCTCTCAACACATATCCGTTGTGGTTGCACCTACGGTACGGCTATGTGTATTGCTGAGGCACGCAAGCCTCCCCACCAACGGCACGATCCATGGTCCATGGGGAGTTTCCCCACAAGTATATTATATCAATATCGAGAAGTAAGTGTGCATGGACCCAGAAATGCATGTTAGTCGAAATACACGGACGCGCTCATACCAGGCAATTCGCATAACATTGAACTACCCCCAAACACGTATATATACACTGCTTTGCAAAACTTCAGGTTGAGTTTCATAAAGTTACATAACATTTTAACTACACAGTGAAAAGTGCGGGAACCTGTTGCTAGAGCTTCCCCAGTCGTCCACCGGAAGCTGGACATCTCATGGCGTGATATCAGAAGAGCTATAGCGCCAGGTGGAACTGGCTCCGAGGCGGTTGAAGGAACGCAGAAAGACAGCGCATGTCAATCAGCGAGCAGTTACTGCGCTTTATGGTAGTGGTCTTCATTACAGCATGGCCCAGAGACAACATTTGGATGACTTCACATGGGCAAAAAACATTGAGAAACTCTAAGGACGAAGTGTGACGAGTGTAGGCCAGGAATTTGGTGTTGCTTACAACATTGTTTTACGTGAATGGGAAGCGTTCCGAGCCACAGGCACTGCTGCCCTAAGGAGAGGAAGTGATCGATCGCGGTCAGCCGCAGAAGCAGATGAGCGCTACCTTGTGCAACAGGCAAGAAGAGACCCGCCAAACGGCATGTGAAACTGCAGCCACATGTAACAAGACTGCACTGCACGTAATCTCACATCCCAAGGGGTGGTCTGTTTTCCCGACCACGAGTACGCCGTGTTCCCACATCCGTGGAACCGTTTGCGAAGGTACCAAGGGGACAGGGACTGGACTGACAAGGAGTTGGGTGTCTGGTGCTCTTCTCGGATGATAGCAAATTCGGTCTGAATAGCGATACTGGATATACCCTCGTATGATGGCTCAAATGGCTCTAAGCACTACGGGACTTAACATCTGAGGTCATCAGTCCCCTAGACTTAGAACTACTTAAACCTAACTAACCTAAGGACATCACACACATCCATGCCCGAGGCAGGATTCGAACCTGCGACCGAAGCAGCAGCGTGGTTCCGGACTGAAGCTCCTAGAACCGCTCGACCACAGCGGCTGGCCCCTCGTATGGTGGGAACACGTAATTCATCCAGGAACATTGTCGAACGTGATCTTTTCGGTGGTCCCGGTGCTATGGTGTAATTAAGCATAATGTTTCATGGGAGTACTGACTTCCAAGTCATTGACCATCGTACACTCACCGGTCGACATTACTGTGACTGTATTGCTGCCGCATGTGCTTCTTTTCAGGGTGGTGATGATGCTGTTTAGTTTGTGGGGCGCTCAACAGCGCAGTCATCAGCGGCCGTACAAAGTCCCAATTTTTACACAGCCCAATTTGTACACAATCCAATCTAGCCACTGCCACGAATGATGATGATGATGATTACAACACAAACACCCAGACCCCGGGCAGAGAAAAATCCTCAACCCGGCCGGGAATCGAACCCGGGACCCCGTGATCCAGAGGCAACAACGCTAGCCACTAGACCACGAGCTGCGGACTTCTTTTCAGCGTGCATTCAGCCCTGACTTCATTTGAATGGATGACAATGTGCGGCCGCTTCGAACAGCGCAAGTGGAGGAGTTCTTGGAACGAGAGGATATTTTTATTCACACACCGGAGTATAATGATCAATCCTCTGGGATGTAACAAATTGTTTCTTTCTGTCACCTAAAAAACGTATTTCTCATCACATGACATTTATCGAAACTGACCAACTCATTTGTATCAAAAATGGAAATTTTAGAGGCTTGCCCTCAATTAACCGCTCGCCTTCCCGTGGAAAAATTTCTGCGGACGCCGTTGCCCAGTAATGAGTTGCAGTAAGGTAGGCTTTCGTAGTTTGATGGCTCAGTGATGAGTGACATCAGCCAGGTTCGCTAGACATAATAAGATTTATTCTTCAGAACTGATTAAAAATACGGTCAAGCATTGAGCCTAATTATTAACAATACAGGATTCGGTAGGTCCGTCGTACGCAGAACACCTGCAAGTGCGGGAAATACTGCACTGGAGGATATCATTCACGATAAACGTTCGTCGGAAGGAACATGAGAGATGTTGGTCCACTACTGTAGGTAGTAATTCTAAATTATTCAGTAACGTCATTAGAGATAAAATTTCTTCGGTGATCACACTCTGTCAACTAACGATTATTTACCGTTTGTGTAGGTAAAAAAATCTCCACGTTTGCACACACATTTTACGAAAGTTACCATTTTCTTCAAATGCTGCAGGATTGTAGTGCCCACTGACAAGCTGTTGCCATTAGCGGTGCCGTAATTTGTACGTGTAAATTTTATGGTTCTATGACGTTGTTAGTAATCTAAATTATTTGCATGGATGAAATTGTACCATGAGGTGACAGAGGAGGAGGAACGGAATTTCGCCAACGGATGTAACGTGGGACAGATGGGAGGGAGTGTTTGGCGAATGTTTCGCGAGGCACTGGACGTGGAAAGATTTCAATCATACAGTTGGACAAGCGGAATAATTAAACGTAAATGTCTTGAATATTCCAGGGGAGGATATGCAAATGTAATTAACTAAGACCTTAAGCTGTGACAGAATATCATCAGCCGTTTGACATCCACTTGTGGATAAAGGCCCCCCATGGATTTCTCCGTACTTAACTGCATCCAATTATATACAGGACCTTGTTGCTCCCGGAGATTTTCTAATGTCACCTGCTCGCTTCACATTAAGACATCGTCCGCTCTTTCTCATCTCTTGGAATTCAGAAAAGAGCTTCCTTGGCCCGTTAACAATCCATTCGCCTGTCTACGTGTTCCTCCCTAACTACATTCCATTTCATGTAGACTTACGTACGTCCTCAAACCCCCCCACCCACCCACCCACCTCCCCACCCACGCGCGCACGCACACACACACACACACACACACATCCCAGTCTGTTCCGTGATTCACATTGTTCTTGCCTGTTCTATCAATTCCAACCTATATTTCTGAATTACTCATTAAGCAATCTTCAGTTTTTAAATAATTTTCGCGTTGAAAATTTGTCTCTAGTGGCATTAGTCAAAATTGAAAATTTATGTTTCTGATACATCAGAGGTTTAACTTTCTAAATTGTGTTTAGTTGACATAATGATTACATTACACAACAGCAAAACTAACATTGTCAGCTTCGAATTATACGTTCATTTTCGTATGACTTACACGCTATTATCGAAACACATGGACATTGTTTTAAAGACGAGTTGCCGTATGTTAAACAAAAAGTAATTATTCATTACTATTACAGTGAGTATGTGTCTAGACGTGTACATTGGATTGGATTGATTTGGGGGAAGAGACCAAACAGCGATGTCATCGGTCTCATTGGATTAGGGAAGGATCGGGAAGGAAGTCGACCGTGCCATGTCAAAGGATCCATACCGGTATTTGTCTGAAACGATTTAGGGAAATCACAGAAAACCTAAATGAGGATGGCCCGACGCGGTTTTTTTTTATTTTTTTTTTTATTTGGCCTTTGAGTGTGTACTCAATTTAGCCATCGGCAACAAATAGTGACAATGTACACATAATTGAATAAACAAATACAGAAATGCATATTTACAAGAATAAAAAGCTTAACTGTTACAGTTTTGTACATAATGTTTTAAAAATTGAATTGAATTGAATTGGAAAAGAATTAAAAGTGTCTTGGCTTACAATTCACACCAATTCTGAAGTATCTCATCAGCAAGACATATTTATAATTCACGTACACCATTAAAACCTACAGATTGTAACCAGTACTCTTGATGAAGTTAACTATAACTTTATATAGACGAACGTCTTTAGTACACAAAAGAGAAGAAGCTGATTGAGGAAGATGGTAGCCCATACTCAGCAGTGTCTTCAGAAAGACCAACCGTTCACGGTCAAATTTGGGGCACATAAATAAGATGTGGTTGACATCAGCTTCCGACTCAGGATCACACTCGCATGCTGGTGAACTGTAAACGTTGATCCGATGTAGATGTTGTGGGAAAGAGGCATGATTGAAGCGGAGTCTTGAACCGTCGTCCTCTCGAATGCGAGTCCAGTGTACTAACCACTGCGCCCCCTCGCTCGGTGGACATGTAGAACGACATTTGTGTTATTCGTAAAAACAAATGTTCCTGGTGGTCAGTTCGCATCAGAAGCATTCTAACAGGAGGTGGTACCGCGACTATTGAAACTATAAACTTTTTTGTCCGAGAGCAACTTATCTATAAGGCAACGTCCATGCGTGTTGATAAAATCATGTAAGCCATATGAAGATAAATGTATAATTGGAAACGGTAATGAACTTTTTTCAATAAAGTAATGTTCAACCAATTTGCAGCTATCAATATTCCGTATGACATAACAGCCACGGTTCTGAAAGAATTTCGTTTTTTGACAAAATAAAATCCCTAATTAGAGTACCAAAAACACGCAAGGCGATTTTCACTCAAGTGTTTCTTTTTCTGCGCAGTCTTTGTGTGACTGTCGTAACCCGTTGTGCGCCTTTACCCAGACGATCGTACGACCACGGCTGTTAAATCTCACACGGACCTGTGAGTCTGTTGCCATCCGACCAGCCGACGTACACGTGATGGTGCAGGTTTTACTTTCTTTTTACCATTTGGCATGAACAGTTCAAAATTTTGAGGTAATTCCATTTCATTTGTGTTTTCGTAGAAATATTCAGAGTGGAAAGGACTATAAGCAAAACTAATCAGTTGGTTCGATGATTTCATTAATTTTTACTATTTTCTTTTCAATGTATTTATTATACACAGGTGTCCAAAATTAAAGCAACAAACCTCTATTTCCCCGTTTTGTATCCAATTCACGGTATAATCATACAAAATGTGACCAGATGTCCGTACAGTAGTGTTCTTCACGGAAGATGGCATTCCAGTCAGTGGACAACCACGTCAATGATACTAACAAACGGGTTAGTGTTTGTCGGGTAGCCCCACATCCACAATCGCTGTGTATACAGTCACAGACGGTGCAGTACGGCACAAAGAAGATGCCTACCAGACTCTCTGCGGTGAGAGCCATAAGAAGAATGGAAACAGGATAGTCGCAAACTGATGTGGCCCGAAGGCTTAATGTGAATCTTCCTGTTGTTTCTCGGATGTGGCGACAACTTAAGAGACCGGAACAATATCCTGAAGACCAGGGCAGGGCCGACCACGTGTCATATCAAAAGGAGAGAATCGTTATTTCGCCGTAAGGACACGTAGGTACCGTCTTAGAACTGTACGGCAACTGGCATCTGACCTCGCTGCATCCATTGGACGTGTTGTATTGAGACAAACGGTATACAAAAAGCTTCGGCAAAGTAGCCTTTACTGTCGGAGACCTTCTGTATGTGTACCTCTGATGCGTCTTCACAGAAGTGGACGTGTGGAATCGTCAATATGCTATCTGGACAGTGGAACGGTGGGCCAATGTTCTATTCGCAGACGAGTCTCGATTTGGTCTCGACGTATTTGCATCTGGAGTTTACGTGGAACACGATTTCGGAACCCTAACATTGTGGAAAGAGACCGATATCGAGGAGGATCCTTAATGATGTGGGCAGGTGTTACGCTGACCACTCGAACACCTCTTCATGTAATTGTACGGGTGAATCGGTAAGGTTTAACTGCTATCAGGTATCGCGACGAGATCTTGGGACCTCATGTGCGGTTGTTGCGAGGTGGTATGGGCCCAGACTTCGTACTGATGGACGATAATGCTCGACATAATAGAGCACGGGTGGTTGGATGTTTCCTTGGAAACGAAAGATATTGCAAGCATGGCGTGACCTGCTCACTCTCCCTGGGATGCGCCCGGGAGGCAGGTTGCATCCACCAACCGCTCTACAAGACCTGTGAGCAGCTCTGCAGGAAGAATGAGTATTATTGCCTCAACACAGGACTGATAGCATCACTTACAGCATTCCCGTCGTTGTCACGCCTGTATTGCAGCCAGACGGTGTAACATCCCATGCTGAGCACTTTAACCAGTTGTCGGAAACTGGGGGCAAATCCTTTAATTTGGAGAAAAGCGAAGAAAATGTCTACCATTTTGTACGTTAACAGTTGTTGACGTTCGGTGTTCTATACATTGTTTCTACTTTACTATCACCTATTTACATTGTTCTGTGGCAAGAGGAACGCAACCTTACAAAATTTCCGTTTGTTGGTTCAAATGGCTCTGAGCACTATGGGACATAACGTCTAAGGTCATCAGTCCCCTAGAACTTAGAAGTACTTAAACCTAACTAACCTAAGGACATCACACACATCCATGCCCTAGGCAGGATTCGAACCTGCGACCGTAGCAGTCGCGCGGTTCCGGACTGAAGCGCCTACAACCGCTCGGCCACAGCGGCCGGCTTTCCGTTTGTTGCTTTAACTTTAGACACCAGTGTATTTTACGCTGCGCTTTGCGGAATTATTACAATTCACCTCAGGTTTACTTTCGTTCTTTCTGTATAAAGCTCTTCCATTCGTTGTTGAAAGTTTATGTGCACTAAAGGCAAGCACTACAGCAAAACGAAGCGTGTTCACACGCTATCTGACCAAAACTATCCGGATACCACTGCGTAATGCGAAATTAAATACTAGATGTCGCGAGAGGCAGACCCACCGTTGTATAAGAAGGCAGGGAGTATTGTGTTGTCGACAGAGAAGCAATGAGAGCAGAATGTGTCGGTAAAGATTGCTCAGTGGCTTCAAACGAGTAGGAGTCATTTGATGTCGTCTGAGTGACAAATCCATCAGGTACATTTCAACCCTTCTAAAGCTTCTCATGTCGACTGTTGCTGATGTGATTGTGAAGTGCAAACGCGAAGGAACAACCACAGCTAAACCGAGACCTCACGTATTGACGGACTGGGACCATCGAGCATTGCGGAATGTGATTCTGCATAATCGCATGAAATCAGCGGAAGGAATTACTTGTTAATCCCAAACTGCTACAAGCAGTTCAAATAGTACGGTGTGCGTAAGAGTTAGAAAGAATAGGATACAGTGACCGAGCAGCTCCTCAAAAGTCACACATTTCTTTAGTCAGTGCTAAGTGACGCTTTATATGAGTAAAGAATGACGCCACTGTACACTGGATGACTGGAAACAGTGATTTGGAGTGATGAACAACGCTATACCCTCTGCAATCCCGTGGAAGCGTTTGGGTTTGGCGAAAGCTGGAGAATGATACTCGGCGTAATGTGTAGTGCCATCAGTGAAATACGGAGGAGGTGGTGTCACGACATAGCGGTGATTTTCATTGTTAGGGTGTGGTCCCCTTATTACAATTAAGGAAACCGTACATGCGGACGGATATGAACACTTTTCACAGTTTTGTCTACTGTGTGCAGTAGGGCAACAGCTCGGAGGAGATAATTGTATCAGCGTGATAAAGCACCCTGTGGTAAAGCAGCATCTGTGAAGCAATGTTTTGTGGACAATAACATTCCTGAAATGGCCAGAGTCGCAACCTGAACCTAGTGGATCACCTTTGGGATGAGCTAGAACGTCGACTCTGCTCTAGATCCCGATGGGCGACGTCACTATCTTCTGTGGTTACGGCTGTTGAGGAACAATGAGTAGTCATTTCTCCAAAGATATTCAGACACCTCATTAAAAGTATCCCTAGCAGCTTACAAGCCGTCCTATAGGCGAAGGATGGCCACATCCCATATTTGGGTCGAGTAATCAGTGTCCGGATAATTCTGATGAGATAGTGTACGTAATCGATTAACGGGTATCCCTCCCTCACAGGACTGAAAATTTCCTCAAGGACCGCTGCCAGTCATTTTAGTCATGTCCTCTCCAGACTTCTTTCAGTGTAGTACTCTTGTATCTTGATGAAGTCGAATGGAAACTGCAGCATTGGTGTCTCTACTTCAAGAGTACTAATACAGGTTGAATCAAAGCCTTCTCTGTCGGTGGTACAAGTGTTGAAAGTGAGCCAGTAGCTTTCTCAAAATTTGTTAATCGCAGGGAAATTCATTATACCGTTCTCGAGTTTCAATTGCTTTGTTGTTCTGTAGCTACTCTTAAACCCAGCTTGTTCGTTTGTATTACTGAAATCCAATGTCTTTGCTACGTAATTTCGTTATTGGTCTCAGCAAAATCCAAGTCAGCTACACAGGCGTCCATAACACAGCAGCAAGACTACTGAACGATGCGCCATGTCATCCAGTAGCGCTATAGGCCTCTACTTTTTTGAAGATGATTATGGGTGCGCAACCACTGTATCGTCTGTTCGGTATGTTGCCATGATGGTACTGCTCCATTTTCGTGCCAATAGTTTGTTTCAACGTGACGGAGCAACGGCACATTCGGCACGGATATCGATGGGCGCTGTGCGACGATTGTTTGGTAACCGTGTCATTTGAAAGCACGATGATATTGCATGGCCCCAACTAAAAGCAAGAATACGAGAGGAAATCTCCGAAATTCCCATTGATATTTTAGGACGAGCGATGCGCAACATTCCTTTCAGGCTGCAGGAATGTGTGTGCTGAAGGCGAACTCATTTATCGAATGTGATATTCAAGAAATAAAAATGCTTGTGATATTCATTAATGGCATACTCTGGAATATAGATTGACTTAAATAAGTGTAAGGTAATAGTGCTCATCCATTAATCTCCATTCCAAAATCTTCCATTCTTTTGAGTCATCCTGTGCCAATGAAGCTATTCCCTGATATCTTAACACATGTCGTATCATCCTGTCCCTTCTTCTTGTCAGTGTTTCCCACATGTTCCATTCCTTGCCGAGTCTGCGGAGAAGCTCCTCTTTATTTTTATCTTGCCAGTCTACCGGATTTCTCGCGATCCTTCTCGAGCATGATATGTCAAACAATTATTTTCTTTCTCGGTTCGTCCAAGATTCGCTACAATACAATGCTGTTCTCGAAACGTGCATTCTCAGAAATTTCTTCCTTAAATCAAGGCGGATGTTTGATACTAGTTAGTTCTTTTGGTGAGTAACGCCTTCTTTCCCCGTGCTAGTCTGCTTTTTATGTTCTCCTTGCTTCGTTCATCATGCGTTACTTTTCTTTCAAAGCAGCAAAATTCCTTCACTTCATCTATTTCGCGATCCCTAATTTTGCTGGTAAATTTCTGGCTATTCTGATTTGTGCTACTTCTCATTACTTTCGTCTTTCTTTGGTTTATTCTCAATCCATGCTCCGTTCTCAATAGACTGTTCATACCATTCAACAGAGTCTTCTTCACTTTCACGGAGGATAGCAACGTCATCAGGAGTCTTTTCATTCATATCCTTTCAACCTGATTTTTTATCCCATCCTCGAACCTTTCTTTTATTTCCTCCATGCCTTCTTCGATTTATAGACTGAACACTAAGGGCTATCCCGTTTTTAATCCGAGCAGTTCGTTTTTAGTCTTCCAGTCGGATTCCTCTTGGTTGTTGTACGTATTTCCCTATAGCTTACACCTATTTTTCTCAGAATTTCGAACATCTTGCTCTGTTTTACATAGTCGAACGCTTTTTCCAGATCGACCGAACTTATTAACGTGCCTTTATTTTTCTTCAGTCTTGGTTCTAATTTTCATGTTAAGTTATTCTCGTTTCCGCCGCTCTTCGTTAGGTACAATTGTTTGTAAAACACCTTTTATGGACGATCTTTGACACAATTATTTCATACTGTAACACGGACCTTTGCTAACTGTAGCCGTAACCAAAGCACAGTCGCTGCTGCTTGTGTGAACTGGACGTACGCCACGTGTTCTTCGGTAGTTACGGGAGCTTCTCACTGTTGTGCGGCCTGAACGCCCGCCGGTGTCCGGACCCTGCGAACCGCTAATCCTTCAGCTGGCCATTGTGGCCGGCTACCTGGATGCACAGCTTATCCCGCCGCTTCGCCGGCGGCATCCGGCTTGTCGCTAGCAGAGTGATTCCCATGTGGTCGACAGAATTCCCTTTTCCGTACGGCCGATTACAGGTTCGTTGGAGCAGTTGTCACAGAGCGCCAGGAAACGAAAGTTACTGCGCATGCGCAGCAACGATGACATATGAAGCCCGTGCTCTGTGGTTGTTCTATTAAGACGCTTTTCATCGCATTTCTGTTTGGAATTTCGTGCGTACTGGGGCACCAAATGACCTAGCGGCATGTTGTTCGGAGGGGTCATACGGAGTTATTGTACTTGGCGCAATTGTTTTATCATCTATCCAGACAAGAAATGCAAAATAAGGATGCAGTTCTTGGCATAATATTTATTTCAAAGCCAGACTCTACAGTTGAAATGACCCTAATATAGGGTGAGGCATTTAAAATTGTTTGTCGGAAACAAATACACATTGGATTTAAAAAAGTGGTAGTAAACGTTGTTCATCTCGAAGAGGGACATCCATTAACATAACGCTCGGCCCTCCTACACCACCTCCAGGGGCCGGGGGGGGGGGGGGGGTACTTTGAAATCTTAAATAGGAACCCCTATTTTTATTGCAGATTTGGATTTTTCATGACAGATATGTAACTTTTGTACAATATGATGGTTTCATGATATATGACACTGTAACCGGCTCACATGAAAATGAGGTGACAATTGTTGCAAAACAAAACAAAACACAAACACACATTCGATTAGGAAAATCAAAATACATTCTTTGATATTGGGAAAATGGTATCATGTGACACCGTCTACCCTCCCGCAATGCATTCCTAGACTACATTTAGCCTTACCCAGGAACAACGACGTGGGCTTAGTAGTAATGTGTTCGCTTTGGGGTACTTGATTACTGAGTCCCTTGCCTCTCACTATCTCGGGGTGCTTGATTACTGTGAGTCCCCGTGTCTCTCACAAGTGTTTCAGTGCAGAAAACGTTCGAAATGTTGTCCTTTGTTCTAATGCACATTGCAACTCTTGTGTCTGAACGACAATCAGACATGTATTAGTGTCTCTACACTAATGTTTACACATTCCTGCGAATTCTCTGCCACATATCTTCGGGGATTGTTTGTGCATCCATGTAAACTCTCTCTTTTAACCATATCCACAGGAAAGAATCGGCAAAAGTCAAATCGGGTGTACGTGCGGGCCACGTTTGAGGACCTCCTCGTTGAATTCATCGACTCGGATAGTTTCGATTCGAAACTAGCTTTATCCGATTCGTGTATTGTCGATCGAAGTATTATTTCGCTGACGCTGCTTAAGTAATGAGACTAACGCTTTCCGATTCCCACGGTTAGTATCCGACTGAATTTCCATGTACTTTTATCTCTTCCTGGTCTTTTAAATTAACAGAAAAGTCCTATCCACACTAGCGTCATTGCGTGACGTCAGGTTTTCTACTTGTTTCTTTATTTGTAAGACCTCGCCCACGACTTCGTCCTTCCACTCTTTAATGTTATCCACATCCTTCTGAAGCTCAACGGTCGTTTTCTTCACCTCTTGAATTGCAGTATTTAATTTATTCTCGCAATTTCTAAGCTGATCTTCAATCACTTGTTTCGTTCACTCTTCAGATTTCTTCAATTCTTCCCGTAATTATTTGTCCAGCTTTTCAATCGGTGCTTCACACACTTGCACATGACCTGTTACTTGAGATGTTCACTGTGTTGCTTAAAGTGATCTGCAATTCCACATTTTTGTCATCAGGTTTTGTAAAGTTTTCGACTGTCTCCTTAAAATTTTCGTCCATCTTTTTGTCTAGTTCATCCGCCGTTTTGGACTTAGAAGCAGATATTGTCGGTGTAGTGAAGGAGCTTTAAACAATAAAGAGAAGGCCTGTGGTTCAGATCGAATTGCAGTCAGGTTCCTTTCAGAGTATGCTGATACTATAGCTCCATGCTTAGCAATCATATACAACCGCTTGGTCGTAGAAAGATCCGTACGCAAATGCTGGTAAGTTCCACAAGTCACACCAACATCCAGGGAAGGAAATAGGAGTAATCCGTTGAATTACAGATCCATATCACTAACGTTGGAACATACGCTGTCTCGAACATGTGAATTACCTCGAAGGAAACGATTTATTGTTAAATAGCCAACACAGTTTCAAATGCGTCTAAGCACCATTGGACTTAACATCTGAGGTTATCAGTCAAATGGTTCAAATGGCTCTGAGCACTATGGGACTTAACATCAATGGTCATCAGTCCCCTAGAACTTAGAACTACTTAAACCTAACTGACCTAAGGACAGCACACAACACCCAGTCATCACGAGGTAGAGAAAATCCCGGACCCCGCCGGGAATCGAACCCGTGAACCCGGGCGTGGGAAGCGAGAACGCTACCGCACGACCACGAACTGTGGACGGTTATCAGTCCCTTAGACAGCACACACATCCATGCCCGAGGCAGGATTCGAACCTGCGACCGGAGCAGCCGCGTCGTTCTGGACGGAAGCGCCTAGAACCGCTCGGTCACAGCAACCGGCAACACGGATTCAGAAAATACAATATTGTTCTTCTGAAACACAACTAGGTCTTTATTCTCACAAAATAATGAGTGCTATCGAGAAGGGACGTCAAATTGATCCAATTTTTTAGATTTCTAGGAGTCCGTTGACATCGTTCCTCACAAGCGACTTCACTGCGTGCCCATGGAGCATCGTGTCAACTGTGTGACTGGATTCGTGATTTCCTGTCCGAAAGGTCACAGTTCGTAACAGTTAACGGAAAGTCATCGAGCAGAACAGAAGTAATATTTGGTGTTCCCCAAGGAAGTGTTCCCGACTCTCTGTTGTTCCTGGTCTACATACACGTTTTAGCAGACTATTTGCGCAGCCCTCTTAGATTGTTTGCTGATGCTGTCATTTAGCATCTTGTAAAAAGTCATCAGATGATCAAAACGAATTGCAAACTGATTTAGGCAAGACATCTATACTGTGCAAAAAGTAACAATTGACTCTAAATAAATAAAAGTGTGAAGTGATCCACATGAGTATTAACCCTGTGGTGCATGAATTTCACTGCAGTGGACAACTTTTAATGGTAAATTCTCTGGCGTTTTCAATCAGTCATGAGGCTGAAAGTGCATGCAGGGCACAACACCAGTAGGGAATGCCCACTGCAGTGAACTGTGTGCATATGCAGCCTCAGGACTGATTGAAAATGCCAAAGAAACAACCTTTAACAGCTGTCCACTGTAGTGGACGCTATGTGCCACAGGGCATTGTGAATTGCAGAGTAATCGTGTAAATGTAGATGCTTTTTGAAAATTTGGTCATACCTTTTTGTTAGACCCCGTATGTAGTCGATATGCATTGAGATTCTCAGAACGTGTAGTAGTTCCTCTCCTTGTTATACTGTTCACTGAAAGAGAGAGAGAAAGAGAGAGATATACATTCATATGTTTTTCCAAACAAAGCTAATAACAAAAGCTGTGTAGTGCTTACGGACAGAGTCAGCAGTTTGGCGATACACCAGATGAGTGTTTCAGTGCACACTTCAGACACCTCACACACAGTGTAGGGCTCGCTGACCCCCTACCGTAATGTCGGCGGAGCGTCGGAATTCCAGTTCCAGCTGGGCGGCTGCAGGTGGCGGGCCCAGACCTCCGGAACGGCAGCCTCCATACAGCTCTGCTCCGCGTCTATCAACAGGGCCGGCCATTACCGGGCTGTCGGGAGAGACAGGTGGCGACTCGGCGCTCCCTCTGTTAACTGACTACTGTGTCAGTAGCGAGCCAGTGGGTGTGTTGGACCTTCCATCGAGCTACAGAACCCCTTGAAGATGTCCTTCGCAGACGGGGACGAAACGTTGGGAATTGACGCGGAATTCATCAACCGACCACGGCAAAACAGCCCGGATAATTATAATGGACATGACATTTCCGGCCGTGAAAGTCTACATTTTACTATATTGTAGAATAGACGAACCATTGATAACTAAACAGTGTCGTTCCCTGCAGACCCAGATGAAGCTCTTGTTACCGTGACTGCTTTATTGAGCAAGTGCGGAGGTTTAAAAATAAAGTGCCGTGATACAAATTATTATTCGGGATTGGAATCCCCCTGTCCTGATGCCAGCTGGAATGGGTGGCTCAAAAAAACTAAGCTCTACGAGGGCCGGCCCTCTCCTTTCCGGAACGGAATCAAAGAGGTGTAAAAATTCTGTTTACAAGGACGAATGGTGAAGGGCCACGTGTAGCCCACGGGCTGCGGTGTGTTCGTCCCTCATCTACGTCAGTATACCGCAAGCCACACTACCGTGTTTAATGGATGGTTTCTTCGTGTACCACTGTCGCTTTCCCCCTTTTCCTTTTGCAACCGCGAATAGTTCGCTGGAAGAATGGTTGCTGGTAAGTCTCCGAGTTAGCTCAGATCTCTCTTAATTTTATCTCATTGGCCTTTTGCTAAAACTACGTAGGAGGAAGCAAGGTGTTGATTTTGACTCTTGGAAGAACTTATGCTCTCGGAACTTTTAACACTAGACCGCACCGTGATGCAGAACGCCTCTCTTGCTTCGTCTTCCACTGGAGTTAATTCCATAAAGTATCTGAGAGTAGGCATTAGCACTGATTAAAAATGGAATGATCATATAAAGTTGATGGTCTGTAAAGCAGATGCCATACTGAGATTCATTGGAAGAATCCTAAGGAAATGCAATCCGAAAACAAAGGAAGTAGGTTACAGTACACTTGTTCGCCCACTACTTGAATATTGCTCAGCAGTGTGGGATCCGTACCAGATAGGGTTGATAGAAGAGATAGAGAAGATCTAACGGAGAGCAGCGCGCTTCGTTACAGGATCATTTAGTAATCGCGAAAGCGTTACGGAGGTGATAGATAAACTCCAGTGGAAGACTTTGCAGGAGAGACGCTCAGTAGGTCGGTACGGGCTTTTGTTGAAGTTTCGAGAAAATACCTTCACCGAGGAGTCAAGCAGTCAGTATATTGCTCCCTCCTACGTATATCCCGCGAAGAGACCATGAGGATAAAATCAGAGAGATTAGAGCTCACACAGAGGCATACCGACAATCTTTCTTTCCACGAACAATACGAGACTGGAATAGAAGGGAGAACCGATAGAGGTACTCAAAGTACCCTCCGCCATACACCGTCAGGTGGCTTGCGGAGTATGGATGTAGATGTAGATGTAGAGTTGACCGAGCATCTCTGTGACGGTTTCGCGCTTATCAAATGTATTAGCGCGTGCTGAAAAGTATTACATGGGGTATTACATGTCGTGCAAATAATTACTCGGTGGACTTTCCCGCTTCGTTGACGCAAGTTGCAACCCTCTGCCGGTAGAGGGCTCCGAAATGTAGAATGGAAGATTTTTCCGTACGTGGAGCACCCTCTCCTTCAGCGTGGCGATGCCAGCCCACACACGAGCGCGGCGACAATTGCAACAATCCGACACCACGGGTTCACTGTCATCGATCATCCTCCGTACAGTCCCAATTTGACCCCATCCGATTCTCATGTGTTTCCAAATCTTAAAGAACATCTTCGAGTACTTCACTTTGATAATGACGCACGGTGCAAACAGAGGTGAGGCTGTTTCTCAGTCAACAGATTCAAACATTCTACAGTGACGGTATTAACAAACTGGTCTCTCGTTGGGAGTAGTGTGTTCGTTGCCAGGGTGGTTGCGTTGAGAAATAAATATGTAGACATGAAGAATCAAAGCGTAGAACATAATAACGCTTATTTTATTTAAAAATCTTTAAGATTTTCCACATAATTTCGGAGGCGTTGCTTTTCAGCACTCCTTCGTACCTGTAACGAAACGCGCTGCTCTTCTTTGTATCTTCTCTATTCTCTCTATCAATCCTGTCTGGTACGTATGCCACACTAAAGAGTAATATTCAACAATTGACCGAAGAATTGTTTTGCAAGCTGCCTTCTTTACTTGCAGACTGCCATTTCTGAGGATTTGCCTTGCCTGCGATCAGTTTTATGAAATCGTTCCACTTCACATCGCTTTGTACACATGCTACTAGATATTTAATGGGTGCCACTGCTTCCAGTGCTTCTTCTGCTATCTTAAGATCATGGAATAATGGGTCTTTCTACCTATCTATGCGTTTGTATATTACGAGTACAGTTGCCAGTTCCTGCACCAGGCGTCGATCCTGTGCATCTCCCCTCCAATTCGCTACAGTTTCCTAGCGTTGCGACTTACTGTACACAACATCATCCGCAAGAAGCCTCATGAAGTTAGGCCTTATCTACTAAGTCTTTCACATATGTCGTGTATCTAAAGTGTATCTGTAGCTGCTTTCAGTGCTAGACAGGTACAAGTGGAGAATTTGCACGGGGCAGCGTTGGGACCTCTGATTACCTCCCGTGCAATATTTTTGACGGGCATGCACAACGGTTAATACCCGAATAACTGCACGAGGACACGCGACAGGCCGGCGGACACGTGTCGCAAATCCCCCGCGCCTGGCGGCAGGCACGCCCGTCGCTGCCCCGTATGTTCTCGCCGGCTCGGCGCGGCGCGGCGCGAGCACGGCTAGCGAGCGACACGCGGCAGCGCCTCATTCGGAGCCAGCCAGTTAGGTAGGCACGAAGCGGATAAACGGTTCGGATCTGAACGGATATTTTATGTCTCAAGATATTTCGCAGTAGGTTTGTACAGCGCTGACGTCCCTTACACCCGGTTTGCATTTCCGCTATGTCCTTAACAACAAAGCGTATTTGATTCAGTCCATGTCGAAGGACGAACTGTAAACTAACTGTTCAAAATTATTTGGACCCATGTTAGTGGACATTCGTGTGCGATATGTCCAATCTTCGCACCTGTGACATCTTGAACTTGACTGGGGACACTTTCAATGAGATGTGAGAATAACTGTGGAGGAATACCAGCCCATTCTTGCTCACGAGCCTAAACCAGAGAAGATAGTGATGGTACTCGCTGGGATCTGGAGCGAAGTCACCGTTCTAACTCATCCCAGATGTGTTCCATAGGGTTCACATCGGGACTCTGTGCAGAGCAGTCTACTTCAGGCATGTTGGTGTCCACAAACCATTGCCTCACACACCCTGCTTTATGACAGGGAGCATTGTCAAGCTGATACAGTCAGTCTCACAGCTGTTCCTCCATGCAGTACGCAGTGCTGTAAGATTTGTTCATTTCCTCCCGCATTTAGAATTTCGTAAGTGCAATAATGGGACCGTGCCCTAATCACAAAAAACACCCCCATACCGTGGTGTCCTTCTCTGTATTTCGCTTTTGGGACTACACAGGATGACAGGTAACATTTTCCAGCTATTCGCTAAACCCAAACCTTACGATCGAATTGCCGTGGGGCGTACAGTGATTCATCACTCCAAATCACTATTTTCCAGTCATTCGCTGTCAAGTGTCGTCGCTTTTTACACCACGTGAAACGTCGCTTTTGGTCGATCACGAAATTGTGTGGCTTATGAGAAGTTGCTCGACCACTGCATTCCACTCTTAACTCCCAATGTGTAGTCATTGTACTAGCTGGACTGTTCATAGCACTTTGTAACTCACTAGTGATTTATTCTGTCATTTCTTGCTATTTGCACAACATCCTACGCAATGCACGATGGTCAATGTCAGTCAGGACACGAGGTGTGTCTGGTCTTGGTTTGGCTGTTTTTGTTCCTATTGTGACCGGGATTCAACAGAAGATCGGGTGCAATTCAAGGAAACCCATCAGAGACCGGACCGACTGACGAGGCGTATTTAACACTGCATTACCGAGTGTGAACAGGAAGACAGACAAGAGGAAAGCCGACACTGAAGACAGCCTGGCAGATCTACATGATCCAATGTGTAATCCTGATGTCGAAAGCCCGAGACGTAGTGAAATCTGAAAACAAGGTACAACTGCGTTTTATGTGTATGAGAGCACAGTGAATTCGCAACTGAAGGCAGAGGCTCAGTGCAGCAAGATTCATAGTACAACAACGAGCACTAATTGACCAGCAAGATGGTCGTGGCACTTTGTTGTTGCGAGGCCAGTACTGCAGCACACCCGATACTACTGCTCGCAGATGTAGCAGTACTGTTTAGCAGTTGAAATCGAGTTCCATGTCCTGTGGCAGTCTCTCACAATCACCAGGCTGGAATACCACATCCCTCTCTCTAAAATGGGTGTGTCGGGCCAGGAACTTCCCGGAAATGCTGTGCAAGGTGAATTTGAGCCCATTCGCTAGTATGAGGAACTAGAAGCATTCAGCATCGTGTTGCTGTGCAGTGACGTGGGTGACATTATCTAGGTTGCAGTTACTGTGTGGAGATCTAAAGCTGAATAACTGTGTCCACGCCATGCGAATCTAGGTGCTACGGTCTGGAACCGCGTGACCGCTAAGGTCGCAGGATCGAATCCTGCCGCGGGCATGGATGTGTGTGATGTCCTTAGGTTAGTTAGGTTTAAGTATTTCTAAGTTATAGGGGACTGATGACCACAGCAGTTAAGTCCCATAGTGCTCGGAGCCATTTGAACCATTTTTGAACTGTGTCCACAGAAACCGACACTGGCGTTCTGGAGCTCAAGTTATGCTTGTGCAGTTGAATATGGGCTTTCAGGTTCTGGGTGGACTACTGGCAACAGTACAGTTGGTAGGTGTGGACGGAGTTGGTTGGTATTATTTTGCTTCCAGACCCTTTCGAGTGTCAAGGCGCAGCCTATGTGTGGTAACTACCGTTGTTCATGTGTCGTTTCCCTTGTACGAGCGTGTCCACACTGGTGAGCCTCGGGAATACCGCCCAGCGTGACAGGTCCTGCAGCTGTGGGCCAGACTTTACGGTTGTCTACACAAAGGAGGATCACTGGGCTAAGGTTGTGGTGAGAGTAGTCCAGTACATGCTCAGCAACATCGTGATTGCTGCTCTAATGGTGGTGGTTCCCACCACTTTAGCGTCTGTTGTAATGAACGCTGTGGTGACCGCATACAGGTAAACTACTGGCCATTAAAATTGCTACACCACGAAGATGACGTGCTACAGACGCGAAATTTAACCGACAGGAAGGAGATGCTGTGATATGCAAATGATTAGCTTTTCAGAGCATTCACATAAGGTTGGCGCCGGTAGCGACACCTACAACGTGCTGACATGAGGAAAGTTTCCAACCGATTTCTCATAGACAAACAGCAGTTGACCGGCGTTGCCTGGTGAAAAGTCGTTGTGATGCCTCGTGTAAGGGGGAGAAATGCGTACCATCACGTTTCCGACTTTGATAAAGGTCGGATTGTAGCCTATCGCGATTGCGGTTTATCGTATCGCAACATTGCTGCTCGCGTTGGTCGAGATCCAATGACTGCTAGCAGAATATGGAATCGGTGGGTTCAGGAGGGTAATACGGAACGCCGTGCTGGATCCCAACAGCCTCGTGTATCATTAGCAGTCGAGATGACAGGCATCTTATCCGCATGGCAGTAACGGATCGTGCAGCCACGTCTCGATCCCTGAGTCAACAGATGGGGACGTTTGCAGGACAACAACCATTTGCACGAACAGTTCGACGACGTTTCCGGCAGCATGGGCTATCAGCTCGGACACCATGGCTGCGGTTACCCTTGACGCTGCATCACAGACAGGAGCGCCTTCGATGGTGTACTCAACGACGAAACTGGGTGCACGAATAGAAAAACGTCATTTTTTCGGAAGAATCCAGGTTCTGTTTACATCATCATGATGGTCGCATCCGTGATTGGCGACATCGCGGTGAATGCACATTGGAAGCGTGTATTCGCCATACTGGCGTATCACCCGGCGTGATGGTATGGGGTCTCATTGGTTACACGTCTCGGTCACCTCTTGTTCGCATTGACGTCACTTTCAACAGTGGACGTTACAGTTCAGATGTGTTACGACCCGTGGCTCTACCCTTCATTCGCCGGCCGGGGTGGCCAAGCGGTTCTAGGTGCTACAGTCTGGAACCGCGCGACCGCTAAGGTCGCAGGTTTGAATCCTGCCTCGGGCATGGATGTGTGATGTCCTTAGGTTAGTTAGGTTTAAGTAGTTCTAAGTTCTAGGGGCTGATGACCTCAGTGCTCAGAGCCATTTTTTTCTGCCCTTCATTCGATTCCTGCGAAACCCTACATTTCAGAAGGATAATCCACGACCGCATGTTGCAGGTCCTGTATGAGCGTTTCTGGATACAGAATATGTTCAACTGCTGCCCTGGCCAGAACATTCTCCAGATCTCTCACCAATTGAAAACGTCTGGTCAATGGTGGCCCAGCAACTGGCTCGTCACAATACGCCAGTCACTACTCTTGATGAACTGTGGTAACGTTTTGAAGCTGCATGGGCAGCTGTACCTGTACACGCCATCCAACGTCTGTTTGACTCAATGCCCAGGCGTTTCAAGGCCGTTATTACGGCCAGAGGTGGTTGTTCTGGGTACTGATTTCTCAGGATCTATGCACCCAAATTGCGTGAAAATGTAATGACATCTCAGTTCTAGTATAATATATTTGTCCAATGAATACCCGTGTATCATCTGCATTTCTTCTTGGTGTAGCAATTTTAATGGCCAGTAGTGTAGTTAAAATAAGCGTCCACAACTATGAGCCACATAGAGCCTAGGAAACGACCCACAAGGTTCACAGGAATGCAGTTCTATGGGTGATGGGGGATGGGTCAGGGTGCGAAAATTTCGGGTGATCCAGCTTGATGCCACCTGCAAGTGGAACAGCTGTGCAAAAACTGAGGCCGCGCGGCAGCTGGTATACGACATGGTATCTGTTTCAGTTTCTAACAGGAGGACATCATCGATGACTGACAGACGCTTGTAGATGCGAGCTCAAGCTCGGAGCTCTGGATTGGTGTTCTTTGAAAAAGCATATCTCCAGTGATTCGTGCAGCTGTAATGGAAAACGTGTCCAAGGTCTGCCTCCGTTCCGCTTCTATATGGAAACATGAGATTTTCTGCTGGTGAAAGGCGAGGTCTGGTCCCACAGATAAGCAAGATGTGTTGTACGATAGTCTTGTACTGAGGAAAAGTGCCCAACACTGGAGCCGTTGTGCTGCCCACTCAGGAAGACTGGAAACCAGCCCAAATGGCGCTACCAGTGGTTCGTAGTCCATAATTAATGTAAACTTAGTCCCGAATTGGTAAAAATGGATCTTTGTAATGGCAGAGGGAATCACCAAAATTTCCTGTTCTGTTCGTGATTAGCTCATTTAAGCGGGTGTCAGCGTTGCTGAGTACCAACATTATTCCTATGCGCCAGCGTAGCACAAATGCCATAAGGGAGGCATCTTGAACAATAACAAGTGGGCGCGTAAGTGAAAAGGGCGTGAGACTGATCGCAGCATATGCTGCAACGGTATGAAATCGCGCTCCAAGGCAGCTGTCCACTTGCACTGAACACTTTTCTTCCTTAAACCGATTGACTTAGAAGTTTAAATGTTTTACACTACCAAGGAATGATAGTATTTAGTATGCGACAGAAATTTCATTTTTCGGATTTTTTCCCTCTATTTCTAGTGTGAAATTGTACGTCTTTACAAATTTCGTGATAGTAGGTCAGCAGGAAGTGCCTTGTAGGTATTCCTGAATGGGTTTTCGAATATCAAAAGCCGGCCAGAGTCGCCGAGCGGTTCTAGTCGCTACAGTCTGGAACCGCGCGACCGCTACGGTCGCAGGTTCGAATCCTGCCTCGGGCTTGGATGTGTGTGATGTCCTTAGGTTAGTAAGGTTTAAGTAGTTCTAAGTTCTATGGGACTGATGACCTCAGAAGTTAAGTCCAATAGTGCTCAGAGCCATTTGAACCATTTTTTGAATATCAAAATATGTGACACATATGACCGTATCTTTTGACTGAATTGGCAGAATCTTAAAATTTTTGCACTGCCAAAGGACAATAGACCTTAGTATGTGATATATATCTGACCTTGATACGTATACTTGTTCCTGAGAAAAAAGGTTCTTCACAGTCGGACAGAAAGACAGACAGACCGACGGACAACAAAGCGATCGTTTCACGGTTCCGTTTTTACAGACTGAGGCACGGAACCGTAAAAATGAGAAGCTCATACATCCTGCATTTTCCTGTCGTTGCTATTGGCAAAATGACAGCAATACTGGCTAAGGATAAAAGAACCAGGCGATAACGCTCGCACCATACGCAGTGTTGCGTGGGAGCGGTGTGGGCTGCGTACCCGAGCGCGCGAATTTCGTCAGCCACTCCACATTCACGGCACGCGGCTCACGTGCTCCGGCCGCGACGAAACAACAAAACTGTCGCTAGTTTCACTTCGATAAAAACTGACAACGTATGTTCAGGTCAATAAAAGAAAATTAAAAACCTACCCTGAAAGTTGCGGGAGGGATATAGACTAAAACGAAATCTCGTCGCGTTGTCGCCATACAGAGTGTAAGTAGGCTGTTTAGGTTTTTATATTGGTAACGCCACGTAGCGCTCTGATGAAAATCACTGGCTGTGCTGTGTGCAGTCAGTGGCTGGTTGCCACTGTTGTAATACTCGCCATTGTAGTGTTGGGCAGCGGGGCAGCTGGATGTGAACAGCGCGTAGCGTTGCGCAGTTGGAGGTGAGCCGCCAGCAGTGGTGGATGTGGGGGAAGAAATGGCGGAGTTTTGAAATTTGTAAGACTGGATGTCATGAACCGCTATAGATATTATGACTTTTGAACAATATTAAGGTAAATACATTGTTTTTTCTCTATCAAAATCTTTCATTTGCCAACTATGCCTATCAGTAGTTAGTGCCTTCAGTAGTTTGAATCTTTTATTTAGCTGGCAGTAGTGGCGCTCGCTGTATTGCAGTAGCTTGAGTAACGAAGATTTTTGTGAGGTAAGTGATTTGTGAAAGGTATAGTTTAATGTTAGTCAGGGCCATTCTTTTGTAGGGATTATTGAAAGTCAGATTGCGTTGCGCTAAAAATATTGTGTGTCAGTATAAGCACAGTCATGTATAATTGTTCAAAGGGGACGTTTCATAAGAGATGCGAACAAAATGTGGGAAGGGAGATATAAACGCCATTTAAAATAGTCAGCCGATACTGCAGTACATTCTAGGCTTCACAGACAGAGAATTTAGAAGATGCCGCTGCAGTTACATTCAACGACTGACAGAATTAGTGTCGTGCGTCTGTGTTTTTGTGCTACATTGTAAATCAATGGTACTTTCTAAAGGCTGATAAAAGTATGTAAGACAAAATATTAATGAAGATAACGCATCTATATAGCTTAGAACATCAGAGTCAGTAACGGTGGTTGAGCGCGGTACACGAAAAGGAACTGCTAGTATAAAGTGCGACCAGTTCGTACGCAAAAATAGTGCGAAAACATGGAACAGATTTAATCTGATATCTACCAAAATCATTTAAAGCATGGATGATCAAGGCGCTTCATTTTTATCTCGTGCTTCTTTCACAGACTTGACGTTCTGACCCCTCTGCTGGGCTGTGCTTCTTCATGAGTCTACTGATGCCCTCCGTTCGTAGAATTCTTGCACTCATTACAGTGGCATTCCATACTCGTCGAAGTAGAAAGGATAAAAAATGCAGATTGGCTATAGCACTAAGAGAATTTTTGAAAAAGAGGAACATGAGAAAAGCGGAAGGCAAACAGTTTACACAAGAAGAAAATAGAAGCTCTTGAAATGTGGTGCCAGAGAAGAACGCGGAAGATCAATTGTGTTGCTTGAGTAACTGATGGGGAGTTACTGAATAGAATTGAGGGAGAAAAGAAATTTATAGCGCAGCTTTAGTAGAAGGTAGTATCAGTTAATTGGCCACAATCCGAGACATCAAGGACCCCTCAGTTCGGTAACAGAAGGAAGTGCCCGACATGGGGGGGGAGTCATTGTGGAGGCTTGACTATACTAAGCAGGTTCAGATTGTTGTAGCCTGCAGTAGTTATGCTGAGATGAAAAGTGCTGTTCGGGATGAACTACTGTGTACAGCTGCATCAAACCAGTCTTCGGACGGAACGACCACAACGTAGTCCATGACTGCAAGATTTCAGTGTGGTGTAAAGACGACGCTGAACATACCCTTGAATCCAAAAGGACGGGTACCTTATCGCCGGTGCTTACGTCGCTCTTTTGTCCACTGCTTCCACACACACATCACTGCTGGAGCAACAAGCTCTGTACAAGCCGAAATATTACGGAATGAGAAACCCATTCCTCCGGGATATCGGTATTCACTATTCGTTCTGCATCAGGGTGTGGTTTGTTGTTAAAACTCCCGCGATCGCGCATTCCTAGAAGAGCTAACAAATACATTATTGCTTCTTCCTAAATATATCTCGCGGGAAGACCACGAAGAGAAAATGAGAGAGATTTGAGACCACACGGATGCTTGCAATCGTTCTTTCGCGAAATACTCGCGAGTGGAACGAGGGAAGTGACAGTTACACACAAAACTACCCTCCACCACTCACCGCAAGGTGGCTTGCGAAGTATATGTGTGTATGTAGAACTGACATGTTGATCTTCCGCCCTTTGAAGTCGACGGTTTCTTAAAAATTTGCTCGATCTTACGCGACTTCACTGACTCAGGCTGACATCACTGTCACATCACTGTCCTTACTAGTCATACGAGAGGGGGCGCAGCTGGGTATACGTATTCTTTGTCGCCGCAGTCTTAAGCCTATATTGGTGGTTCACTATTTAATACATCGTCCGAGTTCATGTTCATTAGAGAAAGTAGTGTGTGTGTGTGTGTGTGTGTGTGTGTGTGTGCGCGTGTGTGTGTGTGTGGGTGTGGGTGTGCGTGTTGGGGCTTATGGGCGCTCGACTCGAGGTCATCAGCGCCCTGACACACATTAAAAGGAACGAATGGCGACAGACCTAATAAAATCGAAGCACACACGCAAAGAAAGCAGGAAAAGAAGGATAATGCTACATAAGAAAGTAAAACGTAAGGAAAGGGAAAACGTAGCAACAAGAATGCCACAGGAAGTTGTCATTGGCTGGCCACTTACATAAAATAGGGGTGAGCTTGTCACACAGTGAGCAAATTAAGAATTTCTCCCTAAAATCTTAGTAAAAACATTTGACATGGCACAGAACTACTTTAACCACATTCGTACGAGTGTTGCCTAAAAGAGATGGCAGCTCCGCTGGCAAGTCATCCGCGGCCCGCTGGTCAGAAAATAAAATGCAAACCAATAAAACGTGGCGCACAGTGACCTGGATGCCACAAGCACCACACATTGGAGGGTCCTCTCGCCGGAGCAGGAAACCATGCGTCATAGGGCTGTGGCCTATGCGAAGCCGAGAGAGGAGAACCTCGTTCCGTCGACGGGGCTGAAAGGAAGTACACCACACACGCGTTGTGGGGTTGACTATACGGAGCTTATTTTCAGTCACTTCCAGCCACTCATCCTCCCACCGACGCATGACTCGTGAGCTCAACAGCGAGGTGAGTGCGTGCAGGGGGATAGCACACGGAGATACTTGTGGATCGAGACACGCCTCCTTGGCTGCGAGATCTGCCCTTCATTCCCAGCAATGCCGACATGCCCCGGAACCCAGCAGAAAGTCACCACCTTCCCCAGTCGCTGTAGTTGGAGGAGGGCATCCTGGATGGTCTGAACTATTTTATCTTCTGGATACAAACGTTGCAATGAGTGAAGGACACTTAGTGAATCGGAACAGACAAGAAATTTAGGACAGGAAGAATGTCTCATCTGCTCCAGTGCCCGCAAGATCGCAGACAATTCTGCATCAAAGACAGTAAAAGTCTGAGGCAGTCGGACCTTGAGGACACGATCCGGAAAAACAACAGAGCAACCAACGGAATCCCCTTGTTTCGACCCATCCGTAAAAATAGCGACATAGTCGTGGTGCTCAGATAAAATGGCAGAAAATGCTGCATTAAAAACGGTAGCAGGAGTGCAATCTCACTTGTACTGCAATAAATCTAAAATCACTCCGGGCCTCTTCAGTAACCAGAGTGGCAGGCGGTTAAAACCCAGGATTTGGGGTTGTACAGACTCCACACCGAGGGACTCTAGCACACGTTGCACACGGATCCCAAACGGCAACGTAGCCCGTGGACGGTGGGAAAAAAGGCGGTCCAGAGGTGGATGAGCAACAATATGGTGAGCGGGCGAGGTTGGAACTGCAAGAAACTTACAAGCCTGGCGCACCAGTAGGAGCTGCCGCCGGATGGTAAGTGGCGGTTCCCCAGCCTCAGCACAGAGGCTGGGTATAGGACTGGTCCGATAAGCACCCGTGACCAGTCGAATCCCACCATGGTGGACAGCGTCAAGGATCTGCAAATAAGACGGTCTCGCTGACCCATACACTGTGCACCCGTAGTCAAGCCGTGAACGCACAAAAGCCCGATAAAACTGTAGGAGACGCGCCCTGTCCGCTCCCCAAGACCTGTGGCTGAGGCACTTGAGGATGTTCAGTGCCTTCAGGGTTCTAGCTTTCAAGTGTCGTATGTGTGGCAGCCATGACAACCTGGAGTCAAAAATTAGGCCCAGAAACCGCGCTGTGTCTCTAAACTGTAGGACAGTATCCCCCATATGAAAGGCAGGCAAAGTATAAAGACGAGGAGAACGATTAAAATGAACACAAACACACTTATCGGTAGAAAACCGAAAACCCGTCTTTGCAGCCCACTCCTCTAACCGCCGCACTGTTACCTGCAACTGACGGCTCATGGTTGCAGCAGCGGAGGAGGAACAGAAAACAGCAAAGTCGTCCACAAATAAGGAGCACTGTACTGGACTCCTAACTGTAGACGCTATACTGTTGATGGCTATGGTAGATTCGAAGAACACGGAAGTGTTACGGAGATGTTTCGCGAACTCATATGGAAAAAGAGAATCCCTGGAGGGAAAACGATGTTGTTTTCGGGAATAGTATTGAGAAAATGTAGAGAATCACCGTTGAAGTTGACTGCACGATTCTATTGCCACGAACAGGTATTTCTCGTAAGGATCACGAAGGTGAGATGCGAGGATTTAGGACCTAGACGGAGACATATAGATAGCCGTTTTTCCATCGCTCTAATTGGGAATGGAACAGGGAAGGAAACGACTAGTAGAGATACACAGGGTACCCTCTGCCTCGCACAGTAAGGTGGCTTGCATAGTATGTGTAGATGTACCATAATCAGTCAGAAAATTACGACCACCTACCTAATAGCCTTTGGCTCGAATGAGAGCGACGAGGCGTCGTGGCTTCGAAGCAATGAGGCCTTGGTGGGTCGGTGGCACCCCATCTGCACACACAACTCACCTAATCCCCGTAAATTTCAGCGAGGGGGCGATGAACTCTGACGCCATGTCCAAAATCATTCCAGATGTGTTCGATTGGGTTCATATCTGGAAAGTTGTGGGATCACCACATCAATTTGGAACTCGCCACTGTGTTCCTCTAACCACTCCAAAACACTGCTGGCCTTGTGATATGGCGCATTATCTTGTTGAAAACTGCCACTGCGTTGGGAAACATGATCGTCATGACAAGAGTGTACTTGGTGTGCAACCAGTCACGGTGCCTTGCAATAACTGCAACGGACACGTGGATGCCCTCGTGAATGTTCCCCAGAGCGTAACGGAGCCGCCGTCAACTTGTCTCCGACCCGTAGTACAGAAGTCAAGGAGCTGTTCCCCCGGAAGACGACGGATTCGCGCACTCCCATAGGCTTGATGAAGGTGATACTGGGATTCATCAGAACATGCAACGCGCTGCCTCTGCGCCAAAGTCCAGTACCAATGGTCACGTTCACATTTCAGTCGTAGTTGCCGATGTCGTGGTATTACCATTGGCACATGCGTTGGTCGTTGGCTGCGGAGGCCCATGGTTAGGAGTGTTCGGTGTACATTGTGTTAAGACAATCATGTACTCTGCCCAGCATTAAAGTCTGATATAAGTTCCGACACAGTTCACCCGCCTGTACTGTTTTATCAGTCTGCCCAGCTTACGACGTCCGATATCTTTAATGACAGGTGGCCGTGCAACCCTTCGCCCTCTAGACGTTGTTTAAAGTTGTGTTGAAGACACGCACAACAGCACTTCTCGAGCACCCGACAAGTCGTGAAGTTTCCTAAAGACTCGTGCCGAGCCTCCCGGGCATCACAATCTGCCCTCGGTCAATCTCAGATACATCGCGCGCCTTCCCCATTCTGCACACGGACAGCACGACTATATGCACCGTGCGTGTGTTTAACAGTCATTCCTCGCCAGGTGACGCTGCTGTCTTCTGGGGGAGTTTGTATCGATAGTAGGTCGGTGGTCATAATGTTCTGGCTGATCAGTGCACATGTAGATTTTTTTATCGTCGCTTAGTGACATTTGAGTAACCTGTTACGTCTTAAAACATACAAACAAAGATTTGCCATTCTGTGGCTGTCTTCTAAGATAAGTCTGAAATGTAATTACAGTGAGGTTACAAAAGTCACTTATACAGAAGGTGAGCAGTATCGCGTACACAAGTTATAAAAGGGCGGAGCTGTCATTTGCACTCAGATGATTCATATGAAAAGGTTTTTAACGTGATTATGGGCACACGATGAAAATTAACGGAACGCGGAATGATAGGTGGAGGTAAATGGATGGGACATTCCATATTGTAGATCATCAGGGAAATCAGTATTCCGTGATACACAGTGTCAAGCGCATGCTGAGAGTACCGAATTTCAGGTATTTCCTCTCACGTCAGACAACGGTAATGGTCGAAGGCCTTTACTTAACGACCGAGAGCAGCGGCGTTTGCCAGGGCTAACAGATAAGCAACATTGCATGAAATAACCGGAGGAATCAATGTGGGACGTACGACGAATGTATCCCGTTAGGACAATGCGGCGAAACTTGACGTTAATAGCCTATGGAATCGGACGACCGACATGAATGTGTTTACTAACAGCAGGACTCCTGCAGCGCCTCTGCTGGGCTCTTGACACTATCAGTTGGACCGTAGACAGGCTCTTGACGCTATCGGTTGGACCCTAGACAGGCTCTTGACGCTGTCGGTTGGACCCTAGACAACTGGAAATTGAACCCTAGACAACTGGAAAAACCGTGCCCTGTTCTGACGAGTTCCCGATGTCAATAGATAAGAGCTTATGGTAAGGTTCGAGTGTGGCGCAGACCTCATGAAGCTGTGGACCCAAGTTGTCAACAAGGTGCAAACTGGTGGAAGCTCCATTATGGTGTGGCCTGCGTTCACATGGAATAGACTCGATCCTCTGGTCCAGCTGAACGGATCAATAACTGGAAATGGTTAATTCGAATACGTGGAGACCACTTGCAGCCATTCATGCTCCGAAACAACGGTGCAATTTTTATGGATGACAATGTGCCACGTCACTGGACCACAGTTGTTTTCGATTGGTTTGAAGAAGATTTTGGTCAATTGGAGTGAGTGATATGACCACCCACGTCGCCCGACATAAACCCCACCGAATATTTATGGGACATAATCGAGAGGTCAGTTCGTGTACAAAATCCTGCACCGGCAACACTTCGGCATTAATAGACGGCTGTACAGACAGCGTGGCTCAGTATTTCTCCAGAGGATTTCTAACGACTTGATGAGTCCATGCCACGTCGAGTTGCTGCACTACGCTGGGTCAAAGGAGATCTGACATGATTTCAAAATGCTTCAAATGGCTGGAAGCACTGTGGGAATTAACATCTAAGCTCATCAGTCCCCTAGACTTACAAGTACTTAAACCGAACTAAACTAAGGACATCACACACATCCAATCCCGAGGCAGGATTCGAACTTGCGACCGTAGCAGCAGCGCGGTTCCGGACTGAAGCGCCTAGAACCGTTCGGCCACAGTGGCCGGCTTGACATGATTTAGGAAGTACCCCATGACCTGTGTGTCCCTAGCGTGCATTGTTTTCTGCGGTGTAAGGAAATATCTTGTAGGGTGGCTTCTTTGAAAGACTTGGGATGATCCGTGATGGAGAGTAAGGGCGTCGTGCAGCGGTGAGTGGCGGCCGAACAGCGGTGCAGCTCGTGGTGTCGTCGGCTGGTTGGGGAACGCGATGCTCGGCTCGGCAGGCGGGTGGCGGGGGTCCGCCGGTGCTGTGTTAGTCGGGTCCGGCGCCGGGCCAGCGGCGGCCACGCCCTGCGCCTTCGTTTATTTTTACTGTCGCTTTCTGCGGCCGGCGCTGCTCTGGCGCCCCGCCAGCCCCGTGTTTTATCAGTCTGTCAGCGGCTACCGCGATAGCGACCGCTGGCCTAGCGCCTCAGTGTGCATTTACATGCCGCGCGATCCTCTCCGTCGCACTCTGGACTCGTATTCGGGAGGACGGCGGTTCAAATCCGCGTCCGGCCATCCTGATTCTGGATTTCCATGATTTCTCTAAATAGCTTCAGGCAAATGCCGGGATGTTTCCTTTGAAAGGCCACGGCCGACTTCCTTCCCCATCCTTCCCTAATCCGACCTCGCTGTTTGGTCCCCTCCCCCAAATCAACCAACTCTCTGTCGCTAACGGCGCTGAAATCCCCGCCAGTCTGTGAACTAGGCCCGTATTTGATTTCTCAGGGACATCTTCCCTGGTGACTCCCCTCGAATTTTCATCATACTTACAGCGTTTGAATGTATATTCTCAAACACAATTTTTAAAAATCTAAAAATATCTCGAATAAATTGCCTTTGAACATTAGATTTTTCGAGCGCTGTGAAGTACAAAACATATGTAATTTACAACCGAATTTATTGGAAGTTAAGAGCATAGCAATTAATAAATCGTTGGTTCAAAGCTCGGTAGCGCCATGATTTTCGATCCATGCGCTGTTTCAATCTACTGGTTGGTTGTAATTAAACTGACGGTCTTCCGAGTGCTGCAGTACGGGCTGTATATATCGCACAACGCAGAAACATGGTGGTTGTGTCCATTAATGTTGCGCTCGTGGACTGTGCTGAAAAATAATAGTTCCACTTTCTGCCTCCAGGCGAAAATATGGCGCTCTATACAGTCAAATGGTTCAAATGGCTCTGAGCACTATGGGACGCAACATCTGAGGTCATCAGTCCCCTAGAACTTAGAACTACTTAAACCTAACTAACCTAAGGACATCACACACATCCATGCCTGAGGCAGGGTTCGAACCTGCGACCGTACCAGGCTCACGGTTCCGGACTGAAGCGTCTACAACCGCTCGGCCACAGCTGTATACAGTCAGAATGCGAAATTTTTCCTGTTTTGACGCCATTATCCTTTTTTTTTTGCGATTCGTATTGATTTCATTTGTGATGTGACTTTTGGTATAAAGGGTTAAGAAGACTGAAGTTTTCTGTACTAATTGCAACGACTATTGAGAAGAAAGACCGTGCACAGTTGGTAAAAATGTTTAAACACAACGGCAGCAATGCAGCGCTGCGTCGGTAGTATTTCCGAGATGATAAGCTGCGAAGAGGCCTCATGTCAGTAAATGGTCTAAAGAATGTGATCAAGAAATTTGAAGAAACAAGTGAGTTAGGTGCTGCAACAAGGAAATTGAGGCGGCTCATTCCCATAGCAGTTGTTGATGAACTTGCTATAACTATAGCCGACTTTCCTACACGCGCCTCAGACTCTGCAGCCTGTGCTCGAGCTGTGTTTCGGGAATTGCCTCTCCCCTGGTCAACAGTTCATAAGATTTAGCTGCGCATTTTATCCTGGTATCCCTACAAGATTCAGAATGTGCACCAAATGAAGCCCCAAGATAGGCTACAAACGCCATAACTTGGCCCCTCGCTTTTTGGTACGCATGGAAATGGATGACATGGGGCTGGGTAATATACCTAGTCGAACGATGCGCATTTTAATACCTTGGTCGAACGAACCGCATTTTACTCTGCACAGTGCCGTAGATGCACAAAACTGTGGCATACGGGGTTCTACTTTGCTAAATATTTTTTTTATTTTTAAGAACACCCAAAGCGCTCAGCTTATGTGACGGTGTGGTGCTTTGATAAGTTCCTTCATTCTCGGTCCATTTTTCTTCGAGGAGATGACATCTCGCGGGCCTGTTAGGTGTACAGTGATATCTGTGCAACATGTCATTCTAGCTTTGCAAGAATATAACTGTGTTCACACCACTGTTTTCATACAAGATATGGTGACACCAAATGTCGCTTCCCAAGCCAAAGATTTGCTTCGAGAAATCTTCGGCAAGGACCACATCATGTAACGACCGCATCATCTCTAGGCAATTTCAAGATGAGTGGCGTTCCAGATCCCCCAGCCTAGATCCACGTGACTTATGGTTATGGGGATATCTCAACGACGATCGTGTCTATCACGGATGTATCTGGACTATTCCTGATCTGAAGGATAGCATACAATGACTTATCGCTCTGATTATACTGGATATGGGGCGAGCAACTGTCGACCATGCCGTGTTAACGAATGCAGCATGTTCCTGAGTCGGGAGACCATACTGAACACATGTTGTAGCTGATGACCATATTCTAATAAACGTGCCAGAATCACCGTTATCGTGTATATGACCATATCTCCTCTTTCCTGTACCAACACCACATTCTGAGTGCTTACAGCGCCATATTTTCACCTGGTGGCCGAAAATGAAACTATTATCTTTTCGGCAAACTTCCCAAGCGCACCGATTAATGAACATACGATGTTTTAGTGTTCTACAATAAATACAGCCCGTACTGCAGCACTCGAAACACCGTCTGTTTAATTATAACTACCAGGTATAACAGAAAGAGCGATGGAACCTCTTTGCCTGTAGCTAGGCAACGATCTGCTTCGCGTCCCGCCAGGAAGGCATCTGCGCGTTTTACCGCGCTGACGTTTTTAACGGCGATCCTCGTCTGAGTCCCACCGATAGCTGGAGGACGACCGGCCGAGGGAAAGTGCTGGCAGTCGAGTGGGACATGAACACTGTGAGCAGTTACTGGAATCGAATATTATTTCGAGCGAGTGGCGGCTACTAGTTTATCAACTAATGCACCCGACAAGCAGATCGCACAGATTTCGTGAATGACGGCCCTGGAACTTATTAAGTATGTATGGCTACAGAATGAGCCAGCAAAATGGAATTGCTGAACCGTCTGGCGCCCTTTGGACTAGCCTGCTGAGCACAGTAGGTGGGTATACTGTAGGAACGTTCCGAGGTATCTGCTGGATCGTAGGGATCATCATATTATACATATTATGTTTGAGTTAATTTGATTTTATTTCAGCTGTTTACTGTTGTATAACCCTTTCAAGACGGATTTTTTAAATTTTATATAGAAACTTCTTCTTTTGACACACATAGTGTTTTATTCGTCTTGATAATATTACTAATACATTGTTGTCAATTCTGAACTCACTTCCTGCAGTTAGGACCTGGGACGCTGGTGTGCCAGTAGTCTTATTGAGTGGGACACGGGTGTCCCACTAAGCTTACTGAGTGGGACATACGTTCTCCCACTAGTACCCAACAGCAATAGCAGTTACTAAAATATATATAGAAAACAAGATGTATACATTATTACACTAGTTAGAAACAATTTGTAGAAAACATTCACTATCAAAGAATTACACATGTCTGTTTTATTATAATTACATAAGATATGTTGCAAAGCACTTTTTGCATAATGGATGCTGGCATATTTTGCAGATAGTTTTTGTTCTTGTTTCCTTGTTGTCGCTGGAACACAAAACACACCTTCTTCTTGTAGGTCCTTCTTCAGGGAGGTGTAGCCCTACATTCTGCATAACTCTTGCTCTCTTAGAAGGGCACCAAGTTGAGGATTTTCTCTGTACCTTGGCAGTCTTTTGTCCCTTGGCAATCATCTGCTCTATTAGGTTGACTAGAAAATGTTTTAGTACCACTGTCTTGTGTTGAACTTCCTTTTGTAAAATCCAGGCATTTACAACACTAGTTAGCAACAGTTTGTAGAACACTTTCTTCCACCATTTATCAGATTTCCTGTCTAAATCATACAGTGTACTCATCTGATCAGCCAAGTCCACGCCACCCATATAGTCGTTATAAGTTTTCAGTGCCACTGGACATTCTACAACCAATTTAGATCCATCTTCTGCTTTTCTGTTCACTGTACATACATCATTAGAATGCTAGTTACTGACCAACATTACTTCTTTGGTGTCCTGCCATTTACACCACAACCTACCAGACGAACCGCAAAGGAACTCACATTCCCTCCCCCCCCCCCCCCCCCGAGCAATTTTCTTTGTTGACTTTGGCACATTTTTCCTTTTAGCCATACATGTACCAACAGCTGCAAACGGCAAGGTATCCATCAAACGAACTGATGTAAAACATCTATCAAATGACAACATTACATTAGTGACTCTGATTGTTTTTGAGAGCTGCAGAAATACACGCTCACCCAATGTGCCATCCAGATTATTTGCATCCTTTCCACAATATATGTTAAAGTCATATGTATAGCCTGTTACAGAATCACTCTTCATCCATTTCTTTATCCCAAGCTTCACTGGCTTCATAGGAAGGTATTGTTTCAAGGCTGATCTTCCTTTGAACTTTACCATAGAGTCGTCAATGCTTTGTGCTGTACTTTCCGACCTCGCTTTCTGAAAAGAGTATTTCAGACAAGCGACTATTGGCTCTAGGCAGTAAAGCTTACCAGCTGTGTCTGGTATCTCAGGAAAATTGAAGTACAGTTTAGAAAGCAGCACTTTGCACCTATATCTGGAAATTGCTCTTTTTATAGCAACATTTCCCATTGAAGTATTGTGTGACCAATAGTCCGAAAATGAGGGCACTCTATTGTAACACATTACAAGCATAACACCAAGAACCAACGTAATTTCTCCAGGATCTGTGCTCTGAACTGTGGTTTTCTTTATCATTTTTAGTCTGTGATTCTTACACTGAGAGATAAATATAAAAAGACTGGGAGGAAATATTTTCTCAAAGACGTTTAGTTCTGAAGCACTCCTATCCAGTTTTGCTAATACAACTGGAATTACCATGTTTGGCATAGTCTTTCAAGGTCTGAACATTGCATCTACCTTTGACCACAACACTACATTGTTAGTTGAACCTCCTACGTACGAAACTTCATTGTTGTCTTGGTCACTGTCATTAGAATCACTCGTGTTATAAGAACTGCTACCATGTGATTTAGAACTGCAAGAGAAGTCAGAATCATCATCACAGTCATCATTGTCTTCATCAAGCCACTGCAAGATACGTTTATCCATATCGGAAGCGATCCTTGATTCAGTCTTGCGTCAGTGTTTCTGAAATAATAAAGAATATAATAACTATTAGAGTGTTTCCTTTATATTGAGAACTGGCGGGACGATGATGTCCCAAGAAAAGAACTACTGGGACATATACATCCCAAGTCGCAAAAACACTATTTCTGTTTTTTTCTTTCATACGATAAACTTTCACAATCATGCGAATTATAAATCAATACAACATAAAAGGGTGTAGATAATACTTATATATGATACTCACGTTTTCTTAGCTCTATTTCAATGATTTTCTTCAAGAAACGATGCAAATATCACCACGAACATGTGATTTATTCACAACTATGCCGCCATGACAGTTTCACAAGTGCTGCCAACAGCTCAGACACAAGGAGGGAAGTTTAAAAGACTGTAATGTGCAAATTCATTATTAAATTGGGACGCCTTTGTCCCAACAGTCTTCTTGGAACTTCTTGTGGAACATATATGTCCCGTTAGGTTCGAAAGGGATAATCTACGTTGCTAAATGTTTCTGTTCAAAATAGCTCTGAGCACTACGGGACTTAACATCTGAGGTGATCAGTCCCCTAGACTTAGAACTACTTAAACCTAACTAATCTAAGGACATCACACACATCCATGCCCGACACAGGATTCGAACCTGCGACCGTAGCAGCAGCGCAGCTCCGGACTGAAGCGCCTAGAACCGCTCTGCTACAGCGACCGGCGAATGTTTCTGTCCGTTCAGGACAGAGACATTCTTGTTTAGCGTGTTTGAGTCAGGTATTTAATTTATTGATATTCTTGCTGCCTTCGAGTGAATTAATTTTGTACTCATTGTCAGAATTAATTCAACTGCTTGTTGTTTTAGTGGAAGCTTTGTGGGTTTCGTTGTTTAAATCTTATTTATACATTTTTTGTACCTGAAGAGTTTCAGTAATATTTCCTTAATTTAGCTGAGCTTGTAATTTATGAATGCTCATTCCTCTTGAAATTGACTACTTATGTTCTTTTTTCTTTCGAACATGCGCTAAGTGAAACCTTCTTGGTGTGTTCGTACAAGACCCGCTTTTGATACTTTAACATTTGAAATTGTCTTGATAGAAGGTCCAAGCTATCTAGTGCTCCCAGAGGTCGAAAGTTTCTGAAATTTCAAACATTAGTGTTGTGGGCTTCCCTTACGTTTAATTGCAATTGTTAAAAAGTTCATGTTTTTAAAGAAAAAAATTATTAAATAAAGTCTTTTTGTATGACGTATTTTGTTCATGTGTTCTGGTATCCTACCATTCCCAGCTCGTCCTGGGTACGATGTTTCACTTCTTTTTTACTTTTTTAAAATTTCAAATTTAATTGCAAGTGGAAACTTCAGTTAACAAACATTCAATAATATTTTTAATGAAATGACATCTTTTTATATTTACTGCTTTACGAAATTAACATCCGGGCTCTGTCAGCCGAATGCTGTGATGTAGGAAGAAAATAGAAGATGGCCAGTTTGTACCAGTCTCCCTCTTCGATTCCCCACCTGTTCTTGCAGAACTTCTCATATGTCGGTGTCTGCGTTACAATGACGTCAGATCGTTCCTTATTGCCGATCAGGTGCCTGTATTTGTTTCTTCATTCTGGGCACCACGGCCATAAATTTATTTAATGAACGCTGCGTTTGTCCATGTCGGCTGTATTTGTGTAGACTACTTTCTCGTTCCACGGCTGGTTTCGGCTTTCTAAGGCTTTATCGAGTGTTTACCTATAGAGAATAAAAATAACATTCAGAAATAGTTTACAAAACGAGTAATTCCTTTTATGTGTACGCGATGTAAATAATTCTATTTGTCAGTCCGGAAACTACGGATGTAATTGCTTTGTTTTTGATTAGCCATTTCAATTTTTTTTTTGTTAAGTCCCATAGTGCTCAGAGCCATTTGAATCATTTGAACAGAACAAAATATCTTGTATATTTGAGGTAAAAGTCATCCCTTTATCCAAATCACTCCCAGGTATTTCGTTGTCTAGTCCAGGGTACTGGCTGTCCATTGATGGCAAGTCGCATCCTCCTGGCCGTTTCTTCGTAAACAGTATTGCTGGAGTCTTTATAGGGTTTAGGGTGATTTTATTGCTCTTCGTCCACTGTTCGGCGACGTGAAGTTGTCGCTGCATCCTGGTGACAAGTTATTTGATGTTCCTTCCAGAGGTTAGGAAGGCCGCGTCATCGGCGTACAGACTGGCGGTGACGTGTTGAGTGGTGGGAATGTCGTTAACACACAAATTAAACAGGCATGGCGATATCACCGCTCTCTGTGCGATGCCAGCTGAGACAGTTTTCAGTGATGCCTTCTCTCCATTTATTTGTACAGACAGACGCCTGCCTTGTGGAAAGCTATCACTCAGCTTGCTTTAACAGTCGGAGAGACGGGTTTGATCGACTAGCTTGTCACGCCACACCCCATTTTGTGCCCTTTCGATATCTAGAAAAACTCCAGCTGTGGAGTTTCGTCTTGAGTTCTAAGGATTCTGTGATCCGAAGCAGCTGAAGCTCCACCATAACCGTGGCTGGAAGACAAACTGTTCGTGGCGGATGATGTTATGTTCTTCCGCAAAGTCTTTGAGATGCTGTAGCAGCGCCCGTTCCAATATTTTGCCGAGTGTGGGCAACAGACTAATCGGGCGGTAGCTCTCTCTGGCAACGTTCGGTTTCTTCCTCATTTGGAAATATGGATTGTCTACATCTACATCTACATTCATACTCCGCAAGCCACCTGACGGTGTGTGGCGGAGGGTACTTTGAGTACCTCTATCGGTTCTCCCTTCTATTCCAGTCTCGTATTGTTCGTGGAAAGAAAGATTGTCGATATGCCTCTGTGTGGGCTCTAATCTCTCTGATTTTATCCTCATGGTCTCTTCGCGAGATATACGTAGGAGGGAGCAATATACTGCTTAACTCCTCGGTGAAGGTGGTTCTAGAAACTTCAACAAAAGCTCGTACCGAGCTACTGAGCGTCTCTCCTGCAGAGTCTTCCACTGGAGTTTATCTATCATCACCGTAACGCTTTCGCGATTACTAAATGATCCTGTAACGAAGCGCACTGCTCTCCTTTGGATCTTCTATCTCTCTTCTATCAACCCTATCTGGAACGGGTCCCACACCAGTGAGCAGTATTCAAGCAGTGGGCGAACAAGTGTACTGTAACCTACTTCCTTTGGTTCCGAATTGCATTTCGTTATGATTCTTGCTATGAATCTCAGTCTGGCATCTGCTTTACCGACGATTAATTTTATATGGTCATTGCATTTTAAATCACTCCTAATGCCTACTCCCAGATAATTTACGGAATTAACTGCTTCCAGTTGCTGACCTGCTATATTGTAGCTAAATGATAACTGATCTTTCTTTCTATGTATTCGCAGCACATTACACTTGTCTACATTGAGATTCAATTGCCATCCATCAATTCGTTGCAGATCCTTCTGCATTTCAATACAGTTTTCCATTATTACAACTTCTCGATATACTACAGCATCATCCGGAAAAAACCTCCGTGAACTTCCGATGTTATCCACAAGGTCTTCCAGTCTGCTGGGCAACAGCCGTTGAGTAAGCAGCTATTGATAATTCGAGTTAAGAGGACGATGGCTTTTCACACAAGATGCTTAAGATCGGTGTTGGTCACAGAGTACTTGCCAGGCGCCGAGTTGTTCGTCTTCCTGATGAGTTTTTTTAACTTCAGCGCGAGTGCTAAGAAGAGGCCTCTGTTGTGCGGCGAGTTTGCGAAAGTCGGCGATTCGTTGCTAGATACAGTCCTATTCCCTTGCATCCTGTGGGTGCGGAGCTGCTATGTCGTGTTCATAAACGTCGGCGTACAGTTCAACGTGCCCAAGCGAGTTGTGTATGAGCCCATCCGGGCCGCGTATTGCTCTCTTCGGTGGTCTCTGTTGGCGGAGTGCCCTGAAAAGTTGCCACTCTTCCCTAGCCTGGAGGAACACTTCGTCCATCTTCATTTTCCAGAGGTCTTGCCGCCATTCTTCAGCTCGGCGGCGTAGCTCCCGGGACAAACAACGCATCACCCGTCTATCTTCTGGATGTCTGTATCGTTTTCTGTGATTATTCCGATAACAACAGAATACTCCACGCCTCGTTTCATACTGATGACATCTAGTGGTCAGTTGTGACTCACGTAGGTGTGTCCACATACTTTTGATCAGATAGTGTAATAGTCCCTGGTCAGGAGTCTCATTGGCCGCACGGAAGATCCGTACTGCGACATTAACATTGGAATGCCCCGCCGCCGCCCGATCTCGGAGCGCACGGTAGCGTGTGTCGCGCCGTGCCAGGCTGCAGAGCGGGCCGCGCGCGCGTTTCGCCAGGTGTCGCAAGCCCTGCTGTACGTGACGAGCGGTCGCCGCCGCCCGCGGCGCATACCAGCCTCTGCCGCACGCACGCCGCGTAGGTGCCCGCGTGCGGGAGTCCTTGTGCGTGCCGGACTGCTGCTTGTCATTCTACGTCCGCTTAGGCAAAAATCATCGAATATCGTTATTGACACTAGCAGTTCGCTGGTCTTCCTACATAAGAAATCTAGTACATTCTAGCGTGAATATACACTCCTGGAAATTGAAATAAGAACACCGTGAATTCATTGTCCCAGGAAGGGGAAACTTTATTGACACATTCCTGGGGTCAGATACATCACATGATCACACTGACAGAACCACAGGCACATAGACACAGGCAACAGAGCATGCACAATGTCGGCACTAGTACAGTGTATATCCACCTTTCGCAGCAATGCAGGCTGCTATTCTCCCATGGAGACGATCGTAGAGATGCTGGATGTAGTCCTGTGGAACGGCTTGCCATGCCATTTCCACCTGGCGCCTCAGTTGGACCAGCGTTCGTGCTGGACGTGCAGACCGCGTGAGACGACGCTTCATCCAGTCCCAAACATGCTCAATGGGGGACAGATCCGGAGATCTTGCTGGCCAGGGTAGTTGACTTACACCTTCTAGAGCACGTTGGGTGGCACGGGATACATGCGGACGTGCATTGTCCTGTTGGAACAGCAAGTTCCCTTGCCGGTCTAGGAATGGTAGAAAGATGGGTTCGATGACGGTTTGGATGTACCGTGCACTATTCAGTGTCCCCTCGACGATCACCAGTGGTGTACGGCCAGTGTTGGAGATCGCTCCCCACACCATGATGCCGGGTGTTGCCCCTGTGTGCCTCGGTCGTATGCAGTCCTGATTGTGGCGCTCACCTGCACGGCGCCAAACACGCATACGACCATCATTGGCACCAAGGCAGAAGCGACTCTCATCGCTGAAGACGACACGTCTCCATTCGTCCCTCCATTCACGCCTGTCGCGACACCACTGGAGGCGGGCTGCACGATGTTGCGGCGTGAGGGGAAGACGGCCTAACGGTGTGCGGGACCGTAGCCCAGCTTCATGGAGACGGTTGCGAATGGTCCTCGCCGATACCCCAGGAGCAACAGTGTCCCTAATTTGTTGGGAAGTGGCGGTGCGGTCCCCTACGCCACTGCGTAGGATCCTACGGTCTTGGCGTGCATCCGTGCGTCGCTGCGGTCCGGTCCCAGGTCGACGGACACGTGCACCTTCCGCCGACCACTGGCGACAACATCGATGTACTGTGGAGACCTCACGCCCCACGTGTTGAGCAATTCGGCGGTACGTCCACCCGGCCTCCCGCATGCCCACTATACGCCCTCGCTCAAAGTCTGTCAACTGCACATACGGTTCACGTCCACGCTGTCGCGGCATCCTACCAGTGTTAAAGACTGCGATGGAGCTCCGTATGCCACGGCAAACTGGCTGACACTGACGGCGGCGGTGCACAAATGCTGCGCAGCTAGCGCCATTCGACGGCCAACACCGCGGTTCCTGGTGTGTCCGCTGTGCCGTGCGTGTGATCATTGCTTGTACAGCCCTCACGCAGTGTCCGGAGCAAGTATGGTGGGTCTGACACACCGGTGTCAATGTGTTCTTTTTTCCATTTCCAGGAGTATATATATATATATATATATATATATATATATATATAATTACATCGTCAGGTTAGCGCGAGCGCAATCCCGACTTCCAAAAATTATGCGCCCGAATGACGCGCTTTTTTTTTGTAGTTTATTTATTAACATTACATCATTACAACATAACATCTTTACAACAATACATGAACAGAAATGTAATTGTGCGTAACAGCTGAATATTATACAGAATCGAAATCCTTTAAAGAAAACAAAATGATAACAAAAACAACTGAAATATGTGACAGGTTATTCACAGAGTGAAATGTTCAAATGTGTGTGAAATCTTATGGGACTTAACTGCTAAGGTCATCAGTCCCTAAGCTTACACACTACTTAACCTAAATTATCCCAAGGACACACACACACACACCCATGCCCGAGGGAGGACTCGAACCTCCGCAGGGACCAGCCGCACAGTCCATGACTGCAGCGCCTGAGACCGCTCGGCTAATCCCGCGCGGCTTATTCACAGAGTGCTTTTGGTAACAATCCTAAAAGAAATGTGTATGAGTTGTGAAATTTAAACTAATTGAAATAAGTGTATCATGTAATAAAGTAAAAGAAAATGGAAAACTCTAATGAAAATGGTAACCAAATGGATATTTCTAGCAAAGATATCACTGTATCTGAAACATCCTCCGATCACTTACAAAAAAAAAAAAAAAAAAAAAAAAAATGGTTCAAATGGCTTTGAGCACTATGGGACTTAACATCTTAGGTCATCAGTCCCCTATAACTTAGAAGTACTTAAACCTAACTAACCTAAGGACATCACACACATCCATTCCCGAGGCAGGATTCGAACCTGCGACCGTAGCGATCGCGCGGTTCCAAACTGAAGCGCCTAGAACCGCTCGGCCACTCCAGCCGACTGCTGTACTTCGGTGAACGGTTCAGTTGTTGATGACCTTCCCACAGGTAGGCCATGTACTGCACGGCGTCACTCTGTTGTAACTCAAAAATAGCGTAGGCAGTGTGTCCAGTGTGTCCCAGTAGCCAAGCCACGGCGTTGCTCTTCGTTCTTGGGTGCAGTTTAAAGTCAGGAAAGAGAATCCACGTTGGTGTCTTACTGGAAGGTACAGTTTGGTTTATAAGACCCACCATCAATCGGCATAACTCCCATACTGTCCACACGTAGCGGCACCCTATACGGTGGTCTCTAGTGTCGGCGTCACCACACTGGCTGCATTCGTTCGTCTGACTATGCTGAATGTGACTTCTTTCATATTCGCTACGTCAGTTTGTTTGCTTTTGGCCCACAAATTTACAGTGGAATCTAGAATAATTTAAACTTGGACAGGTCTCTCAGGTTCTAGACTAGCGTTCCGCAAACTTTGTTACCGGCTGTACATCCAGACTGTCGTAGAGTCAACACGGGCACCCCAAAATGTCTGTCCCGTCCAGACGTGTGAATCTCATTATAATTACGAATTATTATGTCTTTATGTAATCAGATTTTTTAAATTTTCATATTGAGCAACTAGGATCACGTAACAACTTCAATACCTCTTCCTTCCATGCTGTTTTCTATTTCTCCAGTTGTCGACCATCTTCTCCCCACGTAGTTTTTCACTTTCTTCTGTCTACGTTGTCCTCCATTTCTTATTTCTTCTGCATTGAAAGTCTTCTAAATTTAGTATTTTATTCTGAAAAAGGTTTCTGTCCATTATTTCCGATTCTTTGATGATTTATCTTTCCAGTTCTTTCCTTATCCATGTCTATTTAATCTTCCAGAAGTACAGGAATATTTGTTTTGTGAGCCTGTTCTCATTTATTCGGTAGAGATGTCCAAAATAGATTAATCTTCTGGTAGCCATTACTTCTCTTTACCTCCTCATTACTTCTCGTTTGCCAGCTATGTGTAGTTTGTACTGCAAGCATTATTTTTCTAACAATCCGTCATTAAAGTACCTTTATTCTCTCCAGCTTATAGTTCATTGTTACGCCTTTACATTCATATAAACATTCTGGTGTTTTGTTTTAGGTTTTTTTTCTAGACATGCATTTCTTGTTGTAAATATTCTTTGTCAAACCATATGCTTTCTCCATTTTGTTAACTCTTACATCAAGAACAAATTTTTCTAGTCCATTCTGTTGTATATTTCCTCCAACATTTACTTGATTTACTTGCTCACTCTAGTTTACCTATTTGTGTTTCTATGAAGTTTACATTTTTTTTATATTTGTGATGAATTTTGTTTTTTCAGCTGAAATTTTGAGACCAGTTCTATTTACTATTTCTCCCAGAAGATTTATCTGACTAACTGTGTCTCTCAGATTTTCGGAACGATTTGCGAAAGCGTCTGCAAAAGCTAGACAGTTTACCTTCATTCCATTCGTTTTTCCTCCTAGAAATATTTGTTCAATTTAGTGATTTTTTAGCTCAAAATTCGAGACCCTTAATTTTTTTTTTTTTTTTTCAAGAACGAATCAAACAGTTAAGAAGATTAACCGTCTCCTTGTCTAACAGCAGTTCTTTATTTGAAAAGGCTGAAATAGTTCTCCGACAAATTTAAATTTACATACCGTCTTTGTTAGAGTTTCATGAATTATGTTTGCTGATTTTGCTTTAAGAGCAAATTCTCTAATGAGTTTATTTAGTGTTTCTGTGTCTACCGAATAAAATTTTTTTTTTAAAAAAATCAACAAACGAATTATTGATTTTAATTTAAAAATATGTTCAGTGTAGGATCTTTTCTTTCGAAAACGTCTCTGATATTCCCCCAATTGTTTGTCTTAAAGCTTCTGCAACTCTGTCCAGGAGAATTTTTGATAATATTTTTTATAGCACTGGCAGAAGTGACGCTATTCTGTAACTGTCGACATTTTGTTTGTCTCTCTCTCTTTATGTAGCGAGTGGATTAACGCTATTTTCCACTCTTCTGGAGTCTTCTCAGTTTTACAAATTTTCTCAAAAAGCAGTTGTAGATGTTTCATTTGGCTTTTTTTTTTTGAGTGATTTGATGGCTTCATGAATTTCGGCTATAATAATAATAATAATAATTATTATTATTATTATTGTTATTATTACTACTACAAAAATACAGGAATAGACTCATGGATTTATTAAGAAATTATCAATTTCAGTTTACTGTAGAGAATATGATCAGTTCCTAAGTTAAGATTTACTTTCCATACTTCACCCACGAATCCTTTCACTCGGCCCGCCATACGAGCAGCTCCGTCTGTACAAGCGCTGACACATTGTTCCCACGCTAACTCATTCATGTTGAGGACCTTAGTTAGTCATAAACATCTCTTAAGAAGTATGTTGTGAGCAAAAGTCAACAACAAGTAACGGAATTTACATTTTTTGTGGTGATAATAAAGTTATCTCCCATCCCCCTGGGACCTAGGTAGTACTCGTTATTGACAGTGCGTTGGTATTGCTGAGGTTGTGGACCGTCTTTAAAAAGTACACTACTGGCCATTAAAATTGCTACACCAAGGAGAAATGCAGATGATAAACGGGTATTCATTGGACAAATATATTATACTAGAACTGACATGTAATTACATTTTCACGCAATTTGGGTGCATAGGTCCTGAGAAATCAGTATGCAGAACAACCACCTCTGGCCGTAATAACGGTCTTGATACGCCTGGGCATTGAGTCTATCAGAGCTTGGATGGCGTGTACAGGTATAGCTGCCCATGCAGCTTCAACACGATACCACAGTTCATCAAGAGTAGTGACTGGCGTATTGTGACGAGCCAGTCGAACATTTTCTGTATCCAGAAAAGCCCGTACAGGACCTGCAACATGCGGTCGTGCATTATCCTGCTGAAATGTAGGCCTTCGCAGGGATCGAATGAAGGGTAGAGCTACGGGTCGTAACACATCTGAAATGTAACGTCCACTGTTCAAAGTGCCGTCAATGCGAACAAGAGGTGACCGAGACGTGTAACCAATGGCACCCCATACCATCACCCCGGGTGATACGCCAGTATCGCGATGACGAATACACGCTTCTAATGTGCGGCCACCGCGATGTCGCCAAACACGGGTGGTACCATAATGCTGCTGTAAACAGAATCTGGATTCATCCGAGAAAATGACGTTTTGCCATTCGTGCACCCAGGTTCGTCGTTAAGTACACCATCGCAGGCGCTCCTGTCTGTGATGCAGCGTCAAGGGCAACCGCAGACATGCTCTCCGAGCTGATAGTCCATGCTGCTGCAAACGCCGTCGAACTGCTTGTGCAGATGGTTGTTGTCTTACATACGCCCCCATCTGTTGATTCAGGGATCGAGACGTCGCTGCACGATCCGTTACAGCCATGCGGATAAGATGCATGTCATCTCGACTGCTAGTGATACGAGGCCGGTGGGATCCAGCACGGCGTTCCTTATTACCCTCCTGAACCCACCGATTCCATATTCTGCTAACAGTCATTGGATCGCGACCAACGCGAGCAGCAATGTCGCGATACGATAAACCGCAATCGCGATAGGCTACAATCCGACCTTTATCAAAATCGGAAACGTGATGGTACGCATTTCTCCTCCTTACACGAGGTATCACAACGTTTCACCAGGCAACGCCGGTCAACTGCTGTTTGTGTATGAGAAATCGGTTGGAAACTTTCCTCATGTCAGCACGTTGTAGGTGTCGTCACCGGCGCCAACCTTGTGTGAATGCTCTGAAAAGCTAATCATTTACATATCTCAGCATCTTCTTCCTGTCGGTTAAATTTCGCGTCTGTAGTACGTCATCTTCGTGGTGTAGCAATTTTAATGGCCAGTAGTGTATGTTGTTGATATAAGTCAACAACACTTAACTTTTTTTTAACGGGTTGGCATGAAGTACCTCTCCTTGGCAATACACACTGTTGAAAATGCGTTAGTATTGTTAGGATTAAGTCGGCCGCGAACACAAAAATGTGGAGAGTGTTTATAGCTTCAGCTACAGGAGAGGAAATGTTTCTGCCACGTGAGACGATGTGAATGGTGGTTGCCGAGCCACGACACCCGCGGAAGGAAGAGCAGGCAGGGTTCGGCAAGAAGGAGACGTGGCAACGGCGCAGCGGCCGCCACCACCTGCGGAAGTACCTCCGCACGATGCCTCCTCCCCCACCTCCGCCGACTCCTGCTGCTCCGGCGATATACACCAAAGGCGTGCCAAACTTGAGCCGGCCCGGCCCGGGCCAGCGCGGCCACCTTGCCGCAGGTCGCGACCACGCTACGCCACAGACCACCACACCACACCACTCCAGCAACAGCCGCCGCGCGGACCCTCGCTCCACCGGTCGCCTGCATACTTTGCGCTGCAACCACTCATTACGCTTTTCGCTTTATTATGGCGTAGCAGTATCGGCGTATCTGCCATCTGCAAAGATATGATACAAAGTACTAACAAAAACGTAATACGAATATAATAGCATGTACAACAATCTCGTTTGAAAGTTGATGCATTGCGAATTGGAAATATGCGATCTTAGTATTTTATACTAATTTATTGCATCACAATCGCTTGAATACATAAAAAAACCAGCGGAAGAAATATCGGAATACGAAAAAAGAGAATTTGCGCGTGCTTAAACGTCTCTGACTGAAAAGTCGGGCACTAGTAGGGTTGCCATCCGTCCCATGATCGGCTAACGTCGAAATCGAGGCAATTATTGTTAACGTCATTTTGCCATTTATATTTGATGTGTTGCGGTCTTTGGAAAACAATCATGTAACGGTAGGAGGGATAGATCAAACAGAAGTGAAGTCAAATTTGTTCGGATCGTTGTGAGATACTGCAATGTAGAGGAGGGAATTCAAGTCGAACTTTTAAATTTCCATGAAGTGTCAGGTGAATCTACTCAGATGTCGACTCAGTATCTTTTGCAGAATGTGACAAAATAAAAACTCGGGAAAAGCCGGTTTGTTCTACTACTGATAATACTAACCGAAATATTGCTGGTGCGAAGAGAAAGGGAAATGAGAAATTTTTTTCATAAGAGTTCAAAGTCATTCACATAGACCTATTTTAGGAACTGGTGCTCAGCCTCCATTGTATACAACCATTAACGAGAAATAGTGTTTTCGCTGATGTCGGCCCAGTGGACTGATGAAAGAAATCGACTACTGACAGGGATTGTGAGCTCAATCTTACAGTGCCAGTTTAACTACAAGCTGACATGCATGTGCTGAAAAAGTTGAAATCTTTTGGAAAATATGGTGTACCAACTACTTCTTTCGCAACGAGTTTTCATTTCTACACCGCCATCTCAGAGTGTCCCGACGAGGTCCCAGCTAGATACGGCAACTCTAGTTAGACCCAAAACATGTCCTATGTTGGACCCAGACAAATATGGTAATCCTAACTACGCAGTACCTTCGAGGATTCATCCATGCTGCTGATGTGAATGTAACTAAGCAGATGTGCACTAAATGAGTATTTACAATTCTCTCTTATGTTTGTTTGCTCTCGCGGTGGAGAAACGCTTACTCGTTTGCCATACGTAGAAACGTTCACATACACTACGTTTGTCCTTTAAATTCGTGATTCCATATATGGTTTTCTTTTGTCGCTGGTGTAACTGACTATTTTCTCTATCTTGTCCTTGCGGAACCCAACTATTTCTTTAGTTTCACGACGGTTGCGGGCTATTCTATTTGATGCAGCTTCAGAACAAGTAAAAGCATCTGAAAACAAAGTATACAATAATTCCTTAGGTTTATGTTATCGCCGGCCTTAGTGGCCGAGCGGTTCTAGGCGCTTCAGTCTGGAACCGCGCGACCGCTACGGTCGCAGGTTCGAATCCTGCCTCGGGCATGGATGTGTGTGATGTTCTTAGGTTAGTTAGGTTTAAGTAGTTCCAAGTTCTAGGGGACTGATGACCTCAGATGTTAAGTCCCATAGTGCTCAGGACCATTTGAACCATTTTTTGTTTTGTTTATGTTATCGTTACTGATAACTTCGCAATACACCCCACCCCCACCCACCCCCCACACATATACACACATTATCTGCTTCGGACATCGCCAGTTAATTTGTTGTCGAAACAGTAAAACTCACCTACTGTTTTCAGTATATTATCCCCTAATTTAATTCCCCTCAATATCATCTGAGTTAATTCGACTACATTCCATTACTCTTATTTTAACAGTATTGGTATTCATTCTTATCCACATAACCCCAACTGGGTCACCCATATCAGAGGTTAAGTAGGTGCCACCTGATGTACGTACTTGGAGGTCGTTGTGTTTGCGCCACTTCTGTCAGTTGCCAGATGGTTGTGAACGTAAACGCTTACAATCAGCACAGTTACGTTTATGTTTGTACGTATTAGTTTACATTTGACATGCCGATGTGCAGTGATCTTCATGTTAGTGGGATGTACATATGCAGTGTGAAGCCACTTGTAAATATTAATGGATAAATGTTGTCAAAATTCAAAAGCGTAAGATCCGATGGTGACAGCATAGCTCTGTCGAAACCGGTGATCCAAGAAAATGCATTTTTAACGAACTTGGCTTGTGAAGTTTTCTACAGTTAACAACTGCTATAAGATGATGGCCATATTTGTTGAAGTTCTATACATGGTGAAATTCAGTTGCAACTTGACTTGAATACGCAAGAGAACGGGTTGTAAAAGTCAGGAAATTGTAATAATTAAATTGTGTTACTTGGATAAATGCATAATACACACTGGAGGTGTCTTACAATACATTTATTCACTACCGGTTTCAATCATGAACCATCTGCACTGTGGAAAAATATGTACTGTGAAAACTTCACATAGCATACATGCTATTTATGTAGGAAAGTATACGCCAGTTCTGAATTGAAAACGTAAGGAAATTGATATTTAACGCCGTAATACTGTCGTAACGAAGCAAAATTCACGTTGAAAACATGAAAATTTGTAAATGCACTAGGTGCACGGCACAATTGTTCAGGCACTCTAAAAGGTATATTGTAAGACATCACAGTGTTTATCATGCATTTCTCCGAGTACTCTTTCATCGATGCTGTTGGTAGCCTGAAAAATTTTTGATAAATTGTTTCAACGTTTTAGCTGCAGTGACATCAGAAGTCAACTACATTTATGCAAGCTACTGTATAGCGTATTATAAAAAAGTTTAACGAAGTCAGGTTGCAGAGGAAGGTTTTGTCGACGGTAAGCCTCTTGCTGGAAGACCCAAGGACTCTTCCACCAAGACATGTCGGTACATCACGAAAGAAATCGGTAATCCTCCGGACTAGTTCTCGTGAGGTATCACAAGAGCTTTCTTGAGCTCCTGGGATTAATATTTCACGTGAAGCCATTAGGAATTGTCGGTAGTCTACACAAGGCTGGGTACAAGGCTAGAGCGCCAACGGAGCAGTCATTCATTAGTGAGACACGCGGAAAAATTCGACAGTGTTTCAACCACATCTCTACTTGTAACCTTCAGAGAAATAATATCTGTAATGAAAATAATGTAATGAAGCATGAATACATCACTGTTAAAACTTACTAGTGCGTATTACTTATCTTCATTGCAGTTTAATTTTATGTGAAGTATTAAAATACTTTCATTCTACTGTAATATTAAACGAAACTGGTAATTGCAGAACCATATATGGCATTATGTGTGGAGTATCTCTCGTGAGTGCAGAAAACCTTGATTGTGATAGCTAACATTTTTGTTTTGGAAGATCCGCAAAATATGAGTGTGATTTGAAAATGTTTAGTGACAAACACGAGTAGTTGTGGTGCGCTGTGGCTGTGTGCAACAATTGTTCAGCTGTGCTGTTTTTTTATTTTATTTTATTTTTTTCAGGAAATGCATTGGAATCACGTTTGTAAGTGAGAAGACTGTAAGAAGGAGAAACATGTGGCGGAACTTGTCGAAATTCGGCAACTGAAGGATCGTGATGTAGTGAGACTGCAGTATGCCATTACGCAATACTGCTGCCGCGAACGTCTTGCTTCAGGAGGGCCATAGTCAACGCCATGCGTATTCTGTATGGCCCCACGCATCTAGCTCCCGAGAGGATAGACAATTTGTTCTGTCACCCACTACGGATCGCACAGCCCAGTCACGTTCCTTGAGCCATAAGACAGGCTTGTTTGTAGCAAGACAAATATCAACAATGACATGAAACTTGAAACTTCCTGCCAGATTAAAACTGTGTGTCGGACCGAGACTCGAAATCGGGACCTTTGCCTTTCGCGGGCAAGTGCTCTACCATTTGAGCTACCCAAGCACGAGTCACGACCCGTCCTCACAGCTTCTATTCTGCCATTACCTCGTCTCTGGTTAGCTATCAACAAGGACAGTTCGGCGACGCCTGCAGGACTGCGACCTGCGACCGCGGCGACCGTTGTCGCAGCTTCCCTTGACACGATATGAGGGAGAGCCGTGCCGACAGCTAGCAGCAGCAATGTGTAGGGGCAGTGGAGAGGTCTGCGTTTTAACCAAGAGTGTGTGGCGTTTTCCAAGGGCAACATTGCTTAATGTCAGTGGTTTCCAACATATTTTTGACCACGGACAACTTCGATTTCTTTATTGTTAACTGGAACCACGTGGTTCAAGAAAAATAAACTGTGCCAGTCTAAAAATAATCTTTATTCAAAACTTTCTGTGTATTCGTTAAACATTAACAGTACTACAATGACGGAAAAATCGCAATGTAGAGTAATGAAATTTCGGGAACACGATAGTCTATGTAATACATTTAAGTGATTAATATTGCAAGATCTCACGTTGATGTAAGCGCGAGATAAGCCATTGCAGATGTGAAATGCTGGTACATTAGTAACCAGTGTAACCGCCAGAATGTTGGATGAAAGTACGGAAACATCCATACATTGCGTTGTCAATTTATGGGATGGAGTTCGATGCCTGTTGCATTGGGTCGGGCAGTGCACGGACAGTTATTGCCGTTTGTGGATGATACTGGAGTTATTGTCCGATGATGTCCCATATGCGCTCGATTGGAGACAGATGCGGTGATGGATGAGGCCAAGGCAACATGTTGACACTCTGTAGAGCATGTTGGGTTACAACAGCGGTATGTGGTCGAGCGTTATCCTGCTGCAACACACACCCCGGAATGCTGTTCATGAAAGGCAGCACAACAGGTCGAATCAACAGAGTGGCGTACAGACTGGCAGTGAGTGTGCGTGGGATAACCATGAGAGTGCTCCTGCTCCCATACGAAATCGCGCCCGAGACCATAACTGCCGATGTGGGTCCAGTGTGTTTACCGGGTAGGCACGCTCGATGCAGGCCCCAACTGGCCTCCTAACCAACACACGGGAAAAATGGTTCAAATGGCTCTGAGCACTATGCGACTTAACTTCTGAGGTCATCAGTAGCCTAGAACTTAGAACTAATTAAACCTAACTAACCTATGGACATCACACACATCCATGCCCGGGGCAGGATTCGAACCTGCGACCGGAGCGGTCGCTCGGCTCCAGATTGTAGCGCCTAGAACCGCACCGCCACTCCTGCCGGCCCACACGGGCATTGCTGGCACCGAGACAGAACAAGGTTTCATCATAAAACACAACAAACCTCCACCCTGCCCTCCAGTTCAGTATTTCGAGATCCACGTGCTAACAGACAAGCAATGATGCGTGAAATAGACGCAGAAACCAATGTGTGACATACGACGAACGTATCCGTTACGGCAGTGCGGCGAAATTTGGCGATACTGGGCTATGGCAGCAGACGACAGACGTGAGCTCCTTTGCTAAAAGCGCAGTATCTGCTGCAGAGCCCCTCTTGGGGCTCGTGACCATGTCGCTTAGGCGCTAGACGGTTGAAAACCATGGCCTGGTCAGATGAGTTCCGATTTCAGTTGGTAAGAACTGAGTTTGGCGCAGACCCCATGAAGCCGTATATCCAAGTTGTCAACAAGGCACTGTGCAGGCTGGTGGTGTCTTGATAATGGTGTGGGCTTTGTTTACATCGAATGGCCTAGGACCTCTCACCCAAATGAACCGGTCATTGAGAGGAAATTGCTATGTTCGACTACTTGGGAGATCATCTGCAGCCATTCATGAACTTTATGTTCCCATGACAATGCGATGTTGGTTTGGCCACTCAGATCGCCCTACATGAATCCCATCGAACATTTATTAGACTTAGCCGGCCGAAGTGGCCGTGCGGTTAAAGGCGCTGCAGTCTGGAACCGCAAGACCGCTACGGTCGCAGGTTCGAATCCTGCCTCGGGCATGGATGTTTGTGATGTCCTTAGGTTAGTTAGGTTTAACTAGTTCTAAGTTCTATGGGACTAATGACCTCGGCAGTTGAGTCCCATAGTGCTCAGAGCCATTTATTAGACTTAATCTAAAGGTCAGTTCGTGCACAAAATCGTGCACCAGCAACACTTTCGCAATTATGGACGGCTATAGAGGCAGAGTGGCTCAATATCTCTCTAGGGGACTGCTAACGACTTGTTGAGTCCATGCCACATCGAGTCGCTGCACTACGCTGGGCAACAGGAGGTCCGGCACGATGTATGATGCATCCCATGACTTTTGTTTGTCACCTCAGTGTACTACCTCGCCCAAAAAGAGTGCTCGCTGCTGTCACGCAAACGACATGCAACGCGTCTGACTTCACTGTGCGATGTAATTCCCCCAAACAGTCTGCAAAGAAAAAATTTCACTGGCTTACCGGAATATAAACCTTGCACTACAGTGCTCATTGAACTGTTTTAAACGGGTTCGCCAGCTCCGATTTTACACACAACACATCTAAATTACTGATTTCAGTAGTATTGCTACCTGATCGTGGTTAAAAATCTAATTCGACCACTGAACCTGAAGAAGTGAATTCTTATCGTCTCCACCTTGCTGCATGTTAATTCAGGCAATGTCACACAATAACAGCCAATGTGATGGGATTCGTCTGTTAGATCGATACATGAAAGTTAGTTTCCGCATGTTAATTCAGGCAATGTCACACAATAACAGCCAATGTGATGGGATTCCTCTGTTAGATCGATACATGAAAGTTAGTTTCCGCATAGAGAACACAGTTTAACTCACGAGGGCTTAAGTCAGGGGAGTGCAGTAGGTGGTGTAGCACTTAGCAGCCCCATGTCAAACAAATCAGTAACAGCTTCCATTGTACTTGCTTGAGTATTGTCCTGCAAAAATGGTTCAAATGGCTCTGAGCACTATGGGACTTAACATCTTAGGTCATCAGTCCCCAAGAACTTAGAACTACTTAAACCTAACTAACCTCAGGACGTCACAAACATACATGCCCGAGGCAGGATTCGAACTTGCGTACGTAGCAGTCCCGCGGTTCCGGACTGCAGCGACTAGAACCGCACGGCCACCGTGGCCGGCTGTTGTCCTGCAAAATGGTGATCAGGTCCTGCAGAAAGTGTCATCACTCCTGTCTCTAAGCTGGTCATAGGTTTGTGCCAAAACTGAACAGCATACAGACAAAAGTGGTGACACTTCAGGACCTGATCATCATTTTGCAGGACAATGCTCAAGCACGTACAGTGCAAGCTGTTACTGATTTGTTTGACTGATTAGGCTGCGAAATGCTATACCACCTACTGCACTCCCCTGAATTAAGCCCTCGTGACTTCAACTCGATTTATAAGCTGAAGGAAACACTTAACAGCATTCGCTTGAGAACTGCTACAAATTCGTCGGGCAATAGACCGCGCCGCTCGAACTGTCAACACAACTGGCATTGCTGAGAGTATCCTACGACTTCCACATCGCTGGCAATGGGTTATACACAATGCTGGTGACTACTTTGAAGGTTAGTAAAACTTTGAAACACGCATCTATTTTGTACGAGCTTTAAATAAATAGTTGCCACTATTAAAGTTCCAACCCTCGTACAAAAAGAGAAGTGAAATGGAATGTGCTAACTGCAGAGGCATCAACTTGCTAAATGTAACATACAAGGCACTTTCTGTCAGTATCCTCAGAAAATTACAATCCTTCATAGAGCACAACTTGGAATACCAAGCTGGCTTTCGATCAGACCGATCGACGGTAGATCGCATTTTCACCCCAAGATAAATTGTTTGAAAACACTGGAAATATGATAAAGATATCTGTAGTCTGTTGGTCGATGTTCTACGTGCATAGGACAGCATCCACAGGAATAGCCTATATAATTCACTGCGTGGCTTCAGGGTCCCTCAAAAACTAGTGAAAATGATGCAAACTTGTATGGATGGGTCAGGGGCAGCAGTGCTTTTCTGAGGGGTCAAGTCAGAAACGTTTGAGATTGAGACAGGCCTCAGACTAGGGGACACTCTCTAATGTATTTGTTCAGCGTTATCTCAGAAAAGAAAATAAGGGGATGTAGGCAACATGAGTGGGCTGGAGTACAGATGAATAGTAATTTTGTCTAGCATATGGAAATGATGTAGCACTGCTAAGTGAAACAAACCATGAGTAGAAAGAAAAGTACCAAAAAATGGGCACCTGCGCACTGAAGTTTGGGCTGAAGGTGAATCAAGACAAAACGGAAGTCATACAATTAAGAAGAAGACAAGAGCAGGAGGAATTTCTTGAGCTAGATGGTATGAGGTTCAAAGGAATTCACCACTTCAAATGCTCCAATGAAATGCATGTACTCCCTCAGGGAAACGTAAATCATCTCAGAGTCAGTATCAGAATACTAAGATGAGAATATATAACACAGTGATATGCCCAGCAGTCATGTACGGTTTTGAAACCTGGACCACAACTAAATGTGAAAAGGGAAAACTACTAGTATTTGAAAGAAGAGTAATGAGGAGATATAGGGGGTCGATCTTAGATAAAGGAGAACGGAGAAGGATGCAACAACCAGTATCCTATAGAAGCTGAATAGCAAAAGAATCCAGTAGGCGAGCCATGTAGCCCGTATGACAAAAGAGAACACTACCGCGGCAGCGCTGGATGGACGACCTGGCAGCCCAGGGGATTGAAGACACCTTGTGGAACCGACGACAAAACAGAAAGGAATGGAGGCAGTTTGTGGGAGCACCGACAGGTCTGCAGGGCCTGCGACCTTTGGATCTTGTTTATGTATGGAAAATACGTCAGATGGGTAAATAACATTTGTAAGTACCAGAATTTCGTTGTCTAAAATGCGCATTTCGGAGCCCAGATTAAACATATTAAATTTGAGCTCGCGTTTCGTCAGCGGCATTGGTAAGTTCCAAACTCCTATTACAGGTGTTGATGCGCCAGTACACTATTACCTCACGCGACGAGAGCAGCAAGCTTATACTCCACCGAGACGGCAAGTTGGTTTTGCCGCAGACTACACTCCTCGACAGCTCGTGTCATTACGGGAGGAGCTACTCGTACAAGAAACGCGCGGCGGACCGCCCGCTTCTTATGTACGGAGTACTTTTTTTCGCTCCAGCTGCCGGCCGGGCTCCCTCCTCGAGGAGTCAGTTAAAAATACGCCCGGCTCGTGATTGCCAGTGAACTTGGCAACAGCTCGCCGGAGCGTCGAGGAATTGCACCGACTCATCGGCAGGCGTTCCGGCGCATTTTCCCACGCCACGCCACGCCACTGTGCGGCGATTGGAAAGCCTGTAGTCGCCGCCGCCGCTTCTTGCGCGCGCCAGAAGCGCAGAGTCAGCGCGCCAGCGCTGCCAGCCCGGCTTCGAGCTCCGGCGGGCACAGTCGGCGGCGGCGTCGGCGGCAGTAGCGGTCGTGACGGGCCCGGGGCGGCGCGACGTCGAGGAGCTCCAGATGCCCGTGGTCTGCTGATGGGCCCGCTCAGAGAGGTCTCGACTACTAATCAGAGGAAGAAATTTCTGAGGATGTACATTTGGAGCAGTGAAACATGTACTTTGGAAAAACGAGAACAGAAGAGAATCGAAGATGTGGTGCTACAGACGAATGTTGAAAATTAGGTGGACTGATACGGTAAGGAATGAATAGATCGTGCGCAGAATCGGAGAAGAAAGTAATATGTCGAAAGCAAGGACAAGGGATAGGATGATAGGACATCTGTTAGGACATCAGGGAATAACTTCCTTGGTACTAGAGGGAACTGTAGGGGGCAAAAACTGTAGGGGAAGACAGCTATTGGAATACATCCAGCAAATAATTGAAGACGTATCTTGCAAGTGCTACTCTGAGATGAAGAGAATGGCACAGGTGTGGAATTCCCGATGGCCCACTTCTAACCAGTCAGAAAACTGATGACTCAAAGAAAAAAGAAGTCTCCATTTTGACCTTTCTCTATATTGTAACACTTACACGAATGCGGCATGCTACAGTCGCCCAGTGGCGTGAAGTGTATTCCTCTGATCTGCAAAACTTAAAAACTAAAGTAACTTTCGCACGATGTGTCACTGCAAGTAACGTAGCTCGATGAAACATGGACTGTGTATAGAAAGAACTGCTACATTACAGTACAGAAGACAACTGAAAAAAAAATACCCTGTGAGAAGAACAGAAACGATACCTGTATTGAAAGTCAGTAACTACTCTGTGGTCACCGCGATGTATAATAAACGCTTGGCCATTAGAATAGGCGGAATGTTATTTTAAATTGTGGGCAGCCAAAGCCAAACTTCCACACGCTCGGAACATGGCTCGACGACTTCTTCGCCTCAAAACCACACGATTTCTGCAGTCGCATAATCGAAAATTAATCCCAGTGTTGGCAGATTGTTGTAAATAGTAAAGAGGACTATATTATCGATGACTAAAGTAACTGCTATTTTTGTATTGTATTGTAATGTTTCGAACTGGGGACCAAGAAACGACGGAGACGCCTCTTCCCCGTCGTAGCCCGCAGTGGTACACAACCCCACAACGGGCCACAGCAGTCCACTCACACCACCGCCGCCCCACACCGAACCCAAGGGTATTGTGCCGTTCGGCCCCCGGTGGACCTCCCCAGGGAACGTCTGACACCAGACGAGTGTAACCCCAATGTTTGCGTGGTAGAGTAATTATGGTGTACGCGTACGTGGAGAAAGTGTTAGACGCAGCAATCGCCGACATAGTGCAACTGAGGCCCAACACGGGGAACCAGACCGCATTCGCCGAGGCAAGTGGAAAACGGCCTTAAAAACCATCAACAGACCAGCCGGCACACCGGACCTCGACACTAATCCGCCGGGAGGATTCGTGCCGGGGACCGGCACGCCTTCCCGCCCGGAATGCAGTACGTTAGACCGAACGGCTAACCGGGCGGGCTAACTGCCATGTTTACTAAACTTACGGAAAAATGCTAGAAACTTACGCACCAACATAATATTTTTCACTGTGAATATCTCCAGATCACCCACAAATTTAATCATATATTTCTGTTATGAAAATCGACCAAGATTGTTGTTCTGTTTCGATGTCTTGAAATCTTCGCTCTTCTGTCGTCTTCTGCGTAGATTTTCTTACTAAATTTTCGTGCGGTCTAAGGCGCCTTGCCACGGTTCGCGCGCCTGCCTCTGTCGGAGGTTCGAGTCCTCCCTTGGGAATGGGTGTTTGTGTTTCCTTAGCGTAAGTTAGTCTAAGTCAGAAGTAGTGTGTAAGCCTAGGGACCGATGACCTCAGAGGTTTGGTCCCACAGAACTTACCACAAATTTCCAATTTCTTATTAAATTTTCGTTCTTCTGATCTTCCGTCGATTCTTTCGTCTTCTCTTATTAAGTAAACAGCACGTAATTACTTGCAATCGGACAGAAAAACTAATATGAAATGGCTGTTGCCATTTTGCCTCAGTTGCGTATGTAATCGTATGTATCAAGATCAGTTTGTCGTTGTATACATTGTTACAATTTCGCAGTGAATTAATCTCGAGTGAAACAAAATTATATTACAAACTACAGTATGCTGAATTTTGCTCAATAGAGCGCATTTTACAAGATCAAGTGAATAAGGTTTTCCTGTTCGAGTCAAACATTAATGTAAAATATTCAACTATGAATGAAAGTCTGTATTTGACTGAAACTGTTAAATACTCCTCGTCGTTGCTAAATGATTACTACTGCAGAGGTTCATCCCTTGAAATGTCTTTAAGTCAACAGTCCATTTAATTGTAAGTAGCTAGTGTAAGTTTTCTTACATAAAATTATGAATGTTTAAATTATAGAAACGTCGTCAAATTAACTGAGCTGAGAAGTTGTCTTGTAGAACTGCTGCGTAGTAAGAATGTGTGTCAGCTGCTGTTTTGTTTCTGTGAGGGTCAGTGGTGTTTCATACCTTGGTTCACGCATGCTCCGTTGCATCTGCTCGCTGTTAGGACGGTCTCTCGTCGCCTGGTCTGCTGATGAGTAGCGCAGGTTGCCGATATGGCGATTATGGACTTCGTAGAGATCATAATTAGTTGAAAAATGTTAACTACACAAACTGTATCCTCTTCATCTTGTTCAACTCTGCGAACGCTTTAATACACATTAGGTATTGTTTTTAGGCGGAATTTGTCGGGTTAGTTTACCAGGACACACAGTTCTGTAGTTTAAGAGTGGGTGCTCACATAATAATTTATTTGAGTAGTTTGGCACCATTTTATTTTAAAAAACGCTCTTTTCCAACAAAGTGTGCTGTGGCCCTCAGAGTAAAAGATTTTAAATTTAACGAATACGGCGGTGTTCCACATCTGTCTTCAGTAACAGAAAGATTGCATAACAGTCACTCTCTGTCATATCGTCCGTGTCTGTACTGTAGTTCGCTGTTATTCCGCTTTGCTTAGTCAAAATGAAAGCTGCTGTCTATCCCGTAAACAGTCACTGCTAATGCACCATATAGGCCTACTCTCCCGTCCCCGTCAAATGCCTTCAGAGTCAATGTTTGTTCTTGAAAGTAATGATACCTTACAACAGTGATGCCATCATGAGTCTCTGGAAGATTCTTCAATTACTCTGTTTCATTCCACTTGTTTCTTAAAATCGTTTCTCCATCTAATCTGACTCTGCTCATGCCTGTCCAAATTTGACAGGAAATAAGCTTTTTCGCCCCGAAATTACCGAATATGAGCTTCCGCAAACGCGACACAGACCCGGGTTTACCTTATTGGGCCACAGCAGTTTCTAATCTTGTTTTACCCTCAGTATTTTAACTGGTTTGATGCGGTCCGTCACGAGAGAGTCTCTTGTGCTAACCTCTCCATCTCAGAATACCACTTGAGCTGCATATGGCTCTGAGCACTACGGGACTTAACTTCTTTGGTCATCGGCTGAGCTGCATATATTCCATTCTTTGTCTTCCTCCACAGCTTTTACCCTCTACAGCTCCCTCTAGTACCACGGACGTTATTCCCTATGTCTTAATAGGGATCCTGTTATCTTTTCCCTTCTTCTTGTCAGTATTTCCGATATGTTCCACCTACAGATAATATTTACACAGAGTTTTACATTTCATTCTGAATATTGTAGTGGTCTAAATTTTACGGTGTATTATTACGTTGCACTTGAATGTGGTACTTGCTAATTATGTGAAGAGATTAGGAGCGCAAGCCGCAAGAATGTAAAGAGATTGGTCACAATTATTTATTTTCATACACAAAGCGCCTATGGACCGCAGTTATTGAAATGCAACTTAAAAAAATTTATTCTATTCATAAAAAAGGGAGTAATAGTTTGCCCATTATGAAGTAGAAGAATCTCAGGGCCGTTACCAGGGTGTTCAAATCGAGGTTGTTATGAGACAAACGGAACTCCCAGGAGGACTTGGGCGAGAGCTGTAACACATTTTACCGGGCGTGGTCGGGCTGCTATCGGCGCGGCGGAAGAGGCTGGAAGCTGCTGGCAGCTCCTGTTGACAGCGCGAAGGCTGCAAACAGGTGTGCTGCACGCGGCTGGACTTCCTTTCGGTAGCGCGTATGTGGCCGACACTGGCGTCTCGATCACAAGTATCTGCTTTCCAACAGGTGTCGTCGTCGTCGTCCCCCCCCCCCCCCTTAAGGCGATCTCTTCTCGTCCTCCCCAACTACGTCCATGGGCGTGACCATATATTCGACTGGCAGGTTCTCCCCTAGCGATCAGATTAATCGTTTAGCGTCTTGGTTAAATGTTCTGTGCTGCACACAATTCCCACGGCTAGATGACAAATCGCAGACTTCTTTAGGGATGGATTTCCCTCGCTGGGCAAAATCCAGGTCATCTACATCGACATCTACATATATACTCCGCTAGCAACCAAGCGGTGTGTGGCGGAGGGCACAATTCTCGCCAAAGTCATATTCCCCCCTCTGTTCCACTCGCGTATCGCGCGAGGGAAAAATGACTGTCTGAGCGCCTCAGTACGAGCTCTTATTTCCCTTATCTTTGAATGGTGATCATTGCGCGATTTGAAAGTTGGTGGTAATAATATATGCCCTACATCCTCGGTGAAGATCAGATTTTGGAATTTAGTGAGCAGCCCCCTCTGTTTAGCGCGCCGTCTATCTGCAAGCGTGTCCCACTTCAGACTTTCTATGAGATTTGTAACGATCTCGCGATGGCTAAATGTACCAGTCACGAATCTTGCCGCTCTTCTCTGGACCTTACCAAACTCTTGAATCAGACCCAACTGGTAAGAGTGCCATACATAAGAACAATACTCCAAGACCGGACGAACTAACGTTTTGTAAGCTATTTGCTTTGTTGAAGGACTGCATCACTTCAGGATTCTACCAATAAACCGCAATCTAGTGTTCGCCTTACCGTTATTTGTGTAATCTGATCATTCCATTTGAAATCATTTCGAATAGTCACACCCAGATACTTGACCGACGTTACCGCTTCCAAAGACTGGTCATTTGTTTTGTACTCGTACATTAATGGGGATTTTCGCCTTGTTATACGCAGTAGGTTACACTTACTAATATTGAGAGATAACTGCCAGTCATCACACCACGCATTTATTTTCTGCAAATCCTCATTGATTTGTTCACAACTTCCGTGTGATACTACTTTCCTGTAGACTACAGCATCATCGGCAAACAGTCTCAGGCCGCTGTCAATACCATCAACCAGATCGTTTATGTAAATCGTAAAAAGCAGAGGACCTATTACGCTACCCTGGAGCACACCTGAAGTTACGCTTCTTTCTGTTGAAGTGAGTGAGGAATAAATATCTTGTGTCCCATCCATTTGTCATCTTGTCCTCCTCTGCTAAAATCTCGTTTCTCCCAAACATCTCCCGTCAGGAGGAAACACGCAGACGCTAAAAGGCACCCACAACATGCATAATTTCCCTTAGCATATCGTCCATTTCATACTGGAGGTACATACTTGCCCCCTACTTCTTCATCGATATGGGGTCCCTTATCCTCTACACAGCAGCGTCATGGCGTACGATAGTGGGTGCGCCAGGCTCCGGGGGGGGGGGGGGGGGGGGATGCTCCTTTCGTCGGCCGGCGCCCTACTGCCTCCCACAGAAGAGACGGCCAGGGCCTGGCGGCTGGAGTGGTCAGAACTCTACCTGCAGGTCCATTATAATGTACCTATACATGTACACTTCCCAGTCACATTAACATAACCACCAGTCAAATACCTAAATAACTAACTTTTTCTGCGCGTACCGCTGCGAGGAGCGCAGGAAGAGAGTCAGTGACGTTCTAGAACATGCCGACAGGGATGTTGAGTTACGACGACTCCAGTGCCGTGGACAGCTACGCTGTTTCCCGGTCGAGGATGCACAGCACAGACAACCCGATCTAGTTGGTCCCACAGATTCATTCGTTTAAATTCTGGGAGTTTCATGGCCAGGGAAGTACGGTTAACGTACCCTGATGTTCTTCGATCCACGCACGTACACTGCGAGCTGTGTGACGTGTTGCCTTCTCCTTCTGGTAGATGCCTTAGTGGCGGAAAAAAAAGCTGCATGTAGGGGTGGAAAAAGGTAGATGCATACTTGTGTTCATCCACTGTGCCTTCCAGACCTAGGAGAGGAGATCATCCAGGGAATGCGACGAAAGCATTCCCCAGACCATAACTGTTGCAAGATGTTTGCTTTCTGACGTTTCAAGTCGTACACGCCAACGGCCATTTGTCCGATGGAGCATGGATTCATCTGAACAGGTCATCTGTCGCCACTCAGTGGAGGTTCAGTTGCTGTAGTGGCATGCAAATTCCAGTCTCCGTCGCCGATGAACAGCCATTAAAATTGCAAGAGGCTGTGATATGCGAATGATTAGCTTTTCAGAGCATTCACACAAGGTTGGCGCCGGTGGCGACACCTACAACGTGCTTACATGAGGAAAGTTTCCAACCGATTTCTCATACACAAACAGCAGTTGACCGGCGTTGCCTGGTGAAACGTTGTTGTGATGCCTCGTGTAAGGAGGAGAAATGCGTACCATCACGTTTCCGACTTCGATAAAGTGTGTGGCGGAGGGCCTATCGCGATTGCGGTTTATCGTATCGCGACACTGCTGCTCGCATTGGTCGAGATCCAGTGACTGTTAGTAGAATATGGAATCGGTGGGTTCACGAGGGTAATAAGGAACGCCGTGCTGGATCCCAACGGCCTCGTATCACTAGCAGTCGAGATGACAGGCATGTTATCCGCATGGCTGTAACGGATCGTGCAGCCACGTCTCGATCCCTGAGTCAACAGATGGGGACGTTTGCAGGACAACAACCATTTGCACGAACAGTTCGACGACGTTTGCGGCAGCATGGGCCATCAGCTCGGACACCATGGCTGCGGTTACCCTTGACGCTGCATCACAGACAGGAACGCCTTCGATGGTGTACTCAACGACGGAACTGGGTGCACGAATAGAAAAACGTCATTTTTTCGGAAGAATCCAGGTTCTGTTTACATCATCATGATGGTCGCATCCGTGATTGGCGACATCGCGGTGAACGCACATTAGAAACGTGTATTCGTCATCGCCATACTGGCGTATCACCCGGCGTGATGGTATGGGGTGCCATTGGTTACACGTCTCGGTCACCTCTTGTTCGCATTGACGGCACTTTGAACAGTGGACGTTACATTTCAGATGTTACGACCCGTGGCTCTACCCTTCATTCGATCCCTGCGAAACCCTGCATTTCAGCAGGATAATGCACGACCGCATGTTGCAGGTCCTGAGTAGTGTACATGGGAGCATGAACCAGGCATCTGTTGCGAAGGAGCATACTCAGCAAGCGTTCGCTGAACGGTCGTTGAGGAGACGCTGTTGGTAGCCCCTTGGTTCATCTGGGCGGTCTGATGCACAACAGTTGTACGACTATTCGCCTGTACACGTCTCCGCAGCCGTCGTTTACACTTATGGCCTGTGGTGTGCCTCAGCGCCGGTTTTGGACAGCGATATCATTCACGGTATACCTTAACAACGGCGGCATACGAACTGTTTACAAAATTAGCCATTTCGGAAATGCTTCCATCCTTGGCCTGAAACCCGACGATCAAGACCTTTTGGTGGTCAGGTAAATCGCTGTTTTTCCGCATTAAGACAACGTCTGCACTGTTCCGGCTCTCCCCGACACGATTTTGTATACGCTTCACCGCTAGTGCGACCACATGCCGTCCGTGAGTCACGTTGACGTCTAATGTCGGCACATTGGTGTGATTGGACCGTGTATATAATTTGTGTAAAAAAATGTTAAATTTGAACTTGGGCGGAAATCTTAGACAAGAGTAATAGTACTCTAATATCAATGGAGAACATCATCACAACAGGAGGTCTCGATTTACATGATTGTAATGATAAATGAACGTGTTTTACAGGTCCTTGGAGCATGATTATAGAGCGATACAAACGCAACATCAGTAATCGAAAGAATATTGGCTAGTACTACGATGTGACCACAGTATTTCCGGTTATACTTTGTTCTAAATAGCTCCATGATGATTCCTTGAACAGTAATTCTCTGAATGACACTGTGCCCACCAAAATACAGTGTTAGACCCTACCCACCCCTCATGAAAAAAAAATGTACGAGTATTAGCCCTGCATTTGCTTATAGGACGGGAAGCTAACGTCTTTCAGGGACACGCACTAGTAGCGTGTCAAAGATAGGTCTCTACTAGGCAGTGCGATTGCGTCACCATAATTCAGGACTTCGTATAGGAAATCGAACTGCTGCTGATTATACAAAAATGAGATGATAGTGGAACCGGCAATTACAGAATTGAACGTAATTGTGTATCTGAATATTTTATATCATTAGACTCCGTAGACGGAGAGAAGCGCCTGGAACTGCTAATTTGAAGAGGGTGCTGTTCCCAGGAATCTACTTACGATTGTGTCAGGGATGTATGATAAGATAAACTGTATGCTAATGATACTGACAGTTAAAAAGTAATGTACACATGAGTTTCTTCGCATTTATTGTTGTTTCTGAAACGTCCAACATGACCATGGAATTATCGGGAACAAAATGCGAGCCCTTGAGTGATGATATGCCAACAAACGAACCCTAATAAAGCGGTATTATGTGAACGAGATCATTATTTGGCGTAGCCAACACAAACTGACATAAAATCGTGTCAGTACGTGTCATGACATCTGATCAGTGAAACTATTGATACAACCCTGTGATAGCTTCCATGACTTTGCACAACTGAGCTGGATGAAGTTCACATATTTAATGGACGACAGTTCTACTGAATGGACAAGCCAACGAAGAATGAATATCCTTTATGGGGAGAAGCTGTTTCTAACTCCTCGTTGCACACGAATTAGTTTTCTGTTGAATTACTACCGTTACGGTGGTTGTTCCTCCATTATCTAGGCGATGTATATGTAACTTCTCGTGCATCCATGTTATTAATTTCTTTCTTTCTTTATTGTGTCAGTGCTACACTGATCCATTCAATACATATTTCGATATGGCTGTCGAAACGATTTATTTTCATGTTACGTCTCATTTTCTACAACACTTAACAGTAATGTTTCCTGATTACAGCTTCCAATAACAGATTTTGTGACGACTAGGAAACGGTGGACTAACCACTTTCTCTAGGCCTAAATCCAATGTTGTGTGATGGATGTTCGATTCCTTAGTGTTTCACATTATTCATTTACTCCGGTTTTTAAAAAGAGTTCAAACATGCAAATAAGCAATTCCGGATCCATCTACACGTAAAATATTTTCTTCTTCTGTGTACCTTTACTAGGAGTGTGTGCTGAAAGATTGACCGTAGCATTTCCTTGTGTACTGTATTGATAAAAGTTCATTTGTGGCACATTAATAACCTGCTTTACGAGTGCAATGTTTACTGACTTCTGGTTTTGGACATAATACCAACTTGACGTTAATATCGCTATACAGAAAAAAAAAACCTTGTAAGGGTAGTTCGCTCCATCGTGTCGTATAGTGTTCCACATTGATGTCTCTACAGTTCGTATGTTAATCATAATTGACGACTCGCTTACCACTGCGTAGATACTCTCACATGCCATACATTTTTTAAATGTTAATCATTCGTGTTCACTGTTAATGCGTCACGCAGTACCTTTATAGCTCAGGGTACCACTTACACCCGGATTCCGCAGTTATTTGTGGGATACGCTGTCCATCCAAAAAGTTCAGAGACTGATTTCATACCTGGCGTATAAGCGACATCAGCACAGTAACTACGATGGGAGCTTTAACTAAGAGCTGTAAACAACAGCTGTGCATTCGAGCAGCCATTTGTGACCATGCAGTGTTAAGTAGTGGACGTGCGACCGTAGTGTGCTGGACAAACATTTCTAAATCAAGTGTTAAAACATTCTCCAGGATGTTTTGAAGAAGAGAAAGGTGTGTGGAAAGTTTGACCCGTACACCATGACTCCTGAACAAAACCAACGATTCGTTGCCGCTTGCCGCCACTTGATTTAAATGCAAAACGTGGACAGTTAATTCTTTTCTGAGAAAAATCGTCACAGATGACGAGACTTCGTGTTACCAGTATGAACCTACCACAAAACGTTAAAGTGCAGAAATTCACATGGAGGCTCAGCCCTTTGACGACATAACCGACATTCAATTCAGTGTAACACACGCGTTAAACAACAGTCCAAGGAAGGCCTTTTCTGACGGACTCACTTGGTTGTATGAACTTTTTGTGCATTGTGCTCAATTTTTTTTTTTGGGGGGGGGGGGGGGGGGAGGACTGTGTAGACCAACTGATGCATTAAAATCAACATCTTAACTTTTCCTTAATCCGTATTCTGCGCCCGGTCGGCTGATCATTCCAGTCAATAGCTCGCGCAGTTCTTCTATACTTTCACTGAGGGTACCAGTGTTATCATTTATGTCCTTTCCTCCGGAATTATAACATCTAAATATTTCTTTGATCGCTTCTTCGATGTATAGATCGAACAATAGGGCAGACAGACTACATCCTCGCCTTACCCTCTTTTTAAACCGAGCTTTTCTGTTTTGGTCTTGCATTTTTATTGTTCCAACAAATTATCCTTTTAACTTGTTTATGACGGTATTTAGTCCACTTCTCTTATTATGGTCGAAACAAGTGTACAGTAAACATTGTATTCCAAAGTGAAATTCCTACAGTTACTCTGCCAGCCATCCCGCCATTGGCGGCACAGCCATATCCTGTGCAAAACAATCCGTGTACACGCTCCATGGAGCTGGAGGTTCGAGCGAACTGTGAAAGCAAAATCATGGCCGTGGCAGTGCCCCAGCGTTGTGCTAAAATCTCAGGGGAAAATGTAGTCGCCAGTGCCACTGATTAAGGTGTTTGTACTGTGTGAACATGACGCACAGCTATCTTTGCCGTACGTTCGCTTCTCTGGCCGCAAGGAGAACCCTGCCTGACAAAAAAGAAAAGGAAACTATGTAGCCACGAGGTGGAAGGAAACTAAATAAAACTTCACGGATTGAGAAGTCAAGCGATGTTTCAGCGATTTCAAAATAGAAGCAGACTCCAAAGGACTTGGCAGCGTGAGACCAATTATCAGTATGACGTTGCACTCACTCTAGCCTGAATGCATGCGCTGATTTGGTTGGGAAGAGTGCCATAAAGCTTTTGTATCCTCTCCTCACTGGCTCACAACTGTTGCAACACATTCTTGACATCACGTGTACTGGCTTTTGGACGGAGTTGACGCCCGAGCTGGTTCCACACAAAATATAGAAACAGCTCGTCGTATGTTTCTGGCCACAGGAATATCTCACCATTACGGACACAATTCATACAGAGAGGTGCCATGTATTCACGAGAGCAATGTACTGTTGAAAAATGGTACCGATATTGATGCATGAGAGGTAACACAGAATGACGCAAGATGTTCATGATGTGCCGTTCTTTCTTCTGACTTCCCTCAAACACTTCCTGCAGTGACCTGAAGTCATACCCGATGGCTCCTCCACACCATGACTCTAGGAGTAACACGGCTGTGCCTCTCCAAAACATTCAAAGAAGTGCCTCTCCAAAACATTGGAAGAATGGGATCTCTTCCCAGTTCGCCTCCATACACGTCGACGATAGCCGTCCAGGTTAGTGCAGAGCCGCGATTCACCGCTGAACACAAAGCTACAGCATTCATCGGCAGTCCATGCTTCCCGGTCGCGACACTACTCCAAAGGCGGCCGTTTGTGTTGTGGTGTTATCGATGGCCTAGGAATGCGACGGTAACTTAATGGTCCGGCGGCCTTCCGACCACTGGCGCGACTTGACACAGAATAGTGTAGGGAGTCCACTCTGTGGTCAGAAGTGGCCGACTGGAACCTTTATGACGAGTGTGCCTGCCCTCACGCGGCCATACCGCCCAACATCGGACCACTGTCACTTCCGAACGTTGCATGGCTCGACTAGCTGGCCAACTTGAGACACACATTTATGCCCCGTTCAAATGGTGTCAGCTTTTGATAACGCTGTCTCACACGGATATGCTGCACTCCATTTTCTCCAAAGCGATACCGCAACACCCGACGCTATTGACACCCCTTATACAGGGTGTTACAAAAAGGTACGGCCAAACTTTCAGGAAACATTCCTCACACACAAAGAAAGAAAATATGTTATGTGGACATGTGTCCGGAAACGCTTACTTTCCATGTTAGAGCTCATTTTATTACTTCTCTTCAAATCACATTAATCATGTACACACAGCAACAGAACGTACCAGCGTGACTTCAAACACTTTGTTACAGGAAATGTTCAAAATGTCCTCCGTTAGCGAGGATATATGCATCCACCCTCCATCGCATGGAATCCCTGATGCGCTGATGCAGCCCTGGAGAATGGCGTATTGTATCACCGCCGTCCACAATACGAGCACGAAGAGTCTCTACGTTTGGTACCGGGGTTCCGTAGACAAGAGCTTTCAAATGCCCCCATAAATGAAAGTCAAGAGGGTTGAGGTCAGGAGAGCGTGGAGGCCATGGAATTGGTCCGCCTCTACCAAGCGTACGAACACTTCGACTGAAATGTGCAGGAGCTCCATCGCGCATGAACCACATGTTGTGTCCTATTTGTAAAGGCACATGTTCTAGCAGCACAGGTAGAGTATCCCGTATGAAATCATGATAATGTGCTCCATTGAGCGTAGGTGGAAGAACGTGGGGCCCAATCAAGGCATCACCAACAATGCGTGCCCAAACGTTCACAGAATATCTGTGTTGATGACGTGATTGCACAATTGCGTGCGGATTCTCGTCAGCCCACACATGTTGATTGTGAAAATTTACAATTTGATCACGTTGGAATGAAGCCTCATTCGTAAAGAGAACATTTGCACTGAAATGAGGATTGACACATTGTTGGATGAACCATTCGCAGAAGTGTACCCGTGGAGGCCAATCAGCTGCTGATAGTGCCTGCACACGCTGTACATGGTACCGAAACTACTGGTTCTCCCGTAGCACTCTCCATACAGTGACGTGGTCAACGATACCTTGTACAGCAGCAACTTCTCTGACGCTGACATTAGGGTTATCGTCAACTGCACGAAGAATTGCCTCGTCCATTGCAGGTGTCCTCGTCGTTCTAGGTCTTCCCCAGTCGCGAGTCATAGGCTGGAATGTTCCGTGCTCCCTAAGACGCCGATCAATTGCTTCGAACGTCTTCCTGTCGGGACACCTTCGTTCTGGAAATCTGTCTCGATACAAACGTACCGCGCCACGGCTATTGCCCCGTGCTAATCCATACATCAAACGGGCATCTGCCAACTCCGCATTTGTAAACATTGCACTGACTGTAAAACCACGTTCGTGATGAACACTAACCTGTTGATGCTTCATGCTAGTACTGTAGAGCAATGAGTCGCATGTCAACACAAGCACCGAAGTCAACATTACCTTCCTTCAATTGGGCCAACTGGCGGTGAATCGAGGAAGTACAGTACATACTGACGAAACTAAAATGAGCTCTAACATGGAAATTAAGCGTTTCGGGACACATGTCCACATAACATCTTTCCTTTTTTTGTGTGTGAGGAATGTTTCCTGAAAGTTTGGTCGTACCTTTTTGTAACACCCTGTATACGCTGACAGTCCAGGTAACGACACTAAAATATGAACAACAGAAATGCACTTTTGTGGCCATTCTGCTAGTCACAGAAAGTAGCAACTCTAAATCATTTATATACTCGCCCATGGTGTATACGTGTGGATGCTTCACTTTTTTTATCAGGCAGTGTAGTTTCTGATATGTGCTTTATACACTCATGTTTATAAATTAAGGATAATTGCAGAATGTGGTCCCACACAACGTGGCATTACACAAAACTAGCGCAAATAGCATAGGCACATAGGGAACACACACGACACAGATCTATAAGTCCACGGTATTGGTGATAAGTTGAGAAAACCGTCCCGAAACACACGTGCTACAATACGCCACTGTTTCCTGCGCATGTACCCCGACATCAATATGGGATATGATCACCATGCGCACATACACAGGCCGCACAACGGGTTGGCATACTCTGCATCAAGTGGTCGAGCAGCTGCTGGGGTATAGCCTTCTATTCTTGCACCAGTGCTTGTCGCAGCTCCTAGGGATTTGAAGACGTGCAGCAATACGTCGACTGAGAGCATCCCAGACGTGATCAATGGGGTTTAGGACTGGAGAACAAGCAGGCCACTCCATTCGCTTCATACCTTCTGTTTCAAGGTACTCCTCCACGGTGGCAGTTCGGTGTGGCCGTGCGTTATCATCCATCAGGAGGAAGGTGGGACCCACTGCACCCCTGAAAAGGCGGACATACTGGTGCAAAATGATGTCCCGATACACCTGACCTGTTACAGTTCATCTGTCAAAGACATGCAGGGCTGTACGTGCACCAATCATTATCCCACCCCACACCATCAAACCAAGACCTCCATACAGGTCCTTTCAAGGACATTAAGGGGTTGATATCTGGTTCCTGGTTCATGCCAGATGAAAATCCGGCGAGAATCATTGTTCAGACTATACCTGGACTCGTCCGTGAAGATAACTTGGGACCACTGTTCCAATGACCATGTACTGTGTTCTTGACACCAGGCTTTACTGGTTCTCCTGTGACTAGGGGTCAGTGGAATGTACCTTGCAGGTCTCCGGGCGAATAAACCATGTCTGTTCAATCGTCTGTAGTCTGTGTGTCTGGAGACAACTGTTCCAGTAGCTGCGGTAAGGTCCCGAACAAGGCTACCTACAGTACTCCGTGGCCGTCTGCGGGCACTGATCTGATGGTGAGATATCGGTCTTCTTGTGGAGTTCTACACTGTGGACGTCTCGTACTGTAGCGCCTGGACACGTTCCCTATCTCCTGGAACCGTTGCCATAATCTTGAGATCACACTTTGTAGCACACGGAGGGCCCGTGCTACGACTTGCTGTGTTTGACCAGCCTCCAGTCGCCCTTGTATTCTACCCCTCATAACGCCATCAATATGTGTTCTTTGAGCCATTCTCAACGCACAGTCACCATTAGCACGCCTGAAAACTTACTCGCTGCACCGTACCCTGACATGCACCAACACACCTTTGCATATGTGGACTGCTGCCACCGCCACCGTGCGACGACCGCAGGTCAGATGCACCGCATGGTCAACCCCGAGGTGATTTAAACCCGCAAACTGCCCACCAGAGCGTTGTGTCACCATGTATCAGCATTATCCTTAATTTATGAGCATGGGTGTAGTTTGGCTGTTTGGTCTAATGGAACTTCATGGAAACGTACGAGTCTGTGCTGGGCAGATGATGGACCACGCATAGACGTCCGTCATCACTGTTGATGTTTGAAGTGCCGGCTGTAAGGTACGAACATTTCGCGACTACTTGCTACGTGCAGTTCACACTTGCCTCTTCTTGCCTGAAGTCAAGCATGTTTTCAGAATGTAAGGATGTACTTACAGTAATGTTGCGAATCTCAAAGTTGATTTGAACATCACAGTGGTTCGCTAGGCGCGGTGGTGTGCCAGTGCCTTTCTTCGACCTTTCAGCTGACTTACACAATGAGTTACTGAGGACCTACAGTTTATTTTAGTTGCCAATCCACGTTGCTATGTTATGTATCATTTCATTTGCCTCTTTCAATGGTTTATTAATTTGAAAAATAGCAAGCTGCGATAAACAAATGAATTCGTACTTTCATCAATAGCCGGTTCGAGTACTAAAGTTTGTCATCTTTGTCCTTGTTACAGGTGAGTGAAGAAGCGAAGTCCTGCCCGCGACCAAACTGCCGATGTTCATCTTCCCTGGCCATGGAAGAGTCACCGCAGGTGACCAAACTCGCTCTTGTTTTACCACCGTCGTCGTGAATTTCCTGTTTGCCGTCGCCTTGTTGCTGTTCTGAGCACGCACTGCTGCTGTTATCTTCATGGACACGTCTCGTTTAGTTCCCTTTTGTTTTCGCTCCGAGCACGTGTAACGCGAACGCTGCCGACTGGTGGAAACCGTAGTAGTACCGTAGCTTAGTATGATGGCAAATCCCGCGCAAGGCTCTGAAGGACAGCAGAGGCATTGCAAGTATTCTTTCCAGAGTTAACTACCTCAGTCGCACAAGAGTACAAAACACACATCACCGACTACGCTATTGGTAGTATATCATTGTTTTCTGGCCCCTTTCTGGTAGAACTGGACTTATAAAATTAACTTGCGCTGCATGCTCTAAGTTCCTTTTTTTACTGTATTGGTCATTTGGGCCCAAATATCAAACTGAGATAGCTGACGATTTTTTATCCAAAGCTAGGACGTACCATAATCAGAAAGCAGACGACACGTCTGCTGTAGGTTGAACTATGTGAGATGTTTATTATCGATTACACTCTCTGCAACGTCGTAATGGGTAACACTCATTTCACAAGACTTCCTGCACAACACGTGAAGCGAACATGACTTTCAGAACAGCAACATTCGCCTTAATTAGAGGGAACTGGAGATTACGCTTTTTCTTTATTGCACGGTACGTTATCCTGTACGTTTCGTTGTTTATAAATGTGTAACGCTCTGCATTCGTTTGGAGTGGACTGTGGACAAGAGAGAGATTAAAGTATCTGCAAAAAATAATTCCGAAACGGCCTGAAAAAGATGTACTAACTATTTTTCCTGATGTGCCTCCATCAACCCCAAGCGTTAAACGACTTGCTGATTTACAAGCAAAAAAAAGAAGCCGAAGCTAGATAGCACTAAATCCATTTAACGCAGGGCCTGCGGTATAACATGTTCAGTGAGATGTGTAAACAATGTAAGTTTGTTTTCAGAAGTTGGTCTGTAATTTAAAAAAAGTGGATATCCATTCCAGTGGACGAATTAAAGCGATAACTGAATTATGTTCTATGAATAAATGCGGTTTAAAAACACCAGACACTGAGTATCTGTCGAAAACGCGTCGTTACGGCACAATTTGTCGTAAAAAATATGAAAAACGTCATATTGGTGGTTAAAGATGTACCTTAATTGAAGACATTCTTGTTGGGCAAAGAAGTGTCGTAAAAGAATTAGCTCGTAAATTTTCTTTTTTGTAATTTATAGACTGCTGAGTCTAAGTTATCTTTTAATTGTTTTGTAAATGTCAGTTTCTTCTACACTTTTAATTGTGAGTGATAGTTTGTTTTACCGGATGATCGACGTGTTTTGAAAATTTACTCCCACTTGGGCGTTTCATACTTAATTCGTAAATTATTGACAATAACAACTCTGCCCTGTGAGAGCACTCTTACAAGTATACAACATCAAATACTGCACAAGATGAACTGACCGAACTTTGTACTTCATGATGTAACTTACATCTCATGAAAACTTTAACTGCCGATACGTCATTGTGACGTTAATTTATACAAAAAAATCGTATCAAGAACGACGTGTTTTATAAATCTTCTGCGTACCATTGCCTTGAAACTGCATACACTATACATTCATAGCACTCATGTTAATGATATATAATCGAGTATGGCGAATCCGAAGCAACCGCATCGAACGATAACGAAAGTCGATAAGAGTTTCTGCTGTCTTCGATACTGCTTGTGACGTCAAGATCACCTCACGTATGCACAAAGTCTTGTGAAACGAGTGTTACCCATCATAATGCTGGCTACTATATTTTCAGAGAGTCCATCTGTCTTTGTTCACAAACGATTCCCAAAGAGAGCTAGAGCAAGGTTACATTTAGTTCGAAATACGTTACTCGAGTGATCAAATTTGGAGATGATATAGCTACGTTTCATTACGAGAAACGTAGTCGACTAGGACGTATGTCTAAGCACTTACTATTCGGAGATCTATATCTTGAGTATCTGCGGACGAACACAAACATAACACCTTTAAAAGTTGTGTTCATGAACAAACGTTAAGATTTTTATGAAGCCAGCACAGAACGAACGCCATGACAGTATATTAACTAAAACTTTAGTTTATGCACAAGAATTGCCATTTCGACACATCTCCATACGAAGATATTCCTCAAAGAATCAGACTGTTGTATAAAAGCAACAAAATACGAACTGTAATTGCCTGTGGTAGGACAACGTCATTTTATTCAGTGGACACAATACGTATCTATGACACCCAACATGGAACGGCAGACTCAGTGTGTCATAAATACTCTGTGGAAGATACAGTTGATAGATTTGTGTTTGCTTTGTTTAAGGCAAACTCTCTCATTAATTTAAAAAAAATCGTTAATCGGTTATGGACCATATTACTTGTGAGACTGTAGCAAATAGAGAAAACTAGTTCTTTATATCTCTTCGACAGCAATGTCGCAAGCTCAGTTGGAGCACAGTAGAGGAAATCGAGCGTGGCCTAATCAGAGGTAGCATCCCGGAATTCACCTTCAGTGATGCTCGTAGGGGGAGTTGAACCGCGCCAATCCGGATTGGTAGTCCAGTGTTATTATCCATTGAACAGGTTCATATCTTGGTACATGTCCTGCGAGGAACAAGAGCATCTGAACCATGTTATATTGCCCATAGTGCACACGGTAATGTTGGCGTAGCGAATGAATTCCCTACTCTTCGCGGATGCAGTGGTAAGATACTGGACTAGCACTCAAGAGAAAGGCGGTTAAATTCCCAGTCTGACCAACCAAATTTAGTTTTTCGTGGATTCCATAAATCGCTTAAGGCAAATGCCGGGATGGTTTCTTTGAAAAGAACACACCCAATTTCCTTCCCCATTTCGAGGATGAGCTCAGTCTCTAATGCTTAGTCGTCGAAAGCCCTTAATCTGGCCGGAGCAAATAATTGAATAGATACATAAACTTGTTTATGATTCACTCCTCCGAACGTGTGAGCTGGTTTTGTTCTTCAAGCACTCCGTAAGAACCGTGGCATTGACTACTCACGGCGAGTACTCAGAATTCCTGGTAGCTAGACTGACAGCACGAGCAAGCATATCCTCGGCTGTCAGTAGTATGAAAGTCTGTGCTGATGCGGTTATCTGCTCCTATACCTGCGGATATTCACATCAGTAAGTCGGTAGTGGTTGAAAGTTAAAAGACAGTGTTTAGACTAGGATTTTCGTGTAATTCTTAGTAATTCTTATCGTTATTCTTATTATTGCTTGCAGTCACTTTTATTACCCATGCGGTTAAGAGGGCCACTTATTCGGCAGTGTGCTGGGGGGGGGGGGGGGATAGCTGTGTTTTTATACTTGCAAGGGTAATGATGATGACCTGCCCTTGCTTCCCTGCTTTCCGTGTCTTCGTCTATTCTTTCCGTCTCGTTTGCAGTGTGCTGGGGGGGGGGGGGGGGGGGATAGCTGTGTTTTTATACCTTCTTCGTCTATTCTTTCTGTCTCGTTGTCGGCAGTGTGCTGGGGGGGGGGGGGGGGATAGCTGTGTTTTTATACTTGCAAGGGTAATGATGATGACCTGCCCTTGCTTCCCTGCTTTCCATGTCTTCGTCTATTCTTTCCGTCTCGTTTGCAGTGTGCTGGGGGGGGGGGGGGGGATAGCTGTGTTTTTATACCTCCTTCGTCTATTCTTTCTGTCTCGTTTGCAGTAGCAGTTGATATTACTGCCGAAACCACCACAAAGCAACAAGATGGCTGTTCCAAGACACTGACCTCGGCTCCGTAATCTTTTTTTTTTCTATCTTACATGATAATAATGAAGTGTAAAATCATCTTACATGATAATAATGATCAGTGTAAAATCATCAACGTTTCTCTGAAAAATATTGACAAAGTACAATGGAACGATCAATACACTGAGAAGTGTGGAACGATCAATACACTGAGAAGTGTAATACTTGCAAGGGTAAACATGATGACCTGCCCTTGCTTCCCTGCTTTCCGTGTCTTCGTCTATTCTTTCTGTTTCGTTTGCAGTAGCAGTTGATATTACTGCCGAAACCGCCACAAAGTAACAAGATGGCTGTTCCAAGACACTGACCTCGGCTCCGTAATCTTTTTTTTTTCTATCTTACATGATAATAATGAACAGTGTAAAATCATCTTACATGATAATAATGATCAGTGTAAAATCATCAACGTTTCTCTGAAAAATATTGACAAAGTACAATGGAACGATCAATACACTGAGAAGTGTAACACTTCAAAATGATTTAACATTGATGATGACCGAGCGAGGTGGCGCAGTGGTTAGCACACTGGACTCGCATTCGGGAGGACGACGGTTCAATCCCGTCTCCGGCCATCCTGATTTAGGTTTTCCGTGATTTCCCTAAATCGTTTCAGGCGAATACCGGGATGGTTCCTTTGAAAGGGCGCGGCCGATTTCCTTCCCTAACCCGAGCTTGCGCTCCGTCTCTAATGACCTCGTTGTCGACGGGACGTTAAACACTACCCACCACCACCACCATTATGATGAACTAGCTGTTACCCGCTGCTTCGATCGCATGTCAGTTCTTGTTTTGAGCAGTGATGATGAGTAAGCAAGCTTGTAATTTCACGATATGTCTGTGTCTTTAGTAGTGTAGAGACTTATGTATAAAAATGTATGCAGTGCTGGTATGTAGATACATAATAACTGTGTTTCTATTATTTTGCTGTACATCGAGTCTGAAAGCACGGAATATATTTTCTAATGTCTAGATTCATTAAATTCGTGCAGAATTAGAGTTTTTGTGGTTCACCTAGATGTGAAATTTTGCCACGAGAGCAACATATACCAACAGTTTGTCCTTTTTATTTTAATGTCTTGCGGTGTCTATAGTTTTCATCCAACCCCTTTTGGTGAGTAATTTATGATTAAAATAGACATTTAATAGACCCCAATCAAATGTAGCAGCATCAAAGGCCTCCCACGTTCCACATGTCAAGGCACGACTCTCCGTCCGTCGTACAGCCTTTAAATGAGGCCACCGTCGTGAATCATCAAGCGTCTTGGAAGCTGTAAGAGACGGTTGATGCTCAGCGTCTAAAATGCAACACGCTGGTGAATGTTACAATGTCTCTGTAGCCCGTAAACCCGCTTGACAATCTGCATCCAAGTTCCGGCGGACCTGAGATTGTTCTGAGGTTTGTTGGATTAGATTAACTTTCGCAGCTTGAGCTCTCTTAAAACTATGCGCTAAATCAGACATAACGTTTGCGAGGCTTATAGAAACACTTTTAAATATGGTTCCCGGGCTTAAAGTGCGATTTTATTGTTGTATCTGGACCAAAACTCTACAGGAACTCAATATCATAAACAACGCGCGCAGTAACATTGGACTTGCTTTGTCAGAGAATGATATAGACACTAAGAGTCGCCGACCATTGCACCACCGTTGTCTGCATGGCACTCTCATCTACAAGGTTACTGTGCAATTCACACTTAAGTGCCTGGCAAAGGGTCCATCAAACCATTTTCATACTACTTCCCTACCATTCCACCCTCGAATGGCGCGTGGGAAAAAGGAACACCTAAATCTTTCCGTTCGAGCTCTGATTTCTCTTATTTTATTTAATCATCATTTCTCCCTACGTTGGTGGGTGTCAACAAAATATTTTCGCATTCGGAAGAGAAAGTTGGTGATTGAAATTTCGTAGACAGATCTCGCCGCAAAGAAAACCGCCTTTGTTTCAGTGACTGGCACCCCAACTCGCGTATCATATGAGTGACACTCCACTCCTATTGCGCGATAGCACGAAACGGGCTTCCCTTCTTTGCACCTTTTCATATACAACATTTTAAAACATTAATGACACTCAAAAAGAAGAAACTTTGTAAAGTAGCCTGTGGTCTGTCGTATGGTTCAAGTTATCTCTCTAGAACACCATCTGACGCGGTTCAGCAGTGGAGTTATGAAAACGTTACAGGGTGAGTTACTTTCGCAATTAAAAATACTGGTTTTAGTATGGAAGTAGGGATTAAACATACGTTGAACCGTTTTATGTAGAATATATCAAACAATAAAAGCATTTTCACAGATACAAAAAAGTTCAAAAGTCAAAGAGTAAATAGTTTTTTCCGTAGAATAAGTATTGTTCGATATTTCCCATTATATTCTTCTAATTAGTAAATATGTTGTACTACACACTTTCTAAAGTGAAGTATGTTCTTCCTCAGCGTTCACACTATATCAAAACTAAATTTTATCAAAATTGGTCCAGCGGTTTAGTCGTGAAAGCGTAACAGACTGAGTTACATACTCATTAGCGCAGTTGGTAAAAGAGCTTTGTGGCTAACATTTAACAGTATCAAGATTAATTTCACGCACCTTTAAAGAAATCTTTTATACAACTCAGTGTTGGCAACCGGTTGTAAATCCAATCTTCGTACGAGTAACCAGAATGGCCTGTCACGATTCCCCATTCACAGTATCTAGGTCACATTGTGCCTTTCGGCGTACAGTAGACGTGGCTTGCGAATGCGTCACTTGCCGTCCCTGTTGCTACTGGCCGTGGTGCAGAGACATTGTGTGTCGGTGATGGCGGTATGCGGATGCGCCTTACCTTGCCTCAGAAGAATGCCAGCGAGCTGCACTGCTCGGTGGAGGGTACGTTACGTGTCCCGGCACCGCACACTCACGTGACAGTGCGCGCGTGCAGGTGCTTTCGTACCTTACGTACTGTCGCCGACAGGAGTTCGACGGTGCGGCGTGCAGTCTCACGGTAACGACGAATCTTTATCTCACATTTATAGCACGACGAACTGGGGGGGAAGGACACCCACAATGAAACACAAGTATGCGAAAGGATGACAGAATACCAGAAACAATATCGACGGATTACTTTACCCCTTTTTTTGCTTCACTGCGTCAACTTAAATCGAGTCACAGCTGGAAAATTGTTCTCACGTCGTCAATTAATAATGTAACATTCATTAATACGTCACATCTAAAACCAGTTGGCTAATTATGTACAGTACCTTCAGCCCACAAGAGCTATGAAACAAAGAAACGATTATAGCGATTACAATAATTTAATTAAAACTGGTAGGCGTATTCATTCCGATGCTTGCTTGAACCGCGCCGTTAAAGCGCTGGCATAAGCCCACGTAAACTGTGGTGGCAAACAGTGATACAAAATACGGGTTTCGGCAAAGCGTATTCCGAATACGCAACGATGCTAGTACTAGGAGGTCTTTTTAAAAAGGGCGAGGAAAACAAAACGAAATAGCTTAACTGCGTAAACGTGAAACGTAAGTAATTTTTACAAACATAGAGACTGGAAGTTTTTATGAAAACCTGATCTTTGGAAAATGCTTATTCCATTAGGCTCGCTATGGCGATAAAAGGTATCTGTCAATCCGTACTGCGGATGATGTGTGGACGCTACACTGAAGTCCCCTCAAAGTTTTCAACACTCGTCTGTTTTGAATTCTTCCGATGTAAAAGCCATGTTTGCGTCGGTAACACTAATTGCATTCCATGACGCGTTTTCGAGGACGCACGTCGTTTTGAGATGGATCAGTGTTTTACATGAATATTTCTTTTCCTACATGTTTCAAGTAGTCTGCCTTAAGTACTATATCACTACAGCCGGCCAGTGTGGCCGAGCGGCTCTAGGCGCTTCAGTTTGGAACCGCGCGACCACTACGGTCGCAGATTCGAATCCTACCTCGCGCATTGATGTGTGTGATGTCGTTATGTTAGTTAGGTTTAAGTGGTTCTAACCTCTAGGGGACTGATGACCTCAGATATTAAGTCCCATAGTGCTCAGAGCCATTTAGCCATATATCACTACAGATCATTTGTTGTGTGTTACGTATGCACTGAACTAAAACATTAAGAAACGATTACAAAGCTAATTAGAAGATGCCGCCCCCCCCCACCCCAGAAGCACAGCGCATGCCGTTACACAGGGTGTTACCGTGATGATGTCACCAACTTTCAGCGACGATGGAGAAGGGTAAATGTGTTTTGATGTAAGAGATCCTTATCCGGAAACGACCGAGTTGAAAGTTATATTTTTAGGTTAGAGGGTCTCAGGGAATCACAGAAGGGGCGTCCGCCTAAAAGTGGGCAAGTAAAACACAGTAAAGTAGTTGTAGAAACGATTGATATTGAAGTTGTAAATTGTCGTAGCTATGTTGGGAAAGAACCAGAGCTGCAAGCCCTAATAGAAAGCACGGAAGCTCAAATAGTTGTAGGTACAGAGAGCTGGCTTAAGCCGAAAATAAGTTCAGCCGAAATTTTTTCAAACGGTCTAACAGTGGCCGGCCGGGGTGGCCGAGCGGTTCTAGGCGCTACAGTCTGGAACCGCGCGACCGCTACGGTCGCAGGTTCGAATCCTACCTCGGGCATGGCTGTGTGTGATGTCCTTAGGTCAGTTAGGTTGAAGTAGTTCTAAGTTCTAGGGGCCTGATGACCTCAGAAGTTAAGTCCCGTAGTGCTCAGAGCCATTTTTGATCTAACAGTGTTCAGAAAGGATAGATTAAATACAGTTGGTGGTGGAGTATTTATTGCTGTCAGAGGTAGTTTGCCTTGTAGCGAAATTAGTCGATGGTGACTTCAATCTACCCTCGATATGCTGGAAAATTTATACACTCCTGGAAATTGAAATAAGAACACCGTGAATTCATTGTCCCAGGAAGGGGAAACTTTATTGACACATTCCTGGGGTCAGGTACATCACATGATCACACTGACAGAACCACAGGCACATAGACACAGGCAACAGAGCATGCACAATGTCGGCACTAGTACAGTGTATATCCACCTTTCGCAACAATGCAGGCTGCTATTCTCCCATGGAGACGATCGTAGAGATGCTGGATGTAGTCCTGTGGAACGGCTTGCCATGCCATTTCCACCTGGCGCCTCAGTTGGACCAGCGTTCGTGCTGGACGTGCAGACCGCGTGAGACGACGCTTCATCCAGTCCCAAACATGCTCAATGGGGGACAGATCCGGAGATCTTGCTGGCCAGGGTAGTTGACTTACACCTTCTAGAGCACGTTGGGTGGCACGGGATACATGCGGACGTGCATTGTCCTGTTGGAACAGCAAGTTCCCTTGCCGGTCTACGAATGGTAGAACGATGGGTTCGATGACGGTTTGGATGTACCGTGCACTATTCAGTGTCCCCTCGACGATCACCAGTGGTGTACGGCCAGTGTAGGAGATCGCTCCCCACACCATGATGCCGGGTGTTGGCCCTGTGTGCCTCGGTCGTATGCAGTCCTGATTGTGGCGCTCACCTGCACGGCGCCAAACACGCATACGACCATCATTGGCACCAAGGCAGAAGCGACTGTCATCGCTGAAGACGACACGTCTCCATTCGTCCCTCCATTCACGCCTGTCGCGACACCACTGGAGGCGGGCTGCACGATGTTGGGGCGTGAGCGGAAGACGGCCTAACGGTGTGCGGGACCGTAGCCCAGCTTCATGGAGACGGTTGCGAATGGTCCTCGCCGATACCCCAGGAGCAACAGTGTCCCTAATTTGCTGGGAAGTGGCGGTGCGGTCCCCTACGGCACTGCGTAGGATCCTACGGTCTTGGCGTGCATCCGTGCGTCGCTGCGGTGCGGTCCCAGGTCGACGGGCACGTGCACCTTCCGCCGACCACTGGCGACAACATCGATGTACTGTGGAGACCTCACGCCCCACGTGTTGAGCAATTCTGCGGTACGACCACCCGGCCTCCCGCATGCCCACTATACGCCCTCGCTCAAAGTCCGTCAACTGCACATACGGTTCACGTCCACGCTGTCGCGGCATGCTACCAGTGTTAAAGACTGCGATGGAGCTCCGTATGCCACGGCAAACTGGCTGACACTGACGGCGGCGGTGCACAAATGCTGCGCAGCTAGCGCCATTCGACGGCCAACACCGCGGTTCCTGGTGTGTCCGCTGTGCCGTGCGTGTGATCATTGCTTGTACAGCCCTCTCGCAGTGTCCGGAGCAAGTATGGTGGGTCTGACACACCGGTGTCAATGTGTTCTTTTTTCCATTTCCAGGAGTGTACGTTTAAAGACGGCGGCAGGCATAAAACGTCATCCGAAATTGTATTGAATGCTTTCTCAGAAAATTATTTTTAACAATTAGTTCATGAGCCTACTCGAAGCGTAAATGGTTGCAAAAGCATACTTGACCTTTTAGCAACAAATAATCCTGGACAAATAATGAGTATCGTGACCAATACAGGGATTAGCGACCACAAGGTAGTTGCTACTAGGCTAAATACCGTAACACCTACAACCATCCGAAAGAAACGCGAAGTATATCTATTTAAAAAAGCTGATAGAAATGCTCAAACGCCTTTTTAAGAGACAGTGTTCACTCCTTCCGATCTGATCATGTAAGTGTAAAAAAGTTGTGGAATGTTTTCAAAGAGATAGTATCGACAGCAATTGAAAGATATATATCATATAAATTAAAAAATGATGGTGCTGATCCCCCATGGCACGCAAATCGTGTCAGATAGTTGTTGCAGAAGCAACGAAAAAAGCATGCCAAATTTAAAAGAATGCGAAATCCTCAAGATTGGCAAAACTTTACAGAAGTTCGAATTGTAGCGCGTACTTCAATGCGAGATGATTTTAATAATTTCCACAACGAAATTCTGTCTCGAAATCTGGCAGAAAACCCAAAGAGATTCTGGTCATACATAAAGTACACCAGCGGCAAGGCGCAATCAATACCTTCACTGCGCGGTGACAACGGTGAAGTCACTGATGACAGTGCCTCTAAAGCAGAGTTATTAAAAACGGTTTTCCGAAACTCCTTGACCAAAGAAGACGAAGTAAATATTATTGAATTCCAATCAAGAACAACTGACAAGGCCGGCCGAAGTGGCCGTGCGGTTAAAGGCGCTGCAGTCTGGAACCGCAAGACCGCTACGGTCGCAGGTTCGAATCCTGCCTCGGGCATGGATGTTTGTGATGTCCTTAGGTTAGTTAGGTTTAAATAGTTCTAAGTTCTAGGGGACTAATGACCTCAGGAGTTGAGTCCCATAGTGCTCAGAGCCATTTGAACCATTTTTTTGAACAACTGCCAAGATGAGAAACATAGAAGTAAATGTCCTCGGTATAACAAAGCAGCTTAAATCGCTTAATAAAGGCAAGGCCTCCGGTCCAGATTGTATATCAGTCAGGTTCCTCTCAGAGTATGGTGATAAAATAGCTCCATATTTAGCAATTATATACAACCACTCGCTCACAGAAAGATCCGTACCTAAAGACTGGAAAATTGCTCAATTCACACCAATACCCAAAAAGGGAAGTGGGAGTAATCCTCTGAATTACAGGCCTATATTACTAACGTCGATTTGCAGTAGGGTTTTGGAACATATACTGTATTCGAACATTATGAAGTACCTCGAAGAAAACGATTTATTGACATATAGTCAGCACGGATTCAGAAAATATCGTTTTTGCGAAACACAACCTGCTGTTTATACTCATGAAGTAATAAGTGCTATGTCAAATTGATTCCATATTTTTAGATTTCCAGAAGGCTTTCGACACCGTTCCTCACAAGCGTCTTCTAACCAAACTGCGTGCCTACGGAGTATCGCCTCAGTTGTGCGACTGGATTCTTGATTTCCCGTCAGAAAGGTCACAGTTCGTAGTAATAGACGGAAAGTCATCGAGTGAAACAGAGGTAATATCCGGCGTTCCCCAAGGAAGTGTTATAGGCCCTCTATTATTCCTGATTTATATTAACGACATGCGAGACAATCTGAGTAGCCGTCTTAGATTGTTTGCAGATTATGCTGTCATTTACCATCTTGTAAAGTCATCATCATTTACCATCTTGTAAAGTCATCAGATGATCAAAACTACTTACAAAATGATTTAGATATCTGTGTGGCGCGAAAAGTGGCAATTGACCCTCAATAAAGAAAAGTGTGAAGTTATTCACATGAGTGCTAAAAGAAATCTGCTAAATTTCGATTACACGATAAGTCACACAAATCTGAAGGCTGTAAATTCAGCTAAATACCTAGGGATTACAATTACAAATACCTTAAATTGGAACGATCACGTAGATAATATTGTGGGTAGAGCAAACCAAAGACTGCGATTCATTGGCAGAACAGTTAGAAGATGCAACAGGTCTACTAAAGAGACTGCTTACAGCACTCTTGTCCGCCCTATTCTGGAGTATTGCTGCGGTGTGGGATCCGCATCAGGTGGGACTGAAGGATGGCATCGAAAAAGTACAAAGAAGGGCAGCTCGTTTTGTATTTTCGCGAAGTAGGGGAGATAGTGTCACAGACATGATACGTGAAATGGAGTGGCAATCATTGCGACGGCATCTTATCATGAAATTTCAATCACCAGTTTTCTCCTCCGATTGCGAAAACATTCTGTTGGCACCCACCTACATAGGGAGAAATGATCATCACGATAAAATAAGAGAAATCAGGGCTCGCAGAGAAAAATTTAAGTGCTCCTTTTTCGCGCGTGCCGTTCGAGAGTGGAACGGTAGAGAGACAGCTTGAAGGTGGCACTTTATTGTGAATAGCAGAGTAATCACGTAGATGTAGATGTATATCCAAAAAATTTTCTGGTACGTCTTACAGTGCAATACATGTACCGGTACTATTGAAGCTAAAGTTGTAGGGTAGGCAACTCTCAGAGGCAGCAGTGCGGGCCAAAACAAGAAGAAAAATACAGTAAACATGGGCTCTAAAATGCATACTTTAAGAGCTGTGGAAAATTTGTGGTAAGGTCTTATGGAACCAATCTGCTGAGGCCGTCGGTCCCTAAGCTTACACACTATTTAATATAACTTAAACTGACTTCCGCTAAGGACGACTCACACACACACACACACACACACACACACACACACACACAGAGACACACACACACACAGGCCTGAGGGGGAGTCAAACCTCCGACGGGGAGAGCCGCGCGGACCGGACAAGACGCCCCAGACCTCACGGCTACCCCGAGCGGCTGAGAGCTATGGGCAGTTGTTCAATAGAGGAGAGATCTTTTACAGTAGAGAAGATGAACAAGTGCCCATAGTTCTTAAAATATGTAATTTAGAACCCATGTTTACTAGACTTTTTTTCTTGTTTTGGTCCGTAGTACCCAATCCAAAAATGTGAAAACCAAAGAGCTTGCAGGAGAAGAGATTTGTTTCGCAGTATCGAAGATGATCAGGTCGTCGTAGCCCGTAAGTATGCATTTTAAAACCCGTGTTTTTTTCTTAGTTTGGCACTCCTACCACCTCTGAAAGTTACCTCCCTTACAATCTTACCAACAACAGCAGCGGCACGTTTATTCCAGTGTCAGAGGTATGAGAACGATGTTTGCTTACAATTTTGATTCGGTCGCTTCCGGACCAGGGTTCCCTTACCTCAAGTTGGCATACTTACCGTTCCCACGATCCCTCCTGGTTTGTAACATGATAACGGAATCATCCTGTATATACACATTTGTATCGCTGAATATCACACACACGAACACACAACAAAAACAATCCGGAGATGGCACAAGTATAGAAATAGAGTGCCTTGTAAGTGAAAGAGACTTATCGGCATACATTACTAATCAAAGATAGAGATAACATCTTATGAACTTTCTCACATAAAAATATTGCTATAAAAATCTTGTGTTCATAGGTTTCAGCATGTGATTATGAAATAGCTTGATCGCCCGGATAGCCGCTCGCGTTAACAGTCCGCTTATAGGATTGGGGCGGCACATCGTCCCCGGATCGAATTCGCACGGAGGTCTAACGACGAGGGTCTGGATGTGGTTTATAGGCGGATTTCCGCATCAGAATAGGGGAATACCTGGCTGGTACACACGTCCGCCTCAGTTACACGATTCGAAAACATTACATTTGAGAAACGTTCAGACGGATGTGGTAGTCACATACCTTTCTCGGGGGAAAGAGGTGGCGTCAGGAAGGGAACGCGGCCACCTTCTACCGCTAACACTGCGCCAAATTCAGAATAACGTGCCGACCCCATGGAGGCACAGGTGAAGAAGAAGAATGATACAGTTTCATTAGTCGTCACACCCACAGATTGGTTGTAACATCACAGTCATTTGCCAGCCATGGTCTTGTTGGACGGTGTATGCGTCTGCCTTCCTCCTACCTTTGAACTGACTTACCCAAACAGTTATAAGAGAATTTCTAGTTTAGCGCGCCCTCCGAACGGTGTAACTTGGTCGTGTCCCATCAACGAACATTGCCAGTGATGGAAGTAACGGAAAAAAAACGTAGGAATGACAATTTCAAACCCGAGACATAGGGATTTGATGGCTGGTGCTTCACCACGGAGCCACCGAGCGAGCCGGAACTACAGTTTTGTCCCCGCCTGTGGGGCCGATGGTGAGAGGTGAAGCGGAAGCGCCGGCGTCAGCCGCGTAGGCGGCACGAACCGCGTCTTGAGCGGAGGCGCTCGAGAGCTGAGGGCTGAGGGCTGAGTGCTGAGGGCTGAGGGCTGGTGCTCCTCCAGCCGCCGCTTCCGGTCAGCCCAGCCAGCGATGCCCCACACCCGCACCCATCTTTCCCTGCTGCCGCCCGCTCTCTTTCCTTCTTATCTAACCAGCCAGCACTATTCATCAGTCTCCGTGCCTTATAATGTTTACGTCTGAAGGCATGTCGTTGGTTCATCTTGCTATACCGATTTCCAAAAGCAGGTTGTTCCACGTCTCATTGGGTAACTATTGTTCTACCCTAGACGATTAGTGTGAAGTTTGAAGTAAAGTCCGGAAGTGAAAAGACAGTTTTATGTGCAGTTCAACTTCATTGACGCTAATGGTTGATCCAATCACATTGTGAGAGCTCGTTGCATACAACAAACTGTTCTGTGACACTAGAAAGCCAGTAGCTGTTAGAAAAAAAACATACCCAAGGCATACTGTCACTATCATTAATAAAAGAACAACATATTAAGTCCTGCACCTCTAGAAATACTACACCAACGATAAATATTATATAAGATGTCGATATTGATGAAAATTTAAATTGAAAAAGGAAAGACGCATTTTATTTGCTACAACAAGTAAGTTCAGCCACAACTGTACTTCGAATTATTACAAATCTTGGGGAGAGACATATCAGTAGGTCTACGTTTGCTTAATATCAGTAGGTTAACATATTTTGCTTACTTGCATGCAATACTGGGGTTCACAGGGGTCCAAGATAGGGTTCACAGTGCTGCCACTAAAATTCTTTTTATCACGTACCCAATCAAACAGTTTTTCTGGGGTAACTCACTTTCAGAAAAGTTAGTTTTCATTGTTCAAAAGCAAGCCGTAAGAAATAATAACTGGGCCTCACACAGAATAACCATGTAGACATCAGTTTCAGGAGTTACACGTTTTGACTATTACTTCAATGTATGCTTATTAAAAACCACTCCCGAACAGGCGATGAAGGCCCAAAGGTACCGAGCGGCCGCCGTGTCATCCTCAGCCCACAGGCGTCCCTGGATGCAGATATGGAGGGGCGTGTGGTTAGCACACCCCGCTCCCGATCGTATGTCAGTTTCCGTGACCGGAGCCGCTACTTCTCAGTCAAGTAGCTCCTCAGTTTGCCTCACAAGGACTGGGGGCACCCCGCTTGCCAACAGCACTCAGCAGACTGGATGGTCACCCATCCAAGTGCTAGCCCAGCCCGACAGCGCTTAAATTCGGTGATATGACACGAACCGGTGTCACCACTGCGGCAAGGCCGTTGGTACACAGTATGCTTATTCCTTCATGAAATTTGTTGTGAATAACCCACTGCAATTCAGAAGGAATAATGAAGTACGTAATTGCAATAGCAGAAAAAATTACATTCCTTATGTCAAATTATAATAGCGTTCAGCAAATGAAGGATTCACAGCGGTGCCACTAAAATTTTTTTCAGTTATCCAACGGTATAAAATGCCTGGCAGACAGCAAAGTTAAATTTGAAAAGTTTGTCTATTTAGGATAAGAATTTGTGTCATTGTAATACCCGCGACTCGCCCTGGCTACGCACGGATAGATGTAAGTGTGTACGGCCGGATGATTTGTTTATTGTATGTATAGATATAAAAAAGATCTTATTCGTGAATGAATATGTGTATTAGTGATAATCTTATCGAACGGGGGACTGTAACTTGTAGTATGTATAGATGTAAAAGTTGGTGGGTAGGAATTACTAATTCACATATGTATTTTTAAGCGTTTGCAAATGGTAGGCATTTAGCCGTATTTACATAGGAATCTGCAATGTGAATGTAAAATAATTAATGGTACGAATAATCCATGGGACACAAAACCAAATAACACGTTTCGTATCGTATGTCGACTCTTCACTGCTTGAGCTCGGCTTAATCTTGTGACGGCGCCGTGCCAACGTGTATGTTCCCTGAAGTATTAATCAATAGCTAGTATAGCTTCGTTCTGATTAGTTTGGTCCTCTCTTTTTGCGAGATTAGTTTGGTCCTCTTTTTTTGCGAGTTGCATTTTTCATAAAAGTTTCTGTGTCTGTGACTTCTTGGCAGACTGGAACTGTTCCGTTCCGGCCGTGTCCGTCGCAGAGTGAAAGGTTCACTCTGATTGTTGTGTTTGTTGATGTTTTTGGGGGTTATCGCCATCTGAACGGCGCCCTATGGGAGGATGGTCAGAACACATTTGGTGCAGGGACTGGCAGTTGACCGTGATGGTAAATAAATGTAATGTATTGCTCGTACGTAGACCAAGAGACCAATTACACTTAGATTACGCTATTGGCGATATACGTGAAACAAAAAGAATAAAAAAATAATTTAGCTCGCAATAGAGGTTTACGAACTCATATTTTGAAAAGAAAATAATAATAATAACTAAAAATGGTTCAAATGGCTCTGAGCACTATGGGACTTAACTTCAGTGGTCATCAGTCCCCTAGAACTTAGAACTACTTAAACCTAACTAACCTAAAGACATCACACACATCCATGCCCGAGGCAGGATTCGAACCTGCGACCGTAGCGGTCACGCGGTTCCAGACTGAAGCGCCTAGAACCGCACGGCCACACCGGCCGGCTAATAATAACTACTGCTGTGCAAGACGGGCCTGGAAACGTAGTGTGGCGGAACCGGTTTATAGTATTTCGTGACTTTAATTACTTACAAATATTTCAGGTAGATTAAAAAAACTATAAAACCAGTTACCTATTGCCAGCGTAACAATTCGTTTGATCTCAAAAATGATTATGCCGGCTAATATTTGTCACTCTGCTAAAGAAATCTCCACTTGACGTTGTGTGGGAAATGTTGTCTGTAAAGTCGTGTGAGTGGCACTAAATTGCACGTCATTTATCAGATTTTACACAACTGTTGCTTAAGATGGAAGCACTTTTCTCTGGCAAAGGGAACATTTAGTCACAAAATACTACCCGTGCACAACACTGACGTATGTCTCCTATTAAAATATTTCATGTAAATCGTCCGAAATAATTAGGCTTCATACATCAGCAAATAAGAAATTGATATTATGTAACCTACTGTGAGCACTGTATTTAAGGATTCAATCTGAGTTGAATTATATCTTTTAAAGTAGATTCGGGACCACCAGAGCACATTTATTTCCGTTCATTTATATCGAACAACATTTATGTTTGTTAAAATTCTCGATTCAAAACTGCCGCGGAGATATTTTTGCTAAGATGGCGGCAGACAGACGATAGTCAATTTGTCTGTTGTTAGACTATTCTAGATTTATGTTGTATCAAGGTAATATATTTAGATAAAACTCTTTAAGCCTTTTATGTCTATTCTTTAGCATTTAAAATCATTTTCAGTGACAAATACCGACATATTTTTTATACCTGCTACTAGTTAACTCCGCTGTAAGTTACTAGCGCTAACGGCTGCGCTCCTAATTGCGGAGCTGAAAATTAACACTTAAAAACATTAATTAGATTGGTTTACAATTGAAATAAATAAAAATCCACGTCTAGACAATAGCGACTCTATTTTTCAAATAATAATTAACAATATATAATTACAGGTTTTATCTTTACAGACCTCTCACGTCCGAACAGTTCATCGGTTAGCACAGGAAGAACAACTGAACCACTATTATCACAGATAACAAAAAAAGATTATAGTCGTCGCTGTCTATGAATGTAGTTGTCAGGTAATAGTTTTAATTCACACAGAAATTAAATTATTACAAAAATAGTGACATAATTATCGCCATTTTTACACGATACACACTTTTTATACGTAGTATCGTTAACATTACTTGAAGTTTGTTCACTTAGTTCATTTTAACATCTCGTGGCTAGAACATATTGTCGTGGATATTACAGTAGGCTGGAGTAATGAAATAATATTAAGGCAGTAACTCTTTTGTGTAGATTTGTCATTAGCTTCTATTTGGGAAACAACTGAAGAACACTTGATTATAAGCCTGTTCCAATGTCAGATCGATGCAAGTCCGATCTATCGTCGTCGCGGGCTTCCTAAAAGGGTCATCTATGCCCAGTGGCCAGCGCCGCTTATAATTTGAGTCGGCGCGACAGTAAGGTGATGTAAGCGTTTCTGACGCGTTCTGTGACGCGGTAGCTTTCCAACCGAGTAGGTGGGCGTCTAAAAACAGTTGGCCGCGAGCGTGCGCACGCGTTTGCAGGTATCGACACGCCAAAGCTCAGCATAGGTTTCGCCACTGGGATGTTGCCTCCCCAGCGGAAGGGAAAGTCGCCACTGTAGCTACCGCGTCGTTCTGTGTGCATGCGCGCGCTCGGCTCAGGGACAAAAATCAGCTGCTTCCCCAGGGCTCAGTGGCTTTTGTAAAACTGACAGCATTCTGTAGGCTATCAAAATGCACGCTCTAACACATTGTGACACTTAATGGCGTGCTGATATAGCTTTGCTTAATTTTAGCTCCTATCATTATAGTGTGTAGACGCTGGAAAGATTCTTTATCAATTTTATCGACTGGTTGCCACCTTCTTCTCATTAGAAATGAAAACCGAACAGCATCTTTGAGCGAGAGAGGTGGCAACATACACACATTTAATGTATTGAGAATAAATAGGCAGAAATACCCATTAGTGTGTGATTACGCGATTGTCGAACAATCGCTGGAAGCAGTTAACATCCATTAAATATCTGGGAGTTCACGTACGGAAACAGCAAAAGTGCAACGGCCACATAAACGCAGAACCTGTCTGATATCAAGTGAAGTGTCCTTACAAAGTGTGGTCGACCCATGAAGGTGGTGTGCTGGGATCAGAATAACAAAGTGACTGACAGCTCGTTGCTCACAGGACTGCTACCATAGCAACAGCCAATGAGAGCACAAGTATGATCATACGTTCTGTCCTCTCCACAGCTGTCATATCGCTCTGTTACCTCAACTGGCGGTTAGCAGTAAACTGCGGACGAGAGCTGCCGTCGTTAACATAACTGTTGTGACGTTCCCATATCGTTCGTTTGTCTGTGCGGTTTGTTTCTTTTTCGGAATGTATGATGATAGCTTTGAAATTGCATAGTAAAGTGGTAAGACTGTTATTATCCTGCAATGCGAATTCAATACTGCACATTAACGGGGAACGTATTTACGTACTCAGCACAGAACATCACAGCTGATGTTACTGGAGCCATAGCGCCTTTGCACGAAACGGCAAATCGACAGCATATCTCCTTCCATGCTCCATTTACAATCACTTTATTATTCTGCTCCAGATGTAGCTTACAGAATCCTCGTCCGACTGTTACTTGTATGTTATTCGTCGGTCTGGCACCTTTACTATATAGGATTGACACGGAATGTGCAGAAGATGCAAAGAACCGCGCATTTCGCCACTGGTTCGTTTAGCAAGCGCGGAAACGTTACGAACTTAACTCAGCCAACTCTAGAAGCAGACGCTACAAGAGCAAATCACGGTTTGGTTTACTGTTAAAATTCCTAATGTGTACGTTCCTGGAAGAGTCAGCCAATATGTTGCTTCTTCCTACGAACATCTTGCGAAAAGACAGTGAAGGTGAAATCTACGGTGATTTGAGATCACACAGTGGCCCAACAACAATCGTCGTTCCCGCGCACCATTCACTACTGGAACGGAATTGGGGAGGGGGAGTGAGTAACAGTGGTACGCGAAGTACCCTCCGCCACACACCATGAGATAGCTTGCGGAGTGTAGGCGTACATGTAGGCACTGGATTCACGTTCAGGAAGGCGGCAGTTCATATCGTCGTCCGCCCTTACAGTGTTACAGGTTTTCTCGTCGTTTCGCCAAATCACTTAAGGTAAATGCCTTTGAGAAGAACACAGCCGGCACATTTCCTTCTACCTTACCAATCCGAACTTCGACTCTACTGACCTACTGGTCAGCGAGACGTAACATCCTAATCTTGCATCCTTCCATCAGTATCAAGATTTGCTATTACTGGTTTAATTGGTCTTTTTGTTGCTAGCGTACCACTTCGTAGAGGTTTTAGGATCTGTTGATCACCGTTAAGAAATGTGCAGTGGTGAAGACGAAAATGGCCAGAAATAAGAGACGGTCAGCCATGAAATCTCCTTTGAAGTGTGCTACATACTACGAATCGCCATCTAAGTGAGAAACAGATGAGGGAGCGCCGCATACCTCGACCCAAGAGCAGAAAGTGTGTCTGCTTAGATCGTGCTTTGGAAGTGAGTCTTGTCGCGCGTGTGATCAGTCAGTTCTGCTCAACAAAAACAACCGGGTACACGCATAAAAAAAAGGCAACAAGCAGTGACAATGACGGAATTCATTTTAGCATAGTCTCTTTTTTTTCATTTACCTTAGTAAATAATTTTATCGGTGTTATGAGTCATCTCAAACCATTTTTGTTCGGTATACATTTGCTTTCCTTTTGAATCAAGAAGATTAATGTTAAATGCTATATTTTATATTTGCATTGAGTACCCGAGTATCTCTCTCTCTCTCTCTCTCATACACAAACACACACACACACACACACACACACACACACACACACACACAAGCGCGCGTGCTCTCTCGCGCGCCCGCACCGCCGCATGTCACAGTTCTTCCTACATCGGTAAGCAGATAACAAATTTACGTCTAAATCCATTCTCTGCGAATCGCTGTGAAGTGCATGATAGAGGGTACTTTCCATAGCACAATGTATTCTTAACGTTCTTCTCCCGGATAGAGCGGACGGTGTATTGTCTGTCAGGTCATTAGTATGCAATGTGAACAACAAGGGTCTCAACACACTTCCCTCTGGCATATCTGACTTAACTTCTACAGCTGTCGATAACATGCAATTGCCTCTCATACGTTATGTCTGAAGACGACAACCGTTGTCGTAGTTGCTGCCATTTACCTATAAGCCACGTGTGCCATAGACCCTTGCAAAACACTCACTCGTCTTCCAGCATAGCCGTCGGTAAGAATATTACTCTATCATTTCGATAGCGGGAATTGTTAACATTCTCAAAAATTGTCTCCCTTGCACATTGGACGTATGAAAATGACGAACAATTCACGGGCGACTTGCCCAGCTCGAACGAAGAGTGTGTAGTCGTGATCCGGGTTTCATGTGAACACGCGGGCTTTGTTTAAATCACAAGTTCATAATCGGAATTCCGATCGAGCTATATGTATTTGCACTATTGATCTGTTTTGGGGACGCCATAAACTAATAGCATTACGTTCTTCACAGCATCAGTATGTGTTGCAGTTCCAAAGGCAGTAAGTGTCACGTTTTCTGATACGTATTTTGAGAGACTATTTCATACACAGGATCATGTTGTGTTACGTAACATATCCTTTTTGCCCATCGTTTATGAGCTATGTGTACGAGTGAGACCTATTTGCCGGATCTACGTCTGTTCTCCACAAGCTGCCGTATGGTATGGGTAGGAGTATTCCCCCTCCCTTCCTATTCTCTTCGATGACGGCACGTTGTCGGATTCCTTTTGCGTGAACCCGAATACAGTTAACGCCTTGATCACTGTGCGAGACACATACTGAAGAAAGTAATATTTATCTTGTTCACATTTGGAACGTGGGCGCTCTGAATTTTATGAATATTGCTCTCTGCAATGCATAGAGGAAAAGGTGTAAATATGGACATCCTCTTTTGTTTTTGACGTAAAGGTACCTTCTTTTGTAAAAATTCTAGATTTTTTACTTTCATTAAGAACTATAACAAGTTAAAGAAATGATGAGAGGCGAAACAATGAATGGTATCCATTATTTCTGTTGGAAAACAAAGATTTACAAAAAGCTTGTAAAATGGAACTTCAAGAAAGCGGGTGCAAATACCTACATCCACAAAAATGTGCAAGAAATCTTTTGAAATATTTTAATGAAATGGGTTAAAACAACACAAAATGGTAGACTAGTCTACAAAAACCACTTTTCGTACATTTATGCATAAAATATGAAATTGTAGCTCCTCTTTCTACAGATGTTAGAGCTGCAGTTTGTTCCTTCCCTTTCATCCCTATCACTTTTAGAAATTTGCTTTGGACAGGCCTGTCCACGTTATACACTCGGTCTGCTGGATATGAATGTTTGTTGAAAGCGTCTGCCAATAAATGAAAGAAAAGCATCACGTTCTCTTTATTGAAGCCTAAGGCTCCGGCATATGAAGTTTCACAAGGTTTGCTTATTGACTGCTGATCCTTGTCTGTCTCTCAAAAAATAAGGTCAGCCCAACCTCGTCCTGTTTCTCCTCCTTTGAAAGGGGTTGTCAGACTATTTCTCTGGGCAAGTAAAAATGCCATTCTTCTCAGACCCGCCAAAGTACGCCTAAATAATTTTTGCTCCATCTCAAGGAGATAAGAAACTAGCTGGTTTTCGAGGTCTGCATTTAAAATCGGTTTCCTTCAAAGATTTGTCTCTTGAACCGCTTGCTCAGGGATTTTATCAATTTTAAGAAATATCTGCAAAGTGGTACGAGGCACTCCGAATGTTCTTGCAACACCTTTCACAGAAGCCTCCTTTGCTTTCACAGCTGCATTCGGGAGGACGACGGTTCAATCCCGCGTCCGGCCATCCTGATTTAGGTTTTCCGTGATTTCCCTAGATCACTCCAGGCAAATGCCGGGATGGTTCCTTTGAAAGGGCACGGCCGACTTCCTTCCCCATCCTTCCCTAATCCGAGCTTGTGCTCCGTCTCTAAAGACCTCGTTGTCGACGGGACGTTAAACACCAATATCCTCCTCCTGACCGAGCGGGGTGGCGCAGTGGTTAGACACTGGACTCGCATTCGGGAGGACGACGGTTCAATCCCGCGTCCGGCCATCCTGATTTAGGTTTTCCGTGATTTCCCTAAATCACTCCAGGCAAATGCCGGGATGGTTCCTCTGAAAGGGCACGGCCGACTTCCTTCCCAATCCTTCCCTAATCCGATGAGACCGATGACCACGCTGTCTGGTCTCCTTCCCCAAACCAACCAACCAACCAACCTCCTCCTGCTTTCACAGCTGCTATGGCACGTACGATCTGAGATTTATCCCACTGGTGCCTCTGGTTCTTACATTCACAGCGTGTTTTCGTTCTCGACATTCTGCAAGGACGAACAAAAGCACTGGGGTTTATTATCGCAATTTGAAAATTCTGTTTGTTTGTTTGTTGGTGTGTGAGTTGTATACATGAACTTTAAACGAAATCCGACTAACCATATCCCAAAAAAATACTTTAATGTTTTACATTGTTTAAGAGAAGAGATGGTGTAATTATGGACCCTCCTGAATAGGGGCCCATTTTTTACAGCAACCCAATGGGTCCATATTTACCCCAACCATTCTTAAGCAACATGACCACTATCACGACTAACCTAAAAGCGTGTTTAACGTAAATCGTGCTTCTAAAAGTAGCTTAGGATTCCGTTATTCCGGATATCACTAAGAAATTGTTTTAAACTAATCAGAAGGATATAAAAAGAAAGCGAGTTCACATACCTGCCAAACGTTTGCAGTCCTGAACAAACACCAATTCACACAATAACCGACGTTGTAACTACACTGCTTCCAACTGTTCACTGCTACCGTCTATCAACAACAGGCACCGTTTTCAGTCCCGGTCGTCAGACTGCAGCACTTCCCATACCGTCCTCATGAGGTATGCCCATAATGACACCAGTGCCCATTTTTACACCTTTTCCTCTAGTGCAGTTCTTGTAAAGTCGCCCACTGCAGATCGTTGAGCATTTCTACGACACTTTCGCGCTGACGAAACAAACCAGTGACGAATGCCGCAGGTCTTCATTGTATCTTTTCTGTTTAATTCAACTTCCTAAGAGCCTTAAATCGACGAACAGTTCTCGAGAATTTTTCCAAAAGACAACATTGTTGCATTTGACTGTTGAAATTACTTTATATACAAACTCCACAATTATATATTTATCTTTGGGCCATTTGAAGATGGCAAAATTTCGTGGTTTAGAACACATCAAAATTTAAAAATATCAGACAATTAATTATATGCCATTCTCACTTGGTCCATTTCCAATGCTGTTTCTGGCATCCTTTGTATAGATAAAATAAAAATTTTACTAGCGAGTTCTCCTCTGCGTGAATAATACTGCCATCGGATAATTCCAGTAAATATGCATTTGGGCTCCGCCTTGCCCCTCGTGTAGGTAAATAATATACTGTTTTATTGAAAACCTGTTTGCAGTAGAAACATAAAGAATGTATTTTGAATACGGCAACCAGCCACAAGTAAGTTTATTTACATTTAACCACATTTCTGTAGTACCATTCTAAATTTCACATTACCAGAGACGTATTTTATTATAAACATCTACTTTGTACAGCATCTGTAACTTAATTATCTTCCCTACTTTAGTATCTTTGGATCTAATATTTGTTTTTCGTCGCCCAGGTGGAGCTGGGCCACGTTTTGTGGTTGTTGATAGTTACGTTGTGTGTCTTAAAATTTAGAATGGCGCTTATTAAACCGATAATTAGTGAATTATACTGTACGTACATGTATACGCGGAGCACGAGTAATTTAGAAAGGTAAAATAAAAATATTCGACTACAGTGCGTCATTCAGAAAATACACCACGTACGTTTTCGCCAAATTATGTATTAATAATATTTAAGATCATATTCCATATGATTTATGATTCCTCAGTTTACGTATCATGTCAACATGTTTAAACAAAAAGTATACTGGATAAAGGGGAACATTCGAATGAGTCATGGCTTTCATCAGTGACGTACGAAACATGCGATAAACGGCATAAACAACATGGCGACTATAACGTGATATAAGTGCCGATTTTTTCAAACGGGGAAAGCTACAAATCAGTCTGTCACCACAACCACGTTCTTTTACTTTCACATTCGTTGGCTTCGCTACTCACAACCGAATTTTTGTCTTCTAACCTAACCTAGATCACGGGCTAAGTTACAAATCAATCTGTCACCATAACCAGTTTTTTTTCTGCTTTCGCATTCATCAGCTTCGCCAACTAACAATAAAACAGTGAATATACGCACTAAAATGTAACGTCACAGCAGCCATTAACATTACGTTACTGGTCAAAGCCCTCAGGTCGTATCGAATATTCCTGTTGACTCGGAAAATATTTTTATCTTAGAGCTCCAAATTGTACCGCTTTTAAGCAGCGATGTCACATTTACCGACACTTAAGAACAACAAACCTTAGTAAAATTACGCATTTTAGAAAATTTTAGTGCGTTTTATTACTGAAACTGCAAATTTTAGTAATGCGCAAATGTAACTATTAAACACCGATTATGGCGTGTTAACTTCGCAAACACTGTAATCTCGGTTTGCTTCTGTCAGCTAATCACAGTACAGTACACGTGACCTTGTCAGCCAATCACGGCATATGACCGAGGTTATATTTAGGTTGGGACCTAACACCACAGCTGAAATTACTTATTTGTCCCAAATATTTCACTTTTCCCCAAATATATCACGAATTGTGAGGTTGTGATTAGGTCGGGATCCAATAGCACTGCTTAAATTGCTGCGACTGAGTCGAGCAGTAATTGTATTAATATACTCAGTGTGTTAATGTGAGAAGAATTGCAGATATATTTTTCCTTTGGCTGAGTGTCACGAAAGTGAAGGCATGAGAACACCTCATCGAGTATTGAGTTCTGATAAATTATCATTCGCGATATTCATGCAGCTTGTAGGAGTACTGAATTGTCCTTTCACTCACGTGTGCAGTTTCCGTGCTGCACCACATTAAATATAGCTCCTAAACCCATCGTTTTTAGTGTGGTATGTTGCCCTAAAGTATTGGCAAATGTGACGTCGACACATAAAAACGGTACCTATCAAACAAGTCGACTTCACGGCGAAGCCTCGGTATGAAAGCTTGTAAGAGACATTTGATGATAAATTTTTAAAAAATTCCAAACTGGTAATATTAAAACAGAAGTAAGGTTTTTATATAATAACTGTGGGTTGTAAACTAGATATTTGTGGACTGTGAATTATTCCAGCAACTGATCGTCGATCGTGTAGTCACTCTCTGTCGGATGTTATTGTCGTTTTACGCTCATTGAACTTATTTATTGTGAGAGTCAACTGCTAATCTTTGTACCAGGCATTGATCGTCAATAAGTCTCTCAGCATTTTGTAATAATATAGTCTAACGATTTCAACTCCCTGTACACAACTGCGTCGTCTACGACCAATGAGATAGGGCTGCAGGTTTTACCCGCTACGTCTTGTATACTGTGAAGACCTGTGGTCCTATCACACTAACTGTAGATAGCGCAATTTTATCCCTAGCTGTCGGTGTTGCTTCCGTGGCTCTATAAACTTTAGCTGCACCAGACGCTACATTTGCTTCTGAAATGCCTGTTCATTAAGGGGGGACGTTGATGAAATTGACCAAAAATGTCAATTTTCGATTTATTTTTTGTTTGTTAGTACAACTCTTGGACAATAAGTTCCCAAAGTTTCAATGTTGAAATCGCATCCGAAGTGCCAGAAAATTAATTAAAAGTGTGACGCGGCCTCCCTGCCACGCCCATGTTTTGAAGCAGCGCTTCAATACCAGCTCAGTAAACAACGGTTCTGTGTATTACTTTCAACCAAACATGTGAGGGATACATATAGAAGGCCGTGATACATACACTTTGGTTTTATAGATCATCTTTGACTCTGTTCCGTATCTTATAAACAATAACAAACTAGCTGCATCGTTTATGACGAAGCAATTCTTTTTTTGCCTTGTGATACTGACGGAGATTTATACAAGTGTTCGATTCTTTCTTCATTCAGTTTTGCCACGATCAAAAAGAGTATATAAAGAACTGGATAAACTGCGTTTGAATAAGTTAGTGAATGGAAGACGTGAGAAACAACGACAAACCGGCAATGAGGCTACGTCCGAAGTAAGAACATCTGATGAAAATGTGAACTCGTCTCCTAGCAGCTCCAAGCGAAAAATTGGTGAGGTGGATGGTGCATACTACAGTGATGAATCTCGGTACACTGGATTTAGATTAATTGACCTTGAATTATTGACTGCAGCAGTGAAATTTTCTTATATTTGTAAGACGTCTGGCGATGATAACATTCATATGGAAAGGATTCCCTAAAAACACATTTGCATCTGCTACAGTTGTCATAATTGCAACTTATGATGCAGTTATTGTATTTAATAATGGAAACGTCGATAGGATGAAGGTATTAGAAAGAATGGGCTTCAAGATAGGAAATTTTTACTCAAGACATCCTGAGAAAAACAGATTTACAGCGCGTCTTAGCAGCTGAACAGTAAGCTGAAGACCTGGTAAAGGAAAGAAGACAGACAACAAGAAACCAGAAGAAAAGCCTTGAAGGGAAAGACGACCCAGAGTACAAATGTAGTGCCTTCTGAAGAGGTGACATAAGGAAAAAGTTAGGTTGAACTTTAAATTGCGTTTCGTGAAAAGATTGTTTTTTAGAGTTTATGTATCTTTTCCTCAGATTCTATGACTGCTAGAATTATGAAATTTCTGTAAACCTAATTAACGTTGTCACAAGAGCAAATTTTGAAATTCTGATTGCAAGCTGAGATATGGGGCAAAGTGCTTGGAATTTTGCATGAATTTAAAATTGTACTTGTGGAATTATAATTAAAAAATTATGAAAATTCTCCTATTTGACCTATTCTAAAAGCCTCATGAGAGAAGCTTACTACATATAAAAAGATGAAACAGAGAAATTTTTGTAGAAATCTCTTGAATACTTACTGAGAAAAAGGAACATACATTATTTTTTGAAAATAAAACTTCAAATTTCATTTTAAAAAAAGTTGACTATATATAGCCAAAGGATTTTATAAGTAAATATGTTATTTTCATGTAAAGCGTGGTACAAAATTTCATCGCCATATATCCAAAACTGTGGATTTGGTGCATTTTGGAAATAGTGTGTGTTTTTAATCAACGTCCTCCCTTTAACAGTGATAATCTGATTTGCATTTGCAAGGAGATATTTCATCCACTAGCATACCTGGTCGCATATTTCGTCTGCAAGTACATTGTCGAGTCGCATCAACGTGACAACCGTCAAAAGCCTGAATAATCACCTTTTGCAGTGAGGTTCTGGAAGGTCCGAACAGGTATATGGAGCTTGACGACTCCATGGCCGTGACCAGTTGCGCTACGTATCCCGATTGAGGATCTGTGGCACTAACAGCCCGATAGAGGTGGTCCCACAGATTCGGGTTTAAATCCGGAGAGCACGGAAAACTCATCTTGGTGCTCTTCGAACCTCGCACGTACACTGCTAACTGTGCGACTTGTCTCGTTGTGCTGCTGGTAGAGGAAAAAGAATGTGCATCCAGTTGTGCACTTCGTCCCCAAGGATAGATATGCACTTCTATTGATCCATTATGCCTTCCAGAATGACGAGATCACTCAAGGAACGCGACCAGACCATAAAGTTCGCTCATGCGGCCTCACCTTCCGACACTGTTGCAAGATTTTTGCTTTCAGACGTTTCACACCATACATGCCCACGGGCATCTGTCGGATGGAGAGTATAAAACGTGACTCCTATGGAAACGCCAGCTGTCGCCACTCTGTGGACGGTCGGCGTGCAAATTCCAGCCTTCGTCGCCGAAACAAGTGTCGCCATGAACCAGGTGCCACCTGTGCAGACCCATACCAGGCTTTACGGGCTCTCCTGTGACCAGGGGTCAGTGGAATGCACCCGTCAGGTCTCCTGGCGAATAAATCATGTCTGTTCAGTCGTCTGTAGACTGTGTGTGTGGAGACAACTGTTCCAGTGGCTGCGGTAAGGTCCCGACGAAAGCTACCTGCAGTACTCCGTGGCCGTCTGCGGTCACTGATGGTGAGATATCGGTCTTCTTGTGGTATGGTACACTGTGGACGTCCCGAACTGTAGCGCCTGGACACGTTTCCTTGTCTGCTGGAATCATTGCCATAATCTTGAGATCACACTTTGTGGCACACGGAGGGCCCGTGCTACGACCTGCCGTGTTTGATCAGCCTCCAGTCGCCCTGGTATTCTACTCCTCATAGCGTCATCAATATGTGTTCTTTGAGCCATTTTCAACACACGATCACCATTAGTACGGTCTGAAAACGTCTGCACAATTACTCGCTGCACCGTACCGGACATGCACCAACACACCTCTGCGTATGTGGACTGCTGCCAGCGCCACCGTGCGACGACCGCAGGTCAAATGCACCGCATGGTCATACCCAAGTTGATTTAAACCCGCAAACCGACCACCAGAGCGTCGTTTCGCCATGTATCAGCATATCCTTAATTTATGAGCGTGAATGTACATTCCACTGCATGCGCCGTCTGTGACTGGTCACTGCACGGTGGCGTCGAATATAGGTGGTGGTCACAATAATGTGACTGAACGGTCTATTTCGTTTGCTAGGCATGGGGACGGAGCTGTATCGAAGGCTCTCTGGGAGTCAAGAAATCAGGCTTCAGTCTGTGCTCCGCTCTCTCGTTACTTTTGTCCAACGTGAGGTAGTAAGAGACATACTAGCAGGTGGTGGAACAGTACTATAATTGGCGTTAGGCAGGGCGACGCGACGGGAAACGGTAGTGGTGTTTTCGTTTTTCCGTAGGCATCGGCGTGGTCGACTGCAGAGGCGCCGTGCGATCGATAGGCGTGGCGCTCTGCCGCCAGTGGGAGGGGGGACGGGCTCATTGGCGGTGGCGCAGCCCCAATGCCTGGCCTGCCGCAGCCACTCCGCGCTCAGCTGACAGAGCGTCACCAGTGGCACTCAGTGCAAGCTACAGCAACATTGAGAAACCTTTTTTTTTTTTCGTCTTCTCTGTCATCCGTCTTCTGACTGACTTGAAGCGGCCCCGGCGATTTCCTCTCCTATGCCAGTCTCTTCATCTGAATCACTTCCTCACTTATTTGTCGGATATATTCCAGTCTCGGTCTTCCGCCAGTTTCCTCTAGTACCAAGGAAGTTATTCCTCGAAAAAAACTTTTTATAGCCAAGATCGCATAATACTTATTTTCGACAACCGGTTTCGACAGACTTTGCTGTCATCTTCTGGTCTTCAAAAATTAATTGCTACAAAACGTGTTCATTGCGAGTTGGAAAACCAGAAGGCGGCAGGAAAGCCTGTCGAAACCAGTTGTAGAAAATAAATAAGCAATTATGCGATATTGGCTACAGAAATTTTTTACCAAGTAAAACAGATCGCGCCTTCTAAGCATGAGAAAATTCAGTCAATTTATTCCCCGATATCGTAACACACATCATGTCCGTTCTTCTTGCCAATATTTTGCACGTGTTCTTCCTCTCACCGAGTCTGCAAGAAACATCCTCAATTATTATCTTATCAGGTCACCTAATGTTCATCCTTCTATACCACCTTGTCTCAAATATTTAGATTCTCTTCGTTTCGGATTTTCCAACACTCCATTATTCCCTTCCATGGAATGCTGTGCTCCAAATGTACATTCTCAGAAATTTCTTAAATTAAGGCCAATGTTTGATACAAATAGACTTCTTTTGGTCAAGAATGCCCGTTTTGCCAGTACAAATCTGCGTTTTATGTCGTTCTTGCATCGTGTGTGCTACGTTATTTTGTTTCCTAGGTAGCACCTTCACCTCGTCTATTCCGAGCTCTCCAATTTTGCTTATACGTTTATTGATAATCTCGTTTCTGCTACTACTCGCCACTTTCGCCTACCTTCGGTCTACTATCAATTCATATCCTGCACTTGTTATTAGACCGTTCAATCCATTCAACAGATTCTGTAGTGCTTCCCCACTTTTACTGAGGATAGCAATGCCATCAGCGAATTTTCCCACCCCGAATTTTAAATCCACTCTTGAACCTTTCCGTTATTGCCTTCATTTAATCTTCAATACTGAAGTAGAACAGTTGGAACATCCATGTCTTATAAATTTTTTAATTCGATTCCATCATCATTATTTTCTCTTCGTAGTTGCAATTATTGTTTATTATCCGTCTTTCCCTATAGCTTATAATAATTGCCCCTAGAATTTTGAACAAGTTATAAGTGATTATTTATTAAATCACAGTTCCTATAGCCTACAGGTTATAACTGTTTTCGGCCATCTTCTTATCGTTTTAGCTTGATAAGTGTAACATACCAGCTTGGTTGCCATGTATGGCTGTCTCAGTATTAAAGTACTGTAAACATACGAAGTTCACCAGAGTGTGTTACCTGCAAGTACGTTTTTAAACAAAGAATGACTAATTAAGCAGTAAATATGAAGTCTAAAAACAGTTTAAAATTATTGCTACAAATTAAAAGCTAACAACTATATAATGGCGTGTGACGAGGGCCTCCCGTCGGGTAGACCGTTCGCCTGGTGCAAGTCTTTCGACTTGACGCCACTTCGGCGACTTGCGCGTCGATGGGGATGAAATGATGATGATTAGGACAACACAACACCCAGTCCCTGAGCGGAGAAAATCTCCGACCCAGCCGGGAATCGAACCCGGGCCCTTAGGATTGACAGTCTGTCGCGCTGACCACTTTTTTTTTCATTTTGTTCGTTTTCGTTCGTTGCATCTGGTCGGGGCGGACGTCGCAATACGTCCTTTTAAGTTCGTTGTTGATCTATTAACTCAGTTATTTTATTACAGAGGGCAGCTACCCTCTGACCGAACACGCTGAGCTACCATGCCGGCATCCACTCAGCTAACGGGGACGGACAGCTAACAACTTAAAACATTTGAAATATACGTTCAGAAACATGTGCAATCTAGGAACATTTTTAAAGAAAACTGAATGAGAATAATGTGCCTATCGTAACTTGGATGAGACTGTCATTTTATTTTGTCTTCCTAACTGTTCCACAATTTCGGTTGTGTAACTATTTTCATGCGTACAGTATAACATCTCTGGCTTAGTCAAAACAGCGCTTTGTTTTGTGGACGTAATATACCACTTACAAGTTTAATAGCAACTGTAGCCCAAATAAGTCCGTTTTGCGGTTATATATTCCGCTAGAAAAAGGCTACAGTGAAAAAGACCAAATAAAATTGTGCTCTAAGCATAATTGCGTCTAATTCTAGTTGCGGCAGGGAGACATTTTTATAGTCTAAAAAATTTATTTCGCTGTGGACTCAGTTCTAACTACAACATTTTGTAAAATTTATTATCGCGACTTTTTTGAAGTTTGTAAACGGTTTACATAATCTTACATAAAAATGCAAAGGTGCAGATGACGAACCATATGAACGAATATGAATATAAAAGAAAAATTAAAAATCATTAAAATAATTAAAAAAGGGTATTTTTCAAGACAAAAAATATTTTAGGGTGTGCTCCAAAGGGCGAGAGCTGATGAATTGTATCAGACTTCGTGGATGTCATGATATCACCCCATATCTCTCTCTCTCTCTCTCTCTCTCTCTCTCTCTCTCACGCGCAAACACACACACACACACACACACACACACACACACACACACACACACACACACTACAGTGATTTAACAATTTAATCATTTTAAAAACGTTCGTCACCCCACACTTAAATATGGATGCTAAAGACCTTAATGTCGTCGTCATTTTAACGTTGAGGGAACCACACACGGCTACGTAGTTGATGTGTTAACGCTGTAACCAAGCTGAAAAGATCTAACGATGGCCCAGAACGGCCGAAATTGGTGTTTACCTCTATTAGATCGGAACTCGACTGACATAATCAGTTACAGTTTAAGATTCGCTGTAGCGGTAATGAGGCAGTAGACTTCGACTTTTAAGTGGTACGCTATATCACTGTTGTTATGGAGACACATGGTATCATATCTTTAATTGTGAGATTCGACCAATCTTCTGCGTTTGATTACAGGTTGGCCTCTAGCCCAAGTATGGCTATTTTGGTGGGTTCTATTATACAAACGTTTGAAAATGAGTTCTCATCAAAACTGTGCAGTATATAAAACAAAATATACGGACATTTCAGCTCATCAGTGACACTGCGAGTGGCGAATGTGATAATTCAAAAGAATTGTGATGGCTGTGCACAGTATTCTGACTAAAGCATGTGTCACTGTTGATGGTAATCTGCCTGTAAGATGAAAGTTAAGTTGGGATCGGTTTCTATTGGAAAACAGCATACTGTATGTCAGCACCGGTTTTCATCCTGTTCCTTGCTTTATAGACACATATCACAGCGTATCACAGCGTTAAACTCTACATTCACTTCTCGCCGGCACTTAAAGCTAAACGTTCAAATTTAATATACAGAAAAGGTGCCAATATGCGCGTGAGGAAGAACGCCTGCCCCATAAGACGACTGACAATCTCATTAAGATCTACCAGCCATCAGTTCCATACAGCTTTCTCTTTTTTCAATGTGAGATGTGAACAGTAGGCGTCGTCTCTGTACCTGCTATTGTCCAATCACTTCACTCAACACTTAGCCACCTACTTTATCAAGTTGGTTAACAGCTCTATCACTATCACACAGGCTCTGCCGAGGGTTTCTGCATGTATAACTACCTAATAGACAATGAAAATGTTTCCTATATAGTCACATTTCACTATGATTTCACGCCGACACCGAGTGCGTCGAAAACGCTTCTATTTAGGTTTTTTACGTCATTGCGCCCTGTTCATGGCGCAGTATTGTTTCTTTATGCAAGATGGTCGTATATGTACTCCGACTATCGCCAGATATCCAGTTGCCGTAATTCAAATTAAGGGGAATTCCTATCCCATCCGTTCCCTGTGGAAGCTTGTGTTCCGTCTTTAATGAAATCGTGAGCAGGATCCTCCATCCTTTGGGAATCTGTTGCAGAGAGACAAACATGACCATATAGCGGAGATGCTGAGTCGCAGATAGGCATAAGAGAAAGACTTGTCAAACAAAGCTTTCGGCAAGACAGGCGTACTTGTCCGAAAGCTTTGTTTGACAGTCTTTTTGTTGTGTCTATCTGCGACCCAGCATCTCCGCTATATTGTGGGTAGCAACTAACATTTTCATAATATTCTAAGTACCCAGCGACGTTGAAGTCATTGGAAATGAAGCACAAGTACAGACTGGACAAGGGGAGTAATAAAATGATCTGTGGCCTTCCTGTAGCAATCACATGGGCATTTGCCACACGGGATTAGGCATAAAACGGTAAACATAAATTAGGACAGTACAAGACGAAGAATCCGATTATATCTTATTATAAGATTAGTAATGAACATCTTGAACACGTTGTATATTGTAAGTATATGGGGATAATACACTAGAAGCGGTATTAAATGGAATGACCTCGTAAAATCAGTATTAGGGAAGGAGAATGGAAGGCTAGGATTTGTTGGAAGGGTTCTAGGGAAATTCAATAAATCCGTGAAGAAAATCGCGTGCAAGATGCTAGTGCGATCAGTTCTAGAGTATTGTTCGAGTGTTTGGGGGTCATTATGAAGTGGGAATGACGGCAAACATCGAACTAACTCAGATACGCCCTGCAAGGGTCGTAATATAGGAAATAACCCATACGAAAGTCTTAACAGAAGTGCTCAGGATACTTAAAGAATCCTTTGAAGGAAGACGACATAGTTATCGGGAAACCCTGTGGAGAATATTTAGAGAACGTGTATTCGAAGAATACTGTGCGACAATTATGCTACCACGAACGTAGGAATAGTGACAGAAAGATGAGACAGATTCGGACGCGTACACAGGCATACAGGCTAAATTTTCCCTCGTTCAATAGGCCATTGGAATAGGAAAAAAATATAGGGATTGGACAAAAATACGGGAACACCGAAAACATAAAACATTGCCAGGCCTGATACGGTGTAGGACATGCGTTGGTATTCAAACCAGCTTCCAGTCGTCTCGGAATGGGTAAATACAGGTCATGTTACGTAACGATGATGGAGGTGGGTAGCGATCAGGTTCTCTTCAAAGCAGACCACAAAGGCTCAATAATATCAAGATCTGGTGAATTTGTGGCCGAAAGAGATGCGACAGTTCATCCTCGTGCTCACAGAATTAGTCCTGACTATGCGAGCTGTGTGAACAGGGCCCTGTGGTCTTGGAGAGCCCAGTACCGCAATTGGGGAAATACATTGTAGTATGGGATGGACCTCATCAGCCAAAATGGTCACATAATGCATGGTAGTAATGCAACATTGCTGAGTGCTCATGGGAGCCATGGGTTGCCCGATTTGACTGTCCAAATCATAAGCGAACACCCCCCTCCCCCAAAATGTTTCACTCTTAGGACGTAAACTTGGCCAGAAATTGGAAAGAGTTTGCAACAAGGGTCTTCTGGCCAATGAATTCCTCCCATTGTTCCATGGTCGCCGGCCGGAGTGGCCGAGCGGTTCTAGGCGCTGCAGTCTGGTACCGCGTGACCGCTACGGTCGCAGGTTCGTATCCTGCCTCGGGCATGGATGTGTGTGATGTCCTTAGGTTAGTTAGGTTTATGTAGTTCTAAGTTCTAGGGGACTGATGACCTCAGAAGCCAAGTCCCATAGTGCTCAGAGCCATTTTTTTTGTTCAATGGTCCAGGTACCACGTTTTCCTGTCCGGGCATTTGCATAAGTGATAAGTGGTTTTTGGATTCCAGCTCGTCCTGCAATTCCTTGCTTGTGGAGTTCTCTTCATGTTGGTTGGGTGCTGACAAAATTCGAAATGCGACGTTCAAATCTGCACTGACTAGAAAAGCAATCTTCTTCTTATTTTTCGCCAGAGTCCTCCTCAGTGACCGTCTGTCACGGTCACTCAGCATACATTTTCGTCCGTGGTGTGGCTTAGCGGATAACGTTTTTCCGATTTCATTGTGTGTGGTGTAATTATTCGATATGATGTCCCTTGGAATACCAACACTTCGCCTCCCTTGCTTACGAAAGCAACCCCCCCCCCCCCCCCCAATAAGGACACCAACAATTTGCCCACATTTAAATTCCCCGTAGCGCCGACGTATTGCATTTAAAACTACACAGAACACTATCGGGCCACAACTGACACTTAAACGAATTGAGGAAGGGCATTGCACAACTGCCGTTCGTAGTCAAATACAAACTGCACAACCTCCAGGCTTGGTTAGCATCCGAAATTATGTTTAACTCCGTCGAAAATTTTTCGGATGTTTGTCACGGATATTTTCTGAGTATTTCTGACTCGATACAGAGTCGTACTGTTCGTTTTCTTACCGCAGTTACCTTTGTTTCTGCGAAAATGTCTTTACATTTGCGACACCATTGCGCGGCTCTTCCATTGCATTCAGTGAGTCCATACACGAAGTGCGTATCGACCAAGTCTTTGTCAAGGTCAAGGGCGAGGAACAAAATGAGCATTACTGTTGTCAATATGAAAGACTTTATTTGATTACAATAAGACCCACAAAGCGTTTCGTTGTTACGGAGGTATTTTCTATGTAATACAAATACAAAGATAAGTAGACGTAATAAATGAGACGAAATGCCATTATTCTGCAACGAGCCACTGGAGACCACTAATCCCTAATACTAAAACTCAGAAAATACTCCTGAACAGCACCGAAATTTTTCGTAGGAGTTCCGGTTCACCCTGCATATGTAGACGTAAAGAGGATCTGTACCTCAGTCGTGTATTAGATTAGATTAGATTAGATTAATACTAGTTCCATGGATCATGAATACGATATTTCGTAATGATGTGGAACGAGTCGAATTTTCTAATACATGACATAATTAGGTTAATTTAACAACATACTTAAGTTAATATAACAACTTTATTTTTTTGTGTTTTTTGTTTTTCTTTATTTTTTATTTTTATTTTTTTTTATTTTTTAAATATTTTTTCTTTTTTTTCTTAATTTATATCTAAAAATTCCTCTATGGAGTAGAAGGAGTTGTCATTCAGAAATTCTTTTAATTTCTTCTTAAATACTTGTTCGTTATCTGTCAGACTTTTGATACTATTTGGTAAGTGACCAAAGACTTTAGTGCCAGTATAATTCACCCCTTTCTGTGCCAAAGTTAGATTTAATCTTGAATAGTGAAGATCATCCTTTCTCCTAGTATTGTAGTTATGCACACTGCTATTACTTTTGAATTGGGTTTGGTTGTTAATAACAAATTTCATAAGAGAGTATATATACTGAGAAGCTACTGTGAATATCCCTAGATCCTTAAATAAATGTCTGCAGGATGATCTTGGGTGGACTCCAGCTATTATTCTGATTACACGCTTTTGTGCAATAAATACTTTATTCCTCAGTGATGAATTCCCCCAAAATATGATGCCATATGAAAGCAATGAGTGAAAATAGCCGTAGTAAGCTAATTTACTAAGATGTTTATCACCAAAATTTGCAATGACCCTTATTGCATAAGTAGCTGAACTCAAACGTTTCAGCAGATCATCAATGTGTTTCTTCCAATTTAATCTCTCATCAATGGACACACCTAAAAATTTGGAATATTCTACCTTAGCTATATGCCTCTGATTAAGGTCTATATTTATTAATGGCGTCATACCATTCCCTGTACGGAACTGTATGTACTGTGTCTTATCAAAATTCAGTGAGAGTCCGTTTACAAGGAACCACTTAGTAATTTTCTGAAAGACAGTATTGACAATTTCATCAGTTAATTCTTGTTTGTCAGGTGTGATTACTATACTTGTATCATCAGCAAAGAGAACTTACTTTGCCTCTTCATGAATATAGAATGGCAAGTCATTAATATATAATAAGAACAACAAAGGACCCAAGACTGACCCTTGTGGAACCCCATTCTTGATAGTTCCCCAGTTTGAGGAATGTGCTGATCTTTGCATGTTACGAGAACTACTTATTTCAACTTTCTGCACTCTTCCAGTTAGGTACGAATTAAACCATTTGTGCACTGTCCCACTCATGCCACAATACTTGAGCTTGTCTAGCAGAATTTCATGATTTACACAATCAAAAGCCTTTGAGAGATCACAAAAAATCCCAATGGGTGGTGTTCGGTTATTCAGATCATTCAAAATTTGACTGGTGAAAGCATATATGGCATTTTCTGTTGAAAAACCTTTCTGGAAACCAAACTGACATTTTGTTAGTACTTCATTTTTACAGATATGTGAAGCTACTCTTGAATACATTACTTTCTCAAAAATTTTGGATAAAGCTGTTAGAAGGGAGATTGGACGGTAATTGTTGACATCAGATCTATCCCCCTTTTTATGCAAAGGTATAACAATAGCATATTTCAGTCTATCAGGGAAAATGCCCTGTTCCAGAGAGCTATTACACAGGTGGCTGAGAATCTTACTTATCTGTTGAGAACAAGCTTTTAGTATTTTGCTGGAAATGCCATCAATTCCATGTGAGTTTTTGCTTTTAAGCAAGTTTATTATTTTCCTAATTTCAGAGGGAGAAGTGGGTGAGATTTCAATTGTATCAAATTGCATAGGTATGGCTTCTTCCATTAACAGCCTAGCATCTTCTAATGAACACCTGGATCCTACTATATCCACAACATTTAGAAAATGATTATTAAAAATATTTTCAACTTCTGACTTTTTGTTCGTAAAGTTTTCATTCAATTTGATGGTAATACTGTCTTCCTCTGCTCTTGGTTGACCTGTTTCTCTTTTAATAATATTCCAAATTGTTTTAATTTTATTATCAGAGTTGCTGATTTCAGACATGATACACATACTCCTGGATTTTTTAATAACTTTTCTTAATATAACACAGTAGTTTTTATAATTTTTGATAGTTTCTGGGTCACTACTCTTTCTTGCTGTCAGATACATTTCCCTTTTCCGGTTACAAGATATTTTTATACCCGTAGTAAGCCATGGTTTGTTACAAGGTTTCTTACGAGTATATTTAACTATTTTCTTGGGGAAGCAGTTTTCAAATGCATTTACAAAAATGTCATGAAATAAATTATATTTTAAATTGGCATCAGGTTCACGGTACACCTCATCCCAGTCTAACTGCTGTAGGCTTTCCCTGAAATTTGCAATTGTTAAATCGTTGACTGAACGTACTACTTTGGAGGACTGTTTAGTATTGCTGAATGGAGCTATGTCATATATTGTAACTAGCTGTGCACCATGATCAGAAAGAGTTCCAAGTCTCTATCATTGCGCCACTTCGCTCTGTGCACCGACCAGCCAGAACATTATAACCACCTACTTGGTAGCCGGTATATCCACCTTTGCCACGGATAACAGCGGAGCGGCGACGCGTCGTGGAGTGGAAGCAGTGAGGCCTTGGGAGGTCGCTGGAGTAAGCTGGCACCACATCCGGCTACACAACTCACCAAATTGCGGTGAGAGGAGCGATGAGCTCTGACGTCACGTTCAATCACATCCCAGATTTGTTCGTTCGGTTCAGATATGGGGATTTGGGGGGCCAGCACATCAACTGGAACTCGCAACTGTTTTCCCCGAACCACTCCGTCACTCTGCTGGTCTTGTGACACGCCGCATTATTTTCTTGAAAAATGCCACTGCCGTCGGGCAACATGGTCGTCATGTAGGGTTGTACGAGGTCAGCAACCAATGTACGATACAAGGAGCTGTTCCCCAAGAAGACGACGGGTTTGCGGCCTCCCATCAGCATGATGAACAACGTATCGAGATTCACCAGGCCATCCAACGCTCTGCCACCGCGCCAACATCTAGTGCCGATGGTCACGTGCCCATTTCAGTCGTAGTTTCCTATGTCGTGGTGTTGAAATTGGCGCATGCATGGGTGGTCGGCTGCGGAGGCTCATTGGTTGGAGTGTTCAGTGCACTGTGTATTCAGACACACTTGTGTTCTGCCCAGCGTTAAAGTCTGATGTTAGTTCCGCCTCATTTCGCCGTCCATCCTACTTTTACTAGTCAGCCCAGCCTACGGCGTCCGACATTTGTAATGAGTGCTGGCCGCCCTACGCCCACAACGCTTGGACGTGCTTTCACATTGGTTTCGCCACGTTCTGAAGACCCTCACCACAGCACTTCTCGACATCCGACAAGTGGTGCAATTTCCGAAATGCTCGCGTCGAACCTCCGAGCCATCATAATGCGCCCTCAGATAGATCGCGCGCCTTCCCCATTCCGCACACGGACAGCACGCTCGTCGATACTACATGCACCGTGCGTTTGTCTGACTAGCAGTCATTCATCGCCAGGTGACGCTGCTATTGCATGGACGCGTTTATATCGATATAGTCTGTGGTCATAATGTTCTGACTGATCAGCGTATGTGGTGAGACAAGCTAGTAGCGAAATTTAGTCGGCTAGTTGTCGCTGTTGTACGTTCCCAGAGGGCTCAATGGGACCCGCGCGTCTGAGTTGCGACATTCCAGTGGGGGCCAGCTGTGGGCAGGTGTTGGCCAGGCAGCGGCCGACCTTGGCCGTGGGCGGCGGAGTGCCCGGCGCCGCCCCACCCTCACCCCCGCCTGGTCGCTTGGCGCCGCCGCCCCACCGCAGCAGCCGGCCGGCGATCAATAGCGACGCGACGCTACACGCCGCCCACGGCTGCCACCCGCCGCCCACCACTCTGCTCCCATCTCGTGTTGCTACCCTGCTCGCGCTCTCTAAGTGCTTGTTCACACTTCTTTACTAACATTTCGTACCCGTAGCGTCTTTGATTCGTAATCAAAACGTCTTCGGTCCCGGGTTCGATCCCCGCCACTGCCTAAATTTTGATAAATAATCAGCATTGGCGGCCGAAGACTTCCAGCATAGGAAGTCAGCCTCATTCTGCCAACGGCCTTGTCAAAGAGGATGGAGGAGCGGATAGAGGTTCAGGGAACTCTCTTGTCCTAGGGGTGGGAAATTGCCCCTAAAGGCGGAAGAATCAGCAATGATCAACGACATGAGGATGCAGAAGGCAATGGAAAGACACGTAACGTGTATCCACAGAACATGTGGCCTGTATTTGAAGAAGTGTCATGATGATCTCTCCATTGGCAAAAGATTCCGGAATAGTCCCCCATTCGGATCTCCGGGAAGGAACTGCCAAGGGGGAGGTTACCATGAGAAAAAGATTGAATAATCAACGAAAGGATAACGTTCTACGAGTTGGGGCGTGGAATGTCAGAAGCTTGAACGTGGTAGGGAAACTAGAAAATCTGAAAACGGAAATGCAAAGGCTCAATCTAGATATAGTAGGGGTCAGTGAAGTGAAGTGGAAGGAAGACAAGGATTTCTGGTCAGATGAGTATCGGGTAATATCAACAGCAGCAGAAAATGGTATAACGGTGTAAGATTCGTTATGAATAGGAAGGTAGGGCAGAGGGTGTGTTACTGTGAACAGTTCAGTGACCGGGTTGTTCTAATCAGAATCGACAGCAGACCAACACCGACAACGATAGTTCAGGTATACATGCCGACGTCGCAAGCTGAAGATGAACAAATAGAGAAAGTGTATGAGGATATTGAAAGAGTAATGCAGTATGTAAAGGGGGTCGAAAATCTAATAGTCATGGGCGTCTGGAATGCAGTTGTAGGGGAAGGAGTAGAAGAAAAGGTTACAGGAGAATATGGGCTTGGGACAAGGAATGAAAGAGGAGAAAGACTAATTGAGTTCTGTAACAAGTTTCAGCTAGTAATAGCGAATACCCTGTTCAAGAATCACACGAGGAGGAGGTATACTTGGAAAAGGCCGGGAGATACGGGAAGATTTCAATTAGATTACATCATGGTCAGACAGAGATTCCGAAATCAGATAGGGCGTACCCAGGAACAGATACAAACTCAGATCACAATATAGTAGTGATGAAGAGTAGGCTGAAGTTCAAGACGTTAGTCAGGAAGAATCAATATGCAAAGAAGTGGGATACGGAAGTACTAAGGAATGCCGAGATACGTTTGAAGTTCTCTAACGCTATAGATACAGCAATAAGGAATAGCGCAGCAGACAGTACAGTTTAAGAGGAATGGACTTCTCTAAAAAGGGCCATCACAGAAGTTGGGAAGGAAAACATAGGTACAAAGAAGGTAGCTGCGAAGAAACCATGGGTAAAAGAAATACTTCAGTTGATTGATGAAAGGAGGAAGTACGAACAAGTTCCGGGAAAATCAGGAATACAAAAGTACAAGTCGCTGAGGAATGAAATAAATAGGAAGTGCAGGGAAGCTAGGAAGAAATGGCTGCAGGAAAAATGTGAAGACATCGAAAAAGATATGATTGTCGGAAGGACAGACTCAGCATACAGGAAAGTCAAAACAACCTTTGGTTACATTAAAAGCAACGGTGGTAACATTAAGAGTGCAACGGGAATTCCACTGTTAAATGCAGAGGAGAGAGCAGATAGGTGGAAAGAATACATTTAAAGCCTCTATGAGGGTGAAGATTTGTCTGATGTGAGAGAAGAAGAAACAGGAGTCGATTTAGAAGAGATAGGGGATCCAGTATTAGAATCGGAATTTAAAAGAGCTTTGGAGGACTTACGGTCAAATAAGGCAGAAGGGATTGATAACATTCCATCAGAATTTCTAAAATCATTGGGGGAAGTGGCAACAAAACGACTATTCACGTTGGTGTGTAGAATATATGAGTCTGGCGACATACCATCTGACTTTCAGAAAAGCATCATCCACACAATTCCGAAGACGGCAAGAGCTGACAAGTGCGAGATTTATCGCACAATCAGCTTAATAGCTCATGCATCGAAGCTGCTTACAAGAATAATATACAGAAGAATGGAAAAGAAAATTGAGAATGCGCTAGGTGACGATCAGTTTGGCTTTCGGAAAAGTAAAGGGACGAGAGAGGCAATTCTGACGTTACGGCTAATAATGGAAGCAAGGCTAAAGAAAAATCAAGACACTTTCATAGGATTTGTCGACCTGGAAAAAGCGTTCGACAATATAAAATGGTGCAAGCTGTTCGAGATTCTGAAAAAAGTAGGGGTAAGCTATAGGGAAAGACGGGTCATATACAATATGTACAACAACCAAGAGGGAATAATAAGAGTGGACGATCAAGAACGAAGTACTCGTATTAAGAAGGGTGTAAGAAAAGGCTGTAGCCTTTCGCCCCTACTCTTCCATCTGTACATCGAGGAAGCAGCGATGGAAATAAAAGAAAGGTTCAGGAGTGGAATTAAAATACAAGGTGAAAGGATATCAATGATACGATTCGCTGATGACATTGCTATCCTGAGTGAAAGTGAAGAAGAATTAAATGATCTGCTGAACGGAATGAACAGTCTAATGAGTACACAGTATGGTTTGAGAGTAAATCGGAGAAAGACGAAGGTAATGAGAAGTAGTAGAAATGAGAACAGCGAGAAACTTAACATCAGGATTGATGGTCACGAAGTCAATGAAGTTAAGGAATTCTGCTACCTAGGCAGTAAAATAACCAATGACGGACGGAGCAAGGAGGACATCAAAAGCAGACTCGCTATGGCAAAAAAGGCATTTCTAGCCAAGAGAAGTCTACTAATATCAAATACCGGCCTTAATTTGAGGAAGAAATTTCTGAGGATGTACGTCTGGAGTACAGCATTGTATGGTAGTGAAACATGGACTGTGGGAAAACCGGAAGGGAAGAGAATCGAAGCATTTGAGATGTGGTGCTATAGACGAATGTTGAAAATTAGGTGGACTGATAAGGTAAGGAATGAGGAGGTTCTACGCAGAATCGGAGAGGAAAGGAATATGTGGAAAACACCGATAAGGAGAAGGGACAGGAGTGGGACATCTGCTAAGACATGAGGGAATGACTTCCATGGTACTAGAGGGAGCTGTAGAGGCAGAAACTGTAGAGGAAGACAGAGATTGGAATACGTCAAGCAAATAATTGAGGACGTAGGTTGCAAGTGCTACTCTGAGATGAAGAGGTTAGCACAGGAAAGGAATTCGTGGCGGGCCGCATCAAACCAGTCAGTAGACTGATGACCAAAAAAAAAAAAAAGGGCCGAAAGATACGGGAAGATATCAGTTAGACTACATCATGGTCAGCCATAGATTCCGAAATCGGATACTGAATCGTAATGTGTACCCAAAAGCAGATATAGACTCAGATCGCAATTTAGTAGTGATGAAGAGTAGGCTGAAGTTTAAGTCCGGAAGAAGTACGCAAAGAAGTGGAATACATAAGTACTGAGGAACGAAGAGAAACGCTTGAAGTTTTATAAGGTTATAGATAAAAATAAGGAATAGCTCTGTAAGCAGCATAGCTGATGAGAAATGGACATCTCTAAAAAGGACACTCGCAGAAGTTGGAAAGGCGAACACAGCTACAAAGAAATTAACTGCGAAGAAACCACGGGTAACAGCAAAAATACTTCAGAATGATGTTTTCACTCTGCAGCGGAATGTGCGCTGATTTGAAACTTCCTGGGAGATTAAAACTGTGTGCCGGACCGAGACTCGAACTCGGGACATTTGCCTTTCGCGGGCAAGTCCTCTACCATCTGAGCTACCCAAGCACGACTCACGCCCCGTCCTCACAGCTTTACTTCTGCCAGTACCTCGTCCCCTACCTTCCAAACTTTCGTAGAGCACTTGCTCGCGAAAGGCAAAGGTCCCGAGTTCGAGTCTCGGCTCGGCACACATTTTTAATCTGCCAGGAAGTTTCAAAAATACTTCAGTTGATCGATGAAAGAAGGAAATACAAAAATGTTCAGGAAAATTCAGGAATACAGAATTACAAATCGCTGAGGAAATAAATAAATAGGAAGTGCAGGGAAGTTCAGACGGAATGGCTGCATTAAAATGTGAAGTTGAAAAAGAAATGATTGTCTTACGGACTGATGCAGCATATACGAAAATCTAAACAACCCTTGGTGAATTTAAAAGTAACGTTAAGAGTGGAACGGCTATTCCACTGTTAAATGGAGAGGAGAGAGTCGATATGTGGAAGGAATACATGTAAGGCCTCTAGGAGGGGGAAGACTTGTCTGACGACATGATAGAAGAAAGAGGAGTTGACAGAGAAAGGATAAGGGATTCAGTATTAGCATCAGTATTTAAAAGAGCTTTGGAAGACTTAAGGTCACATAAGAAGAAGGGATAGATAAAATTCCTTCAGAATTTATAAAGCATTGGGGGATGTAGCAACAAAAATAATTATTCACATTAGTGTGTAGAACGTATGAGTCTAGTGATATACTACCTGACTTTCGGAAAAATAGGATCCACACAGTTCCGAAGACTGCAAAAGTTGACAAGTGCCACTAGGGAATAATAAGAGTGGAAGAGGAAGAACAAAGTGCTCAGATTAAAAAGGGCGGAAGACAGGGCTGTAGTCTTTCGCCCGTACTGTTCAACCATACATCGAAGAAGCAATGATGAAATTAAAATCCAAGGTGGAAGGATATCGGTAATAGGGTTCGCTAATGACAGTGCTATCCTGAGTGAAAGTGTAGAAGAGTTACGTGATTTGCTGAATGGAGTGAAGATTGTAATAAGTACGCAATATGGATTGAGAGTAAATCGAAGAAATACGAAAATAATGAAAAATGGCAGAAATGAGAATAGCGACAAACTTAACATCGGGATTAATGGTCACGAAGTAGATGAAGTTAAGGAATTCTACTATCTATGCAGTAAAGTAACGAATGGCGGACGGAGCAAGGAGGACATCAAAAGCTGATAAGCACTGACAGCCGGCTGGAGTGGCCGTGCGGTTAAAGGCGCTACAGTCTCGAACCGCACGACCGCTACGGTCGCAGGTTCGAATCCTCTTTCGGGCATGGATGTGTATGATGTCCTTAGGTTAGTTAGGTTTAAGTAGTTCTAAGTTCTAGGGGACTTATGACCACAGCAGTTGAGTCCCATAGTGCTCAGAGCCATTTGAACCATTTTTGAGCACTGACAGAAAGAGCGTTCCAGGCCAAGAGAAGTCTACTAGCATCAAATATTAACCTTAATTTGAGGAAAAAATTTGTGAGAATGGACGTTTGGAGCACAGAAGAAAATCGAAGCATTTGAGACATGACGAATGTTGAAAATTAGGTGGGCTGAAAACGTAAGGAATGAGGAGGTTCTGCGCAGAATCGGGGAGGAAAGAAATATGTGGAAAACACTGAAAAGAAGAGGGGACAGGACGATAGGACATCTTTTAAGACATCAGGGAGCTGTAGAGGGTAAAAACTGTAGAGGAAGACAGAGATTGGAATACATCCAGCAAATAACTGAAGACGTATGTTGCAAGTGCTACGCTGAGATTAAGTTGTTGGCACAGGAGAGGAATTCCTGGCGGACCGCATCAAACCAGTCAGAAGACTGACGACTCAAAAAAAAAATAAATAAATAAAAAACGTTGTTTATCATCAAGAGCTGATAATAAATCATCATCAGGTATCACGATACATTTAAAACTGCGTACATGATATTGTAAAACCTATGGCGCCAAAGTAGCATAAACTGCATCGTAAGTCACTGTAGTCAGGTGGTAATTTACGTTACAGTGTGAATAATAAAATGTCTCAGATCTTGTTGATCTTGCTTCTGTATCATATTTCCAAAATTTCCGAGACTGATTATATTCATGGCTCACAAGCAACGTCAGCGCAGTAACTACGCTAGCAGTTTCAACGAACAACTGTAAACTACATATGAACGTTCGATCCAGGAAATAAGTGACTTTCGAACGTGGCCGAGCGGTTCTAGGCGCTACAGTCTGGAACCGAGCGACCGCTAGGTCGCAGGTTCGAATCCTGCCTTGGGCATGGATGTGTGTGATGTCCTTAAGTTAGTTAGGTTTAATTAGTTCTAAGTCCTAGGCGACTAATGACCTCAGAAGTTAAGTCGCATAGTGCTCAGAGCCATTTACATTGATGCATGTATTCGTCGTGGCATACTATCCACAAGTTCATCAAGGCACTGTTGGTCCAGATTGTCCCACTCCTCAAAGGCGATTCGGCGTAGATCCCTTAGAGTGGTTGGTGGGCCACGTCGTCCATAACAGCCCTTTTCAGTCTATCCCAGGCATGTTCGATAGGGTTTATATCTGGAGAACATGCTGGCCACTCTAGTCGAGCGATGTCGTTATCCTGAACGAAGTCATTCACAAGATGTGCACGATGGGGGCGCGAATTGTCGTCCATGAAGACGAATGCCTCGCCAATATGCTGCCGATATGGTTTCACTATCGGTCGGAGGATGGCATTCACGTGTCGTACAGCTATTACGGCGCCTTCCATGACCACCAGCGGGGTACGTCGGCCCCACATAATGCCACCCCAAAAGACCAGGGAACCTCCACCTTGCTACACTCGCTGGACCGGGTTGCCTCCAAACACGTCTCCGACGATTGTCTGGTTGAAGGCATACGCGACGCTGATCGGTGAAGAGAACGTGATGCCAATCCTGAGCGGTCCATTCGGCATGTTGTTGGTCCCATCTGTACCGTACTGCATGGTGTCATGGTTGCAAAGTGGACCTCGTCATGGACGTCGGGAATGAAGTTGCATCATGCAGCCTATTGCGCGCAGTTTTTGTCGTAACACGACGTCATGTGGCTCACGAAAAGCATTATTCAACATGGTGGCGTTACTGTCAGGGTTCCTTCGAGCCATAATCCGTAGGTAGCGGTCGTCCACTGCAGTAGTAGCCCTTGGGCGGCCTGAGCGAGGCATGTCATCGAAGTTCCTGTCGCTCTGTATCTCCTCCGTGTCCGAACAACATCGCCTTGGTCCACTCCGAGATGCCTGGACGCTTCCCGTGTTGAGAGCCCTTCCTGGCACAAAGTAACAATGCGGACGCGATCGAACCGCGGTATTGACCGTCTAGGCATGGTTGAACTACAGACAACACGAGCGGTGTACCTCCTTCCTGGTGGAATGACTGGAACTGATCGGCTGTCGGACCCTCTCCGTCTAATAGGCACTGCTCGTGCATGGTTGTTTACATCTGTGGGCCGTTTTAGTGACATCTCTGAACAGTCAAAGGGATTGTGTCTGTGACACAGTATCCACAGTCAACGTCTATCTTCAGGAGTTCCGGTAACTGGGGTGATCCACAATTTTTGTGATGTGTGTATATTATTGCGACGTAGGTTTTTGGGTTATTAGCCCGTTATCTAGTAGTACTGAGAAAAATCTTATGCGTAATGGTACAAATGTAAACAGTAACAAATTTACAAGACCCAGGCAAATTATCTGCTAATACTAAATATAAAAAATACAATATTCGTAATGATAAAACTCTAAAATAGGTGAATAACGGGCATACCGTTTTATAGTAGTTCATACATAAAATCTGAATTGGTAAGCAGTTAGGTTTAGCGGACACCCTCTGAAATGTGTTTGTTCTTTCAGTACCCGTTTAGGATGGTTCTTGTAGTGTATCTTGATCTCCAGCGTTTCAAGCAGTGGTACTGTCTTCCTATTATTACCACAGTGCAGTGTTTCTACGTCGATTGCGTACTATTGTTTCCAAACAATGCTGTGCAAAGGTGGAGATGGTTGGTTGGTTGGTTTGGGGAAGGAGACCAGACAGCGTGGTCATCGGTCTCGTCGGATTAGGGAAGGATTGGGAAGGAAGTCGGCCGTGCCCTTTCAGTGGAACCATCCCGGCATTTGCCTGGAGTGATTTAGGGAAATCACGGAAAACCTAAATCAGGATGGCCGGACGCGGGATTGAACCGTCGTCCTCCAGAATGCAAAGGTGGAGACTGTACAACATTGAGAGAACATATAGATCAGTGTGCACCAGACTTAACACCACAGAAGCTCGAAGCTGGGAGAAAAGAGGACTCCACCTTTACACAGCATTGTCTGGGAACCAGACACAGTTATGTAGTAGATGTAGAAATACTGCTTTCTGGATAAACTGAGCGGAAACTTATCACTGCTTGAAATACTGGAAACGGATACTATGAGAACCGTCTTGAACAAATAGTAAATAAGCAGTCTTCAGTTGACTCACAGTCGTGAACTCCAGTTTTGAGTTCAGGCAATTTTTCCACAACTTCTGAAAATGAAGAACCATCTCCTTACTAATTACTTGAATTATTTTTTCTGCCAATAAACTTTCCAAGATAAAGAATTTATGGGACCGCATTACATAATACACAGCTGTACTGTTTCCGTAGTTAACCAATCGATTTCGGCCTATACTTTGGTTATTTTCAGGTTTCAATTATAGACCGAAATCGATTGGTACAATAAAGAAACAAAAATTTAGTTCCAAAAGATCCTGAAACGTTTTAACACCGCCTACGCAAAATGAAGAATTTCCTGGCGGAAGGGTATTCCATTTTATTCACGGCGGTTTTAAACAGCTGTATATCAGTAATTAATTCATAGATTAAAATGACACATGCCTTACGTTAATATAAAATAACAAAGCAAAATGACACTTTATCAACGACATGTCATCCCCAAGTCGGTGACTTTTAACCTTACTATCGTGTGCAACGCTTTTCTTCCTGTTCTCATATTCAGTAAACAAGTGACGGTGTGAAAAGCTACCTTGTTTACTTCTTTGCGTTGTCTGCTCTGAGGGAAGCGACTTATAGAAGAGAATGCTAATGATATCGCGAACCACGTGATTTTTCGTAGTACGTCACTCAGCGATTTACGTGCCGTCAGGTGGGCACAAGAGACGATCAATCACGAATACTAATGCTCCTCCTTGGGGAGGGATCGATGTCATGTTAGACGGCGATATTAGTACACGCAGGATCTCCTCAGACGCACATAAAGATGCTAATCGTCTATAGCGATGCAGCCGAAATAGTCTCAAAACTGCTGCCGGGAGGTTTATTCGCTCGACGCACGCAATGCCAACAGACGGCGTGATCGAAATAATCTTCCGTCTCCCAGAGATAAATGCGACTTTATAAAGTGTGTCTGGGGTCCCGCCAGTTTTTCTGCAGAGCTGTCAGCCTTTGTTCCATCCGTAAAATGTCGTACACATGAAACACGTTGGGCTCGTTCGCCCTAGGCTCGTGATTAAGCCCTAACCACATCTACTTGGATGTTATTTAATCGCTTATGTAATTTTGTAAAATGATTTACTGGGATCGGTAAAGTACAGCTACCGATAGACGCTTTCCCCATCCAGACTCCCTCGGCAGTGACGCCCCACTTCATATGTCTGAACTAGGGATGTTAAATGATCATTGATATTTCTGGGCGAACCAGGGTAAGTAGTTTGGTTAGCGCTGTAGCTGAACGTGGACTAAAGCCTTTCACTGTTCGTTCAGTTAATACTTTCTTGATGTCAAGTAGTGTGTGGATGCACATTGTTTGGATTTTTTTAAATTGATAAAAATTATACTATGCTTTATGTAAGTGCTTATATGAAGGAAACCTACATATCCACAATTAAGCTTTTTCCTGTCTTGTGTTCTGCGAGTTCTCCAATAATTTTACTCTTTTCCATTTTTGTTTTGAAAGAAATTTTATTACCTATAGCAAACAGTTTCAGTACTCTTTTATTTTCGAGCGGGCTCTGTTAACGTTCGAGATGATAATGGACTGTTACGACAGTGTGGTAACGTTGTATTCGCCGACAAGCGATGTCAGCGGTTTAATTGGTACGTTCTGATTTTTTAACACTCACGTTGTTACGAAAGGCATTCCAAAAAATGTAGAAGAATCTCGTGTTGCATTAAGAGTGGAGTGGGCGATAAAAATCAGTATATATGTGGATCATTACTGTAACTAACGATAGGTAATAAAAATGCATTACAATATGTGGACACAAAAGCTGTGGGTAATTATTGCTGTATTTTACTTTTTACCCAGTTCTATACATTCATCCTTTAACATCGAAATTTTGGGGTCTAATATTATCGGCCATAGGTTGTTAGGCGTCCATGACTAAATAGAAAACACCTTCGGTGATTTGCAAACATCACCCATCCCTAATCTGAACAATATCTGTTTGTCAAGCACATTAGTAGGACGTGATTCCGCTGCCACTTATAATCAATGGTTTCTCTTTGTTAGGGAGCAAGAAAGTCTAGGGTGTCATATCCCGTGGACGACGAGGTCATAGAGGCAGAGCATAAGGTCGTATTTGAGGAGGATGGTGAAGGAAACAGGCCGTGGGGACGTCCCGGCATTTGCCTTAAGTTATTTGTGGAAACCACGGAAAACCTAAATTTGGTTGGTCGTACGAGGGTTTAAATCGCAGTCCTCCCGGACCAAGTCCAGTTCCCCACCTGAGAGCCACGTCGCTCGGTCTGTTTCTTGTGGAGTGGAGTGTTTTGGGGGGAGGAGACCAGACAGCGAGGTCATCGGTCTAATCGGATTAGGGAAGGACGGGGAAGGAAATCGGCCGTGCCCTTTCAAAGGAACCATCCCGGCATTTGCCTGGAGTGATTTAGGGAAATCACGGAAAACCTAAATCAGAATGGCCGGACGCGGGATTGAACCGTCGTCCTCCCGAATGCGAGTCTAGTGTGCTAACCACCTCGCTCGGTTTCTTGTGGATCGGTGACATGGTTTGGTGGCGTGTTGATACAACGGACAAACTTGTTACTTCTTAATGGGATAGGAGTGCTTGTAAAATGTAAAATGTCTCCTTCACAGCTGATACTCTGAGTCGAAAAAGATATATCAGAATACTTAAACTGCTCCCCGTAACAGGAGTTTTGTTTTCACTAACAGGACTTCTCGGAAATAGTGTGATGGAGTCCAGCCTGTTGGTTTACTAACTGCAACAACTTTCCGATATTTTTAGTGTGGAAGTTAATGTTTGAGACCCTAAATTGCGAGTTTTCTAAGCGCATGGCACGCTCCGTGCAGATCTCCTCCGCCGACCTGTTCTCTAAGGCGATTTCTCTGCTTTTCATTTTAGCGTCCTCCTTCTCTTTCAAAATTAGCATTGTTGCAAGATTTGTAGTTTGTTTTGCTCCCACTTTGTGGATCAAGTCATAGTTCTCGCTCCACAATAGGCCGACACCTGACAACGATCTAAACAGCGCCAAGACGCACTCTTGCTGTTCTCTCGTTTGGTAGAGACACTAAATCGCGCGCCACTGGACTAATGTCCAGTGTAGTATGAACCAGCTTGTAGTGGGCATAATTGCAACGCGAATGTTCGCGAGTGTTTTTCGTGAGCGACTACAAATCCCATAGTCCGTGCGATTACTGACGATTCTTCAATTCATTTTTTGAAGTTCATATGCATAGTCGATCTACATATGATTGAAACTGTAATTACTCTGAAATTACTGGCACTCTGAGACCGCCAAATGGATCCAGCATACAATTTTGGAATATGTCGCGGCGTTATGTATGATATCGAGGGCAGCGCAGTCAAAGATATTAAATTTTGTAAGGTCGTTTTGGCTGGTATCTATAATGTTTCCTTTTTAATCATCTCGCAGCGCATTGACACTCCCTTCCCCTTTTCCGCAGCCCACTCCTTTCCACCCGTGAAAGTGCTTCTGCTGTCAGGATTTATCAAGAATCGTTTCCCGCTCTTATTGTCTATTACGTTAGCAAAGTGTTATCTTGTGGTGCGCGAGCTTGTGTCGTTAACGTTATTACGTATCTGCTCATCAGATCTGAAGCCAAGGGCTGTTTGGACATATTCCATATTTAACGGTGAACATTGGAAACATGTAAACAAACAAAAAATAAAAACTGAAACCTTTCTCAAATGTCGTATCTACCAGTAAAGCGATGTATGAAGCTGGGTGCTAAGTCCCCCAAGGGATTCTGCCGCTTAAAGTACTCGTAGAAAAGTTTTCGTTGTTTTCTTACGTTTCGCGCATTCTCATGTGAAGTGTGAATGTTATTTGGGAAGCATATCTTTTTAAAGCGTCGATGAATGATAAGAGCTTGTGTTTCGTGTATCTGATTGTGGTGGTGCTGAAGAAGAGAAAAAGGGGATAGTAAGACCAGTGCTAGCATATGGCCCACTCCTTTCGATTTGCATTGAACTTCCGTATTCGGCTGCGGGTGGCTATCAACAGTTTCAAATGCCCACTGTCATAAGATACTGCGTAGAGGTGAACGTTTTAACGTGGAAACTTTATACTGCTACATCCCTGTTTGGCCTAATGCCGGAGATGAATAATTCCTTTCGCCCATTGGATTTGAACCGGTTGTTCTCGAGTCGAGCGCCATCTTACTAGTGGCCGCGGCCCATAAGGCGGAATTGCCTGAACAAAGATACGACACAGTATGTTAACAAGCTGCAACTATGAGAATTTTTAATTATTTTTTCTCTTCTTAGTGGCACATATTGATGAAAAGATTGGCCTTTCATCATTTTCCTGAGTACTAATTGTGAATCAGGTTCAGGGGGAAAAAATGAAAACTTGTTTACAGTGTAACGTATTCATTAATAGTCAGGTTTAACTCCGCTGGTAACGAATTTGTTTTGGGGAAGAAAGCTGTAAGCTGTTTGTCAAAAACAAAGAATGAGACGAACTTATTTGACGGTGTTCACAGTAGTAAAGAAAAGTAAAGATACCGTAAGGGGCAGAGAACTGCTGACAGGTTCAGTGGCTACAAAGACTCACTAAGCAGCAGAAAGTATGTAGATATTCATTTTATAAATTCAAACGCCTTTTCTGCTGCATTATAGAAGTGTTTCACCTTTTAATGTGTACCGCTTCGTCAGTGAACTTTTTCTGAAATTGTGCAGTTACATATTTGTCTTTTTTTTATTGCGTCGCAGTTTTGCAAGTAAATATGTCTTTTGCGAACGTGTGAAGCCTCACTTGTACCAAATGCGTTTCGCTTTATTAAAAGCATCTTCGTTGATCAATGTAAGAATTGCGGTTTTATTTACATATCGTTCTAACAAGATCATAATCCACTCTCATGTTTAAAATTACTTTTATTGCTGTCATGTTTTGGCTAACACCCCACCCCTCCCCACCACAAGAAAACCACCACTCTACTACAATAGAAACAGATATGAAACTAATCAGATTCAGCAACAAAAAACATCTAACACTACAAGAAAGATTCCAAATTTAAAGTCATTACAGAAAAGTAGCAGATACTAAACGACAAAACATTAGCAGCCAAACCTAATTTAAGCTAATGAGATAGCTGGTCGATAAATAATAATCACTCTCTCGGAGCCATAAAAACATTAACATATAAAACAGATAACATATCCATTCACGAACATCCACCCCAGTACCATGACAGACAGCTTTGATCCTGCACTGCAATGACATACAATATTTCTTCTTTCCATTGTTATACATAACCGCGTTCACCTCGTATACTTGTACGCTGTTTTTTGATAGCGCGGAATGCGATCGTCTTTTGTCTTTGTGGCTGTGGTTGTGGTAGGGTCCCCTCACAAACACAAAAGACGATAGCATACCGTGTAAACAAAGCAAAGTGCAAAACTATACGAGGTGGACGTGGATATGTAAAACCATGCAAACGAGAAAATATTGTGTGTTTCTTCGGTGCAGTGTGCTGAAAATGCAACGCCTGTGCATAGAAGAACGCATAAAAATAAAGTAGGAGCTAAGCAACGTGTGAAAATGTATTTTTAAATGTGAGAACGGTTTATTATCTCTTTAAAACACAACTGTTACAGTTAAACAACAATTGTTACAGTAACTACTGAAGATGCTTTAAATAAAGCGAAACACGTCTGGGCCAAATAAAACTTTAGACCATATACACTCATAAAAGACGGAATAATTTCAATATTTATTATAGTACATTTATGTTTTTACATTAAGGTTCGAAACAACTTCTACATGAATAAAATTTTATTCATGTAAAAATTTTGGTGTGAACTGTTTCGAGTTCACAGGTGTCACTGTAAGAACATAATTGTATTATTTCAGAAAAATCCACTGTTGAAGTTTTATCTAAAAGGCGAATCGCCTCTGGAACGAAAATAAATATCGTATTACAGCAAGAAAAAGGCATTGAATTTATAGAATGAATGTTAGTGTAAGCATTGTAATTAACTACAGGGTAATAAAACAATTCGAAAGGCAAAGAGAGGTGGGTGGGAAGGAGAAACCGAGTCAGGAAGAGCTGTTTCGAGTTCCGTCAACCGAATTTGGTAGCCTGTCAGAAGAGAGCAATAATGGGAAAACATTGCATTATAAAGCTATCAGACAATAATACGACGTGTTAGTGTTTTAGATAAAACTGGAAGGTAGATTTTTGTTTGGTTACATTCGATCGAGTTCTTGTGACATGGCTGAGAAAGGTCATGGGAAATAGTACGAATCAACTAATATCGTAAAGGGGTGCGGAATGAAAGCTTTCTGAGCTAAGGCCAGAGGGTCACAAAAATTCTGTCCAGATAGTGGTCGGCAATGAGGATGTGTTATAAATTTTGTGAATATGAATGTGCTACCTGTTCTGGATGACGTTGAGATATATGAAAGCAGTTCTGCTGGCCACGTGCGTTGTGACGATTGGTAAGTTAGCTGCGTGAAGTCGTCCGCGTGCTGCAGTTGTGCGGCAGCGGTGAACTCAAACGCTCCCACGTTTCCCGCTGACGGCAGCCAGTTAACCAACTTGAGCCGCAGTGGAGGCGTTTTCTTTCACTTCATTGTCAACAACTGACACAGCCTTCGAGACGGGAATAGAGAAAAACATTCTCTGCGCAGACAGAGAGCGTAATAGTTCCAAAACATTTCCGCTGATTCATCCAGCCAATTTCACGTGGAAGTCATATGACGGTCCTGGAGATGCTGCAGGCGTCTGAAGTATATGACCTAATGTTAGGTGTACGCCGAACACTGAGAATTTCGGCCGAAGAACAAAGAAGACAACATGTATAGATATTTTGTAGCCTTATTGACTCAGCGCTCTCTCTTTCCACCAAAACTACGAAGGTGGTTTGAAAAGTTCTCGGAATCACGACGAGAGGTTAGCGCTAGCTTTTAACGTGATATTCATAGTTCTGTTGCCTGTAAACAAGTGCCACGGCAGTGCTCTTGGAAGAGAGCTGTGGCGGTAACGTGGCTCTGTTGTTGTTCCCACGTAATGATTTGCGAAGATAGAAAAAATGGAGATTCGAGCTTTGATTAAGTACCTTGTAAAGAAAGGTATGAAAGCAAAGGACATTAATGCCGATTTCCAGATTGCACTGGGGGACTCTGCTCCTTCATATTCAATTGTTGCCAAGTGGAGAGAGGAATTTAAATTTGGTTGGGAGAGCTTAGATGATCATCCGCGCAGTGGTCAGCCAAGATGTATCACTACTGCAGAAATCACTGCAAAAGTGCACAAAATGGTCTTGGAGGATCGCCGTGTGAAAGTACGTGAAATTGTTCACCCTTGCCAGATGTCATCTGGAAGGGTATATCACATTTTAACTGAAGAATTAGAAATGAAAAAATTATCTGCAAGATTGGTGCCGCGACTCTTGACGCTGGATCAAAAACGCATGAGAATGAACATTCGGAACAATGTTTCGCCCGTTTTAGGAGAAACAAACAACATTTTTTGCTCCGGTTTGTGACCGCAGTTGAAACTTACCCCAGAGACAAAACAACAGTCAAAACTATGGAATCTTGCTGATTCTCCGCCTCCGAAGAAAACAAAGATAATTCCTCCCGCTGGAAAGGTCATGGCATCAGTGTTATGGGATGCGAAGGGGATTCTACTTGTAGATTATCTCCCCACTGGGCAAACAATTACTGGAGAATACTGTGCTAACCTCCTGGTCAAATTGCAACAAGAGATCTGCGAAAAAAGGCCAGGTTTAGCAAGGAAGAAAGTCATCTTCCATCAAGACAATGCGCGGCCGCACACATGTGCCGTCGCCATGGCGAAATTACACGAACTAAGGTATGAATTGTTGCCACACCAGCTTTATTCACCTGATATGGCTCCGTCAGACTTCCGTCTCTTCCCAAAACTGAAAATTTTTCTTGGTGGACGAAGATTCAATTCAAACGAAGAATTGATAGCCGCTGTTGACAACTATTTTGCAGGCTTGGAGGAAACTTATTTTCGAGTTGGGATCAAGGCACTGGAACATCGTTGGACTAACCTACAAGGAGACTACATTGAAAAATAAAAAAAGTTCCAGTGATGTAAGTACGTTTTTTGTATTTCCTTCCGAAAACTTTTCAAACCACCCTTGTATTTATTTCACTAGTTGGTAAACGACGCAACCAGCCACAAATACAGATATCACATACTACTAACTAAGGGAAGATAATGGACCTCTCAGAGGGACTAGAAATATATATTCACACCCTCATCTGATACCAATACATTCAAAGTGAGCCGCTGGAACCAGCCAATAGACATTTTCTAAATTTCTTTGGGCTGTTCACAGAAATCAAACACAAGTTGCACCTCTAACAGTCACACCATTGCTGTTTGAGGTGTCAGTATATGATTGTATAAATATAAATTACAGTGAACAAATGTGTTCCTCTCATCCCATCCTCCAAACTATAATGATAAGTAAATATCTGTATATATAAATTTGTGTTCATATATGTCTTCTTTATAGTACGCAAACATAGTAAAACAATTTGTCCTTCTGTTTTTTAATAATAAGTTTACTCTAAGAGTGCAAGTACTTTTGTGTTATTAACATGTTATGTTTTGCACATCCCACACGCCATCTTCGTTCTGTTTACATTCTCGGTTAGTATTTAATGAATGATATCATTTTATCTTTGCTTATTGATAATCTGTGCATTGTAAACAAAAACATCAAGTGTATAGCACTTATGTGGTTCTCAACAGTGCTGACATTAAGAATGTTATGAAGTGTGCCACATTAATTTATTTACAATATGTGTGCTGTATCATCGTAAAAACAACGCGGCCGCTAATAATCAAACTGTGGTTCACACTAACAGAAACTGTTCATCATGCACACTAAACACAAACTATTCGTCATCCTTCCGACGCCGTTCCTTGAACATTTGAGAGAAAAACTCTCGATATTCCCTGTTTTATTGATCTACTTTGTATGGCACTGAATACTTCCTTATTCCATTATTATTTCACTGCTTTAGTTCTATTCGTGAATGCTGGACGGGGTTGAACGACTGCCAGTACGCCTCCGAATTTATTGTCATGATCATTTTGCCTGGCTCTTCTCGGAAAGTTGTTCTCCGAATTTTAACTGTAAACTGTCTACTTTCGTACTATTTTTTTCTTGCAGCAACTGTCGAAGTCTTTTTTCCGTTCCTTAGTCTTTTTACTCTTTGGAGTGACGAAGCGGAACGACAAGATGCAACGCATAAGAAAAGTACACCCTATTTTCATTGACCTTAGCTTACAGTTCTTGAGTATCTTAGCAGAACTGCTTGATTTGGTGAAATATTAAAAGAAAATAAATTATAAGATTTTATGTAACTGCCGTTTAGTGACGGTAGTATGGAACGACACCAACACGATCATATCTTTGCTGCCACAGGCGAACACGCTGTTTGTTTTGTTGCTCTAGAAGCGTATTCACTGACAAGTGTAGGCATCCGGGTACAGAAATCCTCTTCATATTTTTTATACTAGCGCTTGCCCACATTAGCTAGGTACGCCGCATCTTCGAGCCATGAGACGTCACACACCCCAATCCATCTCCCTTTATGAACACAGGCTAACAATCTTCCTGCCGTTGTTAATGACGTCCTGTGTATTCTGCTTTAGAGCTGGAGGCCAGTTAAACTGAACAGAAAGGCGTGGCGTGGCACGCTTTTCGTCGCTGACAGTGCTGGAAGACGAAAATTACTTCGTAGCACATCACGCGCCGTACGGCGGGAACGTCAGCGTGATCTGGAAAGGCACAAAGGGCTCCAGAACAAATGCACGTCGGCGAAAACTGATCCCCGGCAACGTTAGGCGTAAACTGTCACTGTGTTTGTTTTACCGTGGGGTGATGCTCTCTTCGGCGGGGATCATATATGCTGGAGAATAACAATGTGTGCCTCGATGGATTTGAACCACGGTTTCCAGCACGCTATTTTCAAAGACCAACAGATTAGCGCGCAAGTTGTTGCACAACTGAAGCAGAATCTGTGCGTTTAAGAAGTCTTCTACATGCGGGTAACTTAAGAGGTCAGCTGCTACAATGCATGCAAGGCTGGAGTTACCGTTGTTGGTGGGCATCGAGGGTGTCTCATGGGCCATCCGCAGCAGTGTCGATCCTGTAACATGTCAAACTCATCGTCAGAGAGGTAAGTTTGATTATAAAGTCGATCGTTCAGTATAGATTGTGATGTGGATTCTGTTTATGTTTTAGCTGGCGTCAGCTTCTCTGTGGTAGCCTGGTGTTATGCTGTAGAAATGTAGCTGGCAGAACCAGTCAGATAGGTGGTAGATATAGGAGATGGCCAACTTCATGCTGTCTCCGTCTGCAAATCACATTCAGTGGTATCACTAGCAAGTGCTCGCCTTTCTTTCCGTAGCGTCACCTGTGATCACAAGCAGCCACGCGTTTTGAGTCTGAAGACAAACAGCGGGGCCGTCAGTGGAAACAAAGAAATAACTGCGCGGCTCTAGTAGAACATGACGCACAAATGTGTAGCGCAGAATGAGAGTCGGAACGCTGTGGAATGTCGTCCCGTCTCCACGAGAACGGCCGCCCACACTCTCGGCGACCACGGATACGCTTCAGGAGCTAGGCTGGACAACGTTCCAACATCCGTTATACAGAGCCAATCTTTCTGTCGCCTGACTTTCACATTTTCGCGACAAGAACAAAGACATTCGTGGAACTGTTTTTGCAACGGGCAAGGACGTGTTCGGCTGGAATATATGTCATCGCTTCCGTCAGCGAAGAAAAATGTGTACTAGTAAAGAATTGGTTGTGTTCCTCCACGCAGAACAGCTACCTTAATATACTGTGTATCAGGAAAATAATCAAGTGACGGGAAAGCAGGTATTCCACGTCCCGTGACGTTGCCTTTGCAATAACTGATCGGATTTCAGTCGCACATCTACCCTGACCGAAATTTGTTCCACGAGCACTCTTCACATTTGTACCCAAAAATAAGGCGGTTGTGTGGACTACGCTGTGTCTACGTCTGTATTTACCGGGTGATCAAGAAGTCAGCATAAATTTGAAAACTTAATAAACCACGGAATAATGTAGATAGAGAGGTAAAAATTGACACACATGCTTGAAATGACATGGGGTTTTATTAGAACAAAAAAAGTTCACAAAATGTCCGACAGATGGCGCTGGACAGCAAAAAGTCAGTGACTGCTACCGTGACGGGTGAGAGGTACGCCGATATGTTACAGAATCGCATCATCCCCAGCCTGGCTGATAAACACATGCTGGAACGTACGATGTTTATGCAGGATGGCGCTCCACCCCATATTGCTAGACGCGTGAAAGATCTCTTGCGCGCGTCGTTTGGTGATGATCGTGTGCTCAGCCGCCACTTTTGTCATGCTTGACCTCCCAGGTCCCCAGACCTCAGTCCGTGCGATTATTGACTTTGGGGTTACCTGAAGCCGCAAGTGTATCGTGATCGACCGACATCTCTAGGGATGCTGAAAGACAACATCCGACGCCAATGCCTCACCACAACTCCGGACATGCTTTACAGTGCTGTTCACAACATTATTCCTCGACTACAGCTATTGTTGAGGAATGATGGTGGACATATTGAGCATTTCCTGTAAAGAACATCATCTTTGCTTTATCTTACTTTGTTATGCTAATTATTGCTATCTGATCAGATGAAGCGCCATCTGTCGAAAATTTTTTGAACTTTTGTATTTTTGTGGTTCTAATAAAACCCCATGTCATTCCAAGTGTGTCAATTTGTACCTCTCTATCTACATTATTCCATGATTTATTCAGTTTTCAAATTTATACTGACTTTTTGATCATCCGCTATAATCCGCTAGCCAGCTTACGGTGTGTGGTGGAGGGTACTTTGTGTATCACTATCATTGTTTGCGGGAAGAGAGATCGTTGACAAGCCTCTGTGTAAGCTCTAATCTTTCGAGTTTTACGTTCTTGGTCTTTTCTCGAGATATACGTAGGGAAAAACAATGTACTGTTTGTTCTTCTACGAACGTAAGCTCTCAGAATTTTAACAGTCGACCATAGCGTGACGCAGAATGACTCTCCTGCAGCGTTTGTCACTCGAACTGGCTGATCATCTCATTGATGCTTTTGTGCTAACTAACTGAGCCTGTAACCAAACAGCACTGCTCTTCTTTCAATCTTCTCTATTTCTTTCAATCGTATATGGTACGGATACCAAACTGTCACGGAATATTCAAGTATCGGTAGAACGAGGGATTTGTAAGCTACCTTCTGTGTGGGTGAACAACATTTCCTGTGGAGATTATATGTCATCAGTGTAATGACTGACACACACACACACACACACACACACACACACACACACACACACACACACACAGAGAGAGAGAGAGAGAGAGAGAGAGAGAGAGAGAGAGAGAGAGAGAGAGAGAGAATCAAGGGAAAAAAATCTGAAATTTATATCGAAAGAATCATTTCCACGCGGCAAAAGTATTTGTCGAATTTGCAGGGATGATAAAAGCTAAATTTTATTTCACTTCACAGTAAGATCAAACGACGGAAATATTTCTCAGACTTCCTGTATCAAATTCAGTAGGATGGGCACCCCATCCTCTAGAAATCCCATCGTCATGTTCCTTAACTGCAGGCCTCACGAAGTTCCCAAGGACTACGCAAGAAGCGTTCGTAGTATTGATGAGGGTTGTCCTTGGCCGATTGAAGTTACACTCCCGTTTTCCTTCATATAAAAGTACGCCTCTTCGCAAAACAGCTGCACTAGAAACTTGTCAAATTTCTTAGCCTCTTTGCGCTGATATTTTTTGGCGCCAACTACACTACCGGAAAAAATCGCAGTACCAAGAAATAATTAATATAGAGTAATGAAATTTCAGGAATACATTTCTCTAGGTAACATATTTAAGTGATTAACATTGCAGGATCACAGGTTAATGTAAGCCGAGAAAAACCATTGCAAATGTTAAATGCTGGTACATTAATTACCGGAGTAAGAGCTAGAATGTTGAAAGCAAGTATGCAAACGCGCATGCATTGTGTCAGTTTGTGGGATGGAGTTCCACGCCTGTTGTGCTTGGTCGGTTAACACAGGGGCAGTTAATGCTGTTTGTTGATGACACTGGATTGTCCCGTATGTGCTTGATGGGAGATAGATTTGGTGGTCGAGCAGACCCAGGCAACATGTCGACGCCCTGTAGAGCATATTGCGTTACAACATCGGTATGTGGGCGAGCGTTATCCTCTTGGAAAATGCCCCCTGGAATTCTGTTCACGAATGGCAGCACAACAGGTCGAATGACCAGATTGACGTATAAGTGCTCCTACTGTTATAGGAAATCACACCCCAGACCATAACTCCAGGTGTAGGTCCAGTTTGTTTAGCAAACAGATTGATATCAAGCCCAAAACTGGCCTCCTCCTAACCAACGAACAGCCTTCACTAGCACCGAGGCAGAAAGAAGCAGCATTCATCACAAAACACCGCAGAATTCCACCATGCCCTCCAGTGAGCTCTCGCTTGACACTATTGAAGTCGGAAATGGCAGTCTTCTGGGGCCGGTCGAATGCACACTACAGGGCGTCTGGCTCGGAGCTGTCCTTGAAGTAACCGATTTGTAACGGTTCGTTGTGTCACTGTGGTGCCGACTGCTTCTCAGACAGCTGCTGGAGACGCTGAACGATGCCCCAGAGCCATAACCCAAACAGGATGGTCGTTTTCTCACGAACAGCCCAAGAACAAATGGTGCTTTTTTAAAGCCGCCTAAGGTCCACCCTAGATCGCACCTAATGCAAAAGAACCAACCGATTTTCTCCATTTGTTTGGCCCGGAGAAAGTGTGTCGTGTTTAAATATTAATCCTGTACTTCAGGGTAGCTACAGTGTGGTTGCACTGACGACAGGTATACAGACGGTCGCTAGATTCAGTATGTCTGTTATGGCTCACCGATACATTAGGTTCACATCTCACAGCTGTTTTCCACGGTTGAAGCAATCGAATGGAGGGACGTTGGAAGACTGTGATGGCGCTGAAGAGACACGTTAAAGGAGGAGACAGGCAGAGCTCTTTTCAAGAAACATTTTCAGTGCTTGCTGCCTTTTCTTTCGGGATAACTCTCGTATCGGTTCGTTCACAACAGTGCACGGTACCCATATGTTCCAAAAAGCCGCGCGCAAAAATGTGATTTTCTGGGGGCCGTATCTCGGGTAGTATTAATCACAGAGATGAGAGGTGAAGTTTTTGGGTAGCGCTTGATCTAGCTACAGTCTGTATACCTATCGGAAGTATGGGTGGGACTGTATCTGTCCTAATGTACAGGATCAGTATTTAAACATTACACACTTCCTCCAGCCCAAGCAAATGGAGAAATCGGTCGGTTCTTTTGCATTAGGTGGGATTCAGGGTGGACCGTACGCGGCTTATAAAAGTACGATTTGTTCGTGGGCGGTTCGTGAGAAAATCCCGAAAAACCATATTTTTGGGTACGAAAAGCGCCAATTGTGGGGATGGCCACTTCTATAATATCTATTTATGACAGATTGTGGAAATGTTCCCCATATGCTCTTAAGGCGATGTTCTCGGGGAACCTTGATACTTTTTTCGAGATCACCATCCTTTACAAAGATCCAGAGGCTCAAAGTTACCGAACTTATATATGTAATAGCCGGTCTGAGGCGAAAATGATGTTTTAACTGACGCAGTATTTACGAAATTACATTACCATATGCGCATAACTAATCTCGTTTCTCTGCTTCTGAGGAAATATTCGAACGAATTCACTAAAGTTTATCGGCCTTTCGTTTCATGGGAGCATTGCATGTAGGGTATTTACAAAATTTATGGTGTAGGTCTCCATTAGACCGTTATCGATTAACCTCTGACAATTTTTAGTTCCAACAGAGCTTTCAGAGAACATGTAAATAAAAAAATTCTGCAACTCATTTGGATCAAACCAATGTATAAGGGCGCTGTGAACTCGCACGAAGTACTGAAAATAAAGCTAAAAAAATCTGCTATCGAGATCATTTCGATCAGTTTTCGCGATATCTTTCGCAATATTGACCATTAATAATTAGCATCCACGTGATTTTTAAAAATCAACATACGCCGTATAACTAAACTGAAGTCTTAAGCAGTGTAATAACTACATTTACTGCAGAATAGTTAACCCATTACTCGGTAGCCTATTTTTGATTGTTTCATTTCCCTTTTACTGGTGATTCATGTTTTATATCGTCAGGTAAACAATCGAACATTCTCGACGCAACGTAGTCCATTTATAAACTAAAGTCCAACTAAAGTTATATTTCGAGAACTAGCAGACTATACTTTTTGCTGTATAAGCAGAGAATAGAAATTGTGATTGACACAAAATTTCATACTATTTATTCAACAGACACGGTCATTTTCATGTTCGTCTTGTTTTCCTCTATCACTTGCACTTTTATTTCAGCTATTCTGTCTTAGTTCGTGTACAAAGTCTACTCTGTGTTTTACAAGGTGCTTAAATTTTTTATATGATAGAAATTCTTCATTTTCACTTAATTTCACGCTCGGTAAGTTTCTCTGTTTCAGTCTTGTTTATATTGTAGATAGGATAATGCACTAATAGTCTGTTTCAAGTTAATTTTATTTTTGTTTTTAGCCTAATGTTTCATATAATTGTTTAAGTTGTTGTGCAGGAAAGAAATAATTATTTCGTTAACTATAAATATTTTAAGTGCAGCATTATTCCTCTTAGTCAATATTTAATTACATTTCTTTTTCGTTCCACTATTAGTCTTATCTTAGTAAGCCAGTTTCGAGTGTTTATCTGCATATCATGTAAATAAAAATTTCGTACAGTACTCCCATGCAGAGGAACACAGTGGTGCGGACGTAATTTAATGCACAGATAGTTGCATAGAAAAAGGCACCATATGTATGAAAATGGCAGCGTCTTCACATGATATGCTTTAGTTCGATTTGTTTCTTGATGATTTGGCCGATAATTGGTGCACGTATTGCGAAAGAATGTGCAGAGAATAATACCAAGTGAAACTGAGGACTGTCTAACAATTTCAAAGATCTGTGCCCGTGCACTTTATTGTATAAAATAAAGTCTGTGGCGTTCAACCAGAGAATGGCTTGTCAAAAGAAGAAAGATAATAAAAAGTTTAGTGATTGATTTTTATTTTTTATTGCTTTTATTAGCATTTTTTAAAGCACGTATAAGTGCGTAGATATCTGAAATTGTTAATCCGTCTTCAACTGTATTCTTTGACCAGCATTATATCTTTGCACATATTTTCGTTATATGTGCACAAACTGCCAAACCATAATGGAAACTATAATTTGTAAACTAAAACGAACAGAAACATTGTCATGTAAATACTTTGATTTTTTCATGTTGCCACTATCTGTGGTATATACAGTGTGCTGTAGTGGTTAGCGTCACTAACTGACGTGCTACAAGTCGCCGGTCCAAGCCCGACCATCAGCAATTATTTATTACTTAGTATTTATCATTTCTGGAAGGTTCGTGATATATCTTATGTTTATAATCGTATATGTTCGGAAATATTCGAAATTTATATTAAAAATTGTACTCTACATCCAGGAGGTCAGTTCTGTTCTGACTGTACGTTGGTGCCGGTGATAAAAATGCTTTCAGTACCAAGTGCTGAACATCATTGACGACCCTATCTTCGGATTGTGACTTGATTGTAGCTTCGACGCGACATTGTTTGGTGGAGGTGCCTGGTACTGCAACATCCACATCACCGTGGCTCCAATTATGCAACGTAATAAGCCGGCGTCTATACAGACAAAAGCTGGAGCACGAGCAGTACATTATTCCTAAGATTCAACTGAAAGGATTCGATCCAGTCGCCAAATACAACAGCTGGGATGACATGATGTGTTCGGCAAATGTACTCGTATACTTTTATTTGGACGCCCAGCCCAGTAATGATTCGAGGAAGACGAAGAGAAGCTCAATACCTGTTACAAATTCTAGACCGAAATGAAGGAACCATTTGGTGACAATCAAAAGCAATGACACAGTTAAACAAATGACATGTTTTGGCCCTTTACAACAGTGTGGTTCCGACTATGACCAAAGCCGACAAAACGTCAGATTTGATGAAGAAGTCGCAGAAGACATGTACGAAGCTTTTCTGGCAAACAATATCATATCCACAGAAAAATTCAACTAGTGGTGTCAGCGTGAGGAAATGCGACAGAAAAGTGTCGGACGAAAGAGGTATGACGGACTTCCGAATTGTGTTCGTATGAAAGTTGTGGAAGACCACCATGACCTCGCTGCTCTCATACACCAGGTAGTAAGACAAGAGATACAGCAGTGTGTGGCAGCCAGAAATGTCGCACAGTGTACAGAAGAGGGAGCGCCATGAATGTCGACCTCACACATCAGAAACTAATAGAGAATGTTGAAGAAGAGGTGTATCAATCTTTGGAACCAATCTCCACCACTAGTTGAATGCACCGTGAAGAATGGACTCTGCCGACTCGGACCTGAGCCGCCGCCGTTTAACGACAACACATCATTCGACCAGCGCAGTTACAACCATCTCCTCCACCAAGAAAAATGCCCTGCATTTGGAGAACGGAGGACAATGCATCAGTCTGTTTCCACTGTGGACGCCCTTCGCATGTTGTGCGCTACTGCAGAGAAAAAGATGAGTTTTCTACGATAATTACGCTTTTGCCGATTGCAAAAAGATACTCAAGCTCATAAAAGAAATCTACTTGCCAGCGATTATCATAAGCACTGTAGGTGACCAGAGAAAAGTTTTGATCATTAATTGTCACGAGCAGCCACAACTCATCCCTAAAGGTACTTGCGTATGGACAGACGAACCAGTCCAGGAAGAGGAGCTTAGTCTCACTGACGAAGAATCGTTCCCCGATACCACTAATAATGTAGTAAAGGTAGCTACTTCCATTAGAATCTGGCGTGACCGAGGAACAACACTGGCGAGTAACAGCCATTCTGCGTCAGTTTTCAGATGCTTTTAAATCCGGAGTGGAGAAAAGACAGACCATGCTGCCCATGATAAAACATGGTATCAATATAGGAGAATCATCTGCAATTAGCTAGCTTTCATGTAAGGTGTAACCAAGTGAACGACGTAAAATCAGGGAGGAAGTGGAGAAGCTTGAGCAATAAGACATCACTGCGTCTTCAGAAAGTCCTTGGTGCTCCCCGATGGTCCTTCTGAAGGAGAAGGACGACATGTGGCGTTTCTGCGTCAACTGCCTACAGTCTTGAAGAAAGGTGTCTGTCCGTTGCCGTGCATTGATGACATCCTGGACAGCTTGGAAATACCAAAGTATTTCTCAGCTATGGACATGTAGAGAGCCTATTGGCAAATCGAGGTTGGCGAGGCTGACTGGGAAAAGATTGGCTTCATAACACGTATCTGTTCAAAGTTGTTTGGTCTATTTAAGGCTCCAGTCACCTTCGAATGTGTGACGGACAACTGCTTTTCACTGTAACTGCACGGTGTACCTTAGCTATCTGGATAGCACTGCCGTCTTTTCAAAGACTTTTGAAGAACATCTAAACCCTGACAACCATGTTGAAGTGTGTTCACACTGCAGGCTTCCGCCTGAATCCGAAAAGGGGCCTCTGTGCAGCCAAAGAAATAAAAATATTGGGTGGGGTAGTGAATGCGTGTGACGTTCGTCCCGATACAGGGGAAACAAGAGCAGCCATAGATTTTCAAAATTTTTGGGCTGTGCACGTACTACTGGCGTTTCATAAAGGATTTCTGTACCAAGGACCGTACCTCGGAAGAATAACTGCAGGGAGGCACAAGAAAGATCCTTCCTTGTCCTAAGATGGCACTAGTATCTTCTCCAATTCAAGCATTTTACGACGAGGATGACGAGACAGATCTTCACACCGACGCTATCGGTTTTGGGGTAGGGCACTTCTAGTACAAATTCAGGAAGGTGCTGCAAATGTAACAGCTGATGCTTCCAGAATACTCACCGAAGTCCGAGATGAACTACTCTACAATCGAGAAAGAGTGCCTTGCAGTTGTTTGGGCCTTCAGTAAGTTTTGGCCTTATTTATATGGCAAACCATTCACTACTGTGACGGTCACCATTGTCTATGCTGGCTGATTGGCCTGAAGGATCCGTTGGGCCGACTGGCAGAATAGACACTGAGATTTCAGGACTGCGACGGCACAATGTTATGCAAAAACGGGTGCAAACACAAGGATCCTGACTTCCTTTCGAGGAGTCTTTCGGCTGAACACATCAGTATGAACGAAATCTCAGTCATCGTTGGAGTAAGTGACGTTGCCGCTGAACAGAAGAAGATCCAGCATTGCTGAAAACAAAGAAGCCTCGAAGAAGGAGGAACCGACCAAAGGAGGATTACATTTAACAGACCGAACATTGTATAAGAGGAACTGTGATCCGATGGGGCGGGAACGGTTGCCCGTAACCCCAAGTCCTCTGTGACCAACTGTCCTGAAGTATTTCCACGATGCTCCAACATATGGTCACCTGGGATTCATGAAGACTCTAGACTGAATCAGACGCAGATATCACTGGCCAGTTCTCTACCAATCCGTTAGACGCTATGTGAGGAGCTCTGAGGAAAGCCAATTACAGAAGCATGTACCGCATTTACCTCCGGGACAACTGATACCAATACTGCCTGTAACTCCCGAAGTGAGAAATAGTGCTGTGTGGATAGTAGTCTGTACGGACTGTCTCGTCGAGTTTGCTGTTACGAAAGTTACACCGACTGCTGAACCTCCAGTAACTGCAAAATTCCTTGTAGAAGAGTTCATTTTGAAACATGGACAACTCCATGTGATGATCTCTGATCGCGGGTACGTTTTCTATTCGAGACTAGTATCAGATATAATTTCTCGTTGCAGCGCCGCTCATGGTATGATGACAGCTTACCATCCTCGGACGAATGGTCTCACAGAACGCTGGCAGATAAGCTCTCGATGTAAGCTAATCTGAGGAAGATTGGAATACAATAATGTCCATCGTGTCTTTCGCATACAATACAGCAAAGCAAGAGACTAAAGGCTTTGCACCATTCCTTCTGCTCCATGTTTGCGGATCTGAAACGACGCTGGAACATACTTGGGATGACAACGTGAAACACATCATCACGAGGGCCCGAAGAAGCAAGACAGCTATCTCGCGCATGGATCGTGGACTCCTAGCAGAAAGATCGAGAGGCCCATAACGCCAAAGACTGGCCAGTGACATACAGCCCGGAAGACTTAGTGTGGATTTTTAAGCCAGTACGGAAAATGGGACAATCGGAAATGTTACTAAAGCCCTACTTTGGGCCACATCATATCTTTGTTGCTTGTCAGACGTCAGGTATGTACTCGAGGATTACGACCTTTCATCAAGAAGACAAACTGAGACGCCGTTCGTGTCCTTCATATGATGGCCTACTACAGTCCAGAGGCGCAGATCGGCGATAGGAGGTTCAAGAAAACAGAAGACCCACTCGACGGTCGTAAAGCTTCGACGAGTTCCGCTGTTTCTCCAGGAGAGCAAGTAACGCCGCATGCTGCGTGATGTAGTGGTTAGCGTCGCTAGTTGATATGCTGTGGGTCTCTGATTCACACCTGACCACCAGCAATAATTCGGTATTTAATTTTTATCATTTCTAGAAGTTTCTTGACATATGTAATGTTAGTATACCAGGAATATCCGATGGTTGTATAAATAACTGCACTCTCCATCCAGCTATTCTAGCTGTTCATAGGCGTCAGTAATTAACGTGCTTTAAGTTTGAAGTGTTGTTCTTCATTGATTTCGCAGCCTTCTGATTAGAACGTTATTGTGATTTCAACCTGACAGTATGAATGGCACCCTTTTCTCTTCGTTAAATTACGTTCATACGACTGTGTTCCTGTGTCGTGGCAGTAATGTAGGTTTTTAATCTTAAAAGAAAAGAAACCATCCAGATTGGCATAAAAATCCGAAACTAGCTGTCGAACGAAGATACCTATATAACTAAGTGCAAAAATTCCATAGTCACGTAATAAATTTGTGGCTGCGCTGCCCAGTATGAAGAAGATATAAAAAAGACTGTTTTCAGATGTTTGCATTGGATAAATTGCTACTATGAAGCATTATGCATCATAATCCACACGATTCGAATCGAAAGATTTATTATTAGGCAAATAATTGTTGTAATTTTCATTTCCTCTGTGCACAAATAAAGATGCCTAAAAGAAATAGGTGAAAGATGTTTGCTTAATAAAATTCAGTTGCAAAAGATGACTGACAGTTACTGTTACTTACAAGGAAAACGGCATTGGTTAAGTTTACTACCCATTCATAAAAAGAGAGTAGTGGATGCTGAGCCTCCAGCACACAAGCCAGCCGACATAAAAGCAATATACAAATAGAACTAGGAGAAAACACGTGGTGGGCTGGCCCAATTCACACACAGGTTACACTAACAGTACACGTTTGTACACAGTACGAGAATATCACAACACCTTAATTTGACTTTTTCACACTGACAATGCATTAAGAATTCTCTGCTAAAGCCAAAATTTATTTTGGGTACAGTATCTATAAAACGCAATAGCCTGAACAAATGATAACACAGTATTTCTATTGAAAATTATTTTGGAGTTTTTATGAAAAAATTGAAAAATTTTATTAAAAGCTCAGTTTACTAAATCTTAAGGATGAATCTCAACATAGCTCTGCATTTCAAATGCGAACTAATTTGTATAAATTCATAGCATTACGAGGACCAAGGCTCAACTTGGACCTAGGCAGATTTACACTAGCTGGAAACTGCAAAAGACTCGTGTTAATATCGCACCATGGTCAAATTAAGTCTAACAGGAAGCAATTTCGATGCACGCAGCTGATAAGACTTGCACATTGTCTTATCAAGTAAACACACTTCAGATAAAAATACTCGAAATCTAACACACAATAGCTCTGCTAAATCTACCCCAGGGACTTTCCTTCGTCTGCCAAATAACCCGGTCGCTTAGGCTAGGCGCGCACTGGCGATTTTCCGTCGCGCGATTTATTTGTCGCAAGAGTGAAACACAGTGGCTCGAATAGGAGCGCGCGCACGTGCGACAAAAAAGTAGCGGCGATTTAAAAGACGCAACCGGCGCTATTTCACGCGCGACGCGATTGTCGCATGTATGGAATGATTCACAGGCACTGGCATGGGCCCGCGCGCACTAGCGACGCGATTTCTCAGTCAGTCGCTCTCGCTCTGTGTTGCATACAGACAAGTTCAGTGCGCCAGCAGCATGTCTGATAACGGGAGTTGCGCTACGGATGACATTGTAAGTTGTGTTGTCGATTAAGAAAGACTAATTGCAGAAGTAGAAAAGCGACCAGCTCTCTACAACAGGAAATTAAAAGAATACAGTGATCGCAATTTGAGAGAGAAACTATGAGGAGAAGTATGCTGAGCCGAATTCGGAACTGGACTGAACTGCCTGGACCAGAAAAGACTAACAAAGGTATTTCATAGTTCACTTATATTATTGATTCGTGTAGACATCACAGTTACAACAATTTAAATTCTTTCATATTGCCTAGATACTGATCCTTGTGGAGTCACAAAGTAGTTTGCAAAATAATACTTATCTGCATACCACACACATCAGCTCTTATTCCTACAGGCTCACAGCCTTGCAGAAGGCATTCGTGCGACTCGTCCTCAGTTCGTACACCGTCATTTCTTCTTACGAAATTATGCAGAGTACAACATGCTTTTATGATTATGTCTGAAAAACCAACATCCACGTCCATAGGTCGATGAAATATTATCCATTTGTTAGCCAAAATCCCCAAAGTACATTCCACCATTCTACGAGCACGACAATGTCTATAATCAAAAACACGCTGTTTTGCCAGTTTCGACTTGCAGTAGTGATTTTCTTGATGTATCTAATCAATAATGTAAAAGGACAATAAAAACTGTTGAATAAAATACTGTGTGCTCACCTCAAAGTCACTGATAACTGCTCCTCAGGTGGTATACACTTCCTCCATGTTGTATCTTGTTTTGTTATATTCGGTCCTACTGTCTGAAGCAGTGTATCAAAATTATTCTTACTCATTTGATAGTATTGAAAGAATTTATTTGGGTGATTTTGTAACTCTTCGTGTAATTTGTAAAACTGCCCTTTCACTAGTCTTCGACTTACAATCGGATGCACCCAGTAACGACATTTGCGCTGTTTTCTCGCTCTTCTTCGTAGTAAAAGCGCCACCAAACAAGCTGTTTCGATGAAATCCATACCGGTACTGCGAGTAGTTGCGATTTTCCTGCCGCTGTGTGCGCACCACAATGTACTTCCGCGACAGCGATTGATAAGGCGCGCCGACTGAAAAATCGCCTGTGCGCGCCTAGCCTAAACAGCTGATCAGTGCCACCCAATAACACATTCATGTTATAATTCGTCGAAGGGAGGCATCATTGGCTAATCTCACATGAAGTACTAGCAGTTTACTTCGAGGATACAAGACAGTCTAGACACTGAATCACCCTTGGGTTTTATTGGTTATTCCGCGGAGGCGATAAAGTAAACTCCAAATTACAGGTAGCAAGGCAGATACGATAAGACATATCACTACCCGTAGCGTGAATATCACTTCTGTCAACATCTGTTATTCGAAGTGCAATTCCATCATGGTTCACCAAGAGGCAGCAGTGTGCCTTCACGATCAGTACGTTATAAGTCACTGCTGGTGAACACGCAACGTTTCCCACATTTCTCTGACAATCGGCACAATCCATACTATGCACTTTTATGTTCTCCCACACAAAATTTCTTAAGCCGAGAGAGAGCTTCAAGTCCCCGCCGTCCAACGTTATCTGCTAGTAGCTTCCAAAAACAGCGGTCTCTTGGTAACGACAACAACATATTCGTTTGTGTATGGTGTACTGAGGCGACAACAGTAGAGGAAAAATAGAAGTACACTTTTAACCTGAATTAAAGACGCATAAGGTGACTGTAAATACACTGTCGGAAAAAAATCGCAGCACCACAAAGGAGTTGTTCGACATAAACAAAAGTTGGTAGGCGTGTTTCTACACGTGAAAGGTAACGTCTATTAAAGTTTCACGCCAGTAGCGTAAGTGTGGCGCTTGTAGCGCCAGTATGAGGATGCAAATCAGGTTTGCTTTAAATACACGCTTTAACGGTCTTGAGCGTTAGTTGCCTTTGACAGTATACGTGGTGAATTGATGTTAGTCAAGAATGCCTTTAAGTCGACAAAGACGCCATTATCAACACCTCACTAAGTTTGATCAAGGTTGTGTAATAGGGCTACAAGACTTGGCAGGAATGTAGCCACTGTACATGATTACTGGCAGCGGTGCTCAACAGAATATACGGTCGCAAGAAAACGGTCACCAGACGGTACCTAGGGGAAGACCATCGTGTTCGGCGTATGGCTCTTGGGCATCGTACTTCATCTCAGCAGCAATTTAAGCAGCAGTTGGCACCACAGTCCACAAAGAACTGTTACATATCCGTTACTTTAAGAACAGCTTAGAGCTAGACGCCCTGTAGCGCGCATTCCACTGACTCCAAACTACAAAAAGGTTCAAATGGCTCTGAGCACTATGGGACTTAACATCTGAGGTCATCAGCCCCTAGAACTTAGAACTACTTAAACCTAACTAACCTAAGGACATCACACACATCCATGCCCGAGGCAGGATTCAAACCTGCGACCGTAGCAGTCCCGCGGTTCCGGGCTGAGCGCCTAGAACCGCTAGACCACCGCGGCCGGCTCCAAACCACAACCAGTTGTGAATTCAGTGGTGTCAAGCGAGAGCTCATTGGAGAGCAGGGTGCAAGTCTGCTGTATTTTATGACGCAAGCTGGTTCTGCTCTGGTGCCAGCGATGGCCTTGTGTTAGAAGGAAGTCAGTTGATGGTGTGCAACCAACCTTCTGCATGCTAGACATACCGGACCTACATCGGGCGTTATGGTCTGAGGTGCGATTTCATACGACAGCAGAAGCACTTTCATGGTTATACCACACATCCTGGCTGCAAATTTGAACGTCAGTCTGGTGATTCGACCTGTTGTGCTGCAATTGTTGAACAGTATTCCAAGTGGTGTTTTCTAACGGGATAACGCTCACCCACATACCGAAGTTGTAACCCAACATGCTCTACAGACGTCGACAAATTGCTTTGGCTTGCTCGACCATCAAAACTGTCTCCAGTCGAGCACATATGGGACATCACCGAACGACAACTCAAGCATCATCCACAAACAGCGTTAACCGTTCCTGTACAGACCGTCCAAGTGCAACTGGAGTGGAACTCCATCCCAAAAACAGACATCCGGCACCTGTATACAACACAATGCATGCAAAGTTGCATACAGCATTCTGGCGGTTACACCAGTTACTAATGTACCAACATTTCACATTTGCAATGGCGTATCTCGCGCGTACCTTAACCAGTGATCTCACAATTTTAATCACTTAAATATATTACCTAGCCAAATATATTCCCGAAATTTCATTGATCTATAGTAATTATTTTTTGGTGTTGAGATTTTCTTCCATCAGTGTAATGGCTAGGACGTTATGTATCCGTTAACGGCAGATTCTCAGTACGAAGTACAGACTTGTACATACAGCAGTGAAATCCGATCAGAGTCTATTTCAATCTACCCTTATTGAGTCGAAGTTCCCAAACTTCCGGTTTTTTATTCCGTGCTCGTAGAGAAGGGACACTCGAACAGTTATAGAATGTTATAGGGCTAAATTAGAACATCAACTGATTTCAGCACCTGCAGTCGTGCAAACATACCTGCCTTCGATTATTGCTATTGGGCAGGCCATAGGAACATTTTGTTATTTATTATTTCCGTCCATACAAATATTTAGCAAGACAGCGATGGATTTTATTTGTATGAAGCGCTTCTTTCACTTACGACTTTCTCTCGGTAGTTTTGTAAGACCTCAAAGTTCCTATATTTCTTTTCTTGTACTGAGATATTAAAAGGCGTAATAGTTTAACAGTTATCTCGGCTACCAGAATGCGTTATGGTTTCTCTTCAACAATGAGCAGTTACGACATAGAGCGTTGTTATCCATCAGTAACGTCGTCTCACTAAAGGAAATTACAATAAAAATAATTTTCTGTTTCGTACATATACAACTATGCTAAATGTAAATGATGTATGTGTGGTGTCACCGCCGGACACCACACTTGCTAGGTGGTAGTTTTAAATCGGCCGCGGTACATTAGTACATGTCGGACCCGCGTGTCGCCACTGTCAGGGATCGCAGATCGAGCGCCACCACAAGGCAGGTCTCGAGATACGGACTAGCACTCGCCCCAGTTGTACGGACGACTTTGCTAGCGACTACGTGGACGAAGCATTGCTCATTAGCCGAGCAGATAGTTAGAATAGCCTTCAGCTAAGTCCATGGCTACGACCTAGCAAGGCGCTATTAGTAACATTGCATGTATCTATGGAGTCTCACTTGTATCGCCACAATCTCCAGATGTACCAAAAGGATGGATTAAAGTTAAGTATTCCAGAAGCTACGTACTTTTCTTTATAGCATTCATTACGTATCCTGTTTCAGACCTCACGCCCATCTGCTAGCTTAGCGCGTGCCTTTCGGCTTCCTCTCATTGTGTCTAGGCTGTCTTGTCTAGACACAACAGTATGTAACACTGGAGTTTCCTTACAGATATCTTTGGCAACGGTAAATTTCATATATATTATACACACGAATTATCACATACTGTCTAAAACATTGATGAATTGGCCATCCAAATTAAAGAAATTAACATTCATCGGCGTATTTTTCTCATGTCTATCATGGATAGACTGATTAAAATTCCTACAGAGGCCAGTTGCTACATTTGATATCGTAAATCTGTGTTCAAATTTACCTGTAGTAGAAACAATAGAAATATTTTAGAGTAACTTAATCAATGTACTTATATTATAAAGGTAATTGCACAATGTGTGTGCAGCTAAAACCCAGAAATCAGTGGCGGTACGATCAAAGGAGTTACATGATGTGGTAGCCCTCTATCCCCCTCCCATGAAGAATGCTCCCGTTTTTACCTGAAGGGCGTGGCGTGGTTTTGAAGATGTAAAGGCCGGGAAGTTTAGCCCTCTGGAAATTTCTAGATCATTCCGGAACATTCGAGAGTATTCGAGATCATTCCAGAACATTCGAGAGTATTCGACAGCACACCACAATTTTCCACAATGTTCCGGAATGTTCCACAATGATCGGGGATTCCTGTAATGTTCGGGAAGATTCCATAATGTCCCTGATGATTGTGGAACATTGTGGACCATTCGAAGCTTTTTTGGTATATTGCGGAATTCGTCATTGGTGGGACTACCCATTGGTAGGGGTACATAAAGCAAGACCCATCGTGGTTTCTAACGTGAGTTTCTTATCAGTGACGATGGGAGCAACCGAAAAAGTAGTGCGGTGAGTGAAAAAAAAGGTGAAATGTGAGCAGTCAAAGAAATAGAGTGACTATAAATCGAAAATAAAGTGTTTGAGTTGTACTTGGTGTACTTGCTAATAAAATTTTGATTTGAGTAATATTTTAGACTTTGCCCAAATGTGACGAAAGCTTGCCAGTTCGGAGAAAAATGACAAAAACAAAAAGAATAGCGAAAAAACGAAACAAAGAGCGCGAAGCATATTTAAGTTTCCAACGAACGAGAATGACCACCGTGAAAAGCAGAGAAATCGAACAACGAAATGGAGTTAGAATATGTTTTCAATAAAAAAAATTATCTCATACTTTAAAGTTTATCCTTTTATTCCAACATAATTTTTTAAAAAGTAAAAGCTAATTGACGGAGAAAATAACGTATTACAAAAGATATGTCATGACCTCTTATCCTGCTCAGTGCCACCACAAATGAAATATATCAGATACTAGCTGAAGAAGTCAGCTCCCTCCATAAAAACACAAACTTTACGGTAGAACTTGGCAGTGAACTATTCAATAAATTTCCTGAATCTTAACGTTCAGGAACGACGAACAGAAACATGTTTTTGCCATATACAAAAAAACCAGCTGTCACAGCCACCACAGTATACAACTCGTCACATAACCCAATATCATACAGACAGGCAGCATTCATATCTATGTTACACTGAGAACACAGCTTACCACCGAACCAACACAGCGCGACAGAAGCAAACACAGTCAAAATAATAGCAACAAACAATGGTTGCTTAACAAAATTAATAGACAAACTGTCCATTAAATCCAGAATACAACAAAGACAAAACGTTCACAGAAAACAATAAAACTAGCACATAAATACGTAACGATACCATAATTGGATCCTGTCACGCAAAAGATTGATTGTATAAAAAAAAAAAACCTCTATGTCAAAATCTCGTTTGCCACAAATAGCAGATTAGCGTAGTGAAATTCTCACACTAAATTTCTCTGATTGCAGTTTGTTTTACATTGGAAAACCTCGGCGAAATTTCAAGGCAACACACGTAGAACACGTAAGTGCCTTCATACTTAACCACCATGAAAAGTCATCGATTGCAGCCGGCCGAAGTGGCCGTGCGGTTAAAGGCGCTGCAGTCTGGAACCGCAAGTCCGCTACGGTCGCAGGTTCGAATCCTGCCTCGGGCATGGATGTTTGTGATGTCCTTAGGTTAGTTAGGTTTAACTAGTTCTAAGTTCTAGGGGACTAATGACCTCAGCAGTTGAGTCCCACAGTGCTCAGAGCCAGCCATCGATTGCAAGCCACATGTAGAAAATATACAGTGAGACATAGTCAGCACTGATTCAAAAAATATTGTGCTTGGGAAATACAGCTGACTCTTTACTCGCACGAAGTAATAAGTGTTATCGACGAGGGATCTCAAAGTGATTCCATATTTCTAGATTTCCAGAAGGATTTTGACACCGTTCCTCAAAAAAATGGCTCTGAGCACTATGGGACTTAACTTCTAAGGTCATCAGTCCCCTAGAACTTAGAACTACTTAAACCTAACTAACCTAAAGACATCACACACATCCATGCCCGAGGCAGGATTCGAACCTGCGACCGTAGGGGTCGCGCGGTTCCAGACTGAGGCGCCTATAACCGCTCGGCCACACTGGCCGGCACACCGTTCCTCACAAGGGACTTCTAATCATATTGCGTGCGTATGGAGTATCGTCTCAGTTGTGCGACTGGTCTCGTGATTTCGTCTCAGGAAGGTCGTAGTTCGTAGTAACTGACGGAAAGTCATCGAGTAAAACAGAAGCAATACCTGGCGCTTCCCAAGGAAGTGTTATAGGCCCTCTGCTGTTCCTGAAATGAATAAACCATTCAGATGACTTACCGTCTAGTAAAGTCATCAAATGATCAAAACAAATTGACTTAGAAACAATATCCGTATGGTGCAAAAAGTGGCAGTTGGATCTGAATGAGGAAAAGTGTGAGGTAATCCACATGAATACTAGTATAAATCATACAAATTTAAACGCTATCAATTCAACTAAATACATAGGGATAACAACTATGAACAATTTAAACTAGAACAATCACATAAATAGTTTTGTGGGGAAGAGAAACCAAAGACTTGTCTTTTATTAGCAGAGCAGTTATAAGATGCAACAGGTCTAGTAAAGAGACTGCCTACACTGTGTTTTGAGTGCAGGGGTATTACTTAATCTAAGTATTTATAAGCGCAACACTCGCGGCACAACTGCAAACTATAAACAGAGTGACATGACGCGTCAAAATGTGTTTCACTTACAATTATGCGACGAACAGAAGTATTCAATTACACCACAGATTTCTGTGTCCGCGTTTGTTTTTATGGCATGTACAAAGTGAAACTTGCTTTTCTACGTTTCGTAATTTTTACAGAGAATGTAAGTTAAGGTAGTTTTTAATGCAGTGAATATATGTTTATTGTGATGGTGATCTGTAGGGCAACAGTAGTACTGCCGGTAGTACCAACTTCGGCACGTCCTTTCTTCATGGCTTCCTGTTATGGCAGTACTGCGTTGAGCTGATCAATAAAATTATTTGACGAGAAATGATTTATCTATCCGAAACTCACATCTGTGTGTACTGCTGACGTTTGTAGAAGGTCACGATGTCGTCCGCTGGTTTTATCGGTAGTATGGCGCGGGAAGGTTGGCAATGAAATAGCGGACTGGCGCGAGGCGTGCGGCCGCGACGGTGCTGCCACCTGGCGGCATGCTGCTCGGTGCTGTGGGACAACGGCGGCCAGTCACGCAGCGGCCCGCCAGTGTAGGAGTAGGAGCTGTGTGGTGTGAGGCGTGTGTGTGAGTGGCGTGGCGCGGTGTGGTGTGTGCCGAAGCGGGGCGCCGTTGCTGCCGGCAGCGGCAATGTCTCCTTCCCACCCTGGTGGCGAACTGAACCACAGTTGCCTCAGCAGCCCCTTCGTGCCTGAAGAAACCGGCCTTCGCATACACTCCGGAGAATAAAGTGTTCCTCGTACGACGTTTCCCGATGCATCAAACACTAATGGCTGCGACGCTGTGTGTGTGAACAAAACAGTGTTTCCGCGACAGTGCTGAGTCCTGCTGACGTAACAATAAGCGTAACACTACTTGCCAGGACTGTTAAACGCTAGAATTTTGTGTTCCCTATTTCACATATAAATATGAGAGTCAGTGTGCCTTAAGTTAAAGGAATTCCCTTTTTTTTTTTTTTTTTTTTAAATCATCGCGTACAGAAAATAAGTGTAACTTTCCGTGTGTAGTTACTAGGATTTCTAAACAGAGTTTTTCAGGATCACAGCGCGGTGAGTTAAGTGTGGTGACAGCACAGACAATTGTGAAATACGAGTGGTTTAGCAGACCCGCAGAAATTACATTTTGTCTGTGGCTGTGAGCAGGTGACGCAAAGCTCGGTCTGTGTGTGCCAACGGAACGCTACAGATTGAGGTCAGTGATTTCGGAAATTGGGTCGGATGTGACGCAGCGTCCTTGCTTAGTGCGTGTGTACATGAATATTGCGCCGGGCTCGTGAAGGATATACTGCCAGAAACGCACAAAATACTCGACAAGTGGCAAGGATTGTTATCCCTAATGCTGATGCACGACCCATGTCAACAGTCATCGCTGAAAATGCGGGGTGAGTAATTGCCTAGTTCATTTTTCTTTTCTTTGTCTTTTTCGGCCCGTGGATAAACATATTTCTAGGAAGCCCAAAGGAGGCGTGACGGGCAGGACCGCGCGTATACAGGGAGGAATGTATCGCGGCGAAAGTGTGTGTGTGTGTGTGTGTGTGTGTGTAACATCTTCGATCGCTGCAGCGTCGTCTCGGCAGTGCGTCGCGGCCGTGATTGGCCGTCACGGGGTGTCAGTCATGTGACCCTCGGTCATTAGTCCATCTGCACGACTCTTGCCAGCAGGCTTGTGGCGGCTACTGTAGGTGGTCTTAACGCACCGAACCTGCTGTTTTTTTTTTAATTTGTGAAAAATAATAATTCAATGGGCGCTTTTATTTAGGAATGTCGGCTCTTTATTACAGAGTCAATTATCGATTTCTCTCTTACAATGCACAGTACATTGTTTCAGATTAAACTCTTCGTTAGGTGTTTGCCAAGTATTCGCTCTGATGACAATCTAGACTAAATATCATTTACTCTGTGCTAAACAGGGCATTGTGTTAATCTTGTTGTCCTGAATGTAATTGTTTTATGATCTGCAGGTCCTTTTCATGGTGGTACTCGGTTTATTTCAGTTGGTTTCTTCCCGTCGAACGGGTATTTCTAGCTTGGGCTAATCGTTTGCTCTGCATGTCCACTGTGCCTAAGATACCAGAGGAACGTTATGCACTTTCTGATACTCTTATAGTTCTACAATTTCATACTTCTTCATTCTTCCATACTGTCATTACTCTCAACTAATTTGTTCCCATCTTCAATATATTTTCATCAACAGACATACTGCACTTAACATTCTGGAGAGTCATTCTGTACATCCCAATCTGTCTTTGTCCCTTCAATTTTGTGCCCCTGCTTGCCCTTCTGTTGCCATATTAAAAATTCCTACATCCCTTAGCAGAAATCTAATTAGCTTCCCCTTTCTTTTCGTGCAGATTTTTCGGAGAATGCTTTCCTCCAATGTCCTTCGTATTAATTACTGGATATAAGATCCACATGATATGCAAAACGGTGCTTTTTCATATAAACCCAAACATGTTTCAGCACCTCTGTGCCATCCTCAGTGGTCTCTTTTACGTAAAATTAAGGTTTGAATGAAGAAAACGCACTGAGGAAACACAGAGATGCTGAAACATGTTTGAGTGTATATGAAAAAAACTGTTTTGCACAACCTTACAAATGGTAGGTTTTAGCTGCAAGCACGGCCAATTGAAGAAGAGTAAACATAATCATGAATAGGCTGTGTATTGTATCGTCTTGCTTACATTTAAGTTGTGCGACTATACGTATTTGCGTGTAGAGCGGTTCTTTATTTCCGGACAGAACAGAAATGTTATATTTATAAATAAAAATTAAGCACCTGATTATAGTGGCAACCTGACGAAACGTTTGGTACCCGTAAATATTGGAAAATTTGGCTGAAGCTGAAAACTGTTATCGCATACAAATTTGATAATACAGTCGCAGATGTAGACAGTTTGATGCCGTTTTGTGTTGCTTTCTTCCTGTCTTCTTTTCGTGGGCGCGAGCATAGTACTCGTTTGGCGCTGGTCGTTTGAGGTGTTGAGAATATCGACAGTGGTGAACGAGTGGGACAACCGGTGTCAGGCGGGCAGTAGCAGCAGCAGCAGCTATCAGAGAACGCGCTGGCGGCGGCACAAGCTGCGGAGGAGACTTGGCAACGCCAGCCAAGACGGCCAGCCGCCCCGCCGCGCGCGGCGTTTCTTCTCCCGTGTTCCGTGCTCCGTTCCGTTCTGTTCCCTTCTTTCCCCCTCGAGCGCTGCCCGCCAGGGGGAGTCGGGGGTTGTCGGCGCGCGCCCGCCGTGCCTCGGCGCGGCAGGGTGGAGCCGTCGCGTCCCGCCTAGTCGGGCTTTAAAGCGGCGCCGAGCCGGGCAGGCCCAAAAATCGATACGGGCGTCGGTGGCGGTAGCGGCGGCGGCGTCAGCGCTCGGTGAGGCAGGCCAGAGCGGGACGGGCTGAGGGCGTTTGCCCCAAACTGCGCGTCACCGCGGGGGTAATGACACGGCGCGGACGGGATGGGGCAGAGCCGCGCCGTGTGGGACAGGCCGGCTGCCCGCCCCGCCGCGGTGCGTATCGACCCGCACGAGGGTGCGGCTCCACTGTGGCTGTGGCCCGCCTTGGGCTAGGTAAGGGTCGTCACCCCGCCGCCGCCCGACCTCTGCTTGCGGGACGCCGCGGCCGCGCCTCGACGCGGCTACTTGCTGGCAGGGCACCGGCGGCGACCTTGACATCTTCTCAGCGCCCCCACACACTTCCTGTGCGACACTTGCGTGTTGCAAACCGTGAACACTGGAGGCGGTCGTTTTTATTTAGCAAACACTAACTTGTTTGACGCCAATATATTTGTTCAGGCCGCAATTCACATTTTGCCCGCGTTTGCACCCAGGTAATATAGTGTCGGACATCCTTTTGCCCTGGTGCACCAGCTCGACGTGCACGGACCCGACAAGGCGTTGGAAGCCCTCTGCAGAAATATTGAGTCATGCTGCCTATATAGCCGTCCGTAGTTGCGAAAGAGTTGCCGGTGCAGGATTCTGTGCACGAACTTATGTCTCGATTACGTTCCATAAATATTTGATGGGGATCATGTGGGGCGATCAAACCATTCGCTCGAATTGTCCACAATGATCTTCAAACCAGTCGCGCGCAATATGGCGCAATGACGCGGCACATCGTCATCCACAAGAATTCCAACGTTGTTTGGGAACATGAAGTCCATGAATGGCTGCAAATGATATCCAAGTAGATGAACATGACCATTTCCTGTCATCGGTTCAGTAGGACCAAAGGACGCAGTCAATTCTATGTATACACATCCCACGCCGTTACGGAGCCACCAGTAACGTGCCCAGTACCTCGTTGACAACCTTCGTGGGCTCTGCGCCACACACGGACTCTATGATCAGCTCTTACTTAACGAGCTGAAATCGGGACTCATCTGACCTGACTATGGTCACGAGCCCAGGAGAGGCGATGCAGGCAATGTCGTGTTGTTAGGGTAGACACTTCCATCGGTCGTCTGCTGCTATACCCCATTAACGCCAGATTTCGCCGCACTGTCCTAACAGAAGCGATCGTCGTGTGCCCACAATGGTTTATACGGTTATTTCACGCGGAGTTGCTTGTCTTTCCGCACTGACAACTCTACGGAAAAGCCTGTGATCTCGGTCGTTAAGTGAAGGCCGTCGGCCACCGCGTTGCCCGTGGTAAGAGGTAATGCCTGAAATTTACTGTTCTCGGCACATTTTTGACACTGTTGATCTCGGAATACTGAATTCCCTAACGAGTTCCCAAATGGAATGTCCTTTGGGTATAGCTGCACCTACCATTCCGCGTTCAGAGTCCGTTAATTCCTGTTTTGCGGTCGTAATCACTCCGGGCACCTTTTCACATTTATCACCTGAGTCCAAATGACAATTCCGCCAATGCACTGTCCTTTTGTACCTCGCGCAGGCGATACTACATACTGCCGCCATCTCTGTATGTGGATAACGCTATCCCATCACTTTTGTCACCTCAATGTATTCTGCCTTGTGCAAAGGCAATTTTCTTCTTTTTCATCCATACATATTTCGGTGAAGTATCACCACGTCAGCGGGATTTTCTCTGTCGAGTAACAGATAAGAAAAAGCATTAGGATTGTCACCATTGCATTTTAATAAAATAAGTGGCAGGGCCTGGTACTATAGCGGTAAAGAGTGTTTGTCCAAATCGAAAGGTGCGAGATCGAACCCTATTTGGAACACGGATTTTCAGTCTGCGTTTTAACGCAGCATTCACTTCTCAATTGTGTGTAGATTCACCAGCAACAACACGTTATTCGGTTTCCACGTTCAACTGTAGTTTCTCGTTTCCCCGCGTCGATAACTCGGTTGGTTGGAGATGCCCAAGTCGCTTAACTGGCGTCCAGTTGAAACTTGCACAAATGCAATATTATTATTAAAATTATTGCTTCTATTTTAACAATGGGCCTGTTTCGTCTGAGTTACCATCAACAGATTATCAAAGCAGTAGTACATCATTTTGGTCCTTGGACCCACAAGAGGGTAAATACACTCCTGGAAATTGAAATAAGAACACCGTGAATTCATTGTCCCAGGAAGGGGAAACTTTATTGACACATTCCTGGAGTCAGATACATCACATGATCACACTGACAGAACCACAGGCACATAGACACAGGCAACAGAGCATGCACAATGTCGGCACTAGTACAGTGTATATCCACCTTTCGCAGCAATGCAGGCTGCTATTCTCCCATGGAGACGATCGTAGAGATGCTGGATGTAGTCCTGTGGAACGGCTTGCCATGCCATTTCCACCTGGCGCCTCAGTTGGACCAGCGTTCGTGCTGGACGTGCAGACCGCGTGAGACGACGCTTCATCCAGTCCCAAACATGCTCAATGGGGGACAGATCCGGAGATCTTGCTGGCCAGGGTAGTTGACTTACACCTTCTAGAGCACGTTGGGTGGCACGGGATACATGCGGACGTGCATTGTCCTGTTGGAACAGCAAGTTCCCTTGCCGATCTAGGAATGGTAGAACGATGGGTTCGATGACGGTTTGGATGTACCGTGCACTATTCAGTGTCCTCTCGACGATCACCAGTGGTGTACGGCCAGTGTAGGGGATCGCTCCCCACACCATGATGCCGGGTGTTGGCCCTGTGTGCCTCGGTCGTATGCAGTCCTGATTGTGGCGCTCACCTGCACGGCGCCAAACACGCATACGACCATCATTGGCACCAAGGCAGAAGCGACTCTCATCGCTGAAGACGACACGTCTCCATTCGTCCCTCCATTCACGCCTGTCGCGACACCACTGGAGGCGGGCTGCACGATGTTGGGGCGTGAGCGGAAGACGGCCTAACGGTGTGCGGGAACGTAGCCCAGCTTCATGGAGACGGTTGCGAATGGTCCTCGCCGATACCCCAGGAGCAACAGTGTCCCTAATTTGCTGGGAAGTGGCGGTGCGGTCCCCTACGGCACTGCGTAGGATCCTACGGTCTTGGCGTGCATCCGTGCGTCGCTGCGGTCCGGTCCCAGGTCGACGGGCACGTGCACCTTCTGCCAACCACTGGCGACAACATCGATGTACTGTGGAGACCTCACGCCCCACGTGTTGAGCAATTCGGCGGTACGTCCACCCGGCCTCCCGCATGCCCACTATAGCCCTCGCTCAAAGTCCGTCAACTGCACATACGGTTCACGTCCACGCTGTCGCGGCATGCTACCAGTGTTAAAGACTGCGATGGAGCTCCGTATGCCACGGCAAACTGGCTGACACTGACGGCGGCGGTGCACAAATGCTGCGCAGCTAGCGCCATTCGACGGCCAACACCGCGGTTCCTGGTGTGTCCGCTGTGCCGTGCGTGTGATCATTGCTTGTACAGCCCTCTCGCAGTGTCCGGAGCAAGTATGGTGGGTCGGACACACCGGTGTCAATGTGTTCTTTTTTTCCATTTCCAGGAGTGTATATTGTAATAAACCAATGAAACACACGTCACAATAAAGAGTGCGGAAACAGTCGCATCAGTACGTAGTGTACACCACTCTGTTAGCAACGCAGGAGTTTATTCTAGCATACAAACGATCCGATCATAAAGGTGCCGAATCCAATCATAAAGGTGCCGAATGGCGTACCCCATCCGTGTTCAATCGGCGAGGGATCTGGTGATCTCGCTGTCCTCGTCAGTTGTTGGACACGATGAAGAGCACGTTGCGTCGCTGCAGCCGTATGTGGACGTGCACTGTCCTGCTATATAAGCACATCACCTTTCTGTCGAAGACTTGGGGGTAACAGCATGTGATTACTTTACCCTGCAGAAATAGTAAGTGTGACCACGAGTTGTAATTTTGCCCTCCCCCTAACTCCCACCACGAAACCTGGGACAGGAACCTGTCTGTCTTGGACGAATGTCCTCCCGAATAGGCAGCCTACCAGGTCTACGCCAAACACGTGCATGTGCATATCTCACATACAGACAGCACCTTCTCTCATCACTGAAGACATTCCACTCTCCAGTCGACTCTCTCGCGGCCCTGGAGTTGCCAAGCTTGGCGGTGTGAGTGATAGCCTGACCAGAGGCACATGTGAGCTTAATCCAGTTGCGAGCAGGCCGTTCCCAATGGTGGCTGATGACTCAGGAGGTGCAACATATGGCCGGATGTCGTTCCTGGGTGAGGTTGGGTCCGCCACCGTTTCTCGCATAGTGCGTCGATCTCGAATTGCGTCTGTACTACGCGGTCGTCCAGAATCTGCTCTACTGGAGTCGGTAATTCCGCAGACCAGTGCTGAAAGCAGCGACACAACACCCTTACATTGTGCCCAATATGGGCAGAAATTTCTGTATACGACCATCTAGTTTCCTGCAGGCCCACAATGTGACCCGTTCAAAGGGTGAGAAGCTGTTCAACAGGGGTATGCATTCGTCGGTGGGAGAAGGTTGTACCCTAGAATGAGTATTGCAAACACTGTTTGCCTCTAAACTCAGCACAGTTTCTGCCTTCGGATACAAAACAGAGGTTGCACGGACCGACCTCCTGAGCGCCATTTGAACTCCGATGAGCACGACAAATGAATCACTAACACTGCAGTCCCACAGTGTGCACATATTACGCCTTGGTGCCACTGAACACAGTCCTTCAGGGTGTTGCGTTTTTTTCAGGTTCTGTTGTATGAAATAAGTACCTTAATAGATTTGTTTCTCTACCTGTCTATCGTCTGCAATACGGCTGATATTTTGGTACAGTTTGTCATCCGGATATAATCAGGATGATATAAACTAGAGAAATCCTTATTAGTCAAAGATTATAAACTACAAAAATATCATCTGCTGTCAGACGACGGACAGGTACAGGAAAGCCACTATGTTCTATTAAGTTGTATATTTTAAAATTTTACATAATGACGATAATTCCTAGTCTGTATATATTATCATGCAATGTTTACCTGTTATTCTACAGAAAGTAAGATGGATCCACTGGCGATGGTGGTGTGGAACTTCACCGAAACATGTAGGGATGGAAAAAAAGGAAACTGTGTTTGCTTAATGCAGAATACGTTTCAAAACCAATCTACGTCCATAACGCGCAAATCACTGTAAAGTGCTTGGCTGAGGATACTTGCGATTGTACCACTTACTAAGGTTTCTCCCCGTTCCATTCGCTTCTGGAGCGCGAAAAGAATTATTCCTTAATTGACGCTGTCCGCGCTGTGACACTGTCCGCGCTGTCCGATAATATTTGTAGATTCATCGCTTAGGTCGATTCTTGGAACTTCAAAGGTGGACCATCCCGCCTTAAATAGCGTCCACGCATAACCGTCTGCTAGTTCAGCTCTTTCAGCTTCTCAGTGACCCTCGCCCAAGGGCCCAACTAACCCGCGACCATTAATGCTGGTATCTTTTTTAAATACCCTTGTCTTATGTGGTGTCGGTCCCACGCGCATGTGCAGTTCCAGTTTGACAGTTTGATGGCGAGAATGATCGCACAGAATGAAATTTATAAAAAATAGAATAAAAACAATCAAAAGTATTTGCGGAATTTCTACTTTAGTAACAAAACATGGGTGTGGGTCGCACTCCTTTATAGGCTTATTGCATTTTTCCAGTATCCTCCCACTGAACCGATATCTGCCATCTGCTTTTACATGCGACTTACCTTAAGTGATCATTTTCGGATCGCTATAAATCGTTACACCCAGCCATTTGTAATTTTTGAGAACATTTCTCGTGGAGAAATGGCAGTCTGGCTAAAAGTACCTTAAAATGGATTAAAAACTGTCATTGTATAAATGGTTTCAGGATAGTCACATTGTGAACGAAACCAGTAACCATTGTAAATATTTTATTGCCGTCAAGACAGTTTTTAACCCATTTTTAAATGTACCCAGATATCTGCAAGTGTTGACTAGTTATAACTGCTGGTACATAAGATATTAATTTGATGCATTTTGTGAAGTGTACCGTTTTACTTTTTGAATATTTAAAGAAAGTTGTCAATATTTGACCCATTTGAAATCTAATTAAAATATTGTAGAATATTTGTGTAGCTTTCAGATTATACCTCGTTATAGATAACAGCATCATCTGCGTAAAGTGTGAGGTTACTTGCACCCAACATCCTAAATTATGTTTTGGATGTATTCCAAGCTCTAACTTCCTCTACGAGTCACTCTAGTACCTTGGAAGCTATTTCCAGATGTCTTCGTAATACATGTCCTATCATCATATCCCTTCTTCAAGTCTTTGTTTTCAAATATTCTTTTTTTTCTCCGATTCTGTGGGAACCTACCCATATCTCATCAGCCTGCTTAATTTTTAGCATCGTCCTGTAACTCATCTCAGACCCATTTATTATCCTGTTTTTCGGGCTTTCTCACATTTCGTGAGTCAGTGCCATAGCATTCTATGTTCACATTGTCAGGAATTATCTGTCGCGAGCTAAGGCCCGTGTTTGGTGTATTATACTTTGTGAGGACTGCTCTCTTTGTCTGTGCTAGTCTGCTTCTTATGACTTCCTTGCTTCGGCCAACATAGATAATTTTGCTTTAAAGATAACAGAATTCCTTCAATAGCCAATTATGAAACAACGTTTATCACTGAACTCATTTCTGCTACTCCACACTACTTTCATCTGTCTTAGATTTTCTTTCAACCCATATGCTGTGCACAATAGTCTGTCTGTTTAGTTCAGTACGTCCGGTAATTCTTGCTTACTTTCATTTAGGATAGCTAGTCATCAACAAAGAACATTATGTTATTTTTAGAATTACAGTAAAATCCGGTTATACGCTCGTATCATCGTCCTACAGTGTTCAGTTTCAATAATTGTTTGTACAGTTTTCTGTGCAACTGACGAAATGTATTGCGGATTTCAGTTTACTAAATAGATCCCAAGATAGGCATGCGATAATGTATTGAGTTTGCAGCGACCAAACTGAACATAGCAAAGATTTATTACTTAACTAGCCATCACTTTGTGGCTAGAAATTGTGAATCAGTCTAATAGTGAATCAATCTTTCATTCCAGTGATGAAATCGTCTTAGCAGCCTAAGAACCTTTGTACTTGAAAGAACGAATGGCAGCGGTGGTAAGAACGAATATAGCAAGTAGCCTCAGCTTGTTGTGCGAACAGGTAAATTTCGTAATTGCGTCCAAAAGTTAATCCGGCCCCTACTTGTTAGATTCAGTTAACATAGATTCCACGGTGAACTGAAGAGCGTTCTCTCATAAGAGAAGAATTATTGGTGTGTTGAAACTGTGACGTTGCTAACGTGTTAGACATGCGGCGTATCTCCACAATGCACTATGTTAATATCTCGATAATTACAGTTCTGAAAAGAAAGAAGAAAATGACAGTATTGATAACGAATGTTACATTTATTATTTGCTTTGGCTAATAATCTAAATATGTATCTGCCGTAGATGGGTGTAAAAGCACCTGGCAGCGGTTAAGATAAGTGATGTAATTTGATAACGTAAATGGTTACTGGGGGAGTATATGCTGAAGTATATTTCCGTAATAAAATTTTCTCAGGTTGACAGCCGAGTCAATGTGTTGTTTTCCTGCAACGTTTCAACAAGTTTCTTACTTTCCATCTTCTTCGCCTGAAGATGGCAAGTATGAAACTTGCTGAAACTTTGTTGGAAAACAACACATTGACTCGGCTGTCAACCCAAGAAGAACTCAAAGGCCAAATAAAAAAATTTAAAAAAACCGAGAAGATTTTATCATCGAGATTCGCCGAGAAAGCCTGCATTCTCATATTTCCGTAGTGTAATAGCCGCAACTCGCACTCGCGAATGAGCGGCCTTGCATATAGCCAGCCACATACGCGCTCCCATTGAGTGCTACTATGTACTTCCTGGTTGTTAGCAAACGGTTTAGCTTCAGCAGCCTGAGGGCATGACGAACCGATTAACCGACGGTATAAAATATGCAGAATTCATAAGCCGGTAGATGAATGTGGAGCCTCTTCCGCATAATCATGTTTTTTGGGTAACGAATGAGTCCATGACAGAAAAGAGATATAAGACTTCGTGTAGTTGCAACTAGTAATGGACTTCACATCTTTTACGTGTCCTTCCTTTAAAAACAGTGACGTCACTCCTTTTGAATTCCGCCATGTTCTTTCAGCTAATGGTTAAGAAATTAACCATGAAACTTGCAATAAATCCCTTTGAAAATAAGTCGATGTTAATCGGACTCATGATATCTATAATGAACGCTGACATGAGATTCACTATAACTAAGCATACACACGACCGCATTTTTTTGTAATATACTGCATTAAAATGCTCAGATATACTGTTGTTCATTTAACATGAACCCTGGCACGTTGTTAGTATTACCCCCCATTCGCGAGCCAAGTTCGACCAGAAACTAGAGATTCTATTCGCATAGTACTATCGCCCAATACCAACAGCACTTTGGAAATACTGCAAGAACGCCTGGTTAAAGACTAATACTCTGTCTAGACTTTTACCCGTACATAACAATGATTCGAGTTCAGTCTGGGCGACGACAGAAAAGCGAAACATGTTAGGTCTTAATGTTTTACTTAATTGCTTCAGAATTTTTATTCTTGGGACGCTGCACAAAATACCGTACACAGGTAGCAACGGTACGCTCGGGCTGTAACCACTCCCATGGTGTTGCATTTAAATGTAACCAGGAAATAAATAGAGAAAAGGAACGAGCGTGGACTGTCTGCGTCAAGTTTAGTTTCATGTGCAATAAAAAAGTACTCGTATTCGACGCTGAGCTGACTGGAACTCATGTAGATTGTTCGTTAGAACAGGCACCACTCTTATCTGACTGAAGTTAAATTAGGAAGGAATGATTCTTCTGTCAGAGAGTTGCCGCTTGTGTCAAGTTTTGATAATGTTGTCTCAATATATTTTATAAGTTTTTAGGTTTCATAGCAATTCCATGAACACACTTGTGCACCGGACTGTAAGCACGATTACGTACAGTCTAGCACTCTCCTTCTAATAAATAAACGCTTTTGCCTTTTTACAATAATAAAATAGTTTCGTACCCCCATGTGTTCTTTACATTGGAACGCGTCTTGTACGGAATAATGGCCTTTATGCTATGTACTCGTGGAGGATTTACGGAGGATTATTGTGAAATTTTTGAGAAAATTATGCCTATTTGGAACTTTGCCCTCCCAACTTCTCCAAGTACTCTCCTTGATTTTGTACAGATCATTGCATACGTTCATAATGTTCCATGAAATGCATCCTTGACCATATCGGCTCTTCATTGACTCCAAATGAACTAGCGGGTACAAGAAACCTCACATAGGATAGTGCGTAGTATCTGAAAACAACGTGACAACGGAAGACTGCCGTAATGATTACATCAGTAGCACCAAGCCACAGAAACGTTTCATATCGTTGATCTTATTCACACTCTCTACGGATTGATGTGTTTGCCTCTGCCAATCCTCGTACGCATATTACGATTGTGATGGATATTATTTTGTTGACGAATGGATTCGGTAACGAGAGAGAATGTATGGTGTAAACGAATGCCAGATTTGAACTATCGTAAGAAACACTGATTCAGTTTAATACAGCCACTGTAGATGCAAAGTGCATGTTCTTTTATGAGGGTGTCAGATTTGGATCTTTAAAGGTGCAGAGGCAGAGTTGAATGGAGTGTTGGGTTGGAGTATATAATCTGGACTTTCAGGTAACAGTTGCCGTAGTTAACAGTTTATGCCCGCAAAGTACGAAATGTGTTTCGTAGTCCATGAAAATAGCATTCACTGGGTTGAGACTATGTAATTCCCTGTCCGAAAGAAAAAAAAGTTCTTAAATGCATCACATTAGAGTCTCTCCTTATGCCTATTGTTTTAATACTGTCTTTCCTGTTCTGCTACATTTCACACATCTCAGACCCATATACATTTGTATTTGAACAATTTATCCCAGTGTGCAGTAAGAGGCTTCATTTTTTCCACAGCGGACCCATACTTTTTCCTGTTCTCGATGGTTTCCTGTTGGCGCTGTTATATAAGTGGGTCCAAGTCGCGGAGTTATTTTAAGTAATCCTAGATCCGTGGCAAAAGTTACTCTCAGATGTCTGCCTCTTTTCTCATTTGTACAAAAATTTAAAGCTGGAGAGAGAGACACGATTTGACTCGTCTGGGCCAACATCTGCTGCGAATAAACTCTAAAAGTTTACTTGGTGCTACTTCTTCTTATGTCGGCGGCTTTCATGTTTTGCTTTTTTATTTTGTGATAAAAGTGTTTGCATGTTTGGCAACTGTTGCAGTAAGTTGCACTTTTCTGTAAAACACCGTTCCGTCGCAGAGCGTGTGCCGTGCAGCAGAGCTACAAAACTTCTTAATAGGAATACGCGACACGGCATTATCACAAATGCCGTAAAACACTGGCTTATTCACATCTCACTTTAATTTTTTTGCCACTAGGAGTGTAGTGAAGAAGTATCAAGTGATTCAGTGTCCCAGCGAGAAATTTCCACCATCGTATTCTCATCTTGTCGAGCGTATTCAGATCTCGGACTACCCTAGAATTACCATTAAATTCTTGCCTCGATTGAGGACGAACGCAGCTGTTCGCCGTTTGTGGCTACCACGGCCATTGAGTTTCACGCTGGATTCGTGCGCAAGGTTTAAGCACTGGCCCTATACGAGCATTACGAGGTAGTAAACGTGTACTTTGAATCCAGGCCGGGTTGAAGGATCATTTCATCCTCTGATGGGAGGAAATTGCTTCTTTTATGCTTGTGCTATGCGCTGTGGCAGGTAGATATGAGTGCATTTTTTGCTAATTAGTATCTGGGATGCCCTAATCACGTTTACGTGTAGCATTTTCACAGTAGCCTAGAGCCGCGAAATAGTCCCACTCCTTACAACGATTACGAAGGATCTGTATGCTTGTATATTTAGATCATTGTAAAATGTTTTAACATCAGCAATTTTCAGTAGAAACGACATACGTAGGACCATTCGGATACGGAAATCTGCATGTCGACACGATTCGTGTCCTATATACAGTGAAAATAAACTGAAAATTACGAATGAATAACTGAGGACGTGCAACTGTTTGTATGATGGAGAGCAGGATGATTGTACAGGGCTAGTGAATGTTCGTTTATAATCGTGTTGGTTTACCTTATGCGTTTGTTTTTACGTACTGATCATTACCGGTACTTGTAGATTACTAACATAATGTATTCTAATGTAGAACAAAGCGAGAGATGCGGGACGATACAACCTTAAGAGCAGAAAGACCCATCGTATTAATAAATAAAGTAAATTCCTGAAATAAACCCACGATCGTTATGAACTTAGCCAAAGAAACTTCTCAGATTATTATATTACTGATATGTTTTTGCTACTGCTATCACCAGATTCTGTAATTAGATCAAAAGAAACATAAGAATTAAAAATGTTATTGATATGTATTACCAGTGAATGAAATAAAAACTCCCCACCAAACCTTGGAACTAGCAAAACCAAGTTCATTATCTAGTTGCTACAAAATCTTTGTCGTCGCAGTACGTTATCTGCCGACGTTCACAGAAATTCAGGTTTTAGCCGAGAAATACCTTCGTTTTTTGGGTCATGAACTTAGAAAGTGAGAAGAGACTTTAAAATTGGAAGTAATTGAATTGTAGACATTATAAAGGAATGTTATCAGTGCTAGACCTCCTTGAAATCCATAGTTGTTGAATATTGTTGAGGGACACAAGAAACAGCCACAAATACTTTTGAAAAGACTTTCATTCACTGCAGTGAGTGATATCGGGCAATATGGCCACCTAGAGATGGCTATACTTGATTTGTCGCACAGCAGTTACTATACGGAGAAAAGTAATGACACGAATAAATGCAAGTGAAGAGGACCATAACGGCCCAAAAGCGGTCACAGGAACGACTACCTTCGAAGTTCAGAAAATGCTGACTCTTGTTTACTACGCCCCTAAATTACAAATTTTCAAAGCTGTCAACATTGCTATAAAATGACGCAGGATTTTCATATGAGTAGCACAAAAAATAGCTTAGCTGTTATCATAGAAACTTGTTTCCGCGTTTAAATTAATTGTTGGTTCCAATTATAGTGAGTTAATCCTTTTTGTTACTTCGCTTTGTGCCGTAGAGCACCGCCATACCGAGGAACTATAGCCCCAACGATAAATAGCCAACGTCACATGTACGGTAGAAGCTAAATGTAATTTTAAACGTGGACAGCTGTCTGAAGACGAAACTGTCGTATCGAAACCGGTAACGGCGCTGTTTACACATTTTTAATTTGAGAATTGTCCGGTTTTTTGCACTTCTGTGTCACAAACAGTTCCTGTCATAATGGAATAAATTAACTTTTTAGTATCATGGCTTCCTTGACATTTGTAGGTATTTATTATAAGATGGAAGTAATGTTTTATGTAATGAACAGACAGGGTGAATGTCGGCTGTTCGGTATGCTGAGCGACATACCAACCGTGAAGTGTGAGGCGACTCGGCCACCGAACGAGAACCAGAAGAGGACAGAGCATTGTAGAGTAGTGCGGTGAGGACAGAGGAGCGTCCTTAGTAGACTGATCGCGAGCCACCTCCTGCCTTCTCCCAGCGACGCCGTCCCTAGGTCACTAGTGACCACCAGGTTGCTGCAGCCTATGTTCTCGGCCTCCCCTTCCGGCTCATTGATTACTCCCTCTCCCCCGCACCGCGTCTATTCCAGATCACCTCGTGCTTTCACCAACTACTGTTGCTCGATACTGACCGGTGGAGGAATCGGCTTCGCTTTCTCTTACACCAGTACCTTCTTGGACAGCAATCATGTAGAAGTGTCAACCTCAAACGCAATTCGTCTTTTAAAAAATTGGGAAGTGACACGTTGATTCATGTTGGTGTGTCTAGCCTACGATTCTGGTTATACGTTCGTAGATACTCGTAGTCTGCAGTAATACAGTACGTGAGAGTTTGGGTCGAGAACACCTGCTGCTGACAAACATTTTAATGCCTTACATCAGCATATCCTTTGTTTGACTAGGTTACTGTTTTACCACATTGGATAAAAAGCCTCTTAATATAAGGGATCATATTAGTTATCCGTAATTGAATCCTAAGCAATTGCTAACTTTTAATCATTAACAGCTGTGCAACAAAACAAATGTAGCCATCTCAACTTCGGTAGTCCCAGCATCAGTCATGGCAACGAATGAGTCTTTTCAGAAGTATTTGTGGCTGTTTGCTGTGTCCCTCAACAATCTTTAATTAAATAACAACCATTGGTTTCAAGAAGGTCCACCAGTCATAAAATTAATTTATAGTGTTTGCAGTTCGATTACAATTTTTACAATTAAATTATTAATTAATTACAATTAATGATTAGTGGTGAAAACTTGTTTAGATCGCCAAAATAATTTTATTTGTTTGTCTCGTGCCACAATTCGGGAGAACCACCATAATCAGATATAGTAAAATCAATACGAAGTATCGTGTCTCTTCTTACTCCATTCTGTAACACTATCAGTGCCCAACTATTAGTATTATTTATTTATTTTATTTCAACTGACTTCGGAATATGATCTGTACTGCCAGGTACAAAATTCAAAAAACAAGAGATAACATCAAATTGATGCTGCTTTTACATAGGACATGCGCATACTGAACTTTTTTAAAATAAAAACCTGTACACATTATTATCCTCGATATAAAGACATTACACATTTCTCATTCAAAGTTAATCTTTTCCAGAAACTAATGAAATGAGATAGCCAAGCAGACAAGCAAGTACAAACTTAAATTATTATTAAAGACCCCTTTCACGAAGTCTAATGCACTATTAGTTATATTTAAAGGTTCGAAGCTTCAGCATTTTTTTAGATTTTCGCGTAGTGTTTTCGCTCTTTGTTTTCCGCATTTCACACACTACTATTTAAAAGAGAATGAAGACTGTCATCCTCGGCTGTACAGTGATCACATTTCGCTCAGGATGTTAACGTAATTAAAGTCATAAGATATGAGGTGTGTGCTACTGGTTAGCTGCGTGTCAAGTATCTTTACAGCTAATGTCCTCGCTGCATATCATTCGTGTTAACTGCAAGCCATCGACAGTAATCATTGCGCGACAAAGTTATTATAGGAACTAAGAGTTTGTATGATTTTGGAAAGCTTTTTCAGCTCATTGCTTGCCCCTTATGCTGACATGTCCCCGTGTACACCAGAAATAAATCCAATCGTGGAGATGTAAGTTGCTTTAGAACGTTCTGCTCTAGATATTATGCAGTTTGGAAGGCACGAGAGAGCAATCATGGAATTCCGTTAGTCTCTACGTGATAGAAAGCTTGAAAGATTTTGTAGATTGGCGGGAGACCCATCAGTCGGTGGCAGCGTCTGACAACGCTGAATTTAACCTCCGCTTAAAAATTGTGTGCGACTGAAACTTCGACTTCCGACGTGTACTCGAAAGCAACAGGCAGGAAACCTTGAAAGTTCCGTGTTGGCAAAATTGTAGGCGTTTCCCACCATCTGTTTCTTTACAAAACGCTTTCAAATGTTTAAAGCAAAAATTGATCATAGCCACGCGCGTTTTGTTTTTGGGTAGAACTCCCCGAATGGAACAAAAAAATGCAATCACATTCATTCTAGGGTTGATTGTTTAATAAATAAATTTATGAATTTCACTATTGTGCTGTCATCTGCTACAACGCAGTATGCAGTAAGATCTTTTCCAAATTCGTAGTGCGCCCGCGACGTTTCAGAAGGCATGTTTGTGATCTCCTCCGTCTTATTTCGTAGACGCACCACGCCGCTGGAACCTGTGCAGTCACAATATGATCGCTTTTGTAATAATAGTCGCTCTATACGCTTCAAATGTTTAATTTGTATTTATAGTAAAATACTTCGAATGAACGCCTGAATGAACACCGTAAGTGCTTTTTTGACACGACTTATTAATGTTACGCGGAGTCGAACACTTCGTCGGCTTGTCGCTATTTTTTTAACGCCATTGAAATATGTATATTTGTTAAATTAATTACCTCTTCTAGAATGAAGTCTTATTACTCTCTCTTCTCCATCTCGACGAAGTCTACCTCTAAGCAAAGCCTCGCGACGGTACGTCTATTTTTTTAAAAATAATTTAAAATATTAAACGCGTTTTGCCTACGATATTGAAAACAGATTACGTTTATGTACGCCTACATTTTTAAACCTTTTTCCCGTTTCTTGTCAAATGAAGTAAAATAAAAAAAGTTCTTATTACAAATCCTGTTAGTCATTTGGAGGGTATTTATCGCCTTTCATCTACATCATACTCCACAAGCCACCTAATGGTTTGTGGCGGTGAGTACTTTCGGTACTAGTATCTGATCCTTCCAAACCTGTTCCACTCGCGAATAGTGCGTGGGAAGAAAGATTGTCGGTAAGCCTTTGTATTGGCTCTACTTTATCGAATTTTCTCCTCGTGGTCAGTACCCGAAATGTATGTGGGAGGAAGTAATATGTTCTCCGACTCCTCGTGAAAAGTGCTGTCCCGAAATTTCAATAGTAAATCTCTCCGTGGTTCACAACGCCTCTCTTGAAACGTCTGCCAGTGGAATTACGCTCTCTCGCCAGCTAAACGATCCCATCTTTATCTGAGTTCGCAGCAGTGTCATAATAACAAGTTTGCTGTGATGACTATTTTCGGAACAGCTGTATATAAATTGCAGTAGCTTACGAGAAAAACAGCTTTTGCACGGAGCATGCAAAAGGCCTTTTTCTTGAGCTACTGCAATTTAGTTTCATAATAGTTACTGCCACGCCCTTGACTGTTGCCTAGCCTTCATCCATGATAGGACCGCCTTTGAAATTCCCAGCCTGTCATCGTTATTGAGATTTTCCTTCGTTTCCTCTGATTCGCTTAAAGCAACCTCTGGACTGCTTCCAGTGAAAAGAGTATAGGTCATTTTCGTCTGGGAGTTTAGTTCAATCTCAGTTTCTGTCGTGCCTCTAACGTTACTTGCGTTGTTCCTCAATGTAGCGCCACGAAGCTTGTTGCAGAGACGTAAGCGGTTTACGAACATATATTACTCGTTCAAGACATCGAACCGCCTGACATTCATTTCCGACCACAGGTTTCTTTCCTCGTAATAACGAACATTGGGTCCTTGAGCGTCACCCTGAGAGGTTGGGATATTCTTAAATTTAGCTTTGCCGTTTGCTGGATTCTCTCACCAGTTGTCAACTAGTATTTGCTGTCTTCCACAGTTGCACTGTACATGGTATAAGAAAACAGAGGTACGAGTGTCGCACGTTTTAAATATAGCCATTTCGAAATTAATGAAAATTCAGTTTGTCGTTCTCGACGAAGAGGCATCGCCAGGAGCGAAGGCAACAAAGTTTACTAGGCCAAAACAACGGAAATTTGGGTTCATGTATAAAGAGATGCCGACAGTCTTCCATTCCGCGTGCCACCCGCGAAGGGAATGGGAACAGGGCTAATGGTACTACTGGTGCACTGCCTCCTATCGTGCGGTCATCGTCGGAGCACAGATGTAGACAACAGTGAGAAAAATAGCAAATACATACCAAAACTGGTAAGGGTGTCTCATATTTTTTACTTCTGTACACAGTTGTTAAGGACGTTATGAATGGTTCCATATCGTCTTCAAGTATTATTTTTAGTTTATTTTCCGTAGTGTAACTCAGTTCCGATCTTAGGCGAGTGTCAAGTACAGTAGGCAGCTGAGAGGAATGCGGCGATGGATAAGGCGCAGAGCGCGGAAACAGCCCATGCCGTAGCCTCACTCCCTTCCGTCCCGCTTCTGCGTATTGTCTCAGTTATTAGATGTCGGAAAAATATTGCCTACTAGCAGACATGATTGTCAGTCTTGTGTGGTTCGCCGTTTATGGTCTCGGAGGTTGTGTCACTTTTCGTTCCACATCTCCACTGCCAAAGATGGAAATTCTAGTGAAAAGAGGATGCAGAAATCGTATCCTCATAAAAGCAAGGAACGGACGAGAAAATCCTACTCTTAGCTATGTTCTAAATGAGTAGAATGAAATTTTATCGTAACGGAAAAAGTAATAGCTTCATACTCCGTACCAGTATTCATTTATCATTGACACAGCTGTTCCTGATAACATGTACACAGATGGACTATTTGGCTGACATTATTTCGGAAGTAACAGTACTCTGAAGACATGAGACAATTTCATATATTTGCGTCGCTCGTACCTCTTCACGTCAGTCGCAGTTACAATTTCCGCACAGCTGAACGTTTCAGTTCTGGGTACGTGCACGTGCTGCCCGTCAACGGGCAGTAGTGGCTTTGCTTGGTAAGATAGTAAGTCATGTCCCTTTCTGCCATTTTTCTCATCTGGTTTAGGATATTTCTGTCGTGGACGCCGCGCAGAGGGGCAACCAAATCCTACGAGCGGCGTTCAGTAAGTAATGCAGCACTTTTTTTTTACGAAAGCAGGTTGGTTTTATTAAGGATTCCAATATATCACATTATTATATACTATCTTGGCTACAAAACCCTGTTTTTCAACATAATCTCCTGTCAGTGCTAGGGCCTTGCACCACCTTACTGGGAGGGCCCGTATGCCCGCATGGTACCACCCTACTGGTCGATGTCAGAGCGAACGTCTTGCTGCATAATAACCCCCACATCGCCCACGTACTCCTTGCCGTAGAGATCGTCCTTCGTTGCCCTGAATGTTTTTCTATTATGCGGCGAGGAACCCAGCTGGAACACACCTTAGAGTACCCCAAGTGGTGGCCGAGAGTGTCAGCACAACCAACAGAGTCATCACGTTGAGCAGCGAGGTGTTTCATTGTAATTCGCTCATTACCTCGAATAAGACTGTCCGCACGTTCCAACGTTGCAAGAGTCAGCTGTGTGCTGCCGGTCGGCGCGCGGGAGATGGGAAATGACTTTGAAGATCTGCGATGGTCTGGTTTCCCGCCAAAAGAAATTCGACGACAGCTCTGTGTTTTGAACGCATCACCGTTGCAGACGCCATTTTGAAGTCTACGTATAGCGTCGCCGTCTATCGGAACTTCAAAAAACTGTAGGGACTGAAGCGGGAGTATTCCACTATGTCCCACAACACATCCTGCATTTTTTCAGCTGAAATTGGGCGAGAAACAAAAATGTTGGTTACGTTACCGGCCACAAGCGTCGCCTACAGCCGACTGTGGCAATTGTCAGCTGTCTCCGCATTGGCCATACCAGGCTGACCCATGGTTTTCTTTTGGGTGATGAGCCACCCCCACTTTGTGGTTGTGGAGCCTTCCAGTCAGTAGCCCACATTTTGGTTGAATGCCCCCTTCTTTTGGCTCTGCGTGCTAAGTACAGACTCCCCCACACTTTACCTTTGATGTTGGCTGACGATTCCCGGATGGTCTCTCTGGTTCTTGGTTTCCTCCGGGAAAGTGGTTTTTATTCTCAGTTTTAAGGTTTTTAATCTCTCTCTGGTGTTGGGGCAGGGCGGTGAGTGTTTGGGTGTCTCCCACTGTAACCCGTGTTTGGAGATTCCCGACTCACCTCCCTGACCGAGATCCTCTTTTCTTCCCCTTTTACTTTGTTTTTACCTCTTTTTTTTTAAGGACTGGTTAGTCTCCTTTTCCCATACGTATTTCTACATTCTAGCGGTTGCACCTTTTAAGTCACAGGTGGTCTTGCCTATGCTGCTTCAGCAAAGCGTTGGGATCGTTCTCTTGCCGACTTCCCTCATTTTGTTTTTAACAATGACAACATGACTGCCCTTGTACGTTTTTACCTTTTTCCGTTTTATTGTTCTGACTTTTCTCAGATGTCCCATTAGCGGAATGGAGCATATTTGAAACAAGGGACTGATGACCTTGCTGTTTGGTCCCTTAAACCTCAAACAACCAACCAGTTGTCAGCTGAGGTAGCAAGCAGTATATGGTTAGCAGCCGGCTGAGGAGGCCGAGCGGTTCTAGGCGCTACAGTCTGGAGTCGCGTGACCGCTACGGTCGCAGGTTCGAATCCTGCCTCGGCCATGGATGTGTGTGATGTCCTTAGGTTAGTTAGGTTAAAGTAGTTCTAAGTTCTAGGGGACTGATGACCTCAGATGTGAAGTCCTATAGTGCTCAGAGCCATTTGAACCATATGGTGAGCAGAATGAAAGGCTTCAACTAGCTCATTCTCTGATTGATTCGTTATTGCTACAGTAGTTCTGTAAGCAACTGGCTGACAGTCACTTTGTTATTCTGGCCCAGGTGTACTGATTGATTTTGGCTTAAAGTAATACACTCACCGAAGAACCAGTATTATTATTCATTAAGTTACTTGGAAAGTGGCACGATGCCGTAATATGCAGTGCTACGGAAGATAAAGTGAAAGATAACAACCGCGTGAGATATGAAATCAGAGTATCGTGCTGCAGGAAAGTAAAATTCCGTGCGGGGGCCGACATCCTGGTGTTAACGGCTGTGGAATACGTTCCCGTCCTCGAGACGAAGTAAGTGCCGTCTTCTCCGACGGCGGCAGCAGCTACGCTTTTAAAATCCGTGCCAAGAAGTCGAGCCGAGATAGGACGATGGGCGTTATCGGTATCTGTGGCCGGTGTTTACTTTGGAGAGAGACAGTGGGCTGCGGGGCCCGCGACGGGCAGCAGGTAGAGGCGGGCCGCGGGCCGGAATGCGGCCTACGCCGACGCCCCTTGCGCCGGACTCTGCTAATGAGTCGGCAAGTTCACAGCCGCCACTCTGCCGTGCGCCGGCTGGTAACCTCACGAGCTGGTCGCTTAACTCGCGACTAGTGACACACTCACGTATTGCTCTCAGCAACGTGGTCTGATTGGGAATAATCTTCCTCTGAATACTGGCGGATCGCTCAGTTCACATAAGCACGGTAGATGTCCCAGCGATGTTAACCGGTTTGAATGATTATTTTAAGCAATTTAAAAAATTGCTCTGTCCGTAGAAGAAGTCGTCTGCAACAGACTTAGGTGACAACAAATGCAGCATCAGAATTGCACTTATTTTTATCATTATTCATTTTTACTGGCTGGATGCTGCCCATCGTCTTTTTCTATGTTGTGCAAATTTTTTCATCTCTACGTACCTATCGAATTTAAAATCCCCTTTTATGTGTTTTGTATTTTTGATCTTAGTGGCCTTTCTACAGTGACGGAAAAAAGTCGCGATACCACAAAGTCATTAATGTAGACCAATGAAATTTCTCGACTATATTTGCCTAGGTAACACATATAAGTGATTAACATTGCAAAATCACAGGTCAATGTAAGCGCGAGATATGCCATTGCAGATGTCAAATACTACTGCATTACCAACCAGTGTAACCGCCAGAATGTTAAATGCAGGCGTGCAAATGTGCATGCATTTTGTTGTACAGGTACCGGGTGTCAATTTGTGGGATGGCGTTCCGTGCTTGTTGCACGCGGTCGGTCAATACAGGAACTGTTTATGCTGGCTGTAAACGATGCTGCAGTTATCGTCCGATGGTGTCCTACATGTGCTCCATTGGAGACAGATCTGGTGATCGAGCAGGCCAAGGCAACATGTCGACACTATGTAGAGCCTCTTGGATTACAACAGCGGTATGTGGTCGAGCGTTATGCTGTTGGAAAACATTGCCATGCTGTTCATAAATGACAGAACAACAGGGCGTATCGCCAGACGGACGAATGGATTTGCAGTCAGGGTACGTGCGATAACCACGAGAGTGGTACTGACCATAAATCTAGATGTAGGTCCAGTGTGTGTAGCACGCAGAAAGGTTGGTTGCAGGCTCTCAGCTGGCACCGAGGCAGAAAACACGACAAACTTTCCAACCTGTCTTCCATTGAGCTATCGCGGGCCAATGAAGTCCCAAACGGCGGTTGTTTGGGGTCAGTGGAATACATTCAGCTGGGCGTCCGTCTCTGAAGTTGCCCTTGAAGTAACCGATTGGTAACATTTTGTTCTGTCACTGTGCTACCAAATGCTGCTCAAATGCTGCTGCAGATGCGGCGCGATGCAACAGAGCCGCACGCCGAACAGGATGGTCTTCTTTCTAGGTAGTGGCAAGTGGCCGAGCCCCGTCTTCTTTCGACCGTTCATTCTCGTGACCACGGTGCCAGCAATCACGTACAGTGGCTACAACTCTTTCTGCGATACCGCAGAAGGAACATCAGCTTCTCGTAGCCCTATTACACGACCTCTTTCAAACACAGTGATGTGTTGATAGTTGCATCTTTGTCGCCTTAAAGGTATTCTTGACTAACAACGAATCATCACGTCCAATCTGAAAGGTAACTGAGGTTTACGATCATTACAGCGTATATTGAAAGCAAACGTGATATGCATCCTCATAGTGGCGCTACTCGCGACTTGCTGAAAATTTTAATAGGCGTTATCTTTCACGCCTATCAACTTTTGTTTATGTCGCAGAAATTCTCCAAGTGGGTCGAGGGTTTTTTCCCATCAGTGTATTTTTTCCTCTCTGGTGCTCCTTCCAGCGCCGACATAACTGTTGTTGGATGCTGTAGTTGATGCACCACTAACCTGTCACTTTCTTCTGGCAAGACCGATCGAGGTGGCGCAGTGGTTAACTAACTGGACTTGCATTCGGGAGGACGACGATTGATATCTCCGCTCGGCCATCCTGATTTAGGTACTCACTGATTTTCCAAAATCGCTCCAGGCAAATGCTGTTACAATTCCTTTGAAAAGGGCTTGTGCTCTGTGTCTACTGACGTCGCTGTCGATGGGACGTTAAACACTAATCTTCGAAACTTTCTTTCATGTTCTGGTAAGGGTTTTCCACTGATAACGCAGCCGTGACGTGCCTCTTTCCAGCCTCACAGCACAGGGCAAGTCCTCTCACCCGACTTTGTTTAGGATAGAGCCGTTATACGCATGACTATTCGCCCCAGGAGACCCTCCAATGTATGGTGCTTGGGGTGCGCCACATTGTAGAAGACTGCGTTTCGTTCTGAGACGAGACGGCACGTCTCTTTGAAATGCATATTTGCCCTCAATTTTAGCTGGCAATTGTACGAATGTGGTACAACATTGAAACAATCTGTGGTATGTCAAACTTGCTCACTAAAATGATAAGGAGGAGTTATTAATGTATTATCATAAGGTGGCTAGCTCATCCGTGTGTTTTGTCAGCCAGCCACATATCTATTTTTGTCTCTTTCTCTGTATGTGTGTCCGTAGAACATTTTATAAAATTTGACGAAATAGTAGTATTTTTAGATTTGGGTGATAGTGTGATAGCACGGGTGAACGTGAGTGAGATTTTGTGTGGTAGAAGGCAATTTTAAGTTTTTCGCAATGGAGTCCTTGCGTAAAAAGTTCGCGGTTTATTTGGCGCCTCAAATTCGGATACTGTTTCAAACTTTCGATGATTGCCTCCGTCATCGCCAGGCGTTAAGATGGTGAAGGCAGTCATCGATAGCTTGAAATTTTATCCGAATTTGACGCGGCACCTAAAGCGAGAACTCTTGTCTCTTTTATCTCTGTGTAACTTTTCACACATTTTAATCACATTCGTTCTTGCTTGTTTTAGCCTCGGCGCTTATAACGTCGTCATTAAAAATCTTTAAACCATATAAACACGCACAGGTTTTTCTATAGACTTAGTTCCTCATCTATTCTTCTAACTAGTTCTTCATTTTGCACTTTATCTATCCAGTTAATGTGCAACACTGTAAGACAGCAACAAATTCCAAATGCTTCCAGTATCTTCTCCAGGCATAGGAAGATGATCTGTTTTTCACATACATACAGTGATGTTCTCCAGACGCACATTGTCGTAAACTTGTTCCTTATTTCCAAAATAATACCTAATACCAGGAGACGCGAGAAATTTTATTTCACCTTTGCGAATCCACTGCGAATACCTTTCCGGCTTCTGTTATCCTGTGTTATCTTGCTTCCTGGATAGGAGAATTCTTTCATTACTACGTCATTCCCAATTTTGATTTTCATCATATTAACTACATCGATGAGGCTGCTTCCTGTTTCGAACGCACAGACGAAACAATTCCCGTCTTTTTCTAGGTCTTCCAATATCTCTCTTTCTCATCCCGCTTGTAATTCATGATCATCCGAAGAAATCTAAGCCCTGACATTTTCAAGAAATTTTTCTCTTCATGATACTTTTGAATGTTTTTATTCGTGTTGAAAATATTTGACCACCTTCTAATATCTTTAATCATATCTCTTCTTGTGCGGCCCTACATCTTCCTCAGGAACTTCATCGCTGCTGTTGAACCAATTATTATTAGCCTTCTTACTGCTGTGAGAATTGCTTGGCGTTGTTTAAATGTTTGTGCATTGTCGTTGCATCGCTACAGGCGCCCATTAGCCGCGAAAGAGCAAAGGTGGCGTCATATTTTTTTCTTGAAACCGTTCGTAGTCAGCAAATCGATGCGTTTACGTATACGGGTTTGGTAACACATCGAATAATAGTGAAGAAGAAGTGGCCAAAATCTATATTAGTGAAGAAGAACTAGTCAGAAACTGCCGTAACAACTGCTGGAAGAAAATTTATGTTAAGGGAAAAAAACCTTAATTCCGGGTAGCAGTCACTCTATCCTCAGTCAGAAGCACTGTTTGGAGTGGAGGAGATGTCCACTTGTATCGTCAAGTCGAGGGGCGTAGTGCTGGGGGGGGAAGTGGCTGCACGGGGTACCGCCCATGACTGACGTAGGTAGCCATGTGCTCTCAGCAACTGGTGTCTGCTGGGGGGAGAGGAGGGGAAGCTGCAATCCGGTAGCACCGGTCCCTTGAATTCGCAAATCATACCGCGCGGGGCGCCAGAGGACAATAGGAGCAGCCAACACGCGCTGCGCGATTGTAGTGTGGTAGCAGAGAGGTTGACGAGCGCTGTCACGTAGAAACGGCGGCGCTGGTAAGCCGCGTGCACGCGCATCTTTCAACGTGTTTCAGTGTTCGTTCGGAAAAATATTCGGTCGTGTATATCTTAGTACACGAAGCTGTTTAAAACCAACCCACATTGCCATAAAAATGACACAGCGTTTTCGACGTGACACAAAACGAAAGCAGTTTTTGTCATGTTTTACCTCATTATTCGGTCCGATTTAAATGAATTTAAATGAATTAGTCCTTTTGTAACAGTTACAACTCGAATATGTCAACTAGCAAGAATGTTGTTTAAAAAGTTCATGTACATTTAGATTGCCGCTTTTGAATTTGTTAAAAATCTATCGTCAGACGGAAAGCATTTTATTCGACCTTAAAAATTAGTTTCATCTCCTTAGCAAAGACGTATTTTAATATGCTCATTTACTCTACACGGCGTTTGTTACTTAGTCTTTGCCACTTTAGCATCTTTGAATATTTTTATTTGCGAAGTTGGGTAATTTCTGAACATGCCTGTTATCGACGGGATATCGTTACAGTACTTCATTGTCTCATGTCTGTTCTTGCTGTAGGGCACCGTCACCCCGAACAACTTTCGTCAGCGAACAACAGCCAGCACCTTCTGTACGGCGGAAAAAATGTGAACAACCACCTGATGATGAACCTGTCAATTCATAACTGGTAATGGCGCTATTTGTTCTAAATAAATAGCATTATTAACAGTATATAGTTACTGCTTTTTACCAGTAATTAATATGTAACTTTACACAGTCACGGTCTCACCATCTAAGTTTCTGATGAAATAGCAACATACTATACAGTATGCTATTCCAGAATATCCAGTGAATGTGAGATTGAAATAAAAGGCGAAACGCGGCTGGGAAGTTAATTACGAGTAATGCAGCAATAAAAAGAACAAATCGTTATGCGCTCTTGATTGGTGCATGTCTTCAGAAAAAAATGAATTCATGGGTCCTAATCCTACTGGTTTTGGCTAAATGATCACCATCTTCAGTAGATTTTCGTATGTTCTGTAACGTATGGAATGCCTAATTGTTAGCTGTATGCTTATCAGTGGCATTTTTCGAACACAGTAAGCCGAGCTGGAGACCTGAGTACACTAAATCAACACATTATAAAAGTACTAGCTCGTATAGCATCACCAAACGATTACAAAAGTGTCAGCCTGCAGATATATGATTCAGATTAGTAGAACTGTATGTAAACTGAATACCTTTATCGATTGAGATTTCGGTGAATCGGGTGGTTGCCTTACAACCGTCAAGTGCTTGCTGTTTCCTCATTTCGTAGGTGCCATGTGGACCCTTTTCAACATTGCCATCCGCCACTGCGATCCGTCGTTATTTTAATGGAAGTACAGGTGCCAGCAGGGGAATAGTTCGTGGATAGCCGTGTGTTTTTGACGCACAGCATAAACTGTGGCCAGTGTCAGCGGCCGTCTTCCGTAGGACGCCTGTGAAAGGCATTTAACACTGTCCCGCACCGTCGTCTAGTGAAGAAAATACGAGCATTTAGAGTGCCGAACCAGATCTCTGATTGGATTCAGGACTTCCTTACAAACGGAACTCACCATGTCGTTGTTAACGGAACAATATAGACAAATGTAAAATTAATTTCAAGAGTTCTCCAAAGAAGCGTGACAGGACCGTTAATCTTTATACACGATGTGGCAGAGAAACGGGCCGATGTGAATACAGCGAAACGGGCCGAGGGTTATAAAGTAGGACATTTTCAATCACATCAACGAAAAGATTGCGTATTGCCACTTCACTTCTTATAGGTGCTAGCACTGTTACACTGACACTCAGACAATCTGCGATGGAGAATCGTTCTGTATAGAAATGTTTCTGATTTCAGAAGTAATGGTGTCTTTCAGTTCCGCAATTGTGTATAGACGCCTAGCTTACACCCTCTGTTTCAGGAACACCCAAAGGAAGTAATCACAGATGGATAAGATGGGAGATACGGGATGCCAGAAATGTCCCCATTCCTTGAAACGATATGGTTACGGAACACACTGCGCACTGTTGCCATTGAAAAGTTGAGCACGTCTTGCTCATTTGTAGGTTCAAATGGCTCTGAGCACTATGAGACTTAACATCTGAGGTTATCAGTCCCCTAGAACTTAGAAGTACTTAAACTTAACTAACGTAAGAACATCACACACATCCATGCCCGAAGCAGGATTCGAACCTGCGACCGTAGCCTAGGAGCGCCTAGAACCGCTCGGCCACACCAGCCGGCTCTCATTTGTAGGAAATTGTTCAAATTCAGGTGCGAGAATTGTATCAAATTTGCAGCACACGCCGAGATGTGACTGTGGTCGGTCGTCAATGTCTGTTCTCAAAAACGAAAGGACCGATTATGCCACTTAAAGAGACAGTGCACCACACTGCGACCTTTTGGCTGTCCGAGAGACGTCGTGTGGGAGGAGTTTCAAATTGAAAATATTCGGTTTGTCATAGTTTTACATAAATTGGATTTTATGGATTTTTTTTCTTTTTCAACCTATCGTGTTGCGAGAGGCTCACTTCTTAGATCGCATTGATACCTGCTTTGCGCCACATGCGGCCCGCGGTTTGGACACCTCTTAATTCTAATGGATAACGTCCGAAACTCCGTGCTGCTGTTCAGATGGTGCTGTTTCTTATCTGTAAGAAGGTAGCGACGCCAGAAGACGAATTTCAGGGAGAACTGCAAAGGATTGAGGACTGTTGCAGGGACTGCGCGTTGTACTTGAGCGTAAATAAATGTAGCATACTGCGCATAAACAGGCGTTCGGTTCACTGCTGTTTGATTACACTATTGGCGAAAAATGACTAGAAATTGTTCTTTCCCGCTAAAATACGAGGGAGTAACAATCCGAAGTGACCAGCGTGTAACAATGCGAAGCGACCAACGAGGGGTGACCACATAATACAAATTGTAGGGAAAATCAAATGACAGACTTTCATTCGAAGAATCTTAAGGAAATGTAATCAATCCAGGAAACAAATGACTTCCGAACGATTCATCAGTATTGTTGATCGGAGGTGCGACGGTTGCGCTGTAGGATTGACAGAAGGGATAGAGAAGATCCAACGAAGAGCGGCTCATGTCACTGTCGCAGGATCGTTTAGTGGGGCGAAAGCATTACGGAAATGCTCAACCAACTACAGTGGTGATGCTGCAAGGGAGGCGTTGTACATCACGGAGAGGTTTGCTGTTGAAGTTCCGAGAGCGTACATCTACATCTACGTTTATACTCCGCAAGCCACTCAACGGTGTGTGGCGGAGGGCTCTTTACGTGCCACTATCATTACCTCCCTTTCCTGTTCCAGTCGCGTATGGTCCGCGGGAATAACGACTGCCGGAAAGCCTCCGTGCGCGCTCGAATCTCTCTAAGTTTACATTCGTGATCTCCTCGGGAGCTATAAGTAGGGGGAAGCAATATATTCGATACCTCATCCAGAAACGCACCGTCTCGAAACCTGGATAGCAAACTACACCGCGATGCAGAGCGCCTCTCTTGCACAGTCTGCCACTTGAGTTTACTAAACATCTCCGTAACGCTATCACGGTTACCAAATAACCCTGTGACGAAAGGGGCCGCTCTTCTTTGGATCTTCTCTATCTCCTCTGTCAACCCGACCTGAGCAATACTCAAGTACAGGCCGAACAAGTGTTTTGTAAGCCACCTCCTTTGCGATGGACTACATTTTCTAAGGACTCTCCCAATGAATCTCAACCTGGCAACCGCCTTACCAACAATTAATCCTATATGATCATTCCACTTCAAATCGTTCCGGACGCATATTCCCAGATATTTTACAGAAGTAACTGCTACCAGTGTTTGTTCCGCTATCATATAATCATACAATAAAGGATCCTTCTTTCTACGTATTCGCAATACATTACATTTTTCTGTGTTAAGGGTCAGTTGCCACTCCCAGAACCAAGTGCGGAAAGTCTCTGGCAATTCCCACACGTCTTCGCGAAATGACCAGAAGGAGAAAATCCGAGAATTTAATGGTAATACAGAGGTTTACCTACAATCATTCTGCTCATATGGCATTCGCGAATGGAACAGGGAAAGGGGGGGGGGGGGTTGGGGTAGTGAGTGGCACCACCACAAGTATCCTCGGATGCACGCCGTAAGTTGTGTTCGTGAATACAGATGTAGACGTGTCGGTGGCGAGGCAGTGCAGATTGCGAAGGAGCCGGAGCGACGAGCGGTGAGCTAGTGGTGAGGCGGCGGGACCGGAACGGCGGAGGAAGCTGGAGTGTGGTGGAGATGTCACAACAGCGCGCCGCGCTGCCTCACTGTGCCGAGCTCGGCGGCCAGCTACAGGCAGGCAGGCGGGCCGGCCGGCCGCGTAGCACAGCATAGCGACACAGCCGCCCAGGGGCACCCCTCGCTCCACACCAGAGCACCAACCGACAAGGTCCACGGACTCGTTTTCTATTTCAGCCCAAGGTCAAACGCTGTCGTGCCAATTACACGTTTGCCAGGGAAGACGGCGCATCTCACTCGAGCGCGCAAGTTTTTATTTTAAATACAATTTGTACGTGTTGTGTAGAATTGGCTGAGGTGCGCTAGTGTATTAGGAAATTTATAAAGTAATACTTTTGCAGCTTCAGTCGCGTTTTTATTTTCCGATATTTATTCGCACTGCTCGTTTCGGCAGCATCAGGCGCCCAACTGTTAATTACGTACAAGTTCTGCGAAAATTTTTTTGTTGCGTGTGACAGGGATATTATACTACGCTTTATAGTCGCCTTTATCCAGAAAGGTTGTTTTATGTTAATGTGCCCCTTTATTTTGTATTATTTAAATGATTTGAAAGATATTTCTGCACACAAGTAACGGAAATACCTGCTGATAAGACACAAGACCAAACACACCACCTTTACTTCACATTTTTTATACAGTTACTTGCAGTGTAGTAAAAAAATGGCTCTGGTCACTATGGGACTTCACTTCTGAGGTCATCAGCCCCCTACAACGTAGAACTACTTAAAGCTAACTAACTTAAGGACATCACACACATCCATGCCCGAGGCAGGATTCGAACCTGCGACCGCAGCGGTCGCTCGGCTCCAGACTGTAGCGCCTAGAACCGCACGGCCACTCCGGCCGGCGCAATGTAATAGTTAGAATACGTAAGAAGAGTGTTTAACTGCTAAGATAATACATACACTATGGATGCAGACACTGCTTGTAGATGAATGGTTATATCATGGCTCATGTGATACATTGTGATTTCCAATACTGCTCTAATTTTTCATTATTTATTTTTACGGTAATTGGACGAGAATTCTTGAGCTCTCTTAACCATTAATGAGACATACATTCAGGATTGGAGAAGTCTTTAAAAAATATTGCTTTGCTATATTTGAATGTGTCGCAATGCATCTATTTCCCTATGAAGTGTTACTGATGAAATCTTCGATGTCTTCATATAAGGCGTTATGATGTGCCCTTTGCCATTTAAGGTTACTATGTTTTCTGCTACACACATGGCACAGTTTCACTCTAGAACGTGAGTATTCTATACATATTATAAGGCTGACAGACTGCAATAATATAACTAAATTGAACAAAATAAATCGCAATCATTTACAATTTTTATTATTTATTTATTTGATTGAATAACACTGTAATATGGTAGGATGTATCTTGGCTCAGTGGTAGGTAGTCCTTTGACGCTGGAGGTAATTCGCGTGACAGATTTTATTATGAATACGGATGTGCCATTTTTATGGTAATTGAAATTTGAAGCTACTAACCAGCGGAATATAGTGTCTCGTCTCCCATTTAATCTTTTTAAAATCACACTGAGTTTGTATTCGCGTTTCAAAATTGCTCATTTTTCTCATTTCTTGTTTCTAGCACTGCTGTTACGCTATTCTTTGCGATTATTGAGACAGCTATGTTTGCACTGACGATTTGACAGCAAAACGATCGTCAAGGTACGTTAGGCGTACAGACACTGCACGCCTCCTTCCGCTACCAAACTGTCTATTTGCTTTATGTCTGATAATGTTTCCTGTCACAGATCCCTTTCTTTAGTCGCGCTGTGCCACCATTTTTCCCCTATTTGATCTCCATTTTATCTATTACCTAGTCATTAGTTATTCGCTCCACCTGTGTTCTCTCTCTCTCTCTCTCTATCTCTCTCTGTGTGTGTGTGTGTGTGTGTGTGTGTGTGTGTGTGTGTTTAGTGAGGGAGAGAGGTGGGGAGGGGAGGGGGGGGGGGGAGAACGGCTAGTGGATATGTAAATCATGTATTCAAGAGAAATATGTTAAAGGCTCGGTCCTACCATATTTACCCGTTCTCGTTTAATCTTGTTAATTACCACACTGTTGATGGATTGCCATTCAAAGTGTTACCAGCATTACATCATTTCACCCATGAAAGCCTTGTCCGAGCACCCCACGGCACATCATCCCAACATGTACGAGCAAACATGTTAGCGCGTTAAACAATACCAGCCGTACTTCAAGATTAGGGTAGAAACCGTAACCGTACCAGGAATTCCGTGTGACGGATCATTCATATCAAAGAAGTTGGTGTTATAAGTTAAGAAGCGTGGGCACTTTCTCCAGTGCGTCTGTTGTGCGGTCTAACTGCTGTCGCTTCCACTAACAAGGTTTGTTCGTTGCCTCACGCTCGTTTTACTGCAGAGATTTTTGTGGTTTCATCGCGAAATTGCAGTCTTGTGGCAAGTGGCCAAAGAAATTGGAGGTTTTCGTTCTTGTTAAAGCCAATATTTGTCTTCGTGGTTACAACTTCTTTTGGGTGCTTGTTCGGCGTAACAGGGTCTTAGTGCCTCTGCCTATGTTGTCAATATCATCATTTACTATCATCATTTATTACTGTAAACATACTTAAAATGTAAGTACAAGTACTAAGGTAGACCCATTTTAATGTTTAGTGGCGTCAGCCAACTTTAAGGCATCATACTGGAAATAGAATACGTACTTTACGTAACATCAACATAAATTTTCCGTATAATCTCAGTTTGTATATTTTTCCTTCGGAGTAGGTATTAAAATCGATGGAGAAGAAATAAAAACTTTGAGGTTCGCCGATGACATTGTAATTTCGTCAGAGACAGCAAAGGACTTGGAGGAGCAGATGAATGGAATGGACAGTGTCTTGAAAGGAGGATATAAGATGAACATCAACAAAAGCAAAACGAGGATAATGGAATGTAGTCGAATTAAGTCGGGTGATGCTGAGGGAATTAGATTAGGAATGAAACACTTAAAGTAGTAAAGGAGTTCTGCTATTTGCGGAGCAAAATAACTGATGATGGTCGACGTAGAGTGGATATAAAATGTAGACTGGCAATGGCAAGGAAAGCGTTTCTGAAGAAGAGAAATTTGTTAACATCGAGTGTGGATTGAGGTGTCAGGAAGTCGTTTCTGAAAGTATTTGTATGGAGTGTAGCCATGTGTGGAAGTGAAAGGTGGACGATAAATAGTTTAGACAAGAAGAGAATAGAAGCTTTCGAAATGTGGTGTTACAGAAGAATGCTCAAGATTAGATGGGTAGATCACATAACTAATGAGGAGGTATTGAATAGAATCGGGGAGAAGAGGAGTTTGTGGCACAACTTGACTAGAAGAAGGGATCGGTTGGTAGGACATGTTCTGAGGCATCAAGGGATCACCAGTTTAGTATTGGAGGGCAGCGCGGAGGGTAAAAATGAAAGAAGGAGTCCAAGAGATGAATACACTAAGCAGATTCAGAAGGATGTAGGTTGCAGTAGGCACTGGGAGATGAAGAAACTTGCACAGGATAGAGTAGCATGCAGAGCTGCATCAAACCAGTCTCTGGACTGAAGACAACAACAGCAACAACATTCTGATGAGGCTCTTGTTTATTTTAAGACTGAAACCGGTAAATAAAAAATACTAAGAGCGACTTGTGTCTGTTTTCGAAAACTTGGTGCCGGACCTAAATGTTTAGCGCGCTGGACTCGCATTCGGGAGGACGAAGTTTCATCTCCACGTCCAGCCATCCTGATTTGCGTTTTCCGTGATTTCCCTAAATCGCTCCAGGCAGATGCGGCAATGGCCCCTTTGAAAGGTCATAGCCGTTTCCTTCCCCATCTTTGAAATAATCCGAACTTGTTCTCCGTCTCTGATGACCGCGATGCTGACAGTACGTTAAACCCTGACTTTCCATCCTTTATTCCCACCTTCGGACTCTCGGGAGGCAACACAAAAAAGCTAGAAGGCATTTAGGCCGCACCGAAGAGTTGTTGAAGCGTGTGTCGAGCTGTTAGTAAATGAAGGCAGTAGGTTATGAAGGAAGATGGGCGCAGGAGTGTGGACTGGTCGCCGGGTGCCGCGGAGGCTGGCCGTGAACGGAGAGCGCTGTCTCCGCCGGCGACAGCAGGCAGACAGCGGCTGCCGGCCCCTTCCACAGGCGCGGCGGGCGGCGCCGCTTCCGCTCAAAACTCATTAGGGAAAATGAGGCTGTGCGGGGCCCGGCCGCGGGACGTGTTATCCCGGCACGGCGCGCCGCGGCGCAGCTGTCGCGCCGCCGCCGCCGCCGCCGCCGCCTCACTCGCCGCCTCGGCAGTCCACACAGGATGCCGCGGGGCCCCGGCACCACACGTTTCCTCCTTTTGTTTCGCTCCTCTCTGCCCGCGGCGGAGCGCGGGCCTTGGCCGAGATGCGGCTACGCAGATCCTTCCTCACAAACAACTCGCGTGTCCCTCCACGGGAATTTCTACGTACGCGAGCAAGTTTGTTCCAGGTTTAAGCATTGCTTGAAAGCATCACAAAAAGTAATGGGAAGGACCTACGTCTGAATCCATACTATACTCCGTGAAGTGCGTGGCGGAGAATATTTCTTACGGTGCCATTAATTAATACACATGTTGTTAACCGCGAAGCCTATGTTGATGATTTTTTTTATGCTTGTTGCGTTTATTCTGTTATGTATTAAAATACTATCAATCGAAGTAGTCACCTATTGTCATCGTCAGAAAGGGAACTGACTGCCGAAGAAGTAACGGAATCACTCAGCTGTAGTAACGCCCAGTGCGGACGGAGACTACATTTGGGCCGCCTATAATATGTCACTACGTCATGACATATGACACGGGACGTACAGTGAGGGCCAAAACATTATGACCACTGCGCACCACGAGGTTGTATGCAGCCTGGTGGCGTTCAGAGCAAATTACGTGGTAAGAGAAGTAGGTGCGTGGAGGAGAGACGAATGAGGAATCATTCTAGCGATGCGGATGCGCAGATGCGGAAATCAGCCGACTTTGACAAAAGCCAGATTCTTTTGGCCCAGTGCCCGGGAGCGAGCATGTCGAAAATGGCGAAGCTGATCGGCAGTTCGCGTGCCAAGGTGTTGGACGTCCATAGCTCATCACAGAACATAAGGATCAGAGGCTTGCCCGCTCTCTAAAGCAGGATAGGCGGTGATCTGTGGCAGATCTGACGACAGTATAAAGTGCCGGCGCAGGCAAGAGTGTTTTGGGTTGGGTTGTTTTGGGGAAGGAGATCAGACAGCGAGGTCATCGGTCTCATTGGATTAGGGAAGGCCGGGGAAGGAAGTCGGCCGTGCACTTTGAAAGGAACCATCCCGGCATTTGGCTGGAGCGATTTATGGAAATCAGGGAAAACCTAAATCAGGATGGCCGGACGCGGGATTGAACCGTCGTTCTCCCGAGTGTGAGTCCAGTGTCTAACCACTGCGCCACCTCGCTCGGCACGAGTGTTTTGGAGCACACTGTTTAGCGCACAGTGTTGACCATTGTGTTCCAAGCAGCGGACCCCTACATGTTCCTACGTTGACCCAACAACATCGTCAATTATGATTACAGTGGGCACGGGATCATCGAAATCAGTGGATCAGAGGAATCGTGTTGCCTGGTCGGATCAGTCCTGTTTATTGTTAAACCAGGTCGATGGTCGTGAACGGCTGCTCGAAACCCACAGCGCGCAACGGACGCAGGCCGGTGGGAGCAGTACTATGTTATGTGGAACATTCACCTGAGCACCACGGGACCCCCGGTAGTAGTCGAAGGCTCCAGGACAGCTGTGTACTGCGTTAACATTAATAGGCACCATCTGTAACCCCTTATGCTTGATGTCTTCCCCAACAACGATGCCATCATCCAGCAGGATAACTATCCATGTCACAAGGTCGGAATTGTGCTGCAATGGTTTGAGCATGATAGTGAACTCACCTTCATATCTTCAAATCCCTTGAAACTCAACTGGAACGTTATCGGGCGCCAGCTCCGCCCCCAGAAACAAACGGCCTGAAAATTTCCGGAAGTGTGTGACGTGTGCGTATGCGTCTTGTGCCACGAACCTCTGGAAACGTGTCAAATTCTTGTCGAATCCATGACACGCAGAATCACTGCTGAATTGCGTGCTAGAGGTGGACCAACACTCTTTTAAATAGGTTTTGACTGGGCAGTGTATCTTTTATACTCTCTCGTATTCGCGCTGTCTGAGATCGATACTGACATAGCTACACTTGCACGTGTCGAGTACTTCATCAACTTTACATTATATACTCATAAACAAATACAATTTCACGTTCAGTAGGATTTAATTTTTTGCATGGGATATATTGTTCAAAAATTATGTTGAAAATAGTTAAACTCCCCGTCCTGGCCAAGATTTTAAAGAGTTTTCTCTGGGCGTCACAATTGGGGCTCCTAGTTCCCATTGCCGGTCCGCCTCGTATTTTGAATCAAAAGTCTTACTCTGGATGGGTCATTACTTTTAATAGCCCATTCTAGCCTGAATAAGTTACAGTCTCAAGTATCAGTTTGCATGCGCTGTTCATCTCGTACCTCTATTAAAGCTGTCGATAAACGTTCTACTTTCTACTGATTTTTGATGATTCTGTTGTAAATAGCACAGTTTACGCAGACACTACGTTGCGAGACTGAGGGTGGCTCAAAATAACGTTCTTCTCGACATAATATGTGACATGCTTTGGAGAGAAATTGTTTGGAATATTTATAGAACGAGTCTCTTCTGTTCCGTTTCGCTTAGTGACCATAAGGCCGTAGAGACGCCTCCAAAAGACCTCAGAGCCGTTTATTTTGTCTTCCATCCCCCCCCCCCCCCCCCTCCCCCGCCCTCGTTAGGCTCGCACTTCATGGGCTGTAGCAATCGGGAGAGTTTTTTGATTACTTGTATAGCCTAGCCACAGTGTTATAGAGGCCCTTTCACTGTTAGAGCGCTTTATTATTTTATGTTTCATATAACAGAGATAGAAATAATTCCGATCTTTTGCACACGTAACCGCTTTCGGAAGTGAACCCACTTAATACTAAAAGGTTTTTCAGAGACCGCTACGAGTCACAAAATTTGTTGAATACTTAATTTATCTAGCGAAGCGAGTCACAAAATTTGTTGAATACTTAATTTATCTAGCGAAGCAATATATTTCGAGGTACAGACATGTGTTCAGGGTATAAAGGCAATACACACATATTTCTGTACAGCCTTGGCATTTGCTGTGGTCATACTGCGGAAGAGGAGGAAGATCTATATTCACTTCGTTTATAGGTGTGCCATTCACATAATTTTTTTTTTTGATAATCACTCACTTTGTTCATAGGAAATTGCTGTTGTCTGGAGTTTATTCAGTTACCTCCATTGCTATGGCTTTTTCGATATCGTTTATCACTGTCCATAAACTTTGAAAGGACACTTGAAACACGACACTACAAGCAACTGTGCTGTGCAGTAGAAACAAGGTGGCGGTCAAAGCAAAGCTTGTTTCGATGTAATTATCGATGTGTTGATTGTGGTGTTACCGGTCACTTGCAGTGACTTCTGCACATCGTGACTGTCGCATCTCTCACGTTGGTCGACGTTGTTATAATAGGAGACTCTTACAATTTGATTTTAAAACCGACAGCATAAAAATTATTTTAAAGAATTACGAGGATACTGCTGTGCGAGCATATATTCGTGTATACTCTTTTTGTTTAGTATTTTCAGTTTTAACAGTGTATATTACTTCATATTAAGTTTTCCGTTTCTTTCTCTGTGCGTTGTCCACAGTACGTGGCAAGACTGTAAAGAACAACTTTAATATCTGTGTGTACTGTTAAATGTTTTTCTATTGTCATTGTAGCCTGAAGATGAGATTTGTACCTCGAGACATGTTCCTTCATTAAGTAATTTAAGTAGTCAACAAATTCAGTATCTGTAGATTTTCTGAAATACACACGGTCGATTAACAGTCAACATGGCTTTAAATTTTTTTTAAACATGCGTAATGCCAAAGATAATCTGTTTCACATTGGGCCGTGCTCGCAGGAGCTGAGTGCCCGGCAAAGGCAGCGTGAATCCGACAGAAATGGATGTTTCTCCCTCTTAACCTTCAAGGACATAAATACTAAGAAAGCGCTGACCTGATACGCAATGACAGATTTTTCTGTTTCCCTAAGCGACTTGCCGACGGCGAGTGTGACGTAATGGAGATGTAACAGGACCTGCGCCCTTTCCCACGGAACGTACTGCTCTTGACATAAACTCGAGACATCTGTCACTAGAGGGATTGCCAACTCATTCTCTCTCTCTCTCTCTCTCTCTCTCTCTCTCTCTCCCCCCCCCCCCCTTCCGCGAAAAAAAATTCTCAAGCCGAAGACGCATTCTGTTCTGTGAGACAGACCTATCACTTTGAAGAAAGCCAGAAAGTGTACTTTTTAGTCGTAAGTATACCCTGAGTCGTTTGTTTTCATACCCCAAAACTATTTCGTCGTTCACGGTGAAACTAACGGGAGTCAAGTCAAGGTCTTTGTTTTTCATAAAACAAATTTGCATCAGTATTAAGTTGTACGCCGTAACTGAGAGACACCGTCTATTAGTAGCAGATGTATAATGGAGAGAGTTAGTTATAACTAGGTAGTTAGATAAATGTTTCTATTATAATTAGCACGATTCTATCGAAGTGATATGGAACGAGTCAGTATCACATAAATTGTATGTAATGGTCTACTCACAAGGATTGCCTTCTTCCGAGATATATGGCTGTCCGTGATGACTGGGAGTTGTGTGATGTCCTTAGGTTAGTTAGGTTTAAGTAGTTCTAAGTTCTAGGGGACTGATGACCTCAGATGTTAAGTCCATTAGTGCTCAGAGCCATTTGAACCATTTATATGGCTGTCAACTAGGATATCAAATGTAACGCCTGGAAGAATACTTTACGAATTCATCCTTGCGTGTATGTATGTACTGAAAGTATGTTTAGCTACTAAAAATATATGTGGGGGTTGATCTTATGTTTAATGCGAAACCTTTTGTTGTGAAACAAGTGTACCCGCCAAACATCAGAGCTGATGGCAATACTGTTAGCGCACGAATCAAATCCTTTGGTCTGAAGTGGAACACCATTCTTGGAAAACAGATAAGCGAGTAGTGTTTACAGAGATACAAACAGGAGAAATTCCTAGTTGATTATGACGGGATACTTCCACGACGCAGCAGCTTTTCGCTCCTCCATTGTGTTTATGTACGTATACCCTGCCAGTGGATAGCCAGCCATAACGTGGTAACTAAACGTTTAATTGCGCAGCTGGCGGAGATGGCGACAGAGACAACGCGTTATTAAAATAGAGACGTTGCAAGTGCGTAAAGATAAAGAGAAAATTAGGTTCCGGCAGGGATGCTGAAACGAGCTAGGAAAACAGACTGCGCACGTCGTGAGAGATGTAATGACCGTTCTACTGCACAGGTCTCCAAGAGCTGCGTCTTCGTTTCAGTAATGGATCTTGTTCTGAGGCAGCAAAGTCGGGAGAAATAAAACTTTGCGAGTGGTCTCGAGATCTGCCGTGAAGAAGTTGATATTAACTCATAACCATTTCTTTACTGTCACTGTTACTCCGCGACGCGGAATGGAAAACCGAAGAGTTAATTGTAATCAGATAAGAAAGCAATATTTCACACGGGGAAAAAGAGGTAGCAGATAAGTCGAATAAGAGACAGCTGTCTTTAGATAATCTTATCACAGGATAGTCGTAAGTTACTGCCAAATCGAGAATCCGGCGACATGGAACGTAACGTTTGAGAAAGAGAACGACGACGCTGCTATTCCCCGTGTGAGTGGGGTAGAACAGACGACAATCTGTACAGGAGTAACAGTATACCGGCAGGTTACTGAAGCAGGGTGCCGTGCTTCTAAAACATAGCTTGGGCAAAAGTGCGGCGCTTTATTAGGAACACCTTATAATATCTATAGTATCTGCCGTGTGGAGCTTACCCATAGCAGCTAGTCTATAAGAGTTTTTGCGGCCATACTGTTCGGAGTGCTTGCGGTGACTGTTAAAAGTGGTGTGACATTAGACCCACGTTGTAAATATTCCGAACGAGATGTTCTCGCGGGTTTAATTGATTAATTTAATGTCAGCCTCCATAACGGAGTGGTTAGCGCCAGCCGGCCGGTGTGGCCGAGCGGTACTAGGTGCTTCAGTCTGGAACCGCGCGACCGCTACGGTCGCAGGTTCGAATCCTGCCTCGGGCATGAATGTGAGTGATGTCCTTAGTTTAGTTAGGTTTTAGTAGTTCTAAGTTCTAGGGGACTGATGACCTCAGATGTTAAGTCCCTTAGTGCTCAGAGCCATTTGAACCATTTCTGGTCAGCGCGACAGAAGACCACGCAAGGGGCACGGGTTCTATTTCCGGCTGGGTCACCGATTTTTTTCGGCTCGAGGAGTGGGTGTTGTGTTGTCTTCATCATCATTTCATCCCCATCGCCACGCAGGTCGCCGAAGTGGCATCAAATCAAAAGACTTGCACCAGGCGACTCTCGTCACATGACATTACATTTTTCAACTAATTTTAATATTCTGGTTGTTTGAAACCAACAAATTATTTTGGAATAGTAATAGTGTCCTACATTCGCAGACACTTTCAACTGCGCAGCGAAGTACGTGTGCTTTCTCTCTTTGAAGTATTCCATCCTCTCGAGAGAAGACGTGTGGGTAAATATAATCTGGAATCGGTTAGTAAACAAATTGGTCAAGAGAGCGTTCCACATGGATTAATCGTGCTGTAGAATGCTACGAATATATGGCACAGACCGCGACCCGCTTTCTATCTTCCATCGACATTTGCATCGCCTTTGGTACTATGAAACAGCAAACTTAGCTCATGGGAGTAGACATCCTATTGCCAATCAGGATCTGTTTTGTTTCGGTAACTTCTATCACTGTTTTCAAGCTTTACTACGACGATCGTCGACGCTTAGCGTAGCTATAAGCATCAGCCGTTTTATTGGCAGCCCCATGCGCATAGTTCAAGGAAGTGTTGTTATAGATGCTGGTTTCTTTGAATGGTAAGCTGTTCCACTAACCATTCCTTCGTGATCGATATTCACATCTGTCGTCAGTGACAGGTAAAACTATGCACTCGTTACGACAGTTATTCGCAATGGCTCAATTATTTCACTCATTCTCCACTTCCGCAAGATGAAAACTCGAACAATTGATATACCTTGGTTTTCCTGACTTATTGCATTTCGTGCCGTCCCTGCCGAAAGCGGGTCCAGTTTGTTGAAACCTGCGTCACCTGTATCGGTCCGGCACAACGTAGTTTATATATACCCCATTATGGGATTATCAGCCAGTGGAGACGAAAAGACGCTTTACCTCCAGTTTCTGGCCCGAAGTTACACGGAATTGTGGACTGTTTTTGCAAAATGTTTGACAAACAGGTATGAAGTTGTTCATCAGAAATTTTCATTCAACGGACAGAATTAGAAACCGATAATATAGCGTAAAAGTTCTAGGTTCCTCGGTTGAATGAACAGTTCTAAGGAAAGTGAACGAAACCACGGCGGACTTTTCCACCGTGACGCTGTGTCACGCTTTACGAAACATACTTTAACAAGCACTCTCTTTAAGAGCTCCCAGCTGCACTTCGATTAGAAATACATCATTTTGTTGAATTAACCTATATGTACTTCAGTAGTTCGGTACTTAAAATATACAGTTAATCAGCGTCTTTTGTATCTTGAACTGTAACGAAATATTAAGGTTGTCCACGTTATGCGCGATGCTCTGTTTAGATGAGTGTACCCTCCGGGGTATTTTACTAGAAACTGTTAGTAGTTGAAAGGAATAAAAACTAGATTTTTGATGCGGAAGTAAAGGTTCAATATTCTTAGGCTGTGTTCTCTGAGAAAACCAGAAACGCACCTGAGCTTATTTTCTTCATTTATAGCCGATTCAAGCATAAATATCATTCGTCATACCCAAGACATACTTGTACCACAGTTCCATACAAAACCACGTACCACCATCTAACTGTGGCCTGCATCCCAGATACCTATCAACGTTTTGAGAAAGCCCTCTTATATTAACAGCGAGTTTTAAAAAACTCATTTCAATCTGTCATTCCCTCAAAAGCAGTAAGAAACAGTATTGATCATATTTTCAGCAAGTATGGATTTAGATGACGCATTCAGTCTGACAAAATGGGTTTGAGATTGATAAACTAATATTTCCCATATTTTGCAATGATACCGGCCCTTGAGAAAATACGAATCAAAACTGTTAACTTGGTTTTAACAGGTCTTTGACCGTCCAGAGCACAACGGAACGCTTCCACGCTTCAGGCTTGTTGGCAATAGGCCAGTAATTTAGTCAAGTGGCGAGTGATTTACGAAGCAAACTTACGTAGAGGACGCTGCCTAGTCAAGTAATTTAATAATATATTTAGTGACTCCTTTCCATGGAGCTGGACAATAGCCGGCTAAGTAGTTTCTCCCACCTCAACTCAGCTCATTGAGCACTGGACGGATGTGAACAGCATCCATTTAGTGGAGTGCATTAGTATTCCGCCTTATTTCCGCTCTCTCATTCGTGTCATATGTGTGTTTCGGATCGGCATCAAGCCTCGCTCGAGTGACGATGAGGGGCAAGTCAGTTACTGCTTACGTAAGAGTGCCTAGGGAATGTGAAATACTCCATTGAAAACTCCGTGCAGTTTTCTGACACCAATCTGTTTTCTACCATTTTTGTTGTATTAAATTTTGAATTTCCTCCTCAACCCTTTTTCAAAATAAACTTTGTTCCAAGATGTATTACTTGATTCGCCCTCGCTCTCCGAATGATCTTGCCGTTGAGATTTCCTTTTTCGATGTAGTAAATAAATTATGCAGACCCATGGTAACCCCCTTATGGCACGCTATATTTATATCTGTTTAAAAAAAAAAACACACTTATTTCTTAAACTTATTGATTCCACTTTGTCCTCCTGGGGAACAGGCACCAAATTCAGTGCTGACCTGTATCGCCTGAAATGACATTTTCCTTCAGATAAAATTGTGCTTTAGTTACAACTCGGGTTACTCCGTGTCACAGATTTCGACGTGTAAATAACATTTACTGTTACACACTTCTCCGTTTATAAAGTAGCAGATCAAATAGGTGTGTTAGCCATCGCGCGCTAAATACTACACTTCAAAATCGAGCGCCGAGGAATTGTCGAACTAGTGAGGTTTCAACGTACCCGTAAGTTAGAGATTCCCCAAGCGACGCCTAGATAGGTGACTGTCAATTTCGAGGAGCCAAAGCACCAGAGACGGATCGGCAGCAAGCTATCCATTTATATCAAAAGAGTACGTGCTCTACAGCGGTTGACAGCTGACCATCAATTAAATTTTGTGTGAACCAGAATCGCCCATTTCCCGCTTGTTTAGTAAAAGGTGAAGCTGTAACCAAACCGAAGCTTGCCTTAACAGCACTCTGCTTTGCTAGACACAGGTGTTCTTTTTGGAAGTGGTAAATTATCTGCGGTCTTCTAACTGGCGAACCCAACCTGTTACAGAGGAACGAACAGCATGGCGTGGACCCCGACCGCGGTGCAACTCTGCATTTTTCACGTTAAAGGTCGTCACCAGAGAGGGAATAAATGAGACGTGACAGAAAAATGACCTAGGACTCACTTTTGGTAGAACCCCAGACCTTCATATCGTCAATCTGATAGGATGATACGAACTACCCGTCTAACAAATGATAAAGTACTGAATTTAACTGGGGAGAAAATAAGAATTTATTGGCTCAACTTGACGAAAAGAAAGGGTCGATTGATAGGACAGGCTTAAAGGAAATGTGATTCTGGTAATGAAAGAAACCGTGCGTGGGTGGGGGGTGGGAGGAGACCGAGGCTTGACTAGAGTAAGGAAGCTAAAATGGATGTGGGTTGAAATAGTTACGTACGCAGAAATGACAAGACGGACTAATCTCCGCACTGAAGAATACAACAAAAGAAATGATTCAAATGGCTCTAAGCTCTGTGGGACTTAACATCTGAGGTCATCAGTCCCCTAGACTTAGAACTACTTAAACATAACTAAACTAAGCACATCACACACATTCATGCCCGAGGCAGGATTCGAACCTGCGACCACAGCAGCAGCACGGTTCCGGACTGAAGCGCCTAGAACCGCTCGTCCACAGCGGCCGACAGACTACAACAGTCGCGCAAATATTGCGTCGCCAAGCGACACATTGTCTTTTGTTGAGAGTTAGTAAATCACTCGTCACGTGATTAAATTGCTAGCCTAATGTGAAGCAGACTTTTCAAACGCACTAGAGAAGGCCCATAGGCAAGTTGAATCCTTGAGTTCGAGCGTACGGCAAGTTGAACCTCTGAGTTCGAGCGTACGGCGTGCTCGCGTGGCACTGTAGATGCAGCAGTGTCTACGGAAGGAAGTGTCCGATTTCGAGTCCCTGTCTCCGACGGTGTTACGCCTAGAGAGGTAAAGTAATGTACAGCCTCTGTTGTTAGGCGGAGGCGGCCGGGCAGCGAGAGAGCGCCGCGGGACACCAGACGCCGGCGCTGTTTGCGCAGCGCGCTGCGTGCCTCGCCACGGCCGCCGCCGGAGCAGCGGCTCAGCTAGCGTAGTCCTATATTTGTCGGAGCGCCACAACCGGTTCGGCGTGCCCGCCGCCCGCCGGTCTCCTAGCTCGCCCGCCGGCCGAGTAAATATTTGAGCCCGCTATCCCAACACAGCCGACAGGGGCAGCAACTCGCCCCGGCCCTTCCTGCTGCTCTTCTGCGTCGCCTCTTCCTTTTAAGCCCTGTACGTTATAAGCCAACACGAGTCCACTACACGTTTCGATGGTCCGGCCTGCCATCAGTACCACGTGTATTTCACTACGTTCAACATCAGGAATATTATTCGTGCTATGCTACTACATATCCTAGCTGTCTCTACGCCCAAAATTACTCTGAAGAGCCGAAGACACTGGTACGCCTGCCTACCGCGAGCACACAGAAGTGCCGCAGCACGACGTGGCAAGGACTTGACTAATGTCTGAAGTAGTGCTGGAGGGAATTGTCACCATGAATCCCGCCGGGCTGTCCGTAAATCCGTAAGATTACGAGGGGTGAAGATCTCTTGTGAACAGCACGTCGCAAGGCATCCCAGATATGCTCAATAATGTTCATGTCTGGGGAGTTTATTGGCGAGCGGAAGTGTTTAAACGCAGAAGCTTGTTCCTGGAGCCACTCTGTAGCAATTCTGGACGTGTAGGGTCTCGCATAATCCTGTTGGAATTGCCCAAGTCCGTTGCAAGGCTCAAATGGCTCTGAGCACTATGGGACTTAACATCTGAGGTCATCAGTCCCTTAGACTTAGAACTACTTAAACCTAACTAACCTAAGGACACCACACACATCCTTGCCCGAGGCAGGATTCGAACCTGCGACCGTAGCGGTTGCGCGGTTCCACACTAAAGCGCCTAGAACCGCTCGGCCACACCGGTCGACCCCGTTGCAAGGCGCAATAGACATGAATGGGTGCAGGTTACCAGACAGGATTCTTAAGCACGTGCCACCTGTCAGAGTCGTATCCAGACGTTTCAGGCGTCCCATATCTCTCCAACTGCACACTTCCCACACGGCCGGCAGGGGTGGCCGAGCGGTTCTAGGTCGCAGGTTCGAATCCTGCCTCGGGCATGGATGTGTGTGATGTCCTTAGGTTAGTTAGGTTTAAGTAGTTCTAAGTTCTAGGGGACTGATGACCTCAGAAGTTAAGTCCCATAGAGCTCAGAGCCATTTTTGAACTTCCCACACCATTAGAGCCTCGACCAGCTGGATCATTCCCCTGCTGGCATGTAGGGTCCACAGATTCATAAGGACAAGTCCATCCGCTCCATAAAATTTGAAATGAAACTCGTCCAACCAGGCAATATGTTTCCAGGCATCAACAGTCCAATGTCGACGGGCCCAAGCGAGGCGGAACGCTTTGTGTCGTGCAGTCATCAGGGGTACAGGAGTGGGCCTTCGGCTCCGAAAGCCCATATCGATGATGTTCCGTTGAATGGTTCGCACACTGACACTTGTTGATGGCCCAGCATTCAAACCTGCAGCAATTTGCGGAAGGGTTGTACTTGTGTTACGTTGAACGATTCTCTTCACTCGTCGTTGGTTCCGTTCTTGAAGCATCTTTCTCCGGCCGCAGCGATGCCGGAGATTTGACGTTTTACTGGATTCCTGATATTCACGGTACACTCATGAAATGGTCGTACGGGAATAGCCCCACTTCATCGCTACCTCGGAGATGCTTTGTCCCATCGCTCGTGCGCCGGCTATAACACCACGCTCAAAATAAAATCTTGATAATCTGCCATTGTAGCAGCAGTAACCGATCTAACAACTGCGCCAGACACTTTTGCCTTATATAGGCATTACCGATCGCAGCGCCGTATTCTGCCTGTTTACATATGTGAGTATTTGAATAAGAATGCCTATACAAGTTTCTTTGCCGCTTCAGTGTATCTCTTGTATACTAATAACGGTTCGTTTCGCAAAAAATTCCAAAACTGAATGGGAATCGGAAGGGGTCTCTGAAACGAGTCGCTGCCAATACAAACGGGTAATATCGATCATAGGCAAAATGAAAAGCTCGTCTGTGAAAACTCTTAATTCCAGTAAACAGTAACTCCATAATCAAAGAGAGTTAGAAATGCATGGTTTTCTGTAATGTGTCAATAACTATCCTTCTGCTATACAGCTACAAATGTAGTAACTTCTGTATCACTTTGTTATTTTGTAAGGAACCGTTTTTACTTCACCTGCAAAATTTAACAAGATGCAGTTATACCACGCTACGGAGGCACTCGTTGCTGCGTACGACCGAGCGGGGTGGGGCAGTGTTTACCACATTGGACTTGCGTTCGGGAGGACGACGGTTCAAACCCGTGAAAGACGGAAGCAAGCTGCTAAGCAGGTGGTCATAATGTCTTGCCTCATCCAGTGTGTATTTCCTTTGTGTCAGGGTAAGATGCGGTTCTCTACCGGCTCCGTCCCTTTCTGTGGTGCTTTTATCAGATACCCCGTGGCACAACTGGTAGCACTGTTCGTAATTCATAGGTGGAAACCGCAGTCACAACGAAAGTTTCATGCACCAACACACCTCTGCGTATGTGGTCTGCTGCCAGCGCCACCGTGCGACGAGCGCAGGTCAAATACACCGTGTCGTCATACCCCAAGGCGATTTAAACCGGCAAACTGCCCACCAGAGCGTTGTTTCACCATGTATTAACATTTTCCTTAATTTGTGAGCATGAGTGTAAAGAAAATGGTTCAAATTGCTCTGAGCACTATGGGACACAACATCTGAGGTCATCAGTCCCCTAGAACTTAGAACTACTTAAACCTAACTAACCTACGGACATCACATACATCCATGCCTGAGGCAGGATTCTAACCTGCGACCGTAGCGGTCGCGCGGTTTGGAACTGAAGCGCCTAGAACCGCTAGGTTAGAATGTACGAAGTAAGACGTAGCGTTTAGGGACGAATTGCTGCCACTGTCTTCGTTAACACCATCCCTATCGATTATTCATTTCACTCGATGTAAAGGCATTTAATTCTTTTGATTAGTAAATGACAAGTCTATGAGCATAATAGCACTAACATATTTTTCCATCTTGGTCTGTTTTTGTTTTGATAATGTACTCAATATGACGCCTATCGGATTTAGCTATCGTTGTACATTGGAATTTGGCGAAATACTGTGAATGTCGTCATTTCCCTTGGTGGCTTAAGCTGGATTATGAAAATAAAAAGCTGTCAACGCAGTAAACTTACACAAACAAGTGTAGTTCATTATAGGCCTACTCTAGAGGAGAACTGTTTGTCACAAATGCCAAACAAATTTTGCAGCGGAATCATTCGACAGGCTCTGAGGCTGTTCTAAGAGAAAAATAATCAATCCTTTTAAGGAAATGTACAGTATAATTGATCTCGGACTATAGTATTTAATACATTTTAGAAAAAATGTACATTTCTCTCTTCAACGAGCCAGGAATCTCGGTTTTGGGAGTGTATGCATACTAATAAAGGTGATTCCTGACTTGTTTTTAATGAGTTAATAGTTACAGTTTGTTTTACGTCAGAGTATATCTAGAAGTCTTCAGTATCTGTTGCAGTTAAGTCTCACTACCATGTCTCTTTGATGTTGAGATCCTGGTCCGCTAAAATTGTTCATACTGTGTTTACTTTGTCGCTCCTTTGTTGTCCTACCAAGTGGTACGTTAATTTTTTATACACTTTTAGTTTAGATTGAGATTCAATTAGTGAATGATACTTCATGCGAATCTGTGAACTCTAGAGAACAGGCATCATACTAGATTTTGCACTATTGGCAGGGATCAGCCCGAGGTTAGTTTCTGCCTACGTAGAGAATCGCGGAAAGAACCCGGTTGCCTCTGTTGATCAGGGATTGGGTCTCCTTGGCAGCAGTGATCCTCTCATACCATTACAATATTGGCAGGTGCTCATTTCAATCACTGTTGCTCTGGAATAAAATAGTAGTGCTGCCTTCCGTACAGTAGTGCACTTGGTGGTGAGGACGGGGAGGGGCCGGCAGTTATATATAAGCCCAATGTTTACGACGGGATTAACGGTAATTCACGCATAATGTCTCCAGTTTGATTTGCAAGAGGTATATGTTTGATAAGTGCCGGCCGCGGTGGTCTAGCGGTTCTGGCGCTGCGGTCCGGAACCGCGGGACTGCTACGGTCGCAGGTTCGAATCCTGCCTCGGGCATGGGTGTGTGTGATGTCCTTTAGTTAGGTTTAAGTAGTTCTAAGTTCTAGGGGACTTATGATCGAAGATGTTGAGTCCCATAGTGCTCAGAGCCATTTGAGCCATTTGATAAGTCACTGCTGCAAAATACTAACGCGAATTCTTTACAGACGAATGGAAAAACTGATAGAAGCCGACCTCGGAGAAGATCAGTTTGGATTCCGCAGAAATATTGGAACACGTGAGGCAATATTGACCCTACGACTTATCTTAGAAGAAAGATTAAGGAAAGGCAAACCTACGTTTCTAGCATTTGTAGACTTAGAGAAAGCTTTTGACAATGTTGACTGGAATACTCTCTTTCAAATTCTGAAGGTGGCAGGGGTAAAATACAGGGAGCGAAAGGCTATTTACAATTTGTACAGAACCCCCCAGATGGCTGTTATAAGAGTCGAGGGGCATGAAAGGGAAGCGGTGGTTGGGAAGGGAGTGAGACAGGGCTGTAGCCTCGCCCCGATGTTATTCAATCTGTATATTGAGCAAGCAATAAAGGAAACAAAAGTTCGGAGTAGGTGTTAAAATCCATGGAGAAGAAATAAAAACTTTGAGGTTCGCCGATGACATTGTAATTCTGTCAGAGACAGCAAAGGACTTGGAAGAGCAGTTGAATGGAATGGAAAGTGTCTTGAAAGGAGGGTATAAGATGGAACATCAACAAAAGCAAAAGATAATGGAATGTAGTCGAATTAAATCGGTTGATGCTGAGGGAATTAGATTAGGAAATGTGACACTTAAAGTAGTAAAGGAGTTTTGCTATTTGGGGAGCAAAGTAACTGATGATGGTCGAAGTAGAGTGGATATAAAATGTAGAACGGCAATGGCAAGGAAAGCGTTTCTGAAGAAGAAGAATTTGTTAACGTCGAGTATAGATTTAAATGTCACGAAGTCATTTCTGAAAGTATTAGTATGGAGTGTAGCCATGTATGGAAGTGAAATGTGGACGATAAATAGTTTACACGAGAAGAGAATAGAAGCTTTCGAAATGTGGTGCTACAGAAGAATGCTGAAGATCAGATGGAGAGATCACATAACTAATGAGGAGGAATTGAATAGAATTGGGGAGAAGAGAAGCTTGTGGCACAACTTGACTAGAAGAAGGGACCGGTTGGTAGGACATGTTGTGAGACAACGAGGGATCACCAATTTAGTATTGGAGGGCAGCGTGGAGGGTAAAAATCGTAGAGGGAGACCAAGAGATGAATACACTAAGCAGATTCAGAAGGATGTAGGCTGCAGTAGGTACTGGGAGATGAAGAAGCTTGCACAGGATAGAGTAGCATAGAGAGCGGCATCAAACCAGTCTCAGGACTGAAGACCACAACAGCAACAACAACAACAACAACAACATGTTTCTTGTCGAAAACTTCCTTATTTCGCTAGACGAATGACGTCAGCGACGGCGGTAGACTGCGCCGAGTGTCGGCCTCGCGTGCCGCACTCGACCCGCTCTCGCTGGCTGGTGAGGAGATGGGATGCGCCGGTCACCCAGTCGGCAGCGGCGAGGCTCGACAGCCGCCGCGATGCAAACGAGCGCAGGGCGGCCTTGTGCCCGTTTCGCGCTCGGGGCCGCTCGGTAGCGGTCGGCAGCGCTCGGCCTGTTCGCGGCCCGCGCCATGCTGCCCGCACAGAACAGCACTGCACGGCGCAGCCAGCGACAGCGCCGCCTCTGCTACTCCCGCCACACACAGCTAGCCAGCCAGCTAGCTGCCGGACCGACACGCCGCGATCTCCCGAAATAGGCCCCCGTGGGGTGACACTCACAGTGCTGTTCTCCGCCACACAAAGGCCCCTTGTCTCTTGTTTACTGCGACAAAAAACTGCCGTGGTTACCTGCCCTGCGTGAAATGTATCGCTTCTCTATCCCTTAAATGTAGACATTGTGCTTTAATGTCTAGTATTTGGAGATAAAAAATTATGAATTTTTAAAATTACCGAACCGTATTTGCCAGCCGTGATTTCTTTGTTTATATTCCACAGGACGCGCTCATGAGAATAATTTCCATTATCAAGTGCGTTCTCCCAGTACTTCGACATTTTTTAGGCGTGGTGCTTGCGATGTGTCAGCTCCTGAGTTGTTCTGGTGCCTTGGAGATTTATTGTTGTCTTCATATGTGGAAACTCGTACGTATCACGTTTGCGGTTCATAGTACAAAAATGGTTCAAATGGCTCTGAGCATTATGGGACTTAACATCTGAGGTCATCAGTCCCCTAGAACTTAGAACTACTAAAACCTAACTAACCTAAGGACATCACATACATCCATGCCCGAGGCAGGATTCGAACCTGCGACCGTAGCGGTCGCGCGGTTCCAGACTGTAGCGCCTAGAACCGCTCGGCCACACCGGCCGGCTGACCTGGTATCAGATTTGGCCGGGATAGAAACATAATTTTTTGGAAAAGCACTGGAAAATTTCACTGTAAGTGGGGATTAAACCATCAGTGGTATTCCGAAGCATCATCATTTAAAATTATGTATTATTATAAGACCTTAACGAAATGCAACAGATGATCAGGGGTCATTCCCTCCGTTAATGTACTGCAGTCATCCAGTGATGGACATTGCACTCCAAACAATAAAATTAGTTAAATATGTCACCATTTCAGTGCGGGGTACCCCTGTTTCACAACTTACCTTCAGCAAGTCATCTGTAAACGAAATATGCGTAATTATTTAAATTTCTCTATAGGTAAGTTACGATTATTAACCAGACAGGAAACTACTCGCTCGTTTTTGCACTAATACTTACCTGAAACCTTATGACGACGTACTGTATGTATTGGGCAATGTTATTCTTATTGAAGTTTTTTTCCTTTTTTTTCACATGTCAGGAAGTAGTGAATTGTTTTTACTATAAGGCGTTCTGTTGACGATGAAATATAAGCGCCTGAAGCTGCACTGTATTATTTTGATTATTTTGTCAGATTTTTGGTCATCCGACATAAAGATCCATGTAACCTCTGGTAATGAGGTGATGAAAAGAAGAAGATGAAAGTCTCAACAGTTGTTGTGGCAGGAGTTATTCAGTGTTCTCCTTAAATGCATTAGGCGAGACCAAGTTGTATAGGAATCACTGTATATTTTCGACTCTTACGGAATTTCGTTGGCTCGCACTTTTCCCCGTAGTCATAGATGATTGTGCGAGTATGTGCTTTGTCTTCACTGTGTGCGCAGATGTTGCTAAAGAACCTACGAGAGGTGATGAAAAAACAGTAAAATACCATATTCATTCATTTTTTATTTTGAAAACTGCAATGTTGTTACTAACACATACAACTGATTGATCATCTAAAACGTGCAATTTCGTTGTTGCAATTGTTATAACATGTATCCCAATATTTCAGAATCAGTCCGTTGTCTTTCTTGGTTCATATCGCTGTTCAAGGCATATTCTGCCCGTTGGATCTCATGTGCAAACATCTTCGAGAAGACGCCAAGACTTATATTTCAGTTGTTTACCTCGCTCGTCTTTGCAAGATATCTGTTTTCAAATAAACGGCTTTGTGAATGAAGTAGCTGCCACTTGCGGTTATAATGCGAATCGCACGTCCGAGTAAGTTTCACAAAGGCCCTTTGTGTGAGCAGCCGTTTCGAAACCGCTTTCGCCACTAGGCCGACGAAATGCTGTTTTCTGCTTTGACAGTCGACGCGCCGTACCGAGATGTTGCGCAACGTTTGCGCCTACTGAGTAGCACAGATTTGTTTGTCAGACAGCGGTGGGGTGGCCGGACATATGCAGACAGACAGCACTCGGCTATCTCTCAGTTCAGCTTGATTTGTTATAGACAGCTGCTGGTAAGCATTTTATTATGTGACTCTGTATGACGTATGTGGCAATTGTTGGTTTGCAGTTCGGCGTTGGTGAAATGTGAATATATACACTCCCTTGGTACCAAAATCTGAGAAAACTAAAATAAGAATAGACTTTGTATAGTAAGGAACAGCGAAAGCGAGTTTCCAGCGGACAATATCCGATTAAACACAGTGTAATAAGAAAACAGTGCTATTGGTACGTTTGCGCAGATAAGAGAAATGAAATTACGTTCAGTCACTATCATATTAAACAGTGTGTACGTGCTACAGTTTATAGCGTAATAAACGTTGTAAATATATGTAATGGAAACGTTGATAGATTCACTGATGTTGTATCTAACATTATTTATGTAACGTGTGAGGACAAACAGGAGTCAGTCCATTAAGCGAAGATTCCAATGGATGTTCCGTCGTAGAACAATGTCCGCGTATCATTGTGGCAGCTCTCGGGAATTGCATGAACGACCTTTCTTATTATAAACTGGACGGGAAACGCTCAGACGTAAGGCAAATGCTGGTACGCTGGACGTAGGATGCACCTGTAACTGCGAATAATAGCACTCAGTCCGTAACGCGTAAAAATAATGACTCACGTAACAGTAGTATTGGTACCTATCTCTTAATGGAATTGGACGAAACTGACACTGTTCTTGTAACTTTTAACCACAAAATTAGTGTTACTGCCGATATCTGCACCCGCGCAGATCTCGTATTGGTAGACATTGTCTTTCTTCTCTGACAGTACAACAACCTCAATTGTTACTTTAGGAATTATTTATTCGTGGCGAACAGCACTTCACTAGACGATTGTGTGTTCATACAGTGAGGATATGTGCCACTTTAGTTGAGCTTTCGGTTCACCGTTAACGCCCGTGTAGAGGTGTGTATTTCAATAGATTTATTTCCTGCGCATCGTCTGGCTTCTATGTTTGTCCTTTCGTTTAACAACACTACAGTTGACCCGGGAGTGATTACAGTCAGTATATGCAAAAATGTCACAGGAACAAAAGTTTTCCTAAGTGGATCGTTGCTTAACAAGGACACTGTCCTTCAACCTGGCTTTGGGACCTATACGTTTCACACGTATATCATTTGGATAGTTAAGCGTATCGAGAAACGCAAGCTGGAATTTAGGGATCTGTGTTTTAAGCAATGAATCAAGGGAGGCAGAAAAAGGCACCACAGGGAAAGAGGCTTCACGCTGCAGAGTATTATGGCACGTTAAGAATCAGGGAAATGGACTTGCAGGTGCAGCACGAAGGATAGGATCTTCCCCCACCTGGGTGAATCAGTTTCGTCGTTGTGGGATAGTTCCGTTTATCATGGAAGGAGAGTGACCACAGTTGAACAATAAGTAGCGATCGGTGAAAGTAATGGCCCGGCTGTGGCGTTCCTCCTTTCAGGGTCTCAGCCGGCCGGTGTGACCGCGCGGTTCTGGCGCTGCAGTCTGGAACCGCGAGACCGTTACGGTCGCAGGTTCGAATCCTGCCTCGGGCATGGATGTGTGTGATGTCCTTAGGTTAGTTAGGTTTAAGTAGTTCTAAGTTCTAGGTGACTGATGACCTCAGCAGTTGAGTCCCATAGTGCTAAGAGCCATTTGAACCATCAGGGTCTCAGACGAGAAATTAATGTAACACCGCTCGTGATACGGCATCGAAACATACGAGTAAATGTCTTCCGTGGCGCGAGGAAAGGGCTAGTGAGCAGTGCTTACGATGTGTCAGAACCGTTATATATATATAATGGTTGTATAAGCTATGACAGGAACACAACAATTGCTTTAACAGGTGGTTCAAAATGGTTCAAATGGCTCTGAGCACTATGGGACTTAACATCTGAGGTCATCAGTCCCCTAGAACTTAGAACTACTTAAACCTAACTAACCTAAGGACATCACACACATCCATGCCCGAGGCAGGATTCGAACCTGCGACCGTAGCGGTCGCGCGGTTCCAGACTAGCGCCTAGAACCGCTCGGCCACATTGGCCGGCTTGAACAGGTGGTTTGACCTCAAATATATCCAGTTATGAGATGAAAGTAATACGTATTTTATGTTTATGGTTAATAAGAGCCCGTGTACCTCAACTTCAGGAGATTTTGAGTGTACTTGATGTATGTAGGCCAGTAACTGTATAATTGGCGAACAACTAATATGATACGGTTGAAACTGAATTTAATATTCCTCATGTTTATGCGTTTTCATTTAAGAGCGCTTTTTCTTAAACCGTTGTCTTTGTGGCAGATAAAACATTTGGTATTTATGAAAGGTAGTTTTTGTTCTTAACCAGCTATGAACACGCTTAGTCGTTCATTTGCTATGCTTTGTCTGGTAGTTCTGTCCTGGCACTTGCCCTCCGTCCTTCGATGTCTGTACACATCTGGTGCATTTACCGTTCTTCTTGAGTTCGAAGTGGGTGTCCAATCCGACGAAGTCTCCTACCTTCCATTTTGTGCATGATGTCATACACTTGTGTTATATGATGGGTTCCTCCAAATATCTTCCTCAAAATGTTCACCAAAATGTATCTATAAAAGTTTTAGTTTCAACCCATCTGATTTCGTCCACGCCCAATTACCACAAGTGTAAGTTACCCGCATTCGTCTCATAATATTTTGTAAAGATAATAATAGCAATGTTCGGGAAACTAAACACACTGTCGTCAAATTGTGTAAGTATTAATGCTTTTCATCTTAAACAATAGAAACATCAAGAGTTATTGTCTGACAGTCGTCTTACTGATGCAGTCGTATTTGGAAACAATGCACAGGAGTACTTTCACAATTGAAGCGTAATTGATTTAATTACACTGTATTATCTAAGACCCGTCTTCGCTGCCCTGTCGCTTGTGTCATTAAATAAGTGTCAGTGGGTCATGGATTACCCATTCCTGGCTATAAACAGAAACCGACGATTTGGACATGTACGACTTGTTCTTTATAACCTAACGTAGCATGCCTACACTGCGGGATCCACTTGAAACAGGACAACATACCGGCAAAACAGTGCACTGGAAGGAAAAGGTTGCGTGGCATTATGATTTGTCCGTCTCCTGCTCCAGTCTCAGCCATCACAGATGTAGGTTCGTAAAAAGCAGTGGCAAATAACTGTCTATATTCATTGAGTTTTAATCCCAATCGGACTTTTTATTGCTCCCTCGATACTGTCATAACAGCAAAGGAAACAGCTCCAAGAAGCAGCAGAGTCCAGCAGAGGGTACTTGGGCAGCACGTGTTTACAAGCGTAGGCCTTCCTCTGTCGGTGGGCGTTTCCCGCGGCGGTTTGCTGTGGACCGGGCGCGCGACATCCTCTGGCGCCGAGCCACGGGCCGGCCGGGCTAGGGCTCGCGCAGTTTCCTCGGCAGATGGAGCGCCTTTGTTCGCGTGACCTTGGCGTCTGATGAGTAACAGCGACCGAGTGAACGAACCGCAGCGCCGCGGCTCGTGTCCTAGCACTGACCACCGTCACACCCGACCGGCGCACCCGCACACGCCCGTGTACGCCGTACGTGTCTTCTGCCTTACCAATTCCATGTCGATGATGACCTGTTCAGAAGTCCTCTGTTGAAATGCGTCAAGAGCGTATCCTCGTCGTGTGGATGGCTGCGATGAGTGTTTGCACAGTGTACTGTTACGCTTGTGCTGGTACGGATGGAGGAAAGGGGTTGGCGTACTCTTCTCGAAGAGTACAAAGCGGCCGCCGAGCGTAACGTCCGCACCCAATGGATGGATCACCATCAACAGTGTCACATGTGACGAGACACTGCGGAAAGGTTTGGAATCTAATCGACGACTGGTGTTTAGGAACTACATTTCTCCTAACCTTGCCGGCCAAATACTGGCACTGAAAGGAACGATACAATTTATAAACGGATTGCCCTGCAATCTAATGTTGCCATGACCATCGCACAATGGTCTTTCTGTCACCAAAAAAAAAAAAAAAAAAAAAAAAAAGCTGCGAAAATGGTTGTTTTTCATGTTTCTACGATACTTACGTACCTCTGTGGTATAAAACGATGGACACAGTCCTAATAAAGAGGATTTCTTGCTTTAAAAAATTAAACTTATATTTTCTTAATTTAAACAACTTTTATGAACAGTCTTTAATAAAACATCGATAATTAAGAATTTGTATTTGTAATGGAATTTGTATTTGAAATAGAAACAGGAATTTCGCTCCCAATATGTAATTAGAAACAAGAGGACGTGCATTATTCATTAAAAAATGATGATGAGTTTTATAATTATGGGATGTAGATACTTCAAATTGAGCGCGAGAAAAAAATGTTACTGAGAAGATTCGAACGAACGTACGAATGAATAATCGCGTTTGCTTCACATTCCATTACTCTACAGACTACACCAAATGTTCAGTGAGGGATTTCAGTATCGACTGCATATATACACCACTGTGAAAACTTCAAAGCCAATCCTCTCCGTAAAGATATGTAAAACATTAAGAACAGCCTATTTCTGGGCATTGTTTAACCGTGTTCCACGCGCTTGTTTCACTGCGGAACAGAAAGCAGCCTCAGCCATTTTCATGTTGCGCATTAACAGCGCGACAATCGGAGCACAACGCTGCAGAGGCTGTGACTGTACACTATGTAGCTACAGCGTGATTAAGAGAAACTTTGATGGCTTTTAATACATTTGAATGACTTAAAAGTTTCATTTAACTTAACTTAGTAATAAGATATTTAATACATAAGTAGGACCTACTTCCAAGAGCGTAACAACACCAGTGTACGTGTGCTACGGCTTCTGAGCAGTCATCGCGTTTGTGTTTGTTTACATCAGGTTTATTCTTATGATGAACAACTCTCTCTCTCTCTCTCTCTCTCTCTCTCTCTCTCTCTTTCCCTCCCTCCCTCCCTCTCTATCAGTCGTACCTGGGAAAGGTCCATTAATGAACATAGTACTCAAGAACCGGTCGAAGAACCGCCTTGTAAGACACTACCTTAAGATTCTTCCTATGAATGTCAGTCTGGCATCTGCTTTTCCTACCATTTCTTTTGTGTGTCATTCCACTTAAGGTCGCTGCAGGTAGTTACTCCTAGATATTTTACGACTGTTTCCAGCAATTTTTCATCAACAGTGTAGCTGTACAGTAGTATACTTCTTTTCCTATGTATGCGCGGTATGTTAATTTTTTTACGTCAGGTTCAACTCCCTGTCCCTGCACCCTTTATCAGTGCAACGCAGTTCTTTTGTAAATTGTTACTCTCTTCTGGCGTTGCTACTTTCTTATAGAAAATCGCTTCATCAGCGAACGGCCTCAGAGAGCTACCGACGCGTTACGTTTCCATGGGGTACACCCGAAATTACCCGTACATCTATGGATTTTGGAACTTCCTGGCAGATTAAAACTATGTGCCGGACCGAGACTCGAACTCGGGATCTTTTCCTTTCACGGGCAAGTGCTCTACAAACTGAGCTACCCAAGCACGACTCACGCTCCGTCCTCACAGCTTTAATTCCGCCAGTACCTCGTCTCGTACCTTCCAAACTTCGCAGAAGCTCTCCTGCATACCTTACAGAACTAGCACTCCTGGAAGAAAGGATTTTGTTCGTTAAGAGCGACCTGTTGCTTCCTGTAACACCATTACTGTCACTCGAAGAAACTTCGTTCCCCTACAGCTGCCTCTTTTTTCCTACAAAAGTTCAGTAATTTTGAGTGGATATAAACAGCTTTCATTGCTGGTGGCTCATATTTATTTCAAGGAATGCGTCCTTCAGTTGTAAAAGTATTATCACGTCAGTGACGAGGGAGCTTGAGGTGTTGCGTCACAGCGAGCGCAATAAGATGGAGTCCGTAACCTGTAGAGATGTCGGTAGCAGTAAGCAGATTAGCCGCCTTGGTGGTCCGAGGTATCGATCTGTGACATCAGTGTCCACTGTTGAGTGTTTTTACCTCTGCTCCAAATGCTTTCAGTTGGGTGCTCGTTTCATTTCGTACAGCGACTGGCTTACTTTGGAGTGTCCTGCAACTTGTATTGACTAGAAACGTTAGGGGGTTGCGCAGTTAGACCGCTGTTATATGATCTGAAATACTGACAGTCTCAGATTCGTGCCCTGTAAGATGTATGTTACCAGATATTATTAGGAATAGATGATAACACTAAAAAGATAGTGAAAATAAAGTAAGTAAGGTATCTCGTAATAGCTAACATAATCAATTTTACAAAAGAGGAAGTATAACATTCTCGCCATAAATGAAGATGTGTTGAATCTGTATTTGTTGTTGGTAATGTTGGCGTATACAGCTCAGCGTCACTAGAAATGTCAAGAAAAGGCGTCTCAGGATGTGCAAGACACGCACACAATCCCGTCTGCATCCAGTGTCAATAGGTAGGTAGCATCCGTGGAGTGTATGTAGTTTTAGTGCCGTCGCCTCCATTCGTCCCTCGCAGATACTTTTGGGCCAACATTCGCATGTCCTAAGCGAATACGACAGCAAGCAAGTTGTGTGCTTGACTAAGGATCAGACATATATTTGTTTGCGAAACCAGACGAGACGAAATAAGATCGACAACCCCTCCTTCTACCCCTATTCCTCTCCCAACCACTTTATAAAGAGAGGAGCATTGCGTATGTCCATATATACAACAAAGCAGTGGAATATTCATGTAAAGAAAGATACCTCAGTGCCTCCTTGTCGATACGACTTTTAAGGACCTTAATTACTTCCGCAGGTGCATTAATTAATCTGACAATACGATTAGAAGAAATCTGCACCATAAGTCCTAGTTTTGTGTGAAATTTAGACGACTCTGTGAGCCAGCTGTCACAACCTTGCATTCTGTTTTCGTAGCCTGTTTTTGTAATTTATCGCAAGTACTCTTTTTCAGATGGCCATATTTACGTTTCTCACGTAGTGAATGTCTTTCTTGCTGTGGGGAAAATATGTGTGCATCAGCAGTGGTTCATGGATGAGGAAACCACACCATTATGTTGCAGAAATGTTAATTGTTGGAAACGAAAGAAATGAAATTTTTTATCTTTCTTTGATGTACGAGCCTTTATGAAACCACACTGTAGGCCTAAAAGTGCCGAGTAACGTACGTACGTACGTACGTACACAAACTCCCTGACAGGTGAAAACTGTTTTCGGGAAGCTGAATCGACACACAGTCCAGCAGTTGGTTTTAATGGGTTTGACCAGAAAGTTTATTACCAGCGTACATTCCGCTGCGTAGCAAAAACTCGGTTTGGAATCGTAAAAACGCTGTTTTTGCTCTATCAGACATAAAGACTAAATAATTTCCTCTTTTGCTGCTTTTCTAAAGCATTACTGGATTATTGCAATTTTCCTAAGAAACAACAGCTATGTTGTTCAACATATAAAAATTACATTTCATGGTTTCACGATACCGGAAATATTGAGAGTGGAGAACAATTGTGGATATGCAATGAAAAGACAATTTGTATCATTTCGTACCTATTGGAAGTCAATGGACAGCTAAACATAATTTTGATGAGGAAATAATCATTTAAAACTAAGAGAACGAGACCTGCGGTAGATAGTGGGAAACATTTATACACTCCTGGAAATGGAAAAAAGAACACATTGACACCGGTGTGTCAGACCCACCATACTTGCTCCGGACACTGCGAGAGGGCTGTACAAGCAATGATCACACGCACGGCACAGCGGACACACCAGGAACCGCGGTGTTGGCCGTCGAATGGCGCTAGCTGCGCAGCATTTGTGCACCGCCGCCGTCAGTGTCAGCCAGTTTGCCGTGGCATACGGAGCTCCATCGCAGTCTTTAACACTGGTAGCATGCCGCGACAGCGTGGACGTGAACCGTATGTGCAGTTGACGGACTTTGAGCGAGGGCGTATAGTGGGCATGCGGGAGGCCGGGTGGACGTACCGCCGAATTGCTCAACACGTGGGGCGTGAGGTCTCCACAGTACATCGATGTTGTCGCCAGTGGTCGGCGGAAGGTGCACGTGCCCGTCGACCTGGGACCGGACCGCAGCGACGCACGGATGCACGCCAAGACCGTAGGATCCTACGCAGTGCCGTAGGGGACCGCACCGCCACTTCCCAGCAAATTAGGGACACTGTTGCTCCTGGGGTATCGGCGAGGACCATTCGCAACTGTCTCCATGAAGCTGGGCTACGGTCCCGCACACCGTTAGGCCGTCTTCCGCTCACGCCCCAACATCGTGCAGCCCGCCTCCAGTGGTGTCGCGACAGGCGTGAATGGAGGGACGAATGGAGACGTGTCGTCTTCAGCGATGAGAGTCGCTACTGCCTTGGTGCCAATGATGGTCGTATGCGTGTTTGGCGCCGTGCAGGTGAGCGCCACAATCAGGACTGCATACGACCGAGGCACACAGGGCCAACACCCGGCATCATGGTGTGGGGAGCGATCTCCTACACTGGCCGTACACCACTGGTGATCGTCGAAGGGACACTGAATAGTGCACAGTACATCCAAACCGTCATCGAACCCATCGTTCTATCATTCCTAGACCGGCAAGGGAACTTGCTGTTCCAACAGGAGAATGCACGTCCGCATGTATCCCGTGCCACCCAACGTGCTCTAGAAGGTGTAAGTCAACTACCCTGGCCAGCAAGATCTCCGGATCTGTCCCCCATTGAGCATGTTTGGGACTGGATGAAGGTCGTCTCACGCGGTCTGCACGTCCAGCACGAACGCTGGTCCAACTGAGGCGCCAGGTGGAAATGGCATGGCAAGCCGTTCCACAGGACTACATCCAGCATCTCTACGATCGTCTCCATGGGAGAATAGCAGCCTGCATTGCTGCGAAAGGTGGATATACACTGTACTAGTGCCGACATTGTGCATGCTCTGTTGCCTGTGTCTATGTGCCTGTGGTTCTGTCAGTGTGATCATGTGATGTATCTGACCCCAGGAATGTGTCAATAAAGTTTCCCCTTCCTGGGACAATGAATTCACGGTGTTCTTATTTCAATTTCCAGGAGTGTATTTTCCACCTAACTGTGACAGCTGCGGCTTTAATGTGGAAGTTCAGACAGGTAGTGTGTTGCTGACATTTTTTTAAATTCCAGAATAACACACACACACACACACACACACACACACACACACACACACTTCTGTTTTAGATCTGACTAAGTGCAGAAATTTTTGTGTTGTTGTTACGACGGTTTGAACGGTGCGCCGCCTGTAAGTTTACTCAGCTGTCTATTGAGAGTGGAGGAAACATCACGTACCGCTTGCCTTGGAGGAGCTCCTTTTTTATGGACTGGACTAAACTTATGGGCGACGCGCCATTTAAACCATCCCAACGACAACACACAAATTATTGTATTCAGTGTGTGTGTGTGTGTGTGTGTGTGTGTGTGTGTGTGTGTGTGTGTGTGTGCGTGCGCGTGCGTGCGTGTGTGTGTGCGTGCGTGTGTGTGTGTTTGTCAGATTTTGTAAAAGAAGTATGTAATTGAATGTGTCTGAAATATATTTGTTATTTTGGCGCATAAATACCATATTTCCTTCTTTTTGTAGCAAAGAAAATGTCGGTTCACTCATTTTGAGTAGCGCAAGCAGATAGGTCTTTGGAAACAAACAACCTTTCTGTGAACCAAAACATAGTCACATAAAAGTAAACAGATCAGCCGACCCTTGCGAATTCGGAGTTCAAAGTAACTCAAAAATAGTTTGAGTAATTTAGAGTTCGAATTAAGTAAGTTTTGAATGGTCAAGAAATACTTCACAAAACGCAGTCTTTCTAGTCCATTTTTCTATGTAGAGCAAACTGTTATTAACGGAAGCACTTTTTCAGCAAATCCTATAAAATTGATGTTATGTCTTTTTCTGAAGTTAACCACCCTAACTAGAGATGTAGCGAGTGACTTAGCCTTCCCTTTTACCATGTAACGTCTGAGAGGAATGTTTTGTCCTCTGCGCTGAGCAGTGAATTTCCGTAAGTATTCTTCAAGACGCAGGAACGTACCGTGCCGAGTCTGCTTTCTCCCTTCATTTGAAACATTTTCAACGATCCAATCTTCCTGCTTCAGGATTGTTGACAACGTGAGTAGTGGATCCCACAGAGTTACCCTACAATCATTTTTTCACACCACATTTCAGGGCGTCAATAACCTGATTGTTTTCTACAAGAAACAAAAACGCTTGTACCTCTTTGAAATGATTTTCACTTCCGATTTACGTACTGTAGTACATCATGCATTTTTAAGTAGTTAAATGACCGTAGTGAAGAGTTGAACGTAGAGAGAGGAAGGAAAACAATTGACGAAGAAATTTTAATTACTGAGTGTTAGCCGCTAACTTCGAATTATACAGTGTTTGTTGGCGGTCTATCATGACAGTCGCTTCGATTTATCGAGGGTTTTTCAAAGGACCAGACAGTTATTTCGATTTAACGAGAGATTCAGTTTACCGAGGTCTGATGTAAACAAGTAGCTACTGTACAACATTTGATGGGGCACCAATTATATACGCATCTGCCCTTCTGACTGTATCAGCGTAGAAAGTACACCGACCAGTCGCATTCGTAATGTATACGTTCACAAGTAAAATGTCCTTTGACAACAAGCGCATATCACCTGTCGTCTGGGAGCTGGTAACGTCAGAAATAACAGCGTAGAAGAACCTTTGCTGTGTGGGGCGCAGGGCTCCAGAGTTCTCGGTAACGGGGAGCCGCTGCTGAGGAAGGTGCGAACGAAGTCGATTAGCGCGGTGGCCCGACGCTGGAGACGTCGATGTCGACGTCAGTGTGGGCTCGCCTGACAGCAGCTGTCCGACTTACCGTACCACCCGGTGCTCGTCTCTCACTTCCTTCTCTCCTGCTTCTCGCCGGCCGCTGTGGCCGAGCTGTTCGAGGCGATTCAGTCCGGAACCGCGCTGCTGCTGCTGCGGTCGCAGGTTCGAGTCCTGCCTCGGGCATGGATGTATGCGATGTCCTCAGGTTAGTTAGGTTTAAGTAGTTTTGGTGAAGTCTAGGGGACTGATACCTCAGATGTTAAGTCCCGTAGTACTTAGAGCCATTTGATTTTCTACTGCCCTCCTAGGCTGCTCAATGGTTACCGATGAAGACTTCACTCAGAGCTGTTTTATATCCTCGAAGCTCTGCACGATGCGCCCAATCCAGGCTGCAGACCTCATGTCTTTGGACTAGGTACGTAACGGAATTGATTTTATCGGAACCGAAGTTGGAGTCGGAGGCACCGCAATTACTTCTTCGATTACCATTTCTTGAATTGTGACTTTGAATAATTCATATAACAAAATTAGTTTTGTCGCCAATTTCTTTCGTCACTAATGATTGCAAGACACAATGGAAATACGTCTATTGAAAATAAAAAAGGAAATATCTCTATCTTAATTGCTAGGTTGGCGTAATAAATTGCGTTAAGCTTTGAAGCCCGAGACCGCGAAATTAAACCGGATACCTTTAAGGGCAGTCAACTTGTCAATTTTTTTGCACATCAGCTTTCAACGTATCTCAATCTTTATTTCTACTGAAAGACTTTTTTAAAGATGCGTTTTTCTGAGCTTTTGGTATTGACTATGAAGTAACATGTTCTTAAGAATTACTGCATTTGTCATATACAGATTTGAAATGATCTTTTAAAGCAATAGTTTTATCTCCTTTCGTTGTACACTTTTTCTTGCAAGTTTTCCACCCGCAGTATTTCCATATGCAGTGGCATAATTTCAAATCACACGTCTTAAGTTTCATTATAATAGCTTTCCGGCTTCAGGAGCGCCTGATTAACGCAGACTAAAGCCGTCGGCACACGGGACGAGTGAGCTAACGTTGAGCAGTCATTTTATCACATGAAACACAAAATAAGTTGTGCGATATTTCGGCAACGTGCCACGTGAAGTGGAACCAACAGGAAACAAGAACGCTCCCTACGTCACAAGCAGAAATCAAGACGCCATACCGTATTTGTAGTGTTTAGCAGAAAGCTATATTGGATGGGTGTTGTGTTACGCGTTACACGTGATTAGTATATGCTCCTCCTAAGCACGTTGAATGTCTCGAGAACGAATTGTTAATAGTGCGATTTGTTGTCATATTGGTGGTTAAAGAATTGTAATATTTAGCTGTTTTCGCCTTATAACTCACTTGGTATTAGAATAAGCCGTTTCAGTGCAACCAGGAGTGAGTTTGTTCGATATGATGGACTGTTATAAGCTGATGTCCTTACTAAGTGGGCATGCAGCTTTCATTTTTGTATTATTACAGACTCGCGGATATTAAAGTTTTTATTTACTTATACCACACACAGAAAGGCATGACTAGTACATGGTCAGTAAAGCAAATGTGCGTTTTAATAGAGCTAACGTAGGAATTCCATGCGCACCCATTTTCGTGAATAAATTGTATAATGTATGGTTTGCGAGGCAAATAAATCCAACTGTCGTTTGACAGCGCCGAGAGTGCAAAATCACGTTAACCAGCTTCTGCCGCGTGCCGACGGCGCTGTCTGTCTCGTGACGTCGGATGTCTTGTCTGGGTGCGCATCAGTATAGCTGCCTCGTCCCGTGTGTTGCGCTTAACTTACTCATTCTGAACATTCTTCGGATATTTGCAGTGACTTGAAAGGCTTTTGTGGGATTTACTCTTCGCACGTCCTGAGTACTCTTTGTTTTACACAAGATTCGTAGGGAAGTTTACTAACTTGGTGGAAACGTCTGAGCCAAATTTCAAATAGCGGCAGTCCTATGCGTTGGGCATCTCGGAAGATTATGTTGGAATGGTGTTTCCCTTCCCTTTATTTGAACAAAAACAAAAAATGGTTCAAATGGCTCTGAGCAGTATGGGACTTAACATCTGAGGTCATCAGTCCCCTAGAACTTAGCACTACTTAAACCTAACCAACCTAAAGACATCACACACATCCATGCCCAAGGTAGGATTGGAACTTGCGACCGTAGCGGTCGCGCGGTTCCAGGCTGAAGCGCCTAGAACCACTCGGTCACAACGGCCGGCAACAAAAAAACGAAAAAAAGTTCTGTACAAGTTTATAGTTCTGCTTACAATGCAGACTTCTGGCAACCTGAATAGGTGGTACGAAAAGCACCACCGAAACATCAGATAACCGGTTCCAGCATGTACAGTACCCTGCACACACTGAGGGTTACACGGCTCATTGAGTCGTCGAAGCACTCGACGCCTTGCAGCATTTGGAAAGACTCAAAATCGCGACTCATCGAAACACACTAAAAGTCAGCTTCCGTCGGGTTTCTGTGTTGTTTTGTCCGTTGAAGACGTGCTTGTTTACGCGCCTCTGTGAGCAGCGGCGTGTGCGAGGTATCCGACTCCAGATATCCATGTGAGGTGAAGCTGCGTTCTCTGACAGCAGCACGTCTCATCAGGTTCGAAACAATTTGTCACTGATAAACCTTGACACCCGTCTCCGACCACTGTCGGTTAGATCTTCTTACGATCACTGTTCTTAAGTCGTTGTGCTGGGCTGTGAGTGGTCGCCGTTCCCGGTAGACGCTTTATCAGTCCGCGTAGGTGGTGCTGTGGTCTTCAGCCCTAAGAATGGTTTGATACAGCTCGCTACGCTAGTCTGTCCTCCGCAGGCTTCATCATCTCGGAGTAGCTACTGCAACCTACACCCATTTGCACTCGCTTACTGTACTCAAGCCTTGGTCTATCTCCCCAAGTTCTTCACCACCACATTTGCTTCCATTACCAGGTACACCAAGTAATCGGACAACTTCATTCAGAGTGGCCACGGGCACGTCCAAATACGGTAGCTCATTTCTGCCAGTGTTCCACGTCTCCACGTCCACGCATCTTAACTGCACGATTCCATACAAAGGATTGGTATGTACATTCCAATGAATTAAGTCTTCCCGCGCTCAGTATGCATTTGGAACGGTAAGAAAATATAGCGCATAATACAGTGCTATGTACCCTCTGCCACTCAGAGAATGTACTTTGTAGCGGTAGAGGGTCACATTGCCAGAGCTTATATAAACAGTTGCATATAAAACTAGAAGTGTGTGGCCGAAGCTGAACTGTGCTATCGGACGATATTGCTTGTAGGGCGATGGTTAGTATTTCCAAGGGACGTCAGAATAGCTTGTCTGGCTTGACTGTAAAGAGTCGTGGAAGGTATGGAACGTCGCCGTAGGAGCGCGGTGCACGAGAGACGGGGTTTGAGGTGGCGCCCCGGGCAGCAGGAGGCAGGAAGGCGCAGCGCAGCGCCTGGACATGCGTTTCGGTGTCAGCTAACGGGACCGCAGGCCGACGGCCCACATCGCGCCACACACACAGCCACACACACATAGGCTCCGGCGACGCCCCATCGCCTTGTCACTAGCTTCCTAGCTGCTCTTTGGTGCGGTTGCATTCTGCTGATTATCTATAGAAGCCTTCCAGCCGCTCCATTTCAGCTCAAGCCTGCTCATTTGCGCTATAAATCCGTGAACTATCTCGTTGTGTAGTCGAGTCTGACGTGAAAACGCCTCGTGGGTTGTGGAAATACCTTCTATGTGTGAAATCCCCATACTAAATTTGTCGCCATTAGTCTCAGAATGCTCGATGAAGACGAACGTGGGCGAAGACATCACTAGAGTTGAAGCACTTGCATGGATCATAAGGAGTAGCTCGTGGCGATGTCTAAGAAACCATCCCAGCATTCACTTGAATTGAAAGACGTAGGTAGACTTAGGTAATCGTGACTGGACGTCGATTTGACTCATGTGCCTTGACCACTACTGTTTCACTTTCGGTTCGACGTAGACAGACTGTTACTACCGTATCACGAAAGGAAAATACTAGAGTGGACGCGTAGTGAAAGATCACATACATCATAGTACTGGACTGATATTAGAAATGCAACGGAGAGATAATGGAAAAATTTTCCTTGAAGCGTAAAGGTGGATATGGTTGCTTTGAATACCACACTGCTGTACGAGGTATAATCTTGTGGAGTTGGTTTGGGTTGGGTTGTTAGCGGGAGGAGACCAGACAGCGAGGTCATCGGTCTCATCGGATTAGGGAAGGATGGGGAACGAAGTCGGCCGTGCCCTTTCACAGGAACCATCCCGGCATTTGCCTGGAGCGATTTAGGGAAATCACGGAAAACCTAAATCAGGATGGCCGGACGTGGGATTGAACCGTCGTCCTCCCGAATGGGAGGTGGTATGTCCTTGCCCTCTTCCGACATCTGAACAGCTATCCTGGACCTACGAGAAGTGGCAGTAGTTTGTTGGAATGTCAGCCTGAACTGCCGCGCACTAAACAATGACACGGCTGTTTGCCACCTAGAATTTCGGTACTCGTGGTGCGCATGTCCACAGGCCACTTCCACTTTCCGTACTTCTTGCCCCTATCACAGCGGACATGTTGTGGCGCGACAGTCGTAACTTAACGCAGTGAGCGTGGCTTCAGTAACTCTTGCAGTTCAGCATTTTTTGCAATCAAAAATCACTGCCAAAGCTGAAAGATGCAATAAGTAACAGGGAAAAAAGGCGATCGCCGAATAACCTGCCTATTTCGGATACAGTCCGTAGGCCTGTATAGAGTAGCGCTTTTATAAAAAGGATAAAGCGTGCGATGAATAAGTTCAATTGTAGGACAAGAACTCGTTTCCGATCAAGTTTGGCTATTTAATATGCCAGTACGACACGCAGCTTTAATCTGTCGGAAAGTGATATTGCAGTATTGTGTTGGGTAGAGGTGGAGCAGGGTGCTGGCGGATTGGAACTGAGTCGGCCTTGAGACATGCTCAGATAGTATTCAGAACGTTATCACTAAAAGGCGAAGGTTCAAGTTACAGTCCGGTACGGGATACGGATTTAATCAGGACATTGAGCTTGTTTCTTGTTAATATTTTGGGCTTGAATTCGTGACACTACAAACATATTGCAGAATATTCACAAGACGTAAACAGTGTACGTAAATGATGGAACCATTTTAACCACCGTAGGCTGCCTGTTTTATTCCTTTAATGCATCATACATGTAAATCACATTACTGGAAAGTTTCGACCTTAGGCGATTTTAACCGTCTGCAGTGTAATAGCGAAAGCACAGTAAATAGATAAAAATCTTAGCTGAAAACATAATGCTTGCATGTTACAACTACTGTTTAAATTACTTACTTGACATTGGTGATGTGTTTGTCACTTTTAAAAATTTTACGCCGTATTATTTGGGAACAGACACGTTTCCACACATTCATGTGTCGAATGTTAAAATATAGTCTTGCACATACCAATTTTTTAATAATTGGCCTAATTTTTATATGTCATTACTGAAAACAGCGTCCATGCCTATTGTCATGACGTAAGTGGCACAACATTAGTGTCCCTCATCAATGTAGTAAAACAGTCCTTACATTTAACCACAGTCCCAGGTCGCATCGATCTTGAGCTTTTACAATAAGTAATGATAACAAGCATAGAAGCTATTTTCAGCAACGGCATATGAAAACTGAAACCAATTTTTTTAAAAAGATTTAATAAGATCACTTAGCGTTATTGCAGCAATAACGAACGTTTGATTATGCCTATAATGCTTACAAGCGTTGTCAAAGTCCATTATGTAGGAAGTTTAATGAGAAATAACGACATGTACGCAAGACGTTGATCACGTGACTGCAGCTCCCTCTGGCAATAACATTGTCTGCAAAGTGACAGGTCTTGGCATACTTTTTGGATGATGCATGGTTTTCGTGATTTGTAACAGTTATATATATATGAGAGAGAGATCGCGTAAAAGTACATGGCTTTCTGCTAAACGAATGTGCAAGGACTAGTAAGTAACATGTTAGTGAGGTTTTTGCCTGTATGACGCGTTGTTAAAGTTGTAATTGAAGCCGATCGGTTTGGGCAAGGTTATATTTGTAACACTTGACATGTGTATGTGTGGGAACATGTCTACTGCCACATAATACGAAGTAAAATTTTTAAATGTAACACACACATCACCAATATCGTTGAAATAATTTAAACAGTAATTGAAACACACAAGCGTAATATCGTCCACTAATGTGTTTTACATATCTACTGTACTTCTCGTTTTATATTGCAAAAAATTCAAATGGCTCTGAGCACTATGGGACTTGACATCTGAGGTCATCAGTCCCCTAGAACTTAGAACTACTTAAACCTAACTAACCTAAGGACATCACACACATCCATGCCCGAGGCAGGATTCGAACCTGCGACCGTAGCAGTCGCGCGGTTCCGGACTGAAGCGCCTAGAACGGCTCGGCTGCCGCGGCCGGCCCTTTTATATTGCAGACGTTTTAAAACTGCCTAAGGCCGAAACTGGCCACTAATGTAATTTATGCGCATGGTGCATTAAAGGAGTAAAACTGACAGCATAGGTTGCTAAAAGGGTTTCTTCATTTGGACAACACATTGAGGTTGTAGGCCCTTACATGAAGAAGAAAGTGTAAATAAAATACATGATCATTGTCGTTATCAACCCTTCGCGCGTGTTTCGGAAACACTATGAGAATCGTGAGTCTAGGGTATTAATTGGCTTCAGTTTGCCGGAGTTGTGGAGCAAGTGCCCAGTTTTCCATACAGGACCAGTGGTACGCTTGAAGGAACTGACTTCCAGGAGGCGAGAGTGTTGGCGCAACCGCTGTCGACCGTAATAAATCACAGTGTTTGCGGTTTGACAGGTAATACTGTTCCGCCGTCGGCTGGAGCAGCAGGTAATTTGCTAGCACCTCTGGCGTCAGGGTGTGGGACAACTTGCGCAACGGGTGTGCGGTTAGAGGGCGCTGGCGTCGGAATGCGATCAGCACAGATCATCAATTAAAAGCAGATATAGAAATTATTAAAAGAACACGTACTTCTAATTGAAGATTGCGCGCAGCGCACGTCTACACAGAACTTCTACATTCTGCAACCCCCCCCCCCCCCCGCGCCCCCCCCCCCCCCCACACACACACACACAGAGTTATGTGGTGCAACTTGAATAAAAGATCGATCTGTTGATAGGGCATATCGTGAGGGGTCAAGGATAAGATGGTTTGGTAACGGAGGGAATGTGTGTGTGTGGGTGGAGGGGGGGGGGGAGCAAAAATTGTAGAGGAAAACTAAGACTTTACTACAGTAAGCATTTCATGTTGATGTAGGTTGCAGTCGCTGTGCTGGGGAACAGCGCAAAACCAGTTTGCGAATTGAAGACTACAACAAATTACATGAGCTCTGATATAAGATTCCTGTTGTGCATGTGCTTAATCCTTATCACCACATACCACAGCTTTCATAGATGCAGCAAGGAAAGCCGTAAGTCGTACACTCCACAAGAGCGTTACAAAATTAAAGTGAAACGTTACGGAACTATAAAGCCGAGCTCTGAATGTAAGACTCGTTCAAGGTTCTCGATTATGTCATCCGAAAGTTCCGAACATCACTTCAGGGATATCGTTTCGTGCTCGCTTGTGGTGATATGTTTCCTGCAAACTAACAGAAAACAGTCTAATCTCCCCGGTTAGTGATAACTTCATAAGGAGCAAGTGCTGGCGCTGGGCTCTTCGCACCTGCTACGTAATCGCCAGCTGTCACTTCGCATAGTGGCTAGAACTGCATGAAGGCCACGCCTTTATAGAGGCTCGTAGAAAAGTTCGGTTTTCGAATTAATATAATTCCTTGCAGATCCCTGACATTTACATGGAGTAGCTCAACACGAAGTTTCTTTCTTGTACTTCTGCCCATTTCATTTCGTTAACATAGGAATTGTACCTGTTGAATTTACGCTGATAGGGAGAAGAGGTGGCTGTTTTGATAAATGAGAACAAAACTTACCTGCACTGTATTGTTACTGCGACTATTATCCGTTCCTACGAAGAAAGCTCTTAATCACTGCAGAAACGTCTTTTTGCGAAAGGGGTTCGGAACGTAAGGATCGAGAATAGGCTGTAACACAGGCTGGTTACATCTAAACTTTCGCTACTTGAGAGGGTCCCTGTGAGAAACGAGTTATCGTAGGACAATGAAACTATATGGAAACGTTTTTATGGACGCGTGAAAGAAATAACGAATACACTATTGAAGGAAACACATTCTAATTTCCACGTGAGAGGGTTCAAGTATGCTGATCTTGATGGTTACGCAGTCCAGAACGAATCAGTTTTCTCCAAATGCGTTACAAAGCAACTGAATTACCACACGAGCAGTGTGAGGTGGAGCTCCATCGGTCATCAAAACAGTTGAGCCAAAAGCGCCTCTCTCCCTTAGAGTAGGGATCACATGTTGGCGAAGCAGACCACAGTAATGTGTACCGTTCACGCTGCATTTCCAAGTCCTAGAGGTCCGAGTTCCTCAAAGAATCATCAGTCATGAACTGTGCCGTGAAGGCACATAAGACGTGTTCACTATGCAGGGGAACTCTATGAACGTTCGTTGGCGGTGACTGTCCACAAAAGCAACAGTTGTGAGTGTTCACTGCCCCAGTGTGCTGCATCACTCCACAAAATGTTCGAAGGCCACATGCCCTCAGCTTCAACCCTTCCAGGAAATCTAAGAGCATAGTTTACTCGAATATCTACGTCACGTGGCAAAAGTTGGTGAGTGAAGAGAAGCATTTACGGTTACCATTTCACAGTTGTTCGCAGCAGTTTTGGAACGGTGGACCATGAACGTTGAGCTGCCGTGACACCTCGTGCACTGCTTGATGATTGCACGCTGGCCCCAGCGTTCTTAACCACAGCAATTTATGGCGCAGTTGACGTCGGCTTATTTCAGTAGTAAACCAAACTGGCCAATCGTTCCAAACTGCGTAACCACCAGGATCACCAGTTTTGAACCCTTTCACTTGGAAATTATGATGTGTTTCTTTCAATGGTGTATTCGTTATTTCTCTTCTGCATGACCGTACAAATGTTTTTCCACAAAGTGTCTTTGTCCTACAATTATTCGTTTTTCATGAAGGCCCTTTTGAGTCGCGAAAGTTAAATTATAATCACCCTGTATGTACATAGAACTCCAGAAACACACAAGCTACTTTTCCCTCCTATATGTATATAAGAAATCCTAGCAATCCAAAATTGCTGAACGAACATTGTGTATCTTAACATTCGCGCTTTATTCTATTTACAATGCTTATAAGAATAAGTGAAAAATATGTAGGAGGGCGGAGATGGCCCTCATGTAATACTTACGTATATCCCATGATCGACGGTATGCAACAAGGTACCATAAGTGTTCTATTGATTTAAAAAGAATTTGCCTTTCGAAACTCTTTTTCTGCTTATAAGATGTGCCTGTATTAAGATATCTTGATATACGTAGAAATTACCTCCAAATGTTCTGCATTTTTGTAACAGAGCCTTCGTAACGCTAGTTATCTGGACAGCAGCCAATTGCGCGGAGGCGTTACGAAACTTGCTGTGCGTTAGAAGAAATTCATTAAAAATTACACATGAGTAGACCTGTTACATTGGCAACTAATAATACAGCGCAAACAAAGAGTTTACGGTGTTACGAGCGTCTAGTAGCAAGTTACAAAGTTGCCTGAGAACGTTGTAGCTCGTCTGTATTAATAGTTGCCGTGTTGCATTCGACCGGCGAGCTCTTCAGTATTAGGCGAAATACACTCTTCACTCAAATGAAGAACAAATGGTAGGTGTCATCCTCTTCATCACATGTAAGGCGGGTTCACTGTGGTTGTTTATTGTAGCCGCTGTGGTTTAAACTCAGGCGTGTGCTGGTGATTGTGAAGAACCTCTGAACATCGGCTGTTGGTTAGTTAGTTAGTTAGGTGTTCCATTAATCAATAACACGGAAAATCCATTATGATGTGGAACGTGTCAAATGCACAAGAAATGCGCACAGGAAACAATTTTTTTTACGTTATAGTGTTATACCTAAACATTTCTGTTTTCTATCCCATTCCCTTAAATGGCACAAAATGCATATATTATATCTCCAGATTTATTTACTTATATTCAAGAATTCATCTATGGTATAGAAGGAGTTGTCAAGGAGGTATGATTTCAATTTGTTTTTCAAACTATTACTGGTGTGTGTCAGAGATTTTATTTCATCTGGTAATTACCAAAAATGTTCAAATGCGTGTGAAATATTATGAGACTTTACTGCTAAGGTCATCAGTCCCTAAGCTTACACACTACTTAACCTATATTACCCTAAGGACAAACACACACACCCATGCCCGAGGGAGGACTCGAACCTCCGCCGGGACCAGCCTTACAGTCCATGACTGCAGCGCCTGAGACCGCTCGGCTAATCCCGCGCGGCGGTAATTTATCAAAAAGTTTTATAGCAGCATATTTTACCCCTTTCTGTGCCAAAGATAGATTACGTAAAGGGTAGTGTACGTCTTTCTTTTTTCTAGTATTGTAATCGTGAATGTCGCCGTTGATTTTAAACTGGTCCATGTTGTTGAGAGAAAATTTCATTACTGAATAAATGTACTGTGAAGCAATTGTAAGAATTGCTAAACTTTTAAACAGATGCCTACAAGATGTGCGACTATGAACCCCACACATTATTCTAACTACTTTCTTTTGAGCAGTGAATACCTTTTGCCTAAGTGTTGAGTTGCCCCAGAATATTATTCCGTATGACATCAGAAAGTGGAAGTATGTTACTTTACTGATTTCTACATCCTCAAAATTGGAATTCATAGCAATTCCCGTTCTCCTAGGGTAGGAGTATATTTTTCCGTACTTTCGGAGTGCACTCTCCAGTACTTTGCTGTTGACTGAAAATTTAAGTCTTCATAAGGAATCCGTAGATAGGACTCTACGCCAACTAATTTCCTTAGCCGAATCATATACCATTCCGTTTCCCTTGTGCTTTCATTTTAGTTTGTATACTCTGACGTACATTAATGCGTTGTTCGATGGCTCAGTGACAAAACTCGCAAAAGGAACTCATGTTGTCCTCTTTACGTATTGATTTCGCTTCGGAGGTAATGTCATATGAAATTTATATTTTTATGTTTTTATTATGAGTAGTGATGTATATGCGGGTTGTGCCTGTGACTACTGTGACTGTACAGGGCCTTTGTTAGGTTTGCTCCTTCTACACAAACGTGTGAAATTACCATGCTATACGCATTAAAATATACTTTTTCGTGTGATAGAAGTAACAGAGCGATGTAAAATTTTATTAGTAGCTAATCGCTAAATAGAGAAATAAAGTGATTATTTCAAAATAAAACAGACTACGCAGGAAAGTGTCTTCCCTGAAGAAATTTACAGCGGCTGTGGACTCGTACATACGAGAGACTATGTACGAGCGAGTGTTTGATGAAATCGGATGGAGGTACAAATGGCAGCTGTGCAGCTGCCGGCGTTCGCGGCAGTGGGACCACTGGCCGTGACGGCATTAGCCTCGGTGAGGTAGGCACTTCTGGGCTGCTGCGCCGCGCCGTGTTCTATCGGCCGTGGCGGTGGAACTGTGCGCCCGCACTTGATTTACTTTGCACGTGAACCTGACGGCGCCGTAAGTACGCCTTCCATCTCAGTAAGATCAACACAAGGATGTGGTTTCGCACGGATATTATCGATTCGACTAAATTTGTTTTTAATATACATTGTGTGTTCTTGCCGTACTTCTCTGGACCTACTTATATAGCGTCATGTGCAGCGCGCGAGTTAGGGAGGTGCGACAGATGTTGATCGAATCCGTTTGGTGGATTAATGACGGTGGTCTGAAACGGGCCAACCTGAGTGTGGTTTTAGGTAGTTTCCCTACTGTTGTTTAGGCAAATATCTCCACGTACCGCTTCAGAGGACACAATATACTATACAAAAATTAGCACACTTTACACGTTTCATAGACAGATGGCGCACACGATCCCCTTACCCTATGTTACGTTGACGATTGTGGCGTCAGGGAAGGGATCCGGCTACATGGTTAAATAATGAAGTTAAGTTCGCCGAATCGTACTGCACGAGAGCCGGCTCGGGTAGCCGAGCGGTTCTAGGCGCTACAGTCTGGAACCGAGTGACCGCTACGGTCGCAGGTTCGAATCCTGCCTCGGGCATGGATGTGTGTGGTGTCCTTAGGTTAGTTAGGTTTAAGTAGTTCTAAGTTCTAGGGGACTGATGACCTCAGAAGTTAAGTCCCATAGTGCTCAGAGCCATTTGAACTGCACGGGATATACGCCAGGGGACATAGAGCACTACTTTCACCTTCCTATTAGCTACAGATTCTTGTAACATGGTAGTTTTCTCTACGACGTAGCTTGCAACGGACGTTATCGAGCATTTGCACTTTATAGCTGCCCGAAGGTCAGGCCGAAACACTATTTTCCGCTGTTCAGTAAGAGGAATGTTCTGACATCAGGACGTGGTATATCACCGTCGTAACCACGTACATAGCGCGGTTTAGCAAACGCTTCCATCACTATTCTGCGTAAGTAGTTGGGAGAATAAATTTTGACAAAATCGTTAGACACCAGAAACTTACTTACCACGTTTTAGGTTGTGATCTCGCGTCGTCTGCTGCTGCAATTGGCTGGACGCGAGCTGTCGCTGCCGGGTTTACTCATTGATCCTTCTACAATGACCAGCCTAGTCAGAAAGCGACACACAGTTACCTTGGAAGTAATTGTTCATACTTACGAACCTCCATTTAAAGTGCAGGTACGTTATAATATTGGTATGCGCACTGAGTGATTTAAAGTTGAACCATCATGTAAAACCAAGCGCATGAAACGCAGATGCGTGACTGATATTCACCGGACGAAACTTCAGAAAATGTCGTCACCTCACGAAGAACACATCTGACAAAATCTTCGTTCAACCGATGCTTGAGTATTGCTGTACAGTCTGTGATCCTTACCAGCCAAGACTGGTAGAGGAAATAGAGAGGATCCAAAGATGAGAAATGCGTTTCACCACGGGTTCGTTTACTAAGCCCAGAAGTGTCATGGAAATGCTCATCCAACTACAGTTGCAGATGCTACGGGAGAGCCTTTATGCGTCACGGTGTGGTTTAGGGTTAAAATTCCTAGAGCGTGTGTCCCGAGAAAAGTCAGTCAGTCTACTGCTTCATCCTACATATATATTGGTAAAAGAGCGGAGTATGAAATTACAGACATTCGAGCTGACACGGAGGGTACTAACAGTCTACGCTAGTTCCGCATACATTCGCGACTGGAACTAGGTAGTGGGAAGCACTCGTGCATGCAAAATGGGGTATTCTTCGGCGCATGAAGATCGGCATAAAAATCTGCTGCTGATCTTGCTGATGAAAAAGAGCCCAGTTTTTTCCCTGTAGAGTGAGGCGACGCAGCGCTAAAGACGAGTAAGTGTTATTTTGGTGGACCAAGTGTCTAATCCTTGTCGCCCCACGATTATTTCAGTTTTTCATGTTTACCATAGCCGATGCAGGTGGGCGCCCGATGATTCGTGGAAACAAATCATGGCCGGTACTTCGATTTTGATGTCAATGGGTCGTTAAACGCTGTCGGGATGAAAAAAAAATGTCGACACAGTTTCTCATTTTTTACCTTTTCTAGTAAGCCCCATTCGTCTCCTAGATGACAGTTAACTGAGTATTCTTGGAAGAGCACGAATATTAAATCTTTGGGACATTTATTAATGTAAGACAGAAATTTACTAAAACACAGCATGAAACTTTTAGCAGAAGGGGAGAATGTTTACATTGGTACCCTTTTCAGACTCCTCTAGCCAGATCTGTAAAAGAAGTCTAATACGTTTTCTTGGTGTATGTTTACATGATAGCATTCACTTTATGTGCGCTGCAGTCTCTTTCTGAAATATAAAATATTGCTCTGGAAAATAAAGGCCTTTATTCCAATTTGAACAGATGTTGAACTGCCTCAAGGTACAAAATGGTGCACGACCGACGAAGTCTGGCTTAATTGTCCACATGTTATATAAATAGTTATAAAATATGTAGCAATTTACTCACCATTAAATTATGTAACTAAAGAATTAACATTATATTTAAGTAGCTTTAATATTCTTTAGTGCGCCTTCCTTTATGGGATTCTAAAATAATGCACTAGACTGAAATACCGTCCAAAAAACATTTAATGTTGCTAAGTACTCTTTCTTCTAGGTACAACACTTTCACTTACTAAAGAAATGAAATGTGCATATGACATTTAGGGCAGGAAGTCCCCTTCTGTGGGGAGTCCGGCCGCCTGGTACAAATATCTTTTCTTGACGCCACTTCGCTTGTTTTTCAAGTGATGAAATGATGATGACAACATTTATGAAAAGACGTTCTTTTTCAGTAAATGCAGAATTTGTACCCAAGTTGGCAACACAGATTATTCTTCTAGTTCTGCTGTTACCATTAATATATATCCTTGAAAAGAATATCGCGCTAGACTAATTTGAGGTCGCGCTATCTAGGGAGCATACGAATTTACACGTAATTTCTTCGAAATCATAACTGAAACACGTGGGGACCACATAAAATGCCGCTTGAGCAGTCGTTATGTGTACAGACTCACCCGAGACAGTGCAAAAACTAAATTGATTGAAAATGTTTTTCAAAACAAAGCCTGCCGACGACAGAGTATATATGTTATTACGTTGTTTTGGTCCGAGCCAATGTGCCAGACGTTACGTCTAGCGACTGAGTTTTCCTTCTGCATCTCCTGTTATCCATTGAGAGACGGCAATATTGAACTACCACCGTGAATTGAATTTCCATACTGGAGGCAGATTTGTGCCATATCGCTGTGTGAATCAGCTTTACTGAGCGGCTTCTGTTTGATACTGCTTTTTACGGTTCTGCTGTGCCCGTGGCAGGAAAACGCGGCACAGGTGTGCGGCATAAGCTGCAGAGGAGAGTTTGACGCCACTGCTCCCCGCGCGGGCCGAAGGCATCCGAATGTGGCCGAAGTGTGGCATCACTGGGTGTCAGCGGGCCGGCCGTGACCGAGTTTGCAGTGTGCAGTGCTGCAAAGCAGCTACGGGGGCCTGTCTGCTTGCTGCACACCGCTCAACCGCAGGATAAGACTTTCTTTTACGTTGATGACAGAAGAGGTGCCTCTAGAAATAAAGAGCAATTTAGCGTACGCGGTAGTAAATATTCTACGAGCCATATTGTAGACAATGCAGTTCGTGTGTCGTTAAAGTATTAAGTGGAAATGCTAGACGTTTCACTTACACTAAAACATTTGACAGTTTATCAGTCAGGCCGTTGTGAACCTTACGAGGGCCGAACGCATGAAAGGTCGAATAAGACTGATGTTACGACGTACCAAAAAAATTCGCACTGTACTGTATTACAGACGGCGAAATTCATACCAAATGTCGACACAATTCAACGCTTATGTCGCTTTAAGGGGGGTAGGACGTCAAACGGGCCGACTTGGAGCAGGACAGTCACAACAGAACATTTTAATTTCTACTGTCTATACTTTTACACTTATCGCAGTGGAAGCTCAAAAACGTAACAAAACACATTTTTTTACATGTGAAATTTCATCATTTTTTTCACTTATTACTGGCTGTATTTGTTGCTACAGGTACACTTTTCATCCCAAGAGAATTTTTCATAGCATACAAACAGTAGTTACAGGTGTATGAAACTCTAGAATTTTCCAAATCTATTAAAAAACTGTGGAAAAAATTGATATAATTAACTATAAAACTTGAAGTATTTTCTAAACATGACGTTTAAAATGTAACAGTTCATTCATTTTTTCATAAATTAAAAGAACTTCTAGAGTTTCATACACCTGTAACTATGGTTTGTATGCTGTGCAAAAGTAGTAAGTGAAAAAATGATGAAATTTCACATGTAAAAAAAGTGTTTTGTTACGTTTTTTGAGCTTCCACTGCTATGAGTATGAATCCTGAATCCTTCCTGGTCATGCTGTTAAAATTTTGTGAATTTATTTGTAAAAGTAAAGACAGTGGAAATTAAAATGTCCTGTGGTGCCTCTGCTGCTCCAAGTCGGCCCGTTTGACGTCCTACCCCCATAAACCAAATCTTTTCGCAACGAAAGTTTTTTACGTTCAACGAACGTTGGCGTGACGTCCATAATATATACAAGGTCTCTCTCCTAACGGACTTGAGGAGCATTTTCTGTGGTGTTTCGGCAGAAATTTGCAGTTTCGTTTTTGCATCGTGTAGCTGGAGTCAGCCAGATCAATTACTGCCCGTCACGTCTTGCACGCGACACACACTGTGAAGAGAAAGCGTGGGTTTCTTTCCCTTTCCAAACGAAGTTGTTTTTAAATCGGAATTTTACGTTCCCTTTCGATGGACCGCTCTCAAATTAATGTAGTCCGATATTTTTTTTACCGATGTTTACTAATAGAGACAGTAAAACTGGAAGAATAAGCGGTATTCTACAGCAACAACACTGCCGTGGCCAGCTCTGACTGCTACCGCTGAACATGCAGTGCTGTTGAGTCGCTGCTCGAGGACTGGTTATTCTTGTTTTACTATCGTATTGGTAAAACAAATATAGGACTAGACTAATTTGGAGACGCTCTATCGCACTGACAAGTGAAATGTATGGCACTGGCGCGTAAAATTTCTCTTTAAAATCATTTTGTTATATAAAGGAAAATAAACCGACACTTTTCGTTTACATGGGGCATCGCATGAAAGATGTGGTGAGCACTATTTGTTTGTGCCCACTGCAGCTACACAGTGCGAAAACGAAATTGCAAATACCTGCTGAAACACCTGAGAAAATGTGCCTGCCGACTCTAAGCTGAGACACAATGTACAGCGCAGCTCCGACTTGCGAAGACATGAACTCATTCGTACACCTCATAAAACATGTGTTTCGAAATCTGCAACAGTATCCGTAATGATTTAAATAATAAAGTTCTGCAGCAGTTAAGATGGCTGCGTGTTTTCTTCCTCTTCTTCATTGCAGTCCCCTGTTAATGGTGTTCTGCCTGCTTCACTAATCAGAAATTCGCATACACATACTATATTTACAGTCTTTGCATACGTTACGTCGCAAGTTGTCACACTACTTAAACGTTAAGTTACCGAATTGTCTGCTTTCCCTCGCATTTGTTTACTCCGTTTCCGTGACAGGTTGCGGAGGCTGCATCAGTACTCGTAAGTTTCCAACTAGTGTGCCCTCGCGAAAGACATTTAGTACCTGAAAGCGAAACATTTTTTTACTGTTTAAATACATGAACAAAGAACCTGATAATGTACATAGACTTCTTGAGAAACGTTTTGCGAAATTTGCTTTTATAGCGAACCATGACCATAGTGGGGGAACAATACAGTTTTTAAATAAATTATTTGGCAGTTAGGAAGAAAAAGACTTACAGATAAAGTAAAAAGGGTATTTGTAGTGTCCTATGAGTATTACTGATGTATACTTCTGCTATTAGACTCTGAAGACGATGCAGCCATATATAAACTTCGTTTAGAAGCGGCATACAACGCACCCAGCAATTCGAAACTTGGAGCCGCTAGTTCTAAATAGTTCCTCTGTTGGTATCCAGTGAATGAGTGACTCCAGCAAAGAGAAGTCCCTGACAGTATAGTGAATCTGTAATGTGCCATCCACGTACAGGCTTCTCTGCAGAGATGTATACGTTTTGAAATATTTGTACTACACTTGTCTTTCAGGAGCCACTAGTGTGTACAGCTAGCTATATTACTTTTGCCAACAACGTTCATTATAGGTTTTGCAGAATCTACAACCATTAGTGATTTCTTCCTGCTGTGACTATGTTTAGTTTCACGAGTCGGGCGGCCCGGCATAACAATGCTCTCGCTGTTAAGTACTGGGCAGCGAGGCCTGACATGTGTTGACGTTTCCATATAGTGCGAAGAAGCCAAGATTTGAGGCACGCCGCCGTTACGTGACGTTTCGTTTCCGCCCAGTGTGAGTCGGCCTCTCCTTGTGTAGGCCGGAGCGCCAGGCGCGACAGCAGATCAATGTCTGCGGGCCCGGCGCCATCGGCTCCAGAATTCGGGAGGCCAGGCCCACCTTATTATTCGGAATCGAATTGGCGGCCGGCCAATTCAGTCAAGGTCAGCACAGGCGGCGGCAACGCCGCAGCTTCGTTGGCGGTCCCTTCCGCCCGGGAACACTCCGTGCTCGCTGTTGGTCGCAGTCGGCAGCGACGCTTGGGAAGCGAGGGCGGCTGGCTTCTCTCCTGTACGTGGTGGGCTCTATTCACTCCACTGGCTTCAGCCGTGTCTGCAATTCGCCGCCACGGCCTGTGCGTTTCTGTCGGCCTGTGCGGTTTCCTCACTCAGCGTTGTTCAAAGAAACTCGGTAGCTCCGCTCTCAAAAACGTCGCCGCAGTATCTCTGTCATTTAACTGGCCATTATCAATTCTACAAACTTATTTCTAATGTTATCATCACTGAGCACTGGTTCGTTTTTGCCACCTCCAATTTTTGTGCTATAAATGGAGTATTTACTAATTAAAACTGCACCTTTCGTACTAGCACTGTAGCCTCACACTTTACGCGTCTTGCTGGGAACGAATACACGAGATTCTACTTGACCATTCGCCCCAGCATCCAACGCGGAAGTCTTAAGTTACTGTGCGCTATAGCTCACTTCGTGTTTTGTGTGTGTGTGTGTGTGTGTGTGTGTGTGTGTGTGTGTGTGTGTCGGCATATCCGTGATGTGTATCACATGCCTTTATATCAGATCTATTATGTATATAAATTATTATATTCAGATTGCCTTTTTATAAGACAACATTTCCATTACAGCGCGCCCTACGTTTTTACCACGTGCTTACGTGTACATCAGTTTCTGCGTTGCTGAAAAACACATAACGTTAGTCTCCAATTTTCTCGAAATTAAATGTTCAAATGGGTGTGAATTCCTAAGGGACCAAACTGCTTAGGCCATCGGTCCCTAGACTTACACACTACTTAAACTAACTTATGCTAATAACAACACACAGAGACACCCATGCCCGAGGGAGGACTCGAACCTCTAACGGGAGGGGCCGCGCAGTCCGTGACATGACGCCTCAAACTTCCTCGAAATGAAATGGTCGTGTGGCATTGATGACCGGGAGGCCCCATCCGGGTAAGTTCGGCCGCCGGGTTGCAAGCCCTATTTCAGGCGACACCACATAAGGCGACTTGGGTGTAGGTGATGATGAAATGATGATGGCACAACACCCAGCCCACGAGTGGAGAAAATCTTCAACCCGCCCGGGAATCGAACCCGCGCCCGCTGCATTGTAGGCAAACACGTTACCACTCAGGTAAGCACGAGGACGGTTTTCTCGGTTTTGCAGAGCTACGAAGCTCACGTACGGATGATTCGTGCACGACAAGGCATAGTTTTCACACGCGTTTTCCAGTAGCCAGAGCCCTTACACTCTGCTACATTATGTATGGCTTACTAATGACTTAATTTCACTACTGGAAAAAAAATGCCCGAACTGAATCTATAACCCACGTAGCAACCACGTTGTGTGAAATCACGTGACAAATATTATCTGTCATAGAACATATACGGTTTTAGAACTGTAGTGTAATGAATGTAATATATCGTAATGCTGTACCTGTATGACCAATTTTCATTTTTGCTAAAAGAGATTGCTAACACTTCCCTATTTTTCCTTTGCATTTGCTGAGGCATTATTGTCTGTTACCACGGAGCTGGTCTAGCTTTAATTCGCCCCTTCCTCGGAAAACAGGACATCTTCATGCAAAGATTTGTGACGTTGTTGTTGCTGTTTTTATTAACGGAGATTTGGTGACTATGTTGAAAAACAGTGTCATGTATCTGTGTCAATTTGAAGTGTATTGCAGTATTCAAGATGGCTCTGAGCACTATGGGACTTAACATCTGTGGTCATTAGTCCCCTATAACTTAGAACTACTTAAACGTAACTAACCTAAGGACATCACACAACACCCAGTCATCACGAGGCAGAGAAAATCCCCGACCCCGCCGGGAATCGAACCCGGGAACCCGGGCGTGGGAAGCGAGAACGCTACCGCACGACCACGAGCTGCGGACATTGCAGTATTCAATAAAACTTACTTGACCAGCCGTAATAACGTGGAACTTGCTTTCCGAAGTCCCCTTGTATTGTATTTATACTTGCTGCTCTGCTGTTACTGTCTTCACCTGTTCGCTTAGGAGAGCATGTAAATATTACACTAGCGGCAAATTTAATACTAAGTAGCTTTTTATTTTTTGTCATTTTTTTCTGAGACTCGATTTAGGATTGTAGACGTTTTCAAGCCAGCAGTTATCTTCTCGAAATGGGCAGAGACCATCAGGCCGTCGAACTCCTGATTAACAGATCAAGAGATAAGACGTTATGAACACAGATGCGTGAAAAGGTGCCACATCATGCATATCATTTAAATGTATTACTTCTTTGCTACTAATTCTATTCACAACATTTTTCGCACGCAGTATCCAAGTGTGATATGTTCAAGAGGCGTGAAGTCATAAAAACTGAGATGCGTGAAAAAATGCTAGGTAATACATGAAATTTTAATACATTCCTACGGTCTAGTCAACTTCAGGAATCTCAATTTGTCTGTCGATGCAGAGTGGGTTTTTGTGAACATCTGTAATGACTTCCAGTGGGATGGAAACGTTCCCGACGACTGGAAGACTCAGATATTGGTTCCCATACTGAAGCCTGGGAAAGACCCTGGTCACACGACATCGTATCGCCCGATTACACTGTCGTCTTGCGTGTGTAAGACTTTCGAACGTCTCTTCAGGTTTCGCTTAGAATTGTGGTTGGGAAATGAAAACTTGCTGCCGCGGACGCAAAACGGCTTTCATAAGGGCAGATGTACTTACAATATTACTTCGCTTGTAATGGACATCGGAAAACGCTCTTCACTAACGGGTATTTAACGACCTGACAATGTCCTGATACCTGAACTTACGAACAAATTGCAACTTCTGCGTCTCCCGATGGTGATTTTACGGATTATGTGAGTTTACTTGGTTGCTGTACCATAAATATCCGCGATGAGGATATTGTCTCATGGCCTCCCACTGGGCGCGACGTTGAGTCCCTTACTATGTACCCTGTGTGTTGCCGACCCAGAAACTTTGTACAGCTCGATCGTCAAAGTTCTTCAGTATTCGGACGACGTCTGTATACACGCTCACTCCTCGTGCTTGTGGGCGACACACATATGGCATACCGACGCATGTGAAATGTTGGTCGCACGGAAGTTCGAAAATTGGCTCACTTTGTCACATGACAAATCAGTTGTTGTGATATCCACGAGAAAACGGCGTAGTAACTTCTCATCCGAAATTCATCTTGGCCCGTAGTCGTTTCCTGTGCCTACACATGCTAACTTCCGTGGCGTCTCGACACAAACTCACGTCGACGCGACATGTTGTATGCTTGCCCGAGTGTGGTGGGGAGCGGAACCGATTATGCTCTTGACTCTGTATAAGGTTTTGATCCATTGGTTCAAATGGCTCTGAGCACTATGGGACTAAACGTCTGAGCTCATCAGTCCCCTAGAACTTAGAACTACTTAAACCTAACTAACCTAAGGACATCACACACATCCATGCCCAAGGAAGGATTCGAACCTGCGACCGTAGCGGTCGCGCGGTTCCAGACCGTAGCGCCTAGAACCGCTCGACCACCCCGGCCGGCCTTGATCCATTGTCTCTTAGATTGTGGTAGTATTGCCTACGGCACTGTAATGCGAACAACTTTGTGCAAACGCGATGTCATCCGTTGTGGAGTGATTCGTCTTGTCCTCAGAGCCATTAAATCAACGCCCTGCTATTGGAAACATCCGTCATGCCGTTGTCTATAAGACGGCAGATACTGTACGGTATTTTTTTTCGGTGTCTGATTGCAGAGCTATGAAGAGGTATTGCCACACACTCGTTTAGAAAATACAGTAGAGCGTCGATTATCCGAAGTAATTGGGGGACATGGGTGTTCGGAAAACTGGTTTGTTCGGGTAATCGAACTGTACATGTTTATTTGCCAAAAACAAGTACTGTACAGTAAATTTATTCATAAAAACAGGCATCTCTTTTAGTATTACAAAGTAACATACAAAGGCAACTTCAGTAGGAATATATAGTATGTGGTACAGTTTATTAAACAAAAATATATACATATTACATACGCATTTTGCATGAACAATACACGCAGTATACAAAATTAACGTTTAAAAAATCCTTTATTTTGGTCTGTCTAAGCAAGCCTACACCCTTACGAGCAGCTAAGTCACGTACTTTTTTCATTACAGATATCTGATAATAGTCGACTTCCCACCTTGTACTCATTGGATAAAGTGGTTGCAGATTCACCTTCTTCTAACTTTTTAATAATCTCGTACTTGTCCCTCATAGGAAGGACAACACGTTTACGTTTAAGTATTTTGTATCGTCAAGTTCACTTCTTCACGCAGCAGCACACAAGTGGTCGTAACAGAGAACAGAAGGTGACTGCACCGTGAGAAGCTCTTCTTGGGGGCGCGCAATACTTCAAACTGCGCGGAATGGCACGTCTCAACTGTAAGTTGCCGCAGCTGTTACTGTGAACAGCTACTTCTACTGCCAGTGCCAAGCCGACAGAAGTGTGCTGATTGTTGAAACACAGCTACTGGCGGCTTGGCCGGTCAGCAGCGCCTTGTGAAGGCTCCATTAGAAGCAATGTTCCGCCAGCGGTGGTCCAGTGCGGCGACTACTGTGGGAAACTAGGTTTGGGAGTGAGGGGGATGATGGACGGTAGGGTGAGAGAGTAACAGGTGCGAGCGAGTACACACAGTTCGGTTAAGCGGTCGTTCGGTTGACCGACGTTCGGATAATCGACGCTCTGCTGTAATGTATTTCATGACGGCTGTAGTCGCCCCAGTGCCTGTTGCATGTATATCCGAAGGAATAGTATTACCTTGTAATTCGGAATAACACAGACTCTGCAATATCCCATTTACAAAATGGCGTTATAGGCACGCACAACAGCTGCATCCCCGTAAACAAACTGCCCAGGATCATCTCGCACCGAGTCTGCTGCAGAGGTACATGTAAGATTTGGCAGAATGAATACCTGGGCATTGCCTGGCTTGTCAGCGAGTATTTTGCATAAAATGGAAACAACAGCAACCCGGCAGAATACCCGGAGGTACACTATAAATCAGTCGCGCTTGCAACGCCTGAGAAAGAACATTCGCCTGATGTTTTTCAACGGTTCGTTCAACATGGGCGCGCTATAGAAGCGGAAATTTTTTATACACGAGCGTTTTACGGTGGTGTGGGCGTGTGATTGAGCAGCTGTGGCGGCGTGTCGCCAGGCGGAAGCGGCCGCACTTGCAGGAGAGGCCGCTGCCCACCGCGGCTGCCGCCAGTCCATTTCCGGGTGGCCTCCACAGGCGCGTCTTGCCCAACGCGCCTGCCCTTCCAGCCTCCACTTTGCCGTCGTGTTGGTCCTACCGCCTGGCAAACTGCTTTGTGGTTTTGGCTCTGGCACCGCTTTCCCGTAACTCGCAGCCGGCGTTCAAATGCTATTAACCTGTCGCTAGCGTAGCCGCTACACTGAGATAGATGTTTAGCGGCCCCATGACTCACCCACACAAGACACCTCTATAACTCAGCTTTACCTACCCGTAGGCTGTCTTAAGATTGTGCTAAGTCTCGCAGTTATCAATTACGTAAGTCCACTGATACGTGTTACAAACCGGACACAATAGGAAGGACCAGGCCCCTTTGCCTTTTTCTTTTACCACTCGTTTATTACATCAGAGAAATACACATATTAAGACAAAATTTAACTACACGAAATGTTGCTCCCAGTAAAGGTTAACATAAGCAGTGACAAAACTTAGTTCTCTTAAGGGTTTCTACTGGCAACAAATTTTAAGGAGGCATTGTAAGGTTTATATCAATTTCGCTCTCAAACACGTAGCTAGTGATTGAATCACGACACAGACACTTGTAACGAATTAATCAACAGCCTTGCCATTGAATCAGTAGGCAATTTGGAAGGAATTAGCAACACCCGGCAACTAGGGGAGTTAATACCAACAGTCTTTAAATGTCTTGCTCCCCATTAAATAAACAAACTTACAGTAATTAAATGAATAACAAATCAAACACACTACACTCCATTCAAACTCTTCAGTGGAAGCCAAGCCAAAATGAAGATTCCATTAACTGACTGGCACTGAAGTCACACTAAAGCTCATCTCTGTGTTCCCAGACACACATGGGGCAAACCTATACAAGACAAGGTTTTGAAGGGAGCACATCAGTAAAACCGGTAGTGGAGCAAACTCGTGCCACCGAAAATTAAGGTACTAGACCGGGGCACAAGGTGGTATACAATGAGGTTGCCTTAGTGCTATACTGCGCTCCAAAATATTAATTCAAATGACCAATTCAAAATTAAGTACACATAAAGCATTAATTAACGAGGAGTGACACCAGTTCGCTCGAAGGGATGACAACGCTTAATTGAAAAGACGAATGCCGGAGGCGGCAGTAACATCAAACACCTTCTCCTAGTTTTAACCAGGAGTCACTTCCCGCTATTCAAGTAAACATTTAACCAAGCACAAGGAAGGAACCCCAAAGAGAAAATTCAAATAAAACCCCCAAAAGATTATAAAGGACAGGGAACCCCAACTATTTAAATTTAAAAGAATTAGCTCTCCCCAAAGACAGTGTATAAGCTAAGGCCACACTTAAAGAGGCCACCAATATTGGTTACAAAAAGTCTTATACATTTGCTCCTTTTCTTTAAAAAAACACAAGGCTGCTTAACTTCTGTTGGACGTCCGGTATGGCTCGTGTAGGATACACCAGGCAGCAACCCAAGCTAGGCGGTCGCAAGGCACGGCGAGCAAAATCAGGGGACCAGACAGGCAAGCAGCCAGCACATATCCTCCATCCTGAACCGGCAGACTGCGTACAACCAACTCCACATATAAGTGGTTGCTTTCCACCTCGTACCTCGCTGCGTCTCAGCAGGTAGCCCGAGCAAACGTCAACTGCCAGTCGCCCCGCGAATGCGGAAAACAACAAGGCAAGCAAAGATAAGAAACATCGAAGGATCGATAATGTACATCCAAGAGACTGGCGCGCCAGTAACGAGCGCCACGGCTCATCCACTTTATTGAAACATGACGTCGTGTACGAAATCGATAAATCAGTGATGATAGTTTCAGTTCAGCCTCCTTTCTGGCTGTGCGGCCCGAAATAGTCACAGAGAGACCCACGTCGCATCATAATGACGTGAATTTTTCGTAACGCCGTAAGTGACTCCCATTGCTACGCATAAGTTTGAAATTTGGCCCAAAGGTGCCTACAACCTTGCTCTGAGATGGTGCAAAACCGTGGTGCCCTGCGGCGTAACCTTGGAGCTCGGCGATGGTTCAAACAGCAAATTGTCGACACATGCTCAGAAGTTCATGTGAGTTGTAAGATTGATTAATGATGTCATATGGGCTCCAATTTTCACCTCAATTCTGCCCAACGCCAACGAGGAAATGATTTCCTCCCATAAGAAAACCGTATGATTTCAACGCTGGGTGTCGCGGTTATGACCTCCATCGCAGAGATGTCAAAATATGCCCAGAAAAGTGGGTAAGAAGGGCTGTGACGACCTTCTCATAGTATGACACGTCCCCAGTGACGTTGGGCAGAATTGTGAAATTTGGTGCCAATATGACATCATTAACCCATTAACCTCATATGCACTTCCGAAATGTAGCTTTTTTCCCAAGTTTCGACGCTTTGTTGTTTGAAGTGTCGCCGAACCCAATGGTGACGTCACAAGACGCCACGCTTTTGCACCATTACAAAGTAGTAGGCACCTATGAGCCAAATTTCTGCGTTACAATGGGAGGCAATAGCATTGTTTCGAAAAAGTGATATTTTAATTCCGTCGCGCATTGTAGATTGAACAGTATGTCATCTTGTGACAGACTTAACTTTTAAAATATGTTGTGGAACCGCGCGACCGCTACGGTCGCAGGTTCGAATCCTGCCTCGGGCATGGATGTGTGTGATGACCTTAGGTTAGTTAGGTTTAAGTAGTTCTAAGTTCTAGGGGACTGGTGACCTTAGAAGTTAGTCCCATAGTGCTCAGAGCCATTTTAAAATATGTTGGGTATCTTTTTATTACAGTGGGTCTTGACTCATAGTCATCTAGCTTAGAATATGCCACAGTATACTCAAGACCCACTTACCATCACAGAATGAGGTATATACAGGGTGGTCAGAAAATGTGTGAAATGCTTATAGGGATGTTACAGGGTAGGTTGTACTGAAACATAAATGTTAAGAAAGAAATTCGGTACGTTGCTCCGTTTCCGATTTACTTAGCATAGAATTTAGCCAATCGGAGCGTCGCGCGCTCACACTCAAGCGGCCTGCCGGGGGCGGTGTTGCCCGAGTGCTTCGTCTCGTTAGCTGAAACTTGAATTTACGCGCGCGACGATCTGATTGGCTAACTTCAATGCTAAATAACTTGGAAACGGCGCAACGTATCGCATTTTTTTTTTTTTTTTTTTTGTAACATTCATATCTCAGTACAACCTGCTCTGCAACATCCCTACAAGCGTTTCAGACATTTTCGGACCACACTGTATATAGAACATATTTTAAAATTATGGATATGTATACACATACTATAGATATCAGTTGCAGAAAAATAAACATTTTAGCATCTTTGTGTTGATAGTAGATAAAAAAAATGTCATTTGTAAAAGCTTTGGACGGCAACTTGCTGAAGAACACTTCATCCATCTGCCAGCAATCCCAGCGGCATTGAATACGAACCACTCTACCACAGAGAAGCTACGTCATTCAGAGCGTATCGCCGACTAACTTTCAGGAATTTATATATTTTGAAAGTTTTTAATAAAAATTATGATTTACTGGTGACTCGCCCAGGTTTCAGACATGTATTACGAAGTACATACGACCGGACGACTCGTTTATAGTATCTAGTGATATTTATAAACTTTCCGTTTCAGTCATTCCATGTATTAGTGAAAACTGTATCAAAATGAGGATAACCTTCACATACACTCAGAAAAACGCTACCGAGGATTTTAGTTTGTCACAGTACAAACTCACGCTGTGGGATATACTGGCACAAGGAGTGGCTTCGTCGATCTCCAAGTGCTGACTTCATTGTATTAATGCGCAAACGTCTGTAGCATGTTCGTTCGCCGCCGGACGCCTTCCGTGAAATCTATTCAAAAATTATCAGATCACATGCACAGAATGCAAGGGCTGCTCCACAGTGTCCCGTTTTCATGTAACAATGAATTATTATTATTATTATTATTAATAGAAGTAACTGTGATGCCTATCAGAGGAAGCGCACCGCGGCGCTATACGTAATGGGCGAGCGAACGTGTCTCATGAGATCCAGCTTCCCCTCCCACTCCGGGCAGCTGCACCAGCGCTTAAAGGTTGGCTACGGATGCCAGGCAGTGGGAGCATCCTCTCTCTTGTCACCGACATGCATCTTTCTAAGAGCAATTATTTCAACAAACTGGTGAATTATATACTCTACTAAAGAATGTTAAAAAGGAATCAATTCGGAAACGTCACACCAGTTATTCATATAGTGATTGAATTCTTTTTTTCGAAATGTTCTTCGCATATCCTTGATTTGTCGATCACGTTATTGAACTCTTACATTTTTGTTGTCTAAATTATTATTATGACTTACCTTGTTGATTTTGACGATGTTGCCGAAATCAGCAATTTTGTTGAATTCCTGTGATAAAAGTGGTGAAATAAAAAGTTCAAGTTTATTGTGCAAATACAGCGAGAGTCACCTCTCATAACAAGTTGAACATGTGATAATCGGATCAAGATATGGAGACAGTTTTTTGCCAATTATACATTGCTAAAGAGCGAGTATTTTACTGTAGGAGTAAATATACACTCCTGGAAATTGAAATAAGAACACCGTGAATTCATTGTCCCAGGAAGGGGAAACTTTATTGACACATTCCTGGGGTCAGATACATCACATGATCACACTGACAGAACCACAGGCACATAGACACAGGCAACAGAGCATGCGCAATGTCGGCACTAGTACAGTGTATATCCACCTTTCGCAGCAATGCAGGCTGCTATTCTCCCATGGAGACGATCGTAGAGATGCTGGATGTAGTCCTGTGGAACGGCTTGCCATGCCATTTCCACCTGGCGCCTCAGTTGGACCAGCGTTCGTGCTGGACGTGCAGACCGCGTGAGACGACGCTTCATCCAGTCCCAAACATGCTCAATGGGGGACAGATCCGGAGATCTTGCTGGCCAGGGTAGTTGACTTACACCTTCTAGAGCACGTTGGGTGGCACGGGATACATGCGGACGTGCATTGTCCTGTTGGAACAGCAAGTTCCCTTGCCGGTCTAGGAATGGTAGAACGATGGGTTCGATGACGGTTTGGATGTACCGTGCACTATTCAGTGTCCCCTCGACGATCACCAATGGTGTACGGCCAGTGTGGGAGATCGCTCCCCACACCATGATGCCGGGTGTTGGCTCTGTGTGCCTCGGTCGTATGCAGTCCTGATTGTGGCGCTCACCTGCACGGCGCCAAACACGCATACGACCATCATTGGCACCAAGGCAGAAGCGACTGTCATCGCTGAAGACGGCACGTCTCCATTCGTCCCTCCATTCACGCCTGTCGCGACACCACTGGAGGCGGGCTGCACGATGTTGGGGCGTGAGCGGAAGACGGCCTAACGGTGTGCGGGACCGTAGCCCAGCTTCATGGAGACGGTTGCGAATGGTCCTCGCCGATACCCCAGGAGCAACAGTGTCCCTAATTTGCTGGGAAGTGGCGGTGCGGTCCCCTACGGCACTGCGTAGGATCCTACGGTCTTGGCGTGCATCCGTGCGTCGCTGCGGTCCGGTCCCAGGTCGACGGGCACGTGCACCTTCCGCCGACCACTGGCGACAACATCGATGTACTGTGGAGACCTCACGCCCCACGTGTTGAGCAATTCGGCGGTACGTCCACCCGGCCTCCCGCATGCCCACTATACGCCCTCGCTCAAAGTCCGTCAACTGCACATACGGTTCACGTCCACGCTGTCGCGGCATGCTACCAGTGTTAAAGACTGCGATGGAGCTCCGTATGCCACGGCAAACTGGCTGACACTGACGGCGGCGGTGCACAAATGCTGCGCAGCTAGCGCCATTCGACGGCCAACACCGCGGTTCCTGGTGTGTCCGCTGTGCCGTGCGTGTGATCATTGCTTGTACAGCCCTCTCGCAGTGTTCGGAGCAAGTATGGTGGGTCTGACACACCGGTGTCAATGTGTTCTTTTTTCCATTTGCAGGAGTGTAGTACGATTTTTTAAAAAGTGAGTCTGCATTTCTTTTTCACTGCCTTCAGTACCCAGTGGAAAGAGGCGTGCGCTGATACAACGTTTCTTAAAGTTCGCAGTGAGAAGTTTCGAAAAAAATGAAAGGGAAGCTCCAAGTTGTGCGAAATATTAAAGCCGAAATTTTACACTGAACTGTAGTTTCAGTCGTCTGAGACTATGTTTACGAGAAGGATGTGAAACACACTAAATTATCGCGCTTACAGACATAAGCCTAGCATTTAACACAACCTCCGACTCGTTACCTATTCCGCCTTTCACAAGCTGTTGAATGATGTTAAAAAAGTGTATAGGGCAATTTAAAGAAATATAGTCATTCGGTGGATAGTCTCCAATTGTTGATCATATTTGAAAATTCTCGACGTTTGGAGTAAATTCGTTTATCATAAATGTGTTTTCTATATCGTGAAACGATAAGGTAGTGTTATGGATGAAATGGAAAATTATATACTGTGTCATTGATGCAGAATTATAATTTTTTCATTTTAATTATCTTCGTTATCCTGATGAATGAGTGCATTTGCTACTAAGTATTATGGGTGTCTTCACTTGGGTGGCTATTATTGATGCGGCCTGAAATAAAACTAAATTTGCAACGTTAAAACATTCTACGGTCCTTCGTTGATAGTTCGGTGAACAGATCATAGCCTATTCCTTCACTCTACTGAATCACTGGAATATCCTCCATCTGGAAAGTTTGTTATGCCATCGGGACGTTTCCTGTACACTCCCTAAGTTGTTCATTTGTGGCGAGTCGCTGAAGGAAAATAACAGTGAAACGTGAGAACATCCACCGGAGCATATGTATCGCTTTGTGTGATTTTCCTACTCCCCGTGGACTAAGCGCAAAGTATTTTCGTTCCACGGTCATGCTAAGATAAGAACCTTCGCACAAAATGAGAGGTAGGACAAATAACTGGAAGTGTTCGCATGTAAACCGGTCACTTAATGCAGAAAACAAATTCTCCTTCCTGGTAATTCTTCCCGTAATGACTCCTTATTCCTGTAAAGACGCGGGCAGCACGAGATGTTTTACGCAGATGAAACTTTATGGAAAAGCGACAGTTGAACGTAAGTTTTTGCACTTCGAGATTTTGTTTTATATGTAATACACTAACTGGGTTGCGTGTAGAACAATTTTGGACCATGTAACCAGTGCCCGCGATTACTGATTTTTTTATTCATTCATTTCTACGTTTCAGTATGAAACTTTTTTTTTCTCGTTTTGTCGCGTCTTGCCTTTACCTTCGGAATACGCAGTGGACGGCGTCTCGGCACGTAAGTTACATGGCGGCGAAACCGGAGTTGTGGATGGCGGCGGAGCCCGCATTCCGTAACCCAAGCCGCGTGTATGTTGCGGCAGGTCTAGAGTGGGCGCAGCTGTTGAGATGTTCTCTGGGTCATGCCGAGGTCAGGGACGGAGACCACTCGCCGCTTAATACCTGCGGGAATTAGTTCGTCGCGCTAGCGATTCCTTCTTTACCCGTCGAAGCTTTGTTTTAGTTTGTGTTTTCGTTATCGCTAGCGTGGTACTCCGGCACGTGAAAATTGTTGGGATACGGCATTCGACTGTTTTCTGGAAATCGTCTTAAATGGTTAATTACGTCATTTTATTCTCAAAAGTTTCATCTTAAAAGTCAGTATTTTTTTAAGAAAACAGAAATGAAAGTCAAATGTGTTGAAAGCCCGCTAATACGCTCCATTTGAGTCATGTGACGCCACTAGCTTGCTCGCTGCTCCTACTGTCATAGAGCTCGTTCACACTTGTCCTGTTTTGGAATGTACATTTGGGAAAATTGTTTACAAATGGTATATTGGACCACACTGCACAAACACTTCAATAAAAAAAGCCCGAAAAATTGTCTTTGAGTGCTCCAAAGAATAAGAAGGTGCGCAAAATGTGGTTGCACTGTACCAGTAAAATGCCACCGCGTCGATGCACAAGTTCCATAACTCAATTAAAAATGTCTTGCTCTCTGAAGTTAACATTAATTTTCCTCAGATATATTCTTCCCCACTGTTTCATACAATGAAATTAAACTGCCAGTGAAAATTGTCGTTATATCCAGTGTTACGTTCATTCTTCGGCACCTCAGTTGGTAGAGCGGTAGACTGTAGATGTTCATATACTGATATACATCGGTCACTGGTTGAAATCCGGCCTGAAGGAGTATTTTAACTTATTTGTAAAACGACCCAACAGTATTTTCATGTGCAAACCAAATCACAGTTACAAAACAGCATTGTTTTTTTCCTTGCCGCGTACATGCACTTACATGTTGTTCGCACACGGCCCCTTCAAGAATCTTTCTAGTTAATCTGACCATACACTTTTTACTTTGTTATACACAATGCTTTTTTTACGTACGCACTATCCAGCTGGGATCCTTATTGTTTAAACTTCTGAAATTTCGTAATCTTACTCAAAGCTGAAGTAAGACTGCTTCAGACACTGACATTAGTTTCCACCCACATCACAGCTCATGCTTTTGTGTTACCTGGATGTTTTACAAGCCTTGTATCTCTCGACATACAAAACCTCAATCTGGAGCCTGATATCTTTTGATCCGTAATCCGACGCGCTAATCGGTTGCGCCACAAAACACATGCATATTGCTATATCTCTGCTGACTGTCTTGTAGACGTGGGAATGAACACTAACGTTTGCCAAGAATAATTTTATTGTATTCTGGTTGTAGTTCATGACTGATGGTCGACAATATAGATTTAACATCCGGAAGCACTTCCAAAACCTTCTACAATTCCTTCGCTTTGAGCGAGTTTAGTGATTGAAGGAGCAGAGGAAAGAATGCCCGTCCGTAAATGGGTGGAGTACAAACGCATGAACTTTCGAATGATTTTCACTATCAGCGGTCACAAAATTCCTTTCGCACTTAAAAGTTGTTAAAATTTTTTCCATCACTTAAAAAGCTAAACTGTTTGCAAAAAAAGTACGTAAAAACCTAGTAATTTCGGCTAACACGCCCGTTACAAACTTATAGCTTCGTCTTAATCATAGCCTGTGACGTCACCAGAACTTCAGCCAATAACAGTTTTCGATCACAAGACCAAATCTTGAAATTTAATGATTTTTAACCTTTAATTACATAAAGGTAACATTTTGTGAGAATATTAACCTAAATGGTATTTGAATATTATAATTACTCAGAATAACAACAATCCGAAGCATATTTTTAACAAAGGAAAATAGCATATCAGTGGCTGAGAAAGGAAGCAAACGCAGCGGCGACAGTCGTAACAGTTACTAGGACGTTGCTAGATCACATTCGCTTCGAATGTGGCAGGTGTTAAAGACGTCATGCAGCTGTGATGCGAGTGTTCGCAGTTGGCGACTGACGAGGTATCCGCGCACGCACGTAAGGAGTGGACTCGCTCACTGCCGACGGCCCGGAATAGACGGCGGGCGACGGATCCGTTATATGGAAAGCAATGGCGGGCGGCGTGTGAGGCGAGCCGAGTGGCGCAGGCCCGCTGCCGGCCGCCCGCTAATTGGAGTTGTTGTTGGCCAACATTTGGCGCGGCCCGTGACGTCACCGCGAGGAATGCCGCGCCGCGCAGAGCTGCCCGGGCGGCGTTGCCGCAGCTCCCCTCTCCTCCGCGGCCGTCTTTCGCAGCGTCCCTCCCCGCACGCGCGCACACCTTCCCAGCAGAGGGTGCTGCTGCTGCTAAGACTATCCTATATAGGCACGGCGGCCGCCATGTTCGAGATTGTGCGCGCGGGACGTACAAGGTGGCGTCGCAAGGGGAAATGTTGTCGCCTATCCGCTACAACAAGACGATTTGACAAGTGACACCAAAGCAGCATTTCAAGCTTGTTATTTATGGTGGCTAAAGCGAATACAATTTGTAGTTGCCTATATATTTAGTATTGAGGATAGTGGGCAGCGTGGTACGAAGCAGTGGACACGTCGGAGGAACGCCAAGAATAGCGAAATATTAGCAATTTATTACAACAGTCTTCTAAACACTCATTAAATAATGGGGTTGTCCAGAGAGTGATCTGATGCTTTTTCTGTTTTTCTGTTGGGCTATCTGTCGTGGAAGTTAGCTTTGAATGTCCTTTTTTTGTGCGCTCTTAACACATTTTGAATGAGTTATAGTGGACCTAACGTTCTCTTATAGTGGGGAAATCATGATAAGGTAACTATGTTAGAAAAGTTAAAACAGAGTCTCGGGAAAAATCTCACAGCAGCTGATTATATATATAAAAAAAAATCCGCAACATGTATACTCCCTACAACGACACGGTACTAGCAATGCGTCGCAAGTAAATAAAAATGTACGGTCCCTAAGTAGGATGACTGAAGCATCTCAGAAGATGCAAATCAGATTTTTCACGTTAACAAATCAGTACCGGAGGGAAAGGAAGAGGTAACTCGAATATAAGATTGAAATGACTGAGATTGAACGAAAATGTTATGGAATGGGAGACTTCGGTATTAATACCTGTACGTTAGGTGTGTCACACGCCTGTCGGGCGCTACATCAATTCGATCCCTTTCTCTGCGTATGCGATCGGTGTTCACTAGATTCCTTTGAAACCGGAAGTGGTGAACCGTCTAGAACTGAGTGAGAATATACAAACGGCCGTGTAAGCTATGGAACGTTTTTTTGTTCATCATAGTTACCCCCCTGTTTTTCACTGAACAGTATTTAAAGCAAAATTGAAATTTTCAGTGTTTAATTCAGTTTTTATTTGAAAATTGTTTATTTGTAACGTGAGACAGAGATGTTTTAGTAAGAAATAAAGCATTAGAGATTGTAGCGCTAGAAAACGCAGTTTCCTCAGAAAGAGGGAAAATTTTAAAAAGACACAAAACAACAATTTATCAAACGTCGCATCAATACTTCAAAGGGCTGATATGAAACACGTTTCTATTATTCATAAACAACTTCGCGCTTATCAGTAACAACAGGAACTTTTGCGTTTGATCATGATGATGAACGTATAGAATAACAATAATATTAGTATAGATAGTTTTATTTTTGTGCATAACTGTAGTTGCATCAAAAGTAATTGCTTTGGTTACGTAAAAGCGCAACAGTTACGCGATCAACTAATTTTTATTATTTATAAAATGCAATTTATATTTTGTAAGGATACAAAGTACGCAATGCACTAACACTGAACGAAGCGCGTTTCGAACAATATGCAAAACAACTCATGACAGGTGAATGCAGTGAACTGCCGCTGGCGTGGAATTTATGTACTGACTTGTGAGTCTCGGCTTCAGAAGAGGTCGTTTTCGTTTACACGTCGGCGCCAGCATTGGCAATCTGATGAGAACTGTTCGCTGTGAGGTCTGGCACCTGAATGATGAAAGTGTGGTTATGGGAGACTTTTTTGTGAAAAGTGGAAATATGGTACATAAATAGCTTGTTGCTCATATACAGGGCGTTTCTTCTTAAGGTCTGAAAACCGCCAAAGCGACGTAAATGGCACTGGGGCATTTAATTTGATACGAGGCACAGCAAATGCCGGGAAATACTCCAAAGGTAGACGACATGTTGAATATGTGACGTCACCAGATGACGTAGTTCGCCCCACGTGCAGCGGTTGGGGTTCTCGATCCTCCTCTCGCTGATTTGGGGCAGTGCTGCAGATCGCTCCTCTAGGCTACTCTGTTTTCGTAAATGTAAACCGATTCATCATAGTCTCGTATTATCACTAACACGAGCACCATCGTATCACGTCGGATAACGCAAGAACGAAAACAGAGTACCATTATGGAGCCATGTGTAACACTGCGGCCTGTCCAGTTATATAATTCTATTTGCAGTCTCTGTGTTTTACGATGTACAGAACACTGAATAGTACGCCATAAAACACAGACATTGCAAATAGTAAAATTAATACTTCATGCAGCGCAGGACGCAGTATATTGACGAATAAACCCTCCAAACATGGGGTGTTGAAGTGTGTAATAAATACTTGCCTACAGTTTGGAAAACATGTTTCATGAAGTTTTATGTTTTCGATCATTGTTCTCAGAGTACAGGTATCGGCGTCTACCGTACTTCTGAAAACAGTGCTCCTAAGCTCTGCTGTTATCAATAACAGATAAGGAAGAGCAACAGTTTATTGTGTTTACATGAATTTTACTCAGGAGAGCCATCAGTTTCGCTCTACTTAGATTTCTTCACTGTAACTTGATCAGGGTTGTCTAGTAGCAATGCTAGGCCACAAAAATAAATAAATAAATAAATTGTGCGTCGTCGTCTTGTAACAGCTGGTAAATTTTTAATAAGTCACCATCTTCAGTGTAGCAAGAAAGTGTTTCTTAATTAAATAATGTTTACCATTCTGCAAGCATCAGAAGTTCATATTAATGTATCGATAAAAAAAAGTCATGGATAACGTATATTCGTTACGATCAAATGGCTCTAAGCACTGTGGGACTTAATATCTGAGGTCATCAGTCCCCTAGAAACTAGAACTACTTAAAGCTAACTAACCTAAGGACATCACACACATCCTCGCCCGAGGCAGGATACGAACCTGCGACCGTAGCAGCAGCAACAGCAGCAGCAGCGCGGTTCCGGACTGAAGTGCTCGGCGACAGCTGCCGGCTACTCGTTACGTGTATAAGGCGTAATATGATAATGAAGTTTTAGGAAACAGAGATTTCAGGCGAACTAAGTATTAGCAAACGACTCAGTAATTGCATTACAAAGTTATCTTCTTGTAATTTCACGCATGAGCTACATTGTGATGCACTATTCGTCCTTACCTCTTGATATTTACAGAAACATTAACTGTAAACAGGCACTATGATTTCACTTCCCAAGTATCAAATGGTTCAAATGGCTCTGAGCACTATGGGACTCAACTGCTGAGGTCATTAGTCCCCTAGAACTTAGAACTACTTAAACCTAACTAACCTAAGGACATCACAAACATCCATGCCCGAGGCAGGATTCGAACCTGCGACCGTAGCGGTCTTGCGGTTCCAGACTGCAGCGCCTTTAACCGCACGGCCACTTCGGCCGGCTCCCAAGTATCACTCTGTCGTTTAGCTGCTTGCCTATTTCATGTAGGGGATTAAAGAAAGCTCTTTAAAGGAACTGTTTTGCGGAAATTCGCTACGGAGAAGAAAGAAATCGTCTTGAGCTGAAGCAGCAGTCTCAGAGACTTGGTGCAAGTGTATACCTAAATGTCAGTATTCTTCTACCAATATGGAAGGTAGTAATAGGAGAGAACCTGCGGCGTCATGTCAAGGTAATGCCGCCACGGATAACAGCTGTGGACGCAAACTGCTACTACGAACATACTGTGAAATTTGTTTTACGTCCTCCAACGAGAGCCACGTTTACAACTCATTTTCGTCGTAATTGCATCTACTGACATTCTTACGCCAACTATTGTTTGTAATTTTCCATAACAATTACTTTATTCCTCAGTTTTCACTTACTCGCTACAGTAAAAGTAAATTCGTATGAAAGGATTGGCTGGGATTCCCTCAAGAAGAGTTATGTTCAACCACCTGTTGGCAAATTCTTTCAATTGGACGCCACTTATGCCACTTACCCGTCCTTATCCTACTCCAGAAATCCTACCGGGTATAGAGGACCTACAGTTTGAACTGGAAGTCGAACCACATTTAATTCATGGAATATCTTCACATGATTGAGACGTGAAGGCTAGGTTAGAACAAGACTGAAAAATTTCAAGTGTCTGGCCGGGATTCATTGCCGCGATGTTACGGTCTCCAGGCTCGCACTGTACCACTAGACCACCAAGCCCGCCTCTTAGCTGTAAAAACTACTTAACAATTGCTACAATGAGAGTTTTATTGAATTCACAGTTGGCCGAAAACTCCGAAGTAAGTTACTGTTATTTCATAGGTTTCATGTTGGACTGCTATGATTGAATTAAAAATCGGTATTGCCAAGCGATGGGGTCGTATACAGGGTGTTCAGAAATTGAGCCCAAACAAGGACGATAAGGGAGATAAAAACCAATATATTTCGTAAAGAAACCATGTTTAGAAAACCCATATTGGGTGAACACTGAGCGTGCGTAGGTAATTCACGAGCGGAGCATATACGAGTAGTTGTGCCTAACGTTGTTACACCAGATCTTAACTCGAGATACGTAGTATGTTCTGATGTCATGCTATTCGATATTGTGTGTCAGTAAACAGAGGGTAACGCTAGTATCTACATGACCAGTACTACTGGCAATCGATGGATCGGCCGGGAGGACCTGTACATTGTCCCGGAGGGTCTCCGGACCTCATCCCATTAGACTTCTTTCTCCAAGGCTACATGAAACCCGAAGTGATCCTACCCGTGTTGACTCGGAGGCGAAATTGGTTGCAAGAATTCGTGCAGCTGCCACACAAATACAGAACACATTTTCCAGCGGGCACGGGACTCCCTCCCACGTCCATACTAACTCAGCCTGAGGTTACTGGCGCTCATTTTGAACAGTTATTGTGAATCAATTGTGATCAGAACAAGAAAAGAAGAAATCTAATCCTGCTATCTGTCGTTGGAGATGCCGAGTAAGTTCTTTAATAGGCCACCATTGCCGAACGCTAGTTTGTCATGATTTACGATTGTGTTTTCAGTTATGTTTCCGCTATATACAGGGCTATTACAAATGATTGAAGCGATTTCGTAAATTCACTGTAGCTCCATTGATTGACATATGGTAACGACACACTACAGATACGTAGAAAAACTCATGAAGTTTTGTTCGGCTGAAGCTGCACTTCAGGTTTCTGCCGCCAGAGCGCTCGAGAGCGCAGTGAGACAAAATGGCGACAGGAGCCGAGAAAGCGTATGTCGTGTTTGAAATGCACTCACATCAGTCAGTCATAACAGTGCAACGACACTTCAGGACGAAGTTCAACAAAGATCCACCAACTGCTAACTCCATTCGGCGATGGTATGCGCAGTTTAAAGCTTCTGGATGCCTCTGTAAGGGGAAATCAACGGGTCGGCCTGCAGTGAGCGAAGAAACGGTTGAACGCGTGCGGGCAAGTTTCACGCGTAGCCCGCGGAAAATTGGCTCATGCCACAACTGAAGACCGACAGCGCCGACTTCATCTTTCAACAGGATGGTGCTCCACCGCACTTCCATCATGATGTTCGGCATTTCTTAAACAGGAGATTGGAAAACCGATGGATCGGTCGTGGTGGAGATCATGATCAGCAATTCATGTCATGGCCTCCACGCTCTCCCAACTTAAACCCATGCGATTTCTTTCTGTGGGGTTATGTGAAAGATTCAGTGTTTAAACCTCCTCTACCAAGAAACGTGCCAGAACTGCGAGCTCGCATCAACGATGCATTCGAACTCATTGATGGGGACATGCTGCGCCGAGTGTGCGAGGAACTTGATTATCGGCTTGATGTCTGCCGAATCACTAAAGGGGCACATATCGAACATTTGTGAATGCCTAAAAAAACTTTTTTACTTTTTGTATGTGTGTGCAAAGCATTTTGAAAATATCTCAAATAATAAAGTTATTGTAGAGCTGTGAAATCGCTTCAATCATTTGTAATAACCCTGTATATGCTCTTCTAGCACGACGGCAAGTTGTGCTGTCAACACGGTGGGAAATTCTCAGTGATCCATCATGCTTCTTTTTTTCATTTGGACGTACCTTCAGGCGTAAGACATAGACCCGAATAAAAGCGTCGTACGTTATCCGATTCTCTTAACACTTCCTGCAACAATTTAGTATTCATCTTAGAATCCATGTAAGTCATATGTTCATATCTCAAAACCTGTTGTTTTATTCTTACAGTACGAACAGAACGACTGATCTTGAGAGGACTTTCTGGGACACGACATTCATATGGTAAAAATCATGTGTGTCCAGTGGAAGCTGCCTTGAATTTCGTGCATCTAAATAGCTCTTAAGCATAATGATAAAAGGAAAATCGTCGTACTGTAATAAATTGCTGACTTGATCATCACCTTTTTTTCCTGTTACGAAAACCTTTTTGCCGATACTGTTCTTACTACAGGAAATCGCTACTTACAGCCGTCTGTGTGATCGGGATAGGAGTAAACTTACAGTTGATTAGAGCGCAGTGTGTGTCCAATCGCGAGACGGAGGCAGTGCAGAATGGATCAGTGTGCCAGCACGAGAAGTTGTCCGCCGAGTTTGCGTACACTAGTGCGTCGCGTCTCCAATATTGAACCACTATCGTGAGACACAAGACGTTGGTGATCAGCGTCTTGGTTTATCGCCTTCCGCCTGCAACACCAGCTGGTTGATCGCTACGCACAAATTATGCCCGTTGTTAATTTGAAGAGAATACTGAAAAACTGCACGCTGCCTTTCTGAAGGCGGTTGCATGGGTCATGTCGACTCAGGCAATATGCAACCATCTGTGCACGATCAGTTTCATATCTAGGCGCCCATTGCGAACAACAGTACGTACACCAACTGCACGTTGGTGGCTCGAGCCGGAGAAGATAGGCAATCCAAAAATACCTAGGCGTCGGGTTCGCTGACGAGTGCAGGATTTAGTTGAACACCGGTGGTCATCGGCTGAAGGTGTGGACGCGGCCAGGTAGCAACACACATCTCAGGTATGCAGTCCCCGGGATTGAGGTCGGAGGTGGATCGGTCATGTTTTGGGTTAGTATTACGTGTGCCTGTCGAATGGATGTCATCGTTATGAAACAGTATCTGACAGGTGTGCTGTATCAGGTCGTCCGCCACCGTAACTGCGTGGACAGTGCGCCGGTTTGTCATGCTGGGGAGGGGGGGGGGGGGTCCGGGTTGATCATCATCATCATCATCATCATCATCAACATCATCATCATTTCATCGTCATCGACACGCAAGTGGCCGAAGTGGCGTGGCCTCAAAAGACCTGCACCATGCGATCAGTTCTACCCACCGGGAGACCCTCGCCCCAGGGCATTTCATTTCAGGAGCCGTTAACCTGTTGTCGAGTCACACAGTCGACGTTTCGGCGATAGGTTCGTCGTTCAAGACGACAATGCACACGGCGCCCACCTCGCAGTGCTTTCCTCGAGGAGGCAAGAACCAGCAGAATGGAATGGCCCCCGAAACATGCTGACACGAACACCATCTAGCGCGCTTAGGACCATTCACAGGGACCCTTCTTATCTTACGCTTCCGGCTGCTGTGGCCGAGCGATTCTAGGCGCTCCAGTCCGGAACCGCTCTGCTACGGTCACAGGTTCGAATCCTGCGTCGGGCGTGGATGTGTGTGATGTCCTTAGGTTAGTTAGCTTTAAGTAGTTCTAAGTTAAGGGGTCTGATGACCTCAGATGATTAGTCCCATAGTGCTTAGTCCCATTTGAACCATATCTTACGCTGGGATCTGGCTGACCTCAGGACTGTGGCCGTCGAAGTGAGACAAGCTTGAGCAGCACTTCTCGATCAGCTTCTAATCAATGCGCCAAGAAGGATACAAGTACGTTTCTATGCACCGTGTGATGCAACTGACTGTTGAATGTTATCGAGCAGCAGAATTTAAATTTCATCGATCTGCACTTTCCAACAGACTGTCTTTATTTTGGATACTAGTTTGTTTTCAGGTCCCAGCAGAACGATTATTATTAATAATTTTATTTTCAATTTTCAGATCACTTATTCATTCCCTGCTGCCCATGAGTCTTAAGTAGACGCTCTTTCGCAGATATGCCGGCGACATGCTAGAGCATCGTAGTGGTGAAAACAGTAACCTTCATATGTCGATTAGTTACTTGATTTAACTGTCTAATCGTCAGCGTCCTTCTGTAGCACATTTAGAAAGCTTGCATTCCCTTCTTGTTTCAGCTGCTTGTCGTCCACGTTTCATTTACATACATTCAGAAAAGACTTCCTAACGCTTAAAATTTCTGTCGGATTTTAACAAAATCCCCCGTCTCAGATATGGTTTTCTTGCTATAGGCAGTGTGCATTTTGTATCGCTTCGTCGTGTTTGGAGTGTGAGAGTGGCAGTGTAATGAGTGCATGTTGGGGAAGGCAAAGTGGGACGGCGCGGCGCGGCTGGCGCGGGCGGGGCGGGGCGGGCCGGTCTGTTTTGGGCTCGGAGGTTGGCAGCGCAGCCGCAGCAGCAGCAGCAGCAGCAGCGGCGGGCCGGCCGCGTGCGTGCGGCGTGGTGCCGGCGGTCGTTGAACCCTGGCCGCCCGGGTCCGCCGCATCAGCGGCCGCGTGGCCACATGGCGCAGCCCAGTCCCACATATGGCACTGCCGCTGCTCCTGGCTTTTTGCCGGCCGCCGCTACCCCCGGCTACCTGCGGCGCCGCCTCCTTCCCGTGCTGCTGCCGCTCTCTCCTCTTCCGCTGTCGCATCCATTTAACAGCCGCCCAAGTAATCCCCCTGCTTTGCAGCTTGTTACCTAGTAACGAAAAAGTTCTCAGCGATCCAGGAAAATTTCCGTACAGTATATCCGTGCCAGAGTAGAAACGTGTCGCATCATACGTATCACGACATTACATTTCAAGGTGCAGTCAAAATCATTAGTCATTTCGAATTCGTCAAACAAATGTAATTGTGGTATGTACAGAGCACCATTTTAGCGTACGTACTGCACGTGAAGAGCGGCTCAATTACACTACTGACCATTAAAATTTGTACACCACGAAGATGACGTGCTACAGAAGCGAAATTTAACCGACGGGAAGAAGATGCTGTGATATGCAAATGATTAGCTTTTTCAGAGTATTCAAACAAGGTTGGCCCCGGAGGCGACACCTACAACGTGCTGACATGAGGAAAGTTTCCAACCGATTTCTCATACACAAACAGCAGTTGACCGGCGTTGCCTGGTGAAACGTTGTTGTGATGCCTCGTGTAAGGAGGAGAAATGCGTACCATCACGTTTCCTACTTTGATAAAGGTCGGATTGTAGCCTGTCGCGATTGTGGTTTATCGTATCGCGGTATTGCTGCTCGCATGCCTGTTAGGAGAATATGCAATCGGTGGGTTCAGGAGGGTAATACGGAACGCCGCGCTGGATCCCAATGGCCTCGTATCAGTAGCAGTCGAGATGACCGGCATCTTATCCGCATGGCTGTAACGGATCGTGCAGCCACGTCCCGGTCCCTGAGTCAACAGATGGGGACGATTGCAAGACAACAACCATCTGCACGAACAGTTCGACGACGTTTGCAGCAGCATGGACCATCTTCTCGGAGACCATGGCTGTGGTTACCCTTGACGCTGCATCACAGACAGGAGCGCCTGCGATGGTGTACTCGACGACGAACCTGAGTGCACGAATGGCAAAACGTCATTTTTTCGGATGAATCCAGTTTCTGTTTACAGCATCATGATGGTCGCATCCATGTTTGGCGACATCGCGGTGAACGCACACTGGAAGCGTGTATTCGTCATCGCCATACTGGCGTATCACCCGGCGTGATTGTATGGGGTGCTATTGGTTACACGTCTCGGTCACCTCTTGTTCACATTGACGGCACTTTGAACAATGGACGTTACATTTCAGATGTGTTATGACCCGTGGCTCTACCCTTCATTCGATCCCTGCGAAACCCTACATTTCAGTAGGATAATGGACGACCGCATGTTGCAGATCCTGTACGGACCTTTCTGGATACAGAAAATGTTCGACTGCTGCCTTGGCCATCACATTCTCCAGATCTCTCACCAGTTGAAAACGTCTGGTCAGTGGTGGCCGAGCAACTGGCTCGTCGCAATACGCCAGTCAGTACTCTTGATGCCGGCTGAAGTGGCCGTGCGGTTCTAGGCGCTGCAGTCTGGAACCGCGAGACCGCTACGGTCGCAGGTTCGAATCCTGCCACGGGCATGGATGTGTGTGATGTCCTTAGGTTAGTTGGGTTTAACTAGTTCTAAGTCCTAGGGAACTAATGACCTCAGAAGTTGAGTCCCATAGTGCTCAGAGCCATTTGAAGCAACTACTCTTGATGAACTGTGGTATCGTGCTGAAGCTGCATGGGCAGCTGTACCTGTACACACCAAGATCTGTTTGACTAAATGCCCAGGCGTATCAAAGCCGTTATTACTGCCAGAGGTGGTTGTTCTGGGTGCTGATTTCTCAGGATGTATGCACCCAAATTGCATGAAAATGAAATCACTGTTCTAGTATAATATATTTGTCCAATGAATACCCGTTTATTATCTGCACTTCTTCTTGGTGTAGCAATTTTAATGGCCAGTAGTGTACATCACCGTGCAGCGGGGAAGTATCATGCCTCCTTCCGAGCCCGCTACGTGTCTTCTCTGCGCGTCAGTTTACGTGATTTCAAAGAAGTACATTGCTTATCTTCAACTATATAAAAAACTAAGGTCACATTTCGTAAAAGGATATGTAGAATATGAAATGGACATCGTATGCTTTCACATCATATAATAAATTTAATGGAAAAGGATGCTTCTGTTAAGACAAACTCCTATATTAGAAGTTCACGTAGTCTATTTTACGCCATAGAAACGATTTTATTGTGAAAAGAATTACAGCTCATTAGTGAAAAATCGGACACCACCACGCCCGCTAGATGGGAGCTCGCAATAAACCACAGGCACGACAGCAGAATGGAATAAAAATGTCAAAGCAGCATCACTATCATCCAGCCAAAGACAATTGTCTCTATGTTAAAATATGTTATAAAAATGTAGTGTCTAAAAAGATATACTAACACATATGCCGCATCAGGAATTCAAAGTCACTGTGCATAACATTTCAGATCTTTGGCTCGTAAATAAAACAAATTGACGCTGGATGGCAGTATAAATGAATCGCTCTTCGTGCGTGTACGCTTCAATGGTGCCATAATTTCACTTTTTTTTACGAATCCGAAGTAGCTAATGGCCTGATATGTGCAACGCAATACTTTTCTACTTCGGTACGGATATGTTGTACAATTGTTTTATAGTGTTTTATGCTTTAAATTCGCAGAGTTAGGAGTGTGTTTGTAAATTAGGCTACCACTGTGTGGTTATATTTCCCTAGGTCTGAAGATGGCCGTTACCGACCGTTATTAATCAAATAAACATTGTGATCCAAGACTGGAATTATAGTAAAGCGAATATCATTCCTGCTTGTTCTCCGACCGCTGAGCCTTTGCAAGATGACTTCACACTGGAATGAAGCCGCGCTTCCACACGCAATTAATTGTACTGGCACCGTTGAGATAATTCGGGTGGACGCTTGGTGTCGTCATTCAGGCTGTGACACTAGAACTGAATCAAGAATCCAGTAATAAGAAATGTAAGCATAAATGTTGAATCTCAAAATGAGGTTTGCGCAGAAATAACATGGAGGCAAAAAATGGCTCTGAGCACTATGGGACTCAACTGCTGAGGTCATTAGTCCCCTAGAACTTAGAACTAGTTAAACCTAACTAACCTAAGGACATCACAAACATCCATGCCCGAGGCAGGATTCGAACCTGCGACCGTAGCGGTCTTGCGGTTCCAAACTGCAGCGCCTTTAACCGCACGGCCACTTCAGCCGGTAACATGGAGGCATGATTGAGGCTTATATAGCAAGTAGGCGCTCGTAAACGAAGATCCGCTCATGAAACCCTTTGGAATAAAACAAATAATCCTCGGGCACTTGAACCAGTCTGTAATTCCCTGTTAAAAGCGAAACATTACTACCATGGAGATGTCAGATAATCACTGAGGATGCAGATGAAAATATTTGTACCGATTGTCACAGTTTGGATTTTCTCGCAAAAACTAAGTTTTGCGAGAAACTGATTGCTATCTTCCTCACTACAAGAATCATCGCCACTGCCTCTTTCATTCCTTACTCCCAGTTCATGCCCTTATCTTCCTTTTCCTACTGCGCAGGTGGTTGACGCACTAATTTCTATTGTAGTGGAGAGCGTTGTCATTGTGCCTTTCTTGGCTACAATAATGCGTTCATTGTGCTGTTTGTAGAAGCTTACCCACGTTCCTATCGTCTTATTGAAACGACCCTGTATGACCAATATTTGATTTTGTATTTATATCTCTATGCTGACCTGACCAGAAGTCTTGTTCTCGCTGCCCGGGCACATCCCTGATCTCCACTACATCTGACGTCAACCTTTCCACTTCCCTTTGTAAATTCTCGAACGTACCTAGTCGATTAAGAGATCTCACCACTCCAAACTCCGAGCTGTAGAATGCCTATTTTGTTTTCCTGAAGACGATAGCCTTCCGAGTTGACCGCATCCGTTGATCGGGATGTGGGACTACTATTTTACCTCCGGAATATTTTCCCTTTGGGGGTGCCGTCGACATAACCATAAACAGCTGCATGCGTTCAGCCGTTCGAAGTAGCAGCCACACAAGGCATGAGAGCTGACATATGTTGCTATTGCTGCCACTGAAAAGGCTGCTGCTGCTGCCCCTCCCTCTGTTGTGATTACACTTACGGCGCATCTATCTGCAGTATACAGTAGAGGGATGCAAGGATTTGTGATTTATCATCTGTGAAAACGCCTTCAGACAGGTACAGGTGATTGACTTTTGCAGAAAAGAAACCAGTTATTCAGACCGTGGAATAATAAGAGAAAAAAAAAAAGACGTGGCGATAAGTTTCGGGATTCCGTCGTCCATGCTGTCAGTATTGTGACGCAGTGAAGCAAATAACAGAATTGTTTAAAACTTATCGTACGGAGGGGGGAAATACAGCCAGCGACATATGATCCCGCATCCTGAAGAATGCTTATTTAAATTCTTAGACATTATGGAGGACAAAGATACCTCGGGGTTATATGATTTTAAAAAATGCCACGTCATTCGATTTTAGTCTCGGCATTGGAGGGTTCGCCGATAGTCCGACTATAAAAAATAGATAAATTCGTATTAAAGATGATTTGCAGAGAAAGTGCCATTCTTGTGTAGACATTTTGTTCAGCGTGGGAAAATGACTCCAATTGAAGTATTTGTTCTTGAGTGTATTTTTGTTCTGTCGTTGAAACTACAAAAATGCGTGTTTTTTCACCAGACGCGTTTCGCCTTATTGAGGTAAAGCATCAACAGTGGTCTGTAATTAAGTTATTTACGTTTTGATTTGCCTTTAGATCGAAAAACAGTTAGTTGAAGATAGGTTGATTTGTACTTACGGTGATTTTTCGGCTTATTTCTCGCTTACATCGGGAAGTGCCGTCTGCTAGCACATCGTTGTTTCTCTGCGTTAGACACTGATAATTATGGTGTAATTTTTAGTTGTTCTGCAGCACTATGCATTTCATACGTTTTTTCACAACACACTTTAATGCCCACCACCGTATTCTGTTTGTTTTTGTACTTCTAAGTATGTGTTGTGGCTTGTGTTCTGTAGTGTTGCCAACATAATCTTTCCACTACTTTGTCTTTGACCTACAATTTTTTTTCTGTTTTTAATTGAATTATTTTTTGTGTGTAATTATATTTAATTACGTTTCTTTGTGTTTATGTACTGTGTAAGAGTAGTAGCAAATCACAATGTAAATAACTTACAGGCCACTGATGATGCTTTACCTCAGCAAAGCGAAACGCGTCTGATGAAAAAAAAAAAACGCATTTTTGCCGGCCGGGGTGGCCGAGCGGTTCTAGGCGCTACAGTCTGGAACCGCGCGACCGCTACGATCACAGGTTCGACTCCTGCCTCGGGCATGGGTGTGTGTGATGTCCTTAGGTTACTTAGGTTTAAGTAGTTCTAAGTTCTAGGCGACTGATGACCTCAGAAGTTAAGTCCCATAGTGCTCAGAGCCATTTGAACCATTTTTTTGTAATTGCAACGACAGAACAAAAATACCCTGAAGAATTATAAAGCAACTACGGACACTATTGCGACACAAATGAAGTAGTATTTGTGTGTGCTGTCGGAAATTTGTCTTCCGAAAATCGACTTTCATCTTAGATCTGGTTGTGATTTTCTGCTGCTCTAACTGAACAACTACCTATGTTTTTGAACATAAAAAAAAGTTCAAATGTGTGTGAAATCTTACTGGACTTAACTGCCGAGGTCATCAGTCCCTAAGCTTACACACTACTAAACAACTACCTATGTTTTTGAACATAAAAAAAAGTTCAAATGTGTGTGAAATCTTACTGGACTTAACTGCTGAGGTCATCAGTCCCTAAGCTTACACACTACTTAACCTAAATTATCGTGACGACAACCACACACACCCATGCCCGAGGGAGGACTGGAACCTCCGCTGGGACCAGCCGCACAGTCCATGACTGCAGCGCCTTAGACCGCTCGGCTATTTTGAAACATCATTCTCATTTTCAGCCTATACTTTTTGCTGATTCCATGTTCATCAAACTTTCAAAAAATGGTTCAAATGGCTCTGAGCACTATGGGACTTAACATTTATGGCCATCAGCCCCCTAGAACTTAGAACTACTTAAACCTAACTAACCTAAGGACATCACACACATCCATGCCGGAGGCAGGATTCGAACCTGCGACCGTAGCAGTCGCGCAGCTCCGGACTGAGCGCCTAGAACCGCTAGACCGGCTCATGAAACTTTCGTTAAATGAAACTCACAGTTATTCTAAGTTTTTGTTAGGTCATTTGAATTATCGAGAGTAGTGTGCACACCCGTTATAAATGACACAAAGTACTTCAGACACAATGTAAAAGTGTGTGTGTATGTGTGTGTGTGTGTGTGTGTGTGTGTGTGTGTGTGTGGTGTTTACGTTACGCCGATTGAAGATGGGTGGAAAGCAGAAATGCGTCCAGTCATTAATAAAACTACATAAGAAATGATGTAGTTGTTGTATAGAAAAGTTATTTGATCCTCAGCCACGGAGGCCAGCTACCAGTATGAGGGCCAAATTAATGGGTCTCAAGCTGAGAAGAACCAGGTAGACGGATGGGACTGAGGCAGCGCGCTTAAATAGCCGAGGCAAACTCGCCTAGTGATGCAGTAGACGAGTCTGGGCAGCGCGTGCGATTTGGGTGTCTGGTGTGCGCGTTGCGGCCGCACAGCTGCGGCGTGAGTCAGGTGGCAGCGGCAGCGGCAGCAGCGGGGAGGCTTGGCAACGCCGGCGCGCCGCGGCCGCAGCTACAGCTACAGCCAGGGCTAGAGGCAGGCAGACCCTCAGCCGGCGACTGCGCCTGGCGGCCGGCAGCCAGCCACGCACCCGCCGCTTCGCCGCCGCCTCCCCCACTGGACGCTACGTGACGCGCTACTATCATTCTTGGCAGCGGCTCTACGCGCTCACGCCGCGACACTCCACTCACCTGCTGCGTTTCGCAACGCGACGTGCTCCGCAATCCGACACCGCGACGCCACCCTCCCCGACGTGCTATTCTTCACGTATTTCGCACACGCTTTTGTCTGCGCTACAAGTGTCTCGCATTCACGAGCCCCCTCCAACACACTTCTGGCAGTCATTTCACGCGTCCCACCCGCATGTGTGTACAGCTGGCTGGGGTTGATGATAAAACAATGGCACAGTTAAGTCAGGAATCAGCGAACACATGCACTTCACTGACAACTCTGGCTTCAACTTACACCTGTTTATAGTTGAAGTGGCAGTACTTCGGGAGCCGCAGTGCCAGGCTCCCATTGGTGTGTTGCTGACCTGTACCGTCCTCCTCCTCCTCCTCCTCCTCCTCCTCCTGCACTTTCCCCCTACCGGCAGACGGTGGGCTTTGTTATTTACGGATTTGGCAAGGTTAGTAAGGTATGGTAGGATGCCATCCTATCGCCACCCCCCGCCCCCGCCACCCCCCGCCCCTCATACCGGATTGGAATATGTGTATTGCAGCTGTCTGTGTTAGTGTCACTCATGAGAAAGTGGGGGAAAGCTTTCCAAATGTTTGCAAATCGTGTAACTGAGGCGGGATTTAGGTACCAGCCCGTTTTCACCTAGTAGAGTGTGTGGAAACCGCCTAAAAATCACATCCAGATTGGGTTGCGAACGTTCCCGTCCCGGATGCTGCACCTTAGCACGCACGGCTCTCATGGCCAGGTTTTACAGTCCTGAATGCTAGGTGTAAGGTGACAACTACATTGCGCAAAAAAATAAAAGCATCACTTTTTCGAAACCCCGTAATTATCTCCCATTCTGGCGCATGAGTTTAAAATTTGATTCATGGCCCATAAGTTTAAAATGTGGCTCAAAGATGCCTACAGTATTTCTCTGTAATGATGGAAAAGCAGGGCGTCACCCTCGGCTCGGCAGCGTTCAAACGACAAGGTGTCCGCACATGCGAAAAAAGGCTGCAGCTCGGAAGTCCACATGACGTGCAAGGTGGCTCAATGATGTCCCATTGGCACCAACTTTCACTGTAATTCTCCCCTACTCCACTATGCAGCGTCGCGGGATGGGAAGGTCGTCACAACCCCTCTTCCGCACATTTCACTCCTTCTTTTTACACCTCAACTATGGAGGTCAGAACAGTGACAAGCAGCGTTGTAATCACGTGGTTTTCTTGTGGTGGATGGCCGAGGAAAACATTTCAGATCAATCACCGCCCAGAAACGGCATGGAAGCGCCTCAGGGGGTGCCACAAAGAACGTCGCTTGGGGCGTTAGTTCCCACAAATTTGCCGCGCGGTGTGCGGCACCTTGTCACGGTCCGTGCGGCTCCTCCCGTCGGATGTTCGAGTCCTCCCTCGGGGCATGGGTGTGTGTGTTGCCCATAGCGTAAGTTAGCTTAAGCTAGATTAGGTAGTGTGTAGACTTAGGGACCGATGACCTCAGCAGTTTGGTCCCGTAAGACCTTACCACAAATTTCCAAATTTTTCCCACAAATTTCGCGCTCAAAAATGATAGTTCGCAGTACGATGAGCAACGGGACCATGCTCTTGACAGCGTTCGGCAGTACTGGCACCGCTTTGGTGTTTAAACGCTACTCTAAGGACATTGTGAGGCTGCAACTGCATTGAACGCCATGTGACCGCCTTGGAGTGTAGCGCGACCGCAATTTTTCTCTGCTGTAAAGCTTGGAATCGCAAGGAACTATTGAAAACCAGTCTGAACGTCATCCGAAGCAGCAAAAGTTCGTTACGCATTTTCAGCTTTTCCGTTACGCTCCCTCCTATGTCTTGACCACGGGGGGGGGGGGGGGGGATACAAAGTTAAGATAAGCGTGCATATAATGGCAAAGGGTCCCTCTAAGGCCCCCAGTTCGGCAACAACATGCTTGGTGTCACCTACGCACTTTTGTTTGGTTTCACCTGCGCACTTTTGTTGAACGCATTACAATTACTTGTCAGTCACATCGACACGCAGTCAGCATCGTGGCTGTAATAGCGCCTGAGGGATAGGCAACCTCTCCGACACGCGTCGGGTGGAGTATGCCTGCCTTCAGGCGCTCGAGCAGCCGCAAGCCATAACGTGCTGAATTATAGTGTGTAAGTGGCACCGAGGGTGTTGCCAAGCTGGGAGATCTTAGAGGTATCCTTTGCCAGTTTATGACGTCTCTTGATATAAAGTCCCCACCCCCCGCATAATACGTTAAGCGCCATGTTAGGCCGGAGCAAGCTGTCAAATCTTTCGCTTGAACAGAAGAAATGAAATTAATGTTTACCGAAACTACATGATCCTGTTTAGGTTTAGTTTGTAGTGCAATGAAAGACTCGCTTGAAAGTCGCAAGCACAAGCAGTACAGCCAGACTACGAATGTCGCTCGCCGATATGGCGTATCCGCCAAGCATTGTCACTGTTTTCTATGCAAAACTCACTTGAGTAGTCTCTCCAGTTTAGTACTGAGTTCGCTGGTTGTACAGCAGTGGTGGCCCGGTAGACATGGCGAGCAGACGACCTTCGGCTCGATGCGGAAACACGCCTTGCTGACACAAGGCAATGCGGAGCGGCGCTTGCGGTTGGTGGTTGTGTGGGTGGGGCTCGCGCTGTGTGTCGCGTCCATCATTCCGGCGAAATGGCGCACAGGCACTGTCGCCTTATCTGCCGTTGTATCTCTCTGCGTTTTAAGTATCGCGTGGAGAGTCCAGTACACGAAAAAGAGATTCCGTGGGCCACTGAACGGCATAAAATACTGTATTGTAGGAGAGAAGCATTAGTGTTCTTGGCCAGTTTTATTTTATCGGCAATAGTCTGTGGTTCAAGACATCTCCACATGGCTATCGTTTCGTTTCCTATAGAGTACAACAGCAGTTGAAACTTAATGAGGTCAGCAAGCCGAACTAATTGTACCTATCGAAGCGAAGGCCGTTGGATGGTGGCGGCATCTAATCACAGCAAAGATCGCGAAGTCGCGCCGACGTGTGTTATGGAGCTTGTAGTGGGAAAGAGTTGGTCACATTTTCTTAATTTAGCAGTAAGGCCCACAACTTGTTTAATTTGAATCTTCTTCCTGTTCTGTTGAATTTGTTTGCGTGCTTTGGAGTGTCTACGGCCCCTCCGAATGTCCTGGCATACAGTAATGATTGCATCTTGGAAAAACCGCAGTATCGGAGAAACGGAATTTGGTGTTCTCTGATCCCTGTGCTTAATCACCAATCATCGATTGTGTTTCCCAGAAAACAATTGCTTTTGTGTTCCTCATGCGGCGTTGTAATCGTTTTAGTGTCATGCAAGGGATTAGGTCCTCTGCAGTGTTCAGATTTTGGGGCACATTTCTTGTTGATTTTAATCACGTGTGTTAAAACGTTTTTTTCTTAATACTCATACCTGTGACTTTCTGAGAATGCGAGGCAAAAGTTCGTTATGGTAATTACTTGTTTCTCGTATCAGCTTTAGGTCTTTCAAGGCGTACTACTCTGTTTGTCAGAGTAGCCGTTTCTCCTGGAAATATTTCTTCGGTTGTCGAGCTCTTCCTCCAAGTACTCCAATTCACAGATTCCTTTAGTCTGATGTTGATACAACAAGAAGGCAGACAGCGGCCATAAAAACCTGCGCTGTACGATAAAGCTTTGGTTTCCTTCCAGGTATTTATAATAATTTCTTATGGAAATGGTGACAGACTGGAAACTAAATGTTTGTATCGCCTACTGGAAATAGAAATAGAGTGAAAACTAAATTGTTGTAGCGCCTAAAACTTGCGCCCCTCTTATTTCGTAAATGGTTCAAGATATCGAAATGGGGTTTTCGGCAAATGACAGTGTGGTGTCACCGCCAGACACCACACTTGCTAGGTGGTAGCCTTTAAATCGGCCGCGGTCCGGTAGTATACGTCGGACCCGCGTGTCGCCACTATCAGTGATTGCAGACCGAGCGCCGCCACACGGCAGGTCTAGAGAGACGCCCTAGCACTCGCCCCAGTTGTACAGCCGACTTTGCTAGCGATGGTTCACTGACAAATTACGCTCTCATTTGCCGAGACGATAGTTAGCATGGCCTTCAGCTACGTCATTTGCTACGACCCAGCAAGGCGCCATTATCATTTGCTATTTATCTTGTGATGCATGTACCGTCAGACCGATGTTCACCAATTATGGATTAAAGTTAAGTATTCCAGAAGCTACGTACTTTATTTGCTAATCTCCATTACTTGACCTGTTCCAGATCTCACGCCAGCCTGCGTGAGCTTAACGCGTGCCTTTCGGCTTCCTGTCATAGTGGATTGGCTGTCTTGCCAGTCCACAACAGACAGTACTAAGGGGAACGTACATCTGTTACATGAGTAAATGCTCTTGTCTCTTGTGTCAACTTAACTATTGAATCGAGTATTTTTTTTTTTTTTCCAGTGCAACGATTTACTTTTTTCTTTGACGCTATTCGAAAGTTCATGAGAGGACGAAAATAGCGCTGTAACTCTTGTCATTGTTGGCATTGAATCTTCTCGCAAAAGATTCCGAGAAATGAGTTTCAATTGGAAGACTAGGAGCCCGCAATATGCTACTGCGGCGTAAACACTTACAAGTGCTCGTGCATCACTTCGCTGTTACTATGTTTATAACCAAATTAATCATCGTCCCAATAAGTGAACGAAGAAACGAGGCACATGCAACTGCAACAGTCGGTTCCGGTTAGATGTGCCCACTCCAGTCATATTCGTAAACAAAGTGTCTAAACTGGAAAGTGTGCAACATGGTTTTAAATTGAAAGTGGAAATGGATGTAAGGAGTACCAGTTGACGCAGAAGCACGTAGTTTTGTTTTACCGGTTGGAACGCACTTTTATCCGAACTTCAGACGTTCCTTTCGTCCATCCTTCGAAGCTTCCGTGGTGTCGCGCGAAGTACCACGCGTGTCGACGGGCTGAATGCAACAACTCATGACGATGTGGAGCGCGAGAGACGAAGTAACGCGACGTACTGCTTCTCGGATTTAATTTGAAAGGTTTACGGATGGATCCGGTTCCATTCACATTTGACTCACTTTCGGAAGGACAAGGATTGAGATTCGCGTCCGACGATTCAGATTTAGGTTTCCCTGATTTCCGTTAATCGCTCCAGGCAAATGCTGGGATGGTTCCTGTGAAAGGGCACCGCCAATTTGTTTCCCACCCTTGAAACAGTCCGAGCTTGTGCTCCATCTCTAATGACCTCGACGTCGGCGGGACGTTAAGCCCTAATCTTTCTCCGTTCCTTCCGCACTGCTACATTAGCAAATCACTACAAATAGTGATTGCCAGTGTTCGCGAGACAGGATTAAACAACTCACAATTCCAAAGTCAATACTTAAAAAGCCCTGTGGCTGTTTAACTAATTTCGGGAAGGATTCCCTCATACGACCACTTAGACTGGAACAGGTCTACCGCCTCAAAATGGTCACTAACAACCTCCAGCGAGAATTCCCACATAAAACAAATAACTAATACAATTAACAGTCACTAGGGAAAGAAGCATATTAAACGTCACTCTCAAATCTGCGCGAAAACAGATTTATTGATATCAGTTAACCCTGTCGCTTTTATCGAATATCACCTGCAGCTACCTAATGTCTCCACACTCTGCTCTGGAACCTCTTTTTACCAAAGAAGCCCACGCTCACTAATCCGCAACACTCCCAGAGGAAAACAAGACCGCCTTATCAAAATTCTACGCCCGCTCATGCGTACTCATTTTCGAATGCTTTGAAAGCCTTCCGTACAGGACAAGCATTCTCGTTGATGACGAAGGATCACTAACTCCAGACTTACGAAATGGTAACCACTTAAGTACAAATTCCGAGGATCTACGTCGACACCACGAGGGCTATCAGCTGATCCTCGATTTCAGCGAGTTCTAGACGGCTCCATGGAATTTTTTAGCATATAGGCCTTTCAGCCAATCAGATTCAGGAGTAGAATGTAGGCCTTGTCCTTGGCCATTCCTGCATGGCACAGTTCCTGCTTACAGCGCTCCTGTAAAATGAATCGGCCAAGGTCGCTAACCCTCCCTTGTGCGGTGGCGCTCGACTCGTAGGTAAGCTGGTTCGGAATCCCGCTGGTGGATGAAATTTTCACTGCCAATATTTGGTCTACAAGGACAGGAGAGGTGGTGGCATGAATTTTCTGATGACCAATCCTCACACCGATGTCTTGGATTGAATTCCGAACCTCCCCGCAGTGTCTCATAAACTGAGGGTATGTGACAGTGTTAATGGTGATCCGTCTGTCAGACGGGAACATTAAGCTCAGCAGAACCCGTGGTGCTATTTGCGAGGAGTAGGCTATGTGCCGGCACCGGGTTTCACCCTACTTCTCATCATCTCCAATATCAACACTACACTACACTCCCCCCCCCCCCGCCCCCCCCCGCCCCCCCCCCCCCCCCCACACACACACCTTACAGTCATCTACGCATAACAGATATACTTACATACACAGCTCTCATACTTTGTGAAGGAAAGGTGCCTATTGGCGCGAAGGCTGGGAAAAACCTTTCCAATTAGGCGGCTGAACCTGCCCTTCGGGGTCTCCCAGCCATTCACGCCATACGGTTTAGCACCCGTTCAGAAGGATTAGGGAAAATCCAGCTCATCTTCCTCAGGCGAACAAAACCCACTTCCCCTTGCTGCAGCAAACTGGCTGAGACGAGTACAATACCGAAACATGGCTAGAGCACCTGGGCGGCCAGAAAATATTACAAAGTGGCCACAAGTGTATGTGTAAAGCATAAGTAGTATTGTCACGTATTGTAGGAAGTCCACGAAGAGGTCGAGCGCATACTACAGCGGGCACACAAATTAGTAGTAATTTACTAAAACTTGAACATCGTAAATAGTTAACCTTGCAAACAAGTAGAGTCCACACGGATGACATGAAATAGATGCTGTCGTTGACATAACATTTAGCACTTCATTACAGAATGACAGCTTCACACCAGGATACAATAGTGTTTAACTGATCATAAGTTCAGAATAAATGTTCTATTCTCACGCAGCCGGATCTGAACTAAGACGATACTGTCGTCGTAAGCACAGGTTACAATTGATCGCCGATTCCTTGGAAAGTCGGCACTGCGTCGGGCATAAACAACTTTCCGGCTGCTGCGGCGTAAGGAAGCTCTTGGGGTCCTGTCTCTGGCGACATCTCCGGTTCGTTGCGGCTATCTTTACTTGTGGTGCCGTCTTAAGGTATCAACTTTTGCATGAGGCCGGCCGCGCGGTTCTAGGCGTATCAGTCCGGAACCGCGCTGCTGCTCCGGTCGCAGGTTCAAATCCTGCCTCGGGCATGGATGTGTGTGATGTCCTTAGGTTAGTTAGGTTTAACTAGATTTAAGTCTAGGGGACTGATGACCTCAGATGTTAAGATACTTCACGCTTAGTGTAGAATGTTTTACAGTAGGAAATATACGGACATTGTACTTGTCAACAGTGCTAGAGGTATGTGGTAGAGATTATACTCTGCGTATAATGGGCAATAATACAGCAATGTTTCGCCATGGGGGTGAAAGTCATATAGTGACTTCTGGTAACACGCTCTTGGTTCGCTGCCATGCCACTTGTAGCGCTGCTTTCTCACTGATCCGGAACCGCGCGACTGCTACGGTCGCAGGTTCGAATCCTGCCTCGGGCATGGATGTGTGTGATGCCCTTAGGTTAGTTAGGTTTAAGTAGTTCTAAGTTCTAGGGGACTGATGACCACAGATGTTAAGTCCCATAGTGCTCAGAGCCATTCTCACTGACTGTTTCTTAGTCGTACATGTTTGTTTTCGTTTCATAATTAACTGCACTCTTAGAATTGCGTTGTAAATATGTCACTCGTATTCTTATTGCATCCTTCTCGCCTCCGTAAAATCGAGTAGGGTAATTGATTCCAAATTTGTTATTGTTTCATACAAAACAGAGCTGCTTTCGTTTGCATGGTTTTTCTGAGGACTTACGTGTATCTGTTATTGCTTACGAATTTGAGTCTGAACCGCTCGATTTAAATGCACTGTAAGTATATTGCTCGTATTCTACGTTATTTCTGTTTGACAGTTTTGGTATTTAATTTTATCGTATCTTTCCACGGAATTAGTGGAATTCTGCTTTGAGTGGTGTTGCTTCTTGCCATTGAGTGCCAAGCATTTCACAGAGTCTTGCAGGGTACGGGTGCAGATAAGTAGGCCCTATGTTCAAAAATGTTCAAATGTGTGTGAAATCTTATGGGACTTAACTGCTAAGGTCATCAGTCCCTAAGCTTACATACTACTTAACGTAAATTATCCTAAGGACAAACACACACACCCATGCCCGAGGGAATCCTCGAACCTCCGCCGGGATCAGCCGCACAGTCCATGACTGCAGCGCCCGAGACCGCTCGGCTAATCCCGCGCAGCAGTAGGCCCTATGCTTTGTGGTCTTGATGATTAGAGCATTCTCCCTTGCAAATGCTAAAAATGCGACAGTAGTTACGCAAACGTTTTCGCACGTTGTTAAAGAGGGAGGGGGGGGGGGGCTACAGACAGTACATTTTAACGGAAGTCAATGAACAATTTCGGTGACTTCCGTTGAAAGCGAGAGTATGAAAAATGAATGGATGAGAGCAAAAATAAAGCACAATACGATCAACGTATTTATGTTGCCATTTAAAGAGTGCGTAACACAAAAAGAATGTTATAATGAGGAACATAATTACCATTTAATAACAGCCATTCGGTCGAAATGGCAATATTGGGTTTTACAATGAATACACTTTACCATCGGGCTACCGGCCCCACTCATAAAGTATAAATGAAAAATACTATCATATGATACTCAAATTTGGAAGAGCAATAATACGGTTTCTGCTCGTATTCACTGCCACACCACTTCGAGTGCTGCTGTCGTTCTCTGTTTCCGTGTCGTAACACGGGGATTGCACTTCTAATATTTGGTCCTACTTTTCATTTGCATATTTCAGCCCGCTAATAGGCCATCAGTTCCGAGATTTGACGACAGCGAAGGTTGGTACAGGCCGATAATAATTCCCAGGGCACTGTAACAGAAGTGGATGTGTGGGTCGCGTGCGAACAAAGGCCGCAGCGGGAGGGATTGAAATCAGTGTGCGCCAGTAGCCAGTAGCGGGTGGCTGCCTGCCCGGCTGAGCGGCTGGCTAATCGAGCGTGCGATATCGCCGCGCCGGTCACAAGGTTGGCACGCCTGCGCTACTGTGTCAGTCGGCTACAGTGGCGCGGCACCAGCGCGCTGCCCTCACCCGCCAACGCGCCATTCCGCCACTCTTCTGTCTGTCTAATCGTCCTCTCGGGCTAAACGCTGCTACACTAGACTCGTCCTGTCTTCGTTTTAACCGAAAGCGATTAGCCAAATCTTTGCACTGTTAAATGTGTTACCACAAATGTTGCGGTTGCCTTACGCATAGATTGACGCGAGAAGGATTACTGCGCCAAAATTAGTGTGCCAGGCGAATCTAAGTAGTGCGGCTCGTGGTCTTGAGGTAGGGTTCTCGCTTCCCGCGCACGGGGTGCGGGTTCGATTCCCAGCGGGGTGAGGGATTTTTTTCTGCGTCGAGATGACTGGGTGTTGTGTGTCTTTCATCATCATTTCATTCTCATTCTCTCGCAGGTCGCCGTAGTGGCGTTAAAGAACTTGTGGAACGGCAGCTGAACCTCCTCGCGGGGGGTCTCCCGGTCACCAATGCCATACGCTCATTATTATTATCATTAATCTGAGACAAGGAAAAAGACGCATCGCGAAGGAGTTATCCAAATGGGACGGAAATCAGTAAATGTGATACAGACTAACAAATGATTACAATTTCAGAAAGATTGCTAGCTTTATTCCAGATTTGTGATGTTTTCAAGATAAATGGCTTCTCAGGTATTCGGCTTGGCATTGATTGATAGAGTTGTTGGGTGTCTTCCTGACTTGTTAGATCGTCAAAATCCCAAGATGGTTGCAGGGCCCTGCCCATAGTGCTCCAAACATTCTCACCTGGGGAGAGATCCGGCGATCTTGCTGGACAAGGTAGAAAATCTCGCCGGGCGTAGGCGGGCAGTATCTTGCTGAGTGTAAACGCAGGATGGCTTTCTGTGAAGGGCAACAAAACAGGGCGTAGAATATTGATGACGTACCACTGTGCTGTTTGGGCGCAACAGATGACAACCGAAGGGGTCCTGCTATGAAATAAATGGCACTGCAGATCGCCATAGGCGGGCGGCAGTCATGTTGGTATCCCACTGATGTCCGTAGTGTCCTCGGGCTGTCTTGACTGGGGTAGGATGTCTTCAGTGATGAACAGAGCCCCGTTCACCCCAAACAATGCTGGAGTACCAACCTGACTGTCGCCCGCCGACGGCCCTACCACCGTGAGTGATGGTCCCCTTTGGTTGCCATCCATGGCGTCCTTAGGCACGGCGGTACATCGACGACATTCTACTCTCCGTTTTGTTGCCCTTCATCTTGTGCTTACTTTTCAGCAAGATAATATCCGTCCACGGACGGCGATGGTTTCCACTGCTACCAGCCTACACACGGCGAGGTTTTCCACTGCTTGTTTTCGTGATCGCCAAACCCTATCATGGCCAACAAGGTCGTCGTATCTCACCGCATTTGAGAACGTTTGGAGCATTATGAGCTGGGTCCTCCAACCATCTCGAGACTTCGACGATCTAACCCGCCAGTTGGACAGAATTTGGCTCGATATCCCACAGAAGGACATCCAACAACTATGTCAATCGATGCCAAGCCGAATGGTTTCTTGCATAAGGGCCAGGATTGCATTAACGTGGTATATTGACTTGCTCAATCAGTAAAACTGTTTTTTTAAATATATCATCCAAATTATCTGGAATTTTAATTATTTATTTGTCTAAAAAATGGCTCTGAGCACTATGGGACTTAACATCTATGGTCATCAGTCCCCTAGAACTTAGAACTACTTAAACATAACTAACCTAAGGACAGCATACAACACCCAGCCATCACGAGGCAGAGAATATCCCTGACCCCGCCGGGAATCGAACCCGGGAACCCGGGCGTGGGAAGCGAGAACGCTACCGCACGACCACGAGATGCGGGCATTTATTTGTCTACCCAAGTACATATCAACCCATTTCTGTCCAATTCGGATAATTACTTCGTGGTGAATTTTTAATGGTATAACTAAACATTTTATGTGGCGTATCTTGATATATAGCATGCCTGCATTTACTTACGTAATCCACAAGCCACTGTGCAGTGCAAGTCTGCATCCGGAAGTGGAAACGGCTTTGGGAGCTGTGTATCGATTGTGGAGGAGAGTATTTCTAAGAGCCAATGCCCAACAAGTAAAAGGTAAGCGTAGAAAAATTTTATGGACAGATTTCCGTAATTTTTTTGAACATACCTCATGTAATTTAGTACATCCGTTCTAGGACTCTTCTTGAGAACAGGTACGCCAGGTAACTCATCGTTGCTCCAGCGACCTGCGACAATCTGCTGCTAGAAGAGGAGCAAGCTCTTTTACATGACATCTGTAGAATCTGATAGGTGTTTCATCTGGTCCTGACGCCTTTCCATTACAAAGCGATTGTACTTGTTTGTCAGTAGTCACTTTACATTTTAATCTTAGAAAATAGGTAGCGTATGCAGGTAGACAGTGGTCGATATTTACTCAGTGGAGGCGACAAAAATGGACGGAACGCGGAGAAAGACACTAAGTGGCGTTATTTTAAGCCTGCCCTTCGAAATACTTTCTTTCTTTACTTACGTTACAAGCGTCTTATCCTCGCACGTAAGTACACAAACGACAAAAAGAAACACCTCAAAAGAATGTTAATTTCGTAACAGGCCGTAAGCTATACAACAATTATTGTTATTAATTTATTGGGTATCGGTACGTGCCCAATTGATTCTGTAGTTCGTTGTGACAATGCAGAGTATACATTAGTTTATGTCGTATGCTGGTACGAAGTTACTTAGCAAACGACAGATTCAGACGTAAACCAATTTAGATCAGTAGTGTAAAGAAACGTGTAAACAAGACGAAAATGAAGCACAGGATGTACAGAGAAATCACAGTAAAAATGAAAAAAACGTCGTTAGTACATGTTTAGGATATTCCCAGTTCAGTCCGTATTAAATTATACAAGAAATGGGTAAGGGAGCTTGGCGCGTACATCTGAGTAGCGCCACTATGAAGCTTTTCGGAGTTTATCTTCCCGTCTTCAGGTTCCAGATATTTTAAGAATGTTTAAAGCCAGATGGCTCTACGACTCAGGGTTGTGCTTGCAAGTGGATCAGGAAGCGAAGCAACGTGCAGCTGGAATAGTAAACCCGGCGCATGTAACAGTTAACATAAGTGGAATTGACATATTCGCTGCCCCCCCCCCCCCCCCTAATGACTAGTAGTGCACTTCGTTTTGCTATGAATGGATCTGCCATTGTAACATAACTCGATGTTTGTGTGTTTAAGCGCGCAGTTGTGGGGAGGCAGGGACATGACTCCATTTTTCCCTGTATATTTGGTTAGATGTTTGCCGATATGCATAGTCAATTCCCAGATGCGCGCGCTGGACAAGACTTGGGTAATGCAGAGCAGAGTGTCGAGACGTAACTACACGGCGACAACGTCACTGCACGCCGTGTCGCGCTGCTGTTTTCTTGGGCAACCACCGGCCGCGCTGTAACAATGGTGCGGTTGCGTTGTTCCGCTCTCTCCGACGCGCCAAGGTCGCTGTGCAGCTCTCGCGCTGAGCGCGGCCGAGCGCTGCCGAACTGCTCCGGCGAGCCCCGAGCCGCGCGGGTGCTGCGTTGCGCAAGTCACAGGCCGGCACTGCGCGCGCAGCTCTCTACACCTGTCGCTGTTGTCCGCAAGAGCAGCGCTCCTGCTGCCTGCTCGCTTGCCTACCTGCTTGTCCACAAGGCGGACGCCACTATCTTTGTCGGCAGGCAAAGTGCTTGTCGCATACCATTTGCTCCATATATTGATTACCAGTGTACGTTAAACGCTGCGTAAACTTCACTTTCGTCATCACTTCCGTACAGTGCTTACTTATACATTTTCGTGAACAACTAACCAATGAACAAATTATTTATTGCATTCGTAACTTGTTGCACACCAGTTAAAAATAATAGAATTTCTCAGCAGACAATGCGCCAGTACCGTGTAATATCGCCTCAGGCCTTTATAATGGCCTCATTTCGGTGAGGAAGAGACTGCAAAAGTTTCGTCAGGTCAGTTGAAGCCACTCGTTAATAATTAGATTCTATAGAGCTTCCAAAAATGTTCAAATGTGTTTGAATTCCTAAGGGGCCAAACTGCTGAGGTCATCGGTCCCTAGACTTATACACCATTTAAACTAACTTAACGCTAAGAACAACTCACACACCCAAGCCTGAGGAAGGTCTCCGAACTTCCGGCGGGAGGGGCCGCACTGTGCGTGAAATGGCGCTTCAAACCGCACGGTCACTCCGCGCGGCTATGTGGTAGAGTTGCCAAATTGCAGTCAAGTTGAGGTGCGGTATGCCGCCTGAGAGATCAGGAGCGCGTGCGAGCAGCCCTGGCAACACGACTGTTTTCATCTTGGAAGTGTGCGCAGCATCAAAATGAAGACGTAGAATTGAACAGCCCTCCTACCCTCGCTGAATAGTAAAATTTTAAGATTTTTTTTCCATAACGCGAGGTCACAGTCATAATATATTTCTTTAAAGTCAGTACCGCCATTAGACTGTTGTTTATTTGCAGCGTTACACTTACATTTACACTATCATGATTCCGGCTTCAAAGTGCCATTATCAAGTGTTTTAAGTGTTATCCAGTGCCTAAGATGGCATACTCTCGTATTTAAAATACACTATTAGACACAACAGTATACGAAAGTATACCATCTTAGGCACTGCATAACACTTAAAACATTTGATAATGGCACTTTGAATCCGAAATCATGATAGCGTAAATGTAAATGTAACACTGCAAATGAACAAGTCTAATGGCGCTACTGACTTTAAAGAAAATTTTTAAGACTCTCTTGAGACTGAGCTGTGTATCTCTATCAGTGTGGCACTAAACTTCAAGCAACTCAAACACGACACGAGAACAATCTAACCACCAGAGTAAGGGGAAGTTACTTTCAGACTCGGGAGTACTAGGAACATAACCCAGAGGCAAGTAAGTTTCAAATTTACAACACTTTATTATAATAAACCTTTAGCTAAGCAACTGTAACTGAAAAACTCATTAATTTCAAGAATCTTCAGACATATGTTACTCTTCTTCGTAGCGTCTACTATTGCAAGTTGTTGAGGGTTGCTGTGCCACACCCGTGCTGAGGGAAGAGACCGCAGCTCTCCCATGAATATCGTCGACTTTTCGCATTGATCCGTCTCAAGTCTACGAACAGTGGTCAAGAATTGTTAGAACCGAGGGTGTGGTGTACGAATTCCTTAGTGGACAAAAATACGCGAACATAAATACTCTTCCGAAGAATCTCATTGTGACAGTCCAAGAACTAATCGAATTAGGATTTTGTATACAACTTCCTTTCTGAAAGATTTAAACGCTGCGTCAGGACTTTTTCTATAAATCGCACTGTGGTATGTGTTTAGCTCACGGCTGTAGTAGTGAATTGTTTCACACTAAATCGCTGCGGTCGGTTGCTTCTACATTTGACAGTTGTTAATAATTCATTGATTGTGGTACCGCTCGTATAAGGAAGGGCGAGTAGTGTCTAACTTCCCGTCTTCGACGAAGTCACTAGAAAGCAAAAATAAGCTCGGATTGGCGCGAGATTAAGAAAGATGCGGCCATAATCTTTTCAGAGGAATCATAGCGTCATATGCTTTAAAGAGTTTTGAGAAAGCAAGGAGAACCCCTCTCCAGATGTCTGGACGGGGATTTGAAACTAAATTTCAATCTCAGGTATTTAAACCGCAGTTTCTTGAAGGTGGATCCAGTGGCTGCCGGACGTGTAGTCGTTTGATATGGAATTTTCTACTCTGTTTTATAGCATTGTCTTCCACTTGTCTATGTCTAGGTGTACAAACCATCCACAAGCTACCTTACTGTGTGTGGCAGAGGGTACTTCTGGTACCACTATCTGGTCCACGTGGGAAGAGACGTATGTGGGAAGTAGTAATACGTTGTCCAACTGTGCTCGGAACGTATTATCCGAATTTCATTACTTATCTTCTCATTAGGCACGACGCCTCTCATGAAGCGTCTGCCATTGGAGTTTGTTGAGCATCTGTGAAAATGCTCTCGCGCCGACACCACGATCACTAAGCGAAACACGCGCTTCGTTGGATCTTGTCTGTCTCTTCTATTAAACCAAATTGGTAAGGGCCCCAGATTGATGAGCGATGCTCATCAGTCGAACGAAGCAGAGTTTCGTGAGCCACTTCTTTCAGTTATATTTCCGTAATATTGCTCCTCTGAATGTCACCATGGAATCTACTTTTCGTACTTGTTGTTTTACATGGTCATTCCACATTAGGTGGCTCCTGATGGTTGCTCCTGGCTATTTGGCCGATAGTTCATGTTTCCCGTGATTTACCAAGTAAAATGTAATTGTACAGTAGTGGATTTCTTCGGCTGCATCCGGCCATCCTGATTTAGGTTTTCCGTGATTTCTTTCCCTAAACCGCTTCAGGCAAATGCCGGGATGGATGAAAGGGCACGGCCGATTTCCTTCCCCATCCTTCCCTCACCCGAGCTTTGCGCTCCGTCTCTAATGACCTCGTTGTCGACGGGACGTTCAGCACTAATCTCCTCCTCCTCCTTCGGCTGAAGCGCAGCATGTTACATCTGTTTACGTTCAGGGTCAACTGCTAGTTCCTGCACCAATTATGAAGCTTCTGCAGTTCGCTACTGCCCTCAGGCATTGCTACCTACTTATTGACGATCGCATCGTCTGTGAATAGCTTCGAGGAGCCTCCTATATTATCCACTAAGTCATATACACGTATTGCAAACAGTGACGGCCCTATCGCACTTTCTTGGGTAATCCAGAAATTATCTTAACATCTGTCGATTTTGCTCTGTTGAGAGCGACATGTCGAGTTCGTGAGATGTTTCGAATCTGGCCACAAATCAGATCCTATACTCGGTAAGCTCGTATTTTTTCCTCCCTAAGCGGCAGTGCGGAACTGTGTCAAATGCTTTCCAGAAATCGAGGATCACGGCTTCAAACTGGGCGCCTACGTCGAGGGGAAAGAGCGAGCTGAATTTCGCAAGATATCTGTTTCCGGAATCCAATCACGTCGTCAGAGAGCTAAAAACGTCGGAAGTCTTTCGACACCTGTACGCTACGTCGTAGTGCTTCGCTGTTGGACGGTAAGTAGGTGTCGCCAGAAATCAGTGCTGGGCTGTCAGCAGGAATATGTTGGACAGTGGCGGCAGCGGAAACACGACGAGAGAGCGGCCCGCAGCTGTGTGACGCGGCCCTCCGTCAGCCGCGCACCGTTACCTACACAGTTAGACACGACGCCCACAACAAGTGTCGTCTGCCGAGCGCGCGTGGCATGCGAGCTACCTGCTTCTGGCACCAGCCTCATTGTGCCTCTTTAAGACAGCACACTGAGTACTGCGGATCTTCTACGGACCAAAAATTAATCAAGTTAGTGTACAAAACAGAAGGGAGGGCGGGAGAAGAGGCACATTCAGAACACGCGATCCACTTGTATCTCTTCCCCGATCATTGCTTTTCGCACGATGTGTCACAATACCTTGCAGGAAAGTACAGTAGGCTGTGGGTGTAAACTGTCGCTGTGGATTATTTCTGCCGCAAATGTCTTCCGCATGGATCGTGACTCACTCAGTTGCCCATCAGAATACCACGGAAATATTTCTTGGATTGGAATACTGCCACTGCCAAGAAGAATTAATTAGCATCAATTATAGTTTATAAATAGATGAATGCATGGATTGGTATCCTCGACTTAAGTTTAATTTGTTTTTGAAAGGTGTGGTTTATTTTTTTTTTTTACTGTGATCTCGTTAATTGCAATATCTTTTAATTTTAAAATCTTTGGTTATGGAATTTTCCTTTGATTATGTCTTCGACGTTGAATTGGATCATAAAGCCAAGATTCCTGGTCAGATGATTTTGAGAAAAACTGTTGTAATGTACTTTTGGGAGGCATTGTGACTTATGGTGACCACTAGATTTAAGGTGCGGTAGCAAGACATCCACTTGCATATTCAGCGACCTATTAAGCAGGCGATGACAGCTATCGTAGAATACGGTCCGTCCACAATGAACAGAGATACATTCCTTACATTGCAGTTTAGAGGAAAGTTTTCGTAGAACAAGAATAGTGACGATCTGTCTGCTCCAATCGAATAGCAGTAAGGCGGCTGCGCAACTTAACGCCACCATCCGACGGACGACGGACTGTGGTAAAATCACAGGGAAAAGCATCCGAACATGCTGGTTTATTTTTTACTGTTAACCGGGTAAAAAACGGAAATGTCAATTGGGCATAGCAGCAGTGCTAAATTTTTTTGGATTTTAAATAAACCTCTTTTTGAAAAACGAGTAGTCCTTATTTGGAAAATTTCCATTGCGTCGAAAGACTGCGTTACAATAGTGATATTTCAATAAAAATTCCAACAGAAACGAGCAACAAACAAACGGCATAAGAATTGGTACAGCGTTTCTCAGACAAAAGTGTACCTGAGGGTGAGTGTGTACCCGGCAGTGTGCAAGGCCTGCCTGTCTGCTCACATGGTAGTTCCTCGCTGTCGTCTTCGGTCATCAGCTGTATTACAGAATGGCTGCATCCCGATTCTGGAAGTATTTTACGAAGTGCAGTAACAATGAAGTACAACGCTCCATTTCGTTTGAAGGAGGAGCAACAACAAACTTGCTACATCATATGAGGAGAAAACTTAAAAGCTTGATAATTAATTCATAGTTTGCGACAGAAAGTGATCTCCTGCCTTTGTCTGGTTCTAGCCTTTAAAACGGACAAATTATAATAGTGTCCTTCAACCTCGATTTTGCTCCTTGATGTGAGGTGAACGCGAGGATGCTTCCATTAATAGGCGACCGCCTCTTCCTTCGTGCATACTTCTCTAATTCGTAACTCATCTGTAATGCCCGATGTCGATAAGGCGTTCAACTCCAACCTTCAGGTTAGATCTCATCGGAAAGAACTCCCCCCTCTCATCGCTCCCCCCCCCCCCCCCCCCCCGCTCCTCCTCCTCATAGTCCGAAGACACCAGCGTTATTTGTATAACTGACTTTTCTACGCGCGTTATTCTTTTTAAATGAATGGATTTACTGTAGATTTTCGATTGATGACCGTAAGCATTTGTGCCCAAATGACTTCTCACGTCGATGGTGCTTGACTTTTCCCATTTTACGTGTCAATTATTGCCCATATTGGCATTCATCCCCTCTCGATATGCTTTTACAAAGGCAGCAAATGAATACTCCAGACATTGTACTGCCGTTAATAATCAATTGATGCTGTTCTGTTTATATTTTTTACTTATGACAGAAAAGAGTGAGTCTAATGCAGACTGTGTGTCGGGTTCAAATAACACGTCTGAGTCATCGTCTTAATATGAAACCATTATCCAGAATTGAAAGTTTTTGGATTTTGGTTTCGCCCTGCGTCCTCACTTTTCCATCCAAAGGGGTTACATTTTTCTGCAGCCTTTGACTGGGGCTTCTTGGAAATTACTCTTCTCAGAGCTTTAGGGCGTTCCAGTTGTCGTTCTCCATGAAGTTGTAAAACCTGGCGATATGGACTCGCCTCTTCTTAGAATCATTCCGTTTCCTGTTATTTTGGCAGTCGAACGCTATTGCACAGCACATTCACTATCTCACAATCTTTGCAGTGTTGTAGTTCACTCTATGAAGAACAATACGAATACTTATGACCATTGCTGAGTGAAACGTCTGCCGTATCTACATCGAGCGCTGCATATACTGGAAGCGTTAATGGTTCGCATTTTGTTCGATGTAGGTTACATTCACTTAATGCTACAGAACTCAACGATTTTTTTAATAAAACGAAGCCTCCAACTAAATATTAATTAACTGCAGCAGTATCATTTAATGACCTGTGTTTCATACCGTCCTTCTTGCAACTCGCGACACACAAGAAACCGTACAGTGTGATAGGGTCTTTTACCTTTTTTATACTAATAATTGTTCCGTTGAGAACTGTGCGAGGGGAGACATTCGTGCTTGCAAATGCTGTAACGCTGAGTGCTTGCGTGCGTTGGAAAGTCTCTGCGTGTTGACATACGTCTGAGTTGTTTCCGAAGCCTTTCACCCCTTTTGGTTCAGAATAAGTTGCGCTGTGCCTTGCTGTTGGAGACATCATATCTACTACCAGACTGTCTGTCTCACTGTTTACTCGCGAGGCAAACAGTTAAGTAAGGGTTGACAGTTATCCTCATAGACGACGGAGATAATTTTCAGAAATACGTCATGAGACCTGTTGTTAGTGCTGATCTCGCCTGAGAAGCGTGGAATCATAGCGGTCTGTATGGCAGTCACGTCAAGCTGTCACATTTTTTTTTCTCATATGGTATAGCTTTTGGTTAGTCGCTCTAAAGATGAATCTGATACGATCCAGAAGAGGATGTACTCCCATTCTGGGGAAACTGGAGAAATATATCCCCAAATCGCCAACTCTCGATGAGTATCCAGTTTTTGAGTATGCTCTTCACAGTTCGTGGATTCCAATGAACAGATCTTCTACAGATTATCAGGGCCTACCGTCTACGTGTATCTTCAGTCGTGGCACAGTTTTATTCTACCATTTTACTGCAACCGAATAATTATTTCGCTCTTTGAAGACCAAATAGTTTCACAGCTTCCCAATGGTGTCGTTGGATTGGATGCTGTTGGAGATGAAAACCGGCGAGATTATTTTCAGGACAGTACTCTTCACTATGCTTAAAACGTCAGGGTTAAGTCACAACTGTTTACAGTTGCCTATATTCGTCCTTGCAGATTGTTTATTTTAGTAGTTGGCTTAGGATGTCAAACATTGAGCTCTTCTTTTCTTATTGGATTTTACCGTCCGCAACTTGACATCTCTCTCTGTTTATAATCGCTGTTTCCACAACACACCTTGTAATCTGTGCGGTGGTTAAGCTGAACAGCAAGAGCGCACACTTCTCTAGGCCTGAATGGCAACTGCAGGAACAAACCCGCGTCGAGCCGTACTGATATAGGTTTTCCGTAATTTCCCTAAATCGCTGCTGGCAAATGCCGGGATGGCTCCTTTAAAAAGGCACGGCTGGCTTTCCTTCCCCATCCTTCCCTTATCAGATGGTACCGGTGACCTCGCTGTTTGGTGCCCACCCCCAAACCAGTCAACCAACCAACCTACCAGGAATGATGTTTGCACACTCGTTCCTTAGTCACGCAAACTGAAGGTTCACAGTCAAACTATTTCGCAACAAGCACAGCAAAAAACCAGCATACACGAACCATAGAATTTGCTGAAGATTGCCAGACTTCTGCTTCTCCCGTATTGTCAAGAGACTGATCGGGACTGTATTTGCAGCAGTGTCAAGTAAAGCGCGCCTGAAAGGATAGTGGTGCATTGTGGAACTATCTGAGGTGCCTTTTTATTTCGTGTTGCTACTCCAAATAGGCCAACATTACGCTCTGTCAAACTTCTTGTTTAGCACTTAATTTCTCATTTGTGTCTTGTCGCACGAACAGCTCCGCTAGTTTCTGTGTCATCGCCGTGCTCACATATCGCTGGGCAACACTGTAGGGGTGAATTGCTCTCGATGTTTGCATCAGTGTTATATCTACAGTATATTATAAACGGCTAGCCCTAGGTACGGTCCCAGTTGCAAGTTGCGTATCCAACGGGTTATAGGGCCAATAAAAATATGATTTTCAACGTTTCATTCGGTTAGTGACAGAATTTTAAAAATTTAACTTAAGATTATAGATTTTAATGAACCGGTTGTGACTGTATTTTCAAGGTTTAACACAGAAAGAGTGTATATAGAGGCAGCGTGGTTCAAGGCCCGCAAATTCAGACTATATTAATCCAGTATTTGATAATCATAACCAGACATTTGAAGCTGTTTTGTACATGGGAGTCGGGGTCTTTAAAAAATCAGGGGTGGGAGGTTACTGGTACTCTGACATTTTCCGACTGGACTGTTACTAAATGTATTTATCCACCACGATTGCGATTTCGGCCTACTATGCCAGTCTCAGTATGTCTCGTGTAATGCATATCGTTGGTTGGCACGAGGACAATGGCCTCCTGAAACGTAGTTTACATATTTGATGTACATAAAAGGCCAGGATTCTTGGTCATTTTATACAAAATAGCTTAGCTCTTCATATCATATGTGCACATAATTTGAGAACGTGAGTTTCCCAGGTTTGACATTTGGCAATCTTTTCACAACACAGAAACGCGTTAACACTGGGGCTATATGCACTTGGCGCAGGGTGAACAACTTTACTGGGCTTTCAAGTTGGCGGATGCGTGCGGTCGCCCCGGCGGAGAGCACGGGCAGGAACATCAGCGGGAGCCGTTTATCAGCAGCTAGAGGTAGCTGCTGGCGTGACGCAGCTGCCGATAACCCGGATTCCCGCACAATAGGCTTTGTTGCCGCTCCCCGCTGCCGCCACAAATCCCAGTCCTCAACACTTGCTCTGTAGCGTGCTGCTCTGACCAGAACCTGTCATTTGTCCTCGGGGAGCTGACACCTGCGTAGTGAAGCCTGCATCGCCCTGACTGTCGCTCAGCTTGACGTTATCGATAAGACGGTTGCCCGGTAGTATTTCAAATCCGTCATGCGCACAATTGCTGCTTGAATGGTTCCCTGGGCAAAGCACAGTTCCTGTCACTTTAATCTAACCTTACTTTTTGAGACACCTACTGTGAGTACATCCTCGTACGCGCATATATTTCAGTTATTGTTTCTGCAACCATCGATGACAGACGAAGACGTATTACAAACTCACATAAATGCCCCAATCCTCGACATCTACTTTATGAGGCAGCTGTGCTGCTCAGGGAGAGCAGAAGCGGCCAATGTAAACACCGTCGACTAGCTTAAAAATAGAACTACGTTGGATTTTGTGTGTACAATCGAAATGCCAGCTGGTAACAACGTGGAAGAAGTTTATGAAGGTATCCTAAGCAGATAACGCAGCCATTGTCTTGTCGGAACGCCAAATGAGGTCGACAAATCTTAGTCTCTTGCTTACTCATGCCTAGTATTCCTGTCTGACAGCCGTACGGAAAGGTTTCCTGCTCCCATCTTCCGCAGAGACGACACGCCACTGACTTCGGTTGCGATACTTCCATTAGAAAGTGGTTCTCGAATGCAGATATTTGTCGTATGCAGATTCGTGGTGTAGCTCTGCACCGCGCATCGGCCAGCCATGGTTCGACGACAGTATAACCTACCTCATTTACGATCCTATAATCATGTGTAGAAGCAGGTGGGGAAAATTCCACGCTTTGAATTACTTTCTTTGCACAATTGGCGACTAAATTTCTCGTTATCATCCGCTTCGCATTGTATGTGCCAGAGTTCAGGTTTTAAACTGTAATCGCCGTTTGCGAATTAGAATAGACACAGAGGGAAAATGCAAGAAATGTTTAGTAGGAAGATCTGCAAAAGGCAAAAGGGCTTTCTTTTAACAAAAAAGTTAGTTATAGCTAACAGTATGAAGCTTGAGGCCAGAGAAGAATGACCACTTTTTATTACTCCTTCCCTTGAATTTTCGGTGTGGAATTTTAAATTCTTTGTTTGATTCTGTGTATCTCGAGCCATGCTTTAGATTGCCGCTTTTTCTCAGACGTGTGGTAACCAATCCAAGATCTACGTTCCTTGACACTACAGTAGAAGATATTGTAGTTTTGTTTGTTACTCCTATTACTTACTACTTGGTTCAAATGGTTCAAATGGCTCTGAGTACTATGGGACTTAACATCTGAGGTCATCAGTCCCCTAGACTTAGAACTACTTAAACCTAACTAACCTAAGGACATCACACACATCCATGCCCGAGGCAGGATTCGAACCTGCGACCGTAGCGGTCTCGCGGTTCCAGACTGAAGCGCCTAGAACCGCTTGGCCACAGCGACCGGCACTTACTACTTGGCGGGGGTTGGTACCGACATAGCTATTTCACTGCCAGTTAATCTTGCGATATTAATAACAAAATTACTCAAATAATTTCTATTAGTACCATATTATTACAAGTCATCATATTAAAAATTGTTATTTCAGTGCCCAAACCTGTTCAGGTTAATTAATAAATCAAATTTAAACTCCAACAGATACACAATTTCAGGAGTTCCAACTGCCACGATTACGTGAAAAGATTATATTCTTGCAGGTAGGGAATCTGTCCCTTCTGAATTATTGAGATCATCGTGAAACATTTGTCCTGTTTTTTGGTTGAATCTAATTCACGTCCAGTTACCACATTAGACTGAACCGAACTGTCACGTAGACTGAGCAAGTGAACCAACAGTAACTAGATTCGTAGTGTGTTGGCGTTCCTTCTGTTATGATAGTAAATTGAAAATAGGTCCGTTCGTGAGAACATGGTCGCAGTCCAATAGCGATAGCATTTTCGTTGGTGATACAGCCACGTTACAGCACCTGCCCTGTGTGTAACAAAAACCTTGAAATTTTAGTAATCTTAAAGTATTGTGTTCGCCCCAATAGCTGAGTGGTCAGCGCGGCGGTCTGTCACGCCAAGGGGCCCGGGTTCGATTCCCGGCTGAATCGAAGATTTTCTTCGCTCAGGGACTGGGTGTTGTGTTGTCCTCATTATCATTTCATCATCATCAGTGGAAGGCAACGGGAAACCACCACTGGAATCACTTCCCTAGATACTCATGCGGTGGACCTCTCTGACGAGGCTTCCCCCATGACAAGACGTGCCGTATGGGAGAACACAAAGTTTTTAAAACTATTGTATCTTCATGTAAGGAAACAGCAAACTACTAGAAGTTAAGAGAAGTGCAGAGTTAGAGCGTCGTCACCAAAGACTCCTGTGCATGAGCAGCACAAGTAACAAGTGATCTGTCACCCTGTATAGAGGCGGCCCCAGCTATTATTTTCCAACCCAGGCAACCTTCCAGCCCACTGATGGCTTGATTGTTTGCATTCACTGTGGTGCTTCAGTTTGTAAGAGAGGCGCCAGTTGTACTGTAGCTCCAGTGTTTCCTTTGCTTTTCGTCAACTTACTCTGCTCACGTTATTGCAAATGGTACTGTAACAATTCCAAATTTTATCCGTGGAAGCAGGTGGGAAAATTCCACGCTTTAAATTACCTTCTTAGCACACTTGGCGACTAAATTTCCCGTCATCATCCGCTTCGCAGTATATGTGCCAGTGTTCAGGTTTTAAACTGTAACTGTAAAACAGTTGATGCCGAGTCTTCTCTATAGATTATGATTACAAGTAATTGTAAATAACGAACAATTGTTTTCGTTTCTCGAAGACCGCTTCTGAAAAGTAATTTACATCTGAGATCTGCTTTTCATCTTCAAAGAAGAGGGAAAGTGAGTTTGCTCATGTCATTGTTGGCGAAGTTTCACAGTTAAGATGCAGTTGAATGTGAACACAAGGTTGTGGGGGCACCTTCAGTGGATTCGGAAGCACGGTGCGATTTAACATTTCTCACATTAACGAGTCGTCACCGAAGGTGAAAGAAGCTGTAAGTAACTGGTGCGGGAGAAGTGAAAACAGAAATCCCGTGCCATTGCGTTTGTAGTATGGCATTCAGAGACGGCCTTCACCTAGTCTTTCCCGGTGTGCAACCACTAATTTGGCGGCCGTAGCTGACGTTGAAGGTAAATTGATTAGCTAATTCAAAAATTTTCGAAATATTAATTTTATTTTAGGATTTACACAACACCTTTTGTAGAATATTCATGTATTTTCACATGCAGTACTAAAACAGAATTAGTCACTTCATTTTTTAAAATAAGCTGTCATTCAACCCGAAGATTGTTTTGAACACCAGAGTGCTTTATTGGATAAGGTCCTATTGGCTCCCTAAAAAATGAAACTAAACCTCTCCCGAACAGGCCATAAAGGCCCAACGGTACCGACCGGCCGCCGTGTCATCCTCAACCACATGTGTCAGTGGAGTGGAAATGGACTGGCACGTGGTCAGCACACCGCTGTCCCGGCCGTATGTCAGTTTACGAGACCGGAGCCGCTACTTCTCAATCAGGTAGCCCCTCAGTTTTCCTCACAAGCGCTGAGTGCACCCCGCTAGCCAACAGCGCTCGGCAGACCGGATGGTCACCCATCCAAGTGCTAGCCCAGCCCGACAGCGGTTAACTTTGCTGATGTGGCGGGATCCGGTCTTACCACTGCGGCAAGGCCGTTGGTTATTGGCCCCTTACGTCCTCTGAAATGACTTACCATACGAGTTAATGTGTAACCTACAGTTTAGCGTGCACTCCGAACCACTGTGCAGCTCGGCGTTTTTCACGTTAACAAACATTGCCAGAGGTGAAAGAAGTTGTGAGTGTCAAATTGTAATCCTAAGAGTATCATCCAGGGGGTCGAAGCTGCAACCATTGGATTTGTAACCTGGCACTTTACCACCGAGACACACAATAGAAGAGACAAAAAACAAAAGAAAAACAACAACTTTGTTGAAAAGAAAGAAAAAAGTTGCCTATGGCATCTGTTGCTGTTGGGTCTGGCGCCACAGGTTTCCGCCCACGCCGTGGAGAATCGCTTTCGCTGCGCGAAAACAGCGTCACAGTGGTAGCAGAGACGGAGTTGCAGCTGCCGCTCGCCTACCTGCCAGCCAGCATGCGGGTAGCGGGCAGCGGGCAGCTGCTGCTGCTGACGCACCGTCGCCGCCCGGCCCGGGCTACACCCGAAAAACACCGCCAAATAACCACCTCCGCCTCGAGCCCCACTGGTCACCAACGAAAATGTTTCCATCTCGCATTACTTTCGCCTAAATGTCACAGTCGTCAGCTCGACTCATTTGAGCACAGTCTAGTGAATCGTCTGACCCGCCCCATGCCTCACACGGATTACACTATACATTGTCAGTTTTCACATATTCAAAGCATAGTCAAAATGTGGCGTCAAATGACTACGGCCAGTGACCACCCAAGTCTAACACGCTTGCTGGCAGCGGAGGGCAAATTATGAGAAAGCAATAGGACACTTTGTTCTGTACTGCGCTTAACATTTATTTTAACCAGTGGTAATAAGTGGCGGTTCTTCAACACTCGCGGAACACTTGATAGCCAACTGTGGCTTTGATGACGCGTTAAGCTTTGCAGCCTGGTACGGTCATCACCTACCACTAAAGGTGCGTCCTCACTATGCTTTTTTTGTGTTCAACTTTGCGTACGCGCGTAAATTTCCAACAGCGGAACAACGCAATCGCGTTTATGTCTGCGTAATTTCCCGGAAAAGGAGACTGTGTGCAAAGCTCATTGTTTCCCGCCTTGGGTGGAAATCTTTGCGCTTTTTAGCAGACCACAGGCAGTTAGGGCCCATGTGTGATTGTGTCGTGTGTTGAGGTTGTACTTTGAAGCGATTTATGTGCAGTAAGATCTTTTCACTCCAAAGGAAGCGCCCTTAAATTTATAAATGATTACAGATAAAGGAAAGTCGTATGGTATGCCGTTTCTAAAGACTATTTGTATAATAATTTGAACTGCTATGTTCTGAGCGCCAAGTATTAGAGGAAAAAAAATCTCCGATCATGTTTCTCTAAAGAACAAGATACCGTAAGTTTCGAAGTAGTAAAAGACATAGGAATAAACTAGAAATTTTTGAAAAGTGTGTATGAAAACTGTTGTACGAATGTTCATGCTGTGTCTGCTTATTGGCATAACAACTTAGGAACCTGACATCTCAACAAAAGAAATGATGGGATGTTTGTAGCCTCTCAACAAACTACTAGAAAGAGAAATGAAGGACACTACTGATGCAAAAAATTCAAAATTGGAATACACAGCCTCTGTTGCAGTGGGTTCAGACGCCTATGAATTTCCCAGATTTGTGGAGTCTGAGGATATTAATCTGCATATTGCGCAATCTCCCATAAAATACAAGTGACGCGTTGAGAGTTAATTAACCTTCTCATAATGATTAAGAACCTCCCTCAAATATTTCTCAGTTTGTGGAATAATCACAGAAAGCCGCGCTGGGTAGCCATGCGGTCTGAAGGCGTCTTGCCACGGTTCACGCGACTCCCACAGTCGAAGGTTCGAGTCCTCCCTCGGGCGTGCGCGTGTGTGTGTGTGTGTGTGTGTGTGTGTGTGTGTGTGTGTGTGTTGTCCTTAGCGTAAGTTAGTTAAGTTAGATAAAGTAGTGTGTAGGCCTAGGGACCGACGACCTCAGCAGTTGGTCCCATAGGAACTTACCATAAATTTTCAATCACAGAAATGCTTGTTTTGAAATGCGAAGTAATTGGTTCAAACTGGTATATAAGTCGCCAGTTACTAGCTAACGAAATGTTATTGCCAGCCTTTTAGCTGTAGTTTCCCAAGCAGAAAATATAAATTTTTCCATCTGAAATTTGCAAACAAATCGTTGTCGTCACTTTTTATTTTTCGTACCTCTGTTATTTAGACACTCCTTTAGCTACAGTCGCTTTTGCTTTTTCTTTTTCTTTTTCTGTCTCCTTTTCATCACAAAAAACGCAGCACAAGCTCCCAAGCCAAGAAGAGGATCAATAGCAGACAGCTTGCGCAATGAGACAACGTGTGGACACGAGAAAGCCCATCCGTACTTGCGTTCTCTCCACAAATTTTTGTGCTTACCTTTTATATCCGTGCATCTCAGTCTGTTCACGAGGAAAGAGGCATCGTGTGGACATAACTTTCTACGAATATCGACGTTCATAAGACAGTTTGTAACAGAAGATCCTATCGGGCAATTATCAAAAGTTTCATATGTTACGATTCAGTTTTTAGTTATTTTCTTGTAGTGTAGATCCGCAAGCTGTACGAATTGTTTAAAGGACATATTTTCCGCTGTAAATTTTTTTATTGTGTTGTTGCGATTTGGACTTTTACGTCATTGTCAGTCATCAACAAACAAAAGAGAAATCAGTAAGAGGTCAGAGTGCGAGCCACCCGAAACTCGCAGCAGAAAGTAAAAGAGAACGACACAGACAAGTATTATAATTGTGTTATTAGTTAGTCGTGGTTCCCAAATCGAGCATGTACAACATAAGGTTACCTTCAGCCATTCAGCGTGTCAGGATTGGAATAGTCCATAGATAGTTTGGTTGTTTGCGACTTTACGACGCCAGAAAGCAGCGGTAATTTTAATGATAATCGCACTCTGTTGTAAATCTGGCCTGCGTGAGGTACATCACATGATCAACATGTATTGAGGGGTACAGCTCGTCCATATACAGTGAACTGTGGAGAAAGTTAGAGATGCTAGGCGCTAATGTGTGTGTTAATGCACTCTTCAAAATCGGTGACATCCTGGTTCGTGTACAGTGTATGCAGCGCTGGTTACAAGAACAAATGTCATATATTCGGAGTATATTATTTAGACTATCAGGGAAAATATATTTGCGATGTATGTGACTTTTGTAATCATTGGCCTTCGTTCTTCCTGCAACGGGCACTTGAAATTGTATTTCTAAAGTCACCGGGATTAATACGTCGTGGACTTGTTGGCGCTAGACAATCTCTATTTACAGCGTAAAATTTTCAGTCTACATCCTGATTAAAACTTATTATTTGAAGTTTTCCACGTGGCGGTAGATATATTGTTGGCAGTTTCTCCGTTAAGACACAAAACATATGATGCGAGTATTCATATGTAAACCCGCCCGGCTAGCCGCGCGGGCTACCGCGCTGCTTCCCGAGCGGGAGGGCGTGCCGGTCCCCGAGGTCCGGTGTGCCAGCCAGCCTGTGGATGGTTTTTCGGCGGTTTTCCGTCTGCCTCGGCGAATGCGGGCTGGTTCCCCTTATTCCGTCTCAGTTACACTATGTCGGCAATTGCTGCGCAAACACTGTCTCCACGTACGCGTACACCATAATTACTCTACCACGCAAACATTTGGGTTACATTCGTATGGTGTGAGACGTTCTTCTGTGGTAGGGGCTCTACAGGGGCTCGAACGGCACAGTAACCCTGGGTTCGGTGTGGGGCGGCGGTGGGATGGGTGGACTGCTGTGGCCTGTTGCGGGCTTATGAACCACTGAGGGGCTACGGCGGGACGAAGCCTCTCCGTCGTTTCTAGGTCTCCGGTTTAATACACAGTACACACAATTCATATGTAGTTAAATGGGCTGCTCTGAGTGCTCGATAAAACGCACACCGCTACTCGGAAGCTGTAGTAGGCATGACACTTTGTTGTGGTACATCACAATAGGGGGCAGTCCGCGTCGGACGCTGTAATGTCTTATTGGAGATGATTAGCTCCAAAGTACGAATTATCAACTAACAAGTAACTTTACACACACTTTAAGTGAACAATCCGTGGTTAGAGCTAGGTAACAGTTGTAAAGATAAGGAAGTAGGTTTATGATGGCGCGAGGTCGAGCTACAGCCACTGATGGTCAGTGAACGCGTCTGCTGTGTGACTGGACATTAGCGTTCCTCCGTTATGACGTAGTTCTGTTGGGCAACGCTCGGGAACAGCTGCCCAACTAAGTGACATCTCGCATTCCTGACTGTTGTCCCCCTTGAATGGGGGTTCTGCCGTGCAGCCACAGAGGACTGAAATGTGGTGGGCGTCTATGGATGCAGAATACCAGCTGCAGGAAAACACTCTTACCTCTTTGGAATAAAAAGCAGCCGTGAGAATCCTTTGAGCATAGAAATGAAAAAAGGCGTGCTCAGTCTCCAGGAAGACTATTTCATAGAGAACACAATAAAGAGGAAAAAAATGCTTATTGGTCATAACAGTACAAACAGAAAAGGAACCTTTCGATTGTAACATAAATTGCCACAATATAAAAGAATATGTTGTAATAAACATTCACACGCACAGGTACCTGAATACCACAAGTGTGTCTCCACTACTGCACCACCCGTCGCCGTCACAGTATCCCGACTGTGCACTTCTGCGGAGGCACAGTTAATAACGTCCCATGATACCTCAGATAATTTGACAGCAGGATCAAGTTCAGTAATAGTACTGAAGTGAAATGCAGTCGAGAGGAAAATTTTATATGATAGACTCCAGAAGATTGGTTCCAACACCACAGTGTTTTCGAAAGCATGATTGTTTTGGATCTGACACGCCATTCATTGTCTTCCATCTTTTTTGAACTGTTTTTAGTGCCTAATGTGGAGTACGGTGCAATTTGAAAATTTTGACATTAACAAATCATTCCTAGAAATGAAAGAAGTGAGTGGTGACGGAAACAACATGTGAAGAAGTACCTGTTTTTGAGAGAGCTAGGAATAGGATTGATTGGATGTTATTCTGGTTTCCAGTCCGCAGACTGGTTTATTGCTGCTTTCCCAGCTAATCCGTACTGTCTAAGCTTACTCATCTTTGTATAGCTACTGTAAGCTGCAGCGATTTTACGTGCTTACTATAATCAAGTTTTGATCTCTCTCTACAATTTTTACGTCCCCGTCCCATACGTCCTTGTATTATCAAATTGCCTCAGGAGATGTCCTATTAAGCGAACCTCTCTTTTGGTCAAGTTGTGCCGTACAAATTTTATTTTCTTTTTCTTTTTGGTTTTACAGTTCTTTTCTCTCCAGTTCAATACTTCACGTAATTAATAAGTTGCCGTAAAAGTGATATAATGAAACAGTACGTGTTTAAACCAAACGACTTAAAACAAAATATTTTTAGTTAAGAAAATATTTATTAAAGTAATCATCTCCTTTGTAGACATCTGAAGATACCTGAAAAATTTAAGTGACACAAGTTTAATGAGAAACAGACATAAAACTCAATTGTAAGAGGTGAGCAGTTGTTAATTTGACAGGATAAACGGGAAAAATAGCGCATTTGCTGTGGCTAAACCTCAGCCTTTACGCAGTGCAAACCACCGCACCGCAGTGTTGCTACGGCTCATTAATGAAGATTTACTTTTCGAAGCCGAGTCGTATGTGCGCTACTCGTCATCGCCTTCGGCTCATCTTCCGAGTCATTTCCGCCGTACAAGCTGGTCACTGCGGCGATGGGGCTGAGAAGAAACAAGTACGGAAGTGGAAACAGCAGAGGAGTGATTAGTACAGCCAGGCAGATAGAGGACTCTGCCCGCCTGCTACCTGTGTGCCGGTCGACTCGGCACCTGCTCGACTCCGGCAGGTAGGCAGGTAGAACTGCAGCAGTGAGTAGCCCTGGGGGTCGGGCCGGCATTTCACAGTCGTCGCCGACGGGCCAGCGTTTCGCAAAACCTGCCGTCGCAATCGGAGCTGCCACGTCGATTTGAGAGCGCTGCCGTCGCTACTGTGTCGTTCTCGCGTACGCGCCACCTCAAAATGTAGGTGGACCTCCCGTCCCTGCACCTCGCGCTTTTCAGCGTGAAACTCTTTTCTTCTCTTCACGATGACTGCGGGAAAAACGCGCTTCACACAATCCTACATCAACGTTTATTAAGGCCGTGAGCGTATTTTCTGTAGTTGACCAGCGTTGGTACACGAACTGATGTAATTACCCTAAAGCAGCTTAATATGCTTTTGAGCGGTGGGGCTGGGACAGGAGACAAGAAAGCAGCGTCACAGTTGAGAACATGCATAAGCTTTTATTTAAATACAAATCCACAAATTATGACTGCACCGAAATAGCTTTCAAAAACAAGTAAGAAATTAAACAACTTGTCGATTATTAATAAGATTAGCAATTGACATTAGAGAGAGAGTTTTAAAACATTTAAGAAACTAAGCAATTTATCAAACATTAACAGGTTTCTGAAGGTAGCCAAGCTGCGTATTAATAATCAAAAATAAACGTTAACAGAATTTTTCAATTGGCTTTTTAAGATAATAGCTTGAATGATTGCAGCAAATTTGGTAACAACAGTAGCAACATAAGCAATGTGTTACGTCCGTTGGTGATGCAAGTTCAGAATTATGGGAAGTTAAGACAGATACAGGCCCCATACAACCTGAACTACAACAGACTAAGAACTAACCCTAAAAAACTTGTAACAGTGCACCGCTTGACGAAGGGCGGCCGTGTGGGCGAGCGGTTCTAGGCGCTACAGTCTGGAACCGCGCGACCGCTATGGTCGCAGGTTCGAATCCTGCCTCGGGCATGGATGTGTGTGATGTCCTTAGGTTAGTTAGGTTTAAGTAGTTCTAAGGTCTAGGGGACTGATGACCTCAGATGTTAAGTCCCATAGTGATCAGAGCCATTTGAACCATTTGAACAAAGGGCAGCGCACATTTCATTATATTACCATTTAAGAGCCAAACGTAAGTAAACAAACATCAGCGAATAAGGTGATAAGCAACAAAGCACATACAACTGAATAGCACTCTGATTACAGGAATGAGAATTCGGGAGGACGACGGTTCAATCCCGCGTCCGGTCATCCCGATTTAGGTTTTCCGTGACTTCCCTAAATCGCTCCAGGCAAATGCCGGGATGGTTCCTTTGAAAGGGCACGGCCGACTTCCTTCCTCGTTCTTCCCTAACCCCATGAGACCGATGACCTCGCAGTTTGGTCTCTTCCCCCAAACAACCCTAACACCCCCCCCCCCCCGCGCCAGGAATGAGAAAACCAATAATGCTTACGTACCCTCAAAATTAATTCGTAAACGGTTACTTGTACTAACTATGCAGTCATTACCCAATCTCAAATATCAGTTTACCAGGCCGCCTGTGACAACTAAAGTGGAAAAAAAGTACATTCTTGTTTTAGCAGGATTTACCATAGAAATTCTCAGGGCGGGTCAACTAACAACCTCCACCAAAATGTTTTACAAAAACTTAACTGAATGACTACAGTGAAAGCCACTCTGACTAAATTAAGCTCACCTCACTAAAATATTTTGCAAGTCCTTAACTAAAATGATTATAGTGAAAATGCAATCTGATTAAATCAGTCTTCACTGCTTTTAAAAGGGAGAACAAAACACAATTCAGCCCTTAACATGGTCCACTGTAAGCCACTAGAAATACGACCAGTTTAAGCAGATTAACGTAAGTGGACTAGCTCTGTGACGCAGACCACACGACTTTAACGCATTTCACAGACAGTTGCGATTAACTTCTGTAATGAAACAGAATTAGTTCCATTAAGGTAAACTTCACTTCTTTCAGAACAAACGCTCATAAACAGCAAACACAGCAGACCTTCCGGGACACTAGTATGATTTTGAGGCTCTGAGCACTATGGGACTTAACATCTGAGATCATCAGTATTCTAGAACTTAGAACTACTCAAACCTAACTAACCTAAGGACATCACACACATCCATGCCCGAGGCAGGATTCGAACCTGCGGCCGTAGCGATCGTGCGGTTCCGGACTGAAGCGCCTAGAACCTCTCGGCCACTTTAATTTTGAGGCACACAAATACTTTTCTACTATCAATAGACAGGTTTTACAAAATGTGTCATTGACAGGTGATTGTTATGTCTATATACGTCACCTGTAACATTAGCTCTTTTTTTACACCAAGGCTGTGGGCTCTTAGGACAGAGAGAAGGCTTAAAAGGTGGCCCATACAGCTTTCTTCGAATTATCTCCATATTACTGTGCCATTACTTACGGTCTACAATGTTGATTACTTTTTGAAATCAAGCTTCTCCTTCAAATCACTACGACGAATGAAACGTAAACAGAACAATGCTTTGACGTTCAGACTACTACCCACTTCACTCGTTTAGCACTGGGGTGACCAACTTGAAAAGCAGTGGTCAAAGAATAAGTAGAGCAAAGAGAAAGCAACTGGGATAGACACACCTGAATAGACAACAGGCAAAAGGGGGCGTGGCGTTGGTTAGAAAATGCTCTCCCTTCCTTGTCAGTATACATCAAACATACAGCTACTATACATATTCTCGTTCATGGACGATCTGGGGTACAACACAATAAAAAGTTACTTCGACGGATTGGCACTTACTCGTTCCTTTAAGAAAAATCATATAAGATATTTAAAAAAAGTTGTGACGGGTTTCTTGGTGTTTTACCTTGAATGATGGAGAATAGAAATAACTTCAGACGTGCGCTATTGAAGTGTAGTAGGATCCTTGCTGTTCACGTTGTATAGTAATTATCTGGCAGACGATAGTAATGACAAACCCCAGGCATTCTGGAGATGATATTGTCATCTGTAATGAACTACTATGTGAATAAAGCTGCATAAATATCCTATTAGACACTGACAGTGATTGGAATCTTCCTTACAATGTACAGAAATGTTAAATTGTGCACTTTGCAAAACGCTGAAAACTTGTGCATATTCCTTCAGTACCAACGAGTTACAACTCGAATCAGTCAACTCGTGCAAATATCGAGGTGTAACAATTTGTGTGGATATGAGATGGAATGATTACATAAGCTCATAGGTAAAGAAGCTGGCAGGTTTCGGTTCATTGGCATGATACTGAGAAAATACGGTCAAAAAAGGAGACTGCGTACAACACATGTACGCCTCCCATTCTCGAAAATTACTTAGGTGTTTAAGACAGACACCAAATATGATCAACAGATAATATTAAACGTATACAAGAAGGCCAGAACTAATGGTCACAGGTTTGGCTGACAAAGAGGGTCGCGGAAATCCTGAATTTGAAGACGCTTGAAGGTGGAATGTATCCTGCTAAACTCTACTTGCAATGATTCAAGAACCAATATTAAGTGAAGAATCTGGAGATGTACTTCCGTCTTCAGCGCCCGCTTTCGCAGGGAGCAGCAACACAAGATTAGACCAATTTACAGCTCGCACAGAAGCATTTAAGCGGTCGTTATTTTTGCAGTCTATAAGCAACTGGAAGGGGAAGAAACCCTGATATGTGTTTCAGTGTCATGTATCTTCAGCCACGAACTTTACAGAGGTTTGCAGAGCATGTCTGAGGTTTCCAGGGCATGTCTGGAGACGTAGAAGTGGACAAACCTTATTGTAATCTCTTCCGACGACTGTTACTTCCTGAATTCACAGGACAGGTGCAAAAATTAATATGTTTTGTCTAGTATTCTCATGTCAGAAACAGTTCTGTGCCCTCAATTTAAATATCATGACAATTTTGTGCACAGTTCGTAAATACGCAATAAGAGGTGCTGGACGAAACAACTATTGTTTGCTACCTGTTTCGATCAAAACTATCAATCATCAAGCAAACTGTGCTGTCAGATGGTCAAATATATCATGTGTATTCCCTCTGGTTCTGTGCATGTCGTCACCCAGTGAAAACCAAAATGTAGCTGGCCGAACGAGTTGGGACCCACTGTCTCATTAGAGGTGGCTATTTCATTTTTGAAAACAATTTTCATAAAAAACTCTTCGCTGTGCGGTATTAGGTTTCGTTCAACAGAGAAACCTGGTAAAGTATGGGAAGATTAAGGAGCACAAAGCCCAGTTACAACATGAGTATGCACGATGAGAACAGATTGATATAAGAGGTCGAAGATCGTGGCAGACAACCATGGCTACGCCGCATCACGCCAAGTAGTGCCACGGTTCCTTAAGTGGTAACACGGTTCCATCAACGCAAAGACATTCTTTTATACTTCAAGCCCGCTACAAATAATTTATTGCTTATATTGTTACAGACCCTCTATTGTTCCTGATCTATATTAACGACATAGGAGACGATCTGAGTAGCCATCTTGGATTGTTTGCAGATGATGCTGTCATTTACCGTCTTGTAAAGTCACCAGATGACTAAAACGACTTGAAAAATGATTTAGATAAGATATCTGTATGGTGCGAAAAGTGGCAATTGACCCTGAATGCCGGCCGGAGTGGCCGAGCGGTTAAAGGCGCTACAGTCTGGAACCGCACGACCGCTACGGTCGCAGGTTCGAATCCTGCCTCGGGCATGGATGTGTGTGATGTCCTTAGGTTAGTTAGGTTTAAGTAGTTCTAAGTTCTAGGGGACTTATGACCACAGCAGTTGAGTCCCATAGTGCTCAGAGCCATTTGAACCATTTGACCCTGAATAAGGAAAAATGTGAAGTTATTCACATGAGTACTAAAAGAAATCAGATAAATTTCGATTACGTGATAAGTTACACAAATCTGAAGGCTGTAAATTCAACTAAATATTTAGGAATTACAATTACAAATAACCTAAATTGGAACGATCACATAGATAATATTGTGGGTAGAGCAAACCAAAGACTGCGATTCATTGGCAGAACACTTAGAAGGTGCAACAGGTCTACTAAAGAGACTGCTTACACCACGCTTGTCCGCCCTATTCTGGAGTATTGCTGTGCGGCGTGGGATCCGCGTCGGGTGCGACTGACGGATGACATCGAAAAAGTGCAAAGAAGGGTAGCTCGTTTTGTATTATAGCGAAATAGGGGAGATAGTGTCACAGACATGTTACGTGAATTGGAGTGGCAATCATTAAAACAAAGGCGTTTTGCGTTGCGACTGAATCTTCTCATGAAATTTCCATCACCAGTTTTCTCCTCCGATTGCGAAAACATTCTGTTGGCACCCACCTACATAGGGAGAAATGATCATCACGATAAAATAAGAGAAATCAGGTCTTACACAGAAAAATTTAAGTGCTCGTTTTTCCCGCGTGCCGTTCGAGAGTGGAATGGTAGAGAGACAGCTTAAAGGTGGTTCCTTGAACCCTCTGCCAGGCACTTTATTGTGAATAGCAGAGTAGTGCGTTAGTCTGAATTATGTTTGTTGACTATAAGGACGTTGCGCTATTGAGTGCGATAGCGAAACAAGCCCATTTGGATTAATGCTAAAAATCGGTAAAATATTTTTGAGTTTTTAGATTTTAAATGTTCTCGTGGACAGAAAGTGGACTGCGGCAGTAACAAAGACACCGCAGCACTCGATCGGCAGATAGTGTGGGTGATGACCAGATAAACACACAGCACGAGAGTTGTACTCACTATCTACGCTGCTTACGATAAAGCCAGCTGACCGCCTCGTCGCCTCTGGCGTTTCTGACTCCAGCGCAGCGCTCAACTCTAGCGAGGAAGCCTTGAGCGCAGTGTTGCCAACCGCTCGCAACGGAAACGCTCCGTGTCCACAGGCACCTCGGTAGCGTGTTCTTCAAATATGTTACTTCTCGGAATCGTAATTGAACAGCGCACTTTTGAGCGGCAAAACAAATTCGGCAATATCTGACGGTGCCAACGGCCTTGCCGCAGTGGTAACACCAGTTCTCGGCAGATCACCGAAGTTAAGCGATGTCGGGCTTGGCTAGCACTGGGATGGGTGACTGGCTGGTTCTCCCCAGCGCTGTTGGCAACCAGGGTGCACTCAGCCGTTGTGAGGCCTTGATTGAAAGTGGCAGCTCCGGTCACTAAAGCTGACAACGGCCGGAAGAGCAGTGTGCTGACCACATGCCCCTCCAATCCACATCCAGTGACGCCCATCGACGGAAGATGACCCGGTTGGTCGGTACCGATGGACCTTCTGAGGACTCTTCGGACGGAGTTTAGTTTAATATCTGGCTCTGATTCACAGTTCCATTTCGTAGATTAAGTTCTTAAATGTTTCTCGGAACCATTGTGTGCCAACCGGAAGTGCATCTCTTAACCTCGATGTTTCATTAACTTAATCCAGACGGAGTAGAGTGTCAGGTGCGGCTGTTAATATGAAGCGCGTCAACCACTCTTGTTACTACTGCACACTGTTGAAAATTTTGCAGCTGTCAACTACTTGGAGTAGGAGAGTGTGATAGACATTGGCGGCACTTAGCGGCACTCTACTCTCGCCCAAGCGTAGATAAGGTAATGTGCCCTGGACTGTTGGAAGTGACGATAACGGCAAATACGGTGGAGTGTCGGGTGGGCCACCTGTTGCAGATAAGCCTCTGCACTGGAGGTGTTCTGTGTTAGGGGCGTAAACGAGAAGTATCGTGTCAGTTGCAGCAAACCCGACGTACAGAGTACGTCACCGGCTGCCTCTCGAGTAGGAAGGCGTGATCGGTGCGCACAAATGTCTGTCGCCGGTTCCTTTCCCAGTTCTCGCGACGCGACAGTGGGTCCAGCAAAGCTTAATTTCCTGAATGACTTTTTCAGTTTGCAGCGGAGCGTGAGCTGATGTGGAACTTCCTGCAAGATTGTAAGTGTATCGGACCGGGTCTCGAACCCGGGACCTTTGCCTTCCGCGGACAGTTCCTCTACTGACTGAGATACCCAAACACATTCACAACCTGTCCTCACAACTATACTTCCACCAGTGCCTCATTCCTGCCTTCTATATTTCACGAAAGTCTTCCTGCGAAACTTATGGGACTAGCACTCATGCAAGGAGGATATTGCGGAGACGTGGCTTAGCCAAAGCCTTGGAGATGTTTCCAGAATTAGCTACTGGCGGAAGTAAAACTTTGAAGTGGTTGGGAAGCTCGGTTGATGGAGCATTTTCCCGCAAAAGACAAAGATCCCGGGTTCGACTCCAGGTCCGACACTCAGTTTTAAACTGCCTAGAAATGTCAAAGCTTTATTGATGTATGAAGGTGTGTACACAAATTACGGCAGCCGTAAACTGCTTCATAGTGACATCATCGTCTTTGACGATGGAGAGGTCTGTCACATACTGAATCATACGATAAGAAATTGCCCGGAAACGTAGACGCTGGCTATAATTAAGCTTTTGCTACTTGAGAGGTCCCCCATGAAAAACGTTTGTTGTTGTAGGACACTGAAACTTTGTGGAAAAGTTTGGGAGGATATATGGAAGAGAAATGAGTAAACCACGAAAAGAAACTCATTTTGATTTCCACTTGAGAGGGTAACATTTGTTAATTGCGTACAATGTGTACGTTCCAGGTTACAGACTTTGCTCGTTGTTACGGCTATCTGCATCCACGAAAACCTGGAAACGCACAATAGATTGCTCTACTACTGTCTCAAATATCTCAGGGGGGATGTTGGCTACAACCCTGGCTGTGCTCATCTTCAACCTTCAACGTATGTTAGTGTCCCGTCGATAAATACTGTGTCCTTCAGGTAACCCCACAACCAGAAAGCATACGAGTTCACATCTCCTCTCCCAGGAGCAATTCCAAAATCTCCAGTTAATTCGAACTTCCGAGTCAAGTTCTTCAGCCTCCTGCTGAAAGAGGACCTCTCCACATTCCTGTAATGCGTCGATACTCGCGAAGAGCACCAGCACCGTTGCTGTTGTTTTGATGAAACAGCTTTGACGAGTAATGCCCAGCTCACCTCGTCCAGACTCATGTTAACTGCAACTTTAATGCTCACTGATGCTTGCGTTTGAACCCCACGTGTCGTGGTACCAGTACCGGCGCTTAACGGCAACTCACGACACTAGCGCTACATACAACGCAAATCCTGCTGTGCAAAGTCGGAACATCATTGGTATAAAGTTAGGTATCCATGCGGCACAAGTAGCGAATTTTAATTATAACTACCCTTTATACTTCCTTTCTAAGATGTTGTTTATCTGGTTACGATACGCACATTTAGCTTTGTGAGCGACCGTCCTTTAATTGGTACAGCCAAACCTCTTAATCACAAAGAACTCGAGAATGGAGCGTGTTGTCTACCTTATTCACTGTTTGCAGATTCCAAAATATGTCCTTATCGTGTTTCATTGTCGAATTGAACTATCGTTATCGTATATTATCTTTATATCTGCTGGTATCTTAGCATTTGTGTGGAGCTAACGATTGATGACCACTAGCGTACTTCATCGTGTGTCGTCTCCCACGGTGACTGAAATCCGGCCATAACGACGGGCGTGAAATATAGAGTATAGTGCTTTTGGATAGTGTGTGCTGTATTCGCCTGCATCTGCGTGACTTGTGAATTGCTCGTAGAAACGGAAACGTGATGGCTTGTGTTCATAAACTGATACGAGGGGAATGTAGCGCACACGCATATTTCTGATAAAAGTAGCGATGCGAAGCGTTCTTCTTCATGACGGTTATTTGTTTGTTGTGAATCGTGTTTGTGATAGCAACAGGCTACTCTCCCGCGAAAAATCTGCTCCACAAAAGAATTGTTCGGGCCCGGCTGGGAACTTAAGAGGCGGAAGGGATAAGAAACGCCGTTGAGCTTTTATACCGCCTGGGGTGCGGTGGCGGTAGCTGGTATTCCACTTATTAAATTATTCCCTACTGTTACGACGCGCTCGAGCGAATTTTTCGGTAATCCAACGTTTCGTTCCGATGTGAGGAGGACATGTTAAAGGGGGTTTGTAACCTCTATGTAGGTCCGATTAACACTGCGCCTTGTTGTTGCCTCAGTAGCGAGCCAGGAACTTCACTTCACAGAAACTACAACACCCCTTGAAGATATTCTCCGCAAATGGGGATGAAACGCTGAATTTCTCCAAGAAATTTGTTGGACCACGGAATTGCGTTGAATATTTGAACAGTGAGACATTTCTCTCTTGTTACGGGTTCATTGATCCATCAAATTCGCTTTGTCAACTTTAATCACTTTCTATGCTGCCAATAACGAACTCTAATGGTTTACACAGTTGGGAAGTCCCTTTTTAACGCTGACGATACAGGCTGCGTGTTAGCATCATAGCAGTATTGCTTCAATTATTTATATTTGTTTTGTTTACGGAGGAAACAATATTCCATGGAATCTGTATTAGAACCACACATTTAGTTTTGTTGTAAATGAAAACAAACGTTCCATAGTTATTTGTTCAGTTAACAACACAGTGTTTGTTTATATGAACTCCAAAAGTCATTGACAGTGGAAAAATTGAAGAAGAGTCGTGAAGGAAGGTAAGCGTTACTGGTGTCTTGCTTGACACAGTTCCGCCACTTAAATGTCTAGGCATAACGTTGCAAAGCGATTTGAAATGGAACGAGCACGTATGGTCAGTAGAAGGGTAGGCGAATGGTGGACTCGGGTTTATTGGGAGAATTTTAGGAGAGTTTAGCTCATCTGTAAAGGAAAGAACATTAGTGCGAACTATTTCTTAGGTACTGCTCGAGAATTTGGGATCCCCACCAGATCGCATTAAAGGGAGACACCGAAGCAATTCAGAAGCGTGTTGCTGGATCTTTTATACCAGTAGGGGCGATCAGCGAAAGATTATGGAGAACAGCGAACCTGCATTTGTCGGCTGATAGCAGTACGACTCAAGTGCCGCCAATGTACTCTTTCGCGATAATGACCACGAAGACAAGACACGATAACAGAAATTACGGCTCGCACGGAGGCGTATGTAGTCGTTTTTTTCCTCGCCGCATTTGCGAGCGGTATATAGGAAAGGGAATGACTGTTCTGGCGTAACGACAAGCGCCGCCGCGACGATGAGGAGCGGAAGAGCAGAGAGGGTCGTGAGACGACGTAAGCCAGTAGTACGCCGACCAGGACGATACCAACACAGGAGCAGCGTCTACCCGAAGAGAATACAAGCGCCGCGCAGCCTAGCCGCGGTCGCAGTGAAAGACGAGCCGTCACACAAACGCCACAGCAGTGACTTATGATCTGAATTGTTTTGCTTACATTGAAATTGTATGTACCAGACGACATTGATTATTTGCATGTCGCCATTTGCTTGCGAAACGTATTTTGTGAATACGCAAAGTGAAGTATTGTCAATTTAACTTACTGGAATAGATTCCATTAATATGATTTGTTTGAACTATTGTCTAGCGATCCGAGAAACTAGCTTCTCACGCACCCTATGTTAGACGAGTGGGCAGGATACAACAGTGACTAGCATTCCGATTCGGTTTTACAGAGAGTACTCTACTGCATTGGCTCCTTACTTAGCTTGCATTTATCGCGAATCTCTTGCCCAACATAAAGTCCCGAGCGACTGGAAAAAAGCGCAGGTGACGTCTGTATATAAGAAGGGTAGAAGGACGGATCCTCAAAATTACAGACCAATATCCTTAACATCGGTTTGTTGCAGGATTCTCGAACATATTCTCAGTTCGAATATAATGAATTTCCTTGAGACAGAGAAGTTGTTGTCCATGCATCAGCACGGCTTTAGAAAGCATCGCTCCTGCGAGACGCAACTCGCCCTTTTTTCACATGATATCTTGCGAACCATGGATGAAGGGTATCAGACGGATGCCATATTCCTTAACTTCCGGAAAGCGTTTGACTCGGTGCCCCACTGCAGACTCCTAAGGTACGACCATATGGAATTGGTTCCCAAATATGTGAGTGGCTCGAAGACTTCTTAAGTAATAGAACCCAGTACGTTGTCCTCGATGGTGAGTGTTCATCGGAGGTGAGGGTATCATCTGGAGTGCCCCAGGGAAGTGTGGTAGGTCCGCTGTTATTTTCTATCTACATAAATGATCTTTTGGATAGGGTGGATAGCAATGTGCGGCTGTTTGCTGATGATGCTGTGGTGTACGGGGAGGTGTCGTCGTCGAGTGACTGTAGGAGGATACAAGATGACTTGGACAGGATTTGTGATTGGTGCAAAGAATGGCAGCTAACTCTAAATATAGATAAATGTAAATTAATGCAGATGAATAGGAAAAAGAATCCTGTAATGTTTGAATACTCCATTAGTAGTGTAGCAGTTGACACAGTCACGTCGATTAAATATTTGGGCGTAACATTGCAGAGCGATATGAACTGGGACAAGCATGTAATGGCAGTTGTGGTGATGGCGGATAGTCGTCTTCGGTTCGTTGGTAGAATTTTAGGAAGATGTGGTTCATCTGTAAAGGTGACCGCCTATAAAACACTAATACGACCTATTCTTGAGTACTGCTCGAGCGTTTGGGATCCCTATCAGGTCGGATTGAGGGAGGACATATAAGCAATTAAGAGGCGGGCTGCTAGATTTGTTACTGGTAGGTTTGATCATCACGCGAGTGTTACGGAAATGCTTCAGGAACTCGGGTGGGAATCTCTAGAGGAAAGGAGGCGTTCTTTTCGTGAATCGCTACTGAGGAAACTTAGAGAACCAGCATTTGAGGTTGACTGCAGTACACATTTACTGCTGCCAACTTAATTTCGCGGAAAGACCACAAAGATAAGATAAGGGAGATTAGGGCTCGTACAGAGGCATATAGGCAGTCATTTTTCCCTCGTACTGTTTGGGAGTGGAACAGGGAGAGAAGATGCTAGTTGTGGTACGAGGTACCCTCCGCCTCGCACCGTATGGTGGATTGCAGAGTATGTTTGTAGATGTAGATGTAGATGTAGATTGGTAAAAGGTACCGTCGGCTACGCACCGTGGGGTGGCTTCCACAGTATGTATGCACATGTCGATAGCGCTCGTTACTCCGTGGGAATGAAAAAATAATTGTGTTACAGAATAACGGTATTTTCTGGATTCGTGCTCGTTGTGTGTCAATAGATCGCGTTGTTGGAGGTATTTGATATATTGCCGGAACCACTTACAATTCGAGGACAATATGGATTCCAATCCCAAAGAAAGCAGGTGTTGACAAATGTGAAAATTACCGAACTATCAGTTTAATAAGTCGCGACTGCAAAATACTAACGCGAATTCTTTACAGACGAATGGAAAAACCTGTAGAATCCGACCTCGGGGAAGATCAGTTTGGATTCCGTAGAAATGTTGAAACACGTGAGGCAATACTGACCCTACGACTTATCTTAGAAGATAGATTAAGGAAAGGCAAACCTACGTTTCTAGCATTCGTAGACTTGGAGGAAGCTTTTGACAGTGTTGACTGGAATACGCTCTTTCAAATTCTGAAGGTGGCAGGGGTAAAATACAGGGAGCGAAAGGCTATTTACAATTTGTACAGAAACCAGATGGCAGTTATAAGAGTCGAGGGACATGAAAGGGAAGCAGTGGTTGGGAAGGGAGTAAGACAGGGTTGTAGCCTCTCCCCGATGTTATTCAATCTGTATATTGAGCAAGCAGTAAAGGAAACAAAAGGAAAATTCGAAGTAGGTATTGAAATCCATGGAGAAGAAATAAAAACTTTGAGGTTCGCCGATGACATTGTAATTCTGTCAGAGACAGCAAAGGACTTGGAAGAGCAGTTAATGGAATGGATAGTGTCTTGAAAGGAGGATATAAGGTGAACATCAACAAAAGCAAAACAAGGATAATGGAATGTAGTCGAATTAAGTCGGGTGATGCTGAGGGAATTAGATTAGGAAATGAGACACTTAAAGTAGTAAAGGAGTTTTGCTATTTGGGGAGCAATATAACTGATGATGGTCGAAGTAGAGAGGATTTAATATGTAGACTGGCAATGGCAAGGAAAGCGTTTGTAAAGAAGAGAAATTTGTTAACATCGAGTATAGATGTAAGTGTCAGGAAGTCATTTCTGAAAGTATTTGTATGGAGTGTAGCCATGTATGCAAGTGAAACATGGACGATAAATAGTTTGGACAAGAGGAGAATAGAAGCTTTCGAAATGTGGTGCTACAGAAGAATGCTGAAGATTAGATGGGTAGATCACATACCTAATGAGGAAGTACTGAATAGGATTGGGGAGAAGCGAAGTTTGTGGCACAACCTGAGTAGAAGAAGGGATCGATTGGTAGTACATGTGCTGAGGCATCAAGGGATCACCAATTTAGTATTGGAGGGCAGTGTGGAGGGTAAAAATGGGAGACCAAGAGATGAATACAGTAAGCAAATTCAGAAGGATGTAGGTTGCAGTAGGTACTGGGAGATGATGAAGCTTGCACAGGATAGAGTAGCATGGAGAGCTGCATCAAACCAGTCTCAGGACTGAAGACCACAACAACAACAACAACAACATGGAAACATTCTTGTATTTCCTTTCTCGTTTACTGTACTCGAAGTACTGCCCAAAACACGACGTGAGGTAGCTTCCGGAGTGCAGAGGGGCCGTGGGGAGGGTGAGTGGCGAGGAGGTGAGAGGGCGAGGCGTGGTGTGGTGGCGGTCAGCTGGTCGGCGTGGCGCCTGGCTCAGCTGTCGGGCGCGCCGGCCTTGACCCCGATCCAACCTTCCCCACGTGCGCGGCCCACGTGGCGGCCTGCGTGCGCCAGCCAGCCGCAGTCGCGCTCGATACCATCCGCCCGCTATCGACCGCGCCGCGCGCACGCGCAGTACCGGCGGGCGCACCGCGTCGCGGGCACGCGACACGCCGCGCGGTGTGAGGCAGCGGCCGCCGGCGTCCACCACCCTGCGGCCACTCCACATCCTGCCCGTGGGCTGGGTCGTCTCTTCACAGACGGCCCAGTTCTGTCATGTGCCGGAAAACATGCTTCGTTAATTTTATCCATTTGTTAAATATATTTTGATAACCGGACTTCTTAGGGGTGTCATCACGCTGTACCACGTAGTGACACGACTTCTCAGCTAACAGTTCGAAATACATTAGTCAAAATACATAGGCGAACGTGTTTATCAACGCCCGGAAGGTAAAATCTGTTTTGTTACTGATGGTACCTGTCGTCTTATTGCATGGCTTGAAATCTTCACTTCCAATGTAGGCAACAATTAAAACCATTCGCCATCTATTGGTGACCCCCTCAGAAGGAAGAGAGTACTCCTTTTGCGGACATTGTATTCAACCGTGCACATGCATACAAACGATACCGGAAGACAGTTGAGCATACAAGGCGACTGCCTCGGACATGGATGTGTGTGATGTCCTTAGGTTAGTTAGGTTTAAGCAGTTCTAAGTTCTAGGGGACTGATGACCTCAGTAGTTAAGTCCCATAGAGCCATTTGAACCATAAAAGGCGAGCTGGACAAGATCGCCGACGCATTACGACCCCAGGTGAACAAATGGTTCAAATGGCTCTGAGCACTATGGGACTCAACTGCTGAGGTCATTAGTCCCCTAGAACTTAGAACTAGTTAAACCTAACTGACCTAAGGACTTCACAAACATCCATGCCCGAGGCAGGATTCGAACCTGCGACCGGAGCGGTCTTGCGGTTCCAGACTGCAGCGCCTTTAACCGCACGGCCACTTCGACTGGCCAGGTGAACACTGATGATATGTGGTCATCTCTGCGTCGCGGCAGGATCTCAGTAGGGCCATTGTGTCAGATCAGACTGTAAGGGACATATCATGAGAAAGGACGTCCTGTTCGAGCATTCCTCTTGACACATCATCATCTCGCTGTTCACATGCTGTTCTGCCGTTCGCATGTCAAGTGGCAACTTCACCACAAGCGAATCGTTTTATTGACAGACGAATCCAGATTCGAACAGATGAAAGGTGATGGCCTGTGTTCGTGTGCGGAGACACCGTGCTGATTGGTACCTGACAAACCTTGTCCAGGGAATCAACAAATTCGGCCAAGGTTCTGTGATGTGTAGGGAGGCTTCATTCTAAGGATCATGTAGTTGTCCATGGTTGTCTTACCGTCACACAGTAAATCGAACAATTGCGTTTCACCCTGCGGTTCCTACTGCATACGATCGTGGCCCTGAATTCTTTCTTGTGCACGATATTGCCGGGCCCATGTGGCGAGAGTGACCAGGAATTCCATGCTAAGCCTGGACGTTGAAGTAATGGAATGGCCAGCGGTGAGCCTGACCTAAAGACCGTCGAGAGTGAGTGACATAGTTAGCAAATGTTTTCATAGTCGCCCTCTTCCACCACATGCTCTCCAAGAACTCTCAAGAGCTCACATTGAAGAAAGGGAACGGATACTACAGGGCGACTTCCGTAAACTTACACGGAGCGTAGGTGTGAGGTGGTGATGAACGCTCACAGTAGGGATACACATTACAGGAGCACTCAGTGTCCAATGAGAAGCACCCAGAATGACGGGGTGGACGATTGTTTTCACTTCGTTTTCTACACCCGTTGGATATTTCATTACCTACTTATTTGTGAGAGATAAAGGTATAATTGGTAACATACACAGTTGTCAATTATTGCTAAATGGGATAAGATAGACGCCCAAAGTTATGCTCCCTTAATTCATTTGAGCAGTGCGTAATGCGAATTCACGTAAAAAGTGGTAGAGTACATGAAACTTGCAAAAGAATTTTTAAACGCGTCGATGGCAATAACCAAAAAGACTTCCAATGAGGTCGTCCTGGAGGTGAAATCGACCGATGAACTACAGAGACGACTCAGCGCATACCGTAACTGTACGGTACGTTTCGAAAACACTCATCCGGATGGCTTCCATTGTTGTATTATTACTCGTACCATCACGCTCCTGCTTTCTGAACAGTGTTTCAACGTCCAGAATGAGATTTTCACTCTGCAGCGGAGTGTGCGCTGATATGAAACTTCCTGGCAGATTAAAACTGTGTGCCCGACCGAGACTCGAACTCGGGACCTTTGCCTTTCGCGGGCAAGTGCTCTACCAACTGAGCTAAAGTCATGCCCGGTCTGACAGCCTTTCTTCTGACCGCGAAAGGTAAAGGTCCCGAGTTCGAGTCTCGGTCGGGCACACAGTTTTAATCTGCCAGGAAGTTTCATATCAGCGCACACTCCGCTGCAGAGTGAAAATCTCATTCTGGAAACATCCCCCAGGCTGTGGCTAAGCCATGTCTCCGCAATATCCTTTCTTTCAGGAGTGCTAGTTCTGCAAGGTTCGCAGGAGAGCTTCTGTAAAGTTTGGAAGGTAGGAGACGAGGTACTGGCAGAAGTAAAGCTGTGAGTACCGGGCGTGAGTCGTGCTTCGGTAGCTCAGTTGGTAGAGCACTTGCCCGCAAAAGGCGAAGGTCCCGAGTTCGAGTCTCGGTCGGGCACACAGTTGTAATCTGCCAGGAAGTTTCATATCAGCGCACACTCCGCTGCAGAGTGAAAATCTCATACTGGAAACATCCCCCAGGCTGTGGCTAAGCCATGTCTCCGCAATATCCTTTCTTTCAGGAGTGCTAGTTCTGCAAGGTTCGCAGGAGAGCTTCTGTAAAGTTTGGAAGGTAGGAGACGAGGTACTGGCAGAAGTAAAGCTGTGAGTACCGGGCGTGAATCGTGCTTCGGTAGCTCAGTTGGTAGAGCACTTGCCCGCGAAAGGTAAAGGTCCCGAGTTCGAGTCTTGGTCGGGCACACAGTTGTAATCTGCCAGGAAGTTTCAGTGTTGCAACGTGTCCCACTTCTCCCCCACTGGCTGTCAGCGTCGTCTCATATAGCGTTAATTACTACTTTGTTGACTGGTACTGAAGCGAAACGAAATTTATTACAAGCACGAAGTTGCTTTTTAGGTCCTTGTTCCGCCGATTTTATAAACTACCGGATTCTGAGTTCCGATTTTTCTGCAAATTGGACCTGGAAGCGCTAATCCATATGATTAAGTAGGTGTGGAACATATTTTACAATACCTGCATTCTTATCTACATCATTTTAAGCTTTACGCTTTTGAAACTGGTTGCAGTATAAATACGAGGTGGGTAATCATAATATCTTAATAATCACCACGGTAAAAATAAGGTACATAATTAAGTCATTGTTTTTTGAGAGTACATGTCTGTAGTCTCTGTACACATTGAAATCTCCGTACCCGCGTACCATAGCATGCCGGTCGAGAAGTCAAAACAAAACGACCACAGTCTATTGATGGAGTAGTTCATTACCGCACATTTAGCTCGTCTGCCGGCGGCTGTTGTGCTGTGGCGACGAGATTTCGTTGCATACTAAGACTGTACACATATATCTGCAAACGATCAAAAATTTAATTACACAACTTTGTTTTGTCAACGTGATGGAATTTACCCCTCCTAAAGCTGTTAGCAACATCGGGTAGTATACACTGAGATGATAACAGTCACGGGATACCTCCTGATTTCGTGTCGGACCTCCTTTTGTCCGGCGTAGTGCAGCAACACGACGTGGCATGGGCTGAACATGTCGTTGGAAGTCCCTTGCAGAAATATAGAGCTAAGCTGCACATAATTGTGAAAGTTTTGTCATTTCAGGATTTTCTGCACGAACCGACCTCTCGATTATGTTCGATAAATGTTTGATGGGATTCATGTCGGGCGATCTGCGTGGTCAAATCATTCGCTCAAATTATCCAGGATGTTCTCCAAACCAATCGCGAACAATTGGAGCCCGGTGACATGGCGCATCGTTTGTTTGGGAGCATGAAGGCCTTGAATGATTCGAAATTGTGTCCAAGTAGCAAGACATAATCATTTCCAGTCAATGAGAGGTTCGGTTGGACCAGAGGACCAAGTCTGTTCCATGTAGACATAGACTACACCATTATGGAGCCACCACCAGCTTGCACAGTGTCTCGTTGACAACTTGGTTCAACGGCTTCGTGTAATCTGCGCCACACTCGAACCTACCATAAGCTCTTACCAACTGGACGGGGACGCCTCTGACCGTGCCATGGTTTTCCATTTGTGTAGGATCCAATCGATATGGTCATGATCCCATGAAAGCGTCTGCAGGCGATGCCGTGCTGTTAGCAAAGGCACTCGCGTCCACTGTCTCCTGCCATAGCCCATTAACAAATTTCGCCGCACTGTCGTACCGGATACGTTCGTCGTACGTCCCACATTGATTTCAGGTGTTATTTCACGGAGTGTTGCTTGTCTGTTATTACTGACAACTCTACGCAAACCCCCGGTGCTCTCGGTGGTTAAGTGAAGACCGTCGGCCACTGCGTTGTCGTTGGTGAGGAGTAATGCATGGAATTCGCTGTTCTCGGAACACTCTTGACTCTGTGGATCTCGGGACATTGGATTCTCTAACGATTTCCGAAATGGACTGCCTCATGCGTCTAGCTCCATTCTGCTAGAACCATTCCGCGTTCAAAACTGCTAATGCCCGTTGTCCGGCCACAATCATGTCGAAAACATTTACAAATGACAGGTCCGTCAATACATTTGTCCTTTTGTTTCTAGCGAACACGATACTATCGACATCTGTATACGTGCATATCGCTGTCCTATGAGTTTTGTCCCTCCAGTGTACATAAAAAAAGTCTTTTATTAGAGCTGTGGAGCATAACCTGAACAAGGTTTAAAATAAGTTTCCATATCTCTTACAGGAAACACTACTGATTAAAACTAGGCAAATATTCCTACAGATTGAAACAAATACTTGTTGAGATACGCGACACGTCACAGGTAGTGATGTCGCGAAAATTGGAAACGTACTTTGGTGTACTTCAAAGAGAAAAAAAATTTGAGAAACGCTCGTGTACTGGGTCGTCATGACTGTGTTGGGAAATAGTGTCATGTATCTATGAAGTACTGCATTCATTAAAAGTTACGTGGCTTGCCATGATATGGTGTAAATTACTCTGTGAAGTCCCCGCGTATATTCTCTACCTAGCGACAAGGTGCTAGCATTTGTGGAGCATGTCTCCCATGCATCTGATGGAAACGGAAATGCCGTGTGGCTAGGGCCTCCCGTCGGGTAGACCGTTCACCTGGCGCAAGTCTTTCGACTTGCGTGTCGATGGGGATGAAATGATAATGATAAGGACAACACAACACAACACCCAGTCCCTGAGCGGAGAAAATCTCCGACCCAGCCGGGAATCGAACCCGGACCGGTAGATATGATATTCCGTCGCGCTGACCACTCAGCTACCAGGCGCTGACCATGCATCTGATGAAATCTGCGGATCTCACGAGATCGCAATTCAAACAGGCTTGGATCATAATATTATGTAAGAGCGAGTTACATCCACACTGAGCTCCTCCCGCAGTGTCAACAGATGACTAACAGTACAGGAGAATGGCCCATATTTCAAGTATTTGTCATCAACCATGTGTTTATATGACTTGGTTTCTAGTTTTCAGAAGTGCTATATCCTGTAAGCATATGTCACTTTAAATAAACATACTGTATATACTGGATGAGAGCTCAAAGTCTTACTCCTCAATTAAGTTAATATTGGTAAGATATTTGTATTGTCGTTTTCACATAGACGAAAGTGACCAGGGGCTCATGAAATGAAGATCAACGAATTTTCGCAACTTCATTTATCACCGAAATATAAGAATCAGCTTTTTTCTATGGAACTGTGGCGCTTTTTTTGTTCCAGGATAGCAGATCTGTATGAGGCGAATTTTGGGGTATAACACTCCTGTAGACCTGACAAGAAAATACGAAGTGAACGAAAAATGCATATCACGATTTGTGTATTGTTGCGCCCATTTAAAAGATACCGTGTAGTTGTATTTTAATACTGTGCATATTATGCTAAAGCCAACTAATCCGCCGTAATCCAGAGCTGTGAATATCGCTCCCACAGTTTTGTTTTGTGTATATTCCGACAATGGGCAGTCATCAGTACTAGGAATGTGGCTGGTGTACTGTAAATGACGTCGGATATGATCTGAAACCAGCTACCGGCTTGATTCTGCAGCACAAGCGCTTTTGTAATCCGCACTGTTTCAGTACTAACAGCGTAAGCGACCAGTGATGACACCGAGCCATCGACATGTCGTGTCACAACAGGTTTGTACTCCGGGGACCTATCACGCAACATTTTGTGACCCTCTGCGGCCATTTCTGAGACACTGTGCCTGATACTTAATAATGGTAATTAAAGGCTCGATGCCTCTCTGGTAGGTGAACGGTAAAAGTTCCCAGACATTTTCGAAAATTTCCTTTGTAGCTGTATGATACCTTACCGATCTGATCTGTCTGCGGAAAATGTTTTCTTCATGTTTTATGATTATACGTATTTCGTGGTCTACCTGGAAACGCACACACATGGAAAAAAATGTAGAAGAACCCAGAACGTAATGGATATAAATGCGTAAAATTATAAGAACTTCAGCTAGCTCTACGTATCTTGCAACTCCCTGTCGCAAAAGTGTCCCGTAAATAAGCAGACGTCAGTAGCACACCTTAAACGCCAAAGCGTCACATAAAATGAATTGATTATCCGTAACCAGTATGTGACACTAGTTAATCTAAAATGAATTGATTATCTGTAACCAATATGTGACACTAGTTAATCTCACAACCACAGATGGGGCTTCTGCCACTTAGACCGTCCCATACCCTCAGCGGGAACGTTTGAATTGTGGATGACACCGAATGGTAATTATCTTCTCGGACATGTTATAGAAATAGAAACTTTCTGAGCTTGATGTTCAGCGCTAGATAGGTGAGGCTCATTAGTTTCCTAGCACGAATATGTAAATACACGTTGAGAAGTTATCCACCACCATAGCTGAACAGTTTCTAAGAACCAGTGCTCTTATCGGCAATGGCAAGGAGTCTTCGTTGTTAAGAGGACTGCTGCGGGATGCATTCACCCTTGTAAAAACAATTGGGGAGTGAAGTCAAGACGGAATACCTGCTCCGGCTTGAGAAAGCGGACATCAGCGACAGGAATAACTACTAACTATGTGGCTCTCCATACTCACACCTAATACCGGCCGGCCGTTGTGGCCATGAGGTTCTAGGCGCTTCAGTCTGGAACCGCGTGACCGCTACGGTCGCAGGTTCGAATCCTGCTTCGGGCATGGATGTGTGTGATGTCCTTACGTTAGTTAGGTTTAAGTAGTTCTAAGTTCTAGGGGACTGATGACCACAGATGTTAAGTCCCATAATGCTCAGAGCCATTTGAACCTAATACCGCTGTTGACTGAAGAGAGACGGCGAGTGGTCTGTTGGTGGATCTGTTATTTTTGGGGAATCGATGAGAATTGTTTCTACATAAAATCGTTAGGTACTTTTCTGTTGACGATCCCATGGTTTCGCAATTTGACGTAGATGGAAGGACAAGGAAGACGATTGGCAGGGGGTTTGAGAAAGCTGAGCTCCGACCAGAGGTAATACCTTGTTGGTCCCTTTTGGTTGGGAAGATGTTAGTGGTATGTATAATAGCTGGAGAATGGCGTATGCCAGCACATTTGTACCTTTTTATTCACAGTTCTGTTGATCAATTCTCTTGGATTTATAACAGATAATCGGCATTGACCCTAATGAGTCATCAGCAGAATCAGTTTTTCGTTAAGAAAGTAACTCGTCATGTCGGCATTTAGCGTTCGTCAAGGACGCTAAAAACCATTTCTAGTTAATTGCCTTAAATCCACCAAATGAGATTTAGATAGTTGCGAATAAAAAATCATTGTTCAAAATAGACCACGTTGTCCAGTTTGTCTAGTTTCATTATAATTTATAAATTACTAGCGAAGAAACTGGGCTTTTCCTAGGTATTTATTTATAGCTGTGCGTCTACGCACGTACCATATAACATCTGGCCTTGTGCTTAATGTTTATGACGTCATATCTCCTGAACTATGTGTCCTACAGTGATATAATTTTGCACTTACATTCTGTGGTGTATGTGCATACTGTGTGTAAAATGTGCCGCGAATACAGCTAGTTGTAAAGAAGTAACAAATTATAACGCCTTGCCTCACACGATACTTTTCTGCATCAACAACGGAAAAGTACTAAGCTATAAACAGTTTTCCTTTCATAATTTTGTAGGGATTGTCAGGGAGAAAGAATTTCGTAAAGGTTTGAAATGATGTGCAATGTCTGTTGCAAGTCAGTAAGTGTTCTCATTCTCAAATACTGGATGAATCAAGTGTGAGAATTCATGCGTTGCAGGCTACTCTTACTGTTTTCGCCCGCCCCTTTGATGGGTAGGTAGTTCTTACCCCCGCAGCGATTGTTGCCCGACAGTAATGTATATGTGTAACAAGTTTGGTTGTAATCGATCCAGTGGTTTAGGAGGAGACGTGGAATATACATACACACTCACATACATACATACATACATACATACATACATACGTTTTTTCAATACGTGTGGATTATAGATAGAAAATTGATGTCCAAACATAAACGTCTGTAACGAAAATCGTTGTGGCATGAGGGGGGAGAGCGTGTCAAACAGTACGTTATACGCAGTACCATAGAGAGTAGAGACTAGGGGAGACTATGTGTCAGCAGAGCCACAAAAATGTTCGTGTTTCTCGTACGTCGTCTGAAGAGCTGCAGCGACATGTCTGCGCCTATCTTAGAGTTAGCGCGATTATCTGTAGATAGTTCTATCCACTGTAGATATACCAGTTGACATTATCACTCGGGCTGACATTGTTGAGGTGACTGGCAGACAACCATGGGATTCAGTTTATTGTCAACAGAAACAGAAACTCGTGCTACCGCCCGCTGCGTTATTGCGGCACTTATTGTAGATTGACACTGCCTCTGTGGAACTTTACCTTCTGGCGGTGCAGCTCGCTTGGAAATAACGCTCACTGGGTCACAGACGCGTGCTAGTCCAACGGCAGGTAATTGGGTTACCTACAGCCTGCGATCAATGGGGGTAGCACGGCTCCGCCACGGCCAGCGATCGTTGTGTGTGCCCGCTAGAATAACTCCATTTTTGCTACCAAGGAACACCTCAGAATTCAAGCAAAGTCGGTTTGCTGTATCAGACACTCGCTGCCATTGTTAGGAGCACAACAGTTTGATAAAGAGAACTACCGTTAACGTTCTACTGTTTGTAGGCTCATTCATCTGCCCCTGTGGCTGGGTTTTATGCAAACTTCAGATACCACGCGCAACATTTTCATATCCTCTAGCTCGTTACACGCAAACAACTAGTCCTACAGAAAAAATTAACACGACCTTGTTGTGGGAAATTTAATGTAGCTAACAGTTTACACTGAGATTTTGTCGTTGAAGGCCGTAGTTTTCGAATTACGATACACAAAAAAAGTACAAAAGTTACCTTCAATACCTTCAAACGCTTTTTTCTTGACTAACTCGAAATCCGTGATCTGCAGTGAAAACTCACCCCAGTAGTGTGTGTGTGTGTGTGTGTGTGTGTGTGTGAGAGAGAGAGAGAGAGAGAGAGAGAGAGAGGAGAGGAGAGGAGAGGAGAGGTATTTGAAGGCATTGCGAGTTGCATAAAACCCAGCAGTAGGGGCAGCTGAATCGCCATGTAAGATGACAGCAATTATGATTTTTGTATCTTCATAACTTCCTCCTACATAATTTGTAACATACAGTATAAGTTCACTTTTACGTAAATTCGTACCGCACACGGATATAGTTCTGACAAAGAGTATCTAAAATACATAATAAACCTATAGCTTAATTTGCACACCTCATTACTTCTCAAGGCAAGTAGCTATTTTGAGGGTTTTTACATGAGTCCAGCCTGTGAGCAGGTCCGTTAAAGAACATTTTTTCACAGAAGCGACTTATCATTTGGCGCCGACCCTCCCCCCGTTTTTCCTCGTACATTTTTACTCGTGTCAGCTTTCGCTACTGATCCTTGCACTTCCGCCCCCCTCTTAGCTTGGCGCCCCTAGCTTGTGTCGCTTGGCCTTGAACAGGCCTTGCCTGTGAGCTAGCCTATCTCAAGTTCAAACTACGATGTCTTTCGGACTTTTCTTATGTACTGCACCATCTTATTAACTGTAGTCCATCTTTGTACGCTTCTACTCATCAGTTCCAGATTTCCCATAGATAACGGCCAGCGCAGTAAGGTAGAGGAAACTATTTTCATGATACAGGGAATTTTGTGATTGCAGGGGTCATGCGCGACTTCGGCTTGTCATCTCTTGGGACATCATTCTTGGCTGATGTTGACTTAACTGCACTGTAGTGATCATCTTACATATATCGCGAAAGTACCTTATACCGATTACGGAATTGCGTATCGACATCACGAAATTGTCTACAAATGTATGTGGTACTTGATCTCTATTTAAAATTCCACCAAAATTCTTACTTTCCTACTTGTAGTTGATTCTGTTAATATGATATTTTTAACTAGGTGAAATTCTTTCATGTTAAAGAGTGAAAAACTATTGTAAATATACGTCCCTTTACCTTATAGGGCACTGAAGTGTCGTATGACCAGACTTCCTTTCAAGACGGCCACACGCACAATCTCGTGTAGGCCTTCTCCATATTATAAGTATGTATGATGGCTGTGGTCAGTAATGATTTGAATTCTGTGTGGTTGGCTGGAAACATTGCAGCTTTAGCCGTTCTAACGGTCTAAGAAAAACGTAAGTACTGCGAGGTTTCCCATTGTTTCTGTCTTCCAAATGATTTGGTATTCCTAATTTCCTGATTACTGTGGAAAATTATCGGTCTGCTTTTGTCGAATTCCGTTTTTACCAATAACATGCATCTTGTTGCTGAATTGCCAAATCCAGTGCGCATGGCCTCACTACAACTAGTGAGTAATATGTCCGTCGAAGCTGTCCTGATCGCCCCAGAACGTCTGAGAATAATATTTATTTGTTTTCTTTTTACGGCTTCGCGAGGCTAAGTTTGTGAGCCCTTGCTCTTGAGCCATAGTCCACTGTTAAAGTTCTACACCTTGGAGGGATTATTTTCAGTGGTTACCGAGCACCGTGGGTGCCGAATTATTCTCGAGGCCCACAGAGCAGATTGCTGCGTCTCTGACGGACAGCGAAACCAGTCGAAGCAAATAAAATCAAATAAACTGCATAGCGTTTAAATTTTGTTTCACAACGGGCATTGTCAAGCGCTGATTCTTTGTCGTCACATCTGGTTGCTCGTCATCTATACAGAATTAAGTGTACCTCATTTCACGACGAACAAATGTTCGGGGTGTAGATGATCGATGGCAAACCAAACTGAGAAAATATTGTAGCATGGGATTAGACGTTGCATGTGCCACTACACACAGTTGCAGAGATTCAGTGTAAAGAGGCCCTCGCCTGGCGTCTTTAAGAGCTGCGCCAGCGGAAGGCGCCGGGCGCGCCTCACCGCGTCTTATATTTAAACAGTAATCTGATGACCCCTTTCCGTAAGGCACTTGGCGACTCAGATGCTTCTCATTAGTCTAATGGAACAGCAGTGATAACGAACGAGCTAGCTGTCACGGCTCTTCTGGATCCGCTGTGGAATTGACCACTTAGCGTTAAGAATCAACGTTTGTGCTACCAAAGGCGTATGGAAAAGGTTGCCACGGTTAGCTTAGCAAGCACTTTGTGAAGTAAAGAAACGATAGCTGACATAAAGACACTTTGCAAATGAAGAGACAACAGCTTCACGAAATTGTGTTGTCAGCGTTTTCACTTAGTGTTCAAAACTTACTCAGAACAACATTATGTTACATTCTGCCTCCCAATCCTTCCTCTCCCTCCACACTCATACGCATACATCGAAAACTTCAGCCTTCGCATTTATACTAACGCTCGCTGTTATAGAGCGAAAGACAGGACTTCGGCTTCCCAGTAAAGCGGCTGCTCCGTTGTTTCCGCAATAGGAACTCCGACGTCATGGCTCACATTAGCTTTCCTGGAACATCAGTGTGTTGTGCTAGAGGACACTGAAAAGTGTCACATTACGAAATATGTCAGTATAATTATTTATTACGTCACGATCGCTTAGATATATTAAAGAACGTCGACATTACCGGTTTCGGCAAGTAGTTGCTTTCTTCAGGTGTGCTTAATCACTAAAAAGTTTCGTACAAATGTTTAGCAAATATACTTGGCACTTTGAGTCTTTTCTCGTGTGACGATATGATGTACTTACATTCAAATAAGTTAAATGACTTTATGGTGTTCAGAGTCCTAACTATATTTGTGTGTGTATCTGTACGAATCTTTTTAGCTGATTAAGGACGTCTGAAGATGGCAACTACTTGCCGGAACCGCTACTGTTATTTTACAAATACTTATAAAGGTCGCATACTTAGATTTGAGAATATAGCATTTTTTTGTGTGTCATGTTGATCTCGACATTGACTTGCACTCGTCACTGGAGCCATACAGGCAAACATCTGTGACTGTGGCTCAACTTAGGAGCCCCACATATGCTCCTGTTTTATTGTGTCGTGGAGATACGCCAATATAGAAAGCCTTTTGCGAGTTTTTCGAGATGATAATGCGTGTGGGCCAGTTGCGTTTTGCAAGTCATTCAACTGGACGTGGCTTTAGTGCCCCTAATGTACCCCAGTTCTCCAACAGCGGAAAGGGAAATACAGTTTAACGTGGAATCCCAACCACATGACGTTTGTGGCGAACGGCACCGGGAGGTTCACGCTAGGTTAAAGCTGGACTAAAAAAAATAATCCTTGGTCCTACCGGTATTCGGTACTCTCGGTTTCCAGACACATGCTTTAACGCTAGACCACCAGTTCCGGCTTATTCGAGATGGTAACGCGTGTTTATGAAATACGATGAAGTCTCTGTGATTACGTAAATACACTGATGTTGAGGTATTTCCTCTACAATTTCTGCTTCGTTTTGTGTTTTTAGTTAGCAACATTTCAAGGTTCCTAAAATACAAGTATTGTATCTATTGTTGAAACTATTTATGTTCTGGTATCTCCGTACACGTTTTTATATTTGATCCAAGTATGAGTCAATAAAACAAACATAAAAGCTTTCAGTACAGCTTACCGAAACAAAAGACAGGATTCGCCTGTACGCCAGAATACTTCTTGTGTTAATACTGCCAGTTTTCTTACTAAAGCTAGAGCTCCTTTCATCGATCAGCAGGTCTTCCAGCATCTTCGTTAGAACTACAAACTTGGTACCTATTACAAGAAAGTTTCTTCTCAAAATTGTCACTACGTTCGGTGAACCACGATATGCACAAAGAGAACGTCTCGGGAAGCAAATCAACTTAAATTGCCTCAATAATTATGATCTCCCATTTTGAACAAACGGCTCTTAGGTTGTTTTACAACTCAAAATGAGTCACTGTGAATAAATTAACACTGCGATTAAATAGGTGGAAATGATAATTAATTATTATTAACGACCACCAGTGACTGTTTTACGAAGACATTTATTTACTGGTGCTTAACGGTTTGGAAATATTTTGCTGCTCCAGAAATTGCCGTTTCTTTTTATTGTTGCTAATGTCCCTCTTGTGACGCCACCAGATGTACTTCGGTGATACAATTCGTAGTTTAAAGGCTCACGTCCGTCAACTTCGATATCGCTGCAATAAGAGCCACGCAAACATATAAAAAATGTCGAAATGTAGGTAATGAAAGCGCAGACTGCAGGTCTTGGCACGACACCAGAAGTTGTGCTTTTCGCTTGGGTCCCATTAGAACTTGACACGTACCATAACTTTGGTTTTTTGTTTTGTTTTCTTTAGTATCTCGATACTGACAAGAAGAATTCCGGTAACCCTTTTCTGTTCGTTGAAAGATAGCTCTAACTATTCGTGGTTTGTTGTTGTCTGTCTTCTCCAACGAGGCACTTGAGCATGTTGTCACCCCCTTCTCGCTCTCCTCATTCTTCTGTGGGTGCTTAAAACTATTGCTTTGCCTCATCCAAGATTAGCGTTATTGAGCGTGTGGAAGGCAGAGCTCACACTATAAACTGCATTTTCATCTCTTTCGTTCTGGAATATTAGCCATAAAAAAGTCACAGGTGTTTGTACATACATTGCATTACCACGAATGGAGACGCAGAAACAAGACATCTTTAACTTTTTAGCGTACTTGTTTACAGCACTATTTCTGTAAGAATTCTATTTTGGATCGTGATGAGTACTACGAATCATTTGCCATTTGTGTTGTGGTCAGAGCTGACAGCATTCGAGCCATTCAGCTGACGTTGGTAATAATAAGAAGGAAGAGTGTTTTTTGAGGTCTGTCCACAGGATTACATCGCAGCTGCACTATTCCGTTCGGTATCGGAAATTGAGGTTATAAATATTGACGTATTGTTTTGTTTTATCCATTCTCAGCAGTTGTAATTGTATATAGTGAAACAATCAGCAATCAATTGCAAAAAAGAAACTTAATTGCTTAAACGGTTTCCGGCACTTAGTGCCCTTCTTCAGATTTTACCTAATGCGATAGAATAATCTTCTAAAGAAGGGCGCTTAGTGCCCGAAACTGTTTGAGAAATTTTCTTTTTTGCAACTGTGCTGATTGTTTCCGCTGTATTGACGTAATGGTTTGAAGATGTCAAAGGAAGAGACTAAGATATTTTTAAGATATTTTCCCCCGTTTTAATCCTAAATATGACGTGGAAGTATGATACCTTCAAACTGTTGGCTTTAAACTGCTTCGATCTGTGTCCCGTGTGATTTCGTCGTAGAATTTAATGCTCATTGCGATTTAAATGCCACTGGATGTTGGGGTTGTATGGCTACAGGGACATGAAAGCTGGTTTATTGAGTTTCATTACTTTGCTTCGTTCAAACTATTTTCTTTGAAAGTTAATCTCGCTCGTGGAGTCCTGAAACGGTTTTTTAAAACCTCGTGATTCTGCGAGATATAGTTTTAAGAACTGCCTATGCAAGCTGTAATTAAACGTCTCTTCATAATATAGTGCGTAGGCAGGACAAGCATGTTTATTAACTCGTAAAATCCGGTTCTTGCGATGTTTTATCTAAATATTCATGAGATAATTTTCCTTGAAACATCATCTGTCTGTGTATCAGAAACGCTCTCACGCCTATTTGTGAACCCCATAAAATTCGTGCTGTTATGTTCCCATTCTGCACTACTCCCTGACGATCTCGATGCTGCGCACTAGAACAATCTTCCAACATGGGCCGTGTTTTTATGTCTTTAGGCGAGTTGTGTATTGCTAACATTCCATTACCGAGTCGAAGTTGTCCACTCATTTACCACTGGTTTCCTCTGTTGCTGTGTAGTAGCACTGCACGAACATATCAGAGAGTCTTGACTCAAGAGTGAATCTTGTGCACAAAATAGCCGAAACGACTAGCGAGCAAATGCAACGCTACGCAGTGCTGCAATTTCAGTTGTGCATGCTCAGCAGCTGAATGTTTTGCCCCTGCGTGGGAAAACAGCACACTAGGTACTTCTTAAAGAGGCCGTTAGTAGATCTCATATTCGTTGATTGTCTGTTCTGCCCATTAATTATTATCCGGGACTTAGAAAAAAAGCTATCAAAATGCAAATTCGTAAGGAGGTATAGCGCTTTCCACAATCCACCAGCCATATGCCTCAAGTCACGCAAGCCTTTTTGGGTAGATCTTCGGGTAACAGACGTTTTTGACGTCACTAACAGGTGGAAAGAAACGCAGAATGAACATCCACCCCAGAACGCCCATCTGATTCGAATCCCAACAACTTTGATCTTCCCTTGGCGAACGGTCGAGACTCAATCGCATCATAGCGAGCGAAGGTAGGTATGGGCCCACATTCTAAATAAGTGGGCTTATTGTGATAGTCCTATTACCTGTGAATGTGACTGAATGTGGTGCTTACTCCAGGCCTCCGAAGTAAGTCTGAAAGACTTGCATGAAGTCACACCGAGTGCTGTGATATAGTTATCAAATTTAAACAGTTACGTGTAAATTATTTGCGTATGTACATACGTGGTTTCATAATGCTGAATAATAATAATAATAATAATAATAATAATTTACTTGCGTGACCTATGTCAGTTTCATCCCAGATATCTACTCTTAAAAGCCAGTTCTGCACGACACGTTAAAAGGGCTTGTTTTAGAGCGGAGTCAACCGCAGTTTGAAACTGTGCAGCCTGGTATCAGAGTTCAGTGCATCTGTACGCGTTTTTAATGATTCAATAGTTCCTCCAAGTTGAGACCTCCCGAACGAGACACGTTCCAGGGAAACGGAAAGTGGCGCGCGAAGCTGTGCGGCGGATTTCCGCGCGGTTGGCAGCGTGACTCAGTCTGCAGCGGACCACGGAGTCCCCCAACCGAGTTTCCCCACCACCTCTACGTCACCCCTTCCCAGTCTACTACTCCTCCCCCCCCCCCCCCCCCCGTGCCATTACTGTTTTCCAGCAGAAGGAGCTGGGATGCTGGTAAAGTGAGCATTCTTCATCGCTCGCTCTCACATGATGTATAGTTATTATCGTTTGGCTTTGAAGCCCCACCAGCAGCTGTGATTGAAGATGATTAAAATGCAAATCCTCCTATTACGCAGACAACTAATATTTATTCTCAAACACGTTTCTGCACGTTTGTGCCCTTACCGGTGGGTGATTTTATTCAAGCCCGTAAAGTGTAAACGTATTTTCAGGTGCTAGGAACGAAAATTAGACCAAAATACCTTTTTATGTCTGTTGTGATATTTACCATATTCTGTAGAATGTGGAGTTCTGTAGGACGTTTTCGTTTTAATGTATGGCTTGTCATATGCGAAGGAATGATTTATTGTGGGTTTGATTAGCTAGTTAAGAAGTCACCTTACATACGTAATTTTGTGTCGTGGAAATATTTCGCGAATATATATTATTTTTGTTCTACTTGTCCTCATTTGTATACACATCTGTTTTAGGGATGCAAACACACGTGATCACATCTATATTACGTAGTTGAGGACGGGGCGCGGGGAGGGGGGTTTACATTTCTTACATAGTAGTGTTCATGGCTAGCTCGAGTCACATTCTGGATGTTCCATTGTTTGTACCGTGTTAAGATACATCATCTATTCAACTATTTGTCAGGATAGTGCATTCACTAATTTCTGCTTCACTTCTGATGAAGAGGTTTTCCAAAATGTTTTGTGTAGGTAGGAATCGCAGGGGAGTTTTGTGCGCTTTGTGACAGTGTGGTGTGTCAGATTTAGGTGCGCATCTGTGATTATCCCGAGATCTGTAATATTTTTTTGGTAGGGTACCATCAGGGAGGGACTGCTTCACGGCAACGTCCAGCTTTTCACAACACGGTGCGATATGAGGCTGGCTACCAATTCTTCGGCCAAGTGCACACAGACAGTATAACTTCAAAAGTAAGAAGTCTTAGACGACGTGCATCCTTTACTGAACTGACCTTATGTAACGGTGACAAGAAGTAAATAGGAGATTGCTGTAAGAACAGGATTTTTTTTATTTATTGGTTTTAGGAAAAGTCCATTTACGAGGTACAATTGTGTCTCATAATTAAAGAAATGGAACATTTGTCTGTCTTAATTACAAAATAAAAAGCCGGATGAGGGGGCCCTTCTTCCCGCCGCCACCGGTATCTGAAGTACAAACTTTTCATTAATTTATTGGGTAGATAACCATAATTACACTGGGATATAATTAATGTTTTTCGTTACCTGTAAAATTTAGTTGTTATAGCATGACCTATCACTAGCATGATCGTGCATCTCAAAATACATATAAGTATAAAATCCAAGTGGCACTGTATGCATATGTTTAGACACCTTATATATGTTCAAAGAAACTTTTGCAGTCTAAATGTAGGAATTGCCTTAAACTAACGAAATGTAGGAAAATAGGAGGTCTGTTAGGAAGGTAATGTCCGATCGGTCGCGAAATGGAAACCACTGTGAAAATCAAAAATACTTTATTTGGAAGCTAATTCTCTACATAGCAGCTTGCAAGCTATTTCTCTACATATCAGACGCTCCAACTAAGATATTTGTCGTAACACTGTACCAATTTCCAACACCCTCGTCATATAAAACAGCCGCCTGTGCTTTTCGCCAATTCTCTACGCAGGTCTGCAACTCTTTGTCTGTGTCAAAATGTTTTCTTCGCAGCCAGCGGTTCATGTGGGCGTAGATGAAACTTAGGGGGAGCCAGTTACGGCCTGTATTGTGGGTGGTGAGACACTTACCATCGAAAAGGTTGCAGGAGCATCTTAATTGCCCCTGCAGAGTGTGGGCGAGAATTGTCATGAAGAAGGAAACGCCTGACAGTTATGTTACGTGGGCTGCATGACATCAGGCGAAATCTCTTATCAGGCCCTCATACTAGGCGGTAGATATTAGTTACCTAGTCACCTTTACGTGCTCACTGTGCGCTCAGAACTGAAAAGAGCGACGTGACGGCGTTCCCCAAGGAAGTGTTATAGGCCCTCTATTGTTGTTGATCTATATTAACGACATAGGAGACAATATGAGAAGCCGTCTTAGATTGTTTGCTGATGATGCTGTCATTTACCGTCTTGTTAAGTCATCAGATGATCAAAACGACTTGCAAAATGTTTACGTAAGATATCTGTATGGTGCGTAAAGTGGCAATTGACCCTGAATAAAGAAAAGTGTGAAGTTATTCACATGAGTACGAAAAGAAATCAGCTAAATTTCGATTACACGACAAGTCACACAAATGTGAGAGCTGTAAATTCAACTAAATGCTTAGCGATTACAATTAAAAATAACATAAATTGCAACGATCACGTAGATAATATTGTGGGTAGAGCAAACCAAAAGACTGCGATTCACTGGCAGAACACTTAGAAGGTGCAACAGGTCTACCAAAGAGACTGCTTACACCACGCTTGTCCGCCCTGTTCTGGAGTGTTGCTGTGCGGTGTGGGATCTGCATCAGGTGGGACTGACGGATGACATCGAAAAAGTACAAAGAAGTGCAGCTCGTTTTGGTTCAAATGGCTCTGAGCACTATAGGACTTGACATCTGAGGTCATCAGTCCCCTAGAATTTAGAACTACGGAAACCTAACTAACCTAAGGACATCACACACATCCATGCCCGAGGCAGGATTCGAACCTGCGACCGTAGCGGTCGCGCGGTTACAGACTGAAGCGCCTAGAACCGCTCGGCCACAGCGGCCGGCACAGCTCGTTTTGTATTATCGCGAAATAGGGGAGATAGTGTCACAGACATGATACGTGAATTGGAATGGCAATCATTAAAACAAAGGCGTTTTTCGTTGCAACGGGATCTTCTCATGAAATTTCAATCACCAGTTTTCTCCTCCGATTGCGAAAACATTCTGTTGGCACCCACCTGTATAGAGAGAAGTAATCATCACGATAAAATAGGAGAAATAAGGGCTCGCACAGAAAAATTTAAGTGCTCGATTTTCCCGCGTGCCGTTCGAGAGTGGAACGGTAGAGAGACAGCATGAAGGTGGTTCATTGAACCCTCTGCCAGGCACTTTATTGTGAATAGCAGAGTAATCTGGTAGATGTAGACGCGATGGACGGTCATACCCGAGACATTGCCCAACACATATGTGCAAAGCTTCATCGGATTTTCACTGTGGTTTCCATGACGCGCCCGGTCAGACCTTCCTTTCAAAGCAGCCCTTGGGGGCTCAAATGGCTCTAAGCACTATGTGACTTAACATCTGTGGTCATCATTCCCCTAGACTTAGACATATGTAAACCTAACTAACCTAAGGACATCACACACATCCATGCCCGAGGCACGATTCGAACCTGCGACCGTAGCAGCCACATGGTTCCGGATTGAAGCGCCTAAAACCGCTCGACCACAGCGATCGGTTTACCTCGGGGGACGCACGCTATTATCGTCTCGTTGAAGTCTGAAATGATCCGTTGCGCTCTTGTGGTTACAGTATTAAACAAAACAGCTCCCAAACGAAAGCCGAGAACTCACACAATCGTTATAACCTGGAGTGATCCAGAAAAGTGATGTAGCTGAGCCGCAGAAAATTTGAAACCAAACCAGCACGATCGTTTGGGCCTGGGTCCTCAGATTTTAAAATTCTCTGTCTCGTTGACGGAAGAAACGGCAAATACGTTTGGCAAGAGATATAACTAAGAACTAACGCTAAGGGATAAATAATCTTTAATTTTAAAAATATTTCATAGTACGGTTTTTCTTGGATAAAAGTGTTCATCACATCCTGTTAAGTGTATATACAATTTCTTCTTGAACGAGCCGAGCATCCGGGAGAGGGACCAATTTTAACAAATGAGCCGTTTTATTAACATTCATATGATTTGCACTTACAGGGAAATGTCTATAACGTGATCTCATAATCTAAGGTGGAAAAGCACGCTTGCAAGATGTCAATCACAGTAATCGTTCCCGCGCGAATTTTGGGACATGATTCTGACAGTACGTAGTTATGACTGACTGAATGCATAGCTTTTAAATCTACGCGTGCACCGACCATCATTCGGCCCGCTCCAATGCAGTCGCCTAATGCCCTAGCGCGAAGTACTGTACGCGTTCATAACGTCGGTGAAACAATAAACGGTAGCGCTTTGTTCAGTGTGTCAAAGTGCGTGATTTTTGACCTGTATCTGGAGCCAGCGATCTCTTTGCTTTGAACAGTTTTATATGGCATTTCACAAATGCAGGGTAAAGTAATGAAATGAGTAAGCGTGTCATTAAAGAAACAGTGTAGCACTAGCCGGCCACGGTGGTCTAGCAGTTCTAGGCGCTCAGTCCGGAACCGCGCGACTGCTACGGTCGCTGGTTCGAATCCTGCCTCGGGCATGGATGTGTGTGATGTCCTTAGGTTAGTTAGGTTTAAGTAGTTCTAAGTTCTAGGGGACTGATGACCACAGCAGTTAAGTCCCATAGTGCTCAGAGCCATTTGAACCAAGTGTAGCACTATTTAATTATTAACGTCATCGTTGCGCAGTATTTTTAATTGCACTGAAGCGCTGACACTGTTATTGAACACGCAAGTGACAGAAAAAAGAAGAAATTCTCCGAAGAACTGAGACAGCAGATAAGCCATCTCTTGAAAACTTACTGGCAAAAGCGAAGGGAAGGGAAGTATGGCCCTAAGTTGGCCTGTATAGGCTATCCCAAAAGAGCACTGGAAGACTTTAGGGACGGTTCCGTACACAGAGACAAGAAGTTTAATTTTTAAAGGGCTCTATTGCACATACCTTAAGCGATATGAGCACTTGCTCATCTTCAATACTATGAAACAGATGTCTTCTACCGCAAGCTCTTTGCTTCTATTTTGGAAAAAAATCTAGTATACATGGGCTCTAAAATGCATAACTTATAGTGCGTTGACAGTTCAGTGCGCATCGAGTCGAGGGAAGCATAGTTGTCAGCGTGTGTTCAACGCGTCAGCATGCGACTATAACGCCAGGCCTGCTTGGCGCGTAACCTGTCAGCTGCGCAAGCTGGCGGAACTGCAGTCTTTCTTAATCGATTTGAAAGAAACAATATGGTAATAAACGCTGAGTCTCGCACATTTTATAGCTCCATTCGTCAGTTTCATGATGATTTACCTGTTATTTCGTTAATGGTCATTTTTTGTGATATTTCGGTATTAGCTAAACTACTGCAAGAAATTGTTAAAGTTCGCATTGTAAAATAGGGGTCGCTATGAAATTGCGTTTGATGCGTGTTGAGTAGTATGTTGCTGCATATGAAATTTACATAACATATTAAATTGTTTAAAACTCGAAGGATGTCGCTAACTGTCTCCTGTGTTGAGGAAATGGAACGTATCTAAAGGGCTCCGTCACGAAAGCACTTGCCAGTGAAAAAGCCAAAACATAAATTCCTCGTATCTCACAAACGGTCTGCGATATCGAAACAAGATTTTCGCAAATGATAGTATGCGAAGAGAAGAGTATTTTGCCATATGATCTACATGCCAAACTTCCATATCTACCGCAATATTCAAGCTACTGCAGATTTTTTAAAATGAAGTAATGTAATTTTGAAGGAGCATCAATAGCCTGTGAAACGAGAATTATTGTGGGTTGTGCAAGAATATATGTGAAGAAGCTTCATATTTACGTTTATACTGAAAACTGATTTTCTCGTAACTGTTGACATGTCCTTCTCTCACTCGCTTGTTGTACGCTGTTTTAGGATTCTGCCACAATTTCAGCTGCATTAGAATATTAGAGAGAAATGTTGTGGACTGACAAGACAGCCAGTCCACAGTGACGGGTAACCGAAAGGCACGCGCTTTAACTCACGCAGGCTGGCGTGAGGTCTGAAACAGGATACGTAATGAATGCTATAAAGAAAAGTACGTAGCTGCTTGAATACTTAACTTTAACCCACAATTGGTGAACATTGGTCTTGTTGATGTACATGCTTCATTAGATACATAGCAAAGGATAAATGGCGCCTCGCTAGGTCGTAGCAATTGACTTAGCTGAAGGCTATGCTAACTATCGTCTCGGCAATTGAGAGCGAAATTCTCAGTGAACCATGGCTAGCAACGTCGGCTGTACAACTGGGGCGAGTGCTAGTAAGTCTCTCTAGACCTGCCGTGTGGCGGCGCTCGGTCTGCAATTACTGACAGTGGCGACACGCGGGTCCGTCGTATACTAGCGGACCGCGGCCGATTTAAAAGGCTACCACCTAGCAAGTGTGGTGTCTGGCGGTGACACCACAAGAAATATACCTGTAAACTCTGCAGTGTTTAGACAAAAAAATGCGACGATAACACAGCAACAAGAGATGTAGCGTTCACAATACCTGACGAATGTAGAATAATTCAAAGCCAGATAATATCACTTTACAGCGAGAGCTGATGAGCGGAAGTGCCTTTAATGAGCGACACCACGTGGTACTGTTTATCCACGGCGTGGCAACAGGGCCGTTTGACAAACCGAACTGCTGGCGTAGTGGTAGGCAAAGCCGGTTTGCCATTGGTTCAAATGCGTGTGTAGGTCATCGGTCCCTAGACTTACACACTACTCACACACACACACACACACACACACACACACACACACACACACACGCCCGAGGGAGGACTCGAACCTCCGGCGCGAGGGTCCGCGCAGTTCCTCACATGGGGCCTCTAACTGCGCGGCCACACACCGCGCGGGTCGCCATTGGTGTTACCCTGGCAATGGCGTCCTGTCATCTCTGGTGAGCCAAACGTCAAAAGTCACAACTAATTTTAAACGTACTATAGGGGCTACTATATGAGCTCTTGTTCAGTAGAAGAGATGTGGTTGACACAGGCGAAGATGAACAAATACTCACAGCTTGTAAAGTGTTCATTTTAGACCCCGTGTGTAATAGACATTTTTTTCTTGTTTGCTCTATACTTCACAAAGTATGAAACTAAAAGACTTTGCAGTTGAAGAGATCTTGTTTCATAGTATCGAAGAGGAACAGGTACTCATACCTCTTAAGGTATCAATTAGAGCACATCTTTACCAGTCATTTTTTACTTATTTCTATATAAGGGACGTGCCTCTAATGTTTGTCGCTCTTTTTGACACCCTTTGTATGCGTGAGGTTGGCATATAACCACACTCTTTTCACGTAAAACAACGTGTTCTCGAACAAGATATCAAAACAATTTCTGCAGACACCACCCCCACACCTCTAAACTTCCCTTGCCTTCAACATCCCGCGAATAGGAGGAAAGTGGTTTTACTCTGATATACAGTATTTACCACGCGAAGTTTAAAAGTAGTGCAAACAGAAGGTCGTAACGGCGTATACTGTCAGAATTATGGCCCAAAATTTCGCGCCCGATCGAGTGCCGGGACTGAAATCTCGCTAGTGCGTTTTTCTAAATCTCGCTAGTGCGTTTTTCTCTCCTTAAATTGTGAAGTCAAGCTGGTGATGTTTCCTTGTTAGTCTGTTAATAGTAACAATTTCGTTCTTCGTGAGCACCAAACTGCTAATAACAGTTTCGACAACGTTTTTAATCGTCCTCATCCTGACGCCACCATTACCTACTCAATAAGAAGAGATTCTCGTGACTTCTTTCACCACTCGTGAGTCCACAGTCTTCTGACTGGTTTGACGCGGCCCGCCACGAATTCCTCTCCTGTGCCAACCTCGTCATCTCAGCCGGCTGCTGTGACCGAGCGGTTCTAGGCGCTTCAGTTCGGAACCGCGCTGCTGCTACGGTCGCAGGTTCGAATCCTACCTCGGGCATGGATGTGTGTGATGTCCTTAGGTTAGTTAGTTTTAAGTAGTTCTAAGTCTAGATGTTAAGTCCCATAGTGCTTAGAGGCATTTGAACCATTAGTCATCTCAGAGTAGCACTTGCAACCTACGTCTTCAATTATTTGCTGGATCTATTCTAATCTCTGTCTTCCTCTACGGTTTTTATCCTGTACAATTCTCTCTAGTACCATGGACACAAGTAGTAAAGGAGTTTTGCTATTTGGGGAGCAAAATAACTGATGATGGTCGAAGTAGAGAGGATATCAAATGTAGACTGGCAATGCCAAGGAAAGCGTCTCTGAAGAAGCGAGATTTCTTAACATCGAGTATAGATTTAAGTGTCAGGAAGTCGTTTCTGAAAGTATTTGTATGGAGTGTAGTCTTGTATGGAAGTGAAACATGGACGATAACTAGATTGGACAAGAAGAGAATAGAAGCTTTCGAAATGTGGTGCTACAGAAGAATCGTGAAGATTAGATGGGTAGATCACACGACTAATGAGGAGGTATTGAATAGAATTGGGGAGAATAGAAGTTTGTGGCACAACTTGACTAGAAGAAGGGATCGGTTGGTAGGACATGTCCTGAGGCATCAAGGGACAATCAATTTAGTACTGGAGGGCAGCGTGGAGGGTAAAAATCGTAGAGGGAGACCAAGAGATGAATACACTAAACAGATACAGAAGGATGTAGGTTGCAATAGGTACTGAGAGGTGAAGAAACTTGCACAGGAAGAGTAGCATGGAGAGCTGCATCAAACCAGTCTCAGGACTGAAGACCGCAACAACAACACCATGGAAGTTATTTCCTGGTGTCCAAACAGGTGTCCTATCAATGAGTCACTTCCTCTCACCAGAGCTTTCCATATATTCCTTGCCGATTCTCCTGACAACGTCCTCATTCCTTACCTTATCAGTTCAGCAAATTTTCACCATTTTTCTGTAACACCACATCTTCAATGCCTCGATTCTCTGCTGTTGTGGTTTTTTCAAAGCCCGTGTTTCAGTATCACACAATGCTATGCTCCAAACATACATTCTCAGAAATTTCTTCCTATATTTGTACTAGTAGATTTCTCATGGCCAGGAATGCCCTTTTCGCGTTTCTTCGATTTACTGTCAATCCATATTCTGTACCCATTAGCATGTCCTTTCCATTCAGCAGAGCTTGTAATCATCGCCACTTTGACTGAGAATACCATGTCATCGCCGGCCGCTGGTGGCCGAGCGGTTCTGGCGCTACAGTCTGGAACCGCGCGACCGTTACGGTCGCAGGTTCGAATCCTGCCTCGGGCATGGATGTGTGTGTTGTCCTTAGGTTAGTTAGGTTTAAGTAGTTCTAAGTTCTAGGGGACTTATGACCTCCGCAGTTGCGTCCCATAGTGCTCAGAGCCATTTGAACCATGTCATCAGCGAATCTTATCATTGATATCCTTTCACCTTGAATTTTAATTCCGTCTTGAAACTTTCTTTTTTTCCGCCTCATTGCTTCTACGTGTAGACTGAACAGTAGGACTACGTCCCTGTCTTGCAACGTTTTTAAACCGAGCACTTCGTTCCTCGTCTTTCACTCTTCTTGTTCTCTCTTGGCTCTTGTGCATATTGTATATTGCCCGTCTTTGCATTTAGCTTACCCTTATTTTTCTCAGAATTTCAAACATCTTGCGCAATTTGACACTGTGGAACACCTTTTCCGCATCGACAAATGGCTCTGAGCATTATGGGACTTAACACCTGACGTCATCAGTCCCCAAGAACTTAGAACTACTTAAACCTAACTAACCTAAGGACATCACACGCATCCATGCCCAAGGCAGGATTCGAACCTGCGACCGTAGCAGTCGCGCGGTTCCGGACTGAAGCGCCTAGAACCGTTCGGCCAACACGGCCGCCCGTCGACAAATCCTATGAACGTGTCTTCATTTTTCTTTACTCTTGTTGCATTTACCAACGGCAACGTCAGGACTGCCTCTCTGGTGTCTTTACTTCTCCTACAGCCAAACTGACCGTCATTCGTTTAGTGGGAAAAAATGTTGGAAGTGACACGCGCAAGGCGAGCGTTAGTCACGCCAGTGAGTGGTGTCCGGAGTGTGTGACGTGTAAGCACGCAGCAGTTCCGCTTACGTCCGCGGCGTCGATGACGGCGACAGCAACGCGGGCACGGGATATTGGGGCCACGGGCGGGGAATTTTCGGTTGAGCCTTGCCGCTGAGGCGGCAGCGGCAGCGGCAGTAGCAGTAGCAGTGAGCGAGGCCCGCCGATGCGGTGGTGCGCGGGCGGGTGCGGGCAGGCGCGCATTGCGCGTGCGCAGAGCGGCGCGCCGTGGCCTAGTGACCCGCTTAGCCGGCGGGCCCAGCCAGTGCCGGCGCGCCCTCGCCATGGAGTGCATCGCAGCCAGCGCCTGGTCGCCGCTGCTCTCCCCTGACAGGTACTCCTACTGCACCTCTACCTCTTTCACTGTGCCGAGGGCCAAACGTCACTTCGTGGACACGGGGCTGCCTGCGCTTCGCCACAACCGCATATTCGGAACTCCGACTACTTCACAGCGAGCCGCAGTGGAGAAGCGAACTGCGCCGCCCGCTCTTTCGCTACCGCCTGGAATGGTTTCGCTACCGGTTGAAGGAATCTTCTGTTAACTCCGCACCGCCGCGAACGCTCCGCCGCTCGGACGTCGAGCTGTTACACACGGTGGCGCAGTGAGAGTGCGTGCGTGGGGATGACCGCATTACACAGTGTGACGTATTTCGCGTTCGCAAAGCGTTCGGCGTATTATTGCCAGACCGAGCGAAGTGTGTGAGTGTACATATGTGCGTGTGTGTGTGTGTGTGCAGGCGAGAGGCGGTTGGAGGTGTTTGTGCAGTGGCCGCAGGTGAAAAATGGAATACCAAGCACACCACTTAACAGAAAGATTCATTCTCCTTGTAGGAACAAGGAACGAAGCCGACGCGAGCGTGCAGAACATCTCGAGTAGTTCGCTAAAAAGCAGCTCTGTGCTGTTGCGTATACTGCACAGTGATCTCATCTTCTGTCTGAATACCACTGTCTCGTGACCGGTTTGGGACAGCATAGACCATCTTGAGAACTAAAAACTGGTCGCAACAACTGTTGTTCTCAGTTGACGGCACCTACCAGTTGCTGCGACGAGCTTTTAGTTTCTGTTTGGGCCAAACCGGTTATTGAAAGCAAAATTGTGATCTAGACTGTGGTATTCAGGCAATTCACGTAGTTCTGAAATACACTGTTATTCTTCCAGGCACACACTTCACCTTTGTCGGGCCGTAGGGCGCAACGTGTCAAAACGTCGTGCCGTCTGGAAGCCCGAATACACTATTAGAGGTAGAAAAATAATACATTGTCGCACTGTAACAGAATAATCCCGTGCAACGCGCCTCGAAGCTTAAAACGTTGTTGAAAATAATTGTGTGTGTTCGTAATAACATGACATTTTTTTTCAGTATTGGAAAGCTACCGAGCAGCGCATGCTGACTCTCTAATCTGTTGTCTTCTCTCTGATTTCGTATTCGAGCGGTGTTGTTGTGACCAGATTCGTGTTCGGAACTGTGTGCGAAGTAGATATTGGTCTCTTAACGCGTGTGATTGTGCTGTGGAAACTCCAGTCTCGCTTGGTTGTGACCATATGTCTGGAGATAGGGTGGCGGGTCGGAGCTGTTTACATCAACAGAGAGCGCAAAAAGAGGAAAGTGAGAGAGAGAGAGAGAGAGAGAGAGAGAGAGAGAGAGAGCATGCGAGCGGTGTGGGTGTGCTCGGGTGGAAGGGGGGGGGGGAATAGTAGTTTCGCTCCCCCGTCCCGTTTTGCGGTTGCTCTTCCCACGCTTGACTCCGTATCTTTTTTCGCATTACGCCTGTTCGTATTCCGCTCAGAAAGAACTATTCTCGCGATTGTCGTGTGTTGGCATTAATCGTTCTAGTCGCTACTGATGTTTGTATTTAGCTCAGACGAACCGGTACGTGCGCGGCTAGACACGAGCCAGGGCGAAGGTCAGTAACTTGGCTACGTAATCTTCTCGACACTGCTGCCACGCAGGTGTTGTGTGTCTGACTACTAACTTATAACAGCACGTAATTTTTTTGATCGCAGTTTCTTGGTAAACCGCAGCGCATACTGAGATAGTGCTCGGGGTACGAGCGCTGTTTTGTTGGGGGGGGGGGGGGGGTGACTTGCGTGTTGATGAATATGTGAACACGTTTGCCAGCGTAATGCGAATTAAAATTGGAACGGCACAAAATTTGATAGTTTTAGGTTCTTGTCTTCAGCTTGGTGACGTGGACAGTCGGTCATCCTACTGTACGCTGGGATGATGTGTACAACTGAAACAACAAACACTGCCAGATCGTCGCAACAGTTTCTCGTCAAGAGTACTCTTTCGGGCATCCTGTTCTCTTTGAAGAGTTGAAGGAAAGTGTTTTTCGGGGAGGTGAATCTTTGGCGAGAAGCAGCAGCGGCGCCGTTCGGTTACGTAATTAGCGGCCGGGCTGTCAGCGAGATGCTAGTCAGCACGGCAGATAATTGCCGTGTGGTCCGGGTCAGTTGATAGCGGGGCGCGCAGTCAGCGCCGGGCCGGCCACCCTGCGGGGGCCCCCCGCTTTATCAGATAGGCCACGCTTCCTGCCGCACCGCGCCTGCGCCTGCGCCGCGCCGCGCCGAGCTCACGGCTCCTCCCGCACGCACTGCCAACACTGCCTGGCCGCCCGGCCGTCCGTGCGGGTTTCGTTTTACGCACACCTCCGCGTTCGCAGTTCGCTGCATCCTGTTGCAGGCGCCTCGCGCGCTCAGCAGCCCCTTCGCTTCGCGCCACGCTCCTCTGCATCGACACTTAGCTACGGCCAACTCTCGGCCAGACAGAAATCGTCATTAAGCACCAAACACGGCATCGTGGATTAGGCCTTTTGGCCTGTTCCGTTTTAGAACTGCCAACAGTATCTTTTTAAATGGTGGGGAAACACTTGATTCACTCTGGAATTCTATCTTCATGTTATTCTTCCATTCGTTGAACGTGATCCCTCCAATGTATTCCATCACTATTGTTCTGATGATGTAGGGCGACTGTGCTGCTAAGCAGCCAAATCCGTACAGTAATGAGAGAGCTATAACTTCTTATGAGTAAGGTATCCTTTCAAACGTTGTGTTTTAATGCTTAGTGTCCTCTCTTGATACAAGTTGGCCCACAATCTTTGTAACTGGTTCGCGATGTCCTGGATGCTGGTACGTACACGGAGTTCCCGTGTTCTGCAAGGGACTGATCTGGTGTTCTTGCTGGCTGCGGAAGTACGTAAACATGACGCAGAAAGTTTATAGAGACTAGTGCCATGTGTAGACGAGCATTGTTGAAAAATAGCCCCACGATACTGTTGCATGAGACGTAACGCATGAGGACTCAGCATCTCCCAACATCAGCGGCTGTGCTGTCGAGAGTCCCCTAGTCACTGCCAGCCTTGACCTGAAGTTCAAATGGCTCTGAGCACTATGGGACAGAAAGAAGAAGTCCCCTAGAACTTAGAACTACTTAAACCTAACTAACCTAAGGACGTCACACAACACCCAGCCATCACGAGGCAGAGAAAATCCCTGACCCCGCCGGGAATCGAACCCGAGAACCCGGGCGTGGGAAGCGAGAACGCTGACCTGAAGTTCCCCCACACAGTGGCGCTAGGAGTAACACCCTTGTGCCTATCCAAAACACTGGAAAACTGGGACCTCCCCCCAAAGCCAGTCATTTAGCAGTCGATGCTCTCCGGTCACGTCACCACTCGATGCGCAACCGTTTGTCGTTGTTAAGGGCAGTCTACACACGCGACGGTAACAGACTACTCCGGCGCTGCTAGTCTCCGACCAGTGCTGCAGGATGACGCAAGATGTCGCACGGAGACAATTTCTTGCCCTCGGACGGCAGGCGCAGATCTGGAGGCATTACGATGTGCTTGGTGCACAGTGCGGCGACCCTCCCTTGGGGTGGTCAAATGTGGTCGCCAGGGAATTTGACGACGAATACGCCTGCCCTCACATTTTCCGTTCTGGCTTGCATCGGGCCACTGTCACATACAAATGCCTCATAAATCTGGACGATGCTCGATTCGACCTGCCGGCCAAACGGAGACGTCCAATAGTGGCCCCTTTCAAACTCTGTCGTTGCTGATAACGAAGTACGCCACGTTTCCGTGTCGTTTACAAGGATCAGTCAACATCTGACGCTGCTGACGTCTCTTATCTGATACTAGCACTAATCACGAGAGCCATTCTACCTGTCACACAGAATTGCAACTGTAATTGTTCTCATACCTGTCGATGGTGTATACGCGTACATCCAAACGTGTCTTTTGGGTGCTTCACTTTTTCGATCTATTGGCCCGACAGAACTTTTCACGTAAACCAGAAACGTAACTTTAAATTTACCATTCAACAATCCAGAGCTCCGCACGAACAACACAGTATTGTATAGGGCATGATCCTAATGTCTTCTGATTCCGTCCAACTTCCAACTATTAATTAACGTCTGTTTGGAGTAATTTAAGTCGGAACGATCCTGTAATTTTTGGTGAATACAGAGTGATCGCGAGAACACAATGATGTACAGGGTATCTGAGGTTCAAATGGCTCTAAGTTCTACGGGGCTTAACATCTGAGGTCATCGGTCCCCTAGACTTAGATCTACTTAAACCTAATTAACCTAAGGACATCACACACATCCATGCCCGAGGCAGGATTCGAACCTGCGACTGTAGCAGCTGTGGGGGTATCTGAAAAGTTTAACATATTCACACTATGTTTGGTTTATGTGGCATACTGTCCCACAAGGTTTCTATCGCATTTAATCACTTTTTACATATGACAAGCAAAACATCCAGTCTATATTCAAGCTCTGTCTGCACTCAGGGCAACATATCCGCATCAACTGTGGCAATGGCAGCAACGATTCAATTATTTAAATCATTGATATGGTTGATAGACGTTTGGTAGAATCTGTCCTTAACATACGCCTATAGAACGGAGTCCATCGATGCAATGTCAGAGAACTTAGGAGGCCAGGGAATTCGACCACCCATGCCAGTCCAGCGATACGGACACCCTGGCCTAGAAGATGATTCTTCACATCAACGCTTTCTGTGTACGTTAAATTTCTGCACCACCGGAGTATCAATGTCCTCAAGAGTGGTGGGTTCCTGTACCGTGTTTGGAAGTTCCTTTGGACCTTCGTGCCCAATTTGGCATGCATTCTGAGCCTTTTCTTGAACCGTTGTCATTGTGCCTCACTTATGACAATCTGGAACACACACAACCAAAACTTAGTGAGTTGGTCTGCCACGTAAGCCAACCATGGTGCTACAACACAAAATGGCTCTGAGCACTATGGGACTCAACTGCTGTGGTCATAAGTCCCCTAGAACTTAGAACTACTTAAACCTAACTAACCTAAGAACATCACACACATCCATGCTCGAGGCAGGATTCGAACCTGCGACCGTAGCGGTCGCGCAGTTCCAGACTGTAGCGCCTAGAACCGCTCGGCCACTCCGGCCGGCCAAAGCATGAAGTAAATTTGTTACCTTTTGCATTAGTATATCTTACAATATTGCCGGAATAGCACGCAAAGAAGTGTTTTAGGAACTGTGGTGATAACAGTAGGCAACAGATTGAAGGCCCCATTCACGAACACTTCCTTTAATTGCAGTAAGCCGGCCATTGGTGCCTCAAGTACTGCCTGGATGTGTACAGTTGTTGTTCACTGTAACGCCATACGAAGTGTGACCTCCCATTTTAACCGTTATGAGGATGGCATTCTAATTTTTGCTGCACGGTTAATAACAAATCCTTGAACAGCCTCCTTGGTATATACTGAGTCATGCTTCAGCACAAACTATGGGATACCGAAGCACATAGCCCAAGACTCTTTTTTCCGGTCAGTGCCATTCTTTCTCCTTATCCTCACTCGACGGTATGGTATATCTTTGTGTCTCTTTAAAAGTGGGCTCAAGCTTGTATTTCGCGGCCGTATTACATTCCATTTCCTTTTACCCGTCTAGAATTAGTCCAAATTTTTGATTACTGCCCTCATTGACATTTTTCTTTCTATTATCGACCGCAGTGACGTCACTGCCTGAAAAGCAGTAAGTTCGTCAAAGCAAAGAAGAAGTATATTATGTTAATACTTTCTTCTGTCCATTCCGATCATTTGCACTTCGTTGTGAAATGACTTCTCGTAAACTTTCCGGAAGAGCTGTACCATTCATACCATGGGTCACGCGTTTGTTCCGTTGTTCGAGTTGAGGTTAAGTGTAGAACGCTTAGGAGGTTGCCGACTGAAGTTCAGCGCTCCAGTACATGGTGGGAGGCTGCAACAAGCGGCGGATGCGCCGACCGTTCTCATCCAGGCCAGTAAACCGCGTGGTATGCTCGTTCGGGCGATGAACTCGGCGTTGCTTAACTGCTGGGATGTTATGGAGCCGCTGCTGTGGACGTCGTTAAACCGATTGCCATGAAGCTCCTCTCTCCGAGTAATGGGACAGGCGAGGACTGCGGCAGTGATAACGATTTCTGGTGCCTCGCTCACAGTCCGCGTTATCTGCTCGAACTGGCCATTTCTGCTCTACGTGTAAAACGAACGGCAAAACTCAAGCGCCTTAGCTTTAAAGGGGGACCTACCCATCCACAACCTCTTGTTGTTTTTACTGGCTTCGTTTATGCCACATCAGTCATTTTTGTGTGTTCCTCTTTGAAGTGGACACTGTTCAGAGAATTTTTCCACGCAGCAGTAAGAGTTACCATTCTTTTTACGTGTCTGATATAGAAGTGTGGAAGTATGTGGCATTAATTAAATTTTGCACTGTTTCAGAATAAGTACCAGTCCAGATCCAGGCGCGTTTGATAGAACAGTGCCTTTATCTTCAGTGGCTATTATTTGGTATCTCATATCGCCTGGAACAGTATCTTTGTGTGTGCGGACTTCTTTAAATTTGGGAATTCATCTTTTTCGTAAGAAAGCGAAACGATAAATATTTTTCTAATAAGACGGATTAGGAAAATGTGTTTACCTGAAAGATAACGAATTTACCTAAGTTTCCCATTAATGTTGTGTAGAAAAAGTGCACATTACCCCCACGACGTTGGGTTTCCACTCTTTGTTTTTCGTGAAAACGTGGAAATAATTAAAGTCTCTCTCTCTCTCTCTCTCTCTCTCTCTCTCTCTCTCTCTCTCTCTCTCTCTCTCACACACACACACACACACACACACACACACACACAAGAAATTCGTGTCATGTGCATTCTCTTTGATTTTCGCCAGTGTGGGAACCACTGACTTTCATGTGTTCCATAAAAAAAAATCTAATGAAAGGCAGTTCTTATTTCTCTGCAAATACAGATAAACGTTTTAATTCTTCATACAAGATCAGATTCTGCAATATTATTTTATTCGTAGCCATTGTTTTCTCAGCAGCCGTAGTATTTATTTCAGAGTAAAATTCATTCGTCAGTTGCACAGATATTTTTATTTCGCTTTACCGGTTTCAGCAAATTAATCTGTCATTTTCAGAACCCTACAAAATTCTCCAATATCTCACTTGTTTTTATGCCAACGAGCCTATACATTGTGTGTCTAGTCTTGTGTGTTTGGGGAAGGGATGAATAGGGGTGGGTGAAGAGCAGGTTCTACAAATAAGTAGATCGATACTGAAAATTCCATTGCACATGTAAATACAGATGCTATTGGTGCCGTTGAAACGCTACTCTGTTGCCCTATTCGTCAATTCTGGAGGATTTGTCCGTTTTGCTGTGCCAACTTCAATTAACTGAGAGCAGTACAGTCAATGTGATTCTTCAATTTCTCCAGGCGTATTTTATGTCGAAATAAATCTCGGGTGAACAGCCTGGTATGAGTGTGCATAGGACACAATATTTCGGCAATCGACCACGTTTCCATCATCAGGTACTAAGTACATCAGCGCGCCTGATGATGGCAACGTGGTCGATTGCCGAAATATTGTGTCCTGTGCACACTCATACCAGGCTGTTCACCCGAGATTTATTTCGTCAGTACAGTCAATTGTTGTACTCTTCTGACAATGTGAATCTGATAAATAAACTGTAAAGTTGGCATGAGAAACGGTCGTATTCGAGATTGTATGGCCGTACCTTTGCCAACATCTCTAATTTAATCTTTAGAGGAGGGGAGGGGTGAGGTTGGGGTGGGGGAAGATGTGATATCTCTTCGAACAAAGGGACATTCATCCATAATTTGGGAACATACGCGTACAATTTGCCGAAGAAGAAAGCTCGTTAAAGCATAAAAATAATTACAGTACCTTTCGTAGATCGAATGCCGAACTCGTAGATTATTTCATCTCACCGTTTTCATCATTCTGTTGAACTACATACGTAACAGATAAAGTTCTTGTAACGCAACCACGTTGGAAACATTGACATCCTGATGCCGTTCTACCTTACTCGAAGTTGCGGTTGCAATTATTTCTATACTGTGTTATAGAAAATGGATTCTGGTAATTCTTTTAAAATGTAGCTTGTGTTTATGTGTTTACACGGAGAGTGGAGGTGCCTGTACGGCTGGTCATAGTGTTTTTGATTATTTCTGGCGCCTAGAGATGAAACCGGAAAGTATTTCTTGCCGGGAGTGAGTCATTCTCAAGGAGTGCGTGGAATATATCGAAATTCTGCCAACGGGCTGTTAGAGTGCCACACGTATGGATTACGTGTTTTTTGAAGTCATGTTCATCATATGCACCGCAGGCTGGTACCCATATTCGAAACTTCAGGGCACAGTATGACGTTGACGAATAAATTTCCTCTCCACACTCGTACCTCCACAGTACACAGGAAATAAATGCTAACCAAACATTGCCGCCCGCATCTCGTGGTCGTGCGGTAGCGTTCTCGCTTCCCACGCCCGGGTTCCCGGGTTCGATTCCCGGCGGGGTCAGGGATTTTCTCTGCCTCGTGATGGCTGGGTGTTGTGTGCTGTCCTTAGGTTAGTTAGGTTTAAGTAATTCTAAGTTCTAGGGGACTGATGACCATAGCTGTTAAGTCCCATAGTGCTCAGAGCCAAACATTGCCCAGAGGGCTATGAAAACTGTGGCCATTCGCATGGGTAATCAAATTGCGCAGCAGCAACCAGGAAAACAAGCGAATCCGAGTAAAACAGCGTCCAAGTGTAAATGTTATGAATTTCTGTCTCCGGCAAATAACGTTTCGAGAGATTTCGGCTACTTTCCTATCCAGTTGCTTCACTTCATAAGTCTTGATACTTGCCGCTAACAAGAGATAAGCAATGACATTTGACGAAGAAGATAACTAATGAAGTCTAGAGATAACGCACTGCTCCCGGCTCGATACTCTGGAGCACCGTGCATGATCCATGTTATAATTTTAGAATGCTGTTCACCTTTTCTGTTCGAAAACTATGCCACGGTGAGATTATTTGCACTGTAATGTAATCGATAAACTTGGATCTCTGTAATGTCGATCGTGCATTACTAGAAACGGATTCTACGCAGACCCTTGAAAAGAACCTGCTTACAACTCGAACACTGGATAATTGTCTACCGGCGTCCATTCTACAGAAAGCGGCTCATTGCATTATTTAGTGTGTTCCGTGTCAAACAATGCAGCTTTAGCAGGCGTTGTTAAATGAACGGCAATTCGGTCGTCAGTATCACAGTTTCTGAGGAACATCACATCTAGCACGCCTTTAATAGTGATGATAATGATAATAAATAATTCACTGCTAAATAATAAACAGCGTCCGTCGCGGAAACAGCATGTTTTTTGTATACTTCTGTCGAGCGATTGGCCTCAGTGAGTGGAGGGTGGCCTCGATATGTCCATTTGAATTGGAAGTTTAGTTGTCGCGATGTCTTTGGACGTGAAGCATCGTGCGTTCGCCCTAGGGCGATTTTTCTTAAACAGTGAGTATGATGGAGACACAACGTGACTTTGCACCCGTTTTAATATTCCCGTCCGCCAATCTTTTCCAGATGGGTTGAAAAGATCAACACAACTGTCTCCGTAATGGAGACATGGCCCTGTCAACACACCACATAACTTCCAAACACGTGAAGCGATAGATACAGAGCTGTAAGCGTCTGATGACTCGTGTGCTGGGGGCACTACAGTACGACGCTCCAAGCCTCCTCCTTTCCAGAACTGCGACGTCGCAGTCCGACAGTGAGGATAGCACGGTTTTAACAGAATGGTGCAGTTGCATTCACAGTTCGTAATTCAGTGGCTGTGTTACGGAATCAGTTTCCCGCCATATAACCTCTAGATGCGGCTGTCTTCACTGGCTTGCTCGCTTCCTTGATCTTAGCTTACGGGACTTAAGTTTTGTGGTGATATGTTAGTCGCGAGTGACTGTTAGCTATCCACACTCCATTGAAGATAACAGTCGAGAAGGAAATCGTTTGTATTCCACGCCAGATGTCGAGTTTTCAGGACCAACTAGAATCAAGCATAAACGTAAATGGCCAACATCTGAGCGACGTGAAGTTCAAAGCACAGGCCAACCATTGAAATTCTGAACATAAACGTTGTATTGTCATCAATAGAAATATTTTAAATACATCTAATTTGAAAACAATGCGATTCTACTGACGGACCTTGTAGAAGAAATCTGAAAAATTTCGTGTCGTTTCTTCGCGAATCCACTCTGTAAATGTTACTTTGTGTGGCTTCGATACAAACATTTCGTGGAATTAAAAAGGTCGTTTTTAAAATACAGACTACATCGAAAATGCAACAGCGTTCTTCCGTTTTCGCCCAAATTTCATGAACGTACAAGAGTCCGATCCTGGCTGAAACCATTTTCGATTTATTTCTATGGCACCGCCTTATGTTTCCGAACCTGACCAGCTCTTTCTTTATAAAACTTGTTTTGCAGTGCTGGAATTTAGTAGAAACATAGGGAGATAATCTCGTACAGTGTGCTCAGTTTAGGAAATTTGAATCTCGCATTAAAATTTAAGTTGTGGGGAGAATAGGTGTGGGTTGTCTGTAGTATCGGGACACATTATAAGGACAGCAGTGTTTTAAAGGCGAAGGACCGCTGGCCTGGCAGGAGATGCTGGCGCCAGCTGAGGGCTTATCTGGCGCCGCGTCCGAGCACTTGACCTCTCTCACAGCGGGCCAGTTGGTGGCTGGCGAACGGTAGCCGCTGGCCTGAGCGGGGCCAGGATGTGGCAGTGCTGGCGCCACCCCTACGAAAGACCCGGGACGTCTAAACGCTGGGTGTTGTTTCACCATGATACTTTATGTTCTGGGTGAAAGACACCGATCCCAATACGAAAACTTACGCTGTACCTGTCAAAAATAGTTGTTCGGTCATAATCTAAACGGTTCGATAAAACTGTGACCAAATATCATACTTAAATCTGACAGTACAGTACCAATAAAAATCCAGTTACAGTCATTTCTTACTACAAGCAGATGCAGAGATCGTTAATGAAGGTGAAATTAGCTATACAACTTGGACGTATTTATTCTCCTGTCTGCGTTTAATCAGCTTTATTAATTTGAAATTAAAGTTTTTTCTGAAGTGGTCAGTACGACGTGGACGATAGTTGTGGGCCTACTAGGTCCCCCCAAGCACCCTTACACACACACACACACACACACACACACACACACATACATACATACATACATACATACATACAGGCGCGCCTAGCAATTGGCTGTGTGAGAGCAACAAGAAAGGGAAAAAATCACGAAGTGGGTTTGTAACTATCTCTGTTTCTCAGACAAAAAAACAGAACAGTGTCCACATTTCGATTTCTATTTACTCATACTGTAACAATGTACTAACAAATTTGAAATTATACATTTTGCTTTTTTAGTTGGCTTATTACCAAACAGTTAATCTTATTTCTTTTGGATACAAAGAATGCCTCTCCGTAGTCATGGCACGGCTCTTGTTACTGCTGTTACTGTATTTGTTACCAGAAATGTTCTGCTGCTTGATCATGTTGTGTCATGCGAGAACTGTGCATGATTGATGCAGAAAGCTGAAGCAAAGAGTAATAGCTGGGACTGTTACCAGGGATCCCTCTGCCGCAGCAAGAAGTGAGCTTTTTGGCTCACACTCTTGCCCAACAGTAACGCGGTTTTCGGAGTATCCCTCGCGACAAGAAGAGGGCACCCACAGTTTCTGTTCTGGCATGATGAAACTAGGCGTCAAAGCTGCACTCAAATATTGTACGTAAATTTGAAAGTACAGTGATTTTAGTCCAAGCCCCTTGAACAAAGTTTGTCAATGTTTCTCTAAATAGCTCGGGGAGGGGGGGGGGGTGACGAGATAGATCCTTTATAGAGACACATGTGAGTTTCTTCGATGTTTTCCAAATACAACTCCTTGTCTGATATTTCGCGACAATGGTGGCGACAGTACGTTTTAACTTCTAACACTGTAGACAATATTTCTTGACAATGCAAAGTCTTGAATAACATCGAGACAAAACTACGTAACAGAGATAAAGGAGTGTACAAGCCGTACTTTTGCACCACGAGAAATACTGTATTACGGCGCATACTTCCGCAAATGGCTCGTTATAGTACCTTTCTACAGACTGTAACAGTTGCTGCCAGAAAGTTAAAATTTTATTCCAGCATCTGGCGCGACGTACTATAGAAATTTCTGTAGGGAATTCTTTCTTCCTGTTAGCTGCAGTACAGTCGGTTAACACTTTTACATGCACAGTGAAAAACAAAGGGAGGGCAGATGGAAGAAGCGAGGTTACAGTAACTGTCTCCAGGCGGTTGCTGGAATTAGTTCGAGTCCGATCCTGTGTCTTGTAAAGCGGTACATAGTGCAGATAAGTAAGGCACAGACCGGTTGACATCGACGATTGTAGAAAAATAATGCTGTCAATGTTACAGGAACGTTAGTAGCTTTTCAGAGACTGCATGGCGCCTAGTGTATTACGTAACGCCGAGGCCGAGAGGTAAACGCTCAGGAACTAGAAATACCGGTCTCCAAAACAGTGCTATATGGGTAAATTCGTTTATCAAGTTTCGTTGTAGCTAAGAAATTGTCCGTGTCGTTACGAGTACGTATGTTGGATTTACCCCGTTTGGAAGATGCTGTTGTCCTGGGGGATCGGTATCCTGATTAGTGCATACTATCTCTGCTCATTTGCGCACTTTATTGCTAGTTTTTGCTGTCGTTTTATCATCTCTTGCTTGCAACAAGCGAAGATCTTGGAAACTGGATCACATAAGGAAATGTTTTAGAGTTTCGGGTAGAGAGACTGCGTTTCGTTTCAGTGTTGGAACTATTGCCTCAGCGTTTGGGAAGGCTTTTGCGGTTAGAAATTACTCAGACGCGACACTGTAGCCATGAGAATGGGTGGCAGTAATAACAACTTAAAAGCATTGAGATACCAATGCACTACGCGGGCTACGTCTCGTACCCTGTGAGAAAGGGGGGGGGGGGGGGGGGTACAGCAATAAACAGTATGCATGTATGTACGTAAAGAAACCCATTCTTCCTTTCTTGTTTTATTTGATTACCTGCTGCGCAACGTAGTGACCAACGCTTTAACACGGGACTCTTCCTTTAGGCGTTCTGTAGACACCTGTACTCGAGATGCGACACGTAGCTGTTTCTCCAGTAACCTTGTACTCGATAACCGGACGTCTCTCAAGAGGACACCGCTCCAGGACTCAGCTCCCTCCACGCTTATCAAATCGCGGTGGGAAACCAGGTTTGTTTCCGGATAGAGAAATGGGTCGCTGTCGAACATACTAAGTGATCCCATGTTTCGTTTTATAAGGGGGCAGTCAAATGAAAACAAGACAGGTGGAAAAGGTAAATAACTGTTTATTATTTCAAAAGTAACCGCCATATCTGTTAATACATTTATCCCACTGTGAGATAAGACAGTCGGTGTCTTCAAGGAAAAATATTTGCAGTTGTCTACGGATCCACGGTCGGGCCCGTGTGTGCACCTTTTCGTCGGAAGCAAACGATGGCCAGGAATATCTTTCTTCAGGGCTCCAGAAATATGGAAATCGCATGGGGAGAGATAGGGACTGTCTGGAGGACATCTAAGAACTTCCCAGTGAAACTTCTGCAGCATACACGAAACAACCTTGGCAGCATGTTGGCATGTCCACATGTCGCCAAGGCTGTTTGAGTTCGCTGCAGAAGTTTCACTGGAAAGCAGCCTACAATGACAAGTGGCATGTTATTTTAGATGTTGGAGCGGTAAATAAGACTAAACCGTGATTTTTAAGCATTGATGCATCCACTTCTGGCTTGCTTCTTGGACCATTATCTGGCTTCATAATCTAAATGTGTTTTGCTTCAAATTATGCTTATGTTTCCTCATATTTCTACACGTCACCCACTTTAACAGAACGAATGTCATCGCACAGTTGTATACATGACAACAGCAACATCATATCACCGTTAACACATTGCTCCTGTAGCCGCTATTCCGAGTGTGGCTGAGTCCCTCTGAACATTCCGTAAATATTATTGTACTCTACTGCATCCACTCTGAAATAATTAAGATTACTGTAAGATTAGTTTTTAAATATGGGGATTGTACGAGTAGAAATGACTTGGGTTGTGTTACACAAGCCAAGGTCATAATCTACATAATACGAGAGGGCCAGTAGTTGATGAAGAAGGCTATTGTATTGCAAGAAAACGGTATTTAAAACGTAAACACTGAGGTGGAGAGTGCGGACTGCTTTTAGTATTTCGGGTAATTATCTGTGTCATACAGATGTCTGGGCG